>NC_141875.1:145761828-155761828 GCF_056163025.1 Triticum urartu | reverse complement strand
GAATTTTGAAATAAAATGTATAGAAAATCATAATTTTTTTTGGATTTTGGAAAATGGTCGCAATTTTGTAAAAAAATGACCTATTCAAATTTTTTTTTGAAATTTTGAAAACAAATGTTTTGGAAATCATTCATGATTTTTTCAAAAAAAATCATATTACAAAATGTTAATGAAATCAAAAAAATGTCACCAATTCAAAAAAAATCATTAGTCAAAAAATATCCTAAAAATTCAAAGCTGTTCGTGACTTAGAAAATAGTTTATTCATTCATAAAATGTTCGCTAATTCGAAAAATGATCATGCATTTCAAAAAATGTTTGTTAAGTAAAAACAAATGTTCGTGAAATCAAAAAAATTCGTGAATTTCAAAAATGTTCCACCAATTTTCCAAAAAATGTTCGTCAATTCTAGAAATGTTCGCCGATTCGTGAAAATTGATTAAAAATGTTCACAATTAAAAATATATTTACAAATAGTATAAAATGTTCTTGATTTTAGAAAAATATCCAAAAAAAGGTAAAGGCGTTCATGAATTTGAAAATTTTCATGATTTCAAATATGTGCACGAGTTTAAAAAATTCATGGTTTCAAAAATAGTTCATGCTTTCACATAACTGAAAGTGATAGTGTATCTCCATGATGCAGCAAAACGTGGGCATGACCATCGGAGATTATGGTTTTTTTCTCTCTCATTACAACGCACGTGATCTTTTTTTACTAGTAATATTCAGTTTTATTGGGTGTATTTTTGAAAATATATATTTTCTGCAAAGAAAAAAAAAGTTAACAGATAAAAGAACCTAGCCATTGTTGTTGACTTGTTGTCTCCGGAGGCAACCGAATCCGAGTTCGGGCGTTATTGGAACCAAGGTTCTGCCAAAGTAAAATACTGTAGATAATTATATAAGAAGAAAAAACCTTTCCCTTCTCCTGTCAAAAAAATAAACCGTCCCTCCTTCTTCTTGTTGTAGGCGGAGGCGGAAGGATAGCAACTACTTCCTTCGTAAACTAATATAAAAGCGTTTAGATGACTATTTTGATGATTTAAACGCTTTTATATTAGTTTACAGAGGAAGTATTAACGAGTCTTAAACTGCGATCTGATCAATACTGTGGGCGGAGGGTTGAGGAGCGGCAGCCGACCGACCGTTGGTGATTCGTGAAGGACTTGTCATCCTAATCCATAACCAACTGTTTACATGCCGGCGACGATGGCGGCGCTTCGATGCGCGGCGAGGAGGCTTGGTGGCTCCTTGCTTGAGCGCACGCAGGCGGGGGAGCGACGCCAGCTCATGCCAAGCAGGCTCATGCGCTGCCGCGAGCAGAGGCAGACCACAGAAAAAAATTAAGGTGGGGCGAAGTCTCCCTAAATTTTTTATTTATGGGAATCAAAGGAGGTCAATACACACTAACAATGCACACTACAAACAAATAACCAAATACAATGAAATTGTAGACATGTTTCAATAGAAAAACAGCCTAAAACTATAGCTTCAATAGAATCTGTAGTTTGTTCTTCCACTATAGCTTCAAGAGAATATGTAATTTGTTCTTCCACTTGTTCTGTTTGCATCGATTTTTCATGCTCTACTTCCATAGAACTCACTTGATCTTGATGAGTGGCAGGTGCCGAAACATTGACACTTTCACGGGTATTTGGGTTCGATTTCGAGCTGCTGCTATTGCCAAGCACTTCAAAATATTTTTTCAAATCTGCAATTTACAACCAGAGTGTTCACAACATTAATATGCCACTACAATCTGCTTCAATTTGAGGCTTCAAGCTACTGCTAAAATTTGCTACAAAATTTCAGAAAAACTGAAAAATCACCTCATCCCCTTTCCTTTGGATTTCATATTCCCTCCCTCTTCTTTTCCATCTTCGGGCAATCTGGCCGGAACTGCGCCGGAATCAGAAGTAGCCGGGCGCTTGGACGTCCGGACTGCTGTTTCTACTGTGAGGCGCCTAGGCCCCGGCTGGGGCTGCCGCTTGCTGCCGCTGTGCCGGCGCCCTCTAGCCCCCCAGACTATAGCCGCTGTTGGCTGCCCTGCCGTTGGCTGCCCCGCCTGCTGCAGGCGACCTGGCTAGCCACCGCCGCCGCGCTAGAGCTTAGGGATTAGGATCAGGGTCGTGTGGAGAGAATAGATGAGCGGTCGACTGCGTGTGTGTCTCTGCACTCGTGGACGGTGGAACGTGGCTGGCTGTTTCGGGCTCTCGGCTACTGGCCCATCAGGCCGCTAGCTGTGTAGGCCCATCTTCCATTAGCAGCGACAAGGCAGCGTATTGTGCATTTGTGCTAGCGATCGATACATACTAGTAATAATATTTTTTTGCTCAAAACTAAGGTATGGCAGGCGCCATACCCTGCCCACCAGAGAGGTCCACCAGTGGCCGCAAGCTCTCCGGCAAGGTACTGTATTTAAATAAAGATTTTTTTTTAGAAAAGGAGGATGACCCCCGGCCTCTGCATCTAGGCGATACATACGGTCACTTTATAAATAAATTGACATTGTTTTTCTCATGATTTATGTATCTCACCGCGTCAAGGATCGATGTAGCTGCGATAATCGAATTCTATAGAGTGGAAACAACAACATGCATGCATATAGACCTTTAGACTAGTCACAATGGGTAGTAAGTTAGACTAGTAACTTGCATATGTTACTAGTCTATTACTATTTCTACAGTGGAGAGTAACATATGCATAATGTCATGCAACATTTCATTTATTAGGTTGTAGACTCATCTTGTCTTGACATGTGCGATGTTAGTAACTAGCTATGTTACCACATGTCTCTCTTTTCTCATTAATTACTTGTCACATCATCTGTTTTGGCTAGAGATGTGTAATGTTACCACATATGTTACTTTCACTGTGGATAGTCTTACATCCCGGTTGTTGTTGTACCAATAGAAGGAATTCTAGAACCATCTCCTCTTCTTCTTGCTGCACTTCTCCAAAGTTTGTTTCCAAATAAGCACACACATTGTCGATGAGCACTTGCGAAATCCTGATTCCCTGCTATTAACTAACGATCAATCTGTGTACACTGAAAACTGATTTCTAGTAATTCACAAACAGGGCCTTTAGGCTGGTCATAGTGGGGAATAACTTATACTAGTATCATGCATATGATACTACTCTAAGTTACTATAGTGCAAAATAATATAGTAGTAATGTCATAGATGGCTTCATTTATTAGCTCACAGATTCATTTTCTCTTGAAAAATGCTATGTTACAGTAACATATTATGTTACCACAAACACCTTTTTTCTTATTAAATATATGTCACATAAGCAAAATTTTCTTAGGATGTGTTAAGTTACTACCTAAGTTACCCCACTATGGCTAGCCTCACTTAATTAGCAACCAAACCAAAGCAGACATATATTATACAATAGCTCCACCATATCTATATACAGTATGGCTTTGTTACTAGTTGCTACACATGCACGCTGCACTCTCTATATATCGAACCTCACTTAATTGACAGACATAGGAGAATATTCTTCTTTATTATTTACCAATCACAACCAGCACTTAAGAACGATGATACAAATTATTAATTATCTATGTGTATCAATCCAGCAAGCGAGAGAAAAAGGAGGCGCTGTATGATGCGGTGGGTAATGCGAAGCAGAAGCACTGGGAGCTGTATGATGCCTTATCTAAGGCGGTGGAGACTACTAACCAGCATCTTTTTGTACAAGGCACTCCACAACAAAATTCCTATCGGTAGGATACCTGATCTATTTCTTCCTTAATTTCCTGTTTGTTTGACAGGACTTTATATATAATCTCATTTGACCTACCTCTCTACTCTCATGCGCATTATGATATACTCCCTCCGTTCCAAATTACTTATCGCAGGTATGGATGTATCTAGATATATTTTAGTTCTAGATACATCCATTTTCGCGATGAGTAATTTGGAACGAAAAGAGTATGGAAGAAGAGCTCAGGGTGTGATAGAGTTAGCTGCCAAGACGACATGTTTCGTTGTATTTAGTGTTTCTATGGTTGGTTTGAGTGGCATGAAGGATAGAATGTCTAAGCTAAGGGAAAGCAGTGAAGACAATGTCGAAATTTGACAACTGAAGATGGCCCCAACTTGTTTTCAGTTTCTAATTATGACACTAGTGAAGTGCTCGTGTGTTGATACTGGCTTATGGATAAAAAAATATCATCTTATAATCTTCAAAATTATGTCCACAAACATATTATTACCTAATACTCCATCCGTTTTAAAATAAGTGTCTCAACTTTGTCTAACTTTAGTACAAAATTGTATTAAGCTTGAGACACTTATTTTGAGATGGAGGGAGTAAAAGGGAAGATGAAAATACCATATTGCAATCTTCAATATCTTTATCAGTGGACAACCAAAAAAACTGTTCTGGTGAAAGTACATGCTATATATATATCCGTTTGAGCGATAGTTATTTCTAAACGGAGAGAATGCATTTGTTCTTGTACTATATTTTGTACATTGTCATATATCATGCATGCTTTGCACCTATAATTTTGATCTACCCACCTGTTCCATTGTCTGAAACATAGACCCCACGAGAGAGAATACATCATGCAATTCCTCCATGTCAACCTTAAATGAGTAAGAAAAGAGCTAATGATAGAAATGAAAATAAAATGAGTCTGATGATAGAAATGAGTAAGAAAAAAGAATAAAAGTGAAAGTGAGTCTAATGATAGAAATGAGCAAGAAAAGGGCTACAATTGAAAAAGCTTACTTAAACGGGCATATGTCAAAATTCAGAAAACAAAGGTTGAAAATAAAAGAATCTTAGGGCTCCAACGTTGTCCCCTAAAATGAATACACTATTTATGTGCGGATTGACCTGGATCAGTCCGCAAACATGGTCGGCTCCCGCGGCCATCCAACTGCATCTCTTAAACGTTTGCCCAGGTTCGGCCAATTTCATTTTAAATGTGTAGCAATATGAGAGTGGGTTGAAATGTGGCATGCATAGTGCCCGATAACAACCAAAAAGTGGCGGATGTTCATACTTTTTACATATGTCCGATCACAAAAGTATTCGTTCGACAGCCCATGCGAAAAGACATTTTGCCCTGACCGACTATCCGAGCCTCCTCGCTCACTCTAACGCTGCCTCCTCACCACTCGATTCCTTCTCAGCAGCCTCATCTCGGCCACCAAGCGCTTCAACATATTGACATGGACGACACGCACGATAATCACCGCATCGTCATCCACCCCGTCCATCCTAATGGTCAACATCTTGGTTTCCTCATGGCTGCCAATGCTTCAACATCTTGAAGTGTACATAGAAGGTGACGGTGGCGGCACCCCGCGTCCGAGGCCCTAAATGGCCACTGCACCATGTCTGGGCCCCGACCGCCTGCCCTGAGGCCCTTCTTTTGGTCGGCCACCCCCTCCTTTGCCTTCACTTTGAGGCAGTGGGCTTGATGTGTCTCTGAATTGATCTTTCGGGCGGGCGCCTCCATAGCCGCCACGCGTATAGCTATTGTCGTACCGATTACTCATCAAGATGAGCAACTTGAGTTCAGACACATACATTAAATAATAGGGCTATTGATATGAGCTTTCTTCTTTGATCCGATCAACTCGATGTTCCTTTTCTGCTACATCCAAAAGATAGTTATGGAAGGGTATATAGAAGATAGACTATAAGTAATGGTGACATGTACTGGTATGAGAAATCAGTTCAAATATAGTGTGAAAACATCATATGTCATGGTCATATTTATGTTTTGTAGCGGGCAAGTGGACGAATTCAACATATCAATATAGTTATGAATCGACATGATAAAAGCATATTATGGGAGCATTGAGTGTGGCAGCTCTTGTTCTCTTATTCCATCTTTCTGACCGTTTCTGTGTGATGGGCGACTACATAAATAAAACAATATATTATCATTCTGACAAAAGAATCGCCACAAATTCTATTGAAATGCTTTTCTAAATAGGGTTTTCCACCATCCGAAATCAAGCAGAAAACAACAGATTTCAGTGCATGTTCAAGAAGTGTTACAGGCCAGCCAATGTTAGAATCTTATATTACACATTTCAAAGCACACTTTCTTAACATATTGAATTACATAGTTCTTGTTTATTTCATGTCACCTTTTTTATATCTAACAGTATGATTTTCTAGATCAACTCCTCGCATAGACCCGCTTCGAGGGAGGAGGACCTCTACTTCATGCACAACACTGAGCATGTCGGTGGCGGGCCAGGGAGGAGAGGGCAAGCCAGGCTGGCTGGGGAAGGGAAGGAGACGAGATGTGATGATTGTGCCGGGGAGTGTGACCAATTTATTAAACCAAATAGAACACTTAAGCATCAGCACAAAAGCCATTGTTTCCTTCTTACCACCTGACATCGAGGGGTCACGCACAGACACATTGCTTCCTTCTGACCACTTGGCACCGAGAAATCAGACACAAAAGCAGCAGCAAGGGTACTACTTATATGTACTTACAGTCTGTATGCCAACATAGTGATTCCATACATAAGGTGAATGCATTAGACTTCGGGCGTGGCAGCAAAATTTGGCCAAGGTTGTAGCCGGCGGGGGCAAACGACCACCGATCGTCTGTGCGTAGACCCTGGTGGTGGCAATCGGTGCAGGGTGGAGTTGTTTCGGAGGTTGTTAGTGCAGATTTGCGGATCGGCGAGGAGAAGGGATGGGGCGCATGCATGTCCGTACATGAGTTTTTTTTTCTTATCAGCGACGTCCATGCTTGGTCTTCATTTTTCGTTCTTATTTCCATGCGTGTGGGGGGAGTTGGGGGAAGTTTGGATTTGTTGACATGTGAGACGATAAGGAATGTTTTGATTTATTCTAATTTGTTTAGGGAAGTTGGATTTGTGATGAGGACATTTTTTTTAACATCAGTACAGACACAAGCGCTCATATACACGCGCATACACTCACCCCATGAACGCACACACGCACACCCTACCCCTATGAGCACCTCCAAGAGACTGAGCCGGCATATCATCTTGAGATTTACGAAGTCACCGTAGGCGCCTCGTCGTCGACGGGAACGTCTCCTCCCACTGAAAGCGCATCGCCGGAAATCCTGAAATAAATCCAGGATAAAAATACTTCACAAACTTTTGTGTCATGTCTAATTACAGGTGCATTGGACATTTGTATAATCCATATATAAAGATAAGGGGAAAAAAGAAGTTTAGATGCTGTTTAAAAAGTCCTCACACGTCACTTTTGGGCCAAAAAAAGATAGAGTCCAGGTCTCTCACTTTTTGGATTCAGATTCGGACTGCACAGACATACCTAACTCAAAACGCCAAAAACTCTTTCATACGGACTCCAAATTGTGTGATTCTTTTTTTGTTGGAAAATATATTTCGTGATCTTTCCAAGCCAATTGGATTCACCTTCAAATTCATCCAGAGTGTTGTGTTATCGATGAAACAATCTGACGCTGCAGCAGAATCCGAGTCAAACTACAAGTCCAAAGGTGTTGCAGCACCTCCACTTGGGACCATAGCCTTGTACAACCTAGGGTTGGTTCTAGGCTGCCTTGGGATGTCCTCCCACCTCCTTGGCCGCCACCCCTTGCTCCTATATAAGTAGATCCATCTAGTAGCTTTCTTTGGGTTTTGTTTAGATTAAAAGTTCGCCATAGCTGCAACTTCGCATACTTCGTTTGTATTCATCGACCAGACCAAGACGTCACAAAACTCCACCTTGATCAATAAAGCTTTCCTCTTTTATTCGCAATATCCAAATTGCAATTTCAGTTTCTTACTTGTTCTTCGTTTGCTTGTAGGAAATAGACCCTCGTGGTCAGGTTGATCGTGCTCCGGCGTACTCAATAACCTCTCGGAGTTGGTTTAGCGATTGCTAAGGCGCGACGTCCTCACACGTTCGTAGTTGGATCGTCAAAGTCTACTCCATAAGAAACGATAGCCACCATCTCATCAAAAGACGAGACACTTTTGCCTCTATCAAGTGGTATCAGTTTTTAGGTTGCTTGGTGAGAATTTTCAGTTTTCCCTAGATTAGATTTATTTTCTTACCTATTGTCCAAAAAAAGCCCAAAAAAGGTTAGATCTGTTTATCCTCTCTCCAAGCCAGTCCAAGCCTTTGCAATTTTCTTTTCATTGTTTGCATTATTGAATTAGCGGTTGCATCATCGTGTCGAGTTGCTTGTCTTAGTGTCTAGTTCGTTTAGAGTTCTGAGTTCTGTTCACACTAGTCACACCGCCGCTGCATCGTTATTCCTTCCGCTGTCCACCATCCCTTCCATCAATTTCCACCACGTGCTACCAACCGTTCATTGTCTTCATCATAGTTGAGGTCGTTCACATCTTCGCTTGATCCAATCTGCATCTTATCTAGTTTGTTTTGGAAAGAAGGAGAGACAAAAAAGAGACAGAGAAAAAAAGAAAAAAAGTTTAAAAAAAGAAGAGAAAGAAAAAGAAAAAAAGTGTGAGGAAAAAAAAAGAGAAACAAATAAAATTCGGATCTATCAAGAGTCAATCTCGTAGCTAAATTCAGATTGAAATCTGTTTTGTGCACTGTTCATTAAAACAGTCATGTCTTTCTCATACGAAGTCCGTTTTGGCTCCGTGAGTAGTCAAATTAAAGCTAGCGACGAGCCGCATCTAAATAGTTGCATAAGCTAGTTCAATATTTGACACCTCAAAATTGGCTTCTAAATAGGGTTTTTTGCCCTCTGAAGTTCGCGAACACAGCTTGTTCTAGTTTTTCAGGTCTGTTTTAGATTTTTTTTAACTTCTCATATCAACTCAGAATTGAGTGTTCTTTTTGCGTTTGAAAGCTTGAGCCAATGCCATTCTTGAGAAACATTATCAGAAAGTTGGCACACACTTTTCCAGAGGAAAGTTGGAGAGAAAGTTGTTCGTATATCCTGCTTGGCAGTTGTTTCTCATCATTAACTTTACTGCCATTGTGATCTTCACTTATATCTTGCTGTCCAGAGCTAGTACATATCCTTTATTGGTGCTAGTTGTGTTACGACGTGACCTCATTAGTGTTCTAGGCTCGCGTCTCTAGTCCGGTCTAGCATAGGACCAGCACAGTACCGTCGTTGAGCGTTTATTCAACATTGCATGTCTGAATTCATTATTGCTAATCTTTTGCTACCATATATTTAAGCCTTCCAAGATCCACATATTTCTACACCGTGTATACGTACTTTAACTTGTCAATCACTTTACTCAATCTTTGGAGTTATTTGACACCGTTGGTTGCCTGTCACCACCTGCTGTTTGGTAAGAACTTGTAAGATATTGATATTTGCTTTACTGTGAGCGCTTTACCACCATATCCCATTAGTTCATAGGAACATTATTCTTGAATTTTTTTTCTACTAATCATGACAAGTTCCGGAGGTAGAAGTTCTTGGACGAAGGATATAGCTGTTGGAAATATGCCCTATAGGTAATAATAAAATGGTTATTATTATATTTCCTTGTTCATGATAACTATCTATTGTTCATGATATAATTGTGTTATCCGGAAATCATAATACATGTGTGAATACATAGACCACAACATGTCCCTAGTGAGCCTCTAGTTGACTAGCTCGTTGATCAATAGATGGTTACGGTTTCCTGACCATGGACATTGGATGTCGTTGATAACGGGATCACATCATTAGGAGAATGATGTGATGGACAAGACCCAATCCTAAGCATAGAACAAGAGCGTGTAGTTTGTCTGCTAAAGCTTTTCTAATGTCAAGTATCATTTCCTTAGACCATGAGATTGTGCAACTCCCGGATGCCGTAGGAATACTTTGGGTGTGCCAAACGTCACAAGGTAACTGGGTGGCTATAGAGGCACACTACGGGTATCTCCGAAAGTGTCTGTTGAGTTGGCATGAATCGAGACTGGGTTTTGTCACTCCGTGTGATGGAGAGGTATCTCTGGGCCCACACGGTAAGACATCATCATAATGAGCTCAATGTGATCAAGGAGTTGATCACGGGATGATGTGTTATGGAACGAGTAAAGAGACTCGCCGGTAACGAGATTGAACAAGGTATAGGGATACCGACGATCAAATCTCGGGCAAGTATCATACCGGTAGACAAAGGGAATTGTATACGGGATTGATTGAATCCCCGACTGTTGGAAATATGCCCTAGAGGCAATAATAAAATGGTTATTATTGTATTTCCTTGTTCATGATAATTGTCTATTGTTCATGCTATAATTGTATTAACTGGAAACCACAATACATGTGTGAATACATAGACCACAACATGTCCCTAGTAAGCCTCTAGTTGACTAGCTCGTTGATCAATAGATGGTTATGGTTTCCTGACCATGGACATTGGATGTCGTTGATAACGGGATCACATCATCAGGAGAATGGTGTGATGGACAAGACCCAATCCTAAGCATAGCACAAGATCATATAGTTCGTCTGCTAAAGCTTTTCTAATGTCAAGTATCATTTCCTTAGACCATGAGATTGTGCAACTCCCAGATACCGTAGGAATGCTTTGGGTGTGCCAAACGTCACAACGTAACTGGGTGGCTATAAAGGCACACTACGGGTATCTTTGAAAGTGTCTGTTGAGTTGGCACGAATCAAGACTAGGATTTGTCACTCCGTATGACGGAGAGGTATCTCTGGGCCCACACGGTAATGCATCATCATAATGAGCTCAATGTGACTAATGAGTTAGCCACGGGATCATGCGTTACGGATCGAGTAAAGAGACTTGCCGGTAACGATATTGAACGAGGTATGGGGATACCGATGATCGAATCTCGGGCAAGTAACATACCGATAGACAAAGGGAATTGTATACGTGATTGATTGAATCCCCGACATCGTGGTTCATCCGATGAGATCATCATGGAACATGTGGGAGCCAATATGAGTATCCAGATCCCGCTATTGGTTATTGGCCGGAGAGATGTCTCGGTCATGTCTGCATGGTTCCCGAACCCGTAGGGTCTACAAACTTAAGGTTCGGTGACGCTAGAGTTGTTATGGGAAATAGTATGTGGTTACCGAAGGTTGTTCGGAGTCCTGGATGAGATCCCGGACATGACGAGGAGTTCCGGAATGGTCTGGAGGTGAAGATCGATATATTGGACGAAGGTATTGGAGTCCGGAATTGTTCCGGGGGTACCGGGTGACGCCCAGTGTGTCCGAAAGGGGTTTCGGAGGCCCCGACAAGCGTTGGGGGGCCTTATGGGCCAAGGGGAGGGGGCACATCAGCCCACTAAGGGGCTGAGCGCCCCTCCCACCCCATCTCACGTAACTTGGAGAGGTGGGGGCGCCTCCCCTAGGGCAGCCACCCCTCCCGGCTTGGGGGGCAAGTTTCCTAGGGGTGGGGGTGCCCAAACCCATCTAGGGTTTTCCCTGTGGCCGCCGCCCCTCCCCTAGGGAACCCTAGGGTGCCTCCTCCACCCCCATCCCCCTATATATAGTGAGGGAGAGAGAGGGTAGACGCACCCTTCCCCTGGCGCAGCCCCTTCCCCTCTGCTACACCTCCTCCTCCTCTGTAGCGCTTGGCGAAGCCCTGCCGGAGAACCACGAGCTCCATCACCACCACCCGTCGTGCTGTCGGAGTTCTCCCTCAACTTCTCCTCTCCCCTTGCTGGATCATGATGGAGGAGACGTCCCCGGGCTGTACGTGTGTTGAACGCGGAGGCGCCGTTGTTCGGCGCTTAGATCGGAATCGACCGCGATCTGAATCGCTGCGTGTACGACTCCACCAACCACATTCTTGTAACGCTTCCGCTTAGCGATCTTCAAGGGTATGAAGATGCACTCCCTCTCTCTCGTTGCTAGTATCTCCTAGATTGATCTTGGTGACACGTAGGAAAATTTTGAATTAGTGCTACGTTCCCCAACAGTGGCATCATGAGCTAGGTCTATGCGTAGATTCTATGCACGAGTAGAACACAAAGCAGTTGTGGGCAATGATTTGTTCAATATGCTTACTGTTACTAGTCTTATCTTGATCTGGCGGTGTTGTGGGATGAAGCGGCCCGGACTGACTTTACACGTACGCTTACGTGATACTGGTTCCACCGACTGACATGCACTTGATGCATAAGGTGGCTGGCGGGTGTCTGTCTCTCCCACTTTAGTCGGATCGGATTCGATGAAAAGGGTCCTTATGAAGGGTAAATAGCAATTGGCATATCACCGTTGTGGTTTTGCATAGGTAAGAAACGTTCTTGCTAGAAACCCATAGCAGCCACGTAAAACATGCAACAACAATTAGAGGACGTCTAACTTGTTTTCGCAGGGTATGCTATGTGGTGTGATATGGCCAAAAGGATGTGATGAATGATATATGTGATGTATGAGATTGATCATGTTCTTGTAATAGGAATCACGACTTGCATGTCGATGAGTATGACAACCGGTAGGAGCCATAGGAGTCGTCTTAAAATATTTATGACCTGCGTGTCAATGAAAATGCCATGTAATTATTTTACTTTATTGCTAACTGTTAGTTATAGTAGTAGAAGTAATAGTTGGCGAGGAAACTTCATGAAGATACGATGATGGAGATCATGATGATGGAGAACATGGGGTCATGCCGGTGACGATGGTGTTCATGCCGCGCCTCGAAGATGGAGATCAAAGGCGCAAGATGGTATTGGCCATATCATGTCAATTTATGATTTGCATGTGATTTTTGTCATGTTTACATCTTATTTGCTTAGAACGACGGTAGCATAAATAAGATGATCCCTCACTAAAATTTCAAGAAAGTGTTCCCCCTAATTGTGCACCATTGCGAAGGTTCATTGTTTCGAAGCACCACATGATGATCGAGTGTGATATATTCTAACATTCGCATACAACGGTGTAAGCCAGATTTACACATGCGAAACACTTAGGTTGACTTGACAAGCCTAGCATGTACAGACATGGCCTCGGAACACTAGAGACCGAAAGGTCGAACATGAGTCGTATAGTAGATATGATCAACATGAAGATGTTCACCGATGATGACTAGTCCGTCTCACGTGATGATCGGACACGGCCTAGTTGACTCGGATCATGTATCATTTAGATGACTAGAGGGATGTCTATCTAAGTGGGAGTTCATTAAATAATCAGATGAACTTAATTATCATGAACATAGTCAAAAGGTCTTTGCAAATTATTTCGTAGCTTACACTTTAGTTCTACTGTTTAATATATGTTCCTAGAGAAAATTTAGTTGAAAGTTGATAGTAGAAATTATGCGGACTGGGTCCGTCAACCGAGGATTATCCTCATTGCTGCGCAGAAGGCTTATGTCCTTAATGCACCGCTCGGTGTGCTGAACCTCGAGCATCGTCTGTAGATGTTGGGAAACATCTGACATACGCGTTTTGATGACTACGTGATAGTTCAGTGCGTAATGCTAACGGTTTAGAATTGTGGCACCAAAGACGTTTTTGAAACGTCGTAGAACATATGAGATGTTCCAAAGACTGAAATTGGGATTTCAGACTAGTGCCCACGTCAAGAGGTATGAGACCTCTGACAAGTTTCTTGAGCCTGCAAACTAAGGGAGAAAAGCTCAATCGTTGAGCATGTGCTCAGATTTTCTGAGTACTACAATCGCTTGAATCGAGTGGGAGTTAATCTTCCAGATGAGATAGTGATGGTTCTCCATAGTCACTGCCACCAAGCTATTAGAGCTTCGCAATGAACTATAACATATCAGGGATAGACATGATGATCCTTGAGCAACTCGCGATGTTTGGCACCGCAAAAGTAGAAATCAAGTAGGAGCATCAATTGTTGATGGTTAAACCACTAGTTTCAAGAAGGGCAAGGGAAAGAAGGGATACTTCATGAAACGGCAAATCAGTTGCTGCTCTAGTGAAGAAACCCAAGGTTGAACCCAAACCCGAGACTAAGTGCTTCTGTAATGAGGGGAACGGTCACTGAAGCAGAACTACCCTAGATACTTGGTAGATGAGAAGGCTGGCCAGGTCGACAGAGGTATTTTGAATATATGTTATATTATTGTGTACTTTACTAGTACTCCTAGTAGCACCAGGGTAAAAAATACCGGTTTGGTTGCTAAGTGTTAGTAACTCGAAATAACAGGCTGCAGAGACTAGCTAAAGGTGAGATGACGATATGTGTTGGAAGTGTTTCCAAGGTTGATGTGATCAAACATCGCACACTCCCTCTACCATCGGGATTGGTGTTAAACCTAAATAATTGTTATTTGGTGTTTGCGTTGAGCATGGACATGATTGGATTATGTTTATCGCAATACGGTTATTCATTTAAGGAGAATAATGGTTACTCTGTTTATTTGAATAATACCTTCAATGGTCTTGCACCTAAAATGAATGGTTTATTGAATCTCGATCGTAGTGATACACATGTTCATGCCAAAAGATATAATATAGTAATGATAGTACCACATACTTGTGGCATTGCCATTTGAGTCATGTTGGTATAAAACGCATGAAGAAGCTTCATGTTGATGGATCTTTGGACTCACTCATTTTTGAAAAGATTGAGACATGCGAACCATGTCTATTGGTAGATATGCATGAAGAAACTCCATACAGATGGATCGTTTGGACTCACTTGATTTTTAATCACTTGAGACATGCAAATCATACCACATAGGCAAGATGACTGAAAGGCCTCGTTTTTAGTAAGATGGAACAAGAAAGCAACTTGTTGGAAGTAATACATTTTGATGTGTGCAGTCCAATGAGTGCTGAGACACGCAGTGGATATCATTATTTTCTTACTTCACAGATGATTTGAGTAGATGCTGAGTATATTTACTTGATGAAACACAAGTCTGAATTATTGAAAGGTTTAAGTAATTTCAGAGTGAAGTTGAAGATCGTCGTGACAAGATGATAAAATGTCTATGATATGATCATAGAGATGAATATCTGAGTTACGAGTTTGGCACACAATTAAGACATTGTGGAAATTGTTTCACAACTAATACTGCCTGGAACACCATAGTGTGATGGTGTGTCCGAACATCATAACTACACCCTATTGGATATGGTGCATACCATGATGTCTCTTATCGAATTACCACTATCGTTTATGGGTTAGGCATTAGAGACAACCACATTCACTTTAATAGGGCACCACGCAATTCCGTTGAGACTACACCGTATGAACTATGGTTTAGAAAAACCTAAGCTGACGTTTCTTAAAAGTTTGGGGCTGCGACGCCTGTGTGAAAAAGTTTCAGGCTGATAAGCTCGAACCCAAAGCGGATAAATGCATCTTCATAGAATACCCAAAACAGTTGGGTATACCTCCTATTTCAGATCTGGAAGCAAAAGTGATTGTTTCTAGAAATGGGTCCTTTCTCGAGGAAAATTTTCTCTCGAACGAATTGAGTGGGAGGATGATGGGGACTTGATGAGGTTATTGAACCGTCACTTCAACTAGTGTGTAGCAGGGCACAGGAAGTTGTTCCTGTGGCACCTACACCAATTGAAGTGGAAGCTTATGATAGTGATCATGAAACTTCAGATCAAGTCACTACCAAACCTCATAGGTCGACAAGGATGCGTACTACTTCAGAGTGGTACATAATCTTGTCTTGGAAGTCATGTTGCTAGACAACAATGAACCTACGAGCTATGGAGAAGCGATGGTGGGCCCGAATTCCGATGAATGGCTCGAGGCCATAAAATCCGAGAGAGGATCCATGTATAAAAACAAAGTATAGACTTTGGAAGAACTACTTGATGGTCGTAAGGCTGTTGGGTGCAGATGGATTTTAAAAGGAAGACGGAAAATGATGGTAAGTGTCACCATTAAGAAAGCTCGACTTGTCGTTAAGATGTTTTCCGACAAGTTCAAGGAGTTGACTATGATGAGACTTTCTCACTCGTAGCGATTGTAAGAGTCTGTTGGAATTATGTTAGCAGTTACTGCACTATTTATGAAATCTTGCAGATAGGATGTCAAAACATTGTCTCCTCAATGATTTTATTGAGGAAAGGTTGTATGTGATACAACCAGAAGGTTTTGTCAATCCTGAAAGATGCTAACAAGTATGTAAAGCTCCAGTAATACTTCTAAGGACTGGAGTAAGCATCTAGGAGTTGGAATGTACACTTTGATGAGATGATCAAAGATTTTGGGTTTATACAAAGTTTATGAGAAACTTGTATTTCTAAAGAAGTGAGTGGGAGCACTATAGAATTTTTGATGAGTATATGTTGTTAACATATTGTTGATCAGAAATGATGTAGAATTTCTGGAAAGCATACATGGTTATTTGAAAAGTGTTTTTCAATGGAAAACCTGGATTAAGCTACTTGAACATTGAGCATCAAGATCTATAAGGATAGATCAAAAACGCTTAATAGTACTTTCAAATGAATACATACCGTGACAAGATTTTGAAGGAGTTCAAAATAGATCAGCAAAGAAGGAGTTCTTGGCTGTATTACAAGGTGTGAGTATTGAGTAAGACTCAAGACCTGACCATGGTAGAAGAGAGAGAAAGGACGAAGGTCGTCCCCTATGCTTTAGACGTAGGCTCTACAGTATGCTATGTTGTGTACCGCACCTGAAGTGTGCCTTGCCATGAGTCAGTCAAGGGGTACAAGAGTGATCCAGGAATGGATCACATGACAGCGGTCAAACTTATCCTTAGCAACTAGTGGACTAAGGAATTTTCTCGATTATGGAGGTGGTAAAAGAGTTCATCGTAAAGGGTTACGTCGATGCAAACTTTGACACTAATCCAGATGACTCTGAGTAGTAAACCGGATTCATATAGTAGAGCAGTTATTTGGAATAGCTCCAAGTAGCGCGTGGTAGCTGCATCTACAAGATGACATAGAGATTTGTAAAGCACACATGGATCTGAAAGGTTCAGACCCATTGACTAATAAACCTCTTTCGCAAGCGAGATATGAACAAACCCCAGGGGTGTTGGATTCATTACAATCACATAATGATGTGAACTAGATTATTGACTCTAGTGCAAGTGGGAGACTGTTGGAAATATGCCCTAGAGGCAATAATAAAATGGTTATTATTGTATTTCCTTGTTCATGATAATTGCCTATTGTTCATGCTATAATTGTATTAACTGGAAACCGTAATACATGTGTGAATACATAGACCACAACATGTTCCTAGTAAGCCTCTAGTTGACTAGCTCGTTGATCAATAGATGGTTATGGTTTCCTGACCATTGACATTGGATGTCGTTGATAACGAGATCACATCATCAGGAGAATGATGTGATGGACAAGACCCAATCCTAAGCATAGCACAAGATCATATAGTTCGTCTGCTAAAGCTTTTCTAATGTCAAGTATCATTTCCTTAGACCATGAGATTGTGCAACTCCCGGATACTGTAGGAATGCTTTGGGTGTGCCAAACGTCACAACATAACTGGGTGGCTATAAAGGCACACTATGGGTAGCTCTGAAAGTGTCTGTTGAGTTGGAACGAATCGAGACTGGGATTTGTCACTCCGTGTGACGGAGAGGTATCTCTGGGCCCGCTCGGTAATGCATCATCATAATGAGCTCAATGTGACTAATGAGTTAGCCACGGTATCATGTGTTACGGAACGAGTAAAGAGACTTGCCGGTAAAGAGATTGAACGAGGTATGGGGATACCGACGATCGAATCTCGGGCAAGTAACATACCGATAGACAAAGGGAATTGTATACGGGATTGATTGAATCCCCGACATCGTGGTTCATTCGATGAGATCATCATGGAACATGTGGGAGCCAATATGGGTATCCAGATCCCGCTATTGGTTATTGGCCGGAGAGATGTCTCGGTCATGTCTGCATGGTTCCCGAACCCGCAGGGTCTACACACTTAAGGTTCGGTGACGCTAGAGTTGTTATGGGAAATAGTATGTGGTTATAAAAGGTTGTTCGGAGTCCCAGATGAGATCCCGGACGTGACGAGGAGTTCCGGAATGGTCCGAAGGTGAAGATCGATATATTGGACGAAGGGTATTGGAGTCCGGAATTGTTCCGGGGGTACCGGGTGACGACCAGCGTGTCCGAAAGGGGTTTCGGAGGCCCCAACAAGCGTTGGGGGGCCTTATGGGCCAAGGGGAGGGGGCACATCAGCCCACTAAGGGGCTGAGCGCCCCTCCCACCCCATCTCACGTAACTTGGAGAGGTGGGGGCGCCTCCCCCAGGGCCGCCACCCCTCCTGGCTTGGGGGGCAAGTTTCCTAGGGGTGGGGGCGCCCAAACCCATCTAGGGTTTTCCATGTGGCCCCCGCCCCTCCCCTAGGGAACCCTAGGGTGCCTCCTCCACCCCTTCCCCCTATATATAGTGAGGGAGAGAGAGGGCAGCCGCACCCTTCCCCTGGCGCAGCCCCCCTCTCCTACACCTCCTCCTCCTCCGTAGCGCTTGGTGAAGCCCTGCCGGAGAACCACGATCTCCATCACCACCACGCCATCGTGCTGTCGGAGTTCTCCCTCAACTTCTCCTCTCCCCTTGCTGGATCAAGAAGGAGGAGACGCCCCCGGGCTGTACGTGTGTTGAACACGGAGGCGCCGTTTTTCGGCGCTTAGATCGGAATCGACCGCGATCTGAATCGCTGCGTGTACGACTCCACCAACCGCGTTCTTGTAATGCTTTCGCTTAGCGATCTTCAAGGGTATGAATATGCACTCCCTCTCTCTCATTGCTAGTATCTCCTAGATTGATCTTGGTGACACGTAGGAAAATTTTGAATTAGTGCTACGTTCCCCAACACTGACATCGTGGTTCATCCGATGAGATCATCGTGGAACATGTGGGAACCAACATGGGTATCCAGATCCGCTGTTGGTTATTGGCAAGAGAGATGTCTTGGTCATGTCTGCATGATTCCCGAACCCGTAGGGTCTACACACTTAAGGTCCGGTGACGCTAGAGTTGTTATGGGAAATAGTATGCAGTTACCGAATGTTGTTCGGAGTCCTGGATGAGATCCCGGACATCACGAGGAGTTCCAGGATGGTCCGGAGGTGAAGATGTATATATGGGAAGTCATCATACGGCCACCGGAAGTGTTCGGGGGTTTATCGGTATTGTACAGGGACCACCGAAGGCGTTCCGGGGGTCCACCGGGAGGGTCCACCTGCCCCGGAGGGCCCTATGGGCTGTATGTGGAAGGTAACCAGCCCCTCAGTGGGCTAAGCGCCATCCCCCCTAGGGCCCATGAACCTAGGGTTGGGGGGACCCTAAAGGGGGCGCCCCCCTTGGTTTGGGGGGCAAGCCCCCTCCCCTTGGCCGCCGCCCCCTCTAGATCTCATCTAGAGGGGCCGCCCCCGTCCCCCTTCGCCCTATAAATAGAGTGGTGGAGGGAGGGAGAAGCACCACATCCAAGGCGCAACCCTCCCCCTCTCCAACACCCCCTCCTCCTCCGTTGAGCTTGGCGAAGCCCTGTCGGAGAACTGCAAGCTCCACCACCACGCCGTTGTGCTGCTGGAGCTCTTCCCCAACTTCTCCTTCCCCCTTGCTAGATCAAGAAGGAGGAGACGTCCCCGGGCTGTACATGTGTTGAACGCGGAGGCGCCATTGTTTGGTGCTTAGATCGGAATCAACTACGATCTGAATCGCTGCGAGTACGACTCCTTCATCCATGTTCTTGTAATGCTTCCGCATTGCAATCTTCAAGGGTATGAAGATGCACTCCCCTCTCTCTCGTTGCTAGTCTCTCCATAGATTGATCTTGGTGATGCATAGAAATTTTTAATTTCTGCAACGATCCCCAACAGTGGCATCATGAGCTAGGTCTATGCGTAGTTTCTATGCATGAGTAGAACACAAGTTGTTGTGGGCATCGATTTTGTCAATTTACTTGCCGTTACTAGTCTTATCTTGATTCAGCGGCATCGTGGGATGAAGCGGCCCGGACAGACCTTACACGTACGCTTACGTGAGACAGGTTCCACCGACTGACATGCACTAGTTGCATAAGGTGGCTAGCGGGTGTCCGTCTCTCCCACTTTAGTCGGATTGGATTCGATGAAAAGGGTCCTTGAGGGAGTCCTGGATTAGGGGGTCTCCGGACAGCCGGACTATATCCTTTGGCCCAACTATTGGACTATGAAGATACAAGATTGAAGACTTCCTCCCGTGTTCGGATGGGACTCTCCTTGGCGTGGATGGCAAGCTAGGCAATACGGATATGTAGATCTCCTCCCTTGTAACCGACTCTGTGTAACCCTAGCCCCCTCCGGTGTCTATATAAACCGGAGGGTTTAGTCCGTAGGACAACATACAATCATACCATAGGCTAGCTTCTAGGGTTTAGCCTCTACGATCTCGTGGTAGATCAACTCTTGTAATACTCATATCATCAAGAACAATCAAGAAGGACGTAGGGTATTACCTCCATCAAGAGGGCCCGAACCTGGGTAAACATCGTGTCCCCTGCCTCCTATTACCATCCGCCTTAGACGCACAGTTCTGGACCCCTTACCCAAAATCTGCCGGTTTTGACACCGACATTGGTGCTTTCATTGAGAGTTCCACTATGTCGTCATCGTAAGGCTTGATGGCTCTTTCGATCATCGGTAGCGATGCGTTCCAGGGTGAGGTTTTCCTCCCCGGACAGATCTTTGTATTTGGCGGCTTCGCACTGCGGGCCAATTCGCTTGGCCATCTTGAGCAGATCAAGAGCTACGCCCCTGGCCATCAGGTCAGATTCGGAAACTTAAACTACACTGCCAACATCCACGGAGACTTGATCTTTGACGGATTCGAGCCCGTGTCAGGTGCGCCGCACGGTCACGACGAGCATGAAGTAACTCTGCCGTCGGACAGTATTTGGGAGATCGCATCTCCAACTACTCCGGCTGTCAATCCGGAGCAAATCGTGCCATTCGAGAGCGGAGGGATAGACCCCGCCATGGAGGACGTACTTTTAGTGGCGATAGAGCCGGATACTGACTTCACCCCTTACGAGAGCCGTGTCGCCGAACCACTGGACTCGTCTCCAGCCACAGACTCCGAGCCGCTTGCATTCCGCGCCCATCGAATCCGACTAGCCACCGATCATGGAGTTCACCTCCGTGGATATCTTTCAGCACTCGCATATCGGTGATGTGCTAAATTCATTAAGGTCTCTCTCCTTGTCAGGAGAACCTTGGCCGAACTATGTCCGGCTAGAATGGGATGCGGACGACGAAGAAATTCGCTGCCCACCCACCACTCTTAGTAGCCACTGTCGACGATTTAACCGACATGCTCGACTTCGACTTCGAAGACATCGACGGTATGGACGACGATGTAGGAGACGAACAGGAACCACCGCCCACAGCGCGCTGGACCGCCACCGCATCATGTGATATATACATGGTGGACACCCCCAAAGAAGTCAATGGCGACGAGACAACAGAGGAAGACCCCTCCAAGAAGCAACCCAAGCGCTGACGTCAGCGGCGCCACTCTAAGTCCCGCCATAGCAAAAGTAGTGATACTGGCACAAGAGACAATAACACTCCGGATAGTGCCGAAGACAACAATAATCCCCTCCAGCACGATTTAGAGTAGGAGGGTGAACAAGCTAGCCCTCCAGAGCGGGCAGCAGATGGAGAATCGGAGGAGGACAATTACATGCCTCCCTTCGAAGACGAGGTAAGCCTCGACGACGATGAATTTATCGTGCCTGAGGATCCCGTCGAGCAGGAGCGCTTCAAGTGCCAGCTTATGGCCACAGCAAATAGCCTGAAGAAAAAGCAACAACAGCTTCAAGATGATCAAGATCTGCTAGCAGACAGATGGACCAAAGTCCTTGCGGCCGAGGAATACGAACTTGAGCGCCCCTCCAAGAATTACCCAAAGCGCAGGTTGCTACCCCACCTCGAGGATGAAGCATTGAAACCTGCATCACCAGTGTACGATGCGGCTAACCGGCCACCTCGTGGCCGAGCCAAAGAGGCATTTCGGCCTGAAGTTCAGCCTGCACCCCGCCGCCAGTCAAACAGAAATACCAAGGCCCGGGGCAACACACGGGACCAGTGAGACGTGTTGGAAAACAAGGCAAAACATGCAAGATCGATTTAGGGATCACGGGGGCATGCACCAATACGCGACGATGATCGTCACACCGGATACACTAAAAGCAAATCCAGCCGAGCCGGACACGGCAGACAAGACTCGTATGAACCGCATCATGATATAGCCCGGCACAGAGGCACCGCACACCCCTTATGCTTCACTGATAAAGTAAAGGATCATGAATTCCCAGAAGGGTTTAAACCCGTAGACATCGAATCATACGATGGTACTACAGACCCCGCGGTATGGATAGAAGACTTCTTCCTCCACATTCATATGTCCCGCGGGGATGACCTACATGCCATCAAGTATCTCCCGCTCAAAATCAAAGGGTCGGCTTGGCATTGGCTCAATAGCTTGCCAGCAAACTCCATAGGAAGTTGGGAGAACTTGGTAGAGGCATTCCTGGACAATTTCCAGGGCACTTACGTGCGACTGCCGGACGCTGACGACTTAAGTCATATACCTCAGCAGCCAGGGGAATCGGCCAGGAAATTCTGGACCCGGTTCCTAACCAAGAAGAACCAAATTGTCGACTATCCGGATGTAGAGGCCTTAGAGGCATTTAAGCATAATATCCGTGACGAATGGCTCGCCCGGCACCTCGGCCAAGAGAAGCCAAAATCCATGGCAGCCCTCACGACACTTATGACCCGCTTTTGTGCGGGCAAAGATAGCTGGTTGGCTCGTAGTACCAATACAGCAAGCAAACCTGGTATATCACAAGCCAGGGATAGCAACGGAAAACCACGACGCAACAAACACAAGCGCCGCAAATATGGTGAAAACGCCAAAAATACGACAGTTAATGCCGGGTTCAGGGGCTCAACGTTCGGTCAAGCGTTTGCTCGATTCAACACGGTGCCGCATTATGCCTACTGTAAGCTCAAAATTCCCGGTCCACGTGGCGTCATCACGGTTCATGGCAAGGCCGAACCTTCCTTCGGCACCAACAAATACATCACTGCCTTAGCAGCAGGAACAACGAACAGCACCTTGCAGCCGAACCTCGAGTCGACGCCCAGGCCCCCGGACACCGTCAAGGGGCTCCGAACTACTTCGCGGAAGGATACCCCGGCTCATCCAGAGCTCAACTAAACACTCCGGCGAAGGCCATGACAGGCCGAACTCAGCGGTTCAACCGCCCTCCGGCACGCAAACATTTCTTATATTTCCTTCGCAGGTTCACCTTTACACCAACCAGGACGGACTCCATAGAGGCAGCTCAAACGCGTCAGGGGATCCTTAGACATTCCCCGCAACGAACGTCCGGCTACAATACGGATCCGCACTCAACCTCTTCCCCCTGGTCACAGCAGGTTCTGCTATCACAACTCCTTTTTTATCTCATTACTTGTACCCATATGCATAGACGTATTATTCAAATACAACATGTGGATTTATATGTCGCTTACCTGATGTTTATTTCTTATCGAAATCATTTCGTCAAATGGCATCCGTACACAGCGATATGCCTTAAATATGCCAGGGGCTTCATTTTTCCCGTAACACGACAATAAAAGTCCGAACACCTTCATGGAAGTTCGGCACCCCGAACTTATAACATTATATGCATCAGCTCCGAATCATGTCTTGAGTCAATAGTTGGGTTTGCCCGGCTCCCATGTTTTGGTACCTTACGTTCCGCTATATCGGCTAATGTAGCACTGGGAGAACTACTGCGATTGTGTCCCGGTTCTTCCGGATGAGCACCTTAGTAGAGAAAGCCGAAATTTGACTGTCATGATACGGCGAGAGCTGGTCAGATGTTCGAGCGGTCACAAAATCTTTAAGGATTCCTCCTGCATAATGCCATAACCAATGCAGCATGCGATGGATCGACTTTTTCTCCGATCAGGCGCTTATGGAACCCCTAGTACGGTCTTCTGAACACAAGGGGCTGCACCGACCATACTAAAGCTCCTATGGCTAAGTGAGAGTGATAAAGCCCTATAGTCCGATTGCCTCGTTCGTGAGCACCTCCCTTGGAGGACCCAAAACTGGGATAAAGAGTGCTCAGGTTTATCCCGAACACCCCCGTACTTCTTACGTGGGGGCAGAAGCCAACAACTAGCCAACTCTCAGCCTTAACATACAAAGGCCGCACAGGAGGGTAAACTTTCATATAACAGGCGACATATAAATGACCTTGTTCAAACATTACAAAGGACAACATGATCGGCATTCATGGAAATATAATGTCCTTGGTACATAGCTCCGCTGCAAGGTAGGATCCTTTCAAGACACTCTTATAATACAATTCAGGCTTGCGGTGCTCCTTCCCCTCCGGCGGTCCCTCGGTCACTAGCTTTTCGGCATCCATCTTCCCCCAGTGCACCTTTGCAAGGGCGAAGGCCATTCACGCTCCTTCTATACAGACCGACCGCTTGATGAAGTCAAGTCGAGGGCAGGTGCTTACAAGCCGCCTCACGAGCCCAAAGTAGCTGCTTGGAATCGACTCGGCAGGCCATAGCCGGATAACCATATCTTTCATGGCTAGTTCCGCCGCCTTATGCAGTTCGATCAGCTGTTTCAGTTGATAGGCAAAAGGCACCGGATAATTCGGTGCCAAATACTGCGACCAAAAGAGCTGATCGGCAGTGTTCCTTCCTTCGGCTCGGTAGAATTGAGCGGCATCTGATATACTGTGAGGTAGCTCGGCAAATACACCTGAGACGTTCGGATTCACAATCAGAAACATAGTTTTCCCTTCAAATACTTTCTTTACATGGGAAAAGCCTTACCCGCCGCGATCTTCCTTGCCTCTTGGATCCTCTACAGGGCGCTTTGGGTTTCCACCCGGGCATCTCTCACGGCTTGACACACCTTGGTGAGTTCGGACTCTTTCTCCGCTAAACTCTGCTCCAAGGCCTCGCATTTACTTATGGCCTCTTGCAGCTCCTGCTCAACTTTAATAACTCTGGCTTTGTGTTTCTCACGAAGAGTCCGCTCCATGGCCGCCTTTTTCTCGGCCTCAGCAACGACCCTTTTAAGGGCCTCGACTTTGGTCATAACCTCTAGCACCAATTATGCGGCTTATTTCATACTGAACATTTATTTCACAATAAATGCCCGCAACGCTTGTGCATACCTTGTTTATCCCTCAACTACATTTTTAATTGGCGAATTTCTTCTATGGCCCGCTGTAGACATTGATTCAGTCCGGAGATCTCCATAGTACGAGAGGCAGCAGCCGATACAGGTATCTGCTTGGAACATAAGAGAAATCAATATCACTCAACGAGTCTTCCGGTGATCATCAATGCGGTCCCCTGTCCAGTTCCTTCTTTCACCGAACAGGGTATCAGGGGCTACTATCTTGTTGTAAATATGCCCTAGAGGCAATAATAAAAGCATTATTATTATATTTCCTTATTCATGATAATTGTCTTTATTCATGCTATAATTGTGTTATCCGGAAATCGTAATACATGTGTGAATAATAGACACCAACATGTCCCTAGTAAGCCTCTAGGTGACTAGCTCGTTGATCAATAGATAGTCATGGTTTCCTGACTATGGACATTGGATGTCATTGATAACGAGATCACATCATTAGGAGAATGATGTGATGGACAAGACCCAATCCTAAACATAGCACAAGATCGTATAGTTCGTTTGCTAGAGTTTTCCAATGTCAAGTATCTTTTCCTTAGACCATGAGATCGTGTAACTCCCGGATACCGTAGGAGTGCTTTGGGTGTACCAAACGTCACAACGTAATTGGGTGACTATAAAGGTATACTACGGGTATCTCCGAAAGTGTCTGTTGGGTTGACACAGATCAAGACTGGGATTTGTCACTCCGTGTGACGGAGAGGTATCACTGGGCCCACTCGGTAATGCATCATCATAATGAGCTCAAAGTGACCAAGTGTCTGGTCACGGGATCATGCATTACGGTACGAGTAAAGTGACTTGCCAGTAACGAGATTGAACGAGGTATTGGGATACCGACGATCGAATCTCGGGCAAGTAACATACCGATTGACGAAGGGAATTGTATACGGGATTGCTTGAATCCTCGACATCGTGGTTCATCGATGAGATCATCGAGGAGCATGTGGGAGCCAACATGGGTATCCAGATCCCGCTATTGGTTATTGACCGGAGAGCGATCTCGGTCATGTCTACATGTCTCCCGAACCCGTAGGGTCTACACACTTAAGGTTCGGTGACGCTAGGGTTGTAGGGATATGTATATGCAGTAACCCAAATGTTGTTCGGAGTCCCGGATGAGATCCCGGACGTCACGAGGAGTTCCGGAATGGTCCGGAGGTAAAGAATTATATATAGGAAGTGCTATTTCGGCCGTCGGGACAAGTTTCGGGGTCACCGGTATTGTACCGGGACCACCGGAAGGGTCCCGGGGGTCCACCGGGTGGGGCCACCTATCCCGGAGGGCCCCATGGGCTGAAGTGGGAAGGGATCCAGCCCAAAGTGGGCTGGGGCGCCACTTCCCCTAGGGCCCATGCGCCTAGGGTGGGGGAAACCCTAAAGGGGGCGCCCCTTGCTTGGGGGGCAAGCCCCCCCACCCCTTGGCCGCCGCCCCCCTAGGAGATTGCATCTCCTAGGGCTGGCGCCCCCCTAGGCCCCCCTATATATAGTGGGGGGGATGGAGGACTTCTCACCTTGGCCTTTGGTGCCTCCCTCTCCCTCTCCAACACATCCTCCTCCTCCATAGAGCTTGGCGAAGCCCTGCCGGAGTACTGCAGCTCCATCACCACCACGCCGTCGTGCTGCTGCTGGAGCCATCTTCCTCAACCTCTCCTTCCCCCTTGCTGGATCAAGAAGGAGGAGACGTTACGCTGACCGTACGTGTGTTGAACGCGGAGGTGCCGTCCGTTCGGCGCTAGGATCTCCGGTGATTTGGATCACGTCGAGTATGACTTCCTCATCCCCGTTCTTTGAACGCTTCCGCGCGAGATCTACAAAGGTATCTAGATGCAATCCGATCACTCGTTGCTAGATGAACTCATAGATGGATCTTGGTGAAACCGTAGGAAATTTTTTGTTTTCTGCAACGTTCCACAATAGTGGCATCATGAGCTAGGTCTATGCGTAGTTCTCTTGCACGAGTAGAACACAATTTGTTGTGGGCGTTGATGTCGTCAACTTTCTTGCCGCTACTAGTCTTATCTTGCTTCAACGGTATTGTGGGATGAAGCGGCCTGGACCAACCTTACACGTACGCTTACGTGAGACCGGTTCCACCGACTAACATGCACAAGTTGCATAAGGTGGCTGGCGGGTGTCTGTCTCTCCCACTTTAGTTGGAGCGGATTCGATGAAAAGGGTCCTTATGAAGGGTAAATAGAAGTTGACAAATCACGTTGTGGCTTTCACGTAGGTAAGAAAACGTTCTTGCTAGAACCCTTTTGCAGCCACGTAAAACTTGCAACAACAATTAGAGGATGTCTAAATTGTTTTTGCAGCAAGTGTTCTGTGATGTGATATGGCCAAAGTTGTGATGAATGATGAATGATATATATGTGATGTATGAGATGTTCATGCTATTGTAATAAGAATCACGACTTGCATGTCGATGAGTATGACAACCGGCAGGAGCCATAGGAGTTGTCTTTATTTTTTGTATGACCCGCGTGTCATTGAGAAACGCCATGTAAATTACTTTACTTTATTGCTAAACGCGTTAGCCGTAGTAGTAGAAGTAATAGTTGGCGAGCAACTTCATGGAGACACGATGATGGAGATCATGGTGTCATGCCGGTGACAAGATGATCATGGAGCCCCAAGATGGAGATCAAAGGAGCTATGTGATATTGGCCATATCATGTCACTATTATTGTTTGATTGCATGTGATGTTTATCATGTTTCTGCATCTTGTTTACTTAGAACGACGGTAGTAAATAAGATGATCCCTCATAATAATTTCAAGAAAGTGTTCCCCCTAACTGTGCACCGTTGCGACAGTTCGTTGTTTCGAAGCACCACGTGATGATCGGGTGTTAGATTCTAACGTTCACATACAATGGGTGTAAGACAGATTTACACATGCAAACACTTAGGTTGACTTGACGAGCCTAGCATGTACAGACATGGCCTTGGAACACAGAAGACCGAAAGGTCGAGCATGAGTCGTATAGAAGATACGATCAACATGAAGATGTTCACCGATGTTGACTAGTCCGTCTCACGTGATGATCGGACATGGCCTAGTTAACTCGGATCATGTTATACTTAGATTACTGGAGGGATGTCTATCTAAGTGGGAGTTCATTGAATAATTTGATTAGATGAACTTAATTATCATGAACTTAGTCTAAATTTTTTACAATATGTCTTGTAGATCAAATGGCCAACGTAGTCCTCAACTTCAACGCGTTCCTAGAGAAAACCAAGCTGAAAGACGATGGCAGCAACTACACGGACTGGGTCCGGAACCTGAGGATCATCCTCATAGCTGCCAAGAAAGATTATGTCCTACAAGCACCGCTAGGTGACGCACCTGTTCTCCCTGCAGAACAAGACGTTATGAACGCTTGGCAGGCACGTACCGATGACTACTCCCTCGTTCAGTGCGGCATGCTTTACAACTTAGAGCCGGGGCTCCAAAAGCGTTTTGAGAGACACAGAGCATATGAGATGTTTGAAGAGCTGAAAATGGTTTTCCAAGCTCATGCCCGGGTCAAGAGATATCAAGTCTCCGACAAGTTCTTCAGCTGTAAAATGGAGGAAAACAGTTCTGTCAGTGAGCACATACTCACTATGTCTGGGTTGCATAACCGCTTGACTCAGCTGGGAGTTAATCTCCCGGATGACGCGGTCATTGACAGAATCCTTCAGTCGCTTCCACCGAGCTACAAGAGCTTTGTGATGAACTTTAATATGCAGGGGATGGAAAAGACCATTCCTGAAATATTTGCAATGCTGAAATCAGCAGAGGTAGAAGTCAAAAAGGAACATCAAGTGTTGATGGTGAATAAAACCACTAAGTTCAAGAAGGGAAAGGGTAAGAAAGCCTTCAAGAAGGACGGCAAGGGAGTTGCCGCGCCCGGCAAGCAAGCTGCTGGGAAGAAGCCAAAGAATGGACCCAAGCCCGAGACTGAGTGCTTTTATTGCAAGGGAAGTGGTCACTGGAAGCGGAACTGCCCCAAATACTTAGCAGACAAGAAGGCCGGCATCGCGAAAGGTATATGTGATATACATGTAATTGATGTGTACCTTACCAGTACTCATAGTAGCTCCTGGGTATTTGATACCGGTGCGGTTGCTCACATTTGTAACTCAAAACAGGAGCTGCGGAATAAGCGGAGACTGGCGAAGGACGAGGTGACGATGCGCGTCGGGAATGGTTCCAAGGTCAATGTGATCGCCGTCGGCACGCTACCTCTACATTTACCTTCGGGATTAGTTTTAAACCTTAATAATTGTTATTTAGTGCCAGCTTTGAGCATGAACATTGTATCAGGATCTCGTTTAATTCGAGATGGCTACTCATTTAAATCCGAGAATAATGGTTGTTCTATTTATATGAGAGATATGTTTTATGGTCATGCTCCGATGGTGAATGGTTTATTCTTAATGAATCTCGAGCGTAATGCTACACATGTTCATAGTGTGAGTACCAAAAGATGTAAGATTGATAATGATAGTCCCACATACTTGTGGCACTGCCGCCTTGGTCACATAGGTGTCAAACGCATGAAGAAGCTCCATGCTGATGGACTTTTAGAGTCTCTTGATTATGAATCATTTGACACGTGCGAACCATGCCTCATGGGTAAAATGACCAAGACTCCGTTCTCAGGAACAATGGAGCAAGCAACCAACTTATTGGAAATCATACATACTGATGTGTGCGGTCCAATGAGTGTTGAGGCTCGCGGTGGCTATCGTTATGTTCTCACCCTCACTGATGACTTGAGTAGATATGGGTATGTCTACTTAATGAAACACAAGTCTGAGACCTTTGAAAAGTTCAAGGAATTTCAGAGTGAGGTTGAGAATCAACGTGACAGGAAAATCAAGTTCCTGCGACCAGATCGTGGAGGAGAATACTTGAGTCACGAGTTTGGCACACACACTTAAGAAAATGTGGAATAGTTTCACAACTCACGCCGCCTGGAACACCTTAGCGTAATGGTGTGTCCGAACGTCGTAATCGCACTCTATTAGATATGGTGCGATCTATGATGTCTCTTACCGATTTACCGCTATCTTTTTGGGGCTATGCTTTAGAGACTGCCGCATTCACTTTAAATAGGGCTCTGTCGAAATCCGTTGAGACGACACCGTATGAATTATGGTTTGGGAAGAAACCTAAGCTGTCGTTTCTAAAAGTTTGGGGATGCAATGCTTATGTCAAGAAACTTCAACCTGAAAAGCTCGAACCCAAGTCAGAAAAATGCGTCTTCATAGGATACCCTAAGGAACTATTGGGTATACCTTCTACCTCAGATCCGAAGGCAAGATCTTTGTTGCCAAGAATGGATCCTTTCTAGAGAAGGAGTTTCTCTCGAAATAAGTAAGTGGGAGGAAAGTAGAACTTGATGAAGTATTACCTCTTGAACCGGAAAATGGCGCAACTCAAGAAAATGTTCCTGAGGTGCCTGCACCGACTAGAGAGGAAGTTAATGATGATGATCAAGATACTTCTGATCAAGCTCCTACTGAAATTCGAAGGTCCACAAGGACACGTTCCGCACCAGATTGGTACGGCAACCCTGTCTTGGAAATCATGTTGTTAGACAATGGTGAACCTTCGAACTATGAAGAAGCGATGGCGGGCCCGGATTCCGACAAATGGCTGGAAGCCATGAAATCCGAGATAGGATCCATGTATGAAAACGAAGTATGGACTTTGACTGACTTGCCCGTAGAGCGGCGAGCCATAGAAAATAAATGGATCTTTAAGAAGAAGACAGACGCGGATGGTAATGTGACCATCTATAAAGCTCGGCTTGTCGCTAAGGGTTATCGACAAGTTCAAGGGGTTGACTACGATGAGACTTTCTCACCGGTAGCGAAGCTAAAGTCCGTCCGAATCATGTTAGCAATTGCCGCATTCTACGATTATGAGATATGGCAAATGGACATCAAAACGGCATTCCTTCATGGTTTCCTTAAGGAAGAATTGTATATGATGCAGCCGGAAGGTTTTGTCGATCCTAAATATGCTGACAAGGTGTGCAAGCTCCAACGCTCGATTTATGGGCTGGTGCAAGCATCTCGGAGTTGGAACATTCGCTTTGATGAGATGATCAAAGCGTTTGGGTTTATGCAGACTTATGGAGAAGCCTGCGTTTACAAGAAAGTGAGTGGGAGCTCTGTAGCATTTCTCATATTATATGTAGATGACATACTTTTGATGGGAAATGATATAGAGCTTTTGGACAGCATTAAGGCCTACTTGAATAAGAGTTTTTCAATGAAGGACCTTGGAGAAGCTGCTTATATATTAGGCATCAAGATCTACAGAGATAGATCAAGACGCCTCATAGGTCTTTCACAAAGCACATACCTTGACAAGATATTGAAGAAGTTCAATATGGATCAGTCTAAGAAGGGGTTCTTGCCTGTATTGCAAGGTGTGAAATTGAGCTCAGCTCAATGTCCGACCACGGCAGAAGATATAGAAGAGATGAGTGTCATCCCCTATGCCTCAGCCATAGGGTCTATTATGTATGCCATGCTGTGTACCAGACCTGATGTAAACCTTGCCGTAAGTTTGGTAGGAAGGTACCAAAGTAATCCCGGCAAGGAACACTGGACAGCGGTCAAGAATATCCTGAAGTACCTGAAAAGGACTAAGGAAATGTTTCTCGTTTATGGAGGTGACGAAGAGCTCGCCGTAAAAGGTTATGTCGATGCTAGCTTCGACACAGATCTGGATGACTCTAAGTCACAAACCGGATACATGTATATTTTGAATGGTGGGGCAGTAAGGTGGTGCAGTTGCAAGCAGAGCGTCGTGGCGAGATCTACATGTGAAGCGGAGTACATGGCAGCCTCGAAGGCAGCACATGAAGCAATTTGGGTGAAGGAGTTCATCACCGACCTTGGAGTCATACCCAATGCGTCGGGGCCAATCAAACTCTTCTGTGACAACACTGGAGCTATTGCACTTGCCAAGGAGCCCAGGTTTCACAAGAAGACCAGGCACATCAAGCGTCGCTTCAACTCCATTCGTGAAAATGTTCAAGATGGAGAAATAGATATTTGTAAAGTACATACGGACCTGAATGTAGCAGATCCGTTGACTAAACCTCTCCCTAGAGCAAAACATGATCAACACCAGAATTCCATGGGTGTTCGATTCATCACAATGTAACTAGATTATTGACTCTAGTGCAAGTGGGAGACTGTTGGAAATATGCCCTAGAGGCAATAATAAAAGCATTATTATTATATTTCCTTATTCATGATAATTGTCTTTATTCATGCTATAATTGTGTTATCCGGAAATCGTAATACATGTGTGAATAATAGACACCAACATGTCCCTAGTAAGCCTCTAGGTGACTAGCTCATTGATCAACAGATAGTCATGGTTTCCTGACTATGGACATTGGATGTCATTGATAACGAGATCACATCATTAGGAGAATGATGTGATGGACAAGACCCAATCCTAAACATAGCACAAGATCGTATAGTTCGTTTGCTAGAGTTTTCCAATGTCAAGTATCTTTTCCTTAGACCATGAGATCGTGTAACTCCCGGATACCATAGGAGTGCTTTGGGTGTACCAAACGTCACAATGTAACTAGGTGACTATAAAGGTATACTACGGGTATCTCCGAAAGTGTCTGTTGGGTTGACACAGATCAAGACTGGGATTTGTCACTCCGTGTGACGGAGAGGTATCACTGGGCCCACTCGGTAATGCATCATCATAATGAGCTCAAAGTGACCAAGTGTTTGGTCACAGGATCATGCATTACGGTACGAGTAAAGTGACTTGCCGGTAACGAGATTGAACGAGGTATTGGGATACCGACGATCGAATCTCGGGCAAGTAACATACCGATTGACGAAGGGAATTGTATACGGGATTGCTTGAATCCTCGACATCGTGGTTCATCCGATGAGATCATCGAGGAGCATGTGGGAGCCAACATGGGTATCCAGATCCCGCTGTTGGTTATTGACCAGAGAGCGATCTCGGTCATGTCTACATGTCTCGCGAACCCGTAGGGTCTACACACTTAAGGTTCGGTGACGCTAGGGTTGTAGGGATATGTATATGCAGTAACCCGAATGTTGTTCGGAGTCCCGGATGAGATCCCGGACGTCACGAGGAGTTCCGGAATGGTCCGGAGGTAAAGAATTATATATAGTAAGTGCTATTTCGGCCGTTGGGACAAGTTTCGGGGTCACCGGTATTGTACCGGGACCACCGGAAGGGTCCCGGGGGTCCACCGGGTGGGGCCACCTATCCCGGAGGGCCCCATGGGCTGAAGTGGGAAGGGATGCAGCCCAAAGTGGGCTGGGGTGCCACTTCCCCTAGGGCCCATGCGCCTAGGGTGGGGGAAACCCTAAAGGGGGCGCCCCCTTGCTTGGGGGGCAAGCCCCCCCACCCCTTGGCCGCCGCCCCCCTAGGAGATTGCATCTCCTAGGGCCGGCGCTCCCCTAGGCCCCCCTATATATAGTGGGGGGGATGGAGGACTTCTCACCTTGGCCTTTGGTGCCTCCCTCTCCCTCTCCAACACATCCTCCTCCTCCATAGAGCTTGGCGAAGCCCTGCCGGAGTACTGCAGCTCCATCACCACCACGTCGTCGTGCTGCTGGTGGAGCCATCTTCCTCAACCTCTCCTCCCCCCTTGCTGGATCAAGAAGGAGGAGACATTACGCTGACCGTACGTGTGTTGAATGCGGAGGTGCCGTTCGTTCGGCGCTAGGATCTCCGATGATTTGGATCACGTCGAGTACGACTTCCTCATCCCCGTTCTTTGAACGCTTCCGCGTGAGATCTACAAAGGTATGTAGATGCAATCCGATCACTCGTTGCTAGATGAACTCATAGATGGATCTTGGTGAAACCGTAGGAAATTTTTTGTTTTCTGCAACGTTCCCCAACATATCTATACTATGACACTCTTCGGCAACTTATAAAACATACCTCAAAGCCTCTTATAAGGCGGATACAGGCTTCGTTCAGTCCACTCTCGGTTGACTGAATCTTCTCAATCACCGCACCCATAAGGGCACGGTGTTCGTCAACAATGGAGGCGTCCTGTAACGCCACCAACAAAGCATCCGACACCTCTGGATGGACAGAGGTTGCCGGCGGAACAGGCACGCTCCCTCCAGCTGAAGGAGGCTGCCTTCTTGATTCTGGAGCCGTATAAACCTCTGGAATCGCATCCGGTGAGGAGCCGAACTCAAGGTCGCCCCCGCCGTCAGACCCTATGGGAATCTTTTCCCCCACGTGTCCGGCCCCTGCGGTTTGACCTCCAGGCGCCGCCTTCATGGTTTCTTCCTTTCCTCCTTGGCCGGGGTCCTCCTGGGACGAAGCCTCGGTGTTATGTACCTGTTTGGAGGAAGGAGCCTTTTGGGGCGTCCCACTCTCCACAGCACTCGAGCTCAGCAGGTCCTCTGATGAAGATTGTTTGGCACGGGACCTCACCAAACTACCAAAAAATATGGCCTAAGGTCAAAATACTAAGCCACAATGAGTCCGGACGCTTAAACGTACTCGGATTTTATATACTTACGAGTTGACCAGGGGCTGGGCCCTGGGATCCCATGCCAGGTCACTATCGGCGGCGGCAGTGGACTCCTCCGGAAGAGAAGCCCTTCCCCTTTTGGGAAGTTTGGCCTCCAAGGGTGCGGAGGCCGTCCTCTTCCTCCTTCCCCCCGTAGGGGATTCATCTTCCTCCTCCTTTTTATCCTCTTTGGAGGCGGAATGGGCATCAGAGCCTTCGGGTATTATGTCCGAAGTGCCGCGACGACGGAGGCCGCCCCGGGTCTTTTTAGCCTCCTTCTTGGCCGTCTTCTTTGGCACCTTGCAGGGCGCCGGGACCATCATCTTCGTCAGAAGTGGGATGGCCGGGTCTTCGGGTAGCGGGGCCGGACAATGGATCCGCTCCGCCTTCTTCATCCAGCTCTGGGGAGTTGAATAAACATGCGTTAAGCGCTTCCTTTGGGTCATGCGGATGGAAAAGTCTGATAAACTCACCGGACTTGCAGGGCGGGACGGTTGGTACCCGCGGTCTTCGGCGGAGTCCGGCCATGATTTGCTGGACTTGAAAAGCACCTTCCAAATGTCCTCGTGCGAGGAGCCGAAGAACCTTCGCAAAGTTTGGTGCCTAGATGGATCGAAATCCCATAGATTGCAAGTCCGGTGTTGACAAGGCAGTATTCGGCGGACTAACATCACCTGGACTACGTTGACATGTTCAACGTTCTTATCTCCCATATCTTTAACGCGCGTCTGAAGCACCGATAGTTCATCGGACGAGGACCAGTCCAGGCCTTTCTTGACCTAGGATGTAAGCCGTAGAGGGGCGCCGGATCGAAACTCGGGAGAGGCGGCCCATTCTTTGCTGCACGGCTCAGTGATGTAAAACCACTGCTGTTGCCACTTCTTGACAGAATCATTAAAGGTTCCCGTTGGCCATATAATGTTGGGCATCTTGCTCACCATAGCGCCCCCGCACTCGGCGTGCTCACCGCCCACCACCTTGGGCTTCACATTGAAAACCTTCAGCCATAAACCGAAGTGCGGCAAAATGCGGAGGAAAGCCTCGCACATGACAATAAATGTCGATATGTTGAGGAAGGAATTAGGGGACAGATCGTGAAGATCAATCCCATAATAGTACATGATGCCGTGAACGAACGGGTGGAGGGGAAACCCTAGCCCGCGGAAAAAATGAGGGAGGAATACAACCCTCTCATGGGGGTCCGGTGTAGGGACGATCTGTCCCGCAGTCGGTAGACGGTGGCTGATTTTCTTGGCCAGATACCCAGCCTCCTGAAACTTTTTTGATATCCTTCTCTCGGACGATAGAGGCCATCCATTTGCCTCTTGCTCCGGATCCGGACATCTTTGGAAGGCCTTTTGTGGGCAGAGAAGATGAACGCTTGGGCGCTGGAGCCTGAGCAGAAGGGAATACATCGGGAAGAAGGCGTGGGTGAAAAGAATGAATCCTTGTCCCTTTATAAGGGCAGAAGAGGCGGTGTGCCTCCCCACTCACCTGGTAAAACCTCTTATTCCCCAAGCGTCGTAATTGATGGCGCGGTTGGGTTACCCGCATCCGTATTGATGAGAATCTCATAATAAGGGGAACACGATCTCTGCTTTGACAAGACGTGTCAAGAAAACCGCCTCGCGATATGTGCGGTGCTGGTTGAGAAAAACGGTTCGAATAATGACCAGGCCATGGCGTGATGTCATGCTATCAAAACGTGTCAGCAGATTAGATTTGTGGAAATATTATTCTCTCTACGGTGGTATGTGGAACTTGTTTTGCAGAGCCGGACACTATCCTTGTGTTCAAAATCTTCCATGGAGTATTCGGAGGAGGAACCCGCCTTGCAATGCCGAAGACAAAATTGCGCGCCGGACTCATCGTCATTGAAGCTTGGTTCAGGGGCTACTGACGGAGTCCTGGATTAGGGGGTCTCCGGACAGCCGGACTATATCCTTTGGCCGGACTGTTGGACTATGAATATACAAGATTGAAGACTTCCTCCCGTGTCCGGATGGGACTCTCCTTGGCATGGATGGCAAGCTAGGCAATACGGATATGTAGATCTCCTCCCTTGTAACCGACTCTGTGTAACCCTAGACCCCTCCAGTGCCTATATAAAGAGGATGAATATCAAGTGTCCTCCACGTGGTCATTTGGGACTAGCCTAAAATCGAGGAGTTGTACCAACAGGCACGATTGGGTTACCCACGTTCGTATTGATGAGAATCCCGTAATAAGGGGGACACGATCTCTGCTTCGACAAGACGTGTCAAGAAAATCGCCTCGCAATATGTGCAGTGCTGGTTGAGAAAAACGGTTCAAATAATGACCAGGCCATGACATGATGTCATGCTATCAAAACGTGTCAGCAGATTAGATTTGTGGAAATATTATTCTCTCTACGGTGGTATGTGGAACTTGTTTTGCAGAGCCGGACACTATCCTTGTGTTCAAAATCTTCTATGGAGTATTCGGAGGAGGAACCCGCCTTGCAATGCTGAAGACAAAACTGCGCGCCGGACTCATCGTCATTGAAGCCTGGTTCAGGGGCTACTGAGGGAGTCCTGGATTAGGGGGTCTTCGGACAGTCGGACTATATCCTTTGGCCAGACTATTGGACTATGAAGATACAAGATTGAAGACTTCGTCTCGTGTCTGGATGGGACTTTCCTTTGCATGGAAGGCAAGCTTGGCAATACAGATATGTAGATCTCCTCCCTTGTAATCGACTCTGTGTAACCCTAGCCCCCTCCGGTGTCTATATAAACCGGAGGGTTTAGTCCGCAGGACAACATACAATCATACCATAGGCTAGCTTCTAGGGTTTAGACTCTACAATCTCATGGTAGATCAACTATTGTAATACTCATATCATCAAGAACAATCAAGCAGGACGTAGGGTATTACCTCCATCAAGAGGGCCCGAACCTGGGTAAACATCATGTCCCCTGCCTCCTGTTACCATCCGCCTTAGACGCACAGTTCGGGACCCCCTACCCGAGATCCGCCGGTTTTGACACCGACAGTCCTTATGAAGGGTAAATAGAAATTGGCATATCACGTTGTGGTTTTGGCGTAGGTAAGAAACGTTCTTGCTAGAAACCTATAGCAGCCACGTAAAAAAAACTTGCAACAACAATTAGAGGACGTCTAACTTGTTCTTGCAGCATATGCCGTGTGATGTGATATGGCCAAAAGGATGTGATGAATGATATATGTGATGTATGAGATTGATCATGTTCTTGTAATAGGAATCACGACTTGCATGTTGATGAGTATGACAACCGGCAGGAGCCATATGAGTTGTCTTAATTTATTGTGTGACTTGCGTGTCACTGAAAACGCCATGTAATTACTTTACTTTATTGCTAAACGTTAGCTATAGTAGTAGAAGTAACAGTTGGCGAGACAACTTCATGAAGACACGATGATGGAGATCATGATGATGGAGATCATCGTGTCATGCTGGTGACAATGATGATCATGGCGCCCCGAAGATGGAGATCAAAAGGAGCAAAATGATATTGGCCATATCATGTCACTATTTGATTGCATGTGATGTTTATCATGTTTTTACATCTTATTTGCTTAGAATGACGGTAGCTTAAATAAGATGATCCCTTGCAATAATTTCAAGAAAGTGTTCCCCCTAACTGTGCACCATTTCTAAGGTCCGTTGTTCCGAAGCACCATGTGATGATCGGGTGTGATAGGTTCTAACATTCACATACAACGGGTGTAAGCCAGATTTACACACGCAATACAGTTAAGTTGACTTGACGAGCCTAGCATGTACAGACATGGCCTTGGAACATGGAAGACCGAAAGGTTGAACATGAGTCATATAGAAGATACGATCAACATGAAGATGTTCACCGATGATGACTAGTCCATCTCACGTGATGATCGGACACGACCTAGTCTACTCGATCATGTATCACTTAGATGACTAGAGGGATGTCTATCTGAGTGGGAGTTCATTAAATAATTTGATTAGATGAACTTAATTATCATGAACATAGTCTAAAAAAAAATCTTTGCAATATGTCTTGTAGATAAAATGGCCCATGCTAATGTTGCCCTCAACTTCAACGCGTTCCTAGAGAAAACCAAGCTGAAAGACGATGGTAGCAACTACACGGACTGGGTCTGTAACCTGAGGATTATCCTCATAGCTGCCAAGAAAGCATATGTCCTTGAAGCACCGCTAGGTGAAGCACCTGTTTTCCCAGGAACTCAAGACGTTATGAATGCCTGTCAGTCGTGTAGTGATGATTACTCCCTGGTTCAGTGCGGCATGCTTTACAACTTAGAACCGGGGCTCCAAAAGCGTTTTGAGCAGCACAGAGCATATGAGATGTTCCAAGAGTTGAAAATGGTTTTCCAAGCTCATGCCCGGGTCGAGAGATATGAAGTCTCCGACAAGTTCTATAGTTGTAAGATGGAGGAGAATAGTTCTGTCAGCGAGCACATACTCAAAATGTCTGGGTTGCACAACCGCTTGTCTCAACTGGGAGTTAATCTCCCGGATGACGCGGTCGTTGACAGAATCCTTCAGTCGCTCCCACCTAGCTACAAGAGCTTTGTGATGAATTTAAATATGCAGGGGATGGAGAAAACCATTCCTGAGGTATATTCAATGCTAAAATCAGCGGAGGTGGAGATCAAAATGGAACATCAAGTGTTGATGGTCAATAAAACCACTAGTTTCAAGAAAGGCAAGGTTAAGAAGAACTTCAAGAAGGACGGCAAGGGAGTTGCCGCACCCGGTAAGCCAGTTGCCGGGAAGAAGCCAAAGCATGGACCCAAGTCTGAGACTGAGTGCTTTTGTTGCAAGGGAAACGGTCACTGGAAGTGGAACTGCCCCAAGTACTTAGCGGATAAGAAGGCTGGCAATACCAAAGGTATATATGATATACATGTTATTGATGTGTACCTTACCAGCACTCGTAGTAGCTCCTAGGTATTTGATACCGGTGCGGTTGCTCATATTTGTAACTCAAAATAGGAGCTGCGAAATAAGCGGAGACTGGCGAAGGACGAGGTGATGATGCGCATCAGGAATGGTTCCAAGGTCGATGTGATCACCGTCGGCACGCTACCTCTACATTTACCCACGGGATTAGTTTTAAACCTCAATAATTGTTATTTAGCGCCAGCTTTGAGCATGAACATTGTATCTGGATCTCGCTTAATGCGAGATGGCTACTCATTTAAATCTGACAATAATGGTTGTTCTATTTATATGAGAGACATGTTTTATGGTCATGCCCCGCTGGTCAATGGTTTATTCTTATTTAATCTCGAACGTGATGTTACATAGATTCACAGTATGAATGCCAAAATATGTAAGGTTGATAATGATAGTCCCACATACTTGTGGCACTGCTACCTTGGTCACATTGGTGTCAAACGCATGAAGAAACTCCATGCATATGGACTTTTGGAGTCTTTTGATTATGAATCATTTGACACGTTCGAACCATGCCTCATGGGCAAAATGACCAAGACTCTGTTCTCCAGAACAATGGAGCAAGCAACCAACTTATTGGAAATCATACATACTGATGTGTGCAGTCCAATGAGCGTTGAAGCTCACGGTGGTTATCGTTATGTTCTCACCCTCACTGATGACTTAAGTAGATATGGGTATGTCTACTTAATGAAACACAAATCTAAGACCTTTGAAAAGTTCAAGGAATTTCAGAATGAGTTTGAGAATCAACGTGATAGGTAAATAAAGTTCTTACGATCAGATCATGGAGGGGAATATTTGAGTCATGAATTTGGCACGCACTTAAGGAAATGTGGAATTGTTTCACAACTCACGCCGCCTGGAACACCTCAGCGTAATGGTGTGTCCGAATGTCGTAATCGCACTTTATTAGATATGGTGCGATCTATGATGTCTCTTGCCGATCTGCCGCTATCATTTTGGGGTTATGCTTTAGAGACTGCCGCATTCACTTTAAATAGGGCTCCGTCAAAATCCGTTGAGATGACAACGTATGAATTATGGTTTGGGAAGAAACTTAAGCTATCATTTCTAGAAATTGGGGATGCAATGATTATGTCAAGAAACTTCAACCTGAAAAGCTCGAACCCAAGTCGGAAAGATGCGTCTTCATAGGATACCCTAAGGAAACTATTGGGTATACCTTCTACCTCAGATCCGAAGGCAAGATCTTTGTTGCCAAGAATGGATCCTTTCTAGAGAAAGAGTTTCTCTCGAAAGAAGTAACTGGGAGGAAAGTAGAACTTGATGAAGTACTGCCTCTTGAATCGGAAAGTAGCACAACTCAAGAAAATGTTTCTGTGGTGCCTGCACTGACTAGAGAGGAAGTTAATGATGATGATCAAGGAACTTCGGATCAAGTTACTACTGAACTTCGTAGGTCCACAAGGACACGTTCCACACTAGAATGGTATGGCAACCCTGTCCTAGAAATAATGTTGTTAAACAACGATGAACCTTCGAACTATGAAGAAGCGATGGTGGGCCCAGATTCCAACAAATGGCTTGAAGCCATGAAATCCGAGATATGATCCATGTATGAAAACAAAGTATGGACTTTGACAGACTTGCCTGATGATCGGCGAGCCATAGAAAATAAATGGATCTTTAAGAAGAAGACGGACGCGGATGGCAATGTGACCATCTATAAAGCTCGACTTGTCGCTAAGGGTTATCGACAGGTTCAAGGGGTTGACTACGATGAGACCTTCTCACTCGTAGTGAAGCTGAAGTCCGTCCGAATCATTTTAGCAATTGCCGCATTCTATGATTATGAGATATGGCAAATGGACGTCAAAACGACATTCTTTAATGGTTTCCTTAAGGAAGAATTGTATATGATGCAGCCAGAAGGTTTTGTCGATCCTAAGAATGCTGACAAGGTATGCAAGCTCCAGCGCTCAATCTATGGGCTGGTGCAAGCATCTCGGAGTTGGAACATTCGCTTTGATGAGATGATCAAAGCGTTTGGGTTTACACAGATTTATAGAGAAGCCTGTGTTTACAAGAAAGTGAGTGGGAGATCTGTAGCATTTCTCATATTGTATGTGGATGACATACTATTGATGGGAAATGATATAGAATTCTTGGAAAGCATAAAGGCCTACTTGAATAAGGGTTTTTCAATGAAGGACCTTGGAGAAGCTACTTACATATTAGGCATCAAGATCTATAGAGATAGATCGATACGCCTCATTGGTCTTTCGCAAAGCACATACCTTGACAAAATATTGAAGAAGTTCAATATGGATCAATCCAAGAAGGGGTTCTTGCCTTTATTGCAAGGTGTGAGATTGAGCACGGCTCAATGCCCGACCACGGTAGAAGACAGAGAAAAGATGAGTGTCATCCCCTACGCCTCGGCCATAGGGTCTATTATGTATGCCATGCTGTGTACCAGACCTGATGTAAACCTTGCCGTAAGTTTGGTAGGAAGGTACCAAAGTAATCCCGGCATGGAATACTGGACATCGGTCAAGAATATCCTGAAGTACCTGAAAAGGACTAAGGATATGTTTCTCATTTATGGAGTGACGAAGAGCTAGTCGTAAAGGGTTACGTCGATGCTAGCTTCGACACAGATCTGGATGACTCCAAGTCACAAACCGGATACGTGTATATTTTGAATGGTGGGGCAGTCAGCTGTTGCAGTTGCAAGCAAAGTGTCGTGGCGGGATCTACATGTGAAGCGGAGTACACGGTAGCCTCGGAGGCAGCACATGAAGCAATATGGATGAAGGAGTTCATTACTGACCTATGAGTTATTCCCAATGCGCCGGGCCCGATGGCTCTCTTCTGTGACAACACTGGAGCTATTGTCCTGGCCAAGGAGCCCATGTTTCACAAGAAGACCAGGTATATCAAGTGTCATTTCAACTCCATTCATGAAAATGTTCAAGATGGAGACATAGATATTTGTAAAGTGCATACGGACCTGAATGTCGCAGATCCGTTGACTAAACCTCTTCCACGAGCAAAACATGATCAACACCAGAGCTCTATGGGTGTTCGATTCATCACAATGTAACTAGATTATTGACTCTAGTGCAAGTGGGAGACTGTTGGAAATATGCCCTAGAGGAAATTATAAAATGCTTATTATTATATTTCCTTGTTCATGATAACTATCTATTGTTCATGCTATAATTGTGTTATCTGGAAATCGTAATACATGTGTGAATACATAGACCACAACATGTCCCTAGTGAGCCTCTAGTTGACTAGCTCGTTGATCAATAGATGGTTACGGTTTCCTGACCACGTACATTGGATGTCGTTGGTAACGGGATCCCATCATTAGGAGAATGATGTGATGGACAAGACCTAATCCTAAGCATAGCACAACATCGTGTAGTTCGTCTGCTAAAGCTTTTCTAATGTCAAGTATCATTTCCTTAGACCATGAGATTGTGCAACTCTCGGATGCCGTAGGAATACTTTGGGTGTGCCAAACGTCACAACGTAATGGGTTGATATAAAAGCACACCGCGGGTATCTCCGAAAGTGTCTGTTGAGTTGGCACGAACCGAGACTGGGATTTGTCACTCCGTGTGATGGAGAGGTATCTCTGGGCCCACTCGGTAAGACATCATCATAATGAGCTCAATGTGATCAAGGAGTTGATCACGGGATGATGTGTTACGGAATGAGTAAAGAGACTCGCCGGTAACGAGATTGAACAAGGTATTGGGATACCGACGATCGAATCTCGGGCAAGTATCATACCGGTAGACAAAGGGAATTGTATACATGATTGATTGAATCCCCGACATCGTGGTTCATCCAATGAGATCATCGTGGAACATGTGGGAACCAACATGGGTATCCAGATCCCGCTGTTGGTTATTGGCCGGACAGATGTCTCGGTCATGTCTGCATGATTCCCGAACCCGTAGGGTCTACACACTTAAGGTTCGGTGATGCTAGAGTTGTTATGGGAAATAGAATGCAGTTACTGAATGTCGTTCGGAGTCCTAGATGAGATCCTGGATGTCACGAGGACCTCCAGGATGGTCCGGAGGTGACGATTTATATATGGGAAGTCATCATACGGTCACCGGAAGTGTTCGGGGGTTTATCGGTATTGTACCGGGACCACCGAAGGGGTTCCGGGGGTCCACCTGCCACGGAGGGCCCTATGGGCTGTATGTGGAAGGGAACCAGCCCCTAAGTGGGCTGGGCGCCATCCCCCCTAGGGCCCATGCACCTAGGGTTGGGGGGGACCCTAAAGGGGGTGCCCCCTTGGCTTGGGGCGCAAGCCCCCTCCCCTTGGCCGCCGCCCCCCTCTAGATCTCATCTAGTGGGGCCACCCCCTTCCCCCTTCGCCCTATAAATAGAGGGGTGGAGGGAGGGCAGCAGCACCACATCCAAGGCGCAGCGCTCCCCCTCTCCAACACCCCCTCCTCCTCCGTTGAGCTTGGCGAAGCCCGTCCAGAGAACTGCGAGCTCCACCACCATGCCGTCATGCTGCCGGAGCTCTTCCCCAACTTCTCCTGCCCCCTTGCTGGATCAAGAAGGAGGAGACGTCCCCGGGCTGTACGTGTGTTGAACGCAGAGGCGCCGTTGTTTGGCGCTTAGATCGGAATCAACCACGATCTGAATCACTGTGAGTACGACTCCTTCATCCGCGTTCTTGTAACGCTTCCGCATCGTGATCTTCAAGGGTATGAAGATGCACTCCCCCCTCTCTCTCGTTGCTAGTCTCTCCATAGATTGATCTTGATGACGCGTAGAAAATTTTAATTTCTGTTATGATCCCCAACAATAGCCAACCGTGTCGCATCGTCGGCGCGTGAGGCATTGACGGTGGCCTTGACGGTGAGGTGCTCCTCCAAGATCTGGGGGCCGACACGAATGGCAGCCATCGCGACCTCATCCGCGCGTGCGGCTGCGATTTGCTTCTCTGCTGCCAAATGCTCCTTGAGATCCTGGCTATACTGCACGCACCATGACTTAGGACGGCGCTTATTTGGTGGAGGGGTCGGTGATTTGGGTGGAAGGTGTCGCGCCAGTGGTCGGGGCATGTGGGATGTGGAAGGAGGAGGAGGATGGGGGTCGAGTGTGGATTACCTACCTAGATAGACGAGGCCGAGTAGTGTAATGGAGGGTCATCCGTGAGGAGGCGGCGCTGCAAGCAAGGAGTGAAGGTTTCAACTTGGAAAGGAAGGCGGAAACAGAGGAAATGTATCTTTTGGTAAGGGAGAGGGGGTGGGGAGGTAGATATTTCCGCGAAAGCCGAAAATTTGGAATCGCTTCAGCAACAAAACTGGCGCGCAAAGTGTCATCAGACACGGTCCCTTATTTATAAATGTGTACGATATGTGAACATCACAAACATTTCAGATAGCTTAACCCATGTGTGATGAGTTTGAACGTCAAAAATTTTGGTTCGAATTTCCCTGGTTACAGTGGTCATCCACGTCATTGCACAATTTGGGTACACAAAGGAGACTACAGCAGACCCACACTTCTTAATCGAGCAAGTTCAGCAATTAAACAGAGCTAGCTGACCTAAACATTACTCTAACAAATTAAAGACCGACGCTCTTAATTCAGCAAAACAAGGAGTACTACTATGACTGGTGCTCGTCCATCTCCGCCGCCACCTCCATGTCCAGCTCGCGCCCGACGGTCTCCTGGGGAAGGGGCTCCATCGCATCAATAGCACCATACTTGGCAATCATCTCGCCATTTGTGTCTGCCATATCTTTGGGATAGGCCGCCACAAGCTGGGCATGGACGGCCGCAATCTAGGCTTTGGCGGGCTCCGTCGTGGCAAGGTATTCCGCGCAGGAACGGACGGCTGCTCGAACTTTCTCGGCGATTGCCAACTCTTCGGCTGTGGTTTGCCGACCATTGTCAGAGAAGCTTCACTCGATTTGTGCGGTGACTGCCACGAGTTGGGTGTGGACGGCCTCGACATGGTCGTGGGCGGCCTCCATCAGGGCTAAGGCCGCCGCTGCGGAACAGACAGCTGTTGTGCCGCTCTCGCTAGTTGCTATCCCCGAGGCAGATGTTGCTGTTGCCACCTTAGAAGCAACAACGGCCGTTTAGGCTACCTTGGCCGCCCGGATGCAGATTGCGGTCGCCCTCACGAAGCTTGTTAGGACGCGCCTAGCGGCTGTGGCCGCGCTCTCGCCGGAGTGGGCCGCTGAAGTTGCCCTCACGATGCGGGTCCACTCCCCATCTTTCACCGACGACGATTGGACAGTGAAATGATATTTGAGGAGCAGGCTAGTGTGCTTGACACTCCGACGGTGCTCCAAGATATTTTCTGCTGCATCTCACACGATTGGTGATAATAAACTGTGTGCGATCTACTTGATTTTTCATCTTGATTTGAATTACATAATGGGGTCACAGCTGCAAAGGATGGTGTTTGAATTGCTAGAACTTTTATCTGCAGTGAACATGCAACTATAGGTGTGTCGTCAAAAAAATTGGAATTATTCTGGGTTCATTTGGACGTTTTTATACATTAACTTGTTTTTGTAGGCATTTCAGGTGCATAATTCAAATTTGAACTACATGCACATGCTCCAGTGCATATAAATTGGTTGAAAAATCAAATCTATGTCCTTGGTTGCATTCTTATGTCCCATGCAAGAAATGGGAATGAATGTCAAATGCCCTGCCTCCGTCACTCGACCGCAAACATTGAGATACCTGGTTTTAAATTCTAGTAAATCCAAAACTTGTCTGAAATTCATTAAACTTGGCATGCTATCATGGAGCGGCATCAACATGCCATGGTAAAATTTTTGTCCCATTTGAGGCAGGTTTGGGTATAAACTTCTCACAAACCAGAGCTTCTCACAACAAGCGTGATGGTTTCAGTAGGGAACGTGCCACCTTTGGGGACAAAATGATATCCGTTGCCTCTTATTGCTTTCAAAAAAATTATAGTGTCAACATAGAACAACAGGGAGTGTTGTGTTTAATTTTGGAATTTTTTGGGGTTCGTTTGAACATTCTCATACATTAACTGGGTTTTCTAGGCATTTTATGTGCATAATTAAAATTTGAACTACATACACATGCTCCAGTGCATATAAATTGGTTGAAAAATCAAATTTGTGTCCTTCGGTGCATGCTTAATTAGGTCCCATGCAAGAAATGAGAATGAATTTCAAACACCCTGCCACCGTCACTCGGCCGCTAACATTGAGATACCTGGTTTTTAAATTCTAGTAAATCCAAAACTCATCTGAAATTCATGAAACTTGGCATGCTATCATGGAGCGGCATCAACATGCCGTGGTAAAAAATTTGTCCCATTTGGGGCAGGTTTGGGTATAAACTTCTCACAAACCAGAGCTTCTCACAACAAGCGTGATGGTTTCGGTAGGGAATGTGCCACCTTTGGGGACAAAATGATATCCGTTGCCTCTTATTGCTTTCAAAAAATTCTAGTGTCAACATAGAACAACAAGAGTGTTGTGTTTAATTTTGGAATTTTTCAGGGTTCGTTTGGACATTTTTATACATTAACTAGGTTTTCTAGGCATTTTATGTGCATAATTCAAATTTGAACTACATGCACATGCTCCAGTGCATATAAATTGGTTGAAAAATCAAATCCGTGTCCTTCAGTGCATGCTTAGGTCCCATGCAAGAAATGGGAATGAATTTCAAACACCAGGGCACTGTTGATTGCCGGCAAAACGTTGAGATACTTTGTTTTTTAATTCTAGTAAATCCAAAACTCGTCAGAAAATCATGGAACTTGGCATGCTATCATGGAATGGCACCTGACATGCTGTGGTATTTTTCGTGTCCATTTTGAGAGAAGGCGCACTCGAATAACAACCAACAAAGGCATTTTGAAACAAATAGCTGCCACTATAACATCTCAAACATTTTGTATAATTTAAATTGTGTGTGTTCTGTTAACCATTCACGTGACGCCAAGCCTCACTATTTTAATGGCTAGGAGTTGCCGTGCGGACATGTGCTTGAGTGCTTGACTAAACGGGAGGCGTGCGAGCTGTACTCCAATGCAGAGGCTCACTGGGAAGCGTGCGAGCTGTACACCATGCAGGCTCACCAGGAAGCGTGCGAGCTGTACGACGTGCAGGCTCACCGGGAAGCGAGCCCTTTGACTTCCATGGCCGCCCGCCTTGCTCGCATCCTCTCCATTAATGGTGCCCAAGCTGCAGTTTAATACGGTTTTTAAATATAAAACACTCGTCGCAAACATTTTAGTTAGAACACCCGTATGCAAAATGACAACTTCCCAGGAAGCCAAGGGAAAATGTGCCGAGCAGGATTTGTGCAGCTCTTGATCGCAAATGTTTTAGTTAGAACACCCGTATGCAAACCGACAGCTTCCCCAGGAAGCCAGGAGAGAATGTGCCGAGCAGTATTTTTGGAGCTCTTGATCGCAAATGTTTTAGATAGAACACCCGTATGCAAAGTGAGAGCTATGGTCTTCCCCCTTAAGTCGAGGGAAAATTTGCAGCGCAGGATTTGTGCATCCCTTCAACGCAAATGGTTGTTTTGGATGACCCGTGTGCAACCACGTACAAACAATTTGGTAAGATTTGCATCTGTCATATTGGGTATGTTGCCATTTGTCAAACTGGAAAGATTGACATTTGTTGATCTAGTAACATTGCCATTTGTCAATCCTTGTAACACTACGATTTGTCAAAATATGCAGTTAAAAATCACTAGCACTCCCTAATTTTTGCAACTAAAATTCAGTAATTAAGCATAGATTTCATTCATAGATTAAGTAGTCGTTCTTAATTTATACAAACAGTTCAACTCGACAGCTGAACCGACCAAACTTTTCCCCAATTGTTGCGAACCACGTACTGAAATAGCTAGTTCAACTATATATACTAGCTAATTTTAAGTACGTTGTACAGTTCCACCACATCTATAGTCAGATGAAATGAACAAAATAGCCCCTAAATACTACTACTACTACGGAGGGGCTTTGTGCTACTTCCGATAGCCTCTCCCCTGACGAGCGCGCTCAGTAAGAGGCAGAGGAGGAGGAGCCTTTAGACGAGCTAGACAACTGCAATACGGTGCCTACCGCTGTTGCATGTTCAGCGACGCTCGCCAGCTCGAACGCCAACTGCCGCTCCAGACGAACCCTCTCGAAGCGGCCTAACTACACGTAGATCTCCTGATTCCTCGCCTCTGCGTCAGTGTGTGCTGCGGCCACGGCTGCAGTAAGGCTCTTTGCATGCTCGACGAGGCGTTCCTCCTCCTCCCACAGGAACTCGATGTAGCGCGCAAGGTCGCTGGCGCACGTGCGGGCCTCCACCTCTGCCTCCCTCCTTCGGGCGGCGATGGCGGAGCGGGTGATGATCCCGACGGTTGACGGTGGGCTGGCGGCCATGGCGGCCGACGATGGGGTGGAGGCCACTACTGCCACCTCCCGCCTTCGGGCCATGATGGCAGAGCGGGTGATGATGGCCAGTAGTGGGGTGGAGGCCACGACGACCACCTCCCTCCTTCGGCCGCTGAGGTAGAGCGGGTGATGGCCGGCAGTGGGGTGGCGGCCACGACAGCCACCTCCCGCCTTCGGGCCGCATCGACGAAGCAGGCGATTTATAACCCACAAGTATGGGGGATCACAACAGTTTTCGAGGGTAGAGTATTCAACCCAAATTTATTGATTAGACACATGGGGAGCCAAAGAATATTCTCAAGTATAGAAGTTGAGTTTCCAATTCAACCACACCTGGAAACTTAGTATCTGCAGCAAAGTGTTTAGTAGAAAAGTAATATGATAGTAGTGGTAACGGCGGTAAAAGGTAACGGTAGCAAAAATAATATTTTTGGTGTTTTGTGGTGATGATAACAATAGCAACGGAAAAGTAAATAAGAGAAGAACAATATATGGAAAGCTCGTAGGCAATGGATCGGTGAGAGAGAATTATGCCGGATGCGGTTCATCATGTAACAGTCATAACATAGGGTGACACAGAACTAGCTCCAATTCATCAATGTAATGTAGGCATGTATTCCGAATATATTCATACGTGCTTATGAAAAAGAACTTGCATGACATCTTTTGTCCTACCCTCCCGTGGTAGCGGGGTCCTAGCGGAAACTAAGGGATATTAAGGCCTCCTTTTAATAGAGTACCGGACCAAAGCATTAACACATAGTGAATACATGAACTCCTCAAACTATGGTCATCACCGGGAGTAGTCCCGATTATTGTCACTTCGGGGTTGCCGGATCATAACACATAGGATCAAGAACTCTCATATATTGATGAAAACATAATAGGTTCAGATCTGAAATCATGGCACTCGGGCCGTAATGACAAGCATTAAGCATAGCAAAGTCATAGCAATATCAATCTCAGAACATAGTGGATACTAGGGATCAAACCCTAACAAAACTAACTCGATTACATGATAAATCTCATCCAACCCATCACCGTCCAGCAAGCCTACGATGGAATTACTCACGCACGGCAGTGAGCATCATGAAATTGGTGATGGAGGATGGTTGATGATGATGATGGCGACGGATTCCCCTCTCCGGAGCCCCGAACGGACTCCGGATCAGCCCTCCCGAGAGAGTTTAGGGCTTGGAGGTGGCTCCATATCGTAAAATGCGATGAATCCTTCTCCCTGGTTTTTTTCTCCCCGAAAGTGAATATATGGAGTTAGGGTTGAGGTCGATGGAGCGTCAGGAGGGCCACGAGGCAGGGGGGCACGCCCCCCACCCTCGTGGACAGGTGGAGGCTCCCCTGACGTGGATCTTCCTTCCAGTATTTTTTATATATTCCAAAATAATTCTCCGTTGATTTTCAGGTCATTCCGAGAACTTTTATTTCTGCACAAAAATAACACCATGGCAATTCTGCTGAAAACGGTGTTAGTCCGGGTTAGTTCCATTCAAATCATGCAAGTTAGAGTCCAAAACAAGGGTAGATACGACGGAGACGTATCAACTCCCCCAAGATTAAACCTTTGCTTGTCCTCAAGCAATTCAGTTGATAAACTGAAAGTGATAAAGAAAAACTTTTACAAACTCTGTTTGCTCGTGTTCTTGTAAATATGTAGAGCCAGCATTCAAGTTTTCAGCAAAGATTATGAACTAACCATATTCACAATAACATTTAGGTCTCATGTTTACTCATATCAATGCCATAATCAACTAGCGAGAAATAATAAAAAATCTCGGATGATAACACTCTCTCAAAAAAATCATGATATGATATAACATGATGTTATCTCGCTAGCCCTTTCTGAGACCGCAAAACATAAATGCAGAGCACCTTTAAAGATCAAGGACTGACTAGACATTGTAATTCATGGTAAAAGAGATCCAGTCAAGTCATACTCAATGTAAACTAACAGTAATGGATGCAAATGACAGCGGTGCTCTCCAACTGGTGCTTTTTAATAAGAGGATGATGACTCAACATAAAAGTAAATAGATAGGCCCTTCGCAGAGGGAAGCAGGGATTTGTAGAGGTGCCAGAGCTCGGTTTTGAATTAGAATAATATTTTGAGCGGTATACTTTCATTGTCAACATAACAACCAAGAGATGGCGATATCTTCGATGCTACACACATTACAGGCGGTTCCCAAACAGAATGGTAAAGTTTGTACCCCCCTCCACCAACAAGCATCAATCCATGGCTTGCTCGAAACAACAAGTGCCTCCAACTAACAATAGTCTCGGGGGAGTTTTGTTTGCAATTATTTAGATTTGATTTGCATAAAGCATGGGACTGGGCATCCCGGTGACCAGCCATTTTCTCGTGAGTGAGGAGCGGAGTCCACTCCTCTTGAGAATAACCCGCCTAACATGGAAGATACGGACAGCCCTAGTTGATACATGAGCTATTCGAGCATACAAAACAGAATGTTTATTTGAAGGTTTAGAGTTCGGCACATACAAATTTACTTGGAACGGCAGGTAGATATCGTATATAGGTAGATATGGTGGACTCATATGAAAAAACTTTGGGGTTTATGGAATTGGATGCACAAGCAGTATTCCCGCTTAGTATAGGTGAAGGCTAGAAAGAGACTGGGAAGCGACCAGCTGGAGAGCGACAACAGGAATGAACATGCATTAAAATTAATCAACACCGAATGCTAGCATGAGTAGGATATAATGCACCATGAACATAAATATCGTAGAGGCTATGTTGATTTTGTTTCAACTACATGCGTGAACATGTGCCAAGTCAAGCCACTCGAATCGTTCAAAAGAGGATACCACCCTATCATACCACATCACAACCATTTTAATAGCATGTTGGCATGCAAGGTAAACCATTATAAGCTCCTAGCTAACTAAGCATGGCATAAGCAACTATAATCTCTAATTGTCATTGCAAACATGTTTATTCATAATAAGCTGAATCAGGAACGATGAACTAATCATATTTACAAAAACAAGAGAGGTCGAGTTCATACCAGCTTTTCTCATCTCAATGAGTTCATCATATAATCATCATTATTGCCTTTCACTTGCACGACCGAATAGTGTGAATAATAATAATAGTGCACATGCATTGGACTAAGCTGGAATCTACAAGCATTCAATTCAAGAGAGAAGACAAGGTAATATGTTCTCTTTGTTAGATCAACAATAATGCATATAAGAGCCATTTTAACTTTTTAATTATGGTCTTCTCCTCTCGACCCCCAAAGAACAAGAAAATAAATAAAACTATTTACACGGGAAAGCTCCCAACAAGCAAATGAAGAACAAGAAATCTTTTTGGGTTTTCTTTTTAATTACTACTACAAGCATGGAAATTAATCTAATTAAAAGCTACACCTAATTTTTTTGTTTTTCTTAATGTTTATCAAATACACAAGAAGAAAGCATAAAAAGGAAAATAAACTAGCATGGATGATACAATGAAAAAGTATGAGCACCGAAAACTAGCAATGAGTGTGCGAACATAAATGTAATGTCGGTGAGAAATACGTACTCCCCCAAGCTTAGGCTTTTGGCCTAAGTTGGTCTATGGCCACGGCTAGCCTGGCGGATATCCAAAGCAATAGTTGGGGTCGTACTGTGAAGAAGCCTCGGATTGCCACTGGTTGGCAATCACCTCCGGATCCCACTGATAATCAGACTGTCGTGGAGGATCAAATTGTGGTTCTGGCTCTGGCTCTGTAGCTGATGTAGGGTTCCGGTAGGCGTGAATGGCCTCCAACGGAACAAGGTACTTGCCTGCAGACAAATAAAACAAGGAAGGAGCAGGCAAGGTAATAGTCTCAGGATGATTTTTACCAAATATTAATTTGTACTTAAGCGCCTTTTCCCTATTCTTAACAATAAAATCATGTGCTACCATACTCTTATAATCTAGATAGACATGAGGCAGCAACTTCTCTTCCTTCTCATAGTGCCTAATAGGTATGTTAAAGTGTGCAGCGAGGCGCGAGGCGAAGATGCCTCCAAGGACGGGGCCTTTAGTACGATTAAGATTTAACTGCTTTGCAATAATAGCGCCCATACTGAATGTGTCATCATGAAATAAGGCATGGCACAAAATGACAATATCAGGGGCACTCAGGTTTCCATAGTTTCCGTGACCAATTAAGAATCTACTAGCAAATATTGCGAAGTAATGTAAAACAGGAAAATGTATGCTAGTAATTCGTGCGTCGGAAACCCTCCTCGTTTCCCCTACAGTAATGGTATCAATAAACCCATCCACACCATCACGATGTGGTTCCTCTACGCTTCCCTCGAAAGGGATCAAACAACCCGACAAAAATCATGAAGTGACATCTCCTTATGCTCATCATATAAATAAAATTCCACCATAGGTGGTGAGCTCCTAGCATGGAAATGAAAGTTTTGCACAAAGATATTCGTGAGTAAGAGATAATGTTTGCGTTGGTCGTGGAGGAAGGCGGTGAGGCCTGCATTCTCAGCCAATTCATAGAAATCATCATAAATCCTGGCTACTCTCAAGAAATCATCACAAGGCCATTCACATGGCCTAACCTCCGCGGTGCGAGGAAGATTATATTTGGGCCTCTTATCCTCCTCACTTTGCTTATCCTTCGAGCTTCGGCTCGATGAGCCACTCAAAAATCTCTTCATCTTTTTCGGAAATTTTTAGTAACTTCAAAATAAAAGTGAACCAAACTCAACAAAATTGATAGCAACTACTCCTACAAGTGCCTAGAGGCAATATCATGCATCAAAACTATTTTTGACCACATAAATTTGACATGCAAGCTCAAGAACAGGGTCACCTAAGCAGCAAAAATATGCAATGAATAAAGCACTAGAACAAAAACTAATTGGACCATTGGAGGAGTCACATACCAAGGAACAATCCCCCAAAGCAGTTTTTTGAATGGAGCTTTGAGCAAGGACATCGAAAATGGCAGCAAAATGAGCTTGTACTCGGGATTGAGCTGGTTAGTGATGTTTGTGGGAGGAAGAAGGAGTGTGTGGTAGCTATAATAAGTGGAGGGGAGCCATCGTGGGCCCACGAGGCAGGGGGCACGCCCAGGGGGGTAGGGCGCGCCATCCACCCTCGTGGCCAGGTGCTTGCTCCCCCTGCTGTGTTCTCACTGCGAGATATTCTCAAATATTCCAGAAAAAATAATATTTAAATTTTAGGGCATTTGGAGATCTTTTATTTTCGGGGTATTTTTTATTGCATGGATAATTCAGAAAACAGACAGAAATTACTATTTTTGCTTCATTTAATATAAATAACAGAAAGTAAAAAGAGGGTACAGAGAGTTGTGTTTCCTAAATTCATCCATCTCATGCTCATCAAAAGGAATCCACTAACAAGGTTGATCAGGTCTTGTTAACAAACTCATTCCGAATAACATGGAACTAGGGAATTTTCGAATAACACTAGGTTACCTCAACGGGGATATGCACATCCCCAACAATAAGAATATCATATTTCTTCTTGACAGTAGGAAGAGGAAATTAAAAACCTCCAATAGTGATTGTTGAAATTTTTCCAATAGAATTTATATTGTGGACTTGAGGTTGTTTCCTCGGAAAGTGTACCGTATGCTCATTGCCATTAACATGAAAAGTGACATTGCCTTTGGTGCAATCAATAACAGCCCCTGGAGTATTCAAAAAGGGTCTTCCAAGAATAATAGACATACTATTGTCCTCGGGAATATCAAGAATAACAAATTCCGTTAAAATAGTAACATTTGCAACCACAACAGGCACATCCTCACAAATACCGACAGGTATAACAGTTGATTTATCAGCCATTTGCAAAGATATTTCAGTAGGTGTCAACTTATTCAAATCAAGTCTACGATATAAAGAGAGAGGCATAACACTAACAACGGCTCCGAGATCACATAAAGCAGTTTTAACATAGTTTCTTTTAATGGAGCATGGTATAGTTGGTACTCCTGGATCTCCAAGTTTCTTTGGAATACCACCCTTAAAAGTATAAGTAGGAAGCATGGTGGAAATTTAAGCTTCCGGTATCTTTCTTTTATTAGTAAAAATATTTTTCATGTACTTAGCATAAGGATTCGTTTTAAGCATATTAGTCAAACGCATACGCAAGAAGATAGGTCTAATCATTTCAGCAAAGCTCTCAAAATCCTCATCATCCTTTATCTTGGATGGTTTAGGAGGAAAAGGCATGAGTTTCTAAAACCATAGTTCTCTTTCTTTATTGTGCTTCCTAGCAACAAAGTCTCTCTTATCATAACATTGATTCTTTGATTGTGGGTTATCAAGATCAACAACAGGTTCAATATCTACATCATTGTCATTACTAGGTTGAGCATCAACATGAACATCATCATTAACATTATCACTAGGTTCATGTTCATTACCAGATTGTGTTTCAGCATCAGAAATAGAAATATCATTGGGATTCTCAGGTGTGTCAACAACAGGTTCACTAGAAGCATGCAAAGTCCTATCATTTTTCTTTTTCTTCCTTTTAGAAGAACTAGGTGCATCAATATTAGTTCTTTGAGAATCTTGCTCAATTCTCTTAGGATGGCCCTCAGGGTACAAAGGTTCCTGAGTCATTTTACCACCTCTAGTCATAACTCTAACAACATTATCATTATTTTTACTATTCAATTCATTGAACAAATCATTCTGAGCTTTAAGTACTTGTTCTACTTGAGTGGTAACCATAGAGGCATGTTTACTAATAAGTTTTAGTTCACCTTTAATATTAGCCATATAATCACCCAAGTGTTTAAGCATATCAGCATTGCGTTTTAATACCCTACCAAAATAAGCATTGAAGTTTTCTTGTTTGACCATAAAGTCATCAAACTCATCCAAGCATGGGCTAGCAAACTTAGTAAATGGGATTTCAGCTTTATCATATCTATAGAGAGAATTTACCTTTACTACATGTGTCGGGTTATCAAGACCATGTATTTCTTCAACAGGCGGTAAATTAAGACCATGTATTTCTTCAATAGGAGGTAAATTCTTAACATCTTCAGCTTTAATACCTTTTTCTTTCATAGATTTCTTTGCCTCTTGCATATCTTCAGGACTGAGAAATAGAATACCCCTTTTCTTCGGAGTTGGCTTAGGAGTTGGTTCAGGAATTGGATCAGGAAGTGTCCAATTATTTTCATTAGGCAACATATTATTCAATAGAATTTCAGCTTCATCTAGTGTTCTTTCCGTGAAAACACAACCAGCACAACTATCCAGGTGGTCTCTGGAAGCATCGGTTAGTCCATTATAAGTATTTCATTTTTCTTAAGAGGATGATCAGGAAAAGCATTAAGTAAATGGAGAAGCCTCCCCCACGCTTGTGGGAGACTCTCTTCTTCAATTTGCATAAAATTATATATTCCCCTTAAAGCAGCTTGTTTCTTATGAGCGGGGTAATATTTAGCAGAGAAGTAATAAATCATATCCTGGGGACTACGCACACAACCGGGATCAAGAGAATTAAACCATATCTTAGCATCACCTTTAATGAGAACGGAAATAATTTAAGGATATAATAATAGCGAGTTTTCTCATCATTAGTGAATAGGGTGGCTATATCATTTAATTTAGTAAGATGTGCCACAATAGCTTCAGATTCATAGCCATAGAAAGGATCAGATTCAACTAAAGTAATTATCTCAGGATCAACAGAGAATTCATAATCCTTATTAGTAACAAAGATAGGTGAAGTAGCATAAGAAGGATCATATTTCGTTCAAGCATTCAGAGTTTTTTCGTTTCAGCTTAGCTAATAATTTCTTAAGATCACTCCTATCATTGCAAGCAAGAAAATCTCTAGCAGTGTTGTCGTGGAATTGTCACGGCAGATGTCCTAGTGTGAGGACTTAGTCGTGAGGCCAACGCATCTATGTAGTAGCTTGAGAGGGGTTGAGCGGAATCGAGAGACGCAACGCAAGACAAGGATTTAGACAGCTTCGGGCCCCGGGAAACATCATCCGCTAATAGCCCTACATGATGTTTGTGGCTAGATCTCATTATGCTCATGAGAGAGTCGCCGTAAACCGGCTCTCCTCTAGTTGTGTCTAGCCCTAGATATTGTTTCTTGTTGCTTGTACTTCTTTGGGGAGCCCTGCCCCTCCTTATATAAGTTGAAGGGGCAGGTTGGATGACTAGTCCTAGTAGGATTAGGATTACATTATTTACAAGTGGAGTCCTAGTCATGCTTCCTTTGTAGGAGAATATTCCTTATGTCTTCCTCTTAAGCCGGCCCACCATAACATGAGCCAGCCTTCTGGGCCTTGGGCCTTGTCATCCATCTGAAACACCCGCCGGGTCACCAATGAGTCTTCAGGCTCGTGAGTCGTCACACCAGTGAACCGCTAGGCACATGAGTCGCCAATCTTCCGGCGGGTTGCCAATGAAACGCCAAGTCCGGCCGGGTCATACCGCGGGGTATATCCCCGACATTAGCCCCATGTTTAATTTGGATTTATCCATGTTAAACTAATCTGCAATATAAACACAAGAACAAATTTGACAGGTTGTGCTCTGGGTTAATTATTCTTGTAAACCGGCACCTGATCATCCTTAAGTCCTTGACATTTTCTCCTAGAAAATCCAGGTCAATAAGCCAGCTTCATAATCCATTTGCCAACATTGGCTTTTGTAAAGAAAATTTATAAGAAATAATCCATTTGAGTCGGCGTTCAATGCTCTGATTTGAAAAAATATTGGTCTTGAAATATTCAACTGATATTCAGCCGGCTTAAAGATGTAGACCTTGCCGATTTATGATTGCCAAAATTGTCGGGTTATAAACAAATGATGCCGGGTCATGTAATTGTTGCTGATGCCGGATTAATCTTATGATGACGCCGGGTCATAAACTTTGCAGATTTCTCCGATAATAATATAATACCTGATTTGGTCAAAACTGAGAATTTGAAGTTATTCCTCCCTTATATGTATATCACCTGTAGCCCCCAAGTGCCAGGTTGTTATGCTTGCAGCAACCTGGGACTTGTAATTGCCTTATGCTCATAAAAATTTCAACCAGTGTAGCCCCCAAGGGCCGGGTCATTATGCAATAATGAGCATGGACTTTGTAAATATGATCATGTAAACTTGAACAGCAACGTGTAGCCCCCAAGGGCCGTCTCATTAAGATATTACTGAGCTGGGACTTTGTATATGATTCATTTATAATAACATCATATGATGTAATCTCCAATATTGGGGCGTGAACCCATGTCCAGAAGGTTGAGAGCTTTGCACTCTACCAACTCAGTAGTGGATCTTTCAATATAATGGATTAAGGCTTGTGTACCTTGAATTTTCGACATGAGCAATTGGTAGCCCCCAAGGGCTGGCTCATTTAGAATGTGATGAGTCGGGTCTTCATTAAGTTGAGCAAAAAATGACTTTGCATTAGCCCCCAAGTGCCATGGTGCATGCTGGCAGTGACATGGGACTTTCATATTTGATGTAATCTCAATTTGAATAATGTAGCCCCAAGTGCCAGGTCGTAAGCCTGCAGCGACTCGGGACTATTCCATCCATTGTAAAAATAAATCATGCCCATTAATAAAATAATAACCATTGTGCTGAAGTGACTTTGAAGACCTCCATCATAATATTGGCTATTGATAACCATAATAAAAATCCAGCCATGTTGGCTATTAAAGATTTGAATAATATAATCCGGTTTGGAAAATCGGTTCGTGTGATATTGAATCGTACTGCCGGTTTAGGATACCTGTGCAGTAAGGGTGATAACCCAATCTTTAGAAGCCAAAACTTCCAAATGTTTATGATTGTCATATATGGTGACTTATCATCCAAAGTCAAGCCGGGGTAATCGAAACCACATATATGCTTCAGATATGAACAAAAAGGTCTCAAGACAAAACCAAAGATTGTTTTGAAAAAACTTAAGCCAAATAGAGAGAAAATGAGGCTTATGATTCAAATACGATCAGTAAACCAGACCAAAAGGGGTTAAGCTAGGATTCGAATACGATCATGAATCCCTCTAGTGGTTTTGGCATTGCGCCGATCAATAGGGTACCGACAACTATGTTCTCTTTGGTTCGAATACGACCTATGTTTGAACAGGAAGCCCCCAAATGACCTTGAGAGTTTTTTAATGACTCTGATTCGAATACGATCAAAGTCGGACCCAAGAGGGGTTAAGCTATGATTCGAATACGATCAAGAAGCCCCCTAGTGGGTTTGGCATTGCGCCGATCAACAGGGTACCGACAGCTATGTTCTCTTTGGTTCGAATACGACCTATGTTTGAACAGGAAGCCCCCAAATGACCTGTAACTGTGGCTATGAGCCGGATTAAAGGGTAATCATATCTTAGCTCAATAAGCCAGAAGCCCCCAAGTGATATATTTCTGAGCTGTGCTCGTCGGGTGCCTATGTTTGAGTTGTGTTGTGCAACAAACTCTCTTTGGTCCCTGTAATTTTTTCTGAAAACTCGAACTTGTGAGAGATTAATTCTTTTTAAACCGGAATTTCAAACGGGATATTGAGAGCTTCAAAGCTTTGTGGGAGATAGGTTTACCTTGAGCTGGATTTTAAACTGGCATTCTTCATTTTGAACCGGAAATTTTCCGACATCCTTCAAATTCTTATCAATATAGCAGTAGTCTCCGGGGCGGGGTTATTTTTCCCTCCAACGACCCGGAGTTCTTGATTCACGAATACTGGCCAATTTTGCCAAGTCATGTCATTGTAGCCCCCGAGTCTTAAGATGACTCGATGAGTTGTCTTGAGATTCTTCATATTTTACCGTGATATAAACCGGCATGAGTCATTCAACAGCTCAGTAATATAATAGTCCCTCTTGCAGTACACAACTTGTCCTGCATTGGACAACTTCAGAAGACAAAGTAACCACTCTTTTTAAAGAAAGAAATATGTAATATAAAAATACACTGAATGGATTTCACCTGATATGTTAGGCCAGAAATTATCCACCGTGAAGTTGATGATCACCATGGTGAAGCTGATATCAACCACGGAGGAGTCGGCCGCGGGATCAGACAGATGAGTCGGTCGCGGCGTTGTAAGCCGATGCGGACGGGCGAGTTAACCTTCTCGGTGTAAGCCGACGTGGACGCGTGAACCGGCCGCGAGAGCGGACTCGCGAGTCGTCCATGGCGTTGTAAGCCGGTGCAGTCACGAGAGACGGCCACGACGCTGTAAGCCGGTGCAGTCACGAGAGTCGGCCACAGCGTTGTAAGCCGGTGCAGGAGTCCGTTGAGTAAGGACGACCCCCTATGCCGAAAGATGTTGGTGCGCCTCCATCTCCGCGGTATAATGGCATAAACAATTGTCCTGTGTAAAAATGTTACAGAGCAAAATAATTGTTCTTTGACCGAAAATAGTAAGTGTTTAATAAGATAAATTTAGATAGATATCACCTGATGTTTGTGAATGACCGATGATCTGTACGCCGCGTCAGAGGCGGCTCAATATAATCTCGGTGGTTCAGGCAGACCGGTGACTCCCGGCGACTCAACACAGCAGAGGCAACTCGACATGGCCCCGACGATTTAACGCGGCGGTGACGGCGACGTTGGGATGAAGCCTTTTTAGAATTGTTTTGTACTGACACCTTTTTTGTTTGAGGGGTAGCCAACTTGCCGTACCACCAACAATGATTAGTCTTAGACCCTTCTTAATTAAAATAGCACAAGTCTCATCGCTGGTCTTGAGCCTTTGGAACTTGGCATTCAACTTGTGCAGCACCTTGCTAGGAGACCCCTCAAAAATTTGTGCAAACTAGAGTAACGCGGCAGTGAGGAGCGCTACGGCGGCTCGGCAGGATAGCAACTGTGGGCGGCTCGTGGTGGCGACTCTACAGTGGCTTACGGCAGCGGCTGTGGACTCAGCAGGGACCGAGTCTTCGTGCAACCATGGCAACAATTTTAGGCAGCTCGACGGCATGCGACAACGACGGTCGAGCAAGGAGAGGCAACAGAGATGCAGTAAGGCATGGCAGAAGCAACACTCGTAGGTGGCAGAGGCAAAACCAAGCAGGGGCGACTCGAGGCGTGGTAGCCTAGAGGCGAGGCAGCAGGCGACGACGACTCGTAGCGGACACCAAGACGGAGGTTGTTTGAATAGGCGAGCCGGCTGGTGGCAACCGCGAAGCAGGGCCACGGTTGCGGAGGCTTTCGAGCCGGACCCTGCACATTGGCGTACGTATCCAGACCCTACAGCTCGTGTCTCCTCGTGTAGCCTGCTTTCTTGTGTGTACGTATATCCATCAGTAATACCAATTCAAAAACTGAACTAGCACTCAAACCACGTGAGAAGTACAGATCCTCTTGTCCTTTTGTGTGATGACGTGGAGAAGTAGTACGATCCGGAAGTAGTACTAGTAATAGCAACAGAACGCCTCGGGACTTGGCGCACCGGTGAAATATGCGGCAACAGGAAAACGTGGTCTCGGTGACTTACGATTTGACCGCTCCCCAATCGCACAACACAGCAAAATGTTTCCTGTCGGTTCCTGCAACATAATCTTTGCACTGTTCGATCTTCAACCTGCAGCAGCGGCGGCGCACCTGAGGCCATCTTAACTTTCTTGAACTCGAACCTCCATTTGTCAATTGTGAGCTTCTTGATCCCTAAAAGAGATCCCTCCAAGAACTCATCATCACCGTGCACGAGCCCCACGGTGGGCGCCAACTGTCATGGAATTGTCACGGCAGATGTCCTAGTGTGAGGACTTAGTCGTGAGGCCAACGCATCTATGTAGTAGTTTGAGAGGGGTTGAGCAGAATCGAGACACGCAACACAAGACAAGGATTTAGACAGCTTCGGGCCCCGGGAAACATCATCCGGTAATAGCCCTACATGCTGCTTGTGGCTAGATCTCATTATGCTCATGAGAGAGTCGCCATAAACCGGCTCGCCTCTAGTTGTGTCTAGACCTAGATATTGTTTCTTGTTGCTTGTCCTTCTTTGGGGAGCCCTGCCCCTCCTTATGTAAGTTGAAGGGGTGGGTTACATGACTAGTCCTAGTAGGATTAGGATTACATTATTTATAAGTGGAGTCCTAGTCATGCTTCCTTTGTAGGAGAATATTCCTTATGTCTTCCTCTTAAGCCGGCCCACCATAACATGAGCCGGCCTTCTGGGACTTGAGCCTTGTCATCCATCTGAAACACCCGCCGGGTCACCAATGAGTCTTCAGGCTCGTGAGTCGTCACACCAGTGAACCGCCAAGCACATGAGTCGCCAATCTTCCGGCGGGTTGCCAATGAAACGCCAAGTCCGGCCGGGTCATACTACGGGGTATATCCCCGACATTAGCCCCACGTTTAATTTGGATTTATCCATGTTAAACTAATCTACAATATAAACACAAGAACAAATTTGACAGGTTGTGCTCCGGGTTAATTATTCTTGTAAACCGGCACCTGATCATCCTTAAGTCCTTGACATTTTCTCCTAGAAAATCCAGGTCAACAAGCCAGCTTCATAATCCATTTGCCGACATTGGCTTTTGTAAAGAAAATTTATAAGAAATAATCCATTTGAGTCGGCGTTCAATGCTCTGATTTGAAAAAATATTGGTCTTGAAATATTCAACTGATATTCAGCCGGCTTAAAGATGTAGACCTTGCCGATTTATGATTGCCAAAATTGTCGGGTTATAAACAAATGATGCCGGGTCATGTAATTGTTGCTGATGCCGGATTAATCTTATGATGACGCCGGGTCATAAACTTTGCAGATTTCTCCGATAATAATATAATACCTGATTTGGTCAAAACTGAGAATTTGAAGTTATTCCTCCCTTATATGTATATCACCTGTAGCCCCCAAGTGCCAGGTTGTTATGCTTGCAGCAACCTGGGACTTGTAATTGCCTTATGCTCATAAAAATTTCAACCAGTGTAGCCCCCAAGGGCCGGGTCATTATGCAATAATGAGCATGGACTTTGTAAATATGATCATGTAAACTTGAACAACAACGTGTAGCCCCCAAGGGCCGTCTCATTAAGATATTACTGAGATGGGACTTTGTATATGATTCATTGATAATAACATCATATGATGTAATCTCCAATATTGGGGCGTGAACCCATGTCCAGAAGGTTAAGAGCTTTGTACTCTACCAACTCAGTAGTGGATCTTTCAATATAATGGATTATGGCTTGTGTACCTTGAATTTTCGACATGAGCAATTGGTAGCCCCCAAGGGCTGGCTCATTTAGAATGTGATGAGTCGGGTCTTCATTATGTTGAGCAAAAAATGACTTTGCATTAGCCCCCAAAGTGCCATGGTGCATGCTGGCAGTGACATGGGACTTGCATATTTGATGTAATCTCAATTTGAATAATGTAGCCCCAAGTGCCAGGTCGTAAGCCTGCAGCGACTCGGGACTATTCCATCCATTGTAAAAATAAATCATGCCCATTAATAAAATAATAACCATTGTGCTGAAGCGACTTTGAAGACCTCCATCATAATATTGGCTATTGATAAATATAATAAAAATCCAGCCATGTTGGCTATTAAAGATTTGAATAATATAATCCGGTTTGGAAAATCGGTTCGTGTGATATTGAATCGTACTGCCGGTTTAGGATACCTGTGCAGTAAGGGTGATAACCCAATCTTTAGAAGCCAAAACTTCCAAATGTTTATGATTGTCATATATGGTGACTTATCATCCAAAGTCAAGCCGGGGTAATCGAAACCACATATATGCTTCAGATATGAACAAAAAGGTCTCAAGACAAAACCAAAGATTGTTTTGAAAAAACTTAAGCCAAATAGAGAGAAAATGAGGCTTATGATTCAAATACGATTAGTAAACCAGACCAAAAGGGGTTAAGCTAGGATTCGAATACGATCATGAATCCCTCTAGTGCTTTTGGCGTTGCGCCGATCAATAGGGTACCGACAACTATGTTCTCTTTGGTTCGAATACGGCCTATGTTTGAACAGGAAGCCCCCAAATGACCTTGAGAGTTTTTTAATGATTCTGATTCGAATATGATGAAAGTCGGACCCAAGAGGGGTTAAGCTATGATTCGAATACGATCAAGAAGCCCCCTAGTGGGTTTGGCATTGCGCCGATCAACAGGGTACCGACAGCTATGTTCTCTTTGGTTCGAATACGACCTATGTTTGAACAGGAAGCCCCCAAATGACCTGTAACTATGGCTATGAGCCGGATTAAAGGGTAATCATATCTTAGCTCAATAAGCCAGAAGCCCCCAAGTGATATATTTCTGAGCTGTGCTCGTCGGGTGCCTATGTTTGAGTTGTATTGTGCAACAAACTCTCTTTGGTCCCTGTAATTTTTTCTGAAAACTCGAACTTGTGAGAGATTAATTCTTTTAAACCGGAATTTCAAACGGTATATTGAGAGCTTCAAAGCTTTGTGGGAGATAGGTTTACCTTGAGCTGGATTTTAAACCGGCATTCTTCATTTTGAACCGGAAATTTTCCGACATCCTTCAAATTCTTATCAATATAGCAGTAGTCTCCGGGGCCGGGTTATTTTTCCCTCCAACGACCCGGAGTTCTTGATTCACTAATACTGGCCAATTTTGCCGAGTCATGTCATTGTAGCCCCCGAGTCTTAAGACGACTCGATGAGTTGTCTTGAGATTCTTCATATTTTACCGTGATATAAACTGGCATGAGTCATTCAATAGCTCAGTAATATAATAGTCCCTCTTGCAGTACACAACTTGTCCTGCATTGGACAACTTCAGAAGACAAAGTAACCGCTCTTTTTAAAGAAAGAAATATGTAATATAAAAATACACTGAATGGATTTCACCTGATATGTTAGGCCAGAAATTATCCACCGTGAAGTTGATGATCACCATGGTGAAGCTGATATCAACCACGGAGGAGTTGGCCGCGGGATCAGACAGATGAGTCGGTCGCGGCGTTGTAAGCCGATGCGGACGGGCGAGTTAACCTCCTCGGTGTAAGCCGGCGTGGACGCGTGAACCGGCCGCGAGAGCGGACGGGCGAGTCGTCCGTGGCGTTGTAAGCCGGTGCAGTCACGAGAGACGACCACGACGCTATAAGCCGGTGTAGTCACGAGAGTCGGCGATAGCGTTGTAAGCCGGTGCAGGAGTCCGTTGAGTAAGGACGACCCCCTGTGCCGAAAGATGTTGGTGCGCCTCCATCTCCGCGGTATAATGGCATAAACAATTGTCCTGTGTAAAAATGTTACAGAGCAAAATAATTGTTCTTTGACCGAAAACAGTAAGTGTTTAATAAGATAAATTTAGATAGATATCACCTGATGTTTGTGAATGACCAATGATCTGTATGCCGCGTCAGAGGCGGCTCAATATAATCTCGGTGGTTCAGGCAGACCGGTGACTCCCAGCGACTCAACACAGCAGAGGCAACTCGACATGGCCCCGACGGTTTAATGCGGCGGTGACGGCGACGTTGGGATGAAGCCTTTTCAGAATTGTTTTGTACTGACACCTTTTTTGTTTGAGGGGTAGCCAACTTGCCGTACCACCAACAATGATTAGTCTTAGACCCTTCTTAATTAAAATAGCACAAGTCTCGTCGCTTGTCTTGAGCCTTTGGAACTTGGCATTCAACTTGTGCAGCACCTTGCTAGGAGACCCCTCAAAAATTTGTGCAAACTAGAGTAACGTGGCAGTGAGGAGCGCTACGGCGGCTCGGCAGGACAGCAACTGTGGGCGGCTCATGGTGGCGACTCAATGCCTGGTTGGCGCGACGACTCTACAGTGGCTTACGACTGCGACTGTGGACTCAGCAGGGACCGAGTCTTCGTGCAACCATGGCAGCAATTTTAGGCAGCTCGACAGCATGCGACAACGACGGTCGAGCAAGGAGAGGTCAACAGAGATGCAGTAAGGCATGGCAGAAGCAACGCTCGTAGGCGGCAGAGGCAAAACCAAGCAGGGGCGACTCGAGGCGTGGTAGCCTAGAGGCGAGGCAGCAGGCGACGACGACTCATAGCGGACACCAAGACGGAGGTCGTTTGAACAGGCGAGCCAGCTGGTGGCGACTGCGAAGCAGGGCCACGGCTGCGGAGGCTTTCGAGCCGGACCCTGCACATTGGCGTACGTATCCAGACCCTACAGCTCGTGTCTCCTCGTGCAGCCTACTTTCTTGTGTGTACGTATATCCATCAGTAATACCAATTCAAAAACTGAACTAGCACTCAAACCACGTGAGAAGTACAGATCCTCTTGTCCTTTTGTGTGATGACGTGGAGGAGTAGTACGATCCGGAAGTAGTACTAGTAATAGCAACAGAACGCCTCGGGACTTGGCGCACCGGTGAAACATGCGGCAACAGGAAATCGCGGTCTCGGTGACTTATGATTTGACCGCTCCCCAATCGCACAACACAGCAAAAAGTTTCCTATCGGTTCCTGCAACATAATCTTTGCACTGATCGATCTTCAACCTGCAGCGGCGGCGGCGCACCTGATGCCATCTTAACTTTCTTGAACTCGAACCTCCGTCTATCAATTGTGAGCTTCTTGATCCCTAAAAGAGACCCCTCCAAGAACTCATCATCACCGTGCACGAGCCCCACGGTGGGCGCCAACTGTCATGGAATTGTGATGGCAGATGTCCTAGTGTGAGGACTTAGTCGTGAGGCCAACGCATCTATGTAGTAGCTTGAGAGGGGTTGAGCAGAATCGAGAGACGCAACACTAGACAAGGATTTAGACAGCTTCGGGCCTCGGGAAACATCATCCGGTAATAGTCCTACATGCTGTTTGTGGCTAGATCTCATTATGCTCATGAGAGAGTCGCCGTAAACTGGCTCTCCTCTAGTTGTGTCTAGACCTAGATATTGTTTCTTGTTGCTTGTCCTTCTTTGGGGAGCCCTGCCCCTCCTTATGTAAGTTGAAGGGGCGGGTTACATGACTAGTCCTAGTAGGATTAGGATTACATTATTTACAAGTGGAGTCCTAGTCATGCTTCCTTTGTAGGAGAATATTCCTTATGTCTTCCTCTTAAGCCGGCCCACCATAACATGAGCCAACCTTCTGGGACTTGGGCCTTGTCATCCATCTGAAACACCCGCCGGGTCACCAATGAGTCTTCAGGCTCGTGAGTCGTCACACCAGTGAACCGCCAGGCACATGAGTCGCCAATCTTCCGGCGGGTTCCAATGAAACGCCAAGTCCGGCCGGGTCATATATCCGGCCGGGTCATACCGTGGGGTATATCCCCGACAAGTTTCTTCATCCATAACATAACCATCAGGAACAACAGGCAATTCATTTCTAGGGGGAGAATCTTCATCATCACTTTTATCAATATTATTAGTTTTAATAATTTCATTCTCCCTAGCCCTAGCAAGTTGTTCATCAACAAATTCACCAAGTGGCACAGTAGTATCAAGCATAGAAGTAGTTTCATCATAAGTATCATGCATAGCAAAAGTGGCACCATCAATAACATGCGACATATCAGAATTAATAGCAGAAGCAGGTTTAGGTGTCGCAAGCTTACTCAAAATAGAAGGTGAATCAAGTGCAGAGCTAGATGGTAGTTCCTTACCTCCCCTCGTAGTTGAGGGATAAATCTTGGTTCTTGGATATTTCAAGTTCTTCATAATGATAAGCAGATATAAATCCCAAGTGAATCAAAGAATAGAGCTATTCTCCCCGGCAACGGCGCCAGAAAATAGTCTTGATAACCCACAAGTATAGGGGATCGCAACAGTTTTCGAGGGTAGAGTATTCAACCCAAATTTATTGATTCGTCATAAGGGGAGCCAAAGAATATTCTCAAGTATTAGCAGCTGAGTTGTCAATTCAACCACACCTGGAAACTTAGTAGTTGCAGCAAAGTGTTTAGTAGCAAAGTAATATGATAGTATTGGTAACGGTGGTAAAAGGTAACGGTAGCAAAAATAATATTTTTGGTGTTTTATGGTGATGATAACAATAGCAACGGAAAAGTAAATAAGCGAAGAACAATATATGGAAAGCTCGTAGGCAATGGACCGGTGATAGAGAATTATGACGGATGCGGTTCATCATGTAATAGTCATAACATAGGGTGACACAGAACTAGCTCCAATTCATCAATGTAATGTAGGCATGTATTCCGAATATAGTCATATGTGCTTATGGAAAAGAACTTTCATGACATCTTTTATCCTACCCTCCCGTGGCAGCGGGGTCCTAGCGGAAACTAATGGATATTAAGGCCTCCTTTTAATAGAGTACCGGACCAAAGCATTAACACATGGTGAATACATGAACTCCTCAAACTACGGTCATCAACGGCAGTGGTCCCGATTATTGTCACTTCGGGGTTGCCGGATCATAACACGTAGTAGGTGACTATAGACTTGCAAGATAGGATCAAGAACTCTCATATATTGATGAAAACATAATAGGTTCAGATGTGAAATCGTGGCACTCAGGCCCTAGTGACAAGCATTAAGCATAGCAAAGTCATAGCAACATCAATCTCAGAACATAGTGGATACTAGGGATCAAACCCTAACAAAACTAACTCGATTACATGATAAATCTCATCCAACCCATCACCGTCCAGCAAGCCTACGATGGAATTACTCACGCATGGCGGTGAGCATCATGAAATTGGTGATGGAGGATGGTTGATGATGACGATGGCGACGGATTCCCCTCTCCGGAGCCCCGAACGGACTCCAGATCAGCCCTCCCGAGAGAGTTTAGGGCTTGGCGGCGGCTCCGTATCGTAAAACGCGATGAATCCTTCTCCCTGGTTTTTTTCTCCCCGAAAGTGAATATATGGAGTCAGGGTTGAGGTCGGTGGAGCGTCAGGGGGGCCACGAGGTAGGGGGTGCGCCCAGAGGGGTAGGGCGCGCCCCCACCCTCGTAGACAGGTGGAGGCCCCATAACATGGATCTTTCTTCTAGTATTTTTTATATATTCCAAAATAATTCTCTGTTGATTTTCAGGTCATTCCGAGAACTTTTATTTCTACACAAAAATAACACCATGGCAATTCTGCTGAAAACAGCGTCAGTCCGGGTTAGTTCCATTCAAATCATGCAAGTTAGAGTCCAAAATAAGGGCAAATGTGTTCGGAAAAGTAGATACGATGGAGACGTATCAGCGATGGCCCTGGCTTTCGACAGTGCTGTAGCGGCAACGGCGTCCGGCAACAACTATCGACAGGCACCGGCGGCGGAGCGTGTGGTGTGTGTTCAGTGCACAACCAACAGGGATGCCACGCACACTACACTATGTCGGGGACTGCGTTGCCGCCGCGGTGTAGCCTCCCAGCTAGAGCTGTCCTCTGATGACGGCGGAGTGGCTGAGTGACGACGACGGACCAGTTGCACCGACGATTGCGGGAGAAGCAGATGAGATAAGCTATAGGGAGGGAGGGGAAAATGTGATGCAGGACTCACCGGTCATGAGGGTTTATATAGCAGGTCGGTAAGCATTAGGATTTTGGGGGGTTTCAACGAGTCGGGTGGGAAGCTTGTGCGGGAACCTGCGAGGTTGCGCGGGAACGGGCTCACCGACGATTCATTGATGTCACCGTTTGGCCAAAAGAACGCTCCCGCGTGCTGCGCAAGCTTGCGCTGTAAGCCGTCTGTGGCAGCGGGGTGACAAGACGTGCGAGAGGAGTACGAATGGACACATACACATATGGTTAATACAAAAAAAAGTTTGTGGTTTAATTACCTACTTTACCCACGTCCTGGTTTATAAGTAGGATTTAACTAATAAAATATGAATGCATGTCGCCAAAGATTATATCGTTGGATTCGTATTTGAACATAGTTTCCAGTTATACAATTTTTGTAACATGCATTAACATTTTTTTTGTTAAATTTAAGGTTATATACCAGCAAGCGTTTGCCCGCAACACACACGGCTTATTCCATCACAAACAACTCGAATGGATCAACTGTATGCCACGTATCGCACACGCAACTCTAATATGATTCATGCTTGATGTCTCCGACATCGCTTGCATAGTTCGTCTTATTTGCCACATATCACTGTGCCGACCTCTGCTCGCGTCCCTCGGCAAGCTCTGCTCACTGTTAGGCACTGCAACACGCTGTGCTCGCCGTTAGGTGCCGCGGTGCGCTCTGCTCCCGTCTGTCGGCGCGCTCGGCTTGTGGAAATATTTTCCTTGCATGTTCAACTGCTATATGCATATATATATGGTTGATCGCCGTTGACGCGACCGTGGAGCGCTCTGCTCACGTCCCTCCATGCGCGCTCTGCCAGCGGTTGGGCATGCGCATGATCACGTCGGGGCCCTCATATGCATGCGGCTGCACCATGCGTGTTGCCACGCGATGCAGTTACATGTGGCACGATGGAGTTACGCGCTGCAAATTTGAACTGCCATCAGGGCCTGCCAATATTCATGGCCGTCTAACTTCCCCTTTAATTCCCTCGGCCATTATAACCTTAGTCTCTTCAACCTTTCGATCGTGCCCCACAACACAACAAGCACACCCACGATGACACATAGAGAGGGGATGTCTAGCGGCGCTCCAATGGAGTTCGACGAGCATAAAGTGGAGACCCACGTGAGGGAGACGGGTCTCTCGGTGGTGTACACCATCGACCCGGCCATGGTGGAAGTCTACATCAACATCGTTGAGCAGTTTCTTGCTCGAGACAAGTACAAGGTGGTCGGCATCGACCTCCAGTACACCACCGGTCATCCCGACATAGATTAGAAGGTTGCCATCGCCTAGTTGTGCGTGCGCCATCATGTCATCATCTACCACTACTGCATGGACACAGAGCCTTGTGACCGTTTCAACAGGTTTGTCAACAACACCGACTACAAGTTCACCACGGTGGAAACCACCGACAATGTAAAAGCACTCAGGGTTACGGGCTTGGCCTACAAGAACCTTGTCGAAATCCGTGAGCACTACAGGGTCTAGGGCAGCACGAAGGACTCCTTGGTTGAACTCGCCGCGGCCATCATCGACCCCTACTATGAAAAGATGAAGCAGGATGCCCAGAGAACAAGTCTGGTATCCTGGCACAGGTCCTGGATGTGGCAACTAGAGGAACCTCACCTCAGGTTCGCAGCCAAGAGCGTGTACACATGCTACGAGATGCACAGGAGGATCGTTGACATGAGGAAGTGCCTCGTTACCCAAATCGACAAGCCCGGATCGAGCCACAAGCAGAGCAAGCATCAGAAGAAGTAGATGATAATCAGATGATCGTTTATGCTAGTTAATCATGCATGTAATACATAGTTTACTTTATTGGTGTGTGGGAATGTCATGTGTGTAGTAGCCACCTATGTAATTATGCATGTAATAGTTTACTTTGGTGTGTGCAAATGACATGCTTGTAGTAGCCACCTATGTAAGTGGATGTTTAATTTGGTTATGCAACCATGTCCTGATAAGTGTGTGTATATATATGTTGTTGTTCTGTATGCAATCCCATCGCACAACACAAACATCTTATTAGCAGCAACCGTCTGTGTTATTATCGGTCTTCGCACACATTTCTGATTACGGACCTGCTTGCCGCGTATAGCACACATCTTGTTATATTGAACCGTTTTTGTTCTCTTGTCTCAACACAGACAGTTCATCCGAGTGAACCGCATGTCGTATATCGCACATACCTTGATCTGGCTGACCGTTTCTTTTGTGTTTCTTAATCACAAATAGTTCATCCGAGTGAACCGTATGCTGTATATCGCACACACCTTCATCTGGCTACCCATTTCTTTTGTTCCTCCTCATCACAAACAGTTCATTGAACTGAACCGTATGCCCTTCATCGCACACGCAACTAAAATCTGAACCGTGTTTGATGCATCCTCCATTGCAAATGTTTTGCACCTTTTTGACGGGTTTTTTACACCATCGTTTGCGATTATTGCATTGCACACAGTTTCATCGAAGGGTCTCTGATCGTAGTGTCGCGTTAGCAGCATCCTGCAGTAGTGTAATGAAATAAGAACAATGACATGATGTAGACAAGATCTATTTATGTAGAAATATACCCCATCTTGTTATCCTTAATAGCAACGATACATACATGTCGGTTCCCCTTCTATCACTGGGATCAAGCACCATAAGATCGAACCCATCACAAAGCACCTCCTCTGATGGCAAGAAAAATCGATCTAGTTGACCTAACTAAACCAAAGATTTGAAGAAGAAATACGAGGCCATAAGTAATCATGCATATAAGAGATCAAAAGACTCAAATAACTTTCATGGATAAAAACATAGATCTGATCATAAAGTCAAAGTTCATCGGATCCCAACAAACACACCGCAAAAAGAGTTAAATCAAATAGATCTCCAAGAGACCATTGTATTGAGAATCAAAAGAGAGGGAGGCAGCCATCTAGCTACTAACTACGGACCCATAGGTCTACAATGAACTACTCACGCATCATCGGAGAGGCACCGATGAGGATGATGAACCCCTCTATGATGGTGTCTAGACTGGATCTGGTGATTCTGGAACTTGCGACGGCTCGAATTGATTTTCGTCGACTCCCCTAGGGTTTCTAGAATATTGGGTTTTATAGAGCAAAGAGGTGGTGCGGGAGGCCACCGAGGTGGGCACAACCCACCTGGGGGCGCCTGGGGGTGTCGGTGTCAAAACCGGCGGATCTCGGGTAGGGGGTCCCGAACTGTGCGTCTGAGGTTGATGGTAACAGGAGACAGGGAACACAATGTTTACCCAGGTTCGGGCCCTCTCGATGGAGGTAAAACCCTACGTCCTGTTAGATTAATATTGATGAGTATGGGGGTTACAAGAGTTGATCTACCACGAGATCGTAATGGCTTAAACCCTAGAAGTCTAGCATATCTGATTATTATTGTCCCTACGGACTAAACCCTCCAGTTTATATAGACATTAGAGGGGACTAGGGTTATACAAATTCGGTTACATAGAAAGGAAATAGTATGTCCGGCCGCCTGACTTGCCATCCACGCAAAGGAGAGTCCTATCCGGACACGGGAAAAAGTCTTCAATCTTGTATCTTCATGGCCCAATAATCCGGCCCATGTCCAACAGGCCGGACGCCCGAGGACCCCTTAGTCCAGGACCCCCTCAGTAGCCCCTGAACCAGACTTCAATGACGAGGTGTCCGGTGTGTAGATTGTCTTTGACATTGCAAGGCGGGTTCCCCCTCCGATTACTTCAAAGTCCATGACTTAAAGAGCGGTATTCGACTTTTCCATTTAATCTTGCGCCCATCGGCTTCCACGCCTTCCTGACTTTAGCTTCCACATGGCGAGAGAATACGAGAGGTCAGGGTATGTTTGCACATACTACCCTGACCATACCAGAGAGGTGCCTATTTAAAGAGAATAGATCTCAGATCCATTCCACACCTTGCAAAAAAATCCCTAGAGTTCGCTAAGCGGAACCACCCCAACATGGCTAGCAATCCTAGATCTTCCTCTCGTCCCCACGGCTCCAAAAAGGGTGATTGGGAGAGATGTTCTGTATCTCACAGCCAGCTGACGAAGCTGCAGAAACATGGCTTTCTTCCTCCCGCGGATCTAGTCCCCGTCCGAGCAGGAGTGGCGTCCTTCAATGGCGGGGCTTATGCGGAGAACTTCCCCAATCCGTCCAGGGGGAACGAGTATGCTTCGTTCCCTTCTTGCTGAGAGGCGTCGGATTTGCAATCCATCCTTTCCTCCAAGGACTTCTGGAGTATTATGGCCTCCAACTGCATAGTTTCACCCCCGCCTCCATCCTGCACATCGCGGGTTACGTTGCTCTATGCGAGATATTCCTAGGTTGCAAGGCCCATTTTGAATTATGGAGAAAACTGTTCTGCCTGGTCCCTCGTAATCAAGGGGGGGTCAATATTCGAAGTGGGAGGAGCCAAAGTGTGGAGTATCGTCGGGACCGGATACCTGTCCGGCACGCCGAAGAAGGCTTCCAAAGAGTGGCCTTCCCAGTGGTTCTATATTGATGACGCTGCTCTTCTTGACCCAGTCTGAATGGGCCTCCCCGAATTTTCAAGTGCCCCGTTGAAGAAACACCACAGCTGGCGTCCTCGGAGCCTCGAGGAGGAGGATAGCGCAGAAGTCAATCAGTTGATGGGCAAGATTAAGACGCTCGCCCAGTCCGGATTGTCAATAATCGAGGTAATGGTGATCTCCATAGTGCGGGGGGTCCAACCACTCCAATACAGAGGGCTTCCCGTGTGGCACTATAATGGGGAAGATGACGCCTCACGCTGCGGTCGGAAGGGTCCGAAAACCCATTCCGCTTTGGCCAAAATATTGGCTAAATTGTACAAAGGGGAGAAGGAGGAGTTCACTCGTCTCCAATATCGAGATGGATTTTCCATATATAATCCTCCTAGCTTGGTAAGCTCCGATCCCACCATTTTACTCCTCTCCCTGAATCATTTTTGACGAACAGTAACCTATCCACTCGCAACAGGAATGGCAGAAGGCTATCGAGGGGATCCATAGCCCCGCCCCCCCCCCCCAGCCAGAGGGTCACACCGGGACCTTGACCCGGATTCGAAGAAGATCCGGACATATTTGTGGAGCTCGAGGATGGAGTATTCTATCAGACAAGCTAAGACGGTACGGAAGTACCCATCATTACCGATTACCCCGGCCTCCTTCCTCCTTCGCATGTAAGTAATTTAAAAGACACCTTCTTCGAAAGGGTTTCCTTACTATGCCTCACCCACCACACTATTTCCTATTTTGTACCACTCTCCTCACCGTCACAACGTGCACCAGAAGCGTCTCCGAGGAGAGCGGTGCCCGCGTCAAGCACATTTTCGAAGAGAAAGGCAAATGATAATATGGCAGAACCCTCATCAAAGAGGTAAGGCTTTCTTTTGAAGAATCTATCTTATGATCGCTACATCAAATTGTGATGCCATTCGCCGCATTCTATCAGGAAAAGTGTCCGCCGGACTATGTCCGGGGATCCCGCCGGCCGTGCCTCCACTAGTCAGGTTCCGGACCCTGCCCTAAGGACGGGGGCTGACACGGGAGTGGCGCCGAACTGTTCTTCCGCAGAGGATTCGGACAATATGTCCGTCATGAACTCTGAAGTGGAGAGCGCCATGAATCATCATCGTCGGAGGGCCGCTCTTCGTGACCCCGACTTTTCAAAGGAGGCATTTGATGCCTTCGGCTCGGCCGATGCGTACATCCGAGCTGCTCGGGGTGGGCTTGTAAGAGCCACGGACCAGCATCTAAAAGATATGCTGGTAAGTTTATATTGTACCAATCTGATAGTTATATACTAGTAGCCCCCGAGACTTGAAGCAGTTGATCCAACTGATTGAAGGATCATTGTATAACCAGGTACTTACAGAGAAGAATAGCCTGTTATCTCAAGAACTAGAAAAGTCTCAGACCCAGCTAACTGCTGCCAATGTCGAACTGGAGAAATCCAAGAAAGCATCACCTGGTAATGTTTCCCTCCATCGAGAAAACATAATGGTATACAAATAATGCTAACACTGTTTCTCACCTCTTAATAGGATCATCAGATCAACTGCAAGAGCAACTGAAAGTCGCTCAAGGGGGAAAACGAGAAGCCAAAAAACTACTAGTCGTGGGCGAGTGTGTGCTAACACGAGTCATGGTGGAGAAAAATAAGCTCTAGTATTCCAATACCCAACTGGGCAAGGAACTGAAAGATGTACGGGCCCAGCTAGCTGACTTTGTGTAGGAAAATAAGAGGCTTTGAGGCGGCATATTTAGTATGTGGTCAAACTTACCTCCATGTAATTCGGAAATGAAAGGGACTAACAGATTTATGCATGTAGGTATGCTGACTGGCCGTCCCGAATAGGAGGTGTCCAGATTCTCGGGCGATCTGCTAGAAGAGCTGTCGCAAGTGCACGAGCAAGCTCGGCAAGCGATGCGAAGTGTTGCCAAGGCTTTATGGCCATCTGCCTACCCTCCCGGAAGAATGGAGGAGCTTATACATCTATTCAGGGGAGCGCGGCGACGTTTTCGATTATGGAAGATATCGGCCTATCGGGAAGGTACACGAGAAGCCTGGGCCATGGTAAAAACACGGTATACCAAGATTGATCCGAATCATATGGCTTGGGTCGGACCTTTATGGTCAAATGGAAAATAAATTCCCGTTAGTTTGGTATATGACCAAGTCAAAGTAGCCGCCCGATATTCCCAACAGGATTGCAAGTTAGACAGCCTGTTAGACGGTATAGAGGACTAAGTTTTTGAGTCTAATTGACTATGTACTTTCCTTGAAATATTTGTCCCTAGCCAGATTTGTAAAACGATTGTCATGGCAGACCTTTCCGCTTCAACCTCTGGACCCGAAGGTGCAGAGTGTTTTCGAATACCTGAGAGGCAAAAAAAAGACCGGGGTATGCGTGGAAAGTAGGCGTAGGGGTCATAGTTGCTTGAACAGACAAGTTGTATCCGGCTAGCTATGTTATATTACAGTGTGATTGCAAGAAACATCTTCTAGAGAGAATAGTTCTGTTAAGGGTTCCTTTCCATGGGTAGTCATGCGTTAATGTGCATGTCCGAACTGTGATTTGCAGAAATCATAGTGTTCGTAACACCTGGGGTGCTCACCATGGGGTGAATGAAAAAAACATCTTTAGTCCTCCGACCGAATATTCCCTTAAGAATGCTAGCTTTCGGCTTCACCCAGTCCGAGGTACACATCCGGATGACCCTGCAGTAACAATCGCAAAGGTGCTCCCTTTATGCCCTAGCCGAACTAATGGGAACATAGGGCATAAGCACAGGAGCCGGGCAACCTAGCTTGGCCAAAACTTAAGTCGTATCGATGCATATAATGGCAAAGAAAAGGTACATATGAGGAGAACACACATATGTGACGAGCTTGATGCTCGGAAAATAACAATAATAAGCTTCTGTCCAAGAAGCCCCTAGGTATAATGGACGTACATACTTGAGTATGTGTATGTCAAAGGTGCACGGTTGAGCTGCGCGAAGAGCTTTAAAGCTAAAAAGAAGCGAAAAGAGAGGAAAAAGGTATTGGAAACAATAGGTGGAAGGAAACGAACAAAGCTTTCGACACTAGGCATAGAATCTTTGGAGTCTGGACGCGTTCCAGGGGTTCGGCTCTAGGCGATTGTCAGATGCATCACGTAGGCGGTACGCTCCCCCAGTGAGAACTTCATCAATGATGAAGGGACCCTCCCACTTTGGCTTGAGTTTGTCCCTTTTCTTCTCCGGGAGGCGTAGAACAAGTTCGCCAACATTGTATGTCTTGGCCCGTACTTCTCTGCTTTGATATCTGCAGGCCTGCTGTTGATAAAATGCGGAACGGGCTTTTGCGATGTCGCGCTCCTCCTCCAAGGCATCTAAGCTGTCCTGCCGATCGAGCTCGGCCTCTCTCCCTCTTCGTACATGCGCACTCGAGGTGAGTCATGAATAATGTCGCAGGGTAACACAGCCTCTGCGCCATACACCATAAAGAAAGGTGTGTATCCGGTAGTGCGATTGGGCATGGTCTGCAGCCCCCAGAGTACGGAGTTGAGATCCTCAACCCAGTGCTTGTCTGATTCTTTTAAAGACCACAATAGTCTGGATTTGATGCCTCTCATAATAAGACCATTGGCTCATTTGACTTGACCGTTTGTTTGCGAATGATATACAGAGGCGTAATCAAGCTTAATGCCGAGATTAGCACACCAGTTTTTCACCTCATCGGCTATAAAGTTAGAGCCGTTGTCGCTGATGATGCTGTGTGGAACACCGTAACGGTGCACAACACCGGATATAAAGTCTATCACTGGTCTGGCTTTGGCCGTTTTAACTGGTTTGGCCTCTATCCACTTAGTGAACTTATCTACCATAACTACCAGATATTTTTTCTTATGGCTGCCTCCTTTAAGGGGTCCAACCATGTCAAGCCCCCAGACCGCGAAAGGCCAAGTGATGGGGATTGTTTGTAGAGCAGTGGGCGGCATATGGCTTTGGTTGGCGAAAAGCTGGCATTTGACGCAATGTTGGACAAGGTCCTGTGCATCTGCTCGGGCCATCGGCCAATAGAAACCTCTACGAAAGGCCTTGCTTACAAGGGCCCGAGCTGCGGCGTGGTGACCACCGAGACCGGCATGAATTTCAGCCAAAAGATGTCGCCCCTCCTCCTCGGAGATACATCTTTGAAGCACTCCGGTAGTGCTTTTCTTGTAGAGTTCTCCTTCATGGACCTTATAGGCTTTCGAACGCTGAACAATGCGGCGGGCCTCATTCTGATCCTCAGGGAGCTCTCACCTATTGAAGTAGGCCAAGAATGGTTCGGTCCATGGGGTAATGACTGCCATTAAAAGATGGGCCGATGGTGTTGTTTCGGTGGCTGAGCCTCTGATGACATCGGTATGTTCAGCATCTGGGGTTATGGTCGGGTCCGGACTGACGCTGCCGCTCTCCCCTTACCACACCATGGATGGCTTGAAAAGCCTTTCCAAGAAGATGTTTGGCGGGACGGGGTCGCGCTTGGCGCCAATGCGAGCAAGGACGTTCGCCGCTTGATTACTCTCTTGAGCCCCATGGTGAAACTCGAACCCCTCGAACCGAGCCGACATTTTGAGAACGGCCTTATGGTAAGCCGCCATCTTTGGATCCTTGGCATCGAAATCTCCATTTATTTGAGATACCGCGACGTTCGAGTCCACGCAAACTTCCAGGCGTTGTATGCCCATGGAGACAGCCATCCGGAGACCATGCAATAAAGCCTCGTATTCGGCTGCATTGTTGGAGTCTATGTATAATATTTGGAGTACATACTGAACTGTATCTCCAGTGGGGGATGTTAGGACAACGCCTGCCCCTAAGCCCGCCAGCATTTTGGAACCATCGAAATATATGACCCAGTTAGAATATGTGCCGTACTCTTTAGGGAGTTCGGCTTCTGTCCATTCGGTGATGAAGTCTGCCAGTACTTGGAATTTGATGGCCCAACATAGCTTATATGCTATATCGAATGGAAGGAGCTCAATGGCCCACTTTGCAATCCGGCCCATTGCGTCGCGGTTGTTTATTATGTCGTTCAGTGGAACTTCGGAAGGCACTGTGATCGAGCACTCTTGGAAATAGTTTTGTAGCTTTCGGGATGCCATGAAGACCTCTATGCTATCTTTTGATAATGAGGGTACCGGGATTTGCATGGAGTTAGTACGATAGATACGTAGTATACCGGCTTCTGGAGCGGGAATTTGTGTCCGTCCTCTTCTCGTTCGACGACGAGTACTGCGCTCACCACCTTGTGTGTTGCAGATATGTATAATAGCATTGGTTCGCTGGCACTTGGTGCGGCTAGGATTGGGTTGCTTGCTAAAAGAGCCTTTATTTCTTCCAATCCGGCCGTTGCTGCATCTGTCCACTCGAAGTGATCGGTGCGTCAGAGGAGCCGATAAAGTGGCAATGCTTTTTCTCCTAGTCCGGAGATAAAGCGCCTTAAAGCTGCCACGCACCCCGCTTGCTTTTGGACCCGTTTAATGTCTGTTGGTGTAGCCAATCGTGATAAAGCTCGGATTTTGGATGGATTTGCCTCGATTCCTCTATTGGAAACAATGAAGCCCAGTAGTTTTCCCGAGGGGACGCCGAATACGCATTTTTCTGGATTGAGCTTAATGTCATATGTCCGGAGATTGTCGAATGTGAGGCGTAAATCATCTATCAATGATTTGACGCACTTAGTCTTGATGACGACGTCGTCCAGATATGCTTCAACTGTTTTACCGATTTGTTTCTCCAGGCATGTTTGAATCATGCGTTGATAGGTGGCACCGGCGTTTTTGAGCCCAAAGGGCATGGTGTTGAAGCAGAAAGGCCCGTATGGGGTAATAAATGCCGTTGCGGCTTGGTCGGATTCCTTCATTTTAATTTGATGGTATCCGGAATACGCGTCAAGGAAACATAGTGAATTGTGTCCTGAAGTGGCGTCAATAATTTGATCGATGCGGGGGAGCGGGAATGGATCCTTAGGGCAAGCTTTGTTGAGGTCTCTGAAATCGACACACAAGCGCCAGGATTTATCCTTCTTTGGCACCATCACCAGGTTTTCTAGCCAGTTCGGATGTTTTATTTCTCTGATGAATCCGGCCTCGATTAGCTTGGCTAGCTCCTCCCCCATGGCTTGTCATTTGGGTTCGGAAAAGCGTCGCGGTGTTTGCTTAACTGGCTTGTATCCCTTTAATATATTGAGGTTGTGCTCAGCCAAACTGCGTGGGATTCCTGGCATATCAGAAGGGTGCCAGGCGAATATGTCCCAATTCTCGCGTAGGAACGCTCGTAGTGCGGCGTCCACCATTGAGTCCAGCTGTGCACCGATGGAGGCTATTTTCTTTGGGTCCGTCGGGTGGACTTGAAATTTGACTATTTCATCTGCTGGTTTGAAGGAGGTGGATTTAGAGCGCTTGTCGAGGATTATGTCATCCCTATCCACCATTGAGCGCAGCGCGTTTAACTCTTCGGCCACAAGGGCCTCGGAGAGTGCCTCGAGGTCCAGGGAGGCTGTTTTGTTTTCAGCGTGGAGGGCTATATCCGGATCACTTGCGAGACTGATAATACCGCTGGGCCCAGGCATTTTGAGCTTCATATACCCGTAACAAGGTATGGCTTGAAAGCGCGTGAATGCGTCTTGCCCCAACAGGGCGTGGTATCCACTATTGAAAGGGGCCACTTGGAAGGTTATTTTTTCGGACCGGTAATTATCCGGCGTGCCGAATACCACATCAAGTGTGGTTTTTCCCACGCATCGTGCCTCCCAGCTGGGAATAATTCCTCGGAAGGTCGTGCTACTTTGCTCAATACGGCTCCTGTCTATGTCCATTTTACTGAGTGTATCCTCGTAGATGAGGTTTAACCCGCTGCCACCGTCCATGAGCACTCTGGTAAGTCGAAAACCATCCACAATTGGATTGAGGGCCAAGGCCGCTGGCGCTCAGACTGACCGGGCTTTTGGTTCGTCACTGGCATTGAAAGTTATGGTCATGTCGTTCCATGGATTTATTGTTGCAATTTGATAGACTTCGGCGAGGTCGCAGAGTGCACTTTTGGGCCGATTGTTTGAAGCGAAAGTCTCGAAGATTGTCAATACTCTGCGGTCGTCGTGTTCCGGGGGGAGTTGTTCTGAGGTATGTTTGGTGAGGATATCCTTGCCACTCTTGGCCACTTGCCGGAGTATCCAACATGCTCTAAGGCCGTGGATAGGTATGGTATCTAGTGTTGTGTGTATTTTGCACGGCCTATCGAGCCATCCTTCCAAAACGGTTCTGCGCCCCGTAATGGGTTTGGATTTCTTTACTACTGTGTTGGGCGCCTCTCGAGGGTGCATCCTTTTTGTCCGGACAAAAGGTTGAGTGGGAGCTGGCGGCTCCCAACGAGCTGCCTGAGTTTTCCAGGCACTTCCCATTGCGCAGTACTTCTGTACTATGGCTGTCAAATCGGCGAAGTACGTGATGGCGGTTTGATAGCGTTGAGGATTCCTTCGTCCGTACAATTACTATGGAATATTGAGATCACGTCTTCATCACAACAAAATTTGATCCTATTCTTGACAAGGAGGAATCTGGCCCAAAAGTGATGGACTGTTTCCTGAGACTGCTACTGTTGGTAGGTGAGATCGCGTATATCTGGGTGGGTGGGTGCATTTAAATCTGAACCCTGGCCCAATTTGGGATCTGGAGTTTGAGAAATTTCCGAGCTTAATAGTTCGGGTTCCAGGAGATCGACCGATTTTTCAGGTCTACCGTCTGATTCCAAGCTCGGAGGACAAAGCATGTCGTTCCATGGACAGGTGTCCGGCTCTACGAGCTCGGGGATCCAAACATAGTTCATCCTCAATATAGGGGGAGAATTGTTGTTTTGCTCCTCCACTACTGCTATCTGGTGGGTGATCGATGGAGATTTGATTTCTCTTTGATCGGGTTTGAGCCCAATCCGACCGTAGTCTATGGGGACCCCCAGAGCGGCGATGTGATCCAGGAGTTCGTTCAAGGACGACAATTCCGTCGGATCCATCTGTTTGCAGTATTCGGAGTCAATCCGGAGGCGATTTTCGATGACCCGAGAAGTCATCGTCGGTTCACCGGCCGAACGGGTGGTCATGATAAAGCCACCAAACCGAAGGGTTTGGCCTGAGGCCAGGGCTCCATCGACGGTGATGTTTTCCTTGATGACAAGGCGAGCCATCAACCCTGACTTTGACGTCACAGTGGAACTCTCAATGAAAGCACCAATGTCGGTGTCAAAACTGGCGGATCTCGGGTAGGGGGTCCCGAACTGTGCGTCTGAGGTTGATGGTAACAGGAGACATGGAACACGATGTTTACCCAGGTTCGGGCCCTCTTGATGGAGGTAAAACCCTATGGCCTGCTAGATTAATATTGATGAGTATGGGGGTTACAAGAGTTGATCCACCACGAGATCGTAATGGCTTAAACCCTAGAAGTCTAGCCTATCTGATTATTATTGTCCCTACGGACTAAACCCTCCAGTTTATGTAGACACTGGAGGGGACTAGGGTTATACAAAGTCGGTTACATAGAAAGGAAATAGTATATCCGGCCGCCTAACTTGCCATCCATGCAAAGGAGAGTCCTATCCGGACACGGGAAAAGGTCTTCAATCTTGTATCTTCATGGCCCAATAATCCGGCCCATGTCCAACAGGCCGGACGCCCGAGGACCCCTTAGTCCAGGACTCCCTCAGGGGGCCCAGGCGCGCCCTGGTGGGTTGTGCTCCCCTCGGAGCTCCCCCAAGTACTTTCTTGACCCAATAGGTGTCTTATGGTCCAGAAAAAATCACCAAAAAGTTTCGCTGCGTTTGGACTGGATACGTCTCCAACGTATCTACTTTTCCAAACACTTTTGCCCTTGTTTTGGACTCTAACTTGCATGATTTGAATGGAACTAACCCAGACTGACACTGTTTTCAGCAGAACTACCATGGTGTTATTTTTGTGCAGAAATAAAAGTTCTCGGAATGACCTGAAAATCCATGGAGACACGTTTTGGAATTTATAAAAAAATACTGATGAAAGAATCAGCGTAAGGGGGCCCACACCCTGTCCACGAGGGTGCTGGGCGCCCCTGCCTCATGGGCCCCCTGAGGCTCCAGCGATGTCAACCCCAACTCTATATATTCACGTTCAAGGAGAAAAATCAGAGAGAAGGATTCATTGCATTTTACGATATGGAGCCGCCACCAAGCCCTAATCTTCATCGGGAGGGCCGATCTGGAGTCCATTCGGGGCTCCGGAGAGGGGAATCCGTCGCCATCGTTATCATCAACCTTCCTCCGTCACCAATTTCATGATGCTCACCGCCATGCATGAGTAATATCGTAGGCTTGCTGGACGGTGATGGGTTGGATGAGATTTACCATGTAATCGAGTTAGTTTTGTTAGGGTTTGATCCCTAGTATCCATTATGTTCTAAGATTGATGTTGCGATGACTTTGCTATGCTTAATGCTTGTCACTAGGGCCCAAGTGCCATGATTTCCGATCTGAACCTATTATGTTTTCATGAATATATGTGAGTTCTTGATCCTATCTTGCAAGTCAATAGTCACCTACTATGTGTTATGATCCGGTAACCCCGAAGTGACAATAATCGGGACCACTCCTGATGATGACCGTAGTTTGAGGAGCTCATGTATTCACTAAGTGTTAATGCTTTGGTCCGGTACTCTATTAAAAGGAGGCATTAATATCCCTTAGTTTCCAATAGGACCCCGCTGCCATGCGAGGGTAGGACAAAAGATGTCATGCAAGTTCTTTTCCATAAGCACGTATGACTATATTCAGAATACATGCCTACATTACATTGATGAACTGGAGCTAGTTCTGTGTCACCCTATCTATCTATACCTATAATAATTTGTCACTTCCTAGAAATTCCTACATTAATTAGAAATTAAGAGCCGTTTATTTGGTGGGACCTAATTATAACGGTGTAGATCTGTTCTTACTATTTTTTTCTTTTGTTTATTTGGTGGGACCGAATTATAAAGGTGTAGATCTGTTCTTGCTTTTTTTTTCTTTTTGGCTCAATCTCTCATGCCTCTTTTGAAAGCTATTCTTGCTATTTTTTTCGTCTATCTCGTGCGACCGAATTAAAAAGGTGTACATCTGTTTTTGCTATTTTTTTCTGACTCAATCTCTCATGCCTCTTTTGAAAGCTAGAGCAAAACTCCAAAAGAAAAAACACGCGTGCACGTACAGAATAATCAACTGCCAAAAAAAGGATCCGTCAACTCTCTCTCTTAAATGGCTCTGCTAATCTCTCATGTTTTTGTTTTTTTCTTTCCTGTTCAATCTCTCATGCCTCTTTTTTAAAGCGAGAGGAAAACCCCAAAATATATTCTCTTTTTCTTTGTGGCTCAATCTCTCACGCATATGCCTTCCCTTCATCATAGCGGCATCATCTGAGCGTTGTCGAGCAGGACGAGATCTTCATCTCTTCCCTCCTGCAGGGGTGCTACCATCGTCCAGACGCACGGGCCTCCTCGGTCGGCCTCCTTTCTCAGGGCCTCCACATGCCGCAGTAGTACAATCAGGTACATGGTGATCTATTTTTCTGCGAGCGCTCGAGAGAGTGCTGTAGTACAATTAGGTACTTGCGATCTTTATTTTGGTGGTGAAAAGATTGTACGGGTCAGTCCAGTTGGCAGAAACGCCGAGCTGGACCATGGCGATGATTGCCCTAACAATGTCGGACCTTCTTCTGTCTTCCCTGCTATGCTTTCTCATGTTTTGTAGCAATGTGTTGTACTTTGCAAATTCCGCACGGCAGTAGGAAGGGGACAAAGTTGACCTGAGGCAGCTTCCAATGGATTGAGGTGACCAGATCGGATGTGGATTGGTTTCCTAAGCAATTAACGACGCGTTTGTTTCGAAAGAATTGTCACGGTTTCCGACTACCGCGCTTTCTGAAACGGCACCCATCATTTGGTACGCCAACAACGTATTCCGTAGCAGTGTCTTCCGATCCGGAGGTTCACAAACTCGAAAACACCCAAATCGCGGCTGATTACAAAAGCGGGAGTGGGGCGGCCAAACCAAACACATCACGTATTCCTAAAGAAGAAAAGGGAACCGGAGCTTCCCGGTACCTTAACTGAAGACGTTACCTGAGTAGCAACCAAACGCGTCCTAAGCTTTTGGAATACGGTGAATTAGCACTGCAAACAGTAGTGGATTAAGCTCTGGGAAACGAACACTTGAGGCCACATGTGTAGATTCAACACCACTTCCTCCTCTTCATGTGCTTCCCAAATTCAACACCATACCATGGGGACCATGGCAAGAGTGCATCTCTATGTTGTAGCATCCTCCAAACCCAATTAGGCCAAACCCATGACATGTATGGACTGCGGCAATGTTTGCCATCGGGCGTGACCTGGATGATAGAAAATAGTTGTGTTTAGAGGAAGTACATAATGCATATACACACCTTCCCGTATTCCTACCTAGGCCTTTCTACACATTTATATGATTGAAAAATGCGCATCAGTTCTTTGTACTCGACTGATTTGTGAGTTACCGCTTTCTGTATTTCTTCTTCAATTCAGTGGTTTATGTCAATGTTGATTTACGAATACTGTTGTTGTAACTTGCAATATATTCCTTTTCAGGCTTCTGTTGTTTCTATGCTAGCAATTCAGGTGGAAGGATAATATAGTGTACACCATCATCTTTGTAAATAAAACCGCTTTGTAAACAAAGGTAAATATATAACAATTCGAAGTTCCATTACGGCCAACACATTGAATACCAAGTACCAAGAACCATCTTCTATGGGAAGTTGGTCCTGCTCCCGCCAGTTTAATCTGCAGATGCGTATGAAGTGGAATCTATGGTGGTCATGCTCCAGCCCCTTTAATCTCAGGTCCGATATTTTCTCATTGTCCCATGCATTACCTTGATGCTACTTGCTGATACGTATATGGAATTGATGGATAGGAAGGATTGATGGATGCATAGTTAGATACTTGACGATGAATAGATGGAATAAAAAGATGCATACATAGATAATCAGATTTTCAGTATAATTACCACCCCGTGTCATCTAGATCATGCCTCAATCAGAGATCACACAGACTCTTGATGATCTCAGTTGAGCTCCCTGGTATGGTTTGAATCGACTAATGCAGTTTGTTTAGATTTAATGTTGTTGCACTTCCACCACATGTTATTGCCAGCCAGCTGGTTTGTTTTGTTTGTAGTGAATTAGGCAACTGCTCAAGTCATGAAGATGAGTCTAGCACTAACGTAATGTGAAGTGAAGTGTTACGAAAGAGTTTTTTTGACTATCGAAGTTGATGTAAATTTTGTTTCTTTATATTCTATATCATTGAACTGGTGGCTACTTGCAGGAAGAGGTGTCGACCGGTCGGGGTACTGGCAGGTGAGTGAAGGTCACAACAGGTGTGTGCAACATGATCAATGGGCTTACAAGTTCATATATGTAAATATTAATTGGATGTTCCCAGGGGAAAACTTTAAAGGCGTTGTGTTGCAGTATGGCGGTGTGCCCGCATCGCCAAAAGTGCCGGTTATTTCTCCTTTCTACACGATCCAGTATACGTGCATGCCGATAGTTCAGAATGTTCTGCAGCGTCTCAAATTATAATATGATTTTTTGTTACCCAAATACTACTACAATGCAGACATTAGTTGTGCTGTAGCCTGGACAAATAAAATTAGTAGTTGAAAAATGTATTATCATTTCGAGTGGCAAAAGTCTAGCTTAGATGATACTAATTTTACCTTCGGCATGGTCATATTTTTTAGGATATGGACTTCTGATGTCCAATAACAACACTCAGTTTTTTCATCCATGTTTGATGAACTTGGTGTGTCCTTTTGTTAAGTAGGGATGTATGGTTCTACTCATAATTTGTAGATTCTTATTCCTTTGGGGTTACAAAGCCAGGTGACATTTAACTATGCAAAACTGTTTCTCCTTCTCATTGAAAACAACAAGTAATATTGCTGCATGTTGAAAACAGCGAAAATTGTTTCACAAATTATTATTAGGTTTCTGGTACAACTATATAAGTCTTTCCAAAAAATAATATATTAATCTTGGCCACTCTATTTCTCTTTCTTGCTCAAGTTTTTCAATAATTTGTAAACAAATATAGTCCATTTTATTTTTACATTTCCTAAGGTAGTGTGCATCACATGGCCCAAGTTATCCACCAGGATGCATTTGATCTGTATAACCATTTGAATATTTCATAGCACCCCGACTTGGTTTATGAGATTAGAAAAATAAGTGGCTGATACCTGGGGATTCAAAGAATTGAGTTTTCCTTTAGGAAAATAGAAGAGATGATACTAGAGGTGTATTTGGACGAAAATAATTCATTATGTTTGTGATGTTCAGAGTTTACAATCGTCCAACAAATTCGACTTGGATAATTAAGAATGTGTACGTAGGAAGAAATCATGTGTTTCTCGACAAACAAACATGACAGAAACTCATGGGCTCATGTTTAGTTATTTTTTTTGGAGGGATGTCATGATTATACACATCATGCTTCTCTGTACATATTTCAATAATTATGCACTATATATAGGAAAGTATCGAACAATTTTGTTTGTTTGTTTTTGTTCTAAACTTAAGAATATTTTTTGTTCGCACAAATGTAGTTTCATTTCAAAAACATTACTGACAGTAAATTTATATAATTAATACACTTTGGAGACTTAATAAATGTATGAACTTCTTCCAACCCTAACAATTCTTCGGAAAAAATCGTTTTTGGGAGATATTTGCACATGCTGAAGAATAAATTAACATTTTTAGAGCAAAGAAATCAAACTATAGTGTTCTTATATGACATATAAAATATACTTAAATATAAAATATATGATTAAAGAACAAAGTGTCATTTTTTCAAGTGTAAATTTATAATTCATAATTAGTTCCTCTTTTGTTTCTAACAATATTTACAAAAAAAACTACTAAGCTATTTTCCAAACTACTAGCCCGTGCGCACGCACGGGTTGATGACTAGTGTTATAAATGTTGCATGAGGAATCGCATCCGACATAATTATCCATCATTGATCCATTGCCTACGAGCTTTTCACATATTGATCTTTGCTTAGTTACTTTTCTGTTGCCACTATTACAATTGCTACAAAAACTACTACTGTTACTTTTGCCATCGTTACCGTTACTTCCATACTACTTTGCTACTAAATACTTTGCTGCAGATATTAGGTCTTTCAGGTGTGGTTGAATTGAGAACTCACTGCTAATACTTGAAAATATTCTTTGACTCCCCTTGTGTCGAATCAATAAATTTGGGTTGAATACTCTACCCTCGGAAACGGTTGCGATTACCTATTCTTTTGGGTTATCAAGACTATTTTCTAGCGCCATTGCCGGGGATCATAGCTCTGTTCTTTGAGTCACTTGGGATTTATATCTATTGATCACTATGAGGAACTTGAAAGATGAAATAACCAAGATTTTTTCCTCAACTACGAGGGGAGGTAAGGAACTGCCATCTAGCTCTACACTTGATTCATCTTCCATTTTGAGTAAACTTGCGACACCTACTCCTGCTATTGATTCTGATATGTCACATGTTATTGATGATGCCACTTCTGCTATGCATTATGCTTATGATGAAACTACTTCTATGCTTGATAATACTGTGCCATTAGGTGAATTTCTTGATGAACAACTTGCTAGGATTAGAGAAAATGAAATTATTGAAACTGATAATATTGAGGATGTGCTTGAGGGTTATGTTATGGATGAAGAAACTGCTAGAGATCTTTTAGCTTGCAAAGATAGATATGATCTTAAGAAACTGTTAGCTAAGCTGAAAGAAAAGTCTTTGAATGCTAGAATGAAATATGACCCTGCTTTTTCTACTTCACCTATCTGTATTTCTGATAAGGATTATGATTTGTCGATCCTGAGTTAATTACTTTGGTTGAATATGATCCTTTTTATGGCTATGAATCTGAAATTGTTGTGGCACATCTTACTAAATTGATTGATATAGCCACCATATTCACTCATGAGGAAAAAAAAATTGTTACTACTATATCCTTAAGTTATTTCCGTTCTCATTAAAGGGTGATGCTAAAACATGGTTTAATTCTCTTGCTCATGGTTGTGTGCGTAGTCCCCAGGATATGATTTATTACTTCTCTGCTAAATATTTCCTCGCTCATAAGAAACAAGCTGCCTTCAGGGAAATATATAATTTTGTGCAAATTGAAGAAGAGAGTCTCCCACAAGCTTGGGGGAGGCTTCTCCGATTACTTAATGCTTTGCCTGATCATCCTCTCAAGAAAAACGAAATACTTGATATCTTTTATAATGGTCTAACCGATGCTTCCAGAGACCACCTGAATAGTTGTGTTGGTTGTGTTTTCAGGGAAAGAACTGTTGAGCAAGCTGAATTGCTATTCAATAATATATTGAGTAATGATAATGATTGGACACTTCCTAAACCAACTCCTAAGCCAACTACGAAGAAAAAGGGTATTCTATTTCTCAGTCCTGAAGATATGCAAGAGGCAAAGAAATCTATGAAAGAAAAGGGTATTAAAGCTGAAGATGTTAAGAATTTACCACCTATTGAAGAAATACTGGTCTTAATAACCTAACACATGTAGTAAAGGTAAATTCTCTCTATAGATTTGATGAAGGTGATATTCCTCGTAATAAGTCTGCTAGCCAATGCTTGGATGAGTTCGATAATTTTATTGTTAGACAAGAAAACTTCAATGATTATGTTGGTAGACAACTGAAACATAATGCTTATATGATCGAACACTTGAGTGATTATATGTCTAGAGTTAAAGGTGACCTTAAACTTATTAGCAAACATGCTTCTATGGTTACCACTCAAGTAGAACAAGTGCTTAAAGCACAGGATGATTTTCTCAATGGATTGAATAATAAGGAAAATGAAAATGATATTAGAGTTGTGACTAGAGGTGGTAAAATGACTCAGGAACCTTTGTATCCTGAGGGCCACCCTAAGAGAGTTGAGCAAGATTCTCAGAGAACTAATGTTGATGCACCTAGTCCTTCTAAGAAGAAAAAAAGAAAAATGATAGGACTTTGCATGCTTCTAGTGAACCTGTTGTTGACACACCTGAGCAATGATATTTCAATTTCTAATGCTGAAACACAATATGGTAATGAACATGAACCTAGTGATAATATTAATGATGATGTTCATGTTGATGCTCAACCTAGCAATAACAATGATGTAGAGATTGAACCTGCTATTGATCTTGATAACCCACAATCAAAGAATCAACGTTATGATAAGAGAGACTTCGTTGCTAGGAAGCACGGTAAAGAAAGAGAACCATGGGTTCAGAAACCCATGCCTTTTCCTCCTAAACCATCCAAGAAAAAGGACGATGAGGATTTTGAGCGCTTTGCTGAAATGATTAGACCTATCTTTTTGCGTATGCGTTCGACTGATATGCTTAAAATGAATCCTTATGCTAAGTATATGAAAGATATTGTTATAAATAAAAGAAAGATACCGGAAGCTGAAATTTCCACCATGCTTGCCAATTATACTTTTAAAGGTGGAATACCTAAGAAACTAGGAGATCCCGGAGTACCAACTATACCATGCTCCATTAAAAGAAACTATGTTAAAACTGCTTTATGTGATCTTGGAGCCGGTGTTAGTGTTATGCCTCTCTCTTTATATCGTAGACTTGATTTGAATAAGTTGACACCTACTAAAATATCTTTGCAAATGATCGATAAATCAACTGTTATACCTGTCTGTATTTGTGAGGATGTGCCTGTTGTGGTTGCAAACGTTACTATTTTAACAAACTTTATTATTCTTGATATTCCCGAGGACGATAGTATGTCTATTATTCTTGGTAGACCCTTTTTGAATACTGCAGGGGCTGTTATTGATTGCAACAAAGGCAATTTCACTTTTCATGTTAATGATAATTAGCATACGGTACACTTTTCGAGGAAACAACCTCAAGTCCACAGTATCAATTCTATTGGAACATTTTCCACGATTACTATTGGAGGTTTTGAATTCCCTCTTCCTACTGTCAAGAAGAAATATGGTATTCTTATTGTAGGGGACATGCACATCCCCGTTGAGGTAACCTAGTGTTATTCAAAAATTCTCCGATTTCATGTTATTCGAAAAGAGTTTGTTAACAAGACTTGATCAACCTTGTTAGTTTGATGAGCATGAGATGGATGAAGTTAGAAAGAACAACTCTCTGTGCCCTCCTTTTACTTTCTGTTATTTAGATTAAATAAAGCAAAAATTGTATTTTCTGTCTGTTTTCCGCATTATCCTTGCAATAAAAATACCCCGAAAATGAAAGTTCTCCAAATGTCCTAAAAATGATATATGATTTTTTGTACAATATTTAAGAATTACTGGTACTGAGAAAACACCAGGGGGGCCCATCACTTGGCTATGAGGGTGCAGCCCCCCCCCCCCCCGGGGGGGCGTGCCCCCTGCCTCATGGACCCCACGTGGACCCCCTCCACTTATTCCAGCACCCACTCACTTCGTCTTCCTCCAGAAAAAATCCTCCAATAGCTCAAACCCGAGTTCTAGCTCATCTTGCTACCATTTTCGATCTCCTTGCTCAAAGCTCCACTCACAAAACTACTTTGGGGGATTGTTCTTCGAGAAAGAAAATGATGAAGAGATTGTTGAAGGGCTCATCGAGCCGAAGTTCGAAGGATAAGAAGAATGAGGAGAATAAAAATCCCAAATAAAATCTTCCTCGCACTGCGGAGGTTCGGCCGTGTGATTGGCCTAGTGATGAGTTCTTAAGAACCGCCGGAATTTACGATGATTTCTATTACTTGGTTGAGAATGCAGGCCTCACCGACTTCCTCCATGACCAGCGCGAACAGTATCTCCTACTCACTAATATTTTTGTGCAAAATTTTTATTTCCATGCTAAGAAATCGCCACCTTCAGTGGAGTTTCACTTATATGATGAGGTTAAGGAGATGTCACTCCATGATTTTTGTCGAGTCTACAAGATACCCTTTGAGGGCAGCATCGAGGAACCACACCGTAGTGATGTGGATGGGTTTATTGATAGAATTGATGTAGGAGAAACTAGGAAAGTTTCCGATGCAAGAATTACCAGTATACATTTTCCTGTTCTATGTTACTTTGCGATATTTGCTAGTAGATGCTTAATTCGTCGCGGGAATAGTGGAAATCTTGGTGCTCCTGATATTGTTATTTTGCGCCATGCTTTCTTTCATGATACCACTTTCAGCTTAGGCACTATTGTTGCTAAACGATTAAATCTCAACCATACAAAGGGCCCCATTTTTGGAGGCATCTTTGCTTCATGCCTTGCTGAACATTTTGGGATACCTATTAGGCATTATGAGAAAGAGGAAAAGTTGATGCCTCCTATTTTTCTAGATTATAAGAGTATGGTAGCACATGATTTTATTGTTAAAGATTAGAAGAAGATGCTTAAGTATAATTTGATATTTGATAAAACTCACTGTGAGATTATTACCTTGCCTATGCCCTCTCTGTTTAACATACTTTCATGCACGTACCTCATCTTACCCGAGGCCATTTACGCATACTGGAGCCTGACACAAGTCCCAGATCCTGAGCTTGAGCCACCACTTGATTCTTATCGCCAGTCTGTTTATTAGTGGGATCCAAAGGAGATCACCAACCAGTGGCACCCTGAGGACCCCCCTTAGTACATCGGAGAGAGTAGCTTTGATCCGTGGGCATAGACCAACTTAGGCCAAAAGCCTAAGCTTGGGGGAGTACATATCACTCACCGACATTACATTCATGTTCACACACTCATGCCAGTTGTTGGTGCTCATACTTTTTCATTGTACTATCCATGCTAGTTTATTTTCTTTTCTAAGCCTTCTTGTGTGTTTGAAAAACCTTAAGAAAAACAAAAAAAATTAGTTGTAGCTAGTTTATTTTCCATGCCTGCAGTAGTAGTAATTAAAAGAAAACCCAAAAAGATTTCTCGTTCTTCTTTTGCTTGTTGGGAGATTTCCCATGTAAATAGTTTTATTTCTTTTCTTGTTCTTTGGGTGTCGAGAGGAGAAGACCATGATGAAAATGTTGAGTGGCTCTCATATGCATTATTGTTGATTTAACTAAGAGCCCATGTTACCTTGTCTTCTCCCTTGTATTAAATGCTTGCAGATTCCAGCTTAGTCTAATGCATGTACACTATTATTATTATCATCCACACCGTTCGGTCGTGCAAGTGAAAGGAAATAATAACGATATATGATGGACTGATTGAGATGAGAGAAGCTGGTATGAACTCGACCTATTATGTTTTTTTAAATATGATTAGTTCATCGTTCCTGATTCAGCCTATTATGAATGAAACATGTTTGCAATGACAATTAGATATTATAGTTACCCATGCCATGCTTAATTAGCTAGGAGTTTATAATGGTTTACCTTGCGTGCCAACATGCTATTAAAATGGTTGTGATGTGGTATGATAGGGTGGTATCCTCCTTTGAACGATTCAAGTGGCTTGACTTGGCACATGTTTACACATGTAGTTGAAACAAAATCAACATAGCCCCCACGATACATATGTTCATGGTGATTTATATCCTACTCATGCTTGCACTCATTGTTGATTAATCTTAATGCATGTTCATGACTGTTGTCGCTCTCTAGTTGGTCGCTTCCCAGTCTCTTTCTAGCCTTCACTTGTACTAAGCGGAAATATTGCTTGTGCATCCACTTCCATAAACCCCAAAGTTATTCCACATGAGTCCACCATACCTTCCTATAAGCGGTATATACCTGCCGTTCCAAGTAAATTTATATGTGCCAACCTCTAAACCTACAAATGAAATTCTGTTTTGTATGTTCAAATAGCTCATGTATCAACTAGGGCTGTCTATATCTTCCATGCTAGGTGGGTTATTCTCAAGATGAGTGGACTCCACTCATCATTCACGGGAAAATGGCTGGTAACCGGGATGCCCAGTCCCATGCTCAAATCAAAATAATTGCAAACAAAACTCCCCCAAGATTGTTGTTAGTTGGAGGCACCTGTTGTTTCGGACAAGCCATGGATTGATGTTTGTTGGTGGTGGGGGAGTATAAACTTTACCAATCTGTTTGGGAACCGCCTATAATGTGTGTAGCATGGAAGATATCGAGATCTCATGGTTGTTATGTTGACAATGAAAATATACCACTCAAAATATTATTTATCTCTGTTTCAAAACTTGAGCTCTGGCACCTCTGCAAATCCCTGCTTGCCTCTGCGAAGAGCCTATCTATTTACTTTTATGTTGAGTCATCATCCTCTTATTAAAAAGCACTAGTTAGAGAGCACCGCTGTCATTTTCATGCATTGCTATTAGTTTACATTGAGTATGACTATGATTGGATCTCTTTTACCATGAATTACAATGTCTAGTCAGTCCTTGATCTTCAGGGGTGCTCTGCATTTTTGTTTTGCATTCTCAGAAAGGGCTAGCTAGATACCATCTTGTTATATCATATTATGATTGTTTTGAGAAAGTGTTGTCATCCGAGATTTATTATTATTGTTTGCTAGTTGATTATGCCATTGATATGAGTAAACATGAGATTTAAATGTTATTTTGAATATGGTTAGTTCATAATCTTTGCTGAAAACTTGAATGTTGGCTTTGCATATTTGCAACAACAAGATCAAATAGAGTTTGTAAAAATTTTCTTTTTCACTTTCAGTTTGTCAACTAAATTGCTTGAGGACAAGCAAAGGTTTAAGCTTGGGGGAGTTGATACGTCTCCAATGTATCTACTTTTCTGAACACTTTTGCCCTTGTTTTGGACTCCAACTCGTATGATTTGAATGGAACTAACCCGGACTGACGTTGTTTTCAGCAGAACAACCATGGTGTTATTTTTGTGCAGAAATAAAAGTTCTCGGAATGACCTGAAAATCCACGGAGACACATTTTGGAATTTATAAAAAATACTGACGAAAGAATCAGCGTAAGGCAGTCCACACCCTGTCCACGAGGGTGCAGGGCGCCCCCCCTGGGGTGCGCCTCCCTGCCTCGTGGGACCCATGAGGCTCCACCAACGTCAACCCCGACTCTATATATTCACATTCGGGGAGAAAAATCTGAGAGAATGATTCATCGCGTTTTATGATACGGAGCCGCCGCCAAGCCCTAATATTCATCTAGAGGGCTGATCTGGAGTTCGTTAGGGGCTCCGGACAGGGGAATATGTCGCCATCGTCATCATCAACCTTCCACCATCACCAATTTCATGATGCTCACCACCCTGCGTGAGTAATTCCATCGTAGGCTTGCTGGACGGTGATGGGTTGGATGAGATTTACCATGTAATCGAGTTAGTTTTGTTAGGGTTTGATCCCTAGTATCCATTATGTTCTAAGATTGATGTTGCTATAACTTTTCTATGCTTAATGCTTGTCACTAGGGCCCGAGTACCATGATTTCAGATCTGAACCTATTATGTTTTCATGAATATATGTGAGTTCTTGATCCTATCTTGCAAGTCAATAATCACCTACTACGTGTTATGATCCGGTAACCCCGAAGTGACAATAATCGGGACCACTCCCGGTGATGACCGTAGTTTGAGGAGTTAATGCTTTGGTCCGGTACTCTAATGAAAGGAGGCCTTAATATCCCTTACTTTCCAATAGGACCCCGCTGCCACGGGAGGGTAGGCCAAAATATGTCATGGAAGTTCTTTTCCATAAGCACGTATGACTATATTCGGAATACATGCCTATATTACATTGATGAACTGCAGCTAGTTCTGTGTCACCCTATGTTATAACTGTTGCATGAGGAATCGCATCTGACATAATTATCCATCATTGATCCATTGCCTACGAGCTTTTCACATATTGATCTTTGCTTAGTTACTTTTCTGTTGCCACTGTTACAATTTCTACAAAAACTACTACTGTTACTTTTGCGGCCGTTACCGTTACTTCCATACTACTTTGCTACTAAATACTTTGCTGTAGATATTAAGTCTTTCAAGTGTGGTTGAATTAACAACTCAACTGCTAATACTTGAGAATATTCTTTGGCTCCCCTTGTGTCGAATCAATAAATTTGGGTTGAATACTCTACCCCTGAAAACTATTGCGATCCCCTATACGTGTGGGTTATCAAGACTCCATTTGGTATTGATTTCCTGCGATGTAAAAAACAAGCAAAAACAGCAAGTGGCACTGGGCACTGGGCACTATGTCAATAGTTTAGTCCCAAAAAATAATATAAAGTTGCTATAAAATGATTGTAAAACATCCAAGAATGATAATATAACAGCATGGAACAATCAAAAATTAACTATTGGCAAATATAGCATTTAATTTCAAATAATTTCCTACTATCACGCAAGATCTATCTAGGAGATGCATAGCAACAAGGGGGAGAGTGTGTCTACGTACCCTCGTAGACTGAAAGTGGAAGCGTTTCATAATGCGGTTGATGTAGTCGAACTTTTCTTCGAGCTCCACTGGTTGAGTACCAAACGTACGTCACCTTCGAGTTTTGCACACGTTCAGCGCGATGACGTCCCTCTCCTTCTTGATCCAGCAAGGTGTCAAGGTAGTAGATGAGTTCCTTCAGCATGACGGCATGGTGACGGTGATGGTGTAGTGATCCTCACAGGGCGCCTAAGCACTACAAAACTATGACCGGGGGTGTAAAATGTGGAGGGGTGCGTCGCACACGGCTAACAGTTGATGTTATGTCTGCTAGGCGCCCCCTGCTCATATATATAGGTGGGATGGAGAGGGCAGAGGCCAAGGGGCACCCCAAGTGGGTCCGGATCCCACTTGGGCTCCTGCCCTGGTTCACCCCCCCTTCCTTGTATAGGTGCTAGGGGAAGGAAGGGGGGTGGCTCCCCCCTTCCCTTTCTCCTTGAGGTGGGGAAGGAAGGAGGGACTTGCCCTCCCCCTTTCCTTTCCCTAGGGCTGCCAGCCTCGTGGAGGGGTGCACCAGCCCCTTGTGGGCTCTTCTGTCCCTCCCTTGGCCCATTAAGCCCATATCTTTGCCGGGGTGCCTGGGACCCCTTCCGGTGACCCTACATGTACCCGGTACCCTCCGGAACACTTCCGAAGTCTGAATACCATTGTCCTATATATCAATTTTTACCTCTCAACCATTTCGAGACTCCTCTTCATATCTGTGATCTCATCTAGGACTCCGAACGAAATTCGGTCACCAAATCACATAACTCATATTATACTATATCGCCATCGAACGTTAAGCGTGCGAACCCTACGGGTTCGAGAACTATGTAGACATGACCGAGAAATCTCTCCGGTAAATAACCAATAGCGGAACCTAGATGCTCATATTGGTTGCTATATATTCTATGAAGGTCTTTATCGGTTGAACCGTTATGACAACATACGTAATTCCCTTTGTCCATCGGTATGTTACTTGCCCAAGATTCGATCGTCGGTATCTTCATACCTAGTTCAATCCCGTTACTAGCAAGTTTCTTTACTCGTTTCGTAATACATCATCCTATAACTAACTCATTAGTCACTTTCCTTGCAAGGCTTCTTATGATGTATTACTGAGAGGGCCCCGAGATACCTCTCCGAAACTCAGAGTGACAAATCCTAATCAAGATCTATGCCAACCCAACAAACACCTTCGGAGATACCTGTAGAGCATCTTTATAATCACCTAGTTACATTGTGACGTTTGATAGCACACAAGGCATTCCTCCAGTATCCGGGAGTTGCATAATCTCATAGTCAAAGGAATATGCATTTGACATGAAGAAAGCAATAGCAATAAAACTGAACAATCAAAATGCTAAGCTAACGGATGGGTCTTGTCCATCACATCATTCTTCTAATGATGTGATCCCGTTATCACATGACAAATCATGTCCATGGTTAGGAAACCTTAACCATCTTTGATCAACGAGCTAGTCAAGTAGAGGCTCACTAGGGACACAATGTTTGTCTATGTATTCACACATGTATTTAGGTTTCCGATCAATACAATTCTAGCATGAATAATAAACATTTATCATGAATAAGGAAATATAAAATAACAACTTTATTATTGCCTCTAGGGCATTTCCTTCAGTCTCCCACTTGCACTAGAGTCACTAATCTAGCTCACATCGCCATGTGATTAACACCAATAGTTCACATCGCCATGTGATTAACACCCATAGTTCACATCGCTATGTGACCAACACCCAAAGGGTTCACTAGAGTCAATAATATAGTTCACATCGCCATGTGATTAACTCCCAAAGAGCACTAGGGTGTGATCATGTTTTGCTTGTGAGAGAGGTTTAGTCAACGGGTCTACCACATTCAGATCCGTATGTATTATGCAAATTTCTACGTCCACAATGCTCTGCATATAGATACTCTAGCTAATTGCTCCCACTTTCAATACGTATCCAGATTGAGACTCGGAGTCATCTGAATCGTTGTCAAAGCTTGCATCGACATAACCCTTTACGATGAACTCTTTATCACCTCCATAACCGAGAAATATTTCCTTGGTCCTCTTAGGTAACTAAGGATAATTTTAACCGTTGTCTAGTGATCTACTCCTGGATCACTATTATACCCCCTTGCCAAACTCATGGCAAGGTACACAATAGGTCTGGTACACATCATGGCATACTTTATAGAACCTATGGCCGAGGCATAGGGAATGACTTTCATTCTCTCTCTATCTTCCGCCGTGGTCAGGTTTTGAGTCTTACTCAACTTCAAACCTTGCAATGCAGGCAACAACCCTTTCTTTGACTGATCCATTTTGAAATTCTTCAGAACTTTGCCATGGTATGTGCTTTGTGAAAGTCCTATTAAGCGTCTCGGTCTATCTCTATAGATCTTGATGCCCAATACATAAGTAGCTTTACCGAGGTCTTTTATTGAAAAATTGTTATTCAAGTATCCTTTTATGCTATCCAGAAATTATTTATCATTTCCAATCAACAATATGTCATCCACATATAATATTTGAAATGCTACAGAGCTCCCACTCACTTTCTTGTAAATACAGACTTCACCATAAGTTCGGATAAAACCATATGGTTTGATGACCTCATCAAAGCATATATTCCAGCTCCGAGATGCTTGCACCAGTCCATAGATGGATCGCTGGAGCTTGCACACTTTGTTAGTACCTTTAGGATCGACAAAACCTTCTGGTTGCATCATATACAACTCTTCTTTAAGATATATATTAAGGAATGAAGTTTTGACATCCATTTGCCAGATTTCATAAAATGCGGCAATTGCTAACATGATTGGGACAGACTTAAGCATCGCTACGGGTGAGAAAGTCTCATCGTAGTCAACTCCTTGAACTTGTCAAAAAAAAATTTGCGACAAGTCGAGCTTTGTAGATAGTAACATTACCATCAGTGTCGGTCTTCTTCTTGAAGATCCATTTATTCTCTATGGCTCGCCGATCATCAGGCAAGCCCACCAAAGTACACACTTTGTTCTCATACATGGATCCTATCTCGGATTTCATGGCATCAAGCCATTTATCGGAATCTGGGCTCATCATAGCTTCTTCATAGTTCATAGGCTGGCCATGGTCTAGTAACATGACTTCCAGGACAGGATTACTGTACCACTCTGGTGCGAAACATGCTCTGTTCGACCTACGAGGTCCAGTTGTAACTTGATCTGAAGTTTCATGATCATCATCATTAGCTTCCTCTCTAGTTGGTGTAGGCATCACGGGAACGGATTTCTCTGATGTGCTACTTTCCAAATTGAGAGAGGGTACAATTATCTCATCAAGTTCTACTTTCCTCCCACTCACTTCTTTCGAGAGAAACTCCTTCTCTAGAAAGGTTCCATTCTTGGCAACAAAGATCTTGCCTTTGGATCTATGGTAGAAGGTGTACCCAATTGTTTCCTTAGGGTATCCTATGAAGACGCACTTCCCCGATTTGGGTTCGAGCTTATCAGGGTGAAGCCTTTTGACATAAGTGTCGCAACCCCAAACTTTAAGAAAGAACAGCTTAGGTTTCTTGCCAAACCACTGTTCATACGAAGTTGTCTCAATGGATTTAGATGGTGCCCTATTTAACATGAATGCAGCTATCTCTAATGCATAACCCCAAAACGATAGTGGTAAATCGGTAAGAGACATAATAGAATGCACCATCTCTAATAAAGTATGGTTATGACGTTCAGGCACACCATTACGTTGTGGTGTTCCGGTGGCGTGAGCTGTGAAACTATTCCACATTGTTTTAAAGAAGGCCAAACTCGTAACTCAAATATTCCCTCTGTGATCACATCGTAGAAACTTTATTTTCTTGTTACGATGATTCTCCACTTCACTCTGAAATTCTTTGAACTTTTCAAATGTTTCAAACTTGTGTTTCATTAAGTAGATATACACATATCTTCTCAAATCATCTGTGAAGGTTAGAAAATAACGATACCCGCCGCGTGCCTCAACATTCATCGGACCACATACATCGGTATGTATTATTTCCAATAAGTCATTGGCTTGCTCCATTGTTCTGGAGAACAGAGTTTTAGTCATCTTGCCCATGAGGCATGGTTCACAAGTATGAAATGATTCATAATCAAGTGATTCCAAAAGTCCATCTACATGGAGTTTCTTCATGCCCTTCACACCAATATGACTTAAACGGCAGTGCCACAAATATGTTGCACTATCATTATCAACTTTGCATCTTTTGGCATCAATATTATGAATATGTGTATCACTACGATCGAGATTCAATAAACCATTCACATTGGGTGTATGACCATAGTAGGTTTTATTCATGTAAACAGAACAACAATTATTCTCTAACTTAAATGAATAAACTTATTGCAATAAACATGATCTAATCATATTCATGCTCAACGCAAACACCAAATAACATTTATTTAGGTTCAACACTAATCCCGAAGGTACAGGGAGTGTGCGATGGTGATCATATCAACCTTGGAATCATTTCCAACACACATCGTCACCTCGCTTTTAACTAGTCTCTGCAACTCCTGTTTCGAGTTACTAATCTTAACAACTGAATCGGTATCAAATACCTAGGGGTTACTACAAACACTAGTAAAATACGCATCAATAACATGTATATCAAATATACCTTTGTTAAATTTGCCATCCTTCTTATCCGCTAAGTATTTGGGGCAGTTCTACTTCCCGTGACCATTTCCTTCGAAGTAGAAGCACTCAGTTTCAGTCTTGGGTCCAGCTTTAGGCTTCTTCACGGGAGTGGCAACTTGCTTGCTATTCTTCTTGAAGTTCCCTTTCTTTCCCTCGCCCTTTTTCTTGAAACTAGTGGTCTTGTTAACCATCAACACTTGATGCTCTTTCTTGATTTCTACCTTCACCGATTTCAGCATTGCGAAGAGCTTGGGAATTGTTTTTGTCATCCCTTGCATATTATAGTTCGTCCTGAAGTTCTAGTAGCTTGGTGATAGTGACTAGAGAACTCTGACAATCACTATCTTATCTAGAAGACTAACTCCCACTTGATTCATGTGATTATAGCACCCAGACATTCTAGGTATATGCTCACTGGCTGAGCTATTCTCCTCCATCTTGTAGGCAAAGTACTTGTCAGAGGTCTCATACCTCTTGACACGACCATGAGCCTGATATACCAATTTCATCTCTTGGAACATCTCAGATGCTCTGTGGCATTCAAAACATTTTTGAAGTCCCGGTTCTAAGTCGTAAAGCATGGCGCACTAAACTATTAAGTAGTCATCATATCCAGCTTGTCAAACATTCATAACGGATGCATCTGCTCCTACAATAGGTCTGTCACCTAGTGGTGCATTAAGGACATAATTCTTCTATGCAGGAATGAGGATAATCCTCAGATCACGGACCCAGTCTGCATCATTGCTACTATCAGCTTTCAACTTAGTTTTCTCTTGGAACATATCAAAAATAAAAGGGAGCTAAATCGCGAGCTATTGATCTACAACATAGATAGGCAAAACTATTAGGACTAAGTTCATGATAAATTAAGTTCAAGTTTTAATTACTTAAGAACTCCCACTTAAATAGACATCCCTCAAGTCATCTAAGTGATACGTGATCCAAATCAACTAAACCATATCCGGTCATCACGTGAGATGGAGTAGTCATCAATGGTGAACATCTCTATGTTGATCATATCTACTATATGATTCACATTCGACCTTTCGATCTCCAGTGCTCTGAGGCCATGTATGTACATGCTAGGCTCGTCAAGTTTAACCCGAGTATTCCGCATGTGCAAAACTATGTTCTCGGTCAACTTTGCAACTATAATTCATCATCTTTTCAGGAAGGGTCACGTGTCGGAGCCTTTAGGCAAGTCCACATACTCAACCATCATATAGTCTTCTATGATTGCTAACACTCACCGCGTACACATGAGCAAAACATTTGAACCGGACACATAGAAAGATAGGATCTTATGGTTTCGCCTCCCAACGTACTCACCTCAAGGGTGATGTCAACAATAATAACTCATGCCATCCATATTCAACTGGACATATGTGCCTAGATCTTTCCTCACCACATGATGCTTGCGAAAGGAGAAAAATAAAAGGAATAGAAAGAAAAACTTTGACTCTTGCATAAAAGTAAAAGATAGGCCCTTCGCAGAGGAAAGCAGAGGGTTCCATGCGCTTATTTGTTTGTATGCTCAATCCCTTAGTGCAAAAGAATGTCATGTTACATTGCCCCTTGTGATAGCGACCTTTTGTATGCAGTCTATCACTTTTATTATTCACCATCACAAGTTCATGAAACGCTCAATTTTCTCTTACACTAAATGATCTCACACTTTTAGAAGCAATTTTTATTGCCTTTTTGCACCGATGACAACTTACTAATTGAGGGATCTTGCTCAATCCCTAGGTAGGTATGGTGGACTCTTGAAAATGAGATTTGGGTTTATGGGTTTTTGGATGCACAAGTTGTATCTATACTTAGTGCGGAATATTTGGCTAGAAAAGATAGGGGCAAGCACCACATGTTGAAGGATCTATGACAACATGACTTCTATGTGAATATAAACAAGCATAAATCATTACGTTGTCTTCCTTGTCCAACGTCAACAATTTTGGCATATAATATTTGATGTGGGCTCACAATCACAAAAGATTTCTAGGATAGTATATTTATACGTGAATCTTCTCTTTCCTTATTAATTCTTTCATGAGTTGCATCATTGACTAATGCTATGTTTGTCAATCTCTAATAAATTTTTCTACTTGTACTTTTCCTGATGTGGTGCCATCACCTACCATAGGATTAGTATATGATCTTATTGATTTATTTCCTTTCTTTTATTTATTACCTTTCTCTTTTTCCTTTCTTATTCCTTTTCTTTATTTGCAATAGAGTAAAGAAAGTAAAAAAACTCACACTAAATTTTATTATATAGCTTGCACACGATTACAAGGATAGATCACTAAGCAAACTCTCAAAGAAGAAATGATCGAACTAAACTTTTATTCATCTAAAGCAAAAAGATCAAACTAAAATAAGTAAAAGCAAAAAGATAGTGGGATGATATGATACCGGGGCACCTCCCCAAGCTTGGCGGAAGCCAAGGCGAGTGCCCATACCCGATACTCAGTTCTCTTTTGGTGGCGAAGAAGGTGATGGTGATGAAGGAGAGATCTTGTCCTCGGATTTCCATGGCAGTGGTGGTGGTGAAAAGGTGGAGGGTTTGCCCTTTGCTTCCTCTAGTTTTTGACAGAGAATAAAATTATCTATCCTCAACTCATCATTTTTGTTCTCGATTTTTATTATCTTCTTGCATAATGCCCTCGTGCTCTCATTTTTGAACTGGGGAGGAACCGATTCATCTTCTTCGGAGGTTCAGCTATAGTGCCCCTCATCCCCATAGGACTTGGGGTTTGCGACGAGATCAGCAACATAGCACTCACCCTCAGAGTCTTGGGAAGACATATTTTCAGGTCTACGCAGAAAACAGCAAGAAAAGAGAACAGAGGATTTCTCCGTGATACGGTGATCAACAGGTTCGGGAAGTATATATAGATTTTTTGTCTTGGAGGACAAGCAAACTGTAGAAAAACGGAGTCCGGAAGGTGTCCCAGGTGGGCACAACCCACCTGGGCACGACAGGCAAGCCTGGCGCGCCTTGGTGTCTTGTGCCCACCAAGGGACGCTTCCTAGAAGTTTCTTTATTTCCAAAAATTTTAAATATTCCAAAACTGATAAAAAATATTTTTGCAGATTTTTTGAAGTCCGTTTACTTACGGTATTACGTACCTCCTTATTTTCACGATTCTGGAGTGTTCTGGAAGGACTCTTTTATGTGTTCTTCCAGTGTCAAAGTTTGGATAATATTACTTTCAACATTAATAGGCATACCTGAGATATAATGCTTTATTCGTTGCCCATTGATAACCTTCGGGTTAGTACCTTTGGAATTATTTATTTTGATGGCTCCAGACTGGTAAACCTCCTCGATGACATATGGGCCTTCCCATTTTGAGAGGATTTTTCCTGCAAAGAATCTGAAATGAGAGTTTTACAAAAGAACATATGCTCCGAATTTAAACTCACGCTTTTGGATTCTTTTGTCATGCCATCTTTTAATTTTTTTCTTTGAATAATTTTGCATTTTCATAAGCTTGGGTTCTCCATTCATCTAGAGAGCTAATATCAAATAACCTCTTTTCACCAGCAAGTTTGAAGTCATAATTGAGTTCTTTGATTACCCAAAATGCTTTATGTTCTAACTCAAGAGGCAAATGACAAGCTTTTCCATAAACCATTTTATAAGGAGACATACCCATAGGATTTTTATATGTTGTTCTATAAGCCCAAAGTGCATCATCTAATTTCCTAGACCAATTCTTCCGGGACCTATTGTCGGTCTTTTGCAAAATTAATTTTATTTCTCTATTGCTAAGTTCAACTTGACCACTAGACTGAGGATGATATGGTGATGCAATTCTATGGTTAACATCATACTTGGCAAGCATTTTACAGAAAGCACCATGAATAAAGTATGAACCACCATCAGTCATTAAATATCTAGGGACTCCAAACCTTGGGAAAATAACTTCCTTAAGCATTTTAATAGAGGTGTTGTGATCAACACTACTGGTTGGAATAGCTTCTACCCAGTTAGTGACATAATCAACAGCAACCAAAATATGTGTATACCCATTAGAGAAAGGAAAAGGTCCCATGTAATCAAATCCCCAAACATCAAATGGTTCAACAACAAGTGAATAATTCATAGGCATTTCTTGACGCTTACCGACATTACCTATCCTTTGACATTCATCACAAGATAAGACGAACTTACGAGCATCCTTGAAGAGAGTAGGCCAATAAAATCCAGATTGCAATACCTTGTGAGCAGTTCTATCTCTAGCATGATGCCCTCCATAAGCTTCAGAGTGACATTTCCATAGGATTTGTCCCTATTCATGCTTAGGTACACAACGTCTAATAATACCATCTACTCCTTTATAAAGATGTGGGTCATCCCAAAAGTAAATCATAGAAGAATTTTTTTCTTTTGTTGGTAAGTAAAGATAGGTGGTAAATATTTAGCAACAATGTAATTAGCATAGTCAGCATACCAAGGAGTACTGTGAGAAACATTTATTGCAGCTAACTGCTCATCAGGAAAACTATCATCAATAGGTAGTGGATCATCAAGCACATTTTCAAGCCTAGATAAATTATTAGCTACTGGGTTCTCAGCTCCTTTTCTATCAATGATATGTAAATCAAATTCTTGTAACAAGAGAACCCATCGAATAAGTCTAGGTTTAGCATTTTTATTTTCCATAAGATATTTAATAGCAACGTGGTCTGTGTGAACAATTACTTTGGAATCAACAATATAAGGTCTAAATTTATCACAAGCAAACACCACTGCTAAGAATTATGTTTCAGTAGTAGCATAATTTCTTTGAGCACTGTCTAGAGTTTTACTAGCATAATGAATTACATTAAGTTTTTTATCAACTCTTTGTCCTAGAATAGCACCAACAGCATAATCACTAGCATCACACATAATTTCGAAATGCAAGTTCCAATCGGGTGGTTGAACAATGGGTGCAGAAATTAAAGCTTTCTTAAGTGTTTCAAAGGCTTCTAAACAATCATCATCAAAAACAAAAGGAATATCCTTTTGCAAGAGACTGGTAAGAGGCCTAGAAATTTTTGAAAAGTCTTTGATAAATCTCCTATAGAAACCAGCATGACCTAAGAAACTACAAATACCTTTTATATCTTTAGGACATGGCATTTTCTCAATTGCATCAACCTTAGCTTTGTCCACTTCAATACCTCTTTCAGAAATTTTATGACCCAAGACAATGCCATCATTAACCATAAACTGGCACTTCTCCCAACTCAAGACAAGGTTTGTTTGTTCACATCTCTGCAAAACTCGATCAAGATTGCTTAAACAATCATCAAAAGACTTCCCATAAACTGAAAAGTCGTCCATGAAAACCTCAACGATCTTTTCATGAAAGTCAGAGAATATAGCAGTCATACATCTTGGAAAGGTAGCAGGTGCATTAAATAAACCAAAAGGCGTAAGTCTATAAGCATAAGTTCCAAAGGGACATGTAAAAGTGGTCTTTTCTTGATCAGGTTGAGAAACAGGTATTTGTTGAAAGCCAGAATATCCATCAAGGAAGCAAAAGTGTGTGTGCTTAGATAATCTTTCAAGCATTTGATCAATAGATGGCAAAGGGTAATGATCTTTTCTAGTTGCTTTGTTTAATTTTCTAATCTATTACTATTCTATAGCCTATAACAATTCTTTGTGGAGTAAGTTCATTCTTATCATTAGGAACAATAGTTATACCTACTTTCTTAGGAACACAATGAACAAGACTTACCCATCTACTATCATCTATAGGGTAGATTATACCTGCTTCCAGAAGCTTTAAGATTTACGTTCTTACCACTCCCTTCATTTTTGGATTTAACCAACGTTGGTGATCACCAACTGGTTTAGCATCAGGTTCCATATTAATTTTGTGCTGACGTATAGTGGGACTAATGCCCTTTAAATCATCAAGAGTGCATCCAATAGCAGCTCAGTGCTTCCTTAAAACTTTCAATTATCTTTCTTCTTCATGTTATAAAAGGCTAGCACTAATAATAACAGGATATATTTTCTTTTCATCAAGATAAGCATATATCAAAGTGTCTGGCAATTGTTTTAATTCAAACACAGGATCACCTTTTGGTGGAGGAGGACCTCCTAGAGTTTCAATAGGAAAATTGTGTTTAAGTAGAGGACGTTGTTTAAAGAAAATTTTATCTATTTCATTTATTTCATGCATATGTAAATCATTTTCATGGTTTAGCAAATATTGTTCTAAAGGATTGCTACCTCTTGAGCACTGCGTTGGTTTTCCCTTGAAGAGGAAAGGGTGATGCAGTAAAGTAGCGTCAGTATTTCCCTCAATTTTTGAGAACCAAGGTATCAATCTAGTAGGAGATCACGCTCGAGTCCCACGCACCACACAAACAAATAAGAACCTCGCAACCAACGCGATAAAGGGGTTGTCAATCCCTTCACGGTCACTCGCGAGAGTGAGATCTGATAGATATGATAAGATAATATTTTTGGAATTCTTATGATAAAGAAAAATAAAGATGCAAAGTAAAATAAACGGCAAAAGAAATAACTAAGTGTTGGAAGATTAATATGATGGAAGATAGACCCGGGGGCCATAGGTTTCACTGGTGGCTTCTCTCAAGAGCATAAGTATTACGGTGGGTAAACGAATTACTGTCGAGCAATTGATAGAATTGAGCATAGTTATGAGAATATCTAGGTATGATCATGTATATAGGCATCACGTCCGTGACAAGTAGACCGAAACGATTCTGCATCTACTACTATTACTCCACACATCGACCGCTATCCAGCATGCATCTAGAGTATTAAGTTCATAAGAACAGAGTAATGCTTGAAGTAAGATGCCATGATGTAGAGGGATAAACTCATGCAATATGATATAAACCCCATCTTTTTATCCTCGACGGCAACAATACAATACGTGTCGGTTCCCTTTCTGTCACTAGGACCGAGACCCGCAAGATTGAACCCAAAGCTAAGCACTTCTCCCATTGCAAGAAAGATCAATCTAGTAGGCCAAACCAAACTGATAATTTGAAGAGACTTGCAAAGATAAACCAATCATACATAAAAGAATTCAGAGGAGAATCAAATATTGTTCATAGATAAACTTGATCATAAACCCACAATTCATCGGATCTCGACAAACACACTGCAAAAGAAGATTACATCGAATAGATCTCCAAGAAGATCGAGGAGAACTTTGTATTGAGATCTAAAGAGAGAGAAGAAGCCATCTAGCTAATAACTATGGACCTGTAGGTATGAAATAAACTACTCACACATCACCGGGCAGGCCATGGAGTTGATGTAGAGGCCCTCCGTGATCAATGCCCCCTCCGGCGGAGTTCCGGAAAAGGCCCCAAGATGGGATCTCTCGGGTACAAAAGGTTGTGGCGGTGGAATTAGGTTTTCATGGTGCTCCTGGATGTTTGGGGGATACGTGGATATATATAGGAGGAAGAAGTGTGTCGGTGGAGCAACGAGGGGCCCACGAGGGTGGAGGGCGCGCCCAGGGGGGTAGGCGCGCCCCCTGCCTCGTTCCCTCCTCGATCGTTTCTTGACGCCCACTCCAAGTCTCCTAGATCGCGTTTGTTGAGAAAATCATGTTCCCGAAGGTTTCATTCCGTTTGGACTCCGTTTGATATTCCGTTTTTGCGAAACCCTAAAATAGGCAAAAAAACAACAATTTGGGCTGGGCCTCCGGTTAATAGGTTAGTCCCAAAAATGATATAAAAGTGTAAAATAAAGCCCATTAACATCCAAAATATATAATATAATAGCATGGAGCAATCAAAAATTATAGATACGTTGGAGACGTATCAAGCATCCCCAAGCTTAATTCATGCTCGTCCTCGAGTAGGTAAATGATAAAAGAAGAATTTTTGATGTGGAATGCTTTCTAACATATTTCTCAATGTAATTTTTCTTTATTGTGGCATGAATGTTCAGATCTGAAAGATTCAAGATAAAAGTTTAATATTGACATAGAAATAATAATACTTCAAGCATATTAACTAAGCGATCATGTCTTCTCAAAATAACATGGCCAAAGAAAGTTATCCCTACAAAATCATATAGTCTGGCTATGCTCTATATTCACCACACAAAATATTTAAATCATGCACAACCCCGACGACAAGCCAAGCAATTGTTTCATACTTTTGATGTTCTCAAACTTTTTCAATCTTCACGCAATATATGAGCGTGAGCCATGGATATAGCACTATATGTGGAATAGAATGGTGGTTGTGGAGAAGATAAAAAAAGGAGAAGATAGTCTCACATCAGCTAGGCGTATCAACGGGCTATGGAGATGCCCATCAATAGATATCAATGTGAGTGAGTAGGGATTGCCATGCAACAGATGCACTAGAGCTATAAGTATATGAAAGCTCAACAAAAGAAACTAAGTGGTTGTGCATCCAACTTGCTTGCTCACGAAGACCTAGGGCATTTTGAGGAAGCCCATCATTGGAATATGCAAGCCAAGTTCTATAATGAAAAATTCCCACTAGTATATGAAAGTGATATCATAGGAGACTCTCTATCATGAAGATCATGATGCTACTTTGAAGCACAAGTGTGGAAAAAGGATAGTAGCATTGTCCCTTCTCTCTTTTTCTCTCATTTTTTTATTTGGGTTTTTCTTTTTTTTTCTTTTTGGCCTCTTTTCTCTTTTTTTCGTCAGGAGTCTCATCCTGACTTGTGGGGGAATCATAGTCTCCATCATCCTTTCCTCACTTGGGACAATGCTCTAATAATGATGATCATCACACTTTATTTACTTACAACTCAAGAATTACAACTCAATACTTAGAACAAAATATGACTCTATGTGAATTCCTCCGGCGGTGTACCGGGATGTTCAATGATGCATGAGTGACATGTATGAAGAATTATGAACGGTGGCTTTGCCACAAATATGATGTCAATTACATGATCATGCAAGCAATATGACAATGATGAAGCGTGTCATCATGACGGAACGGTGGAAAGTTGCATGGCAATATATCTCAGAATGGCTATGAAAATGCCATAATAGGTAGGTATGGTACTGTTTTGAGGAAGGTATATGGTGGGTTTAAGGTACCGGCGAAAGTTGCGCGATACTAGAGAGGCTAGCAATGGTGGAAGGGTGAGAGTGCATATAATCCATGGACTCAACATTATTCATAAAGAACTCACATACTTATTGCTAAAATCTATTAGTTATCGAAACAAAGTATTACGTGCATGCTCCTAGGGGATAGATTGGTAGGAAAAGACCATCGCTCGTCCCCAACTGCCACTCATAAGGAAGATAATCAATAAATAAATCATGCTCCAACTTCATCACATAATGGTTCAGCATACGTGCATGCTACGGGAATCACAAACTTCAACACAAGTATTCCTCAAATTCACAACTACTCAACTAGCATGACTCTAATATCACCATCTTCATATCTCAAAACAATCATCAAGTATCAAACTTCTCTTAGTATTCAATGCACTTATATGATTTTTTTTTATTATTGCCATGTTGTTCTAAAGGAATCTCAAAGTAATATAAGTGAAGCATGAGAGATCAATTATTTATATAAAATAAAACAACCGCCATGCTCTAAAAGATATAAGTGAAGAACTAGAGCAAAAACTATATAGCTCAAAAGATATAAGTGAAGCACATAGAGTATTCTAATAAATTTCAAATCGTGTGAGTCTCTCTCAAAAGGTGCGTACAGCAAGGATGATTGTGGTAAACTAAAAAGAAAATACTCAATTCATACAAGATGCTCCAAGCAAAACACATATCATGTGGTGAATAAAAATATAGCTCCAAGTAAAGTTACTGATAGACGAAGACGAAAGAGGGGATGCCTTCTGGGGCATCCCCAAGCTCAGGATTTTTGGTGTCCTTGAATTTTACCTTGGGGTGCCATGGGCATCCCCAAGATTATGCTCTTGCCACTCTTTGTTCCATAATCCATCAAATCTTTACCCAAAACTTGATAACTTCACAACACAAAACTCAAAATAGAAAATCTCGTGAGCTCCGTTAGTGAAAGAAAACAAAAACCACTTCAAGGTACTGTAATGAACTCATTATTTATTTATATTGGTTTTAAACCTACTGTATTCCAACTTCTCTATGGTTTATAAACTCTTTTACTAGCCATAGATTCATCAAAATAAGCAAACAACACACGAAAAACAGAATCTGTGAAAAACAGAACAGTCTGTAGTAATCTGTAGCTAACGCAACTTCTGGAACCCCAAAAATTCTAAAATAAATTTATGGACGTGAGGAATTTATCTATTAATCATCTTAAAAAATAATTAACTAAATAGCACTTTCCAAATAAAAATGGCATCAATTCTCGTGAGCGCTAAAGTTTCTGTTTTTTACAGCAAGATCAAAAAGACTTTCCCCAAGTCTTCCCAACGGTTCTACTTGGCATAAACACTAATTAAACACAAAAAACACAACCAAAACAGAGGCTAGATAAATTATTTATTACTAAACAGGAGCAAAAAGCAAGTAATAAAAATAAAATTGGGTTGCCTCCCAACAAGTGCTATCGTTTAACGCCCGTAGCTAGGCATAAAAGCAAGGATAGATCTACGTATTGCCATCTTTGGTAGGAAATCCATAAGTGGCTCTCATAATAGATTCATATGGTAATTTAATTTTCTTTCTAGGGAAGTGTTCCATGCCTTTCCTTAACGGAAATTGGAATCTAATATTCCCTTCCTTCATATCAATAATTGCACCAATCGTTCTAAGGAAAGGTCTACCAAGAATAATAGGACATGAAGGATTGCAACCTATGTCAAGAACAATGAAATCTATGGGCACATAGTTCCTATTTGCAACAATAAGAACATCATTAATTCTTCCCATAGGTTTCTTAATAGTGGAATCCTCAAGGTGCAAGTTTAAAGAACAATCATCAAAATCACAGAAACCTAGCAAATCACACAAAGTTTTTGGCATCGTGGAAACACTAGCACCCAAATCACACAAAGCATAGCACTCATTATCTTTAATTTTATTTTTTATTGTAGGTTCCCACTCATCATAAAGTTTTCTAGGGATAGAAACCTCCAACTCAAGTTTTTCTTCATCAGATTGCATCAAAGCATCAACGATGTGTTTAGTGAAAGCTTTATTTTGACTATAAGCATGAGGAGAATTTAGCACGGATTGCAACAAGGAAATACAATCTATCAAAGAGCAATTATCATAATTAAATTCCTTGAAATCCAAAATAGTGGGTTCATTGCTATTTAAAGTTTTGGCCTCTTCGATCCCACTTTTACCAATTTTTGCATCAAGATCTAAAAACTCTGAATTTTTGGAATGCCTTCTAGGTAAAGGTGGCTCATATTCAGTCCCATCATTACCAAGATTCATATTGCAAAGCAAAGATTTAATAGGAGACACATCAATAACATTTAGATCTTCATCTTTATTTTCATAGAAATTAGAAGAACACGCTTTCACAAAGCAATCTTTCTTAGCACGCATCCTAGCAGTTCTTTCTTTGCACTCATCAATGGAAATTCTCATGGATTTTAGAGACTTGTTGATATCATGCTTAGTTGGAATAGATCTAGGTTTCAAAGAATCAACATCCAGAGAAATTCTATCAACGTTCCTAGCCAACTCATCAATCTTAAGCAAATTTTCTTCAATCAAAGCATTGAAATTCTTTTGCGAAGTAATAAATTCTTTAATATTAGATTCAAAATCAGAGGGCATATTATTAAAATTTCCATAATAATTGTTGTAGGAATTACCATAGTTATTAGAGGAATTACTAGGAAATGGCCTAGAATTAAAATTACCTATATACGCGTTATTACCAAAATTGTTCCTACCAACAAAATTTACATCCATAGATTCATTATTATTCTCAATCAAAGTAGACAAAGGAATATCATTAGGATCTGTAGGAGCACTCTTATTAGCAAAAAATTTCATAAGTTCATCCATCTTTCCACTCAAAACATTAATTTCTTCTATCGCATGCACTTTTTTACTAGTAGATCTTTCGGTGTGCCATTGAGAATAATTAACAATAATATTGTCTAGGAGTTTAGTAGCTTCTCCTAAAGTGATTTCCATAAAAGTGCCTCCCGCGGCCGAATCTAAAACATTCTAGAAGCAAAATTCAATCTGGCATAAATTTTTTGTATAATCATCCAAAGATTCAAACCATGTGTAGGGTAATTACGTATCATTAATTTCATCCTCTCCCAAGCTTGTGCAGCATGTTCATGATCAAGTTGCTTAAAATTCATAATATCGTTTCTAAGAGAGATGATCTTAGCGGGAGGAAAATACTTAGAGATAAAAGCATCTTTGCACTTATTCCATGAATCAATACTATTTTTAGGCAAAGACAAAAACCAAGCTTTAGCACGATCTCTAAGCAAAAACGAAAATAGCTTAAGTTTAACAATATCATTATCCACATATTTGTTCTTTTGCATATCACACAAATCAACAAAGCTATTTAGATGGGTAGCGACATCTTCACTAGGAAGGCCGGCGAATTGATCTTTCATGACAAGATTCAACAAACCAACATTAATTTCACAAGATTCAGCATCGGTAAGAGGAGCAATCGGAGTGCTAAGAAAATCATTGTTGTTGGTATTGGTAAAGTCACACAATTTAGTATTGTCTTGAGCCATTGTGACAAGCAAGCAATCCAAGACACAAGCAAACAAGAAACATGCAAAAAGGAAAATAGAAAAAAGAGAAGGGGAACGAAAGAAGAGAAGGCGAGAGGAAAAGAGGGTGAATAAAACGGCAAGGGTGAAGTGGGGGAGAGGAAAACGAGAGGCAAATGGCAAATAATGTAATGCGAGGGATAAGAGTTTGTGAAGGGTACTTGGTATGTCTTGAGTTGTGCGTAGACTCCGGAAACGGTGCCAGGAACGGCTCGTTGTCAAGAGTCCAATCTTGACTTGACTTGGCGCGAATCTCCCTAGCAACGGCGCCAGAAATCCTTCTTGCTACCTCCTGAGCACTGCGTTGGTTTTCCCTTGAAGAGGAAAGGGTGATGCAGTAAAGTAGCGTAAGTATTTCCCTTAGTTTTTGAGAACCAAGGTATCAATCCAGTAGGAGATCACACTCGAGTCCCAAGCACCTACACAAACAAATAAGAACCTCGCAACCAACGCGATAAAGGGGTTGTCAACCCCTTCACGGTCACTCACGAGAGTGAGATCTGATAGATATGATAAGATAATATTTTTGGTATTTTTATGATAAAGATAAATAAAAATGCAAAGTAAAATAAACGACAAAAGAAATAACTAAGTGTTGGAAGATTAATATGATGGAAGATAGACCCGGGGGCCATAGGTTTCACTAGTGGCTTCTCTCAACAGCATAAGTATTACGGTGGGTAAACGAATTATTGTCGAGCAATTGATAGAATTGAGCATAGTTATGAGAATATCTAGGTATGATCATGTATATAGGCATCACGTCCATGACAAGTAGACCGAAACGATTCTGCATCTACTACTATTACTCCACACATCGACCGCTATCCAGCATGCATCTAGAGTATTAAGTTCATAAGAACAGAGTAATGCTTTAAGTAAGATGACATGATGTAGAGGGATAAACTCATGCAATATGATATAAACCCCATCTTTTTATCCTCCATGGCAACAATACAATACATGTCGGTTCCCTTTTTGTCACTGGGATCGAGCACCGCAAGATTGAACCCAAAGCTAAGAAATTCTCCCATTACAAGAAAGAAGGCCAAACCAAACTGATAATTCGAAGAGACTTGCAAAGATAAACCAATCATACATAAAAGAATTCGGAGGAGAATCAAATATTGTTCTTAGATAAACTAGATCATAAACCCACAATTCATCGTATCTCGACTAACATACCGCAAAAGAAGATTACATCGAATAGATCTCCAAGAAGATCGAGGAGAACTTTGTATTGAGATCCGAAGAGAGAGAAGAAGCCATCTAGCTAATAACTATGGACCCGTAGGTCTGAAATAAACTACTCACATATCACCGGAGAGGCCATGGAGTTGATGTAGAGGCCCTCCATGATCAATTCCCCCTCCGGCGGAGCTCCGGAAAAGGCCCCAAGATGGGATATCTCGGTTACATAAGGTTGCGGCGGTGGAATTAGGTTTTCGTGGTGCTCCTGGATGTTTGGGGGGTACGTGGATATATATATAGGAGGAAGAAGTACGTCGGTGGAGCAACAAGGGGCCCACGAGGGTGGAGGGCGCGCCAAGGGGGGTAGGCACGCCCCCTGCCTCGTGCCATTCTCGATCGTTTATTGATGCCCACTCCAAGTCTCCTGGATCACGTTTGTTGAGAAAATCACGTTCCCGAAGGTTTCATTCCGTTTGGACTCCGTTTGATATTCCTTTTCTGCGAAACCCTAAAATAGGCAAAAAAAAATAGCAATTTAGGCTAGGCCTCCGGTTAATAGGTTGGTCCCAAAAATGATATAAACGTGTAAAATAAAGCCCATTAACATCCAAAATAGATAATATAATAGCATGGGGCAATCAAAAATTATAGATACGTTGGAGACGTATCAAGGATTAGTAGGTGGTACAGCAATAGAAGCAAGACCAATTAATTCATCCTTACTAGGCAATTCTTTTTCATGAAGATTTCTACTGAACTTGGAAAAATTAAACTAATGAGACTCATCACCAAAACTAACACCGACAGTTTGTTTCTTGCAATTTATCTTAGCATTAACAGTGTTCAAGAAAGGTCTACCAAAGATAATTGGACAAAAGTCATCTTGTGGGGAACCAAGAACAAGAAAATCAGTAGGGTATTTTATTTTCCCACACAAGACTTCAACATCTCTAACAATCCCAATTGATGATATAGTGTCTCTATTAGCAAGATTAATAGTAACATCTATGTCTTCTATCTCTGCGGGTGCTATGTCATTCATAATTTCTTGATATAAGGTATAAGGAATAGCACTCACACTAGCACCTATGTCACATAAACCATGACAATAGTGATCTCCTATTTTAACTGAGATGACGGGCATGCCAACAACAGGTTTATATTTATCTTTTTTATCAGGTTTGGCAATTCTAGCAGCTTCTTCACAGAAGTAAATAACATGCCCATCCATATCTTCTTCTAAGAGATCTTTAACCATAGCAATACTAGGTTCTACTTTAATTTGTTCATCAGGTTTTGCTGTTCTAATATAGCTTTTGTTAACCATAGTTGAAACTTTAGCATGTTCCTTTATCCTAACAGGGAAAGGTTGTTTCTCTATATAAGCAGAAGGGACAACTAGATCAACATTATAAAGTATAGTTTCTTCTTTAACTGGTACCAGTTCTTTAGTTTCTTCTTTAATAGGTGGGTGACATTTAAACCACTTCTCTTTAGGGAGTTCAACATGAGTAGCAAATGATTCACAAAAGAGGCTACTATCTCAGAGTCAAGTCCATATTTATTGCTAAAATTTTGAAAAGCATCGGTATTGTAACGCCCTCGATGCGGCTATAGCTCCCACGTGTCGAGGCACGACTTAGAGACATAACCACATTGAAAGCAATGTCGCAAGTCAGGCAATCATTACAACATCCCGTGTAATATATAATAAAAGGGGGAGATACATAGTTGGCTTACACTCGCCACGTCACATCAGAGTACATAAATAACATCCATCATGCAAACACTCATGGCCCGACTACGGCACCAAAATAGAAGAAAAACCCAACATGCGACAAGGCCCTGAATCGAACCCCAACTAGGCACCACTACTGATCATCAGGAAAAGACACGTAGTATCGCTGAGAGTCCTCGTCGAACTCCCACTTGAGCTCGTACTCGTCACCTGGAGCGGAATCACCTGGACCTGCATCTGGAGTTATAGTATCTGTGAGCCACAGGGACTCAGCAATCTCACATCCTCGCGATCAAGACTATTTAAGCTTATAGGGAGGGTAAGGCAATTATAAGTGGAGCTGCAGCAAGCGACTAGCATATATGGTGGCTATCTTATTCGCAAAAGAGAGCGAGAAGTGGAGGCAAAGCGCGTGCGAGAATCTAGAGGAACAACCTGCGCAAACATAACTCCAACACTGTGTCCACTTCCCGGACTCCGCCGAGAAGAGGCCATCACGGTAACACACACGGTTGATTCATTTTAAATAATTAAGGTTCAAGTTATCTACAACCGGACATTAACAAATTCCCATCTGCCCATAACCGCGGGCACGGCTCTCGAAAGTTCAATCCCTGCAGGGGGAGTCCCAACTTAGCCCATGACAAGCTCTCACGGTCAACGAAGGAATAGACCTCCACCCGAGACACACCGATCAGGCTCGGTAACCCGGTACAACAAGACAATTCGACAGGTTAAAACAAGACCAGCAACACCGCCCGTATGTGCCGACAAATCCCGATAGGAGCTGCACATATCTCTTTCTCAGGGCACACTCAGATGAGACATCCTACGAGTAAAACCAACCCTCAAGTTGCCCCGAGGTGGCCCCGCAGTCTACTCGGTCGGACCAACACTCAGAGGAGCACTGGCCCGGGGGGGTTAAAATAAGATGACCCTTGGGCTCCGGTAACCCAAGGGAAAAAGAGGCTAGGTGGCGAATGGTAAAACCAATGTTGGGAATTGCTGGAAAAGCTTTTATCAAGGCGAACTATCAAGGGGTTCCCATTATAACCCAACCGCGTAAGGAACGCAAAAATCCGGGAACATAACACCGATATGACGGAAACTAGGGCGGCAAGAGTGGAACAAAACACTAGGTGAGAGGCCGAGCCTTCCACCCTTTACCAAGTATATAGATGCATTAAGATAACATAGCGATATAATGATAATCCCAACAAGTAAGTAAATGTTCCAACAAGGAACGGCTTCCAGTCTTCACCTGCAACTAGCAACGCTATAAGAGGGGCTGAGCAAAGCGGTAACATAGCCAATCAATGGTTTGCTAGGACATGGTGGGTTAGAGGTTCAACATGGCAATTGGGAGGCTGACAAGCAAATGGTAGGCATCGTAGCATTGGCATAGCAAAGAGCAAGCAAACTAGCATAGCAAAGATAGTAGTGATTTCGAGGGTATGATCATCTTGCCTGCACAGTTGTCAGAGTTGACTGGATCCTCACAAGCAAACTCAATGGGATCCTCGGTAGCGAACTCGTCTCCCGGCTCTACCCAAACAAGACAAACAAGCAACAAGTATACAATCAACCACGTGCAAGACCAAGCAATAAGATGAAATGATGACATGCTATGCGGGATGCGATGCGGGATGCAAAATGCAAGATATGATAGGAAATGCATGAACCTGGCCCCAACTTGAAAAACCAAGTGTGCCACTGGATAGAGGGGATGAAACCGCTTGAAAACATTATAAAGAACATTGGAATCGGAGTTACGGTTTGGAAATGGCAAGCGTTTTAAGATATGACACCGGTCTGCGATTTACAGCAAGTAGGCATCTAAACGCAATGCAACGAACATGCTACAGCCACCAAACATGACAACAAAATACATGGAAGGGATGCACACAAGATGCTTAACAAAATACTAGCATTGAGCCACGGCCAATTCATCCATTATGAGGTTTAAACAAGCATGACAAAAACTCAAATGCAAAACAGATTCCAGACTTAGTGAAATTAACACTTGTCTGAAATTCAGATCACGAAGCCCTCTTCGGAGCAGCAAAACAACATGATACATGACCTGATAATGACAAAGAAGAACATGGCATGGAGATACTCAACAAGCTTAACAAAAGACCCAAAGTGACCTGGGGCCAAAAGGGATCACAAAATATACTAACGGGCACACGAACATAGCAAAAACACAATCAGTTTTTCAGACTTAGTGAAAACTGAGACATGCTGAAATATAACTCACGAAGGCATGTAAACGAGCTCGATGCACTTACCACGGTGCAATTCATAGCAACACAGGCATACATCCATTAAGAAGGCACAAAATACAAGCTAGACATGGCAAGAACAATGGCATAGCATGCACGGATCAACTACAATATCATCGGCAAAATCGCAAACGAGTTGACGATCTGCCCAGATTCACAACGAAGCGAAAGTAGAGCTCGATTGAATCAAGCTAGGGTGCTCCATAATTGCAAACAAAGACATGGATGTATAGAGCATAACATGATTAACAAAACTCCTTTACTGATCATCCTCAAAAGAGGCACGGATCACTAGGAAACAAGCTGAACATATGGCATCATGAACTAAAATATCCCAGACTTAGTGAAAACAACTAAGTCACTGAAAACAGATTTACCGGGTGCCTTACTTTGCAAGCTTGCACAAGTCACCACACACATCCTAAAAATGCATGGGTTGCACCTCTGGAAAGAAGAAAAAATCCTTAACAAAACATATGAAGGACTCACAGGCATAGCATGCACACAATAATCATGGAAAAAATGACAAAAGTTTAAGATGAACTAGCAGATCTGACAACTAACTCAAGAAGCCTCCTTCTAACAGCATTTTGGGCATAAAGATGAGCTTAAATGAAAATGATGCAATGGAATGAAATGATGTGCTCGTCGAGGCGAACATTTTGATATACTATATGTCCAAATCGGAGCTATGGATGCAAAGTTACAGGGCCTCGAACAGGAGCATATGGAGTAAAAATTTTGAGGACTTGGTAAAAAAAAGAGGGGTCAACCCTATTCTCTCCTCAGATCTAGATCAGGGCGCGGTTCCCGAGGCGGCGGCGGCACTGTAGCTGACGGCGGCGGCGGCGCGGGCGGAGCGGCCGGCGACGAGGCGGTCGGCGAAGGCGGGGGCCCGGCCGCGGCGGCGACTTGGCGTGGTGGGGCGGCGCGATCTTCGAGGCGGCCGGCGCCGGGCTCTCCTCTCGCCGGCGACGAGGAACGGGGCGGCCGGCGCCGGACTCGGCTGTGGGCGGCGGCCGGTCGCGGAGGGGGCGAAGGCGGCGCGGGCGGCGGGGTAGGTGAGGCTGGCGGCGGCGACTTCGGGCCGCGGGGGCCGGGAACGGGCCTCCCGGGCCGGCGGCTGAGAGGCGGCGAAGTGGGGTGCCCGCGCCACGTGGCGTGCCCCGGTAGGCGGCGGCGAAGTGTCCGGGGGGGGGGGGGGTCGGACGTTGTCCGGCTCGCCCGAGATCTGTTTTTTTTGGCTAGGGTTTCGGGGGGAGGAGAGATCCGAAAACGGGGGGGTGTATATATAGGCATAGGAGGAGCTTGGAGAGTCCAAATGAGGTGCGGTTTTCGGCCACGCGATCGTGATCGAACGCTCTAGATGATGGAACAGAGTTTGGTGGGTTTTTGGGCCAAAATTGGAGGGGTGTTGGGCTACAACACACACGAGGCCTTTTCGGTCCCTCGGTTAACCGTTGGAGTATCAAACGAAGTCCAAATGATACGAAACTTGACCGGCGGTCTACCGGTGGTAAACCAAGGCCGCTTGGCAAGTCTCGGTCCAATCCAGAAATGTTTAATCCCCACACACGAAAGAAAGCTAGAAATGGCCACCGGAGGAGAACGAAGCGCCAGAATGCAAAACGGACAACGGGGAAAATGCTCGAATGCATGAGATGAACACGTATGCAAATGCAATGCACATGATGACATGATATGAGATGCATGAAAAAGAAAACAACACACGGAGACAAAGACCTGAACCCGAGAAATAAATATAACTTAATGCCGGAAATGGCAAGAGTTGGAGTACAAATAGGGAAAGTTACATCCGGGGTGTTACAGGTATCCATAAAAGATTTAACACAATCATACTTAATTTTAATACCTGACTCTTTACCTTTGTCGAGTTCCCAATCTTCAGAGTTGTGTTTAATTCTTTCCAAAATATCCCACCGGAATTCAATAGTCTTCTTCATAAAAGAACCAGCACAAGAAGTATCAAGCATGGTTTGATCATTACGAGCATAAAAATTCTGGATAATAATTTCTCTTGAGAGGTCATGATTGGGGCATGAATATAACATTGACTTATGCCTCCCCCAAGCTAGAGCGATACTTTCTCCTTCACGAGGCCAAAAATTATATATATAATTCCGATCATGATGAACTAGATGCATAGGATAATTTTTTTGGTGGAACTCCAATTTCAAACAATTCCAATTCCAAGATCCAATATCATCGCATAGCATATACCATGTGAATGCTTTTCCCTTCAAAGATAAAGGGAAAACTTTTTTCATAAATTTATCTCCGGGTAAACCTGCAAGCTTGAACAATCCACAAATTTGTTCCACATATATCAAGTGCATATCAGGATGTTCGGTTCCATCTCCTGCATAAGGATTAGCTAGCAGTTGTTCTATCATACCCAATGGAATTTCATATTCAATATTTTCAGTAGGTGTAGTGGGTTTAGGGGTAGCTAATTGTAGTTCCGGATGATGTCAAGATACCCCGAACAAACCCCTCAAAGGATTGTTTTCCATAGTAACAAGTGACAATAAATTTCAGCACACTATATAAATGTTTCCTTACCAAAGGCGCTTCACTCCCCGGCAACGGTGCCAGAAAATAGCCTTGATGACCCACAAGTATAGGGGATCAATTGTAGCTCTTTTCGATAAGTAAGAGTGTTGAACCCAACGAGAAGCAGAAGGAAATGACAAGTGGTTTTCAGCAAGGTAATGTCTGCAAGTGCTGAAATTGTAAGTAGTTTGATAGCAAGATAATTTGTAATGAGCAAGTAACGATAATAGTAACAAAAGTGCAGCAATCTAGCCCAATCCTTTTGAGGCAAAGGATAGGCCAAACGGTCTCTTATGATAAGCAAAGCGTTCTTGAGGGTACACGGGAATTTCATCTAGTCACTTTCATCATGTTGGTTTAATTCGTGTTTGGTACTTTGATAATTTGATATGTGGGTGGACCGGTGCTTAGGTGCTATTCTTACTTGAACAAACCTCCTACTTATGATTAACCCTACTGCAAGCATCCGCAACTACGAGAAAAGTATTAAGAATAAATTCAAACCATAGCATTCAACTTTTGGATCCAATTGGTCCCTTACAGAATAGCGCATAAACTAGGGTTTAAGCTTCTGTGACTCTCACAACCCATCATCTAATTGCTACTCCACAATGCATTCCCTTAGGCCCAAATATGGTGAGGTGTCATGTAGTCAACGTTCACATGACACCACTAAGGGAATCACAACATACATACTATCAAAATATCGAACACATATCAAATTCAAATGATTACTTGCAACATGGTTTCTCCCGTGGCCTCAAGAACAAAGGTAACTACTCACAAATAATAATCATGCTCAAGATCATAGGGGTATTAAATAGCATATTGGATCTGAACATATAATATTCCACCAAATAAACCATATAGTAATCAACTACAAGATGTAATCAACACTACTAGTCACCCACAAGTACCAATCTATAGTTCCGGTAACAAGATTGAACACAAGAGATGAACTAGGGTTTGAGAGGAGATGGTGTTGTTGAAGGTGTTGATGGAGATTGCCCTCCCCAAGATGGGAGAGTTCTTGGTGATGATGATGACGATGATTTCCCCCTCCGGGAGGGAGGTTCCCCCGGCAGAATCGCTCTGCCGGACGGCAAAAGTGCTCCTGCCCAAGTTCCGCCTCGAGGCGGCGGCGCTCCATCCCAAAAGTCCTCCCCTTATTTTTTTTTTCTAGGTCAAAATGACTTATGTACCAAAATATGGGCATCGGAGGTGGGCCGAGGAGGGCACAACCCACCAGGGCATGCCTGGGCTCCCTGGCATGCCTAGGTGGGTTGTGCCCACCTGGTGGGCCCCCTCTGGTAGTTGTTTGCTCAAATAATTCTTAAATATTCCACAAAAAATCTCCGTGAAGTTTCGACTTGTTTGGAGTTGTGCAGAATAGGTGGCCTGATGTAGCTTTTCCAGGTCCAGATTTCCAGCTGCCGGAATTCTCCCTCTTGGTGTGTACCTTGCAAATTATGAGAGAAAATGCATCAGAATTACTCCAAAAAGCATTATTATGGATAAAAACATTATAAATAACGGTAAGAAAACATGATGCAAAATGGACATATCAGGAGCATGCGCGTAGTAATTTGTTTCGATGACTAATGTATGTTTGCAATAAGTATGTGAGTTCTTTATGACTAATGTTGAGTCCATGGATTATACGCACTTTCACCCTTACATCATTGCTAGCCTCTCTAGTGCCGCGCAACTTTCGCCGGTACCATAAACCCACCATATACCTTCCTCAAAATAGTCGTCATACCTACCTATTATGGCATTTCCATAGCCATTCCGAGATATATTCCCATGCAACTTTCCATCGTTCCGTTTATTATGACACACATCATCATTGTCATATTGCTTTGCATGATAATGTAGTTGACATCGTATTTGTGGCAAAGCCACCATTCATCATTTTTTATACATGTTGCTCTTGAGTCACTGCACATCTCCGTACACCGCCGGAGGCATCCATATAGAGTCATATTTTGTTCTAGTATCGAGTTGTAGTTTTTGAGTTGTAAGTAAATAAAAGTGTGATGATCTTCATTATTAGAGCATTGTCCCATGTGAAGAAATAAAAAAATAGAAAAGGCCAAAAAGGCCCAAAAAAGAGAGAAAAGGAGAGAAGGGGCAATGTCACTATCCTTTTACCACATTTGTGCTTCAAAGTAGCACCATAACCTTCATGATAGAGAGTCTCCTATATTGTCACTTTCATATTGAAAGTGCGTTATATCGACTAGAGGGGGCTGAATAGGCGATTTTTATGAAATTCTTCACTGAGGAATTTGCCGGTGAGGAAATTCCTTAGCGAAGAACTACTAGCAGCGGAATAAGTACTCAAAACTAAACATAACAGAATACACGCATGGTCATCATGATGAAATGAAGACAGGCACAGAGTACATGTAGCGTAAGCACAGGATGCAGACAAATAGACTGAAGAAATTGAACTGAGGAAATTGAGAAAGTCTTCAGTCAAAGTCTTCAAACACAGATATGAACAAGCACACAACACAGTTATGAGGAAATGAAAGAGTTGAGGAAATAGAACCAGTAAGCTTGGTGAAGACAATGATTTGGTAGACCAGTTCCAACTGCTGTCTCAGTTGTACGTCTGGTTGGAGCAGCTGAGTTTTTAAACTCGAGGACACACAGTCCCGGACACCCAGTCCTGAACACGCAGCTCAGGACACCCAGTCCTCACCGTATTCTCCTTGAACTAAGGTCACACATACCTCGTCCAATCACTCGTGGTAAGTCTTCAGGCGACTTCCAAACCTTCACAAACTCGGTCACTCGGCGATACGAAATTCCTCTTGGATGCTCTAGACCATGACGCCTAACCGTCTGGAAGAAGCACAGTCTTCAAAGGTAACAAGCGTCGGATCCACACAGGATCAATCTCTTCAGTGATGCTCAATCACTTGGGGTTTGTAGGTGTTTGGGTTTTGGGTTTTTCCTCACTTGATGATTTTCGCTCAAAGTCCTCGGAGGATGAGTTGCTCTCAAATGACAAGTGTCAGCTTCTCTCGGAGCAGCCAACCAACTAGTGGTTGTAGGGGGCGGCTATTTATAGCCTAGGGAGCAGCCCGACATGATAAGACATAAATGCCCTTCAATGATATGACCGCTAGGTGGATAGATATTTTGGGACAGCTGGCGCATAGCACAGCAACGGTCGGAATTTTGAGTAGCAAAATCCTCAGGGCTATCATGTTCCTCACTATGTAGGAAATCCACACTGGCGAATTCCTAACTCCTCAGTCAGGACAAATTCCTCAGAGACCAGAAGAACTTCGTCTCTGTCACTGAATAATTTGACTGAACTGTATGAGATTTCCAATGGCTTCACTCGAAGGGATTGGTAGGTGTAGGATTTTGAGTTGAGCATCACATAGAAATTTTTCCTTAGTATTTCCTTGACCCCCTTTAACAGTACGGTGTTTCCTATGACTCAAGAAAGAGAAAATGAAACTACGAAAACAAAAGTCTTCATGCTTCATGTTCCTTGAATGAATACCAAGTCTTCACGGTCACACCAATTTCTTCACTTTCAAAGTCTTCAGAAAGTCTTCAGAGATCCAAAGTCTTTAGTCGAAGAACTTCATTTTTAGGGGTCGACTTTCTCTGTAAATATCAAACTCCTCATAGACTTATAGACCTTTGTACACTCACAAACGCATTAGTCCTTTAACCTATAAGTCTTCAATACACCAAAATCACTAAGGGGCACTAGATGCACTTACAATCTCCCCCTTTTTGGTGATTGATGACAATATAGGTTAAGTTTTCAACGGGGATAAACATATGAAGTGTAAATACTGATATTTAGGAATTTGATTGCAAGATATAGAAGAACTCCCCCTGGAGATGTGCATAGTGAGGAATTTGCTTTTGAAGCAATGCACACTTGAAGAGTTGAATCATAGAGATCTCCCCCTATATCTTGTAATTCATACACGCATTTGACATATAACAGTGAAGAATTTGAAATGCATGATGAAATATGGTGACTGATGTAATTCAGCATGCGTGCAATAATATTAACGAGGAATAAGCATGCATAAAAATGTATCAAGAGTATCAGAGCACCATCGGGTTTAAGTTTACAACTCGATCCAATAAAGTCTCAGAAGAACGAGAGTTGTAACTTAACAAAAAACGCCCATATAGAAAGACCCGCTTGAAGACTAACTCAAAATTCTCCCCCTTTGTCATCAAATGACCAAAAGGATCGAATATGAGGACTAACGCCCCTGAAGAATATCAAGTTGATGAAGGAGCACCAGCATTGTTGGGGTCGTTTGTTGTAGCAGGGCCTACCGCAGTGTCATCCAAGTCTTCATTTTCATCAGTGTCGCGCGATGAAGAATATGAGCTGGCCACCAGAGAAGGAACCTTGACCTTCTTGAATTTCTTCGGTGGAGGTGCAGACCAGTCAAAATCTTCATTGAGACCCATTTTCTTTAGATCTTCTTCACCATACAGATGTGACAGGATTGCCCAGGTGCGACCGAAGACTTGATGGAGGTAGTAATGGTTTTTCTTCACTGCATTGTGTGTGGCAGTCATGTTGTGAAGAAGTGAACCAAACTGACGCTTAACCCATTTGTGATTTTGATCCACCTTTTGGTGAAGACTAAGTAGAAGTTCACGGTCAGTCATCATGCGCGGAGCAGTGGCTTGAGGAGTGGACTTGGGTGCATTGGCAGAGTCATGTGTGGCAGAGTCATCATTGGTGGAATAAGATGCAACTTTGCAAAACTGACCATCCAATGGACGAATGCCTTCATCTATTACAGCTGGTGCCTTGCCCTTTCCATCAACTGAGGAATATGTCTGCTTGAGGACTTCAATTGGGGCAAGTAGCTGAGGTGATTCTGGAAATCAGCTTTGTAGTTGAGTGAAGACCTTGTCCTGAGGAATCTCATAATCCAAGGTGCATAAGGTTTCAGCTCAAACGGAGATAGTGCAACATTTGCCATAGTCCTCATGAAGAAATCGTGATAATTGACAGGAATGCCATGAACGGTGTTGAATACCATATTCTTCATGATGCCAACAATTTCCTCATCAGATGAGTCTAGGCCTTTGATAGGAGTGATTGTCCTCGTAAGAATACGATAGACAGTTTTGGGCACGTACAGCAATTCCTTCACGAGGAATTTGGTTCTTGGTGCTTGACCTGGCTTCAAAGGTTTCATCAGCACCTGCATGTAATGATGTGTGAGCTCAGGTTCATTGTAGATGCAGAGAGCTTCTTCAAGGGGAGGACTAAGTGGTAGAGCACGAAGCAATTCAGAGGCTGGTGCTGTGTAGTGAGTGTTTTCAGAAATCCAGTCTAGCACCCATGAATTCACATCTTCAGCATCTCCAGTGATGTGCAGTGTTGCATAGAATTGAAGAATCAGTTCTTCATTCCAATCGCAGATGTCAGAGCAAAAGTTTAGCAGTCCAGCGTCGTGAAGAACACTGAGGACTGGTGCGAAGCACGGCAGAGATTCCATATCCACGTGAGGAATATGCTCATGGTAGAAGATTTTCTCCTTGTTGAACAGCACTGAGGAATAGAAATTGGCTTGACTAGAAGTCCAAAAATGCCTCTTCCTAATGCGAGCAGAGTTATATGGGTTGTAATCTTCGAAGATACGTGCTCGGTGAAGAAATCATCAGCCTTGAACTTTTGCTTGTGTGAGAATGGATCCTTTGACTTCGGCAGAGGAGTGTCAGTGAGTTGCATCACGACCTCAGGAATCTCAATCGCATGTTCTTCAGGCTGAGGAATTTCTAGTTCCTCCTCAGTGGTAGTCTGCGTCATTGGTTGTTTAGCAGCAGCAGTTTCTTTAGCGCTAGTGGCTGGAATTTCCTCATGGATAGATGCAGTGGGATGAGTTTCTTCAGAGCCCATTTGAACAGTTGGTGCAGGCGACTAGGGTATTTGCTGCAGCGGTGTGGACATTGGAGAGTTTGGATGCTGACTTTCCCAGAATTCATCACTAATTACGGGTGTGGAGCAGCCAACGTCCACATCTTCATCTTCCATTTCTTCAACGCTAGCCTCTTCAGCTGTGAACTGAGGCATGGGCAAGGAGATGATAGGTGTTGAAGGGATCGCATCCACTTCAATTTCTTCATCCAACGGCTCAGACGAAGCAGTAGAAGGAGTTTCTTCATCAGATCCCCTGGGGATCACATATTTTTCATCAAAAGGAACAAGGTCCTTTGATGGCCTGGTTGAGATGGGAACAGCATCAATCAGATTAGCAAATGAACTTGCCATAGGCTTCATTTTCTTCGGAGCTGAAGAATCTGAAGCAGCTGATGCTTTTCTTTTCTTCACTGCAGCACGCTCTGTAGCCTTGGTCTTCTTCACATCTGATGTAGATGGAAGGATTGGAGTTGAAGTTGGTGCAGGAGCAGCTGAGGAATCTAGTTGATTTTCTTCAGGCACAACTGATGCAGTTGCCCTGAGTTCTTCATTTTCTTCAGGCGCACCACTAGTGGGTGCCCTGACAATTTCTTCAGCGGCTGGAATGCAGTCATCAGCCCTAGAACTCACATTTTCTTCAGCAGCCTGATTGTCATCAGCAGTGCTGGCATTTTCTTCAGTAGGCTGAGCAAATGCTTCAGCCTGAGGAATTTCCTGTTGCGTTGGGGCTGCAACATTGGAAGTGAAGTTACCCGCAAGTTTCACAAAACGAACCTTGGCTCCAAGACAATCCGCGCGATATGCGTCAAAGTCATCACTGAGTTTCTTGATCTCGGTCTGAATAGTGACAAGTTCTTCAGTTGTCATAGAGACAACGTTTTTCTTCAGATAGCGCTCTTTCTTGTACAACACTTTCTTGATCTGCCTGACCTTCTCAAATTTCCACTTTTCTTCTTGAATGAAGTGGGTCAGCATGTGACTTTGGCTAGAAGTCAGCTTGAAGTCAGGCATGGGAGTGTTGGGGTCCTTGTGCCAAACATCAATGTGGTCGAGGATCAACTTGGGATCCAAAAGTAGTGGCACCTCTGTTCCTTTGGCTCTAGCGGCCCTGACTTGCCTGTCTCTGATGATTTCTGCAAGTTCATCATCATCAGCTTCGTCCTCTTTAGACGGCACTTGGAAAGCGACTTGTTTCTTTTGAGGACTTGGGCGAGGACCTCGTCTAGCAGTGGCCTTTGTCTTCAGCAGTGAGGGGCCAGCTGAGGAACTTGGTGCAGCTGAGGAACTAGATGAGACACCTGAGGCAATGGAGATGCCTGCAGTCCTTTGGCACGAGGCGAGATGCACAGGTGCTGAGGATTTAGTCGGAACAGCTGAGGGCTTTGGGGGAGGAGCTGAGGACTTTGGAGGAACAGGAGCAGCATGAGGAATTAGCCGTGAGGGCTTTGAGGATTCTGGCCGTGAGGGCATTGCTGAGGAACTTGGCCTTGAGGGCATTGTTTGTGAAGCACTTGGCTTGCGCGCAGGCTTCTTTGACATAGCCTTCTTTGGCTTGACAGCAAAGGCCTCAGCAGAGGCAGCAGCAGCAGCAGATTCTTCATTGAATTTCCTCACTACTTCTTTGGCTTGCTTAGCCAACTTGGCTTGGCGCTTGGCCCATTCATCAGGATAGTCCTCACCGCGCTTGAGGCTGGTGGGATTAGCGATTTGGCCAGGTGCCAATGGAGCTCTTGGGCATGGAGGATTGAGTGTGAATTTCTTCATGTACTTTGGAGTTACATACATGTACTCCCTCCACTCTCTTGCCCATCTCCTTTCTATTTTCTGAATGTGCACCTTGCGTTCATTCTTGGTTTCCTCAGTACGTGTGCAGTACCCAGCATATATTTCATCAGGGATCTCAAACGCTGTATTGACCTCAGGCCTCTTTCCTCCCTTCTGTGGCTTCTTACCGTCAGCCATTTTCTTCAGTTCAGGAATTTGGAAAATTGAATTCTCTAAATAAGTATGTAACTTTTATTCGAGGAATGCTGCAAATGAGTTAAGTTGATGAGAACCTAGTGATTCAGCAGCTGACATGTGTACCTGTGAACAGAGTATAGTTGCGAGGAATTTGGGGAGGTCATATGTGTTCTCAGAGGGTTTTTCAAAAAGAACAAGTTTGAGGAATTTGACCAGATGAGTCTTGAAGAATTTCACTAACATTCTTTGTCTTAGGTTCCAGAGTTGTATAGATCAAAGATCCACACAATTGAAGAATCTTGAAGAAAAATGATGCTTAGAGAAATGAATCAAGAACAGATGACTTGTGAGGTGTTTAGTGTGTGAAGCTATAAAGAAAAACACCTTTGAAGATTTTGAAGATAATCATTCGAATCAACGAGGGAAGTAAAAGTAACTTTTAATTACCCTGGACGAACAACACGACAAACAGTGAGGTGTAGAGATGAAGTTCGTCTGTGTAGATCTTCCACGCCCTAACTCGGTGGAGGAAGACGGCTACGGCGGTGGCGGAGTGAAGATTTCCGCGGTCGGTGTGAGTACGTCGGCGACGAGGTCGAGGCAGTGAAGCTCTTCCTCACCAGCGGCGATGAAGTAGCGGCGGCGCTAGGGTTTGAGAAGCTCGAGCTGGAGAGAGAGATCGAGTGGAGTAAAAGAAGTGAGGAAGGGAAGGAGGGATATTTATAGCCACGGTGAAAAACTGCTCGCCCGAAGAAATTGGATGAACGTGCCCCTGACCCTTCTCATTCGCATGACATGTGTCACCCACGTAGTGAGAAGTGGAGATCATGTTAGATCGTGGGTGAGTGGATAAGTATATCGTGGGATGCGGAACGGTTTGAGCGGCAAAGCCGAAAATTTAGATAAGATAGGTTTTAAAGTTCCATTCGCAATTTCTTCAGCTGACAAGGACACAGTGAAGATTTTGAACGAGTTTCAAATAGAACGCACATGAAGAATTTGTGAATAGATTGGGTTGAGTATAGCATAGAGGGGAAGGGTCCGATCACATTCACTTAGCAGAAAAACCAACTTGAAGAATTAGCAATAAGTGAATGTTGTAGAGGACATAAACTCATATATATATATAGCCAATGAAGAAAAACGACGGAAATAGTGAAGACAATGCAAAGTTGAAGAATATGAATAATTGAGGAATTTCAACTTTTGGTGGTGGCATGACCCACCATATAAGAATGATGATTTCAGACACCGCGTACAATTATGGTAGGGTTCTGAGAATCAAATTCTCCGTTAATTTCTTCACACTAAGAGTGTTATTCTTCATTGATTGAAGAAAAACCTTTCTTCATGTGTTGCACATCTAAGTCATCAATTTTGCATAAGTGTTAGGATGAGTGTCCTTTTCAAAGAACATTTGAAGATTCTAGGATATTTAGCTCACACCGCAACTTGCTAAATCTCTTCTCATCCAAGGGCTTTGTGAAGATATCGGCTAGCTGTTCTTCAGTCTTCACATGCTCAATAGAAATGTCGCCCTTCAACACATGATCACGAAGAAAATGATGATGAATCTGAATGTGCTTTGTCTTCGAGTGCTGAACTGGGTTGTGAGCAATCTTGATGGCACTCTCATTGTCACAGTAGAGAGGCACATTCTTCATTTTGACGCCGTAGTCCTTGAGAGTTTGCTTCATCCATAGCAATTGGGCACAGCAAGAACCAGCGGCAATATACCCAGCTTCAGCAGTAGATAGTGATACACAGTTCTGTTTCTTTGAGGACCAACAGACCAAAGATCGTCCGAGGAAATGACATGTACCAGATGTTGACTTGCGGTCCACACGATCACCAGCATAGTCAGAGTCAGAATATCCAATGAGATCAAAAGCCGAGCCCTTGGGGTACCATAATCCAAGTGTTGGTGTGTGAGCTAGATATTGAAGAATATGCTTCACAACCTTATGGTGTGATTCCTTCGGTGTAGCTTGAAATCGGGCACACATGCAAACAGTAAGCATTATATCTGGCCTAGATGCACATAAGTACAATAAAGAGCCAATCATGGAGCGGTATACCTTATGATCGAAGTCAATACCATTTTCTCAATGCACAGATGGCCATTTGTGGTCATATTAATTTTGACGCCTTTGCAATCTTGCATGCCGAACTTCCTCAGTACATCCTTGAGGTATTTCTCGTGAGATATGAATATGCCATTGCGTTGTTGACGAATTTGAAGTCCTAAGAAGAATTTTAGCTCTCCCATCATAGACATTTGATATTCTTCACTCATCATATAGGCAAATTCATCACTATAACGTTGGTCAGTACAACCAAAGATAATATCATCAACATATATTTGGCACACAAACAATTCACCATCATAAGATTTAGTGAAAAGAGTAGGGTCGAGTGAACCGGGTTTGAAGCCTTTCGTCATGAGGAATTCCTTCAAAGTATCATACCACGCCCGTGGGGCCTGCTTGAGGCCATAGAGGGCCTTGTTGAGTCTGAAGACTTTGTCAGGATTCTTTGGATCTTCAAAACCTGGGGGTTGAGCAACATATACTTCTTCCTCAAGCTTACCATTGAGGAATGCACTTTTCACATCCATTTGATATAGAGTGATATCATGATGGTTAGCATAAGCAAGTAATATGCGAATAGCCTCAAGTCTAGCAACAGGTGCAAAAGTTTCATTGAAATCAATTCCTTCAACCTGTGTGTAGCCTTGAGCTACAAGTCGTGCCTTATTCCTCACCACAAGGCCATTTTCATCTTGCTTGTTGCGGTAGATCCACTTTGTGTCGATGATATTGTGCTTGCGAGGATCTGGACGTTTGACCAGTTCCCAGACATTGTTGAGCTCGAACTGATGTAATTCTTCTTGCATGGCCTGAATCCACTCAGGCTCCATAAATGCTTCATCTACCTTAGTGGGCTCTATAATAGAGACAAAAGCATAGTGCCCACAAAAGTTAGATAAATGTGAAGCTTTTGAGCGTGTGAGAGGACCTGGCGCTTTGATGTCATTGATGATCTTTTCAACTTGCACTTCTTTTGCAATACGAGGATGAGCTGGTTGCCGTTGAAGAATTTGATCAATGTTTTCTTCAGCATTTTCTTCAGGTGCATTAGCTCGACGTTCTTCATATTCTGGAATGAATTCTTTAGCAGATTCTTCAGTGGGAATGACATCCTCAGTAGCCTTGAACTTGATAGTTTCCTCCGGTGCTGGTTCATCTATCACAGTAGGTAGGTGCTCTCTTTGCGAGCCATTAGTTTCATCGAACCGCACATCTACAGTTTCAACAACCTTGTGAAGAACGTTGTTGAAGACTCTGTAGGTGTGCGAGTCCTTTCCGTAACCAAGCATAAAACCTTCATGTGCTTTCGGTGCAAATTTTGAGTTGTGATGAGGATCTCTTATCCAACATTTAGCACCAAAGACTTTGAAATAACTTACATTGGGTTTCTTATCAGTGAGGAGTTCATAGGCAGTCTTCCTGAAGAATTTGTGAAGATATACTTTGTTGATGATGTGGCATGCAGTATCAATTGCCTCAGTCCAGAACCGACGAGGCGTTTTGTATTCATCAAGCATAGTGCGAGCCATCTCAGCAAGAGTCCTGTTCTTGCGCTCCACGACGCCGTTCTGCTGAGGAGTGTAAGGAGCAGATAACTCATGAGTAATACCAAGTTCATCAAGATAGTCATCGAGACCAGAATTCTTGAACTCGGTGCCATTGTCACTTCTGATGTGCTTGATCTTCACACCAAAGTTGGTTAAAGCCCTCGAGGAAAATCATTTGAAGACCTCCTGCACTTCATGTTTGTAAGTAACAAGGTGTACCCATGTATAACGAGAGTAGTCATCAACAATAACAAAGCCATATTGAGATGCTTCATTTGAAATAGCAGAATAATGATTAGGACCGAAGAGATCCATGTGAAGCAATTCAAATGGGCGAGTAGTGGTCATGATAGTCTTTGCTGGATGCTTGGCCCTGGTCATCTTTCTAGCTTCACAGGCTCCGCATAAGTGATCCTTGAGGAATTTGACATTCTCAATGCCAATGACATGATTCTTCTTCGCAAGCGTGTGCAAATTCCTCATGCCTGCATAACCAAGTCGTCGATGCCAGAGCCAGGCTTCTGAAGCTTTTGCAAGTAAGCACACGGCTGGTTGTGATCCTATAGAGAAATCAACAATATACAGGTCTCCTCTCCTAAAGCCTTCGAAGACTTTGGAATTGTCAGCTTCCATAACCACAACACAACGGTACTTGCCAAAGACAACAACCATATCAAGATCACAAAGCATTGAGACAGACATAAGGTTGTATCCTAAGGACTCAACAAGCATGACTTTGTCCATGTGTCGATCCTTTGTGATCGCAACCTTACCTAGACCCAATACCTGACTTTTGCCTTTGTCAGCAAAGATGATATGCTTCAGATGCGACAGAGATAATGGAGCATCCATCAATAGATTCCTATCACCGGCAGAGGTTGGAGCTCGGAGAAGAAGGAAAGATAGGAGGCGAGTGGGCAGCCAAAGGAGGAACAACTGTGTGCAACTACGGGTCCACTTAGCCGGGCGCATAGCAAGGCGTCGTGGGAAGTGCAGACGCCCACGCCCAATCAACCGCCACGCGGCACCCAAGGCCGCAGGCTATTAGGGACCGCGGCGCTTCGTGCTTGCCCCTTCGCTTCTCTGCTAAGCCAAGCCCGCGCGCGCCTTGGGCACGAGGGCTACTATCGGCGTTCTGGGAACGGGGGTCCCCAAACTTGCCTGCCTGCGGCCTGCGGCGTGGCTCAGGTGGGGTCCTAGCGCGGCCCATCTTCATCAGCGCAAGCTCAAGACCCTCGCGAGGGGCCAAGCCTCGCGGGGCGGACGACAGGAAGCTTCCTCAGAGGCAGCCTCATCAGGCAGGCTCGCGAGGAGGTGGAGAGATCAATGCAGGGTACCTCGCGAGGATCCCATGACGCAAGCCATGACGATCAAGGCCAGGCGGGCGCCGGCCTGCGCAGAGTCCTTGTTTCCCCTTTGGTGCAAAGGGGGCAAGCACAGGCCAAGGCATCAGGCAAAGGTTGCCATTCCGGTGCAACAAGACCAAGACCAGCAGAGCGGCAGGACGGAGGTCACCGTGGATCCCAGGACGGAGTCATCACCAGTGCTTTTGGCAGCCGAAGACCACCTTTGGTCAGGATAACTTGTACTACATGTTCTCCTTCAAAATGGCCAATTGTTGGCGCCCTTCCCGCTCAATTATTCGGCGAGAGGCCCAGGGCCTCTATAAATAGAGCTAGCCACCACAGAGTAGAGACATCTAGAGACCAAGGAGGAAAGAGAGAGATCTGGTAGAACCCTAGCAGAGAGAAAGAGAGGCAACTGAACTCACCCTAGCAGTTCATCGCACCAGCTCAAGAACACCTCTCGCGAGGCTGTTCTTCCCTTGTACTATTCATCATCAGCCCCTGAGGCAATCCACCACGCCACACACTGGAGTAGGGTATTACACCACAATGGTGGCCCGAACCAGTATAAACCTCGTGTCTCTTGTGTTGTTCATCATTTTCATCTTAGTTCGCATGAGAGGATCAGACATAGATCGGTAGGGGAGAGATCTCCGCGTGCACCCCAGTGTTCGAACCTCAAGGGTCTGCCGGAACCCGAAATCCGACAAAAAGGAATACCATATGGAGTCCAAACGGAATAAAACCTTCGCAACGATTTTTCTTGGACCAGAAGACAACCAGGAGACTTGGAGATGAAGTCAGAGGAGCCACGAGACGGCCACAAGGACAGAGGGCGCGCCCCCCACCCTTGTGGGCTTCTCGTGAATCTCCTGACCTAATTCTTTCGCCTATATATTCCCATATATCGCCAAACCACCAGAGGCATCCACGAAAACACTTTTCCACCACCGCAACCTTCTCTACCCATGAGATTCCATCTAGGGACCTTTTCCGGCACCCTGCCGGAGGGGGGTTCGATCATGGAGGGCTTCTACATCAACCCTATTGCCCTTCCGATGAAGCATGAGTAGTCTACCACAGACCTGTGGGTCCATAGCTAGTAGCTAGATGGCTTCTTCTCTCTCTTTGATTCTCAATACCATGTTCTCCTCGATGTTCTTGGAGATCTATTCGATGTAATACTTTTTGCGGTGTGTTTGCCGAGATCCGATGAATTGTGGATTTATGATCAACTTATCTATGAATATTATTTGAATCTTCTCTGAATTCTTATATGCATGATTTGATATCTTTGTAATTCTCTTTGAACTATCGATTTGGTTTGGCCAACTAGATTGGTTTTTCTTGCAATGGGAGAAGTGCTTAGCTTTGGGTTCAATCTTGCAGTGTCCTTTCCCAGTGACAGTAGGGGCAGCAAGGCACATATTGTATTGTTGCCATCAAGGATAAAAAGATGGGGTTTTCATCATATTGATTGAGTTAATTCCTCTACATCATGTCGTCTTGCTTACTGTGTTACTCCATTCTTTATGAACTTAATACTCTAGATGCATGTTGGATAGCGGTCGATGTGTGGAGTAATAGTAGTAGATGCAGAATCATTTCGGTCTACTTGACATGGACGTGATCCCTATATTCATGATCATTGCCTTAGATATCGTCATAACTTTGCGCTTTTCTATCAATTGCTCAGCAGTAATTTGTTCACCCATCGTATTATTTGCTATCTTGAGAGAAGCCTCTAGTGAAACCTAGGCCCCGCGGGTCTATTTTTCATCATATAAGTTTCTATTTTCCATCATATTAGTTTTTGATCTAATATTTTGCAATATTTTACTTTCCGATCTATAAACCAAAAATATAAAAAAATATTTACCTTATCGTTTATCTATCTCTATCAGATCTCACTTTTGAAAGTAACCATGAAGGGATTGACAACCCCTTTATCGCGTTGGGTGCAAGTTGTTTGATTGTTTGTGCAGGTATTCGGTGATTTGTGTGTTGTCTCCTACTGGATTGATACCTTGGATCTCAAACTAAGGGAAATACTTATCTCTACTTTGCTGCATCACCCTTTCCTCTTCAAGGGAAAACCAACGCAAGCTCAAGAATTAGCAACCATCTCATTGAAAGACGGGACACCTTTGCCTCTATCAATTTGTTTACATGTGGGGCAGGGCCAATCAGTTGACATGATCAATGCCATCTACATCCAACACAATGAGGAGGAAAAGGAAATAACATAGTCGTATACAACCAGTTCAAAATTTGTACATATGAAAAGAAAACCAGTACATGGGTTGATCAGGGGAGGTGGCTTACGATTTAAATAAAAATCGGTGGTGGGGATGACGCTTCTATCGATGGGAGACCAGGTACTGATGAAACAAAGTACAAACTCCCTCTTTAGGAGTACAGATGTTGAGTACAGAACAATAAGATGGTCATAAAAAAGAATCGGAAAAAAGGAAACCAAAAAACGAAATATAGAAATAAAGAAAAATGTGTGCACGTGTTAAATGGTCCAGCTAACTTTGATTATTGTTGATGCTTTGGTAAGACATTATTTGATTTGGGTATACATAGTGGAAAGCAAAGAAAGTTTGGATTTAGTTGGGCCTTGGATTTTCTTAAGATTAATTTAAATGAGTTAATACATGATTGTTTTGAGAAAGTCCCGATTTGATTGAGTTAATGCACGCGTCAGATGGGCAGGCCCAAAATTTCCGCGCTTGACCGAAAGGTCGTCTGTAAGACACTTGTGGGCATAATATAGAGTTTGCCGAGGGGTTGGTGGGAGTGAGGCAAGCTACCAAATCTTCCTTTAGGAATAGAGATTCTTTCGTCGTTCTTTTTCCATGCGTGCCGGAAGAGCTAGGGGAAACTTTGGATTTGTTGACATGTGAGGCGATAAGGAAAGCTTTGGTTTACTCTAATTTGTTTAGGGAAGTTGGATTGTTTACATGTGAGGAAGGTCCGGATCGGTTGACATGATCAATGTCATCTACATCCAACATAGTGAGGAGGAAAAGGAAATAAAATAGTCAAATTCAATCGATTCAAAATTTGTATGTGTGAAAAGAAAACCAGTACATGGGTTGATCGAGGGAGGTGGCTTATAGGTGGTGGGGACAACACTTCTATTGATGGGAGACCGGGTACTAATGAAACAAAGTATGGATCAGTTGTCGGACCAAGAGAGGCTGGCCACATAATCCCATCTGCGCCTTGTGCTTGCAACCTCCTAAAAGTGCCTCCCATCTCTTATCAGTATGCCTCTTTGCTAGGGAAATTTGGCACTTAACCATTAGTATACTAGATCTCCCGCAACAACTTTGTAACATTGGCAATGAGGACAAGATGGACCGGTGGCAATGTTCTTCTATGGGTATGCACAAGGAAACATCGAAGTCTTGGAGATTTATGATGGCTCTTGTTTGCTAGATGCTATGGAAGGAGAGAAATGAATTTTCTTTCTTCAGAAACACGTCATGTACCTCTACGCGGTTGTTCAAAAAAATTGAGGCTAAAGACTAGGTGGACGCTGGCCAGCGGCGAGTCTCTGCACTAGTAGAGAGACCTCTAGAACCAGACTAATGTTCTGAATTAAATTTTCTCCTACAAACAATACCCCCCCCCCCATTTGATCTTACTTTGTAACCCTTTTTTCGTCTATACGCAATGAAAAGCAGTGGCCCTGCCTTTTCGTAAAAATTGTTGAACCATGTCCAACGAGCCATGGCCATGGCCAAAATCACAGTTTTAACCCTTTGAAGAAAGTTCAGCGCAATTTCATCTTTGTTTCAAAATTTAGCTTGATTTGACCCTTTTTGTTCATACACGCCGGCAGTAGGTTTTGCTCGGGCTACCGCCCTAGTCAACGACGGTAGATACGGGTCCATGCCTTCTGGTCGTGCCTACATGGCAAAGGGGCTTCTGCCAATGACCTTGGTGATAGCCTTCTAACTGTACCGCCAAGGGCCAATGATGGTAGACCCCTGAAGGGGGTAAGTTGCCAGCAGGGCCACAGGTGAGCCACCCCAACCCACACACGCAGCCCTCAGGTGGTCGTGCGATGAACGGAGCATGAGTGCGCTATGCCTCTGTCACTCGTCCCCTTCAATCCCCCCTAAAATCCCTCCCTAAGCTTTGGATATTTTTTTCGTGGATCTTGCCTTCCTACGTAGATCAAGGTAATCTCCAATGATTCTTACAATTATTTTGGTCAAATCTTGTTCCGTTTGGTGCATTCTATAACACTAGGTGAAACCATAGTTCATGTTGGATCATTATATTCTGGCCATGTTATTCGTAGGTGAAACCTTAGTTAATTTTAGATGCAAATGATTAACATTGTGTGGTTGAATCACATATAGCCATTGACTTGGATTTGAGATGAATTTTTTTATTTGACTAAACATATGAATGATTTACATCTATGTTGAAGTTCTAGTTCTCTCGGTTGTTATATATGTTTATTGTGGCTATCCCTATTCTTGCTTTTTAAGTGATATAGGTTAAAATGCTATTGTTGGTCATGTGCATGGGTTGTTGTGATATTTTTATCTAGGGATAATTGGTTTTATACTTTTATAACCTTAATTGTGTCCCCTCGTCAGGATTGCCCCTAGTTTCTGAAAACATGTGGTCTTGCCCAACTCACTTTGGCGTCTTGTGCTTTTTCCCTTTAACCGTTTGAACATAACTTTGAAAACTTCATAACTAATTCATACTAAATCGGAAAAATGCAAATAAGATGCCAAAATGTTCGGAAAAGCATCACTTGTATGTCAATGTCACTTGCATTCTTCACAAAAGTGTTGGTAAGTACCCATCCGAGTTTTACCTATTATCATACCACCATGAATAGTAAAATCTAAAAAACGTTGGTGGCAAAGAATGACAAATGTTTCAAGTTATTGCCAAGTTTAATTAGGGAATGACATTCGTGGAAGTCGTGGCAAAAAAATTATATTGTAGATTGTGTTTTTTGCCACGACTTCCACGAATGTCATTCCTTGATGAAACTTGGCAAGCACTTAAAACATTTGTCATTCTTTTGCACCAACTTCTTTTTTGAATTTTTTTAGTTTTTACTATTCATGGTGGTATGATAAGAGCTAAAACTTGGATGAGCACTTACCAACACTTTTTTCATGAATGCAAGTGACATTGACATACAGGTGATGTTTTTCCAAACATTTTGGTATCTTATTTGCATTTTTCTGATTTAGTATGAATTAGTTATGAAGTTTTCAAAGTGAAGGTCAAAGGGCAAAAGCACAAGACACCAAAGTGGGTTGGGAAAGACCACGTGTTCCCAGAAACTAGGGTCAATCCTGGCGAGAGGGGGACACAACTAAGGGTATGAAACCAATTATCCCTTTTATCTATGGATGTGAGTGAAGCCATGTATAATGTGAAAAATATTTTGATCTTGTTGGCATTGAGCAAAGTTTTCATATATGTTGTTGTCATGTACTTATGAGATTGAGTGTTTGCTTATAGTGAATGTCATGTATATGGGTGTATTTTTTAATGTACATGGGTGTTTTTTATATGCATGGGTGTATTTTTGGTCATGTACATGGGTGTATTTTTTAATGACAAAATTGTGGCCATTTTGATCGTCCATCCGGTGTTGTTGGCAAACCATGTATACCATGAAACAAGGTGCATTTTGATCGTTTGTGCTTCGATCACGTTGGATGAACCATTCATTGCCCTCGTTCATGCTCTGAATGTGGAGATAGCTCAACTAAGTCTTGTATATTGCACTGAGGTGTGTCTTCCTTTTGATGAATACAGTCCAATATTCAGAGGCTTCTTAGGATGTGCCTATCGGACATAGATTTTGCCTTTGCACCTTTTCATAGTAGCAGAAAAGACCGCTTAAAATACAACTCGCGTTTGCACAGTGTTGCTGAAAAAGTGTGTATACCATGAATTCAAGTTCAGTTTAATCATCGTGCTTCAATTGGACAAACCATTCATTCCCCTAGCTTGTGCTTTGAACCTGCAAATAAAGTGGAGGAGCAAGCCAAAAAAACAACAAGCAACTAGAAATGAACTGAAATAAATAAAACTAACGAAGGAAACATGTAACATCCCAAATTTTCAATTTGGAATGTTATACATAGATCATTCTTGCATATCATATTTTATTGCATTTAGTCTCACGATCCTCGAAATCCTAAGCAACTCAAGGACCCTCGGAGAGAGTTGGGGATTTCCCCGGTTTTCAAATTTGATTTTTATCAAATATTGAAACGAGGATTTTTGGTTTTACTTATTTTTCTCTCCGAAAATATTTCAAATTAAAGTGTATGAGAGGAGATAATATGACTTCTCCAAAATAATTGAAATATTTGAGGAAAAATATTAAAATCAAATATTTGTTTTTATTTGGATTTTATTGCAATTTTGTTTGCATTAGAAAAATTGCACGTTTTCAAAATTGCATTTTAGGGCCAAGAAAATGTTCATCTCGTTCTAAATATTTTATTTAGACAGTGAAAATTTGTTTTGGCATTTTTAGATTTATATTTTATTTTTCTAGGATTTTTTTTCTATTCGGCGGAATTGTTTAAAAAAAGTCTTCGTGCGCCGACTGGGCCAAAACCCAGCCGGGCCGGCCCATCTTCCCCGCCGCCCCGTCCCGCGCCAGGACAGCGCCGCCGTCGACTCGGACGGAGTCCGAGCCGGACTCCGCCTCCCCGCCGTCTTGCCCCCTCCCCAAGCCACCTCCCCCTCCCCTCTTTAAATACCCAAGCCCCCCCCCCGCCACCACCACCCACCCCGCCGCCCGCAGCCCCGCCACCGCAGCCACGCCGCTGCCTCTGCCGCGCCTCGCCGCCGCCGCTCCCGCGCCGCCTCGCTTCACCGCCTCGCCCCGCCGTCGCTCCTGCGTCTCGCCGGACCCGACGAGGTAGCCGTTCGCCGCTGGGTTTTATTTTTAAAAGAAACTGTTTCGGTTTTTTTGTTTTGAAAAACCTAGTTCGTTTTTTTAGATCGGTTCGCCGGTTTTTCCCGGTTCTTCTCTTTAGTGGACGTTCGTCCGTACGTTCGTTTTAACGAACGGTTTTCGCTCGTTAGTTACAGACAACGAACGCTCGTTCATTAGCCTGTTTGTCAGCTTTCTTTTATCGGATTTTTCCGCGATTATTTCTGATCGCGATTTCTGATCCAATTTCCGTTTCAGTTTATCCTCTCGCTCGTTTACCGGAATCAGGCGTTTCAAGCGCCTATATCTTTGTCTCGAGACCCTCTTTCAGTTTAATCAACTTAAACAAGATTTTGCAACTGTAAAATTTGACCTTAGTCCAGATTAGTAAACGGATTTTGTTTCTTTCGCCGTTTGAGTTTCATTGCTCTGTTTGATTTGATTCTTTTTGCAAACCGGAGTTCTTAAGTTGAACTTTCTAGTAGATCTTCTTATTTGAGATTTACCCGTGCTTCTTTGCTTGATTGCTTATGTATGCTATTGTTTGTTTGCGATAGAATTCCCGGAGTGTGAAGCGTGTTATTTGGAGTCCCTAGGTTTCGCGGATCATCAGCAAGGCAAGTAACACTTTGATCATATCCCTTTATCACCCAGTTTTTATGCATTAGTTCCAATCCTCAAACATTGCATGATTAGGATGCCATTAACATGTGGGTTGGGAAGTAGTTGATGAGGTAGAACCTATTGCCCTGCTATATTCAAACCTTGGGAGTTACTTATATGAATTGCTTATATTGCTATGCTATGCTCGTAGACGTGGTTTGGGTGAGTGAAATCCATGATAGATGTGAGATTGTTAATTAATGGTTTAACTTAAGGTGGCAACTTGAATACACATCTGGGTGGATTGAGGCACCTGGAGAACCCAGTGTTGCCTGTATTTTTGGAAATCTCGGGGTTCCGTGTGATTTTCCTATGGACCGCCACCCAGGCTCAAAGGGAACTGAGATGATTCATGCTAGAAACTTCCATGTACAGCCACAAGCTATTATGGGCTCTAGCATAGTTGAGTAAGTTACGTGAAGCTCTTGAAGAGGTGGATCAGCAGGTAGTGGCTTGTAGGTTTGGTATGGTTTGCCCGGAGTAGAGAGTTAATGTTCCTAAAAGACTGTGTCTCGGTCATCCGTTTCTCAAACACCATGTATTGTGAGAAATCCAACAGAGGCGATCGAGTCTTGTGGGGAAAAGTGCGCAAACCTCTGCAGAGTGTACAAACTAATCATGGTTAGTCGTGTCCCCGGTTATGGACATCTTGAGTATCTAGTACTTGGAATATCTTAAGTATCTCATCACTTTTTAACTTAATATTGTTGGGTTGATAATTACTTTAATTGGGATTGAGTTGGAGGAACCTTCTCAATGATGTTTCAACTACCATGATAGTTAAATTAAAATCTATTCCTTTGTTCTAGGGAAAAATTGGCTTTTCACAAAAACTATAACCATAGAGCTTTCCACCAGCCAAATATGCATGTAGTGATAGCATTATTCCGTTCTTGCTCTACTGTGTTACTTTGCCAGCATATTCCATGTGCTGGCCCGTTTTCGGGCTGCAACGTATTATGTTGCAGACTTTTCAGACGAGGAGTAAGGTTCGTTAGGTCGTTGACATGCATCTCAGCTATGCCGTTGGAGTTGATGGACTCACTTTATCTTCCAAGCCTTCTGCTGTTATCGTATTAGATGGGCTTAAGCCATATTTATTGTAATAAGTTCTCTTTGGAGACATTCGATGTAATAAGTGTGCGATTGCTACTCTATTATAAATCCTCGAGTACTGTGTGTGTCAGCATTACCGATCCAGGGATGACACTGAAGCACAGAGACTTGACCATTTGAGGCCGGGTCGCTACAAGATGGTATCAGAGCTAACACTGAGTGTAGGACACGACCATTAAGCTAAAGCCATAGATCACTATTCTCTTCTCATTTCTGACTCCTCTCCATTTTCCACTCTTTAGGATGGCGGATGCAAGGAACAAGTTTGCACAACCGGATGAAGACACACCTTTTGGACGACACTTGAAGGAAGTCACTAGGTACCTGAACATAGGAATACCAAGCTTCACTGGGACTTACAACACCACTTTACCAGAAGAGGAGCGATGGATGATTCAAGTTCAAGTTCCAGGAAGGACCTTCACGCCAGTCACTAAACCCATAGAGTTTTCCTTTGATGCACCAACCTGGAGTCTAGGAAAGAGTATGGCAGCTCACATCACCATGGGACGCATTGGAGAAGTTTACCAAAAGGAGCTTAAGGATACTATCTACCAGATCTGTGGGCGCCGGGATGAGCAATGGGAGATGATCAGCACCTGGAAAGATAGATCAATTGCAGCTTTCATCTAGGAACTAAACCAGCACATTCGACGCCAGGAGAATCAAATGTGCGCAGGCATGATAGATCTGAAGAAGGCGAAGACAAGGATCATCGAACTGGAAGAAGAACTTAAGTCTACACGTGATGGATACGAGGAGGAAATTACGACACTATTGGAGAAGAATGACGACCTGATTAAGAAGATCGGAGTATTCATGGGAGACCCCACACCAGTAGAAGAAGACGAAGAACCCAAGGAGATTCGTCAGGAGGGATACATCATCATCGACGACACCGACTCTGACCTTAGCGATGATGACTTTGAAGACGAAGCTGGAGCAGATATCATGGAGTCTTCAACCGAGGAATATTTTTAGTAGACCACCACATCAGTAGTAGTAGTAGTAGTATTCCACCATGTAAATAGTGTAGTACGAGCACTTTCGCGATAGTTCTAGACCAATTGTATGCCCTTGCTTGATTGAGTGAGTGAAATGATTGTGTTTGTCTCATGTGCATATGGGTAGTGCTTTCTCATTAGACCTCATTCTATTCTAATTTCTCCCCTCTAAACCCATCATATGCCTCCGAGACATGACCCCGGATTCGCTTTCCCACACGAGCTCACTTAGTTGATCCAACAGCAGAATACCCTGATGCAGTTGTTAGTCCAGAACCATGGAAACAACAACAACAACAATCCACCACCACCACCAGTTGACAACTTAGCCCATTTTCTGAGGTTGCAACCACCGGTGTTTTCCAGTAGCACCGAGCCTATAGTAGCAGATGATTGGCTCCGCAGGATTGGAAGGGAGTTAACCACTGCAGGATGTACCGATGCCGAGAAGGTGCGTTTTGCCGCACATCAGTTGGAGGGACCAGCAGCCTCATGGTGGGAGAATTACACTGTCACCTACCCTATAGCCACGGTGACATGGGACCAGTTTCAGCAAGCCTTCTGTACAGCCCATGTCTCAACTGGAGCTATGAGTATGAAGAAGCATGAGTTTTGCAACTTACGCCAGGGGAACTCTACTGTGGCTTAGTACGCGGATGAGTTTAGCAAGTTATCTCGCTATGCCCCTGATGATGTGGCCACAGATGCCGCAAAGCAGGAGAAGTTTATGGAAGGGTTGAATGATGAGATGAGCATGCAGTTGATGGTGGCAACATTCAACAACTACCAGGAGTTGGTAGATAAGGCTCTTATGATTGAAGGGAAGCAGCAGCAGATTGAGAACCGTAAGAGGAAGTATGGACAAGGGAGGTATAACTCAGGAGCTCAGCAGAAGCCTCGCCTAACCCCGAACTCGGGAGGACTTGTTCATAACCATGGAGGCCACACCCATAATGGAGGAAGTAACCATAATCATACTGGCCCAAGGAATGGGAATGGCAATGGAGCAAGCAACAATCAGAACTGCCCCAATCCAGCCACACCCACCAAGAGAGACCTAAGCCACATTACTTGTTTCAAGTGCGGAAAGACTGGACACTATGCCACGGAGTGCCCTGAAGGGAAGAATGGAACGGAAATGGGAGCGCTGGGAAGAAGCCTAATCCATTCAACAAAGGACAAGTGAACCACTTTAACGTGGAGTAGGTTGAAGAGCAGCCAGACGCGGTTATACGTAAGTTTTTGGTTAAGTCATTTACCGCTCTTGTTCTTTTTGATACTGGTGCATCACATTCATACATATCAAGGGAATTCATGGATAAGTTTAAACTACCGACCCAAACCCTTAGGACCCCTCTGTTAGTAAGATCACCTGGAGCAGAGTATATGGCTAGTCGATGGTGCGACCAGATACCCGTAACCATTGGCAACCATGTTTTTTCCGTCCGACCTAATTATCTTGGAGTCATAAGGATTGGATGTGATATTAGGAATGGACTGGATGTCAAAGTACGAAGGAAGCATTGACTGTGTTAGTAGATCAATTTGCCTCACCACCCCTGAGGGAAAAAGGATCAAGTATGTATCTAGGCATGCGCCAAGAAGTAGCCAAGTAAATACCCTCACGGGAGTTGTTCAGGAGGAAGTGCCTGTATTAAAGGATTACCCAGATGTTTTCCCAGAGGAGTTACCAGGCATGCCACCGGATCGAGATATCGAGTTTTTGATAGAGCTATTGCCAGGCACAGGGCCAATATCCAAGAGACCTTATCGGATGCTCGCGAATGATCTGGAGGAGATTAAGAAACAGATCAAGGAGTTATTGGAGAAAGGTTACATTCGACGGAGTTCATCACCATGGGGAGCCCCAGTGCTTTTGGTTGAGAAGAAGGATAAGTCCCTAAGAATGGTTGTTGATTATCGGGCCTTGAACGAAGTGACGATTAAGAACAAGTACCCATTGCCAATGATCAATGATCTGTTTGATCAGCTGCAAGGAGCTAAGGTGTTTTCGAAGATCGATCTGCGATCGGGATACCATCAGTTGAAGATACGAGAGAAGGATATACCAAAGACAGCATTCACCACATGGTACGAGTTATACGAATATACGGTCGTGTCATTTGGATTGGCTAACTCCCCTGCCTATTTCATGAGCATGATGAACAAGGTGTTCAAGGAATATTTGGATAAGTTTGTTGTGGTGTTCATTGATGATATAATGGTATATTCGAAGAATGAAGAGGAGCACAAGGAGCATTTGCGTTTAGTTCTCGAGAAACTCAAGGAACATCAGTTGTATGCCAAGTTCAGCAAATGCGAGTTTTGGTTGAAGGAGGTCGGATTCCTTGGACATGTTATATCAGGAGAGGGTATAGCGATAGACCCCACCAAGGTTCAGTCAGTCACTGAATGGTTGGCACCCACTTCAGTTAGCGAGATCCGCAGTTTTCTTGGACTCGCAGGATACTATCGGAGATTCATTGAGAATTTTTCCAAGATCGCAAAGCCAATGACAGACTTATTAAAGAAGGATACCAAGTTTAAATGGACGGAAGATTGCGAGGCAAGTTTCCAGGAGCTGAAGAAATGTTTGACTACAACCCCAGTGCTGACACTGCCAGATATACGTAAGGATTTCCAAGTGTATTGCGACACCTCTCGCCTAGGACTTGGAAGTGTGCTTATGCAGGACGGAAGATTTATTTCGTATGCCTCATGACAACTAAAACCACACGAGTTGAATTATGCCACGCATGATTTGGAGCTAGCATCCGTAGTGCATGCATTGAACACTTGGAGACATTACCTTATTGGAAACCATTGTGATGTGTACACGGATCATAAGAGTTTGAGGCACATTTTCACACAGAAGGAACTGAACCTAGGCAGAGGAGATGGTTGGAGCTCATAAAGGATTATGACATGAAGCTTCACTATCATCCAGGAAAGGCCAATGTCATAGCAGACGCTTTGAGCCAGAAGAGTTATGCTAATACCCTAGAGAGCACGGGATTGCTGAAGGAGTTAGCAGAGGATCTCCGGGAACTTCAATTGGAGATTGTTCCTAGAGGTTTTGTTGCAACAATGGAGGTTCAGTCTACATTGTTGGGAAAGATTCGAGAAGCTCAGAAGGATGACAAAGAGATTGCGGAGATAAAAGAGAGAATGAGCGAAGGAAATGCCAAAGGTTTTCGTGAGGATGAGCACGACACCTTATGGTTTGAGGACCGTGTTTATGTGCCCAATAACACAGAGATCAGGAAATTAATACTTCAGGAGGCTCATGACTCACCATACTCGATACACCCCGGAAACACCAAGATGTATTTGGATTTGAAGGAACGTTTCTGGTGGACAGGGATGAAGAAGGATATCGCCGAGTATGTAGCCGTATGTGATGTATGTCAGAGAGTGAAGGCAGAGCATCAAAAGCCAGCAGGATTGCTACAGCCTATGCCGATACCCGAATGGAAGTGGGATAAACTTGGCATGGATTTTATCACCGGATTACCAAGGACCAAATCAGGTTATGATTCTATATGAGTAGTAGTTGACTGCTTGACCAAAGTGGCACACTTTATCCCAGTGAAAACAACTTATACCAGTGCAAAGTTGTCCAAGATATATATGACCAGGATCGTATGTCTGCATGGAGTTCCGAGGACCATCGTATCAGATAGAGGAACACAGTTTACCTCAAAGTTTTGGCATCAGCTGCACCAGACTTTGGGAACGAGATTGGAGTTCAGTACAGCATTTCACCCGCAGACAGATGGACAGACCGAGAGAGTCAACTAGATTCTGGAGGACATGTTGAGGGCCTGTGCGCTAGATTATGGATCTAGTTGGGATGACAATATGCCTTACGCAGAGTTCTCATACAACAATAGTTACCAAGCCAATCTGAAGATGGCACCATTCGAAGCCCTGTATGGACGAAGGTGCAGAACACCATTGATGTGGGATGAAGTTGGAGACCGACAGTTGTTTGGACCAGACTTGATCAAAGAGTCTGAGGAGAAGGTTAAACTAATTCGAGATAGACTGAAGATAGCTCAGTCCAGACAGAAGAGTTATGCAGTTTCGAAACGCAAGGAGGTAACCTATGAAATTGGAGACAGAGCATATCTGCGAGTATCACCTTTGCGAGGAGTGAAACTTTTTGGAGTTAAAGGAAAGTTAGCCCCGAGATTTGTAGGACAGTATCGTGTTTTGGAACGGATGGGAGAAGTTGCCTACAAGTTGGAGTTACCTGAAGGACTGTCAGGAGTTCACGATGTGTTTCACGTTTCCTAGTTGAAGAAGTGCCATGCTGAGATGGCCGATATACCACTAAGAGATACCGTACCCTTGGAGGCGATTCACTTGGACAATGATTTGACTTATGAGGAGAAGCCAGTCAAGATTTTGGAGTTTGCCAGTCGAGTCACCCGCAGCAAGGTTATCAAGTTTTGCAAAGTTTAGTGGAGCCACCATACCGAGGATGAAGCCACCTGGGAATGAGAGGATGATCTTCGCAAAGACCACCAACACCTATTTTCTAGCCAACCCGAATCTCGAGGCCGAGATTCATCTTAAGGGGGGTAGGTTTGTCACATCCCAAATTTTCAATTTGGAATGTTATACATAGATCATTCTTGCATATCATATTTTATTGCATTTCGTCTCGTGATCCTCAAAATCCTAAGCAACTCAAGGACCCTCGAAGAGAGTTGGGGATTTCCCAATTTGATTTTTATCAAATATTGAAACGAGGATTTTTGGTTTTAATTATTTTTCTTTCCGAAAATATTTCATATTAAAGTATATGAGAGGAGATAATATGACTTCTCCAAAATAATTGAAATATTGGAGGAAAAATATTAAAATCAAATATTTGTTTTTATTTGGATTTTATTGCAATTTTGTTTGCATTAGAAAAATTGCACGTTTTCAAAATTACATTTTAGGGCCAAGAAAATGTTCATCTCGTTCTAAATATTTTATTTAGACGGTGAATTTTTTTTTTGGCATTTTTAGATTTTTATTTTATTTTTCTAGGATTTTTTTTGTTCGGCGGAATTGTTTAAAAAAAAGTCTTCGGGCCCCGACTAGGCCGAAACCCAGCCGGGCCGACCCATCTTCCCCGCCGCCTCGTCCCGCGCCAGGACAGCAACGCCACCGCCGCTGACTCGGACGGAGTCCGAGCCGGACTCCGCCTCCCTGCCGTCTTGCCCCCTCCCCAAGCCACCTCCCCCTCCCCTCTTTAAATACCCAAGCCCCCCCCCCCCGCCACCACCACCCACCCCGCCGCCCGCAGCCGCGCCGCCGCCGCTGCAAGCCGCCTCGCCTCGCCGCCACCTCGCTGCCTCGCCCCGCCGCCGCTCTCGCGTCTCGCCGGACCCGACGAGGTAGCCGTTCGCCGCCGTTTTTTTTAAGAAACCGTTTCGGTTATTTTTGAGAAACCTAGTTCGTTTTTTTAGATTGGCTCACCGGTTTTTCCCGGTTCTTCTCTTTAGTGGGCGTTCGTCCGTACGGTCGTTTTAACGAACGGTTTTCGCTCGTTAGTTACAGACAACGAACGCTCGTTCGTTAGCCTGTTCGTGAGCTTTCTTTTATCAGATTTTTCCGCGATAATTTCTGATCCGATTTCCGTTTCAGTTTATCTTTTCGCTCGTTTATCGGAATCAGGTGTTTCAAGCGCCTATATCTTCGTCTCGAGACCCTCTTTCTGTTTAATCAACTTAAACAAGATTTTGCTACTGTAAAATTTGACCTTAGTCCAGATTAGTAAACGGATCTTGTTTCTTTTGCCGTTTGAGTTTCGTTGCTCCGTTTGATTTGATTCTTTTTGCAAACCAGAGTTCTTAAGTTGAACTTTCTGGTAGATCTTCTTATTTGAGATTTACCCATGCTTATTTGCTTGATTGCTTATGTATGCTATTGTTTGTTTGCGATAGAATTCCCGGAGTGCGAAGCGTGTTATTTGGAGTCCCTAGGTTTCGCAGATCATCAGCAAGGCAAGTAACACTTTGATCATATCCCTTTATCACCCAGTTTTTATGCATTAGTTCCAATCCTCAAACATTGCATGATTAGGATGCCATTAACATGTGGGTTGGGAAGTAGTTGATGAGGTAGAACCTATTGCCCTGCTATATTCAAACCTTGGGAGTTACTTATATGAATTGCTTATATTGCTATGTTATGCTCGTAGACGTGGTTTGGGTGAGTGAAATCCATGACAGATGTGAGATTGTTAATTAATGGTTTAACTTAAGGTGGCAACTTGAATACACATCTGGGTGGATTGAGGCACCTGGAGAACCCAGTGTTGCCTGTATTTTTGGATATCCCGGGGTTCCGTGTGATTTTCCTATGGACCGCCACCCAGGCTCAAAGCGAACTGAGATGATTCATGCTAGAAACTTCCGTGTGCAGCCACGAACTATTATGGGCTCTAGCATAGTTGAGTAAGTTATGTGAAGCTCTTGAAGAGGTGGATCAGCAGGTAGTGGGTTGTAGGTTTGGTATGGTCTGCCCGGAGTAGAGAGTTAATGTTCCTAAAAGACTGTGTCTCGGTCATCCGTTTCTCAAACACCATGTAGTGCGAGAAATCCAACGGAGGTGATCAAGTCTTGTTGGGAAAAGTGCGCAAACCACTGCAGAGTGTACAAACTAATCATGGTTAGCCGTGTCCCCGGTTATGGACATCTTGAGTATCTAGTACTTGGAATATCTTAAGTATCTCATCACTTTTTAACTTAATATTGTTGGGTTGATAATTACTTTAATTGGGATTGAGTTGGAGGAACCTTCTCAATGATGTTTCAACTACCATGATAGTTAAATTAAAATCTATTCCTTTGTTGTAGGGAAAATTTGGCTTTTCGCAAAAACTATAATCATAGAGCTTTCCACCAGCCAAATATGCATGTAGTGATAGCATTATTATGTTCTTGCTCTACTGTGTTACTTTGCCAACATATTCCATGTGCTGACCCGTTTTCGGGCTGCAATGTATTATGTTACAGATTTTTCAGACGAGGAGTAAGGTTCGTTAGGTCGTTGTCGTGCAGCTCAGCTATGCCGTTGGAGTTGATGAACTCACTTTATCTTCCAAGCCTTCCGTTGTTATCGTATTAGATGGCCTTAAACCATATTTATTGTAATAAGTTCTCTTTGGAGACATTCGATGTAATAAGTGTGCGATTGCTACTCTGTTATAAATCCTCGAGTATTGTGCGTGTCAGCATTACCGATCCAGGGATGACACTGAAGCACAAAGACTTGAACGTTTGAGGTCGGGTCGCTACAAAACACCACATATGCTATACAATTTATGGAATTGATACACCAGTTAATTGATATCATTCAGCAAATTGAAACACAACATACGCATCCTTCTTTTGGAGCAGTTATATTTCCCACCCGTATAATGCAATGAGGTATGTTTTTCTTTTGACGAGTGCATTCCAATGTTCAAAGGTTGCTTTGAATGAACCTGTTGACCGCAAGCCACGGCTTCTCCTCTGCAGCTGTTCGTAGCAGCGGAAAAGACTGACTAAAGTGCTTTGAACGCGTAGATATACTCCCTCAATTGAGTCAAGTATAATGTAATGAGGTATTGTTTCCTTTTAGTGAGTACACTTCAATGTCCTAAGGCTACTTCAGATGTGTCTATCGGCCACGGGTCACAACTCTGCCACTATATCTATTTGCAACACCAGAAAACACTGCCTAAAGTACAGCATGCACTCATCTAGTGTTACTGGCAAGTACGGCTCGCACTCGTCTAGTGTTGCTGACAACCCACGTATACCATGAAACCAAGTGCACTTTGATCGCTCATGCTTTGACCACATTTGACAAACTATTCACTCCCCTCGTCGGTGCTTTGAACACATAGATATATTCCCCTCAAGGCCTCAACCGAGTCTTGTTTATTACAATGAGGTAAGTTTTTCTTTCAAAAATGTTGTATCACAACTTCGGTGTCAGATGCATTTAACCATTTTTATTGGTAAAATTTAATTCAAGTAGGAAAAACAAGAATGTTATGACTTTGGCAAACATAGATTACATAAAACACTTTCATTACTAATTATATTGCTTAATCATCAACTAAAATAATTAAAAAAAAATGTACAACAATTTTCATATGGTTACACGTTGAGTTAAGGACCACATGCAGATCTAGTGAGCAGCCAAGCACTACCAAAATTAAGAGACTCTAAGAATATTATAACAATGGCATTACGACAGTTTCAAATTGTTCAACAAATCTGATACTCCCACCATGATTTTTTCTAGGTTTCTTACCACATGGGCCATGTGGTTACTCCTACCATAATTTGAATCTTAAATTTTTTATTAACCCTACCCAACCAATTTACAAATATATTAGAGATGCTAGTTGGTGAGTTAGGTTATAAATCACATGGATTTTTCTCCATAATAGGCGCACACAAAGGGCATGACATGAGTAAGTGCTAGTTTCATCTTTGTTACAAAAGTAGCACTTATTTTTACCATTCTAGTTGCAAAGGTAATCCTTTGTTAAAAACAATCTTACAAAGGTATCAAACTAATATACTGTGTCACAGGGATAATACCTCACTTGGTTTTGTTCTTTCCGTCAGTCCATTTTCTTATATGAGATCAACACAAAACGACAATCGTCTTTTCGATAACCACTTGATGTTCGACAAAAATACAACTAGCAGTAGTGGTACATTAAAAATGTGCACACATTTTAAGTGATGTATAATAAAAATTGACCAAATTCCCAGTGATTGACCATGGGAACTTTTCGGTGATGAATATAGTGGCCGGAATATCCACATTTGTTTTCTTTTTTCCTTCTTTTGAAACATATTTTCTTACACCTAGAGGGCACACATTTGAATTACAAGGATACGAACATTTATTCTCTATTCTTTTTTTAAACCGAGGCCTCTCTGTGTTTCATGTGAAAATCCAAATTCCAGCATTTGCAATTTTTGAAACCGAGATCACCCCTCGGCGTGTTTCACTTGCCTCCAGAGCAAAGATAATGCTGAACACATACTTGCTCAGTGTGTCTATGTGCATGAAGTATGGTACAGATGTTTGGATAACCTTCAGCTACCGATCCCATGGCCGGCGGTTACGGACACCATCTTGGACTGGTGACTTCGACAAAGATCTAACTTTTGATCGACTACAGAAGAGGATTTGACAGTCTTGTTATTTGCATGGCTTGGGCATTGTGGAAACAGGGAAATGTCATAGTCTTCAACAGAGAGGATCAACAAGTGGATGCATCTGCCCTTGCTCGCATGATTCTAAATGAACTTAGAGAGTGGAAGTTAGCACTTTAGGTGTAGGAGGACTACAACGTTTCATGAAACAATAGGATAGATTGAGCACGTGGAGTGGGTGCTCCCACATTGATGTTTGCATTAGCGTGTGGATTCTTATAAATCTATTTCTTCCTTCTATAAAATTAGGGAAAAGCTAGTGGTCAACCGGCGGATTTTTTCTCTCACATCCGCCATGTTCTACGCTTGACACGTGTCTTGATGGGTCAGCGCACCGCTTCTCTCATTCATCCCTATCTCCACCGAAATGGCCGCACATATTTATCTCTCCACTCCATGCGTTGAATCCAACCTTCACCCGCAACCTCTTTCTGGATCTCATCTCACCATGCAGAGCACTCTGTACTCCAGTTCTTGCAACTGGACACCTGTTTTGAAAAGGAATACCACAATAGCCACACATTCTCATGTTGGCTCTCCCACCCCTACCTTTATCTCTCAATCCCCCACCTCTTTCCATGGATCTCATCCCCACCTCTTCTCAAACAAACACGTTGCTCCAACCCCACAACATTGACGGCAGCCACTGCAGTCCTTCCTCCGCCGTAAAAACGTGGGTGCTGCAGTGACCACGGGGTGCTCTCTCCGTTGTAGTGGTCGGCGTCCCTGCAAGTTTTCGCAACAACAGTCTTGTTGAAGGAATACACAGAAGAGGCTGGAGATGTTGGGTCCTATTGCAGTGGAGGTTTTGCAACAAGGGCCTTTTTACAGAAAATAGAGAAGAAGTTTTGCATCAAGGGTCTTGTTGCATAAAAATAGAGAAGAAAAAGTTTTGCAACAGAGGTCTTGTTGTAGAAAATTAGAGAATAGAAGATTTTGCAAAGGAGGCCTTGTTATAGAAAATCAGAGAAGAAGAATTTTTGTAGCATGGCTCTCGTTGCAAAAAGTTAGAGGAGAATAGAGTTTGCAACAAGAGCATTGTCACACGAAATTAGAGAAGAAGAAAGAACGGTCCTCGTACAATCGGACGGCTCGTGAGACGGTAGAAAGAAAAAACATTTGCAATTTTTTCTTTCAAGCATTGTTCCAGTTGGGCAGCTCTGCACGGACAGGCTCTCAAGCACCCAGGCGCACGCACGTTGCACAACAGACCAAGCGAGTCGAGATGGCATCTGCTTGGCAGCCGTGGGTCATCCTTGCCCTTGGTAGTGTGCCGCGGGTGGTGGCAGACCTCTCCCTCACGCTCCTAGTCTGGTGCCCTCTCGCGTGGCGCTCCTCGCCATCCCCCCACGCGTCTTCCCGGGCCTCTCATGGTGCCTGCTCACCTGCGACACCTTCGACGACGCACCGGTGCTGAGCGTCGTCCAGCCACCGTCGGGCAAGGCGCTCAAGAGCAATCAGGTTCGGGGCCTTGAAGGCTTGGGGGTTGCTCGACAAGTACCACTGCGTGGGTGTCAGCGCCGGCAGGCTACGGTTTTTGGACATTTTTTTGAAAAGGGGACGACCCCGGCCTCTGCATCAGAACGATGCATACATCCACCTTTATTACTAAGCAAAACAGTTCGATAGAGGTCTTAAAATCTCCCAAAAAAGAACAAAAAGATGCTCACAAAGAGGTAAAAAGAAAAAATGAAGCCACAACCGGCTGGCAAAAAAAAGATAGGAAACTAATTGTCTATCTTATTACATGACCAACATCCAAACCGGTTGAAAATAGCTCGTGCTACCATCTCCCATCGGATAGATCCAGTAACCAAACGCTCCCTGGCCTCCGTCAGAGTGAGTAACAACCACATACGGATCAACGCAGTGGCTCGAAAGATAACCTACAAAAATGAGTATTTGTTGTTCTGTTAAAGACCAAATCATTTCTGCAATTCCAGATAGCCCATAATAGAGCACATGCTCCTACACGAATGTGTCTCGCTGTTCCGGGCACTATCCCATCAAGCCACGTCCCAAATAACGTGTTGATATTATTCGGAGGAGTAATATTGGGTTTTTATCATTTATGCCACTAGTTGTCTCTCACTACTCAGTTTTGCCATTAGAAGTCACAACTACTCAAAAATGTCATCAATCCGTGAGATGCTTGCTCAAGAATGCCATTAGATATCTCAAAAATGCAATTGTTCTGTTAGATGTTTGCTCAAAAATGCCATTAGACATTGTTATTTTCATGTCAAACCTGTTGACCATGTTATATGAAAAAATAACCCTAGACTCACATGTCGGTTCTCTCTATCTTACAATGATAAGTGTTGCCCCACTTGTTAGGAGTAACCAAGCGAATAATTTTACAGGAAAATAAGAACGTTGTTGGGATCAAGTAGGCCCCACACTTTATTGCAGTGAGATAGAGGGAGAGCTGGCATGTTGGTCCATACGTATTTATATCACTATAACATAGCAAAAGAGATTTGAGATCACAATAATGGTGTCCAGTGGCATTTTTGAGCATGTGTCTAACGAAGCGATGGCATTTTTGAGCGGTTGAAATTCCTAGTGGCAAAACTGAGTAGTGGGACACAACCTGTGGCATAAATGATAAAAACCCAAATATTAAAGGCTATGTGAATTGTCCGCCATAATTTTTTTGCCAATGGGCAGTCAATAAAGAGGTGTTTGATGGATTCATCCCGACCACAAAAACTACATCTAGTAGACCCAGTCCAGTTGCGTTTTACCAAGTTATCCTTAGTTAAAATGACTTGTTTATGCACAAACCACATAAACACTTTAACTCTCAAAGGTACTCTGACATGCCAAACATGTTTCAAAGTAGGAATAGAGCTAGAATTAATAACATCCAGATACATGGATTTAACCGTAAACTCTCCATTTCTAGTTAGCTTCCAACATAACTGATCGGGTCGTTGAGAAAGCTGCACATCCATCAATCTTCTCACAAGATGGAGCCAAGCTTCCCAACGGTTTCCGGCTAGCGCTCTCTTGAAGTGAATATTGAGAGGCGTGGACTAAAACACCGTCTCAACGGACGCGTCTCTCCATTGAACAATGCTATAAAGATAATGATATTGAAGGCGAGGGGCAAGTCCCCTAGCCATGTATCCTCCTAGAATCTCGTAGAAGTACCGTTACCAATCACAAACTTTGTCTGATTGAAAAAAAACTGATTTAACTCTCATTAGTCCTTTCCAGAAAGGCGAATCCATCGGCCTCATTGTCACCTGGGATAAAGTTTTGGAATGAAGGTACTTGTTACACAGAATTTGTGCCCATGTAGCCTCCGTCTCACCAGATAACTTATACAGCCATTTGCTGAGAAGACATATGTTCTTCACCTCAAGATTTTCGATACCTAGACCCCCTTGGTCTTTCGGTCGACAAATAATATCCCATTTAGCGAGTCTACTTTCTCTTCAGATCATCACTCTACCAGAAGAAACGGGACTGATAGAAATCTAGTCTTTTCCGAACTCCAACTGGTACCTCGAAAAAAGACAAGAGAAACATAGGCATGCTCGTGACAACCGAATTAATGAGAATTAAACGGACTCCATATGACATTAGTTTACCCTTCCAGCAGCTAAGTTTCTTTTCAAATCAATCCTCAATGCACTTCCATTCTCTGTTTGTTAGCTTACGATGGTGAATTGGTATTCCCAAATAAGTGAAAGGTAAATCCCCCAATTCACACCCGAACAATTTCTTATATGCCTCTTGTTCCTCATTGGCTCTTCCAAAACAGAACAATTTGCTCTTGTGGAAATTAATCTTTAGTTCGGTCAATTGTTCGAATAAGCATAAGACGAGCTTCATGTTTCTCGCTTTTGCCAAATCATGCTCCATGAAGATGATAGTATCATCGGCGTACTGTAGGACAGACACACCTCCATCCACTAGATGAGGTACCAGACTTCCTACTTGACCAGCATCCTTAGCCCTTCCTATTAGAATCGTCAACATGTCAACCACAATGTTGAACAGAATAGGTGACATCGGATCTCCTTGTCTCAGGCCCTTATGTGTTTGGAAATAATGACATATGTCTTCATTTACTTTGATTCCAACACTTCCTTTTTGCGTGAAAGATTCTACCTGTTGTCTCCAGGCTGGATCAAATCCTTTCATACGCAAAGCCTGTTGAAGAAATGGCCATTTAACTTTGTCGTACAGTTTTTCGAAATCCACTTTGAAAACAACCACATCTAGTTTTTTTGTGTGAATTTCATGGAGCATTTCATGAAGGACCACAACCCCTTCTAGGATGTTTCTATCCGGCATGAAAGCAGTTTGGGACGGCTGCACCACAGACTGCGCATTCTGCGTGAGTCTATTAGTCCCAACCTTGGTGAAAATTTTGAAACTTACGTTAAGAAGACAGATCGGCCTGAACTGCTCAATTCTCACGGCCTCTATTTTCTTAGGGAGCAAAGTAATTATTCCAAAATTTAGGTGAAACAACTGAAGCTGTCTAGAGAATAAATTATGGAACATCGGTAACAAATCCCCTTTAATAATATGCCAGCATTTTTTATAAAACTACACTGGAAATCCATCCAGGCTCGGAGCTTTATTATTCTTCATCCGCGAAATAGCTTCAAACACCTCTTTCTCCAAAAACGGGGCAGTCAAAAGATCATTTTCATCTGCAGCAAGTTGAGGAACATCCACAATCCTCGACTCATCCAGGGACACAAAATTATCCTCCGGAGGCCCAAAAAGCTGCTTGTAGTAATTGGTTATGTATAATTTTAGGTTTTCCTGTCCTAAAATAGTCCCCTCGTCTTGCTCAAGCTGAAATATTCTTTTCTTTCTATGCTTACCATTGGCGATCATATGAAAAAATTGAGTGTTGGCATCCCCTTGGACAACTTTGCGAACCTTGGCCCGCAATGCCCACTTCAATTCCTCCGCTCGCAGGAGTTCTTTCAATCGCATCTCCGTGTCTACTTTAGCATGAAGCTCCGTGGTTTGTAGAATTGTGGATTCGGCTTTTACATCTAAGGCCTGAATAAGAGTAACGAGCCTTTCCTTTTCAACCTTATAGATCCCACTGAGATGCTTAGCCCACCCACGTAAGAAACCTCTCAACAGAAGTCCTTCCTCCCGCATATTTAGCCCATTCCCTAGCTGTTAGCTCAAAGAAACCTTCTCTTTCAAACCACACTAATTCAAAAGAGAATGCATTTTTATTCCCCACATGCGTTGACTCACCCGAGTCAACCAGTAGAGGGGTGTGGTCTGAGATTCTGCGCGATAACGCCTGGACTGTTACCAGAGGGAACTTCTGCTCCCAGTCGACACTCGCGAGGACATGATCGAGCTTCTCAAACGTAGGAGTTGGCAAAGTATTAGCCCAAGTAAATTTTCTACCCGAAAGCTCTATCTCTCTCATATCCAAGCTTTCTATAATGGTATTAAACATGAACGACCACCTGTCGTCAAAATTATCATTGTTCTTTTCCTCTATCCTTCTAATAATATTGAAGTCACCTCCAACTAAGATTAGAAGCTGCTCAGAACTGAAAGTGCGTTAAGTCGACTAGAGGGGGGTGAATAGGCGATTTTTATAAATTCTTCACTTAGGAATTTCAAGATGAGGAAATTCCTGAGCGAAGAACTACTTGCAGCGGAATAAGTACTCAGATGCGGACATGACATAACATAAGCATGGATATCATGATGAAGTGAAAACAAACACAGAGTACAGAAAGTGTAAGCACAGGATAAAGCAGGGTGAGGACAAACAGACTGAAGAAATTGAACTGAGGAAATTGAGAAAGTCTTCAGTCAAAGCCTTCAAACAGATATGAACAAGCACACAACAAATAATGAGGAAATGAAGGGGTTGAGGAAATAGAACTAGTAAGCTTGGTGAAGACAATGATTTGGTAGACCAATTCCAATTGATGTGATAGTTGTACGTCTGGTTAGAGAGGCTAGGTATTTAAACCTGAGGACACACAGTCCTCACCGTATTCTCCTTGAACTAAGGTCACACAGACCTCATCCAATCACTCGTGGTAAGTCTTCAGGTGACTTCCAAACCTTCACAAACTTGGTCACCCGGCAATCCACAGTTTCCTCTTGGATGCTCTAGACCATGACGCCTAACTATTTATAGGATGCACAGTCCTCAAAGGTAACAAGCGTCGGTTCCACACAGGAACAATCTCTTCAGTGATGCTCAATCACTTTGGTTTGTAGGTTTTTGGTTTGGGGTTTTGGGTTTTTCCTCACTTGATGATTTTCGCTCAAAGTCCTCGGAGGATGGGATGCTCTCAATGACAAGTGCCAGTTTCTCACGGAGCAGCAACCAGCTAGTGGTTGTAGGGGCGGCTATTTATAGCCTAGGGAGCAGCCTGACATGATAAGACATAAATGCCCTTCAATGATATGGCCATTGGGTGGGTAGATATTTTTGGGACAGTTGGCGTGTAGCACAGCAACGGTCGGAAATTTGGCTATCAAATTCCTCGGGGCTATCATGTTCCTCACTTGTAGGCAATCTACACTGGCGAATTCCTAACTCCTCAGTCAGGACAAATTCCTCAGAGACCAGAAGAACTTCGTCTCTGTCACTGAAGAAATTGACTGAACTGTATGAGATTTCCAATGGCTTCACTCAAAGGGACTGGTAGGTGTAGGATTTTGAGTTGAGCATCACTTGGAAACTTTTCCTTAGTTTTACCTCGACCCCCTTTAACAGTACGGTGTTTCCTATGACTCAAGAAAGAGAAAATGAAACTATGAAAACAAAAGTCTTCACACTTCATGTTCCTCATATGAATAACAAGTCTTCATGGTCACACCAATTTCTTTACTTTCAAAGTCTTCAGAAAGTCTTCAGTTGAAGACATTCATTTTTAGGGGTCGACTTTCTCTATAAATATCAAACTCCTCATAGACTTACAGACCCGTGTACACTCACAAATGCATTAGTCCCTTAACCTATGAGTCTTAAATACACCAAAATCACTAAGGGGCACTATGCACTTACAATCTCCCCCTTTTTGGTGATTGATGACAATATAGGTTAAGTTTTCTATGGGGATAAACATATGAAGTGTAAATACTGATATTGAGGAATTTGATTGCAAGATATAGAAGAACTCCCCCTGAAGATGTGCATAGTGAGGAATTTGCTTTTGAAGCAATGCACATTTGAAGAGTAGAATCATGGAGATTTCCCCCTATATCTTGTAATTCATACACACATTTAACATATGATATGAAGAATTTGAAATGCATGATGAAATATGGTGACTGATGTGATTCAGCATGCGTGCATTAACATACATGAGGAAATAGCATGCAGAAGACCATCGCAAATGTATCAGACCACCATCGGGTTTAAGTTTACAACTCGATCCAATAAATCTTCAGAAGAACGAGAGTTGTAACTTAGAAAAAAACGCCCATGTATAGATACCCGCTTGAAGACTAAATCAAATTTCTCCTCCTTTGTCATCGAATGACCAAAAGGGACGAAAAGTGAGGACTAACGCCCTGAAGAATATCATCACTAAGTCGATGTAGAAGCGCCACCATTGTTGGGGTCGGTTGATGAGGTAGGGCCTGCCGCAGTGTCGTCCAAATCTTCATCCTCATCGGTCTCACGTGATGAAGAATATGAGCTGGCTACCAAGGAAGGCACTTTGGTCTTCTTGAATTTCTTCGCTAGTGGTTGAGACCATTCAAAGTCCTGCTTGAAACCCATTTGCTTCAGATCTTCTTCACCATAGAGATGAGACAGAACAGCCAAGGTACGAATGAATACTTCATGGAGGTAGAAGTGGTTTTTCTTCACTGCATTGTGTGTAGCAGTCATGTTGTGAAGAATAGAGATAAACTGACACTTAACCCATTTGTGGTTGCGATCGACCTTCTGGTGAAGACTGAGGAGAAGCTCACGATCAGTCATCACCCTTGGAGCTGTGCCTTGAGAATTTTGCTTTGCGGCATTGGCGGCAAAGTCATGAGTGGCAGAGTCATCATTGGTGGAATAAGATGTAGCTTTGCGAAACTGACCATCCAATGGACGAATGCCTTCATCAATAATAGTAGTAGCCTTGCCCTCTTCATCAGATGAGGACAATGTCCGCTTGAGGACTTCTATTGGGGGCAAGTAACTGATGTGATTCTGCAAATCAGCCTTGTAGTTGATTGAAGACCTTGATCTGAGGAATCCCATAATCTAGGGAGCGTAAGGCTTCAACTCAGAGGGATACAGTGCAACGTTGGCCAGAGTCCTCATGAAGAAATCATGGTAGTTGACAGGGATGCCATGAATGATGTTGAATAGCATATTCTTCATGATACCAATGACCTCTTCTTCATTAGAGCCGTGACCCTTGATAGGACTCAGAGTCTTGGACAAGATGCGATAAACAATTCGTGGTACATACAACAATTCCTTCATGAGGAATTTGGTCCTTGAGGCTTGACCAGGCTTCAGCGGCTTCATCAACACTTGCATATAATGGTTAGTAAGTTCAGGTTCATGATATATACAACGTGCACCTTCAAGGGGAGGACTGACAGGCAGGGCATGAAGCAATTCAGAGGCCGGTGCTTTGAAGTGAGTATTCTCTGTCATCCAGTCCAATACCCAAGAGTTCACATCTTCAGCATTTCCTGTGATGTGCAGTGTTGCATAGAACTGAAGAATTAGTTCTTCATTCCAATCACATATATTAGTGCAGAAGTTGAGAAGTCCAGCATCGTGAAGAACACTGAGTACTGGCGTGAAGCAAGGTATTGATTCCATGTCCACATGAGGAATATTTGCATGCTCAAAAACTTTGTCCTTATCGAAAAGTAGTGAAGAATAGAAGTTTGCTTGGCTGGCAGTCCAGAAACGCTTCCTTCTAAGACGAGCATAGTCATATGGGTTGTAATCTATGAAGAATATGTGCTCATGGGAGAAGTCAGCAGCCTTGAATTTTTGCTTCTTGGAGAAGGGATTCTTCGGCTTGAGCTGAGGAGTGTCAGTCAAAGTCATCACAGCCTCAGGAATCACGTTCTCAGGAACCACCGGCTGAGGAATTTCAGTTTCAGTTGCAGCCTGGTTCTTATTTTCTTCAATAGCTTTTTCATCAGTGCTGGTGGCTGGAATTTCTTCAGTAGCATTATCATCGGCGCTAGTGGCTGGAATTGCTTCAGCAGTATTTTCATCAGCGCTAGTGGCTGGAGGTGCTTCAGGAACACGAGGTTCTTCAGAGCCCATAATAACTTTAGTGTGCACATGGGATTGAGGGATTTGTTGGAGTGGGGTGAAGAGCGGAGAGTTGGGGTGCTTACTATCCCAATAGTCATCATTTAGCACTGGAGTGGAGCACCCAATATCCACATCTTCATCTTCCTCATTCAGTTCTTCAACGCCTGCCTCTTCAGCTGTGAACTGAGGCATAGGCGATGAGATGATTGGATTTGAAGGGATATCATCCGTTTCAATTTCTTCGTCCATCTGCTCTGTAGAAGCAGCAGAAGGAACGTCTTCATACTATCCTCTTGGGGTCTCATAATCTTCACCAAAAGGAACGAGTTTCTTTGATGGCATGCTTGAAATTGGAATAGCATCAATCGGATTCTCGTAAGAGCTTGTCAATTTCTTCATCTTCTTTGGAGCTGAAGACTAAGATGAAGTAGATGCTTTCCTTTTCTTCACTATTGCTCGCTCCGTAGCTTTGGTTTTCTTCGCTTCTGATGCAGAAGGCAGAACTGAGCTTGTTGTTGGTGCGGGAGGAGCAAAGGAAATAGGTTCAGTTTCTTCAGGCGCAACTGATGCAGTTGCCCTGGTTGGTTCAGATTCCTCAGGCTCAGCGGTTGATGCCTCAGCTAGCCTGGCTTGTTCTTCAGGCGCAACACTAGTGGTTTCCCTGGCAATGTCATCAGCGGCTGGAATGTAGTCATCAGCCCTAGTACTCGCATGTTCTTCAGCAGCCTGATTGTCATCAACAGTGCTGGCATTTTCTTCAGTAGGCTGAGCAGATGCTTCAGCCTGAGGAATTTGAATGTGCGTTTGAGTAGCAACATTGGAGGTGAATGTCTTTTCCAATTCCACAAATATGACTTTGGCGCCCTTCCAGTCAGCATGGTAGGCATCAAATTCATCACTGGTGTTTTTATCTCAGCTTGAACAGCCACAAGTTCATCAATTGTCATCTTGACAAAGTTCTTCTCCAGATAGCGCTCTTTCTTGTACTGTGCTTTCTTCAGCTGCCTGGCCTTTTCAAACTTCCATTTTTCTTCGCTTATGAAGGCGGTCAGCATGTGACTTTGGCCATAAGCCAGCTTGAAGTCTGGCGAGTGTTGGGGTCCTTGTGCCAGAGATCAATGTATTCAAGGATCAACTTTGGATCTAGTAGGAGAGGAATTTCACTTCCTTTGGCTCTAGCGGCCCTCTGTTGTCTGTCTCTGATGATTTCTTCAAGTTCTTCATCATCAGCTTCGTCATCACTGGACGACACATGAAAGGCGACTTGCTTCTTGTGAGGACTTGGTCTAGTGCCTCGTCCCGCAGTGGCCTTTGTCTTCAGCAATGTGGGGCCAGTTGAGGAATGTAGAGGAGCTAAAGAACTTGCAGAGGCTCCTGAGGCAATAGATTTTCCTATGGTCCTTTGGCACGAGGCGAGATGCACATGTGTTGAGGACTTTGCCAGAGGAGCTGAGGGTTTTGGAACTTGAGGAACTGGGGCAACTTGAGGAATTTGCTGTGAGGGCTTAGCAGAAGAGCTTGGCCATGAGGGCATTGAAGAAGAAGTGTCTGGCTTATGTGCATGCTTCTTAGGCATGGCCTTCTTAGGTTTGCTAGCAGAGGCCTCAGCAGTGGCAGCAGCACAGTCTTCATTGAATTTCCTCGCTGCTTCTTTAGCCATTTTGGCTAGTTTTGCTTGGCGCTTGGCCCATTCATCAGGATAGTCCTCACCATGCTTGAGGCTGGTGGGATCAGCTTCTTGGCCAGGTGCCAGTGGAGGTCTTGGGCAAGGAGGGTGAAGAGCGAATTTCTTCATGTACTTTGGAGTTACATACTTGTACTCCCTGCATTCTCGTGCCCATCTCCTCTCTATCCTTTGTATGTGCACCTTGCGCTGATTTTTGTCCTCCTTTCCATGTGTGGCCTCATCGGGAGTGCAATAATCCTTGTAAATGTCATCGGGGATCTCAAAAGCTGTGTTGACTTCCAGCTTCTTTCCTCCCTTCTGAGGTTTCTTTCCATCAGCCATTTTCTTTAGCTGAGGATTTTGAACAGTTGAATTCTCTGAAGAGGTATGCAGTTTTTCTTCGAGGAACACTACAAATGAGTTAAGTTGATGAGAACCTAGTGATTCAGCGGCACACATGTGTACCTGTGAACAGAGTATAGGTGCGAAGAATTTCGAGAGGTCATATGCGTTCTCAAGAGTTTTTGCAAAAAGAACAAGTTGAGGAATTTGACCAGATGTGTCTTGAGGAATTTCACTAAGTGTTCTTTGACTTAGGTTCCAGAGTTGTGTAGATTGAAAATCCACACAATTGAGGAATCTTGAAGAAAAACATGGCTTAGGAAACAGATCAAGAACAGATGTGTATGTGGGGTGTTTAGAGTGTGAAGATTGAAGAATAAACACCTTTTGAAGATTTTGAGGAAATCATTGGAATCAATAAAGGGTAGTAAAAGTAACTTCTAATTACCCTTGACAAAGAACACGACGAACTTAGAATGTAGATTGGAAGTTCGTCACTGCAGATCTTCCATGCCCTAACTTGGCAGAGGAAGATGGCTATGGCGGCGGCGGCGGAGTGAAGAAATCCGCGGCCAGCGTGAGTACGACGGCGACGAGGTTGGGGCAGAAAAGCTCTTCCTCACCAACGACGATGAAGTAGCGGAGACACTAGGTTTTGAGAGCTCGAGCAAGGGAGTGAGGTCGAGCAGAGTAAAAACAGACTGAGGAAGGGAAGGCGTATTTATAGCCACGATGAAAAACTGCTCGTCCAAGGAAAATGGACGAACGTGCCCCTGACCTTTCTCATCTGTGCGACATGTGTCACCCACGTACTATGACGTGGAGATCGTGTGAGATCATGGGTGAATAGATAAGTATTAACGTGGAATGTGGAACGGTTTGAGCAGTAAAAGCCGAAAATTCAGATATGAAAAAAAATTAATGTTTCGTTCGCAAATTCTTCAGCTGAAAAGGACACAGTAAGATTTTGAACGAGTTTCAACTAGAACACACATGAAGAATTTGTGAACAGACTAGGTTGAGTTTAGCATAGAGGGGGAAGGGTCCGATTACATTCACTTAGCAGAAGAAACAACTTGAAGAAATAGCAATAAGTGAATGTTGTAGAGGACATAAACTCATATATGTATATAGCCAGTGAAGAAAAATGACGGAAACAGTGAAGACTTGCAAAGTTGAAGAATTTGAACAACTGAGGAATTTCAAAAATGAAGAAAAACTCAAATTGAAGATTTTCGACTTTCGTTGGTGGCGTGACCCACCGTATAAGAATGATGATTTCAGACACCGCGTACAATTGTCGTAGGGCTCTGAGAGTCAAATTCTTCATTAATTTCTTCACACTTAGAGGGTTAGTTTTCATTGATTGAAGAAAAGCGTTACTTCATGTGTTGCACATCTAAGTCATCAATTTTGCATAAGTGTTAGGATGTGTGTCCTTTTCAAAGGACATTCGAAGATTCGAAGATATTTAGCTCACACCGCAACTTGCTAAATCTCTTCTCATCCAAGGGCTTTGTGAAGATATCGGCTAGCTGTTCTTCAGTCTTCATGTGCTCGATGGAGATGTTGCCCTTCAACACATGATCACGTAGAAAATGATGACGGATTTGAATGTGCTTTGTCTTCGAGTGCTGAACTGGGTTATGACCAATCTTGAGGCACTCTCATTGTCACAATAGAGTGGCACATTATTCACATTGATGTCATAGTCCTTGAGAGTTTGCTTCATCCATAGCAATTGAGCACAACACGATCCAGCAGCAATGTACTTAGCTTCAGCAGTAGAAAGTGATACACAGTTCTGTTTCTCTGAAGACCAACAGACCAAGGATCGTCCGAGGAAATGGCATGTGCCTGATGTTGACTTGCGGTCCACACGATCACCGGCATAGTCAGAGTCTGAATATCCAATGAGATCAAAAGCTGAGCCCTTGGGATACCATAATCCAAGTGTTGGAGTGTGAGCTAGATATCGAAGAATATGCTTCACAGCCTTATGGTGTGATTCCTTCGGTGTATCTTGAAAGCGGGCACACATGCAAACACTAAGCATAATATCTGGCCTAGATGCACATAAATACAATAAATAACCAATCATGGAGCGGTATACCTTTTGATCGAAGTCAATACCGTTTTCATCAGTGCATAGATAGCCATTTGTGGGCATTTGGATTTTGACGCCTTTTCACTCTTGCATGCCGAATTTCCTCAATACATCCTTGAGGTATTTCTCCTAAGATATGAATATTCCATTGCGTTGTTGACGAATCTGAAGACCTAAGAATAATTTCAATTCTCCCATCATAGACATTTGATATTCTTCACTCATCATGTAGGCAAATTCATCACTGTAACGTTGGTCGGTACAGCCAAAGATGATACCATCAACATATATTTGGCACAGGGATAATTCATCATCATAAGCTTTGGTGAAAAGATTTGGGTCAAGTGAACCATGGTTTGAAGCCTTTCTTCATGAGGAATTCCTTCAAAGTATCATACCACACCCGAGGGGCCTGCTTGAGGCCATAGAGGGCCTTATTGAGTCTGAAGACTTTATCGGGATGCTTTGGATCCTCAAAACCTAGGGATTGAGCAACATATACTTCTTCCTCAAGCTTACCATTGAGGAATTCACTTTTCACATCCATTTGATGTAATATGATATTATGATGGTTAGCATAAGAAAGTAATATGCGAATAGCTTCAAGTCTAGCAACAGGTGCAAAAGTTTCATCGAAATCAATTCCTTAAACCTGTGTGTAGCCTTGAGCTACAAGTTGTTCCTTATTCCTCACCACAAGGCCATTTTCATCTTGCTTGTTGCGGTAGATCCATTTTGTGCCGATGATATTGTGCTTGCGAGGGTCTGGTCGCTTGACAAGTTCCCAGACGTTGTTGAGCTCGAACTGATGTAATTCCTCTTGCATAGCTTGAATCCACTTGGGCTCCAGAAATGCTTCATCTACCTTAGTGGGCTCTGTGATAGAGACGAAAGCAAAGTGCCCACAAAAGTTAGATAAATGTGAAGCTTTTGAGCGTGTGAGAGGACCTGGTGCATTGATGTCACTGATGATTTTCTCAATCTGCACTTCATTAGTGATGCGGGGATGAGTTGGTTAACGATGAGGAATTTGCTCAGCATTTTCTTCAGAGCCATTTTCTTCAGTGCACCAACATGATGTTCTTCATGTTCTAGAATAACTTCTTCAGCAGATTCTTCGGTAGGAATGACATCCTCGGTAGCCTTGAACTTAATAGATTCCTCAGGAGGTATTTCATCTGTCACAGGAGCTAGGTGCTCTCTTTGCGAGCCATTAGTCTCATCTAACTGCACATCTATAGTTTCAACAACCTTGTGGTGATAGGTGTTGAAGACTCTGTAGGTGGGCGAGTCCTTACCATAACCAAGCATAAAACATTCATGTGCTTTCGGTGCAAATTTAGAACTGTGGTGAGGATCTCTAATCCATCATTTAGCACCGAAGACTTTGAAATAACTCACATTGGGTTTCTTGTCAGTGAGGAGTTCATATGCAGTCTTCTTGAAGAATTTGTGAAGATATACTCTGTTGATGATGTGGCACGCAGTATCAATTGCCTCGGGCCAGAAGCGAGGAGGCATCTTGTACTCATCAAGTATAGTGCGGGCCATCTCAACAAGAGTCCTATTCTTGCGCTCCACGACGCCATTCTGCTGAGGAGTATAGGGAGAAGATAACTCATGAGTAATACCAAGTTCATCAAGATAGTCATCGAGACCGGTGTTCTTGAACTCGGTTCCATTGTCACTTCTGATGTGCTTGATCTTCACACCAAGTTGGTTGAAGCCCTCGAGGAAAATCGTTTGAAGACTTCCTGCACTTCAGTTTTGTAAGTGATGATATGCACCCATGTATATCGAGAATAATCATCAACAATGACAAAGCCATATAAAGATGCAGCAGTAGTAAATGTGGCATAGTGAGTAGGGCCATGTGAAGCAATTCAAATGGACGAGTGGTAGTCATGATGGTCTTTGAGGGATGCTTGGCCTTGGTCATCTTTCCAGCTTGACAAGCTCCACACAAATGGTCCTTGAGGAATTTGACACCCTCCATGCCAATGACATGCTTTTTCTTCGCGAGAGTGTGCAAGTTCCTCATCCCAGCATGACCAAGTCATCGATGCCATAGCCAGCCTTCTAAATCTTTTGCAAGTAGACATGTAGCAGGTTGTGGTCCTGTAGAGAAATCAACAATATACAAATCTCCTCTCCTAAAGCCTTCGAAGACTTTGGAATTGTCAGCTTCCATGATCACAACACAACGATACTTGCCAAAGACAACAACCATATCAAGATCACAAAGCATTGAGACAGATATGAGGTTTAAACCTAAGGACTCGACAAGCATGACTTTGTCCATGTGTCGATCCTTTGAGATTGCAACCTTACCTAGACCCAATACCTTGCTTTTGCCTTTGTCAGTGTAGGTGATATGCTTCAGATGCGATGGAGATAAGGGAGCATCCATCAATAGATCCTTGTCACCAGTCATGTGATTTGTACATCCACTATCGAGGACCCACTTAGTGGCTTTGGGTTGATCATCCTAAAGATGAATTAGTGCAGCTTACGAACTCATATACTTCATTAGTGAAGAATATGACATCAAATTCATCAGATCAATTTCATCAAGAAATAGAACAGATATAGCAATGTGAGGACGTGAGAAATGAAAATTCATTTCTTCATGATTAGCTTGCATCCTTTCAAGCATATTCAGGTCTCCAGCAAATTCTTCAGACGTTTAAGTACGTCTGGAGACCTAGCCCTACATAATAGATTAGTTCTTTTTCTTCACCACCCACATCTGAAGGGGTGGCAAAGAGTTCATCATTCTGCAGGCTCCATAAGAGAAAGGTCGCATAGATGCCAATCCACTTCGTTTCGCATAAGAGGGGTTAGGGTAAGCATATGAGTAAGCAGAGAAATTCTTCGAGGATTTATGAACATAACAATTTCAAGAATAGTGCACATATACATAATCCTTAGCCTTTCCCTGCGAAACAGAGGTGTTAGCACGATGATGTTCATGTGAGGACTTTTATCCATGTGAGGAATGTGGTCCATATGAGGACTTGGATCCATATGAAGAATTTGCTCCATATGAAGAGTTTGATCTGGGGTTCCTATTCTTCACAGGTGGTGTCATGATGACATTCACCTGAAGACTTTTAAGTCACCTTTTGGGAACCTAGATTTTCTTCATAGGGGGACCGTTCCTGCAGTTAGTACCAACATATCAAGCAAATACTTCACCATTTTGATTTTTGAACAGTTTGTAATTGGAGTCAAATGATTCATCAGAAGAATATGAAGATTCACATGTAAAACAGGATAAAGTAGATGGATCCACTGAAGGTCCCTTTGCAGCAACCCATGAGGTTTTGGGATAGTGATCAGGTGTAACGCCCTGGATGCGGCTATATCTCCCACGTGTCGAAGCACGACTTAGAGGCATAACCGCATTGAAAGGAATGTCGCAAGTGAGGTAATCTTCACACAACCCATGTAATACATAAGGGAAAGAGATACATAGTTGGCTTACAATCGCCACTTCACACAATTACATGAATAAAGCATTACATCAACCAAATACAATCAAGGTCCGACTATGGAACCAAAATAAAAGAAGACTACCCCAAAAGCTACACAGATCCCCGATCGACCCCATCTGGGCTCCACTACTGATCAACTAGAACGAAACACCACAAAGGACAAGATCTTCATCGAGCTCCTCCTTGAGCTTGATTGTGTCACCTGCTCAGTAACATCGGCACCTGCAAACTGGTATTGGAAGTATCTGTGAGTCACGGGGACTCAGCAATCTCACACCCTCGCGATCAAGACTATTTAAGCTTATGGGTAAGGTAAAGGTATGAGGTGGATCTGCAGCAAGCGACTAGCATATATGGTGGCTAACATACGCAAATGAGAGCGAGAAGAGAAGGCAAAAGCATGGTCGAACAACTATGATCAAGAAGTGATCCTAGAACAACCTACGTCAAGCATTACTCCAACACCATGTTCACTTCCCGGACCCCGCCGAGAAGAGACCATCACGGTAACACATGCGGTTGATGTATTTTAATTAAGGTCAACTTCAGGTTTTCTACAACCGGACATTAACAAATTCCCATCTGCCCATAACCGTGGGCACGGCTTTCGAAAGTTCAAATCCCTGCAGGGGAGTCCCAACTTAGCCCATCACAAGCTCTCATGGTCAACGAAGGATATTCCTTCTAGCAGGAAGACTCGATCAGACTCGGAATCCCGGTTACAAGACATCCTCGACAATGGTAAAACAAGTCTAGCAACACTGCCCGAATGTGCCGACAAATCCCGATAGGAGCTGCACATATCTCATTCTCAGGGCACACTCAGATAGATCAAGCTACGAATAAAACCAACCCTTGAGTTGCCCCGAGGTGGCCCCGCAGGCTGCCCAGTTCGGACCAACACTCAGAGGAGCACTGGCCCGGGGGGGTTAAAATAAAGATGACCCTTGGGCAGGCCTACCCAAGGGAAAGAAAAGGCTAGGTGGCGAATGGTAAAACCAATGTTGGTCATTGCTGGAGGAGTTTTATTCAAGGCGAACTGTCAAGGGGTTCCCATTATAACCCAACCGCGTAAGGAACGAAAATCCGGGAACATAACACCGATATGACTGAAACTAGGGCGGCAAGAGTGGAACAAAACACCAGGCATAAGGCCGAGCCTTCCACCCTTTACCACGTATATAGATGCATTAATTAGATAAGAGATATTGTGATATCCCAACAAAATAACCATGTTCCAAACATGGAACAATACTCCAATCTTCACCTGCAACTAACAACGCTATAAGAGGGCTGAGTAAAGCGGTAACATAGCCAAACAACGGTTTGCTAGGATAAGGTGGGTAAGATGCTTGGTTCAACAATATGGGAGGCATGACAAGCAAGAGGTAGGTATCGCAGCATAGGCATAGCAAAAGAGCTAGCAACTAAAAAGCAAAGATAGAAGTGATTTCGAGGGTATGGTCATCTTGCCTGAGATCCCGCAAGGAAGAAGAACGAGTCCATGAAGAAGACAAACGGACGTAGTCGAACGAATCCTCACAACTCCGGAACGAAACCGAAGCTAACGCGAGAAGCAACCTGGAAAGAAGCAAACAACAAAGTAAACAACCATCACATAAGCATGGCATGATGCACAACCAGGTATGATGCATGTCCGGTTTAAATGAGGCATGACATGGCAAAATGCACAAACAATCCTACAAATTAAATGGAGCTCAATATGCAACGAGTTGCATATTGACGAAACACCACATGACTTATTTAGTTCTCTCTCGCTTAGGTACTCAACAATATTAAATGTTGTTAGCATGGCAAGAGGTGAAGCATAATGAAACTATCTATCTAGGCAAGTTTAAATGAGGCTGGAAGCAACGAACAACAATTCCGGTAAATCCCCATATGCATATATTAGGTTTGGTGCTGTTCTGCCCTAAACCAAATTTTATAGTTGTTAAACATGCAAGATGAGTGCACCATGTTAAACTAGGCATTTTTCCACCCCATTTACATATAAAGTTTATTAAATTCGGAGTTACGGTTATTTAGTTATGAATTAAGTCATTTTAGCACGGCATAGGAGCAAATTTAAACAAACATCATTTTAAACATCTTAAACATGGGTGAAAGTTGAATAATATTAAACTAGACAAAATTCTAAGCAAGTTTCATATATAAATAATTTTAAACCGATGCACGGTTGTTAAGTTATTATATGCATCAAGTACAGGGGGTTTTCTGTAAAACAGCAAAACCTGGGAAATTAGACAAATTCGCATAACTAAAAAAACAGAAATAGGCCGAAACAAGACTGGCCCAACAGTGCACAAGGGGGCTGCTCACTTTGGGCCCGGAGGAAAAGATGGGATGGCTGGGCCTTGGCGCGGCACAGGGGAGCGACTGGGCCGGCTCGCGTAGGGGAGCGGATGGGCCGGCTCGCGCAGGGTGGAGGTCAACGCTCGCGGTTCCCTCGCTCGCTCGACCTGGAGCAGAGGAGGCAGATGCTAGCGACGCGAGCAGGGGCTATCTCCGGCCTGTGCCCACCGGATCCGGCGACGACAGGCGCGGGGACGATGAACTGGGCGCGGGGAGGTCCAGGAGCGGGACGACGGGCTGATGCAGGGCAGCAGCAGGTTCAGTACAGGGGCGCAGCGGCGGCGCGCACGGGACACGGCGGAGATGAGCGGATTCGGGCATGTGACGACATTCTCCGGCGAGGTGGCGCGCGGGCGAAGCTGAAGGAGGCGGCGCATGTCCTCTGTTCGCCAATAAGCAGAGCAGCACCGATGTCTTGGCACGGCTGCAGGCGGCACGGCTCCACGTCGGTGCCGGGAACGGGGAAACAAATGGAGGTGGCCGGAACGGGACGGAGCTTTGGTCGCCGGCGACGGATCCAGGGTCAAACCAGGCGGGCACGGCGGCCGGAGATCCATCGCGGGATTCCCTGGCGGCAACTTGGTCAAACGGGACAGAATCCAGAGGTTAGAGGAGCGGGAGATTCAGGAAAAGGAAAAGGGGCATGAGGCAGGGGACCTGTTGGTCCGGCGGCGGTGCCCTGGTGGTTGAGGCCGCCGGCGACGAGCGACAGGCAGCGCTGCTAGTCTAGGTCGTCGGCGAGGATGGCTGGTGAGGGAGTCCTGGATTAGGGGCTGTCCGGATGGCCGGACTATACCTTCAGCCGGACTCCTGGACTATGAAGATACAAGATTGAAGACTTCGTCCCGTGTCCGGGAGGGACTTTCCTTGGCGTGGAAGGCAAGCTTGGCGATACAGATATGTGGATCTCCTACCATTGTAACCGACTCTATGTAACCCTAACCCTATCCGATGTCTATATAAACCGGGGGGTTTTAGTCCATAGGACGACATTCATACACAACAATCATACCATAGGCTAGCTTCTAGGGTTTAGCCTCTCTGATCTGGTGGTAGATCTACTCTTGTACTACCCATATCATCAATATTAATCAAGCAGGACGTAGGGTTTTACCTCCATCAAGAGGGCCCGAACCTGGGTAAAACTTCGTGTCCCTTGCCTCCTGTTACCATCCGGCCTAGACGCACTGTTCGGGACCCCCTACCCGAGATCCGCCGGTTTTGACATCGACGTTGGTGCTTTCATTGAGAGTTCCTCTGTGTCGTCGCCGTTAGGCTTGATGGCTCCTACGATCATCGATAGCGATGCAGTCCAGGGTGAGACCTTCCTCCCCGGACAGATCTTCGTCTTTGGCGGCTTCGCACTACGGGCCAATTCACTTGGCCATCTGGAGCAGATCGAACGCTATGCCCCTGGCCGTCAGGTCAGATTTGGAAGTTTAAACTACACGGCTGATATCCGCAGGGACTTGATCTTCGACGGATTCGAGCCATTGTCGAGCGCGCCGCACTGTGACGACGAGCATGATCTAGCTCTGCCGCCGAACAGTGCCCTGGAGGCCGCACCCACATCGGTTTGACCCTTAATTCGGAGCCAACTGCGCCGATCGAGGATGGGTGGTTGGACGCCGCCTCGGGGGCTGTGATCCCAACAGCGATCGAGCCGAACACCAGCCCCGCACTCCGCGAGACTCGTGACTCCAAGGAGCTGGACTCCTCTCCGGACTCCGAACCCTCCGCGCCCCTGCCGAGCGAATCTGATTGGGCGCTGATCATGGAGTTTACTGTCGCGGACATCTTTCAGCACTCGCCTTTCGGCGATATTCTGAAGACACTAAAGTCTCTCTCTTTATCAGGAGAGCCCTGGCCGGACTACGGTCAGCAAGGTTGGGATATGGACGATGAAGAAATTCAAAGCCCACCCACCACCCACTTTGTAGCCACTGTCGACGATTTAACCGACATGCTCGACTTCAACTTCAAAGACATCGACGGTATGGACGCCGATGCAGGAGACAATGAAGAACCAGCGCCTATTGGGCCCTGGAAAGCCACCTCGTCATATGACATATACATGGTGGACAACCCAAAAGAAGGAGATGGCGATGGAACAGCGGAGGATGACCCCTCCAAGAAATAGCCTAAGCGTCGGCGTCAGCGGCGCCGCTCAAAATCCCGCCAAAGCAAATATGGCGATTCCAGCACGGGAGATAATAATACTCCGGAGAGTGTCGAAGAAAACCCCCTCCAGCAAGATTCAGCATAGGAGGATGGAGAAGCCAGCCCTCATGAGAGAGCGGCAGACAGAGAGGTCGAGGACGATAATTATATGCCTCCCTTCGAAGATGAGGCAAGCCTCGACGACGATGAATTCGTCGTGCCAGAGGATCCCGTCGAGCAAGAGCATTTTCAACGCAGGCTTATGGCCACGGCAAGAAGCCTCAAGAAAAAACAGCAACAGCTTAGAGCTGATCAAGATTTGCTAGTCGACAGATGGACTGAAGTCCTTGCGGCCGAAGAGCATAAACTCGAACGCCCCTCCAAGAGCTACCCAAAGCGCAGGTTGCTACCCCGATTAGAGGAGGAAGCACTTAAACCTACATCACCAGATACGGCCGACCGGCCACCTCGTGGCCGCGACAGAGAGGCCTCTCGGCCCTCCACTCAAGCCGCACCCCGTACCAAGGGATGGGAAAATGCGCCAAACCTGCGAGATATGTTGGAGGACAAGGCAAGGCAAACAAGATCGATCTACGGATCATGCGGGCGCCCCATGACTCGAGACGATAACCGTCATGCTGGACACAAATCCGGTAGGGCCGAACACAGTAGACAAAGCTCATTGGAGCTACGTCGTGATATAGACCAGTACAGAGGCACCGCACACCCACTATGCTTCACAGATGAAGTAATGGATCATCAAATCCCCGAGGGTTTCAAACCCGTAAACATCGAATCATATGATGGCACAACAGATCCCGCGGTATGGATCGAGGATTATCTCCTTCATATCCACATGGCCTGCGGCGATGATCTCCACGCCATCAAATACCTCCCACTCAAGCTTAAAGGACCAGCTCAGCATTGGCTTAACAGCTTGCCAACAGGATCAATCAGTTGTTGGGAGGACCTGGAAGCCGCATTCCTCGACAATTTCCAGGGCACTTATGTGCGGCCACCAGACGCCGATGACCTCAGCCACGTAATTCAGCAGCCAGAGGAATCGGCCAGGAAATTCTGGACACGGTTCCTAACAAAGAAAAATCAAATAGTGGACTGTCCGGACGCAGAGGCCCTAGCAGCCTTCAAGCACAATATCCGTGACGAGTGGCTTTCCCGGCACCTTGGATAGGAAAAGCCGAAATCTATGGCAGCACTCACGACACTCATGACCCGCTTTTGCGCGGGAGAAGACAGCTGGCTTGCTCGTAGCAACAATATAACCAAGAACCCTGGTAATTCGGATACCAGGGACAGTAGTGGCAGGTCACCTCATAATAAGCAGAAGCGCCACATTAATGTCGACGATGCTGAGGATACGGCAGTTAATGCCGGATTCAGAGGCTATAAATCCAGTCAGCGGAAAAGCCATTCAACAGAAATCCTAGGGGGCCGTCCAGTTTGGACCGAATACTCAACCGCTTGTGCCAGATACATGGCTGAAGGAAATATGCCCTAGAGGCAATAATAAAGTTATTATTTATTTCCTTATATCATGATAAATGTTTATTATTCATGCTAGAATTGTATTAACCGGAAACATAATACATGTGTGAATACATAGACAAACAGAGTGTCACTAGTATGCCTCTACTTGACTAGCTCGTTAATCAAAGATGGTTATGTTTCCTAACCATAAACAAAAGAGTTTTTATTTGATTAACGGGATCACATCATTAGGAGAATGATGTGATTGACATGACCCATTCCATTAGCTTAGCACCCGATCGTTTAGTATGTTGCTATTGCTTTCTTCATGACTTATACATGTTCCTATGACTATGAGATTATGCAACTCCCGTTTACCGGAGGAACACTTTGTGTGCTACCAAACGTCACAACGTAACTGGGTGATTATAAAGGAGCTCTACAGGTGTCTCCAAAGGTACATGTTGGGTTAGCGTATTTCGAGATTAGGATTTGTCACTCCGATTGTCGGAGAGGTATCTCTGGGCCCTCTCGATAATGCACATCACATAAGCCTTGCAAGCATTGCAACTAATGAGTTAGTTGCGAGATGATGTATTACGAAACGAGTAAAGAGACTTGCCGGTAACGAGATTGAACTAGGTATTGAGATACCGACGATCGAATCTCGGGCAAGTAACATACCGATGACAAAGGGAACAACGTATGTTGTTATGCGGTCTGACCGATAAAGATCTTCGTAGAATATGTGGGAGAAAATATGAGCATCCAGGTTCCGCTATTGGTTATTGACCGGAGACGTGTCTCGGTCATGTCTACATTGTTCTCGAACCCGTAGGGTCCGCACGCTTAAGGTTTCGATGATAGTTATATTATGAGTTTATGCATTTTGATGTACCGAATATTTGATCGGAGTCCCGGATGTGATCACGGACATGACGAGGAGTCTCTAAATGGTCGAGACATAAAGATTGATATATTGGAAGCCTATATTTGGATATCGGAAGTGTTCCGGGTGAAATCGGGATTTTACCGGAGTACCGGGAGGTTACTGGAACCCCCCGGGAGGTATATGGGCCTTAGTGGGCTTTAGCGGAAGAGAGGAGAGGTGGCCAGGGCTGGGCCACGTGCCCCTCCCCCCCTAGTTCGAATAGGACAAGGAGAGGGGGGCGGCACCCCCCTTCCTTCTCTCTCTCCTCTTTCCCCCTCCCGAATCCTATCCCAACTAGGAAACCATAGTCCTCGATAATACTGTAGCGGTGCTTAGGCGAAGCCCTGCGATGGTAGTACATCAAGATCGTCACTACGCCGTCGTGCTGACGGAACTCTTCCCTGACACTTTGCTGGATCGGAGTCCGGGGGTCGTCATCGAGCTGAACGTGTGCTAAAACTCGGAGGTGTCGTAGTTTCGGTGCTTGATCGGTCGGGCCGTGAAGACGTACGACTACATCAACCGCGTTGTGCTAACGCTTCCGCTGTCGGTCTACAAGGGTACGTAGATCACACTCTCCCCTCTCGTTGCTATGCATCATCATGATCTTGCGTGTGCGTAGGAAATTTTTTGAAATTACTACGTTCCCCAACAGTGGCATCCGAGCCTAGGTTTTATGTGTTGATGTTATATGCACGAGTAGAACACAAGTAGTTGTGGGCGATATAAGTCATACTGCTTACCGTCATGTCATACTTTGGTTCGGCGGTATTGTTGGACGAAGCGGCCCGGACCGACATTACGCGTACGCTTACGCGAGACCGGTTCTCTCGACGTGCTTTGCATAAAGGTGGCTAGCGGGTGACAGTTTCTCCAACTTTAGTTGAACCGAGTGTGGCTACGCCCGGTCCTTGCGAAGGTTAAAACAGCACCAACTTGACAAACTATCGTTGTGGTTTTGATGCGTAGGTAAGATTGGTTCTTACTTAAGCCCATAGCAGCCACGTAAAACTTGCAACAACAAAGTAGAGGACGTCTAACTTGTTTTTGCAGGGCATGTTGTGATGTGATATGGTCAAGACATGATGCTAAATTTTATTGTATGAGATGATCATGTTTTGTAACCGAGTTATCGGCAACTGGCAGGAGCCATATGGTTGTCGCTTTATTGTATGCAATGCAATCGCACTGTAATGCTTTAGTTTATCACTAAGCGGTAGCGATAGTCATGGAAGCATACGATTGGCGAGACGACAATGATGCTACAATGGAGATCAAGGTGTCGCGCCGGTGACGATGGTGATCACGACGGTGCTTCGAAGATGGAGATCATAAGCACAAGATGATGATGGCCATATCATATCACTTATATTGATTGCATGTGATGTCTATCTTTTATGCATCTTATCTTGCTTTGATTGACGGTAGCATTTTAAGATGATCTCTCAATAATTATCAAGAAGTGTTCTCCCTGAGTATGCACCGTTGTGAAAGTTCTTCGTGCTGAGACACCACGTGATGATCGGGTGTGATAGGCTCTACGTTCAAATACAACGGGTGCAAAACAGTTGCACACGTGGAATACTCAGGTTATACTTGACGAGCCAAGCATATACAGATATGGCCTCGGAACACGGAGACCGAAAGATCGAGCGTGAATCATATAGTAGATATGATCAACATAGTGATGTTCACCAATGAAACTACTCCATCTCATGTGATGATCGGACATGGTTTAGTTGATTTGGATCACGTAATCATTTAGAGGATTAGAGGGATGTCTATCTAAGTGGGAGTTCTGAAGTAATATGATTAATTGAACTTAAATTTATCATGAACTTAGTCCTGGTAGTATTTTGCAAATTATGTTGTAGATAAATAGCTCACGTTGTTGCTTCCCTGTGTTTATTTTGATATGTTCCTAGAGAAAATTGTGTTGAAAGATGTTAGTAGCAATGATGCAGATTGGATCCGTGATCTGAGGTTTATCCTCATTGCTGCACAGAAGAATTATGTCCTTGATGCACCGCTAGGTGATAGACCTATTGCAGGAGCAGATGCAGACGTTATGAACGTTTGGCTAGCTCAATATGATGACTACTTGATAGTTTAGTGCACCATGCTTAACATCTTAGAATCGGGACTTCAAAGATGTTTTGAACGTCATGGACCATATGAGATGTTCCAGGAGTTGAAGTTAATATTTCAAGAAAATACCCGAGTTGAGATATATGAAGTCTCCAACAAGTTCTATAGCTAAAAGATGGAGGAGAATCGCTCAAGCAGTGAGCATGTGCTCAGATTGTCTGGGTACTACAATCGCTTGAATCAAGTGGGAGTTAATCTTCCAGATAAAATAGTGATTGACAGAATTCTCTAGTCACCATCACCAAGTTAGTAGAACTTCATGATGAACTATAATATGCAAGGGATAACGGAAACGATTCCCAAGCTCTTCATAATGCTGAAATTAACGAAGGTAGAAATCGAGAAAAACATCAAGTGTTGATGGTTGACGAAACCACTAGTTTCAAGAAAAGGGCAGAGGGAAGAAGGGGAACTTCAAGCTGAATAGCAAACAAGTTGCTGCTCAAGTGAAGAAGCCCAAGTCTGGTCCTAAGCCTGAGACTAAGTGCTTCTACTGCAAAGGGACTGGTCACTGGAAGCAGAACTGCCCCAAGTATTTGGCGGATAAGAAGGATGGCAAAGTGAACAAAGGTATATTTTATATACAGATTACTGATGTGTACTTTACTAGTGTTCGTAGCAACCCCTCGGTATTTGATACTGGTTCAGTTGCTAAGAGTAGTAACTCGAAACGGGAGTTGCAGAATAAACAGAGACTAGTTAAGGGTGAAGTGACGATGTGTATTGGAAGTGGTTCCAAGATTGATATGATCATCATCGCACACTCCCTATACTTTCGGGATTAATGTTGAACCTAAATAAGTGTTATTTGGTGTTTGCGTTGAGCATGAATATGATTTGATCATGTTTATTGTAATACGGTTATTCATTTAAGTAAGAGAATAAATTGTTGTTCTGTTTACATGAATAAAACCTTCTATGGTCACACACCCAATGAAAATGGTTTGTTGGATCTCGATCGTAGTGATACACATATTCATAATATTGAAACCAAAAGATGCAAAGTTAATAATGATAGTGCAACTTATTTGTGGCACTGCCGTTTAGGTCATATTGGTGTAAAGCGCATGAAGAAACTCCATGCTGATGGGCTTTTGGGATCACTTGATTATGAATCAGTTGATGCTTGCGAACCATGCCTCATGGGCAAGATGACTAAGACTCTGTTCTTCGGAACAATGGAGCGAGCAACAGATTTGTTGGAAATCATACATATTGATGTATGTGGTCCGATGAATATTGAGGCTCGCGACAGGTATCATTATTTTCTGATCTTCACAGATGATTTGAGCAGATATGAGCATATCTACTTGATGAAACACAAGTCTGAAACATTTGAAAAGTTCAAATAATTTCAGAGTGAAGTGGAGAATCATCGTAACAAAAATAAAAGTTTCTACGATATGATCGCAGAAGTAAAATATTTGAGTTACGAGTTTGGCCTTCAGTTAAAAACAATGTGAAATAGTTTCACTACTCATGCCACCTGGAACACCACAGTGTAATGGTGTGTCCGAACATCATAACCGTACTTTATTAGATATGGTGTGATCTATGATGTCTCTTACCGATCTACCACTATCGTTTTGGGGTTATGCATTAAAGATAGCTGCATTCACGTTTAAAAGGGCACCATCTAAGTCCGTTGAGATGACACAATCTGAACTGTGGTTTGGCAAGAAACCAAAGTTGTCGTTTCTTAAAGTTTGGGATTGTGATGCTTATATGAAAAAGTTTCATCCTGATAAGCTCAAACCCAAATCGGAGAAATATGTCTTCATAGGATACCCAAAGGAGACTATTGGGTACACCTTCTATCACAGATCCGAAGGCAAGACATTCGTTGCTAAGAATGGATCCTTTCTAGAGAAGGAGTTTCTCTTGAAAGAAGTGAGTGGGAGGAAAGTAGAACTTGATAAGGTAATTGTACCTTCTCCCTTATTGAAAAGTAGTTCATCACAAGAAATCTGTTCATGTGACTACTACACCAATTAGTGAGGAAGACTAATGATGATGATCATGTAACTTCAGATCAAGTTAATACCGAATCTCGTAGGTAAACCAGAGTGAGATCCACACCAAAGTGGTACGGTAATCCTGTTCTGGAAGTCATGTTACTAGACCATGATGAACTTGCGAACTATGAGGAAGCGATGATGAGCCTAGATTCCGCGAAATGGCTTGAGGCCATGAAATCTGAGATGAGATCCATGTATGAGAACAAAGTATGGACTTTGATTGACTTGCCCAATGATCGGCGAGCCATTGAGATTAAATGGATCTTCAAGAGGGAGACGGACGTTGATAGTAGTGTTACTATCTACAAAGATAGAATTGTCGCAAAAAGGTTTTCGACAAGTTCAAGGTGTTGACTATGATGAGAGTTTCTCACTCGTATCTATGCTTAAGTCTGTCCGAATCATGTTAGAAATTCCCGCATTTTATGAAATCCAGCAAATGGATGTCAAAACTGCATTCCTGAATGGATTTCTGGAAGAAGAGTTGTATATAATGCAGCCGGAAGGTTTTGTCGATCCAAAAGGAGCTAACAAAGTGTGCAAGCTCCAGCGATCCATTTATGGACTGGTGCAAGCCTCTCGGAGTTGGAATAAATGCTTTGATAGTATGATCAAAGCATATAGTTTTATACAGACTTGCGGTGAAGCCTGTATTTACAAGAAAGTGAGTGGGAGCACTACAGCATTTCTAATAAGTATATGTGAATGACATATTGTTGATCGGAAATAATGTAGAATTATTCTGTAAAGCATAAAGGAGTGCTTTTAAAGAAGTTTTTCAAAGAAAGACCTCGGTGAAGCTGCTTACATATTAAGCATCAAAATCTATAGAGATAGATCAAGACGCTTGATAAGTTTTTTCAATGAGTACATACCTTGACAATATTTTGAAGTAGTTCAAAAATGGAACAGTCAAAGAAAGAGTTCTTGGCTATGTTACAAGGTATGAAATTGAGTAAGACTCAAAGCCCGACCACGGCAGAAGATAGAAAGAGAATGAAAGTCATTCCCTATGCCTCAGCCATAGGTTCTATAAAGTATGCTATGATGTGTACCAGATCTATTGTATACCCTACACAGTGTTAAGCAAGGGAGTACAATAGTGATCTAAGAGTAGATCACTAGACATTGGTCAAAATTATCCTTAGTGGAATAAGGAAATATTTCTCGATTATGGAGGTGACAAAAGGTTCGTCGTAAAAAGTTATGTCGATGCAAGTTTTGACACAGATCTGGATGACTCTAAGTCTCGATCTAGATACAAATTGAAAGTGGGAGCAATTAGCTAGAGTAGCTCTGTCCAGAGCATTGTAGACATAGAATTCGCAAAATACTTACGGATCTGTATGTGACAGACCCGTTGACTAAAATTATCTCACAAGCAAAACATGATCACACTTTAGTACTCTTTGGGTGTTAATCACATAAATGATGTGAACTATATTATTGACTCTAGTAAACCCTTTGGGTATAGGTCACATGACGATGTGAACTATGGGTGTTAATCACATGGTGATGTGAACTCTTAGTGTTGAATCACATGGCGATGTGAACTAGATTATTGACTCTAGTGCAAGTGGGAGACTGAAGGAAATATGCCCTAGAGGCAATAATAAAGTTATTATTTATTTCCTTATATCATGATAAATGTTTATTATTCATGCTAGAATTGTATTAACCGGAAACATAATACATGTGTGAATACATAGACAAACAGAGTGTCACTAGTATGCCTCTACTTGACTAGCTCGTTAATCAAAGATGGTTATGTTTCCTAACCATAAACAAAAGAGTTGTTATTTGATTAACGGGATCACATCATTAGGAGAATGATGTGATTGACATGACCCATTCCATTAGCTTAGCACCCGATCATTTAGTATGTTGCTATTGCTTTCTTCATGACTTATACATGTTCCTATGACTATGAGATTATGCAACTCCCGTTTACCAGAGGAACACTTTGTGTGCTACCAAACGTCACAACGTAACTTGGTGATTATAAAGGAGCTCTACAGGTGTCTCCAAAGGTACATGTTGGGTTGGCATATTTCGAGATTAGGATTTGTCACTCCGATTGTCGGAGAGGTATCTCTGGGCCCTCTCGGTAATGCACATCACATAAGCCTTGCAAGCATTGCAGCTAATGAGTTAGTTGCGAGATGATGTATTACGAAATGAGTAAAGAGACTTGCCGGTAACGAGATTGAACTAGGTATTGAGATACTGACGATCGAATCTCGGGCAAGTAACATACCGATGACAAAGGGAACAACGTATGTTGTTATGCGGTCTGACCGATAAAGATCTTCATAGACTATGTGGGAGCAAATATGAGCATCCAGGTTCCGCTATTGGTTATTGACCGGAGACGTGTCTCGGTCATGTCTACATTGTTCTCGAACCCGTAGGGTCCGCACGCTTAAGGTTTCGATGACAGTTATATTATGAGTTTATGCATTTTGATGTACCGAAGATTTGATCGGAGTCCCGGATGTGATCACGGACATGACGAGGAGTCTCGAAATGGTCGAGACATAAAGATTGATATATTGGAAGCCTATATTTGGATATCGGAAGTGTTCCGGGTGAAATCGGGATTTTACCGGAGTACCGGGAGGTTACCGGAACCCCCCGGGAGGTATATGGGCCTTAGTGGGCTTTAGTGGAAGAGAGGAGAGGTGGCCAGGGCTGGGCCGCGCGCCCCTCCCCCCCTAGTCCGAATAGGACAAGGAGAGGGGGGTGGCACCCCCCTTCCTTCTCTCTCTCCTCTTTCCCCCTCCCGAATCCTATTCCAACTAGGAAAGGGGGGAATCCTACTCCCGGTGGGAGTAGGACTCCTCCTGGCGCGCCCTCCTCCTGGCCGGCCATACCCCCCCCCCCCTTGATCCTTTATATACGGGGGCAGGGGCACCCCTAGACACACAAGTTGATCCACGTGATCATATTCTTAGCAGTGTGCGGTGCCCCCTTCCACCATAGTCCTCGATAAAATTGTAGTGGTGCTTAGGCGAAGCCCTGCGATGGTAGTACATCAAGATCGTCACCACACCGTCGTGCTGACGGAACTCTTCCCCGACACTTTGCTGGATCGGAGTCCAGGGATCGTCATCGAGCTGAACGTGTGCTAAAACTCGGAGGTGTCGTAGTTTCGGTGCTTGATCGGTCGGGCCGTGAAGACGTATGACTACATCAACTGTGTTGTGCTAACGCTTCCGCTTTCGGTCTACAAGGGTACGTAGATCACACTCTCCCCTCTTGTTGCTATGCATCATCATGATCTTGCGTGTGCGTAGGAAATTTTTTTGAAATTACTACGTTCCCCAAGAATGGCACCCCCGAAAAGCCGGCCAATCACACCAACAGGGATTGTTGGGTGTTCAAGCAGGCATGCAAGTTAAATGCCGAAAATAAAGACAAGGGGCTGCATAGCAATGACGACGAAGAGCCCCGGCCGCCGAACAAAGTGGACAGAAGGGTTTTCCCCACAAGTGCGGACGGTGAACATGATATACGCAACCCACATCCCCAAGAGGGAGCGGAAGCGCGCGTTAAGGGACGTATACGCGGTGGACCCAGTCGCCCCAAAGTTCAACCCATGGTCCTCCTGCCCGATCACCTTTGATCGAAGGGACCATCCCACTAGCACCCGTCATGGCGGATTCGCCGCATTGGTTTTAGACCCAATTATTGACAGATTTCATCTCACTAGAGTCCTTATGGACGGCGGCAGCAGCCTGAACCTGCTTTACCAGGATACAATGCGGAAAATGGGCATAGATCCCTCGAGGATTAAGCCCACCAAAACGACCTTTAGAGGCGTAATACCAGGTGTAGAGGCCAACTATACAGGCTCAGTCACACTTGAAGTGGTCTTCGGATCTCCGGATAATTTCCGAAGCGAGGAGTTAATCTTCGACATAGTTCCATTCCGCAGTGGCTATCACGCACTGCTCGGGCGAACCGCATTCGCCAAGTTCAATGCGGTACCGCACTACGCATACCTTAATCTCAAGATGCCAGGCCCTCGAGGAGTAATTACGGTCAATGGAAACACCGAACGCTCCCTCCGAACGGCGGAGCACACGGCGGCCCTTGCAGCGGAAGCACAAAGCAGCCTCTCCAGGCAATTCTCCAGTCTGGTCATTAAACGTCCGGACACCGTCAAGCGCGCCTAGAGTAACCTACAACAAGACCGCCTGGCACATTCCGAGCAGGCGTAGCAATGCGGCCCCAACCCCAGCCCTCGCAAAAATGCGACACCAGTGCTTCGCGTACATAACTACGCCCTAGAAATACCATGGGTACAGGGGGGGCACCGTCACGGCACGCCCAAAACACGGCTTAAACCGCACCAGGGGCTGCCGATTTTTTAATTTTCTCTTACTTTCAGGACCCCATTCTTCGGAAGGCCTGTTCGGCAGTTCAATTGCCGCACAAACGATGCAAGAACCAGGGAAGCAGACAAGCCATGCCGCATTACGGAACTCCCAGGTGGTCTCTATCACGAGCAGTATACCTGTTTCACATATCATTCCGCAGCCTATCCCTGGAACGGACATGTTAAATAGTCCAACCTTTTGCTTATCGCATTATTTGTATCGTTCGGCTTTGATCGCAGCCCTTTTTAATAAACAATGCATAGCTTTTGTCTATTTTTGCATTACTCTTTTTTTACAAATATATGTTCCTTAACGACATGTTGCACCCGTACACTTTGGTACGGCCAAAATACGCCAGGGGCTTTAGTACCCCTCAATATGGTGTGAGAAGTCCGAACACTTTAACAAGTGCGGCACCCCGAACTTATAGCATTATATGCATCGGCTCCGAATCATGTCTTGGGTCAATAGTTGGGTTTTCCCGGCTCCTATGTTTTGGTGCCTTACGTTCCGCTATATCGGCTAAGGTAGCACTAGGAGAACTACTGCGACTGTGCCCCAGTTGAGCTGGGTCGAGCACCTCAGTAGAGAAAGCTAAAACTGACTATCATGATGAAGCGAGAGCTGGTCGCTGTTCGAGAGGTTTTTCGAGTCCCTAAAGACTTATGCCGCTTAGAGCGAGGAGTCGGCTCTGTCCGGCCAAGGCGTGGATAGCGCCCCGAACTCGGTCTTCCGAATACCAGGGGCTTCGCCGAAATTTAAAATTATAGAATTCTATGGCTAAGTGAGAGTGTTCACGCATTATAGTCCGATTGCCTTGTTCGTTGGGCTGAGCGCCTCCCTCGAAGGACCCAAACATGGGAAAAAGAGCGCTCAGGTTTATCCCCGAACACCCCAGCACTAGCGGCACGGGGGCAGAAGCCGACGAATCGCCATCTCTCAGATTTGATAAACAGCCACACAGAAGGTAATATTTTAAATTCCAACAGCATTGCTTAGCGCATATGAGCAAGTTTTCAGCGCACAGGACAAAACAAGCGAGTTTTACTCAAAAATTACATCCCTGGAACATTCATCCGCCATAAGGCGGGAACCCTTCAGAACATCCTTATAATAATTCTCGGGCTTGCGATGCTCTTTCCCCGGCGGTGGCCCGTCCTTCACAAGCTTCTCAGCATCCAGCTTGCCCCAGTGCACCTTAGCACGGGCAAGGGCCCTACGGGCACCTTCAATGCAAACGGAGCACTTGATGACTTCGAGCCTTGGACAGGCCTCCACCAGCCGTCGCACCAGCCCGAAATAGCTCCCAGGCAGAGCCTCTCTAGGCCACAGCCGAACTATGAGGCCCTTCATGGCCTGTTCGGCCGCCTTGTGGAGCTCGACCAATTGCTCCAGCTGGTCGCTCAGGGGCATGGGGTGTCCGGCCTCAGCATACTGAGACCAGAACACCTTCTCTGTCGAGCTGCCCTCCTCGGCTCGATAGAATGTGGCGGCATCGAACACGCTACGGGGAAGATCTGCGAATGCTCCTGGAGAACTCCGGATTCGGGTAAGTAACAAGTAACTCACGTTTATGTGTTTGCTTTGCATAAAGAATGCCTTACCCGCCGCTATCTTTTTCACCTCATCCAACTCCTGGAGGGTCTTCTAGGATTCGGCCTTGGCAGACTTGGCATTTTCAATAGCCACCGCGAGCTCGGACGCTCGCGTCTTTGAGTCAAGCTCCAAACTCTCATGTTTTTCCATGAGAGCCTGGAGCTCTTGCCGCACCTTGCCAACCTCGGCCTCATACTTCTCCCGCTCGGTGCGCTCCGTGGCCGCCCTCTTCTCGGCCTCGAGCAGCGCTTGCTTCAGGATCGCCACCTCAGACGTGGCCCCTACAATAGCCACGATAATCCTATCATTTTTGGCAATTGCACCTTTATATATATATATATATATATTTAAACAAGGTATTTCTTACCTTCCTTGTCCTCGAGCTGCTTCTTGGCACGCCCGAGCTCTTGCTCGGACTGCTCGAGGTTCTGCTTTAGCATGTCCACTTCCGCAGTCAGTGTGGCGGACGCCAGCAGAGAAGCCTGCATATGCATATTGACTCCTTTTTGTTAGACTCCTGCGAATATTATTTGATCCTCTATTCGGCTTTTCTTCCCGAACGCCAAACAGAGCATCAGGGGCTACTGTCTATGTGGTAATATTATTTACACATTCTTTACTTACCTCAAAGCCTGTTAAAAGGCTAGCACAAGCTTCAGTCAGTCTGTTCTTGGCGGACTGAACCTTCTGGACCATCGCGCTCATAATGGTGCGGTGCTCCTCGTCGATGGAGGCGCCTTTGAGCGCCTCCAACAGATTGTCCGGTGCCTCCGGTTGGACGGGGGTCACCGGCACGAAGGGCCTGCTCCTCTTGGAAGGAGGTCGCCTGCCAGACTTTGGAACCTTTGAAGGCTCCGGAGCGGTGTCCGGCCTAGAGCCGGACTTGGAGCCCTGGGGGGTTTTATCCCCTTTACTCCTGGAGTCCGGGAGGTCGCCTTGCGGCGCCTCCAGGACCACCTCCTCCTGGCATGGAACCTGTGGGGGCAGCACTTCAGCGTCGTCCATAGGGCGGGGGGAGGAAGCTATCGGAAGCGAATTCACATCCGATGAGTCCAGTGAACCGCTCGACGACGCGTCGAGCCGGTCTTTGGGTGAGCTGCATAATAATATTCGACATAAGGGAAAGCTGTGCAATAAAGGAATACTACGAGTTACTCTGGTATCCGGATACTTACGATTTCGCCAGGGGCTTGGCCTTGGGCGGCCACTCCTCTTCGTCGTCGTCAGCGCTGGTGGAGTAGTCCGGAGGAAGGGTTTTCCCCTTCTTGGACCCTTCGGCCTCCCCAGTTGGCGAGGCCTTCCTTTTCTTCCCTTCCCCCACTGGAGGGGGAGAGGTCTCTTCTTCCTCCTCCTCGTCTTCATGGGAGGAGTGCGCCTTGGAGTCGTCGGATGATGAATCCGACACCTCTGGGCGTCGGGCACTCTTTCGAGTCCCCGTGGCCTTCTTCTTGGCCTTCTTCTCTGGCACCCATAGGGTGCCGGAACCAGCAGCTTCGCCAATCGAGCGTCCGCTGGGCCCTCGGGCAAAGGAGCCGGACAGTTGATCTATCCGGACGTCTCCTGCCAATCCTATCAAAGGTAAGGGAGCTTAGATCCCGCATGGAGCCAAACTATGAAAAACCGATACCCTGTAAAAGGTAAAAACAGCTTACCACATGAGCATGACGCTGCGTGCTGAATCCGTGATCCTCGATAGAGGATGCGGGGGCTTCGGCGCCCTTGAAAAGCATCTTCCAGGCATCTTCATACGTCGTGTCGAAGAGCCTGCTCAGAGTTCGGTGCCGCACCGGGTCGAACTCCCACAGGTTGAAATCCCGTTGTTGACACGGGAGGATCCGGCGGAGGAGCATAACCTGGACTACATTGACAAGTTTGAGCTTCTTGTCCACCAGGGTTTGGACGCATGTTTGGAGTCCAGTCAGCTCTCCTTTTTTGCCCCATGACAGGCCCGTCTCTTTCCAGGACGTGAGCCGCGTTGGGGGTTCGGACCGGAACTCGGGGGCTGCGACCCACTTAGGGTCGCGCGGCTCGGTGACGTAAAACCACCCCGATTGCCACCCCTTCAGGGTCTCCACAAAGGAGCCCTCGAGCCATAAGACGTTGGGCATCTTGCCCACCATGGCGCCTCCGCACTCCGCCTAGTTGCCGCGCACCACCTTCGGCTTGACATTGAAAGTCTTGAACCATAGGCCGAAATGGGGGCGGATGTGGAGGAAAGCCTCACACACGACGATAAACGCCGAGATGTTGAGGATGAAATTCGGGGCCAGATCATGGAAATCCAGGCCGTAGTAGAACATGAGCCCCCGGACAAATGGGTGGAGAGGGAAGCCCAGTCCGCGGAGGAAATGGGGGAGGAACACCACCCTCTCATGGGGCCTAGGGGTGGGGATGAGCTGCCCCTCTTTGGGAAGCCGGTGCACAATGTCGTTAGACAAGTATCCGGCCTACCTTAGTCTTTTGATGTGTCCCTCCGTAACGGAGGAGACCATCCACTTGCCTCCCGCTCCAAACATGGCTGGAGAAGGTTGAGGTGGGGAGTGCGGACTTGGGCGCTGGAGCTTGAGTGCGCGAAAATGGATAGGCAGAGGAGGAAGAAGGCATAGGTGAAAAGGTGGATCCTTATCCCCTTATATGGGTGGGCGCGACTATGCGTCCCCACCAGCCTGGTAAAACTCGCTTATCTCCCAAGCGCCATAATCAATGGCGCGGTTGGATTACCCACCCCCGTATTGATGAGAATCCTGGAATAAGGGGACACGATATCTGCTTTAACAAGACGTGCCAAGGAAACCGCCTCGCATAACATGCTGAGGTGGCACAATAAAACGATTCGAATAAAGGCTTGGCCGTGGTGCGATGTCACACTACGGAATACATCAGTAGATTAGATTTGTGTAAATATTATTCTCTCTATGGCAATATGTGGAAACTTATTTTGCAGAGCTGGACACTATCTTTGTGTTCAAAATCTTCTATGAAGTACTTGGAGGAGGAACCCGCCTTGCAATGCCGAAGACAATCTGCGCGTCGGACTCGTCGTCATTGAAGCCTGGTTCAGGGGCTACTGAGGGAGTCCTGGATTAGGGGGTGTCCGGATGGCCGGACTATACCTTCAGCCGGACTCCTGGACTATGAAGATACAAGATTAAAGACTTCGTCCCGTGTCCGGGAGGGACTTTCCTTGGCGTGGAAGGCAAGCTTGGCGATACGGATATGTGGATCTCCTACCATTGTAACCGACTCTATGTAACCCTAACCCTATCTGATGTCTATATAAACCGGAGGGTTTTAGTCTGTAGGACGACATTCATACACAACAATCATACCATAGGCTAGCTTCTAGGGTTTAGCCTCTCTGATCTCGTGGTAGATCTACTCTTGTACTACCCATATCATCAATATTAATCAAGCAGGACGTAGGGTTTTACCTCCTTCAAGAGGGCCCGGACCAGGGTAAAACTTCGTGTCCCTTGCCTCTTGTTACCATCCGGCCTAGACGCACAGTTCGGGACCCCCTACCCGAGATCCGCCCGTTTTGACACCAACAGCTGGGCTTGATGGCGAGGCAGGAGAGACGGGGCACGGCGAGGGATGCAGGGGGCGCTTGAGAGGCTGCTTGCGGGGAGGGCCTAGTGGATCGATGGGGTGGATGGAGCAGCGGGGATCGGGCGATGCTCGGGTTGGCTCGATGGGGAATTCAAGGGAGAGTGGGTGGCGGCTGGAGGTTGGGCAGCGCGGATCCCCAATAAGATGGTGGCGGCGGCGGGCACGGAATGGATGGGACAAGCGGGCTAGAATTTAGGGATTAGGGGCTATATATAGCATGTAGGTGAAAGGAGAGGGATCTGGATCATCGGATCGAAATCGGACGGTTCAGAAAGAATAGGCTAGGGAGTCCAAATAATAAAACGGTGATATTTTGTAGATGTTTGGGGATGATCCAGACACAACGGTGGCGACAGTCCGGGTCGGGTCCGGGACAGCTTTTCGAACGCGCACGCAAGGAGAGCCGCGGGCTGACGAGAGAGGTTAGGTTGGACCTGGCGGTAGGTCGTGAGCTGTGTAGACGGTCTCCAGCTGAGAGAAGAGAAGAGAGGGAGGACCGGCAACAGTTTCCGGAGACCGAAAACGTCCGACGTTAGACCAACTATATTGCCGCTATAGTTAATCATTGGGGCGTCAAACGAACTCCAAATGCGATGAAACTTGGCAGGCGGACTACTAACAACAAAACAACACCGCACGCCAGCTCTCATCCCATTCCGAGAACATTTTTCGTCCACTTATAAAATAATATTTCGGACGTGCCGCGGGCGCTTGCAAGTGTGTCTGGACTTAGAACGGACAACGAAAGGAACGGGGAGACCTGGACAGATGCATGTTTTGAAAACATGATGATGCAATGCACATGATGACATGACAAGATGCAAAACGCAAGCGAATGACATGGCAACGACAGCGAATAACTGGAAGACACCTAGCGCGTCGGTCTCGGGGCGCTACAACACTCCACCACTACGAAGGATCTCGTCCCGAGATCTAGAATGGCACCGGAGGGAAAATGGAAGAGAAAGAGAAGAGGTAAAGCTAAGTTGCTTCTTTGACCAATGATTGAAACCATGAACCTTGAGAGGTTGAACAACTTGAAAGAAAGAATTGCAACGGGGATGAACGAAGTTGAAAACACTCCGTTATGAAAGAGGAATAAGAAAGAACAACTTCGGGCAGCAATCCGATTGAAAAGAAAAGGAATTGAATAAGAACTTGGTAAGATGAGAAGATACTTGATGAAATCACAACACACTGCCTCCGGAACTATTGAATGAATGGAACAAGGGGTAATAAAAATCTCAGACAGCACTCCGGTTGAAAAGAGATGCAAGGCTTGATAAGGCGAAAAGAACTTGAGCAAAAATGGCACCACATTCCGGTTAAATGGATAAGCATGAAAAGAACAAGATCCTGACAAGAACAAGAAGAAGGTTTGAAGAGAGCAGCATCACAAAGCCTCTGGATGAAAGAATCAAAGGTAGAACGTCGGAACAAAAGGATGGAGAAGAAAAGACAACTTCTACCACAATTAAACTTGGAAAGCATCCTTGCAAGACAAGATTGCACGGGGATTGTTGGAAAAACAACAACGAAAAGGATAAGCTTGTAGTGGGCTTACGGAGAACATCTCAAAACTATGAGGTGAAATTCTGCCACTCACTGAAAAAGATTGGATTGGAAAGAACAAGGAGACGAGAAACTATTCCACCGGGAGGATAAATGAAGAACTTGGATCATTTATAAGCACCATAAATAGCAACAATCCTTAGGGAAGGCTTTAGGTGAAATATAACCCAAGATAACTCCAACGAAAAGGTAGACGGATTTAAAATATCTCATTCTTAACAACATGTGAATCATGAAACATGAACTCAAATTATCAAGAATGACATAATACCACCTCCAATGATACGGTAGAAAGAATTTCACTCTGGATTGCAAGATGAAGAATGCTTGAACTCCTCTGGAAAGAATCTTGACGAACACTTCGAGAAGAAATTGAATCCTTGATCAACCATCATGTAAAGCCTCCTTGGAGAACTCCGGTAAGAAAAAAATGAACAACCAAAATGAAGGATAAAAGAATAAGGTTGAAGCCTTGCAATGATTTAGATGGATCTTCGTGATGATATAATTGAATAACTTTGAGCTCCATAAAGAAAGATGGACAACTTGAACCGAGAATTTGATGAACCTCTGGAATAGTGAATTAATCACTTGGAAGAACAAGAGTAAGGATTACGTTATGCGTATCCTTCACCAATTTAAATTGATTACAAACAACGGATTTGGCATACTACTTATTCTCGAAGAACGGATTAAGATAGATATCGCGCCAACTTGAGAATGCCTTCAATGAAACACCGGTGGAATCAAAACCACGAATGAATTGATATGATAACGAAAGAAGAGGAATCTTGCACGAACCACCATAAGAATTGGAGATGAACGAAATAAAGGGACGAATCACCGGGTAAGAATTGACAAATGAACAAAGATACATGAGAGAGTTTAGATACAAAGGAATGAAGAGATCATGAACTGATTAAAGGATATTTGATTGATGCCCCCGTAAGATTGGAGAACGAGATCTGAAAGGTGAGAATGAATAATTCTTCTAAAATGATGGGCTCCGGATAATCAAACTGAGAAGACTCTTGAATTGCACCGGATGGGTGAAAATAATATCTCCCAATCGAAAAACAATTATGAGAGGATGACAAAAGTCTAGCACCATGAATCTTCATGAAAACAGAGGAAGATTTACGAGAAACTCTTCTTCGGTCTTCAAAATCTGAGAATTACGACAAGAAACACCACCCTGAATTATTTAGACACTCCGGAAGAATCAAAAGCGAAGAGGTTGAGCCAACGATGAAAAGAATTTGACCGATCTTGGAGAAAGGCATTAGACTGATGATAAATCATTCTTACGTCAAACTTTGAAATGAATTTGAAAAGCTCTGGGAAAATTAGAAGAGTCAGGTAAGATCCTGGGAAAAGACCTGTGGGTTAGGGCCCACTCAAAAGAAACACCGTTGAAAAGGTCGCTTGGAAGATAGATTGCACTGGTTGAATTAAAAGGCTTGAATGAGAGAACATCCTCAAAAGCGCTTGAACGAATGTAGAATGGAAACACGAATCTTCGAGATATCTTGAGCACTCCGGAACAATACAATAGCGAGCGTGGAATGATTATGAGGTGCACCGGCATGATAGGGTATTTGAAATGAGGAAAGGATATGATCCACAAAGCTTGAATTGAAACCACCGGAGAAGAAAAAGAACGAAGAATGATGAGCTTGAAGCTCCGTTAACATCTTCATGAGCATCACCGGGTAAGAACATTGACGGAAAAGAATGGAGAGACTTCACAAGAATAAAAGGATACTTGATAAAGAAATCTTAGTCCTTGAGGAAAAAGGGTGGGTGGGCGGGAATAACAAAGGCAACTTGGAGACGGATGAAACAAACACCGTTGAGAAGAACTGATAATTGATCTTGCGAATGTTGAAGTGATCGGATCCACTTCAAGAGAGACACACCGGTTGAAAAGGATTGACATGACAGACTCAATGATCGAGAAGGATTAGTATTCACATCGGAGTATAAGAACACCATTTAGGAAAAGGTATGGAATCAACATTTGACTTCGAAGCAACTCGAATACCACAACTCGAAACAAAAACAAAGGATTGGCTTGCAGAATAAGCCGGAACAAACATATGATAGAGATTTCGTCCGAAGTTTTCGTGGTGGGGCCTACAAGGGCTCGATCGTACAGCACCATCATGTACAAGGCAGTGCACATGACATACGAAGCGTCCCCGAGTCGGCATAGCCAAGGACTCTTTAAGACACAGCGAGACCACTGTAAAACCAACCGTGAGTAGGCGGACCACTAGACGTCGAACCCCAATTTCATATCATATATCCGTCGGAAAGATATCCTAAGAGCTACTTGAATTCCCACTTATAAACTCCCGAAATTTTCCAGTTATGCAATCAGGTGTTGGGGATATAGGGGAAGCATAATATCTCACCCAAAACTACACAAATCCTACATCCAGCTGTATCCATCCTTTAACACATAACCAAGAAACCTTCGGAAATCGTTTACCTCAACCTTCGAGAAGCATCCATTATACGAGTTATGGCAATACTCCCGAACTCCCGCCCCAGTACTGGGTGGCCTCGAGGTTATCTCACCAACAACTGCATAAAAGAGATTTTTGATGTCGGCGAAACTAAACTCAGGTATTCCAGAACTGCAATGATAAAATTGTGACGACAACACCTCGGAGCTCAACTCCCCGGGACACTGCCACAACCCCTAAATGACAGGAGGCACCAAGAACAATGTTCTCATCACAAATCGATCGGAACGATTCCAAGATACCCGCGTGATCCTAAAAAAATTAGTGAAATTTGAGAAGAGAAGAGTCAAAACTCTACGTCGGGATGCCTCACCAGAGCGACGAAGGGACTGAGGAGTAAAAAGAATTCCTAAACTCTCCGATATATATAAATCCTAAACGACTCAAAACATTTTTCTAGACTCAACAACGCCAACGATTCGATCAAGCAGGGGGCTCCTAAGGTCGGGGAAGGCTCTGATTACCAACTTGTAACGCCCTGGATGCGGCTATATCTCCCACGTGTCGAAGCACGACTTAGAGGCATAATCGCATTGAAAGCAATGTCGCAAGTGAGGTAATCTTCACACAACCCATGTAATACATAAGGGAAAGAGATACATAGTTGGCTTACAATCGCCACTTCACACAATTACATGAATAAAGCATTACATCAACCAAATACAATCAAGGTCCGACTACGGAACCAAAATAAAAGAAGACTACCCCAAAATCTACACAGAACCCCGATCGACCCCAACTGGGCTCCACTACTGATCAACTAGAACGAAACACCACAAAGGACAAGATCTTCATCGAGCTCCTCCTTGAGCTTGATTGCGTCACCTGCTCGGAAACATCGGCACCTGCAAACTGGTATTGGAAGTATCTATGAGTCACGGGGACTCAGCAATCTCACACCCTCGCGATCAAGACTATTTAAGCTTATGGGTAAGGTAAAGGTATGAGGTGGAGCTGCAGCAAGCGACTAGCATATATGGTGGCTAACATACGCAAATGAGAGCGAGAAGAGAAGGCAAAAGCACGGTCGAACAACTATGATCAAGAAGTGATCCTAGAACAACCTACGTCAAGCATTACTCCAACACCGTGTTCACTTCCTGGACCCCGCCGAGAAGAGACCATCACGGTAACACAGGCGGTTGATGTATTTTAATTAAGGTCAACTTCAGGTTTTCTACAACCGGACATTAACAAATTCTCATCTGCCCATAACCACGGGCACGGCTTTCGAAAGTTCAAATCCCTGCAGGGGAGTCCCAACTTAGCCCATCACAAGCTCTCACAGTCAACGAAGGATATTCCTTCTAGCGGGAAGACCCGATCAGACTCGGAATCCCGGTTACAAGACATCCTCGACAATGGTAAAACAAGTCCAGCAACACAGCCCGAATGTGCCGACAAATCCCGATAGGAGCTGCACATATCTCGTTCTCAGGGCACACTTAGATAGGTCAAGCTACGAATAAAACCAACCCTCGAGTTGCCCCGAGGTGGCCCCGCAGGCTGCCCAGTTCGGACCAACACTCAGAGGAGCACTGGCCCGGGGGGTTCAAATAAAGATGACCCTTGGGCAGGCCTACCCAAGGGAAAGAAAAGGCTAGGTGGCGAATGGTAAAACCAATGTTGGGCATTGCTGGAGGAGTTTTATTCAAGGCGAACTGTCAAGTGGTTCCCATTATAACCCAACCGCATAAGGAACGCAAAATCCAGGAACATAACACCGATATGATGGAAACTAGGGCGGCAAGAGTGGAACAAAACACCAGGCATAAGGCCGAGCCTTCCACCCTTTACCAAGTATATAGATGCATTAATTAGATAAGAGATATTGTGATATCCCAACAAAATAACCATGTTCCAAACATGGAACAAAACTCCAATCTTCACCTGCAACTAACAACGCTATAAGAGGGGCTGAGCAAAGTGGTAACATAGCCAAACAACGGTTTGCTAGGATAAGGTGGGTTAGAGGCTTGGTTCAACAAATGGGAGGCATGACAAGCAAGAGGTAGGTATCGCAGCATAGGCATAGCAAAAGAGCGAGCAACTAGCAAGCAAAGATAGAAGTGATTTCGAGGGTATGGTCATCTTGCCTAAGATCCCGCAAGGAAGAAGAACGAGTCCATGAAGAAGACAAACGGACGTAGTCGAACGAATCCTCACAACTCCGTAACGAAACCGAAGCTAACGGAGAAGCAACCCGGAAAGAAGCAAACAACAAAGTAAACAACCATCACATAAGCATGGCATGATGCACAACCAGGTATGATGCATGTCCGGTTTAAATGAGGCATGACATGGCAAAATGCACAAACAATCCTACAAATTAAATGGAGCTCAATATGCAATGAGTTGCATATTGATGAAACACCACATGACTTATTTAGTTCTCTCTCGCTTAGGTACTGAACAATATTAAATGTTGTTAGCATGGCAAGAGTTGACGCATAATGAAACTATCTATCTAGGCAAGTTTAAATGAGGCCGAAAGCAACGAACAACAATTCCGGTAAATCCCCATATGCATATATTAGGTTTGGTGTTGTTCTGCCCTAAACCAAATTTTATAGTTGTTAAACATGCAAGATGAGTGCACCATGTTAAACTAGGCATTTTTCCACCCCATTTACATATAAAGTTTATTAAATTCGGAGTTACGGTTATTTAGTTATGAATTAAGTCATTTTAGCATGGCATAGGAGCAAATTTAAACAAACATCATTTTAAACATCTTAAACATGGGTGAAAGTTGAATAATATTAAACTAGACAAAATTCTAAGCAAGTTTCATATATAAATCATTTTAAACCGATGCTCGGTTGTTAAGTTATTATATGCATGAAGCACAAGGGGTTTTTTGAAATACTGTAAAACCTGGGAAATTAGACAAATTCGCATAACTAAAAAACAGAAATAGGCCGAAACAAGACTGGCCCAACAGTGCACAAGGGGGCTGCTCACTTTGGGCCTAGAGGAAAAGATGGGCCGGTTGGGCCTTGGCGCGGCACAGGGGAGCGACTGGGCCGGCTCGCGCAGGGGAGCGGCTGGGCCGGCTCGCGCAGGGTGGAGGTCAACGCTCGCGGTTCCCTCGCTCGCTCGACCTGGAGCAGAGGAGGCAGATGCTAGCGACGCGAGCAAGGGCTGTCTCCGGCCTGTGCCCACCGGATCCGGCGACGACGGGCGCGGGGACGATGAACCGGGCGTGGGGAGGTCCAGGAGCGGGACGACGGGCTGATGCAGGGCAGCAGCAGGTTCAGTACAGGGGTGCAGCGGCGGCGCGCACGGGACACGGCGGAGATGAGCGGATCCGGGTGCGTGACGACATTCTCTGGCGAGGTGGCGCGCGGGCGAAGCTGAAGGAGGCGGCGCATGTCCTCTGTTCGCCAATAAGCAGAGTAGCACCGATGTCTTGGCACGGCTGCAAGTGGCACGGCTCCACGTCGGTGCCGGGAACGGGGAAACAAACGGAGGTGGCCGGAATGGGATGGAGCTTTGGTCGCCGGCGATGGATCCAGGGCCGAACCAGGCGGGCACGGCGGCCGGAGATCCATCGCGGGATTCCCTGGCGGCAACTTGGTCAAACGGGACAGAATCCAGAGGTTAGAGGAGCAGGAGATTCAGGAAAAGGAAAAAGGGCATGAGGCAGGGGACCTGTTGGTCCGGCGGAGGCGCCCTGGTGGTTGAGGCCGCTGGCGACGAACGACAGGCAGCGCTGCTAGTCTAGGTCGTCGGCGGGGATGGCGGGGCTTGATGGCGAGGCAGGAGAGACGGGGCACGGCGAGGGATGCAGGGGGCGCTTGAGAGGCTGCTTGCGGGGAGGGCCTAGTGGATCAATGGGGTGGATGGAGCAGCGGGGATCGGGCGATGCTCGGGTTGGCTCGATGGGGAATTCAAGTGAGAGTGGGTGGCAGCTGGAGGTTGGGCAGCGCGGATCCCCAAGAAGATGGTGGCGGCGGCGGGCATGGAATGGATGGGACAAGCGGGCTAAAATTTAGGGATTAGGGGCTATATATAGCATGTAGGTGAAAGGAGAGGGATCTGGATCATCGGATCGAAATCGGACGGTTCAGAAAGAATAGGCTAGGGAGTCCAAATAATAAAACGGTGATATTTTGTAGATGTTTGGGGATGATCTAGACACAAAGGTGGCGACAGTCCGGGTCGGGTCCGGGACAACTTTTCGGACGCGCGCGCGAGGAGAGCCGCGGGCTGACGAGAGAGGTTAGGTTGGACCTGGCGGTGGGTCATGAGCTGTGTAGACGGTCTCGAGCTAAGAGAAGAGAAGAGAGGGAGGAACGGTGACTGTTTCCGGAGACCAAAAACGTCCGACATTAGACCGACTATATTGCCGCTATAGTTAATCGTTGGGGCGTCAAACGAACTCCAAATGCGATGAAACTTGGCAGGCGGCCTACTAACAACAAAACAACACCGCACGCCAACTCTCATCCCATTTCGAGAACATTTTTCGGCTACTTATAAAATAATATTTCGGACGTGTCGCGGGCGCGTGCAAGTGTGTCTGGACTCAGAACGGACAACGGAAGGAACGGGGAGACCTGGACAGATGCAAGTTTTGAAAACATGATGCTGCAATGCACATGATGACATGACAAGATGCAAAACGCAAGCGAATAACATGGCAATGACAGCGAATAACTGGAGGACACCTGGCGTGTCGGTCTCGGGGCGCTACATCAGGTTTCCAGTAGGTCCCATCAGCATTGAGTTTCCTCTCAAAGGCAATACCCTCTTTCCTAGGGTTCCTGTTGAGGATCTGCTTCTTAAGCACATCACAAAGAGCCTAATGCCCTTTGAGGCTTTTGTACATGCCTGTCACATACAATTCCTTCAGCCCTGCATGGTCAGTGATACTAGTAGCATCCTCAGATGAGGAATTAGTGATAGCAGAGACAGGTGAAGAATTTGCAGCTTCACGTTCAATGCACTTCAAACATGGAGGATTAAACTCTTCCTGAGCAGCGCTGATTTGTTGAGCAAGTAATGAATCACGCTCCTTCTGAAGATCTTCATAACTCACTCTTAACTGCTCAAGATCTTGCTTTCTTTGAAAAAATTCATAGGAAAGCTTCTCATGATCAGATAAGAGAGTGTTATGATGACTCTGAAGGTTATCAAACTTGGACTGGAGTCCCTGAAGACTTTCAGCCAAAGCTTTAGAACAATCCATTTCTTTGCCCAACATATCATCGCTCTCATCTAGCATATTTTGAACTTTTTCCAAAGCTCTTTGTTGTTTAGTGGCAAGGGAAGCAATTTTGGCATAACTGGGTCCAAATTCATCACCAGATTCATCATCACTGGACTCAGATAAGTAGCATTCAGTTACCTTGGCACCTTTTGCCATAAGGCATGATGCAGAGGATGATGATTTTGGAATGAAAGTCATAGCCTTGCGCGATTCCATGAAGTCCTCAAACCAGGGTTCATGGTGAGATCGATGTCCTTCATAGACCTCAGAGAGTCGGTCCCAGATGAGCTTCGCATGGTAGAGATGCATAATGTTCCTGAACTGATTTTGTGACAAGCCAGAGCAGATGATGTCCTTCGCCATGAGGTTGTGTAGCATGTACTTGCGAATATCATTAGCCTCTGCCATCTTGCATAGGTCAGTAAGACCAATCTCACTGACGGTCCAGAGTTCGTTGTTCATCGCCATGAGGTGCTTCTTCATCATGACATTCCACTTGGGATAATCATGACCGTCAAAGATGGGGCATGTCACAGTCTTCATTCCTACGGTCAACATAACTAAAACTCCATGCGGTTAAACCAAAATCACACAGAACAAGGGAGTACCTTGCTCTGATACCAATTGAAAGTGTGTTAAGTCGACTAGAAGGGAGTGAATAGGTGATTTTTATAAATTCTTCATTGAGGAATTTTAGGGCGAGGAAATTCCTGAGCGAAGAACTACTTGCAGCGAAATAAGTACTTAGATGCAGACATGACATAACATAAGCATGGATATCACGATGAATTGAAAACAAACACAGAGTACAGAAAGCGTAAACACAAGATAAAGCAGGGTGAAGAGAAATAGACTGAAGAAATTGAACTAAGGAAATTGAGAAATTCTTCAGTCAAAGCCTTCAAACATATATGAACAAGCACACAACAAAGTAATGAGGAAATGAAGGGGTTGAGGAAATAGAACCAGTAAGCTTGGTGAAGACAATGATTTGGTAGACCAATTCCAACTTCTGTGACAGTTGTACGTCTGGTTAGAGCGGCTAGGTATTTAAACCTGAGGACACACACATAGTCCTCATCGTATTCTCCTTGAACTAAGGTCACACAGACTTCGTCCAATCACTCGTGGTAAGTCTTCAGGTGACTTCCAAACCTTCACAAACTTGGTCACCCAGTAAAATCCTACGTCCTGCTTCATTGATATTGATGATGATGATCACGGTTACCAGAGTGCTCTATCTCGAGAGCTATTGTCTAAACCTAACTTGTCCAACTTGTGGAACTTGTCTCTCTTGTCCCTTTTGGGGAGCCCTGCCCCTCCTTATATATGTTGGAGGAGCGGGTTACATGTAGATTCCTTATCTGATATTCAGCCGGTTTGAAGATGTAAAACTTGCCGGTTTAATATTACCAAACTGGTCGGTTTATAAATATTGATGGCACCGGGTCATAATTGTTGTCGACACCGGGTCATGTAATTGATCTTCCTAATTTTCTCAAAACTGATAAAATGAAGATGTTCCTCCTTATATATGCATAATACATGTAGCCCCCAAGTCTTAAGAGGAGAACATAGTGATAACTTAAGACTTGCTCCAATAAGTGTTTCAACCTTGAAGAAATCTGGTTTGTTCATCTCAATCATATAAACTGAATACTCCATATATGTAGCCCCCAAGTGCCGGGTTGTCATGCTTGTAGCAACCTGGGACTTGTAATTGCTTATAAAAACTTCAATCAGTGTAACCCACAAGGGCCGGGTCATTATGCAATAATGAGCAGGAACTTTGTAAATATAATTATGTAGATTTTAGCAGTGATGTGTAGCCCCCAAGGGCCGGCTTAGTAAGATAATACTGAACCGGGACTTGATATATACTTCAATGAAAATAACATCTTATAATATAGCTTCCACCGTAGGGCTTGAACCCACGTCCACAAGGTTAAGAGCTATGTGCTTTACCAACTAAGCAATGGATCCTTCAATATTATGGACGAAAACTTGTGTACCTTGAATTGTTGACAGGAGCAATTGGTAGCCCCCAAGAGCCGGCTCATTATAATATGATGAGTCGAGTCTTCAATAAGACTAGTAAAAATGACTTTGCATTAGCCCCCAAGTGTCATGATGCATGCTTGCAGCGACATGAGACTTGCATGTAATCTCGATTTAAATAATGTAGCCCCCAAGTGTCGGGTTGTAAGCCTGCAGCGACTCGGGACTATTCCTTCCATTGTAGAATAAATCATATCCTTTGATAAAATAATAGATATTGCGCTAAAGCGACTTTGAAAACTTAATAATACCGGTTATTAATAACCATAAAAGTCCAGCCACGTTGGCTATTCAAGATAATATAATCCGGTGAAAACCTTATTCATTCAATATCATAATGAAAATTCAGCCAAGTTTGGCTATTTGAATAATATAACCCAATGATTTATAAGCGCATGATTCCAATGGCGCAATCCAAATATATATATACTGGCGACTTATAGTCCAAAGCCAGGCCGGTTTAACAAACCTGTTTCTGCATACAACAAGTTTAAAGTGTCCTGGCAGTTTACCGCCGGACGGGTCATAATGCCCAACATATAACCCGGATTTATAACCAAGGCTGCACTTAAGAATAATCAAATATGAAATATATCATACCTGTGACATTGAATCACATTGTTGGTTTTACCAACTTTTTGTAGTAAAGGTGATAACCCCAATCTTGAGTACTGATAACTCCTTCCATATTGTGCCGGTTTAGGATAAAACCGTACCGGGTTGTGATAAACACCGGATTATCCATATTTGATGCTGGCGACTTGTAGTCGAAACCAGGCGAGGTTAATAATCTCTGTATTGTAACTTGTTCTGATAAATTATAGTTGACAGCCTAACCGGGTTGAGAAAACTCCGGTTTATAATTGAGTTTGTACTAACAACTGATAGTTGAAAGCTTGTGCCGGGTTAAGAAACACCGGACTGATGACTTATAGTCTAGCCGGGTCAATAGACACCGGTTCAACATAAAATTTATCAAAAGAGGAAAATCTTGACAAAGGCAAATAAAACCGTGTAGTCGAGGCTTTTCAAGGGCTGCCAGGCACAAATTCAAGGCTTTTCATGGGCTGCCAGGCCACTGAGTTAAACCATTTGACAAAGCCTTTTAAGATGGCCCTCCAACTAACCAATCATCGTTTTAACTTTGACAAGTTCAGGGTCTCAATGAGAGTAACTGTCAAACGTTCGACGGGTCATGCCAGGATTACCTGGATAGGAGTGGCTTACTTGATGAAGGCAGGTTAACCCGGGGTTTTAGGTGAATACACCAGGCTTCCAAGCCGTGGGTCGATACCCAGCTACAAGGGTCCTTTCAAACTCTTTGGTATTTGACACAAAGAGCCCCCAAGTAACTTTGTGAGCTGTGCTCAATGGGTGCCTATGTTTGAGTTATGCGCAGCAACAAGACTCTCTTTGGCCCCTTGGGTGTGAAGCTCCCAAGCTTTGTTGTGGCGTGATAGCCGGATTAATGGATAGGACTCCGCTTTGCAAGCTGAAGCCCCCATGTGATATATTTCTGAGCTGTGCTCGTCGGGTGCCTATGTTTGAGTTGTGATGTGCAACAAACTCTCTTTGGCCCCTGATGATAATATTGTCTTGATAGCCGCATCAAGAAGGTAGTAACGCCATGTTCTCTTTGGTGAATACACCTATGTTTGAACAGGAAGCCCCCAAATAATCATATGAAGATGAACCCATAAGGCAGGATACCCATGTTTGAACCGCGCGTCCGGGCAGCAGGTCCTCTTGGGCAACCTTTAAATTTTTGCAAGAGATAAATTCTTCTTGAACCGGAAATTCTTAAACCGGATATTGAGAGCTTCAAAGCTTTGTGGGAGACATCTTCCCCTTGAGCCGGATATTAAACTGGAATCCTTCTTTTTAAGCCGGAAATTTTCTGACGGCCTTTAAATTTGCACCAATATGGCGGTTTAGGATCCTGCATTAAACAACTTTGCAAACCGGAGTAATTGCTCTTTTAAAGAAGGCAATATGTAATATAAAATATACTGGATGGATTTCACCTAATATATCATGCCAGGGGTTATCCACCGTGGAGTTGATGATCACCATGGTGAAGCTGAAATTAATCACGACCGAGTCGGCCACGGTGTTGTAAACTAGCGTGGACACGTGAACCGGCCACGACGGCGGACGGGCGAGTCGTCCGTGGCGTTGTAAGGCAGCACGGACGGATGAGTAAATCACAGGGATGGTTCCGGTGAGTTGAAGTAGTCCGGGCCGCAAGGGTGGCGGCTTGCGCGTCCATTTACTGGGTAATGAGGCACGAACGAACACCGGGCGCAGTGTTGCAAGTGCTCCGTACCCATGGTATAAACCACAATTGTCCTACGTACAAAACATACAACAGGGCGGAGTAATTGTTTGTCGAAGGAAATCAACATATACTTAACAATATATGTAAGATAAATATCACCTGATTTTAGGCAACAGATGATCACCATATGGCATCTGTAGGTAAGCAAGTTGTGTTGATCCTTTCAAAGGCCTCGCGAGAGTTCGTCATAGTTTGTATAATCTCCACTGCGTGCAAACTGTAGTGTACTCTTTGGCCGGTTCAGAGGTGTGAAGGCCGTAGATGAAGTTGCTTTGGCCGGGGTGGCTCAATGGCAACTCCGTCGGGGCGGCTCGCAACACTTGGAGGCCGGCGGTTTGGGAGGTTTGGGGGCCGGCGGCTCAAAGCAGCAGCGGCGGCACCCTCGGGTCAATGACGGTGGTAGAAGATGACCCAGTGCAGCGGCGGTTCAGAAGTGCAGCAGCGGCAATGGCAGGACCCAGTCCGGAGATGCGTCGATATCTTGATGCGGCGCGTGGAGACGAAGCCGACTCCGTGCGACCTAGATCTCCTCCGGGTCGTGCTTGGCTTGACCCATCAGTTTGACTAGTGCCTGGAGGTGCAGCTGTAGTGCTTGTAGAAGGAGCAGCAACGGCGAGGCGTGCAGGCGAACAACAGCTTGGCCGTCTCGAGGCAGCAGCGCAGCCATGGGGCAGCGACGAGGTGTGTGGGCCGAGGCAGAGGAGGCACATCGGGGGCAGCCCCGGCTAATGGTGATTGGTGAAGGCGGTGATTTAGCGCGGGCGAGTTAGATGTCCGCTCGGCCGGCTCACAGGCAAAAGTTTGAGCATCGTAGGCCAGGGCCGAATCTGCGGCACGTCCCTATCTTTCTCCGGGTCGTACTTTGACTCGGCAACCCCACAACCTTTTCTTTCTTTCTCGTGTGTTGCGCTATTGATTGGACGTCTCGGCTCATATTTCCTTGTACAGCCTGCCTCCATGTATGTATAGCTATCCGAGATAGCAATTCTGAAATTTAAACTAGCACTCAACCTACGTGAGCAGCATAGATCCTGTTTTGTCCTTTGTACGATAACATGCAGCAGTAGTTGGTATGATTGATGGACGTTCTATGGCTTGGAAGTCGCCGCAGCGACAAAACACCTCGGGACTGGGTGCGCCGGAAAAACGTGTTGTAACAGAAAAACACGGCCTGGCGGCTTGCGATTCAACTGCAAAAAAATTCTCTTGCACTCCTGCTGACCCCTGTGACGTGATCCTTGGCGACGATAGCACATCCGACGCACTCTTAATCTTCTGGAACGTAAAACTTCATCTGTCTACTCGCGAGCTCTTCGATCCCTGAAGAGATCCCTCCAAGAACTCAACACCACCTCGTCGCAGCCCCACGGTGGGCGCCAACTGTCGTGGAATTGTCACGGCAGATGTCCTTAGTGTCAGGACTTAGTCGCGAGGCCAACGCATCTATGTGGTAGCTTGAGAGGGGTTGAGCGGGACGAGAGGAACGATGTTTTTCCCAGGTTCGGCCCCTCATGGTGGAGGTAAAAGCCTACGTCCTGCTTCATTGATATTGATGATGATGATCACGGTTACAAGAGTGCTCTATCTCGAGAGCTATTGTCTAAACCTAACTTGTCCAACTTGTGGAACTTGTCTCTCTTGTCCCTTTTGGGGAGCCCTGCCCCTCCTTATATATGTTGGAGGGGCGGGTTACATGTAGAGCTAGTCTATCTCTAATTCAAACTGGATACAAGTCCAGGTCTTAACTCCTTGTAAGATAAATGTTCCGCATGCTTTTCCTCTTAAACCGGCCCACCATTAACATAAACCGGCCTTCTGGGCCTTGGGCCTTGTCATTCATCTGACCCGTCCGCCGGGTCACAAGTGTGTCATAATGTTCCGGCGGGTTGCTTGTAAACCGCCAGGTCAGGGCAGGTCGCCAGTGAATCGCCAAGTGTAAACCGGGTCTCAAGTAAACCGCCAAGTCCAGCCGGGTCACCAATGAGTCTTCAGGCTCATGAATCGTCATACCAGTGAACCGCCAGACACGTAAATCGCCAATCCTCTGGCGGTTTACCAATGAAACGCCTAGTCCGGCCGGGTTATACTTCCGGCCGGTTTACACCGCGGGGTATATCCCCGACATTAGCCCCCAGGTTTAGCTTGGATTTATCCATGGTAAACTTATGCTGCAAAATAAACACAAGAACAAATTTGACAGGTTATGCTCTGGGTTAAGAATTCTTGTAAACCGATACCTGATGATCCTTAAGTCCTTGTCATTTCCTCCTTCTAGAAAATCCGGGTTAACAAGCCAGCTTCATACTCAATTTGTTGACATTGGTTTCTCACAGAGAAACATTGTGAAGAATAATCCACTTGAGTCGGCTTCCAAAGCGCCGATTTAAGAAATATGGGTCTTGAAATACTTATTTGATATTCAGCCGGTTTGAAGATGTAAAACTTGCCGGTTTAATATTACCAAACTGGCCGGTTTATAAATATTGATGGCACCGGGTCATAATTGTTGTCGACACCGGTTCATGTAATTGATCTTCCTGATTTGCTCAAAACTGATAAAATGAAGATGTTCCTCCTTATATATGCATAATACATGTAGCTCCCAAGTCTTAAGAGGAGAACATAGTGATAACTTAAGACTTGCTCCAATAAGTGTTTCAACCTTGAAGAAATCCGGTTTGTTCATCTCAATCATATAAACTGAATACTCCATATATGTAGCCCCCAAGTGCCGGGCTGTCATGCTTGCAGCAACCTGGGACTTGTAATTGCTTATAAAAACTTAAATCAGTGTAACCCCCAAGGGCCGGGTCATTATGCAATAATGAGCAGGAACTTTGTAAATATAATTATGTAGATTTTAGCAGTGATGTGTAGCCCCCAAGGGCCGGCTTAGTAAGATAATACTGAACCGGGACTTGATATATACTTCAATGAAAATAACATCTTATAATGTAGCTTCCATCGTAGGGCTTGAACCCACGTCCACAAGGTTAAGAGCTTTGTGCTTTACCAACTGAGCAATGGATCCTTCAATATTATGGACGAAAACTTGTGTACCTTGAATTGTTGACAGGAGCAATTGGTAGCCCCCAAGGGCCGGCTCATTATAATATGATGAGTCGAGTCTTCAATAAGACTAGTAAAAATGACTTTGCATTAGCCCCCAAGTGTCATGATGCATGCTTGCAGCGACATGAGACTTGCATGTAATCTCGATTTGAATAATGTAGCCCCCAAGTGCCGGGTTGTAAGCCTGCAGCGACTTGGGACTATTCCTTCCATTGTAGAATAAATCATATCCTTTGATAAAATAATAGATATTGTGCTAAAGCGACTTTGAAAACTTAATAATACCGGTTATTAATAACCATAAAAGTCCAGCCATGTTGGCTATTCAAGATAATATAATCCGGTGAAAACCTTATTCATTCAATATCATAATGAAAATTCAGCCAAGTTTGGCTATTTGAATGATATAACCCAATGATTTATAAGCACATGATTCCAATGGCGCAATCCAAATATATATATATATACTGGCGACTTATAGTCCAAAGCCAGGCCGGTTTAACAAACCTGTTTCTGCATACAACAAGTTTAAAGTGTCCTGGCGGTTTATCGCCGGACGGGTCATAATGCCCAACATATAACCCGGGTTTATAACCAAGGCTGCACTTAAGAATAATCAAATATGAAATATATCATACCTGTGACATTGAATCACATTGTTGGTTTTACCAACTTTTTGTAGTAAAGGTGATAACCCCAATCTTGAGTACTGATAACTCCTTCCATATTGTGCCGGTTTAGGATAAAACCGTACCGGGTTGTGATAAACACCGGATTATCCATATTCGATGATGGCGACTTGTAGTCGAAACCAGGCGAGGTTAATAATCTCCGGATTGTAACTTGTACTGATAACTTATAGTTGCCAGCCTAACCGGGTTGAGAAAACTCCAGTTTATAATTGAGTTTGTACTAACAACTGATAGTTGAAAGCTTGTGCCGGGTTAAGAAACACCGGACTGATGACTTATAGTCTGGCCAGGTCAATAGACACTGGTTCAACATAAAATTTATCAAAAGAGAAAAATCTTGACAAAGGCAAATAAAACCGTGTAGTCGAGGCTTTTCAAGGGCTGCCAGGCCCAAATTCGAGGCTTTTCATGGGCTCCCAGGCTGCTGAGTTAAACCATTTGACAAATCCTTTTAAGATGGCCCTCCAACTAACCAATCATCGTTTTAACTTTGACAAGTTCAGGGTCTCAATGAGAGTAACTGTCAAACGTTCGATGGGTCGTGCCAGGATTACCTGGATAGGAGTGGCTTACTTGATGAAGGCAGGTTAACCCGGGGTTTTAGGTGAATACACCAGGCTTCCAAGCCGTGGGTTGATACCCAGCTACAAGGGTCCTTTCAAATTCTTTGGTATTTGACACAAAGAGCCCCCAAGTAACTTTGTGAGCTGTGCTCAATGGGTGCTTATGTTTGAGTTGTGCGTAGCAACAAGACTCTCTTTGGCCCCTTGGGTGTGAAGCTCCCAAGCTTTGTTGTGGCGTGATAGCCGGATTAATGGATAGGACTCCTCTTTGCAAGCTGAAGCCCCCATGTGATATATTTCTGAGTTGTGCTCGTCGGGTGCCTATGTTTGAGTTGTGATGTGCAACAAACTCTCTTTGGCCCCTGATGATAATATTGTCTTGATAGCCACATCAAGAAGGTAGTAACGCCATGTTCTCTTTGGTGAATACACCTATGTTTGAACAGGAAGCCCCCAAATAATCATATGAAGATGAACCCATAAGGCAGGATACCCATATTTGAACCGCGTGTCCGGGCAGCAGGTCCTCTTGGGCAACCTTTAACTTTTTGCAAGAGATAAATTCTTCTTGAACCGGAAATTCTTAAACCGGATATTGAGAGCTTCAAAGCTTTGTGGGAGACATCTTCCCCTTGAGCCGGATATTAAACCGTAATCCTTCTTTTTAAGCCGGAAATTTTCTGACGACCTTTAAATTTGCACCAATATGGCGGTTTAGGATCCTGCATTAAACAACTTTGCAAACCGGAGTAATTGCTCTTTTAAAGAAGGCAATATGTAATATAAAATATACTGGATGGATTTCACCTCATATATCATGCCAGGGGTTATCCACCGTGGAGTTGATGATCACCATGGTGAAGCTGAAATTAATCACGACCGAGTCGGCCACGGCGTTGTAAACTAGCGTGGACACGTGAACCGGCCACGACGGCGGACGGGCGAGTCGTCCATGGTGTTGTAAGGCAGCGCGGATGGATGAGTAAATCACAGGGATGGTTCCGGTGAGTTGAAGTAGTCCGGGCCGCAAGGGTGGCGGCTTGCGCGTCCATTTACTGGCTAATGAGGCACGGACGAACACCGGGCGCAATGTTGCAAGTACGTGCTCCGTACCCATGGTATAAACCACAATTGTCATGCGTACAAAACATACAACAGGGCGTAGTAGTTGTTTGTCGAAGGAAATCAACATATACTTAACAATATATGTAAGATAAATATCACCTAATTTTAGGCAACAGATGATCACCATATGGCATCTGTAGGTAACCAAGAACTTTTGTGTTGATCCTTTCAAAGGCATCGCGAGAGTTCGTCATAGTTTGTATAATCTCCACTGCGTGCAAACTGTAGTGTACTCTTTGGCCAGTTCAGAGGTGTGAAGGCCATAGACGAAGTCGCTTTGGCCGGGGTGGCACAATGGCAACTCCGTCGGGGCGGCTCGCAACACTTGGAGGCCGGCGGTTTGGGAGGTTTGGGGGCCGGCGGCTCAAAGCAGCAGCGGCGGCACCCTCGGGTCAATGACGGTGGTAGAAGATGACCCAGTGCAGCGGCGATTCAGAAGTGCAGCAGCGGCGACGGCAGGACCCAGTCCGGAGACGCGGCGATATCTTGATGCGGCGCGTGGAGACGAAGCCGACTCCGTGCGACCTAGATCTCCTCCGGGTCGTGCTTGGCTTGACCCATCAGTTTGACTAGTGCCTAGAGGTGCAGCTGTAGTGCTTGTAGAAGGAGCAGCAACGGCGAGGCGTGCAGGCGAACAACAGCTTGGCCGTCTCGAGGCAGCAGCGCAGCCATGGGGCAGCGACGAGGTGTGTGGGCCGAGGCAGAGGAGGCACATCGGGGGCAGCCCCGGCTAATGGTGATTGGTGAAGGCGGTGATTTAGCGCGGGCGAGTTAGATGTCCGCTCGGCCGGCTCACAGGCAAAAGTTTGAGCATCGTAGGCCAGGGCCGAATCTGCGGCACGTCCCTATCTTTCTCCGGGTCGTACTTTGACTCGGCAACCCCACACCCTTTTCTTTCTTTCTCGTGTGTTGCGTTGTTGATTGGACGTCTCGGCTCATATTTCCTTGTACAGCCTGCCTCCATGTATGTATAGCTATCCGAGATAGCAATTCTGAAAATTAAACTAGCACTCAACCTACGTGAGTAGCATAGATCCTGTTTTGTCCTTTGTACGATAACATGCAGCAGTAGTTGGTATGATTGATGGACGTTATATGGCTTGGAAGTCGCCGCAGCGACAAAACACCTCGGGACTGGGTGCGTCGGAAAAACGTGCTGTAACAGAAAAACACGGCCTGGCGGCTTGCGATTCAACTGCAAAAAAATTCTCTTGCACTCCTGCTGGCCCGTGTGACGTGATCCTTGGCAGTGATAGCACATCCGACGCACTCTTAATCTTCTGGAACGTAAACCTTCATCTGTCTACTCGCGAGCTCTTCGATCCCTGAAGAGATCCCTCCAAGAAATCAACACCACCTCGTCGCAGCCCCATGGTGGGCGCCAACTGTCGTGGAATTGTCACGGCAGATGTCCTTAGTGTCAGGACTTAGTCGCGAGGCCAACGCATCTATGTGGTAGCTTGAGAGGGGTTGAGCGGGACGAGAGGAACGATGTTTTTCCCAGGTTCGGCCCCTCATGGTGGAGGTAAAAGCCTACGTCCTGCTTCATTGATATTGATGATGATGATCACGGTTACAAGAGTGCTCTATCTCGAGAGCTATTGCCTAAACCTAACTTGTCCAACTTGTGGAACTTGTCTCTCTTGTCCCTTTTGGGGAGCCCTTCCCCTCCTTATATATGTTGGAGGGGCGGGTTACATGTAGAGTCCTATTAGGATTAGGACTAGTCTATCTCTAATTCAAACCGGATACAAGTCCAGGTCTTAACTCCTTGTAAGATAAATGTTCCTCATGCTTTTCCTCTTAAACCGGCCCACCATTAACATAAACCGGCCTTCTGGGCCTTGGGCCTTGTCATTCATCTGACCCGTCCGCCGGGTCACAAGTGTGTCATAATGTTCCGGCGGGTTGCTTGTAAACCGCCAGGTCAGGGCAGGTCGCCAGTGAATCGCCAAGTGTAAACCGGGTCTCAAGTAAACTGCCAAGTCCAGCCGGGTCACCAATGAGTCTTCAGGCTCGTGAATCGTCATACCAGTGAACCGCCAGACACGTAAATCGCCAATCCTCTGGCAGTTTACCAATGAAACGCCTAGTCCGGCCGGGTTATACTTCCGGCCAGTTTACACCGCGGGGTATATCCCCAACAATTACGGTACAAGTAAAGTGACTTGCCGGTAACGAGATTGAACGAGGTATTGGGATACCGACGATCGAGTCTCGGGCAAGTAACGTACCGATTGACAAAGGGAATTGTATATGGGATTGATTGAATCCTCGACATCGTGGTTCATCCGATGAGATCATCGAGGAGCATGTGGGAGCCAACATGGGTATCCAGATCACGCTGTTTGTTATTGACCGGAGAGTCGTCTCGGTCATGTCTGCGTATCTCCCGAACCCGTAGGGTCTACACACTTAAGGTTCGGTGACGCTAGGGTTGTTGAGATATTAGTATACGGTAACCCGAAAGTTGTTCGGAGTCCCGGATGAGATCTCAGACGTCACAAGGAGTTCCGGAATGGTCCGGAGGTGAAGATTTATATATGGGAAGCCAAGTTTCGGCCATCGGGAAAGTTTTGGGGGTAATCGGTATTGTACCGGGACCACCGGAAGGGTCCCGGGGGTCCACCGGGTGGGGCCACCTATCCCGGAGGGCCCCATGGGATGAAGTGGTAGGGGAACCAGCCCCTAGTGGGCTGGTGCGCCCCCCCCCTTGGGCCTCCCCCTGCGCCTAGGGTTGGAAACCCTAGGGGTGGGGGCGCCCCACTTGGCTTGGGGGGCACTCCACCACCCCCCCCCCCTTGGCCGCCGCCCCCATTGGAGATTGCATCTCCTAGGGCCGGCGCCCCCCCTAGGGGTCCTATATATAGTGGGGGAAGGGAGGGCAGCCGCACCCTAGCCCCTGGCGCCTCCCTCTCCCTCCCGTGACACCTCTCCCTCTCGTTGAGCTTGACGAAGCCCTGCCGAGATCACCATTGCTTCCACCACCACGCCGTCGTGCTGCTGGATCTCCATCAACCTCTCCTTTCCCCTTGCTGGATCAAGTTGGGGGAGACGTCTTCCCAACCGTACATGTGTTGAACGCGAAGGTGCCATCCGTTCGGCGCTAGGTCATCGGTGATTTGGATCACGACGAGTACGACTCCATCAACCCCGTTCTCTTGAACGCTTCCGCTCGCGATCTACAAGGGTATGTAGATGCACTCCCCTCTCCCTCGTTGCTAGATGACTCCATAGATTGATCTTGGTGATGCGTAGAAAATTTTAAAATTCTGCTACGTTCCCCAACAGTGGCATCATGAGCTAGGTCTATGCGTAGTTTCTATGAACGAGTAGAACACAAAGCAGTTGTGGGCGTCGATATTGTCAATTTACTTTCCGTTACTAGTCTTATCTTGATTCGGTGGCATCGTGGGATGAAGCGGCCCGGACCGACCTTACACGTACGCTTACGTGAGAATGGTTCCACCGACTGACATGCACTAGTTGCATAAGGTGGCTAGCGGGTGTCTGTCTCTCCCACTTTAGTCGGATCGGATTCGATGAAAAGGGTCCTTATGAAGGGTAAATAGAAATTGGCATATCACGTTGTGGTTTTGGTGTAGGTAAGAAACGCTCTTGCTAGAAACCTATAGCAGCCACGTAAAAACTTGCAACAACAATTAGAGGACGTCTAACTTGTTTTCGCAGCATGTGTCGTGTGATGTGATATGGCCAAAAGGATGTGATGAATGATATATGTGATCTATGAGATTGATCACGTTCTTGTAATAGGAATCACGACTTGCATGTCGATGAGTATGACAACCGGCAGGAGCCATAGGAGTTGTCTTTATTATTTATGACCTGCGTGTCAACATAAACGTCATGTAATTACTTTACTTTATTGCTAAAGCGTTAGCCATAGTAGTAGAAGTAATAGATGATGAGACAACTTCAAGAAGACACGATGATGGAGATCATGATGATGGAGATCATGGTGTCATGCCGGTAACAACGATGATCATGGAGCCGCGAAGATGGAGATCAAAAGGAGCAAATGATATTGGCCATATCATGTCACTATTTGATTGCATGTGATGTTTATCATGTTTTACATCTTATTTGCTTAGAACGACGGTAGCTTAAATAAGATGATCCCTCGTAATAATTTCAAGAAAGTGTTCCCCCTAACTGCGCACCGTTGCGAAGGTTCATTGTTTCGAAGCACCACGTGATTATCGGGTGTGATAGATTCTAACATTCGAATACAACGGGTGTAAGCCAGATTTACACACGCAATACACTTAGGTTGACTTGACGAGCCTAGCATGTACAGACATGGCCTCGGAACACGGAAGACCGAAAGGTCGAGCATGAGTCGTATAGAAGATACAATCAACATGAAGATGTTCACCGATGTTGACTAGTCCGTCTCACGTGATGATCGGACACGGCCTAGTTGACTCGGATCATGTTTCACTTAGATGACTAGAGGGATGTCTATCTGAGTGGGAGTTCATTGAATAATTTGATTAGATGAACTTAATTATCATGAACTTAGTCTAAAATCTTTACACTATGTATTGTAGATCAAATGGCCCACGCTAATGTTGCCCTCAACTTCAACGCGTTCCTAGAGAAAACCAAGCTGAAAGATGATGGAAGCAACTATACGGACTGGGTCCGGAACCTACGGATCATCCTCATAGCTGCCAAGAAAGATTATGTCCTAGAAGCACTGCTAGGTGACGCACCCATCCCAGAGAACCAAGACGTTATGAACGCTTGGCAGTCATGTGCTGATGATTACTCCCTCGTTCAGTGCGGCATGCTTTACAGCTTAGAACCAGGGCTCCAAAAGCGTTTTGAGCAACACGGAGCATATGAGATGTTTGAAGAGCTGAAAATGGTTTTCCAAGCTCATGCCCGGGTCGAGAGATATGAAGTCTCCGACAAGTTCTTCAGTTGTAAGATGGAGGAAAATAGTTCTGTCAGTGAGCACATACTCAAAATGTCTGGGTTGCATAACCGCTTGACTCAGCTGGGAGTTAATCTCCCGGATGACGCGGTCATTGACAGAATCCTTCAGTCGCTTCCACCGAGCTACAAGAGCTTTGTGATGAACTTCAATATGCAGGGGATGGAAAAGACCATTCCTGAGGTATATTCAATGCTAAAATCAGCGGAGGTGGAAATCAAAAAGGAACATCAAGTGTTGATGGTGAATAAAACCACTAAGTTCAAGAAAGGCAAGGGTAAAAAGAACTTCAAGAAGGACGGGAAGGGAGTTGCCGCGCCCGGTAAGCAAGCTACCGGGAAGAAGCCAAAGAATGGACCCAAGCCCGAGACTGGGTGTTTTTATTGCAAGGGAAGTGGTCACTGGAAGCGGAACTGCCCCAAATACTTAGCAGACAAGAAGGCCGGCAACGCTAAAGGTATATGTGATATACATGTAATTGATGTGTACCTTACCAGTACTCGTAGTAGCTCCTGGGTATTTGATACCGGTGCGGTTGCTCACATTTGTAACTCAAAGCAGGAGCTGCGGAATAAGTGGAGACTGGCGAAGGACGAGGTGACGATGCGCGTCGAGAATGGTTCCAAGGTCGATGTGATCGCCGTCGGCACGCTACCTCTACATTTACCTACGGGATTAGTTTTAAACCTCAATAATTGTTATTTAGTGCCATCTTTGAGCATGAACATTGTATCAGGATCTCGTTTAATCGAGATGGCTACTCATTTAAATCCGAGAATAATGGTTGTTCTATTTATATGAGAGATATGTTTTATGGTCATGCTCCGCTGGTGAATGGTTTATTCTTAATGAATCTCGAGCGTAATGTTACACATATTCATAGTGTGAATACCAAAAGATGTAAGGTTGATAATGATAGTCCCACATACTTGTGGCACTGCCGCCTTGGTCACATAGGTGTCAAACGCATGAAGAAGCTCCATGCAGATGGACTTTTGGAGTCTCTTGATTACGAATCATTTGACACGTGCGAACCATGCCTCATGGGTAAAATGACCAAGACTCCGTTCTCGGGAACAATGGAGCGAGCAACCAACTTATTGGAAATCATACATACTGATGTGTGCGGTCCAATGAGTGTTGAGGCTCGCGGTGGCTATCGTTATGTTCTCACCCTCACTGATGACTTGAGTAGATATGGGTATGTCTACTTAATGAAACACAAGTCTAAAACCTTTGAAAAGTTCAAGGAATTTCAGAGTGAGGTTGAGAATCAACGTGACAAGAAAATCAAGTTTCTACGATCAGATCGTGGAGGAGAATACTTGAGTCACGAATTTGGCACACACTTAAGGAAATGTGGAATAGTTTCACAGCTCACGCCGCCTGGAACACCTCAGCGTAATGGTGTGTCCGAACGTCGTAATCGCACTCTATTAGATATGGTACGATCTATGATGTCTCTTACCGATTTACCGCTATCTTTTTGGGGCTATGCTTTAGAGACTGCCGCATTCACTTTAAATAGGGCTCCGTCGAAATCCGTTGAGATGACACCATATGAATTATGGTTTGGGAAGAAACCTAAGCTGTCGTTTCTAAAAGTTTGGGGATGCGATGCTTATGTCAAGAAACTTCAACCTGAAAAGCTCGAACCCAAATCGGAAAAATGCATCTTCATAGGATACCCTAAAGAACCTATTGGGTATACCTTCTACCTCAGATCCGAAGGCAAGATCTTTGTTGCCAAGAATGGATCCTTTCTAGAGAAAGAGTTTCTCTCAAAAGAAGTAAGTGGGAGGAAAGTAGAACTTGATGAAGTATTGCCTCTTGAACCGGAGAGTGGCGCAGCTCAGGAAATTGTTCCTGAGGTGCCTGCACCGACTAGAGAGGAAGTTAATGATGATGATCATGAAACTTCAGATCAAGTTGCTATTGAACTTCGTAGGTCCACAAGGACACGTTCCGCACTAGAGTGCTACGGCAACCCTGTCTTGGAAATCATGTTGTTAGACAACGGTGAACCTTCGAACTATGAAGAAGCGATGGCGGGCCCAGATTCCGACAAATGGCTGGAAGCCATGAAATCCGAGATAGGATCCATGTATGAAAACGAAGTATGGACTTTGACTGACTTGCCCGATGATCGGCGAGCCATTGAAAATAAATGGATATTTAAGAAGAAGACAGACACGGATGGTAATGTAACCATCTATAAAGCTCGGCTTGTCGCTAAGGGTTATCGACAAGTTCAAGGGGTTGACTACGATGAGCTTTCTCACCCATAGCGAAGCTGAAGTCTGTCCGAATCATGTTAGCAATTGCCGCATTCTATGATTATGAGATATGGCAAATGGACGTCAAAACGGCATTCCTTAATGGTTTCCTTAAGGAAGAATTGTATATGATGCAGCCGGAAGGTTTTGTCGATCCTAAGAATGTTGACAAGGTCTGCAAGCTCCAACGCTCGATCTATGGGCTGGTGCAAGCATCTCGGAGTTGGAACATTCATTTTGATGAGATGATCAAAGCGTTTGGGTTTACGCAGACTTATGGAGAAGCCTGCATTTACAAGAAAGTGAGTGGGAGCTCAATAGCATTTCTTATATTGTATGTGGATGACATACTGTTGATGGGAAATGATATAGAATTCTTGGAAAGCATAAAGGCCTACTTGAACAAGTGTTTTTCAATGAAGGATCTTGGAGAAGCTGCTTACATATTAGGCATCAAGGTCTATAGAGATAGATCGAGACGCCTCATTGGTCTTTCACAGAGTACGTACCTTGACAAGATATTGAAGAAGTTCAATATGGATCAGTCAAAGGAGGGGTTCTTGCCTATATTGCAAGGTACGAGATTGAGCACGGCTCAATGCCCGACCACGGCAGAATATAGAGAAAAGATGAGTGTCGTCCCCTATGCCTCGGCCATAGGGTCTATCATGTATGCTATGCTGTGTACCAGACCTGATGTAAACCTTGCCGTAAGTTTGGTAGGAAGGTACCAAAGTAATCCCGGCATGGAACACTGGACAGCGGTTAAGAATATCCTGAAGTACCTGAAGAGGACTAAGGATATGTTTCTCGTTTATGGAGGTGACGAAGAGCTCGTCGTAAAGGGTTACGTCGATGCTAGCTTCGACACAGATCTGGATGACTCTAAGTCACAAACCGGATACGTGTATATTTTGAATGGTGGGGCAGTAAGCTGGTGCAGTTGCAAGCAAAGCGTTGTGGCGGGATCTACATGTGAAGCGGAGTACATGGTAGCCTCGGAGGCAGCACAAGAAGCAATCTGGGTGAAGGAGTTCATTACCAACCTAGGAGTCATTCCCAATGCGTCGGGCCCGATGACTCTCTTCTGTGAAAACACTGGAGCTATTGCCCTTGCCAAGGAGCCCAGGTTTCACAGGAAGACCAGGCATATCAAGCGTCGCTTCAACTCAATTCGTGAAAGTGTTCAAAATGGAGACATAGATATTTGTAAAGTACATACGGACCTGAATGTAGCAGATCCGTTGACTAAACCTCTCCCTAGAGCAAAACATGATCAACACCAGAACTCTATGGGTGTTTGATTCATCACAATGTAACTAGATTATTGACTCTAGTGCAAGTGGGAGACTGTTGCAAATATGCCCTAGAGGCAATAATAAATGGTTATTATTATATTTCCTTGTTCATGATAATTGTCTATTGTTCATGCTATAATTGTGTTATCCGGAAATCGTAATACATGTGTGAATACATAGACCACAACACGTCCCTAGTGAGCCTCTAGTTGACTAGCTCGTTGATCAAGAGATAGTCATGGTTTCCTGACTATGGACATTAGATGTCATTGATGACGGGATCACATCATTAGGAGAATGATGTGATGGACAAGACCCAATCCTAAGCATAGCTCAAAGATCGTGTAGTTCGTTTGCTATAGCTTTTCCGAATGTCAAGTATCATTTCCTTAGACCATGAGATTGTGCAACTCCCAGATACCGTAGGAGTGCTTTGGGTGTGCCAAACGTCACAACGTAACTAGGTGACTATAAAGGTGCACTACGGGTATCTCTGAAAGTGTCTGTTGGGTTGGCACGAATCGAGACTGGGATTTGTCACTCCGTATGACGAGGAGGTATCTCTGGGCCCACTCGGTAATGTGTCATCATAATGAGCTCAATGTGACCAAGTGGTTGATCACGGGATCATGCATTACGGTATGAGTAAAGTGACTTGCCAGTAACGAGATTGAACGAGGTATTGGGATACCGACGATCGAGTCTCGGGTAAGTAACGTACCGATTGACAAAGGGAATTGTATACGGGATTGATTGAATCCTCGACATCATGGTTTATCCGATGAGATCATCGAGGAGCATGTGGGAGCCAACATGGGTATCCAGATCCCGCTGTTGGTTATTGACCGGAGAGTCGTCTCGGTCATGTCTGCGTGTCTCCCGAACCCGTAGGGTCTACACACTTAAGGTTCGGTGACGCTAGGGTTGTTGAGATATTAGTATACGGTAACCCGAAAGTTGTTCGGAGTCCCGGATGAGATCCCGGACGTCACGAGGAGTTCCATAATGGTCCGGAGGTGAAGATTTATATATGGGAAGTCAAGTTTCAGCCATCGGGAAAGTTTCGGGGGTAATCGGTATTGTACCGGGACCACCGAAAGGGTCCCGGGGGTCCACCGGGTGGGGCCACCTATCCCGAAGGGCCCCATGGATGAAGTGGGAGGGGAACCAGCCCCTAGTGGGCTGGTGCGCCCCCCTTGGGCCTCCCCCTGCGCCTAGGGTTGGAAACCCTAGGGGTGGGGGCGCCCCACTTGGCTTGGGGAGCACTCCACCCCCCCTTGGCCGTCGCCCCCCTTGGAGATTGCATCTCCTAGGGCCGGTGCCCCCCTAGGGGTCCTATATATAGTGGGGGGGGAGGGCAGCCGCACCCTAGCCCTTGGCGCCTCCCTCTCCCTCCCGTGACACCTCTCCCTCTCGTTGAGCTTGGCGAAGCCCTGCCGAGATCACCGTTGCTTCCACCACCACGCCGTCGTGCTGCTGGATCTCCATCAACCTCTCCTTTCCTCTTGCTGGATCAAGTTGGAGGAGACGTCTTTCCAACCGTACGTGTGTTGAACACGGAGGTGTCGTCCATTCGCCGCTAGGTCATCGGTGATTTGGATCACGACGAGTACGGCTCCATCAACCCCGTTCTCTTGAACGCTTCCGCTCGCGATCTACAAGGGTATGTAGATGCACTCCCCTCTCCCTCGTTGCTAGATGACTCCATAGATTGATCTTGGTGATGCGTAGAAAATTTTAAAATTCTGCTACGTTCCCCAACACCTCTGCCATGACCCGCAGACCCTGCAGCCTGCGCCGTCCCGGCAGCCATCTTGGGCTTCTGACCCGGCGGAGCACCACCACCTCGCCATGCCAGCGCATTCCCGGCTACAACCAGAGTTTTCTGCCCAGTCATAGCAGCACCACCTCGACCAGCCATTGCCGCAAGGGGAGGGATGCGAGCTACGCGCCCTGTACCGCACGCCGCGAAGCCTGGCACCGCACAACGCCGTCTAACCCTAGGAGGCGGCGATGAGCAGTCCAACGATCGACTCACGGTCGGGATTATGCACGGGCCAGAGCACTGCACTGATGTGGAGTCCGGGATAGCCTCAGCCTCATACCCAGTTATCCCCGGCCCACTCTGATTCGGCCTAAGCTGGGCTGCACTCCTCTCCGCAGACCGGGCCCAATTCGCCTCAGCCGCAACGGGCCAAACAGCGCCGAGCAGGGAATTCAAATGCTGGATCCACGCGTGGCGGATCTCAGCCGGCCGGTCGGCCGCCACCGCCGTCGCCGGCCGTTTCTTTTTCTTTCTCTTGACCATCTTCCAAGCACCCGCTTCAAAATAATCGGACAGGGAAAGTTTGGGAAGACTTACCTTGGGTAGAGGACCGCGCCAGGGCCGGATCACCGATGCCACCGTGCGACGATGGACGACGCGGCGAACTATCACGACGTTGTCCTCCTCCTTCAGTCCTAACCTCGTTGGATCGTCTCGAGGGATCGCCAGGTCGACAAGCAACGCCTCCTCGTCCTCAGAATATCCAACCCGGAACGCCTCGCAGATCGCGTCCGACGGCGTCGGCGAACCCGTCGGTGACTCCTCGCCGTCCGGGTCACCGCCCTCGTCCTCCGAGTCACCGGCGCCGTCAGCCAGCGCCCAAAACTGACCCCCTACCCACCGTTCACCGGCGGTTGAGGCCGCCCGAGACGTCGCCCGTGGAGTCGCCCCTGTCCCCATCATCTGCTAGGGACACTTCTATAAATGTCTAAAAAAATTGGGGGAGAATTTCACTTCCCGGCCTCTGCACCAATCAGGAATGCATACGACCATTCTAGTATGAGTACCAAGATAAACATGGTCCTCAAAAATTTTTAAGTGAATATCAAGATATTACTTGATGAGAGGTTTCATCACACCAAACTTGATTCTCAATAAACGGGGAAAAAACCCTGTGCATCACCTGTCAATTCTAGAAATTGAACTCGGGTCACTAAGCTGCCCAGCCGCATGCCCAACCATTGAGCCAAGGCTCTCTTTGCTACACGAACCGTAGCAGCGGCGCCGCTGCATAGATCAGCGTGTGGACGACGCTCGGCGGTCCGGACTCCGCGGAGTGGACGCTAGAGCACGAGGCCACCTTTGCGGAAATCTGGAAGATCCCCGTGCTTGCGCTCAGCCATGAGCCTACTGTAAGTTAAGAGGATCCACTTGACCACTTCCCTCCTTAGGGTCTCTTTGATTCAAAGGATTTTCATAGGATCTTTGAAGGATTAGAATCCTTAGGAATTTTTCCTATGTTGATCGTTTGATTCGTAGGATTGAATCCTGTAGGATTTTTTCCTAAGGATTCATTTGTACTACATTTCACAGGAATTCTAGCATCCACTCAAACCTCTTGAAAGAAATTCTTTGTTTTTCCCTTAACACAATCAAATAAACTCAAATCCTATAGGGATTCAATGAACATGCCATTTCAATCCTGCGTTTTTTCTATTCCTGTGTTTTTGCAATCCTATGAATCAAAGAGGCTCTTAATTTCCACCAAACTTAAACTCATAAAACGAGCCTAACAAGTAAGTAACAATATGTCCTTTCTATGATCTGATCTGATATCCAGAATAAGTTCCTGCATTCGAATCTCTATCCCTTTAGGTTCACTCTGCTCCGCTCCACTGGATGGAGCTGCGGATAACCGAATCGGTCCATAATACATACTACATTGATGGGACGTCCACTAATCATGCACCAGTCCATCTCTACCGAGTATGTCGGAGAAACAATTCCACATTCTTGCAAAGAAAATCAAAATCAAAATTTCACAAGCATTCGTGTCCATTCCAACAAAGCAGGAATCAGTTCCATATGCACTTCCGTCTATTCTTTTTCCTTTGGATCTTTTAACTGAACCCCCGCTCTATCATCTCATAGTGTTCTAGAAGCGTCCTTTCCCGATGCCAAGAATATGGTTCTCCAATTAAAAACGAGATAGAGCAATCTAGATTTTAGAGATTTGAGCACTGTCTAATATGATTCGCATGGACGGAGAATGCATTCCCCCCCTGCCTCTATATATAAAGGGGGCAGTCCCCTTGGGACTGAGACACAACCCGCAGGAACATCCCCCCCCCCCCCCCCCCCCCCCCCCTCCAGTTCAGGTTGCTGCATGACAAGTTGAGCACACCTGAGTCCGGTTCTGAGCACATCTTCTACCTCCAGACTTCAACAACCTGAACTCAGGTGTGCTCAACTTGTCTGCAACAACCTTAACCTGTGCTCGATCTAGTAGGATCCCTGTGCTTGCACTCAGCCATGAGCCTACTGTATGTTAGAGGACCCACTTACCGACCATAGCACATACAAGTTTGGCACTCGGTTCAGGTTGTTGCTCCTCGTTCTCTCTTGGAACAACCTCACTGGTGCCATCCCTGGTGCTACACTCTATGCCTACACCGAGCTCCGATTTCTCAACCTCTCCCACAACGCCTTTGATTGAGTCCTTCCAGACAACATCAATGGGTTATTACCATTGATGACGCACCCCAAAACGTCGACCAACAACTTCAGTGGTGTTGTTGCCGAAGCTCGGCTGACGCCGTCGGCACAACACCACTAAAGTTGTTGGTCAGCAGGTTGAGATGCGTCATCAATGGTGATAGCCCATTGATGTCGCCTGGAAGGACTCCATCGAAGGAGTTGTGTGAGAGGTCGAGAAATTGGAGCTCGGTGCAGGCATATAGCGTAGTACCAGGGAAGGCGCCGGTGAGGTTGTTCCAAGAGAGATCGAGGAGCGTCATACTCCTGAGGTTGCTCAACGGTGCCGGCATGCCGGTGAATTCTCATGAGGTACTCCTTCGATGGGTATGCAGCTCCCACAATAATATTTGTACATCAATACATGCAAATTTCCAATAGAAATTGTCTCCTGGAATTCAAACAGATGCTTTTTGGGAAGGTAATCCATTCAGAAGTCATTTTTGTAACAATAACTAGCATCTTTCTCTCTTGTACTACATACGTATGCTAGTTATTATTATGATCAAGTGCTATATTTTTTTTGTTTTCGAGACTTGTAATGGTCTGAGAAAATATGCACAGTGAATCTGAATAAGCTGTTAGATATGAGTAGGTCATGGAGCGATCATATTGAAGTGAATTTCATAAGAGAATCCTTTTCTGGATTTCATGCATTTCCTTGAACACAGATTTGTTTCTAAACATTATCTGTTATGCTTCATTTTAATGTATGCAAATTTTTAATATAATTTTGTTAGGGAGCTAGTGTTTCTAAGTTCTAACTGCAACAGTCCCTGGATGAGTAGGCTTGTTCGAATCTAGTATCTTCTTTGTTGTAGTACACTACTTATGGAATATTTTGTTATTAGAATAATTTTGTTTCCTAATAATTATCAAAATGCTTGTAGCAGTTCCTTCGTCCGTCCCCCCCCCCCCCCCCCCCCCCATTCAGTGTATTGTTGTATCCCGCAAAAAAAAGTCTATATTGGCGTGACAAATACTGGTAAGTTACTATATTCGTCTAGTTTTTGTTACCCACAAGAGAGTTCGATGATCCGATGGGCTGAAGCTTCTATGCGTTGGCTAGTACTGTATAATACTAATGTTCTGCAAAGGAGACTGAATGGCGTGAAGGAAGAGCTGCAGCAACTGCATCTGTGAGACAAAAATGAGGAATGAGAAGTTGGGTTAACTTCTTCACAGGTTACGTCAATTAAGTCGTATATGTACATATAACAAATTAAGTGTCTCTTCCACTACACACTGAAGTTTTCTTTGTAATTATCCTTTCCTTGGTTTCAGGTAGGGGAAGCAATAGATCAAGTTCACTGGCCACCGGCTGGCAATGGCTAAACCGTGTTTGCTTGCTTTTCTTGTCACTGAAGTTGAGACTTCAGTAGTGCTGGTATTTACAGTTTAGCCCTATGCTTGATCCACCCTATTGGCTCAGAACTGAATTCAGCACTGCAAGTGCTTCATAGGATTAGGGCTGACACCGTGGCAGTAATTGATGCAGTATGCTCTTGTTATTGTGTTTCTATCTCTTGTTAACTTTGTCGATCCAACGAGTACTTGGAAGTTGGACGCAAGTGAGGCTGTGCCGTTCTGTTCCAGACTTTAGATGTCGTGTCTTCAAAATTTCATCGTCTTTGTTTCAACTCCATCAGCAATCCGGTGGGATGTCAGAGCCAATTACCAATTTCCCGCGACTTAGTTGTTGTGAAAAGTTTTGACTTGGGAGTTGTTGAAAGCCATGCTTGTTCGCCGTGTCTTCTTATCTTGGATGATATATGTCAAAAAGGGACTCATATCTGAGATCTTTCTAGAAGATTTAATTTACAAAATCTATAGTTTTTGTATACTCTTTGATAGGGTGGAAACTCTCGGACGAGGAAAATGATCCATGTGAAAGAATCCACTAAGAGGCGGAGAAAATTCGAGACATATGCAAGCACAACACTGGAAAGGACCTTGAGAGAGAGAAAACAATACAAACAGGTCCCGTAGAACTTCACCATGAGACCTTGTCATCGCCCGACGCCTTCCTCCATAGTCGATGGAGTGCTCGTCAGAGGGGAAACCGAGCATCCTTTACATCAGGCAGGTGAGGAGGATCTTCACTTGTCCGCTCTTGGAGGCCTCAAGAGTGGCTCAAAGGGTTTCTGCTTTGTGGAATGCGGTAGCAGTACTCTATCACCGCCCAAGAAACCAAAAAGAGCTAAGAGTTGTAGATGCAGAATACAATATTAGCCAGTAGTATTGGTAGTTGGTGCATCGACAACCATTGAAGAATAAAACAGTAGTTGTAGGAATGGTACTATGGTATTGTGTATTTCAGTTGTAGCAGAGCTTACATTCCTCTTGAGAGGAAGACGTCCTTTGTACATTCATGGCTTATAATACTGAGTTTGTAATTTTGGATATGCAATGTTTCTGTCTTTTTTTTACGTATGCAATGTTTCTGTCTCTTTTTTTTTACGTATGCAATGTTTCTGTTTTCTGTTGTACTATTCCGCGGGATTGTAATATTTTTGAAAATGTGCTTTGTGGCCTCACTGGCAGACCTAGGCAAAGATCCTTTGCAAATATGAATGTTTGAAAGAAAGCTCCCACCTTCCACAAAAATATGATTGTTCTTCTAGCATTTCACCTTTCTTAAATTAACGAACTTTACAATTCCCATCAAAAGAAAAAAATGTATTCGTAAAGTAACAAAAGATAAAATCCCGCAGCATATTTGAATATACAATGTCTGACTCTTTCAGGAGGACAAGAAATTGGGAAAAAGGTAAAAGAAAATGAAACTCACATTTTATTTTTTAACTTAAACCAGCCTTCTTCTAAATACACAATACAACACAATACCCAGTCTGGGAACCTTGAGCGATAATCTTCAACATCTGCTGCATGCTAAGCAAAACCAGCCGTGTGACCCAGGCAGCTATCAGTCCATCCTCGATGATATGTACGCCAATCCCATGAAGCCTGACATTTCTGTTCTTGTCAAAATTCTGAACATGCCGTTTCTTTTAGGGTCTACTTCTTTGAACCACGAGCTGCTGCAAGGTGATCCTGAAAAACCAGCGAAGTTGTTAAACAACAGAGGCAGATGCTTTGAGTGTCAGGATGGCAACAATACATTCTTATGCAATAATGCCAGGCACTAAATACTGAGGTCCCAAATTAGTCGATTAAACTTAACATGATCTACTGTATTAGGTTTCGAAGTGGAGTATATATCATTTAACATGGGCACTGGAATATGATGCAGCATCCATCTAAAAAAAGGAATATGATGCAGCTAACATGCATGGGCAGAAGCTGCAAGCACCCTTATGATTATAAACAGAATCAAAATGAGTGTCGCAGTTAGCTCAACCATGATGTTCCTTGTCACATCATTAGCAACTTACAGTTCAACATAAAACTAAGTATCTTATTTACTTTACTTCCATTATTCTGTCCACACACTTGTAGCTCTTGTAATTGCAATATCCCAAGGCATAAGAGCTTCTGAAGGACAAAGTTCAATATTTATATAGGCAAGGCAAAATCAAGTACTCCAATTCTGTAAAATGTTAAGGTGGTTCACTGAGAAACTAGCTGAATACAAAATGAGGCACATGAGAATGACACATCATCATATCCTCTCTGTACCATATTGCAATCCCACCAACATAAATGCAGGCATAAAAACACTCAAATCAATGATGCAATCTGGAGCATACTAAATACCATTAAATCCATACAAGCTACAGAAACAACATACCAAAATTGCAAGTACATTTGCGATCCTAATTTTCAAACTATATTGCAAGAAGAGAAGAAATGCCTCAACAACGTGCATGTTCAATTTAAGTTTATTACTTAGATAGAATGTGCAACAAAAACTAAATAAATATTGAATATTCTCCCTAAGGGTAAAGGTAAAATCCTAGAATGTGTCCAGTGTATTACTTCAACTCAACTTAACAGTTAGATAAACCATTTGAAAATCATGTGAGTAGATGTATCATAAGATAATTGCATTTGATTTTATAAACATGTTATCCATATCCATATCAATATATACCAATATAAAAACATGAGTTGATTGGGATACTTTTGATCTAAGCCGTCCAAATATTTAATCCAATTTCATAAATTCCAATCCAAATGTTTTGCATATACCTTCCTTAATTGCTCCTATAGTAATAGCTTCTTAAATGTACTTAGTGACTCATAATTAGTTACTCCCTAACTACATTTGTATTAATATAAAAAGTCTGCATTTTTTACGCAATATTTCTTTAAGAAAATATTAGCTATTTTACTTTCTTCTACATCAATGATACTGAGGGTAAAAAATATGCCACGAGAACTGTATTTTCTTGCATGTTTTAATTATGTTAGACGAACATGGTTCGCAAATGCACTACTACTATTTTTTAGTAACTGTTCACAATTTAAGTTGGATAAAATAATCGCTTAATTATTCACACATGGCTTATTTAATTTCTACTGACTATCATTTCATTGCGTGCTAATGCCCAGCATATTTTCCTTAAGGTATTTTTGCAAGGGAAACACTTGTAACGAGTAAATTTACAGTATGCTTTTCTACATATATTGGTACATAAGTTCCTCATGCAATCAAGCAACGTGCATTGCGTGCGTACGATTGCTAGTGATAAAAAAAATGGTGGTCAAAGCTATGTTTGGAAGTTGGAACTCGGAGGACTGTCCATGTCTAAAATATTGCTTTTTTTTACCAGACTGCAAACAGCAACTAATGTCTGCAAGAAATGAAGCATGACAAATAGGCACTAGATGGAAATGCATACCGAGACAAAATCAAAAGCTTTAGTTTCATCTTTCTTAGAATTGCTCATCAAAGCTACTTGATGTGGAGGTTGATTACTTGAATTGAAAATATCTGGCATCCCAGATGCATTTCCGCCACTCATTGAATTGAAAGCAGGATGCCCAAGTCCAGCATTGAAATTTCCCAAGTTCTGTAGTAACTGCTGCTGCTGAGCAAGAAGAGCTTCCATAGCACCATAGTTTAATTGCTGCCCAGCAAATGATTGACCAAACATTTGTGGTGACAAGTTGTACTGCATAGGAACCTGTTGATAGAAGGAGCTTTGACCAAGGATACCATTTAGTGCTGCACCACTTGCCACATGGCTATTCTGACTGTTCATGTCAAAGAACTGTGAACCATTGAGATTACTGTTAGTTTCTGCTTTTAGTCCAGGCTGAGCTTGGGTAGTGCCATTAAGGTTCAAACCAGCCATTAAATCATTGACAGTTCCTTTGTCATCAACTCTTTCTTGGAACAATGGCTCCGGGCTGCTGCCAAATATATCTTGCTCGATCAGAGAGTTATCATGCACGGGGGCTGAGGATTTTTCCTCTACTGTCATGCCTGAGAATAGGTCATTAGTCTCCTTAATCTCTTCCTCATGGAATGATACATCTGCAAACAGATCACTTCCATTACCATTGCTAGTGCCACTGGTATTACCAATAGTTTCACCACCAAGCAAATCATCAACTGAAGAAGCATAATTACTGTTCCCCATTATCTGCTCGCTGCTTTCTTGAGCTGAACTCTGAGTTACTAGATCATCCTGATCCCCTGTATCAATCAAATCAGGCATCTGAACAGGAGTGGGTGTAGTTCTTGATTCTGAAAGATGTTTGCTTCCAGTAGGTTGTTCCCCAACCAGCAGATTTAATACCTGAGAAAATCGATACAACTTATTACATCTTTGGCAATGGCTGGTACAAAAAAGGCTTTGGTCATTCAAGATTAGAGAAAGATACACATACTGCAGATAGTGATTTACAGAAAACAGAGCATGACTTATTTCAAAATTCTCTTTCATCGATGGAATATGTACATTTTTTTATTTTAAGAGACTCAGCTTTGTAAGTTGACTCACTTTTGAAGCCTTTTCTCTGAGAGAAACTTGTGGCAGTTCACAACATCTGACAACAGAAGCACTGTTCTCACTGAAATATGAAGCAACAATGGAATAAGGATCAGTATCCTGTTTCCTTACAACCGCTTCCAGTACACAGATAGCCTTCATGCGAACCTGAGCAGTAAACAAACACATATTCAGTACTTATCAGAACAAGACGAAAAGCATCAAAATGCTGCGATCAATCAAGCTAAAAAATACACCCACGTGACCTAACCAATAGAATTCACGATGTGAATAAATGGTGTACCAAATTTATTCAAATAAGATCAACAAACGTCCAAAAAAAAGAATGCTCACTATCACTAACCCCTGCCAGATATAAATCCGTTTTAATTCAACAAAAGTTGGTATATATTAACAAAGAAAGCTAAACATCACAAATCCAGACAATTGAGAGACTGCTGCTAGCTGCTTCACAGTAGTATCAGGACTGCTGGGTACACATGCTCAAGCATATCATGGACTGCAATATCACTGATACTTGTATGTGTGTTCCTTGGGCAAAGCCTTTTTTATGCAACTTATGTACAGCTTATGTGCATATTTAATATACTGTATTCCTCTATAGTATGGTAAGTACAATGGAAACTTCTAATTACATCTATTGATGCTGAGCAGTCTTTTTATAAATCAAACTCCCACTTCATACAGTTCTGAACTTCTAATTATCTACAAGATGTAAATATCTAGTGATGGTAACAATGTAAATGTGGCAAGAAATGAAATCAGTATGCATCAAAGAAGATACCAAATATTGTTCTTATATACTAATACTTTTCTTGATATCAAAGTGTCTATGTGTAAACTAGAATAAACAAGACCAAATAATTGATTTGTCTACAAAATATGCACTCGTCACTGTCACTTGTCAGAGGAGCCAAGACACATAATTCACAGTTATTTTTATATCCACAAAAGGAAATGATCTAAAGTCCAAAGGTTAAAATAGACCCAAAAGGGGGTTATCCTAAACTCACCTGCCACAATGGAGAGTTCAGTTTGCTCTCAAGGGCACGGCTCAAAGCAACTGCATCCAGTTTGGAGGCTTCTGTTAAAAATATCTGCAGAGCATCTCGAGTGGGTTGCAACCGCACACCGCTTGCAGTAACAATTGTTTCCAAAAGTCTCTCCTCACGAGTCTTAATTCCTGGTTGACTTGATTCAGTATCACCGGCTGATGCTGAACTTGAGGGACTTGGACCCCAAGAACCAGAACTCACATTCTTTGAAGCACCAGATGTAGCACGGCTCTCACCTTGAATTTCACTTGGATCGTACCTGCCATATCTATCAGTTTCTGTGGTCAGAGACCTGCGAATTGGGTTCTTGTACATACCACCATTATCATTTGGCATCATTGAATGTGTGGCAGCAAAGTTGCTCAAACCCTGTTTAATGGAAGCACCACCAATGCCCACTACTTCACTTAGTTCGCTGAGGAAAGACTTCTTGTCATCTCTTGATGGCTCATAATTAGTGTTTCCAAAGCCCTGTATGCGCTTGCCTAGACCTTCTGTCACAACAACTGCTTTAGGGTCCTCAGTGGAGAAAATAGCAGCAATGGCCTCGTTTGCAGTTTCGCGGACAGCCTTATTAAGGGCATCCCCTTTTAAGGGGTCAGGGTGTCCTTTGTAATGAACAAGCTGACGCATAGCCGCTGAGTGTCGTTGCATTTCCCGCTTGAAATCCGTGCCAGATTTTCCAACAGCATATTTAATCAACCGCAAAGCCTGGAAAGCAGGAAAGGAGGTAAAAGATTATGTTACTGAATCAGAGAAACTCAAGCCTAGGGCTCCATCAGATTATTAAACAAACTAATGTATTTGAACTTGGACATAAGGTAATGTAATTACCAAAATTACACCACAGGTGCTAAGCATTTCCTCTGAAAATATACAGCAGGTCACTCATGATTGAAAGATGACATTTTGGGTTGAGGATTACAGAAAACCTAATTTCATACAATTCAATAAATACATTCTGGAGCATTCGGTACAAACGCTCAGCAAAGCAGTACTGCATCCTTGAGCAAAATTTGGTTACAAACGCTCAGCAAAGAAGTACTAAATCCTTGAGCAAAATTTGGTTCACCTGGAGAGGAGCTACTCATAAGTTTAGTATATTTTAGAAATCTTGATAAATATTTGATATATCACTAGGATTGGAGTTGATCACTACCCCATGGCTAAAAAGTATGTTCTAAATGCCATTAGCAATCACAGTTCTAGTGTACAATACCGTTTTCACATCCTACTTCACTGTGTGAGCTAAAAATATATAGGGTTACATACACCTTCTATTTTGTCATTGCAATAATATTTGCTTAAGTCCAACATTAATCGTGACAGGTTTCTCCTAGAAACAACAGGGTGCAACAAAACACTCATATAACCCACTAGTGTCAAACATTGTAACTAGGCATGCATAATTCTTCAGGAAAACCAATGTAATTGGCAAGCAAGTGTTACTCTAAAACCCAGAATCTAGGGCGGATACGTGCAAGCAAGTTGGATGGACGGAACATTTTAAGGTTTTTCAATAAGCAGAAGGACAGTGATATCCATCATTAGGAGCTATATACTTGTATAAATCCAGTCAAGATAATTTGCACAGAAGGTAACAGTTCATCCGATTTGGGGGCGGTGAGTGTTAGAAGGTATGCAGGGTGGCAGTAGCTACATACAGGTTCTTAGCCTTCAAGCCCACCTGCCATGAACTCATGCTTAGTCAAAAAACACATATGGAGCGGCAACCAATTTGTTGGCCAGACATAGTGTTGATTGCCACACCTCACTACGAGTAGGTATGATAGTCATCCATACCTATGGCTTGGGATAACCAACCCAAATTTCCTATATCCATCCTTTCAACACTTTGAATCGCCTATTTCCCTGCAACCCACACTGACAAATAAACAGTGTTGGACACTCGAAAATCCCTGTAACTATACACCATCCAGATCAGAATGCTCTAGGAATCACAAATTCATAACCACGACCGCGAAACTAATCAGCATGAACACTAAAACAGTGTCCACTGCCAGTCCTATACTGAACAATCATCGTCGTCGCCACCGGCCAACCAATCCTCGTCCCCCCGTCAGGTCAACACGACATGATCCCAAATCATCAGAGGCCATAAGTAACGGACCTTCTGCTTGACGAGGGGGCTCTTGTTGTCGAGGCGCTTGAGGACGAAGTCGGCGACCTCCTTGACGATGCCGGCGTCGGAGGCGCGCAGCAGCTCGCAGATCTCCTCGAGCTTGTAGACGGGGGCGACCTTGTCGTCCTCCGCCGTGACGCCGTCCACCATCCGCGACCGCCAGTAGGACTCCACCGCCCGCCGGCTCTGATCCATGGCGCCCCTCGTCGACCGAAACCCTAAGGGAGGGCGGGAGTGGAGGGAGGGAGGCTACCGCCACGGCAGCGCGGCACCACCGGGGAGGTCGAGATCTGAGAGGGGGCGGTGGACTGGGTGTACGGGGAGGAGGAGAGGGGGGGTTGGGGGTCGGGCGGCACGTGCGGCCGGAGCGGAGGAGGGCGAGGAGGCGTGACCCACGCGGCGTGTGTGGAAGCTTCGAGTGGCGGGTCAGGTCAGGTCGGGGAGTTTTAAGGCTTTAACCGTTTTGCTTTCTTCTCTGTCGCGGGAGGAAGAAGCACCAGCCACACCACAGCCAGGAGAGATGTAGTGGAAAGCGTCCCGAAAAGTTTCAGTATATCACGTGGTTGAGATGAGATGCTACACCGCTACAGTAGGACAGGGGCAACATTCCAGTAGGAAACACTTCACATATAACCAGTCTACTCCAATTCTAGCTCATACTCACAGTATCTTTCTATAAAGAAGAAAATCGTCATGTCAGAAACGAAATTAACTCTGAAAAATAATGAGTTTAAGTTTGGTAATAATATATCACAGATTTGCAGTACTTCGGATGACAATATATATCTCGCAGAAGGCGTGTCAAGGTATGACAGCAAGAGCCCAACTGTATTCTATTCTATCTGACCCCACGGTCGGTGGCAATGTATCAGGTCTACAAGGGCTACAGCTGAGAATCCTCGGGTTAAAAATCATATGCCAATTGCCGAGCGAGAAAAGAAATACAATGTGCATTGTTGTGTCTACTACTACTATCTCCCTCGCTACACCACGGCCTCCAGGACCTCATCAGACTCTTCGACGACCATCTCATCCTTGAAGAGGAGCTTCAGGTGAGGCAGGACCTTTGGTAGCACGGGCAAATCGGCGAGGTTTACGCTCATGAGGTCGAAAGCGATGCAGGTCTTGTGCATGTCATCCTCGTCAAAGACCGGGATTTTAGGATATCTCTGGCTAAAGTGGGTCAGGATTATGCGGTACGCTCCAGCCGATGTGCCTACTGCTATGGCTTCCTTCGTTGTGCTGTGGTTCCGCGCGATCGCTTCGTCCTTCATGCTGTCCTCAAACGTCGCCTGAAGCAAAACAAGAATCAAGACAGTTTATTAGACAGGCAACATGGTCACAACCTACCTAACGCCTTTTAGCATGCTAAAATAATTGGAAGAGAACAGTACTCAGTTAACAGTATTATACAATTTCTGCAAGATCTAATTTAGTGCTGTTGCTAGCGGTCCACATTAATTAAACGTGAAGAATGCCTGACACTATGGACAGAGGTCAAGAGAAATAGGAGAAAAATGGGTAATTATTGTGCACACTCAAGTCGATATATGCAATTGAATAAATAAAAAATCAGTGTACCTCATGTATCAGCACGGTGGCATCTCTGGACGCATCTACAAGAGCTGGGCACGGCCGCGTGTCGCCTGAATATACAACCTTCCATCCTGGAATTGCCTTCCCAGCACTACTCACCTTCTCCTTGGCTCTCAAAACAACTCCAAACGCCTGTGCACAATGTACGACAGGGACACTGTACAGAATCTCCAAACCTGATTCATGTAGAACTTCTTTCAAATTAGCGAGAGCTGTAGTATCCTTCAGACTTGAAGGCTTCTTGTTGTAGTTCTCCATTCTGCTTCCAGGGGCAAACATGGTATTTTCAAGTTGAGTTGTTGCCGATTCGGTGGCATTATCACCAAGAAGTTCCTCAACACTAGGCTTCAAAGTTTGTCTGCAGTCTAGGAACTGCATATCAAGATCTTCAAGTGTTGAATATGCATTTAGAAATCTCAGGAGTTGTTTTGGTCCAATCACGAGCAAGGGTTTGTGAGGAACACCGTTTAGCAATTTTGACCTCAAGGCAAGAACTCTAGCGAGACCCGTGTGGTGATCAGCGTGAATATGGGAAATCCAGATGCACCTCAAGTTTTTTACAGCTTCATCAGCACCACTTACACCAAACCTGTTACACACAAAAAAAGTATTATGAATATAACTGGCATGAAGTGTTCTGCAATCTTCTAATGAAGTTTTGTTGGAACAAACCTCCTTTTCAGCTGTCCTAACGTTCCTTCACCACAATCAAGAAGCATACCTCCTCGTGCAAACAGGTTAATATATATGGAACTAACATTTCGATATTTTGAAGGCTGGGAAGAACCCGTACCCAAAAACGTAATTTCCATATCTTCTCTCGTAGCATTCTCCACGCAGCAGGGGGTCTCTGAATTGCCCTTTGGGCGCTTTCTCCAAACACTTTCTCTCAAACTACTGTCATCTTGAAACTTAGCTGAATTCCCCTGTTCATCTAAAATATCAGGAAGACAGGAGTCTTTACTAATCCATGGCTCTTCAACCATCAGCATATGTTTCCCAGCTGGTGCCAATGCATTTTTTTGGTCTACACTACTTTGCCAGAACTTGCTAATCTGCTCAGGAACTTCTTTAATCTCAGGAATCTCAGAAATAAGTTCATCTACAATTTCTTCATAACTAAACAAGCTTGGAATAGAAGCTCTATCCAACCCCAGTTGAGCATATGGACGCAGACGAAACTGCAGGACAACAAAAGACAAACATTGATACTCCTATTTTGCACTAACAAAATAAGTTGAACCTGCAAAATAAATAGTACTCCCTCCAATCCAAATTAAGTAACGATTGTTTAGTATGAAGTTAGTACAACTTTGTACTAAACCAGCGTCAATTAATATGGATCGGAGGGAGTACTTATTTTGCAGTTAACCAACCAAGTTTTCCTTTCCAGGTAATAGATCATCAATTATTACATCCATACATGGAACAATATTTTTATGCATGCAAGAACTTAGTGTATCTCATCGCAACAACAACCAAAAATAGGACATCTACAATGTTGTGATGCCAACCTTCTCTTAGAGGTACCACATAGGATTTTTGCGTGAGTTCGAGGATAAAAATAAAAGAGCGAAGGTTGTCTTCTCTTGGCAAGGGGATAAACCCTTCACGCGTAAGTGATCACTATTTTTTCCATTGTACATGATGTTTTCACTTCACCATGTGTTTTCCCATCTAATACTAAATTCTTAATCACAACATATTTTTATATTAACGCAAGCATTAAATTGCCAGAGAAGACACTAAGGGATAACCTGTTGTAAAACTAGTTTTTATAGTCTTCTACAGACAGCCTTATTTGCCATTGGAGATGCCTTAGAATATAGAAATTGTCAAATATCAAGTAATTAGCACATTGATACAACATAGACTCTACTTGGACATACCTTCAGCAAGTTTGCTGCTGTCACACTTTCACAGGCTTGGAATGAAGTACTCTGAAAGGACAATAAGATGGATTCTGTTAACAAGAAGGAAGTATTTCAACATTCAACCTCTGGTGTTTCGTATATCACTGAGGTTTACCTTATTCTTCTCCAAATCAATACCATTTGCAGGTTCCACAGGCCAAAACCCAGAGGATGGGAAGAGCTGAGGGCATACAAAATTAAGACGTGAAGATATCCTTGCACTACCTTTCAGGATAGGAACTTCCATGTTTTTACTGCGAGTGTCACAAAGGAGGGAAATCGTCACCATAAAGTATGGCACTGCCACTGATTTATATCTCTAGCTACTTGAGTCTGAGAGTGAAAATAAAGTTCAAGATCATACATATCCGTACAAGAATGTTACTCAGGTAATAAGAGTGTAAGACGCAGTTAATGCTGAGTTAATGACACTAAACGTCACAGATTTTAGAGAATACAAAAAGTGGATAGCATGAGATGAATGAACATCCACAAGATGTCAGTCACCAAAAGAGTCATGTACGACATAAGGAATTTGGAGAAAAAATCACTAAATAGAAACAAATTATAAAAGAATGTTATGATAGAAATAAACAAGAGGATAGCATGGATGAATAAACATTCACAAGATGCAGTCATTGGAAAAATGTAACACATCTACACCATCTGAATCTAACATTTCAACCTTGAGAAACTCGTTGCTTTTATCGTTAAGTATAACTAACTTCTGATTTTTCTAGTGGGATCAATGAAGTTCAAACCTAAATAGTAAAATCTATTTATTTTAAATGCATGAGAACAAATTAAACCATACACGAAAAAGGTAAATGAAACTGAAACTTACTTTTCATGCCCTGCCATGATATGCTGTGTGGTGCCAAAAGATTTCATCCAGTTCTGATAATCAACAGTATTTGTCACAGAAGATGGACCTAAGTGGATTATGCAATTTACTTTCTTGGCATTCTCTGTTTGGCAGGAAGAATCTTCATAAAAGCGGCTAAGTGATTGCAGCAAAAACAGTTCATGCATGTGATATTGTGTAGGGCAATCCACTAGAAGTACGATTGGTCCAGGAATTGGTGGGTCGAGAACCTCACTTGGATGAACCTATGAATGAAATGTCCGAAGAAACTTAAAAAACAAAATTTATGAGATATGACAAAAAAATGAAAATGTTTTTTGCAACCAGAGATAGGTTGTGAGTGGATGGAGACCCATTAAGCAACATATGTGCTAGTAAGGAAACGCCATGAGCCTGTGAAAGTTCATGTTGAGATAATTAAGTTCAATAGTTTAGCAATCAGCACTAACCATTCTACCAGCTTCAGTCTTCACAGAGTTCCCAAGTTGAAGTTCACGATACTTTGGCCCACGCTCAAGACCAAGGGCCTGAGCTTTATCAGGGTCAAATTTTCCTTTAATTTCTGCCAATTCACATGAGTAGACTATAGCAGTATCACCAGGCTTTGAGTTGATATCTGTTGAATTCCTGGCTTCATTGTTGTACCTCGGTTTGACAAACATTGCTGATATACGAACTACTTCATCATCAATAATAACAGTAGCTTCTGTAGATTGTGAAGAAGATGCACTGTGTTCCACACCAAAGCTGTGTGTATGAAGCATTGCCCTATTTGGGATAAAAGATTTCATCGCGCCTGCTAGAAAATCAAGGTCCGAAGGGCCCCATATGTTCACCTGTATTAAGGTTAAGAGGAATAACATTATAATCAATTGTTCAAAATAGATTAACTGAACACATGAGCATCAACAACAAGACAGTACTAGAAAGAATGCAAGCAACAATTATTTCCATCTCACCGACATGCCCTCATCTCCCATCCCAGCAAGAGTTAGCACGAGACCTACATTAAGAAAAGAAAAATCAAAATAGCATCAGTGCATCAAACGAACCTACTAATTCAGTACATGGACAATCGCGTGAAAGGACCAAATTTTAATACCTGGAAGGCCCCCTGCAGTTTCTGAGCACACGCGAGTGAAAAAGATGTGGTCAATCTGGTGAAGTACAGAATATAGCATGTTACTAATTTACATTGCCCATACCAAGACATAAGAAACGAGAGTGGGTGCACGTGGAGTTGCAAAGCTGATGATGATTGATGAGGGCATCACATACCTTTGACAACTTTATCTTGTGTTCAGTGCAGAAACGCTGAAGACCCTGTTAGATTGCAACAAATCGGTGTGGTAAGCTCAAAAGCAAGTTAAGAATTATATTTGCTAATGATAGCAAAGAAATAACACGATTCTAGTCACCTACATATTCAGTCCTACGTGGGGAAACCATAGCTCATGCATTTAAGGGTTTAAGCGTCCCAATCAACCACTTAAGCACATTAGGCACAAATGATTGTACCGCTCAGAGAAGAAGGGTGCATCTGATATACTCCATCGAGTGTATGCATCTATCAACAGATAAAACTTAAAATTAACCTATTAGGACACTACATTTTAGCGATGAAGGATTAAAACTGCATAAAGTTTTCTGAAGTTTGACGATGCAACATGCCCAACGGATGCAGTGATTATTAAACATACACCTTTGTTAAGCCTCATAATACAGAAGGAAGTAAAAGTTAATTCGAGCTTCTTGTGTAAGCTGTTTAGCATGTTAAATAGACACAAGGATATCTTGACACAGAAGATCATACCTCGCCAGCATTAAATATAAATCTTTGTTTGTCAAAGAATAGTAAAATTGAAGGAGCGGTATCTTGAGTGTCCATTCCTGTACCGAGTATCTGCACAAAAAGAATGAAAAAGGTCAAATCACTAATTAGATAACACGATAATGTTGCTGCTTTCAAGTTCTAAATCAAATGTTGTGATGGTTTAGTGGTTGAAGCTTGAAAACATTGGCATTGTGTCCTTGCGGAATTGACAACATTCAACAACACGGCTAAAAGAATGAGACCAGCAACACTTTGTTCCTAAAAATTACAGATAGACCAAGTGTGTAAAGTTTGGCGAGTGATCCACCTACAGGGATGGCAGGAAAAATATGGCATAATCTATTAGTACACTTGTTGCATAAAACAGATAAAATGCTCCGTTTTCTCCAAAAGAACATCGTGATTTTTGCATGATTATTACTATCGCCCATTACAACCAGTTGGGGACAACAAAAGATGTTTCTTAAACCAAAGGCAGATCCCCAAACTCCTAAAGCAAGCATGTTACGATCTCCCAACAACAAATTCACTGATACCACGCTCGTAATATACAAGGAATATATAAATTCCACCGAAATTAGTGATCTCAGTTGAGCACTACATGTTCCCTGACACCGACATTATATCATGCAGCCAGTATCCCAACTGCGCTTGATTTACACGGAGCAGTATATGCTACACAGTGCATGAAATGGATTGCACCCTGCTACAATAATGTGCATTATTCATCTGGACGTCTTAGGCAGAATGCCGAAGCACCACCGGGGGAGGAATGTCTACCTAAACCGAGATGAATCGAGGCGAAACAAGCCCCACACATCTACTGCATCCGTCGAAGTATATAAGGCAATAATTTCGCAAACCTGCACGTAGGAGGTTGTGCTGATGGGGTTGGCCCTGCGGTTCTTGAGCTCCATGCTCCTGTCCTTCCTGACGTCCCTCCCCTCCGCACGCATCTTATTGAACGCCACCCCCGCGTCTTTGCCACCGCCACCGCCACCGCTAGCCATCCCCTCGGGTTCCTTCCTGGCCGTGCTGTTCCCACGGCGGGGGTGATGGCGGCTGGCCTGGCAGCGATACACGAGGGGGCGGATGCCGGCGGCACGGGTGAAGGGGGAGCGGGGAGCGGAGACGGAAGAGAAGAAGAGGCGGCGCGAGAGGTAGAGGAGCGGGGCCGGAGCTAGGGTTTGGGAGAGGGGGAGGAAGCGGCGGAGAGGGGAAGGCACTTGCGGCGGCATGACGGAGGACTTTTATTGGGTCGGGTTTTATCCCGGTCTCGGGGGTTTTAGAGCGGATAGCCGATCACCGGAGCCGGGGTGCTCATCTTTTTCTTTTAGAACCGCCATTTAGGCATTTTATTAATTTTGGCAGATCACTTCTGATTGCAGAATGTCAATCAAAAAATCAGGGATTACGCAGCAAAATTAACTTCTCGTCCCGTTTATCTTAAAACATAACTCTGAAAGTATTGGAGATAGGTGTGCATCTCCAAAACAATGTGGACTCCTATCGAGCGATTTGTGCCTTGCTCTCACGTAATGACAACAGTTTGACAATTTGTTTCTATGATAATGCTTGTGTAGCCATTCTCCACAGTAAGAACTATTGCATCTCGACACGCATTAAGTTCCAAAACAAAAGGCTCGTAGCTGATCATATATTTCCTGCATCGCTCGACACGAACTTTCCCTCATGGTCTCTTACCACCACTCATGTTTCTGTACACCTCGTCTCAAATTCTGAAGCTCCATCAATATTTAGTTTGAGTCATCCAATAGTCGGTGGTTGCCAAACATGCTTCACCGCCGGCAGGGCCTGCCGTTGTATATGTATATTCATAGTCATGATGAATTCCCTTATCAACTCCATAGATCGTAGCGGTTGGTAATGTACTTCACCATACATATACTTATTACAACTCGTCCAGATTGTCTACATAACCGAGACAATAATAGCTGCTCGATCTCTCCTCACAAAGCTTGAGTCATTAATATCCCTCACCCATGTACTATGATGCATCCGTGAAAGTTTGACATCAAAAAAATCCTCAGCTGCATACCAGAACTTATGACTCATTGTCACAATCACACATCGGGCAAAATGCATCTTAACGTATATGGCATCGAATCATCTCATCGTGTGCTGGCAGAAAGTTTTTAAGGGCCCACCACCAGAAAACATGAATTTTAGGTTGGACCTAGAGCTTCCACAATGCTTTCCCAGGTGTGTGGACCTAGTTGATTTGCAATTTTGTGATCCATCAAGGCCCTATACGTTGACTGAACTGAGTACACACCAGATCGCTCCGACTCTCAAGTCCAAAAGTCATCAAGTTGCACTCTCGGTCTAGGCATTATGAGAATTGCACAAGATGCGCTAGAGTAGCATCGAGCGTGATGCCTCCCTCCCCTTCCTCCGCTGCCGTCACGGCGGCCGGAGCCCAAGATCCACCATCAAGCCCCAACCACCGCTCCTCTGGCGAGCCTGCCTCGCTCCTGCACTTGCTGGCCTCCTCGCCGGTCGACCTATCCTCTGCCTCCCCTTGCCCGCGCAAGGATTCGGGCCATGTGGTGGAGATCCCCTCGTCGGCTCCTCCCTCCGCCACATTGGGTTCGATTCAAGGCTGTATCCCGCCCTTGCCAGTGGTATCTTGCCCAGCAGAGCCACCGGGCAGGCGGCCCAGGCTGGGCTCGCTGGTCGTCACGCCTGTTGGCTGGACGGGGCAGCCCTCGGCCTCCGTGCCTCCTCCGCACAGGCTGCAGTCCATTATTGTTGCCCCCCTCCCGCGGCTGATGGCCATCTGACTGCCTCAAGATCCGATGAGGAGGCCGCTGAAGATGGCTCTCTTGGCTGGCAGCAGGTTTGCTCCAGAAGAGAGAAGAGGAATCCGCAGGCTCCCGTTTCGGGAGATTCGCGGCAGGGCCGGCGTGCCCCTCCCACTGATCCCATTGCTCTGAAGCAATATCTTGCATTCAAGGCAAGATTCAGAGGCTGATGTTTTCGCTGCCTTTCAAAACGGCATCGCCTTGCTGATTGCCGTGAGCCGCTCCGCTGCATTCGGTGCAAAGGCCCAGGCCATCTCGCACGCTCCTGCGTTGCCCCCATCCCTCCGCCGCCGCCACCGCCCAGGCAAAGACCACCTACGCCTCCGCCGCCCACCCGTAGCCACCTACAACCGCCACCGGCATCTTCCGCTGCCTGGCCGGCGCTCGCAACTGCTCTCGGTCGTATGGAGTACATCCCCGGCCATGCCTCCAGGCGCCCTGAACGCTCGTCCTGCATCATCATGAGCACGCCGGAGATGGAGGCGGACGCATATAACCTCCGCCGCACCGCCCTCCTTGCTACGGCCACGGACGCGAGGGGCGACATCAACACTGCCCTCGTGGCCAAGGCACTGGAGCAAGCGCATGGCATCCCGTGGGACTCCATCCAGGTGGCGTCGGCGCACCCCGAGGACTACCTCATCCGGTTCGCCGAGCCGTTCCAGCATGATCTGACGCTGGAGCAAGGATACATCCGTGTCCGCGGCATCAACCTTCAGCTCCAACCTTGGGACCCTGCTCCGGCCGGCACCATTCACCACTTCCGCTTCTACTGTCGCCTCGCTATCACCGGCATCAAGTACCACGCCTGGCGGCTGGACGTGGTGAAAAATCTCCTTGGCGACACCTGCATCATCGACCGCATGGAGCGCCAGACAGAGCGCTTGCACAATGTCACGGTGTTCTTCGTCTGGGTTTGGACGTGGAACCCCGACACCATCCACAAGGCCTCTGATCTCACGATCGTTGACTGTGCCGGGGATGGGCGCAATCACCACCACCTCCCTGAAGGCACGCCGGCGGAAGAGGGACACCAAGGCCCAATGGCGGGCGTTCTGATCCACCTTGTTCTGACAAAAGATTACTCGCCACAAATCATCTCCGACTCATCACGAGACCAGGGCGGCGGCTCGCCGCCGGCGGAGTGCCCCCGCATTTACACCTATGACGTCCAGATCGGGACCATGGACGGCCGCGTCCCACCACCCCGGCGCGCTCATCAGGGCGGTCCATCTCGCCTCTCCCGTCGTCGCGACGATGATGCCGATGATGAGGGTCAGGATCGCCACCGCCGCCGCCGGTGCTCGGGCAAGCGTCGCTCATTCTGGCAATCCGTCATTGGCCAAGCCCAGTGCCGGGACACCGCGCGCTTCGATCCTGCGCCGCGGCAAGGGGGCCGCCATGCTGGGCGTGCTGAACGCCCGGAGAGGAGGCACCGGGCCCCTAGCCACTCTTCTGGCAACGACAGCAGGTGGCAGGCATCTCCGAGCCCACCACCATCCCCTCGTCATGCGGCGTCTGCCAACTCCTCTACTTCTGTACCTGCTGGCTCGGTGCACCGTCAAGCTGCACATGGACGCGCCCGACAAGCCGCGTCTGCTGCAGTCATGGTTGTTCCTGATGGAGACCCGCACAACGGTTGTGAGCATGTTGCTGTTTTGGCTAGTTCACCACTGCACCTGTACAATGTCGCCGCTGCAAACCACGCTTCTGCTGCATCGGCACTGGCCTCGATCTCTGCGGTTGTGGCATCTTGGCAGCACGCGCAGCCGGGGTACACCGCTGTAGGTTGGAGCGGCTATGCGCCCTCTCTACTGCATGCCCTTGTTCTGTCCCCATTGGAGGAGGTGGTCGCTGCTGCGTTGGGCCTGCATTAGCCTCATCAACAGGAGCTTGAAGCGTCCACCCCACCAAGGAGCCTGTCCCATGAGGCTGTTCTCAGCTCCTTTGGGGATTTTGGCATCTCTCTGTCAGAGGATCAACATCAGTGTCAGTGGGGTAACCAGCCGCTGGGGACACGGAGCTTGGGCTTAGGCTCTCAGGCGCTGACAGGATTATGGGGTCAGGGCACGGGCTTCGAAAATGACATGGTTCACCCTGTTGCTCCTGCCTCTTGGGATCGGACCACCACTTCGGCTGCTATGTTACAGGCAAGACTCAACAATGGTGGAGACCAAGTGCACCCTCTGAATAGCTGGGAGGCGCATGTTGCCAGAACTCCAGCCATTGACTTCTCCGTGCTACAGTGGAAATCGCCAAGGGGCCTCGCTGAAATCTGTTTTGGGCCCGGGGCCCAGTTAGACCGTGCTAAATCAGCTAGGGGCGCGCAGGATGACGGGACAGCTGGCCGAGACCTTGTCAATGCGGTCATCTCGCGTGTGACCTCCCTCCCATCTGACAAGCAACGCAAGTTCGTTGGAAGAGTTGCGGCGCTGCTATCCCCTTCACTGCTTGGGGTTCCTTCGACTGATGATGCGTCCACTGGGCAGATTAGGAAGAAGTTGTTTGCCTCAATGACCAAGAAAGCAAAGAGCTCGCGCCAATCAAATGGTGGCCCCTCCTTCATGGCCTCTAGAAAAGCGCAAGCGCAGTTCTGTGTATGAATGGGGTTGATCAAGAACATCAAAGAATTCTCGGATGACACCATGAAGACATGTCTGAGCTTCTTCAAAAACCATGTGCCCCAACCCTTGCTTGCCAAGCTTGCAGAGGTGGCAGGGGTTAGTGCGCCACCATGCATCAACCTGCCAGACGAGGATTTGCAGCTCATCCTCGACGAGCTGACTACTGCGATGGCCTGAGCTATGAGTGCCACCAGTTGTTGCCCATGTTCTATGGATTGTACAACTGAATTCATGTCAGGGCCGCTACTTGTGAAACTGCTCGCGCACCCGGCGTCAGCCACTACCCAGCTCCTGTTCGGGTGGTGTAGGTATCTAGAGAGTCTGTCTGTTTGTCACGCGCTGGAGACGCCTGACTTAGAGTGTTTGGCGCCATGTGTGCCCTCTGTTTGTTCTCACGCACTGGTGGCGCCTAAGTGTTTGTCTGTAGTCACTAGCCGAGTCACGCAGGTTGCGCCTATCTCATGTAGTCACGCGCCGGTGGCGCCTGATGGTAACCATGTGTGTGTCAAGGTCGCGAGGTCCGCGCCTATCATTTATACTCACACGTCGGTGGCGCCTGATCTTAAGCATGAATTTGTTAGCTGTTATTTTATGCCTCTCGTGCCTTACTACAAGGCAGTCGCTTATACTGGTGTTTATGGCTGAACGACTATCCGTTTTATGTTGGAACGTGAGAGGGCTAAATGACCGCGCGAGACGCACAGTGGTAAGATCAATGGCCAGTCAATGTAGGTGTTCCATTCTGTGCCTACAAGAGTCAAAGCTGGACTCTTTTTTGGCGGAGGACCGAGCGGGCATTGGAGGATCTATGCTCCAGGGGGCTGTTGTGTTGCCTTCCGTAGGCACTAGAGGTGGAATTGTCATTCTCTAGGACACGGCGCAATACGCACTATCCGATGTGGTAATCAGGGAGTTCTCCATCTCTGCACTGGTTAAACATATAGATGGTTGTCCCTGGACAATTACCTGCGTCTATGGGCCGCATGATGATCAAAGGAGGGCAAGTTTTCTTCTGGAGCTGCAGCAGATCGCCAACCAGGTGACCACGCCATGGCTTGTTCTCGGTGATTTCAACCTTATCACGTCTGTGGAGGATAAGAACAACCCCAATCTAGACCGGCGATGGATGTTACGTTTCCGGCAGGCCCTTAACGCCTCATGCTTGAAGGAGATCGATCTTGTAGGGAGATGATACACCTGGTCCAACGAGCAATCGCCGCCTACTCTTGTGCGCCTTGATAGAGCATTCTGTACAGTGGATTGGGAGCTTAGGTTCCGGGCGGCAAAACTACTACCCCAATCTTCCTCCATGTCGGACCATTGCCCATTGCTTCTTGTTAATGAGTGAATGCTCAAGAAGCAGAGGCGTTTTCAGTTTGAACTCTACTGGCAGTTCATCCATGGCTTTCAGGAGGTGGTGGCAGCTGCCTGGAATAGTGTGCCAACTACAGCAGATCCGGTTTATTCTTTCAACAAGAAACTACGGGTTGTTGCGAGGGCCTTGAAGGTGTGGAGTAAGACTAAAGTTGGTAATCTCCAGATGCAGCTCCTTGCGACCCAGGAATTGATCCTTCGATTGGATTGTGCTCAAGATGATAGAACATTAGCTGCTCATGAGGCGGCCTTGCGCTCAATGCTCAAATCAAGGTGTCTGGGCCTTGCAGTCCTTTTACGATAAAGCAATGGCAACGCGTCAAGGTTTCTTGGTTGAAAGATAGGATGTCGAGCTCCAAGATGTTCTTCATCAAGGCTAACTCCCGCGCCAGATGAAGCGCTATCCACTCTATGATCTCGCCACATGGATCGCTCATTACTGACCAAGAGGGCATCCTGAACAGCGTCGGGGAGCATTTTTCTGCTGTTCTTGGTGCACCAAGCGTAACAGACTCCACATTCTGCTGGGATTTTCTAAAGATTTTTCCGACTGATCTTCAAGAACTAGAGCAAAATTTCTCTATGGACGAAATTAAGGAGGCCATTTGGGATATGCCCTCGGACAAAGCACCCGGCCCCGATGGCTTCCCTGGCGCATTTTATCATGCGTGTTGGGACATTATAAAGCTAGACCTTCTGAGTGTCTTTCATAGCCTGCACAATCTCAATGTCAGATCCCTGCATATTATAAATGAAGCCCTCCTAGTACTGACCCCGAAGAAGAAAGACCCAATGGTGATTGGGGACTATCGCCCAATCAGCCTGATTCACAGCCTCATAAAAATCATCATGAAGATTTTGGCTAGAAGGTTGGCCCCGAGGCTGCCAACTCTAATATCCAAGTGTCAGAGTGCGTTCATGAGCGGTCGCTGCATTCAGGAAAACTTCGTGTATGTACAACACTTGGCAAAGCACTACCATCGTGCGCGAATACCAACGGTTCTCCTCAAACTTGATTTGGCAAAGGCCTTCTACTCGGTGTCCTGGTCGTACATTCTGGACTGCATGAAGGCCATGGGATTTGGTACTAGATGGTGTGAATGGATCGCATTGATCCTTTCATCCTCTTCATCGATGGTCATGGTAAATGGTGTCCCGTCGGTACAAATCTGGCACAAACAAGGATTTAGACAGGGAGACCCGCTATCCCCCTTTCTGTTCATCATTGCCATGGAGCCACTGCACAGAATTTTCGACCTCGCTACGGAGCATGGAGTGCTCTCAAAATTAAGAGGTCGAGCTGCTACTATGAGGGTCTCCTTGTATGCAGATGATTTGGCGCTCTTTGCAAACCCCTCGCAAGTGGATATGAGGATGGTGGGGTATATTCTGGATATCTTCTGGAAGGTGACCGGATTAAAGACAAACTTCAACAAAAGTGCTGCACTCCCAATCAGTTGTGATGGCATTGATCTGGAACAAATTCTACTGCCTTTGGGCGTGCCCTCCACCACATTCCCTTGCACATATCTTGGGATGACATTATCCATCAAGAAGCTTCAGAAGATCCACTACCTAAATATCATGTCAAAATTTGACAGTAGGATGGCCGGTTGGAAAGGAAAGCTCATGTCGAAAGGGGATAGGCTTTTGCTTGCAAGGTCGGTCCTGCAATCACTCCCAGTATACTTGCTAACTTCCCAAAAACCGCCAAAATGTCTGCTGCGATGGTTTGATCAGAGGACACACGCTTGGTTTTGGTGCGCGGAGGACAAATGCAATGGGGGAAACTGCAGGGTGAGATGGGATGTGGTCTGTCGGCCAAAGCAACTGGGCGGTCTTGGTTTGCTTGACTTGGATAAATTTGCAAGAGCCTTGAGGATGAGGTGGCTATGGCTGCGATGGACCCCAGCAAAAATCCCAATCATCGGCACTTATGGCCCATGTGATGAGGAAGACTTTGAGGTATTTGCCAGTGCAACGAGAGTGACCATAGGGGATGGTAACACCGCATTGTTCTGGAAGGACGCTTGGTTACAAGGCATGGCGCCAAGGGACATTGCCCCCACTCTGTTTCATGCCTCAAGCAGAAAAGGGCGTACGATGTATGATGCACTGCTTCAGGATAATTGGCTTCACGACCTCGAACGACAATGGAACGATGACATGATCGAGGAGCTCATCGGGCTATCTACCATGCTAGAGCATATTCAGCTAAACCCCTTACTGCCTGACTCAATCACTTGGAAGCTGACGAACGATGGCACATACTCCTCTAGCTCGGCCTATCACCTGCAATTCGAAGGAATGGTCCAATCTGAATCCTACAAGTGTATATGGAGGATATGGGCTCCTGTCAAGTGCAAGATCTTCCTATGGACGGCAGTGCAGCGCAAGATTCTGACGGCAGATGTGCTAATGCTCAGAGGTTGGGAGAACAATTACTTCTGTCCATTGTGCATCCGCAGCCTTGAGACAGCCAAACACATTTTTGCTGAATGTCCATGGTCACGGAGAGTGTGGGATAGTATGGCAACTCTAGCTAGGTTGCCTTCGCTGTCGCCCTTGGGATGGCACGCAGACGCGACGCTGCTGGACTGGCTACCTCGGCTCGGTGGCGGACTCTCTGATGCTTCACGATGAAAAGGTGCGCAGGCGCTTGCGGCGTTGATCTGCTGGGAAATCTGGCTTGAGCGCAACAGAAGAATTTTTCAACATAAGGAGCTCCTGGTGGCAGCCATGGTTAATCGTATTCGTGATGAAGCGGCAACTTGGATATTGGCAGGGTGTCCAATACCATTTAACCCGGGCTAAATGATCTAGGATAGGCAACAGTGTTGGTTGCATAGCAAAGCTTGCAACGGTTGTATTTTTGTTATTCATTGCTCCCTGACCTCACCCTGTAACTGGCCGTCGGCCTCCTTCTTCTTAATGAAATCACAACAGTTCTCCTGCTATCTTTCAAAAAAAAAAGAATTGCACAAGCATCCGTGGCAATAAAGATTTTACAAATAAGCTCATCATCCCATGTCACCTGTTCAATCAAGCCTGCCACCAACTGTATCGGTTCATCAATCAACCTGCACATCAGTTTCATTAACAATGTACCAGAAATCCAGTCTCTTTATCATGCCAGATTTCATAGGTGCATCCATCTCCAATTCTATGAATTAATCCTTTCTCCAGTACTTCTCTTCCTTGAATGATGGCCCGCCACATATTAGAAGCTCCATTGGGACACTGAGCTTACAAGAAATTACCATATGAATAGTAACGCCCTCTCACTACACAAGCACATAGACTCTTCGACTTGTCCAATAATCTCCAAGCCTGTTTCGCTAACATAGCATCATTAAATAACTCCAGATCTCGGAAACCCATGTCGCCTCTAAATTTAGATACCGACATGCTTTCCCATGATTGCCACTGTAGACCTTTTTTTATCGAGTGATCCCGCCCACCAATACTTGGACATTATTGTCATAATTTTCTTGCACAAACCTTTTGTGAGCTTAAAACAGCTCTCATCGGACATGCAGATGCTGACAAGGAAAGGTCGAAGGGATATGGACTCGTCTAGCGGACGGTCGTTGGCCCGCTAGCGCTCGTGAGCGGCCGGCCAGAAAAGGCAACTTTTTGGCTCCCCGTTCCCAAGAAGCAAAGTTCCTTTCGACTCCAGATCATCACGCTCCAACAAACAGAAAAGGATCCCATCGCTATCACGTGATAACCACTACCTCCCGAAGCCTCCCACACCCCCTCGCCCACACTTCCTCCCCCACGGCCATGGGTCACACCTTCTTCTTCTCTACGAAAGAAAGGGGATCCCAGGCCTGGATCCAAACCTACAGAGCTGCCATGGCAAAGTAATCAAGGTGAAAATTGGCTAGAAACTGCAGTTGTAAGAAAAGGGAGGAGAGAAGCATACCAGCCAGCAGCATCAGATAATTTCCTTCTGGCCTCCAGATCCCCCCTTCTTCACTTCCCCCTTCCCTTTTCCTCTGGATCTCCCACCAGTCTTCTCTGTAGTTGGAGGGAGTAGGAACAGGAAGCAAAAATAGAGGTGAATATGATATATGTGTAATTAAACACTTTACTGTGCAACTAAACCATGTAAGAAAACCAACTTTGCCTGGATGTGTGCAAATAAACACAGTAGTTGCAAGTAGCAAAATAGACTGGATGTAGTGTCTGTGCAAAATAGTCATAAGCATGTGATGTACACACTGCATATAATGATATTTTGATATATGTTTCCATACATAAGTATGTTATTTCATGCCAACGCACGGGTATTCAACTATATTTAGCTTCCGTGGATTAGAAATAGATCGGGGAGAAGGTGACGTGGTCAGGTTGTTTTTGTACCGTTTGAGACAACAATACAACGACATGGAACAACAAACTGGAAAGATGAATGATGTATGGACAAATAAGGTGATGGACAACACAAGGGGAAAGAATAGGGAGAAGAAGATGCTTGCATCTGTGTTGTGGTCGAACATCGTGTGCAATGCGCTAGTTCATGGGGAGGAAAATAAGCATTGTTTACGATTCATTTATTGGCCATAGCAACGCATGACAGTCTACTTGTATTGGATGGGGGTAATGCTAATGGTGCATTCTTCGTGATGATGATTAGTTTCAGGTGTGTTCATGCATAATATGGTGTCATCTAATACAATTAGACCTGTCAAGTTTGCGTATAAATGAAATCTTTAATATCATTCGGCAGTCATTTCAAAATTTGCTAAGAATCAATTTTGAATTCAATTTTTCCTGTAATTAGAAAAATTATATAAATTGACGTCGTCTTCAAAATGTGATGAAAGTTGTTGGGGCAAAATGTGATGAAAATTGTGATGGACATGCAAGCCCGTCACTAACGTATGGATCTATATGTTAGCTAAATCTGGACCCACATGTAAGCTTCGACGTCATTAACGTGTGAACCAGCATGTCAACAACGTTGACCTACAACTTGACATTCAATTGTAAGTGATGGTATAGCTGAAGGAAATATGCCCTAGAGGCAATAATAAAGTTGTTATTTATATTTCCTTATATCATGATATTTTTTATTATTCATGCTAGAATTGTATTAACTGGAAACTTGATACATGTGTGAATACATAGACAAAACAAAGTGTCCCTAGTATGCCTCTACTTGACTAGCTCGTTAATCAAAGATTGTTAAGTTTCCTGACCATAGACATGTGTTGTCATTTGATGAACGGGACCACATCATTAGGAGAATGATGTGATGGACAAGACCCACCCGTTAGCTTAGCATAATGATCGTTAAGTTTTATTGCTATTGCTTTCTTCATGACTTATACATATTCCTTTAACTATGAATTATGCAACTCCCAAATACCGGAGGAACACTTAGTGTTCTATGAAACATCACAACGTAACTGGGTGATTATAAAGATGCTCTACATGTGTCTCCGAAGGTGTTTGTTGGGTTGGCATGGATCGAGATTACGATTTGTCACTCCGACTATCGGAGAGGTATCTTTGGGCCCTCTCGGTAATGCACATCACGATAAGCCTTGCAAGCAATGTGACTAATGAGTTAGTTGCGGGATGATGCATTATGGAAATGAGTAAAGAGATTTGCCGGTAACGAGATTGAACTAGGTATGAAGATATACCGATGATCAAATCTCGGGCAAGTAACGTACCGATGACAAAAGGAATGACGTATGTTGTCATTGCGGTTTGACCGATAAAGATCTTTGTAGAATATGTAGGAACCAATATGAGCATCCAGGTTCCGTTGTTGGTTATTGATCGAAGATGTGTCTCGGTCATGTCTACATAGTTCTCGAACCCGTAGGGTCCGCACGCTTAACGTTCGATGACGATTTGTATTATGAGTTATGTGCTTTGGTGCGCTCGGAGTCCCGGATGAGATCACAGACATTACAAGGAGTCTCTAAATGGTCGAGAGGTAAATATTGATATATTGGACGATAGTATTCGGGCACCGAAATGGTTCCGAAGTGTTTCAGGTTTTTATCGGAGTACCGGAGGGGTTACCGGAACCCCCGGGGGAAAGATATGGGCCATATGGGCCATAGAGGGGATGGGAGGCAGCTCACAAGGGGTGGATCCCCCCCCCCCACGGGGAGTCCAAATTGGACAAGGGGAGGGGGCGCGACCCCCCTTTCCTTCTCCTCCTCCTCCTCCTCCTCCTCCTCCTTCCCCCTTTCCCCTTCCGGTAAAAGGAAAGGGGGGCAACTTGGACTAGGGGTCCAAGTGGGACTCCTCCCACTTGGCGCACTCCTAGGCCGGCCTCCTCCCCTCTCCTCCTTTATATACGGGGGGGAGGAGGGCACCCCAAAGCACATCAATTGTTTCTTAGCCATGTGTGGTGTCCCCCTCCACAGTTTACTCCTCTGGTCATATTGTCGTAGTGCTTAGGCGAAGCCCTGCGTGGATCACATCACCATCACCGTCACCACGCCGTCACGCTGACGAAACTCTCCCTCGACACTTTGCGGGATCAAGAGTTCGAGGGACGTCATCGAGCTAAACGTGTGCTGAACTCGGAGGTGGCGGATGTTTGGTGCTTGATCGGTTGAATCGAGAAGACGTTCGACTACATCAACCGCGTTAAGCTAACGCTTTCGCTTTCGGTCTATGAGGGTACGTGGACACACTCCCCCCTCTCATTTCTATGCATCTCCTAGATAGATCTTGCATGATCGTGGGAATTTTTTTGAAATTGCATGAGACGTTCCCCAAAAGTGGCATCCAAGCCAGGTCTATGCGTAGATGATATGCACGAGTAGAAGACAAAGAGTTGTGGGTGATCATAGTCATACTGCTTACCACCAACGTCTTATTTTGATTCGGCGCTATTGTTGGATGAAGCGGCCCGGACCAGCCTTACATGACCACGTTCATGAGACCGGTTCCACCGATAGACATGCAACTTGTTTTGCATAAAGGTGGCTGGCGGGTGTCTGTTTCTCCAACTTTAGTTGAATCAAATTTAACTACGGCTGGTCCTTGTTGAAGGTTAAAACAGCAAAATTGATGAAACATCGTTGTGGTTTTGATGCGTAGGTAAGAACGGTTCTTACTAGAAGCCCATAGCAGCCACGTAAAACTTGCAATAACAAAGTAGAGGATGTCTAACTTGTTTTTGCAAGGCATGTTGTGATGTGATATGGTCAAGACATGATGTGATATACGTTATTGTATGAGATGATCATGTTTTGTAAAAGTTATCGGCAACTGGCAGGAGCCTTATGGTTGTCGCTTTATTGTATGAAATGCAATCGCCATGTAATTGCTTTACTTTATCACTATATGTTAGTGATAAGTTGTAGAAGCAATAGTTGGCGCGACGACAATGACGCTACGATGGAGATCAAGGTGTCAAGCCGGTGACGATGGAGATCATGATGGTGCTTTGGAGATGGAGATCAAAGGCACAAGAAGATCATGGCCATATCATGTCACATATTTTGATTGCATGTGATGTTTATCTTTTATGCATCTTATTTTGCTTAGTACGGCAGTAGCATTATAAGATGATCCCTCACTAAAATTTCAAGGTATAAGTGTTCTCTCTGAGTATGCACCGTTGCGACAGTTCGTCGTGCCGAGACACCACGTGATGATCGGGTGTGATAAGCTCTACGTTCACATACAATGGGTGCAAGACAGTTTTGCACGTGCGGAATACTCAGGTTAAACTTGATGAGCCTAGCATGTACAGACATGGCCTCGGAACACTGACACCGAAAGGTCGAACATGAATCATATAGTAGATATGATCAACATAGAGATGTTCACCATTGAAAACTACTCCATCTCACGTGATGATCGAACATGGTTTAGTTGATATGGATCACGTGATCATTTAGATGACTCGAGGGGTGTCTATCTAAGTGGGAGTTCTTAAGTAATATGATTAATTGAACTTAAATTTATCATGAACGTAGTACTGCTAGTTTTTGCATATCTATTTTGTAGATCAATGGCCCGTGCTACCGTTCCCTTGAATTTTAATGCGTTACTAGAGAAAGCTAAGTTGAAAGATGACGGTAGCAACTACATAGACTGGGTCTGTAACTTGAGGATTATCCTCATTGTTGTACAGAAGAATTAGGTCCTTAATGCACCACTAGCTACAAGGCCTGCTGCAGGAGCAACTGTTGACGTTATGAACGTCTGGCAAGCTAAATCTGATGACTACTCGATAGTTCAGTGTGCCATGCTTTACGTCTTAGAATCGGGACTTCAAAGACGTTTTGAACGTCATGGAGCATATGAGATGTTCCAGGAGTTGAAGTTAATATTTCAAGCAAATGCCCGAGTTAAGAGATATGAAGTCTCCACCAAGTTCTATAGCTGCAAGATGGAGGAGAATAGTTCTGTCAGTGAGCACATACTCAGAATGTCTGGGCACCATAACCACTTGACTTAGGTGGGAGTTAATCTTTCGGGTGATAGTGTCATTGACAGAGTTCTTTAATCACTGCTACCAAGCTCTAAAGGCTTCGTGATGAACTATAATATGCAAAGGATGAACAAGACGATTCCCGAGCTCTTCGCAATGCTCAAGGCTGCGAAGGTAGAAATCAAGAAGGAGCAGCAAGTGTTGATGGTTAACAAGACCACTAGTTTCAAGAAAAAGGGCAAAGGAAAGAAGGGAACTTCAAGAAGAATAGCAAGCAAGTTGCTGCTCCCGGGAAGAAGCCCAAGTCTGGACCTAAGCCTAAAACAGAGTGCTTCTACTGCAAAGGGATTGGTCACTGGAAGTGGAACTGCCCCAAGTATTTGGCGAATAAGAAGGATGTCAAAGTGAAAGGTATATTTGATATACATGTTATTGATGTGTGAAAGCACAAGTGCTCCCTGGGTGGTTTTGGTAATTAATGTCAACATATCTCTTGTTGGACTAATGTTTTATCTAGTATATTTCAGATAAGTTCAACAAATGGAGTGGCGTGGACAAGAGGATGTGGAACCCTTGCAAGATGCTAAGAACAAAGGATTGGCAAAAGCTCAAAAGCTCAAGACTCTACATTTTCATTTTAGTGATCCAAGATCACATTGAGTCCATATGAAAGCCAATACTATTAAAAGGGGATGAGGTGTTGCTTAATGGTTTGCTTGCTCAAAGTGCTTAGTGATATGCTCCAAAGCCCCCAACCACTTTCTCATATCCACATATGTCCCAAACCAAAAGTCAAACTCGGGCCCACCGATTTGATCTATCCGGCGCCACCGAGTTCACTTGACATAGCCACCGCCAGAAACCCTAATTAGTTCGGTCTCACCGATGGGATCCCGGTCTCACCGAGATGGGCTTGCAAACTCTCTGATACCTGTTCCAATTATTTCGGTCCCACCGAGATAAGCAATCGGTCCCACCAAGTTTGCCTGACCAACTCTCTGTTTGCCTATTACAGAAATCGGTCCTACCGAGTTTATGTGATCGGTCTCACCGAGATTACGTTATGCACTAACCCTAATGAAATCGGTCCCACCGAGTTGACATGTCGGTCCCACCAAAAATCCTAACATTCACATTTTGAACTAAATCGGTCTGACCGAGTTTCATGATTCGGTCCCACCGAGTTTGGTGATTTGTGTGTAACGGTTAGATTTTGTGTGGAGGCTATATCTACCCCTCCACCCTTCCTTCATTAGTAAGGAGAGCCATCAGAACGTGCCTACACTTCCAACATACATTTTCTGAGAGAGAACCACCTACTCATGTGTTGAGACCAAGATATTCCATTCCAACCACAAGAATCTTGATCTCTAGACTTCCCCAAGTTGCTTTCCACTCAAAGCATATTTCCACCAAATCCAAATCTGTGTGAGAGAGTTGAGTGTTGGGGAGACTATCATTTGAAGCACAAAAGCAAGGATTTCATCATCAACACACCATCTATTACCTTTTGGAGAGTGGTGTCTCCTAATTGGTTAGGTGTCACTTGGGAGCCTCCGACAAGATTGTGGAGTTGAACCAAGGAGTTTGTAAGGGCAAGGAGATCGCCTACTTCGTGAAGATCTACCCTAGTGAGGCAAGTCCTTCGTGGGCGATGGCCATGGTGGGATAGACAAGGTTGCTTCTTCGTGGACCCTTCGTGGGTGGAGTCCTCCGTGGACTCGCGCAACCGTTACCCTTCATGGGTTGAAGTCTCCACCAACGTGGATGAACGATAGCACGACCTATTGGAACCATGCCAAAAATCTTCGTGTCTCTAGTTGCATTTGCACACTCCAATCCCATCCCTTTACATTCTCGCAACTTGCATGCTTTACTTTCCGCTGCTCATATACTCTTGTCATGCTTGCTTGAAATGTATTGTGAATGTTTAAACTTGTGCTAAATCTCTACCTTAACTTGAAGAAAATAAAAATTGCCACTTTTATTTGTTAAGAGTCTATTCACCCCCCTCTAGACACCTTCTTCTCGATCCTTTCAATTGGTATCAGAGCATTGGTCTCCATTGCCTTGGTTTAATGACCATTGGAGGAAGATGGATGAGTCTAGGTTGGGGAGTCTTAGACGTAGAGTGACTATACCTGATGGAGAGTTCTTTCATGAGTGGAAAAATGAGATGCTTGTGATTTTCAATGAATATCATTTGAACAAGTACATTACTAGCCCTTGTGCACCTCATGTTGATCCTTTGCATCCTACCCTTGATGAGTCTATTGACATGATTCACAACCTTAGAACTGTTAATCTTATCACTAGAGGTTTGCCTAGAAATTTTCTTGGTTGCCTGCCTACTCTTGATTATGCCTACACCATATGGAGATTTCTTGAGGAACGATTTCCAAACTATTCCTTGTAAAACCTAGATGAAATTCTTCATAAGTCCATTGCCTTGAGTAAGATGAATTCCAATGATCCTAAGTTTGGTGATTGTCTATTTGAGCTTAATAACCTCATGCGTACCAAAGGAGATGTTGGAATCATTAGCAATATCATCTCCGAAGCCATTAGAATTCATAAAGATGATTATTGTGATGATCATTTATCTAATGAATCACTCTCTCTAGGAATTGATCCATCAGAAGATGATGTTGAACATGGATACTATGATGAGGATGATGATAGTGACTTTGATCTCGACGAGTCTATGAGACACTTTGGTCTTATGGCTAATCTTCGCGGCTACATGGCTGGAGGAAAGGAATGGGTTCTTGATAGTGGATGTACTGATCACATGACCGGATATAAGGATATGTTTTGTGAGCTTGCTGAAAACGACGACCCTCGAAAGTATGTCACCTTTGGTGATAACTCAAAGGGTAAGGTGGTTGGCCTTGGTAAGGTGGCCATCTCACATGATAGCTCCATACAAAATGTTATGCTCGTTGAATCTCTTGGATACAATTTACTTTCCGTATCTAGACTTGCTGACTTTGGCTTCAATGTCCTATTTACTGAAGTAGATTGCCAAGTGTTTCGTAGAGATAATCACAATATGGTCTTTACCGGTATACGTGGTGATATTTACATTGTAGATTTCACTAAAAAGGCTCAGCCTAGAACTTGCTTAATTGCTAAATAGTCTAATGGCTTGTTGTGGCATAGGAGATTAGGTCACATGGGCATGCACAATCTTGATAAGCTAATTAAAGGTGATCATATCCTTGGAGTGAAAGATGTTATATTTGACAAGGATAGATTATGCAATGCTTGTCAAGCAGGAAAACAAGTTGGAGGAAGTCACCCCGTGAAGAATATTATGACCATGAGAAGACCGCTCGAGCTACTTCATATGGATCTCTTTTGTCCCAATGCCTACAAAAGTCTCAGTGGAAACTCATTTGGTCTAGTTATAGTTGATGATTTTTCAAGATTTACGTGGGTGTTATTTCTTGATGATAAATCACAGGTCCAAAAGATCTTCAAGAACTTCACTAGGAAGGCCCAAAATCAATTTTAAGTGAAGATCAAGAAGGTTCAAAGCGACAATGGAACGGAATTCAAGAATGCAAATGTTGATACCTTTCTTGACGAAGAAGGGATTTCACATGAGTTGTCGGCTACGTACACGCCTCAACAAAATGGAGTTGTTGAGGGGAAGAACCTGACTCTTATTGATATGATGCTTGATGAGTACAATACGCCAAAACACTTTTGGGCGGAAGCGGTTGAGACAGCTTGTCATGCAACAAATCTCTTGTATCTTCACAAGCTACCCGGCAAGACGGCATATGAGCTTCTTACTGGTAACAAACCCCAAGTTGGATACTTTCGGTATTCGGCTCAAAGTGCTACATTCTTGATAAGCATCGTTGTTCTAAATTTTCTCCTAAATTTCATGAGGGTTTCCTACTCGGTTATGGCTCAAACTCTCACACTTACCGTGTCTACAACTATTTCACCCGAAAGGTTGAGGAAACGGTAGATGTGAAGTTTGATGAATCTAACGGCTCGCAAGTAGAGCAATTGCCAATTGATGTAGGTGACAAAGACCCTTCGGAAGTAATCCAAGACTTGTCTATTGGCAAAATTCGTCCAACGGAGGTGAAGGAAATTACCTCGTCCGTCCAAGTGGAAGCTTCTACCTCACGTCTTAATGGCTAGCGTGCCTCCTCCTCCTTTGTCACCAGATTTTGAAGTTCTTTACTTCAAGCAAAGACAAGGAGAAAATTTGAAAGATGCTTGGTATAGGATTATGGAATCTTATCGTATTTCCAATTTAAAGGGGGACGCTAAGGTATTGCTTCGTAATTTTTACATAGGATTGGCTTTGCATCATAGACAACTCCTAGATTTTGCCGCTAAAGGGAGTTTTATTGAGCTTGATGCCAATGCTGCCTATGAAATTTTAGAAGGAATTTTGGGGATTCCACCTCAAAAGAAGGGATTTACTTTCACCCCAGAGGGAGTTCAAATGCTGGACAAACTTGGTGATTTGCATAAACACATGGTTGAATTAAAAAAATATAACAAACCCCTCAAACATCTCAATGGTAGTATCAATCGCATGAATACCTTGATTACTCTTTGCAACAAGCGATTAGATATTTTGGATCTAAAGATGGTTTCTTTTCTGGAAAATTTAGGGAAGTGTAAAGAGCCTCCCGGGTTTGAGAAAACCCTTATAAAAGTTGCCAAAACTTTGGAAGACAAAACTTAGATCCTTACTTTATGCCTAGCTAAGGGCGTAAAACTATAACACTTGTTGGGAGGCAACCCAATGAATAAAATTTATTTTTGCTTTTCTGCTTCCTGTTTTTGAGTTTTAGCACAATTATGCTACTGTTATGATTGTGTTTTTTATGTTTGTGCCAAGTAAAGCCTTTAGGAGCTTCTTGGGTGATAGTTGTTTGATCTTGCTGGAAAAAACAGAAACTTTTGCACTCATGAAAATAATTCTCATTTTTTACCAGAGAGCAAAACAATACCCATTCCACTTGCAGTAGATCAATATACAAATTGCTCAGGTCGTCCTAATTTTTTCTGAATTTTTGGAGTTATGGAAGTGTTCGAAATAGTTAGATTTCTACAGAATGTTCTGTTTTGATAGATTTTGTTTTCTTTGTGTTGTGTGCTTATTTTGATGGCTCTATGGTTTTCTTTGATGAGTTTTTGCCATAGAAAAGTTGGAATATAGTGGATATAACGCAAGAACAAAATATGAATTGGTTTGATACAACACTAATAGTAGTGATTTATTATTTTCTTATACTAACAGATCTCACGAAGGTTTTGTTGAGTTTTGTGTGATTGAAGTTTTCAAGTTTTGGGTTATCTTACGATGGATGAAGGAATAAGGAGTAGAAGAGCCTAAGCTTGGGGATGCCCCGACATCCCAAGCTATTATCCAAAAATGAGCAACCAACTAAGCTTGGGGATGCCCCCGAGTGGCATCCCCTCTTTCTTCTAACGACCATCGGTATTTTACTCAAAGCTATATTTTTATTCGTCACACACTATGTGTTTTGCTTGGAGCGTCTTGTATGATATGAGTCTTTGCTTATTTTATTTTGTGTTTTAAGTATTGATCCCTTGCTGGACACACCTATTTGAGAGGGCCAAAATTATGTCATGACTTGTTAGAATTGCTCTCTTTGCTTCACTTAAATCTTTTATGAGCTATGGACTTGCTCTAGTGCTTCACTTATATCTTTTTGAGCACAGTGTGCTTAGTATTTTTAAAGAAATGCTCTCTTGCTTCACTTATATTTATTTGAGAGTTAATAAAATTTTCAAGAAATTCTCTCTTGCTTGACTTAAATTAATTTGGGAGAAAGAAATATTGTGCTCATGATCTTCACTTATATTTGTTTGAGCTTATGAAAAGCAACACATGAAAATTAGTCCCAAAGTGATAGATATCCAAGAAGGATATAATTAAAACTTTGATGAAGATCATTGGGCAAAATAAACTTGACTCTTAGTAATAGTTTTGAGATATGATGATGTGATATGTGAGTCATCTTGATGAGTAATTATGCTTTAGTAAGAATATTGGTGTTAAGGTTTGTGATTCCCTATGCAAGAACGAAAGTCAATAATTATGCAATGAGATTATATCCTAGTTATGGTGCATTATTCAGTGTTAGTTATGCTTAATGCTTGCTTACGATATTATCTGTTTCTTGGTTGGTCGCTTCTCAATATTTTGCTAGCCTTCATTTTGCACTAAGTATGATCTCTACTTGTGCATCCAAAAACCTTTAACCTAGTTTTTCCACATGAGTACACTATATCTACCTATATGCGGTATTCTTTTGCCGTTCTAAGCAAATTTGCATGTGACATCTCTAATTTTCAAAATAAACTTCTCTTTTGTGTGCTCGTTTCGCTCGTGGAGCGGTGAGGGTGGCTAATATTTTCCATGCTAGATGTGTTATTCTCATGATGAGTGTTTATTCACTTGTCATTGCACGAGAGTAAGGCAAAGCTATTAGGGATGCCTAGTCTCAAAATGAAAAATATGAATTTACTTTATGTTGTCAAATAATAAATTCCTTGAAAAGTGTTGGTATGGAGGGCACCCATGGATACGGTTAGCCATGGAAAGTGAAAGTATGGTGGAAAAAGGAATAAACTTTATTTTCTGTTTGGGAACTGCCTATGATATATCTAGCATGGAAAGTGTTGGGAACTCTAACTCATTTTCGTTGGTGGGATGGATACACCTCCCAAAATATTTTTATCTCTAAGTTTTTCGCTTTGAGTTATGGCATCTCTACAAATCCTTACTTCCCTCTGCGAAGGGCCTTTCTTTTACTTTATGCAATTTTTATTTTTTTTTGAGTCTCCATCTTCTCTTATAAAAGCACCAACTAGGAGGCAATATGATCGTACTTGAGTATTGGGTGTAGCTAATATGCGAGTGTGTTTCATGAATGGATCAATGGTTGAGCATGATGGGCTAGGGATAGCTTATTTTAGCATTGATATTTTGAAAGACATGGTTGCTTATTGATATGCTTGAGTATTTAAATTATCATGTCAAAACTAGACTATTGCTTTGAACAATATAAAAGTCCAAATGTCCATGCTATGAAGAAAAGAAATATGATATGACATGTTAGGCAGCATTCCACATCAAAAATTTTGTTTTTATCACTTCCCTACTCGAGGACGAGTAGGAGTTAAGCTGGGGGATGCTGATACATCTCCAACGTATCTATAAATTTTGATTGTTCCATGTTGTTATACTATCAATCTTGGATGTTTTATAATCATTTTATAGTCATTTTATATCATTTTTGGTACTAACCTATTGACATAGTGCCAGTTGCCAGTTGCTGTTTTTTCCATGTTTTTTACATCGCAGAAAATCAATATCAAACGGAAATGCCACTAAACTTTACAGAGATTTTTTATGGGCCAGAAGGAACACAACTAGCCCTGGCTGCGCCTGGGGGTGCCCCAAGGGGATCACAACCCACCAGGGCACGCCAGGAGGGCCAGGCGCGCCCTGGTGGGTTGTGCCCACCTCGGGTGCCCCTTGGACCGCCTCTTTTCTCTATAAATACCCCAATATTCCCAAAACCCTAGGGGAGTCGACGAAATATTGATCCAGCCACCGCAAATTCCAGAACCATAGATCCAATCTAGAGACCATCTCGGATGGGGTTCACCACCTCCATTGGTGCCTCTTCGATGATGCGTGAGTAGTTCTTTGTAGACCTTCGGGTCAGTAGTTAGTAGCTAGATGGCTTCCTCTCTCTCTCTATCTTGATTCTCAATACAATGGTCTCTTGGAGATCCATATGATGTAACTCTTTTGCGGTGAGTTTGTTGGGATCGATGAACTTTGAGTTTATGATCAGATCTATCTCTTTTTATATCCATGAAAGTATTTGAGTTTCTTTGATCTCTTTTATGCATGATTGATTATGGCCTCATATTTCTTCTCCGATATTTGGGTTTTGTTTGGCCAACTTGATCTATTTATGTTGCAATGGGAAGAGGTGCTTTGTAGTGGATTCGATCTTATGGTGCTTGATCCCAGTGACAGAAGGGGAACCAACACGTATGTATCATTGCTACTAAGGATAAAACGATGGGGTCTATCTCTACATAGATAGATCTTGTCTACATCATGTCATCGTTCTTATTGCATTACTCCATTTCTCCATGAACTTAATACACTAGATGCATGCTGGATAGCGGTCGATGTGTGGAGTAATAGTAGTAGATGCAGGCAGGAGTCGGTCTACTAATCGTGGACGTGATGCCTATGTAATGACCATTTCCTGGATATCATCATGAGTATTTGAAGTTCTATCAATTGCCCAACAGTAGTTTGTTCACCCACCATTTGCTATTTTTCTCGAGAGAAGCCACTAGTGAAACCTACGACCCCAGGGTCTCTTTCTCTTATTATTTGCCTTTGCGATCTACTTTTCCTTTGCTTTTATTTTCAGATCTACTAAACCAAAAACCCAAAAATACCTTGCTGCAATTTATTCTTATTTATTTATTTGGCGTTCGATCTATCAATCTACTACAAATTTACCTCACGTCTGTTTGCCCATCTTGAGGCGCCGTACCCCGGAAGGGATTAACAACCCCTTTAACACATCGGGTTGCGAGAAGTTGTTATTTGTGTGCAGGTGCTGTTTATGTTATGTTGCTTGGTGATAACCCAAAAGTATAGGGGATCAATTGTAGCCTCTTTCGATAAGTAAGAGTGTCGAACCTAACGAGGAGCTAAAGGTAGAACAAATATTCCCTCAAGTTCTATCGACCACCTATACAACTCTACGCACGCTTAAAGTTCGCTTTACCTAGAACAAGTATGAAACTAGAAGTACTTTGTAGGTGTTGTTGGATAGGTTTGCAAGATAATAAAGAGCGCGTATAGAAAAAGTAGGGGCTGTTTAGATGAAGAAACAACTAAGTTAGTTTTAGTAGAGAGCTTGTTGTCACACAAGAAAGTTATTTATCCCTAGGCAATCGATAACTAGACCGGTAATCATTATTGCAATTTTATTTGAGTGAGAGGCATAAGCTAACACACTTTCTCTTCTTGGATCATATGCACTTATGATTGGAACTCTAGCAAGCATCCACAACTACTAAAGATCATTAAGGTAAAACCCAACCATAGCATTGAAGTATCAAGTCCTCTTTATTCCCATACGCAAACAACCTAGTTACTCGGGTCTGTGCTTCTGTCACTCACTCCACCCACCATAAGCAAATCATGAACATATTGCAAACCCTACAGCGGGGATCCCTCACGCTTGCGCGACACGGAGAGCACCATAGGACAGCACCAATAATAAAACATGCAACTCAAACCAATCACGACCATCAATTAACCCATAGTTCAAAACGGATCTACTCAAACATCATAGGATAGCCATACATCATTGGGAAATAATATATAGCATTGAGCACCATGTTTAAGTAGAGATTACAGTGGGTAAAAGAGGGGTTACACCGCTGCATAGAGGGGGGAAGAGTTGGTGATGACGATGGTAAAGTTGTTGGTGTAGATCGTTGTCACGATGATGGCTCCGGTGGCGTTCCAGTGCCACCGGGGGAGAGGGGGAGAGAGCCCCCCTTCTTCTTCTTCCTTGATCTTCTCCCTAGATGGGAGAAGGGTTTCCCTTCTGGTCCTTGGTCTCCATGGCATGGGAGGGGCGATAGCCCCTCCGAGATTGGATCTGTCTCTGTCTCTCTCCCAGATCTGGCCTTTCACCGTTTCTTATATTCCTGGAGATCCATAACTCCGATTGGATTGAAATTTGAACACGATTTTTATATGGATATTAGCGCAAAAGAAGGGCACCAACCGCCTTACGGGGTGTCCACGAGGGTCAGGGGCGCGCCCCCTGCCTCGTGGCCCCCTCGGGCATCGTCTCACGTTGATTCCACTTCCCAAAATTCACATATATTCCAAAAAAATCTCCGTCAGTTTTTATCCCGTTTGGACTCCGTTTGATATGGATTTTCTGCGGAAAAAAAACATGCAACAAACAGGAACTAGCACTGGGCACTGGATCAATAGGTTAGTCCCAAAAATAGTATAAAAAGTTGCCAAAAGTATATGAAAGTTGTAGAATATTGGCATGGAACAATAAAAAATTATAGATACGACGGAGACGTATCAGCATCCCCAAGCTTAATTCCTGCTCGTCCTCGAGTAGGTAAATGATAAAAAAGATAATTTTTGATGCGGAATACTACCTAGCATAATCTTGATTATGTAATCTAATCATGGCATGAATATTAAGACACGACTGATTCAAAGCAATAGTCTATCATTTGACATTAAGACAATAATACTTCAAGCATACTAATAAAGCAATCATGTCTTTTCAAAATAACATGGCCAAAGAAAGTTATCCCTACAAAATCATATGGTCTGGCTATACTCCATCTCCACCACACAAAATATTCAAATCATGCACAACCCCGATGACAAGCCAAGCAATTGTTTCATACTTTTGACGTTCTCAAGCCATTTCAACTTTCATGCAATACATGAGCATGAGCTATGGACATAGAACTATGGGTGGAATAGAATATGATGGTGGAGGTTGTGTGGAGAAGACAAAAAGGAGAAAGTCCTACATCGTCGCGGCTAGTCAACGGGCTATGGGGATGCCCATCAATTGATGTCAATGTGAGGAGTAGGAATTGCCATGCAACGGATGCACTAAGAGCTATAAGTGTATGAAAGCTCAAACTGGAAACTAAGTGGGCGTGCATCCAACTTGCTTGCTCATGAAGACCTCGGGCATTTGAGGAAGCCCATCATCGGAATATACAAGCCAGGTTCTATAATGAAAATCCCCACTAGTATATGAAAGTGATAACTCAAGAGACTCTCTATATGAAGAACATGGTGCTACTCTGAAGCACAAGTTTGGTAAAATGATAGTAACATTGCCCCTTCTCTCTTTTTCTCTCTTTTTTTGGTGGGCTTCTTTGGCCTCTCTTTTTTATTTGGGCTTCTTTGGCCTCTCTTTTTTTAAGTCTGGAGTCCCATCCTGACTTGTGGGGGAATCATAGTCTCCATCATCCTTTCCTCACTGGGGCAATGCTCTAATAATGATGATCATCACACTTTTATTTACTTACAACTCAATATTAGAACTCGATGTCTAGAACAAAGCTATGACTCTATATGAATGCCTCCGGCGGTGTACCGGGATGTGCAATGATCTAGCGTAGCAAAGATATCAAAAAAGGACAAGCCATGAAAACATCATGCTAGCTATCTTACGATCATGCAAAGCAATATGACAATGAATGCTCAAGTCATGTATATGATGATGGAAGTTGCATGGCAATATATCTCGGAATGGCTATGGAAATGCCATAATAGGTAGATATGGTGGCTGTTTTAAGGAAGATATAAGGAGGCTTATGTGTGATAGAGCGTATCGTATCACGGGGTTTGGATGCACCGGTGAAGTTTGCACCAACTCTCGAGGTGAGAAAGGGCAATGCACGGTACCGAAGAGGCTAGCAATGATGGAAGGGCGAGAGTGCGTATAATCCATGGACTCAACATTAGTCATAAAGAACTCACATAATTATTGCAAAAATCTATTAGCCATCGAAACAAAGTACTACGTGCATGCTCCTAGGGGGATAGATTGGTCGGAAAAGACCATCGCTCGTCCCCGACCGCCACTCATAAGGAAGACAATCAATAAATAAATCATGCTCCGACTTCATCACATAACGGTTCACCATACGTGCATGCTACGGGAATCACAAACTTCAACACAAGTATTTCTACAATCCACAACTACCCACTAGCATGACTCTAATATCACCATCTTTATATCGTAAAACTATTGCAAGGAATCAAACATATCATATTCAGTGATCTACAAGTTTTATGTAGGATTTTATGACTAACCATGTGAATGACCAATTCCTGTCATCTCTCTAAATAGATATAAGTGAAGCAAGAGAGTTTAATTATTTCTACAAAAGATATGCCCATGCTCTAACAAATATAAGTGAAGCAAAAGAGCATTCTACAAATGGTGGTTTTCTAAGTGAAGAGAAACAGGCAATCCAAACTTCAAATGATATAAGTGAAGCACATGAAGCATTCTATAAAGCCATACTCAAAAGATATAAGTGAAGTGCAATGAGCATTCTATAAATCAACCAAGGACTATATCATACCAGCATGGTGCATAAAAGAAAAGTGAAAACTAAATACAAAATACGCTCCAAGATTTGCACATATCACATGAACGAAACGAATCCGAAAACATGCCGATATTTGTTGAAGAAAGATGGGATGCCTTCCGGGGCATCTCCAAGCTTAGAAGCTTGAGTCTCCTTGAATATTTACTTGGGGTGCCTTGGGCATCCCCAAGCTTGAGCTCTTGCCTCTCCTCCTTCTCCTCACATCGGGACCTCCTCGATCTTCGAACACTTCATCCACACAAAACTCAACAGAAAACTCGGTAAGATTCGTTAGTATAATAAAGCAAATCACTACTCTAAGTACTGTTGCAAACCAATTCATATTTTGTTTTTGAATTGTAGATACAATAATATAACTTTTCCATGGCTTAATCCATTGAAAGAAATTGATAGTTTCATCAAAACAAGCAAACTATGCATCAAAAACTTAATCTATCTTAAACAGGACAGTCTGTAGTAATCTGAACATTCACCATACCTCTGGTACTCCAAAAATTCTGCAAAAATTAGGAAAGATAAAAAATTTGTATAGAAATACAGTGCAAAAAGTTTCAGAACCGTTTGATGTTCCAGTAAAAAATTTAAAACCGCGCACTACAGCCAAAGTTTCTGTCTTGCACCGCACATACCAACAAGCAATGTAAACATCCTAAAGGCAAATCTTGGCACATTATTCTTATTTTAAAAATTTATAAAAGCACACAACAGAAATAATTGACTCTTTAAAACTTCCGAGTTGTCTCCCTGGCAGCGCTTTCTTTAAAGCCATTAAGCTAGGCATATAGTGCTCAAGTAATGGATCCACCCGGATCCCAAGGTATATCAAAGCCAATTTTAATTAACAATGATTTGTGATTTAGTAGTGAGCACAAAGTAACATATATCATGCAACAACGAAGTCTAACTCTCTTCCTATGCATCGGCATGTCATAAAAGAACAAGTCATGCACACATAGTAAATGCCAATGCATAGTATAAACAGTTTCTTGCAATTTTATCATATTGGAAACATGGAGAGGCGGAGATGTAGTTCCTCTCTCATAATAATTGCAAGTAGGAGCAGCAAGCACATGCATATTATATCTATCAAAACCATCATATGTAGTAGTAAAACGCAACCCATCAATATAATCCTTAATAAGGGCAAACTTCTCCGATATAGTGTAGTCGGGAGAATTCAAAAAGATAATAGGACTATCATGCATGGGTGCAATAGCAACAATTTCATGTTTAACATAAGGAACTATAGAAAGTTCATCTCCATAAGCATAATTCATATTGACATCTTGGACACAAGCATAGCAAGCATCATCAAAAAGGGATATTTCAAAAGAATCAACGGGATCATAACAATCATCCTTCGGTAAGCACGAAGGGAAATTAAACAATGTATGAGTTGAAGAGTTACTCTCATTAGAAGGTGGGAACGGGTGATCAATCCGCTCTTCCTCCTTTTGTTCTTCGCTCTCCTCCTCATCTTTTTCATCCAATGAGCTCACAATGTCATTAATTTCTTCTTCCATAGACTCCTGCAAAATATTAGTATCTTCTTGGATAGCGGAGGAGTCCTCAATATATGGTTTAATATAAGGATTAGAAGCATAATTATCATAGCAATATTTAAGTATGGCCAAATTTTCAGATTTGTAGAGAGTAGTATCACACTCTTCAATAAAAAGAAGCAATTTCACAAGTACCCCTGAAAGCAACAAATTCTTCAATTTGTTGAACATCATAGTAATTATGAACACCCTTAGTATACGAAGATATGATTCCATTATCACTAAACCCACATTGGTAAGGAAGGTGTTTCTTAGGGTCTTTAGAACAACAAGTACAATCATATATTTCACATAAATTCCAAGCATAACACTGCAAACGATGAATTTGATCCAGTAAAAGTTTCCCCTTTTCAGATATGCGGTGTCACACATAACAAGCATGCTCATCTAAAGATTTGCCCTCAACTAAGCTAGTCGGGGTTTCAGCCCGAGCACATAGGGATCGAAGATGATCCAAGTTAAAAGCTTCAGGAGTGTGCTAGATTTTGAGTGGTTCTTCAACCATTGGTGTAGTAGGTACAAATAATTTTTTGGTATTTTGCGTTTCCTACCCATAACTAAAGATAGAAAACAAGAGCACAAAATAAAAACTACTTAGTGATAAAGCAAACGAGCACACACGAGAATATTCACCCCACGCTATAACTCCCTGGCAACGGCGCCAGAAAAAGGTCTTGATAACCCACAAGTATAGGGGATCAATTGTAGCCTCTTTCGATAAGTAAGAGTGTCGAACCCAACGAGGAGCTAAAGTTAGAACAAATATTCCCTCAAGTTCTCTCGACCACCTATACAACTCTACGCACGCTTAAAGTTCGCTTTACCTAGAACAAGTATGAAACTAGAAGTACTTTGTAGGTGTTGTTGTATAGGTTTGCAAGATAATAAAGAGCGCGTAAATAAAAAGTAGAGGCTATTTAGATGAAGACACAACTAAGTTAGTTTTAGTAGAGAGCTTGTTGTCACACAAGAAAGTTATTTGTCCCTAGGCAATCGATAACTAGACCGGTAATCATTATTGCAATTTTTTTGAGGGAGAGGCATAAGCTAACACACTTTCTCTTCTTGGGTCATATGCACTTATGATTGGAACTCTAGCAATCATCCGCAACTACTAAAGATCATTAAGGTAAAACCCAACCATAGCATTAAAGTATCAAGTCCTCTTTATTCCCATACGCAAACAACCTACTTACTCGGGTCTGTGCTTCTGACACTCATGCCACCCACCATAAGCAAATCATGAACATATTGCAAACCCTACAATGGGGATCCCTCACGCTTGCGCGACATGAAGAGCACCATAGGACAACACCAATAATAGAACATGCAACTCAAACCAATCACGATCATCAATTAACCCATAGGACAAAATGGATCTACTCAAACATCATAGGATAGCCATACATCATTGGGAAATAATATATAGCGTTGAGCACCATGTTTAAGTAGAGATTACAACGGGTAAAAGAGGAGTTACACCTCTACATAGAGGGGGGAAGAGTTGGTGATGACGGCGGTGAAGTTGTTGGTGTAGATCGTTGTCGTGATGATGGCCCCGGCGGCGTTTCGGCGCCACCGGGAGAGAGGGGGAGAGAGCCCCCCTTCTTATTCTTCTTCTTCCTTGACCTTCTCCCTAGATGGGAGAAGGGTTTACCTTCTGGTCCTTGGTCTCCATGGCATGGGAGGGGCGAGATCCCCTCTGAGATTGGATTTGTCTCTCTGTCTCTCTCTGTTTTTGCGCTCCCAGATCTGGCCTTTCACCGTTTCTTATATTCCCGGAGATCCGTAACTCCAATTAGATTGAAATTTGAAATGATTTTTATCTGGATATTAGCTTTCTTGCGGCGAAAGAAGGGCACCAACCGCCTTACGGGGTGTCCACGAGGGTCAGGGGCGCGCCCCCTGCCTTGTGGCCCCCTCGGGCATCGTCTCGCGTTGATTCCACTTCCCAAAATTCACATATATTCCAAAAAAATATCCATCAGTTTTTTTCCCGTTTGGACTCCGTTTGATATGGATTTTCTGCAAAACAAAAAACATGCAACAAACAGGAACTGGCACTGGATCAATAGGTTAGTCCCAAAAATAGTATAAAAAGTTGCCAAAAGTATTTGAAAGTTGTATAATATTGGCATGGAATAATCAAAAATTATAGATACGACAGATACGTATCACTTGGTTCGATAACCTTGGTTTCACATCTGAGGGAAATACCTACCGCCATTGTGCTGCATCATCCATTCCTCTTTGGGGAAATATCGACGTAGCTTCAAGCGACATCAAAAGGAATTTCTGGCGCCGTTGCCGGGGAGGATCTTCAACATATACCAGGTTCCTAATCACAAATCTCATCTCCTCGCAATTTACATTATTTGCGATTTGTTTCTACCCAGCCTATACTAAACAATTTAGGATAAGCAGGTAGGTAACAACAGCAGGTTACAATAAACAGGCTATGCAGCAGAAATAGGATAATAGTAGTAGCAACAGATTCTAATGCAAGCGTAAGAGAGAAGGGAATGGGTGATATCGGAATGCTCAAGGGGGGTTTGCTTGCCTGGAAGCTCTGTTGAAAAGGAAGAAGTGTCGCTGTCGACGTAGTCAATCACCGAGGCATCATCGACCTCGGGGTCTACCGGAGAGAAGAGGGGGGAAAACAATAAATATAAAACAAACATAGCATCATAAAGCATAACATGGTAATATGTCGTGTCGGGTGTGACCTAACGTATGCCTACGTGAATAGGTGAAGGGGGAATTCAACCGGGAATGTTTTCCCAATTCTGGACCTGTGTCAGACAGATGACCGGAGGGGGAATGTTCCATGTTCAGATTGTTAGAGGTATCTGACTGGTGTGTGGGTAGCGTATTCGGGTTCGTCTCATTTTTCTAAGCAACTTTCATGTAGAAAACATTTTCATCCGAGTTACAGTTTATTTTATATTAATTTTCAAAGTTTTAAACATTTTTGGATTATCTTTAATTCAAAAGTTAAATAGTAAACAACTATTTACACCCACTATGAGCTAGCCACAGTGGATGACAGGTGTCGGTGTCAAAACCGACAGATCTCGGGGTAGGCGGTCTCGAGCTATGGATTCTCGGATCAATGGTAACAGGAACGAAGGAGACTATGTTTTACCCAGGTTCGGGCCATCTTGATGGAGGTAAAACCCTATGTCCTGCTCTTGTTTATATTGATGAAGTATCAAGTACAGAGTTGATCTACCTCAAGATCATATGCTACAGTCTAAGCCCTAGAGGTATGATGAATAATGTAATAATGATCTATCGACTAGCCTGGCCTTGGCTTATATAATGCACCGGAGGCCTAGGATAACAAGAGTCCTAGTCGAATACGTTGGTGGAGAGGAGTCCTTGTCTTGATCATCAAGCCTTGTGGAATCTTCCTCGTGTGCGGCATGGGCTGCCCGAAGTGGCCCATGAGTGAACCGCCATGGGGGTCCTCGGCCCGATCCATCTGGTCGGGAGACGACGTGGTGAGTACCCCTAGTCCAGGACACCGTCAATAGCCCCCCTGAACCGGTCTTCAAGTTGGGCACGCTCCCCGATTCTTCCAAACTATTCTTCATCTTTGGTCGTTGGTCTTGAAAACTGGTTCAACAAATCTTCTTATCTTTAATCTTGAGGATCGCCGAAGTAAATCCGAAGAGTTTACACGTTGGGTATCCGAGGAGCTCCTTTAAGTTATCGGCAGTTATCTATGCCTTGTTATTTTTATGCCCACCTCGGGTTTGAAGTATTTCTCGTGCGGTGGTGTCCTCTCGCGTCCGAGCTCCAACGCTAGACTGCACTGGAGGTATCTTTTGTAGCTGAGCACCAACGCCGGACCACTTCCGATCTCCAACGCTGGAATGTATCCGAGCTCCAACGCCGGACTATATCCGAGGTGTCATAGATTACCTTGGTCTTGAAAAGGTTAAAAGGGTTCAAACGAGCTTAATGCCAGAGATGCCCTCTATGGAGCCAACCACTTGCAACCGAGCTTTATGCCGGACTGCTTCTGAGGTATCTTTTGCAGTCAAGCACCAACGTCGGACTATATCCGAGGTGGTGCACCACCCCGGCCATGGGCTGATTGTTATGAACTCGATTTCGAATTGTGCAATGTATTCTTTGCCAAGATGTATAGCCAGTAGCCCTCAAGGTGCGTGTTGGCCTAATATCCGGGATGCACCTGAAGGATAAAATCAAACCGCTGACCCTAGTGGCCCCTGAGACTCAGGTCGATTCGTAAAATCAGCCTAAGGATCAATTCCCAGCTCAGCAACATACTTAGGAACGCGGTGTAATATATTATAGGAAATAGTGATCGGCGATCGGGCCCCTGAGAGAGGGTTTTGAGAAGTTGCCGTAATATATTAGCTTGATGCCGGATAAGTCCCAGATGGTACCTATTGTTGTCTGAAGACGTGTGTCGGTGTCAAAACCGGCGGATCTCGGGTAGGGGGTCCCGAACTGTGCGTCTAGGCCGGATGGTAACATGAGGCAGGGGACACAATGTTTTACCCAGGTTCGGGCCCTCTCGATGGAGGTAAAACCCTACGCCCCGCTTGATTAATATTGATGATATGGGTAGTACAAGAGTAGATCTACCACGAGATCAGAGAGGCTAAACCCTACAAGCTAGCCTTTGGTTTGATTGTATGTTGTCGTTGATGTTGTCCTATGGACCAAAACCCTCCGGTTTATATAGACACCAGAGAGGGTTAGGGTTACACAAGGTCAGTTACAAGGCAGGAGATATCCATATTCGTATTGCCTAGCTTGCCTTCCACGCCAAGTAGAGTCCCATCCGGACACGAGACAAAGTCTTCAATCTTGTATCTTCATAGTCCAATAGTCCGGCCAAAGGATATAGTCCGGCTGTCTGGAGACCCCCTAATCTAGGACTCCCACAGTAGCCCCTGAACCAGGCTTTCAATGACGATGAGTCCGACGCGCAGTATTGTCTTCGGCATTGCAAGGCGGGTTCCTTCTCTGAATACACCACGGAAGAATTTTGAATATAAGGATAGTGTCCGACCCTGCAAAAACAAATTCCACATACCACCGTAGAGAGAATAATATTTCCACAAATCTTTAATCTGCTGACACGTTTTGGCAACATGACATCATGCCATGGCCCGGTGCTTATTCGAACCGTTTCCTTTAACTAGCCCCGCACATAACGCGAGGTAGTTTTTTGACACGTCTTGTCAAGGCAGAGATCGTGTCCCCTGATTACGGGATCCTCATCAATACGGGTGTGGGTAACCCAACCATGTCTAGGACTCCTAGATTATAGGCAAGTCCAAACGGTTTCGGAGAGGACGCTTGATATTCACCCTCTTTATAAAGGGACAAGGCTTTTACTTTTTCCCTCCTGTGCTGAATCTAATCCTTCCCTCGCCCCGAGTTCTAACACCCAAAGCCCAGGTCAGGTGCTCCGAACTTTCAATCATGTCTGGATCTAGCCTTCAAGGCCGATGGATGCCTTCCTCCGTCACGGAAGAAGACATCAAGAAGTTGAGGGAGGCCAGATACCTGACCGCCGAGGTTTCGCATCAGCTGCCTGCCCGAGGGCAGGTCGTCCCTACTCCTGAACCCAACAAAGACGTTGTGTTCATCTCCCACTTCCTCCGAGGCCTAGGCCTTACTATGGATCCCTTCGTTAGAGGCTTGATGTTCTATTACGGGCTATATTTCCATGATCTAGCCCTGGACTCCTTTCTCCACATCTCGACATTTATTGTCGTGTGTGAGGCCTTCCTCCACATTACCCCTCACTTCGGCCTGTGGCTCAAGACCTTCGAAGTGAAGCCGAAGATGATCGAGGGGCAACATGCGGCATGCGGAGGCGCGTCAATAAGCAAGATGGCCGGAGCTCCGTGGCCGAAGGGTTTCTTTCCAGAGGTGTCCGGATTATGGCAACAGGAGTGGTTTTACATCACGGCTCCCAGAAGTGCCAAGTGGACGGCTGCCCCCGCTTTCCGCTCGGGCCCCCCACCACAACTAATGTCATGGATCAGTAGAGGTCTGAGCTGGGGTCCAGCCAAGGATGTGCCTATACTGCAAAGCCGTATTCAAGACCTCTTCGAGGGAGATTTTAATTTGATTGTGGTAATACAAGTTATGCTAGTTCGTTGAGTCCAGCCTTGCAAATGCCGGCCCCTTCGCTTGTGGGAGTTCAACCTAGAAGGACCGCGGGCCATTCAGAATTTCCTCGGCCTGACGCACGAGGAAATGTACCAGTCATTCTTCGGACCTCAAATAGAATGTCCAGATACCACCGAGGACGTGGGCCTGAGCAGCAACCGCGCCGCCGAACAAGTAAGTAATCCTCTAGCCGAACACACCGTCTTTTATTTATGACGTCATTTCCGAGAGATTGCTCTTTGACCAGGACTGGCTAACAAAGGCGAAGATGATCCGGTGTTTGGCCCCCCTCCCTGAGGGCTTGGAAAATCCGGTGCTGGAAAAGATGCTCAAGCTCGCACCTTGCCCGGAGCCCTCGAGGGAAGATACGGGGGGGGGGGGATAATATGGGCGGAAGCGGGCCCCCGTCGCTGCTAGTTCCAACCGAGGGAACGAGCGCCTCCATGAAGGAGGACAACCAAGGAGAAGAATCCTACCTTCTCTTGCTTCGGGGAAGGAAGAGGACTGCCTCAGACGATCCGGAAACCGAGGCTTCCAAACGGGAGAAGAAATCCCCACTAGAGGGTCCTGCCTTGGAGGGTGCTTTTACCGCACAAAGTCCGCGCGAGGGTCAGCCCTCCAGCGAGCTATAAGTAGTTAGAAAGCACTTCAATAGTGAAGGTATGTTACCTTTCCTCTGAGGAAAATAACCGAAGCGTTTATCTTGCAGTTCGGATCTTAGCTCTTCTCAGCAGAGCTCATCTTCGGGGGATCTTCTTCCGGAGATGATGGAGAGTGAAACGCCTCCTCCGGACTCCCCTGCTCAAGAAGAGGGCGACCTTGAAGTGTTGTCACGGAGGGCCTCTCCAGATTTGGTGAGGCCAGAAGATAATCCTACAGCCACCCGAAGTCCTCAGCGTCCGGCTCATGAAGAGAGCGAACAGAAGAGTCCGGCACTGTCCGGTATGCGGTCGGACATACTGAGGGAGCTGTTGGGGCAGCAACCATCTCAAAGGAACACCGTACGTTAATGGGTACTGTGATGGAAAGAGTTTCGTCCGCCGAAAGCGGATTGCATGAAGATTTTATGAGTCTACTAACGGGTTTTGAGGTACGTGAAATGATATACTTTTTGATAGTACCGCACATGTGAAGTGTGACCTGTGTAGATAGTAGCCCCTGAGACTCTGGTTGTCGTCGAAAACGGCGGCGAACAGAGGATCGTAGTCCCAGGAAATAACTATACCGCTTTAATGTGCAGGTAATGGGAGCTCCAGTGGCTAGCCGGACTCATGAGTTTGCCGAGCTAAAGCGGCAACTAGATGTGGCGGACGCTGACATCGAGCTTGTTAATAGGCGGCTTGACGAGTCACAAGGTAAGTGATGTTTTCCTGGTGAATGTCACATAATAAGAGCAGCATAATGCCAGTATCTTTAATATGTTGTGACTGCAGACAGAGCTGCCACCGTGGAGACCCTTCGGGCGGAACTTGCCCGAGCCAAGGAACAAGCGAGGGTTAGTAATGTGGCTGCTTTGAAGGCAGCCGAAGAGTTAAGAGCTGAGAAGGCCGCCCATTGCGAAAGTAAAGGAAAAATGGCCAAGATGGCTGTGGAATTAAAAGGCACTGCCGACCGTTGCCAGTTCCTTGAAGAAGAGAACCAAGTGAAGGCAGCGGACCTTGAGAAGGCCACGATTGCGACCAAAGACACTCGCTTCGCTATGAGGGCGAAGAAGGAGGAGCTGCGCAAAGCCGGGGATATTGCGGCTGGGAAGCCCTTTCTGCTGCAGAGGAAGTTCGGAGATCCGTTTTATGCCCCTCTGGATCGGCTGTGGAGTTCGGAAGACGCGTATATGGACTTGGCGGCAAGCGCTGCCGACGCAGTCGAGTACTTCCGAGATCAGTCAGATCGTGAAGTGGACAAGTTATTCTGGTTGCAATTTAACGTTCCAGAGCGTCCGCTTCCCCTGACGGATCGGCTAGCCGAATGGGCCGAACTTAATAGGTTGTCCGGACTCGCCATGAGGTCCGTTGTGGATCAGCTGTGGCCGGAAAAGCCGAAGCCGAACAACTATTTCAGCCTAGTGCAGCAGTTCCTTGGTGCGGTGCTGCGCATTAATGCTCTGAAGAGGTCGGTGTGCATAGAAGGCTCGCGGATGGCCCTTGCCCGTGTTAAAGCATACTGGGCGGAGATGGATGCTACCGCTATTGCGGCGCAGGGTTCGGCCATAGGCCGAGTGGCTGTCGAGCACTATTTCGAAGAGGTTCTTGAGGGTGCTCGTTTGATAGAGTCCCAGTGCTCGAAGAATATTATGTTTGAGTGACATGTATTCCCATTGTAAACACAATGTTTTTTTATGAAATTTATTAAGGCTATGTTTATACTTTTGCCTGAAAGTAATATGATGCCTCCTGTGCAGCCGTTTATGTATACATGCGTATAACCTGAAAGATTGCAGTCGTCGGCTTCAGCCCCCACGCATATAATGCGGGGGTGTTCGCAGAAGACGCGTGTTCACTCTTAACCCAACGTCTTGGTCCTATTAAGGAGGTGATAGCGCAGCGAACGAGGCAACCGGACTATAATGCTTTAACACTTTCACTTAGCCATAGGAGTTTGACGGTGGGACTACTATATAGCCCCTGTTGGCTCCGCACTCTCCCGAATTCGGGGTGCGTTCGTGCCTGGCCGGGAAACGGCCCTTCGTTAAGGCGGAGGAATACTAACATTCCGATAGGTCATCGAGTGGTTGACCAGTCTCACGCTATATCATGACAGTTAGTTTTCGACTTTCTCTACTGAGGTGCTCGTCCGGATGACCTAGGGCACAATCGCAGTAGTTCTCCTAGTGCTACCTTAGCCGATAGAACGGAACGTAAGGTACCAAAACATAGGAGCCGGCAAACCCAACATTTGACCAAAGACATGATTTGGAGCTGATGCATATAAGGCCAAACTCGCGATGCCGAACACTCCCTAAGGTATTCGGTCTTTATGGTGTAAACCGGGCCTGAATAGTGGCCTTTGTAAGAAGTCCCTTGTGTCCAGGTACGTGCATTATTCTGACGTGGCCACATGCCAAGACGTCAGCATCCTTCTCAATTGCGCTGAGAGTTCGAGGGATGTGTATCAACAAGAGACAGTAAAAAGGGTTTACGCAGGGTCTTAGTCTAAAAAGAATCCTTGGAGCGGGTCCCTGCTGCACGTCTGCGCCTATGTCTCCGTTGTGCCGTATCCTGGACGGGTGTAGCACGATGATCATCTGTAAAAGAGAGGAACTTAGGTGAAAAAGTTGTCGTGCAAAAAGGTAGTTTTTTAAAGAAACCATGTATAATTAAGAATGAGTAAAAATTGCCACTTGTCTGCGCGCGTTGAGCCCCTTGTATTTATAATAGGGGTGTGGCCCTCAATCCAATACAAATTACATATAGCAGCGCCGGACTCGTCTAACCGCGTCCATGGTCCCGACGACCTATCAAATGCTATAGTTGGTGAGGCCGTTTTTAGTGTGCGGCTGCCAAGGCAGTCACATTCTCTTCGGCGCGCAAGGATCGCTCAATATTTTCGCTCACTGTAATGATGCTACGTGGACCGGGCATCTTGAGCGTGCGGGAAGCGTAATGCGGTATTACATTAAAGCGAGCAAAAGCTTCGCGTCCAAGTAGTGCTTGATAACCACTTTGGAACGGAGCGATGTGGAAGGTTAAATGTTCGCTACGGAAGTTATCGGGGAAGCCGAATACAACCTTTAGTAGCAGGGAGCCCGTGCAGTGAGCCCCTGGGCCTGGCGTTACTCCTTTAAAGGTAGTGTCGCTATGGCGGATTTTCGTTGGGTCTATCGCCATTTCGCGGATTGTATCCTGATATATCAGGTTTAAACTGCTGCCACCGTCCATCAGGACTCGTGTAAAGTGGTATCCGTCAATAATTGGGTCTAGTACCAGGGCAGCCCATCCTGCCCGCCGGATACTTGCTGAGTAATCATGATGGTCAAAAGTGATCGGTTGAAACGACCAGTGGCAGGGCTCGGCGGTGATAGGCCCTTGGGCATATTTATCTGGGAGTGCCGCTTTGTTGCTCCCCTTGATCACGTGTAACATGTTTACTGTTTTGACTTCTGGTGGAAACTTCTTTTGTTCCCCAGTGTCGTGCTTGAGAGGCTCATCCTCGTCTTCGCTTGGTGTATCCTCCCCCTTGTGTACGGCGTTGAGTTTGCCGGACTGCTTGAAGACCCAACATTCTCTGTGGGTATGATTAGCGGGTTTACCGGGGGTGCTATGGATCTGACATACTTGGTCCAGAATTTTGTTTAGGCTGGACAGTTCGTCTCTGGTGGCTTTACCGGGGGCGGCTTTTTCTGACTTGGCCGAGAGCTTTTGAATCCGGCGTTTACTGTCGTGCTCTTCGTGATGTCTTCCTTATTCCGGCGTTTGTTATTGTTGTTGCGCCGTGATTTCCCATTTCCATCTCTAGCTTCAGCTGTACTAGGGTCGCTGGTGTTGCATCTGGCTAGCCAACTATCCTCACCCGCGCAAAAGCGGGTCATGAGGCTTGTTAATGCTGCCATTGTTCTCGGCTTTTCTTGGCCGAGGTGTCTAGCAAGCCATTCGTCATGGATGCTATGCTTAAAGGCTGCCAAGGCTTCGGCGTCCGGACAGTCAACAATTTAGTTCTTTTTAGTAAGAAACCTATTCCAGAGCTTTCGGGCTGACTCTCCGGGCTGTTGAGTTATATGACTCAAATCGTCCGCGTCCGGAGGTCGGACATAAGTCCTTTGAAAATTTGTTCGAAAAGCGTCTTCGAGCTCTTCCCAGCTTCCGATGGAGTTTTCGGGGAGGCTTTTAAGCCAGTGCCAAGCTGGCCCTTTGAGCTTAAGGGGTAAGTATTTAATGGCGTGGAGATCATCTCCTCGAGCCATATGGATATGGAGGATATAGTCCTCAATCCAGACCCCAGGGTCTGTTGTTCCGTCATATGCCTCTATGTTTACGGGTTTGAATCCTTCTGGAAATTCATGGTCCAGCACCTCATCGGTGAAACATAGGGGGTGTGCGGCGCCCCTGTATCTGGGCGTGCCGCGTTGTTCAGATGTTTTTTGTGTTGCATCGTATGCTAGAGAGCTCTTGCGTAGTCCATAGATGGATCTGGTTGCGCCGTCCTTTTGATGCGAGCCCTCGCGTGGATCACGTATTGGCTTATATGTGGCATTGTTTGCCGCTCTATGTTGGCCGTGAGGTCGTCTATCCAGCCAGGTGTCCGTTTTGATTTTTGGTTGCGGGGGATCTAAGGCCTCCTCTTCGAATTCGGGTAGTAACTTCCGCTTTGGGTAACTCTTGGTGGGGCGGTTGTCGCCGTACTTTGCTGCTGCGTTGAGTACTTTGCTCCATCTGATTTGGAGTGTATCTTGCGCAGCCTTGAGCCTTTGCTTCTACCTTTTTAGACTCCTCGCGGTGGCAACAAGCCTTTGATGGGCATTTTGTTGCTCCGGGTGTCTGTCCGGTGTTATGTCCTCTGGACTATTATCTTTGACAGACTTGGTTTGTTTGGTTTGATTCTCCGCGTTGCCGTGGTCCAGCGGTGGTTCATCCTGCTCTAACGCTGGGCCTGTATGATCGTTATTTCTGTCGAGGCGGGATTTGGGGTGGCGCTTACGCCACTGCTTTGACTGCTTATCGAGGGGACAACCCTTCGTTGCGTCCTTCCGTTCCTCGTCGCCGTTTTCCTTTGGTGTGTCCACCATGTATACGTCATGTGATGAGGTGGACGTCCAGTGCCCTGTAGGCAGTGGTTCCTCTTCGTCTCCCGCATCGTTGTCCATACCGTCGATGTCTTCGGAGTCGAAGTCGAGCACGTCGGTTAAGTCATCGACAGTGGCTACTAAATGGGTGGTGGGTGGGTCGCGAATTTCTTCGTCGTCCGTACCCCAGTCCTGCCGGACATAGTTCAGCCAGGACTCTCTTGACAAGGAGAGAGACTTAAATGAATTCAGTATGTCGCTGAAGGGAGAGTGCTGAAAGATATCCGCAGAGGTAAACTCCATGATCGGCGCCCGACCGGATTCGATAGGAATGGGCGCAAGCGGTTCGTAGTCCATGGCCGGAGAAGTATCCGGCGGTTTAACAACACGGCTCTTGTGAAGGGTAAGGTCAATATTCGGCTTGATCGCCGCTGAGGATACGGCCTTCGTGACGGGGTCTATCCGCCCGTCCATGGGTGGCGCAACCGGCTCCGAATTGAGGCTCGGAGCGGCTGCCGGTGCGATCACCTGAATACGGTTTGATGGTAGAGCTAAATCGTACTCACCGTGACCGTGTGGCGCACAAGGCAAGGGCTTGAATCCGTCAAAGATCAAGTCTCCGCGGATATTGGTCATGTAATTTAAGCTTCCAAACCTGACCTGACAGCCAGGGGCGTAACTTTCGATCTGCTCCAGATGGCCAAGCGAGTTGGCCCGCAGTGCGAAGCCGCCGAACCCGAAGGTCTGTTCGGGGAGGAAAGTCTCACCATGGACTATATCGCTATCGATGATAGTAGGAGCCATCAAGCCTAACGGTGACGACACAGAGGAACTCTCAATGAAAGCACCAATGTTGGTGTCAAAACCGGCGGATCTCGGGTAGGGGGTCCCGAACTGTGCGTCTAGGCCGGATGGTAACAGGAGGCAGGGGACACAATGTTTTACCCAGGTTCGAGCCCTCTCGATGGAGGTAAAACCCTACGTCCTGCTTGATTAATATTGATGATATGGGTAGTACAAGAGTAGATCTACCACGAGATCAGAGAGGCTAAACCCTAGAAGTTAGCCTTTGGTTTGATTGTATGTTGTCATTGATGTTGTCCTACGGACCAAAACCCTCCGGTTTATATAGACACCGAAGAGGGTTAGGGTTACACAAGGTCGGTTACAAGGGAGGAGATATCCATATTCGTATTGCCTAGCTTGCCTTCCACACCAAGTAGAGTCCCATCCGGACACGAGACGAAGTCTCCAATCTTGTATCTTCATAGTCCAACAGTCCGACCAAAGGATATAGTCCGGCTGTCCGGAGACCCCCTAATCCAGGACTCCCACAACGTGTTTGCGCATAGTCCGGTCCAGCCGAACATTGAGCACTTTGAGTTTTCTGCATTGAATAGGCAATGCAGTAGCCCCCAAGACACTGGTTGGGTGGCAACACTAGATCAGGGGATCGATGTTCCCCTTTAATATTAGTGAATGATAAGCCCAAAGACCAGTAGCCCTCGAGACTTAATGCGGGCACGAGTGGCCGAATTAAGGATCGATATCCAGAGTAAAATCACAAATTATGTGTAATGATTCTATGTATCCAAGTACTTTACATCATTAATGCTCGGATCCTCACTGTACAAAACTTTGTTGACCGACCATCAGCATCAACCTCCTCGGCCAGAAGCCGGGGAGTGTTTTTCCTACTTTATAAGACCATTATAAGGGCAAAGATTTATGGAAAACAAGGCAATCCGGCCATACAGTTTTATAAACAAAGGTACGTAGAGAGATATGAAAACATCTTCCAAAGAAAATAATCGCGCTATCGGTTCCTTACTTTCGGTTGTCATGCTGATGATGATCATGAAACCCGACCTCCAATCAATGTGGGAGGAAAATATTGAGGATTTAGTTTGGGGAAAGTTCCCGAACTCTATGGTATTAATGAACTAAAATTTTCACTTTCGTCGTTGCCGACCAATTATATCCTTTAAGATCGCTAGCTTTTGGCTTCACCCAGTCTGAGGTACTAACTAGGATGACCCGGTAGTAATAATCACAGAGGTGCTCCCTTTACCGCCTAGCCGAACAATGGGGAACGTAGGGGTAAGCACAGGAGCCAGGCAACCCAGCTTGGCCAAAATCTTAAGTCAAATTGATGCATATTTATGGCTTTATAACAATGACTGCGGAAGGCAGCCCTCATATATTAAATACAAACACCGATGATATGTTTATTTTGACTATGTTGTGATCGTTTATTAGTTGAAAGTGGCCCATCATCGGCTTCCACCCCCTTGTAGATGCTACGCAGGGTGTTTTCGCGATAAAAAACAACCCTTAGCCGACGTCTCGGTGCCCGAAGGCCGTTGTGTTAGCGGAAACGAGGCAATCAGATATGCGGGCTTTATAACTTTCACTTAGTCATAGGAGCTTAAAATTGGGAGGCCAGTAACTAGCCCCCAGTTAGTGTTCAGCGACAGTCGAGGTCAAGTCGTAAACACTTCGGCCAATGTTATGAACGCCGTCATTTAACACGGGGTGACCTCTATCGATCTTATAGTTTAATACAGTCATCGGATCGCTGACCAGTTTATGCTTATTGTGACAGTCAGTTTTCTGCTTTCTCCACTAAGGCGCTTAACCATGCTAGCTGGAAGCACAATCGCAGTGGTTCTCCCTTTGCGCACCTAGCCGAACAAGGCGGAACATAGGAGGCAAGCATAGGAGCCGGGCAACCCAACTATTGACCGAAGACACAATTCGAAACTGATGCATATAAAGCAATATCCGAGAACATTTTGCCGAGGACTCCTCAGAGTACCTTGGCTTTGGTGGGTTCGGCTCAAGTCGCAACCCCCCGTTGATATTGTCGATGCTTAAAAAGTGACGGCAACGTACTGCAGGATTTATGCTCGGACCCAACACCAAGGTGCAGGTCGGCAGGAAAAATGCCGAACTATGGATCGAAAAAGATTTCGCAAGCTGGATTATTATGGAGGGTACCTCGGTCAAGAGGATGTCCTGCCTCATAAAAGAAAGACACACAAATAGATCAAAAGTGCCATAAGCTTAAAAAACCAAAAAACTTATGCGAAAACTTTACATCCGAACTATATCAATTTTTTGTGCCAATCCGAAAATTGGTCTTAAAATTAGTTTGTGCTTCCGTCGTGCTTTAACATGACACATCCGATCTCAAGACGTCGAGTGGGTCAGCCTTCGGCTTCAACCTCCTATCCCAAAGGCGGAGCACTTCTTGTTAGGGCAGTTTAGCGAACTAAACTCGAGCAGTCATTAGAGAGAAAATAGGCTATCCGGCTATTGACCACACACTTGCGTCGAAAAAGGAGTGATAGAAAAAGATTTTACAACGACTAGGAAGAAAACACATTTACTATAAAATGACTCATATAAATTTAAGAGCCCCCAGTTAACTTGGGTAAGAGAAGTGTTTTTAACAAATAAGCATATGTGAGCATGGTCAAACCGAACACAAATTAAAAATTTAAAACTTTGAGCATAAAAGCGGCTTAGCTGGTTAATGTGTTCGACATTGATGATGCAGTCCGAGCTTACAGCGGGACGAGGTCCTAGCCCCCAAGCCGGTCCCGACGTGGCAGAACGAAGAGCTCGACACTCCAAAGTGGCGACATAGCACGACCGATGCAGGCCGGTAGTGTGACGCCGAAGTACCCGACGTGGGTTAATGAAGTGATGATGAAGCCCCCGGTCCAGCCGAGGTGATGTGCTATGTCGATATGCCGAGGTGACAGCGCCGCCCAATCCAGATCATTTACCTATCAACAGAAGATAGTGCAAGCCGGAGATAATAGTAATAATAAAAAAAATTAAAAAAGTTACACGATTAATAATTTATACAAAGTGAGTAATAAAAGAAATATGGCCCGTGCGCCGACCACCTGACGAGGTAGAACCGTCTTCATGATGCCAAAGTCCCCGAGGCAACCGAACATGTTTGTATGGCGATTCAATCAACAAGGTGATCATGCGAGCCGATTTATGCCAATTGGGATGACGGCGTTGGCTTGCCGAAGTGACCGCGTGACGCAGTCGAAGTCGATCACCTACACACATAAAGTAGTACGGTCCAAAAAGATTAATAATATAAATATATATATATAAAATCCTTGCATAATTGCTTTTCACAAAAATAATTTATTTAAAGAGATCTGGCCTGGTGCCGAAGTCAATGTTGATGCAGGGCGTCGGCGTGATGTGGTGAAGGCGTGGCAAAGCCTGAATTCACAGGCCGGTCCGAGTTCCGAATTCGGCGTTCGCCAAACTGTATACGGAAACTGACCGAACTATCACGTGTTCATCGTTAATGCGGCCATCATTTGACAGACCTATGTACAGATGATGGAACAAACCAGAGTAATAATTCTCAGAAAAAATAAACCCAAGCAAAAAAATTACTAGGATTGATAGCACCTGGTTTATCTGTTGTAGCAATATGAAGAAAGATTACTCCCAAAATTGGGACTCGATCTGCACACCCATTGCCTAATGGGCGATGAAGCGACGGCATGACGATGCTGGCAAAAGTTGGCTTGCCGAAGCAAAGCCCCCGGTCCAGCTAACGTGACGAAGCTGGTCGGCTGGTGACGCCGAAGTCTCCGGAGTAGGCTGATGAAGAGATGGCAAAGCCCCCGGTCTAGGCCGAGGTAACAGAACGGGTTGGTAAGGAGACGCTGCAGCTGCCATGTCAGCTGAGGTATTGAAGCAGTTCGGTGTGATGGACATCAGCTTGAAGAAGCAATAATGCGGCCATGCCGACGCTGGTCATAACTTGTGACGCGGTCAAAGCCAAATTGACAAAGTGACCGAGTGGCGATGTCGGCGCGCCTGACCCATTCAATCCGTGGGGCGATGGTGTTGGTGATAATTTAGTCTTCGTGCTGCCGAACTCTTGTTCGGCTTGCCGAGCTGATGATCCGATAAGGTTGGACTGGGCTCGATGAAGCGACGATCTGTCTAGCGCAGGTCGACAGACGTGGAATAAAGACTGGTTTGATATCGGCGTGACGGCCAAGATTACCTCCGAAAAGGAGCAAAACTTGTGAGCATGTGTTCGTAAACAAAACACAATACCCTACAAAGAGATTCTTCCAAAAAGGTTGTCCAATATCCCGTTCATGAAGAAAGATGAACTCGGGTCGGATTCGTATTCATGCAGAAAACATATTCGAAAAGTGATGCACTAATCGGAAGGTTCCCGGAGTTTGGACAGTCGGATCGAGCTAAAATTTTGAGAGGTGGTAGATATAGGAATTCCACAGCAGATCAACGGTTGGATCTTCCAAAAGACGGCTGAGCTAGATGCTGGACACCATGCTCCAAACTCATCCAGATTCCCATCCAGATTCGACAGGGCTCCGGTATATCGGAGATTGGTGGAGATTGCTCTGTCGGAACGCGCCGAAATTTTACAGTGTTGTTGTAGACTCAATTCCGCACAATTACACCAAAGGAATTGTCAAATCGATACTCGAGGAAGTGGTGGTAGCGGATACAAGTTCGCTGTTTGGAAAAACAACACGGTCGCCCGAGGGCAATGTTGACGTTGAGCCCCCGAGCTCCATGGATGATTCCTCCATGATCATGATAGAGATCGGAGTTGATATTGATGAAGGCCCTCGTCCGAACATGATGATTGGAGGCAGAGCACAGCCCTTGGTCAAGTCAAGGTGACCAGTCGAGCCGGCGACGAAGACGCCGATGTTGCAGTTGATCTGCAGGCGAGCCATTGATCTTTTACCGATCATAGAGCGGAACTCTCAATGAAAGCACCATTGCCGGTGTCAAAACCGGCAGATCTCGGGGTAGGGGGTCCCGAGCTGTGGATTCTCAGATCAATGGTAATAGGAACGAAGGAGACTATGTTTTACCCAGGTTCAGGCCCTCTTGATGGAGGTAAAACCCTGCGTCCTGCTCATGTTTATATTGATGAAGTATCAAGTACAGAGTTGATCTACCTCGAGATCATGTGCTATGGTCTAAGCCCTAGAGGTATGATGAATAATGTCATAATGATCTATCGACTAGCCTGGCATTGGCTTATATAATGCACCGGAGGCCTAGGATAACAAGAGTCCTAGTTGAATACGTTGGTGGAGAGGAGTCCTTGTCTTGATCATCAAGCCTTGTGGAATCTTCCTCGTGTGCGGCATGGGCTACCTGAAGTGGCCCATGAGTGAACTGCCATGGGGGTCCTCGGCCCGATCCAGCTGGTCGGGAGACAACGTGGTGAGTACCCCCTAGTCCAGGACACCGTCAACAGGCGGGGCCCAGGGGCCCTAGTTGACTTAGTCAAACTGTTGACTTGGTCAAATAGACAGGTGGGGCCCCCTGTCACAGACTGAATTATTTAAACAGGGTTTTAGTTTAATTCTATTTATCCTATTTAGCAGGTGGGACCGGGCTGTCAGTGAGACACTAAGTTAACTGGGTTAATCTAGTTATAACTAATCCTAACGCTACAGTAGGCGGGCCCATCCATCGATGGGCCATTACCTAACCTAATCTAACACACGCACACACACACACATGGCCGACCAAGGACCCGAGCGGCAACACATGCACGTGTGCGGGCGTAGGGGCGGGCAGGCATGGCGGCAGCCGCGCCGGGGCCCGGAGGCGAGCATGGAGCGGCGAGCAGCGGCGACGCGGCTAGGCGTGCAGGTGGCGCTTGAGACGGGGTGCAGGGGTGCGGGTGGACGTGAGCTCGGGGGTCAGCTAGGCGAGCGAGGGCGACGACAGAGAGCGAGAGGCGGAGGCGGCTTCAGTAGCTAGGCAACAACGCGGGAGGGAGCAGTCGCCGCGGTGCGACAACAACAGCAGACGTAGAGCAGCAGCAAGCAGCACAACAGCGGCAAGCAGCAGCGGTAGAGTAGCACAAAGCGCGGGGAAGGAGGAGCAGGGCGCGGCCCCGGGCAGCAGGAGCCCGCGAACACGCGCGAGGCGCAACTGAGGTGCGGGGCTGGGCGCGCAAGGGAGTAGAGTTCCGTCCAGTCACGGGAGGTCGCGGGCGGCGGCTTAAGGCAACAGATCGAAGGGGAAAGGGGGGAATCAGGGGAGAAGCTTGAGGCGGAAGGCATTCTCCGGGAGGCCGGGGACGGGCCGGAGTGATAATGGTGACGGCGAGACGGTGATGATATGCGGCAGCCGGACGAAGAAGATGAAGATGGCGTCGGCTCGAGGGCGTCCCGGCTTGAGCTGGTCCCCGGGATGGACGAAGATGGCCGCGACGGACCTCCTGGATGTGCTCCCGCACATCGGAGAGGTTGGTGGCCGCGACAACGCCAGGGAATCAACGGTGATTGCGCGAGCTTCGAGCTTGAAATTGAGCCAGAGAAGTGGGGGGGGGGCGAAGGGGATCGAGGGGGGATGAATGAGATGGGGGTTAGGGTTTCGGTGACACCTATATAGGCCGGCGGAGGCGACGTGGTGGCCATCCGGCCATGGTGGCATCAGATGGCTGCCATGCCACGGCCTCTACCTCCTCCCCTGTACAAAAGAAGGGGAAAGGCCTATGGTGAGCTGGGCCACCCACTATTCATATCGAAGCCCAACCGAACCATGCCACTTTGCTCCTTTACTGTTTTACATTTTGCGTACATTTTTCTATTTCGTTTTGCTAGTAAATGAATTTTGTACAATGTGATACTTTGCACATAATTCAAGCACAACATTACTAGGTTGCATGAGAAGTTTGGGGTCAATAGGAGTTGTCTACCATTTTTTTTAAGTTGAAAAGGTCGACTTAATTGTTGTTGAACCACTAAATTAATTCCCAGGGCATTTTGGGAATCCAAATAAGATTGGTTTGATCATGACAAATACTTAGGGATTTTATTGGACATTACCGACATTTTTGTTTTACTGATTGAAGAAATAATAATTTCACTTGTATTTTAAATTTGAAAATGGCTTCAATTTTTGGACAAGTGGCAAGTTGCATAGTAATCATGATGACATGACCACCATTAGGAGGAGATCACTGTAGCAAGATTCTCGGGGTGTTACGAGACGGGGCGACGGGATCACATGGATCGTGGGTCTCTGCTCATTACCGCGCGTTCCTAATCCACTACGATTTGGATATTTGATCCGAGGGGCCTCTTACCTGATAGCACTAACCATCACGTGGGCATAGTATGGGCGTTCGACATCGTATGTATCAGGCAAAAGCTCACTGACGTCGGCGACTGAGTGGCGCACGCCGGGTTGGACTGGTTAAGCCTGCACTTGTATAAGGAGGCTAGGTCTGCTCACCGGCCGCGTTCGCAACGCACAGGATTGCAAAGGACGATTGGCCCATGACCCCTTCGCATTTAGGATGTAGACCGACGTGCTGTCCTCTCTATTGAGCCTAGGTAGGACTATGGTGCGTTGATCAGCCGAGGGCAGTCATGACCTGATGGTATGTCCGGCCAGAGTTGATCGAGCTGAAGGAAATATGCCCTAGAGGCAATAATGAAGTTATTATTTATTTCCTTATATCATGATAAATGTTTATTATTCATGCTAGAATTGTATTAACCGGAAACATAATACATGTGTGAATACATAGACAAATAGAGTGTCACTAGTATGCCTCTACTTGACTAGCTCGTTGATTAAAGATGGTTATGTTTCCTAACCATAGACATGAGTTGTCATTTGATTAACGGGATCACATCATTAGGAGAATGATGTGATTGACTTGACCCATTCCGTTAGCTTAGCACGTGATCGTTTAGTTTGTTGCTATTGCTTTCTTCATGACTTATACATGTTCCTATGACTATGAGATTATGCAACTCCTGTTTACCGGAGGAACACTTTGTGTGCCACCAAACATCACAACGTAACTGGGTGATTATAAAGGTGCTCTACAAGTGTCTCCGAAGGTACTTGTTGGGTTGGCGTATTTCGAGATTAGGATTTGTCACTCCGATTGTCAGAGAGGTATCTCTGGGCCCTCTCGGTAATGCACATCACTTAAGCCTTGCAAGCATTGCAACTAATGAGTTAGTTGCAGGATGATGTGTTACGGAACGAGTAAAGAGACTTGCCGGTAACGAGATTGAACTAGGTATTGAGATACCGACGATCGAATCTCGGGCAAGTAACATACCGATGACAAAGGGAACAACGTATGTTGTTATGCGGTTTGACCGATAAAGATCTTCGTAGAATATGTAGGAGCCAATATGAGCATCCAGGTTCTGCTATTGGTTATTGACCGGAGACGTGTCTCAGTCATGTCTACATGGTTCTCGAACCCGTAGGGTCCGCACACTTAAAGTTATGATGCCAGTTATATTATGAGTTTATATGTTTTGATGTACCGAAGGTTGTTCGGAGTCCCGGATGTGATCAAGGACATGATGAGGAGTCTCTAAATGGTTGAGACATGAAGATTGATATATTGGAAGCCTATGTTTGGATGTCGGAAGTGTTCCGGGTGAAATCGGGATTTTACCAGAGTACCGGGAGGTTACCGGAACCCCCCGGGAGCTTAATGGGCCTATATGGGCCTTAGTGGAAATAGAGGGAAGCAAGGGGAGTGTGGGGCGCGCCCCCAAGGCCCAAACCGAATTGGTTTAGGGCAAGGGGGGCCGGCCCCCTCTTTCCTTCTTCCCCTCTCTCTTTCCTTCTCCCGAATCCTATTCCAACTAGGAAAGGGGGGAGTCCTACTCCTGGTGGGAGTAGGACTCCTCCTGGTGCGCCCTCTCCCTGGCCGGCCGCACCCCCTTGCTCCTTTATATACGGGGGCAGGGGCACCCCATAGAGACAACAATTGATCAAGTTGATCTTTTAGCCATGTGCGGTGCCCCCCTCCACCATAGTCCACCTCGATATTACTGTAGCGGTGCTTAGGCGAAGCCCTGCGTCGGTAGAACATCAACATCGTCACCACGCCGTCGTGCTGACGAAACTCTCCCTCAACACTCGGCTGGATCGAAGTTCGAGGGACTTCATTGGGCTGAACATGTGCTGAACTCGGAGGTGCCGTATGTTCGGTACTTGATCGGTCGGATCGTGAAGACGTACGACTACATCATCCACGTTGTGCAAACGCTTCCGCTTTCGGTCTACGAGGGTACGTAGACAACACTCTCCCCTCTCATTGCTATGCATCACCATGATCTTGCGTGTGCATAGGAAATTTTTGAAATTACTACGTTCCCCAACAGTGGCATCCGAGCCAGGTTTTATGCGTAGATGTCATATGCACGAGTAGAACACAAGTGAGTTGTGGGTGATATAAGTCATACTCCTTACCAGCATGTCATACTTTGGTTCGGCGGTATTGTTGGATGAAGCGGCCCGGACGGACATTACACGTACGCTTACGCGAGACTGGTTCTACCGACGTGCTTTGCACATAGGTGGTTGGCGGGTGTCAGTTTCTCAAACTTTAGTTGAACCGGGTGTGGCTACACCCAGTCCTTGCGAAGGTTAAAACAACACCAACTTGACAAACTATCGTTATGGTTTTGATGCGTAGGTAAGAACGGTTCTTGCTAAGCCCGTAGCAGCCACGAAAAACTTGCAACAACAAAGTAGAGGACATCTAACTTGTTTTTGCAGGGCATGTTGTGATGTGATATGGTCAAGACATGATGCTAAATTTTATTGTATGAGATGATCATGTTTTGTAACCGAGTTATCGGCAACTGGCAGGAGCCATATGGTTGTTGCTTTATTGTATGCAATGCAATTGGCCTGTAATGCTTTACTTTATCACTAAGCGGTAGCGATAGTCGTGGAAGCATAAGATTGGCGAGACGACAACGATGCTACGATGGAGATCAAGGTGTCGCGCCGGTGACTATGGTGATCATGACGGTGCTTCGGAGATGGAGATCACAAGCACAAGATGATGATGGCCATATCATATCACTTATATTGATTGCATATGATGTTTATCTTTTATGCATCTTATTTTGCTTTGATTGACGATAGCATTATAAGATGATCTCTCACTAAATTTCGAGATAAAAGTATTCTCCCTGAGTATGCACCATTGCCAAAGTTCGTCGTGCCCAGACACCACGTGATGATCGGGTGTGATAAGCTCTATGTCCATCTCCAATGGGTGCATGACAGTTTTGCACACGCAGAATACTCGGGTTAAACTTGACGAGCCTAGCATATGCAGATATGGCCTCGGAACACTTGAGACCGAAAGGTCGAGCGTGAATCATATAGTAGATATGATCAACATAATGATGTTCACCATTGAAAACTACTCCATTTCACGTGATGATCGGTTATGGTTTAGTTGATATGGATCACGTGATCACTTAGATGATTAGAGGGATGTCTATCTAAGTGGGAGTTCTTAAGTAATATGATTAAGTGAACTTAAATTTATCATGAACTTAGTCCTGGTAGTATTAGCATATCTATGTTGTTGATCAATAGCTCGCTTTTAGATCCTCTGTTTTATTTTTGATATGTTCCTAGAGAAAACTAAGTTGAAAAATGTTAGTAGCAATGATGCGGATTGGATCCGTGATATCAGGATTATCCTCATTGCCGCATAGAAGAATTATGTCCTTGATGCACCGCTAGGTGACAGGCCTATTGCAGGAGCAGATGCAAACGTCATGAACGCTTGGCTAGCTCAATATGATGACTACTTGATAGTTTAGTGCACCATGCTTAAGAGCTTAGAATCGGGATTTCAAAGACGTTTTGAACGTCATGGACCATATGATATGTTCCAAGAGTTGAAGTTAATATTTCAAGCAAATACCCGAGTTGAGAGATATGAAGTCTCCAACAAGTTCTACAGCTAAAAGATGGAGGAGAATAGCTCAAGCAATGAGCATGTGCTTAGATTGTCTGGGTACTACAATCGCTTGAATCAAGTGGGAGTTAATCTTCCAGATAAGATAGTGATTGACAGAATTCTCTAGTCACCATCACCAAGTTAGTAGAACTTCGTGATGAACTATAATATGCAAGGGATAACGGAAACGATTCCCAAGCTCTTCGTGATGCTAAAATTGACGAAGTTAGAAATCAAGAAAAACATCAAAAGTTGATGGTTGACAAGACCACTAGTTTCAAGAAAAGGGCAAAGGGAAGAAGGGGAACTTCAAGAAGAACGGCAAGTAAGTTGCTGCTCAAGTGAAGAAGCCCAAGTCTGGTCCTAAGCCTGAGACTAAGTGCTTCTACTACAAAGGGACTGGTCACTGGAAGTGGAACTACCCTAAGTAATTGGCGGATAAGAAGGATGGCAAAGTGAACATAGGTATATTTTATATACATGTTATTGATGTGTACTTTACTAATGTTTATAGCAACCCCTTAGTATTTGATACTAGTTCAGTTGCTAAGAATAGTAACTCGAAACGGGAGTTGCAGAATGAACAGATACTAGTTAAGGATGAAGTGACGATGTGTATTGGAAATGGTTCCAAGATTGATATGATCATCATCACACACTCCCTGTACTTTCGGGATTAGTGTTAAACCTAAAATAAATGTTATTTAGTGTTTGCGTTGAGCATGAATATGATTGGATCATGTTTATTGCAATACGGTTATTCATGTAAGTTAGAGAATAGTTGTTGTTTTGTTTACATGAATAAAACCTTCTATGGTCATACACCCAATGAAAATGGTTTGTTGGATCTCGATCGTGGTGATACACATAATATTGAAGCCAAAAGATGCAAAGTTAATAATGATAGTGCAACTTATTTGTGGCACTGCCGTTTAGGTCATATTGGTGTAAAGCGCATGAAGAAAATCCATGCTGATGGGGTTTTGGAATCACTTGATTATGGATCAGTTGATGCTTGCGAACCATGCCTCATGGGCAAGATGACTAAGACTCCGTTCTCCGGAACAATGGAGCGAGCAACAGATTTGTTGGAAATCATACATACTGATGTATGTGGTCCGATGAGGCTCGCGGCAGGTATCATTATTTTCTGATCTTCACAGATGATTTGAGCAGATATGAGTATATCTACTTGATGAAACACAAGTCTGAAACATTTGAAAAGTTCAAAGAATTTCAGAGTGAAGTGGAGAATCATCGTAACAAAAATAAAAAGTTTCTACTATATGATGGCAGAAGTAAAATATTTGAGTTACGAGTTTGGGCATCAGTTAAAACAATGTGAAATAGTTTCACTACTCACGCCACCTGGAACACCACAATGTAATGGTGTGTCCGAACGTCGTAACCGTACTTTATTAGATATGGTGCGATCTATGATGTCTCTTACCGATTTACCACTATCGTTTTGGGGTTATGCATTAGAGACAACTACATTCACGTTAAATAGGGCACCATCTAAATCCGTTGAGACGACATCGTATGAACTATGGTTTAGCAAGAAACCTAAGCTGTCGTTTCTTAAAGTTTGAGGTTGCAATGCTTATGTGAAAAGTTTCAACCTGATAAGCTCAAACCCAAATCGGAGAAGTGTGTCTTCATAGGATACCCAAAAGAAAATATTGGGTACACCTTCTATCACAGATCCGAAGGCAAGATATTCATTGCTGAGAATGGATCCTTTGTAGAGAAGGAGTTTCTCTTGAAAGAAGTGAGTGGGAGGAAGGTAGAACTTGATGACGTAACTGTACCTGCTCCCTTATTGGAAAGTAGTTCATCACAGAAATCTGTTCCTGTGACTACTACACCAATTAGTGAGGAAGCTAATGATGATGATCATATAACTTCAGATCAAGTTACTACCGAAACCTCGTAGGTAAACCAGAGTGATATCCGCACCAGAGTGGTACGGTAATCCTGTTCTGGAGGTCATGTTACTTGACCATGACGACCCTACGAACTATGAGGAAGCGATGATGAGCCCAGATTCCATGAAATGGCTTGAGGCCATGAAATCTGAGATGAGATCCATGTATGAGAACAAAGTATGGACTTTGATTGACTTGCCCAATGATCGGCGAGCCGTTGAGATTAAATGGATCTTCAAGAGGAAGACGGACGCTGATAGTAGTGTTACTATCTACAAAGCTAGAATTGTCGCAAAAAGGTTTTCAACAAGTTCAAGGTGTTGACTACGATGAGAATTTCTCACTCGTATCTATGCTTAAGTCTGTCTGAATCTTGTTAGCAATTGCCGCATTTTATGAAATATGGCAAATGGATTAACAAAACTGCATTCCTTAATGGATTTATTAAAGAAGAGTTGTATATGATGCAACCAGAAGGTTCTGTCAATCCTAAAGGTACTAACAAAATATGCAAGCTCCAGCGATCCATCTATGGACTGGTGCAAGCATCTCGGAGTTGGAATATACGCTTTGATAAGTTGATCAAAGCATATAGTTTTATACAGACTTGCGGTGAAGCCTGTATTTACAAGAAAGTGAGTGGGAGCACTACAACATTTCTGATAAGTATATGTATGACATATTGTTGATCGGAGATAATGTAGAATTATTCTGCAAAGCATAAAGGGGTGTTTGAAAGGAGTTCTTCAAAGAAAGACCTCGGTGAAGCTTCTTACATATTGAGCATCAAGATCTATAGAGATAGATCAAGACGCTTGATATGTTTTTCAATGATTACATACCTTGACAAGATTTTGAAGTAGTTCAAAATGGAACAGTCAAAGAAAGAGTTCTTGCCTGTGTTACAAGGTGTGAAACTGAGTAAGACTCAAAGCCCGACCACGGCAGAAGATAGAAAGAGAATGGAAGTCATTCCCTATGCCTTGGCCATAGGTTCTACAAAATATGCCATGTTGTGTACCAGATCTATTGTATACCCTACACTGATTTTGGCAAGGGAGTACAATAGTGATCTAGGAGTAGATCATTGGACAGCGGTCAAAATTATCCTTAGTGGAATAAGGATATGTTTCTCGATTATGGAGGTGACAAAAAGGTTCGTCGTAAAGGGTTATGTCGATGCAAATTTTGACACTGATCCAGATGACTCTAAATCTCAATCTGGATACATATTGAAAGTGGGAGCAATTAGCTAGAGTAGCTCCGTGCAGAGCATTGTTCACATAGAAATTTGCAAAATACATACAGATTTGAATGTGGCAGACCCGTTGACTAAGCTTCCCTCAGAAGCAAAACATGATCACACCTTAGTACTCTTTGGGTATTAATCACATAGCGATGTGAACTAGATTATTGACTCTAGTAAACCCTTTGGGTGTTGGTCACATGACGATGTGAACTATGGGTGTTAATCACATGGTGATGTGAACTACTGATGTTAAATCACATGGCGATGTGAACTAGATTATTGACTCTAGTGCAAGTGGGGGACTGAAGGAAATATGCCCTAGAGGCAATAATAAAGTTATTATTTATTTCCTTATATCATGATAAATGTTTATTTTTCATGCTATAATTGTATTAACCGGAAACATAATACATGTGTGAATACATAGACAAACAGAGTGTCACTAGTATGCCTCTACTTGACTAGCTCGTTGATCAAAGATGGTTATGTTTCCTAACCATAGACATGAGTTGTCATTTGATTAACGGGATCACATCATTAGGAGAATGATGTGATTGACTTGACCCATTCCGTTAGCTTAGCACTTGATTGTTTAGTTTGTTGCCATTGCTTTCTTCATGACTTATACATGTTCCTATGACTATGAGATTATGCAACTCCCGTTTACCGGAGGAACACTTTGTGTGCCACCAAACGTCACAACGTAACTGGGTGATTATAAAGGTGCTCTACAGGTGTCTCCAAAGGTACTTGTTAGGTTGGCATATTTCGAGATTAGGATTTGTCACTCCGATTGTCGGAGAGGTATCTCTGGGCCCTCTCGGTAATTCACATCACTTAAGCCTTGCAAGTATTGCAACTAATGAGTTAGTTGCGGGATGATGTGTTACGGAACGAGTAAAGAGACTTGCCGGTAACGAGATTGAACTAGGTATTGAGATACCGACGATCGAATCTTGGGCAAGTAACATACCGATGACAAAGGGAACAATGTATGTTGTTATGCGGTTTAATCGATAAAGATCTTCGTAGAATATGTAGGAGCCAATATGAGCATCTAGGTTCCACTATTGGTTATTGACCGGAGATGTGTCTCGGTCATGTCTACATAGTTCTCGAACCCGTAGGGTCCGCACGCTTAAAGTTACGATGATAGTTATATTATGAGTTTATATGTTTTGATGTACCGAAGGTTGTTCGGAGTCCCGGATGTGATCAAGGACATGATGAGGAGTCTTTAAATGGCCGAGACATGAAGATTGATATATTGGAAGCCTATGTTTGGATGTCGGAAGTGTTCCGGGTGAAATCGGGATTTTACCAGAGTACCGGGAGGTTAGCGGAACCCCCCGGGAGCTTAATGGGCCTATATGGGCCTTAGTGCAAATAGAGGGAAGCAAGGGGAGTGTGGGGCGCGCCCCCCAAGGCCCAAACCAAATTGGTTTAGGGCAAGGGGGGTCGTCCCCCTCTTTCCTTCTTCCCCTCTCTCTTTCCTTCTCTCGAATCCTATTCCAACTAGGAAAGGGGGGCAGTCCTACTCCCGGTGGGAGTAGGACTCCTCCTGGCGCCCTCTCCCTGGCCGGCCGCACCCCCTTTCTCCTTTATATACGGGGTCAGGGGCACCCCATAGAGACAACAATTGATCAAGTTGATCTTTTAGCCGTGTGCGGTGCCCCGCTCCACCATAGTCCACCTCGATATTACTTTAGTGGTGCTTAGGCGAAGCCCTGTGTCGGTAGAACATCAACATCGTCACCACACCGTCGTGTTGAAGAAACTCTCCCTCAACACTCGGCTGGATCGGAGTTCGAGGGACGTCATCGGGCTGAACGTGTGCTGAACTCGGAGGTGCCGTACGCTCGGTACTTGATCGGTCGGATCGTGAAGACGTACGACTACATCATCCACATTGTGCAAACGCTTCCGCTTTCGGTCTAAGAGGGTACGTAGAAAACACTCTCCCCTCTCATTGCTATGCATCACCATGATCTTGCGTGTGCGTAGGAAATTTTTGAAATTACTACGTTCCCCAACACGAGCGTGGTGGGTAAGTTGGTGCACCCCTGGAGGGAAGAAAACATCTATCGATAGCCTGTCCTACAGTAACAGACACTCAGAGTTGTATCCCGATCGATACAACTAGAACTGGATACTTGAGATGAGAAATGGGTAGTATGGCTTTGGGATTGCTTTTTCGCAGGGAGTCGAGAAAGGATCTCTAGGCGAGGATGATGACACTACTACTACTTTACATTATGCTAATCTGCACTCTTCTAATGCTGCAAGACCTCTAAAGATGCTGAAGATGCTAGTTGTCGATAGGACTAGGCCTTTTCTCTATTCCGGCATTTCTGCAGCCCCATCCACATATACAAGCCTTCCTTTGATACTGTTGCATATGTAGTGTAGATCCTTGCTTGATGAGTACTTCGGATGAGTACTCACGGTTGCTTTTCTTTCTTCCCCCCCTTTTCCTTTCTTTTCGGATGTCGCGACCAGATGGTGGAGCCCAGGAACCAGAAGCCACCTTCGACGACCACTAGTACTACTACTACACCGAGAGTGCCTACTACTATGTGGAGGCCGCCGACGACCAGGAGTAGTTAGGAGGCTCCCACGCAGGAGGCCTTGCCTTTTCGATCAGTGTTGCTTTTGTGTTAGCCTTCTTTAGGCAAACTTGTTTAACTCATGTCTGTACTCAGATAATGTTGCTTCTGCTGACTTGTTTGTATTCGAGCTTATGTACTCGAGCCCTTGAGGCCCCTGGCTTGTAATATAAAGCTTGTATTATTTTATTTGTGTCTAGAGTTGTGTTGTGATATCTTCCCGTGAGTCCCTGATCTTGATCGTACACATTTGCGTGTATGATTAGTGTACGATTGAATCGGGGGCATAGCAAGTTGGTATCAGAGCCGACTGCCTGCAGGATCCCCCTTTCCAACTCCTTGGTCGAAGTTGAGTCTAGTCATCCAAAACTTTTTTACTAACTTGGCTGTGTGGCTTACGGGCCCATGATACATCCATTTTGCATCGTGCTTTTATATCGATATTTATTGTATTATGGGCTATTATTACACATTATGTCACAATACTTATGCCTTTTCTCTCTTATTTTACAAGGTCTACATGAAGAGGGAGAATGCCGGCAGCTGGAATTCTAGGCTAGAAAAGGAGCAAATATTTGAGACCTATTCTGCACAACTCCAAAAGTCCCGAAACTCCACGAAAGTCTGTTTTGGAATATATTAAAAATATTGGGCGAAGAAAGCACCAGAGGGGAGCCAGCCACCATCCACGAGGGTGGGGGGCGCACCCTACCCCCCTAGATGCCCCCTGCCTCGTGGGCCACCTCGCAGGCCCCCGATGCCCATGTTCTGGTATAAGGTGTCTTTTGCCCTAGAAAAAATAAGAAGGAAGCTTTCGGGACGAAGCGCCGCCGTCTCAAGGCGGAACCTTGGCGGAACCAATCTAGGGCTCCGGCGAAGCCGTTCTGCCGGGGAAACATCCCTCCGGGAGGGGGAAATCATCACCATCGTCATCACCATCGATCCTCTCATCGGGAGGGCATCAATCTCCATCAACATCTTCACCAGCACCATCTCCTCTCAAACCCTAGTTCATCTCTTGTATCCGATCTTTGTCTCAAAACCTCAGATTGGTACCTGTGGGTGGCTAGTAGTGTTGATTACTCCTTGTAGTTGATGCTAGTTGGTTTATTCGGTGGAAGATTATATGTTCAGATCCTTTATGCATATTAGTACCCCTTTGATTATGAAAATGAATATGATTTGTCAGTAGTTACGTTTGTTCCCGAGGACACGGGAGAAATCTTGCTATAAGTAGTCATGTGAATTTGGTATTCGTTCGATATTTTGATGAGATGTATGTTGTCTTTCCTCTAGTGGTGTTATGTGAACGTCGACTACATGACACTTCACCATTGTTTGGGCCTAGGGGAAGGCATTGGGAAGTAATAAGTAGATGATGGGTTGCTAGAGTGACAGTAGCTTAAACCCTAGTTTATGCGTTGCTTCGTAAGGGGCTGATTTGGATCCATATGTTTCATGCTATGGTTAGGTTTACCTCAATTCTTCTTTCGTAGTTGCGGATGCTTGCAAATGGGGTTAATCATAAGTGGTATGCTTTTCCAAGGAAGGGCAATACCCAAGCACTAATCCACCCACATATCAAATTATCAAAGTAACGAAAGCGAATCATATGAGCATGATGAAAACTAGCTTGACGATAATTCCCATGTATCCTCCGGAGCGCTTTCCTTTATATAAGAGTTTGTCCAGGCTTGTACTTTGCTAAAAAAAGGATTGTGCCACCATGCTGCACCTTGTTTACTTCTTTTACTTATTACCCGTTACGAATTACCTTATCACAAAACTATCTGTTACCGATAATTTCATTGCTTGCAGAGAATACCTTACTGAAAATTGATTGTTATTTCCTTCTGCTCCTCGTTGGGTTCGATACTCTTACTTATCAAAAGGACTACGATTGATCCCCTTTACTTGTGGGTCATCAAGACTCTTTTCTGGCCCTGTTGCCGGGGAGTGAAGCGCCTTTGGTAAGCGGAATTTGGTAAGAAAAAATTTATATAGTGTGCTGAAATTTACTGTCACTTGTTACTATGGAAAACAATCCTTTGAGGGGCTTGTGGGGGACTGTGGAGGGGGGGGTGGGTGGTGTTTGAGGATACGCCGCTCCTACTGAAAATTTTAGTAATGGTGGGTGGAGATGGTGGTGGATGAGGGAGGGCGACGGTTCAAATGCCTCGGATGCTAAAATTTTACTATAAGGTCGGTGCTGGAGGAGTGTGGGCGACAGTTGAAGTACGGTGGCTACTAAAATTTGGGTAAAGGAATTGATGCGGGGCAGGAGTGCCCAATATCGCGCACGATCCAATAACAATATGCGTGTATGATAATAAGGAAAAGTGGCGCGGATCCGCCGATTTTTGCAACGCTCAAGGCGGGTAGTTTGTTTTTATATTTCTAGCTAGCTGGTCTACCGCACACGGTTCGTCCTAATTTCCAAATAAACTTACCCGCCTTTAGCTTCCACAAGTGGTGGTTTTACAGCGCACTTGCATCGCACACGGTTAAGCTAGTACCTCCACCCTTTGCTCACGCTTGCACGGTCGTGGTGATTTCAGCGCACTTGCATCACACACGGTTGAGCCAGTACCTCCACCTTAATTAGCTCGCGCTTGCACGGCGTGGTGATTCACATCACACTTGTATCGCACATGGTTTAGATATTATATCGTGTCCGTTGAGGATCATCAGAGTCTTTACAGCAAAATATAATGTTAGGGAGGGTCAAAAGACAGCCACACCAGCATGTGGCCGAAATATATATGAGTGAAAAGGGTGGTATGTGATGTTCAAAATTCCAATGCACAACTTTGACCCCGCGGGCCCACGGTTGGGCGCGTCATTGAAGATCGATGAGAGGGGCCAGAAGTCGAGAACCACCTGGAAGTGGCCAAATATATGTACCAATATTGAGGATGTTTAAAACTTTAAATACACAATGCATAACTTTGGTGGCACCTGCGTCGCAAACCCGAAAGCACCCTAACAACCACCTAGCTAGGATATATATATAATGACATAATGTCGTACCTAGCTAGGATGCTTGGCCCACCACCTCCCACTTCGTGTCAGCGGGGCAGATGCACGTAATGATCGATACTTTGGTCATACATGCATGTTGACATGACCTACCATAAGACGGACCAATGAATCTTTACAGTTGTTGTTGTTGATAAACAGCTGGGGCCAATAGATTGAACCATCATAAACATCACACGAGAGGGACCACAAAACCATCACCTCTTGCATGCGGCCCAATACGATGTACGTTGGGAAGGGGTGATGTGTGTTTTCAATATAGAATAATGTACAGTTTAGATGTGGTGCCTACCTCTCGATACAGACAACAACCATGAATGCAAGGTAGTTAAGGACGAGATACGCACGCAAGGTTTGATGTAGGTCGAACCCAGCAATCCGAGCATCTGGGAGGGAATCCTGACAACGCATGAGCTCGAGTTTTGGTTGACCGACATTTGACGGTGACCGGCCCTAACATGAACTAGGAGGAATCCATTCATGGCAAACACATACCCCTCATTATCGGTCAAAGGGATTATATATATATACATACACTCGGGGAGCCCACATATATCCGTGTCGTCACAAAAAACCGCACAAGGGAGATGTGGTTGATCAGAAGACCCCGTATACACTGCATGCGGCCCAAAAATATGTATGGGTACGATGGTGTATGATGTGTTTAAATCCCAAATGCACAACTTTGATGGGCCATGCCAAGTACATTACAAACCGAACACCGTACCCGACTCCAAGCCTGGTTCAACACCTATGATGTCAGTTTTCCAACTCCGAGGCGGCAGCACGCGGGGGGGGGGGGGGGGGGGGGGTCGTCGCACGCATGTGCTCAAACTTTATTTTGTCTAGCATGAGACATATATATATATATATCTATACATCTATACACATATATAGTGTGCGAATAACTATGAAAGTTGCTTGTTGGATGAAGCCAATCCGACGGTACAGAGATGGCAAATCCGAGCACTACTGGCCGTTGGATATCATCTAGATTCCACCAGATTCCGCCGCATGTACAATCTAGAAGACTCCATGGTTGAACTTAAGCATAATGCACAAACCTCTAAACACAAGCGCTTCTCCTTTGTTCTCTAGAATCTTCCATATCTTAATTGCCCAAATCTTTTTTTCTAAATGAATTGTCACTATTTATTTTCACCTTTACAATGCACAATTCCATGAATCTTAAAATATTTTTTTACAAAACTAATTAATTTTGGATGAGATGAACTATAAGAATTAAACAAACATCTACATCATGCATATCTGGGAGAAGAGGCGGGAAACCGATGAGAGGAGTGGCGAGAAACGGTAGCCTGTTTTGAGTGAAAACCTAGTAGAGAAGGAAGCGTGAGCTACACGACACATGTGCACAGTGCTTACCCATGTACTGCATGTGCCGTCGAAAGGGCTCAGGGTTGTCGTTCGATCTGGGAGCATCCAACGGTGCACATGCACGATCCATGGGGTTTGGGTTCTAGCCAGTCAGAATGCAGGACTCAGATTGCGCGTGCAGGGGGGATATCATACGGAAACCAACATTCGGTGGAAACCGGTGAAAACCACGAGAAAAAGATGTTTTGAAGTTTCAGAAAAATTTCAAAAAAATGCGGGATGTTAAGACGATGATGTTTTATTGGCACACAAAATTTCAAGTTGAAACACATTAAGAGATGTGAGCTATGAAAAAGACAAAATCAGTGTTGAATAGTGCAGAATAGTAATGTCACTATTCAGGGCGGAATTTGTCTTTTTCATAGCTCACATCTCGTAATGTTTTTCAACTTGAAATTTTGTGTCGCAATAAAACATCACCTTCTTAACAACCCACATTTTTTTTCTTCAGATTTTTATGAAACTTTAAAATATGGTTTCCACTAAGTTTTCATTGAATATCGGCTTTCGTGAGTGTACCGTGTGCTATTTGAAAACATTTCGTGAGAAGAATCTCGATTTTTAAATCCCGGTAAATCCAAAACTAAGCTGGAAATCGTGAAACCCGCCATGGTGTCACGACATCGCACTTATATGTCGAGGAATTCTTTTCGTCCATTGTGGCGCAAGTTTTATTACAAGCCTCTTACAAACCGGATCTTCTCTTAAAGAAGCCTCATGGTTCCGATAGGGAAACATGCCCCCCTTGTGGGCGAAACATAATCACTGCCTCTTTTCACCTTGTATTTTCTTCTACGGGCAACATGGAATGACAAGATATCCGTGCTGAAATTTAAACTTACTCAGGGTTCGTTTGGCCTTTTTATACACTAATTGAGTTTCCTAGGCATTTAATGTCCATAATTCAAATCTGAACTACATATACATGCTCCAGTTCACCAAAATGGCTAGAAAAATTATACATGTGTCCTTGGGTGCATGTTTAGGTCCCATGCCAGGAATGGGAATGAATTACAACCGTACTGGTGTCATGGCTCGTACTCAAACATTTCGAATCTTGGTTTTTAAGTCCTCATAAATCCTAAACTCACCAGAAAGTCATCAAAGGTGGCATGGTGTCATGTCATGGCACATATATGTCATGGTAAAAACATTGTCCAATTTGGGCCAAGCTTTATTACAAACCTCTTACAAAAACTAGAGCTTCTCTCAAATAAGCCTCATGTTTCTGATAGGGAAACGTGTTCCCCTTGTGGGCGAAACGTAATCACTACCTCTTTTCACCTTGTATTTTCTTCCACGGCAACATGGAACCGCAGGATATCCGTGCTGAAATTTAAACATATTCAGGGTTCGTTTGGGCTTCTTATACACTAATTGAGTTTCCTAGGCATTTAATGTCCATAATTCAAATCTGAACTACAAATACATGCTCCACTTCACCAAAATGGCTAGAAAAATTATACATGTGTCCTTGGGTGCATGTTTAGGTCTCATGCTAGGAATGGGAACGAATTACAACCGTACCGATGTCCTGGCTCTTCCTCAAACATTTCGAATCTCGTTTTTTAAGTCCACATAAATCCTAAACTCACCAGAAAGTCATCAAAGGTGGCAAGGTGTCATGTCATGGCACATATATGTCGTGGTAAAAAACATTGCCAATTTGGGCCAAGCTTTATTACAAACCTCTTACAAACCGGAGCCTGTCGCAAGAACCCTCATAGTTTCGATAGGGAAACGTGTCCCCTTGTGGGCCAAACGATAATCACTCCCTCTTCTAGCGTCGTATTTTCTTCTACACGCGACACGAAACAACTGGAGATTCGGGCTGAACTTTGAAATTATTTAGGGTCCATTTGACCTTTTTATTCATTAATTGAGTTTTCTAGGCATTTAATGTCCATCATTCAAATCCAAACTGCAAATACATGCTCCAGTTCACCAAAATGGCTAGAAAAAACATACATGTTTCCTTGGGGTGCATGTTTAGGTCCCATGGAACGAATGGGAACGAATTCAACCGTCTCGCCGTCTTGGCCTGCCACAAACATTGCGAATCTCGGTTTTTAAATGTCTGTAAATCCAAAACTCACCAGGAAATCATGAAACTTGGTATGGTGTCACTACATGGTACATATAATTGTCCAATTTGGGCGAAGCTATATTACAAGCCTTTTACAAACCGAAGCTTGTCGCAACCCTCGTGGTTCCGGTAGGGAAACATGCCCCTCTTGTGGGCGAAATGATAATCGATGCCTCTTCTCGCCTTGAACTTTGTTTTCTACAGACAACATAGAATAAGAGGAGTGTCGAACTGAAATTTGAAACTGTTCAGGGTTCGCTTGGCCATTGTATATGTATTACTAATTACTAAGTTTTCTATGCATTTAATGTAGTCCATAATTCAAATTTGAACTACAACCACATGCTCCAGTGAAGCAAAATGTAATGCCCATGATGCGGCTATATCTCCCACGTGTTGAAGCACGACTTAGAGGCATAACCGCATTGTAAGCAATGTCGCAAGTGAGGTAATCTTCACACAACCCATGTAATACATAAGGGAAAAACATACATAGTTAGCTTACAATCGCCACTTCACACAATACATGAATAAAGCATTACATCATCCAGATACATTCAAGGCCCGACTACGGAACCGAAATAAAAAGAAGACTACCCCAAATGCTACCCAGATCCCCGATCGTCCCAACTGGGCTCCACTACTGATCAACTGAAAACCGGAACAACATAACGAACACGACCTTCATCGAGCTCCTCCTTGAGCTCGGTTGCGTCACCTGCACGGTATCATCGGCACCTGCACACTGGTTTTGAAGGAATCTGTGAGTCACGGGGACTCAGCAATCTCACACCCTCGCGACCAAGACTATTTAAGCTTATGGGTAAGTTAAAAGGTATGAGGTGGAGCTGTAGCAAGCACTAGCATATATGGTGGCTAACTTACGCAAATGAGAGCGAGAAGAGAAAGGCAAAGCACGGTCGAGAAACTATGATCAAGAAGTGATCCTAGAACAACCTACGTCAAGCATAACTCCAACACCGTGTTCACTTCCTGACTCCGCCGGAAAGAGACCATCACGGCTACACACGCAGTTGATCCATTTTAATTAAGTTAAACTTTAGGTTTTCTACAACCGGACATTAACAAATTCCCATCTGCCCATAACAGCAGGCACGACTTTCGAAAGTTCAAAACCCTGCAGGGGTGTCCCAACTTAGCCCATCACAAGCTCTGACGGTCAACGAAGGATATTCCTTCTCCCAGGAAGACCCGATCAGACTCGGAATCCCTGTTACAAGACATTTCGACAATGGTAAAACAAGACCAGCAAGACCACCTGCTGTGCCGACAAATCCCGATAGGAGCTGCACATATCTCATTCTCAGGGCACACCGGATAAGCTAAGCGTACAGGAGCCGACATAACCCAAGTTGCCAAGGGATGGCCCTGCACGGTGCTCTAGTTTGGACCAACACTCAGAGGAGCGCTGGCTCGGGGGTTTAAATAAAGATGACCCTTGAGTCTGCAGAACCCAAGGGAAAAAGGCTTAGGTGGAAAATGGTAAACCCAAGGTCGGGCCTTGCTGGAGGAGTTTTATTCAAGGTGAACTGTCAAGGGGCTCCCATTATAACCCAACCGCGTAAGGAACGCAAAATCAAGGAACATAACACCGGTATGACGGAAACTAGGGTGGCAAGAGTGGAACAAAACACCAGGCATAAGGCCGAGCCTTCCACCCTTTACCAAGTATATAGATGCATTAATTAAATAAGAGATATTGTGATATCCCAACAATAATCATGCTCCAACAAGGAACAAACTCCAATCTTCACCTGCAACTAGCAACGCTATAAGAGGGGCTGAGCAAAGCGATAACATAGTCAAACAACGGTTTGCTAGGACAAGGTGGGTTAGAGGTTTGACATGGCAAAATGGGAGGCATGATAAGCAAGTGGTAGGTATCGTAGCATAGGCATAGCAAAAGAGCGAGCAACTAGCAAGCAAAGATAGAAGTGTTTTCGAGGGTATGGTCATCTTGCCTGAGATCCTGCAAGGAAGAAGAACGAGTCCATGAAGAAGACAAACGGACGAAGTCGAACGAATCGTCACAAACGCGACGTTATCGGAACCAACCCGAAGAAGCAACACCGGAAAGGAGCAAACAACATAGTAAACAACCATCACATCAACATGGCATGATGCACAACCAAGTATGATGCATGTCCGGTTTAATGAAGCATGGCATGGCAAAATGCACAAACAATCCTACAAATTAAATGGAGCTCAATATGCAACTCCATTGCATATTGACGAAACACCACGACAAGTTATTTAGTTCGATCTCGTTTATGTACCCAACAATATTAAATGTTGATTAACATGGCAAGAGGTGAAGCATAATGAAACTATCTATCTAGGCAAGTTCAAATGAGGCTGGAACAACAAAATGACAAGTCCGGAAAATCCCCATATGCATTAGCAATTTAAAGCAAACAACAATTTCAGACATTCTTGAAGTTGTTATCATGATGCGGATGACATGACAAGTTTATGCAATTTTTATTAAAAGTTGACAAGAGCATTATGAAGCATTTGTCACCGCGGTGGAAAGGAAAGGGGTGCCACGGCAACGATAACGAAAATGGTGCCACAGCAGCATTTCGGTTCCGGTAACTCGATTGAGATACCGATGCAAAGGAGAAGTGTGCGGATGCATGCAAAAGATGGTGGGGCGCTCCCGGATTCCGGGTGTCCCACGAGTTGGCGACAAGGAAACGAGTGACAATTTGGACACGGTGCCAACACGAGCATCTCAAACATCGCAAGCATTCGTTCACGGACGTCGTCTCGGGGTTATACCTTCGAAGTGTGCAAACGGGACGGTTCTCGTTCGGTGCCAAGTAGAGGAAGTAGACATTCTCAGGACGTTCGTAGTGGAAGTAGGGGTACATGACGACGGTAGAGGTACTCGTGATCTTGGCGGCGGTAGTCGTTCACGTTCTTAGTTGCACAATTTTCCGAAGATGTTCGGGATCACGACGAGGGACTTGACGTCCACGGAGGCTTCAAGGGTTGACAATAGTTGTTCTCGTATCATCGCAGAAGTAGTCGTACTCGGCGATAGTGGTACTTGGCGTTTCGTTCGGTACTCGTTCAAGCATCCAAGGTCTTCGGTGCTACGGTAGTCGAACTTGACGAAAAAATGGGTCTCCTCGGGGACTTGATGCATCTGAATTCTCTGGGTTTGTAGTAGTACTTGACGGGGGTGGTGCTTGTCGATCCGGGTCTTGGCAAAGGTAGTTGTACACGGGTCGTAGACGTTCTCGGGTCATGGGTAGAGGTACTTGGCGCATCGTCGTGTGTAGTCGTACTCGGTGTCCTCGAGGCAATGATTATAGTCGTGGTACTTGGCGTCTCACCGTGTAGTTATACACGGAGTCGAAGAGAGGCCTCGACGATTCAACGGGTCTGAAGCAACGAAAACGCACAGGCCTCCCCTATACTTGGCGCAATCCGACACGATCTCGATGATCCAGCGAGGCGACGGTATAGGGCAGTCTTCGTCTTGGCAGGGCAGCGGCCCAAGCGAGCAGCAGCTCTCGAAACCCTGCAAGGAGCCGGCAACAGGCGACGGGATCCTCTGGATCCGGACGGGAACGGGACACCGGCGAGCGGGGTTCAGCGAGGAACTCGATCGGCGACGATGACGAGTCCTGGCACGAGCGAAGGACATGGGGACGGCGCTGGCCCTCTCCTCGAGCGAAGCAAGACGATGGCGAGCGGGGTTCAACGATGCAGGGGAGTCCTGCTGGCTTGGTGTCGCGACGAACAAGCGAGGACGACCAGGGGCGCGAGGCACTTGAGGGCGCGGGGGTGCGATGGAGCTTGGTGGGCGTGCTCCTCTGTGTGCGGACAAGGACGACGGCTGCAGTCATAGGCCGGCGCGGCAGCGGCATGGGGGAGGGGGAGGAGGCGGCGGAGCAGGCTCGCGGTGTTGGGAGGACCGCGATGTCGAGGAGGACGAGGGAGTGCGTGTCGAAGGGGATTGGGCAGCGAGCGTTGGGGCACTGGGAGAAGGAGGGATCGAGAGGAGGCGACGAGGGAGAGATGGCGGCGCTGCGGGAGGGAATAGGAAGATCGAGAGAAGGGCTAGGGATCGCTTCGCTCGGGCCTAGGGTTAGGTGTAGTTGGGGGTGGCTGGGCCTAAAGGGCCGGCCTAGTAAAGAAGGAAGTGGCCAGAGGCCTGGCTGGACTGATGGGATCTCTCCTCCTTCTCTCTTATTATTTCTTTAACAGAAAACAAAAGAAGAAAAAGAAATAAAGAGGGGGTTTAGGGAACGAAGTTGGACTCGCGGATAAATTCCCCGGAGTCACAAAAATGAGTTTGACCCAAGAAAAATAGAAACGGCAAGATTGAAAGATACAAATTCAAACTCATTTGAATTTAATTTGAATGGGTTTGAACTGGGACTTGGTAAAAGGAAGGTCCAAAAATGTTCGGATTTTTGGTGGAGCTCCGGAAAATGATGAAAGAATATAAGCAAAGTTTGGGGACCAAACTTGAAGCGAGAAAAGGCATGTGATTATTTGCAAGTGTGTTCATGGGTGATTCCGAAAATGGAATATTTAATATAGCTCCCTAATATCGGGAGGATATGTTATAAAGAGAAGTCATCCTTCCCTCGATTTAAATGGATCGAAGATCCATACGATTTATTTAAAAGAGTTTTCAAATAGTTGCAATAATAATGGCATGATGACATGATGCAATGCAAAAAAATAAAAGGAGCAAGCAAAAATAAAACACACGGAGAAACCCGGAACCTATGGAAGACTTCTCGAGCATCGGTGTTGGGGTGTCACAACACTCCACCACTACGAGAGGATCTCGTCCCAAGATCTAGAATTGTACCGGAGGAAAAAAACGGAAGAGGAACGAGAAGAGGTAAAACTAAGCTGCTTCTTGACAAAAGTGTGAAACCACGAACCTTGAGAGGTTGAACAAATTTGAAAGAAAGAACACAACGAAGATGAACAAAGTTGAAAACCTCCGTTAGAAAAGAGGAACAAGGAACATCACGAGAATCCTGTAGGTTTAAAGGCATGAGAAAAGGGTTGCAATGGACAAGAAGTACAACCAAGCACTCTAGTAGAAACGAGATGCAAGACTTGAAAAAGGCGAAAAGAACTTGAGTAGAGGACACAACACTCCGGTTAAATGGATAAGCAAATGAAAGAACATGATCTTTGATAAAACGAGACGATGGGTGAAAATAGCAACAATACAATGCCTTCGGAACGAATGTAAGAATGGAATCAAAAGAACGGAGGAGAAGACCACATCTTCTACCTTAAATGAGCTTGGAAAGCATCTTTAGGAGAAGGTTCGAACGGAGTTGTTGGAAAACCAACAACGAAAAGAGTAAGCTTACAGTGGGCTTATGGGAAACATCTCAAAACTATGAGGTGAAATTCTGCCACTAACAGAAACAATATATTGGATTGATATCACCAAGGAGACGAGAAACTATTTCACCGTGAGGACAAAAGAAGAACTTGGGTCATTTATAAACACCATAAATAGCAACAATCCTTAGGGAAAGATTTAGGTGAAATATAACCCAAGATAACTCCAATGACCAGATTGATGGATTTAAAATACCTCATTCTTGTGAATGAAGAATGATATATTACCACCTCAAAGATAAGGGAGAACAATTGCGCTCCGGATTGCAAGATGAAGAATGCTTGAGCTCCTCTGAAAAGAATCTCGATGAACACTTCGAGAAGGAATTAAATCCTTAAAGAACCATCATGTAGAGCCTCCATGAAGAACTCCGGTAATAAAAGGATGATCAAACGAAAAGAAAGAGAAGTTGAAAACATAAGGTGAATCCTTGCAATGATTTAGATGGAGCTTCGTGATGATAAAACCGAGAAAACTTGGAACTCCGGGAAAATAAAAGATGAAACAATAGAAACTGAGAATTTTGATGAACCTTCGGAATAAGGAATTGAATCATTTGGATGAAACAAGAATAAGAATTACATTATGCTTATCCTTCACCAATTAAATTGATGACAAGCAACGGATTTGGCATACTACTTATTCTCGTAGAAGGGATTAAGATAGATATGGCACCAACTTGAGAAAGTCTTCAACGAACCACCGGTAGGATTTGGAAACAACGAATGAATAAATACAATAGCAACGAAGGAGAATTCTTGAACGAACCACCATAAGAATTGAACAAGAAAAGTAGCAAAAGCACAATTCACCAGAAAGAATTAGAAAGTGAGACGAAGATACTCGAGTGAATTTAGATCCATGAGAACGAAGAGATCACGAGATGATTATAGAATACTTGAATGATGCACCGGTAAGATTTTGAGAACAATAGCTGAAAGCTGAGAATGAATAATTATGAGATGATGGGCTCCGGAGAATCAAACTGAAAAGACTCTTTAATTGCTCCAGATGGGTGAAAAGAATTCTCACAATCGAAATAATTATGAGAGGGTGCCAACAAGTTATAACCATGAATCATCACGAGAACGGAGCAAGATTGAGAGAGAAAATCTTCTTCATCTTCAAAATCCGAGAATGACGACGAGAAACACCACCATGAATTATTGAGGCACTCCAGAATTAAAATTGGAAAGGTTGAACCAACGATGATAAGAATTTGAAAGATCTTGGAGAAAGACATTTGACTGATGAAAAATCATTCTTACGTCAAACTTTGAAAGAATTTGAGGATAGCTCCGGGAAAAAAAAGAAGAGTCAGGTAAGATCCTGGGAAAAGACCTGTGGGTTAGGGCCCACTCAAAATATACACCGTTGAACGATTTAAAAGAGAGATTGCACCGGTTGAATTAAATGGCTTGAATGAGATAACAACCTCGAAATAGGTTGAACGGATCTTGAATGAAAAGACGAGCCTTCTGAGATATCTTCAGCACTCCGGAACAATTGAATAGTAAGCAGGAAATGATTATGAGGTGCACCAGCAAGAGAAGACATTTGAAACGAGAAAAAGGATGTGATCAACAAAGCTTGACTTGAAACCACCGGAGATGAAAAGAATGAAGAATGATGAACTAGAAGAGCATCTTCATGAGAAACACCGGGTAAGAACATGAAGGAAAAAGAATGGAGAGACTTCCATCAGTAAAATGGATAGTGATTAAGAAATCTGAATCCTTGAAGAAAAAGGGGTGGGTGGCTGGGAAAACAAAGACAACTTGGGGGCGGATGAAACGAACAACGTTGAGAGAACTTAGAATTGAACTTGGAGGTGTTTAGATGATCGGATCCACTTGAAGGGAAACACGTCGATTGAAAAGGATTGACATGACAATCTCGATTATCATGAAGGATTGGTATTTACATAGGAGTATGAGAACACCATTTAGAGAAAGGTATAGAATCAACACTTGACATTGAAGCAACTCGAATACCACAGCTTCAAGCAAAACAAAGGTTTGGCTTGCAGAATAAGCCGGAACAAACATATGATAGAGATTTCGTCCGAAGTTTTCGTGGTGGGGCCTACACGGGCTCGATCGTACATCACCATCATGTACAAGGCAGTGCACATGACATACGAAGCGTCCCCGAGTCAGCATAGCCAAGGACTCTTTAAGACACAACGAGACCACTTTAAAACCAACCGTGGATAGGCGGACCACTAGACGTCGAACCCCAATTTCATATCATACATCTGTCGGAAAGATATCCTAAGAGCTACTTGAATTCCCACTTATAAACTCCCGAAATTTTCTGGTTATGCAATCAGGTGTTGGGGATACAGGGGAAGCATAATATCTCACCCAAAACTACACAAACCCTACATCCAGCTATATCCATCCTTCAACACATAACCAAGAAACCTTCGGAAATCGTTTACCTCAACCTTCGAAATGCATCCATTATACGAGTTATGGCAATAATCCCGAACTCCCGCCCCAGTACTGGGTGGCATCGAGGTTATCTCACCAACAACTGCATAACAGAGATTTTCGATGTCGGCGAACTCAGGTATTCCATAACTGCAACGATAAAATTGTGACGACAACACCTCGGAGCTCAACTCCCCGGGACACTGCCACAACCCCTAAATGTCAGGAGGCACCAAGAACAATTTTCTCGTCATAAAACCATCGGAACGATTCCAAGATACCCGCGTGATCGTAATTTTTTTAGTGAAATTTAAGAAGAGAAGAGTCAAAACTCTACGTCAGGATGCCTCACAAGAGCGACGAAGGGACTGAGGATTAAAAAGAATCCTACTCTCTGATATATATAATCCTAAAGGACTCAAAACATTTTTCTAGACTCAACAACACCAACGATTCGATCAAGCAGGGGGCTCCTAAGTTGGGGAAGGCTCTGATTACCAACTTGTAACGCCCATGATGCGACTATATCTCCCACGTGTTGAAGCACGACTTAGAGGCATAACCGCATTGTAAGCAATGTCGCAAGTGAGGTAATCTTCACACAACCCATGTAATACATAAGGGAAAAAGATACATAGTTGGCTTACAATCGCCACTTCACACAATACATGAATATAGCATTACATCATCCAGATACATTCAAGGTCCGACTACGGAACCAAAATAAAAAGAAGACTACCCCAAATGCTACACAGATCCCCGATCGTCCCAACTGGGCTCCACTACTGATCAACTGAAAAACGGAACAACATAACGAACACGACCTTCATCGAGCTCCTCCTTGAGCTCGGTTGCGTCACCTGCACGGTATCATCGGCACCTGCAAACTGGTTTTGAAGTAATCTGTGAGTCACGGGGACTCAGCAATCTCACACGCTTGCGATCAAGACTATTTAAGCTTATGGGTAAGGTAAAAGGTATGAGGTGGAGCTGCAACAAGCACTAGCATATATGGTGGCTAACTTACGCAAATGAGAGCGAGAAGAGAAAGGCAAAGCACGGTCGAGAAACTATGATCAAGAAGTGATCCTAGAACAACCTACGTCAAGCATAACTCCAACACCGTGTTCACTTCCCGGACTCCACCGGAAAGAGACCATCACGGCTACACACGCGGTTGATCCATTTTAATTAAGTTAAACTTCAGGTTTTCTACAACCGGACATTAACAAATTCCCATCTGCCCATAACCGCGGGCATGGCTTTTGAAAGTTCAAAACCCTGCAGGGGTGTCCCAACTTAGCCCATCACAAGCTCTCACGGTCAACGAAGGATATTCCTTCTCCCAGGAAGACCCGATCAGACTCGGAATCCCGGTTACAAGACATTTCAACAATGGTAAAACAAGACCAGCAAGACCACCCGCTGTGTCGACAAATCCCGATAGGAGCTGCACATATCTCGTTCTCAGGGCACACCGGATAAGCTAAGCATACAGGAGCCGACGTAACCCAAGTTGCCAAGGGATGGCCCTGCACGGTGCTCTAGTTTGGACCAACACTCATAGGAGCACTGGCCCGGGGTTTAAATAAAGATGACCCTTGAGTCTGCAGAACCCAAGGGAAAAAGGCTTAGGTGGCAAATGGTAAAACCAAGGTCGGGCCTTGCTGGAGGATTTTTATTCAAGGCGAACTGTCAAGGGGTTCCCATTATAACCCAACCGCGTAAGGAACGCAAAATCAAGGAACATAACACCGGTATGATGGAAACTAGGGCGGCAAGAGTGGAACAAAACACCAGGCATAAGGCCGAGCCTTCCACCCTTTACCAAGTATATAGATGCATTAATTAAATAAGAGATATTGTGATATCCCAACAATAATCATGCTCCAACAAGGAACAAACTCCAATCTTCACCTGCAACTAGCAACGCTATAAGAGGGACTGAGCAAAGCGGTAACATAGCCAAACAACGGTTTGCTAGGACAAGGTGGGTTAGAGGTTTGACATGGCAAAATGGGAGGCATGATAAGCAAGTGGTAGGTATCGCAGCATAGGCATAGCAAAAGAGCGAGCAACTAGCAAGCAAAGATAGAAGTGATTTCGAGGGTATGGTCATCTTGCATGAGATCCCGCAAGGAAGAAGAACGAGTCCATGAAGAAGACAAACAGACGAAGTCGAACGAATCCTCACAAACGCGACGTTATCGGAACCAACCCGCAAAGCAACACCGGAAAGGAGCAAACAACATAGTAAACAACCATCACATCAACATGGCATGATGCACAACCAAGTATGATGCATGTCCGGTTTAATGAAGCATGGCATGGCAAAATGCACAAACAATCCTACAAATTAAATGGAGCTCAATATGCAACTCCGTTGCATATTGACGAAACACCACGACAAGTTATTTAGTTCGATCTTGTTTATGTACCCAACAATATTAAATGTTGATTAACATGGCAAGAGGTGAAGCATAATGAAACTATCTATCTAGGCAAGTTTAAATGAGGCCGGAACAACAAAACGACAAGTCTGGAAAATCCCCATATGCATTTAGCAATTTAAAGCAAACAACAATTTTAAACATTCTTGAAGTTGTTATCATGATGCGGATGACATGACAAGTTTATGCAATTTTTATTAAAAGTTGACAAGAGCATTATGAAGCAGTTGTCACCGCAGTGTAAAGGAAAGGGGTGCCAAGGCAATGATAACGAAAACGGTGCCACAACAGCGTTCCGGTTCTGGTAAGTCGATTGAGATACCGATGCAAAGGAGAAGTGTGCGGATGCGTGCAAAAGATGGTGGGGCGCTCCCGGATTCCGGGTGTCCCACGAGTTGGCGACAAGGAAATGAGTGAAAATTTGGACGCAGTGCAAACACGAGCATCTCAAACATCGCAAGCATTCGTTCACGGACGTCGTCTCGGGGTTATACCTTCGAAGTGTGCAAACGGGATGGTTCTCGTTTGGTGCCAAGTAGAGGAAGTAGACGTTCTCGGGACGTTCGTAGTGGAAGTAGGGGTACATGACGACAGTAGAGGTACTTGTGATCTTGGCGGCGGTAGTCGTTCACGTTCTTAGTTGCACAATTTTCCGTAGATGTTCGGGATCACGATGAGGGACTTGACGTCCATGGAGGCTTCGTGGGTCGACGGTAGTTGTTCTCGTATCATCGCGGAAGTAGTCGTACTCGGCGATAGTGGTACTTGGCGTTTCGTTTGGTACTCGTTCGAGCATCCAAGGTCTTCGGCGCTACGGTAGTCGAACTTGACGAAAAAAACAGGTCTCCTCGGGGACTTGATGCATCCGAATACTCCGGGTTTGTAGTAGTACTTGATGGGGGTGGTGCTTGTGGATCCGGGTCTTGGCAACGGTAGTTGTACACGGGTCGTAGACGTTCTCGAGTCATGGGTAGAGGTACTTGGCGCATCGTCGTGTGTAGTCGTACTCGGTGTCGTCGGGGCAACGACTATAGTCGTGGTACTTGGCGTCTCACCGTGTAGTTGTACACGGAGTCAAACAGAGGCCTTGATGATTCAATGGGTATGAAGCAACAAAAACGCACAGGCCTCCCATGTACTTGGCGCAATCCGAGACGATCTCGATGATCCAGCGAGGCGATGGTACAGGGCAGTCTTCGTCTTGGCAGGGCAGCGGTCCAAGCGAGCAGCAGCTCTCGAAACCCTGCAAGGAGCCGGCAACAGGCGACGAGATCCTCTGGATCTGGACGAGAACGTGACACCGGCGAGCGGGGTTCAGCGAGGAACTCGATCGGCGGCGATGACGAGTCCTGGCGCGAGCGAAGGGAATGGGGACGGCGCTGGCCCTCTCCTCCAGCGAAGCAAGACGACGGCGAGCGGGGTTCAGCGATGCAGGGGAGTCCTGCTGGCTTGGTGTCGCGATGAACGAGCGAGGACGACCAGGGGCGCGAGGCACTTGAGGGCGCGGGGGCGCGATGGAGCTCGGTGGGCGTGCTCCTCTGTGCGCGGACAAGGACGACGGCTGCGGTCACAGGCCGGCGCGACAGAGGCATGGGGGAGGGGGAGGAGGCGGCGGAGCAGGCTCGCGGTGCTGGGAGGACCGCGATGTCGAGGAGGACGAGGGAGTGCGTGTCGAAGGGGATCAGGCAGCGAGCGTTGGGGCGCTGGGAGAAGGAGGGATCGAGAGGAGGCGACGAGGGAGAGATGGCGGCGCTACGGGAGGGAATAGGGAGATCGTGAGAAGGGCTAGGGATCGCTTCGCTCGGGCCTAGGGTTAGGTGTAGTTGGGGGTGGCTAGGCCTAAAGGGCCGACCTAGTAAAGAAGGAAGTGGCCAGAGGCCTGGCTGGACTGATGGGCTCTCTCCTCCTTCTCTCTTATTATTTCTTTAACAGAAAACAAGAGAAGAAAAAGAAATAAAGAGGGGGTTTAGGGAACGAAGTTGGACTCGCGGATAAATTTCCCGGACTCACAAAAATGAGTTTGACCCAAGAAAAATAGAAACAACAAGATTGAAAGATACAAATTCAAACTCATTTGAATTTAATTCGAATGGGTTTGAACTGGGACTTGGTAAAAGGAAGGTCCAAAAATGTTCAGATTTTTGGTGGAGCTCCGGAAAATGATGAAGGAATATAAGCAAAGTTTGGGGACCAAACTTGAAGCGAGAAAAGGCATGTGATTATTTGCAAGTGTGTTCATGGGTGATTCCGAAAATGGAATATTTAATATAGCTCACTAATATCGGGAGGATATGTTATAAAGAGAAGTCATCCTTCCCTCGATTTAAATGGATCGAAGATCCATACGATTTATTTAAAAGAGTTTTGAAATGGTTGCAATAATAATGGCATGATGACATGATGCAATGCAAAAAAAATAAAAGGAGCAAGCAAAAATAAAACACACGGAGAAACCCGGAACCTATGGAAGACTTCTCGAGCATCGGTGTTGGGGCGTCACACAAAATGGGTGGGAAATCGTACATGTGTCATTGGGTGCATGTTTAGGTCTCGTTTAAGGAATGAGAATGAATTGCAAACTTGTCGTCGTCCTGAAACAATGAGAATCTTGGTTTTTAAATCCCAGTAAATAAAAAAGTTACCCAAGAAACATGAAACTTGGCATGGTTTCATGACATGGCACATATATGCCGTGGTAAGAAAAATCGTCCAGTTTGAGAAGCGGCGCACGCATTAGTAGCCAATGAAGTCCTTTTTGGAAAAAGCTGACACGTTAATATCGCAAACAGTTGTTTTATATTTACCGTGTCAAAATTTAACCATACTCGGTGGCGTGCGTGCAGCTGTTTGATTAGACGGGACGAGCGTGAGAAGTCCGCCGTGCAGCTTCGACGGGACGCGTGCGAGCAATCTGCCGCGTAGGCTCGACGGGACACGTGCGAGCAGCAAGGCTGCCCATGCTCACCGGGAAGCAAGCTCTTTAACCTCCATGCACCAGCCGCCGCCCACCTCGCTCACAACTTCTCCATTAATGGGTTAATTAAAGCACCTGGACGGAGGGTGTTTGCTTGTGATCCCATGGCAGCATTTGCTTTGTTTGTGTTTTCAACTCGTATTTTGCCCTAATTTAAATTGCCACATAAGGCAACGGATAATACGACCACAAATAAAATGACAACGGATAATACGATGACAAATTTACAATGGCGCACATAATAATTTAAAATGCCACATGCGGCAAAGCCCAGAAGACACGAGGGCAAGAGAAGAAGGAAATTGCAGACAACGATCTCGGTTGCTATTGTCTCTACTCGTCGATGGATCACCGGGCGGCGAAATCCTCCAGCTCCTTCTTCAATTCCTCACGACTTTGCTTAAAAGCAGCCACGTATTCCTCCACCTCCTGCTCGCGCTCGATCCGGAGCTTCCTCAAGCCACCCATTAGTTCCTCGACGACCGCTTTCAGCGTCATCTCCGAGGCACTGCTCTGCTCATGCAGCATCTTCCATCTGGCGGCCTCCTCCTCCTTCTCGGCGACCAACTTGAGGAGCTTCGCATTGTCATCCATGAGTTGCTCGACGAGGCCAGTCGACTTGTCAATCGAGGCATCGCTGGTCTTGAGCAGCTTCATCTAGCCGTCCACCAACTCCTGCTGCATAGTGACGCCAGCGAGAATGTCATCGTCGCCGGCGAAGGACTTCAGGAACGTTGGCTTGTCGCGATGGCCGACGCCGCGAATGCACTTATGAGAGCCCTCGCGTGCCTGTGAGAGCTTGTTTGAGGGCTCCGTGGCGCGCCCAGACATCTCTGCTGCGGCTGTGGCTTCGCGGCGGGACCTCTCTAGTGCTTCCGCGGCCTTGGTCTTTGCTGCCTGGTTATTTGTCCACCCTAAACTCCTCCTACCGGTCATGGCGGAATGACTTGACAGAGAAAATCAGTTTTGTGGGTCATGAGGAGAGGAACTGTGAAGTAATTTTCGAGTGGGTAGTTTTTATAGCCCGGTGCTAAGTGTGAACACATATTAGTTTGAGAGGTGTGAACAGATTTGCAATTACTTATTGCGTTGTAATCAGCAATGTGACAAGAAACAAAGTCAAAATTTATTGATGGCAGAAGGTTGACCACGTGGTTGCTCGCTGTTGAGGCGGCCGCGGTGCGCTCCGCTCTGGCGTCCCTGCGCGAGCTCTGCTCGCCGTTGAGGCAAACTTACAATGGCAACTGTTATTAATTCTTAATAATTGTCTTACATATTCAGGATAATTTAAAATGCCAAATGCAGCAAGGCCCAGAACACTCACGACCTACATTGCATACAATTATAATAAAATATAAGCTAAAAGGCTGAGCTGGCGGCCTTCCGACGATGGTCTTCTCGGACTCCATGATCAGCATAGCACCCTTGCGGCCATTCACTCCGAGTGTCCCGACCCGCCTCCGCCTACGGAGCTGCTGGCACTGATGGGAGGCTCTTGGGGCTGCTGGGCCTCTTCCATAAGAACTTGACAGTGTGCAATCGCGTGCATGACAACTATGCGGAACCGCTCCATTTCCATGTCTCTGGCCTGGTAGCAAATTCCGTTGATCAGCTGCATCCTCGAGATATCACGTTGGCGATGTTCTACTTCGTCGGGGACGTCACCTCCACCAAGGATGCGCTTGAGCCTAGCCACCACATCATCGGGATCGAGGTTGACACGACCGCCGCGGGCAATGATGATGCCGCAGGCTGCCTTTGTCTTGACTGAATCGCAGAGGTCCTGTGCCCATCCCTTGCGAGGCATCAGGCTCTCGATGAGCACTGGTGATGGCGGTTCTTCGGGTGGGTCGTTGATCATGCCACCAAGCAGCTCTGGATCTTTTGCACTGTGGATGGAAAACTGCTCATCACACATCCTCTGCAATATGTCGATTGTGCTCCCAAGGACTGTGACGCCGATATCGCTGCCGATGGGCCATGGCGCCTGCACCGGCCGATGAAGCTCTTGCTCCCCGACCTGCTCCGGCTCATTCTCCTCGCCGAAGATGTAATGCAGGTAGGCGTCGACGTCGAAGCTTTGGTCATTGCCTGGCATTCTTGGAATAACTAATGGTAGATGGGTGAGGACTAGATCTTCGCAGAGTGTCGTGGCGGTGCGTTGCCGCCTGGGTTATATGCAGCAAGCCGTTAGATGGTGGCGGGAAACTGGTGAGGGAATATGCGTGGATTTTACAATTCACCCATGTGGAGTGCGGGAAGCATTCGTTGGAGCGCGGGAAGACTAAGTGGAGCACACACACAACCCGAATACCGTAGCCGGTGCCATGTGTTATTTATCACACAAGTGTTAACATAAGGAAATGCATGTGTAACTTACTAATCATCGCACACGAGTACTCGCAGATGCATCGTGTGCGATACTCCTAGCCACCACAAGCAACTAGTTTGCATTTTTCAAAGTTTTTTGTACACACAAAATCGCACACGAACTAACTGTATTAACCGTCTCTGTTGTAAATTCTCATCGCAAGTAGTTCATCCGAGTCGGCTGTTTGCCACGTATCACACACATCTTGTTAAGTTGAACCATTTCTGTTGTGTTCGCTAATCGAAAATAGTTCTTCCGAGTGAACCGTATGCCCTATATCACACACACCTTGATGTGGCTAACCGTTTATGTTGCACTCCCTAATAGCAAACGATTCATCAGAGCGAACTGTATGCCGTATATCGCACACACATTGATATGGCTGCCCGTTTCTGTTGTTCTGCCTCATCGCAAACAGTTCGAACGGGTTAACCATGTGGCCTGAATCGCACACGCAACTAAAATCTAAACCTTGTTTGATGCATCCTCCATCGCAAACGTTTTGCACCTTTTGACGGTTTTCATACACCACCGTTTGCGATTACTGCATTGCACACAGTTTCTCGAAGGGTCTTTGATCGTAGTGTCACGTTAGCAGCATCCTGCAGTAGTGATAGCAAATTGGATGTGGGTTTTCATAAACTATTATTGTTGGCATTACCCTTGAGGTAAAAGGTTGGGAGGCAAAACTATAAGCCCCTATCTTTCTCTATGTCCGATTTAAAACTTCATACCCATAAGTATTGCGTGAGTGTTAGCAATTGTGAAAGACTAAATGATAGTTGAGTATGTGTACTTGCTAAAAAGCTCTTATATTGACTCTTTCCGATGTTATGATAAATTGCAATTGCTTCAATGACTCAGATTATAGTTTGCTAGCTTTCAATGAAGTTTCTGATTCATACTTTACATTTTGAATAGATTATTACTTTAGCAAAAGAAATCATATGAAAAAAAAATATGTTGCTGCTCTAAGAATGATCATAATGCCCTCATGTCCGTATTTTATTTTATCGACACCTCTATCTCTAAACATGTGGACATACTTTTCGACATCGGCTTCTCCTTGAGGACAAGTGAGGTCTAAGTTTGGGGGAGTTGATATGTCCATTTTCCATCATGCTTTTATATCGATATTTATTGTATTATGGGCTGTTATTACACATTATGTCACAATACATATTCCTTTTCTCTCTTATTTTACAAGGTCTACATGAAGAGGGAGAATGCCGACAGTTGGAATTCTGGGCTAGAAAAGGAGCAAATATTAGAGACCTATTGTGCACAACCCCAAAAGTCCTGAAACTCCACGAAAGTCAGTTTTGGAATATATTAAAAATATTGGGTGAAGAAAGCACCAGAGGGGAGCTAGCCACCGTCCACGAGGGTGGGGGGTGCGCCCCCTGCCTCGTGGGCCACCTGGCAGTCCCCCGACGCCCATCTTCTGGTATAAGGTGTCTTTTGCACTGGAAAAAAATAAGAAGGAAGCTTTCGGGATGAAGCGCCGCCGTCTTAAGGCGGAACCTTGGCGGAACCAATCTAGGACTCCGGCGGAGCTGTTCTACTGGGGAAACATCCCTCCGGGAGGGGGAAATTGTCACCATCGTCATCCCCATTGATCCTCTCATCGGGAGGGGGTCAATCTCCATCAACATCTTCACCAACACCATCTCCTCTCAAACCCTAGTTCATCTCTTGTATCCGATCTTTGTCTCAAAACCTCAGATTGGTACCTGTGGGTGGCTAGTAGTGTTGATTACTCCTCGTAGTTGATGCTAGTTGGTTTATTCGGTGGAAGATTATATGTTCAGATCCTTTATGCATATGAATACCACTTTGATTATGAACATGAATATGATTTGTGAGTAGTTACGTTTGTTCCCGAGGACATGGGAGAAGTCTTGTTATAAGTAGTCATGTGAATTTGGTATTCGTTCGATATTTTGATGAGATGTATGTTGTCTTTCCTCTAGTGGTGTTATGTGAACGTCGACTACATGACACTTCACCATTGTTTGGGCCTAGGGGAAGGCATTGGGAAGTAATAAGTAGATGATGGGTTGCTAGAGTGACAGAAGCTTAAACCCTAGTTTATGCGTTGCTTCGTAAGGGGCTGATTTGGATCCATATGTTTCATGCTATGGTTAGGTTTACCTTAATTCTTCTTTCGTAGTTGCGGATGCTTGCGAAGGGGGTTAATCATAAGTGGGATGCTTGTCCAAGGAAGGGCAGTACCCAAGCACCGGTCCACCCACATATCAAATTATCAAAGTAACGAACGCGAATCATATGAGCATGATGAAAACTAGCTTGACGATAATTCCCATGTGTCCTCGGGATCGCTTTCCTTTATATAAGAGTTTGTCCAAGCTTGTCCTTTGCTACAAAAAGGATTGGGCCACCTTTCTGCACCTTGTTTACTTTTGTTACTTGTTACCCGTTACGAATTATCTTATCACCAAACTATCTGTTACCGATAATTTTAGTGCTTGCAGAGAATACCTTACTGAAAACTGCTTTTCATTTCCTTCTGCTCCTCGTTGGGTTCGACACTCTTACTTATCGAAAGGACTATGATAGATACCCTATACTTATGGGTCATCAATACTCTTTTCTGGCGCCGTTGTGGGGTAGTGAAGCGCCTTTGGTAAGTGGAATTTGGTAAGGACAAATTTATATAGTGTGCTGAAATTTATTGTCACTTGTTACTATGGAAAACAATTCTCTGTCACTATCATTTCGAGTCTTGTCTGTCCCTTGATCCAATATGTTGCGAATGCTCGCAATCCTCAATCAGATCCTAGCATTCATCCTTCCGGCTCAGACGTCACTTCGAACATGAGCTTGTTCTTGGCAAATCAAACCTTGATTGATTGTCGATCTATATCGATTCAACTCAATTACCTTTTGATCAGAGCCTCTGCTTCTGTTCTTCTGATTTGAAAATCGTAATTCCTTTGTATTCTAGCTTTGAAGTTATCCAGATATATCTATAACCCGATGCCTTTACATTCTTCCTTCTTCTGCTTGACTATCGATACTCACATCAGATCCTTTATGGACCGACATATCCTTGGTTGTATTATTATCCGACAATGTCCTTCATATTCATTAACCTTGTGAGTTCTTCCCCTCACACATAATGCCTTTGGTAAATTCTATCATCTACTTTTGTGAACCATTCTCTGCTTTCGAGCTGGTATAATTTACTCTTGAAGCTTGCGTTATATGTTCCTAAGATGCCCCGATGGGTTGAACCTACGCCTTCCCTAATTCTGTGTGAACTCGAAAGTTATGCGGGTTACACTCTACTGGCTTTTCGTCAGATAAAATTTCAACGCTACAACTTCTTTGAAAGCGGGAAGTGAATGAAATGTTGTGCATTGGAGAAGTGGGAGTTGACCTTGAACTTTGTGTTCATGCCCATGGAAACGATGTAGATCTTATCATGGAAGCTTCTCGGAACAATAATTATTCCCTTGGTATAATTTGATCATGTATTTGTGGTTTTGGCCTTTGCAATCGTGGTTCCAACCAAGATTGTCTTCTTTGATCCCCTTTCTCGGACAAGTTGAAGTGCTTGCCTTCTGCATATCAATACACATGTCCAAACTCTAATATGATCTACCTTCGAGTATTACCCATGGTATCTCGAGAATATCAAATAACTGAGTTACTTCCTATGAGTCATATAGTGTTACTTCTCACCGATTTCAGATTTCCCCCAGGGTTCCGAGTTATCAGTCACACGAGAACCCCGATAAGAGAATCGATCCCACACTCCGATTCAACAACTCTAAGTCATTTTTGTTGCTTACGAGTTTAATAATCCTTTAAGTCATTCCTACCCTGATCGGCTATATCATTATCGTAATAAATTTTAACTGTGCTACCTGATCCTTCTTCCCGGAACACAATTTTTGACGATGAGCTAAGCCTACATCAATTTTCCTCATCATATCATTTTTTCTTGAATAGCAAGCTTGATTTCGAGTTTGTGTCATACCCGTGGTTCCAATAACCTTTCGCTTCATCATTCCTTTGAATTGATGTCATCGCCGATCGATTACATCTTCATGAAATCTCTCGACAAATGTGTCGTGATCATCATCAACATTCTGAGCTCTTCTAGGATATTAATTGAATTCATGAGGAGAAATACCATCCTTGCCCCTCGATGATTTGTGTTATCATCGACAACATTCTTGCCTCCCCCCAACACAAACTTGTTCATATAATTTTGGAAATACATCCTTTTTGACATGTCGATGGATTGCAGCTGAACCCATCGGCCACATCCTCATCTTTTCCTGATAAAATTGCATGAGATGTTCTAGAAATTCCCGATGCATCCTTTGTGTTCCCAAGGTCCGACCTTTACCTGATGACCATGTCAATTGCTATCCCGAAGCACGACTGTGGTACTCTGAACATCATTAAGGACATTGGAGGCGCAATGCTAAATGTTTCTTGATCACTTATCCAAACACTGTTGTATGGGTAACGTCATGAACATTCCTCTCCTCGTTACCTAAATGGTAATCTACTTACCATCATGTCATGGATATCATCCTCTGCTTATCCTTGGGAAGGATATACTCCTGATAGTTGTGTTTAAACACATTTTCTTTTCCATTATTCTGATTAATCTAATAATCTTATTTTCCTTTCCATTGTTTTGTTTAACCTTTCTGGTGATCGATATGACATAAGAATAATATTTCCCTACTTATGTAAACACCTCGATGTACAACTCTGTCAATAAGACTCTGTTACTATTGTTGAAAACATTTCGGTAACCACCGATGGACGAGAACTTTGCCTATTGGCCTGCCTCGTTCAACGAGCAGGAAATGGTTCTCTTCATTCCTCGCCCTTGGTACCGATACTGTTGCTGACATAACTGACAGGCTACCCTCTGGCATGCCTTGCTATCATGACCGTGCAAGATGTCACCGCTCCTTCTACTTTTAACCAATAGTTCCACAGGATCGAAACCTGACTCTCCTATACACCCTCAGTTTCCAAAGTTATTCCTCGTGCGTGGCCTCGTATATAATTCACGGGCCACCTTCCTAGCGATCTATTCTGGTAACAGACGCAATAATTAATCTCGTTGCTCTGGACCCCTTTTGCACTTCGTTTTAGACATCGAACGATTGCCTATTCGTTTGAAACTTCTCATGGTACCTTCTTACTGTGCTCTCGATGTTTTTCTTAAGTGTAATCCGAGAGATACTTTCTGCCACATTCGCTGAACTACCTACCAGATAATCAACCTTGTAAGGACCGTTCTTCTGAAGTTAACCCTTGTCCCTTCGTAAGTACGGTGAAGATCCTGAAGGAAGAACGACAACTTCACCATGATGCATTGATACTGAAATGAAGACATCAACGAAAGGTATCAATTTCTTCGAGAAGAGCAACCAAGAACGAGAACATTCGTTAGATTTTCGTTACCAAACTTTCCCCCTTACTCCACCTCTTAAATCTCGGGACGAGATTTCTTGTAGTGGAGGAGATTTGTAATTCCCCGAGAATCTTGCTACAGTGATCTCCTCCTAATGGTGGCCATGTCATCGTGATTACTATGCAACTTGCCACTTGTCCAAAAATCAAAGCCATTTTCAAATTTAAAATACAATTCAAATTATTATTTCTTCAGTCAGTAAAACAAAAATGTTGGTAATGTCCAATAAAATCCCTAAGTATTTGTCATGATGAAACCAATCTTATTTGGATTCCCAAAATGCCCTGGGAATTAATTTAGTGGTTCAACAACAATTAAGTCGACCTTTTCAATTTTTTAAAAAATGGTTAGACAACTCCTATTGACCCCAAACTTTTCGTGCAACCTAGTAATGATGTGCTTGAATTATGTGCAAAGTATCACATTGTACAAAATTCATTTACTAGCAAAAAGAAATAGAAAACTGTACGCAAAATGTAAAACAGTAAAGGAGCAAAGTGGCACGGCCTGGTTGGGCTTCGATATGAATAGTGGGTGGCCCAACTCACCACGGCCTGGATGGCCACCACGTCACCTCCCCCGGCCGATATAGGCGTCCACCGAAACCCTACCCCCCATCTCATTCACCCCCTCGATCCCCTTCACCCCCACTTCTCTTTCTCAATTTCGAGCTCGAAGCTCGCGCAATCACCGCTGCTTCTCCGTCGTTGTCGCGGCCACCAACCTCTCCGATGTGCGGGAGCACGTCCAGGAGGTCCATCGCGGCCGTCTTCGTCCATCCCGGGGACCAGCTCAAGCCGGGACGCCCTCCAGCCGACGCCATCTTCATCTTCTTTGTCCGGCCGCCACATATCATCACCGTTTCGCCGTCACCATCGCCACTCCGGCCCGTCCCCGGCCTCCCGGAGAATGCCTTTCCGCCCCGTGGTGAGCTTCTCCCCCTTTCCCCCCTTTTCCCTTCGATCTGTTGCCTTAAGCCGCCGCCCGCGACCTCCCGTGACCGGACGAAGCTCTACTCCCTTGCGTGCCCAGCCCCACACCTCATCTGCGCCTCGCGCATGCGCGCGTGCTCGCGGGCCCCTGCTGCCCGGGGCCGTGCCCTGCTCCTCCTTCCCCGCGCGTCGTGCTACTCTGCCGTTGCTGCTTGCCGCTGCTGTGCTGCTCGCTGCTGCTTTGCATCTGCCGCTGTTGTCGCACCATGACGACTGCTCCCTCCTACGCTGCTACCTAGCTAGTGGAGCCGCCTCCGCCTCTCGCTCTCTGTCATCGCCCTCGCTCGCTCGGCCGAGCCCCGAGCTCGCGTCCACCCGTGCCCCTGCGCCTCGTCGCAAATGCCGCCCACATGCCTAGCCGCGTCGCCGCCTTCCGCTCGCCCTTGCATGCCACCGCTGCTCGCCGCTCCATGCTCGCCGCCGGCCACCGCTCCCCTCCGCCTCCGACCGCCGGCGTGGCCACCGCCATGCCTGCCCGCCTCTACGCCCGCACACGCACGTGTGTTGTCGGCTGGGTCCTTGGTCGGCCATGTGTGTGTCTGTGTGTGCGTGTGCTAGATTAGGTTAGGTAATGGCCCACCGACGGATGGGCCCGTCTATTATAGCGTTAGGATTAGTTATAACTAGATTAACCCAGTTAACTTAGTGTCTCATTGACAGCCCGGTCCCACCTGCTAAATAGGATACATAGAATTAAACTAAAACCCCGTTTAAATAATTCAGTCTGTGACAGGGGCCCCACCTATCTATTGGACCAAGTCAACAATTTGACTAAGCCAATTGGGGCCCTTGGGCCCCGCCTGTCATCCACTGTGGCTAGCTCACAGTGGGTGTAAATAGTTGTTTACTGTTTAATTTTCGAATTAAAGATAATCCAAAAATGTTTAAAACTTTGAAAATTAATATAAAATAAACCGTAACTCGAATGAAAATGTTTTCTACATGAAAGTTGCTCAGAAAAACGAGACGAACCCGAATACGCTACCCACACACCTGTCAGATACCTCTAACTATATGAACATGGAACATTCCCCCTCCGGTCATCTGTCTGACACAGGTCCGGAACCGGGAAAACATTCCCGGTTGAATTCCCCCTTCACCTATTCGCGTAGACATACGTTAGGTCACACCCGACACGTCATATTACCATGTTATGCTTTATGATGCTTTGTTTGTTTTATATATATTATTTCTTCCCCCTCTTCTCTCTGGTAGACCCCGAGGCCGATGATGCCCCGGTGATCGACTACGTCGACAACGACACTTCTTCCTTTTCAACAGAGCTTCATGGCAAGCAAAACCCCCTTGAGCATTTCGATATCGCCCATTCCCTTCTCTCTTCTGCTTGCATTAGAATCTACTGCTACTACTGTTATCCTATTTCTGCTGCATAGCCTGTTTATTGTAACCTGCTGTTGTTACCTACCCGCTTATCCTAAAATGTTTAGTATAGGCTGGGTAGAGACCCATCAGAGACCCCCACTTTGTCCCTACTGCCTCGCTGGATTATCAGAAGACCCAATCAACGGGATCGAGGACTAGGCCCCGGCCCACACATCACTTTCCCCTTAGTTGCTCGACACTACTGGGTTACTATCGAGTGCCGAGGGTGATACCTCATCAGCACTTCTGATGTTAACCTTGTAGGTTAGTTCATCGGTTATGGTCATCGAGGGTCATTCCTCCTTCTCCACTCTCGATAACGACACTGTCGTGCAACTCCTCAAGAGTGGACCTCGAGGGTGATTCCTCCTTCATTCACCTTGACAATAACATCAGGTGGAATTCCATTGAGGATGATTCCTTAGGGTTCCCCTTGGTGTTAGACACACGATTACTATGGTTACTATGACTTTACACTGAACCATGTTACTAAAGATGGGTCGCCCCGAGGGGTACCCGTGCGAGCTTAATTATGAGTGATGTGTAGTCGGGTTGACCTGGGAGGTGCCCGCGAGACAATTACGAGGCATGGCTGGGCATTCTTAGCCCTTGCCGCGAGTCCTCGAGACGGGGCGACGGGATCACATTGATCGTGGTCCTCTGCTCATTACCGCGCGTTCCTAATCCACTACGATTTGGATATTTTATTCGAGGGGCCTTTGGCCTGATAGCACTAACCATCACGTGGGCATAGTATGGGCGTTCTGCATCGTATGTATCAGCCGAAAGCTCACTGACGTCAGTGACTGAGTGGCAGGCGCCGGGTTGGACTGGTTAAGCCTACACTTGTATAAGGAGGCTAGGTCTGTGATAACCCACAAGTATAGGGGATCGCAATAGTTTTCGAGGGTAGAGTATTCAACCCAAATTTATTGATTCGACACAAGGGGAGCCAAAGAATATTCTCAAGTATTAGCAGCTGAGTTGTCAATTCAACCACACCTGGAAACTTAATATCTGCAGCAAAGTGTTTAGTAGCAAAGTAATATGATAGTAGTGATAACGGTAACAAAAGGTAACAGAAGTAAAAGTAATGTTTTTGGTATTTTGTAGTGATGATAGCAATAGCAATGGAAAAGTAAATAAGCAGAGAACAATATATGGAAAGCTCGTAGGCAATGGATCGGTGATGGAGAATTATGCCGGATGCGGTTCATCATGTAACAGTCATAACCTAAGGTGACACAGAACTAGCTCCAGTTCATTGATATAATGTAGGCATGTATTCCGAATATAGTCATACGTGCTTATGGAAAAGAACTTGCATGACATCTTTTGTCCTACCCTCCCGTGGTAGCGGGGTCCTTACGGAAACTAAGGGATATTAAGGCCTCCTTTTAATATAGAACCGGAACAAAGCATTAACACATAGTGAATACATGAACTCCTCAAACTACGGTCATCACCGGTAAGTATCCCGATTATTGTCACTTCGGGGTTAACGGATCATAACACATAATAGGTGACTATAGACTTGCAAGATATGATCAAGAACACTCATATATTGATGAAAACATAATAGGTTCAGATCTTAAATCATGGCACTCAGGCCCTAGTGACAAGCATTAAGCATAGCAAAGTCATAGCAACATCAATCTCAGAACATAGTGGGCACTAGGGATCAAACCCTAACAAAACTAACTCGATTACATGATAGATCCCATCCAACCCATCACCGTCCAGCAAGCCTACGATGGAATTACTCACGCACGGCGGTGAACATCATGAAATTGGTGATGGAGGATGGTTGATGATGACGATGGCGACGGATTCCCCTCTTCGGAGCCCCGAACGGACTCTAGATCAGCCCTCCCGAGAGGTTTTAGGGCTTGGCGGCAGCTTCGTATCGTAAACCGCGATGATTTCTTCTCTCTGGTTTTTCTCTGCCCGAAACACAATATATGGAGTTGGAGTTCGAGTCGGAGAGGCAACATGGGGCCCACGAGGTAGGGGGGCGCGCCCCCACCCTCATGGAGAGGTGGTGGGCCCCCTGGCCTTCATCTTTTGCAGGTATTTTTCATATTTTTTGAAAAGTTGCTCCGTGAAGTTTCAGGTCATTCCGAGAACGTTTGTTTCTGCACATAAATAACACCATGGTAATTCTGCTGAAAACAACGTCTCTCCGGGTTAGTTCCATTCAAATCATGCAAGTTAGAGTCCAAAACAAGGGCAAAAGTGTTTGGAAAAGTAGATATGACGGAGACGTATCAACTCCCCCAAGCTTAAAGCTTTGCTTGTCCTCAAGCAATTCAGTTGATAAACTGAAAGTTATAAAGAAAAACTTTTACAAACTCTATTTGCTCTTATTGTTGTAAATATGTAAAGCCAGCATTCAAGTTTTCAGCAAAGATTATAACTAACCACATTCACAATAACACATAGGCCTCAAGTTTACTCATATCAATGGCATAATCAACTAGCGAGCAATAATAATAAATCTCAGATGACAACAATTTCTCAAAACAATCATAATATGATATAACAAGATGGTATCTCGCTAGCCCTTTCTAAGACCGCAAAACATAAATGCAGAGCACCTTTAAAGACCAAGGACTGACTAGACATTGTAATTCATGGTAAAAGAGATCCAGTCAAGTCATACTCAATGTAAACTAACAGTAATGAATGCAAATGACAGCGGTGCTCTCCAACTGGTGCTTTTTAATAAGAGGATGATGACTCAACATAAAAGTAAATAGATAGGCCCTTTGCAGAGGGAAGCAGGGATTTGTAGAGGTGCCAGAGCTCGGTTTTGAAACAGAGGTGAATGATATTTTGAGAAGTATACTTTCATTGTCAACATAACAACCAAGAGATGGCGATATCTTCCATGCTACACACATTATAGGCGGTTCCCAAACAGAATGGTAAAGTTTATACTCCCCCTTCCACCAACAAGCATCAATCCATGGCTTGCTCGAAACAACGAGTGCCTCCAACTAACAAGAGTCCCAGGGGGAGTTTTGTTTGCAATTATTTTGATTTAGTTTGCATAAAGCATGGGACTGGGCATCCCGGTGACCAACCATTTATCTCGTGAGTGAGGAGCGGAGTCCACTCCTCTTGATAATAACCCGCCTAACATGGAAGATACAGACAACCCTAGTTGATATATGAGCTATTCGAGCATACAAAACAAGATATTTATTTAAAGGTTTAGAGTTTGGCACATACAAATTTACTTGGAACGGCAGGTAGATACCGTATATAGGTAGGTATAGTGGACTCATGTGGAATAACTTTGGGGTTTAAGGGATTGGATGCACAAGCAGTATTCCCGCTTAGTACAGGTGAAGGCTAGCAAAAGACTGGGAAGCGACCAACTAGAGAGCGACAACTATCATGAACATGCATTAAAATTAATCAACACCGAGTGCAAGCATGAGTAGGATATAATCCACCATGAACATAAATATCGTGAAGGCTATGTTGATTTTGTTTCAACTACATGCGTGAACATGTGCCAAGTCAAGTCACTTAAATCATTCAGAGGAGGATACCACCCTATCATACCACATCATAACTATCTCAATAGCATGTTGGCACGCAAGGTAAACCATTATAACTCATAGCTAATCAAGCATGGCAAAAGAAACTATGATCTCTAACTGTCATTGCAAACATGTTTATTCATAATAGGCTGAATCAGGAACGATGAACTAATCATATTTACAAAAACAAAAGAGGTCGAGTTCATACCAGCTTTTCTCATCTAAGCCAGTCCATCATATATCATCATAATTGCCTTTCACTTGCACGACCGAACGATGTGAATAATAATAATAGTGCACGTGCATTGGACTAAGCTAGAATCTGCAGGCATTCAATAAACAAGAGAAGACAAGGCAATATGGGCTCTTTTGTCAGATAAACAATAATGCATATAAGAGCCACTTCAACAACTTAATTATGGTCTTCTCCTATCGACCCCAAAGAAAAGAAAAGAAATAAAACTATTTACACGGGAAAGCTCCCAACAAGCAAAAGAAGACAGGAAATCTTCTTGGGTTTTCTTTTTAATTACTACTACAAGCATGGAAAGTAAATTAATTAAAAGCTACAACTAATTTTTTTGGTTTTACTTAAGGTTTATTAAACACACAAGAAGAAAGCATAAAAAGGGAAATAAACTAGCATGGATGATACAATGAAAAAGTATGAGCACCGACATCTAGCAATGAGTGTGTGAGCATAAATGTAATGTCGGTGGGAAATACATACTCCCCCAAGCTTAGGCTTTTGGCCTAAGTTGGTCTATGGCCACGGCTGGCCTGGCGGATATCCATAATAATAGTTGGGGTTGTACTGAGAAGAAGAAGAGGAAGACTCCGATTGCCACTGGCTGACAATCATCTCCGGATACCACTGGTAATTAGACTGTCGTGAAGGATCAAGCTGTGGTTCCGGCTCTGGCTCCATGGCTGGTGCAGGGTTCCGGTAGGCATGAATAGCCTTCAACGGAACAAGGTATTGGCCTACAGATAAATCAAACAAAGAAGGAGCAGGCAGGGTAATAGTCTCAGGATGATGTTTATTAAAGAACAATTGATATTTAAGCTCTCCTTTCCTATTCTTAACAATAAAATCATGTGCCACCATACTTTTATAATCCACATAAACATGAGGCAACACTTTTTCTTCCTTCTCATAATGCCTAATAGGTATGTTAAAATGTGCAACTTGGCGTGAAGCATAGATGCCTCCAAAGATGGGGCCCTTTGTACGGTTCATACTTAATCGTTTGGCAATAATGCCGCCCATACTAACAGATTTATCACCATATAAACCGCGGAGCAAAATAATAATATCAGGGATACTAAGGTTTCCACAGTTTCCGCGACCAATTAAGCAACGACTAGCAAATAATGCAAAATAACGTAAAACAGGAAAATGTATGCTAGATCATCGTGCATCAGAAACATTCCTTGTTTCCCCTACAGTGATAGTATCAATAAACCCCTCCACATCATCGCGATGTGGTTCTTCTGTCTTGCCCTCAAAAGGGACTAAACAAACCCGACAAAAATCATAAAGTGACATCTCCTTATGCTCATCATATAAATAAAACTCCACCGTAGGTGGTGAGCTCCTAGAATGGAAATGAAAGTTTTGCACAAAGATATTTGTGAGTAAGAGACACTGATCGCATTGGTCGTGGAGGAAAGCGGTAAGGCCTGCATTCTTAGCCAACTCATGAAAATCTTCATAAATCCCGGCTGCTCTCAAGAAATCCTCGGAAGGCCATTCACACGCCCAAACCTCCGCGGTGCGCGACAGATTATACTTAGGCTTCGGTGCCTTTTCCTTCGAGCTTTGGCTCGATGAGCCCCTCAAAAGTCTCCTCATCATTTTCTGAAAAATTCTGAAATTTTTAGTAACTTCAAAATAAAAGTAAACCAAACTCAATAATATTGATAGCAACTACTCCTACAAGTGCCTAGGGCCTATATCATGCATCAAAACTACTTGGAACCATATAAATTTGACATGCAAGCTCAAGAACAGGGTCACCTAAGCAGGAAAAATTTGCAATGAATAAAGCTCTAGAACACAAACTAATTGGACCAATGGAGGAGTCACATACCAAGGAACAATCTCCCCAAGCAGTTTTGTGAGAGGTGCTTTGAGCAAGGAGATCGAAAATGACAGCAAGATGAGGTAAAACTCGTGCTTGAGCTGGATATTCGTGTTTGTGGGAGGAAGAAGAAGTGTGTGGGTGCAGGAATAAGTGGAGGAGGGCCACCGTGGGCCCATGAGGCAGGGGGGCGCGCCCTAGGGGGTAGAGCGCGCCCTCCACCCTCGTGGGCAGGTGGTTGACTCCCCTGCTGTGTTCTCAGTGCCAAATATTCTCAAATATTCTAGAAAAAAATCATATTTAAATTTTAGGGCATTTGGAGAACTTCTATTTTCGAGGTATTTTTATATTGCACGGATAATCAAATAACAGACAGAAAAATATTTATTTTTATTTTATTTAATATAAATAAAAGAAGGTAAAAGTGTGGTACAGAAGGTTGTGCCTTCTAGTTTCATCCATCTCATGATCATCAAAAGGAATCCACTAACAAGGTTGATCAAGTCTTGTTAACGAACTCATTCTGAATAACATGGAACCAGAGAAATTTTGAATAACACTATGTTACCTCAACGGGGATATGCACATCCCCAATAATAAGAATATCATATTTCTTCTTGATAGTAGGAAGAGGAAATTCAAAACCTCCAAATATAATCGATGGCATTTTCCCAATAGAGTTGATACTATGAACTTGAGGTTGTTTCCTTGGAAAGTGTACCGTATGCTCATTGCCATTAACATGAAAAGTGACATTGCCTTTAGTGCAATCAATAACAGCCCCTGCAGTATTCAAAAAGGGTCTTCCAAGAATAATAGACATACTATCATCCTCGAGAATATCAAGAATAACAAAGTCCGTTAAAATAGTAACGTTTGCAACTACAATAGGCACATCCTCACAAATACCGACAGGTATAGCAGTTGATTTATCAGCCATGTGCAAAGATATTTCAATAGGTGTCAACTTATTCAAATCAAGTCCATGATATAAAGAGAGAGGCATAACACTAACACCGGCTCCAAGATCACATAAAGCAGTTTAACATAGTTTCTTTTAATGGAACATGGTATAGTTGGTACACTGGGATCTCCAAGTTTCTTTGGTATTCCACCCTTAAAGGTATAATTAGCAAGCATGGTGGAAATTTCAGCTTCCGGTATCTTTCTTTTATTTTTAATAATATCTTTCATGTACTTAGCATAAGGATTGGTTTTGAGCATATCAGTTAATCGCATACGCAAAAAGATAGGTCTAATCATTTCAGCAAAGCGCTCAAAATCCTCATCATCCCTTTTCTTGGATGGTTTGGGAGGAAAAGGCATGGGTTTCTGAACCCAAGGCTCTCTTTCTTTACCATGTTTCCTAGCAACAAAGTCTTTATTATCATAACGTTGGTTCTTTGATTGTGGGTTATCAAGATCAACAGCAGGTTCAATTTCTATGTCATTATCATTACTACGTTGAGCATCATTATGAACATTATCACTAGTTTCAGGTTCATTACCAGATTGAGTTTTAGCATCAGAAATAGAAATATCATTTGGATTCTCAGGTGTTTCAACAATAGGATCATTAGAAGCATGCAAAGTCCTATGCTTTTTCTTTTTCTTCCTTTTAGAAGGACTGGGTGCATCTATATTACTTCTATGAGAATCTTGCTCAATTCTCTTAGGGTGGCCTTCAGGATACAAAGGTTCCTGAGTCATTTTACCACCTCTTGTCATAACTCTAACAACATTATCATTATCTTTACTATTCAATTCATTGAGCAAATCATTTTGAGCTTTAAGTACTTGTTCTACTTGAGTGGTAACCATAGAAGCATGTTTACTAATAAGTTTAAGTTCACCCTTAACATTAGCCATATAATCACCCAAGTGTTCAAGCATATTTGAATTGTATTTCAATTGTCTACCAAAATAAGCATTAAAATCTTCTTGCTTAGACATAAATTTATCAAACTAATCTAAGCATGTGCTAGCAAATTTAGTAAATGGGATTTCAGCTTTATCATATCTATAGAGAGAATTTACCTTTACTACCTATGTCGGGTTATCAAGACCATGAGTTTCTTCAATAGGTAATGGATTAAGATTATATGTTTCTTCAACAAGCGGTAAATTAAGACCATGTATTTCTTCAATAGGAGGTGTCATGGAATTGTCAGGGCAGATGTCCTTAGTGTCAGGACTTAGTCGCGAGGCCAACGCATCTATGTGGTAGCTTGAGAGGGGTTGAGCGGGATGAGAGACATGATGTTTTACCCAGGTTCGGCCCCTCACGGTGGAGGTAAAAGCCTACATCCTGCTTCATTGATATTGATGATGATGACCACGGTTACAAGAGTGCTCTATCTCGAGAGCTATTGTCTAAACCTAACTTGTCCAACTCGTGGAACTTGTCCCTCTTCCCCCTTTTGGGGAGCCCTGCCCCTCCTTATATATGTTGGAGGGGCGGGTTACATGTAGAGTCCTATTAGGATTAGGACTAGTCTATCTCTAATACAAACCGGATACAAGTCCAGGTCTTAACTCCTTGTAAGATAAATGTTCCTCATGCCTTTCCTCTTAAACCGGCCCACCATTGACATAAACTGGCCTTCTAGGCCTTGGGCCTTGTCATTCATCTGACCCGTCCGCCGGGTCACAAGTGTGTCATAATGTTCCGGCGGGTTGCTTGTAAACCGCTAGGTCAGGACAGGTCGTGTAACACCCCGGATGTAACTTTCCCAATTTGTACTCCAACTCTTGCCGTTTCCTGCGTTAAGTTATATTTATTTCCTTGGGTTCGGGTCTTTGTATCCATGTGTTGTTGTCGTTGTCATGCATCTCTTATCATGTCATCATGTGCATTGCATTTGCATACGTGTTCGTCTCATGCATTCGAGCATTTTCCCCGTTGTCCGTTTTGCATTCCGGCGCTTCGTTCTCCTCCGGTGGTCAATTCTAGCTTTCTTTCGTGTGTGGGGATTAAACATTTCCGGATTGGACCGAGACTTGCCAAGCGGCCTTGGTTTACTACCGGTAGACCGCCTGTCAAGTTTCGTACCATTTGGACTTTGTTTGATACTCCAACGGTTAACCGAGGGACCGAAAAGGCCTCGTGTGTGTTGCAGCCCAACACCCCTCCAATTTGGCCCAAAACCCACCTAACTCTGCTCTATCATCTAGAGCGTTCGATCACGATCGCGTGGCCGAAAACCGCACCTCATTTGGACTCTCCTACCTCCCTCTATGCCTATTTAAACACCCCCCGATTTTCGGATCTCCTTCCTCCCCGAAACCCTAGAAATCGCCCCCGCACCGGCCGGACACGTCCGAATCCGGCCGGACACGTCCGCTCCGCCCCGTCGCCGCCACGTGGCACGCCACCGTTGGTTGTCGCTGCCGCCGCCGCCGCGGCCCGCGGGAGGCCCTCCCGGCCCACGCGCCGCCGCCGCCCGGCTCCCTCGCCCGCGCCTCGACCCCGCCGCCTTCACTCGCCGCGCCGCCGCCTCGCCATCGCCGGCGTCCGCCTCGGCCGGCGCTGCGCCGCCTCTCCTCCCGGGTCGCCGCCGCCGCCCCGACGCCCCGCGGCGCCGCTCGCCGCCTCCGCCGCGCTCCGGCCGCCGCCCCGACGAGCTCCGCCACCCCGGCGACCTCTCCGGCCTCGCCTCGCCCTCGCCAGCCGCCGGCGACCTCGGATCCGCCGGCCGTGAACAGTGCCCGCCGCCGCCTCGGTTCGCGCGCCGGTCAAACCCTAGATCTGAGGGTTTTTTCTAAGTCCCTGATATTTTCAGTCCATATGCTCATGTTCGTGGCCCCGTAACTTTGCATCCGTAGCTCCGATTCATGCATATAGCATATCAAAATGTTCATCTCAGAGAGTACATCATTTCATTCCATCGCATCATTTTCATTTGAGCTCATCTTGATGCCCGAAATGCTGTTAGAAGAGGGCTACTTGAGATAATTGTCAGATCTGCTGCTCCATTTAGGTTTTTGTCATTTTTGCCATGATTAACGTGTGCATGATATGCCCTTATGCTCTACATATGTTTTGTTAAGGGTTTTGTCATCTTTCCAGAGGTGCAACCCATGTATTTTTGTGATGTGTGTGGTGACTTGTGCAAACTTGCAAAGTGGTGCACTTGCTAATTCTGTTTTCAGGGACTTAGCAATTCCACTAAGTCCTTGATCTGTTTAGCTCATGTTGTCATATGTTCATGCTGTTTCCTAGTGATCCGTGCCTCTTTTGAGGATGATCAGTAAGGATGTTTTGTTAACCTTGTAGCGCTCTATCCATCCATGTCTTTGTTTGCAATTATGGAGCACCCTAGCTTGAGTCAATCGAGCTCTATTTTTGCTACTTTGTGAATCTGGGCAGATTGTCAACTTGTTTGCAATTTGGCGATGATGTTGTAGTTGATCCGTGCATGCTATGCTATTGTTCTTGCCATGTCTAGCTTGCATTTTGTGCCTTCTTGATGGGTGTATGCTTGTCTTGCCATGACTTGCACCGTAGTGAGTGCATCGAGCTCGTAAACATGCCTACTTGAGTTATATTTCAGCATGTGCCAGTTTTCACTAAGTCTGAAAACTGATTATGTTTTTGCTATGTTCACATGCTTGCAATTGTATTTTCTAATCCCTTCTGGCTCAAGGTCACTAAGGGACTTTTGTTAATCTCTTTGAGTAGCTCCATGCCATGCTTTATTTGCCATGTTCAGGTCCTGTAGCATGTAGTTTTGTTGCTCCGAAGAGTGCTACCTGATCTGAAATTCCAGACAAGTGTTGATTTCACTAAGTCTGAGATCTGTTTGTCATATGCATTTTTGCCATGCTTGTTTGAACCTGTTAATGGATGAATTGGCCGTAGCTCAGTGCTAGACTTTTGTTAATCATATTGAATGCATCCCTGCCATGTATTTTGTTGTCATGTTTGGGTGCTGTAGCATGTTCATCTCATTGCATTTAGTTGGCTACTTGCTGTAAATCACAGACCGGTGTCATTTTTGAATCGATTGCCATTTCCAAACCGTAACTCCGATTCCGGCGTTCTTTATATCGTTTTCAAGCGATTTCATCTCATCTTTCCATTGGCACACTTGGATTTCCAAGTTGAGGCCAGGTTCTTGAATTTCCTGTCATATCTTGCATTTTGCATCCCGCATCGCATCCCGCATAGCATATCATCTTTGCATTGTGTTGTTTGAGTTTGCACGTGGTTGATTGTGTCCTTGTTGCTTGTTTGTCTTGTTTGGGTAGAGCCGGGAGACGAGTTCGCTAACAAGGAGCCCGTTGAGTTTGCTTTCGAGGATCCAGTCAACTCTGTCTACTGTGCAGGCAAGATGATCATACCCTCGAAATCACTACTATCTTTGCTATGCTAGTTTGCTCGCTCTTTTGCTATGCCAATGCTACGATGCCTACCACTTGTTTTCAAGCCTCCCATATTGCCATGTCAAACCTCTAATCCACCATGTCCTAGCAAACCGTTGATTGGCTATGTTACCGCTTTGCTCAGCCCCTCTTATAGCGTTGCTAGTTGCAGGTGAAGATTGGAGGCCGTTCCTTGTTGGAACATTTATTTACTTGTTGGGATATCATTATATTATCTTGTTATCTTAATGCATCTATATACTTGGTAAAGGGTGGAAGGCTCGGCCTCTCGCCTAGTGTTTTGTTCCACTCTTGCCGCCCTAGTTTTCCGTCATATCGGTGTTATGTTCCCGGATTTTGCGTTCCTTACGCGGTTGGGTTATAATGGGAACCCCTTGATAGTTCGCCTTGATTAAAGCTTTTCCAGTAATGCCCAACATTGGTTTTACCTTTCGCCACCTAGCCTTTTCTTTCCCTTGGGTTCTGCAGACTCAAGGGTCATCTTATTTTAACCCCCGGGGCCAGTGCTCCTCTGAGTGTTGGTCCACCTGTCAGCTACCGGTGGCCACCAGGGGCAACTCTGGGCTGGCCTACCCGTACCTAGGACAATCTGAGTGTGCCCTGAGAAAGAGATATGTGCAGCTCCTATCGGGATTTGTCGGCACATTCGGGCGGTGTTGCTGGTCTTGTTTTAACCTGTCGAAGTGTCTTGAATTACCGAGATACCGAGTCTGATCGGAACGTCTTGGGAGGAGGTCTATTCCTTCGTTGAACGTGAGAGCTTGTCATGGGCTAAGTTGGGATTCCCCTGCAGGGTTTTGAACTTTCGAAAGCCGTGCCCGCGGTTATGGGCAGATGGAATTTGTTAATGTCCGGTTGTAGATAACATGAACCTTAATTAATTAAAATGAATCAACTGAGTGTGTTACCGTGATGGCCTCTTCTCGGCGGAGTCCGGGAAGTGGACACGGTGTTGGAGTAATATTTGCGCAGGTTGCTCTCTAGTTTTCTCGCTCGCACTTTGCCTCCTCTTCTCGCTCTCTTTTGCGTATAAGCTAGCCACCATACTTGCTAGTCGCTTGCTGCAGCTCCACTCATATTTACCTTGCCTTACCTATAAGCTTAAATAGTCTTGATCGCGAGGGTGCGAGATTGCTGAGTCCCTGTGGCTCACAGATTACTATTACACCAGATGCAGGGCCTGATGATTCCGCTCTAGGAGACGCGTTTGAGCTCAAGTGGGAGTTCGACGAAGACTCTCAACGTTACTATGTTTCCTTTCCTGATGATCAGTAGTGGTGCCCAGTTGGGGGTGAACGGGACCGTTGTCACATGTTGGGTTCTCTTTTATTTTGGCGCCGTAGTCAGGCCATGAGTGTTTGGATGATGTAATGATATTTATGTACTTGATTGACGTGGCGAGTGTAAGCCAACTATGTTATCTCCCCTTTCATTATAATATTACATGGGATGTTGTGAAGATTGCCTAACTTGCGACATATGCCTTCAATGCGATTATGCCTCTAAGTCGTGCCTCGACACGTGGGAGATATAGTCGCATCGAGGGTTCTACAGGTCGCTAGTGAATCGCCAAGTGTAAACCGGGTCTCAAGTAAACCGCCAAGTCCAGCCGGGTCACCAATGAGTCTTCAGGCTCGCGAATCATCATACCAGTGAACCGCCAGACACGTAAATCGCCAATCCTCTGGCGGTTTACCAATGAAACGCCTAGTCCGGCCGGGTTATACTTCCGGCCGGTTTACGCCGCGGGGTATATCCCCGACATTAGCCCCCAAGTTTAGCTTGGATTTATCCATGGTAAACTTATGCTGCAAAATAAACACAAGAACAAATTTGACAGGTTATGCTCCGGGTTAAGAATTCTTGTAAACCGGTACCTGATGATCCTTAAGTCCTTGTCATTTCCTCCTTCTAGAAAATCCGGGTTAACAAGCCAGCTTCATACTCAATTTGCTGACATTGGTTTGTCATAGATAAATATTGTGAAGAATAACTCCTTTGACTTCAACTCCCAATGCTTAACAAAAATATTGGCCTTTGAAATACTCATTTGATCTTCAGCCGGTTTAAGAATGTAGAACTTGCCGGTTTGAGAATGTAGAACTGTGCCGGTTTAAGACTTAAACTCGCCGATTTATCATTGCCGGTTTACAAATATTGATGGCACCAGGTCATAATTGTAGTTAGCATGAAGCTTGAAAATATACCTCTTATATGCCTATCACTTGTAGCCCCCAAGTCTTAAGAAGGTAGCATAGCAACAACTTAAGACTTGCTTCAATATGAATATCACAATCTTGAAGAAATCCAAGTTGTTCATCTCAATCACTAGTCAGAATTGAGTATTCCACATATGTAGCCCCCAAGTGCCGGGTTGTCATGCTTGCAACAACCTGGGACTTGTAATTGCTTGATGCTCATAGAAACTTCAACCAGTGTAGCCCCCAAGGGCCGGGTCATTATACAATAATGAGTAGGGACTTTGTAAATATAATCTTGTAAACTTTGAACAACAACATGTAGCCCCCAAGGGCCGGCTCAGTAAGATAATATTGAGTTGGGACTTTGATATATTCTTCAATGAAAATAACATCATATGATGTAACCCCCATCATGGGGCTTGAATTCACGTCCACAAGGTTAAGAGCCTTGTGCTTTACCAACTGAGCAGTGGACCCTTCAATGTAATGGATAAAAAGCTTTGTACCTTAAATTGTTGACAGAGGCAATTGGTAGCCCCCAAGGGCCGGCTCATTACAATGTGATGAGTCGGGTCTTCAATAAGGTGAACAAAAAATGACTTTGCATTAGCCCCCAAGTGTCATGGTGCATGCTTGCAGCGACATGAGACTTGTGTATTTGATGTAATTTCAATTTGAATAATGTAGCCCCCAAGTGCCGGGTTGTAAGCCTGCAGCGACTCGGGACTATTCCTTCCATTGTAGAATAAATCATATCCTTTGATAAAATAATAGCCATTGCGCTAAAGGGACTTTGAAAACTCAATAATACCGGTTATTAATAACCATAAAAATCCAGCCATGTTGGCTATTCAAGATAATATAATCCGGTGAAAACCTTATTCATTCAATATCATAATGAAAATTCAGCCAAGTTTGGCTATTTGAATAATATAACCCAATGATTTATAAGCGCATGATTCCAATGGCGCAATCCAAATATATATATATATATATATATATATATATATATATATATATATATATACTGGCGACTTATAGTCCAAAGCCAGGCCGGTTTAACAAACCTGTTTCTGCATACAACAAGTTTAAAGTGTCCTGGCGGTTTACCGCCGGACGGGTCATAATGCCCAACATATAACCCGGGTTTATAACCAAGGCTGCACTTAAGAATAATCAAATATGAAATATATCATACCTGTGACATTGAGTCACATTGTTGGTTTTACCAACTTTTTGTAGTAAAGGTGATAACCCCAATTTTGAGTACTGATGACTCCTTCCATATTGTGCCGGTTTAGGATAAAACCGTACCAGGTTGTGATAAACACCGGATTATCCATATTCGATGCTGGCGACTTGTAGTCGAAACCAGGCAAGGTTAAATAATCTCCGGATTGTAACTTGTACTGACAACTTATAGTTGACAGCCTAACCGGGTTGAGAAAACTTCGGTTTATAATTGAGTTTGTACTAACAACTGATAGTTGAAAGCTTGTGCCGGGTTAAGAAACACCGGACTGATGACTTATAGTCTGGCCGGGTCAATAGACACCGGTTCAACATAAAATTTATCAAAAGAGAAAGATCTTGACAAAGGCAAATAAAACCGTGTAGTCGAGGCTTTTCAAGGGCTGCCAGGCCGCTGAGTTAAACCATTTGACAAAGCCTTTTAAGATGGCCCTCCAACTAACCAATCATCGTTTTAACTTTGACAAGTTCAGGGTCTCAATGAGAGTAACTGTCAAACGTTCGATGGGTCATGCCAGGATTACCTGGATAGTAGTGGCTTACTTGATGAAGGCAGGTTAACCCGGGGTTTTAGGTGAATACACCAGGCTTCCAAGCCGTGGGTCGATACCCAGCTACAAGGGTCCTTTCAAACTCTTTGGTATTTGACGCAAAGAGCCCCCAAGTAACTTTGTGAGCCGTGCTCAATGGGTGCCTATGTTTGAGTTGTGCGTAGGAACAAGACTCTCTTTGGCCCCTTGGGTGTGAAGCTCCCAAGCTTTGTTGTGGCGTGATAGCCGGATTAATGGACAGGACTCCGCTTTGCAAGCAGAAGTCCCCATGTGATATATTTCTGAGCTGTGCTCGCCGGGTGCCTATGTTTGAGTTGTGGTGTGTAACAAACTATCTTTGGCCCCTGATGATAATATTATCTTTGATAGCCGCATCAAGAGGGTAGTAATGCCATGTTCTCTTTGGTGCATACACCTATGTTTGAACAAGAAGCCCCCAAGTAATCATATGAAGATGAGCCCATAAGGCAGGACACCCATGTGTGAACCGCGCGTCAGGGCAGCAGGTCCTCTTCGGCAACCTTTAACTTTTTTGCAAGAGATAAATTCTTCTTGAACCGGGATTTTAAACCGGACATTGAGAGCTTCAAAGCTTTATGGAGACATCTTTCCCTTGAACCGGATTTTAAACCGAAATCCTCATTTTCAGCTGGAAATTTTCTGACGGCCTTTAAACTCGAACTTGCGAGAAGTTAATTCCTTTTTTGAACAGGAAATTCTTAAACCGGATTTGAGAGCTTCGGAGCTTCGTGGGAGAACAGATTTCCCTCGAACCGGATTTTAAACCGGCATTCTTTATTTTGAACCGGAAATTTTCCGACGGCCTTCAAATTGCCATCAATATGGTAGTAGCTTCCGGGATCGGGTTATCTTTCCCTCCAATGTCCTGGGGTTCTTGACTTCACTGAAAACCGGCAACATTTGCTGAGTCATATTACTGTAGCCCCCGAGTCTCAAGGTGACTCGAGGAGTTGACTTGAGGTTCTCTATTTTTGACCGTGATATAAACCGGTATGAGTCCTTCAACAACTCAGTGATATAATTTTTCCTACATTAAAGAACTTGCAAGACAAAGTAATTGCTCTTTTTTTAAAGAAAGCAATATATAATATAAAAATATACTGGATGGTTTTCACCTGAGATGTTGAGCCAGAAATTATCCATCACGGAGTTGATGATCACCATGGTGAAGCTGAAATCAATCAAGGATGAACCGGCCACAACATTGTAAGCCGGTGCGGACGGGAGAGTCGGCCGCGGCATTATAAACTGGCGCGGTCGCGAGAGACGGCCACGGCTTTGTAAGCCGGTGCGGGAGTCCGTTGAGTAACGACGACCACCTGTGCCAAAAGATGTTGGCGTGCCTCCATCTCTGCGGTATAATATCACTTTTTTTCATAAATAATTGCCTTGTATAAACAATATTGCAGACCAAGGCAAAGATAAACTTGTTCTTTGACAAAAACAACATGTACTAATAAATCAAACTTGGATGGATAACACCTGATTTGTTTGGACGACGGATGATTCGTTTATCGCGACAGAGGTGGCTCAGGTAGACCAGCGACTCATTATAGTTTCGGCGGCTCAGATAGACCGGCAACTTAATATAATTCCGGCGGCTCAGGCAGACCGGTGACTTAATATAACCCTAGCGGCTCAAAGCGGCAAGAGCGGCTTAACGCGGCTCCGACGGGTTGACGTAGATTACGCTGCACGGGCAGCGACTTGCGCACACCTGTTCCATCAGTAAGCGGGCGCAGATGCCGGTGCGTGCTGGTGCCGATGTACGCTTCGTAGGCACAATATGACACCTCCTTTGCTGCACATAAAAATATACATACCAAAGTAATTGTTCTTTGACAAAAATAAATATATGCCAAAAAATATACTTAGAGGGATGTCACCGGATTCGCCCGGACAACAGATGAATCGGCCGCGGTATTGTAAGCCAGTGCGGGCGAGAGAATCGGCCGCGGCGTTGTAAGCCGGTGCGGACGAGAGAGTCGGCCATAGCGTTGAAAACTACACGGATGCAAGAGAGTCGGCCGCGGGTGTGAACGATGAGTCAGTCGCGTGTGTTGATATAGCGAGGGTGGCGACTTGCGCACGTATCTGTCCAGCAGCACGACATGGACAATCCCTAGTGCAAAAAATAATATTGGCGCATGTCCCCTTGACGACATCTTTGTAATGAATAATGGTCCTGCGAAAAAATATCATAGACCAGAGTAATTGTTCTCAAACAATTTAGTATGTGCTGATAATATATAGAGAAGATAGCACCTGGTGGTTTGTGCCCGGATGAGCAGGACACTGGTATTTGCCTTAAATTGATTGCAGCTTCACGTAATCACGTGACCGAGTACTAGTAGTACTTGATGTTTCCTTGGATTTGACTAGTCTCCACCACACGAAAAAATAACAACAGCCCCAATTCCTTCAGGTCTTGAAGCTACAGGTGGACGGGGCGACTCTCCCGCTGCTTGAAACGGCAGAGGCGATGGCAAGGCGCGGCCGGCCTGATGACGCGGGCCCGGCGGTCCAGTAAAATATTGCCTGATTTCTTTGAGGCTTGAGCCTGAAGACCCAGTAGTAGAAACTTTTGCGCAACTCGGCGGATCGGACTGCAGAAATTTTTGTCGGTCTTGGCGACTTGTACCATGTATCAGTTGATGTCAGACGCGGGACTTCGACTTGAAGTGGCCACGGAAATTAACCCGGACTCGACGGATCCTCTGGTCGCGTGTGCTGGCGCATAAATACAACCCTAATTTTCTCTTGATCTGTTGCTTTGACTGTTTGTCGACGATGTTATCTTCTACGCCGGCTCTTTTTCAACCGGCACATCGTGTGCTTCTCGCTCCCTAAAGAAATCCCTCCAAGAACTCAACATCACCGTGCGCAGGCCCCACGGTGGGCACCAACTGTCGTGGAATTGTTAGGGCAGATGTCCTTAGTGTCAGGACTTAGTCGCGAGGCCAACGCATCTATGTGGTAGCTTGAGAGGGGTTGAGCGGGATGAGAGACGCGATGTTTTACCCAGGTTCGGCCCCTCACGGTGGAGGTAAAATCCTACATCCTGCTTCATTGATATTGATGATGATGACCACAGTTACAAGAGTGCTCTATCTCGAGAGCTATTGTCTAAACCTAACTTGTCCAACTTGTGGAACTTGTCTCTCTTGTCCCTTTTGGGGAGCCCTGCCCCTCCTTATATATGTTGGAGGGGCGGGTTACATGTAGAGTCCTATTAGGGTTAGGACTAGTCTATCTCTAATACAAACCGGATACAAGTCCAGGTCTTAACTCCTTGTAAGATAAATGTTCCTCATGCCTTTCCTCTTAAACCGGCCCACCATTGACTTAAACCGGCCTTCTGGGCCTTGGGCCTTGTCATTCATCTGACCCGTCTGCCGGGTCACAAGTGTGTCATAATGTTCCGGCGGTTTCTTGTAAACCGCCAGGTCAGGGCAGGTCGCCAGTGAATCGCCAAGTGTAAACCGAGTCTCAAGTAAACCGCCAAGTCCAGCCGGGTCACCAATGAGTCTTCAGGCTCGTGAATCGTCATACCAGTGAACCGCCAGACACGTAAATCGCCAATCCTCTGGCGGTTTACCAATGAAACACCTAGTCCGGCCGGGTTATACTTCCGACCGGTTTACGCCGCAGGGTATATCCCCGACAGGAGGTAAATTCTTAACATCTTCAACTTTAATACCTTTTTCTTTCATAGATTTCTTTGCCTCTTGCATGTCTTCAGGACTGAGAAATAGAATACCCCTCTTCTTCAGAGTTGGTTTAGGAATAGGCTCAGGAATTGGCTCCTGAGGTGTCCAATTATTTTCATTTGTCAACATATTATTCAATAGAATTTCAGCTTCATCCGGTGTTCTTTCCCTAAAAACAGAACCAGCACAACTATCCAGGTAATCTCTGGAGGCATCGGTTAGTCCATTTTAAAAGATATCAAGTATTTCATTTTTCTTAAGAGGATGATCAGGAAAAGCATTAAGTAATTGGAGAAGCCTCCCCCAAGCTTGTGGGAGACTCTCTTCTTCAATTTGCACAAAATTATATATATCCCTTAAAGCAGCTTGTTTCTTATGAGCAGGGAAATATTTAGCAGAGAAGTAATAAATCATATCCTGGGGATTGCGCACACAACCAGGATCAAGAGAATTAAACCATATCTTAGCATCACCCTTTAATGAGAACAGAAATATTTTAAGGATATAAAAGTAATGAGTTCTCTCATCTTTAGTGAACAGGGTGGCTATATCATTCAATTTAGTAAGATGTGATACAACAGTTTCAGATTCATGACCATGAAAAGGATCAGATTCAACCAAAGTAATTATATCAGGATCAACAGAGAATTCATAATCCTTATCAGTAACAAATATAGGTGAAGTAGCAAAAGCAGGGCCAGGTTTCATTCTAGCATTTAGAGATTTCTTACTCCATTTAGCTAATAGCCTTTTGAGTTCATTTCTATTTTTGCAAGCTAAAATAGCTAAAGAAGCTTCTTGATCAAAAACATAACCCTTAGGAATAACAAGTGATTCTTCATCATCACTTTCATCAGTATCATCAGATTCAATATTTTCAATTTCTCTAGCTCTAGCAAGTTGTTCATCAAGAAATTTACCAAGTGGCATAGTAGTATCAAGCATAGAAGTAGTTTCATCATAAGTATCATGCATAGCAGAAGTGGCATCATCAATAACATGCGACATATCAGAACGAATAGCAGAAGCAGGTGTAGGTGTCGCAAGCTTACTCAAAACAAAAGGTGAATCAAGTGTAGAGCTAGATGGCAGTTCCTTACCTCCCCTCGTAGTTGAGGGATAGATCTTGGTTTTTGGATCTCTCAAGTTCTTCATAATGATAAGAAGATATGTATCCCAAGTGACTCAAAGAATAAAGCTATGCTCCCCGGCAACGGCGCCAGGAAATAGTCTTGATAACCCACAAGTATAGGGGATCGCAACAGTTTTCGAGGGTAGAGTATTCAACCCAAATTTATTGATTCGACACAAGGGGAGCCAAAGAATATTCTCAAGTATTAGCAGTTGAGTTGTCAATTCAAGCACACCTGGAAACTTAATATCTGCAGCAAAGTGTTTAGTAGCAAAGTAATATGATAGTAGTGATAACGGTAACAAAAGGTAACAGTAGTAAAAGTAATGTTTTTGGTATTTTGTAGTGATGATAGCAATAGCAACGGAAAAGTAAATAAGTGGAGAACAATATATGGAAAGCTCGTAGGCAATGGATTGGTGATGGAGAATTATGCCGGATGCGGTTCATCATGTAACAGTCATAACCCAGGGTGACACAGAACTAGCTCCAGTTCATTGATATAATGTAGGCATGTATTCCGAATATAGTCATACGTGCTTATGGAAAAGAACTTGCATGACTTCTTTTGTCCTACCCTCCTGTGGCAGCGGGGTCCTTACGGAAACTAAGGGATATTAAGGCCTCCTTTTAATAGAGAACCGGAACAAAGCATTAACACATAGTGAATACATGAACTCCTCAAACTACGGTCATCACCGGTAAGTATCCCGATTATTGTCACTTCGGGGTTAACGGATCATAACACATAATAGGTGACTATAGACTTGCAAGATAGGATCAAGAACACTCATATATTGACGAAAACATAATAGGTTCAGATCTGAAATCATGGCACTCGGGCCCTAGTGACAAGCATTAAGCATAATAAAGTCATAGCAACATCAATCTCAGAACATAGTGGACACTAGGGATCAAACCCTAACAAAACTAACTCGATTACATGATAGATCCCATCCAACCCATCACCGTCCAGCAAGCCTACGAGGGAATTACGCACGCACGGCGGTGAGGACCATGAAATTGGTGATGGAGGATGGTTGATGGTGACGATGGCGATGGATTCCTCTCTCCGGAGCCCCGAACGGACTCTAGATCAGCCCTCCCGAGAGGTTTTAGGGCTTGGCGGCGGCTCCGTATCGTAAAACATGATGATTTCTTATCTCTGATTTTTCTCTCCCCGAAACACAATATATGGAGTTGGAGTTGGAGTCGGAGAGGCAACAGGGGGCCCACGAGGTAGGGGGCGCGCCCTAGGGGGGCAGGCATGCCCCCCACCCTCGTGGAGAGGTGGTGGGCCCTCTGGCCTTCATCTTTTGCAGGTATTTTTCATATTTTCTGGAAAGTTGCTCCGTGAAGTTTCAGGTCATTCCGAGAACGTTTCTTTTTGCACATAAATAACACCATGGTAATTGTGCTGAAAACAGCGTCAGTTCGGGTTTGTTCCATTCAAATCATGCAAGTTAGAGTCCAAAACTAGGGCAAAAGTGTTTGCAAAAGTAGATACGATGGAGACGTATCAGTCTGCTCACTGGCCGCGTTCGCAACACGCAAGATTGCAAAGGACGATTGGCCCATGAACTCTTCGCATTTAGGATGTAGACTGGTGTAACGCCCCGTCTGTAACTTGCCATATTTGTATTCCAACTCTTGCCATTTTCGGCACTAAGTTATGATATTCCCTCGTGGTTGGGTTTTGTCTTCGTTTTGCATTTTTTCCATGTCATGCATCTCATATCATGTCATCATGTGCATCGCATTTGCATACATGTTCGTCTCATGCATCCGAGCATTTTCCCCGTTGTCCGTTTTGCATTCGGCACTCCTACGTCCTCCGACGTCCCCTTTTGCCTCTTTTCGTGTGCGAGTGTTAAACGTTCTCGGATTGGACCGAGACTTGCCAAGCGGCCTTGGTACACTACTGGTAGACTGCCTATCAAGTTTCGTGCCATTGGGAGTTCGTTTGGTACTCCAACGGTTAACCGAGGAACCGTAAAGGCCTCGTGTGTATTGCAGCCCAACACCCCTCAAAAGTGGCAAAAAGCCCATCCAAACCCCCTCCATCCTCTCGGCCATTCAATCACGATCACGTGGCCGAAAACCGCACCTCATTTGGACTCTCCTAACTCCCAGAATCTATAAATAGGTGCTCCCCTTCGAAATTCCCGCAGTCCAAACCCTAGAATTCTTCCCCCGCCGCCGCCGGACACGTCCGAGACGGTCGGACATGTCCAACTTCGCCGCGCCGCCGCCACGTGTTGCCTCGTGAGTCGCCCGCGCCCCGCGCCCACTTCGCCGGCCCGCCAGGCCCAGGCGGGGCCCTCCCCGGCCCGTGTCTCCTCGCCGCCCGCGCCCGCCTGCGCCGCCGCGCGCCTCGGCCATCGCCTCCGCCGCGTCGCTCGCCAGCCGGCTGCCGCCCCGCCTCGACGTCCGCGTCGCCCCGCCGCCTCGGCGTCCTTGCCGGCCCCGCACCTCGCCCCACCGTCCCCCGGCCAGATCCGACCGTGGGAGGGCCGGATCCGGCGACCTCGACCTCGCCGGCCGCCGTCCTCGTCGTCTACGGTGAGACCCCAGTGGTCCTCGGTTCACGTGCATCCAGATCTGGATCAGGCAAACCCTAGGTCAATTTTGCCCAAGTCCTTTCTCTGTATTTTGAGCTATCTTCATCATACCATATCTCATCCTCCATAGCTCCGTTTTACGTGTGTGATATATCAAATTGTTCGTCTGGATGTGCTCGTCATTTTGTTCCATTGAACCATGCTTGTTTGGGTCCATCTTGATGCCTAAAATGCTGTTGCAAGAGTGCTATAAAATGTTAGTTTCTGTTTCTTAACAGATTATGATCATTTGTCATTTATACCATGATTATTGTGTGCCTCCTATGAACTTGAGCCCTACATGTGTTTTGGGCTATGCCATGCCATCTTTACAGGGGAGTATGCCATGTATTTTTGTGATCAATGTGGTGACTAGCACAAGCATGCAAAGTAGCTCTCGTGATGTTGCTGATTTCAGGGACTTAGAAGTCTTCTAAGTCATTTCCCTGATGTTATTTTTATGCCATGTATTCATGTTGCTACAGAGTTATCCATGCCTCTTTTGAGCATGTTCAGTAAGGATGATTTTGAGATATTATTATGTTCTATCCATCCATGTCTTTGTTTGCAATTATGGAGTACCCTAGCATGACTCAATCTTGCTCTACTTTTGCTATAAAATGTTCCTGGCAGATTGTTTACGTGTTAATCAATTTTGCTGAGGTTGTTGTAGTTGATCCATGCATGCTATGAGTTGGTTCTTGCCATGGTTAGCTACTTGAACATGTCTTCTTGCTGGATGTACGCTTAGTTTGTCATGCAATGCCTTGTGGTGAGTGCATCGAGCTCGCAAACATGCCTACGTAACTCTGTATTTGCCATGTCCAGTTTTCTGCTAAGTCTGAATCTGTTAACGAAACTTGCTATGTTTACATGGGTGCCATCATATTTTCTGATCCCTTTTGGCTTATGGTCAGTAAGGGACTTTTGTTATATGCTTTGAGTAGATTCATGCCATGCCTTGCTTTGCCATGATATGTTCCTGTAGCTTGTTGTTATCTTGCTCTAAACATTGCTTCCTGATGTTAATTCCTGGCATGTTGTTATTTTCACTATGTCTGTGATCCTGTTATCTTTTGCAATTTTGCCATGCTTGTTTGAGCCTTCTATTGTGTGATTTAGCCGTAGCTCAGTGTTCGTCTTTTGTCAAGCATCTTGAGTGGATCACTTCCATGTGCTTTGTTGTTATGTTAGAGTGCAGTAGCTTAGTTTCTTGTTGCATTTTAGATGGCATCGTGCTATTAATCGCAGAATAGTGCCACTATTTGTTTTGCTTGCCATTTGCAAACCGTGCATCCGATTCCGGTGATCTTTATATCGATTTCGACCGAAATCAACTCATCTTTCCAGTGGTGTACTTGGTTTGGAAAGTTGAGGCCTGGTTCAATCTTTTCCTTCCGGAGCACGCATATGCATTGCATATCACATCCCGCATATCATGCCATGTTTTGCATCATGCTGCTTGCGCATTGCACCGTGGTTGATGGTGGTTCCCTTTGCTTGTGTTCTTGATTTTGGGTAGAGCCAGGAGACGAGTACGTGATCGAGGAACCCGTTGAGTACGCTTACGAGGATCAAGCTTACGTCAACTCGGAGAACTTTGCAGGCAAGATGACCATACCCTCGAAATCACTTCTATCTTTGCTTGCTAGTTGCTCGCTCTATTGCTATGCCTATGCCTCGATACCTACCACATGCTTTATCATGCCTCCCATATTTCCATGTCAAGCCTCTAACCCACCTTGTCCTAGCAAACCGTTGTTTGGCTATGTTACCGCTTTGCTCAGCCCCTCTTATAGCGTTGCTAGTTGCAGGTGAAGATTGGAGTTTATTCCTTGTTGGAACATGATTATTGTTGGGATATCACTATTATATCTTGTTTACTTTAATGCACCTATATACTTGGTAAAGGGTTGAAGGCTCGGCCTTATGCCTGGTGTTTTGTTCCACTCTTGCCGCCCTAGTTTCCGTCATACCGGTGTTATGTTCCTTGATTTTGCGTTCCTTACGCGATTGGGTTATAATGGGAACCCATTGACAGTTTGCCTTGAATAAAACTCCTCCAGCAAAGCCCAACCTTGGTTTTACCATTTTCCACCTAGCCTTTTTTCCCCTGGGTTCCGCGGACTCAAGGGTCATCTTTATTTTAAAACCCCCGGGCCAGTGCTCATCTGAGTGTTGGTCCAACCTATCAGCAGCCGGTGTCCACCAGGGGCAACTCTGGGTTGGCCTACCAAAATCTTCGACAATCCGGTGTGCCCTGAGAATGAGATATGTGCAGCTCCTATCGGGATTTGTCAGCACATTCGGGCGGCTTTGCTGGTCTTGTTTTACCATTGTCGAAATTTCTTGTAACCGGGATTCCGAGTCTGATCGGGTCGTCCTAGGAGATGGAATATCATTCATTGACCGTGAGAGCTTGTGATGGGCTAAGTTGGGACACCCCTGCAGGGTTTTGAACTTCCGAAAGCCATGCCCGCGGTTATGGGCAGATGGGAATTTGTTAATGTCCGGTTGTAGAGAACTTGTCACTTAACTTAATTAAAATGGATCAACTGCGTGTGTAGACGTGATGGTCTCTTTTCGGCGGAGCCCGGGAAGGGAACACCATCTCGTGTTATTCTTGAACTTAAGTATTTCTATGATCGCTTCTTGATCATACATTCTCGAACATGCTTTGCCTTCTCTTCTTACTCTCATTTGCGTAAGTTAGCCACCATATATGCTAGTGCTTGATGCAGCCCCACCTCATATCCTTTTCCCTACCCATAAGCTTAAATAGTCTTGATCGCAAGGGTGTGAGATTGCTGAGTCCCCGTGACTCACAAATTACTTCCAAAACCAGATGCAGGTACCGATGATGCCGTTCCAGGGGATGCGACTGAACTCAAGTGGGAGTTCGATGAGGACTCAGGACGTTACTATGTTTCTTTTCCAGACGATCAGTAGTGGAGCCCAGTTGGGGCGATCGGGGATCTTATGCATTTGGGGTTGTCTTTATTTTGGTTCCGTAGTCAGACCTTGATTGTATCTGGATGATGTAATGCTATATTTATGTATTGTGTGAAGTGGCGATTGTAAGGCAACTCTTTATCTCTATCTTGTTCAGTACATGGGTTGTGTAAAGATTACCCCTCTTGCGACATGCCTGCAATTCGGTTATGCCTCTAAGTCGTGCTCCGACACGTGGGAGATATAGCCGCATCATGGGTGTTACAAGTTGGTAATTAGAGCCTTCCCTGACTTAGGAGCCCCCTGCTTGATCGAATCGCTGGCGTTGTTGAGTCTAGAAAAATGTTTTGAGTCTTTTAGATTTATATATATCGGAGAGTAGGATTCTTTTTACTCCTCAGTCCCTTCGTCGCTCTGGTGAGGCATCCTGACATAGAGTTTTGACTCTTCTCTTCTCAAATTTCTCAAAAAAATTAGGATCACGTGGGTATCTTGGAATCGTTCCGATGGTTTTGTGATGAGAACATTGTTCTTGGTGCCTCCTGACATTTAGGGGTTGCGGCAGTGGCCCGGGGAGTTGAGCTCCGAGGTGTTGTCGTCACAATTTTATCGTTGCAATTCTGGAATACCTGAGTTTCGCCGACATAGAAAATCTATTTTATGTAGTTGTTGGTGAGATAACCTCGACGCCACCCAGTACTGGGGTGGGAGTTCGGGAGTATTTCCATAACTCGTATAACGGACGCTTTTCGAAGGTTGAGGTAAATGATTTCCGAAGGTTTCTTGGTTATGTGTTGAAGGATGGATACAACTGGATGTAGGATTTGCTAGTTTTGGGTGAGATATTATGCTTCCCCTGTATCCCCAACACCTGATTGCATAACCAGAAAATTTTGGGAGTTTCATAGGTGGGAATTCATGTAGCTCTAGTATTTCTTCCCACAAATATTTGGTTTGTGATTGGGTAATCCTTACCAAGTATTTGTTCATGTCCGTACCTTGTTGTTTTATTCATCTACCTCTATCTAAGTGGCTTCTCAACTTTATGGAAGTGTGATCATTTACTTTGGAATTCATTCGTTCATTCTTGTTCGAATGTTAAGGCTTTATGTTGCAATTTCGATCCTTTTGATTCAGCTTGAATATATGTCTTTCAAGATGCTAACGGATGCACCCTCTTCAGGATGACTCCTCCAACGCGTCAGAATTCGGAACCTCCGCCACCACCTCCACCTCCGGAGGCATGGCAAGCTGTGATGGCCGCTACCAACGCCAACACGCAGTTGATTATGCAACTCTTGCAAGAGCGCAACCAAGGAAATCAAGGCAATGGCAACAATCAAACTCAGTTTGCTACCCTCAACCAGTTCCTCGCAAACCAGCTGAAGACCTTCAGTAACTGTGTCGAGGCCACAGAAGCTGATGATTGGCTCGTGGATATCTACAAACATTTTGAGTGTAGCAACGTCAGGCCTGAGGACTTTGTCAAGTTTGCTTTGTTCCAACTCAAAGACCAAGCTGCTGAGTGGTATCAACAATACAAAGATTCCAGAGGAGGTCGTGGGCTTACCTGGGATGATTTCCACCAAGACTTCAAAGCTCACCACATTCCTCAGAGTATTGTTGAGAGTAAGCGTGAGGAGTTCCGCAATCTGAAGCAAGGCAGTTTGTCTGTTTACCAATACAACATCATGTTCCAGAAGCTCGCTCGCTTTGCCAAGCAAGACGTCCCTGATGTGAAGAGCATGATTTATCAATTCAGAGGTGGCCTCAGAGAAGATCTGCAACTAGCCCTCGTGCTTTTTGAGCCGAAAAAGTATGATGAATTCTACAACATGGCACTGAAGCAAGAAGCTGCTCAGCTCAAGTGCGATGCTTCCAAGAAGAGAGTCGGGGATGCAACTCCTTCTTCTTCAACTCAAGTGGCAGCTAAGCAGCAAAAGTACTAGTTGCCTCCTCCTCCTCTGTTCCGTCAGCCTTATCAGCAGAAGAGCAAAGGTGGCAATGGATCTTCCCACCCACCCAACCCAGGCTTTCAGAACAAAACTTCGTCTCATGCTCCAAGGTCAAGTGCTCCGTATCACCGGCCGCTCTCAGAGATTACATGCAATAAGTGTCAGCAGAAAGGTCACTATGCAAACAAATGCTTCAACCAGAGGCATCTTCCGCCTCCTCCTCGTGAGATCTGCTAGCAATGCAGTGGCCAAGCATAATCCCAAGTTTGCAAAGGTCAACTTGATGAATGCAGCTTAGGCAGAGGACTCTTCAGAAGTGATCATGGGTAACCTTCCTGTTAATGATAATCCTGCAAAAGTTCCTTTTGACACTGGTGCTTTGCATTGTTTCATCTCAATACCATTTGCATCTAAGCATGAGTTGGCTTTCCAAGTTTTGCCTAGTCCGTTAGCAGTTGTCTCATCGGGTAAACGCATGAACGCTAACTCCATGGTTCCGAATGTTACTGTCAAGATGGGCGACTATACGTTTCTGTCTTCTCCAATGGTCCTTGGTAACTCGGATATTGATCTAATTCTCGGCATGGACTGGCTTTCTAAGCACAAGGCTCAACTTGATTGTGCTGCCAGGCAGATTCAATTGACACACTCGTCTGAGGATGTGATTGTCTTTGCCACTCGTGATGATACCATTCGGCTGTTTTCTCTTAATGAGAAGGGCGAGTTGAATGCCATCTCTCAGATTCCAGTTGTTTGTGAATATCAAGACATCTTTCCAGAAGAGCTTCCAAGAATGCCTCCTCACCGGCCAGTTGAATTCGTCATCGATCTTGAGCCTGGCACGGAACCTGTTTGTAAACGTCCTTACAAGCTTGGACCAGAAGAGTTGAAGGAGCTGAAGAAACAACTCGATATTCAAGAGCGTATGGGTCTCATCTGACCAAGTTCTTCTCCATGGGGTTGTGGTGTTCTTTTTGTTAAGAAGAAGGATGGCACGGACCGACTCCGTGTCAACTACCGTTCATTGAACAAGAAGACCATAAAGAACAAGTACCCACTTCCCAACATCAACGAGCTTTTTGAACAACTCAAAGGTGCTCAAGTATTCTCCAAGCTTGACCTCCGTATGGGCTATCATCAGATTCGCATTCATGAACAAGATATCCCCAAGACAACATTCAGAATAAGCTATGGTTCCTATGAATACACTGTCATGTCTTTCGGCCTTATCAACGCTCCTCCTACGTTCTCTCGCATGATGAACTTCATCTTCAACCCTTACACAAATGACTTCATCTTGGTCTATCTCGATGACATTTTGGTCTTTCCCAAGAACAAGGAGGATCATGTCAAGCACTTGAGATTGGTGCTGGACAAACTCAGAGAACATCAGTTCTATGCGAAGTTTTCAAAGTGCGAGTTTTGGCTCGATGAGGTTCTCTACCTTGGTTATCATCTCCGCCAAGGGCATAGCTGTTAATCCTGAGAAGGTATCTGCAATTGTGAATTGGGAACCGCCTCAGAATGTGAAGCAACTTTGCAGCTTCCTTGGGCTTGCAAGCTATTGTCGAAGGTTCATTGAGAATTTCTCTAAGATCGCGAAGCCTCTTTCCAACCTCCTCCAGAAGCATGTGAAGTATGTCTGGACGCCTGAATGTGACATCGCTTTCAACACCCTCAAAGAGAAGTTAGTCACAGCTCCAGTCCTGACTCCTCCTGATGAATCCAAACCATTTGAGGTTTTCTGTGATGCTTCCCTTCAAGGTCTCGGTGCTGTGTTAATGCAAGAGAAGAAAGTTGTGGCCTATACCTCTCTCCAGTTGAAGCCCAATGAAAAGAACTACCCCACTCATGACCTCGAGTTGGCTGCAGTTGTCCATGCTCTTTTAACACGGAGACATCTCTTGTTGGGAAGAAAAGTGGACATCTTCACTGATCATAAGAGTCTCAAGTACATCTTCACTCAGCCCAACCTCAACCTCAGGAAGACTCGTTGGGTCAAGATGATTCAAGAGTATAATCCGAGTATTGAATATACTCCAGGCAAGGCCAATGTAATTGCTGACACTTTGAGCAGGAAGGCTTACTGCAATAGTTTGATTCTCAAGCCCTTCCAACCGGATCTTTGTGAAGCTTTCCGCAAACTTAATCTTCAAGTTGTTCCTCAAGGATTCCTTGCCAACCTCCAAGTCTCTCCTATTTTGGAAGATCAGATTCGTGAGGCTCAAGTTCTTGATACTATGGTGAAGAAGGTGAAGATTGGGATTGCCAAGAGCCAACCCAAGTACAAGTGCTATCGCCTTGATGACAAAGATACTCTATTCTTCGAGGATCGAATTGTTGTTCCTAAGGGTGACCTTCGTAAAGTTGTTATGAACAAGGCTCACAATTCACTCCTATCTATTCATCCTGGAAGTACAAAGATGTACAATGACCTCAAGCAGTCGTATTGGTGGACTCGAATGAAGCGCGAGATTGCTCAGTTTGTGAATGAATGTGATGTCTACAGAAGAGTGAAAGCAGAACACCAACGGCCAGCTGGTCTCCTCCAACCTCTTGCCATTCCAGAATGGAAGTTTGACCATATTGAGATGGACTTCGTGACTGGATTTCCCAAGTCCAAGCGTGGCAATGATGCTATCTTTATTGTCATCGACAAGCTCACTAAAGTGCCTCATTTTCTTCCTATCAAAGAATCTATCACAGCAGCTCAGTTGGCAGAGCTATATACCTCCAGGATTGTCTCTTTGCACGGCATTCCGCAGTTGATATCTTCAGATCGTGGAAGCATCTTCACTTCTAAGTTTTGGGATTCCTTCCAGAAGGCCATGGGCACCAACATCCGCTTCAGCACAACCTTTCATCCTCAAACTAGTGGCCAAGTCGAGCGAGTCAATCAAATTCTTGAAGATATGCTCAGGGCTTGTGTCATTTCTTTTGGCATGAAGTGGGAAGATTGTCTTCCATATGCCGAGTTCTCCTACAACAACAACTTTCAAGTGAGTTTGGGCAAGGCCCCATTCGAGATTCTCTATGGCAGAAAGTGTCGTACTCCTCTTAACTGGTCAGCGACTGGTGAATGCCAACTTCTTGGCAATGACTTGATCACAGAGGCTGAAAAAATGTGTAAAGTCATTCGTGAAAATCTCAAAGCCGCGCAATCGCGCCAGAAGAGTTACTATGATAGCAAGCATCGTGACTTGGCTTTCGAGATCGGAGACCATGTCTACCTCCGCGTCTCTCCAATGAAAGGTACTCGTCGCTTCGGTATCAAAGGGAAGCTTTCCCCTAGATACGTGGGTCCTTTCAAGATCATTGGCAAAGAGGCGATCTCGCCTATCAACTTGAGCTTCCGTCCAACTTTGCAAATATGCACGACGTGTTTCACGTGTCTCAGCTTCGCAATTGTTTCAACACTCCTGACCGCACCATCAACTTCGAAGAGATTGATCTCCAAGAAGACCTGTCTTATCATGAGCATCCCGTTGCTATCCTTGAAGAAACTGAGCGCAAGACTCGCAACAAGTCTATCAAATTCCTGAAAGTGAAGTGGTCACATCAGTCTGACCGTGAAGCCACCTGGGAACGCGAGGACCACCTCCGTTCTGAATGTTCGGAGTTTTTCCAGTCCTAGATCTCGGGACGAGATCCTTTCGTAGTCGTGGAGTGTTGTAACGCCCCGTCTGTAACTTGCCATATTTGTATTCAACTCTTGCCATTTTCGGCACTAAGTTATGATATTCCCTCGCGGTTGGGTTTTGTCTTCGTTTTGCATTTTGTCCATGTCATGCATCTCATATCATGTCATCATGTGCATCGCATTTGCATACGTGTTCGTCTCATGCATCCGAGCATTTTCCCCGTTGTCCGCTTTGCATTCCGGCACTCCTACGTCCTCCAGCGTCCCCTTTTCCTCTTTTTTGTGCGAGTGTTAAAACTTCTCGGATTGGACCGAGACTTTCCAAGCGGCCTTGGTACACTACCGGTAGATCGCCTGTCAAGTTTCGTGCCATTTGGAGTTCATTTGGTACTCCAACGATTAACCGAGGAACCTTAAAGGCCTCGTGTGTATTGCAGTCCAACACCCTTCCAAAGTGGCCCAAAACCCATCCAAACCCCCTCCATCCTCTCGGCCGTTCGCTCACAATCGCGTGGCCGAAAACCGAACCTCATTTGGACTCTCCTAACTCCCAGAATCTATAAATAGGTGCTCCCCTTCGAAATTCCCGCAGTCCAAACCCTAGAATCCTTTCCCCGCCGCCGCCGGACATGTCCAACTTCGCTGCGCCGCCACCACGTGTTGCCTCGTGAGTCGCCCGCGCCCCGCGCCCACTTCGCCGGCCCGCCAGGCCAAGGCGGGGCCTTCCCCGGCCCGCGTCTCCCCGCCGCCATCGCACCAGGCCGCCGCCCCCGCCCGCCTGCGCCGCCGCGCGCCACGGCCGTCGCCTCCGCCGCGCCGCTCGCCGGACTCCGCCGCCCCGCTCGCCAGCCGGCCGCCACCTCGCCTCGACGTCCGTGCCGCCCCACCGCCTCAGCGTCCTCGCCGGCCCCGCACCTCGCCCCGCCGTACTCCGGCCAGATCCGGCCGCGGGAGGGCTGGATCCGGCGACCTCGACCTCGCCGGCCGCCGTCCTCGTCGTCTCCGGCGAGACCCCGGTGGTCCTCGGTTCGCGTGCATCCAGATCTGGATCGGGAAAACCCTAGGTTGATTTTGCATAAGTCCTTTTTCTGCATTTTTAGCTATCTTCATCATACCATATCTCATCATCCGTAGCTCCGTTTTGCGTGTGTGATATATCAAATTGTTTGTCTCGATGTGCTCTTCATTTTGTTCCATTGCACCATGCTTGTTTGAGTCCATCTTGATGCCTAAAATGCTGTTTCAAGAGTGCTATAAAATGTTAGTTTCTGTTTCTTAACAGATTATGATCATTTGTCATTTATACCATGATTATTATGTGCCTCCTATGAACTTGAGCCCAACATGTGTTTTGGGCTATGCCATGCCATCTTTACAGGGGAGTATGCCATGTATTTTTGTGATCAATGTGGTGACTAGCACAAGCATATAAAGTAGATCTCGTGATGTTGCTGATTTCAGGGACTTAGAATTCTTCTAAGTCATTTCCCTGATGTTATTTTTATGCCATGTATTCATGTTGCTACAGAGTGATCCATGCCTCTTTTGAGCATGATTAGTAAGGATGATTTTGAGATATTATTATGTTCTATCCATCCATGTCTTTGTTTGCAATTATGGAGTACCCTAGCATGACTCAATCTTGCTCTACTTTTGCTATAAAATGTTCCTGGCAGATTGTTTACATGTTAATCAATTTTGCCGAGGTTGTTTACATGGGTGCCATCATATTTTATGATCCCTTTTGGCGTATTGTCAGTAAGGGATTTTTGTTATATGCTTTGAGTAGATTCATGCCATGCCTTTATTTGCCATGATATGTTCCTGTAGCTTGTTGTTATCTTGTTCTAAACATTGCTTCCTGATGTTAATTCCTGGCATGTTGTTATTTTCACTAAGTCTGTGATCCTGTTATCTTTTGCACTTTTGCCATGCTTGTTTGAGCCTGCTATTGTGTGATTTAGTCGTAGCTCAGTGTTCATCTTTTTTCAAGAATCTTGAGTGGATCACTGGCATGTGCTTTGTTGTTATGTTAGAGTGTAGTAGCTTAGTTTTTTGTTGCATTTTAGATGGCATCATGTTGTTAGTCGCAGAATAGTGCCATTATTTGTTTTGCTTGCCATTTGCAAACCGTGCATCCGATTCCGGTGATCTTTATATCGATTTCGACCGAAATCAACTCATCTTTACAGAGGCACACTTGGTTTGGCAAGTTGAGGCCTGGTTCAATCTTTTCCTTCCGGAGCACGCATATGCATTGCATATCACATCCCGCATATCATGCCATGTTTTGCATGATGCTGCTTGCGCATTGCACCGTGGTTGATCGTGGTTCCCTTTGCTTGTGTTCTTGATTTTGGGTAGAGCCGGGAGACGAGTACGTGATCGAGGAACCCGTTGAGTACGCTTATGAGGATTAAGCTTACGTCAACTCGGAGAACTTTGCAAGCAAGATGACCATACCCTCGAAATCACTTCTATCTTTGCTTGCTAGTTGCTCGCTCTATTGCTATGCCTATGCCTCCATACCTACCACATGCTTTATCATGCCTCCCACATTGCCATGTCAAGCCTCTAACCCACCTTGTCCTAGCAAACCGTTGTTTGGCTATGTTACTGCTTTGCTCAGCCCCTCTTATAGCATTGCTAGTTGCAGGTGAAGATTGGAGTTTGTTCCTTGTTGGAACATGATTATTGTTGGGATATCACTATTATATCAAGTTTACTTTAATGCACCTATATACTTGGTAAAGGGTTGAAGGCTCGGCCTTATGCCTGGTGTTTTATTCCACTCTTGCCGCCCTAGTTTCCGTCATACCAGTGTTCTGTTCCTTGATTTTGCGTTCCTTACGCGGTTGGGTTATAATGGGAACCCCTTGACAATTTGCCTTGAATAAAACTCCTCCAGCAAAGCCCAACCTTGGTTTTACCATTTGCCACCTAGCCTTTTTTTCCCTTGGGTTCCGTGGACTCAAGGGTCATCTTTATTTTAAAACCCCCGGGCCAGTGCTCCTCTGAGTGTTGGTCCAACCTGTCAGCAGCCGGTGTCCACCAGGGGCAACTCTGGGTTGGCCTACAAAAATCTTCGACAATCCGGTGTGCCCTGAGAACGAGATATGTGCAGCTCCTATCGGGATTTGTCGGCACATTTGGGCGGCTTTGCTGGTCTTGTTTTACCATTGTCGAAATGTCTTGTAACGGAGATTCCGAGTCTGACCGGGTCGTCCTGGGAGAAGGAATATCCTTCGTTGACCGTGAGAGCTTGTGATGGGCTAAGTTGGGACACCCCTGCAGGGTTTTGAACTTTCGAAAGTAGTGCCCTTGGTTATGGGCAGATGGGAATTTGTTAATGTCCGGTTGTGGAGAACTTGTCACTTAACTTAATTAAAATGGATCAACCGCGTGTGTAGCCGCGATGGTCTCTTTTCGGCGGAGCCCGGAAAGAGAACACGGTCTCGTGTTATGCTTGAACGTAAGTATTTCTAGGATCACTTCTTGATCATAGATTCTCGAACGTGCTTTGCCTTCTCTTCTCGCTCTCATTTGCGTAAGTTAGCCACCATATATGCTAGTGCTTGCTGCAGCCCCACCTCATATCTTTTTCCCTACCCTTAAGCTTAAATAGTCTTGATTGTGAGGGTGTGAGATTGCTGAGTCCCCGTGACTCACAGATTACTTCCAAAACCAGATGCATGTACCGATGATGCCATTCCAGGGGATGCGACTGAACTCAAGTGGGAGTTCGATGAGGACTCAGGATGTTACTATGTTTCTTTTCCAGACGATCAGTAGTGGAGCCCAGTTGGGGTGATCGGGGATCTTATGCATTTGGGGTTGTATTTATTTTGGTTCTGTAGTCGGACCTTGATTGTATCTGGATGATGTAATGCTATATTTATGTATTGTGTGAAGTGGCGATTGTAAGCCAACTCTTTATCTCTATCTTGTTCAGTACATGGGTTGTGTAAAGATTACCCCTCTTGCGACATGCCTGCAATGCGGTTATGCCTCTAAGTCGTGCTCCGACACATGGGAGATATAGCCGCATCGTGGGTGTTACAACTGGCGTGCTGGTCTCTCTGTTGAGCCTAGGTAGGACTACAGTGTGTTGATCAGCCGAGGGCGGTCATGACCTGATGGTGTGTCCGGTCGCAGTTGATCGAGCGTGATGGGTATGTTGGTGCACCCCTGCAGGGAAGAAAACATATATCGATAGCATGTCCTACGGTAATGGACACTCGGTGTTGTATCCTGATCGATACAACTAGAACTGGATACTTGAGATGAGAAATGGGTAGTATGGCTCTGGGACTACTTTCTTGCAGGGAGTCGAGAAAGGATCTCTGGGCAAGGATGATGACACCACTACTACTTTACATTATGCTAATCCACACTCTTCTAATGCTGCAAGACCTCTGAAGATGCTGAAGATGCTAGTCGTCGGTAGGACTAGGCCTTCTCTCTATTCCGGCATTTCTGCAGCCCCGTCCACATATACAACCCTTCCTTTGATACGGTTGCATATGTAGTGTAGATCCTTGCTTGATGAGTACTTCAGATGAGTACTCACGGTTGCTTTGCTTTCTTTTCCCCCTTTTCCTTTCTTTTCGGATGTCGCAACCAGATGGTGGAGCCTAGGAACCAGACGCCACCTTCGACGACGACGACTACTACTACTACACCGAGAGTGCCTACTACTGTGTGGAGGCCGCCGACGACCATGAGTAGTTAGGAAGCTCCAAGGCAGGAGGCCTTGCCTTTTCGATCGATGTTGCTTTTGTGTTAGCCTTCTTAAGGCAAACTTGTTTAACTCATGTCTGTACTCAGATAATGTTGCTTCCGCTGACTTGTTTGTTTTCGAGCTTATGTATTCGAGCCCTCGAGGCCCCTGGCTTGTAATATAAAGCTTGTATTATTTTATTTGTGTCAAGAGTTGTGTTGTGATATCTTCCTGTGAGTCCCTGATCTTGATCGTACACATTTGCGTGTATGATTAGTGTACGATTGAATCGGGGGCGTCACATGCGGTGCCCCCTCCACAGTTTACTCCTCTGGTCATATTGTCGTAGTGCTTAGGCGAAGCCCTGCACGGATCACATCACCATCACCATTCCACGCCGTTGTGCTAACGAAACCCTCCCTACACACTTTGCTGGGTCAAGAGTTCGAGGGACGTCATCGAGCTGAACGTGTGCAGAACTCGGAGGTGTGATATGTTCGGTGCTTCATCGGTTGAATCGAGAAGACATTCGACTACGTCAATCGTGTTAAGCTAACGCTTCCGCTTTCGGTCTACGAGGGTACGTGGACACACTCTCCCCTCTCGTTGCTATGCATCTCCTAGATAGATCTTGCGTGATCATAGGAATTATTTTTGAAATTGCATGCTACGTTCCTCAACAATAGCATCGTTGAAAAGTTGATCCTTGACAAATGGACGTCACAATAAAAACCATCTCAGTGACAAAAATCTACTTTACGTGACAAAAGTGAACCATCACAAGAAACCGAAATTGTTTACACTTTTGCTAAAAAATACCCCCCCTCTCCCATAAGAGCATATATGGCCAGACTTGCAAATCCGACTCCTCAAACACTCGGGACGTGACAGGGCGCGTCCGCGGACAGTGACCGGTGAGACCTCAAATTTGCTCCTCTGCATCAGAGTCTCTCATATTTCATCCCCTAGATTCTTACAAACCATGCAAAAAAACCTACGCACTATGTAACGCTAGCCACTACACATAATTGTCGGAGATGCCGACGACATCGGTGCATGGCGTCGGGTAGATGGGCGCGTTGGAGGGCTCCGGCTCCTCCTCCTCATCCGTAAACACGAGCATTGATACGTTCCCATCGTATATACTTTCCAAACACTTTTGCCCTTGTTTTGGACTCTAACTTGCATGATTTGAATGGAACTAACCTGGACTGATGCTGTTTTCAACAGAATTCCCATGGTGTTATTTTTGTGCAAAAATAAAAGTTCTCGAATGACCTGAAAATCAACGGAGAATATTTTTGGAATATATAAAAAATACTGGCGAAAAAATCAAGGCCAGGGGGGCCACACCCTGTCCACGAGGGTGGGGGCGCGCCTACCCCCCTGGGCGTGCCCCCTTCCTCGTGGGCCCCCTAGTGCTCCACCGACCTCAACTCCAACTCTATATATTCACGTTCGGGGAAAAAATCAGAGAGAAGGATTCATCACGTTTTACGGTACGGAGCCGCCACCAAGCCCTAATCTCTCTCGGGAGGGCTGATCCGGAGTCCGTTCGGGGCTCTAGAGAGGGGAATCCGTCGCCATCATCATCATCAACCTTCCTCCATCGCCAATTTCATGATGCTCACCGCCGTGCGTGAGTAATTCCATCGTAGGCTTGCTGGACGGTGATGGGTTGGATGAGATTATCATGTAATCAAGTTAGTTTTGTTAGTGTTTGATCCCTAGTATCCATTATGTTCTCAGATTGATGTTGCTATGACTTTGCTATGCTTAATGCTTGTCACTAGGGCCCAAGTGCCATGATTTTAGATCTGAACCTATTAGTTTTCATGAATATATGTGAGTTCTTATCCTATCTTGCAAGTCTATAGTCACCTATTATGTGTTATGATCCGTTAACCCCGAAGTGACAATAATCGGGATACTTACCGGTGATGACCGTAGTTTGAGGAGTTCATGTATTCACTAAGTGTTAATGCTTTGGTCTGGTACTATATTAAAAGGAGGCCTTAATATCCCTTAGTTTCCAATAGGACCCCGCTGCCACGGGAGGGTAGGACAGAAGATGTCATGCAAGTTCTTTTCCATAAGCACGTATGAATATATTCGGAATACATGCCTACATTATGTTGATGAACTAGAGCTAGTTCTGTGTCACCCTATGTTATAACTATTGCATGAGGAATCACATCCGACATAATTATCCATCACGGATCCATTGCATACGATATTTTCACACATTGATCTCTGCTTAGTTACTTTTCCGTTGCCACTGTTACAATCACTACAAAAATGCTACTGTTACTTTTGCCACCGTTACCGTTACTTCCATACTACCTTGCTACTAAATACTTTGCTGCAGATATTAAGTCTTTCAGGTGTGGTTGAATTGACAACTCAACTGTTAATACTTGAGAATATTCTTTGGCTCCCCTTGTGTCGAATCAATAAATTTGGGTTGAATACTCTATGCTCGAAAACTGTTGCGATCCCCTATACTTGTGGGTTATCAAGACTATTTTCTAGCGCCGTTGCCGGGGAGCACAACTCTATTCTTTGAGTCACTTGGGATTTATATATGCTGATCACTATGAAGAACTTGAAAGATAAAAGAACCAAGATTTTTCCCTCAACTACGAGGGGAGGTAAGGAACTGCCATCTAGCTCTGCACTTGATTCACCTTTTGTTTTGAGTGAACTTGCGACACCTACTCCTGCTATTCATTCTAATATGTCGCATGTTATTGATGATGCCACTTCTGCTTTGCATGATACTTATGATGAAACTACTTCTATGCTTGATAATACTGTGCCACTAGGTGAATTTCTTGATGAACAACTTGCTAGGGTTAGAGAGAATGAAATTATTGAAACTGATAATATTGATGAAAGTGATGATGAAGATTCTCCCCCTAGATATGAATTGCCTGTTCTGCCTGAGGGTTATGTTATGGATGAAGAAACTGCTAGATACTTTTTAGCTTGCAATGATAGATATGATCTTAAGAAATTATTAGCTAAGCTTAAAGAAAAATCTTTGAATGCTAGAATGAAATATGACCCTGCTTTTGCTACTTCACCTATCTGTATTTCCGATAAGGATTATGATTTCTCTGTCGATCCTGAGTTAATTACTTTGGTTGAATCTGATCCTTTTTATGGCTATGAATCTAAAACTGTTATGGCACATCTTACTAAATTAAATGATATAGCCACCCTGTTCACTGATGATGAGAAAACTCGCTATTAATTTATCCTTAAGTTGTTTCCGTTCTCATTAAAGGGTGATGCTAAAACATGGTTTAATTCTCTTGATCCTGGTTGTGTGCGTAGTCCCCATGATATGATTTATTACTTCTCTGCTAAATATTTCCCTGCTTATAAGAAACAATCTGCCTTAAGGTAAATATATAATTTTGTGCAAATTAAAGAAGGGAGTCTCCCACAAGCTTGGGGGAGGCTTCTCCAATTACTTAATGCTTTGCCTGATCATCCTCTCAAGAAAAATGAAATACTTGATATCTTTTATAATGGACTAACTGATACTTCCAAAAACCACCTAGATAGTTGTGCTAGTTGTGTTTTCAGGGAAAGAATTGTTGATCAAGTTGAATTGCTATTGAATAATATGCCGAGTAATGAAAATGATTGGACACTTCCTGAACCAACTCCTAAGCCAACTCCGAAGAAAAGGGGTATTCTATTTCTCGGTCCTGAAGATATGCAAGAGGCAAAGAAATCTATGAAAGAAAAGGGTATTAAAGCTGAAGATGTTAAGAATTTATCACCTATTGAAGAAATACATGGTATTGATAACCAGACACAGGTAGTAAAGGTAAAATCTCTCTATAGATTTGATGAAGGTGATATTCCTTGTTATAAGTCTGCTAGCCAATGCTTAGATGAGTTTGATAATTTTATTGTTAAACAAGAAAACTTCAATGCTTATGTTGGTAGACATTGGAACACAATGCTTATATGATTGAGCACTTGAGTGATTATATGTCTAGAGTTAAAGGTGAACTTAAACTTATTAGTAAACATGCTTCTATGGTTACCACTCAAGTAGAACAAGTACTTAAGGCTCAGAATGATTTGCTCAATGAATTAAATAATAAGAGAAATGATAATGCTGTTAGAGTTATGACTAGAGGGGTAAAATGACTCAGGAACCTTTGTATCCTAAGGGCCACCCTAAGAGGAGTGATCAAGATTCTCAGAGAACTAATGTTGATGCACCTAGTTCTTCTAGGAAGAAGAAAAAGAAAAATGATAGGAGTTTGCATGCTTCTAGTGAACTTGTTGCTGACACACCTGAGAATCTCAATGACATTGCTATTTCTGATGCTGAAACACAATCTGGTAATCAACATGAACCTAGCGATAATGTTAATGATGATGTTCATGTTGATGCTCAACCTAGCAATAACAATGATGTAGAGATTGAACCTGCTACTGATCTTGATAACCCACAATCAAAGAATCAACGTTATGATAAGAGAGACTTTGTTGCTAGGAAGCACGGTAAAGAAAGAGAACCATGGGTTCAGAAACCCATGCCTTTTCCTCCTAAACCATCCAAGAAAAAGGATGATGAGGATTTTGAGCGCTTTGCTGAAATGATTAGACCTATCTTTTTGCGTATGCGTTTGACTGATATGCTTAAAATGAACCCTTATGCTAAGTACATGAAGGATATTGTTACTAGTAAAGAAAGATACAGGAAGCTGAAATTTCCACCATGCTTGCTAATTACACTTTTAAAGGTGGAATACCAAAGAAACTAGGAGATCCAGGAGTACCAACTATACCATGCTCCATTAAGAGAAACTATGTTAAAACTGCTTTATGTGATCTCGGAGCCGGTGTTAGTGTTATGCCCCTCTCTTTATATCGTAGACTTGATTTGAATAAGTTGACACCTACTGAAATATCTTTGCAAATGGCCGATAAATCAACTGCTATACCTGTCGGTGTTTGTGAAGATATGCCTGTTGTGCTTGCAAACGTTACTATTTTAACGGACTTTGTTATTCTTGATATTCCCGAGGGCGATAGTATGTCTATTATTCTTGGTAGACCCTTTTTGAATACTGCAGGGGCTATCATTGATTGCAACAAAGGCAATGTCACTTTTCATGTTAATGGTAATGAGCATACGGTACACTTTCCGAGGAAACAACCTCAAGTCCTCAATATCAATTCTATTGGAAAAATTTCAATGATTATTATTGGAGGTTTTGAATTTCCTCTTCCTACTGTCAAGAAGAAATATGATATTCTTATTGTTGGGGATGTGCATATCCCCGTTGAGGTAACCTAGTGTTATTCGAAAATTCTCCGGTTTCATGTTATTCGAAAAGAGTTTGTTAACAAGACTTGATCAACCTTGTTAGTGGATTCCTTTTGATGAGCATGAGATGGACGAAGTTAGAAAACACAACTCTCTGTACCCTCTTTTTTACTTTCAGTTATTTAGATTAAATAAAGCAAAAATAGTATTTTCTGTCTGTTTTCTGAATTATCCTTGCAATAAAAAAATACCCCGAAAATAAAAGTTCTCCAAATGCCCCAAAAATGAAATATGATTTTTTCTAGAATATTTAAGAATTATTGGCACTGAGAACACACCAGGGGGCCTCACCATGTGCCCACGAGGGTGGAGGGCGCGCCCCTGCCTCATGGACCACACATGGGCCCCCTCCACTTATTCTTGCACCCACACACTTTGTCTTCCTCCAGAAAAAACCATCCACCAGCTCAAACCCGAGTTCTAGCTCATCTTGCTGCCATTTTCGATCTCCTTGCTCAAAGCTCCATTCACAAAACTGCTTTGGGGGATTGTTCTTCGGTATGTGACTCCTCCAATGGTCTAATTAGTTTTTGTTCTAGTGCTTTATTTATTGAAATTTTTGCTTCTTAGGTGACCCTGTTCTTGAGCTTTCATGTCAAATTTATATGATCCCAAGTAGTTTTAATGCATGATATGGCCTCTAGGCACTTGCAGGAGTAGTTTCTATCAATCTTGTTGAGTTTGATTCACTTTTATTTTGAGTCACTAAAAATTTCAGAATTTTTTAGAGGAAATGATGAAGAGATTATTGAGGGCTCTTCGAGCCGGAGTTCGAAGGATAAGCAAAGTGAAGAGAATAACAAGCCCAAATATAATCTCCCCCGCACTGCGGAGGTTCGGCTGTGTGAATGGCCTTGTCATGAATTCCTGAGAGCAGCCGGGATTCATGATGAATTTTATTATTTGGCTAAGAATGCGGGCCTCATCGACTTCCTCCGCGACCAGCGCGGACAGTATCTCCTACTCACTAATACTTTTGTGCAAAATTTTCATTTCCATGCTAGGAGGTCGCCACCTTCTGTGGATTTTTATTTGTATGATGAGTATAAGGAGATGTCACTTTATGACTTTTGTGCGGTTTGCAAGTTTCCCTTTGAGGGCAACATAGAGGAACCACATCGTAATGATGTGGAAGGGTTTATTGATATGATTGCTGTAGGGGAAATGAGGAAAGTTTCGGTACAAGAATTACTAGCATACATTTTCCTGTTCTACGTTACTTTGCAATATTTGCTAGTAGATGCTTGATTGGTCGTGGGAACAGTGGAAACCTTAGTGCCCCTAATATTGTTATTTTGCGCCATGCCTTATTTCGTGATGCTACTTTCAGTTTAGGCGCTATTGTTGCTAAACGGTTAAATCTGAACCATACAAAGGGTCCCATCTTTGGAGGCATCTTTGCTTCGCGCCTTGCTGCACACTTTAACATACCTATTAGGCATTATGAGAAAGAGGAAAAGTTACCGCCTCCTAATTTTCTAGATTATAAGAGTATGGTAGCACATGATTTTATTGTTAAGAATAAGAAGAAGATGCTTAACTATAGACTGATATTTCATAAAAATTACTTTGAGACCATTACCTTGCCTGCTCCCTCTTTGTTCAACATATTTTCAGGCACTTACCTTCTTTTGCCGGAGGTCGTTCATGCATATCGGAGCCTGACATCAGCTCCAAAGCCGGAGCCACCACTTGATCCTCAACGTCAGTCTGTTTATCAGTGGGATCCGGAGGAGATCGCCAACCAGTGGCACCCCGAGGACCCTCCTCAGTACAATGGAGGGGACCACTTTGATCCTTGGGCATAGACCAACTTAGGCCAAAAGCCTAAGCTTGGGGGAGTACGTATTTCTCACCGACATTACATTCATGTTCACACACTCATGCCAGTTGTTGGTGCTCATACTTTTTCATTGTACTATCCATGCTAGTTTAATTTCTGTTTTAAGCTTTCTTCTTGTGTGTTTGAAAAACATTAAGAAAAACAAAAAAACTTAGTTGAAGCTTTTAGCTAGTTTACTTTCCATGCCTGTAGTAGTAATTAAAAGAAAACCCCAAAAGATTTCTCGTTCTTCTTTTGCTTGTTGGGAGCTTTCCCGTGTAAATAGTTTTGTTTCATTTCTTTTTCTTTGGGGGTCGAGAGGAGAAGACCTTAATGAAAATGTTGAGTGGCTCTTATATGCATTATTGTTGATTCAACAAAGATCCCATATTACCTTGTCTTCTCCCTTGAATTGAATGCTTGCAGATTCCAGCTTAGTCCAATGCACGTGCACTATTATTATTATCCACACTGTTCGGTCATGCAAGTGAAAGGCAATAATGATGATATATGATGAACTGATTGAGATGAGAGAAGCTGGTCTGAACTCGACCTATCTTGTTTTTGTAAATATGATTAGTTCATCGTTCCCGATTCAGCCTATTATGAATGACACATGTTTGCAATGACGATTAGAGATTATAGTTGCTTATGCCATGCTTAATTTTCTAGGAGTTTATAATGGTTTACCTTGCGTGCCAAGATGCTATTAAAATGGTTGTGATGTGGTATGATAGGGTGGTATCCTCCTTTGAACGATTCGAGTGGCTTGACTTGGCACATGTTCATGCATGTAGTTGAAACAAAATCAGCATAGCCTTCACGATATTTATGTTCATGGTGAATTATATCCTACTCATGCTTGCATTCAGTGTTGATTAATTTTAATGCATGTTCATGACTATTATCGCTCTCTAGCTGGTCGCTTCCCAGTCTCTTTCTAGCCTTCACTTGTACTAAGCGGGAATACTGCTTGTGCATCCAATTCCATAAACCCCAAAAGTTATTCCATATGAGTCCACCATACCTACCTATATGCGGTATCTACCTGCCGTTCCAAGTAAATTTGTATGTGCCAAACTCTAAACCTTCAAATGAAATTCTGTTTTGTATGCTCGAATAGCTCATGTATCAACCAGGGCTGTCTATATCTTCCATGCTACGCGGGTTATTCTCAAGAGGAGTGGACTCCGCCCCTCACTCACGAGAAAATGGCTGGTAACCGGGATGCCCAGTCCCATGCTCAAATCAAATCAAAATTATTGCAAATAAAACTCCCCCAGGATTGTTGTTAGTTGGAGGCACCCGTTGTTTCGGACAAGCCATGGTTTGATGTTTGTTGGTGGTAGGAGGAGTATAAACTTTACCATTCTTCTTGGGAACCGCCTATAATGTGTGTAGCATGGAAGATATCGAGATCTCTCGGTTTTTATGTTGACAATGAAAGTATATCGCTCAAAATATTATTCATCTCTATTTCAAAACCGAGCTCTGGCACCTCTAAAAATCCCTGCTTCCCTCTGCGAAGGGCCTATCTATTTACTATTATGTTGAGTCATCATCCTCTTATTAAAAAACACCAATTGGAGAGCACCGCTGTCATTTGCATTTATTACTATTAGTTTACATTGGGTATGACTGTGACTGGATCTCTTTTACCATGAATTACAATTTCCAGTCAGTCCTTGATCTTTAGAGGTGCTCTACATTTATGTTTTGCGATCTCAGAAAGGGCTAGCGAGATACCATCCTGTTATATAATATTATGATTGTTTTTAGAAAGTGTTGCCATCCGAGATTTATTATTATTGCTCGCTAGTTGATTATGCCATTGATGTGAGTAAACATGAGACCTAAATGTTATTGTGAATATGGTTAGTTCATAATCTTTGCTGAAAACTTGAATGCTGGCTTTACATATTTACAACAACAAGAGCAAACAGAGTTTGTAAAAGTTTTTCTTTATCACTTTCAGTTTGTCAACTAAATTGCTTGAGGACAAGCAAAGGTTTAAGCTTGGGGGAGTTGATACGTCTCCATCGTATCTGCTTTTCGAAACACTTTTGCCCTTGTTTTGGACTCTAACTTGCATGATTTGAATGGAACTAACCCGGACTGACGTTGTTTTCAGCAGAATTGCCATGGTGTTATTTTTGTGCAGAAATACAAGTTCTTGGAATGATCTGAAAATCAACGGAGAATATTTTTGGAATATATAAAAAATACTGGCGAAAGAATCAAGGCTAGGGGGCCCACACCCTGTCCATGAGGGTGGGCGTGTGCCTACCCCCCTAGGCGTGCCCCCCTGCCTCGTGGCCCCCCTGGTGCTCCACCGACCTCAACTCCAACTCTATATATTCACGTCCGGGGAGAAAAAAAATCAGAGAGAAGGATTCATCACGTTTTACGATACGAAGCCGCCACCAAGCCCTAATCTCTCTCGGGAGGGATGATCTGGAGTCCGTTTGCGGCTCCGGAGAGGGGGCTCCATCGCCATCGTCATCATCAACCTTCCTCCATCACCAATTTCATGATGCTCACCACCATGCGCGAGTAATTCCATTGTAGGCTTGCTGGACGGTGATGGGTTGGATGAGATTTATCATGTAATCGAGTTAGTTTTGTTAGGGTTTGATCCCTAGTATCCATTATGTTCTGAGATTGATGTTGCTATGACTTTGCTATGCTTAATGCTTGTCACTAGGGCCCGAGTGCCATGATTTCAAATCTGAACCTATTATGTTTTCATGAATATATGTGAGTTCTTGATCCTATCTTGCAAGTCTATAGTCACCTATTATGTGTTATGATCCGTTAACCCCGAAGTGACAATAATCGGGATACTTACCGGTGATGACCATAGTTTGAGGAGTCCATGTATTCACTAAGTGTTAATGCTTTGGTCCGGTACTCTATTAAAAGGAGGCCTTAATATCCCTTAGTTTCCAATAGGACCCCGCTGCCACGGGAGGGTAGGACAAAAGATGTCATGCAAGTTCTTTTCCATAAGCACGTATGACTATATTCGGAATACATGCCTACATTACATTGATGAACTGGAGCTAGTTCTATGTCACCCTATATTATAATTGTTGCATGAGGAATCGCATCCGATATAATTATCCATCACTGATCCATTGCCTACGAGATTTTCACATATTGATCTCTGCTTAATTACTTTTTCGTTGCCACTGTTACAATCACTACAAAACTGCTACTGTTACTTTTGCCACCGTTAGCGTTACTTCCATACTACTTTGCTACTAAATACTTTGCTACAGATATTAAGTCTTTCAACTGCGGTTGAATTGGCAACTCAACTGTTAATACTTGAGAATATTCTTTGGCTCCCCTTGTGTCGAATCAATAAATTTGGGTTGAATACTCTATCCTCGAAAACTGTTGCGATCCCCTATACATGTGGGTTATCAAGCATCTCTTCGACTTTCGCGACATGCTCCACTTCCTCCTCCTGCCGACAACAGCGTCTGGCCTCCGCCTCCTGTCGACTACGTCATCTGGCCTCTGATACGTCCATTTTGCATCATGCTTTTATATTGATATTTATTGCATTATGGGCTGTTATTACACATTATATCACAATACGTATGCCCATTCTCTCTTATTTCATAATGTTTACATGAAGAGGGAGAACGCCGGCAGCTGGAATTCTGGACTGGAAAAGGAGAAAATATTAGAGACCTGTTCTACACAACTCCAAAAGTACTGAAACTTCATGGAGCATGTTTTTGGAATATATAAAAAATATTGGGCGAAGAAAGTACCAGAGGGGTGATATGTCTCCAACATATCTATAATTTTTGATTGTTACATGCTGTTATATTATCAATCTTGGATATTTTACAATCATTTTATAGTCATTTTATATCATTTTTTGGTACTAACCTATTGACATAGTGCCAAGTGCCAGTTACTGTTTTTGCATGTTTTTACATCGCAAAAAATCAATACCAAACGGAGTCCAAATGCCATGAAACTTTACGGAGATTTTTTATGGACCAGAAGACACCTAATGTGCCAATGCTGCACCTGGGGGTGCTCCGAGAAGAGCACAACCCACCAGGGCGCGTCAAGAGGCCCAGACGTGCCTTGGTGGGTTGTGCCCACCTCGGGTGCCCCCCGGACCGCCAATTTGCTCTATAAATACCCCAATATTCCAGAAACTCTAGGGGAGTCGATGAAAATCAATTCCAGCCACCGTAGAGTCTAGAACCACCAGATCCAATCTAGACACCATCATGGATGGGGTTCACCACCTCCATTGGTGCCTCTCCGATGATGCGTGAGTAGTTCTTTGTAGACCTTCGGGTCCGTAGTTAGTAGCTATATGGCTTCCCTCTCTCTCTCTTGATTATCAATACAATGGTCTCTTGGAGATCCATATGATGTAACTCTTTTGCGGTGTGTTTGTTGGGATCGATGAACTTTGAGTTTATGATCAGATCTATCTCTTTTTATATCCATGAAAGTATTTGAGTTTCTTTGATCTCTTTTATGCATGATTGCTTATAGCCTCCTATATCTTCTCTAATATTTGGGTTTTGTTTGGCCAACTTGATCTATTTATCTTGCAATGGGAAGAGGTGCTTTGTAGTGGGTTCGATCTTACAGTGCTTGATCCCAGTGATAGAAGGGGAACCGACATGTATGTATCGTTGCTACTAATGATAAAATGGTGGGGTCTATCTCTACATAGATAGATCTTGTCTACATCATGCCATCGTTCTTATTGCATTATTCCGTTTCTCCATGAACTTAATACACTAGATGCATGCTGGATAGTGGTCGATGTGTGGAGTAATAGCAGTATATGTAGGAAGGAGTTGGTCTACTAATCTTGGACGTGATGCCTATGTAATGATCATTGCCTGGATATCGTCATGAGTATTTGAAGTTCTATCAATTACCCAACAGTAATTTGTTTACCCATTGTTTGCTATTTTTCTTGAGAGAAGCCACTAGTGAAACCTACGTCCCCCGGGTCTCTTTCTGACATTATTTGCCTTTGCGATCTATTTTATTTGACTTTTATTTCCAGATCTACTAAACAAAAATACAAAAATACCTTGCTGCAATTTATTTTATTTGGCGTTCGATCTATCAATATTTACAACTCTCTCACGTACGTTTGCCCATCTTAGGGCGCCGCTACCCGAAAGGGATTGACAACCCCTTTTACACGTTGGGTTGCGAGTAGTTGTTATTTGTGTGTAGGTGCTGTTTACATTGTGTTGCTTGGTTCTCCTACTGGTTCGATAACCTTGGTTTCATTTCTGAGGGACATACCTGTGATGACCCGAGACCGACGCTCCAGATGGCTTCCATGTTTTTCGTTGTTGCCGTGTGTTTTTTTGCTTGTTGCATTCATCATGTCATCATGAGCATTGCATTCTCATGTTTTCATAAAACTTGCATCCGTTCGGGGTTGCCGCTTCTTCCTTGTCTCCATCAGACTGTTCTCTTCTCCCTTGTGTTCTCCGTGGCAATGTTGCCAGACCGCTTTGTGTCCATTGACCATTCTCAGTCCAACCACACACTTGACCATGTCCGCGTAACCCCTCTTTGCATAGTGCATTAACCCCTCGCCCGCGTTCGAAAGCTGTTGTCGGATTGTGGGTTCCGGCAAACCCTTGAGGTTCGAACTATGGGGTGCGCACGAAGATCTCTCCCTAGATTGCTCTGGCAATGATCTCAAGGCCTAGCTCGCCGAACCCAAGGAACAAGAGACATAAGAGTTTATACTAGTTCGGGCCACTGTTGTATTGTAATACCCTACTCCAGTGTGGTGTGGTGGATTGCCTCGTGGGCTGAGGATGAATCAGTACAATGAATGAACAACCTCCTGAGGAGAGGTGTTCTTGGGCTCGATGATTTGGTGTGCTTGAGAATGGTCCGAATGTCCTCTCCCTATGCTATGGTGGTGGCTAGCCCTATTTATAGAGGCCCTGGTCCTCTTCCCAAATGTTAGGTGGGAAGGGATCCCACAACAGCCAGTTTTGAAGGGAGAAAACTAGTACAAGTTATCCTGACAAAAGGTGGTCTTCGCCTGCCAAAGGCTCTAGTGGTGATGCTACCGTGGTCTCCGCGGTGACCTCCGTCCTGCCGCTCTTGGTCTTGTTGCACCGATATGGAATCCTTTGCCTGATGCCTCGGGACTCCTCGGCCGCGCTTGCTCCTTTAGAACCAAAGAGGAAATAGGTACTCTGCGCCCGCTGGCGCCCGCCTAGCCTTGTTCATCATGGCTCACATCACAAGGACCTCGCGAGGTGCCCCTTCCATAGATATCTCCGCTCCTTGGGAGCCAGCCTAGCGAGACCGCCCCTGAGGAGGTCTTGGTGTCATCCGCCTCGCGAGGCTTGGCCCCTCGCGAGGGCCTTGAGTGGTTGCTGCCGAAGGTGGGCCGTACCAGGACGTTGGTGGAGCCACGCCCTAGGCCACAGGTAGGCAAGTCTGGGTACCCCCATTCCCAGGACGCCGACAGTAGCCCCCTGTCCCAAGGCGCGCTCGAACTTGGCGTCGAGGCGAAGCCAAAGGGCAAGTGCGGAGCGCTGCGGGCCCCAACCGCCTGCGGCCTTGATTGACACATGGCGGTTGGCATGACGTGGGCGTCTCCGCTTCTCCATGCTGCCTCGGCAACCGTCCGACTTGATGAGTCCCTGCTGCATGCAGAAGAAAATCACCATTACCTTAGATCATGGAGGCTGGCGGTTGGCCTCCCTCTAGCTATAAATGAGGAGAAGGGCGGATCCCCCGTTGCTCATCCTCTCCTCCACTCCGTTTGCTTCTTTTTCTTCCTCTTTGCTCCGCCATCCTGCTGCGACACCCATGGCACCGACGAAGAGATTCACGGCTGCGGAGAAGGGGAAGGTGCGCAAGGAGGGGCCCGACTCACCACCGCCCAAGCGGGGTCGTGGCCGCTGTCGGTGTCAAAACTGGCAGATCTCGGGTAGGGGGTCCCGAACTGTAAGCCTAAGGATCGAGGGTAACAGGAGGCACGGGACACGATGTTTACCCAGGTTCGGGCCCTCTTGATGGAGGTAATACCATACTTCCTGCTTGATTGACTAATGAGTATAGGGGTTACAAGAGTTGATCTACCTCGAGATCGTAATGGCTAAACCCTAATTGTCTAGCCTATATGATTATGATTATTCCCTACAGACTAAACCCTCCGGTTTATATAGACACCAGAGGGGGGTAGGGTTGTACAAAGTCGGTTTACAGAGAAAGGAATCTTCATATCCGCACGCCAAGCTTGCCTTTCATGCCAAGGAGAGTCCCATCCGGACACGGGGAAAAGCCTTCCATCTTGTATCTTCATGGCCCATCAGTCCGGCCCATGTCACATAGCCTGGACGCCCGAGGATCCCGTAATCTAGGACTCCCTCAGTAGCCCCCGAACCAGTCTTCAATGACGACGTGTCCGACGTGCAAGTTGTCTTCGGCATTGCATTACGGGTTCCTCCACCGAATACTTCAAAGCATCTGAACCGAGGGGCTATATTCGGCCCCTACATCTTCGGTCTTGGTAAAGTGAATTCTTCGAACAGCTCAGTTTTCATTAAATGCTGTACCCTTCGGTTTTTGCGCTTCCGCCGCCTCATCTTCCACGTGGCAAGCGAATACAAAGGGCCCAAGCATTTTTACAGATAACCCCTTGACAGCATACGGAAGGCACCTATTTGAAGAGATGAAATCTCAGATACCATTCCACGCTAGGCGAGAATCCTTCGAGCTTGCCTCGAGGAACCATGCAACCATGGCTAGCACTCCTAGTTCTTCCTCCCGCCCCTACGGCCCTCAAAAAGGTGATTGGGAGAGCTGCTCTGTAACCCATGCCCAACTGACCAAGCTCCAGGTGCAGGGCTATCTCCCCCCTGTGGATCCAGTCCCCGTTCGGGCAGGATTAACATCCTTTACTGGCGAGGCCCTGGCAGCAAATTTCCTGAATCCTTTAGAAGGGGCGGGCATGTGCTTCGTGTCTTTTCTTTTGAGAGGCGTTGGATTCCCAATCCATCCTTTCCTTCGGGGTATCCTGGAGTACTACGGCCTCCAACTGCACAATCTCACACCGGGCTCCATTTTGCACATCACGGGCTATGTTGCTCTTTGTGAGCTGTTGCTGGGCTGCGTGGCCCATTTCGAGCTATGGAGGAAGCTCTTCTACCTCGTCCCTCGCTCCCAAAAGGGATCCATATTCGAGGTGGGCGGTGCCGAAGTATGGCGTATAGCCGGGACAAGATATCTGTCCAGCACTCCGAAGAAGACATCCGAGGAGTGGCCCTCGGAGTGGTTTTATATTGAAGAAGTCGTCCTCTCGGACCCAATCCGACGCAGCCTATCTAATTTTTCCCATGGCCTGCTAAGGAAATGCCACAACTGGCACCCTTGGAGCCTCGAGGAGGAAGACAGTGCGGAAGTTAAGAAGTTAATGGACAAGGTAAAGGTACTTGCCCAGTCCAGACTGTCCATAATTGAAGTCATGGTGATTTCCATAACGCACGGTGTCCAAGGAACTAGAGGACTCCCCATGTGGAACTACAACGGGGAGGATGATACATCCCCTATGGGCGCAAGGGTCTGGATAACTTCACCGCTCTGGCCGCCATTGTCGGATTCTGGGTTCCGGTAAAACCCTTGAGGTTCGAACACTGGGGTGTGCACGAAGATCTCCCCCCTCTCTAGCTCGCACACTCAACGATCTCACGGCCTAGCTTGACAGACCCAAAGAACACGAGACACAAGATTTATACTGATCCGGGCCACCGTTGTGGTGTAATACCCTACTCCAGTGTGGTGTGGTGGATTGCCTCTTGGGCTGAGGATGAACAGTTGCAAGGGAAGAACAACCTCCTGAGGAGAGGTGTTCTTGTGCTTAGTGAACTGGTGTGAGGCTAAGGATGGAATGGTTCCGATCTAAGATGAGGTCCTCTCTAGCTATGGTGGTGGCTAGTCCTATTTATAGAGGTCTTGGTCCTCTTCCCAAATATTGAGCGGGAAGGGATCCCACAACGGCCAATTTGAAGGGAGACAACTAGTACAAGTTATCCTGACAAAAGTAGTCTTCGCATGTCAAAGGCTCTGGTGGTGATGCCGTCTTGGGATCCACGGTGACCTCCGTCCTGCCGTCCTGCTGGTCTTGGTCTTGTTGCACTGATATGGAAACCTTTGCCTGATGCCTTGGAACTCCTCGCCTGTGCTTGCCCCCTTAGAAGCAAATAGGAAACAAGGACACTGTGCTCGCTGGCGCCCGCCTGGTCTTCATCGTCATGGCTTGCGTCATTGGAACCTCGCGAGGTTCGCCTTGCCTTGGTCTCTCCGCCCCTCGCGAGCCAGCCTAGTGAGGCTGCCCCTGAGGAGGTCTTGCATCGTCTGCCTCGCGAGGCTTGGCCCCTCGCAAGGGTCTTGAATGTTTGCTGGTGAATATGGGCCGTACGGGGCCACTGGAGGAGCCACGCCGCGGGCCGCAGGCAGGCAAGTCTGGGGACCCCCGTTCCCAGAACGCCGACAGTAGCCCTCGGGCCCAAGGCACGCTCGGGCTTGGCTTCGAGGCGAAGCGAAAGGGCAAGTGCGGAGCGCCGCGGGCCCCAAAAGCCTGTGGCCTTGGTCGACGTGTGGCGACTGATTGGATGTGGGTGTCTCCGCTTCCCCATGCAGCCTCGACAACTGCCCGACTTGACAAAAGACTGGTGTGGGCTACGCTTGTCTTCATTGCTTTCCTCCGCCTTGCTCTAGATCCCAATTCTTGCCTCTTGCTTCCAAAACCTCCAGATCTGCTCCGATCTCCTTCCATGCTTCCGTCCAATGGCGTACGAAAGACCAAGGTTGACTCGCCACCCACCTGGTACATGCCGGGCCTGGAGGCGCCCAACGTCTCGGCGAAAAACCTTGCTGTCACGCGGCTGCTGACAGTGGGGGAGAACAACGAGAAGGGGGAGACCGCGCTCCGGGCAGGCTCCGCCGTGCCCGAGGCTCCGAAGAGCTCCTTCTACCCCTTCTTCATGGGCAGCATCGCCGCCGGCCTCGTTCCCCCCTTCTCCGACTTCTTCTACGCGGTCCTCCGGTACTATGGGTTACAGGCTCTTCATCTCCATCCCAACTCTGTTCTTCTCTTGTCCATCTTCGCCTTCTACTGCGAGGCGTACGTAGGGGTGATGCCGTCTGTGGCATTGCTGCGCTACTTCTTCTACCTCCGGATCAACGAAGGCCACACCACGGGGTGCGCCAACTTCATCTCAGCTGGCAAGGCCAATGCGATTTTGATGACCGAGAAGAAGGCCGATGGCTTCAGGAGCAAGTGGGTGATGATGGATGCCAAGTGTGTCCACTCATGGCTGAAGATGCCGACAGGGATGCCCCGGCCTGATGAGGGGTGGTCCTGCGCAAAGCTTACTTACGAGCGGGCTAAGCTGGTGCTGGAGAAGATGAACGCCGACCTAAGGCCGGGAGGCGCGAAGGCGGTGAAACTGACGGGGGCCATGCTCCTGAAGGAATTCTTGGCGCAGCGGGTGGCTCCTCTCCAGGCGCGCACCCGCCCCCTGTGGATGCTTGAGGATGGAGAAGACAAGATCCGCTTGAGCCCGAAGGCCTTGTCCAACTCCGTCTCCTGGTCGGAGACGACCAAGAGTATCTGCCGAATCCCCACGCTCCCTTGTTCCTCCGGAAGGACGGGGCGCAGGTTGTGGCCGCCATGCCCACCTTTGATGGGTGCGGCCTGGTGCTGTCGGCGCCTTCTGAGGTCCCTGTGGCGACGACGACGGCGGACGTATCTTCTGGTGAGTCCCGCAGGGATGAAGAGGAGGAGGAGGACGAGGAGCGCGACCTAGAGGCGGCCCCCGAGGAAATGGGGGAGACCTCCCCCTTGCGCAGGGCTGACTGAGGGAGTCCTGGATTAAGGGGTCCTCGTACAGCCGGACTATATACTTTGGCCGGACTATTGGACTATGAAGGTACAAGATTGAAGACTTCGTCCCGTGTCCGGGTGGGACTCTCCTTTGCGTGGAAGGCAAGCTTGGCAGTTCGGATATGTAGATCTCCTCCCTTGTAACCGACTCTGTGTAACCCAAGCCCCCTCCGGTGTCTATATAAACCGGAGGGTTTAGTCCATAGGACAACAACAATCATAATCATAGGCTAGCTTCTAGTGTTTAGCCTCTACGATCTCGTGGTAGATCAACTCTTGTAATACTCATATCATCAAGATCAATCAAGCAGGAAGTAGGGTATTACCTCCATCGAGAGGGCCCGAACCTGGGTAAACATTGTGTGTAACGCCCTCGATGCGGCTATATCTCCCACGTGTCGAAGCACGACTTAGAGGCATAACCGCATTGAAAGCAATGTCGCAAGTGAGGTAATCTTCGCACAACCCATGTAATACATAAGGGACAGAGATACATAGTTGGATTACAATCACCACTTCACACAAATACATGAATAAAGCATTACATCAACCAGATACAATCAAGGTCCGACTACGGAACCAAAATAAAAGAAGACTACCCCAAATGCTACACAGATCCGCGATCGACCCCAACTGGGCTCCACTACTGAACAACTAGAATGAAACAACATAAAGGACAAGATCTTCATCGGGCTCCTCCTGAGTTTGGTTGCGTCATCGGCACTGACTCATCGGCACCTGCAAACTGGTTTTGGAAGTAACTGTGAGCCACGGGTACTCAGCAATCTCACACCCTCGCGATCAAGACTATTTAAGCTTATGGGTAAGGTAAAGGTATGAGGTGGAGCTGCAGCAAGCGACTAGCATATATGGTGGCTAACATACGCAAAAGAGAGCGAGAAGAGAAGGCAAAGCATGATCGAGAATCTATGATCAAGAAGTGATCCTAGAACAACCTACGTCAAGCATAACTCCAACACCGTGTTCATTTTCCGGACTCCGCCGGAAAGAGACCATCACGGTTACACACGCGGTTGATGTATTTTAATTAAAGTCAACTTCAGGTTTTCTACAACTGGACGTTAACAAATTCCCATCTTCCCATAACCGCGGGCACGGCTTTCGAAAGTTCAAATCCCTGCAGGGGTGTCCCAACTTAGCCCATAGCAAGCTCTCACGGTCAATGAAGGATATTCCTTCTAGCGGGAAGACCCGATCAGGCTTGGAATCCCGGTTACAAGACATTTCGACAATGGTAAAACAAGACCAGCAAAGCCACCCAGATGTGCCGACAAATCCCGATAGGAGCTGCACATATCTCGTTCTCAGGGCACACCGGATGAGCAAGACGTCGGGTAAGCCAGCCCAGAGTTGCCCCTGGTAGCCTCGGACATCGCTCAGTTGGACCAACACTCAGAGGAGCACTGGCCCGGGGGGGGGGGGAGGGGGTTAAAATAAAGATGACCCTTGAGTCTGCAGAACCCAAGGGAAAGAAAAGGCTAGGTGGCGAATGGTAAAACCAATGTTGGGCCTTGCTGGAGGAGTTTTATTCAAGGCGAACTGTCAAGGGGTTCCCATTATAACCCAACTGCGTAAGGAACGCAAAATCCGGGAACATAACACCGATATGACGGAAACTAGGGCGGCAAGAGTGGAACAAAACACTAGGCATAAGGCCGAGCCTTCCACCCTTTACCAAGTATATAGATGCATTAATTAAATAAGAAATATTGTGATATCCCAACAAGTAAACATGTTCCAACAAGGAACAACATCTCCATGTTCCAACAAGGAACAAACTTCAATCTTCACCTGCAACTAGCAACGCTATAAGAGGGGCTGAGCAACGCGGTAACATAGCCAAAGAACGGTTTGCTAGGACAAGGTGGGTTAGAGGCTTGGTTCAACAATATGGGAGGCATGATAAGCAAGTGGTAGGTATCGCAGCATAGGCATAGCAAAAGAGCGAGCAACTAGCAAGCAAAGATAGAAGTGATTTCGAGGGTATGGTCATCTTGCCTGAGATCCGCAAGGAAGAAGAACGAGTCCATGAATAAGTCAAACGGACGTAGTCGAATGGTTCCTCACAAACGTGACGTTATCGGAACCAACCCGAAGAAGCAACACCGGAAAGGAGCAAACAACATAGTAAACAACCACCACATAATCATGGCATGATGCACAACCAAGTATGATGCATGTCCGGTTTAAGGAAGCATGGCATGGCAAAGTGCAAAAGTAATACTACAAATTAAGTGGAGCTCAATATGCAACGAGTTGCATATTGACGGAACACCACATCAATTATTTAGTTCTCTCTCGGTTAGGTACTCAACAATATTAAATGTTGGTTAACATGGCAAGAGGTGTAGCATAACAAACTATACCATCTAAACAATTTAAATGGGGCCGGATATAATAAACAACAAAACCGGTAAATCCCCATATGCAATTATCAATTTGGTGCAACAACAATTTTAACCAATCTTGAAGTTGTTATCATGATGCGGATGACATGTGCAAGTTTATGCTATTTTTATTAAAAGTTGACAAGAGCATTATGAAACATTTGTCACCGTGGTGGAAAGGAAAAAGGGTGCCACGGCAACGATAACGAAAACGGTGCCACGATAACGTTCCGGTTCCGGTAACTCGATTGAGATACCAATGCAAAGGAGAAGTGTGCGGAACATGACATGCAAGGATGGTGGGGAGTGATCCCGGATTCCGGGTGTCCCACGAGTTGGTGGCATGGCAAAAACAGGGGCGACATGCACCGACAATTCGAGCACGGAGCAAGCACGAGCATCTCATACAACACACAACATTCGTTCATGGGCGTCGTCTCGAGGGTTATACCTTCGAAGGGTGCGTTATCGGAGCGGTTCGGGTCAAGCGGTGTAGTCGTTCACAATCGTCGTGGGAAGTAGTGGTACTCGGTCGTCGTGGAAGTAGTTGTTCGCGGGTCGTTGTGGGAAGTTGTCCTTCTCGTGGCGACGGTAGTTGTTCACCCGACGGTCTTTGGCAACGGTCACGACGTACAGGGTTCGTAGATGTTCGGGTCGAGGGTAGCGGTACTTAGTATCTTGTGGAACTTGACGGTCCGTCATGGTACTTGGCGGTCTCGATCAGAGCAGCAAGACGTAACCGAACTTGGGGTCTCGGTCCTTGCAATCAAAAGGGTACTTGCGGTCTTGACGAACCCGTAGTGGTACTGGGTGAGATCATGGCCATGGTAGTCTTCGAACTTGGAGTTTTGTGTAGTCGAACTTGAGGTGCTCCTGGACCGGCTGGACTTGGCACATCCGACAGCAAAAGATACACAAATCGGGGTCGGTGGTGACTATGAGGAATCCAATGACGAGGCACTCGGCATCGAGGTCCCGCAGCGCATCAGCGGCAGGAGGCAGGCCCTAACAGAGATGGAACATGGCGGACGCATGCGGAGGGGAACACGACGAAGTGGACGGCAGCGGCTTGCTTGCCGGCAATGGTTGGAGACGGAGGTCGCCGATGTAGGGACTCGACCGGAGTCAACGACGCGGTCGTCGCTGGCCCACACAATGGGTCAGCGAGGCAGGGACGCTGGCGATGCAAAGGTCAGGGCGGTACTGCGGTGGCGCCGCACAGCAGAAGAAGAAGAGGGAGGCGCGACAGAGGCGATGGCACGCGGGTCTGGCGAGCTCCGACCCGTGGCGGCGCACGCGCAGAGGTAGGTCGCGGCGTGCGCGAGGTGGCCAGGTGGCGGCGACGGGCGACGCTGGGAAGAGCAGCTGCAGCAGGGCGTGGAAGGAGGAGTAGCAGAGGAAGGGGGCCGCGCGGAGGGGCGACGTGCTCGCCGGCGTGAGGTGCGCATAGGCGAGGGAGAGTTAGGGAGGAGACGTGCGCGTCGGGGTCCTGTGGGTGGCGGCGCGAGGGAGATGGGGATCGAGGAGATGTGGATCGAGGGAGATGGTGCTTCGGGCGCGTGCGTCCTCTCCTGGCGGCGCGAGGTTAGCGAGAGGAGGGAGAGATGGGAGATGGGTATCAGGCTACGGTACTAGGGTTAGAAAGCGGGACTGGGAAGTGGGCCGGCCTGGACTGAGGCCCAAGTGGCCAGCTGGGCTACTCTCTCTCTCCCCCACTCCTTTGTTTAAAAAAATAGAGAACTAAAGGAAAGGAAAAAGGACAGAGGAGAAGGTTGAAGAAGAATTTGGACAAGCGGTAAATTTTCTTGGACTCACAAAAATATGTTAGGTCCGAGAAAATTAGGAAGGACCAAGATTGAAAGAATAAATTCAAATTTCTTTGAATTTAATTCAAAAGGTTTGAACTAGGATAGGTTTTAGGAGTGCCCAAAAATGTTGAGAAATTAGGTGGAGCTCCGGAAAATGACGAAAGGACATGTGGCAAAGTTAGAGGCCAAGAGTTGAGAAGGAAAAAGGCATGGAACTTAGCTGTAAGTGTGTTATGGTGATTCCAAATTAATGGAATGGTTTTTATATAGCTCCCTAAATATTGGGAGGATATGTTATAAAGAGAAACACCATGTGAATTCCCTCGATTTAAATGGAGCGAAGATCCATACGGTTTATTAATATGAGTTGCAAATATTAATGACATGATGGCATGATGACAAGATGCAATGCACATGATGCAAAGATGAATGCAATGCATGACACGCAAGCAAAGACAACGCAACAACAGCGAATAACTGGATGACACCTGGCACATCGGTCTCGGGGCGTTACAACACTCCACCACTACGAGAGGATCTCGTCCCGAGATCTAGAATGTCACCGGAGGGACAAACGGAAGAGAAAGAGAAGAGGTAAAACTAAGTTGCTTCTTTGACAAACGAGTGAAACCAAAGAACCTTGCGAGGTTGAGCAAAAGACAGAAAGAAAGCAACGGAGATGAACGAAGTTGAAAACACTCCGTTAGGAAAGAGGAACGAGGAAGAACAAAGTCGGACAGCACTCCGGTTGAAAAGTGATACAAGACTTGATAAGATGAAAAGAACCGAGCAGAGGGCACAACTCTCCGGTTAAATGGATAGGCATGAAAAGAACAAGGTCCTGACAAGAACAAGAAGAAATGTTGAAGATAGCACCATCACAATGCCTCCGGAACAAAAGAAAGAGTGGAATGGAATGAACGAAGTGAAACAAGATCTCGAGGGAGCACGCTTACAACAACAGCTATAACGGAGTTGTTGGAAAACCAACAACGAAAAGAATAAGCTTGATATGGTCTTATGGAATACATCTCAAAATTATGGGGTGACAACCTGCCACTCACGGGAAAAGAATTGGATTGGAATGAACAAGGAGACGAGAAAATATTTCACCGGGAGGATAAAGAAGATCTTGGGTCCTTTATAAGCACCATAGATAGCAAGAATCCTTAGGGAAGGCTTTAGGAGAAATATAACCCAAGATAACTCCAACGAAGAGGTTGATGGATTTAAAATATCTCATTCTTAACAACCTGTGAATCATGAGACCTGAACTCAAATTATCAAGAATGACATAATACCACCTCAAATGATACGGTTGAGATAATTGCACTCCAGAATGTTTGAGCTCCTCTGAAAAGAATCTTGATGAACACTTCGAGAAGGATTTAAATCCTTGATGAACCATCAAGTAGAACCTCCATGAAGAACTCCGGTAACGAAAGGATGATCAAAACAGAATGAAGGAGAAGTTGAAAACACCAGTTGAACCCTCAATGATTTAGATGGGGCTTCATGATGAAATAATTGAGAGAACTTGGAACTCCGGGAAAAAGAGAAGATGACAACAATTGAAAGCGAGAATTTGATGAGCCTCCGGAATAAGGAATTACTCACTTCGATGAAACAAGAATAAGAATTACATTATGCTTATCCTTCACCAATTAAATTGATGACAATCAACGGATTTGGCACACTACTTATTCTCGTAGCAAGGATTAAGAGAGATATAACATAAACTTGGGAAGGTCTTCAACGAACCACCGGTAGGATTGGAACGTCGAATAAATTGATACGATAACAAAGGAAGAGAATCTTGAATGAACCGCCGTAAGAATTGAAGAAAAAAACGAATAAAACATGAAGAAACACCAGGAAGGATTAGCAAATGAACGACGATGCTTGAGAGGATTTAGATACATGAGAACAAAGAGATCACGAGCCGATTAGAGGATATTTGAACGATGCACCAGTAAGATTTGGAGAATGATAGCTACGCGCTGAGAATGAATAAACCCGAAATGATGGCCTTCGGAGAATCAAACTGAAAAGACTCCTGAATTGCTTCGGAAGGGTGAAAAGAATTCTGACAATCGAATACAATGATGAGAGAATGGCAAAAGCTATAACTATGAATCTTGAAGAGAAAAGAGCAAGATTTAGAGGAAAAATCTTCTTCGGTCTTCAAAAGCAGAGAATGACGACGAGAAACACGACCAAGAATTGTTAAGGCACTCTGTGATGAAGAATAGAAAGGTTGATCCAATGGCGAAAAGAAATGAAAGATCTTGGAGAAAGGCATTTGACTGATGACAATTCATTCTCACGTCAAACTTTAAGAATTTGAGGATAGCTCCGGGAAAATAAGAAGGGTCAGGTAAGATCCTGAGAAAAGACCTGTGGGTTAGGGCCACTCAAAAGAAACACCATTGAACAATTTAAAAGAGGGATTGCGCCGGTTGAAATAAATGGCTTGAATGAGGTAACATCCTCGCAAAAACTGGAACGAAAGCGGAGTGGAAACACGAATCTCCGAGATATCTTGAGCACTCCGGAACAATAAATAGCAAGAAGTGGAATGATAATAAAGTGCACCGGCATGAGAAGGTATTTGAAACGAGGAAAAGGGTATGATCAACACAACTTGAATTGAAACCACCGGAGAAGAGAAGAAACAAAGAATGATAACTTGAAGCTCCGTTAGGATCTTCATGAGAATCACCGGATAAGAATATTGACGGAAAAGAATGGCGAGACTTCACAAGAATAAAAGGATACTTGATAAAGAAATCTTAGTCCTTGAGGAAAAAGGGTGGGTGGGCGGGAAAAACACAGGCAACTTGGAGACGGATGAAACGAACACCGTTGAGAAGAACTGATAATTGATCTTGCGAATGTTGAAGTGATCGGATCCACTTGAAGAGAGACACACCGGTTGAAAAGGATTGACATGACAGACTCGATGATCGAGAAGGATTAGTATTCACATCGGAGTATGAGAACACCATGTGGGGAAGGTATGGAATCAACATTTGCCTTCGAAGCAACTCGAATACCACAACTCAAAACAAAACAAAGGATTGGCTTGCAGAATAAGCCGGAACAAACATATAATAGAGATTTCGTCCGAAGTTTTCGTGGTGGGGCCTACACGGGCTCGATCATACAGTACCATCATGTACAAGGCAGTACGCATGACATACGAAGCGTCCCCGAGTCGGCATAGCCAAGGACTCTTTAAGACACAACAAGACCACTGTAAAACCAACCGTGGATAGGCGGACCACTAGACGTCGAACCCCAATTTCATATCATACATCTGTCGAAAAGATATCCTAAGAGCTACTTGAATTCCCACTTATAAACTCCCGGAACTTTCCGGTTGTGCAATCAGGTGTTGGGGATACAGGGGAAGCATAATATCTCACCCAAAACTAACAAATCCTACATCCAGCTGTATCCATCCTTCAACACATAACCAAGAAACCTTCGGAAATCATCTACCTCAACCTTCGAAAAGCAACCGTTATACAAGTTATGGCAATACTCCCGAACTCCCGCCCTAGTACTGGGTGGCGTCGAGGTTATCTCACCAACAACTGCATAAAAGAGATTTTCGATGTCGGCGAAACTAAACTTAGGTATTCCAGAACTGCAACGATAAAATTGTGACGACAACACCTCGGAGCTCAACTCCCCGGGACACTGCCACAACCCCTAAATGTCAGGAGGCACCAAGAACAATGTTCTCGTCACAAAACCATCGGAACGATTCCAAGATACCCGCGTGATCCTAAATTTTTCTAGGGAAATTTGAGAAGAGAAGAGTCAAAACTCTACGTCAGGATGCCTTACCAGAGCGAGGAAGGGACTGGGGAGTAAAAAGAATTCCTAAACTCTTCGACATATAATTCCTAAATGACTCCAAACATTTTTCTAGACTCAACTCGTCCACTAATTTGATCAAGCAGTGGGGGCTCCTAAGGTCGGGGAAGGCTCTGATTACCAACTTGTAACGCCCTCGATGCGGTTATATCTCCCACGTGTCGAAGCACGACTTAGAGGCATAACCGCATTGAAAGCAATGTCGCAAGTGAGGTAATCTTCACACAACCCATGTAATACATAAGGGACAGAGATACATAGTTGGCTTACAATCGCCACTTCACACAAATACATGGATAAAGCATTACATCAACCAGATACAAGCAAGGACTGACTACGGAACCAAAATAAAAGAAGACTACCCCAAATGCTACACAGATCCCCGATCGACCCCAACTAGGCTCCACTACTGAACAACTAGAACGAAGCAACATAAAGGACAAGATCTTCATCGGGCTCCTCCTGAGTTTGGTTGCGTCATCGGCACTGACTCATTGGCACCTGCAAACTGGTTTTGGAAGTAAATGTAAGCCACGGGGACTCAGCAATCTCGCACCCTCGCGATCAAGACTATTTAAGCTTATGGGTAAGGTAAAAGTATGAGGTGGAGCTGCAGCAAGCGACTAGCATATATGGTGGCTAACATACGCAAAAGAGAGCGAGAAGAGAAGGCAAAGCACGGTCGAGAATCTATGATCGAGAAGTGATCCTAGAACAACCTATGTCAAGCATAACTCCAACACCGTGTTCACTTTCCGGACTCCGCCGGAAAGAGACCATCACGGTTACACACGCAGTTGATGTATTTTAATTAAAGTCACCTTCAGGTTTTCTACAACCGGACGTTAACAAATTCCCATTTGCCCATAACCGCGGGCACGGGTTTCGAAATTTCAAATCCCTGCAGGGTGTCCCAACTTAGCCCATAACAAGCTCTCACGGTCAACGAAGGATATTCCTTCTAGCGTGAAGACCCGATCAGGCTCGGAATCCCGATTACAAGACATTTCGACAATGGTAAAACAAGACCAGCAAAGCCACCCAGATGTGCCGACAAATCCCGATAGGAGCTGCACATATCTCATTCTCAGGGCACACCGGATGAGCAAGACGTCGGGTAAGCCAGCCCAGAGTTGCCCCTGGTAGCCTCAGACATCGCTCGGTTGGACCAACACTCAGAGGAGCACTGGCCCGGGGGGGTTAAAATAAAGATGACCCTTGAGTCTGCAGAACCCAAGGGAAAGAAAAGGCTAGGTGGCGAATGGTAAAACCAATGTTGGGCCTTGCTGGAGGAGTTTTATTCAAGGCGAACTGTCAAGGGGTTCCCATTATAACCCAACCGCGTAAGGAACGCAAAATCCGGGAACATAACACCGATATGACGGAAACTGGGGCGGCAAGAGTGGAACAAAACACTAGGCATAAGGCCGAGCCTTCCACCCTTTACCAAGTATATAGATGCATTAATTAAATAAGAGATATTGTGATATCCCAACAAGTAAACATGTTCCAACAAGGAACAACATCTCCATGTTCCAACAAGGAACAAACTTCAATCTTCACCTGTAACTAGCAACGCTATAAGAGGGGCTGAGCAACGCGGTAACATAGCCAAACAACGGTTTGCTAGGACAAGGTGGGTTAGAGGCTTGGTTCAACAATATGGGAGGCATGATAAGCAAGTGGTAGGTATCGCAACATAGGCATAGCAAAAGAGCGAGCAACTAGCAAGCAAAGATAGAAGTGATTTCGAGGGTATGGACATCTTGCCTGAGATCCGCAAGGAAGAAGAACGAGTCCATGAAGAAGTCAAACGGACGTAGTCGAACGGTTCCTCACAAACGTGACGTTATCAGAACCAACCCGAAGAAGCAACACCGAAAAGCAGCAAACAACATAGTAAACAACCACCACATAATCATGGCATGATGCACAACCAAGTATGATGCATGTCCGGTTTAAGGAAGCATGGCATGGCAAAGTGCAAAAGTAATACTACAAATTAAGTGGAGCTCAATATGCAACGAGTTGCATATTGACGGAACACCACATCAATTATTTAGTTCTCTCTCGGTTAGGTACTCAACAATATTAAATGTTGGTTAACATGGCAAGAGGTGTAGCATAACAAACTATACCATCTAAACAATTTAAATGGGGCCGGATATAATAAACAACAAAACCGGTAAATCCCCATATGCAATTATCAATTTGGTGCAACAACAATTTTAACCAATCTTGAAGTTGTTATCATGATGCGGATGACATGTGCAAGTTTATGCTATTTTTATTAAAAGTTGACAAGAGCATTATGAAACATTTGTCACCATGGTGGAAAGGAAAAAGGGTGCCACGGCAACGATAACGAAAACGGTGCCACGATAACGTTCCGGTTCCGGTAACTCGATTGAGATACCGATGCAAAGGAGAAGTGTGCGGAACATGACATGAAAGGATGGTAGGGAGTGATCCCGGATTCCGGGTGTCCCACGAGTTGGTGGCATGGCAAAAAGAGGGGTGACGTGCACCGACAATTCGAGCATGGAGCAAGCACGAGCATCTCATACAACACACAACATTCGTTCACGGGCGTCGTCTTGAGGGTTATACCTTCGAAGGGTGTGTTATCGGAGCGGTTCGGGTCAAGTGGTGTAGTCGTTCACGATCGTCGTGGGAAGTAGTGGTACTCGGTCATCGTGGAAGTAGTTGTTCACGGGTCGTTGTGGGAAGTTGTCCTTCTCGTGGCGACGGTAGTTGTTCACCCGACGGTCTTTGGCAACGGTCACGACATACAGGGTTCGTAGATGTTCGGGTCGAGGGTAGCGGTACTTAGTATCTTGTGGAACTTGACGGTCCATCATGGTACTTGGCGGTCTCGATCGGAGCAGCAAGACGTAGCTGAACTTGGGGTCTCGGTCCTGGCAATCAAAAGGGTACTTGCGGTCTTGACGAACCCGTAGTGGTACTAGGTGAGATCATGTCCATGGTTGTCTTCGGACTTGGAGTTTTGTGTAGTCGAACTTGAGGTGCTCCTGGACCGGCTGGACTTGGCGCATCCGACAGCAAAAGATACACAAATCGGGGTCGGTGGTGACTATGAGTAATCCAACGACGAGGCACTCGGCATCGAGGTCCCGCAGCGCATCAGCGGCAGGAGGCAGGCCCTAACAGAGATGGAACATGGCGGACGCATGCGGAGGGGAACACGACGAAGTGGACGGCAGCGGCTTGCTTGCCGGCAACGGCTGGAGACGGAGGTCGCCGGTGCAGGGACTCGACCGGAGTCAACGACGCGGTCGTTGCTGGCCCACGCAACGGGTCAGCGAGGCAGGGACACTGGCGATGCAAAGGTCAGGGCGGTACTGCGGTGGCGCTGCACAACAGAAGAAGAAGAGGGAGGCGCGACAAAGGCGATGGCACGCGGGTCCAGCGAGCTCCGACCCGTGGCGGCGCACGCGCAGAGGTAGGTCGCGGCGCGCGCGAGGTGGCCCGGTGGCGGCGACGGGCGACGCTGGGAAGAGCAGCTGCAGCAGGGCGTGGAAGGAGGAGTAGTAGAGGAAGGGGGCCGCGCGGAGGGGCGACGTGCTCGCCGGTGTGAGGTGCGCATAGGCGAGGGAGAGTCAGGGAGGAGACGTGCGCGTCGGGGTCCTGTGGGTGGCGGCGCGAGGGAGATGGGGATCGAGGAGATGTGGATCGAGGGAGATGGTGGTTCGGGCACGTGCGTTCTCTCCTGGCGGCGCGAGGTTAGCGAGAGGAGGGGGAGATGGGAGATGGGGATCGGGCTGCGGTACTAGGGTTAGAAAGCGGGACTGGGAAGCGGGCCGGCCTGGACTGAGGCCCAAGTGGCCAGCTGGGCTACTCTCTCTCCCCCACTCCTTTGTTTAAAAAAACAGAGAACTAAAAGAAAGGAAAAAGGACAGAGGAGAAGGTTGAAGAAGAATTTGGACAAGCGGTAAATTTTCTTGGACTCACAAAAATATGTTAGGTCCGAGAAAATTAGGAAAGACCAAGATTGAAAGAATAAATTCAAATTTCTTTGAATTTAATTCAAAAGGTTTGAACTAGGATAGGTTTTAGGAGTGCCCAAAAATGTTGAGAAATTAGGTGGAGCTTCGGAAAATGACGAAAGGACATGTGGCAAAGTTAGAGGCCAAGAGTTGAGAAGGAAAAAGGCATGGAACTTAGCTGTAAGTGTGTTATGGTGATTCCAAATTAATGGAATGGTTTTTATATAGCTCCCTAAATATTGGGAGGGTATGTTATAAAGAGAAACACCATGTGAATTCCCTCGATTTAAATGGAGCGAAGATCCATACGGTTTATTAATATGAGTTGCAAAGATTAATGACATGATGGCATGATGACAAGATGCAATGCACATGATGCAAAGATGAATGCAATGCATGACACGCAAGCAAAGACAATGCAACAACAGCGAATAACTGGACGACACCTGGCACATCGGTCTCGGGGCGTTACATTGTGTCCCCTGCCTCCTGTTACCATCCGCCTTAGACGCACAGTTCAGGACCCCCTACCCGAGATCCACCGGTTTTGACACTGACATTGGAGCTTTCATTGAGAGTTCCACTATGTCATCACCATAAGGTTTGATGGCTCCTTCGATCATCGGCAACGATGCGATCCAGGGTGAGGTTTTTCTCCTCGGACAGATCTTCGTATTCGACGGCTTCGTACTGCAGGCCAACTCGCTTGGCCATCTGGAGCGGATCGAGAGCTACGCCCCTGGCCATCAGGTCAGGTTTGGAAGCTTGAACTATACTGCCGACATCCATAGAGACTTGATCTTAGATGGATTTGAGCCCATGTTAGGTGCGCCGCACAGTCGCGACGAGCATGACTTAGCTATGCTGCCGGACGGTGTTCGGGAGATCACACCTGTGGCTACTCCAGCCCTCAATCCGGAGCAGATCACGCCGTCCGAGGATGGGTGGATGGACCCCGCCACGGAGGCCGCACACCCAGCGGCGATAGAGCCGAATACTGACTTCACCTCCTATGAGACCTGTGTTGCCGGACCCTTGGATTCTTCCCCGGCCACAGGCTCCTAATCGCCTGCGTCCGTGCCTATCGTATCTGATTGGGCATCGATCATGGAGTTTACCTCCGCGGATACCTTCTAGCACTCGCCCTTAGGTGACGTGCTAAATTCATTGAGGTCTCTCTCCTTGTCAGGAGACCCTTGGCCGAACTATGTACGGCTTGAGTGGGAAGCGGACAACAAAGAAATTCATTCCCCACTCACCATCCACTTAATAGCCACTGTCGACGACTTAACCGACATGCTTGATTTCGGCTCTGAAGACATCGACGGTATGGACGACAATGCATGAGAAAAACAGGAACCACCGCCCACAGGGCACTGGACAACCACCTCATCATATGATATATACATGGTGGACACCCCCAAAGAAAGCGATGGCAATAAGGCAACAGAGGATAATCCCCTCGAGAAGCAATCTAAGCACCGGCATCATCGGCGCCGCTCTAAGCCCCGCCATAGCAAAAGCAGCAATACCGGCACAAGAGATAATAATGCTGAGAATAGCGCCGAAGACGAAGACAATCCCCTCCAGCCAGGCCTCGAGCGGGAGGATGGGCAAGCTAGCCCTAAGGAACAGGCAGCAGACGGAGAATCAGAGGATGGCAATTACATGCCTCTCTTCGAAGGCGAGGTGAGCCTCAGCGACGATGAATTTATCGTGCCTAAGGATCCGGCTGAACAAGAGCGCTTCAAGCGCCGTCTTATAGCCACAACAAAAAGCCTGAAGAAAAAATAACATCAGCTTCAAGCTGACCAAGATCTGCTAGCGGATAGATGGACTGAGGTCCTGGCAGCCGAGGAATACGAACTCAAGCACCCAACCAAAAGTTACCCAAAGCGCAGGTTGCTACCCCAACTCGAGGAGGAAGCATTAAAGCCTACGCTCCCAATGTATGATGCGTCTGACCGACCACCTCGTGGCCGAGACAAAGCGACATACCAGGCCGAAGTCCAGCTCGCACCCCGTCGCCAGTTAAACAAAAATACCAAGGCCCGGGGTAATACGCAGGACCCGCGAGACGTATTGGAAAACAAGGCAGGACATGTAAGATCGATCTATGGATCATGGGGGCGCGCCCCAACGCGTGACGATGACTGTCACGCCAGATATGCTAAAAGAAAATCTGGCCGGGCCGAATACAGCAGACAAGACTCGTATGAACTGCGTCGTGATATAGCCCGGCACAGAGGCGCCGCACACCCCCTATGCTTCACTAATGAAGTAATGGATCATGAATTCCCAGAAGGTTTTAAAACCGTGAACATCGAATCATATGATGGTACAACAGACCCCATGGTGTGGATCGAAGATTTCCTCCTCCACATTCACATGGCCCGCGGTGACGATCTACATGCCATTCTTTTCTGGCGCCGTTGTCGAGGAGGTTAGCGCTTGAAGGTATATATTTTGATCTTGCAATCGAGTCTTCTAGTTTCTTGTTTTATAACTAGTTTAGTTTATAAAATAAAACTATAAAAACATGGAATTGAGTTTGTCTCATACGCTTCACTTTTTTAATATCTTTCGTGAGTATGATGGAAAGGATAATTGTGCTCAAGTCCTAGAAGAAGAAATCTATAAAATGTTTGGCACTAAATATTTGAATGATGAGCATGATTGCAATGTTGTTAGTATGAATTCCTTGAATATCCATGATGCTAATGATATGCAAAGCCACAAGCTTGGGGAAGCTATGTTTGATGAAGATGATATTTTTTGTCCCCCAAGTTTTGATGAGCAAATTTATTATGATGAAAGCATGCCTCCTATATATGATGATTATTGTGATGACACATATGCTTTAAAGAATAATGATAACAATGAAACTTGTCATCTTGATTTCAAATTTCAATCCCATGATAGTTATTTCATTAAGTTTGCTCCCACTACTATTGATGAGAAGAATTTTGCTTATGTGGAGAGTAGTAAATTTTGCATGCTTGTAGATCATGAAAAGAATGCTTTAGGTGCTGGTTATATTGTTAAATTCATTCATGATGCTACTGAAAATTATTATGAGGGAGGAACATATGCTTGTAGGAGTTGCAATAATATCAAGTTTCCTCTCTATATGCTTAAAATCTTGAAGTTAAGCTTGTTTTGCTTTCCTATGCAAGTTGATTCTTGTTCCCACAAGTTGTTTGATCACAAAATCCCTACGCATAGGAAGTGGGTTAGACTTAAATGTGCTAGTCATATTCTTCATGATGCTCTATTTATGTTTCAATTCTCATCCTTTATGTGAGCATCATTGAAATCATCATGCCTAGCTAGGGGCGTTAAACGATAGCGCTTGTTTGGAGGCAACCCAATTTTATTTTAGTTCCTTGCTTTTTGTTCCTGTTTAGTAATAAATAATTCATCTAGCCTCTGTTTAGATGTCTTTTTATGCTTTTAATTAGTGTTTGTGCCAAGTAGAACCTTTGGGAAGACTTGGGGAAAGTCTTGTTGATCATGCTGTAAAAAACAGAAACTTTAGCGTGCTACATCTTGAGCTTGCGTTGGTTTTCCCCAAAGAGGAAGGAATGATGTAGCAGAGTAGCGTAAGTATTTCCCTCAGTTTTTGAGAACCAAGATATCAATCCAGTAGGAGCCCACGCTTAAGTCCCTCGTACCTGCACAAAGCGATAGCTTCTCGCAACCAACGCGATTAGGGGTTGTCAAGCCCTTCACGGTCACTTACGAGAGTGAGATCTGATAGATATAATATTTTTGGTATTTTTTGATATAAAGATGCAAAGTAAAAAGTAAAAGCAAAGTAAATAGCAAAACAATATAAAAGTGATGGAGATTGATATGATGAGAATAGACCCGGGGGCCATAGGTTTCACTAGTGGCTTCTCTCAAGAGCATAACTATTCTACGGTGGGTGAACAAATTACTGTTGAGCAATTGATAGAATTGTGCATAATTATGAGAATATCTAGGCATGATCATGTATATAGGCATCACATCCATGACAAGTATATCGAAACGATTTTGCATCTACTACTATTACTCCACTCATCGACCGCTATCTAGCATGCATCTAGAGTATTAAGTTAAAAACAGAGTAACGCATTAAGCAAGATGACATGATGTAGAGAGATAAATTCATGCAATATGAAATAAACCCCATCTTGTTATCCTCGATGGCAATGATACAATACGTGCCTTGCTGCCCCTTCTGTCACTGGGTAAGGACACCGCAAGATCGAACCCAAAGCTAAGCACTTCTCCCATGGAAAGAACTACCAATCTAGTTGGCCAAACCAAACGGATAATTCGAAGAGACTTGCAAAGATAACCAATCATGCATAAAAGAATTCAGAGAAGATTCAAATATTATTCATAGATAGACTTGATCATAAACCCACAATTCACCGGTCTCAACAAACACACCGCAAAAAGAAGATTACATCGAATAGATCTCCATGAGAGAGGGGGAGAACTTTGTATTGAGCTTCAAAGAGAGAGAAGAAGCCATCTAGCTACTAACTATGGACCCGAAGGTCTGAGGTAAACTACTCACACTTCATCGAAGGGGCTAGGATGATGTAGAAGCCCTCCATGATGACGGCCCTCTTCTGGCGGAGCTCTGGAACAGGCCCCAAGATGGGATCTCGTGGATATAGAAAGTTGCGGCGGTGGAACTAGGTTTTTGGCTCCTGTTCTGGTCGTTTGGGGGTACGCGTGTATATATAGGAGGAAGGAGTACGTCGGTGGAGCACCGAGGGGCCCACGAGGCAGGGGGCGCGCCCTAGGGGGGGCGCCCCCCACCCTCGTGACCACCTCTTTGATCCCTTGCAGTAGGGTCCAAGTCTCCTGGATCACGTTCGGTGAGAGAATCACGTTTCCGAAGATTTTATTCCGTTTGGACTCCGTTTTATATTCTGTTTATCTGAAACACTGAAATAGGAAAAAAACAGCAATTCTGGGCTGGGCCTCCGGTTAATAGGTTAGTCCCAAAAATAATATAAAAGTGGAAAATAAAGCCCAGTATAGTCCAAAACAGTAGATAATATAGCATGGAGCAATCAAAAATTATAGATACGTTGGAGACGTATCATAGCGCTCACGAGAATTGCTGCCATTTTTATTTGAAGAGTGCTATTTAGTTAATTATTTTTGCAGATGATTAATAGATAAATTCCTCAGGTCCAGCAATTTGTTTGAGAATTTTATGAGTTCCATAAGTATACGTTTGATCCAGATTACTACAGACTGTTCTGTTTTTGACAGATTCTGTTTTTCGTGTGTTGTTTGCTTATTTTGATGAATCTGTGGCTAGTAAAATAGTTTATAGACCATAGAGAAGTTGGAATACGGTAGGTTTAACACCAATATAAATAAATAATGAGTTCATTATAGTACCTTGAAGTGGTGATTTATTTTCTTATACTAACGGAGCTTACGAGTTTTCTGGTAAGTTTTGTGTTGTGAAGTTTTCAAGTTTTGGGTAAGGATTCGATGGACTATGGAATAAGGAGTGGCAAGAGCCTAAGCTTGGTGATGCACAAGGCACCCCAAGGTAATTTTTAAGGACAAGAAAGAGCCTAAGCTTGGGGATGCCCCGGAAGGCATCCCCTCTTTCATCTTTGTTCATCGGTAACTTTACTTGGAGCTATATTTTTATTCGCAACATGATATGTGTTTTGCTTGGAGCGCCATTTCATTTTATTTTTCTTTGCTTGCTGTTTGAATAAAATACCAAGATCTGAAATTATTAAATGTTAGAGAGTCTTCACATAGTTGCATAATTATTCGACTACTTATTGATCTTCACTTATATCTTTTAGAGCATGGTGGTAGTTTTATTTTGAAGAAATAGATGAACTCTCATGCTTCACTTATATTATTTTGAGAGTCTTAATAGCATGGTAATTTTCATAAAATCCTAATATGCTAGGTATACAAGATTAGTAAAAACTTTCATATAGAGTATTGAATACTAAGAGAAGTTTGATGCTTGATGATTGTTTTGAGATATGGAGGTAATAATATCAAAGTCGTGCTAGTTGAGTAGTTGTGAATTTGAGGAATACTTGTGTTGAAGTTTGCAAGTCCCATAGCATGCACGTATGGTAAACGTTATGTAACAAATTTGAAACATGATGTGTTATTTGATTGTCCTCCTTATGAGTGGCGGTCGGGGACGAGCGATGGTCTTTTCCTACCAATCTATCCCCCTAGGAGCATGCGCGTAGTGCCGAGGTTTTTGATGACTTGTAGATTTTTGCAATAAGTATGTGAATTCTTTATGACTAATGTTGAGTCCATAGATTATACGCACTCTCACTCTTCCATCCTTGCTAGCCTCTTCGGTACCGTGCATTGCCCTTTCTCACATTGAGAGTTGGCGCAAACTTCGCCGGTGCATCCAAACCCCGTGATATGATACACTCTATCACACATAAACCTCCTTATATCTTCCTCAAAACAGCCACCATACCTACCTATTATGGCATTTCCATAGCCATTCCGAGATATATTGCCATGCAACTTTCCACCATTCAGTTTATCATGACACATTCATCATTGTCATATTGCTTTGCATGATCATGTAGTTGACATCGTATTTGTGGCAAAGCCACCGTTCGTAATTCTTTCATACATGTCACTCTTGGTTCATTGCATATCCCGGTACACCGCCGGAGGCATTCATATAGAGTCATCTTTGTTCTAGTATCGAGTTGTAATCATTGAGTTGTAAATAAATAGAAGTGTGATGATCATCATTATTAGAGCATTGTCCCAAGTGAGGAATAAAAAAAAGAGAAAGGCCATTAAAAAATGAGAAGGCCCAAAAAAAGGGGGAGAAAGGCCATAAAAAAGATAGAATGCCCAAAAAATGATGAGAGAAAAAGAGAGAAGGGACAATGTTACTATCCTTTTACCACACTTGTGCTTCAAAGTAGCACCATGATCTTCATAGTAGAGAGTCTCTCATGTTATCACTTTCATATACTAGTGGGAATTTTTCATTATAGAACTTGGCTTGTATATTCCAACAATGGGCCTCCTCAAGTGCCCTATGTCTTCGTGAGCAAGCAAGTTGGATGCACACCCACTTAGTTTCTTTTGTCGAGCTTTCATACATTTATAACTCTAGTGCATCCGTTGCATGGCAATCCCTACTCCTCGCATTAACATCAATCGATGGGCATCTCCGTAGCTCATTGATTAGCCTCGTTGATGTGAGACTTTCTCCTTTTTTTCTTCTCCAGATAACCCCCCTCATTATATTCTATTCCACCCATAGTGCTATGTCCATGGCTCACGCTCATGTATTGTGTGAAAGTTTATAGGTTTGAGATTACTAAAGTATGAAACAATTGCTTGGCTTGTCATCGGGGTTGTGCATGATGAGAGCATTCTTGTGTGACGAAAATGGAGCATGACTAAACCATATGATTTTGTAGGGATGAACTTTCTTTGGCCATGTTATTTTGAGAAGACATAATTGCTTAGTTAGTATGCTTGAAGTATTATCATTTTTATGTCAATATGAACTTTTATCTTGAATCTTTTGGATCTGAATATTCATGCCACAATTAATAAGAATTACATTTAAATTACGCCAAGTAGCACTCCACATCAAAAATTCTGTTTTTATCATTTACCTACTCGAGGACGAGCAGGAATTAAGCTTGGGGATGCTGATACGTCTCCAACGTATATATAATTTTTGATTGCTCCATGCTATATTATCTACTGTTTTGAATGTTTATGGGCTTTATTATACACTTTTATATCATTTTTGGGACTAACCTATTAACCCAGAGCCCAGTGCCAGTTTCTGTTTTTACCTTGTTTTAGGATTTCGAAGAAAAGGAAAATCAAACGGAGTCCAATTGACCTGAAACTTCACGGAACTCATTTTTGGAAGGAAAGAAGCCTAGAAGACTTGGAGTGCACGTCAGGGGATCTACGAGGAGGCCACGAGGCAGGGGGGCGCACCCACCCCGTGGGCGCGCCCTCCACCCTCGTGGGCCCCTCGTGCCCCCCTGACGTACTTCTTCCACCTATATATCTCCATATACCCTAAAAACATCCGAGAGCACAATAGATCGGGAGTTCCACTGCCAGAAGCCTCCGTAGCCACCCAAAGCCAATCTAGACCCGTTCCGGCACCCTGCCGGAGGGGGGAATCCCTCTCTGGTGGCCATCTTCATCATCCCGGTGCTCTCCATGACGAAGAGGGAGTAGTTCTCCCTCGGGGCTGAGGGTATGTACCAGTAGCTATGTGTTTGATCTCTCTCTCTCTCGTGTTCTTGATTTGGCATGATCTTGATGTATCACGAGCTTTGCTATTATAGTTGGATCTTATGTTTCTTCTCCCCCTCTACTCTCTTGTAATGGATTGAGTTTCCCCTTTGAAGTCATCTTATTGGATTGAGTCCTTAAAGATTTGAGAACACTTGATGTATGTCTTGTCGTGCGTATCTGTGGTGACAATGGGATATCACGTGATTCACTTGATGTATGTTTTGGTGATCAACTTGCGGGTTCCGCCCATGAACCTATGCATAGGGGTTGGCACATGTTTTTGTCGTGATTCTCTAGTAGAAACTTTGGGGCACTCTTTGAGGTTCTATGTGTTGGTTGAATAGATGAATCTGAGATTGTGTGATGCATATCGTATAATCATACCCATGGATACTTGAGGTGACATTGGAGTATCTAGGTGACATTAGGGTTTTGGTTGATTTGTGTCTTAAGGTGTTATTCTAGTACGAACTCTAGGGCTGTTTTTGACACTTATAGGAATAGCCCAACAGATTGAATGGAAAGAATAACTTTGAGGTGGTTTCGTACCCTACAATAATCTCTTCGTTCGTTCTCCGCTATTAATGACTTTGGAGTGACTCTTTGTTGCATGTTGAGGGATAGTTATGTGATCCAACTATGATGTTATTGTTGAGGGAACTTACACTAGCGAAAGTATGAACCCTAGGCCTTATTTCCTATCATTGCAATACCGTTTACGCTCACTTTTATCATTAGTTACCTTGCTGTTTTTATAATTTCAGATTACAAAAACTATTATCTACTATCCATATACCACTTGTATCACCATCTCTTCGCTGAACTAGTGCACCTATACAATTTACCATTGTATTGGGTGTGTTGGGGACACAAGAGACTCTTTGTTATTTAGTTGCAGGGTTGCTTGAGAGAGACCATCTTCATCCTACACCTCCTACGGATTGATAAACCTTAGGTCATCAACTTGAGGGAAATTTGCTACTGTCCTACAAACCTCTGCACTTGGAGGCCCAACAACGTATACAAGAAGAAGGTTGTGTAGTAGACATCAGCCATCAAGTACCTCCCAATAAAACTCAAAGGACCTTCTCGGCATTGGCTCAATAGCCTGCCGGCAAACTCCATTGCCAGTTGGGAAAATTTGGAAGAAGCATTCCTTGACAACTTCCAGGGCACTTATGTGCGACCACCGGATGCCGATGACTTGAGTCACATAACCTAACAGCGAGGGGAATCAGCTAGGAAATTCTGGACTCGGTTCCTAACTAAAAACAACCAAATTGTCGACTGTCCGGATGCCGAGGCCTTAGCGGCATTTAAGCATAACATTCGCGACGAGTGGCTCGCCCGACACCTCGGCCAAGAAAAGCCGAAATCCATGGCAGCCCTCACGACACTATGACCCGCTTTTGTGCGGGCGAGGATAGCTGGCTAGCCCGTAGCAACAACACAACAAGCAACCCCGACACATCAGAAGCCAGAGATAGCAACAGCAAACCCCGACGCAACAAACACGAGCACCGCAAAAATGGTGGAAATGCCGAAGATACGGCAGTCAATGCCGGATTCAGGGGCTCTAAGTCCAGTCAGCAGAATGGGACACTCACAAATGACAATTCGGGTCCGTCCAGTCTGGACCGCATACTCGACCGCCCATGCCAAATTCATGGCACCCCAGGAATACCAGCCAATCATACCAATAGAGAATGCTGGGTCTTCAAACAAGCTGGCAGGTCAGGTGCCAAAAACAATGATAAGGGGTCTCAAAGCGACGATGGCGACGAGGAGCCCAGATCACCGAGTACAGGAGGGCAAAAGAAATTTCCCCCGCAAATCCAAACGGTGAACGTGGTAAACGGCACCTAAACTCCCATCCCGGACCGGACGCACACCCTTAGGGATGTCGACTTAATGGAACCAGTCGTCCCACAATATGAACTACGGCCGATCACCTTCAACCGCACGGATCGTCCGGTTAACACCAATCAGGGCAATCCAGCCGCACTAGTCCTCGACCCAATAATTGACGGCTTCCACCTCACGCGAGTCCTTATGGACGGAGGGAGCAGTCTAAACCTACTTTACCAAGTCACAATGCACAAGATGGGCATCGATCATTCAGTGATCAAGCCCACTAAAACCACCTTCAGAGGTATTATACCAGGTATGGAGGCCAGCTGTACAGGCTCCATCGCCCTTGAAGTAGTCTTCCGATCACCAGACAATTACCGTGCCGAAGAGTTAATCTTCGACATCGTCCCCTTTCGCAGTGATTATCAGGCACTGCTCGGACGAACCGCGTTCGCTCGATTCAATGCGGTACCACATTATGCCTACCGTAAGCTCAAATTGCCCGGTACGTGCGGTATCATCACGGTTAATGGCAAGGCCGAACTTTCCCTCGACACCAAGGAGTATACCGCTGCTTTAACAGCAGAAGCTACAAGTGGCACCTTCCAACCGAACCACGAGTCGACGGCCTGACTCTCGGACACCGCCAAAGGACTTCGAACTACTTCGCGGCAGGATAGCCCGCCCCGTCCAGAGCTCAATTAAACACTCCGGCGAAAGCCAGGACAGGCCACATACCGCGGCTTAACCGCTCTGCGGCACACAAACATTTCTTGCATTTTGTTTGCAGGTTCAACTTTGCGCAGACTAGGATTGGCGATATGGAAGCAGCTCGAACGCGCAAGGGAATCCTTAGATATTCCCCGCGATGACCATCCGACTATACTCCAGATCTGCACACAGCTTCTTCCCCCTGGTCTCAGCAGGTTCCACAGTCATATTTCTTTTTTTATCACATTACCTGTACTCACACGCATCGACGTACTATTCAAATACAACATGTGGATTTATATAACGCTTATCTGCTGTTATTTCTTATTGAAATTCTTTTGACAAGTGGCTTCGTACACCGTGATATGCTTTAAATATGCCAGGGGCTTCGTTGTACCCATAATACGGCAATAAAGTCCGAACACCTTCATGGAAGTTCGGCACCCCGAACCTATAGCATTATATGCATCAGCTCCGAATCATGTCTTGGGTCAAATGTTGGGTTTGCCCGGCTCCCATGTTTTGCTGCCTTACGTTCCGCTGTCTTTTCCTCGGCCTCGGCAGCAGCCTTCCTCAGAGCCTGGACTTCAGTCATCACCCCTGGCGCAAATAATGAAACATACTTTATCATACTGGGAATTTGTTCGCATTAAACGCGAACAAGGCTTGTGCATACCTTGTTTATCTTCCAACTGCCTTTTCAACTGGCCAAGTTCTTCTTCGGCCTGCTCCAGACTTTGATTCAGTCCGGAGACCTCCGCAGCATGAGAGGCAACAGCCGCCGCAGATGCCTGCTTATAAAAGAAGAGAGATAGATGTCATCAAGTGAGTCTTCCTGCGAACATAAAATTGATCCTCTGTCCGGTCCTTTCTTGCACCGAACAGTGTATCAGGGGCTACTATCCATACTATGACACTCTTCAAAACCTCATAAAACATACCTCAAAGCCTCTTATAAGGCTGATACAGGCTTCATTCAGTCCACTCTCAGCAGACTGAATCTCCTTAATCACCGCACCCATCAGTGCACGGTGTTCATCAACGATGGAGGTGCTCTTCAGCGCCGCCAACAAAACATCCGGCACCTCTGGCTGGATAGAAATTGCCGGTGGAACGGGCACGTCCCCTCCAGCTGAGGGAGGCTGCATGCTTGATTTTGGAGCCGTATTGGTCTCCGGAATTGCGTCCGGCTGGGAGCCGAATTCAAGATGGCTCCCGCCGTCGACTCCCATGGGAATCTTCTCCCCCATGTCTCCGGCCCCCGAAGTCTGACCTCCAGGCGCCATTTTCATGATCTCTTCCCCCCTCCTTGGCCGGGGTCCTTCTGGGACGAAGCCTTGGTGTTATGCACATACTTGGGGGAAGGGGCCTTCGGGGGCGTCCCACTCTCTACAACATCCGAGCTCAGCGAATCCTCTGATGAGGATCGTTCGGTGCGGGACCTCGTCGGACTACAAAAAATATAGCCTAGGATAAAATATTATGCCATGATGAGTCTGGACGCATAAAGTGTTCGGATTTTATACTCACGAGTTCACCAGGGGCTGGGCCCTGGGATCCCACGCCAGGCTGCTGTCGGCGGCGGCAGTGGACTCTTCCAAAAGAGGAACTTTTCCCCTTTTAGCCGACTCGGCCTCCAAGTGTATGGAGGTCGCCCTCTTATTTCTTCCCCCACTGGGGATTTGTCCTCCTCCTTGTCCTCTTTGGAGGCAGAACATACGTTGGAGCCTTCAGATATTGTGCCCGAAGTGCCGCGTCGACTGATACGTCCATTTTGCATCATGCTTTTATATCGATATTTATTGCATTATGGGTTGTTATTACACATTATGTCACAATACTTATGCCTATTCTCTCTTATTTTACAAGGTTTACATAAAGAGGGAGAATGCCGGCAGCTGGGATTCTGGGCCGGAAGAGGAGCAAATATTAGGGATCTATTCTGCACATCTCCAAAAGTCCTGAAACTTCATGGAAGACGTTTTCGAAATATATAAAAAATACTGAGAGCAAGAACTTCACCAGGGGGCCACACCCTGCCCACAAGGGTGGGGGGCGCGCCCTACCCCCTGGGCGCGCCACCTACCTCGTGGTTCCCCTGGTGGCCCTCCGGTGGCCATCTTCTGCTATATGGAGTCTTTCGATGGGAAAAAATCATAAGCCATCTTCTCGGACAAAAGTCTGCCATCACGAGGCGGAACCTTGGAAGAACCAATCTAGGGCTCTGGTGGAGCTGTTCTGCCGGGGAAACTTCCCTCCCGGAGGGGGAAATCATCGCCATCGTCATCGCCAACACTCCTCTCATCGGGAGAGGGCAATCTCCATCAACATCTTCATTAGCACCATCTCCTCTCAAAACCCTAGTTCATCTCTTGTATCCAATTCCTGTCTCCAAGTCTGGGATTGGTGCTAGTAGGTTGCTAGTAGTGTTAATTACTCCTTGTAGTTTATGCTAGTTGGTTTAATTGGTGGAAGATCATATGTTCAGATCCTATATGCATATTAATACCGCTCTGATTATGAACATGTTTATGCTTTGTGAGTAGTTACTTTTGTTCCTGAGGACATGGGAGAAGTCTTGCTATTAGTAGTCATGTGAATTTGGTATTCGTTCGATATTTTGATGAGATGTATGTTGTCTCTCCTCTAGTGGTGTTATGTGAACGTCGACTACATGACACTTCACCATTATTTGGGCCAAGAGGAAGGCATCGGAAAGTAATAAGTAGATGATGGGTTGCTAGAGTGACAGAAGCTTAAACCCTAATTTATGTGTTGCTTCGTAAGGGGCCGATTTGGATCCATATGTTTCATGCTATGGTTAGGTTTACCTTAATACTTTTGTTGTAGTTGCGGATGCTTGCAATAGAGGTTAATCATAAGTGGGATTCTTGTCCAAGTAAGAGCAACACCCAAGCACCGGTCCACCCACATACCAAATTATCAAAGTACCCAACGCGAATCATATGAACGTGATGAAACCTAGCTTGACGATATTCCCATGTGTCCTCGGGAGCGCTTTACATCATATAAGAGTTTGTCCAGGCTTGTCCTTTGCTACAAAAAGGATTGGGCCACCTTGCTGCACTTTATTTACTTTTGTTACTTGTTGCTCGTTACAAATTATCCTATCACAAAACTATCTATTACCACTTATTTCAGTACTTGCAGAGAATACCTTGCTGGAAACTACTTATCATTTCCTTCTACTCCTCGTTGGGTTCGACACTCTTACTTATGGAAAGTACTATGATAGATCCCCTATACTTGTGGGTCATCAAGACTCTTTTATGGCGCCGTTGCCGGGGAGTGAAGCGCCTTTGGTAGGTGGAATTTGGTAAGGAAAATTTTATATAGTGTGCTGAAATTTACTGTCACTTGTTACTATGGAAAGTAATCCTCTGAGGGGATTGTTCGGGGTATCTTCACCCCGACCAGTACAGCAAAGAGTTGCTCCTCAACCTATTGAAAATGAAAATGAAAATGAAAATGCCTGCTTTGAAATTCCTTCGGGTATGATAGAAAAATTGCTATCTAATCCTTTTTAGGAGATGGAACAAAACATCCTGATGAGCATCTGATATATGTGGATGAAGTTTGTGGATTATTTAAGCTTGTAGGTGTACCCGAAGATGTTGTTAAGAAGAAGGCCTTCCCTTTATCTTTGAAGGGAGATGCATCGACATGGTATAGGCTATGTGATGATATGGGGTCTTGGAATTACAAACGATTGAAATTGGAATTTCATCAGAAGTTTTATCCTATGCATCTTGTTCATCGTGATCGCAATTACATATATAATTTTTGGCCTCACAAAGGAGAAAGCATCGCTCAAGCTTGGGGGAGGCTTAAATCAATGTTATATTCATGCCCCAATCATGAGCTCTCAAGAGAAATGATTATTCAAAAATTTTATGCTCGGCTTTCTGATAACAATCCACCATGCTTGATACTTCTTGTGCTAGCTCTTTTATGATGAAGACTATTGAATTCAAATGGGATTTATTGGAAAGAATTAAACGCAACTCTGAAGATTGGGACCTCGACAATGGTAAGGAGTCATGTATGACACCTAGTTTTGATTGTGTTAAATCTTTTATGGATACCGATGTTTTCCATAAATTTAGCACTAAATATGGACTTGACTCCGAGATAGTAGCTTCTTTCTATGAATCTTTTGCTACTTATGTTGATCTCCCCAAGGAGAAGTGGTTTAAATATCATCCTCCCATAGAAGTAAAAGTGGCTTCACCTATTAAAGTTGAAGAAAAGATTGTCACTTATAATGATCCTATTGTTCATACTGCTTATGTTGAGAAACCACCTTTTCCTGTTAGGATAAAGGATCATGCTAAAGCTTCAACTGTGGTTCGTAAATGCAATATTAAAACATATACACCTCCTGAACAAGTTAAAGTTGAACCTAATATTGCTATTGTTAAAGATCTCTTGTCTGATAATATTGATGGGCATGTTATTTATTTCTGTGATGAAACTGCTAGAATTGCTAAACCCCGTGATAAAGATAAACCTAGACCTGTGGTAGGCATGCCTGTTATTTCTGTTAAAATAGGAGATCATTGTTATCATGGCTTATGTGATATGGGTGCTAGTGCTAGCGCAATACCTTATTCCTTATACAAAGAAGTTATGCATGATATTGCACCTGCTGAGATGGAAGATACTGATGTCACAATTAAACTTGCCAATAGAGATAATATTTCACCAATGGGAATTGTTAGAGATGTTGAAGTCTTGTGTGGGAAAACTAAATATCCTGCTGATTTTCTTGTTCTTGGTTCCCCACAAGATAGCTTTTGTCCCATTACTAGTAAGATGCCCGTGCATTGCACGGAGCACCGAAATCCATTGATCCGGGAGTTGTTTATTTGACAAAATATGTGGGGTCATCTCATGTGTAACAAATATCGATATGTTTCTTCAGATATTCATTCTTCTCTAGAGCTCACAAGCATCCGGGTGAATAGTAAATGTAGGCAAAATAGATAAAAAATATATATCTTTTGCAAACAAAAGCGTTCAAGTGTTCAACCTACATCCAAAACTTCATGAAGAAATAACACTTGTTGTGCTTTGCGAAAAATGATCTTGAAGAATTATTTTTTGAGTATCAATCTTGTTTGTTTTTTAAAGACTACCATGAATGTAACTCGGGATGACTTGGAAGGGGGCGGAGGAGATGGCGAGGAGGATGGGGTCGTGGTGGTGGTCGGCAATATGGCCTGAGAGAAGGCATCAGAGGTGTTGGGGGCAGACGGTGCCGAGAGCAGCGACCTCTCCAGATCCTTCTTATTTTTTTCTGAGATGGCTAGATGAAGTGAGAGGGAGAGATGGCTGAACATGAGAGGCAGGGGGTATCTACAAATGAGGTGTGGAGTGCGGGGGTCTTTTTGCAAAACTGACATAGTTTGTCTCAGATGCGTTGGATATAAATCGAATGGTTGTAAATGAAGGATGGCAGGCACACCATCACCACCAACTCAACTTTTTATAAGAGTAGAGATATTTGGTAGACCCTTCTTAAATACTGTTAATGCTACCATAGATTGCAAAAGGGATGTTGTTACTATCGGTTTAGATGATATGACTCATGAATTTAATTTCTCTAAATTTAGTAGACAACACCGTGAAGAAGAATTACCTAGTAAGGATGAAATTATTGGTCTTGCTTCTATTGCCATACCTCCTAGTGATCTGTCACACCTGCAGATGCTGCTAATGCACCTGCAGCGGACTAACAAGTGCAGTTCAGTTATCTGAACCTGCAACCCACTGTTGGGCTTGGGTCGAGTGCGTGTGTGGGTTTGTGATTGGGCTGCTGCCTTGTAAGGGTGGCCCAGTGGGGCAGCTACATATGTACGGCTCACAAGACGAATGAGGCAACGAGTGTTGATCGAGTCCTCCTTTCCCCCTTCTCCAAGCCTCTCACCTACTCTGCTCTCTCCTCCCTCATCCCCAATTCTAGATCGGGATCCGCCTGGGCATTACAGTGGTACTCAGAGCCTCCACAAATCCTCCAGAAATTTTTATCCGATCGGCCGCCGCTGCTCGCTAATCCTCCAGATCGAGCGGTAACATCCACCGAGCTAGGTGCGAGCCGCCCCGGCGAGCTCGCTCAAAATCCTACTCGGGGTTCGCCTCGATTCGGAGCGCGATCACGGCGCCGTCCAAACCCTCCGCCCAGACACACCGCGTGCTGGATGCGATGATGGAGACGACAGACAAGCTTTAGACCCTGCTCGAGTCCGTCATCTGCCGCCTCGACGCCAACCAGAAGACGGCGGAGGAGCGCCACCAAGCCCAGGTCGCCTACAACGACTAGGTCTCCAATGAGCTCAAGCATCTGGCCAAGCAGATAGATCTGACGCAAGCAGATGTGGACGAGGCCCGCAAGTCCCCTCCGTCGCTCGACCCAGGCACATCCGTGACGGGAACGACGTCGGCCTCTGGATCTTCTAGTCAAGTGCCGCCCCTCCACCACCAACGACTCGCCCACCACCACCTCCACCGCTCTACATAGAGGGCGCCCCGCAGCTTCCGTTTTCCCGCCTCGTCAACCACGGTCCCCCTCTCCTGCTCCAGCACTCGCCAACCGCGTACGAGTAACATCGCGGGAACGACCACTACACCAAGCCGACCAAGCATGATTTTCCCCGTTTTGACGGCGATGCGCCACGCATCTGGCTCGAGCGGTGCACCTCCTACTTCGAGCTCTACTGAGTGGCACATCACAATTGGGTCACAACAGCGAGGCTGTACATGGATGGAATCGCAGCGATGTGGCTACAGGCATATCGACAGACACACCCTGCTATGTCATGGACAACATTCATAACCGCTGTCGAAGCAGAATTTGGCCCCGAAGAGTTTGAGGCGCAGATGCATCATCTTGTTCAACTGCGTCAGACTAGCAGTGTTCAGGAGTACCGTCAGCAATTCGAAACCTCAATGTATCATCTACTTTCCTTGGATCCAACACTGAGCACCCAATTCTTCATTTCTCAGTTTCTGTTGGGACTGAAGGATGAACTGTAGTTGGGCGTCAGGTTACAAGCCCCAACCAGCATTACCCGAGCTGCTGTGTTTGCACGCATTCAAGAGGAAGAGCTAGAAAAACAAAGAGCACCACGCAGCCGCATCGTTGTTGTGGGGCGACCACCTCCAGCAGCACCTGCAGTAGCTACACAGGCTCGCACAGCCACTCAACCTCGTCCAAGAGGCGACGGGTATGCTCGAGAATGGCAGCTCAAAGAATTCAGAAGAGCCAACGGTCTCTATTTCCATTGTGGAGACAAGTATTCATGCGAGCATCAGTGCAAGCGCACCGGTCAAATACTGATGATCGAAGTAGGGGATTTTGGAGAGATCCTATCGGACGACACAATGCATGCTCTGCAACTCTTGGACCCGCCTGTCGCCCACGAGCCTTAATGCTGTGCAATTTCACAACATGCAGTTTCAGGAGAAGAAGCCCCATCTACCATTCGCCTGCGCACACAAGTGGGAGATCAATACATGCTGTTGTTAGTGGATTCGGGCAGCTCACACAGTTTCATCAGCGACTCCTTTGTGCAGCGCGTGGCAGCAAAAACAGAGGCCTTACCACCAGTGTCAGTTCGAGTGGCAAATGGGCAGCAGCTACACTGCAACAAGATCGTTCGGCAACTGGGATGGCAGGTGCCTGGACACACATTTCACACGGATTTCAGAGTACTGCAACTGGGAGCATACGATGGAGTCCTCGGCATGGATTGGTTGGCCTCACACAGTCCCATGAATTGCCATTGGCAACTGAAGACGATCATGTTCCAAACTGAAGGGAAGACAGTACACCTTCAGGGCGTCAGAACCGCAGATCTCCCACCAATCACAGAATTGGATGCATATGAACTTCATCGCATGGAAGTGGCTAACGACATCTGAACTGCAGCCTTGGTTACAGTTGAGCGGGCAGATAAAGCATTCCCGGAACCAATTCCACCAAATATTCAGAAAGTGCTGTCTGAATACAAGGATGTGTTCGCCGAACCCACCACATTACCGCCTCGTCGACAGTATGATTATGGTATTCACCTTGAACCAGGCACTCTTCCTATCAATACAAAGCCATATCGCTACTCACCTGTTCAGAAGGATGAGATTCAGAAGCAGGTGCAGGACATGCTAAAAACTGGCGTCATTGCGCACAGCATGAGCCCCTACGCTGCACCAGTTCTGTTGGTTAAGAAAAAATACGGTAGCTGGAGATTTTGTGTTGATTTCAGACGATTGAATACTGCAACTGTCAAAAACAAATTTCCTCTGCCGGTCATGGATGAGATGCTGGACAAACTGGCCGGTGCCACCTATTTCTCCAAGATCAATCTACATGCTGGATATCATCAGATCTGTATGCGCGAGGAGGATGAAGAGAAGACCGCTTTCAAAACTCACCACGGGCACTATCACTTCAGAGTGGTGCCATTTGGTCTGTGCAACGCCCCTGCAACTTTTCAGTGCCTCATGAACACTGTCTTCGGGCGATACGTTCATAAGTTTATCATCATATTTCTTGATGATATTCTTGTCTTCAGCACTGACTTGCAGGAACATGAGGAGCACCTGCGGCTCACGTTGCAACTGCTCCACGAACACCAGCTTTTCGCCAAGGAATCCAAGTGCTCGTTTGCGCAAACCAACATCGAGTACTTGGGGCACGTGATCTCCAAGGACAGAGTTGCCACCAACACAACCAAGACCAGAGCCATGCAGGCCTGGCCCGTGCCCACGATGGCCATCGAGCTCCGTGGCTTCCTCGGCCGGACTGGCTACTACCGCAAATTCGTTCCCCACTACGTCATCATCGCGAAGCCGCTGACCCAGCTCCTGACGAATAAAGGTTTCTCCTAGAACGACAAGACGCAACAAGCGTTCGAGCTGCTGAAGCAAGCCATGGTGAGCACGCCCGTGTTGGCACTCCCCGACTTCGCCAAGCCATTCGCGATCGAGTCCGATGCGTGTGACACGGGTGTGGGGGCGGTGCTCACACAGAACGGCCACCCCGTCACATACCTCCGCAAGGCATTCGGCGTCAAGAATCAGAAGCTGTCCACCTACGAGAAGGAGTTCTTGGCGGTGATGATGGCGATCGACAAGTGGCAGCCGTACTTGCAACGCGCTCCGTTCGAGATCGTCACTGACCACAAGAGCTTGTGTGCGCTTATAGATCAGCAGCTGGCTACGGACCTCCAGCGGAAAGCCATGTGCAAGCTGGTGGGGCTACAGTTCTCCTTCCGCTACAAGAAAGGCGTCGACAATGGAGTAGCGGACCCGCTGTCCCGCGTGGGCCATCTTCTCGCGCTCGACACTCTCTCTCTGTGCCAGCCCCAATGGCTCCAAGAGGTGGCCAACTCCTACGAAACTGATCCTGACGCGCAAGAGCTGCTGGCCAAGCTCGCGGTCACCACCACCAACGACCAAGGCCGCACATTGCAGAACGACGTCATCAGGCAGCGCGGCCGGCTCTGGATTGGCGCAAACTCTATGTTGCATACCAAACTCATCGCCGCGCTCCATCACAGTGCAGTGGGTGGTCACTCCGGCGCCATGACCACCTACCACCGCATCCGCAAGTTGTTCGCCTGGCACGGGCTGAAGCGTGCCGTGGAAGATTTCGTCCGGCAGTGCGCTGTGTGCCAACACGCCAAGCACGAGCACACGCACCCTGCCGGCAAGCTCCAACCCCTTCCAATTCCCATGGAACCATGGCAGGAGCTGACCATGGATTTTGTGGAAGGGTTGCCGAAGTCTGAAGGCTCCGACACAATCATGGTCGTCGTCGATTGGCTGACCAAGTACGCGCACTTCGTGCTGCTTCATCACCCCTTCACCGCCATTCAGGTCGCTGGTGCCTTCTGGGAGCACATCATCAAGCTCCATGGCGTACCACATTCGATCGTCTTCGACCGCGACAAGATCTTCACGAGCGCAATGTGGCGCGAATTGCTCGCCGCCGCTGGAACCAAACTACTCTACTCCATCGCGTACCACCCCCAGACGGACGGCCAAACTGAGCGCGTCAACTAGTGCCTGGAGATGTACCTGCGGTGTGCAGTCCACGACACGCCGCGGCAATGGCGCAAGTGGCTACAAGTGGCGGAGTTCTGGTACAATTTGGCACATCACGCCTCCCTGAATTGCTCTCCCTTCAAGGCGCTGTACGGCAGAGAGCCCAACCTGGGGGGGGGGTTACCACACCTGAGCGCTGCGCTCCCCAGCGACGTGGCGTCCGGCGACCTGTACTGGACTGCACACACGGACCTGCTGCGCGCATAGCTGGTGCGTTCCCAAGCTCGCTTCAAGAAACAAGCGGATCGACACCAAGCAGAACGAGCCTTCAACGTTGGCGAACAAGTCCTTCTCAAGCTGCAGCCATATGCACAGTCCTTTGTCGCCAATCGCCCCTGCAAGAAGCTCGCCTACAAGTTCTTCGGTCCCTTCTTGGTGACAGAACGCATTGGCACGCTGGCGTATCGACTACAACTTCCCCCAAACAGCAGCATCCACCCGGTATTCCACGTCTCTCAATTGAAGCCATTTACTCCTGACTATACTCCGGTGTTCTCTGAACTGCCACGAGTACCAGACCTCGCCGGAGAGCAAACCGAACCAGTGACAATTCTACAACGGCGCATGATGAAGAAAGGGGATTCCCTGGTGGTGCAACTGCAAGTTCAATGGGCACACATGCCACCATCGGCTACAACCTGGGAAGACTACGACGTCCTTCGTCATCGGTACCCATCCGCTTGCATCTGGGAAGAGTCTGCATCGCAAGAGGGAGGCAATGTCACGCCTGCAGATGCTGCTAATGCACCTGCAGCGGACTAACAAGTGCAGTTCAGTTATCTGAACCTGCAACCCACTGTTGGGCTTGGGTCGAGTGCGTGTGTGGGTTTGTGATTGGGATGCGGCCTTGTAAGGGTGGCCCAGTGGGGCAGCTACATATGTACGGCTCACAAGACGAATGAGGCAGCGAGTGTTGATCGAGTCCTCCTTTCCCCCTTCTCCAAGTCTCTCACCTACTCTGCTCTCTCCTCCCTCATCCCCAATTCTAGATCGGGATCCGCCTGGGCATTACATGATCCTTTAGAACAATACTTGCTAGACCATGAAAATGACATGTTTATGAATGAAAGAAGGGAATTAGATGAAGTATTCTTTAAACAGGAACCTATTCTGAAAAACAATTTACCTGTTGAAATCCTAGGGGATCCTCCTCCACCCAAGGGTGATCCCGTGTTTGAGCTTAAACCGTTACCTGATACTCTTAAATATGCTTATCTTGATGAGAAAAAGATATATCCTGTTATTATTAGTGCTAACCTTTCAGAACACGAGGACGAGAGATTATTGAAAACTCTAAAGAAGCACGGTGCCGCTATTGGGTATACTCTTGATGATCTTAAGGCATTAGTCCCACTCTATGTCAGCATAAAATTAATTTGGAAGAAGATGCTAAACCAGTTCGTGATCATCAACGACGTCTGAATCCGAAAATGAAAGAAGTGGTAAGAAAGGAAATACTAAAGCTCCTTGAGGCAGGTATAATTTATCCTGTTGCTGATAGTCAGTGGGTAAGTCCTATCCATTGTGTCCCTAAGAAGGGAGGTATTACTGTCGTTCCTAATGATAAAGATGAATTGATCCCTCAAAGAACTATTACAGGTTATATGATGGTAATTGATTTCCGCAAATTAAATTAGGCTACTAAAAAGGATCATTAACCCTTACCTTTTATCAATCAAATGATAGAAAGATTATCCAAACATACACATTTTTGCTTTCTAGATGGTTATTTTGGTTTCTCTCAAATACCTGTGTCAGCCAAAGATCAATCAAAGACTACTTTCACATGCCCTTTTGGTATTTTTCTTATAGACGTATGCCTTTTGGTTTATGTAATGCACCTGCTACCTTTCAAAGATGCATGATGGCTATATTCTCTGACTTTTGTGAAAAGATTTGTGAGGTTTTCATGGACGACTTTTCCGTCTATGGATCTTCTTTTGATGATTGCTTGAGCAACCTTGATCGAGTTTTGCAGAGATGTGAAGAAACTAATCTTGTCTTGAATTGGGAAAAGTGCCAATTTATGGTTAATGAAGGTATTGTCTTGGGGCATAAAGTTTCTGAAAGAGGTATTGAAATTGATTAAGCCAAGGTTGATGCTATTGACAAGATGCCATGTCCCAAGGACATCAAAGGTATAAGAAGTTTCCTTGGCCATGCCGGATTTTATAGGAGGTTTATTAAGGACTTCTCAAAAATTTCTCAGCCTCTGACTAATTTATTACAAAAAGATATACCGTTTGTTTTTTATGATGATTGTGTAGAAGCATTTGAAATACTTAAGAAAGCATTGATCTTTGAACCCATTGTTTAGCCACCTGATTGGAATTTACCCTTTGAAATTATGTGTGATGCTAGTGATTATGCTGTAGGTGCTGTTCTAGGACAAAGAGTTGATAAGAAATTAAATGTTATTCAATATGTTAGTAAAACCCTAGACAATGCTCAAAGAAATTATGCTACTACTGAAAAGGAATTCTTAGCGGTTGTATTTGCTTGTGATAAGTTCATACCTTATATTGTTGATTCTAAAGTAACTATTCACACTGATCATGCTGCTATTAAATATCTTATGGAAAATAAAGATGCTAAACCTGGACTTATTAGATGGGTTCTCTTGCTACAAGAATTTGACTTACATATTGTTGATAGAAAGGGAGCTGAGAACCCCGTTGCAGACAACTTGTCTAGGTTAGAAAATGTGCATGATGACCCACTACCTATTTATGAGAGTTTTCCTAATGAGCAATTAAATGTTATAAATGCTTCTCATACTGCTCCATGGTATGCTGATTATGCTAATTACATTGTTGCTAAGTTTATACCACCTAGTTTCACATACCAGCAAAAGAAAAAGTTCTTCGATGATTTGAGGCATTACTTTTGGGATGACCCACCTCTTTATAAAGAAGGAGTAGATGGTGTCATTAGACTTGTGTACCTAAGCATGAACAGGGACATATCCTACGCAAGTGTCACTCCGAAGCTTATGGAGGACACCATGCTGGAGATAGGACTGCACATAAGGTATTGCAATCTGGTTTTTATTGACCTACTCTCTTCAAGGATGCCCGTAAGTTTGTTTTATTTTGTGATGAATGTCAAAGAATCGGTAATATTATTAGACGTCAAGAAATGCCCATGAATTATTCACTTGTTATTGAACCATTTGATGTTTGGGGCTTTGATTATATGGGACCCTTTCCTTCCTCTAATGGATATACACATATTTTAGTTGTTGTTGATTACATTACTAAGTGGGTAGAAGCTATTCCAAATAGTAGTGCTAATCATAACACTTCTATTAAAATGCTTAAATAGGTTATTTTTACAAGATTTGGAGTCCTTAGATATTTAATGACTGATGGTGGTTCACATTTTATTCATGGTGCTTTCCGTAAAATGCTTGCTAAATATGATGTTAATCATAGAATTGCATCTCCTTATCACCCTCAGTCTAGTGGTCAAGTAGAATTGAGTAATAGAGAACTCAAATTAATTTTGCAAAAGACTATCAATAGGTCTAGAAAGAATTGGTCGAAACTTGATGATGCATTATGGGCCTATAGAACTGCATATAAAAATCCTATGGGTATGTCTCTGTATAAAATGGTCTATGGAAAATCATGTCACTTACCTCTCGAACTAGAACACAAGGCTTATTGGGCTATTAAAGAACTCAATTATGATTTTAAACTTGCTGGTGAGAAGAGGTTATTTGATGTTAGCTCACTTGATGAATGGAGAACCCAAGCCTACGAAAATGCCAAGTTGTTTAAAGAAAAAGTTAAAAGATGGCATGATAAAAGGATACAAAAGCGTGAGTTTAATGTAGGTGATTATGTATTGCTATACAACTCTCATTTAAGATTTTTTGCAGGAAAACTTCTCTCTAAATGGGAAGGTCCTTACGTTATCGAGGAGGTCTATCGTTCCGGTGCCATAAAAATCAACAACTTCAAAGGCACAAATCCAAAGGTGGTAAACGGTCAAAGAATTAAACATTATATCTCAGGTAATCCCATAAATGTTGAAACCAATGTTATTGAAACTGTAACCCCGGAGGAATACATAAGGGACACTTTTCGGAACGTTTCAGACTCCGAAAAGGAATAGGTATGTGGTACAGTAAGTAAACCAACACCAAAACAGTTTTTAAAGCAACGTTTCTCCGTTTTGGAATATTTAGAAAAATAGAAAAATAAGAAGCAGTCCGGGAAGGACACCCCCCTGGGCGCGCCCCCTACCTCATAGGCACCTCGTGTGCTCTCCGGACTCCGTTTTCATACACGACACGTATTTTGGTCGGCAAAAATTAATTATATAATCTCCCGGGGGTTTTGACTCCCGTATCACGCAAAAATCTCCTGTCTTTGTTTTGAGCTGTTTTCTGTCAGGGTTGTCAAGGACAGGTACTATGTCGTCTCCCTCCTCTTCCAACCATGAGGGCAACGATGCCTGGCTAATGAAGATAGAGCTGAAGAGAGAAGAACCCATGGAGATCAACAAGGATGAAGGGATCAAGAAGGCCATGGAGGACCAAGTTCCGGCTACAGAAGACACCCTTCAACTAGATCACAATCTTCTCACCCCAACAGAAATCGAAGCTTTCAAGATGATTGAGTTAGCTCGTATACAAAATAAGTATCTCACACGTGAAAATATTTTGTTGAAGGAGCATATCATCACACTCAAGGGCATTATCCGCAAGTTAGAAGACCTCCTACGCTCGATGTGCGACTATCCATCATCAACAACTCCACCTTCTTCATCGACAAAGGAGACATAATCACATGGGTATGGGCACTCCCCTTGGCAACTGCCAAGCTTGGGGGAGTGCCCCGGTATCGTATCACCATCACTTTTATCTTTACCATTTTTCTTAGTTCGATCCTTTTGGTAATATCTTGATCTAGTAGAATAAAAGTTCTTAGTATGATCTAGTTGTGAGTTTTGCTTTATTATCCTTCTATGTAATGGAGTCTGTGAGCTATATAATAAAGATTAGTGTTGAGTCAATGGCTTGATTATTTTGCTATGATCCTAAGGGAATAAAAGAAAAGAGAAAGAAATAAAAAGAAACAAAGAGATCATGTGAGTCTTACGGAGACTAATGAGCTCACATAGACAAAGTATATATGATGAATACAAGTTGTTGAGGGTTGACAAACATAGTTTTGGTCATCGTTGCAATTAATAGGAAGTAATAAAGAAAGAGAAGTCTTCACATATAGATACACTATCTTGGACATCTTTTATGATTGTGAGCACTCATTAAAATATGACATGCTAAAGAGTTGACATTGGACAAGGAAGACAATGTACTGGGTTATGTTTTCTTACATCTGAGATAAATTATATTGTCTTGGATCCTCCAACATGTTGAGCTTGCCTTTCTCCCTCATGCTAGCCAAATTCATTGCACCATGTAGAGATACTACTTGTGCTTCCAAATACCCTTAAACCAGTTTTTCCATAAGAGTCCACCATACCTACCTATGGATTGAGTAAGATCCTCTAAGTAAGTTGTCATCGGTGCAAGCAATATAAAATTGCTCTCTAAAAATGTATGACTTATTAGTGTGGGAGAAAATAAGCTTTATACGATCGTGTGATATGGAAGAAATAAAAGCGACAGACTGCATAATAAAGGTCCATATCACAAGTGGCAATATGAAGTGACGTTCTTTCACATTAAGATTTTGTGCATCCAACCATAAAAGTGCATGACAACCTCTGCTTCCCTCTGCGAAGGGCCTATCTTTTACTTTTATCTCCTACATTGCATAAGAGTCATGGTGATCCTCACCCTTCCTTTTTACATTTTATCCTTTGGCAAGCGCGGTATGTTGGAAAGATCCTGGTATATATGGCTAATTGGATGTGAGTTTTCGTGAACTATTACTGTTGACATTACCCTTGAGGTAAAACATTGGGAGGCAAAACAATAAGCCCCTATCTTTCTCTGTGTCCGATTAAAACTCCATACCCATAAGTATTGCGTGAGTGTCAGCAATTGTGAAAGACTATATGATAGTTGAGTATGTGGACTTGCTGAAAAGCTCTTATACATTGACTCTTTACTATGTTATGATAAATTGCAATTGCTCCAATAACTGAGATTATAGTTTGTTAGTTTTCAATCAAGTTTAATTACTATTCATACTTGAGATTATGATTGAATTATTACTCTAGCATAAGAAATCATATGGCAAGAATTATATAAGTTACTGTCCTAAGAATGATCATGATGCCCTCATGTCCGTATTTTATTTTTATCGACACCTCTATCTCTAAACATGTGGACATATTTTTCGATTTCAGCTTTTCCCTTGAGTACAAGCGAGGTCTAAGCTTGGGGGAGTTGATACGTCCATTTTGCATCATGCTTTTATATCGATATTATTGCATTATGGGATGTTATTACACATTATGTCACAATAGTTATGCCTATTCTCTCTTATTTTACAAGGTTTACATAAAGAGGGAGAATGCCGGTAGCTGGGATTCTGGGCTAGAAGAGAAGCAAATATTAGGGACCTATTCTGCATAACTCCAAAAGTCCTAAAACTTCATGGAAGACATTTTCCAAATATATAAAAAATACTGAGAGCAAGAACTTCACCAGGGGGGCCACACCCTGCGCACGAGGGTGGGGGGCGCGCCCCCTACCTCGTGGCCCCCCTGGTGGCCCTCCGGTGGCCATCTTCTGCTATATGGAGTCTTTCGATGGGAAAAAAATCATAAGCCATCTTCTCGGACGAACTCCGCTGCCACGAGGCGGAACCTTGGCGGAACCAATCTTGGGCTCTGGCGGAGCTGTTCTGCCGGGGAAACTTCCCTCCCGGAGGGGGAAATCATCACCATCGTCATCACCAACGCTCCGCTCATTGTGAGAGGGCAATCTCCATCAACATCTTCATCAGCACCATCTCCTCTCAAAACCCTAGTTCATCTCTTGTATCCAATTCTTGTCTCCAAGTCCGGGATTGGTGCTGGTAGGTTGCTAGTAGTGTTAATTACTCCTTGTAGTTGATGCTAGTTGGTTTAATTGGTGGAAAATCATATGTTCAGATCCTATATGCATATTAATACCCCTGTTATTATGAACATGTTTATGCTTTGTGAGTAGTTACTTTTGTTCCTGAGGACATGGGAGAAGTCTTGCTATTAGTAGTCATGTGAACTTGGTATTCGTTCGATATTTTGATGAGATGTATGTTGTCTCTCCTCTAGTGGTGTTATGTGAATGTCGACTACATGACACTTCACCATTATTTGGGCCTAGAGGAAGGCATTCGGAAGTAATAAGTAAATGATGGGTTGCTAGAGTGACAGAAGCTTAAACCCTAGTTTATGCGTTCCTTCGTAAGGGGCTGACTTGGATCCATATGTTTCATGCTATGGTTAGGTTTACCTTAATACTTTTGTTGTAGTTGCGGATGCTTGCAATAGAGGTTAATCATAAGTGGGATTCTTGTCCAAGTAAGGGCAGCACCCAAGCACCGGTCCACCCACATACCAAATTATCAAAGTACTGAACGCGAATCATATGAACGTGATGAAACCTAGCTTAACGATATTCCCATGTGTCCTCGGGAGCGCTTTACATCATATAGGAGTTTGTCCAGGCTTTTCCTTTGCTACAAAAAGGATTGGGCCACCTTGCTGCACTTTATTTACGTTTGTTACTTGTTGCTCATTACAAATTATCCTATCACAAAACTATCTGTTACGACTTATTTCAGTACTTGTAGAGAATACCTTGCTGGAAACCGCTTATCATTTCCTTCTGCTCCTCGTTGGGTTCGACACTCTTACTTATCGAAAGGACTATGATAGATCCCCTATACTTGTGGGTCATCAGCGACGAAGGACGCCCCGGGTCTTTTTGGCCTCCTTCTCGGTCTTCTTCTTCGACGCCTTGTACGGCGCCGGGACCAGCATCTTCGTCAGAAGTGGGCCGGCCGGTCCTTTGGGAAATGGGGCCGGTCAGTGGATCCGCCCCGCCTTCTTCGTCCAGCCCTAGGGGAGTTGAGGAAAACACATTAAGCATTTCCCTTGGGTTATGCAGGTGAAACGCATAAAAACTTACCGAGCTTGCAGGGCGGGACAGTTGATACCCACGGTCCTCGGCCGAGTCCGGCCATGATTTTCCAGACTTGAAAAGCACCTTCCAGATGTCTTCGTGCGAGGAGCCAAAGAGCTTTCGCAGGGTATGGTGCTTGGCCGAATCGAATTCCCATAGATTGCAAGTCCGGTGTTGACAAGGCAGGATCCGACGAACTAACATCACCTGGACTACATTGACAAGTTCGATGTTCTTGTCTTCCATATCTTTAACGCGTGTCTGGAGCACGGACAATTCGTCGGACGAAGACCAGTTCAGGCCCTTCTTGGGCCAGGACGTAAGTTGTAGAGGGGCTCCGGATCGGAACTCCGGAGCAGCGGCCCATTCCGTGCCGCGCGGCTCATTGATGTAAAACCACTGCTGTTGCCACTCTTTGACGGAATCATTGGAAGTACCTATTGGCCATGTGACGTTGGGCATCTTGCTCACCATAGCGCCCCCGCACTAGGCGTGCTCACCGCTCACCACCTTGGGCTTCATATTAAAGATCTTCAGCCATAAGCCGAAGTGTGGCGAGATGCGGAGAAAAGCCTCGCACACGACAATGAATGTCGATATGTTGAGGAAGGAATTGGGGGATAGATCATGAAAATCGATCCCGTAATAATACATGATTCCACGAACGAATGGGTGGAGGGGAAACCCTAGCCCGTGGACAAAATGAGGGAGGAATACAACCCTCTCTTGGGGTTCTGGAGTAGGAACGATCTGTCCCGCCGTCGGGAGACGGTGGCCGATTTTTTTGGCCAGATACCCGGCCTCCCGAAGCTTTTTGATATGCTTCTCCTGGACGGTAGAGGCCATCCACTTGCCTCCTGCTCCGGATCCGGACATTTTCGGAAGGCCTTTGTGAGCGGAGAAGATGAACACTCGGGCGCTAGAGCTCGGGCGAAGGGGAATGGACCGGGAAGAAAGTGTGGGTGCGAAAGGGAGACCTTATCCCCTTATAAAGGCAGCAGGGATTCTGCGCCTCCCCACTTGCCTGGTAAACTTGCTTATTCCCCAAGCGCCATGATTGATGGCACGGTTGGGTTACCCACACCCGTATTGATGAGGATCCCGTGATAAGGGGACATGATCTCTGCTTCGACAAGACGTGCCAAGAAAACCGCCTCACAATACGTGCAGTCGCTGGTTGAGAAAAACAGTTCGAATAATGACTGGGCCATGGCGTGATGTCACGCTATGAAAGTTGTCAACAGATTAGATTTGTGGAAATATTATACTCTCTACGGTAGTATGTGGAAGTTTTTTTGCAGAGACGGACACTATCCTTGTGTCTGAAATCTTCTATGGAGTATTCGGAGGAGGAACCCGCCTTGCAATGCCGAAGACAATCTGCGCGCATGACTCATTGTCATTGAAGCCTGGTTCAGCGGCTACTGAGGGAGTCCTGGATTAAGGGGTCCTCGGACAGCCAGACTATATACTTTGGCCGGACTGTTGGACTATGAAGGTACAAGATTGAAGAATTCGTCCTGTGTCCGGGTGGGACTCTCCTTTGCGTGGAAGGCAAGCTTGGCAATTCGGATCTGTAGATCTCCTCCCTTGTAACCGACTCTGTGTAACCCTAGCCCCCTCCGGTGTCTATATAAACCAGAGTTTAGTCCGTAGGACAAGAACAATCATAATCATAGGCTAGCTTCTAGGGTTTAGCCTCTACGATCTCGTGGTAGATCAACTCTTGTAATACTCATATCATCAAGATAAATCAAGCAGGAAGTAGGGTATTACCTTCATCGAGAGGGCCCGAACCTGGATGAACATTGTGTCCCCTGCCTCCTGTTACCATCTGCCTTAGACGCACAGTTCGGGACCCCCTACCGAGATCCGCCAGTTTTGACACCGACACCGACATCCTCCGCTTCCTGCCTGACGACGATGGCGAGGACGATATCCTCCTGGAGAAGGGGGAGCCGCCCATGGTTCCGACGAAGAGCAGGTCAATGCTGCTTTCCCGGGACGACGCTCCCGCCTCACTACCGCCTGGAGCTGCTTCCGGCCCAGCTGCTGCCCCTGCTTATGCTCCCGGAGCTGGCGCGCCCGTGCCTCGGGTCACGAAGCTCTCCGACTTCAAGCTCCCGAAGCGGAGGGACTATGTTGCGGTGGACCAGTAAGTGTTCTCATCCCGCCTTGTTCTTGCTTCTGATGCTTGCTTCCGACTCTTCTTCTTCATTGTGCGACTAGGACTGCGGCGAAGAGGAGAAGGGAGGGCGAGGTGGTACCGCTTGAGCCCAGATCGCCTCTTGCAGCGCGCCCCTCTTCATGTGTGAAGGTGGAGACAACGCTCGTGCTTCTCCAGCCCGATCATTCTCGCGAGGCTGGGTGGAGTATCCTCGGGAGAAGTCAGCCCCCGAAGCCCCACTGGTCCCGGAGGTGCCAACGTCCGGCTCTGGTGCTAGGGTCCCAGAGGCTCAGGAGCCTCCTGCCTCCCATGCCATGGTGACGACGACGCCGCTTCCTCCTCCTGTTGCCGTGTTGCTGACCCCAGGTTCCTTCACTTCTCCTGACGTCCTAGAGCGGGCCCTTTTTGAGATGGCCTGGCTGAGAGAAGATCTTTAGGGTGCCGAACCCCTCCTCGCGGCTGGGCGCCTGGAGATGGTCTCTGGCTGGCTTCATTCTGACGCGTACATTTGGGTGGCGCTGAGCCAGGCCACGGCGACCTCCGAAGGGGAGAAGCGAGCCGGAACCCAGGCTGCAGCTACTCGCGAGGCGACGCTGAAGGACGTAGAGGCCACCCAAAGTCGCTGTCGGGTGCTGGAGGCCAAGATGAAGATCCAGCGTGAAGAGCATGCAGAAGATGCTCGTGGTCGTAAGGCAGAGGAAGAGAGGATGAAGGCCCGGAAGGACGCCATCAAGGGTCGCAACGCCGAGCTGGGGCAGTTGGCGCAGGCGCAGGCCGCTGAGCGCGGCCGGTTGGAGGAGCTGGAGCGAAAGGTGCAGGCGGAGAAAGTCGAACTTGACGCCAAGGCGAAGGTTCTGGCCGAGGACCGCACGACATTCGCGCTCCTCGAGGAGAGGGCTCGCGAGGCACTGAAGACACTTTATGAGAAGGGCTTGGAGAAGCTGCTGGCCACCGATGGGGACGGCCCCACCCAGTTGCTTCCCTACTTGGTCGAGGAGCTTGAGGAAGTCGTGAGCGGCATCGGCCCCATGGCAGAGGAAGAGGCTCGTGTCCTTTCTTCAGTCGCGCTGACGCGCATCTTCAGCCACGTCCATCTTCGCGATCCTGCGCCCACCTTGACGAGCTGCTGGAGCCTGTGGATGACGAGCGCTACGCAGCTGCCGCCATAGCCGTGAAGGGTCAGATGGAGGCCCTGATGCAGAGGTTCCACGCGTTCGCTCCCTCGCCTTCGACCGGTGGTACAGGTGAAAGCGATGCCACCCAGGAGGGGGCGCATCTTGCGGGCGCCGGCGGTGTCCAGAGATGACTGGCTTGCGGCTCCTTTCCTATTAAAACTTTGCAGCATGTAGTGTGCCTCATGGAGGCATTTAAACATGTGTTTGATATTCGGAGAACAATATGTCTTGTAATATTTGCTTTGAGATTTTGTGATAATTTCCTTCCCATTTGCTTTACGTTCTACGTCGGCAAAGCCCGACGCCGCGCATACCTCAGCCGCCATTCGGCCGACCGGCACCAGGATGAACCAAGGAGTGAGGGGCTACATGGTCAATTAGGCTCCTGAGACGCGATGCTGAGGAGTCCCCCTTGACGTGCAAACAGCTTGTGGAAAGGATATGCAAGGGTAGGTATAGTGTTCTATGTCGGCAGGGACTGACCCAGCGCATACCTTAGCCGTCATTGGACCGACCAGATCACCAGGACGGACCAAGGAGTGAGGGGCTACGTGGTCAGTTAGGCTCCTGAGTCGCGATGCTCAGGAGTCCCCCTTGACGTTCAAACGACCTTCGTACCTTAGCTCCGCTTGGGAGGGCGCACGACGACCAGGTCCGAGGGACCTGGCGGGGTGGCATATGCTTGGGTGTGACCCGAGCGCAGCCCCCTCGCGCGACTCTCCCGGGGGGAGGTGTTGCGATGAGGCCAGACACCAAGCCCGGAGGCACCCCGAGGTTGATGCGTCCGTGAGGCCGCCGTCAGTTGTTTATCACCAGGACGGACGATGGCGCTTCCGCACTTACACGGGCATAGCCGCTCCTCGACAGTGTCGACTGCCAGCACGGAGCATGGTGCTTCCACTGGTACGTGGGAGGGGGTTCCCTCTGAGTAGAGCCCCCGAGGCATGTACAGCCCCGCCCTGACACGTGGCTTGCACGGCAGGGCTGGAGGAGGTGTATCTGGACACTCGTGAGCCAGTGCGGGACTCACGAGGCCCTACCTCAAGGCGGGTTGCACCTGGTCTTGGTTCTTGACGGCTGTGGTGGTCCTGCGAGATGGTTAGACAACCCGCGCCGAGTGGATTTCCTGAGGCTATTGTTGTGGAATTGTCACGGCAGATGTCCTTAGCGTGAGGACTTAGTCGTGAGGCCAACGCATCTATGTGGTAGCTTGAGAGGGATTGAGCGGAATCGAGAGACGCAACACAAGACAAGGATTTAGACAGCTTCGGGCCCCGGGAAACATCATCCGGTAATAACCCTACATGTTGTTTGTGGCTAGATCTCATTATGCTCATGAGAGAGTTATCGGTAAGACGGCTCTTTCTGTCTAGCCCTAGAGATTATTTTGTTGTTTCTTGTCCCTCTTTGGGGAGCCCTGCCCCTCCTTATATAAGTTAGAGGGGCGGGTACATGTGGAGTCCTAGTAGGACTAGGATTAGTCTATCTTCTCTTACAAGTTGATTACAAGTCCGGGTCTTGCTTCCTCGTAAAGGAGATATTCCTCACGCCTTTCCTCTTAAGCCGGCCTACCATAACGTAGCCGACCTTTTGGGCCTTGAGCCTCTTGGGCCCCCGGGTCTTATTGCTCCTTTCATCCACTTGCCAGGTCACCCATAAGTCGCCAGGCTCGGGCGGGTCACTTAGTGAGTCGTCCAGTCAGGCCGGGTCATTAGTGAGTCGCCAAGTCTGGCCGGGTTATACATCTGGCCGGGTCATACCACGGGGTATATCCCCGACATTAGCCTCCAAGTTTAATTTGGATTTATCCATGTTAAACTGATCTGCAACATAAACACAAGAACAAATTGACAGGTTGCACTCCGGGTTAAATATTCTTGTAAGTCGGCACTTGATAATCCTTAAGTCCTTGTCATCTCCTCCTTCTGGAAAATCCAGGTCAATGGACCAACTTCGTAGTCAATTTGCATGTAGAAGAAATATTGTAAATAAAGCATCCATTTGAGTCGGCCTTCAATGCTCTGACTTGACAAAAATATTGGTCTTCAAATATTCAACTTATATTCAGCCGACTTGACATATAAAACTTGCCGGTTTATGATTACCAAAATTGCCGAGTTATAAATAGATGATGCCGAGTCATAATTGTCGCCGACGCCGGTTTATGATTTTTGCAGACACCGGGTCAATCTGATTTACTCAAACTGAAAATTTGAAGATATTTCTCCCTTATATCCATAATACCTGTTGCCCCCAAGGGCCGGTTTAATCAGCATGAATAAGCTGGGACTTATCACCATGGCTTTAAATGAAATCCAGTTGTGTAGCCCCCATGAGTCAGCTATAGTCATAGTAGTGTAGCCGGGTCATCCTAGAATTGTCTTAAGCAAAGAGCAATATGCATTAGCCCCCAAGTGTCGGGTCATTATGTAATAATGAGCAGGGACTTTGTAAATATGATGATGTAAATTTGAGCAGTAACGTGTAGCCCCCAAGGGCCGGCTTAGTAAGATAATACTAAGCTGGGACTTTTCATTGAAAATAATATCATATGATGTAACCCCCATCCTGGGGCTTGAACCCACGTCCACAAGGTTAAGAGCTTTATGCTTTACCAACTGAGCAGTGGATCCTTCAATATATAATGGAATAAGGCTTGTGTATCTTGAATTTTAACAGGAGCAATTGGTAGCCCCCAAGGGCCGGCTCATTACAATGGGATGAGCCGGGTCTTCAATAAGGCCAATAAAAATGACTTTGCATTAGCCCCCAAGTGTCATGGTGCATGCTTGCAGCGACATGAGACTTGCATATTTGATGTAACCTCAACTTGAATAATGTAGCCCCCAAGTGCCGGGTCGTAAGCCTGCAGCGACTCGGGACTATTTCCTCCATTGTAAAATAAATCATGCCCATTGATAAAGATAATAGCTGTGGCGCTAAAGCGACTTTGAAAACCTCAATCATAATACTGGTTATTGATAATCATAATAGAAATCCAGCCATGTTGGCTATTCAAAATTTGAATAATATAATCCGGTATGAAAACCTCAATCATTCAATATCATCATTGAAAATCCAGCCATGTTGGCTATTTTAAAGAATTCAAATACCTTATCTGTTGACAAGTAAATCCGGAGTTTAAATACCCGGCGGCTCTTGGCCGATGGCGATTCAATACGCCTTCATTGTAAACCGGAATTTTCATGACCCGGCGGCTTATAGCCTTTTGAGAAAAATCCAGAACGGATAATCATTTTGAAGCATCAACTTTGGTAATGAGCTTGAACTTAATCATTTACATGTCATATTTCTGCAAATCCTGTAGAGAGTTTAAACAACATATGCCCTGGCGACTTAGCGTCAAAACCAGGGCGGGTCATAATATCTCACATATAACTACTGTGATATTGAATTTGTACTGCCGGCTTACATAACCTGTGCAGTAAGGGTGATAACCCAATCCTTAGAAGCCAATGCTTCCACATAGTCGATGATTGTCATAAACTGGCGACTTATAGTCAAAAGTCAAGCCGGGTTAAGAATAAAGCACTTATATATATTTGAGATATAATCCCAAAAAGGTCTCAAGTTAAGTAATTGTGGCTGCAATAAACTTTACCAGAGACAGAATAAAACTTTTTGAGGCTTCTGATTCGGATACGATCAGTAAACCATTCCAAAGGGGCTAAGCTAAGATTCGAATACGATCATATAGCCCCCCGTGGCTTTGGCGATGCCGATCGAGAGGGTATCGACAGCTATGTTCTCTTTGGTTCGAATACGACCTATGTTTGAACAGGAAGCCCCCAAATGACCTTGGGAGTTGTTTAACGACGCTGATTCGAATACGATCCACGTCGATTCCCAAAGGGGTTGAGCTATGATTCGGATACGATCAAGAAGCCCCCAAGTAGGTTCGGCCGTTTGCCAATCAAAAGGGTATCGACAACTATGTTCTCTTTGGTTCGGATACGACCTATGTTTGAACAGGAAGCCCCCAAGTGACCATAATAAGGTAAGCCGTAAGGCAGGATACCCATGTTTGTACCGCGCATCATGGCAACAAGTTCTCCTTGGCAACCTTTAATTTTTCTGAGAACTTGAATCTTGCGAGAGATAAACTCTTTTTGAACCGGAATTTTAAACCGGATTTTAAAGACTTCAAAACTTTGTGGGAGACAGATCGTCCTTGAGCCGGATGTTTGAACCGGATTTGAGAGCTTAAAAGTTTTGTAAGAGACAAATTTACCTTGAGCCGGATGTGTGAACCGGATTTGAGAGCTTCAAAGCTTTGCGGGAGAGAGATGCCTCTTGAACCGGGTTTTAAACCGGAATCTTTATTTTGAACCGATAATTTTCTGACGGACTTTAAATTTTCATCATTATGGTGGTGTCCTCCGGAACCGGGTTATCATTCCCTCCAATGACCCGGAGTTCCCGAGTCATGTCATTGTAGCCCCCGAGTCTTAAGGCTACTCGAGGAGTTGGCTTGAGACTCTCCATATTTGACCGTGATATCAACCGGTATGAGTCATTCAACATCTCAATGATATAATTTCTCCTGCACTGGAGAACTTGCAAGCCAGAGTAATTGCTCTTTTAAAGAAAGCAATATAAAATATAAAATATACTGGATGGATTTCACCTGATGCATCAGGTCAGTAATTATCACCGCGGAGTTGACGATCACCATGGTGAAGCTGAAATCAATCACGTCCGAGTCGGCCGCAGGAGTAGACAGATGAGTCGGCCGTGGTGTTGTAAGCCGGTGTGGACGAGCAAGTTGTCCTCCTCATTGTAAGCTGGCGTAGACGCGTGAACCGGCCGCGAGAGCGGGCGGGCGAGTCGTCTGTGGCGTTGTAAGGCGGCACGGACGGGCAAGTCGGCCGACGTGTTGATGCAAAACGGACTGCAACACACATGTCCGTGAAGGTGTACGTGCATCCGCGATATAACGGCATAAACAATTGTCCTGTGTAAAAATGTTACAGGGCAGAGTAATTGTTCTTTGACAAAAATGAATATATGCCAAAAAATATACTTAGAGGGATGTCACCGGATTCGCCCGAACAACAGATGAGTCGGCAGCGGTGTTGTAAGCCAGTGCGGATGAGAGAGTCGTCCGCAGTATTTGTAAGCCGGTGCAGGAATCCGTTGAGTAAGGACAACCACCTATGCCAAATAATGTTTGGCGTGTCTCCATCTCCGCGGTATAGTACCACTTTGTGATGGATAATTATCCTGCATATAAAAGACAACAGGGCAAAGTAGCTTTGCTCGGATGAATTAATATGTTCTTAAAAATAAGGTAAATGGCACTTGGTTTTTGTCGGAGGTCGATCCAATTATAATAACAAGGTGACCATAAAAATCAGCCGGTAGATACAGTCAGCCGCGACATTGCAAACGGTGCAGACGAAAAAATCAATCACAAGCGCAGTAAGCTGTGCGGACCGCGAATCAATCGCGGGCACGGTCCCGGTTAGTTGATGTAAACCGGGTCATAGGGACGGCGACTTGCACACGTTCGTTCACCGAGCAGTATGGCACGGACGAAACACCATTACAAGAACATTGCCAGTGCGCTCCATACCCGCAGTATAACGCCTTATTTGATTTTGTTCGGACGACTGATGAAACGTAAGTAGCACCCATAGATAACTTTTTCAACCGGCTCACACTCCAACCAGGCTCTTTTCCTTTCTTTCTTTCCTCGCATAAGCAGATGGCCGAAGCAGACCGCAAGGGCGGCTCGATCGTAAAAACTGAGCTCATGTCAGATCTGACTCCAGGTCGTGTGCTGTCAATGCACGGCACCTGTCCGAGTCCAAGTTGCAGGCGGCCATGACGAAGTCGACCAAATCCTTCTCTTGTCGGTTTATTCTATGTACATCCACATCTCAAGTTGTCCCAAAAAAGTCTGAGTATCACGTGGAGTAGCAATCAATTCTTGTTCTCCGTGTTGGTCATGTAGTAGCACTATGGTGGTTCACGTATCAGTAGCTGCCGTCAGTGGACATGTCCATTGAAAAAGAGTAAAAAATTGATTTGGATGCTTTAGCACTCGATTCTTCCCTTAAGTAATTCCTTGATCTCTTTTTGAATATTCCATGTGAGACAACTTCTGCGACGACTCCCCATGCGATGTCTTTTTAGGCTGGAGAGATACGGCGTACGCCCATGACTTTGATTTTGATGGTAATATAATAGCAGCCACGACGACTCAGAAACAAGTAACAGCAATAGCACTTGACAGGCGGCGACAGCTTGGCTCAAGGACAGTAGTGGCGGCCCGACTTCCGACTGGCCGCGGGGACAGCAGCTCGAGGCCGCAGCAGAAGCGGCTCATCATGCGGCAAGCAGCTCAAAACAAAGACGTGGCAGGTCAACCCAGGCGGTTTTGACTCTTCGGCCGGGTTGTAGTCGGTTTGGATGAGACACAGCAACCGACGTAGCCTCTATAGATCGCGGCGGCTTACAGTAGTGCCGTAGCGCACATGTGCAACCCTAAAATAGTCTTCATCTCACACCCGCCACTTGAGAACCCTTTGTTAATCTTGACCCATGAACTTGTAGCTGATGTGAATTTTCTATGCCGGTTTAAACCGGAAAAATTGCGAACTTCTCGAACCCTAAAAAGTATCCCTCCAAGAACTCAACACCACCGTGCGCGAGCCCCACGGTGGGCGCCAACTGTCGTGGAATTGTCACGGCAGATGTCCTTAGCGTGAGGACTTAGTCGCGAGGTCAACGCATCTATGTGGTAGCTTGAGAGGGGTTGAGCGGAATCGAGAGACGCAACACAAGACAAGGATTTAGACAGCTTCGGGCCCCGGGAAACATCATCCGGTAATAACCCTACATGTTGTTTGTGGCTAGATCTCATTATGCTCATGAGAGAGTTATCGGTAAGCCGACTGTTTGTGTCTAGCCCTAGAGATTATTTTGTTGTTGCTTGTCCCTCTTTGGGGAGCCCTGCCCCTCCTTATATAAGTTAGAGGGGCGGGTACATGTGGAGTCCTAGTAGGACTAGGATTAGTCTATCTTCTCTTACAAGTTGATTACAAGTCCAGGTCTTGCTTCCTCGTAAAGGAGATATTCCTCACGCCTTTCCTCTTAAGCCGGCCTACCATAACGTAGCCGGCCTTTTGGGCCTTGAGCCTCTTGGGCCCCTGGGTCTTGTCGCTCCTTTGATCCGCTTGCCAGGTCACCCATAAGTCGCCAGGCTCGGGCGGGTCACTTAGTGAGTCGTCCAGTCAGGGCGGGTCATTAGTGAGTCGCCAAGTCCGGCCGGGTTATACATCTGGCCGGGTCATACCACGGGGTATATCCCCGATAGCTATCGTACAAGAAGGTCAAGCACCAACGACCCGAGGAGATGACGTGAACAGGGCCGGCCCGCCAGACAGAGCGCAGCCGTTGGATTTATCAACACTGCAGGGACGGGCCTGAGCATAGACGTCGTGCCTAGCCTTCTAATGCGAAGGGTCCTGAAGAAAGACAATCGGCGCGCGGCTCCCTTGGTGGGTGACAATCAAGCAGGTGATAACCATAAATAGATTATGCATGAGAAGCAAACTGGCTCAAGTAAATGCAGGAACGATACATGCCACTGGGTCGGACCCGAGCGGATTGGGGATGATGCTGCCCAAGGGGTGCTCCCAGCAGAGTGAACTCAAGACGCCAGCAGATACATGCCGCAGGGATGGACCCACGCGGCCTGGGAATGGCCAAGGGGCTCTCCCAGCTAAATGGACTTGGAGAGATGTCACCTGGTTTGGTTGCTGAAGGGGTGTTGGGGCAGCTGAAGACACGTAGTGAAGAAGTCGCCCCTCACGAGCCGCCGGGGCCTCGAGCCTCAGGAGGCTCAGGAGTCTCGGGCGGCCTCCGGAGGACCGTCTCCATCTCCGCCAGGACTGTGTGATGCCTGTCCTCCTGACCCGCCATGACGCTCCGCAGGTTGCACTGGAAGGCAACAACCATGCTCGGCAGGCCGAACGGCATGCAAACGTAGCTGTGAGGTGGATCCTCACAGCGTCCAACACGCGAAGGCCAGAAGCGCTCCTGAGATGCGGCCCGGTTGAGCCCTAGGATGTCGATGCAGACGCACAGCTCACCACCCTCGCCCGGGTGGGGGGCAGCGCCAGGTGGGCGGCGGTCGCCGCGTATTGCTCTTGCTTCCTGAAGCTCCTGAGATGCCTTGTTGATGAACTCCTGAGCGCCAGGCGCTCTTTGCTTGGCGCCCTCCTGAGGGAAACATGCCGCGAAGCACGCCTCCACGTGGTGCCCGAGCGCCTCCCTCATGATGCTGGCCAGGTCTGAGGCCCTCCAGAAGAGTGATACGTCTCCGTCGTATCTACTTTTCCAAACACTTTTGCCCTTGTTTTGGACTTTAACTTGCATGATTTGAATGGAACTAACCCGGACTGATGCTGTTTTCAGCAGAATTACCATGGTGTTATTTATGTGCAGAAACAAACATTCTCGGAATGACCTGAAACTTCACGGAGCAACTTTTTGGAAAATATAAAAAAATACCTGCAAAAGATGAAGGCCATGGGCCCCACCACCTGTCCATGAGGGTGGGGGGCGCGCCCCCTACCTCGTCGGCCCCCTGGTGCCTCTCCGACTCCAACTCCAACTCTATATATTGTGTTTCGGGGAGAAAAAAATTAGAGAGAACGATTCATCGCGTTTTACGATATGGAGCCGCCGCCAAGCCCTAAAACCTCTCGGGAGAGTTGATCTGGAGTCCGTTCGGGGCTCCAGAGAGGGGAATCCGTCGCCATCGTCATCATCAACCATCCTCCATCACCAATTTCATGATGCTCACCGCCGTGCGTGAGTAATTCCATCGTAGGCTTGCTGGACGGTGATGGGTTGGATGAGATTTATCATGTAATCGAGTTAGTTTTGTTAGGGTTTGATCCCTAGTATCCACTATGTTCTGAGATTGATGTTGCTATGACTTTGCTATGCTTAATGCTTGTCACTGGGGCCCGAGTGCCATGATTTCAGATCTGAACCTATTATGTTTTCATCAATATATGAGAGTTCTTGATCCTATCTTGCAAGTCTATAGTCACCTATTATGTGTTATGATCCGTTAACCCCGAAGTGACAATAATCGGGATACTTACCGGTGATGACCGTAGTTTGAGGAGTTCATGTATTCACTATGTGTTAATGCTTTGTTCCGAGACTCTATAAAAAGGAGGCCTTAATATCCTTTAGTTTCCGTAAGGACCCCGCTGCCACAGGAGGGTAGGACAAAATATGTCACACAAGTTCTTTTCCATAAGCACGTATGACTATATTCGGAATACATGCCTACATTACATTGATGAACTGGAGCTAGTTCAGTGTCACCCTAGGTTATGACTGTTACATGATGAACTGCATCCGGCATAATTCTCTATCACCGATCCATTGCCTACGAGCTTTCCATATATTGTTCTTATCTTATTTACTTTTCCGGTGCTATTGCTATCATCACTACAAAATACCAAAAACATTACTTTCACTACTGTTACCTTTTGCTACCGTTACCACTATTATCATATTACCTTGCTACTAAATACCTTGCTGCAGATATTAAGTTTCCAGGTGTCGTTGAATTAACAACTCAGCTGCTAATACTTGAGAATATTCTTTGGGTCCACTTGTGTCGAATCAATAAATTTGGGTTGAATACTCTACCCTCGAAAACTGTTGCGATCCCCTATACTTGTGGGTTATCAAGACTCTTTTCTGGCGCCGTTGCCGGGGAGCATAGCTCTATTCTTTGAGTCACTTGGGATATATATATATATATATCTACTTATCATTATGAAGAACTTGAAAGATCCAAGAACCAAGATTTATCCCTCAACTACGAGGGGAGGTAAGGAACTGCCATCTAGCTCTGCACTTGATTCACCTTCTGTTTTGAGTAAGCTTGCAACACCTAAACCTGCTTCTGCTATTCGTTCTGATATGTCGCATGTTATTGATGATGCCACTTCTGCTATGCATGATACTTATGATGAAACTACTTCTATGCTTGATACTAGTGTAACACTTGGTGAATTTCTTGATGAACAAATTGCTAGAGCTAGAGAGATTGAAAATATTGAATCTGATAATACTGATGAAAGTGATGATGAAGAATCACTTGTTATTCCTAAGGGTTATGTTTTTGATCAAGAAGCTTCTTTAGCTATTTTAGCTTGCAAAGATAGATATGAACTCAAAAGGTCATTAGCTAAATGGAATAAGCAATCTCTAAATGCTAGAATGAAACCTGACCCTGCTTTTGCTACTTCACCTATCTGTGTTACTGATAAGGATTATGAATTCTATGTTGATCCTGATATACTTACTTTGGTTGAATCTGATCCTTTTCATGGTTATGAATCTGAAACTATTGTGGCACATCTTACTAAATTAAATGATATAGCCACCCTGTTCACTAAAGATGAGAGAACTCGTTACTTTTATATCCTTAAAATATTTCCATTCTCACTAAAGGGTGATGCTAAGATATGGTCTAATTCTCTTGATCCTGGTTGTGTGCGCAGTCCCCAGGATATGATTTATTACTTCTCTGCTAAATATTTCCCTGCTCATAAGAAACAAGCTGCTTTAAGGGATATATATATATATATTTATAATTTTGTGCAAATTGAAGAAGAGAGTCTCCCACAAGCTTGGGGGAAGCTTCTCCAATTACTTAATGCTTTGCCTGATCATCCTCTTAAGAAAAATGAAATACTTGATATCTTTTACAATGGACTAATCGATGCCTCCAGAGATTACCTGGATAGTTGTGCTGGTTCTGTTTTCAGGGAAAGAACACCGGATGAAGCTAAAATTCTATTGAATAATATGTTGACAAATGAAAATAATTGGACACCTCCGGAGCCAGTTCCTGAGCCTATTCCTAAACCAACTCTGAAGAACAGGGGTATTCTATTTCTCAGTCCTGAAGACATGCAAGAGGCAAAGAAATCTATGAAAGAAAAAGGTATTAAAGCTGAAGATGTTAAGAATTTACCTCCTATTGAAGAAATACATGGTCTTAATTTACCGCCTGTTGAAGAAACATATGATCTTAATCCTTTACCTATTGAAGAAACTCATGGTCTTGATAACCCGACATAGGTAGTAAAGGTAAATTCTCTCTATAGATATGATAAAGCTGAAATCCCATTTACTAAGTTTGCTAGCCCATGCTTAGATGAGTTTGATAAATTTATGGCTAAGCAAGAAGATTTTAATGCTTATTTTGGTAGACAATTGAAATACAATTCAAATATGCTTGAACACTTGGGTGATTATATGGCTAATGTTAAAGGTGAACTTAAACTTATTAGTGAACATGCTTCTATGGTTACCACTCAAGTAGAACAAGTACTTAAAGTTCAAAATGATTTGCTCAATGAAATGAATAGTAAGGATAATGATAATGCTGTTAGAGTTATGACTAGAGATGGTAGAGTGACTCAGGAACCTTTGTATCCTGAAGGCCATCCTAAAAGAATTGAGCAAGATTCTCAGAGAAATAATATAGATGCACCTAGTTCGTCTAAAAAGAAGAAAAAGAAAAATGATAGGACTTTGCATGCTTCTAGTGAACCTATTACTGAAGAACATGAGAATCCAAATGATATTTCTATTTCTGATGTTGAAACACAATCTGGTAATGAACCTAAAACTAGTGATGATGATGCTCAACCTAGTAATGATAACGATATAGAAATTGAACCTGCTGTTGATCTTGATAACCCTCAATCAAAGAATCAACGTTATGATAAGAAATACTTTGTTGCTAGGAAACATGGTAAAGAAAGAGAGCCTTGGGTTCAGAAACCCATGCCTTTTCCTCCCAAACCATCCAAGAAAAAGGATGATGAGGATTTTGAGCGCTTTGCTGAAATGATTAGACCTATCTTTTTGCGTATGCGATTAACCGATATGCTCAAAATGAATCCTTATGCTAAGTACAAGAAAGAAATTGTTACAAATAAAAGAAAGATATCGGAAGCTGAAATTTCCACCATGCTTGCTAATTATACTTTTAAGGGTGGAATACCAAAGAAACTTGTAGATCCCGGTGTACCAACTATACCATGCTCCATTAAAAGAAACTATGTTAAAACTGCTTTATGTGATCTTGGAGCCGGTGTTAGTGTTATGCCCCTCTCTTTATATCGTAGACTTGATTTGAATAAGTTGACACCTACTGAAATATCTTTGCAAATGGCTGATAAATCAACTACTATACCTGTTGGCATTTGTGAGGATGTGCCTGTTGTTGTTGCAAACGTTACTATTTTAATGGACTTTGTTATTCTTGATATTCCCGAGGACGATGGTATGTCTATTATTCTTGGAAGACCCTTTTTGAACACTGCAGGGGCTGTTATTGATTGCACTAAAGGCGATGTCACTTTTCATGTTAATGGTAATGAGCATACGGTACACTTTCCGAGGAAACAACCTCAAGTTCATAGTATCAATTCTATTGGAAAAATTCAATCGATTATATTTGGAGGTTTTGAATTTCCTCTTCCTACTGTCAAGAAGAAATGTGATATTCTTATTATTGGGGATGTGCATATCCCCGTTGAGGTAACATAGTGTTATTCGAAATTTCTCCAGTTCCATGTTATTCGGAATGAGTTCGTTAACAAGACTTGATCAACCTTGTTAGTGGATTCCTTTTGATGATCATGAGATGGATGAAACTAGAAGGCACAACCTTTTGTACCCCACTTTTACTTTCTGTTATTTATATTAAATAAAATAAAAACAAATATTTTTCTGTCTGTTATCTGATTATTCGTGCAATATAAAATACCCTGAAAATAAAAGTTCTCCAAATGCCCTGAAATTTAAATATGATTTTTTTGGAATATTTGGCACTGAGAACACAGCAGGGGGGTCAACCACCTGCCCACGAGGGTGGAGGGCGCGCCCTACCCCCTGGGCGCGCCCCCTGCCTCGTGGGCCCACGGTGGCCCTCCTTCACTTATCCTTTCACCCATACACTTCTTCTTCCTCCTCCAAACACGAATAACCAGCTCAAACCCGAGTCTAGGCTCATTTTGCTGCCATTTTCAATCTCCTTGCTCAAAGCACCTCTCACAAAACTGCTTGGGGAGATTGTTCCTTGGTATGCGACTCCTCCATTGGTCCAATTACTTTTTGTTCTAGTGCTTTATTCATTGCAAATTTTTGTTGCTTAGGTGACCCTGTTCTTGAGCTTCCATGTCAAATTTATATGGTCAAAAGTAGTTTTGATGCATGATATAGGTTCTAGGCACTTGTAGGAGTAGTTGCTATCAATATTATTGAGTTTGATTTACTTTTATTTTGAAGTTACTAAAAATTTCAGAATTTTTAGAAAATGATGAAGAGACTTTTGAGGGGCTCATCGAGCCGAAGCTCGAAGGAAAAGGCACCGAAGCCTAAGTATAATCTGCCTCGCACTACGGAGGTTCGGTCGTGTGAATGGCCTTCCGATGATTTCTTGAGAGCAGCCGAGATTTATGAAGATTTTTATGAAATGGCTAAGAATGCAGGCCTCACCGCTTTCCTCCATGACCAACGCGATCAGTATCTCTTACTCACAAATACCTTTGTGCAAAACTTTCATTTCCATTCTAGGAACTCACCACCTACGGTGGAGTTTCATTTATATGATGAGCATAAGGAGATGTCACTTTATGATTTTTGTCGGGTTTGTTTCGTCCCTTTTGAGGGCAAGACAGAGGAACCACATCGCGAGGATGTGGATGGGTTTATTGATACTATCACTGTAGGGGAAACAAGGAAGGTTTCCGATGCACGAATCACTAGCATACATTTTCCTATTTTATGCTATTTTGCATTATTTGCTAGTCGTTGTTTAATTGGTCGCGAAAACTGTGGAAACCTTAGTGACCCTGATATTATTATTTTGCTCCATGGTTTATACGGTGATAACTCTGTTAGTATGGGCGGCATTATTGCTAAACGGTTAAGTCTGAACCGTACAAAGGGCCCCATCTTTGGAGGCATCTATGCTTCACGCCTAGCTGCACATTTTAACATACCTATTAGGCATTATGAGAAGGAAGAAAAAGTGTTGCCTCGTGTTTATTTAGACTATAAAAGTATGGTGGCACATGATTTTATTGTTAAGAATTGGGAAGAAGAGCTTAAATACAAATTGTTCTTTGATAAACATCATCCTGAGACTATAACCCTGCCTGCTCCTTCTTTGTTTGATTTATCTGCAGGCCAGTACCTTGTTCCGTTAGAGGCTATTCATGCCTACCGGAACCCTGCACCAGCCATGGAGCCAGAGCCGGAACCACAAGTTGATCCTTCATGACAGTCTAATTACCAGTGGGATCCGGTGATGATTGCCAACCAGTGGCAATCGGAGTACGACCCCAACTATTATTATGGATATCCGCCAGGCCAGCCGTGGCCATAGACCAACTTAGGCCAAAAGCCTAAGGTTGGGGGAGTACGTATTTCCCACCAACATTACATTCATGTTCACACACTCATTGCTAAATGTCGATGCTCATACTTTTTCATTGTATCATCCATGCTAGTTTATTTTACTTTTTATGCCTTCTTCTTGTGTGTTTAATAAACCTTAAGAAAAACCAAAAAAAATTAGTTGTAGCTTTTAATTAGTTTCTTTCCATGCTTGTAGTAGTAATTAAAAAGAAAATCCAAAAATATTTCCTGTTATTCATTTGCTTGTTGGGAGCTTTCCCGTGTAAATAGTTTTATTTCTTCTCTTTCCTTTAGGGGTCGATAGGAGAAGACCATAATTAAATTGTTGAAGTGACTCTTATATGCATTATTATTGATCTGACAAAAGAGCCCATATTGCCTTGTCTTCTCCCGTTTATTGAATGCTTGCAGATTCCAGCTTAGTCCAATGCACGTGCACTATTATTATTATTATTCACATCGTTCGGTCGTGCAAGTGAAAGGCAATTATGACGATATATGATGGACTGACTGAGATGAGAAAAGCTGGTATGAACTCGACCTCTCTTGTTTTTGTAAATATGATTAGTTCATCATTCTTGATTCAGCCTATTATGGATAAACATGTTTGCAATGACAACTAGAGATCATAGTGCTTATGCCATGCTTGATTAGCTATGAGTTATAATGGTTTACCTTGCGTGCCAACATGCTATTAAAATGGTTATGATGTGGTATGATAGGGTGGTATCCTCCACTGAATGATTTAAGTGACTCGACTTGGCACATGTTTACGCATGTAGTTGAAACAAAATCAACACAGCCTTCACGATATTTATGTTCATGGTGGATTATATCCTACTCATGCTTGCATTCAGTGTTGATTAATTTTAATGCATGTTAATGACTATTGTTGCTCTCTAGCTGGTCGCTTCCCAGTATTTTGCTAGCCTTCACCTGTACTAAGCGGGAATACTGCTTGTGCATCCAACTCCATAAACCCCAAAGTTATTCCCAATGAGTCCACTATACCTACCTATATACGGTATCTACCTGCTGTTCCAAGTAAATTTGTATGTGACAAACTCTAAACCTTTAAATAAATATCATGTTTTGTATGCTCGAATAGCTCATGTATCAACTAGGGCTGTTTGTATCTTCCATATTAGCCGGGTTATTCTCAAGAGGAGTGGACTCCGCTCCTCACTCATGAGATAAATGGCTGGTCACCGGGATGCCCAGTCCCATGCTTTATGCAAACTAAGTCGAAATAATTGCAAACAAAACTCCCCCTGGGACTCTTGTTAGTTGGAGGCACTCATTGTTTCGAGCAAGCCATGGATTGATGCTTGTTGGTGGAAGGGGGAGTATAAACTTTACCATTCTGTTTGGGAACCGCCTATAATGTGTGTAGCATGGAAGATATTGCCATCTCTTGGTTGTTATGTTGACAATGAAAGTATACCGCTCAAAATATTATTCACCTCTATTTCAAAATCGAGCTCTGGCACCTCTATAAATCCCTACTTCCCTCTGCGAAGGGCCTATCTATTTACTATTATGCTGAGTCATCACCCTCTAATTAAAAAGTACCAGTTGGAGAGCACCGCTGTCATTTGCATTCATTACTATTAGTTTACATTGAGTATGACTTGACTGGATCTCTTTTACCATGAATTACAATGTCTAGTTAGTCCTTGGTCTTTAAAGGTGATCTGCATTTATGTTTTGCGGTCTCAGAAAGGGCTAGCAAGATAGCATCTTGTTATATCATATTATGATTATTTTGAGAAAGTGTTGTCATCCAAGATTTATTATTATGGCTCGCTAGTTGATTATGTCATTGATATGAGTAAACTTGAGACCTATGCGTTATTGTGAATGTGGTTAGTTATAATTTTTGCTGAAAACATGAATGCTGGCTTTACATATTTACAACAACAAGAGCAAGTAGAGTTTGTAAAAGTTTTTCTTTATCAGTTTCATTTTATCAACTGAATTGCTTGAGGACAAGCAAAGGTTTAAGCTTGGGGGAGTTGATACGTCTCCGTCGTATCTACTTTTCCAAACACTTTTGCCCTTGTTTTGGACTCTAACTTGCATGATTTGAATGGAACTAACCCGGACAGACGCTGTTTTCAGCAGAATTACCATGGTGTTATTTATGTGCAGAAACAAACTTACTCAGAATGACCTGAAAATTCACGGAGCAACTTTTTGGAAAATATAAAAAATACCTGCAAAAGATGAAGGCCGGGGGGCCCACCACCTATCCACAAGGGTGGGGGCGCGCCCCCTACCTCGTGGGTCCCCTGGTGCCTCTCCGACTCCAACTCCAACTCTATATATTGTGTTTCGGGGAGAAAAAAAATCAGAGCGAAGGATTCATCGCGTTTTACGATACGGAGCCGCTGCCAAGCCCTAAAACCTCTCGGGAGGGCTGTTCTGGAGTCCATTCGGGGCTCCGGAGAGGGGAATTCATCGCCATCGTCATCATAAACCATCCTCCATCACCAATTTCATGATGCTCACCGCCGTGCGTGAGTAATTCCATCGTATGCTTGCTGGACGGTGATGGGTTGGATGAGATTTATCATGTAATCGAGTTAGTTTTGTTAGGGTTTGATCCCTAGTATCCACTATGTTCTGAGATTGATGTTGCTATGACTTTGCTATGCTTAATGCTTGTCACTAGGGCCTGAGTGCCATGATTTCAGATCTGAACCTATTAAAGACAACCCCAAGCTCTGCCCGAGGACGGCACCGGGTGCGCCTCCCTATGCGAGGGATAGAGGCGCCCCAGGCACGGGCGTAGATCCTGAAGTGGTGCCACTGGAGGCGCCGCTCCCTTGAGGCCCAGTGTGGAGCAGCAGCTTCTTCTTCTTCTTCTTGAGGTTGGCCTCAGGAGGGTGCTGCACTGCGTTGCTGTCGGGATCTTTGAGTGATGCAGCTTGAAAGGCGCACTCGAGGGAGCACACCGCGTCTCTTTCTTCGCAGGGGATGGTGATGATTCCACCGCTTCTGGGCATCTTGAGGACGTTGTAGCCATGGTGGGCGACTGCCATGAATTTGGCCAGCAATGGGTACCCGAGGATGGCATTGTATGGCAGACGGATGTGGGCGACGTCGAAGTCGATGAGCTCAGTGTGGTAGTTGTCGCGCTGACCAAAGGTGACAGGGAGGCGAACCTGCCCTATCGGGGTAGTAGAGCCGTCAGTCAGTCCTGAGAAAGGCTTGGTAGGCTGGAGCTGATCGTATGGCACTAGAAGGCTGTCGAAGGTTTCGACCGACAGGACGTTGAGCCGTGCACCACCATCGATGAGGGTCTTGGTGACTTGGACATTGCTGATGACGGGTGAACAGAGCATCGGGAGAACGCCAGCCGTTTTCGCGCACTTGAGCTGGTCTGTCGAGCTAAAGGTGATGGCGTACTTGGACCATCTGAGCGTGCGTGTGGCCTCGAGCCCAGGGAGGACTGCGTTCACTTTGCAAGAAAACTCCTTGAAGTCTCGCTGAGAGGCTGGGGCTTGAGCTCCGCCTAAGATGCAGGCGATAGGTTGTGGCTCTTGGAAGCCCCAGCCCCTTTTCCTGTTGATGGTCGTTGTTCCTTCTTGGCGGCGGTAGTGGAGGGAGACCAGGGTTGCCCTGAGCACGGTCCTCACGAGGCTGGTCCCTCCAGGTACCCTCACGAGGTTGGTCCTGCCAACGATCCTCGCGAGGTTGGTCACGCCACTCCTGACGGGGCCCACGGTCGTCCCAGCATCCTCCATCGCGTCCACCTCCTCGATTGTAACCCCGGCCATTGCTCTTAGGGCGTCGACCGAAGCGTCCATCTCGAATGGCCCTGAGCTCTTGATAGTCATTAGTGTTGTGCGTGCGCACGTTGTGGAAGGCGCAGAACGTGTGGCTGCCCTTGGACGACTCGGGAAGATCATGGCCGCGCTTGGTGTCTGGTTCCGCCGTGAGCACGGAGACCCCTTTGCGCTTCACGTCCTTGGCCTTGGCCCTCTTCTCCTCTGGGTCCGTAGCAGGGAGCTCAAGGAGGGAGAGGCGCCCCTCCTAAGCTCTTGCACACTTGTTCGCGATGTTGAACAGCTCCAAGGTCATGCACAACTCTTCATGGATGGCGAGCTCCTCCTTCATCTTGACGTCGCGGACACCAACGGAGAACGCAGAGATGATGGCCACGTTCCTTACCTTGGGGATCTTGATTCACGCGCTATTGAAGCATTGGATGTATTTCTGCAGGGTTTCTCCTGGTTGTTGCTTGATGCAGTGTAGGTCACCCGCGACCAGGGGGCGGTCGTGAGTGCCCTAGAAGTTGGCGATGAAGCGGTCGCGCATCTCGTCCCAGGAGGAAATTGAGCCTGGGGGCAGGTTCATGAGCCATGAGCGGGCGCCATCCTTGAGAGCCATGGGAAAGCAGTTCGCCATGACCTTCTCGTCGCCATTGGCCGCTTCGATGCTCAGCTCGTAGAGCTACAGAAACTCCGCCGGGTCGGGGGTACCATCATAGCGAGGAGGCATATCCGGCTTGAACTTTCCCGGCCAGACGACGCTACGCAACTCAGGAGCGAAGGCGCGGCAGCCCGCCGTGGCCACCGTGGCCCGTCGTGGAGGCAGAGCTTGGTTGTGGTGCCCCTGCGCCGCCATGGCACGCAACACATGGCCCTGTCGCAGCAAGCAATCCTAGCGCAGCGGAGCTGGGAGTGGTGGAGTGTTTCCTTGTAGACGGGGAATCTCTTGGCAGCTTCTTTCTTCGTGTGCGGGCACGTGGCGCGGTGGGTCGCGCCGTAGGGCCGCACACCTTGGAGCAAGGACGCCGTCCTGGCGTGGGAGAGGCGGAGGCGCACCGCGAGCTGCACGCCTTGGCACGAGGGCGCCGTCTTGTTGCGGAGGAGGCGGAGGCGCTTTGTGAACCACATCGCTCGCAGCTGGGGGCGGGCGAGGCAGCGAGAGGGAAGGTGTAGGAGAGCCTCCTGCGGCGCTGATGAGCTCGGCGATGCGGTCCAGCCATTCCTCGTAGAGGTCGTCAACTGGACGATAGCGCAGGAGCTCGCGCGCCATGAGCAGTGTGGCCTGCGCATCCGTGGGTGTGCGGCGAGCGTGAGATGACGAGCCGGCCGGAGTCAGCGACGGGGTGGCAGTGTGGCCGTCACAGCGGACAGAGGGATGCAGTGAAGATGCTTGTTTCTCGTTTGTCGTCGGACCGGTGACGGAATTGGCGGGAGTGACGGAGAACGACGGGGAGGCCTGCCTACTAGGGCCGTCTAAGCGACGCGGGCAGCGAGAGCGGCCCGACGCTCCTCGCGAGCCTGGCGAGCGTCGGCCATGAGGTTGGTGGAGTGACGAAGTGTGTATTGACGAAGAAGAAAGCTTCAGCGCACCCCTACCTGGCATGCCAAATGTTGGATTTCGGGTTCCGGCAAAACCCTTGAGGTTCGAACACTGGGGTGCGCACGAAGATCTCCCCCTCTCTAGCTCGCACACTCAACAATCTCACGGCCTAGCTTGACGGGCCCAAAGAACACGAGACCCAAGATTTATACTGGTTCGGGCCACCGTTGTGGTGTAATACCCTACTCAAGTGTGGTGTGGTGGAGGCCTCTTGGGCTGAGGATGAACAGTTGCAAGGGAAGAACAACCTCCTGAGGAGAGGTGTTCTTGTGCTTAGTGAACTGGTGTGAGGCTAAGGATGGAATGGGTCCGATCCAAGATGAGGTCCTCTCTAGCTATGGTGGTGGCTAGTCCTATTTATAGAGGTCCTGGTCCTCTTCCCAAATAATGAGCCGGAAGGGATCCCACAATGGCCAATTTGAAGGGAGACAACTGGTATAAGTTATCCTGACAAAAGTAGTCTTTGCCTGTCAAAGGCTCTGGTGGTGACGCCGTCTTGGGCTCCACGGTGACCTCCGTCCTGCCGTCCTGCTGGTCTTGGTCTTGTTGCACTGATATGGAAACCTTTGCCTGATGCCTTGGAACTCCTCGCTTGCGCTTGCCCCCTTAGCACCAAAGAGGAAACAAGGACACTGTGCTCGCTGGCACCCGCTTGGTCTTGATCGTCATGGCTTGCGTCATTGGAACCTCGCGAGGTTCGCCTTGCCTTGATCTCTCTGCCCCTCGCGAGCCAGCCTGGTGAGGCTGCCCCTGAGGAGGTCTTGCATCGTCCGCCTCATGAGGATTCGCCCCTCGCGAGGGTCTTGAATGTTTGCTGGTGAAGATGGGTCGTACGGGGCCGCTGGAGGAGCCACGCTGCAGGCCGCAGGCAGGCAAGTCTGGGGACCCCAGTTCCCACAACGCCGACAACCATGTTGTCTAATCTTTATAAACGGGAGAAAGAAGAATTCACTCGCCTCAAGTGCCAAGATGGCTTTTCCATGTACAACCCCCTAGCTGGGTAAGCTTTCAATCCAACACCTCACTCAATCTTCTTACTGAGTCACAATTAGTCAATCTTAACCCGACCATTTTTACCCGGAATGGAGGAAGGCCACTACGGGGATCTATAGCCCCGCTCCGTAGCCGAAGGACCATATTCGGGACCTGGATCCTAGATTCGAGGAGGATCCGGATATATCCGTGGAGCTCAAGGAGGGGGTCTTTTATCAGGCGAGCTACGACGGCACAGAAGTGGCCATCGAAGCTGATTACCCCGGACTTCTTTCGTCTTCTCATGTAAGTGCCCAGGGAGCATCTCCTCCAAAAGAGCCTTCCCATTGTGCCTCACCCACTGCACTGTCTCGTGCTTCAAAGGGGCGGTGCTCGTCTCGCCACGCTGCATCGGGATCGTCCCTTAAAAAGGGGGCGCCGACACAAGGGGGCGTCGAAAAGAAAGGAGGACGGTGATACTTCCAAGCCCCCACCTTCATAAAAAAGGTATGGTTTTCAATATGCCTTGCAGCAAGCATACTGAACTGTGACGTTTTCTGCTGCGTTGTATTTCAGGAGGAGCGTCCACCGGACTATATCCGAAAATTCTGCTAGACATATGTCTGCCAATCCGACCCCGGACCCTGCCTCTAGGGCCAGAGTCGATATGGGTGCAATGCCGAATTGTTCTCTCTCTGGTGATTCGCATAATGTGTCCGTCACCAACTCCGAAGTGGAGAGTGCCATGAACCATCGGCGCCGGAGTGCAGCTATGCGAGATCCCAATTTTACTGAAGAGGCGTTCAATGCCTTCAGCTCGGCGGATGCGTATATCCGAGCTGCTCGGGATGGCTTGCTGGAGCCACTTTCCAGCTTTCAAAGGATATGCAGGTAAGATCATTTTGTGTGGATTTAATAGTCCTATACCAGTAGCCCCCGAGACTTGAAAACAGTTGAAGCAACTGATTTTAAGGATCGGCTTATAATTAGATACTCACAGAGAAGAACGGCGTGCTATCTCGGGAGCTGGAACAGTGTCGGACCCAGCTAATAGTTGTAACCACCGAACTGGAGAAGTCCGAGGAGGCACCGACTGGTAATGTCTCCTGTTGTCCGAAAATAAAATCATATGCAAGTCATGCTTATTCAGATAAACACTGTTTGCATTTGATAATGGCAGGATCGTCGGATCAGCTGGAAGAGAAACTAAAGGCCGCACAAGTGGACAAAGAACATGCCGAAAGGCAAGAGGCTGCTGGTTAGCACGTACTGACGCACACCAGGGAAGAAAAGAACAAGCTTCAGGATGCCAACACTCAGCTCGATGAAGAGCTAGAAGATGTCCGAGCTCAACTGGCAGACGCCCTAAAGGAGAATAGAAAACTGAGAGGCGGCATATTCAGTATGCATTTTAACTTACTGACATACAGTTCGACAATGCGAATCCTGACAGGTTTATTTTTGTAGGTGTGTTGACTGGGCGGCCCGAAGAAGAGGTGTCTTGATTTCAAGGCGACCTGCTACAAGAATTTTCCAAGGTGCATGAGCGAGCGCGGAAGGCAATGAGAAACATTGCTAAGGCTTTATGGCCAGCCGACCCTCCTCCAGGAAGTATGGAGGAGCTCGTGAATTTATTCAAGGGAGCTCGGCGCCGTTTTGGGCTGTGGAAGATATCAACGTGCCAAGAAGGTGCTCAGGAGGCATGGGCCATGGTAAAAACACGGTACACCAGACTTGACCCAAATCATATGGTGCGGGTCGGACCTCGAGGATCCGATGGACAGAAAATCCTGGTCAGCCTGGTGTACGACCAAGTGAAGGAGGCCGCCAAGTTTTCCCAACAAGATTGTAGGTTAGACAACCTGCTAAAGGGTCTAGAAGAAGAAGTTTTTGAGTCCAAGTAGTAATGTACTTTTAGCAAGAGACTTGTCTCCAGCCGAATTTGTAAAATGATTGTCATGGCAGACTTTCTGCTTCGACCTCCGAAAACCCTAGGTATGGAGTGTTTCCGAATACGATACCGTAACTAAACACCAAGGTATGTTCAGAAAGAAGGTAGTCTGGTCATAGTTGCTTAAACAAACAAGTTGTATTCGGGAGTTATGTTATATTACATTTGATTGTAAGAAACATCTTCCAGGGAGAATAGTTCCGTTAAGGGTTCCTTTCCCTGGGCTGGTATGCGGTTTTTTGTGTGCATACCGAAGCCGTGATGCTAAAAAATCACAGTACACTTTTATAGTCTGGGGTTTTGTATTGCCATGAGGGCAGTTCGTCTTTTATTCACCGACCAATCATTCCCTTAAGAACGCTAGCTTTCGGCTTCACCCGTTTGAGGTACATGTCTGGATAACCTAGCTATAATAATCACAGAGGTGCTCCCTTTATTCCCTAGCCGAACAAGCGGGAACGTAGGGCATAAGCAGAGGAGGCAGGCAACCCAGCTTGGCAAAAACTTAAGTCATAAAGGTGCATATAATGGTAAAGAAAAGACATATATGGACAGATGACACATATATACGATGAGCTTGATGTTCGAATAATAATAATAATAGTAATAATAATAGTAATAATGATAATAATAATAAGCTTCTTGTGAAAAGAAGCCCCCAGGTATTGTGGGGTATGTGCATTTAAGGATGTATACCCCTGAGGTGTGCGGTTTATCCGAACACGAGCCAGAATTCATATAGAAACGAGAAAAAGGAAAAGGGTAAAAATGGAGAAGAGAAGGAACGAGAAAAAAGGTATGTGTGTGGACTTTAGGCGTAGAATCTTCGGAGCCTTGCAGCGTTCCATGGATGTGGCTCCAAGCGATTGTCCAAAGCATTGCGAAGGCGATAGGCTCCTCCAGTGAGAACTTCATCTATAATGAAGGGACCCTCCCATTTGGGCTTGAGCTTGTCCTTTTTCTTCTCTGGCAGGTGTAAAACGAGTTCGGCGACATTGTAAGTCTTTGCCCGTACCTCTCTGCTTTGGTATCGCCGAGCCTGCTATTGATAGAATGCGGAATGGGCTTTCGCGACATCGCGCTCCTCCTCCAGGCCGTCCAAGTCGTCCCGCCGATCGAGCTCGGACTCTCTCTCTCTTCATACATGCACACTCGAGGTGAGTCATGAATAATGTCACAAGGCAAGACTGCCTCCGCACCGTACACCATGAAAAAAGGTGTGTATCCGGTCGTGCGATTGGGTGTGGTCCGCAGCCCCCATAGAATGGAATCGAGTTCCTCAACCCAGTGTTTGTCTGATTCTTGCAGAGATCGCACTAGTCTGGGTTTAATGCTGCTCATTATCAAGCCGTTAGCCCGTTCGACCTGACCGTTTGTCTGGGGGCGGTATACGGAGGCGTAATCGAGCTTGATGCCCAAATTGGAGCACCAAGTTTTCACCTCATCAGCTGTAAAGTTAGAGCCGTTGTCAGTAATGATGCTGTGCGGGACACCATAACGGTGTACTACGCCGGATATAAAGTCTATCACTGGTCCGGCTTTAGCTATTTTAACTGGCTTGGCTTCTATCCACTTAGTGAACTTATTGACCATAACCAACAAGTATTTCTTCTTATGGCTTACTCCTTTAAGAGGTCTGACCATATCAAGCCCCCGGACCGCAAAGGGACAAGTAATGGGGATTGTTCGGAGGGCAGTGGGTGACATATGGCTTTGGTTAGCGAAAAGCTGGCATCCAACACAGTGTTGCACAAGGTCTTGTGCATCTGCCCGGGCTGTGGGCCAAAAGAAATCCGTGCGGAAGGCTTTAGTTACAAGGGCCCGGGCTGCAGCATGATGGCCGCCAAGACCAGCGTGTATTTCAGCCAAGAGCTGCCATCCCTCGTCTTTGGAGATACGTCGTTGAAGGACCCCGGTAGTACTTTTCTTGTACAGTTCTCCTTCATGAACTTTGTAGGCTTTCGAACAACGGACGGTGCGACGGGACTCAGTTTGATCCTCTGGGAGCTCATTCCTAGTGAGGTAGGCAAGGAAAGGCTCGGTCCATGGGGAAATTATAGCCATGATTTCGTGGGCCGATGGTGTTATTGCGGTGCCTGAGCCCCCGATGATATCGGGACTGTGTTCGGAATCTGGGGGTATGATCGGCTCCGGGTCAGTGCTCCCGTTCTCATCCTGCCACACCATGGATGGCTTGAAAAGCCTTTCCACAAAGGTGTTAGGTGGGACGGGGTCGTGTTTAGCGCCCATACGAGCGAGGACGTCCGCGGCTTGATTACTCTCTCGAGCCACGCGATGAAACTCGAGACCCTCAAACCGAGCTGATATTTGGAGTGCAGCGTTGCGGTAAGCCGTTTATTTGCGATATTGCAAGGTTTGAATCCCCACGCACCACAAGGCATTGTATGCCCATGGAAACAGCCATTCGGAGACCATGCAACAGGGCCTCGTATTCGGCTGCATTGTTAGAGTCCGTATACAGTATTTGGAGTACATAACAGACTGTGTCTCCTATGGGGGATGTCAAGACGACACCAGGCCCAAGTCCGGCTAGCATTTTAGAGCCATCAAAGTGCATCACCCAGTTGGAATATGTGCCGTACTCTTTAGGGAGTTCGGCCTCTGTCCATTCGGCGATGAAGTCAGCCAACACCTTAGATTTAATTGCTCGGCGTGGTTTATACGTTATTTCAAATGGTAGGAGCTTGATGGCCCATTTTGCAATCCGGTCGATGGCATCCTGGTTGTTTATAATATCAATAAGTGGTACTTCTGAAGCCATCGTGATTGAGCACTCTTGGAAGTAGTGTCGTAGTTTACGGGATGCCATAAAGACCGCATATGCTATCTTCTGATAATGCGGATATCGGGATTTGCATGGTGTGAGGACCGTCAATACGCAATATGCTGGTTTTTGGAGTGGGAATTTATGTCCCTCCTCTTCTCGTTCAACGACGAGCACCGCACTCACCACCTGGTGAGTTGCCGATATGTAGAGCAGCATTGGTTCGCCGACGTTTGGTGCGGCCAGGATGGGGTTGCTTGCTAGCAAAGTTTTTATTTCCTCCAGCCCTGCTGTTGCAGCGTCCGTCCACACAAAGTGGTCGGTGCGTCGTAGTAGGCGATACAGTGGAAATGCCTTTTTTCCTAATCTGGAGATAAAGCAGCTCAAGGCTGCCACGCACCCGACTAGTTTTTGGACCTGCTTGAGGCCGGTTGGTGTTGCCAATTGTGACAGGGCTCGAATTTTGGCTGGGATTGCTTTGATTCCTCTATTGGAGACAATAAACCCGAGCAATTTGCCGGAAGGAACACCAAAAACACACTTTTCCGGATTGAGCCTTATGTCATATGTTCGGAGGTTGTCGAATGTGAGGCGTAAGTTGTCCACCAATGATTCAACACGCTTGGTTTTGATGACTACGTCATCTACATATGCCTCCACGGTCTTGCTGATTTGCTTTTCTAGGCACGTTTTAATCATGCGTTGGTAAGTGGCGCCAGCATTTTTGAGCCCGAAAGGCATAGTGTTGAAGCAGAAAGGCCCATACGGGGTGATGAATGCCGTTGCGGCTTGGTCGGTTTCCTTCCTCTTAATTTGATGGTATACGGAGTATGCATCAAGGAAACACAGTGAATCATGTCCCGCGGTTGCATCGATAATCTGGTCGATGCGAGGTAGTGGGAAGGGGTCCTTAGGGCAGGCCTTGTTAAGGTCTTTGAAATCAACACAGAGGCGCCAGGATTTATCCTACTTTGGTACCATGACTAGGTTTGCTAGCCAGTTCAGATGTTTGATCTCTCTGATAAACCCGGCTTCGAGTAGCTTGGCTAGTTCCTCCCCCATAGCCTGTCGTTTGGGTTCAGAAAATCGCCGAAGCGTTTGCTTGACCAGCTTGTATCCCTTCAGTATATTGAGACTATGTTCGGCCAGGGCGCGTAGGATTCCTGGCATATCCGAGGGGTGCCACGCGAAGATGTCCCAGTTCTCGTGCAAGAACGCGCGTAATGCAGCGTCGACCGTCGGGTCCAGCTGTGCCCCAATGGAAGCTGTTTTCTTGGGATCCGTCGGGTGGACTTGAAATTTGACTATTTCGTCAGCTGGCTTGAAAGAGGTGGATTTGGGCCTTTTGTCGAGAATTATGTCGTCCCTATCCACTGTGGAACGCTATGCGGTGAGTTCCTCGGCCGCTAGGGCTTCGGATAATGCCTGAAGGGCCAGGGATGCGGTTTTATTTTCGGTGCAGAGTGCTATGTCCGGATCACTGGAGATAGTGATAACACCATTGGGCCCGGGCATTTTGAGCTTCATATACCTGTAATGAGGTATAACTTGAAAGCGTGTGAATGCATCTCGCCCTAACAGGGCATGATATCCGCTGTTAAAAGGAGCCACCTGGAAGATTATCTCTTCAGACCTATAGTTTTCTGGTGTGCCGAATACCACATCCAGTTTAATTTTCCCCGAGCATCTTGCTTCCCTGTTGGGGATGATTCCCCTAAAGGATGTATTGCTCTGCTCAATGCGACTCCTGTCCATTTGCATTTTATTGAGCGTGTCCTTGTATATGAGGTTCAATCCGCTGCCACCGTCCATTAGCACCTTAGTGAGCCGAAAACCGTCCACAATTGGGTTTAGGACCAGAGTGGCTGGTGCCCGAACTGAGCGGGATCTTGGTTCGTCATCAACATTGAAAGTAATTGCCGTATCGTTCCAAGGGTTTATTGCTGCTACGTGGCAGACTTCGGCAAGGTCGCGAAGCGCCTGTTTGCGCCAATTATTTGATGAGAAGGTCTCGAAGACTGTGAGTACTTCGGGATCGTCGCGTTCCGAAGAGTACTTTTCTGGGGTAGTGTTGGTGAGGATTCCCTTGCCACTCTTGGCCACCTGCCAGAGTATCCAACATGCCTGTAGGGTGTGCGTTGGTTCGGTATTCGGCGTCATGTGTATTTCACAGGGCCTATTGAGACATCCTTCGAAGACAGTTCTATGTCCCGTAAAGGGCTTGGTTTTCTTGTCCACGGGATGATGATCGGGTGCCCCGCGAGGGTGCATCCTTTTTGCCCGCCCGGGAGATGGCTTAAAGGCCTGAGGTTCCCAACAGGCTGTCTCAGTTTTCCATGCGCTTTCCATTGCACAGTACTTCTGTACTATGTGTGCCAAATCTGCGAAGTGCAGAATGCGACGGCGGTTGAGGGCATTAAGGATTCCCTCGTCCGTATAGTTGTTGTGAATTACCGAAATTGCGTCATCGTCGCAGCAGTCTTTTATCTTGTTTTTAACAAGGAGGAATCTAGCCCAAAAATTATGGACTATCTCCCGAGGCTGCTGCCGCACATGCATTAGGTCGCATATGTCTGGAGGACCGGAGTTGCTTGGAGAATATTGCTTGTGGTGGGTGGGCGGGCTCGAATTCGCATCCCGACCCACTGCAGAATCCAGAGTTTGAAGAATTTCCGAGGGTTACCAGTCCAGGATCTGGAGTGTCCGAGAAGTTCTCAGGCTCAATGTCCGATTTTGTGCTCGGAGGATGGGGAGTGTCGTCTCGAGGATGGGTATTCGGTTCTCCGGGTCCGTAAATCCGTACATAGCTGGTTCTCAATGTAGGAGATGAGTTATTATCAGCCTGCTCCTCCACAACCGCTACCTGATGGGTGATCGGGGGAGATTTAATTTCTCTCTAATCGGGTTTAAGCCTGATCCGATCATAGTCAGTTGAGCCCCCTAGGGCGGCAATGCGATCTAGCAGTTCGTTCAAAGAATATAGATCTGTCGGATCCATCTTTTCGGAGTATTCGGTGCTGATTCGAACAGAATTTTTCCACGACTTGGGGGGTTGCTTTTGGCTTAACGGCCGAACGAGTGCCCATGGTGAAGTCACCGAGCCGGAGGGTTTGCCCTGAAACTAGGGCTCCTCTAGAAGTGATACTATCCTTGATGATGAGGCGAGCCATCGGTCCTTATGCCGATGCTACTGAGGAACTCTCAACGAGAGCACCAATGTTGGTGTCAAAACCGGCAGATCTCGGGTTGGGGGTCCCGAACTGTATGTCTAAGGATCGAGGGTAACAAGAGGCAGGGGACACGACGTTTACCCAGGTCCAGGCCCTCTTGATGGAGGTAATACCCTACTTCTTGCTTGATTGACTTTGATGAGTATAGGGGTTACAAGAGTTGATCTACCTCGAGATCGTAATGGTTAAACCCTAATTGTCTAGCCTATAAGATTATGATTATTCCCTACGGACTAAACCCTCCGGTTTATATAGACACCGGAGGGGGCTAGGGTTGTACAAAGTCAGTTTACAGAGAAAGGAATCTTCATATCCACATGCCAACCTTGCCTTCCACGCCAAGGAGAGTCCCATCCGGACACGGGGAACAGCCTTCCATCTTGTATCTTCAAGGCCCATCAGTCCGGCCCATGTCACATAGCCCGGACGCTCGAGGACCCCGTAATCTAGGACTCCTTCAGCCGCCCCCGCAAGCATGTGGCAACCCCTGCTGTGGTCCCTCGTGGGCACGGATGAACTTCTTTGGGGTCCGGCGCCGTTCCTGGCGACCGCGGCGGTGCTCCTCACGCGACGGGAGCCTCCCGAGATGCGGCAGTCCCGCCCATGAAGGAAGGCGCGCCATAGTTGCCCGACCTCCCCGCCCGCGCTTCCACTTGGCGGAGTTGCTGCCGGAGTTTGTCGTGTGGTCGGAGAACCCGGCTAGCACCTAGCTTCAGCTTCCGTGCTCCTTTGTCGGCGAGCTGCCGGCCACGGGTCCTGGCGGCCTCTGGCTGCAGGCCGACGGCTGCTGCAGCAAGGCTTCGTGGGTTGCGGTGGAGGCCTCCATCGCGGCCCTGGCCACGCGCGGTCTGGGCAGCCGGTGCACCCTCCACTTCAAGTACAACGGTGCCGTGACCCTCTTCATGAGGGTGTTCGGGGAAGATGGTCACCGCGCCGGGTGCTGCCCTGAAGACAGCGAGGGTGACGGAATGCCCGGCCTTGGTGACGGAGTGCCTGGCCTTGGTGACGGAGTGCCCGACCTTGGTGACAACCGTGACGAGGATGAGGGTGGGCTTGCCCACCGCGACGGCCACGGCTCGTTCGGCAATGGCAGCTCCTCCTCCGGCAAAATTTCCAGCAGTGGCGACTACGACCAGCCGGCACGTCGTAGGGCTCGCTTTGAGGACGGTGGCAGGTCGTCCTATCACCGCGCCCCAGTCAAGCGCGAGGAGGGCTCCGGCTGAGTCCGGGGGTCCGATTCTCATGAACAACCGCTGTCGGTGTCAAAACCAGCGGATCTCGTGTAGGGGGTGCCGAACTGTACGTCTAAGGCGGATGGTAACAGGAGGCCAGGGACACGATGTTTACCCAGGTTCGGGCCCTCTTGATGGAGGTAATACCCTATGTCCTGCTTGATTGTTCTTGATGATATGAGTATTACAAGAGTTGATCTACCACGAGATCATAGAGGCTAAACCCTAGAAGCTAGCCTATGGTATGATTGAATGTTGTCCTACGGACTAAACCCTCCGATTTATATAGACACTGAGGGGGCTAGGGTTACACGGAGTCGGTTACAAGGGAGGAGATCTACATATCCGTATTGCCAAGCTTGCCTTCCACGCCAAGGAAAGTCCCATCCAGACACGGGATGAAGTCTTCAATCTTGTATCTTCATAGTCCAACAGTCCGACCAAAGGATATAGTCCGGCTGTACAGAGACCCCCATAATCCAGGACACCCTCAGTAACCCCTGAACCAGGCTTCAGTGAAGACGAGTCCGGCGCGCAGTATTGTCTTCGGCATTGCAAGGCGGGTTCCTCCTCCGAATACTCCATAGAAGATTTTGAACACCAGAATAGTGTTCGGCTCTGCAAAACAAGTTCCACATACTACCGTTGAGAGAATAATATTTCCACAAATCTAATCTGCTGACGCGTTCTGACAGCACGATGTCATGTCATGGCTCGGTCATTATTCGAACCGTTTTCCTCAACCAGCATCGCACATAACATGGGGTGGTTTTCTTGACACGTCTTGTCAAAGCAGACATCGTGTCCCCCTTATTATGGAATTCTCATCAATACGGATATGGGTAACCCAACCACGCCATCAATTACAGCGCCTGGGGAATAAGCGGTTTTACCAGGCAAGTGGGGAGACGCGTCGTCTCTTTCGCCCTTATAAAGGGACAAGGATTTACCCTCTTTTACCCACGCCTTCTACCTCCTCACTTATCCATTCTCACGCACTCGAGCTCAAGCGCCCAAGCTCGCGTTCTTATTCTCAAACCACTCCAAGCATGTCCGGAGCAGGAGGCAAGTGGATGGTCTCCTCTGTCACGGAGGAGAACATCGCAAAGTTACGGGCAGCCGGATACCTGGCTGCGGATATCGCGCACCGGCTTCCAAACGCAGGGCAGATCGTCCCTACGCCCGAACCCCATGAGAGGGTAGTTTTTCTTACCCATTTCGTCTGCGGACTGGGATTTCCCCTCCACCCATTTGTCTGTGGGCTCATGTTTTACTACGGGCTGGATTTTCATGATCTGGCCCCCAATTTCATCCTCAACATCTCGGCGTTTCTCGTCGTGTGTGAGGCCTTCCTCCGCATCAGGACCCACTTCGGCCTATGGGTGAAAACCTTCAATGTTAAACCAAAGGTGGTGGGTGGCTAGCAAGCAGAGTGCGGAGGCGCCATGGTGGGAAAGATGCCTAACGTCACCTGGCTCGAGGGCACCTATGTGGATACCATAAAGGGGTGGCAATCGGGGTGGTTCTACATCACCGAGCCGCGCGACTCCAACTGGGTGGCGGCCCCCAAATTTCGATCCGGAATCCCCACGCGGCTCACCTCCTGGAAAGAGAAGGGCCTGTCTTGGGGTTCTTCGGTAGAGCTGACCGGACTCCAGACCTGCATTAGGAACATGACGAGCAAGAAAATCAAGCTCGTCAACGTGGTCCAGGTCATGCTCTTCCGCCGGATCCTCCCGTGTCAACGACGGGCATTCGATTTGTGGGAGTTCGACTCAGCCAAGCACCAGACGCTGCGAGAGCTCTATGACACAACACACGAGGACGTCTGGAGGGTGCTGTTCAAGGGTGTCGAGGTACCTCCTTCCCTCACCAAGGATCGCGAACTCAGCACAAAGCGCCGCGCCAATCCGGTAAGTTTTTATATCTCACAGGGTATTTATTTGCCCCGGTTTAGTCATATGCAGGATCTAAGCTTTTATGTCATTAACAAGACTGTATAAAGACATCGGAGCAGCTTGATTGCCCAGCCCCCCTGCCCGAAGATCCTGCAGACGCTCTCCTAACGGAGATGCTGACTCCGGCACCTTACGAGGTGCCAGTGAAGAAGACCAATAAGAAGGCCGCGGGGACCCGAAAGGGTCTCCGGCGCAAGGTTGTATCATACTTATCGTCCAATGACTCCGACGCGCACTCCTCCCACGAAGACAAGGAGGAGGAAGAGGAAATTCTCCCCCCAGCCGGGGGAGACAAGAAAAGGAAGGCCGACCCAACCGGGGAGGCCGAAGGGTCCAGCAAGGGAAGGACCCTCCATCCGGACTGCTCCACTACGGCCGCCCACAGCGATGAGGAGTGATTCCCCAAGGACAAGCCCCTAGCGAAGTTGTAAGTATCCGGATACCATAGTAATTCATGGTATGTTTTATTGCACTGCTTCTACTTATGCCGAATATGATTATGCAGCCCGTCCAGATCCCGTATCGACGTATCTTCGTCAGACGGTTCTTTGGACTCGTCAGATATGAATAGCGATTCACTTCCGATCGCCTCCACCCCTTGCCCTGCGGACAACGTCGAAGTGTTGTCTCAACAGGCACTGGGCCAAGGGGAGGTAGTCTTGGGGGCGCCTCGAGGCGACCTTCCAGACCCTGGGCGCAAAGGGAGCAAAATCCCCATGGGCACCAAGTTCGGCCCCCAGCCGAACACTGCGCCGGAACCTTCGATGGTACCGGACTCCAGTAGGCGATCCCCCATTAAGAGGAGCAAGCCGCCCATGTCGGTGGCCTCTGTCCAGCCAGAGGCGCTGGACAACTTGCTGGAAATGCTTCGCGGCGCTTCCATCGATGAAGAGCACCGCACTATCATGAGTGCGGTGATCGAGAAAGTTCAGTCCGCCAAGAACGGTCTGACCGAAGCTTGCGCGAGCCTCCTAACAGGCTTTGAGGTAAGCAATGAAGATATAGGAAAATATGAACGCATGGACAGTAGCCCCTGATGCTCTGTTCGGCGTTCGGAAAGGAAGGCCGAATAGAGGATCAAATGATAACTCAGGAGTCTAACCAGGAAAATGTCTATGTGTATGTGCAGGCTTCACTGCTGGCCGCTGCTGCACGCAGTGCGAGGTCTCTGCGCTAAAGTAGGACCTGGAGCGGTCCAAGGACGAGCTCGGCCGTACCAAGAGGCAACTCGAGGAGAGCAAAGGTAAGCGATACCTTGTCTATATATTTAAAAAGAAGTTAGGGTGTAAAGTAATAGGATCATCATGGATTTGCCAGGGGCCATGACCGAAGTGGCAACCGTGAGGAAGGCGCTGTCTGAGGCCGAAGACAAAGCGGCCAAGGAGCGCATTGAGCGGGAGAAGCAAGAATCCCGAGTAGGCGAGGTGCAGCAAGAGCTCGAGGCTCTCGCCAAAAAGCACGAGTCCTTGGAGCTTGACTCTAAGACGCGAGAGTCCGAGCTCGCGCAGGCGCTTGAAAGCGTCCGGAGCGCCAAGGCTGAAGCCCACAAGGCCCTCCAGGAGATTGATGCGGTGAAGAAGATAGCAGCGGGTAAGGCATTCATTATGCAAAGCAAGCTTGTGGAGGAAACTTTCCTTTTACTTACTCGAATTCAGAGCTCTCCAGGGGCGTTCGTAGATCTTCCCCGCAGTGTACTGGATGCCGCGGAGTTTTACCAATCTCAGGAGGGGAGCTCGATGGAAAAGTTGTTCTGGTCTCAGTATACTGGGACCGAACACCCCATGCCCTTGAGCGACCAGCTAAAGCAATTGGTCGAGCTTCACAAGGCGGCCGAACAGGCCATGAGGGGCCTTATAGTCCGGATGTGGCCTGGCGAGCCCCTGCCCGGCAGCTACTTCAGTCTGGTGAGGCGGCTGGTGGATGCCTGCCCACAGCTTGAAGTTATAAAGCGGTCCATCTGCATCGAGGGTGTGCGTAGGGCTTTTGCCCGTGCAAAGGTGCACTGGGCGAAGCTGGACGCCGTGAAGCTTGTGAAGGAGGGGCCGCCGGAGGGCAAGGAACATCACTGCCCCGAAATGTATTATGAGAGTGTCCTAAAGGGTTCCCGCCTTGTGGCGGATGAGTGTCCCAAGGATGTAATTTTTGAATGAACACGCTCATGTGATCCTGTAATATGAAACGAGTTCATTTGCGCCATGCGACGCTTTTTTAATTTAAAATATTACCTTCTGTGCGGCCGTTTATAAAATCTGAGAGTTGGCCAGTCGTCGGCTTCTACCCCCATGTAATTAGTAGTGAGGTGTTCGGGATAAACCTGAGCACTCTTTACCCCAATTTTTGGTCCTTTAAGGGAGGTGTTCAGCGCAACGAACCAGGCAATCGGACTATAAGGCTTTATCACTCTCACTTAGCCATAGAAGTCTACAATTTTAAATTTTGGCGAAGCCCCTAGTATTCGGAAGGCCGAATTTGGGGCGCTATACACGCCTAAGCCGGACAAGGCCGACTCCTGGCCCGAAGCGGAAAAAGTCTTTAAGGACTTGAGACCTCTCGAACAGCGACTCGTCGCTCACCTTATCATGACAGTTAGTTTTCGGCTTTCTATACTGAGGTGTTCGTCCGGAAGAACTGGGACACAATCGCAGTAGTTCTCCCATCGCTACCTTAGCCAATATAGCGGAACATAAGGTACCAAAGCATGGGAGACGGGCAATCCCAACTATTGACCCAAGACATGATTCAGAGCTGATGCATATAATGCTATAAGTTTGGGGTGCCACACTATCGAAAGTGTTAGGACTTCTCACGCCGTATTATGGGGTAAACAAAAGCCCCTGGCGTACTGACCGTACCCAAATGGATGGGTACGGATTGTCGTAAATGAACATATAATAAAAAGGGATGAATAATGCAGTAAAAGACTAATGCTATGCATTGTTATTTAAATAATACGTCGGAGCGTATTGGTACAAGTGGTCCAATAAGCTAATAGTAGGAATATTTGACATGGCCTATCCAAGGGCAAGCTGCGTATAGATAGTAGAAAGTGGGTATATCGATTATTATTAGAGACCACCTGAGGGTTCCCGTGTACATCTTAGCTTCTTGCCCCCTTGGTTTTTCCTTCCTGTAGTGTGTCCGGCCATCGTACTGCCGGACAGGGCTTCCAGAGAGTTAGGTCCTGAAAGAGAAAAAATGATAAAGGTATACAGCCCCTAGGGCGGTTAAGCCGCATTGCGGGACGTGTCCTGATCGTTCCCCCGCCTATGTCCATGGTATTTTTAGTGCGTAGTTATGTACGTGCGGCATGGATTTCGTCGCTTGACTGGGACTGGGACGGGGGCCGAATTGCTAGGCGATCTCTGAATGTGCCAGGCGATCCTCTTGCAGTTTACTCCGGACTCGCTTGAAGGTGTCCGGTGGCTGTATCGCCGAATTAGTGGTTTGCCATAAAAGGCTGCTTTGTGCTTCTGCTGCGAGGGCCGCAGTGTGCTCTTCCATGCGGAGCGAGCGTTCTGTGTTTCCATTCACTGTTATGACCCCCTAGGTCCTGACATCTTGAGCTTGAGGTATGCGTAATGCGGTACTGCATTGAATTTTGCAAATGCAGTTCGTCCGAGCAGTGCATGATAGCCACTGCGAAACGGGACGATGTTGAAGATTAACTCCTCGCTTCGGAAGTTGTCCGGTGATCCGAAGACCACTTCCAGTGTGATTGAGCCCGTGCAATGGGCCTCTATACCGAGGATGACACCCTTAAAGGTGGTTTTGATGGGTTTGATCCTCGAGAGATCGGTACCCATTTTTCGCACTGTATCCTGATAGAGCAGGTTCAGGCTGCTGCCGCCATCCATAAGGACTCGAGTGAGGTGAAATCCGTCAATGATGGGGTATAGGACTAGTACAGCGGATCCTCCATGACGGATACTAGTGGGGTGGTCCATGCGATCGAAGGTGATCGGGCAAGCGGACCATGGGTTGAACTTTGGAGCGACGGGCTCCATCGCATAGACGTCCCTTAGTGCATGCTTCCGTTCCTTTTTGGGAATGTGGGTTGCGTATATCATGTTCACCGTCTTCACATGTGGGGGGAACCCCTTCTGTCCTCCTATGTTCGGCGGCCGGGGCTCCTCCTAGTCATCACTATGCAACCCCTTGTCCTTGTTTTCGGCATTTAACTTGCCAACCTGCTTGAACACCCAGCATTCTCTGTTGGTGTGGTTGGCTGGCTTGTCGGGGGTGCTGTGGATTTGACACGAGCGATCCAGTATGCGATCCAAACTGGACGGAGCCGGAGTACTTCTTTTGAATGGCTTTTCCACTGACCGGATCTAGAGCCTCTGAATCCGGCATTGACTGCCGTATCCTCTGTGTTATTGCCGTTATTACGGTGCTTTGGTCTGTTACGACGTGGTCTGCCGTTGGCATCTTTGGTATCCGAAGTGTCCGGATTCCTTGATGTGTTGTTGCTGCGAGCCAGCCAGCTATCCTCGCCCGCGCAAAAGCGGTTCATGAGTGTCATGAGGGCTGCCATAGACTTCGGCTTCTCCTGGCCGAGGTGGCGGGCAAGCCACTCGTCACAGATGTTATGCTTGAATGCCGCTAGGGCCTCTGCATCTGGACAATCAATAATTTGGTGTTTCTTAGTTAGGAACCGTGTCCAGAATTGCCTGGCCGATTCCCATGGCTGTTGAATTATATGGCTCAAGTCATCAGCATCCGGTGGTCGCACATAAGTAGCCTGGCAGTTGTCAAGGAATGCGTCTTCCAGATCCTCCCAACTGCCGACGGAGTCTGTTGGCAAGCTATTCAGCCAATGCCGAGCTGGTCCTTTGAGTTTTAGTGGGAGGTACTTGATGGCATGTAGATCATCACCGTGAGCCATGTGGATGTGGAGGAGGAAATCCTCAATCCATACAGTGGGATCTATTGTACCATCATATGATTCGATATTTACGGGTTTAAAACCCTTCGGGAATTCGTGATCCATAACTTCATCAGTGAAGCATAGGGGGTGTGCGGCGCCTCTATGCCGGGCTATGTCACGACGCAGTTCATATGAGTCTTGTCTGCTGTATTCGAACCGGCCGGATTTACCTTTGGTGTATCCGGCGTGACAATCATCGTCCCGCGTTGGCGCACGCACCCGTGACCCATATATTGACCTTGCGAGTTTTGCCTTACTGTCCAATATGTCTCATAGGTCCCGTGTGTTGCCCCGGGCCTTGGTATTTTTGGTTGAGTGGCGGCGGGGTGCGGTCTGAACTTCAGGCTGAAACGCCTCTCCGTATCGGCCACGCCATGGCCGGTCAGCCGCATCGTACACTGGTGATGGAGGTTTCCCTGCTTCCTTCTCGAGGTGAGGTAGCAACCTGCATTTTGGGTAACTCTTGGAGGGGCGCTCGAGTTCGAATTCCTCGGCCGCGAGGACTTTGGTCCATCTATCTGCTAGCAAGTCTTGATCAGCTTGAAGCTGTTGTTGCTTTTTCTTCAGGCTATTTGCTGTGGCCATAAGCCGGCGCTTGAAGCGCTCCTGCTCAACAGGATCCTCAGGCACGATAAATTCTTCATCGCCGAGGCTTGCCTCGTCTTCGGAGAGAGGCACGTAATTGTCCACCGGTTCTCCATCTGCTGCCTGCTCTGGAGGGCTATCTTGTTCATCCTCCAGCTCAGCATCGTGCTGGAGGGGATTGTGGTTTTCTTCGGCACTATCCGGAGTGTTATTGTCTCCTGTGCCGGCATCACTACTTTTGCTGTGGCGGGACTTAGAGCGGCGCCGCTGACGTCGGTGCTTTGGTTGTTTTTTGGAGGGGTCATCCTCCGCTGTCTCGTCGCCATTGCCTTCTTTGGGGGTATCCCCCATGTATATATCATATGATGAGGTGGCAGTCTAGTGCCCTGTGGGCGGTGGTTCCTGTTCATCTCCTGCATAGTCGTCCATACCATCGATGTCTTCGGAGTCGAAGTCGAGCATATCAGTTAAATCGTCGATAGTGGCTACAAAGTGGGTGGTGGGTGGGCAACGAATTTCTTCATCGTCCACATCCCCTTCTAGCCGGACATAGTTCGGCCAAGGTTCTCCTGACAAGGAGAGAGACCTTAATGAATTTAGCACATCGCCGAAAGGCGAGTGCTGAAAGATATCCGCGGAGGTGAATGCTACCTCTTGAGCACTACGTTGGTTTTCCCCGAAGAGGAAGGGACGATGCAGCAAAGTAGCGTAAGTATTTCCCTCAGTTTTTGAGAACCAAGGTATCAATCAAGTAGGAGGCTATGCGCAAGTCCCTCGTACCTGCACAAAACAAATAAATCCTCGCAACCAACGTGAATAGGGGTTGTCAATCCCTACACGGCCACTTACGAGAGTGAGATCTGATAGATATGATAAGATAATTTTTTTGGTATTTTTGTGATAAAGATGCAAAGTAAAATAAAGGCAAAGTAAAAAAGCAAAGGAAATAACTAAGTAGTAGGAGATTAATATGATGAAAATAGACCCAGGGGCCAAAGGTTTCACTAGTGGCTTCTCTCGAGAGCATAAGTATTCTACGGTGGGTGAACAAATTATTGTTGAGCAATTGATAGACTTGAGCATAGTTATGAGAATATCTAGGTATGATCATGTATATAGGCATCACGTCCGAGACAAGTAGACCAACTCCTGCCTGCATCTACTACTATTACTCCACTCATCGACCGCTATCCAGCTTGCATCTAGAGTATTAAGTTAAAAGTAGAGTAACGCTTTAAGCAAGCTGACATGATGTAGAGGTATAGACTCATGCAATATGATGAAAACCCCATCTTGTTATCCTCGATGTCAACAATACAATATGTGCCTTGCTGCCCCTACTGTCATTGGGAAAGGACACCGCAAGATTGAACCCAAAGCTAAGCTCTTCTCCGATTGCAAGAAAGATCAATCTAGTAGGCCAAACCAAACTGATAATTCGAAGAGACTTGCAAACATAACCAACCATACATAAAAAATCAGAGGAGATTCAAATATTGTTCATAGGTAAACTTGATCACAAACCCACAATTCATCGGTCTCAACAAACACACCGCAAAAAGAAGATTACATCGGATAGTTCTCCACAAGAGAGGGGGATAACATTTTATTGAGATCCAAAAAGAGAGAAGAAGCCATCTAGCTATTAACTATGGACCCATAGGTCTAAGGTAAACTACTCACACTTCATTGGAGGGGCTATGGTCTTGATGTAGAAGCCCTCTGTGATCGATGCCCCCTCCGGCGGAGCTCCGGAACAGGCCCCAAGATGGGATCTCCTGGATACAGAAAGTTGCAGTGGTGGAATTAGGTTTTTGGCTCCGTATCTGATCGTTTGGGGATACGTAGGTATATATAGGAGGAAGGAGTACGTCGAAGGAGCAACAGGGGGCCCACGAGGGTGGAGGGCGCGCCTGGGGGGGGGGGGGGGTAGGCGCGCCCCCCTACCTCGTGGCCTCCTCTTTTGTGCCTTGACATAGGGTCCAAGTCTCCCGGGTCTTTTTCGTTGAGAAAATCACGTTCCTGAAGGTTTCATTCCATTTGGAGTCCGTTTGATATTCCTTTTCTTCGAAACCCTAAAACAGGCAAAAAACAGCAATTCTGGGCTGGGCCTCCCATTAATAGGTTAGTCCCAAAAATAATATAAAAGTGGATAATAAAGCCCAATAATGTCCAAAACAATAGATAATATAGCATGGAGCAATCAAAAATTATAGATACGTTGGAGACGTATCAAGCATCCCCAAGCTTAATTCCTGTTCGTCCTCGAGTAGGTAAATGATAAAAACAGAATTTTTGATGCGGAGTGCTACTTGGCATAATTTTAATGTAATTCTTCTTAATTGTGGATGAATATTCAGATCTGAAAGATTCAAGACAAAAGTTTAATATTTACATAAAAATAATAATACTTCAAGCATACTAACAAAGCAATTATGTCTTCTCAAAATAACATGGCCAAAGAAAGTTATCCCTACAAAATCATATAGTCTGTCTATGCTCCATCTTCACCACATAAAATATTTAAATCATGCACAACCCCGATGACAAGCCAAGCAATTGTTTCATACTTTTGACATTCTATAACTTTTTCAATCTTCACGCAATACATGAGCGTGAGCCATGGATATAGCACTATAGGTGGAATAGAATGGTGGTTGTGGAGAAGACAAAAAGGGAGAAGATAGTCTCACATCAACTAGGCGTATCAACGGGCTATGGAGATGCCCATCAATAGATATCAATGTGAGTGAGTAGGGATTGCCATGCAACGGATGCACTAGAGCTATAAGTATATGAAAGCCCAAAAAGAAACTAAGTGGGTGTGCATCCAACTTGCTTGCTCATGAAGACCTAGGGCATTTTGAGGAAGCCCATCATTGGAATATACAAGCCAAGTTCTATAATGAAAAATTCCCACTAGTAAATGAAAGTGATAACATGAGAAACTCTCTACTGTGAATATCATGGTGCTACTTTGAAGCACAAGTGTGGTAAAAGGATAGTAACATTGTCCCTTCTCTCTTTTTCTCTCATTTTTTTTATTTGGGCCTTTTCTCTTTTTTTATGGCCTCTTTTCTTTCTTTTTTTATTTTTCGTCCAGAGTCTCATCCCGACTTGTGGGGGAATCATAGTCTCCATCATCCTTTCCTCACTGGGACAATGCTCTAATAATGATGATCATCACACTTTTATTTTTCTTACAACTCAACAATTACAACTCGATACTTAGAAAAAATATGACTCTATACGAATGCCTCCGGCGGTGTATCGGGATATGCAATGAATCAAGAGTGACATGTATGGAAGAATTATGAATGGTGGCTTTGCCACAAATACGATGTCAACTACATGATCATGCTAAGCAATATGACAATGATGGAGTGGAACGGTGGAAAGTTGCATGGCAATATATCTCGGAATGGCTATGGAAATGCCATAGTAGGTAGGTATGGTGGCTGTTTTGAGGAAGGTATATGGTGGGTGTATGATACCGGCGAAAGGTGCGCGGTATTAGAGAGGCTAGCAAAGGTGGAAGGGTGAGAGTGCGTATAATCCATGGACGCAACATTAGTCATAAAGAACTCATATACTTATTGCAAAAATCTACAAGTTATCAAAGCAAAGTATTACGCGCATGCTCCTAGGGGGATAGATTGGTAGGAAAAGACCATCGCTCGTCCCCGACCGCCACTCATATGGAAGACAATCAATAAATAAATCATGCTCCGACTTCATCACATAACGGTTCACCATACGTGCATGCTACGGGAATCACAAGCTTCAACACAAGTATTTCTCAAATTCACAACTACTCAACTAGCACAACTTTAATATCACCATCTTTATATCTCAAAACAATTATGAAGCATCAAACTTCTCATCGTATTCAGCACACTCATAAGAAAGTTTTATTATTAATCTTGTATACCAAGCATGTTAGGATATAAAGCAAATTACCATGCTATTAAGACTCAAAATAATCTAAGTGAAGCATGAGAGATCAATAGTTTCTATAAAACAAATCCACCACCGTGCTCTAAAAGATATAAGTGAAGTACTAGAGCAAAACTAGATAACTCAAAAGATATAAGCGAAGCGCGTAGAGTATTCTAACAAATTCCAAATCATGTATGGATCTCTCAAAAGGTGTGTACAGCAATGATGATTGTGGTAAACTAAAAGTCAAATACTCAAATAATACAAGACGCTCCAAGCAAAACACATATCATGTGGTGAATAAAAATATAGCTCCAAGTAAAGTTACCGATAGAAGTAGACGAAAGAGGGGATGCCTTCTGGGGCATCCCCAAGCTTTGGCTTTTAGGTGTCCTTAGATTATCTTGGGGGTGCCATGTGCATCCCCAAGCTTAGGCTCTTGGCACTCCTTGTTCCATAATCCATCAAATCTTTACCCAAAACTTGAAACTTCACAACACAAAACTTAAAGTAGAAAATCTCGTGAGCTCCGTTAGCGAAAGAAAATAAAAGACCACTTGAAGGTACTGTAATGAACTCATTCTTTATTTATATTGGTATTATACCTACTGTATTCCAACTTCTCTATGGTTTATAAAGTATTTTACTAGCCATAGATTCATCAAAATAAGCAAACAACACACGAAAAACAGAATCTGTCAAAAACAGAACAGTCTGTAGTAATCTGTAGCTAGCGCAAGATCTGGAACCCCAAAAATTCTGAAATAAATTGCTGGACGTGAGGAATTTATCTTTTAATCATCTGAAAAAATAATTAACTAAATATAACTCTCCAAATAAAAATGACAGCTGTTCTCGTGAGCGCTAAAGTTTCTGTTTTTTACAGCAAGTTCAACAATACTTTCCCCAAGTCTTCCCAACGGTTCTACTTGGCACAAACACTAATTAAACACAAAAAAACACAACCAAAAAAGAGGCTAGATAAATTATTTATTACTAAACAGGAGCAAAAAGCAAGGAATAAAAATAAAATTGTGTTTCCTTCCAACAAGCGCTATCGTTTAACGCCCCTAGCTAGGCATAACAAGCAAGAATAGATCTAGGTATTGCCATCTTTGGTAGGCAATCCATAAGTGGCTCTCATAATATATTAATAAGGTAATTTAATTTTCTTTCTAGGAAAGTGTTCCATGCCTTTCCTTAATGGAAATTGGAATCTAATATTTCCTTCCTTCATATCAATAATTGCACCAATCGTTCTAAGGAAAGGTCTACCAAGAATAATAGGACATGAAGGATTGCAATCTATGTCAAGAACAATAAAATCTACGGGCACATAATTCCTATTTGCAACAATAAGAACATCATTAATTATTCCCATAGGTTTCTTAATAGTGGAATCCGCAAGGTGCAAGTTTGGAGAGCAATCATCAAAATCACAGAAACCTAACAAATCACACAAAGTATTTGGAATCGTGGAAACACTAGCACCCAAATAACATAAATAATAGCATTCATGATCTTTAATTTTAATTTTTATAGTTGGTTCCCACTCATCATAAAGTTTTCTAGGGATAGAAACTTCCAATTCAAGTCTTTCTTCATAAGATTGCATCAAGGCATCAACAATATGTTTAGTAAACGCTTTATTTTGACTATAAGCGTGAGGAGAATTTAGCACGGATTGCAACAAGGAAATACAATCAATCAAAGAGCAATTGTCGTAGTTAAATTCCTTGAAATCCATGATAGTGGGTTTAGCAACATCTAGGGTTTTAATTTCTTCAATCCCACTTTTATCAATTTTAGCATCAAGATCAACAAATTCCGAATTCTTGGAACGCCTTCTAGGTAAAGGTGGATCATATTCAGTCCCATCATTATCAAGATTCATATTGCAAAACAAAGATTTAATAGGGGATACATCAGTAACTTTTAGATCTTCGTCTTTATTTTCATAGGAACTAGAAGAACACGCTCTTATAAAGGCATCTTTCTTAGCATGCATCCTAGTGGTTCTTTCTTTGCACTCGTCAATGGAAATTCTCATGGCTTTGAGAGACTCATTGATATCATGCTTAGGTGGAATAGGTCTAAGTTTCAAAGAATCAACATCAAGAGCAATTCTATCAACGTTCCTAGCCAAATCATCAATCTTAAGCAATTTTTCTTCAATCAAAGCATTGAAATTCTTTTGCGAAGTAATAAATTCTTTAATATTAGATTCAAAATCAGAGGGCATCTTATTATAATTTCCATAAGAATTGTTGTAGGAATTACCATAATTATTAGCGGGATTACTAGGATAGGGCCTAGGGTTGAAATTTCCTCTATACGCGTTGTTACCAAAATTGTTCCTACCAACAAAATTCACATCCATAGATTCATTATTATTCTCAATCAAAGTAGACAAGGGCATATCATTAGGATTAGAAGAAACACTCTTATTAGCAAATAATTTCATAAGTTCATCCATCTTTCCACTCAAAACATTAATTTCTTCTATCGCATGCACCTTTTTATTAGTAGATCTTTCAATATGCCATTGAGAATATTTAACCATAATATTATCTAGGAGTTTAGTAGCTTCTCCTAAAGTGATTTCCATAAAAGTGCCTCCATCGGCCGAATCTAAAAGATTTCTAGAAGCAAAATTCAATCCGGCATAAATTTTTTGTATAATCATCCACAATTTAAACCATGAGTAGGGCAATTACGTATCATTAGTTTCATTCTCTCCCAAGCTTGTGTAACATGTTCATGATCAAGTTGCTTAAAATTCATAATATCGTTTCTAAGAGAGACGATCTTAGCGGGAGGAAAATACTTAGAGATAAAAGCATCTTTGCACTTGTTCCATGAATCAATACTATTTTTAGGCAAAGACGAAAACCAAGCTTTAGCACGATCTCAAAGCGAAAAAGGAAATAGCTTCAATTTAACAATATCATTATCCACATCTTTCTTCTTTTGCATGTCACACAAATCAAAGAAGCTATTTAGATGGGTAGCGGCATCTTCACTAGGAGGGCCGGAAAATGGATCTTTCATGACAAGATTCAGCAAAGCGGTATTAATTTCACAAGATTCAGCATCGGTAAGAGGAGCAATCGGAGTGCTAATAAAATAATTGTTGTTGGTATTGGTGAAGTCACACAATTCAGTATTATCTTGAGCCATCGTGACAAGCAAGCAAACTAACACACAAGCAAACAAAAAGCAAGTGGGCAAAAAGAGGCAAATAGAGAAAGAGAGGGAGGATAGAGAGAGAGGGGGGGAGAATAAAACGGCAAGGGTGAAGTGCGGGAGAGGAAAACGAGAGGCAAATGGCAAATAATGTAATGCAAGAGATAAGAGTATGTGATGGGTACTTGGTATGTTGACTTTTGCGTAGACCTCCCCGGCAACGGCGCCAGAAATCCTTCTTGCTACCTCTTGAGCACTGCGTTGGTTTTCCACATAGAGGAAGGGATGATGCAGCAAAGTAGCGTAAGTATTTCCCTCAGTTTTTGAGAACCAAGGAATCAATCCAGTCGGAGGCTACACGCAAGTCCCTCGTACCTGCACAAAACAAATAAATCCTCGCAACCAACACGAATAGGGGTTGTCAATCCCCACACGAGCACTTACAAGAGTGAGATCTGATAGATATGATAAGATAATATTTTTGGTATTTTTGTGATAAAGATGCAAAGTAAAATAAAGGCAAAGTAAAAAGCAAAGGAAATATAGGTTTCACTAGTGGCTTCTCTCGAGAGCATAAGTATTCTACGGTGGGTGAACAAATTACTGTTGAGCAATTGACAGAATTAAGCATAGTTATGAGAATATCTAGGTATGATCTTGTATATTGGCATCACGTCCAAGACAAGTAGACCGACTCCTGCCTGCATCTACTACTATTACTCCACTCATCGACCACTATCCAACATGCATCTAGAGTATTAAGTTAAAAGCAGAGTAACGCCTTAAGCAAGATGACATGATGTAGAGGGATAGACTCATGCAATATGATGAAAACCCCATCTTGTTATCCTCGATGGCAACAATACAATACGTGTCTTGCTGCCCCTACTGTCACTGGGAAAGGACACCGCAAGATTGAACCCAAAGCTAAGCACTTCTCCCATTGCAAGAAAGATCAATCTAGTAGGCCAAACCAAACTGATAATTCGAAGAGACTTGCAAAGATAACCAATCATACATAAACGAATGCGTAGGAGATTCAAATATTGTTCATAGATAAACTTGATCATAAACCCACAATTCATCGGTCTCAACAAACACACCGCAGAAAGAAGATTACATCGGATAGTTCTCCACAAGAGAGGGGGAGAACATTGTATTGAGATCCAAAAAGAGAGAAGAAGCCATCTAGCTACTAACTATGGACCCGTAGGTTTGAGGTAAATTAGTCACACTTCATCGGAGGGGCTATGGTGTTGATGTAGAAGCCCTCCATGATCGATGCCCCCTCTGGCGGAGCTCCGGAACAGGCCCCAAGATGGGATCTCATGGATACAGAAAGTTGCGGTGGTGAAATTAGGTTTTTGGCTTCGTATCTGATCGTTTGGGGATACGTAGGTATATATAGGAGGAAGGAGTACGTCGGTGGAGCAACAGGGGGCCCACGAGGGTGTAGGGCGCGCCTGGGGGGGGGGGGGTAGGCGCGCCCCCTACCTCGTGGCCTCCTCTTTTGTGCCTTGACATAGGGCCCAAGTCTCTCGGGTCTTGTTCGTTGAGAAAATCACGTTCCCGAAGGTTTCTTTCCGTTTTGACTCCGTTCGATAGCATTCATGATCTTTAATTTTAATTTTTATAGTTGGTTCCCACTCATCATAAAGTTTTCTAGGGATAGAAACTTCCAATTCAAGTTTTTCTTCATAAGATTGCATCAAGGCATCAACAATATGTTTAGTAAACGCTTTATTTTGACTATAAGCGTGAGGAGAATTTAGCATGGATTGCAACAAGGAAATACAATCAATCAAAGAGCAATTGTCGTAGTTAAATTCCTTGAAATCCATGATAGTGGGTTTAGCAACATCTAGGGTTTTAATTTCTTCAATCCCACTTTTATCAATTTTAGCATCAAGATCAACAAATTCCGAATTCTTGGAACGCCTTCTAGGTAAAGGTGGATCATATTCAGTCCCATCATTATCAAGATTCATATTGCAAAACAAAGATTTAATAGGGGATACATCAGTAACTTTTAGATCTTCATCTTTATTTTCACAGGAACTAGAAGAACACGCTCTTATAAAGGCATCTTTCTTAGCATGCATCCTAGTGGTTCTTTCTTTGCACTCATCAATGGAAATTCTCATGGCTTTGAGAGACTCATTGATATCATGCTTAGGTGGAATAGGTCTAAGTTTCAAAGAATCAACATCAAGAGCAATTCTATCAACGTTCCTAGCCAAATCATCAATCTTAAGCAATTTTTCTTCAATCAAAGCATTGAAATTCTTTTGCGAAGTAATAAATTCTTTAATATTAGATTCAAAATCAGAGGGCATCTTATTATAATTTCCATAAGAATTGTTGTAGGAATTACCATAATTATTAGCGGGATTACTAGGATAGGGCCTAGGGTTGAAATTTCCTCTATACGCGTTGTTACCAAAATTGTTCCTACCAACAAAATTCACATCCATAGATTCATTATTATTCTCAATCAAAGTAGACAAGGGCATATCATTAGGATTAGAAGAAACACTCTTATTAGCAAATAATTTCATAAGTTCATCCATCTTTCCACTCAAAACATTAATTTCTTCTATCGCATGCACCTTTTTATTAGTAGATCTTTCAATATGCCATTGAGAATATTTAACCATAATATTATCTAGGAGTTTAGTAGCTTCTCCTAAAGTGATTTCCATAAAAGTGCCTCCATCGGCCGAATCTAAAAGATTTCTAGAAGCAAAATTCAATCCGGCATAATTTTTTTGTATAATCACCCACAATTTAAACCATGAGTAGGGCAATTACGTATCATTAGTTTCATTCTCTCCCAAGCTTGTGCAACATGTTGATGATCAAGTTGCTTAAAATTCATAATATCGTTTCTAAGAGAGATGATCTTAGCGGGAGGAAAATACTTAGAGATAAAAGCGTCTTTGCACTTGTTCCATGAATCAATACTATTTTTAGGCAAAGACGAAAACCAAGCTTTAGCACGATCTCAAAGCGAAAAAGGAAATAGCTTCAATTTAACAATATCATTATCCACATCTTTCTTCTTTTGCATGTCACACAAATCAACGAAGCTATTTAGATGGGTAGCGGCATCTTCACTAGGAAGGCCGGAAAATGGATCTTTCATGACAAGATTCAGCAAAGCGGTATTAATTTCACAAGATTCAGCATCGGTAAGAGGAGCAATCGGAGTGCTAATAAAATAATTTTTGTTGGTATTGGTGAAGTCACACAATTCAGTATTATCTTGAGCCATCGTGACAAGAAAGCAAACTAACACACAAGCAAACAAAAAGCAAGTGGGCAAAAAGAGGCAAATAGAGAAGAGAGGGAGGATAGAGAGAGAGAGGGAGAATAAAACGGCAAGGGTGAAGTGGGGGAGAGGAAAACGAGAGGAAAATGGCAAATAATGTAATGCAAGAGATAAGAGTATGTGATGGGTACTTGGTATGTTGACTTTTGCGTAGACCTCCCCGGCAACGGCGCTAGAAATCCTTCTTACTACCTCTTGAGCACTGCGTTGGTTTTCCCCATAGAGGAAGGGATGATGCAGCAAAGTAGCGTAAGTATTTCCCTCAGTTTTTGAGAACCAAGGAATCAATCCAGTCGGAGGCTACACGCAAGTCCCTCGTACCCGCACAAAACAAATAAATCCTGGCAACCAACGCGAATAGGGGTTGTCAATCCCTACACGAGCACTTACAAGAGTGAGATCTGATAGATATGATAAGATAATATTTTTGTTATTTTTGTGATAAAGATGCAAAGTAAAATAAAGGCAAAGTAAAAAGCAAAGGAAATATAGGTTTCACTAGTGGCTTCTCTCGAGAGCATAAGTATTCTACGGTGGGTGAACAAATTACTGTTGAGCAATTGACAGAATTAAGCATAGTTATGAGAATATCTAGGTATGATCTCGTATATTGGCATCACGTCCAAGACAAGTAGACCAACTCCTGCCTGCATCTACTACTATTACTCCACTCATCGACCGCTATCCAGCATGCATCTAGAGTATTAAGTTAAAAACAGAGTAACGCCTTAAGCAAGATGACATGATGTAGAGGGATAGACTCATGCAATATGATGAAAACCCCATCTTGTTATCCTCGATGGCAACAATACAATACGTGCCTTGCTGCCCCTACTGTCACTGGGAAAGGACACCGCAAGATTGAACCCAAAGCTAAGCACTTCTCCCATTGCAAGAAAGATCAATCTAGTAGGCCAAACCAAACTGATAATTCGAAGAGACTTGCAAAGATAACCAATCATACATAAACGAATGCGTAGGAGATCCAAATATTGTTCATAGATAAACTTGATCATAAACCCACAATTCATCGGTCTCAACAAACACACCGCAGAAAGAAGATTACATCGGATAGTTCTCCACAAGAGAGGGGGAGAACATTGTATTGAGATCCAAAAAGAGAGAAGAAGCCATCTAGCTACTAACTATGGACCCGTAGGTTTGAGGTAAATTAGTCACACTTCATCGGAGGGGCTATGGTGTTGATGTAGAAGCCCTCCGTGATCGATGCCCCCTCCGGCGGAGCTCCGGAACAGGCCCCAAGATGGGATCTCGTGGATACAGAAAGTTGCGGTGGTGAAATTAGGTTTTTGGCTTCGTATCTGATCGTTTGGGGATACGTAGGTATATATAGGAGGAAGGAGTACGTCGGTGGAGCAACAGGGGGCCCATGAGGGTGGAGGGCGCGCCTGGGGGGGGGGGGTAGGCGCGCCCCCTACCTCGTGGCCTCCTCTTTTGTGCCTTGACGTAGGGTCCAAGTCTCTCGGGTCTTGTTCGTTGAGAAAATCACGTTCCCGAAGGTTTCATTCCATTTGGACGCAGTATCCGGCTCTACTGCCACTGAGGGTGCGGCCTCCATGTCGAGGTGTATCCCTGCGCTCTCGGATGACGTGATTTGCTCCGGATTGACGGCTGGAGTAATTGCAGATGCGATCTCCCGAATATTGTCCGGTGGCAGAGTTTCGTCATGCTCGTCGTGACTATGCGGCGCACCTGACATGGACTCGAATCCGTCGAAGATCAAGTCTCCGCGGATGTCGTCAGTGTAGTTTAAGTTTCCGAACCTGACCTGATGGGCAGGGCGTAGCTCTCGATCTGCTCCAGATGGCCAAGCGAATTGGCCCGCAGTGCGAAGCTGCCGAATACGAAGATCTGTCCGGGGAGGAAAACCTCACCCTGGACCGCATCGTTACCGATGATCGAAGGAGCCATCAAACCTTGTGATGAGGACACAGTGGAACTCTCAATGAAAGCATCGATGTCGGTGTCAAAACCGGCGGATCTCAGGTAGGGGGTCCCGAACTGTGCGTCTAAGGCGGATGGTAACAGGAGGCCAGGGACACGATGTTTACCCAGGTTCGGACCCTCTTGATGGAGGTAATACCCTACGTCGTGCTTGATTGTTCTTGATGATATGAGTATTAAAAGAGTTGATCGACCACGAGATCGTAGAGGCTAAACCCTAGAAGCTAGCCTATGGTATGATTGTATGTTGTCCTACGGACTAAACCCTCCAGTTTATATAGACACCGGAGGGGGCTAGTGTTACACAGAGTCGGTTACAAGGGAGGAGATCTACATATCCATATTGCCAAGCTTGCCTTCCATGCCAAGGAAAGTCCCATCCGGACACGGGATGAAGTCTTCAATCTTGTATCTTCATAGTCCAACAGTCCGGCCAAAGGATATAGTCCGACTGTTCGGAGACCCCCTAATCCAGGACTCCCTCAGCCGCGCCGTAGGAGCTGCTTTTGCCTGTCCTTTCCTTTCCTCCTGCATTACAAGAAACAAGTATGGGGCCCTGCGAGGGCGTGTAATGAACCGTAGTGCTTATGTTGCTTTTGTGCTATGTTTACTGTTCCTGTGTTGTGTTATGGTGTTTGTGCTTCATGTAGATATAGAGGGATAACTTAGCTGGATGCGCCCAGGGTAGTTTCCTGTCTCGTGAGGGCGCGCCCTCTGGCACCTGCTGAGCCCTCCTTGTTACTGGCTCGGGAGCCTTGACCTCGGGAGGTGTCACAGAGCTGCAAAAATTGTTAGGACGTCCGTCAGGTGCCTTATCCTTCCTTGCGCGAGGCCTCATGATCATGGCATGGCGCACCACGTCGTGGTACCCGTGGGGCGTGAACTTAGAGGAGTGCGCCAACCGTGAGCTCTCGAGGGTGCATCGTGAATGTCAGGGGAACCGAAGCTCTAGAGCGACAAGGCTTTGGCAAGGCGTATCCATGGCTTAGGTTGGCCCAGCGCACGCACACACCTACCCAGCCCCCGCGTGAGGCACGCGAGGGAGAGCGTTGGGCAACTGCCGCCCTCCCTGACGCGAAACAAAGAACCGAGCGAAGAAGTAGAGAAAGGAAAGGGTTCAAGCGAGCAAACGAGAAACGCCAGAACTTCAAATTCCATTAAAAAAGTTGCAAACCAACTACAGAAAGCAAATGAACAGTCGTGTCCGGCACCTAGTCTAGTCTTCTCACTTGCGCGGAGCTAAGTGCTGCCACTAGGACATGGGAGGGAGCCCCCGAGGCCCAAGGGCGGTGAGGGAGTCCTGGACTAAGGGGTCCTCGGGCGTCTGGCCTGTTGGACGTGGGCCGGACTATTGGGCCATGAAGATACAAGATAGAAGACTTTCTCCCGTGTCCGGATAGGACTCTTCTTTGCGTTGATGGCAAGCTAGGCAGCCAGATGTACTATTTCCTTTCTATGTAACCGACTTTGTACAACCGTAGCTCCCTCCGGTGTCTATATAAACCAGAGGGCTTAGTCCGTAGGGACAATCGTAATCACATAGGCTAGACTTCTAGGGTTTTAGCCATTACGATCTCGTGGTAGATCAACTCTTGTAATACTCATATTCATCAAGATCAATCAAGCAGGAAGTAGGGTATTACCTCCATAGAGAGGGCCCGAACCTGGGTAAACATTGCGTCCCCTGTCTCCTGTTACCATCAACCTCCGACGCACAGTTCGGGACCCCCTACACGAGATCCGCCGGTTTTGACACCGACATTGGTGCGTTCATTGAGAGTTCCACTGTGACGTTGAAGTCAGAGTTGATGGCTCGCCTTGTGATCAAGGACAATATCACCGCCGGACGAGCTCTGGCCTCAGGCCAAACCCTCCGGCTGGGTGGCTTTATCATGACCGCCCGTTCGGCCGGTGAGCCGACGATGAATTCTCGGGTCATCAAAAATCGCCTCCGAATCGACTCCGAATACTCCAAACAGATGGATCCAACAGAATTGTCGCCCTTGAATGAACTCCTGGATCGCATCGCCACCTTAGGGGTCGCTACAGACTACGATCAGATTAGGCTTAAACCCGATCAGAGAGAAACCAAATCTCCATCGATCACCCACTAGATAGCGGTACTAGAGGAGCAAAGCAACAACTCTCCCTCGACACTGAGGACGAACTATGTTCAGATCTCCGGGTTCGAAGAGTCGGATACCTGTCCGCGGAACGACATACCTTGTCCTTCGAACCCGGAATCAGACGGTAGAACTTAGAAATCGGTCAATCTCCCGGAGCCCGGACTATTAAGCTCGGAAATTTCTCAAACTCCAGATCCCAAATTTGGTTAGGGTTCGGATTTAAATCCACCCACCCACCCAGATATGCACAACCTCACGTGCAGTCTCAGGAAATAGTCCATCACTTTTGGGCTAGATTCCTCCTTGTCAGACACAAGATTAAAGATTGCCGTGACGAAGACACCATCTCAGCATTCTGCAATAATTGCACGAACGAAGAAATCCTCAACGCCATCAACCGCCGTCACATATCACACTTCGCTGACTTGGCAACCATAGTACAGAAGTACTGCGCAATGGAAAGCACTTGGAAAGCTCAGGCAGCTCGTTGGGAACCACCGGTTTCCACTCAACCCCTCGTCCGGACAAAAAGGATGCACCCTCGCGGGGCGCCCGACCAAATAGTAAAGAAATCAAAACCCATTACGGGACGCGGAACCGTTCTGGAAGGATGGCTCGATAGGCCATGCAAAATACACACAACACCGGATGCCATACCAACCCACAGCCTTAGAGCATGTTGGATACTTCTGCAAGTGGCCAAGAGCGGCGAGGATATCCTCACCAAAAACACCGCGGAGAAACTCCCCTCGGAAAACGACAACCATAGAGTATTGACAGTCTTCGAGACTTTCGCTTCAAACAATCGGTGCAAGAGAGCACTCCACGACACAGCCATAACTTTCAATGCCAGGGACAAACCAAAAATCTGGTCAGTCCAGGCACTAGCCGCCTTGGTCCTCAATCCAATCGTGGATGGCTTTCGACTCACCAAAGTGCTCATGGACGGCGACAGCGGATTGAACCTCATCTACGAGGATACACTCATCAAAATGGAAATAGATAGAAACCGTATCGAGCAAAGTAGCACGACCTTCCGAGGAATCATTCCCAGTCGGGAGGCACGATGCGTGGGAAAAATTACACTTGACGTGGTATTCAGCACGCCGGAAAACTATCGGTCCGAAGAGATAACCTTCCAAGTGGCCCCTTTCAACAGTGGATACCACACCCTATTGGGGCGAGACGCATTCACACGCTTTCAGGCCATACCTCATTACGGGTATATGAAGCTCAAGATGCCCGGGACCAACGGTATTATCACTCTCGCTGGTGATCCAGATATAGCCCTCCGCGCCGAAAACAAAACAACATCCCTGTCCCTCGAGGCACTATCTAAGGCCCTTACGGCTGAAGAGTTAACCGCGCTACGCTCGACGGTGGATAGGGATGACATACTCCTTGACAAGCACCCCAAATCCACCTCCTTCAAACCAGCAGACGAAATAGTCAAATTTCAAGTCCACTCGACGGAACCAATGAAGATAACGTCCATCAGGGCATAGCTGGACCCAATGGTAGACGCCGCACTACGAGTGTTCCTACTCGAGATTTGGGACATATTCACCTGGCACCCTTCTGATATGCCAGGAATCCCATGCAGGTTGGTCGAGCACAACCTCAATATATTGAAGGATTATAAGCCGGTCAAGAAAACACGACGGTGCTTTGTCGAACCTAAACAACAAGCTACGGGGGAGGAGCTAGCCAAGTTGATTGAGGCCGGATTCATCAGAGAAATAAAACACCCGGACTGGCTAGAAAACCTGGTGATGGTGCCAAAGAAGGATAAATCCTGACGCATGTGCATCAATTTCAAAGACCTTAACAAAGCTTGCCCTAAGGATCCCTTCCCCCTCCTCCACATCGATCAGATCATCGATGCTACTGCAGGACACGACTCACTGTGTTTTCTCGATGCGTATTCTGGATACCATCAAATCAAAATGAAGGAGTCCGACCAAGTCGCAACGGCATTCATTACACCATATGGGCCATTCTGCTTCAACAGTATGCCCTTTGGGCTCAAAAATGCCAGGGCCACCTACCAACGCATGATTCAAACATGCCTGGAGAAACAAATCGGCAAGACAGTTGAAGCATATGTGGACGACGTCATCATCAAGACCAAGCACGTCGAGTCATTAATAGACGACCTACGCCTCACATTCGACAACCTCCGGACATATGGCATTAAGCTCAATCTAGAAAAATGTGTTTTCGGCGTTCCCTCTGGAAAAATACTAGGCTTCATTGTCTCCAGTAGAGGAATCGAAGCAAATCCAGCCAAAATCCGGGCTTTATCACAGTTGACCACACTAACAGACCTTAAACAAGTCCAAAAACTAGCCAGATACATGGCAGCTTTAAGCCGCTTCATCTCCCAACTAGGAGAAAAAGCATTGCCACTTTATCGATTTCTCCGACGCACCAACCACTTCGAGTGGACGGATGCGGCAACGGCCAGATTGGAAGAAATAAAGTCTCTTTAGCAAGCAACCCAATCCTGGCTGCGCCAAGCGTCAGTGAACCAATGTTATTATACATCTCTACAACACACCAGGTGGTGAGCGCAGTACTCGTTGTCGAGCGAGAGGAGGACGGACACAAATTCCTGCTCCAGAAGACAGTATACTACATATCCACTGTCCTAACTCCATGCAAATCCCGATACCCTCATTATCAAAAGATAGCATATCCGGTCTTCATGGCATCCCGGAAGCTACGACACTATTTTCAAGAGTGCTCGATCACGGTGGCTTCCGAAGTTCCACCGAATGACATAATAAACAACCGCGACGCCATGGGCCAGATTGCCAAATGGGCCATGGAGCTCCTTCCATTCGACATAACATATAAGCTGCTCCGGGCCATCAAATCCCAAGTACTGGCAGACTTCGTCGCCGAATGGACAGAGGCCGAACTCCCTAAAGAGTACGGCACATATTCCAACTGGGTCATTGCCTTTGATGGTTCCAAAATGCTGGCAGGCCTAGGGGCGGGCGTTGCCTTAACGTCCCCCACTGGAGATACAGTTCAGTATGTACTCCAAATATTATACACAGACTCCAACAACACAGCCGAATACGAGGCCTTATTACGCGGTCTTCGGATGGCTACCTCCATGAGCATTCAACACCTGGAAGTAGGCGGGGAGTCAAATCTCGCAATATCCTAGATAAATGGAGAATTCGACGCCAAAGATCCAAAGATGGCGGCCTATCGTAACGCCGTACTCAAAATGTCGGCTCGGTTCAAGGGGCTCGAGTTTCACCATGTGGCTCGAGAAAGTAATTAAGCGGCGGATGTTCTTGCTCGCGTCGGCGCCAAGCGTGACCCCGTCCCACCTAACATCTTTCTAGAAAAGGATTTTCAAGCCATCCGTGGTGTGGCAAGGGGAGAGCGGCAACAACAGTTCAGATCCGACAATAACCCCAGATTCCGAAAACATCGATATCGTCGGAGGCTCAGCCATCGAAATAACACCATCGGCCCATCTCATCATGGCAGTCATTGCCCCATGGGCCAAACCCTTCTTGGCCTACCTTAATAGGCGAGAGCTCCTTGAGGATCAGAATGAGGCCCGATGCATTGTTTGGCATTCGAAAGCCTACAAGGTCCACGAAGGAGCTCTACAAGAAAAGCGCTACCGAATTACTTCATAGATGTATCTCCGAGGAAGAGGGGCGGCAGCTCTTGGCTAAAATTCATGCCGGTCTCGGTGGTCACCACGCCACAGCTCGGGCCCTAGTAGGCAAGGCCTTCCATACAGGTTTCTATTGGCCGACGGCTCGAGCAGATGCACAGGACGTTGTCCAACATTGCGTCGGATGCCAGCTTTTCGCCAACCAAAGCCATATGCCACCCACTGCTCTACAGACAATCCCCATCACTTGGCCTTTCGCGGTCTGGGGGCTTGACATGGTCGGACCCCTTAAAGGAGGAATCCATAAGAAAAAGTATCTGCTAGTCATGGTGGATAAATTCACTAAGTGGATAGAGGCGAAACCAGTTAAAATAGCCGAGGCCGGACCAGTGATAGACTTCATATCCAGCATTGTGCACCATTATGGTGTTCCACACAGCATCATCACCGATAACGACTCCAATTTTACAGCCGATGAGGTGAAAGCCTGGTGTGCTAATCTAGGCATTAAGCTCGATTACGCCTCCGTCTATCATCCGCAAACAAACGGTCAAGTCGAACGAGCCAATTGTCTTATTATGAGCGGCATCTAACCCAGACTAGTGCGGTCTTTGAAAGAATCAGACAAGCACTGGGTTGAGGTGCTCGACTCCGTACTCTGGGGGCTGTGGACCACGCCCAACCGCACTACCGGATATACACCTTTTTTCATGGTGTACAGCACAGAGGCTGTGTTACCCTGCGACATTATTCATGACTCACCTCGAGTGCGCATGTACGAAGAGAGAGAGAGGCCGAGCTTGATCGACAGGACATCTTAGATGCCCTGGAGGAGGAGCGCGACGTTGCAAAAGCCCGTTCCACATTTTATCAACAGCAAGCCCGCAGATATCAAAGCAGAGAAGTGCAGGCCAAGATTTATAATGTTGGGGAACTCGTTCTACGCTTGCCGAAGAAGAAAAAGGACAAACTTAAGCCCAAGTGGGAGGGTCCTTTCATCATCGACGAAGTTCTCAGGGAGGAGCGTGCCGCCTGTGTGATGCATCAGACAATCGCCTAGAGCCGAACCCCTGGAACGCAGCCAGACTTCAAAGATTCTATGCCTAGCACCGAACTCTTCATTCGTCTATTTCTCCTTGTTGTTTTCATTATTTTTCTCCTCTCTTTTCGCCTTTCCTTTTTTCCCTTTTAGGCTTAAAGCTTTCGTGCGGCTAATCCGTACACCTATGACGTACACATCCTTAAATGTGTACGCCCATTATACCCGGGGGCTTCTTGCATAGAAGCTTATTATTGTTATTTTTCGAGCATCAAGATCATCACATATGCGTTTCTTCCTCATATGTACCTTTTCTTCGCCATTATATGCATCGATATGACTTAAGTTTTGGCCAAGCTGGGTTGCCTGGCTCCTGTGCTTATGCCCTACGTTCCTGTTAGTTCGGCTAGGGCATAAAGGGAGCACCTCTGTGATTGTTACTACCGGGTCATCCGGATGTGTACCTCAGACTGGGTGAAGCCGAAAGCTAGCGTTCTTAAGGGAATATTCGGTCGGCGGACTAAAGAAGTTTTTACATTTCTTTCACTATGAACCCCCAGATGTTACTTATACTACGATCTTCTCAATCACAGCTCGGACATGCACATTAACGCATGTACACCCAGGGAAAGGAACCCTTAACGGAACTACTCTATCTGGAAGATGTTTCTTACAATCACAATGTAATATAACATAGCTAGACGGATACAACTTGTCTGTTCAAGCAACTATGACCCCTACGCCTGGTTTCCACGCATACCCCGGTCTATTTTGCCGCTCAGGTATTCGGAAACACTCCACACCTTCGGGTCCGAAGGTCAAAGCGAAAAGGTCGGCCATGACAATCGTTTTACAATCCGACTAGGGACAAATATGTCCAGGAAATTACATAGTCACTTAGACTCAAAAATTTCCTCCTCTATACCGTCTAACAGGCTGTCTAGCTTACAATCCTGTTGGGAATATTTGGTGGCCACTTCTACTTGGTCATACACCAAATTAATGGGAATTTCTTTCCCATCTGACCCTAGAGGTCCGACCCGGGCCATATGATTTGGATCAAGCTTGGTATATCGTGTTTTTACCATGGCCCAGGCCTCTCACGCACCTTCCCGGCAGGCTGATATCTTCCATAATTGAATACGCCGTCGTGCTCCTTTGAACAGCTCCACGAGCTCCGCCATGACTCCTGGAGGAGAGGCGGATGGCCATAAAGCCTTGGCAACACTCTGCATTGCTTGCCGAACTCGCTCGTGCATCTAGAACATCTCTTGTACCAGGTCACCTTGAGATCCGGACATCTCCTCTTTGGGACGGCTAGTCAGCATACATGCAGACATAAATATGTCAGTTTCGGCCCTCGCCGAATTATAGGGAGGCGAATTTGAAGAGCATACTGAATATGATGCCTTGTAGCCTCCTATTCTCCTTGACAGCGCCAGCTAGCTGGGCTCGAACATCTTTCAGTTCTTCGCCCAGTTAGGTATGGGAATCCTGCAACTTATTCTTCTCATCCCTGACCCGCGTCAGCACACGTTCGCCTGCCACATGTTGTCTTTTGGCCTCTTGTTCACCAGTCTGGGCTTCCTTCAGTTTCCCTCTCAGTTTCTCTACTGATTCTGTCAGCAGAAACATAGCAGTATTAATACAGCTGGTATTTGATTATACTTTTTTCTGACGGGTAGAAGCATTACCAGGAGGTGCCTCCCTGGATTTTCCAATTCGGTGGTAGCTGCAGTTAGCTGAGTCTGACACTTTGCCAGCTCTTGAGACAGCACGCTATTCTTCTCCATAAGTGCTTGATTATACAATGATCCTTAAATCAGTTGTATCAACTGCTTTAAGTCTCAGGGGCTACTGGTATATAATTATTAAATCTACACTTACCCGCATATCTTTTAGATGCTGGTCCGTGGCTTTAGCAATTCCATCCTGAGCAGCTCGGATGTACGCATCGGCCGAGCTGAAGGCATCGAATGCCTCCTTTGAAAAGCCGGTGTCACAAAGAACGTCCCTCCGACGATGATGATTCATGGAGCTCTCCACTTCGGAGTTCGTGAAGGACATATCGTCTGAATCCTATGCGAAAGGATAGTCCGACGACACTCCCGTGTCAGCCCTCGTCCTCAAGGCAGGGTCTGGGACCTAACTAGTGGGTGCACGACCGGAAGGATCCCCGGACATAGTCCAGTGGACACTTTTCCTGATAGAATGCAGCGGATGACATCATGATTTGATGTGGCGACCAGGAGGCATATTTTTAAAAGAAAGTGTCGGTGTCAAAACTGGCGGATCTCGGTAGGGGGGTCCCGAACTGTGCGTCTAGGCTAGATGGTAACAGGAGGCAAGGGACACGAAGTTTTACCCAGGTTCGGGCCCTCTCGATGGAGGTAAAACCCTACATCCCGCTTGATTAATATTGATGATATGGGTAGTACAAGAGTAGATCTACCACGAGATCGAGGAGGCTAAACCCTAGAAGCTAGCCTATGGTATGATTGTTGATGTGTATGTTGTCCTACGGACTAAAACCCTCCGGTTTATATAGACACCGGGTAGGGTTAGGGTTACATAGAGTCTGTTACAATGGTAGGAGATCTGCATATCCGTATCGCCAAGCTTGCCTTCCACGCCAAGGAAAGTCCCTCCCGGACACGGGACGAAGTCTTCAATCTTGTATCTTCATAGTCCAGGAGTCCGGCTGAAGGTATAGTCCGGCCATCCGGAGACCCCCTAATCCAGGACTCCCTTAGTAGCCCCTGAACCAGGCTTCAATGACGACGAGTCCGGCGTGCATATTGTCTTCGGCATTGCAAGGCGGGTTCCTCCTCCAAGTACTTCATAGAAGATTTTGAACACAAAGATAGTGTCCGGCTCTAAAAAATAAGTTTCCACATATTGCCATAGAGAGAATAATATTTATACAAATCTAATCTGCTGACGTATTCCGTAGTGTGACATCACACCATGTCCAAGCTTTTATTCGAACCGTTTTACTGTTCCATCTCAGCGCGTTATGCGAGGCGGTTTCCTTGGCACGTCTTGTTAAAGCAGAGATCGTGTCCCCTTATTCCGGGATTCTCATCAATACGGGCGTGGGTAACCCAACCGCGCCATTGATTATGGCGCTTGGAGATAAGCGAGTTTAATCAGGCTGGTGGGGACATGTAGCCGCGTCCACCCATATAAGGGGATAAAGATCCACCTTTTCACCTATGCCTTCTTCCTCCTTCGCCTATCCATTCTTGCGCACTCGAGCTCCAGCACCCAAGTCCGCACTCCTCACCTCGACCTTCTCCAGCCATGTCCGGAGCGGGAGGCAAGTGGATGGTCTCCTCCGTCCCGGAGGGACACATCAAAAAGTTGAGGAAGGCCGGATATCTGGCTAGCGACATAGCGCACCGGCTTCCCGAAACGGGGCAGCTCATCCCCACTCCCAGGCCCCATGAGAGGGTGGTATTCCTCCCCCATTTCCTCCGCGGACTGGGCTTCCCTCTGCATCCATTTGTCCGGGGGCTCGTTCTACTATGGCCTGGATTTCCACGATCTGGCCCCGAACTTTGTCCTCAACATCTCGGCGTTTATCATCGTGTGCGAGGCTTTCCTCCGCATCCACCCCCATTTCGGCCTATGGCTTAAGACTTTCAATGTCAAGCCGAAGGTGGTGCGCGGCAGCCAGGCGGAGTGCGGCGGTGCCATGGTTGGCAAGATGGCCAACGTCCTCTGGCTCGAGGGCTCCTTTGTGGAGACCCTAAAGGGGTGGAAATCGGGGTGGTTTTACATCACTGAGCTGCGCGACGCCGAATGGGTCGCACCCCCTGAGTTCCGGTCCGGACGCCCAACGTGGCTCATGTCCTGGAAAGAGACGGGCCTGTCGTGGGGTAAAAAAGGAGAGCTGACCGGACTCCAAACATGCATCAAAACCCTGGTGGAAAAGAAGCTCAAGCTTGTCAACGTAGTCCAGGTTATGCTCGTCAGCCTGATCCTCCTGTGTCAACGACGGGCCTTCAACCTGTGGGAGTTCGACTCGGCGCAGCATCGAACTCTAAACAGGCTCTTTGACACGACGTACGAAGATGCCTGGAGGATGCTTTTCAAGGGCGTCATGGCTCCCACATCCGCTACTGAGGATCGCGGATTCAGTGCGCAGCGTCACGCTCTTGCAGTAAGCTGTTTTTTTTCCTTTACAGGGTATCAGTGTTTCGTAGTTTGACTCCATGCGGGATCTAAGCTCCCTTTCCTTTGACAGGATTGGCAGGTGACGTCCGGACAGATCAACTGTCCGGCTCCTTTGCCCGAAGGCCCAGCGGACGCTCAAATGGCGAAGCTGCTGGTTCCGGCACCCTATGTTGTTCCGAAGAAGAAGGTCAAGAAGAAGGCCATGGGGACTCGAAAGAGTGCCCGCCGCCCGGAGGTGTCGGATTCATCATCCGACGAATCCAAGACGCACTCCTCCCGTGAAGACGAGGAGGAGGAAGAAGAGACCCCTTCCCCTCCAGCGGGGGAAGGGAAGAAAAGGAAGGCCGCCCCAACTGGGGAGGCCGGAGGGTCCAAGAAGGGGAAAACCCTTCCTCCGGACTATCCCACCGACGCCGACGTCGGCGGAGAGGAGTGGGCGCCCAGGGCCAAGCCCCTAGCCAAATCGTAAGTATCCGGACACCAAAGTAATTCATAGTATTCGTTTATTGCACAGCTTTCCCTCACGTCGAATATGTTTATGCAGCCCACCCAAAGACCGGCTCGACGCGTCGTTGAGCGGCTCACTGGACTCGTCGGATGTGAACTCGCTTCCGACGGCCTCCTCCCCCCGCCCTACGGACGACACCGAAGTGTTGTCCCAACAGGTTCCCAGCCAGGAGGAGGTAGTCCTGGAGGCGCCGCAAGGCGACCTCCCGGACTCCAGGAGTAAAGGGGATGAAACCCCCAGGGCTCCAAGTCCGGCCCTAGGCCGGACACCGCTCCGGAACCTTCAAAAGTTCTAGAGTCTGGCGGGCGACCACCTTCCAAGAGGAGCAAGCCCGCTGTGCCGGTGACCTCCGTCCAACCGGAGGCGCCGGACAATATGTTGGAGGTGCTCCAAGGTGCCTCCATCGACAAGGGGCACCGCACTATTATGAGTGCGGTGATCCAGAAGGTCCAGTCCGCCAAGAGCGGACTGACTGAAGCTTGTACTAGCCTTTTAACAGGATTTGAGTTAAGTAAAGAATGTGTAAATAATATTACCACATAGACAGTAGCCCCTGATGCTCTGTTTGGCGTTCGGGAAGAAAAGCCGAATAGAGGATCAATTAAAATTCGCAGGAGTCTAACAAAAAGGAGTCAATATGCGTATGCAGGCTTCTCTGCTTGCGTCCGCCGCACTGACTACGGAAATGGACACGCTAAAGCAGGACCTTGAGCGGTCCGAGCAAGAGATCGAGCGTGCCCAGAAGCAGCTCGAGGACAATGAAGGTAAGAAATACCTTGTTTAAATATATATATGAAAAAGGTGCAATTGCAAAAAATGACAGGACTATCATGGCTATTGTAGGGGCCACATCTGAGGTGGCGACCCTTAAGCAAGAGCTGGACGAGGCCGAGAAGAGGGCGGCCACGGAGTGCACCGAGCGGGAGAAGTGTGAGGCCGAGGTTGGTAAGGTGCGGCAAGAGCTCCAGGCTCTCATGGAAAAACATGAGAGTTTGGAGCTTGACTCAAAGACGCGAGCATCCGAGCTTGCGGTGGCTATTGAAAATGCCAAGTCTGCCAAGGACGAATCCCAGAAGACCCTCCAGGAGTTGGATGAGGTGAAGAAGATAGCGGCGGGTAAGGCATTCTTTATGCAAAGCAAACACATAAGCATGAGTTACTTGTTGCTTACCCGAATCCGGAGCTCTCCAGGAGCGTTCGTAGATCTTCCCCAGAGTGTATCTGATGCCGCCGCATTCTATTGAGCCGAGGAGGGCAGCTCGACAAAGAATGTGTTCTGGTCTCAGTACGCTGAGGCCGGACACCCCGTGCCCCTGAGCGACCAGCTGAAGCAGCCGGTCGAGCTGCACAAGGCGGCCGAACAGGCCATGAGGGGCCTCATAGTTCGTCTGTGGCCTGGAGAGGCTCAGCCTGGGAGCTATTTCGGGCTGGTGCGGCGGCTGGTGGAGGCCTGTCCAAGGCTCGAAGTCATCAAGCGCTCCATCTGCATTAAAGGTGCCCGTAGGGCCCTTGCCCGTGCTAAGGTGCACTGGGGCAAGCTGGATGCTGAGAAGCTTGTGAAGGACGGGCCGCCGGCGGGGAAAGAGCATCGCAAGCCCGAAAATTATTATAAGGATGTTCTGAAGGGTGCCCGCCTTGTGGCGGATGAATGTTCTATGGATGTAATTTTTGAGTAAAACTCGATCGTTTTGTCCTGTGCACTGAAAACTTGTTCATATGCGCTAAGCAATGCTGTTTGAATTTAAAATATTACCTTTTGTGCGGCTGTTTATCAATTCTGAGAGATGGCGAGTCATCGGCTTCTGCCCTCGTGCCGCTAGTGCTGGGGTGTTCGGGGATAAACCTGAGCGCTCTTTTTCCCATGTTTGGGTCCTTCGAGGGAGGCGCTCAGCCCAACGAACAAGGCAATCGGACTATAATGCGTGAACACTCTCACTTAGCCATAGAATTCTATAATTTTAAATTTCGGCGAAGCCCCTAATATTCGGAAGACCGAGTTCGGGGCGCTATCCACGCCTTGGCCGGACAGAGCCGGCTCCTCGCCCTAAGCGGCATAAGTCGTTAAGGACTCGAAAAACCTCTCGAACAGCGACCAGCTCTCGCTTCATCATGACAGTCAGTTTTAGCTTTCTCCACTGAGGTGCTCAACCCAGCTCAACCGGGGCACAATCGCAGTGGTTCTCCTAGTGCTACCTTAGCCGATATAGCGGAACGTAAGGCACCAAAACATAGGAGCCGAGCAAACCCAACTATTGACCCAAGACATGATTCGGAGCCGATGCATATAATGCTATAAGTTCGGGGTGTCGCACTTGTTAAAGTGTTCGGACTTCTCACACCATATTGAGGGGTGCTAAAGCCCCTGGCGTATTTTGGCCGTACCAAAGTGTATGGGTGCAACATGTCGTTAAGGAACATATATGAATATAAAAAAGGTAATGCAAAAATAGACAAAAGCTATGCATTGTTTATTAAAGAGGGCTGCGACCAAAGCAGAACGATACAATTAATGCGATGAGCAAAAGGTTGGACTATTTAACATGTCCGCTCCAGGGGCAAGCTGCGGAATAATATGCGAAACAGGTATACTGCTCGTGATAGAGACCACCTGGGAGTTCCATAATGCGGCGTGGCTTGTCTGCTTCCCTGGGTCTTGCATCGTTTGTGCGGCAATTGAACTGCCGAACAGGCCTTCCGAAGAGTGGAGTCCTAAAAGTAAGAGAAAATTAAAAAATCGGCAGCCCCTGGTACGGTTGAAGCCGTGTTTTGGGCGTGCCGTGATGGTGCCCCTCCCCCTGTGCCCATGGTATCTCTAGAGCATAGTTATGTACGCGAAGTACTAGCGTCGCCTTTTTGTGAGGGTCGGGGTTGGGGCCTCATTGCTACGCCTGCTCAGATCCTGCCAGGAGGTCTTGTTGTAGGTTACTCCGGGCGCGCTTGACGGTGTCCGGTCGTTTAGTGGCCGGACTAGAGAACTGCCTGGCGAGGCTGCTTTGAACTTCCGCCGCAAGGGCCGCCATGTGCTCCTCCGTTCGGAGGGAGCGTTCGGTGTTTCCATTGACCGTAATTACTCCTCGAGGGCCTGGCATCTTGAGCTTAAGGTATGCGTAATGCGGTTCCGCATTGAACTTAGCGAATGCGGTTCGCCCGAGCAGTGCGTGATAGCCACTGCGAAACGGGACTATGTCGAAGATTAACTCCTCGCTTCGGAAATTATCCGGAGATCCCAAGACCACTTCAAGTGTGACTGAGCCTGTACAGTTGGCCTCTACACCTGGTATTACGCCTTTAAAGGTCGCTTTGGTGGGCTTAATCCTTGAGGGATCTATGCCCATTTTCCGCACTGTATCCTGGTAAAGCAGGTTCAGGCTGCTGCCGCCGTCCATAAGGACTCTAGTGAGATGAAATTCGTCAATAATTGGGTCTAGAACCAATGCGGCGAATCCGCCATGACGGGTGCTAGTGGGGTGGTCCCTTCGATAAAAGGTGATCGGGCAGGAGGACCATGGGTTGAACTTTGGGGCGACTGGCTCTATCGCGTATACGTCCCTTAACGCGCGCTTCCGCTCCCTCTTGGGGATGTGGGTTGTGTACATCATGTTCACCGTCCGCACTTGTGGGGGAAAACCCTTCTGTCCACTATTGTTCGGTGGCCGGGGCTCCTCGTCGTCATCACTATGCAGCCCCTTGTCTTCGTTTTCGGTGTTTAACTTTCCTGCCTGCTTGAACACCCAACAATCCCTATTGGTGTGATTGGCCGGCTTTTCAGGGGTGCCATGTATCTGGCATAAGCGGTCGAGTATTCGGTCCAAACTGGACGGGCCCCTAGGATTCCTTTTGAATGGCTTTTTCCGCTGACCGGATTTAGAGCCTCTGAATCTGGCATTAACTGCCGTATCATCTACATTGTTTCCGTTAATGCGGCGCTTCTGCTTGTTGCGACGCGACCTGCCACCACTGTCCCTGGTGTTCGAATTACCAGGGTTCTTGGTTATATTGTTGCTACGAGCAAGCCAGCTGTCTTCTCCCGCGCAAAAGCGGGTCATGAGTGTCGTGAGTGCTGCCATAGATTTCGGCTTTTCCTGTCCAAGGTGCCGAGCCAGCCACTCGTCACGGATATTGTGCTTGAAGGCTGCTAGGGCCTCAGCGTCCGGACAGTCGACTATTTGATTTTTCTTTGTTAGGAACCGTGTCCAGAATTGCCTGGCTGATTCATCTGGCTGCTGAATTACGTGACTTAGGTCATCGGCATCTGGGGGTCGCACATAAGTGCCCTGGAAACCATCGAGGAATGCGGCTTCCAGGTCCTCCCAACAACTGATTGATCATGTTGGCAAGCTGTTAAGCCAATGCTGAGCTGGTCCTTTAAGCTTGAGTGGGAGGTATTTGATGGCGTGGAAATCATCGCCGCGGGCCATGTGGATATGAAGGAGATAATCCTCGATCCATACCGCAGGATCTGTTGTGCCATCATATGATTCGATGTTTACGTGTTTGAAACCCTCGGGGATTTGATGATCCATTATTTCGTTTGTGAAGCAGAGTGGGTGTGCGGCGCCTCTATACTGGGCTATATCATGACGTAGCTCCAGTGAGCCTTGTCTACTGTGTTCGGCCCTGCCGAATTTGTGGCCAGCTCAACGGATGTCGTCTCGAGCCGTGGCCGTAGTCCGAATCCCAACCTTGATGGCCGTAGTCCGGCCAGGGCTCTCCTGATAAAGTGAGAGACTTCAGTGACTTCAGGATATCGCCGAGAGGCGAGTGCTGAAAGATGTCCGCGGCAGTGAACTCCATGATCGGTGCCCAATCGGATTCGATCGGCAGGGGCGCGGAGGGTTCGGAGTCCAGAGGGGAGTCTGGATCCTTGGAGTCACGAGTCTCGCAGAGTACGGGGCTGGTGTTCGGCTCAATCGTCGTTAGGGTCGCAGCCCCCAAGGTGGCGTCCAACCGCCCATCCTCGATCGGCGCAGTTGGCTCCGAATTAAGGGTTGAAGCCGATGCGGGTGCGGCCTCCAGGGCACTGTTCGGCGATAGAGCTAGATCATGCTTGTCGTGACAGTGCGGCGCGCTCGGCAGTGGCTCGAATCCGTCGAAGATCAAGTCCCCGCGGATGTCAGCCGTGTAGTTTAAATTTCCAAATCTGACCTGACGGCCAGGGGCGTAGCTTTCGATCTGCTCCAGACGGCCAAGCGAATTGGCCCACAGTGCGAAGCTGCCGAAGACGAAGATTTGTCCGGGGAGGAAGGTCTCACCCTGGACTGCATCGCTATCGATGATCGTAGGAGCCATCAAGCCTGACGGCGATGACACAAAGGAACTCTCAATGAAAGCACCAATATCGGTGTCAAAACCGGCGGATCTCGGGTAGGGGGTCCCGAACTGTGCGTCTAGGCTGGATGGTAACTGGAGGCAAGGGACACGAAGTTTTACCCAGGTTCGGGCCCTCTCGATGGAGGTAAAACCCTACGTCCTGCTTGATTAATATTGATGATATGGGTAGTACAAGAGTAGATCTACCACGAGATCGAGGATGCTAAACCCTAGAAGCTAGCCTATGGTATGATTGTTGATGTGTATGTTGTCCTACGGACTAAAACCCTCCGGTTTATATAGACACCGGGTAGGGTTAGGTTTACATAGAGTCGGTTACAATGGTAGGAGATCTGCATATCCGTATCGCCAAGCTTGCCTTCCACGCCAAGGAAAGTCCCTCCCGGACATGGGACGAAGTCTTCAATCTTGTATCTTCATAGTCCAGGAGTCCGGCTGAAGGTATAGTCCGGCCATCCGGACACCCCCTAATCCAGGACTCCCTCAGAAAGCCTTACCTCTTTGATGAAGGTCCTGCCATATTATCATTTGCCTTTCTCTTCGAAGACGTGCTCGGTGCGGGAGCCGCTCTCCTTGGAGATGCTTCTGGTGCGCATTGCGGCGTCGAGCGCCTCCCCTTTGAAGCACGAAATAGTGCGGTGGGTGAGGCATAATAAAGAGGCTCTTTCGAAGAAGGTGTCTGTTAAAATTACATACATGCGAAGCAGGGAGGATGCCGGGATAATCGACAATGATGGGCACTTTCGTACCATCATAGCTCATCTGGTAGAACACTCCATTTTCAAGCTCCACAAATATGTCCGGATCCTCTTCGAATTCGAGGTCAAGGTCATGGTTGTGACCCTCCAGCTGGGGGCGGGGCTATGGATCCCCTCGCTAGCCTTCCGTCATTCCTGTTGTGTGTGGATAGGTTACTATCCATTAGAAATGATCCAGGGAGAGGATTGAGTAAAATGGTGGAATTAGAACTTACCCAACTAGGAGGATTATATATAGAAAATCCATCTCGACGTTGGAGACGAGTGAACTCCTTCTTCTCCCCTTTGTACAGTTTGGCCAATATTTTGGCCAAAGCGGCGGGGGTTTTCGGACCCTTCCGACTGCAGCATGAGGCGTCATCTTCCCCATTATAGTGCCACATGGGAAGCACTCTGTATTGGAGTGGTTGGACCCCCCGCACTATGGAGATCGCCATTACCTCGATTATCGATAATCCGGACTGGGTGAGCATCTTAATGTTGCCCATCAACTGACTGACTTCCGCGCTATCCTCCTCCTTGAAGTTCCGAGGGCGCCAGCTGTGGCGTTTCTTCAATGAAGCACTTGAAAATTCGGGGATACCCATTCAGACTGGGTCAGGAAGAGCGACGTCGTCAATATAGAACCATTCAGAAGGCCACTCTTCGGAAGCCTTCTTCGGCGTGCCGGACAGGTATCCGGTCCCGACTATGCGCCATACCTCGGCTCCTCCCACTTCGAATATTGATCCTCCTTGGTTACGAGGGACAAGGCAGAACATTTTCTCCATAATTCAAAATGGGCCTCACAGCCCAGGAATAGCTCACACAGAGCAACGTAACCCGCGATGTGTAGGATGGAGGCGGGAGTGAAACTGTGCAGTTGGAGGCCATAATACTCCAGAAGTCCTCGGAGGAAGGGATGAATTGGAAATCCGACGCCTCTTAGCAAGTAGAGAATGAAGCATACTTGTTCCCCCCTAGACGGATTGGGGAAATTCTTCGCCTGAACCCCGCCGTTGAAGGATGTCAATCCTGCTCGGACGGGGACTAGATCTGCGGGGGGAAGAAAGCCCTGTTTTTGCAGTTTCATCAGCTAACCGTGAGATACGGAACATCTCTCCCAATCACCTTTTTCGGAGCCGTGGGGATGAGAGGAAGAGCTGGGAGCGCTAGTCTTGTTGGAGTGGTTCCTCCTAGTAAGCTCTAAGGATTTTTCGCAGGGTGTGGAATGGATCTCAGATCTGTTCTCTTTAAATAGGCGCCTCTTTTGTATAGTCAGGGTGGTATGTGCAAAAATACCTCGACCTCTCGTATTTGCTCGACATGTCGAAGCTGAAGTAAGGCGTGGAAGCCAATGGGTGCGACATTAAATGGAAAAGCCGAATACCGCTCTTTAAGTCAGGGACTTTGAAGTAATCGGAGGAGGAACTCGCCTTGCAATGCCGAAGACAATCTGCGCGCCGGACACCACGTCATTGAAGTCTGGTTTGGGGGCTACTGAGGGAGTCCTGGACTAAGGGGTCCTCGGGCGTCCGACCTGTTGGACGTGGGCCGAACTATTGGGCCATTAAGATACAAGATAGAAGACTTTCTCCCATGACCGGATAGGAATCTCCTTTGCGTGGATGGCAAGCTAGGCGGCCAGATGTACTATTTCCTTTCTATGTAACCGACTTTGTACAACCCTAGCTCCCTTCGGTGTCTATATAAACCGGAGGGTTTAGTCTGTAGGGACAATCATAATCACATAGGCTAGACTTCTAGGGTTTTAGCCATTACGATCTCGTGGTAGATCAACTCTTGTAATACTCATATTCATCAAGATCAATCAAGCAGGAAGTAGGGTATTACCTCCATAGAGACGGCCTGAACCTGGGTAAACATTGTGTCCCCTGTCTCCTGTTACCATCAACCTCCGACGCACAGTTCGGGACCCCCTACCCGAGATCCGCCGGTTTTGACACCGACAGGCGGCACTCCGAAGACTCCGGGGCGTGTATAGCCCCACTCATTATTATGTGAGAGTGTCATGCGCGGGGACCTTCACATGCACTGGGCCTTGCTTCATGGGTAGAACTTTCGGAGGTGCTGGATGTCCAGGCGTTCTGGATGGGAGTCTCATCCTACATCTCCAGGTGCGCGGTGCCAGGCTTGGAGACGCGGGCAATCCTAAACTTTCCCTCCCACATGGGCAAGAGCTTATGCAACCCTTCCCTGGAGAGCACATGCCTCAGGACGAGATCGCCCACCTCGAGCGTCCTGGAGCAGACGCTGCGACAGTGGTATCGTCGCAGCGCCTGCTGGTATCCCACCGCCCGGAGCGAGGTTTGACGGCAACGCTCCTCCCCCAGCACGAGGTCCATCCCCCGCATGGCGTCCTGACGTGCCTCGTCGTACGCGAGGACCCGTGCGGAGCGATGCTTGACCTCGTGAGGGAGAACCGCTTCTGCTCCGTAGACAAGGAAGAACGGGGTCTCGCATGTTGGCTTGGTGGCGGTGGTGCGGATGGACCACAGCACGGACTGGAGCTCGTCGTGCCAGCCCCTGCCGCAGGCCTCGAGCTTCTTCTTGAAGGTCCTTGTCTTGAGGCCTCTCAAGACCTCCGCATTGGCGCGCTCGGCTTGGCCATTGCTCCTGTGGTGTGCCACCGAAGCATAGCAAATCTGTGTTCCAAGGTTAGCACAATATGTCTTGAAGAGATTTCTAGTGAATTGCGAGCCATTGTTGGTGATCATGCGGTTAGGGACCCCAAACCGGCTCACGAGGCCCTTGATGAACTTAACTGCTGACCCAGCTGGGATGGTGCGAACGCCTTCCACCTTTGCCCACTTGGTGAACTTGTCGATGGCGACGTAGAGGTAGCGGTAGCCCCCGGGCGCTCGAGGGAACGGGCCCAGGATATCCAGCCCCCAAATCGTGAACGGCCACATGAGTGGGATAGTCTGGAGGCCCTAGGCCGGCTGGTGGATTTGCTTGGCATGGAACTGGCAGGCCTCGCAGGATCTTACCAGCTCGGCTGCGTCGTTGAGTATCGTGGGCCAGTAGAACCCGCTGCGGAACGCCTTGCCAACCAGGGTGCGTGACGACGAGTGATGCCCGCAGTCCCCGCCGTGTATGTCAGCTAGCAGCTCGCTCCCCTGCTTCCTGGAGATGCATCACAAAGAAACATCATTTGGTCGTTTTCTGTACAGCTCACCGTCCTGGATGCAATGCGCCATAGCCTGCCGGGCCACGTGCTCCACGTCCTCCTCTTTCTCCGGCAGCGTCCCCCGTAGCAGGTACACCTTGAATTCTTCAGTCCAACACCCCTCCTAAGTCTCAAGTGCAAGGAGCAAGCGTGCTCCTGAGGTCGGGCCGCAGGCATGCTCCTGAGGTCGGCCGCAGGCGTGCCCCTGAGGTCGGGCCGCAGGTGTGCTCCTGAGGTTGGGCCGCAGGCGGGAGCTCCTGAGGTTGGTGGTGGGGGGCGCTCCTCCTGAGGCGGTGTAGGCTCCGCAGCCAGAGGGTCCGCTGAAGGCTTAAAGAGCCGCTCCTCGAAGACGCCAGGCTCCTGGGGCTATCGCCTTGACTCCCTCTTGGCGATATCATCCGCTTCCTTGTTCGTGCTGCGGGGCACATGCTGCAGTTCTAGGCCAAAGAATTACTTCTCCATTTTGCGTACCTCCATGAGGTATGCCTCCATGTGCTTGTCCTTTGGTTCATAAACTTTGTTGGAGAAGTTGATGTGAAGCTGAGAGTCGCCCTTGATGGTGAGGCGCTTCACCCCCAAGACCGCCGCAGCCTTGAAGCCGATGATCAAACCTTCGTACTCCGCGATGTTGTTGGAGACCTTCTCACCCCGCTAGAAGCAGTGTTGCACGGCGTAGTAGATCTTGCCTTGGGTGGGCGAGATGAGCATAGCGCCAGCCCCTACGCCTTGGCATGCAAAGGCGCCGTCAAAGTACATGACACATCCATCTGGTGCTTCATTTCCTGGTGAGAGGGATCGGCTCTCGCCTACTTCGGGCTCCGGAGTGTCGGTTCATTCTGCCACTAAGTCGGCGAGGGCGGCTCCCTTGATGACCCTGGTTGTGCTGAGCTCCAGCTGAAACACCTACAGCCCGATGTTCCACTCGGTGACTCTTCCCGCTGCGTTGGGACTTCGGAGCACCCTCTCCAGTGGGTAGGTTGAGACGACCTTAATTGGGTGGCCATGGAAATAATGACGCAACTCGCGTGAGGCCACTAGGAGCGCGAGTAGGAGCTTCTGTGGCATGGGGTATCATGCCCTTGCGCCCCGTAGCACCATGGTGATGAAGTAGACCAGGTGCTCGACAAGGACGGGAGCGTCGACGGAACCCGAAGTCTCCGGAGGTTGGGACGCCTCCTGAGATGGAGGGACCTCAGGAGTTTGGTCACCGATCGGGCCTCCACTAGCCTAGGACCGCCGTTTTGTAGGGCCTGATCATCCGTTGGCATCGCTACGACTCTAGTGGCGCCGTCTTGGTGCCGTCTCGCCCCTGCTGAAGGTGCAGCATTGTGCGACGAGCTCTTGACCTGGCGCTCCTCCCGGACAGCCACCAGCGCCGCGCTGGCCAAGTGAGGCGTGGCGGCCAGATAGAGCACCAGAGGCTTGAGGGGGTGAGGCGCTACCATCACCGGTGGGCTGGTCAGGTACCTTTTGAGGTCTTGAAATGCCTGGTCGTCCTCCGGGGTCCACCCAAACGGGCCCTTCCTCCTCATCAGCTTGAAAAATGGCAGGGCGCGCTCCCCCAGCTTGGAGATGAAGCACCCCAGTGAGATCACGCACCCCGCAAGCCTTTGCATTTCCTTGAAGGTTTGTGGCGGGCTCATGTCTTCTGTCGCCTTGACCTTCTCCGGATTCGCCTCGATCCCCCTGTGCGACACGAGGAAACCCAGCAGCTTGCCCAAAGGGACGTCGAATGATACGTCTCCAATGTATCTATAATTTTTTATTGTTCCATGCTATTGTATTATCCATCAAGGATGTTTTATATGCATTTATATGCTATTTTATATGATTTTTGGGACTAACCTATTAACCTAGAGCCCAGTGCCAGTTTCTGTTTTTCCTTGTTTTTGAGTTTTACAGAAAGGGAATACCAAACGGAGTCCAGTTGACGTGCCAATTTTTGATGATTTTTATGGACCAAAAGAACCCCCCAGAGTAAAAGAGTTGGGCCAGAAGAGTCCCGAGCGATCCACGAGGGTGGGGGGCGCGCCCTACCTATTGGCGTGAGACCTACGCCAAAATTCCTATAAATACAGAAACCTCCAGAAAATAACCTAGATCGGGAGTTCCACCACCGCAAGCCTCAGTAGCCACTGAAAACCAATCTAGACCCATTCCGGCACCCTGCCGGAGGGGGGTGATACGTCTCGAACGTATCTATAATTTTTGATTGTTCCATGCTATTATATTATCAACCTTGGATGTTTTATATGCATTTATATGCTATTTTATATGATTTTTGGGACTAACCTATTAACCTAGAGCCCAGTGCCAGTTTCTGTTTTTTCCTTGTTTTAGAGTATCGCAGAAAAGGAAAATCAAACGGAGTCCAATTGACCTGAAACTTCACGGAACTTATTTTTGGACCAGAACAAGCCCACGGAGTATCAGAGTTGGACCAGGAGAGTCCCAGGCTGCCCACGAGGGTGGGGGGCACGCCCACCCCCTGGGCGCGCCCCGTGCCTCGTGGACAGCCCGGAGGTCCACCGACGTACTTCTTCCTCCCATATATACCCTAGAAACTTCGGGGAGCACAATAGATCGGGAGTTCCACCGCCAGAAGCCTCCGTAGCCACCGAAAACCAATCTAGACCCGTTCCGACACCCTACTGGAGGGGTGAATCCCTCTCTGGTGGCCATCTTCATCATCCCGGTGCACTCCATGACGAGGAGGGAGTGGTTCTCCCTCGGGGCTGAGGGTATGTACAAGTAGCTATGTGTTTGATCTCTCTCTCTCTTGTGTTCTTGAGGTGGTACGATCTTGATGTATCGCGAGCTTTGCTATTATAGTCGGATCTTATGATGTTTTCTCCCCCCTTGACTCTCTTGTAATGGATTGAGTTTTCCCTTTGAAGTTATCTTATCGGATTGAGTCTTTAAGGATTTGAGAACACTTGATGTATATCTTGCGTGGGATACCTCTGGTGACAATGGGGTATTCTATTGATCCACTTGATGTATGTTTTGGTGATCAACTTGTGGGTTCCGCCCATGAAGCTATGCATAGGGGTTCGCACATGTTTTCATCTTGACTCTCCGGTAGAGACTTTGGGGCACTCTTTGAGGTTCTATGTGTTGGTTGAATAGATGAATCTGAGATTGTGTGATGCATATCGTATAATCATACCCACGGATACTTGAGGTGACATTGGAGTATCTAGGTGACATTAGGGTTTTGGTTGATTTGTGTCCTAAGGTGTTATTCTAGTACTAACTCTAGGGCTGTTTGTGACACTTATAGGAATAGCCCAACGGATTGATTGGAAAGAATAACTTTGAGGTGGTTTCGTACCCTACCATAATCTCTTCGTTTGTTCTCCGCTATTAGCGACTTTGGAGTGACTCTTTGTTGCATGTTGAGAGGTAGTTATGTGATCCAATTATGTTATTATTGTTGAGAGGACTTGCACTAGTGAAAGTATGAACCCTAGGCCTTGTTTCAATGCATTGCAATACCATTTACACTCACTTTTATCATTAGTTACCTTGCTGTTTTTATATTTTCAGATTACAAAAACCTTTATCTACCATCCATATACCACTTGTATCACCATCTCTTCGCCGAACTAGTGCACCTATACAATTTACCATTGGATTGGGTGTGTTGGGGACACAAGAGACTCTTTGTTATTTGGTTGCATGGTTGCTTGAGAGAAACCATCTTTATCCTACGCCTCCTACGGATTGATAAACCTTAGGTCATCCACTTGAGGGAAATTTGCTACTGTCCTACAAACCTCTGCACTTGGAGGCGCAACAACGTCTACAAGAAGAAGGTTGTGTAGTAGACATCAGGGGAATCCCTTACCGGTGGCCATCTTCATCATCCCGGCGCTCTCCATGACGAGGAGGGAGTAGGTCACCCTCGGGGCTGAGGGTATGTACCTGTAGCTATGTGTTTTCCTCATACACTTCATCTTTTTAATATCTTTCATGAGTATGATGGAAAGGAAATTTGTGCCAACGTGTTAGAAGAAGAATGCATTAAAATGTTTGGCACTAAATCTTTGAATGATGAGCATGATTGCAATGTTGTTAGTATGAACTCCTTGAATATCCATAGTACTAATAATGATTGCACTAGTTATGATGAAAAATGTCTCCTATAAACATGTCAATTTTTGTGGAGTGCATTGGGTTTGCAAGTACACACCAAATAGGGAAGATAGATATTGCAATAGGCATAAGCATTTAGAAACTAAATGGTTGCAAGAAAGGCTAGAAGTTTGTGCTGAAAATTTAAATTTTCTTGGCCGTACTTGTGAACTTTGCAATGAACATGGTCATTTAACCATCCGATGCAAATTGTTTCATGATCTAATCATTTCCAAAAATTGTGATGACTTGATTTCTCTTGCACATCATAATGAACTTAGTTTTCTTATGGGTTATGAAGAAATGAAACGTATAACTAACTATCTTCCAGTATTTGCGCGTGATAAACTTCTTGGTTTTGATCTAGAGGAAATTTATATGTATTGTGTGGTGAATTATATTGAAAATCCATATATTGCCAATTACATAAATAAAAAAAACAAATAGAAGATGAAGAGAATACTAATGAAAGGGAAGATACTTCCCAATATCCTCCTGTTATTTCTTATGATGAATCAGGTAACTAGGAGGAGCCTTCTATTCAACCAATCTCATTAATACGGAGCTCCAAAAAGAGGATTGAACCCACACATGATGTGGTGAAGAAGAAGAAAAGAAAAAGGAAGAGAGGTAAAAAGATAACTCTCCCAAATAATGCTACTCCTATTACTGTTGTGCCTCATGAAAATATAATTGTGGAAGATGATGCACTTAATGATGATCTCGTTATGCCTATTGCTTGTTGTGATGATTATGATTGGGAAGATAATGATACTTCTTATGATCTTGAAAATATTTTTGGCACTTGCTTGGAAGAATATGATAATTGCTATACTATTGGTGCTATCCATACTATTGATGATGAGGGTGATTATGCTTATGATATGAAAAGGCCCAAGCTTGGGGATGCTATGTTTGATGAAGATGATGTTTTTGAGAATATATTTGCTGCAATTAATGTTAGTCCCAAGCTTGGGGAAGCTATGATTAATGAAGATTATATTTGTAGTCTCCCAAGTTTTGATATGCAAATTTATTATGATAGCATGCCTCCTACTTATGATAATTATTAAAGTGGATTTGGAGAGGTCATGACTTTATTTAGTAATGATTCCACTATCTTGGAAGAGGTTTCAATCGATTATGATGAGAACAAAGTTGCTACTTATGATAATTATTGTGATGATACATATGCTATAAAAATTAGTGATGATTATATTTATAAAACTTATCATGATTATGATTACCCTTTCTCTGAACATTACTCTTTTAATGTGGAAACAATTTATAGTATTCGAGTCTCTTATGATACTCCCACTATTCCGATTGAGAAGAATTTTTCTTATGTGGAGAGTAATAAAATTTCTATGCTTGTAGATCATGAAAAGAATTCTTTATGCGATGGTTATATTGTTGAATTCATTCATGATGCTACTGAAAATTATTATTAGGGAGGAATATATGCTTGTAGGAATTGCAATAATATCAAGTTTCTTCTCTATGTGCTTAAAGTTTTGAAGTTATGCTTGTTTTACCTTCCTATGCAAGTTGATTCTTGTTCCCACAAGTTGTTTGCTCACAAGATCCCTATGCATAGGAAGAGGGTTAGACTTAAATGTGCTAGTCATATTCTTCATGATGCTCTCTTTATGTTTTAATTCTTATCTTTTATGTGAGCATCATTGAAATCATCATGCCTAGCTAGGGCGTTAAACGATAGCGCTTGTTGGGAGGCAACCCAACTTTATTTTTGTTCCTTGATTTTTGATACTGTTTAGGAATAAATAATTTATCTATCCTATGTTATGATTGAGTTTTTATGTTTTAATTAGTGTTTGTGCCAAGTAGAACCGTTGGGAAGACTTGGGGAAAGTCTTGTTGATCTTGCTGTAAAAAACAGAAACTTTAGCGCTCGCGAGAATTGCTGACATTTTTTTATTGGAGAGTGCTATTTAGTTAATTATTTTTGAAGATGATTAATAGATAAATTCCTCACGTCCAGCAATTTATTTGAGAATTTTATGAGTTCCAGAAGTATACATTTGATTCAGATTACTACAGATTGTTCTGTTTTTGACAGATTCTGTTTTCTATGTGTTGTTTTGCTTATTTTGATGAACCTATGATTAGTATCGGAGGGTATGAACCATAGATAAGTTGGAATATAGTAGATATTACACCAATATGAATTTATAATGAGTTCACAATAGTACCTAAGTGGTGATTCATTTTCTTATACTAACGGAGCGTACGAGTTTTCTGTTAAGTTTTGTGTTGTGAAGTTTTCAAGTTTTGGGTAAAGATTCGATGGACTATGGAATAAGGAGTGGCAAGAGCATAATATTGGGGATTCCCAAGGCACCCCAAGGTAATATTCATGGACAACCAGGAGCCTAAGCTTGGGGATGCCCCGGAAGGCATCCCCTCTTTCGTCTTCATTCATCGGTAACTTTACTTGGAGCTATATTTTTATTCACCACATGATATGTGTTTTGCTTGGAGCGTCATTTTATTTTCTTTTGTTTTTCTTGATGTTTGAATAAAATAACAAGATCTGAAATTATTAAATGTTAGAGAGTCTTCATATAGTTGCATAATTATTCGACTACTCATTGATCGTCACTTATATCTTTCAGAGTAGTTTGTTGTTGCTCTAGTGCTTCACTTATATCTTTTTAGAGCATGGTGGTGGTTTTATTTTATATAAATTAATGAACTCTCATGCTTCACTTATATCATTTTGAGAGTCTTTATAACAGCATGGTAGTTTGCTTTGGTTATGAAACTAGTCCTAATATGATGGGCATCCAAGAGGGATATAATAAAAACTTTCATATAAGGTGCATTGAATACTATGAGAAGTTTGATACTTGATGATTGTTTTGAGATATGGAGATGGTAATATTAGAGTCATGCTAGTGAGTAGTTGTGAATTTGAGAGATATTTGTGTTAAAGTTTGTGATTCCCGTAGCATGCACGTATGGTGAACCGTTATGTGATGAAGTCGGAGCATGATTTATTTATTGATTGTCTTCCTTATGAGTGGCGGTCGGGGACGAGCGATGGTCTTTTCCTACCAATCTATCCCCCTAGGAGCATGCACGTAGTACTTTGTTTCGATAACTAATAGATTTTTGCAATAAGTATGTGAGTTCTTTATGACTAATGTTGAGTCCATGGATTATACACACTCTCCCCCATCCACCATTGCTAGCCTCTCTAGTACCGCGCAACTTTCGCCGGTACCATAAAACCACCATATATCTTCCTCAAAACAGCCACCATACCTACCTATTATGGCATTTCCATAACCATTCTGAGATATATTGCCATGCAACTTTCCACCGTTCTATTTATTATGACATGTTTCATCATTGTCATATTGCTTTGCATGATCATGTAGTTGACATTGTATTTGTGGCAAAGCCACCGTTCATAATTCTTTCATACATGTCACTCTTGAGTCATTGCACATCCTGGTACACCGCCGAAGGCATTCATATAGAGTCATATTTTGTTCTAAGTATGGAGTTGTAATTCTTGAGTTGTAAGTAAATAAAAGTGTGATGATCATCATTATTAGAGCATTGTCCCAGTGAGGAAAGGATGATGGAGACTATGATTCCCCCATAAGTCGGGATGAGACTCCGGAAGAAAAAAAATAGGCCATAAAAAAGGCCCAAATAAAAAAATAATAAAATGAGAGAAAAAGAGAGAAGGGGCAATGCTACTATCCTTTTACCACACTTGTGCTTCAAAGTAGCACCATGATCTTCATGATAGAGAGTCTCCTATGTTGTCACTTTCATATACTAGTGGGAATCTTTCATTATAGAACTTGGCTTATATATTCTAATGATGGGCTTCCTCAAAATGCCCTAGGTCTTCGTGAGCAAGCAAGTTGGATGCACACCCACTAGTTTCTTTTGTTGAGCTTTCATACACTTATAGCTCTAGTGCATCCGTTGCATGGCAATCCCTACTCACTTACAATGATATCTATTGATGGGCATCTCCATAGCCCGTTGATATGCCTAGTTGATGTGAGACTATCTTCTCCTTTTTGTCTTCTCCACAACCACCACTCCATTCCACCTATAATGCTATGTCCATGGCTCATGCTCATATATTGCGTGAAGATTGAAAAAGTTTGAGAACATCAAAAGTATGAAACAATTGCTTGGCTTGTCATTGGGGTTGTGCATGATTTAAATACGTTGTGTGGTGAAGATGGAGCACAACCAGACTATATGATTTTGTAGGGATAGCTTTCTTTGGCCATGTTATTTTGAGAAGACATGATTACTTTGTTAGTATGCTTGAAGTATTATCATTTTTATGTCAATATTAAACTTTTGTATTGAATCTTATGGATCTGAATATTCTTGCCACAATAAAGAGAACTACATGGATAAATATGTTAGGTAGCATTCCACATCAAAAATTCTGTTTTTATCATTTACCTACTCGAGGACGAGCAGGAATTAAGCTTGGGGATGCTGATACGTATCCAACATATCTATAATTTTTGATTGTTCCATGCTATTATATTATCAACCTTGGATGTTTTATATGCATTTATATGCTATTTTATATGATTTTTGGGACTAACCTATTAACCTAGAGCCCAGTGCCAGTTTCTGTTTTTTCCTTGTTTTAAAGTATCGCAGAAAAGGAAAATCAAACGGAGTCCAATCGACCTGAAACTTCATGGAACTTATTTTTGGACTAGAAGAAGCCCACGGAGTATCGGAGTTGGACCAGGAGAGTCTCGGGCTGCCCACGAGGGTGGGAGCGCGCCCACCCCCCTGGGCGCACCCCCTGCCTCGTGGATAGCCCGGAGGTCGACCGACATACTTCTTCCTCCCATATATACCCATATATATACCATAAAAACTTCGGGGAGCACAATAGATCGGGAGTTCCGCCGTCAGAAGCATCCGTAGCCACCGAAAACCAATCTAGACCCGTTCCGGCACCCTGCCGGAGGGCGGAATCCCTCTCTGGTGGCCATATTCATCATCCCGGTGCTCTCCATGACGAGGAGGGAGTAGTTCTCCCTCGGGGCTGAGGGTATGTACAAGTAGCTATGTGTTTGATCTCCCTCTCTTGTGTTCTTGAGGTGGTACGATCTTGATGTATCGCGAGCTTTGCTATTATAGTCGGATCTTATGATGTTTTCTCCCCCCTTTACTCTCTTGTCATGGATTGAGTTTTCCCTTTGAAGTTATATTATCGGATTGAGTCTTTAAGGATTTGAGAACACTTGATGTATGTCTTGCATGGGATACCTCTAGTGACAATGGGGTATTCTATTGATCCACCTGATGTATGTTTTGGTGATCAACTTGCGGGTTCTGCCCATGAACCTATGCGTAGGGGTTGGCACATGTTTTCATCTTGACTCTCCGGTAGAGACTTTGGGGCACTCTTTGAGGTTCTATGTGTTGGTTGAATAGATAAATCTGAGATTGTGTGATGCATATCGTATAATCATACCCACGGATATTTGAGGTGACATTGGAGTATCTAGGTGAAATTAGGGTTTTGGTTGATTTGTGTCTTAAGGTGTTATTCTAGTACTAACTCTAGGGCTGTTTTTGACACTTATAGGAATAGCCCAACGGATTGATTGGAAAGAATAACTTTGAGGTGGTTTTGTACCCTACCATAATCTCTTCGTTTGTTCTCCGCTATTAGTGACTTTGGAGTGACTCTTTGTTGCATGTTGAGGGGTAGTTATGTGATCCAATTATGTTATTATTGTTGAGAGGACTTGCACTAGTGAAAGTATGAACCCTAGGCCTTGTTTCAACGCATTGCAATACCGTTTACGCTCACTTTTATCATTAGTTACCTTGCTGTTTTTATATTTTCAGATTACAAAAACCTTTATCTACCATCCATATACCACTTGTATCACCATCTCTTCGCCGAACTAGTGCACCTATACAATTTACCATTGTATTGGGTGTGTTGGGGACACAAGAGACTCTTTGTTATTTGGTTGCAGGGTTGCTGGAGAGAAACCATCTTCATCCTACGCCTCGTACGGATTGATAAACCTTAGGTCATCCACTTGAGGGAAATTTGCTTCTGTCCTACAAACCTCTGCACTTGGAGGCCCAACAACGACTACAAGAAGAAGGTTGTGTAGTAGACATCAGGGGGAATCCCTTACCGGTGGCCATCTTCATCATCCCGACGCTCTCCATGACGAGGAGGGAGTAGGTCACCCTCGAGGCTGAGGGTATGTACCTGTAGCTATGTGTTTGATCTCTCTCTCTCATGTTCTTGATTCGGCACGATCTTGATGTATCGCGAGCTTTGCTATTATAGTTAGATCTTATGATGTTTCTCCCCCTCTACGCTCTTGTAATGGATTGAGTTTTCCCTTTGAAGTTATCTTATCAGATTGGGTCTTTAAGGATTTGAGAACACTTGATGTATGTCTTGCATGTGCTTATCTGTGGTGACAATGGGATATTCACGTTGTCCACTCGATGTATGTTTTGGTGATCAACTTGCGAGTTCCATGACCTTGTGAACTTATGCATAGGGGTTGGCACACGTTTTTGTCTTGACTCTCCGATAGAAACTTTGGGGCACTCTTTGAAGTTCTTTGTGTTGGTTGAATAGATGAATCTGAGATTGTGTGATGCATATCGTATAATCATACCCGCGGATACATGAGGTGACATTGGAGTATCTAGGTGACATTAGGGTTTTTGTTGAATTGTGTCTTAAGATGTTATTTTACTACGAACTCTAGGGATGCTTGTGACACTTATAGGAATAGCCCAACAGATTGATCGGAAAGAATAACTTTGAGGTGGTTTCGTACCCTACAATAATCTCTTCGTTTGTTCTCCGCTATTAGTGACTTTGGAGTGACTCTTTGTTGCACGTTGAGGGATTGTTATATGATCCAATTATGTTATTATTGTTGAGAGAACTTGCACTAGTGAAAGTATGAACCCTAGGCCTTATTTCGACGCATTGCGATACCTAAGGCACCCCAAGGTAATATTCAAGGACAACCAAGAGCCTAAGCTTGGGGATGCCCCGGATGTCATCCCCTCTTTCGTCTTCGTCTATCGGTAACTTTACTTGAGGCTATATTTTTATTCACCACATGATATGTGTTTTGCTTGGAGCATCATTTTATTTTATTTTGTTTTGTTTGCTGTTTGAATAAAATACCAAGATCTTAAATTCTTAAATGTTAGAGAGTCTTCACATAGTTACATAATTATTCAACTACTCATTGTGCTTTGCTTACATCTTTTGGAGTAGTTTGTTGTTTGCTCTAGTGCTTCACCTATATCTTTTTAGAGCATGACGGTGGTTTTATTTTGAAGAAATAGATGAACTCTCATGCTTCACTTATATTATTTTGAGAGTCTTTAGAACAGCATGGTAATTTGCTTTGGTTACGAATTTAGTCCTAATATGATAGGCATCCAAGAGGGATGTAATAAATCCTTTCATATAAAGTGCGTTGAATACTATGAGAAGTTTGATACTTGATGATTGTTTTGAGACATGAGGATGGCGATATTAGATTCATGCTAGTTGAGTAGTTGTGAATTTGAGAAATACTTGTGTTGAGGTTTGCAAGTCCCATAGCATGCACGTCTGGTAACCGTTGTGTAACAAATTTGAAGCATGAGGTGTTTCTTTGATTGTCTTCCTTATGAGTGGCGGTTGGGGACGAGTGATGGTCTTTTCCTACCAATCTATCCCCCTAGGAGCATGAGCATGGTGCTTGGTTTTGATGACTTGTAGATTTTTGCAATAAGTATGTGAGTTCTTTATGACTAATGTTGAGTCCATGGATTATACGCACTCTCACCCTTCCACCATTGCTAGCCTCTCTAGTACCGTGCAACTTTCGCCGGTACCATAAACCCACCATTTACCTTCCTCAAAACAGCCACCATACCTACCTATTATGGCATTTCCATAACCATTCCGAGATATATTGCCATGCAACTTTCCACCGTTCTGTTTATTATGACATGCTCCATCATTGTCATATTGCTTTGCATGATCATGTAGTTGACATTGTATTTGTGGCAAAGCCACCGATCATAACTCTATCATACATGTCACTCTTGAGTCACTGCACATCCTGGTACACCACTGGAGGCATTCATATAGAGTCATATTTTGTTCTAACTATCGAGTTGTAATTCTTGAATTGTAAGTAAATAAAAGTGTGATGATCTTCATTATTAGAGCATTGTCCCATGTGAGGAAAAAAAGAGGAAGGCCAAAAAAAAGAGAAGGCCAGAAAAACAAAAAAATGAGAGAAAAAGAGAGAAGGGGCAATGCTACTATCATTTTACCACACTTGTGCTTCAAAGTAGCACCCATGATCTTCATGATAGAGAGTCTCCTATGTTGTCACTTTCATATACTAGTGGGAATTTTCGTTATAGAACTTGGCTTGTGTATTCCAATAATGGGCTTCCTCAAAATGCCCTAGGTCTTCGTGAGCAAGCAAGTTTTGATGCACACCCACTTAGTTTCTTTTGTTGAGCTTTCATACATTTATAGCTCTAGTGCATCCATTGCATGGCAATCCCTACTCACTCATATTGATATCTATTGATGGGCATCTCCATAGCCCATTAATACGCCTTCTTGATGTGAGACCATCTTTCTCCTTTTTGTCTTCTCCACAAGCACCACTCTATTCCACCTATAGTGCTATGTCCATGGTTCACGCTCATGTATTGCGTGAAAGTTGAAAAAGTTTGAGAATACTAAAGTATGAAACAATTCCTTGGCTTGTCATCGGGGTTGTGCATGATTTGAATATTTTGTGTGATGAAGATGGAGCATAGCCAAACTATATGATTTTGCAGGGATGAACTTTCTTTGGCCATGTTATTTTGAGAAGACATGATTACTTTGTTAGTATGCTAGAAGTATTATTATTTTTATGTCAATATTAAACTTTTGTCTTGAATCTTATGGATCTGAATACTCTTGCCACAATAAAGAAAATTACATTGATAAATATGTTAGGTTGCATTCCACATCAAAAATTCTGTTTTTATCATTTACCTACTCGAGGAGGAGTAGGAATTAAGTTTGGGGATGCTTGATACGTATCCAACATATCTATAATTTTTTATTGTTCCATGCTATTATATTATCCATCTAGGATGTTTTATATGCATTTATATACTATGTTATATGATTTTTGGGACTAGCCTATTAACCTAGAGCTCAGTGCCAGTTTTTATTTTTTCTTTGTTTTTGAGTTTTACAGAAAGGGAATACCAAACGGAGTTCAATTGACGTGCCAATTTTTGATGATTTTTTATGGGCCAAAAGAAGCCCCCTGACGGTGTCCTGGACTAGGGGGTACTCACCATGCCATCTCCCGATCTGTTAGATTGGTCCGAGGACCCCCATGGCCGTATACTCATGGGCTAGTTCGGACAGCTGCCGCATACAAGGAAGATTCCACACGACTTGGTGGTCAAGACAAGGACTTCTCCCCACCGACGTATTCGGCTAGGACTCTTGTTATCCTAGGCCTCTGGTGCATTATATAAACCGAGGCCAAGCTAGTCGATAGACATATACATACAATCATTACCATAGGCTAGCTTCTAGGATTTAGCCTCTCTGATCTCGTCGTAGATCAACTCTTGTACTACTCATATTATCAAGAATAATCAAGTGGGACGTAGGGTTTTACCTCCATCAAGAGGGCCCAAACCTGGGTAAAACATCGTGTCCCCTGCCTCCTGTTACCATCCGCCTTAGACGCATAGTTCAGGACCCCCTACCCGAGATCCGCCGGTTTTGACACCGACATTGGTGATTTCATTGAGAGTTCCGCTGTGTGATCGGCAAAAAGATCGATGGATCGCCTGCAGATCAACTGCGACTTCGGCATCTTCGTCACTAGCTCGACTGGTCACCTTGGTTCGACCAAGAACTGCGCCCCGTGTTTGAATCACCATGTTCGGACGAGGGCCTTCATCAAACATCAACTCCGATCTCTATCAAGATCAGGGAGGAATCGTCTGTGGAGCTCAAGGGCTCAACGTCAACATTGCCCTCGGGCGGCCGTGCTGTTTTTATGGACATCGAACTTGTATTCGCCGTCACCGCCTCCTCAAGCGTCGGTTTGACGATTGCTTTGGTGGAATAGTGCGGAATTAAATCTACAACAGCCATGCAAAATTATGTCGAGTTCCGATGGAGGAATTTCCGACAATCTACGATATACCGGAGCCCTGTCAAATCTGGACGTGAATCTGGACGAGTTTAGGGCGTGGTCTCCAGAGCCCAGCTCGGAGGTCCTTTGGAAGATCCAACCGTTCAACTACTGCGGAATTCCAATATCTACCACCCCTCCAAGTTTCAGCTCGATTCGACGGTCCAAACTTCAGGAACCTTCCGATGAGTGGACCAATTTTCGGATCCGTTTTCTGCGCGAATACGGACCCGACCCAAATTCATGTTTCTTTATGAACGTGATATTGGACAACCTTTTTAGAGGAATCCTCTTCTAGGGTATTGTGCGTTGTTTTTAAGCACGTGCCCGTAAATTTTTAAGCCTCCCCTGAGGTCGTCTTCATCATCATGCTGGTGTCGAACCAGTCCGGCAATATTGCTCCAAGGCTGCCGACCTACGCTAGACACATCGTCACTTTGTTGAGCCGAGCTCAACTTATTCGGATCATCATCTCGGCAAGCCAAACAAGAGTCCGGCATCGCGAAGGATAAATCATCACCAACATCGCCGCCCCACGGATTACACAGAGTGGGCACACCGGCATCGCCGCACGGTCACTTCATCAAGCCGGCATCGACCACATCACGATCGGCATCGGCAGGGCCGCATTGTTGCTTCTTCAAGCCGATATCCATCATGCCGACCAACTTCGACTCATCGGCTAACATCGAGGTTTCGACATCTCGGCTGGACAAGGGGCTTCGACATCTCTTCATCAACCTACTCCGGAGACTTCAACATCACTAGCCGACCAGCTTCGTCACGTTAGCTAGACCAAGGGCTTTGCCTCCGCAAGCCAATCTTTGCCATCATCGCCATGCCGTCGCTTTATCACCCATCAGGCAATGGGTGTGCAGATCGAGTCCCAATTTTGGGAGTCACCTTTCTTCGGATTGCTACAACAAATAAACCAGGTGCTATTAATCCTAGTATTTTTTGCTTGTTTGGGTTCATTTTTCACAAGGAACTATTACTCCGGTTTGTCCATCATATGTACATAGGTCTATCAAATGGTGGCCGCATTAACGACGGTCGCATCGTGGTTTGGTCAGTCTCCGTACATAGTCTGACGAACGCCGCATCCGGAACTCGAACCGACTTGTGAATTCAGGCTTTGCCACGCCTTTACCGCATCACGCCGATGCCCTGCATCGACATTGACTTCGGCGCCAGGCCATATTTCTTTTATTACTCACTTTGCATAAATTATTTATTATGCAAATTATTTATTATTATTATTACTATTATCTATGGTTTGCACTATTTTTTGTGCACATGAAAATTATCCGGGTTGGGCAGTATCGTCGACTTGGCGTACTGACATACCACGTCACCTCGGCTGGACGGGGGGCTTCGTCAACACTTCATTACCCCATGCCAGGGACTTCGGCATCACTCTGCCGACCTGCATTGACCGTCCTATGTCACCACTTCGGAGTGCCGAGCTCTTTGCTCCGCCACCTTGGGACCGGCTTGGGGGATGGAACCTTGTCCCGCATCAAGCTCGGGCCGCGTCGTCAATACCGAACACATTAACCAGCTAAGTTGCCTTCATGCTCAAAGTCTTAAATTTTTAACTTGTGTTCGGTTCGACCAAGCATTATACCTTTTTGAAAAAAAGTTGCTTGTAGAGAATCTCCTTGTCAAAACTTTGTTTGGACACACAAATTCAAATACCCCGTTTACTTGGGGGCTCCCTTGATGGAGATTTTCCTCTTGCATATGATTATACTTGTACGGCTTCGTTCCTTGTTCGTGTATTACGCCACAATATGCACCATATTGACTTAAGCGATTTGCAAGCTGGGTTGCCTAGCTCCTGTGCTTACCCCTACGTTCCCGATTGTTCGGCTAGGGAGTAAAGGGAGCACCTATGCGATTGTCACGACCGGGTCCTCTAAGCTCTGACCTCAGACTGGGTGAATCTGACAGCTAGCGCTCTTATTGTTTTCAATCATGGTCGGCACACAATGGAACTCATGAGTACAAAAAATCTATTGCACAAGTCTCATAGTAATAATGAGCACCGAAGAAAGGTATCGGTGGGGGTACTATTTTCTTTGAAGATGCTTCTTACACTTCGTTAGTAATATAGCATAAGTTCCCTGAGCACGCTTTGTCTGTTACAGCCTTATGGCCTGATTGCCTGGTCATCGGAAACACCGTCGATACTCTCGACAGGTGGAGTACATGACACTTTTCGGCCCTTGGCCGGAGAGGGACAAGCCAACGGTCGGTTAAGACGCGTTTAAAGTTCGGGTGAACACATATATGATATAAGTACTTCGGTACGTACAATCATTATACATAAAATTCTTTTACCCAAGTCACTTGGGGGCTCTTAAAATTTATATATGAGCTGTAAAAGTGTTCTTCTTCTTAGTCGTTGCAAAGTTTTTATTATTTTTTATTATTTATCACTCCTTTTTTCGACATGAGTGTGTGGTCACTATCCGGGGAGCCTAATTTCTCTCTCAAAGCCGCTAGAGTTTAGTTTGCTAAACTGGCCTAATGAGAAGTACTCCGCCTTCGGGATAGGAGGTTCAAGCCGTAGGCTGACCCGCTTGAAGTCTTGAGATAGGATGTGTCATGTTAAAGCACGATAGAAGCACTTTTTTTCTACAGTCCAATTTTCGGATTGGCACCGGACACTTGATCTTGTTCGGACGTCAAGTTTTTACTGACATTTTTTCTGGTTTTTCAAGCTTATGGCACTTTCAAACTATTTGTGTGTTTTCAGCACAAGTCTCGCAGTGCAACGCCGGACACCTTTAGAGATTCGGCAAAAACATTCTCGGATATTGCTAAATATGCATCGGTTTCGAATTGTGTCTTCGGTCAATAGTTGGGTTGCCCGGTTCCTGCGCTTGCCTCCTATGTTCCGCTTTGTTCGGCTAGGTGTGCAAAGGGAGAACCACTGCGATTGTGCTTCTAGCTCACATGGTTAAGCACCCCAGTGGAGAAAGCCGAAAACTGACTGTCACAACAAGCGTAAACTGGTCAGTGATCCGATGACTGTGTTAAATGACGGGCCATTCATAACATTGGCCGAAATGTTTACGGCTTGACCTTGACTGTCGCCGAACACTACTGGGGGCTAGTAACTGGCCTCCCAAACAAAATCCTCAATATTTTGCTCTTACATTAGAGCTGAGGTTTCATGATCATGCTTAGCATGACAACTCAAAGAAAGGAACCGATAGCGGGACTATTTTCTTTGGAAGACATTTATCATGTTAAACAGTAATATAACATATCTCTCTGCATACCTTTATTTATAAAACTGTATGGCCAGATTGCCTTGTTTGTCGTAAATATTTGCCCTCATAAAGGCTTTATAAAGTAGGACAAACACTCCTCGGCTACTTGCCGAGGAGGTGGACGCCGATGGTCGGTCAACAAAGTTTTGTACAATGCGGATCCGACCATTAATGATGTACAGTACTTGGATACATGGAATCATTACACATAATTTGTGATTTTACTCTAGATATGGATCCTTAATTCGGCCACCCGTGCCCGCATTAAGGCTCTGGGGCTACTGGGCTTCGGGCTTATTATTTAAAAATATTAAAGGGGCACATCGATCCCCTGATCTGGTGTTGCCACCCGACCAGTGTCTCGGGGGCTACTGCATTGCCTATCCAATGCAGAAAATTTTAAGTGCAATACAGTTTCTAAGGAGATTTTGATCCTTAGGTTGGTCGGCCGCACCCAACCTGAGTCTCGAGGACTCTGCACACCGCTTTTTGTGTCCCGAAGAATTCTGCCGAGCTAGGACTTGATCCTCAGGCCGATTTTGCAAATCAACCTAAGTCTCAGCGGCTACTGGGATCAGCGGTCTTATGTCATCCTTCAGGTGCATCTCAGGTTTTAAACCGATACGCACCTTGAGGGCTACTGGCTATATATCTCGGCGGAGAATAAAATGCACCAATAAAAAATATTGACAAAAATCAGCCCATAGTCCGGCGTTGGAGCTCGAATACAGTCCGGCGTTGGAGCTTGGACACAGTCTGGCGTTGAAACTCGGATACATTCCGGCGTTGGAGCCCGGATGCAGTTTGGCGTTGGAGCTCGGCTGTAACAATACTCTTATGCAATCCAGCGTTGGAGCTCGGATACATTCCGGCATTGGAGCTCGGAAGCAGCCCGGCGTTGGAGCTCGGTTGCGAAAGATAAATCGGATGCAATCCGACGTTGGAGCTCGGACACAAGAGGACACTGCCTCCCGGGAACAACTTCAAACCCGAGGTGTGGCATAAAAATAACAAGGCATTGATAAAGGTTGGAAACCTAAAGGGGCTCCACGGATACCCGACGTATAAACTCTTCGGATGCACATTGGTGATCCACAAGATCGAGGAAGATTTGTTGAACCAGTTTTCAAGACCGACGACCAAAGATGAAGAACAGTTCAGAACAATCGAGGAGCGTCCCCAACTTGAAGACCGGTTCAGGGGGCTACTGACGGTGTCCTGGACTAGGGGGTACTCACCACGCCGTCTCCCGATCTATTAGATTGTGCCGAGGACCCCCATGGCCGTATACTCATGGGCTAGTTCAGATAGCTGCCGCATACAAGGAAGATTCCACAAGACTTGGTGGTCAAGACAAGGACTTCTCCCCACCAGCGTATTCGGCTAGGACTCTTGTTATCCTAGGCCTCTGGTGCATTATATAAACCGAGGCCAGGCTAGTCGATAGACATATACATACAATCATACCATAGGCTAGCTTCTAGGGTTTAGCCTCTCTGATCTCGTGGTAGATCAACTCTTGTACTACTCATATTATCAAGAATAATCAAGCAGGACGTAGGGTTTTACCTCCATCAAGAGGGCCCGAACCTGGGTAAAACATCGTGTCCCCTGCCTCCTGTTACCATCCGCCTTAGACGCACAGTTCGGGACCCGCTACCCGAGATCCACCGGTTTTGACACCGACACCCCCGAAGTAAAAGAGTTGGGCCAGAAGAGTCCTGAGCCATCCACGAGGGTGGGGGCGCGCCCTACCCCCCTGGGCGCGTGTCCCTATCTCGTGGACGACTCGGAGACCCCCTGATGTGAGACCTACACCAAAAATTCTTATAAATACAGAAACCTCCAGAAAATAACCTAGATCAGGAGTTCCGCCGGCGCAAGCCTCCGTAGCCACCGAAAACCAATCTAGACCCATTCCGGCACCCTGCCGGAGGGAGGAATCCCTTATCGGTGGCCATCTTCATCATCCCGGCGCTCTCCATGACGAGGAGTCAGTAGTTCACCCTCGGAGCTGAGGGTATGTACCAGTAGCTATGTGTTTGATCTCTCTCTCTCTCATGTTCTTGATTCGACACGATCTTGATGTATCGCGAGCTTTGCTATTATAGTTGGATCTTAAGATGTTTCTCCCCATCTACTCTCTTGTAATGGATTGAGTTTTCCCTTTGAAGTTATCTTATCGGATTGAGTCTTTAAGGATTTGAGAACACTTGATGTATGTCTTGCATGTGCTTATCTGTGGTGACAATGGGATATTCACGTGATCCACTTGATGTATGTTTTGGTGATCAACTTGCGAGTTCCGTGACCTTGTGAACTTATGCATAGGGGTTGGCACACGTTTTCGTCTTGACTCTCCGGTAGAAACTTTGATGCACTCTTTGAAGTTCTTTGTGTTGGTTGAATAGATGAATCTGAGATTGTGTGATGCATATCGTATAATCATACCCGCGGATACTTGAGGTGACATTGTATTATCTAGCTCACATTAGGGATTTGGTTGATTTGTGTCTTAAGGTGTCATTTTACTATGAACTCTAGGGATGTTTGTGACACTTATAGGAATAGCCCAACGGATTGATCGGAAAGAATAACTTTGAGGTGGTTTCGTATGCTACAATAATCTCTTCATTTGTTCTCCACTATTAGTGACTTTGGAGTGACTCTTCATTGCACGTTGAAGGATTGTCATATGATCCAATTATGTTATTATTGTTGAGAGAACTTGCACTAGTGAAAGTATGAACCCTAGGCCTTGTTCCGACGCATTGCCATACCGTTTTCGCTCACTTTTATCATTAGTTACCTTGCTGTTTTTATACTTTCAGAGTACAAAAACCTATATCTACCATCCATATTGCACTTGTATCACCATATCTTCGCTGAACTAGTGCACCTATACAATTTACCATTGTATTGGTGTGTTGGGGACACAAGAGACTCTTTGCTATTTGGTTGCAAGGTTCTTTGAGAGAGACCATCTTCATCCTATGCCTCCCATGGATTGATAAACCTTAGGTCATCCACTTGAGGGAAATTTGCTACTGTCCTACAAACCTATGCACTTGGAGGCCCAACAACGTCTAAAAGAAGAAGGTTGTGTATTAGACATCACTAAACATGCACTTCTCTGGATTGAGCCGCAGGTCCACCTGGCACGGGCTGGAGAAAGTCTCCTCCAAGTCTTGAATGAGGGTCCTCACCTCCCGAGATTTTACCACGATGTCATCGACATAGGCCTCAGCGTTCCTCCCGAGCTGCTGGCCCAGGACGATGTGCATCAGCCACCGGAAGGTTGCCCCAGCGTTGCGCAGTCCGAACGGTATGCAGGTGTAGTAGTATACCCCAGACAGGGTCGGGAAGGCCGTCTTCTCCATGTCCTCCACTGCCATCTTGATCTGGTGATAACCCGAGAAAACATCTAGAAAACACAGCAGGTCTCACTCGGCAATAGAGTCGACGATCTGGTCCATGCGCGGAAGTGGGAACAGGTCTTGAGGGCAGGATTTGTTGAGGTTGGTGAAGTCGACGCACATACGTTACTTCCCACCTTTCTTGGGCACAACGACGGGGTTCGCCAGCCACTCTGGGTACCAGACCTCGCGGACGACACCCGCAGCATGTAGCTTGCGGGTTTCCTGGACGATGAAGGACTACTTCTCCGTCGACTATCATCGCGTCTTCTGCTTCACAGGGCGCACATTGGGGCACACCCTTAAGTTATGCTCGATTACCCCCCTTGGGACCCCCACCAGCTGCTTGGGCTCCGAGGCGAATACCTCCTTGGTCGCACGCAAGAACCTCACCAGTGCCTCTTCTTGGTCAGGATCGAGGTTGGCTCCTATGGTGAAAGTGGCTCCCGAAGCCCCGTCCTCCTCGACTGGCACTTGCTCGGTTTCAGCTCGATCTTGAGTGAACAACTCCTTTTTTTTGCTGGTGCAGCCCCCTTAGCCCCCGGGGCGGCTCCATCGGTTGGGCGTGTGATACGTGTCCAACGTATCTATAATTTTTGATTGCTTCATACTATATTATATTCTTGTAGCGACCCGACCCGAATGGATCAAGTCTCTGTACTTATGTGTCATCCCTGGATCAGTATGCTGACACACACAGTACTCGAAGGATTTATAACAGAGGTAAATCACATGTATAAAGTAACGTAAATACTATTACCTCAATCCATATAGCGGAAGCGACAAGGTTGTGGTTTCCCATCAACACCAACGGCAAAGTTGAGTGTAGAAATCGTAACCCTAACGTATCACTTACTCGTCGTAAGAAACCTGCAACATGAGACGTTGCAGCCCGAAACGGGTCAGTACATTGAATGTACTGGCAAATTCACACCATAGAGAATGATGGACAATGGCTATCACTACATGCATAATTGGCTGGTGGAAAAGCTCTATGGTTATAAGGTTTTTTGCGTAAAGCCAATTTTTCCCTACTACAAAGGAATAAATTTATTTAACTATCATGGTGGTTGTGAAACATTGAGCATGGTTGACAGCATTCTCAATCCCAATTAAAAGTAATTAAAACCCAACAACATTAATTATAAGTAACATGTTGAGATTCACAATGATATTCAAGTACTAGATACTCAAGTTGTCCATAACCGGGGACACGGCTAATCATGATTAGTTTGTAAACTCTGCAGAGGTTTGCGCACTTTTCCCCACAAGACTCGATCGCCTCCGTTTGGTTTCTCGCACTACATGGTGTTTGAGAAGACGGATGACCGGGACATAGTCTTTCAGAAGCGCTAGCACCTTACATGTGGGGTAGACCGGTACACCTACATCCCCTACATCTGCTAGTCCACCCCGTAAGAGTTCGCACTACTTAGTCAACTATGCCAGAGCCCATAATGGCTTGTGGCTGCACACGGAAGTTTCTAGCATGAAAGATCTTATGATCCCTTTGAGCCTGGGTGGCGGTCCAAAAAAAACAGGCAAGTCCTGATAGACATCAGGTGCCTCAATCCACCCAGATGTGTGTTTAAGTTGCCACCTTAAATAAACCATTAAAATTATCATCTCACATCTGTCATGGATATCACTCACCCAATCCACGTCTACTAGCATAGCATGGCATAATAAGCAAACGTAGAAGTAACTCCCAAAGGTTTCATAATAATACAGGTAATAGGTACTACCTCATCTACTTCCCATCCCACAATTTAATTAGATCCTAATCATGCAGTGTGAGAGGATTGATCTAATGCAATAAAACATGGGTTGTAGAAAAGGTATGATCAAAGTGTGAACTTGCCTGCAATGTAGATGAAGATGATTCGCACTCAAAACTCTTGATAGATCTACTCGTCACACTCCGGTCAATCTATCGTAAGCAAAAAATAGTAACCACACAATAAGTACTCATCTAATGCACAGGTAAAAACTCGAACGAGAGAACGAACCAGAAGGTTCAACTTAAGAACTCCGGTTGCAAAGAAAGAACGAACCGAACAAAGAAACGAAAAACAAACGGCGGAAGAAAACAACTCGGTTCTAGCAAGTTGAAACTAGGTCAAATTTTACTGTAGCAAAAGCTTGTTCAAGTTGATTAGATGGAACGGCGGTTTTGAGACGAAACTCCAGGCGCTTGAATCACCTGATTCCGATGAGCGAGCGAAAAGAAAGACTAGAAAGAAGATCGGATCTGAGATCGCGATCGGAGAGAACGTGGAATAAATCCGACGAGAAAGAAAACGAAGAACGGTTAAACGAACGGGCGTCGTTAACCGGGGATAACCGGTGATCACGTTCGTTGAAACGAACGGTCTGAAAGAAGAACAAAAACCGATCTAGAAAACCGGAACGGTTTGGCGAAGAATCGGAGAGAAAACGAATCGGTAGAGAAGAAAAGAATCGGACCGGTTTATAAGAAAAACCGAACCGAGGGAAAGAAGAGACGCGGCGCGGTACCTCCGGCGAACGGCAGCGACGGCGGCGTTGACGCAGGGCGGCGGCGGCGCGGTGATGCATGGCGGCGGCGGTGTATGGCGGCGGCGGCGGTGACGCAGGGCGGTGGCAGCGCGGCAAGGTGCGGCGGCGGCGGGTGACGCAGGGCGCGGCGCGGGTGAGAGGCGCGGCTTGGGGAGGAGAGGGGGTTTGGTTTGATGTGTTTAGATGGGGGGTGTTGGGGTATTTATATTGGGGAGGGGTGAGAAGACTTGGGGTAGGGGACAAGAAATAGACTAGGATTAGGAATCCTAGATGAAAAAAGAAAACGAAACAAGGAAACGAAGTAGGACTAAATCCTACTAGGAAACAAAAGGGCGGCGGCGGCTACCTGCGCCTGCGCTTGCCTGGCACGGCGCGCGGCTGCGCAAGAGCTGGGGCGCGGCGGCTGGCTGGGCCTTAGGCCCGGCTGGCCTGGCTCTCTTTTTTTTTGTTTTTTTATAAATAGTTCCGCGCAGAGAAAAAAAACAAAAAGAGAACTAAACGAACTCCGAAAAATCTAAAGTAAATTTTCTCCGACTCCTAAAAATGAGCCGAACAAAATGAACTTTTCTCCGGACCTAAAATGCAATTTTTGAAAACACGCATTTTTCCCTATCCAAGTAAAATGCAAATAAAACACCGGGAAACAAAATTGATCTATTTATTAAATCTTCATTTTTCCTAAATTTTGGGAAAGTCATATTATTCCCTCTCTTATATTTTTGATAACGGAAAAATTATTGAAGATAAAATAAATAAATCAAATGATCCTCTCTTTTTTTCAAATTCGAGAAAACTCTCAAATAAGAAAATAACGAAATCTCCAACTCTCTCCGAAGGTCCTTGAGCTGCGTGAAATTTCTAGGATCGACCAAAAAGCAAGAAAATAAGATATGCATGATGATCTAATATTCCAAATTGAAAATGAAATAAATTCAAAGAACTTTGAATTTAATTCTTTGAAACTCCCAACTCATATTTCATATAATTTGAAGAAGTCATTTTATCTTCTCTCGTGAAAATCATTGAGTTGCTTAAAGTTTCTGAATTGGAAATATTTTCAAATGAAATTCAAATATTTTCAACACCCCTTGTCATTTAAATAAATGGAAGAAGTCATGTCATCTTCTCTCCGGGGTTTTGTGTTGAAAAGAATTTGAATTCACGAAGATCAGAAAACCAATATGAAAGTTTGGGAAAGTCCTTTTATTCCCTCTCATTTAACTTTCAAAAAGAATTCGAATTTCACTCAATTCACGCAATCAATCAAACAATCAATCAATCTATCTATGTGTTTATAACATTCCAAAATTTAGAATTTTGGGATGTTACAAACCTACCACCCTTAAAAGGAATCTCGTCCTCGAGATTCGGAGAGGCTAGCAAGAAAAGGTTAGGGTTTGGGGGTCTCCTCAAAATCCATCGATCATCACACGGGGTCTGGGGTGCTACCACCCTTAGAAACATCGTTACTGTTCCATCAATACTCATATACTCCATCCTTATTCTTGACAGTGTCGGTCTTCTTAGATCCTCGAGAAAATTCCTTCTCTGAGCTCTTATGGTAGTGGCATAACCTTTACCACAATTCTTCTATCCTTTCATCTTGGTAAGGTTCTTCCGAGATTGGGTCTTCTTAGCTGACGGTCTGGCGCCAAGACTAAACAACTATCGATATCTCATGGTGGTCAACAATTTATGGTTTCTCCTGCAGGAAATGGGTCTGGGTTGATCCTCACCGTATAACCTACGGTTGGCAAAAGCTGCCGTGTACAAGGGAAAAATTACGTATACCATTCTAAGGTTTAACAAGGTTTAATATCGTCGTCTCTCTACTATAGGAAAGTCACTCAGATTTACCATCCCATATAGCAAGGCGAATAATAAGAGTAAGTCGGTATGGTGATCAATCCATCCCGCACCCAAATCATTACCATGTATACAGTTTAGCGAATCTCACATTCTAACACTCGGTCATCCTCACAAGCATTGCAGAATTTCTCTTGTCGACGAACTAAGTTCGGATAATCCATGGATTCTGCAAGCCAGACAAACATCTATTGTTCCTTCACAACTCTCAGGTTTTGCGTAAACTCCTATAAAATCGTCTGTCGACAAAGGTATATCCACTTCTAGGGTTTTTCCTTCAGCAAGAGGGTGCTTGCTTCTTGGCAGGTTCTAGGGCCTGTGGGTTATGGCACATCTCATCACTTGTAGTCCTTGAACTTATCATCGGGAAACTGTTCATTATTCCAACTTCCAACTTCCTAGTATTCTTAAATCCATCCAATTGTATCATCTTCCTTCCTTCTATTGGCACCAATATTAGGACATGATTACTCTGACTCATCATGGAGTTTTCCATTGATCCATATTCCAACATCATACCTCCTTTATATCCAATGGTAACTCATCTCTTCATCCGCGTGGGGTATCCCTCATACCGAGATAAAAACTTATACTTATGACGTCCATATTCCACTTCGTGGCACATCATTATCCTTTCCAGGGTCAAGTGTCCTTACAGGGGAATATTGGCCATCTCTGCATGGCACTTCTTCAACTGGGAAATGTGAAACACATCATGAACTCCTGACAGTCCTTCGGGTGACTCCAACTTGTTGGCCACTTCTCCATACGCTCCAAAACTCGGTATGGTCCTACAAATCTCGGGGCTAACTGTCCCTTAACTCCAATCCATTTAACTCCTCGCAAAGGGAACACATGAAGACATGCTCTATCTCCAATTTCATAGACTACCTCCTTGAGTTTGTGAGTCTACATAACTCTTCTGCCTGGATTGAGCTACCTTCAGCCTATCTCGAATCAACTTAACATTCTCTTCTGACTCCTTGATCACATTTGGTCCAAACAACTGACGGTCTCCAACTTCATCCCACATACTCTTGGGGCATCACACATATAGAGACAAAACTCATATTCATTTTGTCCGAAATCCACTCAGTGGAGTATGCTTATCTTTTCCAGGGGTCAACGGTTCTTACAGGGTACTACCACCCTAAAAATGCACAAATCTTCCATAGACCATATTTCTCTTATCCTCAAAAATGGTCAAAATCCTTCTTCATAGAGTAACAACTCATAAAATCCATATCTTTACCAACGATGCTAACTTTATTAATTCTCAAATCATTACAATCTCCTGTTTTTCCATTACATCCTCAACTCAATACCTCTATATAAAAGAAAAATGTTCTCACTTCTACTACTCCATTTCTTTTGTTGCAAACTCAACTATCTAGCACAAGTTTCCTTCTCCTTGGGGCATTCTCTGGCAAAGTGCCCTGCTTCATTACAACGGAAACATATTACTTCTGACAAGTTTCGAGGTTTCCTTGTGATTGTATAGCCTCCTGGGGTCCTCATCTTTCCTTTTGGGCAATCATTAAAGTGGTGTCCTGAATTTTTGCACCTGAAACATGTGATATGACTCAGGTCCTTCCTGGAATCCAATCTACGTCTCTTTCTGGATTTTTCCATTCCAACCAGAGCTTCTATTTCCAGTGGGTCATACTCTACTTCCTCTGTCGGGAATTCTACTAAATTCCCATTCATACAATTCTGGGAGATGTGTCCTTCTTCTCCACATGAATAGCAAGACTTGGTGCAGGGTTTACTTCGGCCCTCCTTAGGTGTGTTCTCCATCACAGCTTCTTCTAAAATTTCCATGAGGGCTCCTTTCATTTCTTCTTTCTTCTGCTGGATGGTTCTTTGTACCAAGGGGTAAATGTGACACTGAGCAGGATAGTGGGTAGTCCCTTCACACAAGAAACAAGTGATCTGCCTAGTTGGGCATTCTTCAACTGGGTGACTTCCTTCACAATTAGGGCATTCATCCTTGTGTTCTTTATGGGTGTGTCCAATTTCTCCACAAATCTTGCATGCACATGGTTTCCTCATATCCTTTTCATAAGGCTTCAACTTCTGGGACACAAACTGAGACTTTAGCAAAGTCAACTTAAATTCTTTCCAAGTGGTTACTCTTTGCCATCCATTCGTGGTTTGGTACATCCTCCACCAAGTAGCGGCACCTCTTTCAAAGCACTGAAGAGCATGCTGGGTCATATCCTTTCCAACTATAGGGTTGTTCTCCATATGATCCTCCATGTTCTGAATCCATCGGTCTGTCTCCAATTGACTCATCGGTCCAGAAAATACAAGCTCATCTCCATTCATCATCTATTGGGTCCATGGGTTTTGGGGTGAGATAAGAGATATCAAGAGGGATGAACACAATACAAACAAAAGTTTTGAAAAGACAGATTTTTGTTGTGGCTGTCGAAAAAAACATCAAACAAATGACAGCTCACAATCGTCGCATCTAACGTAGGTATATAACAGGGGTTTGGTCTTCTAAGGTCAACGTCGCCAAACTCTTCAAGTCTTGTTCATGCCTCCAATGGCTTCTTCCAATCATGCTTGTCTTTCTCAAGTTCTTTTGCCAGATCAATCTCTGTTGGCGTGAAATCTCTTGTGACATCCTTTAATATTCCGGAGTTGCATGTCAAACTTCTGGTTTCAACATTGGCATGAACCATGGTACTACTGCCCTTCAGTTCCTGATGAATCTCCTGTATCACGAGGTTTTTCTACTCTAGCTTGGCTACTTTCAACTTTTGGGTCCTGAGTTCTTCACGAAATGCTTCCTTTCAAATACGACTTCTTGTGGCTCCATCTTAACTTCTTGATGTACTACTCCAGATCCTGGTGATACACCGGCTAGGGTTAAAACTTCATCTTATGATAGGTGCTCCATCAGCCTTCTTCCATCAAATCTATTCTGAAGACTTGCGTCCTTAACTCAGCACGGTGACAATAGCATTAGCGGGTGATGACATCACGGATAACCGTGTTTCTGCCCTTGTCATTGCCATGAGCTATCTTCCATAGTTGATATCTCCTGCCTTAGGGTTTCTTTGACAAAACTTCGAGTTCTCATACTCCTTGTTTCAGTCTTTCTCCGATACACCCTGATCTCGGTTATTGACAACTTCCATAGTCTGCCAAGTTCCATAGGGGTAGCATTCCTAGGTCATACAAATCTGGGGATTCTTCAGAGCCTTCAATTCTACTTGTCTTCGGTCTTCAACAGCTGTAGTTTCCATTATCATAATGTATGGTAAAATCCTCTTCATTCCGAATGGTCTTACTGGTCTGATATCCTGTACTTCTTGGAGTGGTCTCATCCGTCGAATCTTCGAATGGTCAAAAGGGGAAAGGGGTATGGTCTCACTAAAGGGAATTTTTGAATAAGCTCAGAAGAGAAGAGAGGTAAAAGATCTTTTTGAAAGGAAAAGTTGTAGAGAAAAATCTTTGCTATGGGCTTGCCAATTTCTAGGGTCACGTCCTACAGTCAACATGTGCTCTGATACCATCTTGTAGCGACCCGACCCGAATGGATCAAGTCTCTGTGCTTATGTGTCATCCCTGGATCAGTATGCTGACACACACAGTACTCGAAGGATTTATAACAGAGGTAAATCACATGTATAAAGTAACATAAATACTATTACCTCAATCCATATAGCGGAAGCGACAAGGTTGTGGTTTCCCATCAACACCAACGGCAAAGTTGAGTGTAGAAATCGTAACCCTAACGTATCACTTACTCGTCGTAAGAAACCTGCAACATGAGACGTTGCAGCCCGAAACGGGTCAGTACATTGAATGTACTGGCAAATTCACACCATAGAGAATGATGAACAATGGCTATCACTACATGCATATTTGGCTGGTGGAAAAGCTCTATGGTTATAAGGTTTTTTGCGTAAAGCCAATTTTTCCCTACTACAAAGGAATAAATTTATTTAACTATCATGGTGGTTGTGAAACATTGAGAATGGTTGACAGCATTCTCAATCCCAATTAAAAGTAATTAAAACCCAACAACATTAATTAGAAGTAACATGTTGAGATTCACAATGATATTCAAGTACTAGATACTCAAGTTGTCCATAACCGGGGACACGGCTAATCATGATTAGTTTGTAAACTCTGCAGAGGTTTGCGCACTTTTCCCCACAAGACTCGATCGCCTCCGTTTGGTTTCTCGCACTACATGGTGTTTGAGAAGACGGATGACCGGGACATAGTCTTTCAGAAGCGCTAGCACCTTACATGTGGGGTAGACCGGTACACCTACATCCCCTACATCTGCTAGTCCACCCCGTAAGAGTTCGCACTACTTAGTCAACTATGCCAGAGCCCATAATGGCTTGTGGCTGCACACGGAAGTTTCTAGCATGAAAGATCTTATGATCCCTTTGAGCCTGGGTGGCGGTCCAAAAAAAACAGGCAAGTCCTGATAGACATCAGGTGCCTCAATCCACCCAGATGTGTGTTTAAGTTGCCACCTTAAATAAACCATTAAAATTATCATCTCACATCTGTCATGGATATCACTCACCCAATCCACGTCTACTAGCATAGCATGGCATAATAAGCAAACGTAGAAGTAACTCCCAAAGGTTTCATAATAATACAGGTAATAGGTACTACCTCATCTACTTCCCATCCCACAATTTAATTAGATCCTAATCATGCAGTGTGAGAGGATTGATCTAATGCAATAAAACATGGGTTGTAGAAAAGGTATGATCAAAGTGTGAACTTGCCTGCAATGTAGATCAAGATGATTCGCACTCAAAACTCTTGATAGATCTACTCGTCACACTCCGGTCAATCTATCGTAAGCAAACAATAGTAACCACACAATAAGTACTCATCTAATGCACAGGTAAAAACTCGAACGAGAGAACGAACCAGAAGGTTCAACTTAAGAACTCCGGTTGCAAAGAAAGAACGAACCGAACAAAGAAACGAAAAACAAACGGCGGAAGAAAACAACTCGGTTCTAGCAAGTTGAAACTAGGTCAAATTTTACTGTAGCAAAAGCTTGTTCAAGTTGATTAGATGGAACGGCGGTTTTGAGACGAAACTCCAGGCGCTTGAATCACCTGATTCCGATGAGCGAGCGAAAAGAAAGACTAGAAAGAAGATCGGATCTGAGATCGCGATCGGAGAGAACGTGGAATAAATCCGACGAGAAAGAAAACGAAGAACGGTTAAACGAACGGGCGTCGTTAACCGGGGATAATCGGTGATCACGTTCATTGAAACGAACGGTCCGAAAGAAGAACAAAAACCGATCTAGAAAACCGGAACAGTTTGGCGAAGAATCGGAGAGAAAACGAATCGGTAGAGAAGAAAAGAATCGGACCGGTTTATAAGAAAAACCGAACCGAGGGAAAGAAGAGAGGCGGCGCGGTACCTCCGGCGAACGGCGGCGACGGCGGCGTTGACGCAGGGCGGCGGCGGCGCGGTGATGCATGGCGGCGGCGGTGTATGGCGGCGGCGGCGGTGACGCAGGGCGGTGGCGGCGCGGCAAGGTGCGGCGGCGGTGGGTGACGCAGGGCGCGGCGCGGGTGAGAGGCGCGGCTTGGGTTGGAGAGGGGGTTTGGTTTGATGTGTTTAGAGGGGGGGTGTTGGGGTATTTATATTGGGGAGGGGTGAGAAGACTTGGGGTAGGGGACAAGAAATAGACTAGGATTAGGAATCCTAGATGAAAAAAGAAAACGAAACAAGGAAACGAAGTAGGACTAAATCCTACTAGGAAACAAAAGGGCGGCGGCGGCTACCTGCGCCTGCGCTTGCCTGGCACGGCGCGCGGCTGCGCAAGAGCTGGGGCGCGGCGGCTGGCTGGGCCTTAGGCCCGGCTGGCCTGGCTCTCTTTTTTTTTGTTTTTTTTATAAATAGTTCCGCGCAGAGAAAAAAAACAAAAAGAGAACTAAACGAACTCCGAAAAATCTAAAGTAAATTTTCTCCGACTCCTAAAAATGAGCCGAACAAAATGAACTTTTCTCCGGACCTAAAATGCAATTTTTGAAAACACGCATTTTTCCCTATCCAAGTAAAATGCAAATAAAACACCGGGAAACAAAATTGATCTATTTATTAAATCTTCATTTTTCCTAAATTTTGGGAAAGTCATATTATTCCCTCTCTTATATTTTTGATAACGGAAAAATTATTGAAGATAAAATAAATAAATCAAATGATCCTCTCTTTTTTTCAAATTCGAGAAAACTCTCAAATAAGAAAATAACGAAATCTCCAACTCTCTCCGAAGGTCCTTGAGCTGCGTGAAATTTCTAGGATCGACCAAAAAGCAAGAAAATAAGATATGCATGATGATCTAATATTCCAAATTGAAAATAAAATAAATTCAAAGAACTTTGAATTTAATTCTTTGAAACTCCCAACTCATATTTCATATAATTTGAAGAAGTCATTTTATCTTCTCTCGTGAAAATCATTGAGTTGCTTAAAGTTTCTGAATTGGAAATATTTTCAAATGAAATTCAAATATTTTCAACACCCCTTGTCATTTAAATAAATGGAAGAAGTCATGTCATCTTCTCTCCGGGGTTTTGTGTTGAAAAGAATTTGAATTCACGAAGATCAGAAAACCAATATGAAAGTTTGGGAAAGTCCTTTTATTCCCTCTCATTTAACTTTCAAAAAGAATTCGAATTTCACTCAATTCACGCAATCAATCAAACAATCAATCAATCTATCTATGTGTTTATAACATTCCAAAATTTAGAATTTTGGGATGTTACAATTCTGTTTTGGATGATTAATGGGCTTTGTTATACACTTCTATATTATTTTTGGGACTAACCTATTAACCGGAGGCCCAGCCCAGAATTGCTGTTTTTTTGCCTATTTCAGAGTTTCGCAGAAAAAGAATATCAAACGGAGTCCAAACGGAATGAAACCTTCGGGAACGTGATTTTCGGAATGAACGTGATCCAGAGACTTGGACCCTACGTCAAGACATCAACCAGGAAGGCACGAGGTAGGGGGGCGCACCTACCCCCCCCCCTTAGGCGCGCCCTCCACCCTCCTGGGGCCCATGTTGCTCCACCGACATACTTCTTCCTCCTATATATACCTACGTACCCCCAAACTACCAGATACGGAGCCAAAAACCTAATTCCACCGCCGGAACCTTCTGTACCCGTGAGATCCCATCTTGGGGCGTTTTCCGGAGCTCCGCCAGAGGGGGCATCGATCATGGAGGGCTTCTACATCAACACCATAGCCTCTCCGATGATGTGTGAGTAGTTTACCTCAGACCTTAGGATCCATAGTTATTAGCTAGATGGCTTCTTCTCTCTTTTTGAATCACAATACAAAGTTCTCCACGATTCTCGTGGAGATCTATTCGATGTAATCTTCTTTTGCGGTGTGTTTGTTGAGACCGATGAATTGTGGGTTTATGATCAAGTTTATCTATGAACAATATTTGAATCTTCTCTGAATTCTTTTATGTATGATTGGTTATCTTTGCAAGTATCTTCGAATTATCAGTTTGGTTTGGCCTACTAGATTGATCTTTCTTGCAATGGGAGAAGTGCTTAGCTTTGGGTTCAATCTTGCGGTGTCCTTTCCCAGTGACAGTAGGGGTAGCGGCACGTATTGTATTGTTGCCATCGAGGATAACAAGATGGGTTTTATATCATATTGCATGAGTTTATCCCTCTACATCATGTCATCTTACTTAAAGCGTTACTCTGTTCTTTTGAACTTAATACTCTAGATGCATGCTAGATAGCGGTCGATGTGTAGAGTAATAGTAGTAGATGCAGGCAGGAGTCGGTCTACTTGTCTCAGACGTGATGCCTATATACATGATCATACCTAGATATTCTCATAACTATGCTCAATTCTGTCAATTGCTCAACAGTAATTTGTTTACCCACCGTAATACTTATGCTCTCGAGAGAAGCCACTAGTGAAACCTATGGCCCCCGGGTCTATTTTCCATCATATTAATCTCCCGTCAACAAGCTATTTCTGGTGCCGTTTTTATTTCGCTTTATTTACTTTGCATCTCTATCATAAAAATACCAAAAATATTATCTCATCATATCTATCAGATCTCACTTTCGTAAGTGACCGTGAGGGATTGACAACCCCTTTATTGCGTTGGTTATGAGGATTTTATTTGTTTCTGTAGGTGCAAGGGACTCGTGTGGCCTCCTACTGGATTGATACCTTGGTTCTCAAAAACTGAGGGAAATACTTACGCTACTTTGCTGCATCACCCTTTCCTCTTCAAGGGAAAACCAACGCATTGCTCAAGAGGTAGCAAGAAGGATTTCTGGCGTCGTTGCCTGGGAGTCTACGCAAAAGTCAACATACCAAGTACCCATCACAAACCCTTATCTCCCGCATTACATTATTTGCCATTTGCCTTTCGTTTTCCTCTCCCCCACTTCACCCTTGTCGTTTTATTTTCCCTCTCTCTCCGTCCTCCTTCTCTTTCCCTATTTGCCTCTTTTTACCCGTTTCTTGTTTGCTTGTGTGTTGGATTGCTTGCCTGTCATGATGGCTCAAGATAATACCAAATTGTGTGACTTTACTAATACCAACAACAATGATTTTATTAGCATTCCGATTTCTCCTCTTACCGATGCTGAATCTTGTGAAATTAATGCTGCTTTGCTGAATCTTGTCATGAAAGATCCGTTTTCCGGCCTTCCTAGTGAAGATGCCGCTACCCATCTAAACAACTTTGTTGATTTGTGTGATATGCAAAAGAAGAAAGATGTGGATAATGATATTGTTAAATTGAAGCTATTTCCTTTTTCGCTGAGAGATCGTGCTAAAGCTTGGTTTTCGTCTTTGCCTAAAAATAGTATTGATTCATGGAATAAGTGCAAAGATGCTTTTATCTCTAAGTATTTTCCTCACGCTAAGATCATCTCTCTTATAAACGATATTATGAATTTTAAGCAACTTTATCATGAACATGTTGCACAATCTTGGGAGAGGATGAAATCAATGATACGTAATTGCCCTACACATGGTTTGAATATTTGGATGATTATACAAAACTTTTATGCTTCTAGAAATCTTTTAGATTCGGCCGCGGGAGGCACTTTTATGGAAATCACTTTAGGAGAAGCTACTAAACTCCTAGATAATATTATGGTTAATTATTCTCAATGGCACACTAAAAGATCTACTAATAAGAAAGTGCATGCGATAGAAGAAATTAATGTTTTGCGTGGAAAGATGGATGAACTTATGAAATTATTTTCTAATAAAAGTGTTTCTTCAGATCCTAATGATATGCCTTTGTCTACTTTGATTGAGAATAATAATGAATCTATGGATGTGAATTTTGTTGGTAGGAATAATTTTGGTAACAACGCGTATAGAGGAAACTTTAATCCTAGGTCGTATCCTAGTAATTCCTCTAATAATTATGGTAATTCCTACAACAATTCTTATGGAAATTTTAATGATGTTATTATTGTTGCAAATAGGAATTATGTGCCTGTAGATTTTATTGTTCTTGATATAGATTGCAATCCTTCATGTCCTATTATTCTTGGTAGACCTATCCTTAGAATGATTGGTGCAATTATTAATATGAAGGAAGGAATATTAGATTCCAATTTCCGTTATGGAAAGGCATGGAACAATTCCCTAGAAATAAAGTTAAATTACCATATGAATCTATTACGAGAGCCACTTATGGATTTCCTACCAAAGATGGCAATACCTAGATCTATCTTCGCTTTTATGCCTAGCTAGGGGCGTTAAATGATAGCGCTTGTTGGGAGGCAACCCAATTTTATTTTTGTTCCTTGCTTTATGCTCCTGTTTAGTAATAAATAATTTATCTATCCTCTGTTTTGGTTGTGTTTTTTGTGTTTAATTAGTGTTTGTGCCAAGTAGAACCGTTGGGAAGACTTGGGGAAAGTCTTTTTAATCTTGCTGCAAAAAACAGAAACTTTAGCGCTCACGAGAACTGATGCCATTTTTATTTGGAAAGTGCTATTTAGTTAATTATTTTTTAATATGATTAATAGATAAATTACTCACGTCCATAAATTTATTTTAGAATTTTTGGGGTTCCAGAACTTGCGTTAGCTACAGATTACTACAGACTGTTTTTTTTTACAGATTCTGTTTTTCGTGTGTTGTTTGCTTATTTTGATGAATCTATGGCTAGTAAAAGAGTTTATAAACCATAGAGAAATTGTAATACAGTAGGTTTAACACAAATATAAATAAATAATGAGTTCATTACAGTACCTTGAAGTGGTGTTTTGTTTTCTTTCGCTAACGGAGCTCACGAGATTTTTTGTTAAGTTTTGTGTTGTGAAGTTTTCAAGTTTTGGGTAAAAGATTTGATGGATTATGGAATAAGGAGTGGCAAGAGCCTAAGCTTGGGGATTCCCATGTCACCCCAAGATAATCTAAGGACACCTAAAAGCCAAAGCTTGGGGATGCCCCGGAAGGCATCCCCTCTTTCGTCTACTTCCATCGGTAACTTTACTTGGAGCTATATTTTTATTCACCACATGATATGTGTTTTGCTTGGAGTGTCTTGTATTATTTGAGTCTTTATTTGTTAGTTTACAAAAATCATCTTTTCTGTACACACCTTCTGAGAGAAACACACATGATTCATAATTTATTAGAATACTCTATGTGCTTCACTTATATCTTTTGAGCTATATAGTTTTTGCTCTAGTGCTTCACTGATACCTTTTAGAGCACGGTGGTGGATTTATTTTATAGAAACTATTATTCTCTCGTGCTTCACTTATATTATTTTGAGAGTCTTAAACAGCATGGTAATTTTCTTAAATTGGGAAATTAATCCTAATATGCTAAGTATTCGAGACTAGTAAAAAACTTTCTTATGAGTGTGCTGAATACTAAGAGAAGTTTGATGATTGATGATTGTTTTGAGATATGGAGGTAGTGATATTAAAGTTGTGCTAGTTGAGTAGTTGTGAAATTGATAAATACTTGTGTTGAATCTTGCAAGTCTCGTAGCATGCACGTATGGTAAACGTTATGCAACAAATATGAAACATGAGGTGTTCTTCGATTGTCTTCCTTATGAGTGGCGGTCGGGGACGAGCGATGGTATTTTCCTACCAATCTATCCCCCTAGGAGTATGCGCGTAGTGCCGAGGTTTTTTATGACTTGTATAATTTTGCAATAAGTATGTGAGTTCTTTATGACTAATGTTGAGTCCATAGATTATACGCACTCTCACCCTTCCATCCTTGCTAGCCTCTTCGGTACCGTGCATTGCCCTTTCTCACATTGAGAGTTGGCGCAAACTTCGCCGGTGCATCCAAACCCCGTGATATGATACACTCTATCACACTTCATACATGTCACTCTTGATTCATTTCTATCCCGGTATACCGCCGGAGGCATTCATATAGAGTCATACTTTGTTCTAGTACCGAGTTGTAATCATTGAGTTGTAAATAAATAGAAGTGTGATGATCATGATTCATCGAGCATTGTCCCAAAAAAAGCGAAAGGCTAAAAAAAGGAAGGCCCAAAAATAAAAAATAAAAATGGACAATGCTACTATCCTTTTTTTCCACACTTGTGCTTCAAAGTAGCACCATGATTTTCATGATAGGGAGTCTCTTGTTTTGTCACTTTCATATACTAGTGGGAATTTTTCATTATAGAACTTGGCTTGTATATTCCAACAATGGGTTTCCTCAAATGCCCTAGGTGTTCGTGAGCAAGCAAGTTGGATGCACACCCACTTAGTTTCTTTTGTTGAGCTTTCATGCATTTATAGCTCTAGTGCATCCGTTGCATGGCAATCCCTACTCCTTACATTAACATCAATCGATGGGCATCTCCATAGCCCGTTGATTAGCCGCGTTGATGTGAGACTTTCTCCTTTTTTGTCTTCTCCACATAACCCCCATCATTATATTCTATTCCACCCATGGTGCTATATCCATGGCTCACGCTCATGTATTGCGTGAAGGTTGAAAAAGAATGAAACAATTGCTTGGCTTGTCATCGGGGTTGTGCATGATGAGAGCATTCTTGTGTGACAAAAATGGAGCATGACTAAACTATATGATTTTGTAGGGATGAACTTTCTTTGGCCATGTTATTTTGAGAAGACATAATTGCTTAGTTAGTATGCTTGAAGTATTAGTGCTTTTATGTCAATATTAAATTTTTATCTTGAATCTTTCGGATCTGAATATTCATACCACAATTAAGAGGGTTACACTAAGAAATTATACCAAGTAGCATTCCGCATCAAAAATTCTGTTTTTATCATTTACCTACTCGAGGACGAGCAGGAATTAAGCTTGGGGATGCTTGATACGTCTCCAACGTATCTATAATTTTTTATTGCTTCATGCTATATTATATTCTGTTTTGGATGATTAATGGGCTTTGTTATACACTTTTATATTATTTTTGGGACTAACCTATTAACCGGAGGCCCAGCCCAGAATTGCTGTTTTTTGCCTATTTCAGAGTTTCGCAGAAAAAGAATATCAAACGGAGTCCAAACGGAATGAAACCTTTGGGAATGTGATTTTCGGAACGAACATGATCCAGAGGACTTGGACCCTACGTCAAGACATCAACCTGGAAGGCACAAGGTAGGGGGCACGTCTACCCCCCCCCCTAGGCGCGAACCTAATTCCACCGCCGCAACCTTCTGTACCCGTGAGATCCCATCTTGGGGCCTTTTCCGGAGCTCTGCCGGAGGGGGCATCGATCACGGAGGGCTTCTACATCAACACCATAGCCTCTCCGATGATGTGTGAGTAGTTTACCTTAGACCTTCGGGTCCATAGTTATTAGCTAGATGGCTTCTTCTCTCTTTTTGGATCTCAATACAAAGTTCTCCACGATTCTCGTGGAGATCTATTCGATGTAATCTTCTTTTGCGGTGTGTTTGTTGAGATCGATGAATTGTGGGTTTATGATCAAGTTTATCTATGGACAATATTTGAATCTTCTCTGAATTCTTTTATGTATGATTGGTTATCTTTGCAAGTCTCTTCGAATTATCAGTTTGCTTTGGCATACTATATTGATCTTTCTTGCAATGGGAGAAGTGCTTAGCTTTGGGTTCAATCTTGCGGTGTCCTTTCCCAGTGACAGTAGGGGTAGCAAGGCACGTATTGCATTGTTGCCATCGAGGATAACAAGATGGGCTTTATATCATATTGCATGAGTTTATCCCTCTACATCATGTCATCTTACTTAAAGCGTTACTCTGTTCTTTTGAACTTAATACTCTAGATGCATGCTGGATAGCGGTTGATGTGTGGAGTAATTGTAGTAGATGCAGGCAGGAGTCGGTCTACTTGTCTCAGACGTGATGCCTATATACATGATCATACCTAGATATTCTCATAACTATGCTCAATTCAGTCAATTGCTCAACAGTAATTTGTTTACCCACCATAATACTTATGCTCTCGAGAGAAGCCACTAGTGAAACCTATGGCCCTCGGGTCTATTTTCCATCATATCAATCTCCTGTCAACAAGCTATTTCTGGTGCTAGTTTTTTCGCTTTATTCACTTTGCATCTTTATCATAAAAATACCAAAAATATTATCTTATTATATCTATCAGATCTCACTTTCATAAGTGACCGTGAAGGGATTGACAACCCCTTTATTGTGTTGGTTGCGAGGATTTTATTTGTTTGTGTAGGTGCGAGGGACTCGTGCGTGGCCTCCTACTGGATTGATATCTTGGTTCTCAAAAACTGAGGGAAATACTTATTCTACTTTGCTGCATCACCCTTTCCTCTTCAAGGGAAAACCAACGCAGTGCTCAAGAGGTAGCAGCGTGCTGCCGCGGCGGCCCTGAAGGCGGGCTTGAGAGCCTTCAGGGCTTCCTTGGTGTCCCCAGCCATGGTGAGAACGCCACTGCTCCCTGGCATCTCCATGAGGTTGTAGGCTAGATGGGTCGCTGCCATGAACTAAGCCAGGGCAGGGTACCCAAGGATGGAGTTGTACGGGAGGTTGATGTGGGCGATGTCGAAGTCGATCAGCTCGGTGCGGTAGTAGTCGCGGGTACCAAAGGTGACCGGGAGGCGTATTTGCCCCAGTGGGCTGGTGGAGCCAATGCCGACTCCAGAGAAAGTCTTGGTGGGCAGAGCCGGCCATATGGTACGTGAAGCAAACCGAAAGCTTCCATGGAGAGCACATTGAGGCCGGCTCCGCCGTCGATGAGGGTCTTAGTCACAGCCACGCTGCAGATGGTGGGTGTGCAGAGCATTGAGAGCGCGCCCGTGCCTGTGGTGATGGTTGGGTGGTCCTCTGAGCTGAACATGAGGTCGGCCTGGGGCACCGCCCATCCTGAGGGAGCCCCCTGCCATACACGGGCAGGGCCCATCTGGCGGATGAAATGCTTGACGTGGCGATCCGTGGGTGGCGCCCGTGAACCACCAAGGAGGGCTGCTATGGCGGGGGGCGCCTGCGCCGTGAAGCACGCGACGAAGAGACCGCACAGCTCCTCCTAGGAGGCTACCGAGGATACTGGCGGACTGAGCAGCCAGGTGCGTGGCACACCAGCCAGGGCCAGGAGAACCATTTGGCCATGACCTGGTCGTCGCCTCCGGCCTCGAGAACGGCCTCCTCGTACGCCAGCAGGAAGGCTGCTGGATCTGCCGTGCCGTCGTAACGGGCGACATCTCTGGCTTGAACTTGCGTCGCCACCGCACCTGCCGCAAAGCAAGGGTGAAGGCCCGGACGCCCGTAGTGCATCCGCAGGAGCCCGCCGGCCTAATTGGAGGAGCGGCGTCTGCCATGGGAGCAGGATGAAGCAAGCGGAGAGGCGAAGCTTCGATGCACCCCTACCTAGCGCGCCAAATGTTGGATTGTGGGTTCCGGCAAACCCTTGAGGTTTGAACTCTGGGGTGCACACGAAGATCTCTCCCTAGCTCACTCTCGCAATGATCTCAAGGCCTATCTTGCCGAACCCAAGGAACAAGAGACACGAGAGTTTATACTAGTTTGGTCCACTGTTGTGGTGTAATAACCTACTCCTGTGTGGTGTGGTGGATTGCCTCATGGGCTGAGGATGAATCAGTACAATGGATGAACAACCTCCTGAGGAGAGGTGTTCTTGGGCTCGATGAGCTGGTGTGCTTGAGGATGGTCCGAATGTCCTCTCCCTTTACAATGGTGGTGGCTAGCCCTATTTATAGAGGCCCTGGTCCACTTCCCAAATGTTAGGCGGGAAGGGATCCCACAACAGACAGTTTTGAAGGGAGACAACTAGTAAAAGTTATCCTGACAAAAGGTGGTCTTCGCCTGCCAAAGGCTCTGGTGGTGATGCTGCTATGGGCTCCACGGTGACCTCCGTCCTGCTGTCCTGCTGGTCTTGGTCTTGTTGCACCGATATGGAAACCTCTGCCTGATGCCTCGGGACTCCTTGCATGCGCTTGCTCCTTTAGCACCAAAGAGGAAACAGGTACTCTGTGCCCGCTGGTGCCCGCCTGGCCTTGGTCGTCATGGCTCACGTCATGCGGACCTCGCGAGGTGCCCCTTGCATAGATATCTCTGCTACTCGAGAGCCAACCTAGCGAGGCCGCCCCTGAGGAGGTCTTGGTGTCGTCCGCCTCGCGAGGCTTGGCCCCTCATGAGGGTCTTAAGTGGTTGCTGCCTAAGGTGGGCCGTACCAGGCTGTTGGTGGAACCACGCCCTAGGCCGCAGGCAGGCAAGTCTGGGTACCCCTGTTCCTAGGACGCTGACAGCTGTCCCGAACCCGACTCGGGCTGTCATTACCGATGGGTCCGGATCATCCCCAAACATCCTTAAAACATCTTCGGTCTCTTATTCGGTCTACCTAACCTACTTCTCTCGGCCATTCAATTACGATCGAAGGGACCAAATACCCCTAACAAAAATCCACGGCCTATATATAGCGGGCAACCCTAGCCCTAGACTGTCCAATCCATCCAATCCTCCTCAGCACCGCCACTCCTCTCCCTCGGGATCCATCCCAGCCAACAAGCTTCGCCTCCAACCAACTCCCCTTTTTTTCGTGTGCCCCAACCAGCTCTTGCCAGCCCGCAGCCACATCCCACCATCGATTTGGACAGTCAGATCCAGATCGCAAGCCCCCCATCATGTTAGTTCTTCCCCACCAAAGCTCCTCGCAGCCTCAACGCTCGGAGGCGCCCGAGGCCCCGACCTCCATCACCGCGCCTCGCCTCGCTGGAGCAGTGCGTCGCCCGCGAGCCACCGATGAAGATCAGCAACTGATGTCTACTACACAACCTTCTTCTTGTAGACGTTGTTGGGACTCCGAGTGCAAAGGTTTGTAGGACAGCAGCAAATTTCCCTCAAGTGGATGACCTAAGGTTTATCAATCCGTAGGAGGCGTAGGATGAAGATGGTCTCTCTGAAACAACCCTGCAACCAAATAACAAAGAGTCTCTTGTGTCCCCAACACACCCAATACAATGGTAAATTGTATAGGTGCACTAGTTCGGCAAAGAGATGGTGATACAAGTGCAGTATGGATGGTAGATATAGGTTTTTGTAATCTGAAAATATAAAAACAACAAGGTAACTAATGATAAAAGTGAGCAAAAATGGTATTGCATAATTGGGTCATATAACAATCCCTCAACATGCAACAAAGAGTCACTCCAAAGTCACTAATAGCGGAGAACAAACGAATAGATTATTGTAGGGTACGAAACCACCTCAAAGTTATCCTTTCTGATCGATCTATTCAAGAGTCTGTAGTAAAATTACACGAAGCTATTCTTTCTGTTCAATCTATCCTAGAGTTCGTACTAGAATAACACCTTAACACACAAATCAACCAAAACCCTAATGTCACCTAGATACTCCAATGTCACCTCAAGTATCTGTGGGTATGATTATACGATATGCATCACACAATCTCAGATTCATCTATTCAACCAACACAAAGAACTTCAAAGAGTGCCCCAAAGTTTCTACCGGAGAGTCAAGACGAAAACGTGTGCCAACCCCTATGCATAAGTTCACGAGGTCACGAAACTCGCAAGTTGATCACCAAAACATATATACATCAAGTGGATCACGTGAATATCCCATTGTCACCACAGATAAGCACATGCAAGACATACATCAAGTGTTCTCAAATCCTTAAAGACTCAATCCGATAAGATAACTTCAAAGGGAAAACTCAATCCATTACAAGAGAGTAGAGGGGGAGAAACATCATAAGATCCAACTATAATAGCAAAGCTCGCGATACATCAAGATCGTGCCGAATCAAGAACACGAGAGAGACAGAGATCAAACACATAGCTACTGGTACATACCCTCAGCCCCGAGGGTGAACTACTCCCTCCTCGTCATGGAGAGCACCGAGATGATGAAGATGGCCACCGGTGATGGATCCCCCCTCTGGCAGGGTGCTGGAACAGGGTCCCGATTGGTTTTTGGTGGCTACAAAGGCTTGCGGCGGTGGAAGTCCTGATCTAGGTTATTTTATGGAGGTTTGCGTATTTATAGGAATTTTTGGCGTCGGTCTCACGTCGGGGGGGTATCTGAGTCGTCCACGAGATAGGGGGACGCGCTCGGGGGGGTAGGGCGCGCCCCCACCCTTGTGGACGGCCCGGGACTCTTCTCGCCCAACTCTTTTACTTCGGGGGCTTCTTTTGGTCCATAAAAATCATCAAAAATTGGCACGTCAATTGGACTCCGTTTGGTATTCCTTTTCTGTAAAACTCAAAAACAAGGAAAAATAGAAACTGGCACTAGGTTCTAGGTTAATAGGTTAGTCCCAAAAATCATATAAAATAGCATATAAATGCATATAAAACATCCTAGATGGATAATATAATAGCATGGAACAATCAAAAATTATAGATACGTTGGAGACGTATCAAGCATCCCCAAGCTTAATTCATGCTCGTCCTTGAGTAGGTAAATGATAAAAACAGAATTTTTGATGTGGAATGCTACCTAACATATTTTTTGATGTAATTTTCTTTATTGTGGCATGAATGTTCAGATCCGAAAGATTCAAGACAAATGTTTAATATTGACATAAAGATAATAATACTTCAAGCATACTAACCAAGCAATTATGTCTTCTCAAAATAACATAGCCAAAGAAAGCTCATCCCTACAAAATCATATAGTTTGGCTATGTTTCATTTTCGTCACACAAAATACTCCCATCATGCACTACCACGATGACAAGCCAAACAATTGTTTCATACTTAGCCTTTTCAAACTTTTTCAACTTTCACGCAATATATGAGCGCGAGCCATGGACATAGCACTATAGGCGGAATAGAATGGTGGTTGTGGAGAAGACAAAAAGGAGGAATATAGTCTCATATCAACTAGGCGTATAAATGGGCTATGGAGATGCCCATCAATAGATATCAATGTGCGTGAGTAGGGATTTCCATGCAACGGATGCACTAGAGCTATAAGTGTATGAAAGCTCAACAAAAGTAACTAAGTGGGTGTGCATCCAACTTGCTTGCTCACGAAGACCTAGGGCAATTTGAGGAAGCCCATCATTGGAATATACAAGCCAAGTTCTATAATGAAAAATTCCCACTAGTATATGAAAGTGACAACATAAGAGGCGCTCTATCATGAAGATCATGGTGCTACTTTGAAGCACAAGTGTGGAAAAAGGATAGTACCATTGCCCCTTCTCTCTTTTTCTCTCATTTATTTTTTTGTTTGGGCCTTCTCTTTTTTTGGCCTCTTTTTTTCTTTTTCTTTATTTATTTATTTTTCGTCCAAAGTCTCATCCCGACTTGTGGGGGAATGATAGTCTCCATCATCCTTTCCTCACATGGGACTATGCTCTAATAATGAAGATCATCACACTTTTATTTACTTACAACTCAAGAATTACAGCTCGATACTTAGAACAAAATATGACTCTGTGTAAATGCCTCTGGTGGTGTACCGGGATGTGCAATGAATCAAGAGTGACATGTATGAAAAATTACGTATGGTGGCCATGCCACAAATACAATGTCAACCACATTATCATGCAAAGCAATATGACTATGATGAAGCGTGTCATAATGAACGGAATGGTGGAAAGTTGCATGGCAATATATCTTGGAATGGCTATGGAAATTCCATAATAGGTAGGTATGGTGGCTGTTTTGAGGAAGGTAAATGATCGGTTTATGGTACCGGCGAAAGTTGCGCGGCATAAGAGAGGCTAGCAATGGCGGAAGGGTGAGAGTACGTATAATCCATGAACTCAACATTAGTCATAAAGAACTCACATACTTATTGCAAAGATCTACAAGTCATAAAAACCAAGCACTACGCGCATGCTCCTAGGTGGATAGATTGGTAGGAAAATACCACCGCTCGTCCCGAGGCGCCACTCATAAGGAAGGCAATCAAAGAAACACCTCATGCTTCAAATTTGTCACACAGTGGTTACCATACGTGCATGCTACGGGACTTCCAAACCTCAACACAAGTATTTCTCAATTTCACAATTACTCAACTAGCACGACTCTAATATTACCATCTTTATATCTCAAAACAATTATCAAGTATCAAACTTCTCATAATGCACTCTATATGAAAGTTTCTATTATACCCATCTTGAATGCCCATCATATTAGGACTAATTTTATAGCCAAAGCAAATTACCATGCTGTTCTAAAAGACTCTCAAAATAATATAAGTGAAGCATGAGAGTTCATTAATTTCTTCAAAATAAAACCGCATACGTTCTCTAAAAGATATAAGTGAAGCACTAGAGCAAACGAGAAACTACTCCGAAAGATATAAGTGAAGATCAATGAGTAGTTGAATAATTATGCAACTATGTGAAGACTCTCTAACATTTAAGAATTTCAGATCTTGGTATTTTATTCAAACAGCAAGCAAAACAAAAGAAAATAAAATGATGCTCCAAGCAAAACACATATCATGTGGTGAATACAAATATAGCTCCAAGTAAAGTTACCGATGAACGAAGACGAAAGAGGGGATGCCTTCTGGGGCATCCCTAAGCTTAGGCTTTTGGTTGTCCTTGAATATTACCTTGGGGTTCCTTGGTCATACCCAAGCTTAGACTCTTGCCACTCCTTATTCCATAATCCATCGAATCTTTACCCAAAACTTGAAAACTTCACAACACAAAACTTAATAGAAAACTCGTAAGCTCCGTTAGTATAAGAAAATAAATCACCACTTAGGTACTATTGTGAACTCATTCTAAATTCATATTGGTGTAATATCTACTGTATTCCAACTTCTCTATGGTTCATACCCTCTGATACTACTCATAGATTCATCAAAATAAGCAAACAACACAATGAAAATAGAATCTGTCAAAAACAAAACAGTATGTAATAATCTGGAGATTCTGAATACTTCTGTAATTCCAAAAATTCTAAAAAAATAGGACTACCAGTATAAAAAGTATATTGATCTACTGCAGTTGTAATTGGTATTTTATCGCTCTCTGGTAAAAAATGATAATTATTTTCGTGAGCGCATACTTTCTTTTTTATCAGTAAGATCAAACAACAATCACCCAAGAAGATCCTAAAGGCTTTACTTGGCACAAACACTAATTAAAACATAAAAACACAATTATAACAGAAGATAGATGAATTATTTATTACTAAACATGAACAAAAAGCAAAGGACAAAAATAAAATTGGGTTGCCTCCCAACAAGCGCTATCGTTTAACGCCCCTGGCTAGGCATGATGATGACAATGATGCTCACATAAAAGATAGGAATTGAAACATAAAGAGAGCATCATGAAGAATATAACTAGCATATTTAAGCCTAACCCACTTCCTATGCATAGGGATTTTGTGAGCAAAAAACTTGTGGGAACAAAAATCAACTTGCATAGGAAAGTAAAACAAGGATAACTTCAAGATTTTCAACACATAGAGAGGAAACTTGATATTGTTGCAATATGTAAAAGCATATGTTCCTCTCTCATAATAATTTTCAGTAGCATCATGAATGAACTCTACAATATAACCATCACATAAAGCATTCTTTTCATGATCTACAAGCATATAATTTTTATTACTCTCCACATAAGCAAAATTCTTCTCATGAATAGTAGTGGGAGCAAACTCAACAAAATAACTATCATGTGAGGCATAATCCAATTGAAAGTTAAAATCATGATGACAAGTTTCATGGATATGATTATTCTTTGTAGCATACGTGCCATCACAATAATCATCATAGATAGGAGTGATGCTTTCATCATAATAAATTTGCTCATCAAAACTTGGGGGACAAAAAATATCATCTTCATCAAACATAGCATCCCCAAGCTTGTGGCTTTGCATATCATTAGCATCATGGATATTCAAAGAATTCATACTAAAAACATTGCAATCATGATCATAATCCAAAGATTTAGTGCCAAACATTTTAATACATTCTTATTCTAACACTTTGGCACAATTATCTAAATCCTTATTTTCACGAAAGACATTAAAAAGATGAAGCATATGAGGCAACCTTAATTCCATTTTTTTGTAGTTTTATTTTATAGACTAAACTAGTGATAAAACAAGAAACTAAAATGTTCGATTGCAAGATCTAAAGATATACCTTCAAGCGATAACCTCCCCGGCAACGGCGCAAGAAAAGAGCTTGATGTCTACTACACAACCTTCTTCTTCTAGACGTTGTTGGGCCTCCAAGTGTAGAGGTTTGTAGGACAGTAGCAAATTTCCCTCAAGTGGATGACCTAAGGTTTATCAATCCGTGGGAGGCGTAGGATGAAGATGCTCTCTCTCAAATAACCCTGCAACCAAATAACAAAGAGTCTCTTGTGTCCCCAACGCACCCAATACAATGGTAAATTGTATAGGTGCACTAGTTCGGCGAAGAGATGGTGATACAACTGCAATATGGACGGTAGATATAGGTTTTTGTTATATGAAAATATAAAAGCAGCAAGATAACTAATGATAAAAGTGAGCGAAAACGGTATTGCAATGTGTTGAAACAAGGCCTAGGGTTCATACTTTCACTAGTGCAAGTTCTATCAACAATAATAACATAATTGGATCATATAACAATCCCTCAACATGCAACCAAGAGTCACTCCAAAGTCACTAATGGCAGACAAAAAACAAAGAGATTATTGTAGGGTACGAAACCACCTCAAAGTTATCCTTTCTGATCGATCTATTCAAGAGTCCGTATAAAATAACATGAAGCTATTCTTTCAGTTCAATCTATCCTAGAGTTCGTACTAGACTAACACCTTAAGACACAAATCAACCAAAACCCTAATGTCACCTAGATACTCCAATGTCACCTCAAGTATCCGTGGGGTATGATTATACGATATGCATCACACAATCTCAGATTCATCTATTCAACCAACACAAAGAACTTCAAAGAGTGCCCCAAAGTTTCTACCAGAGAGTCAAGACGAAAACGTGTGCCAACCGCTATGCATAAGTTCACAAGGTCACGGAACTCGCAAGTTGATCACCAAAACATACATCAAGTGGATCATGTGAATATCCCATTGTCACCACAGATAAGCACATGCAAGTCATACATCAAGTGTTCTCAAATCCTTAAAGACTCAATCCGATAAGATAACTTCAAATAACTTCAAAGGGAAAACTCAATCCATTACAAGAGAGTAGAGGGGGAGAAACATCATAAGATCCAACTATAATAGGAAAGCCCGCGATACATCACGACCGCGCCGAATCAAGAACACGAGAGAGAGAGAGAGATCAAACACATAGCTACTGGTACATACCCTCAGCCCCGTGGGTGAACTACTCCCTCCTCGTCATGGAGAGCGCCGAGATGATGAAGATGGCCGCCGGTGATGGATCCCCCATCCGACAGGGTGCCGGAACAGGGTCCCGGTTGGTTTTTGGTGGCTATAGACGCTTGCGGCGGCGGAACTCCCGGTCTAGGTTATTTTTTGGAGGTTTGGGTATTTATAGGAATATTTGGTGTCGGTGTCACGTCGGGGGGGGGGGTCTCCGAGTCGTCCACGAGACAGGGGGACGCGCCCAAGGGGTAGGGTGCGCCCCCACCCTCGTGGACGGCCCGGGACTCTTCTGGCCCAACTCTTTTACTTCGGGGGCTTCTTTTGGTCCATAAAAAATCATAAAAAATTGGCACGTTAATTGGACTCCATTTGGTATTCCTTTTATATAGAACTCAAAATCAAGGAAAAAACAGAAGCTGGCACTGGGCTCAAGGTTAATAGGTTAGTCCCAAAAATCATATAAAATAGCATATAAATGCATATAAAACATCCTAGATACGTTGGAGACGTATCAGCAGTAACCCTGCCACTCTGCCTTCCCTCCTGTCTCTTTATTTTCCTCACCCGTCTTATTTTCTCTCTCTCACGCTCGCTCTCGCTCTCCCGATGCAGGAACCCCATGGAAGCTCCGCCGTGCCGCCCTTTTGCACCCGTTCCAGCTGGGAATCGAACGGATCCGTCTTCCCCGCGTCCCCCCTGCCTCCATGCCCCGCCGGAGTCCAGCACATCGCCAGCAGCTGCTCGCCACCGAACAGATCCGCCGATGTTCGCGTCGCCTACCTCACCCACGCTCGAACCCGTACTTTGTTGACCGCACTGCTCCTCTGCCCAGCCCCGCGTCGACTTCCCCTGCATAGGCGCCGTCCTTCGTCAAGTCCTGCCAGTGCCATGCCCCGCGACCCCTCCTGCTGCTACCGCTGCTTTTCTTTGTCGAAGACGACAAGCACCCGCCCGAGCCAGCAGCGCCATTGGCCGCATCCCGCGCCAAGTCGCTCCTCGCGCCGCTCCCCGTCTTCCTCCTCGTCGTGCCGATCCAGAGGGTCGACCTTGCCCAGCCTCCCGCTCGCGTTGACCGCATCATCCAGCGGCTTGTCCCGCGCCTCGACTCGCTGTGTTGACCTGATCCGGCCTCCTTGTGCCCGCGCCTGGGCCGCGTCTTGCATCCATGCTGCGCCAAGGCCCAGCCTGCGTCCAGCCTCCCAATCGAGCCGGCCAATGAGGCCTGGTGAGCAGCTCCCGCCCCCTGTCCATTGCTGGGCCAGCCTCTGTTTTGTCTCGTTCATGTTTTTTTTCAGTTATGCGATTTTGCCGATTTATCCAGAGTTTACCAGATTTGCATAAAACACCCTAAACATCATGCATATAATAACTCATTAATCGTGCATCATATGTAAATAATTTATATATGTAAAATGCTTAAAATTTCATCTAGTTTCCTAATATGCAACTTTCATCCATGTTAAAATGTTTAAAATGTTGTTTGCATTTAATTTGCTTAATGACATGTTAAAATGATTTATTTAATAACTAAATAACCGTAGCTCTGAATTTAATAAAATTTACATGTAAATGGGGTAGAATATTGCATAGATTAACATGGTGGAATTACTTTGCATGTTTAACAACTCTAAAAAAAATTATAGGGAAGAACAGTACCAACTTCGAAATATGCATATGGGGAATTTTTGGACTTGTTGTTTGGTGTTCTGGCCTCATTTAAACTTGCCTAGATAGGTAGTTTTATTATGCTTCACCTCTTGCTATGTTAACCAACATTTAATATTGATGGGTAGCATAAACGAGAGTGAGCTAAATAATTGAATGTGGCATTTCGTCAACATGCAACTCTGTTGCATATTGAGCTCCACTTAATTTGTAGCATTGTTTATGCATTTTTCCATGACATGCCTCATTAAACCGGACATGCATCATACTTGGTTGCGCATCATGCCATGTTTATGCGTGTTGGTTTACCATGTTGTTTGCTTCTTTCCGGTTGTACTTCTTCTTGATAGTTCCGGTAACGTTGCGATTGTGAGGATTCGTTCGACTATGTTGGTTCGTCTACTTAATTGACTCGGTCTTCTTCCTAGCGGGATCTCAGGCAAGATGACCATCACCTTGGATCTCACTACTATCTTTGCTATGCTAGTTGTCTCGATGCTATCGATATGTCACGCTACCCTCCACTTGTTTATCAAGCCTCCCAATATGCCATGAAACAGCCTTTAACCTTTTCCACCATCCTAGCAAACCGTTGTTTGGCTATGTTACCGCTTTGCTCAGCCCCTCTTATAGCGTTGCTAGTTGCAGGTGCAGTTGCAGTTTGTTCCATGTTGGGACACGGATATGATGGAAATCATGGGATATCATAATACCTCTTATTTAATTAATGCATCTATATACTTGGTAAAGGGTGGAATGCGCGGCCTTTTGCCTAGTGTTTTGTTCCACTCTTGCCGCCTTAGTTTCCGTCATACCGGTGTTATGTTCCTTGATTTTGCGTCCCTAACACGGTGAGGGTTTATGGGCCCCTTTTGACAGTTCGCTTTGAATAAAACTCTTCCAGCAAGGCCCAACATTGGTTTTACCATTTGCCTAATAACAACTAAAACTTGCATAGGGACTTGCCGACCCCCGAGGTCCCTTAATCAACCCCCGGGCCAGTGCTCCACATGAGTGTTGGTCCACCTACCTAGCAGTCGGTGGTACCGCCTCGGGGCAACTCGAGGTATTTTGGCTATCGTCCACTTTGCATAGATAGTGTTATCCTAAGAACGGGATACACGCGGCTCTTATCGGGGTATCAACACACCGGGTGGTCTTGCTGGTTTTGTTTTACCATTGTCAAAATGTCTTGTGAACCGGGATTCCGAGTCTGATCGGAGGGTCCCGCGATGGAGGATTTTCTCTACGGATCATGAGCTTGTCATGGGCTAAGTTGGGACACCCCTGCAGGGTTTAAACTTTCGAGAGCCATGCCCGCGGTTATGTGGCAGATAGGAATTTGTTAATATCCGGTTGTAGTGGACTTGAAGTAAACTTAATTAAAATACATCAACCGCATGTGTAACCGTGACTGTCTCTTTTCGGGGAAGTTCGAGAGGAGAACACGGTAGGGTTATGTTTGAACGTAAGTAGTTCAGGATCACTTATTTATCATTACTAGTTTGCGACCGTTGCGTAGTTTCTCATCTTACTCTTGTACTCATAAGTTAGCCACCATATATTGCTTAGTGCTGCTGCAACCTCACCACTTATCCTTTCCATACCCATTAAGCTTTGCTAGTCTTGATACCCATGGTAATGGTATTGCTGAGTCCTCGTGGCTCACAGATTACTACAACAATAGTTGCATGTATAGGTAATGCGATGATCTGACACGAGTGTGATGCTTGCTTGTTTGGAGTTCTTCTGCTTTTTCTTCTTCGATCAAGGGATAGGTTCTGGTTCGGGAACTTGGGATTAGTAGGGTGGATGTCGTTCTCCTTTTTCGTTTGATTTCATCCATAGTCGGATCCTACTCTTATGTATGATGGTTGTTATGTATTAATGTATTGTCGTATGAATGTTGGAACATGTGGCGAGTGTAAGCCTTTATCTTGTATTCTCATCTATTCAGTACATGGTATGTTGTAATGATATCCACCTTGCTATGCGCTCGAAATGCGATTGTGCCCCGATCATGAGTTCGTCACGTGATTGGGATAAAATCACATCTTGGGCGCGACAAGTTGGTATCAGAGCCTTACCGACCTTAGGAGCCCCCTTGATTGATCAAACCGTTGCCATTGTTGAGTCTAGAAAAAACTATTTTGAGTCTAGTTATATCGGAGAGAGGAATTCTTTTTACTCCTCATCCCCTTCGTCGCTCTGGTGAGGACTCATGACGTGGATATTTTGACTTCACTCTCCTCTTTTTCACTCAAATTTTTTTTAGGATCACGCGAGTATTGTTGGATCGTTCTGATATCACTGTGACGGAATTCTGTCTTGGTGCCTCCTGACATTTAGGGGTTGTGTCAGTGTCCCGGGGAGTTGAGCTCCAATGTGTTTTTATCACAGTGCTTATCGTTTCAGTTCCGAAATACCAGAGGTCACCGACATCGAAAACGCTTCTATACTCTTTGTGGTGAGAGTAGTTTGACAACACCCAGTACTGGGGAGAGCAAGCAGATGTATTGCCATAGTTAGTATATCGGATGTTTTCAAAGGTCTGAGGTACATGATTTCCGAGGGTTTCTTGGTTATGTGTTGACGGATGGATATAGTTGGAGTGTAGCATTTGTTAGTTGTGTGAGATATTTGTGCCTCCCTATATCCCCAACACTAGATTGCATAACCAGATAATTTCGGGAATTCAAGTAGTTACTAAGGATATCTTTTCAACAGATGCATGATATGAGATTGGGGTTCGACGTCTAGTGGTCTGCCTATCCACGGTTGGTTTTACAGTGGTCTCATTGTGTCTTGAAGAGTCCTTGGCTATGCTGACTCGGGGACGCTTCGTATGTCATGTGCACTGCCTTGTACATGATAGTGTTTGATAACCCACAAGTATAGGGCATCACAACAGTTTTCGAGGGTAAAGTATTCAACCCAAATTTATTGATTCGACACAAGGGGAGCCAAAGAATATTCTCAAGTATTAGTAGCTGATTTGTCAATTCAACCACACTTGGAAACTTAATATCTGCAGCAAAGTGTTTAGTAGCAAAGTAATATGATAGTAGTGGTAATGGTAGCAAAAGGTAACAGTAGTAAAAGTAATGTTTTTGGTATTTTGTAGTGATGATAGCAATAGCAACGAGAAATTAAATAAGCGAAGAACAATATATGAAAAGCTCGTAGGCAATGGATCGGTGATGGAGAATTATGCCGGATGCGGTTCATCATGTAACAGTCATAACCTAGGGTGATACAGAACTAACTCCAATTAGTCAATGTAATGTAGGCATGTATTCTGAATATAGTCATATGTGCTTATGGAAAAGAATTTGCATGACATCTTTTGTCCTACCCTCCCGTGGCAGCGGGGTCCTTACAGAAACTAAGGGATATTATGGCCTACTTTTAATAGAGAACCAGAACAAAGCATTAACACATAGTGAATACATGAACTCCTCAAACTACGGTCATCACCGGTAAGTATCCCAATTATTGTCACTTCAGGGTTAACAGATCATAACACATAATAGGTGACTATAGACTTGCAAGATAGGATCAAGAACACTCATATATTGATGAGAACATAATAGGTTCAGATCTGAAATCATGGCACTCGGGCCCTAGTGACAAGCATTAAGCATAGCAAAGTCATAGCAACATCAAACTCAGAACATAGTGGACACTAGGGATCAAACCCTAACAAAACTAACTCGATTACATGATAGATCACATCCAACCCATCACCGTCTAGTAAGCCTATGATGGAATTACTCACGCACGGCGGTGAGCATCATGAAATTGGTGATGTAGGATGGTTGATGATGACGATGGCAACGGATTCCCCTCTCCGGAGCCCCGAACGGACTCCAGATCAGCCTTCCTGAGAGGTTTTAGGGCTTGGCGGCGGCTCCGTATCGTAAAACGCGATGATTTCTTCTCTCTGTTTTTTTCTCCCCGAAACTCAATATATGGAGTTGGAGTTGGAGTCGGAGAGTCAACAGGGGGCCCACGAGGTAGGGGGCACGCCCTAGGGGGGCAGGCGCGCCCCCCACCCTCGTGGAGAGGTGGTGGGGCCCCTGGCCTTCATCTTTTGCAGGTATTTTTCTTATTTTCTGAAAAGTAGCTCCGTGAAGTTTCAGGTCATTCCGAGAACGTTTTCTCCTGCACATAAATAACACCATGGTAATTCTGCTGAAAACAGCGTCAGTCCGAGTTAGTTCCATTCAAATCATGCAAGTTAGAGTCCAAAACAAGGGTAAAAGTGTTTGGAAAAGTAGATACGTTGGAGACGTATCAACTCCCCCAAGCTTAAACCTTTGCTTGTCCTCAAGCAATTCAGTTGACAAACTGAAAGTGATAAACAAAAACTTTTACAAACTCTGTTTGCTCTTGTTGTTGTAAATATGTAAAGCCAGCATTCAAGTTTTCAGCAAAGATTATAACTAACCACATTCACAATAAAGCATAGGTCTCAAGTTTACTCATATCAATAGCATAATCAACTAGCGAGCCATAATAATAAATCTCGGATGACAACACTTCCTCAAAACAATCATAATATGATATAACAAGGTGGTATCTCGCTAGCCCTTTCTGAGACCGCAAAACATAAATGCAGAGCACCTTTAAAGACCAAGGATTGACTAGACATTGTAATTCATGGTAAAAGAGATTCAGTCAGGTCATACTCAATGTAAACTAACAGTAATGAATGCAAATGGCAGCGGTGCTCTCCAACTGGTGCTTTTTAATAAAAGGATGATGACTCAGCATAAAAGTAAATAGATAGGCCCTTCGCAGAGGGAAGAAGTGATTTGTAGAGGTGCCAGAGCTCGGTTTTGAAATAGAGGTGAATAATATTTTGAGCGGTATACTTTCATTGTCAACATAACAACCAAGAGATGGCGATATCTTCCATGCTACACACATTATAGGCGGTTCCCAAACAGAATGGTAAAGTTTATACTCCCCCTTCCATCAACAAGCATCAATTCATGGCTTGCTCGAAACAACGAGTGCCTCCAACTAACAAGAGACCCAGGGGGAGTTTTGTTTGCAATTATTTTGATTTAGTTTGCATAAAGCATGGGACTGGGCATCCCGGTGACCAGTCATTTATCTCGTGAGTGAGGAGCGGAGTCCAATCCTCTTGAGAATAACCCGCCTAACATGGAAGATACGGACAACCCTAGTTGATACATGAGCTATTCGAGCATACAAAACAGGATATTTATTTGAAGGTTTAGAGTTTGGCACATACAAATTTACTTGGAATGGCAGGTAGATACCGTATATAGGTAGGTATAGTGGACTCATGTGGAATAACTTTGGGGTTTAAGGAGTTTGGATGCACAAGAAGTATTCCCGCTTAGTACAAGTGAAGGCTAGCTAGCAAAAGACTGGGGAGCGACCAGCTAGAGAGCGACAACAGTCATGAACGTGCATTAAAATTAATCAACACCGAATGCAAGCATGAGGATATAATCCACCATGAACATAAATATCGTGAAGGCTATGTTGATTTTGTTTCAACTACATGCGTGAACATGTGCCAAGTCAAGTCACTTAAATCATTTAGAGGAGGATACCACCCTATCATACCACATCATAACCATTTTAATAGCATGTTGGCACGCAAGGTAAACCATTATAACTCATAGCTAATCAAGCATGGCACAAGAAACTATGATATCTAATTGTCATTCCAAACATGTTTATTCATAATAGGCTGAATCAGGAATGATGAACTAATCATATTTACAAAAAAAAGAGGTCGAGTCCATACCAGCTTTTCTCATCTCAGTCAGTCCATCATATATCATCATAATTGCCTTTCACTTGCACGACCGAACGATGTGAATAATAATAATAGTGCACGTGACTAAGCTGGAATCTGCAAGCATTCAATAAACAGGAGAAGACAAGGCAATATGGGCTCTTTTGTCAGATAAACAATAATGCATATAAGAGCCACTTCAACAATTTAATTATGGTCTTCTCCTATCGACCCCCAAAGAAAAGAAAAGAATTAAAACTATTTACACGGGAAAGCTCCTAACAAGCAAAAGAAGAACATGAAATCTTTTTGGGTTTTCTTTTTTAATTACTACTACAAGCATGGAAATTAAACTAACTAAAAGCTACAACTAATTTTTTTGGTTTTTCTTAAGGTTTATTAAACACACAAGAATAAAGCATAAAAAGGAAAATAAATTAGCATGGATGATACAATGAAAAAGTATGAGCACCGACATCATGCAATGAGTGTGTGAACATAAATGTAATGTCGGTGGGAAATACGTACTCCCCCAAGCTTAGGCTTTTGGCCTAAGTTAGTCTACGGCCACGGCTGGCCTGGCGGATATCCATAATAATAGTTGGGGTCGTACTGAGAAGAAGAAGAGGAAGACTCCGATTGCCACTGGCTGACAATCATCTCCGGATCCCACTGGTAATTAGACTGTCGTGAAGGATCAACTTGTGGTTCCGGCTCTGGCTCCTCAGCTGGTGCAGGGTTCCGGTAGGAGTGAATAGCCTTCAATGGAACAAGGTACGTGCCTATAGATAAATCAAACAAAGAAGGAGCAGGTAGAGTAATAGTCTCAGGATGGTGTTTATTAAAGAACAATTGATATTTAAGCTCTCCTTCCCTATTCTTAACAATAAAATCATGTGCCACCATACTTTTATAATCTAAATAAACACTAGGCAACACCTTTTCTTCCTTCTCATAATGCCTAATAGGTATGTTAAAATGTGCAGCTAGGCGTGAAGTATAGATGCCTCCAAAGATAGGGCCCTTTGTACGGTTCAGACTTAACCGTTTGGCAATAATGCCGCCCATACTAACAGAGTTATCACCATATAAACCGTGGAGCAAAATAATAATATCAGGGATACTAAGGTTTCCACAGTTTCCGCGACCAATTAAGCAACGACTAGCAAATAATGCAAAATAACGTAAAACAGGAAAATGTATGCTAGTGATTCGTGCATCGGAAACCTTCCTTGTTTCCCCTACAGTGATAGTATCAATAAACCCCTCCACATCATCGTGATGTGGTTCTTCTGTCTTGCCCTCAAAAGGGACTAAACAAACCCGACAAAAATCATAAAGTGACATCTCCTTATGCTCATCATATAAATAAAACTCCACCGTAGGTGGTGAGCTCCTAGATTGGAAATGAAAGTTTTGCACAAAGATATTTGTGAGTAAGAGATACTGATCGCATTGGTCGTGGAGGAAAGCGGTAAGGCCTGCATTCTTAGCCAGTTCATGAAAATCTTCATAAATCTCGGCTGCTCTCAAGAAATCCTCGGAAGGCCATTCACACGCCCGAACCTCCGCGGTGCGAGGCAGATTATACTTAGGCTTTGGTGCCTTTTCCTTCGAGCTTTGGCTCGATGAGCCCCTCAAAAGTCTCCTCATCATTTTCTGAAAATTCTGAAATTTTTAGTAACTTCAAAATAAAAGTAAACGAAACTCAATAATATTGATAGCAACTACTCCTACAAGTGCCTAGGCCCTATATCATGCATCAAAACTACTTTTGACCGTATAAATTTGGCATGCAAGCTCAAGAACAGGGTCACCTAAGCAGCAAAAAATTGCAATGAATAAAGCACTAGAACAAAAACTAATTGGACCAATGGAGGAGTCACATACCAAGGAACAATCTCCCCAAGCAGTTTTGTGAGAGGTGCTTTGAGCAAGGATATCGAAAATGGCAGCAAAGTGAGCTAGAACTCGTGCTTGAGCTGGATATTCGTGTTTGTGGGAGGAAGATGAAGTGTGTGGGTGTAGGAATAAGTGGAGGAGGGCCACCGTGGGCCCACGAGGCAGGGGGCGCGCCCAGGGGGTAGGGCGCGCCCTCCACCCTCGTGGGCAGGTGGTTGGCCCCCCTGCTGTGTTCCCACTGTCAAATATTCTAGAAAAATCATATTAAATTTCAGGGCATTTGGAGAACTTTTATTTTTGAGGTATTTTTATATTGCACGGATAATCAGATAACACACAGAAAAATATTTATTTTTATTTTATTTAATATAAAAAACAGAAAGTAAAAGTGGGATGCAAAAGGTTGTGCCTTCTAGTTTCTTCCATCTCATGGTCATCAAAAGGAATCCACTAACAAGGTTGATCAAGTCTTGTTAACGAACTCATTCTGAATAACATGGAACTGGAGAAATTTTGAATAACACTATGTTACCTCAACGGGGATATGCACATCCCCAATAATAAGAATATCATATTTCTTCTTGACAGTAGGAAGAGGAAATTCAAAACCTCCAAATATAATCGATGGAATTTTTCCAATAGAGTTGATAGTATGAACTTGAGGTTGTTTCCTCGGAAAGTGTACCGTATGCTCATTACCATTAACATGAAAAGTGACATTGCCTTTAGTGCAATCAATAACAGCCCCTGCAGTATTCAAAAGGGTCTTCCAAGAATAATAGACATACTATCGTCCTCGGGAATATCAAGAATAACAAAGTCCGTTAAAATAGTAACGTTTGCAACTACAACAGGCACATCCTCACAAATATCGACAGGTATGGCAGTTGATTTATCAGCCATTTGCAAAGATATTTCAGTAGGTGTCAACTTATTCAAATCAAGTCTACGATATAAAGAGAGAGGCATGACACTAACACCGGCTCCAAGATCACATAAAGCAGTTTTAACATAGTTTCTTTTAATGGAGCATGGTATAGTTGGTCCACCGGGATCTCCAAGTTTCTTTGGTATTCCACCCTTAAAAGTATAATTAGCAAGTATGGTAAAAATTTCAGCTTTTGGTATCTTTCTTTTATTTGTAATAATATCTTTCATGCACTTAGCATAAGGATTGGTTTTGATCATATCAGTTAATCGCATACGCAAAAAGATAGGTCTAATCATTTCAGCAAAGTGCTTAGAATCCTCATCATCTTTTTTCTTGGATGGTTTGGGAGGGAAAGGCATGGGTTTCTGAACCCAAGGCTCTCTTTCTTTACCATGTTTCCTAGCAACAAAATATTTCTTATCATAATGTTGATTCTTTGATTGTGGGTTATCAAGGTCAACAGCAGGTTCAATTTCTATATCATTGGCATTACTAGGTTGAGCATCATCATGAACATTGTCATTAACATCACCACTAGTTTCAGGTTCATTACCAGATTGTGTTTCAGCATCAAAAATAGAAATATCATTTGGATTCTCAGGTGTTTCAACAATAGGATCACTAGAAGCATGCAAACTCCAATCATTTTTCTTTTTCTTCTTTTTAGAAGAACTAGGTACATCTATATTATTTCTGTGAGAATCTTGCTCAATTCTCTTAGGGTGGCCTTCAGGATACAAAGGTTCCTGAGTCATTCTACCTGTTCTAGTAGCCACTCTAACAGCATAATCATTATCTTTACTATTCAATTCATTGAGCAAATCATTTTGAGCTTGAAGTACTTGTTCTACTTGAGTGGTAACCATAGAAGCATGTTTACTAATAAGTTTCAAATTCACCTTTAACATTAGCCATATAATCACCCAAGTGTTCAAGCATATTTGAATTGTATTTCAATTGTCTACCAAAATAAGCATTAAAGTCTTCTTTCTTAGCCATAAATTTATCAAACTCATCTAAGCATGGGCTAGCAAATTTAGTAAATGGGATTTCAGCTTTATCATATCTATAGAGAGAATTTACCTTTACTACCTATGTCGGGTTATCAAGACCATGAGTTTCTTCAATAGGTAAAGGATTAAGATTATATGTTTCTTCAACAGGCGGTAAATTAAGACAATGTATTTCTTCAATAGGAGGTAAATTCTTAACATCTTCAGCTTTAATGCCTTTTTCTTTCATAGATTTCTTTGCATCTTGCATATCTTCAGGACTGAGAAATAGAATACCCCTCTTCTTCGGAGTTGTTTTAGTAATAGGCTCAGGAATTGGCTCCGAAGGTGTCCAATTATTTTCATTTGTCAGCATATTATTCAATAGAATTTCAGCTTCATCCGGCGTTCTTTCCCTGAAAACAGAACCATCACAACTATCCAGGTAATCTCTGGAGGCATCGGTTAGTCCATTATAAAAGATATCAAGTATTTCATTTTTCTTAAGAGGATGATCAGGCCAAGCATTAAGTAATGGGAGAAGCCTCCCCCAAGCTTGTGGGAAACTCTCTTCTTCAATTTGCACAAAATTATATATATATCCCTTAAAGCAGCTTGTTTCTTATGAGCAGGGAAATATTTAGCAGAGAAGTAATAAATCATATCCTGGGGACTACGCACACAACCAGGATCAAGAGAATTAAACCATATCTTAGCATCACCCTTTAATGAGAACGGAAATATTTTAAGGATATAAAAGTAACGAGTTCTCTCATCTTTAGTGAACAGGGTGGCTATATCATTCAATTTAGTAAGATGTGCTACAACAGTTTCAGATTCATAACCATGAAAAGGATCAGATTCAACGAAAGTAATTATATCAGGATCAACAGAGAATTCATAATCCTTATCAGTAACAAAGATAGGTGAAGTAGCAAAAGCAGGGTCAGGTTTCATTCTAGCATTTAGAGATTGCTTACTCCATTTAGCTAATAACCTTTTGAGTTCATTTCTATTTTCGCAAGCTAAAGAAGCTTCTTGATCAAATACATAACCTTTAGGAATAACAAGTGATTCTTCATCATCACTTTCATCAGTATCATCAGATTCAATATTTTCAATTTCTCTAGCCCTAGCAAGTTGTTCATCAAGAAAATCACTAAGTGGCATAGTAGTATTAGGCATAGAGGCAGTTTCATCACAAGTATCATGCATAGCAGAAGTGGCATCATCAATAACATGCGACATATCAGAACGAATAGTAGAAGCAGGTGTAGGTGTCGCAAACTTACTCATAACAGAAGGTGAATCAAGTGCAGAACTAGATGGCAGTTCCTTACCTTCCCTCGTAGTTGAGGGATAGATCTTGGTTTTTGGATCTCTCAAGTTCTTCATAATGATAAGCAGATATATATCCCAAGTGACTCAAAGAATAGAGCTATGCTCCCCGGCAACGGCGCCAGAAAATAGTCTTGATAACCCACAAGTATAGGGGATTGCAATAGTTTTCGAGGGTAAAGTATTCAACCCAAATTTATTGATTCGACACAAGGGGAGCCAAAGAATATTCTCAAGTATTAGCAGCTGAGTTGTCAATTCAACCACACCTGGAAACTTAATATCTGCAACAAAGTGTTTAGTAGCAAAGTAATATGATAGTAGTGGTAACGGTAGCAAAAGGTAACAGTAGTAAAAGTAATGTTTTTGGTATTTTGTAGTGATGATAGCAATAGCAATGGGAAAGTAAATAAGCGAAGAACAATATATGAAAAGCTCGTAGGCAATGGATCGGTGATGGAGAATTATGCTGGATGCGGTTCATCATGTAACAGTCATAACCTAGGCTGAAACAGAACTAGCTCCAGTTCGTCAATGTAATGTAGGCATGTATTCCGAATATAGTCATACGTGCTTATGGAAAAGAACTTGCATGACATCTTTTGTCCTACCCTCCCATGGCAGCGGGGTCCTTACGGAAACTAAGCGATATTAAGGCCTCCTTTTAATAGAGAACCGGAACAAAGCATTAACACATAGTGAATACATGAACTCCTCAAACTACGGTCATCACCGGTAAGTATCCCGATTATTGTCACTTCGGGGTTAACGGATCATAACACATAATAGGTGACTATAGACTTCGAAGATAGGATCAAGAACACTCATATATTGATGAAAACATAATAGGTTCAGATCTGAAATCATGGCACTCGGGCCCTAGTGACAAGCATTAAGCATAGCAAAGTCATAGCAACATCAATCTCAAAACATAGTGGACACTAGGGATCAAACCCTAACAAAACTAACTCGATTACATGATAGATCCCATCCAACCCATCACCATCCATCAAGCCTACGATGGAATTACTCACGCACGGCGGTGAGCATCATGAAATTGGTGATGGAGGATGGTTGATGATGACGATGGCGACGGATTCCCCTCTCCGGAGCCCCGAACGGACTCCAAATCAGCCCTCCTGAGAGGTTTTTGGGCTTGGCAGCGGCTCCGTATCGTAAAACGCGATGATTTCTTCTCTCTGATTTTTTATCCCCGAAACTCAATATATGGGGTTGGAGCTGGAGTTGGAGAGTCAAACATGGGGCCCACGAGGTAGGGGGCGCGCCCCCACCCTCGTGGAGAGGTGGTGGGCCCCCTGGCCTTCATCTTTTGCAGGTATTTTTCTTATTTTCTGAAAAGTAGCTCCGTGAAGTTTCAGGTCATTCCGAGAACGTTTGCTCCTGCACATAAATAACAGCATGGTAATTCTACTGAAAACAGTGTCCGTCCGGGTTAGTTCCATTCAAATCATGCAAGTTAGAGTCCAAAACAAGGGCAAAAGTGTTTGGAAAAGTGATACGTTGGAGACGTATCACTGTTGTATGATTGAGCCCATGTGGGCCCCACCATGAAAATTTTGGATGAAATCTCTATCATATGTTTGTTTTCGACTTATTTCACAATCCAATCCTTTGTTTTGTTTTGAGTTGTGGTATTCGAGTTGCTTCGATGTCAAGTGTTGATTCCATACCTTTCCTAAGTGGTGTTCTCATGTTTCTATGGGAGTGCTAATCCTTCTTGATCATTGAGATGGTCATGTCAATTCTTTTCCAACTGGCGTGCTTCTCGTCAAGATGATCCTATGATTTTCCCCATTCGCAAGATCACTTCTTAGTTTTCCCAACGGTGTTTGTTTCATCCGTCCCAAGTTGCCTTTGTTATTTCCCACCATCCCACCCTTTACTTCAAGGACTCGGATTTCTTAATCAAGTATCCGTTTTATTCATGTGAACTTTCTTCATTATTTCCATCAATGTTCATATCCGGTTATTTCTCGTGAAGATGCTAAGTAAGCTTCGAGTTTATCATTCTTCATTCTCATATTATTTTCCAGTGGATTCAATTCAAGCTCTAATGTTGATCATATCCCTTTCCCCGTTTCAAATGCTTTCCCATGCCGATGCACCTCTTAATCTCTCACCTATCTCTATTCATATCCGAAGTGTCGAAGATATCTCAGAAGATTTGTGTCTCCATTATCAATCCGTTCAAGCTATTTCAAGGTTGTTATCTCATTCAAGCCATTTAATTCAACCGGTGCAATATCTCTTTTCAAGCAATCTTTTCAATGGTGTTTCTTTTGAGTGGGCCCTAACCCACAAGTCTTTTCCCAGGATCTTACCCAACTCTTCTAATTTTTCAGAGTTATTCCCAAATTTGTTTTCAAGGTGTGACGTAAGAATGGATTCCATCAGTCATATGCCTCCTTCAAGATCGCTTTCAATTTTTATTTCCTCTTTGGCTCAATCTTTCTATTCTTCATTACTCCGGAGTGTCTCAACGATTCATGATGGTGTTTCTCGTCGTCATTCTCGAATTTTGAAGACCGAAGAATAATTTCTCCTAAATCTTGGTCTGTACTCTTGAAGATTCGTGGTTCTAGCTTCACGCCATCCTCTCAAATCATTTCCAGTCATGAGAATTCTTTTCATACCCATCCGAAGCATTTCATGAGTTCTTTCCATTTTATTCCTACGAAGGCCATCATTTCGGGTTTATTCGTTCTCAACGTTCAGCTCTCATTCCCCAATTGTTCCGGTGCATCGTTCAAATATCCTCTAATTAGTTCATGATCTCTTCGTTCTCTCGTATCTAAATTCCCTCAAGTATCTTCATTCGTTTGCTAATTTTTCCTGGTGTCTCGTTCTCTTTTCTTTGTTCGTTTTCAAAGTCTTACGATGGTCCATTCAAGATTCCTCTTCTCTTGGTATTATATCAATTCATTCGTTCTTTCCTAAAGCCTACCAGTGGATCGTTGAAGACCTTCCTCAAGTTTGCGCTATATATATCCTTAATCCTTCAAGAAGAATAAGTGGAATGCCAATTTCGTTGCTTGTTATCAATTTAAGTTGATGAACGGTAAGCATGACGTGATTCTTATCATCGAGGTGATTTAATTCCTTATCCCGGAGGCTCGTCAAAATTTCCGGATCAAGTATTTCATCCTTTTCTTTCGAGAGTCTCAAGCTCTCAATTATATCATCTCGAAGATCCATCTAAATCATTGCAAGGCTTCACCTTGTGTTTCAACTTCTATTTCTTTTCTATCATCCTTTTATTACCGGAGTTCTTCATGGAGGCTCTATATGGTGGTTCGTCAAGGATTCCTTTCATTCTTCAATTGTTCGTCAAGATTTCTCTCAACGTTAAGTTCCGGCAAGCTATACTCTAAAATAAACATGGTGCTCAACACACGTTTTGTTTTGAGGAGTTCAAGCATTCTTAATCTTGCATTCCGAAGTGCAATTCTTTCTATCTTATCTTTTGAGGTGGTATTATGTCACTCTTGACAATTTTCCCTTTCGTGTTTCATGATTCACAAGTTGTCAGGAATGAGATATTTTAAACCCATCAGTTTTCATTTCGTTCACAAGATCTTTTCAACCTAACAATTTCTTCATTGGTGTTATCTTGGTATAGCTTCCAAAGTCTTCCCTAAGGAATGTTGCTAATTTTGGCGTCTATCGATAATCCAAGTTTCCTCCTATTCTCTCGGTAAAAGGAGTTTTCATCTCCTTGTTGATCTCAATCCAGTTAACTATTTCAATTAGTGGCTGGTTGTCACCTCATAATTTTGAGATGTTTTCCATAAGCCCATAAAAAGCTTGTGCTTTTCGTTGTTGATTTCCCAACAACTCCGTTCAATCCTTCTTTTAAGGAGGCTCTTTCAAATTCAATTGTGGCAGAAGTTGTTTTTCTCTTCTTCATTCTCTTAATTTCACTCTTTCATTTGTCCCGAAGGCATTGTGATGTTGCTCTCTCCATCCCATCATCTCGTTTTGCCAAGATCATGTTCTATTCTTTCCCTTGCTTATCCATTTAACCGGAGTGTGTGTCCTCTTTTCAAGTTCTTTTCATCTTATCAAGTTTCCTCCTCTTTTCCATCGGGGTGCTGCCAAAATTCTTTCCTTCTCATTCGTTGTCTATCTCGTTTGAACCTGAGTGGTTTCAAATTTTTTCTTTTCCCTTGTGTTCGTTTCATGTCTTTGCAACCTTTAAGGTTCGTGGTTTCACTCGTTTGTCAAAGAAAAAACTTTGTTTTACCTATTCCTCTTCCGCTTCTCTCTGGTGCCATCCCTAGATCTCGGGGCGAGATCTCTTGTAAGTGGAGGAGTGTTGTGACGACCCGAGACCGACGCTCCAGACGGCTTCCATGTTTTTCGTTGTTGCCGTGTGTTTTGTTTGCTTGTTGCATTCATCATGTCATCATGAGCATTGCATTCTCATGTTTTCATAAAACTTGCATCCGTTCGTGGTTGCCGCTTCTTCCTTGTCTCTGTCAGACCATTATCTTCTCTCTTGTCTTCTCCATGGCAATGTTGTCATACCGTGATATGTCTCCAACGTATCTATAATTTATGAAGTATTCATGCTATTATATTATCAATCTTGGATGTTTTATATGCATTTATATGCTATTTTATATGGTTTTTGGGACTAACCTATTAATCTAGAGCCCAGTGCCAGTTTATGTTTTTTTTTCTTGTTTTAGAGTATCACAGAAAAGGAAAACCAAACGGAGTCCAATTGACCTGAAACTTGACGGAGCTTATTTTTGGACCAGAAGAAGGCCATGGAGTAAAAGAGTTGGGCCAGAAGAGTCCCGGGCTGCCCACGAGGGTGGGAGGCGCGCCCACCCCTGGGCGCGCCCCCTACCTCGTGGACAGCCCAGAGACCCCCCATGAGTTGTTCTCAACGCCAAAACCTCTTATATATATACAGAAACCTCCAAAAATTACCCTAGATCAGAAGTTCCGCCACCGCAAGCCTCTGTAGCCATGAGAAATCAATCTAGGCCCTCTCTGGCACCCTGCTGGAGGGGTCATCATCACCGGAGAGCATGGAGGAGGATCCCGGAGGGGACATCATCGTCATGAAGGCCAAGGACCAGAGGGAGAACCTCTCCCCATCCAGGGGGAGGCCATGGAGGAGGAAGCACAAGGGGGAGAACCTCTCCTCCTCTCTCTCAGTGGCACCAGAGTGCCATCGGGAGGGGAATCATCGCCGCAGTGGTCGTCTTCATCAACATCACCATCATCATCACCATCCTCATCTCTTTTACACGGTCCACTCTCCCGCACCCTGATGTAATCCCTACTTGAACATGGTGCTTTATGCCACATATTATGATCCAATGATGTGTTGCCATCCTATGATGTTTTGAGTAGATATCCTTTGTCTTTGGGTTGATTGATGATTTAGATTGGTATGAGTTGTATGTCTTATATTGGTGCTGTCCTATTGTGCCCTTCGTGTCGTGCAAGCGTGTGGGATTCTCGCTGTATGGTGTTGCAATACGTTCATGATTCGCTTATAGTGGGTTGCTTGAGTGACAGAAGCATAAACCCGAGTAAGGGGGTTGTTGCGTATGGGATAAAGTGGACTTGATGCTTTAATGCTATGGTTGGGTTTTACCTTAATGATCTTTAGTAGTTGCGGATGCTTGTTAGAGTTCCAATCATAAGTGCATATGGTCCAAGAAGAGAAAGTATGTTAGCTTATGCCTCTCCCTCATATGAAATTGCAATGACGACTACCGATCTTGTTAACAATTGCCTAAGACAATTCCGCACACTGATCCATCATTATTCCACACTCGCTATTTATAATATTTAGTAATATATTCTAACTTTATGATAACAACACCTACTTTATATTTTATCTCTCCGATACCATGCAAAGTTATCCTCTTCATACCCATAACGTAGTTTTATTTCTCGTTCCTAGTTGGAAGCAAACGTTCGGTGTACGTAGAGTCGTATCAGTGGCAGATAGGACTTGAGAGAATATTGATCTTACCTTTAGCTCCTTGTGAGTTCGACACTCCATACTTATCACTTCCACCATTGAAAATTTCTACGATGATTCCCCGCACTTGGGGATTATCAGACTGCTTTGTCTCCATTGACCATTCTTAGTCCAACCACACACTTGAGCACGTCCGCGTAACCCCTCTTTGCATAGTGCATTGACGCCTCGCCCGTGTCCGAAAGCTGTCCCGAACCCGACTCGGGCTGTCGTTACCGATGGGTCCGGATCATTCCCAAACATCCCTAAAACATCTTCGGTCTCTTATTCGGTCTACCTAACCTACTTCTCTCGGCAGTTCGATTACGACCGGAGGAACCAAATACCCCTAACAAAAATCCACTTACTATATATAGCGGACAACCCTAGCCCTAACTTGTCCAATCCATCCAATCCTCCTCAGCACCGCCACTCCTCTCCCTCAGGATCCATCCCAGCCAACGAGCTTCGCCTCTAACCAACTCCCCTATTTTCCGCGCGCCCCAACCAGCTCTTGCCAACCCGCAGCCACCTCCCACCATCGATCTGGACCGTCAGATCCAGATCGCAAGGCCTCCATCACGCCAGTTCTTCCCCACCAAAGATCCTCGCAGCCTCAACGCTCGGAGGCGCCCGAGGCCTCGACCTCCATCACTGTGCCTCGCCTCGCTCGAGTAGCGCGTCGCCCGCGAGCCACCGACGAAGACTAGCAGCCACCATGCCGCTCTGCCTTCTTCCTTCCCTCCTTTCTCATTCTTTTCCTCACCCGTCTTCTTTTCTCTCTCTCAGGCTCGCTCTCGCTCACCTGGTGCAAGAACCCCATGGAAGCTCCACCTCGTCGCCCTTTTGCACCCGTTCCAGCTGGGAATCAGACGGATCCGTCTTCCCCGCGTCCGCCCCTGCCTCTCCGCCCCACCGGAGTCCAGCACATTGCTGGCAGCTGCTCGCCACCGAGCAGATCCGCCGTCGTTCGCGTCGCCTACCTCACCCATGCTCGAACTGCTGCTTCATTGACCGCACTGCTCCTTTGCTTAGCCCTGCGTCGACTTCCCCTGCACAGCCGCCATCGCCAAGTCCTGCCAGCGCCATGCCCCGCGACCCCTCCTACTGCTACCACTGCTCTGCTCTGTCGAAGACGACGAGCACCCGCCCGAGCCAGCAGCGCCGTTGACCGCGCGCGTGGGCCGCATCCCACACCAAGTCCATCCTCTCGCCGCTCCCTGTCTTCCTCCTCGTCGCGCCGATCAAGGAGGATCGACCTCACCCAGCCTCCCGCTCGTGTTGACCGCGTAAACCAGCGGCTCGTCCTGCGCCTCTGCTCGTTACGTTGACCCGATCCGGCCTCCTCGTGCCCGCGCCTGGGCCGCGTCTTGCATCCGCGTTGCGTCAAGGCCCAGCCTGCATCCAGCCTCCCCACCGAGCCGGCCCATGAGGCCTGGTGAGCAGCTCCCGCCCCTTGTCCATTGTTGGGCCAGTTTGTGTTTCGGTCCGTTCATGTTTTTTCCAGTTATATGATTTTGCCGATTTATTCAGACTTTACCAGATTTGCACAAAACACCTTAAACATCATGCATATAATAACTCATTAAATGTGCATCATATGTAAATAATTTATATATGTAAAATGCTTTAAATTTTATCTAGTTTCATAATATGCAACTTTCATCCATGTTAGAATGTTCAAAATGGTGTTTGCATTTAATTTTCTTAATGGCATGTTAAAATGATTTATTTAATAACTAAATAACCGTAGCTCTGAATTTAATAAACTTTACATGTAAATGGAGTAGAAAATGCATAGATTAACATGGTGGCATTACTTTACATGTTTAACAACTCTAAAATTGTGTATAGGCTAGAACAGTACCAACTTCGAAATATGCATATGGGGATTTTCCGGACTTGTTGTTTGGTGTTCCGGCCTCATTTAAACTTGCCTAGATAGGTAGTTTTATTATGCTTCACCTCTTGCCATGTTAACCAATATTTAGTATTGATGGGTAGCATAAAGGAGAGTGAGCTAAATAATTGAATGTGGCATTTCATCAATATGCAACTCCGTTGCATATTGAGCTCCACTTACTTTGTAGTATTGTTTGTGCATTTTGCCATGACATGCCTCATTAAACCGGACATGCATCATACTTGGTTGTGCATCATGCCATGTTTATGCTTGTTGGTTTTACCATGTTGTTTGCTTCTTTCTGGTTGTACTTTTTCTCGATAGTTCCGATAACGTTGCGATTGTGAGGATTCATTCGACTACGTTGGTTCGTCTACTTAATGGATTCGGTCTTCTTCCTAGCGGGATCTTAGGCAAGATGACTGTCGGTGTCAAAACCAGCGGATCTCGGGTAGGGGGTCCCAAACTGTGCGTCTAGGCGGATGGTAACAGGAGACGGGGGACATGATGTTTTTACCCAGGTTCGGGCCCTCTCGATGGAGGTAAAACCCTACTCCTTCTTGATTGATCTTGATGATATGAGTATTACAAGAGTTGATCTACCATGAGATCGAAGAGGCTAAACCCTAGAAGCTAGCCTATGGTATGATTGTTGTCCTTGGTCCTACGGACTAAACCCTCGGTTTATATAGACACCGGAGGGGGCTAGGGTTACACAGAGTCGGTTACAAGGAAGGAGATCTACATATCCGTATTGCCAAGCTTGCCTTCCACGCCAAGGAGAGTCCCATCCGGACACAGGACGAAGTCTTCAATCTTGTATCTTCATAGTCCAACAGTCCGGCCAAAGGATATAGTCCGGCTGTCCGGATACCCCATAATCCAGGACTCCCTCAGTCGCCCTTAAACCAGGCTTCAATGACGATGAGTCCGACGCGCAGATTGTCTTCGGCATTGCAAGGCGGGTTCCTCCTCCGAATACTTCATAGAAGATTTTGAACATGAGGATCGTGTCTGGCTCCGCAAAACGAGTTCCACATACCACCGTAGAGAGAATAATATTTCCACAAATCTAATATGCTGACGTACCATGTAGCGTGACATCACACCACAGCCAGGTCTTTATTCCAATCGTTTTTCATAACCCATCTCAGCGTGTTTCGCGAGGCGGTTTCCTTGGCACGTCTTGTCGAAGCAGAGATCGTGTCCCCTTTATCACGAGATTCTCATCAATACGGACGTGGGTAACCCAAACGTGCCCATGGGTAGGACTCCTAGATCTTAGGCAAGTCCCAAACGGCCACGAGGAGGATGCTTGATATTCACCCTCTTTATAAAGGGGACAAGGCTTTTTCCTCTTGATCTTAATCGAATCCGCCTCCCACCTCGAGTTCCAACACCCAAAGCTCAGGTTTAGGCACTTCGGACCTTCAACTATGTCCGGATCCAACCTTCAAGGTCAGTGGATGCCTTCCTCCGTCACGGAGGAGGACATCAAGAAGTTGAGAGAGGCCAGATATCTGACCGCAGAAATTTCGCATCGACTGCCTGCCCGAGGGCAAGTCGTCCCTACTCCCGAACCCAACGAGAGCGTCGTGTTTGTCTCCCACTTCCTCCGAGGACTAGGCCTCGCTATGGATCCCTTTGTTAGGGGTCTTATGTTCTATTATGGGCTAGATTTTCACGATCTGGCCCCGGATTCCCTTCTTCACATCTCGACATTTATTGTCGTATGTGAGGCCTTCCTCCGCATTACCCCTCACTTTGGCCTGTGGCTCAAGACCTTCGATGTGAAGCCGAAGATGATTGAGGGGCAGCACGCAGCGTGCGGAGGCACTTTAATAAGCAAAATCGCTGACGCTCCATGTCCCGAGGGTTGCTTCCTAGAGGTGTCCGGATTGTGGCAGCGGGAGTGGTTCTACATCACGGCTCCCCGAAGTGCCAAGTGGGTAGCTACCCCCACCTTTCGCTCAGGCCCCCACCACAACTGATGTCATGGATCAGCAGGGGGCTGAGCTGGGGTCCAGCCAAGGACGTGCCAATACCACAAAGCCGTATCCGAGATCTCTTTGAGAGAGATTTCAGTCTGGTTATGGTAGTGCAAGTTATGCTAGTTCGTCAAGTCCAGCCTTGCAAACGCCGGCCCCTTCGCATGTGGGAATTCAACCCGGAAGGACCGCGAGCTATTCAACATTTCCTCGGCATGACGCACGAAGAGATGTACAAATTGTTCTTAGGACCACAAATAATGTGTCCGTACATCACTGAGGATGCAGGTCTGAGCTGCAATCGCCCGGATACCCAAGTAAGTAGCCCCGCATCCGAACACACTGTCCGTTTATTTATCGCAACATCGCCCTAAAAAAGGCGCTCTTTGACCAGGATTGGATAGCGAAGGCAAAGTTGATCAGGTGTCCGGTCCCCCTCCCTGAGACCTCACCAAATCCCGTGCTAACCAGGATGCTGGAGATCGTGCCTTATCAAGCGCCCTTGGGAGAATATAAAGGGGGGAACAAGGAGGCTAGCGCCTCCGCGAAGGAGGTTAGCCGGGGAGGAGGGACTGAAACTTCCTCTCCCCAGGGAAGGAAGAGGACCGCCTCCGAGGACCCGGAGACAATGGTCTCCAAACGGGGGAAGAAATCTTCTCCAAACAGGGGAAGAAATCTTCGCCGGAGGGTCCTGTCTCAGGGGCTACCCCGGCCGCACTATGCCCTCAAGGGGATCAGCCCTCCACCGAGCTGTAAGTAAAAGGGTACTTAATAATGAAAATATCTTGCTTTACTTCTGAGGAAAATAACCGAGGCATTTATCTTGCAGTTCGGATCTTAGCCCTTCTCAGCAAAGCTCATCTTCAGGGGATCTTCTTCCAGAGATGATGGAGAGCGAAACGCCTCCCCCTGCCATACCGCCTCATGAGGCGGGCGACCCGAGGTGTCGTCGCGGAGGGTTTCTCCTGATCCGGCAAGGCCAGAAGGTAATCCTATGGCCACCCGAAGTCCTCAGTATCCGGCTCTTGAAGAGAGCAATCAAAAGAGTCGGACATACTAAGGGATCTGCTAGAGCAAGCGACTAACTCAGAAGAGCACCGCACGTTGATGGGTATGGTGATTGAAAGGATTTCGTCCGCCGAAAGTGGGTTGCATGAAGCCTTTATGAGTCTACTGATGGGTTTTGAGGTACGCGAAATGATGTACATTTTTGACAGTACCGCACATTTTTAGATGTGCCCTGTGTAGATAGTAGCCCCTGAGACTCTGGTTGTCATCGAAAACAGCGGCAAACAGAGGACCATAGTCCCAGGTAATAACCAGACTGCCTTTATGTGCAGGTGGTTGAAGCTCCGGTGGCTAGCCGGACTGATGGGTTTGCCGAACTAAGGCGGCAACTGGATGCGGCAGATGCCGACATCATGCTTGTTAACAAGCGGCTTGACGAGGCACAGGGTATGTGATTTTTCTGGTGATTGTCACATAATAAGAGTAGCATGATGCCAGTATCTTTAATATGTTGTGACTGCAGATGGAGCTGCCACCGTGGAGACCCTTCGGGCGGAGCTTGCCCGAGCCAAGGAGCAAGAAAGGAGTAGCAATGCGGCCACTTTAAAGGCGGCCGAAGAGTTAAGGGCCGAACAGGCCGCGCATTGCGAGAGCAAAGAAAAAATAGCCAAGATGGATGTAGAGTTAAAAGATGCTGCTGACCTTTACCAGCTTCTTGAATAAGAAAACCGGGCGAAGGCGACGGACCTGGAAAAGGCCCGGGTGGCTGCCAAGGAAGCCCGCTCCAAAATTAGAGCGACGAAGGAGGAGCTGTATCAAGCTGCGGATATTGTATCTGGGAAGCCCTTCTTGTTGCGGACTAAGTTCGGGGATCCGAAGTATGCACCTCTGGACCGGCTATGGAGTTCTGCGGACGCCTACGTAGATTTGGCTGCAAGTGCTGCTGATGCGGCCGAGTACTTCAAGGATCGGAAAGATCACGAAGTGGAAAAACTGTTTTGGTCACAGTTTCATGTTCCAGCCCATCCGCTGTTGTTGAATGAACAAATGGCCGAGTGAGCCGAGCTCCATAGATTATCCGGACTTGCCATGAGGTCCGTTGTGGATCATCTGTGGCCGAGAGGGCCAAGGCTGAATAGCTACTTTAGCTTAGTGCAACAATTCCTTGGTGCTGTGCCACACATCAATGTTGTAAAGAGGTCGGCGTGCATAGAAGGCTCGCGGATGGCCCTTTCCCGTGTCAAAACATACTGGGTGGAGATGGATGCCACCACTGTTGCGGCACAGGGTTCGGCCATAGGCCGAGTGGCTGCCGAGCACTACTTTGAAGAAGTTCTTGAAGGCGCTCGTTCGATAGAGGCTTAGTGCTCGAAGAATATTATGTTTGAGTGACATGTATTCCCATTGTAAAAACAATGTTTTATTGAGTTTATCAAGGCTGTATTTATACTTTTGCCCGAAAGTACTATGATGCCTCCTGTGCGGCCGTTTATGTATATATGTATATAACCTAAAAGATGGCAGTCGTCGGCTTCAGCCCCCACGCATATAATGCGGGAAAGCTCGCAGAAGACGCATGTTCACACTTGATCCAACGTCTTGGTCCATTAAGGAGGTGATAGCGCAGTGAACTAGGCAATCGGAATATAATGCTTTAACACTTTCACTTAGCCAGAGGAGTTTGACAATGGGGCTACTATATAGCCCCTGGTGGCTCCGCACTCATCCGAATTCGGGGTGCGTACATGCCTGGCCAGGAAACAGCCCTTCGTTAATGCAGAGGAATCCCGAAGATTCCGCTAGGTCATCGAGTGGTTGACCAGTCTCACGCTATATCATGACAGTCAGTTTTCGGCTTTCTCTACTGAGGTGCTCGTCCGGATGAACCAGGGCACAATCGCAGTAGTTCTCCTGGTGCCGCCTTAGCCGATAGAGCGGAACGTAAGGCAGCAAAACACAAGAGCCGGGCAAACCCAACATTTGACCAAAGACATGATTCGGAGCTGATGCATATAAGGCCAAACTCGCGACGCCGAACACTCCCTAAGGTATTCGGTCTTTATGATGTAAACCAGGCTAAAAAGTGCCCTTTGTAATAAGCCCCTGGTGTCCAGGTACGTGCAATATTCTGACGTGGCCACATGCCAATACGTCAGCATCCTTCTCAATTGTACTAAGAATCCGGGGGATGTGTATCAACAAGAGACAGTAAAAAAGGTTTACGCAGGGTCTTAATCTAAAAAGAATCCTTGGAACGGGTCCCTGCTGCACGTCTGCGCCTGTGTCTCCGTTGTGCCGTATCCTGGACGGGTGTAGCACAATGGTCATCTGTAAAAGAGAGGAACTTAGTTGAAAAGTTGTCGTGCAAAAAGGTAGGTTATACTAAATAAACCATGTACAGTTCAAGATGAGTAAAGTTGAGCCTAATTGTCACTTGTTTACACGCTTTGAGCCCCTTGTATTGTTATAGGGGTATAGCCATCAAACCTGTATCAATTATATATAGCTGCACCGGACTCGTCTAACCGTGTCCCTGGTCTTATCGACCTGTCAGATGCTCTAGTTGGTGAGGCCGTCTAGTGTGCGGCTGCCCAGGCGACCGCATGGTCTTCCGCGCGCAAGGAGCGCTCAATATTTCCATTTACTGTAATGATGCCACGTGGACTGGGCATCTTAAGCATGAGGGAAGCGTAATGCGGTATTGCGTTAAAGCGAGCGAAAACTTCGCGTCTGAGTAGTGCTTGATAGCCACTTTGGAACGGAGCGATGTGGAAGGTTAGCTTTTCGCTGCGGAAGTTATCGGGAAAGCCGAATATAACCTCTAGTAGCAGTGAGCCCGTGCAATGGGCTTCTGGGCCTGGTGTTACTCCTTTAAAGGTAGTATTGCTATGGCTGATTTTTGTTGGGTCTATCCCCATTTTGCAGACTTTGTCCTGATATATCAGGTTTAAACTACTGCCGCCGTCCATCAGGACTCATGTGAAGTGGTATCCGTCAATTATCGGGTCTAACACCAAGGCAGCCCATCCTGCATGGCGGATACTTGCCGAGTAATCCCGATGGTCAAACGTGATCGGTTTGGACGACCAGTGGCAGAACTCCGCGGTGATAGGCCCTGGGGCATGTGTCTCTAGGAGTGCCGCTTTGTTTCTCCCCTTCATCACGTGTAACACATGTACTGTTTTGACTTCTGGTGGGAATTTCTTCTGTTCCCTAGTGCTTTGCTTGCGAGGCTCGTCCTCATCTTCGCTTGGTGTATCCTGCCCCTTGTGTTCGGCGTTGAGTTTGCCGGACTGCTTGAAGACCCAACATTCTCTATGGGTATGATTTGCAGGTTTATCGGGGGTGCTGTGGATCTGACATAGTTTGTCCAGAATCTTGTTCAGGCTGGACAGTTCGTCTTTGTTGCCTTTGGAGGGCAGCTTTTGCTAACCTGGCCGAGAGCTTCTGAATCCGGCGTTTACCTCCGTGCTCTTCGGGCTGTCTTCTTTATTCCGGCGCTTGGCTTCCCGTTTCCGTCCCTGACTTCGGATGTACTTGGGTCGCTGGTGCTGCATCGGGCTAACCAGCTGTCCTCGCCCGCGCAAAAGCGGGTCATGAGGCTTGTTAATGCTGCCATTGTTCTCAGCTTTTCTTGGCCGAGGTGTCTGGCAAGCCATTCGTCTCGAACGCTGTGCTTGAAAGCTGCTAAGGCTTCGGCGTCCGGACAGTTGACTATTTGGTTCTTTTTAGTGAGAAACCTGTTCCAAAGCTTTCGGGCTGACTCTCCGGGCTGTTGAGTTATGTGACTTAAATCGTCTGCATCCGGTGGTCGGACATAGGTCCCTTGAAAATTTGCCCGGAAAGCGTCTTCGAGCTCTTCCCAGCTTCCAATGGAGTTTTCGGGGAGGCTTTTAAGCCTGTGCCGAGCTGGCCCTTTGAGCTTGAGGGGTAAGTACTTGATGGCGTGGAGATCGTCTCCTCGAGCCATGTGGATATGGAGGATGTAGTCCTCAATCCAGACCCCAGGGTCTGTCGTTCCGTCATACGCCTCTATGTTTACGGGTTTGAATCCCTCTGGAAATTCATGGTCCAGCACCTCATCGGTGAAACATAGGGGGTATGCGGCACCCCTGTATTTGGGTGTACCGTGGTGTTCGGATTTTTGTTGTGTTGCATTGCGTGCTGGAGCGCGCTTGCTTGGCCCGTAGATGGATCTGGTTGCGCCGTCCTTTTGATGCGAGCCCTTACGTGGATCGCATACTGGCTTGTGTGTGATGTCGTTTGCCGCTCCATGTTGGCCACGAGGTCGTCTATCCGACCGGATGGCTGTTTTGTTTTTTGATTGCGGGGGATTTAAGGCCTCCTCATCGAATTCAGGTAGCAGCTTTCGCTTCGGATAGCTCTTTGTGTGGCGACTACCATCGTACTTTGCTGCAGTGTTGAGTACTTTACTCCATCTAATTCTGAGTGTGTCTTGTGCAGTCCTGAGCCTTTGCTTCTGCTTTTTCAGACTCCTCGCAGTGGCGACAAGCCTTTGATGGGTATTCTGTTGCTCCGGGAGCCTATCCGGTGTGATGTCATCTGGACTGTTATCTTCGCCGGAGTCGGGTTGTTCGGTTTGATTCTCCGTGTTGCCGCGGTCGGACGGTGGTTCAATGCCGTGTTTGTTGTCCGCTGGCTTACCCTTCCCTATCACTGAGTCTATATGATTGTTGTTTCTGCCGAGGCGGGATTTGGAGCGGCGCTTACACCGCCGCTTTGACTGCTTCTCGAGGGAACGATCCTTCGCTGCGTCCTGCCGTTCCTCGTCGTTGTTTTCTTTGGGTGTGTCCACCATGTATACATCATATGATGAAGTGAGCGTCCAGTGCCCTGTGGGCAGTGGCTCCTGTTCGTCTCCTGCATCATCGTCCATACTATCGATGTCTTCGGAGTCGAAGGCGAGCATGTCGGTCAAATCGTCGACAGTGGCTACTAAGTGGGTGGTGGGTGGGCGGCGAATTTCTTCGTCGTCCGCATCCCAATCTGGCCGGCCATAGTTCGGCCAGGACTCTCCTGACAAGGAGAGAGACCTTAATGAGTTCAGTAGGTCGCCAAAGGGCGAGTGCTGAAGGATATCCGCGGAGGTGAACTCCATGATCGGCGCCCAGTTGGATTCGATAGGCACGGGCGCAGGCGGTTCGGAGTCCGTGGCCGGGGGAGAATCCGGCAGTTCGGCGTTACGGCTCCCGTGAAGGGTAAGGTCGATACTCGGCTCGATCGTCGCTGAGAATGCGGCCTCCGTGGCGGGGTCTATCCACCCGTCCATGGATGGCGCAATTGGCTCTGAATTGAGGGTTGGAGTGGTTGCCGGTGCGGTCTCCTGAACACTGTCCGATGGTAGAGCTAAATTATGCTCATCGTGACCGTGCGGCGCACTCGGTGGGGGCTCGAATCCGTCGAAGATCAAGTCTCTGCAGATGTCGGCTGTGTAGTTAAGCTTCCAAACCTGACCTGGTGGCCAGGGGCGTAACTCTCGATCTGCTCCAGATGGCCAAGCGAGTTGGCCCACAGTGCGGAGCCGCCGGATACAAAGATCTGTCCGAGGAGAAAAGTCTCACCCCGGACTGCATCGCTATTGATGATTGAAGGAGCCATCGAGCCTAACGATGACGACACAGAGGAACTCTCAATGAAAGCGCCAATGTTGGTGTCAAAACCGGCGGATCTCGGGTAGGGGGTCCCGAACTGTGCGTCTAGGCGGATGGTAACAGGAGACGGGGGACATGATGTTATTACCCAGGTTCGGGCCCTCTCGATGGAGGTAAAACCCTACTCCTGCTTGATTGATCTTGATGATATGAGTATTACAAGAGTTGATCTACCACGAGATCGAAGAGGGTAAACCCTAGAAGCTAGCCTATGGTATGATTGTTGTCCTTGGTCCTACGGACTAAACCCTCCGGTTTATATAGACACCGGAGGGGGCTAGGGTTACACAGAGTCGGTTACAAGGAAGGAGATCTACATATCCGTATTGCCAAGCTTGCCTTCCACGCCAAGGAGAGTCCTAGCCGGACACGGGGCGAAGTCTTCAATCTTGTATCTTCATAGTCCAACAGTCCGGCCAAAGGATACAGTCCGGCTATCTGGATACCCCCTAATCCAGGACTCCCTCAATGACCGTCACCTTGGATCTCACTACTATCTCTGCTATGCTAGTTGTCTCGATGCTATCGATATGTCACGCTACCCTCCACTTGTTTGTCAAGCCTCCCAATATTCCATGAAACAACCTCTAACCTTTTCCACCATCCTAGCAAACCGTTGTTTGGCTATGTTACCACTTTGCTCAGCCCCTCTTATAATGTTGCTAGTTGCAGGTGCAGTTGTAGTTTGTTCCATGTTGGGACATGGATATGATGGAAATCATGGGATATCATAATATCTCTTATTTAATTAATGCATCTATATACTTGGTAAATGGTGGAAGGCTCGGACTCTTGCTGGGTGTTTTGTTCCACTCTTGCCGCCTTAGTTTCCGTCATACCGGTGTTATGTTCCTTGATTTTGCGTCCCCAACACGGTGAGGGTTTATGGGCCCCTCTTGATAGTTTGCTTCGAATAAAACTCTTCCAGCAAGGCCCAACATTGGTTTTACCATTTTCCTAATAACAACTAAAACTTGCATCGGGACTTGCCGGCCCCCGAGGTCCCTTAATCAACCCCCGGGCTAGTGCTCCACATGAGTGTTGGTCCACCTACCTAGCAGTCGGCGGTGCCGCCTAGGGGCAACTCGAGGTATTTTGGCTATTGTCCACTTTGCATAGACGGTGTTGTCCTGAGAACGAGATACGCGCGACTTCTATTGGGGTATCGACGCACCGGGTGGTCTTGCTGGCTTTGTTTTACCATTGTCGAATTGTCTTGTGCACCGGGATTCCGGATCTGATCGGAGGGTCCCTCAATGGAGGATTGTCTCCGCGGATCATGAGCTAGTCATGTGCTAAGTTGGGACACCCCTGTAGGGTTTAAACTTTTGAGAGCCATGCCCATGGTTATGTGGCAGATGAGAATTTGTTAATATCTGGTTGTAGTGGACTTGAAGTAAACTCAACTAAAATACACCAACCGCGTGCGTAACCATGATTGTCTCTTTTTGGGGAAGTTCGAGAGGAGAACACGGTTGGGTTATGTTTGAACGTAAGTAGTTTAGGATCACTTATTGATCATTACTAGTTCGCGACCGTTGCGTAGTTTCTCATCTTACTCTTGTACTCGTAAGTTAGCCACCATATATTGCTTAGTGCTGCTGCAACCTCACCACTTATCCGTTCCATACCCATTAAGCTTTGCTAGTCTTGATACCCATGGTAATGGTATTGCTGAGTGCTCGTGGCTCACAGATTACTACAACAACAGTTGCAGGTACATGTAATGCGAGTGCAATGCTTGCTTGTTTGGAGTTCTTCTGCTTCTTCTTCTTTTGATCAAGGGATAGGTTCCGGGTCGGGGAACCTGGGATTAGTAGGGTGGATGTCGTTCTCCTTTTTTGTCTGATTTCATCCGTAGTCGGATCCTTCTCCTCTGTATGATGGTTGCTATGTATTGATGTATTGTCGTGTGAATGTTGTAACTTGTGGCGAGTGTAAGCCTTTATCTTGTATTCTCATCTATTCAGTACATGGTATGATGCAATGATATCCACCTTGCTATGCGCTCGAAATGCGATTGTGCCCCGATCATGAGTTCATCACGTGATTGGGATAGAATCGCATCTTGGGTGCGACAATACCTACCGCCACTGTGTTGCATCATCCCTCCCTCTTTGGGGAAATACCGACGTAGCTTCAAGTGACATCAAAAGGAATTTCTGGCGCCGTTGCCGGGGAGGATCATCTAAATCTACCATGTTCCTAATCACAAATCGCATATCCTCGTAATTTACATTATTTGCCATTTGCCTCTTGTTTTCCTCTCCCCCACTGCACAAAATTTTGCCGTTTTATTCGCCCTCTTTTTCATTCGCCATTTTCTTGTCAGATCTCATGTTTGCTATCTTTTCTTATGTTGACATGTGCCTTCAATTTGCTTGCATCTTTGCTTGCTAAAATTCTATTGATATGGATCCTCATCCACTTGCTAATCCTTTCAAAAGATCCAATTATGATAAACCAATTGCTAGTGAATTGAGTTCACTAGATTATCTTTATGAAGTTTTGCTTGAGATTTATGAATCTGAAAATTGTGATGAAGTGTTAAACGAAGAAATTTATAAAGTGATTCCTGGTAGCTCCTTGAATGAAAAGCATGATTGCAATGATGTTATTATAAATTCTATGAATGTCAATTGTGCTAGTGATATGCAAAACCCCAAGCTTGGGGATGCTTGTTTTGCTATGTCCACTACTTATTGCAATGATCTTGATTGGGGTGATAATGATTCTTATGATCTTGAAAATTTATTTAAATCTCATGATGAATATGTTTATGATAATGTTAAAAGTGGGTTTGGAGAGTCCATGACTTTATTTGATGATAATCCCACTATTTTGGAAGAGTGTCAACTTTGCATGGATGTGGATCATGAAGAGAAAATTTATATGATAGCTATATTGTTGAATTTGATTATGATCTTACATGCAATTATTATGAGAGAGGAAAATATGGTTGTAGAAATTTGCATGCTACTAAATTACCTCTTGTTATGTTGAGATTGTCAATGTTTTATTCCTCTTCTTTGCTAAATATTTCTAGTATTGATAATTTGTTTTCTTATAAAATGCCTATGCATAGGAAGTATGCTAGACTTAAATGTGTTTGTCACATGTTTCATGATGCTCTCTTTGTGTTCAATTATTATCTCTCGTTTGAGCATCGTTGAAATCTTATGCCTAGCTAGGGGCGTGAAACAATAGCGCTTGTTGGGAGGCAATGATACATCTCCAACGTATCTATAATTTTTGATTGCTCCATGCTATATTATCTATTGTTTTGGACATTATTGGGCTTTATTATCCACTTTTATATTATTTTTGGGACTAACCTATTAACCGGAGGCCCAGCCCAGAATTGCAGTTTTTTGCCTGTTTTAGGGTTTCAAAGAAAAGGAATATCAAACGGAGTCCAAACAGAATGAAACCTTCGGGAACGTGATTTTCTCAACGAACAAGACTCGGGAGACTTGGACCCTACATCAAGACACAAAAGAGGAGGCCACGAGGTAGGGGGGCGCGCCTACCCCCCCCCCCCCCCAGGCGCGCCCTCCACCCTCGTGGTCCCATGTTGCTCCACCGACGTACTCCTTCCTCCTATATATACATACGTACCCCCAAACGATCAGATACGGAGCCAAAAACCTAATTCCACCGCCGCAACTTTCTGTATCCACAAGATCCCATCTTGGGGCCTCTTCCGGAGCTCCGCCGGAGGGGACATTGATCACGGAGGGCTTCTACATCAACACCATAGCCCCTCCGATGAAGTGTGAGTAGTTTACCTCAGACCTACGGGTCCATAGTTATTAGCTAGATGGCTTCTTCTCTCTTTTTGATCTCAATACAATGTTCTCCCCCTCTCTTGTGGAGATCTATTCGATGTAATCTTCTTTTTGCGGTGTGTTTGTTGAGATTGATGAATTGTGGGTTTATGATCAAGTTTATCTATGAACAATATTTGAATCTTCTCTGAATTCTTTTATGTATGATTGGTTATCTTTGCTAGTCTCTTCGAATTATCAGTTTGGTTTGGCCTACTAGATTGATCTTTCTTGCAATGGGAGAAGTGCTTAGCTTTGGGTTCAATCTTGCGGTGTCCTTTCCCAGTGACAGTAGGGGCAGCAAGGCACGTATTGTATTATTGCCATCGAGGATAACAAGATGGGGTTTTCATCATATTGCATGAGTCTATCCCTCTACATCATGTCATCTTGCTTAAGGCGTTACTCTATTTTTAACTTAATACTCTAGATGCATGCTAGATAGCGGTCGATGAGTGGAGTAATAGTAGTAGATGCAGGAAGGAGTCGGTCTACTTGTCTTGGACGTGATGCCTATATACATAATCATACCTAGCTATTCTCATAACTATGCTCAATTCTGTCAATTGCTCAACAGTAATTTGTTCACCCACCATAGAATACTTATGCTCTCGAGAGAAGCCACTAGTGAAACCTATGGCCCCCGGGTCTATCCTTATCATATTAATCTCCTACTACTTAGTTATTTCCTTTGCTTTTTTACTTTGCCTTTATTTTACTTTGCATCTTTATCACAAAAATACCAAAAATATTATCTTATCATATCTATCAGATTTCACTCTTGTAAGTGCCCGTGTAGGGATTGACAACCCCTATTCGCGTTGGTTGCGAGGATTTATTTGTTTTGTGCAGGTACGAGGGACTCGCGCGTAGCCTCCCACTGGATTGATACCTTGCTTCTCAAAAACTGAGGGAAATACTTACACTACTTTGCTGCATCATCCCTTCCTCTTCGGGGAAAACCAACGCGGTGCTCAAGAGGTAGCAAGAAGGATTTCTGGCGCCGTTGCCGGGGAGGTCTACGCAAAAGTCAACATTGCCAGTACCCATCACATACCCTTATCTCCCGCATTACATTATTTGTCATTTGCCTCTCGTTTTCCTCCCCCACTTCACCCTTGCCATTTTATTCGCCCCCTCTCTCTCTATCCTCCCTCTCTTTCTCTATTTGCCTCTTTTTGCCCGCTTGCTTTTTGTTTGCTTGTGTGTTAGCTTGCTTGCTTGTCACAATGGCTCAAGCTAATACTAAATTGTGTGACTTTACCAATACCAACAACAATGATTTTATTAGCACTCCGATTGCTCCTCTTACCGATGCTGAATCTTGTGAAATTAATACGGCTTTGCTGAATCTTGTCATGAAAGATCCGTTTTCCGGCCTTCCTAGTGAAGATGCCGCTACCCATCTAAATAGCTTCGTTGATTTGTGTGACATGCAAAAGAAGAAAGATGTGGATAATGATATTATTAAATTGAAGCTATTTCCTTTTTCTCTTAGAGATCATGCTAAAGCTTGGTTTTCGTCTTTGCCTAAAAATAGTATTGATTCATGGAACAAGTGCAAAGATGATTTTATCTCTAAGTATTTTCCTCCCGCTAAGATCATCTCTCTTAGAAACGATATTATGAATTTTAAGCAACTTGATCATGAACATGTTGCACAAGCTTGGGAGAGAATGAAACTAATGATACGTAATTTCCCTACTCATGGTTTAAATTTGTGGATGATTATACAAAAAATTTATGCCAGATTGAATTTTGCTTCTAGAAATCTTTTAGATTCGGCCACGGGAGGCACTTTTATGGAAATCACTTTAGGAGAAGCTACTAAACTCCTAGATAATATTATGGTTAATTATTCTCAATGGCATACTGAAAGATCTACTAATAAAAAGGTGCATGCGATAGAAGAAATTAATGTTTTAAGTGGAAAGATGGATGAATTTATGAAATTATTTGCTAATAAAAGTGTTTTTCTGATCCTAATGATATGCCCTTGTCTACTTTGATTGAGAATAATAATGAATCTATGGATGTGAATTTTGTTGGTAGGAACAATTTTGGTAACAACGCGTATAGAGGAAATTTTAATCCTAGGCCTTATCCTAGTGATCCCTCTAATAATTATGGTAACTCCTACAAAAATTCTTATGGAAATTATAATAAGATGCCCTCTGATTTTGAATCTAGTATTAAAGAATTTACTACTTCGCAAAAGAATTTCAATGCTATGATTGAAGAAAAATTGCTTAAGATTGATGAGTTGGCTAGGAACGTTGATATAATTTCTCTTGATGTTGATTCTTTGAAACTTAGATCTATTCCACCTAAGCATGATATCAATGATTCTCTCAAAGCCATGAGAATTTCCATTGATGAGTGCAAAGAAAGAACCGCTAGGATGCGTGCTAAGAAAGATGCCTTTATAAGAGCGTGTTCTTCTAGTTCCTATGAAAATAAAGATGAAGATCTAAAATTTATTGATGTGTCCCCTATTAAATCTTTGTTTTGCAATATGAATCTTGATAATGATGGCACTGAATATGATCCACCTTTACCTAGAAGGCGTTCCAAGAATTCGGAATTTTTTGATCTTGATGCTAAAATTGATAAAAGTGGGATTGAAGAAATTAAAACCCTAGATGTTGCTAAACCCACTACTATGGATTTCAAGGAATTTAACTATGAAAATTGCTCTTTGATTGATTGTATTTCCTTGTTGCAATCCGTGCTAAATTCTCCTCATGCTTATAGTCAAAATAAAGCGTTTACTAAACATATCGTTGATGCCTTGATGCAATCTTATGAAGAAAAACTTGAATTGGAAGTTTCTATCCCTAGAAAACTTTATGATGAGTGGGAACCAACTATTAAAATTAAAATTAAAGATCATGAATGCTATGATTTGTGTGATTTGGGTGCTAGTGTTTCCATGATTCTAAAGACTTTGTGTGATTTTTTAGGTTTCCGTGATTTTGATGATTGCTCTCTAAACTTGCACCTTGCGGATTCCACTATTAAGAAACCTATGGGAAGAATTAATGATGTTCTTATTGTTTCAAATAGGAATTATGTACCCATATATTTTATTGTTCTTGACATAGATTGCAATCCTTCATGTCCTATTATTCTTGGTAGACCTTTCCTTAGAACGATTGGTGCAATTATTGATATGAAGGAAGGAAATATTAGATTACAATTTCCATTAAGGAAAGGCATGGAACACTTTCCTAGAAATAAAATAAAATTACCTTATGAATCTATTATGAGAGCCACTTATGTATTGCCTACCAAAGATGGCAATACCTAGATCTATTCTTGCTTGTTATGCCTAGCTAGGGGCGTTAAACGATAGCGCTTGTTGGGAGTGAACCCAATTTTATTTTTATTCCTTGATTTTTGCTCCTGTTTAGTAAGAAATAATTTATCTAGCCTCTGTTTTGGTTGTGTTTTTATGTTTAATTAGTGTTTGTGCCAAGTAGAACCGTTGGGAAGACTTGGGGAAAGTCTTGTTGAACTTGCTGTAAAAAACAGAAACTTTAGCGCTCACGAGAACTGCTGTCATTTTTATTTGGAAAATGCTAGTTATTTAATTATTTTTTCAGATGATTAATAGATAAATGCCTCACGTCCGGCAATTTATTTTAGAATTTTTGGGGCTCCAGATCTTGTGCTTGCTACAGATTACTACAGACTGTTCTGTTTTTGACAGATTCTGTTTTTCTTGTGTTGTTTGCTTATTTTGATGAATCTATGGCTAGTAAAATAGTTTATAAACCATAGAGAAGTTGGAATACAGTAGGTATAACACCAAAATAAATAAAGAATGATTTCATTACAGTACCTTGAAGTGGTCTTTTATTTTCTTTCGCTAATGGAGCTCACGAGATTTTCTACTTTAAGATTTGTGTTGTGAAGTTTTCAAGTTTTGGGTAAAGATTTGATGGATTATGGAACAAGGAGTGGCAAGAGCCTAATCTTGGGGATGCCCATGGAACCCCCAAGATAATCTAAGGACACCTAAAATCCAAAGCTTGGGGATGCCCCGGAAGGCATCCCCTCTTTCGTCTACTTCTATCGGTAACTTTACTTGGAGCTATATTTTTATTCACCACATGATATGTGTTTTGCTTGGAGCGTCTTGTATTATTTGAGTCTTTGCTTTTTAGTTTACCACAATCGTCCTTTCTGTAGACACCTTTTGAGAGAGCCATACATGACTTGGAATTTGTTAGAATACTCTATGTGCTTCGCTTATTTCTTTTGAGTTATATAGTTTTGCTCTAGTACTTCACTTATATCTTTTAGAGCACGGTGGTCGATTTGTTTTATAGAAACTATTGATCTCTCATGCTTCACTTAGATTATTTTGAGAGTCTTAATAGCATGGTAATTTTCTTAAAATCCTAATATGCTAGGTATACAAGATTAATAATAAAAAATTTCTTAAGAGTGTTTTGAATACTAAGAGAAGTTTGATGCTTGATGATTGTTTTGAGATATGGAGGTAATAATATCAAAGTCGTGCTAGTTGAGTAGTTGTGAAATTGAGAAATACTTGTGTTGAAGTTTGCAAGTCCCGTAGCATGCATGTATGGTAAACGTTATGTAACAAATTTGAAACATGAGGTGTTATTTGATTGTCTTCCTTAAGAGTGGCAGTCGGGGACGAGCGATGGTCTTTTCCTACCAATCTATCCCCCTAGGAGCATGCACGTAGTACCAAAGTTTTTGATGACTTGTAGATTTTTGAAATAAGTATGTGAGTTCTTTATGACTAGACCTGGCCATGGGCAGCCCGGCCCGAAAAAGCCCGACCCGGCCCGGCCCGACGCTGCTCCCGGGCCGGGCTCGGGCCTAGATTTTGAGCCCGGTGGCCTGGCCGGGCCGGGCCCGGGCCCGTCATTTTTGCAGTTTTCTGAAGAGGCCCGGCCCAAGGCCCGAGGCCCGGCGGGCTTTTGCATGTACGGGCCGGGCTTGGGCCCAAAAACTAGGCCCGATGGTGGGGTCGGGCCGGGCTTGGCCCCAGGTTTTTTGGCTCAGGCTTGGCTAGGCCCGGCCCGAAGCCCGGCCCGGCCCGAGGTTTGGCCAGGTATATTTATGACTAATGTTGAGTCCATGGATTATACACACTCTCACCCTTCCATCCTTGCTAGCCTCTTCGGTACCGTGCAGTGCCCTTTCTCACATTGAGAGTTGGCGCAAACTTCGCTGGTGCATCCAAACCCCGTGATATTATACGCTTTTTCACACATAAACCTCCTTATATCTTCCTCAAAATAGCCACCATACCTACCTATTATGGCATTTCCATAGCCATTCCGAGATATATTGCCATGCAACTTTCCACCATTCCGTTCATCATGACACATTCATCATTGTCATATTGCTTACAATGATCATGTAGTTGACATAGTATTTGTGGCAAATCCACCGTTCATAATTCTTTCATACGTGTCACTCTTGGTCCATTGCATATCCCGGTACACCGCCGGAGGCATTCATATAGAGTCATCTTTCGTTCTAGCATCGAGTTGTAATCATTGAGTTGTAAATTAATAGAAGTGTGATTGAGGGAGTCCTGGATTTGGGGTCTCCGGACAGCCGAACTATACCCATTGGCCGGACTGTTAGACTATGAAGATACAAGTTTGAAAACTTTGTCTCATGTCCGAATGGGACTCTACTTGGCGTGGAAGGCAAGCTAGGCAATACGGATATGAATATCTCCTCCTTTGTAACCGACCTTGTGTAACCCTAACCCTCTCCGGTGTCTATATAAACTGGAGGGTTTTAGTCCATAGGACAACAATGACAACACACAATCATACCATAGGCTAGCTTCTAGGGTTTAGCCTCTCTGATCTCGTGGTAGATCTACTCTTGTACTACCCATATCATCAATATTAATCAAGCAGGACGTAGGGTTTTACCTCCATCAAGAGGGCCCGAACCTGGGTAAAACATTGTGTCCCCTGCATCCTGTTACCATCCGTCCTAGATGCACAGTTCGGGACCCCCTACTCGAGATCCGCCGGTTTTGACACCGACATTGGTGCTTTCATTGAGAGTTCCTCTGTGTCGTCACTATTAGGCCCGATGGATCCTCCGATAATCAACAATGATGCGGTCCAGGGTGAGACCTTTCACCCAGGACAGATCTTCATGTTCGGCGGCTTTGCACTGTGGGCTAATTCGCTTGGCCATCTGGAGCAGATTGAAAGCTACGCCCCTGGCCATCAGGTCAGATTTGGAAGTTTGAACTACACGGCTGGCATCCGCGGAGACTTGATCTTCGACAGATTCGAGCCACAGCCGAGGGCGCCGCTCTGTCACGATGGGTATGACCTAGCTCTGCCACCGAATAGTGCCCTGGAGGCCGCGCCCACATCAGCTCCGACCCTTAGCTCGGAGCCAACTGCGCCGATCGAGGACGGGTGGCTAGGCACCGCCTCGGGGGCTGCGGTCTCAACGGAGATTGAGCCGAACACCAGCCTCATCCTCTGCGAAGCCCGTGACTCCAAGGCGCCGGACTCTTTTCTGGACTCCGAACCATCCGCGCCCCTGCCAATCGAATCCGATTGGGCGCCGATCATGGAATTCACCACCGCGGATATCTTTCAGCACTCGCCCTTCGGCGACATTCTGAACTCACTAAGGTCTCTCTCTTTGTCAGGAGAGCCCTGGCCGGACTATGGCCAACAGGATTGGGATGCGGACGACGAAGAAATTCGACGCCCACCCACCACCCACCTCGTAGCCGCTGTCGATGATTTAACCGACATGCTCGACTTTGACTCCGAAGACATCGATGGTATGGACGACGATGTAGGAGACGAACAGGAACCAGCACCTATAGGGCACTGGAAAGCCACCTCATCATACGATATATACATGGTGGATACACCCAAAGAAGGCAATGGCGACGAGATAGCGGAGGATGACCCCTCCAAGAAGCAACCCAAGCGCTGACGTCAGCGGCGCCGCTCTAAGTCCCGCCAAAGCAAAAGTGGTGATACCGGCACAGGAGATAATAAAACTCCGGATAGTGCCGATGATAACAACAATCCCCTCCAGCAAGATTTAGAGCAGGAGGATGGAAGAGCCAGCCCTCCTGAGAGAGCGGCAGACGGAGAAGAGGAGGATGATAATTACATGCCCCCCTCCGAAGACGAGGCAAGCCTCAGCGACGACGAATTCGCTGTGCCAGAGGATCCCGTCGAACAAGAGCGCTTCAAGCGCCGGCTTATGGCCACGGCAAATAGCCTGAAGAAAAAGCAGCAGCAGCTTCATGCTGATCAAGATCTGCTAGCTGACAGATGTACTTAAGTCCTCGCCGCCGAGGAATACAAACTCGAGCGCCCCTCCAAGAGTTACCCAAAGTGCAGGTTGCTACCCCGACTGGAGGAAGAAGCGTATGATGCGGCTGATCGGCCACCTCGTGGCCGTGATAGAGAGGCATTATAGCCAAAAGCTCAGCCCGCACCCCGATGCCATTCAAATAAAAAAGCATGGGGAAACACGCCAGACCTGCGAAAAGTATTGGAGGACAAAGCAAAGCATGCAAGATCGATCTACGGATCACGAGGGCGCGCCACTATGCGAGACGATAAACGTCACGCCGGATACAGTAAAAGTAAATCTGGCCGGGCCGAACACAGTGGGCAAGACCCATTCGAGCTACGTCGCGACATAGCCCAATACAGAGGCGCCGCACACCCCTTACGCTCCACAGACGAAGTAATGTATCATCAAATCCGAGAAGGTTTCAAACCTGTAAATATTGAATCATACGACGGCACTACAGATCCTGCGGTATGGATCAAGGATTTCCTCCTCCACATCCACATGGCCCGCGGTGATGACTTACACGCCATCAAATACCTCCCACTAAAGCTCAAAGGACCAGCACGGCATTGGCTTAATAGCTTGCCAGCAGATTCCATTAGCTGTTGGGAAGATCTGGAAGCCGCATTCCTCGACAACTTTCAGGGCACTTATGTGCGACCGCCAGATGCCGATGACTTGAGCCACATAATTCAGCAGCCAGAAGAGTCGGCCAGACAATTCTGGACTCAGTTCCTAACAAAGAAAAATCAAATCGTCGACTGTCCGGATGCAGAGGCCTTAGCGGCTTTCAAACACAACATCCGTGACGAGTGGCTAGCCCGGAACCTTGGTCAGGAAAAGCCGAAATCTATGCAGCCCTCACGACACTCATGACCCGCTTTTGTGCGGGAGAAGACAGCTGGCTGGCTCGCAGCAATAACATGTCAAAAAACCATGGTACTTTGGATACCAAGGACGACAATAGCAGTTCGCGTCGCAACAAACATAAGCACCGCATTAACAGCGATAATACTGAAGATACGGCAGTCAATGCCGGATTCAAAGGCTCTAAACCCGGTCAGCGGAAAAAGCCATTTAAACAAAGTACGCCGGGCCCGTCCAGTTTGGACCGCATACTCGATCGCTCATGTCAAATACACGGCACCCCCGACAAGCCAGCCAACCACACCAATAGGTATTGTTGGGTATTCAAGCAGGCCGACAAGTTAATTGTAACACCCCGGATGTAATTTACCTTATCTGTATCCCAACTCTTGCCGTTTCCGGCACTAAGCTATGATATTTGCTCGTTGTCGGGTTTTTGTCTCCGTGTGTTGTTGTCTTTGTCATGCATCTCATATCATGTCATCATGCGCATTGCATTTGCATACGTGTCCGTCTCATGCATCCGAGCATTTTCCTCGTTGTCCGTTTTGCATTCCGGCGCTCCTATGTCACCCGGTGTCCCTTTCTACCTCTTTTTGTGTGCCGGTGTTAAATGTTTACGGATTGGACCGAGACTTGTCATGCGGCCTTGGGTTACTACCGGTAGACCGCCTGTCAAGTTTCGTTCCATTTGGACTTCGTTCGATACTCCAACGGTTAACCGAGGGACCGAGAAGGCCTTGTGAGATTTGCAGCCCAACACCTTTAATTGCTGGCCCAAAACCCACCAAAACCTCTCCCATCGTCAAAAGCGTTCGATCATGATCGCGTGGCCGAAAACCGCACTCCATTTGGAGCTTCCTAGCTCCCTCTACCTCTATAAATAGACCCTCCTCCGAAATTTCCGGGTCTTCTTCCCCCTAACCCTAGAAAGAACCCCTCTCCGCTGTCGGACAACGTCCACCCTAGCCGGACGCACCGCCGTCGCCAATCCAGGGGCGCCACGTGTCCCGCGTGCCCCACATCGCCGCTTCTGCCCGTGCCGGCCCGCGCGGCCCGTGCGGGGCCCTCCCCGGCCCGACACGAGCGCCGCTCCGCGCCTTTTCCTCCGCGAGCGCGTCGCCTAACCACCTCCTCTTGCCGGATCGCCGCCGCCGCGCCATCGCCGTCCGGAGCCAAGCTCCGCCCCGGCGAGCTCCCCGCCGTGCTGCTTCCGCCCGACGCCGCCGCAGGTCACCGCCTCGTCGCCCCCTCGTCGTCCGCGCCAAGTCCGGCTACCCGGTGACCCTGCGTCCCTCTCCGGTGAGGACCCGGTCCAACTCCGACAACCTCAACCCCGGCCATCCTCAGCTTCCGCGCCGCGATCCGGATCTGGATCCGCCGCCGCAACAGTAACCCTAGATCCGGGGTTGACTTTCCCTCTCGCTCAATTATTTTTATGCAATCTTCATCATGCCATAACTCTGTATCCGTAGCTCCAATTTGTGCGTGTAGCATATCAAAATGTTCGTCTCGACGAGTACATCATTTCATCTCATTGCATCATTTTCATTTGAGCTCATCTTGATTCCCGAAATTCTGTTAGAAGAGGGCTATGTGAGGAAAGTTGCAGATCTGTTTCAGCAAATAGCCTTTTGTCATTTTTGCCATGATTCATGTGTGCATGCTATGATCCTGAGCTCTACATGTGTTTTGTTAAATGCCATGCCATCTTTACAGGGGTGTATTCCATGTATTTTTGTGATCTTCGTGGTGACTAGCACAAGCATGCAAAGTAGCTTACTCGGTGAAGCTAATTTCAGGGACTTAGAATTTCACTAAGTCCTTGTCCTGATATTGTTTTTAACGTATGTTCATGTTGTTTCCTAGTGATTCATGCCTCTTTTGAGCATGTTCAGTAAGGATGTTTTGTAGATAATGTTGTGCTCTATCCATCCATGTCTTTGTTTGCATTTATGGAGCACCCTAGCTTGGGTCAATCGAGCTCTACTTTTGCTATAAAATGTTCCTGGCAGATTGTTGACATGTTTAGCGATTTTGCCGAGGATGTTGTTATTGATCCGTGCATGCTATGTTATTGTTCTTGCCATGTCTAGCTCCTATGCCATGTCTTCTTGATGGATGTATGCTTAGTTTGTCATGAAATGCCTCGTAGTGAGTGCATCAAGCTCGTGAACATGCCTACTTGGTAATCTGTTTTGCATGCTCCAGTTTTTCACTAAGTCTGAATCTGTTTATGTTTTTGCTATGTTCACATGCTTGCATTTGTATTTTCTGATCCCTTTTGGCTCATGGTCACTAAGGGACTTTTGTTATATGCTTTGATTAGCTTCATGCCATGCCTTTCCTTGCCATGTTATATTCCTGTAGCATGTAGTTTTCATGCTCTAAAGTGTGCTTCCTGATGTTAAATTCCTGATTTGTTGTTATTTCTCTAAGGCTGGAACCTGTTATCGTTTGCACTTTTGCCATGCTTGTTTGAACCTGTTAATGAGTGATTTAGCCGTAGCTCAGTGTTCATCTTTTGTCAAGCATCATGAGTGGATCCATTCCATTTATTTTGTTGCTATGTTTGGGTGTTGTAGCATATTTAACTTGATGCATTTAGTTGCTCACTTGCTGTTTATCGCAGACCGGTGCCATATTTGTTTTGCTTGCCATTTCCAAACCGTGCATCCGATTCCGGTGATCTTTATATCGATTTCGACCGAAATTATACCCTCTTTCCAGTGGCACTCTTGGATTTCCTAGTTGAGGCCAGGTTCATTCATTCCTTTCCAAATCTTGCATATGCATCACATACCGCATCCTGCATATCATACCATGTTTGCATCATGTTGCTTGAGCATTGCACGTGGTTGATTGTGTTCCTTTTTCTTGTTGTTATTGTTTGGGTAGAGCCGGGAGACGAGTTCGTGAACGAGGAGCCCATTGAGTTCGCTTACGAGGATCAAGACAACTCTGAGAACTATGCAGGCAAGATGACCATACCCTCGAAATCACTTCTATGTTTGCTTGCTAGAAGCTCGTTCTTTTGCTATGCCTATGCTACGATACCTACCACTTGCTTATCATGCCTCCCAAATTTCCATGTCAAACCTCTAACCCACCATGTCCTAGCAAACCGTTGTTTGGCTATGTTACCGCTTTGCTCAGCCCCTCTAATAGCGTTGCTAGTTGCAGGTGAAGATTGGAGATCGTTCCTTGCTGGAACTTGTTTATTGTTGGGATATCACAATATTATCTTGTTTATCTTAATGCACCTATATACTTGGTAAAGGGTGGAAGGCTCGGACTTATGCCTGGTGTTTTGTTCCACTCTTGCCGCCCTAGTTTCCGTCATACCGGTGTTATGTTCCTTGATTTTGCGCCCCTTATGCGGTTGGGTGATAATGGGAACGCCTTGACAGTTCGTCTTGAATAAAACTCCTCCAGCAAGGCCCAACCTTGGTTTTACCATTTGCCACCTAAGCCTTTTTCCCTTGGGTTTCGCAGACTCAAGGGTCATCTTTATTTTAAACCCCCGGGCCGGTGCTCCTCTGAGTGTTGGTCCAAACTAGAGTCCTTTGCAGCGCCCCCTCGGGGAAACTCGAGGTTTGGTTTTAGCTGTACGGAGCGCTCATCCGGTGTTCCCTGAGAACAAGATACGTGCGACTCCTATCGGGATTTGTCGGCACATCGGGTGGCTTTGCTGGTCTTGTTTTACCTGTCAAAATGTCTTGTAACCGGGATTCCGAGTCTGATCGGGTCTTCCAGCTAGAAGGAATATCCTTCGTTGACCGTGAGAGCTTGTGATGGGCTAAGTTGGGACACCCCTACAGGGATTTGAACTTTCGAAAGCCATTCCTGCGGTTATGGGCAGATGGGAATTTGTTAATGTCCGGTTGTAGAGAACTTGACACATGACTTAACTAAAATACATCAACCGCGTGTGTAACCGTGATGGTCTCTTCTTGGCGGAGTTCGGGAAGTGAACACGGTGTTGGAGTAATGCTTGACGTAGGTTGTTCTAGGACCACTTCTTGATCATACTTTCTCTAACGTGCCTTGCCTTCTCTTCTCGCTCTCATTTGCGTATGTTAGCCACCATATATGCTAGTCGCTTGCTGCAGCTCCACATCATACCTTTACCTTACCCATAAGCTTAAATAGTCTTGATCGCGAGGGTATGAGATTGCTGAGTCCCCGTGACTCACAGATTCCTTCCAAAACCAGATGCAGGGACCGATGATTCCGCTCCACGTGACGCGTTTGAGCTCAAGTGGGAGTTTGATGAAGACTCTCGTCGTTACTATGTGTCTTTCCTAGATAATCAGTAGTGGTGCCCAGTTGGGGCGATCGGGGACTTTGTCGCATTTGGTGGTTGATCTTTATTTCGGTTCCGTAGTCGGACCCTCAATGTATTGGATGAATGTAATGACTTATTTATGTATTTGTGTGACGTGGCGAGTGTAAGCCAACTATGTACCTTTCCCCTTTATTTATTTATAGGGGTTGTTGTGAAGATTACCTCACTTGCGACATTTCTTTCAATGCGGTTATGCCTCTAAGTCGTTCTTCGACACGTAGGAGATATAGCCATATCGAGGGCGTTACAAGTTGGTATCAGAGCCTTCCCCGACCTTAGGAGCCCCCTGCTTGATCGAATCGCTGGCGCTGTTGAGTCTAGAAAAATGTTTTGAGTCTTTTAGGATTATATATATCGGAGAGTTAGGAATTCTTTTACTCCTCAGTCCCTTCGTCGCTCTGGTGAGGCATCTTGACATAGAGTTTTGACTCTTCTCTTCTCAAATTTCACTAAATTTTTTTTAGGATCACGCGGGTATCTTGGAATCATTCCGATGGTTTTGTGATGAGAACATTGTTCTTGGTGCCTCCTGACATTTAGGGGTTGTGGCAGTGTCCCGGGGAGTTGAGCTCCGAGGTGTTGTAGTCACAAAGTTATCGTGGAGGTTCTGGAATACCTGAGTTTCGCCGACATCAAAAATCTCTTTTATGCCGTTGTTGGTGAGATAACCTCGACGCCACCCAGTACTAGGGCGGGAGTTCGGGAGTATTGCCATAACTCGTATAACAGATGCTTTTCGAAGGTTGAGGTAAATGATTTCCGAGGTTTCTTGGTTATGTGTTGAAGGATGGATACAGCTGGATGTATGATTTGCTAGATTTGGGTGAGATATTATGCTTCCCCTGTATCCCCAACACCTGATTGCATAACCGGAAAGGTTCGGGAGTTTCATAGGTGGGAATTCTTGTAGCTCTAGTTCTTCTTCCGCGGATATTTGGTTTGTGATTGGGTAATCCTTACCAAGTAGTTGCTCTTGTCCGTACCTTGTTGTTTTATTCTTCTACCTCAATTCTAAGTGGCTTCTCAATTTATGGAATGTGACCATTTCAATTGGAATTCATTCGTTCATTTTGTTCGGATGTGAAGACTATATGTTGCAATTTCAATCCGTTTGATTTAGCTTAAATATCTATCTGTCAAGATGCTAATGGATGTCACCTCTTCAGGATGGCTCCTCCAACGCGCACGACTCTGAATCCTGATCTGCCACCACCACCTCCACCTCCGGAGGCATGGCAAGCTATGATGGCCACTACCAATGCAAACACGCAGCTGATCATGCAGCTCTTGCAAGAGCGCACTCAAGGGAATCATGGCCATGGCAACAATCAGAATCAGTTTGCTACACTCAACCAGTTCCTCGCTAACCAGCCAAAGACCTTCAGCAACTGTGTCGAAGCAACAGACAGTGATGATTGGCTCGTGGATATCTGCAAGCATTTCGAGTGCAGCAACGTCAGGCCTGAGGACTTTGTCAAGTTTGCCTCCTTCCAACTCAAAGACCAAGCTGCAGAATGGTTTCAGCAATACAAAGATTCCAGATGAGGCTGTGTGATTACCTGGGATGAATTCCGTCAAGACTTCAAAGCTCATCATATTCCTTAGAGTGTGGTTGAGAGCAAGTGTGAGGAATTCCGCAACCTGAAGCAAGGCTCTTTTTCTGTTTACCAGTACAACATCATGTTTCAGAAGCTCGCCCGTTTCGCTAAGCAAGACGTCCCTGACGAGAAGAGCATGATATACCAGTTCAGGGGTGGTCTCAGAGAAGATCTTCAACTAGCTCTCGTCCTCTTTGAGCCCAAGAAGTACGATGAGTTTTACAACATGGCACTGAAACAAGAGGCTACTCAACTGAAGTGCGATGCTTCCAAGAAGCGGGTCAGAGATGTGACTTCTTCTTCCTCAACTCAAGTGGTTTCTAAGCAGCAAAAGTATTGGCTGCCTCCTCCTCCTCCGTTCCGTCAGCCTTATCAGCAGAAGAGCAAAGGTGGCAGTGGATCTTCCCACCCACCCAACCCAGGCTTTCAGAACAAGACTTCGTCTCAAGCTCCAAGATCAAGTGCTCCGTATCACCGTCCGCTTTTAGAGGTCACGTGCAACAAGTGCCAACAGAAGGGTCACTATGCCAACAAATGCTTCAATCAGAGGCGTATTCCCTCTCCTCCTCCTGTGAGGTCTGCCAGTACCGCAGTGGTCAAACATAACCCCAAGCACGCCAAGGTCAATATGATGAATGCAGCTCAGGCAGAGGAATCGCCAGAGGTGATCATGGATAACCTTCCTGTTAACGATATTCCAGCAAGAGTTCTTTTTGACACTGGTGCATTGCATTGTTTCATTTCTAAACCTTTTGCATCAAAGTATGAGTGTGATTATCAACATTTGCTAAGATCCTTTTCAATTGTGTCCCCGGGCAAGCAAATGTCAGCTAATATCATGATCCCGGATGTTTCTATCATGATGGGTGACTACGAATTTCTGGCTTCTCCAATTGTTCTTGGTGACTCGGATATTGATCTTATTCTCGGAATGGATTGACTTTATAAGCACAAGGCTCAGCTTGATTGTGCTGCCAAGCAGATTCAATTGACACATTCGTCTGAGGATGCGATCGTCTTTGCCGCTCGTGATGATACCATTCGACTGTTTTCTCTCAATGAGAAGGGCGAATTGGATGCCATCTCTCAGATTCCAGTCGTTTGTGAATATCAAGACGTCTTTCCAGAAGAGCTTCCAGGAATGCCTCCGCACCGGCAAGTTGAATTTGTCATCAAACTTGAGCCTGGCACGGAACCTATTTGCAGACGTCCTTACAAGCTGGGACCGAAAGAGTTGAAAGAATTGAAGAAACAACTCGATCATCAAGAGCGTTTGGGCCTCATCCGACCTAGTTCTTCTCCGTGGGGTTGTGGAGTTCTTTTTGTGAAGAAGAAGGATGGAACGGACCGACTTTGTGTCGACTACCGCCCTTTGAACAAGAAGACCATAAATAACAAGTACCCACTTCCCAACATCAATGAGCTTTTCGAACAACTCAAAGGTGCTAAAGTATTCTCCAAGCTTGACCTCCGTATGGGCTATCATCAGATTCGCATTCGTGAAGAGGATATTCCCAAGACAGCATTCAGAACAAGCTATGGTTCATATGAATACACTGTCGTGTCTTTCGGCCTCGTCAATGCTCCTCCAACATTCTCTCGCATGATGAACTTCATCTTCAACCCCAACACTAATGAGTTCGTCTTGGTCTACCTCAATGACATTTTGGTTTTTTCCAAGAACAAGGAAGATCATGCCAAGCATTTGATATTGGTGCTGGATAAGCTCAGAGAACATCAGTTCTATGCCAAGTTTTCTAAGTGCGAGTTTTGGCTCGATGAGGTTCTCTACCTTGGGCATATCATTTCTGCCATGGGCATCACTGTTAATCCTGAGAAGGTGTCTGCAATTGTGGATTGGGAACCACCTCAGAATGTGAAGCAACTCCGCAGCTTCCTTGGGCTCGCAAGCTATTGCAGAAGGTTCGTTGAGAACTTTTCACAGATCGCGAAGCCTCTTTCCAACCTTCTCCAGAAGCACGTGAAGTACGTCTGGTCTCCTGATTGTGACATCGCTTTCAACACCCTGAAAGAGAAGTTAGTCACTGCTCCAGTTCTGACTCCTCCTGATGAATCCAAACCGTTCGAGGTCTTCTGTGATGCTTCCCTTCAAGGTCTTGGTGCAGTATTGATGCAAGAGAAGAAATTTGTGGCTTATACCCCTCGCTAGTTGAAGTCCAATGAAAAAAACTACCCCACTCATGACCTCGAGTTGGCGGCAGTTGTGCATGCTCTTTTGACTTGAAGACATCTCTTATTGGGAAGAAAAGTGGACATATTCACTGATCACAAGAGTCTCAAGTACATCTTTACTTAGCCTAATCTCAACCTCAGGCAGACTCGTTGGGTCGAAATGATTCAAGAGTATAATCCGAGTATCGAATATACTCCAGGCAAGGCCAATGTAATTGCTGACACATTGAGCAAGAAGGCTTACTGCAACAGTCTGATTCTCAAGCCTTACCAACCCGAGCTTTGTGAAGCTTTCCGCAAACTCAATCTGCAAGTTGTTCCTCAAGGTTTCCTCGCCAACCTCCAAGTCTCCCCTACTTTGGAAGATCAGATTCGCGAGGCTCAACTTCTTGATGCTATGGTGAAGAAGGTGAAGATTGGGATTGCCAAGAGTTAACCCAAGTACAAGTGCTATCGCCTTGATGACAAGGATACTCTATTCTTCGAGGATCGCATTGTTGTGCCTAAAGGTGACCTTCGTAAAGTCATTATGAACGAGGCTCACAATTCACTCCTCTCGATTCACCCTGGAAGTACAAAGATGTACCATGACCTCAACCAGTCATATTGGTGGACTCGAATGAAGCGTGAGATTGCTCAGTCCGTGAAATGAATGTGATGTGTGCAGAAGAGTGAAAGCAGAACACCAACGACCAGCTGGTCTCCTCCAACCTCTTGCCATTCCAGAATGGAAGTTTGACCATATTGAGATGGACTTCGTGACTGGATTTCCAAAGTCCAAGCGTGGCAATGATGCTATCTTCGTTGTCATCGACAAACTCAGTAAAGTGGCTCATTTCCTTCCTATCAAAGAATCCACCACAGCCGCTCAATTGGCAGAGCTATATACCTCTTAGATTGTCTCTCTGCATGGCATTCCGCAGTTGATTTCTTCAGATCGTGGCAGCATCTTCACCTCCAAGTTTTGGGATTCTTTTTAGAAGGCCGTGGGCACCAACATCCGTTTCAGCACAGCTTTTCATCCCCAAACTAGTGGCCAAGTCGAGCGAGTTAATCAGATTTTTGAAGATATGCTCAGGGCTTGCATCATCTCTTTCGGTATGAAATGGAAAGATTGTCTTCCATATGCCGAGTTCTACTACAACAAGAGCTTCCAAGCGAGTTCGGGCAAGGCCCCATTTGAAATTCTCTATGGCAGGAAGTGCTATACTCCTCTTAACTGGTCAGAGACTGGTGAACGTCAACTTCTCGGCAATGACTTGATCACAGAGGCAGAAGATATGTGCAAAGTCATTCACGAGAATCTCAAAGCCGCGCAATCGCGCCAGAAGAGTTACTATGATAGTAAGCATCGTGATTTGGCTTTCGAGATCGGAGACCATGTCTACCTCCGCGTCTCTCCAATGAAAGGTACTCGTCGCTTCGGTATCAAAGGGAAGCTTGCCCCTAGATACGTGGGTCCTTTCAAGATCTTAAGCAAGAGAGGCGATCTTGCCTATCAACTTGAGCTTCCCTCCAACTTTGCAAACGTGCACGACGTGTTTCATGTGTCTCAACTCCGCAAGTGCTTCAACACTCCTGACCGCACCGTCAACTTCGAAGGCTTTGATCTCCAAGAAGGCCTATCTTATCGTGAGCACCCAGTTGCTATTCTTGAAGAAACTGAGCGCAAGACTCGCAACAAGTCGATCAAATTCCTGAAAGTCAAGTGGTCACATCATTCCGACCATGAAGCCACCTGGGAATGCGAGGATCACCTCCGTTCTGAGTACCCGGAGTTTTTCCAGTCCTAGATCTCAGGACGAGATCCTTTCGTAGTGGTGGAGTGTTGTAACACCTCGGATGTAATTTACCTTATCTGTATCCCAACTCTTGCCGTTTCCCACACTAAGCTATGATATTTCCTCCTTGTCGGGTTTTTGTCTCCGTGTGTTGTTGTCTTTTTCATGCATCTCATATCATGTCAACATGTGCATTGCATTTGCATACATGTCTGTCTCATGCATCCGAGCATTTTCCCCGTTGTCCGTTTTGCATTCCGGCGCTCCTATGTCAACCAGTGTCCCTTTCTACCTCTTTTCGTGGGCGGGTGTTAAACGTTTCCGGATTGGACCGAGACTTGCCATGTGGCCTTGGGTTACTACCGGTAGACCACCTGTCAAGTTCCGTTCCATTTGGACTTCGTTTGATACTCCAACGGTTAACCGAGGAACCGAGAAGGCCTTGTGAGAGTTGCAGCCCAACACCTTTTCTTTCTGGCCCAAAACCTACCAAAACCTCTCCCATCGTCTAGAGCATTCGATCATGATCGTGTGGCCGAAAACCGCACTCCATTTGGAGCTTACTAGCTCCCTCTACCTCTATAAATAGACCCTCCTCCGAAATTTCCGGGTCTTCTTCCCCCTAACCGTAGAAAAAACCCCTCTCCGCCGCCAGACAACGTCCGCCCTAGCCGGACGCACCGCCGCCACCAATCCGGGGGTGCCACATGTCCCGTGCGCCGCCCCACATCGCCGCTTCTGCCCGCGCCGGCCCGCGAGGCCCGTGCGGGGCCCTCCCCGGCCCGACGCGAGCGCCGCCCCGCGCCTCTTCCTCTGCGAGCGCGTCGCCTCCCCGCCTCCTCTTGCCGGATCGCCGCTGCCGCGCCATCGCCGGCTGAAGCCAAGCTCCGCCCCGGCGAGCTCCCCGCCGTGCTGCTTCCGCCTGACGCCGCCACAGGTCACCGCCTCGTCGTCCGTGCCAAGTCCGGCTACCCGGCGACCCCACGTCCCTCTCCGGTGAGGACCCGGTCCAACTCCGGCGACCTCAACCCCGGCCATCCTCGTCTTCCGCGCCACGATCTAGATCTGGATCCGCCGCCGCTACAGTAACCCTAGATCCGGGGTTGACTTTCCCTCTCGCTCAATTATTTTTATGCAATCTTCATCATGCCATAACTCTGTATCCGTAGCTCCAGTTTGTGCATGTAGCATATCAAAATGTTCGTCTCGACGAGTACATCATTTCATCTCATTGCATCATTTTCATTTGAGCTCATCTTGATTCCCGAAATTCTGTTAGAAGAGGGCTATGTGAGGAAAGTTGCAGATCTGTTTCAGCAAATAGCCTTTTGTCATTTTTGCCATGATTCATGTGTGCATGCTATGATCCTGAGCTCTACATGTGTTTTGTTAAATGCCATGCCATCTTTACAGGGGTGTATTCCATGTATTTTTGTGATCTTCGTGGTGACTAGCACAAGCATGCAAAGTAGCTTACTCGGTGAAGCTAATTTCAGGGACTTAGAATTTCACTAAGTCCTTGTCCTGATATTGTTTTTAACGTATGTTCATGTTGTTTCCTAGTGATTCATGCCTCTTTTGAGCATGTTCAGTAAGGATGTTTTGTAGATAATGTTGTGCTCTATCCATCCATGTCTTTATTTGCATTTATGGAGCACCCTAGCTTGGGTCAATCGAGCTCTACTTTTGCTATAAAATGTTCCTGGCAGATTGTTGACATGTTTAGCGATTTTGCCGAGGATGTTGTTATTGATCCGTGCATGCTATGTTATTGTTCTTGCCATGTCTAGCTCCTATGCCATGTCTTCTTGATGGATGTATGCTTAGTTTGTCATGAAATGCCTCGTAGTGAGTGCATCAAGCTCGTGAACATGCCTACTTGGTAATCTGTTTTGCATGCTCCAGTTTTTCACTAAGTCTGAATCTGTTTATGTTTTTGCTATGTTCACATGCTTGCATTTGTATTTTCTGATCCCTTTTGGCTCATGGTCACTAAGGGACTTTTGTTATATGCTTTGATTAGCTTCATGCCATGCCTTTCCTTGCCATGTTATATTCCTGTAGCATGTAGTTTTCATGCTCTAAAGTGTGCTTCCTGATGTTAAATTCCTGATTTGTTGTTATTTCTCTAAGGCTGGAACCTGTTATCGTTTGCACTTTTGCCATGCTTGTTTGAACCTGTTAATGAGTGATTTAGCCGTAGCTCAGTGTTCATCTTTTGTCAAGCATCATGAGTGGATCCATTCCATTTATTTTGTTGCTATGTTTGGGTGCTGTAGCATATTTAACTTGATGCATTTAGTTGCTCACTTGCTGTTTATCGCAGACCGGTGCCATATTTGTTTTGCTTGTCATTTCCAAACCGTGCATCCGATTCCGGTGATCTTTATATCGATTTCGACCGAAATCATCCCCTCTTTCCAGTGGCACTCTTGGATTTCCATGTTGAGGCCAGGTTCATTCATTCCTTTCCAAATCTTGCATATGCATCACATACCGCATCCCGCATATCATACCATGTTTGCATCATGTTGCTTGAGCATTGCACGTGGGTGATTGTATTCCTTTTGCTTGTTGTTCTTGTTTGGGTAGAGCCGACAGACGAGTTCGTGAACGAGGAGCCCGTTGAGTTTGGTTACGAGGATCAAGACAACTCTGAGAACTTTGCAGGCAGGATGACCATACCCTCGAAATCACTTCTATCTTTGCTTGCTAGAAGCTCGTTCTTTTGCTATGCCTATGCTACGATACCTACCACTTGCTTATCATGCCTCCCAAATTTCCATGTCAAACCTCTAACCCACCATGTCCTAGCAAACTGTTGTTTGGCTATGTTACCGCTTTGCTCAGCCCCTCTAATAGCGTTGCTAGTTGCAGGTGAAGATTGGAGATCGTTCCTTGTTGGAACTTGTTTATTGTTGGGATATCACAATATTATCTTGTTTATCTTAATGCACCTATATACTTGGTAAAGGGTGGAAGGCTCGGACTTATGCCTGGTGTTTTGTTCCACTCTTGCCGCCCTAGTTTCCGTCATACCGGTGTTATGTTCCTTGATTTTGCGCCCCTTATGCGGTTGGGTGATAATGGGAACGCCTTGACAGTTCGTCTTGAATAAAACTCCTCCAGCAAGGCCCAACCTTGGTTTTACCATTTGCCACCTAAGCCTTTTTCCCTTGGGTTTCGCAGACTCAAGGGTCATCTTTATTTTAAACCCCCGGGCCGGTGCTCCTCTGAGTGTTGGTCCAAACTAGAGTCCTTTGCAGCGCCCCCTCGGGGAAACTCGAGGTTTGGTTTTAGCTGTACGGAGCGCTCATCCGGTGTTCCCTGAGAACAAGATACGTGCGACTCCTATCGGGATTTGTCGGCACATCGGGTGGCTTTGCTGGTCTTGTTTTACCTGTCAAAATGTCTTGTAACCGGGATTCCGAGTCTGATCGGGTCTTCCAGCTAGAAGGAATATCCTTCGTTGACCGTGAGAGCTTGTGATGGGCTAAGTTGGGACACCCCTACAGGGATTTGAACTTTTGAAAGCCATTCCTGCGGTTATGGGCAGATGGGAATTTGTTAATGTCCGGTTGTAGAGAACTTGACACATGACTTAACTAAAATACATCAACCGCGTGTGTAACTGTGATGGTCTCTTCTCGGCGGAGTTCGGGAAGTGAACACGGTGTTGGAGTAATGCTTGACGTAGGTTGTTCTAGGACCACTTCTTGATCATACTTTCTCTAACGTGCCTTGCCTTCTCTTCTCGCTCTCATTTGCGTATGTTAGCCACCATATATGCTAGTCGCTTGCTGCAGCTCCACATCATACCTTTACCTTACCCATAAGCTTAAATAGTCTTGATCGCGAGGGTATGAGATTGCTGAGTCCCCGTGACTCACAGATTCCTTCCAAAACCAGATGCAGGGACCGATGATTCCGCTCCACGTGACGCGTTTGAGCTCAAGTGGGAGTTTGATGAAGACTCTCGTCGTTACTATGTGTCTTTCCTAGATAATCAGTAGTGGTGCCCAGTTGGGGCGATCGGGGACTTTGTCGCATTTGGTGGTTGATCTTTATTTCGGTTCCGTAGTCGGACCCTCAATGTATTGGATGAATGTAATGACTTATTTATGTATTTGTGTGACGTGGCGAGTGTAAGCCAACTATGTACCTTTCCCCTTTATTTATTTATAGGGGTTGTTGTGAAGATTACCTCACTTGCGACATTGCTTTCAATGCGGTTATGCCTCTAAGTCGTGCTTCGACACGTAGGATATATAGCTGCATTGAGGGCGTTACATTAATTGCCGAAAACAAAGATAAGGGGCCACATAGCGATGACGAGGAGGAGACCCGGCAGCCGAATACCGGAGGACAGAAGAGGTTCCCCCCACAAGTGCGGACGGTGAACATGATATATGCAACGCACATCCCCAAACGGGAACGGAAGCGTGCGCTCAGGGACGTATATGCATTGGAGCCAGTCGCCCCAAAGTTCAACCCATGGTCCTCCTGTCCGATCACCTTCGATCGCAGGGACCACCCCACTAGTATTCGTCATGGCAGATTCGCCGCACTGGTCCTAGACCCAAACATTGACGGATTTCACCTCACTCGAGTTCTTATGGATGGCGGCAGTAGCCTGAACCTACTTTATCAGGGCACAATGCATAAAATGGGTATAGACCCCTCAAGGATCAAACCCACAAAAACGACCTTTAAAGGCGTCATTCCAGGTGTAGAGGCCCATTGCACAGGGTCAATTACACTGGAGGTGGTCTTCGGATCCCCGGATAACTTCCGAAGTGAAGAGTTAATCTTCGATATAGTCTCGTTCTGCAGCGGTTATCATGCACTGCTCGGGCGAACTGCATTTGCTAGATTCAATGCGGTACCGCATTATGTATACCTCAAGCTCAAGATGCCAGGGCCTCACGGAGTTATTACGGTAAATGGAAACACAGAGCGCTCTCTTCGAACAGAGGAGCACACTGCGACCCTCGCAGCAGAAGCGCAAAGCAGTCTCTCAAGGCAACCAACCAGTTTGGCGTTTCAAAACCCGGACACCGTCAAGTGCGCTCGAAGCAATCAGCAAACAGACCGACTGGCGCGATCTGAGTTCGCGTAGCAATGCTGCCCCCACCCCAGTCCCAGCCATATGGCGAAACTCGTGCCACGTGTACATAATTACGCATTAAAAATACCATGGGCACAGGTGGGGAGGGGGGCACAACTGTGGCATGCCCCAAGACGCGGCTTAAACCGCACTAGGGGATCCCCGTTTGGTTATTCTTCTCTTTTTTCGGGACCTTACTCTGGAAACACTGTCCGGCAGCACTATTGCCAAACACATGATGCAACAACCAAGGAGGCAGACAACTATGTCACACCACGGAATTTCCAGGTGGATTACAGTAACGAGCGAAATATTTAATTTGTACTATTCCTCAGCCTGCCCTTGGAAAGGACACAGTCCTACTCTTTGCTTATCGCACTATCTGTATCATTCTGCTTTAACGCACCTTTTTTAAATAAACAATGCATAGCACTGCGCCTATTATTGCATTCTTGTTTTGTATATATGTGTCCATTAATGACGCCTTGCAACCGTACACTTTGGTACGACCGATACACCAGGGGCTTAAGTACCCATAATATGGTGTGAGAAGTCCGAACACTTTCACAAGTGCGGCACCCCGAACTTATAGCATTATATGCATTAGCTCCGAATCATGTCTTTGGTCAAATGTTGGGTTTGTCCGGCTCCTATGTTTTGGTACCTTACGTTCCGCTCTATCAGCTAAGGTAGCGCTAGGAGAACTACTGCGATTGTGCCCCAGTTCTGCCGGGCTTAGCACCTCAGTAGAGAAAGCTAAAACTGACTGTCATGATAAGGCGAGAGACTGGTCGCTGTTTGGCGAGGTTTTCGAGTCCCTAAAGACTTATGCCGCTTAGGGCGAGGGGCCAACCCTGTCTGGCTTAAGGCGTGTATCACGCCCCGAATTCGGCCTTCTGAATACCAGGGGCTTCGCCGAAATTTAGAATTATAGAATTCTATGGCTAAGTGAGAGTAATAAAGCATTATTAGTCCGGTTGCCTTGTTTGCTGTGCTGAGCACCTCCCTCGAAGGACCCAAACATGGGAACAAGAGTGCTCAGGTTTATCCTGAACACCCCGGCACTCGTAGCATGGGGGCAAAAGCCGAGGGCTAGCCATCTCTCAGATTGGATAAACGGCCAAACAAAGGAAATATTTTAAATTCAAACAAGTGTTGCATAGCGCATATGTAACAAGTTTTCATAAACACAGGATCACACGAGCAAGTTTCACTCAAATATTACATCTTTTGTGCACTCGTCCGCTATGAGACGGGCACCCGGTAGAACACCCTCGTAGTACATCTCGGGGTGGCGGTGCTCCTTGCCCTCTGGCGGCCCTTCCTTGATCAGCTTCACGGCGTCAAGCTTAACCCACTGCAATTTCACACGGGCGAAAGCCCGGCGTGCATCTTCAATGCAGACGGATTGCTTGACGACCTCGAGCCGCGGGCAGGCATCCACAAGCTGCCTCACCAGGCCGAAGAAGCTGTTCGGAAGGGCGTCGCCAGGCCACAGCCGGACTATAAAGCCCTTCATGGCCTGTTCAGCCGCCTTATGTAGCTCGACCATCTGCTTCAGCTGGTCGCTCATTGGCACCGGGTGTTCGACCTCAGTATACTGAGACCAGAACAGCTTCTCCGTTGAGCTTCCATCCTCGGCCTGGTAAAATTGTGCGGCATCGGACACGCTGTGGGGAAAATCTGCGAATGCTCCTGGAGAGCTCCGGATTCGGGTAAGTAATCGGTAATTTACTTTTACATGCTTGCTTTGCATATAGAAAGCCTTACCCGCCACTATCTTCTTCATTGCGTCGATCTCCTGGAGGGCCTTTTGGGCTTCGGCCCTGGCACTTTTTGCGCTCTTGAGGGCCACGGCAAGCTCAGACTCTCGCGTCTTTGAGTCAAGCTCCAACACCTCGTGCTTCGCCACGAGAGCCTAGAGCTCTTGCTGCACCTCGCCCACCGAGCCTCGTGCTTCTCTCGCTCGGTGCGCTCCTTGGACACTTTATCTTCGGCCTCAGACAATGCTTGCTTTAGGGTCGCCACTTCGGTCACGGCCCTTGGCAAATTCATGATAATCCTGTCATTTTGCAATCGCATTCTTTTTATACATATACATAGACTAGGTACTACTTACCTTTATTCTCCTCGAGCTGCCTCTTGGTAAGGCCGAGCTCGTCCTGGGACCCTTTAAGGTCCTGCTTCAGTACGGCGACCTCCGCAGTCAGTGCGGCGGACGCCAGCAGCGAAGCCTGCATATGCATATTGACATACTCATATTTGACTCCTGCGATATTGTTTGATCCTCTGTTCGGCTTTTCTTTGCGAACACCGAACAGAGCATTAGGGGCTACTGTCTATGCGGTAATATTTTTCCTATACTTTAAACACTTACCTCAAAGCCTGTTAGAAGGCTGGCACAGGCTTCAGTCAATCCGCTCTTAGCGGACTGAACCTTCTGGATCACCGCACTCATAATAGTGCAATGCTCCTCGTCAATGGAAGCACTGTGAAGCGCTTCCAGCAAATTGTCCGGCACCTCTAGATGGACAGAGGTCGCCGGTGCAGGTGTCTTGCCCCCCCCCCTTTGAAGGAGGCCGCCTACCCGAGCCCGGAACCACTGGAGGTTCCGGCGCGGTGTTCGGCTGAGGGCCGAACTCAGAGCTCTCAGGGGCCCCTTCCCCTCGGCTCCCGGAGTCCGGAAGGTCGCCTTGAGGCGCCTCCGGGACTGTCTCCCCTCGACCTGGTGCCTCTTGAGACAGCACCTCGGCATCGTCAGCAGGATGAGGGGAGGTGGCGGTCGGGACTGGATCGCTATCCATGTCCGACGAGCCCAGGGAGCCGTCCGATGATACATCGATATTGGCTCGTGGCGGCCTGCATAATCATGTTTCGGCGTTAGGGAAAGCAGTGCGGCAAAGGAATGCTATGACTTACTCTTGTATCCGAATACTTACGACTTCCCCAGGGGGTTGGCCCTGGGCAGCCACTCGTCATCGCTGTTGGCGGTGGTGGAGTAGTCCGTAGGGAGGGTCCGTCCTTTCTTGGACCCTCCGGCCTCCCCAGTTGGGGCGGCCTTCCTTTTCTTGTCTCCCCCGTCTAGAGGGGGAGCATCCTCCTCGTCTTTGGGGGAGGATTGCGCCGTTGAGTCCTCGGACGGTAAGTCCGGTGACGCCTGGCGTCGGGAACTCTTTCGGGTTCCCTTGGCCTTCTTGGTCTTCTCCGGCACCGTATAGGGAGCCGGAGTCAGCATCTTCGTCAGAAGAGCGTTTGCTGGGCCTTCGGGCAAAGGAGCCGGACAGTCGATCTGTCCGGCCGTCTCCTGCCAATCCTGTTGAAGGTACGAGAGTTTAGATCCTGCATGGAGCCAAGCTATGAAAAGCATCTATCCTGTAAGAGGTAAAGGCAGCTTACCACGCTGGCTTGGCACTTCGCGCTGAATCCGCGATCCTCAGTAGTATGAGGGGGGACCTCGGCGCTCTTAAACAGCACCCTCCAGGCATCTTCATGAGTTGTGTCGAAGAGCCTGTTCAGAGTTCGGTGCTGCGCCGGGTCAAACTCCCACAAGTTGAAGGCCCGTTGTTGGCACGGGAGGATCCAGCGGATGAGCACAACTTGGACTACGTTGACAAGTTTGAGCTTCTTGTTCACCATGCTTTGAATGCATGTTTGGAGTCTGGTCAGCTCTCCCGGACTACCCCAGGACATGCCCTTCTCTTGCCAGGAGGTGAGCCGTATGGGGAAGCCAGATCGGAACTCGGGGGCCGCTACCCATGTAGGGTCACACGGCTCGGTGATATAGAACCACCCCAATTGCCACCCCTTTATTGTCTCCACAAAGGAGCCCTCGAGCCATGTGACGTTGGGCATCTTGCCCACCATGGCGCCTCCGCACTCCGCCTGGCAGCCGCCCACTACCTTCGGCTTGACATTGAAAGTCTTCAGCCATAAGCCGAAGTGGGGCTTGATGCGGAGGAAGGCCTCGCACACAACGATAAACACCGAGATGTTGAGGATGAAGTTCGGGGCCAGATCGTGGAAATCCAGGCCATAGTAGAACATGAGCCCCGGACAAATGGGTGGAGAGGAAATCCCAGTCCACGGAGGAAATGGGTGAGTAACACCACCCTATCATGGGGCCTGGGGGTGGGGATGAGCTGCCCCTCATCTGGGAGCCGGTGCGCGATGTCGTCGGGCAGGTATCCGGCTCTCCTCAGCTTCTTAATGTCTCCCTCCGTGACGGAGGAGACCATCCACTTGCCTCCCGCTCCGGACATGGCTGGAGAAGGTTGAGGTGGGGAATGCGGACTTGGGCGCTGGAGCTCGAGTGCGCGAAAACGGATAAGCAAAGGAGGGAGAAGGCGTGGATGAAAAGGTGAATCCTTATCCCTTTATATGGGCGGCCGAAACTAAGCGTCCCCACTAGCCTGGTAAAACTTGCTTGTCCCCCAAGCGCCATAATTGATGGCGTGGTTGGGTTACCCACACTCGTATTGATGAGAATCCCGTAATAAGGGGACACGATCTCTGCTTTGACAAGGCATGTCAAAAAACTGCCTCGCGTTATGTGCGGGGCTAGTTAAAGGAAACGGTTCGAATAATCACCGGGCCGAGATGTAGTGACATGTTGCCAAAGTACGTCAGCAAATTAGATTTGTGAAATATTATTCTCTCTACGGTGGTATGTGGAACTTATTTTGCAGGGTCGGACACTATCCTTATATTCAAAATTCTTTCGTGGTGTATTTGGAGGAGGAACCCGCTTTGCAATGTCGAAGACAACACTGCACGCCGGACTCGTCGTCATTGAAAGCCTGGTTCAGGGGCTACTGAGGGAGTCCTGGATTAGGGGTCTCCGGACAGCCAGACTATACCCATTGGCCGGACTGTTAGACTATGAAGATACAAGTTTAAAGACTTCGTCTCGTGTCCGGATGGGACTCTACTTGGCGTGGAAGGCAAGCTAGGCAATACGGATATGAATATCTCCTCCTTTGTAACCGACCTTGTGTAACCCTAACCCTCTCCGGTGTCTATATAAACCGGAGGGTTTTAGTCCATAGGACAACAACGACAACACACAATCATACCATAGGCTAGCTTCTAGGGTTTAGCCTCTCTGATCTCGTGGTAGATCTACTCTTCTAGTACCCACATCATCAATATTAATCAAGCAGGACGTAGTGTTTTACCTCCATCAAGAGGGCCCGAACCTGGGTAAAACATTGTGTCCCCTGCATCATGTTACCATCCGGCCTAGACGCATAGTTCGGGACCCCCTACCCGAGATCCGCCGGTTTTGACACCCACAGTGATGATCATCATTTTTTAGAGCATTGTCCCAAGTGAGGAATATATATATATATATATATATATAAAGGCCATAAAAAGAGAAGGCCCAAAAAAGAGAGAAAAAGAGAGAAGGGACAATGTTACTATCCTTTGCCACACTTGTGCTTCAAAGTAGCACCTTAATCTTCATGATAGAGAGTCTCTTGTTTTCTCACTTTCATATACTAGTGGGAATTTTTCATTATAGAACTTGGCTTGTATATTCCAACAATGGGCCTCCTCATGTGCCCAGGTCTTCATGAGCAAGCAAGTTGGATGCACACCCACTTAGTTTTCTTATGTTGAGCTTTCATACATTTATAGCTCTAGTGCATTTGTTGCATGGCAATACCTACTCCTTGCATTAACATCAATCGATGGGCATCTCCATAGCCCATTGATTAGCCTCGTTGATGTGAGACTTTCTCCTTTTTTGTCTTCTCCACTAACCCCCCTCATTATATTCTATTCCACCCATAGTGCTATGTCCATGGCTCGCGCTCATATATTGCGTGAAAGTTTATAGGTTTGAGATTACTAAAGTATGAAACAATTGCTTGGCTTGTCATCGGGGTTGTGCATGATGAGAGCATTCTTGTGTGACGACAATGGAGCATGACTAAACTATATGATTTTGTAGGGATGAACTTTCTTTGGCCATGTTATTTTGAGAAGACATAATTGCTTAGTTAGTATGCTTGAAGTATTATTATTTTTATGTCAATATGAAATTTTGTCTTGAATCTTTCGGATCTAAATATTCATACCACAATTAAGAAGAATTACATTAAAATTATGCCAAGTAGCACTCTGCATCAAAAATTCTGTTTTTATCATTTACCTACTCGAGGACGAGCAGGAATTAAGCTTGGGGATGCTTGATACGTCTCCAACGTATCTATAATTTTTGGTTGCTCCATGCTATATTATCTACTGTTTTGGACATTATTGGGCTTTATTATCCACTTTTATATTATTTTTGGGACTAACCTATTAACCGGAGGCCGAGCCCAGAATTGCCGTTTTTTGTCTGTTTTAGGGTTTCGAAGAAAAGGAATATCAAACAGATTCCAAACGGAATGAAACCTTCGGGAACGTGATTTTCTCAACGAACAACACCCGGGAGACTTGGACCCTACGTCAAGACACAAAAGAGGAGGCCACGAGGTAGGGGGCGTGCCTACCCCCCCCGGCGCGCCCTCCACCCTCGTGGGCCCCCTGTTGCTCCACCGACATACTCTTTCCTCCTATTTATACCTACGTACCCCCAAACGATCAGATACGGAGCCAAAAACCTAATTCCGCCGCCGCAACTTTCTGTATCCACGAGATCCTATCTTGGGGCCTGTTCCGGAGTTTTGTCAGAGGGGGCTTCGATCATGGAGGGCTTCTACATCAACACCATAGCCCCTCCGATGAAGTGTGAGTAGTTTACCTCAGACCTACGGGTCCATAGTTATTAGCTAGATGGCTGCTTCTCTCTTTTTGGATCTCAATACAATGTTCTCCCCCCTCTCTTGTGGAGATCTATTCGATGTAATCTTCTTTTTGCGGTGTGTTTGTTAAGATTGATGAATTGTGGGTTTATGATCAAGTTTATCTATGAACAATATTTGAATCTTCTCTGAATTCTTTTATGTATGATAGGTATTCTTTGCAAGTCTCTTTGAATTATCACTTTGGTTTGGCCTACTAGATTGATCTTTCATGCAATGGGAGAAGTGCTTAGCTTTGGGTTCAATCTTGCGGTGTCCTTTCCCAGTGACAGTAGGGGCAGCAAGGCATGTATTGTATTGTTGCCATCGAGGATAACAAGATGGGGTTTTCATCATATTGCATGAGTCTATCCCTCTACATCATGTCATCTTGGTTAAGGCATTACTCTGTTTTTAACTTAATACTCTAGATGCATGCTGGATAGCGGTCGATGAGTGGAGTAATAGTAGTAGATGCAGGCAGGAGTCGGTCTACTTGTCTCGGACGTGATGCCTATATACATGATCATACCTAGATATTCTCATAACTATGCTCAATTCTGTCAATTGCTCAACAGTAATTTGTTCACCCACCGTAGAATACTTATGCTCTCGAGAGAAGCCACTAGTGAAACCTATGGCCCCCGGGTCTATCTTTATCATATTAATCTCCTACTACTTAGTTATTTCCTTTGCTTTTTTACTTTTCCTTTATTTTACTTTGCATCTTTATCACAAAAATACCAAAAATATTATCTTATCATATCTATCAGATCTCACTCTCGTAAGTGGCCGTGTAGGGATTGACAACCCCTATTCGCGTTGGTTGCGAGGATTTATTTGTTTTGTGCAGGTACAAGGGAATCGCGCGTAGCCTCCTGCTGGATTGATACCTTGGTTCTCAAAAACTGAGGGAAACACTTACACTACTTTGCTGCATCATCCCTTCCTCTTCGGGGAAAACCAACGTAGTGCTCAAGAGGTAGCAAGAAGGATTTCTGGCGCCGTTGCCGGGGAGGTCTACGCAAAAGTCAACATACCAAGTACCCATCACATACCCTTATCTCCCGCATTACATTATTTGCCATTTGCCTCTCGTTTTCCTCCCCCCCACTTCACCCTTGCTGTTTTGTTCGCCCTCTCTCTCTATCCTCCCTCTCTTTCTCTATTTGCCTCTTTTTCCCCGCTTGCTTTTTGTTTGCTTGTGTGTTAGTTTGCTTGCTTGTCATGATGGCTCAAGATAATACTAAATTGTGTGACTTTACCAATACCAACAACAATGATTTTATTAGCACTTCGATTGCTCCTCTTACCGATGCTGAATCTTGTGAAATTAATACTGCTTTGCTGAATCTTGTCATGAAAGATCCGTTTTCCGGCCTTCCTAGTGAAGATGCCGCTACCCATCTAAATAGCTTCGTTGATTTGTGTGACATGCAAAAGAAGAAAGATGTGGAAAATGATATTGTTAAATTGAAGCTATTTCCTTTTTCGCTTAGAGATCGTGCTAAAGCTTGGTTTTCGTCTTTGCCTAAAAATAGTATTGATTCATGGAACAAGTGCAAAGATGCTTTTATATCTAAGTATTTTCCTCCCGCTAAGATCATCTCTCTTAGAAACGATATTATGAATTTTAAGCAACTTGATCATGAACATGTTGCACAAGCTTGGGAGAGAATGAAACTAATGATACGTAATTTCCCTACTCATGGTTTAAATTTGTGGATGATTATACAATTTTTTTTATGCTGGATTGAATTTTGCTTCTAGAAATCTTTTAGATTCGGCCACGGGAGGCACTTTTATGGAAATCACTTTAGGAGAAGCTACTAAACTCCTAGATAATATTATGGTTAATTATTCTCAATGGCATACTGAAAGATCTACTAATAAAAAGGTGCATGCGATAGAAGAAATTAATGTTTTAAGTGGAAAGATGGATGAACTTATGAAATTATTTGCTAAAAAAAGTGTTTCTTCTGATCCTAATGATATGCCCTTGTCTACTTTGATTGAGAATAATAATGAATCTATGGATGTGAATTTTTTTGGTAGGAACAATTTTGATAACAACGCGTATAGAGGAAATTTTAATCCTAGGCCTTATCCTAGTAATCCCTCTAATAATTATGGTAATTCCTACAACAATTCTTATGGAAATTATAATAAGATGCCCTCTGATTTTGTCTCTAATATTAACGAATTTATTACTTCGCAAAAGAATTTCAATGCTATGATTGAAGAAAAATTGCTTAAGATTGATGAGTTGGCTAGGAACGTTGATAGAATTTCTCTTGATGTTGATTCTTTGAAACTTAGATCTATTCCACCTAAGCATGATATCAATGAGTCTCTCAAAGACATGAGAATTTCCATTGATGACTGCAAAGAAAGAACCGCTAGGATGCGTGCTAAGAAAGATGCCTTTATAAGAGTGTGTTCTTCTAGTTCCAATGAAAATAAAGATGAAGATCTAAAAGTTATTGATGCATCCCCTATTAAATCTTTGTTTTGCAATATGAATCATTATAATGATGGGACTGAATATGATCCACCTTTACCTAGAAGGCGTTCCAAGAATTCGTATTTTTTTGATCTTGATGCTAAAATTGATAAAAGTGGGATTGAAGAAATTAAAACCCTAGATGTTGCTAAACCCACTATTATGGATTTCAAGGAATTTAACTATGAAAATTGCTCTTTGATTGATTGTATTTCCTTGCTGCAGTCCGTGGTAAATTCTCCTCATGCTTATGTTGGAAATATGAGCAGTTTACCAAATGATTTTATTAGCAGAAATATTAGATAAAGCATGACTAATATAACAGAGACAAAACAAGCCATGCTATTTGACAAAGAGAAGGTAAACGACATCTTCATATATGAACTGTAACTGAACATATCTAGAGCAGCCAGTATAGCAAGTTGTGTATATGACATAGAGTCTAACATATGTAGGGAAAATACTAGAACAAGGAACCGCAGCAGGACCTCTAAAAAAAGGAGAAGAACACGTACGGGACAGCAGCAGCAGAAGCGCTAGACTTGGGGTCGCTGTCCTCGCCTGCCATGTCATTGAGGAGGTCGTGGACGTCGGGGAAGAAGTCGTCGGAGTCCATGATGAAGAAGCCAGTAGTCAAGCGGAGCGCTCCCCAAAAACCTTATCACCCTTCTCCCGTACAGGACTCAAAAGGTGCGGTTCTGGAGGCCTACTGTCCCGACCTGCGGTGCACGCCGCAAGACGGGATGGGGAAGAACATAGCAGCAGTGCAGTGGTCGGAACTTTGTGGCGAGAGGAAGAGGAGCTTCTGTTGTGTCTCTCTGGAGAGGAGCGACCTCTCTTATATAGGCACAGGAGAAGGACGCGAAGAGGCTGCGGCGGGAGGTGAAGCAACAAAGGGAGACGAAGCGAACAGGCAGCGGCCAAAGAGGCGCGTCGTTCGAATTCAGTGTGCACTACAGAAAATGTTTCAACTCCCACGTGACCTTTCGTATACCCGTCGTGCGTGGCAAAAGTTTAGACATCGGCTCGGCTCATTCCCGCAACCCGCGGCGCGGCGCGCCGTGACGAGGCGTGGCGAGGCGGACGGCGGAGGAGGAGCGCGCGTGGATGTCCCTCTTGTTCTCATGCTCATACATGTGGGGAAAGAACCTCCCTTATAAAGAGGTCCAACTCCCTCTAAACTAGAATGTTGGACTAAACTTTTGTTCCACCTCTTGCCTTGCACAAATGGACTGCGTGGGCCTCTAGGATTTATTAGGAATTTCTGAAACTGCTATTGGGCTAGGCCCAAAATAGACAAAATTCCAGCAATCCCCCACCAGATCCCAGAGGCACACAAAATTTGCCTTTGGTTCCAAAACACTGTTTTATATACCGGTACTGCAGTGGAGACTGTTAAGTTGAACTTCCACCTAGAACTCTATGCTACACTAGTAAGCAACTTGAACAGTCGACTGGGCCTTGAACTGCAAGTTTTCTGCGAATCTATCTTCACATAAAGCCTTGATCGATACGTGGCTACCGCGGGTCTTCCCCACGGGTGGAGCTTATGCGTCATACTCCGAGACCTTTCATGAGTTTACTAGAGAGAACCCTACTCTCATAGATTGCGACGTTTAACAATCAGACTCATATAGGTGTGTTCTTCAAAAGATGTTCTGCAGGACGACATCTCTGCTTCAATGAGCCACTTAGAACACAGTAAGATATACATCAACCTGCCATGCAGATTATGAGAGTATTGCATCTTCATGGAGTGGTATTGTCGATAGTAAGGATACTCTCCTCTCAGTTGAGCAACAGCTTGTCTTCCACATCTAATTCACGGGATCTCTGATCACAAAGAATTGGTTACCACTGTGGACAACTCATATTGTGGGTCTCATACCCATCTCCCTCAATGCATTATCTATCACATTACGTGATAGACCCTTAGTAAAAGGATCTGCCAGATTCTTAGATGTTTGGATATAATCCAATGCAATAACTCCGGAGTTTCTCATTTCCCTGACAGACTTTAACCTTCTCTGAACGTGTCTTGATGACTTCATCTTGTCCTTTGAACTGCTCACTTTCGTGATCACAGTTTGATTGTCGCAGTTCATAACGACACCCAGTACAGGTTTCTCAACAACCGACAAGTCATTCAAGAGCCGCCGAAGCCAATCTGCTTCGATCGTAGCTGTATCTAGTGTTGTGAGTTCTGCTTCCATTGTTGACCTCGTTAAGATGGTCTGCTTGCAAGACTTCCAAGAAACAGCGCCACCTCCATGAGTGAATACATATCCGCTCATGGCCTTTATCTCATCAGCATCTGAGATCCAATTTGAGTTACTATACCCTTCAACCACCTTTGGGGGCCCGGTGTAGTGAATTCCATAATTTGTAGTGCCTTTCAAATAACGCAAAACTCTCTCTAGAGCTTTCCAATGCACATCTCCTGGTTTTCAAACAAACCGACTCAGTTTGCTAACAGCAAAAGAGATGTCAGGTCTTGTAGCACTGGCTAAGTAGATAAGCGAGCCAATAATCTGAGAATACTTCAATTGGTTTCTAGCAATTCTTCGATTCTTTTGAAGCAACACACTAGCATCATATGGTGTTGGAGAGGGCTTGCAATCACTATAGCCAAAGCGACTCAAGATCTTTTCCACATAGTGAGATTGAAGCTATGTAATCCCACCATCATCGTCTCTCAACAACTTGATGTTCAGAATGACATTAGCCACTCCTAAATCCTTCATCTCAAAACAACGAGATAGGAAATTTTTGACCTCCTTAATAACATTCAGATTTGTTCCGAAAATCAGTATGTCATCAACATACAAGCAAAGGATAACTCCCTCACCCCCACCATGGCGATAGTACACACATTTGTCAGCTTCGTTTACAACAAAGCCTGCAGCTGTTAAAGTTCTTTCAAACTTCTCATGCCACTGTTTGGGTGCTTGCTTGAGTCCATACAAAGACTTCAGCAACTTGCACACTTTTCCTTCCTGACCATCTAGTACAAACCCATCTGGTTGTTCCATATAAATTTCCTCGTCACTACAAAAAAATACACTTCCGTGATGATACGTGTTTGTCACAGTAGGTCGCGTTTTTTGTCATGCATGTACATCCATGACAAATTTATGACAGAATCAAGATAATCATACCTGTGCTGTCGTAGAAGTGTTCCATGACATTACCAAAATTATCATCACGGAAGTGTCCACTTCCATGACTATAAATCGCGCGTCATAGAAGTGCTTTCGCCAAGGGTGACCGACACGTGGCATCCACCGTAACAGAACACCGTTAAGCTATCAGGTCGGGTTTTGGATCCGATAACCCGTTAACAGCCCCGACCAATGGGAAATTTCCACATGTAAAATTCTTATTGGCCGGACGAAACACGTGTCAGCTAGTCAGTGGGTCAGATAGGCGCCTATGATACATCGACACGTGGCACGGCCCAACAGAGGCCCATTCCTGTGAAAAGGCCAGCTCGTTTGACTTGGTCAAAAGGTGGCGGCCCAGCCCATGTAAAGCCTGTTAACGGCTTGTTCGCATATAGCCCATTTACAGCCCGCTAACCCAAGGATCGTTACGCCCTATCCGAATTAGGCCCAGTAGCGTCATCTGGGCCATCCAATATGATTCTAGCTCGTTTTCACTTCTGGCCCATGTATGGCCCATGACGTCTTTCGGCCCATATGAGGCCCTATGTAACTCTTGGCCTATTAACGACCCATGGTGAAACTGGCCCGTAATGAACAGTGTATCACTTTACACCCATTAACGGCCCGTGGTGAAACTGGCCCATAATGAACAGTGTATCACTTTATACCCATTAACGGCCCGTTATTCCGTTGGGCCGTTTCCAACCCATGTTATCTTTCGGCCTTCTGAAAGCCCATTTATTCTTGGGCTAATTTCCAGCATTCGTTTACTTACGGCCTGTTACTGTCATTTTCTTCTTGTGGGCCAAATTCAGCCCGTGGTTACAGTTGGCCCGTTTGTGGTCCGTTAATACGTTGGGCCATTTTCATAGCGTCATCAAATACAGCCTATTAACGATGGCCCGTTACGGTCGGCCCATGAACGGACGATTCCAACTCTAGCCCGTTTACGGCCATAATGCGGCCTGTTATTGGCCCATGTTTGGCCAATTGATCATACGACCCGTATAAGGCCCATTAATGATACGGCCCGTAGAAGGCCCATTGTTTCTATGGCCCGTAGAAGGCCTACTATTTCTACAGCCCGTAGAAGGCCCACTGTTTCTACGGCCCGTAGGAGGCCCAGTGTCACTACAGTAAATATTAGCCCATGGTTATTGTGGCCTAGTTTTAAAAAATAGGTTATTGCAGCCACTAGTTAACCGCGGAAAAAGAACTGCAATGACTACAAGCAAACAAATAAACAAGACAACAAGGAAATAAATAAGCAAGAAACTAACGCTAGGCTATCATGGCTATTACACATATTACATCCACTGGGCATCAAAGTTCGCCACCAGTGCAAATGTAGGGAACAAAGCAGCATATCATATACACTGGCCGTCAAAATTGGCCACTAGTGCAAATAAATGCGGCAGCAAAACAAGAGCATAACTGAAACAACTTCAGAAGATCTCAAGAAACGTTATCCTGGGTATCTACCATGCTGGCAATAAGCTTAGCAAGCTGATTAGCTTTGTCCTGTTTGGCGCTAAAATCCTCCAACGCTTGCTGTTGCACCAGAAAGTATGCATCTGAATGCTCCAGGGACTTCCGCAGTCCTTCCGCTTCTTGTCGCAGCACAACTGATCGATGCTTTTCAACTTGTAGTTGAGACTCAAGAAACCGAACTGATTCAGACAGTGAGTTTGAATAGCTTGTGCAAGCGGTAGTGGCCAGTAACTCCAACACTAAACCAAGATAGGATGTGTCACTATCCCGAACCTTATCTGCATTACTTCGTTTACCATTGCTTAATAAGGCACTCTTCCCCAATATTCTGTCAGCATTCTAAAAGAAGAAACAAGCAGACACATAACAAGTTTAGCATGTACTAGTATATGAAACTCATTTCGGTGAACCAGTTCATTAGTAAGGTGGACATGATTAAACTACCAAGTCTTCTATTGCCAAGTACTAGTACATAATAAAAGCATCAAACAAACATATATCTATGTCCTATGGTAGCAATGGAATCTTAAATTAGAACAGTTGTTCTTCAGGTTTAGGAACTTGTTCTACATGAACAGAGTACAGTAAGAGGCAAGAATATAATACTTAAAAATAGAAAATGAGATCATAGACCTTACCACATTCTTGGTTCGGGACCAGTACAGAACAAGGCATTCCCAGTCATCGTCCAGTAAATGTGTGTCAGGAGAACGTAAGGGAATTTGATGAGTTTCTTTCCCAGTGAAGTACGTTTTCTTCAGGTAATTCCGATACTGCCACCAAGCATTCTTGAACATAGCAGAGGTATTAGCATAGGTTACCTCATCCTGAGTTTCCAAATCGGTCCGTCTCTATAGAGAAAAATGGGAAAATTTGTTGTATTATAACCATCATGGAGGTAGGGTGTATGGGACGAAGCAAAGTAATTGCCATGAATAACATTACTTACACATAACTCCTGGACAAACACCTTCAACTGGCATTTTCCTTCATCTTCAGTATAATATTTCCAAGATGGGAAGATACGCACATACGATTTAACAACATCAAATGCGATAGATGCTAAACTACAACTAGCTGGTTGTGCTTCCTCCACAGGAATAGGCGTACTAACTAGTAGAGTTGGGGTTCGCCATGATAGTACTGGCCCTTTGGGCACCAGAGCTGCCTTACTAATTGCTCTTGTTTGGGAGCTCTGTGGTGGAGATGGTGCCGTGTCAACAGGAACTGGGTTACTATCGGCAGGGTTTGGGGTTAGATTGGGTGAAGCTGGTTCTCTGTCCATCGCAGTAGGGGTACAATCTGCGAGAGTTTGGGTTATGTGTGGTAGGGCTGGTTCTTGTGCATGTACAACCGGGGTGCTATCTCCACTAAGAGGTAGCACTGTTTTATTTGAAGACCGTGTTTTTAGTCCGCTAGATACTAGCATCACCCGCTCCAATTCAAATGGCTGATAAACAAGAAACATAGTTGAATGTACAGACATTGTATGAGAGACAGATGCAATAGATAGTGTAGAAAAAAGAGGGCATGAAATAGTTGACATGTATATTGTTTAACTAAAACGGATAGCATGACATAATTTCACATATATGATGTCTATCTAAACTGGATAGCATAGCATAACATAATTCAATGATATGATGAATAACTAAACAGGATCGCATGACATAATTCACCTACATGTTATCTAAGTAATCAGGATCACATCATTTAATTCACATATGTGATTTATATGCTAAACAGAGGGAACTTGATATGATGTCTGAACTAAGAACATGGTGTTGAATATTGTGTATATGATGTCTAAACTATGCAATGCAAGACACCGTATGCATGATATGAGCAGTATAACCGTGCCAAGTTAGAGCATACACCTCAGTGGGGGAATAGGACTGGTCATCTGTCTCTGAATCCATCTCTGAGGAGCTATCGGGACCCAACAAGAGATCTGCTTCGACAGGTAGCACTGTCTGCTCTGAAGGCCTTGTTTTCACTCCAGATTTTTCCATCTCCCACCCAAATGGCTGATTCACAGGAAGAGTAGTTTAATGTACAAACATTTTCGACAAATGGAAATGTAATGAAGAAAAGGATGGGCAAGATATCATTCAAATATATGATGACTGGTTAAACAGGATGGCATTGCACATTTCACATATATTATGGCTGGCTAAAAGACATGAGACTGCATAATTCCCATATATGATATAGAAACTAAACAGGTGGCATTACAGAACATGTCTAAACTAAGAAGATGACATATATGATGTCGAAAGTAGGCACTGCAAGGCAACATATGCATGATATGACTAACATCATCATGCCAAGGTAGAGAAAACACCTTGGGGTAAATAGGAGTGGTCAGCGGTGTTCGAATCCGCCTTAGAACAGATATCTTCCTCTGGATTACAATCTGGAGAGGGGTGGGGAGGGTTTGCCATTGAACCCACCATGGAGCGATGTCTGCATGACATTGTATTGCCGCGCAAAACTCTTCTCTTTTTCTCTACAAGTTCAGCATGACTGTGTACAATATCTAACATGCATACGAAAAAAATATGGTGAGATTATGTAAGGAGAGCATGCAGAAATTTAGAGTGATGGTAACAACCAGTGGATCGATGTTTTTCCGTTGAACCAAAATAGCCCTATTGGATCGACGTGAATGTATAGTAATAAGTGATGCAACAAGTGTACAACCTCTTTGCCGTAGCCGTGTCGACCTCAGCATCATTGGGTTGGTCGCTGAAGTAGTTGAGGCAGAGGTGGCTGTCGGAGTTGTGGAGGAAGATCTGAGGAATCTGTAGAGGGCGTCCAGGGCACTGCTCTATTGTGATGGATTATTCTGTCGTTGGAGCAGCTCCAGTGAGCTGTAAGACGTCAAGGCTGAAGCAGCACAAGACAGACATCGTCAATCTCAAGTGGGATTCTAATAGCATCTCCAATAGATGATGCAAAATGGATGTAAAATTAACATCGCCAAAAACCACCTGACTACAACAGATGAGGAAAAAATTGTTGACTCTGAACTTAACTGTCGAAACTGAAATTTACTGTGGAATCTGAATGCTACTGTCGAAACTGAACGCAATGGTAGCAGAGAGGTACTTGACATCTAGTTTATGGAGGGCATGCAGTTCATCTTCAACCTGCACCCCCCTGAGCCACCAGCCACCACCGGCCGAACCGCCGGCCCTAGCGCCGCCTCGCCGCCCCGAAATAACTCACCACCGCCGCCCAGGCCAGCCCTCTAGCCCCCCCCACCCTGAACCCTAAGATAGATAGTGGGGTACCTCTCCGGCGAGCCCCCATCCCCGCAGCGGGTGGTTCTTCCTTAACTCCGGCGAGCCCCCCAACCCCTGAAAATTGACTAACCCAAAAGTTGATTCAGTCGACTGAAGTGTGGCTTAATCGGAGCAGAGCAGCAGCATGAGCAAGGGGAGAGCAGCAGCAGTAGCTGGGCGAGCGAGCGATCGAGCGAGAGCTGGAGCAGCAGCAGCAGATCCGGCTGGTATGGACGCCGCCGCCGAAGGGGCCTCGCACTGGGGAGAGCCGCCGTGGAGATGTCGCCCGCGGCACCGGCTTCAAGGTAGCCACTCCATGGGGGTGCGGGATGGAGCACCATCGGCGCCGGGAGGTCGAGTTAAGGAGAAGGTGCGATGCGATGAGTATACAACCTCTTTGGTGGTGCCGAGTAGGCCTCGGCTTCGTCCGAGTAGTTGGTGAGGATGTTGCGGTTCCGGTGGAGCAGGTTAAGGCGGCGCTGTGGGGATGGAGCAGCCGCGATAGACGAGGCGGTCGTCGGAGCAGCTCCTTGGAGGTGGAGGACGGGGCGGCTGAACCGGCGGGACGACGAGATGGACGACGGATCCTCATCCGAGGAGGTGGACGAGGGACATCGAGCTGTTGCGGTGGACGACGTCATCGGGGAAGAGGCTCCGGCTGGGCAGCGGTGACGTGGCGGACGGAGGAGGGTGGGGTTTCGCGGCTGGAGCAGAGAGGTTATGGCGGCCTGGGATTTCGAATGGCGAAAAGGGGGCGATGGGAGGGGGTGAAGCATGACTTAGGAACACGCTTTTCCAAAATGTAGGGTGTGTTACAAAAGTACCCCCCACCAATTTGAACTAGCGGCCCTTTCGGCTCAGGGTTAGAATGGGGATTTCGCGTGTCAGGATTTGGCAGCTGGAGGGAGTTTTCGCGCGCGTTGTAATTTCGGGATAGCAAGGCGCTGGTTGTGAAGGCGCCAGTTTTGGGAGCACGATATCTGAATTTTCGGGATATAACAAGACGCGGGTTGAATTTTAGGGACAAGCCTAACGTGTAGTAATATTGTACTTGTATGTACCAAATCAATTCGCACTTCCCTCAACCAAAAAGAAAACAAAAAAAATAAAACTATTCACACCACACAAAGAGAGAGTCTTGCCCCGTTTTACTATACAAATTCTATTCAAAGCTACTCCCTCCTTCCATCTATATAAGGCCTAATGTGTTTTTCGATGCTAACTTTGACCAAATATTAGAGCAATGATATATGACATGCAACTTACACAAAGCACACCGTTGAATTCGTCTGTGAAAGGTTCTTTCAATGATATAATTTTCACATTGTGCATGTCATATACTATTAATCTTGTCAATAGTCAAAGGCGGTCTTAAAAATCTCATTACGCCCTATATAGATGGAAGGAGGGAGTATGAATCCATGTTATGTCCGATTAATTTTTTTTGCTTGCTGTATAATGCATGTAACCTACTCATACCAACATTTTAGTGCATTCCAAATGTCTGTACTACCACTGCAATTCGAACTAAATTTGAATTCATTTCTCTATTTCAATAAGAATCTACAATCATGATTGTTGCCAACTTCAACCATCATAGTTTCCTTGCTATCCGCCAGATATAAATCAGACGGCCTATAATGCAGGATGGCAGGCACACCATCATCAACAACTCCGTTTTTTATAAGAGTAGAGATAAAATATATTAAATGTAGTATACCATGTTCATAACCACACCATGTGTATCACCGTTATATATATTCACACATCCATCGGTTTGAAACACTATGATAAATTCTTCAAATATCCGAATTTTCTTTTTATAATGAAGTATATATGATCTCTATTCGTCTTTTACACCCACACAACCCTCTTATCTTTGTAGCTAGCGCTAACTTTCTCTTGTGCATGCACACGCCTGCATCCATCTCACCCTCCCTCAGCATTCTCTAGCTCCATGGTGCAAATTCGTCTTTTCACTTTAGGTCGTTCACCCACGGTGTGTGTAGGCCCCCCAGCTCCTTATTTACGGCACACATCGATCGATATGCCTCTCTAGCCAGGTGTGCCTAGCACAAACACAAGCTTCCACTCTTCTCTTGTCACCGTCCATGCCTCACTCCCACCACTCTTTTCATCGTTCTCGTACTCGCACACTCCTCCCCCTCGATATAGTATGCCTCTCGTACCACCTCCTACATGCATCCCCCTCTCTCTATCCTTCTCCTCGTGCCTCATTTGCTTCTAACACACACATGCATGTATACCGATCGATCTCCCAACATATACCTAGATCGACTTTAACTACCCCCCCATCGATCGACGTACCTCACAAGTTATGTCTCTCCTTTCTCTTACAAAGGGCGATTGATCTTCCTATGTAGTTACGTCTGCTTACCACAGCCACATCGTCCCCCCTCATCATTCGTGCATGCCTCCTGACCCGTCTCTCACACACACGTGCACATACAACAAGCAGCCATCCCCTCTCTTATTGATATTGTGGACGTGCCCTCCGTTTGTCTAGCAAGCCTATCCCACCATTTGTTAGAAGCAACTCCACTACCACCCCTCCAACACTCTAGCTCTGTCTCTCTCCCAACCTTATTCATCTCCTGCACATATGCATGGATGCCGATCGATCTCCCTTAATACTCGAGGCAGATCGATCTCCTTAATACATGAGGTAGGCCTCTCTCCTCCTCCACACATATACCAGCCATTGTACCTCTATAGTTAATTGGGACTCCCTCTTCCCCCACCACACACCGATAGTCAAGCGCTGCAGGTAGGTATCCATGCCACAGACACAAACTGCACATGTCCCATCTCACATTCTAGTAGTCCATCCACTCTATATCTTTGACGTGGGCACACACAAATTTGATGGCACTCTTTATCGATCGCGCGCACACACACACACATCATCCCTCTCTTCGATTCTATGGACACCTCAAGCCGATGATACCTCCACTCTCTTCTCGTGGATCGCCCCCTCTATATATATGTTATATCCAGGACTCTATTTCACACACATTGCATATGTTAAATTTTCTGATTGACCCTCCCCCCCACAAAAAAACTCTCAAGAACCCACACACTATATCTCTCTAGGTTTGTATCTCTCTCACACAACCCCACGTAGGTGGTGTACTTATACAAGAAGAGAATAGGTGCACCATGCACGTACCACGCTTCGTGCGCAGCCACACACGCGCGGGTACACGGTGGAGCTCATTTCTCCACAGAAGCTGAATTTGTTTTTGAAACATCAAGTGGCCAGAGACTCGAAAACTTATTTGCCCATTAGTGACTTGTTAGGGTGGTGGATTTTAGTTTGTACGATAATGCTGCATCCACCTAAAGTAACGAAAGTTCTTATGTAAACTTCCTAGTAATTCCCTCTTCGTAGGTGCAGCATTACTCCTAACATTTGTAATATCAGTTTGAAACTTGTAATATTGCCGTGTCCTATTCCTGCGTTTTCAAAATCCTACGAATCAAACAGGTCCTGAGTTGGTGATGATGTTGTGCCTCCCATCTTTCACCAATAGCTGTCGGATCTAGATCTGACGCATACAAACCAAGCTTCTCCATTTTTGCAAAAAGATGCCCGCACTTGTTCCCTATTTACAAACAACTCCTTGTCTCTCACAATCAGCCTCATCTCCTCCCCACCACATCTAGGAGTAGAAGGCCGTGGAAAAATCTGGCGTGATGGCCGCTGCCGGAGCCGTCCACCCCCAATCTTGGTGTTCCGTGCAATGCACGGGCATCTACGCACGGGGAATTATGTCGAACAGGGCTAGTTGTAAGCAGGCTAGCTCTATAGCCATGATGATAGTGACTGCAGACGGTGAGGCTGACTATGGTATGCCGAACATGACGCCTATACTCAGGTGTCATCTTCGGCGCAGGGTCTTGTCACTTCACTGTGATGAGCAGCATGTAATAATTTGACCAATAGATAGTACAGTGCTAGTACTCCTACTACTACTCCTACATTGGTAGTACTACTACTAGTACTAGTAGCACCACCGTCTGGATTTAGGAGTACTACCACGTCCATCTGGATTTTAGTATTTGACTAGCAATATCTAGTAATGCATGTCACAAAAAATGTACTACTCCCTCTGTAAATAAATACATGGTGTTTTATTCCTATCGGCGAGAGAACTTAATGTTTTTTTGCTACTCCTAACTAGAGTACTAATAGGATTACATGCAATGAACTAAACACTGCATGTCATGTTTGGTAGTCTCAAGTCATTGAAAGCATGCACGGCCCACATCTCACATTGGTTGATATGTCACGAAATAAGAAACAAGGAGGGAGTTAATGCACCGTTCCTAAGTATTTTGGGATTATTTGGTTTTCGTAAGGTGACTTACACAACATTTTTGTTTACATGCATTAACATTTTATAAGTTAAATCAAAGGTCAAAATTTGGCGCAAAATGCAAAGGGGACCAATAAACCAGTAAACATCAAACTTCTCTCGTTTGGCCCCAACTAGAGGTCCGGTGAGATGACTATATTGCACCGGCACGGAGGGGGACGTAGCTTCATTGACTTACGGCAACTGCCTTTGGGTGAATGACACGTGGCCCCAGGGGGTGGCTAGCCCACCTATCATACAGCCAAAGGCAGGTGCAGCAGAGGGCCAAGGAGTAGTACGAAATCCTACGCACCTACATGCGCTAACCAAGGGCTAAGTGATCACTCGAATCGCAAGATCAGTTGACTAGAAGCTACGCTAGACCCATGGAGGCGATGAGCGCGAGCATCAGCCGGCTGTGCCAGATGGTCCACGACGCCGGCCTACGGCCCGGCACCGAGGAACGTCTCCAGGTAGTATTTCTTGAGGCCGCCAGGGCGAGGGGCCGCTTGGACGATAGCTTCGTCTCCTTGTTCGATGAGGTCCTCGTCGGTTTCCTCGACAAGTTCACCGTCGTCAAGAAGCTTGCGGACGACTTTGACGTAAGCCTCCAGTCGACGCGCCCAGGCTCTGCGATGCCTACCACCCTCAACGGCCACTATGGTAACAACCTCTTCGACGCACTGGTGGCCCTGCGACTGCCCGCCGTCGTGCTGGAGAATGTCCACCTCGAGGTCGCGCTCGCCGCGCAGTGCCTGGCGTAGCAAGACACCATCGACATAATCATCCACGTCTACGTGCAAATCGTCCACAAGGACTACTACATGCAAGAGGAGGATGATAGGACGCGGGCCTTCTTGGAGCGCTGGGCAACCTTGGACGACACTGTTCAGAAGAACATTGAGCTCGCCGCCAACGCCGCTGCTCCTCACACGTCGGTTGGTGACCCGGCGCACTAGGGCGTGAGGATGTCGTTGAACGTTGATGGATCCGTATGTATTTTTATCTTTCCGTCAAATCCATGTAGTAGTATATGATACTAGAGTAATTATCTTACCTTTCGCATCAACTTCATAATTTTTGTACGTACTCCATGCATGAACGGCGCCAGAACCAAACTTCTCATTACTCTAGGAAAAATCGTTATTTTCTATCTATCGGTCGCGCCATGGAGCAGAACCAAATTTTACAAGTTATGAGTTCAAAAGGAAAAGCCTACCGTGTTCGCGTCGCACCCCCACACGGTTGGTCCAGCATGCCGCTGAAGCAGGAATGCGTACGGTGTTGCATTTTCACTTACAAGTGGGACCGCAGTTGAGAAAATGGACTATCGACAAACCCCCACCCCGCCCACCACGCGATGGCTGAGAAAACAGGAGGGAGAAGAGATGGATGTAGCATGGACTCCAAGAAAATTGGTGTCGGATGGGACTCATGTGGGTGGCGTGTGCCGTACTGCTAGACGTGAATGCTAGTTATGGCCCATGCCACCCCACTATATCGAGCCTATGTCGAGGTACATAGAACAAATTTCCTGCAGTCCATGCTCAGCCCTCCTCTATCTCTCTTCTCAGCCAGCCAGCGGACGCGCGGAGCCCATCGTCTGTTTGCTCACATGCGGCCCCACATGTTAGTGAAAACGCAAGAGGACCCACTGAACCTGCACATCTTTCACCTCGCCATGCTGGTGATGAAAAACAAATCCAATAAAGATCTTCGGTGGCTGCTTTTGGAGTTACTCAAGAGTAGTAAGAATCTATTTACAGTTTAACCCAAGATGCACATCTCATGGCTTCAACTACCACTCTATTTTCTTTCATGACACGACCTGGATGCTGGATGTCCCACGTGTCGGCAAAAGGAGGAAGAACCCGACCAAATCTTCGGTTCTGCTCTCGGATGAGATTAGTGCACTTGTTGATACTCCTACTAGAATAGAGGCTAGACATGAGACTAGATGCGAGGAAGCAACATCTACTTCTTTACACTCAAAGAAGAAAGAAGCATGCAAGATCGAGCCTCCGTAGATCAACAATGAATGCATCGAGAAGGCACTAATCCAACTTACAGGAGTAGTAAAATGTATTCTTGTGGTTCTTGTTTTCTTTGGTCTTGCTTTTCTAGTCAAAATTATCGTTGGAGTTCGTGCAAAATGGAGGTCCGTTGGGGGTCGTGCGTTGGAGTTGGCCTTACAAGTGGGACCGCAGTTAAGGAAACCGACTATCGGCAAACCCCCACCTCGCCCGCCGCGCAATGGCTAAAGTTAGAGAAATGATGAGGTTGAAGAGATTGCTCTAGCACGGACTCCAAGAAATAATATGGTGTCAGATGGATGTCGTGGTGGTGGCGTGTGTCGTACTCCTGGACGTGAATGCTTGTTCTGGCCCATGCCACCCTACTACTCCTACTACTTACTCCTACTAGTATATAGTATACTAGTATCGAGGATTCGAGGTGCTGGTTATGTACAAGGAACACATTAACATATGGCTACAGTAAAAACACCGCCCGACACGCGAAGCATGTGAAGCTAGTACAAATTTAGAGAAGCGACTCGAAAGCCATTCATAAATTTAGTAACTTTATCACAGGCATATCATTTTATTACATATAATAGGTCATCAACCCACATTGACAATGAGGATACATTATAAATACTAAAGTTTTCACCACACAACAAATAACAAGCCATGAAATGAACTTCAACTCAACCATTCCGCGGCGTTGGAAACGCTTGCTTTGAACCACAAGTGATTCTCTGGGACGGGCCATCCGTTGTCGATCTGGAGACCAATGTAGGACCGATCATCCAGGCTGAAGCGGCCTACTATATTAGTACGAGGGTAGGGAACCACCCAAATGTCCGAGGTATAGACACAGTTGCTTCTCATAAATGTGTCAACAACAGTTGGATCGCCTTTCACCATCATCGGATAGTTTTGTCCAAGGAAGAGTGATTTTTCTCCAAGACGATCAATTCTGTGCCAAGGAGAAGGAGTTGGCACTAGCACACTAGTATCCATCCCGAATATCATGCAACGGATGTTGGAATAGGTCCGGATAGTGCGACCATGGGAGACACCTGCTTCCTTAGCAGTAACATCATCAGTGGGCTGTATACACACAAGAAGAGGTGATCCATCGGAATTAGTTGCCAGGCGCCACAGAGTATATGGGCGCTGCTCGTGATCATCACCATCGGCATCTCCCCCTTGGTTACAAATTTTTTCAAGTATAGGTGGTGGGATGTTCACAGGACCTTGGAAACACAAGAAGAAGGTTATTAGTAAAGGGAAACTTGCTAACCTGCATGCATGTGGATGAAACAATTATAATTACGATGGAAGACAAACGTACCGAAACTACTAGGATGCCATGCAAAAACAGTGCCACGAGTGGTGGCAGCAAACACAAGGCCCTCGTATTGAATTGCATCACAATACTCATACGTGTACAGAAACTGATTTTTGAGCAATATCCATCGAGTTGAACCACGAAGGACGGCAACAAGCTTGTCGAAGATAGCAACAACTTGATAGTTGTTGTAATTCCAAGAGAAGTTGGGAACTCAACAAATTGCTATCTTCCGTAGAAGACAGTCACCATGATCGTATTTGAATGCGCGTACACGTCCGTTCGGAAATACTCCTACTACTCATCGTTGTCTCACTGATATGTTGGAACGGGACCACATGTCAATGAAACATGGTGTGTAATTTCTCATGCAAAATGCGATCTGGCCGCGTTGGCCCGAGGTGCCGCATTAGTTATCGACCTTTATTTTTTAATGGCGTGCCGATCAGTTTTGAAGCACGACTAATTGGTACTGTACGTGGAGAGAATGACAGCAGGGACCCGCCAAGGTTATGGCAGTACGCAAGCAAGTGCCTCCTTATTTCAAGCCAATAAAAAAATAGCTCCTCCTAGTGGATTTCTGACATCTGGGTCCCATGCCACTGTCAACGTACTCAATAAACGAGAGAATTGCACAACGAGCGGCTGACACCAGGGACCTAGCAGCTCGCCCAGTTATTTTTGTTTTGGGTTAATTTGATAAATGCCACTCCAAATCTGGTGTATCCGAGAAATCCCACTGCAATTTCCAAACTTTGAAAAATGCCATTTCATGCCATTTCTAGTAGCATTTTTCGAAGTCTGGAGTGGCGTTTTTCAAAGTTTGCAAACTGCAGTGGCGTTTTTCAAAGTTTGCAAAAATTGTAGTGGCATTTTTCAAAGTTTGGAAATTGCGGTGGCATTTTTATGAATCGCCATAATTGGAGTGGCATTTATCTAATTTGTTTTTGAGATGGAAGGAGGGTGTCAACTGGGCTATGCGGGACACTCTGGCTTGTCTAGACAGCCTTTTCTTTTATGTTTACCACAGACCAGCCCAGTAGTTTTTTTTTCTTTCTGAAAATGGCTAGCCCAGTTCTTTTGTGATTTGTCAAGTAAGTCGCTTTATCAGGCCTGCTGGGCTGCAAATCTTTCAAGATGAGGAGAGCTTCATTTGGCTGGCCGAGAAAATGGCCTATCAGTAATGAGAAATGGGTTGTAGATTTTTAAAACACATCAAACCGGCAATTATTTTCAAATATCTTTTTTTCATTTCAAGATTTTAAATTGCATTGATTTTTATGCGTGGACAATTTATTGGATTTTATATTGATATACATTTATTTTTAAAATCAGTCTGAATGTGACTCGAAATTTCGGGATTAAAAACAGTTTAGACCGCACCGACATATGCAAAATTTCATATAATTTTTTAACCGTGGCCACAATATGGGCTGTAATGCTAACATAAAGAATATGGGCTCCAAAAAACCCGTAAGAATTAGCAAATGGGCTGTAAATTATTTGAAATAATGGCAGATGGGCTCTATGTTGTTTTCCACAGATTTGAGCCTTTCCACAGATGGCATGTATACTGTTGGATGTCCATCCAACGGCCGTCGTGCTTCTTCAATCTCTGCTCTTCCTGCTCCAGCCGCTCAAACAAGCGCCGGCGGGACTGCCTGCTCCCTCCTCCCCGTGGCCGGCTATGCTGCTGCGCAGGCCTCACCGCCCCACCGTACTCCTATCGCTGGCCTAGCCATCCCTCTACTCACCCACACCTTCTGTTATTCTCCGGCGACGGCAGACGAACCAGTAAACCCTCGTACAGTCGTACTCCACTACGTGTGGGAAACAACTGTCGAGTCTTCCCTGCCTCCGTGTCGTCCCCTTCCTAGGCCTCGCCGTCGTCCACCGCCCTGGTGCTCTCGGCGTGGCGTGGTCAACGTGGTTAAGGAACGACTTGCATCGGACGTGGACTGTACGTGGAGAGGCTGATAGCTGGGTCCACGGCCGCAGCAAGGAAGTGCCTCCTTATTACGCGGAAAATAATAATTCCTCCACCTAGCAGCTGGGACCCACCGAACGGGCCACTGTATTTTGCGAAAAAAACGTTTCCCCCTGACTGCTGGGACCCACCAGCTACATCTTCGCACGCAAGGAAGTGCGTCCGGGCAAAAAAACGATTCGCCCCCTGACTACTGGGACCCACCAGCTACATCTTCACAGGCAAGGAAGTGCCTGACAGTCGGGACCCACCTGGTCGAAGTGTACGTAGCGTTGTCATTCTGGTCGCGAACGTGTACGTACATACTGGTCGATGTAGTGGCGCGCACGTGTCGTAGTAGAGGTGAGCACATGTCGTAGTAGAGGCGCGCACGTTGCATGTACACGTACGTACAGCGGCCATGGTGCAAGAAAGAAAATACGTCCAAGTATGTGTACATACGGGCGGGGTCTCGAACGCCTACTCGCGCATACATACGGCCAGGGCTCGTGTACATGGCTGGGTCGGAACGGAGAAACAGTGTCGTCGTGTTCATGGGGAGGCAACGGAATGCGTCGTGTTCATGGGGAGGCAACGGAATGCGTCGTGTTCATCGGGAGGCAACGGAACGCGTGGGAGCCAACCGGCTGGGTCGGAACGGAATGCGTGGTCGTGTTCATCTGCAGGGCTTGGATGGAATAGGCGATGGAAACGAGGCCTGGCGTACCGCACAACGGAGGAAACGGACCTCCTACATTCGGAACGGGGTCCTGTTGATCGGGAGGGGTCTGGCGTACCGCAAAACGGAGGAAACGGACCTCCTACGGTCGAAACGGGGGTCCTGTTCATCGGGAGGGGTGTGGCGTACCGCAAAACAGAGGAAACGGAATTGTGTTGGAGCGCTACGGTCGAAACGGGGGTCCTGTTCATCAGGAGGGGCGTGGCGTACCGCAAAACGGGACTCCATGGGATACTGTTCATCTCCACCATCGACCCCCTCCAGCATCCACAAGCTACTGTTCATCCACCGTCGACCTCCTCCAGCCTCCACCTGCGACTGTTCATCCACGGGCTCCTGTTCATCCAGCCTCCACCGCGCGCTACTCCACCGGCTACTGTTCAACCAGCCCTCTCCACGGGCTCCTGTTCAACTTCCCCTCCACGGGCTACTATTCATCCTGCCCTCCATCATCTACTGTTCATCCTGCACTCCACGGGGTGGTCCTGTTCATCCAGCTCTCCACGAGGTCCTGTTCATCCAGCCCCAACCGGCTCGATCGATCGGGTCCTGTTCATCCAGAGGCAACAGCACGGGGTCCTGTTCATCCACCCCAACGGGAACTGCTCATCCAACCCCCCCCCCCCCCGCAACGCTCACTGTTCATCCAGAGGCAACATCGATCGGCTTCAGTTAGCAGCAGTAGCGAAGGAATCGCTCGATCGGGTTCAGTTAACAGCCATCAATCGATCGCTCGGGTTCAGTAACGCGTAGCCTGCAGTGCAATCGCTCGGGTTCAGTTAGAGCCCAACGCCTCGCTCGGGTTCAGTTAGAGCCAACGCCTCGCACACACGCGCATACGTGTACGAGAGAAGCGCACATCGCTCGGCCACCGACCTCCCACCGTAACCGGGAACTCCCAGAAATTTTCCTCGCCCTTGCTTCTACCACGGTTTTTTCCGTCATGGACGGCCCAAAGAATGTCATGCAGCTGCGTCTCCGGCCCGCCCAAGACGAAAAGCCCATTTTCTGTCATGATTTTTTGTCATAGAAGTAGGAGCCCACCACATCTATGATGATACCGGGTTTTGTCACAATTATCGTCATAGAAGTGTCATATGTATGACAGAAAAAATTAGTGCATCCAACTCTCCATTTACACTACTAGGGAAAACCTTATACACGGAAAATTAGCAGTAGCGCGGGATAAAAACGCACGCTGGTGCTAATTAGCAGCAACGCGGTATTTTAAACCGCGCTACAGATACAGTTATAGCAGTAGCGTGCCCGAGTACAAAAGCGCTACTACTAAAATTCCCACGGCTTAGCCGATAGGCTACACATAGTAGTAGCGATCTACGTGGAACCGCGCTGCCGCTACTTGTTTTGTAGCAGCGCGTTTACGGACAAAGGCGTTACTGCTAATGAAAATAAAATTAAATGGAAAGCAAATAGAAAAGAGAAGGAATAGCAGTAGCGCTTGTTAAGAAACGCGCTATAGCTACCGTAGCAGCAGCACACTTCCTGGAACGCGCTACTGCTACTTTTAACTTAACCGCGCGGTTCGTTCTCCCCCCACGGCCACTTCCCCCAAATCCCTACTCCTCCGTTGTCGCCGCCCTGCATCGTCGTCAGCCGCCGCGCGCGACCGTCGCTCTCCGCACACCTTCGACGCCATCCCCGCGCCCGCCCCCGACCCCGACCTTGACACCCCCCCTACATCGCCGCCCTCCGCCGTGCGCCCTCCGCCCCGACCCCGTCCCCAACCTCGACGCCATGTGCCCCTCACCCTAACTCCGCCGGCGCCAAAGGTGAGCACGCCCTCCTCCTCCTCCTCCCCTACCTCTGCCTAGCTAGGGTTCTTAGGGTTAAATTTCAGAGTTCATCTAATTAGTTAGGCTTCATCAAATTAGATACTAATTATGGCAGTAGTTGTTAAGTAGAATTAGTTTTAGAGTTCATCGAATTAGTTAGGATTAAATTTTAGAGTTCATCAAATTAGTTAGGGTTAAATTTTAGTAAGTGTTTAAGAGAATTAGTAAGAAAATTAATATAACTAGTTGAACTAGTTTATTTTTAGTAAAAACTAGTTTATTTTTATTCATAGTAAGTGCTTAATTGAACTAGTTGAGTTAATACAACTATTTTATTTTTAGTACGAAAATTAATAGAACTAGTTTATTTTTTAGTTAAAGCAACTATTTTATTTTTAGTAAGTTAATTAATAAACTAGTTGAAATACTTTAGTTGTAGTTGAACTAGTTTAGTAAGTAAATTAATAAACTAGTTGAACTAGTTGAATTAATAGAACTAATGTATTTTTAGTAAGATAATTAATATAACTAGTTGAACTACTTTATTTTTAGAAAGAACTAGTTTTTTTCTATTTATAGTAAGTTTATATTTAGTAAGAACTAGTTGAATTAATAAAACTAGTTGAACATGTCATATTTGCTCAAATAGGATATGTGGTTGCCCAAGTGGCCGTTCATATTCAATTTACACCTCCGAGTGGCCTATGTTTTGCCGGAGTGTTGATTAATTTCCGTTCCGGCAAATTTCAGGCGCTCGATATGTCCTTTTTTAGCAAAGGTCATGCCGGATTTTCCATGAATTTTGGCATGACTTGTGCTAGAATATGTAGGAAATATCGAGTGGCCTGGATTTTCTCGAAAAATAATGATCTAATTTAGGTTTTTTAGTACATATATTTAATTGTACAAGTTTAATCTTTGAATTATGAACGTAGGAAATGTCATACTCAGACGACGACAGTCTCCCGGGGGAGTGCAGCTGGTGCCATGACGATCGAGGTATGTGCGACATGTTCGTTGAGCTGGACGAAGATCGGCGCTTCAGCATTAAGCTCGAGGAGACCTTCGATGTTGAAACGGTACGCAACAATGACAAGTGTTTTTTTCGTAATTAAGCATGACTTCAACTATTTTAACGTCTAATTTTCATCTTTTACAATTCGACTAGCTTATCCCATGCCATGCAAGACGCTATGTCTTGGAGAGGATGGGTTTTGAAGACCATGAAAATTTTCAAACAAAGAAAATACACCTAAGGACCCATCATGATATCGATTTTGAAGTAAATCTGTACAATTCTCAGAGCGTAACCCATTTTGGTTGCCAAAATTGGGAAGCACTTTGCAAAATGTATGGTTTTTATGAGGGTATGATTATCACCATGGATCTTGGTGCTCCTGACATCGAGCAAGACAATATGGACATTTGGGTCCTTGTTGATAGGCTTCCAATTCTACCGCAATGTGAGTTTCTCAAACATAGTTATTAACTAATTTATATTGTTTATTTCAAAATAGTTGACATCTTGTTTCCATTGACAGCTTATTTTGAATCTTCAAAGAATGTGCAGAAGATGGTAGACAAAACCCACTACACTGATGGCTCCGAATTAACTTATAAGGAGAAAAGTCATCTGATTACTTATTGTACTTATCTTGAGAATTACAATACCTATTATCGAACTCCTCCAAATTATGGTGAATACGCGCCACTAGTGCACGTGTTGAACCACGATAACTTCTATGGAGATACCCTGGTAAGATTTTTTACTATTACGGCATCCGTGCATCTTTTGCATACTTCTAAAACTAGTACATCATTGCAAACTACGAAGTTGTTACTATGTTTTTCAACAGAAAATCCCGATGGATTGTGTGCCTCATCTGATGTATCAAAATGGTCACCTTGCAGTTCTGAACATACAGCCATGTCAATCTAAGGAGCTCACCTGTGCATATCAGATTTCTAAAACCGGTGAACACATGCTAATCAAAGAATGGAAAAAAATGCTTGGACATTCGCAAGGAAGTTCTTGGAAGTAACATTAAGCGAAAGGCAAGAATTGGAGACAGGATAATCTCCATTCTCCATAATGGAGAGTCAGGGGCTATCTTGTTTTTTGTTATTTTACCTTAGAGAATATAGTAGGTCCTATGAGGTACAATATGTTTATTATGTGATACAATGTGTTAGAGTTGATGATGAGGAGTACTTGTGATTACGACTAGTGACCAATTTGCTATGTGATGTCTCATTGCTGAAAACAATGATCTTGAGGAGGTGTTATATGACAATGATGTATTATGATGATAAGTTGTTAATGATATGATGATGATATTAATTATATCATTGGGTGAAAGAACCGCGGATTAGTTTCAAGTGGATGTCCATCCACTTGAAACTAGTCCACGGTTCTTTCACCCCGTGATGTAATAACTCATTATGATGTAAAAACAATTTCTAAATTCCTGTTGTATGAAAACTTGTGTAAAGGTGTACGAATACAACATGAAATAAAAAATAAATAAAATAAGAAATAATAGTAGCAGCGCGGGCAGGGAGAAGCGCTACTACTAATTACCAGTAGCGCTCCTCCGGGAAGTCGCTACTACTAAGTCAATTTAGCAGTAGCGTGGGCGGAGGCACGCTACTGCTATATGTTAGCTGTAGCGCCTTATCAGTAGCGCATCGCCCAGCGCTACTGATAGGCCTAAAACCCGCGCCGCTGCTAGGCTTTTCTCTAGTAGTGTTAGGAAAGCAGTCTTAACATCCATTTGATGAACGAGAAGACCATGTGAGGCAGCTACTGAAAGTAGAACTCGAATAGTGGTCAGTGGAGCCACATGTGAGTAAGTATCAAAGAAGTCTTCACCTTCCTTTTGGGTATAACCCTTAGCCACGAGCCGAGCCTTGTACTTTTCAATAGTACCATCAGGCCTAAGCTTCTTCTTGAATACCCATTTGCATCCTATAGGTTTGCACCCATAAGGACGATTAGTTATCTCCCAAGTTTCATTCGCTAAGATGGAATCCATCTCGCTATGAACTGCTTCCTTCCAGTAGTCAGCATATTCAGATGCATAAGCCTATGAAGTAGAACTGGGAGTGTCATCTATGAGATACACAAGAAAATCATCACCAAAGGACTTTGCAGTCCTCTGTCTCTTACTCCTAGTAGGAACTTCATTGTTTTCCTCCACGGGACTTTCAAAGTGTTCTATCGAAATGGCAGGTTTGGTAATTGTAACTGGTTCCTGATTCGATGAACTAGGCATCCCCTGATTAGATGAGGTAGCCATATCCTTCATGGGAAAGATATCTTCAAAGAAAGTCGCATCATTCGACTCCATTATCATACCGACATGCATATCAGGTACCTCAGATTTTACAACCAAGAATCTATATCCAATGCTATGAAAAGCATATCCCAGGAAAACACAATCCACAGTCTTTGGTCCAAGCTTTCGCTTCTTTGGAATTGGAACATTGACTTTCGCCAAACAACCCCATGTTCGTAGATAAGAGAGTTTTAACCTTTTCTTCTCCCATTCCTCGAATGGAGTTATCTCTTTGTTCTTTGTGGGAACTCAGTTTAGGACATGACATGCCGTCAATATCGCCTCCCCCCCACCATGCCTTGGAGAGACCCGATGTGTCTAACATGGCATTAACCAAATCTGTTAGAGTACGGTTCTTTCTTTCGGCCACCCCATTTGACTGAGGTGAGTAGGGAGGCGTCCTCTCATGGATTATACCATGTTCCGCACAAAAAGCATCAAATTCATTGGAAAAATACTCTCCACCACGGTCGGACCTAAGCCTCTTGATTTTTCGATCAAGTTGGTTTTCCACTTCAGCTTTATAGATCTTGAAAAAAATTCAAAGCCTCATCCTTAGATTTCAGAAGATACACACGGCAGTATCTAGTGGAGTCGTCAATTAACGTCATGAAATATTTCTTTCCACCTTTTGTCAAAACGCCATTCATTTCACAAAGATCTGAATGTATGAGTTCTAGTGGTGCAAGATTTCTCGTTTCCGCAGTCGTGTGAGACTTACGAGGTTGCTTAGCTTGCACACACACTTGACACTTAGATCCCTTGACAGTGGTGAAACTAGGGATTAAGTTCAACTTTGCTAGTCGCGACATGCAACCAAAGTTAACATGACAAAGACGTGAATGCCACACATTTGATTCACTATTGTTGCAAACATGATTAACAACTTTATTGCAAACGTCTGATAAGGATAAACGAAACAGGGCTCCTGACTCATAGCCTTTACCAACAAAGGTTCCGTACTTGGATATTACAAATTTATTCGACTCAAAGACAAGCTTGTAGGCATCTCTACACAGAAGGGATCCGCTAACAAGATTTTTATTGACGGAGGGGACATAATGCACGTTCTTCAGCCGCACGATCTTCCCCGAAGTAAACTTCAGATCGACCATGCCAACACCACGAACAGAAGCACTTGAACCGTTGCCCATCAGCATGGTTGAAGTCCCTGTGGTTTGATAAGACGAAAACATGGAAATATCACCGCATACATGCACATTAGCACCCGTGTCAATCAACCAATTAGGAGAATGACATACTGAAAGAATAGTGGGAAATATACCATACCCAGCATCCTTCATATCAATGTCTCCAATGACAACATTAGCGGTCTTGCCGCCTTTCCCAGGATGACGCTTGTCATAGTGATTAGGGCAACTAGGAGCCCAATGATCAGGATCCCCACACACATGACAGATACCTTTCTTCTTGTCATTCTTCTTATTGAAGTTCTTGTGCTGGACAGCCTTGTTCTTCCCATCAAACTTTGCTTTACCATCAAACTTGACCTTGTTCTTGAACTTGTGGGGCTGGAAGTTCTGCTTCTTTACCACATTGGCACTAGATCCTCCCTCAATACCTTGAGCACGTGTGTCCTTTGCTCTCGCCTTTTCTTCCACATCAAGAGTGCCAATGAGATCCGGGACGGAAAACTCCTGCCTCTTATGCTTCAGCAAGGTAGAAAAGTTCCTCCATGAAGGAGGAAGCTTAGTGATGATACCTCCGGCAACAAACTTGTCCGGTAGCATACAACCGAAGTGCTCAAGTTCTCTAGCAAATGACTGTATCTCATGAGCTTGCTCAACCACGGAGCGCTCTTCAGTCATCCTATAATCATAGAATTGCTCCATGATGTACAGCTTAGTGCCAGCATCCGAGACCCCAAACTTGGCCTCGAGTGCATCCCACATATCTTTTCCATTATCAATTGACGCATAAGCATCAACTATGTTCTCACCAAGAACACTCAAGAGAGCAGCCTTAAACAGAGTATCCATTTTCTGAAAGGCTTGTGCCTGTTGAGCATCAAGCTCCCCTTCAGGTTTGTCAAGAGTGGCGTCATAGCAACTCATGGTTTGAAACCATAAGACTGCTCTCACGCGCCACCTCTTATAGTGGATACCCTCAAACATAGGAGGTCTCATGGAAGCAGCAAAACCACTTGGGGTAAATTGCCTATAGTAAGGTTTTTGGATTGTTGTAAATATGAGCAATTTACCAAATGATTTTATTAGCAGAAATATTAGATAAAGCATGACTAATATAACAGTGACAAAACAAGCCATGTGATTTGACAAAGAGAAGGTAAACAACATCTTCATATATGAACTGTAACTGAAGATATCTAGAGCAGCCAGTATAGCAAGTTGCATATATGAAATAGAGTCTAACATATGTAGGGCAAATACAAGAACAAGGAACTGCAGCAGGACCTCTAACAGAAAGGAGAAGAACACGTACGGGATAGCAACAGCAGACGCGCTAGACTTGGGGTCGGTGTCCTTGCCTGCCATGTCGTCAGGGAGGTCGTGGACGTCGGGGAAGAAGTCGTTGTCGGGGAAGTAGTCATCGGAGTCCGTGATGAAGAAGCCAGTAGTCGCGCGGAGCGCTCCCCAAAAACCTTATCACCCTTCTCCCGTACAGGACTCAAAAGGTGCGGTTCCGGAGGCCTACTATCCCGACCTGCAGTGCACGCCGCAAGACGGGATGGGGAAGAACGTAGCAGCAGCGCAGTGGTCGGAACTTTGTGGCGAGAGGAAGAGGAGCTTCTGTTGTGTCTCTCTGGAGAGGAGCGACCTCTCTTATATAGGCACAGGAGAAGGACGCGAAGAGGCTGCGGCGGGAGGTGAAGCAACAAAGGGAGACGAAGCGAACTGGCAGCGGCCGAAGAGGCGCGCCGTTCGAATTCAGTGTGCACTACAGAAAACGTTTCAACTCCCATGTGACCTTTCGTATACCCGTCGTGCGTGGCAAAAATTTAGACATCGGCTCGGCTCATTCCCGCAACCCGTGTCACGTCGTGACGAGGCATGGCGAGGCGGGCGGCAGAGGAGGAGCGCGCGTGGATGCCCCTCTTGTTCTCATGCTCATGCATGTGGGGAAAGAACCTCCCTTATAAAGAGGTCCAACTCCCTCTAAACTAGCAATGTGGGACTAAAATTTTGTTCCACCTCTTGCCTTGCACGAATGGGCTGCGTGGGCCTCTAGGATTTATTAGGAATTTCTGAAACTGCTATTGGGCTAGGCCCAAAATAGACAAAATTCCAGCAGCTTATAGTCAAAATAAAGAGTTTACTAAACATATCGCTGATGCCTTGGTGCAATCTTATGAAGAAAAACTTGAATTGGAAGTTTCTATCCCTAGAAAAGTTTATGATGAGTGGGAACCAACTATTAAAATTAAAACTAAAGATCATGAATTCTATACTTTATGTGATTTGGGTGCTAGTGTTTCCACGATTCCAAAGACTTTGTGTGATTTGTTAGGTTTCCGTGATTTTGATGACTGCTCTCTAAACTTGCACCTTGTGGATTCCACTATTAAGAAACCTATGGGAAGAATTAATTATGTTCTTATTGTTGCAAATAGGAATTATGTACCCGTAGATTTTATTGTTCTTGACATAGATTGCAATCCTTCATGTCCTATTATTCTTGGTAGACCTTTCCTTAGAACGATTGGTGCAATTATTGATATGAAGGAAGGAAATATTAGATTCCAATTTCCATTAAGGAAAGTCATGGAACACTTTCCTAGAAAGAAAATTAAATTACCTTATGAATCTATTATGAGAGCCACTTATGGATTGCCTACCAAAGATGGCAATACCTAGATCTATCCTTGCTTGTTATGCCTAGCTAGGGGCGTTAAACGATAGCGCTTGTTGGGAGGCAACCCAATTTTATTTTTATTACTTTCTTTTTGCTCCTGTTTAGTAATAAATAATTTATCTAGCCTCTGTTTTGGTTGTGTTTTTGTGTTTAATTAGTGTTTGTGCCAAGTAGAACCGTTGGGAAGACTTGGGGAAAGTCTTGTTGAACTTGCTGTAAAAAACAGAAACTTTAGCGCTCACGAGAACTGCTGTCATTTTTATTTGGAGAGTGCTATTTAGTTAACTGTTTTTTAAGATGATTAATAGATAAATTACTCACGTCCAGAAATTTATTTTAGAATTTGTGGGGCTCCAGATCTTGCGCTAGCTACATATTACTACAGACTGTTCTGTTTTTGACAGATTCTGTTTTTCGTGTGTTGTTTGCTTATTTTGATGAATCTATGGCTAGTAAAATAGTTCATTACAGTACCTTGAAGTGGTCTTTTATTTTCATTCGCTAACGGAGCTCACGAGATTTTCTACTTTAAGTTTTGTGTTGTGAAGTTTTCAAGTTTTGGGTAAAGATTTGATGGATTATGGAACAAGGAGTGGCAAGAGCCCAAGCTTGGGGATTCCCATGGCACCCCCAAGATAATCTAAGGACACCTAAAATCCAAAGCTTGGGGATGCCCCGGAAGGCATCCCCTCTTTCGTCTACTTCTATCGGTAACTTTACTTGGAGCTATATTTTTATTCACCACATGATATGTGTTTTGCTTGGAGCGTCTTGTATTATTTGAGTCTTTTCTTTTTAGTTTACCACAATCATCCTTGCTGTACACACCTTTTGAGAGATCCATACATGACTTGGAATTTGTTAGAATACTCTATGTGCTTCGCTTATGTCTTTTGAGTTATATAGTTTTGCTCTAGTACTTCAGTTATATCTTTTAGAGCACGGTGGTGGATTTGTTTTATAGAAACTATTGATCTCTCATGCTTCACTTAGATTATTTTGAGAGTCTTAATAGCATGGTAATTTGCTTAAAATCCTAATATGCTAGGTATACAAGATTAATAATAAAATTTTCTTAAGAGTGTTTTGAATACTAAGAGAAGTTTGATGCTTGATGATTGTTTTGATATATGGAGGTAATAATATCAAAGTCGTTCTAGTTGAGTAGTTTTGAAATTGAGAAATACTTATGTTGAAGTTTGCAAGTCCCGTAGCATGCACGTATGGTAAACGTTATGTAACAAATTTGAAACATGAGGTGTTATTTGATTTTCTTCCTTATGAGTGGCGGTCGGGGACGAGCGATGATCTTTTCCTAACAATCTATCCCTCTAGGAGCATGCGCGTAGTACCAAGGTTTTTGATGACTTGTAGATTTTTGAATTAAGTATGTGAGTTCTTTATGACTAATGTTGAGTCCGTGGATTATACGCACTCTCACCCTTCCATCCTTGCTAGCCTCTTCAGTACCGTGCATTGCCCTTTCTCACATTGAGAGTTGGCGCAAACTTCGCCGGTGCATCCAAACCCCGTGATGATATGCTCTTTCACACATAAACCTCCTTATATCTTGCTCAAAACAGCCACCGTACCTACCTATTATGGCATTTCCATAGCCATTCCAAGATATATTGCCATGCAACTTTCCACCATTCCGTTCATCATGACACATTCATCATTGTCACATTGCTTAGCATGATCATGTAGTTGACATAGTATTTGTGGAAAAGCCATCATTAATAATTCTTTCTTACATGTCACTCTTGGTCCATTGCATATCCCGGTACACCGCCGGAGGCATTCATATAGAGTCATCTTTTGTTCTAGCTTCGAGTTGTAATCAATGAGTTGTAAAAAAATAGAAGTGTGATGATCATAATTTTTTAGAGCATTGTCCCAAGTGAGGAATATATATAAAAAAGGCCATAAAAAAGAGAAGGCCCAAAAAAATGAGAGAAAAAGAGAGAAGGGACAATGTTACTATCCTTTGCCACACTAGTGCTTCAAAGTAGCACCTTAATCTTCATGATAGAGAGTCTCTTGTTTTGTCACTTTCATATACTAGTGGGAATTTTTCATTATAGAACTTGGCTTGTATATTCCAACAATGGGCCTCCTCAAGTGCCCTAGGTCTTCATGAGCAAGCAAGTTGGATGCACACCCACTTAGTTTTCTTTTGTTGAGCTTTCATACATTTATAGCTCTAGTGCATCCGTTGCATGGCAATCCCTACTCCTTGCATTAACATCAATCGATGGGCATCTCCATAGCCCATTTATTAGCCTCGTTGATGTGAGACTTTCTCCTTTTTTGTCTTCTCCACATAACCCCCCCATTATATTCTATTCCACCCATAGTGCTATGTCCATGGCTCGCGCTCATATATTGCGTGAAAGTTTATAGGTTTGAGATTACTAAAGTATGAAACAATTGCTTGGCTTGTCATCGGGGTTGTGCATGATGAGAGCATTCTTGTGTGACGAAAATGGAGCATGACTAAACTATATGATTTTGTAGGGATGAACTTTCTTTGGCCATGTTATTTTGAGAAGACATGATTGCTTAATTAGTATGCTTGAAGTATTATTGTTTCTATGTCAATATTAAACTTTTATCTTGAATCTTTCGGATCTGAATATTCATGCCACAATTAAGAAGAATTACATTGAAATTATGCCAAGTAGCACTCCGCATCAAAAATTCTGTTTTTATCATTTACCTACTCGAGGACGAGCAGGAATTAAGCTTGGGGATGCTGATACGTCTCCAACGTATCTATAATTTTTGATTGCTCCATGCTATATTATCTATTGTTTTGGACATTATTGGGCTTTATTATCCAATTTTATATTATTTTTGGGACTAACCTATTAACCGAAGGCCCAGTCCAGAATTGTTGTTTTTTGCCTGTTTTAGGGTTTCGAAGAAAAGGAATATCAAACGGAGTCCAAACGGAATGAAACCTTCGGGAATATGATTTTCTCAACGAACAAGACCCGGGAGATTTGGACCCTACGTCAAGACACAAAAGAGGAGGCCACGAGGTAGGGGGCGCGCCTACCCCCCCCCCCCCAAGCGCACCCTCCACCCTCGTGGGCCCCCTGTTGCTCCACCGACGTACTCCTTCCTCCTATATATACCTACGTACCCCCAAACGATCAGATACGGAGCCGAAAACCTAATTCCACCGCCGCAACTTTCTGTATCCACGAGATCGCATCTTGGGGCCTGTTCCGGAGCTCTGCCGGAGGGGGCATCGATCACGGAGGGCTTCTACATTAACACCATAGCCCCTCCGATGAAGTGTGAGTAGTTTAACTTAGACCTACGGGTCCATAATTATTAGCTAGATGGCTTCTTCTCTCTTTTTGGATCTCAATACAATGTTCTCCCCCTCTCTTGTGGACATCTATTCGATGTAATCTTCTTTTTGCGGTGTGTTTGGTGAGGCCAATGAATTGTGGGTTTATGATCAAGTTTATCTATGAACAATATTTGAATCTTCTCTAAATTCTTTTATGTATGATTGGTTATCTTTGCAAGTCTCTTCGAATTATTAGTTTGGTTTGGCCTACTAGATTGATCTTTCTTGCAATGGGAGAAGTGCTTAGCTTTGGGTTCAATCTTGCGGTGTCCTTTCCCAGTGACAGTAGGGGCAGCAAGTCACGTATTGTATTGTTGCCATAAAGGATAACAAGATTGGGTTTTCATCATATTGCATGAGTCTATCCCTCTACATCATGTCATCTTGCTTAAGGCGTTACTCTGTTTTTAACTTAATACTCTAGATGCATGATGGATAGCGGTCAATGAGTGGAGTAATAGTAGTAGATGCAGGCAGGAGTCGGTCTACTTGTCTCGGACGTGATGCCTATATACATGATCATACCTATATATTATCATAACTATGCTCAATTCTGTCAATTGCTCAATAGTAATTTGTTCACCCACCATAGAATACTTTTGCTCTCGACAGAAGCCACTAGTGAAACCTATGGCCCCGGGTCTATCTTTATCATATTGATCTCCTACTACTTAGTTATTTCCTTTGCTTTTTTACTTTGCCTTTATTTTACTTTGCATCTTTATCACAAAAATACCAAAAATATTATCTTATCATATCTATCAGATCTCACTCTCGTAAGTGGCCGTGTATGGATTGACAACCCCTATTCGCGTTGGTTGTGAGGATTTGTTTGTTTTGTGCAGGTACGAGGGACTCGCGCGTAGCCTCCTACTGGATTGATACCTTGGTTCTCAAAAACTAAGGGAAATACTTACGCTACTTTGTTGCATCATCCCTTCCTCTTCGGGGAAAACCAATGCAGTGCTCAAGAGGTAGCAGGCAGCCCAATGAATAAAATTTATTTTGTCTTTTGCTTCCTGTTTTTGAGTGTTTACACAATTATGATACTGTTATGATTGTGTTTTTTGTGTTTTAGTTAGTGTTTGTGCCAAGTAAAGCCTTTAGGATCTTCTTGGGTGATAGTTGTTTGATCTTGCTAAAAAAATAGAAACTTTTGCGCTGACGAAAACAATTCTCATTTTTAACCAGAGAGCGATAAAATATCCATTCCTTTTTCAGTAGATCAATATACAAATTGCTCAGGTCTTCCTAATTTTTCAGAAGTTTTGGAGTAACAGAAGTATTCAAAACACCCAGATTGCTACAGGATGTTTTGTTTTTGCCAGATTCTGTTTTCTTTGCATTGTGTGCTTGTTTTGTTGGCTCTATAGTTTTCTTTGATGAGTTTGTGCCATAGAAAAGTTGGAATACAGTAGATATAATCCAAGAAAAAAATATGAATTGGTTTGATACAACACTTATAGAAGTGATTTATTTTCTTATACTAACGGATCTCACGAAGGTTTTGTTTAGTTTTGTGTGATTGAAGTTTTCAAGTTTTGGGTTATCTTACGATGGATGAAGGAATAAGGAGTAAGAAGAACCTAAGCTTGGGGATTCCCCGATATCCCCCGCTATTATCCAAAAGAGAGCAAGCAACTAAGCTTGGGGATGCCCCCGAGTGGCATCCCCTCTTTCTTCCAACGACCATCGGTATTTTACTCGAAGCTATATTTTTATTCGTCACATACTATGTGTTTTGCTTGGAGCGTCTTGTATGCTATGAGTCTTTGCTTGTTTTATTTTTTTGTTTTAAGTATTGATTCCTTGCTAGACACACCTATTTGAGAGAGACAAAATTATGTCATGACTTGTTAGAATTGCTCTCTATGCTTCACTTAATTTTTTATGAGCTATGGACTTGCTCTAATGCTTCACTTATATCTTTTTGAGCACGGTGTGCTTTAGTATTTTTGAATAAATGCTCTCTTTCTTAACTTAGATTTATTTGAGAGTTAGTAAAATTTTCAAGAAATTCCCTCTTGCTTCACTTAAATTATTTTGAGAGAAAGAAAAATTATGCTCATGATCTTCACTTATATTTGTTTGAGATTATCAAAAGCAACATATGAAAATTAGTTCCAAAGTGACAGATATCCAAGAAGGATATAATAAAAACTTTCATGAAGATCATTGGACAAAATAAACTTGATTCTTAGTAATAGTTTTGAGATATGATGATGTGATATGTGAGTTATGTTGATGAGTAATTATGCTTTAGTAAGAATGTTGGTGTTAAGGTTTGTGATTCCCTATGCAAGCATGAAAGTCAATAATTATGCAATGAAATTATATCCTACTTGTGGTGCATTATTCCATGTTAATTATGCTTAATGCTCGCTTATGATATTATTCGTTTCTTGGTTGGTCGCTTCTCAATCTTTTGCTAGCCTTCATTTTGCACTAAGTATGATCACTACGTGTGCATCCAAAAACCTTTAAACCAGTTTTGCCACATGAGTCCACTATATCTAACTATATGCGGTATTCTTTTGTCGTTCTAAGCAAATTTTTATGTGCCATCTCTAATTTTCAAAATAAACTTCTCTTTTGTGTGTTCGTTTCGCTCGCAGAGCAGTGAGGGGTGGCTAATATTTTCCAGGCTAGATGTGTTATTCTCACGATGAGTGTTTATTCACTTGTCATTGCACGAGAGTGCCTAGTCCCGAAATGAAAAATGAATTTACTTTATGTTGTCAAATAATAAATTCCTTGGAAAAGTGTTGGTATGGAGGGCAACCATGGATATGGCTAGCCATGGAAAGTGAAAGTATGGTTGAAAAAGGAATAAACTTTATTTTCTGTATGGGAACCGCCTATGATATATCTAAGCATGGAAAGTGTTGGGAACTCTAAGTCATTTTCGTTGGTGGGATGGATACACCTCCCAAAATGTTTTTATCTCTAAGTTTTTTGCTTTGATCTCTGGCACCTCTACAGATCCCTACTTCCCTCTGCGAAGGGCCTTTATTTTACTTTATGAAATTTTTATTTTTGAATTTGAGGCTCCATGTTCTCTTATAAAAGCACCAACTAGGAGGCACTATAATCGTACTTGAGCATTGGGTGTAGTTAATATGAGAGTGTGTTTCATGAATGGATCAATGATTGAGCATGATGGGCTAGTTGTATCTTATTTTAGCATTGATATTTTGAAAGACATGGTTGCCTGTTGATATGCTTGAGTATTTAAGTTATCATGTCAAAACTAGACTATTGCTTTGAACAATATAAAAGTCCAAATGTCCATGTATAAAGAAAAGAATATGATATGACATGATAGGCAGCATTCCACATCAAAAATTCTGTTTTTATCACTTACCTACTCGAGGACGAGTAGGAGTTAAGCTTGGGGATGTTGATACGTCTCCAATGTATCTATAATTTTTGATTGTTCCATGCTGTTATATTATCAATCTTGGATGTTTTATAATCGTTTTATAGTAATTTTATATCATTTTTTGGTACTAACCTATTGGCATAGTGCCAAGTGCTAGTTGCTGTTTTTTGCATGTTTTTTACATCGCAGAAAATCAATACCAAACATACTCCAAATGCCACGAAACTTTATGGAGATTATTTATGGACCAGAAGACACCTAATGGGCCAAGGTTGTGCCTGGGCGTGCTCCAAGGAGACCACGACCCACCAGGGCATGCAAGGAGGCCCAGGTGTGCCCTGGTGGGTTGTGCCCACCTCGGGTGCCCCATGGACCACCTCTTTGCTCTATAAATACCCCAATATTCAAGAAACCCTAGGGGAGTCGATGAAAATCAATTCCAGTCGTCGTAGAGTCCAGAACCTCTAGATCCAATCTAGACACCATCACGGATGGGGTTCACCACCTCCATTGGTGTCTCTCCGATGATGCGTGAGTAGTTCTTTGTAGACCTTCGGGTCCGTAGTTAGTAGCTACATGGCTTCCTCTCTCTCATTTGATTCTCAATACAATGGTCTCTTGGAGATCCATATAATGTAATTCCTTTTGTGGTGTGTTTGTTGGGATTAGATGAACTTTGAGTTTATGATCATATCTATCTTTTTATATCCATGAAAGTATTTGAGTTTCTTTGATCTCTTATATGCATGATTTCTTATAGCCTTGTATTTCTTCTCTGATATTTGGGTTTTGTTTGGCCAACTTGATCTATTTATCTTGCAATGGGAAGAGGTGCTTTGTAGTGGGTTCGATCTTACGGTGCTTGATCTGAGTGACAGAAGGGGAACCGACACGTATGTATTGTTGCTACTAAGGATAAAACGATGGGGTCTATTTCTACATAAATAGATATTGTCTACATCATGTCATCGTTCTTATTGCATTACTCCGTTTCTCTATTAACTTAATACACTCGATGCATGATGGATAGCGGTCGATTTGTGGAGTAATAGTAGTAGATGCAAGCAGGAGTCGGTCTACTAATCTTGGACGTGATGCCTATGTAATGATCATTGCCTGGATATCGCCATGAGTATTTGAAGTTCTATCAATTGTCCAACAGTAATTTTTTTACCCACCGTTTGGTATTTTTCTCGAGAGAAGCCACTAGTGAAACCTATGGCCCCCGGGTCTCATTCTCACATTATTTGCCTTCATGATCTATTTTATTTGCCTTCTATTTTCAAATCTACTCAACCAAAAATATAAAAATACCTTGCTGCAATATATTTTATTTGGCATTCGATCTATCAATATTTACAACTCTCTCGTGTCCGTTTGCTCATCTTAGGGCGCCGCTACCCGAAAGGGATTGACAACCCCTTTTACACGTCGGGTTGCGAGTAGTTGTTATTTGTGTGGAGGTGTTGTTTACATTGTGTTGCTTGGTTCTCCTACTGGTTCGATAACCTTGGTTTCATTTCTGAGGGAAATACCTACCGCCGTTGTGCTGCATCATCCCTTCCTCTTTGGGGAAATACCGACGTAGCTTCAAGCGACATCAAAGGGTGATAGCCCACAAGTATAGTGGATTGCAACAGTTTTCGAGGGTAGAGTATTCAACCCAAATTTATAGATTCGACACAAGGGGAGCCAAAGAATATTTTTAGGTATTATCAGCTAAGTTGTCAATTCAACCACACCTGGAGATTAATTATTTGCAGCAATGCAATCAGTAGCAAAGTAATATGATAGTTTTGATAATAGTGACAGCAGTAATGGTAACAGTTATACCAGTAGTTTTGTAGCAAGTGCAATAGTGACGATAGCAGTAGTAACTTAGCAAGAACAATATAATATAAATTTGTAGCCATTGGATCAGTGACTTGTATGATGATATTCATCATGAGACAGTTATAACCTAGGGTGATACAACACTAGCTCTAGTTCATCAATATAATGTAGGCATGTATTTTGTAAATAGTCATACGTGCTTATGGAAAGAACTTGCATGACATCTATTGTCCTACCCTCCCGTGGCAGTGGGGTCCTATTGGAAACTAAGGGATATTAAGGCCTCCTTTTAGTAAAGAACCGGAACAAAGCATTAACACAGGGTGAATACATGAACTCCTCAAACTACGGTCATCACCGGGAGTGGTCCCAACTATTGTCACTCCGGGGTTGCCGGATCATAACATGTAGTAGGTGACTGCTACCTCTTGAGCACTGCATTGGTTTTTTCCCTTGAAGAGGAAAGGGTGATGCAGCAAAGTAGCGTAAGTATTTCCCTCAGTTTTTGAGAACCAAGGTATCAATCCAGTAGGAGGCTACGCGCGAGTCCCTCGTACCTGCACAAAACAAATAAATCCTCACAACCAACGCGAATAGGGGTTGTCAATCCCTACACGGCCACTTACGAGAGTGAGATCTGATAAAGATAATAAGATAAATATTTTTGGTATTTTTTGTATAGATTGAAAAGTAAAGATTGCAAAATAAATAGTAAACTAGAATTGTAGATCGGAAACTTATATGATGTAAAGTAGACCCGGGGGCATAGGTTTCGCTAGTGGCTTCTCTCAAGATAGCATATATTACGGTGGGTGAACAAATTACCGTCGCCCAATTGATAGAAATGCGCATAGTTATGATGATATCTAGGCATGATCATGAACATAGGCATCACTTCCGTGTCAAGTAGACCGAAATGATTCTGCATCTACTACTATTACTCCACACATTGACTGCCATCCAGCATGCATCTAGAGTATTAAGTTCATAAGAACAGAGTAACGCATTAGGCAAGATGACATGATGTAGAGGGATAAACTCAAGCAATATGATATAAACCCCATCTTTTTATCCTCGATGGCAACAAGACAATATGTGCCTTGCTGCCCCTACTATCACTGGGAAAGGACACCGCAAGATTGAACCCAAAGCTAAGCACTTCTCCCATTGCAGGAAAGATCAATCTAGTAGGCCAAACCAAACTGATAATTCGAAGAGACTTGCAAAGATATCAAATCATGCATATAAGAATTCAAAGAAGAATCAAATATTGTTTATAGATAATCTTAATTATAAACCCCACAATTCATCGGATTTCGGCAACCACATCGCAAAAAGAATTACATCGAATAGATCTACAAGAACATCGATGAGAACTTTGTATTGAGATCCAAAGAGAGAGAAGAAGCCATCTAGCTAATAACTATGGACCCAAAGGTCTGTGGTAAACTACTCACACATCATCGGAGAGGCTATGGTGTTGATGTAGAAGCCCTCCGTGATCGAATCACCCTCTGGCAGATCACCAAAAAGGGTCCCCAGACGGGATCTCACGGGTACAGAAGGTTGCGGCGGTGGAAAAGTGCTTTCGTGCCTCCTCTCAATGTTTTTCGGGTATGAGAGTATATATAGGCAAAAGAAGTAGGTCGGTGGAGCTGCGAGGGGCCCATGAGGGTGGGGGAGTGCCTGGCCCCCCTGGGCGCGCCGCCCTACCTCGTGGCCGCCTCACTGCTTCCTTGACGTCCACTCCAAGTCTCCTGGATTGCATTTGTCCCAAAAAGATCCTCGCGAAGGTTTAATTCCTTTTGATATTCTTTTTCTATGAAACACTGAAATAGGCAACAAACACGACAATTTGCACTAGGCCTTCGATTAATAGGTTAGTCCCAAAAATAATATAAAAGTGCATAATAAAGCCCATTAAACATCCAAAATAGATAATATAATAGCATGGAACAATCAAAAATTATTGATACGTTGGAGACGTATCAGTAACTATAACTTGCAAGATCGGATCTAAAACATGGATATAATGGTGATAACATAAATGGTTCAGATCTGAAATCATGGCACCCAGTCCCAAAGTGACAAGCATTAAGCATGGCAAAGTCTTAGCAACATCAATTTTAGAACATAGTGGATACTAGGGATCAGGCCCTAACAAAACTAACTCGATTACATGATGAATCTCATCCAACTCCTCATCGACCAGCGAGCCTACAAAGCAATTACTCACTCCCGGTGGGGAGCATCACGGAATTGGCGATGGACAAGGGTTGATGATGATGAAGAACAAAGACCCCCCCTCTCTGGAGCCCCAAACGGACTCCAGATCTGGCCTCCCGATGAAGAATAGGAGGTGACGGCGGCTCCGTCTCGTGGATCATGATAATTCTTTCTCCCTGATTTTTTTCTAGAAAGATAGAATTTTATAGCGTTGGTTTCAGGGTCTGCGGGGCCACCAGGTGGGGACAACCCACGTGGGCGCGCCAGGAGGGGGGCGCCCTGGTGGGTTATGCCCACCTAGGTGCCCCCTCCGATGGATCTTGGCTCCGGAAATTCTTATTTATTGTATAAAATCCTCGCAAAGTTTTGTTCCATCCTGAGAACTTTTATTTCTACACAAAAACAACACCATGGTAGTTCTGCTAAAAACAGCGTCGGTCCGGGGTTAGTTTCATTCAAATCATGCACATTATTGTCCAAAACAAGAGGGAAAGCAATAGGAAAAGTAGATACGTTGGAGACGTATCAACTCCCCCAAGCTTAAACCTTTGCTTGTCCTCAAGCAATTCAGTTGATAAACTAAAAGTGAAAAAGAAAAAACTTTTACGAACTCTTTTGCTCTTGTTTGCATTAATAAGCTTAAACATCACCCAGGTTTTCAGCCAACATTATAACTAACCATGCCGACAATAACTCTTAAAGATTATATTAACTCATATCAATGACATAATCAGCTAGCGAGCAATAATAAGATATCTCAGACATCAACATGTTGTCAAAACAACCATGATATATTATGACAATAGTGGTATCTCGCTAGCCCTTTATGAGACCGCAAAACATAAATGCAGAGCACCTCCAAAGTTCAAGCAACGACTAAACATTGTAATTCATGGTAAAAAAGATCCAGACATGATGCACCCAACATTAGCTACACACAATGCATAAGTCATGATAGCAGTGCTCTCAGGTTCTGGCGCTTGTTTTAGAAGGTGATGACACAAGATAAAAGTAAATAGGTAGTCCCTTCGCGAAGGGAAGGAGTGATTTGCAGAGGTGCCAGAGCTCAAGTTTTTCAAAACAGAGGTAAATGACATTTTGAGACATGCACCCTTCTCATTTACTTCACGACTATCAGTTATCAAATATCTTCCATGATAAGCACGCTAGTGGCGGTTCCCAAGCGATAAAAGTAAAGGTTTACCAGCCCACAAACAATCACACTCCATGGCTTGTCCGAAACAACGGGTGCCGTCCAAACCAACAACAGACCCGGGGGAGTTTTGTTTAATTATTTGCATTTTTGAGTTCGGGACTGGGAATCCCTATTACCGCCCTTTTCTCGTGCGATGGCGAGTGAATAAACACTCAACCTGAGAATAACCCGCTTAGCATGGAAGATACTAACCACCTCCTGTCGTTCAATGAATGATCCAGGCACACAAAAGGATATTTATTAGAAGTTTTTAGAGGTGGCACATGCAAATTTACTTAGGATGGCAGGGTAATACCGCATATAGGTAGGTATGGTGGACTCATCAGGAATAACTTTGGGCTCAAGGTTTTTGATGTACAAGCAGAATTCCCGCTTAGTACAGGCGAAGGCTAGCAAATAGATTGAGAAGCAGCCAGCTATAGAGCAACAACGGTCATGAACATGCATTATGCATAAGTAACATTGGACACTAGCATGAGTAGGATATGAACACCATGAACATAAATATCATAGAGGCTATGTTGGTTTTAATTCAACTACATGCATGAACATGTGCCAAGTCAAGCCACTCTAAATTCAGCGGAGGATACCATATCATCATACTACATCACAATCATTTTAACGCAATGTTGATATCCAAGATAAATCATTCCCCACTCCTAGCTACTTATGCATGGAATGAGAAACTATAATCTCTAATTGTCATTGCAAACATGTTTAATCGTAATGGGCTGAATCATGGATACTAGGTTAAACATATTTACACAAATAGAACAAGTAGAGTTCATACCCATTTCGATCTGCCACGGCCAGTTCATCGAATATCGTCATTATTGCCTTTCACTTGCATGACCAAACGATATGAAAATAATAATAATGCGAGAGTGCCGTGGACTAAGCTGGAATCTGCAAACATTTTATTCAACAGGAGAAGACAAGGTAGAATGGGCTCTTTATTAGATCCATCGTTATTCATATGAGAGCCACTCAACATTTTCATCGTGGTCTTCTCCCCGGTATGACTCAAATAAAAAAAGAAATTCATAAAAACACACTGAAATATTTTTGGAGTTTTTGGTTTTCTTGAACAAGCAAATAAAAGGGAAAAACAAAAATGAAAAAAACTATTTACACGGGAAAGCTCCCAACAAGCAAAAGAACAACAAGGAAATCTTTTTGTGTTTTCTTTTCAATGCTACAACTAAACACACATAGAAAGTAAACTAACTACAACTAATTTTTTGGTTTTTTCAAGGTTTTTCAAACACACAAGAAGAAAGCAAGAAAATAAATTAAGCATGGATGATACAATGAAAAAGTGTGGACACTGACAAATGAAATAAGTGAAGATGAATGTAATGTCGGTGGGAAACACGTACTCCCCCAAACTTAGGCTTTTGTACTAACTTGGTAATCAATCAGAAGCCTGGATAGTAGTTGGGGTACTGAGGAGCGGGCATCCACTGATCCCACTGCCGAGGCTCTTCCTCCTCCTCTGTAGCCTGGTCGTTCCGGTAGGCGATGATGTCAGCATGCATAATCCTATATCCGCCTCTGGCAACAGGATCAAACAAAGCAGGAGCAAGCAATGGAATAATATCACGAGTTTCAATGCTGAAAACCAAGTTATAAGGAATAGGGATGTCAGGGTAATCTCGTGCAATAAAATGGTGGTGTTCCATGGCTGCGTGGTCTAGGTAAACCTTGGTCAAAGGGTAATCATGAAGGCATATCTCAACATTGAAGTGAGCTGCCAAACGAGTAGCGAAAATCCCACCATGTATTTTACCCTTGGACTTATTAATGTGGAGGCGACGTGCCACAATATCTCCCAAGCTATAAGTGTTGTCGCCCTCTAGTGCACGACGTAAAACAACAAGATCTGGTGAACTAAGTGTAACCACCTTCTCTATAGCAAGCAAGCATTTTGCAGTGAAAAGAGCAAAGTAATGAACAGCAGGAAAATGCAAGCCAGCGGCAGTAATAGCTGACACCCCTCTCTCATCTCCCACTGTTAAGGTACGATAAAAGGCCTCAAACTCTGCCGGCCTAGGCTCAACTAAGCTCCCGTCAGAAGGGATCATGCATATGTTACAAAATTCAGTAAGTGGTATCTGACGGGTTTCGGCATATAAACTAAACTGCACCTCAGGGGGATTATTCCTAGGAAGGAAAGTAAAACTTTGAACGAAGATATTTGTGAGGAGATGATACTGTTCACATTCAGCTGCGATGAAGTCGGTGAGGCCGAAATTAGCAGCATATTGTGTGAACTCCTGAAGGATTCTAGCCTCTTCCATGGATTGAGTGTGCGGCCATTCACACAGCCGTAGTTCTGCCAACCTCCGAGGATGGAGATCACTGTCAGAAGACTCCCCAGTAACCCCCTTGGAGTTCTTCTTAGAAGCAAACTTCCTAAAGATATTCATCATTTTCCTATGAACAAAAATTCTGAAATTTTTAGTCCATAAATTTTTCTCAACAAAACTTCGCAAAATTGATAGCAACTACTCATAGGGATACATAGAGGCCATGGCAAGCATTCAAACTACTTAGAAGTCTAAGAATTCAACAAGCAAGCTCATCTACAGCAGCACCAAGAGTAGCTAATTATTGAAAATATAAACCACTAAAACAAAAACTAATTGGACAAACAGCGGAGTCACATACCAAGCAACAGTCACTCGAAAATGTTTCGAAAACGGAGCTTCGAGCAAAGAGATCGAAATCCGCGGGTTTGAGAGCAAGAACACGGGAGAGAGAGCAATGGAGAATTTTTTCTGTAGGAAAGTGATGATGTGGTGTGAATGGATAAGTGAGGGGGCCCACGTGTGGACCACAACCCACCAGGGCGTGCCTGGGGGTCCTGGCGCGCCCAGGTGGGTTGTGCCCACCTGGTGCACCCCCCCTCTGATATTACTTGCACCAGAAATTCTTAAATATTCAAAAAAAATCGTATTAAATTTTCAGAGTATTCTGAGAACTTTTATTTTTGGGTCATTTTTTATTACACAGAAGATTCAAAAAATAGACAAAACATGGCATTTTATTTTATTTAACTAATAAAAATAGAAAACAAAAGGTAGGGACAGAAAGTAGTGCTTACTAAATTCATCAACTTGATACCTCTAAAAAATGATCCATTAATAAGGTTGATCAGGTCTTATTAACAACCACTTTCGATTAGCATGAAACCGAAGAACTTTCATAAATCACTAAGTTACTCAACGGGGATATGAATGTCCCCAGCAATAAGCATTTCATATTTATTTTTGATAGTAGGTAGAGGTATTTGAAAACTTCCAATAGTGATTGTCGGAGATTTTTCAATAACATTAATACCATTCACTTGGAATTGTTTCTTCAGAAAGTGCACCGTATGCTCATTACCATTTATGTGAAAAGTGATCTTGCTTTTATTGCAATCAATAACAGCCCCTGCAGTATTCAAGAAGGGTCTACCAAGGATAACCGACACGTTGTCGTCCTCGAGCATCTCAAGTATAACAAAGTCAGTCAAAATAGTAACATTGGCAACAACAACAATGGGCACATCCTCACAAATACCGATAGGTATGGCAATTGATTTATCAGCCATTTGCAAAGATATTTCAGTAGGTGTGAGTTTATTCAAATCAAGTCGTTTATATAAAGAGAAAGGCATAACACTAACACCAGCTCCTAAATCACATAAAGCAGTTTTCACATAATTCTTTTTGATAGATCAAGGTATAGTTGGTATTCCCGGATCTCCAAGTTTTTTAGGTACTCAATCTTTAAAAGTATAATTAGCAAGCATAGTGGATATTTTAGCTTCCGGTATTTTCCTTTATTGGTGATGATGTATTTCATGTACTTTGCATAAGGAGGCATTTTCAAGATATCAGTCAAGGGAGTGCACAAAAAGACTGGCCTCAGCATTTCAGCAAAGTGTTCAAATTCTTCATCATCTTTCTTTTTAGTTGACTTAGGTGGAAAGGGCATAGGTTTTTGAACCCACAGTTCTCTTTCTTTACCATGTTTTCTAGCCACAAAGTCACTTTTATCATACCTCTTATTCTTAGGTTGTGGGTTATCAAGGTCAAGCGGTGGTTCTATCTCCACATCATTATTTGGTTCTTTTTCATTATTTGCTTGAGTATCTTCATGAACATCAGCATTATCTTTTTCATTATCACTAGGTGAATGTTCATTACCAGACTGATAGAAGTTTCATTATCATTATCAGGAGGTTTCTCTATTTCAGGTTCACTACAAGCATGCAAAGTCCAATCATTTTTCTTTTTATTTTTCTTTTTGGAAGGACTAGGTGCATCAGTGTTAACTCTTTGTGAATCTTGTTCAATTCTTTTTGGGTGTCCCTCAGGGTAAAGTGGTTCCTGAGTCATTTTACCTCCTCTAGTTGCTACACTAACAGCAAAGTCATGTATATTATTATTCATTTTATCTAGCAATTCTCTTTGTGATTTAGCAACTTGTTCTAACTGGGTTTGAACCATGGAAGCATGTTATCCAACACCTCTAACATAATTTGAGATTCTAAATAACAAGTCACTCAAGCGAGCAATCATATCAGAATTATATTTCAATTGTTTCATAACATTTGCATTGAAGCAATCTTGTTTTTCTAATGTAGTTTTCAAACTCAGAAAGGCATTGGCAAGGGTGCATATTGTGAGGGTTGCCATTATCATTGAACTTCATTAGAGAATTTACCTATACCACCTTAGTTGGTGGTGGTGTATTAAGCCCATGTATTTCTTAAATAGGAGGTAAATTTTTAACATCCTCAGCTTTAATACATTTTTCCTTCATAGATTTATTTGCCTCTTGCATATCTTCAAGACTGAGATATAATTACCCCTCTTCTTCGGAGTGGGTTTAACCGGTTGTTCAGGAAGAGTCCAATCATCATAATTTTTCAATATATTATTCAATAATTCTGCAGTTTGCCCAACAGTTCGTTCCATGAAAACACAACCATCACAACTATCTAGGAAATCCCTAGAAGCATCGGTTAGTCCATTATAGAAGATATCAAGTATTTCATTTTTCTTAAGAGGATGATCAGGCAAAGCATTAAGTAACTGGCAAAGCCTCCCCCAAGCTTGTGGGAGACTCTCTTCTTTAATTTGAACAAAGTTAAATATTTCCTATAAAGCAGCTTGTTTCTTATGAGCAGGGAAATATTTTTCAGAGAAGTAATAAATCATATCCTAGGGACTACGCACACAACCAGGAGCAAGAGTATTGTACCAAGCTTTAGCATCACCCTTTAGTGAGAATGGAAATAATTTGAGAATAAAGTAATAGCGAGTCTTCTCATCATGAGTAAAAAGGGTGGCTATGTCATTCAACTTAGTAAGATGTGCCACAATAGTTTCAGTTTCATAACCATGGAAAGGATCAGATTCAACCAAAGTAATTAACTCTGGGTCGACAGAGAATTCATAATCCATATCATCAATAAAGATTGGTGAAGTAGCAAACTTAGGATCATATTTAATTCTAGCATTCAGAGATTTTTCCTTATACTTGCATAATAATTTCATTCTAGGAAGGCTAGTTCTAGCAGGTGCTTCAGGAGTTTCAGTTTCAAGCTCATCATCAGATTCAACAACATCATGTTGTATTACTCTAGAAATTTGTTCATCAAGAAAGTCACCAAGTGGCACATCATCATCATCATCAAGCAAGGTACTAGCATCATCATAAGCATTATCTATAGAAGAAGTAGCATCATCAATAACTTGCGACATATCAGAATTGATAGCATGTGGTGGTGTTGCAAGTTTACTTATAACAGAAGGTGAATCTAAAGCAGAACTGGATGGTAGTTCCTTACCTCCCCTCGTCTTAGAGGGATAAATCTTAGTCTTAGCATCCTTGAGATTCTTCATAGTGATAAATTGATAATAATCCCAATTGACTCACCAAATATAGCTATGCTCCCCGGCAACGGCGTGAAAAAAAGGTCTTGATAACCCACAAGTATAGGGGATCGCAACAGTTTTTGGGGGTAGAGTATTCAACCCAAATTTATAGATTCGACACAAGGGTGCCAAAGAATATTTGAAGGTATTAGAAACTGAGTTGTCAATTCAACCATGCCTGAAGATTAATTATCTACAGCAATTTGATTGGTAGCAAAGTAATATGATAGTTTTGATAATAGTGACAATAGTAACAGTAACGGTAACAGTGATAGAAGTAGTTTTGTAGCAAGTGCAATAGTTATGATAGCAGTAGTAACTTAGCAAGAACAATATAAGATAAATTCGTAGGCATTGGATCGGTGACTTGTTGGATGATATTCATCATGAGAGAGTTATAACCTAGGGAGACATGGCACTAGCTCCAGTTCATCAATATAATGTAGGCATGTATTTCGTAAATAGTCATATGTGCTTATGGACAACTGTTGTGCCTTTGGGGTGCCCCTGGCCACGTATATAAAGGAGGAGAGGGAGGAGGTCGGCGGCCATGAGGGGGCGCGCCAAGGGGGAGTCCAACTAGGATTCCCAATCCTAGTTGGACTCCCTTTCCTACTCCATGAGGGGAAAGGAGGGGAGGAGAGGGAGAGGGAAAGGAAAGAGGGGGCCGCGCCCCCTCCCCTTAGTCCAATTCGGACTGCCCTTGGGGGGCGCACGCCACCCTGTGGGCTGCCCTCTACAACTCCCTTATGGCACATTAAGGCCCATAACTTACCGGGGGGTTCCGGTAACCCCTCGGTTCCCCGATAAATATCTGAAACGTCCTGAAACCTTTCTGATGTCTGAATACCTTCATACAATATATCAATATTTACCTCTCGACCATTTCGAGACTCATCGTCATGTCCATGATCTCATCTGGGACACCAAACAAACTTTGGTCACCAAACACATAACTCATAATACAAATCATTGTCGAACGTTAAGCATGCAGACCCTAAGGGTTCAAGAACTATGTAGACATGACCGAGACACATCTCCGGTCAATAACCAAAAGCGGAACCTAGATGCTCATATTGTCTCCTACATATTCTACGAAGATCTTTATCGGTCAAACCGCATAACAACATACATTATTCCCTTTGTCATCGGTATGTTACTTGCCCAAGATTCGATCGTCGGTATCATCATACCTAGTTCAATCTCGTTACCGCCAAATCTCTTTACTCGTTTCGTAATGCATCATCCCGTAACTAACCCATTAGTCACATTGCTTGCAAGGCCTATAGTGATGTGCATTACCGAGAGGGCCCATAGATACCTCTCCGATACTCGGAGTGACAAATCCTAATCTCAATCTATGCCAACTCCACAAACAGCATCGGAGACACCTGTAGAGCATCTTTATAATCACCTAGTTACGTTTTGACATTCGATAGCACACAAAGTGTTCCTCCGGTATTCGGGAGTTGCATAATCTCATAGTCTGAGGAACATGTATAAGTCATGAAGAAAGCAATAGCAATAAAACTAAACGATCATTATGCTAAGCTAACGGATGGGTCTTGTCCATCACTCAAGGAAATATGCCCTGGAGGCAATAATAAAGCTGTTATTTATATTTCCTTATATCATGATAAATGTTTATTATTCATGCTAGAATTGTATTAACCGAAAACTTAGTACATGTGTGAATACATAGACAAACTGAGTGTCACTAGTATGCCTCTACTTGACTAGCTTGTTAATCAAAGATGGTTAAGTTTCCTAGCCATAGACAAAGAGTTGTCATTTGATGAACGGGTTCACATCATTAGAGAATGATGTGATTGACTTGACCCATCCGTTAGAATAGAATGAGGTCTAAAGACAAAGCACTACCATATGCACATGAGACAAACACATTCATATCACACCACTCAATTCAAACAAGGGCATACAAACGATCTAACTACCATTACAAAGAACTCGGACTACTCCTATATACATGGGGGAATACTACTGATAATATGGTGGTCGACTAGAATTTTGATCGGCGGAAGACTCCATGATATCCGCTCTAGCTTCGTCTTCGTAATCATCATCACTACTGTCGGGGTCGGAATCAGTGTCGTCGATGATGATGTAGTCCTCGGGATGGTCATCGTCTCCTCCTGGCGCAGGGTCTCCCATGAATACTCCTAGCTTCCTCGTTAGGTCTTCATTCTTTTCTACTAGAACTGCGATTTCCTCCTCGTATCCGTCACGTGTAGACTTGAGTTCCTCTTCAAGCTCCATATTCCTAGTGATCACCTTCTTCAGATCTATCATGCTTGCGCACATTTGGTTCTCCTGGCAACGAAATGTGCTAGTTTAACTCCTGGATGAAAGCTATAATGGACTTATCCCTCCTGGTGCTGATCATCTCCCATTTCTCATCTCGGTGCCCACATATCTCGGTGCCCTTAAGATCCTTGTGATAAACTTCGCCGATGCGTCCCATGGCGATGTGAGCTGCCATGCTCTTTCCTAGACTCCAGGTTGGTGCATCCAAGAAAAACTCTATGGGCTCAGTAACTGGCGTGAATGTCCTTCCTGGAACATGAACTCGAATCATCCAACGCTCCTCTTCTGGTAAAGTGGCAGTGTAGGTCCCGGTGAAGCTTGGTATTCCGATTTTCAGGTACCTAATAACTCCCTTCAAGTGTCGTCCAAAAGGGGTGTCTTCATCCAGTTGAGCAAACTTGTTCCTTGGGTCCACCATCTATAGATGGAAAATGGAGAGGAGTCAGAAATGAGTAGACAAGAGTAACCTATGGCTTATCTTAGTGGTCGCGTCCTACAATCAATGTGTGCTCTGATACCATCTTGTAGCGATCCGACCTTAGATGGTCAAATCTCTGTGCATAAGTGTCATCCCTGGATCGATAATGTTGACACACACAATACTTGAAGGATTTATAACAGAGTGCAATCACACACTTATTACATCGAATGTCTCAAAAGAGAGCTTATTACAATAATATGGCTTAAGGTCATCTAAATAAGATAACTGCGGAAGCATCGAAGATAAATGAGTCCATCAACTCCAATGGCATAGCTGAGTGCACAACAACAACCTAGCACACCTTATTCTTCGTCTGAAATGTATACAACATGATACGTTGCATCCCGAAATGGGTCAGCACATGGAATATGCTGGCAATATAACACTGTAGAGCAATGAACAGGTAATAGCTATAACTATATGCATATATGGCTGGTGGAGGCTCTACGATTATCATATTTTTGCGAAAAGCCAATTTTTCCCTACAACAAAGGAATATATTTTGTTTAGCTATCATGGTGGTTAATAAACATTGAGAAGGTTCCTCCAACTCAATCCCAATTAAATAGTATTAAGAACCCAATAAATTAATTTAGAGTGATGAGATCAAATCAATAATTCAAGAACCAGATACTCAAGATGTCCATAACCGGGGACACGACTAACCATGATTAGTTTGTACACTCTGCAAAGGTTTGCGCACTTTTCCCAACAAGACTCGATCTCCTCCATTTAATTTCTCGCACTGCATGATGTGTGAGAAATGGATGACCGAGCCACAGTCTTTTAGAAGCATTAACTCTTTACTCTGGGTAGACAGTACCACCTACATCCTCTACATCTACTAGTCTACCACTGAAAGAGGTCACGCAACATACTCAACTATGCCAGAGCCCATAATGGCTTGTGGCTGCACACGGAAGTTTCTAGCATGAATAATCTTATGATCCCTTTGAGCGTGGGTGGTGAACTGTAGGATGATCACACGGGTACTCCGGGATATCCTAGGACAACACTAGATTCTCCAGGTGCGCGCAACCAATCCACCCAGATGTGTATTAAAGTAGCCACCTTCCTAGGACAACCATTAATTAACAACTCTCACATCTGTCATGAATACACTCAACCAATCCACGTCTACGAGCATAGCATAGCAGTGAAAGCATAACGTGGAAGTAACTCCCATGGTTTGATATAAAGGACAATAGGTTCTACCTCATCATCTACTTCCCAATTGTTGGGGAACGTAGTAATTTCAAAAATTTCCTACGCACACGCAAGATCATGGTGATGCATAGCAACGAGAGGGGAGAGTGTTATCCACGTACCCTCGTAGACCGTAAGCAGAAGCATTAGCACAACATGGTTGATGTAGTCGTACGTCTTCACCATCCGACCGATCAAGTACCGAACGCACGGCACCTCCGAGTTCTGCACAAGTTCAGCCCGATGATGTCCCTCGAACTCTGATCCAGCCGAGTGTTGAGGGAGAGTTTCATTAGCACGACGGCGTGGTGACGATGTTGATGTTCTACCGACGCAGGGCTTCGCCTAAGCACCGCTACAATATTATCGAGGTGGACTATGGTGGAGGGGGGCACCGCACATGACTAAGAGACGATCAACTTGATCAACTTGTGTGTCTAGAGGTGCCCCCCTGCCCCTGTATATAAAGGAGCAAGGGGGGAGTCCGCCGGCCTAGGAGGAGGGTGCGCCAAGGGGGGAGTCCTACTCCTACTGGGAGTAGGACTCCTCCTTTCCCTGTTGGAGTAGGAGAGAAGGAAAGAGGAGGAGAGGGAGAAGGAAAAGGGGGCTGCACCCCTTGTCCAATTCGGACCAGAGGGGGGGCGCAGGCCTCCTTCCTTTTGGCCTCTCTCCTGTATTCCCGTATGGCCCAATAAGGCCCATATACTCCCCGGTGAATTCTCGTAACTCTCCGATACTCCGAAAAATACCCGAATCACTCGGAACCTTTCCGAAGTCCGAATATAGTCGTCCAATATATCGATCTTTATGTCTCGGCCATTTCGAGACTCCTCGTCATGTCCCCGATCTCATCTGGGACTCCAAACTCCTTCGGTACATCAAAACATATAAACTCATAATATAACTGTCATCGTAGCGTTAAGCGTGCGGACCCTACGGGTTCGAGAACTATGTAGACATGACCGAGACACGTCTCCGGTCAATAACCAATAGCGGAACCTGGATGCTCATATTGGCTCCTACATATTCTATGAAGATCTTTATCGGTCAGACCGCATAACAACATACGTTGTTCCCTTTGCCATCGGTATGTTACTTGCCCGAGATTCGATCGTCGGCATCTCAATACCTAGTTCAATCTCGTTACCGGCAAGTCTCTTTACTCGTTTCGTAATACATCATCCTGCAACTAACTCATTAGTTGCAATGGTTGCAAGGCTTAAGTGATGTGCGTTACCGAGAGGGCCCAGAGATACCTGTCCGATAATCGGAGTGACAAATCCTAATCTCGAAATACGCCAACCCAACAAATACCTTTGGAGAGACCTGTAGAGCACCTTTATAATCACCCAGTTACGTTGTGACGTTTGGTAGCACAGAAAGTGTTCCTCTGGTAAACGGGAGTTGCATAATCTCATAGTCATAGGAACATGTACAAGTCATGAAGAAAGCAATAGCAACAAACTAAATGATCAAGTGCTATGCTAACGGAATGGGTCAAGTCAATCACACCATTCTCCTAATGATGTGATCCCGTTAATCAAATGACAACTCATGTCTATGGTTAGGAAACATAACCATCTTTGATCAACGAGCTAGTCAAGTAGAGGCATACTAGTGACACTCTGTTTGTCTATGTATTCACACATGTATTATGTTTCTGGTTAATACAATTCTAGCATGAATAATAAACATTTATCATGATATAAGAAAATAAATAATAACTTTATTATTGCCTCTAGGGCATATTTCCTTCAGTCTCCCACTTGCACTAGAGTCAATAATTTAGTTCACATCGCCATGTGATTTAATACCAATAGTTCACATCACCATGTGATTAACACCCATAGTTCACATCGACATGTGACCAACACCCAAAGGTTTTACTAGAGTCAATAATCTAGTTCACATCGCTATGTGATTAACACCCAAAGAGTACTGAGGTGTGATCATGTTTTGCTTGTGAGAGAAGTTTAGTCAACAGGTCTGCCACAATCAGATCCGTAAGTATTTTGCAAATTTCTATGTCAACAATGCTCTGCACAGAGCTACTCTAGCTAATTGCTCCCACTTTCAATATGTATCCAGATTGAGATTTAGAGTCATCTGGATTAGTGTCAAAATTTGCATCGACGTAACTGTTTACGACGAACCTTTTGCCACTTCCATAATCGAGAAACATATCCTTATTCCACTAAGGATAATTTTGACCAATGTCCAGTGATCTACTCCTAGATCACTATTGTACTCCTTTGCCAAACTCAGGGCAGGGTATACAATAGGTCTGGTACACAGCATGGCATACTTTATAGAACCTATGGCTGAGGCATAGGGAATGACTTTCATTCTCTCTCTATCATCTGTCGTGGTCGGGTTTTGAGTCTTACTCAACTTCACACCTTGTAACACAGGTAAGAACTCCTTCTTTGACTGTTCCATTTTGAACTACTTCAAAATCTTGTCAAGGTATGTACTCATTGAAAAACTTATCAGGCGTCTTGATCTATCTCTATAGATCTTGATGCTCAATATGTAAGGAGCTTCACCGAGGTCTTTCTTTGAAAAAGTCCTTTCAAACACTCCTTTATGCTTTGCAGAATAATTCTACATTATCTCTGATCAACAATATGTCATTCACATATACTTATCAGAAATGATGTAGTGCTCCCACTCACTTTCTTGTAAATACATGCTTCACAGCAAGTCTGTATAAAACTATATGCTTTGATCAACTTATCAAAGTGTATATTCCAACTCCGAGATGCTTGCACCAATCCATAGATGGATCGCTGGAGCTTGCATATTTTGTTAGCACCTTTAGGTTTGAAAAAACCTTCTAGTTGCATCATATACAACTCTTCCTTAATAAATCCATCAAGGAATGCAGTTTTGTTTATTCATTTGCCAGATTTCATAAAATGTGGCAATTGCTAACATGATTCGGACAGACTTAAGCATAGATACGAGTGAGAAGCTCTCATTGTAGTCAACACCTTGAACTTGTCGAAAATCTTTTGCGAAAATTCTAGCTTTGTAGATAGTAACACTACTATCAACGTCTGTCTTCCTCCTGAAGATCCATTTAATCTCAATGGTTTGATGATCTTTGGGCAAGTCAATCAAATTCCATACTTTGTTCTTATACATGGATCTCATCTCAGATTTCATGGCCTCAAGCCATTTCATGGAATTTGGGCTCATCATCGCTTCCTCATAGTTCGTAGGTTCGTCATGGTCAAGTAACATGACCTCCAGAACAGGATTACCGTACCACTCTGGTGCGGATCTCACTCTGGTTTACCTACGAGGTTCGGTAGTAACTTGATCTGAAGTTACATGATCATCATCATTAACTTCCTCACTAATTGGTGTAGTAGTCACAGGAACAGATTTCTGTGATGAACTACTTTCCAATAAGGGAGCAGGTACAGTTACCTCATCAAGTTCTACTTTTCTCCCACTCACTTCTTTCGAGAGAAACTCCTTCTCTAAAAAGGATCCATTCTCAGCAATGAATAACTTGCCATTGGATTTGTGATAGAAGGTGTACCCAACATTTTATTTTGGGTATCCTATGAAGACGCACTTCTCCGATTTGGGTTTGAGCTTATCAGGTTGAAACCTTTCCACATAAGCATTGCAACCTCAAACTTTAAGAAACGACAACTTTGGTTTCTTGCCAAACCACAGTTCATACGGTGTCGCCTCAAAAGATTTAGATGGTGCCCTTTTTAATGTGAATGCAGCTGTCTCTAATGCATAACCCCAAAACTATAGTGATTAATCGGTAAGAAACATCATAGATTGCACTATATCCAATAATAGTACGGTTATGACGTTTGGACACACCATTATGCCGTGGTGTTCCAGGTGGCATGATTTTGTGAAACTATTCCACATTGTTTTAATTGAAGACCAAACTCGTAACTCAAATATTTGTCTCTGCGATCAGATCGTAGAAACTTTATTTTCTTGTCATGATGATTTTCCACTTCACTCTGAAGTTCTTTGAACTTTTCAAATGTTTCAGACTTATGTTTCATCAAGTAGATATACCCATATCTGCTCAAATCATCTGTGAAGGTTAGAAAATAACGATACCCGCCGCGAGCCTCAACACTCATCGGACTGCATACATCAGTATGTATTATTTCCAATATGTCAGTTGCTCGCTCCATTGTTCCGGAGAACGGAGTCTTAGTCATCTTGCCCATGAGGCATGGTTCGCAAGCATAAAAAATGATTCATAATCAAGTGATTCCAAAAGCCCATCAGCATGGAGTTTCTTCATGCACTTTACACCAATATGACCTAAACGGCAGTGCCACAAATAAGTTGCACTATCATTATTAACTTTGCATCTTTTGGCATCAATATTATGAATATGTGTATCACTACGATCGAGATCCAACAAACCATTTTCATTGGGTGTATGACCATAGAAGGTTTTATTCATGTAAACAGAACAACAATTATTCTCTAACTTAAATGAATAACCGTTTTGCAATAAACATGATCAAATCATATTCATGCTCAACGCAAACACCAAATAACATTTATTTAGGTTTAACACTAATCTCGAAAGTATAGGGAGTGTGTGATGATGATCATATCAATCTTGGAACCACTTCCATCACACATCGTCACTTCACCCTTAATTAGTCTCTGTTCATTCTGCAACTCCCGTTTCGAGTTACTACTCTTAGAAACTGAACCAGTATCAAATACCGAGCGGTTGCTATAAACACTACTAAAGTACACATCAATTACATGTATATCAAATATAGCTTTGTTCACATTGCCATCCTTCTTATCCACCAAATACTTGGGGCAGTTCCGCTTTTAGTGACCAGTCCCTTTGTAGTAGAAGCACTTAGTCTCAGGCTTAGGTCCAGACTTGGGCTTCTTCACTTGATCAGCAACTTGCTTGCCGTTCTTCTTGAAGTTCCCTTTCTTTCCCTTTGCCCTTTTTTGAAACTAGTTGTCTTGTTAATCATCAACACTTGATGCTCTTTCTTGATTTCTACCTTCATTGATTTCATCATCATGAAAAGCTTGGGAATCGTTTTCGTCATCCCTTGCATACTATAGTTCATCAAGAAGTTGTACTAACTTGGTGATGGTGACTAGAGAATTCTGTCAATCACTATTTTATCTGGAAGATTAACTCCCACTGGATTCAAGCGATTGTAGTACCCAGACTATATGAACACATGCTCACTGCTTGAGCTATTCTCCTCCATCTTTTAGCTATAGAACTTGTTGGAGACTTCATATCTCTCAACTCGGGTATTTGCTTGAAATATTAACTTCAACTCGTGGAACATCCATATGATCCATGACGTTCAAAACATCTTTGAAGTCCCGATTCTAAGCTATTAAGCATGGTGCACTAAACTATCAAGTAGTCATCATATTGAGCTAGCCAAACGTTCATGACGTCTGCATCTGCTCCTGCAATAGGTCTGTCACCTAGCGGTGCATTAAGGACATAATTCTTCTGTGCAGCAATGAGGATAAACCTCAGATCACGGATCCAATCCGCATCATTGCTACTAACATCTTTCAACTTAGTTTTCTCTAGGAATATATCAAAAATAAAACAGGGGAGATAAACGCGAGCTATTGATCTACAACATAGATATGCTAATACTACCAGGACTAAGTTCATGATAAATTTAAGTTCAATTAATCATATTACTTAAGAACTCCCACTTATAAAGACATCCCTCTAATCTTCTAAGTGATCACGTGATCCAAATCAACTAAACCATAATCGATCATCACGTGAAATGGAGTAGCTTTCAATGGTGAACATCACTTATGTTGATCATATCTACTATATGATTCACGCTCGACCTTTTGGTCTTACTGTTCCGAGGCCATATCTGCATATGCTAGGCTCGTCAAGTTTAACCCGAGTATTCTGCATGTGCAAAACTGGCTTGCACCCGTTGTAGATGGACGTAGAGCTTATCACACCCGATCATCACGTGGTGTCTGGGCACGACGAACTTTGGCAACGGTGCATACTCAGGGAGAACACTTTTATCTTGAAATTTAGTGAGAGATCATCTTATAATGCTACCGTCAATCAAAGCAAGCTAAGATGCATAAAAGATAAACATCACATGCAATCAAAATATGTGACATGATATGGCCATCATCATCTTGTGCCTTTGATCTCCATCTCCAAAACATCGTCATGATTTCCATCGTCACCGGCATGACACCATGATCTCCATCATCTTGATCTATATCAATGTGTCATCACATGGTCGTCTCGCCAACTATTGCTCTTGCAACTATTGCTATCGCATAGCGATAAAGTAAAGCAATTATTTGGCGCTTGCATCTTATGCAATAAAGAGACAACCATAAGGTTTCTGCCAGTTGCCGATAACTTCAACAAAACATGATCATCTTATACAACAACTTATATCTCATCACGTCCTGACCATATCACATCACAACATGCCCTGCAAAAACAAGTTAGACGTCCTCTACTTTGTTGTTGCAAGTTTTACGTGGCTGCTATGGGCTTAGCAAGAACCGTTCTTACCTACACATCAAAACCACAACGATAGTTTGTCAAGTTGGTGATGTTTTAACCTTCGCAAGGACCGGGCGTAGCCACACTCGGTTCAACTAAAGTTGGAGAAACTGACCACCCGCCAGCCTCCTGTGTGCAAAGCACGTCGGTAGAACCAGTCTCGCGTAAGCGTATGCGTAATGTCGGTCCGGACCGCTTCATCCAACAATACCTCCGAACCAAAGTATGACATGCTGGTAAGCAGTATGACTTATATCGCCCACAACTCACTTGTGTTCTACTCGTGCATATACCATCAACGCATAAAACCTGGCTCGGATGCCACTGTTGGGGAACGTAGTAATTTCAAAAATTTCCTACGCACACGCAAGATCATGGTGATGCATAGCAATGAGAGGGGAGAGTGTTGTCCACGTACCCTTGTAGACCGTAAGCGGAAGCGTTAGCACAACGCGGTTGATGTAGTCGTACGTCTTCACGATCCGACCGATCAAGTACCGAACGCACGGCACCTCCGAGTTCTGCACGCGTTCAGCCCGATGACGTCCCTCGAACTCCGATCCAGCCGAGTGTTGAGGGAGAGTTTCGTCAGCATGACGGCGTGGTGACGATGTTGATGTTCTACCGACGTAGGGCTTCGCCTAAGCACCGCTACAGTATTATCAAGGTGGACTATGGTGGAGGGGGGCACCGCACACGGCTAAGAGACGATCAACTTGATCAACTTGTGTGTCTAGAGGTGCCCCCTGCCCCTGTATATAAAGGAGCAACGGGGGAGGCGGCCGGCCTAGGAGGAGGGCGCGCCAAGGGGGGAGTCCTACTCCTACTGGGAGTAGGACTCCTCCTTTCCTTGTTGGAGTAGGAGAGAAGGAAAGAGGAGGAGAGGGAGAAGGAAAAGGGGGCTGCACCACTTGTCCAATTCGGACCAGAGGGGGGGCCCAGGCCTCCTTCCTTTTGGCCTCTCTCCTGTATTCCCGTATGGCTCAATAAGGCCCATATACTCCCCGGCAAATTCTCGTAACTCTCCGGTACTCCGAAAAATACCCGAATCACTCGGAACCTTTCCGAAGTCCGAATATAGTCGTCCAATATATCGATCTTTATGTCTCGACCATTTCAAGACTCCACGTCATGTCCCCGATCTCATCCAGGACTCTGAACTCCTTCGGTACATCAAAACATATAAACTCATAATATAACTATCATCGTAGCGTTAAGCGTGCGGACCCTACGGGTTCGAGAACTATGTAGACATGACCGAGACACGTCTCCGGTCAATAACCAATAGTGGAACCTGGATGCTCATATTGGCTCCTACATATTCTACGAAGATCTTTATCGGTCAGACCGCATAACAACATACGTTGTGCCCTTTGTCATCGGTATGTTACTTGCCCGAGATTCGATCGTCGGCATCTCAATACCTAGTTAAATCTCGTTACCGGCAAGTCTCTTTACTCGTTCTGTAATACATCATCCCGCAACTAACTCATTAGTTGCAATGCTTGCAAGGCTTATGTGATGTGCATTACCGAGTGGGCCCAGAGATACCTCTCCGACAATCGGAGTGACAAATCCTAATCTCGAAATATGCCAACCCAACAAATACCTTTGGAGACACCTGTAGAGCACCTTTATAATCACCCAGTTACGTTGTGACGTTTGGTTACACAGAAAGTGTTCCTCTGGTAAACGGGAGTTGCATAATCTCATAGTCATAGGAACATGTATAAGTCATGAAGAAAGCAATAGCAACAAACTAAACGATCAAGTGCTATGCTAACGGAATGAGTCAAGTCAATCACACCATTCTCCTAATGATGTGATCCCGTTAATCAAATGACAACTCATGTCTATGGTTAGGAAACATAACAATCTTTGATCAACGAGCTAGTCAAGTAGAGGCATACTAGTGACACTCTGTTTGTCTATGTATTCACACATGTATTATGTTTCCGGTTAATACAATTCTAGCATGAATAATAAACATTTATCATGATATAAGAAAATAAATAATAACTTTATTATTGCCTCTAGGGCATATTACCTTCACCAATACCCACATATTATCAATCCTACTCATGCAATGTTTGTCATTCGAATCTAGTGCATAAAAACTGGGTAATAAAGGGGTATGATCAAAGTGTTACTTGCCTTGATGACGATCTGAAAACCCTAGTGACTCATAGTAGCACACTTCGCACTCCGGAAATTCTATCACAAACAAACAACAGCATACATAAGCAATCAAGCATAGATGCAAGGGTAAACTTAGATAAAAAGATCCAAACTGAAAGTTCAACTGAAGTGCTTCGATTTGCAAAAAGAATCAATCAAATCGGAGCTACGGAACTCAAACTACAATAAAATAAGTTTGAATTCAAATCAGCTTGCAACCAAATTTTCATTTGTTAAAACCATGTTCAAGTTGATTAGCTGGAAAGAGGGGTTCGAGACGAAGATGTAGGCATTGGTTTCACTGGATTTGGACGAACGGTTGAAAAACTGCGATAAAAATAATCATAGATAGGTCCCTGGCCAAAAATAGAAATAAAAAGAAAAACTGCGGTGCGAACGTTTGCTAACAGAACTAATCCAACAAAAATCGTTCACTAACGGATCTAAACGAACAAACATTCGTTAAATAGATAAACCCTAAAAAATAAATCGATCTAACTAAAACCGAAAAAACCATTTGGCCAGCCGGTTGTTGGTTTAATGAAAAAGACCGGCGGCGGCGAGATCGAATCGGCGGTGGTGGCGGGCAACGGTGGCGATTGCTCCTGCGGTGGCGAGGGGTGGCGGCGACGTGGGACAGCGGCGACAGCGGCGCGGGGCACTGCGGCGTCGTCGACGCGGCGGCGGAGGCTGCGGTTGCTGCTGCTTGCGGGAGGCAGGGCGAGGCGAGGTGGCGGAGGGCGCGGGCGGCGTGTATATGAAGGGGCGGGGGCGGCGTTGGCTTGGGGAGGGGGCCGGCCCCGGGAGGAGCCCGGCTTGGACTCCCCTCGGCGTCCGTGCGCGGCACGGCGGCAACGCGCGGGAGTTGGGCCGGCTGGCTTTCGGCCGAGTCGGTCCGGGATTTTTTTAAAGAAAATAATTTCGGCCAAATAAAAATCCTATTAAAATACAAAAAATTATAAAAAATGCCAAAAACAATTTTTACCATCTAAATGAAATATTTAGAACAAGGTGAACATTTTTCTGGCCTAAAATGCAATTTTGAAAAATGCATATTTTTCTAATTCACATAAAATCTTGAATAAAATCCAAATAAAAATATTTATTTCATTTAAAATCTTTCCTCCAATATTCCTCTCTTTTTGAAGAAGTCATATTATCTTTTCTCTTTTATTTTAATATTTGAAATATTCGGAGAGAGAAATTATTAGAACCAAAATGATCCTCTTTTCAAATTTGAGAAAAGTCAAATATGAAAGTAAATGAAATCCCCAACTCTCTCCGTGGGTCCTTGAGTTGCTTAAGATTTTTAGGATCACATACAAAATGCAAATAAAATGTGATATGCATATGATGACCTATGTATAACATCCAAATTGAAAATTGGGATGTTACAAACCTACCCCCCCTTAAGATGAATCTCACCCTCGAGATTCGGGTTGGCTAAAAAATAGGTGTGGGTGGTCTTTCCGTAGGTCTTCCTCTCGTTCCTAGGTGGCTTCATCCTCGGTATGGTGGCTCCACTAAACTTTGCAAAACTTGATAACCTTGCTGCGCGTAACTCGGATGGCAAACTCGAGAATCTTGACGGGTTTCTCCTCGTAGGTCAGATCACTATCCATCTGAATTGCTTCCAGGGGCACTTTATCTCTCAGAGGAATATCGGCCATCTCATCTTGGCACTTCTTCAACTGGGAAACGTGAAACACATCATGAACTCCTGACAATCCTTCGGGTAATTCCAACTTGTAGGCCACTTCTCCCATACGCTCCAACACTCGGTATGGTCCTACAAATCTCGGGGCTAACTTTCCCTTAACTCCAAATCGCTTAACTCCTCACAGAGGTGTCCGATTTCATAGACTATCTCGTTGCGCTTTGTATCGGCATAACTCTTCTGCCTGGACTAAGCTACCTTTAGTCTGTCATGAATCAACTTAACCTTCTCTTCAGACTCTTTGATCAAATCTGGTCCAAACAACTGGCGGTCTCCAACTTCATCCCACATTAATGGTGTCCTGCACCTTCTGCCATACAAAGCTTCGAAAGGTGCCATCTTCAAACTAGCTTGATAACTGTTGTTGTATGAGAACTCTGCGTACGGCAAATTGTCATCCCAACTGGATCCATAATCCCACGCACAAGCTCTCAACATGTCCTCTAGAATCTAATTGACTCTCTCGATTTGTCCATCTGTCTGCAGATGAAAAGTTGTACTAAACTCTAGCCTGGTACCCAAAGTCTGGCGCAGCTGATTCCAAAACTTCAAGGTAAATTGTGTCCCTCTATCTGATACGATGGTCCTCGGAACTCCATGCAGACATACGATCCTGGTCATATATATCTTGGCCAACTTTGCACTCGTATAGGTGGTTTTAACTAGGATAAAGTGAGCCACTTTGGTCAAATGATCCACTACTACCCAGATAGAATCATACCCTGATCGGGTCCTGGGTAATCCGGTGATGAAATCCATGCCAAGATTGTCCCACTTCCATTCGGGTATCGGCATAGGCTGCAGTAATCCTGCTGGTTTCTGATGTTCTGCCTTCACTCTCTGACATACATTACATACGGCTACATACTCGGCAATATCCTTCTTCGTACCAGTCCACCAGAAACGCTCCCAAATCCAAATACATCTGGTGTTTCCGGGGTGTATCGAGTATGGCGAATCGTGGGCCTCTTAAAGTATTAACTTCCTGATTTCTGCATTATTTGGTACATATACACGGTCCTCAAACCATAAGGTTTCGTGCTCATCCTCTCGAAAACCCTTGGCTTTTCCTTTACTCATCTTCTCCTTTATCTCAGCAATTTCCTTATCATCCTTTTGAGTTTGTTGACTGAACCTCCATTGCTGCAACAAAGCCTCTAGGAACCATCTCCAAACGAAGTTCCTTGAGATCGTCAACTAACTCCTTTGGTAATCCTCCGCTTACGAGGGTATTGACATAACTCTTCCGGCTCAAAGCGTCTGCTATGACATTGACCTTTCTTGGGTGGTAATGCAACTTCATATCATAATACTTTATAAGCTCCAACCATCCCCTTTGCCCGAGGTTCAGCTCCTTCTGAGTGAAAATGTACTTCAAACTCTTGTGATCCCTGTACACATCACAACGGTTTCCAATAAGAAAATGCCTCCAGGTCATGAGCGCATGCACTACGGCTGCTAACTCCAAATCATGCATGGCATAATTCAATTCATGTGGTCGAAGTTGACGTGAGGCATATGGAAAAACTCTTCCGTCCTGCATAAGTACACCTCCAAGTCCTAAGCGAGAAGCATCACAATACACTTGGAAATCCTTACGTATATCCGGAAGAATTAGCACTGGGGCTATAACCAAACGTTTCTTCAACTCCTGAAAACTAGCCTCACATTCATCCGTCCATTTGAACTTGATGTCCTTCTTCAACAACTCCGTCATGGGCTTCGCAATCTTGGAAAGATTCTCAATGAATCTCTGATAATATCCCGCAAGTCCAAGAAAATTGCGGATCTCTCCTACTGAGGTGGTTGACAACCAATCAGTGACTGACTGAACCTTGGTAGAGTCTATTGCTATATCCTATCCTATTATAACATGTCCAAGGAATCCAACTTCCTTCAACCAAAATTCACATTTGCTGAATTTGGCATACAACTGATGTTCCCTAAGCTTCTCGAGAACTAAACGCAAATGCTCCTTGGGCTCCTCTTCATTCTTTGAGTATACCAAAATATCATCAATGAACACCACAACAAACTTATCCAAGAACTCCATGAACACCTTATTCATCATACTCATGAAATAGGCAGGGGCATTTGTTAATCCAAATGACATAACCGTGTACTCATATAGCCTGTACCTTGTGGTAAAAGCTGTCTTAGGTATATCATGTTCTCGGATCTTCAGCTGGTGGTATCCTGATCGCAGATCGATCTTGGAAATACTTTAGCTCCTTGTAGTTGGTCAAACAAATCATTGATCATAGGTAGTGGGTACTTGTTCTTGATCGTCACTTCATTCAATGCACGATAATCAATAACCATTCTCAAAGATCCATCCTTGTTCTCAACCAAGACCACTGGGCTCCCCATGGTGACGAACTTCGTCGATGTAACCTTTCTCCAATAACTCCTTAATCTGCTTCTTAATTTCCTCCAGATCATCTGCGGGCATCCGGTATGGTCTCTTTGATATCGGTCCGATGCCTAGCAACAACTCTATTAGAAATTCTATATCCCGATCCGGTGGCATGCCTGGTAGTTCCTCTAGGAATACATCCGGGTAATCCTTCAATACATGCACTTCCTCCTGAGCAACTCCTGAGAGGGAATTTACTTGGGTCCTTCTTGGCGCTTGCCTGGATACATACTTGATCCTTTTTCCCTCCGGGGTGGTGAGCAAAATTGACTTATTAGCACAGTCAATGTTTCCTCGATACTTCGATAGCCAACGCATGCCTAGTATTACATCCAATCCTTGTGACTCCAAAATTACTAGGTCGGAGGGGAAAACATGGCTACCAATGGTTAAGGGTAACCGATCACACCATCGGCTGGCCATATACTCTGCTCCTGGCGAGCTCACTAACATGGGTGACCTAAGGGCTAGGGTTGGCAATTTAAACTTTTCCACAAATCCCCTTGATATGTATGAATGCGATGCACCAGTATCAAAAGAACAAGAGTGGTAAATGACTTAACCAAAAACTTACCAATCACTGCGTCAGGCTGATCTTCAACTTCATCCACGTTGATGTGGTTCACCTGACCTCTAGTGAAGGGATTTGGCTTCCTCCCTGAACTTCCATTGCCATTTCCATTCTTGGCTTCAGAACACTCAGTGGCGTAGTGCCCAGTCTTCCTGCACTTGAAACAAGTAATGTGACTTAGATCCTTCTTGGCGGGTGTAGTGGGGTTGGAACGGTTCCAGTTGCTGCTTGCTCCATTCCCATTCCCATTCTTGGGACCACTATTGTTATGTGAACTTCCTCCATTGTGGGTGTGGCCTCCATGGTTATGGTGAGTATGCCCTCCCGAGTTCAGGGTAAAATGAGGTCTCTACTGAGCTCCTGAATTATACTTCCGTTGTCCATCCTTCCTTTTGCGGCTCTCTATCTACTGCTGCTTCCCTTCAATCATAAGAGCCCTGTCTACCAGCTCCTGGTAGTTGCCAAATGTTGCCACCATCAACTGCATGCTCAGCTCATCATTCAGCCCTTCCATAAACTTCTCCTGCTTAGCGGCGTCTATGGCCACATCATCCGGGGCATCGCAAGCAAACTTACTAAACTCATCCACGTACTGCCCCACGGTATGGTTTCCCTGGCATAAGTTGCGAAACTCATGCTTCTTCATGCTCATAGCTCTAGTTGAGACATGTGCAGTGCAGAACGCTTGCTGAAATTGATCCCAAGTGACATTGGCTATGGGGAAAGTGGTTGTGTAATTCTTCCACCATGAGGCTGCGGGTCCATCCAGTCGGTGTGCGGGAAAACGCACCTTCTCAGCATCTGTGCAACCTGCGGTGGTGAACTCCCTTCCAATCCTGCGTAGCCAGTCATCAGCAACAATCAGCTTGGTGCTACTGGAAAACACCGGCGGATTCAACCTCAGAAAATGGGCTAAGTTGTCAAACGGAGGTGGTGGCGGTGGGTTGTTGTTGTTGTTGCCTTGGTTCTAAACTAGCAATTGCATCAAGGAATTCTTCTGTTGGATCAACTGAGTGAGCTCCGATGGGAAGACAAATCCGGGGTCACGTCTCGGAGGCATCTGATGGGCTTAGAGGGGAGAGATTGGAATAGAATGAGGTCTAAAGAGAAAGCACTACCCATATGCACATGAGACAAACACATTCATATCACACCACTCAATTCAAACAAGGGCATACAAATGATCTAACTACCGTTACAAAGTACTCAGACTACTACTATATACATGGGGGAATACTACTGATAATATGGTGGTCGACTAGTATTTTTGATCAGTGGAAGACTCCATGATATCTGCTCTAGCTTCGTCTTCATAATCATCATCACTACTGTCGGGACGGAATCAGTGTCATTGATGATGATGTAGTCCTCAGGATGGTCGTCATCTCATCCTGGCGTGGGGTCTCCCATTAATACTCCTAGCTTCCTCGTCGGGTATTCATTCTTTTCTACTAGCACTGCGACATCCTCCTCGTATCCGTCGCGTGTAGACTTGAGTTCCTCTTCAAGCTCCATATTCCTAGTCATCACCTACTTCAGATCTATCATGCTTGCGCACATTTGGTTCTCCTGGCGACGAATGTGTTGGTTTAACTCCTGGATGAAAGCTGTAATGGACTTGTCCATCCTGGTACTGATCATCTCCAATTGCTCATCTCGGTGCCCACATATCTAGTAAATGGTGTCCTTAAGATCCTTGTGATAAACTTCGCCGATGCGTCCCATGGCGATGTGAGCTGCCATGCTCTTTCCTAGACTCCAGGTTGGTGCATCAAAGGAAAAATCTATGGGCTTAGTAACTGGCATGAATGTCCTTCCTGGAAAATGAACTCGAATCATCCAACGCTCCTCTTCTGGTAAGTGGCAGTGTAGGTCCCGGTGAAGCTTGGTATTACGATGTTCAGGTACCTAGTGACTTCCTTCAAGTGTCGTCTAAAAGGGGTGTCTTCATCCGGTTGAGCAAACTTGTTCCTTGGTCCGCCATCTATAGATGGAAAATGGAGAGGAGTCAGAAATGAGTAGAGAAGAGTGACCTATGGCTTATCTTAGTGGTCGCGTCCTACAATCAACGTGTGCTCTGATACCTTCTTGTAGCGATCCGACCTCAGACGGTCAAATATCTATGCATAAGTGTCATACCTGGATCGGTAATGCTGACACACACAGTACTTGAAGGATTTATAACAGAGTGCAATCACACACTTATTACATCGAATGTCTCAAAAGATATCTTATTACAATAATTGTTCTTAAGGCCATCTAAATAAGATAACTGCGGAAGGATCAAAGATAAATGAGTCCATCAACTCCAACGGCATAGCTGAGTGCACGACAATGACCTAGCGCACCTTACTCATCGTCTGAAAAGTCTGCAACATAATACATTGCAGCTCAAAATGGGCCAGCACATGAAATATGCTGGCAAAATAACACTGTAGAGAAATGAACAGGTAATAACTATAACTATATGCATATATGGCTAGTGGAGGCTCTACGGTTATCATGTTTTTGCGAAAAGCCAATTTTTTCCTACAACAAAGGAATATATTTTGTTTAACTATCATGGTGGTTGATAAACATTAAGAAGGTTCCTCCAACTCAATCCCAATTAAATAGTATTAAGAACCCAACAAATTAATTTAGAGTGATGAGATCAAATCAATAATTCAAGAACTAGATACTCAAGATGTCCATAACCGGGGACACGGCTAACCATGATTAGTTTGTACACTATGCAGAGGTTTGCGCACTTTTCTCGACAAGACTCGATCTCCTCCGTTTAATTTCTCGCACTGCATGATGTTTGAGAAACGGATGACCGAGACACAGTCTTTCAGAAGCATTAACTCTTTACTCTGGGTAGACAGTACCACCTACATCCCCTACATCTGCTAGTCTACCACTGAAAGAGGTCACACAACATACTCAACTATGCCAGAGCCCATAATGGCTTGTGGCTGCACACGGAAGTTTCTAGCATGAATAATCTTATGATCCCTTTGAGCCTGGGTGGCGAACCGTAGGATGATCACACGGGTACTCCGGGATATCCTAGGACAACACTAGATTCTCCAGGTGCGCGCAACCAATCCACCCAGATGTGTATTAAAGTAGCCACCTTCCTAGGACAACCATTAATTAACAACTCTCACATCTGTCATGAATACACTCAACCAATCCACGTCTACGAGCATAGCATAGCAGTGAAAGCATAACGTAGAAGTAACTCCCATGGTTTGATATAAAGGACAATAGGTTCTACCTCATCATCTACTTTCCAATACCCACATATTATCAATCCTACTCATGCAATGTTTGACATTCAAAACTAGTGCATAAAAACTGGGTAATAAAGGAGTATGATCAAAGTGTTACTTGCCTTGCTGACGATCTGAAAACCCTAGTGACTCGTAGTAGCACGCTTCGCACTCCGGAAGTTCTATCGCAAACAAACAATAGCATACATAAGCAATCAAGCATAGATGCAAGGGTAAACTCAGATAAAAAGATCCAAACTGAAAGTTAAACTGAAGTGCTTCGATTTGCAAAAAGGATCAATCAAATCGGAGCTACGAAACTCAAACTACGATAAAAAAAGTTCGAATTCAAATCAGCTTGCAACCAAATTTTAATTTTCCAAAACCATGTTCAAGTTGATTAGCTGGAAATAGGGGTTCGAGACAAAGATTTTGCGTTGGTTTCACTGGATTTGGACAAACGGTTGAAAAACTGCGAGGGTTTGAAGATCAGGGGCTAATCTGCGATAAAAATAACCGCGGATAGATCTCTAGCCAAAAATAGAAATAAAAAAGAAAAACTTTGGTGCGAACGTTCGCTAACAGAACTAATCTAACGAAAATCATTCACTAATAGATCTAAACGAATGAACGTTTGTTAAATAGATAAACCCTAAAAAAATAAACCGATCTAACTAAAACCGAAAAAAACCATTCGGCCGGCCGGTTCTTACCGGTTCAACGAAAAAGACCGGCGGCGGCGAGATCGGATCGGCGCGGCATCGAGCGGCTGCTCCTGCGGTGGCAAGGGGTGGTGGCGACACGGGACGGTGGCGCGGGGCCTTACAGCGGCGACAACGCGGCGCGGCGGCGATGGCTGCAGCTGCTGCTGCTTGCGGGAGGCGGGGCGAGGCGAGGTGGCGGAGGGCGGCGACGGCGCGTATATAAAGGGGATGGGGGCTGCGTAGGCTTGGGGAGGGGGCCGGCACGGGAAGGAGTCCGGCTCGGACTCCCCTCAGCGTCCGTGCGCGGCACGGTGGCGGGGAAGGCAGCGACGCGCGGGAGTTGCGCCGGCTGGGTTTCGGCCTAGTCGGTCCAGGAACTTTTAAAAAATAAATAATAATTTCCGCCAAATAAAAATCCTATTAAAATATTAAAAAAATTCTAAAAAATGCCAAAAACAATTTTTGCCGTCTAAATAAAATATTTAGAACAAGGTGAACAATTTTCTGGCCTAAAATGCAATTTTGAAAAATGCTTATTTTTCTAATTCGAATAAAATCCAAATAAAAATATTTATTTGATTTTAAAATCTTTCCTCCAATATTCCTCTCTTTTTGAAGAAGTCATGTTATCTTCTCTCTTTTATTTTAATATTTGAAATATTCTGAGAGAAAAATTATTAAAACCAAAATGATCCTCTTTTCAAATTTGAGAAAAGTCAAATATGAAAGTAAATGAAATCCCCAACTCTCTCCGTGGGTCCCTGAGTTGCTTAAGATTTCTAGGATCACAAACAAAATGCAAATAAAATGCGATATGCATATGATGACCTATGTATAACATCCAAATTGAAAATTGGGATGTTACACCGTGTATCGGAGAGGTATCTCTGGGCCCTCTCGGTAATACACATCACTATAAGCCTTGCAATCAATGTGACTAATGAGGTACTTACGGGATGTCGCATTACAGAACGAGTAAAGAGACTTGCCGGTAATGTTATTGAACTAGGTATTGAGATATCGGCCCCCCTTTCCTTCTCCCTCTCTCCCCCTTCCTTCTCTCCTACTACAACAAGGGAAAGGGGGAATCCTACATCAACTGCATTGTCATAATGCTTCCGCTTTCGGTCTACGAGGGTATGTGGACAACACTCTTCCTCCTCGTTGTGATGCATCACCTAGATGGATCTTGCATGTGCGTAGGAATTTTTTTGAAATTACCGTGTTCCCCAACAGTGGCATCCGAGTCAGGTCTATGTGTAGATGTTATATGCACGAGTAGAACACAAAGGAGTTGTGGGCGTGGGTATATACATATTGCTTGCCGTCACTAGTTGATTCTTGATTCAGCGGTATTGTTGGATGAAGCGGCTCAGACCGACATTACGCGTACGCTTACGCGAGACTGGTTCTACCGACGTGCTTCGCACACAGGTGGCTAGTGGGTGTCAGTTTCTCCAACTATAGTTGAATCGGATTCAATGAACAGGGTTCTTTCTGAAGATCAAAAAGCAATCACTATACTGCGTTGTGGTTTTTGATGCGTAGGTAAGAACGATTCTTGCTCAGCCCGTAGCAACCACGTAAAACTTGCAACAACAAAGTAGAGGACGTCTAACTTGTTTTTGCAGGGCATGTTGTGATGTGATATGGTCAAGACATGATGCTAAATTTTATTGTATGAGATGATCATGTTTTGTAACAGAGTTATCGGCAACTGGCAGGAGCCATATGGTTGTCGCTTTTTTGTATGAAATGCAATCGCCATGTAATTGCTTTACTTTATCACTAAGCAGCAGCGATAGTCATAGAAGCAATAGTTGGCGAGACGACAACGATGCTTCGATGGAGATCAAGGTGTCAAGCCGGTGACGATGGTGATCATGACGGTGCTTTGGAGATGGAGATCAAAGGCACAAGATGATGATGGCCATATCATATCACTTATATTGATTGCATGTGATGTTTATCCTTTATGCATCTTATTTTGCATAGTTCAGCGGTAGCATTATAAGATGATATCTCACTAAATTTCAAGGTATAATTGTTCTCCCTGAGTATGCACCGTTGCTACAGTTCGTCATGCCAAGACACCACGTGATGATCAGGTGTGATAAGCTCTATGTTCACATACAACGGGTGCAAGCTAGTTTAGCACACGCGGAATACTTGGGTCAAACTTGACGAGCCTAGCATATGCAGATATGGCCTCGGAACACTGAGACCGAAATGTCGAGCGTGAATCATATAGTAGATATGATCAACATAGTGATGTTCACCATTGAAAACTACTCCATCTCACATGATTATCGTACATGGTTTAGTTGATATGGATCACGAGATCACTTAGATGATTAGAGGGGTGTCTATTTAAGTGGGAGTTCTTAAGTAATATGATTAATTGAACTTTAATTTATCATGAACTTATTACCTGATAGTATTTTGCATGTCTATGTTGCTGTAGATAGATGGCCCGTGTTGTTGTTCCGTTGAATTTTAATGCGTTCCTAGAGAAAGCTAAATTGAAAGATTATGGTAGCAATTACACGGACTGGGTCCGTAAGTTGAGGATTATCCTCATCGCTGCATAGAAGAATTACATCCGGGAAGCACCGCTAGGTGACAAACCCGCTGCAGGAGCAACACCAGATGTTATGAACGTCTGGCAGAGCAAAGATGATGACTACTCGATAGTTCAGTGTGCCATGCTTTACGGCTTAGAACCGGGACTTCAACAACGTTTTGAATGTCATGGAGCATATGAGATGTTCCAGGAGTTGAAGTTAATATTTCAAGCAAATGCCCGGATTGTCATAGCCCTAGAATTTCTTGTAATTAGTTGCATCTGCGAGCATCCATGCATCATGTTTAAATTCAAAAGAATTTGAATTGGGGATGTTCAAACCCTAGCACCAAATGAATTCAACTAGGTTCAAATAAAAATATTTTCAATGAACCCAAAATGCCCTGCAGAAAAGTTCATGATTTTTGAATTGGCTAAAAACCTCTTCCAAAAATGGTGCACATATTTCTAGGACATTCTGGAATTTTGAATTAATCCATATTGTATTTGAATTGGGGCATTTAAATTCTATAAATAGTTTGAATGTTCTAATAATGGTGAAACTAGTTGAGGCCTGTTGGAAATAATTTCAAAAGTGCCCACAAATATTTTCAGCATTTTACAAAATGGTTTGGTATTTTACTAAATCAAAACAGAGAACAGAATAGAAAAATAGAAACAAAATTAGAAAAGAGAGGAAACCCACCTGGCTTACCTGGCACCCCACTGGCCGGCCCAGCCCACCACCGCTGTCATCCTCCTGGCGCCAGTAGGCCACGCTTGTGGCCGACGCGCGCGCACGGGCAGAGCGCCACACCACCAGCTCGCCCGCCCGCCTCCCTTGCCAGCACGACGTCGTGTTGCTTCTCCTCGGCTCCACCCTGACCCCTCTGGCCTATCCACTCATCCTCTCCCCTCCTCTGCTCCCTCCCCGCAGCGTACCCGATCGCGCTCGACGCCACCCCTCGCTGCTGCCACGGCCACTGCCACCGCCCCTCCTCACCGCTGTGCCCAAAGGATCCCCCTCAATGTCCTCAACTTCCTCGATGAACCATGCATCGTCGGAAGCCCCGAAGCAACGTCCCCGACCTCTTCTTCCTCCCCGGATAATCGAGATTGACCTCGCCACCCTGCTCAGCTCCGACCTCCCCCGAGCCCACTTCGATGACCGTCGCAACTGTCGTGAGCCACTGAATCTTCTCCCTCCCTCCGTTTTCCCTCTCGCACGCCATAGCCACCGCGGCACTCGCACCCGTACGTGACGCCGCCTACACTCACCATCGACGTGACCCCGATGACCAAATGGTCTGGTCGTCGTGTCTAACACGCTCGCCGCCTCGCGTAGTAGCCATAGGTGCTAAGCATGCACCACCACGTCCACCGCAGCCGCATCCCTGCTCATGCCCGAACGCTGGCCACCGCCCTGAGCTCGTTTCCGGCGAGCTCCGGCCTCCCTAGCCGCTGCTGCTTGATGTGTTGGATGCGGGTGAGTTCCGCCACCCCATGGGTGCTCTCCGCCGCTCATTTGGGCTAGAGCCCTCCGCATGAGCCCTCCGCCGCATCTGTGGACGCCGGCGACTAACCGCCGGCGGTTTAACCCCGCTGACCAGGGGTTTGAGTTCCCCTGACCCACTGACATGTGGGCCCAGACCCTAATTAACTTAGGTTAGTTCTCCACTTAGCACTAATTAACTATGTTAATCAGTTGTGACACTGTCAGGCGGGTCCCGCAGGTTAGGTTTGACCTGGACCGGGTCAGTTGACCGCTGATGTCACACTGACGCCAGGCTGACGCAGTAAATCCTTTTCTGGATTTATTCTAATTCGAAATAGCCAGGGAATTCCACAAATTAGTTAAAACTTTAGAAAATCATAGAAAATAATCTATAACTCAGAATGAAATAATTTATATATGAAAAATTATCAGAAAAATCCAATCTATCCATCTATACCATTTTCATGCATGTTTGAGCAAGTTAACCTCACTCTTTAGGATGAAACATGATTAGGGCAAATTTCATAATAGGTTTGGAGTTGGAATTTGATATAGTTTTGAATTCCACTTCAATTAAAATGACTTTCTGTTGCATTAGCTCAAATCACAGCATAATATTACCATGTCACGATCATGCATCATATTGTGCATTGCATTGATTGTGTCCTTTCTCTCTTTGCCGGTGGTTGTTCCCCCTCGGTAGACGTATGTTCCGACGATGAGGTCGATGACACCAATGAAGAGCTATACTATCTTCAGAAGTGCCAGGCAAGCAAAAACCCCTTGTTTATTCCGATACAATCCCACTCTCTTGTTCCTGCTCTCTTTTACTGCATTAGGACAACAACGATTCAACTGTTACATGTTGTGGTAGTTGAACCCCTTTCCTTTGCATGACCTATCATTGCCACAGTAAATAGATGAAACCCACTAGCATGAGTAGGAGTTGTTTGAGCCCTGATGTGCCTACTCAGTCATGCTTGTTGTCATGCCTGCTACTGCTTAGAGTTGAGTCAGGTTCGATTCATCAGGGATGAATTGGAATTTGGTGAACATGTCTTACTGTTGAGAGCTAAGTGTGTGAACATGATTTGGTAAAGGTAGCGGTGAGAGGCCATGTAGGAGTACATGGTGGGTTGTCTCATTGAAACCGTCCTCAGGAACTGAGTTCTGTGTTTGTGATCCATGAATAGCTAGTACCATGCATTGGAATGCTTAAGTGCCCCTCTCGACTTATTAATCGCCTTGATCTCTGTCCAGGAGTTGCAACTAGTTTCTGGTGTTTGTAGGATATGTGTTGGGGGCCGTGCGTAGCGCTGACCCTAGGGGTGGGCTATGATGCGGTGGAGACACGAGGCACGGTGTACCGGGACGCCTGTTTGGTGCCCCGAGAACCCTGCTCTCATTGTTTGGGGCCATGAGCGACACCCCGGCCGGATCTCCATATGGATGGAAACCGAATAGGAGATAAACATGGACTAGAGACTTGTGTGATTAGTCAGGTCATGGCCGACTCCCTCGCCAGGCTTCCGCTTGAAGGTTGTTGAGATACACGACGTGTACATGGTGGTAAGTGGTGAGAGCGTGTGTGAAGAAGTACACCCCTGCAGGGTTATAAATGATCTATTCGAATAGTCGCGTCTGCGATAAAGGACTTCTAGGTTGCCTGTACAGTTCATAGACAAGTGAAAGTGGATACTCTAAAATGCGCAAGATAAGCGTGAGTGCTATGGATGGTGTTCTCGTAGGGAGAAGGGAGCGGATCCATAGTGGTGTATTGATATGGTGAATATGTGGACTCGTGTGCGCCACCTCAAAAGAGTTACTTGCAGTCGTAGTTTAGGATAGCCACCGAGTCAAAGCTGGCTTGCTGCAGTTAAACTCCACCACCCCCTTTGTTGATACCGATGCATATGTAGTTAGCTCTGATGTAAGTCTTGCTGGGTACATTTGTACTCACGTTTGCTTAATTTATGTTTTTGCAGAGAGACTTCAGTCTCGCTAGTAGTTCCGCGTGGACTCCGACGTTTAGCTTGTTACCTCAGCTACGATCTTGTGCCCTCGGCAGGGTCTTGTAGATAGTCAGGCTTCACAGCCTTTTCATTTGTAGTTGTTTGTACTCAGATAAGTTAAGCTTCTGCTTGTGCTTGTGCTTATTGCTTGTATGACTTGAATGTTGGGTCATCAGACCCATGTTTGTAATATCTTGCTCTTCGGAGCCTAATGAATAAATACTTTGAGTTGTAGAGTTATGTTGTGATGTCATGTTGTATTTGCACATATCAAGCATATTGTGTGTATGTTATTGAAATGCTTGGTATGTGTGGGATCCGACAACCTAGTTGCTTATCCTTGGTAGCCTCTCTTACCGGGAAATGTCTCCTGGTGCTTCCACTGAGCCATGGTAGCTTGCTACTGCTCCGGAACACTTAGGCTGGCCGGCATGTGTCCTTCTTCGTTCCTGTGTCTGTCCCTTCGGGGAAATGTCACGTGGTGTCTACCGGAGTCCTGTTAGCCTACTACAGCTCAGATTCTCCGGAGTCCTGTTAGCCTAGCTGCTACAGCCTGGATTCACTCGCTGATGACCGACATGTTCGTTGCTGGGTCATGTATGCATGTCCCTATAAGTTAGTGGCACTTTGGGTTTACGGCTAGTCATGTCGGCCTGGGTTCTTTGTCATATGGATGCTAGTGACACTATCATATATGTGATCCAAAAGGCGCAAATGGTCCCATGCTAGGTAAGGTGGCACCCGTGGGAATACCGTGCTTGAGGCTACAAAGTGATATGATGTGTTACATGCTAGATCGATGTCACTTTGGATTGGGGTCCTGACAGCTTTGGTATCAAAGCCTGACTGCCTGTAGGATTACCAAGCCAAATTGGTCGAAGTCATGTCTAGAAATGCTTTAGTTATATAAGGGAATTGATTGTGGATGGGAACGTAAGGCTCTTTTTACTCCTTTACCATATGCCTTCTGATCCGAGTCATCTTATCTTTCCTACGGGGTTAAGTAAACTAGGATTTCTATTCTTTCTATCAGGTTCACATGTTACTAATTCATAGACTCTTATAGGATTGTTGGTTCCAAGCCTCAGTTCATCTTCTACTACTTCAGTATGTTGACAGTTATCTCGGAACCTTGATATTATGATTCTGAGTGGTTATGCCACCATTTTTGCAGAATGTCCCAATCTTTTTGAGCATTTACAGCTGCTATGTTGTTTGAGTCATCCCTGGTTTCTAAATAGTCTGATGCATTTGCAAATACCTTCTTTCTGTTCCTGATATTTCTTTGGGCCAGTTTAACCACACTAATCGGTGAGTCAAGGTACTCTGTTGCCTCGACATATATGTTGGAGCTATTATTATGACCCTAGGTGTCTTAGAGGATCATCTAGTAATCTAGCCATGTTTTCTGTTCCCAGTGTGATGATTCTAGCCATCATTCTCAAAAGCATCCTGTGATGCCATTTAGTAAGTAGGTATTCTATTTCTGGGTTCTTGAACCCAAGATTCACTCTACCTACCTCATATTGATAGTGTTTGCTCGTTCCTTTAGGATATTGGTAACCTTGTGATAGTCTTCAAAGTCCGTGGTATTTTCCTCTTCCAAATACCATGAACTACTTATGGAAGAAGTTCCTCATTGAACCAAAAGATCACAACCAGAGTGCTCTTGATGAGTTCTTGATTCTATGTTGTGAATCTGCCAGTCCTTCCTCTTCTGCATGGGTTATCCGAAAGAAATATGTTGAACTTGTTTGACATACTAAATATATGCATCCGCAACTCAGAAAACCATATGTTCCTTTGAGTTGTCTCTCTTTAGTTGTATTTTGACCTCTGTCTATCAATTGATAGTCAGGACTAGTTGTGCATTCGTGTTCTCGATGCCTATTATTCATGTGGTCCATCAAGCCATTCTACTCTAGAATGACTAGGAGAAACAAACTCTGATACTTTGTCCATTTTGAGGATTGGGTCAAAGTAGTTGTATTCCGCAGATCAAATTGCCAATTCAGCCTTTGATCTGTTCTACCTCGGAGTATTACCCCCTTTATGTTAGGATTGTCATGAGAATTGCACCATCTCTCATGAATTCTTGACGCAGTGATGCTTCTTGCCATCATTGTTCATTCCTCGGTTCCCATGTTATTGTAACCGGAATGCCGACAAGTGAATCGTGATGTGTGAAATCAATACCCCTAGCAAATGTGTTGCTGGGTGCTTAATGGATGATAATTCCATTCCTAGCATGTTGGTTACTAAACCATCATTCTAAGATTGATCGTTCTACCTAGTCCATTTTCCCTGGTGCACTCCTCGATCAATGAGATAGGATTGTGTCAATCCATCACTCTCTTGGTCATATCGTCTTGCCCTGAAAAGCAAGATTGTTCTCGAGCTTAGTAACATATCGGTGGTTCGTGATTTTCCGAATATCTTCTCGGAAGTTGTCGTGGAATTGTCACGGCAGATGTCCTAGAGCAAGGACTTAGTCATAGGGCCATCGTACTAGGAAGCTTAAAGGGGTTAATCGGGACAAAGGACACGAGAGGGTTTTATACTAGTTTGACCCCTTACGATGAAGGTAAAAGCCTATGTCTAGTTGGGATTGGTATTGCTGGGGGTTCGATCACCAAGAGGCTCAACTCGCCCGCTTGGTTCTCGACTTGTTCTTTCTTTTTCTAAGCCGCCACCGGGTCGTCCCCTTATATACATGGGTTGACACCTGGTGGCCTACAGAGTCCCAGTCGGCTCATAATCGTGTCCGGCTCGGTGACTTCCTTTACATGCCTTTCTTTACAAGTCTTTCCTTACATACGGCGGTTTACAATACTTGGCCTTAAGCCACCCCCAGGCCTTTGGGCCTTCTATAAGATTTAATAAACTATCATCTTGGATGTTCACTGGGCTTCTTATGTAACCCGCCATTGGAGCTGACCCGGCCCCTCCTGGACGGGTCATACTGGTAGTAATATCCCCAATATTAGGCCCTAGGTTGACTTTGAATTTCGTTCTTGGTTAATCTTCAATACTTAGACAAAAATTCATCTTCTTATCTTCGCTGAAGTTGTTGTAACCCGCCGTGACATCATCTTTTGAAAACACAAAAAACTCTCATGCCGTCATCTCCCAACGGATCTTTTATCTTTAATGTCTCCCGAGAATTGAGGCACCTATGTAGCTAGATAACCATTATTCAGCTCTTCCTTGATACTCACGCCCGTCTGTTTGCATCTTTCCCTTATAAATAGGCACGCCTCGGCCTTCTCACTTTCCTCTCTCACTCCGTCTTCTTCCTCTCGCGAACCCCCTGTTGCTCGAGTTCTGCCGCCGCCGCGCCTCATCTCCGTCTCCGTCGACTTTGTCCGCTACTTCAACCTGAACCGATCCAGAGAAACCGCGGCGACCTCCGCAGTAGACCTGCAACAGTAAGTTTTCTTTCCTTGGTTTCTCATATCTGCATTAGGGTTTCCAAGCTCATGCGTGTTCTTCATAGTTCATCGTAGTTCATCATAGTTCTTCCACCGCCAGCCTTTTCTGATACAAAAAGTCATATATATGCTCGCACGGTAGTGTTTTTGTACCTCTTCTTGATCCATAGATCCCTTTCTCTGATTAAAAAGGCTGCTTTAGAACTTACCGACTCCTCTGTACTGAATTTTTTAGGTCTAGAATTGTTTTCATTTTGAATAACCATTTGATCTGGAATAATACCAAGCAATGTAGGAAACTTGTTTGTCTCAATACTTAGCTGAATTTGCCTTCTTCAAATATCTGTAGTCATGGCGGCTTATCATGCCGGCTTAATTTTCCTTATATGTCATTAGCCCTTAACTAAGCCGCCATTACTTGTTTTGCATCTTCATCACTTAACTATCAATCTCACCATTAAACTGAACCAACATGTTGCTTTTCTTTTCAGTTCCTTCATCATGCCGTCCAAAACACCAACCTTCTGTAACTGGGTTCCCTCAACCAAAACAGGGGGAACGTTTAAAAGAGTTCTTCATCATAGGATTTCTGCCAGCGAAAACCGTCATGTCTTACCGTGCCCCTGACCCGGAAGAAGAACGGCCCAATCCAAGAGACGGTGAGGTGATTGTTTTTACTGACCACATGAACCGTGGCTTCTCACCGCCCGGCTCAAAGTTCTTCAGAGAGGTCCTCCACTTTTTCAAGCTCCACCCTCAAGATATCGGGCCCAACTCCATATCTAACATCTGTAACTTCCAAGTGCTCTGTGAGGTATATCTTCAACAAGAGCCCACCGTGGAGTTGTTTAGAGAATACTTTTACCTAAACCGGTAGAATGAGTGCACCAATGGCCTTAGCTTAGAGCTTGGAGGCATATCAATTCAGCACCAGCAGGGTGCCGTCTTCCCCCTCATTGTCTTACCAAGTCACCCAAAGGACTGGAACCAGACTTGGGTCTACTGCCAGGACACTTCACTAGCAAACGAGAAGCCACTACCGGGTTATCGCCCCGATCGTCTTGACTCCAAGTTCGCGCTTCCTGATAAGCTTACCGTCGCTGAACGCAAGAGGCTGATTCCATCTATCAAAAGGATCAATGCTCTGTTGGGTAATGGGTTAACTGGAGTTGATCTGACCCGCTGCTGGATCTCATGGTGGGTCATCCCTTTGAGCCGCCGGTCAAAGCTGATGTATGAGTATGGTGGAGGCCCGGATGACTTTCTTCGTCACAGCCCTGTTCAATTGACAGAAGAAGATATTGTCTCAATGTCAACTCTTCTGGTGAACGGGAAATACGAAGATTGCAGTGTTGTCGGGTTAAACCCCTTCTGCCAACTTAACCCGGTGCCAGAAGTAAGGATGTCGTTATTTCTCTCTTTTGTATTTTCCCGGCCGTATTGTCTTAATACTTGCCTGACTATTTATCTTGTTTTTATCTGTCTGCAGGCCAACTCTGACTTCTGGAGAGTTAAGTATGACCATGAGGCTGCCAAGAAAGCGAAAGCCGCCACCATAAACGCCAAGAAAATGACCCGGAGGTCGAAAAAGAAGAAAAAGAGCACTGCTGAAGATTTGATGAAGCTTGATGATACATCTGACTCGGAGGTAGCCCTTGATTCCCTTGGCCAATTTTTTTAACAATCTTATTGACACTGATCATTACCAGGATGACACTGGGGCCAGTTAGGCTGTGGAAGCAGAGGTAACTATCATTTCCTCCGACTCAGAGCCCTTGCCAAGACAAAAAGTTCGACGAGCGATCCGTAAAGTAAGGTTTTCTAACCCTTTAGCTCACTTGGATCCCAACTTTCATTTGAAAAAGCAGCAACATGAAAGCCGCCATCAAGCTTGGACTGAAGATGAGCCGGCTGTCATTCTTCAACAAACTCCTCAGAAGCGTCCAAATGAGGTTTACTTCTTTCTATCTTTAACTCTTTTTAATGGATCCTTCCCCTTGTATTATTTTTAACTCTATTTTATCCTTTCAGGAGGTGTCTCGGTCTTCTGGAGACTCATCACAGACGCAATTTCCGGCCTTCAAGACTGCCCCTGGGTAATGAAAAATCCTTATATTTTCCGGGTTGTTCAAATTGTATCTGATGATCTTGCAACATTTTTCTTAGTGGCCAAGCTAAATCCAAGAAAGCGAAGGTAGCTAAACCGGTGGAAGACCCGCCAGTACTTGCATCTAACCCGGCCAGGCCATCTTCTCCATTAGCTGACGCTCCAGCAGACCCGCCTGTTGATGTAGAAGCAAATCCTCCTGAGCCGTCGTTTGATGAGACCACTGTGAACCCTTCTGCTACTGGACCATCAAGCTCAGCCAACCCGCCATCACCGTCTGCACAAGACATTCAGATCACCGGGAGCCGCTTTATTGAACCAGGGAATTCAACCGTGCTAGCTCGGTGTACTGCGAAACAAGAGGCATTGGAGAAGCAGAAAGTTCGCTTTGACATTGCCAACTATGACCATCTAAATGCCAATGATATTTTATCCATCTATCTTAGCCATGTACACTCCAGTCGCAACTCTGAGATTGAAATGGTCAAACAGCTGCAGTTGAAATACGAGGTACGTTCTTCCGGCTTATCTGTATTCCTTCAGCAACCAAGTCTTCAGATTATGAGAGAATCAGAATGACCTGTAGACTTTAAAATATAGGCCGAGACCTTTACCTTTGAAACTTTTCTTGAATTCAATAGAACAAAGCTTCACCTGTAGTCCCCAAGGACCCGTTCATTTTGATCATAAATGAGCCGGTACTTTAAATTGTTTGGCACCATATTCAAAGGACTTAATACTCCGGCTTAACCTTGAGAAACTTGCTGAACTACATACATTAGCCCCCAAGTGCCATGTGTTGTTACTTTGTAAGGTACTTGGGACTTAAAGTATGTCTTTAGAGTCATAAAAATTTGATTCGGCATACATTAGCCCCCAAGTGTCAAGTGGTTTTTTGTAAAGTACTTGAGACTTGAATCTTGATTTTTTAACTTGAAACAAAATCTTGACTCATCTGAATGTTTTGCAGAATGCCTTATCTGAATTGAACTCGCAATTGACTGATGTGAAGACCCGGCTAGCGAGTCAGGATGCAGAAATCAAAGCTGCTAACTCCAAACTGCAAATAAGTCTCTCTGAGACGGAAAATTTAAAGACGAGCTTCGCTGCCAAGAAGAAAACTTGGGAAGAAGAGAAGACGCTTCTGACCCAACGTGCTAAGAAGGCCGAAACAGCCCTTGGAGAGATTTCAACAGAGCTGAATGGGTTAAAGGGCCGGGTGTCTCAAATGGTGGCTGCCATCTTTGGTAAGCCATCCGACTTTAACTTTGTGTGCTTTTTGCTGATCCGGAGTATAAGCCACCAGCTGACTTTGTGTATAAAATATGTGTAGGCCCTCGAAGCACAAATCTGAGCCAAGACCCTTTGATTAAACTGAAGGCAGTGTATACTTTGGTAGAACAACTGTATATTGGCGCACAGCGGGCTCTTGCCGCCATCTCTCCTGCCAATCAAGGACCCAACCGGCTCAGCGACGTCCTGATGAAACTGTCAATCCTGCCTGTCAGGTTTCAAGAAGTGAAACGCTCCTGTGCGCGAGCCGGGGCTTTGACTGCCCTGAGCCGCTCCAAGGCTTGGGTGCCAGACCTAGACCCAGCGGACGTGGCCAGAGGATATCCCACCGTGAAGGAAGACGGATCTCCCTTTGAGCAGGATGACTTCATGGCTTGTGTGCGTGGAGCTTGTGTGCGCGGAGTCCGGCCTCAGGAAACTACCCTTGGAGATGATACCAATATTGACAAATATCAGCTGGGTTTTGATAGTGAGAATAAGAAGATGGCCCCTCCCTCGTACAAGGTAACAGATTTAATCCCACCAGTAAGAGAAGACACATTTGCCCCGGAAGTTGACCCGGCCGATCGACGACGAAGCCGAATTTGTCGCCGTGAATGGTTTTGATTGGTCAAAACCCAACTTCCAGCCAACAGAAGGTGGTGAACCGGCGAGGGAGGAACAATGATCATCTTCGTGGGCTTATAAAGCCTTGTAATAGCTTAGCTGTGAAAACACTGTATGCTTTGCTTATGCCATCGCGCATAAAACACTTCTATGTGATTATGTGTTTCCTGATGCCAATGTATGCATCGTATTTAATGTTTGTTTCTGCAACATTTGAACTCTGTTCCTGTAGATACAAAGAAAAGACTGGCTTGGCGGCTTAGAACCAAACGGGTTAAAACACCCGGTTTATAGCCAATATGGTTACCACAATAGGAACCAGAAACAGATATAAACAAAGGACAAGGGCTGAGACTAACTCTTTTAGTTAATGCAGCAGGTAATTGCGTATAAGTAATAACCATACCTTGTACCTTTTGATCCTTAGACCGTCGGCTTGAATAACCCGGGTAATGAAATTGATAATTCAAACTTTATGAGAAGTCAATGCTTTTGAATACTCAATGATCAGTATACCTTGGTAGCTGTGTTGTCAAATAGTCGAGCCGGTGAAGAAGACCAGGCTAATTATTTGTAATATTGAGACAACAAAAAACTAAAAGGCAAATAACAGATAATAAGGATAATTTAACCTTGTATTCAAAAGGTTGGGGGCTTCTGATTCGAATACAATCAGTAAACCGGACCAAAGGGGTTAAGCTAAGGTTCAAATACGACCATACAGCCCCCAGTGGTTTTGGCGTTGGGCCGATCAAGAGGGTACCGACAGCTATGTTCTCTTTGGTTCAAATACGACCTATGTTTGAACAGGAAGCCCCCAAATGACCTTGAGAGGTTTTTAATGACCCTGATTCGAATACGATCCAAGTCGGACCCAAAAGGGGTTAAGCTATGATTCGGATATGATCAAGAAGCCCCCAAGTGAGTTTGGCATTGAGCCGATCAAGAGGGTTACGACAGCTATGTTCTCTTTGGTTCGAATACGACCTATGTTTGAACAGGAAGCCCCCAAGTGACCATCAAATTTGCAGCTAGATTCGGATACGATCATAAGCCAGACCAAAAAAGGTTAAACTTGATTCAAATATGATCAGCTCCTTAATAGTCATTTGAAAATAAGAAATAACAAAGATGCATAATCTTTGAAAAGAAAAGAGACCATGGTCTTACTTTATTACTTATCATGGTATATACAATGTCAAAGTATGTACATGATAAGAGCCGGTGGCTCAGGTGTAGTATGCCCGAAGTAGAGCAATGTTCCACAGCTGGCAGGTCTCCTCCTCCGACTTACGTGAGTCTTTGTGCTCCCGATCGTCAATGAGGTAATATGACCCGTTGTTTAAGTTCTTACTGGCCACAAAGGTTCCTTCCCAAGGTGGGTGAGGAGTCCTGGATTAGGGGGTATCCGGACGGCCGGACTGTTGTACTATGAAGATGCAAGATTGAAGACTTCGTCTTGTGTCCGGATGGGACTCTACTTGGTGTGGAAGGCAAGCTAGGAAATACGGATATGGATATCTCCTCCTTTGTAACCGACCTTGTGTAACCCTAACCCTCTCTGGTGTCTATATAAACCGGAGGGTTTTAGTCCGTAGGACAACATACAATCATACCATAGGCTAGCTTCTAGGGTTTAGCCTCTCTGATCTTGTGGTAGATCAACTCTTGTAATACTCATATCATCAAGAATAAATCAAGCAGGACATAGGGCTTTACCTCCATCAAGAGGGCCCGAACCTGGGTAAAACATCATGTCCCCTGCCTCCTGTTACCATCCGCCTTAAACGCACAATTCGGGACCCCCTACCCGAGATTCGCCGGTTTTGACACCGACATTGGTGCTTTCATTGAGAGTTCCTCTATGTCGTCGCCGTTAGGCTTGATGGCTCCTACGATCATCGATAGCGATGCAGTCCAGGGTGAGACTTTTCTCCCCGGACCGATCTTTGTGTTCGGCGGCTTCGCACTGCGGGCCAACTCGCTTGGCCATCTGGAGCAGATCGAAAGTTACGCCCCTGGCCACCAGGTCAGGTTTGGAAGCTTAAACTACACGGCCGATATCCGCAGAGACTTGATCTTCGACGGATTCGAGCCCTTGCCTTGTGCGCCGCGCGGTCACGATGAGTATGATTTAGCTCTGCCATCAGACCGTATTCAGGAGATCGCACCGGCAGCCGCTCCGAGCCTCAATTCAGAGCCAGTTGCGCCATCCATGGACGGGTGGATGGACCCCATCACGGAGGCCGTATCCTCAGCGGCGATCGAGCCGAACATCGACCTTACCTTGCACGAGAGCCGTGTTGTCAAACTGTCGGATCCTTCTCTGGCCACGGACCCTGAACCACCTACGCCCGTTCCTAGCGAATCCGATTGGGTGCCGATCATGGAGTTTACCTCCGCGGATATTTTTCAGCACTCTCTCCCTTTGGCGACATACGGAACTCATTTAGGTCTCTCTCCTTGTCAGAAGGATCCTAGTCGAACTATGGCCGGCAGGATTGGGATGCGGATGACGAAGAAATTCGCTGCCCACCCACCACCCACTTAGTAGCCACTGTCGACGACTTAACTGACATGCTCGACTTCGACTCCGAAGACATCGATGGTATGGACGACGATGCGGGAGACGAAGAGGAATCACTGCCCACAGGGCACTGGACAGCCACCTCATCATACGATATATACATGGTGGACACACCCAAAGAAGGCAATGGCGACGAGACAGCGGAGGATGCCCCTCCAAGAAGCTACTCAAGCGCCAACGTCAGCGGCGCAGCTCTAAGTCCCGCCAAAGCAAAAGTGGTGATACCGGCACAGGAGATAATAGCACTCCGGATAGTGCCAAAGATGGCAACAATCCCCCCCCAGCACAATTTAGGGCAGGCGGAGGGAGAAGCCAGCCCTCCTGAGAGAGCGGCGGATGAAGAAGAGGAGGATGACAATTACATGCCTCCCTCCAAAGACGAGGCAAGCCTCGACGATGACGAATTCGTCATGCCAGAGGATCCCCTCGAACAAGAGCGCTTCAAGCGCCGGCTTATAGCCACGGCAAATAGCCTTAAGAAAAAGCAGCAGCAGCTTCAAGCTGATCAAGATCTGCTAGCTGATAGATGGACTGAAGTCCTGGTGGCCGAGGAATATAAGCTCGAACACCCTTCCAAGAGTTACCCAAAATGCAGGTTGCTACCCCAACTAGAGGAAGAAGCGTATGACGCGGCTGATCGGCCACCTCATGGCCGCGACAGAGAGGCATTCCAGCCAAAAGCTCAGCCTGCACCCCGACGCCATTCAAATAAAAAGGCATGGGGAAATACACCGACCTGTGAGACGTATTGGAGGAAAAAGCAAAACATGCAAGATCGATCTACGGATCACGAAGGCGTGCCACTATGCGAGACGATAATCCTCACGCCGGATACAGTAAAAGTAAATCCGGCCGGGCCGAGCACAGCGGGCAAGACTCATTGGAGTTGCGTCGCGATATAGCCCAGTACAGAGGCACCGCACACCCCTTATGCTTCACAGACGAAGTAATGGATCATCAAATCCCAAAGGGTTTCAAACCCATAAATATAGAATCATACGACGGCACAACAGATCCCGTGGTATGGATCAAGGATTTCCTCCTGCATATCCACATGGCACGCGGTGATGATCTACACGCCATTAAATACCTCCCACTCAAACTCAAAGGACCAGCTCGACATTGGCTCAATAGCTTGCCAGCAGAGTCCATTGGCTGTTGGGAAGATCTGGAAGCCGCATTCCTCGACAACTTTCAGGGCACTTATGTGCGACCACCAGATGCCGATGACTTGAGCCACATAATTCAGCAGCCAGAGGAATCGGCCAGGCAATTCTGGACACGGTTCCTAACAAAGAAAAATCAAATCGTTGACTGTCCAGATGCAAAGGCCCTAGCAGCTTTCAAGCACAACATCCGCGACGAGTGGCTATCCAGGCACATTGGTCAGGAAAAGCTGAAATTTGTGTCAGCCCTCACGACACTCATGACCCGCTTTTGTGCGGGAGAAGACAGCTGGCTGGCTCGCAGTAATAACATATCAAAGAACGATGGTACTTTGGATACCAAGGACGGCAATAGCAGGTCACGTCGGAACAAACATAAGCGCCGCATTAACAGCGACAATACCAAGGATACGGCAGTCAATGCAGGATTCAAAGGCTCTAAACCCGGTCAGCGGAAAAAGCCATTCAAAAGAAGCACTCCGGGCCCGTCCAGTTTGGACCGTATACTTGATCGCTCGTGTCAAATACACGGCACCCCTGACAAGCCAACCAATCACACCAACAGGGATTGTTGGGTGTTCAAGCAGGCCCGCAAGTTAAATGCCGAAAACAAAGATAAGGGGCCACATAGCGATGATGAGGAAGAGCCCCGGCAGCCGAACGCCGGAGGACAAAAGAGGTTCCGCCCACAAGTGCGGACGGTGAACATGATATATTCAACCCACATCCCCATAAGGGAGCGGAAGCGTGCGCTCAGGGACGTATGTGCGTTGGAGCCAGTCGCCCCAAAGTTCAACCCATGGTCCTCCTGTCTGATCACCTTCGATCGCAGGGACCACCCCACTAGTATCCGTCATGGTGGATTCGCCGCACTGGTCCTAGACCCAATCATTGACGGATTTCACCTCACTCGAGTCCTTATGGATGGCGGCAGCAGCCTGAACCTGCTTTACCAGGACACAGTGCACAAAATGGGTATAGACCCCTCAAGGATCAAACCCACAAAAACGACCTTTAAAGGCGTCATACCAGGTGTAGAGGCCCATTGCATAGGCTCAGTCACACTGGAAGTGGTCTTCGGATCCCCGGATAACTTCCAAAGTGAAGAGTTAATCTTCGATATAGTCCCGTTCCGCAGTGGTTATCATGCACTGCTCAGGCGAACCGCATTTGCGAGATTCAATGCGGTACCGCATTATGCATACCTCAAGCTCAAGATGCCAGGACCTCAGGGGGTCATTAGAGTTAATGGAAACACAGAGCACTCTCTCCGAAGAGAGGAGCACACTGCGGCCCTCGCAGCGGAAGCGCAAAGCAGCCTCTTAAGGCAATCCACTAGTTCGGCGTTTAAGGACCCGAACACCTTCAAGCGCGCCCGAAGCAATCGGCAACAAGACCGCCTGGCACGTTCCGAGCTTGCATAGCAATGCGGCCCCCACCCCGGCCCAAGCCAAACGGCGAAACTCGTGCCACGCGTACATAATTACGCACTAAAAATACCATGGGCACAGGTAGGGAGGGGGCACGATTACGGCACGCTCCAAGACACAGCTTAAACCGCACTAGGGGCTTCCTGCTTTGTTATTTTTCTCTTTCAGGACTTTAATCTCAGGAAACCCTGTCCGGCGGCATGATTGCCAAACATATGATGCAGAAACCAAGAAGGCAGAAAGCTACATCACACCACGGAACTCCCAGGTGGATTACGATAACGAGTGAAACACTTGCTTTAATACCATTCTTCAACTTGCCCTTGGAGGGGACATAGTCCTACTTTTTGCTTATCGCATTACCTGTATCATTCTGCTTTAACGCACCTTTTTGAATAAACAATGCATAGCATTAAGACTATTATTGCATTCTTCCTTTTTAAATATATATGTTCATTCATGACATCCAGCACCCGTACACTCTGGTACGGCCAATATGCTAGGGGCTTAAGCATACCCCATAATACGCCGTGAGAAGTCCGAACATTTTTGACAGTGCGGCACCCCGAACTTATAGCATTATATGCATCAGCTCCGAATCATGTCTTGGGTCAATAGTTGGGTTTGCCTGGCTCCCATGTTTTGGTACCTTACGTTCCGCTATATCGGCTAAGGTAGCACTGGGAGAACTACTACGATTGTGCCCCGGTTCTGCTTGGCTAAGCACCTCAGTAGAGAAAGCTAAAACTGACTGTCATGATAAGGCGAGAGACTGGTCGCTGTTCGAGAGGTTTCGAGTCCCTAAAGACTTATGCCGCTTAGAGCGAGGAGCCGGCCCTATTCGGCTTAAGGCGTGTATCGCCCCCGAATTCGGCCTTCCAAACACTAGGGGCTTCGCCGAAATTTAAAATTATAGAATTCTATGGCTAAGTGAGAGTGGTAACGCATTATAGTCCAATTGCCTTGTTCGTTGTGCTGAGCACCTCCCTCGAAGGACCCAAAAATGGGAACAAGAGTGCTCAGGTTTATCCCGAACACCCCAGCACTCGTGGCATGGGGGCAGAAGCCGACGACTAGCCATCTCTCAGATTTTATAAACAGCCGAAGAGAAGGTAATATTTTAAATTCAAACAAGCGTTGCATAGCGCATATGAACAAGTTCTCATGAATACAGGATTACACGAGCAAGTTTACTCAAATATTATATCTGTCGTACACTCGTCCGCTATGAGACGAGCACCCTTCAGGACACCCTCATAGTACATCTCGGGGTGGCGATGCTCCTTGCCCTCCGGCGGCCCTTCCTTGATCAGCTTCACGGCGTCCAGCTTGGCCCATTGCACCTTCACACGGGCGAAAGCCCGGCATGCACCTTCGATGCAGACGGACCGCTTGATGACTTCGAGCCATGGGCAGGCATCCACAAGCCACCTCACCAGGCCGAAGTAGCTGTTGGGAAGGGTGTCGCCAGGCCACATCCGGACTATAAAGCCCTTCACGGCCTATTCGGCCGCCTTGTGCAGCTCGACCAGTTGCTTCAGCTGGTCGCTCAGAGGCATCGGGTGTTTGGTCCCAGTATACTGAGACCAGAACAACTTCTCCATTGAGCTTCCCTCCTCGGCCTGGTACAACTGTGTGGCATCTGAGACGCTGCCGGGAAAATCTACGAATGCTCCTGGAGAGCTCCGGATTCGGGTAAGTAATAGGTAATTTACTTTCACATGCTTGCTTTGCATATAGAATGCCTTACCCGCCGCTATCTTCTTCATCGCATCAATTTCCTGGAGGGCCTTTTGGGCTTCGGCCTTGGCACTCTTTGCGCTCTTGAGGGCCGCAGCAAGCTCAGACTCTCGCGTCTTCAAGTCAAGCTCCAACGCCTCGTGCTTTGTCACGAGAGCGTGGAGCTCTTGCTGCACCTTGCCCACCCAAGCCTCATGCCTTTCCCGCTCGGTGCGTTCCGTGGCCGCTTTGTTTTCGGCCTTGGATAGCGCTTGCTTCGTGGTCGCCACCTCGCTCGTGGCCCCTGGCAAATTTACGATGATCCTGTCATTTTGCAATTGCATTCTTTTTATACATATCCATATACTAGGTACTACTTACCTTTGTTCTCCTCGAGATGCCTCTTGGCAAGGCCGAGCTCGTCCTTGGACCCTTTAAGGTCCTGCTTCAGTGCGGCGACCTCCGCAGTCAGTGCGGCAGAGGCCAACAGTGAAGCCTGCATATGCATATAGACATACTTATATTAGACTCCTGCGATATTATTTGGTCCTCTGTTCGGCTTTTCTCTGTGAACACCGAACAGAGCATCAGGGGCTACTATCTATGCAGTAATATTTTTCCTATATTTCTAAAACTTACCTCAAAGCATGTTAGAAGGATGGCACAGGCTTCAGTCAGTCCGCTCTTGGCGGACTGAACCTTCTGGACCACCGCACTCATAATAGTGCGGTGCTCTTTGTCGATGGAAGCGCTGCGAAGCGCTCCCAGCAGATTGTCTGGTGCCTCTGGATGGACGGAGGTCACTGGCACAGGCGTCTTGCCCCTCTTGGAAGGAGGCCGCCTACCCGAGTCCGGAACCACTGGAGGTTCCAGTGTGGTGTTCGGCTGAAGGCCGAACTCGGAGCCCTCGGGATCCTTGCTCCCAGAGTTCGGAAGGTCGCCTTGAGGCGCCTCCGGGACTGTCTCCCCTCGACCCGGTGCCTCTTGAGACAACACCTCGGCATTATCCGTAGGGCAAGGGGAGGTGGTGGTCGGAAGTGGATCGCTATCCATGTCCGATGAGCCTAGGGAGCCGTCCGACGAAGATACGTCGATACGGGCCCGGGGCGGTCTGCATAATGAAAATTCGGCGTTAGGAGAAGCAGTGCGACAAAGGTATGCTATGAGTTACTCTGGTATCCGAATACTTATGACTTCGCCAGGGCCTTGGCCCTGAGTAGCCACTCGTCTTCGCCTTTGGCGGCGGTGGTGGAGTAGTCCGGAAGGAGAGTCCTTCCCTTCTTGGACCCTTCGGCCCCCCAGTAGGGGCGGCCTTCCTTTTCTTGTCTCCCCCGACTAGAGGGGGAGCATCTTCATCTTCCTCCCCGTCTTTGGGGGAGGAGTGCATTGCGGAGTTATCGGACGATGAGTCCGATAACACCTGGCATCGGGAACTCTTTCGGGTTCCCTTGGCCTTCTTGGTCTTCTCCGGCACCTTGTAAGGAGCCAGAGTGAGCATCTCCGTCAGGAGAGCGTCCGCAGTATCTTCGGGTAGAGGGGCCGGACAGTTAATTTGCCCCAACGTCTCCACCCAGTCCTGTCAAAGGCATGGAGATCAGACCCCGCACATGGTTAAGCTAGGGGAAATAAATATCCTACCGGATGTATAGAACTCACCGAATGCGCTCGGCGCTTCGCGCTTAGCCCGCGGTCCTCGGTGAGAGAGGGAGGGACCTCGGCACCCTTGAACAGCACCTTCCAGACATCCTTGTGCGTCGTGTCGAAGAGCTCGCCCAGAGTCTGGTGCTGGGCCGGGTCAAACTCCCACAAATTGAAGTCCCGTTGTTAGCACGGGAGGATCTGGTGGATGAGCATGACCTGGACTATGTTGATGAGCTTGAGCTTCTTGCCTGCCATATTCCGGATACATTTCTGGAGTCCGTCCAGCTCTACCGATGAACCCCAGGACAGGCCTTTCTCTTTCCAGGAGGTGAGCCGCGTGGGGATTCCGCATCGAAACTTGGGGGCAGCCACCCATTTGGTGTCGCGCTGCTCGGTGATGTAGAACCACGCCGATTGCCACCCCTTTATGGTATCGACGAAGGAGCCTTCAAGCCATATAACGTTGGGCATCTTGCCCACCATGGCTCCGACGCATTCTGCTTGTTGGCCGCCCACCACCTTCGGCTTGATATTGAAGGTCTTCGGCCACAGACCAAAGTGGGGGCGGATGCGGAGGAAAGCCTCACAGACGACGATGAACACCGAAATGTTGAGGATGAAGTTCGGGGCCAGATCATGGAAGTCCAGCCCGTAGTAGAACATGAAACCGCGGACAAATGGATGAAGGGGAAACCCCAGTCCACGGAGAAAGTGGTGGAGGAAAACTACCCTCTCATGAGGTTCCGGGGTAGGGACGATCTGCCTTGCAGCGGGCAGCCGATGCGCGATGTTCGCGGCTAAGTATCTGGCTCCGCGCAGCTTCTTGATGTGTTCCTCCGTAACGGAGGAAGCCATCCACTTCCCTCCCGCTCCGGACATGTTTGGAGGAGGTTGAGGAGAAAGATGCGGACTTGGGCATTGGGGCTCGAGTTGGGTTACCCATGCCCGTATTGATGAGAATCCTGTAACAAGGGGACACAATCTCTGCTTTGACAAGACGTGTCAAAAAACTGCCTCGCGTTATGTGCGGGGCTAATTAAAGGAAACAGCTCGAATAATCACCGGGCCATGGTGTAATGTCATGTTGCCAAAACATGTCAGCAGATTAGATTTGTGGAAATATTATTCTCTCTATGGTGGTATGTGGAACTTATTTTGCAGGGTCGGACACTATCCCTGTATTCGAATTCTTCCATGGTGTATTCGGAGGAGGAACCCGCCTTGCAATGCCGAAGACAACACTATGCGTCGGACTCATCGTCATTGAAGCCTGGTTCAGGGGCTACTGAGGGAGTCCTGGATTAGGGGGTATCTAGACAGCCGGACTGTTGGACTATGAAGATGCAAGATTGAAGACTTCGTCTCGTGTCCGGATGGGACTCTACTTGGCGGGGAAGGCAAGCTAGGCAATACGGATATGGATATCTCCTCCTTTGTAACCGACCTTGTGTAACCCTAACCCTCTCTGGTGTCTATATAAACCGGAGGGTTTTAGTCCGTAGGACAACATACAATCATACCATAGGCTAGCTTCTAGGGTTTAGCCTCTTTGATCTCGTGGTAGATCAACTCTTGTAATACTCATGTCATCAGGAATAAATCAAGCAGGACGTAGGGTTTTACCTCCATCAAGAGGGCCCAAACCTGGGTAAAACATCGTGTCCCCTGCCTCTTGTTACCATCCGCCTTAGACGCACAGTTCGGGACCCCCTACCCGAGATCCGCCGGTTTTGACACCGATAGTGGGGATAACTTGTGTGCATCTGACAGATCCTGGATGAGTCGGAGCACCAGGTCGCCTTCCTGAAAAGTCCTGGACTTAACCCAGCGGTGATAACAGCGCAGGTCATGTTGATAAATTGCTGACCAGGCCGCTGCTAAGTCTCTTTCTTCATCCAACAAGTCAAGTGCATCCTGTCTGGCTTGTTCATTATTAGCTTCAACATAATCCGCCACACGGGGCGAGTCATGACGGATGTCACTAGGTAACACTGCTTCTGCTCCATAAACCATGAAGAAAGGTGTGTAACCTGTCGACCTGTTAGGTGTGGTGTTGATACTCCACAACACCGAGGGTAATTCCTCTACCCAACAACCCGGCGTTCGCTGTAAGGGAACCATAAGCCGAGGTTTGAGACCTTTCAAAATTTCCTGATTGGCTCTCTCAGCTTGACCATTGGATTGAGGATGAGCTACAGAAGAGACATCAAGCCGGATGTGCTCACGTTAACAAAACTCCTCCATAGCTCCTTGGGATAGATTAGTGCCATTTTCGATGATAATGCTATGTGGAAAACCAAAACGGAAGATCACCTTTTTCATGAACTGAACCGCCATGGCCGCGTCACACTTACACACTGGCTCCGCCTCAACCCACTTAGTGAATTTATCAACTGCCACCAAGAGATGTGTCTTTTTATCCTTAGACCTTTTGAAAGATCCCACCATGTCAAGCCCCCAGACCGCAAACGGCCAAGTGATTGGAATCATCCGGAGCTCCTGAGCCGGCACATGTGCCCGTCGTTCAAACTTTTGACATCCATCACATCTGTTGACCAGATCTTCTGCATCAGCGTGAGCCGTCAACCAGTAAAAACCGTGACGAAAAGCCTTGGCCACCAGAGATTTTGACCCGGCGTGATGACCACAATCGCCTTCATGGATCTCACGAAGGATTTCTTGACCTTCTTCGGGGAAAACACACCATTGAAACGCTCCGGAAACGCTGCGATGATATAATTCTCCATCCAAAATCGTCATTGACTTAGACCGTCGGGTTATCTGTCGAGCCAGGGTCTCATCCGCTGGTAACTCTCCCCGGGTCATGTAGGCCAAGAACGGCACTGTCCAATCTGGGGTGACATGAAGAGCCACCACCAACTGCGCCTCCGGGTCAGGAACAACTAAATCTTCTTCTGTGGGCAACTTGACAGAGGGGTTATGCAAAACATCCAAAAAGGTGTTAGGTGGTAACGGCTTACGCTGAGACCCCAACCGGCTTAAGGCCTCAGCCGCTTCGTTCTTTCGATGGTCAATGTGCTCCAGCTGATAACCTTTAAAATGTCATGCAACAGCATCAACCTCCCGGCGATAAGCCGCCATGAGAGGGTCCTTGGAATCCCACTTGCCTGATACCTGTTGAGCGACTAAATCTGAGTCGCCAAGACATCTGACCCAGCTCAAACTCATCTATTTTGCCACTCGAAGACCATGGAGCAAGGCTTCATACTTTGTTGCGTTGTTAGTGCAAGGAAACATCAATCGTAACACATAACAAAATTTTTCACCTCGCGGAGAGGTTAACACAACTCCAGCCCCCGAGCCTTCCAACTGTCTGGACCCATCAAAATGAATAGTCCAATACGTGTTGTCTGGTTTCTCTTCTGGCATCTGCATCTCTATCCAGTCATTAATGAAGTCAACCAGTGCTTGAGATTTGATCGCAGTACGTGGCACATACTTCAACCCATGAGACCCAAGCTCAATTGCCCACTTGGTGACTCGCCCAGTGGCTTCTCTATTTTGAATGATGTCTCCCAAAGGAGCAGAGCTAACCACGGTGATTGGATGTCCCTGAAAATAATGCTTAAGCTTCCGGCTTGCCATGAACACCCCATAGACAAGCTTCTGCCAATGTGGATATCGTTGCTTGGATTCAATTAGCACCTCACTGACGTAATAAACCGGCCATTGAACCGGATGCTCCTTGCCAGCCTCCTTGTGCTCCACCACAATAGCCACACTAACAGCTCGTGAGTTGGCGGACACATATAACAGTAGCGGCTCTTTTTCAACTGGAGCAGCCAGGACCAGCGGCTCAGCAAGCTGTGTCTTCAGATCTTCAAAAGCAGAGTTTGCAGCATTGCTCCAAACAAAATCATCTGTTTTCTTCATCATCTGATACAGAGGCATTGCCTTCTCCCCTAACCGGCTTATGAACCGGCTCAAAGCAGCAACACGACCTGCCAGTCGTTGAACATCATTGATACATGTTGGTTTGGCCAGGGATGTAATTGCCTTGATTTTCTCTGGGTTAGCCTCAATACCTCGGTTAGACACCAAAAAACCCAAGAGCTTACCGGCTGGGACTCCAAAAACACATTTGGCCGGGTTAAGCATCATTTTGTAGACCCGGAGATTATCGAAAGTCTCTTTCAGATCTGTGACCAAGGTTTCTTCCTTCCTGGATTTTACCACTATATCATCCACATAAGCATGAACATTACGCCCAATTTGATCGTGAAGATAATTCTGCACACACCGTTGGTAAGTCGCCTGGGCACTCTTAAGCCCAAAAGGCATAGACACATAGCAGAAAGCTCCAAAAGGAGTGATAAAAGCCGTCTTCTCCTGATCCTTGACTGCCATCTTGATATGATGATAACCGGAATAAGCATCGAAGAAACTCAAACGTGCGCAACCCGCCGTAGCATCAATGATCTGATCAATACGGGGGAGGGAAAAAGGATCAGCCGGACAATCCTTGTTTAGATCGGTGTAATCCACACACATACGCCCGATGCCATTCTTTTTTAGTACAAGCACCGGGTTGGCTAACCACTCTGGATGAAAGACTTCTACAATGAACCCAGCTGCCAAAAGCCAGGCTACCTCTTCTCCAATGGCCTTGCGCCTTTCTTCATTGAACCATTGGAGAAATTGTCTGACAGGTTTAAACTTTGGATCATATTAAGAGTGTGCTCAGCGAGTTCCCTCGGGACACCCGGCATGTTTGAAGGTTTCCATGCGAAGATGTCCCGGTTCTCATGGATGAACTCGATGAGCGTGCTTTCCTATTTTGGATCCAAGTTAGCACTGATGATGAACTGCTTGGATGAGTCGACAGGCACAAAGTCAACCATCTTGGTGTCATCAGCTGATTTGAACTTCAACACCGGCTCATGCTCTGTTGTTGGTTTCGTTAATGACGTCATGTCTGCCGGGTCAACATGATCTTTGTAAAACTTTAACTCCTCTATTGCACAGATAGATTCAGCATAGGCAGCATCACCTTCTTCACACTCCAAAGCTATTTTTCGGATCCCGTGTACTGTAATGGTGCCCTTATAACCTGGCATCTTAAGCTGCAGATACACATAACATGGCTGAGCCATGAATTTGGCATAAGTCGGCCGTCCAAACAAAGCATGATACGGTCTTTTGATCTTAACCACCTCAAAGGTTAATTTTTCTGCTCTGGAGTCATACTCATCTCCAAAGGCTACTTCCAGTTCAATCTTACCCACTGGGTATGCCGACTTGCCAGGAACCACACCGTGAAAAACAGTGTTGGATTTTTTAAGACTCTTATCAGTCAATCACATCCGGCGGAACGTCTCATAGTAGAGGATGTTGATGCTGCTGCCTCCATCCATGAGTACTTTAGTGAATTTGTATCCACCAACCTGAGGTGCTACCACCAAAGCCAAGTGTCCCGGATTATCGACCCGGGGTGGGTGATCCTCTCTGCTCCACACAATAGGCTGCTCTGACCAACGTAAGTAACATGGAACTGCCGGCTCAACGGCATTGACGGCCCTCTTGTGAAGTTTCTGGTCTCTCTTACATAAGCTAGTGGTGAATACATGGTATTGCCCACTATTCAGCTGCTTCGGATTGCTCTGATATCCGGACTGTTGTTGCTGATTACCTTGGCCGGGTTGTGGATTATACCTTCCTTGGTTACCAGGATGACCTTGACCATGGAATCCTCCTCCACCTAAGCCGGCGTCCGGGCCTTAGAAACCGCCTCCACCTGAGCCACCACCTGGGCCATGACCTCCATCAAATGCGTTTGAATTTTTAAACGCCTTCATGATCGTACAATCTTTCCACAGGTGGGTGGCTGGCTTCTCCTGGGTGCCGTGTTTTGGACAAGGCTCATTCAATAATTGCTCAAGGGTGGGACCTGACCCGCCCGACCGAGGGGGCTGTCTGCCCTTGCGCCGTTGATTTCCGTCCTGTGCATTGGTGTTAGCAACAAACTCATCAGCCTTACGTTTATTACCTCCTTGATTTGCCGGGTTATGCTGGTGACCCTTGCCGTTGTCGTTCTTCTTTCCCTTCGTTGCCTTTTCTTCGTCAGACATCAGGTCCTTGGTAGTATCAGAATCAGCATACTTGACGAGAGCCGCCATTAACGTTCCCATGTCATTACAGTCACGCTTGAGCCGCCCAGCTTCTGCTTCAGAGGTTCAAAACGGCAATTTTTCTCCAACATCAAGACTGCTGAGCCAGCATCCATCTTATCAGATGAATGTATTATCTCTTTGACCCGGCGCACCCAATGGGTTGTGGATTCACCATCCTCTTGCTTGCAATTGGTCAGGTCCACAATTGACATAGGCTGCTTACACGTGTCTTAAAGTTCTGGATGAACCGGGCCTTCAACTCCGCCCAAGAGCCGATAGAATTGGGTGGCAATCCCTTCAACCAAGTACGAGTTGTTCCATCTAACATCATAGTGAAATACGTGGCCATTGCTGCATCGCTGACTGAGGGAGTCCGGGATTAGGGGTCTCCGGACAGCCGGACTATATCCTTTGGCCGGACTATTGGACTATGAAGATACAAGATTGAAGACTTTGTCTCGTGTCCGGATGGGACTCTACTTGGCGTGGAAGGAAAGCTAGGCAGTACAGATATGTATATCTCCTCCTTTGTAACCGACCTTGTGTAACCCTAGCCCCCTCCGGTGTCTATATAAACCGGAGGGTTTTAGTCCGTAGGACAACATACAATCGTACCATAGGCTAGCTTCTAGGGTTTAGCCTCTCCGATCTTGTGGTAGATCAACTCTTGTAATACCCATATCATCAAGAATAAATCAAGCAGGACGTAGGGTTTTACCTCCATCAAGAGGGCCCGAACCTAGGTAAAACATCATGCCCCCTGCCTCCTGTTACCATCCGCATTAGACGCACAGTTCGGGACCCCCTACCCGAGATCCACCGGTTTTGACACCGACATTGGTGCTTTCATTGAGAGTTCATTTGTGTCGTCGCCGTTAGGCTTGATGGCTCCTACAATCATCGATAGCGATGCAGTCTAGGGTGAGACTTTTCTCCTTGGACAGATCTTTGTGTTCGGCGGCTTCGCACTGTGGGCCAACTCGCTTGGCCATCTGGAGCAGATCAAAAGTTACGCCCCTGGTCACCAGGTCAGGCTTGGAAGCTTAAACTACACGGACAATATCCGCAGAGACTTGATCTTCGACGGATTCGAGCCCCTGCCTTGTGCGTCACACGGTCACGATGAGTACGATTTAGCTCTACCATCGGACAGTGTTCAGGAGATCGCACCAGCAGCCGCTCCGACCCTCAATTCGGAGCCAGTTGCGTCGTCCATGGACGGGTGGATGGACCCGGCCACGGAGGCCTTATCCTCAGCGGCGATCGAGCCGAACATCGACCTTACCCTGCACGAGAGCCGTGTTGTCAAACTGCCGGATCCTTCTTCGGCCACGGACTCTGAACCGCCTGCGCCCGTTCCTAGCGAATCCGATTGGGCGCCGATCATGGAGTTTACCTCCGTGGATATTTTTCAGCAATCGCCCTTTGACGACATACTGAACTCATTAAGGTCTCTCTCCTTGTCAGGAGGATCCTGGCCGAACTATGTCCGGCAGGATTGGGATACGGATGACAAAGAAATTCGCTGCCCACCCACCACCCACTTAGTAGCCATTGTCGACGACTTAATCGACATGCTCGACTTCGACTTCGAAGACATCGACGGTATGGACGACGATGCGGGAGACGAAGAGGAGAATGATAATTACATGCCTCCCTCCGAAGACGAGGCAAGCCTCGACGATGATGAAGTCGTCGTGCCAGAGGATCCCGTCGAACAAGAGCGCTTCAAGCGCTAGCTTATAGCCACGGCAAATAGCCTTAAGAAGAAGCAGCACCAGCTTCAAGCTGATCAAGATCTGCTAGCTGGCAGATGGACCGAAGTCCTGGTGGCCGAGGAATATAAACTCGAGCACCCCTCCAAGAGTTACCCAAAATGCAGGTTGCTACCCCGACTGGAGGAAGAAGCGTATGACGCGGCTGACCGGCCACCTCGTGACCGCGACAGAGAGGCATTCCAGCCAAATGCTCAGCCTGCACCTCGACGCCATTCAACTAAAAAGGCATGGGGAAATACACCAGACCTGCGAGACGTATTGGAGGACAAAGCAAAACATGCAAGATCGATCTATGGATCATGAGGGCGCGCCACTACGCGAGACGATAATCATCACGCGTGGATACAGTAAAAGTAAATCCGGCCGGGCCGAGCACAGCAGGCAAGACTCATTGGAGCTGCATAGTGATATAGCCCATTACAGAGGCGCCGCACACCCCTTATGCTTCCCAGACGAAGTAATGGATCATCAAATCCCAGAGGGTTTCAAACCCTTAAATATAGAATCATACGACAGCACAACAGATCCTGCAGTATGGATCGAGGATTTCCTCCTGCATATCCACATGGCACGCGGTGATGATCTACACGCCATTAAATACCTCCCACTCAAACTCAAAGGACCAGCTCGACATTGGCTCAATAGCTTGCCAGCAGAGTCCATTGGCTGTTGGGAAGATCTGGAAGCCGCATTCCTCGACAACTTTCAGGGCACTTATGTGCGACCACCAGATGCCGATGACTTGAGCCACATAATTCAGCAGCCAGAGGAATCGGCCAGGCAATTCTGGATACAGTTCCTAACAAAGAAAAATCAAATCGTCGACTGTCTGGATGCAGAGGCCCTAGCAGCTTTCAAGCACAACATCCGCGACGAGTGGCTAGCCCGGCATCTTGGTCAGGAAAACCCGAAATCTATGGCAGCCCTCACGACACTCATGACACGCTTTTGTGCGGGAGAAGACAGTTGGCTGGCTCGCAGTAATAACATATCAAAGAACCATGGTACTTCGGATACCAAGGACGGCAATAGCAGGTCACGTCGCAACAAACATAAGCGCCACATTAACAGCGACAATAACGAGGATACGGCAGTCAATGCCGGATTCAAAGGCTCTAAACCTGGCCAGCGGAAAAAGCCATTCAGAAGAAGCACTCTGGGCCCGTCCATTTTGGACCGTATACTCGATCGCTCGTGTCAAATACATAGGACCCCCGATAAGCCAGCCAACCACACCAACAGGAATTGTTGGGTGTTCAAGCAGGCCGGCAAGTTAATTGCCGAAAACAAAGATAAGGGGCCACATAGCGATGACGAGGAGGAGCCTCGACAACCGAATACTGGAGGATAGAAGAGGTTCCCCCCACAAGTGTGGACGATGAACATGATATACGCAACCCACATCCCCAAGAGGGAGCGGAAGCGTGCGCTCAGGGACGTATATGCGTTGGAGCCATTCGCCCCAAAGTTCAACCCATGGTCCTCCTGTCCGACCACCTTCGATCGCAGGGACCACCCCACTAGTATCTGTCATGGCGGATTCGCCGCACTGGTCCTAGACCCAATCATTGACGGATTTCACCTCACTCGAGTCCTTATGGATGGCGGCAGCAGCCTAAACCTGCTTTATCAGGACACAGTGCGCAAAATGGGTATAGACCCCTCAAGGATCAAACCCACAAAAATGACCTTTAAAGGCGTCATACCAGGTGTAGAGGCCCACTGCACAGGCTCAGTCACACTGGAAGTGCTCTTCGGATCCCCGGATAACTTCCGAAGCGAAGAGTTAATCTTCGATATAGTCCCGTTCCGCAGTGGCTATCATGCACTGCTTGGGCGAACCGCATTTGCGAGATTCAATGCGGTACCGCATTATGCATACCTCAAGCTCAAGATGCCAGGACCTCGGGGGGGTCATTACAGTTAATGGAAGCATAGAGCGCTCTCTCCGAACGGAAGAGCACACTGCGGCCCTCGCAGCAGAAGCACAAAGCAGCCTCTTAAGGCAATCCACTAGTTCGGCAATTAAGGACCCGGACAACTTCAAGCGCGCCCGGAGTAATCGACAACTGGACCGCCTGGCACGTTCCGAGCTTGCATAGCAATGCGGCCCCCACCCCGGTCCCAGCCAAACGGCAAAACCCGTGCCACGCGTACATAATTTCGCATTCAAAATACCATGGGCACAGGCGGGGAAGGGAGAACGACTACGGCACGCCCCAAGACACGGCTTAAACCGCACTAGGGGCTTCACGCTTTGTTATTTTTTCTCTCTTTCAGGACATTAATCTCTGGAAACCCTGTTCGGCAGCATGATTGCCGAACACATGATGCAGCAACCAAGGAGGCAGAAAGCTACATCACACCACGGAACTCCCAGGTGGATTACGATAACGAGTGAAATACTTGCTTTAATATTATTCCTCAGCTTCCCCTTGGAGGGGACATAGTCCTACTTTTCGCTTATCGCACTACATGTATCATTCTGCTTTAACGCATGTTTTTGAATAAACAATGCATTGCATTATGGCTTTTATTGCATTCTTCTTTTCTATATATATATATATGTTCATTCATGACATCAAGCACCCGTACACTCTGGTACGGCCAATACGCTAGGGGCTTAAGCATACCCCATAATACGGCGTGAGAAGTCCGAACACTTTTGACAGTGCGGCACCCCGAACTTATAGCATTATATGCATCAGCTCTGAATCATGTCTTGAGTCAATAGTTGGGTTTGCCCGGCTCCCATGTTTTGGTACCTTACATTCCGCTATATCGGCTAAGGTAGCACTGGGAGAACTACTGCGATTGTGCCCCGGTTCTGCTGGGCTAAGCACCTCAATAGAGAAAGCTAAAACTGACTGTCATGATAAGGCAAGAGACTAGTCGCTGTTCGAGAGGTTGTCGAGTCCTTAAAGACTTATGCCGCTTAGAGCGAGGAGTCGGCCTTGTCCGGCTTAAGGCGTGTATCGCGCTCCGATTTCGGCCTTCCAAATACTAGGGGCTTCGCCGAAATTTAAAATTATAGAATTCTATGGCTAAGTGAGAGTGATAACGCATTATAGTCCGATTGCCTTGTTCGTTGTGCTGAGCACCTCCCTCAAAGGACCCAACAATGGGAACAAGAGTGCTCAGGTTTATCCCGAACAGCCCAGCACTCGTGACTTGGGGGCAGAAGCCGTCGACTAGCCATCTCTCAGATTTGATAAACAGCCGAACAGAAGGTAATATTTTAGATTCAAACAAGCGTTGCATACCGCATATGAACAAGTTTTCATAAATACAGGATTACACGAGGGAATTTACTCGAATATTATATCTTTCGTACACTCATCCGCTACGAGACGAGGACCCTTCAGGACACCCTCATAGTACATCTCGGGGTGGCGATGCTCCTTGCCCTCCGGCGGCCCTTCCTTAATCAGCTTCACGGCGTCCAGCTTGGCCCATTGCACCTTCACACGGGCGAAAGCCCGGCGTGCACCTTCGATGCAGACGGACCGCTTGATGACTTCCAGCTGTGGGCAGGCATCCACAAGCCGCCTCACCAGGCCGAAGTAGCTGTTGGGAAGGGTGTCGCCAGGCCACATCCGGACTATAAAGCCCTTCATGGCCTGTTCGGCCGCCTTGTGCAGCTCGACCAGTTGCTTCAGCTGGTCGCTCAGAGGCATCGAGTGTTTGGTCCCAGTATACTGAGACCAGAACAGCTTCGCCATTGAGCTTCCCTCCTCGGCCTGGTAAAACTGTGCGGCATCCGACACGCTGCAGGGAAAATCTGCGAATGCTCCTAGAGAGCTCCGGATTCGGGTAAGTAACAGGTAATTTACTTTCACATGCTTGCTTTGCATAGATAATGCTTTACCCGCCGCTATCTTGTTCATCGCATCAATCTCCTGGAGGGCCTTTTGGGTTTCGGCCTTGGCATTCTTTGCGCTCTCAAGGGCCGCGGCAAGCTCGGACTCTTGCGTCTTCAAGTCAAGCTCCAACGCCTCGTGCTGCATCACGAGAGCCTGGAGCTCTTGCTGCACATCGCCTACCCGTGCCTCATGCCTTTCCCGCTCGGTGCGCTCCTTGGACGCTTTGTTTTCGGCCTCGGATAGCACTCGCTTCAGGGTCGCCACCTCGGTCGTGGCCCCTGGCAAATTTACGATGATCCTGTCATTTTGCAATCGCATTCTCTTTATACATATTCATAGACTAGGTACTACTTACCTTTGTTCTCCTCGAGCTGCCTCTTGGCAAGGCCGAGCTCATCCTTGGACCCTTTAAGGCCCTGCTTTAGTGCAGCGACCTCCGCAGTTAGTGCGGCAGAGGCCAGCAGCGAAGCCTGCATACGCATATTGACATACTTATATTAGACTCCTACGATATTGTTTGATCCTCCGTTCGGCTTTTCTTTGTGAACACCGAACAGAGCATCAGGGGCTACTGTCTATGAGGTAATATTTTTCCCCATATTTCAAAAACTTACCTCAATGCCTGTTAGAAGGCTGGCATAGGCTTCAGTCAGTCCGCTCTTGGCGGACTGAACCTTCTGGACCACCGCACTCATAATAGTGCGGTGCTCTTCGTTGATGGAAGCGCTACGAAGTGCTCCCAGCAAATTGTCCTGTGCCTCTGGATGGACAGAGGTCACCGGCACAGGCGTCTTTCCCCTTTTGGAAGGAGGCCGCCTGCCCGAGTCCGGAACCACTGGAGGTTCCGGCGCGGTGTTCGGCTGAGGGCCGAACTCGGAGCCCTTGGGAGCCTTGCTCCCTCTGCTCCCGGAGTCCGAAAGGTCGCCTTGAGGCGCCTCCGGGACTGTATCCCCTCGACCCGGTGCCTCTTGAGACAATACCTTGGCGTTGTCCGTAGGGAAAGGGGAGGTGGCGGCCGGAAGTGGATCACTATCCATATCCGACGAGCCCAGGGAGCCGTCCGACGATACGTCGATACGGGCTCGTGGCGGTCTACATAGTCATAATTCGGCGTTAGGAGAGGCAGTGCGACAAAGGTATGCTATGAGTTACTCTAGCATCCAAATACTTACGACTTTGCCAGGGGCTTGACCCTGAGCAGCCACTCGTCTTCGCCTTCGGCGGCAGTGGTGGAGTAGTCCGGAAGGAGAGTCCTTCCCTTCTTGGACCCTTCGCCCCCCCCCCCCCGGTTGGGGCGGCCTTCCTTTTCTTTTCTCCCCCAACTGGAGGGGGAGCATCTTCTTCTTCCTCCTCGTCTTCGGGGGAGGAGTGTGTCGCGGAGTTATTAGACGATGAGTCCGATAACACCTGGCGTCAGGAACTCTTTCGGGTTCCCTTGGCCTTCTTGGTCTTCTCCGGCACCTTGTAAGGAGCCTGAGTCAGCATCACCGTCAGGAGAGCATCCGCATTGCCTTTGGGCAGAGGGGCCGGACAGTTGATCTGCTCCGATGCCTCCACCCAGTCCTATCAAAGGCATGGGAGCTCAGAACTTGCACATGGTTAAGCTAGGAGAAATAAATATCCTACCGGATGTATAGAACTTACCGAATGCGCTTGCCGCTTCGTGCTTAGTCCGCGGTCCTCGGTGAGAGAGGGAGGGACCTCGGCGCCCTTGAACAGCACCCTCCAGACATCCTTGTGCATCGTGTCGAAGAGCTCGCTCAGAGTTTGGTGCTGGGCCGGGTCGAACTCCCACAAGTTGAAGTCCCGTTGTTGACACGGGAGGATCCGGCAGATGAGCATGACCTGGACTATGTTGACAAGCTTGAGTTTCTTGTTTGCCATGTTCCGGATACATTTCTGGAGTCCGTGCAGCTCTACCGATGAACCCCGTGACAGGCCCTTCTCTTTCCAGGAAGTGAGCCGTGTAGGGAATCCGTATCGGAACTCGGGGGCAGCCACCCAGTTGGTGTCGCGCGGCTCGGTGATGTAGAACCATGTCGATTGCCACCCCTTTATGGTCTCCACGAAGGAGCCTTCGAGCCATATAACATTGGGCATCTTGCCCACCATGGCTCTGTCGCATTCTGCTTGTTGGCCTCCCACCACCTTCGGCTTGATATTGAAGGTCTTTAACCACAGGCCGAAGTGGAGCCGGATGCGGAGGAAAGCCTCGCACACAACGATGAACGCTGAAATGTTGAGGATGAAGTTCGGGGCCAGATCATGGAAGTCCAGCCCGTAGTAGAACATGAGACCACGGACGAATGGATGGAGGGGAAACCCCAGTCCGCGGAGGAAGTGATGGAGGAAAACTACCCTCTCATGAGGTTCCGGGGTAGGGACAATCTGCCCCGCAGCGGGCAGCCGATGCGCGATATTCGCGGCTAAGTATCCGGCTCCGCGCAGCTTTTTGATGTGTTCCTCCGTAACGGAGGAAGCCATCCACTTCCCTCCCGCTCCGGACATGTTTGGAGGAGATTGAGGAGAAAGATGCGGACTTGGGCATTGGGGCTTCAGTGCGCAAGAACGGATGAGCAAGGAGGAAGAAGGCATGGGTAGAGAAAGGTTAAACCTTATCCCTTTATAAGGGCGGCCGAAACTGTGCGCCCCCACTAGCCTGGTAAAACTCGCTTATCCCCCAAGCTCCATAATCGATGGCGCGGTTGGGTTACCCACGCCCGTATTGATGAGAATCCCGTGATAAGGGGAACACGATCTCTGCTTTGACAAGACGTGTCAAGAAACTGCCTCGCGTTAGGTGCGGGACTAGTTAAAGGAAACGGTTCGAATAATCATCGGGCCATGATAAAACGTCATGTTGACAAAACGAGTCAGTAGATTAGATTTATGGAAATATTATTCTCTCTATGGTGGTATGTGGAACTTATTTTGCAGGGTCGGACACTATCCTTGTATTCAGATTCTTCCGGGGTGTATTCGGTGGAGGAACCCGCCTTGTAATGTCGAAGACAACACTGTGCGCCGGACTCATCGTCATTGAAGCCTGGTTCAGGGGCTACTGAGGGAGTCCGGGATTAGGGGTCTCTGGACAGTCGGACTATATCCTTTGGCCGGACTATTGGACTATGAAGATACAAGATTGAAGACTTTGTCTTGTGTCCGGATGGGACTCTACTTGGCGTGGAAGGCAAGCTAGGCAGTACGGATATGTATATCTCCTCCTTTCTAACCGACCTTGTGTAACCCTAGCCCCCTCCGGTGTCTATATAAACCAGAGGGTTTTAGTCCTTAGGACAACATACAATCATACCATAGGCTAGCTTCTAGGGTTTAGCCTCTCCGATCTCGTGGTAGATCAACTCTTGTAATACCCATATCATCAATAATAAATCAAGCAGGACGTAGGGTTTTACCTCCATCAAGAGGGCCCGAACCTGGGTAAAACATCATGTCCCCTGCCTCCTGTTACCATCCGCCTTAGACGCACAGTTCGGGACCCCCTACCCGAGATCCGCCGGTTTTGACACCGACACTGACCTTCAATAACTCCATAGCCATCTCATAACTCTCAATCCAAGCCCCAGGCTATAAGTAAGCTATTTAATTAGGCACCTTACAAGGCCCCTTAAAGTCCTTTGGCAAATGCTCATTACGTATGGCCGGCACCAAGCAAGGAACGCCTCCGATTCTTGTGGCCACTCCTGCCTCGACCGAGGTTGCTAGATAAGCCGGAAAAGTTTGATGAGCCGCCTGATCTGCTGCTGCTCGTTCTGCCTCTTGACGAATCCTCTCCTGATCCACCAAGTTAAGGGCTCCAGCCCGCACCGGCTCATGCCTGTATGGCCGGTTGTGGCGTTGAGCATTGCTTGACATATCTGCAGATTCGATATGCCTACTGTAACTCGGGCTCCGGCTTGGGCGAGGAGTTGAATGGATCCTGTCTCGACTGTATGATTATGCATCCTGCTGCGCCAGAGCTGTTTGAAGAAGTTCCCTTACCCTCCATGTTTCAATTGCCCCCGGTGAATCACCTTCCATTGGAAGAGCCGCCAGACAAGCCGATGCTACGATGAGGTTTTCCAAAGGGTTGGAGAAGTGACCCGACGGTGTTTGGACGTAATGAGGTGGAGTGGTAATTATGTGAGATGGATCCATGGTGCGCGGCTGGACCAATGCGCCGGGTGTTGTAATCCGGGGTGCCTCCGGCGGATTACCTCCCCGGGCCCCGGGTGTGTGAAAAAGATTCCTAGGATCGAGCGTCAGAGGCAGACGTGATTGGGTTTTCTGATGCCTCCTCCTCATGACCTCGTTCGATGCGTTCAGATCCACCGAGAGCCGGAAGGTCTCCGCTTGAAGCTGTTGAGCACGAACGTCCAAAGCCGCCCGCTCAGCTGCCATCCTAACTTCCTCTGCGACTAGATTTTCTTTAGCTTGCACCATCTCTTCACGTATGTGTGCCACCTCTGCATCATGTTGGGCTTTATCCGCCGGCTCTACCACGATAGTCAACAGAGTCGTCAGTTTATCCATGAGGTCCATCAAGATCCGAGCCGGGGGGCGCACAGGGTCTCCTGACCTAGCTGCGGCCAACCGAGTAGCTGTTGCCGCCGCTGCTGTAGAGTTCTGCCCAGGCTGTGTCCCTGCCATGAAGACTCCAGCCCAATTCGGCGGCTCAAGAGGGTCTGGAATACTGCTACCATCGGAACAGCCCCCGAGCAGGCCGTCCTACAGTTGGTACAAAGAGTCCGTCTCGCCCGTTGATGAAGCAGTATCAGAACAGACAGTCATCTCACCGCCCTCCACCAATCCTTCAGAGTATTCACCGCCGTGGACGCAGCCTACGAAGGCATGCTTCACGGCAGATTGAACACGGGCGGTCCTCATGCGCCGAGTTGTTTTGATGAGGTTGGTGTGGACGTCCGGCTCAGGATCTGACTCGCCGATCCGGCCTATGAAGACGTGAATTCCGCAGAAGGGGACCCGGTATCTGTACTCAATTGAGCCGGCCTCCGGGCCCCAGCCTTCGTCGTCGATGTAGAGCTTGCCACGACGACTCTTGGTCATTCGGCCCACAGCGTATCCCTTGAGCCCTTCGAAGTTTCCCTTCAAGAACTCAAATCCACCGTGCGCTGGCCCCATGGTGGGCACCAACTATCGTGGAATTGTCACGGCAGATGTCCTAGAGCAAGGACTTAGTCGTAGGGCCATCGCACTAGGAATCTTAAAGGGGTTAATCGGGACAAAGGACACGAGAGGGTTTTATACTAGTTCCGCCCCTTACGATGAAGGTTAAAGCCTACGTCTAGTTGTGATTGGTATTGCTGGGGTTCGATCACCAACAGGCTCAACTCGCCGGCTTGGTTCTCGACTTGTTCTTTCTTTTTCTAAGCCACCACCGGGTCGTCCCCTTATATACATGGGTTGAAGCCTGGTGGCCTACAAGTCCCGGCCGGCTCATAATCATGTCCGGCTCGGTGACTTCCTTTACATGCCTTTCTTTACAAGTCTTTCCTTACATACGACGGTTTACAATACTTGGCCTTAAGCCCCCCCCCCAGGCCTTTGGGCCTTCTATAAGATTTAGTAAACTATCATCTTGGATGTTCACTGGGCTTCTTATGTAACCCGCCATTGGAGCTGACCCGGCCCCTCCTGGGTGGGTCATACTGATAGTAATATCCCCAACAGAAGTGTTACCAGGTTGTCACCTGACCGCTATGTTGAGTTCGTGATCAAGTTGGTTTCTTGTAGCCACCCCTTCCTTCAAGAATCTGTGTTGGATACCCCTGAGCTAGTTGGTTAAGCTAAACAACAACTTGGAGAGTTGGAAGATAAAAGCTTGCCCAACTTAGTTCGTTCCAAGGGCATATCCTTGTGTTTGTGTGTTAGTTGAAGAAAGATGATATCTTCATCGATTGGTCCCTGTGATCAGTTGTTGGATCTATTGTCTTATCAAAACTTTGATTTGAGTATGGACTATCACCAAATCAAATCAGTACCAACGATGTTCGTAATGTTGTCTTACTCGTGGTTGATCCCTCGAGCATACATCATTACATCTTTTGGTCTGACCAATGCTATCATCTTGTTCACATAACCATGTAACCCCATCTTATGGAAATCTTGATAAATTGTTGTTGAGCCCATCGACAACGTCTTTATTCCCTCCATGATTCATGTTGAACATTAAGCTAGTGTTGTAAACTTTTGGAAGCATTTCTTCATGCTAGCTCATGAAGCATATGTTTGGATGAAAGAAGTGACTTCCTCTAATTCATGTGCATTCGATGCAAGTTGCCGCCATGAACCTAAGAAAGTTTAGTTTTGCCTCCTCTGGAATCATCCCAAGTTAGTCATGCACGTGCAAAGTGCTCTATGGTTTGATAGGTTGGCCTCCTCCACTCCATATGTGTTCCTAGCACACCAAGCCACTGATTGATTTGTTCGAGGAAAAGGAGTTGATGTGCAAATACTAGTTCATGCAGAAGATTCCAATATCCTCGATGATGGTTCCCCACCTGAACCCGATAGTGTTTTGTTGTAAGACTACTATGTGGTCATGCTTGTCTTAGACCTCGTGTTCACAGGTATGTAGCAGAACCAGCTCATGTTTTGGAGCTTGCTATCGTAGTTCATTTCCCGAGAATCTCGCAACGTCATCTCGTCGGTTTGTGTTGCAAACTTTCTTTTCCAGAAATGATGTCTGAAATATCCCGTTACCAACTAGATCTGAATCTCAGGCATATATCATGGTTGGAACATTCCCAACATTTGCATTTTGTTCCTAGCTTGCACCTGTCTTTGTGCCATTTTACTATGGTATGCCTTCTTAGTAATTCTTATTCCGGATCATCTTCAAAAGTGGTCCTACCATGGGTCTCATCCATTTCCGATGATAGGAAAAAAATCATCCACTATGTTGTCTTCAACAAGGTAGTCCACATCATCCATTCCAGTCTGAGTATGCCATTCTTTTGAACTCCGTCAAACAAACATTTGTGATTTGCCTTAGACTGGTATAGAGAGTTTCTATGATCTAGATATCAAAAGTAATTCTCTTTGCCACTTAAGAGAATGATTCTACGAGTCACCTTCCCTAAGGTGCCCCGTTATGGAATCATGGCAATTATTCCTCGCTACTTTGAAACCATGCACCATCTTCTAAGCATGGAATTGTTGCCTACTAATCTAAACCTTCGTCACCTGCTTCTTTCCATTACTCCTCATATGTGTTTTGTCCCTCAGCTCAAGAGATGTTTCTACATCTCGTTCCGTGAGTTGATCCTGTGATCATTAAGATGATCCATCCGTGTAGAGTTATCTTGGTCTTCTGTCCTCATGTTGGGTGAAGATCTCGGAAGCAAGGATGTCAAGTTCAAGATGATGCAATGAATCAATATCTTCCATGTGTGGAGTTATCTCGCTCTTCTGTCCTCGTGTTGGGTGAAGATCTCGGAAGCAAGGATATCAAGTTCAAGATGATGCAATGAATCAATATCTTCGATGAGGACAGTTGGATCATGATGATTGTGATAGTTCGAGTCCCCTCTTCCTTTTTACCCCGCGCTTCAATCTCGAGACGAGATTCTTGTTTAGTGGGGGTGAGTTGTCACAACCCTAGAATTGCTTGTAATTAGTTGCATCTGTGAGCATCCATGCATCATGTTTAAATTCAAAAGAATTTGAATTGGGGATGTTCAAACCCTAGCACCAAATGAACTCAACTAGGTTCAAATAAAAATATTTTCAATGAACCCAAAATGCCCTGCAGAAAAGTTCATCATTTTTGAATTGGCTAAAAACCTCTTCCAAAAATGGTGCACATATTTCTAGGACATTCTGAATTTTTGAATTAATCCATATTGTATTTGAATTGGGGCATTTAAATTATATAAATAGTTTAAATGTTTTAATAATGGTGAAACTAGTTGAGGGCTATTGGAAATAATTTCAAAAGTGCCCGCAAATATTTTTAGCATTTTACAAAATGGTTTGGTATTTTATTACTAAATCAAAAGAGAGAAAAGAATAGAAAAACAGAAACAAAATTAGAAAAGAGAGGAAACCCACTTGGCTTACCTGGCGGCCCACTGGTCGGCCCAGCCCACCACCGTCGTCGTCCTCCTGGCGCCAGTCAGCCAGGTGTGTGGCCGACGCGCGTGCACGGGCAGAGCGCCATGCCACCAGCTCGCATGCCTGCCTCTCTTGCCAGCTCGACGCTGCGTTGCTTCTCCTCGGTGCCACCCTAACCCCTATGGCCTATCCACTCCTCCTCTCCCCTCCTCTGCTCCCTCCCCGCAGCGCACCCGAGCGCGCTCGACGCCACCGCTTGCTGCTACCACGGCCACTGCCACCGCCGCTCCTCACCGCCATGCCCAAAGGATCTGCCTCAACATCCTCGACTTCCTCGATGAACCACGCATCGCCGGAAGCCCCGAAGCGATGTTCCCGACCTCTTCTTCCTCCCTGGATCATCGAGATCGACCTCGCCACCCTGCTCAGCTCCGACCTCCCCCGAGTCCACTTCGACGACTGTCGCAACCGCCGTGAGCCATTGAATCTTCTCCCTCCCTCCGTTTTCCCTCTCACACGTCGTAGCCGCCACGGCACTCGCACCCGTACGCGCCGCCGCCTACGCTCATCGTCGACATGACCCCGACGACCAAATGGTCTGGCCATCGTGTCTTATCGGGAAATGTCTCCTGGTGCTTCCACTGAGCCATGGTAGCTTGCTACTGCTCTGAAACACTTAGGCTGGCCGGCATGTATCCTTCTGCGTTCATGTGTCTGTCCCTTCGGGGAAATGTCACGTGGTGTCTACCAGAGTCCTGTTAGCCTGCTACAGCCCAGATTCTTCGGAGTCCTGTTAGCCCAGCTGCTACAGCCCAGATTCACTCGTTGATGACCGACACGTTCGTTGCTGGGTCATGTATGCCTGTCCTTCTAAGTTAGTGCCACTTTGGGTTTACGACTAGTCATGTCGGCCCGGGTTCTTTCTCATATGGATGCTAGCGACACTATCATATACGTGAGCCAAAATGCGCAAACGGTCCTGCGCTAGGTAAGGTGGCACCCGTGGGAATACTGTGCGTGAGGCCGCAAAGTGATATGATGTGTTACATGCCATATCGGTGTGACTTCGGATCGGGGTCCTGACACGGATTGAGAGATATGAAGTCTCCAATAAGTTCTATAGCTGCAAAATGGAGGAGAATAGTTCTGTTAGTGAACACATACTCAGAATGTCTGGGTACCACAACCACTTGACTCATCTGGGAGTTAATCTTCCTGACGATAGTGTCATTGACAGAGTTCTTCAATCACTGCCTCCAAGCTACACGAGCTTCGTGATGAACTATATACGCAAGGGATTGATAAGACAATTCCCGAGGTCTCCGCAATGCTAAAGGTTGCGGAGGTAGAAATCAAGAAGGAGCATCAAGGAGTATTCTTTAATCAAGGGCCTATTTTGAAACACAATTTTCCTATTTGAATCCTTGGGGATCCTCCTCCACCTAAGGGTGATCCCGTGTTTGAGCTTAAACAACTACCTGATACTCTGAAATATGCTTATCTTGATGAAAAGAAGATATATCCTGTAATTATTAGTGCTAACCTTTCATAGCATGAAGAAATGAAATTATTGAAAACTCTGAAGAAGCACCGTACCGCTATTGGATATACTCTCGATAATCTTAAGGGCATTAGTCCAACTCTATGTCAGCACAAAATTAAATTGGTAAGAAACGAAATACTAAAGCTTCTGGAGGCAGGTATAATTTATCCTATTGCTGATAGTCAATGGGTAAGTCATGTTCATTGTGTCCCTAAGAAGGGAGGTATTACTGTTGTTCCAACTGATAAGAATGAATTGATCCCACAAAGAATTGTTACAAGTTATAGAATGTGTTGGGGAGATGCATAGCAATGAGAGGGGAAAGTGTGTCCACGTACCCTCGTAGACCGAAAGCGGAAGCGTTTAGTAACGCGGTTGATGTAGTCAAACGTCTTCACGATCCAAGTACCTAACGTACGGCACCTCCGTGTTCAGCACACGTTCAGCACGATGACGTCCCTTGAGCTCTTGATCCAGTTGAGGGCAAGGGAAGGTTCCGTCAGCATGACGGCGTGGCGACAGTGACGAAGATGTTACCGGCGCAGGGCTTCGCCTAAGCACTACAATGATATGACCGAGGTGTGTAACTGTGGAGGGGGCACCACACACGGCTAAGAGAAGACTTGGTCTGCCTTTGGGGTGCCCCCTCCCACGTATATAAAGGGGGAGGAGAGGAGGCCGTCCATAGGAGGGCACGCGCCATAGGGGAGTCCAACTAGGATTCCCAATCCTAGTTGGAGTCCCCTTCCTTTCCAAGAGAGGGAGAGAGAGGGAAGGAGGAAGAAGGGAGAAGGAAAGAGGGGGCGCCTCCCCCTCCCTAGTCCAATTCGGACTGGCCATGGGGGGTGCGCGGCCTCCCTTGTGGCCCTCCTCTCCTTTCCACTAAGGCCCATGAACTTCCCGGGGGGGTTCCGGTAACCCCCAGTACTCCGAAACTCATCTGAAACAACCTGAACCATTCCGGTGTCCAAATGTAACCTTCCAATATATGAATCTTTACCTCTCGACCATTTCGATACTCCTGGTCATGTCCGTGATCTCATCTAGGACTCCGAACAAACTTCGGTCATCAAATCACATAACTCATAATACAAATCGTCATCGAACGTTGAGCGTGCGGACCCTACGGCTTCAAGAACTATGTAGACATGACCGAGACACATCTCCGGTCAATAACCAATAGCGGAACTCGGATGCTCATATTGGTTCCTACATATTCTATGAAGATCTTTATTGGTCAAACCACATAACAGCATACGTTGTTCCCTTTGTCATTGGTATGTTACTTGCCCGAGATTCGATTGTCGGTATCATCATACCTAGTTCAATCTCGTTACCGGCAAGTCTCTTTACTCGTTCCATAATGCATCATCCCGTAACTAACTCATTAGTCACATTGCTTGCAAGGCTTATAGTGATGTGCATTACCAAGAGGGCCCAAAGATACCTCTCCGATACTTGGAGTGATAAATCCTAATCTTGATCTATGCCAACTCAACAAACACCATTGGAGACAAGTGTAGAGCATCTTTATAATCACCCAGTTGCGTTGTGAAGTTTTATAGCACACAAGATGTTCATCCGGTATTCGGGAGTTGCATAATCTCATAGTCTGAGGAACATGTATAAGTCATGAAGAAAGCAATAGCAAATAAAACTAAACGATCATTATGCTAAGCTAACGGATGGGTCTTGTCCATCACATCATTCTCCTAATGATGTGATCCCGTACATCAAATGACAACACATGTCTTGTTGGGTTTCGTAGTAATTTCAAAATTTTCCTACGCACACGCAAGGTCATGTGATGCATAGCAACGAGAGGGGAGAGTGTTGTCTATGTACCCACGCAGACCGACTGCGGAAGCGTTGACGCAACGTAGAGGAAGTAGTCGTACGTCTTCACGATCCAACCGATCAAGCACCGAAACTATGGCACCTCCGAGTTCGAGCACACGTTCAGCTCGATGACGATCCCCGGACTCCGATCCAGCAAAGTGTCGGGGAAGAGTTCCGTCAGCACGACGGCGTGGTGACGATCTTGATGCACTACAGCAGCAGGGCTTCGCCTAAACTCCGCTACAGTATTATCGAGGAATATGGTGTCTGGGGGCACCGCACACGGCTAAGGAATAGATCACGTGGATCAACTTGTGTGTTTCTGGGGTGCCTCTGCCTCAGTATATAAAGGACTAGAGGGGGGAGGCTGGCCGGCCATAGGAGGCGCGCCAGGAGAGTCCTACTCCCTCTGGGAGTAGGATTCCCCCCCCCCCCCAATCCTAGTTGGAATAGGATTCGCGGAGGGGGAAAAGAGAGAGAGGGGGCCGGCCACCTCTCCTAGTCCTAATAGGACTAGGGGAAGGGGGAGGCGCGCAGCCCATGTAGGGCTGCCTCTTCTCTTTTCCACTAAGGCCCATCATGGCCCATTTAGCTCCCGGGGGGTTCCGGTAACCTTTCCGGTACTCCGGTAAAATCCCGATTTCACCCGGAACACTTCCGATATCCAAACATAGGCTTCCAATATATCAATCTTTACGTCTCGACCATTTCGAGACTCCTCGTCATGTCCGTGATCACATCCGGTACTCCGAACAAGCTTCGGTACATCAAAATGCATAAACTCATAATATAACTTTCATCGTAACCTTAAGCGTGCGGACCCTACGGGTTCGAGAACAATGTAGACATGACCGAGATACGTCTCCGGTCAATAACCAATAGCGGGACCTGGATGCCCATATTGGATCCTACATATTCTACGAAGATCTTTATCGGTCAGACCGCATAACAACATACATTGTTCCCTTTGTCATCGGTATGTTACTTGCCCGAGATTCGATCGTCGGTATCCAATACCTAGTTCAATCTCGTTACCGGCAAGTCTCTTTACTCGTTCCGTAATACATCATCTCACAACTAACATATTAGTTGTAATGCTTGCAAGGCTTATGTGATGTGCATTACCGAGAGGGCCCAGAGATACCTCTCCGACAATCGGAGTGACAAATCCTAATCTCGAAATACGCCAACCCAACATGTACCTTTGGAGACACCTGTATTACTCCTTTATAATCACCCAGTTACGTTGTGAGGTTTGGCAGTACCCAAAGTGTTCCTCCGGTAAACGGGAGTTGCATAATCTCATAGTTATAGGAACATGTATAAGTCATGAAGAAAGCAATAGGAACATACTAAACGATCGGGTGCTAAGCTAATGGAATGGGTCATGTCAATCAGATCATTCAATTAATGATGTGACCTCGTTAGTCAAATAACAACACTTTGTTCATGGTCAGGAAACATAACCATCTTTGATTAACGAGCTAGTCAAGTAGAGGCATACTAGTGACACTAAGTTTGTCTATGTATTCACACATGTATTATGTTTCCGGTTAATACAATTCTAGCATGAATAATACACATTTATCATGATATAAGGAAATAAATAATAACTTTATTATTGCCTCTAGGGCATATTTCCTTCAGTCTCCCACTTGCACTAGAGTCAATAATCTAGATTACACAGTAATGATTCTAACACCCATGGAGCCTTGGTGCTGATCATGTTTTGCTCGTGGAAGAGGCTTAGTCAAGGGATCTGCAACATTCAGATCCGTATGTATCTTGCAAATCTCTATGTCTCCCACCTGGACTAGATCCCGGATGGAATTGAAGCGTCTCTTGATGTGCTTGGTTCTCTTGTGAAATCTGGATTCCTTTGCCAAGGCAATTGCACCAATATTGTCACAAAAGATTTTCATTGGACCCGATGCACTAGGTATGACACCTACATCGGATATGAACTCCTTCATCCAGACTCCTTCATTTGCCGCTTCCGAAGCAGCTATGTACTCCGCTTCACATGTTGATCCCGCTACGACGCTTTGTTTAGAACTGCACCAACTGACAGCTCCACCGTTTAATGTAAACACGTGTCCGGTTTGTGATTTAGAATCGTCCGGATCAGTGTCAAAGCTTTCATCAACGTAACCTTTTACGATGAGCTCTTTGTCACCTCCATATACGAGAAACATATCCTTAGTCCTTTTCAGGTATTTCATGATGTTCTTGACCGCTGTCCAATGATCCACTCCTGGATTACTTTGGTACCTCCCTGCTAGACTTATAGCAAGGCACACATCGGGTCTGGTACACAGCATTGCATACATGATAGATCCTATGGCTGATGCATAGGGAACATCTTTCATATTCTCTCTATCTTCTGAAGTGGTCGGGCATTGAGTCTTACTCTATTTCACACCTTGTAACACAGGCAAGAATCCTTTCTTTGCTTGATCCATTTTGAACTTTTTCAAAATTTTGTCAAGGTATGTTGTTTGTGAAAGTCCAATTAAGCGTTTTGATCTATCTCTATAGATCTTTATGCCTAATATGTAAGCAGCTTCACCGAGGTCTTTCATTGAAAAACTCTTATTCAAGTATCCCTTTATGCTATCCAGAAATTCTATATCATTTCCAATTAGTAATATGTCATCCACATATAATATCAGAAATGCTACAGAGCTCCCACTCACTTTCTTGTAAATACAGGCTTCTCCGAAAGTCTGTATAAAACCAAATGCTTTGATCACACTATCAAAGCATTTATTCCAACTCCGAGAGGCTTGCACCAGTCCATAAATGGATCGCTGGAGCTGGCACACTTTGTTAGTTCCTTTTGGATCGACAAAACCTTCTGGTTGCATCATATACAACTCTTCTTCCAGAAATCCATTCAGGAATGCAGTTTTGACATCCATTTGCCAAATTTCATAATCATAAAATGCGGCAATTGCTAACATGATTCGGACGGACTTAAGCATCGCTACGGGTGAGAAGGTCTCATCGTAGTCAATCCCTTGAACTTGCCGAAAACCTTTTGCGACAAGTCGAGCTTTGTAGACAGTAACATTACCATCAGCCTCAGTCTTCTTATTAAAGATCCATTTATTCTCAATTGCTTGCCGATCATCGGGCAAGTCAACCAAAGTCCATACTTTGTTCTCATACATGGATCCCATCTCAGATTTCATGGCTTCAAGCTACTTTGCGGAATCTGGGCTCACCATCGCTTCTTCATAGTTCGTAGGTTCATCATGATCTAGTAGCATGATTTCCAGAATAGGATTACCGTACCACTCTGGTGCGGATCTTACTCTGGTTGATCTACGAGGTTCAGTAGTATCTTGATCTAAAGTTTCATGACTATCATCATTAGCTTCCTCACTTATTGGTGTAGGTGTCGCAGAAACAGTTTTCTGTGATGTACTACTTTCCAATAAAGGAGCAGGTACAGTTACCTCGTCAAGTTCTACTTTCCTCCCACTCACTTCTTTCGAGAGAAACTCCTTCTCTAGAAAGGATCCATTGTAAGCAACGAATGTTTTGCCTTCGGATCTGTGATAGAAGGTGTACCCAACAGTCTCCTTTGGGTATCCTATGAAGACACATTTCTCCGATTTGGGTTCGAGCTTATCAGGTTGAAGCTTTTTCACATAAGCATCGCAGCCCCAAACTTTAAGAAACGACAACTTTGGTTTCTTGCCAAACCACAGTTCATAAGGCATCGTTTCAACGGATTTTGATGGTGCCCTATTTAACGTGAATGCGGCCGTCTCTAGAGCGTATCCCCAAAACGATAGCGGTAAATCAGTAAGAGACATCATAGATCGCACCATATCTAGTAAAGTACGATTACGACATTCGGACACACCATTACGCTGTGGTGTTCCGGGTGGCGTGAGTTGCGAAACTATTCCACAATTTTTCAAATGTACACCAAACTCGTAACTCAAATATTCTCCTCCACGATCAGATCGTAGAAACTTTATTTTATTGTTACGATGATTTTCAACTTCACTCTGAAATTCTTTGAACTTTTCAAATGTTTCAGACTTATGTTTCATTAAGTAGATATACCCATATCTGCTTAAATCATCTGTGAAGGTGAGAAAATAACGATATCCGCCACGAGCCTCAATATTCATCGGACCACATACATCGGTATGTATGATTTCCAACAAATCTGTTGCTCTCTCCATAGAACCGGAGAACGGTGTTTTAGTTATCTTGCCCATGAGGCACGGTTCGCAAGTACCAAGTGATTCATAATCAAGTGGTTCCAAAAGTCCACCAGTATGGAGTTTCTTCATGCGCTTTATACCGATATGACCTAAACGATAGTGCCACAAATAAGTTGCACTTTCATTATTAACTCTGCATCTTTTGGCTTCAACATTATGAATATGTGTATTACTACTATCGAGATTCAATAAGAATAGACCACTCTTCAAGGGTGCATGACCATAAAAGATATTACTCATATAAATAGAACAACCATTATTCTCTGATTTAAATGAATAACCGTCTCGCATTAAACAAGATCCAGATATAATGTTCATGCTCAACGCTGGCACCAAATAACAATTATTTAGATCTAATACTGATCCCGAAGGTAGATGTAGAGGTAGCGTGCCGACCGCGATCACATCGACTTTGGAACCGTTTCCCACGCGCATCGTCACCTCGTCCTTTGCCAGTGTTCGCTTAATCCGTAGTCCCTGTTTCGAGTTGCAAATATTAGCAACAGAACCAGTATCAAATACCCAGGTGCTACTGCGAGCTCTAGTAAGGTACACATCAATAACATGTATATCACATATACCTTTGTTCACCTTGCCATCCTTCTTATCCGCCAAATACTTGGGGCAGTTCCGCTTCCAGTGACCAGTCTGCTTGCAGTGGAAGCACTCAGTTTCAGGCTTAGGTCCAGACTTGGGTTTCTTCTCCTGAGCAGCAACTTGTTTGCTGTTCTTCTTGAAGTTCCCTTTCTTCTTTCCTTTGCCCTTTTTCTTGAAACTAGTGGTCTTGTTGACCATCAACACTTGATGCTCCTTCTTGATTTCTACCTCCGCAGCTTTCAGCATTGTGAAGAGCTCGGGAATAGTCTTGTTCATCCCTTGCATATTATAGTTCATCACGAAGCTCTTGTAGCTTGGTGGCAGTGATTGGAGAATTCTGTCAATGATGCAATCATCTGTAAGATTAACTCCCAATTGAATCAAGTGATTATTATACCCAGACATTTTGAGTATATGCTCACTGACAGAACTGTTCTCCTCCATCTTGCAGCTATAGAACTTATTGGAGACTTCATATCTCTCAATCCGGGCATTTGCTTGAAATATTAACTTCAACTCCTGAAACATCTCATATGCTCCATGACGTTCAAAACGTCGTTGAAGTCCCGATTCTAAGCCGTAAAGCATGGCACACTGAACTATCGAGTAGTCATCAGCTTTGCTCTGCCAGACGTTCATAACATCTGGTGTTGCTCCAGCAGCAGGCCTGGCACCCAGCGGTGCTTCCAGGACGTAATTCTTCTGTGCAGCAATGAGGATAATCCTCAAGTTACGGACCCAGTCCGTGTAATTGCTACCATCATCTTTCAACTTTGCTTTCTCAAGGAACGCATTAAAATTCAACAGAACAACAGCACGAGCCATCTATCTATAATCAACATAAACAAGCAAGATACTATCAGGGACTAATTTCATGATAAATTTAAGTTCAATTAATCATATTACTAAAGAACTCCCACTTAGATAGACATCCCTCTAATCTTCTAAGTGATCACGTGATCCAAATCAACTAAACCATAACCGATCATCACATGAGATGGAGTAGTTTTCAATGGTGAACATCGTTATGTTGATCATATCTTCTATATGATTCACGCTCGACCTTTCGGTCTCCGTGTTCCGAGGCCATATCTGCATATGCTAGGCTCGTCAAGTTTAACCTGAGTATTCTGCTTGTGCAAAACTGGCTTGCACCCGTTGTAGATGGACGTAGAGCTTATCACACCCGATCATCACGTGGTGTCTAGGCACGACAAACTTTGGCAACGGTGCATACTCAGGGAGAACACTTCTTGATAATTTAGTGAGAGATCATCTTATAATGCTACCGTCAATCAAAGCAAGATAAGATGCATAAAAGATAAAATCACATGCAATCAATATAAGTGATATGATATGGCCATCATCATCTTGTGCTTGTGATCTCCATCTTCGAAGCACTGTCGTGATCACCATCGTCACCGGCACGACACCTTGATCTCCATCGTAGCATCGTTGTCGTCTCGCCAATCTTATGCTTCCACGACTATCACTACCGTTTAGTAATAAAGTAAAGCATTACATCGCGATTGCATTGCATACAATAAAATGACAACCATAAGGCTCCTGCCAGTTGCCGATAACTCGGTTACAAAACATGATCATCTCATACAATAAAATTCAGCATCATGTCTTGACCATATCACATCACAACATGCCCTGCAAAAACAAGTTAGACGTCCTCTACTTTGTTGTTGCAAGTTTTACGTGGCTGCTACGGGCTTAAGCAAGAACCAATCTCACCTACGCATCAAAACCACAATGATAGTTTGTCAAATAGACTCTGTTTTAACCTTCGCAAGGACCGGGCGTAGCCATACTTGGTTCAACTAAAGTTGGAGAGACAGTCACCCGCAAGCCACCTGTGTGCAAAGCACGTCGGGAGAACCGGTCTCGCGTAAGCGTACGCGTAATGTTGGTCCGGGTCGTCTCGTCCAACAATGCCGCCGAACCAAAGTATGACATGCTGGTAGGCAGTATGACTTATATCGCCCACAACTCACTTGTGTTCTACTCGTGCATATAACATCAGCATAAATAACCTAGGCTCGGATGCCACTGTTGGGTTTCGTAGTAATTTCAAAATTTTCCTACGCACACGCAAGATCATGTGATGCATAGCAACGAGAGGGGAGAGTGTTGTCTACGTACCCACGCAGACCGACTGCGGAAGCGTTGACGCAACATAGAGGAAGTAGTCGTACGTCTTCACGATCCAACCGATCAAGCACCGAAACTATGGCACCTCCGAGTTCGAGCACACGTTCAGCTCGATGACGATCCCCGGACTCCGATCCAGCAAAGTGTCGGGGAAGAGTTCCGTCAGCACGACGGCGTGGTGACGATCTTGATGCACTACAGCAGCAGGGCTTCGCCTAAACTCCGCTACAGTATTATCGAGGAATATGGTGTCTGGGGGCACCGCACACGGCTAAGGAATAGATCACGTGGATCAACTTGTGTGTTTCTGGGGTGCCTCTGCCTCAGTATATAAAGGACTAGAGGGGGGAGGCTGGCCGGCCATAGGAGGCGCGCCAGGAGAGTCCTACTCCCTCTGGGAGTAGGATTCCCCCCCCCCCCCAATCCTAGTTGGAATAGGATTCGCGGAGGGGGAAAAGAGAGAGAGGGGGCCGGCCACCTCTCCTAGTCCTAATAGGACTAGGGGAAGGGGGAGGCGCGTAGCCCATGTAGGGCTGCCTCTTCTCTTTTCCACTAAGGCCCATCATGGCCCATTTAGCTCCCGGGGGGTTCCGATAACCTTCCCGGTACTCCGGTAAAATCCCGATTTCACCCGGAACACTTCCGATATCCAAACATAGGCTTCCAATATATGAATCTTTACGTCTCGACCATTTCGAGACTCCTCGTCATGTCTGTGATCACATCCGGGACTCCGAACAACCTTCGGTACATCAAAATGCATAAACTCATAATATAACTTTCATCGTAACCTTAAGCATGCGGACCCTACGGGTTCGAGAACAATGTAGACATGACCGAGATACGTCTCCGGTCAATAACCAATAGCGGGACCTGGATGCCCATATTGGCTCCTACATATTCTACGAAGATCTTTATCGGTCAGACCGCATAACAACATACGTTGTTCCCTTTGTCATCGGTATGTTACTTGCCCGAGATTCGATCGTCGGTATCCAATACCTAGTTCAATCTCGTTACCGGCAAGTCTCTTTACTCGTTCCGTAATACATCATCTCACAACTAACATATTAGTTGTAATGCTTGCAAGGCTTATGTGATGTGCATTACCGAGAGGGCCCAGAGATACCTCTCCGACAATCGGAGTGACAAATCCTAATCTCGAAATACGCCAACCCAACATGTACCTTTGGAGACACCTGTAGTACTCCTTTATAATCACCCAGTTACGTTGTGAGGTTTGGCAGTACCCAAAGTGTTCCTCCGGTAAACGGGAGTTGCATAATCTCATAGTTATAGGAACATGTATAAGTCATGAAGAAAGCAATAGCAACATACTAAACGATCGGGTGCTAAGCTAATGGAATGGGTCATGTCAATCAGATCATTCAATTAATGATGTGACCTCGTTAATCAAATAACAACACTTTGATCATGGTCAGGAAACATAACCATCTTTGATTAACGAGCTAGTCAAGTAGAGGCATACTAGTGACACTAAGTTTGTCTATGTATTCACACATGTATTATGTTTCCTGTTAATACAATTCTAGCATGAATAATAAACATTTATCATGATATAAGGAAATAAATAATAACTTTATTATTGCCTCTAGGGCATATTTCCTTCATGTCTATGGTCAAGAAACTTAGCCATCTTTGATTAACGAGCTAGTCAAGTAGAGGCATACTAGGGACACTTTGTTTTGTCTATGTATCCACACATGTATCAAGTTTCCGGTTAATACAATTCTAGCATGAATAATAAACATTTATCATGATATAAGGAAATATAAATAACAACTTTATTATTGCCTCTAGGGCATATTTCCTTCAGTCTCCCACTTGCACTAGAGTCAATAATCTAGATTACATAGTAATGATTCGAATACCCATGGAGTCTTGGTGTTGATCATGTTTTGCTCGTGAGAGAGGCTTAGTCAATGGGTGTGCAACATTTAGATCCGTATGTATCTTGCAAATCTCTATGTCTCCCTCCTTGACTTGATCACAGATGGAATTGAAGTGTCTCTTGATGTGCTTGGTTCTCTTGTGAAATCTGGATTCCCTTGCCAAGGCAATTGCACCAGTATTGTCACAAAAGATTTTCATTGGACCCGATGCACTAGGTATTACACCTAGATCGGATATGAACTCCTTCATCCAGACTCCTTCATTTGCTGCTTCCGAAGCAGCTATGTACTCCGCTTCACACGTAGATCCCGCCATGATGCTCTGCTTGAAATTGCACCAACTAACAGCTCCACCATTCGATATAAATACCTATCTGGTTTGTGACTTAGAGTCATCCGGATCAGTGTCAAAGTTTGCATCGACGTAACCATTCACGACGAGCTCTTTGTCACCTCCATAAACGAGAAATATATCCTTAGTCATTTTCAGGTATTTCAGGATGTTCTTGACCGCTGTCCAGTGATCCACTCCTGGATTACTTTGTTACCTCCCCGCTAAACTTATAGCAAGGCACACATCAGGTCTGGTACACAACATTGCATACACGATAGAACCTATGGCTGAGGCATAGGGAATGACTTTCATTTTCTCTCGATCTTCTGCAGTGGTCGGGCATTGAGTCTGGCTCAACTTCACACCTTGTAACACGTGCAAGAACCCTTTCTTTGACTGATCCATTTTGAACTTCTTTAAAACTTTATCAAGGTATGTGCTTTGTGAAAGTCCAATTAAGCGTCTTGATCTATCTCTATAGATCTTCATGCCCAATATGTAAGCAGCTTCACCGAGGACTTTCATTGAAAAATTCTTATTCAAGTATCCTTTTATGCTATCCAGAAATTCCAATCAACAATATGTCATCCACATATAATATTAGAAATGCTAGAGAGCTCCCACTCACTTTCTTGTAAATACAGGCTTCTCCAAAAGTCTATATAAAACCATATACTTTGATCACACTATCAAAGTGTATATACCAACTCCGAGATGCTTGCACTAGTCCATAAATGGATCGCTGGATCTTGCACACTTTGTTAGCACCTTTTGATCGACAAAACCTTCTGGTTGCATCATATACAACTCTTCTTTAAGATATCCATTAAGGAATGCAGTTTTGACTTCCATTTGCCAAATTTCATGATCATAAAATGCGGAAATTGCTAACATGATTCGGACTGACTTAAGCATCGCTATGAGTGAGTAGGTATCATCGTAGTGAACTCCTTGAACTTGTAAAAAACCTTCCGCAACAACTCGAGCTTTATAGACAGTAACATTACCATCAGTGTTAGTCTTCTTCTTGAAGATCCATTTATTCTCTATGGCTTGCCGATCATCGGGCAAGTCAACCAAAGTCCATACTTTGTTCTCATGGATCCCATCTCAGATTTCATGGCCTCAAGCCATTTCGCAGAATTTGGGCTCATCATCGCTTCCTCATAGTTCATAGGTTTGTCATGGTCAAGTAACATAACCTCCAGAACAGGATTACCGTACCACTCTGGTCCGGACCTTACTCTGGTTGACCTACGAGGTTGAGTGGTAACTTTATCAGAAGTTTCATGATCATCATCATTAGCTTCCTCACTGATTGGTGTAGGAATCACTGGAACTGATTTCTGTGATGAACTACTTTCCAATAAGGGAGAAGGTACAATTACCTCATCAAGTTCTACTTTCCTCCCACTCACTTATTTCGAGAGAAACTCCTCTATAAAGGATCCATTCTTAGCAACAAATATCTTGCCTTTGGATCTGTGATAGAAGGTGTACCCATCTGTCTCCTTTGGGTATCCTATGAAGAAACATTTCTCCGATTTGGGTTCGGGCTTATCAGGTTGAAGCTTTTTCACATAAGCATCGCAGCCCCAAACTTTAAGAAATGACAACTTGGGTTTCTTGCCAAACCACAGTTCATATGGTGTCGTCTCAACGGATTTAGATGGTGCCCTATTTAATGTGAATGCAACCGTCTCTAAAGCATAACCCCAAAATAATAGCGGTAAATCAGTAAGAAACATCATAGATCACACCATATCTAATAAAGTGTGGTCACGATGTTCGGACACACCATTATGCTGTGGTGTTCCAGGTGGCGTGAGTTGCGAAACTATTCCATATTGTTTCAAATGAAGAACAAACTCATAACTCAAATATTCACCTCCACGATCAGATCGTAGAAACTTTATTTTCTTGTTACGATGATTTTCCACTTCACTCTGAAATTCTTTGAACTTTTCAAATGTTTCAGACTTATGTTTCATCAAGTAGATGTACCCATATCTGCTGAAATTATCTGTGAAGGTCAGAAAATAATGATACCCGCCGCGAGCCTCAACACTCATCGGACTGCATACATCAGTATGTATTATTTCCAATAAGTCAGTTGCTCGCTCCATTGTTCCGGAGAACGGAGTTTTTGACATCTTGCCCATGAGGCATGGTTCGCAAGCATCAAGTGATTCCAAAAGCCCATCAGCATGGAGTTTCTTCATGCGCTTTACACCAATATGACCTAAATGGCAGTGCCACAAATAAGTTGCACTATCATTATTAAACTTATATCTTTTGGCTTCAATATTATGAATGTGTGTATTAGTACTATCGAGATTCAACAAAAATAGACCACTCATCAAGGGTGCATGACCATAGAAGATATTACTCATATAAATAGAACAACCATTATTCTCTGATTTAAATGAATAACCATCTCGCATCAAACAAGATCCAGATATAATGTTCATGCTCAACGCTGGCACAAAATAGCAATTATTTAGGTCTAAAACTAATCCCGACGGTTGATGTAGAGGTAGCATGCCGACGGCGATCACATCAACTTTGGAACCATTTCCCACGCGCATCGCCACCTCGTCCTTAGCCAATCTTTGTTTAGTCCGTAGCCCTTGTTTTGAGTTACAAATATGGGCAACAAAACCAGTATCAAATACACAGGCGGTACTACGAGCATTAGTAAGGTACACATCAATAACATGTATATCAAATATACCTTTCATCCTTCTTATCTGCCAAATACTTGGGGCAGTTCCGCTTCTAGTGACCAGTCCCTTTGCAGTAGAAGCACTCAGTCTCAGGCTTAGGTCCAGACTTGGGCTTCTCACTTGAGCAGCAACTTGCTTGCCGTTCTTCTCGAAGTTTTTGTTCTTCCCTTTGCCTTTTTTCTTGAAACTGGTGGTCTTGTTAACCATCAACACTTGATGCTCCTTCCTGATTTCTACCTCCACAGCCTTTAGCATTGCGAAGAGCTCAGGAATTGTCTTATCCATCCCTTGCATATTGTAGTTCATCATGAAGCTTTTGTAGATTGGTGCTAGTTATTGAAGAACTCTGTCAATGACACTATCATCAGGAAGATTAACTCCTAGTTGAGTCAAGTGGTTGTGGTACCCAGACATTCTGAGTATATGTTCACTGACAAAACTATTCTCCTCCATCTTGCAGCTATAGAACTTATTGGAGACTTCATATCTCTCAATTCAGGCATTTTCTTGAAATATTAACTTCAACTCCTGGAACATCTCATATGCTCCATGACGTTCAAAACGTCGTTGAAGTCCCGATTCTAAGCCGTACAACATGGCACACTGAACTATTGATTAGTCATCAGCTTTGCTCTGCCAGACATTCATAACATCTGGAGTTGCTCCTGCAGCGGGTTTTGCACCTAGCGGTGCTTCTAGGACGTAATTCTTCTATGCAGCAATGGGGATAATCCTCAAGTTACGGACCCAGTCTGTGTAGTTGCTACCATCATCTTTCTACTTAGCTTTCTCTAGGAACGCATTAAAATTCAAGGGAACGGTAGCACGGGCCATTGATGTATAACAACATAGACATGCAAAATACTATCAGGTACTAAGTTCATGATAAATTAAAGTTCAATTTAATCATATTACTTAAGAACTCCCACTTAGATAGACATCCCTCTAGTCATCTAAATGATCACGTGATCCATATCAACTAAACCATGTCCGATCATCACATGAGATGGAGTAGTTTTCAATGGTGAACATCACTATGTTGATCATATCTACTATATGATTCAAGTTCGACCTTTCGGTCTCAGTGTTCCGAGGCCATATCTGCATATGCTAGGCTCATCAAGTTTAACCCGAGTATTCTGCACGTGCGGAACTGGCTTGCACCCATTGTATGTGAATGTAGAGCTTATCACACCCGATCATCACATGGTGTCTTGGCACGACGAACTGTAGCAATGGTGCATACTCAAGGGAGAACACTTGTACCTTGAAATTTAGTGAGAGATCATCTTATAATGCTACCGCTGTACTAAGCAAAACAAGATGCATAAAGGATAAACATCACAATGCAATCAAAATAAGTGATATGATATGGCCATCGTCATCTTGTGCCTTTGATCTCCATCTCCAAAGCACTGTCATAATCACCATCGTCACTGGCTTGACACCTTGATCTCCATTGTAGCATCGTTGTCGTCTCGCTAACTATTGCTTCTACGACTATCGCTACCACTTAGTGATAAAGTAAAGCAATTACATGGCGATTGCATTTCATACAATAAAGCGACAACCATAAGGCTCTTGTCAGTTGCCGATAACTTTTACAAAACATGATCATCTCATACAACAATTTATATCTCATCATGTCTTGACCATATCACATCACAACATGCCCTGCAAAAACAAGTTAGACGGCCTCTACTTTGTTGTTGCAAGCTTTACGTGGCTGCTACGGGCATCTAGCAAGAACCATTCTTACCTACGCATCAAAACCACAACGATTTTTCATCAAGTGTGTTGTTTTAACCTTCAACAAGGATCGGGTGTAGTCAATCTCGATTCAACTAAAGTTGGAGAAACAGACACCCTCCAGCCACCTGTGTGCAAAGCACGTCGGTAGAACCAGTCTCATGAACACGGTCATGTAATGTCGGTCTGGGCCGCTTCATCCAACAATACCACTGAATCAAAGTAAGACGTTGTTGGTAAGTAGTATGACTATTATCGCCCACAACTCATTGTGTTCTACTCGTGCATATAACATCTACGCATAGACCTGGCTCGGATGCCACTGTTAGGGAACACAGTATTTCAAAAAAATTCATACGATCATGCAACATCTATCTAGGAGATGCATAGCAACGAGCGGGGAGAGTGTGTCCACGTACCCTCGTAGACTGAAAGTGGAAGCGTTTAGTAACGCAATTGATGTAGTCGAAGGACTTCATGATCCAACTGATCCAAGTATCGAACACCATGTTCAGCACACATTCAGCATGACGACGTCCCTCGAGCTCTTGATCCAGTTGAGGACGAGGGAGAGTTCCATCAGCACGGCGGCATGGCGACGATGATGATGATGTTACTGGCGCAGGGCTTCGCCTAAGCACTATGACGCTATGACCGAGGTGTGTAACTGTGGAGGCGGGCACCGCAGACGGCTAAGAGAAGACTTGGTCTGCCTTTGGGGTGCCCCCCTCCCACGTATATAAAGGGGGGAGGAGAGGAGGTCGGCCATAAGGGGGCGCGCGCCATAGGGGAGTCCAACTAGCATTCCCAATCCTAGTTGGGGTCCCCTTCCTTTCCAAGAGAGGGAGAGAGAGGGAAGGAGGAAGAAGGGAGAAGGAAAGAGGGGGCACCGCCCCCTCCCTAGTCCAATTCAGACTGGCCATGGGGGGCGGCCTCCCTTGTGGCCCTCCTCTCCTTTCCACTAAGTCCCATGAAGGCCCATGAACTTCCGGGGGGTTCCAGTAACCCCCGGTACTCCGAAACTCATGCGAAACCACCCAAACCATTCTGGTGTCCAAATGTAACCTTCTAATATATGAATCTTTACCTCTCGACCATTTCGAGACTCCTCGTCATGTTCGTGATCTCATCAGGGACTCCGAACAAACTTCGGTCATCAAATAACATAACTCATAATACAAAACGTCATCGAACGTTAAGCGTGCTGACTCTATGGGTTCGAGAACAATGTAGACATGACCGAGACACATCTCCGGTCAATAACCAATAGCGTAACCTGGATGCTCATATTGGTTCCTACATATTCTACGAAGATCTTTATCGGTCAAACCGCATAACAACATACGTTGTTCCCTTTTTCGTCGGTATGTTACTTGCCCGAGATTCGATCGTCGGTATCATCATACCTAGTTCAATCTCATTACTGGAAAGTCTCTTTACTCGTTTCGTAATGCATCATCCCGTAACTAACTCATTAGTCACATTGCTTGCAAGGCTTATAGTGATGTGCATTACCGAGAGGGCCTAGAGATACCTCTCCGATACACAGAGTGACAAATCTAATATCGATCTATGCCAACTCAACAAACACCTTCGGAGACACCTGTAGAGCATCTTTATAATCACCCAATTGTGTTGTGACGTTTGATAGCACACAAGGTGTTCCTCCGGTATTCGGGAGTTGCATAATCTCATAGTCAGAGTAATATGTATAAGTCATGAAGAAAGCAATAGCAATAAAACTAAATGATCATAATGCTAAGCTAACAGATGGGTCTTGTCCATCACATCATTCTCTAATGATGTGATCCCGTTCATCAAATGACAACACATGTCTATGGTCAGGAAAGTTAACCATCTTTGATTAACGAGCTAGTCAAGTAAAGGCTACTAGGGACACTTTGTTTTGTCTATGTATCCAAACATGTATCAAGTTTCCGGTTAATACAGTTCTAGCATGAATAATAAACATTTATCATGATATAAGGAAATATAAATAACAACTTTAGTATTTCCTCTAGGGCATATTTCCTTCATAATGGTAATTGATTTTCGCAAATTAAATAAAGCTACTAGAAAAGATCATTACCCTCTACCTTTTATTGATCAAATGCTAGAAAGATTATCCAAACATACACATTTTTGCTTTCTAGATGGTTATTCTAGTTTCTCTCAAATACCTGTGTCAAAATAGGATCAAGAGAAAACCACTTTTACTTGCCCTTTCGGTACCTTTGCTTATAGACGTACGCCTTTTGGTTTATGCAATGCACCTGCTACCTTTCAAAGATGCATGACTGCTATATTCTTTGATTTTTTGTGAAAAGATTGTTGAGGTTTCCATGGATGATTCTCCGTTTACGGATCTTCTTTTGATGATTGCTTAAGCAACCTTGACCGAGTTTTGCAGAGATGTGAAGAAACTAATCTTGTATTGAATTGGGAGAAGTGCCACTTTATGGTTAATGAAGGTATTGTCTTGGGGCATAAAATTTCTGAAAGAGGTATTGAAGTTCATAAAGCTAAAGTGGATGCTACTGAAAAGATGTCGTGTCCTAAAGATATCAAAGGTATAAGAAGTTTCCTTGGTCATGCTGGTTTCTATAGGAGGTTTATTAAATACTTCTCTAAAATTTCTAGGCCTCTCACTAATCTCTTGCAAAAAGATGATTGTCGGTGTCAAAACCGGCGGATCTCGGGTAGGGGGTCCCGAACTATGTGTCTAAGGCGGATGGTAACAGGAGGCAGGAGACACGATGTTTTACCCAGGTTTGGGCCCTCTTGATGGAGGTAAAACCCTACGTCCTGCTTGATTAATCTTGATAATATGAGTAGTACAAGAGTTGATCTACCACGAGATCGGAGAGGCTAAACCCTAGAAGCTAGCCTATGGTATGATTGTCTGTTGTCCTACGGACTAAAACCCTCCGGTTTATATAGACACCGGAGGGGGCTAGGGTTACATAGAGTCGGTTACAAGGAAGGAGATCTATATATCCGTATTGCCAAGCTTGCTTTCCACGCCAAGGAGAGTCCTATACGGACACGGGACGAAGTCTTCAATCTTGTATCTTCATAGTCCAACAGTCCGGCCAAAGGATATAGTCTGGCTGTCTGGATACCCCCTAATCTAGGACTCCCTCAGTAGCCCCTGAACCAGGCTTCAATGACGATGAGTCCGGCGCGCAGATTGTCTTTGGCATTGCAAGGTGGGTTCCTCCTCCGAATACTTCATAGAAGATTTTGAACATGAGGATCGTGTCCGGCTCTGCAAAACAAGTTCCACATACCACCGTAGAGAGAATAATATGTCCACAAATCTAATCTGCTGACGTACCCCGTAGCGTGATATCACACCACAGCCAGGTCTTTATTCGAATCATTTTTCATAACCTATCTTAGCGCGTTTCGCGAGGCGGTTTCCTTGGCACGTCTTGTCGAAGCAGAGATCGTGTCCCCTTATTACGGGATTCCCATCAATAAGGGCGTGGGTAACCCAACCGCGCCACCAATTACGGCGCTTGGGGGATAAGCTAGTTTTACCAGGCTAGTGGGGGTGCATAGTTTTGTCCGCCCTTATAAAGGGATAAGGTCTCACCTTTTTCTACCCACGCCTTCTTCCTCCTTGCTCATCCATTCTCGCGCACTCGAGCTCCAACGCCCAAGTCCACATCCTTCTCCTCAACTCTCTCCAAACATGTCCGGAGCGGGAGGCAAGTGGATGGCCTCCTCCGTCATGGAGGGACACATCAAAAAGCTACGTGGAGCCGGATACTTAGCCGCGGATATCGCGCACCGGCTGCCAACCGCGGGGCAGGTCATCCCTACCCCGGAACCTCATGAAAGGGTGGTTTTCCTCCCCCACTTCGTCCATGGACTGGGGTTTCCCCTCCATCCATTCGTCCGCGGCCTCGTGTTCTATTATGGGCTGGACTTTCATGATTTGGCCCCGAATTTCATCCTCAACATCTCGGCGTTCATCGTCGTGTGCGAGGCTTTCCTCCGCATCCCGCCCCACTTCGGCCTGTGGCTGAGGACCTTCAATATCAAGCCGAAGGTGGTGGGCGGCCAACAAGCGGAATGTGGCGGAGCCATGGTGGGAAAAATTCCCAACGCTATATGGCTCGAGGGCTCCTTTGTGGAGACCATAAAGGGGTGGCAATCGGGATGGTTCTACATCACCGAGCCGTGCGACACCAACTGGGTGGCGGCCCCCGAGTTTCGATCCGGAATCCCCACGCGGCTCACTTCCTAGAAGGAGAAGGGCCTGTCCTGGGGTTCATCGGTGGAGCTGGACGGACTCCAGAAGTGTATCCGGAACATGATAAACAAGAAACTTAAGCTTGTCAACATAGTGCAGGTCATGCTCTTCTGCCGCATCCTCCCGTGTCAACAACGGGATTTCAACTTATGGGAGTTCGACCCGGCCCAGCACCAGACTCTGCATGAGCTATTCGACACGACGCATAAGGACGTCTGGAGGGTGTTGTTCAAGGGCGCCGAGGTCCCTCCTTCTCTTACCGAGGAACGCGGGCTAAGCGCGAAGCGCCCTGCGAATTCGGTAAGTTCTGTACATCTGGTAGGATATTTATTTCCCATAGCTTAACCATGTGCGAGATCTGAGCTCACATGCCTTTGACAGGACTGGGTGGAGACATCGGAGCGGATTAACTGTCCGGCCCCTCTGCCCGAAGACCCTGCGAACGCTCTCCTGACGGAGATGCGGACTCCGGCTCCTTATGAGGTGCCGGAGAAGACCAAGAAGAAAGCCAAGGGAACCTGAAAGAGTTCCCGGCACCAGGTGGTATCAGACTCATCGTCCGATAACACCGAGACGCACTCCTCCATGAAAATGAAGAGAAGGAAGATGAAGATTCTCCACCTCCAGCCGGGGGAGACAAGAAAAGGAAGGCTGCCCCAACCGGGGAGGCCGAAGGGTCCAAGAAGGGAAGGACTCTCCTTCCGGACTGCTCCACCACCGCCGCCGATGGCGAAGACGAGTGGCTGCTCAGGGCCAAGCCCCTGGCGAAGTCGTAAGTATTCGGATACCAGAGTAACTCATAGCATACCTTTGTCGCACTGCTTCTCCTAACGTAGAATATGATTATGCAGTCCGCCCCAAGCCCGTATCGACGTATCATCGTCGGACGGTTCCTTGGACTCGTCGACATGAATAGTGATACACTTCCAACCGCCTCCTCTCCTTGCCCTACGGACAATGCCGAGGTATTGTCTCAAGGGGCACCGAGCCGGGGGGAGACAGTCCCAGAGGCGCCTCAAGGCGACCTTCCGGACTCCAGGAGCAAAGGGAGCAAGGCTCCCAGGGGCTCCAAGTTCGGCCCTCAGCCGAACATCGTGCCGGAACCTCCAGTGGTTCCGGACTCGGGCAGGCGGCTCCCTTCCAAAAGGGGCAAGCCCCGTGAGGGTGACCTCTATCCATCCAGAGGCACCAGATGACCTACTGGGAGCGCTTCGCGGCGCTTCCATCGACGAAGAGCACCACACTATTATGAGTGTGGTGATCCAGAAGGTTCAGTCCACCAAGAGCTGACTGACTGAAGCCTGTGCCAGCCTTCTAACAGGCTTTGAGGTAAGTATTTAAAATATAGGAAAATATTACCGCATAGACAGTAGCCCCTGATGCTCTTTTTGGTGTTCACAAAGAAAAGCCGAATAGAGGATCAAATAATATCGGCAGGAGTCTAATATAAGTATCTATGTATGCGTATGCAGGCTTCGCTGCTGACCTCTGCCGCACTGACTGCGGAGGTCGCCGCACTGAAGCAGGACCTCAAGGGGTCCGAGAAAGAGCTCGGCCTTGCCAAGAGGCAGCTCCAGGAGAACAGAGGTAAGTAATACCTTGTCTATATAAAAAAGAAAATGTGGTTGCTAAATGACAGGATCATCATGAATGTGCCAGGGGCCACGACCGAAGTGGCGACCCTGAAGCAAGCGTTGTCCGAGGCCGAAAACAAAGCGGCCAAGGAGCGCACCGAGCGGGAAAAACAAGAGGCACGGGTGGGCGAGGTGCAACAAGAGCTCCAGGCTCTCGTGAAGAAGCACGAGCTAGGCTTTGGAGCTTGACTCGAAGACACGAGAGTCCGAGCTTGCCGCAGCCCTCGAGAGCACAAAGCATGCCAAGGCTGAAGCCCAAAAGGCCCTCTAGGAAATTGAGGCGATGAGGAAGATAGCGGCGGGTAAGGCATTCAATATGCAAAGCAAGCATGTGAAAGTAAATTACTTGTTACTTACCAGAGTTCGGAGCTCTCCAGGAGCATTCGCAGATTTGCCCTGCAGGCCGAGGAGGGAAGCTCGACGGAGAAGTTGTTCTGGTCTCAGTATACTGGGACCGAACATCCGATGCCTATGAGCAACCAGCTGAAGAAACTAGTCGAGCTGCACAAGGCGGCCGAACAGGCCATGAGGGGCCTTATAGTCCAGATGTGGCATGTCGACTCTCTTCCCAATAGCTACTTCGGCCTGGTGAGGCGGCTTGTGGATGCCTGCCCACGGCTGGAGGTCATCAAGCGGTCCGTCTGCATCGAAGTTGCACGCCGGGCCTTTGCCCGTGCAAAGGTGCACAGGGCCAAGATGGACGCCGAGAAGCTGGTGAAGGAGGGGCCGCCGCAGGGCAAGGAGCATCGCCGCCCTGAGATGTATTATGAGGGTGTCCTGAAGGGTGCCCGTCTTGTGTCGGACGAGTGTGCGAAGGATGTAATTTTGAATGAACTTCCTCGTGTGATCCTGTATTATGAAAACTTGTTCATATGCGCTATGCAATGCTTGTTTGAATTTAAAATATTACCTTCTGTGCGGCTGTTTATCAAATCTGAGAGATGGCCAGTCGTCGGCTTTTACCCCCATGCCACGAGTGCTGGGGTGTTTAGGATAAACCTGAGCACTCTTTTTCCCATTTTTGGGTCCTTCGAGGGAGGTGCTCAGCACAACGAACAAGGCAATCAGACTATAATGCTTTATCACTCTCACTTAGCCATAGAAGTCTACAACTTTAAATTTTGGCGAAGCCCCTAGTATTCGGAAGGCCGAATTCAGGGCGCTATACACGCCTTAAGCCGGACAAAGCCGACTCCTCGCTCTAAGCGGCATAAGTCTTTAGGGACTCGAGACCTCTCGAACAGCGACCAGCTCTCACCTTAACATGACAGTCAGTTTTAGCTTTCTCTACTGAGGTGCTTAGCCCAGATGAACCGGGGAACAATCGCAGTAGTTCTCCCAGTGCTACCTTAGCCGATATAGCGGAACGTAAGGTACCAAAACATGGGAGCCGGGAAAACCCAACTATTGACCCAAGACATAATTCGGAGCTGATGCATATAATGCTATAAGTTTGGGGTGCCGCACTGTCAAAAGTGTTCGGACTTCTCACGCCATATTATGGGGTACGCTTAAGCCCCTGGCGTATTGGCCGTACCAGAGTGTACGGGTGCTGAATGTCATGAATGAACATATATTGTGTATTGTGTAATAGAGAATGTGATAATAGTCTAGTGCTATGCATTGTGTATTCAAAGGTGTGTCGAAGCAGAATGATACAAGTAGTGCGATAAGCAAAAAGTATGACTATTTGACATGTCCCCTCCAAGGACAACCTGAGGAATGGTATTTAAACCAAGTATTTCACTCGTTATCAGAGGCCACCTGGGAGTTTCGTGGTGCGACGTAGCTTTCTGCGTCCTTGGTTGTTGCATCGTGTGTCTGGCAATCATACAGCCGGACAGGGTTTCCAGAGATTAAAGTCCTAAAAGAGAGAAAAATAACAAAGCGGGAAGCCCCTAGTGCGGTTGAGCCGCGTCTTGGGGCGTGCCGTAGTCGTGCCCCCCTCCCCACCTGTGCCCATGGTATTTTCAATGCATAATTATGTACGCGTGGAACGGATTTTGCCGTTTGGCTGGGACTGGGGCGGGGGCCGCATTGCTATGCGAGCTCGGAACGTGCCAGGCGGTCTTGTTGCCGATTACTTTGGGCGCGCTTGAAGGTGTCTGGGTCTTTAATCGCCGAACTGGTGGATTGCCTTAAGAGGCTGCTTTGCGCTTCTGCTGCGAGGGCCGCAGTGTGCTCCTCCGTGCGGAGAGAGCGCTCTATGTTTCCATTGACTGTGATGACCCCCCGAGGTCCTGGCATCTTGAGCTTGAGGTATGCATAATGTGGTACCGCATTGAATCTCGCAAATGTGGTTCGCCCGAGCAATGCATCATAGCCACTGCGGAACGGGACTATATCAAAGATTAACTCCTCGCTTCGGAAGTTATCCGGGGATCCGAAGACCACTTCCAGTGTGACTGAGCCTGTCCAATGGGCCTCTACACCTGGTATGACGCCTTTGAAGGTCGTTTTTGTGGGTTTGATCCTTGAGGGGTCTATGCCCATTTTGCGCACTGTGTCCTGATAAAGCAGGTTCAGGCTGCTGCCGCCATCCATAAGGACTCGAGTGAGGTGAAATCCGTCAATGATTGGGTCTAGGACCAGTGTGGCGAATCCGCCATGACGGATACTAGTGGGGTGGTCCCTGCGATCGAAGGTGATCGGACAGGAGGACCATGGGTTGAACTTTGGGGCGACTGGCTCCAACGCATATACGTCCCTTAGCGCATGCTTCCGCTCCCTCTTGGGGATGTGGGTTGCGTATATCATGTTCACCGTCCGCACTTGTGGGGGCAACCTCTTCTATCCTCCGGTGTTCGGCTGCCGGGGCTCCTCCTCGTCATCGCTATGTGACCCCTTATCTTTGTTTTCGGCATTTAACTTGTCGGCCTGCTTGAACACCCAACAATCCCTGTTGTGTTGTCGGTGTCAAAACCGGCGGATCTCAGGTAGGGGGTCCCGAACTGTGTGTCTAGGCAGATGGTAACAGGAGGCAGGGACACAATGTTTTACCAAGGTTCGGGCCCTCTTGATGGAGGTAAAACCCTACGTCCTGCTTGATTGATATTGATGATATGGGTAGTACAAGAGTAGATCTACCACGAGATCAAGGAGGCTAAACCCTAGAAGCTAGCCTGTGGTATGATTGTTGTTCGTCCTACGGACTAAAACCTTCCGGTTTATATAGACACCGGAAAAGGCTAGGGTTACACAGAGTCGGTTACAATGGTAGGAGATCTACATATCCGTATCGCCAAGCTTGCCTTCCACGCCAAGAAAAGTCCCTTCCGGACATGGGACGAAGTCTTCAATCTTGTATCTTCATAGTCCAGGAGTCCGGCCGAAGGTATAGTCCGGCTATCCGGACACCCCCTAATCCAGGACTCCCTCAGTAGCCCCTGAACCAGGCTTCAATGACGACGAGTCTGGCGCGCAGATTGTCTTCGGCATTGCAAGGCGGGTTCCTCCTCCAAGTACTTCATAGAAGATTTTGAACACAAAGGTAGTGTCCGGCTCTGCAAAATAAGTTTCCACGTATTGCCATAGAGAGAATAATATTTACACAAATCTAATCTGCTGACGTATTCTGTAGCATGACATCACACCACGGCCAAGTCTTTATTCGAATCGTTTTATTGTCCCATGTCAGCGCGTTTAGCGAGGCGCTTTCCTTGGCACGTCTTGTCAAAGCAGAGATCGTGTCCCCTTATTCTGGGATTCTCATCAATAGGAGCATGGGTAACCCAACTGTACCCGTTGGTATGTTTTCTCGATCAAAGGCGAGTCCCAAACGGTCACGGGGAGGGCCCTTGGTATTCAACCTCTTATAAAGAGACCAAGGCCTTACTCCTTTCTTTCAATCTCAAACGAGTTCGCCCTTCGCCTTGAGTTCCAACACCCAAGGCTCCAGATTTCAGGTGCTTCGGACCTTCGACAATGTCCGGTTCCGACCTTCGAGGCCGATGGATGCCCTCCTCCGTCACGGAGGAGGACGTGCTGAAGTTGAGAGAGGCCAGGTTCTTGACCGGCGAAATCTCGCATAGGCTGCCTGCTCAAGGGCAGGTCATTCCCACTCCCAAGCCTGGTGAGAGTGTGGTGTTCATGTCTCACTTCCTTCGGGGGCTAGGCTTCCTGACGGATCCCTTCATGAGGGGGCTTATGTTTTATTATGGGATGGAATTTCACGACTTAGCTCCGGAGTCCATCCTCCATATTTCCTCATTCATCGTCGTGTGTGAAGCCTTCCTCCGTATTACTCCTCACGTCGGACTATGGCTCAAGACCTTCAAAGTAGAGCCGAAGATGATCGACGGACGGCACGCGGAGTGCGGAGGTGCTTTTATAAGCAAGAATACTGGTGCTCCATGGCCCGAGGGCTCTTTTCAAGGGGAGTCCATCTTATGGCAACGAGAGTGGTTTTATATCACGGCTCCCAGGAGCACCAAGTGGGTGGCGCTGCCTGCTTTCCGCTCGGGTCCCCCGCCACGACTGGCGCCATGGGTCAATAAGGGGCTGGACTGGGGGTCGGCAAAGGACGTGCCCCTGTTGCAGGGCCGCATCCGAGATCTCCTAGAAAGAGACATCAGTCTGGTCGTGATGACGCAGGTTATGTTAATTCACCGAGTTCTGCCCTGCAAACGTCGCCCCCTCCGCCTGTGGGAGTTCAACCCAGAGAGACCACGATTTCTCCAACATTTTCTTGGCATGACGCCCGTGGAGATGTACAAATTGTTCTTCGGACCACAAGTAGTGTGTCCGGATTCTACGGAGGACGCAGGTCTGAGCTGCAATCATCCGGATACTCAAGTAAGTAGCCTTGTGCCTGGACTCGCTATCCGTATATTTATCATAAAATTTCCCCTAAAAGAGTTGTCCTTTAAACAGGAGTGGATAGCGAAAGCAAAGCTAATTAGGTGTCCGGCCCCCCTCCCCGAGACCATGCCGGGTCCCATGCTAGTCAGGATGTTGGAGGTTTTGCCTTCAAAGGAAAGCGAGGGAGGGGACAAGGAAGCTACAGCCTCCTCGAAGGAGGTTGTCCGGAAGGGAGGAATCGAAAATTCCTCTCCTCAGGGGAAGAAGAAGACCGCCTCTGAAGACCCGGAGACCATGGCCTCAAAGCGGGGGAAGAAATCTTCGTCAGAGGGTCCTGTGCTGGGGGATACTTCGGCCGAATTATGCCCTCAAGGGGATCAACCCTCCACCGAGCCGTAAGTATAGAGGAGTTTTCTTTTTAAGAAACGAGAGAAATCCTTGCTTTATTTCTGAGAAAAGTAATCGAAAATTTACCTTGTAGCTCGGACCTTAGCCCTTCTCAGCAGAGCTCGTCTTTGGGGGATCTTCTTCCGGAGATGATGGAGAGCGGAACGCCTCCCCCTGCCGTACCGCCTTGCGAGGCAGGCGACCCTGAGGTATCGTCGCGGAGGGTTTCTCCGAATCCGGCAGGGCCGGAAGGTAGTCATATGGCCCCCCAAGGCCCTCCGCGTCCGGCCTTCGAAAAGGGCCATCGGACGAGTCCGGCGCCGTCTAGTGCGCGGTCGGAGGAGCTGAAGGATCTGCTAGGGCGAGCATCTATCTCAGAGGAGCACCGTGCATTGATGGGTACGGTGATTGAGAGGATTTCATCCGCGGAGAGTGGATTGCACGAGGCCGTCAGGAGTTTACTGACAGGTTTTGAGGTACGCGAAATAATGTACCATTTTTGGACAGTTGCGCATAAATAAGATGCGCCATGTGTAGATAGTAGCCCCTGAGACTCTGTGTGTTGTCAAAAGTGACGGCGCGCAGAGGATCATAATCCCAGGTCTAACATGCCACCTTCATACGTAGGTGGCGAAGTGTCCGGTGGTCAGCCGGACTGATGAAGGTGCCGAGCTAAAGCGGCAACTTGACGTGGCGGATGCCGACATCGCGCTTGTCAACAAGCGGCTTGACGAGGCACAAGGTATGTAATTCCTCCGGCGGCACCTGGTAAGAGGAGCTTTATGTCAGTATCTTACAATGTGTGCGCTTGATGTAGATGGTTCTACTGCCATGGAGAATCTTCGGGCGGAACTTGCCTGAGCCAAGGAGCAAGCCAGGAAAAGTGATGTGGCTGCCTTAAAGGCAATTGAAGAGCTGAAAGCCGAACAGGCTGCTCACTGCCGAAGCAAGAAGGAAATGGCCGAGATGGCCGTGAAGCTGAAGAACGCTGCTAACCGTTGCAAGCTTCTTGAAAAAGAAGATCGGGCGGAACAGACGGACCTGGAGAAGGCCATTGCCGATGCCAAGGATGCTCGCTCTGCGATGAGAGCTATGAAGGAGGAGCTGCGTCTGGCCGGAGAGATCGCCGCTGGAAAGCCCTTTATGCTGTGGAGGAAGTTATGTGATCCTAAACATGCTCCGTTAGACCAGATGTGGAGTACGGCGGACACCTATCTGGATTTGGCAGCGAGTGCCGCGGATGCGGCCGAACACTTCCGAGATCAAGAAGATCGCGAAGTGGAAAAGCTCTTTTGGTCGCAGTTCCACAATCCGGAGCGTCCACTGTCATTAGCTGATCGTTTGGCCGAATGGGCCAAGCTAAATAGGTTGTCCGGACTCGCCATGAAGTATGTCATGAGTCATCTGTGGCCAGAGAGGCTAGAGCCGAAAAGTTATTTCAACTTAGTGCAGCAGTTCCTTGGTGCGGCGCCGCATATCAATGCGATGAAGAGGTCAGCATGCATAGAGGGTGCGCGGATGGCTCTTGCCCGTGTGAAGACATACTGGGCAGAAATGGAGGCCACCACTATTACATTCCCAGACTCGGATGGAAGCCGAGTACCTGCCGAGCACTATTTTCAGGAAGTTCTGCAAGGCGCTTGTTTAATAGAGACGCAATGCTCGAAGGATACAATATTTGAATAGCATATATTATTGTAAAACGACATTTTGATAAATTGTAGAAGCGTTTTATACTTGTGCCTGCAAGTATTATAATACCTCCTGTGCGGCCGTTTAGCATATATGTATATATAATCTGAAACAAGGCAGTCGTCGGCTTCAGCCCCCACGCACATAATGCGGGGGTGTTCGCAGAAGGCGCATTTTCACACTTGATCCAACGTCTTGGTCCTACAAAGGACGTGCTAGCGCAGCGAACTAGGCAATCGGACTATGTTGCTTTATCACTTTCACTTAGCCATAGGAGTTTGACAGTGAGGCTACTTATATAGCCCCTAGTGGCACCTGCGCTTGCCCGAACTCGGGGCGCGTATGTGCCTGGCCGGGAAACGGCCCTTCGTTAATGCGGAGGAAACCTAAAGATTCCGGTAAGTCATCGAGTGGTTGACCAGTCTCACGCTATATCATGACAGTCAGTTTTCGGCTTTCTCTACTGAGGTGCTCGCCTGGCCGAACCGGGGCACAATCGTAGTAGTTCTCCTGGTGCCGCCTTAGCCGATAGAGCGGAACGTAAGGTAGCAAAACACAGGAGCCGGGCAAACCCAACATTTGACCAAAGACATGATTCGGAGCTGATGCATATAAGGCCAAACTCGCGACGCCGAACACTCCCTAAGGTATTCGGTCTTTATGAGGGCGGGCAGGATAACGCCCTTAGTAATAAGCCCCTAGTGTCCAGGTACGCGCAAAACTCTGACGTGGCCACATGCCAAAACGCCAGCCTCCTCCTTGGTTATACCAAGAAACCAGGGGATGTGTATCAACAAGAGACAGTAAAAAAGGTTTACGCAAGGTCTTAATCTGAAAAGAATCCTTGGAACGGGTCCCTGCTGCACGTCTGCGCCTGTGTCTCCGTTGTGCCGTATCCTGGACGGGCGTAGCACGGTGTTCATCTGTAAAAGAGAGGAACGTAGTTTAGGAAAGATCGTGCCGAACATGAGTTATACTAAATAAACGAAGTATAAATTGAAATGGGTAAAATTGAGCTTTATTGTCTCTTGTTTTATATGCACGGAGCCCCTAGTACAGGGGTATACGGCTATTAAGCCTTTATCAATTGTATGTTTATGCCGGACTCGTCTAGCCATGTCCGTGGTCTTGACGACCTGTTTAGGTGCTTTGGCTGGTGAAGCCGCTTTATTATGGGGCTGTCAAGGCAGCCGCACTGTCTTCCGCGCGGGGGGAACACTCAATGTTTTCCCTTTAATGAGATGATGCCTCGTGGACCGGGCATCTTAAGCGTAAGAGATGCATAATGCGGTATTGCGTTAAAGCGGGGAAAGCTTCGCGTCCCAGCAGTGCTTGATAGCTACTTGAGAATGGGGCGATGTGGAAAGTTAGTTGTTCGCGACGGAAGTTATCGGGGGAGCCGAACATAACTTCTAGCCGGAGAGAACCCATGCAACGGGCATCCGGGACTGGCATTACCCCTTGAAAGGAGGTTTTGCTATGGCGAATTTTTGTTAGGTCTATCCGCATGTTGCGGATTGTGTCCTGGTATAACAGGTTTAGACCACTGCCGTCGTCCATCAGGACATTTGTAAAGTGGAGTCCACCGATTATTGGATCTAATACCAAGGCAGTCCAGCCTGCGTTCTGGATACTTCTAGAGTAATCCTGATGGTTGAAGGTGATCGGTTTTAACAACCATTGGCGAGACTCCTTTGGGATAGGCCGTATGGCGCATATCTCTGTTGGCGCCATTCTGTTCGTCACGTGAAGTAAGTTTACTATTTTGACTTCTTGTGGGAAATCCTTTTGTTTCCTAGTGCTCTTCTTGTGGGGTTCGTCGTCGTCCTCACTTGGTGTGTCGAGCCCCTTGTGTTCGACGTTGAGTTTGCCGGATTGCTTGAAAACCCAACAATCTCTGTGGGTATGAATCGCAGGCTTCCCGGGAGTACTGTGTGACATATCTTGTCCAAGATTTTGTTTAAGTTGGATAGCTCATCCCTGTTATCCTTGAGAGGCGGCTTTCTCTGATTCTGCCGCGAGCTTTTGAATCCGGCGTTGACCGCCGTGCTCTTTGGGTTGTTTCCCTTATTCTGGCGTTGGTCCTTGCTGCGTCGGGGTTTTTCGTTTCCATCCCTAACTTCGGATGTACTTGGATCGCTGGTGCTACATCTTGCCAACCAGCTGTCCTCTCCTGCGCAAAAGCGGGTCATGAGGCTTGTTAATGCGGCCATTGTTCTTGGCTTTTCTTGGCCGAGGTGTCTGGCGAGCCATTCATCTTGAACGTTATGCTTAAAAGCTGCTAGGGCTTCGGCGCTCGGACAGTCGACTATCTGATTCTTTTTAGTAAGAAATTTGTTCCAGAATTTCCGGGCTGACTCTCCGGGCTGTTGAGTTACGTGACTGAGATTGTCTGCATCCGGAGGGCGGACATAGGTCCCTTGAAAATTTGCCCAGAAAGCATCCTCAAGCTCTTCCCAACTTCCAATGGTGTTTTCGGGAAGGCTTTTGAGCCAATGCCGGGCTGGCCCTTTAAGCTTGAGGGGTAAGTATTTTATGGCGTGGAGGTCATCTCCTCTGGCCATGTGTATGTGGAGGATATAATCCTCGATCCAGACCCCAGGGTTTGTTGTTCCGTCGTACGCCTCTATGTTTACAGGCTTGAATCCCGCTGGAAATTCATGGTTCAGCACCTCATCGGTGAAACATAGGGGGTGTGCGGCACCCCTGTATTTGGGTGTGCCGTGATGTTCGGATATTTGTTGTGTTGCATTGCTTACTAGAGCTTGCTTTCTTGGCCCGTAGATAGATCTGGCTGGGCCATCTTTTTGATGCAGATCCTTTGGTGGATCGCGTGCCGGCTTGTGTGCGTCGCCGCTTGCCGCTCCATGCTGGCCATGCGGTCGTCTATCCGACCGGGTTGCTTTCCTAATTTTTGACTGCGGGGGCTCTAAGGCCTCCTTGTTAAATTCAGGCAGTAGCTTTCGCTTTGGATAGCTTTTTGTGCGGCGACTGCCGCCATATTTGTCTGCGGTGTTGCGTACTTTGCTCCATCTTATTCTGAGTGCATCTTCCGCAGTTTTGAGCTTCCGCTTCTGCTTTTTCAGGCTACGCGCAGTGGCGATGAGCCATTCGTGGAGGTTCTTTTGCTCCATGAGCCTATCCGGCGTAAGGTCGTCCGGACTGTTGTTTTCGCCGGGGACGGGGTGTTCGGTTTGTTTATCCAAGCTGCCCTATTTGGACGGTTGCTCGAAGGCATGTTCGTCATCCGCCGGCTCGTCCTGCTCTATGGCTGGGTCTGTATGGTTGCTGTCTCTGTCGAGGCGGGGCTTGGAGCGGTGCTTTCGTCGCCGCTTTGATTGCTTTTTGAGTGAACGATCCCTCATTGCATCCCTGTGTTCCTCGTCGTTGCTTCCTTTGGGTGTGTCCACCATGTATACATCATGACATGAGGTGGATGTCCAGTGCCTTATAGGCATTGGTTCATGTTCATCTCCTACATCGTCGTCCATACCGTCGATGTCTTCGGCGTCGAAGTCGAGCACGTCGTTTAAATTATCGACAGTGGCTACGAAGTGGGTGGTAGGTTGGCTTTGAATTTCTTCATCATCCGCATCCCAACCTTGTTGACCATAGTCCGGCCAGGGCTCTCCCGATAAAGAGAGAGACTTTAGTGAATTCAGAATATCGCTGAAGGGCGAGTGCTGAAAGATGTCCGCGGCGGTGAACTCCATGATCGGCGCCCAATCGGGTTCGATCGGTAGGGGCGCGGAGGGCTCGGAGTCTGGAGAGGAGTCCGGCTCCTTGGAGTCATGGGCTTCGCAAAGAATAGGGATGGTGTTCGGCGCAATCGCCGTAGAGATTGCAGCCCCCGAGGCGGTGTCCAACCACCCATCCTCGATTGGCGCAGTTGGCTCCGAATTAAGGGTCGGAGCTGATGCGGGTGCGGCCTCCAGGGCACTGTTCGGCGGCAAAGCAAGATCATGCCCATCGTGACAGTGGGGCGCGCTCGGCTGCGGCTCAAATCCGTCGAAGATCAAGTCTCCGCGGAGGTCGGCCGTGTAGTTCAAACTTCCAAATCTGACTTGATGGCCAGGGGCGTAGCTTTTGATCTGCTCCAGATGGCCAAGCGAATTGGCCCGCGGTGCAAAGCCACCAAATACTAAGATCTATCCGGGGAGAAAAGTCTCACCCTGGATCGCATCGTCGTTGATGATCGGAGGAGCCATCGGGCCTAAAAGTGACGACACAGGGGAACTCTCAATGAAAGCACCAATGTCGGTGTCAAAACCGGTGGATCTCGGGTAGGGGGTCCCGAATTGTGCGTCTAGGCGGATGGTAACAGGAGGCAGGGGACACAATGTTGTACCCAGGTTCGGGCCCTCTAGATGGAGGTAAAACCCTATGTCCTGCTTGATTAATATTGATGATATGGGTAGTACAAGAGTAGATCTACCACGAGATCAAGGAGGCTAAACCCTAGAAGCTAGCCTATGGTATGATTCTTGTTCGTCCTACGGACTAAAACCCTCCAGTTTATATAGACACCGGAGAGGGCTAGGGTTACACAGAGTCGGTTACAATGGTAGGAGATCTACATATCCGTATCGCCAAGCTTGCCTTCCACGCCAAGAAAAGTCCCTTTCGGACACGGAACGAAGTCTTCAATCTTGTATCTTCATAGTCGAGGAGTCCGGCCGAAGGTATAGTTCGGCTATCCGGACACCCCCTAATCCAGGACTCCCTCAGGTGTGGTTGGCTGGCTTGTCGGGGTGCCGTGTATTTGACACGAGCGATCGAGTATACGGTCCAAACTGGACGGGCCCGGAGTGCTTCTTTTGAATGACTTTTTCCGCTGACCGGGTTTAGAGCCTTTGAATCCGGCATTGGCTGTCGTATCCTTGGTATTGTCGCTGTTGATGCGGCGCTTCTGTTTGTTGCGACGTGACCTGCCATTGCCATCCTTGGTATCCGAAGTACCATGATTCTTTGATATATTATTGCTGCGAGCCAGCCAGCTGTCTTCTCCCGCGCAAAAGCGGGTCATGAGTGTCGTGAGGGCTGCCATAGATTTCGGCTTTTCCTGGCCAAGGTGCCGGGCGAGCCACTCGTCGTGGATGTTGTGCTTAAAAGCTGCTAGGGCCTCTGCATCCGGACAGTCGATGATTTGATTTTTATTTGTCAGGAACCGTGTCCAGAATTGCCTGGCCGATTCCTCTGGCTGTTGAATTATGTGGCTCAAGTCATCGGCATCTGGTGGTCGCACATAAGTGCCCTGGAAGTTGCCGAGGAATGCGGCTTCCAGATCTTCCCAACAGCCAATGGATTCTGCTGGCAGGCTGCTGAGCCAATGCCGAGCTGGTCCTTTGATTCTGAGTGGGAGGTATTTGATGGCGTGTAGATCGTCACCGCGGGCCATGTGGATGTGTAGGAGGAAGTCCTCGATCCATACCGCAGGATCTGTTGTGTCGTCGTATGATTCGATATTTACGGGTTTGAAACCCTCTGGGATTTGGTGATCCATTACTTCGTCTGTGAAGCATAGGGGGTATGAAGCGCCTCTGTACTGGGCTATATCGCGACACAGCTCAAATGAGTCTTTTCCGCTGTGTTCGGCCCGGCCGGACTTACTTTTACTGTATCCGGCGTGACGGTTATCGTCTCGCATAGTGGCGCGCCCTTGTGATCCGTAGATCGATCTTGCGTGTTTTGCTTTGTCCTCCAATACGTCTCGCAGGTCTGGCGTATTTCCCCATGCCTTGACATTTTTATTTGAGTGGCGTCGGGGTGCGGGCTGAGCTTTTGGCTGAAATGCCTCTCTGTCGCGGCCATGGGGTGGCCGATCAGCCGCGTCATATGCTGGAGATGTAAGTTTTGGTGCTTCCTCCTCCAGTCGGGGTAGCAACCTGCTCTTTGGGTAACTCTTGGAGGGGCGTTCGAGTTTATATTCCTCGGCCGCAAGGACTTCAGTCCATCTGTCAGCTAGCAAATCTTGATCAGCTTGAAGCTGCTGTTGCTTTTTCTTAAGGCTATTTGCCGTGGTTATAAGCCGGCGCTTGAAGCGCTCTTGTTCGACGGGATCCTCAGGCACGACAAATTCATCATCATCGAGGCTTGCCTCGTCTTCGGAGGGAGGCATGTAATTATCATCCTCCGCCTCTCCATCTGCCGCTCTCTCGGGAGGGCTGGCTTCTCCATCCTCCTGCTCTAAATCTTGCTGGAGGGGATTGTTGTTATCTTCGGCACTGTCCGGAGTGCTATTATCTCCTGTGCCGGTGTCACCGCTTTTGCCTTGGCGAGACTTAGAGCGGCGCCGTTGACGCCGGCGCTTGGGTTGCTTCTTGGAGGGGTCATCCTCCGCTGTCCCGTCGCCATTGCCTTCTTTGGGTGTGTCCACCATATATATATCATATGATGAGGTGGCTGTCCAATACCCTGTGGGCAGTGGCTCTTGTTCGCCTCCTGCATCGTTGTCCATGCCGTCGATGTCTTCGGAGTCGAAGTCGAGCATGTCGGTCAAATCGTCGACAGTGGCTACTAAGTGGGTGGTGGGAGGGCGGCGAATTTCTTCGTCATCCGCATCCCAATCCTGCCGGACATAGTTTGGCTAGGACTCTCCTGACAAGGAGAGAGACCTTAATGAGTTCAGTATGTCGCCGAAAGGCGAGTGCTGAAAGATATCCGCGGAGGTGAACTCCATGATCGGCGCCCAGTCGGATTTGACAGGCACAGGCGGTTCGGAGTCCGTGGCCGGGGAAGAATCCGGTAGTTCGGTGTCACGGCTCCCGTGAAGGGTAAGGTCGATCCTTGGCTTGATCGTCGCTGAGAATACGGCCTCCGTGGAGGGGTCTATCCACCCGTCCATGGATGGCGCAATTGGCTCTGAATTGAGGGTCGGAGCGGTTGCCGGTGTGGTCTCCTGAACACTGTCCGATGGTAGAGCTAAATCATGCTCATCGTGACCGTGCGGTGCACTCGGCAGGGGCTCGAATCCGTCGAAGATCAAGTCTCCACGGATGTCGGCTGTGTAGTTTAAGCTTCCAAACCTGATCTAGTTGCCAGGGGCGTAACTCTCGATCTGCTCCAGATGGCCAAGCGAGTTGGCCCACAGTGCGAAGCCGCCGAATACAAAAATCTGTCCGGGGAGAAAAGTCTCACCCTGGACTGCATCGCTATCGATGATTGAAGGAGCCATCAAGCCTAATGATGACGACACAGAGGAACTCTCAATGAAAGCACCAATGTCGGTGTCAAAACCGGTGGACCTAGGGTAGGGGTCCCAAACTGTGTGTCTAAGGCGGATGGTAACAGGAGGCAGGGGACACGATGTTTTACCCAGGTTCGGGCCCTCTTGATGGAGGTAAAACCCTACGTCCTACTTGATTAATCTTGATAATATGAGTAGTACAAGAGTTGATCTACCACGAGATCGGAGAGGCTAAACCCTAGAAGCTAGCCTATGGTATGATTGTCTGTTGTCCTACGGACTAAAACCCTCTGGTTTATATAGACACCGGAGGGGTCTAGGGTTACACAGAGTCGGTTGCAAGGAAGGAGATCTATATATCTGTATTGCCAAGCTTGCCTTCCACGCCAAGGAGAGTCCTATCCGGACACGGGACGAAGTCTTCAATCTTGTATCTTCATAGTCCAACAGTCCGGCAAAAGGATATAGTCCGGCTGTCCGGATACCCCCTAATCCAGGACTCCCTCAATGTTCCTTTTGTTTTTTATGACGATTGTGTAGAAGCATTTGAAATACTTAAGAAAGCCTTGATTTCTGCACCTATTGTTAAGCCACCTAATTGGAACTTACCTTTTGAAATTATGTGTGATGCTAGTGATTATGTTGTTGGTGTTGTTCTAGGACAAAGAATTGATAAGAAATCAAATGTTATTCAATATGCTAGTAAAACTCTAGACAGTGCCCAGAGAAATTATGCTACTACTTAAAAAGAATTTTTAGCAGTTGTATTTGCATGTGATAAGTTCGGACCTTATATTGTTGATTCCAAAGTAACTGTTCACACCGATTATGCTGATATTGAATATCTTATGGAAAATAAAGATGCTAAACCTACAATTATTAGATGGGTTCTCTTGCTACAAGAATTTGATTTGCATAATATTGATAGAAAGGGAGCTGGGAACCCCGTTGCAGACAACTTGTCTAGGTTAGAAAATGTTCTTGATGACCCACTACCTATTGATGATAGTTTTCCTGATGAACAATTAAATGGCATAAATGCTTCTCGTAATACTCCATGGTATGATGATTATGCTAATTACATTGTTGCTAAATTTATACCACCTAGTTTCACATACTAGCAAAAGAAAAAGGTTTTCTATGATTTAAGACATTACTTTTGGGATGACCCGCACCTTTATAAAGGAGTAGATGGTGTTATTAGACGTTGTGTACCTGAGCATGAACAGGGACAAATCCTACGCAAGTGCCACTCCGAGTCTTATGGAGGACACCATGCTGGAGACAGAACTGCACATAAGGTATTGCAATCCGATTTTTATTGGCCTACTTTCTTCAAGGATGCTTGTAAGTTTTTCTTGTCATGTGATGGATGCCAGAGAATTGGTAATATTGGTAGACATGAGGAAATGCCAATGAACTACTCACTTGTTATTGAACCATTTGATGTTTGGGGCTTTGATTATATGGGATATTTTCCTTCCTCTAATGGGTATACACATATTTTAGTTGTTGTTGATTACGTTACTAGGTGGGTAGAAGCTATTCCAGCTAGTAGTGCTGATCATAACACTTCTATTAAGATGCTTAAAGAAGTTAATTTTTCTAAGGTTTGGAGTCCCTAGATATTTAATGACTGATGGTGGTTCACATTTTATTCATGGTGATTTCCGTAAAATGCTTGCTAAGTATGATGTTAACCATAAAATTGCATCTCCATATCATTCTCAGTCTAGTGGTCAAGTAGAATTGAGCAATAGAGAGATTAAATTAATTTTGCAAAAGACTGTTAATAGATCTAGAAATAATTGGACTAAGAAACTTGATGATGCATTATGGGCTTTTAGAACTGCTTATAAGAATCCTATGGGTATGTCTCCGTATAAAATGGTTTACGGAAAAGCATGTCATTTGCCTCTTGAACTAGAACATAAGGCATATTGGGCTATTAAAGAGCTCAATTATGATTTCAAACTTGGCGGTGAGAAGAGGTTATTTGACATTAGCTCACTTGATGAATGGAGAACACAAGCCTATGAGAATGTCGAGTTGTTTAAAGAAAAGGTTAAAAGATGGCATGACAAAAGGATACAAAAGCGTGAGTTTAAAGTTTTGATGGCTCCAGACCGGTAAACCTCCTCGATGACATATGTGCCTTCCCATTTTGAGAGGATCTTTCCTGCAAAAAATCTAAAACGGGAGTTGTACAAAAGAACATTTTCTCCGACTTTAAACTCATGCTTTTGGATTCTTTTGTCATGCCATCTTTTAACTTTTTCTTTGAATAACTTTGAATTTTCGTAAGCTTGGGTTCTCCATTCATCTAAAGAGCTAATATCAAATAACCTCTTTTCACCAGCAAGTTTGAAATCATAATTGAGTTCTTTGATTGCCCAATATGCTTTATGTTCTAACTCAAGAGGCAAATGGCAAGCTTTTCCATAAACCATTTTATATGGAGACATACCCATAGGATTTTTATAAGATGTTCTATAAGCCCAAAGTGCATCATCTAATTTCTTAGACCAATTCTTCCTGGGCCTATTGACAATATTTTGCAATATTAATTTTATTTCTCTATTGCTAAGTTCAACTTGACCACTAGACTGAGGATGATAGGGTGATGCAATTCTATGGTTAACATCATACTTGGCAAGCATTTTACGGAAAGCACCATGAATAAGTGTGAACCACCATGAGTCATTAAATATCTAGGGCTCCAAACCTTGGACAAATAACTTCCTTAAGCATTTTAATAGAGGTGTTGTGATCAACACTACTGGTTGGAATGGCTTATACCCATTAGAGGAAGGAAAAGGTCTCATGTAATCAAATCCCCAAACATCAAATGGTTCAACAGCAAGTGAATAATTCATATGCATTTCTTGACGCTTACCGATATTACCTATTCTCTGACATTCATCACAAGATGAGACGTACTTACGAGCATCCTTGAAGAGAGTAGGCCAATAAAATCCAGACTGCAATACCTTGTGAGCAGTTCTATCTCCAGCATGATGCCCTCCATAAGCCTCGGAGTGAAATTTCCATAGGATTTTTCCCTGTTCATGCTCAGGTACACAACGCCTAATAATACCATCTACTCCTTTATAAAGATGTGGGCCATCCCAAAAGTAATGTCTTAAATCATAGAAGATTTTTTTCTTTTGTTGGTATGTAAAGTTAGGTGGTAAATATTTAGCAACAATGTAATTAGCATAGTCATCATACCAAGGAGTACTATGAGCAACATTTATTGCAGGTAACTGCTCATCAAGAAAACTATCATCGATAGGTAGTGGGTCATCAAGCATATTTTCAAGCCTAGACAAGTTATCAGCTACCGGGTTCTCGGCTCCTTTTCTATGAATGATATGTAAATCAAATTCTTCCAACAAGAGACCCAATGAATAAGTCTAGGTTTAGCATCTTTCTTTTCCATAAGATATTTAATAGCAGCATGGTCTGTGTGAACAGTTACTTTGGAATCAACAATATAAGGTCTAAATTTATCACAAGCAAGCACCACTGCTAAGAATTATTTTTCAGTAGTAGCATAATTTCTTTGAGCACTGTCTAGAGTTTTACTAGCATAATGAATAACATTAAGTTTCTTATCAACTCTTTGTCCTAGAATAGCACCAACAGCATAATCACTAGAATCACACATAATTTCAAAAGGCAAGTTCCAGTCAGGTGGTTGAACAATAGGTGCAGAAATTAAAGCTTTCTTGAGTGTTTCAAAGGCTTCAAGACAATCATCATAAAAACAAAAGGAATATCCTTTTGCAAAAGATTAGTAAGAGGCCTAGAAATTTTAGAAAAGTCTCTGATAAATCTCCTATAAAAACCAACATGATCTAGGAAACTATGAATACCTTTGATGTCCTTAGGACATGGCATTTTTTGCACCAACCTTAGCTTGGTCCACTTGAATACCTCTTTAAGAAATTTTATGACCCAAGACAATGCCTTCATCAATCATAAGGTGGCACTTCTCCCAATTCAAGACAAGATTTGTTTGTTCGCATCTCTGCAAAACTCAATCAAGATTGCTTAAACAATCATCAAAAGACTTCCCATAGACAGAGAAGTCATCCGTGAAAACCTCAACAATCTTTTCACAAATGTCAGAGAATATAGCAGTCATACATCTTTGAAAGGTAGCATGTGCATTACATAAACCAAAAGGCATACGTCTATAAGCATAATTTAAAAGGGACAAGTAAAAGTAGTCTTTTCTTGATGAGGTTGAGAAACAGGTATTTGTGAAAAGCCAGGGTATCCATCAAGGAAGCGAAAATGTGTCTGCTTAGATAATATTTCAAGCATTTGATCAATAAAAGGCAAAGGGTAATGATCTTTTCTAGTTTATTTATTTAATTTTCTATAATCAATTACCATTCTATAGCATGTAACAATTCTTTATGGAATAAGCTCATTCTTATCATTAGGAACAACAGTTATACCTCCTTTCTTAGGAACACAATGAACATGACTTACCCATCTACTATCAGCTATGAGATAGATTATACATGCTTCCAGAAGCTTTAATATTTCTGTTCTTACCACTTCTTTCATCTTCGGATTTAACCGACGTTGGTGATCAACAACGGGTTTAGCATCAGGCTCCATATTAATTTTGTGCTGACATAGAGTGGGACTAATGCCCTTTAAATCATCAAGAGTATATCCAATAGTAGCTCGGTGCTTCCTTAGAACTTTCAATAATCTTTCTTCTTCATGTTCTGAAAGGTTAGCACTGATAATAACAAGATATATTATCTTTTCATCAAGATAATCATATTTCAAAGTGTATGGAAATTGTTTTAATTCAAACACAGGATCACCTTTAGGTGGAGGAGGACCTCCTAGAGTTTCAATAGGCAAATTGTGTTTAAGTAGAGGACGTTATTCAAAGAAATTTTTATCTATTTCATTTCTTTCATGCATATGTGAATCATTTTCATGGTCTAGCAAATATTGTTCTAAAGGATCAGTAGGTGGAACAACAATAGAAGCAAGACCAATTAATTCATCCTTACTAGGTAATTCTTCTTCATGAAGATTTCTACTAAACTTGGAAAAATTAAACTCATGAGACTCATCACCAAAGCTAACACCAACAGTTTGTTTCTTACAGTCTATCTTAGCATTAACTGTATTCAAGAAAGGTCTACCAAAGATAATGGGACAAAAGTCATCTTGTGGGGAGCCAAGAACAAAAAAATCAGTAGGGTATTTTATTTTCCCACACAAGACTTCAACATCTCTAATAATCCCAATTGGTGATATGGTGTCTCTATTGGCAAGTTTAATAGTAACATCTATTTCTTCTATCTCAGCAGGTGTAATGTCTTTCATGATTTCTTCATATAAAGTCTAAGGAATAGCACTCACACTAGCACCCATGTCACATAAACCATGATAACAGTGATTGCCTATTTTAACTGAGATGACAGGCATGCCAACAACTAGTCTATGTTTATCTTTTTTGTCAGGTTTAGCAATTCTAGCAGCTTCTTCACAGAAGTAAATAATATGCTCATCCATATCTTCTTCTAAGAGATCTTTAACCATAGCAATACTAGGTTCAACTTTAATTTGTTCATCAGGTTTAGGTGTTCTAATATAACTTTTGCTAACCACAGTTGAAACTTTAGCATGTTCCTTTATCCTAACAGGGAAAGGGGGTTTCTTAATGTAAGCAGAGGGAACAACTGGATCAACATTATAAAGTGTAGTTTCTTCTTTAACTGGTACCGGTTCTTTGGTTTCTTTTTTAATAGGTGGGTGATATTTAAACCACTTCTCTTTGGGGAGTTCAACATGAGTAGCAAATGATTCACAAAAGGAGGTTACTATCTCAGAGTCAAGTCTGTATTTAGTGCTAAACTTTTGAAAAGCATCTGTATCCATAAAATATTTAACACAATCATATTTAATTTTAATACCTAACTCTTTACCTTCGCCGAGTTCCCAATCTTAAGAGTTGCGTTTAATTCTTTCCAAAATATCCCACCGAAATTCAATAATCTTCTTCATAAATGAACCAGCACAAGAAGTATCAAGCATGGTTTGATCATTACGAGAAGGCCGAGCATAAAAATTCTGAATAATAATTTCTCTTGAGAGCTCATGACTGGGGCATGAATATAACATTGACTTAAGCCTCCCCCAAACTAGAGCGATACTTTCTCCTTCACGAGGCCAAAAATTATATATATAATTCCGATCACGATGAACTAGATGCATAGGATAAAATTGTTGGTGGAACTCCAATTTCAAACATTTCCAATTCCATGATCCAATATCATCACATAGCCTATACCATGCCAATGCTTTTCCCTTCAAATCTAAAGGGAAAACCTTTTTCATCACTTCATCCCTGGGTAAACCTGCAAGCTTAAACAATCCACAAATTTGTTCCACATATATCAAGTGCATATCAGGATGTTCGGTTCCATCTCCTGCATAAGGATTAGCTAGCAGTTGTTCTATCATACCCGAAGGAATTTCATATTCAATATTTTCAGTAGGTGCAGTAGGTTGAGGGGTAACTAATTGTGGTTCCGGACGAGGTGAAGATACCCCGAACAAACCCCTCAAAGGATTGTTTTCCATAGTAACAAGTGACAATAAATTTCAGCACACTATATAAATGTTTCCTTACCAAATTCCACTTACCAAAGGCGCTTCACTCCCCGGCAACGGCACCAGAAAATAGACTTGATGACCCACAAGTATAGGGGATCAATTGTAGATCTTTTCAATAAGTAAGAGTGTCGAACCCAACAAGGAGCAGAAGGAAATGACAAGTAGTTTTCAATTAGGTAATGTCTGCAAGTGCTGAAATTGTAAGTAGTTGAGTAGTTTGATAGCAAGATAATTTGTAACGAACAAGTAATGATAATAGTAACAAGGATGCATCAAGGTAGACCAATCCTTTTGAGGAAAAGTACATGCCAAAACGGTCTCTTATGATAAGCAAAGCGTTCTTGAGGGTGCACGGGAATTTCATCTAGTCACTTTCATCATGTTGGTTCGATTTGTGTTCACTACTTTGATAATTTGATATGTGGGTGGACCGGTGCTTAGGTGTTGTTCTTACTTCAACAAACCTCCTACTTATGATTAACCCTCCCGCGGGCATCCGCAACTACAAGAAAAGTACTAAGAATAAATTCTAACCATAGCATTAAACTTTTGGATCCAATCGGTCCCTTGCGAAATAGCGCATAAACTGGGGTTTAAGCTTCTGTCACTCTTGCAACCTACCATATAATTGCTACTCCACAATGCATTCCCTTAGGCCCAAATATGGTGAAGTGTCATGTAGTCGACGTTCACATGACACCACTAAGGGAATAACAAGATACATACTATCAAAATATCGAACACATATCAAGTTCACATGATTACTTGCAACATGATTTCTCCCGTGACCTCAAGAACAAAGGTAACTACTCACAAATAATAATCATGCTCAAGACTAGAGGGGTATTAAATAGCATAATGGATCTGAACATATAATCTTCCTCCAAATAAACCATATAGTAATCAACTACAAGATGTAATCAACACTACTAGTCACCCACAAGTACCAATCTATAGTCTCGGTAACAAGATTGAACACAAGAGATGAACTAGGGTTTGAGAGGAGATGGTGCTGTTGAAGATTTTGATGGAGATTTCCCTCCCCAAGATGGGAGAGTTGTTGGTGATGATGATGACGATGATTTCCCCCTCCGGGAGGGAAGTTCCCCCGGCGGAATCGCTCCGCCGGAGGGCAAAAGTGCTCATGCCCAAGTTCCGCCTCCAGGAGGCGGCGCTTCATCCCGAAAGTCCTCTCCTGATTTGTTTCTAGGTCAAAATGACTTATGTACCAGAATATGGGCAGCGGAGGTGGGCCGAGGAGGCCACAACCCACCAGGGCGTGCCTGGGGGGGCTGGCGCACCCAGGTGGGTTGTGCCCACCTGGTGGCCCCCTCTGGTGATTATTGGCTCCAGTATTTCTTAAATATTCCATAAAATCCCCGTGAAGTTTTATCTTATTTGGAGTTGTGCAGAATAGATAGCCTGACATAGCTTTTTTAGCTCCAGATTTCCAGCTGCCAAAATTCTCCCTCTTTATGTGTACCTTGTAAATTATGAGAGAAAGGGCATTAAAATTACTCTAAAAAGCATTATTATGGATAAAAACATTATAAATAACAGTAAGAGAACATGATGCAAAATGGACGTATCACCCGGTATCGTATCACCATCACATCTTTATCTTTATTGTTTTCCTTAGTTCGATCCTTTTGGTTATATCTTGATCTAGTAGAATAAAGTTTTAGTATGATCTAGCCTTGATTTTTGCTTTATGTTCCCTCTATGTAATCCAGTCCGTGAAATATATAATAAAGAGTAGTTTTGAGTTGAGGGCTTTTCTTTCTTGCTATGATCTTGAGGGAATTAAATAGTAGAAAGAATAAATAAAAAGGTCATATATTGATCTTATGGAAAGTAATGACTTCACATATAAAGAGTATGTTGAATAAAAGTTGTTGAGAGTTGACAAACATAGTTTTGGTCATTGTTGCAATTAATAGGAAGTAATAAAGAAAGATAGGCTTCACATATAGATATACTATCTTGGACATCTTTTGTAATTGTGAGCACTCATTAAAATATGACATGCTAAAAAGTTGATGGTGGACAAGGAAGACAACATAATAGGTTATATTTTCTTATATCAAAATATAAGTAATATAGTCATGGATCATCTAACATGTTGAGCTTGCCTTTCCCTCTCATACTAGCCAAATTCCTTGCACCAAGTAGAGATACTACTTGTGCTTCCAAACATCCCTAAACCCAGTTTTGCCATGAGAGTCCATCATACCTACCTATGGATTGAGTAAGATCCTTCAAGTAAGTTGTCATCGGTGCGAGCAATAAAAATTGCTCTCTAAATATGTATGATCTATTAGTGTGAAGGAAATAAGCTTTATACGAACTTGTGATATGGAAGAAATAAAAGCAACGGATTGCATAATAAATGTCCTTATCACAAGCGACAATATAAAGTGACGTTTTTTTGCATTATGATTTTGTGCATCCAACCACAAAAGCGCATGACAACCTCTGCTTCCCTCTGCGAAGGGCCTATCTTTTACTTTTATCTTCTACCCTTATACAAGAGTCATGGTGATCATCACCTTTCCTTTTTATACTTTTTCCTTTGGCAAGCTCTATATGTTGGAGAGATCGGGATATATATAGTAACGCTAAACTAAGAGTGAGTGTAGAATAGCTTATTCTACACCCTAGTAACGGTACATACAAAATACAGCAACACACTATATAAAATATAGTAATTTTCGTAAAAATGTAGTATTACAAACTTGGATGATAATTTTTTTCGAATTAGTATATTTTATACACCGTTTTACTAGATTTTGTACATAGCGTTACTAACGGGTGTAGAATAAGATATTCTACACTCACGCTTAGAATAGCGTTACCCGCCACCCCACGGCCAGAACTTAAAAACGTAAGAAATAAAAACACCCGATGTAAGATTACAACAGGGAGAAAGGAACGTACTATGGAGCACTGCCGTAAGAAGCAAGGCTTGTGAGGTAAATTTTCCTCACGCATGCAAATTCAGCTGCTGAAAGAAATAATAGGTTTGCGAGGTAAATTTACCTCGCAGGCTATACTACCTCTATCTGCATGAGCTCCATGCATCGCAAGACCCTTTCTATCTGCATCTGATTGTCTTCTTTAAAAAGATATTTTCTGCTTCATGAAAAACAACTAGATAGTGATTCATACTCTCTCCTTTTCCTCTATTTTAATCTAGACCTGTTCATTAGGCGCCATGGATTTGATGTAGTAAATTCTCATTTGGAAATTTATTTGGAGGTGCCATTTATGGAATTGCATCCTCGATTATTTAAAAGTTTCTTCCTCGACTAGTGACTGAAATTTCCAATAACCTCACATTGACTTCTTTAATATATATGGAGTAGTTTTACCTCAAAGGGCCTATCGCTGAACTATATTGAAATAGAGGGAATAATTTATAGATAATCTCTAAGGAACATGGAGCTAGTATTTACAGGGTCAGCTCTTGAGAAAAACAGAACTGGAACTCTACTCATGACCTCAGAGCTGATTACACAACACTCCAGAGAGAACTCCAATATAGTCCGAGTAGGGAGAAAGCAACAAAAATATGATTCAGAAAGAAGACAACCCGCCTGCAGCTCTCCTAGATTGAAACTCCTCTCAGCATAACTGTGCTGTCAAAGATCTTTGTGTGTTTCCATATTTTCAAATGTATTAATATCAGTCTACTGTTATCAGGGTACTTACAGATGAGCAACCTACAGTGTAAAAACTGATTAGTATAGGAAGCAAGTGTGCAACTGTTCTGGCATTACGCATCATTTATCAAAAATATGTTCTCTTTTAGTCTTTCAGATACCTTTATAGAGACTCAAATCATGAATGCTACGAACGAAAATAACAGCACGTGATTCAAGGTATAAACAATATGTTCTCTGGCATGTACCACCTGCTGTAGTAGTGTAGATTGTAGAAAATGAGCAGATAGTAGTAGTACAATTTAGTTTCTTTCAAAAATATTTTGGTTTCAGACCAACAAATCAATTATTTTTTGCGGAAGAATAGCTTGATCTAAAAACACAGGGTGCTAGGAGCTTGGTGAATAGGGGGTGCTATATCTAAAATGCGGAGAATAAAATGGAACATGTGGTAAGATAAGAGCTTAGTGAATCATTACTGTTGAAATAAAGAAGCTACAAAATTCTCAGATATAGGTCAGAATGTTACTGTAAAAAGATAGTAGATTAAGGCAAGTAGATTCAAAGAAAATGTTTTGATCGAACTAAATATAAAGCTTCTCCCATTAGGTGGATTGATGATATTTACTTAAATCAGAATTATCTTAGAGGATTCATCCAAATACTAGAAGAACTTGTGATAGGGTGATTAATCACATAAAGCCTATATGCACATGGAAAGAAGTATGCTCCAGACTGCAATATAGCAAATTCAATCTCCATACTCTCATAGAACTAATGATTACATGTACTACTTTCTAGAATAGAGTTTAGGTATGTACGATAACCAATCAAGTTTCTTTTTGAAAGACACCAATCAAGGTTCTAGAGGTGTTGGACATCTGGTCGAAGCCTGACTACTTTATTCTCTACGACCTGTTGAACAACAACGTCAGATTGAAGAGTTTTCCTACAGGAGTCACACTTTTACGAAGTGTGTACAAATCTAAATGACATATAAGATGTGCGAGTACAGTAGCGGCATTTATCTAACTGACCTTTAACTTGCCTTCGATCAGTCCAAACCAATGGTATGGCATGGTACTAGTAGTGCACTACTAAACAACCTACAATCAATAGAGCCATAGATTTTTTTCCTATAAAACCAATAAGAAGTGCAGGTTTTAAGGAGAAAAACACTTCTCTCCCGGACAGAAAAAGAGCGGAGCTCAGCTTCCGCCTCTCCTTTCTGTGATAATTTTAATTAGACCTATATGACCTTAATAGTCCTTGCACACTCATCATTACCATTATGAGAAGTTCAGTCCTTATTGTCAGTGTATGTTCTTCAACACAATAGCTCGGGTTAAACTAGGTAATTGTTTTTACTGAATCAAGAACAGTATTCTGAACGTACTTTATTTTACTCTCACAATCCAGGAATTCTTTAGACAATTGATCAAATACATTGTCAAGGAGGACCTAAAAATAATATGAATGAACTTGCTCAGTAAGATGGCAAGGATTGCATCTTACTGGGTATGCTTTTCTTCTTCTAGAATACATCTGCACACTTGCAGGGTGCAAAACTTCACTTGTCTGAATGGAAAACACCTCCAGCAGATTATTGCACTTGAAATTAAAATAGTGAGAAGAGGTTCATTAATTGCTTCTATGGTACGACTAGCAGCTCCTGAAGCACATAATCATGCATCTTCATTCTGAAGCACATAATCATGCATCTTCATTCTGAAACACGTAATCATCCAAGGAGTAGCTGTTAGTCACACAAATGCCAGTGTAACCTCAAGTTCATTGGATGTCATTCTGAATAAAGAGAATAGGAGCGTGCCCAGCTATATCGTTCTGTCCAGTGTGTATCAACAGATCAAAAGTAGCAATAAATAGGTACTTAACCATTCATTACTCGACTGAAGCACAATGTAAAAAAAATGATAACCAAACCTGAAAAAGTTCAGTGTACTGTAGGTGTATGCAGTGCTTTCATAGAGTTGACAAAGAGCTACAAATGCACCATGAATTGGAAATAGAAAACGTGATCCTGCATCCTAAATTTTTTGTAGTTGCTACCATGTCTCACTAGTGTTCTGGACTGCACCTAGAGAAAAGTTCTGAAGCCTTCCACAGATATCCTCAACAACTTCCGGTCAAAGTGAAAATCCATAATTTTATGACGACGATTAAAGTTTAAGAAAAGTCACATTTGTGTCCTTTAGCAATATGAGGTAACCGAAAGGTTCAAATTTTGATCAATTCAAGGTATGATCAGCCCCAATAGCAGTGTTTCGACTAACTGAACTGACAAAACATTATACTCACTATCAGCAAGGCAATGATATTGTGCATTGAGATCACGGTTACTTGGGCTTAAATGATTTGTGCTTCTTATTGGGGTGCCACCCTTCCCGGTTTCTTACTATGCCTTCTTGTGCAACAGAGCAGATTCACAATGACTGGATGGTCAACCTAATACAGTAGCAGCACCCCGATTCGATTCTAAGTTTAAATGGCCAGACATGGTACTTTTAAGTAGCAGGGGACAGTCCAATTCATCCAAAATAGTGGAGCTCCAAGGAAAAAAGATGGAGTTTATTCATAATAAAGAAGAAACATGGCTATTTATTAGAACATGCAACATATGGCGACTCTAAACAAAGGATTCATCAGACACAAACCGCCGAATGTAAACTATTTATTGAAAATAGGAGCTTAGTAGGAGGACTGGGAGCATCTGTAGGCTAGATCTAAACAGAAGCTCTTGATTTGTCCCCAACATCAAATCCGGTGAAGGCCCGTACTAAAATTTGTGCAGCCAAATTGAAACGAGTAAAACTTCATGTATGGATGCAACAACCTGCGCCGAATCTGAGAAAGGCCAAAACCTAGCACCATAGCAGCCGCCACATCTGGCAAGTCAATATGCCTAAGTTCCATAGGGAAAGTAGAATTCTGGATTGGGAGAAAAGGGAGGAGAAATACAGGGGCATAAATCTTGGCAATGCATCAGAATGTCGAGAGCTCACCGTGACGCCGTCGTAGACCGCTATTGCCGGCGTAGAGCGGTGCAGCCCCGCAGCACTGCCTCGAGGAACCCAGAGAGTTCACCACACAGCCGAGGCCACCACTGCCACCGAGCAGCATGGGCTGAAACTTCAACGCCATCACCAACCACGGCGCCGCCCAAGACCTAGGCAGCTGCCCCACCTACCCATGGCGCCGCCGTGCGCCGCCGATACTGCCGATACGGTTCGCCACTCTTCTTCTTTAAAAAAACAAAAATTGTTTGTAGCAGTTTAGAAAAGGACAGCAAGGTGGGGCTGTGTTCGAGTCAATGCTTGAAACATAAAATTACTTCAACCTCAATATAATTTTCCAGCGAGGGACAGTGGGCTAGCTTTTCCCCAATCGCAAAACGGTGCCTTGGCTGGAGGCATGGTCTGGCTCGGTCGATCGACCGGGGTGAAGAATTATTTATTCTTCACCCTGGGTTATTAATAGAGTTTCTATATATATATATATATATATAGTGTTATTATTCATCACCCAGGGTGCAGAATAAGTTATTCTTTAGCCGAGGTAATCTTACGATCATTTCATAATTAAATTACGTTTCGAATTCAAATAGTTACATTCCTATTGATTAATTACGTAAAATTTGACATAAAAAATAGAAATATAGGTCATAAGACAAGAAAATTTGCAGTTTATGTGTATTTTAGACTATGTTTTTACGTTTGTAATTTTACATAACATAAAATATTTTTTACGGCGATTATATATTTTCTTACGGTCCTTTTTTGCGTCGGAAATAAGACAAAACTTACGGAACGTAAAATTATGATGCATTGATAGTAAAATAGAGGATGAAGAATAATTATTCCTCACCCAGGGTGACAAATAATTATTCCTTACGGAACGTAAAATTATATATATATATATATATATATATATATATATATATATATATATATATATGAGCGGGAGCGGCTGCGAGAGGAGGCCCGGTTGCGTGAGCAAGTGATGGTGCGATGGTGTTGTTGTTCATGGAGTTGCTCCCGACGAAACTGGGCAACGGGAAATCATGTACCATCTTGTCTGGATTTTCCTTCGTCCAGTTGACGATAGCTGGAACCAAGTTAGTAGCGAAATCATTTTACCATCCCCTGGGTCGCGCTATTCGCCACCCTGGGTGAGGAATAGTTATTCTTCACCCCCCTCTATTTTACCATCAATGCACCGTAATTTTACATTCCATAAGTTTTGTCTTATTTCCGACGCAAAAATGGACCGTAAGAAAATATATAATCGCTGTAAAAAATATTTTATATTATGTAAAATTACAAACATAAAAACATAGTCTAAAATACACATAAACTGCAAATTTTCTTGTCTTATGACCTATATTTTTATTTTTCTTATGTCAAATTTTACATAGTGAATCAATAGCAATGTAACTATTTGAATTCGAAACGTAATTTAATTATGAAATGATCGTAAGATTACCTCGGGTGAAGAATAACCTATTCTGCACCCTAGGTGATGAATAGTAACACTATATATATATATCCACTCAGATGTAGGTTATCATAAAGTATTATTGAGGTTATCATAAAGTATTATTGTTGACATTACCTTTGAGGTAAAAGGTTGGGAGGCGAAACTATAAGCCCCTATCTTTCTCTGTGTCCGATTGAAACTTTGAACCCATAAGTATCGCGTAAGTGTTAGCAATTGTGAAATATTATATGATAGTTGAGTATGTGGACTTGCTGAAAAGCTCTTGAATTGACTCTTTCCGATGTTATGATAAATTACAATTGCTCCAATGACTGAGATCATAGTTTGTTAGTTTTCAGTAAAGTTTCTGATTCATACTTTACCTTGTGAACGAATTGTTACTTTGACATAAGAAATTATATGACAATATATGTTGTTGTTATAAAGATGATCATGATGTCCTCATGTCCGTATTTTATTTTATCGACACCTCTATCTCTAAACATGCGGACATATTTTTTGATTCCGGCTTTCGCTTGAGGACAAGCGAGGTCTAAGCTTGGGGGAGTTGACACGTCCATTTTGCATCATGCTTTTATATTGATATTTATTGCATTATGGGCTGTTATTACACATTATATCACAATACTTATGCATATTCTTTCTTATTTTATAAGGTTTACACGAAGAGGGAGAATGCCGGTAGCTGGAATTCTGGACTGGAAAATGAGCAAATATTATAGACCTATTCTACACAACTCCAAAAGTCCTCAAACTTCACAGGGCATGTTTTTGGAATATATAAATAATATTAGGCAAAGAAATTACCAGAGGGGGCCACCAGCCAGCCACAAGGGTGGAGGGCGCGCCCTACCCCGTGGGCGCGCCCCCGACCTTGTGGGCCCCCTGGTAGGCCTCCGGTGCCCATCTTTGACTATATGGTGTGTTTTGACCTAGAAAATTCAGAAGGAAGCTTTCGGGACGAAGCGCCGGCATCTCAAGGCGGAACCTGGGCAGAACCAATCTAGGTCTCCGGCGGAGCTGTTCTGCCGGGGAAACATCCCCCCTGGAGGGGGAAATCGAAGCTATCGTCATCACCAACGATTCTCTCATCAAGAGGGATCAATCTCCATCAACGTCTTCACCAGCACCATATCCTCTCAAACCCTAGTTCATCTCTTGTATTCGATCTTGGTCCCAAAACCTCAAATTGGTACCTGTGGGTTGCTAGTAGTGTTGATTACTCCTTGTAGTTGATGCTAGTTGGTTTATCCGGTGGAAGATTATATTTTTAGATCATTAATGATAATTTATACTCCTATGATCTTGATCATAAATATGTTTTGTGAGTAGTTATGTTTGTTCCTGAGGACATAAGAGAAGTCTTGTTATAAGTAATCATGTGAATTTGGTATTCGTTCGATATTTTGATGAGATGTATGTTGTCTCTCCTCTAGTGGTGTTATGTGAACGCCGACTACATGACACTTCATCATTATTTGGGCCTAGGGGAAGGCATTGAGAAGTAATAAGTAGATGATGGGTTGCTAGAGTGATAGAAGCTTAAACCCTAGTTTATGCGTTGCTTTGTAAGGGGCTGATTTGGATCCATATGTTTCATGCTATGATTATGTTTACCTTAATACTTCTTTCATAGTTGCGGATTCTTGCGAGAGGGGTTAATCATAAGTGGGAGGGTTGTCCAAGGAAGGGCAGCACTCAAGCACCGGTCCACCCACATATTAAATTATCAAAGTAACAAACGCGAATCATATGTGCATGATGAAAACTAGCTTGACAACAATTCTCATGTGTCATCGGGAGCGTTTTGCTTTATATAAGAGTTCATCCAGGTTTGTACTTTGCTACAAAAAGGATTGTGCCACCTTACTCCACCTTAGTTACTTTATTTACTTGTTACCCGTTACGATTTATCTTATCACAAAACTATCTGTTACCGATAATTTCAGTGCTTGCAGAGAATACCTTGCTGAAAACCGCTTATCATTTCCTTCTGCTCCTCGTTGGGTTCGACACTCTTACTTATCGAAAGGACTACGATAGATCCCCTATACTTGTGGGTCATCAGCCTCCACCTCCGATTCCGGCCAGAGGGAATCGAGGATCACCTGCTGCTCCGCATCCCCAACATTCCCCACATTATCCTTCGGCTCCTCCTCCTTCATCTCAACCTCCTCCTCTTCGTCAACCTCCTCCTTCTTCATCTCAACCTCCTCCTCTTTTTCAACCTCCTCCTCCACCTCCAAGTCCTCCAGATCCCCCGTGTTCGATGGTAGCCCCGCAGCAATCCGGGCTTCACGCCTTGCCCGGATATGCTCAAGGAGCTGCACCTGGCGCTCCGGCGTTAGATATGGAGAGCTCCTTACCCGGGCGCGTGGGGGCATGGCTACTAGTGGTGGCGGACGACGATTGGAAAGTGCGGCGGCAACAGACGAGAGAGAGAAAATATGAACGGGTAGGGTTTTGGTGTTGGCGGTTGGCTTAAATAGCCGGGCTAGGCACTACACGGCCGACGGGAGCTTCGGATCGCCGGTTTTCAAAGTGTTTTCCTGAGGGACCCCATTGTTAGTCCGACGTGGACCTCCCCATATCTGTCTCAAATTTGTGTTGGATATGAGGGGTGTCGATCAACCCGGACGTTTGAGACTTGTTTGTGGCACTCGTCTGGGTCGTCTTTTTTTGTGAGCGGTCATTGAGGCCGATTGGGCCATGGCCCGCCCAGTGCTGGAGCAGAAAAATAAATCTATACTAGCCCAGCCCACAACGCCTTTGGCACAGAGCAGTACAACAAGCAGCTGTCCATTAAAATTGGCTCACATCGCACGCACATTGCTAGTTTCTAAATACAGAGGCACGCAGCCGCCCACTACTGCCACACACATATCCTAATCATGGCCGCTGGCCACCGGCCACTGGCACAACCGCTTCCCGCATTGCAGCCGTAGCCGACCGACTCATGAGGCCACGACCTGCAGCTAGCAACGGCAAGGCGACTACCTTTTTTTTCAGGGAATACGGCGAGGCGGCTACCTAGTTGGCCGGGTCCTTCCCCCATTTTTATTTGAGTCTACGCAAGCTGTGCTCATCTAGTATTTATTTAGTACCTTAATCTTTTGCAAGGTGCACAGTCAAATTTCTTTAAATTATTCGCAAAAAGATCCCCTAAATTTTCTTAGGAAATCCCTTTGACTTTCCCAAAATTTATTCTTCCTAGAATAAATTAATACATTAAAATCATGTTGTTTACAGTCTATAATTAAGAAAGATGTGTTGCCATGTAGCTTGGCCTGCCCAACCTTTTTTTGGTAGCTCCGTCACTGGCTATCCGTCCGAGTATTTGAGGGGGATTTGGAGCGCTTGGATGTAGGTGCTCTAATATAAAGATGTTTTTGATATTAAACATTTTTATTTCTTACTTCCTTCGTTCCAAATTATTCGTCGTAGAAATGGATGTATCTATAACAAAAATATATCTAGATACATTCATATTTGTGACAAGTAATTCGGAACGGAGGGAGTATATTATTTTAGTTTGGCTTTCAAGGTCGAATTTTGTGGCCGTCCGATCGTTGTCCCGAAACTCAGCTCGCAATAGTAGCGTTTGTCCGACGCGCGGAGCGGGCGCGCGTTTTGTGGTTTTTGTTTTCTTTCTTTTCGTGTTATTATTACGGGTCTCCACCCAACTTTGCCTGGACACCGACCAGCCTCAGGCGGCCCGTGTCACTTCGTGGTAAAGAGGGGGCAGGAGGTAAGGCGGTGGAGGTAGGCGATTTTGCCGGTGACCAGCGAGAGGAGTGAGGCGGTTGTTGGGTGGCAAGCTGCCGGCAAGCAGCGGGACGAAGGAGATGGCGGAGAGAGAGGTGTCCTTCGTCCGTGCTCAGCGTCGCCGGGCGCGTTGTCCCATCCCCACGCACCCCCCTCGCGATGATTTCGCTCAGTCTCTCGCTCCGCGTCCGAACTGGTAGCAAATCCCGCCCTGGAACACCTGCGCCCACGAGCGGGAGTGTCGTTTCTTCAGTTGGTTCTAGCGGTTCATTTGTTCAGTATTGCGCGTCGAAATTTGGGGTGTTTTCATCAGTGTCGTCAGCAGCGGTAACTAGGTAACGAGCGTATGGGGGCATTCGGAAGCAAAATGATATTTGCAGGGCGATGCTGCTGGTGTTCTTCAGTCCCAGCTGCCTGCGACAATTTTGCTTGGCGAATGGTTGCTGCTGCTCTGCTAGTTCTAGGCTACCATTTTGAGTGCAGTTGCCTCTAGATATTCAATCAATCAGGTTTCAAAATGGCTGACCAGTATATACATACAGTGTGGATACTGCATGATGACTAGTTTGTTCAAGGTAGCGAGAGAGTGGTTAAGGTGATTTGGAGGAGTGATTGGCCGTGGAGATGTTGTTTTAGTTCGATTTTCTAAATACAAGCTTGTTTCTGCTCAGTACTCCTTTGCATTGGATCTAAATCTCTGTATTTGTATGTTGGCTAGTTCCAACTATAGTGAAATCTTTTCTCTTGTTGCTTCCCGATATATTAAACAGTTCTCTTGCCGATACAAAGGTCATCATGTTCAGTCTATCGTTTAATTGCTTGTTCAGTGACTGGTTGCATCATATTTCAGTCATTGTTTTAGTTCGATTTTGTAAACGCAAGCTTGTTTCTGATCAGTACTCCATTGCATTGTATCTAAATCTATGTATTTGCATGTTGGTTAGTTCCAACAGTTTATCGTTTAAGTGTTTGTTCGGTGACTATGGTTGCATCATTTCATTCATATTAATTTTCAACGGCAGAATTGTACGCACCAAGCATTCTCTTAGTTTCTTTTTTTTTGAAGTCTTCTTGGCTCCCTAAGTTTTGTGTGTTTAAGTTTTTCCTTCATTCTTCAGTCCTTTTTTCTTGAGTATTCATTAGTGGTGCAGAGATAGTCAGTGAACTACATTTTCTTTTTTCAATCCTTCTATTTGTGGATTTATTTTATAGTTCATTTTCATCAGTTATTCTCTTTAATCGGTACTCGTCATTTAGCTCATTCTTTCATTCTTCATTTTTATCTTGTATGTCATTCTTCAGTTCATATTCAGCCCCTCGGTCTTCTTCTTTCTTCTTTGGTTAGTCTATGTCCTTAGTCTTTGTCTTTTATAAGGCTGTGATGTGTTGTGTTTTGGTAAGGCACCAGGCAGTCCAATTTCTACACCCCCCCTACCGATTCATGATTATGGAAACCCCTTATGTATTCAGCCTATCATCTCTATTGACGTTCAGTTTACCATTTCAGGGAATGTATCTTCCAATCCATTCTTTTCAGTCATTTATTGTTCTATTTTTCTTTCACTTTTTGCAAATCAGATGAGGTTTTCAGTCTTGTTTTTCTGTTGTTGTTAGTATATTCAGTTAGGTATATAATACTCCCTTCGTCCCATAATATAAGAGCGTTTTTGACACTACACTAGTGTCAAAAACGCTCTTATATTATGGGACGGAGGGAGTATATTCAGTTTATACAGTATGTTCAGGTATCTCAGTCCTGACATATTTTTTCAGACCCTTGTTTGTATTCAGTTATGTTCAGTTACTTCTTGCATTATTCAGTTTGATTTTTGTTCAGATTTTATTTGTATTATCTCTCAGATTTATTTCTTCAGTCATAATTATGTGTTCTTTCTTCATTACTCATTAGTTTCACTCATTCAGATTTCCTCAGTTCAGTTCAGTGTTTTCTTTTAGTCATATTTAGTGTTATTTATACAGTCATATTCATTGTGTTGTACTTTCATTCACTCAGTTTGATTTTCTTTCTAACTGTGTGTGCCTGACATGTCTTTTTCATTAAACAAGACATCCCAGAGCACGGACAGGCGGGACTTCGTTTTGCAAAAGGGATATCATCGAAGCAAGTATGGCACCTCCAAGGACGGCCACATCTTTTTCAAAATGGGATGAAAATAGTTCACTGCAAGCACAGGTCTCAAGTCACGTTCAAGACAGCCGTCAGCGGGGAGCTGGAGATGATTGTCGTCGTGAATGTCCTCTGAGTATAGTCGGAGTTCAGTAGGTTATGCTAGTTTGTGTCTAGTCAGAACTTGTTTAGCTTAGCTCTTTTTCTAAAGCGAAGTGTTGTCCTTTTTGTAATGGAGACTACGTTGCTTCTGCATTTCATGCTACCTTTTCTTTGTTTCGCCAAAGCTACGAATGTGTGTGCATGGCTAGATGCCACAGAAATCTATATTTAAAATTCCAAGATTTTTCTTTGTGTTTATGGTGAGGGTATTTGGTCAGTTTCATCTTGCTTGTTGTAGCTATCGGTCTTTTGTGGTTTAGTCTTTTTAAGATCAGATGAGTAACCTTGGCGCTTATCTTTTGTCTGGGGAGTTCACATTTCAGTCTCTGTGCTTTATAGATTTTAATTTTAAGTTCCATTTCAGTACAGTTGCATTTTTTTCTGAGTTAGCCATATCTTAACATGAGTTTTTTTAACTTTGCTATCCTGTTTTTCAGGCTTTTTTGGAGTGGGGCAATAATGTCCTGCTTGAAGAAACAACATCAGGTTCTCTGAATCCTATTTAATTTTTCAAGTTCCTTATTCATTATCTATTAGTTCAGTCAGGCATTTTTCTCTCAAGTCTTTTTTTTTGATGAGTTATCTTAATGTATCATCAACATCAGTTATGTATAACACTATAAGGGCTTCATTTCGCTAAAGCCGGGCAAGCGCCTATTCTCTAAAAAAACATCAGTTATGTACGTGTGCAAAAAAAAAACATCAGTTATGTACTTTTTTTTTGGAAACCAGCCATGCACATTTTAGTGACAGTGCCATCTTTCCACACACCCCAAGGTGTTTGCATGCTCGTCACATCACCTTTTTCTTTTTCTTGCACATTTGTTCATACAGCTTTCATCACAACACAAAATGATAATGCAGCTTCCCCCAGCAAATACGAAGCTATCGAAAAATGTTCATCCAGCATCATGCATATTTCCTTTGTGATCAGAGAGAGAGAGAGGGAGAGAGAGAGAGGTGGGGGGGGGGGGGGGGGGAGCGCATCCTATGCACTTGAGTTTTTATGCTACCGGTGCACCGAACATCAAAAGCTTGTATTACGAGTTCTCAAAAATGACGAAAATAATTGAGTATTTAGAAATATCAAACACATGTCACAAAATTTCAGTTGTAAATTCAACTAACAGCAAGAGAAATAAAAATAACAAATAGCAAACATCTAACATGTTTTTGTGCCACTGGGCACCGAACATCAAAAGCTTGTACTACGAGTTCACAAAATTTCCGAAAATAACTGAGTATGTAGAAAAAGCAAACATCTAACATGTAAGAAAATTTCAGATGTAAATTCAATCCACAGCAAGAGGAACAAAAATAAAAAACGCAGCCGTGGTAGTGCTAATGGACCCAATTCACAGCCTAGTTTAAATTAACTACGTTAATGTCACGATTTGTCTTTTTCATTTCTCGAGGTGTGAGTTGAACTTGCTAAAATTCTATGACATGATTGTGTATATGTACTCAATATTTTCATAATTTTTAAAAAAATATTGCATTACTTTTCGAGTCTGGGTGCACCGGCAGCACAAGAACCTCCCCTTTTTTTGCACCATCATCGTTAGAGACACCATCCCCAGCTATATGCATCTGCCAACTTTTTTTACTCTATTCTTCCTCTTCCCATTTCTTCTCTCCGTCTGAATTTTCCCAGGCGATCTGTGTTGCTTCCGTCCCGGCTTTCCGTATCTCTGCGGTCGCGCGCGCGCGGGGGGGGGGGGGGGGGGGGGGGGGGGAGGGGGGGGGAGGGGTGGGGTGTGGTGGAGCGGTCCAAAAAGTGAAATAAGACCTGGAGGGAGTTGAAATCAGTCAGATTTTTTTGTTGCACAAGACTGAAAACGAATCAGGACACGTGTCAACACTTCATTGGACAAAAATTCGACCTAGAATGAAATGAAAATCAGTCGAATATAGACAGTCCCATTTTTTAGGTGTGTGCGGTCATAAAATCTATTGTATAATGTCCAATGAACAGGACACATAAAAACTAGTCTACGAATGGTTTGTCATATTTTTACTCATTTCACTTTATTTTGTTAGAGAAAACAATTGATGCTGGTGCTTAACAATTTATTTCTCTCATACAAATTTTATATCTTGGCCTTGGAGGAAAAGGCAACTGGTGCACGGGGCGTGGCCCCTTTCTAAGTGTTATAGGAGTATATCAACGTACAAAGACATCTAAACTAAGATAATATCAGTACAAAGTCAAGGACAACAAACCTTTTCTCTCACTGGCAAGAACTGTTTGCCTTGATGAATGATGCAATAATCAGAGAATCTATACCTCTGCTGGCCAATCTTTTATTACTTAAACACGAATTGATATAAAATTATATTATGTAGACAACTATTTATATAAACCAAAGGAACCATGCACCACCGTACGCTTAAGTGTCCCCCGCCTCGGCGGATGTCCTGAAGAGCAGTGTAAGTTTGAATAGGACCATGTTGATGTCAGGCCTGGCCCGAGGGTCTTCCCTGGTGCAGATCTCGCCAAGCTCGAACACTGATATGACGTCCGGCAAGTAGACAGCCGGGTCACAGATACGCAGTGACCATTCCCGACTCGTACCGCAGTCACCATACCCAACTCGTTTGCCTGTGTCACTCGGAGCTCTCATCCGAGGGTTTCGCTTTGTTCACAGCACACGAAAATGTCCAAAACAATCTTGTTCCTCCGGATCAAGCTCACCAGCAGGATACCTCTGGACTTTAACAACCTGAACTCCGGTGTGCAGAACCTATCCTGCAGCACCTCAGGGGCGAGGTGCCACCGTCGCTGCAAATTGCAGCGTACGAACGCAGCTTCCTTGCCAACAGTGGCCTTTGTGCCAAACAGGGCACAAAGATAAATCTTCTGACATGTGGGCATGGCAACAGCGTGCATGGCGACAGTGTCCATGATCACAAGCCCTCGACAAGCCTGATAGTCTTCTTGTTCATTGTCTGCAGCACTGTCGGCATCATCGTCGGTGTTGTCTGGCCGTCAACAATAATGGTGATGGCTGTCAAGAAGATAGAGAGTCCTGGCGAAACAAGGACGGGGACGGAGCTCGACAAACTGTTCGTGCCAGAGGCCACGATGCTGAGCGGCATACGGCACAAAAACGTCTTCCATGTTCGTCAAGCTCCGCCTCTGTCCTTGTTTCGCCAGGGCTCTCTATCTTCTTGACAGCCACCACTATTGTTCTTGATGGCCAAACAACGCCGACGATGATGCCAACGGTGCTGCAGACAATGAACAAGAAGACTATCAGGCTTGTCGAGGGCTTGTGATCATGGACACTGTCACCATGCACACTGTTGCCATGCCCACATGTCAGAAGATTTATCTTCATGCCCTGTTTGGCACAAAGGCCACTGTTGGCAAGGAAGCTGCGTTCGTACGCTGCAATTTGCAGCGACGGTGGCACCTCACCCGTGAGGTTGTTGCAGGACAGGTTCAGCACACCGGAGTTCAGGTTGTTGAAGTCCAGAGGTATCCAGCCGGTGATCTCGATCCGGAGGAACAAGAAGATTGTTTTGGACATTTTCGTGTGCTGTGAACAAAGCGAAACCCTCAGATGAGAGCTCCGAGTGACACAGGCAGACGAGTTGGGTATGGTGACTGTGGTACGAGTTGGGAATGGTGACTGCGGTGTGAGTTGGGAATGGTGACTGCACTTGAAGCCCATGTGAGAAGAGGGTCATATATATAGACAGTTTGTGTGACTGCAAAACACATGGAATCTCTTTTGTGAGCTAGTGCAGGCACTTGTTCCTCCAACATCAGACTATTCTGGTTCTTCCCTTGATGGTTCCCCCAACAACTTTCTATCAGACCATTCATGATGCTTCAAGTTTAAGCAAGGAATTGGTTCTGGGAGCAGAACCATTACCTCATGTGCCTTCATGTCAAAAAGACAGAAAAAATGGCAAACTGATAAAGCATTGCAGGAGAAGATATTTTGGAGCATAAAAAACTTTACAAAGCAGAGTCTCAGGCATTTGTTCCTCCAACGTCAGACTATTCTGGTTCTTCTCTTGCCTACTTATCCTGCTCTCAACAAGTTCAGAAGCACCCGGCACTCAATTTTAACACTTAACACCCGCCTTTTATTCTTCCCTTGATGGTGAGGATAAGCGTGCACAAATTCCCCGATTTACCGAATGCGATTGGAATGTATCCAAAAGTGCGAAAAAACGTTCAGGCAGGCAGGTATTTGGGCTGGTGATCACAGAGAAAAAAGATTAATCTGAAGAACAACGGTTCCAGGTTGACATGCTTTTACATGCAGGAGTTACAGGATAATACTCTGAACTTTTGAAGAAAATGCCATTCTTGTTCTGATCGATGTGAACTCCGAGCATCTTATCTCAGCCAGAATCATATCTACTGAATGGCACAACCGAACTTTCTATTAGACCATTCATGATGCTTCAAGTTGTACAGGAAAAAGTAGCGAACTGATAAAGCATTGCAGGAGAAGATATTTTGGAGCATAAGAAACTTTACAAAGCCGAGTCGTGGTACTAGCTACCTAGGGGCACTGATGATCGCATGGCATGGAATTGGACACCTATGGTACTACTATCGTGGCGCGGAATAAAAGTCCTATGGTACTACTATCGTGGTGAGCACGATTGGCACCAGGGTGGGTGTCGCGGCCGACACGGTTTGACATTGAGAAGCCTGTGGTGTTTTGGTCATGCAAATTGATGGTTCTCGATCTCATGGATCATCGCCTGGTGTTTTGTTTTGTTTTGGCGGTGGTGGTAGTGTGATAAAATCAGTACAACTCTGGACAGGGAGAAGTTCTTGAATTAGGAAAATGAATTCAACAAATGCTTCAGTTGAAAGCCTCAAAGTAAAACTGGAAATATCATTTATTTATATGCAAAAATATTAATCTGTACAATTTCTTGTTACTGTACAATTTAATACAGCAATTTAAAACGAGTGGGAGTGTCGTTTTTGTGCGCTGACACGTGTCTTCAGTTGGTTCTAGCGGTTCATTTGTTCAGTATTGCGTGTCGAAATTTGGGGTATTTTCATCAGTGTCGTTAGCAGCTGAAACTAGGTAAGGAGCGTATGGGGGCATTCGGAAGCAAAATGATATTTGCAGGGCGATGCTGCTGGTGTTCTTCAGTCCCAATTGCCTGCGTCAATTTTGCTTGGCGAATGGTTGTTGCTGCCCTGCTAGCTCTAGGCTGCCATTTTGAGTACAGTTACCTCTAGATATTCAATCGATCAGGTTTCAAAATGGCTGACTAGTACATAGATACAGTGTGGATACTGCATGGTGACTAGTTTGTTCAAGGTAGCGAGAGTGTGGTTAAGGTGATTTGGAGGAGTGATTGGTCGTGGAGATGTTGTTTTAGTTCGATTTTGTAAACGTAAGCGTGTTTCTGATCAGTACTCCTTTGCATTGGATCTAAATCTCTGTATTTGCATGTTGGCTAGTTCCAACAGTTTATCGTTTAAGTGTTTTGTTCGGTGACTATGGTTGCATCATTTCAGTCATATTAATTTTCAACGGCAGAATTGTACGCACCAGGCATTCTCTTAGTTTATTTTTCTGTAGTCTTCTTGGCTCCCTAAGTTTTGCGTGTTTAAGTTTTTCCTTCATTCTCCAGTCCTTTTTTTTTCTTGAGTATTCATTAATCGTGCAGAGATAGTGAGCTACATTTTCTTTTTTCAGTCCTTCTATTTGTGGATTTATTTTATAGTTCATTTTCATCATTCATTCTCTTTAATTGGTACTCGTCATTTAGCTCATTCTTCCATTCTTCATTTTTATCTTGTATGCCATTCTTTAGTTCATATTCAGCTCCTTGGTCTTCTTCTTTCTTCTTTGGTTAGTCTATGTCCTTAGTCTGTCTCTTTACAAGGCTGTGATGTGTTGTGTTTTGGCAAGGCACCAACAGTCCAATTTCTACAACCCCCTACCGATTCATGATTATGGAAACCCCTTATTTATTCAGCCTATCATCTCTATTGATGTTCAGTTTACCATTTTAGTGAATGTGTCTTCCAGTCCATTTTTTTCAGTCATTCATTGTTTTGTTTTTCTTTCACTTTTTGCAAATCAGATGAGGTTTTCAGTCTTGTTTTTCTGTTGTTGTGAGTATATTCAGGTTATACAGTATGTTCAGTTATCTCAGTCCTGACATTTTTTTTCAGACCCTTGTTTGTATTCAGTTACTTTTTGCATTATTCAGTTTGATTTTCGTTCAGCTTTTATTTGTATTATCTCTCAGATTTATTTCTTCAGTCATAATTATGTGTTCTTTCTTCATTACTCGTTAGTTTCAATCATCCAGATTTCTTCAGTTCAGTTCAGTGTTTTCTTTTAGTCATATTCAGTGTTATTTATACCAAACGAACAGATATACTAATATTCCCCCGACCCCCGTGTCGTCTCCTCTGGAGGCGACTCGGGCGGACCCCCGACCCCCGCCGCCGAAGCCCACCCCTCACCCCCCTCCTCCCTCGCCGCCGCCGGCACACGTTGCTGGGCAAAGCCCGCTGGCGGCGGCGGGACCTGCCCTTTTTCCGTTTGGGAGCTCCAGGCGGCTGGCTGCGGCTGGTGGATGTCGTGGTGGGGCGCGGCGGCAGTCCGGCTTGGCGAGCTCTCGAGTTCCGGCGGCTCGGGGTTTCCCGGGGTTGGCTGTTGTGCGGCGCGTGCGGTGGAGCCGGGCACGACCTGTGCTGGTGCAGGCGCGCGTGCATCTGCACGGATCTGGCTGGTGCCGCCGCCGTTGCGTGGCTCCAGATCTGGGCAGGCGCCCGCGTTCTTCGGCCTCCCTCCTGCCACCCTGCGCTTCGGCGTAGCTGGTGCCTGCAGCCGGCTCCGGGACGGTCCAGCTTATGTGAGGGTGGAGGTGGGGGGGGGGGGTCCCAGGCTTCATGGCGACGGCTATTGCGGCCCTCTTCTCATGGCATAGTGGGGGTGCTCCTCTCCCCTCCCCGGGGCTGCAGCGGCGGCCGGAGGTGACCCGGTCTTCGGATTTTGAGGCGAGGCGTTGTGTTTGGCTCTGGGTGAAAACCTTGCAGAGACCTCGGTTGATGCCGGTGACGCGCGGCGCCTTTTGGTGTCGTCCTCCTCCCTGTAGGCGCGTTGCCGAGGAGTCCAAATCACTCAAATCCCTGTCTCCGGGCGAAGGTCCATGATCTGGTTTTGCTGGATCGGGCGATGACGACGTTGTGTACGTCGCTACCTCCATGGAGGCATCGTCTTGGAGACCTTGACTGTGGGTGGTTACCGACGGCCCATGTGGTTGGTTGGGGGTGGTGGGTAGTTGTTGGTGGTGGTGGTGCGGCCGGCTTGGGGTCGGCGGTGGTTTTGTTCTCTTCTTTGGCGGTGTTCGTGCTCGAGTGCTCCTTGGTGTGTCTCTGCTAGGCGGTGCCCTGCGGCTACGCCGGTGGCACACAGGTGTCGTGGCGCAGTCTCGGCCTCGTATGACCGTTCGAATGTACCCCCGACACAGCTGGTGTCGCGGCCTTGTGCAGTCTTGGTTGCGCATGTGCCTTTCGATTGCGTCGACGATACAGTGCCATGGTTTGGTCTGCTAGGCGATGCTCTTCGACTACGCTGGTGGCACGCAGGCGCCGTGACATCCGTCTCGGTCTCGTGTGACCCTTCGAATGTGCCCCACGACACAGGTGGTGTCGCGGCGTTGTGCAGTCTCGGATGCGCGAAGCCTTTCGACTGCGTCGACGGTGCAGTGTCATGGTTTGGTTTTGGTTGGCTGATGACGTTCGATTGCACAGGCAGCGCTCTTTGTTTGTTTTGTGTTGTGTTTCCCTCTTTGTTCTCTCCCTTGTGTGTTGTCAGTATGTGTTGTTTTGCTTTATCTCTTCTCCCTTGTGCCTCATGTATCTCTGGTTCACTTGAACCCTATCTTGCAACAAGGCTACAAAGTCTTATAGGCAAAATGAATACAATTCAGGTGGGAGGCTTCGCCTCCCCCGGTGACCTTAAAAAAGTGTTATTTATACAGTCATATTCATTGTGGTGTACTTTCATTCACTCAGTTTTCTCTTTCTAAATGAAGAGGTAACCCCCTCATTTTCCCTAGTGCTATCTTCTGTGCATCCATCTGGACAAGAAAACAAGCGATGTGCAACGGCCAGTTCAGAGATGGGTGAAACCTGATGTAGATTTTGTGAAAATCAATGTTGATGTTGCTTTTCATCCGGATGGTACAGGAGGATGGGGTATGCTGGCCAGAGATAATGAGGGGGTGGTCATTTGTGAGGCAACTGGATACCTAGTACATCAGACTGAAGCTCTTCATGCCGAGGCGTCGACCCTTCTGAATGCCATCCAGGTAGGCGAGATACAAGGGATAGGACGTGTTGTTTTTGAAACGGATTGCATGGCTCTCCAGCATGCAGTATCCTCTACTAGCCTTGATCATGGTCCTCTTGGTGTGCTCTTCAGGGAGGCAAAGTACAAGTTTCAGCTAGGATTTATTGATTTTCATGTTTCATAACAAGAAACCTACAAGCAGCTATTTGGCTGTGAAATAGGCACACTACCCTTCACGTACCTAGGGATTCCGATTCATCACCGCAAGCTCACAAATAAAGAATGGAAATATATCGAGGATCGGTTTGAAAAGAGGCTAAGTTGCTGGAAGAGAAAACTTTTGTCTTATGGAGGAAGATTGGTGCTTATTAATTCTGTACTCACAAGTATGCCCATGTTCCTCCTCTCTTTCTTTGAAGTCCCGATTGGGGTGCGGAAAAGATTGGACTTTTATCGATCTAGATTCTTCTGGAAAATTGATGAGAACAAAAATAAGCATCGTTTGGCAAAGTGGGATGTAATTTGTAGACCAAAGGACCAGGGAGGATTGGGAATTGAAAACTTAGAGGTGAAAAATAGGTGCTTACTAAGCAAATGGCTGTACCGATTATGCACAGAAAGTGACGGAGTTTGGGCTCAGTTATTGCGTAACAAATATCTCTATGCCAAAACACTAGCCCGGGTTACGGCAAAAGCGACTGACTCACCATTCTGGAAAGGGATTATGAGGACGAAAGTGGCGTTCTTTAACAGGATTAAATTTATCATCGGGAATGGACGGGATACTCGATTTTGGGAGGATACTTGGTTAGGAGATTCGTCGCTGGCCTTACAGTATCCTTCCCTTTACAACATTGCGCAACGGAAAGAGGTTTCCGTTGCTACAGTGATGGGTACTATCCCGCTTAACATACAGTTTAGACGGTCTGTTATTGGCGACCGTTGGACTAGGTGGATACATCTTGTGCGTAGGTTAATGGAGGTTAACCTTTCGGATGTACCAGACACTTTGCAATGGAAGCTTTCCAGCTCAGGGGTCTTCTCGGTTAAATCCATGTACATGGATTTGATTAATACCGGGACCATCCCGAGGACGGTTCATATTTGGAAAATTAAGGTGCCCTTGAAGATAAAAGTTTTTATGTGGTTTGTGCATAAGGGTGTCATTCTTACTAAAGATAACTTAGTTAAGCGTAAGTGGGAAGGAAGTAAAAGATGCTGCTTTTGTGATCAGGATGAAACAATAGAACATCTATTTATCAAATGTCCACTTGCTAAACTGCTTTGGAGAACTATCCATGTTACATTCAACATCACTCCACCTCGCACGATACCACATTTGTTTGATAACTGGTTGACTGGAGTGGAGCCAAAGTCCGCGGCACATATCCGAGTGGGAGCATGTGCATTACTTTGGTCTCTATGGAATTCTCGCAATGACGTTACATTTAATAGACAAACCATTACCAACTTTTTGCAGGTCATCTTCAGAGCATCTACTTGGATCCGTATGTGGTCATTACTCAGTCGTGCGGACCACAGGGAGCATATGGATATTGGGTGCAGCCGATGGGAGATGGTTGCACGGGATACTTACAACCGGTTTGGATGGCGGTCCAATAATAGGATAGACGTTTAGTCTCCTAGTCTTTCTAGCGCCGGTTGTGATTTTCATTTTTGGCCGCTTGTGGCTTTTCTTGGCTTAGTACGACCTTTGTTATTTTTGAGACCTCCGTTTGGAACCTTTGAAATACTTTTTAATAAATCGTTGTGTGCATCAAGCGATGCAGAGGCCGGGGATATACCTCCTTTTCGAAAAAAAATATTGTCCTAGAAGTTGTAATAAACCAGCTCATATGCTGGCATCGTATGGGTGCCGGAGCAATGAGGAGTGCCAAGCTTTATGGCCACCGAATCTCCCACTTGATGTAACTGATGTTGTGACCGTCGATTTGATCGGTCCATCATAAGTTTTGGAATGCAAGGTGTTCCATGTTCAAAAAAAACTTCTGTGCATCCATCAGTCATTCATCGATCAATTAGTTTCTCAATTTATGTCATTCATTTTCCAGTCTCATCATTCACTCATCGGAAAGACTTCAGTGGTTATCTCTGAGCACTTTAAAAATCCTTTTTCCCCTATCCCCCCCTTTTTAGTCATTACACCGTCATTGTTTTTTTATTTTTCTGCATTTTATTTTTGTGTGACACAGACTATACCATGGAATGCAACGGTCGCGTTCAATGACGCAACCAACACCAACCTGTGGTTTGAGGCAACAAGGGGGTGTACATATGCTGTTCGGGTGAACGGAAGCCCAACAACCACCGAGATATATGACGAAAACTAGGCAAAATTCACCAAAGACTACAATTTCGGAGAGGGGACTTGGTCCAGTTCAACTTGGGTGGTCCAAAGCCCAAGGCTCAGATCATTTACATTGATTAAGGCGAACCCAAGGAGGCAGAGGAAGCTGTGGAATCCGCGGTGTACACTAGGGCATTCATTTGATCGAGGAAGAAACGTTCAACCTTTTATACATGTTACCATTCAGCCCTGGGTACTCAGGGTTCCCTTTTGTTCATCCTCTCAGCAAGATGAACGAATGCTTGTGCATGGCTAGATGCCACAGGAATCTATATTTAAAATTCCAAGATTTTTCTCTGTGTTTATGTGAGGGTATGTGTAACGCCCTCGATGCGGCTATATCTCTCACGTGTCGAAGCACGACTTAGAGGCATAACCGCATTGAAAGCAATGTCGCAAGTGAGGTAATCTTCACACAACCCATGTAATGCATAAGAGAAAGAGATACATAGTTGGCTTACAATCGCCACTTCACACAATACATAAATAAAGCATTACATCATCAAGATACAATCAAGGTCCGACTACGGAACCAAAATAAAAGAAGACTACCCCAAATGCTACACAGATCCTCGATCATCCTAACTGGGCTCCACTACTGATCAACTGAAACGAAACAACACAATGAATGAAATCTTCATCGAGCTCCTCCTTGAGCTCGGTTGCGTCACCTGCACGGTATCATCGGCACCTGCAAACTGGTTTTGGAAGTATCTGTGAGTCACGGGGACTCAGCAATCTCACACCCTCACGATCAAGACTATTTAAGCTTATAGGAAGGGTAAAGGTATAAGGTGGAGCTGCAGCAAGCGACTAGCATATTTGGTGGCTAACATACGTAAATGAGAGCGAGAAGAGAAGGCAAAGCACGGTCGAGAATCTATGATCAAGAAGTGATCCTAGAACAACCTACGTCAAGCATAACTCCAACACCGTGTTCACTTCCCGGACCCCGCCGAGAAGAGACCATCACGGTTACACACGCGGTTGATGCATTTTATTTAAGATAAGTTTCAAGTTTTCTACAACCGGACATTAACAAATTCCCATCTGCCCATAACCGCGGGGACGACTGTCGAAAGTTCAAAACCCTGCAGGGGTGTCCCAACTTAGCCCATCACAAGCTCTCACGGTCAACGAAGGACATTCCTTCTCCCAGGAAGACCCGATCAGGCTCGGAGTCCAGGTTACAAGACATCCTCGATAATGGTAAAACAAGTCCAGCAAGACCGCCCAATGCGCCGACATCCCGATAGGAGCTGCACATATCTCGTTCTCAGGGCACACCGGATAAGCAATCCGTACAACTAAAACCAACCCTCGAGTTTCCCCGAGGTGGCGCTGCAAGGGGCTCTAGTTTGGACCAACACTTAGACAAGCACTGGCCCGGGGGGGGGGGTTAAAATAAGATGACCCTCGGGATGTGTGACTCCCAAGGGAAAAGGCTAGGTGGCGAATGGTAAAACCAAGGTTGGGCCTTGCTGGAGGAGTTTTATTCAAAGCGAACTGTCAAGGGGTTCCCATTATAACCCAACCGTGTAAGGAACGCAAAATTCGGGAACATAACACCGATATGACGGAAACTAGGGCGGCAAGAGTGGAACAAAACACCAGGCATAAGGCTGAGCCTTCCACCCTTTACCAAGTATATAGATGCATTAATTAAATAAGAGATATTGTGATATCCCAACAAAATATCCATGTTCCAAACATGGAACAAGCTCCAATCTTCACCTGCAACTAACAACGCTATAAGAGGGGCTGAGCAAAGCGGTAACATAGCCAAACAATGGTTTGCTAGGACAAGGTGGGTTAGAGGCTTGGCTTAACAATATGGGAGGCATGATAAGCAAGTGGTAGGTATCGCAGCATAGGCATAACAAAAGAGCGATCAACTAGCAATCAAAGATAGAAGTGATTTCGAGGGTATGGTCATCTTGCCTGAGATCCTGCAAGGAAGAAGAACGATTCCATGAAGAAGACAAACGGACGAAGTCGAACGGATCCTCACAAACGCGGCATTATCGGAACTAACCCGAAGAAGCACCACCGGAAAGAAGCAAACAACATAATAAACAACCATCACATAAGCATGGCACGATGTGCAAACAAGTATGATGCATGTCCGATTTAATGAGGCATGGCATGGCAAAGTGCACAAACAACCCTACAAATTAAGTGGAGCTCAATATGCAACTCTGTTGCATATTGACGAAACACCACATTCAAGTTATTTAGTTCGATCTCGTTTATGTACCCAACAATATTAAATGTTGTTAAGCATGTCAAGAGGTGAAACATAAAGGGATTATCTATCTAAACAATTTAAATGGGGCCGGATATAGCAAACAACAAATCTGGTAAATCCCCATATGCATTAGTAAATTAATGCAAACAACAATTTAAACCATCTTAATGTTGTTAACATGATGCGGATGATGATGAAGCTATGTACCTAGGGTAGGGTCATGGATCTTCCAGCGTATCCTCCCCAAGGACATCTTTACAAAGAATCAGAAGCAATCGAAGAGAAATCATCATCCACTCGACCGTGGAGATGCGCTCACTCGACCACCTTGAAGACACTCGACCACTCTGCAACGGTTAAGACTTAAACCATAGCATTATGAGCATTTATGACATTTACTGTAGACATTACCTGTAACGCCTTTCCTTTATGAGCATTGAACTCTGTGTAACGGAGGGGAGCCGGGGTCCTGGCGCACTCTATATAAGCCACCTCCCTCCTCTGGGACAAGGGTTCGCACTTTTGTAAACACACACACACACACGTATAATCCAGTCGACCGCCTCAGGGCACCGAGACGTAGGGCTGTTACTTCCTTCGAGAAGGGCCTGAACTCGTAAAACTCGTGCGTACAACTACTCCATAGCTAGGATCTTGCCTCCTCATACCTACCCCCCATTCTACTGTCAGTCTTAGATCCACGACAGTTGGCGCCCACCGTGGGGCAGGTGTCTTAGCGACTTATTGGAGAAGTTGCAATTTTTCCGATCCCCATCATCATGGTTCCAGGCGGAGGTTTGGCTGAGGGCCGCGAGATCCGTCTCGGCGCGCTCATGTTTGTCGCCGACGACTCCGCTTGGCTTCAGGAGGCACCACTAGACGTCGATGCGCTCCCCGCCCGCGGGGCGACGCACTTTCACACGTGCGTCCGCGACGTCCTCCTGCGGAAACCGTCGACCCAGTACCAGTCGACTCCTACGGCTTCCCCCCTCCCTGTGACCCGCCGGAACAAGCGCACCGGCCGGTCGAGGGTTCAACGGTGGGTGAAACATGCGGTGGCCCGCCAGTCGGCCACCCCTCAAGTCGCGGCGCTCGAGCCCAACGAGTCTCTCTACGGCCTGTTCGATCTGTCGACTGGCTCCGTAGAGACTGCATCCGAGTGCGGCAGCAATGACTCGGCAGCAGAAGTCCTGACGGTCAATGGGCCACACGGTCCTCCTGGCTTCGATCGTGAAGACGGAGGTGACGGGAACGGCGATCCGTCGCGCGTTCACGAGGAGTACCGCCCCGAGCCTCTCTCCTCGCAGCAGAGAGAAGAACTTCATCACCGAAACATGGATGCCCTGCATACTCCTATCGTTGGAGAAACGCCCGAGGCCCAGGCCTTGGAACAGGCTCGCTTGGCCAATCTGGCTGAGCGCACTCGGCTGGAGAACCTACAGCACGCACTCGACGATCGCTCTCGTCAACGTGCTTCTGAGTCCAGCCGACGCCAACTTTTTCCACCTTCGGCTCAGGTATACCGAGCACCGATCCAAACCTAGCAGCTGCGGCCCGGATAGCAGAGTCGATTCAACCTTCCCAGTCAGAAGTTGGTCGAGGTCTGGCGCAGATTAGGGCCTTGCTCCGGGCAGTAGGAGAGCAGAATACGGCTGTGTCTCAGTCGCGGGATAGGATCCATAGCAGATCTGTGGTCGCAGATACAGTCCAGTCGGCCCATAGCCCGAGATCGCCCCCGAGGCGTGAGGGACGTGGAGAGCGGCGTGATCAGTACAGAAACCAGGAGCAGTATGATCGTCGAGCCGATCGCGATGGTCGCCGTCGAGTGCCCACACCTCCTCCAAGGAGTGGGTCGTACGTGCCGCGGCCACATGAAGACAGGCGCCCTAACAGCATAGGAAGAGGTATTCCAGTCGACCCCAGGGAGCCAGGCTTTGATGCGAGATCTATTCTCGTACAAGGCTTGGTCGACAGAAACAGAGCTCACCGAGATGGCCATGACAGAGGCCCGCAAACCAGCAACAAGGTGCATGTCTCTGGCCCAGAGTGCTTCAGCAGAGCTATCAGAGCTGCAGATTCCCCCAACTTCAGGTTGGTGACTGGAGTCAGTAAGTTCACCGAAGAGTCCAAGCCTGACACCTGGCTCGAAGACTACCGAGTGGCTGTCCAGATTGGTGGCGGAAATGATGAGGTGGCCATGAAACACCTTCCTCTGATGTTGGAGGGCTCGGCTAGGGCGTGGCTGAATCAGTTGGCGCCTGGCAGTATCTATACTTGGGAAGATCTCGCCCGAGTGTTTGTCAGAATGTTTGAGGGTACTTGCAAGCGGCCAGCAGGTTTGACGGAATTACAGTGTTGCGTCCAGAAACTGAATGAAACTTTGAGAGATTATATCCAGAGGTGGATCAGGAAGTTTCTAGAATTGCTGCTCTGTTCTGTTCAAGAAGTCTTTCTCCAGGGTTCAGTTCAGAAGGCGGGATGGAAGAGAGAGAATGGGCTCATCGTGCGACAAGGTCGATCAATCACTCAAACTGTTCGGTATCTCTAACCTAAGAATGCCTTGTCTGGAACATCTCTTCAAAGCAAGAATTAGCGTATAGAAAGGAAGCAGCATTTCCTTTCAGCTGCTTTTAAAAAGTCCCTGGGGATATAGCCCACTTCTCATTTCTCAACACCAGCTTATCTTCTCTTTTCTTAAGTATAAGAGGGAAAACTAGACTATATAAGAGTTGATACATAAACGCACATATAGTAAGTATTTTGATCTTCCTGCGAGACTGTTCTTTTCGCTGGAGAAAGAGATAACTCTGATTTGTATTTTACTTTTTATTGGTGCTATTGGGAAATCTGCACAGATAGGATTGCATACTTGGTTACCCGAAAAGCGTTCGGGTCAAAATATGGCTTTCAAATTAAGTTCCGAATTAGTAGATGCTGCCAAAGGGAGTGGGGGTGCCATACGCAAAAGGAAGCGACTCATAGAATGGCAGAGGCAAATAGAGCTCTTGCACATTTTCGTTAATCAAGTTTCTACTAAAACAGAACTCTAGAATCAGTCCGTCCGGTTAAGCATTGGGGAGCTGATAGGTCGAACGGAGTGGTGCCAGAGCTCTAAAGTGGCTCTAAATATCCCTGCACCACACGGTGGAAGATGTGTCTGATCATCAGGCAATTTGTGCTTTCAAGGAAGGTGTCAGGTACCGAGAGTTGAATATGAAATTCGGTCGGACAGGGAACATGACTTTGACTTGGATGATGGAAATCGCCACCAAGTATGCCAATGGTGAAGAGGAGGAGCGACTGTGGAGTGGCAAGCACAAGGCAGTCGCCCACGAAGCCGGAGGAGGAAACTCCAGGCGGAAACAAAAATGCAAGGCCGAACCAGCTGCTCCGGGTGAGGCCTTGGCTGTGGTTCAAGGAAATTTCAAGGGGAAGCCCAAAGGGCCGTGGAACCCCAAGAAAGTAAAAGATCAAGATGGAAATGACGTGTTGGATCTGCCGTGCCATATCCACACCAAAAAAGATGAAGAAGGTAATTTCATTTACCCGAAGCATACCACTCGACAGTGTCGGCTCCTGATCCAGCAGTTCCGAGAGAAACAGCCCAAGGAAAAGGAGAAGGAGGCAGACAAGGCTGAGAGTGAAGGGGAAGATGATGATGGTTATCCTCACATGAATTCCACTCTAATGATTTTTGCTGATGTTGAAAACAAGAGTCGATTGAAAGTCATCAACAGAGAAGTGAACATGGTCGCTCCGGCGACACCCAATTACTTGAAATGGTCGCAGAATGCCATTACATTCGACCAGTCTGATCACCCAGCGCACATCGCCACCCCTAGGAGGCAAGCGCTGGTGGTCGACCCGGTGGTCGAAGGCATTCGACTGACAAAGGTCCTGATGGATGGTGGCAGTGGCCTGAACATTCTGTACGCAGAAACGTTGAAAGGAATGGGCATTCCGATATCCAGACTCAGTGAAAGCCACATGAGCTTCCATGGGGTCATCCCAGGCAAGAAGGCTGCGTCCCTCGGTCAGATTGCACTCGACGTGGTTTTAGGTGATGCCAAAAATTACCGCAAAGAAAAGTTGACGTTTGAAGTCGTGGATTTTCAGAGTGCGTATCATGCAATTCTGGGCAGGCCGGCTTATGCACGATTCATAACTCGACCTTGTTACGTGTACCTCAAATTGAAGATGCCTGGTCCCAGAGGAGTGATCACTATCTCTGGTAATCAGAAAAAGGCGGAAGAGTGTTTCTAGAAGGGCTCAAAGATCGCCGATGCCCAGATGGCCGTGGCAGAATTGCAAGAATACCAGAAAAATGCAGACCCAAGTGACTTGTTGCGAGCCAAGAAGCCAGCCACGAATTCAGCATTCCATTAGTCTGGCGAGACGAAGTCTGTTCACATTCACCCAACGGACCCCAATGTAGCTCCGACCCACATTTCGACCACACTCGACTCCAAATAGGAAGAAGCGCTCATCCAGTTCCTCCGTGAGAACTGGGACATCTTTGCATGGAGGCCTTCTGACATGCCAGGTGTTCCCAGGGGACTGGCTGAGCATCGTTTGCGAGTCGACCCGAAAGTGAAACCAGTCAAAGAGCATCTGTGGCGGTCCGCCGTCCAGAAAGAAAAGCAATCGGCGAAGAGGTGGCTCGGCTTTTGGCAGCTGAGTTTATCCGAGACATTTACCACTCTGAGTGGTTAGCCAATGTTGTCATGGTCCCAAAGAAAGATGACTCACTCCGCATGTGCATCGATTTCAAGCATATCAATTGGGCCTGCCCGAAAGATCACTTCCCTCTCCCTCGCATCGATCAGATAGTCGACTCGACTGCTGGGTGCGAGCATTTGTCCTTTTTGGATGCCTACTCCGGGTACCACCAGATCCGTCTGTACGGACTCGATGAAATAAAGACAGCTTTTATCACCCCGTTCGGGTGCTTCTGTTATGTCACAATGCCATTCGGCTTGAAGAACGCCGGAGCCACATTTATGCGAATGATTCAGAAGTGCCTGCTCACTCAAATCAGTCGGAATGTGGAAGCATACATGGATGACATTATGGTCAAGTCACGTAAAGGTTCTGACCTGCTGACCGACCTCGCCGAAACCTTTGCCAACCTCAGAAGGTAGGATATCAAGCTCAATCCATCAAAGTGCACGTTTGGAGTTCTAGGCGGAAAGTTACTCGGTTTTCTTGTTTCCGAACGAGGAATCGATGCTAACCCAGAGAAAGTAGGCGCTATACTTCGGATGAAACGCCCCGTGCGTGTGCATGATGTCCAGAAGCTTACTGGTTGCTTGGACTCCCTAAGTCGATTCATTTCTCACCTCGGTGAAAAGGCCCTACCTCTTTATCGACTGATGAAGAAATCAGATGCGTTCGAGTGGACTCCAGAAGCTGATACAACATTTGCAGAGCTAAAAGCCCTGCTTTCCACCCAGCCGGTGCTTGCTGCTCCAACCAGCAAAGAGCCTCTTTTGCTTTATATAGCAGCCACTGGACAAGTCGTCAGTACAGTACTTACGGTCGAGCGGGAAGAAGAAGGAAAAGCGTACAAAGTTCAACGCCCAGTTTATTATATTTCTGAAGTCCTGACCCCGTCAAAGCAGAGATATCCTCACTATCAGAAGCTTGTCTATGGAATTTACATGACCACGAAGAAGGTTGCACACTACTTCTCAGATCACTCTGTTACAGTCGTCAACGACGCTCCATTGTCAGAGATTCTGCACAACAGGGATGCAACTGGTCGAGTGGCAAAATGGGCGATTGAACTCCTTCCCTTGGATATCAAGTTTGAGGCAAAGAAAGCTATCAAGTCCCAAGCAATAGCAGATTTCCTCACCGAGTGGATCGAACAGCAACTGCCGACTCAAGTTCACTCGGAGCACTGGACCATGTTCTTTGACGGATCCAAGATGTTGAACGGTTCTGGTGCTGGAGTAGTTCTGGTATCCCCCCGAGGAGACAAGCTCATATATGTCCTCCAGATTCACTTTGATTCCTCCAACAATGAAGCAGAGTATGAAGCACTCCTGTATGGGTTGCGCATGGCCATCTCACTCGGCGTCCGTCGCCTCATGGTCTATGGCGACTCAGATTTGGTAGTTAATCAAGTGACGAAGGAGTGGGACGTCAGAAGCCCAGCCATGACTGGTTACTGCAACGCGGTGAGAAAGCTTGAGAGGAAGTTCGAGGGGTTAGAACTCCACCACATCCCCCGATTGAAAAATAAAGCAGCCGATGAATTGGCAAAGATAGGTTCCAAGAGAGAGGCCATTCCTAGCAATGTGTTCTTGGAGCATATTCACACGCCGACAGTTCAGGAAGATCCTTTCATTGAAGAGCCCCCACAACCCAAGAGCGCCACGGATCCGACTGAAGTCGAGGTCCCAACTGTGGTCGACCTAATCATGGAGGTTCTGGCCATTACTCCCGACTGGACGGTGCCCTACATTGCGTACATCCTTAGGAAAGAGCTCCCAGAGGATGAAGAAGAAGCTCGACAGATCGTCCGCCGATCTAAAGCTTTTACTGTGATAAGAGGGCAGCTGTTCAGAGAAAGTGTGACTGGAGTCGGTCAGAAGTGCATAACACCAGAAGAAGGTCGAATGATCCTCAATGACATCCACTCGGGGACCTGTGGTCACCATGCGTCCTCTCGGGCCATCGTGGCTAAAGCATACTGAGCTGGATTCTATTGGCCACGAGCAAATGAGATGGCGAAAGATATAGTCGACAGATGTGAAGGCTGTCAATTTTACTCTGATATGTCTCACAAGCCAGCGTCAGCCCTGAAGACCATCCCCCTCGTCTGGCCCTTCGCTGTTTGGGGACTGGATATGGTTGGATCGCTGAGGACCGGCAGAAGCGGATTCACTCACGTGCTCGTTGCAGTCGACAAGTTTACCAAATGGATCGAAGCCAAATCCATCAAGAACCTTGACGCTAGCACCGCTGTCAGTTTTATCAGAGAATTGACGTTCCGATATGGAGTCCCACATAGCATCATCACGGACAACGGATCAAACTTCGATTCCGATGAGTTCAGAATTTTCTGCGCCTCTCAGGGCACTCGAGTCGACTATGCTTCTGTTGCTCACCCGCAGTCGAACGGACAAGCAGAAAGAGCCAATGGCCTAATTCTCAAAGGACTAAAGCCCCGACTGATGCGTGATCTCAAACACGCAGCAGGTGCTTGGGTTGATGAACTTCCGTCAGTTCTGTGGGGTTTAAGGACAACTCCTAATCGATCGACTGGAAGAACTCCTTTCTTCTTAGTCTATGGAGCCGAAGTTGTCCTGCCAAGTGACTTGCTCCATAACGCACCCCGAGTTGAACTCTTCTCCGAAGCAGAAGCAGAGCAGGTCCGGCAAGATTCAGTCGATCTCTTAGAGGAGGAAAGAGAGATGGCCTTGATCCGCTCGACCATTTATCAACAAGATTTGCGTCGATTCCACGCCAGGAATATGAGGGGTCTGGCCTTTCAAGAAGGAGACTTGGTTCTTCGAGTGGATCAGCAGAAACCACACAAGCTCGCTCCAACTTGGGAAGGCCCCTTCATCGTCACCAAAGTTCTCCACAACGGAGCATACCATCTTTACAATATCGACCATCAGAAAGACGAGCCACGGGCTTGGAACACGGAGCTGCTCCGCCCCTTTTATACTTAAACACTCGTTCGAATAAAATGTAATAAGCAACACCTTTTGTAATTCGTTTATCAAAGACAAGAGCTTACGGTTCTCTCATTCGATTGTGTTGTTCTTATTTACTCCTGAAATCCCCCAGTGGGTGGGCTTAGTCGCGAATCCGTTCCACCTAAGTTCGAAAAAATCCTACCGAGTGAAGAACAATCCTTCCACTCGGGGGCTTAGCTGTAGTCAAGCACTCGCCTAAGTTCTCTCACTAAGAGGATTAACGACAATTCAGCACTCGCCTAAGTTTGGAAAAATCCTACCGAGTGGAGAGCAATCCTCCCACTCGGGGGCTTAGCTGCAGTCGAGCACTCGCCTAAGTTCTCTCACTAAGAGGCTTAACGGCAGTCCAGCACTCGCCTAAGTTTGAAAAAATCCCACCGAGTGGAGAGCAGTCCTCCCACTCGGGGGCTTAGCTGCAGTCGAGCACTCGCCTAAGTTCTCTCACTAAGAGGCTTAACGGCAGTCCAGCACTCGCCTAAGTTTGGGAAAATCCTACCGAGTGGAGAGCAATCCTCCCACTCGGGGGCTTAGCTGCAGTCGAGCACTCGCCTAAGTTCTCTCACTAAGAGGCTTAACGTCAGTCCAACACTCGCCTAAGTTTGAAAAAATCCCACTGAGTGGAGAGCAGTCCTCCCACTCAGGGGCTTAGCTGCAGTCGAGCACTCGCCTAAGTTCTCTCACTAAGAGGCTTAACGGCAGTCCAACACTCTCCTAAGTTTGAAAAAATCCCACCGAGTGGAGAGCAGTCCTCCCACTCGGGGGCTTAGCTACAGTCAAGCACTCGCCTAAGTTCTCTCACTAAGAGGCTTAACGGCAGTCCAGCACTCGCCTAAGTTTGAAAAAATCCTACCGAGCGGAGAGCAGTCCTCCCACTCGGGGGCTTAGCTGCAGTCAAGCACTCGCCTAAGTTCTCTCACTTAGAGGCTTAACGGCAGTCCAACATTCACCTAAGTTTGAAAAAAATCCTACCGAGCAGAGAGCAGTCCTCCCACTTGGGGGCTTAGCTGCAGTCGAGCACTCGCCTAAGTTCTCTCACTTAGAGGCTTAACAGCAGTCCAGCAATCACCTAAGTTTGAAAAATCCTACCGAGTGGAGAGCAGTCCGCCCACTCGGGGGCTTAGCTGCAGTCGAGCACCCGCGTAAGTCCTCTCACTGAGAGGCTTAACGACAGTCCAACACTCGCCTATGTTTGGAAAAATCCTACCGAGTGGAGAGCAACCCTCCCACTCGGGGGCTTAGCTGCAGTCCAGTACTCGCCTAAGTTTGAGACCCATCCCTATCCGCAAGGACGACGAGGTGCAGGTCGACTGCAACCTTCTTCTTCGGAGCTGCGGCACTAATACAACGTCCGCTCCATCCCTATCCGCAAGGACGACGAGGTGCAGGTCGACTACCACCTTCTCCTTCGGAGCTGCGGCACAAATACAACGTCCGCTCCATCCCTATCCGCAAGGACGACGAGGTGCAGGTCGACTGCCACCTTCTCCTTCGGAGCTGCGGCACAAATACAACGTCCGCTCCATCCCTATCCGCAAGGACGAAGAGGTGCAGCAAGCAAAGTCCATCCGAAGGCAAACACAAGCACATTCGGAGATAAACCAAATTCATATAAATACTAAAAGGTTCCAAGCAGTGAATCAAAAGTACTCGGGCACCAAGCCCGAAGGAGTTTAACGGTTACAGAAACCACTCGGCATTCCGAGGCAAATTTAAAGCGTATCCAAGTTTCATAAGATTGTTCACTCAGCCGGAGGAGGACTGGCAGGCTCCACGAATGAGTCCAGATCGATCCCATCAGCGATCCGAGTGGCAGCAGCAATGAAAGTCTCCATGAAGGACTGGAAGTCGTGCTTTTTGGTGTTAGCGACTTTGATCGCAGCCAGCTTGTCTTCACGAACCTCCTTGCAATGGACTCGCACCAGGGACAGCGCCACGTCAGCACCACACCGGGCGGAGGATTTCTTCCATTCTTGCACTCGGTCAGGGATCTCGTTTAGTCGAGTCATCAGAGATTCCAGATCATTCTGAAGCGTCACCTCCGGCCAAAGTGTTGAGTCGATTCAAGAGACAACCTCCTTAAGGCGTGCGAGGTAGCTTGTGGCGCTGGCGATACGGGACTCCAGTCGGAGCACGTTCATCGCAGTTTCGTCGCAGACCGGGGAAGCGATATGGTCCAGGCCCGTCTCGACCCTCCCAGTTTCTTCGTCAAAGTCTTGACAAAGTTCTGCAGCCAAGAGTCAGTTCAATCAACCGAGCAAAATCCGATGGCAAACATCAACACAGTCGGATTAAAAGAAATACCTCCCAGCACGAGATAAAGCTTCTTGGCGAGGGTCCTCAGATAGGCTTCTGTGTCGTTCCTCTTGCGGATCGCAGACTCCAACTTTTCGTTCAGGGCGACCTTATCCTTCTTCAGGCCGGTCACTTCGCGGTTAGCTTCATTAAGACAAGATGTTAGTCTAGTCACCTCTCCTTCAAGCGTTCCGACTGAAGCAAGCTTCTTCTCTGTGAGAGCGGTTTTGTCATGGGCTGCTTTTTGTGCGGCGGTGAGGTCCGAGTCCTTGTCCAGAGCCAACTTCATTTTCTCTGCAAAAGAAATAATCGAATCAAAAAAGAGATCAAAGAGATATATTGAAATCCAGTCGGCAATCAGTTACCTTCCATACCAGCGGCCTCGTCTTGAGCTTTTTTCAGATTTTGCTGAGCCAATTCCAAGTCTAAGTTGAGTTGCCTCTGCTTCTCTTCGAGTTCGGCAAACTTGGAGATAAGAGTACAAGACTTCTGCAGGAGGCAAGAGACAGGTCAATCGATAGGTTCGAAAGCAGCTCATTTCCGAATGAATAAAACCTAAAGAAGTGGACAACAAGCTGTTCAGACCCCAGTCGACTGCCAGCAGTCGACCGCCGTCTCGGGGACTACACCCAGTGGGTGCACTTGGCGTGCCCCCACCGGTTCTGATCCCACTCGCCCGGCCCGCCGGAGTCAAGTGCAAGGAGTAAAAAAAGAAAGAGAGAGAGAGAAAGAACAATTGCGCCGTCAAGAAAAGAAGAACTCAGACCACAGTCGACTGCCAGCAGTCGACCGCGGTCTCGGGGACTACACCCAGTGGGTGCACTTGGCGTGCCCCCACCGGTTCTGATTCCACTCGCCCAGACCGAGTGGAAGAGCGAAACTACCAAAAACGACAGCAACACCCACTGGGTGCTCTAATTCAACGCGAACAATAGGAGATTGTGCAAAAGAAGATTTTCAAGAACAAAAACAATCTGTAACACCCCGGATGTAACTTTCCCAATTTGTACTCCAACTCTTGCCGTTTCCGGCGTTAAGTTATTTTTATTATCTCGGGTTCGGGTCTTTGTCTCCATGTGTTGTTATCATTGTCATGCATCTCATATCATGTCATCATGTGCATTGCATTTGCATACGTGTTCATCTCATGCATTCCAGCTTTTTCCCCGTTGTCCGTTTTGCATTCCGGCGCTTCGTTCTCCTCCGGTGGTCAATTCTAGCTTTCTTTCGTGTGTGGGGTTTAAACATTTCCGGATTGGACCGAGACTTGCCAAGCGGCCTTGGTTTACTACCGGTAGACCGCCTGTCAAGTTTCGTATCATTTGGACTTCGTTTGATACCCCAACGGTTAACTGAGGGACCGAAAAGGCCTCGTGTGTGTTGCAGCCCAACACCCCTCTAATTTGGCCCAAAACCCATCTAACTCTGCTCCATAATCTAGAGCATTCGATCACGATCGCGTGGCCGAAAACTGTACCTCATTTGGACTCTCCTAGCTCCCTCTATGCCTATTTAAAGACCCCTCCCAAAAATCCGGATCTCTCCCTCTCTGAAACCCTAATTTTTCCACCGCGCGCCGCCGGACATTGTCCGCCCGGGGCGGACACCCCGCCGCCAGCCAACCGCCTCCTGCCACGTCATCGCCCGCCACCGCCACTCCCACCGCGGCCCGGGAGCCCGCATCCGGCCCCCGCGGCCCGGTGAGCGCCGCCGCCGCCCGGGTCTCGTCTCCCATGCCGCGCCGCCACCTCCCTCGCCTCCGGCGCTCCGGCCGCCGAGCCGCCATCGCCGCCCCGCCGCAGTTCCTCGCCGGCCCCGCCGCCTCCGGCCGCCACACCGGCCTCGACCGCGCCACCCGCCGTGCGCCGCCACGCGGCCCGGATCCGGCGAAGATCCGGCCGGCCCCTTGCTCCCCCAGCCACTCCGGCGAGCTCCAGCCCCGCCGGTGAACAGTGCGTGCCGCTGCCTCGATCTGCGTGCCGGGTCAAACCCTAGATCCGGTGGTAAAATTTCGTCTAAGTCCCAGATTTCTCAGATCCAAATTGTCATGTTCGTGGCCCCGTAACTTTGCATCTGTAGCTCCGATTCATGCATATAGCATATCAAAATGTTCATCTCAGAGAGTACATCATTTCATTCCATCGCATCATTTTCATTTGAGCTCATCTTGATGCCCGAAATGCTGTTAGAAGAAGGCTACTTGAGATAATTGTCAGATCTGCTACTCCATTTAGGTTTTTGTCATTTTTGCCATGATTAATGTGTGCATGATATGCCCTGATGCTCTACATGTGTTTTGTTAAGGGTTTTGTCATCTTTCCAGAGGTGCAACCCATGTATTTTTAGGATGTGTGTGGTGACTTGTGCAAGCTTGAAAAGTGGTGCACTTGCTAATTCTGTTTTCAGGGACTTAGCAATTCCACTAAGTCCTTGATCTGTTTAGCTCATGTTGTCATATGTTCATGCTGTTTCCTAGTGATCCGTGCCTCTTTTGAGGATGATCAGTAAGGATGTTTTGTTAACCTTGTAGCGCTCTATCCATCCATGTCTTTGTTTGCAATTATGGAGCACCCTAGCTTGAGTCAATCGAGCTCTATTTTTGCTACTTTGTGAATCTGGGCAGATTGTCAACTTGTTTGCAATTTGGCGATGATGTTGTAGTTGATCCGTGCATGCTATGCTATTGTTCTTGCCATGTCTAGCTTGCATTTTGTGCCTTCTTGATGGGTGTATGCTTGTCTTGCCATGACTTGCACCGTAGTGAGTGCATCGAGCTCGTAAACATGCCTACTTGAGTTATATTTCAGCATGTGCCAGTTTTCACTAAGTCTGAAAACTGATTATGTTTTTGCTATGTTCACATGCTTGCAATTGTATTTTCTGATCCCTTTTGGCTCAAGGTCACTAAGGGACTTTTGTTAATCTCTTTGAGTAGCTCCATGCCATGCTTTCTTTGCCATGTTCAGGTCCTGTAGCATGTAGTTTTGTTGCTCCGAAGAGTGCTACCTGATCTGAAATTCCAGACAAGTGTTGATTTCACTAAGTCTGAGATCTGTTTGTCATATGCATTTTTGCCATGCTTGTTTGAACCTGTTAATGGATGAATTGGCCGTAGCTCAGTGCTAGACTTTTGTTAAGCATATTGAATGCATCCCTGACATGTATTTTGTTGTCATGTTTGGGTGCTGTAGCATGTTCATCTCATTGCATTTAGTTGGCTACTTGCTGTAAATCACAGACCGGTGTCATTTTTGAATCGCTTGCCATTTCCAAACCGTAACTCCGATTCCGGCGTTCTTTATATCGTTTTCAAGCGATTTCATCTCATCTTTCCATTGGCACACTTGGATTTCCAAGTTGAGGCCAGGTTCTTGCATTTCCTGTCATATCTTGCATTTTGCATCCCGCATCGCATCCCGCATAGCATATCATCATTGCATCATATTGTTTGTTCCTTGCACGTGGTTGATTGTATCCTTGTTGCTTGTTTGGGTAGAGCCGGGAGACGAGTTCGCTAACGAGGAGCCCGTTGAGTTTGCTTTCGAGGATCCAGTCAACTCTGACAACTGTGCAGGCAAGATGATCATACCCTCGAAATCACTACTATCTTTGCTATGCTAGTTTTGCTCGCTCTTTTGCTATGCCATTGCTACGATGCCTACCACTTGATTTCAAGCCTCCCATATTGCCTTGTCAAACCTCTAACCCACCATTGTCCTAGCAAACCATTGATTGGCTATGTTACCGCTTTGCTCAGCCCCTCTTATAGCGTTGCTAGTTGCAGGTGAAGATTGAAGGCCGTTCCTTGTGGGAACTTTTATTTACTTGTTGGGATATCATTATATTGCCATGTTATCTTAATGCATCTATATACTTGGTAAAGGGTGGAAGGCTCGGCCTCTCGCCTAGTGTTTTGTTCCACTCTTGCCGCCCTAGTTTCCGTCATATCGGTGTTATGTTCCCGGATTTTGCATTCCTTATGCGGTTGGGTTATAATGGGAACCCCTTGATAGTTCGCCTTGATTAAAGCTTTTCCAGCAATGCCCAACCTTAGTTTTACCATTTGCCACCTAGCCTTTTTTCCCTTGGGTTCTGCAGACTCAAGGGTCATCATTATTTTACCCCCCCGGGCCAGTGCTCCTCTGAGTGTTGGTCCACCTGTCGGCTGCCGGTGGCCACCAGGGGCAACTCTGGGCTGGCCTACCCGTAACTAAGACAATCTGAGTGTGCCCTGAGAAAGAGATATGTGCAGCTCCTATCGGGATTTGTCGGCACATTCGGGCGGTGTTGCTGGTCTTGTTTTAACCTGTCGAAGTGTCTTGAATAACCGAGATACCGAGCCTGATCGGAATGTCTTGGGAGGAGGTCTATTCCTTCGTTGACCGTGGGAGCTTGTCATGGGCTAAGTTGGGACTCCCCTGCAGGGATTTGAACTTTCGAAAGCCGTGCCCGCGGTTATGGGCAGATGGGAATTTGCTAATGTCCGGTTGTAGATAACTTGAACCTTAACTTATTTAAAATGAATCAACTGAGTGTGTTACCGTGATGGCCTCTTCTCGGCGGAGTCCGGGAAGCGGACACGGTGTTGGAGTAATGTTTGCGCAGGTTGCTCTCTAGTTTCTCGCTCGCACTTTGCCTCCTCTTCTCGCTCTCTTTTGCGTTTAAGTTAGCCACCATACTTGCTAGTCGCTTGCTGCAGCTCCACTCATATTTTACCTTGCCTTACCTATAAGCTTAAATAGTCTTGATCGTGAGGGTGCGAGATTGCTGAGTTCCTGTGGCTCACAGATTACTGTTACACCAGATGCAGGGCCTGATGATTCCGCTCCAGGAGACGCGTTTGAGCTCAAGTGGGAGTTCGATGAAGACTCTCAATGTTACTATGTTTCCTTTCCCGATGATCAGTAGTGGTGCCCAGTTGGGGTGAACGGGACCGTTGTCGCATGTTGGGTTCTCTTTTATTTTGGCGCCGTAGTCAGGCCATGAGTGTTTGAATGATGTAATGTTATTTATGCACTTGATTGACATGGCGAGTGTAAGCCAACTATGTTATCTCCCCTTTCATTATTATATTACATGGGATGTTGTGAAGATTGCCTAACTTGCGACATATGCCTTCAATGCGATTATGCCTCTAAGTCATGCCTCGACACGTGGGAGATATAGTCGCATCGAGGGTGTTACAAGTTGGTATCAGAGCCTTCCCCGACCTTAGGAGCCCCATTGCTTGATCGTTTTTAGCGGCCGAGTTGTGTCTAGAAAAATGTTTTGAGTCATTTAGGAATTATATATCGGAGAGTTTAGGAATTCTTTTTACTTCCCAGTCTCCTCATCGCTCTGGTAAGGCATCCTGACGTAGAGTTTTGACTCTTCTCTTCTCAAATTTCACTAAAAAAAATTTTAGGATCACGCGGGTATCTTGGAATCGTTCCGATGGTTTTATGATGAGAACATTGTCTTGGTGCCTCCTGTCAGGGGTTTAGTGGAAGTGTCCCGGGGAGTTGAGCTCTGAGGTGTTTTCATCATAATTTTATCGTTGCAGTTCTGGAATACCTGAGTTTAGTACGCCGACATCGAAAATCTCTTTTATGCAGTTCGTTGGTGAGATAACCTCGACGCCACCCAGTACTGGGGCGGGAGTTCGGGAGTATCGCCATAACTTGTATAACGGATGCTTTTCGAAGGTTGAGGTTGATGGTTTCCGAAGGTTTCTTGGTTATGTGTTGAAGGATGGATACAGCTGGATGTAGGATTTGCTAGTTTGGGTGAGATATTATGCTTCCCCTGTATCCCCAACACCTGATTGCATAACCGGAAAGGTTCGGAAGTTTCATAGGTGGGAATTCTAGTAGCTCTAGTTCTTCTTCCACGAATATTGGTTTGAGATTGGGATTTCTTACCGATTATTCGTTCTTGATCCGTACCTTGTTGAATTATTTCTCTACCTTAATTCTACGTGGCTTCTCAATTTATGGATATGTGACCATTTCAAGAGGAATTCATTCGTTCATTTTGTTCGGATGTGAAGACTATATGTTGCAATTTTCATTCCGTTGGATTCAGCTTCAATATTTATCTGTCAATGTGCTAATGGTGGTCAACCTCTTCAGGATGGCTCCTCCAACGCGCACAACTCCGAATCCTGATCCGCCACCACCTCCACCTCCTCTAGAGGCATGGCAAGCTGTGATGGCCGTAACCAATGCAAACACATAGTTGATCATGCAAATTCTTCAAGAGCGCAATCAAGGCAACCAAGGGAATCAAGGCAGCAATCAGAATCACTTTGCTTCACTCAACCAGTTCCTTGCTAACGGGCCAAAGACTTTCAGCAATTGTGTTGAGGCAACCGATGCTGACGATTGGCTTGTGGATCTGTGTAAGCATTTCGAGTGCAGTAACGTCAGGCCTGAGGACTTTGTTAAGTTCGCTTCCTTCCAACTCAAAGATCAAGCTGCAGAATGGTTCCAGCAGTATAAGGACTCCAGAGGTGGACGTGTTATCACTTGGGATGATTTCCGTCGAGATTTCCGAGCTCATCATATTCCGCAGAGCGTGGTTGAAAGCAAGCATGAGGAATTCCACAATCTGAAGCAAGGCTCTTTGTCTGTCTATGACTACAACAAGTTGTTCCAGAAGCTCGCCCGCTTTGCCAAGCAGGACGTCCCTGATGAGAAGAGCATGATATATCAGTTCAGGGGTGGTCTCAGAGAAGAAATTCAGCTAGCTCTTGTTCTCTTCGAGCCCTTGAGATACGATGAGTTCTACAACATGGCACTGAAGCAAGAGGCTGCTCAGTTGAGGTGTGATGCTTCCAAGAAGCGAGTGAGAGATGTTACTCCTTCTTCCTCTACTCAAGTGGCCAAGCAGCAGAAGTTTTGGCTTCCTCCTCCTCCGGTTCGTCAGCCGTATCAGCAAAAGAGCAAAGGTGGCAGTGGTTCTTCCCACCCACCCAACCCTGGCTTTCAGAACAAGACTTCGTCTCAAGCTCCAAGATCGAGTGCTCCGTATCACCGTCCGCTTTCAGAGGTCACATGCAACAAGTGCCAACAGAAGGGTGACTATGCCAACAAGTGTTTCAACCAGAGGCGTCTTTCTCCTCCTCCTCCTGTCAGATCGGCAAGTACAGCTGTGGTCAAGCATAACCCCAAGCACGCCAAGGTCAACTTGATGAATGCAGCTCAGGCAGAGGACTCGTCAGATGTGATCATGGGTAACCTTCCTGTTAATGATATTCCTGCAAAAGTTCTTTTTGACACGGGTGCATCGCATTGTTTCATCTCGAGACCGTTTTCATCTGAGCATGGTTTGCCTTTGCAAATTTTGCCTAGTCCATTAGCAGTTGTCTCTCCCGGTAAGCGCATGCATGCTAAATCCATTGCTCCGGATGTTACTATCACTTTGGGTGCCTACAAGTTTCTAGCTTCCCCAACGGTTCTCGGTGACTCGGATATTGATCTTATTCTCGGAATGGATTGGCTTTCTAAGCACAAGGCACATCTTGATTGTGCTGCCAGGCAGATTCAATTGACTCATTCGTCTGAGGATGTAATTGCCTTTGCCGCTCGTGATGATACCATCCGTCTGTTTTCTCTCAATGAGAAGGGTGAACTGGATGCTATCTCGCAAATTCCAGTCGTTTGCGAATATCAAGACGTCTTTCCAAAAGAGCTTCCAGGAATGCCTCCACACCGGCCAGTTGAATTCGTTATTGATCTTGAGCCTGTCACGGAACCTGTGTGCAAGCGTCCCTACAAGCTCGGACCTGAAGAGTTGAAGGAGCTGAAGAAGCAACTCGATATTCAAGAGAAAATGGGTCTCATCCGGCCTAGTTCTTCTCCGTGGGGTTGTGGTGTTCTTTTTGTGAAGAAGAAGGATGGAACGGACCGACTTTGTGTTGATTACCGTCCAGTGAACAAGAAGACCATCAAGAACAAATACCCACTTCCCAACATCAATGAGTTGTTCGAACAACTCAAAGGTGCCCAAGTATTCTCCAAGCTTGATCTCCGTATGGGTTATCATCAGATTCGAATCCGTGAGCAAGATATTCCAAAGACGGCTTTCAGGACAAGCTTTGGTTCATATGAATACACTGTCATGTCTTTTGGCCTCGTCAACGCTCCTCCGACGTTCTCTCGCATGATGAACTTCATCTTCAACGCCTACACCAATGACTTCGTTTTGGTCTATCTCGACGACATTCTGGTTTTCTCCAAGAACAAGGAAGATCATGCCAAGCACTTGCGTTTGGTTCTTGATAAACTAAGGGAACATCAGTTCTACGCCAAGTTCTCCAAGTGTGAATTTTGGCTCGATGAGGTTCTTTATCTTGGTCATATCATCTCTGCCAAGGGCATTTCCGTGAATCCCGAGAAGGTGTCTGCAATTGTGAATTGGGAACCTCCTTAGAACGTGAAGCAACTCCGCAGTTTTCTCGGTCTCGCAAGCTATTGCCGAAGATTCGTTGAAAACTTTTCTAAGATCGCGAAGCCTCTCTCTAATATTCTCCAGAAGCACGTCAAGTACGTTTGGTCTCCGGAGTGTGACATTGCTTTCAACACTTTGAAAGAGAAATTGATCACTACTCCAGTTCTGACTCCGCCTGATGAATCCAAGCCGTACGAGGTCTTTTGTGATGCCTCTCTCCAAGGTCTTGGCGCAGTATTGATGCAAGATAAGAAAGTTGTTGCTTATACATCTCGCCAGTTGAAGCCTAATGAGAAGAACTACCCCACTCATGATCTCGAGTTGGCGGCAGTTGTGCATGCTCTTTTGACTTGGAGACATCTTCTTTTGGGAAGAAAAGTGGACATTTTCACTGATCACAAGAGTCTCAAGTACATCTTCACTCAGCCTAATCTCAACCTCAGGCAAACTCGATGGGTTGAAATGATTCAAGAGTATAATCCGAGTATCGAGTATACTCCAGGCAAGGCCAATGTGATTGCTGACGCTTTGAGCAGAAAAGCTTACTGCAACAGTCTGATTCTCAAGCCTTATCAACCCGAGCTTTGTGAAGCTTTCCGCAAACTTAATCTGCAAGTTGTTCCTCAAGGTTTGCTCGCCAACCTTGTAGTCTCTCCTACCTTGGAAGACCAGATTCGCCAAGCCCAGCTTCTTGATGCTATGGTGAAAAAGGTGAAGATTGGGATTGCCAAGAGTCAGTCCAAGTACAAGTGCTACCGCCTTGATGACAAGGACACTCTCTTCTTCAAGGATCGAATTGTTGTACCCAAAGGTGACCTCCGTAAAGTGATCATGAACGAGGCTCACGATTCTCTCCTCTCCATCCACCCTGGGAGCACGAAGATGTATCAGGACCTCAAGCAAGCTTATTGGTGGACTCGAATGAAGCGCGAGATCGCTCAATTCGTGCATGAATGTGATGTTTGCAGAAGAGTGAAGGCAGAACACCAAAGGCCAGCTGGTCTCCTCCAACCTCTTGCCATTCCAGAATGGAAGTTTGACCACATTGAAATGGACTTCGTGACTAGGTTTCCAAAGTCCAAGCGTGGCAATGATGCTATATTCGTTGTCATCGACAAACTCACCAAAGTGGCTCACTTTCTGCCTATCAAAGAGTCGATCACTGCAGCTCAATTGGCGGAACTCTATACCTCTCGAATTGTCTCTCTGCATGGTATTCATCAAGTGATCTCTTCAGACCGTGGCAGCATCTTTACCTCGAAGTTTTGGGATTCTTTTCAGAAGGCCATGGGCACGAACATCCGCTTCAGTACAGCTTTCCATCCTCAAACTAGCGGTCAAGTCGAGTGTGTCAACCAGATTCTTGAAGATATGCTCAGGGCTTGTGTGATCTCCTTCGGCATGAAGTGGGAGGATTGTCTTCCTTATGCTGAATTCTCCTACAACAACAGTTTTCAAGCAAGTTTGGGCAAGGCCCCATTTGAAATTCTGTATGGCAGGAAGTGCCATACCCCTCTCAACTGGTCTGAAACCGGTGAACGTCAGCTTTTGGGTAATGACTTAATCACAGAGGCAGAAGAAATGTGCAAAGTCATTCGTGATAACCTCAAAGCAGCCCAATCCCGCCAGAAGAGCTACTATGATAGTAAGCACCGCGATTTGGCTTTCGAGATCAGAGATCATGTTTACCTCCGCGTCTCTCCTATGAAAGGTACTCGTCGCTTTGGTATCAAAGGGAAGCTTGCCCCTAGATACGTGGGACCTTTCAAGATTGTCAGCAAGAGAGGCGACCTCGCCTATCAACTCGAGCTTTCTTCAAACTTTGCAAATGTTCATGACGTGTTCCATGTCTCTCAGCTTCGAAAGTGCTTCAAGACAACTGACTGCACCGTCAACTTCAAGGACATTGAGCTCCAAGAAGATCTCTCTTATCGTGAGCACCCAGTTGCTATTCTTGAAGAAACTGAACGCAAGACTCGCAACATGTCAATCAAATTTCTCAAAGTCAAGTGGTCACACCATTCCGATCGTGAAGCTACCTGGGAACGCGAGGATCACCTCTGTTCTGAGTACCCGGCGTTCTTTCAGTCCTAGATCTCGGGACGAGATCCTTTCGTAGTGGTGGAGTGTTGTAACACCCCGGATGTAACTTTCCCAATTTGTACTCCAACTCTTGCCGTTTCCGGCGTTAAGTTATTTTTATTATCTCGGGTTCGGGTCTTTGTCTCCATGTGTTGTTATCGTTGTCATGCATCTCATATCATGTCATCATGTGCATTGCATTTGCATACGTGTTCATCTCATGCATTCGAGCTTTTTCCCCGTTGTCCGTTTTGCATTCCGGCGCTTCGTTCTCCTCCGGTGGTCAATTCTAGCTTTCTTTCGTGTGTGGGGTTTAAAAATTTCCGGATTGGACCGAGACTTGCCAAGCGGCCTTGGTTTACTACCGGTAGACCGCCTGTCAAGTTTCGTATCATTTGGACTTCGTTTGATACCCCAACGGTTAATCGAGGGACCGAAAAGGCCTCGTGTGTGTTGCAGCCCAACACCCCTCCAATTTGGCCCAAAACCCATCTAACTCTGCTCCATCATCTAGAGCGTTCGATCACGATCGCGTGGCCGAAAACTGCACCTCATTTGGACTCTCCTAGCTCCCTCTATGCCTATTTAAAGACCCCTCCCAAAAATCCGGATCTCTACCTCTCTGAAACCCTAATTTTTCCACCGCGCGCCGCCGGGCATTGTCCGCCCGGGGCGGACACCCCGCCGCCAGCCAACCGCCTCCTGCCACGTCATCGCCCGCCACCGCCACTCCCACCGCGGCCCGGGAGCCCGCATCCGGCCCCCGCGGCCCGGTGAGCGCCGCCGCCGCCCGGGTCTCGTCTCCCATGCCGCGCCGCCACCTCCCTCGCCTCCGGCGCTCCGGCCGCCGAGCCGCCATCGCCGCCCCGCCACAGTTCCTCGCCGGCCCCGCCGCCTCCGGCCGCCACACCGGCCTCGACCGCGCCGCCCGCCGTGCGCCGCCACGCGGCCCGGATCCGGCGAAGATCCGGCCGGCCCCTTGCTCCCCCAGCCACTCCGGCGAGCTCCAGCCCCGCCGGTGAACAGTGCGTGCCGCTGCCTCGATCTGCGTGCCGGGTCAAACCCTAGATCCGGTGGTAAAATTTCGTCTAAGTCCCAGATTTCTCAGATCCAAATTGTCATGTTCGTGGCCCCGTAACTTTGCATCTGTAGCTCCGATTCATGCATATAGCATATCAAAATGTTCATCTCAGAGAGTACATCATTTCATTCCATCGCATCATTTTCATTTGAGCTCATCTTGATGCCCGAAATGCTGTTAGAAGAAGGCTACTTGAGATAATTGTCAGATCTGCTACTCCATTTAGGTTTTTGTCATTTTTGCCATGATTAATGTGTGCATGATATGCCCTGATGCTCTACATGTGTTTTGTTAAGGGTTTTGTCATCTTTCCAGAGGTGCAACCCATGTATTTTTAGGATGTGTGTGGTGACTTGTGCAAGCTTGAAAAGTGGTGCACTTGCTAATTCTGTTTTCAGGGACTTAGCAATTCCACTAAGTCCTTGATCTGTTTAGCTCATGTTGTCATATGTTCATGCTGTTTCCTAGTGATCCGTGCCTCTTTTGAGGATGATCAGTAAGGATGTTTTGTTAACCTTGTAGCGCTCTATCCATCCATGTCTTTGTTTGCAATTATGGAGCACCCTAGCTTGAGTCAATCGAGCTCTATTTTTGCTACTTTGTGAATCTGGGCAGATTGTCAACTTGTTTGCAATTTGGCGATGATGTTGTAGTTGATCCGTGCATGCTATGCTATTGTTCTTGCCATGTCTAGCTTGCATTTTGTGCCTTCTTGATGGGTGTATGCTTGTCTTGCCATGACTTGCACCGTAGTGAGTGCATCGAGCTCGTAAACATGCCTACTTGAGTTATATTTCAGCATGTGCCAGTTTTCACTAAGTCTGAAAACTGATTATGTTTTTGCTATGTTCACATGCTTGCAATTGTATTTTCTGATCCCTTTTGGCTCAAGGTCACTAAGGGACTTTTGTTAATCTCTTTGAGTAGCTCCATGCCATGCTTTCTTTGCCATGTTCAGGTCCTGTAGCATGTAGTTTTGTTGCTCCGAAGAGTGCTACCTGATCTGAAATTCCAGACAAGTGTTGATTTCACTAAGTCTGAGATCTGTTTGTCATATGCATTTTTGCCATGCTTGTTTGAACCTGTTAATGGATGAATTGGCCGTAGCTCAGTGCTAGACTTTTGTTAAGCATATTGAATGCATCCCTGACATGTATTTTGTTGTCATGTTTGGGTGCTGTAGCATGTTCATCTCATTGCATTTAGTTGGCTACTTGCTGTAAATCACAGACCGGTGTCATTTTTGAATCGCTTGCCATTTCCAAACCGTAACTCCGATTCCGGCGTTCTTTATATCGTTTTCAAGCGATTTCATCTCATCTTTCCATTGGCACACTTGGATTTCCAAGTTGAGGCCAGGTTCTTGAATTTACTGTCATATCTTGCATTTTGCATCCCGCATCGCATCCCGCATAGCATATCATCATTGCATCATATTGTTTGTTCCTTGCACGTGGTTGATTGTATCCTTGTTGCTTGTTTGGGTAGAGACGGGAGACGAGTTCGCTAACGAGGAGCCCGTTGAGTTTGCTTTCGAGGATCCAGTCAACTCTGACAACTGTGCAGGCAAGATGATCATACCCTCGAAATCACTACTATCTTTGCTATGCTAGTTTTGCTCGCTCTTTTGCTATGCCATTGCTACGATGCCTACCACTTGCTTTCAAGCCTCCCATATTGCCTTGTCAAACCTCTAACCCACCATTGTCCTAGCAAACCGTTGATTGGCTATGTTACCGCTTTGCTCAGCCCCTCTTATAGCGTTGCTAGTTGCAGGTGAAGATTGAAAGCCGTTCCTTGTGGGAACTTTTATTTACTTGTTGGGATATCATTATATTGCCATGTTATCTTAATGCATCTATATACTTGGTAAAGGGTGGAAGGCTCGGCCTCTCGCCTAGTGTTTTGTTCCACTCTTGCCGCCCTAGTTTCCGTCATATCGGTGTTATGTTCCCGGATTTTGCGTTCCTTACGCGATTGGGTTATAATGGGAACCCCTTGATAGTTCGCCTTGATTAAAGCTTTTCCAGCAATGCCCAACCTTGGTTTTACCATTTGCCACCTAGCCTTTTTTCCCTTGGGTTCTGCAGACTCAAGGGTCATCATTATTTTACCCCCCCCCCCCCGGGCCAGTGCTCCTCTGAGTGTTGGTCCACCTGTCAGCTGCCGGTGGCCACCAGGGGCAACTCTGGGATGGCCTACCCGTAACTAAGACAATCTGAGTGTGCCCTGAGAAAGAGATATGTGCAGCTCCTATCGGGATTTGTCGGCACATTCGGGCGGTGTTGCTGGTCTTGTTTTAACCTGTCGAAGTGTCTTGAATAACCGAGATACCGAGCCTGATCGGAACGTCTTGGGAGGAGGTCTATTCCTTCGTTGACCGTGAGAGCTTGTCATGGGCTAAGTTGGGACTCCCCTGCAGGGATTTGAACTATCGAAAGCCGTGCCCGCGGTTATGGGCAGATGGGAATTTGTTAATGTCCGGTTGTAGATAACTTGAACCTTAACTTATTTAAAATGAATCAACTGAGTGTGTTACCGTGATGGCCTCTTCTCGGCGGAGTCCGGGAAGCGGACACGGTGTTGGAGTAATGTTTGCGCAGGTTGCTCTCTAGTTTCTCGCTCGCACTTTGCCTCCTCTTCTCGCTCTCTTTTGCGTTTAAGTTAGCCACCATACTTGCTAGTCGCTTGCTGCAGCTCCACTCATATTTTACCTTGCCTTACCTATAAGCTTAAATAGTCTTGATCGTGAGGGTGCGAGATTGCTGAGTTCCTGTGGCTCACAGATTACTGTTACACCAGATGCAGGGCCTGATGATTCCGCTCCAGGAGACGCGTTTGAGCTCAAGTGGGAGTTCGACGAAGACTCTCAACGTTACTATGTTTCCTTTCCTGATGATCAGTAGTGGTGCCCAGTTGGGGTGAACGGGACCGTTGTCGCATGTTGGGTTCTCTTTTATTTTGGCGCCGTAGTCGGGCCATGAGTGTTTGGATGATGTAATGTTATTTATGCACTTGATTGACGTGGCGAGTGTAAGCCAACTATGTTATCTCCCCTTTCATTATTATATTACATGGGATGTTGTGAAGATTGCCTAACTTGCGATATATGCCTTCAATGCGATTATGCCTCTAAGTCGTGCCTCGACACGTGGGAGATATAGTCGCATCGAGGGTGTTACATAGTCGGAAAGTCTAATCACCTCGACGTTGGCCCGAAGAGCGGCACTAGCATCGTAGGCAGCCTGACTGCTCTCGTGCACTATCTTCACCCGCTCCATCATCATATCAGCCTGTCGGATGGCTTCCGCAGCCGCTCCCGACTGGTTGTCTGGGACGGGGTAGCTGGTAAAAAAATGTGCAGACGACCCAGGTGCAGATGCTTGAGGCTCCGCGGTGTGGAGTTGGATAGTTGAAGGAACCACAGGAGTGGTCGACCGTGTGGGGTGCCCGCTCGGCAAGGGTGCAGCGAACGTCATAGCGGCCCTGCCCGCATCTTCAGCCTGACAGACGGGAGACGTTGCAATTGGTTCCTGCCGAGCCACCCTGCAAGTTGTTACCTTCTTGCTCTTCCTAGGCTTAGGAGCCACATCTTCGTCGTCGTCCGGAAGGTCAATGATGTTGGGTGGAGCTGCAAGACAGAACATTCGACCCCAAGTGAACCACTCGACCCTAAAAGGATCAAGAATCGAAATCGCAAGAGTTCATACCTGGGTTAGAGGTCACCGCAACCTCCATTTCCTCATCCCGGTACTGGTATGAAGAGGTCCCTAGCGTAGCAGCACTGCAAAGGCCCGCATTCAATCGGTTACATCCAGTTAATTGAATCCACATAAAGGACAAGTCAGATGGTTACCCGGAGATAGTAGGACCGGTCACTTTGATCCGAGGCAAAGCTTTGGGCGGTTTGGAAGAGATGGCTTTCGACACTTTCGGCGCTGGAAGCAGCGCGGCCTTGGATTGCTTTGGACGCTTCTCAGTCGGCGTCGGGGAAGACGTCCTGGGGCGCTTCGAGGATTGCTCGATCGGCGTAGCCACCAAGTCCGGAGCGCGTGCTGGGTCATGAGTGTGCTTGGACCTCCTCTCCCTGCGAGGAGGCGAGTCGACTTCTTCCTCATCGGTCGAGTCATCGCTCTCCTCGTCTTCCTCGACTTCTGAATGCTCCTCGCCGCTCTCGCCCACACTCCCTTCTTCTTCAGCGCCGGGGTCCTGCACTCGTTGGGCATCGAGTACATTTCGATGAGGGCCTGAAAGGATAACAATCAAAAGACATTCAGTCAACCACAAACGGGACATCACGTGGTGAATCGGAAAGATACTTGATAAAACAGAAATATACCTGCTCCAGCTGGCGCGAGTTGTCGAATGGAATCACCCTCCTGGATCCCCGAGGGTTGTCTTTGTTGCCAGTGATTCCCCTCAACCAGTTCTCCAAGATATCCTCGCTGACCTCCTCCGGGTGGATCCGAGTGGTATCTTCGAGCCCAGAGTACATCCACATCGGATGGTCGCGCGCCTGAAGAGGTTGGATGCGTCGATCGAGAAAGACCTCCAGCAGATCCATCCTGGTCACTCCATCGCGGACAAGCTGGATGACCCGTTCGACCAGCTCCTTGACCTGCGCCTTTTCTTCTAAAACTACCTTCAGGGGAGCAGGCTTCTCCACTCGAGCCAAGGAGAAAGGAGGAAGTCCAGTCGACTGGCCAGGGGTTGGCTGATCCTTGCAGTAAAACCAAGTCGACTGCCAGCCCCGGGCCGAGTCAGGAAGGATCATCGCTGGGAAAGTACTCTTTCTCCTCATCTGGATCCCCAGACCACCGCACATCTGGATCACCCACGTCCTCTCGTCACTCGACTTGGCCTTTTTAACCGACTGGGATCAGCAAGTGAAAATGTGTTTGAAAAGCCCCCAGTGTGGTCGACAGCCCAAGAAGTTTTCGCACATGGACACGAAAGCGACCAGATAGACTATGGTGTTCGGAGTGAAATGGTGGAGTTGAGCCCCAAAGAAGTTCAAAAAACCCCGGAAGAAAGGGTGGGGAGGCAGCGAGAATCCGTGATCTACGTGGGTTGCTAAGAGGACACACTCACCCTCTCTAGGTTGCGGCTCAGTTTTGTCCCCCGGGAGCTGAGCCGACTTGTGGGGGATCAATCCCCCCTCCACCAGGTCATTGAGGTCGTCCTGCGTGATTGCTGAGCAGATCCAGTCGCCCTGGATCCAGCCCGCCGGCAGGCCGGACCTCGACGAGGATCCGCCCTGGCTGGTCCGCTTGCCCTTCGCCTTCGTGGTCGCCTTCTTCGCGCGTTCCAATGCTGCCGTCTTGTCCTTCCCCATGGTGGCGGATCGAGCTCGAGCGGAGGTCCGGCGACGAGGCGGAAGCGAGAGTGGCAGAGGGATCGGGAGAAAGAGAAGAGAGAATGGGGGCGTGCGGAGCAGAGGCCTGGCCCGAGACCTTTTATAAGGCCTTCCACCGAGTGGCTGACTAGTGGACCCAAGCGATCTAAACAAATCCCGCAACAGTCGCGCGCGCAGTACGTGGTGAAAAAGGTGGCGTGGGGATCGAGGAGACTTACCTAATCCGTCCTGATAACCTCGTTTCCTCCCGTCTGGCGCGATTCCCAAAATTTGAATCCTGCGAGATCCGCGGAGAGCGGAACAACCTGTCAGACTGAAGACAAACACCCTCTACATCATCATTCAGAATTCAACCATGAAAGTTCACTCGACAACAACCAAGAATGGACCAAGGCGATTGAGAAAGGAGTCGACGTCGTCTCCTCAACTCATTGTTTCAGGACAAGGCATATTCGTAGCCCAAAGAGTGGGTCGGAAGTGTTCTCGACCCCTTCCTCACTCAAACCCTGATCCATTCGGGGGCTAATGATGAAGCTATGTACCTAGGGTAGGGTCATGGATCTGTCCAGCGTATCCTCCCCAAGGACATCTTTACAAAGAATCAGAAGCAATCGAAGAGAAATCATCATCCACTCGACCGTGGAGATGCGCTCACTCGACCACCTTGAAGACACTCGACCACCAGAAGATGAGGAACCCTCCACTCTGCAACAGTTAAGACTTAAACCATAGCATTATGAGCATTTATGACATTTACTGTAGACATTACCTGTAACGCCTTTCCTTTATGAGCATTGAACTCTGTGTAACGGAGGGGAGCCGGGGTCCTGGCGCACTCTATATAAGCCACCTCCCTCCTCTGGGACAAGGGTTCGCACTTTTGTAAACACACACACACACACACGTATAATCCAGTCGACCGCCTCAGGGCACCGAGATGTAGGGCTGTTACTCCCTCCGAGAAGGGCCTGAACTCATAAAACTCGTGCGTACAAATACTCCATAGCTAGGATCTTGCCTCCTCATACCTACCCCCTATTCTACTGTCAGTCTTAGATCCACGACAGATGACATGTTCAAGTTTTATGCAATTTTAAGAAAATGTTGACAAGAGCATTATGAAGCATTTGTCATCGTGGCGGAAACAAAAAAGGGGTGCCACGACAACGATAACGAAAACGGTGCCATGGCAGCGTTCCGGTTCCGGTAACTTGATTGAGATACCGATGCAATGGAGAAGTGTGCGGATGCGTGCAAAAGATGGTGGGGCGCTCCCGGATTCCGGGTGTCCCACGAGTTGGCGACAAGGAAACGAGTGACAATTTGGACACGGTGCAAACATGAGCATCCCAAACATCGCAAGCATTCGTTCACGGACGTCGTCTCGGGGTTATACGTTCAAAGTGTGCAAACGGGATGGCTCTCGTTCGGAGCCAAGTAGAGGAAGTAGACGTTCTCGGGACGTTTGTAGTGGAAGTAGTCGTTCTCGCATGCTCTAGGGTCGATGGTAGAGGTTCTCGCGATCTCGGCGACGGTAGTTGTACATGTAGGCGGTAGACGAACTTGACGGTTCCGTTACCCGGTTCTTCGGAGACGGAAGTAGTCGTAAACGTTCCGTAGATGTTCATGTCATCGGTGTCGTGGTACTTGGGGTCTTCAGACTCTCAGGTCCCGTTCTTGCGATGAAAGTCATTCACGTTTGTTCAAAGAGGTACTAGACGCACCCCGGATCTGTAGTCGTACACGCACGTAGATGAACTTGGCGGGTCATCGACGTCCTGGTACTTGGCGTTCGGTGCGGTACTTGATGAATCCCGAAACGGTCTTTGGCGTCTTCACGCGTAGGGGTACTTGGCGTTTCCGCGTCGTCGGTCTTGCCGGTCCCGGACTCGGCAACGTAGTTGTGCAAGAGCGTCATCGGACTTGTCGAGTCCGAAGTCTTCGAGGGTCTTCGTGTAGCCGTTCATGTCATATTCGGACTTGGCAAAATGCACACCGATGGTAGTGGAACTTGCGTCGGTCATCGTGGTACTAGGGCCCTGATCTTGGCGTGATCCAAAAATAAGACACGACATTGGGGGAAGACCCGAAAGCGCTCCCGGAGGCAAACGCAGGGTCGTGCGCAGCGGTCGGGGAACTGCTGCTCGATGTAGGGGGCTGGTGAGAAGGGACCTGCAGGTCATCGGGGCTTGGCGCGCCGGCGACAGAGGACGACGAGGTGGCGAAGGAGCAGCTCTGCTTCGAGGAGCTGGTTCTGGTGGCGCGACGAACGGCAAGGTAGAGCAGGAGCAGGGGCTCGCCGGCAGGATAGGAACGAGGTGAAGTGGGGCCGGCGACGATGTTCAGAGGGACGGCGAGGTTCGACGACGGCACACGGGGTCGCGCTGGCATGGGGAGGCGCTGGACTTGGGCTCCGGCGGGAGGGAGGATGAGGCACAAGAGGTCGAGGCCATGGCGACTCGACGGCGGCGCACGGCGAACAAGCGGGAGGTTCGCAGGTCTCGGGCGCGGCGTGCAGAGGAGGCAGAGGCACAGAGGATGCAGGAGGCAATGCGCTCGAGGAGAGGGAGAGTGGGGATGGGGAACGAGGTGGTGGTTCTTGCTCCTCTCTGACTGTGGGTGGATATGAGGGAGAGGGGGAGATCGATCGAAAGGACACGGGCAGGAGGCGGCGGCAGGGAAGAGATGAATCGGGAGAGAGAGGATTGAGCGAGGCGCTGCCGTTCTCTCTCTCTGGCGGTGCTGGAGGGAGAGATCGAACGAGGGGAGAGGGAGCGAGGGTTAGGGTTAGAGCCGGTGCGGGCTGGCATGGGTCGGCGCTGGTGTTTGGCCTAGGAAGGCCGGCGGCTGGATGGGCCTATAGGCCACTGGTGGGAGGTGGCTGCTGGAGGCCCTAGTGGCCGGCTAGGCTGGGCCTCTCTCTTCCCTCTCCAACTCTTTTTTTCTTTTAACTAAATAAAAGAAAAGAAACTTGGAAGAAAAGCTGAGAGGGATTGCAGTGGAGTTTGGACATGAAGTAAATTTTCTCAGAGTCACAAAAATGAACCTGATCCACGAAAAATGGAAATGATCACATGGGTGAAGTTTGAAACGAAATCATTTGAATTTAATTCAAATGGTTTTGCATAGGAAGTAGGTGATAGGGAGGTCCAAAAATGTTGAGGTTTTTGGTGGAGCTCCGGAATATGATGAAAGAAATATATGGCCATGTTGGAGACCAAGAATTAAGATAACAAAGGCATTGGGATATTTTGCAAGTGTGTTTGCGGTAAATCCAAATAATTGGAATATTTACTATAGCTCTCTAAATATCGAGAGGATATGTTGTAAAGAGAATCACCATGTGAATTCCCTCGGTTTAAATGGGTCGAAGATCCATATGGTTTATCTAGTTGAGATGCAAAAGACTTATGACATGATGACATGATGCAAAGCACATGATGCACCGAACCAAAACGAATCACCCGACAACACTCGGAAACATGGAAGGCATCTGAAGCTCCGGTCTTGGGGCGTCACAACACTCCACCACTACGTACGAGAGGATCTCGTCCCGAGATCTAGGATGGCACCGGAGGGAAAACGGAAGAGAAAGAGAAGAGGTAAAACTAAGTTGCTTCTTTGACAAATGAGTGAAACCAAAAGGACCTTGAGAGGTTGAACAAATTGGAAGAAAGAATGCAACGAAGAAGAACAAAGTTGAAAACCTCTGTTAGAAAAGAGGAACAAGGAAGAACAAATTCGGGCAGCACTCCGGTTGAAAAAGATAGAAACTTGATAAGATGAGAGAACTTGAGCAGAGGGCACAACACTCCGGTTAAATGGATAAGCAAAGAAAAGAACATGATCTTCACAACTTGAGATGGAGAGAGTAGAGCGAAACATCATAATACCTTCGGAACAATTGTAGGAATGGAATCAAAAGAACGGAGGAGAAAACAACATCCTCTACCCCAAATGAGCTTGAAAAGCATATTTAGGAGAAGGGTCGAACGTAGTTGTTGGAAACCCAACAACGAAAAGGAAAAGCTTGATGTGGGCTTATGGAATACATCTCAAATTATGAGGTGACAACCAGCCACTTACGAGAAAAAGAATTGGATTGATATGAACAAGGAGACGAGAAACTTATTTCATCGGGAGGGTAGATGAAGAACTTGGACCATATATGAGCATCACAATTAGCGACAATCCTTAGGGAAGGCTTTAGGTGAAATATAACCCAAATAACTCCACTAACGAGATTGATGGATTTAAAATATTTCATTCTTGTGAATGAAGAATGATATATTACCACCTCAAAGATAAGGGAGAACAATTGCGCTCCGGATTGCAAGATGAAGAATGCTTGAGCTCCTCTGAAAAGAATCTCAATGAACACTTCGAGAAGTAATTAAATCCTTGATGAACCATCATGTAGAACATCCATGAAGAACTCTGGTAACAAAATGATAACGAGAAGAAAGGGAAGTTGAAAACACAAGGTGAAACCTTGTAATGACTTAGATGGATCTTCGTGATGATATAATTGAGAGAGCTTGGAATTCCGGAAAAGAAAGATGAAACAAATGAAACCGAGAATTTGATGAGCCTCCGGAATAGGGAATTGAGTTCACTCGATGAAACAAGAATAAGAATTATGCTATGTGTATCCTTCACCAATTAAATTGATGACAAACAATGGATTTGGCATACTACTTATTCCATTGAAAAGGATTAAGAAGGGATATGGCGCAAACTTGAGGAAGTCTTCAACGATCCACCGGAAGGATTGAAAATGAATGAAGGAAAGATAAAGAAACACCGGGTAAAATTAGAAAATGAACGAAGATGCTTGCTAGGATTTAGATACATGAGAGCGAAGAGATCATGAATTGATTACAGGATATTTGATCGATGCACCAGTAAGATTTCGAGAATGAAAGCTGAAAGCTGAGAATGAATAAATCTGAGATAATGGCCTTCGGAGAATCAAACTGAAAAGAATCTTGAATAGCTCCTGATGGGTGAAAAGGATTCTCACAATCGAAAACAAATATGAGAGGATGGCAACAAGCTAGCACCATGAATCTTGAAGAGAATGAAGCAAGATATGGAGGAAAAACTCTTCTTCGGTCTTCAAAATCCTAGAAAGAAGACGAGAAACACCACCATGAATCGTTTAGACACTCTGGAAGAATAAAAAGCGAAGAGGTAGAGCCAACGATGAAAAGAATTTGAAAGATCTTGGAGAAATACATGTGACTGATGACAATTCATTCTTACGTCAAGCTTTAGAAGATTTGAGAATATCTCCGGGAGAATAAGAAGAGTCAGGTAAGATCCTGGAAAAAGACCTGTGGGTTAGGGCCCACTCAAGAGAAAACACCGTTGAAATGACTTAAAAGAGAGGTTGCACCGGTTGAATTAAATGACTTGAATGAGATAACATCCTCGAAAGAGCTTGAATGAATGTAGAGTGGAAACACGAATCTTCGAGATATCTTGAGCACTCCGGAACACATGAATAGCGAGAAATGAATGAATAAGAGGAGCACCGGCAAGAGAAGGCATTTGAAGGAAAGAATATGATCAACACTGAAATCTTGGATTGGATCCACCGGAGAAGAAAAGAATGCAGAATATTGATCTTTAGCTTCCTTACCACCTTCATGAGAATCACCGGATAAGAACATTGGTAGAAAGAATGGATTGGGTTCCCATCAATAAAAGGATACTTGAATAAGAAAACCGAGTCCTTGAAGAAAAAGGGTTGGGAGGGTGGGAAAAACAAAAGCAACTTGGAACAGATGAAGCAAACACCGTTGAGAAGAACTGATACTTGATCTTGCGGATGTTGAAATGATCGGATCCACTTGAAGAGAAGCACACCGGTTGAAAAGGATTGACATGACAATCTCGATTATCAAGAAGGATTAGTATTCGCATAGGAGTATGAGAACACCGCTTAGGAAAGGTATGGAATCAACTCTTGACTTCGAAGCAACTCGAATACCACAACTCAAAACAAAGCAAAAGGATTGGCTTGCAGAATAAGCCGGAACAAACATATGATAGAGATTTCGTTCGAAGTTTTCGTGGTGGGGCCTACACGGGCTTGATCGTACAACACCATCATGTACAAGGCAGTGCACATGACATACGAAGCATCCCCAAGTCAGCATAGCCAAGGACTCTTTAAGACACAACGAAACCACTGTAAAACCAACCGTGGATAGGCGGACCACTAGACGTCGAACCCCAATCTCATATCACACATCTGTCGGAAGGATATCCTAAGAGCTACTAGATTTCCCACTTATAAACTCCCGAAACTTTGCGGTTATGCAATCAGGTGTTGGGGATATAGGGGAAGCATAATATCTCACTCAAAACTAGCAAATCCTACATCCAACTGTATCCATCCTTCAACACATAACCAAGAAACCTTCAGAAATCATTTACCTGAACCTTTGAAAAGCATCCGTTATACGAGTTATGGCAATACTCCCGAACTCCCGCCCCAGTACTGGGTGGCGTCGAGGTTATCTCACCAACAACTGCATAAAAGAGATTTTCGATGTCGGCGAACTCAGGTATTCCAAAACTGCAACGATAAAATTGTGACGACAACACCACGGAGCTCAACTCCTCGGGACACTGCCACAACCCCTAAATGTCAGGAGGCACCAAGAACAATGTTCTCATCACAAAACCATCGGAACGATTCCAAGATACCCGCGTGATACTAATTTTTTTAGTGAAATTTGAGAAGAGAAGAGTCAAAACTCTACGTCAGGATGCCTCACCAGAGCGACGAAGGGACTAAGGAGTAAAAAGAATCCTACTCTCCGATATATATAATCCTAAATGACTCAAAATATTTTTCTATACTCAACAACGCCAGCGATTCGATCAAGCAGGGGGCTCCTAAGGTCGGGGAAGGCTCTGATTACCAACTTGTGACGCCCTTGATGCGGCTATATCTCCCACGTGTCGAAGCACGACTTAGAGGCATAAACGCATTGAAAGCAATGTCGCAAGTGAGGTAATCTTCACACAACCCATGTAATGCATAAGAGAAAGAGATACATAGTTGGCTTACAATCGCCACTTCACACAATACATGAATAAAGCATTACATCATCAAGATACAATCAAGGTCCGACTACGGAACCAAAATAAAAGAAGACTACCCCAAATGCTACACAGATCCTCGATCGTCCTAACTGGGCTCCACTACTGATCAACTGAAACGAAACAACACAATGAACGAAATCTTCATCGAGCTCCTCCTTGAGCTCGGTTGTGTCACCTGCACGGTATCATCGGCACCTGCAAACTGGTTTTGGAAGTATCTGTGAGTCACGGGGACTCAGCAATCTCACACCCTCGCGATCAAGACTATTTAAGCTTATAGGAAGGGTAAAGGTATAAGGTGGAGCTGCAGCAAGCGACTAGCATATTTGGTGGCTAACATACGTAAATGAGAGCGAGAAGAGAAGGCAAAGCACGGTCAAGAATCTATGATCAAGAAGTGATCCTAGAACAACCTACGTCAAGCATAACTCCAACACCGTGTTCACTTCCCGGACCCCGCCGAGAAGAGACCATCACGGTTACATACGCGGTTGATGCATTTTATTTAAGATAAGTTTCAGGTTTTCTACAACCGGACATTAACAAATTCCCATCTGCCCATAGCTGCGGGCATGGCTTTCGAAATTTCAAAACCCTACAGGGGTGTCCCAACTTAGCCCATCACAAGCTCTCACGGTCAACGAAGGATATTCCTTCTCCCAGGAAGACCCGATCAGGCTCGGAATCCAGGTTACAAGACATCCTCGACAAAGGTAAAACAAGTCCAGCAAGACCGCCCGATGCGCCGACATCCCGATAGGAGCTGCACATATCTCGTTCTCAGGGCACACTGGGTAAGCAATCCGTACAACTAAAACCAACCCTCGAGTTTCCCCGAGGTGGCGCTGCAGGGGGCTTTAGTTTGGACCAACACTTAGACAAGCACTTGCCCGGGGGGGTTAAAATAAGATGACCCTCGGGATGCGCGACTCCAAAGGGAAAAGGCTAGGTGGCGAATGGTAAAACCAAGGTTGGGCCTTGCTGGAGGAGTTTTATTCAAAGCGAACTGTCAAGGGGTTCCCATTATAACCCAACCGTGTAAGGAACGCAAAATTCGGGAACATAACACCGATATGACGGAAACTAGGGCGGCAAGAGTGGAACAAAACACCAGGCATAAGGCCGAGCTTTCCACCCTTTACCAAGTATATAGGTGCATTAATTAAATAAGAGATATCGTGATATCCCAACAAAATATCCATGTTCCAAACATGGAACAAGCTCCAATCTTCACCTGCAACTAACAACGCTATAAGAGGGGCTGAGCAAAGCGGTAACATAGCCAAACAATGGTTTGCTAGGACAAGGTGGGTTAGAGGTTTGGCTTAACAATATGGGAGGCATGATAAGCAAGTGGTGGGTATCACAGCATAGGCATAACAAAAGAGCGAGCAACTAGCAAGCAAAGATAGAAGTGATTTCGAGGGTATGGTCATCTTGCCTGAGATCCCGCAAGGAAGAAGAACGAGTCCATGAAGAAGACAAACGGACGAAGTCGAACGGATCCTCACAAACGCGACGTTATCGGAACTAACCCGAAGAAGCAACACCGGAAAGAAGCAAACAACATAATAAACAACCATCACATAAGCATGGCACGATGCGCAAACAAGTATGATGCATGTCCGGTTTAATGAGGCATGGCATGGCAAAGTGCACAAACAACCCTACAAATTAAGTGGAGCTCAATATGCAACTCCGTTGCATATTGACGAAACATCACATTCAAGTTATTTAGTTCGATCTCGTTTATGTACCCAACAATATTAAATATTGTTAAGCATGTCAAGAGGTGAAACATAAAGGGATTATCTATCTAAACAATTTAAATGGGGCCGGATATAGCAAACAACAAATCCGGTAAATCCCCATATGCATTAGTAAATTAATGCAAACAACAATTTAAACCATCTTAATGTTGTTAACATGATGCGGATGACATGTTAAAGTTTTATGCAATTTTAAGAAAATGTTGACAAGAGCATTATGAAGCATTTGTCATCGTGGCAGAAACGAAAAAGGGGTGCCACGGCAACGATAACGAAAACAGTGCCATGGCAGCGTGCCGGTTCCGGTAACTCGATTGAGATACCGATGCAAAGGAGAAGTGTGCGGATGCGTGCAAAAGATGGTGGGGCGCTCTCGGATTCCGGGTGTCCCACGAGTTGGCGACAAGGAAACGAGTGACAATTTGGACATGGTGCAAACACGAGCATCCCAAACATCGCAAGCATTCGTTGACGGACGTCGTCTCGGGGTTATACCTTCGAAGTGTGCAAACGGGACGGCTCTCGTTCGGTGCCAAGTAGAGGAAGTAGACGTTCTCGGGAGAGGGAGCGAGGGTTAGGGTTAGAGCCGGCGCTGGTGTTTGGCCTAGGAAGGCCGGCGGCTGGATGGGCCTATAGGCCACTGGTGGGAGGTGGCTGCTGGAGGCCCTAGTGGCCGGCTAGGCTGGGCCTCTCTCTTCCCTCTCCAACTCTTTTTTTCTTTTAACTAAATAAAAGAAAAGAAACTTGGAAGAAAAGCCGAGAGGGATTGCAGTGGAGTTTGGACATGAAGTAAATTTTCTCAGAGTCACAAAAATGAACCTGATCCACGAAAAATGGAAATGATCACGTGGGTGAAGTTTGAAACGAAATCATTTGAATTTAATTCAAATGGTTTTTCATAGGAAGTAGGTGATAGGGAGGTCCAAAAATGTTGAGGTTTTTGGTGGAACTTCGGAATATGATGAAAGAAATATATGGCCATGTTGGAGACCAAGAATTAAGATAACAAAGGCATTGGGATATTTTGCAAGTGTGTTTGCGGTAAATCCAAATAATTGGAATATTTACTATAGCTCTCTAAATATCGAGAGGATATGTTGTAAAGAGAATCACCATGTGAATTCCCTCGGTTTAAATGGATCGAAGATCCATACGGTTTATCTAGTTGAGATGCAAAAGACTTATGACATGATGACATGATGACATGATGCAACGAACCAAAACGAATCACCCGACAACACTCGGAAACATGGAAGGCATCTGAAGCTCCGGTCTTGGGGCGTCACAGTATGTTGTCAGTTTCATCTTGCTATCGGTCTTTTGTGGTTTAGTCATTTTAAGATCAGACGGGTAACCTCAGCGCCTATCTTTTGTCTGGGCAGTTCACATTTCAGTCTCTGTATTTCACCATCGTAATTTTAAGTTTCATTTCAGCACAGTTGCATTTTTTCTGAGTTAGCCATATCTTAACATGAGTGTTTTTTTTAACTTTGCTATCCTGTTTTTCAGGCTTTTTTGGAGTGGGGCAACAATGTCCTGGTGCTACATGCAGAGATTGCATTGTTCCTTTGGTTTATATATATAGTTCTCTACATAATATAATTTTATTAAATTCATGTTGAAGTAATAAAAGATTGGCCTGCAGAGGCATAGATTCTCTGATTATTGCATCATCCATCAAGGCAGACAGTTCTTGCCAGTGAGAGAAAAGGTTTGTTGTGAGTGTGGCTGTGCTTGACTTTGTAGTTTGTACTGATAATATCTTAGCCTAGATGTCTTTGTACGTTGAAAACTTAGAAAGGGGCCACGCCCCTGACAGAAGCACACCAAAACTGCAGACATCAAACTCAAGCAGAAGCACACCAAAACAACGGTTCCAAGTTGACGTGCTTCTGCTTGTTTCACCCAAAGCTCAAGCTCAAGCAGAAGCACACCAAAACTGTAGACATCGAACTTCTCACTTATTTTACCCAAGCCAAATTCTGCAAATTAGAAGACACAATTTGATTTTAGTTCAAATTATAAATTCCTCACAAATTGCAACTAAAAAAAACTGTGCAGAAAGTAACAGGCAGACCTTCTCACCTGGGGGCAGGTACCCGAACTTCCCACCGACAGCTGACACGGACACGGACACACCAGAGTTTGAAAGTATATGCGTGAGCCCGAAGTCTGGCGATCTTGGCCTGTAAGTTGGAGTCAATCTAGACGTTGGTGGACTTGGATGTCCAGGTGCACCTGGTCCTTGTGCATGTAGCTGAGCTCAGTGGCCAGACTTGTCGGCCAGTCCAATGGCACCAAGGCGCCGGCCTCTGAACTTGTTGAAAGCAGGATAAGTAGGAAAGAGAAGAACCAGAACAGTCTGACGTTGGAGGAACAAATGCCTGCACCGGCGTAGAAAGAGAGCGATGCAATCATCAGTTGCCCTAGGTAACTAGTACCACGACTCGACTTTGTAAAGTTTTTTATGCTGCAAAATATCTTCTCATGCAATGCCTTATCAGTTTGCTACATTTTCCTGTCTTTTTGACAGGAAGGCACATGAGGTGATGGTTCTGCTCCCAGAACCAAATTCCTTGCTTAAACTTGAAGCATCATGAATGGTCTGATAGAAAGTTCGGTTATGCCATTCAGTGGATTTGATTCGGGCTGAGATAAGATGCTCGATCAGAACAAGAATGACATTTTCTTTAAAACTTCAGAGCATTATCCTGTAACTCCTGCATGTAAAAGCATGTCAACTTGGAACCGTTGTTCTTCAGATTAACCAAGTACTGTTATGGACGAACGTGTCGATCTAGTGGCAATAATTTCAGCATCTTTTTTCTCTGTGATCATTAGCCCTGATACCTGCCTGCCTGAACAATTTTTCGTGCTTTTGGAGACATTCCAATCGCATTCTCTTCGATAAATCAGGGAATTTGTGCGCGCTTATCCTCACCATCAAGGGAAGAACCAGAATAATCTGATGTTGATGGAACAAGTGCCTGCACCCAGCGCACAAAGGAGAGATACCATGTGTTTTGCAGTCACACAAACTGTATATATATGACCCTCCTATCAACTGCAGTCACCATTCCCAACTCACACCGCAGTCACCATTCCGAACTCGTACCACAGTCACCATACCCAACTCGTTTGCCTGTGTCACTCGGAGCTCTCATCCGAGGGTTTCGCTTTGTTCACAGCAACGAAAATGTCCAAAACAATCTTCTTGTTCCTCTGGATCGAGCTCACCGGCGGGACACCTCTGGGCTTCAACAACCTGAACTCCGGTGTGCTGAACCTGTCCTGCAACGACCTCATGGGCGAGGTGCCACTGTCACTGCAAATTGCATCGTACGAGCACTGCTTCCTCGCCAACAGTGGCCTTTGTGTCAAACAGGGCACGAAGATAAATCTTCTGAGATGTGGGCATGGAACAAGGTCACGGAGGCGGAGCTTGACAAACAGTTCGAGTCGGCGGCCACCGTGCTGGGCGGCATACGGCACAGAAACATCTTCAAGCTGCTCGGCTACATCTCTGAAGTGGACACCAAGCTTCTGGTATACGAATATATGGTGAGGATAAGCCCGCACAAATTCCCCTTCATGCTTTGAAATATCATCAAGAATTCGAGATTGAGAGGCTTGCATCGGCTAGAAGTATCATCGTGCAAGCGGATAATGTAAAGCATCAGAACGGCGGTGGTTGATACTTTGATGTCAATCTCGAATTTGTGATGTTCTGATGCTTTACATTATCCGCTTGCACGATGATACTTCTAGCCGATCTCAATCTCGAATTTGTGATGATACTTCAGAGCATGAAGGGGAATTTGTGCCATTGTGCGCGCTTATCCTCACCATATACTCGTATACCAGCAGCTTGGTGTCCACTCCAGAGATGTAGCCGAGCAGCTTGACGATGTTTGTGTGCCGTATGCCGCCCAGCACTGTGGCCTCCGACTCGAATTGTTTGTCAAGCTCCGCCTCCGTGACCTTGTTCCATGCCCACATGTGAGAAGATTTATCTTTGTGCCTTGTTTTGCACTAAGGCCACTGTTGGCAAGGAAAGCTGCGCTCCTACACTGCAATTTTGTTCAGGAGGTGAAGGACAATATGAAAGATCTATCTGCTTATGGGCATCTTGTTCAGGAGGTGAAGGACTTGCTAAAATCTTTCCAGGATTATAGGGTAGTCTGGGTGCGACGATCTGTGAATAAAGTTGCACATGTCCTAACTAGAGAGGGTTGCAATAATAAATTATGTAAAACTATTCGTCCACCCGTGCATCAGCACGGGCAAGTCTATGATTTAATTTCTTATTTTAGAATTACTAAATAATGTATTTTTAATAGAATTTAAATGTCCATGTTTTTTAGCATCAATAAATGTCCATGTCAACATTTTCTTTGTAGGAGTACTTTGCGGTTACTCCAATTCATCCAGGGCATTCATCGAGCCTGAGCATGCACCTTAAGAACAACAATCCAGTTAGAGTGTCTTGTCGAGAAAAACCAAGGAATTGGATGTGGGTTTAAGATCGAGCAGCCCTATTGAGATGTCTTAGATCAGGGAGGAGAAGATGCACAAATGCGTCTTACGAAAAATAGATTGGAAAGATCAAGAACGTTGTCGTCTTTCTATTGACGAAGGGGAAAATAGAGCATCTGGAAGATGATAAATAGAAGAGGAGCAAATTGTCTTGCAGGCCATAGGAACCATCTGGAACTTAACACTTGGATGCTGCGAGATGGACATCAATTTTTTTCTCTGGTTAAATTTGGAATTTGTAGGGAGTCTTCAATAATAATAATAATAGATAGATAGATAGATGTGGTATATAAGAACACAAATGTTTTCCATTAAGTTAAGAAATGAGATGTTACAACATGCCTGCATTGTTTTAGTTTAGTCAAAACACAATAATGTTGATTCCTGCCTAAGAAGAATGGTGGTGTGGCGATTCGAGACAGGGCGGCGCATAAATGATGCCATGCTCTGCAAATTTATTAGTAAAATTCTTCAAGCATCAGAGGTACCATGTTATCAATGGTTTCAGTTCCGATATCTGAGCAGTGATCTCTCCTGTCATCCTAGGAGACTTGACACACCTTTCTGGCGCCCTCTGGTCAGCTTCATTCCGCTGGTTCAGCAGGCTTCCGAATGCTCTCTTGGCAATGGCAAGCTGGATTCTTTTTTGGTTTGACAAGTGGTGCCCAGAGGGTCGCTTTGTGCTGCTTTTTCCCAAACTGAAAACCTTTGGTTCACTCTCAGTGGGGGGACACATGGAATATTCAGGTGGTGTTTGGTTCTCTAGTCCTAGGACTTTTTTTAGTCCCAACTAAAAAGTCCCTAGTCCCTAAAAAGTCCCTCCCTGTTTGTTTCCAGAAACTAAAAAGTCTTTAGTCCCTTCCTAGAGGTTATTAAATGACCATGTTGCCCCTAGTATATAGAAAAATAACAATCAAACAACATCATGGGGTGGCGGGCCAATGGGTGCATGGAGGGGCATTGTTGGAAAAGTCCCAAAAAGTCTCAAAAAGACTCTCCTTGTGAGTCTTCTTCATTTAGTCCCAAATGCCTAGTTTAGTCCCTAAAAAGTCCCTCCCCCCTCCCCGTTTGGTAAAAAAGTCTCTAAGAGGGACCTTTTCTAGTCCCTACACAAAAAGTCCCCGGAAACAAACACCCCCTCAGCCGCATCCTAACATATCACGCCCAGCTGAAACTGAGTTACTACATCGGTTGCAGCTTCTTCTGGATGGCATTCAGACACCACTTGGCACTGGTGTGGACTGTCGGACCAATATTTTCTCAGGCAAGCAGGCTACTGTGAGTAGTTCCTATGGGTTACTTGAAGGAAGATATGGAAGCGTCTCAACTCTCCAACAGGGAGAGCCCGCAGGTTATATTAATCGAGCGAGGGGTGTCTCGCGAGGGGTACAAAGGGATTCGGTTGGGATTCAACCAACCAGAGATATTACAGAGAGAGATAGGGATAGAAGAGTTAAACAGAAAAAGGACTCTATCTATGGCGCAAGACAAGTCCTTGTCGCCATCTATATCCCTACAATATCTCATGTTTAACACCCTCTCTTAATCTAAGCTTCTCAAGTTTAGATTACGCTTGAACTCTTCAAACGGTCATGTAGCCAGGGCCTTTGTGAAGCCATCTGCAACTTGATCTTTTGAAGGAACAAACCGGATCTCCAACTCCTTGCTTGCAACCTTTTCGCGAACAAAGTGATAATGAATCTCAATATGCTTGGTTCTTGCATGGAAGACCGGATTAGCTGAAAGATATGTGGCACCAAGATTGTCACACCAAAGACATGGAGTTTGTATATGATATATTCCAAGCTCCTTAAGCATAGATCTGACCCATATAATTTCGGCTGTTGCATTGGCCAACGCCTTATATTCCGCCTCAGTACTTGACCTAGAGACAGTTGCCTGTTTCTTGGCACACCATGAGATGAGATTAGGTCCAAAGAAAACTACAAACCCACCTGTGGACCTTCTGTCATCCAGACATCCTGCCCAGTCAGAATCAGAAAATGCACTAACAAGTGTTGAGGGTGACTTGCTGAAAGTGAGGCCAACACCCAAGGTGTGCTTTACATATCTCAAGATGCGTTTGGCAGCAGTCCAATGGGCTGAAGTAGGTGCATGAAGAAATTGACACACTTTATTGACTGCAAAAGAAATATCAGGCCTGGTGAGTGTCAAGTACTGGAGTGCACCTACCAAACTCCTGTATCTGGTGCCATCCTCTGGACTCAGAGGAACCCCTTCGGCAAGAAACAGTCGTTCTGAACTGGAGAGTGGTGTTGGAGCTAGTTTGCAGCCCTGCAACCTAGCCTTGTTCAAAAGATCAGATGCATATTTTTCCTGATAGAGATGAAGACCACCTTCTGCATTCCTTTTTACCTCAATACCAAGGAAATAATGAAGATCTCCAAGATCCTTAAGAGCAAACTCTGAGTTCAAATCCTTCAAAAGAGCTATGATTGCCTCATTGGACGAACTAGTGACAATGATATCATCCACATAAATGAGTACAAAGATAGCTATCTGTGACTTATTGTAAATAAACAGGGATGTATCAGACTTAGAGGGAGTAAAGCCAAGGGTGTGCAACTTAGAACTCAACCGAGAATACCAGGCACGTGGAGCTTGCTTGAGTTCATAAAGAGATTTGTCAAGTCTGCAAATGTGAGATGGTTTATGTTTGTCCTCAAACCCAGGAGGTTGCTTCATATACACTTCCTCTTCCAGAACACCATGAAGGAACGTGTTCTGCACATCTAGCTGTCGAAGGCTCCATCCTCTGGACACAGCAATAGACAAAAGAAGGCGGATGGTGGCAGCTTTAACAACAGGACTAAATGTGTCCTCGTAGTCTAGTCCATACCTCTGCGTGAACCCCTTGGCAACGAGTCTGGCTTTATACTGATCAATTGTACCATCAGACCTGCGTTTGATTCTGTACACCCATTTGCAATGAATGATATTACGACCTGGACGGGGAGGAACAAGATGCCATGTATGATTTTTCTGAAGAGCATGAAACTCCTCTTCCATTGCCATCCGCCACTTTGGATTAGCTAAAGCCTCATTAACAGTGCGAGGTTCGCCTGTGGGAACAGAAGAAACTAGGCCATACTTAGTTTTGTAATTGACCTGTTGTATTGTGCCGTCACGAAGACGTGTACGAGGAGGCGATGAGGCGAGTGGTGGTGTAGCCGCAGAAGATCCAGCAGCATCAGCAGCACCAGACCCCGTCGGATCTGCTGTGGCAGGACGAGCCGACAGAGGGATAGGCGAGGCCGCAGAAGATCCGGGTGGAGGGACTAGATCATCATCAGATTCAGCAGCGGGCCCGTCTGGCTCGCCTGGCGCAGAGGACAAGGTAGCCCGCAGGAGGCGCCGAGAGTACGTTTGTGGGACCGGCGCGTACCGCGCGGTCGGCTGGCTCCCCGTTGCTGATTGGAGAGCGGCGCCCGCGGAGCCCAGCGCGGAGGCAGGGCGACACGCGTCGCTTGAGGAGAGGCGCGGGGCGGGAGATGGTGGAGGGCCCTGGGCCACCTGACTCGACAGCAATCCCGAGGAGGATGCGGTCGGATCGGACGCGTCCAGCCGGGTCGATCCCGAGGCTGATTGCACCGGATCGCCTGCATGCACGCTGGAGCTCCCTGATGCACCATTTTGTACGTCATTTTCTTCACTGATTCTTCCTGGAACAGTAAACTCAGGGATAACAGGAGATATATTAGTCATATTTTGGTCAGCACAACTATCATCGCCCACACACGAAACACCGGAAAGATGAGATGGGAGAAGAAGGATTTCTTTCCTAAGGAGGGCGCCGGCGTTGGGGTGGAGACGTGCAAAGGGAGACTGAGTCTCATAAAAAACGACGTCACGTGAGATGTACACACGGCCTGTAGAAACATCAAGGCATTTAACACCTTTGTGTTGCGCACTATAGCCAAGAAAAACACACTGTTTGGAACGATACATGAGTTTTCGAGTATTGTATGGACGAAGATTTGGCCAGCATGCGCAACCAAAAACACGAAGGGCGGTGTAATCTGGTGTGATATGGAGAAGACGTTCAGTGGGAGTTTCATGAGAAATAGTGCGACTGGGCCACATGTTAATAAGATGAACAGCGGTGAGAAAAGCCTCATCCCAAAATTTGAGAGGCATGGAGGCAGAGGCTAATAGGGTCAAGCCTACTTCGACAATATGTCGATGCTTTCGTTCAGCAGAGCCATTCTGCTGATGTGCATGTGGGCATGAAACATGGCGAGACATACCTATCTTTTGAAAAGAAGAGTTGAGTTTGTCATACTCACCACCCCAGTCGGACCGTACAACGATGATTTTACTATCGAATTTTCGCTCTACAAGAGCTTGAAAGTTGTGGAACACTTGAAACACGTCAGAATATTTCTTAAGAAGATAAATCCACGTATATTTGCTAAAGTCATCAATAAAGCTTACATAGTGTTGGTGTCTACCAACAGAGGTGGATGCTGGACCCCATACATCAGAAAATATAAGTTGCAAAGGTTTTGTAGAGACACTAATAGACACAGGATATGGTAATTGATGACTTTTAGCACGTTTACAGGAATCACAAATTGTTTCTAAGTTTCTCTCACCAACAACTGGGAGATTATTATTACTAAGAATACAATGAACAGTAGCAAATGAAGGATGTCCTAAGCGATTGTGCCACCGTTCAGCAGAAAGCTTGATGGCATCATAGGCTTGTTTATTGTATCGGCAATACCGCGGAAGCAAAGAGTAGAGGCCTTGCACACAAACACCTCTATGAAGTACTTTCTTCATGACCTAATCCTTGATAAAAAAAGAATGGGTGAAACTCTAGAAACACATTGTTGTCAAGAGCAATACGATGAATAGATAACGAGGTTTTGGAAGCATCGGGAACGTGCAAGATTTCAGTGAGCTCAAGATTTTTGTGTGGGGTTTTGATAAATGAGTGACCAATATGACTTATCTCCATACCTGCACCATTTGCGGCGGTGTAGACTTGATCATGGCCATGGTATTTTTCATGCATTGTCAGCTTCTCCAATTCACCAGTGATATGATTTGTGGCACCTGTGTCCATATACCAATTGGTATCGACACCATAGGACACATCAGCTGCAGCTGCAATTTTCTTGCTTTGGGAGTTACGATCATCGGCATAGCGTCAATCACAGTCCTTTGCAAGATGATCTGTTTTCTTACAAATTTGGCAACGTCCCTCATAACCATCATACCCTTGGAAGTGACGCCCTCTGGTGTTGTTGTTGGGAGGGCGCCGAGTGTTGTTGCCACCACCAGAGGGGTTCTGATGATAGTGGCTGCCACCACCACCACCATAGTGGCCTCCTCCTCCATTGTTCTGATGGTAGCCACCACCAAAGCCGCCGCCCGAGTGGTAGCCGCCAGCGATGCCGTTGTAGCCACCTCCGCCGGCACCGTAGTTGCCGCCACCGGAAGCACCATAGCCACCGCCGTTTCCGTGGGAGCGACCGCCACCGCTGCCCTTCTGGTTGCGGTAGCCGCCCTTGCCGGCGTTCGGACGGCCCCGAGAAGCAGTGGTTGCCAATGACTTGAAGCCACCAGCACCACCGCCATGGAAGAGGGAGCGCATGTGCCCGAAGTATGCCGAGGCCGGCTGAGTACCTTTCTGCGCGTTGGTTAGCGCAGATCAGATGTTGTTGACACGGGACAACGAGACGGCAGAGAACATAGTCGCCAGTGCAGCCCATATCGCATGGGAGGATTCAAGCAAGGCAACATGGACAAGAACTTCTTTGGACAGGTTGCGGAGGAGATAAGCAACAATTTGTTGATCCTGGATCAGCCAGGTGGCATAGGCAAGGTTTGGAATCACTTGGTCCTTGCCGTCTTTGTCTTTGGCGGAGATGGTTTTGGGAGGCTCCTCTAGGGTTTGATCTAAATAGCCAAAGAAGCCGGCGCCCATTATCTGGGATCGCGTTTGAGCTCTCAAGAGGACATAGTTCGTCCGAGAGAGGGGCTCGGAGGTGTTGTAGTTGAGGCTGGAGGTGACGGGGGTGGTGGAGGACGACATGATGGGAGGAAGGTGATGGGAGATTGATGGAAGCTAGCTAGATGTGATGGAAGGGCCTGCTCTGTATACCATGAAGGAAGATATGGAAGCGTCTCAACTCTCCAACAGGGAGAGCCCGCAGGTTATATTGATCGAGCGAGGGGTGTCTCGCGAGGGGTACAAAGGGATTCAGTTTGGATTCAACCAACCAGAGATATTACAGAGAGAGATAGGGATAGAAGAGTTAAACAGAAAAAGGACTCTATTTATGGCGCAAGACAAGTCCTTGCCGCCATCTATATCCCTACAATATCTCATGTTTAACATTACTCACATAATCCAGGGGTATTATTTCAGTCTGTGCAGAGTTTATTTGGCACCCGATCATTCCAAAGCGGTGGAGAGTGTTCCTATGGCTGGCTTGCCGAGGACGTCTTAATGTGAAAGATTTCATGCTAAGGAAACAGTGGCGAAACATTGACCTCTGTTTTTGTGACCTGTCCTGCAGCCGAAACGGTGGATCATCTAGTCCTACGTTGCGCCCTGGCTCATATGTTTTGGGACAGGCTAGATGTACTGCATAGTGCCACGGAGGCTTTATAGCTGCTGCAGTTCATTGAGAATTTGCTGTCTGAGGATCGTCGGTGGATTACTGTCATCGCCGCTTGTGCTGCCCGGTTCTGGAAGGTCAGGAATGCAAGAGTCTTTGATGGAGTATCTGTCTCTCTCATGCCAGCTCCTGTTATAACATTTGTGAGATGCTAAACCTTTGGATCTCTCGGATGAAGGATCAGAATGTTAAGCTCTTCATTAGGGCTAAAATGGAGCACTTACAGGCCACTGCATAGTCTCACACGAGATGTGGTTTTTCTTGCTTTTGTACTCCTTTTCGTTCTTGTTATGGTTCTGTTGTTTTGGGCTGCCCCTCTGTAACTGAACTATTCTCAGACTTCGGTCTGGTTTGGAATGCAGAAGGTAGACTGCGGCCTACCTTTTTATCCAAAAAATTCAGCAGCATAAACAAAATTTCAGACCAAAGTTCAGGTGGCTTAAACATCTTATGGGACATGTACCCACTCAATGCACGTGCTATGCATCGTCATCAATGCAGTGATCAGGTGCTAGATTAAGATTAAACTTTCCAGGAAAGTGAACTGAATCACGTATCAAAGTCAGGGGAATTTCGAATTAGAAGTCTATATAGTTATCCAAGCAATAGTAAGAAAATAATGGAAAATCAGCCTAAAAATACAGATAAGAGCATGTTCATTTGTGAGTCAAACGATGGTTTTTTCGTTTATTGCTCGGAAGAACGTGTTGTTTTGCAGCAACATGAGAGAAGTTTGGAGAGGTTGAAAGTAATGAGGAAGTGAATCAATTCGCTACCTAGAGAAGTGAAGAGTCACGTCTAACCTTCAATAGCAGAAGCAGTTTCAGTGCAATCAACACTAAGACCATACTGGACTTGGTGGTGCTAAAACAATTTATTTATTTAAAATGAAGATTATATGTCCTATTTACTATCTTCATAAAACAATTTAGGTTATTTTGTAAGTTTGCTGATAGAGATTTTGTGAGAGATTTTGCAAAGTACTGTTCGATGAAGTATTTTTTTCCGAGAATGTCGACGAAGTAGCTTTAGTGGCATGGTATGCATATACGGTTATACACTATTCTTCTTCGTACAGTGGAACGCATAAAGCTAGTAATTTGCTGAAATCAGATTTAGCTAGTAGTATTTGGACCATTATCAAAGTACAATACTCATAGCTGTACATATTATAATAACTAAATGGGCTCTCTGATATCCTAATTGAACGCCTAGCTTATCATATTTTCTATAAGTAGCAGCTATACTCAAAATTGGAACTGCAAGTTAAAAATCGTACGTATTATTTAAACAGACCAATGAAATATGAATTCCACAGCTACAGTTGCTGACAAAACATCATATGAATAGGTAATTCAGTAGTTGATAGTCAGTCTGGGCAAGTGGATTCCTTTGAGGAGAGAAATTCTTTGGTTTAGTTTGATGTCCAAGAATCATACATCGCCTTAATTCTGGAAGACAAAATTGTTAGTTGTACCCTGCAGACACGTTCGTCCACCAAGGACAATGGTTCCAAGTTGACATGCTTTTACATGCAGGTGTTCCAGGATAATGCTCTGAACTTTTGAAGAAAATGTCATTCTTGTTCTGATCGATGTGAACTCCGAGCATTTTATCTCAGCTCGAATCAAATTTACTGAATGGCACAACCAAACTTTCTACCAGACCATTCATTTTTTTTTTAGAAAAGGAGGATGACCCCCGGCCTCTACATCTGGGAGATGCATACGGCCACTTTATTGATTATTCTCGAGGACCTTATAAAGTATTACAAACAATATATCTGAATCCACCATCTTGACAATATATGCCGCTACTCCTATCCATATGATGAAGGGATGCTAGCTGGGCCACTACCCAAACCACTCACCTAAACCTAACATCAATAGTCGGAAGCCCCAGCCGAGCCACATATCGGGTCTGGGGCACAATCCGGTCAGACGCACTCGTGTGTCGTCGCAACCATCTTCCACAGGTCCGTCTTCAGATTATATTGAGGCTTCTACCTTGTCTGGCCACTCTGCCATCGACGTCACCATGACGCCAGACAGCTACCTCCTCCTGCGCGAGTCCATCTCCGCGCATCGGACGCCGAGCCTCCACAGCGCCATGCCGCCGATCTCCGCCGCCATCAATGTGTGAGATGAAGTACCGCTCCACCACGGCAGGTACAAGGTAAGGAAGGGCGAGGTCCCCATTGGAGACATGGCCGGACGGGCCGCCACCAGGAACCAGACAAGCTCGCCATACACGCCCAGCATCCCCATGCCCAGGTCGGCGCCTTCAAGAAGGTGACGACGCTGTGGCGCCGCCGCCGCTTAGCCACCGGGGCTAGGGTTTTCACCAGGGCGCAGGGGAAGCAGGGAGGCAGGGGAAGTTGAGCCTCGGCGCCGCCACCAAGGAGGGAATGGCGTCCGGTACGCCATCGACGCCATGACCGCCACCGGCGGCCAAGGGTTTCCCCCGGCCAAGCACCCTGCCGCCACCTCCGCGTTAAACACAATTACACAGCGTGTTGTAGCGTGACAGGATTGCATTACTTGCGCATATATGTTAGGTAGTTAGGAAGGACATTTATCTTAACTAGAGTCCTTATCTCTACCTCTTTCTTTCTTCTCAAGTTTGTAATCTCAACTGCTGTATGCGCTATCCAGGGAGGTGCGCCCCTGGCCTTTATAACACGCAACAGCGCCCCCACGATGGGTAAGACGCTTTCGCCTATTCGCACATGGTATCAGAGCCTCCTCTTCCAAACCCTAGCTGCTCCATAGTCCCAAGCCATGTCTTCCTCCAGCGCCGCCCCAAGCAATCTCGGTCAGGTCACGGAGAAGCTCTCCCGGACGAACTACGTCCTGTGGCGAACTCAGGTTACGCCGCAGCTGAGGGGAGCTGGGCTCTTCGGCTACGTCGATGGAACGGTGTCGGAACCCACCCGCCTCCTCATCACCAAGGACAAGGACGGCAAGGAGTCATCTGAGCTCAACCCTTTCCATCCCATCTGGGTGAAGGAGGATCAACAAGTGCTCGGCTACCTCCTCAACAACCTCTCCAAGGAAGTGCTGATCGCGGTGACCACGGTCACCACCGCGCATGCCCTCTGGGTGGCGCTTGCAGGCATGTTTTCTTCTCAATCATTGAGCCGTGTAAACAATATTCGCACTGCCTTAATCAATGCACAGAAGGGCACCCAATCGGTTGCTGCATATTACGCTCATATGTGTGGCTTTGCCGATGACCTCGCCGCGGCCGGCAAGCCCATCCAGGACGATGAGCTCATCTCCTACCTGCTACATGGGCTGGATATGGACTACCAGCCTCTCGTCTCCGCCCTCGACGCCCGTGTCACGCCGGTCTCCATCGACGAGCTGTACTTCATGCTGAGCAACTTTGATCAGCGTGTGGCATAGTTTCACAACACCGGTGGCGTTCAAGTCTTCGGCCAACGCCGCCACTCGCGGGTGCGGCGGGTACTCCTCGCGCTCTTGCGGTCCTCCTCGACACAAGGGCAAGCAAGGTGGTGGCGGCTCCAGCAACTCCTCTCACGACGGACGTCCCAACTTCACCAACAACAGGGGCCGTCGCGGCGGGGGTGGCAGCGGTGGCGGCTCGGGCAGATCACTCCCTGATGCCGTACGTTTCCAGATCTGTGGCAAGCCTGGCCACACGGCCAAGGATTGCTGGTATCGCTTCGATGAAGACGATGCCTCCTCTGATGAAGATGACAAGGTAGCTGCCGCCGCTGATGGGTCATATGGCGTTGATACTAATTGGTATCTTGACAGCGGTGCTACCAACCACCTCACGGGAGAACTTGAGAAGGTGACTCTTCATGAGAAATATCATGGCAAAGACCAAATTCACACGGCAAGTGGTGCAGGTATGAGGATAAGTCACATAGGTCATTCGGTTATACGTACCCCTTCTCGCAAGATTCATCTTAGAAATTTTTTGCATGTTCCTAGTGCCAACAAAAATCTTCTCTCCGTTCATCGCATCATCATTGATAATCATGTATTCATTGAATTCCATCCTTTCTTCTTTTTGACCAAGGATCAGGCCACGAGGAAAATTCTCTATCGAGGTAGATGTGTTCGAGGGCTTTACCCGTTGATTCCGGAGTTTAGAAGATCAAATAAACAAGCTTGTGGTGCTATCAAGCTTTCGTCCACACGATGGCACGATCGTTTAGGACATGCATCTTTTTCTTTGGTTGAATGTTTGCTTAGAAAAAATAAGCTCCCGTTTGTTGGTGAGCGAAATATTGAAACTATTTGTGATTCTTGCCAAAGAGCAAAATGTCATCAATTACCTTACCCTATATCTACTAGTGTTTCCACTCAACCTTTGCAATTGATATTCTCTGATGTTTAGGGTCCTGCCCCACCTCGGTTGGTCGACACACATACTATGTTAGCTTTATTGATGACTATAGCAAATTTTCTTGGTTTTACCTTGTCAAGAAAAGATCTGATGTTTTTCAAGTGTTCAAAATTTTTCAAGCACTTGTAGAATGCAAGTTTGACAAAAAAATTATTGTTGTCCAATCCGACTGGGGGGGGGGGAGTATGAGAAGCTCAACTCCTTCTTTCAAACCCTTGGCATATCCCATCATGTGTCATGTCCTCACGCTCACCAACAAAACGGATCGGCCGAACGCAAACATAGGCACATATTTGAGGTTGGTCTAGCTCTTCTTGCCGACGCTTCTATGCCCCTTAAATTTTGGGACGAAGCGTTTCTCACAGCCGTTCACATTATCAACATGCTTCCGAGTCGAGTTATCAACAACGACACACCCACCGAACGACTTCTTCACGTCAAACCCGACTACACATCACTTCGTGTTTTTGGGTGTGCCTGTTGGCCTAATCTTTGACCCTACAACTCTCGCAAGCTCATGTTTCGCTCAAAACAATGTGTTTTTCTCGGGTATAGCTCTCAACACAAGGGGGTCAAATGTCTAGATGTCTCTACTGGTCGAGTTTACATATCCCGTGATGTTGTATTCGATGAAACCAAGTTTCCCTTCGCTGAGTTACACCCAAACGCCGGTGCTTTACTTCGGAAAGAAATTCTTCTTTTGCCTCCAAATCTAACCGGCTTTGCTAATGGGGAGTATAACTCTGATGATACTACTATGACTAACCCTCTTACCATGTTGCCTGAGTTATGTGATGACACAGGAAGCTACGCTGAAGAAAACGGAGTCGGAAATAATGAAGAAAATCGCCCAACAGGGCCATATTTCATGTGCCAAGACTTGGGGAGAAAATCTCCCTCGGGATCGGCGCCTGCAGGTGTGGCAGACCTGCCAGCGGGATCCACTCCGGGATCACCGCCCACAGCTTGGTCAGGCGGATCCCCCTCAGATTCCGCGCCCGAGCCCTCCGCTTCTCCCCCCGCGCCCGACCGCACGTCAGCAGGCGGCCCCGCCTGCGCCACGCGGCAGCCAGCGGCTGGAGGCGCCGGCCCGCACTCGCCAGGGCCCACGGGCGGTCGCTTTCCGGCTCAGCCTGTCTGCTACAAGCGGCGGGATCTGCGTCGGCCAACTGGCCCGGGCCCAACGGGCCCCACACCTGGCGCACGCGGGGGACCAACGTCATCATTGCTGCGGGACGAGCCCTGTCCGGCGGGATCTTCTGTGGCGTGTGTGACTCCGCCCATGTCGCCGCCTCGCCTCCTCGCATAGAAGATCCGGCCTCTGTTTCTGGTGCGGCTATTGTGGATCCTACCGAATCCACCCCGGGATCAGCAGCTTCAGCTCCCATGGGATCTTCTGCGCCGGAGCCAACCACGTCACGACGTACTTGTCTCCAACAGGGGGTAATACAACCAGTAAATTACAAACGTATGACAAAATTTGGCATGATCTGCTCTACAGGTGAACCAGGTGAGCCGTATTCACTTGAGGAAGCCCTTGGTGATGAAAATTGGAAACAAGCAATGAAAGAAGAGTACATGGCCTTAAAAAGGAACAACACATGGCACTTGGTTCCTCCACGGCAAGGTAAAAACCTTATTACTGCAAGTGGGTTTTTAGGATTAAGAGAAAATCTGATGGCACTATTGATCGTTACAAAGCAAGACTTGTAGCAAAAGGTTTTAAACAACGGTATGGCATAGACTATGAGGATACCTTTAGTCCAGTTGTAAAAGCTGCCACTATCCATCTTGTGTTATCTATTGCTGTTTCTAGGGGATGGAGTCTTAAACAGCTAGACGTTCAGAACACGTTTTTGCATGGTGTTCTGGAAGAGGAAGTGTACATGAAACAACCTCCTGAGTTTGAAAACAAGAATGCACCTTCTCATGTATGTAAACTTGACAAAGCCTTATATGGATTGAAGCAGGCTCCTTGGGCATGGTACTCACGGTTGAGTCACAAAATGCAAGCACTTGGTTTCATCCCATCAAAGTCTGATACCTCTTTGTTCATTTACAACAAATGCAACACTCATATATTTGTTCTCATCTATGTTGATGATATTATCGTCACAAGTTCGTCTAATGAGGCTATCACAGGCTTATTGAAGGATCTAAGTGTAGAATTTGCTCTCAAGGACCTTGGAGACTTGCATTATTTCCTAGGGATAGAAGTGAAGAAGCATGATAATGGTCTTCACCTCTCTCAGGAAAAGTATGCAACAAATCTGATAAAAAAGGCTGGTTTGCAAGGGTGTAAACCCTCACCTACTACACTATCAAGTTCAGAAAAATTGTCTCATACAGAAGGGCAGCCTTTGGGTCAAGATGACAGCACAAGATACAAGAGTCTGGTAGGTGCGCTTCAATATTTGACACTTACACGGCCTGATATCTCCTTTGTTGTTAATAAGGTCTGTCAGTTTCTTCATGCACCCACCACAGTTCACTGGACTGCTGCAAAGAGTATAGTTCGATATGTCAAGAATACTCTCAATATTGGTCTGAATTTTAGTAAGTCATCACCTACACTTTTGAGTGCTTTCTCAGATTCTGACTGGGCAGGCTGCCTGGATGACAGGCGGTCCACTGGTGGCTTTGCAGTATTTTTTGGTCTCAATTTAATTTCATGGAGTGCAAGAAAATAGACAACTGTCTCTCAATCCAGTACAGAGGCAGAATACAAAGCATTGGCAAATGCAATAGCTGAGATCATATGGGTGCAATCACTGCTGAAGGAACTCGGTGTAAAAAGTACTCAAGCTCCATGTTTATGGTGTGATAATTTGGGTGCCACATACCTATCTGCCAATCCAGTCTTTCATGCCAGGACTAAACACATTGAAATTGATTTTCACTTTGTCAGAGAACGAGTGGCTCAAAAGAAACTTGACATACGTTTTGTGCATTCCAAGGACCAGATAGCAGATGGATTCACAAAGCCTCTTCCCACACGAAGCTTTGAAGATTTCAAACATAATCTCAACTTGATGAAGTTGTGATTAAGAGAGAGTGTTAAACACAATTACACAGCGTGTTGTAGCGTGGCAGGATTGCATTACTTGCGCATATATGTTAGGTAGTTAGGAAGGACATTTATCTTAACTAGAGTCCTTATCTCTACCTCTTTCTTTCTTCTCAAATTTGTAATCTCAACTGCTGTATGCGCTATCCAGGGAGGTGCGCCCCTGGCCTTTATAACACGCAACAACGCCCCCACGATGGGTAAGACGCTTTCGCCTATTCACACACTCCGAACCAGCCACAGCATCAGCAGGCGCGTGCACGCCGGAGATCCAGGCCGGCCGGAGGTCATGCGTCACGAGCAGATCAGAACGCCTCAGATCTGACGAGGGGAACCCGGGGCCTCCCCGCGCCACGACCAACGCCCACCGGGACCTCGCTGCCCGCGCAGCCAAGGGGACCTGGCCAACCTCACCGACGAGCACTCCCCGCCGCCGGAGGAGCGCCGTCCGCACCAGCGAGGCCACCGCCTCAGATCCGGGCCCTCACGACCGAAAGGGAGCGGCCAGAGGCCTCGCCGCCGCCCTCACAGGCAGCCGCGCGGGGGCCCCGACGACCGCCTCCGACAGCGGCGAGGAGGGGAAGGGGGAGGTGGCGGCGCGAGGGAACCGTAGGTTGCCCCCGAGTCGCCCTCGGGAGAGCGACGCGGGGGGAGGGGATGTGATGGTAGAGACCATTCATGATGCTTCAAGTTTAAGGAGGAATTGGTTATGGCAGCAGAACCATCACCTCATTTGTCCGTCCAACATCAGACTACTTGAATTGAATTAAAAAAATATTGAACATTTTGAACGGCATTCGGTCGGTATTTCACGGTAATCACGATGTGAACTCCGAGCATCTGATCTTTCGAACTTTCTAATGGCACAACCGAACTTTCTATCAGACCATTTATCATGATTCAAGTTGGACAGCAAAAAGAGAGCAACTAATTGAGCTATTTTTTAAAAAAAATACATTTTTTTATTAAATTTCAGAAATATTACACCATAATTATATTTTTTTAAATGATACCCAGTCGGCCTACTGCTGGCCGGATCTAGTCGTCCTACTAGTGGCCTATTGGCCCCCAGCCGGCCCACTGCCGGTCGGTTGGATCCAGTTGGCCCACTGCTGGCTAATTGGACCCAGCCGGCTCGCTGCTGGCCGATTGGCGCCCAGTCTGCTTCCTCTAGACCGACAGGTGCATTCGCCCATTTATCTGTTGAATAGGTATCTGAAAAATATTGAAAAAGTATTTGAAAAAATGTTGATCATGCATATAAAAATGTTAATCAAGCATTTGAAAAAAATGTTGAACAAGTATTTGAAAAATGTTGAACAAATATTTGAAAACTGTTGAATAGGTATTTGAAAAATGTTGAAGAAATATTTTAACAAATGTTGATCGTGTATATAAAAATGTTAATCAACATTTTTAAAATATTTGTTCAACATTTTTCCAAATAGTTGTTCAACATTTTTCCAAATAGTTGTTCAACATTTTTTCAAATAGTTGTTCAACATTTTTATATACATGATCAACATTTTTACAAATATTTATTCAACATTTTTATATACATGATCAATATTTTTTCAAATACTTGATCAACATTTTTTAAAATACTTCTTCAACATTTTTCAAATACCTATTCAACAGTTTCAAATATTTGTTCAACATCTTTCAAATACTTGTTCATTAATTTTTTTCAAATGCTTGATTAACATTTTTATATGCATGATCAACATTTTTTCAAATACTTCTTCAACATTTTTCAAATACATATTCAATAGATAAATGGGTGCATGCACATGTCGGCATAGAGAAATTAGACTGGGCGCCAATAGCCAGCAGTGGACCGACTAGGGCCAATCGGCCAACAGTGGGCCGACTGGATCCAATCAGCCGGCAGTGGCCCGACCAGGGGCCAATTGGCCACCGGTAGGATGATTGGATCCAGACTGGGTATTATTTTAAAAAAATATAATTACAGCGTAATATTTCTGAAATTTAACAAATTATTGTATTATTTTAAAAAAATTCACTAATTGAGGAATACTCCTTGGGGTGCCTCCGCAAGGGTCGCTTGGGGTGGGCTGGGAGCGTGTCACTTGGCGCGCTCTCAGCCGCCGCCACGTGTCACGCTCCCTTGGGAATTTGTTTTTCTGATTTTTTTTCTGTACGCATTTTTAGCTTTTAGATTATTAAATTTTTTGTTTTTTTCGGCTTTTCGCTTTTCCCCTAGTTTTTCTTAGGATTTGGATCCAGGAAAAAAACCGAAAAAGAAATTTGCATGAAAAAAAATGCATTTTTTCCTTCCGCGAGAGACATATATTTACTTCTCGTGGAGCCATGGATTTGCTTTCGCGAGAAGCACAAGTGTGCCTCTTGGAAAGAAAAAAAACATGTTTTTTCTTTCGCGAGATGCACAGATTTACTTTTCGTGGAGGCATGAATTTGCTTTCGCAAGAGAGACGGCCATGCCTCTTGGAAAGAAAAAAAACAGTTTTTTTAGCGAGAGACATAGATTTACTTCTTGTGGAGATACGGATTTTCTTCCCCGAGAGGCACGGCCATGCCTCTTGGAACCGCGTTTTATTATTTCTTTTACGCGAGAGGCACATATTTACTTCTCGCGAAGGCACGGATTTACTTTCGCGAGAGGCATGGCCGTGCCTCTCGGAAAGAAAAAAACAACACATTTTTCCTTATGCGAGAGACATGGTCGTGCCTCTTGGAAAGGGAAAAACATGCTCCTAGTTCGGGTTTTTTTCGTCTGTTTTTTTCATGAATTTTTTTAATCAAAATCTATAAACATGGGATCTAGTTGGGAAGATCTCGACGCGAGGAATCTAGCGGTGTAAACAATTCGAAATTTGGACGCACTGTTTAAGAGATAAAATGAATGTATGAAAAAAGGAAACTCCCAAGTTGCAATAAGAGGCGCACTGCATGCGCGGCCATTGTCGTAACCTGGGGAGGTGGGCGTGATCTTTATAATGGGTACTCCTTAATTAGTGATTTCTGGAGATAACCGAACATAGGCTCAGCGAGTCCACCTTTCGACTCGCTGAAGGGGCAGGCGAGACGGGTCGGCCCACTCGCGCGGGGGACCACAACCTCTTTTTCTCGTATTTGTTTAGTTTTTTCGTTTTTATAGGAGTTGGCTACTCAACAGTTGTCAAAATAATGCCTCAATCAATTCCGCTACTACCATCTTTCTCTTTCTTTGTGGTAAACCCCGTATTTCAGCAAATGCGAAACCACCGCCATCCTCATTGTTGCTGCCCCGCCCTGCTGGAGCCAACACTCCGACCATACCTATAAACCGGCAAATTTGATAATTTGCCACCCCTTACCTCCCCCTTTCATAATTTGCCCCCCCTAAGAATGACAAGTGGGGCCCGGGCCCGCCCGTCATTGAGACAATGGGTGCCAAATTGTGAAAGGGGGAAATAAGGGGTGGCAAATTATCAAATCGCCCCTATAAACCTTACCCCCTGTGCATGCACCCGTACTCGTAAATCCTCCCCCACCCCACCCCACGTTCGGCCCACCACATCATCCTAGTCTCCGGCTCGGTGAGCTTCTTCGTCGGTGAAATTGGAATCAACTAAATTCGATATTTATGCGACTGATGGTAGGAAATATGCACAAAACATGGCAGGTTATCATTGACAGTGGGCCCCACCAGTGTGACAAAGTATCGAAACAAGCTAAACCTTGAGGGATTTGAGAAAGTTAATTACGAATTATCACAAACATGTGGTTATGTGTTAAAAACATTTCCAAAGTTTGCGATTGTACAAGAGGAGTGTTTAGAGCTTCCAAAATTTCCAAACATGTGGTTATGTGTTTAAAACAGGTTGCGCCCCGCACTCCATGTCGAAATAGCAGTTGCACTAAAATAGATGTCAAAAGAAATAGCGGTGAACTAAAATAAAATACAAATAACCAGCCAGCCAGCCATCCAATATACGCAGATGCGGTTGCAGTAAATGAACATGTACCCGATGTCTTGCATGACGACGATCGGCGCTGAGCGCATCAATGGCCCGGCGGAGGTACACCTCAACAGCAGGCAGCAGCTCTAGCTAGGCTTGATCTCGCGAGATCCTCCTGGTCTCCACCCAATCCATCGCCTAGCCGACCCTTGCATCACCTCACCTAGCTAGGTAGCCGGCGGGCGGGCAGCCGCCGTTGGATGCCGAGGAGGGTCCCCGCAGTAGCCGTCGGATCTGGGAACCCCCCTCCCGGCTCCGGCTATTCGAGTTCAAGCCTTGATGGCGCCAAATGCCAAGCCAAAGCATTCATCGCCGGCGCAAGTACGCGACCACGTGCACGTAATCTTCCTCCCCAAATCTTCCTACGGCCCCCGTACGTACGTAGCCGCCATTTACTAGCTCCTTAACTCCGGCGCGCTCCCTCCCCCGCGTTTATGGTGCCGCGGCCGTGGTACCGGCGCAGGTACTTACGAGCGGGCGCGCCGCGCGCGCGCCTCCATCCACCGATTTTTCATACGCGCGCGGGGATCGCGATCGGGTTTATACGTACGTGCCCATACGCATAAAGGTGGCGAGGCTGTGCGTAGCGGTGGCGGTGGTGGGTAGGGCAGCAGCAGCGTCGACGAGGTAGCGCGACGGCATTGCGGTCGATACTACAGCAGGTGCTAGGCTGGTGAGTTCAATTCGACCGTGTCGTGGGGAGTAGAGAGTGGACTTCTTGGGGAGTGGCTTGCTGGAGATAGTGGGTGGTGATGGATTTTGGGCGGCGCAAGAGCTTTAGCTTCTTCGAGGAGGACCGGAAGGCGCGGCCGGCGGCGGCGCAGACGCCCGTGCACCACTATGCGCGCGGGGGAGGAGGAGGAGGAGGAGGAGGGGGGCGGTCCCCGGCGCGCGAGGCGGCGGAGCCGGCGCGGATGAGCATGTCGTCCGTGCCTGTCGCGGAATTGCCGGCGATGATGGGAGTCGGAGGCGTGGGAGGCGGGTGCTCGCCGTGGGTGCAGTCGCCGCTGCACAGCAGGCTGCGCTTTCCGCCGTCGCCCGCCGCGATCTACCACTGCCTCGCGGCGCTGCACCGGCTGGACGGCGACGTGCACGCGCTCGCCGTGGCGAGAGGGGTGCTGTTCACGGCGTCCGACAGCGGCCGCGTCCGCGCGTGGGCGGCGCCCGGGTGCTTCAACCGCGGGTACCTCGACGTGGGCCGCGGCCGTGTCCCTGCTCTAGCGGCGTGCGGCGGGACGCTCGTCACCTCCCACAGCCGCGACCACCACGTCCGGGTGTGGACGGTGTGCGCGGCGGCCGTGTGCGACCACATCCGCGCCAAGAAGGCGGCCACGCTCCCGGCCAAGGGCGGCCTCCTCTCCTTCGCCAAGAAGCGCCCGCACCACCACCGCGACACCGTGTCGTGCCTCGTGCTCCACGCCGTCGCGGGCCTCCTCTACACCGCGTCGCACGACCACACCGTCAAGGCGTGGAAGCTCTCCGACGGCAGCTGCGTCGATTCCTTCGTCGCCCACGATGGGCCTATTAATGCCATGCTCGTCAACGAGGCCGACGGCTGCATCTTCACGGGCTCCGCCGACGGCACCGTCAAGATGTGGCGCCGGGTGTACGGCGGCACCGCGCACGCCCTCATCATCGTGCTCCGCTCCGAGCTGTCCCCAGTCAACGCGCTCACGATCTGCCACGCCGCGAGCGGCACCACCCGACGGTGCTTCCTCTACGCCGGCTCCTCCGACGGCTACGTCAACATCTGGGAGAAGGAGGCCTCGGCGGGCCGGCCGGTGCACGTCGGGTTCCTCAAGGGTCACCGGCTTGCGGTGTTCTGCCTGGCCTCCGGCTGCGGCGGGCGGGTGGTGGTGAGCGGGTCGGAGGACGCGACCATGCGCGTGTGGAGGCGGGAGGGGAAGGGCGGCGAGTCGCACACGTGCCTGGCCGTGATCGAGGGGCACCGCGGGCCCGTGCGGTGCCTGGCGGTGGGCGGCGGCGAGGCAGGGGAGGTGGAGGGAAGCATGGTGGTGTACAGCGCCGGGCTGGACAAGAGCGTGAAGGTGTGGAGGATAAGGGTGGTGGGGAAAGAAGAGGAGGACGACGAAGATGATGAAGACGACGACGGCGAGGAGGAGATGGAGGACATCGTGGCCGCAGGGAAGGGCGATGTGGATGCCGTGAGAGACGAGGTGGAGGCCGAAGAGGAGCAGGTGGTGAGCCTTGGGCCGACGCCGGTGCTGTCGCCGGTGTGGGTGGAGAAGCGGCGGCATACAAGTCGTGGCTGAAATGCTGAGTTGAATTCAGCGCTGATTAGGAGAGTGCGCGTTGCAAACTTGCAATGGGCCAACCTTAGTTTAGTGGTTTAACAGTATTGTTAATTTTTCTGTTAAATCAGTCGATTTTCCATCTTCGCCCACTATCCTCTCCAATCCAAACTTAGCATTACCGTTGACAGCACCGGGCTCAGAGTGTCTTTCATTTTTACGCAGTACAATCGCATACGTTCATATACATTTATCTTCATGAACACACACATACGCATTATCACTATGACTATCATGAGCATCTGTTGACGAAATCAGCACATACACCTTATAGTTGATGGGAAAGTCTTCTCACACTCAATGAACATCGTCGGAAAGTCTGAAATAAATCCAGAAAATGCGAGTACCAATGCCAAGTCTAAAACTTAAATCCTGATAGGTTAGTTCCACCACAAAACATCAAACCATCCCCTTGGTTCGCTCGCTTAGAGTGTCTTACTTTTGCACACAACCCAACTACCCGCTTCTCAACTAATCAAAACGGTATAACAGTTAATTCCTAGGAAAAACAAAGGTCATTCCAAACGCCGACTCTTAAAATGGACACTACATTTATCTACGTACTAGTCGAGAATCGTCCGGGGCACATATATGGAAGTCGTCCATCCAACCATGCCCGCTAAACGTTTACCTTTGTTTTTTTAAGTCTACAACACCCAAAATAATAACATATCAAATCTTCATGAAGTGAAAATACAATAGTTCGAATGTAAATATCAAATTCAACTAAGTTCTAAAATAAAACTGTTCAAACTTGAATTCAACTAGCACATATGTTCCAGGTGTCCTCTTTAAGTGCCCACGACCACAGTTGCTCAATCAAATCTTCTTTAAGCTTTTCATGAGTTGCTCGATGTCAAATTTGTTAATGCATTTGGACAAACTCATCAAACGTGGCCGGATTCTAATTTGACAATTGGATAGCATCACCCATGTTCTCAAATTCCAGACCTCTCAGCATCTTCATCCTCATCCTCCACAATCATGTTGTGCATGATCACACAACATGTCATCAACTCCCATAAGGTCTACATATCCGATTGTTAGCAGGTCCATGAACAACTGTAAAACGGGCCTTTAGCACTCCAAATGCCCTCTCCACATCATTTCTATCTTCTTGTTTTGGGGCAAAGTGAGCTCTTTTCTGACCAACTGGCTGAGAGATGGTCTTGATAAAGATCGCTCACGAATGATAGATACCATCAACCAAACAGTAGCCCATGTCGTAGTCATGCCTATTGACAATATAGTTGCACGTATGAGCTTGTCCTTCATTACACATCGTAAACAATAGAGACCGTTGCGGCACATTGTTTCATTGTGAGACCCGGGCATGCCAAAGGAAGTGTGCCAAATCTAGAGGTGTGGTGATGCAACTGCTTCAAAAATGATGGTGAACTTCTTAACATGACTCTGATATTGCCCTTGTAGAGCTTTTGGATAGTTCTTCCATATTCTATGCAAGCAATCAAGAGATCCGAGCATACCTGGCCATCCTCTTGCTTCCGACGGTGCCATGAGCTTTTCGGTGCCTACGACAGTTGGTTCTCTCAAGTACTGAGGTATGCACACCTCAACCACTACAGTGGAAAATCTGACCATGATGTCTCCGCAAGTGCTCTTAGACATCTGAAGATACTTGTCCCATGAATCCGCGGGTGTGCCATATGCAAGCATCCACAATGCAGTCATGCACTTTTGGTAATAAGATAATCCAATTCTTCCCATGACATCCTTTTTCTACATGAAGTAGTGATCATATGATCGGACGTGCCATTGTAGAGGCGATTGAACACATTTTTTCGCATCTGAAAGCGCTGGCGAAATTGTCTGTATAGGGAATCGAGGGAAAAGTAGTTGTCCATCAGCGTCAAACGCCCCCGTGCCCTATTCCGATTCGGCACTTGATGACCCTTGATCGATTCCTTGAAACTAGAAACATGCACTTCCACATGCTTCACATCTGCAAGGACCGCCTGCATGATCCTACTCATCGCACGAGTCGTCAGATGCCTCAACGCAGTCCTCGCATATGTACTTCATGTCTAAATCTATTAGTTCACCAAAGAAAACTTCATGAGAATGACAAAATTACAACTCAAAGCAACTTCATGAGAATGACAAGATTATGAATGAGAACAACTGCCACTATGTCAAATATTCAGAAATTATATTACACTTAATCTATATATCCTTCACCTTAGTTGTCTTACCTTCTTTTTTCTCCGCAATATACTTCTCATGTCGATAGTTCTGCATTTTGAAATAACAAGTGGTGTATAATATCGCAATGTGATGATATGTTTGTGAGTATGCATTTAAAGATATTTGGCCATTTACCTGCAAATGGCTCTTTACGAAAGATTGTCAAGCCTTCTACCTTCATAAGCTTCAGCACACCCTTGGGAGTTGCCTCTGCAAGATATGTACATGGAACAAAGCATCTAAACGATGGTTCTATTTTCAAGAAAAATTGCCCAAAAAATTTAACAGAGTGATCACCCTACTATCCGATCCTCCAAGCTTTTTCAGAGTATCCACAAAATGCTCATGGAGCACTCAAGTGTCCATCTCATTCTCATTTTGCTACATGTTGTAGCTCGAGATGAAGATGGTGATGAACTCAACTAGACTTTAACCGAAGAACCCCCACTGCGTAGACCCTCATGGTCAGAGGAAGGCGATACTGGAATAGGAGAGCATTGCGGCGGTATGCCATATATGTCCTAAGAAAGAAAGAATTATATGGAAAATGACTATTTAATTTGAATTTAGCCATGATAAAGGCGCATGTGAACTCAAGAAGTTAGTGTTGACGCTCAAAAGTGGCACAATTATAAAATTAGCTTAGGATATGTAAAGACCAATTCAAACTTAGGATTGGAGGTCACTCCGGATGGCTCTCTTAAGTAGATCGAGATGGATATGAAGATGGTCTAAAACGGAGCTCGGATGCAATAATTATGACAAGTTCAGATATGCTCATGTTAACACCAGATTAAAGAATGACATGAAACTCAATTAATATGGACTCTAATCGAAAGCATTTCAACACGAAAGTTGTGCGTCTCGTCGAAACGGTTGATTTTGACATACAAATCGTCTTAATCCGAGGTCGTATGCTACCTGTGGAGGAAAAATAAGGTCAGAAACAAAAGCTGCACAATCATTTCGGACCGACCGAGTTGATTTGATCGGTGAGACCGAGTTGGTCCGGAAAATTACCAGAGAGTTGGCAATGTTCACTCGATGGGACCGAAGAAAACCATTCGGTGAGACCGAGTAGATCCGGGAAATTACAGGAAGTTACAGAGAGTTGGCCACGTTCACTCGGTGGAACTGAAGCAAACCAATCGGTGAGACCGAGTTGATCCGGAAAATTGCCAAAAATTCTTGTTCGAGTTAGGTTAGGGTTTTTGATGTTTTGGACATAATTTTTAGTCCATTTCTTGTACGGAAAGTCCAGCCGCCTCATAAATTATGAGAGGTGACGGCCGATTGAACAACACACAATCGCAAAAAACACATCTACTACTTTTTCATCTACGTTTTGTCCCTCCCCCGTTTTTGCTTCTCGATCTTCGTCGTTCTTCGTGTTGGAGAGCTGGTAATCCCGAGGCTCTAGGGGCGGCTTGACCGACTTAGGGCAGCCCATAACCGCCGCACTCCCTGACGGGATCCCTCCCGGAGTGTGGGGTTTCGGGTCCTCAAAAGTTCTCTCTGGTTGTCTTGCGAATCGCGCTTCCGACGAGACTTGTTCGATGTGAGCTATGGTGCATCACCCCCGGCGTCGAGGGTACACGTGACATGTTCATGTGCGAACACACTTTTTGGCGACTCCGCTGTGGACAAAAATCAATCATAATCATCATCCATCATTTCTAGCAACGACAAGATTCCCAAGCCCTTGAAAATCAACGCCGATAACATAATCAAGCCCAATTTTGAGGAGTTATCGGAGGAACATCGCCAAGCTTATGAGGAGTACAAGAAGGCGCATGAAGAGAAGGAGATGCAGGAGTTCCTTGCTAAGTTCAAGAAGGATCGTCAAGGCAACATCACTCCGGTTGGAGAAATCAAGTTTCCTCCTCTTCATGATGAACAGGTTAAACCCTCTATGAGTAATACCTTCTCTCCCAAGGTATGGGCTGAAATTGATAGTCACATTACTGATAGCAATAATTTTTTATACCAATTTTTCTTGGAAAATAGTAATGCTAAAAGTAGTATGCCTCAATCATCTAGTGGTAATGTTGGTGTACCTGTTACTGCGGAAATCTCTAATCGAACTTTACCTATTTCATCGGCACCTCCTGTGACGATGAATTATTATCCTAGCCCAACAAATTAGATTGTTGCTGCACTCATTAATCCTATCATGAGTATGCCAAGTTTGATGGTAACGCCAAACCAAACCCTACCTACAAGTGCAAATGTTGTTAGATCATTGCCGAATTACAATTCGGCATACTTGCCACAATTCACACCTGTAGCTACTAACCCTACTCCTCCTATACCAATGCCACAAGCTTCATCATCCACTACGGATGATGGTCTAGATAATCTTAGAGAGGAGATGGTTAAGATGCCCCGAGAGAATTTTGGAGTTGAGTTACCAAGGAACGTATTTACCAAAAGTCATATCCAGAATAACTTGATGCAATTCAATGCCCTCCGGGATATAAAATTCCAGATTTTGTTAAGTTTAATGGAGAGGGCACAAAAACCACATGGGAGCGTTTTAGTCAATACTTGGCATAATTGGGTGAAGCAGGCTCACTAAATGAATTGAAAGTGCATTTATTTCCTTTATCTTTAACCGGTACCACATTTTTCATGGTTTGCCTCTTTACCACATGGTTCTATTCGTTTTTGGTTGCAACTAGAACAAAAATTTCATGATCATTTTTATAGTGGCGATAATGAGCTTAAGTTGTCACATCTTACACCTGTTAGACAAAAGCATGATGAATCAGTCTCCGATTACGTCAAGAGATTTAGAGATATAAAAAACCGGTGCTATAGTTTGGTGATAACCGAGAGAGATTTGGATGATCTTGTGCTTAGTGGTTTGAGAACTCACATTAGAGAAAGGCTAGAAGGCTATGAGTTTTTAAATATCAACCAAGTCTTACAAAGGGCTTTGGCTCAAGAAAGCCGAAGCAAAGATCTTAAAGAGGTGCATAGGTATAAAACTGATCGTCCTAAGATAAATATGGTTGAGTATGATAGTGAGCACTCAGATGATGAAGGTGATATTTATGCCACTAAATTTGTTTGGCCATCTAATTTCAAACCATTTACTTGTAATGATTTAAAGCCGATTCATAAGAATCGTGATGAAGAGATGAAATGTACTTTCAACATTGCTAAGTGTGATAGAATATTTGATGCTTTATTGCAAGTGAAGATTATTAGAATATCTCATACTTTACCGCTGTTTGAAGAGCTAAAACGGCGTGCTTATTGCAAGTATCATAATTCTTTTTATAATGCTACTAATGATTGTAATGTTTTACAACGACAGATACAATCAGCCATTAATGACAGACGATTGAAATTTTCCAAGATGCAAGTTGATAAGCAGCCTTTCCCAATGAACACCATGGATTGGGAGGGGAAGAAGATATTAATTCGGCCCAGCATAGCCGAATCAGCTAATAAGAATAATATTGTCATTGGTGAGCCCAAGAAAAACAAGGAGAGCGACAAGGTCTTGGGGAGACAAGTTGTGCTTGACAAGCAACCCGGTGGCAAGGAGATAATCAAGATCACCATCAAGAATCATACACTCGGGGGGCAGCCACAAGTGCAAGAAAACACTCATGTCAAATTTATTAAGCCCAAGAGTCCAGAGGTTGGCAAGTGGAAGACGAATGAAGCTAAAGTGCAGTGCAAGAGAATCAAGCCAACTTTTGATATGTTGCTGTCCAAATATACTAGTCAAGCGGCCGGTTCTAGCTCTAACCGGTCATCAAATTTGAAGTGCTCAAGGTCACCTCCTCGGGAAGAATTTCAGCATCATGCAAGGCCATATGGGTCGTGGTCACCGGGACCCTGAATGGCGCCACCCCTTATGCGCCATACTACATGGGAGACTTCAATGGAGGATGGGGGCAGCCCTAATGCCCCCTTATGCTTTTCATCCGGGTTGGCAGAACCAAGGAGGCCCGTTCATGAGACGCTTTCTTATCCCACACGAGGCCGTTTGAACAATGGTGTCAATCGGCCAATGCAAGATCAAAAAAGGGTCAGTAGGCAAGTGTGGCATGCCAAATCATCAAGTGCTGAAATTTCAGAGCCTAGCAAGCAAAAGTAGAAGAATACTAGTGCTGAAACTATTACGATAGGCACTAAAGAATTAATAATCAAAGAGCCAATTATTGTTGATAATCCGACTGATTCTAATAAAGATGTGGCTACGGTCCAGCAAGGCCCCATGGCTAATGATCATGAAGCTAGCATAAGCAAGGCCAAGTCGAGGGATCCAAAATATACTCAGCCTAAGTGGTGTCCTTTCGGTCTGACCAAGGCACAAAAAAGGAGATTGCAGTGCATGAGGAGTCATGAGAAGGAGGAACAAGAAGCAGATAAGCTAAGGGATAAATTATTCAATGAAAGCCTTCCCATGGTACCCCAAAACAAGTGTGGAGGCCAAAGCAAAAGGAAAACATAGCAGCTTCTGCATTGATCATAGCAACACCTACACCACCAACGGAGCACGATGTGGCTACTATTACATCGTCCACTTTGCCTACTACTTCCTCTTCCCTTGGAGATATTTCGGAGTCAGTGGAAATGCTTGTGGAAGGAGATGAAATGCTTGATTATGAGTCTACACCGGTTCATGAAGGTATGGATATTAATATGGTGTATTACTTACCCGCAGAATTTCGTGCTATAGATGAAGAAGGGGAAGTCGCTCAGCTAGATTTTGGTCCTAAAAATGCTATATTCGAGAAGCCAAAAGAACCGGTGACACACTTTTTTTGAGCAAACACAGTAGGGTAAAAACCCTACTGTAACTCTATTTTTCATTAATAGGGGGGTGTTATACACAAATGGATTACAACAAGGGAGGGGAGCATAAAAAAAGAAATGTTTACAAATATTCCAACCAGCTTTGCATTCCCTCCTTTAAACTAGGTTTGACTCTTTTCATGATGGTGCCAAAATGTTCCTTGAAGCAGGAAATACAGTAGCTCAAGTCCCTTTCCTTGTTATACAAAATGATGTTGTTTCTGTGTTTCCAGATTGTCCAACAACTAGCAATTAGGCATTCTTTAAAGGGCTGAATCTGAGTTCTGTTTCTGGTTTCAATAAGCATATCATTGCAGTTTAAATCAGTGTTCCATTCAAAGCCAAGTGATAACCAAAAGTTTTGGCTAAAATCACCAGTGACGCACTTGAGGCCATTGTTCCTTAAAGGTCATATTAATGGATCGCCGATGGCTAGAATGCTTGTCGATGGTGGTGCTGTGGTGAATCTTATGCCATATTCGGTCTTCAAAAAATTGGGGCTGCGTGATGAAGAGTTAATAAAGACCAACATGGTGCTTAATGGATTTGAAGGCAAAGAGAAAACTGAAGCCAAAGATGTAATGTATGTGGAGCTTACAGTGGGAAGCAAAACTTTGGCTACCGCATTCTTTGTCGCCAAGGTGCAAGGTAACTAAAATGTGATATTAGGCCGCGATTGGGTTCATGCAAACCAATGTGTGCCATCTACTACACACTAGTTTTTGATTCAATGGGTTGATGATGAAGTCGAGGTCATTCATGCGGACAATTTGGCTTGTGTTGCTTTGGCCGATGCATCGGTGGATTGGCAACATCCCAATGTTATTTGCTTGACAGGGCGCGACTTATCGGAATTTGATTTCCTTAGCGCTACAAAAAGTGGTTTCGTGCCCGTTTCTTTAAAGCCAGTTGGTGGTAATCGGCTCCAAGGTATGATGTATTTAAATGGATTCTAATTTAGAATGGTTGCAAAAGCGTCTTGTTGAATATCGGTCCAATGAGAACGATATGTATGAATCTATGGAGGAGTTAGATGATATGGATAAATTAGGACAAGGTTTTACGTTGGCCGATCCATTAGAGGAGATAGATATAGGATATGGTTCACTTCCTAGGCCGACATTTTTAAACGAAAATTTAAGAGTCGTTCATAAAGTTAAGTTGATCGAGTTATTGAAAGAATGTGTTTGTTTCTTTGCATGGGAATATCATGAGATGCCAGGTTTAAATCGAGAGTTAGTGGAGCATCGGTTACCTATAAAGGCTGGTTTTAGACCGTACAAGCAGTCGGCCAGAAAGTTTAATCCAAAAACGTATGACCGAATCAAGGAAGAGATCAGTTGTTTGCTTAAAGCTAATTTTATTAGACCTTGCAGGTATGTCGAGTGGATTTCTAACATTGTACCAGTAGAGAAGAAGGGCTCCGGCAAGTTGAGGGTGTGCATTGATTTTAGAGATTTGAATAGAGCTACACCTAAAGATGAGTATCCCATGCCAATAGCCGATATGCTTATTAATGATGCTTCTGGACATAAGGTCATTAGCTTTCTTGATGGTAATGCGGGGTATAATCAAATTTTTATGGCCAAAGAGAACATGTCCAAAACAGCTTTTCGATGTCCCGGTTTCCTTGGTTTATTTGAGTGGACAATGATGACTTTTGGATTAAGAAATGCCGGTGCCACATATCAAAGGGCTATGAATTTAATTTTTCATGATTTACTTGGTGTTATACTTGAGGTTTATATTGATGATATTGTTGTCAAATCGGATGCTTTTGGGTCTCATCTAGCCGATTTGCGCTTAGCTTTTGAGAGAATGAAAAAAACATGAACTAAAGATGAATCATTTGAAGTGTGCCTTTGGTGTATCGGCTGGAAAGTTTTTGGGTTTCGTTATTCATCAAGATGGCATAGAAATTGAACCCAAAAAGATAGAGGCTATACAAAAGGTGGGGGCTCCAACATGCAAGAGAGATATGCAAAAAATCCTTGGCAAAGTCAATTATTTGACGAGATTCATAGACAATTTGTCAGGAAAGGTTGATGCATTCACTCCCATCCTTTGGTTAAAGAACGATGCCAATTTTACTTGGGGGAAAAATAGCAAGAAGCGTTTGATATGATAAAAAGTTAGTTGTGCACTCATCCGGTGTTGAAAGCTCCCAAATATAAAGAGCCCTTTAGGCTTTATATTGCGGCGGAGGAGGGTGTTATTGGTGTTGTTTTGACTCAAGAGACTGAAGGAAAGGAGCATGCTATTACTTATTTGAGCCGACGCTTATTGCATGCCGAGACAAGGTATACATTTATTGACAAATTATGCTTGCACAAAATTGAGACATTATCTAGTGTCTAGTACTTGCATTATAGCTTGTCAAACTGATGTCATCAAATACATGTTGCATAGGCCAATTCTTAGTGGTAGAATTGGAAAGTGGGCTTATGCTTTAATTGAATTTGATTTGGCTTATGAATCTCTGAAATCCATGAATAGGCCAAATTGTTGCTAATTTTATTGTCGAGCATCGGATTGATGACAAGCATGATACTGATATAAACCTTGTCTCGTTAGTACCATGGAGATTATATTTTGATGGTTCAGTTTGTAGAAATGGCCAAGGTGTTGGGATTGTTTATATATCTCCTTATGGTGCTGTTTTCGAAGCCTCGTGCCGCTTAGAGTATTTTTCACAAATAATCAGGCCGAATATGAAGCATTGTTATTCGGCTTAGAGATGTTGCTTGCCATAGGTGCTACACATATTGAGGCTTTTGGTGATTTGTTATTAATAGCACAACAAATATGTAAAGTCTTTCAATGTTTTGACGAATCACTTAATGTTTATCTTGATAAATGTATATATATATATATATTTTCTACTTTGGATTATTTTAGCATTGCTCATATATCTAGACATGACAATTGGAGAGCAAATGAGTTGGCACAACAAGCGTCCGGCTATCATATTGATCTTGGCATGTTTCATATTTCTCAAAGGCCGATGTCTAGTCTTGCCAACATAGGGGAGGATGAACTGGAGCCCACAGTTTCGGCCACTAACGAAAAATTTAATGCAGGAGAGAATCAAGACTGGAGGAAACCCATTATTGATTATTTGTGTGATTATAGTAAAAGTGTGGACAGGGCCGTTCGGCGTATGGCTTTCAAATATACGATGAGAGATGATGATCTTTATCGCCGAACGGTTGATGATGTTCTTTTGAAGTGCTTGGACGAGGACCAAGCGAGAGTTGCTATGGGAGAGGTCCATGAAGGAATTTGTGGCACTCATCAGTCGACCCCCAAGATCAAATGGTTATTGAGACGTGTTGGGTTTTATTGGCCGACAATGATTAATGATTGCTTCAGGTATTATAAAGGACATGAAGCTTGTCAAAAATTTGGTGATATTCAATTGTCTCCTGCTGCTATGTTACATCCTATTATCAAGCCGTGGCCTTTTAGGGGTTGGGGATTCGACTTTATTGGAGAGATTCATCCTTCTTCTTCAAAGGGGCATCGGTTCGTGTTGGTGGCAACTGATTATTTTACTAAATGGTCTGAAGCAATACCAATCAAAAATATGACACATACAAAGGTAATTCAATTCATAACTGAGTGCATTATTCATAGATTCAACATTCCTCAAACATTAACTACGGACCAAGGTTCATCCTTTATGTCACATCAAGTTAGAGAATTTGCCGAATCATATAAGATAAAGTTGTTCAATTGCTCTCCATATTATGCCCAAGCCAATGGACAAGCTGAGTCTAGCAATAAAATATTAATCAAGCTCATCAAAGCGGAAGATTGAGGATAATCCAAGGAGATGGCATGAGCTACTGTCTGAAGCTTTGTGGGCACACAGAATATCAAGGCATGGTGCTACAAAGGTAACTCCATATGAGCTCGTGTATGGTCAAGAGGCTGTTTTTCCAGTGGAAGTGAATTTGAATGCTTTGAGAATAGCCAAACAAAATGATTTATCGGCGGTGGAATTTTATAACTTGATGATGGATAATATTGATGAAGTCATTGATAAAAGTTTGGCTGCTTTGGAGGCCATAGAGGGAGATAAGTCGAGGGTGGCAAGAGATTCCAATAAGAAGGTCAAGTTGAAGACTTTTCAAGTTGGCGATCTCGTGTGGAAGGTGATTCTACCAATTGGTTCGAAAGATAGAAAATTCGGGAAGTGGTCTCCATGTTGGGAAGGTCCTTTTAGGAATGCAAGATCAGTTCCTGGAAACTCATATTTAGTGGAATCCGTTCAAGGGGCATTGTTACCTCGAGCTCTCAATGGAAAATATTGAAAAAGTACCACCCAAGTGTGTGGCAAGAAGCCTAGATAGGCAACGACCGATAAATAACTATCGCCCTTAGCATAAACATGGCCGATATATATATATTTATCGTCCTAAGAACATATAAATAGCCGATGGAGTGTTGACATCGTTCTTAGAACAAACTTGGTACAAGTTATTTTTCGGCACGCTAGCTATGCCGAAAAACAGGGGGGATGCACTACTAGGGAAAAGCCTAGCAGCAGCACGTGTTTTTGGCCTACTAGTAGCGCGGGCACCGGCGCTACTAATAGGGCGCTACAGCTAACCCATAGCAGCAGTGCGTGCACGCCCGCGCTATTGCTATACAAGTGTAGCAGCAGTGTGCTGCTTGGAAGCTTGCTACTGCTAATAGCTCTAGCGCTCTTTGGACGAACGCGCTACTGCTATTGTCACGCTGCTGCTAACTTTCCTCCACTCGCTACTGCTAATTTTAGTATCTTTTGTTTTTTTCTGCATATTTGTTTTGTATTTGAACAGGCTTTATACACGAATCTTTAGCACATACAAATGTCATCATCATACACATACAAATCGCTGCGAGACCACAAATGTAATCATAGAATATACATACAAATAGTCTCATCATAATTATCATCCAACACAAAGTGGTATATCTTCATCATCTCAAAAATAGCGATACATGCAAGTCTCGAATACTTGCAACTACAACGTCATCCATCTAAACAATGATATACGCGAGAAGTGCTATCACTATGAGTGATAGTGGAACTATGCAGTACATGAGGCGGCGGTCATGAGTCCTCTCTCGCACTTGCCTGAACCTCAAGTAACTAGCTTGTGCTTCTTGTCTGCTTTTGAAGCCTTTATGGCTGGCACCCGAGACCCCCTGCCTTGCGCCTCACACTCATGCCACTCGTCATACACTCCTGGAACCTTCCCTTCGTACACGACATAACACTTCGCCATCAAGAAACTAGGTACCTGTTAGAGATGCATCTTCATCAAGAGGATGTACAATCATATGCAACAAAATATACTAGAGCAACACAAAAAAGAAAGGGTTAGCAACTAGATGCAACATACAGTACACAAACTAATTAAGTAGAGGTACTCAGGTCATCGTAGGCAAACTAACAAAGTAGCGTTACGCAAGTTCGGCAGGGACCGTGGACATCACAAAGTTTCATCGCTACAGAAAGTATACAAGTTCAACCAACACATATCATCATCATTGGCATCATAAATCACTAGAAGTTCCATCCTTCCGTATCATCGAGGATGGACCCTAGCTTCTTGAACGGCGTGAGGTCTAGACGTTGCATGCCTATGTGAGTTCGGACGTCAGCTCGCGATATAGGGCCGTGGTGGAAGATCCCCTTCTCATTGACGACTTCTTTCATGATGATTGTCGCAATGTCCCTTTGGATGCGAAAGAAGTCATCTCTAAATTTATAATCCGCTTCTCCATGAGATTCTAGCCACTTGTAGATATGATCATCATTTATGCTTGTCATGCGAAGCTTTTGGTGATCCATGCTGAACTCAATAATGAGATGGACGATGTAGAATCCATCCTTCTTGCTTGGGTTTGGGACATGGATGCAGGAGAAGTTAGTTTTATGTGCGAAACCCATCTTCTTGTTCCTTTGTTTCCTGATCTGCACATGGCCCACCTCTAATGTTGAAGCCTTGGGGAGCATCATCTAGAATATTCATTATGTGGGTGTAGTCCTTTTTCTCGCAGTCTCTGGAAGGGTCGAAATACACGGCATGGGAGACTCGCGGGTAAAGAACGATAAGGACGGCACGCCCGTTGCTGCGGGGAAAAGACACCTCAAAATTATTATCCATATGAGCGAGAAGGAATGATTGAAATGTACGAAAGGGTTGTCCGGAACTGACTTACTTTGGATGATAAGGCAGGAGGAGAATTTCCTGGTCCTTATTCTGTACCATGAAGTTTTGGAGGTAGTCCCTAGCAGTTTCACGCTCAAGGTCGCCGAGACTCAAGAAAGACTCGTGCATGTAGTACGGATCCGCCACAGAGATTTGTGAGCCTTCTACTCTCTTCATGACGGAGCTCATATGTAGCGCAAAAAGGCGGACGATTGTAAAATCGAGCCGCCTTGTCAGAAACATTTCAAAGATATGGTCAAACCGCAGGAAGAACACCTCCGCGGGCCGTGTGTCGACGTAGCACTTCCCCTCAGGCACACGAGCCGCATATATCAGATATCCTGGATCCTTTGAGGCTAGTAGGCTTTTCTCAGTTGACAGCACATGGTTGTGCAGTCTCCTGAGATCCCCTGATAGTGCCTCCAGCGGTTTCGGCGATAGCATCGGTTCGCCCGTGAGATGGAACATGGCCGCACCTTTCACGGGTACACGCACTTCAGAATCCATCGTCTGGCTGCTATGTGCTCTGGCTTGTTTGGAGGCAGCTATCTTCCCCGATCTCTTCCTCTCCTTTTTCTTGGGCACACCTTGCAGACCCTTCCTTAACCCCTGTCCCAGTGTTCCCGGGCTAAGTACTGTACGGCCCTCGCGCCCGGCTAGTTGAGCCTGTGTTGAGGCGACATCTTCAGGCGTGTCCTGTGAGGATTTCATGAAGAGAGACTTTTTGCAATCCATGCTATGACCTTCCTGCCCGGGCATATCATCCATATCCTCATTAGCATGCTGATAGCCTGATTCGTCATATGGTTGACTCATCATATCTATGTCACAGTCATACACGTTTGTATTGAGGACCCATAGGGTCGACCTTCGTCTCATCATCCATTCTCCGTTCTACAGGACAAATTACATTAGCCAGTACTATTGCACCCCCTTCATCATGTCATCCGCCGCTCTCACCCAGCACTACAGGAGCTGGTAATTGTGTAGGCGGGGTGGTGGTCTCCGCACATACTTGTTGATGTGTGGTTATTGGTGTGCTCTCGGCCGGCTCCAGACGAATAAGATTCTTCGGCCATAGCAGCACCCAACCCTTGCAGTTTCCAATCCGCGGCGGGGTCTCATCGTCCTCTCTCACAGGATGTACTGGAGGAGGCAAATGATCGTGCCCTGATTTCACACTGGACAAGCTAACCCTGAAGTGCCCAGCGGGGATCGGCTGGTTGTGGAACGTGGGTTGCAAGGGGTCCATTATCATCCCCTTTCCCACATCCACCTTCTGGCCTTTGATCAAGTAGAGTATGGTGCACGGGGTTTCTTTGGCCTGCAAACACATATGTCTGTGGCGTATAACATCCGAAAGGCAACGAAAATGGAATATTATATATATATATACATGTTGGTGCGACATGTAATTACTGTGACGGTGTCGAGCTCAGCCAAAGACGAAGTCCCACCTAGCACGCCAGAGACTGAGGATGGGCCCGGTTGCGGCTGCGAGAGGAGGCCCGGTTGCGGCTGCGAGAGGAGGCCCGGTTGCGTGAGCAAGTGATGGTGCAATGGTGTTGTTGTTCATGGAGTTGCTCCCGACGAAACTGGGCAACGGGAAATCATGTACCGTCTTGTCTGGATTTTCCTTCGTCCAGTTGATGATAGCTGGAACCAAGTTAGTAGCAAAATCATTTCTGCAGGCAGTTACAGCTGCATTGACTGCTTGCAGTAGCAACTCATTTTTCTCCTCGGCTATTTTTTTCGCATCCTCAGCTACTTTTTTCTCGACCGCAAGCTTCACCTTCGCACCGATGTCCGCCTGACTAAACTTCTTTTTCTGCTTCTTGGCCTCCGGGCCCTCATTGTAAAACACCTTCCACGTGGTACCGTCTCCAGCGCCATGCACACGACCATATTGCGGCCGCTGGCCCAAAGGGAGTCCCTTAAGTTCGTTCAAGGCCCGGTTGAGAGGGGTGTCCCACTTGGGCCTCATCGGAGAAGTAGGGCTTTCGGCTACAAGCTGGTGTTGCTTCTCCTGTAGAAGGATCGTGAACCGTTTAGGAATGTGTAGTCGACTAGATATGGAGCTAAATGTAAGGTGGTAAAAGAGTAATTACCAGTAGTCTAATCAATTTCCTCGTGATCTTGTCCGTGTAAAAAACCTTCTTTCCCTTGTCCCACTTGTAGCGGGCCCTGATGAAGTCACGCTCCAAGGGGTTGGTGAACTTCGTGAAGGGGTCTGGGATACCCACGGCTTCACGTTCCGTGTCCTCCTTATCACATATGGGCCTTTTACCGAGGTAGCCACGACTTCCGGGGCGATGCTTCCCCGTGTTCCTTTGATGAAGGCTCTTGAATTTCGCAGCCTTAGCCTTGGCTGCCTCGGTAGCGCAAGTGTCCTTGCACTTTTCGAACTCCTCTTCCGTAAGTGTTGGATTTTCCTCCAGAATCTTGGACAGGGGTTCCTCAGCCTCAATAGCTCATTTCACCCTCCCTTTCCAGGAGGCCAAATCATTGCTGAACATGCCCATGGCGTGATTGTTAATCTTTTTCATCTTCGGATCATCCCACGGTTGTTCTATGTTATCATCCCGGTTGGGGAACTTGAATCTCTTGTGCAACTTCATCAGGAGCAACTGCGTCAAATGTTCTTTACTCCTTAAGTCATCATCGTTGATGCTCGTGCATTCCCGTAGGATGCATCCTACTTGGTTCCCATAGCACTTGCGAGGTTCTTCCGGCTCTAATGTCTCAAACTTGCCAGGTGCCATCTTTGTGATCACTAGTCGTCCAATCCCTAGTTTGTTAGGTTTTCGTATCCTCTGCTTCGTCGGCTTGTTCTTTTCGGTAGTGGCATCGGCGTCGGTACCTTCCCCACCTGTATCTTCCCCGTAGGTACCTCCCCCGCCGGTCTCGGCACGGCCATCGGTCTCGGCACCGCCATCGGTGCCGGCGCCGTCGGTGTCGATGTCGGTATCAGTACCATCATTGAGGCCGACCTGCAAACCTTGCTTAGCAGTCAAATAGTCGAGGTACTCTTGTTCACCCTCATAATCCATCTTGTCTGCATCTTGGTCAGAAGGCCCAGTTTCTTCGTTGCTCGACATGTTTCCTATGATTAAGTCTCCTCGTTTAATTCAAAAAGTATGAAAAAAATGAAAAATGACATAAGAAAGAAATCTATGTTTGCCAAAAAGAAATCTATCATGCCAAAATTCATGGAAAATTTTGGCATGACCTTTGCTAAAAAAGGACATATCGAGCGCCTGAAATTCACCGAAATGGAAATGGATCAACATTCCGGCGTAACATAGGCCACTCGGATCATTTACCCTGCACATAATCATCATTTTCCAAATATGACATGTCCAAAACTAAATAAACCTAGCTAAATTCATAACTAAATAGATAACCTAATTAACCTACTGCCATAACTAAAACCTAAGTAAATTAACCGAAGTACCCTAGCTAGCAGAGAGAGGAGGAGTGCTGGGGGGGGGGGGGGTTACAGAGGGTGCAGGGGCGAGGAGGCAGGCCCGACGACGTCCGAGGTTGCGAGGACAGGAAGCAGAGGAGGGAGGCGTCGCGCGACGGGGTCGGGGACGAGCGCCGGGGTCGGAGCCGAGGCCGGGGTCGGGGTGGGGCCGAGCGCTGGGGTCGGGAGCGAGGGCCGGGGTCGGAGCCGAGGCCGGGGTCGGGGGCAAGTGCCGGGGCGTGGCGAGGGAAGAGAGAGTGGGGATTTGGGGGGGGGGGAAGAGGCGGGATGAAGCAGAGAGAGTGAGGATTTTGGGTTAAGTGGACGTAGCAGTAGCGCATTTAGAGCAAACACGCTACTACTATTAAAGGCAGCTATAGCGGTTTTATACAGAAACCGCTACTGCTACCTTGACTAGCTGTACCTCTTTTTTAGTAATGCACTACTTCTATAACCAGTTTCCCTATTTCTTTTCCTTTATTTTCTCTCACTTTTTTTCCGAGAGCAGTGAATGAAGGGAAGGCGATATATATATTGCATCATTTGACGGTTAAATATGTATAAAAATAGGAACATATATATATATATATTACATCATTGGACACATGCATAATAATGGCTAAGTGTGTATAAAAAGTAGGAACATATATATATATGTATGTATGTATTACATCATTTGACCGATAGCATACAGTTCCTCAGCGTTGATGTTTTCATTTTTGAGTCAGCTTCTTTCCCTTCTTGTTCGTTGAAGAATAATTGAGTCCCTCACTGTGACTTTGCCTTTTCCATGGAGTACGATTTTTCTTAGGTAATGTAGTATTGATTCTTCTTTTGACATATACTTCATCATCATCGTCATCTTCCCTCATTGGGTTGCCATACTGATCGTAGTCTTCCTCGTTGGCGACTCCATCCATTCCAATGATGTTCCTTTTGCCTCTCCTCATGACAACACGGCTGAGATTGCACAGGTCGGTTATGAAGAAGCATTGTGTCACGTGCTTAGCGTGTACCCATGGCTCGTTTTTTGCGATAGCGTTCACGGTAGCTGTCACACCTTAGCTAGTCCATGCATTAGAGTGTGCATCATGTTTACTTTCATCAGAAACTTGAAATGGGGAAGGCAGAACCCCCAGCACCCCTTTTGAAATCAACTAGGGTTTACTAAAAATAATTTCAATGAACCTGAAATGCCCCTCCAAATGTTCACCCTGTTTGTCTTAGGTTAGAACCTCTGGCAAAATTGGTGCACAATTTTCTAGGTCAACAGAAGGTCATTGAATTAAATCATAAGTATTTGAATTTGGGCATTTAAATGCTATAAAATAATTTAAATGCTCAAATAATTCTGGGAGTAAATGTTTCCTGTTGGAAATAATCTAAACAGAGGCCACATTTATTTTCAGGATTTTTGGAAATGTTGTAGTATTTTAAATAAAGCTAAACAGTTGCAGTTTAATAGAAAACAGAAACTAAATCAAAAAAAAGGAGAAAGAAGCCCACCTGGGCCTTACCTGGCTCGGCCCAGCCTACTGGCTCGGCCAGTCACCCCCTACCTCGCGCCAGGAGGCAGGGGCGCGTGCTCGCCGCACGCCGGCCACGCGCCGGCCACCTCCTGCTTCTGCCGACGCCGGGAGACGCCCAGAGGACGCCACGCGACCCCCACATCTCCCTCTCATCCTCGCTCACTCTCCCCCTCGTCTCTCTCTCTCCCGCGACGGCCGAGCGCGTACCTCGCCGCCGATCGCCGTAGTTGCCACCATAGCCACTCCCTCGCCCCTCCGACGAGCCGATTAGCTCCGCCTCGACTCCGTCGTCCTCCCCACTGAGCCACGCTTCGCCGGAAGCCCTGCAATGCCGCCTTCGCCCTCGTCTTCAACCTCGGGCATCCGAGATCGCTGGCGACCGCACCCCGTCTCCAGCCCGTCCCCGAGCCTGCTGACCCCCTCTCCGACTCCGCTGTGAGCTCCTCTTCCTTTCCCCCTAGCTCCCGTGCTCGTTTGGCCCCTGTAGCCGCCGTTTCCACCGCACCCGAGAGCTCCTCGCCGCCAGCCATGTCGCCATCGTGGCTACGGCCGTGCAAGCACGCGTCCGAGCACACCACCGCATTTAGTGCGACCCCAGGAGCCTAACGCACGCACTTCCTAGCCTTGCCGTGCATCGTAGCCCCTTTTCCCTCTCCGCCCGAACTCCGGCCGCCGCCACGAGCTCGATTCCGGCGAGCTCGCTCCATCCCAGCTCCTCACACTTGCTCCATTGGATGCGCGAGAGCCTGGGCTTCGCACGGGTGGTCTCCGCTGTCGATTTGGTCGCCTGAGGGCGTTTTCCGAAGCCCCCCGCCGTCTCGGCCTCGCCCGTGACTCAACGCCGGCGGGATTAGCCCTGTTGACCGGCGGATTTGACCACTGACGTGGACTGGGTGGGCCCAGTTGACTCCCCTGAGTCAATGACAAGTGGGCCCCCTTGCTAATTATCCAGATTAGTTGTTAACTAAAATTAGTTAGTTTAATTAACTACTGACACGCGGGACCCACCAGTCAGGTTTGACCTGGACGTCTCCGTTGACCCTGACGTCACCCTGACGCATTGCTGACGCAGTAATTGATTTACTGGAATTATTTTTATACAGGAAATTCCAGAAAATAGTTCAAACTTCAAAAATTCATAGAAATTCAACCGTAACTCCAAATGAAATAATTTATATATGAAAAATTATCAGAAAAATTCAATCTATCCATCTGTAATGGTTTCATGCATGACAAAACAAGTTTACTTTGTTGTTTAAGCAGAATAAGGTAATGCACTATAAATGCCATGTTTAATGAGCTAATATTTGAATCTTTGATTCAAATGAGTTCATTCCTTTCTGTTATAACTTGCATTAGGCCAAGACACAATCATATTGCCATGTCATAGCATGCATCATATTGTTGCATATCGTCATGTGTTGATTGTGTTCCGATGTGTTCTTCGTGGTAGGTTCTGCCTCCGAGGGTATCCACGAGTATCCAACTGAAGGGCAGTATCCCACTACCACTCCATCAGGCAAGCAACCATTGATCATTCCGATACAAACCCATGCTCTCGCTTCTGCTCTTGTTTACTGCATTAAGACAACGCGATTCAAACTGCTGTGTGCTATGGTAGTTGAACCCTTATCCTCTGCATGACCTGTCATTGCCACAGTAACTAGATGAAACCCACTAGCATGTGTAGGAGTTGATTGAGCCATGTATGTAATTCCTACCTTGCTATGCCTGCTATGCTTAGAGTTGTGTCAGGTCTGGTTCATCTGGGTGATGGGCTAGAGTGAAATGCTTATGTCGGTAATGTGAGGGAGGTGTTGAACATGTTTTGGGTAAAGGTATCGATGAGAGGCCATGTAGGAGTACATGGTGGGTTGTTTCATTGAGACCGTCCCTAAGAACTGAGATCTGTATGCGTGATTTAAGATTCAGCTACTACCACACATTGGGCCCTGAAATATGACCCCGCTCAACTTACTGACCCCTCCTCTCTCCAGGAGTTGCAACTAGTTTCTGGTGTTTGTAGGACATGTGTTGGCGGCCGTGCGTAGCGCTGACCCTAGGGGTGGGCTATGTTGCGGTAGATACACCGTGGCACGGTGTACCGAGTCACCCGTTTGGTGTCTCGGGAACCCTGTTCACATCGTTTGGGGCCGTTGAGGACACCCCGGCCGGATTTCCTTGTGGATGGAACCTGAATAGGCGATAAACCTGGACTAGAGACTTGTGAGGTTAGTCAGGTCGTGGTCTACACCCACGTCGGTTTTCACTTGAAGTCTGCCGAGCACATGTCGTGTGCAGACGCTAAGTGGTGGAAACATGTGTGACGAAGTACACCCCTGCAGGGTATAAAACTATTCGAATAGCCGCGTCCGCGGTAAAGGACTACTTGGTTGCATATACAGTTCATAGACAAATTAATGGACACTACTAAAAGACTCAAGATAAGTGTGAGTATCGAGGATGGCCCTCTCGTAGGATGACGAGGGAGGATCCACGGTGGAGTATTGTGTTGGTGAGTAGTGGACTCGTGTGCAAAAACTATTTTACTAGAGAAGTTCCGTAGGATAGCTTAGCCAAGAGTCAAAGCTGGCTTGCTGCATTAACCCCACCACCTTCTTGGGAATAAGCATGTATAGTAGGTTCTGATGTAAGACTTGCTGAGTACCTTTGTACTCATGTTTGCTTAATTACTGTTTCAGTCGACACCGCCCACTCCGATGGGTTCTACGTAGACCTTGACGTCGATGAGTGACTAGCCACCCAGGTGGTGATCCTGGCCATGGAGGGCCTTACGTAGATAGACAGGCTTCGAGAAGCCTTCTTACTTTCTAGAGTCTGTACTCAGACTAGTTGCTTCCGCATGTGCTTGTATGTTTGTATGACTTGAGTGTCGGGTCATGTGACCCCTATCTGTATGAACATGTTATGTATGGCTCTCTGGAGCCTTTAAATAAAGTACTTGAGTTGTAGAGTTTTGTTGTGATGCCATGTTGTATGTACTCATATCGGGCATATTGTGTGTATGATTGAAATGCTTGGTATGAGTGGGATCCGACAATCTAGTTGTTTATCCTTGGCAGCCTTTCTTATGGGGAAATATAGTCTAGTGTTCCTCGAGCCATAGTAGTCCGCTACAGCCCGGTTCACCAGAGTCCTGCTAGCCCAGCACTACTGCTCAGGACACTTGACTGGCCGACATGTGTTTCACTTCGTTCCTATGTCTGTCCCTTCGGGGAAATGTCACGCGATGATATCCGGAGTCCTGCCTAGCCTGCTACAGCTCGGGTTCCCCGAAGTCCTGTTAGCCCAGTGCTACAACCCGGAAACACTCGCTGATGACCGACATGCTCGATGTGATTCATGTATGCCTGTCTCCATAGGTCTGTGCCGCTTTGGGTTCACGACTAGCCATGTCGGCCCGGGTTTTCTGTCATATGGATGCTAGCGACACTATCATATACGTGAGCCAAAAGGCGCAAACGGTCTCGGGCCATGGTAAGGCGACACCCGTGGGATACCGTGCGTGAGGCCGCAAAGTGATATGAGGTGTTACCGGCTAGATCGATGTGACTTGGAATCGGGGTCCTGACAGTAGCACTCTTGGTGTCGGGTATAGTCATGGTAGTGAAATACCGGTTTTCTCTTTCGACATTCTTAGCCCATCTGACACGGAACATCGTCATGTTGTGCAGTGTAGAGTAGTCAAGCTCCCAGATCTCCTCGACCCTTCCGTAAAATCTTTCAGTTGCGCCGTTGTCGCTGCTGGTCATGCATTCCATCGTCACCCCTGAGTTCTGATCATCACTATCCATATCTTTGGCCTCCTGTAGAATGTGTATCTGTTGATATCGTATGCCTGATAGGTTATGAGGTTGGGCGAGGGGCCATGTGCTAAGGCGTATATGAGCAATCCGTCCTTAGAGCCCTCCTCCGGGGGATTAGCAATAATATGCTTTTTGGACCAATGCAGGAAAGTGGAGTTGTGCTCTCTAGTAACTTCGGCGTTCGTCTTGCATACCCCCCGATCACGATACTTCTTTGTGATAATTTCTTTGTGCAGTGCCATGAAAGGATCTACCTCGTCTAGGTGTTGTGGCACTACCAAGTTTGCTCTGTCAAAGTCGCTGCATTGATCTAAGTATGCCACGTGCAGTTCCCTGCGACCCTTGGAGTGACCTTCTCCTTCGAGCCTCCCGTCATGCTTGTTAATGGGCAAACCAACACTAACACCAGGAGGCTGCAGGTCTGCGCCATATAGAAAATTCTCGCAGAAATATATGCACTCTTGTGTCAGATAGCCCTGGACGATGCTTCCATCCGGACGGGACATGTTACGAACGAATCCTTTGATGATCCCATTCATCCTCTCAAACTGCATCATGTTGTGCAGAAATGACGGCCCCATGTATATTATGTCGTCCACAATATGGACACATAGATGCACCATCACGTCAAAGAACGCGGGCGACAAGTACATCTCCAGCTCATTCAGTATCACAAAAATCTCTTCCTGTAGCCTTTGGAGCTGCTTCAGACTAATTGACTTTCGAGAGATGATGTCGAAAAAGTTGCAGAGACCAATAAGCGTGTCACGGACGTGCTTGTCCATTATCCCTCTAAGGGCAACATGTAGTATCTGCGTCATCATCACATGACAGTCATGGGACTTCATCCCGCTGAACCTTTTCTTGTCCGTGTCTAGATATCTACTTATCTTGCCACAGTAACCGAAACTAACTTTGACTCCAGTAAGGCACTTAAAGAATTGACCGATCTCAGCCTGACTTAAGGTGAAGGGGGGCAATAATCCTCTTTCTTTTTTTTGCCCTTCTTCTCCCGTGCCTATGTCTCTGTCTCTGTCTCGTCCAACATTTTACGGGACGACATGTGCAGATCTTCCCTGATTTTGAAATCTTGCAAGTCTTTTCTTGCCTTCGGCCCATCCTTGGTCTTATCCGGCATGTTCATTAGTGTCGCGAGCAAGCTCTCAAGGACATTCTTAAATATATGCATTTGATCAAGGCAATGAGGAGTATCGAGTTTGTTCCAGTACTCCAAGTCCCAGAACACAGACCTCGTCTTCCATACCTTCAGCAGCGGCTCCGGCGCCTTTTTCATTGTCTTTCCCAGCGTGGGGCACTCCTTCCAGTTTTTCAACAGCTCATCGATTTCGGCACCGCCCCACTTACGTGGAGGTCCTCGATGCTCAGCGTGACCATTGAATAGAGCTCCATGGTTTCTCCACGGGTCATCCTGTTCGAGCCATCTTCGATGCCCCATGTACACGATTTTTCCAGACCCGCCATCTTTCCTTGATGTTAGCTGCTGAGACGTCATATCATCCATGCACCACATGCATCCGCAATATCCATGGCACACCTAGCCTGCGACATATCCATAACCGAGATAGTCATGCACCGTCGTGATCAGCGCGGCTCTCATGTAGAAATACTCGCCTTTGCTGGCGTCCCATGTCTTGGCCAGTGTTATCCATAACGTGTCTAACTCCTCTTGAAGTAGCCCCAGATACAAATTAATATTATTTCCTGGTTGTTTCGTCCCTTGAATAAGCATGCTCATGTGAATGTACTTTAACTTCATGCACAACCAGGGGGGAGGTTGTACATCCATACAAACACGGGCCATGTGCTATGGTTGGTGTTCTGGTTGCCAAACGGATTCATGCCATCGGTACATGCGCCGAGCACGATGTTCCTTGCATCACATCCGAAATACCGATAGAAGATGTTCAACGCTCTCCACTGGCTTCCATCCTTCACATGTCTCAGCTTCGGATCATCTCCATCGTCAGGCTTCTTCCTCTCCGCGTGCCAGCACGTTAGCTTTGGTTCCTTGGGATCTACAAAATACCGCTAGAGACGGGGAGTGATCGGTAAGTACCATACAACTTTCTGGGGACATTTCTTCCCGGCCTTCTTCTATCGAGAAGCATTGCACACTGGAAAACTTGTTTTTTCCGCGTGCTCCTTCCGATAAATTATGCAATCTTTGATGCATGCATGGTATCTAACATGCGGCAGATCAAGAGGGCACACAATCTTCTTGGCCACATCAACACTAGTAGGACATAGATTCCCCGCGGGAAGAACATCCTTTAGGTACTTGAGATGCTCATCGAGGCTAGTGTCGGTCCATTTGTTTTTAGCCTTCGTCTTCAGGAGTTGGAGCGTGAAACTCAAGCGGGTCACCTCAGGATTGCAACCATCATACAATGGAGTGTTCGAGTCTACCACCAGTTGCTCCATCTTAGCCCCCTCTCTAGAAGCAGCTCTCTCAGTACTCGTCTCCTTGCGAAGCAGTGCTTGAACATGAGGGTCCCGCATGATTGAACTTAGTACCGACAAACTCTGTTGCGTGGAGTCCATGTCGTTCTCTCCGCCGCCATGTCCGGCCCCTTCTCCTGCACCATGTCCGGCCCCTTCGCCGCTTCCATGTTCGGCCTCTTCTCCGCCGCCATTATTGATCATCTCTTCGTCTTGCCCCGTGTCGTCATTGCCTGCCCCGTCGGCGTCCTCAACATCGTCATCCTCATCTTTAATTATCCACCGAGTATAGCCATCCATGAAACCAGTCATGAGCAGGTGCGCTTCGACACGACCATCGTCATAGGGGTCGAGCCAAACTATTCCTTTGCATTTTCGACACGGACATAAAACCTCTGTCTGGTTATTTTCTTTCATGTCCTGCACCGCCGACCGCAACCACCTGTCCACCATCATTCCACTAACCATCATGAACGTCTGCACGGTAATAATAAACAAATTGATTATAAAAATGCGTGCATGCATCAAAGTCATACAAAAATTCGGCATGACCTTCCCTAAAAATAGGACATATATAGATCTAGAGTTTGCCCGAAATTCGCCGAATCAGAATAAATCAACATTTCGGCAAAACATAGGCAACTCAAAAGCACAATTTGGCGTCAACTCATGCCACACACACAATTTCCATCATATTGCCCAATTATCATATCACACACACATACACATATTTCCATTTTTTAAAAGCATGAAATTTTAATCACCTAGCTATCTCGAGATCGAGCACATGCACGATGGAGATGATGATGTAGCTAGGGAGATCAAAAGTGCACAAAGCTCTTCTTGACAAAGATAGATCTAATTAGGAGGCAAATAGGTCACTTGACTAAATGCTATATCTACCTAGCTAGCTAATTTGGGAGGAGACAACTTCAACTAGTGGAGTGGGAAGGAAAAAGATAAAGGAAATGCATTAATGGAGGTGTGTAGTTAGCTAGGAGTAATGAAGAGAGAGAAAGGTAGGTAGAAGAGGGAGAGTAATGGGGGGAGAAGTCTTGAGGAAGAAGAAGAGTGAGAGAGGGAGGATGTGTGAGGTAGGGGAAAGGGAGGAGAGGAGATGGGGGAGGGGAGGATGGGTGGGGAAAGGTGGTGGGGTATAGTGCGCCTTAGCAGTAGCGCGGGTGGCAAAGCGCGCTACTGCTAAGGATGTAGCAGCAGCGCGCTTTCCGAACACACGCTACTGCTAAACAGGCCAACCGTGTGGACAATTTCAAAATTAGCAGCATCGACGTGACTAAAATGCGCGGCGCTACTACTTCATTAGCAGTAGCGTGCATCATGACACCGCGCTGCTGGTAAACTTAGGTTGGTGGGTACTGTCGGTGGATTTTTGTAGCAGCACGGTTTCGACAACACGCGCTATTGCTAAATTTACGCCAGTAGCGTGGTTTCCTTATCCTCGCTACTGCTAATTAGCAGTAGAGCCTCTTTTTGTGCCGCGCTGCTGCTAAGATTCTATGTATAAGGTTTTCCCTAGTAGTGATGCGTTGACGCTTAAAAGTGGCACAGTCATAAAATTAGCTTAGGCTATATAAAGACTAATTCAAACTTAGGATTGGAGGTCACTCTGGATGGCCCTCTTTAAGAAGATCGAGATGGATATGAAGATGGTCTAAAGCGGAGCTCGGATGCAATAGTTACGACAAGTTCAGAGATGCTCATGTTGACACCAGATTAAAGAATGGCATGAAACTCAATTAATATGGCCTCTAATGGAAAATGTTTCAACACGAAAGTTGTGCGTCTCATCGAAGCGGTTGATTTTGATATAAAAATCATCTTAATACAAGGTGGTATGCAACCTGTGGAGGCAAAATAAACTCAAAACAAAAGTTGCAGAGTCATTTCGGACCGACTGAGTTGATTTGATCGGTGAGACCGAGTTGGTCCGGTAAATTACCAGAGAGTTGGCAATGTTCACTCGGTGGGACCGAAGCAAACCAATCAGTGAGACCATGTTGATCCGGGAAATTACAGAAAGTTACAGAGAGTTGGCCACGTTCACTCGGTGGGACCGAAGCAAACCAATCGGTGAGAGCGAGTTGATCCAGAAAATTGCCAAAGATTCCTGTCCCAGTTAGGTTAGGGTTTTTGATGTTTTGGACGGAATTTTTAGTCCTTTTCTTGTACAGAAAGTCTAGCCGCCTCATAAATAGATGAGAGGTGACGGCCGATTGTACATCACACAATCGCAAAAAACACATCTACTACTTTTTCATCTACACTTTGTTCCTCCCCCATTTTTGCTTCTCGATCTTCGTCATTCTTCGTGTTGGAGAGCTGCGAATCCCAAAGCTCTAGGGGTGGCTTGACCGACTTAGGGAAGCCCATAGCCACCGCACTCCCCGACGGGGTCCCTCCCAGGAGTGTGGGGTTTTGGGTCCTCAAAAGTTCTCTCCGGTTGTCTTGCAAATCGCGCTTCCGTTGAGACTCCTTCGACATGAGCTGTGGTGCATCACCCCTGGCCTCGGGGTACACTTGACATGTTCGTGTGCGAAAAAATAGTTGAAGAAATACTCAGATAATGTTGTTAATTGAAGGATCAACCATGGAACTAAAGGTACTCACATCTAACCGAAGGCTCTCCTTGTTGTTCGTGATAGTAATGCCAAGTTGTTCAGATAAGAACTAAAACTCTAGCTGCTCACTAAAAGCCAGGGCATTGCCTCCTCGGTGGAAGCTAGTGTTAGAAGCGTTTCCACATAGGTTAAGGAAGTCCTTGAGATCACATGAATGTTCATCATCACCTTGACCACCATTGCTGGGATGAGCAGCAAATAACAGAGCAGAGAACGATGATTGCGCTGCTAAAAATTGTTGCTGCTCACATTTAGGAGGATGAGTCAAGAAAGGCAAACCGCTGGTTTGCTGGCATAATTTGGAGTTCGTCGACGATGATGAGTACATGCTTGCACAGAATGTGGAAGAGCTCGATGAGATTTGGTCTGGTAAGTCAGCATACGAGACGCGAGAAACCTCATCTGCCGAACTGTAATTATCAGATTTAGAATTAAATATTTGACGAACTAAAGGTTGTGGAGCATTGCAGGTGTGAGCCATGCTGTCAGGAGCAATGATATATTTCACAGGAAGTACACTCTATGTGCTCATTGTGCCTTAGAAAATGAGAAGTGAGATGGAAAGCTTTGCTCCAATCCAATCCTGCAGAGTAAATATTCATTCAAGCACTATAAAAATTCCAAGGCATGTCAAACTATGTATTTCAATATGTAAATGAAAAATTGTTCATAAATATGGGTGCAAGAAAACAAAGCATTGTTTGACTTGGGAGTAATCTGTCAATAGAATGATCTAGATTGACCTCAGAAATATGCTGAAAGAGTGTACATAAGGGAGAAAAGAATATTCCGAGATGATTTTAACCCTTCAACAAGAGCCACTCATATTTCAGAGGTAATGATGGCTTGCTTCGTATGATTTTTATGGTCATTTATGGAACTTCTTTTCACAAATCATGAAATCAAACTCACGTGTAAGGAGAAAAGATAGACACTCCTAAGTTTTCATTTACTCTGGATATTAGTTGTGTTCCAAGTCAAACTTATAAACCTTGGCCAAGTTTATTTATATAAAAAATAACATCTACAATACCACAATACCATTTCTTGAATATATTTACACATCAGAATTTTGTCGTAGATGTCCAGATTGTAACTTGGTCAAACTTTATAAATTTTGTATAAACCCAGTTCCAAACTTGACTAGTCTCCTTTGGCTAGGGAAGAGTTGAGTTATGTTTCAAGGGAAGAGTTGAGCTATCAAAACTCGATGATAATTGTTTCGCATAAGAAGGACAAAAAATGGGTAGAAAGAAAGGAGCAAACTGAAACAAGACATGAAATGGGAAAAAATAACGGGGAGAGAGTGCTTGTGAGTGATACGTCCATTTTGCATCATGCTTTTATATTGATATTTATTGCTTTATGGGCTGTTATTACACATTATGTCACAATACTTATGCCTTTTCTCTCTTATTTTACAAGGTTCACATGAAGAGGGGGAATGCCGGCGGCTGGAATTCTGGGCTGAAAAAGGAGCAAATATTAGAGACCTATTCTGCATAGCTCCAAAAGTCCTGAAACTTCACGGAGGTTATTTTTGGAATTAATAAAAAATACTGGAGAAAGAATCCACCAGAGGGGGCCCACATCCTGGCCATGAGGGTGGGGGGAGGGGCGCCCCCTGCCTCGTGGGCCCCCTGGTGGCCCTCTGATGCCCATCTTTGGCTATATGGAGTCTTTAATCGAGGGAAAAAAATCATAAGCAAGCTTTTGGGAAGAAACTCCGCCGCCACGAGGCGGAACCTTGGCAGAACGAATCTAGGGCTCCAGTAGAGCTGTTCTGCCGGGGAAACTTCCCTTCAGGAGGGGGAAATCATCACCATCGTCATCACCAATGATCCACTCATCGGGAGGGGGTCAATCTCCATCAACAACTTCACCATCACCATCTCATCTCAAACCCTAGTTCATCTCTTGTATCCAATCTTTGCATACAAACCTCCGATTGGTACCTGTGGGTTGCTAGTAGTGTTGATTACTCCTTGTAGTTGATGCAAGTTGGTTTACTTGGTGGAAGATCATATGTTCAGATCCATTATGCATATTAATACCCCTCTGATTATGAACATGAATATGCTTTGTGAGTAGTTACGTATGTTCCTGAGGACATGGGAGAAGTCTTGCTATAAGTAGTCATGTGAATTTGGTATTCGTTCGATATTTTGATGAGATGTATGTTGTCATCCCTCTAGTGGTGTCATGTGAACATCAACTACATGACACTTCACCATTGTTTGGGCCTAGAGGGAGGCATTGGGAAGTAATAAGTAGATGATGGGTTGCTAGAGTGACAGAAGCTTAAACCCTAGTTTATGCGTTGCTTCGTAAGGGGCTGATTTGGATCCATATGTTTCATGCTATGGTTAGGTTTACCTTAATACTTTTGTTGTAGTTGCGGATGCTTGCAATAGGGGTTAATCATAAGTGGGATGCTTGTCCAAGTAAGGGCAGTACCCAAGCACCAGTCCACCCACATATCAAATTATCAAAGTACCAAACACGAATCATATGAACGTGATGAAAACTAGCTTGACGATAATTGCCATGTGTCCTCGGGAGCGCTTTCCTTCATATAAGAGTTTGTCCAGGCCTGTCCTTTGCTACAAAAAGGATTGGGACATCTTGCTGCACCTTATTTACTTTTATTACTTGCTACTCGTTACAAATTACCTTATCACAAAACTATCTGTTACCAATAATTTCAGAGCTTGCAGAGAATACCTTACTGAATACTGCTTATCATTTCCTTCCACTCCTCGTTGGGTTCGACACTCTTACTTATCGACAAGGCTACTATAGATCCCCTAAACTTGTGGGTCATCAAGACTCTTTTAGGGCGCCATTGCGGGGGGTTAAGCGCCTTTAGTAGGTGGAATTTGGTCAGGAATAATTTATATAGTGTGCTGAAATTTACTGTCACTTGTTACTATGGAACATAATCCTATAGGGGCTTGTTCGGGGTACCTTCACGTCGACCAGTAGAGAAAAGAGTTGCTTGCTACCTCTTGAGCACTTGCATTGGTTTTCCCTTGAAGAGGAAAGGGTGATGCAGCAAAGTAGCGTAAGTATTTCCCTCGGTTTTTGAGAACCAAGGTATCAATCCAGTAGGAGGCCACGCACGAGTCCCTCACACCTACACAAACAAATGAATCCTCGCAACCAACACGGTAAGGGGTTGTCAATCCCTACATGGTCACTTACGAGAGTGAGATCTGATAGATATGATAAGATAATATTTTTGGTATTTTTATGCAAAGATGCAAAGTAAAATAAAAGGCAACAAAAATAACTAAGTATTCGAAGATTAATATGATGGAAGATAGACCCGGGGGCCATAGGTTTCACTAGAGGCTTCTCTTGAGAGAATAAGTATTCACGGTGGGTAAACAAATTACTGTTGAGCCATTGACAGAATTGAGCATAGTTATGAGAATATCTAGGTTTGATCATGTATATAGGCATCACGTCCGAGACAAGTAGACCAACTCCTGCCTACATCTACTACTATTACTCCACACATCAACCGCTATCCAGCATGCATCTAGAGTATTAAGTTCATAAGAACAGAGTAACGCTTTAAGCAAGATGACATGATGTAGAGGGATAAACTCATGCAATATGAAATAAACCCCATCTTGTTATCCTTGATGGCAACAATACAATACGTGCCTTGCTGCCCCTACTCTCACTGGGAAAGGACATCGCAAGATTGAACCCAAAGCTAAGCACTTCTCCCATTGCAAGAAAGATCAATCTAGTAGGCCAAACCAAACTGATAATTCGAAGAGACTTGCAAAGATAACCAATCATACATAAAAGAATTCAGAGAAGATTCAAATATTTTTCATAGATAAACTTGATCATAAACCCAAAATTCATCGGTCTCAACAAACACAGCGCAAAAGAAGATTACATTGAATAGATCTTCACAAGAGAGGGGGAGAACTTTGTATTGAGATCCAAAAAGAGAGAAGAAGCCATCTAGCTAATAACTATGGACCCGTAGGTCTGAGGTAAACTACTCACACTTCATCGGAGGGGCTATGGTGTTGATGTAGAAGCCCTCCGTGATCAATGCCCCCTCCGTCGGAGCTCTGGAAAAGGCCCCAAGATGGGATCTCGTGGATACAGAAAGTTACGGTGGTGGAATTAGGGTTTTGGCTCTGTATCTGGTAGTTTGGGGGTACGTAGGTATATATAGGAGGAAGGAGTACGTCGGTGGAGAAACAGGGGCCCCATGAGGGTGGAGGGCACGCCCAGGGGGTAGGCGCGCCCCCTACCTCGTGGCCTCCTGGTTGATTTCTTGACGTAGGGTCCAAGTCCTCTGGATCATGTTCGTTCCAAAAATCACGTTCCCGAAGGTTTCATTCCGTTTGGACTCCGTTTGATATTCTTTTTCTGCAAAACCCTAAAATAGGCAAAAAACAGCAATTCTGGGCTGGGCCTCCGGTTAATAGGTTAGTCTTAAAAATAATATAATAGTGCATAATAAAGCCCAATAATGTCCAAAACAGAATATAATATAGCATGGAACAATAAAAATTATAGATACGTTGGAGACGTATCAAGCATCCCCAAGCTTAATTCCTGCTTGTCCTCGAGTAGGTAAATGATAAATACAAATTTTTTGATGTGGAATGCTACTTGGCATAATTTCAATGTAATTCTTCTTAATTGTGGTATGAATATTCAGATCTGAAAGATTCTAGAGAAAAGTTCAATATTGACATAGAAATCATAATACTTCAAGTATACTAACTAAGCAATTATGTCTCTTCAAAATAACATGGCCAAAGAAAGTTATCCCTACAAAATCATATAGTCTGGCTAAGCTCTATCTTCACCACACAAAGTATTTAAATCATGCACAACCCCAATGACAAGCCAAGCAATTGTTTCACACTTTTGGTGTTCTCAAAATTTTTCAATCTTCACGCAATACATGAGCGTGAGCCATGGATATAGCACTTTAGGTGGAATAGAATGGTGGTTGTGGAGGAGACAAAAAAGGGAAGATAGTCTCACATCAACTAGGCGTATCAACGGGCTATGGAGATGCCCATTAATAGATATCAATATGAGTGAGTAGGGATTGCCATGCAACGGATGCACTAGAGCTATAAGTATATGAAAGCTCAACAAAAGGAACTAAGTGAGTGTGCAACCAACTCGCTTGCTTAGGAAGACCTAGGGCATTTTGAGGAAGCCCATCATTGGAATATACAAGCCAAGTTCTATAATGAAAAATTCCCACTAGTATATGAAAGTGATAACATAGGAGACTCTCTATTATGAAGATCATGGTGCTACTTTGAAGCACAAGTGTGGTAAAATGATAGTAGCATTGTCCCTTCTCTCTTTTTCATTTTTTGGACTAAACCCTCCGGTTTATATAGACACCGGAGGGGGCTAGGGTTACACAAGGTCGGTTACAAAGGAGGAGATATACATATCCGTATTGCCTAGCTTGCCTTCCACGCCAAGTAGAGTCCCATCCGGACACGGGACGAAGTATTCAATCTTGTATCTTCATAATCCGACAGTCCGGCCAAAGGATATAGTCCGGCTGTCCGGAGACCCCCTAATCCAGGACTCCCTCAGTAGCCCCCGAACCAGGCTTCAATGACGATGAGTCCGACGCGCAGTATTGTCTTCGGCATTGCAAGGCGGGTTCTTCTCCAAATCTTGAATATTTGTAAAGTTGTGTCCGGCTCCTATAAATGTTGGACTTCTAGGCTTCTGTGCCCAATAAGTGCCACCCTCCACGCGTCGAGCGAATGCGAGGAGCCAGGGCATTTTTACATTCACCCCCTAGCCAGGTAAATAAATTGTCTATTAAAGGGATGTGGATTCTTAGATCCAATCCACACCCTCCTCCCCCAGCGAAAATCCATCGGAGCGTGCTCGGAAAAAATCCACCCCTTCATGGCTGACCACCGCAGCTCCTCCTCTCGCCCCCGTAGCCCTAAGCCCAGTGATTGGTAGAGGTGTTCCATCCCGCACAGTCGTTTGGTAGAGCTGCAGACCCAGGGATTTCTCCTTTTGGCGTATTTGGTCCCTGTCCGAGTCGGGCTCGCCACCTATAATGGCGGGGAGCAATCGGAGAGCTTCCCCAGCCCCCTAAGGGGGAGCGAGTGTGCCTTGTCCCTTACTTACTAAGGGGACTCGGATTTCCAATTCATCCGTTCCTCCGTGGGCTCCTGGAGTTTTACGACCTCCAACTGCACAATTTCACCCCTGCTTCCATATTACACATCGCCGGATACGTTGCCCTTTGCGAGCTATTTCTGGGCTGCGAGGCTCATTTCGAGCTGTGGAAGAGGTTATTTTGCCTTGTGCCCCGCACACAAAAGGGGTCACTTTATCAGGTGGGTGGAGCCGAAATATGGCGCATCGCCAAAACCGGATACCTGTCCGGTACTCCGAAGAAGACGTTCGAAGATTGGCCTTCGGAGTGGTTTTATATGGAGGACGTCCTCCTTCTAGACCCTGTTCGGCGGGGTCTTCCTGAGTTCAACAATGCTCCTCTGAAGAAACGCCGAAGCTGGCGCCCACGGAGCCCCCAGGAGGAAGACAATGGAGAAGTCCTCTACCTGATGAACCGGATTAAAGCGCTGGCTCAATCAGGATTGACAATAATCTAGGTTATGTCAGTATGCATAATGCGGGGAGTGCAGCCACTTCAATATCGAGGGCACCCCCTATGGTGTTTTAACGGGGAAGATGATGCCACCCATTGCGGGCGTAAGGGACCGGACTCCACTGCTGCTTTAGCAAAAATTCTGTCCGAGTTGTTCAAGGGAGAGGAAGAGGAGTTCATCCGTATCAAGCCACGAGATGGATTCTCCATGTACAACCCTCCAAGCTGGGTGAGTTATACCTCTTTACTCCCATTCTTCCCGCATTCTTCGTCGTAGGTACTCACCTTGCCATTTTACGGCAGGAACTGCGAAAAGCTGTAAGGGAGATCAACAGCCCATCTCCACAACCAGAGGACCCTAGCCGGGCCCTCGGTCCCGAACTCAAAGAGGATCCGGACATATTTGTGGAGCTGATAGACAGGCAATTCTATCAATTGAGCTGCGATGATGCCATGGTGGCCATAACGTCCGACTAACCCAGGCTGCTCCCTGCGTCGCACGTAATAAAAACCAAAATCCCAACTCCAAAAATAGGATCTCCTTTTAGACACTTCACCTACCATACACATATGGTGTTTTACGGGGAAGGCATTCGGGACGCCGTGCCGAACCCGCAGCAACTCGCCAACAAGAGGCACCGAAGCCGGGTAGGCCAAAAAGGAAGGCGGTCAGGGCGGAGACGCCGGCGCAAAGGTATGACACAAAACCTCGCTCTGTGGTTGTCGTCTTTCTCAAAATGCAATGACATCCATGCTTCTTTAATAGAAAAACGCCGCCGGACTATATCCGGAGAGGTCGCCGATCACGCCTCCACTAGTCGGGCCCCAGGGCCGGACATAGAGGCGGAAGCCAACATGGGGCGGATGACGGATGCTCCTCCTACAGAGGATGTGGATAGACTATCCGCTACAAATTCAGAAGTGGACAGCGCCATGAATCATAGGCGTCGGCCGGCCGTACTCCGGGACGATTGTTTCTCGCCAGAGGCATTTGATGCCTTCAATTCCAGAGACGCGTACATCTGTGCTACTCAAAATGGTCTAGCCAGAGCCACGGACCAGTATGTAAGGGATATACGGGTAAGCAAATCTGACGATTATATGTATCAGTAGCCCCCGAGACTTGAAACAGTTGACGCAACTGATTTAAGGATCATTATTCATGCAGGTTCTTACGGAGAAGAATTCCCAATTGTCTCAAGAGCTGGACGAGTGCAAGGCCCAGCTGGAAGCCACTGTTGCCGCATTGAAGGAGTCCAAAAAGGGTCCCCCTGGTACCTCTTTTGTTTATTGCAAAGAATATCGGTACCGGGTAGTATGCGGCATGTATTCACACCTAACAATAGATGTTGCAGGTGGCCCCGGAGTGAATCCGAAGGCCGTGGAGGCGGATACGGCACGTGATGATCGACAGCGAAATGCTGGCGAGCGCGTGCTGACGCGAGTCAGGCAGGAGAAAAATGATCTCCAAGATGCCAATATCCGGCTGGGCGTGGAACTGAAGGATGTCCGGGCCCATCTTGCGGACTCCGTGAAGGAGAATAAACGGCTTCGGCGCGGCATTTTTAGTAAGTGCTTGAAGAACTTTTTAAAGGAGTTCGGCGAAGAAGCCTGCTAATAGCGTTATGTCTGCATATATGCTGACGGTTCGTCCCACGAAGGAGATGCCTGGGTCTTCGGGTGATCTACTACCAGAGCTCTCACAACTGCACGAACAAGTTCGGCAGGTGATGCAGAGTATTGCCCAAGCCTTGTGGCCATCCGCGTCCCCGCCAGGAGGCATGGGGGAGCTTATAGAGAAGCTCAAGGGAGCGCGGCGGCGCTTCCGGTTATGGAAGATATCAGCCTGCCGACAAGGTGCAAGGGAAGCCTGGCTATGGTGAAGACACGATATACCAAGGCTGACCCAAACCACATGGCCATGGTCGTACCTGTGGGGCCCGATGGGAGAGAGATCCCTGTCAGTTTAGTATATGATCAAATAGAATTAGCCGCAAAGTATTCCCAACAGGATTGTAGGCTAGACAGCCTGTTGGATGGTATAGATGAAGAATTTAATCAGTCTTAGTGAGTGTGTACTTCAAGTGACATATGTAATGTCCCTAGCCGGATTGTAAATCATTTGTCATGGCGGACCTTTTCGCTTCGACCTCTGGGCCCGATAGTCCGGAGTGTGTTCGAATACCCACTCGGTTATATAAGAACTGGGGTATGCATGGAAACCAGGCGTAGGGGTCATAAGTGCTTGAACAGACAAGTACCCAACTAGCTATGTTATATTACATGGATAGTAAGAAACATCTTATAGGGAGAATAGTTCCGTTAAGGGTTCCTTTCCCTGGGTATGCATGCCCTAATGTGCATGTCCGAACTGCGAGACGCAGGCTAAAAACATCTGGGGACGTGTAGTAATTTAAGTGAAAGTCATCTTTTATTTACCGACCAAATATTCCCTTAAGAACGCTAGCTTTCGGCTTCACCCAGTCTGAGGTACACATCCGGCCGACCGGGCAGTAACAATCGCAGAGGTGCTCCCCTTATGCCCTAGCCGAATTAACGGGAACGTAGGGCATAAATACAGGAGCCAGGCAACCCAGCTTGGCCAAAACTTAAGTCATATCGATGCATATAATGGCAAAAAAAGGTACATGCGGAAGAATAACACATGTGCGGGGCATAAAGCCCGGAAAGGTAATTAGATTAAGCTTATGTATAGGAAGCCCCCAGGTATATTGAGCGCGGTTAGCGCGTCAAGATTGTGTAACCAAGACACAAGTGTAGACCTTTAGGGTCTTGAAGGAAAAATAGAGAAAGAAAGAGAGAAAAAACAAATGTGCAAAAAATTGATGGAGGTAAGGAGACGAACATAGAGTCCGACGCTAGGCGTAGAATCTTCAGAGTCTGGCTGCGTTCCATGGGTTTGGCTCGAGTCGATTATCCGATGCATCCCGCAGACGGTACGCTCCACCGGTCAGAACCTGGTCGATAATGAAGGGACCTTACGATTTGGGCTTGAGCTTGTTCTTTTTCTTCTTCGGCAGGCATAGAACTAGTTTGCCAACGTTATAGGTTTTGGCCCATACTTCTCTGCTTTGATACCTTCGAGCCTGTTGCTGATAGATTGTGGAGCGTGCCTTTGCTACGTCGCGTTCCTCCTCCAGGGCATCCAAACTGTCCTGCCGATCGAGCTTGGCCTCTCTTTCTTCGTACATGCGCACTCGAGGTGAGTCATGAATTATGTCGCAAGGCAGCACCGCCTCAGCGCCGTACACCATAAAAAACAGTGTGTATCCGGTAGTGCGATTCGGCGTGGTCCGCAGCCCCCATAGTACGGAGTCGAGCTCCTCTACCCAATGCGTGTCTGATTCCTTTAAGGACTGCACTAATCTGGGTTTAATGCCGCTCATGATAAGACCATTCGCTCATTCGACTTGACCGTTAGTTTGCGGATGATAGACAGAAGCATAATCGAGCTTAATGCCCATGTTGCTGCACCAAAGTTTCACCTCATCGGCTGTAAAGTTCGTGCCGTTGTCAGTGATGATGCTGTGGGGGGCGCCATAATGGTGTACAACCCCGAATATGAAGTCTATCGCCTGTCCGGATTCAGCCGTTTTGACAGGTTTGGCTTCTATCCATTTGGTGAATTTATCCACCATGACTAGTAAGTATTTTTTTCTTATGGGTTCCCCCTTTGAGGGGCCCGACCATATCAAGCCCCCAGACCGCAAAGGGCCAGGTAATGGGGATTGTTTGGAGGGCGGTAGGTGGCATGTGGCTTTGGTTTGCAAAAAGCTGGCAACCAACACAATGTTGGACTAGATGCTGTGCATCTGCCCGGGCCGTCGGCCAATAAAAACCTGTACGGAAGGACTTGCTTACAAGGGCCCGGGCTCCGACGTGGTGGCCGCCGAGTCCGGCATGGATTTTTGCCAAAAGCTTCCACCCTTTCTCTTCAGAGATGCACCTTTGAAGGACTTCGGTTGTGCTTTTCTTATAAAGCTCTCCCTCGTGGACCTTGTAGGCTTTAGATCGCCGCACTATGCAGCGTGCCTCATTTTGGTCCTCGGGTAGTTCCTGCCTAGTTAGGTAGGCCAGGAATGGTTCTGTCCACGGGGCGATGATGACCATTATCACGTGGGCCGAAGGTGTTATTTCGGTGGCGGAACCTCCGATTGTGTCAGGGTGTTCGTTATCTGGGGTTGTGGCCGGGTCCGGACTATTTTTGCCGGTGTCCCCTTCCCATACCATGGATGGTTTGAACAGTCTTTCCAGGAAGATGTTCGGTGGGACAGGGTCGCATTTAGCGCCAATACGGGCAAGGATGTCCGCCGCCTGGTTGTTTTCCCGAGCCACATGGTGGAATTCAAGGCACTCGAACCGAGCTAACATTTTGAGGATGGTGTTGCGATATGCCGCCATTTTCGGATCCTTAGCATCGAAGTCTCCATTTATTTGGGATATTGCAAGGTTCGAGTCCCCGCGCACCTCCAGGCGTTGAATGCCCATGGAGACTGCCATCCGGAGACCGTGTAGAAGGGCCTCATATTCGGCCGCGTTATTGGAGTCTGTATATAGTATTTGGAGCACGTATTGTACTGTATCTCCGGTGGGGGACGTCAGGACGACGCCAGCCCCGAGACCAGCCAGCAGTGTAGAGCCGTCGAAGTGCATGATCCAATTGCAGTATGCGCCGTACTCTTTAGGGAGTTCGGCTTCCGTCCATTCGACGATGAAATCGGCCAATACTTGTGACTTAATGGCTCGCCGAGGTTTGTATGTTATGTCAAACGGGAGGAGCTCGATGGCCCACTTGGCAATCCGGCCCGTGGCATTGCGGTTGTTTATTATGTCATTGAGTGGTATTTCGGAGGCCACTGTGATTGAACACTCTTGAAAGTAGTGTTGTAATTTCCGGGATGCCATGAATACCACGTAGGCTATCTTTTGATAATGTGGGTACCGTGGTTTGCATGGGGTGAGGATGGTGGATACATTATATACCGGCTTTTGAAGTGGGAATTTATGTCCATCCATCTCTCGTTCGACGACGAGCACTGCGCTTACAACTTGATGAGTTGCCGCTATATATAATAGCATTGGTTTGCCCACAGATGGCGCGGCCAAGATTGGGTTGGTGGCCAGGATGGCTTTTATTTCTTCCAGTCCGTCCGTGGCTGGGTCCGTCCACTCGAAGTGTTCGGTGCGCCAAAGAAGGCGATAAAGGGGAAGTGCCTTTTCTCCTAATCGGGAGATAAAGCGGCTTAAAGCCGCCACACATCCAGTCAATTTGTGGATTTGCTTGAGGTCAGTTGGGATAGCCAACAACGATAGATCCCGGATTTTAGCCGGATTTGCTTCAATTCCTCTACTGGAGACGATGAATCCCAGGAGCTTTCCGGCAGGAACGCCGAAAACGCATTTTTCCGGATTGAGCTTAATGTCATATGTTCGGAGATTGGTGAACGTGAGCCTCAAGTCGTCTATTAAAGAGTCGATGTGTCTAGTTTTAATGACCACATTGTCTACATATGCCTCCACAGTCTTGCCGATCTGCTTTTCCAGACATGTCTGGATCATGCGCTGATATGTTGCGCCGGCGTTTTTGAGCCCGAAGCGCATTGTGTTAAAATAGAAGGGGCCGTATGGAGTGATAAATGCCGTTGCGGCTTGATCAGACTCCGCCATCTTAATCTGGTGGTAACCGGAGTATGCATCGAGGAAGCATAATGATTCGTGTCCTGCGGTAGCGTCGATGATTTGATCGATGCGAGGGAGTGGAAAGGGATCCTTTGGGCAAGCCTTATTAAGGTCTTTGAAGTCGATGCATAGGTGCCAGGATTTGTCCTTCTTTGGTACCATCACCAGGTTTGCTAGCCAGTCTGGATGTTTTATTTCTCTAATAAATTCGGCGTCCAGTAGCTTGGCTAGCTATTCTCCCATGGCTTGTCGCTTAGGTTCAGAAAAACGCCGAAGAGTCTGCTTGACCGGCTTGAATCCTTTTAGAATATTAAGGCTATGCTCGTCCAATCTGCGTCGGATTCCTGGCATGTCTGAAGGATGCCAGGCGAATATGTCCCAATTCTCACGCAGAAACTCCCGTAGTGCGGCGTCTACAGCGGGGTCTAACTGTGCCCCGATGGATGCTGTTTTTGTGGAGTCCGTTGGATAGACTTGGAATTTGACTATTTCGTCCGCTGGTTTAAAGGAGGTGGACTTGGATCTTTTATCTAGTATCACGTCGTCCCTGTCCACCATGGAGCGCAGCGCGGTTAACTCTTCCTCCACAAGGGCTTCAGATAATGCCTCGAGGGCTAGTGCTGTTGTTTTGTCTTCGGTGCGGAGTGCTATGTCTGGATCACTAACTAGGGTGATGATTCCATTGGGCCCGGGCATTTTGAGCTTCATGTACCCGTAATGGGGTATGGCTTGAAAAATCGTGAATGCCTCCCGCCCTAGAAGGGCGTGGTATCTGCTACTGAACGGGGCCACTTGGAATGTAATTTCTTCGGACCTGTAATTCTTCGGAGTGCCGAATACCACATCTAGTGTGATTTTCCCAGCGCAACGTGCCTCCCGACTAGGGATGATTCCTCGGAAGGTCGTACTGCTTTTCTCAACGCGGTTGCTGTCTATTTCCATTTTTTGGAGAGTTTCCTCATAAATGAGGTTTAACCCGCTGCCGCCGTCCATGAGCACTTTATTGAGCCGAAAGCCGTCCACAATTGGACTGAGGACCAAAGCGGCTTGTGTTTGGGCTGTTCGGAATTTAGGTTTGTCACTGGCATTGAAGGTGATAGCCGTGTCGCTCCATGGATTTATTGCTGCCACGTGGCAGACTTCGGCGAGGCTGCAGAGTGCTCGCTTATGCCTATTATTTTAGGCGAAGGTCTTGAAGACCGTTAACACTGTATTGTTATCCATGGGAAGGTTCTCTAAGGTATTTTGGGTGGGGAGATCCTCACCGCTTTTGGCCACCTGCCGGAGTACCCAACATGCTCTAAGGCTGTGTGTTGATATGGTATCCGCTGTACTATGAATTTTGCAGGGCCCGTTAAGCCATCCCTCCAATACGATTCCATGCCCTGTAGTGGGCTTTTGCTTCTTTGGAATTGAGTCGGTCGACTTATGAGAGTGTACCCTTTTAGTTCGGACCGGGGGTTTTGTTAGGGCCGGATTATCAAAGAATTGCGTTTGGGTTTTCCAGGCACTTTCCATCGCACAGTATTTCCGTACTATGAACGCCAAGTCAGCGAAGTGTGTTATGTCACGACGACTTATGGCGTTGAGGACTCCCTTGTCCATGCAATTGTTGCAAAGGAACGAAATTGCCTCTTCCTCGCGACAGTCCTTAACCTTGTTCATTACAAGGAGGAATCTGGCCCAATAGTGATGTACTGTCTCTTGGGGTGCTTGTCTAATGTGGGAAAGATCGTTTGTATCTGGGTGGGTGGGTGGATTTGAGTCTAGACCTTGACCCAATCTGTGATCCCAGGGCAGGGGAGTTTCCGATCTTGGAAGTTCGGGCTCCGGGATGTTGCCCTGTGGGTTCGGTATGCGGCCCGATTCACGATTCAGGGCTAGGGCGGTGTCTTCCCATGAATGAGTATCCGACTCGGGGAGCTCGGGAATCCAGACATAGTTCGTCCTCAGGATAGGGGGAGAATCGCCGCATTGCTCCTCCACCACCGCTATCTGATGGGTGACCGGCGGAGAGTTAATCTCCCTTTGGTCGGGTTTAGGCCTGATCCGATCGTAGTCCGTAGTGACTCCCAGAGCGGTGATGCGATCCAAGAGCTTGTTCAAAGAGGAGAGCTCCATTGGATCCATCTGCTCAGCAAATTTCGAGCTGATGTGGAGGCTATTTTTGATGACCCGAGAAGTCATCGTCGGCGCGGCGGCCGACCGACGGTCATGACGAAGCCGCCTAGTCAGAGAGTTTGTCCTGGAGCCAGGGCTCCCCCAGAGGTGATGTTGTCCTTGACAACGAGACAATCCATCCTCCTTATGATGACGACACAGTGGAACTCTCAATGAAAGCACCAATGTCGGTGTCAAAACCGGCGGATCTCGGGTAGGGGGTCCCGAACTGTGTGTCTAAGGCGGATGGTAACAGGAGGTAGGGGACACGATGTTTACCCAGGTTCGGGCCCTCTTGATGGAGGTAATACCCTACAACCTACTTGATTGTTCTTGATGATATGAATAGTACAAGAGTTGATCTACCACAAGATCAAAGACGCTAAACCCTAGAAGCTAGCCTATGGTATGATTGTATGTTGTCCTACGGACTAAACCCTCCGGTTTATATAGACACCGGAGGGGGCTAGGGTTACACAAGGTCGGTTACAAAGGAGGAGATATACATATCTGTATTTCCTAGCTTGCCTTCCACGCCAAGTAGAGTCCCATCCGGACACGAGACGAAGTCTTCAATCTTGTATCTTCATAATCCGATAGTCCGGCCAAAGGATATAGTCCGGCTGTCCGGAGACCCCCTAATCCAGGACTCCCTCACTAACACAAGTATTTCTCAAATTCACAACTACTCAACTAGCATGACTCTAATATCACCATCTCCATATCTCAAAACAATTATCAAGTATCAAACTTCTCATAGTATTCAACACACTCATAAGAAATTTTTTATTAATCTTGAACGCCCAACATAATTAAAGAAAATTACCATGCTGTTTTGTAGGACTCTCAAAATAATATAAGTAAAGCATGAGAGAACAATAGTTTCTATAAAAAAATCCATCGATGTGCTCTAAAAGATATAAGTGAAGCACTAGAGCAAAAAACTATATAACTCAAAAGATATAAGTGAAGCACATAGAGTATTCTAACAATTTCCGAATCAAGTGTGTCTCTCTCAAAAGGTGTGTACATCAAGGATGATTGTGGAAACTAACAAATAAAGACTCAAATAATACAAGATGCTCCAAGCAAAACACATATCATGTGGTAAATAAAAATATAGCTCCAAGTAAGTTACCGATGGAAGTAGACGAAAGAGGGGATGCCTTCCGGGGCATCCCAAAGCTTTGGCTTTTAGATGTCCTTATATTATCTTGGGGTGCCATGGGCATCCGCAAGCTTAGGCTCTTGCCACTCCTTGTTCCATAATCCATCAAATCTTTTACCCAAAACTTGAAAACTTCACAACACAAAACTTAAGTAGAAAATCTCGTGAGCTCCGTTAGCGAAAGAAAACAAAACACCACTTCAAGGTACTGTAATGAACTCATTCTTTATTTATATTTGTGTTAAACCTACTGTATTCCAACTTCTCTATGGTTTATAAACTATTTTACTAGCCATAGATTCATCAAAATAAGCAAACAACACACGAAAAACAGAATCTGTCAAAAACAGAACAGTCTGTAGTAATCTGTAGCTAACGCAATATCTGGAACCCCAAAAATTCTACAATAAATTTCTAGACATGAGGAATTTATCTATTAATCATCTGAAAAAATAATTAACTAAATATCACTTTCCAAATAAAAACGGCAGCAGTTATCGTGAGCGCTAAAGTTTCTGTTTTTTTACAGCAAGATTAAAAAGACTCCCCCAAGTCTTCCCAACGGTTCTACTTGGCACAAACACTAATTAAACACAAAAAACACAACAAAAACAGAGGCTAGATAAATTATTTAATACTAAACAGGAGCAAAAATCAAGGAATAAAAATAAAATTGGGTTGCCTGCCAACAAGTGCTATCGTTTAACGCCCCTAGCTAGGCATAAAAGCAAGGATAGATCTAGGTATTGCCATCTTTGGTAGGCAATCCATAAGTGGCTCTCATGATAGATTCATATGGTAATTTAATTTTGTTTCTAGGAAAGTGTTCCATGCCTTTCCTTAACAGAAATTGGAATCTAATATTTCCTTCCTTCATATCAATAATTGCACCAATCGTTCTAAGGAAAGGTCTACCAAGAATAATAGGACATGAAGGATTGCAATCGATATCAAGAACAATAAAATCTACGGGAACATAGTTCCTATTTGCAACAATAAGAACATCATTAATTCTTCCCATAGGTTTCTTAATGGTGGAATCCGCAAGGTGCAAGTTTAAAGAGCAATCATCAAAATCACGGAAACCTAGCAAATCACAGAAAGTCTTTGGAATCATGGAAACACTAGCACCCAAATCACACAAAGCATAGCATTCATGATCTTTAATTTTAATTTTAATAGTAGGTTCCCACTCATCATAAAGTTTTCTAGGGACAGAAACTTCCAACTCAAGTTTTTCTTCATAAGATTGCATCAATGCATCAACGATATGTTTGGTAAAGGCTTTATTTTGACTATAAGCATGAGGAGAATTTAGCACGGATTGCAACAAGGAAATACAATCTATCAAAGAGCAATTATCATAATTAAATTCCTTGAAATCCAAAATAGTGGGTTCATTAATATTTAAAGTTTTGACTTCTTCAATCCCACTTTTAACAATTTTTAGCATCAAGATCTAAAGACTCTGAATTTTTGGAACGCCGTCTAGGTAAAGGTAGATCATATTTAGTCCCATCATTATCAAGATTCATATTGCAAAACAAATATTTAATAGGGGACACATCAATAACTTTTAGATCTTCATCTTTATATTCCAAAAAGATTTTGGGCTTAGCGGCCATCTTATTAACTAAGGTGGCTTGCTTATCCGAAACTTCAGCTATTAACTTCTCAAGATAAGCAATCTGAGATTTCAAACCATCAAATTCTTTAGACATATCATCGAGCTCTTTATTCACACAAGCAAACAAGAAACGGGCAAAAATAGGCGAATAGAGAAAGAGAGGGAGGACAGAGAGAGAGAGAGAGGGCGAATAAAACGACAAGGGTGAAGTGGAGGAGAGGAAAATGAGAGGCAAATGGCAAATAATGTAATACGGGAGATAAGGGTTTGTGATGGGTACTTGGTGTGTTGACTTTTGCGCGAACCTCCCCGGCAACGGCGCCAGAAATCCTTCTTGCTACCTCTTGAGGACTTGCGTTGGTTTTCCCTTGAAGAGGAAAGGGTGATGCAGCAAAGTAGCGTAAGTATTTCCCTTTGTTTTTGAGAACCAAGGTATCAATCCAGTAGGAGACCATGCACGAGTCCCTCGCACCTACACAAACAAATAAATCCTCGCAACCAACGCGATAAGGGGTTGTCAATCCCTACACGGTCACTTACGAGAGTGAGATCTGATAGATATGATAAGATAATATTTTTGGTATTTTTATGATAAAGATGCAAAGTAAAATAAAAGGCAATAAAAATAACTAAGTATTGGAAGATTAATATGATGTAAGATAGACTCGGGGGCCATAGGTTTCACTAGAGGCTTCTCTCGAGAGCATAAGTATTCACGGTGGGTAAACAAATTACTATTGAGCAATTGACAGAATTGAGCATAGTTATGACAATATCTAGGTATGATCATGTATATAGGCATCACGTCCGAGACAAGTAGACCGACTCCTGCCTGCATCTACTACTATTACTCCACATATCGACCGCTATCCAACATGCATCTAGAGTATTAAGTTCATAAGAAAAGAGTAACTCTTTAAGCAATATGACATGATGTAGAGGGATAAACTCATGCAATATGAAATAAACCCCATCTTGTTATCCTCGATGGAAACAATACAATACGTGCCCTGCTGCCCCTACTGTCACTAGGAAAGGACACCGCAAGATTGAACCCAAAGCTAAGCACTTCTCCCATTGCAAGAAAGATCAATCTAGTAGGCCAAACCAAACTGATAATTCGAAGAGACTTGCAAAGATAACCAATCATACATAAAAGAATTCAGAGAAGATTCAAATATTTTTCATAGATAAACTTGATCATAAACCCACAATTCACGGTCTCAACAAACACACCGCAAAAGAAGATTACATCGAATAGATTTCCATAAGAGAGGGGGAGAACTTTGTATTGAGATCCAAAAAGAGAGAAGAAGCCATCTAGCTAATAACTATGGACCCGTAGGTCTGAGGTAAACTACTCACACTTCATCGGAGGGGCTATGGTGTTGATGCAGAAGCCCTCCGTTATCAATGCCCCCTCCGTCGGAGCTCCAAAAAGGCCCCAAGATGGGATCTCATGGATACAGAAAGTTACGGTGGTGGAATTAGGGTTTTGGCTCTGTATCTGGTAGTTTGGGGGTACGTAGGTATATATAGGAGGAAGGAGTACGTCGGTGGAGCAACAGGGGGCCCACGAGGGTGGAGGGCGCGCCCCTACCTCGTGGCCTCCTGGTTGATTTCTTGATGTAGGGTCCAAGTCCTCTAGATCATGTTCATTCTGAAAATCACGTTCCCAAAGGTTTCATTCCGTTTGGACTCCGTTGGATATTCTTTTTCTGCGAAACCCTAAAATAGGCAAAAAAACAACAATTCTGGGCTGGGCCTCCAGTTAATATAATAGTCCCAAAAATAATATAGAAGTGTATAATAAAGCCCTGTAATGTCTAAAATAGAATATAATATAGCATGGAACAATAAAAAATGATAGATACGTTGGAGACGTATCATTGCTCCTCAACCTACTGAACCTACTGAAAATGTTTGCTTTGAAATTCCTTCGGGTATGATAGAGAAGTTGCTAGCTAATCCTTTTGTAGGAGATGGAACATTGCATCCCGATTTACGCATAATCTATGTGGATGAAGTTTGTGGATTATTTAAGCTTGCAGGTATGCCCAATGATGTTATCAAGAAGAAGGTCTTCCGTTTATCTTTGAAGGGAGAGGCATTGACATGGTATAGGTTATGTGATGATATGGGATCATGGGACTATAAGCGATTGAAATTGGAATTTCATCAGAAGTTTTATCCTATGCATCTTGTTCATCGTGATTGTAATTATATATATAATTTTTGGCCTCGCGAAGGAGAAAGCATCGCTCAAGCTTGGGGGAGGCTTAAGTCAATGTTATATTCATGCCCCAATCATGAGCTCTCAAAAGAAATGATTATTCAAATTTTTTTATGCTTGGCTTTATCTCAGTAATCGCTCCATGCTCGATACTTCTTGTACTGGATCTGTTATGATGAAGACTATTGAATTCAAATGGGATTTATTGGAAAGAATTAAACGCAACTCTGAAGATTGGGACCTCGACGAAGGTAAGGAGTTAGGTATAACACATAAGTTTGATTGTGTTAAATCTTTTATGGATACCGATGCTTTCCGCGTACTTAGCACTAAATACAGACTTGACTCTGAGATAGTAGCTTCTTTCTGTGAATCCTTTGCTACTCATGTAGATCTCCCTAAGGAGAAGTGGTTTAAATATAATCCTCCCATTGAAGTAAAAGTAGTTGCACCTATTAAAGTTGAAGAAAAGACTATCACTTATAATGATCCTATTGTTCCTATTGCTTATATTGAGAAACCACATTTCCCTGTTAGAATAAAGGATCATGCTAAAGCTTCAATTATGGTTAACAAGAGTAATATTAAGAGACCTAAACCCCCTGAGCAAATTAAAGTTGAACCTAGTATTGCTATGGTTAAAGATCTCTTGGCCGATAATATTGATGGGCATGTTATTTACTTCTGCAATGAAGCTGCTAGAATTGCTAGACCTGATGCTAAAAATAAACATAGACCTGTTGTAGGCATGCCTGTTATTTCTGTTAAAATAGGAGATCATTGCTATCATCGCTTATGTGATATGGGTTCTAGTGCAAGTGAAATACCTCATTCCTTATACAAATAAATTTTTCATGATATTGCACCTGCTGAGATAGAATAAATTGATGTTACAATTAAGCTTGCTAATAGAGATACTATTTCACCAGTTGGGATTGTTAGAGATGTTGAAGTCTTGTGTGGGAAAGTTAAATACCCTGCTGATTTTCTTGTTCTCGGTTCTCCACAAGATGACCTTTGTCCCATTATATTTGGCAGACCCTTCTTGAATACTGTTAATGCTAAGATAGACTACGATAAAGATATTGTTTCTGTTGGTTTGGGGGATATGTCTCATGAGTTTAATTTTGCTAAGTTCCGTAGACAACCCCATGATAAAGAATTGCCTAGTAAAGATGAAATTATTGGTCTTGCTTCTATTGCCGTGCCTCCTACTGACCCTTTAGAACAATATTTGCTAGACCATGAAAATGATATGTTCATGAATGAAAGAAGGGAAATAGATGAAGTATTCTTTAAACAGGGACCTATTCTGAAACACAACTTTCCTGTTGAAATCCTAGGGGATCCTCCTCCACCCAAGGGTGATCCCATGTTTGAGCTTAAACCATTGCCTGATACTCTTAAATATGCTTATCTTGATGAAAAGAAGATATATCCTATTATTATTAGTGCTAACCTTTCAGAGCATGAGGAAGAGAAATTATTGAAAACTCTGAAGAAGCACCGTGCTGCTATTGGATATACTCTTGATGATCTTAAGGGCATTAGTCCCACTCTATGTCAACACAAAATAAATTTGGAGAAAGACGCCAAACCAGTTATTGATCACCAACGACGGCTAAATCTTAAGATGAAAGAAGTGGTAATAAAGGAAATATTAAAGCTCCTTGAAGCAGGTATAATTTATCCCGTTGCTGATAGTCAGTGGGTAAGTCCTGTCCATTGTGTCCCTAAGAAGGGAGGTATTACTGTCATTCCTAATGATAAAGATGAATTGATTCCGCAAAGAATTATTACAGGTTATAGGATGGTGATTGATTTCCACAAATTAAATAAAGCTACTAAAAAGATCATTACCCTTTGCCTTTCATTGATCAAATGCTAGAAAGATTATCCAAACACACACATTTTTTCTTTCTAGATGGTTACTCTGGTTTCTCTCAAATACTTGTGTCAACTGATGATCAAGAAAAGACTACTTTTACTTTCCCTTTCGGTACCTTTGCTTATAGATGTATGGCTTTTGGTTTATGTAATGCACCTGCTACCTTTCAAAGATGCATGATGGCTATATTCTCTGACTTTTGTGAAAAGATTTGTGAAGTTTTCATGGATGATTTCTCTATTTATGGATCCTATTTTGATGATTGCTTGAGCAACCTTGATCGAGTTTTGTAGAGATGTGAAGAAACTAACCTTGTCTTGAATTGGCAGAAGTTCCACTTTATGGTTAATGAAGGTATTGTCTTGGGGCATAAAATTTCTGAAAGAGGTATTGAAGTTGACAAAGGGAAAGTTGATGCTATTGAAAAGATGCCATGTCCCAAGGGCATCAAAGGTATAAGAAGTTTCCTTGGTCATGCCGGTTTTTATAGGAGGTTCATTAAGGACTTCTCAAAACTTTCCCGGCCTCTGACTAACCTATTACAAAAAGATATTCCTTTTGTCTTTGATGATGATTGTGTAGAAGCATTTGAAATACTTAAGAAAGCCTTGATTTCTGCACCTATTGTTCAGCCTCCTGATTGGAATTTACCCTCTGAAATCATGTGTGATGCTAGTGACTATGCTATAGGTGCTATTCTAGGACAAAGAGTCGATAAAAAATTAAATGTTATTCAATATGCTAGTAAAACTCTAGACAATGCCCAGAGAAATTATGCTACTACTGAAAAGGAATTCTTAGCAGTTGTATTTTCTTGTGATAAGTTCAGACCTTATATTGTTGATTCTAATGTAACTATTCACATTGATCATGCTGCTATTAAATATCTTATGGAAAAGAAAGATGCTAAACCTAGACTTATTAGATGGGTTCTCCTGCTACAAGAATTTGATTTGCATATTATTGATAGAAAGGGAGCTGAGAATCCCGTTGCAGACAACTTGTCTAGGTTAGAGAATGTTCTTGATGACCCACTACCTATTGATGATAGCTTTCCTGATGAACAATTAGCTATAATAAATGCTTCTCGTACTGCTCCATGGTATGATGATTATGCTAATTACATTGTTGCTAAATTTATACCACCTAGTTTCACATACCAGCAAAAGAAAAAGTTTTTCTATGATTTAAGACATTACTTCTGGGATGACCCACACCTTTATAAAGGAGTAGATGGTGTTATTAGATGTTGTGTACCTGAGCATGAACAGGAACAGATCCTATGCAAGTGTCACTCCGAAGCTTATGGAGGACACCATGCCGGAGATAGAACTGCACATAAGGTATTGCAATCGGGTTTTTATTGGCCTACTCTCTTCAAGGATGCCCGTAAGTTTGTCTTATCTTGTGATGAATGTCAGAGAATTGGTAATATTAGTAGACGTCAAGGAATTCCTATGAATTATTCACTCGTTATTGAACCATTTGATGTTTGGGGCTTTGATTATATGGGACTGTTTCCTTCCTCTAATGGGTATACACATATTTTAGTTGCCGTTGATTACGTTACTAAGTGGGTAGAAGCTATTCCAGCTAGTAGTGCTGATCATAACACCTCTATTAAGATGCTTAAAGAAGTTATATTTCCGAGGGAGTCCCTAGATACTTAATGACTGATGGTGGTTCACATTTTATTCATGGTGCCAGAGGGAGTCCTGGATTAGGGGGTCTCCGGACAGCCGGACTATCTCCATTGGTCGGACTGTTAGACTATGAAGATACAAGATTGAAGACTTCGTCTCGTGTCCGGATGGGGCTCTACTTGGTGTGGAAGGCAAGCTAGGCAATATGAATAGGATATCTCCTCCTTTGTAACCGACCTTATGTAACCCTAACCCTCTCCGGTGTCTATATAAACCGAAGGGTTTTAGTCCGTAGGACAACAATCACAACATACAATCATACCATAGGCTAGCTTCTAGGGTTTAGCCTCTCTGATCTCGTGGTAGATCTACTCTTGTACTACCCATATCATCAATATTAAACAAGCAGGACGTAGGGTTTTACCTCCATCAAGAGGGTCCGAACCTGGGTAAAACTTCGTGTCCCCTGTCTCCTGTTACCATTCGGCCTAGACGCACAGTTCGGGACCCCTACCCGAAATCTGCCGGTTTTGACACCGACATTGGTGCTTTCATTGAGAGTTCCTCTGTGTCATCGCCATTAGGCTTGATGGCTCCTACTATCATCAATAGCGATATGGTCTAGGGTGAGACTTTTCTCCCCGGACAGATCTTCGTATTCGGCGTCTTTGCACTGCGGGCTAATTCGCTTGGCCATCTGGAGCAGATTGAAAGCTACGCCCCTGGCCATCAGGTCAGATTTGGAAGTTTGAACTGCACGGCCAACATCCGCGGAGACTTAATCTTCGACGGATTCGAGCCACAGCCGGGCGCGCCGCACTGTCGCGATGGGTATGACCTAGCTCTGCCGCTGAATAGTACCCCAGAAGCCGCGCCCGCATCAGCTCCGACCCTTAGTTCAGAGCCAACTGCGCCAATCGAGGATGGGTGGTTAGACACCGCCTCAGGGGCTGCAGTCTCAATGGCGATCGAGCCGAACACCAGCATACCCCTCTGCGCAGCCCGTGACTCCAAGGTGCCGGACTCTTTTTCTGACTCCGAACCGCCCGCGCCCGTGTCAATCGAATCCGATTGGGCGTCGATCATGGAATTCACCGCCGCGCATATCTTTCAGCACTCGCCCTTCGGCGACATTCTGAATTCACTAAGGTCTCTCTCTTTGTCAGGAGAGACCTAGCCGGATTATGGCCAACAGGATTGGGATGCGAACGACGAAGAAATTCGACGCCCACCCACCACCCACTTAATAGCCACTGTCGATGACTCAACCGACATGATCGACTTCGACTCCAAAGACATCGATGGTATGGACGACGATGCGGTAGGCGAAGAGGAACCACCGCCCACAGGGCGCTGGACGTCCACTTCATCATATGACGTATACATGATGGACACACCAAAAGAAGATGACGACGAGGAACGGAAGGACGCACCGAAGGCTTGTTCCCTCGAGAAGCAGTCAAAGCGGCGGCGCAAGCGCCGCCCCAAATCCCGCCTTGGCAGAAATAACGATCATACAGACCCAGCGTTGGAGCAGGGCGAACCACTGCCGGACCACGGCAATACGGAGAATCAAACCGAACAAACCAATTCCGTCAAAGATAATAGTCCGGGCGACATAACGCCGGACAGGCACCTGGAGCAGCAGAATGCCCGTCAAAGGCTTGTTACCACCGCGAGGAGTCTGAAAAAGCAGAAGCAAAGGCTCAAGGCTGCACAAGACACACTCCAACTCAGATGGAGTAAAGTACTCAACACAGCAGCGAGGTACGACGACAATCGCCCCACCAAGAGCTACCCAAAGTGGAAGTTGCTACCTGAATTCGATGAGGAGGCCTCAGACCCCCCACAACCAAAAATCAAAACAGCCACCTGGCCGGATAGACGACCTCATGGCCAACATCGAGTGGCAAACAACGCCACTCACAAGCCAATACGCGATCCACACGAGGGCTCGCACCAAAAGGACGGCGCAACCAGATCCATCTATGGACCACGCAAGCGCGCCCTAGCATACAATGTAACACAACAAACATCCGAACAATGCGGTACACCCAGATACAGGGGTGCCGCACACCCCCTATGTTTCACAGATGAGGTGCTGGACCATGAATTTCCAGAGGGATTCAAACCCTTAAACATAGAGGCATACGACGGAACAACAGACCCTGGGGTTTGGATTGAGGATTATATCCTCCATATCCATATGGCTCGAGGAGATGATCTCCACGCCATCAAGTACTTACCCCTGAAGCTCAAAGGGACAGCTCGTCACTGGCTTAAAGGCCTCCCCGAAAACTCCATTGGAAGCTGGGAAGAGCTCAAAAACGCTTTTCGGGCAAATTTCCAAGGGACTTATGTCCGACCTCCGGACACGACGATTTGAGTCATATAACTCAACAGCCCGGAGAGTCAGCCCAAAAACTTTGGAACAGGTTTCTTACTAAAAACAACCAAATTGTCGATTGTCCGGACACCGAAGCGTTGGCAGCTTTTAAGCACAGTGTCCGTGACGAATGGCTTGCTAGACACCTCGGCCAAGAAAAGCCGAGAACAATGGCAGCATTAACAAGCCTCATGACCCGCTTTTGCGCGGGTGAGGACAGCTGGCTAGCCAGATGCAGCACCAGCGACCCCAGTACATCTGAAGTTAGAGATGGAAACGGGAAATCACGGCGCAACAGTAGTAACAAACGCCGGAATAAAGAAGACAACATGAAGAGCACGGCAGTAAACGCCGGATTCAAAAGCTCTCGGCCAGGTCAGCAAAAGCCGCCCTCTAAAGGTGCCAGAGACGAACTGTCCAACCTAAACAAAATTCTGGACCAAATATGTCAGATCCATAGCACCCCTGGTAAACCTGCTAATCATACCCATAGAGAATGTTGGGTCTTCAAGCAGTCCGGTAAGCTCAACGCCGTACACAAGGGGGAGGATACACCAAGCGAAGACGGGGATGAGCCTCTCAAGCAAGACACTGGGGAACAAAAGAAATTTCCACCAGAAGTCAAAACAGTAAATGTGTTACACGTGATCAAGGGAAGAAACAAAACGACACTCCCAGAAAAATATGCCCAAGGGCCTATCACCGCGGAGTCCTGCCACTGGTCGTCTCAACCGATCACTTTCGACCATCATGATTACTCAGCAAGTATCCGGCGTGCAGGATGGGCTGCCCTGGTATTAGACCCAATAATTGGCAGATATCACTTCACACGAGTCCTGATGGACGGTGGCAGCAGTCTAAACCTGATATATCAGGATACAATCTACGAAATGGGGATAGACCCAACAAAAATTTGCCATAGCAATACTACCTTTAAAGGAGTAACGCCAGGCCCATGGGCTCATTGCATGGGCTCCCTGCTGCTAAAAGTTATATTCGACTCCCCCCATAACTTCCATAGCGAACATTTAACCTTCCACATCGCTCTGTTCCAAAGTGGCTATCAAGCACTACTCGGACGCAAAGCTTTCGCTCGCTTTAATGCAATACCGCACTACACTTCCCTCACACTCAAGATGCCCGGTCCACGTGGCATCATTACAGTAAATGGAAATATTAAGCGATCTTTGCACGGAGAAGAGAGTGCGTCTGCCTTGGCAGCCGCACACTAAAAACGGCCTCACCAACTAAAGCATTTAACAGGTCATCAAGACCTCGGACACGGTTAGACGAGTCCGGCACAGCTATGTGTAATTCATACCAGATCAATGGTCACACCCTATACAAGGGGCTCATCGCGCGCAGACAAGTGGCAATTTTTTACACATCTTGAATTATACTTGGTTCCCTTAAAAACTATCCTTTTGCATGACAACTTTTTCACCTAAGTTCCTCTCTTTTACAGATGATCATCGTGCTACACCCGTCCAGGATACGGCACAACGGAGACACAGGCGCAGACGTGCAGCAGGGACCCGCTCCAAGGATTCTTTTTAGATTAAGACCCTGCGTAAACCTTTTTTACTGTCTCTTGTTGATACATATCCACCAAATTCTCAGCACAGTTGGGAAGGATGCTGACGTCTTGGCATGTGGCCACGTCAGAATAATGCACGTACCTGGACACAAGGGGCTTCTTATGAGGGGCACTATTTAGGCCGGGTTTATACCATAAAGACCGAATACCTTAGGGAGTGTTTGGCGTCGCGAGTTTGGCCTTATATGCATCAGCTCCGAATCATTGTCTTTGGTCAAATGTTGGGTTTGCCCGGCTCCTGTGTTTTGGTGCCTTATGTTCTGTTTTACCGGCTAAGGTAGCACCGGGAGAATTACTGCGATTGTGCCCTGGTTCATCCGGACGAGCACCTCAGTAGAGAAAGCCGAAAACTGACTATCATGATATAGCGTGAGACTGGTCAACCACTCGGTGACCTATTGGAATGTTAGAATTCCTCCGCCTTAACGAAGGGCCGTTTTCTGGCCAGGCATGTACGCACTCCACGATCGGGAGAGTGCGGAGCCACCAGGGGCTATCTAGTAGCCCCACTGTCAAAATCCTATGGCTAAGTGAAAGTGTTAAAGCATTATAGTCCGGTTGCCTCGCTCGCTACGCTATCACCTCCTTAATAGGACCAATATGTTGGGTTAAGTGTGAACACGCGTTTTTTGCGAGCACCTCCGCATTATATGCGTGGGGGTTGAAGCCGACGGCTGCAATCTTTCAGGTTATACACATGTATACATAAATGGCCGCGCAGGAGGCATCATACTACTTTCAGACAAAAGTATAAACATAACCTTATAAAAAGTTCATAAAAGCATTGTGCTTACAATGAGAATACATATCACTCAAACATAATATTCTTCGAGCACTGGGCGTCTATCAAACGAGCACCCTCGAGAACCTCCTCGAAATAGTGCTCGGCAGCCACCCGGCCTATGGCCGAACCCTGTGCCGCAACAGTGGTAGCGTCCATCTCCGCCCAGTATGCTTTAACACGGGCAAGGGCCATCCGCGAGCCTTCTATGCACGCCGACCTCTTCATCGCATTAATGCGCGGCACCGCATCAAGGAACTGCTGCACTAAGCTGAAATAGTTGTTTGGCTTTGGCCTTTCCGGCCATAGCTGATCCACAACAGACCTCATGGCGAGTCTGGACAACCTATTCAGTTCGGCCCATTCGGCTAGCTGGTCAGTCAATGTAAGCGGACGCTCTAGAACATGGAATTGCGTCCAGAACAGCTTGTCCACTTCACGATCTGTCTGACCTTGGAAATACTTGGCCGCATCGGCAGCGCTCGCCGCCAAATCCATATATGCATCTGCCGAACTCCACAGCCGATCTAGTGGGGCATACCGTGGATCTCCGAACTTCCTCCGTAACATGAAGGGTTTCCCAGCCGCAATATCCCCGGCTTCCCGCAGCTCCTCCTTCTCCCCTCTCATAGCAGAACGGGTGTCTTTGTCCGCCGCCGCGGCCATCTCAAGGTCCGTTGCCTTCGCTCGGTTTTCTTTTTCAAGTACCCGGCAATGGTCAGCAGTGTCTTTTAGTTCTACGGCCATCTTGGCCATCTTCTCTTGGCTCTCGCAATGTGCGGCCTTCTCGGCTTTCAACTCTTCGGCCGCCTTCAAAGCAGCCGCATTACTAATCCTCGCTTGTTCCTTGGCTCGGGCAAGTTCTGCCCGCAAGGCTTCTACGGTGGCAGCTCCATATGCAGTCACAACATATTAAAGATACTGGCATCATGCTGCTCTTACTATGTGGCGTTCACCGGATAATAACACTTACCTTGTGCCTCGTCAAGCCTCTTGTTAACAAGCTTGATGTCGGCGTCTGCCGCATCCAGTTGCCATATTAATTTGGCAAACTCACTAGTCCGGCTAGCCACCAGAGCTTCCACCACCTCCACATAGGGGCAGTCTGGTTATTGCCTGGGAATATGATCCTCTGTTTGCTGCCGTTCTCGACGACAACCAGAGTCTCAAGGGCTACTATCTACACAGGGCACACCTAACATGTGCAGTACTATCACATATTATTTCACGTACCTCAAAGCCTGTCAGTAGACTCATAAAGGCTTCATGTAATCTGCTTTTGGCGGACGAGATTCTCTCCATCACCGTACCCATCAGCATACGGTGTTCTTCTGAGATGGCCGCTCGCCCCACCAACTCCCTCAGAACGTCCGACCGCACACCAGACGGTGCCGGACTCTTTTGTATGCTCTCTTCGGGAGCCGGACACTGGGGACTTCGGGGGTCTACAGGACTATCTTCTGGCCTCACCGGATCCGGAGAGGCCCTCCGTGACGACACTTCGGGGTCGCCCGCTTCTGGAGCGGAGGAGTTCGGGGGAGGCGTTTCGCTCTCCATCATCTCTGCAAGAAGATCCCCCGAAGACGAGCTCATTTGAGAGGGGCTAAGGCCCGAACTGCAAGATATATGCGGTGGTTATTTTCTCAGAGAAAAAAGATAGCATACCTTTACTTTTAAAGTATTTTGGATCACTTACGACTCGTTGGAGGGCTGATCCCCCCGCGGACTTTGTGCGGCAAAAGCACCCCCCGAGGCAGGACCCTCTGTGGGAGACTTCTTCTCCTGTTTGGAGGCTTCGGCTTCCGGATCCTCGGAAGCAGTCCTTTTCCTCCCCCGGTCGTCCTCCTTCATGGAGACGCTCGTTCCCTCGGTTGGAACGGGCAGCGATGGGGGCCCGCGTCCGCCCATATTATCCCACCCGGTATCTTCCTTCAAGGGCTCCGGGCAAGGTGCGACTTCGAGCATCTTTCCCAATACCGGATTTTCCAAACCCTCAGGGAGGGGGGCCAAACACCGAATCATCTTCGCCTTTGTTAGTCAGTCCTGCTCAAAAAGCAAACTCTCAGAAATAACTTCGAATAAAAGACAGTGTGTTCGGCTAGAGGATTTCTTACTTGTTCGGCGGTGCGGTTACTGCTCAGGCCCACGTCCTCGGTAATATCTGGACATTCTACTTGAGGTCTGAAGAATGACTTGTACATCTCCTCATGTGTCAGGCCGAGGAAACTTTGAATGGCACGTGGTCCCTCTAGGTTGAACTCCCACAAGCGAAGGGGCCGGCGTTTGCAAGGCTGGACTTGACGAACCAGCATAACTTGTATTACCACAACCAAATTAAAATCTCCCTCGAAGAGATCTCGGATGCGGCTTTGCAGTATTGGCACGTCCTTGGCTGGACCCCAGCTCAGACCTCTACTAATCCATGACATCAGTTGTGGTGGGGGGCCCGAGCGGAAAATGGGGGCAGCCGCCCACTTGGCACTTCTGGGAGCCGTGACGTAAAACCACTCCCGTTGCCATAATTCGGACACCTCTGGAAAGGAACCTTTCGGCCATGGAGCTCCTGCCATCCTGCCTATTGATGCACCTCCGCACGCTGCATGTTGCCCCTCGATCATCTTCGGCTTTACTTCAAAGGTCTTGAGCCACAGGCCGAAGTGAGGGGTAACGCGGAGGAAGGCCTCACACACGACAATAAATGTCGAGATGTGGAGAAAGGAGTCTGGAGCTAGATCGTGGAAATCTAGCCCGTAATAGAACATCAAACCCCTGACGAAAGGATCCAGAGTGAGGCCTAGACCTCGGAGGAAGTGGGATACGAACACAACGTTCTCGTTGGGTTCGGGAGTAGGGACGATCTGCCCTCGAGCAGGCAGCCGATGCGAAACCTCGGCGGTCAGGTATCTGGCCTCCCTCAACTTCTTAATGTCCTCTTCCGTAACGGAGGAGGGCGTCCATCGGCCTTGAAGGCTAGATCCGGACATGGTTGAAGATCCGGAGCACCTAACCTGGGCTTTGGGTGTTAGAACTCGAGGCGGGGGGAAGGGTTCGATTGAGCACGAGAGGGAAAAAGCGAAAACCTTGTCCCCTTATAAAGGGGGTGAATATCAAGCGTCCTCTCCGTAGCCGTTTGGGACTTGCCTATAATCTAGGAGTCCTAGACACGGTTGGGTTACCCACGACCGCATTAATGAGAATCCCGTAATTGGGGGAACACGATCTCCGCTTCGGCAAGACGTGTCAAGAAACTGCCTCGTGTTATGTGCGGGGCTGGTTAAAAGAAATGGTTCGAATAATCACCGGGCCATGACGTAACATCACGTTGCCGAAACAAGCCAGCAAATTAGATCCGCGACAATATTATTCTCTCTACGGTGGAATGTGGAACTTATTTTGTAGGGTCGGACACTATCCTCGTATTCAAATTCTTCTGTGATGTATTCGGAGAAGGAACCCGCCTTGCAATGCCGAAGGCAATACTGTGCGCCGGACTCATCGTCATTGAAGCCTGGTTCAGGGGCTACTGAGGGAGTCCTGGATTAGGGGGTCTCCGGACAGCCAGACTATCTCCATTGGCCGGACTGTTAGACTATGAAGATACAAGATTAAAGACTTCGTCTCGTGTCCGGATGGGGCTCTACTTGGCGTGGAAGGCAAGCTAGGCAATACGAATATGGATATCTCCTCCTTTGTAACCGACCCTATGTAACCGTAACCCTCTTCGGTGTCTATATAAACCAAAGGGTTTTAGTCCGTAGGACAACAATCACAACATACAATCATACCATAGGCTAGCTTCTAGGGTTTAGCCTCTCTAATCTTGTGGTAGATCTACTCTTGTACTACCCATATCATCAATATTAATCAAGCAGGACGTAGGGTTTTACGTCCATCAAGAGGGCCCGAACCTGGGTAAAACTTCGTGTCCCCTGCCTCCTGTTACCATCCGGCCTAGACGCACAGTTCGGGACCCCCTACCCGAGATCTGCCAGTTTTGACACCGACAGTGCCTTTCATAAAATGCTTGCTAAGTATGATGTTAATCATAGAATTGCATCTCCATATCACCCGCAGTCTAGTGGTCAAGTAGAATTGAGTAACAAAGAGCTCAAATTAATTTTGCAAAAGACTGTTAATAGATCTAGAAAGAATTGGTCCAAGAAACTTGATGATGCATTATGGGCTTATAGAACTGCATATAAAAATCCTATGGGTATGTCTCCGTATAAAATGGTTTATGGAAAAGCATGTCACTTACCTCTTGAATTAGAACATAAGGCATACTGGGCTATTAAAGAGATCAACTATGACTTCAAACTTGCCGGTGAGAAGAGGCTATTTGAGATTAGCTCACTTGATGAATGGAGAACCCATGCCTATGAGAATGCCAAACTGTTTAAAGAAAAAGTTAAAAGATGGCATGATAAAAGGATACAAAAGCGTGAGTTTAATGTAGGTGATTATGTATTGCTATACAACTCACGTTTAAGATTTTTTGCAGGCAAACTTCTCTCTAAATGTGAAGGTCCTTACGTTATCGAGGAGGTCTACCATTCCGGTGCCATAAAAATCAACAACTTCGAAGGCACAAATCCGAAGGTGGTGAACAGTCAAAGAATCAAACATTATATCTCAGGTAATCGCATAAATGTTGAAACTAATATTATTGAAACCGTAACCCCGGATGAATACATAAGGGACACTTTCCAGAATGTTTCAGACTCCGAAAAGGAATAGTTACGTGGTGCGGTAAGTAAACCGACTCCAAAACAGTTCTAATGGCAACTTTTCTCCGTTTTGGAATATTTAAGAAAATAGGAAAATAAGAAGTAGTCCAGAAAGGACACGAGGCTTCCACGAGGGTGGAGGGCACGCCCTACCCCCTGGGCGTGCCCCCTGCCTCTTGGTCACCTCGTGTGCCCTCCGGACTCCATTTTCTTGCACGATACTTCTTTTGGTCGGCAAAAATTCATTATATAATCTTCCAAAGGTTTTGACCACCATACCACGCAAAAATCCTCTGTTTTTGTTTCAAGCTATTTCTGCTGTAGATTTAGAGCAAGATGTCTTCCCAAGAGTTAGTCGGGGCGAGTCGGGTGTCCCATCCGACACCGGGGCCAAGAGCAAACAACAATGCCGACCACTTTGGGCCATCAACCGAGGAAGAGATGGAGGCTGACTTGAAAAGGATAGATGCCATGGAAGAGGATGAAGAAGTTACTTGTTGTTTCCGAGCCGGATTTACGATGGGGGAACTACAGAGCTCAGCCATTCCAAACTCGTTGATCCCTTCCAATTTTAGATTTCTTTCTTATGAAAATATGAAAAAGAGTGTTATTTGTTCTCCAACAGCTATGCAACATCCATGGGTGAAAGGAGCTTTAGCCGTTACGGGCAAGCTCCGAAAGGAAATAATGGACCTCAAGCAGCAAGTCAAAGCTTGAAGAAGAGAACCATATCCTGAAGGGCATCATCGCCAAGAATATCACGTCACCATATCCGAAGAAGGAGACATAAACACACAGGTATGGGCACTCCCCTTGGCAACTGCCAAGCTTGTGGGAGTGCCCCGGTATCGTATCACCATCACTTTTACCTTTACCCTTTTTTTGTTAGTTCGATCCTTTTGATAATATCTTGATCTAGTAGAATAAAGTTTTAGTATGATCTAGTTGTGAGTTTTGCTTTATGACCTTCCTATGTAATCGAGTCCATGAGCTATATATAATAAAGATTAGTGATGAGTCAAGGACTTAATTATTTTGCTATGATCTTGAGGGAATAAAATTAAAGAGAAGAAATAAAAAGAAATAAAGAGATCATATGGATCTTATGGACATTAATGACTTCACATATAAAGAGTATGATGAATAAAAGTTGTTGAGAGTTGACAAACATAGTTTTGGTCATCATTGCAATTAATAGTAAGTAATAAAGAAAGACAGGTTTTCACATATAAATATACTATCTTGGACATCATTTATAATTGTGAGCACTCATTAAAGTATGATATGTTAAAGAGTTGACGTTGGACAAGGAAGACAACGTAATGGGTTATGTTTTCTTACATCTGAGATAAATTATATCGGCATGGATCATCCAACATGTTGAGCTTGCCTTTCTCTCTCTTGCTAGCCAATTTCTTTGCACCAAGTAGAGATAGTACTTGTGCTTCCAAATATCCCTAAACCCAGTTTTGCCATGAGAGTCCACCATATCTACCTATGGATTGAGTAAGATCCTTCAAGTAAGTTGTCATCGTTGCAAGCAATAAGAATTGCTCTCTAAATATGTATGACTTATTAGTGTGGAGAAAATTAGCCTTATACGATCTTTTCATGTGGAAGAAATAAAAGTGACGGACTGCATAATAAAGGTCCATATCACAAGTGGCAATATAAAGTGACATTCTTTTGCATTAAGATTTCGTGCATCCAACCATAAAATCACATGACAACCTCTGCTTCCCTCTGCGAAGGGCCTATCTTTTATTCTTGTCTTATACTTCATGCAAAGAGTCATGGTGATATTCACCTTTCCTTTTTACATTTTATCCTTTGGCAAGCACATTGTGTTGGAAAGATCCTGATATATATGGCTAATTGGATGTGGGTTTTCATGAACTATTATTGTTGACATTACCCTTGAGGTAAAACGTTTGGAGGCAAAACTATAAGCCCCTGTCTTTCTTTGCGTCCGATTAAAACTTCATAACCATAAATATCGCGTGAGTGTTAGCAATTATGAAATACTAAAAGATGGTTGAGTATGTGGACTTACTGAAAATCTCTTATATTGACTCTTTCCTATGTTATGATAAATTGCAATTGCTTCAATGACTGAGATTATAGTTTGTTAGTTTTCAATGAAGTTTCTGATTCATACTTGAGTATGTGAATGAATTGTTACTTTAGCATAAGAGATCATATGACAATATATATTTATGTTGTTGTTCTAAGAATGATCATGATGCCCTCATGTCCGTATTTTATTTTATCAACACCTCTATCTCTAAACATGTGGACATATTTTTCGATTTCGGCTTTTGCTTGAGGACAAGCAAGGTCTAAGCTTGGGGGAGTTGATATGTCCATTTTGCATCATGATTTTATATCGATATTTATTGCATTATGGGCTGTTATTACACATTATGTCACAATAATTATGCCTTTTCTCTCTTATTTTACAAGGTTTACATGAAGAGGGGGAATGCCGGCAGTTGGAATTCTGAATGAAAAAGGAGCAAATATTAGAGACCTATTCTGCACAACTCCAAAAGTCCTAAAACTTCACGGAAGTTATTTTTGGAATTAATAAAAAATACAAGAGAAAGAATCCACTAGAGGGGGCCCACACCCTGGCCACGAGGGTGGGGGCGCGCCCTACCCCCGGGGCGCGCCCCCTGCCTCGTGGGACCCCTGGTGGCCCTCTGATGCCCATCTTTGGCTATACGGAGTCTTTTGTCGAGGAAAAAAATAATAAGCAAGCTTTTGGGAAGAAACTCCGCCACCACGAGGCGGAACCTTGGCGGAACGAATCTAGGGCTCCGGCAGAGCTGTTCTGCTGGGGAAACTTCCCTCCAGGAGGGGGAAATCATCACCATCGTCATCACCAATGATCCTCTCATTGGGAGGGGGTCAATCTCCATCAACATCTTCACCAGCACCATCTCATCTCAAACCCTAGTTCATCTCTTGTATCCAATCTTTGTATCCAATCCTCAGATTAGTACCTGTGGGTTGCTAGTACTGTTGATTACTCATTGTAGTTGATGCTAGTTGGTTTACTTGGTGGAAGATCATATGTTCAGATCCATTATACATATTAATACCCCTTTGATTATGAACATGAATATGCTTTGTGAGTAGTTACGTATGTTTCTGAGGACATGGGAGAAGTCTTGCTATAAGTAGTCATGTGAATTTGGTATTCGTTCGATATTTTGATGAGATGTATGTTATCATCCCTGTAGTTGTGTCATGTGAACGTCGACTACATGACACTTCACCATTGTTTGGGCCTAGAGGGAGGCATCGGGAAGTAATAAGTAGATGATGGGTTGCTAGAGTGATAGAAGCTTAAACCCTAGTTTATGCGTTGCTTCCTAAGGGGCTGATTTGGGTCCATATATTTCATGCTATGGTTAGGTTTACCTTAATACTTCTGTTGTAGTTGCGGATGCTTGCAATAGGGGTTAATCATAAGTGGGATGCTTGTCCAAGTAAGGGCAGTACCCAAGCACCGGTCCACCCACATATCAAATTATCAAAGTACCGAACGCGAATCATATGAACGTGATGAAAACTAGCTTGACGATAATTCCCATGTGTCCTCGGGAGCGCTTTCCTTCATATAAGAGTTTTTCTAGGCTTGTCCCTTGCTACAAAAAGGATTGGGCCATCTTGCTGCACCTTATTTACTTTTATTACTTGCTACTTGTTACAAATTACCTTATCACAAAACTATCTGTTACCGATAATTTCAGTGCTTGCACAGAATACCTTACTGAAAACTGCTTATCATTTCCTTCTGCTCCTCGTTGGGTTCGACACTCTTACTTATCGAAAAAGCTATGATAGATCCCCTACACTTGTGGGTCATCAGTGAGCCATTAACATTCCAAATCAACAACAACACAAAGCAAAGTAGGACTGGACCGGAGCCAAGGGATCCATGGGAAGGCAGATGGAAGCTTCATTGATCACCTGATTTTTTAAGAGGCAACTGGAAGAGGATGAGATTTAGAGCCAAGTTAGCCGCCAATCCTCCTCTAACTTCCTCCTATGATCCCTCTATATTCTCTTTCTTCGTGTTCGTCCAGATGCTCCCTGTGTCTCTCTCTATCTCTCGCTATAAATTAGGCATGTCTCATACCTTTCCAGTACACCATCTTAATTGGATGCTTGATTGCCTTGGCTTCCCTCTCACAACTCTCTGAACTTAGTTAACAATATGCAGTTGCTTTCTCTTGCCTTCGCTGCTGCTATGCTCTTTCTTACTTGTGGTATTGTCCAAGGTTTGTTTATCTATAGCCATATTTTACTTTTAGTCATGCATGCTGGCTGGAGGCATGTTACCATGATTATTTTTTCTGGATAACTAATTGTACTGGCACTTTTGTAGGTTTATTTTACAGGGGAAAAAGGAGAGCAATGCTTTCTAAGCTGATGTCATTTGCGAGTTGAGTTTTTATCCTAACAATATTTGTACCAAGTTTTGTTGACACTTATTTTGTGACAGAGAGAGTAGTACTTAACGTTTGAACAAAGTGACATGTTGACCTGCAGCTAGCTAGCATGACCATTGATTAGTTGAGGAAATTAAGGAGGAAGCACACAGAGCAGTCACTTGTGTTTTGAGACCACTTGTAGTTGACCAACTTATTATTACAACCAGTAGCTAGGATTATTGAACTGGTTTAGCAAGGCCGTGTGCAAAACGTAAGCACCGGGTGATATACAAGCAGGAGACCGAAATTTGAGCTATCTCTGAGGGCATCTCCGACACTCGTATTATCATCATCGTTGATAAATATGCCATGTATACTATTTTGATGATGTGGCACAAATTAATTGTAGAGAGAGAAGGAAGCTGTATCGTCCTGAACCAACGTGCTCATAGTGGGCACAAGCTACAAGGTAAATTAGCAACACGGATCTTGATGTTGAGACTGCTCATAGCGAGAAGTATTGTATACTAGTATCATGCATATTGTTTTGCATGACACAATTACTGGAACATTTATTACGACATTTTAGCTACTTGTAAGTTGCCTGAATTTTAAATTTGGGTTACTTGATTTCTTGGCCGTTGATTTTTACTCTGAGATTCGTGCAATGTTTTTTCTCCTCGCTTATCTTGTTTGTTGTACTGTTTTTTACTGACCCCATATTTAGTAGAAGCACTTTAACTCTGTGATCCAACCCTCCTCTCTCCCAGTTTGTTTATTTTATGTGTTTTTGCTTTTGTTTTTGTTTTTCTTTCTTAGCTAGTTTTTTTCCTTTTTTGTGGGTATTATTGGAATGTTGGGTGAGTGTAAATTCATACACATAAATACTATGAAATATGTCTGAAAATATATTATTATATGATTATTGTTGCATACTATAAAAAGTGCAATTTTAGAACGAAGTTGTGTGCAAGTTTTTATTCTTTTTCATTATCTGTCTTTTTTAAAGGGTAATACTATTGCTACTAATTCATTATTTCTTATTTTGAATTTCTTTCATTTTCTTTTCTTTTCAAGGGTAAAACCATTGTCACTAATTCATTCATTTTAAAGGACTCTTTTGCAAAATTCTACTATTATATGTTTATTCTTCATATTTTAAAAACACATTTTTGTGAATATTGTGTGCCAATTTTGTCATTTTTTTTAATTTTTTAACTTCTTTCTTCTTAAAGGGTAATACCAATGCCACTAATTTATTCTTACTTAGAAAATTTATTATTTTGATTTTGTTTAAGTTTGTATTTCATTTTATTTCTAATTTAAGGATAATACCAATACCACTAATTCATTCCTTCTTAGGAATCCCTTTTTGGGAGATTCCACTAGTATATGTTTATTCTTGCATATTATAACAAAGCGCATTTCATGTGTAAATTGTGTGCAAATTTTGACATTATTTTGATTTTGTTATAGATGTTTCTTCACTTTGTTTCTTATAAAAGGGTAGTATCAATGCAACTAATTTACTCTTCCTTAGAAAACTTCACTATGATTTATTAGTTTTTTAATTTTCTTTCTTCTAGAAGGGTAATATCAATGCCACTAATTCTTTCTTTCTTAGAAGACTTTATTATTTTGATTTTTTAGTTTTATTTCATTTCTTTCTTCTGAAAGGGCAATACCAATTCCACTAATTCATTCTTCCTTAGGGAACTTCATTATTTTTATTAATTAGTTTTTATTTTATCTTCTTCCTTCTGAAAGTGTAATAACAGTTCCACTAATTTATTCTTTCTTAGAAAACACATTATTTTGATTGTGTTTATGTTTCTGATTTTCTTTCTTCTTTAAGGGAAATATCAATGCCTCCTTAATCATTACTGCTTAGAAATATTCCTTTTACGAAAATTCCGCTATTATAGGCTTATTCTTGCATATTATAGAAATGCGCAATTCTTGTAAAAATTGTGTGCAAATTTTGTTACTTTTTCTTTTTATTTCTTCTCAATTGGTAATACCAATGACACTAATTAATTTTGCCATTATTTTTTATTTTTATTCTTCTTAAAGGGTAATATCAGTGCCATGAATTCATTCTTTCTTTGACAAACTTCTTTATTTTGATTTTGATTTTGGTTTAGTTTTATTTTCTTTTTTTAAGGGTAGTATCAATGCTACTAATTCATTCCTTACTCGAAAGCTTCTTTTTCCTAAAATTTCACTATTACATTCTTGTTTTTGCATATTATAAAAATCCCATGTTTTGTGTAAATTTTGTCATTATTTACTTTTTTCATTATCTTTATTCTTATCATCGCCGCAAGTCTCTGTTTCAAAGCGATCCCATCTGGAGCCGTGTACCGGAGTTCCACCGGAGGGGGAAACCATTGTGGTTGCCATCTTCATCAACCTTGTTGCCTCCATGATGGTGTGTGAGTAATTCTTTCAGGACCTATGGGTCCATAGTAGTAGGTAGATGGGTCTCTCTCTCTCTCTCTCTCTCGGATCTTTAATACCATGTTCTCTTTTAAGATCAATCCAATGTAATTCTTGTGGTGTGTTCATTGGGATCCGATGGATTCTGGATTTATGATTAGATTTTTCATTGATTTATATGTAATCTCTTGAAGTTTCTTTGTGCAAGTTAAATAGCTAGCCAGGATGGATGTGTAGTTCATCAAAGAGAGTGGTGAGTAGTAGTGGGTTCAATGTTGCGGTGATTTCTATATCATAGTCATAGAAAAGGACAAGACACGTATTTGTATTGTTGCCACTAAGGATAAACAACGGGGTTTAATCTTATTGCTAGATTTATTTTTGTCTACATTATGTCATCTTGCTTATTGTGTTACTCTGTTTCTTCCAAACTTAACACTTTGAGATGCATGCTGGATAGGGGTCTTTGGGTGGAGTAATAGTAGTAGATGCAATTGGATTAACGGTCTACTTATCAGGGACATAATGCCTTTGTGAGATTGTGCCATGAATAGTCATAGTTATAAATTGTCACTATTATGTCAATTGCCCAACAGTAATTTGTCTACCATGGAATTACCTGCTTTCGAGAGAGATGTCACTAGTGAACCTATGCCCCCGGGTCCATTCTTAATTAATACAAAGCTCCTATAGATTTTTCTCTTTTTATTTTCCTTTACTTTTTGTTGTTTTTCTATTATCACTATCTATTTGCTTTTAATCTTGTAACTAGCAAGACAAGGGGCCTGACAACCCCCTTGCCAAGTTGGGTGCAAGCATTCGTATTATGTTTGTGTGCAAGTGTTGTTTACATTGTTAGCTTGGTGACTATTACTGGTTCGATAAACCTTGGTTTTTAATTAAGGGAAATACTTTCTAATGTTCTGCTACATCACCTTTCCTCTTCAGGGAATCCAACAACACCTACGGGAGTAGCACACTTTCGGTGACATGGACGCCGGGTGTTGGGCGTTCCCTTGAGTCCGGTGATGAGTGATACGTCTTTGTTGTATCTACTTTACCTAATGCTTTTTCTCTTGTTTTGGACACTAATTTTCATGATTTGAATGAAACTAACAAGGACTGATGCTATTTTCAGCAGAACTACCATGGTGTTTCTTTTGTGTAGAAATAAAAGTCTTGGAATGGCACGAAACTTTTTGGAGATTTTTTATGGAATAAAATAAAAATACTGGAGCCAAGAACCACCAGAGGGGGGGGGGCTGGGTGAGCACAACCCACTAGGGCGCCCCTCCCTCCTGGAGCCCAAGTGGGTTGTGCCCACCTGGTGACCCCGCAAACACTGACTCCAACTCTATAAAATCCTATTTTCAGAGAGAAAAATCAAGGAGGAAGAATTATCATGTTTCACGAGACAGAGCTGCCGCCGCCTCCCGTTCTTCATCGGGAGGCCAGATCTGGAGTCCGTTTGGGGCTCCGGAGAGGGGGATCTTCAATCTTCGTCATCACCAACCTTCGTCCATCGCCAATTCCATGATGCTCCCTACCGGGAGTGAGTAATTCCTTCGTAGGCTGATTGGTCGGTGAGTTGGATGAGATTCATCATGTAATCGAGTTAGTTTTGTTAGGGCTTGATCCCTAGTATCCATTATGTTCTGAGATTGTTGTTGCTATGACTTTTCCATGCTTAATGCTTGTCACTTTGGGCCCGGGTGCCATGATTTCAGATCTGAACCATTTATGTTATCACCATTATATCTATGTTCTAGATCTGATCTTGCAAGTTATAGTCACCTATTACATGTTATGATCCGTAAACCCCGGAGTGACAGTATTTGGGATACTTTCCGGTGATGACCGTAGTTTGAGGAGTTCATGTATTCACTATGTGCTAATGCTTTGTTCTGGTTCTCTATTAAAAGGAGGCCTTAATATCCCTTAATTTCCATATGGACCCCGCTGCCACGGGAGGGTAGGACAAAAGATGTCACGCAAGTTCTTTCCATTAACACGTATGACTATTTACGGAATACATGCCTACATTATATTTATGACCTGGAGCTAGTGCCGTATCTCCCTAGGTTATGACTGTTATATGATGAATATCATCCAACAAATCCGCTGATCTAATGCCTACAAATTTCTCTTATATTGTCCTTGCTAAGTTACTACTACTACTGTTATTGTTACACTTGCTACAAAATCATTGCTATCATTGTTACCATTACTATTGTTGTTGCTACTACTATGAAAACTATCATACTACTCTGGTACTTATCACTTTGTTGCAGATAATTAATCTCTAGGTGTGGTTGAATTGACAACTCAGCTGCTAATACTTGCAAATATTCTTTGGCTCCCCTTGTGTCGAATCAATAAATTTGGGTTGAATACTCTACCCTCGAAAACTGTTGCGATCCCCTATACTTGTGGGTTATCAAGACCTTTTTCTGGCGCCGTTGCCGGGGATCATAGCTATATTTGTTGAGTCACTTGGGATTATTATCAATTTATCACTATGAAGAATCTGAAGGATACCAAGACTAAGATATTTACCTCTAAGACGAGGGGAGGTAAGGAATTGCCATCTAGCTCTGCACTTGATTCACCTTCTATTTTGAGTAAACTTGCAACATCACAACATGCTATTAATTCTTATATGTGTCAAGTTATTTATGATGCTACTTCTACTATGGATAATGCTTCTGATGATGCTAGTACCTTGCTTGATGATGGTGTGCCACTAGGTGATTTTCTTGATGGACAAATTGCTAGAGTACTAAAACTGATGAAATACCCAAATCTGAAAATCTTGAAACGCCTATTAGGCCTAGTCCTCCTAGATATGAATTGCCTAAGATACCGGAAGGTTATGTTATGGATGAGGAGACAACTAGTGACTTTCTTGCTTGCAATGATAGGGATGATCTTGAGAAATTATTATGCAAACTGAAAGAATAATCTTTGAATGCTAGAATGAAATGTGATTCTAAGGTTGCTACTGCACCTATCTTTGTTGATGATAAGGATTATGAATTTTCTGTCGACCCAGAGTTAATTACTTTGGTTGAATCTGATCCTTTCTATGGTTATGAAACTGAAACTATTGTTGCACACCTTACTAAGTTGAATGACATAGCCACCCTATTTGCTCATGATGAGAAAATTCGCTATTATTACATTCTCAAATTATTTCCATTCTCCTTAAAGGGTGATGCTAAGACTTGGTACAATGCTCTTGCTCCTGGTTGTGTGCATAGTCCCCAGGATATGATTTATTACTTCTATGAAAACTATTTTCCTGCTCATAAGAAACAAGCTGCCTTACAGGAAATATTTAACTTTGTGCAAATTGAAGAAGACAGTCTCCCACAAGCGTGGGGGAGGCTTCTTCACTTGCTGAATGCTTTGCCTGACCATCCTCTTAAGAAAAATGAAATACTTGATATCTTTTATAATGGACTAACCGATGCTTCCAGGGACTTCCTAGATAGTTGTGCTGGTTGTGTTTTCAGGGAACGAACTATTGAACAAGCTGAGGAACTATTGAATAACATATTGAAAAATTATGATGATTGCACTATTCCTAAACCACCGCCTAAACCCAATCCAAAGAAGAGGGGTATCTTATATCTCAGTCCTAAAGATATGCAAGAGGCTAAGAAATGTATGAAGGAAGGTATTAAAGCTAAGGATGTCAAAAAATTACCTCCTATTGAAGAAATACATGGGCTTGACATGCCACCACCTAACGTGGTAGAGGTAAATTCTTTAATGAAATTCAATGCTAAAGACAACCCTTGTAATATGCATCCTAGCCAATGCCTTTATGAGTTTGATAAATACATTATAAATCAAGATCACTTCAATGCAAATGTTATGAAACAATTGAAATACAATTCTGATATGATTGCTCGCTTGAGTGACTTGCTATTTAGAATCTCAAATGATGTTAGAGGTGTAGGAAAACATGCCTCTATGGTTCAAACTCAACTGGAACAAGTTGCTAAATCTCAAAGAGAATTGCTTGATGAAATGAATAATAATATCAATGATCATGTTGTTAGAGTAATGACTAGAGGAGGTAAAATGACTCCGGAACCACTCTATCATGAGGGACCGATATGTCTCCAATGTATCTACTTTTCCTAATGATTTTCCTCTTGTTTTGGACTCTAATTTGCATAATTTAAATGAAACTAACCCGGACTGACGCTATTTTCAGCAGAACTACGATGATGTTGTTTTTGTGTAGAAATAAAAGTTCTCGAATAGGAACGGAACTTTCTGAGGATTTTTTATTTAATAAATAAGAATTTCTGGAGCCAAGAACCACCGGAGGGGGGCACCTGAGTGGGCACAACCCACCAGGGCACCCCTCCAGGCACGCCCAGGTGGGTTGTCCCCACCTGGTGGCCCCGCAGACCTCAACCCTGATACTATAAAATCACATTTTCGGGGGAAAAAATCAGGGAGAAAGAATTATCGCGTTTCACGAGACGGAGCCACCGCCACCTCATGTTATTCATCTAGAGGCCAGTTCTGGAGTCCGTTTGGGGCTCCGGAGAGGGGGATCTTCGATCTTCATCATCACCAACCCTTCTCCATCGCCAATTCCATGATGCTCCCCACTGGGAGTGAGTAATTCACATAGGTATAATGGTGATAACATAAACGGTTCAGATCTGAAATCATGGCACTTGGGCCCAAAGTGACAAGCATTAAGCATGGCAAAGTCATAGCAACATCAATCTCAGAACATAATGGATACGATCTTGCAAGTAATAGTCACCTACTACATGTTATGATCCGACAAATCCGGAGTGACAGAAGTCGGGACACTTCCCGGTGATGACCGTAGTTTGAGGAGTTCATGTATTCACCGTGTGTGTCGGGGGTTTGGTGCGACATATGCCAACGGATGGCTTATCATGGTGGGGGCGAGTAGAACGTCGCCGGTGCCTGGAAACGGGATGAGGCGAAGGCATGCATGCCGGCGAATCTTACCCAGCTTCAGGGCTCTCCGGGGAGATAATACCCCTACTTCTGCTCTGCGGGGTATCCGCATGGTCACTATGGCAAAGTGTTTACACGGTTGCTCCTTGAGCTGTTTCTTGGAGGTAGGAGAGGGCAAGGCTAGCTCTCTCCCTTCTATATGATCTGGCCTAGAGCTAATGGGTTCCAACCCTTTGCATGGGTGCCCTGGGGGTTTATATAGGCCTACCCCCCAGGGGTACAATGGTAATCCGGCTGGACACGGGCCCAGCCGTCAGTGCCTCTGGCCTCCGTCTTCTCTGCCGACCGCTGGGGCCCGCCGACTGGCGGGCCCCGCCGACTGGCCTGGTACGGAGCCGACAGGCCGCGTCCGCCGCGGGCGGGTCTTGCCGGCTGCTGATTACTGTAGCCGTGCTTCTGATGACGCGGGCTTGATCATGAGGTCGTGGCAACAGCCCCGCCGCCCGGCGGGCGATCACTGTCGCCACTCCCCATCACATCTTGATTAATGGCGCGTGGGCCCCGGGGAAGGGCTCGGCCGACTCCCCCAGGCTGACTCCCGACGGGTCCGACTGGTGGTCCTCTTGCCATCTCCTGGGGTCTCACCGACTGGTGGGACCTGCTGCCTCTAGGCCGTACAGACAAGTCGTCGTGGGTGCATGATTCGGTTCTGCGGTGCTGATGTTAGGGCCAGCATGGCAACAGTGCTACGCCGCACGGAGATCTTCCGGGGCACGGCGTGCTGTGGCCATGCCTGCCCTTGGTAAGGGGCAGGAGCGGGCTTCATTGTTGCCACTCCCCTGCCCCGTCCCACTTGATGAGATCATGAGGGGTGTTGGAGTCGCAGGCCGACTCCTCAAAGCCGGATTCTCTGGAAGTCGCTAGTCAGGAGTCGGCTTTCCCTGAAGTCGTCCCTGGGACTCAGCCGTGGGTGGTTAGTCGGCCATCTTGCCGTTGACATCCTGAAGGTGGCTCTTCGTCCTGGGGTCTTGAGGGGCGCAGCCTGCCCCGATGTCTTGAAAGGTTCTGGGGCTCGGGTTGGCCTACCCGTGGCCCATCACTCCGACAGTAGTCCCCGTAGCTGGTGAGGCGCCGCGGATGATCGGCCGAGAAGCCTCAGCAGTTTCTCTTTCCGTGTGCTCAACACATGGTCTTTGATCGGCCGAGTCGGACTCGCTCGATTCGGACTCACTCAATTCCGACTCGCACGATATTTCGAACGTCGCGGCGGGATCCAAGTGGCGTGCTAGCTAAGCCTCCAGGCCGTCGCCCGTTCTAGGCTTGTCACGCGATGGCACGTGGCTGGGCCATCCTGCCAGCCTACGCGCGCGACGGGACAGGCCCATTGGCGGGGCCCGCCACTACCGCGCCTCGGCGCCCGAGCGGATCCGCTGTGGCCCCGGCGGATGGTTGGGATTCCAGTGGAGTTACTGCGCGCAGTAACTTTATCGTGGATCATGGGGATCGTGGGGCCGTGGGCGCAGTAAATCCCCATGACCGCCCCCTCGGCTTCGCAGCCCACAGGGCTATAAGTAGGGGGAAGAGGGGGGCACGCGCACCCCTCCTTCCCACCCCTCCTCATTCTCTTCCTTCTCACTGCTCCTCGCTCTCCTCCTCCTCCTTCTTCTTCACTCCGCCGCGCGCCCAAGCTCCGGAACGCCGCGGCGACAGCTCGCGATGAGTTCTTCCTCCGCCGCCGCGCCTCCCCCGGTGCGCTCCGGCACTTGGGACGGTTCTGAAGTCCATGACGACCACATTGAGTTCCTTCGCCGGACTCGTCGGCTCCCCGGCGAGGATCACGTGCGGGTGCGCCTTGCGCCGAAGGGGGAGATTTCCCCCGCGCCGCAGGAGGGCGAGCGGGTCATCTTCCGCTCGCACTGCTTGCGCGCGTTGGGGCTGCCGGCGAGTAGTTTATTCCGATCTTTCCTGGAGTTCTACGGCCTCCAGCCGCACCACCTCACCCCCAACACAGTGCTACTGTTGTCCGCCTTCGTGGCTTTGTGTGAAGGATTCCTCGGAGTCCTCCCCATCCTCGAGCTCTGGGGGGAGTTCTTCTTCTCCAAGCTCGGCACCCAGGCTGCGGGCGTGCCGGCTCAGTGCGGCGCTTTCATCGCCGTGCGAAGGTGAGGGGCCGACAATCCCTTCCCTTCCATCTCGCTGATAAAGTCGGTGAAGATGTGGCAGAGATCCTACTTTTACGCCAGGAGCGTCTCCGCGAGAGGGGACTTGGTCAACCTGCCGGCTTTCGAAGCCGGCCCGCCGGCTGGGCAACTGCCCAACTAGTCGTACCGGGCCAAGTCGCTGATGCCTGCCGGAGCCGGCGCCATCGCGCGACTCCGAGTGCTGATGCAGTCGGAGGGTTTGACCGGTCCAGACCTGCTGGCCGCCTTCATGGCGCGCCGAGTTCTCCCACTCCAAGGCCGCCCCCACATGATATGCCAGATGAGTGGGCATCGCGACCCGAGTCGGATGTGCACCAAGGACATGCCTCACGAAGAGGTAGCCTTCATGGTGAACTACCTCTCGGACAGCAAGCTCCTGGAGGATTGGCGGTTCGCAAGGAGCCGTACTCCCGCGCCAAGCCCCCGCCCATGGTGAGTTGCCTTTCCTTTCTTTCTTTGGATTGTCTTCTCACTCGCCGAGTTTGTTTTGACCAGTCAGCTTTGGCCAGAATCCCCTCCTCCACCCGCCAGCCGGCACCTCGGGGGCGGCCCGCGAGTTCCTCGCCGACCGGGTGGAGAGCAACGTCGACGACCCCGATCTGGGGTTGGCGGCTCTGGAGGACGACGCCGAGGGAGGAGGAGGAACGGCAGGCGACTTCAGGCCTTCGGCCACTTTCACCGACTGGCCTGATGACGACGCTGAGGGGGAAGTCGCCCCCCGCCATCGGCCAGGATCCAGCCAGCCTAGCGCGGGCTCTTCTGCTGCGCCGGGTGCTCCAGGCGGCGGGAAGAAGCGCAGGGCCGTGCTGACCTTGTTCGGCAGTCGGCCGAAGAAACCCAAGGGTTCGGCTGCGGCGACCCGGCGGGACGAGGCGGCCACGAAGGCCATCCGCTTCCGTAAGGAAGTGAAGAAGCTGCCATTGGTCTCCGCATGAGTATTCTGTCTTAATGCTTTGTTCTTTCTTTGTGACTTTGTCTGAGTCTTTGCTTGCCCCCCTTGCTTCAGGGCTCCCCTCTCTCTTGAGAGGGTCACCGCCGCCTCCGTCATGGGGTCAGCGGAGACGTCCGCCACTACTCGGTGGATTGACCCCGCTGCTGACCTCCGGGAGGCGACAGAGCGGAATGCGCAGGAGAAGCGCAACGAAGAAGAGGCCGTTCGCCTGGAGAAGGCGGAGGCCTCCACCAAGAAAAAACTGGCGGAGGCCGAAGCCGCCGCCACGATGAAGCGGCAGGCTGAGGAAGCCGCACGCCGCCAATCAGCGGTGTTCGTCACCCCGTTGAACTCTGCGCCGCCGCCTCCGGAGCTCACGGGGCAGACTGGAGAAGCCGGCGGGGAGAACCCCGTCGTGGAGAGGGAGGGCAGCGACCCCTCTACGCCGGATGTGAATGTTCCGCCGCCGCCTCCGCTGCCGTCTGAAGGTGCGCAGGGCGAGCAATCCGTGGACCCTCCGGTGCCGCCGACCGAAGACGAGGCCGTGGTGAGGCTACTCCTCCAAGTCGGCTCGGCAACGCGCCGCCGTCTGGAGAAGGCGACTTCGGCACCCCGCCCCCTGGAAGCTGGCACTGCTAGCTCGACGATCCCAGATGCCGAAGCGATGAGCGCCACACCCATTGGGTGGGTGCGAGGAGACAGCAAAGGGACGCTGAACTAGGCACTCCTGGACATCCAGGCGAAGCTTCATGCTGAGGGCGATGCTCTCCAGAGTTGCACCAAGGCGTTCCTAGCGTCGCGGGCAGCCGTCCGGGTATGTTTTTTCCTTTGGTTTTTGTTTTCTTGTTCCTCTCTGTGGGGGCGCGCCAGCGCACCCACTGGGTGTAGTCCCCGAGTTTCGGGCTGGCTGCTGAGCAGGCGGCCCGGAACTCCAATTGATGAACTCTGGGTATTGACTTTTTGTCTGAAATGCGTGACACAGGATTACCACAACCTCCGCGTCACTGCCTTCAACCGTAACGTTGAAGAGCTGGGCAAGCGGACCGCCGATTTGTTGGAGAGCCGGAGTAAGTCTTTTTCCTTCTTTGCGGGGGCGCGCTGGCCCATCCGCGGGCTGTAGTCCCCGAGATTCGGGCCGACTGCTGAGCAGTCGGGCCGGATCTCCCCGGCGACCTTCTTTACTGATGACTTAACGCCTTCTTTATTCCTTCTTTTCAGGGGCCAACGCTGCTCTTCAACAGCAGCTGAGCGACGCCAACTCCGCTTTGCGCGCCAAAGGGGAGGAGTGCAGCAAGCTCGCCACGGAGCGCGATCTGCTGGCCACTCAATTGGCAGAGCAGAAGGAGCTGCTTGTGAAGACGCAAAGGGAGGCGGAGGAGACGGAGACCGCTCTCCTGGCCGAGTTCGCGAGCGAGCGCTCCTCCTGGTCTGACAAGGAGGCGATGCTGGCCTCCGGCTTCCGTGAGATCGAAGACATCGTTGATGGTGAGTTTCTTTACTTACTTTCTTCGAGCTGCCGATTTAAGTCGTGCCGACTCCTGGTTTTTAACTTGCTTCTTTGTTTCTTCCTGTCTTTGCAGACTTCTTTCCTGGGCACTCGCAGGCCGCCATCCAAGCCATCGAGGCTGACCGAGAAGGTCGGAGGGCGGAGGGCGCAAAGATTGCCGCCGACGCCCCCCGAACTCTTGACGAGCACATCCTGAGCATCGAGGCTCGCCTTCGGCCGGCTCATCGGATGCTGCGTCGGCTTCAGCGTGTTGGTGCCCAGGCGATTGCCGCCCTGTGGCCGAACATGCAGGCTCTGTGCACCCCCAGCCCGACGGCCGACTGGCTAGAGGTTGCGGCTGGTCGTCTTGAGGCCTGGAAGGGCTCTTCGCCCCGAGCTGGAGCGTGCCGGGCCTTGGAGTTCGTCAAGGCATGGTATCCGGGGCTGGATCTAGACCGGCTGGCCACGCTTCGGTCGGAGGCCCAGCCAGAGCTGGCAGCTGTGGAAGACGCCCTCGTCAAGCGTGCTGCGGCGATCGTCGAGTACAACGACACCAGCATCTTCGTCCCCGAGCGGTCTAAAGACGGCGAGGAGGTACCGCCAGAGTGGTTTGGGATGAACCCAGACTACGGCAAGGACACGGCGGAGGTGATTGGCTCCAGCGTCGAGGAGGAAGGAGAGGCGGAGGACGGAGGCGAGACGGAGGCACCAGAAGACGGAGCAGACGGCCAGCCTCAGCTCGACCGCGCCTCCAGCAACGAGCCGCGTGCGACCGACCCGACTGCCGGAGGCGATCAAGCTGAGACTAGCTAGCAGGCCGCCCCGACGCCTGACGCTGCCGCCTCCTCCGACCCTCCGAATCCGTCTGCTGCTTCCTAAGCTGCCGCTTTATCTTTATTTTATCTGCTTCAGTAGTCTTTGAAGAACTTGTTAATTCGCACAATTCCACCCGCGGGGTGTATTTTGAACCTCTGCTCAAAAATTCGGCCAAGGGCCTATGTTATGTAAATATATTTATCCGAGTTCTATCTTTTCTTGCTCATTGCTCTTTTGGCTTTTTTTCCTTTGCCGCTTTCTCTTAGTTGCCTGCCTTGCCAATAGGACAGCCGCTCTACGGACTGTCGCTGGATCAAGTGCTTGGCTACTTTGTCAAAGCAAGTACTTAGCCGTTTTTAATAGTTTTTGAGCAAGCTGAATAGAAGGCGGCAATTTGACTATTCGGGAGTCGGTTTGCGAAAAAAGGCTGGAAGCCGTCTTGAGCTATGTTTTATGCTTTGAGTCCTTAACCATTTTTCATGCGAACGCTCATTCTACCTTACCTCTGCCCACCATACAGTCGCTCTGCGAGCTGCGGCTTCTGACAGAAGACGGTTTAGGTGTTACACACTACTTGTCCGGCTATAGGAAGCATTTCATAGTGCAAGGCGGCAAGTTCCCGGGCCGACTTGTCGAGCCCGGTGCCAAGCGGCATGACAAAGAGTAAAATAGGCATAATTTTTATCATACGGACAAAAGAGGGCAGTCCCCGAGCTTGTCTCGGGGGGCCCGAAGTCTTGGTACTTTAATAAAAAAAGGTAGCATGGTACATACTGCATCAACTATAAAATCTTCGGAGGAGATTTGCATTCCATGGCCGCTCCGTCTCCTTGCAGGAGTCGTACCTCTTGCGTGCTCGGGGCTTCTGAGCGTCAATCAGGTAGTAGGAGTCGTTGCCCAGTACTTTGCTGATGATGAAAGGGCCTTCCCAAGGCGCCGACAGCTTATGCTGGCCGGCTGTTCGCTGGATCAGCCAGAGCACAAGGTCGCCTTCTTGGAAAGATCTTGGCCTGACCTTCCTGTTGTGGTATCGGCGCAGGCTCTGCTGATAGATGCTGGACCGGCTGAGTGCCAACAGCCGGCCCTCTTCCAGCAGGTCGACGCCGTCTTGTCGTGCTTCTTCTGCTTCCTCCTCGGTGTACATGGTGACTCGTGGGGAATCGAACTCTATGTCCGTTGGGATGACGGCTTTGGCACCATAGACGAGGAAGAAAGGCGTGAAGCCAGTTGACTTGTTTGGAGTCGTGCGCAGACTCCAGAGGATGGCTGGTAGCTCATCGAGCCAGCAGCCAGCCGAGCGCTCCAAAGGCTCGATCAGCCGGGGCTTGATGCCGGACAGGATGAGGCCGTTTGCTCGCTCCACCTGGCCGTTTGACTGTGGATGGGCGACGGACTCTAGGTCCAGTCAGATGCCCTGTGTTGCGCAGAAACGGGCCAAGGCGCCTTTGGCGAAATTTGTGCCGTTGTCGGTGATGATGCTGTGTGGTATGCCGTACCAAATTGTGATATCAGCGATGAAAGTCACGACAATTGGACCGTTTAGCTTCTTGATTGGCTTCGCTTCTATCCACTTGGTGAACTTGTCCACTGTGACAAGTAAGTGAGTTAAGCCACCTCGTGTTGTCTTGAATGGTCCCACCATGTCTAGACCCCAAACTGCGAAAGGCCAGGCAATGGGGATGGTCTTGAGTGCAGAAGCTGGCTGGTGCGGCTTGGAGCTGAACTTCTGGCACCCTTTGCATTTTTGGACCAACTCCTTGGCCTCTTCCAAGCCAGTTGGCCAGAAGAAACCGTGTCGAAAGGCTTTGGCGACGAGTGCTCTTGAAGCCGCATGGTGGCCGCACTCGCCTTGATGGATGTCTTTGAGAATCGCTTGGCCTTTCTCTGGCTCTACGCAGCGCTGGTAGACACCAGTGACGCTGCGCCTGACCAGCTCTCTATTGACTATGGTGTAGGCTGCCGCTCGATGTTGTATTTGCCGAGCTGAGGTCTCATCAGTCGGCAGCTCTTTGTTCATCAGGAATTTGAGGATGGGCTGGGCCCATGAGGGTGCTGCTATTTCTTTGACTGCCAGAACTGTGACTTGGACGAGGGCGGTTGGGCTGGGAGGCGGCGGGTTGGAGTCAACAGCTGCTTGCTGGCTTAATGAAGTCCCCAGGCCGACTGGCGCGGCCCTTGGGCCGAGTTTTGGAGTCTTCGAGTCCGCCACCACAGTCCCCGGGCCGGGTTCGACTATGGCGGCTTTGGAGTCATCCGCCAAAATCCCCGCACCGACTGCCGGGGCTCTGGAGTCGGATCCGACGTCTTCGGGAGGAGCGGGCATAGAAATGGAGTCTGATTCTGGTGAAGGCTTGACAGACGGCTTGAGGAGGCGTTGAAGGGCGACGCCAGATGGTATTGCTTGGCGGGTAGAGCCGATTCGTGCCAAGGCATCTGCTTGGTCGTTGTCGTTTCTTGGCACATGGAGGAACTTGCACCCTTCGAAATACCCGCTGAGTTGCTGTACGAGGAAACGGTAACTCGCATGTTTGCATCTTTCGCGTCCCAGTCACCAGATGACTGCTAGACCACTAAGTCCGAGTCGCCATAACACAAGATCCGGCGGATGCCAAGCTCTTTGGCAAGCCGGAGCCCGTGAATGGGCGCCTCGTACTCGGCGACGTTGTTGGAGGCGGCAAAATGGATTTGTAGTGCATATTTGAGCTTGTCGCCTTTAGGAGAGGTGAGGACGACGCTGGCTCCCAAGCCAGTGCGCATCTTGGAGCCGTCGAAATGCATCCGCCAATGGGTGGAGTCAGGCGCTGGAGGTAGGTACTGGGTCTCGGCCCAGTCGATGAGGAAGTCGGCCAATGCTTGTGACTTCATAGCGGTGCGGGGCTGGTAGTGGATGGTGTAAGGAGCCAGCTCTATGGCCCACTTGGCCACTCGGCCAGAAGCATCTCGGCTACCAATGATCTCGGCAAGTGGGGCCGTGCAGACCACCGTGAATGGATGCTCTTGAAAGTAAGGCTTCAATTTCTTGGCAGCAAAGTGTACGCCATAGCACATCTTCTGGTAGTGGGGGTAGTTCTGCTTGGAGGTCGACAGTACCTTGCTCAGGTAATATACCGGTCTCTGGATAGGTAGCGCCTTGCCTTCCTCCTTGCGCTCCACTACAATGACCGTGCTGACTACCCGGCTGGTGGCGGCGATGTACAGGAGCATAGGTTCCTTGAGAGTCGGAGCCGCCAGGACGGGTGGAGTAGTCAGCACCTTCTTCAACTGGTGAAAAGCTTCGTCCGCCTTATGGTTCCACTCGAAAAAAGTGGTCTTCTTCATGAGTTGGTATAAGGGGAGAGCTTTCTCGCCCAGCCGACTAATGAATCGGTTGATGGACGCCAAGCAGCCGGTGAACTTCTGCACATCCAGCAGTCGGCTGGGTACCTCCATTCTCTCAATGGCCTTGATCTTTACTGGGTTGCATTCTATGCCACGTTCATAGACCAAGAAGCCAAGGAGCTGGCCGGCTGGTACTCCGAAGACACACTTCTCGGGATTGAGCTTGATCTGGAACCGGCGCAGGTTCTCAAAAGTCTCCTTGAGGTCTTCCAGCAGTGTTCCATGCTTTTCCGTCTTCACCACCACGTCGTCCACGTAGACGTGGGCGTTCCTGCCGAGCTGCTTGAGGAGGCACTTCTGCATGCAACGCTGAAAGGTGGCGCCGGCATTCCTTAAGCCGAATGTCATGGTGAGGTAGCAGAAGGCTCCAAATGGCGTGATGAAGGCGGTCTTCAGTCTGTCAGCCGGGTTCAGCTTGATCTAGTGATATCCTGAGTATGCATCCAAAAAACTCAACAACTCGCATCTGGCTGTGGAGTCTATCACCTGATCGATTCTTGGTAGAGAAAATGGGTCCTTGGGGCAGGCCTTGTTGAGGCTCATGTAGTCGATACACATTCGCCACTGCTTGTTCTTCTTCAGTACCAGGACCGGATTTGCTAGCCATTCTGGAAAGAACACTTCCATAATGAAGCCGACTGCTAGGAGTCGGGCTATCTCTTCTCTGGCAACTCTTCTCTTCTCTTCTGATAGGCGGCGCAGGGGCTACCTGGCTGGCTTTGCATCAGATCGGACATGTAACTTGTGCTCGACGAATTCCGTCGGTACACCTAGCATGTCTTTGGGGGACCATGCGAAGATGTCCCGATTCTCATGGAGGAAATCGACGAGCTTGCCTTCCTATTTTCTGTCGAGGTTTGCACCTACGACGGCGTACCTCTCTAGGTGCTCTGGATCCAAGGGTATCTTCTTTGTCTCTTTGGACGGCTTGAACGAACCCTCAGCCTCTGATTCTTTTGGGTTGGGCGATACCTCAGGCTGCTTGCCGGCCTCGCCACAACTCGCTCAAGGAGCCGCTTCTCGGCCGGGATTACCAGGGACTCGGCCGGCCAACTGCTCTTAGTCGCGCAAGCAGACGAGTTCCGGTAGTCGCCAACCACAGTCAGAATCCCTCTGGAACCGGGCATCTTCATCTTGAGGTAGGCGTAGTGGGGGACCACCATGAACTTGGCCAAGGCGGGTCGACCGAGCAGCGCATGGTATGGGCTCTCGAGGTCCACCACTTCAAACCAAATAGACTCTCGGCGGAAGTGATCTTTGTCTCCGAAGAGGACGTCCATCAGGATCTTGCCGATTGGTGAGCAGGAAAGCCCGGGAACAATGCCGTGGAACACAGTTCGACTTTTTTGAAGCTGTCTTTGCTTGATTCCTAACTTCTCCATGGTGTCCTTGTACAGGATATTGATGCTGCTGCCTCCGTCTATCAGAACTCGCGAGAAACATGCGGCTCGTCTGTCCGTAGCAAAGGTGGCGTCCAGGACCAAGGCATAGGAGCCCAGACTCGGCATCACTTCTGGCTGGTCGGCCCTGCTCCAGCTGATGGGCTTCTCGGACCAGTGCATGAACTCTGGCGTCTCCGATGCTACGGCATTCACCTCTTGTCGCTTCAGCCGCCTGCTGCGTCGATCATCAGCCACATTGGTGAACATCATGTAGGCTCCGTGCTCTTTAGGGTATTCGTCTTGTACTGCGCCGACTGGCCTGATAGCCGGCTGCTGGGGCGGAGGCGGAGGCGGCTGCCCAGCAGGCGGGGGAGGCAGGAGGCCGTCTCCCTTAGTGATCCTGGTGAGCCAGTGGCACTTCCGGGTGGTGTGATTCGACGGCTTCGCACCGCTATGGAACTTGCAAGGTCCATCCAGGGTCTGCTCATAGGAGAAGGCCGGCAACCAGTTTAGCTTGCCGCCTTTCTGCCGCTTGGGCGGAGGCTGCTCATCTGGCTGCTGGGCTTCAAAGATCGCGACCTGCCGGCTGCTGGAAGCCGGCTGCGGGGCCTTGCGCTTGTGGTCGCCCTGCTGTTGTCGCCGGCTGGCGTCTCCCTGGAGTTCTAGGAGCTTGCAGGGCCACTTTGCCAGTTGTGCTGATTTGAATCTCCGCCTTCATGGAGGAGTCGGCGGTGGCGTACTTGTCCGCTATGATGAGCAGCTCGTCGAGGGTTTCTGGCTCCTCGCAGAGGAGCTTGTGCTTGAGGAGGGTGCCTTCTCTGCACCCGGCCGTGAAGTACTCGATGGCCTGCACCTCGTGCACGCCATCACAGGAGTTCCGAAGCTCGGCCCAACGTGTGAGGTAATCGCGAGTCGACTCGTCGGGGCCTTGCACGCACAAGGAGAGCTGACGGGGCTTGGGAGGACGCTTGTACGTGCTGGTGAAGTTGCGGACGAGCGCTTCGGTGAAGTCGACCCAACTATTGATGCTGCGGGGCTTTAGGCTGTTCAGCCATGTCCGGGCCGTGCCCTGGAGCATGAGCGGAACATACTTTATGGCGACACGCTTGTTGCCGTTTGCTATGCTGACAGCCGTGGAGTAGTCGACTAGCCAGTCTTCTGGCTTTACGGAGCCGGTATACTTGGGCGTGTCTCTTGGGAGCGTGAACTCTCTGGGAAAGGGCTCGTCTCGAATGCGGGGCCCGAAACAAGGCGGACCCAGCTCGTCCTCTTCTTCCAGCGCCAGGGATCGGTGAAGCCGGTCGATCCGGTGGCGGGCGTCATTCTCTCCAACTCCCTCACGGCGGTCAAGGCGGTCGCCGAGAGTCGGATGATCAACAGGCGGCGGGGAGACTCGCCTCTCCTTGCGAGGAGGGATAGGCGGACAGTCGTCCTGTCGTTCCACTGCCCTCGGGCAGCCGTCTCGGTCGCGCTCTGTGGTAATGCGAGTCCGACTGCGGCTGACAGCCGGATCCTTGTCTCTTCTTCCTCGGGCGCGGCCAGTCGGCGTCCGAGACGTCGCGCCTTGATCTCGGTGAAGGTCGTCATTTGGCCGCTGCGGCGCCTCCGTGCGGCAGCCGGCCTTGTTCTGCGCGGCGGCCGCGTCGAGGAGCCGCTGGACTCACTCCATCATGAGGCGGCGTTCTTCGCCCTCGAAATTGTCCAACTCATCCGCCGCTGCCTGGGCGGCTCGGATGTTCTCCGCTGGTGTAGCGTACACGGGGCGGCTTGCCCCAAACAGGTTGGCGATGGCTACGCCGCGCTGCTGAACTGCGCCAAGGTGGCTGGGCCCCGCCGGGGCCGGCGAGCCGCCGACAGCACGATCCATCTCCTGCTGGTAGGCTTCTGACAAGCGCCTCATGCTGGCCAGCTTCTTCCAGCCTTCAACGAGCTGAAGGCGGCGCGCCTCCAACGTCTCTGCGTCAGCGTCTTCCGGAATGGGCACAGTTAGGTCCTGTAGCGCCGTGCCGAGTGAGTCGTGCGCTCCTCCGTCGGGGAGCTCGTCATGACTGATGACTAGCACCTCGGTGACGGTGCTTCCGTCGCTCTCCGCACGAGGGAGGGGTTCGTCGTAGACCACCACATTGGTGGGGAAGGCATCGAGCGACGCGGTGTCGGAGTCGACCAGCATCGGGTCGGTGGAGCCCACAGACTCCAAGTCTACGGCAGGCTCGCCGGAAACGTGGAGTTGATCGAGGAGGCCCGCGAGGAGGCTCTCGGGGCCGCTCGTGCCTGCGTTGGATGCAGGTTCGTCGAAGAGGCGAACCTCGCCGACAAGTTCGGCCATGCAATTGGCTGCGCAGGCGATCTCAACGCCGCTTAGCGCGTCGGCGCAAACTCCGTCTGGCGTGCCTGGCTGGCTGCGCTCGCCAGGGAGAAAAAGGGTTCCCGTCCAGAATAGGTCTTCGGACGGCGGCGCACCAGGCCCCAAGGTGGGTGCAAAATGTCGGGGGTTTGGTGCGACATATGCCAACGGATGGCTTATCATGGTGGGGGCGAGTAGAACATCGCTGTTGCCTGGAAACGGGATGAGGTGAAGGCATGCACGCCGGCGAATCTTACCTAGCTTCAGGGCTCTTCGGGGAGATAATACCCCTACTTCTGCTCTGCGGGGTCTCCGCATGGTCACTATGGCAAAGTGTTTACACGGTTGCTCCTTGAGCTGTTTCTTGGAGGTAGGAGAGGGCAAGGCTAGCTCTCTCCCTTCTATATGATCTGGCCTAGAGCTAATGGGTTCCAACCCTTTGCATGGGTGCCCTGGGGGGTTTATATAGGCCTACCCCCAGGGGTACAATGGTAATCCGGCTGGACGCGGGCCCAGCCGTCAGTGCCTCTGGCCTCCGTCTTCTCTGCCGACCGCTGGGGCTCGCCGACTGGAGGGCCCCGCCGACTAGCCTGGTACGGAGCTGACAGGCCGCATCCCCCGCGGGCGGATCTTGCCGGCTGCTGATTATTGTAGCCGTGCTTATGATGACGCGAGCTTGATCATGAGGTCGTGGCAAGAGCCCCGCCGCCCGGCGAGCGATCACTGTCGCCACTCCCCATCACATCTTGATTAATGGCACGTGGGCCCCGGGGTAGGGCTCGGCCGACTCCCCCGGGCCGACTCCTGACGGGTCCAACTGGTGGTCCTCTTGCCGTCTCCTGGGGTCTCACCGACTGGTGGGACCTGCCGCCTCTAGGCCGTACACACAAGCCGTCGTGGGTGCAGGATTCAGTCCGGCGGTGCTGATGTCAGGGTCTACATGGCAACAGTGCCACGCCGCACGGAGATCTTCCGGGGCACGGCGTGCTGTGGCCATGACTGCCCTTGGTAAGGGGCAGGAGCGGGCTTCATTGTTGCCACTCCCCTGCCCCGTCCCACTTGATGAGATCGTGAGGGGTGTTGGAGTCGCAGGCCGACTCCCCAAAGCCGGCTTCTCTGGAAGTCGCTAGTCAGGAGTCGGCTTTCCCTGAAGTCGTCCCTGGGACTCGGCCGTGGGTGGTCAGTCGGCCGTCTTGCCGTTGATGTCCTGAAGGCGGCTCTTCGTCCTGGGGTCTTGAGGGGCGCAGCCTGCCCCGATGTCTTGAAAGGTTCTGGGGCTCAGGTTGGCCTACCCGTGGCCCATCACTCCGACAGTGTGTTAATGCTTTGTTCCGGTTATCTATTCAAAGGAGGCCTTACTATCCCTTAGTTTCCAATAGGACCCCGCTGCCATGGGAGGGTAGGACAAAAGATGTCATGCAAGTTCTTTCCATAAAAACGTATGACTATTTAAGGAATACATGCCTACATTATATTTATGAACTAGAAATAGTGCCTTACAGCCCTAGGTTATGACTGTTATATGATGAATATCATCCAATGAATTCACCGATCCAATGCCTGCGAATTTCTCTCGTATTGTCTTGCTAAGTTACTACTGCTATTGTTTCTATTGCACTTTCTACAAAATCATTGCTATCACTGTTATCATTACTATTGCTATTGCTACTACTATCAAAACTATCATACTACTTTGCTACTGATCACTTTGCTGCAGATAATTAATCTTTAGGTGTGGTTGAATTGACAACTCAGCTACTAATACTTGCAAATATTCTTTGGCTCCCCATGTGTCGAATCAATAAATTTGGGTTGAATACTCTACCCTCGAAAACTATTGCGATCCCCTATACTTATGGGTTATCAAGACCTTTTTCTGGCGCCATTGCCGGGGAGCATAGCAATATTTGTTGAGTCACTGGGGATTATTATCAATATCACTCTGAAGAATCTGAAGGATGCTAAGACTAAGATTTTTCCCTCTAAGACAAGGGGAGGTAAGGAACTGCCATCTAGCTCTGCACTTGATACACCTTCTGTTATAAGTAGACTTGCAACACCACCACATGTTATCAATTCTGATACGTCGCAAGTTATTGATGATGCTACTTCTACTATGAATGCTCCTCATGATGAAGCTAGTACCTTGCTTGATGATAATGTGCCACTAGGTGAATTTCTTGATGAACAAATTGCTAGAGTAAGACATGATGAAATTGTTGAAACTGATGAAGATCTTGAAACTAAAAATCTTGAAACACCTATTAGACTAGTTCTCCTAGATAGGAATTGGCTAAGATACCGGAAGGTTATGTTATGGATGAGGAGACCACTAGAGACTTTTGTCACATCCCTAGTTCTGGTATGCACTAGGCTAACCCTTCATGTGAGCATCATGTTTAAATTCAGATGAAATTTGAATTGAGGAATTTTCAAAAGCCTCAGAAGACCTCTAAAAATAACCAACATTTAAATCTCATCAAATGAGTCAAATAAAATGTTCTTGTTAATCTCTGGAAATATTGGGAAGGGATAAAATTCAAACCAATATTTCTAGAATCTCAGAAACAATTATTTTGGGCCTTTGAATTAATCCAATAAATATTTGAATTGGATCTATATTTGTTATATAATAAATATATGTTCAATAATTCTGGAAATTGTTGTGTAGCTTTGGATAAGTCCATTTAGTTCACACAATTATTTTCATGAATTTTGAAAATGGTTTGGTCTTTGAACTAAATCAAAACATAATAGAAAAAAATAGAAAAATAGAAAACAAAATAGAAAACCAGAGAGAGGAAAGAGCTTACCTACAGCCCACCTGGCGGCCCACTTACCTGGCCCAGCCACTAGTGGCAAGGTTGTCTTCAACCTTGCGCCTACTGGCAGCCAGCGCACGCGCCCGAGCGGTCACCTCCTGCTTCGCGCTGTCGACGCCCCCTGCGCCCTCGTCTGGCGTCGTCGAGCTGCCCTGGACGCCCTGAACCTTCTCCCTCTCTCTCTGCTCTCTCCCTCAGACTCTAGCCCTCTCTCCCAAACGCGCCCGAGTGCCTCCTCCGCCGCCGTCCGCTGCCACCATGGCCACCACGCTCCCCTCGCCCCTCCTCTTGGTCCACGAGCTCCGCTACCACACGAAGCTCCTCCACGCCGAAGCACAACTGCCCGGAAGCACCATAACGTCACCATCGATCGTTCTTCTCCGAGCACGGCCGCCGGACTCCATCGACGGATTCGTCGCCGTCACGACTTCCCCGAGCCCGCCGAGCTTCCCGTCTGATGCACCGTGAGCTCCTCTCCATTTCCCCCCTGTCCCCTTCCTCTAGCGCGTCCTCTAGCACCGATTCCGCCATGGCCGAAGCTCGCCGTCCGCCATTGCCGCCGCCCAACTCGCCGTCCCTGCCGTTGCACGCCACCCCAGCGCCACCCGAGGCCACCAATGGATGCGCCTCTTTGCGCCGCTTCCAACGTGCCCGGACACGCGACCTCTCGTCGCCGGAGTTGGCCAGACGAGCAGCCTCGCCGTGCTTTGTTTACGCCGGTGGTTGTAACACCGGCGATGATGATGTGGCACCGTCATTAGCAGTTAATGACCCCTCTAATTAACCACACTCTCACAGACATCCGGGCCCCACCGCCTAACTGACCGGCTAACTAAATAAGATTAAGTTTAATCTAATTCTAGTGGGCCCACATATCAGTTTTGACTATGCTGATGTGGCCGTTGACCCGACCCCACATGTCTGTGACTGTAGCCAGCGCTGTGTCACTGACCTACGGGTCCCACCGGTCAGGTTTGACCCGGGCAGCCCTGTTGACCCTGCTGACATCACCCTGACGCATTGCTGATGCAATAAGTCATTTTCTCGGTTTAAAATAATTAGAAAATTCCAAAAAATGCCCAAAACTTCTAAAAACCATAGAAAATAATCTATAACTCCAAATGAAATAAATTATATATGAAAAATTATCAGAAAAATGCAATCTATCCATTTGTGCTGTTTTCATGCATGACAAATCAACTTAACCTTGCTGTATAGATCAAAACATGATAATGCACATTATAAATACATAACTTGAGTTTGAATTTGAACCCTTGGTTCAAATTAGCTCAAACCCTTCTGGTTTTAGTTGCATTAGCTCAAATCACATCATATTGCCATGTCATGTTCATGCATCATATTGTTGCATTGCATTGCATTGATTATGTTTCTTCTCTGTTGCCGGTGTTGTCCCCTCTTAGTGGACGTAGTTTCGACGATGTGATCGATGACACCGATGAAGAACTATACTATCTTCAGAAGTGTCAGGCAAGCAAAACCCCCTTGTTCATTCCGATACAATCCCACTCTCTCGCTCCTGCTCTCTTTTACTGCATTAGGACAACACCGTTTCAACTGTTACATGCTGCGGTAGCTGAACCCCTTTCCTCTGCATGACCTGTCATTGCCACAGTAAATAGATGAAACTCACTAGCATGAGTAGGAATTGTTTGAGCCCTGATGTGCCTACTCATTCATGCTTGTTTTCATGCCTGCTACTGCTTAGAGTTGAGTCTGGTCTGATTCATCGGGAATGAATTGGAACATGGTGAACATGTCCTACCGTTGAGAGCTAAGTGTGTGAACACGATTTGGTAAAGGTAGCGGTGAGAGGCCATGTAGGAGTACATGGTGGGTTGTCTCATTGCAGCCGTCCTCAGGAACTGAGTTCTGTGTTTGTGATCCATGAACAGTTACTACCACACATTGGGTTCCGGTAACTCGGCCCCTCTCGGCTTATTAATCAACTCGATCTCTGTCCAGGAGTTGCAACTTGTTTCTGGTGTTTGTAGGTAGTGTTAGTAGTCTACCAAGTGGCACCCGGTACAGGTGGGCTTGGGACAGACTAGGCACAGTGGCACGGTGTACCCAGTGGCACCCGGATGGTGGGCTTGGGAACCCTTCACACATCGTTTGGGGCCGTGAGCGACACCCCGGCCGGATCTCCTTGCGGATGGAACCCGAATAGGCGGTAAACCTGGACTAGAGACTTGTTGGTTAGTCAGGTCGTGGCCGACTCCCTCGCTCGGCTTCCGCTTGAAGGTTGCCGAGGTACATGACGTGTACAGGGCGCTAAGTGGCGAGAGCGTGTGTGAAGAAGTACACCCCTGTAGGGTTATCATTATCTATTCGAATAGCCGGATTCCTCGGATATGGAAACTTGGACCCCTTGCATAGTTCATAGACAAGTGAAAGTGGATACTCTAAAATGCCCAAGATAAGCATGATTGCTACGGATGGCATTCTCGTAGGGAGACGGGAGCGGATCCATAGTGGTGTATTGATATGGTGAATATGTGGACTCGTGTGCGCCACCTCAAAAGAGTTACTTGCAGTCGTAGCTTAGGATAGCCACCGAGCCAAAGCTGGCTTGCTGTAGTTAAACTCCACCACCCCTTTTGTTGATACCGATGCATATGTAGATAGTTCTGATGTAAGTCTTGTTGGGTACATTTGTACTCATGTTTGCCTATTTTATGTTTTGCAGAGACGTCAGTGTCGCTAGTAGTTCCGTGTGGACTTCGACGTTTAGCTTGATACCTCAGCTACGATCTTGTGCCCTCGGTAGGATGTGGTAGATAGTCAGGCTTCTCAGCCTTTTTCATTTATAGATGTCTGTACTCAGACATGTTAAGCTTTCGCATGTGCTTTTATTGTATGCTATGATTGTTGGGTCATGAGACCCATGTTTGTAATATCTCGCTCTTTGGAGCCTAAAGAATAAATACTCTAAGTCGTAGAGTCTTGTTGTGATGCCATGTTGTATTGCACATATTGAGCATATTGTGTGTATGATTGAAATGCTTGGTATGTGTGGGATCCGACAACCTACTTGTTTATCCTTGGTAGCCTCTCTTATGGGGAAATGTAGTCTTGTGCTTCCATGAGCCATAGTAGTCCGCTACAGCCCGGTTCACCGCAGTCCTGCTAGCCCAGCACTACTTCACCGGAACACTTGACTAGCCGACATGTGATTCACTTCGTTCCTGTGTCTGTCCCTTGGGGGAAATGTCACGCGGTGACATCCGGAGTCCTGCCTAGCCTGCTATAGCCCGGTTCACCGGAGTCCTGTTAGCCGAGTGCTACAACCTGGATTCACACGCTGCTGATCGACATGCTCGATGTTGATTCATGTATGCCTGTCCTCGTAAGCTAGTGCCACTCTGGGTTCACGACTAGTCATGTCGGCCCAGGTTCTCTATCATATGGATGCTAGCGACACTATCATATACGTGAGCCAAAAGGCGCAAACGGTCCTGGGCCATGGTAAGGCGACACCCGTGGGAATACCGTGTGTGAGGCCGCAAAGTGATATGAGGTGTTACCGGCTAGATCGATGTGACTTGGAATTCGGGTCCTGACAGCTTTGGTAATAAAAAATTATCAGAAAAATCCAATCTACCCATTTATGCTGTTTTCATGCATGACAAATCAACTTAACCTTGCTGTATAGATCAAAACATGATAATGCACATTATAAATTCATAACTTGAGTTTGAATTTGAACCCTTGGTTCAATTTAGCTCAAACCCTTCTGGTTTTAGTTGCATTAGCTCAACTCACATCATATTGCCATGTCATGTTCATGCATCATATTGTTGCATTGCATTGCATTGATTATGTTTCTTCTCTGTTGCCGGTGTTGTCCCCTTTTAGTGGACGTAGTTTCGACGATGTGATCGATGGCACCAATGAAGAACTATACTATCTTCAGAAATGCCAGGCAAGCAAAACCCCCTTGTTCATTCTGATACAATCCCACTCTCTCGCTCTTGCTCTCTTTTACTGCATTAGGACAACACCGTTTCAACTGTTACATGCTGCGGTAGCTGAACCCCTTTCCTCTGCATGACCTGTCATTGCCACAGTAAATAGATGAAACCCACTAGCATGAGTAGGAATTGTTTGAGCCCTGATGTGCCTACTCATTCATGCTTGTTGTCATGCCTGCTACTGCTTAGAGTTGAGTCTGGTCTGATTCATTGGGAATGAATTGGAACATGGTGAACATGTCCTACCGTTGAGAGCTAAGTGTGTGAACACGATTTGGTAAAGGTAGCGGTGAGAGGCCATGTAGGAGTACATGGTGGGTTGTCTCATTGCAGCCGTCCTCAGGAACTGAGTTCTGTGTTTGTGATCCATGAACAGTTACTACCACACATTGGGTTCCGGTAACTCGGCCCCTCTCGTCTTATTAATCAACTCGATCTCTGTCCAGGAGTTGCAACTTGTTTCTGGTGTTTGTAGGTAGTGTTAGTAGTCTACCAAGTGGCACCCGGTACAGGTGGGCTTGGGACAGACTAGGCACAGTGGCACGGTGTACCCAGTGGCACCCGGATGGTGGGCTTGGGAACCCTTCACACATCGTTTGGGGCCGTGAGCGACACCCCGGCCGGATCTCCTTGCGGATGGAACCCGAATAGGCGGTAAACCTGGACTAGAGACTTGTTGGTTAGTCAGGTCGTGGCCGACTCCCTCGCTCGGCTTCCGCTTGAAGGTTGCCGAGGTACATGACGTGTACAGGGCGATAAGTGGCGAGAGCATGTGTGAAGAAGTACACCCCTGTAGGGTTATCATTATCTATTCGAATAGCCGGATTCCTCGGATATGGAAACTTGGACCCCTTGCATAGTTCATAGACAAGTGAAAGTGGATACTCTAAAATGCCCAAGATAAGCGTGATTGCTATGGATGGCGTTCTCGTAGGGAGACGGGAGCGGATCCATAGTGGTGTATTGATATGGTGAATATGTGGACTCGTGTGCGCCACCTCAAAAGAGTTACTTGCAGTCGTAGCTTAGGATAGCCACCGAGCCAAAGCTGGCTTGCTGCAGTTAAACTCCACCACCCCTTTTGTTGATACCGATGCATATGTAGATAGTTCTGATGTAAGTCTTGCTGGGTACATTTGTACTCATGTTTGCCTATTTTATGTTTTGCAGAGACGTCAGTGTCGCTAGTAGTTCCGTGTGGACTTCGACGTTTAGCTTGATACCTCAGCTACGATCTTGTGCCCTCGGTAGGATGTGGTAGATAGTCAGGCTTCTCAGCCTTTTTCATTTATAGATGTCTGTACTCAGACATGTTAAGCTTTCGCATGTGCTTTGATTTTATTCTATGATTGTTGGGTCATGAGACCCATGTTTGTAATATCTCGCTCTTTGGAGCCTAATGAATAAATACTCTGAGTCGTAGAGTCTTGTTGTGATGCCATGTTGTATTGCACATATTGAGCATATTGTGTGTATGATTGAAATGCTTGGTATGTGTGGGATCCGACAACCTACTTGTTTATCCTTGGTAGCCTCTCTTATGGGGAAATGTAGTCTTGTGCTTCCATGAGCCATAGTAGTCCGCTACAGCCCGGTTCACCGCAGTCCTGCTAGCCCAGCACTACTTCACCGGAACACTTGACTAGCCGACATGTGATTCACTTCGTTCCTGTGTCTGTCCCTTGGGGGAAATGTCACGCGGTGACATCCGGAGTCCTGCGTAGCCTGCTATAGCCCGGTTCACCGGAGTCCTGTTAGCCGAGTGCTACAACCTGGATTCACACGCTACTAATCGACATGCTCGATGTTGATTCATGTATGCCTGTCCTCGTAAGCTAGTGCCACTCTGGGTTCACGACTAGTCATGTCGGCCCAGGTTCTCTATCATATGGATGCTAACGACACTATCATATACGTGAGCCAAAAGGCGCAAACGGTCCTGGGCCATGGTAAGGCGACACCCGTGGGAATACCGTGTGTGAGGCCGCAAAGTGATATGAGGTGTTACCGGCTAGATCGATGTGACTTGGAATTGGGGTCCTGACACTTTGGTAATAAAAAATTATCAGAAAAATCCAATCTACCCATTTATGCTGTTTTCATGCATGACAAATCAACTTAACCTTGCTGTATAGATCAAAACATGATAATGCACATTATAAATTCATAACTTGAGTTTGAATTTGAACCCTTGGTTCAATTTAGCTCAAACCCTTCTGGTTTTAGTTGCATTAGCTCAAATCACATCATATTGCCATGTCATGTTCATGCATCATATTGTTGCATTGCATTGCATTGATTATGTTTCGTCTCTATTGCCGGTGTTGTCCCCTCTTAGTGGACGTAGTTCCGACGATGTGATCGATGGCACCAATGAAGAACTATACTATCTTCAGAAGTGCCAGGCAAGAAAAACCCCCTTGTTCATTCTGATACAATCCCACTCTCTCGCTCTTGCTCTCTTTTACTGCATTAGGACAACACCGTTTCAACTGTTACATGCTGCGGTAGCTGAACCCCTTTCCTCTGCATGACCTGTCATTGCCACAGTAAATAGATGAAACCCACTAGCATGAGTAGGAATTGTTTGAGCCCTGATGTGCCTACTCATTCATGCTTGTTGTCATGCCTGCTACTGCTTAGAGTTGAGTCCAGTCTGATTCATCGGGAATGAATTGGAACATGGTGAACATGTCCTACCGTTGAGAGCTAAGTGTGTGAACACGATTTGGTAAAGGTAGCGGTGAGAGGCCATGTAGGAGTACATGGTGGGTTGTCTCATTGCAGCCGTCCTCAGGAACTGAGTTCTGTGTTTGTGATCCATGAACAGTTACTACCACACATTGGGTTCCGGTAACTCGGCCCCTCTCGTCTTATTAATCAACTCGATCTCTGTCTAGGAGTTGCAACTAGTTTCTAGTGTTTGTAGGTAGTGTTAGTAGTCTACCAAGTGGCACCCGGTACAGGTGGGCTTGGGACAGACTAGGCACAGTGGCACGGTGTACCCAGTGGCACCCGGATGGTGGGCTTGGGAACCCTGCACACATCGTTTGGGGCCGTGAGCGACACCCCGGCCGGATCTCCTTGCGGATGGAACCCGAATAGGTGGTAAACCTGGACTAGAGACTTGTTGGTTAGTCAGGTCGTGGCCGATTCCCTCGCCCGGCTTCTGCTTGAAGGTTGCCGAGGTACATGACGTGTATAGGGCGATAAGTGGCGAGAGCATGTGTGAAGAAGTACACCCCTGCAGGGTTATCATTATCTATTCGAATAGCCGGATTCCTAGGATATGGAAACTTGGACCCCTTGCATAGTTCATAGACAAGTGAAAGTGGATACACTAAAATGCCCAAGATAAGCGTGATTGCTATGGATGGCGTTCTCGTAGGGAGACGGGAGCGGATCCATAGTGGTGTATTGATATGGTGAATATGTGGACTCGTGTGCGCCACCTCAAAAGAGTTACTTGCAGTCGTAGCTTAGGATAGCCACCGAGTCAAAGCTGGCTTGCTGCAGTTAAACTCCACCACCCCTTTTGTTGATACCGATGCATATGTAGATAGTTCTGATGTAAGTCTTGTTGGGTACATTTGTACTCACGTTTGCCTATTTTATGTTTTGTAGAGACGTCAGTCTCGCTATTAGTTCCGTGTGGACTTCGACGTTTAGCTTGATACCTCAGCTACGATCTTGTGCCCTCGACAGGATGTGGTAGATAGTCAGGCTTCTCAGCCTTTTTCATTTATAGATGTCTATACTCAGACATGTTAAGCTTTCGCATGTGCTTTGATTTTATTCTATGATTGTTGGGTCATGAGACCCATGTTTGTAATATCTCGCTCTTCGGAGCCTAATGAATAAATACTCTGAGTCGTAGAGTCTTGTTGTGATGCCATGTTGTATTGCACATATTGAGCATATTGTGTGTATGATTGAAATGCTTGGTATGTGTGGGATCCGACAACCTACTTGTTTATCCTTGGTAGCCTCTCTTATGGGGAAATGTAGTCTTGTGCTTCCATGAGCCATAGTAGTCCGCTACAGCCCAGTTCACCGGAGTCCTGCTAGCCCAGCACTACTTCTCCGGAACACTTGACTGGCCGACATGTGATTCACTTCGTTCCTGTCTGTCCTTTGGGGGAAATGTCACGCGGTGACATCCGGAGTCCTGCCTAGCCTGCTATAGCCCGGTTCACCGGAGTCCTGTTAGCCGAGTGCTACAACCCGGATTCACACGCTGCTGATCGACATGCTCGATGTTGATTCATGTATGCTTGTCCTCGTAAGCTAGTGCCACTCTGGGTTCACGACTAGTCATGTCGGCTCGGGTTCTCTGTCATATGGATGCTAGCGACACTATCATATACGTGAGCCAAAAGGCGCAAACGGTCCCGGGCCATGGTAAGGCGACACCCGTGGGAATACCGTGTGTGAGGCCGCAAAGTGATATGAGGTGTTACCGGCTAGATCGATGTGACTTGGAATTGGGGTCCTGACAGCTTTGGTATCAAAAAATTATCAGAAAAATCCAATCTATCCATTTATGCTGTATTCATGCATGACAAAGCAACTTAACCTTGCTGTATAGATCAAAACATGATAATGCACATTATAAATTCATAACATGATTTTGAATTTGAACCCTTGGTTCAAATTAGCTCAAACCCTTCTGGTTTTAGTTGCATTAGCTCAAATCACATCATATTGCCATGTCATGTTCATGCATCATATTGTTGCATTGCATTGATTATGTTTCTTCTCTGTTGCCGGTGTTGTCCCCTCTTAGTGGACGTAGTTCCGACGATGTGATCGATGGCACCAATGAAGAACTATACTATCTTCAGAAGTGCCAGGCAAGCAAAACCCCCTTGTTCATTCTGATACAATCCCACTCTCTCGCTCTTGCTCTCTTTTACTGCATTAGGACAACACCGTTTCAACTGTTACATGCTGCGGTAGCTGAACCCCTTTCCTCTGCATGACCTGTCATTGCCACAGTAAATAGATGAAACCCACTAGCATGAGTAGGAATTGTTTGAGCCCTGATGTGCCTACTCATTCATGCTTGTTGTCATGCCTGCTACTGCTTAGAGTTGAGTCCGGTCTGATTCATCGGGAATGAATTGGAACATGGTGAACATGTCCTACCGTTGAGAGCTAAGTGTGTGAACACGATTTGGTAAAGGTAGCGGTGAGAGGCCATGTAGGAGTACATGGTGGGTTGTCTCATTGCAGCCATCCTCGGGAACTGAGTTCTGTGTTTGTGATCCATGAACAGTTACTACCACACATTGGGTTCCGGTAACTCGGCCCCTCTCGGCTTATTAATCAACTCGATCTCTGTCCAGGAGTTGCAACTAGTTTCTGGTGTTTGTAGGTAGTGTTAGTAGTCTACCAAGTGGCACCCGGTACAGGTTGGCTTGGGACAGACTAGGCACAGTGGCACGGTGTACCCAGTGGCACCCGGATGGTGGGCTTGGGAACCCTGCACACATCGTTTGGGGCCGTGACCGACACCCCGGCCGGATCTCCTTGCGGATGGAACCCGAATAGGTGGTAAACCTGGACTAGAGACTTGTTGGTTAGTCAGGTCGTGGCCGATTCCCTCGCCCGGCTTCTGCTTGAAGGTTGCCGAGGTACATGACGTGTATAGGGCGATAAGTGGCGAGAGCATGTGTGAAGAAGTACACCCCTGCAGGGTTATCATTATCTATTCGAATAGCCGGATTCCTAGGATATGGAAACTTGGACCCCTTGCATAGTTCATAGACAAGTGAAAGTGGATACTCTAAAATGCGCAAGATAAGCGTGAGTGCTATGGATGGCGTTCTCGTAGGAAGACGGGAGTGGATCCATAGTGGTGTATTGATATGGTGAATATGTGGACTCGTGTGCGCCACCTCAAAAGAGTTACTTGCAGTCGTAGTTCAGGATAGCCACCGACTCAAAGCTAGCTTGCTGCAGTGAAACTCCACCATCACTTTTGTTGATACCGATGCATATGTAGATAGTTCTGATGTAAGTCTTGCTGGGTACATTTGTACTCATGTTTTCCTATTTTATGTTTTGCAGAGACGTCAGTCTCGCTATTAGTTCCGTGTGGACTTCGACGTTTAGCTTGATACCTCAGCTACGATCTTGTGCCCTCGACAGGATGTGGTAGATAGTCAGGCTTCTCAGCCTTTTTCATTTATAGATGTCTGTACTCAAACATGTTAAGCTTTCGCATGTGCTTTGATTGTATGCTATGATTGTTGGGTCATGAGACCCATGTTTGTAATATCTCGCTCTTCGGAGCCTAATGAATAAATACTCTGAGTCGTAGAGTCTTGTTGTGATGCCATGTTGTATTGCACATATTGAGCATATTGTGTGTATGATTGAAATGCTTGGTATGTGTGGGATCCGACAACCTACTTGTTTATCCTTGGTAGCCTCTCTTATGGGGAAATGTAGTCTTGTGCTTCCATGAGCCATAGTAGTCTGCTACAGCCCGGTTCACCGCAGTCCTGCTAGCCCAGCACTACTGCTCCGGAACACTTGACTGGCCGACATGTGATTCACTTCGTTCCTGTGTCTGTCCCTTGGGGGAAATGTCACGCGGTGACATCCGGAGTCCTGCCTAGCCTGCTATAGCCCGGTTCACCAAAGTCCTGTTAGCCGAGTGCTACAGCCCGGATTCACACGCTGCTGATCGACATGCTCGATGTTGATTCATGTATGCCTGTCCTCGTAAGCTAGTGCCACTCTCGGTTCACGACTAGTCATGTCGGCCCGGGTTCTCTGTCATATGGATGCTAGCGACACTATCATATACGTGAGCCAAAAGGAGCAAACGGTCCCGGGCCATGGTAAGGCAACACCCGTGGGAATACCGTGCGTGAGGCCACAAAGTGATATGAGGTGTTACCGGCTAGATCGATGTGACTTGGAATCGGGGTCCTGACAGCTTTGGTATCAAAAAATTATCAGAAAAATCCAATCTATCCATTTATGCTGTTTTCATGCATGACAAAGCAACTTAACCTTGCTGTATAGATCAAAACATGATAATGCAAATTTTAAATTCATAACTTGAGTTTGAATTTGAACCCTTGGTTCAAATTAGCTCAAACCCTTCTGGTTTTAGTTGCATTAGCTCAAATCACATCATATTGCCATGTCATGTTCATGGATCATATTGTTGCATTGCATTGCATTGATTATGTTTCTTCTCTGTTGCTGGTGTTGTCCCCTCTTAGTGGATGTAGTTCCGACGATGTGATCGATGGCACCAATGAAGAACTATACTATCTTCAAAAGTGCCAGGCAAGCAAAACCCCCTTGTTCATTCTGATACAATCCCACTCTCTCGCTCTTGCTCTCTTTTACTGCATTAGGACAACACCATTTCAACGGTTACATGCTGCGGTAGCTGAACCCCTTTCCTCTACATGACCTGTCATTGCCACAGTAAATAGATGAAACCCACTAGCATGAGTAGGAATTGTTTGAGCCCTGATGTGCCTACTCATTCATGCTTGTTGTCATGCCTGCTACTGCTTAGAGTTGAGTCCGGTCTGATTCATCGGGAATGAATTGGAACATGGTGAACATGTCCTACCGTTGAGAGCTAAGTGTGTGAACACGATTTGGTAAAGGTAGCGGTGAGAGGCCATGTAGGAGTACATGGTGGGTTGTCTCATTGCAGCCGTCCTCGGGAACTAAGTTCTGTGTTTGTGATCCATGAACAGTTACTACCACACATTGGGTTCCGGTAACTCGGCCCCTCTGGGCTTATTAATCAACTCGATCTCTGTCCAGGAGTTGCAACTAGTTTCTGGTGTTTGTAGGTAGTGTTACTAGTCTACCAAGTGGCACCCGGTACAGGTGGGCTTGGGACAGACTAAGCACAGTGGCACGGTGTACCAAGTGGCACCCGGATGGTGGGCTTGGGAACCCTGCACACATCGTTTGGGGCCGTAAGCGACACCACGGCCGGATCTCCTTGCGGATTGGAACCCGAATAGGCGGTAAACCTGGACTAGAGACTTGTTGGTTAGTCAGGTCGTGGACGACTCCCTCGCCCGGCTTCCGCTTGAAGGTTGCCCAGGTACATGACGTGTACAGGGCGATAAGTGGCAAGAGCCTGTGTGAAGAAGTACACCCCTGCAGGGTTATCATTATCTTTTCGAATAGCCGGATTCCTCGGATATGGAAACTTGGACCCCTTGCATAGGTCATAGACAAGTGAAAGTGGATACTCTAAAATGCGCAAGATAAGCGTGAGTGCTATGGATGGCATTCTCGTAGGGAGACGGGAGCGGATCCATAGTAGTGTATTGATATGGTGAATATGTGGACTCATGTGCGCCACCTCAAAAGAGTTACTTGCAGTCGTAGTTTAGGATAGCCACCGAGTCAAAGCTGGCTTGCTGCAGTTAAACTCCACCACCCCTTTTGTTGATACCGATGCATATGTAGATAGTTCTGATGTAAGTCTTGCTGGGTACATTTGTACTCACGTTTGCCTATTTTATGTTTTGCAGAGACGTCAGTCTCGCTAGTAGTTCCGTGTGGACTTCGATGTTTAGCTTGATACCTCAGCTACGATCTTGTGCCCTCGGCAGGATCTGGTAGATAGTCAGGCTTCTCAGCCTTTTTCATTTATAGATGTCTGTACTCAGACATGTTAAGCTTCCTCATGTGCTTTGGTTGTATGCTATGATTGTTTGGTCATGTGACCCATGTTTGTAATATCTCGCTCCTCGGAGCCTAATGAATAAATACTCTGAGTCGTAGAGTCTTGTTGTGATGCCATGTTGTATTGCACATATTGAGCATATTGTGTGTATGATTGAAATGCTTGGTATGTGTGGGATCTGACAATCTAGTTGTTTATCCTTGGTAGCCTCTCTTATGGGGAAATGTAGTCTTGTGCTTCCATGAGCCATAGTAGTCCGCTACAGTCCGGTTTCGCCGGAGTCCTGCTAGCCCAGCACTACTGCTCCGGAACACTTGACTGGCCGGCATGTGATTCACTTCGTTCCCGTGTCTGTCCCTTCGGGGAAATGTCACATGGTGACATCCGGTGTCCTGCCTATCCTGCTACAGCCTGGTTCACCTTAGTCCTGTTAGCCTAGTGCTACAGCCCAGATTCACACACTGCTGACCGACATGCTCGATGTTGATTCATGTATGCCTGTCCTCGTAAGTTAGTGCCACTTTGGGTTCACGACTAGTCATGTCGGCCCGGGTTCTCTGTCATATGGATGCTAGCGACACTATCATATATGTGAGCCAAAAGGCGCAAACGGTCCCGGGCCATGGTAAGGCGACACCCGTGGGAATACCGTGCGTGAGGCCACAAAGTGATATGAGGTGTTACCGGCTAGATCGATGTGACTTGGAATCGGGGTCCTAACAGCTTTGCTATCAGAGCCTGACTGCCTGTAGGATTACCAAGCCAAGCTGGTCGAAGTCATGTCTAGAAATGCTTTAGTTATATAAGGGAATTGATTGTGGATGGAACGTAAGGCTCTTTTTACTCCTTTATCCTCATGACCTTCTGATCTGAGTCATCTTATATTTCTACAGGGTTAAGAACTAGGCTTCTCTTCTATCTCTCAGGATGACGTGTTACTAAACCGTAGTTGCCTAGGATTGTTGAGTTCAAGCCCAGTTCAGTTTCTACTACCTCCGTGTGATGATAGTTGATCTCAGAATCTTGATATTGTGATGTTGAGTGGTTATGCCACCATTTTGCAGGATGTCTCAAATCTTCTTGAGCATTTACAGCTGTTATGATGTCCGAGTCATCCCAGGTTTCTAAATAGTCTGATGCATTTGCAAATTCCTTCTTTTCGTTCCTGATGTCCCTTTGGGCCAGTTCAACCACACTAATCGGTGAGTTGAGGTACTTTATTGCCTCGACATATATGTTGGAGTTGTTATTATGACACTAGGGTATCTTAGAGTTAGTAATCTAACCATGTTTGGTGTTCCCAGTGTGATGATTCTGGCCATCATTCTTGAAAGCATCCCGTGATGCCATTTAGTAGTAGGTATTCTATTGCTGGGTTCTTGAACCTGAGTTTCACCCTACTTACTTCATGTTGATATTGTTTGCTAGTTCCTTTAGGATATTAGTAACCTTGTGATAGTCCTAGAGGTCCGTGGTATATCATTCTTCCAAATACCATCAACCATTCATGGTAGAAGTTCCTCGTTGAACCGAAAGATCACAACCAGAGTGCTCTTGATGAGTTCTCAATTCTATGTTGTGACTCTGCTAGTTCTACCTTTCTACATGGGTTATCCGGAAGAAATATGTTGAACTTGTTTGACATACTAATCCATGCGTCCACAACTCAAAAAATATATATGTTCCTTGAGTTGTTCCCCTTTAGTTGTCTTCCGACCTTAGCCTATCAGTTGATAGTCAAGAGTATGTGTGCATTCGTGTTTATCGGTGCCTTTTACTCTTATGGTCCGTCAAGCCATTCTATTCCGGAATGACAAGGAGAAACAAACTCCAATACCTTGTCCACTTTGAGGATTGGGTCAAAGTAGTTGTATTCCACAGATCAAAATGCCAATTCAGCTTTTGCTCTGTTCTACCTTGGAGTGTCACCCTCTTTCATATCAAGAATGACGTGAGAATTGTACAATCTCTTATGAATTCTTGATATAGTGATACTTTCGCCATCATTATTCATTTCTTGGTCTCCGTGTTGGTTGTAACCGGAATGCCGACAGGTGAACTGTGATGTGTGAAATCAATACTCCTAGCAACCGTGTTGCTTGGTAGTTAATGGACATTAATATCATTCTTAGCGTGTTGGTTATCGAATCACTATTCTAGGATTGATCGTGCTACCTTGTCCTTATTTCTGGTGCACTCTTCGATCTTTGAGTTAGGATTGAATCCCTTGCTCTTCTGATCATGTCGTCTTGCCTTGAAAAGCAAGATTGTTCTCGAGCTTAGAGACATATCGGTGGTTCGTGATTTTTCGGATATCTTCACGGAGGTATCACCAGGTCGTCCCCTGACCGATATGTTGAGTTTGTGATCAAGTTGGTTTTCCAATAAACCATTCTTTCTCCAAGAATCTGTGTTGGATACCGCTGAGCTAGTTGGTTAAGCCAAACAACAACGTGGAGAGTTGGAAGATAAAAGCTTGCCTAACTTAGTTCATTAAAAGGGATATCTTGTTTTGTGTGTGTATTGAAGAAAGATGATGTCTTCATTGATTGATCCTCGTGATCAATTGTTTGATCTATTGTCTTGTCCAAACTTTGATTTGAGTGTGGGCTATTATGAAATCAAATCAGAACCAACGATATTCATAATGTTGTCGTACTCGTGATTGATCCCTCGAGCATACACCATTACATCTTTTGGTCTGACCAATGCTATCACCTTGTTCACATAGTCGTGGAATTCCATCTTAATGGGAACCTTGATGAGTTTTTGTTGGGCCGATCAGCAGCATCTTGTCTCCCCCATGATTCATGTTAAACATTAAGCTAGTGTTGGAAACTTTGTAAACAATGCCTTCATGTTCCGTTCATGAAGCATATGTTTGGATCAAAGTAGCGACTTCCTCTAAGTTCATGTGCAATCGATGCAAGTTGCCGCCGTGAATTCAAGAAAGTTTGTTTTGCTTCCTCTGGAATCATCCCAAGTCAGTCATGCATATGTGCGAAGTATATTGTGGTTTGGAGACTTGCAACCTTCATTCTAAATGTATCCCTAGCACACCAAGCCACTAACTGATTTGTTCAAGGAGAAGAAGTTCCTTCATAAGAGCTAGTCATATGACTTATGCAAGGACTTTGTTATCCGTGATGATGGTTCCCAACTAGGACTCAGTAGTGTTTCATTGTAAGACTACTATGTGGTCATGCTTGTCTGGGACAATATGTTCACATGTGTTTAGCAGAACCAGCTCATGTTTTGGAGCATGCTACCATAGTCTATTTCCCGAGAATCCTGCAAGGTCATCTTGTCGACTTGTGTTGCAAACTTTCATTTTTCTCTCTGGACTTGATGAGTCTGGAATATCCCGACACCAACCAGATCTGAATCTCAGGCAGATATGATGGTTGGACCTTTTCCCAAGAATTATAATGTTGGTCTTTCTAAACCGGTAAGGTGGATGTCGTGGCCAACACACCTGGCCGGAAGACCTATCATTGTAGTATCTTGATTGAGGAAGTTGGCCACCTCCCCATAAGGATTTTGTAGGATTTACTCTAGTAGTTATTCCTTATGGATTCTTGTGCTCCCGAATCCTGACCTTTTACTTGATGTTCTAGATACCAAACCATATCTATAAATGGGTTACGCTACCACATCAAGGAGAACATTAGAAGCGGAGTGCTAAATGTCTCTTGGTCGAACATCCAGATTTCGTTTCCTTGGCATCGCTAAGGTGAAATCTGAGAAAGTGTTGTCCTCCTTTGTATCTGCATTGACCATCACTATTCATCATGGTAATAGGATGTGTTGTCAGGATCCTCGGCACGGATGTTGGTAGAACCTTTATGAATATGGAAATGCTCATGTTCTTGAGAGCACGCGCAAGAAAAATCATCCCTTTCATTGTCTTCAACAAGGTAGTCCACATCATCCATTCTAGTCTCGGTATGCCATCCCTACTTACTCCGCCAAACGATTGCTCAAGATTTTCCCTAGGTTGGTATAGATAATTTTATTGATCTCTAGATCAAAAGTAATTCTTTTTGCCACTTAAGGGATGATTCTACGGGTCACCCTCCTCCAAGATGTCTCGTTTTGGTGTCATGGCAACTCAATTCCTCGCTACGTTGGCAACCGTCCACCACCCTCTTAGGTGTGGAATTTTTGCCTACCTAGTGAACCTTTGTCATGTGTTTCACTCCAATCCTCTCGATGTATGCTTCGTGTCTCAGCTCGAGAGTTGTTTCAACGGCTCGCTCCACGAGTTGATCCTGAGTTGTTCGATCTTCGATAAGATCAATCCTTCTAGAATTTTCCCTTTCCTCTCATTGTGATGTTAGTTGTAGTTCTCAAAGCAAGACGTCGAGATCAACGTGATGCAATGAATCAACATCCTCGAGAAAGACATCTGGATCATGAAGATTGTGTTAGCTTGTGTCCCTGTGTCTTCTTACCTCACGATTTGAATCTTGGGACAAGATTCTTGTTTAGTAGGGGTGAGCTGTCACATCCCTAGTTCTGGTATGCACTAGGCTAGCCCTTCATGTGAGCATCATGTTTAAATTCAAATGAAATTTGAATTGAGGAATTTTCAAAAGCCTCAGAAGACCTCTAAAAATAACCAACATTTAAATCTCATCAAATGAGTCCAAGAAAATGTTCTTGTTAATCTCTGGAAATATTGGGAAGGGATAAAATTCAAACCAATATTTCTAGAATCTCAGAAACAATTATTTTGGGCCTTTGAATTAATCCAATAAATATTTGAATTGGATCTATATTTGTTATATAATAAATATATGTTCAATGATTCTGGAAATTGTTGTGTAGCTTTGGATAAGTCCATTTAGTTACACAATTATTTTCATGAATTTTGAAAATAGTTTGGTCTTTGAACTAAATCAAAACATAATAGCAAAAATAGAAAAACAGAAAACAAAATAGAAAACCAGAGAGAGGAAAGAGCTTACCTGCAGCCCACCTAGCGGCCCACTTACCTGGCCCAGCCACCAGGGGCAAGGTTGTCTTCAACCTTGCACCTACTGGCAGCCAGTGCACGCGCCCGAGCGGCTACCTCCTGCTTCGCGCTGTCGACGCCCCCTGCGCCCTCGTCTGGCGTCGTTGAGCTGCCCTGGACACCCTGAACCTTCTCCCTCTCTCTCTCTGCTCTCTCCCTCGGACTCTAGCCCTCTCTCCCAAACGCGCCCGAGCGCCTTCGTCGCCGCTGTCCGCTGCCACCGTGGCCACCGCGCTCCCCTCGCCCCTCCTCTTGGTCCACGAGCGCCGCTACGACACGAAGCTCCTCCACGCCGAAGCACACGAGCCCGGAAGCACCATAACGTCACCATCGATCGTTCTTCTCCGAGCACGGCCGCCGGACTCCATCGACGGATTCGTCGCCGTCACGACTTCCCCGAGCCCGCCGAGCTTTCCGTCTGATGCACCGTGAGCTCCTCTCCATTTCCCCCATGTCCCCTTCCTCTAGCGCGTCCTCTAGCACCGATTCCTCCATGGCCGAAGCTCGCCGTCCGCCATTGCCGGTGCTCTACTTGTTATCGAGCTCGTCTCTCCTTGCACTGCTTCTCGTCATGCTCCGGGAGGCCAGGTGATGCCGCCCAGCCACTCCTTTGGGTCGCTAGCACCACGCGGCCCCGCGCACACGCACCACCGTAGCTCCGGCCGCCGCCCAACTCGCCGTCCCCACCGTTGCACGCCACCCCAGCGCCGCCCAAGGCCACCAACGGACGCGCCTCATTGCGCCGCTTCCAACGCGCCCGGCCGTGCGACCTCTCGTCGCCGGAGTTGGCCGGACGAGCAGCCTCGTCGTGCTCTATTTACGCAGGTGGTTATAACGCCGATGATGATGACGTGGCACCGTCAATAGCAGTTAATGACCCTGCTAATTAACCACACTCTCACAGACATTCGGGCCCCACCACCTAACTAACTGGCTAACTAAATAAGATTAAGTTTAATCTAATTCTAGTGGGCCCACATATCAGTTTTGACTATGCTGATGTGGCCGTTGACCCGACCCCACATGTCTGTGACTCTAGCCAGCGCTGTGTCACTGACCTACGGGTCCCACCGGTCAGGTCTGACCCGAGCAGCCCTGTTGACCCTGCTGACATCACCCTGATGCATTGCTGATGCAATAAGTCATTTTCTGGGTTTAAAATAATTAGAAAATTCCAGAAAATGCCCAAAACTTCTAAAACTCATAGAAAATAATCTATAAGTCCGAATGAAATAAATTATATATGAAAAATTATCAGAAAAATCCAATCTATCCTTTTATGCTGTTTTCATGCATGACAAAGCAACTTAACCTTGCTGTATAGATCAAAACATGATAATCGACATTATAAATACATAACTTGAGTTTGAATTTGAACCCTTGGTTCAAATTAGCTCAAACCCTTCTGGTTTTAGTTGCATTAGCTCAAATCACATCATATTGCCATGTCATATTCATGCATCATATTGTTGCATTGCATTGCATTGTTTATGTTTCTTCTCTGTTGCCGGTGTTGTCCCCTCTTAGTGGACGTAGTTCCGACGATGTGATCGAAGACATCGATGAAGAACTATACTATCTTCAGAAGTGCCAGGCAAGCAAAACCCCCTTGTTCATTCTGATACAATCCCACTATCTCGCTCTTGCTCTCTTTTATTGCATTAGGACAACACCGTTTCAACTGTTACATGCTGCGGTAGCTGAACCCCTTTCCTCTGCATGACCTATCATTGCCACAGTAAATAGATGAAACCCACTAGCATGAGTAGGAATTGTTTGAGCCCTGATGTGCCTACTCATTCATGCTTGTTGTCATGCCTGCTACTGCTTAGAGTTGAGTCCGGTCTGATTCATCGGGAATGAATTGGAACGTGGTGAACATGTCCTACCGTTGAGAGCTAAGTGTGTGAACACGATTTGGTAAAGGTAGCGGTGAGAGGCCATGTAGGAGTACATGGTGGGTTGTCTCATTGCAGCCGTCCTCAGGAACTGAGTTCTGTGTTTGTGATCCATGAACAGTTACTACCACACATTGGGTTCCGGTAACTCGGCCCCTCTCGGCTTATTAATCAACTCGATCTCTGTCCAGGAGTTGCAACTAGTTTCTGGTGTTTGTAGGTAGTGTTAGTAGTCTACCAAGTGGCACCCGGTACAGGTGGGCTTGGGACAGACTAGGCACAGTGGCACAGTGTACCCAGTGGCACCCGGATGGTGGGCTTGGGAACCCTGCACACATCGTTTGGGGCCGTGAGCGACACCCCGGCCGGATCTCCTTGCGGATGGAACCCGAATAGGTGGTAAACCTGGACTAGAGACTTGTTGGTTAGTCAGGTCGTGGCCGACTCCCTCTCCCGGCTTCTGCTTGAAGGTTGCCGAGGTACATGACGTGTATAGGGCGATAAGTGGCGAGAGCATGTGTGAAGAAGTACACCCCTGCAGGGTTATCATTATCTATTCGAATAGCCGGATTCCTAGGATATGGAAACTTGGACCCCTTGCATAGTTCATAGACAAGTGAAAGTGGATACTCTAAAATGCGCAAGATAAGCGTGAGTGCTATGGATGGCGTTCTCGTAGGGAGACGGGAGCGGATCCATAGTGGTGTATTGATATGGTGAATATGTGGACTCGTGTGCGCCACCTCAAAAGAGTTAATTGCAGTCTTAGTTCAGGATAGCCACCGAGTCAAAGCTAGCTTGCTGCAGTGAAAGTCCACCACCCCTTTTGTTGATACCGATGCATATGTAGATAGTTCTGATGTAAGTCTTGCTGGGTACATTTATACTCATGTTTGCCTATTTTATGTTTTGCAGAGACGTCAGTCTCGCTAGTAGTTCCGTGTGGACTTCGACGTTTAGCTTGATACCTCAGCTACGATCTTGTGCCCTCGGCAGGATCTGGTAGATAGTCAGGCTTCTCAGCCTTTTTCATTTATAGATGTCTGTACTCAGACATGTTAAGCTTCCGCGTGTGCTTTGGTTGTATGCTATGATTGTTGGGTCATGAGACCCATGTTTGTAATATCTCGCTCCTCGGAGCCTAATGAATAAACACTCTGAGTCGTAGAGTCTTGTTGTGATGCCATGTTGTATTGCACATATTGAGCATATTGTGTGTATGATTGAAATGCTTGGTATGTGTGGGATCCGACAACCTACTTGTTTATCCTTGGTAGCCTCTCTTATGGGAAAATGTAGTCTTGTGCTTCCATGAGCCATAGTAGTCCGCTACAGCCCGATTCACCGGAGTCCTGCTAGCCCAGCACTACTGCTCTGGAACACTTGACTGGCCGGCATGTGAGTCACTTCGTTCATGTGTCTGTCCCTTCGGGGAAATGTCACACGGTGACATCCGGAGTCCTGCCTAGCCTACTACAGCCCGGTTCACAGGAGTCCTGTTAGCCCAGTGCTACAGCCCGGATTCACACGCTGCTGACCGACATGCTCGATGTTGATTCATGTATGCCTGTCCCCGTAAGTTAGTGCCACTTTGGGTTCACGACTAGTCATGTCGGACCGGGTTCTCTGTCATATGGATGCTAGCGACACTATCATATACGTGAGCCAAAAGGCGCAAACGGTCTCGGGCCATGGTAAGGCGACACCCGTGGGAATACCGTGCGTGAGGCCGCAAAGTGATATGAGGTGTTACCGGCTAGATCGATGTGACTTGGAATCGGGGTCCTGACAACTTTCTTGCTTGCAATGGTACGGATGATCTAAAGAAATTATTATGCAAACTGAAAGAAAAATGCTTGAATGCTAGAATGAAATGTGATCCTAAGTTTGCTACTTCACTTATCTTTGTTGATGATAAGGATTATGAATTCTCTGTCGACCCAGAGTTAATTACTTTGGTTGAATCTGATCCTTTCCATGGTTATGAAACTGAAACTGTTGTGGCACATCTTACTAAGTTGAATGACATAGCCGCCCTTTTTGCTCATGATGAGAAGATTCACTATTATTATATTCTCAAATTATTTGCATTCTCATTAAAGGGTGATGCTAATTCTTGGTATGATACTCTTGCTCTTGGTTGTGTGCGTAGTCCCCAGGATATGATTTATTACTTCTCTAAAAAATATTTTCCTGCTCATAAGAAACAAGCTGCCTTATAGGAAATATTTAACTTTGTGCAAATTGAAGAAGAGAGTCTCCCACAAGCTTGGGGGAGGCTTCTCCAATTTCTTAATGCCTTGCCTGATCATCCTCTTAAAAATAATGAAATACTTGATATCTTCTATAATGGACTAACGATGCTTCTAGGGATTTCCTAGATAGTTGCGCTGGTTGTGTTTTCAGGGGACGAACTATTGCACAAGCTGAAGAATTATTGAATAACATATTGAAAAATTATGATGATTGGACTCTTCCTGAACCACTGCTCAAACGTACTCTGAAGAAGAGGGGTATCTTATATCTCAGTTCTGAAGATATGCAAGAGGCAAAGAAATCTATGAAGGAAAAAGGTATTAAAGCTGAGGATGTCAAAAATTTACCTCCTATTGAATAAATACATGGGCTTGATACACCACCACCACCTAAGGTGGTAGAGGTAAATTCTTTAACAAAATTCAATGACAATGACAATCCTTACAATATGCATCCTAGTCAATGCCTTTATGAGTTTGATAACTACATTAGAAAACAAGATCACTTCAATGCAAATAACATGAAACAATTGAAATACAATTCTAATATGATTGCTTGCTTGAGTGACTTGTTATTTAGAATTACCAATTGTAACACCCACGATGCGGTTATATCTCCCATGTGCCGGGGCACGACTTAGAGGCATAACCGCATGGTAGGCATGTCGCAAGTGGGGTAATCTTTACACATCCCATGTACTGAATAAGGAAGGGATAAAGAGTTGGCTTACAATCGCCACTTCACACAATATATAAATATAGCATTACATCATCCAGAATACAATCAAGGTCCGACTACGGAACCAAATAAAGAACGACAACCCCAAATGCTAGATCCCCGATCGCCCCAACTGGGCTCCTCTACTGATCGTCCGGAAAAGACACATAGTAACGTCCCGAATCCTCGTCGAAATCCCACTTGAGTTCGGTCGCGTCCCCTGCACTGGCATCATCGGCACCTGCATCTGTTTTGGAAGTAATCTGTGAGTCACGGGACTCAGCAATCTCACACCCTCGCGATCAAAACTATTTAAGATTATGGGTAGGAAAAGGTAGTGAGGTAGAGCTACAGCAAGCACTAACATATATGGTGGCTAACTTACGCAAATGAGAGCGAGAAGAGAAGCAAAGCACGGTCGAGAAGCTATAATGATCAAGAAGTGATCCTGAAACTACTTACGTTCAAGCATAACACGAGACCATGTTCTCTTCCCGGGCTCCGCCGAAAAGAGACCATCACGGTTACACACGCGGTTGATTCATTTTAATTAGACTAAGTGTCAAGTTTTCTACAACCAGATATTAACAAATTCCCATCTGCCCATAACCGCGGGCATGGCTTTTGAAAGTTCAAAACCCTGCAGGGGTGTCCCAACTTAGCCCATCACAAGCTCTCACGGTCAATGAAGGATATTCCTTCTCCCAGGGAGACCCAATCAGACTCGGAATCCCGGTTACAAGACATTTCGACAAAGGTAAAACAAGACCAGCAAAGCCGCCCAATGTGCCGACAAATCCCGATAGGATTCACACGTATCTCGCTCTCAGGGCACACCGGATGAACACTACGTAGAACTAAAACCAACCCTCAAGTTTCCCCGAGGTGGCGCTGCAAGTGGCTCTGTTTTGGACCAACACTCAGAGGAGCACTGGCCCGAGGGTTTAAAATAAAGATGACCCTTGAGTCCGCGGAACCCAAGGGAAAAGGCTTAGGTGGCAAATGGTAAAACCAAGGTTGGGACTTGCTGGAGGAGTTTTATTCAAGGCGAACTGTCAAGGGGTTCCCATAACACCCAACCGCATAAGGAACGCAAAAATCAAGGAACATAACACCGGTATGACGGAAACTAGGGCGGCAAGAGTGGAACAAAACACCAAGCAAGAGGCCGAGCCTTCCACCCTTTACCAAGTATATAGGTACATTAAAGAAACAAGGTATAATAATGATATCCCAACAATAATCATGTTCCAACAAGGAACAAACTTCATCTTCACCTGCAACTAGCAACGCTATAAGAGGGGCTGAGCAAAGCGGTAACATAGCCAAACAACGGTTCACTAGGAAAGATGGGTTAGAGGCTTGTTATGTCAATATGGGAGGCATGATATAGCAAGTGGTAGGTATCGCGGCATAGCAATAGAGCGAACAACTAGTGTCGGTGTCAATACCGGCGGATCTCGGGTAGGGGGTCTCGAACTGTGCATCTAGGCGGATGGTAACAGGAGGCAGGGGACACGATGTTTTACCCAGGTTCGGGCCCTCTTGATGGAGGTAAAAACCTACGTCCTGCTTGATTAATATTGATGATATGGGTAGTACAAGAGTAGATCTACCACGAGATCAGAGAGGCTAAACCCTAGAAGCTAGCCTATGGTATGATTGTTGTTCGTCCTACGGACTAAAACCCTTCGATTTATATAGACACCGGAGAGGGCTAGGGTCACACAGAGTCGGTTACAATGGTAGGAGATCTACATATCCGTATCGCCAAGCTTTCCTTCCACGCCAAGGAAAGTCCCTTCCGGACACGGGACGAAGTCTTCAATCTTGTATCTTCATAGTCCAGGTATCCGGCCGAAGGTATAGTCCGGCTATCCGGACACCCCCTAATCCAGGACTCCCTCAGTAGCCCCTGAACCAGGCTTCAATGACAATGAGTCCAGCACGCAGATTGTCTTCGGCATTGCAAGGCGGGTTCCTCCTCCAAGTACTTCGTAGAAGATTTTGAACACAAAGGTAGTGTCCGGCTCTGCAAAATAAGTTTCCACATATTGCCATAGAGAGAATAATATTTACGCAAATCTAATCTGCTGACGTATTCCGTAGCGTGACATCACACCACGTTCAAGTCTTTATTCGAATCGTTTTACTGTCCCACCTCAGCGCGTTTAGCGAGGCGGTTTCCTTGGCACGTCTTGTCAAAGCAGAGATCGTGTCCCCTTATTCCGGGATTCTCATCAATATGGGCATGGGTAACCCAACCGTTCCTGTTGGTATGTTTTCTCGATGAAAGGCGAGTCCCAAACGGTCACGGGGAGGGCCCTTGGTATTCAACCTCTTATAAAGAGACCAAGGCCTTACTTCTTTCTTTCAATCTCAAACGAGTTCGCCCTTCGCCTCGAGTTCCAACACCCAAGGCTCCATATTTCAAGCGCTTCGGACCTTCGACAATGTCCGGTTCCGACCTTCGAGGCCGATGGATGCCCTCCTCCACGTGCTAAAGTTGAGAGAGGCCAGGTTCTTGATCGGCGAAATCTCGCATAGGCTGCCTGCTCAAGGGCAGGTCATTCCCACTCCCAAGCCTGGTGAGAGTGTGGTTTTCATGTCTCACTTCCTTCGGGGGCTAGGCTTCTCGACGGATCCCTTCGTGAGGGGGCTCATGTTTTATTATGGGCTGGAATTTCACGACTTAGCTCCGGAGTCCATCCTCCATATTTCCTTATTCATCGTCGTGTGTGAAGCCTTCCTCCGTATTACTCCTCACTTCGGACTATGGCTCAAGACCTTCAAAGTAGAGCCGAAGATGATCGAGGGACGGCACGCGGAGTGCGGAGGTGCTTTTATAAGCAAGAATGCTGGTGCTCCATGGCCCGAGGGCTCTTTTCAAGGGGAGTCCAGCTTATGGCAACGAGAGTGGTTTTATATCACAGCTCCCAGGAGCGCCAAGTGGGTGGCGTTGCCTGCTTTCCGCTCGGGTCCCCCGCCACGACTGGTGTCATGGGTCAATAAGGGGCTGGACTGGGGGCCGGCAAAGGACGTGCCCCTGTTGAAGGGCCGCACCCGAGATCTCATAGAAAGAGACATCAGTCTGGTCGTGGTGACGCAGGTTATGTTAATTCGCCGAGTTCTGCCCTGCAAATGTCGCCCCCTCCGCCTGTGGGAGTTCAACCCGGAGGGACCATGAGTTCTCCAACATTTTCTTGGCATGATAACCGTGGATATGTACAAATTGTTCTTCAGACCACAAGTAGTGTGTCCGGATTCTACGGAGGACGCAGGTCTGAGCTGCAATTGTCCGGATACTCAAGTAAGTAGCCTTGTGCCCGGACTCGCTATCCGTATATTTATCATAAAATTGCCCCTAAAAGAGTTGTCCTTTAAACAGGAGTGGATAGCGAAAGCAAAGCTAATCAGGTGTCCGGCCCCCCTCCCCGAGACCATGCCGGGTCCCGTGCTAGTCAGGATGTTGGAGGTTGTGCCTTCAAAGGAAAGCGAGGGAGGGGACAAGGAAGCTACAGCCTCCTCAAAGGAGGTTGTCCGGAAGGGAGGAATCGAAAATTCCTCTCCTCAAGGGAAGAAGAGGACCGCCTCTGAAGACCCGGAGACCATGGCCTCAAAGCGGGGGAAGAAATCTTTGCCAGAGGGTCCTGTGCTGGGGGATACTTCGGCCGAATTATGCCCTTAAGGGGATCAGCCCTCCACCGAGCCGTAAGTAGAGAGGAGTTTTCTTTTTAAGAACCGAGAGGAATCCTTGCTTTATATCTGAGAAAAGTAATCGAAAATTTACCTTGTAGCTCGGACCTTAGCCCTTCTCAGCAGAGCTCGTCTTTGGGGGATCTTCTTCCGGAGATGATGGAGAGCGGAATGCGTCCCCCTGCCGTAACGCCTTGCGAGGCGGGCGACCCTGATGTATCGTCGAGGAGGGTTTCTCCGAATCCAGCAGGGCCGGAAGGTAGTCATATGGCCCCCCAAAGCCCTCCACGTCCGGCCTTCAAAAGGGGCCATCGGACGAGTCCGGCGCCGTCTGGTGCGCGGTCGGAGGGGCTAAAGGATTTGCTAGGGCAAGCATCTATCTCAGAGGAGCACCGTGCATTGATGGGTACGGTGATTGAGAGGATTTCATCCGCGGAGAGCGGATTGCACGAGGCCTTTAGGAGTTTGCTAATAGGTTTTGAGGTACGCGAAATAATGTACCCTTTTTGGACAGTTGCGCATAAATAAGATGCACCCTGTGTAGATAGTAGCCCCTGAGACTCTGTGCGTTGTCAAAAGTGACGGAGCGCAGAGGATCATAATCTCAGGTCTAATGTGCCGCCTTCATACGTAGGTGGCGAAGTGTCCGGTGTCAAGCCAGACTGATGAATTTGCCGAGCTAAAGCAGCAACTTGACGTGGCAGGTGCTGACATCGCGCTTGTCAACAAGCGGCTTGACGAGGCCCAAGGTATGTAATTCCTCCGGCGGCACCTGGTAAGAGGAGCTTTATGCCAGTATCTTACAATGTGTGCGCTTGATGCAGATGGTGTTGCTGCCATGGAGAATCTTCGGGCGGAACTTGCCTGAGCCAAGGAGCAAGCCAGGAAAAGTGATGTGGCCGCCGGAAAGGCAATTGAAGAGCTGAAAGCCGAACAGGCTGCTCACTGCCAAAGCAAGAAGGAAATGGCCGAGATGGCCGTGAAGCTGAACAACGCTGCTGACCTTTGCAAGCTTCTTGAAAAAGAAGATCGGGCAGAACAGACAGACCTGGAGAAGGCCGTTTCTGATGCCAAGGATGCTCTCTCTGCAATGAGAGCTACGAAGGAGGAGCTGCGTCAGGCCGGAGAAATTGCGGCTGGAAAGCCCTTTACGCTGCGGAGGAAGTTCTGTGATCCTAAACATGCTCCGTTAGACCGGATGTGGAGTACAGTAGACACCTATCTGGATTTGGCAGCGAGTGCCGCGGATGCGGCCGAACACTTCCGAGATCAAGAAGATCGCGAAGTGGAAAAGCTCTTTTGGTCGCAGTTCCACAATCCGGAGCGTCCACTGTCATTACCCGATCGTTTGGCCAAATGGGCCGAGCTAAATAGGTTGTCCGGACTCGCCATGAAGTATGTCATGAGTCATCTGTGGCCAGAGAGGCCAGAGCCGAAAAGTTATTTCAACTTAGTGCAACAGTTCCTTGGTGCGGCGCCGCGTATCGATGCGATGAAGAGGTCAGCATGCATAGAGGGTGCACGGATGGCTCTTGCCCGTGTGAAGACATACTGGGCGGAAATGGAGGCCACTGCTGTTGCATCCCCAGACTCGAATGGAAGCCAAGTACCTGTCGAGCACTATTTTCAGGAAGTTCTGCAAGGCGCTCGTTTAATAGAGACGCAGTGCTCGAAGGATACTATATTCGAATAGCATATATTATTGTAAAACAATATTTTGATAAATTGTAGAAGCTTTTTATACTTGTGCCTGCAAGTATTATAATACCTCTTGTGCGGCCGTTTAACATATATGTATATATACTTTGAAAGATGGCAGTCGTCGGCTTCAGCCCCCACGCACATAATGCGGGGGTGTTCGCAGAAGGCGCATTTTCACACTTGATCCAACTTCTTGGTCCTACAAAGGAGGTGAGAGCGCAGCGAACTAGGCAGTCGGACTATGATGCTTTATCACTTTCACTTAGCCATAGGAGTTTCACAGTGAGGCTATTTATATAGCCCCTGGTGGCGCCTGCGCTCGCCCGAACTCGGAGCGCGTATGTGCCTGGCTGGGAAGCGGCCCTTCGTTAATGTGGAGGAATCCTAAAGATTCCAGTAAGTCATCGAGTGGTTGACCAGTCTCACGCTATATCATGACAGTCAGTTTTCGACTTTCTCTACTGAGGTGCTCGCCTGGCCGAACCGGGGCACAATCGCAGTAGTTCTCCTGGTGCCGCCTTAGCCGATAGAGTGGAACGTAAGGTAGCAAAACACAGGAGCCGGGAAAACCCAACATTTGACCAAAGACCTGATTCGGAGCTGATGCATATAACGCCAAACTCGCGACGCCGAACACTCCCTAAGGTATTCGGTCTTTATGAGGGCGGGCTGGATAACGCCCTTAGTAATAAGCCCCTAGTGTACAAGTACGCACAAAACTCTAAAGTGGCCACATGCCAAAACGCCAGCCTCCTCCTTGGTTATACCAAGAAACCAGGGGATGTGTATCAATAAGAGACAGTAAAAAAGGTTTACACAGGGTCTTAATCTGAAAAGAATCCTTGGAACGGGTCCCTGCTGCACGTCTGCGCCTGTGTCTCCGTTGTGCCGTATCCTGGACGGGCGTAGCACGGTATTCATCTGTAAAAGAGAGGAACTTAGTTTAGGAAAGATCGTGCCGAACATGAGTTATACTAAATAAACGAAGTATAAATCGAAATGGGTAAAATTGAGCTTTATTGTCTCTTATTTTATATGCGCGGAGCCCCTAGTACAGGGGTATACGGCTATTAAGCCTTTATCAATTGTATGTTTATGCCGGACTCGTCTAGCCGTGTCCGTGGTCTTGACGACCTGTTTAGGTGCTTTGGCTGGTGAAGCCGCTTTATTGTGGGGCTGTCGAGGCAGCCGCACTGTCTTCCGCACGGGGGGAACACTCAATTTTTTCCCTTTAATGAGATGATGCCTCATGGACCGGGTATCTTAAGCGTGAGAGATGCATAATGCGGTATTGCGTTAAGGTGGGCGAAAGCTTCGCGTCCCAGCAGTGCTTGATAGCTACTTGAGAATGGGGCGATGTGGAAAGGTAGCTGTTCGCAACGGAAGTTATCAGGGAAGCCGAACATAACTTCTAGCCGAAGAGAACCCATGCAACGGGCATCTGGTCCTGGCGTTACCCCTTGAAAGGAGGTTTTGCTATGGTGAATTTTTGTTTGGTTTATCCCCATGTTGCGGATTGTGTCCTGGTATAACAGGTTTAGACCACTACCGCCGTCCATCAGGACATTTGTAAAGTGGAGTCCGCCGATTATTGGATCTAATACCAAGGCAGTCCAGCCTGCGTTCCGGATACTTCTAGAGTAATCCTGATGGTCGAAGGTGATCGGTTTTAAAAACCATGGGCGAGACTCCTTTGGGATAGGCCGTATGGCACGTATCTCTGTTGGCGCCATTCTGTTCGTCACATGAAGTAAGTTTACTATTTTGACTTCTTGTGGGAAATCCTTTTGTTTCCTGGTGCTCTGCTTGTGGGGTTCGCCATCATCCTCACTTGGTGTGTCGAGCCCCTTGTGTTTGGCGTTGAGTTTGCCGGATTGCTTGAAAACCCAACAATCTTTGTGGGCATGGTTCGCAGGCTTCCCGGGAGTACTGTGTATTTGACATATCTTGTCCAAGATTTTGTTTAAGTTGGATAGCTCGTCCCTATTATCCTTGAGGGGCGGCCTTTTCTGATTCTGTCGCGAGTTTTTAAATCCGGCGTTGACCGCCGTGCTCTTTGGGCTGTTTCTCTTATTCCGGCGCTGGTCCTTGTTGCGTCAGGGTTTTTCGTTTCCATCCCTAACTTCGGATGTACTTGGGTCGCTGGTGCTACATCTTGCCAACCAGCTGTCCTCTACTGTGCAAAAGCGGGTCATGAGGCTTGTTAATGCGGCCATTGTTCTTGGCTTTTCTTGGCCGAGGTGTCTGGCGAGCCATTCGTCTCAAACGTTATGCTTAAAAGCTGCTAGGGCTTCGGCGTCCGGACAGTCGACTATCTGATTCTTTTTAGTAAGAAATCTGTTCCAGAATTTCCGGGCTAACTCTCCGGGCTGTTGAGTTATGTGACTGAGATCGTCTGCATCCAGAGGGCGGACATAGGTCCCTTGAAAATTTGCCCGGAAAGCATCCTCAAGCTCTTCCCAACTTCCAATGGTGTTTTCAGGAAGGCTTTTGAGCCAATGCCGGGCTGGCCCTTTAAGCTTGAGGGGTAAGTATTTTATGGCATGGAGGTCATCTCCTCTGGCCATGTGTATGTGGAGGATATAATCCTCGATCTAGACCCTAGGGTCTGTTGTTCTGTCATACGCCTCTATGTTTACGAGCTTGAATCCCGCTGGAAATTCATGGTCCAGCACCTCATGGGTGAAACATAGGGGGTGTGCGGCACCCCTGTATTTGGGTGTGCCGTGATGTTTGGATATTTGTTGTGTTGCATTGCTTACTAGAGCTTGCTTTTTGGCCCATAGATAGATCTGGTTGGGCCTTCTTTTTGATGCGGATCCTTTGGTGGATCGTGTGCCGGCTTGTGTGCGTCGCCGCTTGCCGCTCCATGCTGGTCATGCGGTCATCTATCTGACCGGGTGGCTTTCCTATTTTTTGATTGCGGGGGCTAGGCCTCCTTGTCAAATTCAGGCAGTAGCTTCCGCTTTGGATAGCTTTTTGTGCGGCGACTGCCGCCATATTTGTCTACGGTGTTGCGTACTTTGCTCCATCTGATTCTGAGTGCATCTTCCGCAGTTTTGAGCTTCCGCTTCTGCTTTTTCAGGCTACGCGTAGTAGCGACGAGCCCTTCGTAGAGGTTCTTCTGCTCCATGAGCCTATCCGGCGTAAGGTTGTCTGGACTGTTGTTTACGCTGGGGAAGGTGTGTTCGGTTCGTTTATCCAAGTTGACCTGTTCGGACGGTTGCTCGAAGGCATGTTCGTCGTCTGTCGGCTCGTCCTGCTCTATGGCTGGGTCTGTATGGCTATTGTCTCTGTCGAGGCGGGGCTTGGAGCGGCGCTTACGTCGCCGCTTTGATTGCTTTTCGAGTGAACGATCCCTCATTGCATCCCTGTGTTCCTCGTCGTTGCTTCCTTTGGGTGTGTCCACCATGTATACATCATGATATGAGGTTGTTGTCCAGTGCCTTATAGGCGTTGGTTCATGTTCATCTCCTACATCGTCGTCCATACCGTCGATGTCTTCAGAGTCGAAGTCGAGCACGTCGTTTAAATTATCCACAATGGCTACGAAGTGGGTGGTGGGTGGGCTTTCAATTTCTTCATCATCCCCATCCCAACCTTGTTGACCATAGTCCGGCCAGGGCTCTCCTGATAAAGATAGAGACTTTAGTGAATTCAGAATATTGCCGAAGGGCGAGTGCTGAAAGATGTCCGCGGCGGTGAACTCCATGATCGGCGCCCAATCGGGTTCGATCGGTAGAGGCGCGGAGGGCTCGGAGTTTGGAGAGGTGTCCGGCTCCTTGGAGTCATGGGCTTCGCAGAGAATAGGGCTGGTGTTTGGCTCGATCGCCATAGAGATTGCAGCCCCCGAGGCGGTGTCCAACCACCCATCCTCGATTGGCGCAGTTGGCTCCGAATTAAGGGTCGGAGCTGATGCGGGTGCGGCCTCCAGGGCACTGTTCGGCGGAAGAGCTAGATCATGCCCATCTTGACAGTGCGGCGCGCTCAGCTACGGCTCGAATCCGTCGAAGATCAAGTCTCCGCGGAGGTCTGCTGTGTAGTTTAAACTTCCAAATCTGACCTGATGGCCAGGGGCGTAGCTTTCGATCTGCTCCAGATGTCCAAGCGAATTGGCCCGCAGTGCAAAGCCGCCAAATACGAAGATCTATCCGGGGAGAAAAGCCTCACCCTGGATCGTATCGTCGTTGATGATCGGAGGGGCCATCGAGCCTAAAAGTGACGACACCGAGGAACTCTCAATGAAAGCACCAATGTCGGTGTCAAAACTGGCGGATCTCGGGTAGGGGGTCCCGAACTGTGCGTCTAGGCGGATGGTAACAGGAGGCAGGGGACACGATGTTTTACCCAGGTTCGGGCCCTCTTGATGGAGGTAAAACCCTATGTCCTGCTTGATTAATATTGATGATATGGGTAGTACAAGAGTAGATCTACCACGAGATCAGAGAGGCTAAACCCTAGAAGCTAGCCTATGGTATGATTGTTGTTCGTCCTATGGACTAAAACCCTCCGGTTTATATAGACACTGGGGAGGGCTAGGGTTACACAGAGTTGGTTACAATGGTAGGAGATCTACATATCCGTATCGCCAAGCTTGCCTTCCACGCCAAGGAAAGTCCCTTCCGGACACGGGACGAAGTCTTCGATCTTGTATCTTCATAGTCCAGGAGTCCGGCCGAAGGTATAGTCCAGCTATCCGGACACCCCCTAATCCAGGACTCCCTCAACTAGCAAGCAAAGATAGAAGTGATTTCGAGGGTATAGTCATCTTTCCTGCAAAGTTCTCCGAGTTGACGAAAGCTAGATCCTCGTAAGCGTACTCAACGGGTTCCTCGATCACGCACTCGTCTCCCGGCTCTACCCAAGGCAAGAACACAAACAATGGAAACAATAATCAACCAAGGTGCAATGCGCAAGCAACATGATGCAAAACATGGCATGATATGCGAGACGTGATATGCAATGCATATGCGTGCTCCGGAAGGAAAAGATTTAACCAGGCATCAACTTGGCAAACCAAGTGTGCCGCTGGAAAGATGAGATGATTTTGGTCGAAATCGATATAAAGATCACCGAAAACGGATGCACGGTTTACAAATGGCAAGCAAAACAATAATGGCACAATTCTACGATTAACAGCATGATGCCATCTAGAATGCAAAAAGAAACTAAGCTACTGCACACCAACATAGCAACAAAGCACATGGCAGTGATCTACTCAAGATGCTTGACAAAAGATGAACACGAAGCTACGGCTAAATCACACAAGAGCAGGTTCAAACATGCATGGCAAAAGTGTAAAAGATATCAACATCACAGACTTGGTGAAAATATTAACATGCCAGGAATTAACATCAAGAAGCAATGTTTAGAGCAAGCAAACAACATGCTACAGGAACAGATCATAGCAAAACAAGGCATGGCATGAATCTACTCAAAGCATAGAACAAAAGTCCCTTACTGACCATGACCGAAAAGGATCGGAAGATATGATGGGACCCATGTAAACATAGCAAGTTTCGTTAACAGGTTCAGACTTAGCAGAAAACTGAGCATGGCAAAACAGAGTTATGAAGGCATCTTTGCGAGCTCGATTCACTCAACACAAGGCATTGCATGACAAGCTAAGCATACTACCGGCAAGAAGATATGTTCAAGAAGCTAACCATGGCAAGAAAATTTTTATAGCATGCTTGGATCAACTACAACAACCTTGGAAAATTGATTAACATGTAAACAATCTGCCAGGAACATTTTATAGCAAAAGTAGAGCAAGATTAAGTCATGCTAGGGTACTCCATAAATGCAAACATGGGCATGGATGGATAGAGCATAACCATATGTCCAAATAATCCTTACTGAAGCAACTCAAAAGAAGCATGGATCTCACTGTAGCAACATGAATACATGGCATAAAAATAACATCATGGAAAATGACTTAGTGAAATCCTAAGTCCCTGAAATCAGCAATATCACGAGTGCAACTTTGCATGCTTGTGCTAGTCACCACAAAGATAAAAAAAAAACATGACATACACCCCTTTAAATATGGCATGGCATATACCAAAACACATGCAAAGCTCATGCCCATATGCAGCACACAACAAATGTAGCAAAAATGACAAATGTTCATAATCTGCTAAGAATCAGCACCTGACAATTTATAGCACTCTTGCATCAACGATTTGGGCCTCAAGATGGACTCAAACAAGCATGTCACAATGGAAAAAATGAAGAGCACATCATGATGAACAGTTTGGTATATAGCACACACAAAACGGAGCAGTATGAAACAAGTTATGGCATGATGAACATGACCTAAATTGTAGCAGAAAATGACTTAGTGAAACGAGGTCAACTGTGGATCTGGATCCAGATCTGGCGCGCACGGTTCGAGGTTCACTGGAGTCTTCACCAGAGATGTGCCCTGCGTGGCCGGACTATGCTGGAGAGGAAGAAGGAGGCGTCGCTGGAGCTCATGCTCGCTGGATCCGGCCGGCGAGGTGCGGAGGAAGGAGCGGCGCCGCGCAGGACGCCGGAGCGGCCGGAAGCCAAGGGGCGGCGTGGGGGTCCGCAGCGGAGGCGGTGAGGCGCGACGGAGGAGGCGCGGTGCGTCGGCGGTGGGGAGCAAGAGGCGCCGGGTGGCGAGCGGTGGAGGCGTGGCGGCGGCGAACGGGCGCGTGCGGCGTGGAAAACGGGCGGCGGCGGACGGGCCTCGCAGGCCCGCTGTGGGCTCGCGGGCCGGCAGCGGTGGGCGGCGGCGAGGCGACAGGTGGCGTGGCGCGATTGGTGTGGGTGCGGCGGCGGACGCATGCGGCCCAATCCGGACGTGTCCGGCAGCGCAGAGGGGGGAAATTAGGGTTTTGGACAAAGAATTTGGACGAGGAGCACATATTTATACCTAGAAGGAGGTGCGAGTGTCCAAATGGAGTACGGTTTTTGGCCACGCGATCGTGATCGAACGGCTGCGAGGATGGAGGGGGTTTGGATGGGTTATTGGGCCGTTTTGGAGGGGTGTTGGTCTGCAACACACACGAGGCCTTTACGGTTCCCCGGTTAATCGTTGGAGTATCAAACGGACTCCAAATGGCACGAAACTTGACAGGTGGTCTACCGGTGCTGTACCAAGGCTGCTTGGAAAATCTCGGTGCATTCTGAGAATGTTTAACACCCGCACACGAAAAGAGGCAAAAGGGGGCGTCGGAGGACGTAGGAGTGTCGGATTGCAAAATGGACAACGGGGAAAATGCTCGGATGTGTGAGAAGAACATGTATGCAAATGCGATGCACATGATGACATGATATGAAATGCATGACATGGACAAAAAGCAAAACAAAGACAAAACCCAACCACGGGGAAATCTCATCACTTAGAGCCGAAAATGGCAAGGGTTGGAGTACAAATATGGTAAGTTACATCCGGGTTGTTACACCAATGGTGTTAGAGGTGTAGGAAAGCATGCCTCTATGGTTCAAACTCAACTAGAAAAAGTTGCTAAATCTCAAAGAGAATTGCTTGATGAAATGAACAATAATATAAGTGACAAGCATGCCTCTATGGTTCAAACTCAACTAGAACAAGTTGCTAAATCTCAAAGAGAATTGCTTGATGAAATGAACAATAATATAAGTGACTTTGCTGTTAGAGTAGCAACTAGAGGAGGTAAAATGACTCAAGAACCACTTTATCCTGAGGGACACCCAAAAAGAATTGAACAAGACTCTCAAAGAGCTAACACTGATGCACCTAGTCCTTATAAAAATAAAAAGAAGAGGAAAAATGACAGGACTTGACATGCCTCTAGTGAACCTTAAGTAGAAAAACCTCTTGATAATGACAATGAAGTCTCTATCTCTGAGGCCGAAACTCAATCTGGAAATGAACACTCACCTTCTGATAATGAAAAAGATAATGATGAGGTTCATGAATACACTCAAACAAATGATAAAGAACCAAACAATGATGTTGAAATAGAACCAGCTGTTGATCTTGATAACCCACAACCCAAGAATAAAATATATGATAAAAGAGACTTTGTTGCTAGAAAACATGGGAAGGAAAGAGAACCATGGGTTCAAAAACCTATGCCCTTTCCACCTAAGTCAACTAAGAAGAAAGATGATGAAGAATTTGAATGCTTTGCTGAAATGCTTAGGCCATTCTTCTTGCGTACTCACTTGACTGGTATCTTAAAAATGCCTCCTTATGCAAAATACATGAAAGATATCATCACCAATAAGAGAAAAATACATGAGGCTGAAATCTCCACCATGCTTGCTAATTATACTTTTAAGGGTGGGGTACCTAAAAAAACTTGGAGATCCGGGAATACCAACTATACCTTGCTGCATCAAAAGAAATTATGTGAAAACTGCTTTATGTGATTTAGGAGATGGTGTTGGTGTTATGCCTTTCTCTTTATATAAAAGACTTGATTTTAATAAACTCACACCTACCAAAATATCTTTGCAAATGGCTGATAAATCAACTGCCATACCTATTGGTATTTGTGAGGATGTGCCCGTTGTTGTTGCAAACATTACTATCTTAACTGACTTTGTTATACTTGAGATTCCCGAGGATGAGAACATGTCGATTATCCTTGGTAGACCCTTCTTGAATACTGCAGGGGCTGTTATTGATTGCAATAAGAGCAAGATCACTTTTCATATCAATGGTAATGAGCATGGTGCACTTTCCGAAGAAACAATGCCAAGTGAATGGTATTAATGTTATTGAAAAATCTCCGACAATCACTATTGGAAGTTCTCAACTACCTCTACCTACTGCCAAAAAGAAATATGAAATGCTTATTGTTGGGGACATTCATATCCCCATTGAGGTAACTTAGCATTTTACGAAAGTTCTTCCGTTTCATGCTAATCGAAAGTGGTTGTTAATCCTTATTAATGAATCATTTTTGAGAGGTATGAAAGTGATGGATTTAGTGAGCACTACCTTCTGCCCTTATCTTCTATTTTCTGTTTTTCTTGGTTAAATAAAATAAAATACCATGCCTTACCTGTTTTCTGAGTTTTCCGTGCAATAAAAAATGACCCAAAAATAAAAGTTCTCTGAATGCTCTGAAAATTTAATATGATTTTTTCTGATTATTTGAGAATTTTTGGTGCAAATAACATCTGAAGGGGTTGCTCCAGGTGGGCACAACCCACCTGGGCGCGCCAGCACCCCCATGCGCGTCCTGGTGGGTTGTGGTCCCCACGTGGGTCCCCTCACTTATCCCTTCATCCCACATCACCACCTACCTCCAGAAAAAATTCACCATTGCCCTCTTTCTCATGTTCTTGCTCTCAAACCCATGGATTTCGATCTCTTTTCTCGAAGCTCCATTTCCGAAGTTGTTTCAGGGGATTGTTGCTTGGTATGTGACTTCTTCGTTGGTCCAATTAGTTTTTGCTTTAGTGCTTTATATTTTGAATAATTAGTTACTCTTGGTGTTGTTGTAGATGAGCTTGCATGTTGAATTCTTAGAGTTCAAAGTAGTTTGAATTCTTGTTATGGCCTCTATGCGTCCCTATGAGTAGTCACTACCAATCTTGTGAAGTTTTGTTGAGAAAAATTTTGTGGACTAAAAATTTCAAAATTTTGTTCTTAGGAAAAAGATGAGTATCTCTAGGAAGTTTGCTTCCAAGAAGAACTCCAAGGGAGTTATTGGGGAATCATCTGATAGTGATCTCCGCACCCAGAGAATGGAGGAGGTACGACCGTGTTAATGGCCGCACATCCCATTCATGTAGAGAGCCGGAATCTGTTAAGAGTTTGCACAATACGCTGCAAATGTCGGCCTCACCAACTTCAACGCAACTGAGTGTGAATAATATCATCTCCTCACAAATTCCTTTGTGCAAAGTTTTCATTTCATAAGTAGGAATAATCCTCCTGAGGTGCAATTTAATTTATATGTTGAAACCCGTTAGATACCACTTGCCAAATTTTGTGACATATGCTTGATCCCTTCTGATGGGGAATTAAGAGAACCTAGGCCCACTGACTTTGATGGTTTTCACCACACTCTAACAGTGGGGGATGAGAGAGGAGTATCAGGTGTCACCACCACTAGCTTACACTTTCTGGCTGTGCATTATTTTGCTTTATTCATTACAAAGTGTTTTCTTGCTAGAGAGAAGGTAGGTGCACTCAATGCTCCAGACTTTGTTGTTTTACGTCGTGCACTTTACAGCGACAACACTTATAGCTTGGGAGCTATTGTGGCACATCACCTCCACATTAACAGATCCAAGGGTAAAATACATGGTGGTATTTATGCTACTCTCTTGGCGAGTCAGTTGAACATTCAAATACGCCAACATGATCATCCTTTGCCCAAGGTTTATTTAGATCGTCAGGCTATGGCACACCACCAGTTTATTGATAGTGAGAACACCACTATGGATGTTCCTTCTAACTTGGTCTTTAGTGAGATTACCCGTGATATTATTCCGTTACCTGCATGTGCTTTGTTTGATCCTATTTCCCGGGGTGGATACAAGATTATGCATGAGGACATTATCGCCTACCGGAACAACCTGGTTGTGGCACAGGAGGAGCCTCAGTAGTGGGACCCTCAGGTGCCCGCTCCCCAGCACTTCAACATGGGATCCGAGGGCTTCTTCAAGTGGTGATTACCAAATTAGGCCAAAAGCCTAAGCTTGGGGGAGTACGTATTTCCACCGACATTACATTCATGTTCACACATTTCATTCCAGCTGTTGGTGTCCACACTCTTTCATTGTATTATCCATGTTAGATTTATTTTCTCGCCTTCTTCTTGTGCATTTGAAAAACTTTGAGAAAATCCAAAAATATTTCCTACCTCTTTTTGGTTTTTCTTCCTAGTTTAATTAGTTGTAGTATTAAAAGAAAACCCAATAAGATTTCCTTGTTCTTCTTTTGCTTGTTGGGAGCTTTCTAGTGTAAATAGTTTTTCTTGTTTTTGTTTTTCTTTCTTTAATTTGCTTCCTTCCAGATAAAAACCAAAAACTCCAAAAATATTTCAGTATGTTTCTTTGAATTTCTTTTCTTTTTATTGGGTCGTACCGAGGAGAAGACCATGATGGAAATGTTGAGTGGCTCTCATATACATTATTGTTGATCCAACAAATAGCCCATATTACCTTGTTTTCTTCTCTTTAAATAAAATGTTTGCAGATTCCGGCTTAGTCCACGACACACTTGCACTATTATTATTTTCATATCATTCAGTCATGCAAGTGAAAGGAAATAATGACGATATTTCATGAACTGACCGTGGCAGAGTGAAACGGGTATGAACTCAACTTGTTCTGTTTTTGTAAGTATGTTTAACCTAGTATCCATGATTCAGCCTATTATGATCAAACATGTTTGCAATGACAATTAGAGATTATAGTTTCTCATGCCATGATTAAGTAGCTAGGAGTGGATAATGATTTATCTTGGATGTCAACATTGCGTTAAAATGATTGTGATGTAGTATGATGATATGGTATCCTCCTCCTAATGTTCGAGTGGCTTGACTTGGCACATGTCCATGCATGTGGTTGAATCAAAACCAACAGAGCCTCTATGATATTTATGTTCATGGTGTTCATATCCTACTCATGCTAGTATCCAATGTTACTTATGCATAATGCATGTTCATGACCGTTTTCACTCTCTAGCTGGCCGCTTCTCAACCTAATTGCTAGCCTTCGCCTGTACTAAGCAGGAATTCTGCTTGTGCATCAAAATCCTGAAACCCAATTTATTCCTGATGAGTCCACCATACCTACCTATATGCGGTATTACCCTGCCGTCCTAAGTAAATTTGCGCGTGCCACCTCTAAAAACTTCAAATAAATACCCTTTTTTCTGTGTCCGGATTGTTCATAGAGCGATAAGATGTAGTCAGTATCTTCCAAGCTAAGTGGGTTATTGTCATGATGATTGTTTATTCACTTGTCCTTGCGCGAGAGGGGCGGTAATAGGGATTCCCAGTCCCGAATTCAAATTGCAAATAATTAAATAAAACTCGCCCGGGACTGTTGTTGGTATGGACGGCACCCGTTGTTTCGGACAAGCCATGGAGTGTGATTGTTGGTGGAGGGGAGTAAACCTTTACTTTTATCGCTTGGGAATCGCCGCTAATGTGTTTAGCATGGAATGCCGATAACTAATGGTCGCGAAGTAAACAATAAGGGTGCATTTCTCAAAATTTCATTTACCTCTATTTTGAAAACTTGAGCTCTAGCACCTATGCAAATCATTGCTTCCCTGTGCGAAGGTACTATCTATTTACTTTTATGATGTGTCATCACCTTTTCAAATAAGTGCCAGAACCTGAGAGAACTATTGTCATCCTCATGCATTGTGTGTACCTAATGTTTGGTGCATCATGACTGGATCTTTTCTACCATGAATTACAATGTTCAGTCGCTGCTTGAACTTTGGAGGTGCTCTGTATTTATGTTTTACGGTCTCAGAAAGGGCTAGCGAGATACCACTATTGTCATATTATATCATGGTTGTTTTGACAAAGTTTTATTATTTGAGATATCTTATTATTTCTGGCAAGTTGATTATGTTGTTGATATGAGTTAATATAATTTCTAGGAGTTATTGTTGACATGGTTAGTTATAATCTTGGCTGAAAACCCGGGTGCTATTTAAGCTTATTTATGTAAACAAGAGCAAAAGAGTTCGTAAAAGTTTTTCTTTTTCACTTTCAGTTTATCAACTGAACGTGAGTACAAGCAAAGGTTTAAGCTTGGGGAGTTGATACGTCTCCAACGTATCTACTTTTCCTAACGCTTTTCCTCTTGTTTTGGACTCTAATTTGCATGATTTTAATGAAACTAACCCGGACTGACGCTGTTTTCAGCACAACTACCATGTTGTTGTTTTTGTGCCAAAATAAAAGTTCTCAGATTGGAACGAAACTTTGCGAGGATTTTTATTCAATAAATAAGAATTTCTAAAGCCAAGAACCACCGGAGGGGGGCACCTGGGTGGGCACAACCCACCAGGGCGCGCCCCCTCCAAGCGCGCACAAGTGGGTTGTCCCCACCTGGTGGCCCTGCAGACCTCAACCCTCATACTATAAAATCCCATTTTCGGTGAAAAAATCAGGGAGATAGAATTATCATGTTTCACGAGACGGAGCCGCAGCCACCTCCCGTTCTTCCTCGGGAGGCCAGATCTAGAGTCCGTTTGGGGCTCTGGAGAGGGGGATCTTCCTCATCACCAACCCTTCTCCATTACCCATTCCATGGTGCTCCCCACCGGGAGTGAGTAATTCCTTCGTAGGCTCGCTGGTCGGTGAGGAGTTGGATGAGATTCATCATGTAATTGAGTTAGTTTTGTTAAGGCTTGATCCCTAGTATCCATTATGTTTTGAGGTTGATGTTGCTATGACTTTGCCATGCTTAATGCTTGTCACTTTGGGCCCGAGTGCCATGATTTTATCTGAACCGTTTATGTTATCACCATCATATCCATGTTCTAGATCTGATTTTGCCAGTTATAGTCACCTACTACATGTTATGATCCGGCAAACCCGGAGTGACAGAAGTCGGGACACTTCCCGGTGATGATCCTAGTTTGAGGAGTTCATGAATTCACCGTGTGTTAATGCTTTGTTCCGGTACTCTATTAAAAGGAGGCCTTAATATCCCATAGTTTCCAATAGGACCATGCTGCCATGGGAGGGTAGGACAAAAGATGTCATGCAAGTTCTTTCCATAAGCATGTATGACTATTTACGGAATACATACCTACATTATATTTATGAAGCTAGTGTCGTATCGCCCTAGGTTATGACTGTTATATGATGAATATCATCCAATGAATTCACCGATCCAATGCCTACGATTTTCTCTCATATTGTTCTTGCGAAGTTACTACTGCTATTGTTACTGTTACACTTGATACAAAATCATTGCTATCGTTGTTACCGTTACTATTGTTGTTGCTACTACTATCAAAACTATCATACTACTCTGCTACTGATAACTTTGCTGCAGATAATTAATCTCCAAGTGTGGTTGAATTGAAAACTCAGCTGCTAATACTTGCAAATATTCTTTGGCTCCCACTACTGCAGGATGCTGCTAACGCGACACTACGATCAGAGACCCTTCGACGAAACTGTGTGCGATGCAATAATCGCAAATGGTGGTGTAAAAAACCCATCAAAAAAGGTGCAAAAAAATTTCGATGACGGATGCATCAAACACGGTTCAGATTTTAGTTTCCTGTGCGGTGTAGGGCATTCAGTTCAGTTCAATTAACTATTTGCGATGAGGCAAGACAAAAGAAACGGACAGCCAGATGAAGGTGTGTGCGATATACAACATACGTATACAGTTCACTCGGATGAACTGTTTGTGATTAAGCAACACAAAAGAAACGATCAACCAGATCAAGGTGTGTGCGATATACGACATGCGGTTCACTCGGCCTTGTCGTCAGTATGTGACCTCTTTGGCAACCGTTCGCTCCCCACTAGCCTCTTCTTGTACCGTGGCAACCGTCCACCACCTCTTCGCCTTTCCCTCTCGATTTGGAACTACTGCTGCACGCTCTTCCTCCCTCCATTTGCCTTCACCCTTTCTTTCTGCCATTGTTCGATCGTCTTCTCCATGGAGGGAACAGGCCGGAAACGACCCAGTTATTCTTGCCCCGATCTGAAAGATGACGTGGTGGTGGAACTCATTGATCGGTGCGACGCCATCACCTCAGCTAGCATGGCAGGTTCGTTCAAGACCATTCTCGACTCAACTAATAACATCATTACAAGCAACCCAAGGGTCCGGGAGTGGTTTGATCTCCCCTATCTTCTTCGTCGTGACCCTGATCACTGGCGCAGGGACGACGGAAGCCTCGCCTTGTGCAAGTTGATGCCACTTGATAATGATACGTGTGATGTTAAGATGCCATCGCTTGAGCGTAAGGCTTGGGCAGGCGCAAATAGAGATTGGGTTGTTTATATTGGGTACAACTGTGAGTGGGAACTTGTGAATGTGTACACTCATCACCCGGTTCCACTTCCAAAAATATCAGACTGCCCTGAAGTTGGGCACACCGGTATTCTACGTACATTCAAATACGATGAAAGGATCGAGAAGATGTGTCTAGAGGGGGTGAATAGACTCTTAACAAAGAAAAGTAGCAGTTTTTAATTTCTTGAAGTTAAGGTGGAGTTTTAGCACAAGTTTAAACATTCACAATACATTCAAGAAAGCATGGCAAGAGTATATGAGTAGCGGAAAGTAAAGCATGCAATTTGCAAGAAAGTAAAGGGATATGATTGGAGTGTGCAAACGCAATTGGAGACATGGATATTTTGGCGTGGTTCCGATTGGTGGTGCTATCGTACATCCACGTTGATGGAGACTTCAACCCATGAAGGGTAATGGTTGCGCGAGTCCATGGAGGGATCCACCCACGAAGGATCCACGAAGAAGCAACCTTGTCTATCCCACCATGGCCATCGCCCATGAAGGACTTGCCTCACTAGGGTAGATCTTCACGAAGTAGGCAATCTCTTTGCCCATACAAACTCCTTGGTTCAACTCCACAATCTTGATGGAGGCTCCCAAGTGACACCTAACCAATCTAGGAGACACCACTCTCCAAAAGGTAATAAATGGTGTGTTGATGATGAACTCCTCTCTCTTGTGCTTCAAATGATAGTCTCCCCAACACTCAACTCTCTCTCTCTCACTGATTTGAATTTGGTGGAAAGATGATTTGAGTGGAAAGCAACTTGGGGAAGGCTAGAGATCAAGATTCATATGGTTGGAATGGAATATCTTGGTCTCAACACATGAGTAGGTGGTTCTCTCTCAGAAAAAGAATGTTGGAAGTGTAGGCATGTTCTGATGACTCTCCTTACTAATGAAGGAAGGGTCGAGGGATATATATAGCCTCCACACAAAATCTAACCGTTACACACAATTTACCAAACTTGGTGGGACCGAATCGGAAAACTCGGTCAGACCGATTCAGTTCATAATGTGACCATTAGGCATTTTCAGTGGGACTGATACGATCAATTCGGTGGGACCGATGTGCTAGGGTTAGCGTAAAACTTCATCTCAGTTTGACGATTACACAAACTTGGTGAGACCGATTTTGGTAATAAGCAAAACAGAGAGTTGGTCACGGAAACTCGGTGGGACCGATTGCTTATCTCGGTGGGAACACAATAATTGCAACAGGCAACCGCAAGTTTGCAAGCCCAACTCGGTGAGATCGAGATCCCATCAGTGAGACCGAATTGATTAGGGTTTCTGGCAGTGGCTATGTCAAGTGAACTCGGTGGCGTCGGATGGATCAAATCTATATGGCCGAGTTTGACTTTTGGTTTGGGACATATGTGGATTTGAGAAAGTGGTTGAGGGCTTTGGAGCATATCACTAAGCACTTTGAGCTAGCAAGCCATTAAGCAATAGCTCATCCCCTTTTAATAGTATTGGCTTTCCTAAGGACTCAATGTGATCTTGGATCACTAAACTGAAAATGTAGAGCCTTGAGCTTTTGAGCTTGAGCCAATCCTTTGTCCTTAGCATCTTGAAGGGGTTCCACATCCTCTTGTCCACTCCACTCCATATGTTGAACTTATCTAAAATATACTAGATAAAAACATTAGTCCAACAAGAGATATGTTGACATTAATTACCAAAACCACCCAGGGAGCACTTGTGCTTTCAATCTCCCCCTTTTTGGTAATTGATGACAACATACATCAATGCTTTAGATAAAGATATAAGGAATAGTAGGTAAAGTTTTGGAAAGACATGTAACATGCATAGGCTCCCCCTACACGTATGCAATCATGTAAATGCAGAGCATAAGAGCATGTGAATGCATAATCATGATAGAGCAAGCAATGAGTTACATGTATCTTGGCTATATGCATCAGAGCAAATGATGTGGATATAGGAATTGTACCTTCATGTTCATGAGTCTTTCTTGCAAACAATATGTACATCAACAAGAGATCATCATGCACATGGGTGAGATGCATATACTTACATTGTGGTCTTAAGCTGGCTTAGGAAGAGATGAACCTGAGTAAACAAGGTTAGATAACACAGATATATCTACTAAACATAGCAAACGGCAAACCACAAGAGCACCAAGACTGGGATGCCATGTAGAAAATGAGTACTAGGTACTCCTATTGGATAGAGACATGTCCCCAAGGATAAAGATATGCAATGAATTCAAGATTTCCTTCCCTCATATGTCTTTCTCCCCCTGAATCTTATATTTGATAATCGGAGAATATAGGGAACAGAAAATCAGAGCAAAACAGATCAAAGCACAAAAACATAAGACAAACTAACATGTCTTTCCCCTCTTAAAGACATGTGACTTCTCTCCTCTCGGATACCAAGCATCTGGGGTCTCTCTCTCTGTTTGATGCGATTAAGCATTCTCCCCCCCCCCTTGAAGTATTCTCCCCCCTTTTTAAGTGAGTAAGCTTTGATGTGATCTCTCTCTCCCCCTTTGACATCAATTTCCAAGAAGGGATCTTCTGGATTGTGAGTCAAAATTGGTTTGGACCTTGAGTCACAGAGCAAAGGAGCATTTAGAGTGTGATACTGGTAGAGGACAAGAATCATTTAATGGAGCTGGAACAAAAGTGCAGGAACAAGTGACAATTGTCTTCTCTGCAGTGATATCGGTGACACTGAGTTGTATTTTTCAGTTGCACCGAAATGGTTCGGTTTGACCAGGAGTGATGGACCGGTGTGACCGAGTTCAACATAGAGGAAGGGAAATTTTTAACCTTGGATCACTTAGGAAAATAAGATCTCACAAAGATTTGCAAGGAATTAACAAAAGGATTTGCAATGAATTGGATGCAGGGAATGCAGAACAAAAAAGAAAAAGAAAAGAAATCTAGATGAATTTTTTTCTTGAAAAGAGAAGGGAAACAAACATGCAAGAATACAGAGAAACGCTAGAGAACTTCATCTAGAATTGGTCGGCGACAAAGTCACCTATGTTAGAGTATATTGACTAAGGAGTCAAGTTAGAACACTTGATCATAGGTCATACTCGTTGTTTAAGCTCAAAATGGGGTTACCATTTTTCGTTTACGCATTTGATGTATTCACATCTTGTTGAGTTGCTTTGACCCATGACTTTTGGGGTAAATATTCTCTAAGATGGAATAACATACCTTGGGTGGTGGTGTTGAACTTGATCATGTAGTTGAACTTGTGTGGGATGCTCAAGATTGATGTAGCTCATCAAAGATTGGGAGCACCACTTGTAGTTTGAGTTCTTCTACCTACATTGGTTAGTCTTACAAGGAAGAGCACTTGTGTATCCAAATTGACAATCATGAATTTGATAGCAAATGAAATTTGATATGTAGAAATGGTCAAAGGATATGTTGAAAGGTTTCATGCTTCCTTGTCTTCAACCACCATATTGTAGAGACTTGGTGATGTAGAGATTGCTCAATATGTGATTGATTTGTAATCTCATAGATTTTGATTCATCCAAGCACCTACAAGGGTTAGATAGCATGCAAGGGTGCAAATATATCCACGACATATGATCATCATCATAAGAGAAACATCAAGGATTAGTCAAAGGCTCATGCCTTGCATGTATCCAAATGGAGTTTCTACTCCAGGTTTGAAGCATCAATGATGTTCAATTCACCTCTCAAATGGCAAAATACTTTCTCATCAAGCGGTTTGGTGAATATATCCGCCAATTGCTTATCGGTACGAACATGCTTAAGATCAATGTCCCCTTTGGAAACATGATCTTGAATGAAATGATGACAAACTTCAATATGCTTGGTTTGAGAATGTTGCACGGGATTATGAGCAATCTTAATAGTACTTTCATTGTCACAAAGCAATGGAACATGTTTCACATAGATCCCATAATCTTTAAGAGTTTGGGTCATCCAAAGTAATTGAGCACAACATGAACTGGCGGCAATGTATTCCGCTTCGGCGGTGGATAAGGATACCGAGTTTTGTTTCTTGGAGGACCAAGACATGAGATCTACTAAGAAATTGACAAGTACTCGAAGTGGACTTTCTATCAACTTTGTCTCCGGCATAGTCTGAGTCGGAATAGCCAACAAGATCAAAAGAGGACCTCTTAGGATACCAAATGCCAAAATTTGGTGTATGAATTAGGTATCTCACTATCCTTTTCACAGCCTTACGATGACATTCTTTGGGGGGCCGCTTGATATCGTGCACACAAGCACACACTCAGCATAATATCGGGACGGGAGGCACATAGATATAACAATGAACCAATCATAGAGTGATAAACCTTTTGTTCAACCAGTTTTCCATCCTTGATCAAGTCAAGATGTCCACTAGTAGGCATGGGAGTTTTCATACCTTTGCTTTCTTGCATGTTGAACTTCTTGAATAAGTCCTTGGTATACTTTGTTTGGCAAACAAAGGTGCCTTCCTTAGTTTGCTTGATTTGCAAACCAAGGAAGAATTTGAGTTCACTCATCATAGACATCTCAAACTTCTCCGACATTAGCTTTCCAAACATTTCACTAAAATGAGGGTTAGTTGAACCAAATATGATATCATCAACATAAATTTGGCACACAAATAATTCACCATTAACCCTTTTAGTAAAAAGAGTAGAATCAATCTTTCCAATCTCAAAGCCTTTTTCAATAAGGAACTTGGTCAAGCATTTGTACCACGTTCTAGGAGCTTGTTTAAGACCATAAAGAGCTTTGTGAAGTTTGTAAACATGATCGGGTTTCTTAGGATTAAGAAAGCTGGGAGGTTGCTTAACATAAACTTCCTCCTCTATTTCACCATTTAGAAAAGCACTTTTAATGTCCATTTGGTACAAGGTGATATCATGGTGATTAGCATAGGCAAGTAAGATGTGGATGGACTCAAGTCTAGCAATGGGGGCATATGTCTCACCATAGTCCATACCTTCAACTTGAGTGTAGCCTTGGGAACGAGACGTGCTTTGTTGCGAACTACTTGTCCATCTTCGTCTTGCTTGTTGCGAAACACCCATTTGGTACCGATGATGTTGTGGTTGTTGTCGGGCTTCTCGACCAATGTCCACACTTGATTTCTCTCAAAGTTGTGTAGCTCTTCATGCATGGCATTTATCCAATCCGAATCTTCCAATGCTTCTTCAAACTTCATAGGTTCAATGCTAGAGATGAATGAATAATGTTCACAAAAATTAGCCAAATGAGTTTTAGAGCGAGTGATTCTCCTGGTTTGGATATCATTGAAGATTTGCTCGACGGGATGGTCTCTTGAAACTCGTGCTCGAACTCGTGAGAGATTTTTCTTGGGTCAGGGTGGAACATCTTCTTCATCATCTTGTCCTTCTTCTTCTTGGCCTTCTTCATTGTTGGCGTTGTCGTTCTCTTGTCAAGGTGGAGAAGGGGGTTGATGAGGTTCATCTTGGTGTACTTCCTCGTTTTCTTCATCTTGGCGTGTTCCACTTGTGGATGCTTCCATGTCAACTCTTGGTTCACCTTGTCGTGAGGTAGAAGGTTCAACTTGGACGGACGAGGTACTCTCCTTCACTTCTGTTGGATGAATCTTCCCAATAGAAAAGTCTTGGATTGCTTCCAAAGGATCTTTATCCCCTACATCAATTGGCAATTGCTCTACTTGCGAGCCATTAGATTCATCAAGCTTCACATCTACCGTTTCTTCAGCCTTCCGGGTGAAATTGTTGTAGACACAGTAAGTGTGAGAGTTTGAGCCATAACCAAGTAGGAAACCTTCATGAGACTTAGGAGCAAATTTAGAACGACGATGCTTATCAAGAATGTAACACTTTGAGCCAAATACTCAAAAGTATCCAACTTGGGGTTTGTTACCAGTGAGAAGTCCGTATGTCGTCTTGCCGAGTAGCTTATGAAGATACAAGCGATTTGTTGCATGACAAGCTGTCTCAACCGCTTCCTCCCAAAAGTGTTTTGGAGTCTTGTACTCGTCAAGCATCGTTCTAGCCATCTCAATAAGAGTTTGGTTCTTCCTCTCAACAACTCCATTTTGTTGAGGTGTGTACGTAGCCGAGAACTCGTGTGAAATTCCTTCTTCGTCAAGAAAGGTATCCATGTTTGCGTTCTTGAACTCCATTCCGTTGTTGCTTCAAACCTTCTTGATCTTCACTTCAAATTGATTTTGGGCTTTCCTAGCAAAGTTGTTGAAGATCTTTTGGACCTGTGACTTATCATCAAGAAAGAACACCCATGTAAATCTTGAAAAATCATCGACTATGACTAGACCAAATGAGTTACCACCGACACTTTTATAGGCATTGGGACCAAAGAGATCCATATGAAGTAGCTCGAGCGGTCTTCTCGTGGTCATGATGTTCTTCACGGCATGACTTCCTCCAACTTGTTTTCCTGCTTGACAAGCACTGCACACTCTATCCTTGTCAAATATAACATCTTTCACTCCAAGGATATGATCACCCTTAATAAGCTTGTCAAGATTTTGCGTGCCCACATGACCTAATCTTCTATGCCACAACCAACCTTTAGAAGATTTAGCAATTAAGCAAGTTCTAGGTTGAGCCTTTTTAGTGAAATCAACAATGTAAAGATCACCTCTACGTAAACCGGTAAAGACCATATTGTGGTTATCTCTAGGAAACACTTGGCAATCTACTTCAGCAAATAGGACATTGAAACCAAAGTCAGTAAGTCTAGATACGGAAAGTAGATTATATCCAAGAGATTCAACAAGCATAACATTTTGTATGGAGCTATCATGTGAGATGGCCACCTTACCAAGACCAACCACCTTACCCCTTGAGTTGTCACCAAAAGTGACATACTTTTGAGGGTCGTCGTTTTCAGCAAGCTCACGAAACATATCCTTGTCTCCGGTCATGTGATTGGTACACCCACTATCAAGAACCCATTCCTTTCCTCCAGCCATGTAGCCGCGAAGATTAGCCATAAGACCAAAGTGTCTCATAGACTCATCGAGATCAAAGTCACTATCATCATCCTCATCATAGTATCCATGTTCAACATTGTCTTGTGATGGATCAATTCCTAGAGAGGGTAATTCATTAGATAAATGGTCATCACAATAGTCATCTTTATGAATTCTAATGGCTTTGGAGATGATATTGCTAATGATTCCAACATCTCCTTTGGCACACGTAAGATTAGTAAGCTCAAATAGACAGTTGCCAAATTTTGGATCACTGGAACTCATCTTACTCAGGGCAATAGACTTATGAAGAATTTCATCCAAGTTTTGCAAGGAATAGTTTGGAAATCGTTCCTCAAGAAATCTCCATATGGTGTAGGCACAATCAAGAGTAGGCCAGCTAGCAAACAAGTTTCTAGGCAATCATCTAGTGATTAAATTGATAGTTCTAAGATTACTGATCATGTCAATAGACTCATCAAGGGTAGGATGCAAAGGATCAACATGAGGTGCACAAGGGGTATGTCGGAGTAAATAGCCATGGGTAGCCTAGCCGGCTTCCCCTGGCCCTTCTGAAAAAATTACGAGCCCGCCCGGCTCTCAAGAATCCAAGACATGGGGCCGCCTTCCCCTTGCTGGCTGCCACCTAGGCCGGCTTTCGGAAGGCAGACCGACTTTAGCCCTCATGAGAGGGCCGACTCCAAGAAGCTGGCCATGAGAAGGCCGACTCCAAGAAGCCGACTCCCATAAAGCGGTCGAGACCGTACCCTCAAAGTTTGCACCCACCTAACGGTGGTGCGATGGGGCGTGGCTACAGTGAAGCCTGCCTCCCCCGAATCCCGGAGCACGCCTGGCACAGTGCGCCGTACGGAGTAGGCATGACCCGTCCGGCGCGGCATTGTTTCCATGTTGACTTCGGTGTCACCCACGACGGGCCGCCGGCGTGGCCCACAGATGGTGGGCCCCTTTGAGCAGAGAGATGCCCAAAAGCGGCCACGCCCCCAACTAGTCGGCCCAAGACAGAGCCGGCTCCCCGCAGCCGGCTTGCCGCCTCCCTCGAAGAGGACGCCCCATTAAGGAGACAAGACGCGGTGAGGCTACAGCGATCGCCTGACAGGCGGCGGTACAGTAGCCGCGCCTACCACGACGAAGCCCACGTCAACAAGATGGAGCCACAGTAACCAGCCGCCGACCAGGCCCTGGACAGCGGGGCCTGGCTGTCGACCAAGGGGCCGGCAGCCGGCGGGACCCACCAGTCGGCGGGCCCCAGCAGCCGGCGCGGAAGCCGGCGAGCGCAGTCACAGACGACTGGGCCCCGCGCTCAGTCGGATTACCATTGTACCCCCGGGGGGTAGGCCTATATAAACCCCTCGGGGCACCCATGCAAAGGGTTCGACCCCTTGCTAGTTCTAGACACCACACAAGGAGAAGAAACAGGCTAGCCGTGCCCTTCATCCTCCTCCCACCAAACAGCTCAAGGAGCGTTGTGTAGCTACTTGATTCATCTAGTGAACATGCGGAGACCCCGCAGAGCGGCAGTAGGGGTGTTATCTCCACGGAGAGCCCCGAAGCTGGGTAAGATCCGCCGGCGTGCATGTCTTCGCCTTATCCCGTTTCCAGGCACCGGCGATGTCTTACTGGCTCCCACAATGATAAGCCACCCGTTGGCATATGTCGCACCTACCACCCGACATTTGGCACCCACCGTGGGGAGGGATACCCCACCCCGCCGCCAGTGGCGCACCCGACTCTCAGCGGCCGACAAGGTCGCCACGAAGGAGTCGGCGAGAACGATGCCCGCCATCGGATCGACCGCCTGGCGCGATCCCTGGCGTTGGAAGAAGAAGACGATGTCGGCCCGCCTTGTTTCGGCCCCCGCATCCGCGACGAGCCCTTCCCCAAAGGGTTCTCGCTCCCAAGAGACACGACCAAGTACAACGGCTCCGTGAAGCCGGAAGATTGGCTGATCGACTACTCCACCGCGGTTAGCATAGCCAACGGCAACTGGCGCGTTGCCGTGAAGTACGTGCCCCTCATGCTGCAAGGCACGACGCGAACCTGGCTCAACAGCCTCAAGCCTCTCAGCATCAACAGCTGGCTAGACTTCACCGAAGCCTTCATCCGCAACTTCACCAGCACCTACAAGCGGGCTCCCAAGCCCAGAGAGCTCTCCCTGTGCGTACAAGGCCCCGCCGAGTCCACTCGCGATTACCTCACGCGTTGGGCCGAGCTCCGCAACTCCTGTGAAGGGGTGCACGAGGTGCAAGCCATAGAATACTTCACAGCCGGATGCCGAGAAGGCACCCTCCTCAAGCACAAGCTCCTCTGCGACGAGCCGGCTACCCTCGACGAGCTTCTTGACATAGCGGACAAGTACGCCAGCGCCGACTCCTCGATGAAGACAGAGCTTCGGGTAGACGCGTCCGGAAAGGTGCTCAACCCGGCGCCCAAGACGCCGGCTGGGGATTCCGGCCGACACCCCAACTTGAACGACCACAAGCGCAAGGGCCCCGCGCCGCCTCCCGCCAGTCGGCAGGTGGCCACAGTCGAAGACGCGCCGCCTAAAGAGCGACCGGCGCCCAAGAAACCTAAGGGCGGCAAGCCGGCTTGGCAGCCGGCTTTCTCCTACGAGCAAACTCTCGACGCCCCGTGCAAGTTCCACAGCGGCGCAAAGCCGTCCAACCACACGACCCGGAAGTGCCATTGGCTCACCCGAATCTTTAAGGGCGAGGGGCTCTTGCCGCCTCCGCCTGCCGGCCCGCCGCCTCCGGCCCCGCCGCCTCCGGCCGCTCGGCCCGCAGTCGGAGCCGTGCATGATGAATTCCCCGACGAGCAAGCAACCTACATCGTCTTTACAAGCCAGCCCGAAGACCGGCGCAGCAAGCACCGAGAGCGCCAGGAAGTCAGCGTGGTCGCTGCCAACCCCGCCGGACACATGCATTAGTCAGAAAAGCCCATCAACTGGAGCTGGGCCGACCATCCAGAGGTGATGTCGTCTCCCGGCTCTTATGCTTTGGTCCTGGAAGCCACCCTTGCAACGGACAGATGCGCCGCCCGCTTCTCCCGTGTGTTGATAGACGGCGGGAGCAGCATCAACATCATGTACCGTGACACCCTAGAGAAGCTAAACGTCAAGACGAAGCAGCTCGTGCCTACTCGGACAGTGTTTCATGGCATCGTACCGGGCTTATCCTGCGCCCCCATTGGCAAGATCAAGATCGATGTACTTTTTGGGGACAAGGAGCACTTCCGCTGGGAAGCGATCTGGTTTGAAGTGGTGGACCTAGAGAGCCCTTACCATGCATTGCTTGGCCGACCCGCCTTGGCCAAATTCATGGCAGTTCCCCACTATGCATACCTCAAGATGAAGATAACAAGCACCAAAGGCGTCATCACCATAGCCGGCGATTACAAAAAGTCCTCTGAGTGCGCAGCAGCCAGCAGCCGGCTGGCCGAGTCCCTTGTGATTGCCGAAGAAAAGAAGATGCTGGACCGAGTCGTGGCCATAGCCGGCAAGCAGTCGGCCGTGTCCCCCGACCCCAAGGAGAATGATGCTCAAGGATCTTTCCAGCCGGCCAAGGAGACGAAGAAGATACCTCTTGACCCCGAGCATCCAGAGAGGTTTGCCGTCATCGGGGAAAACCTGAATAGCAAATAGGAAGGCGAGCTCGCCGATTTCCTCCGTGAGAATCGGGACATCTTTGCATGGTCCCCCAAGGACATGCCGGGTGTTCTGAGGAAATTCGCCGAGCACAAACTACACATTCGAGAAGACGCAAAGCCAGTCAGACAACCCCTTCGCCGACTGTCGGAGGAGAAACGCAGGATTGTAGGGGAGGAGATAGCCTGGCTTTTGGCAGCCGGCTTCATTATGGAAGTTTTCTTTCCAGAGTGGCTCGCCAACCCGGTCCTCGTGCTAAAGAAGAACAACAAGTGGCACATGTGCATAGACTACACAAGCCTCAACAAGGCCTGCCCCAAAGATCCCTTTGCCTTGCCAAGGATAGACCAAGTGATAGACTCCACAGCCGGATGCGAACTGTTGAGTTTCTTGGATGCTTACTCCGGATATCACCAGATAAAGCTGGATCCGGACGACCGCCTGAAGACCGCCTTCATCACGCCATTTGGAGCCTTCTGCTACCTGACTATGACATTCGGCTTGAGAAATGCCGGTGCCACTTTTCAGCATTGCATGCAGAAGTGCCTCCTCAAGCAGCTCGGCAGAAACGCTCACGTTTACGTGGACGACATCATGGTGAAGACGGAGAAGCGCGGCACCTTGCTGGGAGACCTCAAGGAAACGTTTGAGAACTTGCGCCGATTCCAAATCAAGCTCAACCCCGAGAAATGCGTGTTCGGAGTGCCAACCGGCCAGCTCCTAGGCTTCCTGGTCTCCGAACGCGGCATCGAATGCAACCCGATGAAGATCAAGGCCATCGAGAGAATGGCGATCCCCACCAAGCTTCGAGACATTCAGAAGTTCACTGGGTGCTTGGCCTCCTTGAACCGCTTCATCAGCCGGCTCGGAGAGAAAGCTCTCCCCCTCTACCACCTCATGAAGAAGAGCACTCACTTCGAGTGGAACGACCAAGCCAACCAAGCTTTTCACGAGCTGAAGAAGATGCTGGCCATGCCGCCCGTTCTGGCGGCGCCGACTGAGAAAGAGCCCATGCTCCTCTACATCGCCGCAACCAGCCGGGTGGTCAGCACCGTCATCATAGTCCAATGCCCAGAAGAAGGCCGAGCCCAGCCGGTCCAGAGGCCGATGTATTATTTGAGCGAGGTGCTGTCCGCCTCAAAGCAGAACTACCCACACTACCAGAAGATGTGTTACGGCGTGTACTTCACCGCCAAGAAGCTGAAGCCCTACTTTCAAGAGCATCCCGTCACGGTCGTATGCACCGCCCCGCTAGCCGAGATCATAGGCAGCCGGGACGCATCCGGCCGGGTGGCGAAATGGGCCATCGTGCTGGCCCCTTACACGATCTTCTACCAGCCTCGCACCGCCATCAATCCCAAGCACTGGCCGACTTCCTCGTCGACTGGGCCGAGACCCAGTACCTGCCGCCGGCTCTCGACTCCACCCATTGGCGCATGCACTTCGACGGGTCCAAGATACGCACTGGCTTGGGAGCCGGCATCGTCCTTACCTCTCCCAAAGGCGACAAGCTCAAATACACGCTACAGATCCACTTTGCCGCCTCCAACAACGTGGCCGAGTACGAGGCGCTCATACATGGGCTCCAGCTTGCCAAAGAACTGGGCATTCGCCGGATCCTATGTTATGGCGACTCGGACCTAGTGGACCAGCAATCATCCGGCGACTGGGATGCCAAGGACGCAAATATGGCGAGCTACCGCTTCCTGGTCCAGCAACTCAGCAGATACTTTGAAGGATGCGAGTTCCTCCACGTACCGCGAGCCGACAACGAGCCAGCCGATGCCCTGGCTCGAATAGGCTCTACTCGGCAAGCAATTCCAACCGGTGTCGCTCTACAACAGCTCCTCAAGCCGTCCATCAAGCTGTCTCCAGAGTCCGACTCCATCTTCGTGCCACCTGACCCCGACGCGGCCAGGTCCTGCTCGAAGAACCAAGCAGGCGACCCCAAGACTCCCGCAGCCGGCTCAGGGACTTCGGAAACCCGCTCGGGGACTGCCACACCCGGCTCGGGGACTGCCACACTCGGCTCGGGGACTGCGGTAGCCGGCCTGGGGACTGCACCAGCACAACAGCCGTTGGCCGACTCCAGCATTTCACCACCCAGCCCGCCCACCCTGATGGCAGTAGCCACATTGGCAGTAGAAGAAGTCGCGGCCCCATCATGGGCTCAGTCCATCCTCAACTTCCTAGTAAACCAAGACCTGCCGGCTGACGAAACAGAAGCAAGACAAGTCCAGCGTCGAGCCGGAGCATACACAATCGTCAACAGAGAGCTCGTCAAGCGCAGTGTCACTGGAGTCCTCCAACGGTGCGTCAAGCAAGAGAAAGGCATTGCAATCCTCAGAGACATTCACCAAGGAGAATGCGGCCACCATGCGGCCTCAAGATCACTTGTCGCCAAAGCCTTCCGCCATGGTTTCTTCTGGCCGACTGCTTTGGATGACGCCAAAGAATTAGTCAAACATTGCAAGGGATGCCAACTCTTCAGCTCCAAGCAACACATGCCGGCTTCGGCACTCAAAACCATTCCCCTCACTTGGCCCTTCGCCGTTTGGGGACTGGACATGGTGGGCCCATTCAAGACGGCGCGCGGCGGCATGACACATTTGCTCGTCGCCGTGGACAAATTCACCAAGTGGATTGAGGCAAAGCCGATCAAGAAGCTGAATGGGCCGACTGCTGTGACGTTCATTGCAGACATAACAACTCGGTACGGCGTGCCACACAGCATCATCACCGACAATGGCACGAATTTTGCCAAAGGAGCCTTGGCACGTTTCTGCGCAGCACAAGGTATCCGACTGGACTTAGCATCCGTCTCCCACCCGCAGTCAAACGGCCAGGTCGAGCGAGCCAACGGCCTCATCCTCTCCGGCATCAAGCCCAGATTGGTCGTACCTCTGGACCGCTCAGCCGGCTGTTGGCTCGATGAGCTGCCGGCTGTCCTCTGGAGTCTGCGCACTACACCAAACAAGTCAACCGGCTTCACCCCTTTCTTCCTTGTGTATGGTGCCGAGGCGGTCATCCCAACTGACGTCGAGTTCGACTCGCCTCGAGTAACCATGTACATGGAAGCGGGGGCCAAGGAAGCACGAGAAGACGGCGTCGACCTGCTGGAAGAAAGCCGGCTGTTAGCCCTCAGCCGGTCTGCCATCTACCAGCAGGGTTTGCACCGCTACCACAGCCGGAAGGTCAGGCCAAGATCTTTCCAAGAGGGTGATCTTGTGCTCCGGCTGATCCAGCGAACAGCCGGCCAGCACAAGCTCTCAGCCCCTTGGGAAGGCCCCTTCGTCATCAGCAGAGCTCTAGGCAACGACTCCTACTACCTGATCGACGCACAGAAACCGAAGGCACGCAAGAGAGACGACTCCGGCAAGGAGTCGGAACGACCATGGAACGCCAACCTCCTTCGAAGATTTACAGTTGAAATGCAGTATGTACCGCGCTAACTTTTGTATTAAGTACAAGACAATAGGCTCCCCGAGGAGGGCTCGGGGACTGCCATCCCTTATCTATGAATGAAAAGTATCATGCTTATGACCTTGTCATTTCATTTACTTGTTCTGTCCGGAACCGAGTTCGACTAGTCGGCTCGGGGACTGGCCGACTGGAGTTATGTTAGAAGTCCTACCCGCAGTCAGACAAGTAGTGTGCCAGCTCCCAAGCCTTCTCTTGCCAAAAGTCGTAGTTCGAAGAACCGGCTGTCTGGCTGGCAAGAGTTAAAGGCAGGAACGGGCGCCCACACGAAAAACGGCTAGGGACTAACGGACTAATATAACGAAAGCCGGTTTTTCTCCCACCGCCAAATGGCTACCAGAGTAGCCGGCCGGCCGGTTTCCATTCACTTCACTTCAATCCAAGAAAGCTCAAGTACTTGCCTCCCCAAAGAGGGAAGGCGGCAAAGGAAAAAGCCTAAGGATAAAAAGCATACGCGAATGGAAACCAAACATGCACATAATAATATTTACATAAAAAGACCTCCAAGAGGCCAGCATTCAACATAGTTTGGATACACCCCCAGTGGGTGGAACTGCGAAAACTTAACAAAGATTGTTCCAAAGACAACAAGCAGGAAAGATAAAGATGGCAGGTCAAGCTGGCGGAGCGGCCGACGAGCCGGACTGGTTGGCGGAGACGGTCGTGCCGGCTGAAGGAGCGGCCGGCTGGCGAACTTCGGCTTGGTCGCCGCCTCCTGCAGAGGGCGTGCTTCCACGCGCCTCGTTACTGGAGGCACGGTCGGCCTGAGGTCGACCGGTTGTTCCACCAGCCGGCTCGATGTTTTCGCCGTCCTCCTCTTCGTCATCCTCGCCCTCGTCACTAGAGGCAATCTCCTTCGCCGAGTCCTCGCCCACCGCCGGGGTCAGCCCGAACCACTCCTCCGGCTGAGCAACGCCGTCATCATCGATTTTGGGTGCGAAAACGCTGATGTCGGTGCACTCGGCGATCGTCGAAGCTCGTTGGGTGATAGCCGGCCTCACCTCCTCCAGCTCCGCGTCGGCCTCCATCCGCCAAGTGCGCAGTTGGTCCAGGCTCAGCCCTGGGTACCAAGCCCGAACGAACTCCAACGCCCGCCCGGCTCCGAGGCGGGCCGCCGACGCCTTCCAAGCCTCAAAGCGACCGACTGCGACCTCTAGCCAGTCGGCAGTTCGGCTTGGGGTGCGGGGGATCGTCTCACCGGGCCAGAGGGCGGCCAACACTTGCGCCCCGGCGCGTTGGAGCCGGCGAAGCATCCGATGAGCCGGCTGCAACCGCGCCTGGACAGCCAAGAGCTGCTCCTCAAGCGTCCGGTTCGCATCCGGCGCGATGTTGGCCCCCGCCTGACGGCGCGCCTCACGATGGGCCTCAATGCTTTGGGCGGCAAAGGCGGAATAGCCGGGGAAGTAGTATGCACCAAAAACAAGCAGCAGCTCAAGTTAAGTCAAAGACCCAGGCGGCAAGAGGCAGGAGAGGGGCAAGGAAGGCGGCTTACCGTCGATCAAATCCTCGATCTGGCCGAAGCCTTCGTCCAGGGCTCGCCGGGTCTCAGCCCAGCTCGCCGCCTCGGTCTCATACTCTGCCTTCAGGGCGGCCTCGCTTTCCTGCGCCGCTTGCAGGGCCGCTTTGTGGCTCTCCTCTTGGTCGGCCAGCTTCCTGGCTAGGCGATCCCGTTCCTGGACCAAGGCGGCGTACTCGGCCTCCTTGGTATGAAGGGCGGCCTTCGCTTCGCCGAGCTCCTTCCTCAAGTCGGTGTTGGCCCCTGAAGACAAAGAAAAAGAAAAATCAATAAAGAAAGAGTCGTCAAGAAAGATCCGACCCGACTGCGCAGCAGTCGGCCCGAATCTCGGGGACTACACCCAGTGGGTGCGCTGACGCGCCCCCACAGGAGACAGACAAGATCGAGTACTTACTTCGGCTGTCGGTCAGGTCGTCGGTCCTCCGGCTCAACTCCCGAGCCTGGGAGTTGAAGGCGGCAGCACGGAGGTTGTGATATTCCTGAAAGTTCAGAAAAAAGCAAAGTAAGGTAGCCGTCGAGAAAGATCCGACCCGACTGCGCAGCAGTCGGCCCGAATCTTGGGGACTACACCCAGTGGGTGCGCTGACGCGCCCCCACGGAACAAATTAAGAAAGCAAAGCAGCCAAGAGCGAAGGACTCACCCGGATGGTGGCTCGCGTCGACAAGAACTCCTGGGTGAACTGTTGCAGCAGGGCGGCTTGAGCTTGCAGCCGGCTCCGGACCCCTTGAGCCACCACATTCAGCTCACCAGTCCCCCCGCTGGGAGTCCACTCGGACGTGGCAGTGTTGGCCGCCTCCAGATCTTCCGCCGGCTGGCCTGCGCCCGCGACTCAGCGCAACTCCGGCGGAGCGGCGCCTCCCCCTGCGCGCCGGCTCGTCGCTGGCTGCACCTCAAGGTCGGCTCTGTTCTCCGGCTCACCTCCGGTCAGCTCCTCTGGCGCCGCTGACGATTGGCCGCCTTGGCCCGCTCCGGTTGGCGCTGCTGGCGGCGCTCTCCTCGCGAAGGCCACGGGGTCCTCCCCCCCCCTCCATCAGCGGCGGGTCTTGGACGATCTCCTCCGCCAAGGGCAATGGGGTGTCGGGGGCTACGGCTCGGAGAGGAATGGCGAGCAGCGGAGGCTGGTTGCGCGAGCTTTCCGCCTCCGTCTCCACGGTAGCTGCCTCCGTCTGGGCCTTCGCTGCCGCGTCGGCCTACTCCCTCGCCGCCTGGGCGGCCGCCTTCTCCGCCGCCTCGCGCTCCTCCCGCGCTTCGCGGGCGTTCCGCTCTGTGGCCTCCCTGAGATTGGTGCGGGGGTCCACGCGGCGGGAGCTCGAAGAACCTCCAGCCGGCCCCACGACGGAGCCGCCCGGACCCCGCTCAAGGGAAAGCGGCGCCCTGTCCAGCAAGCGAGAAAAAGTTAAGAAGAATATTCGAAGAGAAAGAGAATGATGACGAGCATGCGGCAAGGCAATTGAAGACTTACGCTGAGACCGCCTGAGGCTACTTCACCGCCTTGCGGAAGCGGGCCGCTTCCGCAGCCGCCTCGTCTCGCTTGGTCGCCGCGGTGGAGGCTTTGGACTTCTTCGGCCGACTGCCGAAGAGGCCTGAAGCGGCCCGGCGCTTCTGTGTGCCGCCGCCGGCAGCCGGCGCGATAGATGAGCCCACGCCCTGATGGTCGGCCGCCGGCTGGCGACGCGGGGCGACTTCGGCTTTGAAATCGTCCGGCCAGTCCTCGAAGCTCGCGGTGAACCTTGAGCCTCCGGGCTCGGCGCTGTCCCCCACGACGGCGTCTTCCATGGCGGCCGCCCCCAAGTCCGGGCCGTCAATGTCGTCCACCGTGCGATCGGGGGCATATTGGCGTTCAATCCCTGCCGCCCCGGCCGGCGGCGCAAGAAGAGGGTTCTGCTCAAAAGAACCGACTGGTCAGAGGCCGGCCGTCATGAAGCCGGCTGACGACAAAAAGAATATGGAGAGAGAAGCTTACCACGGGCGGGGGATTGGCACGAGATTACGGCACCTTGCCGTATTGCCAGTCCCCGGCGAGCTTGCAGTTGGCGATGTAATTAACCATGAGCGCCACCTCCACGTGGGGCATTTCCCATGTGCTCAGCCGGCTTGGGTCGAAGCGGCCGCTCATCTGACACATCATATGGGGCCGGCTTTGGAGAGGAAGAATCCGGTGCTCCACGAAGGCGGCCACCAAGTCGGCCCCGCGCAGGCCTTCCGACTGAATCATCACCCGAAGCCGGGAGATGGCGGCGTTCCCGGTCGGAGACAGTGACCGGGACCGAAACTCCACGAGGGCTGCCTCCCAGCCGGCGGGCCGGCTACGTAAGCCGGCAGGTTGATGTAGTCTCCTTGATCAGCGACGTTCTTCACGTAGAAGTATGATCTCTGCCAGACCTTCACCGACTGGATTAGGGGGATGGACGGGAACGGATTGTTCTCACTCGCCCTCCTCATGGCGATGAAGGCCCCGCAGGGTGCGGGCACGCCGGTGACGACGGTGCCGAGTTTGCTCTGGAAGAACTCTCCCCAGAGCTCCAGCGTGGGGAGCAGCCCCAAGAAGCCTTCGCAGAGGGAGACGAAGGCCGACAGCAGCATCACCGCATTGGGCGTGAGGTGATGCGGCTGGAGGTTGTAGAACTCCGGGAAGGAGCGCAGAAATCCGCTCGCCGGAAGGCCGAAGCCGCGCAGGCAGTGCGAGCGGAAGACGACCCGCTCTCCCTCCTCCGGCGCCGGCGAGATCTCCTTCTCTGGCGCCAGGCGGACCTGTACGAGGTCGGCGCCGGGCAGGCGGCGAGTCTGGCGGAGGAACTCCACATGGTCTTCATGGACGTTGGAGCCGTCCCACGAGCTTGGCAACGCCATGGGAGCAGGACGATGTTGGGGTGCTGTGATGGGAAGCTGCAACGGCAGCGAGAGGAAGAAACGAGGATTAGGAGGGGCGGAGCGAGAGAGAGCGTGCGAACCTCTGTCGCTCTCCCTCCTCCCCCTACTTATAGGCTCGCGTGGCGGAGCCGATGAGGCGCGGCGTGGGGAAGCGTGGGGATCGATCATGCCCACTCCCCACGTCCCGCGATTATTGAGCCTTAACGGCGAAACAAAACTGCCTCGGGAAGGCGAGCGGCCCCGGTGGGCCACGGAAGATCCGCGCCCGGACCAAGGCTCGCGAGTGGCGGGCCCGGGCCTGCGGCGGCGTCCCGTCGCGCTCGTGCGCTCGCAGGATCTCGCTGCCACGTGGCCGCGGGAGGGCCCGTGGTCAGCACGCAGGTCCCCCCCCTCCTCCCGCCTACAAGACGCGGGGCTCTCTGAAGTCGGCATACGCCCGAAAAGCCGGCTCTTCAGGATGGGAAGCTGACCAAGCTTCTCGTCCCCCTGCTCGCCTCGGAGCTCGATCAGCTTCGGGGACTACTGTCGGAGTAAATAGCCATGGGTAGCCTAGCCGGCTTCCCCTGGCCCTTCTAAAAAAATTACGAGCCCGCCCGGCTCTCAAGAATCCAAGACATGGGGCCACCTTCCCCTTGCTGGATGCCACCCAGGCCGGCTTTCGGAAGGCGGTCCGACTTTAGCCCTCATGAGAGGGCCGACTCCAAGAAGCCGGCCATGAGAAGGCCGACTCCAAGAAGCCGGCTCCCATAAAGCGGTCGAGACCGTACCCTCAAAGTTTGCACCCACCTAACGGCGGTGCGATGGGGCGTGGCTACAGTGAAGCCTGCCACCCCCGAATCCCGGAGCACGCCTGGCACAGTGCGCCGTACGGAGTAGGCATGACCCGTCCGACGCGACACTGTTGCCATGTTGACTTCGGTGTCACCCACGACGGGCCGCCGGCGTGCCCACAGATGGTGGGCCCCTTTGAGCAGAGAGATGCCCGAAGGCGGCCACGCCCCCAACCAGTCGGCCCAAGACAGAGCCGGCTCCCCGCAGCCGGCTTGCCGCCTCCCCCGAAGAGGACGCCCCATTAAGGAGACAAGACGCGGTGAGGCTACAGCGATCGCCTGACAGGCGGCGGTACAGTAGCCGCGCCTACCACGACGAAGCCCACGTCAACAAGATGGAGCCACAGTAAACAGCCGCCAACCAGGCCCTGGACAGCGGGGCCTGGCTGTCGACCAAGGGGCCGGCAGCCGGCGGGACCCACCAGTCGGCGGGCCCCAGCAGCCGGCGCGGAAGCCGGCGAGCGCAGTCACAGACGGCTGGGCCCCGCGCTCAGTCGTATTACCATTGTACCCCCGGGGGGTAGGCCTATATAAACCCCTCGGGGCACCCATGCAAAGGGTTCGACCCCTTGCTAGTTCTAGACACTACACAAGGAGAAGAAGCAGGCTAGCCGTGCCCTTCTTCCTCCTCCCACCAAACAGCTCAAGGAGCGTTGTGTAGCTACTTGATTCATCTAGTGAACATGCAGATACCCCGCAGAGCAGCAGTAGGGGTGTTATCTCCACGGAGAGCCCCGAAGCTGGGTAAGATCCGCCGCTGTGCATGTCTTCGCCTTATCCCGTTTCCAGGCACCGGCGATGTCTTACTGGCTCCCACAATGATAAGCCACCCGTTGGCATATGTCGCACCTACCACCCGACAGGGTAGTAATGTACTTGTTCAAATGATATTCATTCAAAATCTCAAGCATCACAATTTTCCACTCATGAAAGAACTCTCCATCAAGTATAGGCACTCTACGTCTAATATTCCCCAACATAGACTCGTCAATCTTCCTCCAAAGGTGTTTAAACCAAGGTAATGAAGACCAATGCTCTGATACCAATTGAAAGGATCGAGAAGAGGTGTCTAGAGGGGGTGAATAGACTCTTAACAAAGAAAAGTAGCAGTTTTTAATTTCTTCAAGTTAAGGTGGAGTTTTAGCACAAGTTTAAACATTCACAATACATTCAAGCAAGCATGGCAAGAGTATATGAGCAGCGGAAAGTAAAGCATGCAATTTGCAAGAAAGTAAAGGGATGGGATTGGAGTGTGCAAACGCAATTGAAGACACGGAGATTTTGGCGTGGTTCCGATTGGTGGTGCTATCATACATCCACGTTGATGGAGACTTCAACCCATGAAGGGTAACAGTTGCGCGAGTCCATGGAGGGCTCCACCCACGAAGGGTCCACGAAGAAGCAACCTTGTCTATCCTACCATGTCCATCGCCCATGAAGGACTTGCCTCACTAGGGTAGATCTTCATGAAGTAGGTGATCTCCTTGCCCGTACAAACTCCTTGGTTCAACTCCACAATCTTGACGGAGGCTCCCAAGTGACACCTAACCAATCTAGGAGACACCACTCTCCAAAAGGTAATAAATGGTATGTGTTGATGATGAACTCCTTGCTCTTGTGCTTCAAATGATACTCTCCCCAACACTCAACTCTCTCTCACTGATTTGGATTTGGTGGAAAGATGATTTGAGTGGAAAGCAACTTGGGGAAGGCAAGAGATCAAGATTCATATGGTTGGAATGGAATATCTTGGTCTCAACACATGAGTAGGTGGTTCTCTCTTAAAAATGAATGTTGGAAGTATAGGCATGTTCTGATGGCTCTCCTTACTAATGAAGGAAGGGTGGAGGGGTATATATAGGCTCCACACAAAATCTAACCGTTACACACAATTTACCAAACTCGGTGGGACCGGATCAGAAAACTCGGTCAGACCGATTCAGTTCATAATGTGACCATTAGGCATTTTTGGTGGGACCGATATGATCAACTCTGTGGGACCGATGTGTTAGGGTTAGGGTAAAACCTCATCTCGGTTTAACCGATTACACAAACTTGGTGAGACCATTTTGGTAATAAGAAAAACAAAGAGTTGGTCAGGCAAACTCGGTGGGACCGATTGCTTATCTCGGTGCGACCGAAATAATTGCAACAGGCAACAAAGAGTTTGCAAGCCCATCTCGGTGAGACCGAGATCCCATCGGTGAGACTGAATTGATTAGGGTTTCTGGCAGTGGCTATGTCAAGTGAACTCGGTGGCGCCGGATGGATCAAATCTATAGGGCCGAGTTTGACTTTTGGTTTGGGACGTATGTGGATTTGAGAAAGTGTTTGAGGGCTTTGGAGGATATCACTAAGCACTTTGAGCTAGCAAGCCATTAAGCAACAGCTCATCCCCTTTTAATAGTATTGGCTTTCCTAAGGACTCAATGTGATCTTGGATCACTAAACTAAAAATGTAGAGCCTTGAGCCTTTGAGCTTGAGCCAATCCTTTTTCCTTAGCATCTTGAAGGGGTTCCACATCCTCTTGTCCACGCCACTCCATCTGTTGGACTTGTCTGAAATATACTAGATAAAACATTAGTCCAACAAGAGATATGTTGACATTAATTACCAAAACCACCCAGGGAGCACTTGTGCTTTCATACGATCATGGTGATTGTCATCTATGAAAGATGGCAATTTGTCGAGTTCCCAACCGCTCTTGGGATTACATGAACTATGAAGTTGTTGATATCTTCGACAAGCTTGTTTCCGTCCTTGCTTCCACGACTCGATAGATATTGCTCAAAAATCAATTTTTGTACACGGATGAGTACTATGATACAATTCAATACGAGGGTCTTGTGTTTGCTGCCACCACTCATGCCACTGTTTTTGCATGGAATCCTTATGGTTTTGGTACGTTTGTCTTCCAGTGTAATTATAATTGTTTCATCCACATGCATGCGGGTTAGCTAGCTAGTTTCCCTTTACTAATTAACCTTCTTGTGTTTCCATGGTCCTGTGAACATTCCACCACCTATACTTGACAATTTTTATTGCCAAGGGGGGATGATGATGGTGATGATCACGAGCATGAGGACGAGCAGGACCCATATACTCAGTGGCGCCTGGCAACTTATTCCGATGGATCACCTCTTCTTGTCTGTATACAGGGCACTGCTAATGTTACTAAGGAAGCAGGTCTTGTCTCGCATGGTTGCACTCTCCGGACCTATTGCAACATCTGTTTCAGGGTATTCGGGATGGATACTAGTATGCTAGCACCAACACCTTCTCCCTGATTCAGTATTGATAGTCTTGGAGAAAACTCGCTCTTCCTTGGACAAAACTATCCAATCATGGTGAAAGGCAATCCAGTTGTTGTTGACACAATGTTACTACCATTTATGAGAAGCAATTGTATCTATACCTTGGACATTGCTATGCTTCCCTACCGTGGCTATCACAATATTGGTATCGAAATAGGCCGCTTCAGCCTGGTGATCAGTCCAGCGTTGGTCTCGAGATTGACAGTAGCCATCCTGTAACATCCCAAATTTTCAATTTGGAATGTTATACATTAGGTCATCACTGCATGTCATATTTTATTTGCTTTTGGCCTGATCCAGAAATTCTATGCAACTCAAGGACCCACAGAGAGAGTTGGGGATTTCGTTATTTTCATATTCGGGTTTTTCTCAAATTTTGAAAATAGGATCATTGATTTTATTTATTTTATCTTCAATTATTTCTATAATAAAAACAAGTGAGAGGGAATAAAATGACTTTCCCAAAATAAAGAAATATTGAGGATTTAATAAAAAATCAAATAAGATTTATTTTGGAGTTTTTGCTATTTTATTTGAATTTAGGAAAAATTGTATGTTTTCAAAACTGCATTTTAGGGCCAAGAAAATGTTCATCATGTTCTAAATATTTTATTTAGACGGTGAAAATTTGTTTTGGCATTTTTAGATTTCTATTTATTTTTCTAGGATTTTTTCTTAGTTCAACGGAATTATTATTAAAAATACCTCCCGCGCGCCCGACTGGGCCGACGCCCAGCCGAGCCAGGCCGGCCCGCCCGCGCCACCGCCTCCCCGTCCCGTGCCGCCGCCGGACTCGGGAGAGTCCGAGCCGCCGCCGCCCGACCCCCTTCCCAAGTCGGAGCCGCCGCCGCCTCTCCCCCTTTAAATACCACCCGGGGCCCCCCTGGAGCCCCGAGTCGCCGTCGCCGCAGCCCCTCGCCGCCCGCGCCGCCACTTGCCGCCGCCCCGCTGCCTTGCGCCGCCGCCGCCAGGAGCCGCCGGCCCGCCACCCCACGCCGCCCACCGCCACCAGAACCCCGCCGGAACACCGCTGGACCTCGCCAGAGCCCGAGCCGAGGAAGCCGCCCGCCGCCCCGGTTTTTCTAAAGAAACCGATCCTTTTTTAGAAAACCCTAGACTCGTTTTTTTATAAATAGATCGGTTTTATCGGTTCTTTTGTTTAGCAAGCGTTCGCTTGTTCGTTCGTTTTAACAAACGCGTTCACCATTTAGTTTCAGATAACGAACGTTTGTTCGTTAATCTGTTCGTCAGTTTTTCTTTTTCTCGGATTTTCCGCGATTATTTCTGATCCGATTTTCGTTTTAGTTTATCTTTTCGCTCGTTTATCGGAATCAGGCGATTCAAGTGCCTGGAGTTTCGTCTCGAAACCCTCTTTCTCTTTAACCAACTCAAACAATTTTTATTTACATCTATAAAATTTGACCTAGATCTAGATTAGTAAATGAAGTTTGTTTCTTTTGTTGTTTGACTTTTGTTGCTTCGTTTGATTTGATTCTTTTTGCAAACTGGAGTTCTTAAGTTGAACTTTCTGGTTAGATCTCTTATTTGAGTTTTACCCATGCATTACTTGAGTACTTATTATATGCTTGTTTGTTTGTGATAGAGTACCCGGAGTGCTCCGCTTGCTACTTTGAATCTCTAGGTTTCGCGGATCATCAGCAAGGCAAGTAACACTTTGATCATACCTCTTTACTACCCAGTTTTATTGCATTAGATCAATCCTCAAACAATTGCATGATTAGGATCTAATTAAATTGTGGGTTTTGGGAAGTAGATGAGGTAGTACCTATTACCTGTTTTATTATCAAACCCTTGGGAATTACTTCTACGTTTGCTTATGCCATGCTATGCTAGTAGACGTGGATTGGGTGAGTGTATCCATGACAGATGTGAGATTGTTAATTAATGGTTTATTTAAGGTGGCAACTTTAATACACATCTGGGTGGATTGAGGCACCTGGGTATTCCAGCGATTGCCTGTTTTTCTTGATGGACCGCCACCCAGGAAAAAAGGGATCATGAGATTATTCATACTAGAAACTTCCGTGTGCAGCCACAAGCTACTATGGGCTCTAGCATAGTTGACTAAGTTGTGCGAACTCTTACAGTGGTAGACTAGCAGATGTAGGGGATGTAGGTTGGTACTGTCTACCCGATCATAAGGTGCTAGCGCTTCTGAAAGACTATGTCTCGGTCATCCGTTTCTCAAACACCATGTAGTGCGAGAATCCCAACGGAGGATATCGAGTCTTGTGGGGAAAAGTGCGCAAACCTCTGCAGAGTGTATAAACTAATCATGGTTAGCCGTGTCCCCGGTTATGGACGTCTTCAGTATCTAGTACTTGGATTATCATGTGAATCTCATCATGTTACTTTAATTAATACTGTTGGGTTTTAATGATGATACTTAATTGGGATTGAGAGGATGTCTATCTTCTGAATGTTTAACAACCACCATGATAGTTAAATCAAATTTATACCTTTGCAATAGGGAAAAATTGGCTTTACGCAAAACTGTAACCATAGAGCTTTCCACCAGCCATATATATGTATTATAGCTTTATTCTTACATTACTCTCTATGTGTTACATTGCCATCATATTCCATGTGCTGACCCATTTTCGGGCTGCAACGTTCATGTTGCAGACTTTTCAGACGACGAGTAAGGTGCCTTTAGGTCATGGTTTTATACTCAGTGATGCTGTTGGAGTTGATGGACTCACTTATCTTCCAAGCCTTCCGCTGTTATCGTTATTAGATGGCCTTAAGCCATATTTATTGTAATAAGTTCTCTTTTGAGACATTCGATGTAATAAGTGTGTGATTGCTACTCTGTTATAAATCCTTCAAGTACTGTGCGTGTCAACATTACTGATCCAGGGATGACACTAAAGCACAGAGATGGACTGTTTGAGGTCTGGTCGCTACATAGCCCTTCCTAGAGAATCACTTCAGGTTCAAAGCAAGTGTTTCCAACGCCGACGAGTGGTTGAGATGAATTTCATTTCATCTATTTCTTATTTGTTGTGTGAGAAAAACTTTACTTTACTAGAATGTTTTGTTGGAAATGATCTATAATCCAACATGTATACTCGTTGTCATTGTGGGTTGATGACTTGTTGTATGTAATCAATGGTACATTTGCATATGCATCCATCAACTCATGCCTGCTAGTGGTGTCCATATGAACAGTGCTAGAGATTTTAGTTGCAAAAATTAGATAGTGCTAGTGATTTTTTGCTACATATTTTGACAAATCGTAGTGTTACAAGGTTGACAAATGGCAATGTTACTAGATAAACAAATGTCAATCTTTCCAGTTTGACAAATGGCAACATACCCAATATGACAAATGCAAATCTTACCCAATTGTTTCTACGTGGTTGCACACGGGTCATCCAAAACAACCGTTTGCGTTGAAGGGATGCACAAATCCTGCACTGTGAATTTTTCCTTGACTTAAGGGGGAAGACCATAGCTCTCACTTTGCATACAGGTGTTCTATCTAAAACGTTTGCAATCAAGAGCTGCACAAATCCTGCTCGACACATTTTCCCTTGGCTTCCTGGGGAAGCTGTCGGTTTGCATATGGGTGTTCTAACTAAAACGTTTGCGATGAGTGTTTTATATTTAAAAACCATTGACGTTATTTTCAAAAGAAAATCATTTGATAAGTCTGTACATTAAGAGAGAGAAAACACAAGTTCGTTCAAACCATATCTTTCATTCAGTCACACTACAAATTTATATTCATATGATCGAGAATTCGAGATACAGTATTAAACCCCAAAAAAAACTATATCCGGCGGCGGTGGAGGCGGCGTGCCATGCTATCATTGTCGTTTTCGTCCTCCAGGACGCTGTTGTTGAAGTCTTCAAGGTAGCACAAAATGTTCTTCACTTGTAAATCAAACATCATGTCGTCGCGCGATCGACGGGCAGGGCGCGAGAGGACGACAACTAGCATCGCTAAGAGGTAGCAGTCGACGGCAGAGTCCCATGCCGCTGAGGGGGCGCGCGCACGGGCACCGGCGCGACGGGTGCAGCCAAACGCACGGGGACTGGCGCCAGAGGTGGGTGGAGGGGCATGCAGGGGCACGGGCGCAGCGGGTGCAGCCAAACGAATGAGGCCCAGCGCCAGGTGGGTGGAGGGGTGCGCACAGGCACGGGCGCCGGCACTGGCATGTACATGAGCTCGTGCGGGACCGCGGAGACCTTGCTGACGCCCGCGGCTTCCAGCTCTGTGATAGTGCTCGGTGACCAGCCCGTCAATGCTACGGGGATGGTCGCTAGCACGGGCGCGGGGATGGGAGATGGGACAGGAGCGGGGGAAGCAACCGCCGCGGCCAGCTCGTTCAGGTCCATGTCCATGAGGCCCCATTCCTCCTTATTTTCTATCTCCTCCGGCTCGGAGTCGACTTCACCAAACTTGAAGACTAGTGGCAGATGATCATTTTGTGCCATGGAGTTGGTGGAGGTCTGCGGGAGGGAGGGGAATGGGAGGCGAATAGTAAGGTCGCCTGTATTAAACAGCGGCTCAGGCACCATTAATGGAGAGGAAGGTGGGCGGCCATGGAAGTCAAAGGGCTCGCTTCCCAGTGAGCCTACGGAGCGGACAACTCGCACGCTTCCCGGTGAGCCTACGCGTTGGAGGACAGCTTGCACGCCTCTCGGTCAGCCTGCGCACCAGACTCCGCTCGCACGGCTCCCGTTCAGTCAAGCAACTATCCGCACAGCACCTCCTATAGCTATTAAAACGAAGACATGTGGCTTCACGTGAATGGTTAACAGAACACACACAATTTGAATTATACAAACGTTTGAGATATTAAAGTGGCAGCTATTTTTTTCAAAATGCCTTTGTTGGCTGTTATTCGAGTGCGCTTTCTCTCAAAATGGACATGAAAAATACCACAACATGTTGGGTGCCATTCCATGATAGCATGCCAAGTTTCATGAATTTCAGACGAGTTTTGGATTTACTAGAATTTAAAAACAAAGTATCTCAACTTGCCGGCAATCAACGGTGCCCTGGTGTTTGAAATTCATTCTCATTTCTTGCATGGGACCTAAGCATGCACCCAAGGACACAGATTTGATTTTCCAACCAATTTATATGCACTAGAGCATGTGCATGTAGTTCAAATTTGAATTATGCACATAAAATGCCTAGAAAAGCCAGCTAATGTATAAAAATATCCTAACGAACCCCAATAATTCCAAATTTTAACACAACACTCCTGCTGTTCTATGTTGACACTATAAAAAAATTTGAAATTAATAAGAGGCAGCGGATATCGTTTTATCCCCAAAGGTGGGACGTTCCCTACCGAAACCATCAGGCTTGTTGTGAGAAGCTCTGGTTTGTGAGAAACTTATACCCAAACCTGCCCCAAATGGGACAAAAAATTTACCACGGCATGTTGATGTCGCTCAATGATAGCATAGCAAGTTTTTTGAGAAGCATATCCCCAAACCTGCCCCAAGTGGGACAAAAATTTTACCACGGCAAGCTGATGCCGCTCCATGATAGCATGCCAAGTTTCATGAATTTCATATGAGCTTTGGATTTACTAGAATTTAAAAACCAGGTATCTCAATGTTTGTGGCCGAGTGACCGTGGCAGGTTGTTTGACATTCATTCCAATTTCTTGCATGGGACCTAAGCATGCAACCATGGACACATATTTGACTTTTCAACCAATTTATATGCATTAGAGCATGTGCATGTAGTTCAAATTTGAATTATGCACATAAATGCATTGAAAACTCAATTAATGCATAAAAATGTCCAAGCGAACCCCAAAAAATCCCAAAAATTGACACAACACTCCTATTGTTCTATGTCGACACGAGAAATTTTTTGAAAGCAATAAGAGGCAATGGATATCGTTTCGTCCCAAAGGTGGGACGTTCCCTACCGAAACCATCAGGCTTGTTGTGAGAAGTTCTGGTTTGTGAGAAGCATATCCCCAAACCTGCCCCAAATGGGACAAAAAATTTACCACGGCATGTTGATGCCGCTCCATGATAGCATGCCAAGTTTCATGAATTTCAGACGAACTTCGGATTTACTAGAATTTAAAAATCAGGTATCTCAATGTTTGCGGCCGAGTGACGGTGGCAGGGTGTTTGACATTCATTCCCATTTCTTGCATGGGACCTAAGCATGCAACCAAGGGCACAAGTTGGAATTTTCAACCAATTTATATGCATTAGAGCATGTGCATATAGTTCAAATTTGAATTATGCACATAAATGCATTGAAAACTCAATTAATGCATAAATATGTCCAAACGAACCCCGAAAAATCCCAAAAATTGACACAACACTCCTGTTCCATGTTGACATGAGAAAAATTTTGAAAGCAATAAGAGGCAATGGATATTGTTTCATCCCCAAAGGTGGGACGTTCCCTACAGAAACAATCAGGCTTGTTGTGAGAAGCTCTGCTTTCTGAGAAGCATATCCCCAAACCTGCCCCAAATGGGACAAAAAAATTACCACGGCAAGCTGATGCCGCTCCATGATAGCATGCCAAGTTTCATGAATTTCAGATGAGCTTTAGATTTACTAGAATTTAAAAACCAGGTATCTCAATGTTTGTGGCCGAGTGACGGTGGCAGGGTGTTTGACATTCATTCTCATTTCTTGCATGGGACCTAAGCATGCAACCAAGGGCACAAATTTGATTTTTCAACTAATTTATATGCATTAGAGCATGTGCCTATAGTTAAAATTTTAATTATGCACATGAATGCATAGAAAACTCAGTTAATGCAGAAAAATGCCCAAGCGAACCCCGAAAAATCCCAAAATTTGAGACAACACTCGTGTTGTTCTATGTTGACATGAGTAACTTTTTGAAAGTAAGAAGAGGAAACATATATCGTTTCGTCCCCCAAGGTGGCACGTACCCTACCGAAACCATGAGGCTTGTTGTGAGAAAAGCTCTGGTTTGCGAGAAGCTTATACCCACACCTGCCCCAAATGGGCCGATATTTTTACGACGACATGTTGCTACCGTTCCATCATATCATGTCAATTTTCATGAATTTCAGACAAGTTTTCGATTTACTAGAATTTTATAACCATGTATCTCAATGTTAGCGGCCAAGCGACAGTTCAAGGTGTTTGACATTCGTTCTCATTTCTTGCATGTGACCTAATCTTGCAACCAAGGACAAACATTGATTTTGCAACCCGTTTTTATGGACGGAGCATGGGCATGTAGTTCAATTTTGAATTATGCACATAAATGCCTAGAAAACTCAATTAACGTATAAAATTGTCCAAACGATCCCCAAAAAATATCCAAAATTTAACACGACACTCCTGTTGTTCTATGTTGACACCAGGAAAAAAATTGAAAGGAAGAAGAGGCGACGAATATCATTTTGTCCACAAAGGTGACATGTTTCCCTAACGGAACTATGAATCTTTCTTGTGAGGAGCTCTAGTTTGTGAGAAGCTTATACCACAATGTGCTCCAAATGGGACAATATTTTTTACCCCAGCATGTTGATGCCATTCCATGATAGCATACCAAGGTTCATGAATTTCAGACGGGTTTTGGATTTACTAGAATTACAAAAGCAAGTACCTCAACCTTTGCTGGAGAGCCACCGTGTTGTGGTGTTCGAAATTCGTCCCCATTTCTTGCATGGGACATAAGCATAAACCCATGGACACATATATGATTTTACAACCCATGTTGGTGCACCGGAGCATGTGCATGTGCTTTAATTTTGAAGTGTGCACCTGAAATGGCTAGAAAACCAATTTAATGTATAAAATTTCCAAACGAACCCTGAATAATTCCATTTTTTTACGACACACATATAGTTGCATGTTCACTACAGATAAAAGGTCTAGCAATTCAAACACCGTCCATTGCCACTGTGACCCCATTACATAATTCAAATCAAGACGAAAAATCAAGTAGATCCCACACAGTTTATTATCACCAACCATGTGAGACGCAACACAAAATATCTTGGAGCACCATCGGATTATAGTACGCATACGGCTTACGCAAGAAGGTGCGACGGCTACAGTCCGCAGCCCGCTCTGAATAAGAGACTATGTCTGATGACACTTTGCGCCAGTTTTTTCGCTGAAGCGATTCCAAATTTTCGGCTTCCGCGGAAATATCTACCTGCCCGCCCCCTCCCCCTTACCAAAATCCACATTTTCCCTATTTTCGCCTTCCTTTTCAAGTTCAAACCTTCACTCCTTGCTTGTAGCGTCGCCTCCTCGCCGGCGACCCTCCTTCACGCTGCTCGGCCTTGCCTATCCAGGCAGGTAATCCACACCCGACCCCCATCATCTTCCTCCTTCCACATCCCACATGCCCCGATCGCCGGCCCGAGCGTGACACCGTCCACCCAAATCACCGACCCCTCCACCAAATAAGCGCCACCCTAAGCCATGATGCACGCAGTATAGCCAGGATCTCAAGGAGCATTTGGTAGTGGAGAAGCAAATCGCGGCACACATGTGGATGAGGTCGTGATGGCTGCCATTTGTGCCGACCCCTAGATCTTGGAGGAGCACCTTGCCGTTGAGGCCACCGTCGATGCCTCAAACGCCAACGCCGCGACGCGGTTGGCTGCTTTAAACGATAGTCCGTGGCGTTTTCTTGAGGCCACCGTCGGTGCCTTCGACGAAGACTACGAGGTGTTTTGTCAGCATGCACGTGGTTATCTCATCTCGAGAGCCAGCAGGTTGGTGCCCGGAGCGGCTCAGGCAACCCACCACTACAACTAGGGCACCCACGATGCGGAGGCCTCGCCCTCTGACATGTCCAAGGAGCCAATCGTCATCGATATCTCCGACAATGAGGATTATCTTGTCTTATTACCTCACTATAAGGACCCATGTTCAGTTTGCTAGCTACTGCCTTTCCTTAACAAATTCTAGTGAATTGCGCTATCTACTTTGACCATGCAATCTTCTTCTCTAGTGTATATGTTCTATATGTCGTGTAATGTGGTGTTCAGTTAACTGGTTGGTTCAATTTTGCAAATGTGATGTTCAATTCTTCAAGGTGCAATTTTCCAAGTTGTCAAGCACGCTTGGTTTGTTAACTGTCTGATCTTCTATTAGGAGTATGTTATATTGTGCAATGTGCTGCTCAGTTAACGTTTGGTTCATTTATTGTGGTGTTTAGTTAACTGTTTGGTTCAATTCTGCAACGCGATGTTCAATTGTTATGGGTGCATTCTGTTATTGTATACCATGTGAGAAATAAATCGAATTTGGCTGTACTAAATACATGAGAAACAAATACAATTTCTATATTTCCAAGTTGTTAAGCATGCTTGGTTTGTTTAACTCTCCGATCTTCTATTAGCTAGGAGTATGTTATATTGTGCAATGTGGTGCTCAGTTAACGTTTGGTTCATTTTTTGTGGTGTTTAGTTAACTGCACATGCATGGTCCGTTGTCTAATAACACATTACTGTGCAATTGCAGGAACCATTCTAATATTTAGGTTTTTAACAATTTGGTCTTGCACATGTAGGTCCTGCTGTCAGAGGTTTTGACCCACTATTCGACCCTTTTGCATATGGGGAAATGATTTGTCCATAAATATCAATCAAGTCAAGAAACTCAGAAAGATTGTTAGGATAAAGAAATTAGCGACAAAAAAACAACAAGATCTTTGTCTACACAATGAAGAAGACATCAGTTCACTACAAGATGGTACTAACTATTATACCTTGCCTTTTTTTATTCCTTTGCCCCATTTCCAATATAGAGAAGATATTTATGCACATCTTTGTTTTCAGGCCTTTCCAGAGCAGTTCACTGACGATTACCTCTCAAACCACCTCTATGGTCAGGAGGCGAGGAAGGTTTTCATACAACACCCACGGTTCAATATTGAAGTATTTCTGAAGAGGCCGAAGGACGGACGGTCAATCATCCACAGGCACTGGCCTAAAGTTGCAAAGACCTTCAACATGAATGAAGGCTCAATATTCGCCTTCCTCTTCAGCAGTTTTCCAGATGAGATGCATTTGTCTATATACCGTCTATGATGCTAATTTCGAAAGGTTCTACGTTTTGCATGTGAAACTTGGTGCTGGTGCAGTTGTGTAATGGGGTAGCTGAGTGCTGAAGCTATATCATGTTGTACTCTGATGTATTTCAATTATAAAATCTTGCTTCCTTAATATGGAAATGAAATATATTATGTGCTTAATATGAATGTCAATTAGATTAATAAATGGATTATTAATAATAGGGCAATTAGCCTGCTAATGGCGAATTAGCCTGCTAATTGGGTTTTGCTATTGCAAATGGTTATTGAGAAAATACCGTGGGCGATGACCTCAGGCAATGCACACAGTTTCTAGGAATAAACCGTGTTGGATCAATGAACAATCACACAAGACCTTCTCTTGAAAACTGTTTGTGTTAGGCCACCTTGCGCAAACGTTTACCACATAAAAACTGTGTGTGATGGACAGCCTTTGCCACATAGTTTCTTCTACGCACCGTGTGTGATTCATTCAATAACGCAAATGATAAAATTATTAATATCGTGTGCAATGGTAATGCTATCACAAATGATTTAACGGGGAAAATTATGTGTGATGTACCTGGGAACGAAAACGTTTTCCTTGGAGCGGCTGTGTGGGATGTACATACGAACGGAAACATTTAGCGGGGACTGAATGTGTGAGATGTACTTGCGACCGGAAACAATTTCGCCTGTATAATTGTATTTTTAGCTCTACTATACGTATTTCCGTATTTGAGCGCTCGTCGGTCGCACACGACCTCATTTTGTCGAGCGTGTGTGCCAGGAGCGCATATCCCCGACAGTTTCTGAGTCGTGTGGGAAGGACCCCCTATCGCCGTCACTCACTAGGCGACGGTTCCAAATGCCATCGCGGAAAGGGGTCAAAAAACCGTTTGTATAGCACCGACGCGTACCAGTGTCCCCTTGTGTCGAATCAATAAATTTGGGTTGAATACTCTACCCTCGAAAATTGTTGCGATCCCCTATACTTGTGGGTTATTAGGGACATCCAAAAATAATTGAACAATATTCTCAAAGACTTAACACTAATGTACCTAGTCCTTCTAAGAAGAAAAAGAAAAATTATAGGACTTTGCATACCCTAGTGAACCTGAGATAGAAAAACCTCCTGAAGCTAATAATGATGTTTCTATTTCTGATGCTGAAACTCAATCTGGTAATGAACACTCACCTTCTGAAATGAAAAATATAATGATGAGGTTCATGAAGACACCCAACCAAACAATGATAAAGAACCAAATAATGATGTTGACATAGAACCAGTTGTTGATCTTGATATATAACCCACAACCCAAGAATAGAAGATATAATAAAGATACTTTGTTGCTAGAAAACATAGTAAGGAAAGAGAACCATGGGTTCAAAAACCTATGCCCTTTCCACCCAAATCAACTAATAATAAAGATGATGAAGAGTTTGAACACTTTGCTGAAATGCTTAGGCCAGTCTTTTTGCGCACTCGTTGACTGATATCTTAAAGATAGCACCTTATGCAAAATATATGAAAGACATCATCTCTAATAAAAGAAAGATATCTGAAGCAGAAATCTCCACCATGCTTTCTAATTATTCTTTTCAGGATGGAGTACCTAAGAAACTTGGAGATCCTGGAATACCAACTGTACCTTGCTCCATCAAAAGAAACTATGTTAAAACTGCTTTGTGTGATTTAGGAGCGGGTGTTAGTGTTATGCCTTTCTCTTTATACAAAAGACTTGATTTGAATAAACTCACACCTACTGAAATATCTTTCCAAATGGCTGACAAATCAACTATCGTACCTATCGGTATTTGTGAGGATGTGCCTGTTGTTGTTGCAAATGTTACTATCTTAACTGACTTTGTTAGACTTGAGATGCCCGAGGACGACAATATGTTGATTATCCTTGGTAGACCCTTCTTGAATACTGCAGGGGCTGTTATTGATTGCAATAAAAGCAAGATCACTTTTCATATCAATGGTAATGAGCATACGGTGCACTTTTCGAAGAAAAAATTCCAAGTGAATGGTATTAATGTTATTGAAAAATCTCCCACACTCACTATTGGAAGTTTTCAACTACCTCTACCTACTGCCAAAAAGAAATATGAAATGATTATTGTTGGGGACGCGCATATCCCCATTGAGGTAACCTAGTGTTTTACGAAAGTTCTTCGGTTTCATGCTAACCGAAAGTGGTTGTTAATAAGACTTGATCAACCTTATTAATGGATCATTTTTGAGAGGTATGAAGTTGATGAATTTAGTAGCCACTACCTTATGCCTTTACCTTTTGCTTTCTGTTTTTCTTAGTTAAATAAAATAAAATGCCATGTTTTATCTGTTTTATGAATTCCCCGCGCAATAAAAAATGCCCCAAAATAAAAGTTTTCAGAATGCCCTGAAAATTTAATACGATTTTTTTTATTTTTCCTGATTTTTTATGCAAATAACATCACGAGTGCACCAGGTGGGCACAACCCACCTGGGCACGCCAGCAGCTCCAGGTGCGCCCTGGTGGGGTGTGGCCCCCACACGGGCCCCCTCACTTAACTCTTTAGCCCATGTCATCACCTACCTCCAGAAAAAAATCACCATTGCTCTCTCTCTCTCTCCCGTGTTCTTGCTCTCAAACCCGTGGATTTCGATCTCTTTGCTCAAAGCTCCGTTTCCAAAACTATTTCGAGGGATTGCTACTTGGTATGTGACTCCTCCATTGGTCCAATTAGTTTTTTCTTTAGTGGTTTATATTTTGAATAATTAGCTACTCTTAGTGCCGTTGTAGATGAGCTTGCATGTTGAATTCCTAGAGTTCTAAGTAGTTTGAATGCTTGATCAATCTTGTGAAGTTTTGTTGACAAAAATATTATGGACTAAAATTTTAGAATTTTCTTCATAGGAAAAAGATGAGTTTCTTTAGGAAGTTTGCTTTCAAGAAGAACTCCAAGGGAGTTATGGGGCATCATCAGAGAATGATCTCCGCACCCAGAGAATGGCGGAGGTACGGCCATGCAAATGTCCGCACAACCCGTTCATGGATGGAGCCGGAATTTGTCAAGAGTGTGCACAATTTGTTGCTAATGCCGACTTCATCGCAGCTGAGTGTGAATAGTAACATCTTGTCACAAATTCCTTTGTGCAAAGTTTTCATTTCATAAGTAGGAATGACCCTCCTGAAGTGTAGTTTAATTTATATGCTGAAACCCGTTAGATACCACTTACAGAATTTTTTGATATATGCTTCATCCCTTCTGTCCGGGAAATAAGAGAGCATGGGCCCGCAGAGTTTGTGGGATTTTATCACACTCTGTCAGTGGGAGATGTGAGAGGGGTGTCGAGTGTCACCGCTACTAGCTTGCATTTTCCTTCTGTGCATTATTTTATTTTATTCATTGCGAAGTGTCTACTTGATAGGGAGAAGGTTGGTGCACTTAGCGCCCCAAATTTTGTTGTCTTATGCTGCGCACTTTACGACTATAACACTTATAGCTTAGGAGCTATTGTGGCACGCCGCCTACACCTTAACTGGTCCAAGGGTAAAATTCATGGCGGTATTTATTCTACTTGCTTAGCAAGTCACTTTAACATCCAAATACGCCAGCATGATTATCGCTTGCCCAAGGTTTACTTAGATCATCAGGCTATGGCACATCATCACTTTATTGATGGTGAGAACACTACTATAGATGTTCCGTATAACTTAGTCTTTAGCGAAATCACTCGTGATGTTATTCCGTTGCCTGCACCTGATTTGTTTGATTCTATTGCCAGGGGCGGATACAGGATCATGCCTGAGGACATTGTCGCCTATCGGGACAACTAGGCGGCAGCAAAGGAGGAGCCTCAGGAGTGGGACGCTCAGGTGCCCGCTCCATAACACTTCAACATAGGACCTGGTGGCTTCTTCGACTGGTGATTACCAAGCTAGGCCAAAAGCCTAAGCTTGGGGGAGTACATATTTCCACCGACGTTACATTCATGTTTACACATTTCATTCCAGTCGTCGGTGTCCACACCTTTTCATTGTATTATACATGCTAGATTTATTTCTCTCGCTTTCTTCTTGTGTGTTTGAAAAACTTTGAGAAAATCCAAAAAATGTGTTGTTTTCTTCTTTTCGATTTTTCTTTCTAGTGTAGTTAGTTGTAGTGTTAAAAAGAAAACCCAAAAAGATTTCTCGATTCTTCTTTTTTGCTTGTCGGGAGCTCTCCCGTGTAAATAGTTCTTCTCGCTTTTTTTCTCTCGTTAATTTATTCCTTCAAGAAAAAACTAAAACTCCAAAAATATTTCAGTGTGTTTCTCTGAATTTCTTCTCATATGCATTATTGTTGACCTAACGAAGAGCCCAAATTACCTTGCCTTCTCTTTTGAATAAAATGTTTGCAGATTCCAGCTTAGTCCACGACATTCTTGCACTATTATTATTTCCAAATCGTTTGGCCATGCAAGTGAAAGGCACTAATGACGATATTTGATGAACTGGCGGTGGCAGAGAGAAACGGGTATGAACTCAAGTTGTTCTGTTTTTGTAAATATGTTTAACCTAGTATCCATGATTCAACCTATTATGATCAAACATGTTTGAAATGACAATTAGAGATTATAGTTCCTCATGCCATGCTTAAGTAGCTAGGAGTGGATAATAATTTATCTTGGATGTCAACATTGCGTTAAAATGATTGTGATGTAGTATGATGATATGGTATCCTCCTCTTAATGTTCGAGTGGCTTGACTTGGCACATGTTCATGCATGTGGTTGAATCAAAACCAACATAGCATCTATGATATTTATGTTCATGGCGTTCATATCCTACTCATGCTACTATCCGATGTTACTTATGCATAATGCATGTTCATGACCGTTTTCGCTCTCTAGGTGGCCGCTTCACAATCTATTTGCTAGACTTTGCTTGTACTAAGTGGGAATACTGCTTGTGCATCAAAATCTCGAAACCCAAGTTATTCCAGATGAGTCCACCATACCTACCTATATGCGGTATTACCCTGCCGTCCTAAGTAAATTTGCATGTGCCACCTCTAAAAACTTCAAATAAATATCCTTATTTGTGTGCTTGGATTGTTCATAGAGTGACGGGAGGTAGTCAGTATCTTCCAGGCTAAGCGGGTTATTCTCATGATGAGTGTTTATTCCCTTGTCGTTGCACGAGAGGGGCGGTAATAGGGATTCCCAGTCCCAAAACCAATTGCAAATAATTAAAAAAAAACTCCCCCAGGATTAATGTTGGTATGGACAGTACCTGTGGATACGGATAAGCCGTGGAGTGTGCTTGTTGGTGGAAGGGGAGTAAACCTTTACTTTTTATCGCTTGGGAACTGCCACTAATGTGTTTAGCATGAAGATAACAATAACTAATGGTCGCGAAGTAAACACGAAGGGTGCATTTCTCAAAATTTCATTTACCTCTGTTTTAAAATTTGAGCTCTGGCACCGTTGCAAATCACTGCTTCCCTCTGCGAAGGGACTATCTATTTACTTTTATGTTGAGTCATCACCTTCTCAAATAAGCGCTAGACCTGAGAGCACGTCATCCTCAGGCATTGTGCATAGCTAATGTTGGGTGCATCATGACTGGATATTTTCTACCATGAATTTCAATGTTTAGTCGCTGCTTGAACTTTGGCAGTGCTTTGCAATTATGTTTTGCGGTCTCATAAAGGGCTAGCGAGGTACCACTATGTTCATATTATATGATGGTTGCTTTGACGAAGTGTTCCATTTGAGATATCTTGTTATTGCTCGCTAGTTGATTATGCCATCGATATGAGTTAATATAATTTTTAAGAGCTATTGTCGATATGGTTAGTCATGATCTTTGCTGAAAAACTAGGTGCTACTTAAGCTTATTTACATAAACAAGAGAAAAAGAGTTTGTAAAAGTTTTTCTTTTTCACTTTCAGATTATCAATTGAATTGCTTGACGACAAGCAAAGGTTTAAGCTTGGGGGAGTTGATACGTCTCCGTCGTATCTACTTTTCCTAACGCTTTCCTCTTGTTTTGGACTCTAATTTGCACGATTTGAATGAAACTAACCCAGACTGATGTTGTTTTCAGCGAACTACCATGGTGTTGTTTTTGTGTAGAAATAAAAGTTCTCGGAACGACACGAAGCATTTTGGAGATTTTTTATGGAATAAAAGAAAAAATTGGAGCCAAGAACCACCGGAGGGGAACCCTAGGTGAGCACAACCCACCAGGGCACCCCCCTCCTGGCGCACCCAGGTGGGTTGTGCCCACCTGGTGGCCCCGCAGACCCTGATTCTAACTCTATAAAATCCTATTTTCGGAGAGAAAAATCAAGGAGGAATAATTATCGCCTTTCACGAGACGGAGCCACCGCCACCCCCTGTTCTTCATCGGGAGGCCATATCTGGAATCCGTTTGGGGATCCGGAGAGGGGGATCTTCGATATTCGTCATCACTAACCTTCCCCCATTGGAAATTCCATGATGCTCCCCACCGGGAGTGAGTAATTCCTTCGTAGGCTCGTTGGTCGGTAAGGAGTTGGATGAGATTCATCATGAAATTGAGTTATTTTTGTTCGGGCTTGATCCCTAGTATCCATTGTGTTATGAGATTGATGTTGCTATGACTTTGCTATGCTTAATGCTTGTCACTTTGGGCCCGGGTGCCATGATTTCAGATCTGAACCGTTTATGTTATCACCATTATATCTATGTTCTAGATCCGATCTTGCAAGTTATATTCACCTATTATGTGTTATGATCCGTAAACCCCGGAGTGACAGTAGTCGGGATACTTTCCAGTGATGACCGTAGTTTGAGGAGTTCATGTATTCACTATGTGCTGATGCTTTGTTCCGGTTCTCTATTAAAAGGAGGCCTTAATATCCCTTAGTTTCCATATGGACCCCGCTGCCACGGGACGGTAGGACAAAAGATGTCATGCAAGTTCTTTCCATAAGAACGTATGACTATTTACGGAATACATGCCTACATTATATTTATGAACTGGAGCTAGTGCCGTATCGCCTTAGGTTATGATTGTTATATGATGAATATCATCCAACGAATCCACTGATCAAATGCCTACGAATTTCTCTTATATTGTTCTTGCTAAGTTACTACTGCTACTGTTACTGTTACACTTGCTACAAAATCATTGTTGTCATTGTTACCATTACTATTGTTGTTGCTACTACTATCAAAACTATCATACTACTCTGCTACTGATCACTTTGCTGCAGATAATTAATCTCCAGGTGTGGTTGAATTCACAACACAGCTGCTAATACTTGCAAATATTCTTTGGCTCCCCTTGTGTCGAATCAATAAATTTGGGTTGAGTACTCTACCCTCGAAAAATGTTGCGATCCCCGATACTTGTGGGTTATCAATGAGGGCGATGTTCTAGCGCCAATGTGTTGACCCGGCAGACATGGAGGGCCTCTTCTAATGCATGCTCTCCTACACCCACTACACCCTCCCGGACCCGCCCATGATAGTCGACGCTCGGCTCTTTGCTCTCCTTCCCCACGACTCTGTCGACCCCGTCAGTCACCTCCCTGACAAGCTCCTCCACAACATTGTCCCCCGCCTCCTCGTCAAGGACACCGCATGCGGCAACGCCATGCTCTACCTCGCTCATTGATATGCCTCCGTCGTATCTATAATTTTGATTGTTCCATGCCAATATTCTACACCTTTTATATACTTTTGGCAACTTTTTATACTATTTTTGGGACTAACATATTGATCCAGTGCCTAGTGCCAGTTCCTATTTGTTGCATGTTTTTTGTTTCACAGAAAATCCATATCAAACGGAGTCCAAACGGGATAAAAACGGACGGAGATTTTTTTTGGAATATATATGATTTTTGGGAAGACGAATCAACGCGAGACGATGCCCGAGGGGGGCACGAGGTAGGGGGCACGCCCCAGGGGGTCAGTCTCGCCCTGGGCCCTCGTGGCCACCCTGTAAAGTGGTTGGTGCCCTTCTTTCGTCCCAAGAAAGCCAATATCCGGATACAAATCATGTTAAAATTTCATCCCAATCGTAGTTACGGATCTCCGGGAATATAAGAAACGGTGAAAGGCCAGAATCTGAAATGCGGAAACAAAGAGAGACAGGTCCAATCTCGGAGGGGCTCTCGCCCCTCCGCCGCCATGGAGGCCATGAACCAGAGGGGAAACCCTTCTCCTATCTAGGGAGAAGGTCAAGGAAGAAGAAGAAGAAGAAGGGGGGCTCTCTCCCCCTCTCACCCAGTGGCGCCGAAACGCCGCTGGGGCCATCATCGTGTGACGGCGATCTACACCAACACCTCCATCATCTTCACCAACACCTTCATCACCTTCCCCCATCTATCTACAGCGGTCCACTCTCCCGCAACCCGATGTACCCTCTACTTGAACATGGTGATTTATGCTTCATATTATTATCCAATGATGTGTTGCCATCCTATGATGTCTGAGTAGATTTTCGTTGTCCTATCGGTAATTGGTGAATTGCTATGATTGGTTTAATTTGCTTGTGGTTATGTTGATGTCCTTTGGTGCCCATCATATGAGCGCGCGCGTGGATCACACCATAGGGTTAGTTGTATGTTGATAGGACTACGTATTGGAGGGCAAGAGTGACAAAAGCTTCAACCTAGCATAGAAATTGATGCATACGGGATTGAAGGGGGACCAATATATCTTAATGATATGGTTGGGTTTTACCTTAATGAACGTTAGTGGTTGCGGATGCTTGCTAATAGTTCACATCATAAGTGCATAGAATTCCAAGTCAGGGATGACATGCTAGCAGTGGCCTCTCCCACATAAAACTTGCTATCGGTCTAGTAAAGTAGTCAATTGCTTAGGGACAATTTCGCAACTCCTACCACCACTTTTCCACACTCGCTATACTAACTTTATTGCTTCTTTACCTAAAACAGCCCCTAGTTTTTATTTATGTGGTCTTTATATTCTTGCAAACCTATCCCGTTACACCTACAAAGTACTTCTAGTTTCATACTTGTTCTAGGTAAAGCGAACGTTAAGCGTGCGTAGAGTTGTATCGGTGGTCGATAAAACATGAGGGAATATTTGTTCTACCTTTAGCTCCTTGTTGGGTTCGACACTCTTACTTATCTAAAGAGGCTATAATTGATCCCCTATACTTGTGGGTTATCAAGACCTTTTTCTGGCGCCGTTGCTGGGGAGTTATAGTGTGGGGTGAATATTCTCGTGTGTGCTTGTTTGCTTTATGACTAAGTAGATTTTATTTTGTGCTTTTTTTCTATCTTTAGTTATGGGTAGGAAACACAAAATACCAAAAAAATTAGTGGTACCTACTGAACCAATGGTTGAAGAACCACTCAAAATCTATCACACTCCTGAAGCTTTTTACTTGGATCGTCTTCGATCCCTATGTGCTCGTGATGAAACCCCAACTAGCTTAGTTGAGGGCAAATCTTTAGATGATCATGCTTGTTATGTGCGACACCACTTATCTCAAAAAGGGAAACTTTTACTAGATCAAATTCATCGTTTGCAATGCTATGCTTGGAATTTATGTGAAATATATGGTTTTACTTATTGTTCTGAAGACCCTAAGAAACACCTTCCCTACCAATGTGAGTTTAGTGATAATGCAATCGTATCTTCGTATGCTAAGGGTGTTTATAATTACTATGATGTTCAACAAATTTAAGAATTTGTTGCTTTTAAGGGTGCTTATGAAATTGCTTCTTTGATTGGTAAGTATGATGCTACTCTTTACAAATATGAAAAGTTTGCCATACTTAAATATTGTTATGATAAGTATGCTTCTAATGCCTATGTTAAACCATATATTGAGGACTCCTCCGCTGTCCAAGAAGAGACTAATATTTTGTAGGAGTCTATGGAAGAAGGAATTGATGAAACTGGGGGCTCATTGGATGAAAAATATGACGAGGAGAGCGAAGAACAAAAGGAGGAAGAGCAGATTAGCTACCTGTGCCCACCTTCTAATGATCGTAACTCTTCAACTCATACATTGTTTAATTTCCCTTCGTACTTACCGAAGGATGATTGTTATGATCCCGTTGATTCTTTTGAAATATCCCTTTTTGATGATGCTTGCTATGCTTGTGGCCAAGATGCCAATATGAATTATGCTTATGGAGATGAACTTGCTATAGTTCCTTATGTTAAACATGAAATTGTTGCTATTGCACCCACGCATCATAGTCCTATTATATTTTTGAATTCTCCCGACTACACTATATCGGAGAAGTTTGCCCTTATTAAGGATTATATTGATGGGTTGCGTTTTACTACTACATATGATGATTTTGATAGATATAATATGCATGTGCTTGCTGCTCCTACTTGCAATTATTATGAGAGAGGAACTACATCTCTGCCTCCTTATGTTTCCAACACACAAAAATTGCAAGAAACTGTTTATACTATGCATTGTCCTTTACTATGTGTGCATGAATTGTTCTTTTATGACATGCCAATGCATAGGAAGAGAGTTAGACTTTGTTGCTGCATGATATATGTTACTTTGTGCTCACTACTAAATCACAATTCATTATTAATTAAAATTGGCTTTGATATACCTTGGGATCCGGGTGGATCCATTACTTGAGCACTATATGCCTAGCTTAATGGCTTTAAAGAAAGCGCTGCCAGGGAGACAACCCAGAAGTTTTAGAGAGTCATTTATTTCTGTTGTGTGCTTTTATAAAGTTTAAAAATAAAAATAATGTGCCAAGATTTTCCTTTAGGATGTTTACATTGCTTGTTGTTTTGTGTGGTGCAAGACAGAAACTTTGCCTGTAGTGCGCGATTTTACATTTTTTACCGGAACGTCAAACGGTTCTGAAACTGTTTGCACTGTATTTCTATACAAATTTTTTATTTTTCCTAATTTTTTCAGAATTTTGGAGTAAAATAAGTATGGTGAATGTTCATATTACTACAGACTGTCCTGTTTAAAACAGATTCTGTTTTTGATGCATAGTTTGCTTGTTTTGATGAAACTATTGATTTCTATCAATGGCTTAAGCCATGGAAAAGTTATAGTATAGTAGCTACAATGCAAAAACAAAATATGAATTGGTTTGCAACAGTACTTAGAGTAATGATTTGCTTTTGTGTGGATGAAGTGTTCGAAGACCGAGGAGGTCCCGATGTGAGGAGAAGGAGGAGAGGCAAGAGCTCAAGCTTGGAGATGCCCAAGGAACCCCAAGTAAATATTTAAGGAGACTCAAGCGTCTAAGATTGGGGATGCCCCGGAAGGCATCCCATCTTTCTTCAACAAGTATCGATATGTTTTCGGATTCGTTTCGCTCAGGTGATATGTGCAAATCTTGGAGCGTCTTTTGCATTTAGTTTTCACCTTTCTTTTATGCACCATGCTGGTATGAGATAGTCCACGGTTTATTTATAGAATGCTCTTTGCACTTCACTTATGTCTTTTGAGTATGGCTTTATAGAATGCTTCATGTGCTTCACTTATATCATTTGAAGTTTGGATTGCCTGTTTCTCTTCACATAGAAAACACCCTTGTAGAATGCTCTTTCGCTTCACCTATATTTGTTAGAGCGTGGGCATATCTTTTGTAGAAAGAATTAAAATCTCTTACTCCATTTATATCTATTTAGAGAGTTGACAGGAATTGGTCATTCACATGGTTAGTCATAAAATCCTACATAAAACTTGTAGATCACTGAATATGATATGTTTGATTCCCTGCAATAGTTTTGCGATATAAAGATGGTGATATTAAAGTCATGCTAGTGGGTAGTTGTGGATTGTAGAAATACTTGTGTCGAAGTTTGTGATTCCCGTAGCATGCATGTATGGTGAATAGTTATGTAACGAAGTTGGAGCATGAGGTATTTATTGATTGTCTTCCTTATGAGTGGCGGTCGGGGACGAGCGATGGTCTTTTCCTACCAATCTATCCCCCTAGGAGCATGCACGTAGTGCTTGGTTTTTGACGACTTGTAGATTTTTGCAATAAGTATGTGAGTTCTTTATCACTAATGTTGAGTCCATGGATTATACGCACTCTTAACCTTCCATCATTGCTAGCCTCGTCGGTACCGTGCATTGCCCTTTCTCACCTTGAGAGTTGGTGCAAACTTCGTCGGTGCATCCAAACCCCGTGATACGATACGCTCTATCACACATAAGCCTCCTTATATCTTCCTCAAAATAGCCACCATACCTACCTATCATGGCATTTCCATAGCCATTCCGAGATATATTGCCATGCAACTTCCATCATCTTCATATACTTGACTTGAGCATCATTGTCATATTGCTTTGCATGATCGTAAGATAGCTAGGATGGTGTTTTCATGGATTGTTCGTTTTTTGATGTCATTGCTATGCTAGATCATTTCACATCCCGGTACACTGCCAGAGGCATTCATATAGAGTCACATCTTTGTTCTAGTATCGAGTAGTAATATTGAGTTGTAAGTAAATAAAAGTGTGATGATCATCATTATTAGAACATTGTCCCATGTGAGGTTATCAAAATAAAAGTGGCCAAAGAAGCCCCCCCCCAAGAAAAAGAGAGATGTCAAAGAAGCCTAAAAAAGAGAGAGAGAAAAAAAATGAGAGAAAAGAGAGAAGGGACAATGTTACTATCCTTTTACCACACTTGTGCTTCAGAGTAGCACCATGTTCTTCGTATAGAGAGTCTCTTGAGTTATCACTTTCATATACTAGTGGGAATTTTCATTATAGAACTTGGCTTGTATATTCCAACAATGGGCTTCCTCAAATGCCCTAGGGCTTCATGAGCAAGCAAGTTGGATGCACACCCACTTAGTTTCAGTTTGAGCTTTCATACACTTATAGCTCTTAGTGCATCCGTTGCATGGCAATCCCTACTCCTCGCATTGACATCAATTGATGGGCATCTCCATAGCCCGTTGATTAGCCGCATTGATGTGAGACTTTCTCCCTTTTTGTCTTCTCCACACAACCTCCACCATCATATTCTATTCCACCTATAATGCTATATCCATGGCTCACGCTCATGTATTGCGTGAAAGTTGAAAAGGTTTGAGAACGTCAAAAGTATGAAACAATTGCTTGGCTTGTCATCGGGGTTGTGCATGATTTGAATGCTTTGTGGGGTGAAGATGGAGCATAGCCAGACCATATGATTTTGTAGGGATAACTTTCTTTGGTCATGTTATTTTGAAAAGACACGATTGCTTTATTGGTATGCTTGAAGTATTATTGTCTTAATGTCAAATGATAGACTATTGCTTTGAATCACTCGTGTCTTAATATTCATGCCATGATTAGATTACATGATCAAGATTATGCTAGGACGAGCAGGAATTAAGCTTGGGGATGCTGATACGTCTCCGTAGTATCTATAATTTTTGATTGTTACATGCCAATATTCTACAACTTTTATATACTTTTGGCAACTATTTATACTATTTTGGGGACTAACATATTGATCCAGTGCCTAGTGCCAGTTCCTGTTTGTTGCATGTTTTTTGTTTCGCAAAAAATCCATATCAAACAGAGTCCAAATGGGATAAAAACTGACGGAGATTTTTTTTTGGAATATATGTGATTTTTGGGAAGAAGAATCAACGCGAGATGATGCCCGAGGGGGGCACGAGGCACGGGGGTGTGCCCCAGGGGGTCAGGCGCGCCCTGGGCCCTAGTGGCTACCCCGTAAGGCAGTTGGGGCCCTTCTTTTGCCGCAAGAAAGCCAATATCCGGATACAAATCGTGTTAGAATTTTAGCCCAATCGGAGTTACGGATCTCCAGGAAAATAAGAAACGGTAAAAGGCCAGAATCTGAAACGCAGAAACAGAGAGACAAATCCAATCTCGAAGGGGCTCTCGCCCCTCCGCTGCCATGGAGGCCATGAGCCAGAGGGGAAACCCTTCTCCCATCTAGGGAGAAGGTCAAGGAAGAAGAAGAAGAAGGGGGCTCTCTCCCCCTCTCTCCCGGTGGCGTCGGAACACCGCCGAGGCCATGATCGTGTGACGGCGATCTACACCAAAACCTCCATCATCTTCACCAACACCTTCATCACCTTCCCCCATCTATCTACAGAAGTCCACTCTCCCGCAACCCGATGTACCCTCTACTTGAACATGCTGCTTTATGCTTCATATTATTATCCAATGATGTGTTGCCATCCTATGATGTTTGAGTAGATTTTGATTGTCCTATCGGTAATTGGTGAATTGCTATGATTGGTCTAATTTGCTTGTGGTTATGTTGCTGTCTTTTGGTGCCCATCATATGAGCGCACATGTGGATCACACCATAGGGTTAGTTGTATGTTGATAGGACTGTGTATTGGAGGGCAAGAGTGATAGAAACTTCAACCTAGCATAGAAATTGATGCATATGGGATTGAAGGGGGCCAATATATCTTAATGTTATGGGTGGGTTTTACCTTAATGAACGTTAGTAGTTGCGGATGCTTTCTAATAGTTCCAATCATAAGTGCATAGAATTCCAAGTCAGGGATGACATGCTAGCAGTGGCCTTTCCCACATAAAACTTGCTATCAGTCTAGTAAAGTAGTCAATTGCTTAGGGACAATTTCGCAACTCCTACCACCACTATTCCACACTAGCTATACTAACTTTATTGCTTCTTTACCTAAAACAGCCCCTAGTTTTTATTTATGTGCTCTTTATATTCATGCAAACCTATCCCGTTACACCTACAAAGTAATTCTAGTTTCATACTTGTTCTAGGTAAAGCGAACGTTAAGCGTGCGTAGAGTTGTATCGGTGGTCGATAAAACTTGAGGGAATATTTGTTCTACCTTTAGCTCCTCATTGGGTTCGACACTCTTACTTATCGAAAGAGGCTACAATTGATCCCCTATACTTGTGGGTTATCACTCATCCTCATGATAAATGGATCCGTCAAAACCCTAGGTCGCATAGGTCGCATGCCTAGTGGTGGTCTCATCCCGAGTGGTTCTAATGGCGGGTTCCTTTTCTCGCCTGCCTGGCTTTGCATGCTCTATCGTGAGTGCATTGTGATGAGTCCAGGGGCAAGGCCGCTTGATGGCAAGGGTCTTCACCTTGTAGCCTAGGTTCTCCCCAGTTGTTGATGATGAAGACGAGGCTTATGAAGTGGAAGGCTTGCCCCTTGAACAGGGAGGCGTTGAGGATCGGGTCTCCAGTGGCGTGCATGACGAAACACGGATAACCAAAGTGAAACACCTACCCTAGTGTCGAGGTTGCTCCCCTAGGCAAGAAGTGGGTCATTCCGTCCGACAGAGAGGACTCGCGCACGACTGCACTTCCTGGCGTGCCAACTGTCGTTGATCTATTCTGACAATTTTGTGGTCACACGGCGGATTTGTTCACTGGGGGGAGGGGTAGGTTCGAATGGATAGAAGTGAGTAGACACATATTTACCGGCTCGGTATCTCGAAGGTGTTCATTGGGTTAAGGTCTACGTGCGTTTATAGGGGTAAGTGTATGTAAGCATCTGCGGTTATACCATATCATAAAAATATGAAAGGAAGGAGCGAGGAAGAATATATCTGCCAACTCGTGGGTGGGCCCCATATACTGATTTGACTTAAACTCTCTATTCGAGGAGAGCTCCTGCTTCGTGGGTTGGCCCAAAATAGTGCATGGTTTGCTATTCACCACTCGCGGTTTACCGGCCAACCGTTGACTTTTGGAGAAACGAAAAACTAAATCAAAAAATTTCAGAAAAATTTCATGTATTTGGAAGAAAAGAATGCAAATTCAAAAATAGTTCATGAATTTAAAAAACACGGTTTTGACAAAAAGTTCACGAATTTTGCGGAATAAGTTCATGGATTTGAAAAAAATTGCAAATTCAAAAATAGTTCATGATTTTTTTAAACATGGTTCGAAAAAATCACGAATCCAAAAAAATCACATATTTAAAAACAATTCATTGATTTTAGAAGTTCATGAATTTGAAAAAAGTTCATTAATTTTGTGAAAAAGGTCGCGCATTGGAAAAGTTCATCAACTTTGAGAAAAAAGTTCACATTTAGAAAATTTTCATTGATTTTGAGAAAAAAGTTCACGGATTTAAAAAATCACAAACTTTGAGAAAAAAAGTCACATGGATTTCAAAAAGTTCATTGATTTTGGATAAAATTCAGGAAAATTAAAAAAAGGTCACGATTTTTAACAAAACATTTGTGGATTCAAAAACCGTTTGAAAAAAATCTTGTATTTGAAGAAAAAGTTTCAAGATTGGAAAAAGTCCACGCATGAAAAGAAAAAGGAACAAAAAGGAAAAAAAGAAAAACCGAATAAGAACCAACCAGTGAACCGGGGGAAAACGGTTTGGGAAGCTTCCCAAAACCCGGAGCTTCCGCGAAGTAAAGAAAGAAGAAAAGTAAGAAAATAAGTAAATGGGCGCAAACGTTAATATGTTCAAGTTGGTTGTTGTGTTTCTCTCTAAACGAAGAGGTCTTAAGTTTAAATCGCCTCGCTTGCAACCTTTTTTCAAGTTTAACAGAAAAGGGTAAAATGGACTGGCCTAGTGTTTCTACGTACCCTCGTAGACCGAAAGCAGAAGCATATATAACGTAGTTGATGTAGTCGTACTCTTCGCGATAAGATCACGACCCAACCGATCTAGTGCCGAACGGACGACACCTCCGAGTTTAGCACACGTGCGGTTCAATGACATCTCATCCACCTTGATCCAGCAAGAGAAGTCGAAGAAGTAGATGGGATCACAACCAGCACGACGGCGTGGTGGTGATGGTGGTGGTGGAGTCAGAATACCGGCACGGCTTCGCTAAACCAAAAACCGTGGACAAGAACTATGCCGGGACGGAGAGACGGGGCAGCAGCCAAGGCCAATGTATTGGGATCCCTTGCTGCACCCCTCCCCTATATTTATATGTTTGGGAGGGCCGATAGTCGATCCCTACTCCTAAAAGGAGTTGGCACCAAACGGGGAGAGGACTTGGACTGCAAGTCCAATCCTATTCCAACTAGGACTCCCTTTTTACCCTTTCCTAGCCACATGGGCTTTTGATAAATTGGTGTGCCTAACCCAATAAGGCCATGGCGCCTCCCCTTAGCCCTTTCCATCCCTTGGGACGTGGTGGACTCACTTGTGGACTTCCGAACCCCTCCGGAACCTTCTGGAAGCTTCCCGATACAATATAAAAAAACTGCATTTTTTGGAACCCGAAATATGACTTCCCATATATAAATATTTACCTTTCGACCATTCCGAGACTCCTCGTGATGTCCAGGATCTTATCTGGGACTCCGAACAACATTCGGTTACCAATCATCAAATATCTGAATACTACTCTAGCGTCAAATGAACGTTAAGTGTGCAACCCTCCGGGTTCGGTAATCATGTAATCATGACCGAGACACCTCTCCGGCCAATAACCAATAGCAGTACCTGGATACCCATATTGGTTCCTACATATTCCACAAAGATCTTTTATCATTTGAACCACGATGTCAAGGATTCGGTTAATCTTGTATGTAATTCCCTTTGTCCGGTGATATGTTACTGGCCCGAGATTCGATCGTCAGTATCTCCATACCCAGTTCAATCTCGTTACTGACAAGTCTCTTTACTCGTTCCATAATACAAGATCTCATGACTAACTCATTAGGCACATTGCTTGCAAGCTCTTTACGATGTTGTATTATCGAGAGGGCCCAGAGATATCTCTCCGTCACACGGAATGACAAATCCCAGTCTCGATCCATGCCAACCCAACAAACACCTTCGGTGATACATGTATGTAGAGCACCTTTATGATCACCCAGTTATGAAGTGATGTTTGGATACACACTGAGTATTCCTATGGTGTTAGGGAGTTGCACAATCTCATGGTCTTAGGAATAGATGCTTGACATGAAGAAAGCTATAACAATAAACTGATACTATCAACTGCAAACCTTATGGTTGGGTCTTGTTCATTACATCATTCACCAAATCATGTGATCTCGTTATCAAATGACAACTCATGTCTATGGTGAGGAAACCTTAACCATCTTTGATCAATGAGCTAGTCTAGTAGAGGCTTACTAGGGACATAGTATTTTTTATGTATTCACACATGTATTTAAGTTTCCGGTCAATACAATTATAGCATGAATAATAAACCTTTGTCATGAATAAGGAAATATGATAATAACCAATTTATTATTGCCTCTAGGGCATATTTCCAACAGTCTCCCACTTGCACTAGAGTCTATAATCTAGTTTACATAGTTATGAATCTAACACCCAGTCTTGGTGTTGATCATGTTTTGCCCATGGAAGAGGCTTAGTCAACGGGTCTGCTACATTCAGATCTGTATGTACTTTGCAAAGTTCTATGTCTCCATCCTTAACATAATTACGAATGGAGTTGAAGCGGCGCTTGATGTGCTTGGTTCTCTTTTGAAACCAGGGCTCCTTGGCAATGGCAATAGCTCCACTGTTGTCACAAAAGATAGTCATTGGATTCGATGCACTAGGTATTACACCCATATCGGATATGAACTCCTTCATCTAGACTCCTTGTGCTGCTTCCGAAGAAGCTATATACTCTGCTTCACATGTAGATCCCGCCACGATGCTCTGTTTGGAATTACACCAACTGACCACTCCACTCTAGTTCGAGACTTAGAGTCATTCGGATCTGTGTCGAAGCTAGCATTGACTTAACCCTTTAGGACGATCTCTTCGTCACCTCCATAAATGAGAAACATGTCCTTAGTCCTTTTCAGGTACTTCAGGATATTCTTCAGCGTTGTCTAGTGATCTACTCCTGGATCACTTTGGTACCTTCCTGCCAGACTTATGGCAAGGCACACATCAGCTCTGGTACGCAACATGGCATACATTATAGAGCCTATGGCTGAGGCATAGGGAATGACTTTCGTCCTTTTTCTTTCGTCTACTGTGGTCGGGCTTTGAGTCTTACTCAACTTCACACCTTGCAATACAGGCAAGAACCCTTTCTTTGACTGGCCCATTTTGAACTTCTTCAAAATTTTGTCAAGGTATGTGCTTTATGAAAGTCCTATTAAGCGTCTTGATCTATCTCTATAGATTTTGATGCCCAATATGTAAGCAAATTCGCCAAGGTCTTTCATTGAAAAACTCTTGTTCAAATAACCCTTTATGATTTCCACAAATTCTATATCATTTTCAATCAATAATATGTCAGCCACATATAGTATTAGAAATGCTATAGAGCTCCCACTCACTTTCTTGTAAATACAAGCTTCTTCATAAGTTTGTATAAAATCATAAGCTTTGATCACCTCATCAAAGCATATATTCCAACTCCTAGATGCTTGCACCAGTCCATAGATGGATCGCTAGAGCATGCATACTTTGTTAGCATCCTTAGGATCGACAAAATCTTCCGGTTACATCATGCTACCTCTTGAGCACTGCGTTGGTTTTCCCTTGAAGAGGAAACGGTGATGCAGTAAAGTAGCGTAAGTATTTCCCTCGGTTTTTGAGAACCAAGGTATCAATCCAGTAGGAGACCACGCTCGATCCCACACACCTACACAAACAAATAAGAACCTCGCAACCAACGCGATAAAGGGGTTGTCAATCCCTTCACGGTCACTTACAAGAGTGAGATCTGATAAGATAATATTTTTGGTATTTTAGTGATAAAGAGTAAAAGTAAATGATGCAAAGATAAAAGACGACAGAAAATAGCTTGTTGACGGAAGATTAATATGATGGAAAATAGAACCGGGGGCCATAGGTTTCACTAGTGGCTTCTCTCAAGAGCATATGTATTACGGTGGGTAAACGAATTACTGTCGAGCAATTGATAGAATTGAGCATAGTTATGAGAATATCTAGGTATGATCATGTATGTAGGCATCACGTCCGAGACAAGTAGACCAAAACGATTCTGCATCTACTACTATTACTCCACACATCGACCACTATCCAACATGCATCTAGAGTATTAATTTCATAAGAACAGAGTAATGCTTTAAGTAAGATGACATGATGTAGAGGGATAAACTCATGCAATACGATATAAACCTCATCTTTTTATCCTCGATGGCAACAATACAATAAGTGTCGGTTCCCTTTCTGTCACTGGGATCGAGCACTGCAAGATTGAACCCAAAGCTAAGCACTTCTCCCATTGCAAGAAAGATCAATCTAGTAGGCCAAACCAAACTGATAATTCGAAGAGATTTGCAAAGATAGCCAATCATACATAAAAGAATTCAGAGGAGATTCAAATATTGTTCATAGATAAACTTGATCATAACCCCACAATTCGTCGGATCTCGACAAACACATCGCAAAAGAAGATTACATCAAATAGATCTCCAAGAAGATCGAGGAGAACTTTGTATTGAGATCCAAAGAGAGAGAAGAAGCCATCTAGCTAATAACAATGGACCCGAAGGTCTGAGGTAAACTACTCACACATCATCGGAGAGGCTATGGTGTTGATGTAGAAGCCCTCCATGATCAATGCCCCCTCCGACGGAGTGCCGGAAAAGGCCCCAAGATGGGATCTCATGGGTACAGAAGGTTGCGGCGGTGGAAATAGGGTTTTGGCTGTGTATATGATGTTTCCAGGGTATATGTGTAGCGACCCGACCCGAATGGATCAAGTCTCTGTGCTTAAGTGTAATCCCTGGATCGGTATGCTGACACACACAGTACTCGAAGGATTTATAATAGAGGTAAATCACATGTATAAAGTAACGTAAATACTATTACCTCAATCCATATAGCGGAAGCAACAGGGTTGTGGATTCCCATCAACACCAACGGCAAAGTTGAGTGTAGAAATCGTAACCCTAACGTATCACTTACTTGTCGTAAGATAATCCTGCAACATGAGATGTTGCAGCCTGAAACGGGTCAGTACATTGAATGTACTGGCAAATTCACACCATAGAGAAAATGATGAACAATGGCTATCACTATATGCATATATGGCTGGTGGAAAAGCTCTATGGTTATAAGGTTTTTGTGAAAAGCCAATTTTTCCCTACTGCAAAGGAATAAATTTATTTAACTATCAAGGTGGTTGTTGAACATTGAGAATGGTTGACAGCATTCTCAATCCCAATTAAGTAACATCATTAAACCCAACAATATTCATTTAAAGTAACGTGATGAGATCAACAGGATAATCCAAGAACTAGATACTCAAGATGTCCATAACCGGGGACACGGCTAATCATGATTATTTTATACACTCTGTAGAGGTTTGCGCACTTTTCCCCACAAGACTCGATCGCCTCCGTTTGGTTTCTCGCACTACACGGTGTTTGAGAAGATGGATGACCGAGACACAGTCTTTCAGAAGTGCTAGCACCTTACGACGGATAGACCGGTACACCTACTTTCCCCTACATCTGCTAGTCTACCCTGTAAGAGTTCGCACAACTTACTCAACTATGCCAGAGCCCATAATGGCTTGTGGCTGCACACGGAAGTTTCTAGTATGAATAATCTCATGATCCCTTTGGGCCTGGGTGGCGGTCCAAATAAAAACAGGCAAGTCCTGGTAACCCCAGGTGCCTCAATCCACCCAGATGTGTGTTAGGTTGCCACCTTAGATAAACCCTTAATTATCAATCTCACATCTGTCATGGATATCACTCACCCAATCCACGTCTACTAGCATAGCATGGCATAACGAGCAAACGTAGAGGTAACTCCCAAAGGTTTGATAATAAACAGGTAATAGGTACTACCTCATCTACTTCCCATCCCACAATTTAATTAGATCCTAATCATGCAATGTGTGAGGATTGATCTAATGCAATAAAACTGGGTTGTAGAAAAGGTATGATCAAAGTGTGAACTTGCCTGCAATGTTGATGAAGACGATTCGCACTCAAAATTCTTGATAGATCTACTCGTCTCACTCCGGTCAATATATCGTAATCAAGCAATAGTAACCACACATAAGCAATCACTCAAAAGATCAGAAAGAACGAAGAAGACGATTTGGAAAACGTCAAAACCAAGAAAATAACTCTTGCAACATAAAACAATTTCTAAAAGTACCAAAATTATGTGAATTTGGCCTTATTAGAATGTTTAGGTCAAGAGCTTCGATTTGCAAAAATAATCAACTCAAACGGAGCTACGAAACTCAAGTTATGATCAAGCGAAGTTTGAATTCAAATCTGATCTAATTTAAATTTTAAACTTTTCAAAAACATGTTTAAGTTGTTTATCTGGATAGAAGAGATCGTAATGAAGACGTGGGCATTGGTTTCGTTGGATTTGGACTAACGAGTAAAAAGTTATAGTCGTTTGAAAACCAGGGGCTGATCTGCAAAGAAAATATTCACGGATGGGTCCCTGGCCAAAAATTAAAAATAAAAAGAAAAATCTATCGAGCGAACGCTCGCTACAGAACCTAAATCGACGAAAACCGTTCACTAAGGAGATCTAAACAGTGAATGTTCGCAAAATAACTGGATATATAAAAAAACGGGTTAACCAGAGAAAACCAGAAAACAGATCTAGGGTTTGGTTTTACCGGTCCATGGCGGTTTGACGGTTTTTGCAAGAAAACCGGCTGCGGCGAGACGAACTCCGGCGAGCGAGGCGAGGCGGCGGTTGCGGCGGATCTCCGGTGTGGCGCGGCAACGGCAGCGGTGGCGCGGGGCTTCGGCGAGGTGCGGGCGTCGGCGGCGGCGCGAGGCGGCGGCGCTGGTGGACTGCGGCGCGGGCAGCAGCAGCGGGCGGCGGCGAAGCGCGACTGCGGCGGCGATGGTTGGCAGTGGCGGCGGCGCGATGCGGCTCGAGGCGGCGACGAGAAGCGGTGCGGGACGGAGAGAGAAGCCGGGCGGCGGCGGCTTTATAGGGGAGGGGAGGAGAGGGCGGCTTGGGCGAGGGGGTAGAGGAGGCCGGAGCGGACACGGACGCCGAGGTCGGCGCTCGGGAGGGGTGCGGCCGGTGGTCTCCTCCGCGAGATGGGAGACGACGCGGAGCGGGCTGGGCTGGCCTGGCCTGGCGCTGGCTGGGCCGGCCCAGTCGGGGAAAGATTTTTTTTTTAAACATTTCCAGACAATTTAAAAATAATAAAACAAATTAAATGGAAATATTATATAGGCATATAATATATCAAAATTTTCAGAAAAAGATTTTCTACGACATGAACATTTTTCTAGCATTAAATAAAATACACACAAATTTTAATAATTCAAAGAGTGCTACTGGTCTATTAAAATCCAACAAAAATCATTTTAAAAATACCAAAATGATTTCAAATTAATTTTTCTCCAATTTTCTGTTGTAGGGAATCATGTTACCCTAATTTTATTTTTGGAGAAATATAATTTGAAAAAAACTCAAATAACTCCAAATTGAAAATAAATTCAAAAGAACTTTGAATTTAATTCTTTGAAACTCCCAACTCATATTTCACATAATTTGAAGAAGTCATTTTATCTTCTCTCGTGAAAATCATTGAGTTGCATAAAGTTTCTGAATTGGAAAATATTTCCCTACGAAATTCAAATATTTTTCAAACACCCTTTTCATTTTAAATGGAAGAAGTCATGTCATCTTCTCTCTAGGGTTTTGTGTTGAAAAGAATTTGAATTCATGGAGATCAGAAAGCAAATATGAAAGTTTGGGAAAGTCCTTTTATTCCCTCTCATTTAACTTTCAAAAGTTTCGAATTCACTCACTTTCAGACAATCAATCAAACAACCAATCAACTCTATCTATTTATTATAACATTCCAAAATTTAGAATTTTGGGATGTTACAATATGGGTGTATATAGGAGGAAGAAGTATGTTGGTGGAGCAACGAGGGGCCCATGAGGGTGGAGGGCGCGCCTAGGGGGTAGGCGCGCCCCCTACCTCGTGCCTTCCTTGTTGATTGCTTTATGTAGACTCTAAGTCCTCTGAATCACGTTTGTTCTGAAAATCACGTTCCCGAAGGTTTCATTCCGTTTGGACTCCGTTTGATATCCTTTTCCTTCGAAACACTGAAATAGGAAAAAACAGTAATTTGGGTTGGGCATCCAGTTAATAGGTTAGTCCCAAAAATAATATAAAAGTTTATAATAAATCCCAATAAACATCTAAAACAGAATATAGCATAGCATGGAACAATAAAAAATTATAGATACGTTGGAGACGTATCAAGCATCCCCAAGCTTAATTCCTGCTCATCCTCGAGTAGGTAAATGATAAAAGCAGAATTTTTGATGTGGAATGCTACTTGGCATAGTTTTCAATGTAACCCTCTTAATTGTGATATGAATATTCAGATCTGAAAGATTCAAGATAAAAGTTTAATATTGACATAAAAGTAATAATATTTCAAGCATACTAACTAAGCAATTATGTCTTCTCAAAATAACATGGCCAAAGAAAGTTCATCCCTACAAAATCATATAGTTTGGCCATGCTCCATTTTCGTCACACAAGAATGCTCTCATCATGCACAACCCCGATGACAAGCCAAGCAATTGTTTCATACTTTAGTAATCTCAAACATTTTTCAACTTTCACGCAATACATGAGCGTGAGCCATGGATATAGCACTATGGGTGGAATAGAATATAATGATGGGGGTTATGTGGAGAAGACAAAAAAGGGAGAAAGTCTCACATCAACGCGGCTAATCAACGGGCTATGGAGATGCCCATCAATTGATGTTAATGTGAGGAGTAGGGATTGCCATGCAACGGATGCACTAGAGCTACAAATGTATGAAAGCTCAAAAAAAGAAACTAAGTGGGTGTGCATCCAACTTGCTTGCTCACGAAGACCTAGGGAATTTGAGGAATCCCATTGTTGGAATATACAAGCCAAGTTCTATAACGAAAAATTCCCACTAGTATATGAAAGTGACAAAATAAGGGACTATCTATCATAAAGATCATGGTGCTACTTTGAAGCACAAGTATGAAAAAAGGATAGTAGCATTGCCCCTTTTTATTTTCTTTTCTCTTTTTTTATTTTTTGGGCCTTTTTTTCTTTTGGCCTTTCTCTTCTTCTTTTTATTGGGACAATGCTCAATGAATGATGATCATCACACTTCTATTCATTTACAACTCAATGATTACAACTCGATACTAGAACAAAGTATGACTCTATATGAATGCCTTCGGCGGTGTACCAGGATGGGCAATGAATCAAGAGTGACATGTATGAAATAATATGCATGGCGGCTTTGCCGCAAATACGATGTCAACTACATGATCATGCAAGGCAATATGACAATGATGAACGTGTCATGATAAACAGAACGGTGGAAAGTTGCATCGCAATATATCTCGGAATGGCTATGGAAATGCCACAATAGGTAGGTATGGTGGCTGTTTTGAGGAAGATATAAGGAGGCTTATGTGTTATAGAGCGTATCGTATCACGGGGTTTGGATGCACCGGCGAAGTTTGCACCAACTCTCAAGGTGAGAAAGGGCAATGCACGGTACCGACAAGGCTAGCAATGATGGAAGGTTAAGAGTGCGTATAATCCATGGACTCAACATTAGTCATAAAGAACTCACATACTTATTGCAAAAATCTACAAGTCATCAAAAACCAAGCACTACGCGCATGCTCCTAGGGGGATAGATTGGTAGGAAAAGACCATCGCTCGTCCCCGACCGCCACTCATAAGGAGGACAATCAAAAAACACCTCATGTTTCAGATTTGTTACATAACGTTTACCATACGTGCATGCTACGGGACTTGCAAACTTCAACACAAGTATTTCTCAAATTCACAACTACTCAACTAGCACAACTTTAATATCACTACCTCCATATCTCAAAACAATTATCAAGCATCAAACTTCTCTTAGTATTTAACACACTCATAAGAAAGTTTTTACTAATCTTGAATACCTAGCATAATAGGACTCATCTCACAATTAAAGCAAATTACCATGCTGTTTTGTAGGACTCTCAAAATAATATAAGTGAAGCACGAGAGAACAATAATTTCTATAAAACAAATCCACCATCATGCTCTAAAAGATGTAAGTGAAGTACTAGAGCAAAAACTATATAGCTCAAAAGATATAAGTGAAGCACATAGAGTATTCTAATAAATTCCGGATCATGTGTGTCTCTCTCAAAAGGTGTGTACAGCAAGGATGATTGTGGTAAACTAAAAAGCAAAGACTCAAATCATACAAGACGCTCCAAGCAAAACACGTATCATGTGGTGAATAAAAATATAGCTCCAAGTAAAGTTACCGATGGACGAAGACGAAAGAGGGGATGCCTTCCGGGGAATCCCCAAGCTTTGGATTTTTGGTGTCCTTAGATTATCTTGGGGTTCCATGGGCATCCCCAATCTTAGGATCTTGCCACTCCTTGTTCCATAATCCTTCAAATCTTTACCCAAAACTTGAAAACTTCACAACACAAAACTTAACAGAAAATCTCGTGAGCTCTGTTAGCGAAAGAAAACAAAACACCACTTCAAGGTACTGTATTTAACTCATTATTTATTTATATTGGTGTTAAACTTAATGTATTCCAACTTCTCTATGGTTTATAAACTATTTTACTAGCCATAGATTCATCAAAATAAGCAAACAACACACGAAAAACAGAATCTGTCAAAAACAGAACAGTCTGTAGTAATCTGTAATTAACGCAAACTTCTGTAACTCAAAAAATTCCACCAAAATAGGAAGACCTATAAAATTTGTATATTGATCTACTGCAAGTAGAATCAGTATTTTATCACGTTCTGGTGATTTTTGACAATTATTTTCGTGAACAGAAAGTTTCTGGAATTTTCAGCAAGATCAAATAACTATCATCCAAGAAGATCCTATAGGTTTAACTTGGCACAAACACTAATTAAAATATAAAAATTCTAACCAGAGGATAGATCAAATATTTATTCCTAAACAGAATCAAAAAGCAAAAAACTAAAATAAAATTGGGTTGCCTCCCAACTAGCGCTATCGTTTAACGCCCCTAGCTAGGCATAAAAACAAGGATAGATCTAGGTATTGCCATCTTTGGTAGGCAATCCATAAGTGGCTCTCATAATAGATTCATATGGTAATTTAAATTTATTTCTAGGGAAGTGTTCCATGCCTTTCCTTAACGGAAATTGGAATCTAATATTTCCTTCCTTCATATCAATAATTGCACTAGTCGTTCTAAAGAAAGGTCTACCAAGAATAATAGGACATGAAGGATTGCAATCTATGTCATGAACAATGAAATCTACGGGCACATAGTTCCTATTTGCGACAATCAGAAGATCATTAATTCTTCCCATAGGTTTCTTAATAGTGGAATCCGCAAGGTGCAAGTTCAAAGAACAATCATCAAATTCACGAAATTCTAGCAAATCACACAAAGTTTTTGGGATCGTGGAAACACTAGCGCCCAAATCACACAATGCATAACATTCATGATCTTTAATTTTAATTTTAATAGTAGGTTCCCACTCATTATAAAGTTTTCTAGGGATAGAAATTTCCAACTCAAGTTTTTCTTCATAAGATTGCATCAAAGCATCAACGATATGTTTAGTAAAAGCTTTATTTTGACTATAAGCATGAGGAGAATTTAGCACGAATTGCAACAAGGAAATAGAATCTATTAAAGAGAAATTATCATAATTAAATTCCTTGAAATCCAAAATAGTGGGTTCATTTATATCTAAAGTTTTAACTTCTTCAATCCCACTTTTACCAAATTTCACATCAAGATCTAAAAACTCCAAATTTTTGGAACGCCTTCTAGGTAAAGGTGGATCATCTTCAGTCCCCTCATTATCAAGATTCATATTGCAAAACAAAGATTTAATAGGAGATACATCAATAACTTTTAGATCTTCATCTCTATTCTCATAAAAATTAGAAGAACACGCTTTCACAAAGCAATCTTTCTTAGCACGCATCCTAGCGGTTCTTTCTTTGCACTCATCAATGGAAATTCTCATGGATTTGAGAGACTCATTGATATCATGCTTAGGTGGAATAGATCTATGTTTCAAAGAATCAACGTCAAGAGAAATTATATCAACGTTCCTAGCCAATTCATCAACCTTAAGCAATTTTTCTTCAAGCAAAGCATTGAAATTCTTTTGCGAATTCATAAACTCCTTAACACTAGTCTCAAATTCAGAGGGCATCTTATTAAAATTTACATAAGAATTGTTGTAGGAATTACCATAATTATTAGAGGAATTACTAGGGAACAGCCTAGGATTAAAGTTTCCTCTATACGCGTTGTTACCAAAATTATTCCTACCAACAAAATCACATCCATAGATTCATTATTATTCTCAATCAAAGTAGACAAAGGCATATCATTAGGATTAGAAGAAACACTTTTAGTAGCAAATAATTTCATAAGTTCATCCATCTTTCTACTCAAAACATTAATTTCTTCTATCGCATGCATTTTTTATTAGTAGATCTTTCGGTGTGCCATTGAGAATAATTAACCATAATATTATCTAGGAGTTTAGTAGCTTCTCCTAAAGTGATTTCCATAAAAGTGCCTCCCGCGGCCGAATCTAAAAGATTTCTAGAAGCAAAATTCAATCCGGCATAATTTTTTTGTATAATCATCCAAAGATTCAAACCATGTGTAGGGCAATCACGTATCATTAATTTCATCCTCTCCCAAGCTTGTGCAACATGTTCATGATCAAGTTGCTTAAAATTCATGATATCGTTTCTAAGAGAGATGATTTTAGCGGGAGGAAAATACTTAGAGATAGAAGCACATTTGCACTTATTCCATGAATCAATACTATTTTTAGGCAAAGATGAAAACCAAACTTTAGCACGATCTCTAAGCGGAAAAGGAAATAGCTTCAACTTAACAATATCATTGTCCACATCTTTCTTCTTTTGCATATCACACAAATCAACGAAGCTATTCAGATGGGTTGCGGCATCTTCACTAGGAAGGCCGAAAAACGGATCTTTCATGTCAAGATTCAACAAGCAGTATTGATTTCACAAGATTCAGCATCGGTAAGAGGAGCAACCGGAGTGCTAATAAAATCATTGTTGTTGGTATTGGTAAAGTCACACAATTTAGTATTATCTTGAGCCATCGTGACAAGCAAGCAATTCAACACACAAGCAAACAAGAAGCAAGAGAGAAAAAAAGGCAAACGGAAAAGAGAGGGCGAATAAAACGGCAAGGGTGAAGTGGGGGAGAGGAAAACGAAAGGCAAATGGCAAATAATGCAATGCGAGGGATAAGAGTTTGTGATGGGTACTTGGTATGTCTTGACTTGTGCGTAGACTCCCCGGCAATGGCGCCAGAAATCCTTCTTGCTACCTCTTGATCACTGCGTTGGTTTTCCCTTGAAGAGGAAAGGGTGATGTAGTAAAGTAGCGTAAGTATTTCCCTCAGTTTTTGAGAACCAAGGTATCAATCCAGTAGGAGACAACGCTCGAGTCCCACGCACCTACACAAATAAATAAGAACCTCGCAACCAACGCGATAAAGGGGTTGTCAATCCTTCACGGTCACTTACGAGAGTGAGATCTGATAGATATGGTAAGATAATATTTTTGGTGTTTTCGTGATAAAGAGTAAAAGTAAATAATGCAAAGATAAAAGACGACAGAAATAGCTTGTTGACGGAAGATTAATATGATGGAAAATAGACCCGGGGGCCATAGATAGACCCGGGGGCCATAGGTTTCACTAGTGGCTTCTCTCAAGAGCATAAGTATTACGGTGGGTAAACGAATTACTGCTGAGAAATTGATAGAATTGAGCATAGTTATGAGAATATCTAGGTATGATCATGTATATAGGCATCACGTCCGAGACAAGTAGACCGAAACGACTCTGCATCTACTACTATTACTCCACATATCGACCGATATCCAGCATGCATCTAGAGTATTAAGTTCATAAGAATGGAGTAATGCTTTAAGTAAGATGACATGATGTAGAGGGATAAACTCATGCAATATGATATAAACCCCATCTTTTTATCCTCGATGGCAACAATACAATACGTGTCGTTTCCCTTTCTGTCACTGGGACCGAGCACCGCAAGATTGAACCCAAAGCTAAGCACTTCTCCCATTGCAAGAAAGATCAATCTAGTAGGCCAAACCAAACTGATAATTCGAAGAGACTTGCAAAGATAACCAATCATACATAAAAGAATTCAGAGGAGATTCAAATATTGTTCATAGATAAACTTGATCATAAACCCACAATTCATCGGATCTCGACAAACACACCGCAAAAGAAGATTACATTCAATAGATTTCCAAGAAGATCGAGGAGAACTTTGTATTGAGATCCAAAGAGAGAGAGAGAAGAAGCCATCTAGCTAATAACTATGGACCCGAAGGTCTGAGGTAAACTACTCACACATCATCGGAGAGGCTATGGTGTTGATGTAGAAGCCCTCCGTGATCAATGCCCCCTCCGGCGGAGCACCGAAAAAGGCCCCAAGATGGGATCTCACGGGTACAGAAGGTTGCGGCGGTGAAAATAGGGTTTTGGCTCCGTATATGATGTTTCCAGGGTATATGGGTATATATAGGAGGAAGAAGTACGTCGATGGAGCAACGAGGGGCCCACGAGGGTGGAGGGCGTGCCCAGGGGGTACGCACGCCCCCCTACCTCGTGCCTTCCTCGTTGATTTCTTTACGTAGACTGCAAGTCCTCTGGATCACATTTGTTCTGAAAATCACGTTCCCGAAGGTTTCATTCTGTTTGGACTCCGTTTGATATCCTTTTCCTTTGAAACACTGAAATAGGCAAAAAAACAGTAATTTGGGCTAGGCCTCCGGTTAATAGGTTAGTCCCAAAAATAATATAAAAGTGTATAATAAAGCCCAATAAACATCTAAAGCAGAATATAACATAGCATGGAACAATAAAAAATTATAGATACGTTGGAGACGTATCACATCATATACAACTCTTCCTTAAGGAACCCGTTAACAGACGTCCATCTGCCAAATTTCATAATCATAAAATGCGGCAATAGCTAACATAATTCTAACAGACTTAAGCATCGCTACAGGTGAGAAAGTCTCATCGTAGTCAACCCCTTGAACTCGTCGGAAACCTTTTGCGACAAGGCGATCTTTATAGACGGTGAAATTACCATCAGCGTCTATTTTCTTCTTCAAGATCCATTTATTCTCAATGGCTTGCCGATCATCGGGAAAATCCACCAAAGTCCATACTTTGTTCTCATACATGGATCCTTTCTCGGATTTCATGGCCTGAAGCCATTTGTCGGAATCCGGGCTCATCATAGCTTCTTCATAGTTTGTAGGTTCGCCATTGTCTAACAACATGACTTGCAGGACAGGATTACCGTACCACTCTGGTGCGGAATTTACCCTGGTTGACCTGCGAAGTTCATTACTAACTTGATCCAAAGTTTCATGATCATTGTCATTAGCTTCCTCTTAGGTTGGTGTAGGCATCACGGGAACTGCTTTCTGTGATGTGCTACCTGCCAAATTGATAGAAGGACGATTACCTCATCAAGTTCTACTTTCCTCCCACTCACTTCTTTCAAGAGAAACTCCTTCTCTAGAAAGGACCCATTCTTGGCAACAAAGATCTTGCCCTCGGATCTGTGGTAGAAGGTATACCCAATGGTCTCTTTAGGGTATCCTATGAAGACGCACTTCTCTGCTTTGGGTTCGAGATATCAGGCTTAATCCTTTTGACATAAGCATCGCATCCCAAACTTTAAGAAATGACAGCTTAGGTTTCTTGACAAACCACAACTCATATGGTGTCATCTCAACGGATTTGGACGATGCCCTATTTAAAGTGAATGTGCTTGTCCCTAATGCATAACCCCAAAATGATAGTGACAAATTGGTAAGAGAAATCATAGAATGCACCATATCCAATAGAGTATGATTATGACGTTCGGACACACCATTACCCTGTGGTGTTCCAGGTGACGTGAGCTGTGAAACAATTATTCACCTCCACGATCAGATCTTATAAACTTTTTCTCTTGTTACGATGATTCTCCACTTCACTCCGAAATTCCTTGAACTTTTCAAATGTTTCAGACTTGTGTTTCAATTAAGTAAATATACCCATATCTACTCAAATCATCTATGAAGGTAAGAAAATAACGATATCCACCGCGTGCTTCAACACTCATCGGACCACATACATCGGTATGTATTATTTCCAATAAGTCACTAGCTCTCTCCATTTTTCCGGACAATGGAGATTTAGTCATCTTGCGCATGAGGCATGGTTCATATGTCTCAGATGATTCATAATCAAGAGATTCCAAAAGTCCATCAACATGGAGTTTCTTCATGCGCTTTGTACCAATATGACCTAAGCGGCAGTGCCACAAATATGTGGTACTATATTTATTAACTTCGAGTCTTTTGGCATTAATATTATGAATATGTGTATCACTACGATCAAGATTCAACAATAATAAACCATTCACAAGGGGTGCATGACCATAAAAGATGTTACTCATATAAATAGAACAACCATTATTCTCTGACTTAAATGAATAACCATCTCGCAATAAACAAGATCCATATATAATGTTCATGCTCAACGTAGGCACCAAATAACAATTATTTAGGTTTAAAACTAATCAGGAAGGTAGATGTAGAGGTAGTGTGCCGACGGCGATCACATCAACCTTGGAACCATTTATGATGTGCATCGTCACCTCGTCCTTAGTCGGTCTTCATTTATTCCGTACCTCCTGTTTTGAGTTACAAATGTTAGCAAGCAAATCAATATCAAATACCCAGGAGCTACTACGAGCACTAATAAGGTACACATCGATAACATGTATATCACATATACCTTTGTTGATGTTGCCAGCCTTCTTATCTTCCAAGTACTTGGGCAGTTCCGCTTCCAATGACCATTTCCCTTGCAGTAGAAACACTCAGTCTCAGGTTTGGTTCCATCCTTGGGTTTCTTCACAGGAGCGGCAACTATCTTGCCATTCTTCTTGAAGTTCCCTTTCGTTCTCTTACCTTTCTTGAAACTAGCGGTATTCTTAACCATCAACACTTGATGCCCCTTCTTGATTTCTACCTTCGCGGCCTTAAGCATAACGAAGAGCTTGGGAATCGTTTTCTCCATCCCTTGCATATTATAGTTCATCACAAAGCCCTTATAGCTTGGTGGCACTGATTGGAGAACTCTGTCAATGACCATGTCATCTGAAAGATTAACTCCCAATTGAGTCAAGCGGTTGGGAAACCTAGACATTCTGAGTATATGTTCACTAACAGAACTGTTCTCCTCCATCTTGCAGTTAAAGAACTTGTCGAAGGTATCATACCTCTCGACCCGGACATGAACTTGAAATACCAATTTTAGCTCCTAGAACATCTGATATGCTCAATGGTGCTCAAAACGTCTTTGGAACCCTGTTCTAAGCCATAAAGCATGGCGCACTAAACTATCAAGTAGTTATCAGAACGTGTCTGCCAGATGTTCACAACATCACAAACGACGCTGGAGGGGGTGCGGCACCTAGCGGTGCATCAAGGACATAAACCTTATGTGCAGCAATGAGGATAATCCTCAAGTTACGGACCCAGTTCGCATAATTGCTTCCATCATCTTTCAACTTAGCTTTATCTAGGAACACATTTAAATTTAGGGAAACTACAACGCGGGCCATTGATCTACAACACAAATTTTGCAAAGATAATTAAGACTAAGTTCATGACAATTAGTTCAGTTAATCAAATTACTAATGAACTCCCACTTAAATCAACATCCCTCAAGTTGTCTAAATATACATGATCCAAATCAACTAACCCATGTCCGATCATCACGTGAGATGGGGTAGTCATCAATGGTGAACATCTCAATGTTGATCATATCTACTATATGACTCATGTTCGACCTTTCGGTCTCCTGTGTTCCGAGGCCATGTCTGTACATGATAGGCTCGTCAAGTTTAACCCAAGTATTCTGCATGTGTAAAACTGGCTTACACCTGTTTTATGTGAACGTAGAGTCTATCTCACCCGATCATCACGAGGTGCTTCGAAACGACGAACTTTTGCAACGGTGCATACTTAGCGAGAACACAATTTCTTGAAATTAAGTGAATGGGATTATCTTATAATGCTATCGTCATTCTAAGCAAAATAAGATGCATAAAAGGATAAATATCACATGCAGTCAATATAAGACATGATATGGCCATTATCATCTCGTGCCTTTGATCTCCATCTCCAAAGCAGCAGCATGATCTCCATCGTCACCGAGATAACTCCATGATCCCCATCATCATGATCTCCATCACCATATCGTCACGTGGTCGTCTCGCCAACTATTGCTTCTACAACTATTGCTAACGTATAGCGATAAAGTAAAACAATTACATGATGAATAATAAATTAAAGACAACCATATGGCTCCTGCCGATTGCCATACTCATCGACATGCAAGTCGTGAACCTACTACAAAACATGATCATCTCATACATCAACATATATCACATCATGTTTTGGTCATACCACATCACAACATGCCTTGCAAAAACAAGTTAGACGTCCTCTACTTTGTTGTTGCAAATTTTTCGTGGCTGCTATGGGAACTAGCAAAAAACATTCTTACCTACGTAAAGACACAATGGTGATAATCAAGTTGCCTTTTAACCTTCTACAAGGACCATCTTCGTCAAATTAGATTCAACTAAACTAGGAGAGACAGACACCCGCTAGCCACCTTATGCAAAACAAGTTGCATGTCTGTCAGTGGAACTGGTCTATTGTGCGTGGACAAGTAAGGTTGGTCCGGGCCGCTTCATCCCACAATACCGCCAAATCCAAATAAGATAAGAGAGATAAGAAATTTGAGCATCAACGCCCATAACTCTTTGTGTTCTACTCGTGCATATACATTTATGCATAGACCTAGCTCTGATACCACTGTTGGGGAACTAAGAATGAAAATAAAAAAATCCTACCAACACCCAAGATCTATCTAGGAGAATCATAGCAATGAGAGGGGAGAGTGTGTCTACATACCCTTTTAGACTAAAAGTGGAAGCGTATATAACGCGGTTGATGTAGTCGTACTCTTTGCAATCCGATCACGATCCAACCGATCTAGTGCCGAACGGATGACACCTCCGAGTTTAGCACACATGTGGATCAATGACGTCTCCTTCTTGATCCAACAAGAGAAGGCGAAGAAGTAGATGGGATCACAACCAGCACGAAGGCGTGGTGGTGATGGTGGTGGTGGAGTCGGAATACCGGCAGGGCTTCACTAAGCGAAAAACCATGGACGGGAACTATGCCGGGAGGGAGAGACGGGGCAGTAGCCAAGGCCAATGTTAGGGTCCCTTGCTGCACCCCTCCCCTATATTTATATGTGTTGGAGGGCTGGGAGTCCAACCATACTCCTAAAAGGAGTTGGCGCCAAAGGGGGAGAGGACTTGGACTGCAAGTCCAATCCTATTCCTACTAGGACTCCCCTTTTCCCCTTCCCTAGCCACATGGGCTTTTGAGGATTTGGTGTGCCTAGCCCAATAACGCCAGGGCGCCTCCCCTTAGCCCATGCCAGCCCTTGAGATGTGGTGGACCCACTTGTGGACTTCCGGACCCCTCTGGAATCCTCCGGAACCTGCTGGAAGCTTCCTAGTACAATACAGAAAAAACTGCACCTTTTTCTGGAACCCAAAGTATGACTTCCCATATATAAATCTTTACCTCTCAACCTTTACAAGACTCCTCATAATGACAGGGTTCTCATCTGGGACTCCGAACAAAATTCGGTTACCAATCATCAAATATCACAATACTATACCAGCATCAAATGAACGTTAAGCGTGCAACCCTGTGGGTCCGGGAATCATGTAGTCATGACCGAGACACCTCTCTGGTCAATAACCAATAGCGGGACCTGGATGCGCTGGTTCCTACATATTCCAGGAAGATCTTGTATCGGTTGAACCACGATGTCAAGGATTTGGTTAATACCATATGCAATTCTCTTTGTCTGGCGATATGTTACTTGCCCGAGATTTGATCATCGGTATCTCCATACCTAGTTCAATCTCGTTACTGCCAAGTCTCTTTACTCATTCCGTAATACAAGATCTCATGACTAACTCATTAGGCACATTGCTTGCAAGCTCTTTACGATGTTGTATTATTGAGAGGGCCCAGAGATATCTCTTCGTCACACAGAGTGACAAATCCTAGTCTCGATCCGTGCCAAACCAACAAACACCTTCAGTGATACCTGTAGAGCACCTTTATGATCACCCAGTTATGAAGTGACGTTTGGATACACACTAAGTAATGACCCCCGGAACGCTATTAGGACCCCCGGAAATTACGCTCCCCTCTCCAAGGCGACTCGGCGCCGGGAGCTGATCGGGGCTGAAGCCGGCCATCTAGGGTTCACCGCCGTAGAGAGAGAGAGAGAGAGAGTGAGTGAGAGGAGGCTCGTTCCATGCCCTAGCTACGGTGTCGGAGAGGAAGATCCACTAGGACTTTGAGAGTTCCGATCCAAGATGAATATCGCGATGAGATCGTGGGCACGAAAGGTAAGTGCCGGAGTGAGGAGTCAGGGAGAAATTGTGAGGGCGAGAGACCAGGTTATGGATCGGGTCAGGACCAAAGTGAATCAAGTCATGGGGAATCTGGTAGCACACCCGACTGCGCGAATCCAAACAGAGGTAGACCGAGCAATCCCAGAAAATCCTAGAGCCCAGAGGATAGATGAACATGAAGAAATCGCCAAAAGCCAGAGCAGCAATTTTTCAGTGCAAGATCTAATTTCCCTTTGGGAACACTACTAGGGAAAAGCCTATACACATAATCTTATCAGCAGCGCGCTTTAAAATAAGGCGCTGCTGCTAATTAGCAGTAGCGAGCTTAAGAATAAATCGCTGCTGAAATAAATATAGCAATAGCGCGCCCGCTAAAAGACGCGCTACTGCTATAATTCCCATGAGGCCTCCGCGAGGCTAGTTATAGCAGCAACGCGTTATAACGATGGGCGCTACTACTACGTAGCATAGTAGCAGCGCATTTCGCCAATAAGCGCTACTACTAAGTTTACTACAAAAATTTAGTCCCACCTCGCTCTGTGAAGAGAGATTCTACCACCTTAAATATGTTACTTCTCAAACTTCGACAAGCACTTGGTCTTCATTGAACTCTATGTGTAGAATTTGTGGCTGCAATTAGAGTCTTCACCTGTTCCTAAACCGGTGAGGACTCATATTGACAAATCAGATTGTACACAAAAAGATCATTGATGATCAATGTATTTTTGATACATTGAACTAAGTCTATTTTTACATGTTGACACATAGCAGTAGCACTTCTTTGTGAAGGGCGCTGCTGCTAGGTAGTTTAGCAGTGGCGTCTTTCTCCATAGCGCGCTACTGCTAAGCCATTCCATCTCCCACCCCCCATCTCCTCTATCCGATCCACTCACAGTCACACACTCACTGGATCCCTCTCAATCCCCCGCGTCGGTCCTCCCCCGTCGCCCCTCCTCCCTTTGCGCCACCGTCACCTCCCCCTCCTTGCTGGACTCGGTACCGGCCTCCTCCTCCGTCCTCCCTCTCCACTCGCTGCTGGCCGGCCCCTCCTTGCTCCGCCTTCCTCCTCTGTCCTCCCTCCAATGGCCTCCGGCCGGCCCCTCCTCGCTCCGCCTTCCTCCTCCGTCCTACTCTCTTCTCCCTCCTCGAGTCGCCCCTCCTTATCCCTCCTGCCTGCTACATTTTTATTTAGTAGGCTAGTTCATATGCAACATTTTGATTTAGTTGATATGATTTAGTTGATTTAGTAGGCTAGTTGGTTTAGGTGATTTAGAAAATTTTGATTTAGTTGATTTAGTAGGCTAGTTGATTTAGAACATTTTGATTTAGTTGATTTAGTAGGCTAGTTCATTTAGTTCATTTAGAACATTTTGATTTAGTAGGCTAGTTCATTTAGTTGATTTAGTATGCACCATTTTATTGTTATTTTTTCTGTAAATGGATAGGTACGTAGTTGCTTTTGTTTTTTTAATAAGTTACTTTTTGGCAAAATGTAGGTGGTACCTTGTCATCTAATATGTTACTAGATCTTAGGATTATAATTGTCCATCAAATTGCTTCTCGCGGAAGAACCAAAAATATCTCATGCTACTGTTTTTCTTTCCTGTGAAGTGGATCGTTAATCCTTTGCTCATATTGCTTTAGGAAAAATGGCGCCACAACCACCACCACTATGTCGACTGTGCAAGTCAAGGTGCGGCAGCAGCCTTGCAACTGGCAAGTTGTTCGGCATCTACTTCCAGCCGAGTTTTCATCATGCGGCGGTAAGAAATTAGATGAAATGTAATAACTATTTTATTTTTAGTGATGGCATTACTGCATTGTGTCATTTTGCTTATTTTACACAGATCGTCCCATGCAATGTGAGGTTGAAATTCAACAAGCTGACAGGAGATAATGTGACATTTGAGGCTCCTGGGGGGCGTACACTATGGAGGTCGAGAAAGGACGCAATATGTCGCAGATTGGAGGAGATGGATGGGCACGTTTCGTCACTCGCATGTGTCTTACTGGTGGTGAGTTGATCAGCTTCTCCTTCAGAGCAGAAAGACCCAAGCTGGCTGTCATCTATCTCAACCTGGTGGAAGATGATGAAGATGACGAAGATGATGAAGATGATGAGGACCCACTCGATGAAGATGATGAGGACCCACTTCATGAAGCCATCGTAGCTCAAAGAACAAGGCTGAGAGAGGAGGAGCTGTCCAACCTGTGGGACATAATTCCGCCACGTGCTGACTTTGTCGGGGTGCCATTCGTGACCCGCGTGACAAATACCATGGTTGATCGACATGATATGGTGTGTTATACTTACGAATGCAAATTATCCGATGAAATACTTAGTGTACGGTCCAATGATATGGTATGTTGTGTGGAATCTAGTCGATGATATGTTTTAGTGTAGAGTTCGATCACATGCTTATTAGTGTAGAATCTAAGGAAACTATTAATAGTGTAGATAATCCATATGTATTTATTTGCGAGGCTATTTATTAATTGAAATGTTTTTCTTATTCAGAAATTGGCAAAGAGCATATCTGTGAGTTATGGTATCGAGCCTGATGAAGAAGGCTCAGCTGGACTACGCCTTACTGCAAGGGGCTCCGTCACAACCTGTACTTACGCGTGGACACGGACGGTCGCACACACTTAAACTCGGTTGGGTGGAAGAAATTCCTCGATGGCAAGAATCTTCGTGTTGGACATGCCATCCTAATTACTATCAGGAACACCAACCGCCCAGGCTTGAGGATGATGATTGTCTTCGATATCATCTAGAACTACATGTGTGTGTGGCTACATCATCTAGAACTACATATGTGTGTGTGGCTATATCATCTAGAACTACATATGATGATCGTCGTCGATATCATCTAGAACTACATATGATGATCGCCGTTGATATGACCTTGTACTGCTTGAGGATGCATGTTGACTATGCATGAAATTGTTATCTAGTACTCCCTTCGTTCCAAATTACTCGTCGTGGTTTGAACTAAAACCACGACGAGTAATTTGGAACGAAGGGAGTACTACCCAGTAATGGTTTATGAATTTGATATCTACTAGCAGTACCTAGTATCTAGTATCTGAAAGGGAAACTGAAAGGAAAAGGGGTACGGGGGGATGATGAAAGATATAGCAGTAGCGAGGGACTGCGAAATCGCTACAACTAAGTAATAGTAGCGCGTTCATAAAAAGCGCTGCTGATATCGTCAACAGTAGTAGCGCGGGTACGGACCGCGCTACTACTATAAGTTAGTTGTAGCGCCTTATTAGTAGCGCGGCCACCCGTGCTGCTGCTAGCCTCAAAACCCGCGCTACTACTAGGGTTTTCCCTAGTAGTGGAAGATCAACTCAAAGAGAATGTAGAGAGTGTCAGGGCGGAGGCACCAATAACTAGTGAGAAGATGAATGAGATCCCAAACTGCAAGGTCCCGTTGATTTGTAAAAGTGTGGTGGTCGGGATAGATGGGATTAGCGAATCAGTCAACAGTGAAGGTGAATCTATTGTTTATTGTGCAGGGACAAAAGGAGCTGAGGAACTACGACAATTAGTGAAACAGGAGGCACTATATGTGTTTCCTGGTGATACAGAAGCAGCAACCCAACGAGAAATAGATTGCTTTGTCTTGGAGATCAATGATGGACGGGAAACCTTAACTAAAGATGACCATGATTTTGGGAGATTGGACGGATATCAATTTAAAGTTCAGGGAGACTATGGCAGGTCAGGTTAGAGGGCAGCAAGAGATTGTTGGATGTGTGTTTGTTTGTGGTTGGTTGAAGAAATTCTGGACAGATACGGGACAAGTTTTGTCAGTTAATTTTCTCTGGAAAGGAGAAGGTACTTGTGATAATCTTAGGCCTGAATGGAAGAGGGCCAAAAATAGGACTACTGCAGACCTTGTGAGGTTACTCGATATCCACATACCAACGACCCCGGTATAGGAGGTGACGTCTCCTGCTGCTGGTTACATTCTGACTGATGTTCAAGGTCTGGTGTTCAGGAACACACTAGGGAATAATACAGTCCAATTAGGGGCTGGTGCTGAAGGAGACGGCACACTTGCTGCCACTGAAAACGGGGCGCCCAGCCATCTGGTGGCGGGAGAGAACGCTCCTGTTCTGAACCAGATAACTGATGCTGCTGCGATCCTATTTACGGACACTGGATGCCAGAAAAACAAGTTCATGCAGGACAAGATGAGAGGCAAGAAGGAACCTGGGCAGGGTGGCTCGGTGTTGGGCAAAAGAGGGGGATGTGAGGAAGAGGGCAAAGTTGCAGCAGAGGATGATGCAGCGAGAAAGGACACAGACCAAAACAGGAAGGTATGCAGCACAGATGTGACTGATTTCAAGTCCGGTGGAGGGAACGAGGTGGAAAAGGAGGCAATCGGGCCTGGGGCTGGTGGGCGCTAAGGAGGGCGCCCACCAGAAGCCATGATGATCCTTGGATGGAATTGTCGAGGTCTCGGGCAGCCTCACACAGTTCATGAATTTGTGTGCCTCATGCACACCTACAAGCCCAAGCTTGTTTTCCTTTCTGAAACGCGGCAAACAATAAATATGTCAAGGATCTAAAGTGGAGGCTCAGCCTTCGTCACTGTATCATGCAACCCGGCATCGGAAAAGGTGTCGGCATTGCCCTCTTCTATGATGAGAGTGTAGAAATAAAGATTTCCTTGAGGACGAGATATATCGACGTACTAATTCGCTTGAGCCCACAGGGTATGCAGTGGTGCAGTACATTTGTGTACGAAGAACCTAAGGCTCATGAACGACACTGATATGTCTTCAACGCATCTACATTTTTTATTGCTCCATGCTATTATATTATCTGTTTTAGATGTTAATGAGTTTTATTTTACACTTTTATATCATTTTTGGGACTAACCTATTAACCAAAGGCCCATCTCAAATTGCTATTTTTTTTGCCTATTTCAGTATTTCGCAGAAAAGGAATATCAAACAAAGTCCAAATGGAATGAAACCTTTGGGAGCGTGATTTTCTCAACAAACATGATCCAGGAGACTTGGAGTGGGCGTCAAGAAACAATCGAGGAGGCCACGAGGCAGGGGGCGTGCCTACCCCCTGGGCGCACCCTCCACCCTCGTTGGCCACTCGTTGCTCCACCGACCTACTTTTTCCTCCTATATAAGTCCACGTACCCCCCCCCCAAACATCCAGGAGCACCACGAAAACCTAATTCCACCGCCGCAACCTTATGTACCCAAGAGATCCCATCTTGGGGCCTTTCTCGGAGCTCCACCGGAGGGGGCATTGATCAGGGAGGGCCTCTACATCAACTCCATGGCCTCTCCGGTGATGAGTGAGTAGTTTACTTCAGACCTTCGGGTCCATAGCTAGTAGCTAGATGGCTTCTTCTCTCTCTTTGGATCTCAATACAAAGTTCTCCTTAATTCTCTTGGAGATCTATTCGATGTAATCTTCTTTTGCGGTGTGTTTGTCGAGATCCGATGAATTGTGAGTTTATGATCCAGATTATCTATGAACAATATTTTATTCTTCTCTGAATTCTTTTATGTATGATTGGTTTATCTTTGCAGGTCTCTTTGAATTATTAGTTTGGTTTGGCCTACTAGATTGATCTTTCTTGCAATGGGAGAAGTGCTTAGCTTTGTGTTCAATCTTGCGGTGCTCGATCCCAGTGACAGTATGGGAAACGACACGTATTGTATTATTGCCATCGAGGATAAAAAGATGGGGTTTATATCATATTGCATGAGTTTATCCCTCTACATCATGTCATCTTGCTTAAGGTGTTACTCTGTTCTTATGAACTTAATACTCTAGATGCATGTTGGACAGCGGTCGATGTGTGGAGTAATAGTAGTAGATGCAGGCAGGAGTCGGTCTACTTATCTCGGACGTGATGCCTATATACATGATCATGCCTAGATATTCTCATAATTATTCGCTTTTCTATCAATTGCTCGACAGTAATTTGTTTACCCACCGTAATACTTATGCTATCTTGAGAGAAGCCACTAGTGAAAACTATGCGGGTCTATTTTCCATCATATTAGTTTCCAATCTATTTTATTTTTCAATCTTTACTTTCAATCTATATCATAAAAATACCAAAAATATTTATCTTACTATTATTATTATCTCTATCAAATCTCACTCTTGCAAGTGATCGTGAAGGGATTGACAACCCTTTATCGCGTTGGTTGCGAGGTTCTTATTTGTTTGTGTAGGTACGAGGTGACTCACGCGTGGTATCCTACTGGATTGATACCTTGGTTCTCAAAAACTGAGGGAAATACTTACGCTGCTTTACTGCATCACCCTTTCCTCTTTAAGGGAAAACCAAGGCAGTGCTCAAGAGGTAGCAGACACCACATGTGGACCTTGTTCCGGAGAATAAAAGATACAAACAACCTTCCTTGGATGATGATGGGGGATTTCAACGAGACTTTGTGGCAATCCGAACACTTCTGAGCCACGAAGAGATCCGAGAGGAACATGGAAAACTTTAGGAAAGTTTTGTCGGACTGTAATTTGTTTGACATGGGATACAAAGGGCCGAGTTGGACCTATAATAATAAACAAGATGGTTGTGCAAATGCAAGAGCACGCCTGGATAGATGTGTGGCGTCCCCGGAATGGTCTGACTACTTTAAGGAGGCCATAGTGGAGCATATTTGTTCCTCATGGTCTGACCACCTCCCTATTCTTCTACGGATTGGGGGCCGGAAAGAATGGAGGCCGGTGGGAGAGAGAAACAACAGCGTGTTCAGGTACGAGCAGATGTGGGAACGTGTAGGTTCCTTGCAACCCACTATTGATGTGGTTTGGAAAAGAGACGGCCTAGCTGAGAATCTGCAGCAGGTAGGTACCAAGTTGAAATATATGCAAACTGAACTGAAAAATTGGGCTGCTAGGGACTTTGGCTCGGTGGTAAAAAACACGGCAGAAATAAGAAGGAAATTAAGCAGAATCTGGAACTCACCACCCTCGCCGGATCAGTATAAATATGCAAACAAGTTGGCTAGAGAATTGGATGAATTGTTGTTAAGAGAAGAACTCACACTACAAAAAAATACACTTCAGTGATGATACGTGTTTGTCACAGTAGGTCGCTTTTTGTCATGCATGTACATCCATGACAAATTTATGACAGAATCAAGATAGTCATACATGTGCTGTCGTAGAAGTGTTCCATGACATTACCAAAATTATCATCACGGAAGTGTCCACTTCCATGACGATAAATCGCGCGTCACAGAAGTGCTTTCGTCAAGGGTGGCCGACACGTGGCATCCACCGTAACAGAACGCGTTAAGCTATCGGGTCGGGTTTGGATCCGATAACCCGTTAACAGCCCCGACCAATGGGAAATTTCCACATGTAAAATTCTTATTGGCCGGACGAAACACGTGTCAGCTCGTCAGTGGGTCAGATAGGCGCCTATGATACGTCGACACGTGGCACGGCCCAACAGAGGCCCATTCCTGTGAAAAGGCCGGCCCGTTTGACTTGGTCAAAAGCTGGCGGGCCGGCCCATGGAAAGCCTATTAACGGCCTGTTCAAATATAGCCCATTTACAGCCCGCTAACCCAAGGCCCGTTACACCCTATCCGAATTAGGCCAGTAGCGTCATCTGGGCCATCCAATATGATTCCAGCCCGTTTTCACTTCTGGCCCATGTATGGCCCATGATGTCTTTCAGCCCATATGAGGCCCTATGTAACTCTTGGCCTACTAACGGCCCATGGTGAAACTGGCCCGTAATGAACAGTGTATCACTTTACACCCATTAACGGCCCGTGGTGAAACTGGCCCGTAATGAACAGTGTATCACTTTATACCCATTAACGGCCCCTTATTCCGTTGGGCCGTTTCCAGCCCATGTTATCTTTCGGCCTTCTTAGAGCCCATTTATTCTTGGGCTCATTTCCAGCATTCGTTTACTTACAGCCCGTTACTGTCATTTTCTGCTTGTGGGCCAAATTCAACCCGTGGTTACAGTCGGCCCGTTTGTGGTCTGTTAATACGTTGGGCCGATTTCATAGCGTCATCAAATACGGCCTATTAACGATGGCCCGTTATGGTCGACCCAGGAACGGACGATTCCAACTCTAGCCCGTTTACGGCCATAATGCGGTGTGTTTGGCCCATGTTTGGCCAATCGAGTATACGGCCCGTATAAGGCCCATTGATAATACGGCCCGCGGAAGGCCCATTGTTTCTACGGCCCGTAGAAGGCCCATTGTTTCTACGGCCCGTAGAAGGCCCACTGTTTCTACGGCCAGTAGGAGGCCCAGTGTCACTGCAGTAAATATTAGCCCATGGTTATTGTGGCCTAGTTTTAAAAAATAGGTTATTGCAGCCACTAGCTAACCGCGGAAAAAGAACTGCAATGACTACAAGCAAACAAATAAACAAGACAACAAGGAAATAAATACGCAAGCAACTAACGCTAGGCTATCACGGCTATTACACATATTACATCCAATGGGCATCAAAGTTCGCCACCAGTGCAAATATAGGGAACAAAGCAGCATATCATATACACTGGTTGTCAAAGTTGGCGACCAGCGCAAATAAACGCTGCAGCAAAACAAATCCAGAACTAAAACCACTTCAGAAGATCTCAAGAAACAATATCCTGGGTACCCATAATGCTGGCAAGATGCTTAGCAAGCTTATTAACTTTCTCTTGTTTGGCGCTTAAATCCTCCAGCGCTTGCTGTTGCACCAGAAAATATGCATCTGAATTCTGCAAGGACTTCCTCAGTCCTTCAGCTTCCTGTCGCAACACATCTAATCGATGTCTTTCAACTTGAAGTTGAGACTCAAGAAGACGAACTGATTCAGGCAGCGAGTTCGAAGAGCTTGTGCCAGTAGTAGTGGCCAGTAACTCGAACACTACATCAAGACAGGACTTTTGGGTTCCCTCACTGTCGTCAAGATAGTTTTTATCAGCTTTCTTGGAGACCAACAGGGATGTCTCACTATCTTGAACCTTATCTGCATTACTTCCTTTACCATTGGATAACATGGTACTGTTCTCCAATATTTTGTCCGCATTCTAAAAGAGAAACAAGCAGACACATCACATGTTTACCATGTTGTATATGAAACTCATTTTGGTAAATGAGTTCAGTAGTAAAGTGGATAGGATAACAGCATGAAACAAACATATATCTATGTACCATGGTCACTTTATGGTCTATATCATTCTAGTTTTTGTTGCCAAATCAAGATAGAGACACGGTTCAAATAATATTTGTTCAAGACAAAGAAGAATAGACAGAATATAAGTGTGGGTAACTATAGAGCAATAACAACACTTGTATTGTGCATGACATGAGAACATAACTGTTTATTCAATTGAAACTGAAATCAACATAGAGCAGGTTACAACAGCAAACCAGTTAAAGAAACAAGTTTAAAACATACCTGTTGCGCCATTGGAGTTTCAATTCCATCCTTCAAATTTGAAAATAGTTGGTATGAGTAAATACAGTCATGCAAGAGCAAAGGAGTATGAACCATAGCTACAGAACCTGACCTGAGAACAAATCTTCTTCTCCTTTAAGCGTTGAGTTGGGATTGGGAGTGGTGATCCTTGTGCTTTGGGCACTGCAGTTCCCTTACTAACTGCTCGTGTTTGGGTGCTCTGTGGTGGAGACGGTGCTGTGTCAACTGGAACTGGGTTACTATCTGCCGGGGTTGGGGTTAGAAGGGGTGTAGCTGGTTCTCTGTCCAACTGGGTAGGGGTACAATCTGCGAGAGTCTGGGTTATGTGCGGTGCATCTGGTCCTTGGGCAAGTACAACCGTGGTTCTATCTGCATCAACTGGTAGCACTATCTTTTCTGAAGACCGTGTTGTTACTCCCTTAGATACTGCCATCACGCTCTCCAATTCAAATGGCTGATAAACAAGAAAAGTAATTGAAAGTATAGACATTGTATGATAGACAGGTGCAATGGATAGTGGGGAATAAAAGAGGGCATGAAATAATTCATATTTATGTTGTCTAACCAAACATGATAGCATGACACAATTTCACATATATGATGGCTAACTAAACAGGATATCATGACACAATTTTCACATTATGATGGCTAACTAAAAAAGATGGAAAGACATAGTTCAAAATATGAGACTATGTAAACAGGATGACATGACATAACTATATAATGTGTTTATTAAATAGGTTGGCATGCCATAATTCACATACATTCACGGATAGAATGCCATAATTCAAAATATGATGACTGTAAACACTAAACAGGATGAGATGATATAACTATATGATGTCTTTATTAAATGGGTTGCCATGCCATAATTCAGATGGATGATGTGTATGTACTATGTAAACATGATGGCATGATATAATTCAAATATATGATTTATATAGTAAGCAAGTAAGCAGATGGCAATCCATATATGATGTAAAAACTAAGCAATGCAAGACAACATGCATGACATGGGTAATATAACCCTGCCAAGTTTGAGCATAGACCTCAGGGGGAAAATAGGACTTGGTCATCAGTCTCTGAATCCTCCTCTGAGGAGCTCTCTGTAACCAGCAAGATGTCTACTTCAGCAGGTAGCATTGTCTGCTCTGAATACCTTGTTTTCACTCTAGATACTTCCATCACCGCTTCAAATGGCTGATGCACAGGAAGAGTAGTTGAATATACAAACGTTATCGACAAATGGAACATGTAATACAAAAAAATGATAGCATGATATAATTCACATACATGATGATTGGCTAAATAGCATGGCATTGCATAATTCACACATATAATGCCTTTGCAACAAGATAGCATTGTATAATTCACATATATAATGTCTTGCAACAAGATGGCAATGCATAATTCACATATATGGTAATTAGACACTGAACAAGTGGCATTCACACAAAGCATGTCTAAACTAATCAAATGACATAGCAATGCGAGACACCATACGCACGATATGAGCAACATAACCCTGCCAAGTTAGAGCATACACCTCGGGGGGGAATAGGACTGGTCATCTGTCTCTGAATCCTCCTCTAACGAGCTATCCGTAACCAGCGAGATATGCGCTTCGTCAGATAGCATAGTCTGCTCTGAATACCTTGTTTTCACTCCAGAATTTGCCATCACCGTGTCAAATGGCTGATGCACACGAAGAGCAGTTGAATGTAATAACATTTTTGACAAATGTAATATGTAACCAAAAAAGGATGGCCTGATATAATTTACATATAAGATGACTGGCTAAGCAGGATGGCATTGCAAAATTCACATATATGATGCCTGGCTAAACAAGATGGCGTTGCATAATTCACATAAACGATGAATAAACTAAACAGATGGCATTCGTACAAAGAGTGTCTAAACTAAGCAGATGACATATTTGATGTATAAAGTAAGCAATGCAAGACACCATATGCATGATATAATCAACATCAGCATGCCAAGTTAGAGCGAATACCTCAGGGGGTAAATAGGAGTTGTCTTGTCCTTCTGAATCCCCCTCAGAATAGATATCTTCCTCTCGATTACAATCCGAAATGCGTGGAGGGGGGCTGCCTTTGCGCCTACCATGGAGCGACATCTGCATGAAATTTTATTGCCACGCAAGGCTCGTCTCTTTTGCTCTACATGTTCAGTTCCATTGTTTACAATAACTGTCATGCATAGGAATAAAACATAGTGAGATTATGTAAGGAGTGCATGCAGAAATCCAGAGTGATGGTAGCAACCTGTGGATAGACCCAAAACCAATAATAGCACGCAGATAATGGCTTCAGTTAAAAAATACAGATAATGGCTTCTTTACTGTTTGTTTCCCACCCAACATGAAACTCATAGTAGACACCGGAGATTAACCAGATAGTAGATAGATACTATTGATAACGGCCCCGATATGTACCCCACAACCATTTAAAAACTCAAGTTTGACCATTAGTTTGGAGCTGACTCAGAGTCTAATCGGTGAACAGGACGATAAAGTAGCATGTAATAGTAAGCGATGCATAACATAAGCAGACACGAAAGAGTGAGACCTCTCTTGCGGACCCGTGTAGTCCTCGAGGTCATCTGCTCGGTTGATGATGGTAGTGCAGTTTTCATGGCTGCCAGCGGTGGGGAAGAAGATCTGAGGCGGCGAAAGACAGTCTGGAGGCCGGCTCCCTGCTGTGCTGGACCCTTCTATCGTTGGAGCAGCTGAGCTGGGGTGGACGACGGCGCAGCAGAGCGGGACAAACCACGCAAGGTTTTCTTTGACAACTATCTGTAAGAGAAGTAATTCTGTAAGGGCTCGTTTGAATTGGAGGATTCCAACAATGCAGGGATAGGAAATAGACAGGAATAGGATAGGAATGCACGTGCAAAACAGAGAATTTAAAAACACAGGATTTCTGCCAATCTGGGTGTTTGATTCACAACAATTGGAAGATCACAGGATGCAAAGAAGCATGGTGACATTAAGTCAAACCACAAGAAAATGTACGGTTATAATGCTATTATGCTACTATCTCTTAGTCTTGTGCTTCATGAATAGGAATTTGAAAAGGAGGGCAAGTGAAAATTAAAATTCCTACGTTTTTTCTTTCAAGGAGACACTAAAGGAACAAATCCGTGTGCTCAGTGGACAATATATATAACATGTAGAGTAAAAAAGAGATGCAACAAGTGTAGAACCTCTTTGGCGAAGCCATGTCGATCTCAGTGTGATTGGGTTGGCCGGTGAGGATGCTCCGGCTGACTTGGCTGTCGGAGGAGGGGAAGAAGATCTTAGGTGTCTGGAGATGGAGCCCGAGGTACTGCTCCGCTGTGATGGAGGGTTTCGTCGTTGGAGCAGCTCCGGTGAGTTGTACGACGCCGAGGATGAAGCAGGACAAGAGAGACAACGAACAACGTTAACCTGAGTGGAATTCTAATAGCATCTCCAATACATGATGTAAAATACATAACCACAAAGTGCTAGATGTAAAATACATCAGTCGCTCATCTCTGAACTTAACTGTCAAAACTGAACTTAATTGTCAAAACTGAACTTAACTGTCGAAACTGAACTTAACTGTCGAAACTGAATTTTGCTGCCAAAACTGAATTTTGCTGTCGAAACTGAACGCACTAGCAAGGTGAGGCTACACGTCGGTCGACTGACTTATTCATCTCTGGTCAATCGATTTTTATGCCGTTGGATACGAAATCAAGGGCCTGCGGTTCATCTTCAACCTCCACCCCCCTGAGCCGGCCAAACAGCAGCCCCCCGCCGCCCGCGGCCGGCGGTGCACCACCCTGCCCGCCCCAAAAACACTCCCCACCGCCGGTCCGCCGCCGCCCCGGCCATCCCTCTAGGCCACCCCGTGCCGAGCTTTTTCTCCGGCGATCCCCACGCCACCAACCCGCCAACGCCCCGCCACCGCCGGCGACCACCGCCTCCATCCTGAACCCTAAGATAGATAGTGGGGTATCTCTCCGGCGAGCCCCCTCCCCGCTGCGGCTGGTTCTTCCTTCACCCCGGCAAGCCCCCCACCACCTGAAAATCGACTGACCCAAAAGTCGATTCAGTCGACTAAAGTGTAGCTAAATCGGAGCAGCATCGCAAGCAAGAGCAAGAGCGAGAGCAGAGCGCGAGCAAGAGCAATAGTAAGAGCAGACCAGGCAGGGGACCGAGAGCAAGAGCAGAGCAGCAGCACGAGCGAGAGCTAAAGCAGCAGCAGGTCCTACTGATGTGGACGTCGCCGCCGAGGGAGCGACGCCGTGGAGGAAGTGGCTGGTGACGCCGCAGTGGATGGAGCCGCGCCGTGTCGGCTCGGGACCGAGCGTCGGCAGCACCGTGATATCGAATCAAGAAGAAAATGCGATGATTAGTGTACAACCTCTTTGGTGGCGCCGATTAGGCCGCAGCTTCATCCGAGGAAACGATGATGATGATGCTCTTTTGGTGGTGCAGGTGAAGACGGCGGTGTGGGAATGGAGGTGGCGCGAAAGACGAGGGGAACGTCGGGGCAGCTCCTTGGAGGTGGAGGACGGGGTGGCTGAACCGGCGGGACGATGAGATCGATGACGGATCCTCATCCGGTACGGTGGATGAGGGACGTCGAGGTGTTGCTGTGGACGACGTCGTCGGGGAAGAGGCTCCGGCTGGGTGGCGGACGGAGCAGGGTGTGGGGTTTCGTCACGGGTTTTCGCGGCCTCGATGTACGAATGGGTGGGCGGATGGGATGGGAGTGGGGAACCATGGCTTAGAGACGCACTTGTCCGAAATGTGGGGTAAGTTACAAAAGTACCCCCACCGATTTGAGGCGGTTCTTTCAGTTCAGGGGTACCACGGGCATTTCGCGTGTCTGGATTTCACAGGAGGTGGGAGTTTTCGTGCGCGTTGTAATTTCGGAATAGCAAGGCGCGGGTTGAGATGGAGGGAGTTGTCGGAGCACAACGAGACAAAGATATATCTTAAATATTTCGGGCTAACAAGGCGCGGGTTGAAATTTCTGGACAAGCCTAACGTGTATTGTCCCATATCAATGCGCCCTACAAATGTCATTCAGAACTTTGAATTCATGTTATGTTCAATTAAAATATTTCGCTACGTGTATAATGCATGCAACCTACTACTCAAATGAACGTTTTAGTGCATTCCAAACGTATATACTACCGCTTCAATATGAACTAAATTTGAATTCGTTTCTCTATTTGAATAAGATCTACAGTAATGATTGTTGTGAAGTCAAAGCATTTGAATTCATTTCTCTGTTTTAATAAGATCTACAATCATCATTATTGTCAAGTTAAACCATCGTTTGTGTATTATCTTCATAGCACACCACATGATTAGTCTCGAGTTACATATGAACTATGTGTACTCCTATATGAACTCCAACTAGATTTTTTGAATCCACTTTATTTTGATTTCAAATCACATTACATTTCTAGCTCTAGCTAGATCTTCATAATCTAAACCATGTCTCATATGTATAATGTGTTTATCACATTATGTATGGTGCCCCGCCCCCTACGCCTACAAGTATTTAGATGTGAGTTGCAAACACCACACATTACCACAAATTCAAATAAAATGTGAGAATGTTCGATATATAGTATTGTTTAGATTGTTTGATATTTAGTTGTAAGCTGCGAACGCCACACATTATCACAAATTCAAATAAAATGTGAGATTGTTTGATGTATAGTATGGTTTAGATTGTTCGGCATTTAGCTGTGAGTTGCAAACGCCATGCATTATCACATTATGGTATAACATGTGCACATCACGTGTATCACCGCTATATTCATGCATGCAATGTTTAAAACACTATGATCTCCTATTCAAATATATGAATCCGCTTTCATATCAAATTATGATCTTTGTTAGTCTCTTACACCCACACAATCCTCTAACCTTTGTAGCTACCACTAACTTTCTCTCGTGCGTGCACATGCCCTCCTCGCCCTCCCCCTCCCTCGGCATTCTATCCACCTGGCACATTCATTTTTTTCTTTAGGTCGTTCTCCCAGAGTCTCCACAACTCCTTTCCGACACACACCGATCGATAAACCTCTCTAGCGGTGCCTGCCTACAACATACAAACACACCTTCAATCTCCCCCTTTATGTGTCCTTGCCTCGTGTCTCTCATACGGTGAGACACACGTGTAAACTCTCGCCCTCTTTTCATCTCTCTCACAACCGCACACTCCTCTCCCTATCTAGCTAGTAGTTGGGCCTCTCGCACCACCTCCTAGCTCCATTCTCTCTGTCTATCCGTCTCGCTGGGCCTTATTTTCCTCTAACAAATGGACGTACACCGACCGATCTCTCGCTATACATATAGCTAGCTAGGTCCTTATAACTCGTTTTTACCCACACGTCAATCGATCTACCTCGTTAATTGTGTCTCTCCCTTCCTCCGACAAACAACAATTGATCTACCGATCTAGTTAGGTTTGCTTACCAAACACATGGTTCCCCTTCATCATCCATGGATGCGTCCCGACAGATCTATCACGCACAGGCACACACAGAAACACATCCCCACTCTTATTGATAACATTGCAGTTCCACCCTCAGTTTGTCTAGTAGGCCTCTCCCACCATCTTCGAGAAGCAACTCCATCACCCATCCAGCACTCTACCCCTCTCCCTCCCTCTCTCCCTCCTCTCTCTCTCTCTCTCTGTCCCATCATATTTCCCGTCCTTCAGTTATGTATGGACGTCGACCTATCTCCCTCAAGACATAGCTAGGTCTCTCCTTCTCAACACATATACGAGTCGTTCTACCTCTATAGTTAGGCCTCTGCCTACCCCTCCCACCACCCCCTCCCCCCCCCCCACACACAGCGATACATCGAGTGCTCTAGTCATCTCTCCCTGCCACACACAAACTTGACGTGTGCCCTCTAACGTTCCGGTAGGCTACTCGCCCTATATCTTTGACTTGTACACACAAACAATTTCGATGGCTCTCTTCATCGATCTCGCACCCACCCACTTGATCCTCTCTTTGACTCTATCGATAGCTATGACCCCTCCCTCTCTTCTCGTGGATTGCCTGACCCTCTATGTATGATATGGATAGGCCTCCATTTCACACACAATGCATGCAAAATTTTGTTTGAGATGTCATCGACACATATTCCCACAAATAATTCACGAAATCAACCCCCCACCCCACCCCCACCCCAAAACAAAAAACACTCAACGCGGTTTGTATCTCTCACACACACCCCACGTAGGTGGGGGCGTGCACGAAGAGAAGAGGTGCATGCACGGCGCACGTACTCCCGTCTCTTTCCCAACCACACCCACCCGGGTACACGGTGGAGCTCATTTCTGTACGAAAAAGGCAGCCCACGTGGTAATTTGGCACGTGTACTGGTTGTCCACTTGGTGGAGGGAGGATCGTCTACCACGGGTGAACAAACAAATTGCGACTTGACGTGTTATGTTAAAAAAAGAGGCAAACCATGTGGGGCCTACCTTAGAGGCAAGGCTCTATACACTAGAGTACTTTTGATGTGTCCCGTCAACTCGCAGAACGAGGAGAAGCTTGCTTAGTACGCCGTCTCCCCCGCCCACGGGCGCGGTGGCTCGCAGGATGAGGTGAAGCTTGCTTACCACGCCTTACGCCCGCTCCCTTGCCCACGCGCGCGGTGGCTCGCAGCCCGAGGAGAAAATTTTACTACCCCCTCCGTTTACTCCTCGTCCCTACTACCTTGGTTATAGAGATTATACTATCATATTGTTTGGAATATATATGTCCTTTAGTAGATTTCAATATGAACTACTAGTACATACTCCAAACACTGATGTATATAGACGTATTTTAGAGTGTAGATTCACTCATTTTGCTCCGTATGTAGCACTCTCCCTCGCCCCTCGACCCTCGCCAACGTGGTGGACGTGCAGCAATTCATTCGGTCTCATATAGCCAGAACGATATATACTGCACTACCATTATTGCTTGACTTCCCGAAGAGGCGAAGAGCCAATCGCAAGGTTAATATCTTGGAGATGCCAAGCGCAAGGTTATAGGAGAATGAGTAGTAGGTGCCGCGTCATTTATAAATAAAGTTTTTTTTTCTTCAGTGGCACGTACGCAATATGATAGGTTCATATGGAGAGAAAAGGAAACCGCTCCACTATATACATAGTCAGGACGGGCCAGCCTACACGGTTGCTTGTTGGGGTTGCTCTCTTCACACTCTCTCGCACAAAACAACTGTGGCCACATCTCTAACATCCCGGCGGATCATGTCCGCTTCGGGAAGGGGTGGATGCGTAGTGTAGATGCGGTGGCCGTCGTCGACGGCGAAAAACCACTGTCGGCACGTCCCGATCAGGGGTCCCCGCCGTTCTCTCTCACAAAGCCGGTGAGGTTGCCTTCGTCCCTTGCTCACTGCCGCGACGTGGGCAGTTGCCGCCTCCTGCCGCCCTCCTGAAGGTTGAGCTACGTCCCTCAGGTACAACTCCCTTTACAGCCGGCTTGCACCACTGCTCCAGCTGCCCACATCACTCCCTGTGGATATTTCTCTACTTCTTTGCCCCGCACATACCTCTACTGGCTTCTACGTACTGTATTTGTGATGAGTTTATGTCTCATCAACTAGTTCCAGTAATCTTATTCTAATCACGCTTGTTCAATTTCTTTGCCACAGGGATGCTCATCTCAATTTTGGTCAAACTACACAAAATGATCCGATGGTCAAAAGGTTGCAAACTTCATTTATTAGGAAGCTCGAACGTTGCTAGCAAACTGAAGCCTAGTCAGGGTTCACGGTTCAAGGGCTAGGGACTGCATGGATCGTTTTTTTCTTTAGCTACCTCTGTTCCAAAATAAGTGTCAACTTTAGTAGTAGTACAACTTTGTACGAAAGTTTGCACAAAGTTGAGAAACTTATTTTGGAACGGAGGGAGTACATATTTGCTATGATCTGTCAATCACTGAGATGCAATAGCATGCATGTTAGTCTCCTTTGTATTTGATGAAATGTTGCAACGGGCAACCTTGGACGCAAGATACATGTAACAGAAGCTGGAAGCTTCATAGCATTGTACAAATTTATCTCGCTGATAAATTACAGTACGTACTATACTAGTACTTCCTCCGTTCCTAAATATAAGTCTTTGTAGAGATTTCACCATGAACCACATGCGGATCACTGAGCCTGCGTGTTTTCACCGTTCTTGCACGCCTCCGCTGTAAGAATGGACAAAATTGTAATCTAGTAGGTATACCTCCTTTCGCCGAAAGCGTGAGACATCCATCAGTCCTACGACCTCAGTAATAAAGACCAATGAGTCGTCAAATCACATAGACCCAGCAGTAAGTTGGATGGATGAAGCAACCATCACTCTTGCGCCAGTGAGAGGTCGCGTCCGCTCTGCCCGGGCATGAATGCGGCACCGATTCTTTGGAGCGGCGTTCACCGTTTCGGGCGGGAAGCGCGCGCGGGCAATGGAGGGGCTTTGGGTGGGCCAGGCTGGTCAGGAGCGGCCGTGGCAGCTGTCCGCATGTCCCTACCGGACACGCCCGGAAACGAGAGGATGCACCGACTCTCGCGGCTAAAATCGTACACTACACAACATCTCTGTGTAGGAGTAGGTCGATCTGTCGCTCTCTCTAACACACACATGGTGTTAAACACACACGCACACACACACGTGCACACGCACGCACCTTGGTCCCGTTGCACCTTCTAACGTGGCTTATTACACCTAGACGGAGGGAGTAGTAAGTATACGAGATACGGTGGCACACTGACTTAAGTCGAATACAAGTGCCCAAAATTTGTGTGCATGTTATAATAAGGATTCAGGAATGTATAAAAGGTTATTTCCCTCTCGTTGAACATAACGGGAGGGTTGTGTAGCTGGTTAGCCTGTTCGCTCATCAAACTTGAGGTCTCGGGTTCGATAACTTGAGCATAATTTGTGCCAGGAGGATTCTTTGACTGGTCAAAATGTTTTCTAGGGTTTGCACGCTTCACACTCTCTCTCCAGTATATATATACACGCTGGAGCCTCGGCGCTTGTAGTTGCTCTCTTCACTCTCTCTCGCCCTCTCCCGCTGGAGCCTCAGCGCTTGTAGTTGCTCTCTTCACACTCTCTCTCCCTCTCCAGATCTAAACAAGACTTCGTTGGCCTCTCTCTCCCCTCACTGCTGCTCAAAGAGCCGGCAGGATCCGTCCGCCGGGAAGGGAAAGGAGGCTTAATGTTGTCGCCGTCGGCGAGGGACTACTGGCGCAGCTGTTCACTTTCCACCCAGTGGCGGCGCGGGAGGGCCTCCGACCCCTTCTTCTTCGCCGCCGTCCCATCGCCCGCCGAACCACGCCCCAAGAACCTTAAGGTATAATTTACTTACACCACATGCATTGTTGTAGCTGCATGTATACCATGAATCTAGGACGCGGTTCAAAGAGGAAAGGAGTGGGAAAAGTTGTATATAGCATGAATCTCGGACGTGGTTCAAAGAGGAAATGAAGGGGGAAAGTTTTATAGCATTAATCTAGGACATGGTTCAAAGAGGAAAGGAATGGGGGAAAGTTGTATCGCATAAATCTAGGACGTGGTTCAAAAAGGAAAGGAAGGGAGAAAGTACCAGTTCAAAAAGGAAAGGAAGGAACAAGGCTGTAGAGTTTGAGCAGGACTAGATTTGCTGCGCTCACATAGGGAAAGGCGTCTGATAACAAAACTGGGACCAACACGGACTGACACGGAGTTTTTTTAGTCCCTACACCAAAATGTCCCTGTAAACAAACACCCTCTAATAATGCCGCTGCAAAATTGATGCAATGCCACAGTTAAAAGCAAATTACATGTTTAACAAATTTTATTGTTAATATAATCTCTATGTTAATATTAATCAATGCCACCGTTTGAGAAATGCTACTGTCTTGCTTTGTTTCCCGTTTAGATAAGGTAGATGCTTCTTTTTGTTGGCTTCTGTGTCATCCACCGTTATTGACCACTAATTGTTTCCTTTGCACCTCTGTGTAAACAGGGTTATCTGCTTCACCTCGTTGCCATTGTGACCTTTTGTTGCACTGCACAAAACACTTTTGTTTTAAGAGTGTTTTGTGCAGTTCAACCAAAATGTCACACCGACAACGTTGCTTGATTGCTTGATCTTAGTGGAACTGCACAAGAGGAGATCTTACTTCCTATCCGTTAAGGCGAATTTGGTTCAGATATTCTTCTTGTGAGTTGTTTGAATTCCGCATCATGAGAGGTTAGTACTAGCCTTCTTTCACATGATTCTGCAGTGTGCATTCATATGTTGTGCTACTTGTATGATAATGTTGCTTGATTTTAGTGAACTGCACAAATGGAGACAAGACTTCCAATCTGTATGTGCACCGTAATATCCCATTGAGGTAAGATAAGGATATTTCACAACTGCTGGCCTATATTTTGCCACTTTCATCAAAAAATTAAGTTTAGTACTATACTTGTGCTACCTAATTGACATGCCAAATCTTACATTGAAGGCGAAGCTTGTTTGTTATTGAACCAAGTGATGAAGGGGAAGAACAAGGGGAAGAAAAACAAAAATCAACTCCCGGTGCTGTAATGAAGCACTGGAACTGTGATGGCACAAGTAATGACATAGTTTTGCATCTTAATTTATTGCTATGGCTGGAACGAGCAATTGTTTTGCCACTGATTTGATGCCACTCTTAATGTAATATGTAATTATCTCTACTTGTGCAAACAGGGATCTTCTTTGAAGATACCATATATTTTAGAGGAACTGCACAAGAAGATGTTGGGAACATTAAACTAATCGAGGAGTATATAGTAATCTTGGCCACCACCGTAGATGCTTCATCTGTATGCTCTACACAATAAGCCTCCTGACAAAGGTTGGTACTCGCCCACTGATTTCATCCATATGATTGAGCTTTGTCATCTCTATTGGTGTTGTGCTACTGTTTAGATACTGTCATGAAAAAGTGGTATTGTCCTTGAGAAGTGCTTCATCTGTGTTGTTTTAAATATTTCCTTTCCTTTTTTTCGAGCACACAGTGATGTTAGCATTTAGTAGTCCTCTTGTAGTTGCACAACAGGATCATCTTCCTCTGAAGAAGAATATGGAGTACGTGAAGTGACTAGTTCTGATTATGCCAGGATGAAGAAGCCCTGTCTATCTTATCATTAGAAGGAGCAGTTGAAGGATGGTCACATTACTCCCCACAAGACCAAACTAACTTCAGCTCAGAAGGACTGACAAAATCTCCATTTTTTTCTATTGTTCTAGGATTCTTTTTGGTGAGTTCCATTTTTCTAAAAGTGTGCTCTACATGGACCATGTATGTGCCTGTTGAAACTGTCAATTCATAGTACAGTTTTCTCTATACTAATCACTTTTTTGTATTTGTGCAAACAGGGGTGCTCAGCTTGATTTCAATGGGAACTGCACAAAATGTTCATGAATACATCGAATCATTCATTTCCACCACAAGAAAGGAGGTGCCGATAAGTTCAAGGCGTTGCAACATATAAGGGCAAAATCATACAAGCTACGCGTGAATTTGGTTGATTTTGGTGGAACTGCACAAAAAGAACAGCTGGTTTATTTAGCACGAGGTGCCATGTCAATGTCCGAACTGATGGCAAACCCTGTCCATTCCACAATCGCAGGCATTTCATATTTTGGAATGGGACAACCTTGTCAAATTTTGCTCATTGATTTTAGCAAGACATGCGTTTGATATTTTCAAATGGGACGTCCTTTGCTGTCAGCAGCGTCGATCAATTTTTCTTTATTCTTTAGTTGTGAAGTAAATATTGCCTCTAACATGTGAGTCGCTGAGATGCATAATCATCGATTGTTTTGAATGTTCTCTATGGATTGCCAGGGCTGTGTGTTTGATTGCAATGTACAGAAACGCTAAAAAGCTGCTCAAACTCTTTGTACTCCTTTTGTTCCTTTTTACTTCGCACATTGTACTCCGCTGAGCCGAACAGAAGCTTCAGTGACTTAACTGTAGGTGCAGTTGCGTAACTCACATGTGGCCTGTTGGGCCCACGTGTCAGTCAGCCAACTGCACCAGCAGTTAAGTAGAAGCAGCGTTATTCTCCAGCAGAACTCCCCGACTCCACATCACCGCCAAGAAGCTAACCGGCCGTCAATGGTCAACCCGCCTAGCTTGGCTTCAATAGGAGGGTAGTAGCTGTGGCCTTACATGGACCCGAGCGGCGGCGACCTACCGTGTTCTACTCTTCCTCGTTTTCTGTGTGGCGTGGCCTCGTTGGCAGTGGGGCGGGGCCTTGGCGGAGCCGGCGATGTCCTCCGTCTCGTTGCCGGCGGGCGGCACCTCAGCGGAGCGGTGGAAATCCTCCCCCGCATTGCCGGCAGGGTGGGGCCTCGGCTGACCCGACGATGTCCTCTGCCTCGTTGTTGGCGGGGCGGGGCCTCGGCGGAGCCGGCGGTGTCCTCTGCCTCATTGTTGGCGCCGTGGGGCCTCAGCGGAGCAGGGCCTCGTCGACGCCAGCGGAGCGAGGACTCGTCGGAGCCGGCATTGTCCTCTGCCTCGTCCTCGGTCTCGCCAAACAGCGCCTCACCCGCTTCATCGCCCTCTTTGCTAGCCTCTTTGTAGGCGGCCGCAGCCTCCGCCACCTGCATGCTGTACCGCCAGCGCTCGAGGCGGCCCTTGCGGGAGGAGCGGTACGAGTCGAGCAGCGCCTCCTGCTCCGCCCGCTCCGCGGCGATCTGCTCCTTCGCCTGTAGGTGCTCCTGGAGGAGATGGTGGTTGTAGGCGGCGTCGGCCTGCGCCTCCCGGAACTGCTCCTAATGCATCTGCCTCACACTGTCCATATATTGGGCACGGGCCTCGCCGATGGTCATGGTGCAATGCACCGGCGAGGATGGCGCGGAGGAGGGGGTTGGCGCCGGATCGTCGACTACCATGTTCTCCATTGGGACATCGTCGTCCTCCGGCTGCCTGCCGGCCAGCCGGTCGGCAGCAATGGCTGCCATCTCCTTGTGGTCCGTCGTCCGCCCGTCCCGAAAAGCCCTGGAGCGTGAGGAAGCCATGGTGGGCAGTAGTGGTGATAGGAGAAAGGGAACAGATGCGGATGACTGCGGCTATGGCCGGCACAGCAGTTTATATAGCAATGGTGGGCGGGCGGAGGGACGGACGTGTGGCGCCGGAGTAGCCGCCTCGGCAACCGCGTATCATTAATGTGGGCGGCAGATGGATGGACGGACGACACTTGTGTCGTTTGAAGGTGGAGCAATCGCCTGCACCGGGAAGCGGGCGGGCGGCGCTGACTGTTTCGGGCGGAAAGCGTGCGCGGGCGAGGAGATGACTTTACTTGGAGAGGATGATAATGGGGACCCACCAGTTCCATAGCCTCACGTACGCAAGTGCCTCCTTATTATATATATATATATATATGTATATGTATGTATGTATAAAACTATACTCCCTCCGTCTAGGTGAATAAGTCGTATTAGAAGGTGCATCACGACCTAGGTGCAAGCAGATTGGTGGAAAAAAAGAATATTTCTCTCTTCTAAACACAACATTTAATCACAGTAGTTAAGAGGATGCCTTATTAGCTACCCATGCAGGCCATCGTAATTCATAGCATGCAAAGCGCTTTTATTTTTTGCCTAATAACCGCATGGACGTGCTGCATGCATTGGTCCTTGCCCGAGCAAAAAAAAGAGGAAAGGGGTTTCCACGGGAGACAACGAGGCAGAGGTGGAAGCTCTCGCTGGAGTAATTTATTTTGCTTCCCCTGGTTTCTTGACATCACGGTCTCACACCATTGTCAACCTATGTAGTAGTCAATAAACGAGAGAATTGCACAAGAAGCGGCCGACAGCTGGGACCAAGCAGCTCGAGCAGTATTTGTGTTTTTGAGGTGTGAGCACTGCAGAGTTTTTCTATGTTTAACCCAGATATTAATTTTTCTCCTCTGAACAACAACGAAAACATCGCTGCAGGTATTAACTGGGCGGGCAGTGGCCCGTCTAGCCCAGGCCAGATATCCAGCCTAGATATTAATTTTTTTCAAGCTGAAAATGGCTAGCCCAGCTATACTTTTTTTAGGAATACCCAGGCAAGGTCAAGTTGTTATTCTCCGCCCCGCTGGGCTGCAAATCTTTCCTAGGAGGGATGCATTAGGCTTAACAAGAAAATGGGCTTTAAGAAATAGTAAATGGGATGTAATTATAAAAACTGGGCAGTAACTATAAAAAAATGCACCAAACACGTGATTACTTTATAAAATATTATTTTTGGATATTGAAAATTTTAATTTCATTAATTGTTGCGAGCGCAATGTTTCATTGGATTTTTACGTAATATAAATTTATTTAATCTGACTAGAAATTTCAGGATAAAAACATTTCGGATCCCATCAAAATGTGGGAAATTTTATTGAATTCTGTTTTGAACGGTTGGTTGAAATTGGCTGTACTTTTAACAAACTATAAATGGGCTGTAGTAAATTCCATTAGAATTCAAAAATGGGCTACACATTCTTACAAATCTCAAATGGGCTATAAGTTCTCTGCCACACACTTCTGGCCTTACTAAGTTGACGCGTCCCCTAAAAAAACAGAGTTGACGCGTATGCAAGGCTTTGTCAACTTATAGTCAACACACGGTTCTAGCAGCAATGGCCGTTGGATGTCCATCCAACGGATGCCGTGCTTCTTCTTCAATCTCGGATATTCTAGCTTCACCCGTCCAAAAAATGATTCCTCCCCCTGACATTTGGGGTGCACCGTTTCGGAAGCTGACCTGTGGACCTACTAAGTTGACGTACCAAGGGCTTTGTCAACTTAGTCAATATAAATGATTCTAGCTGCAGTGACCGTACAATGTCCATCCAACGGCCGTAGTGCTTCTTCAACCTATGGTCTTCTTGCTCCAGCCGCCCAAAGTAGCGCCGGTCGTGCCGCCTGCTCCTGCCTCCCGTGGCCGGCTGTGCTGCCACGGAGGCCTCACTGCCTCCTACTATTCCCACCGCTGGCCAGGCCCTGCGGCGACGGCAGCCTCACACCGCAGCCGAACGAGTGAACCCTCATACTCCTCTCCGCATGGGCATCCACTGCCGCATCTTCACCGGCTCTGTGTCGTCCCCTTCCTAGGCCTCGCCATCGTCCACCGCCCTGGTGCTCTCGGCGCGGAGTGGTCAACGTGGTCAAGGAACGACTTCCATCGGACATGGACTGTACGTGGAGAGGCTGACAGCTGGGTCCACGGCGGTAGCAAGGAAGTGCCTCCTTATTACGCGGAAAATAATGATTCCTCCACCTGACAGCAGGGACCCACCGGACGGGCCACCGTATTTCGCGAAAAAAAGTTTCCCCCCTGACTGCTGGGACCCACCAGCTACACCTTCGCACGCAAGGAAGTGCGTCCGGGCAAAAAAACGATTCGCCCCCCTGACTGCTGGGACCCACCAGCTACATCTTCGCACGCAAGGAAGTGCGTCCGGGCAAAAAAAAGAAAACCAAAACAATTCACCCCCCTGACTGCTGGGACCCACCGGCCCCCCGACTGCTAGGACCCACCAGCTACATCTTCGCACAAGGAAGTGCGTCCGGGCAAAAAAATGATTCGCCCCCTGACTGCTGGGACCCACCAGCTACATCTTCGCAGGCAAGGAAGTGCCTGACAGTCGGGACCCACCTGGTCGAAGCGTACGTAGTGTTGCCATTCTGGTCGCGAACGTGTACGTACATACTGGTCGATGTAGAGGCGCGCACGTGTCGTAGTAGAGGCGCGCACGTGTCATAGTAGAGGCGTGCACGTAGCATGTACACGTACGTACAGCGGCCAGGGTGCAAGAAAGAAAATACGGCCACGTATGTGTACATATGGGCGGGGTCTCGAACGCCTACTCGTGCATACGTACGGTGAGGGCTCGTGTACATGGCTGGGTCGGAACGGAGAAACAGCGTCGTCGTCGTGTTCATGGGTCAGAACGGAATGTGTGGTCGTGTTCATCGGGAGGGCTTGGACGGAAGAGGCGATGGAAACGAGGCCTGGCGTACCGCACAACAGAGGAAACGGACCTCCTACGGTCGAAACGGGGGTCCTGTTGATCGGGAGGGGTGTGGCGTACCGCAAAACGGAGGAAACGGACCTCCTACGGTCGAAACGGGGGTCCTGTTGATCGGGAGGGGTGTGCCGTACCGCAAAACAGAGGAAACGGACCTCCTATGGTCGAAACGGGGGTCCTGTTGATCGGGAGGGGTGTGGCGTACCGCAAAACGGGACTCCATGGGATACTGTTCATCTCCACCGTCGACCCCCTCCAGCCTCCACGAGCTACTATTCATCCACCGTCAACCTCCTCCAGCCTCCACGGGCTCCTGTTTATCCAGCCTCCACTGCGTGCTACTCCACCGGCTACTGTTCAACCACCCCTCCACTGTCTACTGTTCATCCAGCCCTCCACACCATGGGGTCCTGTTCAACCACCCCTCCACGGGCACCCCTCCACCGTCTATTGTTCATCCTACCCTCCACACCACGGGGTCCTGTTCATCCACCCCTCCACGGGCACCCCTCCACCGTCTACTGTTCATCCAGCCCTCCACCACACCACGGGGTCCTGTTCATCCAGAGGCAACGCCACCGCTCACTGTTCATCCAACCCCCCCCTCCCCCCGCAACGCTCACTGTTCATCCCATCGATCGGCTTCAGTTAGCAGCAGTAGCCAAGGAATCACTCAATCGGGTTCAGTTTACAGCAATCGATCGATCGCTCGGGTTCAGTAACGCATAGGCTGCAGTGCAATCGCTCGGGTTCAGTTAGAGCCCAACGCCTCGCTCGGGTTTAGTTAGAGCCAACGCCTCGCACACACGCGCGTACGTGTACGAGAGAAATGCGCATCGCTCGGCCCCCGACCTCCCACCGTAACCGGGAACTCCCCGAAATTTTCCTCTCCCTCGCTTCTACCACGGGTTTTTCCGTCATGGACGGCCCAAAGAATGTCGTGCAGCTGCGTCTCCGACCCGCCCAGGACGAAAAGCCCATTTTCTGTCATGATTTTTTATCATAGAACTAGGAGCCCACCACATCTATGATGATACCGGGTTTTGTCACAATTATCGTCATAGAAGTGTCATATGTATGACAGAAATTATTTTCGTTCGGCCCAAAATGTCACGGATGTGTCTTTTTTTGTAGTGTCATGTGGAGGCAACGCTCACAATCCACATACCTCAGGGAAGGAGATAAAAATACTAAGTGGTTCCAGAGGAAAGCCACTTGGAGAAGGAAAAAGAACACAATCTCAAAGCTAAAGGATGATAATGGTGTGTGCTTTGAAGATGCAAAAAACATACATGATATGACAAACTCCTTTTTCAAAAAGTTGTATGAGAAAGAGAATAATATTGAACCGAAGGATATACTGGAGCTGGTTACAAACCGAGTTGATGGTGACATGAATGACCTCTTAATAAAACCCTTCTCGGCCGGGGAAATTGGTGATGCGTTGTTTCAAATTGGCCCTCTTAAGGCCCCAGGCCCTGACGGTTACCCAACGCGTTTCTACCAAAGGAACTGGGCAGAGATTAAGGACGATGTTGTGAGAGGAGTCATGGACTTCTTTGAAAAAGGGGTGCTCCCAGAAGGGATCAATGACACAGTAATTGTCCTTATCCCCAAAGGGAAAGATCCTCAAACGCTGAAGGACTATAGACCCATCAGCCTGTGCAACGTCATATATAAAGTGGTGGCGAAATGTCTGGTCAACCGTCTTCGCCCCTTGCTGGATGAAATTATCTTGGAGACACAGAGTGCCTTTATCCCAGGCAGAATGATCACAGATAATGCCATCATAGCTTTCGAATGCTTCCATATATCCAACACAGTAAGAGTGAGAGAGATAATTATTGTGCCTATAAATTGGATCTAGCTAAGGCATATGACAGAGTGGATTGGGACTTCTTAGAGGGCATGCTTTTGAAAATTGGCTTCTGCAGAAAATGGATGGACTGGGTAATGTATTGTGTTCGGTCGGTGTGGTACTCGGTGAGGTGCAATGGGACCATGCTAGAGGCGTTCATACCATCACGTGGCCTGCGACAATGGGATCCTCTCGGCCCATACCTCTTTCTTTTCGCCGCTGATGGTTTGGTGCACCTCCTGAAGAAGGAGATGGCAGATAACAACTTGACTCCTATCAAGATTGCGAGGAATAGCCCTGGCATCTCGAATCTTCTATTTGCTGATGACAGTTTGCTATTCTTCAAGGCCACTATGGAACAAGCCGAACGCATTAAGAGCGTCCTTGATACTTTTCAAAAGTGCACTGGACAACTCTTAAGTGCAAGCAAATGCTCTCTTCTATTCAGTGATAAATGGCAGTCACAAGAAGGGAGGAAATTAAAATACCCTTGGCATGCAAACTGACATGTTTGAGAGTAAGTACCTCGGGCTTCCAACCTCGGAAGGAAGAATGAAGGATGGCCAATTCCAACCAATCATGGACAGATTCGGGAAGAGATGTAATGACTGGTCAGAGAAGTTCATGTCTTTTGCAGCTAAAGAGGTTCATGTAAAGTATGTGGTTCAGGCCCTCCCAACCTTCATCATGAGTGTCTTCATGCTATCCAAGAGGTTCTGTGATAAATATGAGAAATTTATTAGGGAGTTCTAGTGGGGAGAGGAAGATGGTCATCGAAAGGTCCATTGGATGTCATGGCAAAGAATGACGAAACCAAAGAGAGCGGGAGGTATTGGTTTCAGAGACATGCATCTTTTCAATCAAGCACTCCTTGCGAAACAAGGTTGGTGACTCATTCAGAATCCGGATGGCTTATGTGCGAGAGTGCTCAAATCGAAATACTACCCTCACGGTAATCTCCTAGACACTGTCTTTGCTTCGGATGCCTCTTCGGTTTGGAGAGCTATTGAGATCAGTCTGCAACTCCTGAAGAAAGGCCTAATCTGGAGGATAGGTGATGGAAAACACATTCAAATCCAACATGACCAATCGCTACCGAGAAAGGAAGGCCTCATGACAGCTACCTTCACCAGAAGGTCACGCCTGCGATGGGTCAACCAACTAATGCTCCCGGACAGAAAAGAGTTGAATGTTGAATTAATAAATCAGATCTTCTATCCTTTTGATGCGGCTGAGATTTGCAAGCTCAAAATTCCAGCCTCTGAGGTAGATGACCGTGTAGCATGGCACAATGAAAGTAATGGAATCTTCTCAGTGAGGAATGCGTATAAATTAGCAGTGACTTGTGCGAGCAAATCAAGCAATGACACTTCGAGCTCCACGAGGGATACAAATGATCGTAGCATTTGGGACCTCATTTGGAAAGCTAATGTACCGGGCAAAGTCAGAATTTTTAGTTGGAGAGTGGCGACGAATACTTTGGCAACAAAGGAAAATAAACGGAAAAGAACACTTGAGATGGACGGCATCTACAGCATCTGCGGTAATGGCAAGGAGGACCAATACCATGCGGTCATTTCATGTACAAAGAGTAAAAGCCTCAGATACGTAATGAGAGAGGTTTGGAGTCTACCTCTAGAGAAAAAAATTTGGTACACAGGTGAGGATTGGCTGCAAGTACTGCTGGACACTGAAGATGATGATACTCGCGCCAATAACATGTTGCTTCTCTGGCGCTCTTGGTATTTGAGAGAAGACTGCATCCGTAATAATGGGAAGGAGACAATCAGACGCTCCGCTCAGTTCCTGGAGAAGTGCGCAGAGGAGCTAAAAAACGCCAGATCCTATACGCATTTGTCAGATGGAAAAGAAAATACAGGTTTGCTAGAATCGATGACGAGGGGCCCTGACAGTCTGAACTTGCAGTGGTCGCCTCCGGAACCAGGTTCCGTCAAGCTGAATATACGGATGCTGCTTTCGAGGCTGATACTAGAGCAGGCGCTGCAGGTGTAGTCGCTTGGGATCACCACGGCCAGGTAATCATGTCAGTATGCAAGAAGCTGCGACCTAGTAATAGTGCGGAAGAGGCGGAAGCCAATGCTGCTCTGATTGGTCGGAAGGAGCTGGCCGTCTTGTTTAATGGTCAGTTGATCCTCGAAATGGATAACCAATTCATTGTGAGAGGAGCGGCGATGATGAAGAATGGAGGACAATCGGCGGGAGCGGCGACGGCAGTTTTCGATGATTGCTATTTTATGGCTTGCGATTTTACTATTATTAGATTTGAACATTGTAATAGGGAAGCAAATAAAGTTGCTCATGAAATTGCTAGGCTAGCGAAATATTCAGCGACTAGGGATTGGTTTGAGGAGCCCATGATTGATATTGTATCTTTTCTTATTGATGATGTAACTGTTATTTCTAATCAATAAAGCTTAATGTTTTCAAAAAAAATTCATTGTGAGAGAAGTATGTACTCAGACTCCCTCGCGGTCTACATACTACGGCCTAATTATGGATATTAAACAGGCAATGGCTGCCTTTCCTGCATGTGAGGTCCAACACGTGAAGCGGTGCAAAAATGCTTTGGCACATGGACTAGCAGTGCTGAACAAAAGTAGTGAAGACCAACTGATGGTCGCGGACGTGCCCCTCAGTCTTAGATCTCTGATGATCTCCGAATGTACTAGTCCTTTTGAGTAGGCCTTCTACTCTAGTCTCAAAAAAAAAGTATTTCTATGATGTCAGGGAGTTGTACAATCTCATGGTCTTAAGAATAGATATTTGATATGAAGAAAGCTATAACAATAAACTGATACGATCAACTGCTAAGCTTACAGTTGGGTCTTATCCATCACATCATTCTCCTAATGATGTGATCTCGTTATCAAATGACAACTCATGTTTATGGTTAGAAAACCTTAACCATCTTTGATCAACGAGCTAGTCTAGTAAAGATTTTACTAGGGACATAGTATTTGTTTATGTATTCACACATGTATTTAAGTTTACGGTCAATACAATTCTAGCACAAATAATAAACATTTATCTTGAATAAGGAAATATGATAATAACAAATTTATTATTGCCTTTAGGGTATATTTGTAATAGGTGTGTGTGTCCGTTTGCGAATAACGATGTAACAGGCGTTGAAGGCCTTGAATAAGACTTGGCCGAAACCAGAGGGGAGCTGCGAAATACAGAGAGATAGAAGTTTGGTGGGCCTCCTAGTCCCAGTGCATCAGTTTGGCGATGGATCCCATGACCCAGCTTGTATTTCTGTGAGCATTTATATTGCACAATTACCTTTAGGCTTTGTTTGGCAGAGGAGTATTTGAGAGGTTTTGGGAGGAGGGGATTTGGGAGGATTTGGTGAATCCCTCCCTTCCACCCAATCCCCTCAAAACCCTTTGAATACACAAAACCCCTCCATCCACAATCCTCTTTGTCCAAAATTTCTGTTTGGTACGCAGGATTTATAATATTGACTTAACATGGTGTAGAACATTTAAAAATTTAATCTTTACAATGTAACTAACTCCCCTTATATCTTTCTACAGAATTGTAAAGGTCACCAAATAAATATGAGACGAAGTGACTACAGGGGAATGATTTAGCAGCAGTTTTTCCCAGCAGCAACATAATTTTGCATGACTTGAAATTAATATCTCATCACAACAACATAATTTATCATAATAACATGACTTCGAATCCGAATCCCATCAATCATAATTTATCATAACATCATAATCTTTCACGGCAATAACAATTCATCACAGCCACCACATAATTTTACAACAAAGATAAAACTTGCTACAAACTATAAAATCTCAAGACGGCGGTAATTTGTTCACTCTGACAAGATTCCACGCGGTAGGTCTCTGTCAAAATAAGAACATACCAAAGTTGAGAACTCCACTTCGTTTGCATAGAACAAGGGGAAACAAAGCTTAAATAAAAGCTCAGTAGCTATATTCGGTACATCTCAGTATCTATAACTAGCAAGCCGCTTGAATAATGATTAACATGATCAGGTGGCACACTAATTTTGTAACATGATCAGGTGCCAAAGTAATAATCGTCTCTGATAGCTTGCTTCAATGCTAATTTTGTAAGTCTAGAGCACAAACACACATGAAAATATAAGAAGTAACTGCCTGAAAACGTGAATAAAGATGGACAGAGAAAAACGGTAGACGAATGAGTATCCATGTAGCATGGACAGATGTACTAGCATGTAGACATCTAATGCATGGCTGCCACACTTCAGACTGCTTCATTTTAGTTGTACTTGCCATCTTACTAACCGAATATAGCATTCGGGAGCTCGCTTATCACTGGCTAGACAATGGCAGCTAAACTGATATGCATTTTAAACAGACTGAACCAAAAGTGAACAGTGATATACTGAAAGGAATAACTGAAGAAAGACTGAACCATATAACACAACATCATCTCAAGCTGTTATACAAGGTCTGAAATAAAAATGCTATGGTAACTGAACATTTCTGGAAAAAAGGATCGATGAAACTGAGAAACATTCCTTTTAGTCTGGTCCGGGTAGAACTAGGTTCAAAACCAAAGTTTCCCAAGAGGCGCACCACATCGTTACTATATTTCAGATCAGTTAGAAAGGCATCGTTACTACAAGTTAGCAAGGTCAATTACATATATTTGTGTGAGAACAGAACACATAATTAATGTATCAACTTAATAGGGAGGTAGATAGATAGAAACTAGTCATTTATATTTGAGTTACAGGGAATTGGTTCTCCCATGTAACAGAAACTAAAACCAGTTAAACAAAATGAGGCAACACTAAAGCATGCAGAAGATGGACAATTAGAATCAAGACCAAAATCAAAGAGACTTTTCCCTTGCATAAGCAACAACCATCAGATATATTTACTGATCTACAGTCATAAGTAGCTTACCTTAGAGGGGAAAAGGTCAGCTCTTCGGTCGGGGTTAAGGAGGCTGATGGTGGTGGAGCGTGGAAGAGGCTGCAAGGTCCATGGAGAGAGAACAAGTTAGCAAGGTCCATTACATAGATTCAGTTCAATGGAAATGGACCAAATTAGCTAGCTAGCTAGATAATAACTCGATGACAGAAATAGGAACCAATCTGTGTGATACCGTCAATACAAGACCAAGTTAGCTAGCTAGCTAGAGGACTATTTGCTTCACCAAAAGTGCACAGAAATCAGACTTGTTACTTGTAGTCGATAAACAGGGAGGCAAGCAAGTAGTCTAGATCTCCACTGTTGTTTAGGAAATAACAGATGATAAGAAATGAACAACAGCTCTAGAACTATCAAGAGCTAGACTAGAGTTAAATCAAGACCTACGTCAACTGTATTCAACGAAATCTTCAAAGGTTAAAACCAGAACAAGAGAGCACTTCCACTAAGCAATTACGATCAGCACACAGGAGCACTTGCTTCTGAAACATTTATTTGTACCATTGCCTTCACCTCTCGACTGAAAACTTAGAACTATCCCAGGTTCAGGAAAACAGGGCACAACAATCGTAAACTAATTTATGCGTATCAGCGGCAAGCATGACAGACCCAAAACTAACCACATTCTGAAACCTACCATCCCTAGGGCTAAATTACACAGGAATAAAGTAATCTACCAGATTATGAACGCCGCAGATTGCCTGCCATGTTCCTGTACAGTCTAGCGTACATGAACACTGATCTGGAACAACAAACAGAAGGAGCTGTTACAACAATCTGATTAAAATTCAGTAAAAACTTAACAAGTCTGATCAAATAAAATCTTTCCATTGGTACAACAATATGTAGCTGGTACATCTCCTTACTTCAGTTGGCAGCCAGTCATCTAATCAAAAGAATTTCTACAGCATGCCAATCATCTAATCTCCGGACTTCAGTTGACTCATTTTACACTGTTTGTACAGCAACAACGAGCAGCAAGTAGCAGCGGCAGCAAGCAGTAGCATCAAGAATTCAAGATAATTGATTCTTGCCTGATTGAACACACGCACACAGCTCCTGGATCTGATTCTTTTCGTTTATGGTACACATGCGCACACAAAACCGGTGTATTGGCACAAGCTCGAATCAAGCCTGCTTCTTTTCGTTTATTTCTCGTCTCTGCTCAGGGTTTACATGCGAATATATACCGTTGGTGGCCCATGAGGATGAACTGACTCCACATATCAAACACGCATCCAGTGGTAAAAATACTTAAAAAGGAGTACAACTATAATCCAGAGGAAAATCTATCGTTAATTCAGGTTACAGAACAAGTCACACAGCAGGAAGTGCGCATTTCTATTCCAGATTAGAGCATCCCAAGAACATCCAACAAATTTCATTCATCACTAACACTTCTAGATTCAGACAGACGAGTCAAACACCAAGGTAACTACAAGCACCACCAAAAACTAGCGATCTAAGAGGAGGTGAACTTGGTGACGGCCTTGGTGCCCTCGAAGACGGCATGCTCGGCAAACTCGCCGGGGAGGACGAGCCAGCAGCCATGGCCGGGCGGATGGAGGAAACCTAAACGACGAGGGGAAGGAGGGGACGCGAGGCGAGGGCTTACCACCGGGGAGAAGGCCAGTACGGCGGAGGAGGTACGTCGGCGTCGAGGCGTCGGTCAGCGGCGTGTTGAGGATTCGGGCGGCGGTGTCTTGAGGAGGAGCCGGGCGGCGGCGGCGGCGTCTCCTCCAAATCCTCGAGGGGGACTCAAGGGCTTAGAGCCGCGTGGAAAGGAGGGGTCCGGAGGGGGTTCGGGGGAATTGGGCCGTGAAAACCCTGTGTACCAAATGGGCCAACGGGGATTTGGGAGGATTCTGGGCCACGCGAGGAAATTCCGTTGAAAACCCCTCCGATCCGCTTCTACCAAACGAGGCCTTAAGAAAATTAATTGCACAATTTTATTGTTGGCAAGCCCCTCAAATAAAACCGGCGTATTTTTTATTTTTTTAAGGGTTCGATGGATTTTTCCCGGAAACCTCTCAAAGTCCACACTAATCCCAGGATAGTTGGTCCCACGGCTCCGGAGCAATTTTCCCTCTCCTCCGCCGTTCCACTCCACATAGCACGCGCCGCTCAAAACCCTCATCCCCGTCGCGGCGCTTTCGGCGACGGCCATGGATACCGGGGTGCCAGCCCTTCCCTTGAATCCAGTGATGGCGGCGATGTTCCGGCGCCTGGGCCTTGACCCGGCCGAGGTGGAGGGCTTCCTCGCCCGCGTCCTCTCCTACACCCACTACGCCCTCCCAGAGCCGCCCGTGACGACCGACGCTCGCCTCTTCGCTCTCCTTCCCGGTGACTCTGTCGACCGCGTCAGCCGCCTCCCCGACGCGCTCCTCGGCTACATCGTCTCCCGCATCCCCATCAAGGATGCCGCGCACACCGTGGCGCTCTCTCGGCGCTGGCGCGGGGTCTGGCGCTCCGCCCCGCTCGTCATCGTCGACACTCACATCCACCCCGCGGGCATCGCATACGCGCAGCTCGTCACCTGCGCCGTCTCCCACGTCCTCGCCGCGCACCCGGGCCCTTCCGCTGCGTCCACCTCACGAGTCCCCTCTGCTCGCAGGGTGGCTCCAGATCATCGCCGGCAAGGGCATCCAGGAACTCGTCCTTGTCAACCACCCGTGGCCACTCGAGATCTTTCTCCCCTCCACTTTCTTAGGCATGGAAACCCTCACTCGACTCTACCTCGGCCTCTGGGTTTTCCCTGTCACGGCCGACCTCCGGCGCGCCACCTGCTTCCCGAACCTCCTTGAGCTCGGGCTCTGCAACGTCATCATGAAGAGCATTCAGTGATTTGGACTTCATCCTCGACAGGAGCCCCGTGCTGGAGACGCTGTGTCTCGAAGGGGAGATGTTCGAGCATTGCATCCGCCTTGTCAGCCAAAGCCTGTGGCGCGTGCAGATCATCGGGTGCTGGGTTGAAGAAATCTTCGTGGTGGACGCGCCATGCCTTGAGCGGCTCATCCAGTCGGGAGGCTGGAGCCCTGAAGACCATGATGGCAACCGCACCAAGGTGATGATTGGTCATGCCCCCAAGTTGCACATGTTAGGATGCTTGGAGTTGGACCCAGGACACGTCCTAGAGGTCGGCAACACCATCATCAAGGTGCGGGTGCCTCGTCTTTCCATTCGCTCAATGTAAACAAATTCCTACGCGGTAAATGTGAATTTGCCATCTTCCTTCTCTGAATTGGGTGCATTTGTGATTTGCAATTGCAGGCTGGGACAAGGGTGAGCCCGAGCACCATGGTACCAAGTGTGGGGATCCTGGCTTTGGAGGTGCGTTTCAGAGTCCGCAACGATGCCAAGATGGTTCCCAATGTCCTCAGGTGCTTTCCAAATGTTGAGACGCTCCACATCAAGGTGAAGTCCTCGGAGCTTCTTTTGTCTTCCGTCTGCGCCATGGTGCTATCAGTAGCTGATGAACTGCATGTGCATTTGACTGATCGAATTTTCAGTTTGCGAAAACCGATCGATCCACTGGCAAGCTGAACTAGAAGTTCTGGCATGAGTGTGGTGTCATAGAGTGCATTCGGTCGCGCATCAAGCTGCTAGTTTTCCATGATTTCCGAGGGGGCCGAGCTGAGCTCGCCTTCGTCAAATACTTCTTTGAGTCTGCATTGGTGCTGAAGAAGGTGGTGATTCTGTTCGCCGTTGGCTTCTCTTCGATGAAGGAGGCGCAGTCCAAACTGTCGAGTCTGGGGTCAGTGAAACGGGCCAGTGAAACCTCTACAGTGTTGGTCAACGTACCTTCTGATCCTCAAGTAGGTTCCATTCGGAGCTTCAAAATAGGATCCGGTTTTTCTGCTGACGACCCTTTTGCAAACTACTGACGTCACAGCAAGTGAACTACTACTACGTATTACATCATGCAAACTAAATTCCTTTGGAAGGAAGTTGTTTAGTTAAGACCACGACAGCAGAGTCTTCTGGTTTTGTTTCATTCGATGGAGGGAACACTTAGATATCACCATTTGTGTTGGACACGTTCCACCAGTTCCATTCCACCGCGTTGGACGGGGGTGTAGGAAAGTACAGCGGCGCAGATTATGTTGTGCGCCTACATTCCGCGGCGGTACTCGTCTTTTGGAATTCCAAGATGGCTTGCTTGGGATAATCTTGCTAAAAGGAGGCAAAAAAAGGAGGCAGACTCATAACCCTATTTGCCTCATTTGCAATATTGGACAGAAAACTGCAACCCACTTATGAGCTCATTGCTTGGTTTATGGGTTTATTGCTTCACAGGATTATCACAACCGACCAAAAATGATCAAAAATACACGTGAGCGCAAAAAATGCATAGGTGAAAAAATGATCAAAAGTAATCAATGCATCTAAAATCCATAGTATTTTGTTGCAAAAGTTGAGATGCAAATTTAAATTAGTAAAATTCATCCAAATAAAATAAATAAATTTCATGTTCATGTGCACTAGAAGAAGAAATAAATCCCCGCTCTAATGCACATGGCACCTAAAATTTCTCGGTTTGGTACAGATTTTCTTAGAAAATGAGTTTGCATATCAACTTCTTTCGTTTTCTACAAATTTGAAGCCCACAAAACATTGGACGCAATATAAATGCCTTTCTTTTCAATTGATTGTACATATTTAAATTAAAGATATATTTTGTTTGTTCTACATTTTCAAACATATGCATCATAATTAATAAGATTGTTACGCAGAGTAGGAATCGTCTTTTTATCTAAAGAACATTATTCATCATAAACCAGTTCATACATTGAAAAGAAGAGCATTACTTTGCCGCAGACCACGAAAAGGCACCGTGTAACATCCTGATTTTCGAAACGTTTAAAAAAGTTCTCCAAAAAAGTAGGGTCAGAAAATTCATTTGTCTAATCGAGCTATTACAATCATAAATTGAGTTTTATAAATTTTGAGGATTTAATTTGAATTACTCCCAATCTAAATTTAAAGAGTTTTATCCTGATTTTTACTTCAGATTATTTTTCTTGCTTTTGGCCTATTAAATTATGCACTTTTGTATTTTTCTTGGAATTTTCTGAAGTCCTTTGATACTTCCTCCGTTACTAAATATAAGTCTTTTTAGAGATTTCAATAAACATTATATACAGATGTATATAGACATATTTTAGAGTGCAGATTCACTCATTTTGCTTCATATGTAGTCCGCATTAGAATCTCTAAAAAGACTTATATTTAGAAACGGAGGGAGTATATTTTTTCCGCGGAGACTTTTGATCTATTCATCTTCGATAATGGCCGAAGTCCTTATTTGTTTGAGCACTTGTCCATTTTATGGATTTCCTGAAAAGAAAATCCAGTTTTCTCTCTTTTTTTAGATCGGATTAGGGATTTTATTCAATGTTCACAACAGATGGAATACAAGCAAAATCCAGAAGAATCCCTAGCCACAAATGGCGACCCGAAGGGAGTGATGAAGCTGCCTTAGCTAGGTCGTGAACTTCAAAGTTTGACTCCCTCCTCTCAAAACAAAAATTAATCTTTACAAAATCATTTGTTCTATCACTAATCTCTCTAAGCACTAAAGCATAAGAAGAGAAGGTGCCTCACTTGATATCTGAGGTGACCTGCACGCAATCAGAGGCTATTGTGGCATCATGTGTAATATTCAGATCCGTAGCAAGAGCAAGAGCTTCATTGCATGCATGGGCTTGAAGGCATGGTGCATCAACCAATCCATCAAACATTATAGCAGAAGCGCCTAGATAATTTCCAAGCCTGTCCCTACACACCACTATTGCAGCTCCCACAGTTCCTTGTCGAGAGATAGCGCCATCCACATTGATTTTAACAGCATCATCATCAGGTGCGAGCCATCTCCATGGCTCTTGCGGGACAGCATGTGCATTTTTTGGGACCGTGCGAATAGTAGCGACTTCCAAGTCTTCCCGATATCGATTCACAAAGCAAATTGTTGAAAGCGGCCTCTGGAACTCGTCATCAGGAATAGCCCTTCTACGAGCCCACCATATCGCGCACATTGTGACGAGGATCTTGGCGAGATCATGCTGGTTTGTAGTCTCAAATAGCCAAAAATCCATAGCCGTGCATCCTCCGTCATGTTTGAGAGCATATGCTCAAGGACATCTTCATCACGTCCTCCCGTCTGGAAAGTACCTTGCCTTCAAAACTCGTGCACTTAGGAAATTAGGCTCTTGTAAAATTCTCCACACTTGGTGTACCCATAGAGCAAGATTAAAGAGCTCGATGTCATGGAACCCCAACCCTCCCATGAACTTAGGCTTGCACATAGTTTCCCAGGACACCCATGCCGGCTTCATTTGCCCTTGCCTACTACCCCACCAAAATTTTCTTAGTAGGCCATTGATATGCTCGCAAAGTCCACGTGGTAGCTTCAAACAGGCAATGGAGTAAGTGGGGATCGCTTGGGGAACGGGTTTAATCAGAACTTCTTTTCCCCTACCAACAAGCACTTCTCCATCCAACCTTGTATGTGTTTCCAAATCCTATCCTTCAAGTACTTGAAACATCCTTCTTCGGCTCTCCCCACATCACTAGGTAGTCCCAAGTATTTTTTGAGCCCAGGCCTTAGATCTCTCCCGGGAAGTTCTGCTTTGAGGATTTGTGGGAAGGGGGGGGGATGGCTCCCCCTCCCTCCTCAATAGCAGTGCCTACCAGGGAGATAGTTATGTTAGTTTCTGCCTTTTCTTTTTTTTAGTTGTAAGACCTGGTGATTTCTGTTAATGGAAATCGGAGAAGGAAGTTCTCTTTTATCAAAAAAAAGTATTTCTCTAACAACACCTCATTATGAACATCTAGAACATTTTTAACTTCCAAACTGGAGCTCCAGACACTCCCTTGCTGAAATAAATGGATGATTTATCCGTGTTCATGCGTTGTACCGAAGCATCACAGTATTGCTTTAAGAGATCTTTCACCCTACTCACGCATTCACTTGTTGCTTCAAAGAATAACAGACAGTCATCGGTGAAAAGTAAATGACTCATAGCTGGTGCGGATGCCGAAACTAACAAGCCCCTTACTCGAACTCCCTGGGCCTTCAAGAGACAAGATAGCCCTTCTGCTACCAGCAAAACAAATATGGGGATATTGGGTCCCCCTGTCTCACCCCTTGGGAGGGCTTGAAATCATCTAGACTTCTAGCATTAAACAAAACTAAAGATACACACCTCATAACAGTCTATGTAAACCTGGGGCTAATACCCAATTTGAGCATAACAGCTCTTAGATAAGGCCATTAAAGTCTATCATATGCCTTCATCATGTCAAGTTTGAGAGCACAAAACCGATTATATTTTACCTTCCTTGATTTCATATAATGTTGACACTCATACGCTGTTATAAAATTGCTTGTGATAAGACGTCCAGGAATGAAAGCAGACTGCACTTCGGAGATTACCTCGGGGAGGATTACTTTCAGCCTGTTAGCTAAGACCTTAGATGCAATCTTGTAGATCATGTTGCAAATGCCTATAGGCCGAAACTGTCCTAGGATTTTTGGACTTGCTATCTTGGGAATTAGAATGATGAACGCATGATTAATATCCTCTGGTGAGTCTTCTCCATTCAACACCCTCGTGGTCATGCCTGTAATCTCGTCACCACACAACTCACAGTGCCTTTGAAAGAAGTTTGCTGGAAAACCATCGGGACCGGGAGCTTTGGCTGGGGACATCTGGAAAAGTGCCTCCTTGATCTCCTCTATTCTATATGGTGCATTTAAATGGGCATTCATATCATCATCCACTCTAGATGGAATTTGAGATAATACTTCCTCTATGCTAGTAGTCCCCTCAGAAGTATACAGATTTGTGTAAAAATCAGTTGCCATGCCCGCCAACTCATTAGGGTCTGAACTAATAGACCCATATGGACATTGCACTGTGTGATTCTATTCTTTGCCCTCCTCGTGCTTGTTTTTTTCTAAAAATATTGAGTATTACTATCCCCTTCCGAGAGCCATTTAATACAGGAGGGGAGAGAGAGGGCGTCGGCGGCGAAGGAGAGAGGGGCGTCGGCGGCGAGAGAGAGGCTGTGGGGAGGCGAGTGTGAGGCCAACAACGAGGGAGGGTGGCTTTTATAGCGGCGAGTGGGCGACGAGCAGGCGGCAGCAGTGTGGACGCGTGGCGGGAGGGGCGGGACACGTGGCGCCGCGCTGCGCTGCCCGTGAATCAACGGAAGGCTGACCGGTGGCAGCCTTCGCATCGATTCCCGCGGGAAACCGAGGCGATGAGGACGAAAGTTCTCGGCATCACTGACTCAGCGGGTCCATCAGTTTTCACATCAAACTCGTTTCCCCGACGCCCCCGGGCACCTGCCAGTGCGCCAGGTTCGGCCTGGATCCGCCGGCGCCAATTTCGGCCGTAACCGGCGAAGTTTGGGCTCCTTGGAGCGCGATTGGGCCGATTTTTTCGAGCCGACGATAAAAAAGGGGTCTGGGGCTGTTGGGGGACCGAGTGGAGATGCTCTTAGAAATTCTCTCTCTCTCGCCAGACTCCTAATTGGAACAAATCTGCCATCCGTTTTAGCTCTCATGTTTCTCACGCTGTTATCAATAATATTAAGCTTATTTTCCCAGTGGCTAATCTAGATGCTAATTTTACCCACCTTGGCCATCCTATTATTTTACCTGCTAAAAATAGAGATGTTGCTTACAATTTTGTGTTAGATAAATTTTTAAATAAGCTTCCCTCCTATAAAGCAAACATGCTCTCTCATGCGGCTTGTCTTGAACTTATTCGCTCTTTTTCTCTGCTATCCCGGTTTACTATATGGCCAATATTTTGTTTTCAAAAAAAATCATTGCAAAACTCACTGCTATTATTAGGAATTTTTGGTGGATAGGGGTTCGAGAAACAGATTCGAGGAAGATTCTTTGTCTGAGAGCTTGGAAGGATATTACCAATTCCAAGGCAGAAGGTGGATTAGGCATCAGAAACTTAAAAGCGATAAATGAAAGTCTTGTTGTTGCTGCGGCATGGAGGTTAGCAAAAGATCTTTCTTCCCATTTATATTGTGTTGTTCAATCAAAGTATTTCCCAGCTACAACTATTTGGAAGGCCTCTTTTGCCCCTCCTAAATTTGCTTTTTGGGCTGCTGTCTTAAAAATGCTTCCTAAACTCAAAGAGCATGCTTTTTATCAACTCACTCAAGGAAATATTTCTTCATGGAGCAACCATTGGTGTATTATTTGGAATTCTATTCATGATTTCCTTATTCCTCAACAAGCAGGCTTTGTTTATCCTTCCTTGGTCAGAGACCTTTGGTTGCCTGGCCAAAGAATTTGGAACCATCAACTTATTTTTACTTTATTTCAGCAGCCTCTTACTTCTCAAATTATTAACACTAATATTATGAGGATGACAGTGGATATTTGTTGTTTTGGCCCTTGGCTCCTACTGGGATTTTTTTTCTTCAAAATCTGCTTATAAGATCTACTTACAAGACATTCAATCCCATCCTTGATCAACACCTTCACCGGTTTCTCTGGACTTAATTTTTTTCCTTAAGGTCAATTGGAAACAGAAAAATTTGTTGCCCAAAGTCCAAACTTTTGCTTGGAGGCTTCTTAGGAAGGATTTGCCTACGGGTATGAGAGCAGGTCGCTTTTCTGCTCATATTTCTTAGATTTGTTGTAGATGTGCTCAGCAGGAGGATGATATTCACCTCTTTTTCCTTTGTGACTTTGCTAGAGCAGCTTGGTTTTCTTCTCCTTGGTTTCTTAGACCTGACACTCTGATTCAAGGCCATGACTCAATGCATTCTATTCTCATTCATCTCGTTTTGATGGGTCATCCCTATGCTTCCTTGCAAAATGTTTTCAATTTTTTATTGTGCATTTGGAAAGCTAGAAATGATTTCCTATTTGAACGCAAAAGACACCTTCCTTATCAAGTTCATATTGTTGATGCTAATATGGATTATGCTTCGTGTGAGGAATCTTTGCTTCCTTCTAATAACAAAATTTGCGCTAATACTCAACATGATTTACATGAAATTCCTGAGCAAGGGCAAACTATTAAATCTGATCTGCTGATCACTGGAGCCAAAATCTTTTCAGATGCAGCTTTTAGATCTTCAAAAATCCCAGGTCTTCGCCAAGGACAAGTGAGGACATGTGTAGGAGTCTACTTTTGTCTTCCTTCCTCTCAGGGAGAACTTAATATTCAGGTTCAAGCTTCGACGCCTCCAACTTCAACTCCTCTTCAAGCAGAAGTTGTTGCTCTGGCATGTGCAGCTCATCTGGCAACCCATCTTAATGTTTAGCACCCTACTTTTTAAATTGATTGTCTCCCTCTTGCCTCAGTGGTTGCTTCCAGGAATATTGCTCATTCTACTGCTCCTTGGAACATTAGAAAAAAATTGGCATCTTTTGTTAAATCCACTTCTAATCTAAATTCGCAAGTGTTTCATATTTACAGGAATTTGAATGGAGTGGCTCATAATCTTGCTCAACAAGTTTACCAGTATATTGCTGCTGCCATACTGGCTTGTTCTTTTCACTCTCATGCATCTGATTCATGTCCAGTGGCATCCTCTTTGTCAGATTTTAATCTTACAGGTTTCCAGTTATGTAAGGTGTATTGCTTTTAGTAGCCTGACGGTTTTCTTGCAGCTAAGGACTTTGTACATCTGTGGCCACTTGTGCAGATACCCAATTTGCAGGTTTCCAGCTTCATATGGTGTCGACTTCTCGTGTAGCAAAAGATAGGAACATTGGGCCCTTGGCTGGACTCCTTTTGATACTGCTGCATCTTCTCCAAATTGGTGCCAGCTCTCTGTTTCTCTAACATCCCAATTTTTCAATTCGGATGTAACATAGGTCATCATATGCATATAATATTTTAATTGCATTTTTTGTGATCCTAGAAATCTTAAGCAACTCAAGGACCAAAGGAGAGAGTTGCAGATTTCATTTATTTCCATATTTGAATTTTCTCAAATTTGAAAAGAGGGATCACCTTTGATTTTAATATTTTCTCTCTCCAATTTTTCCAATTTAAAAATAAAAGAGAGAAGATAATATGACTTCTTCAAAAAGAGAGGAATATTGGACGAACAAATTTTAAAATCAAATATATATTTTATTTGAGATTCTATTTGAATTAGAAAAATATGCATTTTTCAAAATTGCATTTTTAGGCCAGAAAAATGTTCACTTTGTTATAAATATTTTATTTAGACGGTGAAAATTGTTTTGGCAATTTTAGAAAATTTTATATAATTAATTAGGATTTTTTGGCAGAAATTATCTTTAAAAAAAATAGTTCCCGCCCGACTGGGCCGAATGCCCAGCTGAGCAGGCCGCGGCCTAGCGCCCCGCGCCGCCGTGCCCGACACGGAAGTCGACGGGGGGGGGGGGGGGTCCGAGCCGGCCCCTCGTCCAAGCCCCCCTCGAGGCCTTTAAAGGTCGAGGCCCCCGCTGCCTCCTCCTTCACCCCGAGCCGCCGCAACCCGCAGCCGTCGCCGCCGCTCCAGAGCGCCGCCGCACGCCACCTCGCCTCGCCGTCTCGCCAGATCCCACCGTCGTTGCCGCCGGCGACTTTCCCCGGTTAACCGGTAAAAACCACCCCATTTTTTCAGTTTTCGCTTTAGATCGGTTTGATTTTAGGGTTAGGGTTTTTCTCGGTTTTCTCGGTTTTTCTCGATCGGTTTTATTTAGCGAACGTTCACCCGAACGCCTCTGTTCGTGAACGCGCTCGTCCGTTCGTCTCTGTTAGCGAACGTTTGTCCGTTAGTCTTTCCTTTTTATTTTATTTTCAGCCAGGGACCTATCCGCGATTATTTTTATCGCAGATTAGCCCCTGATCTTCAAACGCTCGCAACTTTTTAACCGTTTGTCCAAATCCAGTGAAACCAACGCCAAATCTTCGTCTCGAACCCCTCTTTCTAGTTAACCAACTTGAACATGATTTTGACAATTTAAAATTTGGTTGCAAGAAGATTTGAATTTGAATTTCTTTTGACTGCAGTTTGAGTTTCGTAGCTCCGATTCGATTGATTCTTTTTGCAAATCGAAGCTCTTCACTTGTACTTTTAGTTTTTATGTTTTCATTTGAGTTTTACCCTTGCGTCTATTGCTTGAGTGCTTATGTATGTTATTGTTTGTTTACGATAGAGTTTCCGGAGTGCGAAGCGTGCTACTGCGAGTCACTAGGGTTTTCAGATCGTCAGCAAGGCAAGTAACACTTTGATCATACTTTTTCATACCTAGTTTTTATGTATTAGTTTAAACCCTCAAACATCGCATGGTTAGGACTTGATTTAACATGTGGGTTTTGGGAAGTAGTTGTTAAGGGAGTTACTTCTACGTTATGCTTAGACTACTACGCTAGGCTCGTAGATGTGGTTTGGTTTGAGTTATTCATGACAGTTGTGAGTATTATTATGAACTAAGGGTTTATTTAAGGTGGCTACTTTGACACACCTCTGGGTGGATTGTTTGTGGGCACCTGGGGTAATCCAGTGCTGTCCAAGGAGATCCCGGGGAATCCGTGTGATCATCCTATGGTCTGCCACCCAGGCTCAAAGGGATCATATTGTTATTCATGCTAGAAACTTCCGTGTGCAGCCACAAGCCATTATGGGCTCTGGCATAGCTGAGTAGGTTGTGTGACCTCTTTCAGTGGTAAACTAGCAGATGTAGGGGATGTAGGTGGTACAGTTTACCCGTCGAAAGGGCTAATGCTTCTAAAAGACCGTGTCTCGGTCATTCGTTTCTTAAACATCATGTAGTGCGAGAAATCAACGGAGGAGATCGAGTCTTGTAGGGAAAAGTGCACAAACCTCTGCAGAGTGTACAAACTAATCATGATGAGCCGTGTCCCCGGTTATGGACATCTTGAGTATCTGGTGCTTGAATTATTATGTTGATCTCATCACTTTATTTAATTAACTTATTGGGTTAATGATTATTTTAATTGGGATTGAGATGGGGTTACCATTCTCAATGTTTTCAACAAACTTTGTAGTTAAATAAAATATATTCCTTCGTTGTAGGGAAAAACTAGCTTTCTGCAAAAATAACCATAGAGCCTCCACCAGCCAAATATGCATATAGTTATAGCTGCTACTTGTTCATTGCTCTACAGTGTTATTTTGCCAGCATATTCCATGTGCTGACCCGTTTCGGGCTGCAACGTATTATGTTGCAGACTTTTCAGACGAAGAGTAAGGTGCGCTAGGTCGTTGTCTTGCACTCAACTATGCCATTGGAGTTGATGGACTCATTTTTCCTTCGAAGCCTTCCGCTATTATCTTCATTAGATGGCCTTCAGCCACATTATTGTAATAGTACTCTTTTTTTTGAGATATTTGATATAATAAGTGTGTGATTGCACTCTGTTGTAAAACCTTCAAGTACTGTGTGTGTCAGCATTACCGATCTAGGGATGACACTTATGCACAGAGATTTGACCGTTTGAGGTCGGATCGCTACAAGATGGTATCAGAACACACGCTGACTGTAGGATGCGACCACTAAGATAAGCCTTAGGTCACTCTTATCTACTCATTTCTGACTCTTCTCCACTTTCCACTCTATAGATGGCGGATTCAAGGAACAAGTTTGCTCAACCGGATGAAGACACCCCTTTTGGACGACACTTGAAGGAGGCCACTAGATACCTGAACATCGGAATACCAAGCTTCACCGGGACCTACACCGCCACTCTACCGGAAGAAGCACTACAAAAAATACACTTCCGTGATGATACGTGTTTGTCACAGTAGGTCACTTTTTTGTCATACATGTACATCCATGACAAAATTATGACAGAATCAAGATAGTCATACCTGTGCTGTCGTAGAAGTGTTCCATGACATTACCAAAATTATCATCACGGAAGTGTCCACTTCCATGACGATAAATCGCGCGTCACAGAAGTGCTTTCGTCAAGGGTGACCGACACGTGGCATCCACCGTAACGGAATGCCGTTAAGCTATCGGGTCGGGTTTTGGATCCGATAACCCGTTAACAGCCCCGACCAATGGGAAATTTCCACGTGTGAAATTCTTATTGGCCGGACGAAACACGTGTCAGCTCGTCAGTGGGTCAGATAGGCGCCTATGATACGTCGACACATGGCACGGCCCAACAGAGGCCCATTCCTGTGAAAAGGCCGACCCATTTGACTTGGTCAAAAGGTGGCGGGCCGGCCCATGGAAAGCCTATTAACGGCCTGTTCGCATATAGCCCATTTACAACCCGCTAACCCAAGGCCCATTACGCCCTATCTGAATTAGGCCTAGTAGCGTCATCTAGGCCATCCAATATGATTCCAGCCCGTTTTCACTTCTGGCCCATGTATGGCCCATGATGTCTTTCGGCCCATATGAGGCCCTATGTAACTCTTGGCCTACTAACGGCCCGTGGTGAAACTGGCCCGTAATGAACAGTGTATCACTTTACACCCATTAACGGCCTGTGGTGAAACTGGCCCGTAATGAACAGTGTATCACTTTATACCCATTAACGGCCCGTTATTCCGTTGGGCCGTTTCCAGCCCATGTTATCTTTCGGCCTTCTCAGAGCCCATTTATTCTTGGGCTCATTTCCAGCATTCGTTTACTTACGGCCCGTTACTGTCATTTTCTGCTTGTGGGCCAAATTCATCCCGTGGTTACAATCGGCCCGTTTGTGGTCCGTTAATACGTTGGGCCGTTTTCATAGCGTCATCAAATACGGCCTATTAACGATGGCCCGTTACGGTCAGCCCATGAACGGACGATTCCAACTCTAGCCCGTTTACGGCCATAATGCGGCCTGTTATTGGCCCATGTTTGGCCAATCGATCATACGGCCCGTATAAGGCCCATTGATGATACGGCCCGTAGAAGGCCTACTGTTTCTACGGCCCGTAGAAGGCCCACTATTTCTACGGCCCGTAGGAGGCCTAGTGTCACTACAGTAAATATTAGCCCATGGTTATTGTGGCCTAGTTTAAAGAAATAGGTTATTGCAGCAACTAGTTAACCGCGGAAAAAGAACTGCAATGACTACAAGCAAACAAATAAAGAAGACAACAAGGAAATAAATAAGCAAGCAACTAACGCTAGGCTATCATGGGTATTACACATATTACATCCACTGGGCATCAAAGTTCGCCACCAGTGCAAATATAGGGAACAAAGCAGCAGATCATATACGCTGGCCATCAAAATTGGCCACCAGTGCAAATAAACGCGGCAGCAAAACAAGATCATAACTGAAACAACTTCAGAAGAGCTCAAGAAACGTTATCCTGGGTATCCACCATGTTGGCAATAAGCTTAGCAAGCTGATTAGCTTTGTCTTGTTTGGTGCTAAAATCCTCCAACGCTTGCAGTTGCACCAGAAAGTATGCATCTGAATGCTCCAGGGACTTCCGCAGTCCTTCCACTTCTTGTCGCAGCACAGCTGATCGATGTTTTTCAGCTTGTAGTTGAGACTCAAGAAACCGAACTGATTCAGACAGTGAGTTTGAATAGCTTGTGCAAGCGGTAGTGGCCAGTAACTCCAACACTAAACCAAGACAGGATGTGTCACTATCCTGAACCTTATCTGCATTACTTCCTTTACTGTTGCTTAATAAGGCACTCTTCCCCAATATTCTGTCAGCATTCTAAAAGAAGAAACAAGCAGACACATAACAAGTTTAGCATGTACTAGTATATGAAACTCAGTTCGGTGAACCAGTTCATTAGTAAGGTGGACAAGATTAAACTACCAAGTCTTCTATTGCCAAGTACTAGTACATAATAAAAGCATCAAACAAAAATATATCTATGTCCTATGGTAGCAATGGAATCTTAAATTAGAACAGTTGTTCTTCAGGTTTAGGCACTTGTTCTACATGAACAGAGTACAGTAAGACGCAAGAATATAATACTTAAAAATAGAAAATGAGCTCATAGACCTTACCACATTCTTGGTTCGGGACCAGTACAGAACAAGGCGTTCCCAGTCATCGTCCAGTAAATGTGTCTCAGGAGAACGTAAGGGAATTTGATGAGTTTCTTTGCCGGTGAAGTACGTTATCTTCAGGTAATTTCGATACTGCCACCAAGCATTCTTGAAGATAGCAGAGGTATTAGCACAGGTTACCTCTGTTGGGGAACGTAGCATAAATTCAAAATTTTCCTACGTGTCACCAAGATCTACCTATGGAGTCATCTAGCAACGAGGGAGGAGTGGATCTACATACCCTTGTAGATCGCCCGCGGAAGCGTTCAAGAGAACGGGGTTGATGGAGTCGTACTCGTCGTGATCCAAATCACCGATGATCCTAGCACCGAACGGACGGCACCTCCGCGTTCAACACACGTACGGAGTAGCGACGTCTCCTCCTTCTTGATCCAGCAAGGGGGGAGGAGAGGTTAATGGAGATCCAGCAGCACAACGGCATGGTGGTGGAAGTAGCGGGATTCCAACAGGGCTTCGCTAAGCGCTGCGGGAGGAGGGAGATGTGTCACGGGAGGGAGAGGGAGGCACCAGGCCTTAGGTATGGTTGTCCTCCCTTCCCCCCACTATATATAGGGCCAAGGGAGAGGGGGGAGGCACAGCCTTGCCCCTTCCTCCAAGGAAGGGTGCGGCCAAGGGGGGGGGAGGAGTCCATCCTCCCCAAGGCACCTCGGAGGTGCCTTCCCCTTTTAGGACTCTCCCCTTTCCCTCTCTCTTGGCGCATGGGCCTCTTGGGGCTGGTGCCCTTGGCCCATATAGGCCAAGGCGCACCCCCTACAGCCCATGTGGCCCCCGGGGCAGGTGGCCCCACCTGGTGGACCCCCGGGACCCTTCCGGTGGTCCCGGTACAATACCGGTGACCCCGAAACTTGTCCCGATGGCCGAAATAGCACTTCCTATATATAATTCTTTACCTCCGGACCATTCCGGAACTCCTCGTGACGTCCGGGATCTCATCCGGGACTCCGAACAACTTTCGGGTTACCGCATACTAATATCTCTATAACCCTAGCGTCACCGAACCTTAAGTGTGTAGACCCTACGGGTTCGGGAGACATGCAGACATGACCGAGATGACTCTCCGGTCAATAACCAACATCGGGATCTGGATACCCATGTTGGCTCCCACATGTTCCATGATGATCTCATCGGATGAACCACGATGTCAAGGACTTAATCAATCCCGTATACAATTCCCTTTGTCTATCGGTACGATACTTGCCCGAGATTCGATCGTCGGTATCCCGATACCTTGTTCAATCTCGTTACCGGCAAGTCTCTTTACTCGTTCCGTAACACATCATACCGTGATCAACTCCTTGATCACATTGTGCACATTATGATGATGTCCTACCGAGTGGGCCCAGAGATACCTCTCCGTCACACGGAGTGACAAATCCCAGTCTCGATTTGTGCCAACCCAACAGACACTTTCGGAGATACCTGTAGTGTACCTTTATAGCCACCCAGTTACGTTGTGACGTTTGGCACACCCAAAGCACTCCTACGGTATCCGGGAGTTGCACAATCTCATGGTCTAAGGAAATGATACTTGACATTAGAAAAGCTTTAGCATACGAACTACACGATCTTTGTGCTAGGCTTAGGATTGGGTCTTGTCCATCACATCATTCTACCAATGATGTGATCCCGTTATCAACGACATCCAATGTCCATGGTCAGGAAACCATAACCATCTATTGATCAACGAGCTAGTCAACTAGAGGCTTACTAGGGACATGGTGTTGTCTATGTATCCACACATGTATCTAAGTTTCCTATCAATACAATTCTAGCATGGATAATAAACGATTATCATGAACAAGGAAATATAATAATAACTATTTATTATTGCCTCTAGGGCATATTTCCAACAGTCTCCCACTTGCACTAGAGTCAATAATCTAGTTCACATCGTCATGTGATTAACACTCACAGGTCACATCGCCATGTAACCAACATCCAAAGAGTTTACTAGTGTCACTAAACTAGTTCACATCATCATGTGATTAAGACTCAATGAGTTCTGGGTTTGATCATGTTTTTCTTGTGAGAGAGGTTCTAGTCAACGGGTCTGCAACATTCAGATCCGTATGTACTTCGCAAATTTCTATGTCATCTTGTAGATGCAACTACTACGCTATATTTGGAGCCATTTCAAATAACTGTTCTACTTGGAGCTATTCTAAATTGTTGCTCCATTATACGTATCCGGTATCTCTACTCAGAGCTATCCGGATAGGTGTTAAGCTTGCATCGACGTAACCCTTTACGACGAACTCTTTTACCACCTCCATAATCGAGAAAATTCCTTAGTCCACTAGTTACTAAGGATAACTTTGACCACTGTCCTGTGATCCATTCTTGGATCACTCTTGTACCCCTTGACTGACGCATGGCAAGGCACTTTTCAGGTGCGTTACACAGCATAGCATACTGTAGAGCCTATGTCTTAAGCATAGGGGACGACCTTCATCCTTTCTCTCTATTCTACCGTGGTCGAGCGTTAAGTCTTAACTTCATACCTTACAACTCAGGCAAGAAATCCTTCTTTGACTGATCCATCTTGAACACCTTCAAGATCATGTCAAGGTATGTGCTCATTTGAAAGTACCATTAAGCGTTTTGATCTATCCTTATAGATCTTGATGCTCAATGTTCAAGTAGCTTAATCCAGGCTTTCCATTGAAAAACACTTTCCAAATAACCCTATATGCTTTCCAGAAATTCTACGTCATTTCTGATCAACAATATGTCAACAACATATATCCATCAGAAATTCTATAGTGCTCCCACTCACTTCTTTGGAAATACAAGTTTCTCATAAACTTTGTATAAACCCAAAATCTTTGATCATCTCATCAAAGCATACATTCCAACTCCGAGATGCTTACTCCAGTCCTCAGAAGGATTGCTGGAGCTTTGCATACTTATTAGCATCTTTCAGGTTTGACAAAACCTTCCGATTGTATCACATACAACCTTTCCTCAAGAAAATCGTCGAGGAAACAATGTTTTGACATCCTATCTGCAAGATTTCATAAATAATGCAGTAATCGCTAATATAATTCCAACAGACTCTTAGCATCGCTACGAGTGAGAAAGTCTCATCATAGTCAACTCCTTGAACTTGCGGAAACTTCTTAACGACAAGTCGAGCTTTCTTAATGGTGACATTTACCATCATTATCCGTCTTCCTTTTAAAATCCATCTGCACTCAACAGCCTTACGACCATCGAGCTGTTCTGCCAAAGTCTACACTTTGTTTTCATACATGGATCCTCTCTCGGATTTTATGGCCTCGAGCCATTTATCAGAATCCGGGCCCACCACCGCTTCTCCATAGCTCGTAGGTTCATTGTTGTCTAGCAACATGACTTCCAAGACAAGATTACGTACCAGTCTGAAGTAGTACGCATCCTTGTCATCCCACGAGGTTTGGTAGTGACTTGATCTGAAGTTTCATGATCACTATCATAAGCTTCCACTTTGATGTAGGTGCCACAGGAACAACTTCCTGTGCCCTGCTACACACTAGTTGAAGAGACGGTTCAATAACCTCATCAAGTCTCCACCATCCTCCCACTCAATTCTTTCGATAGAAACTTTTCCTCGAGAAAGGACCCGATTCTAGATACAATCCCTTATTGCTTTCGGATCTGAGACAGGAGGTATACCCAACTGTTTTGGGTGTCCTATGAAGATGCATTTATCCGCTTTGGGTTCGAGCTTATCAGCCTGAAACTTTTCCACATAAGCGTCGCAGCCCCAAACCTTTAAGAAATGACAGCTTAGGTTTCCCTAAACCATATTTCATACGGTGTCATCTCATTGGAATTACGTGGTGCCTTATTTAAAGTGAATGTGGTTGTCTCTAATGCCTAACCCATAAACTATCGTGGTAATTCGATAAGAGACATCATGGTATGCATCATATCCAATAGGGTGTAGTTATGATGTTCGGACACACCATCACACTATGGTGTTCCAGGCTGTATTAGTTGTGAAACAATTTCCACAATGTCTTAATTCTGTGCCAAACTCGTAATTCAGATATTCATCTCTATGATCATATCATAGATATTTTATCCTCTTGTCACGACGATCTTTCAACTTCACACTGAAATTACTTGAACCTTTCAATAATTCAGACTCGTGATTGATCAAGTAAATATACTCAACATCTACTCAAATCATCTGTGAAGTAAGAACATAACGATATCCACTACATGCCTCAGCATTCATTGGACTGCACACATCAGAATGTATTACTTCCAACAAGTTGCTTTCTAGTTCCATTTTACTGAAAAACGAGGCTTTCAGTCATCTTGCCCATGTGGTATGATTTGCATGTCTCAAGTGATTCAAAATCAAGTGAGTCCAAACGGTCCATCTGTATAGAGTTTCTTCATGCATATCTACCAACAAATATGGTTCGCATGTCTCAATCCTTTAAAAAATGAGTGAGTCCAAAGATCCATCAACATGGAGCTTCTTCATGCGTTTTATACCGATATGACTTACGTGGCAGTGCCACAAGTAGGTGGTACTATCATTACTTATCTTTTGGCATGAACATGTGTATCACTACGATCGAGATTCAATAAACCATTCATTTTAGGTGTAAGACCATCGAAGGTATTATTCAAATAAACAGAGTAACCATTATTCTCCTTAAATGAATAACCGTATTGCGATAGACGTAATCCAATCATGTCTATGCTTAACACAAACACCAAATAACAATTATTTAGGTTTAACACCAATCTCGATGGTAGAGGGAGCGTGCGATGCTTGATCATATCAACATTGGAAACACTTCCAACACATATCGTCAGCTCACCTTTAGCTAGTCTCCGTTTATTCCGTAGCTTTTATTTCGAGTTACTAACACTTAGCAACCGAACCGGTATCTAATACCCTGGTGCTACTAGGAGTACTAGTAAAGTACACATCAACACAATGTATATCCAATATACTTCTATCGACCTTGCCAGCCTTCTAATCTACCAAGTATCTAGGGTAATTCTGCTCCAGTGGTTGTTCCCCTTATTACAGAAGCACTTAGTCTCGGGTTTGGGTTCAACCTTGGGGTTCTTCACTAGAGCAGCAGCTGAATTGCCGTTGCATGAAGTATCCCTTCTTGCCCTTGCCCTTCTTGAAACTAGTGGTTTCACCAACCATCAACATTGATGCTCCTTCTTGATCTCTACTTTTGTGGTGTCAAACATCGCGAATATCTCAAGGATCATCATATATGTCCCTGATATATTATAGTTCATCACGAAGCTCTAGCAGCTTGGTGGTAATGACTTCGGAGAAACATCACTATCTTATCTGGAAGATCAACTCCCACTCGATTCAAATGATTGTTGTACTCAGACAATCTGAGCACAAGCTCAACAATTGAGCTTTTCTCCCTTAGTTTGCAGGCTAAGAAAATCGTCGGAGGTCTTATACCTCTTGACGTGGGCACGAGCCTGAAATCCCAATTTCAGCCCTCGAAACATCTCACATGTTCCGCGACGTTTCAAAACCGTCTTCGGTGCCTCAACTCTAAACCGTTTAACTGAACTATCACGTAGTTATCAAAATTTGTATGTCAGATGTTCCCAACATCTACAGACGACGTTCGAGGTTCAGCACACTGAGCGGTGCATTAAGGACATAAGCCTTCTATGAAGCAATGAGGACAATCCTCAGTTTACGGACCTAGTCCGCATAATTGCTACTATCAACTTTCAACTAAATTTTCTCTAGGAACATAACTAAACAGTAGAACTAAAGCCCGAGCTACGACATAATTTGCAAAATCCTTTTTGACTATGTTCAGGATAAACAAGTCCATCTTATGAACTCCCACTCAGATAGACATCCCTCTAGTCATCTAAGTGATTACATGATCCGAGTCAACTAGGCCGTGTCCGATCATCACGTGAGACGGATTAGTCAACATCGGTGAACATCTTCATGTTGATCGTATCTATCATACGACTCATGCTCGACCTTTCGGTCTCTTGTGTTCCGAGGCCATGTCTATACACATGCTAGGCTCGTCAAGTCAACCTAAGTGTTTTGCGTGTGTAAATCCGTCTTACACCCGTTGTATGTGAACGTCTGAATCAAACACCCGATCATCACGTGGTGCTTTGAAACAACGAACTGTCGCAACGGTGCACAGTTAGGGGGAACACTTTCTTGAAATTTTAACGAGGGATCATCTTATTTACTACCGTCGTTCTAAGCAAATAAGATGTATAAACATGATAAACATCACATGCAATCAAATAGTGACATGATATGACCAATATCATATAGCTCCTTTTGATCTCCATCTTGGGGCTCCATGATCATCTTGTCACCGGCATGACACCATGATGTCCATCATCATGATCTCCATCATCGTGTCTCCATGAAGTTGTCACGTCATCTATTACTTCTACTACTACAGCTAACGGTTAGCAATAAAGTAAAGTAATTACATGACGTTTATGTTGACACGCAGGTCATAAATAAATTAAGACAACTCCTATGGCTCCTGCCGGTTGTCATACTCATCGACATGCAAGTCGTGATTCCTATTACAAGAACATGATCAATCTCATACATCACATATATCATTCATCACATCCTTTTGGCCATATCACATCACATAGCATACCCTGCAAAAACAAGTTAGACGTCCTCTAATTGTTGTTTGCATGTTTTACGTGGCTGCTATGGGTTTCTAGCAAGAACGTTTCTTACCTACGCAAAACCACAACGTGATATGCCAATTGCTATTTACCCTTCATAAGGACCCTTTTCATCGAATCCGATCCGACTAAAGTAGGAGAGACAGACACCCGCTAGCCACCTTATGCAACTAGTGCATGTCAGTCGGTGGAACCAGTCTCACGTAAGAGTACGTGTAAGGTCGGTCCGGGCCGCTTCATCCCACGATGCCGCCGAATCAAGATAAGACTAGTAACGGCAAGCATATTGAACAAAATCAATGCCCACAACTACTTTGTGTTCTACTCGTGCATAGAAACTACGCATAGACCTAGCTCATGATGCCACTGTTGGGGAACGTAGCATAAATTCAAAATTTTCCTACGTGTCACCAAGATCTATCTATGGAGTCATCTAGCAACGAGGGAGGAGTGGATCTACATACCCTTGTAGATCGCGCGCGGAGCGTTCAAGAGAACGGGGTTGATGGAGTCGTACTCGTCGTGATCCAAATCACCGATGATCCTAGCGCCGAACGGACGGCACCTCCGCGTTCAACACACGTACGGAGCAGCGACGTCTCCTCCTTCTTGATCCAGCAAGGGGGAGGAGAGGTTAATGGAGATCCAGCAGCACAACGGCGTGGTGGTGGAAGTAGCGGGATTCCAACAGGGCTTCGCTAAGCGCTGCGGGAGGAGGGAGATGTGTCACGGGAGGGAGAGGGAGGCGCCAGGCCTTAGGTATGGTTGTCCTCCCTTCCCCCCACTATATATAGGGCCAAGGGAGAGGGGGGAGGCGCAGCCTTGCCCCTTCCTCCAAGGAAGGGTGCGGCCAAGGGGGGGGGAGGAGTCCATCCTCCCCAAGGCACCTCGGAGGTGCCTTCCCCTTTTAGGACTCTCCCCTTTCCCTCTCTCTTGGCGCATGGGCCTCTTGGGGCTGGTGCCCTTGGCCCATATAGGCCAAGGCGCACCCCCTACAGCTCATGTGGCCCTCGGGGCAGGTGGCCCCACCCGGTGGACCCCCGGGACCCTTCCGGTGGTCCCGGTACAATACCGGTGACCCCGAAACTTGTCCCGATGGCCGAAATGGCACTTCCTATATATAATTCTTTACCTCCGGACCATTCCGGAACTCCTCGTGACGTACGGGATCTCATCCGGGACTCCTAACAACTTTCGGGTTACCGCATACTAATATCTCTATAACCCTAGCGTCACCGAACCTTAAGTGTGTAGACCCTACGGGTTCGGGAGACATGCAGACATGACCGAGATGACTCTCCGGTCAATAACCAACAGCGGGATCTGGATACCCATGTTGGCTCCCACATGTTCCACGATGATCTCATCGGATGAACCACGATGTCAAGGACTTAATCAATCCCGTATACAATTCCCTTTGTCTATCGGTACGATACTTGCCCGAGATTCGATCGTCGGTATCCCGATACCTTGTTCAATCTCATTACCGGCAAGTCTCTTTACTCGTTCCGTAACACATCATCCCGTGATCAACTCCTTGATCACATTGTGCACATTATGATGATGTCCTACCGAGTGGGCCCAGAGATACCTCTCCGTCACACGGAGTGACAAATCCCAGTCTCGATTTGTGCCAACCCAACAGACACTTTCGGAGATACCTGTAGTGTACCTTTATAGCCACCCAGTTACGTTGTGACGTTTGGCACACCCAAAGCACTCCTACGGTATCCGAGAGTTGCACAATCTCATGGTCTAAGGAAATGATACTTGACATTAGAAAAGCTTTAGCATACGAACTACACGATCTTTGTGCTAGGCTTAGGATTGGGTCTTGTCCATCACATCATTCTACCAATGATGTGATCCCGTTATCAACGACATCCAATGTCCATGGTCAGGAAACCGTAACCATCTATTGATCAACGAGCTAGTCAACTAGAGGCTTACTAGGGACATGGTGTTGTCTATGTATCCACACATGCATCTAAGTTTCCTATCAATACAATTCTAGAATGGATAATAAACGATTATCATGAACAAGGAAATATAATAATAACTATTTATTATTGCCTCTAGGGCATATTTCCAACAACCTCATCCTGAGTTTCCAAATTGGTCCTTCTCTATAGAGAAAAATGGGAAAATTGGATGTATTATAACCATCATGGAGGTAGGATGTATGAGACAAAGCAAAGTAATTGCCATGAATAACATTACTTACACATAACTCCTGGACAAACACCTGCAACTGGCATTTTCCTTCATCTTCAGTATAATATTTTCAAGATGGGAAGATACACACATATGATTTAACAACATCAAATGCGATAGATGCTAAACTACGACTAGCTGGTTGTGCTTCCAACATAGGAATAAGCGTACTAAGTGGTGGAGTTGGGGTTCGCCGTGATAGTACTGGCCCTTTGGGCACTGGAGCTGCCTTACTAACTGCTCTTGTTTGGGAGCTCTGTGGTGGAGATGGTGCTGTGTCAACAGGAACTGGGTTACTATCGGCTGGGGTTGGGGTTAGATTGGGTGAAGCTGGTTCTCTGTCCATCGTAGTAGGGGTACAATCTGCGAGAGTTTGGGTTATGTGTGGTAGGGCTGGTTCTTGTGCATGTACAACCGGGGTGCTATCTCCACCAAGAGGTAGCACTGTTTTATTTGAAGACCGTGTTTTTAGTCCGCTAGATACTGGCATCACCCGCTCCAATTCAAATGGCTGATAAACAGGAAACATAGTTGAATGTACACACATTGTATGAGAGATAGATGCAATAGATAGTGTGGAAAAAAGAGGGCATGAAATAGTTGACATGTATATTGTTTAACTAAAACGGATAGCATGACGTAATTTCACATATATGATGTCTATCTAAACTGGATTGCATAGCATAACATAATTCAAAGATATGATGAATAACTAAACAGGATCGCTTGACATAATTCACCTACATGTTATCTAAGTAATCAGGATCGCATCATTTAATTCACATATGTGATTTATATGCTAAACAGAGGACATTCGATATGATGTCTGAACTAAGAACATGGTGTTGAATATTGTGTATATGATGTCTAAACTATGCAATGCAAGACACCGTATGCATGATATGAGCAGTATAACCGTGCCAAGTTAGAGCATACACCTCAGTGGGGGAATATGACTGGTCATCTATCTCTGAATCCATCTCCGAGGAGCTATCGGGGCCCAACAAGAGATCTGCTTCGACATGTAGCAATGTCTGCTCTGAAGGCCTTGTTTTCACTCCAGGTTTTTCCATCTCCCACCCAAATGGCTGATTCACAGGAAGAGTAGTTTAATGTACAAACATTGTCGACAAATGGAAATGCAATGAAGAAAAGGATGGGCAAGATATCATTCAAATATATGATGCTTGGTTAAACAGGATGGCATTGCACATTTCACATATATTATGGCTGGCTAAAAGACATGAGACTGCATAATTCCCATATATGATATAGAAACTAAACAGGTGGCATTACAGAACATGTCTAAACTAAGCAGATGACATATATGATGTCAAAAGTAGGCACTGCAAGGCAACATATGCATGATATGACTAACATCATCATGCCAAGGTAGAGCAAACACCTTGGGGGGTAAATAGGAGTGGTCAGCGGCGTCCGAATCCGCCTCAGAACAGATATCTTCCTCTGGATTACAATCCGGAGAGGGGTGGGGAGGGTTTGCCATTGAACCCACCATGGAGCGATGTCTGCATGACATTGTATTGCCGCGCAAAACTCTTCTCCTTTTCTCTACATGTTCAGCATGACTGTGTACAATATCTGACATGCATACGAAAAAAATATGGTGAGATTATGTAAGGAGAGCATGCAGAAATTTAGAGTGATGGTAACAACCAGTGGATCGATGTTTTTCCGTTGAACCAAAATAGCCCTAATGGATCGACGTGAATGTATAGTAATAAGTGATGCAACAAGTGTACAACCTCTTTGCTGTAGCCGTGTCGACCTCAGCATCACTGGGTTGGTCACTGAAGTAGTTGAGGCAGAGGTGGCTGTCGGAGGTGTGGAGGAAGATCTGAGGAATCTGTAGACGGCATCCAGGGCACTGCTCTGTTGTGACAGATCGTTCTATTGTTGGAGAAGCTCCGGTGAGCCGTAAGACGTCAAGGCTGAAGCAGCACAAGACAGACATCGTCAATCTCAAGTGGGATTCTAATAGCATCTCCAATAGATGATGTAAAATGGATGTAAAATTAACATCACCAAAAACCACCTGACTACAACAAATGAGGTAAAAACTGTTGACTCTGAACTTAACCGTCGAAACTGAAATTTACTATGGAATCTGAATGCTACTATCAAAACTGAACGCAATGGTAGCAGAGAGGCACTTGACATGTAGTTTAGGGAGGGACTGCAGTTCATCTTCAACCTGCACCCCCCTGAGCCGCCAGCCACCACCGGCCGAACCGCCGGCCCCAGCGCCGCCTCACCGCCCCGAAACAACTCGTCACCGCCGCCCCGGCCAGCCCTCTAGGCCACCCACCCCCACCCTGAACCCTAAGATAGATAGTGGGGTACCTCTCCGGCGAGCCCCCGTCCCCGCTGCGGGTGGTTCTTCCTTAACTCCGGCGAGCCCCCCAACCCCTGAAAATCGACTGACCCGAAAGTCGATTCAGTCGACTGAAGTGTGGCTTAATCGGAGCAGAGCAGCAGCACAAGCGAGGGGGAGAGCAGCAGCAGCAACTGGGCGAGCGAGCGATGAGCGAGAGCCGGAACAGCAGCAGCAACAGATCCGGCTGGTATGGACGCCGCTGCCGAAGGGGCCTCGCACTGGGGGAGAGCTGCCATGGAGATGTCGCCCGCAGCGCCGGCTTCAAGGTAGCCGCTCCATGGGGGTGCGGGATGGAGCACCGTCGGCGCCGGGAGGTCGAGTTAAGGAGAAGGTGCAATGCGATAAGTGTATAACCTCTTTGGTGGCGCCGAGTAGGCCTCGGCTTCGTCCGAGGACTCGGTGAGGATGATGCGGTTCCGGTGGAGCAGGTTAAGGCGGCGCTATGGGGATGGAGCAACCGCGATAGACGAGGCGATCGTCGGAGCAGCTCCTTGGAGGTGGAGGACGGGGCGGCTGAACCGGCGGGACGGCGAGATGGACGACGGATCCTCATCCGGGGATGTGGACGAGGGACGTCGAGCTGTTGCGCTGGACGACGTCGTCGGGGAAGAGGCTCCCGCTGGGCAGCGGTGACCTAGCGGACGGAGGAGGGTGGGGTTTCGCGGCTGGAGCGGAGAGGTTATGGCGGCCTGGGATTTCGAATGGTGAAAAGGGGGCGATGGGAGGGGGTGAAGCATGACTTAGGAACGCGCTTGTCCAAAATGTAGGGTGTGTTACAAAAGTACCCCCACCAATTTGAACTAGCGGCCCTTTCGGCTCAGGGTTAGAAGGGGGATTTCACGTGTCGGGATTTGGCAGCTGGAGGGAGTTTTCGCGCGCGTTGTAATTTCGGGATAGCAAGGTGCGGGTTGTGAAGGCGCCAGTTTTGGGAGCACGATATCTGAATTTTCGGGATATAACAAGACGCGGGTTGAATTTTAGGGACAAGCCTAACGTGTAGTAATATTGTACTTGTACATACCAAATCAATTCGCACTTCCCTCAACCAAAAAGAAAACGAAAAAAATAAAACTATTCACACCACACAAAGAGAGAGTCTTGCCCCGTTTTACTATACAAATGCTATTCAAAGCTACTCCCTCCTTCCATCTATATAGGGCCTAATGCATTTTTCGATGCTAACTTTGACCAAATATTAGAGCAACGATATATGACATGCAACTTACACAAAGCACACATTAAATTCGTCTGTGAAAGGTTCTTTCAATGATATAATTTTCACATTGTGCATGTCATGTACTATTAATCTTGTCAATAGTCAAAGGCGGTCTTAAAAATCTCATTACGCCCTATATAGATGGAAGGAGGGAGTATGAATCCATGTTATGTCCGATTAATTTTTTTCGCTTGCTGTATAATGCATGTAACCTACTCATACCAATATTTTAGTGCATTCCAAATGTCTATACTACCGCTGCAATTCAAACTAAATTTAAATTCGTTTCCCTATTTCAATAAGAATCTAGAATCATGATTGTTGCCAACTTCAACCATCATAGTTTCCTTGCTATCCGCCAGATATAAATCAGACGGCCTATAATGCAGGATGGCAGGCACACCATCATCAACAACTCTGTTTTTTTATAAGAGTAGAGATAAAACATATTAAATGTAGTATACCATGTTCATAACCACACCATGTGTATCACCGTTATATATATTCACACATCCGTCGGTTTGAAACACTATGATAAATTCTTCAAATATCCGAACTCGCTTTTTATAATGAAGTATATATGATCTCTATTCGTCTTTTACACCCACACAACCCTCTTATCTTTGTAGCTAGCGCTAACTTTCTCTTGTGCATGCACATGCCCGCATCCCTCTCACCCTCTCCCTCAGCATTCTCTAGCTCCATCGCGTAAATTCGTCTTTTCACTTTAGGTCGTTCACCCATGGTGTGTGTAGGCCCCCCAGCTCCTTCTTTACGGCACACATCGATCGATATGCCTCTCTAGCCAGGTGTGCCTAGCACAAACACAAGCTTACCCTCTTCTCTTGTCACTGTCCATGCCTCACTCCCACCGCTCTTTTCATCGTTCTCGTACTCGCACACTCCTCCCCCTCGATATAGTATGCCTCTCGTACCACCTCCTACATGCATCCCCCCTCTCTCTATCCTTCTCCTCGTGCCTCATTTGTTTCTAACACACACATGCATGTATACCGATCGATCTCCCAACATATACCTAGATCGACTTTAACTACCCCCCATTGATCGACGTACCTCACAAGTTATGTCTCTCCTTTATCTTACAAAGGGCGATTGATCTTCCTATGTACTTACGTCTGCTTACCACAGCCACATCGTCCCCCCTCATCATTCGTGCATGCCTCCTGACCCGTCTCTCACACGCACATGCATAGACAACAAGCAGCCATTTCCTCTCTTATCGATATTGCAGGCGTGCCCTCCGTTTGTCTAGCAAGCCTATCCCACCATTTGTTAGAAGCAACTCCACTACCACCCCCTCCAACACTCTAGCTCCGTCTCTCTCCCAACCTTATTCATCTCCTGCACATATGCATGGATGCCGATCGATCTCCCTTAATACATGAGGCAGATCGATCTCCTTAATACATGAGGTAGGCCTCTCTCCTCCTCCACACATATACCAGCCATTGTACCTCTATAGTTAATTGGGCCTCCCTCTTCCCCCACCACACACCGATAGTCAAGCGCTGCAGGTAGGTATCCATGCCACAGAGACAAACTGCACATGTCCCATCTCACGTTCCAGTAGGCCAGCCACTCTATATCTTTGACGCGGGCACACACAAATTCGATGGCACTCTTTATCGATTGCGCGCGTGCGCGCACACACACACATCATCCCTCTCTTCGATTCTATGGGACACCTCAAGCCGATGATACCTCAACTCTCTTCTCGTGGATCGCCCCCTCTATATATATGTTATATCCAGGACTCTATTTCACACACATTGCATATGTTAAATTTTTTGATTGACCCCCCACAAAAAAAACTCTCAAGAACCCACACACTATATCTCTCTAGGTTTGTATCTCTCTCACACAATCCCACGTAGGTGGTGTACGTATACAAAAAGAGAATAGGTGCACCGTGCACATAATCACGCTTCGTGCCCAGCCACACCCGCGCGAGTACACGATGGAGCTCATTTCTCCGCAGAAGCTGAATTTTTTTTGAAACATCAAGTGGCCAGAGACTCGAAAACTTATTTGCCCATTAGTGACTTGTCAGGGCGGTGGATTTTAGTTTGTACGATAATGTTGCATCCACCTAAAGTAACGAAAGTTCTTACGTAAACTTCCTAGTAATTCCCTCTTCGTAGGTGCAGCATTACTCCTAAAATTTGTAATATCAGTTTGAAACTTGTAATATTGCAGTGTCCTATTCCTGTGTTTTCAAAATCCTGCGAATCAAACAGGTCCTGAGTTGGTGATGATGTTGTGCCTCTCGTCTTTCACCAATAGCCATCGGATCTAGATCTGACGCATACAAACCAAGCTTCTCCATTTTTGCAAAAAGATGCCCGCACTTGTTCCCTATTTACAAACAACTCCTTGTCTCTCACAATCAGCCTCATCTCCTCCCCACCACATCTAGGAGTAGAAGGCCGTGGAAAAATCTGGCACGATGGCCGCTGCCGGAGCCGTCCACCCCCAATCTTGGTGTTCTGTGCAATGCACTGGCATCTACGCATGGGAAATTATGTCGAACAGGGCTAGTTGTAAGCAGGCTAGCTCTACAGCCATGATGATAGTGACTGCAGACGGTGAGGCTGACTATGGTATGCCGAACATGGCGCCTATACTCAGGTGTCATCTCCGGCGCAGGGTCTTGTCACTTCACTATGAGGAACAACACGTAATAATTTGACCAACGGATAGTACAGTGCTAGTACTCCTACTACTACATTGGTAATACTACTACTAGTACTAGTAGCACCACTGTCTGGATTTAGGAGTACTACCACGTCCATCTGGATTTTAGTATTTGACTAGCAATATCTAGTCGTAATGCATGTCACCAAAAATGTACTACTCCTCTGTAAATAAATACATGGTGTTTTATTCCTATCGGCGAGAGAACTTGATGTTTTTTTGCTACTCCTAACTAGAGTACTAATAGGATTACATGCAATGAACTAAACACTGCATGTCATGTTTGGTAGTCTCAAGTCATTGAAAGCATGCACGTCCCACATCTCTCATTGGTTGATATGTCACGAAATAAGAAACAAGGAGGGAGTTAATGCACCGTGCCTAAGTATTTTGGGATTATTTGGTTTTCGTAAGGTGACTTACACAACATTTTTGTTTACATGCATTAACATTTAATAGTTAAATCAAAGGTCAAAACTTGGCGCAAAATGCAAAGGGGACCAATAAACCAGTAAACATCAAACTTCTCTCATTTGGCCCCAACTAGAGGTCCGGTGAGATGACTATACTGCACCGGCACGGAGGGGGACGCAGCTTCATTGACTTATGGCAACTGCCTTTGGGTGAATGACACGTGACCCTAGGGGGTGGCTGGCCCACCTATCATACAACCAAAGGCAGGTGCAGTAGATGGCCGAGGAGTAGTATGAAATCCTACGCACCTACGCACGCTAACCAAGGGCTGAGTGATCACTCAAATCGTAAGATCAGTTGACTAGAAGCTATGCTAGACCCATGATGGCGATGAGCGCGAGCATCAGCCGGCTGTGCCAGATGGTCCATGACGCCGGCCTGTGGCCCGGCACCGAGGAACGTCTCCAGGTAGTATTGCTTGAGGCCGCCAGGGCGAGGGGCCGCTTGGACGACAACTTCGTCTCCTTGTTCGACGAGGTCCTCGTCGGTTTCCTCGACAAGTTCAACGTCGTCAAGAAGCTTGCGGACGACTTTGACGTAAGCCTCCAGCCGACGCGCCCAGGCTCTGCGATGCCCGCCACCCTCAACGGCCACTATGGTAACAACCTCTTCGACGCACTGGTGGCCCTGCGACTGCCCGCCGTCGCGCCAGAGAATGTCCACCTCGAGGTCGCGCTCGCCGCACAGCGCCTGGTGCAGCAAGACACCATCGACATAATCACCCACGTCTACGCGCAAATTGTCCACAAGGACTACTACATGCAAGAGGAGGACGGTAGGACGCTGGCCTTCTTGGAGCGCAGGGCGACCTTGGACGGCACTGTTCAGAAGCACGTTGAGCTCGCCGCCAACGGCGCTGCTCCTCACGCGTCGGTTGGTGACCCGGCGCACTAGGGCGTGAGGATGTCGTTGAACATTGATGGATCTGTATGTATTTTTATCTTTCTGTCAAATCCATGTAGTAGTATATGATACTACAGTAATTATCTTACCTTTCGCATCAACTTCATAATTTTCGTACGTACTCCATGCATGAACGGCGCCAGAACCAAACTTCTCATTACTCTAGGCAAAATCGTTATTTTCTATCTATCGGTCGCGCCATGGAGCAGAACCAAAATTTACAAGTTACGAGTTCAAAAGGAAAAGCCTATCGTGTTCACGTCGTACCCCCACATGGTTGGTCCAGCATGCCGCTCAAGCGGGAATGCGTGCGGTGTTGCATTTTCATTTACAAGTGGGACCGCAGTTGAGCAAACCGACTATCGGCTTACCCCCACCCCGCCCACTATGCGATGGCTGAGAAAACAGGAGGGAGAAGAGATGGTTGTAGCATGGACTCCAAGAAAATTGGTGTCGGATGGGACTCGTGTGGGTGGCGTGTGCCGTACTGCTAGACATGAATGCTAGTTATGGCCCATGCCACCCCACTATATCGAGCCTATATCGAGGTACGTAGAACAAATTTCCTGCAGTCTGTGTTCAGCCCTCCTCTATCTCTCTTCTCATCCAGCCAGCGGACGCGTGGAGCCCATCGTCTGTTTGCTCACATGCGGCCCCACATGTCAGTGAAAACGCAAGAGGACCCACTGAACCTGCACATCTTTCACCTCGACGTGCTGGTGATGAAAAACAAATCCAATAAAGATCTTCGGTGGCCGCTTTTGGAGTTACTCAAGAGTAGTAAGATTCTATTTACAGTTTAACCCAAGATGCACATCTCGTGGCTTCAACTACCACTCTATTTTCTTTCATGACATGACCTGGATGCTGGATGTCCCACGTGTCGGCAAAAGGAGGAAGAACCCGACCAAATCTTCGGTTCTGCTCTCAGATGAGATTAGTGCACTTGTTGATACTCCTACTAGAATAGAGGCTAGACATGAGACTAGATGCGAGGAAACAACGTCTACTTATTTACACTCGAAGAAGAAAGAAGCATGCAAGATCGAGCCTCCGTAGATCAACAATGAATGCATCGAGAAGGCACTAATCCAACTTACAGGAGTAGTAAAATGTATTCTTGTGGTTCTCGTTTTCTTTGGTCTTGCTTTTCTAGTCAAAATTATCGTTGGAGTCCATGCAAAACGGAGGTGCATTTGGGGTCGTGCATTGGAGTTGGCCTTACAAGTGGGACCGTAGTTAAGGAAACCGACTATCGGCAAACCCCCACCTCGCCCGCCGCGCGATGGCTGAAGTTAGAGAAATGACGAGGTTGAAGAGATTGCTCTAGCACGGACTCCAAGAAATAATATGGTGTCAGATGGATGTCGTGGTGGTGGCGTGTGCCGTACTCCTGGAAGTGAATGCTTGTTTTGGCCCATGCCACCCTACTACTCCTCCTACTTACTCCTACTAGTATATAGTATACTAGTATCGAGGATTCGAGGTGCTGGTTACATACAATGAACACATTAACATATGGCTATAGTAAAAACACCCGCCCAACGCGCGAAGCATGTGAAGCTAGTACAAATTTAGAGAAGCGACTCGAAAGCCATTCATAAATTTAGTAATTTTATCACAGGCATATCATTTTATTACATACAACAGGTCATCAACCCACATCGACAATGAGGATACATTATAAATACTAAAGTTTTCACCACACAACAAATAACAAGCCATGAAATGAACTTCAACTCAACCATTCCGCGGCGTTGGAAACGCTTGCTTTGAACCACAAGTGATTCTCTGGGACGGGCCATCTGTTGTCGATCTGGAGACCAACGCGGGACTGATCATCCAAGCTGAAGCAGCCTACTATATCAGTACCAGGGTAGGAAACCACCCAAATGTCCGAGGTATAGACACAGTTGCTTCTCATAAATGTGTCAACAACAATTGGATCGCCTTTCAGCATCATCGGATAGTTTTGTCCAAGGAAGAGCGAGTTTTCTCCAAGACTATCAATTCTGTGCCAGGGAGAAGGAGTTGGTGCTAGCACACTAGTATCCATCCCGAATACCATGCAACGGGTGTTGGAATAGGTCCGGAGAGTGCGACCATGGGAGATACCTGCTTCCTTAGCAGTAACATCATCAGTGGGCTGTATACACACAAGAAGAGGTGATCCATCGGAATTAGTTGCCAGGCACCACAGACTATATGGGCGCTGCTCGTGATCATCACCATCGGCATCTCCCCCTTGGTTATAATTTTTTTCAAGTATAGGTGGTGGGATGTTCACAGGACCTTGGAAATACAAGAAGAAGGTTAATTAGTAAAGGGAAACTTGATAACCCGCATGCATGTGGATGAAACAATTATAATTACGGTGGAAGACAAACGTACCGAAACTACGAGGATACCGTGCAAAAAGAGTGCCATGAGTGGTGGCAGCAAACACAAGGCCCTCGTATTAAATTGCATCACAGTACTCATTCGTGCACAGAAACTGATTTTTGAGCAATGTCCATCGAGTCAAACCACTAAGGATGGCAACAAGCTTGTCGAAGATAGCAACAACTTATTTCAAGCCAAGGTCATGGCAGTACGCAAGCAAGTGCCTCCTTATTTCAAGCCAATAAAAAAATGGCTCCTCCTAGTGGATTTCTGACATCTGGGTCCCATGCCATTGTCAACGTAGTCAATAAACGAGAGAATTGCACAACGAGCGGCTGACACCAGGGACCCAGCAGCTCGCCCAGTTATTTTTGTTTTGGGTTAATTTGATAAATGCCACTCCAAATCTGGTGTATCCGAGAAATGCCACTGCAATTTCCAAACTTTGAAAAATGTCATTTCTAGTGGCATTTTTCGAAGTCTGGAGTGGCGTTTTTCAAAGTTTGCAAACTGCAGTGGCGTTTTTCAAAGTTTGCAAAAATTGTAGTGGCATTTTTCAAAGTTTGGAAATTGCAGTGGCATTTTTATGAATCGCCATAATTGGAGTGGCATTTATCTAATTTGTTTTTGAGACGGAAGCAGGGTGTCAACTGGGTTGTGCGGGACACTCTGGCCTGTCTAGACAACCTTTTCTATTATGTTTACCACAGACCAGCCCAGTAGTTTTTTTCTTTCTAAAAATGGCTAGCCCAGTTCTTTTGTGAATTGTCAAGTAAGTCGCTTTATCAGGCCTGTTGGGATGCAAATCTTTCAAGACGAGGAGAGTTTCATTCGGCTGGCCGAGAAAATGGCCTATCAGTAATGAGAAATGGGCTGTACATTTTTAAAACACATCAAACCGGCAATTATTTTCAAATATCTTTTTTTCATTTCGAGATTTTAAATTGCATTAATTTTTATGCGTGGACAATTTATTGGATTTTATATTGATATACATTTATTTTTAAAATCAGTCTGAATGTGACTCAAAATTTCGGAATTAAAAACAGTTCACACCGCACCGACATATGCAAAATTTCGTATATTTTTTTAACCGTGGCCACAATATGGGCTGTAATGCTAACATAAAGAATATGGGCTCCAAAAAAACCAGTAAGAATTAGCAAATGGGCTGTATGATGTTTTTCACAGATTTGAGGCTTTCCACAGATGGCCTATATACTGTTGGATGTCCATCCAACGACCGTCGTGCTTCTTCAATTTCTGCTCTTCCTGCTCCAGCCGCTCAAACAAGCGCCGGCTGGACTGCCTGCTCCCTCCTCCCCACGGCCGGCTGTGCTGCCGCGCAGGCCTCACTGCCCCATCGTACTCCCATCGCTGGCCTAGCCATCCCTCTGCTCACCCACACCTGTTGTTATTCTCCGGCGATGGTAGACGAACCAGTAAACCCTCGTACAGTCGTACTCCCCTCCGTGTGGGAAACAAAAACAACGGCCGAGTCTTCACTGCCTCTGTGTCGTTCCCTTCCTAGGCCTCGTCGTCGTCCACCGCCCTGGTGCTCTCGGAGTGGCGTGGTCAACGACCGACATGCATCTGAAGTGGACTGTACGTGGAGAGGCTGACAGCTGGGTCCACGGCCGCACGCAAGGAAATGCCTCCTTATTACGCGCAAAATAATGATTTCCTCCACCTGACATATGGGACCCACCAAATCGGCCTCTGTATTTCGCGAAAAAACGTTACCGCCGCTGATAGCTCGGACCCACCAGCTATATCTTCGCACGCAAGGAAGTGCCTCCTTATTACGCACAAAAAAATGAATACTCCCCCTGCTCGCTGGGACCCAGTATAGTGGGCCTACTAAGTTGACGGGGACGAAGGGCTTTGTCAACTTAGTCAATATGCATGATTCTAGCTCGACTGACCGTACGATGTCCATCCAACGGCCGTAGTGCTTCTTCAACCTCTGGTCTTCTTGATCCAGCCGCCCAAAGCAGCGCCGGTCGTGCCGCCTGCTCCTGCCTCCCGTGGCCGGCTGTGCTGCCGCGGAGGCCTCACCGCCCCCATACTACTCCCACCGCTGGCCAGGCCATCCCTCCACTCCACTCACCTACACCCCTTTTATTCTGCGGTGACAGCAGCACAGCCGAACCAGTGAATGCTTGTACTCCTCTCCGCGTGGGCATCCACTTCCGCATCTTCCCCGGCTCCGCGTCGTCCCGTTCCTAGGCCTCGCCGTCGTCCACCGCCGTGGTGCTGTCGGCGCGGCGTGGTCAATGTGGTCAACGACCGAATTCCATCGGGAGAATACTGTATGTGGAGAGGCTGACAGCTGGGTCCACGACAGCCGCAAGGAACTGCCTACTTATTACGTGGAAAATAATTATTCCTCCACCTGACAGCGGGGACCCACCGGACGCCCACCAGTATATCGCGAAAAAACGTTTGCCCCTGACTGCTGGGACCCACCCGACGGGCCACCGTATTTCGCAAAAAAAACGTTCCCCCTGCTGTCAGCTCGGGCCCACCGAAAGTGCCTCCTTATTACGCACAAAAAGATGAATACCCCCTGCTAGCTGGGACCCACCTTGGTGGGAGGCTGACTTGTGGGCCTACTAAGTTGACGGGGACGGAGGGCTTTGTCAACTTAGTCAATATGCATGATTCTAGCTCCAGTGACCGTACGATGTCCATCCAACGACCGTAGTGCTTCTTCAACCACTGGCCTTCTTGCTCCAGCCACCCAAACCAGCGCTGGTCGTGCCTCGTGCTCCTGCCTCCCGTGGCCGGCTGCGATGCGGCGGAGGCCTCACCGCCCCCTACTACTCCCACCACTGGCCAGTCCATCCCTCTACTCACCCACACCCCCTGTTATTCTGCGGCAACGGCAGCCTCACACCGCAGCGAACTAGTGAACCCTCATACTCCTCTACGCGTGGGCATCCACTATCGCGTCTTCCCTGGCTCCGCGTCGTCCCCTTCCTAGGCCTCACCGTCGTCCACCGCCCTGGTGCTTTCGGCGCGGCGTGGTCAACGTGGTCAAGGAACGACTTCCATCGGACGTGGACTGTACGTGGAGAGGCTGACAACTGGGTCCACGGCCGCAGCAAGGAAGTGCCTCCTTATTACGTGCAAAATAATTATTCCTCCACCTGACAGTAGGGACCCACCGGACGGGCCACCGTATTTCGCGAAAAAAATGTTTGCCCCTGACTGCTGGGACCCACCAGCTACATCTTCGCATGCAAAGCGCTTTTATTTCTTGCCTAATAACTGCATGGACGTGCTGCATGCATTGGTCCTTGCCCGAGCAAAAAAAGGGAGGAAAGGGGTTTCCATGGGAGACAACGAGGCAGAGGTGGAAGCGCTCGCTGGAGTAATTTATTTTGCTTCCCCCTGGTTTCCTGACATCACGGTCCCACACCATTGTCAACCTATGTAGTAGTCAATAAACGAGAGAATTGCACAAGAAGCGGCCGACAGCTGGGACCAAGCAGCTCGAGCAATATTTGTGTTTTTGAGGTGTGAGCACTGTAGAGTTTTTCGATGTTTAGCCCAGACATTAATTTTTCTCCTCTGAACAACAACGAAAACATCACTGCAGGTATTAACTGGGCGGGCTGTGGCCCCTCTAGCCCAGGCCAGATATCCAGCCCAGATATTAATTTTTTTCAAGCTGAAAATGGCTAGCCCAGCTATATTTTTTTATGAATACCCAGGCAAGGTCAAGTTGTTATTCTCCGCCCCGCTAGGCTGCAAATCTTTCCTAGGAGGATGCATTGGGCTTAACAAGAAAATGGGCTTTAAGAAATAATAAATGGGATGTAATTATAAAAATTGGGCAGTAACTATAAAAAAATGCACCAAACACGTGATTACTTTATAAAATATTATTTTTGGATATTGAAAATTTTAATTTCATTAATTGTTGCGAGCGCAATGTTTCGTTGGATTTTTCCGTAATATAAATTTATATTGAAATTGTATTTAATCTGACTAGAAAATTTCAGGATAAAAATATTTCGGATCCCATCAAAATGTGGGAAATTTTATTGAATTCTGTTTTGAACGGTTGGTTGAAATGGGCTGTACTTTTAACAAACTGTAAATGGGCTGTAGTAAATTCCATTAGAATTCAAAAATGGGTTACACATTCTTACAAATCTCAAATGGGCTATAAGTTCTCTGCCACACACTTCTGGCCTTACTAAGTTGACGCGTCCCCTAAAAAACAGAGTTGACGTGTATGCAAGGCTTTGTCAACTTATAGTCAACACACGGTTCTAGCAGCAGTGGCCGTTGGATATCCATCCAACGGATGCCGTGCTTCTTCTTGTCGGATATTCTAGCTTCACCCGCCCAAAAAATGATTCCTCCCCCTGACATCTGGGACGCACCGTTTCAGAAGTTGACCTGTGGGCCTACTAAGTTGACGTACCAAGGGCTTTGTCAACTTAGTCAATATAAACGATTCTAGCTGCAGTGACCGTACGATGTCCATCCAACAACCATAGTGCTTCTTCAACCTCTGGTCTTCTTGCTCCAGCCGCCCAAAGCAGTGCCGGTCGTGCCGCCTGCTCCTGCCTCCCATGGCCGGCTGTGCTGCCGCGGAGGCCTCACCGCCCCCTACTATTCCCACCGCTGGCCAGGCCCTGCGGCGACGACAGCCTCACACCGCAGTCGAACGAGTGAACCCTCATACTCCTCTCCGCGTGGGCATCCACTTCTACGTCTTCACCGGCTCCGCGTCGTCCCCTTCCTAGGCCTCGCCGTCGTCCACCGCCCTGGTGCTCTCGGCGCAGTGTGGTCAACGTGGTCAAGGAACGACTTCCATCGGATGTGGATTGTATGTGGAGAGGCTGATAGCTGGGTCCACGGCGGCAGCAAGGAAGTGCCTCCTTATTACGCGGAAAATAATGATTCCTCCACCTGACAGCAGGGACCCACCAGACGGGCCACCACTATTTTGCGAAAAAATTGTTTCCCCCTGACTACTGGGACCCACCGGACGGGCCACCGTATTTCACAAAAAAAACATTCCCCCCGCTGTCAGCTCGGACCCACCGGAAGTGCCTCCTTATTACGCACAAAAAAATGAATACTCCCCCGGCTAGCTGGGACCCACCTTGCTGGGAGGCTGACTTGTGGGCCTACTAAGTTGATGGGGACGAAGGGCTTTGTCAACTTAGTCAATATGAACGATTCTAGCTCCAGTGACCGTACGATGTCCATCCAACGGCCGTAGTGCTTCTTCAACCTCTGGTCTTCTTGCTCCAACCGCCCAAAGCAGCGCCAGTCGTGCCGCATGCTCCTGCCTCCCGTGGCCGGCTGTGCTGCCGCAGAGGCCTCACCGCCCCCTACTATTCCCACCGCTGGGCAGGCCCTGCAGCGACGGCAACCTCACACCGCAGCCGAAGCAGTGAACCCTCGTAGTCCTCTCCGCGCAGGCTTCCACTGCCGCGTCGTCCCCTTCCTAGGCCTCGCCGTCGTCCACCGCCGTGGTGCTCTCCGCGTGGCGTGATCAACGTGGTCAAGGAACGACTTCCATCGGAAGAGTACTATACGTGGAGAGGCTGACAGCTGGGTCCATGACCACAACCCAGTTTTTTTTGTGATTTGCCAAGTAAGTCGCTTTGTCATGCATGTTGGGCTGCAAATCTTACAAGACGAGGAGAGCTTTCATTCGGCTGGCCGAGAAAATGGCCCATCAGTAATGAGAAATGGGTTGTACATCTTTAAAACACATCAAACCGGCAATTAGTTTCAAATATCTTTTTTTTCATTTCAAGATTTTAAATTACATTAATTTTTATGTGTGGAGAATTTGTTGGATTTTATATTGATATACATTTATTTTTAAAATCAGTTTGAATGTGAGTTGAAATTTCGGGATTAAAAACAGTTCGGATCGCACCGAAATATGCAAAATTTCGTATACTTTTTAACCATTGCCACAATATGGGCTGTAATGCTAACAAAAAGAATATGGGCTCCAAAAAAACCTTAAGATTTAGCAAATGGGCTGTAAATTATTAGAAATAATGGCAGATGGGCTGTATGCTGTTTTCCACAGATTTGAGGCTTTCCTAAAAAAAGTTTGACGCACAAGCACTGACTGTTGGATGTCCATCCAACAGCCGTCGTGCTTCTTCAATCTCTACTCTTCCTGCTCCAACCGCTCAAACAAGCGCTAGCGGGACTGCTTGCTCCCTCCTCCTCGCGGCCGGCTGTGCTGCCGCGCAGGCCTCACCGCGCGACCATACTCCCATCGCTGGCCTAGCTATCCCTCTACTCACCCACACCTGCTGTTATTCTCCGGCGACGGCAGACGAACCAGTAAACCCTCGTACAGTCGTACTCCCCTCCGCATGGGAAACAACTGCCGAGTCTTCCCTGCCTCCGTGTCGTCCCCTTCCTAGGCCTCACCGTCGTCCACCGCCCTGGTGCTCTCGACGCGGCCTGGTCAACATGGTCAACGACCGACATGCATCAGAAGTGGACTTTACGTTGAGAGGCCGACAGCTGGTTCCACGGCCGTACGCAAGGAAATGCCTCCTTATTACGCGCAAAATAATGATTCCTCCACCTGACATCAGGGACCCACCGAAAGGGCCTCTGTATTTCGCGAAAAAAACGTTACCGCCGCTGACAGCTCGGACCCACTAGCTATATCTTCGCACGCAAGGAAGTGCCTCCTTGTTACGCACAAAAAAAAAATGAATACTCCCCCTGTTAGCTGGGACCCAGTATAGTGGCAGCCTGACTTGTGGGCCTACTAAGTCAACGGGGACGGAGGGCTTTGTCAACTTAGTCAATATGCACGATTCTAGCTCATGTGACCGTATGATGTCCATCCAACGACCGTAGTGCTTCTTCAACCTCTGGTCTTCTTGCTCCAGCCACCCAAACCAGCGCCGGTCGTGCCTCGTGCTCCTGCCTCCCGTGGCCGGCTGCGATGCAGCGGAGGCCTCACCGCCCCCTATTACTCCCACCGCTGGCCAGGCCATCCCTCTACTCACCCACACCCCCTGTTATTCTACGGCGACGGCAGCCTCACACCACAGTGAATCAGTGAACCCTCGTACTCCTCTATGCGTGGGCATCCACTGCCGTGTCTTCCCCGGCTCCGCGTCGTCCCCTTCCTAGGCCTCGCCGTCGTCCACTGTCCTGGTGCTCTCGGCGCGGCATGGTCAACATGGTCAAGGAACAGCTTCCATCGGACGTGGACTATACGTGGAGAGGCTGACAGCTGGGTCCACGGCCGCAGCAAGGAAGTGCCTCCTTATTACGTGCAAAATAATTATTCCTCCACCTGACAGCTAGGACCCACCGGACGGGCCACTGTATTTCGCGAAAAAACATTTCCCCCTGACTGCTGGGACCCACCAGCTACATCTTCGCACGCAAGGAAGTGCATCCGGGCAAAAAACGATTCGCCCCCTGACTGCTGGGACCCACCAGCTACATCTTCGCAGGCAAGGAAGTGCCTGACAGTCGGGACCCACCTGGTCGAAGCGTACGTAGGGTTGTCATTCTGGTCGCGAACATGTACGTACATACTGGTCAATGTAGAGGCGCGCACATGTCGTAGTCGAGGCGCGCACGTAGCATGTACACGTACGTACAGCGGCCAGGGTGCAAGAAAGAAAATACGGCCACGTATGTGTACATACGGGCGGGGTCTCGAACGCCTACTCGCGCATACGTATGGCCAGGGCTCGTGTACATGGCTGGGTCGGAACGGAGAAACAGCGTCATCGTCGTGTTCAATGGGAGGCAACGGAATGCGTCGTGTTCATGGGGAGGCAATGGAATGCGTCGTGTCATGGGAAGGCAACAGAACGCGTGGGAGCCAACCGACTGAGTCAGAACGGAATGCGTGGTCGTATTCATCGGGAGGGCTTGGACGGAACAGGCAATGGAAACGAGGCCTGGCGTACCGCAAAACGGAGGAAACGGCCTTGTGTTCGACTGGCCATGTTCGAAACGGGATCCTGTTCATCGGGAGGGGTCTGGCGTACCGAAAAACGGAGGAAATAGACCTCCTACGTTCGAAACGGGGGTCCTGTTGATCGGGAGGGGTGTGGCGTACCGCAAAACGAACGAAACGGACTTGTGTTGGAGCGCTACGGTCGAAACGGGGGTCCTGTTCATCGGGAGGGGTGTGGCGTACCGCAAAACGGGACTCCACGGGATATTGTTCATCTCGACCGTCGACCCCCTCCAGCCTCCACGAGCTACTGTTCATCCACCGTTGACCTCCTCCAGCCTCCACCTGCGACTGTTCATCCACGGGCTCCTGTTCATCCAGCCTCCACCGCGCGCTACTCCACCGGCTACTATTCAACCAACCCTCTCCACGGGCTCCTGTTCAACCACCCCTCCACGGGCTACTGTTCATCCTGCCCTCCACCATCTACTGTTCATCCTACCCTCCACGGGGTGGTCCTGTTCATCCAGCCCTCCATGAGGTCCTGTTCATCCAGCCCCAACTGGCTCGATCGATCAGGGTCCTGTTCATCCAGAGGCAACACCACGGGGTCCTGTTCATCCACCCCCCCGCAACGCTCACTTTTCATCCAGAGGCAGCATCGATCGGCTTCAGTTAGCAGCAGTAGCGAAGGAATCGCTCGATCGGGTTCAGTTAAGAGCCATCGATCGATCGCTCAGGTTTAGTAACACGTAGCCTGCAGTGCAATCGCTCGGGTTCAGTTAGAGCCGGACGCCTCGCTCGGGTTCAGTTAGAGCCAATGCCTCGCACACATGCGCGTACGTGTACGAGAGAAACGCGCATCGCTCGGCCTCCGACCTCCCACCGTAACCGGGAACTCCCCGAAATTTTCCTCGCCCTCGCTTCTACCACGGTTTTTCCGTCATGGACGGCCCAAAGAATGTCATGCAGCTGCGTCTCCGGCCCGCCCAGGACGAACAACCCATTTTCTGTCATGATTTTTTGTCGTAGAAGTAGGAGCCCACCACATCTATGATGATACCGGGTTTTGTCACAATTATCGTCATAGAAGTGTCATATGTATGATAGAAAAAAATTTCGTTCGGCCCAAAATGTCACGGATGTGTCTTTTTTTTGTAGTGAAGAGCGCTGGACCATTCGAGTACATGTTCCAGGAAGGACATTCACACCAGTTACTGAGCCCATAGAGTTTTCCTTTGATGCACCAACCTGGAGTCTAGGAAAGAGCATGACAGCTCACATCACCATGGGACGCATCGGCGAAGTTTACCACAAGGATCTTAAGGACACCATCTACCAGATATGTGGATGCCGAGATGAGCAATGGGAGATGATCAGCACCAGGAGGGACAAGTCCATTGTAGCCTACATCCGGGAGTTAAACCAACATATTCATTGACAGGAGAACCAGATGTGCGCCAACATGATAGACCTGAAGAAGGTGATGACCAGGAACATGGAGCTTGAAGAGGAACTCAAGTCTACATGCGATGGATATGAAGAGGAAATTGCAGTGCTACTGGAGAAGAATGAAGACCTGGAGAAGAAACTAGGAGTATTCATGGGAGACCCTGCGCCAGGAGGTGACGACCACCCCGAGGACTACATCATCATCGACGACACTGACTCCGACCCCGACAGTGATGATGACTATGAAGACGAAGCTGGAGCCGATATCATCGAGTCTTCTTCCGATCAAAATTTTTAGTCGACCACGATATTATCAGTAGTATCCCTCCATGTATATAGGATAGTCCGAGTATTCTGTAACGATAGTTAGATCGATTGTATGCCCTTGTTTGAATTGAGTAAAGTGATTATGATTGTGTGTCTGCCTCATGTGCATATGGATAGTGATTTTCTCCTTAGACCTCACTCTATCCTAATCTCTCCCCTCTAAACCCATCAGATGCCTCCGAGACGTGACCCCGAATTTGTTTTCCCGTCGGAGCTCACCCGGTTGATCCAGCAGCAGAATGCCTTGATGCAGCTATTAGTCCAGAACCAAGGCAACAACAACAATAAAAACAACCCACCACCACCAGTTGATAACTTAGCCCATTTTCTGAGGTTGAATCCGCCGGTGTTTTCCAGTAGCACCGAGCCGATTGTTGCTGATGACTTGCTCCGCAGGATTGGAAGGGAGTTGACCACCGCAGGTTGCATAGATGCTGAGAAGGTGCATTTTGCCGCACACCAATTGGATGGACCCGCAGCCTCATGGTGGGAGAATTACACTGCCACTTTTCCCATAGCCAATGTCACATGGGATCAGTTTCAACAAGATTTCCACACAGTCCATGTCTCTACAGGAGGAATGAATATGAAGAAGCGTGAGTTTCACAACTTACGCCAGGGAAATCGTACTATGGGGCAGTACGTGGATGAGTTTAGCAAGTTAGCCCGCTATGCCCCAGATGATGTGGCCACAGATGCCACGAAGCAGGAATTTTTTTTGGAAGGGCTGAATGATGAGATGAGTATGCAATTGATGGTGGAAACATTTACAAACTATCAGGAGTTGGTAGACCGGGCCCTTATGATCGAAAGAAAACAGCAACAGATAGAGATCCGTGATACGTCTCCAATGTATCTATAATTTTTGATTGTTCCATGCTATTATATTATCTGTTTTGGATGATAACGGGCTTTATTTTACACTTTTATATTATTTTCGGGACTAACCTATTAACCGGAGGCCCAGCCCAAATTGTTGTTTTTGCCCATTTCAGTGTTTCGCAGAAAAGGAATATCAAACGGAGTCCAAATGGAATGAAACCTTCGGGAGCGTGATTTTTGGAACAAACATGATCCAGGGGACTTGGAGTGGACGTCAAGAAACAGTCGAGGAGGCCATGAGGCAGGGGGCGCGCCCTCCACCCTCGTGGGCCCCTCGTTGCTCCACCGACCTACTTCTTCCTCCTATATATATATATATTCATATACCCCGCAAACATCCAGGAGCACCACAAAACCCTATTTCCACCGCTGCAACCTTCTGTACCCAAGAGATCCCATCTTGGGGCCTTTTCTAGAGCTCCGCCGGAGGGGCATTGATCACGGAAGGCCTCTACACCAACTCCATGGCCCCTCTGATGATGTGTGAGTAGTTTAGCTCAGACCTTCGGGTCCATAGCTAGTAGCTAGATGGCTTCTGCTCTCTCTTTGGATCTCAATACAAAGTTCTCCTCGATTCTCTTGGAGATCTATTCGATGTAATCTTCTTTTGCGGTGTGTTTGTCGAGATCCGATGAATTGTGGGTTTATGATCAAGTTTATCTATGAACAATATTTGAATCTTCTCTGAATTCTTTTATGTATGATTGGTTATCCTTGCAAGTCTCTTCAAATTATCAGTTTGGTTTGGCCTACTAGATTGATCTTTCTTGCAATGGGAGAAGTGCTTAGCTTCGGGTTCAATCTTACGGTGCTCGATCCCAGTGACACAAAGGGAAATGACACGTATTGTATAATTGCCATCGAGGATAAAAAGATGGGGTTTATATCATATTGCATGAGTTTATCCCTCTACATCATGTCATCTTGCTTAAAGCGTTACTCTGTTCTTATGAACTTAATACTCTAGATGCATGCAGAATAGCGGTCGATGTGTGGAGTAATAGTAGTAGATGCAGGAAGGAGTATGTCTACTTGTCACGGGCGTGATGCCTATATACATGATCATACCTAGATATTCTCATAATTATTCGCTTTTCTATCAGTTGCTTGACAGTAATTCGTTTACCCACCGTAATACTTATGCTATCTTGAGAGAAGCCACTAGTGAAACCTATGGCCCCCGGGTCTATTCTCCATCATATAAGTTTCCAATATATTTTATTTTACAATCTGTACTTTCAATCTATATCATAAAAATACCAAAAATATTTATCTTATTATTATTATCTCTATCAGATCTCACTCTTGCAAGTGGCCGAGAAGGGATTGACAACCCCTTTATCATGTTGGTTGCGAGGTTCTTATTTGTTTGTGTAGGTATGAGGTGCCTTGCACGTGGTCTCCTAGTGGATTGATACCTTGGTTCTCAAAAACTGAGGGAAATACTTACGCTACTTTGCTGCATCACCCTTTCCACTTCAAGGGAAAACCAACGCAGTGCTCAAGAGGTAGCAAGAAGGATTTCTGGCACCGTTGCCGGGGAGATCTACGCCAAGTCAAGACATACCAAGTACCCATCACAACTCTTATCCTTCGCATTACATTATTTTCCATTTGCCTCTTGTTTTCCTCTCCCCCACTTCACCCTTGCCATTTTATTTGCCCTCCTTTTCCATTCCCCTTCTCTTTTTCAATTTCCCTCTTTTGCTTCTTCGCTTGTTTGCTTGTGTGTTGTATTGCTTGTTTGTCACGATGGCTCAAGATAATACTAAATTGTGTGACTTTGCCAATACCAACAATAATGATTTTATTAGCACTCCGATTGCTCCTCTTACCGATGCTGAATCTTGTGAAATTAATTCCGTTCATCATGACACATTCATCATTGTCATATTGCTTAGCATGATCATGTAGTTGACATAGTATTTGTGGCAAAGCCACCGTTCATAATTCTTTCATACATGTCACTCTTGGTTCATTGCATATCCCGGTACACCGCCGGAGGCATTCATATAGAGTCATCTTTGTTCTAGTATCGAGTTGTAATCATTGAGTTGTAAATAAATAGAAGTGTGATGACCATCATTATTAGAGCATTGTCCCAAGTGAGGAATATAAAAAAAGAGAAATGCCATAAAAAAGAGAAGGCCCAAAAAAAGAGAAAGGCCATAAAAAAAGAAAAGGCCCAAAAAATGAGAGAAAAAGAGAGAAGGGACAATGTTACTATCCTTTTACCACACTTGTGCTTTAAAGTAGCACCGTGATCTTCATAGTAGAGAGTCTCTCATATTATCACTTTCATATACTAGTGGGATTTTTTCATTATAGAACTTGGCTTGTATATTCCAACAATGGGCCTCCTCAAGTGCCCTAGGTCTTCGTGAGCAAGCAAGTTGGATGCACACCCACTAGTTTCTTTTGTTGAGCTTTCATACATTTATAACTCTAGTGCATCCGTTGCATGGCAATCCCTACTCCTTGCATTAACATCAATCGGTGGGCATCTCCATAGCCCATTGATTAGCCTCATTGATGTGAGACTTTCTCCTTTTTTTGTCTTCTCCACATAACCCCCCTCATTATATTCTATTCCACCTATAGTGCTATGTCCATGGCTCGCGCTCATATATTGCGTGAAAGTTTATAGGTTTGAGATTACTAAAGTATGAAACAATTGCTTGGCTTGTCATCGGGGTTGTGCATGATGATAGCATTCTTGTGTGACGAAAATGAAACATAACTAAACTATATGATTTTGTAGGGATGAACTTTCTTTGGCCATATTATTTTGAGAAGACATAATTGCTTAGTTAGTATGCTTGAAGTATTATCATTTTTATGACAATATGAACTTTTGTCTTGAATCTTTCGGATCTGAATATTCATACCACAATTAAGAAGATTTACATTAGAATTATGCCAAGTAGCACTCCGCATCAAAAATTATGTTTTTATCATTTACCTACTCAAGGACGAGTAGGAATTAAGCTTGGGGATGCTTGATACGTCTCCAACGTATCTATAATTTTTGATTGCTCCATGCTATATTATCTACTGTTTTGGACTATATTGGGCTTTATTTTCCACTTTTATATTATTTTTGGGATTAACCTATTAACTGGAGGCCCAGCCCAGAATTGTTGTTTTTTGCCTATTTCAGTGTTTCGGAGAAACATAATATCAAACAGAGTCCAAACGGAATGAAACCTTCGGCAACGTGATTTTCTCATCAGATAAGACCCAGGAGACTTGGACCCTCCATCAAGAAAGCCACGAGGCGGCCACGAGGGTGGAGGGCGCCCCCCCCTAGGGCGCGCCCCCTGCCTCGTGGCCCCCTCGAAGCTCCACCGACGTACTTCTTCCTCCTATATATATCCACGTACCCCCAAACGATCGGGGACGGAGCCAAAAACCTAATTCCACCGCCGCAACTTTCTGTATCCACGAGATCCCATCTTGGGGCCTGTTCCGGAGCTCCGCCGGAGGGGGCATCAATCACGGAGGGCTTCTACATCATCATCCAAGCCCCTCCGATGAAGTGTGAGTAGTTTACTTCAGACCTACGGGTCCATAGTTAGTAGCTAGATGGTTTCTTCTCTCTTTTTGGATCTCAATACAATATTCTCCCCCTCTCTCGTGGAGATCTATTCGATGTAATCTTCTTTTTGCGGTGTGTTTGTTGAGACCGATGAATTGTGGGTTTATGATCCAGTCTATCTATGAATAATATTTGAATCTTCTCTAAATTCTTTTATGTATGATTGGTTATCTTTGCAAGTCTCTTCGAATTATCAGTTTGGTTTGGCCTACTAGATTGGTTGTTCTTGCCATGGGAGAAGTGCTTAGCTTTGGGTTCGATCTTGCGGTGTCCTTTCCCAGTGACAGAAGGGGCAACAAGACACGTATTGTATCATTGCCATCGAGGATAACAAGATGGGGTTTTTATCATATTGCATGAAACTATTCCTCTGCATCATGTCATCTTGCTTAAGGCGTTAGTCTGTTTTTAACTTAATACTCTAGATGCATGCTGGATACTGGTCGATGAGTGGAGTAATAGTAGTAGATGCAGGAAGGAGTCGGTCTACTTGTCTCGGACGTGATGCCTATATACATGATCATACCTAGATATTCTCATAACTATGCTCAATTCTGTCAATTGCTCAACAGTAATTTGTTCACCCACCGGAGAATACTTATGCTCTTGAGAGAAGCCACTAGTGAAACCTATGTCCCCCGGGTCTCTTTCTCATCGTATCAATCTCCATTACTTTATTATTGCTTTGCTTTTACTTTGCTTTTACTTTTTACTTTGCATCTCTATACCAAAAATACCAAAAATATTAGTTATCATCTCTATCAGATCTCACTTTCGTAAGTGACCGTGAAGGGATTGATAACCCCTAAGCGTGTTGGTTGCGTTGAGCTATTCTTTTTGTGTAGGTATGAGGGACTCGCACGTAGCCTCCTACTGGATTGATACCTTGGTTCTCAAAAATTGAGGGAAATACTTACGCTACTTTGCTGCATCATCCTCTCCTCTTCGGGGAAATCCAACACAGTGCTCAAGAAGTAGCAAGAAGAATTTCTGGCGCCGTTGCCTGGGAGTCTGCACAAAAGTCAACATACCAAGTACCCATCACAATCCCTATCTCCCGCATTACATTATTTGCCATTTGCCTCTCGTTTTCCTCTCCCCACTTCACCCTTGCCATTTTATTCGCCCTCTCTCTCTATCCTCCCTCTCTTTCTCTATTTGCCTCTTTTTGCCCGTTTGCTTTTTGTTTGCTCGTGTGTTGGATTGCTTGTTTGTCGCGATGGCTCAAGATAATACTAAATTGTGTGACTTCACCAGTACCAACAATAATGATTTCCTTAGCACTCCGATTGCTCCTCTTACCGATGCTGAATCTTGTGAAATTAATGCTGCTTTGCTGAATCTTGTCATGAAAGATCCGTTCTCCGGCCTTCCTAGTGAAGATGCCGCTACCCATCTTAATAGCTTCGTTTATTTGTGTGACATGCAAAAGAAGAAAGATGTCGATAATGATATTGTTAAATTGAAGCTATTTCCTTTTTCGCTTAGAGATCGTGCTAAAGCTTGGTTTTCGTCTTTGCCTAAAAATAGTATTGATTCATGGAACAAGTGCAAAGATGCTTTTATCTCTAAGTATTTTCCTCCCGCTAAGATCATCTCTCTTAGAAACGGTATTATGAATTTTAAACAACTAGATCATGAACATGTTGCACAAGCTTGGGAGAGAATGAAATTAATGATACGTAATTGCCCTACTCATGGTTTGAATTTGTGGATGATTATACAAAATTTTTATGCCGGATTGAATTTTGCTTCTAGAAATCTTTTAGATTCGGTCGCGGGAGGCACTTTTATGGAAATCACTTTAGGAGATGATACTAAACTCCTAGATAATATTATGGTTAATTATTCTCAATGGCACACTGAAAGATCCACTAATAAAAAGGTGCATGCGATAGAAGAAATTAATGTTTTGAGTGGAAAGATGGATGAACTTATGAAATTATTTGCTACTAAGAGTGTTTCATCTGATCCTAATAATATGCCTTTGTCTACTTTGATTGAGAATAACAATGAATCTATGGATGTGAATTTTGTTGGTAGGAACAATTTTGGTAACAACGCATATAGAGGAAATTTTAATCATAGGCCTTATCCTAGTAATCCCTCTAATAATTATGGTAATTCCTACAACAATTATTATGGAAATTATAATAAGATGCCCTCTGATTTTGAATCTAATATTAAATAATTTATTTCTTCGCAAAAGAATTTAATGCTATGGTTGAAGAAAAATTGCTTAAGATTGATGATTTGGCTAGGAACGTTGATAGAATTGCTCTTGATGTTGATTATTTGAAACTTAGATCTATTCCACCTAAGCATGATATCAATGAGTCTCTCAAAGCCATGAGAATTTCCATTAATGAGTGCAAAGAAAGAACCGCTAGGACGCGTGCTATGAAAGATGCCTTTATTAAAGCATGTTCTTCTAGTTCCTATGAAAATAATGATGATCTAAAAGTTATTGATGTGTCCCCTATTAAATCTTTGTTTTGCAATATTAATCTTGATAATGATGGGACTGAAGATAATCCACCTTTACCTAGAAGGTGTTCTAAAAATTCGGAGTATTTAGATCTTCATGGTGAAATTGATAAAAGTGGGAATAAAAGAAATAAAACCCTAGATGATGCTAAACCCACTATATTGGATTTCAAGGAATTTACTTATGAAAATTTCTCTTTGATTGATTGTATTTCCTTGTTGCAATCCTTGCTAAAATCTCCTCATGCTTATAGTCAAAATAAAGCCTTTACCGAACATATCATTGATGCCTTGATGCAATCTTATGAAGAAAAACATGAGTCAAAAGTTTATATCCCTAGAAAACTTTATGATGAGTGGGAACCTACTACTAAAATTAAAATTAAAAATTGTGAGTTTTATGCTTTGTGTGATTTGGGTGCTAGTGTCTCTACTATTCCCAAAACTTTGTGTGATTTGCTAGATTTCCGTGATTTTGATGATTGCTCTCTAAACTTGCATCTTGCGGATTCCACTATTAAGAAACCTATGGGAAGAATTAATGATGTTCTTATTATTGCAAATAGGAATTATGTGCCCATAGATTTTATCATTCTTGATATAGATTGCAATCCTTCTTGCCCTATTATTCTTGGTAGACCTTTCCTTAGAACGGTTGGTGTGATTATTGATATGAAGGAAGGGAATATTAGATTTCAATTTCCATTAAAAAACGGCATGTAACACTTCCCTATAAATAAAATAAAATTACCATATGAATCTATCATGAGAGCCACTTATGGATTGCCTACCAAAGATGGCAATACCTAGATCTATTCTTGCTTGTTATGCCTAGCTAGGGGCGTTAAACAATAGCGCTTGTTAGGAGGCAACCCAATTTTATTTTTATTCTTTGTTTTTGCTCCTGTTTAGTAATAAATAAATTATTTAGCCTCTGTTTTGGTTGTGTTTTTTGTGTTTAATTAGTGTTTGTGCCAAGTAGAACCGTTGGGACGACTTGGGGAAAGTCTTGTTGAACTTGCTGTAAAAAACAGAAACTTTAGCGCTCACGGGAACTGATGTCATTTTTATTTGGAGAGTGCTATTTAGTTAATTATTTTTTCAGACGATTAATATATAAATTCCTCACGTCCAGAAATTTATTTTATAATTTTTGGGGTTCCAGATCTTGCGCTATCTACAGATTACTACAGACTGTTCTGTTTTTGACAGATTCTGTTTTTCGTGTGTTGTTTGCTTATTTTGATGAATCTATGGCTAGTAAAATAGTTTATAATCCATATAGAAGTTGGAATACAGTAGGTTTAACACCAATATAAATAAAGAATGAGTTCATTACAGTACCTTGAAGGGTCTTTTGTTTTCTTTCGCTAACGGAGCTCACGAGTTTTCTACTTTAAGTTTTGTGTTGTGAAGTTTTCAAGTTTTGGGTAAAGATTTGATGGATTATGGAACAAGGAGTGGCAAGAGCCTAAGCTTGGGGATTCCCATGGCACCCCCAAGATAATCTAAGGACACCTAAAAGCCAAAGCTAGGGGATGCCCTGGAAGGCATCCCCTCTTTCGTCTACTTCTATCGGTAACTTTACTTGGAGCTATATTTTTATTCACCACATGATATGTGTTTTGCTTGGAGCGTCTTTTATGATTTGAGTCTTTTCTTGTTAGTTTACCACAATCATCCTTGCTGTACACACCTTTTGAGAGAGCCATACATAATTTGGAATTTGTTAGAATACTCTATGTGCGCACTTATATCTTTTGAGTTATATAATTTTGCTCTAGTGCTTCACTTATATCTTTTAGAGCACGGTGGTGGATTTGTTTTATAGAAACTATTGATCTCTCATGCTTCACTTATATTATTTTGAGAGTCTTATTAGCATGGTAATTTTCTTAAAATCCTAATATGCTTGGTATGCAAGATTAATAATAAAACTTTCTTATGAGTGTGTTGAATACTAAGAGAAGTTTGATGCTTGATGATTGTTTTGAGATATGGAGGTAATAATATCAAAGTCATGCTAGTTGAGTAGTTGTGAAATTTAGAAATACTTGTGTTTAGGTTTGCAAATCCTGTAGCATGCACGTATGGTAAACGTTATGCAACAAATTTGAAACATGGGGTGTTATTTGATTGTCTTCCTTATGAGTGGCGGTCGGGGACGAGCGATGGTCTTTTCCTACCAATCTATCCCCCTAGGAGCATGCGTGTAGTGCCGAGGTTTTTGATGAATTGTAGATTTTTGCAACAAGTATGTGAGTTCTTTATGACTAATGTTGAGTCCATGGATTATACGCACTCTCACCCTTCCATCCTTGCTAGCCTCTTCGGTACCGTGCATTGCCCTTTCTCACATTGAGAGTTGGCGCAAACTTTGCCGGTGCATCCAAACCCCATGATATGATACACTCTTTCACACATAAACCTCCTTATATCTTCCTCAAAACAGCCACCTTACCTACCTATTATGGCATTTCCATAGCCATTCCGAGATATATTGCCATGCAACTTTCCATCATTCCGTTCATCATGACACATTCATCATTGTCATATTGCTTAGCATGATCATGTAGTTGACATAGTATTTGTGGCAAAGCCACCGTTCATAATTCTTTCATACATGTCACTCTTGGTTCATTGCATATCCCGGTACACCGCCGGAGGCATTCATATAGAGTCATCTTTGTTCTAGTATCGAGCTGTAATCATTGAGTTGTAAATAAATAGAAGTGTGATGACCATCATTATTAGAGCATTGTCCCAAGTGAGGAATATAAAAAAGAGAAAGGCCATAAAAAAGAGAAGTCCCAAAAAAAGAAAAAGTCCATAAAAAAGAAAAGGCCCCAAAAATGAGAGAAAAAGAGAGAAGGGACAATGTTACTATCCTTTTACCACACTTGTGCTTCAAAGAAGCACCATGATCTTCATAGTAGAGAGTCTCTCATATTATCACTTTCATATACTAGTGGGAATGTTTCATTATAGAACTTGGCTTGTATATTCCAACAATGGGCCTCCTCAAGTTCCCTAGGTCTTCGTGAGCAAGAAAGTTGGATGCACACCCACTAGTTTCTTTTGTTGAGCTTTCATACATTTATAGCTCTAGTGCATCTATTGCATGGCAATCCCTACTCCTTGCATTAACATCAATCGGTGGGCATCTCCATAGCCCATTGATTAGCCTCGTTGATGTGAGACTTTCTCCTTTTTTGTCTTCTCCACATAACCCCCTCATTATATTCTATTCCACCTATACTGCTATGTCCATGGCTCGCGCTCATATATTGTGTGAAAGTTTATAGGTTTGATATTACTAAAGTATGAAACAATTGCTTGGCTTGTCATCGGGGTTGTGCATGATGATAGCATTCTTGTGTGACGAAAATGACACATGACTAAACTATATGATTTTGTAGGGATGAACTTTCTTTGGCCATGTTATTTTGAGAAGACATAATTGCTTAGTTAGTATGCTTGAAGTATTATCATTTTTATGTCAATATGAACTTTTGTCTTGAATCTTTCGGATCTGAATATTCATACGACAATTAATAAGAATTACATTAGAATTATGCCAAGTAGCACTCCGCATCAAAAATTCTATTTTTATCATTTACCTACTCGAGGACGAGCAGGAATTAAGCTTGGGGATGCTTGATATGTCTCCAACGTATCTATAATTTTTGATTGCTCCATGCTATATTATCTACTGTTTTGGACTATATTGGGCTTTATTTTCCACTTTTATATTATTTTTAGGACTAACCTATTAACCGGAGGCCCAACCCAGAATTGCTGTTTTTGCCTATTTCAGTGTTTCGGAGAAACAGAATATCAAACGGAGTCCAAACGGAATGAAACCTTCGGGAACGTGATTTTCTCATCAGATAAGACCCAGGAGACTTGGACCCTCCGTCAAGAAAGCCACGAGGTGGCCACAAGGGTGGAGGGCGCCCCCTAGGGCGCGCCCCATGCCTCGTGGGCCCCTCGAAGCTCTACCGACGTACTTCTTCCTCCTATATATATCCACGTACCCTCAAACGATAGGGGACAGAGCCAAAAACCTAATTCCACCGCCGCAACTTTCTGTATCCACGAGATCCCATCTTGGGGCCTGTTCTGGAGCTCCGCCGGAGGGGGCATCGATCATGGAGGGCTTCTACATCATCATCCAAGCCCCTCCGATGAAGTGTGGGTAGCTTACTTCAGACCTATGGGTCCATAGTTAGTAGCTAGATGGCTTCTTCTCTCTTTTTGGATCTCAATACAATGTTCTCCCCCTCTCTCGTGGAGATCTATTCGATGTAATCTTCTTTTTGCGGTGTGTTTGTTGAGACCGATGAATTGTGGGTTTATGATCCAGTCTATCTATGAATAATATTTGAATCTTCTCTGAATTCTTTTATGTATGATTGGTTATCTTTGCAAGTCTCTTTGAATTATCATTTTGGTTTGGCCTACTAGATTGGTTGTTCTTGCCATGGGAGAAGTGCTTAGCTTTGGGTTCGATCTTGCGGTGTCCTTTCCCAGTCACAGAAGGGGCAGCAAGGCATGTATTGTATCGTTGCCATCGAGGATAATAAGATGGGGTTTTTATCATATTGCATGAAACTATCCCTCTGCATCATGTCATCTTGCTTAAGGCGTTACTCTGTTTTTAACTTAATACTCTAGATGCATGCTGGATAGCGGTCGATGAGTGGAGTAATAGTAGTAGATGCAGGCAGGAGTCGGTCTACTTATCTCGGACGTGATGCCTATATACATGATCATACCTAGATATTCTCATAACTATGCTCAATTCTGTCAATTGCTCAACAGTAATTTGTTCACCCACCGTAGAATACTTATGCTCTTGAGAGAAGACACTAGTGAAACCTATGGCCCCCGGGTCTCTTTCTCATCATATCAATCTCCATTACTTTATTATTGCTTTGCTTTTACTTTTCTTTTACTTTTTACTTTGCATCTCTATACCAAAAATACCAAAAATATTATTTATCATCTCTATCAGATCTCACTTTCGTAAGCGACCATGAAGATATTGACAACCCCTAAGCGCATTGGTTGCGTTGAGCTATTGTTTTTGTGTAGGTACGAGGGACTCGCGCGTAGCCTCCTACTGGATTGATACCTTGGTTCTCAAAAACTAAGGGAAATACTTACGCTACTTTGCTGCATCATCCTCTCCTCTTCGAGGAAATCCAACGCAGTGCTCAAGAGGTAGAAGATAACGATATTGTTAAACTTAAGCTATTTCTGTTTTCGCTTAGAGATCGTGCTAAAGCTTGGTTTTCGTCTTTACCTAAAAATAGTATTGATTCATGGAATAAGTGCAAAGATGCTTTTATCTCTAAGTATTTTCCTCCTGCTAAGATCATCTCTCTTAGAAACGATATTATGAATTTTAAGCAATCATGAGCATGTTGCACAATCTTGGGAGAGGATTAAATTAATGATACGTAATTTTCCTACACATGGTTTGAATTTATGGATGATTATACAAATTTTTTATGCCGGATTGAATTTTGCTTCCAAAAATCTTTTAGACTCGGCCGCGGGAGGCACTTTTATGGAGATCACTTTAGGAGAAGCTACTAAACTCCTAGATAATATTATGGTTAATTATTCTCAATGGCACACTGAAAGATCTACTAGTAAAAAAGTTCTTGCGATTGAAGAGATTAATGTTTTGATTGGAAAGATGGATGAACTTATGAAATCGTTTGCTAATAAGAGTGCTCCTACTGATCATAATGATATGCCTTTGTCTACTTTGATTGAGAATAATAATGAATCTATGGATGTGAATTTTGTTGGTAGGAACAATTTTGGTAACAATGCGTATAGAGGTAATTTTAATTCTAGGCCCTTTCCTAGTAATTCCTATAATAATTATGGTAATTCCTATAGCAATTCTTATGGAAATTATAATAAGATGCCCTCTGATTTTGAATCTAGTATTAAAGAATGTATTAGTTCACAAAAGAGTTTCAATGCTTTGATTGAAGAAAAATTTCTTAAGATTGATGAGTTGGGTAGGAACGTGGATAGAATTTATCTTGATGTTGATTATTTGAAACTTAGATGTATTCCACCTAAGCATGATATGAATGAGTCTCTCAAAGCCATGAGAATTTGCATTGATGAGTGCAAAGAAAGAACCGCTAGGATGCGTGCTAAGAAAGATTGCTTTGTGAAGGCATGTTCTTCTAGTTTTCATGATAATAAAGATGAAGGTATAAAAGTGATTGATGTGTCACCTATTAAATCTTTGTTTTGCAATATTAATCTTGATAATGATGGGATTGGAGATGAGTCAACTTTAGTTAGAAGGCGTCCCAAAAATTCGGAGTTTCTAGATCTTGATGCAAAAATTGATAAAAGTGGGATCGGAGAGGTCAAAACTTTAGATAGCAACGAACCCACTATCTTGGATTTCAAGGAATTTAATTATGACAATTTCTCTTTGATAGATTGTATTTCCTTGTGGCAATCCGTGCTAAATTCTCCTCATGCTTATAGTCAAAATAAAGCTTTTACTAAACATATCACTGATGCTTTGATGCAATCTTATGAAGAAAAACTTGAGTTCGAAGTTTCTATCCCTAGAAAAATTTATGATGAGTGGGAACCTACTATTAAAATAAAAATTAAATATCATGAGTGCTATGCTTTGTGTGATTTGGGTGCTAGTGTTTCCATGGTCCCAAAAACTTTGTGTGATTTGCTAGGTTTCCGTGAATTTGATGATTGTTCTTTAAAATTGCACCTTGCGGATTCCACTATTAAGAAACCTATGGGAAAGATTAATGATGTTCTTATTGTTGCAAATAGGAATTATGTGCCCGTAGATTTCATTTTTCTTGATATAGATTGCAATCCTCCATGTCCTATTATTCTTGGTAGACCTTTCCTTAGAACGATTGGTGCAATTATTGATATGAAGGAAGGGAATATTAGATTCCAATTTCCGTTAAGGAAAGTCATGGAACACTAATATAAATTCCTCACATACATAAATTTATTTTATAATTTTTGGGGTTCCAGATCTTGCACTAGCTACAGATTACTATAGAATGTTCTGTTTTTGACAGATTCTGTTTTTCGTGTGTTGTTTGCTCATTTTGATGAATCTATGGCTAGTAATGGAGTTTATAACCCATATAAAAGTTGTAATACAGTAGGTTTAACACCAATATAAATAAATAATGAGTTCATTACAGTGCCTTGAAGTGGTGTTTTGTTTTCTTTCGCTAAGGAGCTCACGAGATTTTCTGTTAAGTTTTGTGTTGTGAAGTTTTCAAGTTTTGGGTAAAGATTTGATGGATTATGGAACAAGGAGTGGCAAGAGCCTAAGCTTGGGGATGTCCAAGGCACCCTAAGGTAAAATCTAAGGACACCAAAAAGCCTAAGCTTGGGGATGCCCAAGAAGGCATCCCCTCTTTTGTCTTCGTTCATCGGTAACTTTACTTGGAGCTATATTTTTATTCACCACATGATATGTGTTTTGCTTGGAGCGTCTTGTATGATTTGAGTCTTTGCTTTTTAGTTTACCATAATCATCCTTACTGTACACACCTTTTGAGAGACACACACATGAATTGGAATTTATTAGAATACTCTATGTGCTTCACTTATATCTTTTGAGCTATATAGTTTTTGCCCTAGTGCTTCACTTATATCTTTTAGAGCACGGTGGTGGTTTTAGTTTATAGAAATAATTGATCTCTCATGCTTCACTTATATTATTTTGAGAGTCCTTTAGAACAACATGGAAATTTTCTTTTAGGCATAATTAAAACTTTCATATAAGTGCATTGAATACTAAGAGAAGTTTGATACTTAATGATTGTTTTGAGATATGGAGATAGTGATATCAAAGTTGTGCTAGTTGAGTAGTTGTGAATTTGAGGAATACTTGTGTTGAAGTTTGCAAGTCCCGTAGCATGCACGTATGGTAAACATTGTGTAACAAATTTGAAACATGAGGTGTTATTGTATTGTCTTCCTTATGAGTGGCGGTCGGGGACGAGCGATGGTCTTTTCCTACCAATCTATCCCCCTAGGAGCATGCGCATAATACTTGGTTTTTGATGACTTGTATATTTTTGCAATAAGTATGTGAGTTCTTTATGACTAATGTTGAGTCCATGGATTATACGCACTCTCATCCTTCCATCATAGCTAGCCTCTTCGGTACCGTGCATTGCCCTTTCTCACCTTGAGAGTTGGTGCAAACTTCGCCGGTGCATCCAAACCCCGTGATACGATACGCTCTATCACACGTAAACCTCCTTATATCTTCCTCAAAACAGCCACCATACCTACCTATTATGGCATTTCCATAGCCATTCCGAGATATATTGCCATGCAACTTTCTACCGTTCCATTTATTATGACACGCATCATCATTGTCATATTGCCTTGCATGATCATGTAGTGGACATCGTATTTGTGGCAAAGCCACTGTTCATAATTCTTTCATACATGTCACTCATGAGTCATTGCACATCCCGGTACACCGCCGGAGGCATTCATATAGAGTCATATCTTGTTCTAGTACCGAGTTGTAATCATTGTGTTGTAAATAAATAGAAGTGTGATGATCATCATTAATAGAGCATTGTCCCAAAAAAATAGAAAGGCCAAAAAAACAAGGCCCAAAAAAGGGGCAATGCTACTATCCCTTTTCCACACTTGTGCTTCAAAGTAGCACCATGATCTTTATGATAGAGAGTCTCTTGTTTTTTCATTTTCATATACTAGTGGGAATTTTTCATTATAGAACTTGGCTTGTATATTCCAACAATGGGCCTCCTCAAGTGCCATAGGTCTTTGTGAGCAAGCAAGTTGGATGCACACCCACTTAGTTTATTTTGTTGAGCTTTCATACATTTATAGCTCTAGTGCATCCGTTGCATGGCAATCCCTACTCCTTGCATTGACATCAATTGATGGGCATCTCCCTAGCCCATTGATTAGCCACGTCAATGTGAGACTTTCTCCTTTGTTGTCTTCTCCACATAACCCCCTTCATTATATTCTATTCCACCCATAGTGCTATATCCATGGCTCACGCTCATGTATTGCGTGAAAGTTGAAAAAAGTTTGAGATTACTAAAGTATGAAACAATTGCTTGGCTTGTCATCGGGGTTGTGCATGATGAGAGCATTCTTGTGTGACAAAAGTGGAGCATGACCAAACTATATGATTTTGTAGGGATGAACTTTCTTTGGCCATGTTATTTTGAGAAGACATGATTGCTTAGTTATTATGCTTGAAGTATTATTATTTTTATGTCAATATTAAACTTTTATCTTGAATCTTTCGGATCTGAACGTTCATGCCACAATAAAGAAAATTACATTGAAAAATATGTTAGGAAGCATTCCACATCAAAAATTCTGTTTTTATCATTTACCTACTCGAGGACGAGAGGAATTAAGCTTGGGGATGCTTGATACGTCTCCAACGTATCTATAATTTTTTATTGTTCCATGGTATTATATTATCTGTTTTGGATGATAACGGGCTTTATTTTACACTTTTATATTATTTTTGGGACTAACCTATTAACCAGAGGCCCAGCCCAAATTGCTATTTTTTGCCTATTTCAGTGTTTCGTAGAAAAGGAATATCAAACGGACTCCAAACGGAATAAAACCTTCGGGAGCGTGATTTTTGGAACAAACGTGATCCAGGGGACTTGGAGTGGATGTCAAGAAACAGTCGAGGAGGCCACGAGGCAGGGGGCGCGCCTACCCCCTGGGCGCGCCCTCCACCCTCGTGGCCCCTCGTTGCTCGACCGACCTACTTCTTCCTCCTATATATATTCATATACCCCGCAGACATCCAGGAGCACCACGAAACCCTATTTCCACTGCCGCAACCTTCTGTACCCAAGAGATCCATCTTGGGGCCTTTTCCGGAGCTCCGCCGGAGGGGGCATTGTTCAGGGAGGGCCTCTACATCAACTCCATAGCCCCTCGGATGATGTGTGAGTAGTTTACCTCAGACCTTCGGGTACATAGCTAGTAGCTAGATGGCTTCTTCTCTCTCTTTGGATCTCAATACAAAGTTCTCCTTGATTATCTTGGAGATCTATTCGATGTAATCTTCTTTTGCGGTGTGTTTGTCGAGATCCGATGAATTATTGTGGGTTTATGATCAAGTTTATCTATGAACAATATTTGAATCTTCTCTGAATTCTTTTTTTATGATTGGTTATCTTTGCAAGTCTCTTCGAATTATCAGTTTGGTTTGGCCTATTAGATTGATCGTTCTTGCAATGGGAGAAGTGCTTAGCTTTGGGTTCAATCTTACGGTGCTTGATCCCAGTGACAGAAAGGGAAACGACACATATTGTATTGTTGCCATCAAGGATAAAAAGATGGGGTTTATATCATATTGCATGAGTTTATCCCTCTACATCATGTCATCTTGCTTGAAGCGTTACTCTGTTCTTATGAACTTAATACTCTAGATGCATGCTGGATAGCGGTCGATGTGTGGAGTAATAGTAGTAGATGCAGGCAGGAGTCGGTCTACTTATCACGGACGTGATGCCTATATACATGATCATACCTAGATATTCTCATAATTATTCACTTTTCTATCAATTGCTCGACAGTAATTCGTTTACCCATCGTAATACTTATGCTATCTTGAGAGAAGCCACTGGTGAAACCTATGGCTCACGGGTCTATTCTCCATCATATAAGTTTCCAATCTATTTTATTTTGCAATCTTTACTTTCCATCTATATCATAAAAATACCAAAAATATTTATCTTATTATTATTATTATCTCTATCAGATCTCACTCTTGCAAGTGGCCGAGAAGGGATTGAAAACCCCTTTATCGTGTTGGTTGCAAGGTTCTTATTTGTTTGTGTAGGTACGAGGTGACTTGCGCATGGTCGCCTACTGGATTGATACCTTTGTTCTCAAAACTGAGGGAAATACTTACGGTACTTTGCTGCATCACTTTCCTCTTCAAGGGAAAAACAACGCAGTGCTCAAGAGGTAGCAAGCCGCAAACGGAAGTATGGACAGGGGAAGTACAATTCTGGAGCTCAGCAGAAGCCTCGCTTTACCCCTAACTCCGGAGGTTACACCCATAACCATGGAGGCCATACTCACAATGGAGGAAGTTCCCATAACCACAGTTGGCCTAAGAATGGAAACGGGAATGGAGCAAGAAGTAGCCAGAACTGCCCAAACCCAGCAACGCCCGCCAAGAAGGACCTGAGCCATGTTACCTGTTACAAGTGCGGGAAGACTGGGCACTACGCCAACGATTGTTCTGAGTTGAAGAATGGCAATGGAAATGGAAACTCTGGGAAGAAGCCCAATCCCTTCACCAGAGGTCAGGTGAACCACATCAACGTGGAGGAGGTTGAATATCATCCTGACACAGTGATTAGTAAGTTTTTGATTAACTCATTTACCGCACTCGTTCTTTTCGATACTGGTGCATCGCATTCATACATATCAAGGGGATTTGTGGACAAGTTTAAGTTACCAACCTTAGCCCTTAGGTCACCCATGTTAGTAAACTCGCCAGGAGCGGAGTATATGGCCAGCCGATGGTGTGATCGGTTACCCTTAACCATTGGTAGCCATGTTTTCCCCTTAGACCTAATAATTTTGGAGTCCCAAGGACTGGATATAATATTAGGCATGGATTGGTTATCAAAGTATGGAGGAAACATCGATTGTGCTAGTAAGTCAATTTTACTCACCACCCCAGAAGGAAAAAGGATCAAGTATGTGTCTTGACATGCGCCAAGGAGGACCCAAGTGAATTCTCTTTCGGGAGTTGTTTAGGAAGAAGTGCCTGTTGTGAAGGATTACCCGGATGTATTTCCAGAGGAACTACCAGGCATGTCACCAGATCGTGACATAGAGTTTTTGATAGAGTTGTTGCCAGGCACCGGACCAATATCAAAGAGGCCATACCGGATGGCCGCAAATGATCTGGAGGAAATTAAGAAGCAGATTAAGGAATTATGGGAGAAAGGTTACATTCGACGAAGTTTGTCCCCGTGGGGAGCCCCGATGCTCTTGGTTGAGAAGAAGGATGCATCTTTGAGAATGGTTGTTGATTATCGAGCATTAAATGAAGTGACGATCAAGAATAAGTACCCACTACCGATGATCAATGATCTATTCGACCAGTTGCAAGGAGCTAAAGTATTCTCCAAGATCGATCTGCGATCAGGATACCACCAGCTGAAGATCCGAGAACATGATATACCTAAGACAGCTTTCACCACAAGGTACATGCTATATGAGTGCACGGTCATGTCCTTTGGATTGACAAATGCCCCCACCTATTTCATGAGTATGATGAATAAAGTGTTCATGGAGTTCCTGGATAAGTTTGTTGTGGTGTTCATTGATGATATTTTGGTATACTCGAAGAAGGAAGAGGAGCACAAGGAGCATTTGCGTTTAGTTCTCGAGAAGCTCAGGGAACATCAGCTATATGCAAAGTTTAGCAAGTGTGAGTTTTGGTTGAAGGAAGTTGGATTTCTTGGACATGTTATATCGGGAGAAGGTATAGCAGTAGACCCCACCAAGGTTCAGTATGTCACTGAGTGGTTGGCACCCACCTCAGTTGGAGAGATCCACAGTTTTCTGGGACTCGCAGGATATTACCGGAGGTTCATTGAGAAATTTTCCAAGATTGCGAAACCCATGACCGAGTTGTTGAAGAAGGACACCAAGTTCAAATGGACTGAAGATTGTGAGGCCAGTTTTCAGGAGTTGAAGAAACGTTTGGTTACAACCCCAGTGCTGATTCTTCCGGATATACGCAAGGATTTCCAAGTGTATTGCGACGCTTCTCGCTTAGGACTTGGAGGTGTACTTATGCAAGACGGAAGAGTTGTTTCATATGCCTCACGACAGCTTCGACCTCATGAGTTGAATTATGCCACCCATGATTTGGAGTTAGAAACCGTAGTGCATGCACTTAAGACCTAGAGACATTTTCTGATTGGAAATAGATGTGATATGTACACGGATCACAAGAGTTTGAAGTACATTTTCACCTAGAAGGAGTTGAATCTCAGGCAAAGGAGATGGTTGGAGCTTATAAAGGATTATGATATAAAGTTGCATTATCATCCAGGAAAGGCCAATGTCGTAGCAGACGCTTTGAGCCGCAAAAGTTATGTCAATACCCTTGTAAGCGGAGGATTACTGCAGGAGTTAGTCGAGAATCTCAAGGAGCTTCGCTTGGAGGTAGTTCCAAGAGGTTTTGTTTCAGCAATGGAGGTTCAGTCTACATTATTGGGAAAGATTCGAGAAGCTCAGAAGGATGATAAGGAAATCACTGAGATAAAGGAGAAGATGAGCAAGGGAAAAGCCAAGGGTTTCCGTGAGGATGAGCATGAGACTCTATGGTTTGAGGATCGAATATATGTGCCCAATGATACGGAGATCAGAAAGTTAATACTTCAACAAGCTCATGACTCGGCATACTCGATTCACCTCGGAAACACCAAGATGTATTTAGATTTGAAGGAGCATGTCTGGTGGACAGGTATGAAGAAGGATATTGCCGAGTATGTAGCAGTATGTGATGTATGTCAGAGAGTGAAGGTAGAGCATCAGAAGCCAACCAGATTGTTACAGCCTATGCTGATACTGATACGTCTCCAACACATCTATCACTTTTGATTGTTCCATGCTATTATATTATCAACCTTGGATGTTTTATATGCTATTTTATATGATTTTTGGGACTAACTATTAACCTAGAGCCCAGTGCCAGTTTATGCTTTTTCCTTGTTTTTGAGTATCACAGAAAAGGAAAATCAAACGGAGTCCAATTGACCTGAAATTTCACGGAGATCATTTTTGGACCAGAAGAAGCCCACGGAGTACCGGAGATGGCCAGAAGAGTTCCGAGGCCACCACGAGGGTGGGGGCGTGCCCTACCCCCTGGGCGCACCCCCCTACCTCGTGACTACCTGGGAGACCCCCCTGACTTGTCCCCAACGCCAACACCTCTTATATATACAGAAACCTCTAGAAAATAACCTAGATCGGGAGTTCCGCCGCCGCAAGCCTCTGTAGCCACCGAAAACCAATCTAGACCGTTCCGGCACCCTGCCGAAGGGGGGAATCCCTCTCCGGTGGCCATCTTCATCATCCCGACGCTCTCCATGACAAGGAGGGAGTAGTTATCCCTCGGGGCTGAGGGTATGCACCAGTAGCTATGTGTTTGATCTCTTTCTCTCTCTCTCTCGTGTTCTTGATTCGGCACGATCTTGATGTATCACGAGCTTTGCTATTATAGTTGGATCTTATGATGTTTCTCCCCCTCTACTCTCTTGTAATGGATTGAGTTTTCCCTTTGAAGTTATCTTATCGGATTGAGTCTTTAAGGATTTGAGAACACTTGATGTATGTCTTGCATGTGCTTATCTGTGGTGACAATGGGATATCATGTGATCCAATTGATGTATGTTTTAGTGATCAACTTGCGAGTTCCGTGACCTCGTGAACTTATGCATAGGGGTTGGCACACGTTTTCTTCTTGACTCTCTGATAGAAACTTTGGGGCACTCTTTGAAGTTCTTTGTGTTGGTTGAATAGATGAATCTGAGATTGTGTGATGCATATCGTATAATCATACCCACGGATACTTGAGGTGACATTGTAGTATCTAGGTGACATTAAGGTTTTGGTTGATTTGTGTCTTAAGGTGTTATTCTAGTACGAGCTCTAGGATAGATCGAACGGAAAGAATAGATTCATGTTATTTTACTACAGGCTCTTGAATAGATCGATCAAAAAGGATAACTTGGAGGTGGTTTTGTACCCTACAATAATCTCTTCATTTGTTCTCCTCTATTACTGACTTTGGAGTGACTCTTTGTCGCATGTTGAGGGATAGTTATATGATCTAATTATGCTATTATTGTTGAGAGAACTTGCACTAGTGAAAGTATGAACCCTAGGCCTTGTTTCAACGCATTGCAATACCGTTTTCGCTCACTTTTATCATTAGTTACCTTGCTGTTTTTATATTTTCAGATTACAAAAACCTATATCTACCATCCATATTGCACTTGTATCACCATCTCTTCGCCGAACTAGTGCACGTATACAATTTACCATTGTATTGGGTGTGTTGAGGACACAAGAGACTCTTTGTTATTTGGTTGCAGGGTTGCTTGAGAGAGACCATCTTCATACTACGCCTCCCACGGATTGATAAACCTTAGGTCATCCACTTGAGGGAAATTTTCTACTGTCCTACAAACCTCTGCACTTGGAGGCCCAACAACGTCTACAAGAAGAAGGTTGCGTAGTAGACATCAAGCTCTTTTCTGGCGCTGTTGCCGGGGAGGTTAGAGCTTGAAGGTATATCTTTAGATCTTGCAATCGAATCTTTTTGTTTATTATTTTATCACTAGTTTAGTTTATAAAAGAAAACAACAAAAAATGGAATTGAGGGTACGTCATATGCTTCATCTTTTTAATGTCTGTCATGAAAATAAGGATTCCGATAATTGTGCCAAAGTGTTAGAAGAAGAATGCATTAGAATGTTTGGCACTAAATCTTTGTATGATGAGCATGATTGCAATGTTGTTAGTACAAACTCTTTGAATATCCATGATACTAATAATGATTGCACTAGTCATGATGAAGATGTCTCTTATAAGCATGTCAACTTTTGTGGAGTGCATAGAGTTTGCAAGTACACACCAAATAGGGAAGATAGCTTTTGTAAGAGGCATAAGTATTTAGAAACTAAATGGTTGCAAGAAAGGCTAGATGTTTGTGCTGAAAATTTAAATTTTCTTAGCCATCCTTGTGAACTTTGCAATGAACATGGTCATTTAAATATCCAATGCGAATTGTTTCATGATCGAATCGTGTCCAAAAATTGTGATGACTTGATTTCCCTTGCGCATCATAATGAACTTAGTTTGCTTCTGGGTTTTGAAGAAATGAAATGTATAATTAAGGATATTCTAGAATTTGCCCTCGATAATGTTCTTGATGTTGATCTAGAGGAAATTTATATGTATTGCGCGGTGAATTGCATTGAAAGTCCTTATATTGCCAATTACATAAAGACAAGAAAACAAATAGAAGATTAAGAGAATACTAATGAAAGGGAAGAGACTTCCCAATATCCTCCTATTATTTCTTATGATGAATCAGGTAACGAGGAGGAGCTTCTATTCAACCAATCTCATTAATAAGGAGCTCCAAAAAGAGGATTAAACCCACAAATGATGTGGAGAAGAAAAAGAAAAGATGGAGAAGCAAAGGTATAAAGGCATCCCTCTCAAATGATGTTGCTCCTACTACTCATTGTGATGATAATAGTTGTTATAATATTGGTGCTATCCATACTATTAATGATGAGAGTGATTATGTTTATGATATGAAAAGGCCCAAGCTTGGGGATGCTATGTTTGATGAAAATGACATGTTTGAGAATTTATTTGCTGCAATTAATGTTTGTCCCAAGCTTGGGGATGCTATGTTTTATGAAGATGATATTTTTAACCTCCCAAGTTTTGATATGCAAATTTATTACAATGATAGCATGCCTCCTATTTATGATGATTATATTGATGAAAACGTGTTTGGAAGGGTGTCAACTTTAGGAAGTAATGATCCCACTATTTTGGAGGGTGTTGAATCTTATTGTGACAATTATGAAAGTGGATTTGGAGAGGTCATGACTTTATTTAGTAATGATTCCACTATCTTGGAAGAGGTTTCAATCGATTATGATGAGAACAAAGTTGCTACTTATGATAATTATTGTGATGATACTTATGCTATAAAAAGTAGTGATGATTATATTTATAAAACTTGTCATGATTATGATTACCCTATTTCTGAACATTACTCTTTTAATGTGGAAACAATTTGTAGTATTCGAGTTTCTTATGATACTCCCACTATTCCAAATGAGAAGAAATTTTCTTATGTGGAGAGTAATAAAAATTCTATGCTTGTAGATCATGAAAATAATGCTTTATGTGATGGTTATATTGTTGAATTCATTCATGATGCTACTAAAATTATTATGATGGAGGAATATATGCTTGTAGGAATTGCAATAATATCAAGTTTCCTCTCTATGTGCTTAAAATTTTGAAGTTATGCTTTAATTAGTGTGGTTTTATGAAGTTAGCTCTTGTTGGGTGTGGTTTTATGTTTTAATTAGTGTTTGTGCCAAGTAGAACCTTTGGGAAGACTTGGGTGAAGTCTTTGTGATCTTGCTGTAAAAACAGAAACATTAGCGCTCACGAGATTAGCTACCATTGTTTACTAGAGAGTGCTATTAAGTTGATTCTTTTTGCAGATGATTAATAAAAAAATTCATCACGCCCACCAATTTATTTCAGAATTGTTTGAGTTCCATAAGTATACGTTTGATATATATTACTACAGACTGTTCTGTTTTTGACATATTCTGTTTTCTATGTGTTGTTTGCTTATTTTGATGAATCTATTAGTAGTATCAGAGGGTATGAACCATAGAGAAGTTGGAGTACAGTAGATATTACACCAATATGAATTTAGAATGAGTTGACAACAGTACCTAAGTGGTGATTTATTTTCTTATCCTAACAGAGCTTACGAGTTTTCTGTTAAGTTTTGTGTTGTGAAGTTTTCAAGTTTTGGGTAAAGATTCAATGGACTGTGGAATAAGGAGTGGCAAGAACCTAAGCTTGGGGATGCCCAAGGCACCCCAAGGTAATATTCAAGGACAACCAAGAGCCTAAGCTTGGGGATGCCCCGGATGGCATCCCCTCTTTCGTCTGTGTTCATCGGTAACTTTACTTGGAGCTATATTTTTATTCACCACATGATATGTGTTTTGCTTGGAGCGTCATTTTATTTTATTTTGTTTTTCTTGTTGTTTGAATAAAATACCAAGATCTGAAAGTCTTAAATGTTAGAGAGTCTTCACATAGTTGCATAATTATTCGACTACTCATTGATCTTCACTTATATCTTTTGGAGTAGTTTGTCATTTTCTCTAGTGCTTCACTTATATCTTTTTAGAGCACGGTGGTGGTTTTATTTTATAGAAATTATTGATCTCTCATGCTTCACTTATATTATTTTGAGATTCATAAACAGCATGGTGATTTGCTTTGGTTATGAATTTAGTCGTAATATGATGGGCATCCAAGAGGGATATAATAAAAACTTTCATATAGAGTGTAACGCCCCGAGACCGATGTGCCAGGTGTCCTCCAGTTATTCGCTGTTGTTGCCTTGTCTTTGCTTGCGTGTCATGCATTGCATATCATGTCATCATGTGCATTTCATTTGCATACATGTTCGTCTCATGCATCCGAGCATTTTCCCCGTTGTCCGTTTTGCAATCCGGCGCTCCTATGTCACCTGGTGTCCCTTTCTACCTCTTTTCGTGTGCGGGTGTTAAACGTTTTCGGATTGGACCGAGACTTGTCATGCGGCCTTGGTTTACTACCGGTAGACCGCCTGTCAAGTTTCGTGTCATTTGGACTTCGTTTGATACTCCCACGGTTAACCGAGGGACCGAAAAGGCCTCGTGAGTGTTGCAGCCCACCACCCTTCCAAAGTGGCCCAAAACCCACCTAAGACCTCTCCATCATCTCGGTCGTTCGATCACGATCGCATGGCCGAAAACCGCACCTCATTTGGACTCTCCTAGCTCCCTCTACCTATAAATATGTGGCCTTCCCTGAAAATTCCGCGGTACAAACCCTAGATCTCTCCTCTCCGCGCCGCCGGACAATTTTTCCACCGCCGGACATGTCCGCACCGCCCCTCAGCGGATCCGGGATCGCCACATGGCCTCCCAGCGCCTCCCAGCGCCTCCCGCCGCCGCGGCCCTCCGAGGCCCGGGTCGGGCCCTCCCTGGCCCGCACCCGAGCACCGCCCGTGCCTGCGCTGCCGCCGCGCCGGGCCTGTCCTTCGCCGCCGCCTCGCCGCGCCGGCTGGCCGCGCCGCCCCGCTCGCTCGCCGGACCGCCCCGCCGCCCCGGCTCCCTTCGCCTCGCCGCCCGCACCCGCCAGACGCCGCCACGCCGCCCAGCGACCTCCGACGCCATCGCCGCCGACTCGCCGTGCTCCGCCGCCCGGAGCTCCGGCACCGCCCCCGCACCGGCGTCGCCCAGCTCCGGCCACCTCCACCGCAGCGCCTCCTCTCCTCCAAGTCCGGCGACCACGAACTCCGGCGCTGATGAACCTCGGGCCGTGCGCATCTACAGTAACTGCTACAGTAAGGATGTTGTTGTTATGCCATATGTTCATGTTGTTTCCTTGTGATTCGTGCCTCTTTTGAGGATGATCAGTAAGGATGTTTTGTTAAAATTGTGGTGCTCTATCCATCCATGTCTTTGTTTGCAATTATGGAGCACCCTAGCTTGAGTCAATCGAGCTCTATTTTTGCTATAAATGATCCTGGCAGATTGTTGACATGTTTAGCGATTTTGCCAAGGATGTTGCTATTGATCCGTGGATGCTATGTTGTTGTTCTTGCCATTTCTAGCTTCTATGCCATGTCTTGTTGATGGGTGTATGCTTAGTTTGTCATGCCATGCTCTGTAGTGAGTGCATCGAGCTCGTAAACATGCCTACTCGTTAACTGTTCTGCATGCTCCAGTTTTTCACTAAGTCTGAATCTGTTTATGTTTTTGCCATGTTCACATGCTTGCAATTGTATTTTCCGATCCCTTTTGGCTCAAGGTTACTAAGGGACTTTTATTAAGTGCTTTGAGTAGCTTCATGCCATGCCTTGCCTTGCCATGTTAAGTTCCTGTAGCTTGTAGTTTTCATGCTCTAAACTGTGCTTCCTGCTGATAAATTCCAGACTTGTGTTAATTTCACTAAATCTGAAACCTGTTATCATTTGCACTTTTGCCATGCTTGTTTGAACCTTTTATTGAGTGAATTAGCCGTAGCTCAGTTTTTATCTTTTGTCAAGCATCTTGAGTGGATCCCTGCCATGTATTTTGTTGCCATGTTTGAGTGATGTAGCATATTTAACTTGATGCATTTAGATGACTACTTGCTGATTATCGCAGACCGGTGCCATATTTGTTTTGCTTGCCATTTCCAAACCGTGCATCCGATTCCGGTGATCTTTATATCGATTTCAACCGAAATCATCTCACCTTTCCAGTGGCACTCTTGGATATCCAAGTTGAGGCCAGATTCAATCATTCGTTTGCAAATCATGCATATGCATCGCATACCGCATCCCGCATATCATACCATGTTCATGTGTTGGTTGTTTACTATGTTGTGTGCTTCTTTCCGGTGTTTGCTTCTTCGGGTTGGTTCCGATTACGTCGCGTTTGTGAGGATCCGTTCGACTACGTTTGTTTGTCTTCTTCATGGACTCGTTCTTCTTCCTTGCGGGATCTCAGGCAAGATGACCATACCCTGGAAATCACTTCTATCTTTGCTTGCTAGTTGCTCGCTCTTTTACTATGCCTATGCCGCGATACCTACCACTTGCTTATCATGCCTCCTATATTGTTGAACGAAGCCTCTAACCCACCTTGTCCTAGCAAACCGTTGTTTGGCTATGTTAGCGCTTTGCTCAGCCCCTCTTATAGCATTGTTAGTTGCAGGTGAAGGTTGGAGATTTTGTTCCTTGTTGGAACATGGATTTTTGTTGGGATATCACAATACCTCTTATTTAATTAATGCATCTATATACTTGGTAAAGGGTGGAAGGCTCGGCCTTATGCCTGGTGTTTTGTTCCAGTCTTGCCGCCCTAGTTTCCGTCATATCGGTGTTATGTTCCCGGATTTTGCGTTCCTTACGCGGTTGGGTCATAATGGGAACCCCTTGACAGTTCGCCTTGAATAAAACTCCTCCAGCAATGCGCAACCTTGGTTTTACCATTTGCACTAACAACCTACCACCTTCCCTTGGGTTCTGCAGACTTAAGGGTCATCTTTATTTTAACCCCCCCGGGCCAGTGCTTCTCTAAGTGTTGGTCCGAACCGAGCTGCCTGCGGGGCCACCTCGGGGAAACTTGAGGGTTGGTTTTACTCATAGCTAGTCTCATTTGAGTGTGCCGTGAGAACGAGATATGTGCAGCTCCTATCGGGATTTGTCGGCACATTCGGGCGGTGTTGCTGGACTTGTTTTACCATTGTCGAAATGTCTTGTAACCTGGATGCCGAGTCTGATCGGAATATCTTGGGAGAAGGAATATCCTTCGTTGACCGTGAGAACTTGTGATGGGCTAAGTTGGGACACCCCTGCAGGGATTTGAACTTACGAAAGCCGTGCCCGCGGTTATGGGCAGATGGGAATTTGTTAATGTCCGGTTGTAGAAAACCTGAAGTTGACCTTAATTAAAATACATCAACCGCGTGTGTAACCGTGATGGTCTCTTCTCGGCGGAGTCCGGGAAGTGAACATGGTGTTGGAGTTATGCTTGACGTAGGTTGTTCTAGGATCACTTCTTGATCATAGTTGTTCGACCGTGCTTTTGCCTTCTCTTCTCACTCTCATTTGCGTATGTTAGCCACCATATATGCTAGTTGCTTGCTGCAGCTCCACCTCATACCTTTTACCCTTCCTATAAGCTTAAATAGTCTTGATCACAAGGGTGTGAGATTGCTGAGTCCCTGTGACTCACAGATGCTTCCAAAACCAGTTTACAGGTGCCGATGTTACCGAGCAGGTGATGCAACCAAGCTCAAGGAGGAGCTCAATCAAGATCTTGTCCTTTGTGTTGTTCTGTTTCCAGTTGATCAGTAGTGGAGCCCAGTCGGGACGATCGGGGATCTATGTAGCATTTGGGGTAGTCTTCTTTTATTTTGGCTCCGTAGTCAGGCCTTGATTGTATTTGGATGATGTAATGCTTTATTCATGTATTTGTGTGAAGTGGCGAGTGTAAGCCAAATTTGTATCTCTTTCCCTTATGTATTACATGGGTTGTGTGAAGATTACCTCACTTGCGACATTGCTTTCAATGCGGTTATGCCTCTAAGTCATGCTTCGACACGTGGGAGATATAGCCGCATCGAGGGCATTACAAGTTGGTATCAGAGCCTTCCCCGACCTTAGGAGCCCCCTGCTTGATCGAAACGCTGGCGTTATTGAGTCTAGAAATGTTTTGAGTCATTTAGGAATTATATATATCGGAGAGTTAGGACTTCTTTTTACTCCTCAGTCCCTTCGTCGCTCTGGTGAGGCATCCTGACGTAGAGTTTTGACTCTTCTCTTCTCAAATTTCACTAAAAAAAATTTTAGGATCACGCGGGTATCTTGGAATCGTTTCGATGGTTTTGTGACGAGAACATTGTTCTTGGTGCCTCCTGTCATTTAGGGGTTGTGGCAGTGTCCGGGGGAGTTGAGCTCCGAGGTGTTGTCATCACAATTTTATCGTTGAGATTCTGGAATACCTGAGTTTAGTTTCGCCGATATCAAAAATCTCTTTTATGCAGTTGTTGGTGAGATAACCTCGACGCCACCCAGTACTGGGGCGGGAGTTCGGGAGTATTGCCATAACTCGCATAACGGATGCTTTTCGAAGGATGAGGTAAACGATTTTCGAAGGTTTCTTGGTTATGTGTTGAAGGATGGATACAGCTGGATGTAGGATTTGCTAGTTTGGTTGAGATATTATGCTTCCCATGTATCCCCAACACCTGATTGCATAACCAGAAAATTTCGGGAGTTTATAAGTGGGAATTCAAGTAGCTCTTAGGATATCTTTCCGACAGATGTATGATATGAAATTGGGGTTCGACGTCCAGTGGTCTGCCTATCCACAGTTGGTTTTACAGTGGTCTCGTTGTGTCTTAAAGAGTCCTTGGCTATGCCGACTCAGGGACGCTTCGTATGTCATGTGCACTGCCTTGTACATGATGGTGCTGTACGATCGAGCCCGTGTAGGCCCCACCACGAAAACTTCGGACGAAATCTCTATCATATGTTTGTTCCGGCTTATTCTGCAAGCCAATCCTTTGTTTTGTTTTGAGTTGTGGTATTCGAGTTGCTTCAATTTGAAATGTTGATTCCATACCTTTCCTAAGCGGTGTTCTCATATTTCTATGTGGATACCAATCCTTCTTGATCATCGAGATTGTCTTGCCAATCCTTTTCAATCGGTGGTCTCTCGTCAAGCGGATCCGTTCATTTTCAACATCCGCAAGATTCAATCTCAGCTTTCTCAACGTTGTTCATTTCATCCATCCCAAGTTGTCTTTGTTTTTCCCACCCACACACCTTTTTTCTTCAAGGATTCATATTTCTTGATCAAGTGTCCATCTTATTCATGTGAAGTCTCTTCATTCTTTTCTTTCAATGTTCGTATCCGATGATTCTCAGGAAGATTCTAACGGAGCCTCAAGTTTATAATTCTTTGTTCTTTTATCTTCCCCGGTGTGTTCAATGCAATCTTTCTTTGTTGATCACATCCTTTTCCTCGTTTCAAATGTGTTCTTATGTCGGTGCACCTCTTAATCATCCACTGCTCGCTATTCATTTGTTCCGGAGTGCTGAAGATATCTCAGAAGATTCGTGTTTCCACTCTGCTTTCGTTCAAGCTATTTCGAGATTGTTATCTCATTCAAGCCATTTAATTCAACTGGCGCAATCTATCTTTTAAATCGTTCTACGGTGTTTCTTTTGAGTGGGCCCTAACCCACAGGTCTTTTCCCAGGATCTTACCTGACTCTTCTTATTTTACCGGAGCTTCTCAAATTCTCTCAAAAATTTGACGTAAGAATGAATTGTCATCAGTCAAATGCCTTTCTCCAAGATCTTCAAATTCTTTCATCATTGGCTCAACTCCTTCATTATTCATTCTACCGGAGTATCTCAATAATTCTCAGTGGTGGTTCTCGTCATCATTCTCAACATTTGAAGACCGAAGAAGAGCTTCTCTGCAATCATATCCGTTCTCTTTAAGAATCATGGTTCTAGCTTGATGCCATCCTCTCACAATTGTTTTCGATTGTGAGAATTCTGTTCACCCATCCGCAGCATTTCATGAGTTGTTTTTCCATTTCTTTTCCCCGAATTCCATCTTTCAAATATTATTCATTTCTCAGCTTTCAGCTCTCGTTCTCCAATTTTACCGGTGCATCATTCAAGTATATTCTCTAATCAGCTCGTGATCTTTTGTTCTCGTGGATCTAATTTCCCCCAAGTATTTTCATTCGTTCTCTAATCCTTTCCGGTGATTTATCCCTTTACTTCGTTCTTTGCCAATGCTTACGGTGGTTCGTTCAAGATTTTTTCTTCTTTCTTATCATATCAATTCATTCGTTGTTTCCTAATTCTACCGGTGGTTCGTCGAAGACCTTCCCAAGTTTGCACTATATCTCGCTTAATCCTTTCTACGAGAATAAGTAGTATGCCAATTCCGCTGCTTGTCATCAATTTAAATTTGTGAAGGATAAGCATAATGTAATTCTTATTCTTGTTTTCATCCAAGTGATTAACTCCTTATTCCGAAGGCTCATCAAATTCTCGTTTTCATTCGTTTCATCTTTCTTTTCTGGAGTTCCATGTTTTCCGCATTATATCGTCGCGAAGACCCATCTAAAGCATTACAAGGTTTCACCTTGTGTTTTCAACTTCCCTTTCTTTTCGTTATCCTTTTGTTACCGGAGTTCTCACGAAGGCTCAACGTGGTGGTTCATCAAGGACGTAATTCCTTCTCGAAGTGTTCATAAAGATTCTTTTCAGAGGAGCTCAAGTTTTCTTCATCTTGCAATCCGGAGTGAAATTCTTTCACGCATATCTTTTGAGGTGGTGTTATGTCATTCTTGATAATTTCCCTTCGTGCTTCGTGTTTCACAAGTTATCAAGATGAGGTATTTTAAATCCACCAATCTCTTCATTGGAGTTATCCTGGTTTATATTTCACCTAAAGCTTTCCCTAAGGATTGTTGCTATTATGGTGCTTATAATGACCCAAGTTCTTCATTTATCCTCCCGGTGAAATAAGTTTCTCGTCTCCTTGTTTCTTTCCAATCAAATCTATTCCGTGAGTGGCAAGTTGTCACCTCATAATTTTGAGATATCTTCTATAAGTCCATATCAAGCTTATCCTTTCATTGTTGGTTTTCCAACAACTTCGTTCGACCTTTCTCCTTAAGATGCCTTTGCAAGCTCATTGGAGGTAGAAGATGTTGTTTTTTCCCTGTTCCTTTCATTCCTTTTTTTCATTTCTCCCGGAGGCATTGTGTTGCTGCTCTCTCCAAACCTTCTTCTTGTTCTTGTCAGGATCTTGTTCTTGTCATGCTTATCCATTTAACCGGAGTGTTGTGTCCCTTTGCTCAAGCTCTTTCATTTGATCAAGTCTTTCATCTCTTTTCAACCGGAGTGCTGTCCGAATTTGTTGTTCCTTGTTCCTCGTTTCTAACGGAGGTTTTCAACTTTATTCATCTTCGTTGTATTGTTTTCTCGAAATGACTTAACTTTTTCAAGGTTCTTTGGTTTCACTCGTTTGCCAAAGAAGCAACTTAGTTTAAACCTCTCCTCTTTCTCTTCCGTTTTCCCTCCGGTGCCATTCTAGATCTCGGGACGAGATCCTCTCGTAGTGGTGGAGTGTTGTAACGCCCCGAGACTGATGTGCCAGGTGTCCTCCAGTTATTCATTGTTGTTGCCTTGTCTTTGCTTGTGTGTCATGTATTGCATATCATGTCATCATGTGCATTTCATTTGCATACATGTTCGCCTCATGCATCCGAGCATTTTCCCCGTTGTCCGTTTTGCAGTCCGGCGCTCCTATGTCACCCAGTGTCCCTTTCTACCTCTTTTCATGTGCGGGTGTTAAACATTTTCGGATTGGACCGAGACTTGTCATGCGGCCTTGGTTTACTACCGGTAGACCGCCTGTCAAGTTTCGTGTCATTTGGACTTCGTTTGATACTCCAACGGTTAACCGAGGGACCGAAAAGGCCTCGTGAGTGTTGCAGCCCAACACCCTTCCAAAGTGGCCCAAAACCCACCTAAGTCCTCTCCATCATCTCGGTCGTTCGATCATGATCGCGTGGCCGAAAACCGCACCTCATTTGGACTCTGCTAGCTCCCTCTACCTATAAATATGTGGCCTCCCTCGAAAATTCCATGATACAAACCCTAGATCTCTCCTCTCCGCGCTGCCGAACAATTTTTGCACCGCCGGACATGTCCGCACCGCCCCTCAGCGAATCCGGGATCGCCACGTGGCCTCCCAGCGCCTCCCAGCGCCTCCCGCCGCCGCGGCCCTCCCTGGCCCGCGCCCGAGCGCCGCTCGTGCCTGCGTTGCCGCCGCGCCGGGCCTGTCCTTCGCCGCCGCCTGGCCGCACCGGCTGGCCGCGCCGCCCCGGCTCCCTTCGCTTCGCCGCCCGCACCCGCCAGACGCCGCCACGCCGCCCGACGACCTCCACCGACTCGCCGTGCTCCGTCGCCCGGAGCTCCGGCATCGCCCCCGCACTGGCGTCGCCCCGCTCCGGCCACCTCCACCATGTCGCCTCCTCTCCTCCAAGTCCGGCAACCACGAACTCCGGCGCTGATAAACCTCAGGACGCGCGCATCTACAGTAACTGCTACAGTCCCAGATCCAGATCTGGATCCACTCGACGGTTGACTTTCTCCTCCCAAAACCCTAACTTTTTGGCATCTTCATCGCATCATAACTCCGCATCCGTAGCTCCATTTTGGGCGTGTAGCATATCAAAATGTTCGTCTCGACGAGTACATCATTTCATCTCACTGCATCATTTTCATTTGAGGTCATCTTGATGCCCGAAATGTTGTTGGAAGAGGGCTATGTGATGAATTTGGCAGATCTGTTTCAGCAAATGGCATTTTTGTCATTTTTGCCATGATTAATTTGTGCATGCTATGACCCTGAGCTCTACATGTGTTTTGTTATATGCCATGCCATCTTTACAGAGGTGTATGCCATGTATTTTTGTTATATTTGTGGTGACTAGCACAATCTTGCAAAGTAGCGTAATCGGTAATGCTGATTTCAGTGACTTAGAATTTCACAAAGTCCTTATCCTGATTTTGTTGTTATGCCATATGTTCATGTTGTTTCCTAGTGATCCGTGCCTCTTTTGAGGATGATCAGTAAGGATGTTTTGTTAAAATTGTGGTGCTCTATCCATCCATGTCTTTGTTTGCAATTATGGAGCACCCTAGCTTGAGTCAATCGAGCTCTACTTTTGCTATAAATGATCCTGGCAGATTGTTGACAGGTTTAGCGATTTTGCCAAGGATGTTGCTATTGATCCGTGCATGCTATGTTGTTGTTCTTGCCATTTCTAACTTCTATGCCATGTCTTCTTGATGGGTGTATGCTTAGTTTGTCATGCCATGCTCTATAGTGAGTGCATCGAGCTCGTAAACATGCCTACTCGTTAACTGTTTTGCATACTCCAGTTTTTCACTAAGTCTGAATCTGTTTATGTTTTTGTCATGTTCACATGCTTGCAATTGTATTTTCTGATCCCTTTTGGCTCAAGGTCACTAAGGGACTTTTGTTAAGTGCTTTGAGTAGCTTCATGCCATGCCTTGCCTTGCCATGTTAAGTTCCCGTAGCTTGTAGTTTTCATGCTCTAAAGTGTGCTTCCTGATGATAAATTCCAGACTTGTGTTAATTTCACTAAGTCTGAAACCTGTTATCATTTGCACTTTTGCCATGCTTGTTTAACCTGTTATTGAGTGAATCAGCCGTAGCTCAGTGTTCATCTTTTGTCAAGCATCTTGAGTGGATCCCTGCCATGTATTTTGTTGCCATGTTTGAGTGTTGTAGCATATTTAACTTGATGCATTTAGATGACTACTTGCTGATTATCGCAGACCGGTGCCATATTTGTTTTGCTTGCCATTTCCAAACCGTGCATCCGATTCCGTTGATCTTTATAACGTTTCAACCGAAACCATCTCAACTTTCCAGTGGAACTCTTGGATCTCCAAGTTGAGGCCAGGTTCAATCATTCCTTTGCAAATCATGTATATGCATCGCATACCGCATCCCGCATATCATACCATGTTCATGTGTTGGTTGTTTACTATGTTGTGTGCTTCTTTCCGGTGTTTGCTTCTTCGGCCTGGTTCCAATTACGTCGCGTTTGTGAGGATCCGTTCAACTACGTTCGTTTGTCTTCTTTATGGACTCGTTCTTCTTCCTCGCGGGATCTCAGGCAAGATGACCATACTCTCGAAATCACTTCTATCTTTGCTTGCTAGTTGCTCGCTCTTTTGCTATGCCTATGCCGCGATACCTACCACTTGCTTATCATGCCTCCTATATTGTTGAACCAAGACTCTAACCCACCTTGTCCTAGCAAACCGTTGTTTGGCTATGTTACCGCTTTGCTTAGCCCCTCATATAGCGTTGTTAGTTGCAGGTGAAGATTGGAGATTTTGTTCCTTGTTGGAACATGGATTTTTGTTGAGATATCACAATACCTCTTATTTAATTAATGCATCTATATACTTGGTAAAGGGTGGAAGGCTCGGCCTTATGCCTGGTGTTTTGTTCCACTCTTGCCGCCCTAGTTTCCGTCATATCGGTGTTATGTTCCCGGATTTTGCGTTCCTTACGTGATTGGGTTATAATGGGAACCCCTTGACAGTTCGCCCTGAATAAAACTCCTCCAGCAATGCCCAACCTTGGTTTTACCATTTGCACTAACAACCTACCACCTTCCCTTGGGTTCTGCAGACTCAAGGGTCATCTTTATTTTAACCCCCCCCAGGCCAGTGCTTCTCTAAGTGTTGGTCCAAACCGAGCTGCCTGCGGGGCCACCTTGGGGAAACTTGAGGGTTGGTTTTACTCGTAGCTAGTCTCATCTGAGTGTGCCCTGAGAACGAGATATGTGCAGCTCCTATCGGGATTTGTCGGCACATTCGGGTGGTGTTGCTGGACTTGTTTTACCATTGTCGAAATGTCTTGTAACCTGGATGCCGAGTCTGATCGGAATGTCTTGGGAGAAGGAATATCCTTCGTTGACCGTGAGAGCTTGTGATGGGCTAAGTTGGGACACACCTGCAGGGATTTGAACTTTCGAAAGCCGTGCCCGCGGTTATGGGCAGATGGGAATTTGTTAATGTCCGGTTGTAGAAAACCTGAAGTTGACCTTAATTAAAATACATCAACTGCATGTGTAACCGTGATGGTCTCTTCTCGGTGGAGTCCGGGAAGTGAACACGGTGTTGGAGTTATGCTTGACGTAGGTTTTCTAGGATCACTTCTTGATCATAGTTGTTCGACCGTGCTTTTTCCTTCTCTTCTCGCTCTCATTTGCGTATGTTAGCCACCATATATGCTAGTCGCTTGCTGCAGCTCCACCTCAACCTTTTACCCTTCCTATAAGCTTAAATAGTCTTGATCGCGAGGGTGTGAGATTGCTGAGTCCCCGTGACTCACATATACTTCCAAAACCAGTTTGTAGGTGCCGATGTTACCGAGCAGGTGATGCAACCAAGCTCAAGGAGGAGCTCGATGAAGATCTTGTCCTTTGTGTTGTTCCATTTCCAGTTGAGCAGTAGTGGAGCCCAGTCGGGATGATCGGGGATCTGTGTAGCATTTGGGTAGTCTTCTTTTATTTTGGCTCCGTAGTCGGGCCTTGATTGTATTTGGATGATGTAATGCTTTATTCATGTATTTGTGTGAAGTGGCGAGTGTAAGCCAACTATGTATATCTTTCCCTTATGTATTACATGGGTTGTGTGAAGATTACCTCACTTGCGACATTGCTTTCAATGCGGTTATGCCTCTAAGTCGTGCTTCGACACGTGGGAGATATAGCCGCATCGAGGGCGTTACATAGAGTGCATTGAATACTATGAGAAGTTTGATATACTTGATAATTGTTTTGAGATATGAAGATGGTAATATTAGAGTCGTTCTAGTTGAGTAATTGTGAATTTGAGAAATACTTGTGTTGAGGTTTGCAAGTCCCATAGCATGCATGTATGGTAACCGTTGTGTGACAAATTTGAAGCATGAGGTGTTTCTTTGATTGCCTTCCTTATGAGTGGCGGTTGGGGACGAGAGATGGTATTTTCCTACCAATCTATCCCCCTAGGACCATGGGCGTCGTGCTTGGTTTTTGATGACTTGTAGATTTTTGCAATAAGTATGTGAGTTCTTTATGACTAATGTTGAGTCCATGGATTATACGCACTCTCACCCTTCCATCATTGCTAGCCTCTTCGATACCGTGCATTGCCCTTTCTCACCTCGAGAGTTGGTGCAAACTTCGCCGGTGCATCCAAACCCTATGATATGATACGCTCTGTCACACATAAACCTCCTTATATCTTCCGCAAAACAGCCACCATACCTACCTACTATGGCATTTCCATAGCCATTCCGAGAGATATTGCCATGCAACTTTCCACTGTTCCGTTCATCATGACACACATCATCATTGTCATATTGCCTTGCATGATCATGTAGTTGACATCGTATTTGTGGCAAAGCCACCATGGATAATTTAGCATACATGTCACTCTTGATTCATTGCCCATCCTGGTACACCGCCGGAGGCATTCATATAGAATCATACTATGTTCTAGTATCGAGTTGTAATCTTTGAGTTGTAAATAAATAGAAGTGTGATGATCATCATTAATAGAGCATTGTCCCGAAAAATAAAAAGAAAAAATAAAGGCCAAAAAAAGAAAAAAAGGAAAGGCCAAGTAAAAAAAGATAAATAAAAGGGACAATGCTACTATCCTTTTACCACACTTGTGCTTCAAAGTAGCACCATGATCTTCATGATAGAGAGTCTCTTATGTGGTCACTTTGATATACTAAGTGGGAATATTTCATTATAGAACTTGGCTTGTACATTCCAATGATGGGCTTCCTCAAATGCCCTAGGTCTTCGTGAGAAAGCAAGTTGGATGCACACCCACTTAGTTTCTTTTTGATGAGCTTTCATACATTTATAGCTCTAGTGCATCTGTTGCATGGCAATCCCTACTCCTCGCATTGACATCAATTGATGGGCATATCCATAGCCGTTGATTAGTCACATCAATGTGAGACTTTCTACTTTTTTGTCTTCTCCACACAACCCCCATCATTATATTCTATTCCACCCATAGTGTTATGTCCATGGCTCACGCACATGTATTGCATGAAAGTTGAAAAAAGTTTGGGATTACTAAAGTATGAAACAATTGCTTGGCTTGTCATCGGGGTTGTGCATGATGAGAGCATTCTTGTGTGACGAAAGTGGAGCATGACCAAACTATATGATTTTGTAGGGATAAGCTTTCTGTGGCCATGTTATTTCCAGAAGACATGATTGCTTAGTTAGTATGCTTGAAGTATTATTATTATTATTTTTATGTCAATATTAAACTTTTGTCTTGAATCTTATGGATCTGAATATTCTTGCTACAATAAATAGGATTACATGGATAAATATTTTAGGTAGCATTCCACATCAAAAATTCTGTTTTTATCATTTACCTACTCGAGGACGAACAGGAATTAAGCTTGGGGATGCTTGATACGTCTCCAACGTATCTATCATTTTTGATTGTTCCATGTTATTATATTATCAACCTTGGATGTTTTATATGCATTTATATGCTATTTTATATGATTTTTGGGACTAACCTATTAACCTGGAGCCTAGTGCCAGTTTTTGTTTTTTCCTTGTTTTTGAGTATCACAGAAAAGGAAAATCAAACGGAGTCCAATTGACCCGACATTTCACAGAGATCATTTTTGGACCAGAAGAAGCCCACAGAGTATCGGAGATGGGCCAGAAGAGTCCCGAGGCCACCATGAGGGTGGGGGCACGCCCTACCCCCCTGGGCGCGCCCCCCTACCTCATGGCCGCCTCAGAGACCCCCCTGACTTGTCCTCGATGCCAACACCTCTTATATATATATATAAACCTCTAGAAAATAACCTAGATCGGGAGTTCCGCCGCCGCAAGCCTCTGTAGCCATCGAAAACCAATCTAGACCCGTTCCGGCACCATGCAGGAGGGGGGAATCCCTCTCCGGTGGCCATCTTCATCATCCCGGCGCTCTCCATGACGAGGAGGGAGTAGTTCTCCCTCGGGGCTAAGGGTATGTACCAGTAGCTATGTGTTTGATCTTTCTCTCTCTCGTGTTCTTGATTCGACACAATCTTGATGTATCGCGAGCTTTGGTATTATAGTTGGATCTTATGATGTTTCTCCCCCTCTACTCTCTTGTACTGGATTGAGTTTTCCCTTTGAAGTTATCTTATCGGATTGAGTCTTTAAGGATTTGAGAACACTTGATGTATGTCTTGCATGTGCTTATCTGTGGTGACAATGGGATATCACGTGATCCACTTGATGTATGTTTTGGTGATCAACTTGCGAGTTCCGTGACCTCGTGAACTTATGCATAGGGGTTGGCACACGTTTTCATCTTGACTCTCCGGTAGAAACTTTGGGGCACTCTTTGAAGTTCTTTGTGTTGGTTGAATAGATGAATCTGAGATTGTGTGATGCATATCGTATAATCATACCCACGGATACTTGAGGTGACATTGGAGTATCTAGGTGACATTAGGGTTTTGGTTGATTTGTGTCTTAAGGTGTTATTCTAGTACGAGCTCTAGGATAGATCGAACGGAAAGAATAGCTTCGTGTTATTTTACTACGGACTCTTGAATAGATCGATCAAAAAGGATAACTTTGAGGAGGTTTCGTACCCTGCAATAATCTCTTCATTTGTTCTCCACTATTAGTGACTTTGGAGTGACTCTTTGTTGCATGTTAAGGGATTATTATATGATCTAATTATGCTATTATTGTTGAGAGAACTTGTACTAGTGAAAGTATGAACCCTAGGCCTTGTTTCAACGCATTGCAATACCGTTTTCGCTCACTTTTATCATTAGTTACCTTGCTGTTTTTATATTTTCAGATTACAAAAACCTATATCTACCATCCATATTGCACTTGTATCACCATCTCTTCGCTGAACTAGTGCACCTATACAATTTGCCATTGTATTGGGTGTGTTGGGGACACAAAAGACTCTTTGTTATTTGGTTGCAGGGTTGCTTGAGAGAGACCATCTTCATCCTACGCCTCCCATAGATTGATAAACCTTAGGTCATCCACTTGAGGGAAATTTGCTACTGTCCTACAAACCTCTGCACTTGGAGGCCCAACAATGTCTAGAAGAAGAAGGTTGCGTACTAGACATGAGATACCCGAATGGAAGTGGGACAAGCTTGGCATGGATTTTATCACCGGATTACCCAGGACCCGATCGGGATATGATTCTATCTGGGTAGTAGTTGATCGTTTGAACAAGGTAGCTCACTTTATCCCAGTGAAAACCACCTATACAAGCGTGAAGTTGGCCAAGATATATATGACTAGGATCGTATGTCTGCACGGAGTTCCGAGGACCATCGTATCAGATAGAGGGACACAGTTTATCTCGAAGCTTTGGAATCAGGTGCACCAGACTTTGGGTACTGATAACCCACAAGTGTAGGGGATCTACCGTAATTTTTTCGATAAGTAAGAGTGTCGAACCCAACAAGGATAAAAAGGAAATGATAAGCAGTTTTCAGTAAGGTATTCTCTGCAAGCACTGAAATTATCGGTAACAGATAGTTTTGTGATAAGGTAATTTTTAATGAGTAGCAAGTAATAAAAGTAAATAAGGTGCAGCAAGATGGCCCAATCCTTTTTGTAGCAAAGGACAAGCTTGGACAAACTCTTACATGAAGGAAAGCGCTCCCGAGGACATATGGGAATTGTCGTCAAGCTAGTTTTCATCATGTTCATATGATTCGTGTTCGGTACTTTGATAATTTGATATGTGGGTGGACCGGTGCTTGGGTACTGTCCTTACTTGGACAAGCATCCGCAACTACAACAGAAGTATTAAGGTAAACATAACCATAGCATGAAACATATGGATCCAAATCAGCCCCTTACGAAGCAACGCATAAACTAGGGTTTAAGCTTCTGTCACTCTAGCAACCCATCATCTACTTATTACTTCCCAATGCCTCCCTATAGGCCCAAACAATGGTGAAGTGTAGCGACCCGACCTCAGACGGTCAAGTCTCTATGTATCTGTGCTATCCCTGGATCGGTATGCTAGCACACACAGTACATCAATGTATATATCAAAGTGCAATCACATGTATAAGTAACGAAAAACTGATATATACCTTAACAATCTCAGTGGAAACAGGCAAACGGGTGTGGAGTCCCATCAACGCCATCGGCAAGTTGAGTGCGGACCGTAACCCTATCGTATCACTTACTTGTCGGATAATACCTGCAACATAATATGTTGCAGCCGTGTACGTCAGTACGTTGAATGCACTGGCAAGTCACACCACAAGAGATGAATAAATGTCCTATTTATAAATGCAATATGGCTGGTGGTTGGTTCTAAATTTAATTTGCATAAAGCTGATTTTCCCTATCATCAAAAGAACATCATATTGTTACTACATAATTCATCATAATATGATTGAGATGGTTGCTCCATTCAATCTATACCCAAATTCATTAAGACCCATTAATTTAATTAAGAGTGATGAGATCACTCAATTCCCACTTTCCAAATGCTCAAATTGTCCATAACCGGGGACACGGCTAATCGATTAGTTTTACACTCTGCAGAGGTTTGCATACTTTTCCCCACAAGACTCGATCACCTCCTTTGTAGTCCTCGCACTGCCTGGTGTTTGAGAATCGGAAGATCGAGACATAGTCTTTCTGAAGTGTTCCCTCTTAACCCTGGGTAGACCGGTACACCTACATATATAACTACATCTGCTAGTCTACCGCGGTAAGAGGTCACACAATGTACTCAACTAAGCCAGAGCCCATAATAGCTTGTGGCTATGCAGGTAAGCTTCTAGTCATGAAAAATTGATGAATCCCTTTGAGCCTGGGTGGCAGTCCATAGGGTGATCACACGGGTACTCCGGGATCCCCTGGGCAAGTCCACTAGTTTCTCCAGGGTGCCCGGGCAAGTCCACTGGTTTCTCCAGGGTGCCCCTTACCAATCCACCCAGATGTGTGTTAATGTTGCCACCTTAAGGTTGCCCTTAATTATTATCTCACTCACAACTTTCATGATCTCACATACCAATCCCCGTCTACAATGGCATAGAAAAATCCCTACAACGTTGGCGACAAAGAAGTAAAGGCTCAGACCTACCTCATTGCACTACTGGGTTTATAATATAGCCAACTAACATATTCATGCAAACCCTACATCAAAGGACTAAATGCATATATAAAACATAGGTATAAAAGGGCATGATCAAGATGTAACTTGCCTTGTACTGTTGATGAAGATGAAATATTATATTGAGTCATCTCTCCTTCTCATTACGATATATCTAATGATATAAGAAAGTACTTTAACACACAACAACATCCAAATAAAGATCCAAATAAAAAATATTCAAATTACAATACAAAATAAAAAAATAAAAATAAAACATTCCTACATAAGTTGTTAGGACTTGGTTATGGGTTGAGATAAGATCAAGAATGAAAATATGATATAGAGTTTGTTGTAGGGTTGGGTCAAAGTGAAGATCACGGCTTGAAGAGTTGTGAGGCAAGGTTCTACGACAAAGTTTATAATGGGTTTGATTGGAATATTTGACTTGGGTCCAATGAAAATGATAGATGGAGTTGATGCCATAAGGTTTATGTTACAAAAATTTATGTAACATTTCCTAAGTCAAAATTTGTATGATGATGGCATATGACCAGAGAGGTTTTTCTAGGGATCAATCTAAGAGATTTAACTTCGTGTCAAAAGTTATTAAACAATGATCGAGAAGGTCATATTAAGGTGTTGATGTTAAAACAGTGACTAAATCTTGCTGAAAAAATTATGCCATGAGTTCCAACAGAAAGGTGATGTCCTAAGGTCAAACTTTCGTATAATAAACATTTTTATATGATTTATAGATTAGAACATATAGCAAAAGTACTCAATTTAACATTTAAAACAGAACTAAACTTTAACTTGCCAAAAACTGAGATCTTGAATTTTTATAATAAACTAGATGTCCCAAGGAATCCGGGGATATAAAATTTGTCGAATTCGGACTTACGGTCTAGGAGATATGAATTTCCGAAGTTTGAGTATTTTTCTGAAAAACAATTACGGGATTTACACAGTGCTCACCGGAGTTAGTCGCCGGAGTTGGGAAATAAGATCGCCGGAGTTGAGGAAGAAGGCCCCCAACATCAAATAGTAGCAGAACGGCGAAGAGGTCGACAAGGGGAGTCCTTTGGATAAGATCACAGGCTCGGACTTGTCCCGTGGCGGCGTGGAGCGGCCGCCTGAGTTGCCGAACTCCGATGAGCAATTGCTCGCAGAGGAGGAGGTTCAGAGAGGGGTGTTCGGATGGGCTAGTGAGTGGCTTCGAGGCTCTCGTCTGGGTACCTTTTATAGGAGCAGGGGAGGTTAGAATTTGAGCAGGGGCGTTCGTCCACATTATGGCGTTAATGGCGAACGTTACTATGCTCTAGTTGGCCATTAGGGCAGGTTTAGTGTGGGTAACGGAAGGGAACGAGTTAGGGCGGAGTGGGGGTCCGTTCAGAGGGGTTTTGGGCGAGGGAGAGGAAGAGGAGGGGAGGAAGAGGTGGAGGCATCCATGGTTGTTCTCTGTACGTTCTAGGTTCTGTACATGCGCATGGGGAAGAAGAAGATGAGGTGGGCTGGGCAAGAGAGGGAATAAGTGGGCCAAGCCCAATTTGGTTTGGAGGGAGCAAATAACCTATGGGTTTCAAAAAAATTACAAATGAACAAGAGGAAGATGGACTTGGTCCAGTACGTGTACAAAAGTTTACTTACAACAGAAAAATAAAATGTTTACATTATTCTCAATATTATTTAGAGTTCTGCAAATTCACAAAATTATAATTGTGCCATATTAAATATTTTCAAATATATTTTTGGAGAAGTCACATTATCTCCTCTCGTTAAATTTTATTTGATTAATTTGGAAATATTTAAACGACAGTAAAACTCCAAATAATATCATATTTCAATTGGAACTCCAAAATCCAAACAAACTCCATATGAAATATTCATCCACCACATTTGAGAAAGTCATCTTATTCTCACTCCAAAATTGTGATTGTGGTTTCCAATATTTCAAAAAAAGAGTCAAATGGAAATTAAAGCCCTTTTATTTCTTGAATAAACTTCCCCAACCATAGTTTTCTTTATTGGACAAAATGTTATCCAACTTTTATAACATGATTAGAAAAAGTTTTAAACAAGAACTCAAAAGGTTTTAATTCTCGTGAAAATAAAATAATTTCACACAATCCATCACACAACAATCAGACAAACAATCCTATTTATTTATTTAATATAACATTCCAAAATATAGAATTTTGGGATGTTACAAACCTACCACACTTAAAATGAATCTTGTCCTCGAGATTCGAAAAGGCTAGAAAGAAAAGGTTAGGGTTGGGGTCTCCTTGCAATTCCATTGATCATCATGAATGTCCCGGGTGCTGCCACACTTAAAATAAACTCATGCATCACCTCTATAGTGTTGACAACACATTTCTCCTCAAATTTCTTGTAATAACTCCTTCATTGATGCTCTCCTATTAGCGGCATAACATTTCCTTCAATATCCTGGGTCTTTGCATCAAAATGAAATTCTTTCGAGACTGGATCTTCTCATCTAATAGGTCTAGCGCCAATGCTAAACAACTATCGAAAAATCTCATGGAGGTTTGCCATTACTGGTTCCCTGCAAGAAATGGGTCTTGGCTTCATTCTCACCGTGTAACCTATGATTGGCAGCAGCTACCATGTACATGGGTTATCATCATACCATTCTAAGGCTTAGTCAAGGCTTCAATGGGCGTCAACACTTTATTGTGGGTAAGTCACTCAGATTACCATTCCAAATAACAAGAGCGAATGATAAGAGTAAGTTGTCATGGTGGCCAAGCCATGTCGCACCCAAATCATTACCCTGTATAAGGTTTAGTGAATCTCGCATCCTAACACTCGGGCATCCTCACAGGCATTGCAGATTTCTCTTGTCCACGAACTGGGTTAGGATGAATCCATCGATTCTCCGAGCCAAACGGAAACAACTATCGTTTCACCAAACCCTCTAGTTTTACGTATCCTCCTATGGAATAGCTATAAATTGATCGGTAGATGTTTCATGGATCCTTCATAATTCTTCCTTCAACAAGACTGTGCTTGTTCCTCGGTAAATCATGGGCTTGTGGGTTATGGCCCAGTTCAACACTTGTATAGCTTTTACTCATCCTTGGAGTTACAACTGATCCATATTCTCCGGTAATTCACATACCACTTCATTTCCTTCATCTCCTTGTGGTAACCAACATAACAAAAACAAAACGCCAACCTTTTTTTGTCCATCTCCTTTCTACTGATCGACATGAACAACACTTTTCTTCATTGACCATGTGGTTTTACAAAATACTACCACACTTAAAATGAATAACACTTATTCCTCCATAGACCATATTTCTCATATCCTCGAAAATGGTCAAAAATCTAAGAGAGCGGCAACTCTTACAATTCAACATGGCACTCACAATTCAACTTTATTGATCCATGAAATATTACATTCTCCAAGACTTCCATTACATAGGTCAACTCAACCTACTCATGAAAATAAAATTGCTTCCTACTACTTATTACTGATATCATAATCTCGACTACTCAGTTTTAGCTTTCTTTTGATCCGAACATTCCCTAGTATAATGTCCCACTTCCTTACAATGAAAGCAAATGGCTTCCGACTTGTCTTGAGGCTTCCTTGTCATTTTCTGGACTCCTTGGGTTCTTGGCTTCTTGTCCGAACATTCATGGTAGTAGTGTCATGAGTTCTTGCACCTGAAACATGTGATATGACTCAGGTCCTTCTCTGCAAAAAATGGGTTACTCTGGGGAGGTATTCGTTTCCTCTTCGGGGGCTTCTTCGTACAGATCAGGGCTTCTATTTCATGTGGATTAAATTCCACTTCTTCTATCGGGAAGTATTCTGGATTCACTTTTGTTTCCTTGGTGCAATACTGTGAAAAATGTCCTTTTCCTCCACATGAATAGCAGGCTTTGGAATAAAATCTAGTTAGGTCTTCTCCATCAGGGTCTTCAACATCGTCCTTCATCACAGATTCTTCCATACCTTCTCGGAGGGCTTCCTTCATTCCTTCCTTCTGCTTCCGGGTAGTTTGTTGTACCACGGGATAAATGTGACACTGAGCAGGGTAGTGATCCGTTCCTTCACATAAGAAACATGTAACCTGCCAAGTTGGGCATTTTCCGGCTGGGTGATTTTCTTCACAATGTGGGTATCCGTCCTTGTGTTCTTTATGGGTGTGTCCAATTTCTCCGCAAATCTTACATGCACAAGGTTTCTTCATCATCTTACTATCGTAGGGCCTCCGGGTAAGACGAGACCTTAGCAGAGTCGTCTTGAATTCTTCCCAAGTCTTTTCTCCATTCCATCCTTGTATAGCTTGATGCATTTTCCACCATGTTGCGGCACTTCCTTCAAAGTACTGAAGAGCGTATGGTACTTCATCCTTTCTTTCAACAAGGTTGATCCTCAGGTGATTCTCCATGTTACGAATCCATTGCTCGGTCTCCAACTGAGTCTTAGGTCCCGAGAATTTGAGTCCATCTTCATTCATCATCTATTGGGTCCAAGGGTTTTGGGATGAGATAGAGTTGGAGGAATAGAGAGAGATACACACCACAAACAACTCAACCATGGTTCACACATTCATTCAATCAAACAATAATATAGTACTGCCACCCACATAAGTTGGTATGGTCAGATGCTCAAATCGTAAACGTTCAAACTTATTTTCTCATGGTGGTCTACTACTAAACTAACTTCTCCAGGTCCTGATTCGAGTCTCCACGAGGCTTCTTCTGCTTGTGTTGGATATTCTCCAGTTCTCCAGCCAGATAATCTCTATCGAGACGGAGTTTCCTATGGCGTCCCAGTATGTCTTGGAGTTGATTCTTGAGCTTCTTGATCTCACCATCTTTGGCATGAGCTATGGTCCTGCTGTTCTCCAGTTCCTGACAAAGTTTTCGAACTTCACGGTCTTCCTCTGCATGCTTGGTTACCTACAGCTTCTGGGCCTCTAGTTCTTCATGCAGTGCTTCCTTATCGAATAAGACTTCGAGAAGGTCCATCTGGAGGTTCTTGATGTAATGCTCCAAGTCTTGGTTATACATCGTCAGACATGAAAGCTTCAGCTTTTGCTCCTTCATCAGTAAGATATGTGCTCCACCAGCTTTCTGCCATCCAAGCTTTCCAAAATTGTTCTTGCTTAGCTCATTACGACGGCGATAGCATAGGCGTGCAATTGCATCATGAATGGCAGTGTTGATGCCCATACCCTTGTTGCGGGCTATCATCTCATAAGTGATATCTCCTTTCTTGGGGTCTCCTTGACGTCCAAAAACTCGAGTCTTAATGCCCCAAGTTCCGGTTCTTCTCTTGTTCACCTTGATCTCCGGTATCGGCAACTTCAGCAGTCTAACCAGTACCATGAGGGTTGGACCACAAAGAACGTCCTTGTAGTGCTCTCTGATGTTCATTGTGAAATTCTCCATCTAAAATTTGGAAATTAGAAGAGTTTTGGTCAAGGGTTTAAAAGATGAGGGAAAATTCCAAGGCAAAAATTGTTCTCTTGGGGTCTTGCTGGTACTAAGCCATTTCCTAGGGTCACGTCCTACAGTCAACATGTACTCTGATACCATTTCTGTAGCGACCCGACCTCAGACAGTCAAGTCTCTATGTATCTGTGCTATCCCTGGATCGGTATGCTAGCACACACAATACATCAATGTATATATCAAAGTGCAATCACATGTATAAGTAACGAAAAACTGATATATACCTTAACAATCTCAGTAGAAACAGGCAAACTGGTGTGGAGTCCCATCAACGCCATCGACAAGTTGAGTGCGGACCGTAACCCTATCGTATCACTTACTCGTCGAATAATACCTGCAACATAATATGTTGCAGCCGTGTAGGTCAGTACGTTGAATGCACTGGCAAGTCACACCACAAGAGATGAATAAATGTCCTATTTATACATGCAATATGGCTGGTGGTTGGTTCTAAATTTAATTTGCATAAAGCTGATTTTTCCCTATCATCAAAAGAACATCATATTGTTACTACATAATTCAGCATAATATGATTGAGATGGTTGCTCCATTCAATCTATACCCAAATTCATTAAGACCCATTAATTTAATTAAGAGTGATGAGATCACTCAATTCCCACTTTCCAGATGCTCAAATTGTCCATAACCGGGGACACGGCTAATCGATTAGTTTTACACTCTGCAGAGGTTTGCACACTTTTCCCCACAAGACTCGATCACCTCCTTTGTAGTCCTCGCATTGCCTGGTGTTTGAGAATCAGAAAATCGATACATAGTCTTTCTGAAGTGTTCCCTCTTAACCCTGGGTAGACCGGTAGACCTACATATATAACTACATCTGCTAGTCTACCACGGTAAGAGGTCACACAACGTACTCAACTAAGCCAGAGCCCATAATAGCTTGTGGCTGTGCAGGTAAGCTTCTAGTCATGAAAAATTGATGAATCCCTTTGAGCCAAGGTGGCAGTCCATAGGGTGATCACACGGGTACTACGGGATCCCCTGGGCAAGTCCACTGGTTTCTCCAGGGTGCCCGGGCAAGTCCACTAGTTTCTCCAGGGTGCCCCTTACCAATCCACCCAGATGTGTTTTAATGTTGCCACCTTAAGGTTACCCTTAATTATTATCTCACTCACAGCTTTCATGATCTCACATACCAATCCCTATCTACAATGGCATAGCAAAATCCCTACAACGTTGGCGACAAAGAAGTAAAGGCTCAGACCTACCTCATTGCCCTACTGGGTTTATAATATAGCCAACTAACATATTCATGCAAACCCTACATCAAAGGACTAAATGCATATATAAAACATAAGTATAAAAGGGCATGATCAAGATGTAACTTGCCTTGTACTGTTGATGAAGATGAAATATTATATTGAGTCATCTCTCCTTCTCATTACGATATATCTAATGATATAAGAAAGTACTTTAACACACAACAACATCCAAATAAAAAATATTCAAATTACAATACAAAATAAAAAAATAAAAATAAAAACATTCCTACATAAGTTGTTAGGACTTGGTTACGGGTTGAGATAAGATCAAGAATGAAAATATGATATAGAGTTTGTTCTAGGGTTGGGTCGAAGTGAAGATCACGGCTTGAAGAGTTGTGAGGCAAGGTTCTACGACAAAGTCTATAATGGGTTTGATTGGAATATTTGACTTGGGTCCAATGAAAATGATAGATGGAGTTGATGCCATAAGCTTTATGTTACAAAAATTTATGTAACATTTCCTAAGTCAAAATTTGTATGATGATGGCATATGACCAGAGAGGTTTTTCTAGGGATCAATCTAAGAGATTTAACTTCGTGTCAAAAGTTATTAAACAATGACCGAGAAGGTCAAATTAAGGTGTTGATGTTAAAACAGTGATTAAATCTTGCTGAAAAAATTATGCCATGAGTTCCAACAGAAAGGTGATGTCCTAAGGTTGAACTTTCGTATAATAAACATTTTTATATGATTTATAGATTAGAACATATAGCAAAAGTACTCAATTTAACATTTAAAACACAACTAAACTTTAACTTGCCAAAAACTGAGATCTCAAATTTTTATAATAAACTAGATGTCCCAAGGAATCCGGGGATATAAATTTGTCGAATTCGGACTTACGGTCTAGGAGATATGAATTTCCGAAGTTTGAGTATTTTTCTGAAAAACAATTACGGGATTTACACAGTGCTCACCGGAGTTAGTCGCCGGAGTTGGGGAAAAAGATCGCCGGAGTTGAGGAAGAAGGCCCCCAACATAAAATAGTAGCAGAACGGCGAAGAGGTCGACAAGGGGAGTCCTTTGGATAAGATCACAGGCTCGGACATGTCCCGTGGCAGCATGGAGCGGCCGCCGGAGTTGCCGAACTCCGACGAGCAATTGCTCGCAGAGGAGGAGGTTCAGAGAGGGGTGTTCGGATGGGCTAGTGAGTGGCTTCGAGGCTCTTGTCTGGGTACCTTTTATAGGAGCAGGGGAGGTTAGAATTCGAGCAGGGGCGTTCATCCACATTATGGCGTTAATGGCGAATGTTACTGCGCTCTAGGTGGCCATTAGGGTGGGTTTAGTGTGGGTAACGGAAGGGAACGAGTTAGGGCGGAGTGGGGGATCCGTTCAGAGGGGTTTGGGGCGAGGGAGAGGAAGAGGAGGGGAGGAAGAGGTGGAGGCATCCATGGTTGTTCTGTGTACGTTCTAGGTTCTGTATATGCGCATGGGGAAGAAGAAGATGAGGTGGGCTGGGCAAGAGAGGGAATAAGTGGGCCAAGCCCAATTTGGTTTGGAGGGAGCAAATAACCTATGGGTTTCAAAAAAATACAAATGAACAAGATGAAGATGGACTTGGTCCAGTACGTGTAGAAAAGTTTACTTACAACAGAAAAATAAAATGTTTACATTATTCTCAATATTATTTAGAGTTCTGCAAATTCACAAAATTATAATTGTGCCATATTAAATATTTTCAAATATATTTTTGGAGAAGTCACATTATCTCCTCTCGTTAAATTTTATTTGATTAATTTGGAAATATTTAAACGACAGTAAAACTCCAAATAATATCATATTTCAATTGGAACTCCAAAATCCAAACAAACTCCATATGAAATATTCATCCACCACATTTGAAAAAGTCATATTATTCTCACTCCAAAATTGTGATTGGGGTTTCCAATATTTCAAAAAAAGAGTCAAACGGAAATTAAAGCCCTTTGATTTCTTGAATAAACTTCCCCAACCATAGTTTTCTTTATTGGACAAAATGTTATCCAACTTTTATAACATGATTAGAAAAAAGTTTTAAACAAGAACTCAAAAGGTTTTAATTCTTGTGAAAATAAAATAATTTCACCCAATCCATCACACAACAATCAGACAAACAATCCTACTTATTTATTTAATATAACATTCCAAAATATAGAATTTTGGGATGTTACATGAAGTCTCATGTAGTCGACGTTCACATGACACCACTAGAGGGATGACAACATACATCTCATCAAAATATCGAACGAATACCAAATTCACATGACTGCTTATAGCAAGACTTCTCCCATGTCCTCAGGAAAAGACGTAACTATTCACAAAGCATATTCATGTTCACAATCAGAGGGGTATTAATATGCATAATGGATCTGAACATATGATCTTCCACCAAGTAAACCAACTAGCATCAACTACAAGGAGTAATCAACACTACAAGCAACCCACAGGTACCAATCTGAGGTTTGGATACAAAGATTGGACACAAGAGATGAACTAGGGTTTGAGATGAGATGGTGCTGGTGAAGATGTTGATGGAGATTGACCCCCTCCCGATGAGAGGATCGTTGGTGATGACGATGGTGATGATTTCCCCCTCCCGGAGGGAAGTTTCCCCAATAGAACAGCTCCGCTGGAGCCCTAGATTGGTTCCGCCAAGGTTCCGCCTCGTGGCGGTGGAGTTTCGTCCCGTGAGCTTGCTTATGAATTTTTTCTCAATGAAAGACTCCATATAGCCAAAGATGGGTATCATAGAGCCACCAGGGGGCCCACGAGGCAGGGGGCGCCCAGGGGGGTAGGGCACGGCCCCCACCCTCGTGGACGGTGGGTGGCCCCCCTCTAGTACTTCTTTCGCCCAATATTTTTTATATATTCTAAAATAGTTCCCGTGGAGTTTCAGGACTTTTGGAGATGTGCAGAATAGGTCTCTAATATTTGCTCCTTTTCCAGCCCAGAATTTCAGCTACCGGCATTCCCCCTCTTCATGTAAACCTTGTAAAATAAGAGAGAATAGGCATAAGTATTGTGACATAATGTGTAATAACAGCCCATAATGCAATAAATATTGATATAAAAGCATGACGCAAAATGGACGTATCAACTCCCCCAAGATTATACCTCGCTTGTCCTCAAGCGAAAGCCGAAATCGAAAAATATGTCCACATGTTTAGAGATAGAGGTGTCGATAAAATAAAATACGGACATGGGGGCATCATGATCATTCTTAGAACAACGACATATATATTGCCATATGATCTCCCATGCTAAAGTAACAATTCATTCACATACGCAAGTATGAATCAAAAACTTCATTGAAAACTAACAAACAATAATCTCAGTCATTGAAGCAATTGCAATTTATCATAACATAGGAAAGAGTCAATATAAGAGCTTCTCAGCAAGTCCACATACTCAACCATCTTTTAGTCTTTCACAATTGCTAACACTCATGCGATATTTATGGTTATGAAGTTTTAATCGGACACAGAGAAAGACAAGAGCTTATAGTTTTTCCTCCCAATGTTTTACCTCAAGGGTAGTGTCAACAATAATAGTTCATGAAAACCCACATCCAATTAGCCATACATATCAAGATCTTTCCAACACATTGTGCTTGCCAAAGGATAAAATGTAAAAGGGAAAGGCAAAGATCACCATGACTCTTTGCATGAAGTATAAGAAAAGAATAAAAGATAGGCCCTTCGCAGAGGGAAGCAGAGGTTGTCATGTGCTTTTATGGTTGGATGCACGAGATCTTAATGCAAAAGAACGTCACTTTATATTGTCACTTGTGATATGGACCTTTATTATCCAGTCTGTTGCTTTTATTTCTTCCACATCAAAAGATCGTATAAAGCTTATTTTATCCACACTAATAAGTCATACATATTTAGAGAGCAATTCTTATTGCTTGCAACGATGACAAGTTACTTGATGGATCTTACTCAATCCACAGGTAGATATGGTGGACTCTCATGGCAAAACTGGTTTAGGGATATTTGGAAGCACAAGTAGTATCTCTACTTGGTGCAAAGAAATTGACTAGCAAGAGAGGGAAAGGCAAGCTCAACATGTTGGATGATCCATGACAATATAATTTATCTCAGATGTAAGAAAACATAACCCATTACATTGTCTTCCTTGTCCAACGTCAACTCTTTAGCATATCATACTTTAATGAGTGCTCACAATTATAAAAGATGTCCAAGATAGTATATTTATATGTGAAAACCTCTCTTTCTTTATTACTTCCTATTAATTGCAACGATGACCAAAACTATGTTTGTCAACTCTCAACAACTTTTATTCATCATACTCTTTATATGTGAAGTCACTACTCCCCATAAGATCCATATGATCTCTTTATTTCTTTTATTTCTTTTCTTTTATTTTATTCCCTCAAGATCATAGTAAAATAATCAAGCCCTTGACTCAACACCAATCTTTATTATATATAGCTCACGGACTCAATTACATAGAAGGATCATAAAGCAAAACTCATAACTAGATCATACTAAAACTTTATTCTACTAGATAAAGATATTACCAAAAGGATCGAACTAAGAAAAACGATAAAGATAAAAGTGATGGTGATACGATACCGGGGCACTCCCCCAAGCTTGGCAGTTTCCAAGGGGAGTGCCCATACCCATGTGTTTATGTTTCCTTCTTTGGGGGTGGTGATGTGATATTCTTGGCGATGATGCCCCTCAGGATACGATTCTCTTCCTCGAGCTTATTGACTTGCTGCTTGAGGTCCATTATTTCCTTACGGAGCTTGCCCGTGACGGCTAAAGCTCCTTTCACCCAAGGATGTTGCATAGCTGTGGGAGAACAAGTAACACTCTTTTTCATGTTTTCATAAGAAAGAAATCTAACATTGGAAGGGATGACCAAGTTTGGAATACCTGAGCTCTGTAGTTCCCCCGTCGTGAATCTGGCTCGGAAACGAGAAGTAACTTCTTCATCCTCTTCCATGGCATCTATCCTTTTCAAGTCAGCCTCCATCTCTTCCTCGGTTGATGGCCCAAAGTGGTCAGCATTGCTGTTTGCTCTTGGCCCCGGTGTCGGATGGGAAACCCGACTCTCCCCGACAGACTCTTGAGAAGACATCTTGCTCTAAATCTGCAGCAGAAACAGCTCGAAACAAAAACAGAGGATTTTTGCATGGTACGGTGGTCAAAACCTTCAGGAGATTATATAATGAATTTTTACCGACCAAAAGAAGTATCGTGCAAGAAAACGGAGTCCGTAGAGCACACAAGGTGCCCACGAGGCAGGGGCGCACCCAGGGGGTAGGGCGCGCCCTCCACCCTCATGGAAGCCTCGTGTCCTTTCCGGTCTGCTTCTTATTTTCCTATTTTCTTAAATATTCCAAAACGGAGAAAATTGCCATTAGAATTGTTTTGTAGTCGGTTTACTTACGGTACCACGTACCTATTCCTTTTCGGAGTCTGAAACATTCTGGAAAGTGTTCCTTATGTATGCCTTTCAGGTTACGGTTTCAATAACATTAGTTTCAACATTTATAGGATTACCTGAGATATAATGTTTGATTCTCTGACCGTTCACCACCCTCGGATTTGTGCCTTCGAAGTTGTTGATTTTTATGGCACTGGAGTGATAGACCTCCTCGATGATGTAAGGACCTTCCCATTTAGAGAGGATTTTTCCTGCAAAAAATCTTAAACGAGAGTTGTATAACAATACATAATCACCTACATTAAACTCATGCTTTTGTATCCTTTTATCATGCCATCTTTTAACCTTTTATTTAAACAGTTTAGCATTCTCCTAAGCCTGGGTTCTCCATTCATCAAGTGAGCTAATGACAAAAAGCCTCTTCTCACCGGCAAGTTTGAAGTCATAGTTGAGCTCTTTAATAGCCCAATATGCCTTATGTTCTAATTCAAGAGGTAAGTGACAAGCCTTTCCATAAATCATTTTATACGGAGACATACCCATAGGATTTTTATATACAGTTCTATAGGCCCATAATGCATCATCAAGTTTCTTGGACCAATTCTTTCTAGATCTATTAACAGTCTTTTGCAAAATTAATTTAAGCTCTCTACTACTAAGTTCTACTTGACCACTAGACTGTGGATGATAAGGAGATGCAATTCTATGATTAACATCATACTTAGCAAGCATTTTACAAAAAGCACCATGAATAAAATGTGAACCACCATCAGTCATTAGATATCTAGGGACTCCAAACCTTGGAAAAATAACTTCTTTAAGCATCTTAATAGAGGTGTTATGATCAGCACTACTAGTTGGAATAGTTTCTACCCACTTAGTAACGTAATCAACAACAACTAAAATATGTGTATACCCATTAGAGGAAGGAAAAGGTCCCATATAATCAAAGCCCCAAACATCAAATGGTTCAATAACAAGTGAATAATTCATAGGCATTTCTTGATGTCTACTAATATTACCAATTCTCTAACATTCATCACAAGACAAAACAAACTTACGAGCATTCTTGAAGAGAGTAGGCCAACAAAAACCGGATTGCAACACCTTATGTGCAGTTCTTCCCTAGCATGGTGTCCTCCATAAGCCTCGGAGTGACACTTGCGTAGGATTTGTTCCTGTTCATGCTCAGGTACACAACGTCTAATAACACCATCTACTCCTTCTTTATAAAGATGTGGGTCATCCCAGAAGTAATGTCTTAAATCATAGAAGAACGTTTTCTTTTGCTGGTACGTGAAACTAGGTGGTATAAATTTAGCAACAATATAATTAGCATAATCAGCATACCATGGAGCAGTACGAGAAGCATTTATGACAGCTAGTTGTTCATTAGGAAAGCTATCATCAATAGGTAGTGGGTCATCAAGAACATTCTCTAACGTAGACAAGTTGTCTACAACGGGGTTCTCAGCTCCCTTTCTATCAATAATATGCAGATCAAATTCTTGAAGCAAGAGAACCCATCTAATAAGTCTAAGTTTAGCATCTTCCTTTTCCATAAGATATTTAATAGCAGCATGATCAGTGTGAACAGTTACTTTAGAATCAACAATATAAGGTCTGAACTTATCACAAGCAAATAAAACTGCTAAAAATTCTTTTTGAGTAGTAGCATAATTTCTTTGGGCACTATCTACAGTTTTACTAGCATATTGAATAACATTTAATTTCTTATCAACTATTTGGCCTAGAATAGCCCCTATAGCATAATCACTAGCATCACACATAATTTCAAATGGTAAATTCCAATCAGGAGGTTGAACAATAGGTGCAGAAACCAAAGCTTTCTTAAGTATTTCAAATGCTTCTACACAGTCATCATCAAATTCAACAGGGACATCTTTTTGTAAGAGATTAGTCAGAGGCAGAGAGATTTTAGAGAAGTCCTTAATGGACCTCCTATAAAAACCGGCATGACCAAGGAAACTTCTTATACCTTTAATGTCCTTAGGACATGGCATCTTTTCGATAGCATCAACTTTAGCTTTATCAACTTCAATACCTCTTTCAGAAATTTTATGCCCCAAGACAATACCTTCATTAACCATGAAGTGGCACTTCTCCCAATTCAAGACAAGATTAGTTTCTTCACATCTCTGCAAAACTCGATCAAGGTTGCTTAAGAAATCATCAAAAGAAGTCCCATAAACAGAGAGGTCATCCATGAATACCTCAACAATCTTTTCACAAAAGTCAGAGAATATAGCAGTCATACATCTTTGAAAGGTAGCAGGTGCATTACATAAACCAAAAGGCATACGTCTATAAGCAAAGGTACCGAAAGGGCAAGTAAAAGTTGTCTTTTCTTGATCCTCTTTTGACACAGGTATTTGAGAGAAACAGAATAACCATCTAGAAAGCAAAAATGTGTATGTTTGGATAATCTTTCTAGCATTTGATCAATAAAATTTATAGGGTAATGATCCTTTTTAGTAGCTTTATTTAATTTACGGAAATCAATTACCATTCTATAACCTGTAACAATTCTTTGTGGGATAAATTCATCTTTATCATTAGGAACAACAGTAATACCTCCCTTCTTAGGGACACAATGGACAGGACTTACCCACTAACTATCAGCAACGGGGTTGTGACGCCCCAAGACCGGAGCTTCAGATGCCTTCCTTGTTTTTCCGAGTTTCGCTGTGTGTTTCATTTGTGCCTGCTCTTTTATTTTTGCATTGCATCATGTCATCATGCCATCATGTCATTTCTTTTCTTAACTCAACTAAATGGCATGGATCTTTGATCCATTTAAATCGAGGGAGTTCACATGGTGAAATTCTCTTTATAACATATAAAAGTCTCCTACTATTTTTAGGGAGCTATTATAAAGTATTCCAATTATTTGGATTTAGCGCAAACACACTTGCAAAATATCCCAATGCTTTTGTTATCTTAAGTCTTGGACTCCAACCTTGTCATATATTCGTTCATCTTATTCCGGTGCTCCACCAAAAATCTGAACATTGTTAGACACCTCTAATTCCTAGCCCTTGTTCAAACCATTTGAATTAAATTCAAATGACTTTGAATTAAATCCTTGCAATCACGCCTCTCCTATTTTTCTTGGAACCAGCGCATTTTTGCGAGTCCTGGAAATTTATTCCCGTGCCCAAACTCTTTCTCTACCTTTTTCTTTTCTTCCCTTTTCTTCCTATTTTTCTGTTGTTTTTGAATAAGAGCAAATAGAGGGAGAGAAGAGCCCACCCTCTTAGGCCTGCCAGGCCTGCCCTTTTGCCTCAAGGCCCAGCTGACCCCCCTCCTCTCTACTGGGCCGGCCCCAAGGCCACCTCCCCCGCAGGCCCACCTAATCCCTAGCCCAGTTCAGCCTCCTGCTAACCCTAGCCCGACACCCTCTCCCTCGTTTCCCTCCAGTGCGCCGCCACCACCCACGACGACACGAGCCCCGCTCGATCCCCTCGCGCACCCCATCTCCCTCGAACCCCTTCCTCCTCCTTCGTCCATTTTCCCTCGCGCCGCCAGAAGCTCCCTCGACCTGCCCGCGCCCCTGCCGGCCCTCCTCCGACCTCATCCTCACGAGCATGGCCGCCGGGATGCCACTTCACCGGTCCCCGTCACTCCGCCTCTCCAGGAGCCAGCAGGCGCACCGCCGCCTCGCCAGGAGATCGCCGCATCGTCGGAGTATGCCGAGCGCCACCTACCCTGTTCGGATCCCTCACCGGAGGCCACCACCACGACCCTGCCGGCGCCAGCCGTCCTCCACGAGCTGCCAAGCCCCGCCATGGCCGCGCCCCTGCTGCTGAGGCCCTGCCGCCAAGTTCCTTCTACGACCTCGAGCCCCAAGCACCACCTCGTCACCCTGCTTCGTCCAGTCGCCGCGTCGCCATGCTCCAGCACCGCTTCGAGCTCGACTTCCTCGATCTCCATGCCATCCCGGAGTCTCTCGCCGCCATGCCGAGTCATGCTGCTGCTGTTGCTTCGCTGTAGAGCTCCGCCACGTCAAGTAACCCTGCTTTCGAGCGACAGGATGGGGTCCCGTGTCTGCGCTGACTTCCCTGTCGCAAGCCTCCATGCGGCTTCGTCGTTCTCCCGAGGTCCTTGTGCTACTTCTTTTCAGACCATCAAGACCGGCAAGGTCTACTACAGGGATACCACGTACCACGACACACGGATGCCCGAACGAGTACCATGACAGACCGCCAAGTACCCCTTCGAATCCTTCAAGACCGTCAAGTGAACAACTACCATCGCTCCAAGATCCGAATGGCTATGACGACAAGTGTGACCCTTCGGATGCGCCAAGTTCGTCTACACATAAACCCCAAGTACCACTCATGTCGACAAGACCCGCAAGTCAGACCCTGAACGATCGACGTCTCGTGGACTGTGTACAGCTACCGTCGCAAGAACGGGTCCGGAAAGTCTGAAGACCCCAAGTACCACGACACCGATGACATGAACGTCTACGGAAACTCATGCAATGATAAACATGTACCACTACCATCGCCGAGATCGCGAGAACCTCTATCATCGACCCTAGAGCGTGCGAGAACGACTACTTCCACTACCGCCGTCGCGAGAACGTCTACTTCCTCTACTTTGCACCGAACGAGAACTGTCCCGCTTGCACGCTTTGAAGGTATAACCTCGAGACGACGTCCGTGAACGAATGCTTGAGATGTTTGAGATGCTCATGTTTGCACTGTGTCCAAATTTGTCACTCGTTTCCTTGTCACCAACTCGTGGGACACCCGAAATCCGGGAGCGCCCCACCATCTTTTGCACGCATCCGCACACTTCTCCTTTGCATCGGTATCTCAATCGAGTTACCAGAACCGGAACACTGCCGTGGCCCCGTTTTTGTTATCGTTGCCGTGGCACCCCTTTTCCTTTCCACCACGGTGACAAATGCTTCATAATGCTCTTGTCAACTTTTAATAAAAATTGCATAAACTTGTTCATGTCATCCGCATCATGATAATAACATTTAGATGTTTAAAATTGTTGTTGCACCAAATTACTAATGCATATGGGGATTTACCAGATTCGTTGTTTGTTATATCTGGCCCCATTTAAATTGCTTAGATTGTGTAGTTTACTTTTGCTTCACCTCTTGCCATGTTTAACTACATTTTATATTGTTGGGTACATAACCGAGAGAGAACTAAATAAGTCATGTGGTGTTTCGTCAATATGCAACTCGTTGCATATTGAGCTCCACTTAATTTGTAGGATTGCTTGTGCACTTTGCCATGACATGCATATTAAACCGGACATGAATCATACTTGGTTGTGCATCATGCCATGATTAGGTGATGGTTGTTTATTATGTTGTTTTGCTTCTTTCCGGTGTTGCTTCTTCGGGTTAGTTCCGATAACGTCGCTTTTGTGAGGATCCGTTCGACTACGTCCGTTTGTCTCCTTCATGGACTCGTTCTTCTTCCTTGCAGAATCTTAGGCAACATGACCATACCCTTGAAATCACTTCTATCTTTGCTTGCTAGTTGCTCGCTCTATTGCTATGCCTTTGCTGCGATTCCTACCACTTGCTTATCATGCCTCCCATATTGCCATGTCAAACCTCTAACCCACCTTGTCCTAGCAAACCATTGTTTGGCTATGTTACCGTCTTGCTCAGCCCCTCTTATAGCGTTGTTAGTTGCAGGTGAAGATTGGAGTTTGTTCCATGTTGGAACATGGATTTTGTTGGGATATCACAATATCTCTTATTTAATTAATGCATCTATATACTTGGTAAAGGGTGGAATGCTCGGCCTTATGCCTGGTGTTTTGTTCCACTCTTGCAGCCCTAGTTTCCGTCATACCGGTGTTATGTTCCTTGATTTTGCGTTCCTTACACGGTTGGGTTATAATGGGAACCCCTTGACAGTTCGCCTTGAATAAAACTCCTCCAGCAAGGCCCAACATTGGGTTTACCATTTGCCACCTAGCCTTTTTTCCCTTGGGTCGGCCAACTCAAGGGTCATCTTTATTTAAACCCCCGGGCCAGTGCTTCTCTAAGTGTTGGTCCAACCTGAGCGAGGTCCGGCGCCCCTGGGAAACCAGGGTCTATGCCAACCCGACATCTGGCTCATCCGGTGTGCCCTGAGAACGAGATATGTGCAGCTCCTATCAGGATTTGTCGGCACATCTAGGTGGCTTTGCTGGTCTTGTTTTACCATTGTCGAAATGTCTTGTAACCGGGATTCCGAGCCTGATCGGGTCTTCCTGGGAGAAGGAATATCCTTCGTTGACCGTGAGAGCTTGTGATGGGCTAAGTTGGGACACTCCTGCAGGGTTTTGAACTTTCGTAAGCCGTGCCCGCGGTTATGGGCAGATGGGAATTTGTTAATGTCCGGTTGTAGAAAACCTGAAACTTATCTTAATTAAAATGCATCAACCGTGTGTGTAACCGTGATGGTCTCTTTCCGACGGAGTTCGGGAAGTGAACACGGTGTTGGAGTTATGCTTGACGTAAGTAGTCTTGGATCACTTCTTGATCATAGTTTCTCGACCGTGCCTTGCCTTCTCTTCTCGCTCTCATTTGCGTATGTTAGCCACCATATATGCTAGTGCTTGCTGTAGCTCCACCTCATACCTTTTACCCTTACTATAAGCTTAAATAGTCTTGATCGCGAGGGTTTGAGATTGTTGAGTCCCCGTGACTCACAGATACTTCCAAAACCAGCTTGCAGGTGCCGATGATATCGTGCAGGTGATGCAACCAAGCTCAAGGAGGAGCTCGATGAAGTTCGTGTTCGTTATGTTGTTCCGTTTTCCAGTTGATCAGTAGTGGAGCCCAGTTGGGGCGATCGGGGATCTGTAGCATTGGGGGTAGTCCTCTTTTATTTTGGTTCCGTTGTCGGACCTTGATTGTATCTGGATTATGTAATGCTTTATTTATGTTATTGTGTGAAGTGGCGATTGTAAGCCAACTATGTACCTCTTTTCTTATACAGTACATGGGATGTGTAAAGATTACCCATCTTGCGACATTGCCTTCAATGCGGTTATGCCTCTAAGTCGTGCTCCGACACGTGGGAGATATAGCCGCATCGAGGGTGTTACAAGTTGGTAATCAGAGCCTTCCCCGACTTAGGAGCCCCCTGCTTGATCGAATCGTTGGCATTGTTGAGTCTAGAAAAATGTTTTGAGTCTTATAGGATTATATATATATATCGGAGAGTAGGATTCTTTTTACTCCTCAGTCCCTTCATCGCTCTGGTGAGGCATCCTGACGTAGAGTTATGACTCTTCTCTTCTCAAATTTCACTAATTTTTTTTAGGATCACGCGGGTATCTTGGAATCGTTCCGATGGTTTTGTGACGAGAACATTTTTCTTGGTGCCTCCTGACATTTAGGGGTTGTGGCAGTGTCCCGGGGAGTTGAGCTCCGAGGTGTTGTCGTCACAATTTTATCGTTGCAATTCTGGAATACCCGAGTTTCGCCGACATCGAAAATCTCTTTTATGCAGTAGTTGGTGAGATAACCTCGACGCCACCCAGTACTGGGGTGGGAGTTCGGGAGTATTGCCATAACTCGTATAACGGATGCTTTTGGAAGGTTGAGGTAAACGATTTCCGAAGATTTCTTGGTTATGTGTTGAAGGATGGATACAGCTGGATGTAGGATTTGCTAGTTTTGGGTGAGATATTATACTTCCCCTGTATCCCCAACACCTGATTGCTTAACCGGAAAGTTTCGGGAGTTTATAAGTGGGAATTCAAGTAGCTCCTAGGATATCTTTCCGACAGACATATGATATGAAATTGGGGTTCGACGTCTAGTGGTCCGCCTATCCACGGTTGGTTTTAGAGTGGTCTCGTTGTGTCTTAAAGAGTCCTTGGCTATGCTGACTCGGGGACGCTCCGTATGGCACGTGCACTGCCTTGTACATGATGGTGTTGTACGATCGAGCCCGTGTAGGCCCGACCACGAAAACTTCGAACGAAATCTCTATCATATGTTTGTTCCGGCTTTTTCTGCAAGCCAATCCTTTGTTTTGTTTTGAGTTGTGGTATTCGAGTTGCTTCGAAGCCAAATGTTGATTCCATACCTTCCCTAAGCGGTGTTCTCATATCTCTATCCGAATACTAACCCTTCTGGATCATCGAGATGGTCATGTCAATCCTTTTCAACCGGTGTGCTTCTCTTCAAGTGGATCCGATCTTTTTCTACATCCGTAAGATCAATTATCAGTTCTCCTCAACAATGTTTGTTTCATCCGTCTCCAAGTTGCTTTTGTTTTCCCACCCACCCACCCTTTTGCTTCAAGGACTCGAATTTCTTAATCTAGTACCCTTTTATGGATGGGAAGTCTCTTCATTCTTTTCCTTCATGTTCTTATCCGGTGATTCTCATGAAGATGTTCTACAAGTTATCATTCTTCGTTCTCCTTCCTTATCCGATGGATCCAATTCAAGCTCTGGTATTGAACATAGTCCTTTCATTTTTCCCAATGCTTTCTCATGCCAGTGCAACTCTTAATCATCCACTTCTCGTCATTCATTTGTTCTGGAGTGCTCAAGATATCTCGAAGATTCGTGTTTCCACTCTGCATTCCTTCAAGATCTTTCGAGGATGTTCTCTCATTCAAGCTGTTTAATTCAACCGGTGCTATCTCCTTTTCACGTAATCATTCAACGGTGTATCTTTTGAGTTGGCCCTAACCCACAGGTCTTTTCCCAGGATCCTACCTGACTCTTCTTATTTTCCCGGAGTTTCTCAAATCTTTCAAAGTTTGACGTAAGAATGAATTATCATCAATCAGATGTCTTTCTTCAAGATCTTTCAGATTCTTTTCAGCATTGGCTCAACCTTTTCTATTCTTCATTCCGGAGTGCCTCAACAATTCTTGGTGGTGCTTCTCATCGTCATTATGAACATTTGAAGACCGAAGAAGAGTTTCTCTTAAATCTTTCTCCTTTCTCTTCAAGATTCATGGTTCTAACTTGATGCCCTCCTCTCATAATTGTTTTGATTGTGAGAATTCTTTTCACCTATCCGGAGAAATTCATGAGTCTTTTCAGTTTGATTCTCCGAAGGCCATCATTTCGGGTTTATTCATTCTCAGCTTTCAGCTCTCATCCTCCAAATCTTACCGGTGCATCATTCAAGTATTCTCTAATAAGCTCGGGATCTCTTCGTTCACTTGTATCTAAATCCTAGCAAGCATCTTCGTTCATTTGCTAATTCTTTCCGGTGTTTCTTTATCTTTTCTTCGTTCATTTTCAATTCTTACGGTGGTTTATTCAAGAGTTCTCTTCCTATGTTCTCATATCAATCCATTCGTTCTTTCAAATCCTAACGGTGGTTCGTTGAACCTTTTCCCAAATTTGCTCTATATCTATCTTAATCTTTTTATGAGAATAAGTAGTATGCCAAATCCGTTGCTTGTCATCAATTTAAATTGGTGAAGGATACGCATAACATAATTCTTATTCTTGTTTCATCCAAGCATTCTAATTTCTTCTTTCTAGAGTGGTTCATCATATCACATTCTCGGTTTTCAATTGTTTCATCTTTTCTTTTCCCAGAGTTCCAAGCTCTCGCAATCATATCACCATGGAGATTCATCTAAATCATTGCAAGGCTTCTCCCGGAGTTCTTTTTAACTGCACCTTTTTCGTTTGATCATTCTTTTATTACCGGAGTTCTTCATGGACACACTACATGATGGTTCGTCAAGGATTTAATTCCTTCTCGAAGTGTTCATCGAGATTCTTTTCAGAGGAGATCAAGTTTTTCTTCATCTTGCATTTCGAAGTGCAATTCTTTCATATCTCATCTTTTGAGGTGGTGTTATGTCATTGTTGATAATTTCCCTTCGTGTTTCATGGATCACAAGTTTTTTTCAAGAGTGACATAATTAAATCCATCATTTTCTCTTCGCTCAAGTCATCTTTTCAACCCATCAATTTCTTCGAGCATGATCTCTTCTCAATCCATCAATCTCTTCATTGGAGTTATCTTGAGTTATATTTCACCTAAAGCTTTTCCCTAAGGATTTTGCTATTTATGGTGGTTATAAACGACCCAAGTTCTTCTTCTATCCTTCCGGTGAAATAAGCTTCTCGTCTCCTTGTTGTTATCAATCCAATCTATTGTTTAGTTAGTGGCAGAATTTCACCTCAAGTTTTGAGATGTCTCCATAAGTCCATGAGGATCATATTCTTTCATTGTTGGTTTTCCAACAACTCCACTTTAACCTTCTTGGAAGGGTGCTTTCCAAGCTCATTTGTGGTAGAAGTTGGCATTTCCTTCTCCATTCTTTTATTTCAATGATCCATCTTCTATTCTCTCTTCCGGAGGCGTTGTGATGTTGCTCTTTTCTCTCATCATCTCGGATGGTGTTCTTTTTGTGCTTACCCATTTAACCGGAGTGTTGTGCCCCTTTGCTCAAGTCTTTTTCATCCTATCAAGTCTTGCATCTCTTTCCAACCGGAGTGCTATACGAATTTGTTCTTCCTTGTTCCTCTTTTCTAACGGAGTGTTTTCAACTTCGTTCATCTCCGTGGTATTCTTTCTTTCAATTGGTTCAACTTTTCAAGGTTCTTTTGTTTCACTCGTTTGTCAAAGAAGCAACTTAGTTTTACCTCTTCTCTTTCTCTTCCGTTTTCCCTCTGGTGCCATCCTAGATCTCGGGATGAGATCCTCTCGTAGTGGTGGAGTGTTGTGACGCCCCAAGACCGTAGCTTCAGATGCCTTCCTTGTTTTTCCGAGTTTCGCCGTGTGATTCATTTGTGCCTACTCTTTTATTTTTGCATTGCATCAGGTAATCATGCCATCATGTCATTTCTTTTCTTAACTCAACTAAATAAATGGCATGGATCTTTGATCCATTTAAATCGAGGGAGTTCACATGGTGAAATTCTCTTTATAACATATAAAAGTCTCCTACTATTTTTAGGGAGCTATTATAAAGTATTCCAATTATTTGGATTTACCGCAAACACACTTGCAAAATATCCCAATGCTTTTGCTATCTTAAGTCTTGGACTCCAACCTTGTCATATATTCGTTCAACTTATTCTGGTGCTCCACCAAAAATCCGAACATTTTTGGACACCTCTAATTCCTAGCCCTTGTTCAAACCATTTGAATTAAATTCAAATGATTTTGAATTAAATCCTTGCAATCACGCCTCACCTATTTTTCATGGAACCAGCGCATTTTTGCGAGTCCGGGAAATTTATTCCCGTGCCCAAACTCTTTCTCTACCTTTTTCTTTTCTTCCCTTTTCTTCCTCTTTTTCTGTTGTTTTTGAATAAGAGCAAATAGAGGGAGAGAAGAGCCCAGCCTCTTAGGCCTGCCAGGCCTACCCTTTTGCCTTAAGGCCCAGCTGACCCCCCTCCTCTCTACTGGGCCGGCCCCAAGGCCACCTCCCCCCGTAGGCCCACCTAATCCCTAGCCCAGTCCAGCCTCCTACTAACCCTAGCCCGACACCCTCTCCCTCGTTTCCCTCCAGTGCGCCGCCACCACCCACGACGACACGAGCCCCGCTCAATCCCCTCGCGCATCCCATCTCCCTCGAACCCCCTCCTCCTCCTTCGTCCCTTTTCCCTCGTGCCGCCAGAAGCTCCCTCTACCTGCCCGCGCCCCTTCCGGCCCTCCTCCGACTTCAACCTCACGAGCACGGCCGCTGGGACGCCACTTCGCCGGTCCCCGTCGCTCCGCCTCTCCAGGAGCCAGCAGGCGCGCCACCGCCTCGCCAGGAGATCGCCGCATCGTCGGAGTATGCCGAGCGTCACCTACCCTATTCAAGTCCCTCACCGGAGGCCGCCACCGCGACCCTGCCAGTGCCCGCCGTCCTCCACGAGCAGCCAAGCCCCACCATGGCCGCGCCCCTGCTGCTGAGGTCCTGCCGCCAAGTTCCTTCTGCGACCTCGAGCACCAAGCACCACCTCGTCACCCTGCTTTGTCCAGACGCCGCGTCGCCATGCTGTTGGGGAACGTAGTAATTTCAAAAAATTTCCTACGCACACGCAAGATCATGGTGATGCATAGCAACGAGAGGGGAGAGTGCTGTCTACGTACCCTCGTAGATCGTTCGCGGAAGCGTTATATCAACGCGGTTGATGTAGTCGTATGTCTTCACGTCCGACCGATCCAAGTACCGAAAGCACGGCACCTCTGAGTTCTGCACACGTTCGGCTCGGTGACGTCCTCGCCTTCTCGATCCAGCAAGAGGGGCGAAGTAGTAGATGAGTTCCGGCAGCATGATGGCGTGGTGACGGTGTTGGTGAAGAACAATCTCCGCAGGGCTTCGCCTAAGCACTACGAAAACTATGACGGAGGACAAACTAGAGGGGACGGGATTGCCGGCACACGGCTTGGTGTTTCTTGATCTATCTTTGGTGCTAGCCCTACCCCTCTATTTATATGTTGAGCCCTGGGGTCGAAACTTGGAGTAAAAGCCTCCTCAAAGTCGGTTTCACCCAAAAGGCAAGAGTCCTTCTCGGACTCCAGGGCTAGACACCAGGGTTCCCGGCGTCTACCCCCTAGACGCCAGGGTTCCTGGCGTCTAGCCTCTAGTCTCCGCAAAACTTCCTTTTGCACTTTCCAAAAGCCTCGTGGGCTTTCCCCTTTGGCCCAGGTAAAGTGTTCTCGTGCCCAAACATTTCGGGAAACATCCGGAACCCCTTCCGGTGAATTCCGGAACCCTTCCGGAGATCAAACACTACTATCCCATATATCAAACTTTGTCTCCGAACCATTCCAGAGTTCCTCGTCATGTCCGTGATCTCATCCCGGACTCCGAACAACATTCGGTCATCAACATACATAACTCATATAGTACTATATCGTCAATGAACATTAAGCGTGCGGACCCTACGGGCTCGAGAACTATGTAGACATGACCGAGACACCTCTCTGGTCAATAACCAATAGCGGGACCTGGATGCCCATATTGGCTCCTACATATTCTATGAAGATCTTTATCGGTCAGACCACATAACAACATACGTTGTTCCCTTTGTCATCGGTATGTTACTTGCCCGAGATTCGATCGTCGGTATCTCAATACCTAGTTCAATCTCGTTATCAGCAAGTCTCTTTACTCGTTCCGTAATACATCATCCCGCAACTAACTGATTAGTTGCAATGCTTGCAAGGCTTATAGTGATGTGCATTACCGAGTGGGCCCAGAGATACCTCTCCGACAATCGGAGTGACAAATCCTAATCTCGAAATACGCCAACCCAACAAGTACCTTTGGAGACACCTGTAGAGCACCTTTATAATCACCCAGTTACGTTGTGACGTTTGGTGGCACACAAAGTGTTCCTCCGGTAAACGGGAGTTGCATAATCTCATAGTCATAGGAACATGTATAAGTCATGAAGAAAGCAATAGCAACAAACTAAATGATCAAGTGCTAAGCTAACGGAATGGGTCAAGTCAATCACATCATTCTCCTAATGATGTGATCTCGTTAATCAAATGACAACTCATGTCTATGGTTAGGAAACATAACCATCTTTGGTCAACGAGCTAGTCAAGTAGAGGCATACTAGTGACACTCTGTTTGTCTATGTATTCACACATGTATTATGTTTCCGGTTAATACAATTCCAGCATGAATAATAAACATTTATCATGACATAAGGAAATAAATAACAACTTTATTATTGCCTCTAGGGCATATTTCCTTCAGTCTCCCACTTGCACTAGAGTCAATAATCTAGTTCACATCGCCATGTGATTTAACATCAATAGTTCACATCACCATGTGATTAACACCCATAGTTCACATCGGCATGTGACCAACACCCAAAGGGTTTACTAGAGTCAATAATCTAGTTCACATTGCTATGTGATTAACACCCAAAGAGTACTGAGGTGTGATCATGTTTTGCTTGTGAGAGAAGTTTAGTCAACGGGTCTGCCACATTCAGATCCGTAAGTATTTTGCAAATTTCTATGTCAACAATGCTCTGCATGGAGCTACTCTAGCTAATTGCTCCCACTTTCAATATGTATCCAGATTGAGACTTAGAGTCATCTGGATCAGTGTCAAAACTTGCATCAACGTAACCCTTTACGACGAACCTTTTGTCACCTCCATAATCGAGAAACATATCCTTATTCCACTAAGGATAATTTTGACCAATGTCCAGTGATCCACTCCTAGATCACTATTGTACTTGATGAAGCTATGTACCTAGGGTAGGATCATGGACCTGTCCTAACTGTCCTACCCAAGGACATCTCTAGAAGAAACCACCTTTCAATCGACTTGGAGGTGTTCCACTCGACAGACTCGAAGACGCTCGACCAAGAAGCAATCACTCGACCAAGATCCAACCACTCGACGGCCAAGAGACCTGAAGTCACTCCGCACGCTAACGGTCGGTCATTAAGTTGCTTTTATGGTCATCATAACACTTTATTACTAGCGTTACCAGTAATGCCCTGCCTTAATGTACATTGAAGCCTTTGTAACGTGGGCTGGCCGGGGTCCTGGCGCACTCTATATAAGCCACCCCCCTCCTCCGAGACAAGGGTTCGCACCTCTGTAACCCATATTCATATAATCTAGTCGACCGCCTCCGGGCTCCGAGACGTAGGGCTATTACTTCCTCCGAGAAGGGCCTGAACTCGTAAACCTTGCGTGCTTACAACTTCTCCACAGCTAAGATCTTGCCTCTCCATACTTACCCCCCTACACTACTGTCCGACTTAGAACCACGACAGTTGGCGCCCACCGTGGGGCAGGTGTTTTATCGTTTGTTGGAGAAGTTGCGACTTTTTTCCGACCCGAATCATCATGGTTTTCGGCGGAGTTTCGGTGGAGGGCCGCGAGATCCGTCTCGGCGCGCTCACGTTCATCGTCGACGACTCTGCTTGGCTCCAGGAGGCTCCGCTCGACGTGGACGCACTCCCTGCTCGCGGGGCAACGCACTTTAGTGCGTGCGTCCGCGGCGTTCTCCTGTGGCAATCGTCGACCCCTTATCAGTCGGCTCCTGTGTTGTCCTCACTCACCCGTTTCCCGTCGGCGCAAGCGTTCCGGTCGGTCGAGACTTCAGCGGTGGGTGAGGCACGCGGTGGCGCGTCAGTCGGCCACCCCCCAGGTTGCGGCGATCGAGCCCGACGAATCCCTCTACGGCCTGTTCGACCTGTCGACTAGCTCCGCAGAGACCACATCCGAGTGCGACAGCAGCGATCCAGCGGTGGAGGTTCTGATGGTCGATGGACCGCCCAGTCCTCCCGGTTTTCCCCGTACCGACGGAGGCGCGGGTGGAGGTGACCCGTCGCGTCTCCATGAGGAGTATCTTCCCGAGCCTCTCACATCGCTGTAGAGAGAAGAACTTCGCCGCCGAAACATGGATGCACTGCACACTCCTATCGTTGGAGAGACCCCCGAGGCTCGCGCCTTGGAGGACGCGTGCCTGGCAAACTTGGCCGAGCGCACTCGACTGGAGAACCCCCAGCGAGCACTCGACGAGCGTGCGCGACAACGGATTCCCGAATCCAGTCGACGTCAGCTCTTCCCGCCCCCGCAGGTATATCGAACTCCGATTCAGAATTTAGCAGCTGCGGCCCGTATAGCGGAGTCGATTCAACCTTCCCAGTTGGAGGCTGGCAGAGGCTTGCTGCAGATCAGAGCGTTACTCCGGGCAGCAGGAGATCAGAATTCCGCTGTTTCTCAGTCGCGGAACAGGATTCACAGCAGATCCATTGCCGCGGACACAGTCCAGTCGGCTCATAGCCCGAGATCGCCCCCGAGGCGTGAGGGACGTGGAGACCGGCGTGACCAGTATGGGAACCATGAGCAGTATGATCACTGAGTCGATCATGACGGTCGACGTCGAGTGCCCACGCCTTCCCCGAGGAGCGGGTCGTATGTGCCTCGCCAGCAGGATGACAGGCGCCCTCATAGTTGTGGGCGAAGGATTCCAGTCGACCCCAGAGGGCTAGGCTTTGACGCGAGATCCATTCTCGTCCAGGGTTTGGTCGACAGGAACAGGGCTCACCGAGAAGGTCACGACAGAGATGCACCTACCAGCAGCAGAGTACATGTTTCGGGGCCAGAATGCTTTAGTAGAGCCATCAGGGCCGCTGTGATTCCTCCCAACTTCAGGTTGGCGACTGGAGTCAGTAAGTGCACTGGCGAGTCCAAGCCCGATACTTGGCTTGAAGATTACCGAGTGGCCGTCCAGATCGGCGGCGGCAATGATGAAGTGGCCATGAAGCACCTCCCTCTCATGTTGGAGGGCTCGGCCAGAGCGTGGCTGAACCAGTTAGCGCCTAGCAGCATTTACACTTGGGAGGATCTCTCCCGAGTGTTCGTCACCACATTTGAAGGTACGTGCAAGCGGCCGGCAAGGCTGACGGAACTGCGGTCTTGTGTACAGAAGCAAAAATGAAACTTTGAGGGATTACATCCATAGGTGGATCACGTTACATCACTCGGTGGAGAATGTGCCTGACCACCAAGCAGTTTGTGCCTTCAAGGAAGGCATCAGGTACAGAGAACTGAATTTGAAATTCGGTCGAACTGGGGATATGTCCCTGAATCGGATGATGGAGATTGCCACCAAGTACGCTAATGGCGAAGATGAAGATCGGCTCAGGAGTGGCAAACTCAAGTCAATCGCCCAAGAACCCGGGGGCAATTCCAATCGGAAACAGAAGCGGAAAGCCGAGCCAGCAGCTCCCGGAGAAGCCTTGGCTTTAACCCAAGGAAAGTTTAAAGGGAAACCTAAAGGGCCTTGGAACCCTAAAAAGGTTAAAGACCGGGACGGAAATGATGTGTTGGACTTGCCATGTCTCGTCCACACAAAGAAAGATGAAGAGGGTAATTTCATTTACCCGAAACATACCACTCGACAGTGTCGACTCTTGATCCAGCAGTTCCAGGGCAAACAGCCCAAAGGTAAGGAAAAGGAGTCGGACAAGGTCGAGGACAAAGAGGACAGTGACGACGGATACCCTCAAGTCAATTCCACCTTGATGATTTTCGCTGATGTTGAGAGCAAAAGTCGACTGAAAGTCATAAACTGAGAGGTGAATATGGTTGCTCCGGCGACACCAAGTTATTTGAAATGGTCCCAGACTGCCATCACATTCGACCAGTCCGATCACCCAACGCATATTGCCACCCCTGGGAGGCAAGCTCTGGTGGTCGACCCAGTGGTTGAAGGCACTCGACTGACCAAAGTCTTGATGGATGGTGGCAGTGGTTTGAACATATTGTATGCTGAGACATTGAAAGGGATGGGCATTCCGATGTCCAGACTCAGCGCCAGCAACATGAGTTTCCACGGAGTCATTCCTGGGAAGAAGGCTGAATCACTCGGCCAGATTGCTCTTGATGTGGTTTTCGGTGATTCCAAGAATTACCGCAAAAAAAGGTTGACATTTGAAGTTGTAGACTTCCAGAGTGCCTACCACGCTATTTTAGGCAGGCCGGCTTATGCACGCTTCATGGCCCGACCGTGTTATGTGTATCTTAAATTGAAGATGCCTGGCCCCAAAGGTGTTTTCAGAAAGCGGAAGAATGTTTTCACTATTACGGGCAATCGGAAGAAAGCGGAAGAATGTTTTCAGAAAGGTTCGAAGATCGCCGACGCTCAGATGGCAGTGGTGGAGTTGCGGGAATACCAGAAGACTGCAGACCCGAGTGATTTGTTGCGAGCCAAGAAGCCCGCTACAGAGTCAGCTTTTCAGTCGACTGGCGATACAAAGACAGCTCATATCCACCCGACCGACCCCAGCGCTGCTCCAACTCATATCTCAACAACACTCGACTCCAAATAGGAAGAAGCGCTCATCCAGTTCCTCCGTGAGAACTGGGACATTTTCACATGGAAGCCCTCTGACATGCCGGGTGTTCCCAGGGAGCTGGCTGAGCACCGCCTAAGAGTCGACTCAAAAATAAAACCTGTTAAGGAACATCTCCGACGGTCCGCCATCCAGAAGAGAAAGGCCATTGGCGAAGAGGTAGCTCGGCTCTTAGCGGCAGAGTTCTTCCGAGAAATCTACCACTCCGAGTGGCTCGCCAATGTTGTCATGGTCCCCAAGAAGGACAAGTCACTTCGCATGTGCATTAACTTTAAACATATCAATCGGGCCTGCCCGAAAGACCATTTTTCCTCTCCCCCGCATCGACCAGATAGTCGACTTGACTGCGGGATGTGAGCGAATGTCTTTTTTAGACGCCTATTCCGGGTACCATCAGATCCGTCTGTATGGACCTGACGAGATCAAAACAGCTTTCATCACTCCATTCGGGTGCTTCTGTTATGTTACCATGCCATTCGGCCTCAAGAATGCCGGAGCCACATTCATGAGGATGATTCAGAAGTGTTTGCTCACCCAAATCAGTTGGAATGTGGAGGCGTACATGGATGATATTGTGGTCAAGTCACGAAAGGGTTCCGACCTGCTGACTGACCTTGCTGAAACCTTTGCCAACCTCAGAAGGTTTGATATCAAGCTTAATCCATCAAAATGCACATTCGGGGTTCCTGGCGGAAAGTTACTCGGTTTTCTCATTTACGAACGGGGAATCGACGCCAATCCAGAAAAAGTTGGTACTATACTTCGAATGAAAAGTCCTGTGTGAGTGCACGATGTTCAGAAGCTTACTGGTTGCTTGGCCGCCCTAAGTCGACTCATATCTCGTCTCGGTGAAAAGGCATTACCTCTTTACCGATTGATGAAGAAGTCTGACAAGTTCGAGTGGACTCCTGAAGCTGACGCAGCATTCGCAGAACTCAAAGCTCTGCTCTCCACCCAGCCGGTGCTTGCTGCCCCAATCAGCAAGGAGCCTTTGCTGCTTTACATTGCAACCACAGGACAAGTCGTCAGTACAGTACTCACAGTCGAGCAGGAAGAAGAAGGGAAAACCTTCAAAGTTCAGCGCCCAGTGTATTATATTTCTGAAGTCTTGACCCCATCGAAGCAAAGATATCCTCATTATCAGAAGCTCGTATATGGGATTTATATGACCACAAAGAAAGTTGCCCACTACTTCTCTGATCATTCCATTACAGTCATCAGCGACGCTCCGTTGTCAGAGATCTTGCATAACAGCGACGCCACTGGTCGAGTGCCAAAATGGGCGGTTGAACTCCTTCCTCTAGATATCAAGTTTGAGGCAAAGAAAGCTATCAAGTCCCAGGCAATCACGGATTTCGTCGCCGAGTGGATTGAACAACAACTGCCGACTTAGGTCCACTCGGAGCATTGGACCATGTTCTTTGACAGTTCCAAGATGATAAATGGTTCCGAAGCCGGAGTGGTGTTGGTCTCTCCTAGAGGAGATAAACTCAGATATGTTCTTCAAATCCACTTTGATTCCTCTAACAACGAGGCAGAATACGAAGCACTTTTATATGGGTTGCGCATGGACATTTCACTTGGGGTCCATCGCCTCATGGTCTATGGCGACTCAGATTTGGTGATCAATCAAGTGATGAAGGAATGGGACGTCAGAAGTCCAGCCATGACTGGTTATTGCAATGCAGTGAGAAAACTGGAGAAGAAATTTGAGGGGTTAGAGCTTCATCACATACCCCAACTGAAAAATCAAGCAGCTGATGATCTGGCAAAAATAGGTTCCAAAAGAGAAGCCATTCCCAGCAATGTGTTTCTGGAACACATCCACACACCATCAGTCCAGGAGGATCCCTTCACTGAAGAGGCCCCGCAGCCAAAAAGTGCCACGGATCCGACTGAAGTCAAAGTACCAGCTGTGGTCGACTTGATCATGGAAGTCCTGGTTATGACTCCCGTCTGGACAGAACCGTACATCGCGTACATCCTAAGGAAAGAACTCCCAGAAGACGAAGAAGAAGCTCGACAGATCGTCCATCGATCCAAGGCCTTTATAGTCATAAAGGGACAGTTATATAGAGAAAACGCGACTGGGGTCGGCCAGAAGTGTATTACACCAGAAAAAGGTCAGATGATCCTTAACGATATCCACTCGGGGACCTGTGGCCATCATGCGTCCTCTCGGACCATTGTGGCTAAAGCATACCCAGCGGGGTTCTACTGGCCAAGAGCCAATGAGATGGCCAAAGAGATTGTCGACAAATGTGAAGGATGTCAGTATTACTCCAACATGCCACACAAGCCCGCGTCAGCCCTGAAAACCATTCCACTCGTCTGGCCCTTCGCTGTTTGGGGGTTGGACATGGTTGGACCACTGAGAATAGGCAGGAGCGGCTTCACTCATGTGCTGGTAGCAGTCGACAAGTTCACCAAATGGATTGAGGCCAAGCCTATCAAGAATCTTGATGCTTGCACCGCTATCAGTTTCATGAGAGATTTGATATTCATATATGGAGTTCCGCACAGCATCATCACCGACAACGGGTAAAACTTCGATTCCGACAAATTCAGGGCCTTTTGCGCCTCTCAGGGCACTCGGGTCGACTATGCTTTGGTCGCTCACCCTTAGTCGAATGGGCAAGCAGAAAGGGTAAACAGCCTAATTCTCAAAGGACTGAAACCCCGATTGATGCGTGATCTCAAGCACGCAGCAGGTGCATGGGTCGACGAGCTTCCATCAGTCCTTTGGGGATTGAGGACAACCCCGAATCGATCGACCGGAAGAACCCCGTTCTTTCTGGTCTATGGAGCCGAGGCAGTCTTACCGAGTGACCTGCTTCACAACGCTCCCAGAGTCGAGCTCTACTCAAAAGATGAAGCAGAACAAGCCCGGCAGGATGCAGTCGACCTCCTAGAAGAAGAAAGAGAAATGGCCTTGATTCGATCGACCATCTATCAGCAAGACTTGCGTCGATTCCATGCCAGAAACGTGAAGAGCTGATCTGAGCCTTCCAAGAAGGAGACTTAGTCCTTCGAGTGGATCAGCAGAAACCACACAAGCTCGCTCCTACTTGGGAAGGCCCCTTCATAGTCACCAGAGTCCTCCACAATGGAGCATACCACCTCTACAATGTCGATCGCCAGATTGATGAGCCACGAGCCTGGAATGCGGAGCTACTCCGCCCCTTTTATACTTAAATTCTCACTCGGATGAGATGTAATAAGAAAAACTCCTGAAATTTATTTATCAAAGACAAGAGCGTGATAATTTTCCAAGTGATTATTATTGTTTTTTTGTTTGCGTAAGAAATCCCCCAGTGGGTGACTTAGCTGCGAATCCGTTTCACCTAAGTTTGAAAAAATCCTACCGAGCGGAGAGCAATCCTCCCACTTGGGGGCTTAGCTGCAGTCCAGTACTCGCCTAAGTTCTCTCACTTAGAGACTTAGCTGCAGTCCGGCACTCGCCTAAGTTTGAAAAAATCCTACCGAGTGGAGAGCAATCCTCCCACTCGGGGGCTTAGCTGCAGTCCAGTACTCGCCTAAGTTCTCTCACTTAGAGACTTAGCCGCAGTCCGGCACTCACCTAAGTTTGAAAAAATCCCACCGAGTGGAGAGCAATCCTCCCACTCGGGGGATTAGCTGCAGTCCAGCACTCGCCTAAGTTCTCTCACTTAGAGACTTAGCTGCAGTCCGGCACTTGCCTAAGTTTGAAAAAATCCTACCGAGTGGAGAGCAATCCTCCCACTCGGGGGCTTAGCTGCAGTCCAGTACTCGCCTAAGTTCTCTCACTTAGAGACTTAGCCGCAGTCTGGCACTCGCCTAAGTTTGAAAAAATCCCACCGAGTGGAGAGCAATCCTCCCACTCGGGGGCTTAGCTGCAGTCCAGCACTCGCCTAAGTTCTCTCACTTAGAGACTTAGCTGCACTCCGGCACTCGCCTAAGTTTGAAAAAATCCTACCGAGTGGAGAGCAATCCTCCCACTCGGGGGCTTAGCTGCAGTCCAGTACTCGCCTAAGTTCTCTCACTTAGAGACTTAGCTGCAGTCCGGCACTCGTCTAAGTTTGAAAAAAATCCTACCGAGTGGAGAGCAATCCTCCCACTCGGGGGCTTAGCTGCAGTCCAGCACTCGCCTAAGATCTCTCACTTAGAGACTTAGCAGCAGTCCGGCACTCGCCTAAGTTTGAAAAAATCCTACCGAGTGGAGAGCAATCCTCCCACTCGGGGGCTTAACTGCAGTCCGGCACTCGCCTAAGTTCTCTCACTTAGAGACTTAGCTGCAGTCCGGCACTCCCCTAAGTTTGAAAAAATCCTACCGAGTGGAGAGCAATCCTCCCACTCGGGGGCTTAACTGCGGTCCAATACTCGCCTAAGTATGAGACACATCTCATTCCTCAAGGACGACGAGGGGCAGGTCGATTGCCACCTTCTCCTGGGGAGCTTCGCCACAAATACAATGTGCGCTCTGTCCCACTCTGCAGTAATAGGGTGTGGGTCGACCGCCGCCTTCTCCTAGGGAGCTTTGCCACAAATACAATGTGCGCTCCATCCCACTCTGCAGTAACAGGGTGTGGGTCGACCGCCGCCTTCTCCTGGGGAACTTTGCCACAAATACAAGACATAGGTCGACTGCTTCCCTCTCCTTCGGAGTTGCGCTGCGAATGCAAAAGTTGTCTCGAATGAAGAATGGGTTCACTCAGCAGGAGATTCATAAAGATATTCAACGGTAAACTAAGTTCGGGTAAATTCCAAAGGTTCCAAATCACACATCGAAGTACTCGGACATGCAGCCCGAAAAAGTTTAACGGTTACAAAAACCACTCAGCATTCCGAGGCAAATTTAAGGTGGGACGTAAGAGTTTGTTCACTCCGCGGGAGGAGGGCTAGCAGGCTCGACGAACTCATCCAGGTCGACGCTGTCGGCTATCCGAGTGGCTGCAGCGATGAAAGTCTCCATAAAGGTTCGGAAGTCATGCTTCTGGGTGTTGGCGACCTTGATTGCTTCCAGTTTGTCCTGTCGCACCTCCTTGCAGTGGACACGAACCAAAGACAGAGCCATGTCAGCGCCACACCGAGCAGCAGACTTCTTCCACTCCTGCACTCGGTCGAGGATTTCATTTAGTCGAGTCATCAGGGACTCGATATCATTTTGGAGCACAGCCTCTGGCAAAAGTGCCGAGTCAATCCGCGACATGGCGACCTTTAGTCGAGCCATGTAGTCCGCGGCACTATCAATGCGAGATTCCAGACGGAGCAGATTCATGGCAGTTTCATCTTTCACAGGAGAGTTGATTGGATCCAAACCAGGCTCGATCCGCCCAGTCTCCTCTTCAAAGTTCTGGCAAAACTCTGCATTCACGATCCAAGGATAAGTCAATTTTCGTACAATGAGTCGACTCAAAAAAGTCAGTCGGAACAGAATGTGCACCTTCAAGCTTGATGAACAGCTTCTTGGCAAGACTTCTCAAATAACTCTCCAGATCATCCCTCCTGCGAGCATGCCTTCCATTTTCTCGCCCTGGACGAGATTCGCCTTCTTCCAGCATGAGCACTCCTTGTTGGAGTCATTCAGAGCGGTCTTCAGCCTGGTATTCTCCTCTTCCAACTGGCCAACCGAAGCCAGCTTCTGTTCGGCCAGAGCGGTCTTGTCGTCAGCCTCCTTACGAGCAGCGGCCAAATCCTGATCCTTCTTCGCTAGAGCTTCTCTTAGTTTTTCTGCAAAGAAATGATGATTGATTCAGAAATAGCAGAAGGGTACCCAAGCCTAAAACTGACCAGTCGACAAACTCGTCTTACCTGCGGCGCCGTCTCTGACCTTTTGCAGCTCTGTCCTGGCCAGCTCCAAGTCAAGGTTCAGTTGAATCTGCTGCTTCTCCAAGTCAGCAAAGCGAGCTCCAAGATCACAAGATTTCTGAAATCAAAGGGGAGAAGTTACTTTTACAGCAAAAAAACAACAAAGTCAATAAATACTAAGACTACGGTCGACTGCCCGCAGTCCACCATAGTCTCGGGGACTGCACCCAGTGGGTACACTTAGCGTGCCCCCACCGGTCCTGATCCCACTCGACCGGTCCGCTGGAGTCGAGTGGGGGGGAGTAAAAAGAAAAGAGAGAAAGTAGAACTCAGACCACAATCGGTCTCGGGGACTACACCCAGTGGGTGCACTTGGCGTGCCCCCACCGGTTCTGATCCCACTCGACCAGATCGAGTAGAAGAGATAAACTACCAGTTCGGTTTATACATTCAGAAAAATACAAAGACTACAGTCGACTGCCAGCAGTCCATCGTAGTCTCGGGGACTACACCCAGTGGGTGCACTTAGCGTGCCCCCACTAGTCCAAAAATTCAATCGACACACCCTGTGGGTGTACAGATGCAAAGGATTTCGGAAAGAATCTTCAGGTAGCATATCCTAACAGAACAAGCGGCGACCAACTAACCTGAACGTTGCTCTGGAGAGCCAAGCTGGCATCATAGGCGGCTTGGCTGGCATCCCGCACCGTCTTCATCTTCTCCATCATAATGCCCGCCTGGCGTATGGCTTCCTTAGCAGCATTCACCTTGTCCTCTGGGACATGATGGGTCGCAAAAACTGAAGGCGGGTCGACAGGGGCCTGAGCAGTCGACGAAGAAGGCAAGGCACTCGACAGTGGCTCAGCGAAGGTAACAGAACCCCGATTGATGTCGCCAGTGTCCTGAACAACTGGTTCCGCCCTCGGCATCGTCTGTAGCGCCCCGCTTACAGGAGCTCGCCTATTTTTCCTTGTCGAAGGCCTCTCGGGCTCTTCATCATCATTAGGGAAGTCAATAACGTTGGGAGCTATGCAAAGTTCAATCGTTAAAGTCACATCACCCAATGGTACGCGTTGCAGTTGAATCGACCAAAATAAAGACAGTATGGCAGGGATCATACCTGGATTAGAAGTGACCGCATCCTCCATCACCTCATCTTCGTCCCTGTAAGCTGAGGTCCCGGAGATAGCAGCGCTGACAGTTCCAAAGTTCGTCCAGTTAAAACAAGAAAAACAAACAGCGCGGAGCGTCGAGTGAATGCAAAGAGAGGCACTCACATGGAAGCGACGGGGATATCAATCTTGATTTTCGGCAACGCCTTTCGAGTCTTCGGCTCTACAACTCTGGGGTGCTTTGGCGCCTTCTCAGTCGGGGTTGGTGAAGAGATCCGAGGGCGCTTCGAAGACTGACCAGCTGGAGCAGTTGCCTTGTCACGGGCACTCGGCTGTTCTTGGTCAAGCTTGGATTGCCTCTCCCTGCGAGGAGGCGACTCGACTTCTTCTCCACCGCTTGAGTCGTTGCTTCCTCCATCCCCTTCACCATCAGAAGTCCACTCGCCGCTTTCGCCGCCACTCACCTCGCCTTCCAGAGCTTGCTCTTGCTCCCCGTTGGGCATTGAATACATTTCAATAATGGCCTGAAAGAAAGCAGGTAGATCAAAGTCAGTCGATGCAATATAGGCAGCTATGCGAGTGAATTCAGATTACAAGCAAAAACTCAGAATCAGACCTGCTCTGGTGCGTGGGACTGGTCGAATGGAGGGACTCTCCTGGCCCCCCTGGGATTGTCCTTATTCCCGGTAATGCCAGACAGCCACTTCTGCAGTGTGTCGTCGTCGACCTCCTCCGGGTGGATCCGAGTGGAGTCTTCAAGACCCGAATACATCCACATCGGATGGTCTCGGGCTTGGAGAGGCTGGATGCGCCGCTGAAGGAAGACCTCCAAGAGATCCATACCAGTGACCCCGTCACGAATAAGCTGGACCACTCGGTCGACCAGCACCTTCACGTGCGTCTTCTCCTCCGGGAGCACCTTCAAAGGGGAGGGTTTTTCCACTCGGTCCATGGTAAAGGGAGGGAGGCCAGTCGATTGCCCTGGCGTCGACTGGTCTTTACAGTAAAACCAGGTCGACTGCCATCCGCGAACTGAGTCGGGAAGAATCAAGGCCGGGAAGGAGCTTTTTCCTCTCGTCTGGATGCCAAGACCCCCACACATCTGGATCACTTGGGTCCTCTCGTCACTCGGATTAGCCTTTTTCACTGTCTAGGAGCGACAAGTGAAAATATGCTTGAAGAGACCCCAGTGAGGCCGACAACCCAGGAAGTTCTCACACAAAGAAATGAAAGCGGCAAGATAAACGATTGAGTTGGGGGTAAAATGATGGAGTTGTGCCCCAAAGAAGTTCAGAAACCCTCGGAAGAAGGGGTGAGGGGGCAAGGAAAATCCACGATCGACGTGGGTGGCAAGAAGGACACGCTCACCCTCCCGAGGCTATGGCTCAGATTCCTTCCCCGGAAGCCGCGCCGAGTCATAGGGGATCAGCCCCCCTTCAGCCAATCGTCGAGGTCTTCTTGGGAGATCCTCGAGTGGATCCAGTCGCCCTAGATCCAGCCCCTCGGCAGGCCGGACCGCGAGGAAGATCCGCCCCGGCTAGTAGCCTTCCCCTTCGACCTCGCTGTCGCCTTCTTTGCCCGCTCCAGAGCCGTTGTTTTCTCCTTCCCCATTGTCACCGGCGAGATGCGTACGGTGCGGCGGCGCTGGGGCAAGAGCGAGCGCAGCGGAGGGGCGTGAGGAAGAGAAGAGGAAATGAGATGCACTGTTCGGGAGACTACGGTCCGGCGCTTTATATCAGGCCGCTTCCGAGTGGCTGACGGGTAGGCCCAGACGGCTCTGTCAAATCCCGTAATGACCGCGCGCGCGATACATGGCGAAAAAGGTGGCGCGGGGATCGAGGCGGCTCCGCTCTATCCCATCCGATTACTGCGGCCTCCCCCGTCCCGCGCGCTCCCCAAAATTTGGATCCCACGAAATCTGCGTGCAGCAAACAACTGGTCAGACCAAAGATCTCCTCCACACCATCACTCGGAGCCTTACAAGTAAAGAAACCCACTCGACGAAGAATTAGGAATGGATCAAGGTGACTGAAAAGGAAGTTGCTGTCGTCACTCGGGTCCGTTGATCTGAAACAAGATATGCTCACGGCATGAAAAATGAGTCAGAGAAGTTCTCAACTCCTTCCCCACTCGAACCTCAATCCATTCGGGGGCTAATGATGAAGCTGTGTACCTAGGGTAGGATCATGGACCTGTCCTAACTATCCTACCCAAGGACATCTCTAGAAGAAACCACCTTTCAATCGACTTGGAGGTGTTCCACTCGACAGACTCGAAGACGCTCGACCAAGAAGCAATCACTCGACCAAGATCCAACCACTCGATGGCCAAGAGACCTGAAGTCACTCCACACGCTAACGGTCGGTCATTAAGTAGCTTTTATGGTCATCATAACACTTTATTACTAGCGTTACCAGTAACGCCCTGCCTTAATGTACATTGAACCCTTTGTAACGTGGGCTGGCCGTGGTCCTGGCGCACTCTATATAAGCCACCCCCTCCTCCGAGACAAGGGTTTGCACCTCTGTAACCCATATTCATATAATCCAGTCGACCGCCTCCGGTCTCCGAGACGTAGGGCTATTACTTCCTCCGAGAAGGGCCTGAACTCGTAAACCTTGCGTGCTTACAACTTCTCCACAGCTAAGATCTTGCCTCTCCATACTTACCCCCCTACACTACTGTCAGACTTAGAACCACGACAGTACTCCCTTGCCAAACTCAGGGCAGGGTATACAATAGGTCTGGTACACAACATGGCATACTTTATAGAACCTATGGCTGAGGCATAGGGAATGACTTTCATTCTCTCTTTATCTTCTGCCATGGTCGGGTTTTGAGTCTTACTCAACTTCACACCTTTGTAGCACAGGCAAGAACTCCTTCTTTGACTATTCCATTTTGAACTACTTCAAAATCTTGTTAAGGTATGTACTCATTGAAAAACTTATCAAGCGTCTTGATCTATCTGTATAGATCTTGATGCTCAATATGTAAGCAGCTTCACTGAGGTCTTTCTTTGAAAAACTCCTTTCAAACATTCCTTTATGATTTGCAGAATAATTCTACATTATCTTCGATCAACAATATGTCTTTCACATATACTTATCAGAAATGCTGTAGTGCTCCCACTCACTTTCTTGTAAATACAGGCTTCACCGCAAGTCTGTATAAAACTATATGCTTTGATCAACTTATCAAAGCGTATATTCCAACTCTGAGATGCTTGCACCAGTCCATAGATGGATCGCTGGAGCTTGCATATTTTGTTAGTACCTTTAGGATTGACAAAACCTTCTGGATGCATCACATACAACTCTTCTTTAATAAATCCATTAAGGAATGCAGTTTTGTTTATCCATTTTCCAGATTTTGTAAAATGCGGCAATTAACATGATTCGGACAGACTTAAGCATAGATACGAGTGAGAAACTCTCATCGTAGTCAACACCTTGAACTTGTCGAAAACCTTTTTGCGACAATTCTAGCTTTGTAGATAGTAACACTACTATCTGAAGGAAATATGCCCTAGAGGCAATAATAATGTTATTATTTTATTTCCTTATATCATGATAAATGTTTATTATTCATGCTAGAATTGTATTATCCGGAAACATAATACTTGTGTGAATACATAGACAAACTAAACGTCACTAGTATGCCTCTACTTGACTAGCTCGTTAATCAAAGATGGTTATGTTTCCTAACCATAGACATGTATTGTCATTTGATTAACAAGATCACATTATTAGGAGAATGATGTGATTGACATGACCCATTCCATTAGCTTAGCACCCGATCGTTTAGTATGTTGTTATTGCTTTCTTCATAACTTATACATGTTCCTATGACTATGAGATTATGCAACTCCCGTTTGCCGGAGGAACACTTTGTGTGCTACCAAACGTCACAACGTAACTGGGTGACTATAAAGGAGCTCTACAGGTGTCTCCAAAGGTAAATGTTGGGTTGGCGTATTTCGAGATTAGGATTTGTCACTCCGATTGTCGGAGAGGTATCTTTGGGCCCTCTCGATAATGCACATCACACAAGCCTTGCAAGCATTGCAACTAATGAGTTAGTTGCGAGATGATGTGTTACGTAACGAGTAAAGAGACTTGCCGGTAACGAGATTGAACTAGGTATTGAGATACCGACGATCGAATCTCGGGCAAGTAACATACCGATGACAAAGGGAACAACGTATGTTGTTATGCGGTCTGACCGATAAAGATCTTCGTAGAATATGTGGGAGCCAATATGAGCATCCAGGTTCCGCTATTGGTTATTGACCGGAGACATGTCTCGGTCATGTCTACATTGTTCTCGAACCCGTAGGGTCCGCACGCTTAAGGTTTCGATGACAGTTATATGAGTTTATGAGTTTTTGATGTACCGAAGTTAGTTTGGAGTCCCGGATGTGATCACGGACATAACGAGGAGTCTCAAAATGGTCGAGACATAAAGATTTATATATTGGACGGCTATATTCGGACACCGGAAGTGTTCCGGGTGATTTCGGAGAAAACCGGAGTGCCGGAGGGTTACCGGAACCCCCTGGGAGAAGTAATGGGCCATATGGGCCTTAGTGGAGAGAGAGAAGGGCAGCCAGGGTGGGCCGCACGCCTCCTCCCCCCTGGTCCGAATTGGACTAGGAGAGGGGGGGGCGGCGCCCCCCTTTCCTTCTCCCTCCCCACTTCCTTTCCCCCTCCTAGTAGGAGTCCTACTCCTACTAGGAGGAGGACTCCTCCTTGGCACGCCAATAGGGCCGGCCGGCCTCCTCCCCTTGCTCATTTATGTACGGGGGCAGGGGCACCCCTAGACACACAAGTTGATCCTCGTGATCGTTTTCTTAGCCGTGTGCGGTGCCCCCTTCCACCATATACCTCTATAATATTGTAGTGGTGCTTAGGCGAAGCCCTGCGACAGTTGAACATCAAGATCCTCACCACGCCGTCGTGCTGACAGAACTCTTCCCCGACACTTTGCTGGATCGGAGTCCGGGGATCGTCATCGAGCTGAACGTGTGCTAGAACTCGGAGGTGCCGTAGTTTCGGTGCTTGATCGATCGGGCCGTGAAGACGTACGACTACATAGACCGCGTTGTCATAACGCTTCCAGTGTCGGTCTACAAGGGTACGTAGATCACACTCTCCCCTCTCGTTGCTATGCATCACCACGATCTTGTGTGTGCATAGGAAATTTTTTGAAATTACTATGTTCCCCAACAGTGGCGTCCGAGCCTAGGTTTTATGTGTTGATGTTATATGCACGAGTAGAACACAAGTGAGTTGTGGGCGATATAAGTCATACTGCTTACCAGCATGTCATATTGGTTCGGCGGTATTGTTGGACGAAGCGGCCCGGACCGACATTACGCGTACGCTTACGCGAGACCGGTTCTCCCGACGTGCTTTGCACAAAGGTGGCTAGCGGGTGTCAGTTTCTCCAACTTTAGTTGAATCGAGTGTGGCTACGCCCGATCCTTGCGAAGGTTAAAACAGCACCAACTTGACAAACTATCGTTGTGTTTTTTATGCGTAGGTAAGATTGGTTCTTGCTTAAGCCCGTAGCAGCCACGTAAAACTTGCAACAACAAAGTAGAGGACGTCTAACTTGTTTTTGCAGGGCATGTTGTGATGTGATATGATCAAGACATGATGCTAAATTTTATTGTATGAGATGATCATGTTTTGTAACCAAGTTATCGGCAACTGGCAGGAGCCATATGGTTGTCGCTTTATTGTATGCAATGCAATTTCGCTGTAATACTTTACTTTATCACTAAGCGGTAGCGATAGTCGTGGAAGCATAAGATTGGCGAGACGACAACGATGCTACGATGGTGATCAAGGTGTCGCACCGGTGACGATGGTGATCATGACGGTGCTTCGAAGATGGAGATCACAAGCACAAGATGATGATGGCCATATCATATCACTTATATTGATTGCATGTGATGTTTATCTTTTATGCATCTTATCTTGCTTTGTTTGACGGTAGCATTTTAAGATGATCTCTCACTAATTATCAAGAAGTATTCTCCCTGAGTATGTGTCAGAGTAAATAGCCATGGGTAGCCTAGCCGGCTTCCCCTGGCCCTTCTGAAAAAGTTACGAGCCCGCCCGGCTCTCAAGAATCCAAGACATGGGGCCGCCTTCCCCTTGCTGGCTGCCACCCAGGCCGGCTTTCAGAAGGTGGTCCGACTTTAGCCCTCATGAGAAGGCCGACTCCAAGAAGCCGGCCATGAGAAGGCCGACTCCAAGAAGCCGGCTCCCATAAAGCGGTCGAGACCGTACCCTCAAAGTTTGCACCCACCTAACGGCGGTGCGATGGGGCGTGGCTACAGTGAAGCCTGCCACCCCCGAATCCCGGAGCACGCCTGGCACAGTGCGCCGTACGGAGTAGGCATGACCCGTCCGGCGCGGCACTGTTGCCATGTTGACTTCGGTGTCACCCACGACGGGCCACCGGCGTGGCCCACAGATGGTGGGCCCCTTTGAGCAGAGAGATGCCCGAAGGCGGCCACGCCTCCAACCAGTCGGCCCAAGACAGAGCCGGCTCCCCGCAGCCGGCTTGCCGCCTCCCTCGAAGAGGACGCCCCATTAAGGAGACAAGACGCGGTGAGGCTACAGCGATCGCCTGACAGGCGGCGGTACTGTAGCCGCGCCTACCACGACGAAGCCCACGTCAACAAGATGGAGCCACAGTAACCAGCCGCCGACCAAGCCCTGGACAGCGGGGCCTGCCTGTCGACCAAGGGGCAGGCAGCCGACGGGACCCACCAGTCGGCGGGCCCCAGCAGCCGGCGTAGAAGCCGGCGAGCGCAATCACAGATGGCTGGGCCCCGCGCCCAGTCGGATTACCATTGTACCCCCGGGGGGTAGGCCTATATAAACCCCCCGGAGCACCCATGCAAAGGGTTGGACCCCCTGCTAGTTCTAGACACCACACAAGGAGAAGAAGCAGGCTAGCCGTGCCCTTCTTCCTCCTCCCACCAAACAGCTCAAGGAGCGTTGTGTAGCTACTTGATTCATCTAGTGAACATGCGGAGACCCCGCAGAGCAGCAGTAGGGGTGTTATCTCCACGGAGAGCCCCGAAGCTGGGTAAGATCCGCCGGCGTGCATGTCTTCGCCTTATCCCGTTTCCAGGCACCGGCGATGTCTTACTGGCTCCCACAATGATAAGCCACCCGTTGGCATATGTCGCACCTACCACCCGATATTTGGCGCCCACCGTGGGGCCAGGTGCACCGTCGTCCGGAGACCTGTTCTGGACGGGAACCCTATTCCTCCCCCGCGAGCGTAGCCAGCCTGGCACGCCCGATGGCGCTTGCCACCACGCGCTGCAAGGCGTCGCCAGGATCTGCGCGGCGAGCAGCCTCGCCGACCTCCTCCACGAAACCCTCATCTTCGACGAGCTCGCCTCCGATGCGGGCACCGACCACCTCGCCAACCTTCTCGGTCAGCTCCATGTCTCCAGCGAGCCTGCTGCGGACCTGGAGTCAGTTGGCTCCACCGACCCGATGCCTGTCGACTCCGACACGGCCTCGTTCGACACCTTCCCCACCAACGTCATGATCTACAACGACCCGCTTCCTCGAGCCAACGGCAGCGACGCTGCCACCACCGAAGTGATGGTTGTCGGCCATGGTGGCCCGGCCGGCGAGAGCACCCACGACACCCCGCACGCGGCGGCCCATGACTTGTCCACCCCCCTCCCGGCTGATGCCGACGACGGAGCACTGGAGGCACGCCGCCTCGCCCTCCTCGCAGAGGGCCGGAGGCTGGCTTCCGTAAGACGCCTCACTGAGGCCTATCAGCGCGAAGCTGACCGCGCCGCCTTCGGCACGCCGGCCCCGGGCGGGCCAAGCCGGGCCGGCCTTGTCAAGCAACGCGGCGCTGTCATCGCCGACACGCTGGGAGTCGACCGCCCGGTCTATGCCACTCCGCTCGAGAACTTGCGTGCCGCCCAGGCGGCCGTAGACGAGTTGGACGGCTTGGAGGCCGAAGACCTCCCCCGCATGACCCGGCGCATCCAGCAACTGATTGACGCAGCCGTGCAGCGGCACGAAGCAGACGCCCGCGCGGGAAGCCCTCCCCCGCGCCGAGATCACGGCGCAACGTCCCGGACGCCGGCTACGAGCAACACCCGCGCACGGCGCGAGAAAGAGCCGGCTGCCAGCCGTAGCCGGACCCGAATCTCCATCGAGCGAGACGCGGACGGCCATCCCCGAGCCATGGAGTGGCGGGGCAACCCGCCTCCGCCTCGACCTCATGGAGAGAGATATCCCACCCCGCCGCCAGTGGCGCACCCGACTCTCAGCGGCCGACTAGGTCACCGCGAAGGAGTCGGCGAGAACGACGCCCGCCCTCGGATCGACCGCCTGGCGCGATCCTTGGCGTTGGAAGAAGAAGACGATGTCGGCCCGCCTTGTTTCGGCCCCCGCATCCGCGACGAGCCCTTCCCCAAAGGGTTCTCGCTCCCAAGAGACACGCCCAAGTACAACGGCTCCGTGAAGCCGGAAGATTGGCTGATCGACTACTCCACGGCGGTCAGCATAGCCAACGGCAACCGGCGCGTTGCCGTGAAGTACGTGCCCCTCATGCTGCAAGGCACGACGCGAACCTGGCTCAACAGCCTCAAGCCTCTCAGCATCAACAGCTGGCTAGACTTCACCGAAGCCTTCATCCGCAACTTCACCAGCACCTACAAGCGGGCTCCCAAGCCCAGACAGCTCTCCTTGTGCGTACAAGGCCCCGCCGAGTCCACTCGCGATTACCTCACGCGTTGGGCCGAGCTCCGCAACTCTTGCGAAGGGGTGCATGAGGTACAAGCCATAGAATACTTCACAGCCTGATGCCGAGAAGGCACCCTCCTCAAGCACAAGCTCCTCTGCGACGAGCCGGCTACCCTCGACGAGCTTCTGGACATAGCGGACAAGTACGCCACCGCCGACTCCTCGATGAAGATAGAGCTTCGGGTAGACGCGTCCGGAAAGGTGCTCAACCCGGCGCCCAAGACGCCGGCTGGGGATTCCGGCCGACACCCCAACTCGAACGACCACAAGCGCAAGGGCCCCGCACCGCCTCCCGCCAGTCGGCAGGTGGCCACAGTCGCAGACGCGCCGCCTGAAGAGCGACCGGCGCCCTAGAAACCCAAGGGCGGCAGGCCGGCTTGGCAGCCGGCTTTCTCCTACGAGCAAACTCTCGACGCCCCGTGCAAGTTCCACAGCGGCGCAAAGCCGTCCAACCACACAACCCGGAAGTGCCATTGGCTGACCCGGATCTCTAAAGGCGAGGGGCTCGTGCCGCCTCCGCCTGCTGGCCCGCCGCCTTCGGCCCCGCCGCCTCCGGCCGCTCGGCTCGTAGTCGGAGCCGTGCATGACGAATTCCCCGACGAGCAAGCAACCTACATCGTCTTTACAAGCCAGCCCGAAGACCGGCGCAGCAAGCACCGAGAGCACCAAGAAGTCAGCGTGGTCGCTGCCAACCCCGCCGGACACATGCATTGGTCAGAAAAGCCCATCAGCTGGAGCCGGGCCGACCATCCAGAGGTGATGCCGTCTCCCGGCTCTTATGCTTTGGTCCTGGAAGCCACCCTTGCAACGGACAGACGCGCCGCCCGCTTCTCCCATGTGTTGATAGACGGCGGGAGCAGCATCAACATCCTGTACCATGACACCCTGGAGAAGCTAAACGTCAAGACGAAGCAGCTCGTGCCTACTCGGACAGTGTTTCATGGCATCGTACCCGGCTGTCCTGCGCCCCCATTGGCAAGATCAAGATCGATGTACTTTTTGGGGACAAGGAGCACTTTCGCCGGGAAGTGATCTGGTTTGAAGTGGTGGACCTGGAGAGCCCTTACCATGCATTGCTTGGCCGACCCGCCTTGGCCAAATTCATGGCAGTTCCCCACTATGCATACCTCAAGATGAAGATACCAAGCACCAAAGGCGTCATCACCATAGCCGGCGATTACAAAAAGTCCTCTGAGTGCGCAACAGCCAGTAGCCGGCTGGCCGAGTCCCTTGTGATTGCCGAAGAAAAGAAGATGCTGGACCGAGTCGTGGCCATAGCCGGCAAGCAGTCGGCCGTGTCCCCCGACCCCAAGGAGCATGATGCTCAAGGATCTTTCCGGCCGGCCAAGGAGACGAAGAAGATACCTCTTGACCCAGAGCACCCAGAGAGGTTTGCCGTCATCGGGGCAAACCTGAACAACAAATAGGAAGGCGAGCTTGCCGATTTCCTCCATGAGAATCGGGACATCTTTGCATGGTCTCCCAAGGACATGCCGGGTGTTCTGAGGAAATTCGCCGAGCACAAACTACATGTTCGAGAAGACGCAAAGCCAGTCAGACAACCCCTTCGCCGACTGTCGGAGGAGAAACGCAGGATTGTAGGGGAGGAGATAGCCCGGCTTTTGGCAGCCGGCTTCATTATGGAAGTTCTCTTTCCAGAGTGGCTCGCCAACCCGGTCCTCGTGCTAAAGAAGAACAACAAGTGGTGCATGTGCATAGACTACACAAGCCTCAACAAGGCCTGCCCCAAATATCCCTTTGCCCTGCCAAGGATAGACCAAGTGATAGACTTCACAGCTGGATGCAAGCTGTTGAGTTTCTTGGATGCTTACTCCGGATATCACCAGATAAAGCTGGATCCGGATGACCGCCTGAAGACCGCCTTCATCACGCCATTTGGAGCCTTCTGCTACCTGACTATGACATTCAGCTTGAGGAATGTCGGTGCCACTTTTCAGCGTTGCATGCAGAAGTGCCTCCTCAAGCAGCTCGGCAGAAACGCTCACGTTTACGTGGACGACATCGTGGTGAAGACGGAGAAGCGCGGCACCTTGCAGGGAGACCTCAAGGAAATGTTTGAGAACTTGCGCCGATTCCAAATCAAGCTCAACCCCGAGAAATGCGTGTTCGGAGTGCCAGCCGGCCAGCTCCTAGGCTTCCTAGTTTCCGAACGCGGCATCGAATGCAACCCGGTGAAGATCAAGGCCATCGAGAGAATGGCGATCCCCACCAAGCTTCGAGACATTCAGAAGTTCACCGGGTGCTTGGCCTCCTTGAACCGCTTCATCAGCCGGCTCGGAGAGAAAGCTCTCCCCCTCTACCGCCTCATGAAGAAGAGCACTCACTCTGAGTGGAACGACCAGGACGATCAAGCTTTTCACTAGCTGAAGAAGATGCTGGCCACACCGCCCGTTCTGACGGTGCCGACTGAGAAAGAGCCCATGCTCCTCTACATCGCCGCAACCAGCCGGGTGGTCAGCACCGTCATCGTAGTCCAGCGCCCAGAAGAAGGCCGAGCCCAGCCGGTCCAGAGGCCGGTGTATTATTTGAGCGAAGTGCTGTCCGCCTCAAAGCAGAACTGCCCGCACTACCAGAAGATGTGTTACGGCGTGTACTTCACCGCCAAGAAGCTGAAGCCCTACTTTCAAGAGCATCCCGTCACGGTCATATGCACCACCCCGCTAGCCGAGATCATAGGCAGCCGGGACACATCCGGTCGGGTGGCGAAATGGGCCATCGAGCTGGCCCCCTACACGATGGCCCATTACCTGCACTTCCATCAAGTCCCAAGCACTGGCCGACTTCCTCGTCGACTAGGCCGAGACCCAGTACCTGCCGCCGGCTCCCGACTCCACCCATTGGCGCATGCACTTTGACCGGTCCAAGGTGCGCACCGGCTTGGGAGCCGGCGTCGTCCTTACCTCTCCGAAAGGCGACAAGCTCAGATACACGCTACAGATCCACTTTGCCGCCTCCAACAATGTGGCCGAGTACAAGGCGCTCATACACGGGCTCCGGCTTGCCAAAGAACTTGGCATTCGCCGAATCCTATGTTATGGCGACTCGGACCTGGTGGTCCAGCAATCATCCGGCGACTGGGACGCCAAGGACGCAAATATGGAGAGCTACCGCTTCCTGGTCCAACAACTCAGCGGATACTTTGAAGGATGCGAGTTCCTCCACGTACCGCGAGCCGACAACGAGCCAGCCGATGCCCTGGCTCGAATAGGCTCTACTCGGTAAGCAATTCCAACGGCGTCGCTCTACAATGCCTCCTCAAGCCGTCCATCAAGCCGTCTCCAGAGTCCGACTCCATCTTCGTGCCGCCTGACCCCAATGCGGCCGGGTCCGGCTCGAAGAACCAAGCAGGCGACCCCAAGACTCCCGCAGCCGGCTCGGGGACTTCGGCAACCGGCTCGGGGACTGCCACACCCGGCTCGGGGACTGCCACACCCGGCTCGGGGACTGCGGTAGCCGGCCCGGGGACTGCACCAGCACAACAGCTGGCGGCCGACTCCAGCATTTCACCACCCAGCCCGCCCACCCTGATGGCAGTAGCCACATTGGCAGTAGAAGAAGTCGCGGCCCCATCATGGGCTCAGTCCATCCTCAACTTCCTAGTAAACCAAGACCCGCCGGCTGAAGAAACAGAAGCAAGACAAGTCCAACGTCGAGCCGGAGCATACACAATCGTCAACAGAGAGCTCGTCAAGTGCAGTGTCACTGGAGTCCTCCAACGGTGCGTCGAGCAAGAGAAAGGCATTGCAATCCTCAGAGACATTCACCAAGGAGAATGCGGCCACCATGCGGCCTCAAGATCACTTGTCGCCAAAGCCTTCCGCTATGGTTTCTTCTGGCCGACTGCTTTGGATGACGCCAAAGAATTAGTCAAACATTGCAAGGGATGCCAACTCTTTAGCTCCAAGCAACACATGCCGGCTTCGGCACTCAAAACCATTCCCCTCACTTGGCCCTTCGCCGTTTGGGGACTGGACATGGTGGGCCCATTCAAAACGGCGCGCGGCAGCATGACGCATTTGCTCATCGCCGTGGACAAATTCACCAAGTGGATTGAGGCAAAGCCGATCAAGAAGCTGAATGGGCTGACTGCCGTGACGTTCATCGCGGACATAACAACTCGGTACGGCGTGCCGCACAGCATCATCACCGACAATGGCACGAATTTTGCCAAAGGAGCCTTGGCACATTTCTGCGCAGCCCAAGGTATCCGACTGGACTTAGCATCCGTCGCCCACCCGCAGTCAAACGGCCAGGTCGAGCGAGCCAACGGCCTCATCCTCTCCGGCATCAAGCCTCGACTAGTCGTACCTCTGGAGCGCTCAGCCGGCTGTTGGCTCGATGAGCTGCCGGCTGTCCTCTGGAGCCTGCACACTACACCAAACAAGTCAACCGGCTTCACCCCTTTCATCCTTGTATATGGTGCCGAGGCGGTCATCCCAACTGACATCGAGTTCGACTTGCCTCGAGTAACCATGTACATGGAAGCGGAGGCCAAGGAAGCACGAGAAGACGGCGTCGACCTGCTGGAAGAAAGCCGGTTGTTAGCCCTCAGTCGGTCTGCCATCTACCAGCAGGGTTTGCGCCGCTACCACAGCCGGAAGGTCTGGCCAAGATCTTTCCAAGAGGGCGATCTTGTGCTCCGGCTGATCCAGCGAACAGCCGGCCAGCAAAAGCTCTCAGCCCCTTGGGAAGGCCCCTTCGTCATCAGCCGAGCCCTAGGCAACGACTCCTACTACCTGATCGATGCACAGAAGCCGAAAGCACACAAGAGAGACGACTCCGGCAAGGAGTCGGAACGACCATGGAACGCCAACCTCCTTCGAAGATTTTACAGTTGAAAGGCAGTATGTATCACGCTAACTTTTGTATTAAGTACAAGACAATAGGCTCCCCGAGGAGGGCTCGGGGACTGCCATCCCTTATCTATGAATATAAAATATCATGCTTATGACCTTGTCATTTCATTTACTTGTTCCGTCCGGCACCGAGTTCGACTAGTCGGCTCGGGGACTGGCCGACTGGAGTTATGTTAGAAGTCCTACCCGCAGTCAGACAAGTAGTGTGCCGGCTCCCAAGCTTTCTCTTGCCAAAAGTCGCAGTTCGAACAACCGGCTGTCCGGCTGGCAAGAGTTAAAAGCAGGAACGGGCGCCCACACGAAAAATGGCTAGGGACTAACGGACTAATGTAACAAAAGCCGGTTTTTCTCCCACCGCCGAATGGCTACCAGAGTAGCCGGCCGGCCGGTTTCCATTCACTTCACTTCAATCCAAGAAAGCTCAAGTACTTGCCTCCCCAAAGAGGGAAGGCGGCAAAGGAAAAAGCCTAAGGATAAAAAGCATACGCGAATGGAAACCAAACATGCACATAATAATATTTACATAAAAAGACCTCCGAGAGGCCAGCATTCAACATAGTTTGGATACACCCCCAGTGGGTGGAACTGCGAAAACTTAACAAAGATTGTTCCAAAGACAACAAGCAGGAAAGATAAAGACGGCAGGTCAAGCTGGCGGAGCGGCCGACGAGCCGGACTGGTTGGCGGAGACGGTCGTGCCGGCTGAAGGAGCGGCCGGTTGGCGAACTTCGGCTTGGTCGCCGCCTCCCGCAGAGGGCGCGCTTCCACGCGCCTCGTTACTGGAGGCACGGTCGGCCTGAGGTCGGCCGGTTGTTCCACCAGCCGGCTCGACGTCTTCGTCGTCCTCCTCTTCGTCATCCTTGCCCTCGTCACTGGAGGCAATCTCCTCCGCCGAGTCCTCGCCCACCGCCGGGTTCAGCCCGAACCACTCCTCCGGCTGAGCAACGCTGTCATCATCGATTTCGGGTGCGAAAACACTGATGTCGGTGCACTCGGCGATCGTCGAAGCTCACTGCGCGATAGCTTGCCTCACCTCCTCCAGCTCCGCGTCGGCCTCCATCCGCCAAGTGCGCAGTTGGTCCAGGCTCAGCCCTGGGTACCAAGCCCGAACGAGCTCCAACGCCCGCCCGGCTCCGAGGCGGGCTGCCGACGCCTTCCAAGCTTCAAAGCGACCGACTGCGACCTCTAGCCAGTCGGCAGTTCGGCTTGGGGTGCGGGGGATCGTCTCGCCGGGCCAGAGGGCGGCCAACACTTGCGCCCCGGCACGTTGGAGCCGGCGAAGCATCCGATGAGCCGGCTGCAACCGCGCCAGGACAGCCAGGAGCTACTCCTCAAGTGTCCGGTTCGCATCCGGCGCGATGTTGGCCCCTGCCTGACGATGCGCCTCGCGATGGGCCTCAATGCTTTGGGCGGCGAAGGCGGAGTAGCCGGGGAAGTAGTCTGCACCAAAAAACAAGCAGCAGCTCAAGATAAGCCAAAAACCCAGGCGGCAAGGGGCAGGGGAGGGCCGAGGAAGGCGGCTTACCATCGATCAAATCCTCGATCCGGCCGAAGCCTTCATCCAGGGCTCGCTGGGTCTCAGACCAGTTCGCCGCCTCGGTCTCATACTCCTCCCTCAAGGCGGCTTCGCTATCCTGCGCCGCCCGCAAGGCCGCCTTGTGGCTCTCCTCTTGGTCGGCCAGCTTCTTGGCTAGGTGATCCCGTTCCTGGACCAAGGCGGCGCACTCGGCCTCCTTGGTATGAAGGGCGGCCTTCGCTTCGCCGAGCTCCTTCCTTAAGTCGGCGTTGGCCCCTGAAGACAAAGAAAAAGAAAAACCAATAAGGAAAGAGTCGTCAAGAAAGATCCGACCCGACTGCGCAGCAGTCGGCCCGAATCTCGGGGACTAAACCCAGTGGGTGCGCTGACGCGCCCCGACAGGAGACAGACAAGATCGAGTACTTACTTCGACTGTCGGCCAGGTCGTCGGTCCTCCGGCTCAGCTCCCGAGCCTGGGAGTTGAAGGCGGCAGCACGAAGGTTGTGATATTCCTGAAAGTTCAGAAAAAAGCAAAGTAAGGTAGCCGTCGAGAATGATCCGACCAGACTACGCAGCAGTCGGCCCGAATCTCGGGGACTACACCCAGTGGGTGCACTGACGCGCCCCCACGGAAGAAATTAAGAAAGCAAAGCAGCCAAGAGCGAAGGACTCACTCGGATGGTGGCTCGCGTCGACAAGAACTCCTGGGTGAACTGTTGCAGCAGGGCGGCCTGAGCTTGCAGCCGGCTCCGGACCCCTTGAGCCGCCACATTCAGCTCACCAGTCCCCCCGCTGGGAGTCCACTCGGACGTGGCAGTGCTGGCCGCCTCCAGATCTTCCGCCGGCTGGCCTGCGCCCGCGACTCGTCGCAACTCCGGCGGAGCGGCGCCTCCCCCTGCGCGCTGGCTCGTCGCCGGCTGCACCTCAAGGCCGGCTCTGTTCTCCGGCTCACCTCCAGTCGGCTCCTCTGGCGTCGCTGACGATTGGCCGCCTTGGCCCGCTCCGGTTGGCGCTGCTGGCGGCGCTCTCCTCGCGAAGGCCACGGGGTCCTCCCCCCCCCCCCATCAGCGGCGGGTCTTCGACGATCTCCTCCGCCAAGGGCAATGGGGTGTCGGGGGCTACGGCTCGGAGGGGAATGGCGAGCAGCGGAGGCTGGTTGCGCAAGCTTTCCGCCTCCGTCTCCGCGGTAGCCGCCTCCGTCTGGGCCTTGGCTGCCGCGTCGGCCTGCTCCCTCGCTGCCTGGGCGGCCTCCTTCTCCGCCGCCTCGCGCTCCTCCCGCGCTTCGCAGGCGTTCCGCTCTGTGGCCTTCCTGAGATCGGCGCGGGGGTCCACGCGGCGGGAGCTCGAAGACCCTCCAGCCGGCCCCACGACGGAGCCGCCCGGACCCCGCTCAAGGGAAAGCGGCGTCCTGTCCAGCAAGCGAGAAAAAGTTAGGAAGAATATTCGAAGAGAAAGAGAATGGTGAAGGGCATGCGACCAGGCAATCGGCAACTTACGCTGAGACCGCCTGAGGCTGCTTCACTGCCTTGCGGAAGCGGGCCGCTTTCGCAGCCACCTCGTCTCGCTTGGTCGCCGCGGTGGAGGCTTTGGACTTCTTCAGCCGACTACCGAAGAGGCCTGAAGCGGCCCGGCACTTCTGTGCGCCACCGCCGGCAGCCGGCGCGATAGACGAGCCCGTGCCCTGATGGTCGGCCGCCGGCTGGCGACGCGGGGCGACTTTGGCTTCAAAATCGTCCGGCCAGTCCTCGAAGCTCGCGGTGAACCTTGAGCCTCCGGGCTCGGCGCTGTCCCCCACGACGGCGTCTTCCATGGCGGCCGCCCCCAAGTCCGGGTCGTCAACATCGTCCACCGTGCGGTCGGGGGCATACTGGCGTTCAATCCCTGCCGCCCCGGCCGGCGGTGCAAGAAGAGGGTTCTGCTCAAAAGAACCGACTGGTCAGAGGCCGGTCATCATGAAGCCGGCTGACGACAAAAAGAAGATAGAGAGAGAAGCTTACCACGGGCGGATGATTGGCGCGAGAATACGGCGCCTTGCCGTATTGCCAGTCCCTGGCGAGCTTGCAGTTGGCGATGTAATTAACCATGAGCGCCACCTCCGCGTGGGGCATTTCCCATGTGCTCAGCCGGCTTGGGTCGAAGCGGCCGCTCATCTGACACATCATATGGGGCCGGCTTTGGAGAGGAAGAATCCGGCGCTCCACGAAGGCGGCCACCAAGTCGGCCCCGCGCAGGCCTTCCGACTGAATCATCACCCGAAGCCGGGAGATGGCGGCGTTCCCGGCCGGAGACAGTGACCGGGACCGGAAACTCCATGAGGGCTGCCTCCCAGTCGGCGGGCCAGCTACGTAAGCCGGCAGGTTGATGTAGTCTCCTTGATCGGCGACGTTCTTCACGTAGAAGTATGATCTCTGCCAGACCTTCACCGACTGGATTAGGGGGGATGGACGGGAACGGATTGTTCTCACTCGCCCTCCTCATGGCGATGAAGGCCCCGCAGGGTGCGGGCATGCCAGCGACGACGGTGCCGAGTTTGCTCTGGAAGAACTCTCCCCAGAGCTCCAGCATGGGGAGCAGCCCCAAGAAGCCTTCGCAGAGGGAGACGAAGGCCGACAGCAGCATCACCGCATTGGGCGTGAGGTGATGCGGCTGGAGGTTGTAGAACTCCAGGAAGGAGCGCAGAAATCCGCTCGCTAGAAGGCCGAAGCCGCGCAGGCAGTGCGAACGGAAGACGACCCGCTCGCCCTCCTCCGGCGCCGGCGAGATCTCCTTCTCCGGCGCCAGGCGGACCTGTACAAGGTCGGTGCCGGGCAGGCGGCGAGTCTAGCGGAGGAACTCCACATGGTCTTCATGGACGTTGGAGCCGTCCCACGAGCTTGACAACGCCATGGGAGCAGGACGATGTGGGGGTGTTGTGATGGGAAGCTGCGACGGCAGCGAGAGGAAGAAACGAGGATTAGGAGGGGCGGAGCGAGAGAGAGTGTGCGAACCTCTGTCGCTCTCCCTCCTCCCCCTACTTATAGGCTCGCATGGTGGAGCCGATGAGGCACGGCGTGGGGAAGCGTGGGGATCGATCGTGCCCACTCCCCACGTCCCGCGATTATTGAGCCTTAACGGCGAAACAAAACTGCCTCGGGAAGGCGAGCGGCCCCGGTGGGCCACGGAAGATCCGCGCCCGGACCAAGGCTCGCGAGTGGCGGGCCCGGGCCTGCGGCGGCGTCCCTTCGCACGCGTGCGCTCGCAGGATCTCGCTGCCACGTGGCCGCAGGAGGGCCCGTGGTCAGCACGCAGGTCCCCCCTCCTCCCGCCTACAAGACACGGGGCTCTCTGAAGTCGGCATACGCCCGCAAAGCCGGCTCTTCAGGATGGGAAGCTGACCAAGCTTCTCGTCCCCCTGCTCGCCTCGGAGCTCGATCAGCTTCAGGGACTACTGTCGGAGTAAATAGCCATGGTTAGCCTAGCCGGCTTCCCCTGGCCCTTCTGAAAAAGTTACGAGCCCGCCCGGCTCTCAAGAATCCAAGACATGGGGCCGCCTTCCCCTTGCTGGCTGCCACCCAGGCCGGCTTTCAGAAGGCGGTCCGACTTTAGCCCTCATGAGAAGGCCGACTCCAAGAAGCCGGCCATGAGAAGGCCGACTCCAAGAAGCCGGCTCCCATAAAGCGGTCGAGACCGTACCCTCAAAGTTTGCACCCACCTAACGGCGGTGCGATGGGGCGTGGCTACAGTGAAGCCTGCCACCCCCGAATCCCGGAGCACGCCTGACACAGTGCGCCGTACGGAGTAGGCATGACCCGTCCGGCGCGGCACTGTTGCCATGTTGACTTCGGTGTCACCCACGATGGGCTGCCGGCGTGGCCCACAGATGGTGGGCCCCTTTGAGCAGAGAGATGCCCGAAGGCGGCCACACCTCCAACCAGTCGGCCCAAGACAGAGCCGGCTCCCCGCAGCCGGCTTGCCGCCTCCCTCGAAGAGGACGCCCCATTAAGGAGACAAGACGCGGTGAGGCTACAGCGATCGCCTGACAGGCGGCGGTACTGTAGCCGCGCCTACCACGACGAAGCCCACGTCAACAAGATGGAGCCATAGTAACCAACCGCCGACCAGGCCCTGGACAGCGGGGCCTGCCTGTCGACCAAGGGGCCGGCAGCCGGCGGGACCCACCAGTCGGCGGGCCCCAGCAGCCGGCGCAGAAGCCGGCGAGCGCAGTCACAGACGGCTGGGCCCCGCGCCCAGTCGGATTACCATTGTACCCCCGGGGGGTAGGCCTATATAAACCCCCCGGAGCACCCATGCAAAGGGTTGGACCCCCTGCTAGTTCTAGACACCACACAAGGAGAAGAAGCAGGCTAGTCGTGCCCTTCTTCCTCCTCCCACCAAACAGCTCAAGGAGCGTTGTGTAGCTACTTGATTCATCTAGTGAACATGCGGAGACCCCGCAGAGCAGCAGTAGGGGTGTTATCTCCACGGAGAGCCCCGAAGCTGGGTAAGATCCGCCAGCGTGCATGTCTTCATCTTATCCCGTTTCCAGGCACCGGCGATGTCTTGCTGGCTCCCACAATGATAAGCCACCTGTTGGCATATGTCGCACCTACCACCCGACAGTATGCACCGTTGCGAAAGTTCTTTGTGCTGAGACACCATGTGATGATCGGGTGTGATAGGCTCTACGTTCAAATACAACGGGTGCAAAACAGTTGCACACGCGGAATACTCAGGTTATACTTGACGAGCCAAGCATATACAGATATGGCCTCGGAACACGGAGACCGAAAGGTCGAGCTTGAATCATATAGTAGATATGATCAACATAGTGATGTTCACCAATGAAACTACTCCATCTCACGTGATGATCGGACATGGTTTAGTTGATTTGGATCACGTAATCACTTAGAGGATTAGAGGGATGTCTATCTAAGTGGGAGTTCTTTAGTAATATGATTAATTGAACCTAAATTTATCATGAACTTAGTACCTGATATTATCTTGCTTGTTTATGTTTGATTGTAGATAGATGGCCCGTGCTGTTGTTCCATTGAATTTTAATGCGTTCCTTGAGAAAGCAAAGTTGAAAGATGATGGTAGCAATTACACGGACTGGGTCCGTAACTTGAGGATTATCCTCATTGCTGCACAGAAGAATTACGTCCTGGAAGCACCGCTAGGTGCCGGGACTGCTGCTGGAGCAACACCAGATGTTATGAACGTCTGGCAGAGTAAAGTTGATGACTACTCGATAGTTCAGTGTGCCATGCTTTACGGCTTAGAATCGGGACTTCAACGACGTTTTGAACGTCATGGAGCATATGAGATGTTCCAGGAGTTGAAGTTAATATTTCAAGCAAATGCCCAGATTGAGAGATATGAAGTCTCCAATAAGTTCTATAGCTGCAAGATGGAGGAGAACAGTTCTGTCAGTGAGCATATACTCAAAATGTCTGGGTATAATAATCACTTGATTCAATTGGGAGTTAATCTTCCAGATGATTGCGTCATTGACAGAATTCTCCAATCACTGCCACCTAGCTACAAGAGCTTTGTGATGAACTATAATATGCAAGGGATGAATAAGACTATTCCCGAGCTCTTCACAATGCTGAAAGCTGCGGAGGTAGAAATCAAGAAGGAGCATCAAGTGTTGATGGTCAACAAGACCACTAGTTTCAAGAAAAAGGGCAAAGGGAAGAAGAAGAAGGGGAACTTCAAAAAGAACAGCAAGCAAGTTGCTACTCAAGAGAAGAAACCCAAACCTGGACCTAAGCCTGAAACTGAGTGCTTCTACTGCAAGCAGACTGGTCACTGGAAGTGGAACTGCCCCAAGTATTTGGCGGATAAGAAGGATGGCAAGGTGAACAAAGGTATATGTGATATACATGTTATTGATGTGTACCTTACTAATGCTCGCAGTAGCACCTGGGTATTTGATACTGGTTCTGTTGCTAACATTTGCAACTCGAAACAGGGACTACGGATTAAGCGAAGATTGGCTAAGGATGAGGTGACGATGCGCGTGGGAAATGGTTCCAAATTCGATGTGATTGCGGTTGGCATGCTACCTCTACATCTACCTTCGGGATTAGTATTAGACCTAAATAATTGTTATTCGGTGCCAGAGTTAAGCATGAACATTATATCTGGATCTTGTTTGATGCGAGACGGTTATTCATTTAAATCAGAGAATAATGGTTGTTCTATTTATATGAGTAATATCTTTTATGGTCATGCACCCTTAAAGAGTGGTCTATTCTTATTAAATCTCGATAGTAGTGACACACATATTCATAATGTTGAAGCCAAAAGATGCAGAGTTGATAATGATAGTGCAACTTATTTGTGGCACTGCCGTTTGGGTCATATCGGTGTAAAGCGCATGAAGAAACTCCATACTGATGGACTTTTGGAACCACTTTATTATGAATCGCTTGGTACTTGCGAACCGTGCCTTATGGGTAAGATGACAAAAACACCATTCTCCGGTACTATGGAGAGAGAAACAGATTTGTTGGAAATCATACATACAGATGTATGTGGTCCGATGAATGTTGAGGCTCGTGGCGGATATCGTTATTTTCTCACCTTCACAGATGACTTAAGCAGATATGGGTATATCTACTTAATGAAACATAAATCTGAAACGTTTGAAAAGTTCAAAGAATTTCAGAGTGAAGTTGAAAATCATCGTAACAAGAAAATAAAATTCCTACGATCTGATCATGGAGGAGAATATTTGAGTTACGAGTTTGGTGTACATTTGAAACAATGCGGAATAGTTTCGCAACTCACGCCACCTGGAACACCACAAGGTAATGGTGTGTCCGAACATTGTAATCGTACTTTACTTGATATGGTGCGATCTATGATGTCTCTTACTGATTTACCGCTATCGTTTTGGGGTTATGCTCTAGAGACGGCCGCATTCACGTTAAATAGGGCACCATCAAAATCCGTTGAGACAACGCCTTATGAACTGTGGTTTGGCAAGAAACCAAAGTTGTCGTTTCTGAAAGTTTGGGGTTGCGATGCTTATGTGAAAAAGCTTCAACCTGAAAAGCTCGAACCCAAATCGGAGAAATGTGTCTTCATAGGATATCCAAAGGAAACTATTGGATACACCTTCTATCACAGATCCGAAGGCAAGACTTTTGTTGCTAAATTCGGAAACTTTCTAGAGAAGGAGTTTCTCTCTAAAGAAGTGAGTGGGACGAAAGTAGAACTTGATGAGGTAACTATACCTGCTCCCTTATTGGAAAGTAGTACATCACAGAAACTAGTTTCTGTGACACCTACACCAATTAGTGAGGAAGCTAATGATGATGATCATGAAACTTCAGAACAAGATACTACTGAACCTCGTAGATCAACCAGAGTAAGATCCGCACCAGAGTGGTACGTTAATCCTGTTCTGGAAGTCATGCTACAAGATCATGATGAACCTACGAACTATGGAGAAGCGATGGTGAGCCCAGATTCCGCAAAATGGCTTGAAGCCATGAAATCTGAGATGGGATCCATGTATGAGAAGAAAGTATGGACTTTGGTTGACTTGCCCAGTGATCGGCAAGCAATTGAGAATAAATGGATCTTCAAGAAGAAGACTGACGCTGACGGTAATGTTACTGTCTACAAAGCTCGACTTGTCGCAAAAGGTTTTCGACAAGTTCAAGGGATTGACTACGATGAGACCTTCTCACCCGTAGCGATGCTTAAGTCTGTCCGAATCATGTTAGCAATTGCCGCATTTTATGATTATGAAATTTGGCAGATGGATGTCAAAACTGCATTCCTGAATGGATTTCTGGAAGAAGAGTTGTATATGATGCAGCCGGAAGGTTTTGTCGATCCAAAGGGAGCTAACAAAGTGTGCAAGCTCCAGCGATCCATTTATGGACTGGTGCAAGCCTCTCGGAGTTGGAATAAACGCTTTGATAGTGTGATCAAAGCATTTGGTTTTGTACAGACTTTTGGAGAAGCCTGTATTTACAAGAAAGTGAGTGGGAGCTCTGTAGCATTTTTGATATTATATGTAGATGACATATTACTAATCGGAAATGATATAGAATTTCTAGATAGCATAAAGGGATACTTGAATAAGAGTTTTTTAATGAAAGACCTCAGTGAAGCTGCTTACATATTGGGCATTAAGATCTATAGAGACAGATCAAGACGCTTAATTGGACTTTCACAAAGCACATACCTTGACAAAGTTTTGAAAAAGTTCAAAATGGATCAAGCAAAGAAAGGATTGTTGCCTGTGTTACAAGGTGTGAAATTGAGTAAGACTCAATGCCCGACCAATGCAGAAGATAGAGAGAAAATGAAAGATGTTCCCTATGCTTCAGCCATAGGCTCTATCATGTATGCAATACTGTGTACCAGACCTGATGTGTGTCTTGCTATAAGTCTAGCAGGGAGGTACCAAAGTAATCCAGGAGTGGATCACTGGACAGCGGTCAAGAAAATCCTGAAATACCTGAAAAGGACTGAGGATATGTTTCTCATATATGGAGGTGACAAAGAGCTCATCGTAAATGGTTACGTTGATGCAAGCTTTGACACTAATCCGGACGATTCTAAATCGCAAACCGGATACGTGTTTACATTAAACGGTGGAGCTGTCAGTTGGTGCAGTTCTAAACAAAGCATTGTGGCGGGATCTACATGTGAAGCGGAGTACATAGCTGCTTCGGAAGCAGCAAACGAAGGAGTCTGGATGAAGGAGTTCATATCCGATCTAGGTGTCATACCTAGTGCATCGGGTCCAATGAAAATCTTTTGTGACAATACTGGTGCAATTGCCTTGGCAAAGGAATTCAGATTTCACAAGAGAACCAAGCACATCAAGAGACGCTTCAATTCCATGTGGGATCTAGTCCAGGTGGGAGACATAGAGATTTGCAAGATACATATGGATCTGAATATTGCAGACCCGTTGACTAAACCTCTTCCACGAGCAAAACATGATCAGCACCAAAGCTCCATGGGTGTTAGAATCATTACCGTGTAATCTAGATTATTGACTCTAGTGCAAGTGGGAGACTGAAGGAAATATGCCCTAGAGGCAATAATAATGTTATTATTTTATTTCCTTATATCATGATAAATGTTTATTATTCATGCTAGAATTGTATTATCCGGAAACATAATACTTGTGTGAATACATAGACAAACTAAATGTCACTAGTATGCCTCTACTTGACTAGCTCGTTAATCAAAGATGGTTATGTTTCCTAACCATAGACATGTATTGTCATTTGATTAACGGGATCACATTATTAGGAGAATGATGTGATTGACATGACCCATTCCATTAGCTTAGGACCCGATCGTTTAGTATGTTGCTATTGCTTTCTTCATAACTTATACATGTTCCTATGACTATGAGATTATGCAACTCCCGTTTGCCGGAGGAACACTTTGTGTGCTACCAAACGTCACAACGTAACTGGGTGATTATAAAGGAGCTCTACAGATGTCTCCAAAGGTAAATGTTGGGTTGGCGTATTTCGAGATTAGGATTTGTCACTCCGATTGTCGGAGAGGTATCTCTGGGCCCTCTCGGTAATGCACATCACACAAGCCTTGCAAGCATTGCAACTAATGAGTTAGTTGCGGGATGATGTGTTACGTAACGAGTAAAGAGACTTGCCAGTAACGAGATTGAACTAGGTATTGAGATACCGACGATCGAATCTCGGGCAAGTAACATACCGATGACAAAGGGAACAACGTATGTTGTTATGCGGTCTGACCGATAAAGATCTTCGTAGAATATGTGGGAGCCAATATGAGCATCCAGGTTTCGCTATTGGTTATTGACTGGAGACATGTCTCGGTCATGTCTACATTGTTCTCGAACCCGTAGGGTCTGCACGCTTAAGGTTTCGATGACAGTTATATGAGTTTATGAGTTTTTGATGTACCTAAGTTAGTTCGGAGTCCCGGATGTGATCACGGACATAATGAGGAGTCTCGAAATGGTTGAGACATAAAGATTGATATATTGGATGGCTATATTCGTACGCCGGAAGTGTTACGGGTGATTTCGGAGAAAACCGGAGTGCCGGAGGGTTACCGGAACCCCCCGGGAGAAGTAATGGGCCATATGGGCCTTAGTGGAGAGAGAGAAGGGCAGCCAGGGTGGGCCGCGCGCCTCCTCCCCCACTGGTCCGAATTATACTAGGAGAGGGGGGCGGCGCCCCCTTTCCTTCTCCCTCCCCACTTCCTTTCCCCCTCCTAGTAGGAGTCCTACTCCTACTAGGAGGAGGACTCCTCCTTGGCGCGCCAATAGGGCCGGCCGGCCTCCTCCCCTTGCTCCTTTATATACGGGGGCAGGGGGCACCCCTAGACACACAAGTTGATCCTCGTGATCGTTTTCTTAGCCGTGTGCGGTGCCCCCTTCCACCATATACCTCGATAATATTGTAGTGGTGCTTAGGCGAAGCCCTGCGACAGTTGAACATCAAGGTCGTCACCACGCCGTCGTGCTGACGGAAATCTTCCCTGACACTTTGCTGGATCGGAGTCCGGGGATCGTCATCGAGCTGAACGTGTGCTAGAACTCGGAGGTGCCATAGTTTCGGTGCTTGATCGATCGGGCCGTGAAGACGTACGACTACATCAACCGCGTTGTCATAACGCTTCCGCTGTCGGTCTACAAGGGTACGTAGATCACACTCTCCCCTCTCGTTGCTATGCATCACCATGATCTTGTGTGTGCGTAGGAATTTTTTTGAAATTACTACGTTCCCCAACACTATCAGCGTCCGTCTTCCTCTTGAAGATCCATTTAATCTCAATGGCTCGCCGATCATTGCGCAAGTCAATCAAAGTCCATACTTTGTTCTCATACATGGATCTCATCTCAGATTTCATGGCCTCAAGCCATTTCGCGGAATCTGGGCGCATCATCGCTTCCTCATAGTTCGTAGGCTCGTCATGGTCAAGTAACACGACCTCCAGAACAGGATTATCGTACCACTCTGGTGCGGATCTCACTCCGGTTTACCTACGAGGTTCGGTAGTAACTTGATCTGAAGTTACATGGTCATCATCGTTAGCTTCCTCACTAATCGGTGTAGTAGTCACAGGAACAGATTTCTGTGATGAACTACTTTCCAATAAGGGAGCAGGTACAGTTACCTCATCAAGTTCTACTTTCCTCCCACTCACTTCTTTCGAGAAAAACTCCTTTTCGAGAAAGGATCCATTCAAAGCAACGAATATATTGCCTTCGGATCTGTGATACAAGGTGTACCCAACATTTTCTTTTGGGTATCCTATGAAGACGCACTTCTCCGATTTGGGTTAGAGCTTATCAGGTTGAAACTTTTTCACATAAGCATTGCAACCTCAAACTTTAAGAAATGACAGCTTAGGTTTCTTGCCAAACCATAGTTCATACGGTGTCGTCTCAACGGATTTAGATGGTGCCCTATTTAACGTGAATGCAGCTGCCTCTAATGCATAACCCCAAAACGACAGTGGTAGATCGGTATGAGACATCATAGATCGCAGCATATCTAATAAAGTACGGTTATGATGTTCGGACACACCATTACACTATGGTGTTCCAGGTGGCGTGGGTAGTGAAACTATTTCACATTTTCTTAACTGAAGGCCAAACTCTTAACTCAAATATTTTACCTCTGCGATCATATCGTAGAGACTTTTATTTTCTTGTTACGATGATTCTCCACTTCACTCAGAAATTCTTTGAACTTTTCAAATGTTTCAGACTTGTGTTTCATTAAGTAGATATACCCATATCCGCTCAAATCATCTGTGAAGGTCAGAAAATAAATATACTTGCCGTTAGCCTTAACACTCATCGGACCGCATACATCAGTATGTATTATTTCCAATAAGTCAGTTGCTCGCTCCATTGTTCCAGAGAACGGAGTCTTAGTCATCTTGCCCATGAGGCATGGTTCGCAAGCATCAAGTGATTCCAAAAGCCCATCAGCATGGATTTTCTTCATGCGCTTTACACCAATATGACCTAAACGGTAGTGCCACAAATAAATTGCACCATCATTATTAACTTTGCATCTTTTGGTTTCAATATTATGAATATGTGTATCACTACGATCGAGATCCAACGAACCATTTTCATTGGGTGTGTAACCATATAAGGTTTTATTCATGTAAACAGAACAACAATTTATTCTCTTACTTAAATGAATAACCGTATTGCAATAAACATGATCAAATCATATTCATGCTCAACGCAAACACCAAATAACACTTATTTAGGTTCAACAATAATCCCAAAAGTATAGGGAGTGTGCGATGATGATCATATCAATCTTGGAACCACTTCCAACACACATCGTCACTTCACCCTTAACTAGTCTATGTTCATTCTGCAACTCCCGTTTCGAGTTACTACTCTTAGCAACTGAACTAGTATCAAATACCGAGGGGTTTCTACGAACACTAGTAAAATACACATCAATAATCTGTATATCAAATATACCTTTGTTTACTTTGCCATCCTTCTTATCCGCCAAATACTTGGGGCAGTTCCGCTTCCAGTGACCAGTCCCTTTGCAGTAGAAGCACTCAGTCTCAGGCTTAGGACCAGACTTGGGCTTCTTCACTTGAGCAGCAACTTGCTTGCCGTTCTTCTTGAAGTTCCCCTTCTTCCCTTTGCCCTTTTCTTGAAACTAGTGGTCTTGTCTACCATCAACACTTGATATTTTTCTTGATTTCTACCTTCGTCGATTTCAGCATTACGAAGAGCTTGGGAATCGTTTCCGTTATCCCTTGCATATCATAGTTCATCACGAAGTTCTACTAACTTGGTGATGGTGACTAGAGAATTCTGTCAATCACTATTTGTCGGGTGGTGGGTGCGACATATGCCAACGGGTGGCTTATCTGTGTGGGAACCAGTAAGACATCGCCGGTGCCTGGAAGCGGGATGAGGCGTAGACACGCACACCGACGGCTCTTACCCAGCTTCGGGGCTCTCCGAAGAGATAACACCCCTACTGCTGCTCTGTGGGGTCTCCGCATGCTCACTAGATGAGTCGAGTAGCTACACCATGCTCCTTGAGTTGTTCGGGGGAGGAGGAGGAAGAAAGGGCACGGCTAGCCTGCTTCTTCTCCTTGTATCGTCTCTAGAACTAACAGGGGGTCGAACCCTTTGCATGGGTGCCCTGGGGGGTTTATATAGGCCTACCCCCCGGGGGTACAATGGTAATCCGGCTGGGCGCGGGGCCCAGCCGTCTGTGACTTCACTCGCCGGCTTCTGCGCCGACTGCTGGGGCCCGCCGGCTGGTGGGTCCCGCCGGCTGTCAACTCCTTGGTCACTGTGGCTTCATCTTGCTGACGTGAGCTTCATCGTGGTAAGCGCGGCTACAGTACCGCCGCCTGCCGGGTGATCGCTGTAGCCTTACCGCGTCTTGTCTCCTTAATGGGGCGTCCTCTTCGAGGGAAGCGGCGGGCCGGTTGGCGGAGCCGGCTCCGTCTTGGGCCGGCTGGTTGGAAGCGCGGCCGCCTTCGGCCGCCTCCCTGCTCTAAGGGGCCCACCGCCTGTGGGCCACGCTGGCGGCCCGTCGTGGGTGACGCCAGGGTCAACATGGCAACAGTGCTGCGCCGGACGGGTCATGCCTACCTCGTACGGTGCACTGTGCCAGGCGTGCTCCGGGATTCGGGGGTGGCAGGCTCTTCTGTAGCCATGCCCCGTCGCACCACCGTTAGGTGGGTGCAAACTTTGTGGGTACGGTCTTGACTACTTTATGGGGGGCCGGCTTGAAGGAGTCGGCTTTCTCGTAGCTGGCTTCTTGGAGTCGGCCCTCTCATGAAGGTTGAAGTCGGACCGCCTTCCCAAAGCCGGCCTAGATCGCAGCCGGCGGGGGGAAGGCGGCCCCGTGTCTTGGATTTTGAGAGCCGGGCGGGCTCGTAATTTTTGCAGAAGTGCTAGGGGAAGCCGGCTAGGCTACCCATGGCCATTTACTCCGACAGTAGTCCCCGAAGCTGATCGAGCTCCGAGGTGAACAAGGGGACGAGAAGCTTGGTCAGCTTCCTATCCGGAGAGCCGGCTTCGCGGGCGTACGCCGACTTCTAATAACCCGCGTAAGCAGGAGGAGAGGGGGCCTGCATGCTGACCACGGGCCCTTTTGCGGCCACGTGGCGGCAGGATTCTGCGAGCGCACGTGCCCGATGGGACGCCGCCGCAGGCCCGGGCCCGCCACTCGCGAGCCTCGGTCCGGGCGCAGATCTCCCGTGGCGCACAGGGCCGCTTGCCTTCTCAAGGCAGTTTCGCCTCGCCATTAAGGATCGGTAATCGTGGGGCGTGGGAAGTGGGCACGAACGACACCCACGCTTCCCCACGCCCCGCCTCCTCGACTCTGTCACGTGAGCCTATAAGTAGGGGGAGGAGAGGGAGAGACAGAGGTTCGCGCGCTCCCTCCCACTCCGTCCCTCCTAGCCCTCGTCTCCTTACTCTCGCTGCCGCCGCAGCCTTCTCCTCAACGCCGTCACGTCTCCACGCCACCTCGTCGCCATGGCTCTGTCAAGCTCCTGGGACGGCTCCAACGTCCACGAGGATCACGTGGAGTTCCTTCGCCAGACCCGGCGCCTGCCCGGCGCCGACCGTGTTCAGGTCCGTCTGGCGCCCGAGAGGGAGATCTCGCCGGCGCCGGAGGAGGGCGAGCGGGTCGTCTTCCGCTCGCACTGCCTGCGCGGCTTCGGCCTCCCGGCGAGCGGGTTTCTTCGTTCCTTCCTCGACTTCTACAACCTCCAGCCACATCACCTCACGCCCAATGCGGTGATGCTGCTGTCGGCCTTCGTCTCCCTCTGCGAAGGCTTCTTGGGGCTGCTCCCCACCCTGGAGCTCTGGGGAGAATTCTTCCAGAGCAAGCTCGGCACGGTCGTCGCCGGCGTGCCCGCCCCCTGCGGAGCCTTCATCGCCATGAGGAGGGCGAGCGAGAACAATCCGTTCCCGCCCATCCCCCTGATCCAGTCGGTGAAGGTCTGGCAGAGATCTTACTTCTATGTGAAGAATGTCGCCGGGCAAGAAGACTACATCAACTTGCCGGCTTACGTAGCCGGCCCGCCGGCTGGGAGGCAGCCCTCGTGGAGCTTCCGATCCCGGTCTTTGTCTCCGGCCGGGAACGCCGCCATCTCCCGGCTTCGGGTGCTCATTCAGTCGGAAGGCCTGCGTGGAGCCGACTTGGTGGCCGCCTTCGTGGAGCGCCGGATCCTTCCTCTCTAGAGCCGGCCCCACATGATGTGTCAGATGAGCGGCCGGTTCGACCCAAGTCGGCTCAGCACATGGGAGATGCCCCACACGGAGGTGGCGCTTATGGTTAATTACATCGCCAATTGCAAGCTCAGCGGGGACTAGCAGTACGGCAAGGCGCCGTACTCTCGCGCGAATCCTCCACCCGTGGTAAGCTTCTCTCTTTATCCTCTTTTTCGTCGTCAGCCGGCTTCGCGACGGCCGGCTTCTGACCTTCCGGCTCTCTGTGCAGAACCCTCTTCTCCCGCCGCCGGCTGGGGCGGCAGGGATCGAGCGCCAGTACGTCCCCGACCGCACGGTGGATGATGTTGACGACCCGGACCTTGGGGCGGCCGCCATGGAGGACGCCGTCGTGGGGGACAGCACCGAGCCCGGAGGCTCGAAGTTCACCGCGAGCTTCGAGGACCGGCCGGATGACTTCGAAGCCGAAGTCGTTCCGCGCCGCCAGCCGGCGGCCGACCAACAGGGCGCCGGCTCGTCCGTCGTGCCGGCTGCCGGCGGCGCGCAGAAACGTCGGGCCGCTCTAGGCCTCTTCGGCAGCCGGCCGAAGAAGTCCAAGCCCTCCGCCGCGGCGATGAAGCGAGAGGAGGCGGCCGCGAAGGCGGCCCGCTTCCGCAAAGCCGTGAAACAGCCCCAGGCGGTCTCGGCGTAAGTTTTTAACCGCTTGCCGTAGTCTCGGCGTTGTTCTTTTTTCTTCAAATGCACTCTTAGCTTTCTTCGTTTGCTGGACAGGGCGCCGCTTTCTCTCGAGTGGGGCCCAGGCGGCTCCGTCGTGGGGCCGGCTGTAGGTTCTTCGAGCTCCCGCCGCGTGGACCCCCGCGTCGATCTTAGGGAGGCCACAGAGCGGAACGCCCGCGAAGCGCGGGAGGAGCGCGAGGCGGCGGAGAAGGCGGCCGCCCAAGTGGCAAAGGGGCAGGCTGAAGCCGTAGCCAAGGCCCAGAAGGAGGCGGCTCCTACAGAGACGGAGGCGGAAAGCTCGCGCAGCCAGCCTCCGCTGCTCGCCGTTCCCCTCCGAGCCGTGGCCCCCGACACCCCGTTGCCCATGGCGGAGGAGATCATCCAAGACCCGCCGCTGTTGGAGAGGGAGGAGGAGCCCGTGGTCTTGGCCGGGAGAACGCCGCCTGCGGCGCCAACCGGGGCGGGCCAAGGCGGTCGATCGCCAGCGGCACCGAAGGAGCCGGCCGGAGGTGAGCCAGGGAGCCGGGCCGGCCTCAAGGTGCAGCTGGCGACGGGCCGGCGTGCTGAAGGAGGCGCCGCTCCGCTGGAGTCGCGCCGAGCCGCGGGCGCAGGCCAGCCGGCAGGAGATCTGGAGGTGGCCAGCTCCGCCGTGTCCGAGTGGACTCCCATCGGGGGGACCGGCGAGCTAGAAGCAGCGGCTCAAGGGGTCTGGAGCCGGCTACGAGCTCAAGCCGCCCTGCTGCAGCAGCTTAACCAAGAGTTCTCGTCGACACGAACCTCTGTCCGGGTAAGTCCTTCGCTCTTGGCTGCTTTGCTTTCTTGATTTCCTCCGTGGGGGCGCGTCAGCGCACCCACTGGGTGTAGTCCCCGAGATTCGGGCCGACTGCTGCGCAGTCGGGTCGGATCTTTCTCGACGGCCACCTCACTTTGCTTTCTTTCTAAACTTTCAGGAATACCACAACCTTCGTGTTGCCGCCTTCGACTCCCAGGCTCGAGAGCTGAGCCAGCGGACCAACGACCTGGCCGACAGCCGAAGTAAGTACTTGGTTTGTTTGTCTCCTGTGGGGGCGCGCCAGCGCACCCACTGGGTGTAGTCCCCGAGATTCGTGCCGACTGCCGCGCAGTCGGGTCGAATCTTTCTTGACGACTCCTTTCTTATTGATTTTTCTTCTTCTTTGTCTTCAGGGGCCAACGCCGACTTGAGGAAGGAGCTTGGCGAAGTGAAGGCTGCCCTTTTCGCCAAAGAGGCCGAGTGCACTTCCTTGGCTCAGGAACGGGATCGCCTGGCCAAGAAGCTGGCCGACCAAGAGGAGAGCCACAAAACGGCCCTTCAGGCAGCGAAGGAGACCGAAGCCGCCGTGCTGGCGGAGTATGAGATAGCGGCGGCGACCTGGTCCGAGACCCGGCGAGGCCTGGAGGAAGGCTACGGCCGGATTGAAGACTTGATCGACGGTAAGCTGCTTTCTACGGCCTTCCCCCATCCCTTGCCGTCTGGTTTTTTTGACTTATCTTGGATTGTTGCTTGTTGTTTCTTGCAGATTACTTCCCGGGCTACTCCGTCTTCGCTGCCCAAACCATCGAGGCTCATCGCGAAGCGCGCCGTCAAGCGGGGGCCGACATTGTGCCGGATGCAAACCGGACCCTTGAGGAGCAGCTTCTGGCTATCCAGGCGCGGCTGCAGCCGGCCCACCGGATGCTCCGCCGGCTCCAACGTGCGGGGGCGCAGGTGCTGGCCGCCCTCTGGCCTGGCGAGACGATCCCCCGCACCCCAAGCCGAACTGCCGACTGGCTGGAAGTCGCAGTCGGACACTTCGAGGCTTGGAAGGCGTCAGCGGCCCGCCTCGGAGCCGGGCGGGCGTTGGAATTCTTACGGGCTTGGTACCCAGGACTGAGCCTGGACCAGCTGCGTACTTGGCGGATGGAGGCCGACGCGGAGCTGGAGGAGGTGAGGCCGGCTATTGCCTAGTGAGCCTCAACGATCGCCGAGTGCACCGACATCAGCATTTTCGCACCCGAAATCGATGATGACGGTGTCGCGCAGCCGAAGGAGTGGTTTGGGCTGAACCGGGCGGTGGGCGAGGACTCGGCGGAGGAGATCGCCTCCAGCGACGAGGGCGAAGAGGACGAAGACGACGACGGTGGAGGCGTCGAGCCGGCTGGTGGAACAACCAGCCGACCTCAGGCCGACCGTGCCTCCAACAACGAGGCGCGTGGAAGCGCGCCCTCTGCGGGAGGCGGCGACCAAGCCGAAGTTCGTCAGCCGGCCGCTCCTTCAGCCGGCGCGACCGTCTCCGCCAACCAGTCGGCCGCTCCGCCAGCCTGACCTGCCGTCTTTATCTTTCCTGCTTTGTTGTCTTTGAACAATCTTGTGTTAAGTTTCGCAGTTCCACCCACTGGGGGTGTATCCAAACTATGTTGAATGCTGGCCTCTTGGAGGTCTTTTATGTAAATATTATCACGTGCATGTTTGGTTTCCATTCACGTATGCTTTTTTGTCCTTAGGCTTTTCCTTTGCCGCCTTCCCTCTTTGGGGAGGCAAGTACTTGAGCTTTCTTGGATTTAAAGTAAAGTGAATGGAAACCGGCCGGCCGGCTACTCTGGTAGCCGGTCGGCGGTGCGGGAAAAACAGGCTTTGTTATATTAGTCCGCTAGTCCCTAACCGTTTTTCGTGTGGGCGGTCGTTTCTACCTTTAACCCTTGCCAGTCGGGCAGCCGATTCTTCGGACTGCGACTTTGGCAAGGGAAGGCTTGAGAGCCTGCACACTACTTGTCTGACTGCAGGTAGGACTTCTAATATAACTTCAGTCGGTTAGTCCCCGAGCCGACTAGGCGGACTCGGTGCCAGACAGAATAAGTAAATGGTGCGACAAGCATGATATTTTCATTCATAAATAAGGGATGGCAGTCCCCGAGCCCTCCTCGGGGAGCCTATTGTCTTGTACTTAATACAAAAGTTAGCGTGATACATACTGCCTTTCAACTGTAAAATCTTCGAAGGAGGTTGGCGTTCCATGGCCGTTCCGACTCCTTGCCGGAGTCGTCTTTTTTGCGTGCCTTCGGCTTCTGTGCGTCGATCAGGTAGTAGGAGTCGTTGCCTAGAGCTCTGCTGATGACGAAAGGGCCTTCCCAAGGGGCTGAGAGCTTGTGCTGGCCGGCTGTTCGCTGAATCAGCCGGAGCACAAGGTCGCCCTCTTGGAAAGATCTTGGCCTGACCTTCCGGCTGTGGTAGCGGCGCAAACCCTGCTGGTAAATTGCAGACCGGCTGAGAGCTAACAGCCGGCTTTCTTCCAGCAGGTCGACGCCGTCTTCTCATGCTTCCTTGGCCTCCGCTTCCATGTACATGGTTGCTCGAGGCGAGTCGAATTCGATGTCAGTTGGGATGACCGCCTCGGCACCGTACACAAGGAAGAAGGGGGTGAAGCCGGTTGACTTGTTGGGTGTAGTGCGCAGACTCCAGAGGACAGCCGGCAGCTCTTCAAGCCAACAGCCGGCCGAGCGCTCTAGAGGTACAACCAATCGGGGCTTGATGCCGGAGAGGATGAGGCCGTTGGCTCTCTCTACCTGGCCGTTTGACTGCGGATGGGCGACGGACGCTAAGTCCAGCCGGATGCCTTGGGCTGCACAGAAACATGCCAAGGCTCCTTTGGCGAAGTTCGTGCCATTGTCGATGATGATGCTGTGCGGCACGCCATACCGAGTTGTTATGTCTGCGATGAAGGTCACGGCAGTCGGCCCATTCAGCTTCTTGATCGGCTTTGCTTCAATCCACTTGGTGAACTTGTCCACGACAACGAGCAGATGCGTCATGCCACCGCGCGCCGTCTTGAATGGGCCCACCATGTCCAGTCCCCAAACGGCAAAGGGCCAAGTGAGGGGAATGGTCTTGAGTGCCGAGGCCGGCATGTGTTGCTTAGAGCTGAAGAGCTAGCATCCCTTGCAATGCTTGACTAGTTCTTTGGCGTCGTCCAAAGCAGTCGGCCAGAAGGAACCATGGCGGAAGGCTTTGGCGACAAGTGATCTTGAGGCCGCATGGTGGCCGCACTCTCCTTGGTGAATGTCTGCGAGGATTGCAATGCCCTTCTCTTGCTCGACGCATCGCTGGAGGACTGCGGTGACGCTGCGCTTGAGTAGTTCTCTGTTGACGATCGTGTACGCTCCGGCTCGACGCTGGACTTGTCTTGCTTCTGTTTCGTCAGCCGGCAGGTCTTGGTTTACTAAGAAGTTGAGGATGGACTGAGCCCAAGATGGAGCCGCGATTTCTTCTACTGCCAAAGTGGCTACTGCCACTAGGTTGGGCGGGCTGGGCGGTGAGGTGCTGGAGTCGGCCGCCGGCTGTAGTGCTGGTGCAGTCCCCGGGCCGGCTACCGCAGTCCCCGAGCCGGCTGCCGAAGTCCCCGGGCCGGCTACAGGGGTCTTGAGGTCGGCTACTTGATTCTTCAAGCCGGACCTGGCCGCGTCGGGGTCAGGCGGCACGAAGATGGAATCGGATTCCGGAGACGGCTTGATAGACGGCTTGAGTAGGCGTTGTAGAGCGACGCCGGTTGGAATTGCTTGCCGGGTGGAGCCTATTCGGGCCAAGGCATCGGCTGGCTCGTTGTCGGCTCGAGGTACGTGGAGGAACTCGCACCCTTCAAAGTATCCGCTGAGTTGTTGGACCAGGAAACGGTAGCTCGCCATGTTCGTGTCCTTGGCGTCCCAGTCACCGGATGACTGCTGGACTACCAGGTCCGAGTCGCCATAACATAGGATCCGGCGAATGCCAAGCTCTTTGGCAAGCCGGAGCCCGTGTATGAGCGCCTCGTACTCGGCCACATTGTTGGAGGCGGCGAAGTGGATCTGTAGCGCGTATTTGAGCTTGTCGCCTTTGGGAGAAGTAAGGACGATGCCGGCTCCCAAGCCGGCGCGCATCTTGGACCCGTCGAAGTGCATGCGCCAATGGGTGGAGTCCGGAGCCGGCGGCAGGTACTGGGTCTCGGTCCAGTCGACGAGGAAGTCGGCCAGCGCTTGGTACTTGATGGCGGTGCGGGGCTGGTAGAAGATTGTGTAAGGGGCCAGCTCGATTGCCCATTTCGCGACCCGGCCGGATGCATCCCGGTTGCCTATGATCTCGGCTAGCGGGGCAGTGCATACGACCGTGACGGGATGCTCTTGAAAGTAGGGCTTCAGTTTCTTGGCGGTGAAGTACACGCCGTAGCACATCTTTTGGTAGTGCGGGTAGTTCTGCTTTGAGGCGGACAGCACCTCGCTCAAATAATACACCGGCCTCTGGACAGGCTGGGCTCGGCCTTCTTCCGGGCGCTGGACTACGATGACGGTGCTGACCACCCGGCTGGTTGCAGCGATGTAAAGGAGCATGGCCTCTTTCTCGGTCGGCGCTGCGAGGACAGGCGGCGTGGCCAGCATCTTCTTCAACTCGTGGAAAGCTTGGTCGGCCTGGTCGTTCCACTCGAAGTGAGTGCTCTTCTTCATGAGGCGGTAGAGGGGGAGGGCCTTTTCTCCGAGCCGGCTCATGAAGCGGTTCAAGGAGGCTAAGCACCCGGTGAACTTCTGAATGTCTCGAAGCTTGGTGGGGATCGCCATTCTCTCGATGGCCTTGATCTTCACTGGGTTGCATTCGATGCCGCGTTCGGAGACCAGGAAGCCTAGGAGCTGGCCGGCTGGCACCCCGAACACGCATTTCTCGGGGTTGAGCTTGATTTGGAACCGGCGCAGGTTCTCAAATGTTTCCTTGAGGTCTTCCAGCAAGGTGCCACGCTTCTCCGTCTTCACCACGATGTCGTCCACGTAAACGTGGGCATTCCTGCCGAGCTGCTTGAGGAGGCACTTCTGCATGCAATGCTGAAAGGTGGCACCGGCATTTCTCAAGCCGAATGTCATAGTCAGGTAGCAGAAGGCTCCGAACGGCGTGATCAAGGCGGTCTTCAGGCGGTCATCCGGGTCTAGCTTTATCTGGTGATATCCAGAGTAAGCATCCAAAAAACTCAACAGCTCGCATCCGGCCGTGGAGTCTATCACTTGGTCTATCCTTGGCAGGGCGAAAGGATCTTTGGGGCAGGCTTTGTTGAGACTTGTGTAGTCTATACACATGCGCCACTTGTTATTCTTCTTCAACACAAGGACCAGGTTGGCGAGCCACTCTGGAAAGAAAACTTCCATGATGAAGCCGGCCGCCAAGAGCCGGGCTATCTCCTCCCCTACAATCCTGCGCTTCTCCCCTGACAGCCGGCGAAGGGGTTGTCTGACCGGCTTCGCGCCTTCTCGAACATGCAGTTTGTGCTCGGCGAATTTCCTCGGAACACCCGGCATGTCCTTGGGGGACCATGCGAAGATGTCCCGATTCTCACGGAGGAAATCGGCGAGCTCGCCTTCCTATTTGCTGTTCAAGTTTGCCCCGATGACGGCAAACCTCTCCGGACGCTCGGGGTCAAGAGGTATCTTCTTCGTCTCCTTGGCCGGCTGAAAAGACCCTTGAGTGTCGTGCTCCTTGGGGTCGGGGGACACGGCCGACTGCTTGCCGGCCATGGCCACGACTCGGTCCAGCATCTTCTTCTCTTCAGCGATCACAAGGGACTCGGCCAGCCGGCTGCTGGCCGCGACGCACTCGGAGGACTTCTTGTAGTCGCCGGCTACGGTGATGACGCCTTTGGTGCTTGGTATCTTCATCTTGAGGTATGCGTAGTGGGGAACCGCCATGAATTTGGCCAAGGCAGGTCGGCCCAGCAATGCATGGTAAGGGCTCTCCAGGTCCACCACCTCAAACCAGATCGCTTCCCGGCGGAAATGCTCCTTGTCCCCAAAAAGTACATCAATCTTGATTTTGCCAATGGGGGCGCAGGACAGGCCGGGTACGATGCCGTGGAACACTGTCCGAGTGGGCGTGAGCTGTTTTGTCTTGACGTTCAACTTCTCCAGGGTGTCACGATACAAGATGTTGATGCTGCTCCCGCCGTCTATCAATACATGATAGAAGCGGGCGGCGCGTCTGTCCGTTGCAAGGGTGGCTTCCAGGACCAAAGCATAAGAGCTGGGAGACGGCATCACCTCCGGGTGGTCGGCCCGGCTCCAGCTGATGGGCTTTTCTGACCAATGCATGTGTTCAGCGGGGTTGGCAGTGACCACGCTGACTTCCTGGTGCTCTTGGCGTTTGCCGCGCCGGTCTTCGGGCTGACTGGTGAAGACGACATAGGTTGCTTGCTCATCAGGGAACTCGTCTTGCACGGCTCCGACTGCGGGCCGAGCGGCCGGAGGCGGCGGAGGCGGAGGCGGCGGGCCGGCGGACGGAGGTGGCAAGAGCCCCTCGCCTTTAGAGATTCGGGTGAGCCAGTTGCACTTCCGGGTCGTGTGGTTGGACGGCTTCGCGCCGCTGTGGAACTTGCAAGGGGCGTCGAGGGTTTGCTCGTAGGAGAAGGCGGGCTGCCAAGCCGGCCTGCCGCCCTTGGGCTTCTTGGGCGCCGGTCGCTCTTCGGGCGGCGCATCTTCGACCGTGGTCACCTGCCGGCTAGCGGGAGGCGGCGCAGGGCCCTTGCGCTTGTTGTCGTTCGAGTTGGGGTGTCGGCCGGGCTCTCCAGCCGGCGTCTTGGGCGCCGGGTTGAGCACCTTCCCGGACACGTCTACCCGAAGCTCGGTCTTCATCGAGGAGTCGGCGGTGGCGTACTTGTCCGCTATGTCCAGAAGCTCGTCGAGAGTAGCCGGCTCGTCGCAGAGGAGCTTGTGCTTGAGGAGGGTGCCTTCTCGACATCCGGCTGTGAAGTACTCTATGGCTTGTACCTCGTGCACCCCTTCACAGGAGTTGCGGAGCTCGGCCCAACGCGTGAGGTAATCGCGAGTGGACTCGGCGGGGCCTTGCACGCACAAGGAGAGCTGTCTGGGCTTGGGAGCCCGCTTGTAGGTGCTGGTGAAGTTGCGGATGAAGGCTTCTGTGAAGTCTAGCCAGCTGTTGATGCTACGCGGTTTGAGGCTGTTGAGCCAAGTCCGCGCCGTGCCTTGCAGCATGAGGGGCACGTACTTCACGGCGACTCGCCGGTTGTCGTTGGCTATGCTAACTGCGATGGAGTAGTCGATCAACCAATCTTCCGGCTTCACGGAGCCGTTGTACTTGGGCGTGTCTCTTGGGAGCGAGAACCCTTTGGGAAAGGGCTCGTCGCGGATGCGGGGGCCAAAGCAAGGCGGGCCGACATCGTCTTCTTCTTCCAATGCCAGGGATCGTGCCAGGTGGTCGAGCCGATGGCGGGCGTCGTTCTCGCCGATTCCTTCGCGGCGGCCCAGTCGGCCGCTGAGAGTCGGGTGCGCCACTGGCGGTGAGGCGGGGTATCTCTCTCCACGGGGCGGAGGCGGGTCGCCCCGCCACTCCATGGCTCGGGGATAACCGTCCGCGTCCCGCTCGATGGAGATCCGGGTCCGGCCGTGGCTGGTAGCCGGCTCCTTCTCGCGTCGCGCGCGGGTATTGCTCGGAGTCGGCGTCCGGGACGTCGCGCCCTGCTCTCGGCGCGGGGGAAGGCTTTCCGCGCGAGCGTCGGCTTCGTGCCGCTGCGTGGCGGCGTCAATCAACTGCTGGATACGCCGGGCCATGTGGGGAAGGTCTTCGGGCTCCAGGCCGTCCAGCTCGTCTACGGCCGCCTGGGCGGCACGCAAGTTCTCGAGCGGAGTGGCATAGACCGGGCGGTCGACTCCTAGCGCGTCGGCGATGACGGCGCCGCGTTGCTTGACAAGGCCGGCCCGGCTTGGCCCGCTCGGGGCCGGCGTGCCGAAGGCAGCGCGGTCAGCCTCGCGCTGGTAGGCCTCGGTGAGGCGTCTTACGGAGGCCAGCCTCCGGCCCTCCGCGAGGAGGGCGAGGCGGCGTGCTTCCAGGGCTTCGTCGTCGGCGTCGGCCGGGAGAGGAGCGGACAAGTCATGGGCCGCCGCGCGCGAGGCGTCGCGGGCGCTCTCGTCGGCCGGGCCGCTGTGGCCGACAACCATCACTTCGGCGGCGACAGCATCGTGGCCGTCGGCTCGGGGAAGCGGGTCGTTGTAGATCGCGACGTTGGCGGGGAAGGCATCGTAGGAGGCCGTGTCGGAGTCGACAGGCATCGGGTCGGTGGAACCAACCGACTCCAGGTCCGCAGCGGGCTTGCTGGAGACATGGAGCTGGCCGAGAAAGTTGGCGAGGCGGTCAGCGCCCGCATCGGAGGCGAGCTCGTCGGGGAGATCGGCGAGGCCGCTTGCCGCGCAGATGTTGGTGACGTCTTGCAGCGCGTCGGGGCAAGCGCCATCGGGCGTGCCGGGCTGGCTACGCTCGCTGGGGAGGAAGAGGGTTCCCGTCCAGAACAGGTCTCCGGACGACGGTGCGCCTGGCCCCACGGTGGGCGCCAAATGTCGGGTGGTGGGTGCGACATATGCCAACGGGTGGCTTATCTGTGTGGGAACCAGTAAGACATCGCCGGTGCCTGGAAGCGGGATCAGGCATAGACACGCACGCCGACGGCTCTTACCCAGCTTCGGGGCTCTCCGAAGAGATAACACCCCTACTGCTGCTCTGCGGGGTCTCCGCATGCTCACTAGATGAGTCGAGTAGCTACACCATGCTCCTTGAGCTGTTCGGGGGAGGAGGAGGAAGAAAGGGCACGGCTAGCCTGCTTCTTCTCCTTGTATCGTCTCTAGAACTAACAGGGGGTCGAACCCTTTGCATGGGTGCCCCGGGGGGTTTATATAGGCCTACCCCCCGGGGGTACAATGGTAATCCGGCTGGGCGCGGAGCCCAGCCGTCTGTGACTGCACTCGCCGGCTTCTGCGCCGACTGCTGGGGCCCGCCGGCTGGTGGGTCCCGCCGGCTGTCAACTCCTTGGTCACTGTGGATTCATCTTGCTGACGTGAGCTTCATCGTGGTAAGCGCGGCTACAGTACCGCCGCCTGCCGGGTGATCGCTGTAGCCTTACCGCGTCTTGTCTCCTTAATGGGGCGTCCTCTTCGAGGGAAGCGGCGGGCCGGCTGGCGGAGCCGGCTCCGTCTTGGGCCGGGTGGTTGGAAGCGCGGCCGCCTTCGGCCGCCTCCCTGCTCTAAGGGGCCCACCGCCTGTGGGCCACGCTGGCGGCCCGTCGTGGGTGACGCCAGGGTCAACATGGCAACAGTGCTGCGCCGGAAGGGTCATGCCTACCTCGTACGGCGCACTGTGCCAGGCGTGCTCCGGGATTCGGGGGTGGCAGGCTCTTCTGTAGCCATGCCCCGTCGCACCACCGTTAGGTGGGTGCAAACTTTGTGGGTACGGTCTTGACTACTTTATGGGGGGCCGGCTTGAAGGAGTCGGCTTTCTCGTAGCTGGCTTCTTGGAGTCGGCCCTCTCATGAAGGTTGAAGTCGGACCGCCTTCCCAAAGCCGGCCCAGATCACAGCCGGTGGGGGGAAGGCGGCCCCGTGTCTTGGATTTTGAGAGCCGGACGGGCTCGTAATTTTTGCAGAAGTGCCAGGGGAAGCCGGCTAGGCTACCCATGGCCATTTACTCCGACACTATTCAAGCGATTGTAGTACCCAGACAATCTGAACACATGCTCACTGCTTGAGCTATTCTCCTCCATCTTTTAGCTATAGAACTTGTTGGAGACTTCATATCTCTCAACTCGGGTATTTGCTTGAAATATTAACTTCAACTCCTGGAACATCCATATGATCCATGACGTTCAAAACATCTTTGAAGTCTCAATTCTAAGCCGTTTAAGCATGGTGCACTAAACTATCAAGTAGTCATCATATTGAGCTAGCCAAATGTTCATAACATCTGCATCTGCTCCTGCAATAGGTTTGTCACCTAGCGGTGCATGAAAGACATATTTCTTCTCTGCGGCAATGAGGATAAACCTCAGATCACGGATCCAATCCGCATCATTGCTACTAACATCTTTCAACTTAGTTTTCTCTAGGAACATATCAAAAATAAAATAGGGGAGCTAAACGCGAGCTATTGATCTACAACAAAGATATGATAATACTACCAGGACTAAGTTCATGATAAATTAAAGTTCAATTAATCATATTACTTAAGAACTCCCACTTAGAAAGACATCCCTATAATCTTCTAAGTGATCACGTGATCCAAATCAACTAAACCACAACCGATCATCACGTGAAATGGAGTAGCTTTCAATGGTGAACATCAATATGTTGATCATATCTACTATATGATTCACGCTCGACCTTTCAGACTCAGTGTTCCGAGGCCATATCTGCATATGCTAGGCTCGTCAAGTTTAACCTGAGTATTCTGCGCGTGCAAAAACTGGCTTGCACCCGTTGTAGATGGACGTAGAGCTTATCACACCCGATCATCACGTGGTGTCTGGGCATGATGAACTTTGGCAACGGTGCATACTCAGGGAGAACACTTTTATCTTGAAATTTAGTGAGAGATCATCTTATAATGCTACCATCAATCAAAGCAAGATAAGATGCATAAAAGATAAACATCACATGCAATCAATATAAGTGATATGATATGGCCATCATCATCTTGTGCTTGTGATCTCCATTCCGAAGCACCTTCATGATCACCATCGTCACTGGCGCGACACCTTGATCACCATCGTAGCATCGTTGTCGTCTCGCCAGTCTTATGCTTCCACGACTATCGCTACCACATAGTAATAAAGTAAAGCATTACAGCGCAATTGCATTGCATACAATAAAGCGACAACCATATGGCTCCTGCCAGTTGCCGATAACTCGGTTACAAAACATGATCATCTCATACAATAAAATTTAGCATCATGTCTTGACCATATCACGTCACAACATGCCCTGCAAAAACAAGTTAGACGTTCTCTACTTTGTTGTTGCAAGTTTTACGTGGCTGCTACTGGGCTTAGCAAGAACCGTTCTTACCTACGCATCAAAACCACAACGATAGTTCATCAAGTTGGTGATGTTTTAACCTTCGCAAGGACCGGTCGTAGCCACACTCGGTTCAACTAAAGTTGGAGAAACTGACACCCGCCAGCCACCTGTGTGCAAAGCACGTCGGTAGAACCAGTCTCGCGTAAGCGTACGCGTAATGTCGGTCTGGGCCGCTTCATCCAACAATACTGCCAAACCAAAGTATGACATGCTGGTAAGCAGTATGACTTATATCGCCCACAACTCACTTGTGTTCTACACGTGCATATGACATCTACGCATAAAACCTAGGCTCGGATGCCACTGTTGGGGAACGTAGTAATTTCAAAAAAATTCCTACGCACACGCAAGATCATGGTCATGCATAGCAACAAGAGGGGAGAGTGTTGTCTACGTACCCTCGTAGACCATTCGCGGAAGCGTTATATCAACATGGTTGATGTAGTCGTACGTCTTCACGTCCAACCGGTCCAAGTACCGAAAGCATGGCACCTCCGAGTTCTGCACACGTTCGGCTCGGTGACGTCCTCGCCTTCTCGATCCAGCAAGAGGGGCGAAGTAGTAGATGAGTTCCGGCAGCACGACGGCATGGTGACGGTATTGGTGAAGAACAATCTCCGCAGGGCTTCGCCTAAGCACTATGAAAACTATGACGGAGGATAAACTACAGGGGACGGGGTTGCCGGCACATGGCTTGGTGTTTCTTGATCTGTCTTTGGTGCTAGCCCTACCCCTCTATTTATATGTTGAGCCCTGGGGTCGAAACTAGGAGTAAAAGCCTCCTCAAAGTCGGTTTCACCTGAAAGGCAAGAGTCCTTCTCGGACTCCAGGGCTAGACGCCAGGGTTCCCGGCGTCTACCCCCTAGACGCCAGGGTTCCTGGCGTCTAGCCTATGGTCTCCCCAAAACTTCCTTTTGCAATTTCCAAAAGCCTCGTGGGCTTTCCCCTTTGGCCCAGATAAAGTTTTCTCATGCCCAAACATTTCGGGAAACATCCGGAACCCCTTCCAGTGAATTCCAGAACCCTTCCGAAGATCAAATACTACTATCCCATATATCAAACTTTGTCTCTGGACCATTCCGGAGTTCCTCGTCATGTCCGTGATCTCATCCCGGACTCCGAACAACATTCGGTCATCAACATACATAACTCATATAGTACTATATCGTCAATGAACGTTAAGCGTGTGGACCCTACAGGTTCGAGAACTATGTAGACATGACCGAGACACCTCTCTGGTCAATAACCAATAGCGGGACCTGGATGCCCATATTGGCTCCTACATATTCTACGAAGATCTTTATCGGTCAGACCGCATAACAACATACGTTGTTCCCTTTGTCATCGGCATGTTACTTGCCCGAGATTCGATCGTCGGTATCTCAATACCTATTTCAATCTCGTTACCGGAAAGTCTCTTTACTCGTTCCGTAATATATCATCCCGCAACTAACTCATTAGTTGCAATGCTTGCAAGGCTTATAGTGATGTGCATTACCGAGTGGGCCCAGAGATACCTCTCCGACAATCGGAGTGACAAATCCTAATCTCGAAATACGCCAACCCAACAAGTACCTTTGGAGACACCTGTAGAGCACCTTTATAATCACCCAGTTACGTTGTGACGTTTGGTGGCACACAAAGTGTTCCTCTGGTAAATGGGGGTTGCATAATCTCATAGTCATAGGAACATGTATAAGTCATGAAGAAAGCAATAGCAACAAACTAAACAATCAAGTGCTAAGCTAACAGAATGGGTCAAGTCAATCACATCATTCTCCTAATGATGTGATCCCGTTAATCAAATGACAACTCATGTCTATGGTTAGGAAACATAACCATCTTTGATCAACGAGCTAGTCAAGTAGAGGCATACTAGTGACACTCTGTTTGTCTATGTATTCACACATGTATTATGTTTCCGGTTAATACAATTCCAGCATGAATAATAAACATTTATCATGATATAAGGAAATAAATAATAACTTTATTATTGCCTCTAGGGCATATTTCCTTCACATGCTCCACAACCGCTTCGAGCTCGACTTCCTCGACCTCCATGCCATGCCAGAGTCTCTCACCGCCATGCCGAGTCCTGCTGCTGCTGTTGCTTCGCTGTAGAGCTCCGCCGCGTCAAGTACCCCTACTTTCGAGCGACGAGACGGGGTCCCATGTCTGCGCTGACTTCCCTGTCGCAAGCCTCCATGCGGCTTCGTCATTCTCCCGAGGTCCTTGTGATACTTCTTTTTAGACCGTCAAGACCAGCAAGGTCAACTACAGGGATACCACGTACCACGACACACGGATGCCCGAACGAGTACCACGATAGACCGCCCAGTACCCCTTCGAATCCTTCAAGACCGTCAAGTGAACGACTACCATCGCTCCAAGGTTCGAATGGCTACGATGACAAGTGTGACCCTTCGGATGCGCCAAGTTCGTCTACACGAAAACGCCAAGTAACAGTCATGTCGGCAAGACCCGCAAGTCGGACCCCGAACGATCGATGTCTCGTGGACCGTGTACAACTACCGTTGCAAGAACGGGTCCGGAAAGTCCGAAGACCCCAAGTACCACGACACTAATGACATGAACGTCTACGGAAACTCATGTAATGATAAACATGTACCACTACCGTCGCCGAGATCGCGAGAACCTCTACCGTCGACCCTAGAGCATGCGAGAACCACTACTTCCACTACTGTCGTTGCGAGAACATCTACTTCCTCTACTTTGCACCGAACGAGAACTGTCCCGCTTGCACGCTTCGAAGGTATAACCTCGAGACGAACTCCGTGAACGAATGCTTGCGATGTTTGAGATGCTCGTGTTTGCATCGTGTCCAAATTTGTCACTCGTTTCCTTGTCGCCAACTCGTGGGACACCCGGAATCCGGGAGCGCCCCACCATCTTTTGCAGGCATCCGCACACTTATCCTTTGCATCGGTATCTCAATCGAGTTACCGGAACCGGAATGCTGTCGTGGCACTGTTTTAGTTATCGTTGCCATGGCACCCCTTTTCCTTTCCACCACGGTGACAAATGCTTCATAATGCTCTTGTCAACTTTTAATAAAAATTGCATAAACTTGTTCATGTCATCCGCATCATGATAATAACATTTAGATGTTTAAAATTGTTGTTGCACCAAATTACTAATGCATATGGGGATTTACCGGATTCGTTGTTTGTTATATCCGGACCCATTTAAATTGCTTAGATTGTGTAGTTTACTTTTGCTTCACCTCTTGCCATGTTTAACTACATTTAATATTGTTGGGTACATAACCGAGAGAGAACTAAATAAGTCATGTGGTGTTTCGTCAATATCCAACTCGTTGCATATTGAGCTCCACTTAATTTGTAGGATTGCTTGTGCACTTTGCCATGCCATGCATATTAAACCGGACATGCATCATACTTGGTTGTGCATCATGCCATGATTAGGTGATGGTTGTTTATTATGTTGTTTTGCTTCTTTCCGGTGTTGCTTCTTCGGGTTAGTTCCGATAACGTCGCGTTTGTGAGGATCCATTCGACTACGTCCGTTTGTCTTCTTCATGGACTCGTTCTTCTTCCTTGCGGAATCTCGGGCAAGATGACCATACCCTCGAAATCACTTCTATCTTTGCTTGCTAGTTGCTCACTCTATTGCTATGCCTTTGCTGCGATTCCTACCACTTGCTTATCATGCCTCCCATATTGCCATGTCAAACCTCTAACCCACCTTGTCCTAGCAAACTGTTGTTTGGCTATGTTACCGCCTTGCTCATCCCCTCTTATAGCGTTGTTAGTTGCAGGTGAAGATTGGAGTTTGTTCCATGTTGGAACATGGATTTTGTTGGGATATCACAATATCTCTTATTTAATTAATGCATCTATATACTTGGTAAAGGGTGGAAGGCTCGGCCTTATGCCTGGTGTTTTGTTCCACTCTTGCCGCCCTAGTTTCCGTCATACCGATGTTATGTTCCTTGATTTTGCGTTCCTTCCACGGTTGGGTTATAATGGGAACCCCTTGACAGTTCGCCTTGAATAAAACTCCTCCAGCAAGGCCCAACATTGGTTTTACCATTTGCCACCTAGCCTTTTTTCCCTTGGGTCGGCCAGCCCAAGGGTCATCTTTATTTAAACCCCCGGGCCAGTGCTTCTCTAAGTGTTGGTCCAACCTGAGCGATGTCCGGCGCCCCCTGGGCAACCAGGGTCTATGTCTACCCGACGTCTGGCTCATCCGGTGTGCCCTGAGAACGAGATATGTGCAGCTCCTATCAGGATTTGTCAGCACATCTGGGTGGCTTTGCTGGTCTTGTTTTACCATTGTCGAAATGTCTTGTAACCGGGATTCCGAGCCTGATCGGGTCTTCCTGGGAGAAGGAATATCCTTCGTTGACCATGAGAGCTTGTGATGGGCTAAGTTGGGACACCCCTGTAAGGTTTTGAACTTTCGAAAGCCGTGCCCGTGGTTATGGGTAGATGGGAATTTGTAAATGTCCAGTTGTAGAAAACTTGAAACTTATCTTAATTAAAATGCATCAACCGCGTGTGTAACCGTGATGGTCTCTTTCCGGCGGAGTTCGGGAAGTGAACACGGTGTTGGAGTTATGCTTGACGTAAGTAGTCTTGGATCACTTCTTGATCATAGTTTCTCGACCGTGCCTTGCCTTCTCTTCTCTCTCTCATTTGCGTATGTTAGCCACCATATATGCTAGTGCTTGCTGCAGCTCCACCTCATACCTCTTACCCTTCCTATAAGCTTAAATAGTCTTGATCGCGAGGGTGTGAGATTGCTGAGTCCCCGTGACTCACAGATACTTCCAAAACCAGCTTGCAGGTGCCGATGATATCGTGCAGGTGATGCAACCAAGCTCAAGGAGGAGCTCGATGAAGTTCGTGTTTGTTATGTTGTTCCGTTTTCTAGTTGATCAGCAGTGGAGCCCAGTTGGGGCGATCGGGGATCTGTAGCATTAGAGGTAGTCCTCTTTTATTTTGGTTCCGTAGTCGGACCTTGATTGTATCTGGATGATGTAATGCTTTACTTATGTTATTGTGTGAAGTGGCGATTGTAAGCCAACTATGTACCTCTTTTCTTATATAGTACATGGGATGTGTAAAGATTACCCCTCTTGCGACATTGCCTTCAATGCGGTTATGCCTCTAAGTCGTGCTCCGACACGTGGGAGATATAGCCGCATCGAGCGTGTTACAGGGGTAAATTATACCTGCCTCCAGAAGCTTTAGTATTTCTTTTCTTACCACTTCTTTCATCTTAGGATTTAACCGTCGTTGGTGATCAACAACCGGTTTAGCATCTTTCAACAATTTTATTTTGTGCTAGCATAAAGTGGGACTGATGCCCTTAAGATCATCGAGAGTATATCCAATAGCATCACGGTGCTTCTTCAGAGTTTTTAACAGTTTCTTTTCTTCATGCTCTGAAAGGTTAGCACTAATAATAACAGGATATATCTCTTTCTCATCAAGATAAGCATATTTAAGAGTATCAGGTAAAGGTTTAAGCTCAAACACGGGGTCACCCTTAGGTGGAGGGGGATCCCCTAGGATTTCAATAGGCAAGTTGTGTTTCAAAATAGGTCCATGTTTAAAGAATACTTCATCTATTTCCCTTCTTTCATTCATAAACATATCGTTTTCATGGTCTAGCAAATATTGTTCTAAAGGATCAGTAGGAGGCACGGCAATAGAAGTAAGACCAATAATTTCATCTTTACTAGGTAATTCTTTATCATGGGGTTGTCTATGAAATTTAGAAAAATTAAACTCATGAGGCATATCCCCTAAACCAACAGAAACAATATCCTTGTTGCAGTCTATCTTAGCATTAACAGTGTTCAAGAAGGGTCTGCCAAATATAATGGGACAAAAGTCATCTTGTGGGGAACCGAGAACAAGAAAATCAGTGGGGTATTTAACTTTCCCACACAAGACTTCTACATCTCTAACAATCCCAACTGGTGAAATAGTATCTCTATTGGCAAGCTTAATTGTAACATCAATCTCTTCTATCTCATCAGGTGCAATATCATGCATAATTTCTTGGTATAAGGAATGAGGTATTGCACTTGCACTAGCACCCATATCACATAAGCCATGATAGCAATGATCTCCTATTTTAACAGAAATAACATGCATGCCTACAACATGTCTATGTTTATTTTTAGTATCTGGTCTAGCAATTCTAGCAGATTCATTACAGAAGTAAATAACATGCCCATCAATATTATCGGCCAAGAGATATTTAACCATAGCAACACTAGGTTCAACTTTAATTTGCTCAGGGGGTTTAGGTGTCCTAATATTACTTTTGTTAACCACAGTTGAAGCTTTAGCATGATCCTTCATTCTAACAGGGAAAGGTGGTTTCTCAATATAAGCAGTAGGAATAACAGGATCAGTATAAGTGATAGTCTTTTCTTCAACTTTAATAGGTGCAACTACTTTTACTTCAATGGGAGGATTATATTTAAACCACTTCTCCTTAGGGAGATCAACTTGAGTAGCAAAGGATTCACAGAAAGAAGCTACTATCTCAGAGTCAAGTCCATATTTAGTGCTAAATTCACGGAAAGCATCGGTATCCATAAAAGATTTAACACAATCAAACTTAGGTGTTATACCCAAATCCTTACCTTCTTCGAGGTCCCAATCTTCAGAGTTGCGTTTAATTATTTCCAATAAATCCAGTTTGAATTCAATAGTCTTCATCATAAAAGATCCAGTACAAGAAGTATCGAGCATGGAGCGATTACTGAGAGAAAGCCGAGCATAAATTTTTTGAATAATCATTTATTTTATGAGCTCATGATTGGGGCATGAATATAACATTGACTTAAGCCTCCCCCAAGCTTGATCGATGATTTCTCTTTCGCGAGGCCAAAGATTATATATAGAATTACGATCACGATGAACAAGATGCATAGGATAAAACTTTTGATGAAATTCCAATTTCAATCGTTGGTAGTTCCATGATCCAATATCATCACATAGCCTCAACCATGTCAATGCATCTCCCTTAAAAGATAAAGGGAAGACCTTCTTATTTATAACATCCTCGGGCATACCTGCAAGCTTAAATAATTCACAAACTTCATCCACATAGATTAGGTGCAAATCGGGATGTAATGTTCCATCACCTGTGAAAGGATTAGCTAGCAGTTTCTCTATCACACCCGAAGGAATTTCAAAGTAAACATTTTCAGTAGGTTGAGGAGCAACTCTTTGCTCTACTAGTCGGGGTGAAGATACCCCGAACAAGCCCCTGAAAGGATTATGTTCCATAGTAACAAGTGACAGTAAATTTCAGCACACTATATAAATTTTTCCTTACCAAATTCCACCTACCAAAGGTGCTTCACTCCCTGGAAACGGCGCCATAAAAGAGTCTTGATGACCCACAAGTGTAGGGGATCTATCGTATCCTTTTCGATAAGTAAGAGTGTCGAACCCAACGAGGAGCAAAAGGAAATGATAAGCAGTTTTCAGTAAGGTATTCTCTGCAAGCACTGAAATTATCGGTAACAGATAGTTTTGTGATAAGGTAATTTGTAAAGAGTAGCAAGTGATAAAAGTAAATAAGGTGCAGCAAGATGGCCCAATCCTTTTTGTAGCAAAGGAGAAGCCTGGACAAACTCTTATATGAAGGAAAGCGCTCCCGAGGACACAAGGGAATTATCGTCAAGCTAGTTTTCATCACGTTCATATGATTCGCGTTCGGTACTTTCATAATTTGATATGTGGGTGGACCGGTGCTTGGCTAATGTCCTTACTTGGACAAGCATCCCACTTATGATGAACCCCTATTGCAAGCATTCGCAACTACAGCAGAAGTATTAAGGTAAACCTAACCATAGTATGAAACATATGGATCCAAATCAGCCCCTTATGAAGCAACGCATAAACTAGGGTTTAAGCTTCTGTCACTCTAGCAATCCATAATCTACTTATTACTTCCCAATGCCTCCCTATAGGCCCAAACAATGGTGAAGTGTCATGTAGTCGACGTTCACATGACACCACTAGAGGGATGACAACATACATCTCATCAAAATATCAAACGAATACCAAATTCACATGACTACTTATAGCAAGACTTCTCTCATGTCCTCGGGAACAAACGTAACTACTCACAAAGCATATTCATGTTCATAAGCAGAGGGGTATTAATATGCATAATGGATCTGAACATATGATCTTCCACCAAGTAAACCAACTAGCATCAACTACAAGGAGTAATCAACACTACTAGCAACCCACGGGTACCAATCTGAGGTTTGGATACAAAGATTGGACATAAGAGATGAACTAGGGTTTGAGATGAGATGGTGCTGGTGAAGATGTTGATGGAGATTGACCCCCTCCCGATGAGAGGATCGTTGGTATGACGATGGTGATGATTCCCCCCCCCCCCCCCGGAGGGAAGTTTCCCCGGTAGAACAGCTTCGCCAGAGCCCTTGATTGGTTCCGCCAAGGTTCCGCCTCGTGGCAGCGGAGTTTCGTCCCGTGAGCTTGCTTATGTTTTTTTTCTCAACGAAAGACTCCATATAGCCAAAGATGGGCATCAGAGGGCCACCAGGGGGCCCACGAGGCAGGGGCGCGCCCCCACCCTCGTGGACAGTGGGTGGCCCCCCTCTGGTACTTCTGTCGCCCAATATTTTTTATATATTCTGAAAATAATTCCCGTGGAGTTTCGGACTTTTGGAGATGTGCAGAATAGGTCTCTAATATTTGCTCCTTTTCCAGCCCAGAATTCCAGCTGCCGGCATTCCCCCTCTTCATGTAAACCTTGTAAAATAAGAGAGAATAGGCATAAGTATTGTGACATAATGTGTAATAACATCCCATAATGCAATAAATATCGATATAAAAGCATGATGCAAAATGGACGTATCAGGTACCAGGCTAGAGTTCAGTACAACCTTTCACCCGCAGACCGATGGACAGACGGAGAGAGTCAATCAGATTCTGGAGGACATGTTGAGAGCTTGTGCACTAGATTGTAGATCTAGTTGGGACGATAATTTGCCCTACGCAGAGTTCTCATACAACAAAAGTTAACTTGCTAGTTTGAAGATGGCACCTTTTGAAGCCTTGTATGGAAGGAGATGCAGGACATTGTTAATGTGGGATGAAGTTGGAGACCGTCAGTTGTTTGGACCAGATTTGATCAAAGAGTCCGAAGAGAAGGTTAAGTTTATTCGAGACAGACTGAAGCTAGCTCAGTCCAGGCAGAAGAGTTATGCAGATACTAAACGCAAGGAGGTAGTTTATGAGATTGGAGATCGATCCTATCTTCGTGTGTCACCACTGCGAGGAGTTAAACAATTTGGAGTTAAGGAAAAGTTAGCTCCGAGATTTGTAGGACCATACCGAGTTCTGAAACGTATGGGAGAGGTTGCCTACAAGTTGGAGTTACCCGAAGGATTGTCAGCAGTTCATGATGTGTTTCATGTTTCCCAGTTGAAGAAGTGCCATGCAGAGATGGCCGATATTCCTGTGAGAGATACAGTGCCCCTGGAAGCAATTCAGTTGGAGAGTGATCTGACCTACGAGGAGAAACCCGTCAAGATTCTTGAGTTTGCCAGCCGAGTTACATGCAACAAGGTTATCAAGTTTTTAAAAGTTCAGTGGAGCCACCATACCGAGGATGAAGCCACCTGGGAACGAGAAGAAGACCTACGGAAAGACCACCCACACCTATTTTCTAGCCAACCCGAATCTCGAGGGAGAGATTCACCTTAAGGGGGTAGGTTTGTAACATCCCAATTTTTCAATTCGGATGTTATACATAGGTCATCATATGCATATCATGTTTTAATTGCATTTTGTTTGTGATCCTAGAAATCTTAAGAAACTCAAGGACCCAAGGAGAGAGTTAGAGATTTCATTAATTTCCATATTCGAATTTTCTCAAATTTGAAAAGAGGGATCACTTTTGATTTTAATATTTTTCTCTCCAATTTTTCCAATTTAAAAATAAAAGAGAAAAGATAATATGACTTCTTCAAAAAGAGATGAATATTGGAGGAACAAATTTTAAAATCAAATATATATTTTATTTGGATTTTATTTGAATTAGAAAAATATGCATTTTTCAAAATTCCATTTTTAGGCCAGAAAAATGTTCACTTTGTTCTAAATTTTTTATTTAGATGATGAAAATTGTTTTGGAATTTTTAGATTTTTTTTATATAATTTATTAGGATTTTTATTCAGCGGAATTTTTTTTAAGTTCCCGCCCAACTGGGCCGAAGGCCCAGCCGAGCGGGTCGCGGCCCAGCGCCCTGCGCCGCCTTCCTCCCGCGCGCCGCCGTGCCCGGCACGAACACCGAGGGGGAGTTCAAGCCGGACTCTGCCCCGGGCCGGCCCCTCATCCAACCCCCCCCCCCCCCCGAGGCCTTTAAAGGCCGAGGACCCCGCTGCCTCCTCCCTCACCCCGAGCCGCCGCAACCCGCAGCCACCGCCGCCAAGCTTCGCCGCCACCGCCGTGCCTGCCACCCGCCACAGCTGCAGTCACCGCCGCATGCACTTGCTGCCGCCGCCGCACGCCGCGCCATCTCGCTGGATCCCACCGTCGTTGCCGCCAGTGACTTTCCTCGGTTAACCGGTAAAAACCACCTCGGTTTTTTTCACTTTTCGCTTTAGATCGGTTTTATTTTAGGGTTAGGGTTTTTCTCGGTTTTTCTCGATCGGTTTTATTTAGCGAACGTTCACCCGAACGCCTCTGTTCGTGAACGTGTCCGTCCGTTCGTCTCTGTTAGCGAAAGTTCATTCGTCAGTCTTTTCTTTTTCTTTTATTTTCAGCCAGCGACCTATCCGCGATTATTTTTATTGTAGATTAGCCCCTGATCTTCAAACGCTCGCAACTTTTTAACCGTTTGTCCAAATCCAGTGAAACCAACGCCAAAATCTTCGTCTCAAACCCCTCTTTCCAGTTAACCAACTTGAACATGATTTTGACAATTTAAAATTTGGTTGCAAGCAGATTTGAATTTGAATTTCTTTTGACTGCAGTTTGAGTTTCGTAGCTCCGATTCGATTGATTCTTTTTGCAAATCGAAGCTCTTCACTTGTACTTTCAGTTTGGATCTTTTCATTCGAGTTTAACCCTTGCATCTATTGCTTGAGTGCTTATGTATGTTATTGTTTGTTTACGATAGAGTTTCTGAAGTGCGAAGCGTGCTACTACGAGTCACTAGGGTTTTCAGATCGTCAGCAAGGCAAGTAACACTTTGATCATACTTTTTCATACCCGGTTTTTATGCATTAGTTTAAACCCTCATACATTGCATGGTTAGGACTTGATTTAACATGTGGGTTTTGGGAAGTAGTTGTTGAGGTAGTACCTATTGCCCTTTTCATTCAAACCCTGGGAGTTACTTCTATGTTATGTTTGTACTGCTATGCTAGGCTCGTAGACATGGTTTGGTTTGAGTGATTCATGACAGTTCTGAGTATTATTATGAACTAAGGGTTTATTTAAGGTGGCTAATTTAACACACCTCTGGGTGGATCATTTGTGGGCACCTGGGGCAATCTAGTGCTGTCCAAGGAGATATTGGGGAATCCGTGTGATCATCCTATGGTCCGCCACCCAGGCTCAAAGGGATCATATTGTTATTCATGCTGGAAACTTCCGTGTGCAGCCACAAGCCATTATGGGCTCTGGCATAGTTGAGTAGGTTGTGTGACTTCTTTCAGTGGTAAACTAGCATATGTAGGGGATGTAGGTGGTACGGTTTACCCGTCGAAAGGGCTAATGCTTCTAAAAGACTGTGTCTCGGTCATCCGTTTCTCAAACATCATGTAGTGCGAGAAATCAACGGAGGAGATCAAGTCTTGTGGGGAAAAGTGCGCAAACCTCTACAGAGTGTACAAACTAATCATGATTAACCGTGTCCCCAGTTATGGACATCTTGAGTATATCGTGCTTGAATTATTATGTTGATCTCATCACTTTATTTAATTAACTTGTTGGGTTAATGATTACTTTAATTGGGATTGAGATGGGGTTAACATTCTCAATGTTTTCAACAAACTTTGTAGTTAAATAAAATATATTCCTTTGTTGTAGGGAAAAACTAGCTTTCTGCAAAAATAATCATAGAGCCTCCATCAGCCAAATATGCATATAGTTATAGCTGCTACTTGTTCATTGCTCTACAGTGTTATTTTGCCAGCATATTCCATGTGCTGACCCATTTCGGGCTGCAACGTATTATGTTGCAAACTTTTCAGACGAAGAGTAAGGTGCGCTAGGTCGTTGTCTTGCACTCAGCCATGCCATTGGAGTTGATGGACTCATTTTTGAAAGTGCTAGTGATCGACTAGAGGGGGGGGTGAATAGGCGATTTTTATGAAAGTCTTCAAAACATGGAAGTTTCGAAGACAAACGATAGAAATAAACCTATTACCATGCAACGGAAGGTAGACTACACTAGGCAAACCATAGTCAAGTATTTAATGGAGTGAAAGCAAAATGACTAATAGCAGCTAGGCAGTAAAGATCAGGTAGGAAGATATTGTGAAGCCAATCAGAACAAGCAGTCACTCAGTGAAGACAAAAGATAAAGCAATCATACAATGACTCACAAGGACCAACAGTAAGTAAAGGGAAGGGAAGGATGAAACCAGTGACTCGTTGAAGACAATGATTTGTTGGACCAGTTCCAGTTGCTGTGACAATTGTACGTCTGGTTAGGGAGGCTGAGATTCAACTCAGAAGACCTCGTCTTCACCTTATTCCCCTTGAGCTAAGGACGCCCAGTCCTCGCCCAATCACTCTGGTGAGTCTTCAAGGTAGACTTCCAAACCTTCACAGACTTCGTTCACCGGCGATCCACAATGACTCTTAGATGCTCAGAACGCGACGCCTAACCGGCTAGAGGATTCACAGTCCTCAAGTGTAATAAGTCTTCAGATCACACAGACAGGAAGACTTAAGTGATGCATAACACTCTTTGGCTCTGGGTGTTTAGGGCTTTATCCTCGCAAGGAATTCTCTCTTAAAGGCTTCGAGGTGGGTTGCTCTCAAACGACAAAAGCCGTGCACTAACTCTGAGCAGCCAACCGTTTATGGTTGTAGGGGGAGGGCTATTTATAGCCACTAGGCAACCCGGCCTGATTTGTCCGAAATGACCCTTGGTCACTAAGGAACTGACACGTGTTCCAACAGTGAGATTTCAAACACACACGGCAACTTTACTTGAGCTACAAGAAAAGCTGACTTATCCAACTCTAGACAAGATTTGCTCTCATAGTCTTCACTCGAAGACATAGGATTTTGGTTAAGCATCACTTCAATCATTCTGACTGGTTCACTTGGACCCCACTTAACAGTACGGTGGTTCCTATGGCTCAACAAAGAAGGAAAAGAACGGCGAAAGAACTAAGTCTTCGCGCTCCATAGTCTTCATGCGATGTCTTCTCTTGTCATAGTCTTCAATGTGAATGTCTTCACATACCACCTTTGACTTCAATGTCTTCTTACATTTTTAGGGGTCATCTCTGGTAGGAAAACCGAATCAATGAGGGACTTCTACCTGTGTTATCCTGCAATTCTCACAAACACATTAGTCCCTCAACTAGGTTTGTCGTCAATACTCCAAAACCAACTAGGGGTGGCACTAGATGCACTTACAATCTCCCCCTTTTTGGTGATTGATGACAAACTAGTTGAAGTTTTCAACGGGGAATAAAATATGTGAAATTGTAAAGGATAGGGGATTGTCATCATAAGTGGCAAAGGCTCCCCCTGAAGATGTGCATATAAGTAATTTGCTTTTGGTATGCAAATGCACATGGCAGGTTGTACTTGTGGAGATCCTCTTCAACTTATGATGACAATTCATCATGCATGAAAAGTATGTGAAGATAATGACATGCATAATGAAAAATGGACGTCTGCAAAATGATCTAAGTGTGGAATTTATCGTCGCACATGCGGAATTTATCATCGCATCACAGAAAAGCAAATAAGTAGTAGACGACCATCGAGTTTGAGTGTTACAACTCAAAGAACCAAATGTATCAAAACGCGAGAGTTGTAAACACTAGGCAAAATATAAAACCACCGCCCATATGGACCCACTTGAAGACTATCAAGCTCATATGCTTCTCCCCCTTTTGTCAGTAAGGACCAAAAAGGTTGAAGACATAGAGCACCTACTCGTTCCCATGAGGAGTTGGTGAAGCAGCAGGGTCGTCGGAGTTGGTTGGCGGTGCAGACGAACTCGGTGCAGTGGTGATTCACGCCGAAGGTGGTGAAGTATCATCGTCTTCATCATCGATGACACGTGCATTCACTGTTGCAGCAGAGGAGGAGAACTCAGAGTCTTCAAGAGACGGAGCATGCCACAGCAAGGTCCTTCTTGGAGGTGTTGAGTCAAACTTAAAGCGTTCAGAGAAACCATCCTCTTGAAGATCATCTTCAGAACACATAAGCGTCAGCCCTTTCCATGTACACCGACAAGTTTCATGGGCGACAAAGGCATTCTTGGTGGCAAGGTTGTGAATCATGTTTACGTCCACCAAGAGGCTTTGCATTTGGCGCTTCAGCCAGTCATGATTCTTATCCTGTTTCTGATGAAGGGCAACCAGAAGCTCTCGGTCATTGAGAACACGGGATCGCTTCTTGGGCCATTGTGCAATGGTGCTTTCAGTGGCTTCAGTGAGGGCACGATGAGGTACACGGGTAGTGCCAGCCAGAGGATAAACACGAGTGACTGCTGGATCGCCTTTAATGTGTTGAGAGAAACTTTGCTTATCAGCATTTTGAAGACTAAGGGGCTCCTTGGCAGGCTCTGGATAGATGGCTTCAATTGACATGTCGACGTCAGGTAGAAAAATCCGATGATTGCGAGCAGAGGGCTGATAGGTGACAGCTGAGTGTAGTTTGATCAGACGCATAATCCATGGGGCGTAAAACTTCAAGCCAAAGAGATCAGATCCAGATGCAGCAAGTTGGCGGATGAAGAAGTCTTGTGCATTGAAGCTTTTGCCGTGAAGAATATGGAAGACCAAAGTCTTCATTGCACCTTCAAGCTTTGCATGTGGAGAATGTCCTTTGATGGGCCAGAGAGTTCGCCTTATGATGTGATAGATAGTGCGTGGTAGATACTCAAGGTGTTCAACAAAGAACTCCTTAGGATATTCAGCATCTGGAGGCAAAGGCTTCATCATGCTAAGCATCTGACTCATGTTGGATTCAGGCTTGTGAAAAATGCTTTCCATAGCAGCATTGTGAAGCTGACAACCAGGTTCATAAAGATCTCCTGGAGTGGGCAGGCCAGTGAGCTTGATGATATCAAAGGCTTTGGCTTCGTGATGAACATTGCCTGTCATCCACTCAAGGACCCAAGTCTTCAGATCCCGGTTGTAGCCACGAATATGAAGAGTGGCATAGAATTGGAGCAGTAATTCTTCGTTCCAGTGCTCCTTGTCAGTGATGAACTGCAACAAACCAGATTCTCTGAAGCAATCCAGTGCTTCTTCCAAACAGGGCAGACCAGTTATGGCTTCAGTGTCAAGACGCATATGGGGAAAAATGCGACCTTGATTGTACAAGATGCATGAGTAATAACTGCGCTGCTGATAGCTCCAGAACCGATCAGAAGATATTCTTGTCTTTGAGTAGGGGTTCTTGGCGCTATTGAAGAAGGTGTTGTGTGCTTTGAAGCCATTGATATTGAACGATCCGGATGCAGATGCAGTGCCTGGAAACCTAGGCAGCCTTGGCATTGGCTTCTGAACCTGAGGCCTGCGCTCGACGTGATAGTCAAATTGGGGACCAGAAGCAGGTGGAGGAACAAGAAGAGGCCATTTGACAGTGATAAGCTGACCATAGTTGTATGCTTGCTCAATAGTATGTGGCCTTGGTGGCGGAACAGGAGCAGTGGCATCAACAGAGGCGTCAGGCTGCACATCTGTTGCAGGTGCATCATTGGCTTCATTGGCCTCTGGCACAGTGTTAGGTGCAGGCTCCACAGTGTCTTCAGCCATGACCACGTCATTGGCTTCAGTGGTGTTAGTGGTGGCAGCCTCAGGGTTCTCAACCTCCACTTGAGGAGCTGGAGGGTCGGGCACTGACACGTTCACTTCAGGAACAGCTTCTTCAGTGATGGGGAAAGTAGGGACACGTTCTTCTGCTTATTTTTCTTCGTCTGATGCAGCCGGATTGTCTTCAACAACTTTAGCTTCAGACTCAGAAACGTTCACAGTAGGAGTGGCTTCGGGGAACACCTGACGTGCAACAGATTGGTGGTGCACTTCTCCTTCTGAAATGCTTGAAAGAGGGACTTAGGGCCTTGGTCCTTTGCGAAGCCTGCGTAACGCTGGTGACGCCTGTGAAGATGGAGTTGGTTGGGCCTCAAAGTCATCCTCTTCTTGCACTGATGGGGTTGCTTGCGGTTGGGGAGAGCTTGGAGTGTCTTGTCTCTGTGGGTGATCAGCCCACGATTCATCCTGAGCAGTTGGCGTCAAAGGACGACCAATGCTGATGAGTTCGCTGTGTGTAAGCACAGGCGATGATACCAATTGGTGCTCGATCTGAGGAAGGACTTCATCATCTTCAACATTGTCATGGTGACCAATGTCTTCAGCAGCGGTGGGGTCAACTTCTGGAATGTCTTCAGCTTCAGGAGCCTCTGTGGAAGCAGGCTCATGAATTACCATCCGTCGTTCTTGATGCGAAGAGGTAGGACGAGCAACCGAGATGGGCTCAACAATAAGGGGCTCTGTGGGAGCAGCCCAATCTTTCTTGGTTTTGCACTTCTTCTTGGAGGGAGCGACATCAGAAGCTTCAGGATGTTTCCTCTTTCTGGCTTCAGCCTCGGCAGCCTTTGTCTTCTTTAATTCTGAAGCCACTGTGGGGACCTTAGGCTTCGAGCCTGCCATACTGGCTGGGAAGACAATGGGATGTGCTTCCTGCCTTGGTGCTTCGGGTTCGTCCACAGCTGGCTTCTTCTTCTTCGTTGCAGCCATCCTGGGATCGATGCCAGGACGCCCAAGAGCCTTGCGCTTTTCAGCTTCATTGTAGGCTTGCACGCACTTGTCAGCCAGACTCTTCATGCGCTCACAAGAACATTTAGCTTCTTCGCGTTTCTTGAGAAAGGCTTCCTTGAGCTCGTGCAGCATAGTCTTGAAGTTCTTGACATCTTGCACGCAGAGCTTTGCCATGTGCTGCTTGAACTGAGCTTTCTCATAGTCGATCTTTTGCTTCAGTTCAACGATGCGCTGAGCTAGGGCTAGCTCAGAAGCAATGGCGCCAGTGAAAGCGACCCTGAGGCCAATTGGAAGTTGCAGATCATCAAAGCTGAGATTGGGGGTTTCAAACCACTCATAAATGAAGTTGTGAAGGATTGCTATGTCAAATAGAGGCAAATCATTGAAGATTTCTGCTTCTTCTTTGCTCTTGATCAGTTGCTCAAGAGCGTCATCTGCAAGATCTTCATCGCTGGACAGATCAATGGCGTCGTTGCGCAGAATAGCAGCAGCAATCAGTTCTTGGCTGGTGGGTTGCAAGGGCATCTTTACTCTCGAGGGCTTGGAGATGCGTGACAAATCTTCAGACTGCACACTGTGTTCAGGAGGTGCAGTGGCCAGAGGCTTCGCCTGTAAGACCTTTGGTGCAGGAGCAGGCTTTGAAGCTTTAGGCTTCTTCAGTTTCTTTGGTTTCGGCGGTGCAGGCGCTTCATCAGATTCAGCATCATCTGCAGGCTCATCCACGGCTGTCCCTTGAACCATGATATGAGTGTTGAGACCTTCCAAGTTGTAGAAGGACCCAACAAGATTGGGTTCAGCTTCGTGTGTGCCACCAGCACGAGGAGCAGAGGGGCCTGGATTGAAGTCTAAGCCTTGTGACTTCTTGTTCTCTTTGGCCTAGTTCCTGGCAAACTGAAGGTTGCGCTTGAACAGATTATCATCATGGCACCATAGTAATGAAGATGGGTCTGCATCCGCAGGCTGCGGTCCACGGACCATGCAAGGATAGAAGCCTTGTTCAATGGCTTCAGCTCTGGACTTGGGTTGAAGATTTCTGTATAGAATGTCTCCCCATGGTCGTTTGATGGCATTCTTCTCAGCATACTCCTGGGTCACGAACCTGTACTTGAACCATTGTTCTGCCCAATATCTTCGAATCCATTGGATTCGAGTTTTTCGCTGATTGTAGTCCTCCTCTGGATCTGTCTTGTATAGCTCATAGAGGTCAGGAGGCAAATCTCTTGAGGTGTTGCCACGACGCTGTCTGCCATCCTTTCTTGTAGGTTTCTCTGGTGCCATGAAGCTTAAACTGAAGGGCTTCAACACGTTTAAAGGCTTCAAAGGCTTCCGCTTTCTGGTCAAACAGGAACTGGCTTCGGGAGAGTTAATGTGATGTTGTAAGAATTCTGCAAACGAATGCAGACTATGAGAACCAAGGGATTCTCCCACGGACATGTACCTGTGACAGCATTAAGGTGCGAGGGAAGGGGAAGAGGTCATATGCATTCTCAGAAGATTTTGAAGATAAATCAGTTTAGAAGACATTGACCTCATAGTGCGAAGACATTCACTCATAGATAGAGAGTTGGTTCCAGATTTGTACGAATCCACGAATAAGTACAAGTGAGGAATCTAACTACTTTGTGAAGCATAAGTGAACATACTAGGCATATTATGAGATGCAGTATGAAATAGATCCAACTTGTGTGAACAGAAACTGCTTGTGGTAGAAAGTGATGAATCTATAGGATCAAAGGGGCCGTAAAAAGGAAGTTTTATTTACCACACGAAGAACTGATAGACGGAGTGGGAGAGGAGGCCGAGCAGTTCGATCGTCCATGCCCTAACTTGGCGACGGAGGACACCTACGGCGACGGCGGAGAAGACGGTGTCCGCGGCCGGCGTGAAGACGGCATTGGTGAGGTCGCGGCAGCTAAGCGCTTCGTCGCCGGCGTCGTCGAGGGCTAGCGGTGGCGCTAGGGTTTGTGCGGGAGTGGAAGAAAGGATAATGATTGTGGTGAGGCGTGTATTTATAGGGACAAGGATGACACAGTGTTATTACACAGGTGCCCCTGGCGATTCACATCTGAAGGACACGTGGCCATCATGCAACATATCGGAGGTTGTTCCACGTTTCCACGCACGCCTGGATTGTCGGGTGGTCATTCCCACTTCTCTAGGTTTCAGGTGAAGGAATTAGCATTGAAAACAGACTTAATGTTTGTCTCTATATCTTCTGCTGACTAGGACGTAGAGAATACATTCGACAGTTTCAATAGAATGCATATGATTTGGACATATTGAGTTTGAGATAGAAAGCATAGAGAGATTAGGGTCCAATCACATTCACTTAGTTCAAAAGATTCAACAAGGAAGACATAGCTATAAGTGAATGTTGTAGAGGACAGAACACTAGTATGTATATATCAAAAGACAATCAAGTCAACATAGTGAAGATAATCATGAAGACAAGTTGAAAATGAAGACAAACAAAATGTGAAGACATAGCACATGTAACGCCATGGGTAAAGCACTTCAAACAGAAGAATTTGGTGGTGGCGTTACCCACCGTATAGGAAGTATTAGACCCAGACACGGCGCACAATTATCGTGGCGCTCCGAAGTCAAATTCCACGTTAATGTATTCACACTCAGAATGTAAGTCTTCATTGTTTGAAGATATACTTTACTTCATGTGTTGCACATCTAAGTCATCAACGTGCATAAGTGTTAGGATGTGTGCCTGATCACAGGACATTTGAGGATTCCAAGATATTTAGCTCACACCGTAACTTGCAAAACCTCTTCTCATCCAAGGGCTTGGTGAAGATATCTGCCAATTGCTCTTCAGTGTTGATGTGTATGATATCAATATCTTCCTTCACAACATGATCTCTGAGAAAGTGATGACGAATTTCAATGTGCTTTGTCTTCGAGTGCTGAACTGGGTTGTTGGCAATCTTGATGGCGCTTTCGTTGTCGCAGTAGAGTGGTACTTGCTTCAGGTGAATGCCACAGTCTTTGAGTGTTTGCTTCATCCATAGAAGCTGAGCGCAGCAAGATCCAGCAGCAATGTATTCAGATTCAGCAGTGGAGAGAGATACACAGTTCTGCTTCTTTGAAGACCAACATACAAGTGATCGTCCCAGAAAATGACATGTGCCTGATGTAGACTTGTGATCCACCTTGTCACCAGCATAATCAGCATCCGAGAATCCAACTAGATCAAACTCTGAGCCCTTTGGATACCATAATCCTAGTGTTGGGGTGTGAGCCAAATATCTGAGAATTCGCTTCACAGCTAAGTGATGCGATTCCTTTGGTGCCGCTTGGAACCGGGCACACATGCAAACCCTAAGCATGATATCTGGCCTAGATGCACATAAATAAAGTAAGGAACCAATCATGGAGCGGTATACCTTTTGATCGAACTCTTTACCATTGTCGTCGGGACCCAGATGATGTTTGGCTGGCATTGGCGTCGTGTAGCCTTTGCAATCTTGCATTCCAAATTTCTTCAGGCAATCTTTGAGGTATTTCTCTTGAGATATAAAGATGCCGTTGCGTTGCTGACGTATTTGAAGACCAAGGAAGAACTTCAGCTCACCCATCATGGACATATGATATTGCTCTTGCATCATATATCCAAACTCATCAGTGTATTTCTGATTGGTGCAGCCGAAGATAATGTCATCCACATATATTTGGCACACAAACAGTTCACCATCATATGTCTTCGTGAAGAGAGTGGGGTCGAGGGAACCAGGTTTGAAGCCTTTGCTCTTCAGGAAGTCTTTGAGTGTGTCATACCAAGCCCTAGGGGCTTGTTTGAGGCCATACAGTGCCTTGTTGAGCTTGTACACCATATCGGGATGTTTTGGATCTTCAAAGCCAGGCGGTTGTGCAACATACACTTCTTCGTCAATCTTGCCATTGAGAAAAGCGCTCTTCACATCCATTTGATGCAGAAGAATGTTATGATGATTTGCATAGGCCAGCAGTATGCGTATGGCTTCAAGTCTAGCCACAGGAGAAAATGTCTCACCGAAGTCAATCCCTTCAACTTGAGTATATCCTTGAGCAACGAGACGAGCTTTGTTTCTGACAACTTGACCATGCTCATCTTGCTTGTTGCGATATATCCATTTGGTGCCTATTATATTGTGATTGTGAGGATCAGGACGCTTAACTAGTTCCCATACATTATTCAGCTCAAACTGTTGAAGCTCTTCTTGCATAGCTTGAATCCATTCAGGTTCCATGAAGGCTTCATCAACTTTCTTGGGTTCAAATATTGAGACAAATGTGAAGTGCCCACAGAAATTTGCTAGCTGTGTTGCCCTTGAACGAGTGAGTGGACCTGGTGCATTGATGCTATCAATTATTCTCTCAATCTGTACTTCATTTGCAACACGAGGATGTACAGGACGAAGATTTTGCTCTTGCTGATCATTGTCATCATTAGAAGGATTGTCTTCAGGATGAGCATTGTCTTCAGGTTGATCATTGTCTTCAGGTTGATCAGGTGCGGAGATGATAAGTTCCTCTTCAGGCTGAGCTTCAGAAGGTATGATTTCTCCAGTTCCCATAAGTTTGATTGATTCACTAGATGGAACTTCATCTAGCACATTTGGCAGGTGCTCTCTTTGCGAGCCGTTAGTCTCATCGAACCGCACATCCACAGTTTCAACCACTTTATAGTGAAAGAGGTTGAAGACTTTGTAGGAGTGTGAATCCTTTCCATATCCAAGCATAAAACATTCATGTGCTTTTGGTGCAAATTTTGAAGTGTGATGTGGATCCTTGATCCAGCACCTGGCACCAAATACTCTGAAATAACTGACATTTGGCTTCTTGCCAGTAAGGAGCTCATAGGATGTCTTGTTCAGAAGCTTGTGAAGATAAACACGGTTGATGATATGGCATGCAGTATCAATGGCTTCAGGCCAGAATTTTCTTGGAGTCTTGTATTCATCAAGCATCGTCCGAGCCATCTCAATAAGTGTTCTGTTCTTGCGTTCGACGACGCCATTCTGCTGTGGCATGTATGGAGCTGAGAATTCATGTGTGATGCCCAAAGTATCAAGATATGTATCTAGGCCAGTGTTCTTGAATTCAGTGCCATTGTCACTTCTGATGTGCTTTATCTTGACGCCATAGTTGTTCATTGCTCGATTGGCGAAGCGTCTGAAGACATCCTACACTTCAGTCTTGTAGAGGATTATATGCACCCAAGTGTATCTTGAATAATCATCAACAATGACAAAGCCATAGAGACAAGCAGTAGTAGTAAGAGTTGAGTAATGAGTGGGACCGAAAAGATCCATGTGGAGCAGTTCGAAGGGTTGAGTCGTTGTCATGATTGTCTTCGAGAGATGCTTGGCCCTCGTCATCTTTCCTGCTTCATAGGCACCGCATAAGTGATCCTTCTTGAACTTGACGCCCTCGATGCCTATGACATGCTTCTTTCTTGCAAGAGTGTGCAAGTTCCTCATGCCAGCATGCCCTAGCCTCCGATGCCAGAGCCAGCATTCTGAAGCTTTTGCTAGAAGACATACGGCAAGTTGTGGTCCTGCTGAGAAATCTACCACGTACAAATCATCTTTCCAATACCCTTCAAACACTAGAGACTTGTTAGATTCCATTAGAACAAGGCAACGATATTTTCCAAACATCATAATCATGTTTAAATCGCAAAGCATTGAGACAGACATTAAGTTGAAACCAAGGGATTCAACAAGCATGACTTTATCCATGTGTTGATCCTTTGAGATTGCAACTCTACCTAGACCCAATATCTTACTTTTACCAGTGTCAGCAAATGTGATGTGACTTTTGTCAGATGGACGTAAGGTTGAGTCCATAAGAAGGCTTCGCTTGCCAGTCATGTGATTGGTACACCCACTATCAATAATCCATTATGAAGCAGCCGGTGTCGTACCCTTGGCACCGCGTGCCATGAAGCGGTAGGTAGGAGCGGAGTAGTCCTTGTCATTTGCATCGGTGTCGGTGACGGAGTCATTGTCTTCGGTGTTGAAGATGGACTTGGCAACGTATGCTGTAGCCAGACTCGCAACGCCAGAATCGGACTCCTCCTCAGACTCCACCTCCGCCTCCTCAGAAGCGGACTCCTCCTCTGAATCCATTTCCTTGCCAACAAACGCACGTGCCTTGCCAGATGAGCTCTTCTTGTGTGATGAAGACTTTGAGGAGGACTTGGAAGAAGACTTTGAGTATTTCTTCTTCTTCTTGTCGTCAGAATCATACTCCTTGCTCTTCTTTTTCTTCTTGTTCTCATTGTCCCACTGTGGACACTCAGAGATGTAGTGGCCAGGTTTCTTGCACTTGTGGCATGTTCTCTTCTTGTAGTCATGAGCAGAAGCTTCATCATTCCTTGAGCTTGATCGTGAGGACTTTCTGAAGCCTTTCTTCTTGGTGAATTTTTGGAACTTCTTCACAAGCATAACAAGCTCCTTTCCAATGTCTTCAGGATCATCAGAACTGCTGTCAGACTCTTCTTCAGATGAGGAGACAGCTTTTGCCTTCAAGGCACGAGTTCGCCCATATTTGGGACCATAGATGTCTCTTTTCTCAGAAAGCTGAAACTCGTGTGTGTTGAGCCTCTCAAGTATGTCAGACGGATCGAGTGTTGTGAAGTCAGGACGTTCTTAAATCATCAGGACTAGGGTGTCAAACGATCTGTCAAGTGATAACTTCATGCTTGGTGATCTCAGTGGCGCCGAGGGCTTGAAGCTCATTTGTGATGCAGTGAGTCGATCAAACGTGAGCTGAACATTCTCATTGTCATTTCTCTTGAAGCGGTTGAAGAGGTTATGAAGGACACTGATTCTCTGATCTCTCTGGGTTGAGACGCCTTCGTTGACCTTGGAGAGCCAGCCCCAGACTAGGTTAGATGTTTCCAGAGCACGCACACGACCATACTGTCCTTTGGTCAGATGACCATAGATGATGTTCTTGGCAGTGGAGTCCAGTTGAACGAACTTCTTGACATCAGCAGCGGTGACACCTTCACCAGCCTTGGGAACGCCATTCTTGACGACATACCATAGGTCGACATCAATGGCTTCAAGATGCATGCACATCTTATTCTTTCAGTAGGGATATTCGGTTCCATCGAAGACTGGGCACGCAGCGGAGACTTTGATTATCCCTGCAGTCGACATAGCTAAAACTTCAGGTGGTTAAACCGAATCACACAGAACAAGGGAGTACCTTGCTCGGATACCAATTGAAAGTTCTAGTGATCGACTAGAGGGGGGTGAATAGGCGATTTTTATGAAAGTCTTCAAAACATGGAAGTTTTGAAGACAAACGATAGAAATAAACCTATTACCATGTATCGGAAGGCAGACTACACTAGGCAAACCATAGTCAAGTATTCAATGGAGTGAAAGCACAATGACTAATAGCAGCTAGGCAGTAAAGATCAGGTAGGAAGATATTGTGAAGCCAATCAGAACAAGCAGTCACTCAGTGAAGACAAAAGATAAAGCAATCATACAATGACTTCACAAGGACCAACAGTAAGTAAAGGGAAGGGAAGGATGAAACCAGTGACCCGTTGAAGACAATGATTTGTTGGACCAGTTCCAGTTGCTGTGACAACTGTACGTCTAGTTAGGGAGGCTGAGATTCAACTCAGAAGACCTCGTCTTCACCTTATTCCCCTTGAGCTAAGGACACCCAGTCCTCGCCCAATCACTCTGGTAAGTCTTCAAGGTAGACTTCCAAACCTTCACAGACTTCGTTCACTGGCGATCCACAATGACTCTTGGATGCTCAGAACGCGACGCCTAACCGGCTGGAGGATTCACAGTCCTCAAGTGTAATAAGTCTTCAGATCACACAGACAGGAAGACTTAAGTGATGCCTAACACTCTCACTACACGACAACACCTAATTGGGGGCAATTAACTGCCGGGAGAAATAGTAGAATAAGGGCAAACCATATGCCGGGAATTTTAGTACTGCCGGTAGAAGTACTTAAGGGCAGAATAACTGCCGGGAGAAGATGAGCAACGAGGGCACCTAAACTGCCGGCAATGACAAACGCTTCTTAGGTCACTCTATCTGCCGGGAGAAGTACCCCTCGGCCCATTATCTGCCAGGGACTGAGTGGTGCGAGATATTGGGCCTAAACGCGCGCTAGCCCCAAGCCCAATTTCCCTTCCCTAAATCCCTCCACCCAGACCCACCGCCGCCACCCAACCACTCCACCGCTATCCCTTCCGAACCCTAGTCCTAGCCACCCCGTTCTTCCTTTCCCTGTGCGCCGCCGCCCCTACCTCTCTTCCTCCATTGACCTCCAATTCGGTGGAAGCAGCCCAGCCTAATCATGGCCGGATCTAGCCGCACTGGTCATCGGTGCTGCCAGATCTGGTCGCCTCCGGGCCTCATCAACGCCGCCCCGGTTGTTCACCTCTCCACCGCCACTTCCCCCATCGCATCTCATCCGTCTCGCCCAGATCCATGAGAGGGTAAGACCTGGAGAGTAGCCGCCTGTCTCCTGAGGAGCTCGTCCCCGGCGGACCCTCCATGGACTTCCTCCATTGTGGCAGATCGACCACGAGCTACATTGACATCGAGCGACATCGAGCGTTCCTCTTCTTCGTGGGGCGTGCACCTTCTGGGGGTCTAGGCGTGCAGCACCTGCTGCTATGGAGGACGGATGGCGCAGTGCTTCTATCATCATCGTCGGGCTCAAATTCCTGTATGTATGGATCAAGATGTCATCCCCTGTTTTTTCCCTTCCATTTCTGTTTATAGAGTACATCAAGGACACACTCACATTCAGAAAGCACCAATTAAAACTTGTGTATCAAATAACCATTATTGTAGGAGAATTATGAAGTAATTTTCATTTACAAACTTATCTAGTATTCTGATAACGTAATGGAACTTTTACCTTTAATTAACCAATATACATAGCAGTACGCATGGTTTAAGCCTTGAGCATTAGTTCGGTTATGCGTACATTCTGTGAAGGTTTGTTGCTCCAATTTGCCATATGGTGGAGAAACCATATAGTTGAGTTTGTCCTTATCAGCTATAATAGCAAAAGTATATGATCCTATTTCAGCTCAAATAGCCAGTTCTATTTCAGGTCAAAGAGTCAGTTTTAAAAACAAAACAAGAAAAGGGTCAGGTATAGTATACGAGGTGAGATGGAAGATTCTTAGAATTTAGGCCATGTTTCGTTTAAAAAAGAAGGCTATGCTATTGATATTTACTTTCAGTTCTTATCCATCTCTCGAAGATAAATATTGCGGGTGAGATTGCCGCCCAAATATGAACTGTTCGGAACCTTCGAACTTGTGCAATGTTCTTCTGCTAACAAAATCTCGAGATTTGGCAATTTTCATCAGTTGTTTTGATTATGCTTCATTATTCAAAATTTTTTGTCTTTGTGATATGTAATCTCGCACCTCATCGGCTTTCTTCTGATACAGAATGGCATGTATTTATATGTGTCTTTGAGAAAAATATTGCATCATCATTATTATATCAGTATATGCCACCGGAGAAAACATAAGGTGCAGTTGAGAATTAAAACAAATATTTTACATTTTGTATTGTGTTTGATTGTCGAAGACTAAAAGTATAAATACCAACTACACTTTACTCGTTCTGTTGCTAACCAAGTAACCATCATTACAGAAGCTGGCATGTTCATTTGAAAAATAGATAAAAGAGGACAAGGGGATACTAGAAGGTACAAGCATGTAAGCAATAGTTCTTGTGATTATATTTACCAATGAACATTATGGTTGATTGCTTAAAAATCTTTGCTTCTAATGAAGCTGGAAGTGGATTCTAAGCGTATGGCAGAAGCAGCAATGCGACCAGAAGCAAGGTGGGGTAATAAGCCTTGTACTCACTTACCTCTTTACATTGTTTAGATCTGTGGCTGTCTCACCCCTTGTAAAGTAGTAATTTTTGAAACCGGTTTTCTCCAAGGCATTAGTTGCACCTTTCTTATACATGTGTATCCTGTATATTAGCAAAAACTGTGAAATAGCATAATGCCGTGTTGGAAACTTGGAATTCACGATTGCACTTAAAATGGCCGTTATCTTCATGATAGCTCCAAGCTTTATTCTAGAAGCGTACTTTAGTTAGATACTGTCAGCTCATGTTGATTCGGAACTTGAGTGTAGCATGATGAAAAATCGGAAGTAGTATGCTACTTTTGCTTGGTAGAAACATGACTTGTCCTCTTGGCACAGTATACATCTCATTGTACTGCCAGTGCATTTCATTGATTGATTGATTCCAAGGCATTCCTAGTAAATAGTATAGCAAAGCTTAATCACCAAATTGGCACACTGGCGATCAATGTTGATTATGAAGGTAGATTTATTTCAATCTGAAAGAAGAACCTTGCATTAATTGAAGCATCATATGCAGCCTCTGAACTATGGCAAAGTTCACAGTTTTTATTTATGCCTACACTAGAAAATTACTTCACTGGTTATACACCATCAAACCATAATACAGTTATATCTTGCAGCAATACTTATATCAGTAATGACATCACTCAGAATTAAGTGATGGCTATATGTCTCGTGACAAGTTTGACAATGACCTCAAGATCAGCAATATACTCCTGAACTGGTACCTTATGCATGATTCATAAGTAACATAGATTGGGGTTAACCAACACAGGTGGTCAATTCTTTGCTCGATGAACTTCTCGTGCCTACTTTGTTATTTCTTTGCAATTTCACCCTTCTTGATGTAATCAGATTGGTATTGTATATGAGCCAAAGTTAAAAATTGTTTTTAGTCATAAACAGAGTTGATATATTTGCTTTTACTTCTCTGAGTTACTTTGATGCCAGCTTTCATAGTACTAATTGATCTATTTCTTTGCATAACTATATCATGTATAATACTCCCTCCATCCCATAATATAAGAGTTTTTTTGACCTCTTATATTACGGGATGGAGGGAGTAGCTTATAAGATGCATTGATTTCTGTTCTTGTAGCCAGCTATGACCAATGTATGCATAGGTCCAGAATTTGTGAATACTATAAAGAAAACTATAGTATCTTGTCTACAAGATTATATATTGTAATTCTTATGTATATTGTTGCAGGTTTCTCAAATATACACAAGTTTCTGGACGTTTGAAGATCTACAAGTTGCTGGATGTTTGGACGATCTAACAAGTTGGTGGAGTGATAATATATATTACCTTCATCCCAAATTACTTGTCTTGGACTATAACGTGTCTAGATACATCCGTATCTAGACAAACAATTTGGGACAGAGGGAGTATGTAATATGCCTTGTTTGTTGAGCTTGGAGATGTTGTTAAGTTTCACTTTGCCATTTTGGTGGTTGTTTTGGCACAAAAGCCAGAGAATTCTCATTTTGATTGTGCCACAATTTCTTTTCCTAGAAACCGATGTACTTTGCATTGTGGCACAAGGTTATGTATTTGATTCGTTAATGTTATTGAATGAGACCTTGCATGTAACATTGATTAAAGTGTATGTATAACTTTTGTGGTCTGTCCTGATTTGCCTCAACATACTGATTGTGTATTAAAATTAGGGATGTGTTGCATAGCTTGTGAAACAACACGTGTGATGGCAGAATACACTGGTCACGGCAGGCAAACTGCCAGGTAAACGTCTTTGCATAGGCAGTCAAACTGCCGGTAAGATGTAGTTCCTACTATGTGAATAACCTGCCGGGAAAAAACAAACTGCCGGCAAATACACTAGTCATGGCAGACAAACTGCCGGGAATTGTTTATCTGCCGGGAGAAGTAATCCCCGGCAGCCGTTCTTGTGGCAGTTCTATCTGCCGGGAGAACCACTGTCCCGGCAGTTTGTCTGCCCTTTAAAGAGCCTTCTCCCGGCAGTTTTACTGTCCTTACATCAGTGTTGTGGTGTAGTGTCTTTGACTCTGGGTGTTTAGGGCTTTATCCTCGCAAGGAATTCTCTCTCAAAGGCTTCGAGGTGGGTTGCTCTCAAACGACAAAAACCGTGCACTAACTCTGAGCAGCCAACCGTTTATGGTTGTAGGGGTGGGCTATTTATAGCCACTAGGCAACCCGACCTGATTTGTCCGAAATGACCCTTGGTCACTAAGAAACTGACACGTGTTCCAACGGTCAGATTTCAAACACACACGGCAACTTTACTTGAGTTACAAGCAAAGCTGACTTATCCAACTCTGGACAAGATTTGCTCTCATAGTCTTCACTCGAAGACATAGGATTTTGGTTAAGCATCACTTCAGTCATTCTGACTGGTTCACTTGGACCCCACTTAACAGTACGGTGGTTCCTATGACTCAACAAAGAAGAAAAAGAACGACGAAAGAACTAAGTCTTCGCGCTCCATAGTCTTCATGCGATGTCTTCTCTTGTCATAGTCTTCAATGTGAATGTCTTCACATACCACCTTTGACTTCAATGTCTTCTTACATTTTTAGGGGTCATCTCTGATAGGAAAACCGAATCAATGAGGAACTTCTACCTGTGTTATCCTGCAATTATCACAAACACATTAGTTCCTCAACTAGGTTTGTCGTCAATACTCCAAAACCACCTAGGGGTGGCACTAGATGCACTTACAATTTTGCCTTCGAAGCCTTCCGCTGTTATCTTCATTAGATGGCCTTCAGCCATATTATTGTAATAGTACTCTCTTTTTTAAGATATTCAATGTAATAAGTGTGTGATTGCACTCTGTTATAAAACCTTCAAATACTGTGTGTATCAGCATTACCAATTCAGGGATGACACTTATGCACAGATATTTGACCGTTTGAGGTCGGATCGCTACAGTTTCCTTCATCTTCTGCTCTCTGCTGGCTTATGGCATGCCCACTCTCTCTTACTTATCTTCTCGCCATTGTACCCTCTCTTGTAATGTTACAATAAGCTGTCAATGGAATTGAGCACCTGTCGGTGCCTTGCTTTGTTAAAAAAAAGGTTTACAGAGTCAGAAACGGTATGTACATGGCTAGGAAAGCGACTATTGATTTGAGAATGTTTCTTGTCATTGGCAGTGCAGAGTATTCCATCTAACCCAAGACTAAGATTTTATTATCCCAAATGCTAGTGTACGCTTGAGCTTTTGCATGTTTGGGCGCACGCAAAGACGAGTGGTGTCTCAGTCTAGGATGGGCGTGTTAAGTAAAAAAAAATGAAGGCAAATTGTTTGCCTCATTCATTGATTAAGCAAAAGGAAATTACCAAGTTAATTGATTGAAAACCGACACAAACTGCTGAGTGGCACTCATGTAATACCCCAAACACAACTCAATGACAAGATCGCACACAGGCGTCATTGCCCTTCCTAAATTCCGAGCAAACTGACTCCGACTTCATCGAAGACAAACATTAACCCATTCCTCGCCGTGAAGACAGTGCTGAAACATGAGAAGACCAATGCCAGAACCAGAAACTCAGCCACCCGCACCGAGAGTAGCACAGCTCCAGTTTCTGAAACACTCCTATCCCATCGGTTTTTCACCTGTAGACGAAGGGGAGCAGGAAGCTGAGGGCACGAGTTGGTCGTAGCGGGAGGCGACAAACTGCAGGGGTATTATTTCCAAGTAGTAGCTCATAGGAACGGAATGATCTTACACCTGCATTCCACCGGTTTATTTGTATGAGCATGAAAAAGTACTCCGGTTGGTTTCAAATCTCCAGTTGCCGTTTCTGTCACCAAAATGCATTTCTGTATTGTTTCAGCCAAACAGGACTTTACAAGCAGAAACAATTACAAGGGAATATTCGAAAGTTCTGTTGGTGGCCGGTAAAATACCTTTGTAAAAAGTTTACATGGGTATATACTTCCAGAGCTCACAAGCTCTCAGTTAGATCATTTCTGACGTCCACACACCTTTCTTTTCTTGTTTCAATGATGACAGATATGTGGATGACTCGGTAAAAAGGACAATGTAACAAGATAACATGAATTTTTGTTCACCCATCTAATAGGGAGAACGATTCAAGTCGAGCACAGGCAAGTCAAGAGGGATACTCACGAGGATAGAAAAACTACCAAAATAGGCCATTGCCGCCTCAAACTACTTGACCTCCTCTTTTCATATTAGAGGATTTTGAATGGCCACATCGACCATTGCAAGAACATCTATGCTGGTTTGACCATGCAGATTATAGCGTAAAGGCCCACACCAAGCTCAAACCATAGGCGACGAGCCTAACATTCTTCAAAAATCTTCGATAACTAGCTCCTGACCTGAAAAACCAAAAACAAATTTTGTGAACAGAATAAACTTTTCTACAAAGTTTAACATGCATATAGCCCAGAGTTCACATTCTTTGACTAAGGTGTCCTGTTGGAAATTCAACTAGGAGTATATGTATTCATAATATCTTCAAGTAAATTCAGTTGCAGGCACAGAAAATTGCTAGGTGGGTTTAAGTTCATATACAAGAACTTCTAGAAAGCTCGCTAGAACTCATGATGTAGGCGCAAAACCATCCCTCAGAAAAAGAAAAAACACAGCTGTGGGCGTAGCATGCGCTGGACAACTTCACAGCTCTACCATGATTGAATGGACAATGAACCAACTTTAGTCAGAAAATTGTGTTAATAACACCATGAAATTCACTACTTGCAAACATGACCACTCGGGCAACAAGAAACACTGTAGAAATGAACTAACAGAGCCAGTGCCACAGGCCTATATAGGGACTTATTTTAGACGGGAACGCATACAAACATGGCCCAATATAGGAAATGTAATAATGCCGTCACAAGTGGATGCCTAGGGTCGCCTCACGCTGCATTCTGCCCCTACCTCATATGGTGCCTTTTGCATTGAGGTGTCCCCATGGGTGGTGCGATCTCAATAGTTGGTGTGGCTTACATTTGTTTTGAATATATGCCATACAGGAAACAGCAAGCACAAGCATACTCTTCCAATAAATCCAAGATGTAACAAGAGATTTGAATAAATCCATAAGATGTAACAAGAGATACTGAACTGGTACTTATGCTGCAAGTTGGGATGCCGAAGATGACTCGACATTTATCATGGTTGCCCTGGTCGAAGAAGTTTACATGGACCTTATAGAAGAGATCACTAATACCGACCTCATGTAATTGATATTTATTGAGGGCATGCCAGTTTTGGGGTAGCCTATTTTCGCAGCAGCAGCATGATGACATGGAAGTAAGCACCCCCCCCCCCCCCCCCCACCACAAACACACAAGCATCGAACCACTTAAGGAACAGATTTTTCCATCTTGAGAAGTGAGCAAGAACATATCAAAACATACATCCCAGAATGGAGATTAATCCCCACCCCTTCCCGGTTCAGTGAAACAACAACAGATATTTCATATTTGAGTACTAAGATCGATGTAGAAGTCCAACATCAGGTTACTTCTTGAGCATTGACTCAAGGAGAAGAGACAAAGTGGGCAGTTTTGGCCATCTAGAGATATAACCAAGACAAAATTAATTCAAAATATATATTTGAGAATTGAGAAATTTTTACCATGTCCAAGAATACACTTTTTATCAGTAGAACCAAATTTTTTAACTTTTAAAATTTGGATAAGAATTCTAGCATTCACTTGAGAAGGTGAGGCGCGATGGGCCCATTTTGGCCACTTAGAGAAGCAATCAAGAGAAACACAAGTCAAAACATAAATTCAAACATTCAGATTAATGTGGAAATCCAACATCACATTACTCCTTTTAAATTAGTAGAAGCATGGTTTTTTTTGTATCAAAATTTGGATCAACCTCAAGCATTCACAAGGCAAGACACAATAGGTCGGTTTGGCTATTTAGAGCGTAACCAAGAACAAAACAAGTTAAAACACACATTTGAGAATTGAGATTAATGCCAGGTACAAAGATTATGTTACCAGTTGAACCATGTTTTTTTTTTACTTTGAGATTAGGGTAGGAGACCTAGCATTCACTCAAGAAGGAGAGCCGGGCCAGGTAAGGTTTGACCAGTTAGACAAGTAATCAAGGAAAACAAGTCAAAAACATACATGTAAGATTAATGCCAGGATCCAAGACTGCAATTAGAATACTTAATTTTATCAGTTGAGCCATGCTTTTTGTATTTTGTGAAATTTGAATCGGTCTTGCGTTCACTCAAGGAGGCAAGGCGTAGTGATTTGGGATTAAACTCCGGTGATGTCTCATAAATCAGCTGAACTATAACATCCTAACAAAAAAGGAGCCCGATATTATTGGGCGTAGCCAGGCTTGGGTGGAGACAGAGAACTCCACCATAAGCATTACTGAGTGTTCTAGCAGCAACCTGACACATGAGACATTCAATCGCCCACGTGCGGAAACAACATAAATTCCATGGGGACATTCATCAATTGAATGAACAGCACAAGAAAACTTAAGAGTACGTACCGAGATAGGTCCGGCCGCCGGAGCGGCGGCGGCGGCGGCGGCTGCTGCTGACGGAGCAGGCGCATGCAGGAGTTCTCCTGATCTGGCCAACGGGTGGTAGGTTTTCTTGAGAAAGAATCGCAGGGGGCCATGGCTAATCGACCGATGGGCGTACAAACTACGGTTCCCTGTGAACAAAGCGGGCTAACAAATCTTCGACTCCTCAGAAAGTTGACGTGGGTGTTGTTGGGATGGATCGAATTGTCTGTGCCGCTGCAGATTAATCATACGCGAAACTGAACCTGACCAATAATCCGCCTGCTAGTGGAGCTCCAGTCGTATTAGAATGCCGGATTTGTATCAAGCACGAGAACAGTGGCCATGCCCGCCGCCGCCGAAGGAGTGGGGAATTGGCGAGGGCATATTTCCTGGTTGCGCCAGGTCTCAACAGCTTTTTTCTTTGAGGAACGACAGGTCTCGACTGCTAACTGGGCCTAGGAGGAAAGTCTGTACAATAAAGTGCTGACAGGGCTTTGGGCCGAACAAATCAACAAGGTGCGGTGCCCAAGAGATAAAAAAACCTGTTGATACTCTTGTAAAGATAACATGGTATTGTCTAAAAAAAAGATAACATGGTAATCACCTTGCAATAAAAAGTACTTTAATGTCAAGAAAAAAGTAGTCGTCTGGTAAAATTGAAGGGAAAATGTTCTCCAGAAACATACCTGCATCTAATGATCATATGGCAATTTTACAAAAAAAAAAACTGCGTTTTGTAAATTCCTGGAATTTTTTTTTGTAATAGCCACATGGAAAATTAAGGGGAAATAGTTTCTCAAAAAGCATGATTTTTTGAAAATTTGCTTGTAGTCATCACATAGCCATATTTACCAAAAAAATGTTTTCATAAGACAATGACAAAAAAATACAGAAAAAATGTGAAATAGTCACATAATTAGTCTTGGTATGTTAAAAAAATTGTCGTGGCACATCGTTGTAAGATTGACGAAGTCAGCACTGGCACCTCCGTAGTTGGTGGGAACGTGTCCTCTCAGTAAACGAACATCACCGCTAAGTTTAATTAAATCCAAAAAAATGCGAGCACCAACGTCAAATCTAGGCTTAGTTCTCGGGTGTAGCCTCTAGTTAAAAAGAGTATTTTGGTCGCAATACGTAGTTGACTAGCTACCATGATTGAACATGAATAGATTAGAAGTTTTTTCGTAAAAAGAAGGATACAAAAAATTATATAACGAGATAGTAATAACAGGTATGTATATTCCACGTATATTTCCATGCACGGGGAGGCCTTATACACTTACAAACTTACGGTGAAAGAAACAATGTTGTTACTTCCACGGCTCATTGGCCGAACGAAACATTGAGACGCACATGCGTGCACGCACGCATATTCTTCACACGACCCATCACGCACAAATCAAGCCAGCCCTCAAACACGCGGGGCAAACACACTTGAACACTCGATGTATCATATACCGTAGATAACAGCTTTTGTCGGAGCGGTTGATCATCCAACGGCCCACAACTTACCGAGAGGCGAGAGCTTCCCCAGGAGAACGAGCTCCTTTCACTCCACCGTTGGAAGTTGCTGGTGCGTCGCCGGGACGGTGAAGATGAACTCGTAGACGGCCACGGCGAGGGGCCCGCCGGCGAGCGGGCCGACCCAGTAGACCCAGTGGTTGGCCCAGTTTCCGGAGGCCAGCGCCGGCCCGAAGGACCTCGCGGGGTTCATGGACGCGCCGGTGAGCGCGCCGCCGGCGATGGTGTTGGCACCGACGAGGAGGCCGGTGAGCAGCGGGCCGAACCCTGGCGCGGAGCTCTTGGGGTCGAGGATGGCGGCGTAGATGGTGAAGAGCAGCGTGAAGGTGAAGACGACCTCCGCCACCACGCCCTGGATCGGGCCCACGCCCGCCGCCAGCGCGTGCACCGGAGTGACCTGCAGCGTGACACGCCGGAGCGTGCACAGATCGTCAACAGTGGCACTTACTATTGTGGTAGTAGCTTGAGGTTGTCAGGCTGGCATGCATGTGACAGGTAGGAGGAACGACGGCGACGTACCAGTCCGCCGGTGAGGGCCCTGAGCAGGATGCAGGCGAGGGAGGAGCCGAGCATCTGGGCGAGCACGAAGAAGCCGGCGCGGATGAGGGTGATGTGGCCGCCGACGGCGAGGCTGAGCGTGACGGCTGGGTTCATGTGGGCGCCGGAGATGTGGAACCCTGCGGTTGCGAACACCGCCACCACCAGCGCATGGCCCAGCGCCACCGCGATCAACGCCGCCGACGTGTCGCCTCCGGCTGCGACTGCTTGTCCTGATTAACAATGCACAAAAGAAATCAGCAGCCTGCGGATCCTGAAACGCTGGTTCAACACTGCATTTTCTCAAGACGATCGTGCCATCAAACGGCAAATGCGGGTGATATGGAAGGAACATAATGGAAGGGTATCTTCACGGGAGCACTGGACTGGACATGACAAATCTGAAGCTCTAGGTGGTCGCGACATATCTCTCGATCAGGTGTTCTCTTGATTGAAGTCTATACAATACAGTGCCGCATCACCGACCCAGGAGGTGCTTCAAAGCGAGATGACATGCATGCCAGTACTTTATTAACTGAAATTAAGCTTAATATTAACTTTTTTTTTGCCGCAACAAAGAGGGAGAAGAAACTTGATAACTCAATAATCCACATGGTGACGTGCGAGCTTCGTAAACCAATATAATATGCAAGCATTGGTGCTGTAAATTTTGAGACTTCGACGTGGCAAGGAACCCACCGCTCACAACCTACTGGTTCTACTCTGTCACTTTCTATCTCAACCGATTCCTCAGACGCCTTCTTTGTCATTTTTTTACGATATCCAAACTTCGCGCAGGTGTTTCCATTTTTCTAGGGGCAAAACACACGTGTCGTCCTGTAATTGGTAGGTGTGTGTGCCCCACCTAGTTGTATAACCAACTAAACAAAGTAATAGAAAAATATTGAACGGTTGATTCAGGGGCTGTGCACAGCATGCACGGAACGAACGGATGTAGCCGGCATTAAAGTGGGCGGAGGAGCACTGCCCGCACGTACCTCCGACGATGGCGGAGCCGACGCCGACGAAGACGAAGAGGAAGGTGAGGACGAGCTCGCCGAGCACGGCCCGGAGGCAGCCGGGGTCGGACGCCTCGCGGCGGTGGCCCAGCGCTATCTTCGGCATCTTCGATCGATCCCTGGGGGGAGGCGCCTGTCGATGATCTTATCAGCGGATGGCCAAGACAGGAGCAATCGATCGGTGGATGCCGAGCGCGCTGGATGTTTGTGTGTTTGTGTGTGCTCGTTCACTGGGGGACGCCGGCTATATATAGGCAGGATATATTTTTGTACGGGGGATTTAATTTGGCAAGTCAAAAGGCTATAATGGCGCGCCTCAAATATTCTTCTTCCATGCGGTGCAAAAGAGCTGTGCACGTACGACGTCAGCTGGAGCATGCAGGTGCACTGCACACAGGTCACGCCTGGTGTCTTCCCTGTTGCAGTTGCAGATCACAATGGTAAAAAGTTTTTTTTTTTGAAACTACAATGGTAAAAGTTTGGAACACGTAGGTCCTCCTCTCCGGCCAGCCCGTTTGATTTGTAAGTAACTAGTACAAAAACATGTACATATTTTTTCTGTCAAAAAATTACCATTGCAAGGTAGGGCGTGACTGTACTTTGCACACGGGCCAACCAACTTAACATGGTGAATTGATCGTTGCTCAGATGGTCGGTGGAACCAATCCATCAGATTTCAAGTTCCTAGACTTTACTGGTGCTCGCATTTTTCTGGATTTATTTTTAAGCTTTCTGGTGAGGAGGAGACGTTTCCTTCGACTACGATGCGTATTTGGTGACTTTGTCGATTTCAAAATGTTGTGTCGGTTCAGTATCTTGAAGGTGCTCATAGGAGTGTAGTGTGCATGCTTACTTTCATAGGGGGAGTGTGTGTGCGTGTATGTGATCATTTGCGATTGTATTGTGTAAACAAAAAACTTAACATGAAAACACAAATTATTTGTTTTCTCAAATTTATTCCCTCCGTTCACAAATATAAGATATTTTGAACTACGTAGGGACCAAAATGACGAATAAACACCTTAACATGTGTCTATATACAACTGATTCATAAAAAGGTTAGAACATCTTGTGGACTGAAATAAGTAGTTTTTTTAGTATAATTATGATTTTATTCCCCTCTTGTATGTTTTCCACTTTGAAAGTCTAAGATATCAGTGAAGTTTGCGAGTTGTTCCTGATTCTTTCACGAAGTATCCTATTTTTCTTCATGTTTCCCATTTTCAATTCAATTTTTGGGAATTTATAGAATAAAATTCACTGGCTATCCACTACATGTCTAGATTCACCCCCACAGCAAACTCCACCTTGTAGTACTCAGCAATAGCCTTCCTTGAGGGCGCTAAATGTCAATGACGGGCGACCTCCATGGAGGTCGTTGAAAAAAATAGAAAACATATTTTAAAGTTTTAAAAATATCTTTAAAAATCATATATGTTTACATGTATGTATTCTACATGTGTGAAATTTTGAAGATGAAATACATTACGGTGAGAGATACGCAAAAAGACAAATCGTAATTGTCAAACGGATGAATAGTACACACTGTTCACTATTATAAATGCAGGATTTCCTCTTTTTGTGTAGCTCTCACCACAATGTATTTCATTGTGAAATTTTATACACATGTTTAATATATCCATATGAATGTGTAGATTTTTTTTTCAATTTTTTTAAACTCCAAATGTGATTATCTAATTTCTCAAAATAACCACATCCATGAAGGTTGCCCGCCAAAAGCCACACTCGAGGGCTCTAAAAGCCAATCGCGGGGGACCTTCATGGAGGTATGGTATCATATATGTGGTTAGTTCACGATCTTTGCTAAAAACTTGATTACTAGTTAAGCTTAGTTAACCATTATTAATACCGATGGTGTTAGGCACCCTATCCGCTATAATTAAATTCAACGGGATAATATGCCGTCGACTGTTATTAATACCAATGGTGTTAGGCACCCTCTCAGTTGTAATTAAACTCAACGGGATAAATATACGACCATTATTGATACCAATGGTGTTGGGCACGGCCGGCTATATGCATCGTCTCGACATGGTGAGTCGATCATGGACCAAGAAATAGCCGATGGCTCATCATCGGCTTGGCATGGTGAGCAAAGATGACAGCTGACAATACCGTCGCCTATTGTAGTAACGGTCGACCGAGCATTACCGATGGGAGATTACCGATGGTGCTGTCAGGTATAGTCATAGCGGACGGTATTGTTCAAAAAAAAAAAAGCTATTGAACAACGTGTGCAACCCAATCATTCAAAAAAAAAAAAAACCACGTGTTCTTCCTCTAGTGCAACTAAACAATATCTATTGAACAATCTCGCGTTTTTAGCCTCCATAGATCTCAAAATGCAATGTAATTCCAATCATATATCTTTGTTAGTTTTGCGTTTAGAAAAACATGTAAACGAAAGAAGCTCGTAGTGGAAGGCCATGTTCCCCGTCAATAGCAAGTCTTTGGTGACCCCCCCCCCCCCCCCCCCCCCCCACAATCAAAAAACGTTTTTGGTGGACATGTATGAGCGTACTCCTTCCATACGGAAATACTTGCCCTAGAAATGGATAAAATAGATGTATCTATGGATGTATCTATAACTAAAATAAGTCTAAATACAATCATTTCAAGGACAGGTATTTTCGGACGGAGAGAGTACACACGTGTGTGTGCGCACGTGTTGTACTTTCAAAACAATAAGATGTTGGAAAATTGGCCTTTTCGCTTAGAGGTTACTTGCTCCATTAGCAAATACTTGTCATTTTATAACGTGTGCAGTCAAATTTAGCAAAAACTCACGATATGTGTATGCAAGAACGTGAAGATTAGACAGGTGAAAATAACACCCTTGGTTTTGTTATGGAGAATATTTCCATAACAATGTATTTTATAACTTTTGCGAACATATATGATATAACATGAAGTGGTCAAAGTTGCATGTCGAAGAACTATGTTTTTCCTTAAAACGACATGAAACTTCCGAAATGCAAGTAATTTCTGAAAGCCTGATTCCAACATCGGAGGTACTTGTGTTCGTGCAAATTGGAACATCGTTGGTGTTATAGGGTTGGTCCACATTTGTGTTCAGCTCAAATAAACTTAGGATTTGTCTCCATACAAGTATATGAAATCAAACATTGTAAGTCTGACCAACTTTATAGAAACAAATAGTATCAACATTCATAATATGAAATCAATGTCATGAGAGCAATTCCAACGCGCCGACCCATTTCGTACGCGCGCATCCGTTTGGGTCGGCACGGACAGAAAAGTCGGCCCAACGTGTCGACCCAAACGGACGTGCGTCCGCTTTTCGTCCGCCTGTCGACCAATTCCTGGCCCATTTTTGAGCCAGATTTACGTCGGCGCGAACACGAGACCGACGCGCGTGCGCACCCGCCTACTCCTCCCCCTGGCCCGTTGGTCGGTGGCACACTCCACCATTTTCCTCCACTTTTCCCAAAACCCTCCCGCCCACGCGCGTTCCCACCGCTCGCCATGGACGACGACCTTGATGCCGACGCCGGCCTCGATGCCACCGCCGGCCTCGCCTCCCTTGCCTCGGCCGGCATCACGTCCACCCCCTCCAGCAAAGGCAAGCCTCGCGCCCCCCGCAAGACCGTCGCCGTGCCCAAGACGAAGAAGAAGCTGACGCCCGAGGAGCGGGCAAGGGAGTCGGCGAAGAGAAAGGGCCGGAGGCACGCGACGGACGCAAGGGAGGAGGCCATCGCAGCTGCCGCCATCGCCGCCGCCACACAGCGGGAGGCCACGAACGCCCGCGTCGCGGAGGCAACGTGGGAGGCGCTGATGTACCTAGGGTTAAACCCTGGCCATCACAGCCTCGTCAACGCCGTCGTGGCCGCGGCCAGCACCGGCTCATCTGCGTTTCCTCGGATGGTGCTGCCCTAGTCGCCCCGCGCGTCGGTGATGCAGCCGATGCCCGGCTTCCATGTCTACCCGCAGGCCTCTGACTCTCCGGGAGTGCTCGCCCGAGGTGAGCATGGTGGCACCTTCCACGCCCACGCCCATCGACCTTAACGCCACAACAGTGGCAGGTGGCTCGTCATCCGGAGGGGCGAGGAAACGCGCGCGACACATGCCAGCCGACATGCTGCCGGACACACGCAACCTGTTCGATGGAATACCGGCCTCCGGCGACGGTGACTACATGCATAACATCATCTTCGAGGGTGGTGCGGCGGCAGCTGGCGGTGCCGCCGGGGCTGGCTACGATCCCGAAGAGACACAAAGCCAGGATGGCCGAGGGGCGTTCACGCTGTCCACCTTTGATCAAGATCAGGTCGCCTTCATGCATGATCAGGTCGGTGTGGACCTGGACGGCTTCCCGCTCGATCACGTGTTTCCGGAGGACTACATGCTGGAGGAAGAGGATGAGTTGGACATCGATGGGAAGCCATTGTTCCAGGACGAGCTCGCCAACCAAGCCGCCGAGGGGAAGCCGAAGCGCAAGAGCAGGCGGACGAAGGCATACACGACGGCCGAGGACAAGCTACTTTGTGAGTGTTGGAGGGACATTGGGCAAGACCTGAAGATCGGCGCCGAACAAAAGGCATCAACGTTTTGGACTCGTGTCCATCGTGAGTTCCATGAGCGCAAGAAGTTTCCGCCGTACCAAATGCAAAGCACGCGCGGGTGAGTGTCCATTTCGAAGCGTTGGAAGGTGATCCAACAAGAGTGCAAAAAGTTTTGTGCCACTCTTGAGATCATTGAGGCGTGCCCCGTGAGTGGCATCGGCATGCAAGACATGGTATGCTAGCAAGCGGCACTCTTTGTGTCATTCCGTTTATGCTTGCATGTCCATTTCCATATCCATTTGCCAATATGCTTGCATGCAATTCATTTGTAGGCATTCCAAGCTTTGGAGGCATTCAAGGTCCAACACGATGGCAAGTGCTTCAACCTCTTCCATTGTTGGAGGGTCATCAAAGAAGAGAAAAAGTTCAAGACGCAATATGCCGCCCTCATGTCGCATGGGGGAAAGAAGGCCGTGGAGGAGGTTGGGGACGACGAGAAGCAACGGCCAAGGGGGAAGACCAACTCCAAGGAGGACAAGCGGGATGGGGCGTCAAACACCTTGATCGCAAGCGTGGAGGACATGATGAGTAAGAAGGACTCAAAGGAGGAGCAGCGCCGATGATACAATGAAGAACAATGTGTTGGAGAACGTAGTAATTTCAAAAAAATTCCTACGCACACGCAAGATCATGGTGATGCACAGCAACGAGAGGGGAGAGTGTTGTCTACGTACCCTCGTAGACCGGAAGCGGAAGCGTTATAACAATGCGGTTGATGTAGTCGTACGTCTTCACGGCCCGACCGATCAAGCACCGAAACTACGGCACCTCCGAGTTTTTGCACACGTTCAGCTCGATGACGATCCCCGGACTCCGATCCAGCAAAGTGTCGGGGATGAGTTTCGTCAGCACGACGGCGTGGTGACGATCTTGATGTTCTACCGTCGCAGGGCTTCGCCTAAGCACCGCTACAATATTATCGAGGATTATGGTGGAGGGGGGCACCACACACGGCTAAGAGATCAATGATCAATTGTTGTGTCTCTGGGGTGCCCCCTACCCCCGTATATAAAGGAGTGGAGGAGGGGGCCGGCCAAGGAGGGTGGCGCGCCCAAGGGGGGGAGTCCAACTCCCACCGGGAGTAGGACTCCCCTTTTTCCTATTAGGAGTAGGAGAGGGAAGGAAGAGGAAGGAGGAAGGAAGGAAAGGGGGGGCCGACCCCCCTCTCAATTCGGATTGGGCTTGGGGGGGGGGGCGCCCCTCCCTTGCTCCTTTCCCCTCCTTTCCACTAAGGCCCAATAAGGCCCATATACCTCCCGGGGGGTTCCGATAACCTCCCGGTGATCCGGTATTGTCCCAATCTTACCCGAAACCTTCCCGGTGTCCAAATATAGTCGTCCAATATATCGATCTTTATGTCTCGACCATTTCGAGACTCCTCGTCAAGTCCGTGATCACATCCAGGACTCCGAACAACCTTCGGTACATCAAAATATATAAACTCATAATGAAACTGTCATCGTAACGTTAAGCGTGCGGACCCTACGGGTTCGAGAACAATGTAGACATGACCGAGACACGTCTCCAGTCAATAACCAATAGTGGAACCTGGATGCTCATATTAGCTCCTACATATTCTATGAAGATCTTTATCGGTCAGACCGCATAACAACATACGTTGTTCCCTTTGTCATCGGTATTTTACTTGCCCGAGATTTGATCGTCAATATCTCAATACCTAGTTCAATCTCGTTACCGGCAAGTCTATTTACTCGTTCCTTAATACATCATCCTGCAACTAACTCATTAGTTGCAATGCTTGCAAGGCTTATAGTGATGTGCATTACCGAGTGGGCCCAGAGATACCTCTCCGACAATCGGAGTGACAAATCCTAATCTCGAAATACGCCAACCCAACAAGTACCTTTGGAGAGACCTGTAGAGCACCTTTATAATCACCCAGTTACGTTGTGACGTTTGGTAGCACACAAAGTGTTCCTCCGGTAAACAGGAGTTGCATAATCTCATAGTCATAGGAACATGTATAAGTTATGAAGAAAGCAATAGCAACAAACTAAACGATCAAGTGCTAAGCTAATGGAATGGGTCATGTCAATCACATCATTCTCCTAATGATGTGATTCCGTTAATCAAATGACAACTCATGTCTATGGTTAGGAAACATAACCATCTTTGATCAACGAGCTAGTCAAGTAGAGGCATACTAGTGACACTCTGTTTGTCTATGTATTCACACATGTATTATGTTTCCGGTTAATACAATTCTAGCATGAATAATAAACATTTATCATGATATAAGGAAATAACTTTATTATTGCCTCTAGGGCATATTTCCTTCAGTCTCCCACTTGCACTAAAGTCAATAATCTAGTTCACATCGCCATGTGATTTAACATCAATAGTTCACATCACCATGTGATTAACACCCATAGTTCACATTGTCATGTGACCAACACCCAAAGGGCTTACTAGAGTCAATAATCTAGTTCACATCGCTATGTGATTAATACCCAAAGAGTACTAAGGTGTGATCATGTTTTGCTTGTGAGGGAAGTTTAGTCAACGGGTCTGCCACATTCAGATCCGTATGTATTTTGCAAATTTCTATGTCAACAATGCTCTGCACGGAGCTACTCTAGCTAATTGCTCCCACTTTCAATATGTATCCAGATTGAGACTTAGAGTCATCTGGATCAATGTCAAAACTTGCATAGACGTAACCCTTTATGACGAACCTTTTGTCACCTCCATAATCGAGAAACATATCCTTATTCCACTAAGGATAATTTTGACCAATGTCCAGTGATCTACTCCTAGATCACTATTGTACTCCCTTGCCAAACTCAGGGCAGGGTATACAATAGGTCTGGTACACAGTATGGCATGCTTTATAGAACCTATGGCTGAGGCATAGGGAATGACTTTCATTCTCTCTCTATCTTCTGCCGTGGTCGGGTTTTGAGTCTTACTCAACTTCACACCTTGTAACACAGGCAAGAACTCATTTTTGACTGTTCCATTTTGAACTACTTCAAAATCTTGTCAAGGTATGTACTCATTGAAAAAACTTATCAAGCGTCTTGATCTATCTCTATAGATCTTGATGCTTAATATGTAAGCAGCTTCACCGAGGTCTTTCTTTGAAAAAACTCCTTTCAAACATTCCTTTATGCTTTGCAGAATAATTCTACATTATCTCCGATCAACAATATGTCATACATATACTTATCAGAAATGTTGTAGTGCTCCCACTCACTTTCTTGTAAATACAGGCTTCACCCCAAGTCTGTATAAAACTATATGCTTTGATCAACTTATCAAAGCGTATATTCCAACTCCGAGATGCTTGCACCAGTCCATAGATGGATCGCTGGAGCTTGCATATTTTGTTAGCACCTTTAGGATTGACAAAACCTTCTGGTTGCATCATATACAACTTTTCTTTAATAAATCCATTAAGGAATGCAGTTTTGTTTATCCATTTGCCAGATTTCATAAAATGTGGCAATTGCTAACATGATTCGGACAGACTTAAGCATAGATACGAGTGAGAAACTCTCATCGTAGTCAACACCTTGAACTTGTCGAAAACCTTTTGCGACAATTCTAGCTTTGTAGATAGTAACACTACTATCAATGTCTGTCTTCCTCTTGAAAATCCATTTAATCTCAATGGCTTACTGATCTTTGGGCAAGTCAATCAAAGTCCATACTTTGTTCTTATATATGGATCTTATCTCAGATTTCATGGCCTCAAGCCATTTCGTGGAATCTGGGCTCATCATCACTTCCTCATAGTTCGTAGGTTCGTCATGGTCAAGTAACATGACCTCCAGAACATGATTACCATACCACTCTGGTGTGGATCTCACTCTGGTTTACCTACGAGGTTCGGTAGTAACTTGATCTGAAGTTACATGATCATCATCATTAGCTTCCTCACTAATTGGTGTAGTAGTCACAAGAACAAATTTCTGTGATGAACTACTTTCCAATAAGGGAGCAGGTACAGTTACCTCATCAAGTTCTACTTTCCTCCCACTCACTTCTTTCGAGAGAAACTCCTTCTCTAGAAAGGATCCATTCTCAGCAATGAATATCTTGCCTTCGGATCTATGATAGAAGGTGTACCCAACATTTTCTTTTGGGTATCCTATGAAGACGCACTTCTCCGATTTGGGTTTGAGCTTATCAGGTTGAAACTTTTTCACATAAGCATTGCAAACTCAAACTTTAAGAAATGACAGCTTAGGTTTCTTGCCAAACCATAGTTCATACGGTGTCGTCTCAATAGATTTAGATGGTGCCCTATTTAACGTGAATGTAGCTGTCTCTAATGCATAACCTCAAAACTATAGTGGTTAATCGGTAAGAAACATCATAAATTGCACTATATCCAATAATAGTACGGTTATGACGTTCGGACACACCATTATGTTGTGGTGTTCCAGGTGGCATGATTTTGTGAAACTATTCCACATTGTTTTAATTGAAGACCAAACTCGTAACTCAAATATTTGTCTCTGCGATCAGATCGTAGAAACTTTATTTTCTTGTCACGATGATTTTCCACTTCACTCTAAAGTTTTTTAACTTTTCAAATGTTTCAGACTTATGTTTCATCAAGTAGATATACCCATATCTACTCAAATCATCTGTGAAGGTCAGAAAATAACGATACCCGCCGCGAGTCTCAACATTCATCGGACTGCATACATCAGTATGTATTATTTCCAATAAGTCAGTTGCTTGCTCCATTGTTCCGGAGAACGGAGTCTTAGTCATCTTGCCCATGAGGCACGGTTCGCAAGCATCAACTGATTCATAATCAAGTGATTTCAAAAGCCCATCGGCATGGATTTTCTTCATGCGCTTTACACCAGTATGACCTAAACGGCAGTGCCACAAATAAGTTGCACTATCATTATTAACTTTGCATCTTTTGGCTTCAATATTATGAGAATGTGTATCACCACGATCGAGATCCAACAAACCATTTTCATTGGGTGTATGACCATATAAGGTTTTATTCATGTAAACAGAACAACAATTTATTCTCTTACTTAAATGAATAACCGTATTGCAATAAACATGATCAAATCATATTCATGCTCAATGCAAACACCAAATAACACTTATTTAGGTTCAACACTAATCCCGAAAGTATAGGGAGTGTGCGATGATGATCATATCAATCTTGGAACCACTTCCAACACACATCGTCACTTCACCCTTAACTAGTATCTGTTCATTCTGCAACTCCCGTTTCGATTTACCACTCTTAGCAACTGAACTAGTATCAAATACCGAGGGGTTGCTACGAACACTAGTAAAATACACATCAATAATCTGTATATCAAATATACCTCTGTTCACTTTGCCATCCTTCTTATCTGCCAAATACTTGGGGCAGTTCCGCTTCCAGTGACCAGTCCCTTTGCAGTAGAAGCACTTAGTCTCAGGCTTAGGACCAGACTTGGGCTTCTTCACTTGAGCAGCAACTTGCTTGCCGTTCTTCTTGAAGTTCCCTTTCTTTCCCTTTGCCCTTTTCTTGAAACTAGTGGTCTTGTTAATCATCAACACTTGATGCTCTTTCTTGATTTCTACCTTCATCGATTTCATCATCATGAAAAGCTCGGGAATCGTTTTCATCATTCCTTGCATACTATAGTTCATCACGAAGTTCTACTAACTTGGTGATGGTGACTAGAGAATTCTGTCAATCACTATTTTATCTGGAAGATTAACTCCCACTTGATTCAAGCGATTGTAGTACCCAGACAATCTGAGCACATGCTCACTGCTTGAGCTATTCTCCTCCATCTTTTAGCTATAGAACTTGTTGGAGACTTCATATCTCTCAACTCGGGTATTTACTTGAAATATTAACTTCAACTCCTGGAACATCTCATATGGTCCATGACGTTCAAAACGTCTTTGAAGTTCCGATTGTAAGCCGTTTAAGTATGGTGCACTAAACTATCAAGTAGTCATCATATTGAGCTAGCCAAACGTTAATAACATCTGCATCTGCTCCTGCAATAGGTTTGTCACCTAGCGGTGCATCAAGGACATAATTCTTCTGTGCAGCAATGAGGATAAACCTCAGATCACGGATCCAATCCGCATCATTGCTACTAACATTTTTCAACTTAGTTTTCTCTAGGAACATATAAAAATTAAATAGGGAGAAACATCGCGAGCTATTAATCTACAACATAGATATGCTAATACTACCAGGACTAAGTTCATGATAAATTAAAGTTCAATTAATCATATTACTTAAGAACTCCCACTTAGATAGACATCCCTCTAATCATCTAAGTGATCACGTGATCCAAATCAACTAAACCATAACCGATCATCCCGTGAAATGGAGTAGTTTTCAATGGTGAACATCACTATGTTGATCATATCTACTATATGATTCACGCTCGACCTTTCGGTCTCAGTGTTCCGAGGCCATATCTGCATATGCTAGGCTCGTCAAGTTTAACCTGAGTATTCTGCGTGTGCAAAAACTGGCTTGCACTCGTCGTAGATGGACGTAGAGCTTATCACACCCGATCATCACGTGGTGTCTGGGCACGACGAACTTTGGCAACGGTGCATACTCAGGGAGAACACTTTTATCTTGAAATTTAATGAGAGATCATCTTATAATGCTACCGCCGAACAAAGAAAAATAAGATGTATAAAAGATAAACATCACATGCAATCATAATATGTGACATGATATGGCCATCATCATCTTGTGCTTTTGATCTCCATCTCCAAAGTATTGTCATGATCTCCATCGTCACCGGCATGACACCATGATCTCCATCATCTTGATCTATATCAATGTGTCATCACATGGTCGTCTCGCCAACTAATTGCTCCTGCAACTATTGCTATCGCATAGCGATAAAGTAAAGTAATTATTTGGCGCTTGCATCTTATGCAATAGAGAGATAACCATGAGGCTTTTGCCAGTTGCCGATAACTTCAACAAAACATGATCATCTTATACAACAACTTATATATCATCATGTCTTGACCATATCACATCACAACATGCCCTGCAAAAACAAGTTAGACGCCCTCTACTTTGTTGTTGCAAGTTTTACGTGGCTGCTACGGGCTTAGTAAGAACCATTCTTACCTACGCATCAAAACCACAATGATAGTTTGTCAAGTTGGTGCTGTTTTAACCTTCTCAAGGACCGGGCGTAGCCACACTCGGTTCAACTAAAGTTGGAGAAACTGACACCCGCTAGTCACCTGTGTGCATAGCACGACGGTAAAACCAGTCTCGCGTAAGCGTACACGTAATGTCAGTCCGGGCCGCTTCATCCAACAATACCGCCGAACCAAAGTGTGACATGCTGGTAAGCAGTATGACTTATATCACCCACAACTCACTTGTGTTCTACTCGTGCATATTACATCAACGCATAAAACCTGGCTCAGATGCCACTGTTGGAGAACGTAGTAATTTCAAAAAAATTCCTACGCACACGCAAGATCATGGTGATGCACAGCAACGAGAGGGAAGAGTGTTGTCTACGTACCCTCGTAGACCAGAAGCGGAAGCGTTATAACAACGCGGTTGATGTAGTCGTACGTCTTCACGGCCCGACCGATCAAGCACCGAAACTACGCCACCTCCGAGTTTTTACACACGTTCAGCTCGATGACGATCCCCGAACTCCGATCCAGCAAAGTGTCGGGGATGAGTTCTGTCAGCACGACGGCGTGGTGACGATCTTGATGTTCTACCATCGCAGGGCTTCGCCTAAGCACCGCTACAATATTATCGAGGATTATGGTGGAGGGGGGCACCGCACACGGCTAAGAGATCAATGATCAATTGTTGTGTCTCTGGGGTGGCCCCCTGCCCCCGTGTATAAAGGAGTGGAGGAGGGGGCCGACCAAGGAGGGTGGCGCGCCCAAGGGGGGGAGTCCAACTCCTACCGGGAGTAGGACTCCCCTTTTTCCTATTAGGAGTAGGAGAGGGAAGGAAGAGGAAGGAGGGAGGAAGGAAAGGGGGGGCCGACCCCCTCCCAATTCGGATTGGGCTTGGGGGGGGGGGCGCCCCCTCCCTTGCTCCTTTCCCCTCCTTTCCACTAAGGCCCAATAAGGCCCATATACCTCCCGGGGGGTTCCGATAACCTCCCGGTGATCCGGTATTGTCCCAATCTTACCCGAAACCTTTCCGGTGTCCAAATATAGTCGTCCAATATATCGATCTTTATGTCTCGACCATTTCGAGACTCCTCGTCAAGTCCGTGATCACATCCGGGACTCCGAACAACCTTCGGTACATCAAAATATATAGACTCATAATGAAACTGTCATCGTAACGTTAAGCGTGCGGACCCTACGGGTTCAAGAACAATGTAGACATGACCGAGACACGTTTCCGGTCAATAACCAATAGCGGAACCTGGATGCTCATATTAGCTCCTACATATTCTACGAAGATCTTTATCGGTCAGACCGCATAACAACATACGTTGTTCCCTTTGTCATCGGTATGTTACTTGCCCGAGAATCGATCGTCAGTATCTCAATACCTAGTTCAATCTCGTTACCGGCAAGTCTCTTTACTCGTTTCGTAATACATCATCCCGCAACTAACTCATTAGTTGCAATGCTTGCAAGGCTTATAGTGATGTGCATTACCGAGTGGGCCCAGAGATACCTCTCCGACAATCGGAGTGACAAATCCTAATCTCGAAATACGCCAACCCAATAAGTACCTTTGGAGACACCTGTAGAGCACCTTTATAATCACCCAGTTACGTTGTGACGTTTGGTAGCACACAAAGTGTTTCTCCGGTAAACGCGAGTTGCATAATCTCATAGTCATAGGAACATGTATAAGTTATGAAGAAAGCAATAGCAACAAACTAAACGATCAAGTGCTAAGCTAACGGAATGGGTCATGTCAATCACATCATTTTCCTAATGATGTGATCCCGTTAATCAAATGACAACTCATGTCTATGGTTAGGAAACATAACCATCTTTGATCAACGAGCTAGTCAAGTAGAGGCATACTAGTGACACTCTGTTTGTCTATGTATTCACACATGTATTATGTTTCTGGTTAATACAATTCTAGCATGAATAATAAACATTTATCATGATATAAGGAAATAACTTTATTATTGCCTCTAGGCCATATTTCCTTCACAATGAACGCCTTCATGGAGATCCAAAGAAGGAGGCTTGAGATGGAGGCGGAGAAGCAAGCCAAGATGCTTGAGATGGAGGTGGAGAAGTAACCCAAGATGTTAGAGATCGAGGCCGCCAACGCCAAGACCAAGGCGAAACAAGTGGCTCTCGCAAGCATGATGACGGGGGTGAAGATCATGAAGGTGGATCTCAACACCGTGTCGCCAAGGAAGAGGTCGTGGTTCAAGAAGATGCAGGTTGACATACTCAAGTTTGACGATAAGTGATCTATGGCGGCGAGCGCCATCCTTTTTTGTATGCCGGCAAGTGTGCTGGCATGACCACGGCCGCGATGGCGTGGTCGAACTCCCGCCCCTTTTTGTGTGTTGTCATGTGTGCCTGCCGTTGGCAAGTGCGCCAGTTTGACCTGTGTGGCTTTTTTCTGAAACTGGCATTGTATGCCGGCGCTGGCATGGTGCCGGCATGAACTTTGGGCGACAACATGGCCGCTGACATGATCTATAGCCGCGTGCCTTTTCGAAATTTGCGTGCGGACATGAAATGAGTCGCGGCTGTTGGGCTTGTTACCGGCCCAAATCTTAAAAAGGACGGACGTCGAGCGGCCGGCCGACCCAAACAAACAAAAGGCGGACAAATACGTCGTCCGTTTGGGTCGACGTGTTAGAGTTGCTCCGAGATGCATCATGAATTTAATTTTCATATTAAATAACTTTAGTATTGATGCTGCTATTTTTTCATATAAATATGATCAAATTTTATAAAATATAACTTCAAACAAACTTTTATTTATTTTTGCATGGAAGACAAATCTTGTATCGAGAGTAAAAAGGACCAAAGGGAGTATCATTTTGTTCGAAAAAAGGCAGCATCATTGTTTTTTTTTGCGGGAACAACATAGGTATCATGTCCATCGTCGAAAACAAAAACATAGGGCATCATGTCGTGCCAACTTGCAAAAGACCCCACGTAGATAGTTACCCCTAGAGTGTAGCGCGAGTTTCCCCTTTCCAACAGCAGGTTAAGCTCAGCAAGCTCTGTATTTTGCGGGCTGGCCAAATCCAGGGCGAGCCGGCAGACGTGACACCCAGTGGCCCGCCTCCGGAGAAAAACAATCACGCCGGCGTATGTGTCGATCCAGGGTTGGAGCGCGTCCATCCAACTCCGTTTTATTCTTTTCTGCATAAGTTGCTCTGCATTTGCCCTCAGTTCATGAGCAACCAATTAACAAATTAGATTCCAAACTGCTCCCCGAGGCCCGTGGACGCACTCGATCGCTGTCGCTGAAAAGGCCAAGGTGAATAATAGGCAAAAACTGGCCACTTGCTTGCTCTCGCACGGCTCGGCTGCGTTGTCGCTCCCTGGCACCGCCTCCACATCAGGGCGCGCCGGGCCGCCAATGGCGTCGCCGGGACCCAACTGCTGCTTCCCATCATCACCAGCAAACTAGCATATCTTGAGGAGCGCTGGAACGATTAAAAAGAACACATGTTAGGAGGAGGAAAGCGTCCGCGCGGTCCATTAACTGGCGATTTTGACCATCCGCGCCAGGAAAATATTGCAGCCGCCGAGGGATCGGGTTTAGTTAGCTGGTGACGAACTCTGGCCGGCGTTGGAGTCGTACCCCCCCCGTTCCTGTGTCGGCGTGACGTGACCCGTCATCGTTGCGTTGCGTGGGCTTGGACTTTGTGTGAGCTTCTGATAGCTCGGCCGTGAACTGCCACTCAACTGCTGGACGTGAGAGCTTCGTCTGTGGCTCTAGGTCAACCTTTTTTGCGCACGGCTTAAATTGCTTGTGAAAGACAAAAAGGAGCAGCAATAAAGAACGGAGCTTTAGGTAGTGGAAAGGAAATGTTTTCTTTTGTGTGTGTAAGTACCATCTGTTTTCCTTTCTTTCAAACAATCCATATTTGTTTTCGTTTTCATGTACCAGCTGCTACAATGATGCCTCGGCTGGGCATCACGTTGTCATGAAATGGTGAGTTATTTACCCAAAATAACCACGCTTGTGGTTAGGGTAACAATTTAGTACTAGATTTGAACTAGCGCACAAAAACCAACAAAACTGCGTCTAATGCGCAATTCGGAGCACTGATGTTGGAATTTGGTCGTGAAAACAGCAAAACTGACAGGTGGGTCCCGCCTGTCAAGCCGACGTGGCAAAGATTAATCCAAGTCGATGTTTGACCTGCTGAGGTGGACGGGGGACCCACTGGTCAACCACTTATCGTCTTACTCCTCTTATTTTCTTCTTCCTCCTTTCTTACTCTGCCATGTGGCGGCTGGTCCGGAGCGGAGCTAAGCGCACGGGCACGTTAGTGGGAGCTGGTCTTCGAGAGAAAAGGAAGGAGGGCGGGAAGGGCCCGCCAACGGTAAGGTGCTAGCGTGGCCAGTAGCGTTGACGACGGTGAGCTGGGCGGTGGCAGAACTCGGGCTTGCGCGAGCATTGAGTTACAACTTGCAAGCAAGCGAGCTAAGTCGCTAGATGGCCTCACGGGAGCTCCAGGATCTCAGTACAGTGCTCGGGCATGATCAATTCGTGCTCAAATGATGATGGCGGAGAGGCACGGCGGCTGGAGCTCTTGGGCATGGCAGAGGAATTAGTTTCGGCGCGAAATCGACAACGGGGGAAAGGGTTAAAAGGAGAGGGGCTCATGGCGATTCAGTTGAGCAAGCCAGCGAGGTCAGGGGTGCTCTGAAGGTGGTGAATTCGATGGCGATGGCCGGTGGCTTGAGGTTGAAGACGTGGTTGATTCGGTCGTTCTGCGACGTCTCGGCTCTTGTTCGTCGTCGAGGATGACAGCGTGAGGACGCAAAGCTCTAGGACACTGTGTCTCGGCGAAACTACAGTGGTGGCCACGTTGGTGCGGAGCGGCGTAGATGGCTAGCTCTCGGACGACAACGGGGAGGGGGTTGGAGGATGTGAGCGAGCTCTAGACGAAGGGAAAAGAGAGAGGAGGATCTGGACGTCGACTTAGGCTGCACCAAGCTTGAGCAAGGGCTCGACTGCCATGGCCATGGACCTCTTAGTTCGCACGGACACGACCGCTCACAAGCTGCTCAACACAATGCTCCATAGGAATAGTGTAACGCCCTCGATGCGGCTATATCTCCCACGTGTCAAAGCACGACTTAGAGGCATAACCGCATTGAAAGCAATGTCGCAAGTGAGGTAATCTTCACACAACCCATGTAATAAAATAGGGGAAGAAGATACATAGTTGGCTTACAATCGCCACTTCACACAATTATATGAATAAAGCATTACATCATCCAAATACAATCAAGGTCCGACTACGGAACCAAAATAAAAGAAGAACCCCAAATGCGACAAGGTCCCAGATCGACCCCAACTGGGCTCCACTACTGATCAACTAGAACTAAACACCACAAAGGACAAGATCTTCATCGAGCTCCTCCTGAGCTTGGCTGTGTCAACTGCACGGTCTCATCGGCACCTGCAAGCTGGTTTTGGAAGTATCTGTGAGCCACGGGGACTCAGCAATCTCGCACCCTCGCGATCAAGACTATTTAAGCTTATGGGTAAGGTAAAAGGTATGAGGTGGAGCTGCAGCAAGCGACTAGCATATATGGTGGCTAACATACGCAAATGAGAGCGAGAAGAGAAGGCAAAGCATGGTCGAGAAACTATGATCAAGAAGTGATCCTAGAACAACCTACGTCAAGCATAACTCCAACACCGTGTTCACTTCCCGGACACCGCCGGAAAGAGACCATCATGGTAACACACGCGGTTGATGTATTTTAATTAAGGTCAACTTCAGGTTTTCTACAACCGGACATTAACAAATTCCATCTGCCCATAACCGCGGGCACGGCTTTCGAAAGTTCAAATCCCTGCAGGGGTGTCCCAACTTAGCCCATCACAAGCTCTCACGGTCAACGAAGGATATTCCTTATAGCGGGAAGACCCGATCAGACTCGGAATCCCGGTTACAAGACATTTCGACAATGGTAAAACAAGACCAGCAAAGCCACCCAAATGTGCCGACAAATCCCGATAGGAGCTGCACATATCTCGTTCTCAGGGCACACCGGATGAGCCAGACGTCGGGTAAGCCAGCCCAGAGTTGCTCCTGGTAGCCTCGGACATCGCTCAGTTGGACCAACACTTAGAGAAGCACTGGCCCGGGGGGGGGGGGTTAAGATAAAGATGACCCTTGAGCCGGCCGACTCAAGGGAAAAAAGGCTAGGTGGCAAATGATAAAACCAATGTTGGGCCTTGCTGGAGGAGTTTTATTCAAGGCGAAATGTCAAGGGGTACCCATTATAACCCAACCGCGTAAGGAACGCAAAATCCGGGAACATAACACCGATATGACGGAAACTAGGGCGGCAAGAGTGGAACAAAACACCAGGCATAAGGCCGAGCCTTCCACCCTTTACCAAGTATATAGATGCATTAATTAAATAAGAGATATTGTGATATCCCAACAAAATATCCATGTTCCAACATGGAATAAGCTTCAATCTTCACCTGCAACTAACAACGCTATAAGAGGGGCTGAGCAAAGCGGGAACATAGCCAAACAATGGTTTGCTAGGGCAAGGTGGGTTAGAGGCTTGGTTTAACAACATGGGAGGCATGATAAGCAAGTGGTAGGTATCACAGCATAGGCATAGCAAAAGAGCGAGCAACTAGCAAGCAAAGATAGAAGTGATTTCGAGGGTATAGTCATCTTGCCTGAAATCCCGCAAGGAAGAAGAACGAGTCCATGAAGAAGACAAACGAACATAGATGAACGGATCCTCACAACACGACGTTACCGGATCCAACCCGAAGAAGCAAACACCGGAAAGAAGCACACAACATAGTAAACAACCAACACATAAACATGGCAAGATGCACAACCAAGTATGATGCATGTACGGTTTAATTATGCATGGCATGGCAAAGTGCACAAACAACACTACAAGTTAAGTGGAGCTCAATATGCAACGGGTTGCATATTGACGGAACACCACATCAATTATTTAGCTCTCTCTCGGTTAGGTACTCCACAATATTAAATGTTGGTTAACATGGCAAGAGGTGAAGCATAACAAAACTATATCATCTAAACAATTTAAATGGGGCCGGATATAACAAATAACAAATCCGGTAAGTCCCCATATGCATTAGCAATTTTTAAAGCAACAATAAATTTTAACCATCTTAAAGTTGTTAACATGATGCGGATGACATGTTCAAGTTTATGCAATTTTTATTAAAGTTGACAAGAGCAATAAGAAGCATTTGTCACCGTGGTGGAAAGAAAAGGGGTGCCACGACAACGATAACGAAAACGGTGCCACGGCAGCGTTCCAGTTCCGGTAACTCGATTGAGATACCGATGCAAAGGAGAAGTGTGCGGATGCGTACAAAAGATGGTGGTGCACTCCCGGATACCGGGTGTCCCATGAGTTGGCGACAAGGAAACGGGTGACCATTTGGACATGGTGCAAACACGAGCATCTCAAACATCACACATGCATTCGTTCACGGGCATCATCTCGATGGTTACCTTCGAAGTGTGCAAACGGGCCGGTTCTCGTTCGGTGCCAAGTAGAGGAAGTATACGTTCTCGGGACGTGGTGGAAGTAGGGGGTACACGACGACGGTAGAGGTACTCGCGACGGTAGTGGTACACGTTTTCGTAGAAGGACTTGATGAATCCGAGTCACTTCGCGTCGACGGTAGTCGTTCACGTTTCGAGGAGGAAGTAGAGGTTCTCGCGATCTTGGCGATAGTATTTGTTCACGGCGGTAGTGGAACTTGACGGATCCGATGCCTCCGGACGTAGTGGTACATGTTCGGTTTTCTTCGGAGAGGTACATGGCGTTCTTCGGTCATAGGTACTTGACGTTTTGCTACCCGGGTCTTTAGCGACGGTGTTGTACACAAGACGTTGGGGTACTTGTCGGTCCGGTCTTGATGGAGTAGATGTACACGTCGGGGCTTGTCGCATCACCGGGTGTAGTCGTACACGTACGGAGCGGAACTTGGCGTCCTGGTTCGGTGGTGAAGCTGGTACTTGTCGATTCAGGGGATGTCGGTAGAGATACTGGACGCGACACTGTGTACTCGTACACTTGTCGGAGAGGATTTTTCCACGAAGCCCAAAACGAAACAGCCACCATCGGAGGCAACAGAGGCGGAGGCGCACGAGGGTAGCGAGGCGGTGGTCGAGGTGACATGCGCTCGGGCAATGGTACCAAGCGGCAACGGGGCAAGGAGTGGTCCAGCGGGACATGGAGGTCGCCAAGAACCATAAGAGCAGCGGCAAGATGGCGCGGCGGCGGCCTCTACTCGCCGACGTCGGAGGAGAGGCTGCAGGGGCGCCGGAGTTGGCGCGGTCGGAGGGGCTTGCCTCTGAACTGCAGCAGCGGGGCTGCTGACGATGGCTTGTAAGGGAGGCCGGCGCCATGGAGCTCGGGGTCACAGGGAAGGAGCCGTGCATAGAGGCGACGCTTGGCGGCCGGGCCGGCGTCAAGGAGAAGGTTCAGTGCGGGGGCGGACCGAGCAACGGGCAGGAGAGCAGCGTGCGTGGGGAGGAGATGGGATCGAGATCTCTCTCCTGTGCACGGCGCGCGAGGAGGATGGAAGGGATATAGGATCTGGCATGGGAAAGAGCGGTGGGGCGGCAGCCGGCAATAGCTCCGGTGGCCGGCCGGTGTGACGCCATGGAGCTCGGGGTCACAGGGAAGGAGCCGTGCAGAGAGGCGACGCTCGGCGGCTGGGCCGGCGTCAAGGAGAAGGTTCGGTGCGGGGGCGGACCGGACAATGGGCAGGAGAGCAGCGTGCGTGGGGAGGAGATGGGATCGAGATCTCTCTCCTGTGCACGGCGCGCGAGGAGGATGGAAGGGATATGGGATCTGGCACGGGAAAGAGCGGTGGGGCGGCAGCCGGCAATAGCTCCGGTGGCCGGCCGGTGTGACGTAGCTGGAGGCGCCAGGCGTGGCTCGCTGGTATTGAAGATCGAAAGGGAGGAGCGAGGGGGTTCGAGCAAACAGGGATGGGGGTCGGGTAACTCCCTGGCGGCGTGAGGAGGAGGGGATCGAGGGAGAGAGAGGGTGTAGCGGCTGGGCCTTGGGCCGGCTAGGTCAGGCCGCAAGTGGGCCTTAAGCAGACTGGCTCGACCTAGATGGGCCGTGGGGATGGTTGGGCCAGCTTGGCAGGAGGTATCTCTCTCTCCTCTTCCTATTTTCTTTAGCAGAAAACAATTAAGGGGAAGAAAAAGGAAAGAGGGAGGTTAGGAAAAGAATTTGCGCCGGAGGTTAATTTCCCCGGACACAAAAAAAGAGCTTGTTCCCAGAAAATAGGAAAGAGCACACTTGTGAAGTTTGAATTCAAACTCATTTGAATTTAAATCAAATGATTGTGAGAAGGAAGTCGGTATGCGATAGGTCCAAAAATGTTGGGAATTTTGGAGGAGCCCCGGTAAAAGGGAAAAGAATTATTGGGCAAGGTTTGGGGATCAACTCAAAGCACAAAAGGCATGGGGTTATTTTGCAAGTGTGTTCCAGTGAATTCCAACAAATGGAATATTTAATATAGCTCCCTACTATCGGGAGGGTATGTTATAAAGAGAAGTCACCGGGTGAATTTCCTCGGTTTAAATGGACTGAAAATCCATACGATTTATTTATTTGAATTGAGATGCAAAGATTAAAGACATGGTGACATGATGCAAATGCACATGATGCAAAGATGAAAATGATGAACCAAACAAATCACACAACGAAACCCGGAAACATGGAAGGCATCTGAAGCTCCGGTCTTGGGGCATTACAACACTCCACCACTACGAGAGGATCTCGTCCCGAGATCTAGAATGGCACCGGAGGGAAAAACGGAAGAGAAAGAGAAGAGGTAAGGCTAAGTTGCTTCTTTGACAAACGAATGAAACCAAAGAACCTTGAGAGGTTGAACAAATTGAAAGAAATAATACAACAAAGATGAACGAGGTTGAAAACACTTCGTTAGAAAGGAGGAACATTACGGGAACCTTGTGGGTTGAAAGATATAAGAAAAGGTTACAATGGACAAGAAGTAGATGCAAGCACTCCGATTGAAACAAGATGCAAGACTTTATAAGACGAAAAGAACTTGAGTAGATGACACAACACTCCGGTTAAAACAAGACAGAGAAGGCATAATAATGATATAATTTGGACAGCACTTCGACTGTAAATGGAAGAAATTGAACATAATCTTGACAAACCGAGATGAGGAGTGAAAAGAGCAACAACACTAGACCTCCGGGAGAAAGAATAGAATAAAGATAATTGAGACAAAAGAATGTAGAAGAAGATGCCAACTTCTGCTACAAAAGAGCTTGAAAAGGTATCCTTAGGAGAAGGGTCGAACGGAGTTGTTGGGACACCAACAACGAAAAGAATAATCTTGATATGGTCTTATGGAATACATCTCAAAATTATGAGGTGACAACCTGCCACTCACGGGAAAAAGAATTCGATTGATAAGAACAAGGAGACGAGGAAGTATTTCACCGGGAGGATAAAGAAGATCTTGGGTCCTTTATAAGCGCCATACGTAGCAACAAACCTTAGGGAAGGCTTTAGGTGAAATATAACCCAAGATAATTCCAATGAAGAGATTGATGGATTTAAAATATCTCATTCTTGACAAGTTGTGAATCATGAAACACGAACTCAAATTATCAAGAATGACATAATACCACCTCTATTGATACGGAAGAAAGAATTGCACTCCGGATTGCAAGATGAAGAAAGCTTGAGCTCCTTTGAAAAGAATCTCAAAGAACACTTGGAGAAGGAATTATTTCTTTGATGAACCATCATGTAGCACCTTGATGAAGAACTCCGGTAAACAAAAGGATGACGAAAAGAAAGGGAAGTTGAAAACACAAGGTGAAACCTTGTAATGATTGGATGAAGCTTTGCGACAAGATAAAGTGGAACTTGGGGCTCCAGAAGGAAAGATAACACATCTCTAATCGAGAATGTGATATGATGAACCACTCCGGAAGGCAGAAATTGATTTTACTTGATGAAACAAGAATAAGAATTACATTATGCTTATCCTTCACCAATTTAAATTGATGACAAGCAGCGGATTTGGCATATTACTTATTCTTGTAGAGAGGATTAAGATAGATATTGCAAACTTGAAGAGGTCTTCAATGATCCACCGGTAGGATTTGAAAGAACGAAAGAATGGATATGATAATGAAGGAAGAAGAATCTTGATCAAACCACCGTAAGAATTAAAAATGAACGAAGTAAAGATAAAGAAACACCGGGAAGAATTATGAAATGAACAAAGATACTTGTGAGGATTTAGATCCATGAGAACGAAGAGATTACGAGCTGATTAAAGAATATTGAATGATGCACCGGTGAGATTTGGGGAACGAGAGCTGAAAACTAAGAATGAATAAACCTGAATTGAAGGACTCCGGATAAAAAAAATGAGAAGACTCTTGAATTTGCTCCGGATAGTTGAAAAGAATTCTCACAATCCAAAAACAACTATGAGAGGATGGCAACAAGCTAGAATCACGAATCTTGAACAGAATGGAGCAAGATATGGAGGAAAAAAATTCTTCTTCGGTCTTCAAGTGTTATGATAGACGATGAGAGACACCACGATGAATTATTGAGGCACTCCAGAAGAAACAAAAGTGAAGAGGTTGAGCCAACTATGAAAAGAATTTGAAAGATCTTGGAGAAATACATATGACTGATGATGAATCATTCTTACGTCAAACTTGGAAAAGAATTACAGAATAACTCCGGAAAGATTAGAAGAGTTAGGTAAGATCCTGGGAAAAGACCTATGGGTTAGGGCCCACTCAAAAGAAACACCGTAGAACGATTTAAAAGAGAGGTAGCACTGGTTGAATTAAAAGGCTTGAATGAGATAAACATCCTCAAAATAGGATTAACGGATCTTGAATGACAAGACGATCCTTCTGAGATATCTTCAGCACTCCGGAACAATTGAATAGCGAGAGGTGAATGATTAAGAAATGCACCAGCATGAGAAAACATTGAAACGAGGAAAGAATAATGATCAACAAAGCTTGACTTGAAACCACCATAGATGAAAATAATGAAGAATGACGAATTTGAAGCTCCATTAGAATCTTCCTGAGAATCACCGGATAAGAACATTGACGGAAAAGGAATGGATATAATTCATGAGAATATAAAGGATACTTGATTAAAACATCGGATTCCTTGAAGAAAAAGGGTGGGTGGGCGGGAAAAACAAAGGCAACTTGGAGACGGATGAAACAAACACCGTTGAGAAGAACTGATACTTGATCTAGCGGATGTTGAAATGATCGGATCCACTTGAAGAGAAAACACGCCGGTTGAAAATGATTGACATGACAATCTCGATTATTGTGAAGGATTTGTATTCACATCGGAGTATGAGAATACCGCTTAGGAAAAGGTATGGAATCAACATTTGACTTCGAAGCAACTCGAATACCACAACTCAAAACAAAACAAAGGATTGGCTTGCGAAATAAGCCGGAACAAACATATGATAGAGATTTCGTCCGAAGTTTTCGTGGTGGGGCCTACACGGGCTCGATTGTACAGCACCATCATGTACAAGGCAGTGCACATGACATATGAAGCGTCCCCGAGTCGGCATAGCCAAGGACTCTTTAAGACACAACGAGACCACTGTAAAACCAACCGTGGATAGGCGGACCACTAGACGTCGAACCCCAATTTCATATCACATATCTGTTGGAAAGATATCCTAAGAGCTACTTGAATTCCCACTTATAAACTCCCAAAACTTTCCGGTTATGCAATCAGGTGTTGGGGATACAGGGGAAGCATAATATCTCACCCAAACTAGCAAATCCTACATCCAGCTGTATCCATCCTTCAACACATAACCAAGAAACCTTCGGAAATCATCTACCTCAACCTTCGAAAAGCATCCGTTATACGAGTTATGGAAATACTCCCGAACTCCCGCCCTAGTACTGGGTGGCGTTGAGGTTATCTCACCAACAACTGCATAAAAGAGATTTTCGATGTCGGCGAACTAAACTCAGGTATTCCAGAACTGCAATGATAAAATTGTGACGACAACACCTCAGAGCTCAACTCCCCGGGACACTTCCACAAAACCCCTGACAGGAGGCACCAAGACAATGTTCTCGTCACAAAACCATCGGAACGATTCCAAGATACCCGCGTGATCCTAAATTTTTTTAGTGAAATTTGAGAAGAGAAGAGTCAAAACTCTATGTCAGGATGCCTTACCAGAGCGATGAGGAGACTGGGAAGTAAAAAGAATTCCTAAACTCTCCGATATATAATTCCTAAATGACTCAGAACATTTTTCTAGACATAACTCGGCTGCTAATAACGATCAAGCAATGGGGCTCCTAAGGTCGGGGAAGGCTCTGATTACCAACTTGTAACGCCCTCGATGCGGCTATATCTCCCACGTGTCGAAGCACGACTTAGAGGCATAACCGCATTGAAAGCAATGTCGCAAGTGAGGTAATCTTCATACAACCCATGTAATAAAATAGGGGAAGAAGATACATAGTTGGCTTACAATCGTCACTTCACACAATTACATGAATAAAGCATTACATCATCCGAATACAATCAAGGTCTGACTACTGAACCAAAATAAAAGAAGAAACCCAAATGCGACAAGGTCCCCGATCGACCCCAACTGGGCTCCACTACTAATCAACTAGAACGAAACACCACAAAGGACAAGATCTTCATCGAGCTCCTCCTGAGCTTGGTTGCGTCAACTGCACGGTCTCATTGGCACCTGCAAGCTGGTTTTGGAAGTATCTGTGAGCCACGGGGACTCAGCAATCTCGCACCCTCGCGATCAAGACTATTTAAGCTTATGGGTAAGGTAAAAGGTATGAGGTGGAGCTGCAGCAAGCGACTAGCATATATGCTGGCTAACATACGCAAATGAGAGCGAGAAGAGAAGGCAAAGCACAGTCGAGAAACTATGATCAAGAAGTGATCCTAGAACAACCTACGTCAAGCATAACTCCAACACCGTTTTCACTTCCCGGACACCGCTGGAAAGAGACCATCACGGTAACACACGCGGTTGATGTATTTTAATTAAGGTCAACTTCAGGTTTTCTACAACCGGACATTAACAAATTCCCATCTGTCCATAACCGCGGGCACGACTTTCGAAAGTTCAAATCCCTGCAGGGGTGTCCCAACTTAGCCCATCACAAGCTCTCACGGTCAACGAAGGATATTCCTTCTAGCGGGAAGACCCGATCAGACTCGGAATCCCGGTTACAAGACATTTCGACAATGGTAAAACAAGACCAGCAAAGCCACCCAGATGTGCCGACAAATCCCGATAGGAGCTGCACATATCTCGTTCTCAGGGCACACCGGATGAGCCAGACGTCGGGTAAGCCAGCCCAGAGTTGCCCCTGGTAGCCTCGGAGATCGCTCAGTTGGAACAGCACTTAGAGAAGCACTGGCCCGGGGGGGGGGGGGTTAAAATAAAGATGACCCTTGAGCCGGCCGACTCAAGGGAAAGAAAAAGGCTAGGTGGCAAATGGTAAAACCAATGTTGGGCCTTGCTGGAGGAGTTTTATTCAAGGCGAACTGTTGAGGGGTTCCCATTATAACCCAACCGCGTAAGGAACGCAAAATCCGGGAACATAACACCGATATGACGGAAACTAGGGCGGCAAGAGTGGAACAAAACACCAGGCATAAGGCCGAGCCTTCCACCCCTTACCAAGTATATAGATGCATTAATTAAATAAGAGATATTGTGATATCCCAACAAAATATCCATGTCCCAACATGGAACAAGCTTCAATCTTCACCTGAAACTAACAACGCTATAAGAGGGGCTGAGCAAAGCGGGAACATAGCCAAACAATGGTTTGCTAAGGCAAGGTGGGTTAGAGGCTTGGTTTAACAACATGGGAGGCATGATAAGCAAGTGGTAGGTATCACAGCATAGGCATAGCAAAAGAGCGAGCAACTAGCAAGCAAAGATAGAAGCGATTTCGGGGGTATGGTCATCTTGCCTGAAATCCCGCAAGGAAGAAGAACGAGTCCATGAAGAAGACAAACGAACGTAGAGGAACGGATCCTCACAACACGACGTTCCGGATCCAACCCGAAGAAGCAAACACCGAAAAGAAGCACACAACATAGTAAACAACCAACACATAAACATGGCAAGATGCACAACCAAGTATGATGCATGTACGGTTTAATTATGCATGGCATGGCAAAGTGCACAAACAACACTACAAGTTAAGTGGAGCTCAATATGCAACGGGTTGCATATTGACAGAACACCACATCAATTATTTAGTTCTCTCTCGGTTAGGTACTCCACAATATTAAATGTTGGTTAACATGGCAAGAGGTGAAGCATAACAAAACTATATCATCTAAACAATTTAAATGGGGACGGATATAACAAACAACAAATCCGGTAAGTCCCCATATGCATTAGCAATTTTTAAAGCAACAACAAATTTTAACCATCTTAAAGTTGTTAACATGATGCGGATGACATGTTCAAGTTTATGCAATTTTTATTAAAGTTGACAAGAGCAATAAGAAGCATTTGTCACCATGGTGGAAAGAAAAAGGGGTGCCACGGCAACGATAACGAAAACGGTGCCACAGCAGCGTTCCAGTTCCGGTAACTCGATTGAGATACCGATGCAAAGTAGAAGTGTGCGGATGCGTACAAAAGATGGTGGGGCACTCCCGGATACCGGGTGTCCCATGAGTTGGTGACAAGGAAACGAGTGACCATTTGGACATGGTGCAAACACGAGCATCTCAAACATCACACATGCATTCGTTCATGGGCATCGTATCGATGGTTACCTTCGAAGTGTGCAAACGGGCCGGTTCTCGTTCGGTGCCAAGTAGAGAAAGTATACGTTCTCGGGACGTGGTGGAAGTAGGGGGTACATGACGACGGTAGAGGTACTCGCGATGGTAGTGGTACGCGTTTTTGTAGAAGGACTTGATGAATCCGAGTCACTTCGGGTCGACGGTAGTCGTTCACGTTTCGAGGAGGAAGTAGAGGTTCTCGCAATCTCGGCGATGGTATTTGTTCACGGCGGTAGTGGAACTTGACGGATCCGATGCCTCCGGACGTAGTGGTACATGTTCGGTTTTCTTTGGAGAGGTACATGGCGTTCTTCGGTCATAGGTACTTGACGTTTTGCTACCCGGGTCTTCAGCGACGGTGTTGTACACAAGATGTTGGGGTACTTGTCGGTCCATTCTTGATGGAGTAGATGTACACGTCGGGGCTTGTCACATCACCGGGCGTAGTCGTACACGTACGGAGCGGAACTTGGCATCCTGGTTCGGTGGTGAAGCTGGTACTTGTCGATTCAGGGGACGTCGGTAGAGATACTGGACGCGACACTGTGTACTCGTACACTTGTCGGAGAGGATTTTTCCACGAAGCCCAAAACGAAACAGCCACCATCGGAGGCAACAGAGGCGGAGGCACACGAGGGTAGCGAGGCGGTGGTCGAGGTGACATGCGCTCGGGCAATGGTACCAAGCGGCAACGGGGCAAGGAGTGGTCCAGCGGGACATGGAGGTCGCCGAGAACCATAAGAGCAGTGGCAAGATGGCACGGCGGCGGCCTCTACTCGCCGGCGTCGGAGGAGAGGCTGCAGGGGCGCCGGAGTTGGCGCGGTCGGAGGGGCTTGCCTCTGAACTGCAGCAGCGGGGCTGCTGACGATGGCTTGTAAGGGAGGCCGGCGCCATGGAGCTCGGTGTCACGGGGAAGGAGCCGTGCAGAGAGGCGCACTCGGCGGCCGGGCCGGCGTCTAGGAGAAGGTTCGGTGCGGGGGCGGACCGGACAACGGGCAGGAGAGCAGCGTGCGTGGTGAGGAGATGGGATCAAGATCTCTCTCCTGTGCACGGCGCGCGAGGAGGATGGAAGGGATATGGGATCTGGCACGGGAAAGAGCGGTGGGGCGGCAGCCAGCAATAGCTCCGGTGGCCGGCCGGTGTGACGTAGCTGGAGGCGCCAGGCGTGGCTCGCTGGTATTGAAGATCGAAAGGGAGGAGCGAGGGGGTTCGAGCGAACAGGGATGGGGGTCGGGTAACTCCTTGGCGGCGTGAGGATGAGGGGATCGAGGGAGAGAGAGGGTGTAGCGGCTAGGCCTTGGGCCGGCTAGGTCAGGCCGCAGGTGGGCCTTAAGCAGACTGGCTCGACCTAGATGGGCCGCAGGGATGGTTGGGCCAGCTTGGCAGGAGGTATCTCTCTCTCCTCTTCCTATTTTCTTTAGCAGAAAACAATTAAGGGGAAGAAAAAGGAAAGAGGGAGGTTAGGAAAATAATTTGCGCTGGAGGTTAATTTCCCCGGACACGAAAAAAATGAGCTTGTTCCCAGAAAATAGGAAAGAGCACACGTGTGAAGTTTGAATTCAAACTCATTTGAATTTAAATCAAATGAGTGTGAGAAGGAAGTCGGTATGCGATAGGTCCAAAAATGTTGGGAATTTTGGAGGAGCCCCGGTAAAAGGGAAAAGAATTATTGGGCAAGGTCTGGGGATCAACTCGAAGCACAAAAGGCATGGGGTTATTTTGCAAGTGTGTTCCGGTGAATTCCAACAAATGGAATATTTAATATAGCTCCCTACTATCGGGAGGGTATGTTATAAAGAGAAGTCACCGAGTGAATTCCCTCGGTTTAAATGGACTGAAAATCCATACGATTTATTTATTTGAATTGAGATGCAAAGATTAAAGACATGATGACATGATGCAAATGCACAGGATGCAAAGATGAAAACGATGAACCAAACAAATCACACGACGAAACCCGGAAACATGGAAGGCATCTGAAGCTCTGGTCTTGGGGCGTTACAAATAGAGATGGAATGAGGATGACCATGTAGTCAATGAAAGGTGGGGCCTGCATCTCATCTGCCACTTCAGCCGGTCAAAGTTTATTTTTGTTCTTGGTCTTTGCCACGTCGGCTCGACAGACAGGACCCACCGATCGGTCTTGCTGTTTTTGCAACCAAATTCCATCATCAGTGCTCTGTGTTACGCATTAGGCGCAGTTCCGATGGGTTTTTGTGCCCTGGTTCAAATCTGGTACTAAGTTGTTTCCCTAGCTCCAAGTGTGGTGATTTTGTGTAAATAACTCTGAAAAGGCTCTAATGGCATCCCAATGCCAACCCTTAAACCAACCGCAACCGTCTGAACTGCATGGTCCGGACATGTTTTGTCATCCAACACGGGTCTCCATCGGTCCAGATGCATTTTCTCCTATAAACTAGAGACAAACACGGGGGGTGGGGGTGTTTGTGGGCGTCCAAACCCCTTTCCCGCGCCCGCTCATGTTCCCACCCTAAGCTGACTGCCCACATTCATGTCGGTCATAATAATAGATTCATTATCAATAATAGATTTATTATGAAGCTCAAGTGAACTTTAAAGATCACAAGAAGCATCATAATTATCACCCAATCCTGATCAATAGCACAGTTAATATTCCTTGAATTTATACTAATTCAATTACAATCATGCTTTTCATTCCATACGTGTATCCCAATATCATTTTCTTTTAACACTTCTTCATTGTTAGCTATCGGTTTACAATATGTAGCAAGTTTGAAAATATTAGCAAGTGCATGAGGATCCATAGTCTTAAATTTTGCTATTTATTTTCTGTTTTGGTATGTCAATGATAAGGGTAGCATAACTACGCAAATAAAAAGTAGAACAACTAAATGCTAATGTGTGTAGGGCCCTATAGGTATTTGATGATGTGTCCCTGGAAACGACGCCATTTTTTTGCTACTTGTGAGCTGCGTGGGGATTGTCCCCGAAGAGGAAGGGTGAAGCAATATAGTAGCGGATAGTATTTCCCTCATTGAGAACCAAGGTTATCGAACCAATAGGAAAACCAAGCAAATGCCTAGTAAGCAGTACCTACACACACAAGAGAAAATACTTGCCCCCAACGCGGGCAAGAGGGTTGTCAATCCCCTTGAACTCGTTACTTGCAAGGATTAAATCTGGTAAAGATAGATAGATAAATTGAAAAGTAAAATAAAAAAAGAGATTGCAGCGAGGTATTTTTTATTTTAGTAATATGATAAAAGTAGACCCCGGGGCGATAGTTTCCATTAGAGGTTTCTCTCTCGAAACATAGCATACAGTGGGTAGACAAATTTCTATTGGGCAATTGATATAAAAGTGCATATTTATGATGATATTCATGGAAATGATCATGTATATAGGCATCACGTCCGTGACAAGTAGACCGACTCCTGCCTGCATCTACCACAATTACTCCACCAATCGACTGACTCATGCCTGCATCTATCGTATTAAGTTCATAACAAATAAAGCAATGCTTTAAGCAAGATGACATGATGGAGACAGAATAAAACCAATCAATATGATTAAACCCCATTGTTTTACCCTTAATGTTAACAATACAAATATGTGCCTATCTACCCCTACTGTCACTGGGTGAGGATGATGCAAGATTGAACCCACTACAAAGCACCTCTCCCACTGAAGATAAACAAATCTAGTTGGCCAAACCAAATAGATAGGCTAGAGAGAAATACAAAGCTATAAAAATTATGCATAATAAAGTTCAGCAAAGACTCCATTACTTTCAATGAATATTCCAAATCATAAACTCACAATTCATCGGATCCCAAAACACATTGCAAAAGAAGATTGCATCGAATCAACCTCCGAAGAGAACATTGTATTGAAGATCAAAGAGAGAGAAGAAGCCCTCTAGCTAATAACTATATAGACCCGTAGGTCTATGGTGAACTACTCAAACATCATCGGAAAGGCATGAAGGTTGATATAGAATCCCTCCGTGATTGATTCCCCCTCCGACATAGTACCAGAAAAGGCCTTCAGATGGGGTTGCGAAAAAATAGAAGCTTGTGGCGGTGGACAAATTGTTTTGGGTGGCTCTCTATTAGTTTAGGGATTTATAGGAATTAATAGGCTTGGAATTAGGTTAAAAGGAGCTGCGTGGGGCCCACAAGTTCTGGTGGCGCATCGTGTGTGCTTGTATCCCTCTCGTAGATCTTCTGGCTTCCTCCCGATGCTTCTAGGGTCCCTTCTGTTCCAGAAAAAATCACCGTAAAGTTTCATCATGTTTGGACTTCGTTTGGTATTGACTTTCTAAGAAACAAAAAACATGCAGAAAACATGAACTAGCACTCGACACTAAGTTAATAGGTTAGTTCCCAAAAATTATATAAATTGTATAAAAATTGTGTATACATCATCCAAGATTGATAAAATAATAGCATGCAACAATAAAAAATTATAGATGCGTTGGAGACATATTGATACGTCTCCAACGTATCTATAATTTTTGATTGTTCCATGTTGTTATATTATCATTGAGGGAGTCCTGGATTAAGGGGTCCTCGGACAGCTGGACTATATACATGGGCCGGACTATTGGGCTATGAAGATACAAGATAGAAGACTTCTTCCAGTGTCCGGATGGTACTCTCCTTTGCGTGGAAGGCAAGCTTGGCGATTCGGATATGTAGATTCCTTTCTCTGTAACCGACTTTGTGTAACCCTAGTCCCCTCTGGTGTCTATATAAACCAGAGGGTTTAGTCCGTAGACAACAATCATAATCATAGGCTAGACTTCTAGGGTTTTAGCCATTACGATCTCGTGGTAGATAAACTCTTGTAATACTCATATTCATCAAGATCAATCAAGCAGGAAGTAGGGTATTACCTCCATAGAGAGGGCCCGAACCTAGGTAAACATTGTGTCCCCCCGCCTCTTGTTACCATTAGCCTTAGACGCACAGTTCGGGACCCCCTACCCGAGATCCGCCGATTTTGACAACCAACATTGGTGCTTTCATTGAGAGTTCCGCTGTGACGTCGAAGATAGGCTTGATGGCTCGCCTTGTTATCAAGGACAACATCACCTCCGGAGGAGCCCTGGCCTCAGGCCAAACCCTCCGGATGGGCGGCTTCACTATGACCGCCCGTTCGGCCGTCGGGCCAACGATGACTTCTCGGGTCATCGAAAATCGCCTCCCCGTCAGCTCAGAATACTCCGAACAGATGGATCCAACGGAGTTATCATCTTTAAACGAACTCCTAGATCGCATCGCCGCCTTGGGAGTCGTTACGGACTACGATCGGATTGGGCTTAAATCCGATCAGAGAGAAATTGAATCTCCGCCGATCACCCATCAGATAGCGGTAGTGGAGGAGCAATACGACAAATCTTTCTCTATATTGAGGATGAACTGTGTTCGGATTTCCGAGCTCATGGAGCCGGATACCCGCTTGCGGGAAGACATGCCCCATACTCCGAACCTAGAGTCAGACTGTGGGCCTAAAAAATTGGTTGATACCCCGGAGCCCGAACTGTTAAGATCGGGAGTTTCTCAAACTCCGGATCCCAAATTGGGTTAGGGTTCGGACTTAAATCCACCCACCCACCCGGATACAAGCGATCTTACCCACATCAGACAACAGTCCCAAGAAACGGTCCATCACTTTTGGGCCAGATTCCTCCTTGTCAAGGACAAGATCAAAGACTGCCGCGATGAAGACGCAATCTCATTATTCTGCAAAAATTGCATGGACGAGGGAATCCTCAATGCAATCAACCGCCATCATGTATCACACTTCACTGACTTGGCAACCACAGCACAGAAGTACTGTGCAATGGAAAGCGCCTGGAAAACTCAGGCAACCTCTTGGGAGCCACCGGTTTCCACTAAACCCCATGTCCGGACAAAAAGGATGCACCCTCGTAGGTCGCGTGATCCAATAACAAAAAAATCAAAGCCCATCACGGGGCGCGGAACCGTTCTGGAGGGATGGCTCGATAGGCCATGCAAAATAAACAAAACACTGGATACCGTACCAACCCACAACCTTAGGGCATGTTGGATACTCTGGCAGGTGGTCAAGAGCGGTGAGGATCTCCTCAACAAAAACACCGCAGAGCAACATCCCACAGAAGACAACAACCCTACAGTATTGACAGTCTTCGAGACTTTCGCCTCAAACAATAGGCGCAAAAGGGCACTCCGCGGCCTCGCCGTAGTCTGCCAAGTTGCAGCAATAAACCCTTGGAACGACACGGCCATAACTTTCAATGCCAGTGACGAACCAAAATTCAGAACAGTCCGGGCACCAGCCGCATTGGTCCTTAGTCCTATTGTGGATGACTTTCGACTTACCAAAGTGCTCATGGACGGCGGAGTGGACTAAACCTCATTTATGAGGAAACTGTCAACAAAATGTAAATAGACAGGAGCCGCATTCAGCAAAGTAGCATGACCTTTCGAGGAATTATTCCCAGTCGGGAGGCGCGATGTACGGGAAAAATCACACTCGATGTGGTATTCAGCACACCGGACAATTATTGATCCAAAGAAATAACCTTTCAAGTGGCCCCTTTCAATAGTGGATATCACGCCTTGTTAGGGCGAGATGCATTTGCAAGCTTCCAAGCTATACCCCATTACGGGTACATGAAGCTCAAGATGCCCGGGCCCAATGGAATCATCACTCTTGCCAGCGATCCGGACATAGCACTCCGTGTGGAAAACAGAACCGCCGCCTTGGCCCTTGAGGCATTTTCTGAAGCCCTCGCGGCCGAAGAATTAACCGCATTGCGCTCCATGATGGATAGGGACGACGTGATACTCGATAAGCGACCCAAATCCACCTCTTTTAAACCAGCAGACGAAATAGTCAAATTCCAGGTCCACCCAACAAACTCCACGAAGACAGCATCCATCGGGGCACAGCTGGACCCCACGGTCGACGCCGCACTGCGGGCGTTCCTATGCAAAAACTGGGACATATTCACCTGGCACCCTTCGGATATGCCGGGGATCCCACACAGGCTGGCCAAACACAACCTAAACATACTGAAGGGATATAAGCCGGTCAAGCAAACATTACGGCGCTTTTCCGAACCTAAACAACAAGCCATGGGAGAGGAGCTAGCCAAGTTACTCGAGGCCGGATTCATTAGAGAGATAAAACACCCGGAATAGCTAGCAAACCTGGTAATGGTACCAAAGAAGGACAAATCCCGGCGCCTATGTGTCGATTTCAAAGACCTTAACAAGGCCTGCCCTAAGGATCCCTTTCCCCTCCCCCGCATCGATCAGATTATCATGCTACCGCAGGACACGACTCACTGTGTTTCCTCGACGCATACTCCGGATACCATCAAATCAAGATGAAGGAGCCAACCAAGCTACAACGGCATTTATCACCCCACACAGGCCTTTCTGCTTCAACACCGTGCCTTTCGGGCTCAAAAACGCCGGTGCCACCTATCAACGCATGATTCAAACATGCCTGGAGAAACAAATCGGCAAAACAGTTGAAGCATACATGGATAATGTAGTCATCAAAACTAGGCACGTCGAGTCCTTAATAGACGATCTGCGTCTCACATTTGACAACCTCCGAACATATGACATCAAGCTCAATCTGGAAAATTGTGTTTTCGGCGTTCCCGCTGGAAAGCTTCTGGGGTTCATCGTTTCCAATAGAGGAATTGAGGCAAACCCAGCCAAAATCTGAGCTTTGTCACAGTTGGCTACGCCAACAGACCTTAAACAAGTCCAAAAACTATCCAGCTGTGTGGCAGCTTTAAGCCGCTTTATCTCCAGACTAGGAGAAAAGGCGTTGCCACTCTATTGCCTTCTCCAACACACCGATCACTTCGAGTGGACGGACGCGACAACGGCGGGACTGGAAGAAATAAAGGCTCTTCTCGCAAGCAATCCAATCCTAGCTACGCCGAACATTGGCGAACCCATGTTATTATACATATCGGCCACACACCAAGTCGTAAGCGCGGTGCTCGTCGTCGAATGAGAGGAGGACGGACACAAATTCCCGCTTCAGAAGCTGGTATATTACGTATCCACCATCCTCACACCATGCAAATCCCGGTACTCTCATTACCAAAAAACAGCATACGCGGTCTTCGTGGCATCCCGAAAACTACGACACTACTTTCAAGAGTGCTCAATAACGGTGGCCTCCGAAGTACCACTCAACGACATAATAAACAACCGCGACGCAATGGGACGGATTGCCAAGTGGGCCATTGAGCTCCTCCCATTTGACATATCATACAAACCACGCCGGGCCATTAAATCTCAGGTACTGGCCGACTTCGTCGCCGAAAGGGCAGAGGCCGAACTCCCTAAAGAGTATGGCACATATTCCAATTGGGTCATGCACTTCGATGGCTCCAAAATGCTGGCAGGCTTAGGGGCAGGCGTTGTCCTAACATCCCCTACTGGAGATACATTTTAGTATGTCCTCCAAATATTATTCACGGGCTCCAACAATGCAGCCGGATATGAAGCCTTATTGCATGGTCTCCGGATGGCCATCTCCATGGGCATACAACGCTTGGAAGTGCGCGGGGATTCAAACCTCGCAATATCTCAAATAAATGGAGATTTCGATGCCAAAGATCCAAAGATGGCGGCTTACCGTAATGCCGTTCTCAAAATGTCGGCTCGGTTTGAGGGGCTCGAGTTTCACCATGTGGCTCGAGAAAGTAACCAAGCGGCGGATGTCCTTACTTGCATCGGCGCTAAGCGCGACCCTATCCCACCTAACATCTTCTTAGAAAGGCTTTTCAAGCACTTCATGGTGTGGCAAGGGGAGAGTGGCAAGACCAATCCAGATCCAACTACAACCCTAGACTCCGAACACAGCGACGTCACTGGGAGCTCAGCCACCGAAATTACACCGTCAACCCATCTCATCATGGCAGTCATTGCCCCATGGACCGAACCCTTCTTGGCCTACCTTAATAGGCGAGAACTCCGTGAGGATCAGAATGAGGCACGCTGCATTGTGCGGCCTCTAAATCCTACAAAGTTCACGAGGGAGAACTCTACAAGAAAAGCGTTACCGGAGTACTTCAAAGATGTATCTCCGAGGAAGAAGGGCGACAGCTCTTGGATGAAATTCATGGCAGTCTCGGCAGTCACCACGCCGTGGCTCGGGCCCTTGTAAGCAAGGCCTTCCATATAGGTTTCTATTGGCCGACGGCCCGAGCAGACGCACAGGACCTTGTCCAACATTGCGTCGGATGCCAGCTTTTCGCCAACCAAAGCCATATGCCACCCACGGCTCTACAAAAAATCCCCATCACTTGGCCTTTTGCGGTCTGGGGGCTTGATATGGTCGGACCCCTTAAAGAAGGAAGCCATAAGAAAAAAAATACCTGTTGGTCATGGTGGATAAATTCACCAAGTGGATAGAAGCCAAACCAGTTAAAACGGCCGTAGCCGGGCCAGTGATAGACTTTATATCCGGTGTTGTGCACCGTTATGGTGTTCCACACAGCATCATCACCGACAACGACTCCAATTTCACAGTCGATGAGGTGAAAGCCTGGTGTGCTAATCTGGGCATCAAGCTCGACTACGCCTTCGTCTATCACCCACAAACCAACAGTCAAGTCGAATGAGCCAATGGTCTTATTATGAGTGGCATTAAACCCAGATTAGTGCGGTCTTTGAAAGAATCAGACAAGCACTGGGTGGAGGAGCTCGAGTCCGTACTCTGGGGGCTGCGGACCACGCCCAATCGTTCTACAGGATACACACCTTTATTCATGGTGTACGGCCCAGAGGCTATGCTACCCTGCGACATTATTCATGACTCAGCTCGAGTGCGCATGTACGAAGAGAGAGAGAGGCCGATCTTGATCGGCAGGACAGCTTAGATGCCCTGGAGGAGGAGCGCGACGTTGCAAAAGCCCGCTCCACATTCTATCAACAACAGGCCTGCAGATATCAAAGCAGAGAAGTACGGGCCAAGATTCATAATGTTGGCGAACTCGTTCTACGCTTGCCGAAGAAGAAAAAGGACAAACTCAAGCCCAAGTGGGAGGGTCCCTTCATCATTGACGAAGTCCTCACCGGAGGAGCGTACCGCCTGCGTGATGCATCAGACAATCGCCTGGAGCCGAACCCATGGAACGCGGCCAGACTCCGAAGATTCTATGCCTAGCGCCGGACTCTTCGTTCGTCTCCTTTCTCCCTTTTATTTCCATTCTTTATTTTCCTCTCTTTTCACCTTTTCTTTTTTTAGCCTTAAAGCTCTCGTGCGGCTAAACCATACACCTACGACTCATACATTTTCGAATATGTAGGTCAATTATGCCTGGGGGCTTCCTGTACAGAAGCTTATCATTATTATTATTTTCCGAGCATCAAGCTCACCGCATATGTGTCTTTTCTGCGTATGCACCTTTTCTTCGCCATTATATGCATCGATATGACTTAAGTTTTGGCCAAGCTGGGTTGCCTGGCTCCTGTGCTTATGCCCTACATTCCCGTTAGTTCGGCTAGGGCATAAAGGGAGCACCTCTGCGATTGTTATTGCCGGGTCATCCCGATGTGTACCTCAGACTGGGTGAAGCCGAAAGCTAGCGTTCTTAAGGGAATATTCGGTTAGCGGACTAAAATGTTTTTTATTTGTCACATTATGAACCCCCAGACGTTATGTATACTGTGGTTTCTCGAACACAGTTCGGACATGCACATTAACGCATGCTGACCCAGGGAAAGGAACCCTTAACGGAACTATTCTCTCTGGAAGATGTTTCTTACAATCAAAAATGTAATATAACATAGCTAGCCGGATACTTGTCTGTTCAAGCAACTATGACCCCTACGCCTGGTTTCCACGCATACCCCAGTATATCTTACCGAGCGGGTATTCGGAAACACTCTGCACCTTCGGGTCCAGAGGTTGAAGCGAAAAGGTCTGCCATGACAATCATTTTATAATCCGACTAGGGACAAATTTGTCAATTGAAGTACATAGTCACTTGGACTCAAAAACTTCTTCCTCTATGCCATCCAACAGGCTATCTAGCCTACAATTCTGTTGGGAATACTTGGCGGCTACTTGCACCTAGTCATATACCAAACTAACATGATTTTCTTTTCCATTTGACCCTAAAGGTCCGACACGGTCCATGTGATTTTGGTCAAGCTTGGTATACCGAGTTTTCACCATCGCCTAGGCCTCTCGCGCACCTTCCCGGCAGGCCGATATCTTCCATAATCGGAAGCGCGGCCGTGCTCCCTTGAATAGTTGTACAAGCCCCTCCATACTTCCTGGAGGGGAGTCAGATAGCCATAAGGCCTTGGCAATGCTTTGCATCACCTGCCGAGCTCGCTGGTGCATTTGCGACAGCTCTTGTAGCAAATCGCTGGACGATTCGGACACCTCCTCTTCGGGACGGCCTGTCAATATACCTACATACATAATTCTGTCAGTTTCTTCCCTAGCTGAATTACATAGGGGTAAGTTTAAACACATACTAAATATACCGCCTTGCAACTTCTTATTCTCCTTCACGGAGTCAGCCAGCTGGGCCCGCACATCTTTCAACTCTTCGCCCAGCTTGGTGTGGGAATCATGGAGTTTTTTCTTCTCATTCGCGACCCGTGTCAATATACGTTCGCCCACAGCCAATTGCCTTTGGGCTTCTGGACCTCCTGCTCGCGCGACTTCCGGTGCCTCTTTCAGATGGTCTGATGACTCTGCCATAAGATTTGCACCTCTATTAATAATCCTGGTATATGATTATGTTTTCTCGATAAGGGGAACATTACCAGACGCTGCCTTCTTGGATTTCTCCAGTTCGGCGGTAGCAGCAGTTAGCTGGGCCTGACACTTTTTCATCTGTTGAGACAACATGCTGTTCTTCTCTGTAAGCACCTGATCATACAATGATCCTTAAATCATTTGTACCAACTATTTCAAGTCTCGGGGGCTACTGGTATATAATTATCAGAATTATGCAAGTATGAACTTACCTGCATATCTTTCAAATACTGGTCTGTGGCTCTGGAAAGCCCATCTCGAGCAGCTCGGATGTATGCATCACCCGAGTTGAAGGCGTTGAAAGCCTCTTCTGAAAAATCGGGGTCGCGGGGAGCGGCCCGCCGGCGCCGATGATTCATGGCGCTTTCCACTTTGGACTTTGTGACGTCCGAATCCTCCGCAGAAGGACAATCCGGTGTCACTTCCATGTTAGCCTCGGTCCTCAAGATAGGGTCCGGAATCTGGCTCGTAGAGGCATGACCGGCAGGATCCCCGGACACAGTCCGGTGAATGTTTTTCCTGATAAGACACAACGGATAGCGTCATACTCCAAGATGACAGCTGATACGTCTCCAACGTATCTATGATTTTTGATTGTTCCATGCTATATTATATTATGTTTTGGACATTATTGGGCTTTATTATACACTTTTATATTATTTTTGGGACTAACCTATTAACCGGAGGCCCAACCCAGAGTTGCTGTTTTTTTGTGCCTATTTTAGGGTTTCGCAGAAAAAGAATATCAAACAGAGTCCAAACGGAATGAAACCTTCGGGAACGTGATTTTCAGAAAGAACATGATCCAGAGGACTTGGACCCTACGTCAAGACATCAACCAGGAGGCCACGAGGTAGGGGGCGCGCCTACCCCCCTGGGCACGCCCTCCACCCTCGTGGGCCCCCTGTTGCTCCACCGACGTACTCCTTCCTCCTATATTTACCCCCGCACCCCAAACTACCAGATACGGAGCCAAAACCCTAATTCCACCGCCGTAACTCTCTGTATCCATGAGATCCCATCTTGGGGCCTGTTCCGGAGCTCTGTCGGAGGGGGCATCGATCACGGAGGGCTTCTACATCAACACCATAGCCCTTCCGATGAAGTGTGAGTAGTTTACCTCAGACATACGGGTCCTTAGTTATTAGCTAGATGGCTTCTTCTCTCTTTTTGGATCTCAATACAAAGTTCTCCCCTCTCTTGTGGAGATCTATTCGATGTAATCTTATTTTGCGGTGTGTTTGTTGAGACCGATGAATTGTGGGTTTATGATCAAGTTTATCTATGAACAATATTTGAATCTTCTCTGAATTCTTTTATGTATGATTGGTTATCTTTGCAAGTCTCTTCGAATTATCAGTTTGGTTTGGCCTACTAGATTGATCTTTCTTGCAATGGGAGAAGTGCTTAGCTTTGGGTTCAATCTTGTTGTGTCCTTTCCCAGTGACAGTAGAGGCAGCAAGGCACGTATTGTATTGTTGTCATCGAGGATAACAAGATGGGGTTTATATCATATTGCATGAGTTTATCCCTCTACATCATGTAATCTTGCTTAAAGCGTTACTCTGTTCTCTTGAACTTAATACTCTAGATGCATGCTGGATAGCGGTCGATGTGTGGAGTAATAGTAGTAGATGCAGGCAGGAGTCGGTCTACTTGTCTCGGACATGATGCCTATATATATGATCATACCTAGATATTCTCATAACTATGCTCAATTCTGTCAATTGCTCAACAATAATTTGTTTACCCACTGTGAATACTTATGCTCTCGAGAGAAGCCACTAGTGAAACCTATGGCCCCCGGGTCTATCTTCCATCATATTAATCTTCCAATATACTTAGTTATTTTTATTGCCTTTTATTTTACTTTACATCTTTATCATAAAAATACCAAAAATATTATCTTATCATATCTATCAGATCTCACTCGTAAGCGACCGTGTAGGGATTGACAACCCCTTATCGCGTTGGTTGCGAGGATTTATTTGTTTGTGTATGTGCGAGGGAATCGTGTGTGGCCTCCTACTGGATTGATACCTTGGTTCTCAAAAACTGAGGGAAATACTTACACTACTTTGCTGCACCACCCTTTCCTCTTCAAGGGAAAACCAACGCAAGTGCTGAAGAGGTAGCGACAGCCGTGGAGCATATGTAAAAACTATACCTCTTCGATGAAAGCTTTGCCATATTTCTATTTTCCTTCCTCTTCGAAGGCCTGCCCGGCGTAGGGGCCGCTTTCTTGCGCGTCGCTTTGGGCGTAGCGTGGCACGCCGATCGCCTTCCCTATAGAGCATAAGATAGTGCGGTGGGTAAGGCGGAAAGAGGAAATTCCTTTGAAGGATAAGTCTCCTGATTACTTACATGCGATGCAGGGAGAGGGCCGAGATAGTCTGCAATGATGGCCACCTCTGTGCCGTCATAGCTCACCTGGTAAAACACTCCTTCCTCGAGCTCCATGAATATATGTGGATCCTCTTTGAATCCGGGGTCAAGGGCCCGGCTGTGGTCCTCTGGCTGTGGTGCAGGGCTATGGATCTCCTTGGTGATTTTCCGCCATTCCTGTTACAAATGGATGGATTAATATTTATGGAAAGGGACTCAGGGAGTAAATGGAGTAGAGTAGTGGGATGGAAACTCACCCAGCTGGGAGGGTTGTACATGGAAAATCCATCTCTGGGCTTAATGCGAATGAAATCCTCCTTCTCCCCTTTGTATAATCCGGACAGTATTTTCACCCAAGCAGCGGGAGTGTCTGGACCCTTCTGACTGCAGCGGGTGGCATCATCTTCTCTGTTGAAGTGCCACATAGGACGCCCTCGATATTGGAGTGGCTGAACCCCTCGCATTATGGATATCGCCATAACCACGATTATTGATAATCCAGACTGAGCAAGCATCTTTATCTTGCTCATCAATTGGTGGACTTCCGTGCTATCTTCCTCCCTGAAGCTCCGAGGATGCCAGCTGAGGCATTTCTTCAATGGAGCACTTGAAAATTCAGGAAGACCCATTCGGATTGGACCGGGAAGGGAGACGTCCTCGATATAGAACCATTCAGAAGGCCATTCTTCGGATGCCTTCTTCGGTGTGCCGGACAGGTTTCCGGTCCCAGCGATACGCCATATTTCGGCGCCGCCCACTTGGAATATTGACCCCTCTTGAATACGAGGGACGAGGCAGAACAACTTCTTCCATAACTCAAAATGGGCCTCGCAGCCCAGGAATAGCTCGCAAAAAGCAACATAACCCGCAATATGCAGGATGGATGCAGGAGTGAAGTTGTGTAGTTGGAGGCCATAGTACTCCAGAAGCCCTCGAAGGAACGGATGGATTGGAAATCCAACACCTCTCAACAAATAGGGAACAAAGCATACTCATTCCCCCTGGATGTTTTGGGGAACTTCTCTGCCTGCTCCCCACCGTCGAAGGAAGCCAATCCGACTCGAACAAGGACTAGATCTGCGGGGGGAAGAAATCCCTATGTCTGCAGCTTCACCAGTTGGTCGTGGGAGACATAACACTTTTCCCAATCACCATGTTTGGGGCCGTGAGGGCGGGAGGAAGAGCTGGGAGCGCTAGCCATGTTGGGGTGGTTTTTGCTGGCAAGCTCTAAGGATTCCGCGCTTGGTGTGGGCTGGATCTGAAGATCCCAATCTCTTTAAATAGACGACTTTCTTGTATGGTCAGGGTGGTAAATGCAAAAATGCCCCGGCTTCTCGTATTCGCTCGACACGTGGAAGCTGAAATCATGAAGGTGTAGAAGCCGATGAGCGCGACATTAAATGAAAAGACGGATACTGCGCTTTAAGTCAGGTACTTTGAAGTATTCACAGAAGGAACCCGCCTTGCAATGCCGAAGACAATATGCGCGCCGGGCATCAATCACGGAGGGCTTCTACATCATCATCCAAGCCCCTCCGATGAAGTGTGAGTAGTTTACTTCAGACCTACGGGTCCATAGTTAGTAGCTAGATGGCTTCTTCTCTCTTTTTGGATCTCAATACAATGTTCTCCCCCTCTCTCGTGGAGATCTATTCGATATAATCTTCTTTTTGCGGTGTGTTTGTTGAGACCGATGAATTGTGGGTTTCTGGTCAAGTCTATCTATGAATAATATTTGAATCTTCTCTGAATTCTTTTATGTATGATTGGTTATCTTTGCAAGTCTCTTCGAGTTATCAGTTTGGTTTGGCCTACTAGATTGGTTGTTCTTGCCATGGGAGAAGTGCTTAGCTTTGGGTTAAATCTTGCGGTGTCCTTTCCCAGTGGCAGAAGGGGCAGCAAGGCACGTATTGTATCGTTGCCATCGAGTATAACAAGATGGGGTTTTTATCATATTGCATGAAACTATCCCTCTACTTCATGTCATCTTGCTTAAGGCGTTACTCTATTTTTAACTTAATACTCTAGATGCATGCTGGATAGCGGTCGATGAGTAGAGTAATAGTAGTAGATGCAGAATCATTTCGGTCTACTTGTCTCAGACGTGATGCCTATATACATGATCATACCTAGATATTCTCATAACTATGCTAAATTCTGCCAATTGCTCAACAGTAATTTGTTCACCCACCGTAGAATACTTATGCTCTTGAGAGAAGCCACTAGTGAAACCTATGGCCCCCGGGTCTCTTTCTCATCATATCAATCTCCATCACTTTATTATTGCTTTGCTTTTACTTTGCTTACTTTGCATCTCTATACCAAAAATAGCAAAAAAATATTATTTGTCATCTCTATCAGATCTCACTTTCGTAAGTGACCGTGAAGGGATTGACAACCCCTAAGCGCGTTGGTTGCATTGAGCTATTGTTTTGTGTAGGTACGAGGGACTCGAGCATAGCCTCCTACCGGATTGATACCTTGGTTCTCAAAAACTGAGGGAAATACTTACGCTACTTTGCTGCATCATCCCTTCCTCTTCGGGGAAATCCAACGCAGTGCTCAAGAGGTAGCAAGAAGAATTTCTGGCGCCGTTGCCAGGGAGTCTGCACAAAAGTCAATATACCAAGTACCCATCACAATCCCTATCTCCCGCATTATATTATTTGCCATTTGCCTCTCGTTTTCCTCTCCCCCACTTCACCCTTGCCGTTTTATTCACCCTCTCTCTTCCTCTCTCTCTCTCTCTATTTGCCTCTTTTGTCGTTTGCTTTTTGTTTGCTCGTGTGTTGGATTGCTTGTTTGTCGCGATGGCTCAAGATAATACTAAATTGTGTGACTTCACCAATACCAATAATAATGATTTCCTTATCACTCCGATTGCTCGTCTTACTGATGCTGAATCTTATGAAATTAATACTGCTTTGTTGAATCTTGTCATGAAAGATCCGTTCTCCGGCCTTCCTAGTGAAGATGCCGCTACACATCTTAATAGCTTTGTTGATTTGTGTGACATGCAAAAGAAAAAAGATGTCGATAATGATATTGTTTTATTGAATCTATTTCCTTTTTCGCTTAGAGGTCGTGTTAAAGCTTGGTTTTCGTCTTTGCCTAAAAATAGTATTGATTCATGGAACAAGTGCAAAGATGCTTTTATTCTCAATGGCATACTGAAAGATCTACTAATAAAAAGGTGCATGCGATAGAAGAAATTAATGTTTTGAGTGGAAAGATGGATGAACTTATGAAATTATTTGCTAATAAGATTGTTTCTTCTGATCCTAATGATGTGCCCTTGTCTACTTTGATTGAGAATAATAATGAATCTATGGATGTGAATTTTGTTGGTAGGAACAATTTTGGTAACAACACGTATAGAGGAAATTTCAATCCTAGGCCTTATCCTAGTAATCCCTCTAATAATTATGGTAATTCCTACAACAATTCTTATGGGAATTATAATAATATGCCCTCTGATTTTGAATCTAATATTAAAGAATTTATTTCTTCACAAAAGAATTTTAATGCTATGATTGAAGAAAAATTGCTTAGGATTGATGATTTGGCTAGGAACATCGATAGAATTGCTCTTCATGTTGATTCTTTGAAACTCAGATCTATTCCACCTAAGCATGATATCAATGAGTCTCTCAAAGCCATGAGAATTTCCATTGACAAGTGCAAAGAAAGAACCGCTAGGATGCGTGCTAAGAAAGATGCCTTTATAAAAGCGTGTACTTATAGTTCCTATGAAAATAATGATGAAGATATAAAATTTATTGATGTGTCCCTATTAAATCTTTGTTTTGCAATATGAATCTTGATAATGATGGGACTGAATATGATCCACCTTTACCTAGAAGGCATTCTAAGAATTCAGAATTTGTTGATCTTGATGCTAAATTTGATAAAAGTGGGATTGAAGAAATTAAAACCCTAGATGTTGCTAAACCCACTATTATGGATTTCAAGGAATTTAACTATGAAAATTTCTTTTTGATTGATTGTATTTCCTTGTTGCAATCCGTGCTAAAATCTCCTCACGCTTATACTCAAAATAAAGCGTTTACTAAACATATCGTTGATGCCTTGATGCAATCTTATGAAGAAAAACTTGAATTGGAAGTTTCTATCCCTAGAAAACTTTATGATGAGTGGTAACCAACTATTAGAATTAAAATTAAAAATTATGAGTTTTATGCTTTGTGTGATTTGGGTGCTAGTGTCTCTACTATTCCCAAAACTTTGTGTGATTTACTAGATTTCCGTGATTTTGATGATTGCTCTCTAAACTTGCATCTTGCGGATTCCACTATTAAGAAACCTATGGGAAGAATTAATGATGTTCTTATTGTTGCTAATATGAATTATGTGCCCGTAGATTTTATCGTTCTTGATATAGATTGCAATCCTTCTTGCCCTATTATTCTCAGTAGACCTTTCCTTAGAACGGTTGGTGCAATTATTGATATGAAGGAAGGGAATATTAGATTTCAATTTCCATTAAAAACGGGCATGGAACACTTCCCTTGAAATAAAATAAAATTACCATATGAATATATCATGAGAGCCACTTATGGATTGCCTACCAAAGATGGCAATACCTAGATCTATTCTTGCTTGTTATGCCTAGCTAGGGGCGTTAAACGATAGCGCTTCTTGGGAGGCAACCCAATTTTATTTTTATTCCATGCTTTTTGCTCCTGTTTAGTAATAAATAAATTATATAGACTCTTTTTTGGTTGTGTTTTTTGTGTTTAATTAGTGTTTGTGCCAAGTAGAACCGTTGGGAAGACTTGGGGAAAGTCTTTGAACTTGCTGTAAAAAACAGAAACTTTAGCGCTCACAAGAACTGCTGTCATTTTTTTTGGAAAGTGCTATTTAGTTAATTCTTCTTGAAGATGATTAATAGATAAATTCCTCACGTCCAGAAATTTATTTTATAATTTTTGGTATTCCAGATCTTGCGCTAGCTACAGATTACTACAGATTGTTCTGTTTTTGACAGATTCTGTTTTTCGTGTGTTGTTTGCTTATTTTGATGAATCTATGGCTAGTAAAATAGTTTATAATCCATAGATAAGTTGGAATACAGTAGGTTTAACACCCATATAAATAAATAATGAGTTCATTACAGTACCTTGAAGTGGTATTTTGTTTTCTTTCGCTAACGGAGCTCACGAGTTTTCTACTTTAAGTTTTGTGTTGTGAAGTTTTCAAGTTTTGGGTAAAGATTTGATGGATTATGGAACAAGGAGTGGCAAGAGCCTAAGCTTGGGGATGCCCATGGCACCCCCAAGATAATCTAAGGACAAATAAAAGCCAAAGCTTGGGGATGCCCCGGAAGGCATCTCCTCTTTCGTCTACTTCTATCGGTAACTTTACTTGGAGCTATATTTTTATTCACCACATGATATGTGTTTTGCTTGGAGCGTCTTTTATGATTTGAGTCTTTGCTTATTAGTTTAACACAATCATACTTGCTGTACACACCTTTTGAGAGAGCATACATGATTTGGAATTTGATAGAATACTCTATGTACTTCACTTATATCTTTTGAGCTTTATAGTTTTGCTCTAGTGCTTCACTTATATCTTTTAGAGCACGGTGGTGGATTTGTTTTATAGAAACTATTGATCTCTCATGCTTCACTTAGATTATTTTGAGAGTCTTAATAGCATGGTAATTTGCTTAAAATCCTAATATGCTTGGTATGCAAGATTAATAATAAAACTTTCGTATGAGTGTGTTGAATACTAAGAAGAAATTGATGCTTGATAATTGTTTTGAGATATGAGGATGGTGATATTAGAGTCATGCTAGTTGAATAGTTGTGAGTTTGAGAAATTCTTGTGTTAAAGTTTGTGATTCCCGTAGCATGCACGTATGGTGAACCGTTATGTGATGAAGTCATAGCATGATTTATTTATTGATTGTCTTCCTTATGAGTGGCGGTCGGGGACGAGCGATGGTCTTTTCCTACCAATCTATCCCCCTAGGAGCATGCGCGTAATACTTTGCTTTGATAACTTGTAGTTTTTTGCAATAAGTATATGAGTTCTTTATGACTAATGTTGAGTCCATGGATTATACGCACTCTCACCCTTCCACCTTTGCTAGCCTCTCTAATACCGCGCACCATCATACACCCACCATATACCTTCCTCAAAACAGCCACCATACCTACCTACTATGGCATTTCCATAGCCATTCCGAGATATATTGCCATGCAACTTTCCACCGTTCCTTTCATTATGACACACTCCATCATTGTCATATTGCTAGCATGATCATGTAATTGACATCGTATTTGTGGCAAAGCCACCGTTCATAATTCTTTCATACATGTCACTCTTGATTCATTGCACATCCCGGTACACCGCCGGAGGCATTTATATAGAGTCATATTTTGTTCTTAGAATCAAGTTGTAATTCATGAGTTGTAAGTAAATAAAAGTGTGATGATCATCATCATTAGAGCATTGTCCCAGTGAGGAAAGGATGATGAAGACTATGATTCCCCCACAAGTCGGGACGAGACTCCGGACGAAAAAATATATATATAAAAAGAGGCCATAAAAAAAGAGAAAGGCCCAAATAAAAAAATATGAGAGAAAAAGAGAGAAGGGACAATGTTACTATCCTTTTACCACACTTGTGCTTCAAAGTAGCACCATGATCTTCATGATAGAGAGTCTCTCATTATGTCACTTTCATATACTAGTGGGAATTTTTCATTATAGAACTTGGCTTGTATATTCCAATGATGGGCTTCCTCAAAATGCCCTAGGTCTTCATGAGCAAGCGAGTTGGATGCATACCCACTTAGTTTCTTTTGAGCTTTCATATACTTATAGCTCTAGTGCATCCATTGCATGGCAATCCCTACTCACTCACATTGATATCTATTGATGGGCATCTCCATAGCCCGTTGATACGCCTAGTTGATGTGAGACTATCTTCTCCCCTTTTGTCTTCTCCACAACCACCATTCTATTCCACCTATAGTGCTATATCCATGGCTCACGCTCATGTATTGCGTGAAGATCGAAAAAGTTTTGAAAATGTCAAAAGTATGAAACAATTGCTTGGCTTGTCATCGGGGTTATGCATGATTTAAATACTTTGTGTGGTGAAGATAGAGCATAGCCAGACTATATGATTTTGTAGGGATAGCTTTCTTTGGCCATGATATTTTGAGAAGACATAATTGCTTTGTTAGTATGCTTGAAGTATTATTATTATCTTTATATCAATATGAACTTTTGTCTTGAATCTTTCGAATCTGAATATTCATACCACAATTAAGAAGATTTAAATTGAAATTATGCCAAGTAGCACTCCGCATCAAAAATTCTGTTTTTATCATTTACCTACTTGAGGACGAGCAGGAATTAAGCTTGGGGATTCTTGATACGTCTCCAATATATCTATAATTTTTGATTGCTCCATGCTATATTATCTACTGTTTTAGACATTATTGGGCTTTATTATCCACTTTTATATTATTTTTGGGACTAACCTATTAACCAGAGGCCCAGCCTAGAATTGCTATTTTTTTGCCTGTTTTAGGGTTTCGAAGAAAAGGAATATCAAACGGAGTCCAAACGGAATGAAACCTTCAGAAACGTGATTTTCTCATCAGATAAGATCCAGGAGACTTGGACCCTCCGTCAAGAAAGCCACGAGGTCGTCACGAGGGTAGGGGCGCCCCCCTAGGGCGCGCCCCCTGCCTCGTGGGCCCCTCGAAGCTCCACCGATGTACTTCTTCCTCCTATATATATCCACGTACCCCCAAACGATCGGGGACGGAGCCAAAAACCTAATTCCACCGCCGCAACGTTCTGTATCCACGAGATCCCATCTTGGGGCCTGTTCCAGAGCTCCGCCGGAGGGGGCATCGATCACGGAGGGCTTCTACATCATCATCCAAGCCCCTCTGATGAAGTGTGAGTAGTTTACTTCAGACCTACGGGTCAATAGTTAGTAGCTAGATGGCTTCTTCTCTCTTTTTGGATCTCAATACAATGTTCTCCCCCTCTCTCGTGGAGATCTATTTGATGTAATCTTCTTTTTGCGGTGTGTTTGTTGAGATCGATGAATTGTGGGTTTATGATCAAGTCTATCTATGAATAATATTTGAATCTTCTCTGAATTCTATTATGTATGATTAGTTATCTTTGCAAGTCTCTTTGAATTATCAATTTGGTTTGGCCTACTAGATTGGTTTTTCTTGCCATGGGAGAAGTGCTTAGCTTTGGGTTCGATTTTGCGGTGTCCTTTCCCAGTGACAAAAGGGGCAGCAAGGCACATATTGTATCGTTGCCATCAAGGATAACAAGACGGGGTTTTTATCATATTACATGAAACTATCCCTCTACTTCATGTCATCTTGCTTAAGGCGTTAGTCTGTTTTTAACTTAATACTCTAGATGCATGCTGGATAGCGGTCGATGAGTGGAGTAATAGTAGTAGATGCAGAATTGTTTCGGTCTACTTGTCTCGGACGTGATGCCTATATACATGATCATACCTAGATATTCTCATAACTATGCTAAATTCTGTCAATTGCTTAACAGTAATTTGTTCACCCACCGTAGAATACTTATGCTCTTGAGAGAAGCCACTAGTGAAACCTATGGCCCCCGGGTCTCTTTCTCGTCATATCAATCTCCATCACTTTATTATTGCTTTGCTTTTACTTTGCTTTTACTTTATTTACTTTGCATCTCTATACCAAAAATACCAAAAAATATTATTTATCATCTCTATCAGATCTCACTTTCGTAAGTGACCGTGAAGGGATTGAGAACCCCTAAGCGCGTTGGTTGCATCGAGCTATTGTTTTTGTGTAGGTACGAGGGACTCGAGCGTAGCCTCCTACTGGATTGATACCTTGGTTCTCAAAAACCGAGAGAAATACTTATGCTACTTTGCTGCATCATCCCTTCCTCTTTAGGGAAATCCAACGCAGTGCTCAGGAGGTAGCAATTATCAACACAATGGTCTCTTGGAGATCCATATGCGATGTAAGTCCTTTTGCGGTGTGTTTGTTGGGATCCGATGAACTTTGAGTTTATGATCAGATCTATGTTTTTATCCATGAAAGTTATTTGAGTCTTCTTTGATCTCTTATATGCATGATTGCTTATAGCCTCGTATATTTTCTCCGATATTTGGGTTTTGTTTGGCCAACTTGATCTAGTTATCCTGCAATGGGAAGAGGTGCTTTGTAGTGGGTTCGATCTTACAGTGCTTGATCCGAGTGACAGAAGGGGAACCGACACGTATGTATCGTTGCTACTAAGGATAACAAGATGGGATCTATATCTTCACAATAGATGAACGGATCTTGTCTACATCATGGCATCGTTCTTATTGCATTACTTCGTTTTTTCATGAACTTAATACACTAGATGAATGTTGGATAGCGGTCGATGTGTGGAGTAATAGTAGTAGATGCAGGCAGGAGTCGGTCTACTAATCTTGGACGTGATGCCTATATAATGATCATTTCCTGGATATCGTCATGATTATTTGAAGTTCTATCAATTGCCCAATAGTAATTGTTTTCCCACTGTTTGCTATTTTTCTCAAGAGAAGCTACTAGTGAAACCTACGGCCCCGGGGTCTCTTTTCATCATATTTGCCTTTGCGATCTATTTTCCTTTGCACTTATTTTCAGATCTATTAAACCAAAAATACAAAAATACCTTGCTGAAATTTATTTGTTCCGCGATCTATTTGTCCTATCTACCACTTTTACCTCACGTTATTTGCCCATCTTGAGGCGCCGTACCCGAAAGGGATTGACAACCCCTTTAACACGCCGGGTTGCGAGTATTTGTTATTTGTGTGCAGGTGCTGTTTACGTGGTGTGAGGAGGTTCTCCTACTAGTTCGATAACCTTGGTATCATCACTAAGGGAAATACCTACCGTCGCTATACTGCATCATCCCTTCCTCTTTGGGGAAATACCGACGCAGTTCTAGCAGACATCAAAAGGAATTTCTGGTGCCGTTGCCGGGGAGGATCTTCAACATCAACCACGTTCCTAATCAGAAATCTCATCTCCTTTCAATTTACATTATTTTCCATTTGCCTCTCATTTTCCTCTTCCCCACTTCACAAAAATTTGCCCTTTTATTCGCCCTCTTTTTCGTTCACCGTTTTCTCGTCAGATCTGTTTTTCGCGTGCAGTCTTGTTATCACTTTTTGTCGTTATGGATTTCTCTTCTTCTATTGCGTGCACCCCCAAGAACGAGGTTCTCAACTTCAAACAAAGGAGAGGAGAAAATTTAAAAGATGCTTGGTATAGGATTTGCAATGCTCATAATAGATCTATCCATAAGCAATCTACCGTTGTTCTTCTTTGTTGTTTTTATGTGGGCATTACCACTTGGTACAAATTCGTCCTTGATACGATTACCGTTGGGAATTTCTTGATGTGTCCTTTTCTTGATGCTTTTAATGCTTTGGGAAATTTAGTGGGTTCACCACCACTAGTGATTAATGAAACAATATTGACTCTCGATCATGTTATGGAAAGACTAGATGGTATGGAAAAGAAAATGCTTACCGTAGAACATATTGAAAACTTGGATAGAAAAATGCAAAGTTATGCTACTAAGGTTGCGTCAAAAGCGGGAGACATTTTTAAGTTGCTAAACGAAAAAGGAACTATAATTCATGAAAGAATTGAAGAAAGCTCGTCTAGGATTGATAAACTAGAAGAATTTTTTTTGTAATCTAGGTACGGCTTCTGCTTCCGCTAAAACTCCCGTGAAAATTAGCAAGACTACTCAAGTCACTAAAAACAAAGATGCAACTTCTAGCAATGATAAAGGAGATCTTAAGATGATTAGTATCCATCCCAAGTTCATTGAAGTCATAAGAGACCCTTTTTGCGAAAATAAGTTTTTCAATTTCATGCCTAGAAGTATTGTCGCTGAGAATTTATATGCAAAATCCTTGAAAAATCCTAAGTGTTCGATCAAAGAATTGGACAAGGATGACAAAACCTAGATCCTACGCTTATGCCTAGCTAGGGGTGTAAAATGATAGCGCTTATTGGGAGGCAACCAAATGAATAAAATTTATTTTTGCTTTTTGTATTCTATTCTTGTGTGTTAGCACAATTATGCTACCGTTATTATTGTGTTTTTGTGTTTTAATTAGTGTTTGTGCCAAGTAAGGCCTTTGGGAAGACTTGGGTGAAAGTTGATTTGATCTTGCTGAAAAACAGAAACTTTTGCGCTCATGAGATTATTTCATTTTTAACAAAAGAGTGATTTTGAGTTGATTCTTTTTACAGAAGATTAATAGACAAATTCCTCACATCCACCTATTTATTTCGGAATTTTTGGAGTTACATAAGTATTCGAAATATTCAGATTGCTACAGACTATTCTGTTTTTGACAGATTCTGTTTTCTTTGCATTGTGTGCTTGTTTTGATGATTCTATGGTTTTATTTGATGAGTTTTTGCCATAGAAAAGTTGGAATACCATATATATAATGTAAAACCAAAATAATAATAGGTTTGCTACAATACTTATAGTAGTGGTTTGGTTTGTTATACTAACGGATCTCACGAAGATTTTGTTTGAGTTTTGTGTGATTGAAGTTTTCAAGTGTTGGGTGATCTTACGATGGATGAAGGAATAAGGATTAGCAAAAGGCTAACCTTGGGGATGCCCAAGGCACCCCAAGATAATATTCAAAGAAGTAGCAAGCAACTAAGCTTGGGGATGCCCCGGAGTGGCATCCCTGCTTTCTTCTAACAACCATTAGTATTTTACTTGAAACTATATTTTTATTCGTCACATAATATGAGTTTTGCTTGGAGCGTCTTGTATGATATGAGTCTTTTCTTGTTTTGTTTTGTGTTTTAAGTGTTGAATCCTTGCTATACACACCCTTTTGGGAGAGCCAAAAATTATGCTATGCTTGCTCCTATGCTTCACTTAAATTTTTAGAGCCATGGATTTGCTCTAGTGCTTCACTTATATCTTTTTGAGCATGGTGTGCTTTGTTATTTTTGAAGAAATGCTCTCATGCTTCACTTAGATTTATTTGGGAGTTAGTAATTTTTTTAGAAATTCTCTCTTGCTTCACTTAGATTATTTTGAGAGAAAGAAAAAATTATGCTCATAATCTTCACATATATTTGTTTGAGCTTATCAAAAGCAACATATGAAAATAGTCCCAAAGTGGTAGATATCCAAGGAGGATATAATAAACACTTTCATGAAGATCATTGGACAAAATAAAATTGATTCTTAGTAATGGTTTTGAGATATGGCGATATGATATGTGAGTTATGTTGATGAGTAATTGTGCTTTAGTAAGAATATTGATGTTAAGGTTTGTGATTCCCTATGCAAGCACGAAAGTCAATAGTTATGCAATGAAATTTATATCCTCCTTATGGTGCATTATTCGGTGTTACTTATGCTTAATGCTTGGGTATGAGATTTTTTGCTTTTTGGTTGGTCGCTTCTCAATATTTTTGCTAGTCTTCATTTTGTACTAAGTATGATCACTACTTGTGCATGCAAAACCCTTTAAACCAGTTTTGCCTTATGAGTCCACCATACCTACCTATATGCGGTATTTCCATGCCGTTATAAGCAAATTTGCATGTGCATCTCTAATTTTCAAAATAAATTTCTCTTTTGTGTGCTCTACCGCTCGCGAGGCGATGAAGGGTGACCAATATTTTCCTTGCTAGATGTGTTATTCTCACGATGAGTGTTTATTCACTTGTCATTGCATGAGAGTACGACAAAGGTATTAGGGATGCCCAGTACTGAAATGAAAATGAATTTACTTTATGTTATCAAATAATAAATTCCTTGGAAAGTGTTGGTATGGAGGGCAACCGTGGATTCCGCTAGCCATGGAAAGTGAAAGTAATGGTGGAAAAAGGAATAAATTTTATTTTCTGTTTGGGAACCCCCTAGTATGTATCTAGCATGGAAAGTGTTGGGATGCTCCAAGTCGTTTTCGTTGGTGGGAATAGTATGCCTCTCAAAAATATTTTTATCTCTCAGTTTAAGCTTTGAGCTCTGGCACCTCTACAAATCCCTACTTCCCTCAGCGAAGGGCCTTTCTTTTACTTATGCAATTTTTATTTTAAATTTGAGTCTCCATCTTCTCTCATAAAGAACCAACTAAGGGGCACTATGATAGTATTTGAGCATTGTGTGTAGCTAATATTCGAGTGTGTTTCATGAATGGATCAATGGTTGAGCATGATGGGCTAGGGATAACTTGCTTTAGTGTTGATATTTTGAAAGACATGGTTGCTTGTTGATATGCTTGAGCATTAAAGTCCTCATGTCAAAACTAGACTATTGCTTTGAATCATATAAAAGTCCATATGTCCATGCTATAAAGAAAAGAAATGTGATGAACATGTTAGGCAGCATTCCACATCAAAATTCTGTTTTTTATCATTTACCTACTCGAGGACGAATAGGAATTAAGCTTGGGGATTCTCCAATGTATCTATAATTTTTGATTGCACCATGCTGTTATATTATCATTCTTGGATGTTTTACAATCATTTTATATCATTTTTGGTACTAACCTATTGACATAGTGTCCAGTGCCACTTGCTGCTTTCTGCATGTTTTTTACATCGTAGGAAATCAATATCAAACGGAGTCCAAACGCAGCAAAACTGCTGGAGGATTATTTTGGGCCAAAAGACGTCAAGTGGGCCAAGAAAGCACCTGGGGGGTGGCTCGAGGGGAGCAGCACCCACTAGGGCGCGCCAGGAGGCCCAGGCGTGCACTGGTGGGTTGTGCCCACCTCGGGTGCCCCCTGAACCGCTTCTTTGCTCTATAAATACCCCAATATTCCAGAAACCCTTGGGGAGTCGATGAAAATAAATTCCAGCCACCGCAGAGTCTAGAACCACCAGATCCAATCTAGACACCATCACAGAGGGGTTCACCACTTCCATTGGTGCCTCTCCGATGATGCGTGAGTAGTTCTTTGTAGACCTACGGGTCCGTAGTTAGTAGCTACATGGCTTCCTCTCTCTCTCTTGATTATCAATACAATGGTCTCTTGGAGATCTATATGTTGTAAGTCCTTTTGCGGTGTGTTTGTTGGGATCCGATGAACTTTGAGTTTATGATCAGATCTATGTTTTTATCCATGAATGTTATTTGAGTCTTCTTTGATCACTTATATGCATGATTTCTTATAGCCTTGTATTTCTTCTTCGATATTTGGGTTTTGTTTGGCCAACATGATCTATTTATCTTGCAATGGGAAGAGGTGCTTTGTAGTGGGTTCGATCTTACGGTGCTTGATCCCAATGACAGAAGGGGAACCAGCACATATGTATCGTTGCTACTAAGGATAACAAGATGGGATCTATATATTTGCAATAGATAAACGGATCTTGTCTACATCATGGCATCGTTCTTATTGCATTACTCTGTTTTTTCATGAACTTAATACACTAGATGCATGCTGGATAGCCGTCGATGTGTGGAGTAATAGTAGTAGATGCAGGCAAGAGTCGGTCTACTAATCTTGGATGTGATGCCTATATAATGATCATTGCCTAGATATCGTCATGATTATTTGAAGTTCTATCAATTGCCCAACAGTAATTGTTTTCCCACCGTTTGCTATTTTTCTCGATAGAAGCCACTAGTGAAACCTACGGCCCCCGGGTCTCTTTTCATCATATTTGCCTTTGCGATCTATTTTCCTTTGCATTTATTTTCATATCTATTAAGACAAAAATACAGAAATACCTTGCTGCAATTTATTTGTTCCGCGATCTATTTATCCTATCTACCACTTTTACCTCACGTAATTTTCCCATCTTGAGGCGCCGTACCCAAAAGGGATTGACAACCCCTTTAACACATCGGGTTGTGAGTATTTGTTATTTGTGTGCAGGTGCTGTTTACATGGTGTGAGGAGGTTCTCCTACCGGTTCGATAACCTTGGTCTCATTACTGAGGGAAATACCTACCGTCACTATACTGCATCATCCCTTCCTATTTGGGGAAATACTGACGTAGTTCTAGTAGACATCACGTATCAACATCCCGAAGCTTAATTCTTGCTTGTCCTCGAGTAGGTAAATGATAAAAACAAAAAAAATCTGATGTTGAATGCTACCTAGCATGTTTATCTTGTAATCTCTTTTATGGTACAAATTTTGAGAAACGATGAAGTAATTGATATCAACATAATAATATCCATGAATAGAAGAATATAGTCAATACTTTTTAAAAATATACGATGATCGACGAGTGTTATCCCTACTCTTTATCATGTAAGCGTGGAATGACTCCGCCTTCTGTAACAGCCTAGATTTTGGCCCTTTTCTTTTTCTTTTGATTTATTTGGTTTTTGCTCTATTTTTTTGGAGTGGTTCTGTGGCCTTGCCACCTGGGAAATCATCCTCATTCCCCCTCCCAAGTGGCTAATAATTCTAAAAACCTTGCCAAGATCATGTCACTTCACTCCTTGACCAAACCCTAAAATTCTTTTCTAGGGAAAATTCCTTTTTCATTAAAGGAATAACCCTATCTGCCCTAGGTTGTGAAGCAACCTATATTTCTATCCATCAAAAAATCCCCAAATAATTCTCATAATTCCTTTGGGTCATATGTAGCTAAAATATGTCCAAACATTTCCTTGCCCAGTTCAAAAATATTTCCCCAATATTCCTTTTTCTATTCAACCCTGAATGGCACTTTGTGAAGGAAGTGTCATTTATATTTTTCCTAGTGGCTCCCAACCTTTTTGGGCATGCTTATATGTCCAAATAATTAACTCATGCACAAGTTCAACTTTATTTGCCTAGCCAATCTTCCTCAGTGAATTTTCAAAGTTTCTGTCACGCAGAAGGCTTTGTGAAGGAAGTACTAGCTAGGAGTATCCAAATGAGTTGAACTTTTGCACACTCCTTAATGTGCTCATATTAATCCCCTCAACCAAGTTGCAGCCCCATCCAATCATATATGTGAGCACAGGAGCAAATCTTTGATTCTGGCAATATTTTCAGGTTGTGAAGCAAGTGCATTTTATATTGCTTCGAAAATCCTAATAAATTATCTGATCATTCTCCTACCCATAAAACATCTCTCCACCCAATTTGGAATCATTTCATTGAGCCATTTGATCACCAAAGTTATTTCAAGTTTCTGGACAGAATGATGTTTGTGAAGCAAGTGCCATTTTGGCTTGTCCATTTGGCATGAGATTTTTACAGCATCTTCATATGTCCAAATAATAAAGCTTTACCCAATCTTAGCCCAAGTTGCTTCTCCAGGTGAGTGCATCATCCGAATTTAGTTTCTGACCAGATTTGGCAGTTGCAAAGCAACTATATTAAATCTTGGTTCAAATCCCTTGCAAACCTCTAGGACTGTAGTCCTTCGATAGATAAACCTCTCGGACAACTCCATTTACCCCAATCAAGTTCATGTTGATCAGCAGTTCCTTGCCAAGTTTGATGCAGTAAACTTCAGAGCTTAGTTACCATTTAACCACAGAGTCTTTAACCAAGTTACTATCTCAGCTGCAACCTCCCTAGGAAGGACAAGCCCCCAGATATCATTTGGCATAGCTTGTGGCACTATGTGCACCAGTGCATGCGGTGACCACCATTTTGGCATGCCATGAGCGTGTCCAGAACGTCGCTTTGCTAGGCCCCTCATCTGCTCGTCGTCTTAGCACGCGTAAGCATGTCCCTTGGCTTCATCTCATCATCGCAGTTCCTCTGGACCCCTCTCCCCCTCCGGCAGCTTCCTCACAAACCAAGCTACCGCACGCCCACGGACGTACAGTAGCGATTTGGCGCTGCTCGTCACCGTCGTCTTCCTCCCTGCGCTCCCTTGGTCGTCTCCTCCCGCTGAGAACCTCCACTGCTCCTCCTGCGTCGTCTACCTTCAAGCTCATGAGCGTGGGCATGCGTCCGCGGCGCCGGACACGCATCCGTGGCGGTGCCAGCTCGGCCTCCTTCCCCGCTGGCTATTTGAGCCCTCCCCCGAGCCCTCCGAGTTCACCACTAGCCTCCTGCACTTCCTCTAGCCTCCCCTAACCACTTCCCCGAGCTCGAGATGCCCTCCATGACCGCCATTGCCGCCATCCATGCTCGAGTAAATTCTCTCAACACCGAGCTCGTTCCTCCCCCCTCCACCACCAGAGGCATCCACCACCCCCTAGAAGCCTCCCCGCCGTGCCCCTCCTCCTTTGTTGGCCTCTGGCCGCGGTCCCCATCTGCGCCCGACGCCACTGTCCGCCATGCTCGTGGCAACCACTGCTCTGGTCTTGCGCGGCGTGCGCGAAACCCCTGGATGGGTGTGCGTCGGTCCCCTGAGCACTCCGGTAGCCAGAACTCCGCCGGAGGTGGCCGAAGTCGCCCGGGGCAATCGCCGACGCCGGCTCCCTCCCTCTGCTCTACGCTGCATTGGGAGGAAGAAGAGGAGGAGCGGCAGGAGAGAGAGGAGGGGGTTGACCAGGCGCGGACCCCGCGCGTCATCCCCTCAGCCATTAACCCAGCCAGCCCACGTGGATAAGCGACGGGCCCTAATACGTCTCCAACGTATCTATAATTTTTGATTGCTCCATGCTATATTATCTACTGTTTTGGACTATATTGCGCTTTATTTTCCACTTTAATATTATTTTTGGGACTAACCTATTAACCGGAGGCCCAGCCCAGAATTGCTGTTTTTTGCCTATTTGAGTGTTTCGAAGAAACGGAATATCAAACGGAGTCCAAACGGAATAAACCTTTCTGGAACGCGATTTTCTTCCCGAATATGACCCAGGAGACTTGGACCCTACGCCAAGGAAGCTTCGAGGTGGGCACGAGGTAGGGGGGCGGACCCTATACCCCCAGGCGCGCCCCCACCCTCGTGGGCCCACCGAAGCTCCACCGACGTACTTCTTCCTCCTATATATACCTACGTACGCCCAAACGAACAGATATGGAGCCAAAGACCTAATTCCACCGCCGCAACTTTCTGTATCCATGAGATCCCATCTTGGGGCCTGTTCCGGAGCTCCGCCGGAGAGGGCCGTCATCACGGAGGGTTTCTACATCATCATAGCCTCTCCGATGAAGTGTGAGTAGTTTACCTCAGACCTTCGGGTCCATAGTTATTAGCTAGATGGCTTCTTCTCTCTTTTTGGATCTCAATACAAAGTTCTCCCCCTCTCTTGTGGAGATCTATTCGATGTAATCTTCTTCTTTTTTGCGGTGTGTTTGTTGAGACCGATGAATTGTGGGTTTATGATCAAGTCTATCTATGAATAATATTTGAATCTTCTCTGAATTCTTTTATGTATGATTGGTTATCTTTGCAAGTCTCTTCGAATTATCAGTTTGGTTTGGCCTAATAGATTGGTTTTTCTTGCCATGGGAGAAGTGCTTAGCTTTGGGTTCGATCTTGCGGTGTCCTTTCCCAGTGACAGAAGGGGCAGCAAGGCACGTATTGCATCGTTGCCATCGAGGATAACAACATGGGGTTTATTTCATATTGCATGAATTTATCTCTCTACATCAAGTCATCTTGCTTAAAGCGTTACTCTATTTTTAACTTAATAGTCTAGATGCATGCTGGATAGCGGTCGATGAGTGGAGTAATAGTAGTAGATGCAGAATCGTTTCGGTCTACTTGTCACGGACGTGATGCCTATATACATGATCATGCCTAGATATTCTCATAACTATGCTCAATTCTGTCAATTGCTCAACAGTAATTTGTTCACCCACCATAGAATACTTATGCTCTTGAGAGAAGCCACTAGTGAAACCTATGGCCCCCGGGTCTATTCTCATCATATCAATCTCCATCACTTTAATCTTGCTTTGCTTTTTTACTTTGCCTTTTACTTTTCACATTGCATCTCTATACCAAAAATACCAAAAATATTATATCTATCAGATCTCACTCTCGTAAGTGACCGTGAAGGGATTGACAACCCATAATCGCGTTGGTTGCGAGTAGCTATCGTTTTGTGCAGGGTAGAGGGACTTGAGCGTGGCCTCCTACTGGATTGATACCATGGTTCTCAAAAACCGAGGGAAATACTTACGCTACTTAGCTGCATCATCCTTTCCTCTTCGGGGAAATCCAACGCAAGTTCAAGAGGTAGCAAGAAGAATTTCTGGCGCCGTTGCCGGGGAGTCTACGCAAAAAGTCAACATACCAAGTACCCATCACAATCCCTATCTCTCGCATTACATTAGTTGCCATTTTCCTCTCGTTTTCCTCTCCCCCACTTCACTCTTGCCGTTTTATTCGCCCTCTCTTTCCCAATCTCCTTCTCCTTCTCCGCCTCTCTTTTCCGTTTGCCTTTTTCTTGCTTGCCTTTTGTTTGCTCGTGTGTTGGATTGCTTGCTTGTCGCTATGTCTGAAGTTGGGGAAGTTATCGCCGATATGGGCGATAACAATGTCATAGAAAATTCTGATGCTCCGGCTGAAGAACCCCCTACCTATCATACAAAAAGATTTCGAATAGGTAGTGGTAATATTATTGGAAAAGGAGTCATCCAAGATTTTTTTACTTGTGCCGGTGCTTTGCCCTCTTTGGGCGGTTCAATTCTTTATAGAACTAGTAGTCTTGCGGATGCTATTGCCATGCTTATCGTTGAACTTGAAAGGCAATTTATGCATATGCACCCATCTATACAAAGAATTTTCCTAGAATTTTCTAATATCGAGCATTCTTCTATTAAGCATGCCGCTACTATCTTTTTGGCTCATGAATTCAGATTTATAATAAAAGAAGCCAAAGAAATCTTTGCACACTATAGGGTGGACGCTGGTCGTCCTCCCATAGAATCTATCCTCTTTGATCAAGAAGAAATTATGCGCTTTCAATCTCTTGACTATGTTGCTTTCAATGAAAACCATAAAAAAAGGTGCCAATCAATATTTTAATTGATAGAATCTCTGAACTTAATGATCTGGCTATTCGAAAGAATGAGCTAGGATGCTCTCTTGAGTTTAGGCTCACAAGGTTCTGTCAAAAGAATGCTTATAATGATGAATTGGTTGTGCAATACGAATGGCCGAAAGAGGAACCTATACCTCCTAAAATTGATCTTGGGGACCTCTGTCATATTAAATTTAGCCCTTTTGATTACTTTTGCTTGCCTCAAAGAAAACTTGCTGCCGAACGTAGAGAATATGAAATGAGTTTCACCGATCTATCTTATTACTACGACACAACCTAGATCTATCCTCGCTTTTATGCCTAGCTAGGGGCGTTAAACGATAGCGCTTGTTGGGAGGCAACCCAATTTTATTTTTAGTTTTTTGTGTTTTTCTTCTGTTAAGGAATAAATAACCCATCTACCTTCTGTCTGGATGTGGTTTTATGTTTTAATTAGTGTTTGTGCCAAGTTAGCCCTATTGGATCTTCTTGGATGATAGTTATTTGATCTTGCTGTAATTTCCAGAAACTTTGTGTTCAGTGGCCGAATTGTTAAAAATCACCAGAACGTGATAAAATACTGATTCCAATTGCTGCTGATCAATAAACAAGTTGTCTACATCGTCTAATTTTAGTAGATTGTTTGGAGTTCCAGAAGTTTGCGTTAGTTACAGATTACTACAGACTGTTCTGTTTTTGACAGATTCTGTTTTCCATGTGTTGTTTGCTTATTTTGATGAATCTATGGTTAGTAAAATAGTTTATAATCCATAGATAATCCAGACTGAGCAAGCATCTTTATCTTGCTCTTCAATTGGTGGACTTCCATGCTATCTTCCTCCCTGAAGCTCCGAGGATGCCTGCTGAGGCGTTTCTTCAATGGAGCACTTGAAAATTCAGGAAGACCCATTCGGATTGGACCGGGAAGGGAGACGTCCTCGATATAGAACCATTCAGAAGGCCATTCTTCGGATGCCTTCTTCGGTGTGCCAGACAGGTTTCCAGTCCCAGCGATACGCCATATTTCAGCGCCGCCCACATGGAATATTGACCCCTCTTGAATACGAGGGACGAGGTAGAACAACTTCTTCCATAACTCAAAATGGGCCTCGCAGCCCAGGAATAGCTCGCAAAAAGCAACATAACCCGCAATATGCAGGATGGATGGAGGAGTGAAGTTGTGTAGTTGGAGGCCATAGTACTCCAGAAGCCCTTGAAGGAACGGATGGATTGGAAATCCAACACCTCTCAACAAATAGGGAACAAAGCATACTCGTTCCCCCTGGATGTGTTGGGGAACTTCTCCGCCTGCTCCCCACCATCGAAGGAAGCCAATCCGACTCGAACGAGGACTGGATCTGCGAGGGGAAGAAATCCCTATGTCTGCAGCTTCACCAGTTGGTCGTGGGAGACGTAACACTTTTCCCAATCACCTTGTTTGGGGCCGTGAGGGCGGGAGGAAGAGCTGGGAGCGCTAGCCATGTCGGGGTGGTTTCTGCTGGCAAGCTCTAAGGATTCCGCGCTTGGTGTGGGCTGGATCTGAAGATCCCAATCTCTTTAAATAGACGACTTTCTTGTATGGTCAGGGTGGTAAATGCAAAAATGCCCCGGCTTCTCGTATTCGCTCGACACGTGGAAGCTGAAATCATGAAGGTGTAGAAGCCGATGAGTGCGACATTAAATGAAAAGACGGATACTGTGCTTTAAGTTAGGTACTTTGAAGTATTCACAAAAGGAACCCGCCTTGCAATGCCGAAGACAATCTGCGCGCCGGACTCATCGTCATTGAAGCCTGGTTCGAGGGCTACTGCGGGAGTCCTGGATTAAGGGGTCCTCGGACAGCTGGACTATATACATGGGTCGGACTGATGGGCTATGAAGATACAAGATAGTAGACTTCTTCTCGTGTCCGGATGGGACTCTCCTTTGCGTGGAAGGCAAGCTTGGCGATTCAGATATGTAGATTCCTTTCTCTGTAACCAACTTTGTGTAACCCTAGTCCCCTCCGGTGTCTATATAAACCGGAGGGTTTAGTCCATAGACAGCAATCATAATCATAGGCTAGACTTCTAGGGTTTTAGCCATTACGATCTCGTGGTAGATCAACTCTTGTAATACTCATATTCATCAAGATCAATCAAGCAGGAAGTAGGGTATTACCTCCATAGAGAGGGCCCGAACCTGGGTAAACATTGTGTCCCCCGCCTCCTGTTACCATTAGCCTTAGACGCATAGTTTGGGACCCCACACCCGAGATCCGCTGGTTTTGACACCGACAATCATTCTTGGATGTTTTACAATCATTTTATAGTCATTTTATACCATTTTTTGGTACTAACCTATTGACACAATGCCCAGTGACAATTGTTGTTTTTTGCATGTTTTTTACAACTCAGCAGGAAATCAATATCAAACGGAGTCCAAACGCAGCGAAACTCCTGGAGGATTTTTTGGGCCAGAAGACATCCAGTGGGCCAAGAAAGCACCTGGGGGTGGCTCGAGGGGAGCAGCACCCACCAGGGCGCGCCAGGAGGCCCAGGCGTGCCCTGGTGGTTGTGCCCACCTCGGGCGCCCCCTGAACCGCCTCTTTGCTCTATAAATACCCCAATATTCCAGAAACCCTAGGGGAGTCAACGAAAATCAATTCCAGCAACCGCAGAGTCCAGAACCACCATATCCAATCTAGACACCATCATGGAGCGGTTCACCACTTCCATTGGCGCCTCTCCGATGATGCGTGAGTAGTTCTTTGTAGACCTACGGGTCCATAGTTAGTAGCTAGGTGGATTCCTCTCTCTCTTGATTATTGATACGTCTCCAACGTATCTATAATTTTTGATTGCTCCATGCTATATTATCTACTGTTTTAGACATTATTGGGCTTTATTATCCACTTTTATATTATTTTTGGGACTAACCTATTAACCGGAGGCCCAGCCCAGAATTGCTGATTTTTGCCTGTTTTAGGGTTTCGAAGAAAAGGAATATCAAACAGAGTCCAAACGGAATGAAACCTTCGGAAACGTGATTTTCTCATCAGATAAGATCCAGGAGAATTGGACCCTCCGTCAAGAAAGCCACGAGGTGGTCACAAGGGTAGGGGCGCCCCCTAGGGCGCGCCCCCTGCCTCGTGGGCCCCTTGAAGCTCCACCGACGTACTTCTACCTCCTATATATATATCCACGTACCCCCAAACGATCGGGGACGGAGCCAAAAACCTAATTCCACCACCGCAACATTCTGTATCCACGAGATCCCATCTTGGGGCCTGTTCCGGAGCTCTGCCGGAGGGGGCATCGATCACGGAGGGCTTCTACATCATCATCCAAGCCCCTCCGATGAAGTGTGAGTAGTTTAGTTCAGACCTACGGGTCCATAGTTAGTAGCTAGATGGCTTGTTCTCTCTTTTTGGATCTCAATACAATGTTCTCCCCCTCTCTCGTGGAGATCTATTCGATGTAATCTTCTTTTTGCGGTGTGTTTGTTGAGACCGATGAATTGTGGGTTTCTGATCAAGTCTATCTATGAATAATATTTGAATCTTCTCTGAATTCTTTTATGTATGATTGGTTATCATTGCAAGTCTCTTCAAATTATCAGTTTGGTTTGGCCTACTAGATAGGTTGTTCTTGCCATGGGAGAAGTGCTTAGCTTTGGGTTCGACCTTGCGGTGTCCTTTCCCAGTGACAGAAGGGGCAGCAAGGCACGTATTGTATCGTTGCCATCAAGGATAACAAGATGGTTTTTTTTATCATATTGCATGAAACCATCCCTCTACTTCATGTCATCTTGCTTAAGGCGTTACTCTGTTTTAACTTAATACTCTAGATGCATGCTGGATAGCGGTCGATGAGTGGAGTAATAGTAGTAGATGCAGAATCATTTTGGTCCACTTGTCTCGAACTTGATGCCTATATACATGATCATACCTAGATATTCTCATAACTATGCTAAATTCTGCCAATTGCTCAACAGTAATTTGTTCACCCACCGTAGAATACTTATGCTCTTGAGAGAAGCCACTAGTGAAACCTATGCCCCCCGGGTCTCTTTCTCATCATATCAATCTCCATCACTTTATTATTGCTTTGCTTTTACTTTGGTTACTTTGCATCTCTATACCAAAAATAGCAAAAAAATATTATTTGTCATCTCTATCAGATGTCACTTTCGTAAGTGACCGTGAAGGGATTGACAACCCCTAAGCGCGTTGGTTGCGTTGAGCTATTGTTTTGTGTAGGTACGAGGGACTCGAGCATAGCCTCCTACCGGATTGATACCTTGGTTCTCAAAAACTGAGGGAAATACTTACGCTACTTTGCTGCATCATCCCTTCCTCTTCGGGGAGATCCAACGCAGTGCTCAAGAGGTAGCAAGAAGAATTTCTGGCGCCGTTGCCAGGGAGTCTGCACAAAAGTCAACATACCAAGTACCCATCACAATCCCTATCTCCCGCATTATATTATTTGCCATTTGCCTCTCGTTTTCCTCTCCCCCACTTCACCCTTGCCGTTTTATTCACCCTCTCTCTTCCTCTCTCTCTCTCTATTTGCCTCTTTTGTCGTTTGCTTTTTGTTTGCTCGTGTGTTGGATTGCTTGTTTGTCGCGATGGCTCAAGATAATACTAAATTGTGTGACTTCAGCAATACCAATAATAATGATTTCCTTATCACTCCAATTGCTCGTCTTACTGATGCTGAATCTTGTGAAATTAATACTACTTTGTTGAATCTTATCATGAAAGATCCCTTCTCCGGCCTTCCTAGTGAAGATGCCGCTACACATCTTAATAGCTTTGTTGATTTGTGTGACATGCAAAAGAAAAAAGATGTCGATAATGATATTGTTTTATTGAATCTATTTCCTTTTTCGCTTAGAGGTCGTGTTAAAGCTTGGTTTTCGTCTTTGCCTAAAAATAGTATTGATTCATGGAACAAGTGCAAAGATGCTTTTATCTCTAAGTATTTTCCTCGCGCTAAGATCATCTCTCTTAGAAATGATATTATGAATTTTAAGCAACTTGATCATGAACATGTTGCACAAGCTTGGGAGAGAATGAAACTAATGATATGTAATTGCCCTACTCATGGTTTAAATTTGTGGATGATTATACAAAAAAATTATGCCGGATTGAATTTTGCTTCTAGAAATCTTTTAGATTCGGCCGCGGGAGGCACTTTTATGGAAATCACTTTAGGAGAAGCTACTAAACTCCTAGATAATATTATGGTTAATTATTCTCAATGGCATACTGAAAGATCTACTAATAAAAAGGTGCATGCGATAGAAGAAATTAATGTTTTGAGTGGAAAGATGGATGAACTTATGAAATTATTTGCTAATAAGAGTGTTTCTTCTGATCCTAATGATGTGCCCTTGTCTACTTTGATTGAGAATAATAATGAATCTATGGATGTGAATTTTGTTGGTAGGAACAATTTTGGTAACAACATGTATAGAGGAAATTTCAATCCTAGGCCATATCCTAGTAATCCCTCTAATAATTATGGTAATTCCTACAACAATTCTTATGGGAATTATAATAATATGCCCTCTGATTTTGAATCTAATATTAAACAATTTATTTCTTCACAAAATAATTTAATGCTATGATTGAAGAAAAATTGCTTAAGATTGATGATTTGGCTAGGAACGTTGATAGAATTGCTCTTCATGTTGATTCTTTGAAACTTAGATCTATTCCACCTAAGAATGATATCAATGAGTCTCTCAAAGCCATGAGAATTTCCATTGACAAGTGCAAAGAAAGAACCGCTAGGATGCGTGCTAAGAAAGATGCCTTTATAAAAGCGTGTTCTTCTAGTTCCTATGAAAATAGTGATGAAGATCTAAAAGTTATTGATGTGTCCCCTATTAAATCTTTGTTTTGCAATATGAATCTTGATAATGATGGGACTGAATATGATCCACCTTTACCTAGAAGGCGTTCTAAGAATTCAGAATTTGTTGATCTTGATGCTAAATTTGATAAAAGTGGGATTAAAGAAATTAAAACCCTAGATGTTGCTAAACCCACTATTATGGATTTCAAGGAATTTAACTATGAAAATTTATCTTTGATTGATTTTATTTCCTTGTTGCAATCCATGCTAAAATCTCCTCACGCTTATAGTCAAAATAAAGCGTTTACTAAACATATCATTGATGCCTTGATGCAATCTTATGAAGAAAAACTTGAATTGGAAGTTTCTATCCCTAGAAAATTTATGATGAGTGGGAACAAACTATTAAAATGAAAATTAAAAATTATGAGTTTTATGCTTTTTGTGATTTGGGTGCTAGTGTCTCTACTATTCCCAAAACTTTGTGTGATTTACTAGATTTCCGTGATTTTGATGATTGCTCTCTAAACTTGCATCTTGCGGATTCCACTATTAAGAAACCTATGGTAAGAATTAATGATGTTCTTATTGTTGCTAATATGAATTATGTGCCCGTAGATTTTATCGTTCTTGATACAGATTGCAATCCTTCTTGCCCTATTATTCTCGGTAGACCTTTCCTTAGAACGGTTGGTGCAATTATTCATATGAAGGAAGAGAATATTAGATTTCAATTTCCATTAAAAAAGGGCATGGAACACTTCCCTAGAAAGAAAATAAAATTACCATATGAATCTATCATGAGAGCCACTTATGGATTGCCTACCAAAGATGGCAATACCTAGATCTATTCTTGCTTGTTATGCCTAGCTAGGGGCGTTAAACGATAGCGCTTGTTGGGAGGCAACCCAATTTTATTTTTATTCCTTGATTTTTGCTTCTGTTTAGTAATAAATAAATTATGTAGCCTCTGTTTTGGTTGTGTTTTTTGTGTTTAATTAGTGTTTGTGCCAAGTAGAACCGTTGGGAAGACTTGGGGAAAGTCTTTGAACTTGCTGTAAAAAACAGAAACTTTAGCGCTCACGAGAACTGCTGTCATTTTTATTTGGAAAGTGCTATTTAGTTAATTCTTTTTGCATATGATTAATAGATAAATTCCGCATGTCCAGCAATTTATTTTAGAATTTTTTGTGTTCCAGATCTTGCGCTAGCTACAGATTACTACAGACTGTTCTGTTTTTGACAGATTCTGTTTTTTCGTGTGTTGTTTTCTTATTTTGATGAATCTAAGGCTAGTAAAATAGTTTATAGTCCATAGAGAAGTCGGAATACAGTAGGTTTAACACCCATATAAATAAATAATGAGTTAATTAGAGTACTTTTAAGTGGTATTTTGTTTTCTTTCGCTAACGGAGCTCATGAGTTTTCTACTTTAAGTTTTGTGTTGTGAAGTTTTCAAGTTTTGGGTAAAGATTTGATGGATTATGGAACAAGGAGTGGCAAGAGCCTAAGATTGGGGATTCCCATGGCACCCCCAAGATAATCTAAGGACACCTAAAAGCCAAAGCTTGGGGATGCCCCGGAAGGCATCTCCTCTTTCGTCTACTTCTATCGGTAACTTTACTTGGAGCTATATTTTTATTCACCACATGATATGTGTTTTGCTTGGAGCGTCTTTTATGATTTGAGTCTTTGCTTATTAGTTTAACACAATCATACTTTCTGTACACACCTTTTGAGAGAGCATACATGATTTGGAATTTGATAGAATACTCTATGTACTTCACTTATATCTTTTGAGCTTTATAGTTTTGCTCTAGTGCTTCACTTATATCTTTTAGAGCACGGTGGTGGATTTGTCTTATAGAAACTATTGATCTCTCATGCTTCACTTAGATTATTTTGAGAGTCTTAATAGCATGGTAATTTGCTTAAAATCCTAATATGCTTGGTATGCAAGATTAATAATAAAACTTCCGTATGAGTGTGTTGAATACTAAGAAGAAATTGATGCTTGATAATTGTTTTGAGATATGAGGATGGTGATATTAGAGTCATGCTAGTTGAATAGTTGTGAATTTGAGAAATTCTTGTGTTAAAGTTTGTGATTCCCGTAGCATGCACGTATGGTGAACCGTTATGTGATGAAGTCGGAGCATGATTTATTTATTGATTTTCTTCCTTATGAGTGGCGATCGGGGACGAGCGATGGTCTTTTCCTACCAATCTATCCCCTAGGAGCATGCGCATAATACTTTGCTTTGATAACTTCTAGATTTTTGCAATAAGTATATGAGTTCTTTATGACTAATGTTGAGTCCATGGATTATACGCACTTTCCTTCCTTCCAGCATTGCTAGCCTCTCTAATACCGCGCACTTTTCACCGGTACCATACACCCACCAAATACCTTCCTTAAAACAGCCACCATACCTACCTATCATGGCATTTCCATAGCCATTCTGAGATATATTGCCATGCAACTTTTCACCGTTCCTTTCATTATGACACGCTCCATCTTTGTCATATTGCTAGCATGATCATGTAATTGACATCGTATTTGTGGCAAAGCCACCGTTCATAATTCTTTCATACATGTCACTCTTGATTCATTGCACATCCCGGTACACTCCCCAAGGCATTCATATAGTCATATTTTGTTGTAAGAATCGAGTTGTAAGTAAATAAAAGTGTGATGATCATCATCATTAGAGCATTGTCCCAGTGAGGAAAGGATGATGGAGACTATGATTCCCCCACAAGTCGGGATGAGACTCTGGACGAAAAATATATATATATATATATAAAAAGAGGCCGTAAAAAAAGAGAAAGTCCCAAAAAAAATATGAGAGAAAAATAGAGAAGGGACAATGTTACTATCCTTTTACCACACTTGTGCTTCAAAGTAGCACCATGATCTTCATGATAGAGAGTCTCTCATTATGTCACTTTCATATACTAGTGGGAATTTTTCATTATAGAACTTGGCTTGTATATTCCAATGATGGGCTTCCTCAAAATGCCCTAGGTCTTCGTGAGCAAGCGAGTTGGATGCATACCCACTTAGTTTCTTTTGAGCTTTCATATACTTATAGCTCTAGTGCATCCGTCGCATGGTAATCCCTACTCACTCACATTGATATCTATTGATGGGCATCTCCATAGCCCGTTGATACGCCTAGTTGATGAGAGACTATCTTCTCCCTTTTTGTCTTCTCCACAACCACCATTCCAGTCCACCTATAGTGCTATATCCATGGCTCACGCTCATGTATTGCATGAAGATCGAAAAAGTTTTGAAAATGTCAAAAGTATAAAACAATTGCTTGGCTTGTCATCGGGGATATGCATGATTTAAATAATTTGTGTGGTGAAGATAGAGCATAGCCAGACTATATGATTTTGTAGGGATAGCTTTCTTTGGCCATGATATTTTGAGAAGACATAATTGCTTTGTTATAAGTGAAGCACTAGAGCAAATCCATGGCCATGATTAATTTTGTAGGTAAATTCTCTCTCATCCCCAAGCTTAATTTTTGAATAATCATGGCCAAGCTTAATTTTGTAGGTAAATTCTCTCTCATCCCCAAGCTTAATTCCAAGTTTGTAGTGCTTCTCTTGATTCCAGATATCATTTGGCATAGCTTGTGGCACTGTTTGCACCAGTGCACACGGTGACCACCGTTTTGGCATGCCATGAGCGTGTCCAGAACGTCGCTTTGCTAGGCCCCTCATCTGCTCGTCGTCTTAGCACGCGTAAGCATGTCCCTTGGCTTCATCTCATCGTCGCAGTTCCTCTGGACCCCTCTCCCCCTCCTGGAGCTTCCTCACAAACGCAAACCACCGCGCGCCCACGGACGTACAATAGAGATTTGGCGCTGCTCGTCACCGTCGTCTTCCTCCCTGTGCTCCCTTGGCCGTCTCCTCCCCGTGAGAACCTCCACTACTCCTCCTGCGTCGTCTACCTTCGAGCTCGCGAGCGTGGGCATGCGTCTGCGGCGCAGGACACACATCTGTGGCGGTGCTAGCTAGGCCTCCTTCCCCGCTGGCTATTTGAGCCCTTCCCCGAGCCCTCCGAGTTCACCACTAGCCTCCTGCACTTCCTCTAGCCTCCCCTGACCACTTCACCGAGCTCGAGATGCCCTCCATGACCGCCGGCCATGCTTGACTAAATTCTCTCAACACCGAGCTCGTTCCTCTCCCCATCCACCACCAGAGGCATCCACCACCCCCAAGAAGCCTCCCCGCCGTGCCCCTCCTCCTTTGTTGGCCTCTGGCCGCGGTCCCCATCTGCGCCCAACGCCACTGTCCGCCATGCTCATGGCAACCACTGCTCTGGTCTTGCGCGGCGTGCGCGAAACCCCTGGATGGGTGCACCTCGGTCCCCTGAGCACTCCGATAGCCAGAACTCCGCCGGAGGTGGCCGGAGTCGCCCGGGGCAATCGCCGGCGCCGGCGTCCCTCCCTCTGCTCTACGCCGCATTGGCAGGAAGAAGAGGAGGAGCGGCAGGAGAGAGAGGAGGGGGTTGACCAGGCGCGGACCCCGCGCGTCATCCCCTCAGCCATTAACCCAGCCAGCCCACGTGGATAAGCGACGGGCCCTGATACGTCTCCAACGTATCTATAATTTTTGATTGCTCCATGCTATATTATCTACTGTTTTCGACTATATTGGGCTTTATTTTCCACTTTTATATTATTTTTGGGACTAACCTATTAACCGGAGGCCCAGCCCAGAATTGCTGTTTTTTTGCCTATTTCAATGTTTCGAAGAAACGGAATATCAAACGGAGTCCAAACGGAATAAACCTTTCTGGAACGTGATTTTCTTCCCGAATATGACCCAGGAGACTTGGACCCTACGCCAAGGAAGCTTCGAGGTGGGCACGAGGTAGGGGGGCGCACCCTATACCCCCAGGCGCGCCCCCACCCTCGTGGGCCCACCGAAGCTCCACTGACGTACTTCTTCCTCCTATATATACCTACGTACCCCCAAACGAACAGATACGGAGCCAAAAACCTAATTCCACCGCCGAAACTTTCTGTATCCATGAGATCCCATCTTGGGGCCTGTTCCGGAGCTCCGCCGGAGAGGGCCGTCATCACGGAGGGTTTCTACATCATCATAGCCTCTCCGATGAAGTGTGAGTAGTTTACCTCAGACCTTCGGGTCCATAGTTATTAGCTAGATGGCTTCTTCTCTCTTTTTGGATCTCAATACAAAGTTCTCCCCCTCTCTTGTGGAGATCTATTCGATGTAATCTTCTTCTTTTTTGCGGTTTGTTTGTTGAGACCGATGAATTGTGGGTTTATGATCAAGTCTATCTATGAATAATATTTGAATCTTCTCTGAATTCTTTTATGTATGATTGGTTATCTTTGCAAGTCTCTTCGAATTATCAGTTTGGTTTGGCCTACTAGATTGGTTTTTCTTGCCATGGGAGAAGTGCTTAGCTTTGGGTTCGATCTTGCGGTGTCCTTTCCCAGTGACAGAAGGGGCAGCAAGGCACATATTGCATCGTTGCCATCGAGGATAACAACATGGGGTTTATTTCATATTGCATGAATTTATCTCTCTACATCATGTCATCTTGCTTAAAGCGTTACTCTATTTTTAACTTAATAGTCTAGATGCATGCTGGATAGCGGTCGATGAGTGGAGTAATAGTAGTAGATGCAGAATCGTTTCGGTCTACTTGTCACGGACGTGATGCCTATATACATGATCATGCCTAGATATTCTCATAACTATGCTCAATTCTGTCAATTGCTCAATAGTAATTTGTTCACCCACCGTAGAAAACTTATGCTCTTGAGAGAAGCCACTAGTGAAACCTATGGCCCCCGGGTCTATTCTCATCATATCAATCTCCATCACTTTAATCTTGCTTTGCTTTTTTACTTTGCCTTTTACTTTTCACTTTGCATCTCTAGACCAAAAATACCAAAAATATTATATCTATCAGATCTCACTCTCGTAAGTGACCGTGAAGGGATTGACAACCCCTAATCATGTTGGTTGTGAGTAGCTATCGTTTTGTGCAGGGTAGAGGGACTTGAGTGTGGCCTCCTACTGGATTAATACCTTGGTTCTCAAAAACCGAGGGAAATACTTACGCTACTCAGCTGCATCATCCTTTCCTCTTCGGGGAAATCCAACGCAAGCTCAAGAGGTAGCAAGAAGAATTTCTGGCGCTGTTGCCGGGGAGTCTACGCAAAAAGTCAACATACCAAGTACCCATCACAATCCCTATCTCTCGCATTACATTAGTTGCCATTTTCCTCTCATTTTCCTCTCCCCCACTTCACCCTTGCCGTTTTATTCGCCCTCTCTTTCCCAATCTCCTTCTCCTTCTCTGCCTCTCTTTTCCGTTTGCCTTTTTCTTGCTTGCCTTTTGTTTGCTCGTGTGTTGGATTGCTTGCTTGTCGCTATGTCTGAAGTTGGGGAAGTTATCGCCGATATGGGCGATAACAATGTCATAGAAAATTCTGATGCTCCGGCTGAAGAACCCCCTACCTATCATACAAAAAGATTTCGAATAGGTAGTGGTAATATTATTGGAAAAGGAGTCATCCAAGATTTTTTTACTTGTGCCGGTGCTTTGCCCTCTTTGGGCGGTTCAATTCTTCATAGAACTAGTAGTCTTGCGGATGCTATTGCCATGCTTATTGTTGAACTTGAAAGGCAATTTATGCATATGCACCCATCTATACAAAGAATTTTCCTAGAATTTTCTAATATTGAGCATTCTTCTATTAAGCGTGCCGCTACTATCTTTTTGGCTCATGAATTCAGATTTATAATAAAAGAATCCAAAGAAATCTTTGCGCACTATAGGGTGGACGCTGGTCGTCCTCCCATAGAATCTATCCTCTTTGATCAAGAAGAAATTATGCGCTTTCAATCTCTTGACTATGTTGCTTTCAATGAAAACCATAGAAAAAGGTGCCAATCAATATTTTAATTGATAGAATCTCTAAACTTAATGATCTAGCTATTTGAAACAATGAGCTAGGATGCTCTCTTGAGTTTAGGCTCACAAGGTTCTGTCAAAAGAATGCTTATAATGATGAATTGGTTGTGTAATACGAAGGGCCGAAAGCGGAACCTATACCTCCTAAAATTGATCTTGGGGACCTCTGTCCTATTAAATTTAGCTCTTTTGATTACTTTTGCTTGCCTCAAAGAAAACTTGCTGCCGAACGTAGAGAATATGAAATGAGTTTCACCGATCTATCTTATTACTACGGCACAACCTAGATCTATCCTCGCTTTTATGCCTAGCTAGGGGCGTTAAACGATAGTGCTTGTTGGGAGGCAACCCAATTTTATTTTTAGCTTTTTTTGTTTTTCTTCTGTTAAGGAATAAATAACCCATCTACCTTCTGTCTGGATGTGGTTTTATGTTTTAATTAGTGTTTGTGCCAAGTTAGACCTATTGGATCTTCTTGGATGATAGTTATTTGATCTTGCTGCAATTTCCAGAAACTTTGTGTTTAGTGGCCGAATTTTTAAAAAACACCAGAACATGATAAAATACTGATTCCAATTTCTGCTGATCAATAAACAAATTGTCTAGGTTGTCCAATTTTAGTAGATTGTTTGGAGTTCCAAAAGTTTGCGTTAGTTACAGATTACTACAGACTCTTCTGTTTTTGACAGATTCTGTTTTTCGTGTGTTGTTTGCTTATTTTGATGAATCTATGGTTAGTAAAATAGTTTATAATCCATAGATAATCCAGACTGAGCAAGCATCTTTATCTTGCTCTTCAATTGGTGGACTTCCGTGCTATCTTCCTCCCTGAAGCTCCGAGGATGCCAGCTGAGGCGTTTCTTCCATGGAGCACTTGAAAATTTAGGAAGACCCATTCGAATTGGACCGGGAAGGGAGACATCCTCGATATAGAACCATTCAGAAGGCCATTCTTCAGATGCCTTCTTCGGTGTGCCAGACAGGTTTCCAGTCGCAGCGATACGCCATATTTCGGCGCCGCCCACTTGGAATATTGACCCCTCTTGAATACGAGGGACGAGGTAGAACAACTTCTTCCATAAATCAAAATGGGCCTCGCAGCCCAGGAATAGCTCGCAAAAAGCAACATAACCCGCAATATGCAGGATGGATGCAGGAGTGAAGTTGTGTAGTTGGAGGCCATAGTACTCCAAAAGCCCTCGAAGGAACGGATGGATTGGAAATCCAACACCTCTCAACAAATAGGGAACAAAGCATACTCGTTCCCCCTGGATGTTTTGGGGAACTTCTCTGCCTGCTCCCCACCGTCGAAGGAAGCCAATCCGACTCGAACGAGGACTAGATCTGCGGGGGGAAGAAATCCCTATGTCTGCAGCTTCACCAGTTGGTCGTGGGAGACGTAACACTTTTCCCAATCACCATGTTTGGGGCCGTGAGGGCGGGAGGAAGAGCTGGGAGCGCTAGCCATGTCGGGGTGGTTTCTGCTGGCAAGCTCTAAGGATTCCGCGCTTGGTGTGGGCTGGATCTGAAGATCCCAATCTCTTTAAATAGACGACTTTCTTGTATGGTCAGGGTGGTAAATGCAAAAATGCCCCGGCTTCTCGTATTCGCTCGACACGTGGAAGCTGAAATCATGAAGGTGTAGAAGCCGATGAGCGCGACATTAAATGAAAAGACGGATACTGCGCTTTAAGTTAGGTACTTTGAAGTATTCACAAAAGGAACCCGCCTTGCAATGCCGAAGACAATCTGCGCGCCGGACTCATCGTCATTGAAGCCTGGTTCGAGGGCTACTGCGGGAGTCCTGGATTAAGGGGTCCTCGAACAGCTGGACTATATACATGGGTCGGACTGATGGGCTATGAAGATACAAGATAGTAGACTTCTTCTCGTGTCCGGATGGGACTCTCCTTTGCGTGGAAGGCAAGCTTGGCGATTCAGATATGTAGATTCCTTTCTCTGTAACCAACTTTGTGTAACCCTAGTCCCCTCCGGTGTCTATATAAACCGGAGGGTTTAGTCCATAGACAGCAATCATAATCATAGGCTAGACTTCTAGGGTTTTAGCCATTACGATCTCGTGGTAGATCAACTCTTGTAATACTCATATTCATCAAGATCAATCAAGAAGGAAGTAGGGTATTGCCTCCATAGAGAGGGCCCGAACCTGGGTAAACATTGTGTCCCCCGCCTCCTGTTACCATTAGCCTTAGACGCATAGTTTGGGACCCCACACCTGAGATCCGCTGTTTTTGACACTGACAATCATTCTTGGATGTTTTACAATCATTTTATAGTCATTTTATACCATTTTTTGGTACTAACCTATTGACACAATGCCCAGTGACAGTTGTTGTTTTTTGCATGTTTTTTACAACTCAGCAGGAAATCAATATCAAACGGAGTCCAAACGCAGCGAAAGTCCTGGAGGATTTTTTTGGGCCAGAAGACATCCAGTGGGCCAAGAAAGCACCTGGGGGTGGCTCAAGGGGAGCAGCACCCACCAGGGCGCGCCAGGAGGCCCAGGCGTGCCCTGGTGGTTGTGCCCACCTCGAGCACCCCCTGAACCGCCTCTTTGCTCTATAAATACCCCAATATTCCAGAAACCCTAGGGGAGTCAACAAAAATCAATTCTAGCCACCACAGAGTCCAGAACCACCATATCCAATCTAGACACCATCATGGAGCGGTTCACCACTTCCATTGGCGCCTCTCCGATGATGCGTGAGTAGTTCTTTGTAGACCTACGTTTCCATAGTTAGTAGCTAGATGGATTCCTCTCTCTCTTGATTATTGATACGTCTCCAACGTATCTATAATTTTTGATTGCTCCATGCTATATTATCTACTGTTTTAGACATTATTGGGCTTTATTATCCACATTTATATTATTTTTGGGACTAACCTATTAACCGGAGGCCCAGCCCAGAATTGCTGATTTTTGCCTGTTTTAGGGTTTCGAAGAAAAGGAATATCAAACAGAGTCCAAACAGAATGAAACCTTCGGAAACGTGATTTTCTCATCAGATAAGATCCAGGAGAATTGGACCCTCCGTCCAGAAAGCCACGAGGTGGTCATGAGGGTAGGGGCGCCCCCTAGGGCGCGCCCCCTGCCTCGTGGCCCCCTTGAAGCTCCACCGACGTACTTCTTCCTCCTATATATATATCCACGTACCCCCAAACGATCGGGGACGGAGCCAAAAACCTAATTCCACCACCGCAACTTTCTGTATCCACGAGATCCCATCTTGGGGCCTGTTCCGAAGCTCCGCCGGAGGGGGCATCGATCACGGAGGGCTTCTACATCATCATCCAAGCCCCTCCGATGAAGTGTGAGTAGTTTACTTCAGACCTACGGGTCCATAGTTAGTAGCTAGATGGCTTGTTCTCTCTTTTTGGATCTCAATACAATGTTCTCCCCCTCTCTCGTGGAGATCTATTCGATGTAATCTTCTTTTTGCGGTGTGTTTGTTGAGACCGATGAATTGTGGGTTTCTGATCAAGTCTATCTATGAATAATATTTTAATCTTCTCTGAATTCTTTTATGTATGATTGGTTATCATTGCAAGTCTCTTCAAATTATCAGTTTGGTTTGGCCTACTAGATTGGTTGTTCTTGCCATGGGAGAAGTGCTTAGCTTTGGGTTCGACCTTGCGGTGTCCTTTCCCAGTGACAGAAGGGGCAGCAAGGCACGTATTGTATCGTTGCCATCAAGGATAACAAGATGGGTTTTTTTTATCATATTGCATGAAACCATCCCTCTACTTCATGTCATCTTGCTTAAGGCGTTACTCTGTTTTAACTTAATACTCTAGATGCATGCTGGATAGCGGTCGATGAGTGGAGTAATAGTAGTAGATGCAGAATCATTTTGGTCCACTTGTCTCGGACATGATGCCTATATACATGATCATACCTAGATATTCTCATAACTATGCTAAATTCTGCCAATTGCTCAACAGTAATTTGTTCACCCACCGTAGAATACTTATGCTCTTGAGAGAAGCCACTAGTGAAACCTATGGCCCCCGGGTCTCTTTCCATCATATCAATCTCCATCACTTTATTATTGCTTTGCTTTTACTTTGCTTACTTTGCATCTCTATACCAAAAATACCAAAAAAATATTATTTGTCATCTCTATCAGATCTCACTTTCGTAAGTGACCGTGAAGGGATTGACAACCCCTAAGCGCGTTGGTTCCGTTGAGCTATTGTTTTGTGTAGGTACGAGGGACTCGAGCATAGCCTCCTACCGGGTTGATACCTTGGTTCTCAAAAACTGAGGGAAATACTTACGCTACTTTGCTGCATCATCCCTTCCTCTTCGAGGAAATCCAACGCAGTGCTCAAGAGGTAGCAAGAAGAATTTCTGGCGCCGTTGCCAGGGAGTCTGCACAAAAGTCAACATACCAAGTACCCATCACAATCCCTATCTCCCGCATTATATTATTTGCCATTTGCCTCTCGTTTTCCTCTCCCCCACTTCACCCTTGCCGTTTTATTCACCCTCTCTCTTCCTCTCTCTCTCTCTCTCTCTCTATTTGCCTCTTTTGTCGTTTGCTTTTTGTTTGCTCGTGTGTTGGATTGCTTGTTTGTCGCGATGGCTCAAGATAATACTAAATTGTGTGACTTCACATATACCAATAATAATGATTTCCTTATCACTCCGATTGCTCGTCTTACTGATGCTGAATCTTGTGAAATTAATACTGCTTTGTTGAATCTTGTCATGAAAGATCCGTTCTTCGGCCTTCCTAGTGAAGATGCCGCTACACATCTTAATAGCTTTGTTGATTTGCGTGACATGCAAAAGAAAAAAGATGTCGATAATGATATTGTTTTATTGAATCTATTTCCTTTTTCGCTTAGAGGTCGTGTTAAAGCTTGGTTTTCGTCTTTGCCTAAAAATAGTATTGATTCATGGAACAAGTGCAAAGATGCTTTTATCTCTAAGTATTTTCCTCGCGCTAAGATCATCTCTCTTAGAAATGATATTATGAATTTTAAGCAACTTGATCATGAACATGTTGCACAAGCTTGGGAGAGAATGAAACTAATGATACGTAATTGCCCTACTCATGGTTTAAATTTGTGGATGATTATACAAAAAAATTATGCCGGATTGAATTTTGCTTCTAGAAATCTTTTAGATTCGGCCGCGGGAGGCACTTTTATGGAAATCACTTTAGGAGAAGCTACTAAAATCCTAGATAATATTATGGTTAATTTTTCTCAATGGCATACTGAAAGATCTACTAATAAAAAGGTGCATGCGATAGAAGAAATTAATGTTTTGAGTGGAAAGATGGATGAACTTATGAAATTATTTGCTAATAAGAGTGTTTCTTCTGATCCTAATGATGTGCCCTTGTCTACTTTGATTGAGAATAATAATGAATCTATGGATGTGAATTTTGTTGGTAGGAACAATTTTGGTAACAACACGTATAGAGGAAATTTCAATCCTAGGCCTTATCCTAGTAATCCCTCTAATAATTGTGGTAATTTCCACAACAATTCTTATGGGAATTATAATAAGATGCCCTCTCATTTTGAATCTAATATTCAAGAATTTATTTCTTCACAAAAGAATTTTAATGCTATGATTGAAGAAAAATTGCTTAAGATTGATGATTTGGCTCGGAACGTTGATAGAATTGCTCTTCATGTTGATTCTTTGAAACTTAGATCTATTCCACCTAAGCATGATATCAATGAGTCTCTCAAAGCCATGAGAATTTCCATTGACAAGTGCAAAGAAAGAACCGCTAGGATGCGTGCTAAGAAAGATGCCTTTATAAAAGCGTGTTCTTCTAGTTCCTATGAAAATAATGATGAAGATCTAAAAGTTATTGATGTGTCCCCTATTAAATCTTTGTTTTGCAATATGAATCTTGATAATGATGGGACTGAATATGATCCAGATTTACCTAGAAGGCGTTCTAAGAATTCAGAATTTGTTGATCTTGATAAGTGGGATTGAAGAAATTATAACCCTAGATGTTGCTAAACCCACTATTATGGATTTCAAGGAATTTAACTATGAAAATTTCTCTTTGATTGATTGTATTTCCTTGTTTCAATCCGTGCTAAAATCTCCTCACGCTTATAGTCAATATAAAGCGTTTACTAAACATATCATTGATGCCTTGATGCAATCTTATGAAGAAAAACTTGAATTGGAAGTTTCTATGCCTAGAAAATTTATGATGAGTGGGAACCAACTATTAAAATGAAAATTAAAAATTATGAGTTTTATGCTTTTTGTGATTTGGGTGCTAGTGTCTCTACTATTCCCAAAACTTTGTGTGATTTACTAGATTTCCGTGATTTTGATGATTGCTCTCTAAACTTGCATCTTGCGGATTCCACTATTAAGAAACCTATGGTAAGAATTAATGATGTTCTTATTGTTGCTAATATGAATTATGTGCCCGTAGATTTTATCGTTCTTGATACAGATTGCAATCCTTCTTGCCCTATTATTCTCGGTAGACCTTTCCTTAGAACGGTTGGTGCAATTATTCATATGAAGGAAGAGAATATTAGATTTCAATTTCCATTAAAAAAGGGCATGGAACACTTCCCTAGAAAGAAAATAAAATTACCATATGAATCTATCATGAGAGCCACTTATGGATTGCCTACCAAAGATGGCAATACCTAGATCTATTCTTGCTTGTTATGCCTAGCTAGGGGCGTTAAACGATAGCGCTTGTTGGGAGGCAACCCAATTTTATTTTTATTCCTTGATTTTTTGCTTTTGTTTAGTAATAAATAAATTGTGTAGCCTCTGTTTTGGTTGTGTTTTTTGTGTTTAATTAGTGTTTGTGCCAAGTAGAACCGTTGGGAAGACTTGGGGAAAGTCTTTGAACTTACTGTAAAAAACAGAAACTTTAGCGCTCACAAGAACTGCTGTCATTTTTATTTGGAAAGTGCTATTTAGTTAATTCTTTTTGCAGATGATTAATAGATAAATTCCGCACGTCCAGCAATTTATTTTAGAATTTTTAGTGTTCCAGATCTTGCGCTAGCTACAGATTACTACAGACTGTTCTGTTTTTGACAGATTCTGTTTTTCGTGTGTTGTTTTCTTATTTTGATGAATCTAAGGCTAGTAAAATAGTTTATAGTCCATAGGGAAGTCGGAATACAGTAGGTTTAACACCCATATAAATAAATAATGAGTTAATTACAGTACTTTGAAGTGGTATTTTGTTTTCTTTCACTAACGGAGCTCATGAGTTTTCTACTTTAAGTTTTGTGTTGTGAAGTTTTCAAGTTTTGGGTAAAGATTTGATGGATTATGGAACAAGGAGTGGCAAGAGCCTAAGCTTGGGGATGCCCATGGCACCCCCAAGATAATCTAAGGACACCTAAAAGCCAAAGCTTGGGGATGCCCCGGAAGGCATCTCCTCTTTCGTCTACTTCTATCGGTAACTTTACTTGGAGCTATATTTTTATTCACCACATGATATGTGTTTTGTTTGGAGCGTCTTTTATGATTTGAGTCTTTGCTTATTATTTTAACACAATCATACTTTCTTTACACACCTTTTGAGAGAGCATACATGATTTGGAATTTGATAGAATACTCTATGTACTTCACTTATATCTTTTGAGCTTTATAGTTTTGCTCTAGTGCTTCACTTATATCTTTTAGAGCACGGTGGTGGATTTGTCTTATAGAAACTATTGATCTCTCATGATTCACTTAGATTATTTTGAGAGTCTTAATAGCATGGTAATTTGCTTAAAATCCTAATATGCTTGGTATGCAAGATTAATAATAAAACTTCCGTATGAGTGTGTTGAATACTAAGAAGAAATTGATGCTTGATAATTGTTTTGAGATATGAGGATGGTGATATTAGAGTCATGCTAGTTGAATAGTTGTGAATTTGAGAAATTCTTGTGTTAAAGTTTGTGATTCCCGTAGCATGCACGTATGGTGAACCGTTATGTGATGAAGTCGGAGCATGATTTATTTATTGATTGTCTTCCTTATGAGTGGCGATCGGGGACGAGCGATGGTCTTTTCCTACCAATCTATCCCCTAGGAGCATGCGCGTAATACTTTGCTTTGATAACTTCTAGATTTTTGCAATAAGTATATGAGTTCTTTATGACTAATGTTGAGTCCATGGATTATACGCACTTTCCTTCCTTCCAGCATTGCTAGCCTCTCTAATACCGCACACTTTTCACCGGTACCATACACCTACCAAATACCTTCCTCAAAACAGCCACCATACCTACCTATCATGATATTTCCATAGCCATTCCGAGATATATTGCCATGCAACTTTCCACCGTTCCTTTCATTATGACACGCTCCATCTTTGTCATATTGCTAGCATGATCATGTAATTGACATCGTATTTGTGGCAAAGCCACCGTTCATAATTCTTTCATATATGTCACTCTTGATTCATTGCACATCCCGGTACACTCCCCGAGGCATTCATATAGTCATATTTTGTTCTAAGAATTGAGTTGTAATTCATGAGTTGTAAGTAAATAAAAGTGTGATGATCATCATCATTAGAGCATTGTCCCAGTGAGGAAAGGATGACGGAGACTATGATTCCCCCACAAGTCGGGATGAGACTCTGGATGAAAAAAAAATATATATATAAAAAGAGGCCGTAAAAAAAGAGAAAGTCCCAAAAAAAATATGAGAGAAAAATAGAGAAGGGACAATGTTACTATCCTTTTACCACACTTGTGCTTCAAAGTAGCACCATGATCTTCATGATAGAGAGTCTCTCATTATGTCACTTTCATATACTAGTGGGAATTTTTCATTATAGAACTTGGCTTGTATATTCCAATGATGTGCTTCCTCAAAATGCCCTAGGTCTTCGTGAGCAAGCGAGTTGGATCCATACCCACTTAGTTTCTTTTGAGCTTTCATATACTTATAGCTCTAGTGCATCCGTTGCATGGCAATCCCAACTCACTCACATTGATATCTATTGACGAGCATCTCCATAGCCCGTTGATACACCTAGTTGATGTGAGACTATCTTCTCCCTTTTTGTCTTCTCCACAACCACCATTCCAGTCCACCTATAGTGCTATATCCATGGCTCACGCTCATGTATTGCGTGAAGATCGAAAAAGTTTTGAAAATGTCAAAAGTATGAAACAATTGCTTGGCTTGTCATCGGGGATCTGCATGATTTAAATACTTTGTGTGGTGAAGATAGAGCATAGCCAGACTATATGATTTTGTAGGGATAGATTTCTTTGGCCATGATATTTTGAGAAGACATAATTGCTTTGTTAGTATGCTTGAAGTATTATTATTTTTATATCAATATGAACTTTTGTCTTTAATCTTTCGAATCTGAATATTCATACCACAATTAAGAAGATTTACATTGAAATTATGCCAAGTAGCACTCCGCATCAAAAATTCTGTTTTTATCATTTACCTACTCGAGGACGAGCAGGATTAAGCTTGGGGATGCTTGATACGTCTCCAACGTATCTATAATTTTTGATTGCTCCATGCTATATTATCTACTGTTTTAGACATTATTGGGCTTTATTATCCACTTCTATATTAATTTTGGGACTAACCTATTAACCGGAGGCCCAGCCCAGAATTGCTGTTTTTTGCCTGTTTTAGGGTTTCGAAGAAAAGGAATATCAAACGGAGTCCAAACAGAATGAAACCTTCGGAAACGTGATTTTCTCATCAGATAAGATCCAGGAGACTTGGACCTCCGTCAAGAAAGCCACGAGGTGGTCATGAGGGTAGGGGCGCCCCCCTAGGGCGCGCCCCCTGCCTCGTGGGCCCCTCGAAGCTCCACTGACGTACTTATTCCTCCTATATATATCGTCGTACCCCAAAACGATTGGGGACGGAGCCAAAAACCTAATTCCACCACGGCAACATTCTGTATCCACGAGATCCCATCTTGGGGCCTGTTCCGGAGCTCCACCGGAGGGGGCATCGATCACGGAGGGCTTCTACATCATCATCCAAGCCCTCTGATGAAGTGTGAGTAGTTTACTCCAGACCTACGGGTCCATAGTTAGTAGCTAGATGGCTTCTTCTCTCTTTTTGGATCTCAATACAATGTTCTCCCCCTCTCTCATGGAGATCTATTCGATGTAATCTTCTTTTTGCGGTGTGTTTGTTGAGACCGATGAATTGTAGGTTTGTGATCAAGTCTATCTATGAATAATATTTGAATCTTCTTTGAATTGTTTTATGTATGATTGGTTATCTTTGCAAGTCTCTTCGAATTATCAGTTTGGTTTGGCCTACTAGATTGGTTGTTCTTGCCATGGGAGAAGTGCTTAGCTTTGGGTTCGATCTTGCGGTGTCCTTTCCCAGTGACAGAAGGGGCAGCAAGGCACCTATTGTATCGTTGCCATCGAGGATAACAAGATGGTTTTTTTATCATATTGCATGAAACTATCCCTCTACTTCATGTCATCTTTCTTAAGGCGTTACTCTGTTTTTAACTTAATACTCTAGATGCATGCTGGATAGCGGTCGATGAGTGGAGTAATAGTAGTAGATGCAGAATCGTTTCGGTCTACTTGTCTCGGACGTGATGCCTATATACATGATCATACCTAGATATTCTCATAACTATGCTAAATTCTGTCAATTATTCAACAGTAATTTGTTCACCCACCGTAGAATACTTATGCTCTTGAGAGAAGCCACTTGTGAAACCTATGGCCCCCGGGTCTCTTTCTCATCATATCAATCTCCATCACTTTATTATTGCTTTGCTTTTACTTCATTTACTTTGCATCTTTATACCAAAAATACCAAAAAATATTATTTATCATCTCTATCAGATCTCACTTTCGTAAGTGACCGTGAAGGGATTGAGAACCCCTAAGCGCGTTGGTTGAGTCGAGCTATTGTTTTTGTGTTGGTACGAGGGACTCGAGCGTAGCCTCCTACTGGATTGATACCTTGGTTCTCAAAAACTGAGGGAAATACTTACGCTACTTTGCTGCATCATCCCTTCCTCTTCGGGGAAATCCAACGCAGTGCTCAAGAGGTAGCAATTATCAACACAATGGTCTCTTGGAGATCCATATGATGTAAGTCCTTTTGCGGTGTGTTTGTTGGGATTGGATGAACTTTGAGTTTATGATCAGATCTATGTTTTTATCCATGAAAGTTATTTGAGTCTTCTTTGATCTCTTATATGCATGATTGCTTATAGCCTCGTATTTCTTCTCCGATATTTGGGTTTTGTTTGGCCAACTTGATCTATTTATCCTGCAATGGGAAGAGGTGCTTTGTAGTGGGTTCGATCTTACAGTGCTTGATCCGAGTGACAAAAGGGGAACCGACACATATGTATCGTTGCTACTAAGAATAACAAGATGGGATCTATATCTTCACAATAGATAAACGGATATTGTCTACATCATGGCATCATTCTTATTGCATTACTTCGTTTTTTCATGAACTTAATACACTAGATGAATGTTGGATAGCGGTCGATGTGTGGAGTAATAGTAGTAGATGCAGGCAGGAGTCGGTCTACTAATCTTGGACGTGATGCCTATATAGTGATCATTTCCTGGATATCGTCATGATTATTTGAAGTTCTATCAATTGCCCAATAGTAATTATTTTCCCACTGTTTGCTATTTTTCTCAAGAGAAGCTACTAGTGAAACCTACGACCCCTGGGTCTCTTTTCATCATATTTGCCTTTGTGATCTATTTTCCTTTGCACTTATTTTCAGATCTATTAAACCAAAAATACAAAAATACCTTGCTGAAATTTATTTGTTCCGCGATCTATTTATCCTATCTACCACTTTTACCTCACGTTATTTGCCCATCTTGAGGCGCCGTACCCGAAAGGGATTGACAACCCCTTTAACACGTCGGGTTGCGAGTATTTGTTATTTGTGTGCAGGTGTTGTTTACGTGGTGTGAGGAGGTTCTCCTACTAGTTCGATAACCTTGGTATCATCACTAAGGGAAATACCTACCGTCGCTATACTGCATCATCCCTTCCTCTTTGGCGAAATACCGACATAGCTCTAGCAGACATCAAAAAGAATTTCTGGCGCCGTTGCTGGGGAGGATCTTCAACATCAACCATGTTCCTAATCAGAAATCTCATCTCCTTTCAATTTACATTATTTTCCATTTGCCTCTCATTTTCCTCTTCCCCACTTCACAAAAATTTGCCCTTTTATTCGCCCTCTTTTTCGTTCACCATTTTCTCGTCAGATCTGTTTTTCGCGTGCAGTCTTGTTATCACTTTTTGTCGTTATGGATTTCTCTTCTTCTATTGCGTGCACCCCCGAGAACGAGGTTCTCAACTTCAAACAAAGGGGAGGAGAAAATTTAAAAGATGCTTGGTATAGGATTTGCAATGCTCATAATAGATCTATTCATAAGCAATCTACCGTTGTTCTTCTTCGTTGTTTTTATGTGGGCATTACCACTTGGTACAAATTCGTCCTTGGATACGATTACCGTTGGGAATTTCTTGATGTGTCCTTCTCTTGATGCTTTTAATGCTTTGGGAAATTTAGTGGGTTCACCACCACTAGTTATCAATGAAACAATATTGTCTCTCGATCATGTTATGGAAAGACTAGATGGTATTGAAAAGAAAATGCTTACCATAGAACATATTGAAAACTTGGATAGAAAAATGCAAAGTTATGCTACTAAGGTTGGGTCAAAAGCGGGAGACATTTTTAAGTTGCTAAACGAAAAAGGAACTATAATTCATGAAAGAATCGAAGAAAGCTCGTCTAGGATTGATAAACTAGAAGAATTTTTTTCTAATCTAGGTACGGCTTTTGCTTCCGCTAAAACTCCCATGAAAATTAGCAAGACTACTCAAGTCACTAAAAACAAAGATGCAACTTCTAGCAATGATAAAGGAGATCTTAAGATGATTAGTATCCATCCCATGTTCATTGAAGTCATAAGAGACCCTTTTTGCGAAAATAAGTTTTTCAATTTCATGCCTAGAAGTATCGTCGCTGAGAATTTATATGCAAAATCCTTGAAAAATCCTAAGTGTTCGATCAAAGAATTGGACAAGGATGACAAAACCTATATCCTACGTGTTATGCCTAGCTAGGGGCGTAAAATGATAGCGCTTATTGGGAGGCAACCCAATGAATAAAATTTATTTTTGCTTTTTGCTTTCTGTTCTTGTGTGTTAGCACAATTATGCTACTGTTATTATTGTGTTTTTTGTGTTTTAATTAGTGTTTGTGCCAAGTAAGGCCTTTGGGAAGACTTGGGTGAAAGTTGATTTGATCTTGCTGAAAAACAGAAACTTTTGCGCTCACGAGATTATTTCATTTTTAACAGAAGAGCGATTTTGAGTTGATTCTTTTTACAAAAGATTAATAGACAAATTCCGGACATCCACCTATTTATTTCGGAATTTTTGGAGTTACATAAGTATTTGAAATATTCAGATTGCTATAGACTATTCTGTTTTTGACAGATTCTGTTTTTCTTTGCATTGTGTGCTTGTTTTGATGATTCTATGGTTTTATTTGATGAGTTTTTGCCATAGAAAAGTTGGAATACCATATATATAATGTAAAACCAAAATAAGAATAGGTTTGCTACAATACTTATAGTAGTGGTTTGGTTTGTTATACTAACGGATCTCACGAAGATTTTGTTTGAGTTTTGTGTGATTGAAGTTTTCAAGTGTTGGGTGATCTTACGATGGATGAAGGAATAAGGATTAGCAAAAGGCTAACCTTGGGGATGCCCAAGGCACCCCAAGATAATATTCAAAGAAGTAGCAAGCAACTAAGCTTGGGGATGCCCCGGAGTGGCATCCCTGCTTTCTTCTAACAACCATTAGTATTTTACTTGAAACTATATTTTTATTCGTCACATAATATGAGTTTTGCTTGGAGCGTCTTGTATGATATGAGTCTTTTATTGTTTTGTTTTGTGTTTTAAGTTTTGAATCCTTGCTATACACACCCTTTTGAGAGAGCCAAAAATTATGCTATGCTTGCTCCTATGCTTCACTTAAATTTTTAGAGCCATGGATTTGCTTTAGTGCTTCACTTATATCTTTTTGAGCATGGTGTGCTTTGTTATTTTTGAAGAAATGCTCTCATGCTTCACTTAGATTTATTTGGGAGTTAGTAAGTTTTTAGAAATTCTCTCTTGATTCACTTAGATTATTTTGAGAGAAAGAAAAAATTATGCTCATGATCTTCACATATATTTGTTTGAGCTTATCAAAAGCAACATATGAAAATATTCCCAAAGTGATAGATATCCAAGGAGGATATAATAAAGACTTTCATGAAGATCATTGGACAAAATAAAATTGATTCTTAGTAATGGTTTTGAGATATGGCGATATGATATGTGAGTTATGTTGATGAGTAATTGTGCTTTAGTAAGAATATTGATGTTAAGGTTTGTGATTCCCTATGCAAGCACGAAAGTCAATAGTTATGCAATGAAATTTATATCCTCCTTATGGTGCATTATTCGGTGTTACTTATGCTTAATGCTTGGGTATGAGATTTTTCGCTTTTTGGTTGGTCGCTTCTCAATATTTTTACTAGTCTTCATTTTGTACTAAGTATGATCACTACTTGTGCATGCAAAACCCTTTAAACCAGTTTTGCCGTATGAGTCCACTATACCTACCTATATGCGGTATTTTCATGCCGTTCTAAGCAATTTTGCATGTGCATCTCTAATTTTCAAAATAAATTTCTATTTTGTGTGCTCTACCGCTCGCGAGGCAATGAAGGGTGACCAATATTTTCCTTGCTAGATGTGTTATTCTCACGATGAGTGTTTATTCACTTGTCATTGCACGAGGGTATGACAAAGGTATTAGGGATGCCAAGTACTGAAATGAAAAATGAATTTACTTTATGTTGTCAAATAATAAATTCCTTGGAAAGTGTTGGTATGGAGGGCAACCGTGGATTCGGCTAGCCATGGAAAGTGAAAGTAATGGTGGAAAAAGGATTAAACTTTATTTTCTATTTGGGAAACCCCTAGGATGTATCTAGCATGGAAAGTGTTGGGATGCTCCAAGTCATTTTCGTTGGTGGGAATAGTATGCCTCTCAAAAATATTTTTATCTCTCAGTTTAAGCTTTGAGCTCTGGCGCCTCTACAAATCCCTACTTCCCTCCGCGAAGGGCCTTTCTTTTACTTATGTAATTTTTATTTTGAATTTGAGTCCCCATCTTCTCTCATAAAGCACCAACTAAGGGGCACTATGATAGTATTTGAGCATTGTGTGTAGCTAATATTCGAGTGTGTTTCATGAATGGATCAATGGTTGAGCATGATGGGCTAGGGATAACTTGCTTTAGTGTTGATATTTTGAAAGACATGGTTGAGCATTAAAGTCTTCATGTCAAAACTAGACTATTGCTTTGAATCATATAAAAGTCCATATGTCCATGCTATAAAGAAAAGAAATGTGATGAACATGTTAGGCAGCATTCCACATCAAAATTCTGTTTTTTATCATTTACCTACTCGAGGACGAATAGGAATTAAGCTTGGGGATTCTCCAATGTATCTATAATTTTTATTGTTCCATGCTGTTATATTATCATTCTTGGATGTTTTACAATCATTTTATATCATTTTTGGTACTAACCTATTGACATAGTGTCCAGTGCCACTTGCTGCTTTCTGCATGTTTTTTACATCGCAGGAAATCAATATCAAACGGAGTCCAAACGCAGCAAAACTGCTGGAGGATTTTTTTGGGCCAGAAGACGTCAAGTGGGCGAAGAAAGCACCTGGGGGTGGCTCGAGGGGAGCAGCACCTACTAGGGCGCGCCAGGAGGCCCAGGTGTGCCTTGGTGGGTTGTGCCCACCTCGGGTGCCCACTGAACCGCCTCTTTGCTCTATAAATACCCCAATATTCCAGAAACCCTTGGGGAGTCGACGAAAATAAATTCTAGCCGCCGCAGAGTCCAGAACCACCAGATCCAATCTAGACACCATCATAGAGGGGTTCACCACTTCCATTGGTGCCTCTCCGATGATGCGTGAGTAGTTCTTTGTAGACCTACGGGTCCATAGTTAGTAGCTACATGGCTTCCTCTCTCTCTTGATTATCAATACAATGGTCTCTTGGAGATCTATATGTTGTAAGTCCTTTTGCAGTGTGTTTGTTGGGATCCGATGAACTTTGAGTTTATGATCAAATCTATGTTTTTATCCATGAAAGTTATTTGAGTCTTCTTTGATCACTTATATGCATGATTTATTATAGCCTCGTATTTCTTCTCTAATATTTGGGTTTTGTAGGCCAACTTGATCTATTTATCTTGCAATGGGAAGAGGTGCTTTGTAGTGGGTTCGATCTTACGGTGCTTGATCCCAATGACAGAAGGGGAACCAGCACATATGTATCGTTGCTACTAAGGATAACAAGATGGGATCTATATATTTGCAATAGATAAACGGATCTTGTCTACATCATGTCATCGTTCTTATTGCATTACTCTGTTTTTCATGAACTTAATACACTAGATGCATGCTGGATAGCCGTCGATGTGTGGAGTAATAGTAGTAGATGCAGGCAAGAGTCGGTCTACTAATCTTGGATGTGATGCCTATATAATGATCATTGCCTAGATATCGTCATGATTATTTGAAGTTCTATCAATTGCCCAATAGTAATTGTTTTCCCACCGTTTGCTATTTTTCTCGACAGAAGCCAATAGTGAAACCTACGGTCCCCGGGTCACTTTTCATCAAATTTTCCTTTGTGATCTATTTTCCTTTGCATTTATTTTCATATCTATTAATCCAAAAATACAAAAATACCTTGCTGCAATTTATTTGTTCTGCGATCTATTTATCCTATCTACCACTTTTGCCTCACGTTATTTGCCCATCTTGAGGCGCCATACCCAAAAGGGATTGACAACCCCTTTAACACATCGGGTTGTGAGTATTTGTTATTTGTGTGCAGGTGCTGTTTACATGGTGTGAGGAGGTTCTCCTACTGGTTCGATAACCTTGGTCTCATCACTGAGGGAAATACCTACCGTCGCTATACTGCATCATCCCTTCCTCTTTGGGGAAATACTGACGTAGTTCTAGCAGACATCACGTATCAACATCCCCAAGCTTAATTCTTGCTTGTCCTCGAGTAGGTAAATGATAAAAACAAAAAATCTGATGTTGAATGCTACCTAGCATGTTTATCTTGTAATCTCTTTTATGGTACAAATTTTGAGAAACGATGAAGTAATTGATATCAACATAATAATATCCATGAATAGAAGAATATAGTCAATACTTTTTCAAAATATATGATGATTGACGAGTGTTATCCCTACTCTTTATCATGTAAGCGTCGCATGACTGCGCCTTCTGCAATAGCCTAGATTTTGGCCCTTTTCCTTTTCTTTTGATTTATTTGGTTTTGCTCTATTTTTCTTTTTGGAGTGGTTCTGTGGCCTTGCCACCTGGGAAATCATCCTCATTCCCCCTCCCAAGTGGCTAGTAATTCTCAAAACCTTGCCAAGATCATGTCACTTCACTCCTTGACCAAACCCTAAAATTCTTTTCTAGGGAAAATTCCTTTTTCATTAAAGGAATGACCCTATCTGCCCTAGGTTGTGAAGCAACATATATTTATATCCATCCAAAAATCCCCAAATAATTCTCATAATTCCTTTGGTTCATATGTAGGTCAAATATGTCCAAACATTTCCTTGGCCAGTTCAAAAATATTTCCCCAATATTCCTTTTTCTATTCTACCCTGAATGGCACTTTGTGAAGGAAGTGTCATTTATATTTTTCCTAGTGGCTCCCAACCTTTTTGGGCATGCTTATATGTCCAAATAATTAACTCATGCACAAGTTCAACTTTATTTGCCTAGCCAATCTTCCTCAGTGAATTTTCAAAGTTTCTGTCAGGCAGAAGGTTTTGTGAAGGAAGTACTAGCTAGGAGTATCCAAATGAGTTGAACTTTTGCACACTCCTTAATGTGCTCATATTAATCCCCTCCACCTAGTTGCAGCCCCATCCAATCATCTATGTGAACACAGGACAAATCTTTGATTCTGGCAATATTTTCAGGTTGTGAAGCAAGTGCATTTTATATTGCTTCGAAAATCCTGATAAATTATATGATCATTCTCCTACCCATAAAACATCTCTCCACCCAATTTGGAATCATTTCATTGAGCCATTTGATCACCAAAATTATTTCAAGTTTCTGGACAGAATGATGTTTATGAAGCAAGTGCCATTTTGGCTTGTCCATTTGGCATGAGCTTTTTACAGCATCTTCATATGTCCAAATAATAAAGCTTTACCCAATCTTAGCCCAAGTTTCTTCTCCAGGTGAGTGCATCATCCAAATTTAGTTTCTGACCAGATTTGGCAGTTGCAAAGCAACTATATTAAATCTTGGTTCAAATCCCCTCAAAACCTCCAGGACTGTAGTCCTTCGATAGATAAACCTCCCAGACAACCCCATTTACCCCAATCAAGTTCATGTTGATCAGCAGTTCTTTGCCAAGTTTGATGCAGTAAACTTCAGAGCTTAGTTACCATTTAACCATAGAGTCTTTAACCAAGTTACTATCTCAGTTGCAACCTCCCTAGGAAGGACAAGCCCCCAGATATCATTTGGCATAGCTTGTGGCACTGTTTGCACCAGTGCACACGGTGACCACCGTTTTGGCATGCCATGAGCGTGTCCAGAACGTCGCTTTGCTAGGCCCCTCATCTGCTCGTCGTCTTAGCACGCGTAAGCATGTCCCTTGGCTTCATCTCATCGTCGCAGTTCCTCTGGACCCCTCTCCCCCTCCTGCAGCTTCCTCACAAACGCAAACCACCGCGCGCCCGTACAATAGAGATTTGGCGCTGCTCGTCACCGTCGTCTTCCTCCCTGTGCTCCCTTGGCCGTCTCCTCCCCGTGAGAACCTCCACTACTCCTCCTGCGTCGTCTACCTTCGAGCTCGCGAGCGTGGGCATGTGTCTGCGGCGCAGGACACACATCTATGGCGGTGCCAGCTCGGCCTCCTTCCCCGCTGGCTATTTGAGCTCTCCCCCGAGCCCTCCGAGTTCACCACTAGCCTCCTGCACTTCCTCTAGCCTCCCCTGACCACTTCACCGAGCTCGAGATGCCCTCCATGACCGCCGGCCATGCTCGACTAAATTCTCTCAACACCGAGCTCGTTCCTCTCCCCCTCCACCACCAAAGGCATCCACCACCTCCTAGAAGCCTCCCTGCCGTGCCCCTCCTCCTTTGTTGGCCTCTGGCCGCGGTCCCCATCTGCGCCCGACACCACTATCTGCCATGCTCGTGGCAGCCACTGCTCTGGTCTTGCGCGGCGTGCGCGAAACCCCTGGATGGCTGCGCCTCGGTCCCCTGAGCACTCCGGTAGCCAGAACTCCGCCGGAGGTGGCCGGAGTCACCCGGGGCAATCGCCAGCGCCGGCGCCCTCCCTCTGCTCTGCGCCACATTGGGAGGAAGAAGAGGAGGAGTGGGAGGAGAGAGAGGAGGGGTTTGACCAGGCACGGGCCCCGCGCGCCAGCCCTTCAGCCATTAACCCGGCCAGCCCATGTGGATAACCGACGGGCCCTGATACGTCTCCAACGTATCTATAATTTTTGATTGCTCCATGCTATATTATCTACTGTTTTGGACTATATTGGGCTTTACTTTCCACTTTTATATTATTTTTGGGACTAACCTATTAACCGGAGGCCCAACCCAGAATTGCTATTTTTTTGCCTATTTCAGTGTTTCGAAGAAACGGAATATCAAATGGAGTCCAAACGGAATAAACCTTTCTGGAACGTGATTTTCTTCCGGAATTTGACCCAGGAGACTTGGACCCTACGCCAAGGAAGCTTCGAGGTGGGCACGAGGTAGGGGGCGCAACCTGTACCCCCAGGCGCGCCCCCACCCTCGTGGGCCCACCGAAGCTCCACCGACGTACTTCTTCCTCCTATATATACCTACGTACCCCCAAACGAACAGATACGGAGCCAAAAACCTAAATTCCACAGCCACAACTTTATGTAGCCATGAGATCCCATCTTGGGGCCTGTTACGAAGCTCCACCGGAGAGGGCCATCATCACGGAGGGTTTCTACATCATCTTAGCCTCTCCGATGAAGGGTGAGTAGTTTACCTCAGACCTTCGGGTCCATAGTTTTTAGCTAGATGGCTTGTTCTCTCTTTTTGGATCTCAATACAAAGTTCTCCCCCTCTCTTGTGGAGATCTATTCGATGTAATCTTCTTCTTTTGTGCAGTGTGTTTTTTGAGACCGATGAATTGTGGGTTTATGATCAAGTCTATCTATGAATAATATTTGAATTTTCTCTGAATTCTTTTATGTATGATTGGATATCTTTACAAATCTCTTCGAATTATCAGTTTGGTTTGGCCTACTAGATTGGTTTTTCTTGCCATGGGAGAAGTGCTTAGCTTTGGGTTCGATCTTGCGGTGTCCTTTCCCAGTGACAGAAGGGGCAGCAAGGCACGTATTGCATCGTTGCCATCGAGGTTAACAACATGGGGTTTATTTCATATTGCATGAATTTATCTCTCTACATCATGCCATCTTGCTTAAAGCGTTACTCTGTTTTTAACTTAATAGTCTAGATGCATGCTGGATAGCGGTCGATGAGTGGAGTAATAGTAGTAGATGCAGAATCGTTTCGGTCTACTTGTCACGGACGTGATGCCTATATACATGATCATGCCTAGATATTCTCATAACTATGCTCAATTCTGTCAATTGCTCAACAGTAATTTGTTCACCCACCGTAGAATACTTATGCTCTTGAGAGAAGCCACTAGTGAAACCTATGTCCCTCGGATCTATTCTCAATATATCAATCTCCATCACTTTAATCTTGCTTTGCTTTTTTACTTTGCCTTTTACTTTTCACTTTGCATCTCTATACCAAAAATACCAAAAATATTATATCTATCAGATCTCACTCTCGTAAGTGACCGTGAAGGGATTGACAACCCCTAATCGCGTTGGTTGCGAGTAGCTATCGTTTTGTGCAGGTAAGAGGGACTTGGGCGTGGCCTCCTACTGGATTGATACCTTGGTTCTCAAAAACTGAGGGAAATACTTACGCTACTCTACTGCATCATACTTTCCTTGAAAGGCAATTCAATTCTTGTGTCGGTGCTTTGCCCTCTTTCACCGGTTCAATTCTTCATAGAACTAATAGTCTTGCGAATGCTATTGCCATGCTTATCGTTGAACTTGAAAGGAAATTTATGCATATGCACCCATCTATACAAAGAATTTTCCTAGAATTTTTTAATATCGAGCATTCTTCTGTTAAGCGTGCCGCTACTATCTTTTTGGCTCATGAATTCAGATTTATAATAAAAGAATCCAAAGAAATCTTTGCGCACTATAGGGTGGACGCTGGTCGTCCTCCCATAGAATCTATCCTCTTTGATCAAGAAGAAATTATGCGCTTTCAATCTCTTGACTATGTTGCCTTCAATGAAAACCATATAAAAAGGTGCCAATCAATATTTTAATTGATAGAATCTCTGAACTTAATGATTTGGCTATTCGAAACAATGAGCTAGGATGCTCTCTTGAGTTTAGGCTCACAAGGTTCTGTCAAAAGAATGCTTATAATGATGAATTGGTTGTGTAATACGAAGGGCCGAAAGAGGAACCTATACCTCCTAAAATTGATCTTGGGGACCTCTGTCCTATTAAATTTAGCTCTTTTGATTACTTTTGCTTGCCTCAAAGAAAACTTGCTGCCGAACGTAGAGAATATGAAATGAGTTTCACCGATCTATCTTATTACTACGGCACAGCCTAGATCTATCCTCGCTTTTATGCCTAGCTAGGGGCGTTAAACGATAGTGCTTGTTGGGAGGCAACCCAATTTTATTTTTAGCTTTTTTTGTTTTTCTTCTGTTAAGGAATAAATAACCCATCTACCTTCTGTCTGGATGTGGTTTTATGTTTTAATTAGTGTTTGTGCCAAGTTAGACCTATTGGATCTTCTTGGATGATAGTTATTTGATCTTGCTGCAATTTCCAGAAACTTTGTGTTTAGTGGCCGAATTTTTAAAAATCACCAGAACGTGATAAAATACTGATTCCAATTTCTGCTGATCAATAAACAAATTTTCTAGGTTGTCCAATTTTAGTAGATTGTTTGGAGTTCCAGAAGTTTGTGTTAGTTACAGATTACTACAGACTCTTCTGTTTTTGACAGATTCTATTGTTCATGTGTTGTTTGCTTATTTTGATGAATCTATGGTTAGTAAAATAGTTTATAATCCATAGAGAACTTGGAATACAATAGGTTTAACACCAATATAAATAAAGAATGAGTTCATTTTAGTAACTTGAAGTGATCTTTTGTTTTCTTTCTCTAACGGAGCTCACGAGATTTCTATTTAGTTTTGTGTTGTGAAGTTTTCAAGTTTGGGTGAATTCTTGTGATGGATTATGGAACAAGGAGTGGCAAGAGCCTAAGCTTGGGGATTCCCATGGAACCCCCAAGATAATCCAAGGATACCAAAAAGTCAAAGCTTGGTGATGCCCCGGAAGGCATCCCCTCTTTCGTCCACTTCCATCGGTAATTTACTTGGAGCTATATTTTTATTCACCAACATGATATGTGTTCTTCTTGGAGCGTCTTGTATTATTTGTGTCTTTGGTTGTCAGTGTGCCACAATCATCCTTGCTGTACACTCCTTTTGAGAGAGCCATACATGAATTAGAATTTGATATAATACTGTATGTGCTTCACTTACATCTTTTGAGCTAAGTAGTTTTGGTCTATGTGCTTCACTTATATCTTTTGAGCGTTATAATTCCGCTCTATGTGTTTCACTTAGATATTTTAGAGAACGGTGGTGGATTTGTTTTAAAGAAACTATTGATCTCTCATGCTTCACTTAAATTATTTTGAGAGTCTTAATAGCATGGTAATTTTCTTAATAGTAACATGCTTGGTATTCAAGATTTGTGAAACTTTCTTTTGAGTGTGTTGAATACTAAGAAAAGTTGGATGCTTGATAATTGTTTTGAGATATGGAGGTAGTAATATCAAAGTCATGCTAGTAGAGTAATTGTGAATTTGAGAAGTGCTTGAGTTAAAGTTTGCAAGTCCCGTAGCATGCACGTATGGTAAACGTTATGCAACAAATTTGAAACATGAGGTGTTATTTGATTGTCCTTCTTATGAGTGGCGGTCGGGGACGAGACATGGTATTTTCCTACCAATCTATCCCCCTAGGAGCATGCGCATAATACTTTGGTTTTTGATGGCTTGTAGATTTTTGTAATAAGTATATGAGTTCTTTATGACTAATGTTGAGTCCATGGATTATACGCACTCTCACCCTTCCATCATTGCTAGCCTCTACGGTATCGTGCATTGCCCTTTCTCACATCGAGAGTTGGTGCAAACTTCGCTGGTGCATCCAAACCCCGTGATATGATACGCTCTTTCACACATAAACCTCCTTATATCTTCGTCAACACAGCCACCATACCTACCTATTATGGCATTTCCATAGCCATTCCGAGATATATTGCCATGCAACTTTCCACCATCTAGTTTATCATGACACATTCATCATTGTCATATTGCTTAGCATGATCATGTAGTTGACATAGTATTTGTGGCAAAGCCACCTTTCATAATTTTTTCATACTTGTCACTCTTGATTCATTGCATATCCCGGTACACCGCCGGAGGCATCCATATAGTCATACTTTGTTCTAGTATCGAGTTGTAATCATTGAGTTGTAAATAAATAGAAGTGTGATGATCATCATTCAATAGAGCATTGTCCCAAAAAAAGGCCAAAGAAAAAAAAGAAGGCCCCAAAAAAAGAGAAAATAAATAAAAAGGGGAAATGCTACTATCCTTTTTTCCACACTTGTGCTTCAAAGTAGCACCATGTTCTTCATATAGAGAGTCTCTTGAGTTATCACTTTCATATACTAGCGGGAATTTTCATTATAGAACTTGGCTTGTATATTCTAACAATGGGCCTGCTCAAGTGCCCTAGGTCTTCGTGAGCAAGCAAGTTGGATGCACACCCACTCAGTTTCTTTTGTTTAGCTTTCATACATTTATAGCTCTAGTGCATCCGTTGCATGGCAATCCCTACTCCTTGCATTAACGTCAATCGATGGGCATCTCCATAGCCCATTGATTAGCCTCATTGATGTGAGACTTTCTCCTTTTTGTCTTCTCCACATAACCCCCATCATTATATTCTAGTCCACCCATAGTGCTATATCCATGGCTCACGCTCATGTATTGCATGAAAGTTTATGAGTTTGAAATTATTAAGGTATGAAACAATTGCTTGGCTTGTCATCGGGGTTGTGCATGATGAGAGCATTCTTGTGTGACGAAAATGGATCATGACTAAACTATATGATTTTGTAGGGATGAACTTTCTTTGGCCATGTTACTTTAAGAAAACATAATTGCTTTGTTGATTTGCTTGAAGTATTATTATTCTCTATATCAATATGAACTTTTGTCTTTAATCTTACTAATATGAATATTCATACCATAATTAAGATGTTTTGCATTGAAATTATGCCAAATAGCACTCCGCATCAAAAATTCTCTTTTTATCATTTACCTACTCGAGGACGAGCAGGAATTAAGCTTGGGGATGCCTGATACGTCTCCAACGTATCTATAATTTTTGATTGTTCCATGCTATATTATCTACTGTTTTGGACTATATTGGGCTTTATTTTCCACTTTTATATTATTTTTGGGACTAACCTATTAACCGGAGGCCCAGCCCAGAATTGCTGTTTTTTTGCCTATTTCAGTGTTTCGAAGAAACGGAATATCAAACGGAATCCAAACGGAATAAACCTTTCTGGAACGTGATTTTCTTCCCGAATATGACCCAGGAGACTTGGACCCTACGTCAAGGAAGCTTCGATGTGGGCACGAGGTAGGGGGCGCACCCTATACCCCTAGGCGCGCCCCACCATCGTGGGCCCATCGAAGCTCCACCGACGTACTTCTTCCTCCTATATATACCTACGTACCCCCAAACAAACAGATACTGAGCCAAAAACCTAATTCCACCACCGCAACTTTCTGTATCCACGAGATCCCATCTTGGGGCCTGTTCCGGAGCTCCGCCGAAGAGGGCCGTCATCACGGAGGGTTTCTACATCATCATAGCCTCTTCGATGAAGTGTGAGTAGTTTACCTCTGACCTTCGGGTCCATAGTTATTAGTTAGATGGCTTCTTCTCTCTTTTTGGATCTCAATACAAAGTTCTCCCCCTCTCTTGTGGAGATCTATTCGATGTAATCTTCTTCTTTTTTGAAGTGTGTTTGTTGAGACTGATGAATTGTGGGTTTATGATCAAGTCTATCTATGAATAATATTTGAATCTTCTCTGAATTCTTTTATGTATGATTGGTTATCTTTGCAAGTCTCTTCGAATTATCAGTTTGGTTTGGCCTACTAGATTGGTTTTTCTTGCCATGGGAGAAGTGCATAGCTTTGGGTTCGATCTTGCGGTGTCCTTTCCCAGTGACAGAAGGGGCAGCAAGGCACATATTGCATTGTTGCCATCGAGGATAACAAGATGGGGTTTATTTCATATTGCATGAATTTATCTCTCTACATCATGTCATCTTGCTTAAAGCGTTACTCTGTTTTTAACTTAATAGTCTAGATGCATGCTGGATAGCGATCGATGAGTGGAGTAATAGTAGTAGATGCAGAATCGTTTCGGTCTAGTTGTCACGGACGTGATGCCTATATACATGATCATGCCTAGATATTCTCATAACTATGCTCAATTCTGTCAATTGCTTAACATCAATTTGTTCACCCACCGTAGAATACTTATGCTCTTGAGAGAAGCCACTAGTGAAACCTATGGCCCCCGGGTCTATTCTCATCATATCAATCTCCATCACTTTAATCTTGCTTTGCTTTTTTTACTTTGCCTTTTACTTTTCACTTTGCATCTCTATACCAAAAATACCAAAAATATTATATCTATCAGATCTCACTCTCGTAAGTGACCGTGAAGGGATTGACAACCCCTAATCGCGTTGGTTGCGAGTAGCTATTGTTTTGTGCAGGTACGAGGGACTTGAGCGTGGCCTCCAACTGGATTGATACCTTGGTTCTCAAAAACTGAGGGAAATACTTACGCTACTCTACTGCATCATCCTTTCCTCTTCGGGGAAATCCAACGCAAGCTCAAGAGGTAGCAGGCCCCACAGCCCGTGGGACCCGCACGTCAGCGACCCCAAGCCCCGGCCCCGCATCTGATGACATGGATAAGTGGACACGTATTCTGGTAAGTACGTTTTTAACTTCTGAAAGCGTATTTCCTTATATCCGTTTCTTCCTTATCCACTCAGGGACTTGTTTCTGATGATATTTTTACAGAAAAGTCCCTGATCTTCTACACCTCATAACTCCACAACAGTAACTCCGTTTGAGGTGAATCCAATGCTCACTTCTTCGTTTCATCGAGCTCGTTCTGATGGAACCACTTTCACCATGTTTTGACATTCTGAAAATGACCATTATGCCCTTGCCCTTATTTAGCCCCTTTGAGAGAGAAAGATTTCTGGCGATTCGTTCCGTGAGTTTCTCGCACTTTCTCCCGGTGATTTCTTCCACCCCAGGCAAGCCACACCCTCCATTTGCATCACTGTAATGCAGTGACATGGTTTAATCTATTTGAACTTGTTTAAAATATTGCTTTAGCTACATGACTCTATGCATGGCATTTTCTCGGAGTATTATTTTGATCTTGCTGTTGCCATGCTATTTTTGGATTACTAGGAGTTATGTTTGTAGTTGATGAGTATCATGTTGTCATTGGAGTATTAGTGGCTGGTATTATGATTAGTTTCATGTTGGTATCTGGTATTATATTTTGGAGTACCGCTTTGAATGTCATGCTGCCTTTGGACTATTAGTGGTTAGTATGATTATCTTTATGACGATAGTTGATGTTCTATTGCTTGGAGTATTATTTTCGGAGATGGTGTTTACATGTGGATCTTAGTTGTATAGCTTGTTCTTGCATATTGGAGTAGTAGTATTATTGTTTTTAGACTCATCATGATAGTAGTGTTATGCTATCCTCGGAGTATTTTGGTATGATGATATTATGCTTGGATTATTTGTTGGATATTGCTATGTCTTGGATTATAGTTTGATAGTTGATATCGGAGTATCAGTTATCACAGTTATATTTTGGGGTTAAATTCCATCATTAAGTTGGTCAAGTGCCACCGAACCGGGCTTTTCCACTGCAACCACATTTGCCTTTTACGGGAAGGCCCTAATGCGATGCTATTGTCATGCCTCTCGCCGGTGCCTCCAACGAGGGAAGGTTATGCGCGGGCGCTACCCTAATCAGGCAGGATGGCATAAGCCTTGTGTGCTCGTAGTTGGTATTGAGAGCGCTTGTCCCCGTTTGGGACCGTTTTGCCACGACGGTGGCCGTTGGTGTCTGGGGTAGACATGGGGCCACCCATGACTTAGCCAAGTGGGGAGTGAGTCGGAGTGGACGGGAGAGTGTCATGGCAGTAGATCGGTTTTGTCGGAACACCGTTGGTCCACCCGAATGGGAGTGCGAGGCCATGAGTTCGGTGGTGTGGGTACAGTGCGCTACCTCTGCAGAGTGTGTGTGTTTAATCTATCGATAGCCGCGTCCTGGGTCATGGGCATAAGTTCGTACTAGGTCACACCGTTCGATGAACACTCACATGAAGGAATGGCTTATAGGTGATGTATATGTTGATATTGTGAGCTATACCAGTTTGGTAGGATGATGATGGTGATGCTGGGATGATCTTGAGAAGGATCATTCAGTTTGTGATGTGGTCATGAGGTGATCATGTGGATGTTCCGTTTGTGATACGTGAGTGATCACCATTTTTTTTTGATCATGAGGTGATCAAGATGGTATATTGCTTGGCTGGTTAGCCAAGTGTGAGATGGTTCATGTGGTACTTGAGATCTGAGATGATGGCTTATCAGTATTCTAGTATTTCATATCATGATTATTAGTTGCTTCATCATGGTAGCTGTTAATTTAATTAACCTGCTTTATGCTATGTTGTTGTCTTGCCTTGATGTTTTTGGTTGTTGTGAGCTTGCAAGTACATTCAATGTACTGACCTGGCGTGTCATGTCAGATTGCAGGTGATGCCGTGATTCCTTGATTTCTTGCCATGGTTTTCGTTCGTGCGAGCTAGATCGTGTCCCATCCAGAGTCCCTACGGAGTGGAGTTCACTACCTTCATCGTTGTTCTGCTGCTATGAGTTGTTCCACTACTAGCATAGAGCAAGTGTAGTATCACAGGTGTAGTGTCGCCGTGCTGATGTGCTTCTTTGTAACATCAGACCCTTGTATTATTATTCTTGTAATAAGGGATGATTTGTTCTATGTCAAGAAGTGCCATATTCCAGAGACTTCTCCTCGATCTCTAGGCTGGAATACGGGGCATTCCGGTTTCTCTGAGCCGGGGTGCCACAGGTTTGGTATCAGAGCAGGTCTGGCTGTAGGACGCCCTAATCAGTGCGAGCGGTAGAAATCGGTAGTATAAAGTCTGGTTGTTTGTTGCATTTGGTTGATGCATTTGTTTGTTGCATAGCATGCATATAGCCTTATTATTTGATTCTAACGGTTTATCTAGTGAGTGTAGCTGGCATCGGTTCGGATCCACTACAGCTCAACCTTTGCATTTCTCCAGTTCCTCTTTCTTTCGGTGTTTGGTGCCATTTCTGTCCCAACAGAGTGATGCCAATTGATCCCGACACTGTTTGCAAAAATGGTGCTCAGGTAACTCGCCGATGTCATTCTTTCAGCCCCACCTATCATTTCGGTGATAGACATGCTTCTATCCCGGATCGTCCTTTTTATTTTGTTGTGTTGGAATATCAAGAAAGGGCAATGTCAGCAGCCTCAGTTTTCCCCGCTATCCTATTTCTTGGACGAGTATGGATCTTTTTCCGTCCGCTTGATAACAATGTGGTTGCGACCTTCATGTCCCACTACATGATTACCGAGTGCGTCCTTGCCTCCGAGCTAGTCCAGGTTGCTACTTGGCTAAGCTAGCACATGGTGTAGCGCTGTTTACACCAACTCTTCCACACATATTTTCGTCCTCGTGTCACAGCATGCTAGATCGTAGAACCGGAGATCCCACGAGATTTGTGTGCTTAAGTAGGCATGCATATGTAACACCCTCGATGCGACTATATCTCCCACGTGTCGAGGCATGACTTAGAGGCATAATCGCATTGAAGGCATATGTCGCAAGTTAGGCAATCTTCACCACATCCCATGTAATATAAATCATAAAGGGGAGAGAACATAGTTGGCTTACACTCGCCACGTCAATCAAGTACATAAATAACATTACATCATCCAAACACTCATGGCCCGAATACGACGCCAAAATAAAAGATAACCCAACAAGCGACACGGTCCCGATCACCCCCAACTGGGCACCACTACTGATCATCTGGAAAGGAAACATAGTAACATTGAGAGTCTTCATCGAACTCCCACTTGAGCTCATACGCGTCTCCTGGAGAAGAATCATCAGTCCCTGCATCTGGTGTAATAGTAATCTGTGAGCCACAGGGACTCAGCAATCTCGCACCCTCGCGATCAAGACTATTTAAGATTATAGGTAAGGCAAGGTAAAAATATGTGGAGCTGCAGCAAGCGGCTAGCAAGTATGGTGGCTAACTTATTCGCAAAAGAGAGCGAGAAGAGGAGGCAAAGTGCGAGCGAGAAACTAGAGAGCAACCTGCGCAAGCATTACTCCAACAGCGTGTACGCTTCCCGGACTCCGCCGAGAAGAGGCCATCACGGTAACACACTCAGTTGATTCATTTTAATTAACTTAAGGTTCAAGTTATCTACATCCGGACATTAACAAATTCCCATCTGCCCATAACCGCGGGCATGGCTTTTGAAAGTTCAAATCCCTGCAGGGGAGTTCCAACTTAGCCCATGACAAGCTCTCATGGTCAACGAAGGAATAGACCTCCTCCCAAGACGTTCTGATCAGACTCGGTATCTCGGTTCTTTAAGACACTTCGACAGGTTAAAACAAGACCAGCAACACCGCCCGAATGTGCCGACAAATCCCGATAGGAGCTGCACATATCTATTTCTCAGGGCACACTCAGATAGGTCAAGCTACGACTAAAACCAACCCTCGAGTTTCCCCGAGGTGGCCCCGCGGGCTGCCTGGTTCGGACCAACACTTAGAGGAGCACTGGCCCGGGGGGGTTTAAAATAAGATGACCCTCGGGCTCCGGAAACCCAAGGGAAAAGAGTCTAGGTGGCAAATGGTAAAACCAAGGTTGGGCATTGCTGGAAAAGCTTTAATCAAGGCGAACTATCAAGGGTTTCCCATTATAACCCAACCGCGTAAGGAACGCAAAAATCCGGGAACATAACACCGATATGACGGAAACTAGGGCGGCAAGAGTGGAACAATACACTAGGCGAGAGGCCGAGCCTTCCACCCTTTACCAAGTATATAGATGCATTAAGATAACATGGAAATAATATAATGATATCCCAGCAAGTAAATAAATGTTCCAACAAGGAACAGCCTCCAATCTTCACCTGCAACTAGCAAGGCTATAAGAGGGGCTGAGCAAAGCGGTAACATAGCCAATCAATGGTTTGCTAGGACAAGGTGGGTTAGAGGTTTGGCATGGCAATTTGGGAGGCTTGAAAGCAAATGGTAGGCATCGTAGCATTGGCATAGCAAAAGAGCGAGCAAACTAGCATAGCAAAGATAGTAGTGATTTCGAGGGTATGATCATCTTGCCTGCATAGTTGTCAGAGTTGACTGGATCCTCGAAAGCAAACTCAACGGGCTCCTCGTTAGCGAACTCATCTCCCGGCTCTACCCAAACAAGACAAACAAGCAACAAAGACACAATCAACCACGTGCAAACCAAAACAACACGATGCAAAGATGGTATGCTACGCGGGATGCGATGCGGGATGCATATGCAAGATGTGACAAGGAATGCATGAACCTGGCCCCAACTTGGAAATCCAAGTGTGCCACTGGAAAGATGAGATGAAATCGCTTGAAAACAATATAAAGAACGCCGGAATCGGAGTTACGGTTTGGAAATGGCAAGCGATTCAAAAATGACACAGGTCTGCGATTTACAGCAAGTAGCCATATAAATGCAATGAGATGAACATGCTACAGCACCCAAACATAACAACAAAATACATGGCAGGGATGCATTCGAGATGCTTAACAAAAGTCTAGCACTGATCTACAGCCAAATCATCCATTAACAGGTTCAAAAAAAGCATGGCAAAAATGCATATGACAAACAGATCTCAGACTTAGTGAAATTAACACTTGTCTGGAATTTCAGATCAGGTAGCACACTTCGGAGCAACAAAACTACATGCTACAGGACCTGAACATGGAAAAGTCCCTTAGTGACCTTGAGCCAAAAGGGATCAGAAAATACAATTGCAAGCATGTCAACATGGCAAAAACATAATCAGTTTTCAGACTTAGTGAAAACTGGAGCATGCTGAAATATATCTCAAGTAGGCATGTTTACAAGCTCGATGCACTCACTATGGTGCAAGTCATGACAAGATAAGCATACATCCATCAATAAGGCACAAAATGCAAGCTATACATGGCAAGAACAATAGCATAGCATGCACGGATCAACTACAACATCATCGGCAAAATTGCAAACAAGTTGACAATCTACCCAGATTCACAAAGTAGCAAAAGTAGAGCTCGATTGACTCAAGCTAGGGTGCTCCATAATTGCAAACAAAGACATGGATGGATAGAGCACTGCAATATTAACAAAACATCCTTACTGATCATCCTCAAAAGAGGCACAGATCACTAGGAAACAAGATGAACATATGGCATCATGAGATAGACAGGTCAAGGACTTAGTGGAAATGCTAAGTCCCTGAAAACAGAATTAACAAGTGCACCACTTTGCAAGCTTGTGCTAGTCACCACACACATCACAAAAATACATGGGTTGCACCTCTGGAAAGATGACAAAACCCTTAACAAAACATATGTAGAGCATCAGGGCATATCATGCACACAATAATCATGGCAAAAATGACAAAAAGCTAAACGGAGTAGCAGATCTGACAATTATCTCAAGTAACCCTCTTCTAACAGCATTTCGGGCATCCAGATGAACTCAAATGAAAATGATGCAATGCAATGAAATGATGTACTCTCTGAGATGAACATTTTGATATGATATATGCATGAATCGGAGCTACAGATGCAAAGTTACGAGGCTATGAACATGAGCATATGGATCTGTGGAAACAGGGACTTAGAGAAAAAAACAACCCCGAGATCTAGGGTTTCGGTGGCACGCGGCCCGAGGCAGCTCCGGCGAGGACTGTAGCTCTGGCGAGGCGGTGGTGGCCCGGGCCGGCGGGGTGGCCGGATCCGTCACCGGGCACGGCGGGGCGACGAGGAGGAGGCGGCGGGCGGCGGGCGGCGGAGGCGAGGCGCGGCGGCCCGGCGGGTGCAGCGAGGCGGCGGGGGTCGCTCCGGCGACGACGGCTGGCGGAGGCAGGCGGCGCTTCAAGGAGCGGGGCGGCGCGGTCGGGCGAGGAGGCAGGCGGCGGGGCGCGGGCTCGCGGGGGCCGGCTGCGTGCCTCCCGGGCCGGAGCGGTTGGCGGCGGCGCAGGTGCCACATGGCGCAGCGCGATTGGCGCGGAGGCGGCGGCGCGCAGGTCGGACGTGTCCGGCCGGTCGGATCTCGTCCGGCGGCGCGAGGAGAGGGAAAAATTAGGGTTTCGTCCATGATTCGAATGGGGGGTCTTTATATAGGCATAGGGCGAGCTAGGAGAGTCCAAATAAGGTGCGGTTTTCGGCCACGCAATCGTGATCGAACGATCTAGATGGTGGAGCAGGTTTAGGTGGGTTTTGGGCCAAAATGGAGGGGTGTTTGGCTGCAACACACACGAGGCCTTTTCGGTCCCTCGGTTAACCGTTGGAGTATCAAACGAAGTCCAAATGATACGAAACTTGACAGGCGGTCTACCGGTAGTAAACCAAGGCCGCTTGGCAAGTCTCGGTCCAATCTGGAAATGTTTAATCCCCACACACGAAAGAAAGCTAGAATTGACCACCGGAGGAGAACGAAACGCCGGAATGCAAAACAGACAACGGGGAAAATGCTCGCATGCATGAGATGAACATGTATGCAAAAACAATGCACATGATGACATGATATGAGGTGCATGACAACGATAACAACACACGGAGACAAAGACCCGAACCTGAGAAAATAAATTAACTTAACGCCGGAAACGGCAAGAGTTGGAGTACAAATTGGGAAAGTTACATCCAGGGTGTTACAACACTCCACCACTACGAAAGGATCTCGTCCCGAGATCTAGGACTGATAGAACGCCGGGTACTCAAAACGGAGGTGATCCTCGCTTTCCCAGGTAGCTTCACGGTCGGAATGGTGTGACCACTTGACTTTGAGAAATTTGATTGACTTGTTGCGAGTCTTGCGTTCAGTCTCTTCAAGAATAGCAACTGGGTGCTCATGATAAGAGAGATCTTCTTGGAGCTCAATGTCCTCGAAGTTGACGGTGCGGTCAGGAGTCTTGAAGCACTTACGGAGCTGAGAGACATGGAACACGTCATGAACATTTGCAAAGTTTGAAGGAAGCTCGAGTTGATAGGCGAGGTCGCCTCTCTTGCTGACAATCTTGAGTGGTCCCACGTATCTGGGGGCAAGCTTCCCTTTTATACCGAAGCGATGAGTACCTTTCATAGGAGAGACACGGAGGTAAACATGATCTCCGATCTCGAAAGCCAAATCACGGTGCTTACTATCATAGTAGCTCTTCTGACGGGATTGGGCTGCTTTGAGGTTATCTCGAATGAATTTGCACATTTCTTCTGCCTTTGTGATTAAGTCATTACCCAAAAGCTGACGTTCACCGGTTTCCGACTAGTTGAGAGGGGTACGGCACTTCCTGCCATACATAATTTCAAATGGGGCCTTGCCCAAACTTGCTTGAAAACTATTATTGTATGAGAATTCTGCATAAGGAAGACAATCCTCCCAGTTCATGCCGAAGGAGATCAGACAAGCCCTGAGCATATCTTCAAGAATCTGGTTGACACGCTCCACTTGACCGCTAGTTTGAGGATGGAAAGCTGTGCTGAAGCGGATGTTGGTGCCCATGGCCTTCTAAAAAGAATCCCAAAACTTTGATGTAAAGATGCTGCCATGGTCTGAAGAGATCACTTGTGGAATACCGTGCAGAGAGACAATTCGAGAGGTATAGAGTTCCGCCAATTGAGCTGCAGTGATCGACTCTTTGATAGGCAGAAAGTGAGCCACTTTAGTGAGTTTGTCGATGACGACGAATATAGCAGCATTGCCACGCTTGGACTTTGGAAACCCAGTCACGAAGTCCATTTCAATGTGGTCAAACTTCCATTCTGGAATGGAAAGAGGTTGGAGGAGACCTGCTGGCCTTTGGTGTTCTGCCTTCACTCTTCTGCAGACATCACATTCATTCACGAATTGAGCAATCTCGCGCTTCATTCGAGTCCACCAATAAGCTTGCTTGAGGTCCTGATACATCTTTGTGCTTCCAGGGTGGATGGAGAGGAGAGAATTGTGAGCCTCGTTCATGATCACTTTACGGAGGTCACCTTTGGGTACAACAATACGATCCTCGAAGAAGAGAGTGTCCTTGTCGTCAAGGCGGTAGCACTTGTACTTGGGTTGACTCTTGGCAATCCCAATCTTCACCTTTTTCACCATAGCATCAAGAAGCTGGGCTTGGCGAATCTTGTCTTCCAAGGTAGGAGAGACTTGAAGGTTGGCGAGGAAACCTTGAGGAACAACTTGCAGATTAAGTTTGCGGAAAACTTCACAAAGCTCGGGTTGATAAGGCTTAAGAATCAGACTGTTGCAATAAGCTTTGCTGCTCAATGCGTCAGCAATCACATTGACCTTGCCTGGAGTATACTCGATACTCGGATTATACTCTTGAATCATTTCGACCCATCGAGTTTGCCTAAGGTTGAGATTAGGCTGAGTGAAGATGTACTTGAGACTCTTGTGATCAGTGAAAATATCGACTTTTCTTCCCAATAGAAGATGTCTCCAAGTCAAAAGAGCATGCACAACTGCCGCCAACTCGAGATCATGAGTGGGGTAGTTCTTCTCATTAGGCTTCAACTGGCAAGATGTATAAGCAACAACTTTCTTTTCTTGCATCAATACTGCGCCAAGACCTTGGAGACAGGCATCACAAAAGACCTCGTACGGCTTGGATTCATCATGTGGAGTCAGAACTAGAGTAGTGATCAACTTCTCTTTCAAAGTGTTGAAAGCAATGTCACACTCCGGAGACCAAACGTACTTGACGTGCTTCTGAAGAAGATTTGAGAGAGGCTTCGCGATCTTAGAAAAGTTCTAAACGAATCTTAGGCAATAGCTTGCGAGACCGAGAAAACTGCGGAGTTGCTTCACGTTCTGACGAGGTTCCCAATTCACAATTGCAGACACCTTCTCAGGATTGACGGCAATGCCCTTGGCAGAGATGATATGACCAAGATAAAGAACCTCATCAAGCCAAAATTCACACTTGGAGAACTTGGCATAGAACTGATGTTCCCTGAGCTTATCAAGACCCAAACGCAAGTGCTTGGCATGATCTTCCTTGTTCTTCGAGAAAACCAGAACGTCGTCGAGATAGACCAAAACGAAGTCATTGGTGTAGGCGTTGAAGATGAAGTTCATCATGCGAGAGAACGTCGGAGGAGCGTTGGCAAGGCCAAAAGACATGACAGTGTATTCATATGAACCAAAGCTTGTTCTGAATGCTGTCTTGGGAATATCTTCTTCACGAATGCGAATCTGGTGATAACCCATACGGAGATCAAGCTTGGAGAATACTTGGGCACCTTTGAGTTGTTCGAACAGCTCATTGATGTTGGGAAGTGGGTATTTGTTCTTGATGGTCTTCTTGTTCACTGGACGGTAATCAACACAAAGTCGGTCCATTCCATCCTTCTTCTTCACAAAAATAACACCACAACCCCACGGAGAAGAACTAGGCCGGATGAGACCCATTCTTTCTTGCTCATCGAGTTGCTTCTTCAGCTCCTTCAACTCCTCAGGTCCGAGCTTATAAGGACGTTTGCACACAGGTTCCGTACCAGGCTCAAGATCAATAACGAATTCAACTGGCCGTTGCGGAGGCATTCCTGGAAGCTCTTCTGGAAAGACGTCTTGATATTCGCAAACGACTGGAATTTGCGAGATAGCATCCAGTTCACCCTTCTCATTGCGAGAAAACAGACGGATAGTATCATCACGAGCGGCAAAGACAATTACGTCCTTAGACGAATGAGTCAATTGAATCTGCCTGGCTGCACAATCAAGATGCGCCTTGTGCTTAGAAAGCCAATCCATTCCGAGAATAAGATCAATATCCAAGTTACCAAGAACCATTGGGGAAGAAAGGAACTTGTAGTCGCCCAATGTGATAGTAACATCTGGCACCTCCAGACTTGCACTCAAACGTTTGCCAGGAGAAATGATATCCATTTTTTTACCCAAATGAGAAGAAACGAACTCATGCTTGGTAAAAAATGGCTTTGACATGAAACAATGCGATGCGCCCGTGTCAAAAAGAACTCTTGCAGGAATATCGTTAACAGGAAGGTTACCCATGATGACATCTGACGAATCCTCTGCCTGAGCTGCGTTCATCAAATTGACCTTGGCGTGCTTGGGGTTATGCTTGACCACAGCTGTACTTGCCGATCTGATAGGAGGAGGAGGAGGAAGACGCCTCTGGTTGAAACACTTGTTGGCATAGTGACCCTTCTGTTGGCACTTGTTGCACGTGACCTCTGAAAGTGGACGGTGATACGGAGCACTCGATCTTGGAGCTTGAGACGAAGTCTTGTTCTGAAAGCCAGGGTTGGGTGGGTGGGAAGATCCACTGCCACCTTTGCTCTTCTGCTGATACGGCTGACGGAACGGAGGAGGAGGAAGCCAATACTTATGCTTCTTGGCCACTTGAGTAGAGGAAGAAGAAGTAACATCTCTGACTCGCTTCTTGGAAGCATCACACCTCAACTGAGCAGCCTCTTGCTTCAATGCCATGTTGTAGAACTCATCATATCTCAAAGGCTCGAAGAGAACAAGAGCTAGCTGAATTTCTTCTCTGAGACCACCCCTGAACTGGTATATCATGCTCTTCTCATCAGGGACGTCCTGCATGGCAAAGCGGGCGAGCTTCTGGAACAACTTGTTATAGTCATAGACAGACAAAGAGCCTTGCTTCAGGTTGCGGAATTCCTCACGCTTGCTTTCAACCACGCTCTGCGGAATATGATGAGCTCAGAAATCTCGATGGAAATCATCCCAAGTGATAACACGTCCACCTCTGGAATCCTTGTACTGCTGGAACCATTCTGCAGCTTGATCTTTGAGTTGGAAGGAAGCGAACTTGACAAAGTCCTCAGGCCTGACGTTACTGCACTCGAAATGTTTGCACAGATCCACAAGCCAATCGTCAGCATCGGTTGCCTCAACACAATTGCTGAAAGTCTTTGGCCTGTTAGCAAGGAACTGGTTGAGTGAAGCAAAGTGATTCTGATTGCTGCCTTGGTTCCCTTGGTTGCCTTGATTGCGCTCATGAAGAATTTGCATGATCAACTGTGTGTTTGCATTGGTTGCGGCCATCACAGCTTGCCATGCCTCCGGAGGAGGTGGAGGTGGTGGCGGATCAGGATTCGGAGTCGTGCGCCTTGGAGGAGCCATCCTGAAGAGGTTGACATCCATTAGCACATTGATAGACAAATATTGAAGCTGAATCCAACTGAATGAAAATTGCAACATATAGTCTTCACATCCGAACAAAATGAACGAATGCAATCCTCTTGAAATGGTCACATATCCATAAATTGAGAAGCCACGTAGAATTAAGGTAGAGAAATAAATCAACAAGGTACGGATCAAGAACGAATAATCGGTAAGAAATCCCAATCTCAAACCAATATACGTGGAAGAAGAACTAGGGCTACTAGAATTCCCACCTATGAAACTCCCGAACCTTTTCGGTTATGCAATCAGGTGTTGGGGATACAGGGGAAGCATAATATCTCACCCAAATCTAGCAAATCCTACATCCAGCCGTATCCATCCTTCAACACATAACCAAGAAACCTTTGGAAACCATCTACCTCAACCTTCGAAAAGCATCCGTTATACAAGTTATGGCGATACTCCCGAACTCCCGTCCCAGTACTGGGTGGCGTCGAGGTTATCTCACCAACGAACTGCATAAAAGAGATTTTCGATGTCGGCGTACTAAACTCAGGTATTCCAGAACTACAACGATAAAATTATGATGACAACACCTCAGAGCTCAACTCCCCGGGACACTTCCACTAAACCCCTGACAGGAGGCACCAAGACAATGTTCTCATCATAAAACCATCGGAACGATTCCAAGATACCCGCATGATCCTAAATTATTTTAGTGAAATTTGAGAAGAGAAGAGTCAAAACTCTACGTCAGGATGCCTTACCAGAGCGATGAGGAGACAGGGAAGTAAAAAGAATTCCTAAACTCTCCGATATATAATTGCTAAATGACTCAAAACATTTTTCTAGACACAACTCGGCCGCTAAAAACGATCAAGCAATGGGGCTCCTAAGGTCGGGGAAGGCTCTGATTACCAACTTGTAACACCCTCGATGCGACTATATCTCCCACGTGTCGAGGCACGACTTAGAGGCATAATCGCATTGAAGGCATATGTCGCGAGTTAGGCAATCTTCACCACATCCCATGTAATATAAATCATAAAGGGGAGAGAACATAGTTAGCTTACACTAGTCACGTCAATCAAGTACATAAATAACATTACATCATCCAAACACTCATGGCCCGACTACGGTGCCAAAATAAAAGATAACCCAACAAGCGACACGGTCCCGATCACCCCCAACTGGGAACCACTACTGATCATCTGGAAAGGAAACATAGTAACGTTGAGAGTCTTCGTCGAACTCCCACTTGAGCTCATACGCGTCTCCTGGAGCAGAATCATCAGGCCCTGCATCTGGTGTAATAGTAATCTGTGAGCCACAGGGACTCAGCAATCTCGCACCCTCGCGATCAAGACTATTTAAGCTTATAGGTAAGGAAAGGTAAAAATATGTGGAGCTGCAGCAATCGGCTAGCAAGTATGGTGGCTAACTTATTCGCAAAAGAGAACGAGAAGAGGAGGCAAAGCGCGAGCGAGAAACTACAGAGCAACATGCGCAAGCATTACTCCAACACCGTGTCCGCTTCCCGGACTCCGCCGAGAAGAGGCCATCACGGTAACACACTCAGTTGATTCATTTTAATTAAATTAAGGTTCAAGTTATCTACAATCGGACATTAACAAATTCCCATCTGCCCATAACCGCGGGCATGGCTTTCGAAAGTTCAAATCCCTGCAGTGGAGTCCCAACTTAGCCCATGACAAGCTCTCACGGTCAACAAAGGAATAGACCTCCTCCCAAGACGTTCTGATCAGACTCGGTATCTCGGTTCTTCAAGACACTTCGACAGGTTAAAACAAGACCAGCAACACCGCCCGAATGTGCCGATGTAACGCCCTCGATGCAGCTATAGCTCCCACGTGTCGAGGCACGACTTAGAGACATAACCGCATTGAAAGCAATGTCGCAAGTTAGGCAATCATCACAACATCCCATGTAATATATATTAAAAGGGGGAGATACATAGTTGGCTTACACTCGCCACGTCACATCAAAGGACATAAATAACATCCATCATACAAACACTCATGGCCTGACTACGGCGCCAAAATAGAAAAGAACCCAACATGCGACAAGGCCCCGAATCAAACCCCAACTAGGCACCACTACTGATCATCAGGAAAAGACACGTAGTAACGCTGAGAGTCCTCGTCGAACTCCCACTTGACCTCATAATCGTCACCTGGAGCGGAATCACCTGGACCTGCATCTGGAGTTATAGTATCTGTGAGCCACAGGGACTCAGCAATCTCGCACCCTCGCGATCAAGACTATTTAAGCTTATAGGAAGGATAATGCAAATATATGTGGAGCTGCAGCAAGCGACTAGCATATATGGTGGCTATCTTATTCGCAAAAGAGAGCGAGAAGAGGAGGCAAAGCGCGAGCGTGAAAAACTAGAGGAACAACCTGCGCAAGCATTACTCCAACGCCGTGTCCACTTCCCGGACTCCGCCGAGAAGAGGCCATCACGGTAACACACTCAGTTGATTCATTTTAATTAATTGAGGTTCAAGTTATCTACAACCGGACATTAACAAATTCCCATCTGCCCATAACCACGGGCACAGCTTTCGAAAGTTCAATCCCAGCAGGGGAGTCCCAACTTAGCCCATGACAAGCTCTCACGGTCAACGAAGGAATAGACCTCCGCCCAAGACGTTCCGATCAGACTCGGTATCTCGGTAACTCAAGACACTTCGACAGGTTAAAACAAGACCAGCAACACCGCCCGAATGTGCCGACAAATCCCGATAGGAGCTGCACATATCTCGTTCTCGGGGCACACTCAGATTGTCCAAACTTTCGGTAGGCCAGCCCAGAGTTGCCCCTGGTAGCCACCGGCGGCTGACGGTTTGGACCAACACTCAGAGGAGCACTGGCCCGGGGGGTTAAAATAAGATGACCCTTGAGTCTGCAGAACCCAAGGGAAAGAAAAGGCTAGGTGGCAAATGGTAAAACCAAGGTTGGCCATTGCTGGAAAAGCTTTAATCAAGGCGAAATATCAAGGGGTTCCCATTATAACCCAACCGCGTAAGGAACGCAAAATCCGGGAACATAACACCGATATACGGAAACTAGGGCGGCAAGAGTGGAACAAAACACTAGGCGAGAGGCCAATCCTTCCACCCTTTACCAAGTATATAGATGCATTAAGATAACATAGCAATATAATGATATCCCAACAAGTAAATAAAAGTTCCAACAAGGAACGCCTCCAATCGTCACCTGCAACTAGCAATGCTATAAGAGGGGCTTAGCAAAGCGGTAACATAGCCAATCAATGGTTTGCTAGGACCATGGTGGGTTAGAGGTTCAACATGGCAATTGGGAGGCTGACAAGCAAAAGGTAAGCATCGTAGCAATGGCATAGCAAGAGCGAGCAAACTATCATAGCAAAGATAGTAGTGATTTCGAGGGTATGATCATCTTGCCTGCACAGTTATCAGAGTTGACTGGATCCTCTAGAGCAAACTCAACGGGCTCCTCGTTAGCGAAATCGTCTCCCGGCTCTACCCAAACAAGACAAACAAGCAAGAAGGACACAATCAACCACGTGCAAGGATCAAGCGATATGATGTAATGATGATATGCTATGCGGGATGCGATGCGGGATGCAAAATGCAAGATATGACAGGAAATGCATGAACCTGGCCTCAACTTGGAATTGCAAGGGTGCCATTGGAAAGATGAGATGAAATCGCTTGAAAACGATATAAAGAACGCCGGAATCGGAGTTACGGCTTGGAAATGGCAAGCGATTTAAGAATGACACCGGTCTGCGATTTACAGCAAGTAGGCATCTAAATGCAATGAGATGAACATGCTACAGCACCTAAACGTGACAACAAAATGCTGGCAGGGATGTACACAAGATGCTGAACGAAATACTAGCACTGAGCCACGGCCAATTCATCCATTATGAGGTTCAAACAAGCATGGCAAAAACGTAAATGCAAAACAGATTTCAGACTTAGTGAAATTAACACTTGTCTGAAATTTCAGATCACGAAGCCCTCTTCGGAGCAGCAAAACAACATGATACATGACCTGATTAAGACAAGTAAGAACATGGCATGGAGCTACTCAACAAGCTTAACAAAAGACCCAAAGTGACCTGGGGCCAAAAGGGTTCACAAAATATACTAACGGGCACACGAACATAGCTAAAACACAATCAGTTTTCAGACTTTGTGAAAACTGAGACATGCTGAAATATAACGAAGGCATGTTTACGAGCTCGATGCACTCACTACGGTGCAAGTCATGGCAAGACAAGAATACACCCAAAAAGAAGGCACAAAATAGAAGCTAGACATGGCAAGAACAATGGCATATCATGCACTGATCAACTACAATAACATCGGCAAAATCGCAAACTAGTTGACGATCTGCCCAGATTCACAACGAAGCAAAAGTAGAGCTCGATTGACTCAAGCTAGGTTGATCCATAATTGCAAAAAAAGACATGGATGGATAGAGCATAACAAGATTAACAAAACTCCTTAACTGATCATCCTCAAAAGAGGCATGGATCACTAGGAAACAGCAAGAACATATGGCATCATGAACTAAATAATCCCAGACTTAGTGAAAACTACTAAATCCCTGAAAACAGATTTACCGGGTGCCTCACTTTGCAAGCTTGCACAAGTCACCACACACATCCTAAAATTGCATGGGTTGCACCTCTGTAAAGAAGACAAAATCCTTAACAAAACATATGAAGGACTCAGGGGCATATCATGCACACAATAATCATGGCAAAAATGACAAAAGTCTAAGATGAACTAGCAGATCTGACAATTAACTCACGAAGCCTTCTTCTAACAGCATTTCGGGCATCAAGATGAGCTCAAATGAAAATGATTCAATGGAATGAAATGATGTACTCCTCGAGACGAACATTTGATATGCTATATGCATGAATCAGAGCTACGGGTGTAAAGTTACGGGGCCTCGAACAGGAGCATATGGAGTAAAAAAATCTAGGGACTTAGCAAAAAAAAAACAACCTCTGGATCTGGATCTAGGGTTCGCACGGAAACCGAGGCGCGGCGCTGCACTGTTCACCGAAGCTCTCCGGCGAGGTTGCAGGGCTCCGGCGAGGAGGAAGTCGGCGCCGGCGAGGGGCTGCCGGACGGCGGGGTCGGCGGCGGCCGCCGTAGTGGCGCGCGGCGACGGCCGGGCCGGGCGGCGGCTGTGGCGGCCGGAGGCGGCGATGGCGGCGAAGGGCGGCGGTGGCGCGGCGAGCTCCGGCTCGGGCTCGCGGGGTGGCCCGCGGCGGCGGCATCCGCCGGAGATGGGAGAGGCGGCGACAGATGGAGGCGCGGGACGCGGGGGCGGCTCGCGGGGCGACCGGGCCGGGAGGGCCAGGCGCGGGCTCCCGGGCCTCGGCGGCGGCTGGCGACGGAAGCGCCACATGGTGGCGAGGGGTTGGCGCGGGCGGCGGAGCGGACAAAGTCCGGCGCGGCCGGACACGTCCGGTGTGCGGCGGATCTGATTTTTAGGGTTTCGTGGGAGGAGAAGATCCGAAAACGGGGGGTCTATTTATAGGCATAAGTGGAGCTAGGAGAGTCCAAATGAGGTGCGGTTTTCGGCCACAAGATCGTGATCGAATGCTCTAGGACATGGAGCAGAGTTTGGTGGGTTTTGGGCCAAATTGGAGGGGTGTTGGGCTGCAACACACACGAGGCCTTTTCGGTCCCTCGGTTAACCGTTGGAGTATCAAACGAAGTCCAAATGACACAAAACTTGACAGGCGGTCTACCGGTAGTAAACCAAGGCCGCTTGGCAAGTCTCGGTCCAATCCGGAAATGTTTAATCCCCACACACGAAAGAAAGCCAGAAATGACCACCGGAGGAGAACGAAGCGCCGGAATGCAAAACGGACAACGGGGAAAATGCTCAAATGCTTGAGACGAATACGTATGCAAATGCAATGCACATGATGACATGATATGAGATGCATGACAACAATAACAACACACGGAGACAAAGACCCGAACCCGAGGAAATAAATATAACGTAACGCCGGAAACGACAAGAGTTGGAGTACAAATAGGGAAAGTTACATCCGGGGTGTTACAACACTCCACCACTACGAAAGGATCTCGTCCCGAGATCTAGGACTAAAAGAACTCCGGGTACTCAGAATGGAGGTGATCCCCGCGTTCCCAGGTAGCTTCACGGTCGGAATGGTGTGACCACTTGACATTGAGAAATTTGATTGACTTTGTTGCGAGTCTTGCGTTCAGTCTCTTCAAGAATAGCAACTGGGTGCTCACAATAAGAGAGATCTTCTTGGAGCTCAATGTCCTCGAAGTTGACGGTGCGGTCAGGAGTCTTGAAGCACTTTCGAAGCTGAGAGACATGGAACACGTCATGAACATTTGCAAAGTTTGAAGGAAGCTCGAGTTGATAGGCAAGGTCGCCTCTCTTGCTGACAATCTTGAAAGGTCCCACATATCTAGGGGCAAGCTTCCCTTTGATACCGAAGCGACGAGTACCTTTCATAGGAGAGACGCGGAGGGAAACATGATCTCCGATCTCGAAAGCCAAATCACGGTGCTTACTATCATAGTAGCTCTTCTGACGGGATTGGGCTGCTTTGAGGTTATCACGAATGACTTTGCACATTTCTTCTGCTTCTGTGATTAAGTCATTACCCAAAAGCTGACGTTCACCGGTTTCAGACCAGTTGAGAGGGGTACGGCACTTCCTGCCATACAGAATTTCAAAAGGGGCCTTGCCCGAACTTGCTTGAAAACTATTGTTGTAGGAGAATTCAACATAAGGAAGACAATCCTCCCAGTTCATGCCGAAGGAGATCAGACAAGCCCTGAGCATATCTTCAAGAATCTGGTTGACACGCTCGACTTGACCGCTTGTTTGAGGATGGAAAGCAGTGCTGAAGTGGATGTTGGTGCCCATGGCCTTCTAAAAAGAATCCCAAAACTTGGAGGTAAAGATGCTGCATGGTCTGAAGATATCACTTGAGGAATACCGTGCAGAGAGACAATTCGAGAGGTATAGAGTTCCGCCAATTGAGCTGCAGTGATCGACTCGTTGATAGGTAGACAGTGAACCACTTTGGTGAGCTTGTCGATGACAACGAATATAGCATCATTGCCACGCTTGGACTTTGGAAAACCCAGTCACGAAGTCCATTTCAATGTGGTCAAACTTCCATTCTGGAATGGCAAGAGGTTGGAGCAGACCAGCTGGCCTTTGGTGTTCTGCCTTCAATCTTCTGCAGACATCACATTCATTCACGAATTGAGCGATCTCGCGCTTCATTCGAGTCCACCAATAAGCTTGCTTGAGGTCCTGATACATCTTCGTGCTCCCAGGGTGTATGGAGAGGAGAGAATTGTGAGCCTCGTTCATGATCACTTTACGAAGTTCACCTTTGGGCACAACAATACGATCCTCGAAGAAGAGAGTGTCCTTGTCATCAAGGCGGTAGCACTTGTACTTGGACTGACTCTTGGCAATCCCAATCTTCACCTTTTTCACCATAGCATCAAGAAGCTGGGCTTGGCGAATCTGGTCTTCTAAGGTAGGAGAGACTTGAAGGTTGGTGAGGAATCCTTGAGGAACAACTTGCAGATTAAGTTTGCGGAAAGCTTCACAAAGCTCGGGTTGATAGGGTTTGAGAATCAGACTGTTGTAGTAGGCCTTTCTGCTCAAAGCGTCAGCAATCACATTGGCCTTGCCTGGAGTATACTCAATAATTGGATTATACTCTTGAATCATTTCGACCCATCGAGTTTGCCTAAGGTTGAGATTAGGCTGAGTGAAGATGTACTTGAGACTCTTGTGATCAGTGAAAATATCGACTTTTCTTCCCAATAGAAGATGTCTCCAAGTCAAAAGAGCATGCACAACTGCCGCCAACTCGAGATCATGAGTGGGGTAGTTCTTCTCATTAGGCTTCAACTAGCGAGATGTATAAGCAACAACTTTCTTTTCTTGCATCAATACTGCGCCAAGACCTTGGAGAGAGGCATCACAAAAGACCTCGTATGGCTTGGATTCATCAGGTGGAGTCAGAACTAGAGTAGTGATCAACTTCTCTTTCAAAGTGTTGAAAGCAATGTCACACTCCGGAGACCAAACATACTTGATGTGCTTCTGAAGAAGATTTGAGAGAGGCTTCGCGATCTTAGAAAAGTTCTCAACGAATCTTCGGCAATAGCTTGCGAGACCGAGAAAACTGCGGAGTTGCTTCACGTTCTGAGGAGGTTCCCAATTCACAATTGCAAAAACCTTCTCAGGATTGACGGCAATGCCCTTGGCAGAGATGATATGACCAAGATAAAGAACCTCATCAAGCCAAAATTCACACTTGGAGAACTTGGCGTAGAACTGATGTTCCCTGAGCTTATCAAGAACCAAACGCAAGTGCTTGGCATGATCTTCCTTGTTCTTCGAGAAAACCAGAACGTCATCGAGATAGACCAAAACTAAGTCATTGGTGTAGGCGTTGAAGATGAAGTTCATCATGCGAGAGAACGTCGGAGGAGCGTTGGCAAGGCCAAAAGACATGACAGTGTATTCATATGAACCAAAGCTTGTTGTGAATGCTGTCTTGGGAATATCTTCTTCACGAATGTGAATCTGGTGATAACCCATACGGAGATCAAGCTTGGAGAATACTTGGGCACCTTTGAGTTGTTCGAACAGCTCGTTGATGTTGGGAAGTGGGTATTTGTTCTTGATGGTCTTCTTGTTCACTGGACGGTAATCAACACAAAGTCGGTTCGTTCCATCCTTCTTCTTCACAAAAAGAACACCACAACCCCACGGAGAAGAACTAGGCCGGATGAGACCCATTCTTTCTTGCTCATCGAGTTGCTTCTTCAGCTCCTTCAACTCCTCTGGTCCGAGCTTGTAAGGACGTTTGCACACAGGTTCCGTACAAGGCTCAAGATCAGTAACGAATTCAACTGGCCGGTGCGGAGGCATTCCTGGAAGCTCTTCTGGAAAGACGTCTTGATATTCGCAAACGACTGGAATTTGCGAGATAGCATCCAGTTCACCCTTCTCATTGCAAGAAAACAGACGGATAGTATCATCACGAGCGGCAAAGACAATTACGTCCTTAGACGAATGAGTCAATTGAATCTGCCTGGATGCACAATCAAGATGCGCCTTGTGCTTAGAAAGCCAATCCATTTCGAGAATAAGATCAATATCCAAGTTACCAAGAACCATTGGGGAAGAAAGGAACTTGTAGTCGCCCAATGTGATAGTAACATCTGGCACCTCCAGACTTGCACTCAAACGTTTGCCAAGAGAAATGATATCCATTTTTTTACCCAAATGAGAAGAAACGAACTCATGCTTGGTAAAAAATGGCTTTGACATGAAACAATGCGATGCGCCCGTGTCAAAAAGAACTCTTGCAGGAATATCGTTAACAGGAAGGTTACCCATGATGATATCTGACGAATCCTCTGCCTGAGCTGCGTTCATCAAATTGACCTTGGCGTGCTTGGGGTTATGCTTGACCACAGCTATACTTGCCGATCTGACAGGGGGAGGAGGAGGAAGACGCCTCTGGTTGAAACACTTGTTGGCATAGTGACCCTTCTGTTGGCACTTGTTGCATGTGACCTCTGAAAGTGGACGGTGATACGGAGCACTCGATCTTGGAGCTTGAGACGAATTCTTGTTCTGAAAGCCAGGGTTGGGTGGGTGGGAAGATCCACTGCCACCTTTGCTCTTCTGCTGATACGGCTGACGGAACGGAGGAGGAGGAAGCCAATACTTATGCTGCTTGGCCACTTGAGTAGAGGAAGAAGAAGTAACATCTCTGACTCGCTTCTTGGAAGCATCACACCTCAACTGAGCAGCCTCTTGCTTCAATGCCATGTTGTAGAACTCATCATATCTCAAAGGCTCGAAGAGAACAAGAGCTAGCTGAATTTATTCTCTGAGACCACCCCTGAACTGGTATATCATGCTCTTCTCATCAGGGACGTCCTGCTTGGCAAAGCAGGCGAGCTTCTGGAACAACTTGTTATAGTCATAGACAGACAAAGAGCCTTGCTTCAGGTTGCGGAATTCCTCACGCTTGCTTTCAACCACGCTCTGCGGAATATGATGAGCTCGGAAATCTCGATGGAAATCATCCCAAGTGATAACACGTCCACCTCTGGAATCCTTGTACTGCTGGAACCATTCTGCAGCTTGATCTTTGAGTTGGAAGGAAGCGAACTTGACAAAGTCCTCAGGCCTGACGTTACTGCACTCGAAATGCTTGCACAGATCCACAAGCCAATCGTCAGCATCGGTTGCCTCAACACAATTGCTGAAAGTCTTTGGCCCGTTAGCAAGGAACTGGTTGAGTGAAGCAAAGTGATTCTGATTGCTGCCTTGGTTCGCTTGGTTGCCTTGATTGCGCTCATGAAGAATTTGCATGATCAACTATGTGTTTGCATTGGTTGCGGCCATCACAGCTTGCCATGCCTCCGGAGGAGGTGGAGGTGGTGGCGGATCAGGATTCGGAGTCATGCGCGTTGGAGGAGCCATCCTGAAGAGGTTGACATCCATTAGCACATTGATAGACAAATATTGAAGCTGAATCCAACGGAATGAAAATTACAACATATAGTCTTCACATCCGAACAAAATGAACGAATGCAATCCTCTTGAAATGGTCACATATCCATAAATTGAGAAGCCACGTAGAATTAAGGTAGAGAAATAAATCAACAAGGTACGGATCAAGAACGAATAATCGGTAAGAAATCCCAATCTCAAACCAATATCCGTGGAAGAAGAACTAGGGCTACTAGAATTCCCACCTATGAAACTCCCGAACCTTTTCGGTTATGCAATCAGGTGTTGGGGATACAGGGGAAGCATAATATCTCACCCAAATCTAGCAAATCCTACATCCAGCTGTATCCATCCTTCAACACATAACCAAGAAACCTTCGGAAACCATCTACCTCAACCTTTGAAAAGCATCCGTTATACAAGTTATGGCAATACTCCCGAACTCCCGTCCCAGTACTGGGTGGCGTCGAGGTTATCTCACCAACGAACTGCATAAAAGAGATTTTCGATGTCAGCGTACTAAACTCAGGTATTCCAGAACTACAACGATAAAATTATGATGACAACACCTCAGAGCTCAACTCCCCGGGACACTTCCACTAAACCCCTGACAGGTGCCGACAATGTTCTCATCATAAAACCATCGGAACGATTCCAAGATACCCGCGTGATCCTAAATTTTTTTAGTGAAATTTGAGAAGAGAAGAGTCAAAACTGTACGTCAGGATGCCTTACCAGAGCGATGAGGAGACAGGGAAGTAAAAAGAATTCCTAAACTCTCCGATATATAATTCCTAAATGACTCAAAACATTTTTCTAGACACAACTCGGCCGCTAAAAACGATCAAGCAATGGGGCTCCTAAGGTCGGGGAAGGCTCTGATTACCAACTTGTAACACCCTCGATGCGACTATATCTCCCACGTGTCGAGGCACGACTTAGAGGCATAATCGCATTGAAGGCATATGTCGCAAGTTAGGCAATCTTCACCACATCCCATGTAATATAAATCATAAAGGGGAGAGAATATAGTTGGCTTACACTCGTCACGTCAATTAAGTACATAAATAACATTACATCATCCAAACACTCATGGCCCGACTACGGCGCCAAAATAAAAGATAACCCAACAAGCGACACGGTCCCGATCACCCCCAACTGGGCACCACTACTGATCATCTGGAAAGGAAACATAGTAGCGTTGAGAGTCTTCGTCGAACTCCCACTTGAGCTCATACGCGTCTCCTGGAGCAGAATCATCAGGCCCTGCATCTGGTGTAATAGTAATCTGTGAGCCACAGGGACTCAGCAATCTCGCACCCTCGCGATCAAGACTATTTAAGCTTATAGGTAAGGCAAGGTAAAAATATGTGGAGCTGCAGCAATTGGCTAGCAAGTATGGTGGCTAACTTATTCGCAAAAGAGAGCGAGAAGAGGAGGCAAAGCGCGAGCGAGAAACTAGAGAGCAACCTGCGCAAGCATTACTCCAACACCGTGTCCGCTTCCCGTACTCCGCCGAGAAGAGGCCATCACGGTAACACACTCAGTTGATTCATTTTAATTAAATTAAGGTTCAAGTTATCTACAACCGGACATTAACAAATTCCCATCTGCCCATAACCGCGGGCACGGCTTTCGAAAGTTCAAATCCCTGCAGGGAGTCCCAACTTAGCCCATGACAAGCTCTCATGGTCAACGAAGGAATAGACCTCCTCCCAATATGTTCTGATCAGACTCGGTATCTCGGTTCTTCAAGACACTTCGACAGGTTAAAACAAGACTAGCAACACCGCCCGAATTTGCCGATGTAACGCCCTCGATGCGGCTATAGCTCCCACGTGTCGAGGCACGACTTAGAGACATAACCGCATTGAAAGCAATGTCGCAAGTTAGGCAATCATCACAACATCCCATGTAATATATAATAAAAGGGGGAGATACATAGTTGGCTTACACTCGCCACATCACATCAAAGGACATAAATAACATCCATCATACAAACACTCATGGCCCGACTACGGCGCCAAAATAGAAAAGAACCCAACATGCGACAAGGCCCCGAATCAAACCCCAACTAGGCACCACTACTGATCATCAGGAAAAGACACGTAGTAACGCTGAGAGTCCTCGTCGAACTCCCACTTGAGCTCATAATCATCACCTGGAGCAGAATCACCTGGACCTGCATCTGGAGTTATAGTATCTGTGAGCCACAGGGACTCAGCAATCTCGCACCTTCGCGATCAAGACTATTTAAGCTTATAGGAAGGATAATGCAAATATATGTGGAGCTGCAGCAAGCGACTAGCATATATGGTGGCTATCTTATTCGCAAAAGAGAGCGAGAAGAGGAGGCAAAGCGCGAGCGTGAAAAACTAGAGGAACAACCTGCGCAAGCATTACTCCAACGCCGTGTCCACTTCCCGGACTCCGCCGAGAAGAGGCCATCACAGTAACACACTCAGTTGATTCATTTTAATTAATTGAGGTTCAAGTTATCTACAACCGGACATTAACAAATTCCCATCTGCCCATAACCGCGGGCACGGCTTTCGAAAGTTCAGATTGTCCAAACTTCCGGTAGGCCAGCCTAGAGTTGCCCCTGGTAGCCACCGGCGGCTGACGGTTTGGACCAACACTCAGAGGAGCACTGGCCCGGGGGGGTTAAAATAAGATGACCCTTGAGTCTGCAGAACCTAAGGGAAATAAAAGGCTAGGTGGCAAATGGTAAAACCAAGGATGGGGATTGCTGGAAAAGCTTTAATCAAGGCGAAATATCAAGGGGTTCCCATTATAACCCAACCGCGTAAGGAACGCAAAATCCGGGAACATAACACCGATATACGGAAACTAGGGCGGCAAGAGTGGAACAAAACACTAGGCGAGAGGCCGAGCCTTCCACCCTTTACCAAGTATATAGATGCATTAAGATAACATAGCAATATAATGATATCCCAACAAGTATATAGATGCATTAATATAACTGGATCCTCAAGAGCAAACTCAACGGGCTCCTCGTTAGCGAACTCGTCTCCCGGATCTACCCAAACAAGACAAACGAGCAACAAGGACACAATCAACCACGTGCAAGGATCAAGCGATATGATGTAATGATGATATGCTATGCGGGATGCGATGCGGGATGCAAAATGCAAGATATGACAGGAAATGCATGAACCTGGCCTCAAATTGGAATTCCAAGGGTGCCACTGGAAAGATGAGATCAAATCGCTTGAAAACGATATAAAGAATGCCGGAATCGGAGTTACGGCTTGGAAATGGCAAGCGATTTAAGAATGACACCGGTCTGCGATTTACAGCAAGTAGGCATCTAAATGCAATGAGATGAACATGCTACAGCACCCAAACGTGACAATAAAATGCATGGTAGGGATGTACACAAGATGCTAAACAAAAGACTAGCACTGAGCCACGGCCAATTCATCCATTATGAGGTTCAAACAAGCATGGCAAAAACGCAAATGCAAAACAGATTTCAGACTTAGTGAAATTAACACTTGTCTGAAATTTCAGATCACGAAGCCCTCTTCGGAGCAGCAAAACAACATGATACATGACCTGACTAAGACAAGTAAGAACATGCCATGGAGCTACTCAACAATCTTAACAAAAGACCCAAAGTGACCTGGGGCCAAAAGGGTTCACAAAATATACTAACGGGCACACGAACATAGCTAAAACACAACCAGATTCACAACGAAGCAAAAGTAGAGCTCGATTGACTCAAGCTAGGATGATCCATAATTGCAAACAAAGACATGGATGGATAGAGCATAACAAGATTAACAAAACTACTTAACTGATCATCCTCAAAAGAGGCACGGATCACTAGGAAACAACAAGAATATATGGCATCATGAACTAAATAATCCCAGACTAAGTGAAAACTACTAAATCCCTGAAAACAGATTTACCGGGTGCCTCACTTTGCAAGCTTGCACAAGTCACCACACACATCCTAAAAATGCATGGGTTGCACCTCTGTAAAGAAGACAAAATCCTTAACAAAACATATGAAGGACTCAGGGGCATATCATGCACACAATAATCATGGCAAAAATGACAAAAGTCTAAGATGAACTAGTAGATCTGACAATTAACTCACGAAGCCTTCTAACAGCATTTCGGGCATCAAGATGAGCTCAAATGAAAATGATTCAATGGAATGAAATGATGTACTCCTCGAGACGAACATTTGATATGCTATATGCATGAATCGGAGCTACGGGTGTAAAGTTACGGGGCCTCGAACAGGAGCATATGGAGTAAAAAAAATCTAGGGACTTAGCAAAAAAAAACAACCTCTGGATCTGGATCTGGGGTTCGCACGGAAACCGAGGCGCGGCGCTGCACTGTTCACCGAAGCTCTCCGGTGAGGTTGCAGGCCTCCGGCGAGGAGGAAGTCGGCGCCGGCGAGGGGCTGCCGGACGGCGGGGTCGGCGGCGGCCGGTGCAGTGGCGCGCGGCGACGGCCGAGCGGGGCGGCGGCTGTGGCGGCCGGAGGCGGCGATGGCGGCGGTGGCGCGGCGAGCTTCGGCTCGGGCTCGCGGGGTGGCCCGCGGCGGCGGCGTCCGCCGGAGATGGGAGAGGCGGCGACGGATGGAGGTGCGGGGCGCGGGGGCGGCTCGCGGGGCGACGGGGCCGGGAGGGCCAGGCGCGGGCTCCCGGGCCTCGGCGGCGGCTGGCGACGGAAGCGCCACATGGTGGCGAGGGGTTGGCGCGGGCGGCGGAGCGGACAAAGTCCGGCGCGGCCGGACACGTCCGGTGTGCGGCGGATCTGATTTTTAGGGTTTCGTGGGAGGAGAAGATCCGAAAACGGGGGGTCTATTTATAGGCATAAGTGGAGCTAGGAGAGTCCAAATGAGGTGCGGTTTTCGGCCACAAGATCGTGATCGAATGCTCTAGGACATGGAGCAGAGTTTGGTGGGTTTTGGGCCAAATTGGAGGGGTGTTGGGCTGCAACACACACGAGGCCTTTTCGGTCCCTCGGTTAACCGTTGGAGTATCAAACGAAGTCCAAATGACACAAAACTTGACAGGCGGTCTACCGGTAGTAAACCAAGGCCGCTTGGCAAGTCTCGGTCCAATCCGGAAATGTTTAATCCCCACACACGAAAGAAAGCCAGAAATGACCACCGGAGGAGAACGAAGCGCCGGAATGCAAAACGGACAACGGGGAAAATGCTCAAATGCTTGAGACGAATACGTATGCAAATGCAATGCACATGATGACATGATATGAGATGCATGACAACAATAACAACACACGGAGACAAAGACCCGAACCCGAGGAAATAAATATAACGTAACGCCGGAAACGACAAGAGTTGGAGTACAAATAGGGAAAGTTACATCCGGGGTGTTACAGCCGACAAATCCCGATAGGAGCTGCACATATCTCTTTCTCAGGTCACACTCAGATAGGTCAAGCTACGAGTAAAACCAACCCTCGAGTTTCCCCGAGGTGGCCCCGCAGGCTGCCTGGTTCGGACCAACACTCAGAGGAGCACTGGCCCGAGGGGGTTTAAAATAAGATGACCCTCGGGCTCCGGAAACCCAAGGGAAAAGAGGCTAGGTGGCAAATGGTAAAACCAAGGTTGGGCATTGCTGGAAAAGCTTTAATCAAGGCGAACTATCAAGGGGTTCCCATTATAACCCAACCGCGTAAGGAACGCAAAAATCCGGGAACATAACACCGATATGACGAAAACTAGGGCGGCAAGACTGGAACAAAACACTAGGCGAGAGGCCGAGCCTTCCACCCTATATAGATGCATTAAGATAACATGGAAATAATATAATGATATCCCAACAAGTAAATAAATGTTCCAACAAGGAATAGCCTCCAATCTTCACCTGCAACTAGCAAGGCTATAAGAGGGGCTGAGCAAAGCGGTAACATAGCCAATCAATGGTTTGCTAGGACAAGGTGGGTTAGAGGTTTGGCATGGCAATTTGGGAGGCTAGAAAGCAAATGGCAGGCATCGTAGCATTGGCATAGCAAAAGAGCGAGCAAACTAGCATAGCAAAGATAGTAGTGATTTCGAGGGTATGATCATCTTGCCTGCATAGTTGTCAGAGTTGACTGGATCCTCGAAAGCAAACTCAACAGGCTCCTCGTTAGCGAACTCGTCTCCCGGCTCTACCCAAACAAGACAAACAAGCAACAAAGACACAATCAACCACGTGCAAACCCAAACAACACGATGCAAAGATGGTATGCTATGCGGGATGCGATGCGGGATGCATATGCAAGATGTGACAAGGAATGCATGAACCTGGCACCAACTTGGAAATCCAAGTGTGCCACTGGAAAGATGAGATGAAATCTCTTGAAAACGATATAAATAACGTCGGAATCGGAGTTACGGTTTGGAAATGGCAAGCGATTCAAAAATCACACCGATCTGCGATTTACAACAAGTAGCCATCTAAATGCAATGAGATGAGCATGCTACAGCACCCAAACATGACAACAAAATACATGGCAGGGATGCATTCGAGATGCTTAACAAAAGTCTAGCACTGATCTACAGCCAAATCATCCATTAACAGGTTCAAACAAGCATGGCAAAAATGCATATGACAAACAAATCTCAGACTTAGTGAAATTAACACTTGTCTGAAATTTCAGATCAGGTAGCACACTTCGGAGCAACAAAACTACATGCTATAGGACCTGAACATGGAAAAGTAAAGCATGGCATGGAGCTACTCAAAGATCTTAACAAAAGTCCCTTAGTGACCTTGAGCCAAAAGGGATCAGAAAATACAATTGCAAGCATGTGAACATGGCAAAAACATAATCAGTTTTCAGACTTAGTTAAAACTGGAGCATGCTGAAACATATCTCAAGTAGGCATGTTTACGAGCTCGATGCACTCACTACGGTGCAAGTCATGACAAGATAAGCATACATCCATCAAGAAGGCACAAAATGGAGGCTAGACATGGCAAGAACAATAGCATAGCATGCACGGATCAACTACAACATCATCGGCAAAATTGCAAACAAGTTGACAATCTGCCCAGATTCACAAAGTAGCAAAAGTAGAGCTCGATGGACTCAAGCTAGGGTGCTCCATAATTACAAACAAAGACATGGATGGATAGAGCACTACAATATTAACAAAACATCCTTACTGATCATCCTCAAAAGAGGCACGGATCACTAGGAAGCAAGATGAACATATGGCATCATGAGATAGACAGGGCAAGGACTTAGTGGAAATGCTAAGTCCCTGAAAACAGAATTAACAAGTGCACCACTTTGCAAGCTTGTGCTAGTCACCACACACATCACAAAAATACATGGGTTGCACCTCTGGAAAGATGACAAAACCCATAACAAAACATATGTAGAGCATCAGGGCATATCATGCACACAATAATCATGGCAAAAATGACAAAAAGCTAAACGGAGTAGCAGATCTGACAATTATCTCAAGTAACCCTCTTCTAACAGCATTTCGGGCATCAATATGAACTCAAATGAAAATGATGCAATGGAATGAAATGATGTACTCTCTGAGATGAACATTTTGGTATGCTATATGCATGAATCGGAGCTACGGATGCAAAGTTACGGGGCTATGAACATGAGCATATGGATCTATGGAAACAGGGACTTAGAGAAAAAAACCCCGAGATCTAGGGTTTCGGTGGCACGCGGCCCGAGGCGGCTCCGGCGAGGACTGTAGCTTCGGCAAGGCGGTGGTGGCCGGGGCCGGTGAGATCCGGCGGCGGGGTGGCCGGATCCGTCGCCGGGCGCGGCGGGGCGACGAGGAGGAGGCGCCGGGCGGCGGGGGGCGGAGGCGAGGCGCGGTAAGCATTTCAGATCAGGTAGCACACTTCGGAGCAACAAAATTTCTTTGCAAGCTCAGTAGTCTGACTTCAGCTGCAGCATGAAAGCATATCATAGCCTATTACCACAGATGGGTATATCGACCACATGAGAAAAATCAAAAGCCAAACAATCATCTTAGACCCGGTATACTCACCGACGAAATCAAGTACATGGTCAGTCTGTCAAGAAAAGCATTTGTCCGTCAGCCCCTGTTAGAGCAGTCTCAAGATGTAAATAATTGAGGTATGACACAACTATGACTCCATACCCGTTATATTGCCCATGACAGAAGGCAGTCAAATCTCTGGTATATGTCAATTGCTCGAGCCAAAGGAATAAATCAAGATAAATCAGTGCCACCTATGACCAGTCAGACCCCGTCAGAAGATGGCCATGATTCTCACCATTTATTGAACCATAAGGCTTGTAATTATTTGAAGCATCCCCATTACAGAAGTAAAAAGGGATAATTAATTCAGTGCCCTTAGTTGAGTCACACCCGGCAATTTTACCCCTACTTTCCAAAAACCCTCGGTTTTGCCGAAGCCCGTTTGCTCCTCTTATGGTTTTGCCCTTCCATCACGGTTCCGTCTAGTTAGTGCCGTTTAACCGTGTGTTGACCGTGTGTGGACTTTTCATTGGACCATTTTACCCCTACTTCTTCACTCTCTAGTGAGACACTGCCAAGTGGGACCCATCATTCCTAAAACCATCCAAGGTTCACTTTTATTTCTATCCCGTCGGTCAAACCCTAGTATCAGATCCCCTTCCCCTCTCTCTCTCAAATCCCGTCGATGGTGGAGCCACAGATCCCGTCGATGGCTAGCGGGGGAGGCCAACGGCAGTCCCGTCAATGGTGGAGCCATCGATCCTAAGGGGTTTGGGCTCGAGCGCCCGTAGGAGGAGAATCACCCCGATCCTCCTCGTCTTCACACCCTAGATCCACCTCGTCTCGGCCCTGATCTACCTCGTCTCCGTCCCCGATCTGTCGAGGCCGAGCGTGAGTGCTGCCCTGCCCGTGCTCCTTCCTCTCCTCCTTCCCTCTCCCTTTCTCTCTTGATTCACTCTGTATCTACCCTGCTCTTTTCTCTTCCTCAACAGTAGTAGGGAGCAGCACCAAAGCCACCATGGCCGCCGCCCATGGAAGTCCACCTCTCGATCCGTTCGCCGCCGACGTTCGCGTGGAGCCTCGTCCACGCCAACATGGGCCAGCCAACACCGATGCCTCCCGTTGGCTCATATCCAAAGCGCCCTGTTGACCCTCCCCTGGGCCTCCTTCCACACTGCAGCGGCGGTGGCCAAGCTTCCGTCATGGGGACGCACGGGCAAGGAGGATCTGGGAAGCTCCGGCGCTGATTCCGGGTGCTCCGGCAAGCTCCCGCGCTGATTCCGTTGGCTCCGGCGAGCTGTGGCGCCGATTCCTTTGGCTCTGGCAAGCTCATCCTCGTCCTATAGACGGCGTCCTTTCAATCGTTGACCCAACAATTTTTAACACTTGACGCAATGTAATTAGCTAGTATAGCTGGCAATTATGGATTGATGATTAATTATATTCGAGATGATACCGACATTAAGTACTGATTTGTGTTAATTACTGGTGTTTTAATTAGTTTATATGCACTGTTAATTATTGCATAAAAAAGTAATGCAAAATTGATATTATGTTTACAACAAGGCAATGTCCGTTAAGAGATATTTGGTCCATTGTGGGTCCCACATGTTAGTGAGGAGAGAGAGAGGGATGTTTTCTGAGTGATGGGTCCCATTTGGAAGTGTCTAGTGAGAGAGTGAGGAAGTAGGGGAAAATAAGTCCAATGAAAAGTCCATAGATGGTCAACACACGGTCAAACAACACTAACCGGATGGAAATGTGACGGAAGGGCAAAACCATAAGAGGAGAAAACGGGCTTGGGCAAAACCAAAGGTTTTTGGAAATTAGGGGTAAACCTGCCGAGTGTGACCCAACTAAGGGTATAAAATCAATTTTCCCAAGTAAAAAGGTTTTCATGACTAAAGGAAACTTTATGCTCAGATCCATTGGATATCCCCACAAATATGAGAAAATTCACGTCAGCAAAAGGAAGTGGTATATGAGCAAAAACCCGTCAGAATTTGGGGAAAGGTGAAGCAAGACCACCCCAGAGCAAGGTAAGTTGATCATCTGAAATTCTTGGGGGAACAATAAATAAAGGAAAAAGGATACCCGAGTTGGAAACGGTGTCCTCAAGTCATACTTGTTCCCAGAGCAACTAAATCTCGAGGACGAGATTTCTTTAAGGGGGTAAGGATTGTAACAACCTGGATTTTGGCCCTTTCCTTTTTCTTTTGATTTATTTGGTTTTTGCTATGTTTTTCTTTTTGGAGTAGTTCTGTGGCCTTGCCACCTGGGAAATCATCCTCATTCCCAATCCCAAGTGGCTAATCATTCTCAAAACCTTGCCAAGATCATGTCACTTCACTCCTTGACCAAACCCTAAAATTCTTTTCTAGGGAAAATTCCTTTTTCATTAAAGGAATAACCCTATCTGCCCTAGGTTGTGAAGCAACCTATATTTCTGTCCATCCAAAAATCCCCAAATAATTCTCATAATTCCTTTGGGTCATATATAGCTCAAATATGTCCAAACATTTCCTTGGATAGTTCAAAAATATTTGCCCAGTATTCCTTTTTCTATTCTGCCCTGAATGGCACTTTGTTAAGGAAGTGTCATTTATATTTTTCCTAGTGGCTCCCAACCTTTTTGGGCATGCTTATATGTCTAATAATTGCCTCATGCACAAGTTCAACTTTATTTGCCTAGCCAATCTTCCTCAGTGAATTTTTAAAGTTTTTGTCAGACAAAAGGCTTTGTGAAGAAAGTACTAGATAGGAGTATCCAAATGAGTTGAACTTTTGCACACTCCTTAATGTGCTCATATTAATACCCTCCACCCAGTTGCAGCCCTATCCAATCATCTATGTGAGCACAGGAGCAAATCTTTGATTCTGGCAATATTTTCAGGTTGTGAAGCAAGTGCACTTTATATTGCTTCAAAAATTCTGATAAATTACCAGATCATTCTCCTGCCCATAGAACATCTCTCCACCCAATTTGGAATCATTTCATTGAGGCATGTGATCACCAAAATTATTTCAAGTTTCTGGACAGAAATGATGTTTGTGAAGCAAGTGCCATTTTGGCTTGTCCATTTGGCATGAGCTTTTTACAACATCTTCATATGTCCAAATAATAAAGCTTTACCCAATCTTAGCCCAAGTTGCTTCTCCAGGTGAGTGCATCATCCAAATTTAGTTTCTGACCAGATTTGGCAGTTGCAAAGCAACTATATTAAATCTTGATTCAAATCCCCTCAAAACCTCTAGGACTGTAGTCCATCGATAGATAAACCTCCCACACAACTCCATTTACCCCAATTAAGTTCCTGTTGGTCAGCAGTTCCTTGCCAAGTTTGACGCAGTAAACTTCAGAGCTTAGTTACCATTTAACCACGGAGTCTTTAACCAAGTTACCACCTCAGTTGCAACCTCCCCAGGAAGGACAAACCCCTAGACATCATTTGGCATAGCTTGTGGCACTGTGTGCACCAATGCACGCGGTGACCACCGTTTTGGCATGCCATGAGCATGTCCAGAATGTTGCTTTGCTAGGTCCCCTCATCTGCTCGTCGTCTTAGCGCGCATAAGCATGTCCCTTGGCTTCATATCGTCGTCGCCGTTCCTCTGGACCCCTCTCCCCCTCCGGCAGCTTCCTCACCGACGCAAACTGTCATGCGCCCACGGACGTACAGTAGAGATTTGGCGCTACTCGTCGCCGTCCTCTTCCTCCCTGCGCTCCCTTGGCCGTCTCCTCCCCGTGAGAACGTCCACTGCTCCTCTTATGTTATGATGAAGTGGTCGAGACCCTCTCCACTATCAACAATACAAGCCTGCCAAAATCGCCATCTAAATCTGTTCAGTTTCCTCTGTCTCGAATGCAACAGAAAAAATGTATGTTTGTGAACCAATTAATGGATGAAGCAATGATGGAAATGGTGGAGGAATTAGAGCTGCACATTCGTGCGCAACAACAACTGATCAATGTTTTCAGAGACAGTGTAGCAAAGCAGCAAGAACTTGCCCACATGCTTATGGGCTTCATCTGCGCCAAGGTTGCAGATTGTGACGTTGTACATCGTTAGGTTCTGTTCATTTATTTGCACTGGCATCAACCTTTGATTGCCTAGTGGATGTAATTTCCTGTAATATATGCTGGATGTGCAACGTTTTTCCCTGTATGCCATACCTTTGCTTGATCAGTTTTGGTCCTGTGCATAATTGCTCGTCGTAATGGGCTCAAATTATCTAATTGGGCCTAAAGACATGTACGAACTTTACTGGGCCCATTAAGTTAATGGGCCGTTACCAGGCCGAAAGTTAATGGTCGGCCCTCTTATCTCCCGGGTCATTAACAGACCGAGATCGAATCGAGCAACAGGTGGGCCCATTTGATTTCACGGGCCGTTAACAGACTGTAACTAAGGTTGGGCTACATATGGCCCAACTATACCGTGGGCCTTTAGCAGGCCGAAAGAGATAGCGGGCTCGTACTAGACCATGAACAACATGGGCTGCTAAGAGGCCGAAAGTCAGGTCGTACTGTAAATGGCCCAACTATGTAGTGGGCCTTTAAAAGGCCGAGAGAGAAACCAGGCTGGTATTGGACCATGAAGATCATGGGCCATTAAAAGGCCAAAACTCAGGTCCGACTACAAATGGCCGAACTCATTTATGGGCCATCAATAGGCTGAAAGACACACCAGGCCAGGAATTGGCCCAACACTTAAATGGGCCGCTAAAAGGCCAAAACTAAGGTTCGACTACAAATTGCCCAAGTCATTTATGGGCCGTCAACAGGCTGAAAGACACACCGGGCTGGAAATTGGCCCAACACTTAAATGGGTCGCTAAAAGGCCGAAAGATGTACATCCTAAAAATTGGCCCATCCCTTGAATGGGCCGTTAACAGGCCGAAATCACACCGGGCCGACATTGAGCCCAAATATATAGCGAGCTGTTAACGGGCTCGAACTGATGATGGGCTGCAATAGTGTCAAATCTTTAACGGGCCATTGACGGGCCAAATTGGCACATCTCGTATGGGGTCGTGGGCTTAAATGGACCTGGCACAAGTAGGCCTTATATGGGTCGGCCTGCTAATTTTACCGGGCCGACCTTTTTCACCGGAATGGGCCACTGTTGGGCCATGCCACGTGTCGACCTATCATAGGCACCTCCTGTCTATTGAGTGGATGACATCTGTCCCAACGGTGAGCCAACACGTGTTTCCTCCGGCCAATGAGAATTTTACACATGGAAAATCCTCATTGGTCTCGGTTGTTAATGGGTTATCGGATCCAAAACTAGACCCGATAGCTTAACGACGACCCGTTATGGTGGATGCCACGTGTCGGTTACCCTTGACGAAAGCACTTTCATGACGCGCCATTTGTCGTCATGGAAGTGGGCACTTCCATGATGATAATTTTGGTAATGTCATGGAACACTACTACGACAGCACATGTATGACTATCTTCATTCTGTCATAAATTTGTCATGGATGTACATGCATGACAGAAAACGTGACCTATTGTGACAAACACGTATCATCATGGAAGTGTCTTTTTTTGTAGTGCCATCATATATGTGAAATTGTGTCATGCTATCCTGTTTAGTTAGCCATCATATATGTGAAATTGTGTCATGATATCCTGTTTGGTTAGACAACATAAATGTGAATTATTTCATGCCCTCTTTTATTCCCCACTATCCATTGCACCTGTCTATCATACAATGTATGTACATTCAATTACTTTTCTTGTTTATCAGCCATTTGAACTAGAGAGGGTGATGGCAGTATCTAAGGAAGTAACAAGACGGTCTTCAGAAAAGATAGTGCTACCAGTCGATGCAGATAGAACCACAGTTGTACTTGCCCAAGAACCAGCCCCACCACACATAACCCAGACTCTCGCAGATTGTACCCTTACCCAATTGGATAGAGAACCAGCTACACCCCTTCTAACCCCAACCCTAGCAGATAGTAACCTAGTTCCAGTTGACACAACACTGTCTCCACCACAGAGCATCCAAACATGAGCAGTTAGTAAGGGAACTACAGTACCCAAAGCACGAGGACCACCACTCCGAAGCCCAAATCAATGCTTAAAGCAGAAGAAGAATTGTTCTTAGGTCAGGTTCTATAGCTATGGTTCATACTCCTTTGCTCTTGCATCACAGTATTTACTCATACCAACTATTTTCAAATTTGAAGGATGGAATTGAAACTCCAATGGCGCAACATGTATGTTTTAAACCTTTTTATTTAACTGGTTTGCTATTGTAACTTGCTCTATGTTGATTTCAGTTTCAATTGAATAAACAATTATGTTCTCATGTCATGCACATTACAAGTGTTGTTGTTGCTTTGTAGTTTCCCATACTTATATTCTGTCTATTCTGCTTTGTCTTAAACAGATATTATTTGAACTGTGTCTTTATCTTGATTTGAGAACAAAAACTAGAATGATATAGACCATACAGTGACCATGGTACATAGATATATTTTTGTTTCATGTTGTTATCCTATCCACTTTACTACTGAACTGGTTTATCAAAATGAGTTTCATATACAACATGGTAAACCTGTCATGTGCCTGCTTGTTTCTCTTTTAGAATGCAGATAAAATATTGGAGAAGAGTACCCCGTTATGCAATGGTAAAGGAAGTAATGCAGATAAGGTTCAAGATAGTGAGACATCCCTGTTGATCTCCAAGAAAACTGATAAAAACTATCTTGACGACAGTGAGAGAACCCAAATATCATGTCTTGATGTAGTGTTCGAGTTACTGGCCACTACTGCTGGCACAAGCTCTTCGAACTCGTTGCCTGAATCAGTTCATCTTCTTGAGTCTCAAAATCAAGTTGAAAGACATCGATCAAATGTGCTATGACATGAAGCCGAAGGACTGAGGAAGTCCCTGCAGAATTCAGATGCATACTTTTTGGTGCAACAACAAGCGCTGGAGGATTTAAGCGCCAAACAAGAGAAAGTTAATAAGCTTGCTAAGAATCTTGCCAGCATTATGGGTACCCAAGATATTGTTTCTTGAGCTCTTCTGAAGTGGTCTCAGTTCTGGACTTGTTTTTGCTGGGGCATTTATTTGCACTGGTTGCCAACTTTGACAACCAGTGTATGTGATATGCTGCTTTGTTCCCTATATTTGCAATGGTGATGAACTTTGATGCCCAGTGGATGTAATATGTGTAATAGCCGTGATAGCCTAGGATAAGTTGTTTGCTTATTTATTTCCTTGTTGTCTTGTTTATTTGTTTGCTTGTAGTCAATGCGGTTCTTTTTCCATGGTTTGCTAGTGGCCGCAATGTAACATCCCAAATTTTCAATTTGAAATGTTATACACTAGATCATCATTGCATATCATATTTTATTGCATTTTGGCTGATCCTAGAAAATTCTATGCAACTCAAGGACCCTCGGAGAGAGTTGGGGATTTCATTATTTTCATATTTGAGTTTTCTCAAATTTTGAAAATAGGATCATTTGATTTTATATATTTTATCTTCAATTATTTCTATTACAAAAATATGAGAGAGGGAATAATATGAATTTCCCAAAATAAAGAAATATTGAGGGTTTAATAAAAAATCAAATAAGATTTTATTCTGGTTTTATTTGCTATTTTATTTGAATTTAGGAAAAATGCACGCTTTTCAAAATTGCATTTAGGCCCCAAATAAATGTTCATCTTGTGCGGCTCGATTTTAGAAGCTGGGGAAAATTTATTTCGGGATTTTTGAAGTCCGTTTAATATTCCTTTTGTTTTTTTCTGAGCGTAACTATTTAAAAAAAAGCAACCGACCTATCGGGCCGTGTCCGACCTGGACAGTTGGCCTGGCCGGCTTTATAAGCCGGGGAGGCCCAGCCGGACCCCCCACCAAACCCTAGCCGCCACCCTAACCGCCGCCGCCCGCCGCCGCCCGCCGGATCCGCCGCCCCCGGAGGTTGACCTCGCCGCCACCGGGTTTTTTTCGAAAAACCGATCGATTTTCCGTCGGTTTCGTTCGGTTTTTTAGTTTGTTTTTATATAGATCGGTTCTTTCCGGTTTATTTATTTAGCGAGCGTTCGCTCGTTCGTTCGTTTTAACGAACGCGTTCTTTGATTAGATCCAGTTAACGAACGTTTGTTCGTTAATCTGTTCGTCGTTTTCTTTTTCTCGGATTAAATCCGCGATTTTTCTGATCGTGATTCCTGATCTGTTTTTCGTTCTAGTATAACTTTTCGCTCGTTTATCGGAATCACGCGATTCAAGTGCCTGGAGTTTCGTCTCGAAACCCTCTTTACGTTTAACCAACTCAAATAAGTTTTTGCCATTGTAAAAATTGCCCTAGATCCGGAATAGTAAACGAAGCTTGTTTCTTTTACCATTTGTCTTTCGTTGCTTCGTTCGATTTGATTCTTTTTGCCAACCAGAGTTCTTAAGTTGAACTTTCTGGTTAGATCTCTTATTTGACTTTTACGTGTGCATTAGTTGAGTACTCATTGTATGCTTGTTTGTTTGCGATAGAGTACCCGGAGTGCGCCGCTTGCTACTTCGAATCGCTAGGTTTCCCGGATCATCAGCAAGGCAAGTAACACTTTGATCATACCCCTTTATCACCCAGTTTTTATGCATTAGCTCCAATTCTCAAACATTGCATGGTTAGGATGTGATTTTAACATGTGGGTTGGGAAGTAGTTGATGATGTAGGACCTATTGCTCTGTTACATTCAAACCCTTGGGAGTTACTTATCCGAATTGCTTATATTGCTATGCTATGCTCGTAGACGTGGTTTGGGTGAGTGAAATCCATGACAGATGTGAGATTGTTAATTAATGGTTCAACTTAAGGTGGCAACTTAAATACACATCTGGGTGGATTGAGGCACCTGGGTATTCCAATGATTGCCTGTTTAGGCACCTGGGTATTCCAGCGATTGCCTGTTTTCTTTTGGACCGCCACCCAAGCTCAAAAGGATCATGAGATTATTCATGCTAGAAACTTCCGTGTGCAGCCACAAGGTACTATGCGCTCTAGCATAGTTGATTAAGTCGTGCGAACTCTTACAGTGGTAGACTAGCAGATGTAGGGGAAAGTAGGTGTAATGGTTTACCCGATCGTAAGGTGCTAGCGCTTCTGAAAGACTATGTCTCGGTCATCCGTTTCTCAAACACCCTGTAGTGCGAGAATCCCAACGGAGGAGATCGAGTCTTGTGGGGAGAAGTGCGCAAACCTCTGCAGAGTGTATAAACTAATCATGGTTAGCCGTGTCCCCGGTTATGGACATCTTGAGTATCTAGTACCTGGATTATCATGTGAATCTCAACATGTTCCTTTAAAATTAATTTTTTTGGGTTTTGTTTAATGATGATGCTTAATTGGGATTGAGAATGCTGTCAACCATTCTCAATGTTTAACAACTACCATGATAGTTAAATAAAATTTATTCCTTTGCAGTAGGGAAAAATTGGCTTTACGCAAAACTGTAACCATAGAGCTTTCCACCAGCCAAATATGCATGTAGAATAGACTTAATCTTCCATTACTCTCTATGTGTTACATTGCTAGCATATTCCATGTGCTGACCCGTTTCGGGCTGCAACGTTAATGTTGCAGACTTTTTAGACAACGATTAAGGTGCTTTTAGGTCGTGGTTCTATACTCAGTGATGCCGTTGGAGTTGATGGACTCACTTATCTTCCAAGCCTTCCGTTGTTATCGTCATTAGGTGGCCTTAAGCCATATTTATTGTAATAAGTTCTCTTTTGAGACTCTCGATGTAATAAGTGTGTGATTGCTACTCTGTTATAAATCCTTCAAATACTATATGGTGTCAGCATTACTGATCCAGGGATGACACCTGAGCACAGAGATTGGACCGTTTGAGGTCTGGTCGCTACACGCAATAACCTATTTTTTTACAACTAGGCCACAATAACCATGGGCTACATATTTACTGTAGTGACCATGGGCCTCCTACGGGTCATAGAAACAATGGGCCTTCTACGGGCCATAGAAACAATGGGCCTTCTACGGGCCGTAGCATCAATGGGCCTTCTACGGGCCATATGATCCATTGGCCAAACATGGGCCAATAACAGACCACATTATGGGTCATAAACGGGCTAGAGTTGCAATCGTGGGTTCATGGGTCGACCATAACGGGCCGTCGTTAATCGGCCGTATTTGATGACGCTATGAAAATGGCCCAATGGATTAACGGGCCATAAACGGGCCGACTGTAACCATGGGCTGAATTTGTCCCACAAGCAGAAAAGGCAAGTAACGGACCGTAAGTAGCCGAATGCTGGAAATGAGCCCAAGAATAAAGGGGCCCTGAGAAGGCCGAAAGATAACACGGGTTGGAAACGGCCCAATAGAATAATGGGCCGTTAATGGATATAAAGTGGTACATTGTTCATTATGGGCTCATGGGCCATACATGGGCCGGAAGTTACAACGGGTTGGAATCATATTGGATGGCCCAAACGAAGCTACTCGGCTTAATTCGGATAGGCCGTAACGGGCCGTGAGTTAGCAGGTCGCAAATGGGCTATATACGAACATGTCGTTAACAGGCTTTCCGTGGGCCGGCCCACTAAGTTTTGACCAAGTCAAACGGGCTGGCCTTTTCACCGGTATGGGCCTTTGTTGGGTCATGCCACATGTCGACGTATCATTGGCGCATGTCTAATGAGTGGATGACATCTGTCCCAACGATGAGCCGACACGTGGTTCCTCTGGCCATTGAGAATTTTACATGTGGAAAATCCCCATTGGTCCGGGCTGTTAACGGGTTATCGGATCCAAAACCGGACCCTATAGCTTAATGGCGACCCGTTACAATGGATGCCATGTGTTGGTCACCCTTGACGAAAGCACTTCCATGACGCTCCATTTATCGTCATGGAAGTGGACACTTCTGTGATGATAATTTTGGTAATGTCATGGAACACTTCTACGACAGCACAGGTATCACTATCTTGATTCTTTCATAGAATCGTCATGGATGTACATGCATGACAAAAAACGTGACCTATTGTGACAAACACGTCTCATAACAGAAGTGTATTTTTTGTAGTGCATTTATTTTAGAGCGGGAAAAACAACAAGTCCAGTCTTTCCTTCCTTTTTCTGAGGAAAAAGATGCCATTCTTTGGAAGAATGTGAAGAAAGCACGTGTTGGCTTCCTATAAAATTATGATCGATAGCTAATGTTATGTTTCATTTTTAAAAGAACACATTAATTTGTAGAATCCTAAAGTTTCTGTATTCTCAGACATAAAATTTTGCACCAAATTAACTGTCGTACTCCTTTCGATAAGTGAGAGTGTCAAACCCAACGAGGAGAAAAAGGAAATGACAAGCAGTTTTCAGTAAGGTATTCTCTGCAAGCACTGAAATTATCGGTAACAGATAGTTTTGTGATAAGGTAATTTGTAACGGGTAACAAGTAACAAAAGTAGACAAGGTGCAGAAAGGTGACCCAATCCTTTTTGTAGCAAAGTACAAGCCTGGACAAACTTTTATAAAAAGGAAAACACTCCTGAGGACACTTGGGAATTATCGTCAAGCTAGTTTTCATCATGCTCATAGCTTCGCGTTCGTTACTTTGATAATTTGATATGTGGGTGAACCGGTACTTCGGTACTACCCTTCCTTGGACAAGCATCCCACTTATGATTAACCCCTCTCGCAAGCATCTGCAACTACGAAATAAGAATTAAGGTAAACCTAACCACAGCATGAAACATATGGATCCAAATCAGCCCCTTACGAAGCAATGCATAAACTAGGGTTTAAGCTTCTGTCACTCTAGCAACCCATCATCTACTTATTACTTCCAAATGCCTTCCCTAGGCACAAACAATGGTGAAGTGTCATGTAGTCGATGTTCACATAACACCACTAGAGGAAAGACAACATACATCTCATCAAAATATCGAACGAATACCAATTACACATGACTACTTATAGCAAGACTTCTCCCATGTCCTCAGGAACAAACGTAACTACTCACAAATCATATTCATGTTCAAAATTAGAGGGGTATTAATGTGCATAAAGGATCTGAACATATGATCTTCCACCAAATAAACCAACTAGCATCAACTACAAGGAGTAATCAACACTACTAGCAACCCACAGATACCAATCTAAGGTTTTGAGACAAAGATTGGATACAAGAGATGAACTAGGGTTTGAGATGAGATGGTGCTGGTGAAGATGTTGATGGAGATTGACCCCCTCCCAATGAGAGGATCGATGGTGATGATTTCCCCCTCCCGGAGGGATGTTTCCCCGGCAGAACAGCTCCGCCGGAGCCCTAGATTGGTTCTGCCCAGGTTCCGCCTCGAGACGGCGGCGCTTTGTCCCGAAAGCTTCCTTCTGATTTTTTCCAGGGCGAAAGACTTCATATAGCAAAAGATGGGCACCGGAGACCTGCCAGGGGGCCCACGAGGCAGGGGCCGCGCCCCCACCGTCGTGGACAGGGTGTGGCCCCCCTCTGGTGCTTTCTTCACCCAATATTTTTAATATATTCCAAAACTGACTTCCGTGAAATTTCAGGTCTTTTGGAGTTGTGCAAAATAGGTCTCTAATATTTGCTCCTTTTCCAACCCAGAATTCCAGCTGCCGGTATTCTCCCTCTTCATGTAAACCTTGTAAAATAAGAGAGAAACGACATAAGTATTGTGACATAATGTGTAATAACACACCATAATGCAATAAATATTGATATAAAAGCATGATGCAGAATGGACGTATCAACTCCCCCACAGCTTAGACCTCACTTGTCCTCAAGCAGAAGCTGATAAGGAAAAATATGTCCACATGTTTAGAGATAGAGGTGTCGATAAAATAAAATACGGACATGAGGGCATCATGATCATTCTTATAACAACAACATATTTAAATATTGTCATATGATTTCTTACACTAAAGTGACAATCTATTCACAATGTCAAGTATGAATCAGGAACTTCATTGAAAACTAACAAACTATGATCTTGGTCATTGAAGCAACTGCAATTTATCGTAACATCGGAAAGAGTCAATATAAGAGCTTTTCAGCAAGTCCACATACTCAACTATCATTTAGTCTTTCACAATTTCTAACACTCACGCAATACTTATGGGTATGGAGTTTTAATCGGACACAAAGAAAGATAGGGGCTTATAGTGTTGCCTCCCAACCTTTTACCTCAAGGGTAATGTCAACAATAATAGTTCATGATAACTTACATCCAATTGGATATATATAGAGAGAGAGGGTCGCGCTATTCGTCACCCTGGGTGAGGAATAGTTATTCTTCACCCCCCTCTATTTTACCATCAATGCACCGTAATTTACGTTCCGTAAGTTTTGTCTTATTTTCGACGTAAAAAGGGATCAAAAAAATGTATAATCGCCATAAAAAATATTTTATGTTATGTAAAATTATAAACGTAAAAACATAGTCTAAAATATAGATAAACTGCAAATTTTCTTGTCTTATGACCTATATTTTTATTTTTCTTATGTCAAATTTTACGTAGTGAATCAATAGGAATGTAACTATTTGAATTCCAAATGTAATTTAATTATGAAATGATCATAAGATTACCTCGGGTGAAGAATAACTTATTCTGCACCCTGTGTGATGAATAGTAACACTATATAGCAGGATCTTTCCAACACAATGTGCTTGCCAAAGGATAAAATGTAAAAAGGAAAAGTGAAGATCGCCATGACTCTTGTATAAGGTATAAGACAAGAATAAAAGATAGGCCCTTTGTAGAGGGAAGCAGAGGCTGTCATGTGCTTTTATGGTTGGATGCACAAAATCTTAATGCGAAAGAATGTCACTTTATATTTCTACTTGTGATAGGGACCTTTATTATGCAGTCTGTCACTTTTATTTCTTCCATATCACAAGATCGTAAAAAGCTTATTTTCTCCACACTAATAAATCATACATATTTAGAGATCAATTTTTATTGCACGCAACAATGAAAACTTACTTGAAGGATCTTACTCAATCCATAGGTAGGTATATATGGTGGACACTCATGGCACTGGGTTTAAGGATATTCGGAAGCACAAGAAGTATCTTTACTTGGTTCAGAGAATTTGGCTAGCATGAGGGGGAAAGGCAAGCTCAACATGTTGGATGATCCATGACAACATACTTTATTTCGGATATAAGAAAACATAACCCATTACGTTGTCTTCCTTGTCCAACATCAACTTTTTAGCACGTCATATTTTAATGAGTGCTCACAATCATAAAAGATGTCCAAGATAGTATATTTATATGTGAAAACCTCTCTTTCTTTATTACTTCCTATTAATTGCAAGGATGACCAAAACTATGTTTGTCAACTCTCAACAACTTTTATTCATCATACTCTTTTATATGTGAAGTCACTACTCTCCATAAGATCAATATGATCTCTTTAATTCTTTTTATTCTTTCTTTTATTCCCTTAAGATCATAGCGAGATAACCAAGCCCTCGACTCAAAACTAGTCTTTATTATATATAGCTCACGGACTCGATTACATAGAAGGATCATAAAGCAAAACTCAAAACTAGATCATGCTAAAACTTTATTCTACTAGATCAAGATATTACCAAAAGGATCGAACTAAGAAAAACTGTAAAGATAGAAGTGTGATAGTGATATGATACCGGGGCATTTTCCCCAAGTTGGCAGTTGCCAAGGGGAGTGCCCATACCCATGTGATTATGTCTCTTTCTTCGGAGGTGGTGATGATGGAGTTGTTGATGATGTACGATTGTCCTCCATCTTCCAAGGCATAGGCCCACCATCATAGAAGGACGATCGAGTCTCCGGGATCCTCAAATCTGCAGCCAAACTCATCCTCTTGAATCTATTCATACTCACAGTTTTGGTTTTGCAGGTCATAGATCTGGGCTTGGAGATGATCGATTTTCTCATGAAGCTTGAAGATGGTCTCCCCAATGTTCTTAGCATCTAGCTTGTGGTTGTTGGTGAACTCCGTGATCATCATGTGGTTAGCATTGAGTCCGCGTTCCACCATCCTTGGCACTTGAAAACTTGTTGCTCCATTGCTTCGAGTCATGTCTCCATGCTTCCAGTCCTCCTTGGTCCCTCGACATCGCTGATGTGCAGCAACCCCTCACGCATCTCAATGGTTTGAGGGTGTTGCAGCACCTCCACGAGGTAGGGGTTGATGACCTTCTCGAAAAACTTGTCCTTGGGGGAGTTTGAAGACATCATGGTGATCTAGATCTGTCAGAAAAATAGCTCAAAACAAAAACATAGGATATTTGCATGATACGAGGGTCAAAACCTTTGGGAGATTATATAATAATTTTTTACCGACCAAAAGAAGTATCGTGCAAGAAAACAGAGTCTGGAGGACACACGAGGTGCCCACGAGGCAGGGGGCGCGCCCTCCACCATCGTGGATGCCCCGTGTCCCTTTTGGACTACTTATTTTCCTATTTTCTTAAATATTCCAAAACAGAGAAAAATTGCTATTAGAACTGTTTCGGAGTCGGTTTACTTACCGTACCACATACCTATTCCTTTTCGGAGTCTGAAACGTTCTGGAAGGTGTCCCTTATGTATTCCTGCGGGGTTACGGTTTCAATAACATTAGTTTCAACATTTATGGGATTACCTAAGATATAATGTTTGATTCTTTGACAGTTCACCACCTTCAGATTTGTGCCTTCAAAGTTGTTGATTTTTATGGCACCGGAGCGATAGACCTCCTCGATAACGTAAGGACCTTCCCATTTAGAGAGGAGTTTTCCTGCAAAAAAAATCTTAAACGAGAGTTGTATAGCAAAACATAATCACCTACATTAAACTTACGCTTTTGTATCCTTTTGTCATGCCAACTTTTAACCTTTTCTTTAAACAGTTTGGCATTCTTATATGCCAGAGTTCTCCACTCATCAAGTGAGCTAATGTCAAATAGTCTCTTCTCACCGGCAAGTTTGAAATCATAGTTGAGCTCTTTAATGGCCCAATACACCTTATGCTCTAGTTCGAGAGGTAAGTGACATGCTTTTCCATAAACCATTTTATACGGAGACATACCCATATGATTTTTATGTGCAGTTCTACATGCCCATAATGCATCTGCAAGTTTCTTAGACCAATTCTTTCTAGATCTATTAACAGTCTTTTGCAAAATTAATTTGATCTCTCTATTACTCAATTATACTTGACCACTAGACTGTGGGTGGTATGGCGCTGCAATTCTATGATTAATGACATACTTAGCAAGCATTTTACGAAAAGCACCATGAATAAAATGTGAACCACCATCAGTCATTAAGTATCTAGGGACTCCAAACCTCGGAAAAATAACTTCTTTAAGCATCTTAATAGAGGTGTTATGATCAACACTAGTAGTTTGAATAGCTTCTACCCACTTAGTAACATAATCAATAGCAACTAAAATATGTGTATACCCATTAGAGGAAGGAAACGGTCCCATATAATCAAAGCCCCAAACATCAAATGTTCAATAACAAGTGAATAGTTCATAGGCATTTCTTGACGTCTACTAATATTACCGATTCTTTGACATTCATCACAAGACAAGACAAACTTACGGGCATCTTTGAAGAGAGTAGGCCAATAAAAACCGGATTGCAATACCTTATGTGCAGTTCTATCTCCAGCGTGGTGTCCTCCATAAGCCTCAGAGTGACACTTGCGTAGGATCTTTTCCTGTTCATGCTCAGCTACACAACGTCTAATAACACCAACTACTCCTTCTTTATAAAGGTGTGGGTCATCCCAGAAGTAATGTCTTAAATCATAGAAAAACCTTTTCTTTTGCTGGTATGTGAAACTAGGTGGTATAAATTTAGCAACAATGTAATTAGCATAAGCAGCATACCATGGAGCAGTATGAGAAGCATTTATGACAGCTAATTGTTCATCAGGAAAGCTATCATCAATAGGTAGTGGGTCATCAAGAACATTCTCTAACCTAGACAAGTTGTCTACAACGGGGTTCTCAGCTCCCTTTCTATCAATAATATGCAAATCAAATTCTTGTAGCAAGAGAACCCATCTAATAAGTCTAGGTTTAGCATATTTCTTTTCCAAAAGATATTTAATAGCAGCATGATCCATGTGAACAGTTACTTTAGAATCAACAATGTAAGGTCTGAACTTATCACAAGCAAATACAACTGCTAAAAATTCCTTTTCAGTAGTAGCATAATTTCTTTGGGCACTATCTAGAGTTTTACTAGCATATTGGATAACATTTAATTTCTTATCAACTCTTTGTCCTAGAACAGCACCAACAACATAATCACTAGCATCACACATAATTTCAAAGGGTAAATTTCAATCAGGTGGCTGAACAATAGGTGCAGGAATCAAGGCTTTCTTAAGTATTTCAAATGCTTCTACACAATCATCATCAAAGACAAAAGGAACATCTTTTTGTAAGAGATTAGTCAGAGGCCTAGAAATTTTTGAGAAGTCTTTAATGAACCTCCTACAAAAACTGGCATGACAAAGGAAACTTGTTATACCTTTAATGTCCTGAGGACATGACATGTTTTCAATAGCATCAACTTTAGCTTTATCAACTTCAATACCTCTTTCAGAAATTTGATGCCCCAAGACAATACCTTCATTTACCATAAAGTGGCTCTTCTCCCAATTCAAGACAAGATTAGTTTCTTCACATCTCTGCAGAACTCGATCAAGGTTGCTTAAGCAATCATCAAAAGAAGTTCCATATACGAAGAAATCATCCATGAAAACCTCAACAATCTTTTCACAGAAGTCAGAGAATATAGCAGTCATACATCTTTGAAAGGTACCAGGTGCATTGCATAAACCAAAAGGCATACATCTATAAGCAAAGGTACCGAAAGGGCAAGTAAAAGTGGTCTTTTCTTGATCCTCTTTTGACACAGGTATTTGAGAGAAAACAGAATAACCGTCTAGAAAGCAAAAATGTGTATATTTGGATAATATTTCTAGCATTTGATCAATAAAAGGTAAAGGGTAATGATCCTTTTTAGTAGCTTTATTTAGTTTGCAGAAATTAATTACCATTCTATAACATGTAACAATTCGTTGTGGGGTCAATTCATCTTTATCATTAGGAACAATAGTAATACCTCCCTTCTTAGGGACACAATGGACACGACTTACCCACTGACTATCAGCAACAGGATAAATTATACCTACCTCCGGGATCTTTAGTATTTCATTTCTTACCGCTTCTTTCATCTTGGGATTTAACCGTCATTGGTGATCAACAACCGGTTTAGCGTCTTTCTCCAATTTTATTTTGTGTTGGCATAGAGTGGGACTAATGAAGGAACTATGGCCTAGAGGCAATAATAAGTTGTTATTTATATTTCCTTATATCATGATAAATGTTTATTATTCATGCTAGAATTGTATTAACCGTAAACTTAGTACATGTGTGAATACATAGACAAACATAATGTCACTAGTATGCCTCTACTTGACTAGCTCCTTGAATCAAAGATGGTTAAGTTTCCTAGCCATAGACATGAGTTGTCATTTGATTAACGGGATCACATCATTAGAGAACTATGTGATTGACTTGACCCATTCCGTTAGCTTAGCACTTGATCATTTAGTTTGTTGCTATTGCTTTCTTCATAACTTATACATGTTCCTATGACTATGAGATTATGCAACTCCCGATTACCGGAGGAACACTTTGTGTGCTACCAAATGTCACAATGTAACTGGGTGATTATAAATGTGCTCTACAGGTGTCTCCGATGGTACTTGTTGAGTTGGCATAGATCGACATTAGGATTTGTCACTCCGATTGTCGGAGAGGTATCTCTGGGCCCTCTCGGTAATGCACATCACTATAAGCCTTGCAAGCAATGTGACTAATGAGTTAGTTGCGGGATGATGCATTACGGAATGAGTAAAGAGACTTGCCAGTAACGAGATTGAGATAGGTATTGAGATATCGATGATCGAATCTCAGGAAAGTAACATACCAATGACAAAGGGAACAATGTATGTGGTTATGCGGTCTGACCGATAAAGATCTTTGTAGAATATGTAGGAGCCAATATGAGCATCCAGGTTCCGCTATTGGTTACTGACCAAAGACGTGTCTCGGTCATGTCTACATAGTTCTCGAACCCGTAGGGTCCACACGCTTAACATTTGGTGACGATTTATATTATGAGTTATGTGTTTTTGATGTACCGAAGGTAGTTCGAAGTCCCGGATGAGATCGGGGACATGACGAGGAGTCTCAAAATGGTCGAGACATAAAGATCGATATATTGTACGACTATATTCGGACATCGGAAAGGTTCTGAGTGATTCAGGTATTTATCGGAGTACCGCAGAGTTATGGGAGTTCGTCGGGGAGTGTATGGGCCTTAGTGGAATAGAGGAGGAGGAAGCCTACACTAGTAGAAAAAGGGTCTAATGTGTAGCTCATTAGTCCCGGTTTGAAATTGAGCCGGCACTAATGTGACCATTAGTGCCGGTTCCGACGGCTAGGCAGGCCACTCTCTTTAGTACCGGTTCGTGCGGAACCTTTAGCACCGGTTTGTGCCATGAACCGGTACTAAAGGGTGTGGTGGCAGGATGTTGTCAGACTGGGGCCCGTCCAGCACCTTTAGTACCGGTTCTTGCCACGAACCGGTACTATAGGTCATCCTGCATATAAACCCTTCGTCCAGCTTGCTCTGTTCTCCTCCTTTCCCCTCTCCTCCTCTCTGTTCTTCCTCTTCCTCCCCTCGAGCTCATCACACATTTTGCTCAAATTTTGTCAAGATTTGAAGGCCCCCATCCATTCAAGTGATCACAAAGGTTAGCAACTTTGTCCTTTCATCTCTCATTGCTAGATTAGCTCTTGCAATGCTTTATATAGTGATTAATTTGTGGGTTTTAGTAATTTGGGAGGAATTATATGTGGTAGTATATTTGATTTATATGCAATTTTAGCTTAAAATAACTCTTAGTTTGCATATGTAGGTGTGGTTTACTTAGTGCCTTCCTGTCTCCGTCGTAACCACCGTCGATCATCCACACCGACCTGTCGCCGGCACCACCTTGTGGTGAGCCTCTTGTTCTTATCTTTTTTATATATAAAAAATAATGTTTGTGTGATTTAGATATATAGTTACCTGTATAATTATCTTACTCGTACGTTGTTTGTTATACATAGTGCCATGGTTTTGATATCCGTCCCCATCGGCCCTCGTCCGTGTTATGATTTGGATGTGGTATATTCTCTTTTAAAACTATTTGTTGCATTTCGTGTTTATGACAAATTGTGCCCATCAAGTTGACATAGATATTTTTATCTAGGAGGTATGTGAACCGGAAATTCCAACCGACCCTATTGTCAAGAGGTTAAATTTAGTTGAAAGAGAAAACGAGTATTTGAAAGAAAAATTGAAAAGAATTGAGGGGGAGAAGATGGAATTTGGAGTTGCATGTTGCCGATGTCGTCGATGATCACAAGATCAAGATGGAGAAAATGCGGTTGAAGATTAGAAAGATTAGAAAATATGCCATTGATAGTGTGGCTTGGTATCATTATGCTGTTGGATCAATTGTTACCTTAGTTGCGATCTTGATCATATTTGTTGTTGCATTGAAATTCTTTAGCTAGAGAGTTATTTGTATGTCGCATTTAAGTGTTGTATGAACTTTATGTATGAACTTTATTTATGAACTTGTATTAATTTGGTCTATTCGATGGTGTGTAATGAAGATGCACCGGCAATGGATGTACGATGACCGATGCTCTCCCCAGTTTGTTGATGGCGTGCATACTTTTCTGATTGCGGCTCAGGCAAATAAGTGGGCGGATGGTTTTATGCCTTGTCCTTGTGCTGGCTGTAAGAATGGTCACAATTACTCTAACTCAAGAACCGTTCAGGTCCACCTGTTTGAGTCTGGTTTCATGCCCCACTATAATTGGACCAAGCATAGAGAAAGAGGGGTTATGTGGAAGATAATGAAGAAGAAGAGGACGGTGATAGCTATCCTGGCCATGGGTTCCGTGAATACGATGATACAACAATGGGGGAAGAAGCTGAGCCGGCCATGCGGGAAGAAGCTGAAGAAGAGGCATCAGATGAGCCCGCTGATGATCTAGGTCGGGCCATTGTCGATGCAAAGCGAAACTACACAAGTGAAAAGGAGAAGAAGAAGTTGCAGCGCAGAAATTGTTGTACCCGAATTGCGAAGGTGACAAGAAAAAGCTGGGCACCACACTGTAATTGCTGCAATGGAAGACAGAGAATGGTCTATCTGACAAGGGATTTGGAAAGTTGCTGGTAATGATAAAGAATATGCTTCCAAAGGACAACGAATTGCCCGAGAGTACGTACGAAGTGAAGAAGGCAATCTGCCCTCTAGGTTTAGAGGTGCAGAAGATACATGCATGCCCTAATGACTGCATCCTCTACCGCGGTGAGTATGAGGATTTGAACGCGTGCCCGGTATGCGGTGCATTGCGCTATAAGATCAGCCGCGATGACCCTGGTGATGTCGAAGGAGAGCGCCCCAGGAAGAAGATTCCTGCGAAGGTGATGTGGTATGCTCCTGTAATACCACGGTTGAAACGTTTGTTGCAAAACAAAGAGCATGCCAAGGCAATGCGATTGCACGGAGAAGACCGTAAGAAAGATGGAAAGTTGAGAGTACCCACTAACGGGTCGCATTGGAGAAAAATCGAGAGAAAGTATAGGGAGGAGTTTGCAGGTGACCCAAGGAACGTATGGTTTGGTCTAAGCGCAAATGGCATTAATCCTTTTGGGGAGCAGAGCAGCAACCATAGCATGTGGCCTGTGACTCTATGTTTGTATAACCTTCCTCCTTGGTTGTGCATGAAGCGGAAGTTCATTATGATGCCAGTGCTCATCCAAGGCCCTAAGCAACCCGACAACGACATTGATGTGTACCTAAGGCCATTAGTTGAAGAACTATTACAACTGTGGAATGGAAAAGGTGTACGTGCATGGGATGAGCACAAACCGGAAGAATTTGACCTAAAGGCGTTGCTGTTCGTGACCATCAATGATTAGCCTGCTCTCAGTAACCTTTCAGGACAGCCAAACAAGGGATACTGTGGATGCACGCACTGTTTGGATGATACCGACAATATATATTTGGATAGTTGTAGGAAGAATGTGTACCTGGGACATCATCGATTTCTTCCGAGCAGGCATCCCGTAAGAAAGAAAGGCAAGCATTTCAAAGGTGAGGCGGATCACCGGACGAAGACTCGCCACCGTACTGGTGCTGATGTACATGATATGGTCAAGGATTTGAAGGTAATCTTTGGAAAGGGTCCTGGCGGACAACCTGTTCCGAAGGACGCTTACGGACGCGCACCCATGTGGAAGAAGAAATCTATATTTTGGGACCTATCCTATTGGAAAGACCTAGAGGTCCGCTCCACAATCGACGTGATGCACGTGACAAAGAATCTTTGCGTGACCCTTCTTGGCTTCTTGGGCATGTATGGGAAGACAAAAGATACACCGGAGGCACGGGAGGACCAGCAACATATGCACGGAAAAGACGGCATACATCAGGGTCAGGCCAGCTACGCTCTTACCAAAGACGAGAAGGAAATCTTCTTTGTATGCCTGCTCAGTATGAAGGTACCATCTGGCTTCTCGTCGAATATAAAGGGAATAATAAATATGGCAGAGAAAAGGTTCTAGAACCTAAAGTCTCATGACTGCCACGTGATTATGACGCAACTGCTTCCGTTTGCATTGAGGGGGCTTCTACCGGAAAATGTTTGATTAGCCATTGTGAAGCTATGTGCATTCCTCAATGCAATCTATCAGAAGGTAATCGATCCAGAAATCATACCAAGGTTACAGAATGATTTGGTGCAATGTCTTGTCAGTTTTGAGTTGGTGTTCCCACCATCCTTCTTCAACATCATGACACACGTCCTAGTTCACCTTTGCAAAGAGATTAACATTTTGGGTCCTGTATTTCTACACAATATGTTCTCCTTTTAGAGGTTCATGGGAGTCTTGAAGAAATATGTTCATAACCGTGCTAGGCCAGAAGGAAGCATCTCGAAGGGCCATGAATATGAGGAGGTCATTGAGTTTTGTATTGACTTTATTCCTGACCTTAAGCCGATTGGTGTTCCTGAATCGCGGCATAAGGGCAGACTAGATGGAAAAGGCACGCTAGGAGGGGATCAAATAATATGTATGGACGGGCATTCTCTCACTGAAGCACACTACACAGTTCTACAGAATTCTACCTTGGTGGCTCCGTATATGGAGGAACACAAGAATTTTCTACACTCCAAACACCCGGAGCAGTCTAACGACTGGATTACATGTGAACAAACGAGGACTTTCGCCAGTTGGTTGCAGACATGTGCCATGCATGATGGCGATATTGAAGATGACATGTACTTGCTGTCCCAGTTACCATCTTCGAATATAATGACTTTCAAAGGGTACGAGATAAATGGGAATACATTTTACACGATCGCCCAAGATAAGAAGAGCACCAAGCAAAACAGCGGTGTCCGCTTTCATGCAACAACCAACACGGGAAAGGAAACATATTATGGTTACATAGAGGACATATGGGAACTTAACTATGGAGGTGGTTTGAAGGTCCCTTTGTTTCGTCGCAAATGGGTCAATATGACACGACGCGGGGTAACAGAAGACCCGCAGTACGGAATGACAACAGTGGATCTCAACAATCTTGCGTATGCAGACAAACCATTCGTCCTAGCCAATGATGTGGCGCAGGTTTTCTATGTGAAAGACATGTCTACCAGGCCATGAAAAAGAAAAGATAAGGAAGCGAATGGATCACACTACAAGAAATATGTCAACTTATGACCTTCTGTCAGTGACCCTCGAAGAATTGGTCATAAATTTATGACCATTTTAGACCAATTGGTCAAAATCTGTTCAGGGGGCTCCAAACCCTAAACCATTGCGACCATTTTGGTCAGAAAGGTCGTAATTTCCTTACACGAAATGGTCACAAAGCAAACAGTGCTAGTCTGCTGCCTTATTTCTAGTTGTTAATGACCAATATAGATGGTCATGGCCTTGTAGATTGTGGTGGGTTGTGATGACTAGGCGCCATCTCATCAGTTTTGCCTATGTGTCATGTCCATGTGGCAGTTTTTGCCCTAGGTTGTGAAGCAACCTATATTTCTATCATTCCCAAAATTCCCAAAAAAGTCTCATAAATTCTTTGGGGCATATCTTCATCAAATATGTAAAAGTCCTTCCTTGCCTAATTCAAAACTAATTCAACAATATTCATTTTCCTATTCTGTTCACAACAACACTTTATGAAGGAAGTGCTATTTATATATTCTTGATTGCCCTCGTAATTTTTGGGCACTCTTTCCTATCCAAATAACTACCGCATGACAAAATTCAGCTCCATTTGCCTAGCAAATCTTCCTCGGCAAATTTCCAAAGTTTTTGTCCACCTAGAAGCATTGTGAAGGAAGTACCTTTTTTATATCTCAAAATGACATGAAATTTATATAGTTCCTTCATATGCCCAAATTATCACCCTCCTCCAAATTGCAGCTCAGTCAAATCATCTATGTGAGCCCAGGTTCAATTTATATTTTATGGCCAAATTGGCACATTGCAAAGAAAGTGTTATATAGACCCCTCCTATTACCCTCAAACTTTTCGGGCACTCTTGCATACCCAAATCATTGCCACATGATAATATGCAGCTCAATTTTCCTAGTAAATCTTTCTCAGGAAATTTCCAAAGTTTCTACCTCGAGAGAAGCTTTGTGAAGTAAGTACTAGCTAGGCTTACCCAAATGATCTGAAAATTTACCAGCGCATGACCATACCTATGTAACTTACCTACTCCAATTTTTAGCTCATTTAATTCATCCAATCTCTCTCGCTAGTTTTCCCAAGTTTTTGTCCATAGAAGAGCATTGTGAAGGAAGAACTACTTTGGCATGTCAAAATGATATCAATTTTCTACAATACTTTCCTATGCCCAAATAACCATCCTCCACCAAATTTCAGCTCAATCCATTCATTATTTTGAGCCCAGCTTCAACATTCATATTTTTGTCCAGTGTGGTACTTTGCAAAGAAAGTACCACCTAGGATCCTCCTTTTGAGCTGAAAATTGGTGAATACATTCTCCTTAGTAGATGATCATCCTCGGCCAAAACTCATGCCCATTGGCCATGTGCATTTCCTGTACCGCTAATCAAACACTTGGCTGCTTATTCATGTTTGAGCATCGATCGGTCTCCTCGTGAGAATCTTATGTTGTAATTTTCTTCCTAGCACCTACCTGGGGAGTGACCAACCCACTAGACATGCCTATGCCGCCCAGAACACATGGCAATGCCAGGGTCAGGCGGTGACCACGCGGCGGGCATGCGAGTTTACGCGCTCTAGAGTTGGGGCCCTCGGCCACCGCCCAAACCTCGATGTATTGCCACCAAACCATGTATTTATGATTAAATATGTACTTATGTACCTAGAAATAATTTTTGGAAAAAATAAATAGCAAACTATGAGACAGCTGCAGTTCAAATTTGACCCGCTTCCTACTGAATCGGCGGAAATTTGTCTTTTTCACGAGAGGTGGATCAAAACTTTTTACACCCAACCATTTTATCAATTGTGCATTAAATATGGCCTAGTATTTTAGAAAAATGATTTGATCCAATTTTGTAGCAATTATTTGGGAGGTCCTTCACAAAAAAACCTCCTTTTGGGCACTCGAAAAATGGAAAATGATTTTTTCGTCCAAAGAAAATGAAAACTTCCTTAGGCAACATTGTTTGCCATTCCAATATGCACCCTTGTGCACAATATGAGATCATTTGAACAAACTATGCCACGAATGTGGCCATAAGATTGATCATTTGGCTTCAAAGCCATTGATCTCCACACATGATAGCTTGTTTCTGAGAACACTTTTTTAAAATAATTGCCGTATTACAAGTTTGTTATTTTTCCTAGGAACTTGGCCACATATAATGACACAATGCGAAGGTTTCCCAATTTTTTGATTTTTTTTTTGAATTTTTTATGCCCGTTTCAAAATGCGGTCAAAACGGCGGGAATGATCGTTCCTAGCTAGTGGTTGAATCTTGGAATTTTTTTGGTGTTTCTCTGATTAAATAGATACTTATGTACCTAGAAATGAGTTTTGGAAAAATAAAGAGCAAACTATAAGGCAACTATAGTTCAAATTTGACCCGCTTCCAGCTGAATCGGCAAAAATTTATCTTTTTCACCAGAGGAGGATCAAAACTTTTTACGCCCAACCATTTGGTCAATTGTGCATTAAATATGGCCTAATATTTTAGAAAAATGATTTGGTCCAATTTTGCAACAATTATTTGGTAGGTTCTTCACAAAAAAAACCCTTTTGGACACTCAAAAATTGAAAATGGTTTTTCCGTCCAAGGAAAATGAAAACTTCCTTAGGCAGTATTGTTTGTCATTCCAATATGCACACTTGTGCACAATATGAGATCATTTGAACAAACTATGCCATGAATGTAGCCATAAGATTGATCATTTGGCTTGAAAGCCATTGATCTCCACACGTGATAGCTCGTTTCTAAGAACACTTTTTTAAAATAATTGCCATATTACAAGTTTGTTATTTTTCCTGGAAACTTGGCCACATATAATGACATAATGCGAAGGTTTCCCAATTTTTTGATTTTTTTGAATTTTTTATGCCCGTTTCAAAATGCGGTCAAAATGGCGGGAATGACCGTTCCTAGCTAGTGGTTGAATCTTGCAATTGTTTTGGTGTTTCTATGATTAAATATATACTTATTACCTAGAAATGATTTTTGGAAAAAATAAAGAGCAAACTACGAGGAAGCTACAGTTCAAATTTGACCCGCTTCTAGCTGAATCGGCGGAAATTTGTCTTTTTCACGTGAGGTGGATCAAAACTTTTTACACCCAACCATTTGGTCAATTGTGCATTAAATATTTCCTAGTATTTTATAAAATTGATTGGTCCAATTTTGCAACAATTATCTGGGAGGTCCTTCACAAAAAACCTCCTTTTGGGCACTCGAAAAATGGAAAATTGTTTTTTCATCCAAAGAAAATGAAAACTTCCTTAGGCAACATTGTTTGCCATTTCCCGGTAACTTGGCCACATATAATGGCACAATGCGAAGGTTTTCCATTTTTTCGAATTTTTATGACCTGTTTCGAAATGCGGTCAAAACGGCGGGCATGACCGCTCGTAGGTAGAAAGATCGAAAATGCAATCAAATTGATGATCATCCATAAAATATGGTCTAACTTAATTGAAATTTTTAGTGATGGCATTTTGCAAAATATTTTTGGAAGCTGCTTCACACCCCCTTGTTTTTAGCACTAAGAAATAGAGTAATTTTTAATGGCTCATATTTTGAACCAATCAGGACGCAGCCCACGGATCACCCCATTATAGTCGATCTAAGCTGTCCACCTCTTACGGATCCAGCGCCTCTCCTCCCTCGATCCCCTTCCTTCCAAAGAAACCCTAGGTCTCTACCCCTCCTCCGCCATCCAGATCCAGGTCCCTCCTCCGCCGCCTCCCTCTTCCCCGATCCCTGATCCAGATCCAGGTCCTCTACCCGTAGGTGCTACAACCGTCCCGGCCACCGTCCTCCCCACCACCGTCCCGGCCGCCGCGCCCGCGACTATCCTTCCTGCCGCCCCGGGCGCCGCCGCCACCTCCATCGCCTCCGCAGACCCGGCCGCCACGCGCGCCTTCCTGGGCCGCCTCTACAACTCGGCCAAGCGCCCCCTCTAGGGCGCCCGCCCCTGACCCGAGCTCCTGGACTGTGCCGGGCTCTCACGCCCGGACTCCCTCTTCCACGCCACTGCCCGCCTCTGCAAGAACCTCACCTACTTCCGCGTCAACTACACCGCGCTCTCCCTCCTCGCGCACCCCTTCTGCCTCGTCGCCCTCCTCACGTTCCTCGCCGCCTGGTGCTTCCTCTACCTCCTCCGCCCCACCGACGCTGCCCCGCTCAACACCTTCGGCCGCACCTTCTACGACCCCACCGATTCCGCGACCCCGCCGAAGGATGCGGCGGCCTCCCCGCGGCCGGGGCGAAGCTGGAGAGGATGCAGCCTCTGGAGTGGCCCCAGAGGGACGCTCTCTGCGGCGAGCTTGGGGCGGGCGACGCCGGGCGCCGGGTCTGGCTCTACGGCTGGGTCGCCCTCCGCCGCTCCCACTCTGGCCTCACCTTCCTCACCCTCTGCGACTCATCCAGCATGGTCCAGGTGACCCACCGATGCATCGTGGCCCGCCTCCCATGGCGCGCCCCCGCCCCGAACCCATCGACCGTGAGAAGGTCAGCCAGGCCTCCGCAACCCTAACGTTTTTACTTATTATACTAGCGTGCGGGCAGATGCTAGTGTGCAGTTCAGTAAGCACTGTATTTAGGCATGTTATTCGGTTTTGCGTTTAGAGGATTGCGAGGACTGATTGACTGAATTCTTCTTGTGCAGACCTGCCCCCTCCTGCTCCAGGTTTTCACCAAGGTAAGGCCCAGTTGTCTCTTTTCTTCTACTCTTTCTTCTTTTTAGCGCACCTGCAGTCGAGAGCGCATTATGATATCCTAAATTCGCTTGGTTTGTGCAATATTTGATTGGATCTTGTGGTCCATGGATGGTCGGTAGCGAAGTAATCGGAAACATATGGTGCTATCCGAATGATGCTACTAAAACATGGTCCATTACCAATGTGCTCACACTGTTGCATTTTTTAAGGATGTATAAGTTCTGTTCCTGATGGTGCTGTGTAGGTCGGTTCGACCGTATGGTACCTGTAGTTGAGCAGCACTTGATTAGGTGTTTAACTCTAGTTTTGGCTAATAACAAGCATGACTTGGTGATACAACGGAGGATCCCAAAACTTATTTATCATAATGTTGGTTTGTTTGATAGGCCTTATGTACAGTTTTAATTCAACATGAAACCTGGCTAATCAGGGGCCAAAGGGCGTGTAAACATAGCTAGACCCATTTATCTGTAATAAACTCTTAAGGATATTTTTGACTGTATAAACTCTTAAGGATTGAACATATAAATCACACACTTTGGATGTCGCAATCATTAAATCTTAACAAATTTTGGTGAAGGCCATCAGAAGTTCAGCACTAACCTATTTATCATGGCTGACAGACGTGCAGTTTGCAAATTCCATTATTTTTTAACACTCTTAAGTCACTACATGTCATACAATTTTTCAACCCAACAATTTAAACACCACATATGTTCATTGCTCAAGGAGTATCTGTTGGTGTTGGAACTGCGAGCTCAATTTAAGGGGAAGTACTTAGCTGCCAATGTTGGGTCACCATCTTTAGCTAAAAAAATGGACATTATTTTTTTAGGAAGATGGATGCTATTCATGTAGTCACTGGATTCTGCATTTTAATTTTCAAGTCAGCTATGGCTATTCTTAGTCCTTGCCAGAAAGAATTGCAGTAAGCATGTAGTGCTTAAGAAATCTGAGAATTTTTTGTTGTGGGCGATCTGGAAAATAGACAAGTAGAGATCCTTACACTCTCCAACTTTTATCTTTTGTAACAGTTCTGAACGATGTCTTCTCAGCGCAGACTGCAGATTTGTGAATAAATACACAGTAATACAGAAAACTGATCCTGGTTATTTTTTTTCTAGGTTGGTGGCCATCACCTAAATGAAGAATTTTCTGAGAGAGGGAAGGAGCCAAAAGATGAAGTTCAGATTTACACGTGGAATGATGCCACACTCCGGGAGCTCATTGTAGTTAAGTGACTGCGTGGCTGTTGTGGCCTTGCTATGTTTGTACCTGAAGTCGCACCTCTATAATTGTTTTTCCTATGTTGGAACGTGTCTAGTTAATGACCGGTGGTTACTTATGCATATTGTGTATCACATTGAAAAAGAAAATGCATAATGACTTACCTTTGTATGTCAGGATTTTTTCTTCATCTGTTACTCTTCCTTTTGCTAGTGACTTCACTGTCTTGTGAGATTTTGCTTCTTTATTACAGGGTTAAATAGTCCACTATTTTGTCTGGTCTCTGTGTCTCTCAATGACAGCAATCTGAACTGATGTATTGTGTGCCTTAAAAAGCATGGCTGCAACCATTCCTAATTTTTGTTCGGTTTGGATTTGGATGCAGCAGGTGCTCTGCTCTTGCGCACGGTGTGTGTCACCGGTGCAGCGGTGCTCTGCTCTTGCGCACGGTGACCGGCGTGACGGCGGCTATGTATGGCAGCGACCACAAGCTCATCGGTGAGCGGCTCCCTCTCCTACCCCTAGTTCTCTTTTCTAAGATGTAGTGTTCTAAGCAGAAGATATATTTGCTAGTACTTGGGCTCACTGCTGTTTATATTTGATTATTCTATTGTTATGTATAATGAAAATGCTATAACGAATTTACTGCTCATATTCTTGTACAAAAGCCCTCGTGCGAATTAATAACATGCTTCATTTCTGAACAAACAGGGAAGTTGAAGATTTCGCTAGGAGGCTCAATTCTATTTGGCCTGAAAGAATGCATTTGGGTCAAGAAAGAAGAATTGAGTCGCAACTGATTGGTGGTAATGGTTCTTTGCAGAGATTTTCTGGTAATTTTTTCCATATAGAATAGTTGAAACTTTAGTGAGTAAAGAATTTAGCCCACTACTGAATCTTTTGGAAGAACAGAAGGTTTTACATACTAAAGGACACTGTTTGGTTAGTCCAACGTAAAGTAGGAATTACCTCATTCTTGCACCAGCTAATTCCATAACCGGGTCAAGTGATAATTTGTATGTGCCCGCAGGGTTCATAGGTGAATGTCGTGCGGTAGTGACTAAAGAATTTGCATTGCCCCATTAATTGAGTTTCTTTTATCTATTCAACACACTCCAACTTGTTGGTTTAATCAAATCCTCTAGTAATGCCACAGCTTGTCATGGATGTCGCATTTCCTCTGTTTTTGGGGAATTTCGAGATGTACCATTCTCTGTTTTGGGAATTTCTTTGCCGTAAATTATTATAGCCAACTGTTCAGAATTTTTTTTGCGGGGAGCAAATCTGTATATGCAAAGTGTGTGTGTGTATCAAGTGAGCAAATCTGTAGTAATTATAGAGTATATTATCTTCTTTCTTTTATTGGCAATTTTCTGCTCAGTTCTCTTTTGACATATTGTTTGTTCTCTTTGAATGTGCAGATGGTATGATGTGGTGGTTATCTTTTTTCGTTGCTGGAACCTGGACGTCATATGTTATGTGATTTGAGCCAAATGGCATATTGTAATCTTTTTATTGCTGGTTTTGTATGTACGATGTCATGAAGATGTACGTTTGAAATGTTGCTTTGATAGCAAAATTCTATTCCTGTGTACATGCTGCTTTGACAGCAAAATTATGAAAATTTCTCAACAATATATATGGGCAAAATTGTATTCCTTTGTACTGCGCCTGAAAAGGCTATAGCCAACTGATGATGTTACTAGAACCTGACAACTGGGAACCATCTGACTAGTGGACCCTTCTTTTGGGAAAAAAAGAAAAACATAATTCGTTTAGACAAAAAGGCCACAACCCAACAATAAAAAAGGCTGCAATGTTGGGCTTGGCCCATGAAGCTGATCAAAAATTGATAGAAAAAATACATTAAAAAGGCCGAATTGTTGGGCTAGGCCCATGTAGAAAATCGAATTGGACCGGGCTGAATCTTGTGCCACGTCAGATTGCCACGCTGGATGCCTACGTGACCTGGGGAGGTTGCTAGTGACCAAAACGCCACCGTAGACGTATTTTGGTCATAAACGTCTTCGACCATTCCAGAAGACAGGTCGCTATAGTCAGTTTATGAAGGCCAGCTTTTGACCTTATGTTTTTGGTCACAAAAAGGTCACAAATGGAAATTTGTGATCATTCAGTTACCAATAGTGGTGGTCACAAGTTGACATATTTCTTGTAGTGTCATACGATGAGCCAAAGCGCCACATAGTTCTTTCAGGGAAAAGAAACATCATGGGAGTGGATGACAAGACAGACATGTCAGAAGATTATGAAAAGTTTGATGAAATTGCTCCATTCAAAGTGAATATTGATTCGAGCATCTAGTTAAATGATGAAGATTGTCCATGGTTACGGCGCAAAGGGACACACACGAAGAGAAAGTTTCACACCCAAAGATCCCACACTGGCATGTGATAGGCTTCGCCGTCAGCACTTTCTTCTGTAGTGATTTTCCAGACTTATATATCTGGAAAGTGCCGCTTCGAACAAACCAGAGGGAATCTTTGTAATAGTTAGGGTACTTATCTGTTTTGGTATTTGAAACTCGAAGAAATTTTATGTGGAAAAACTGGATGCACTTCGTCTACAAATTAGTTCGTCAAATAATTCAAATTTAAACTATTCAAATTTGAAAACTACTAGCACTAATAGAAAGTTTGTAATTTTTTGTAACTATAGAAAAAATATTCAGAAATAAATAAATGAAAATAAATAAAGTAGAACAGAAAAAAACTAAATTTTTGTTGAGACAAAAACTAAATTAAAAAATTAAACAATTCAAATTTGAAAACTACTGGCACTAACAGAGAGTTTGTAATTTTTTGTACCTAAAGAAAAAATATTTAGAAATAAAGAAATGAAAATAAATAAAGTAGAAAAGAAAAAAAACTAATTTTTTTGAGACAAAAACTAAATAAAAAAGCCCACCTAATGGACCAAAGCGGCCTGCATATGACTAGAAACCCAACCTGTAATTGGGCCAGGATGCAGGTCCGCTAGCCTAGTAGGCCCAACAGGGCAGCGTTGAAGAGGTAGGCCCAGAAGGCCTGCATTGGAGAGGAGCTCAATGTAGTGCCCGCGCCGGGGCTTATAAACTGGCCTCGGCACTCCTCGACCAGCGAGGTGGGACTAAACTTGCGCACCACCTCGAGCCTGCACACCCCCTTTAGTACCGGGTGGTGGCTACAACCGGTACTAAAGGCACCCCCTTTAGTACCGGTTGTAGGCACCAGCCGGTACTAAAGGGGGTGCACTTCCTGCCGCTTCACCTGGCCAAAATAGAACTTCAATACCGGTTAGTGGCTCCAACCGGTACTAAAGGTAGGTTCTATATAAGAAAACACTTCAAAAAAAATCGTCAGTTCTCCCTCTACTTCTTCTCCTCTGCCCGTCGCCGCCGCCCCTCATCGCCACCCCTGTCCTGCGCCGTCGCCACCCCCGTCCCGCTCCGTCGCCGTCCCCGTCGTCACTGTCCCCGTCGCGCCGTCGCCCCCTCCCGCGCCATCACCGTCCGGCCCCTCGCCTCGCCGTCGCCGTCGCCTTGGATCGACATCGCCTCGCCGTCGCCGTCGCCTTGACCTCGCCCGCGCGCACTATGAGCCCCTCCCTCGGCCTCTCCTCCCTCCAATCCACCGCGCTGCCACCGCCGGCCGCGCGCGCGCACACACACCCTCACACTACACGCGCGCGCACACACACACATTTTTTCTGTTTTCCATACAAAATTTTAGATGAATTAATTAATTAGATTAGATTAATGTCAAATAGTATATAGAAATGTTATAGAAATGTCAGAAATTTTAGAAATGTTAGTTTTAGCTAGATGAATTAGATTAATTTCAAATTGTTATAAAAATGTTAGTTTTTAGTTTCTTATAATTTTAATTATACAAATTTAGAATTTCCATATAAGAAATCACAATCCAATCATTTAAAAAATGTTACTTTTGTGGCGTATAGTATTTGTTCTCGACGATGCCTAGCCCGCATCCTCGCCGTCGACCCGTTCATGATGACGTCCTGCTTTAGAGGACCCATGTCCGGGACTGGGCTCCGCCTGGATGGCACTGGGAGATGCTACCTTCAGGGGCTCGCCGCTTGGTGAGGAACCCGGGTCCCGTCGTCGACCCTGAGCTCCTTTGGTGGCATTCCCGTGGGCCACTTTCAGTGCGGAGGGAGCCCGCCCCGCCGGAGGTGGTGCGTCACTGTGTCAGGGAGGAGGACGAGCACGTCCGTCGCTACATGGCTGCTATGGACGTCAGGTTCTCCAATACCTGGCAGGGTCTTTGGGGAGATGACCGGAGCTATGATCTTGTGATGGTTCCTTCTCTTTGGGTGTCCACCGCCCGCGCCTCAGGAACCGCGAGTGGCCTAGATTATTCTGTAGTATTCGATCTTTATTAGCTAGATAGCTAGTGATGTATTCGATATATAATATTCGAGACGATGTATTCGAGATTATATATTATTCGAGACGATGCATATTATGTACTATGATTCAGGATTTCCTCTTATTGATTGCATACATGCATATTGGAATTTGAATACTAAATTGTTTTATATTTCTTCTGGATTTGTTAAATAAAAGCTATTGCAGACAATACCAGCAGAGAGGGAGAAGAGGCCATGTTCGATATCATACGCTCCCCTCACGTGCCAGATAATTGAAATGAAGAAGATGACTGCTCCCAATATCTGAACAATATTGGGGAGGGTGATGATATGATATTCGATCGCGACGACCGAATTGATGAAGTCATGGATTATGATGGCGAAAAAATTAATGATTATGATGGCAACGAAATTAATGATTATGATGGCAAGGAAATTAATGATTATGATGGGGAAGAAAATGTTGATCTTAATAAAACAGAGACCTGCGAGGTATATTTATATAAGCAGGCATCTGGTGATCATCACATGTTTTAAATGATTTGAAGATATATTAACGAATCGATCTGTCTTCTTTTCAGCCCTCCGGATCGAGCAAATCTTCTACAGGCAGAGTGCGAGGCAAGGGAAAAAAAGTTGAAGCAGGGCGTAAAGTACAACATCGATGCCATCAAAACTAATGGTGAACCAATAGCGCCTAAGAACATTGCGAACAAGTTCGTTCGTCGGTGCGGAGTTCTTGTGAAGGACAAACTCCTGATCTCCCTTCAAGAATGGAAAAAGCCATCAAAGCCCCGTCCAGATCTTACTTTTGTCGATGACAGAGCAAAAAAGTGCTTTGGGAAGATCTCATGGAACATTTCACCCTACCAGATCATTTCACAGCTGCAGATGTGGAGAAAGTCAAGGACTCTGCTCTTAGGAAGATGGAAATTGCATTCAACAACCACAAGAAAACTGTATGGAAGGACTACATCAAAGCAGGAAGAAAACTCCAGAATTCAAGGGAACACTAGAGAACCAAAGAGAACACTGGGACGATTTCGTGAAAGTCAAGGAATCAGAATTATCTAAGGAACAGTCCAGAAAAAACAAGGCCAATGCCGCAAAAAAGGAGCAATTCCATAGGCTGGGGCCAGGTTGCTACAGGGTGGCAATGCCTAAGTGGGATAAGTCCGAACAAGAGATGCTAACTGCACAGGTCACTCCAGTTACATTAAGCTATTCCATAGGCTGGGGCCAGGTGCAGAAGTTGGTTCTATGCACATGGGGGGCGTTGGACCCGAAGACAGGCTTGGTTTCGAAGAAGGCATGTCTTAAAGGAGCTGATGAAAAGTTAGTTCAAGCAATAGAAGAAGCTTGAAAGGGGGTGTTCACGCCCAACAGAAAGAACGACGAGCTTACACGCGCCCTGGGAAATCCTGAACACCCGGGAAGAACACGAGGCAAGGGCATTGTTCCGTGGTATGAGGGCATTTTTGAGTGGAACACCGACTACAGAAGCCGTGCGAGAAGGAAGATGGAGGAGGAGGAGAAGAAGAAGCTGGAGGACGAGCAGAGAAAGCAGGAAGCAGAACGGCTTCAAGGCCTAGAATCAACGCACGCGGACCTGGCACTCAAATTGCAGAGGCAATAGGAGCAGATCGACTCGCTTAACCGGGAAAGGGGGTCTCAGCAGCGGCCGCAGCTAGCGAATGATCCAGCATTGGATAGCACTGTCCCATCAATGCCGAGAAGTTGCGTGGGTTCCGCCCCGGGCGATGCACTAGTGGATAGATATGCTATTGATGACATCATGGAGAACACTAACTGTGAGCTACACTTCAAAATAAAGAACATATCTGTGAAGGCGGCAGACGCCGTTGCTTATACAAATCCCCCCGGAGCAACCTACCATTGCAGAACGATTCCAGCCGGCTATGCTCATGTCATGGTTGATGAGGTGGTGGACCATTATTCGGGGCTACAGCTTGACATTCCTAGAGGCGACGAGGAGCACACACTGGGAGAGGCCATATATCGTATCATCCTATGGAGAAAGGATTTCATCATCTTTCAAAGGCCACCGACACCATGTCAGCTAGAGCTTGAAATTCCAGAGGTGATGATGAGCAGACGACTCACGCTCCTCCAACGCGTGAGGCCACTCCTCCTGCTTCAACTCAGCCAACGCGTGAGGCCACTCCTCCTCCTCCAAGTACACCAACGCCTGCCACTCCTCCTCCAAGTCCGACACCGTATCATCCATCTCCGCTGCCTGAGCAATCGCGGAAGAGAGCCCCTGCAGCTACGGTGCGTAGTGCTACAAGTCGAGGTAGTACAAGAGGTACAGGCGGAGGCAAGCGATTTCAATATGGTCCAAAAAGCCTCACGCCTCTTCCGCGGAGGCCTTACGACATGACCAAGGAGCAAAACAAAGCCATAGTGAAGGCCCAAGTGGAGGCCCATGATGACCCACAAGTATAGGGCATCTATCATAGTCCTTTCGATAAGTAAGAGTGTCGAACCCAACGAGGAGGAGAAGGAAATGATAAGCGGTTTTTAGCAAGGTATTCTCTGCAAGCACTGAAATTATAGGTAACAGATAGTTTTGTGATAAGATAATTGGTAACGAGCAACAAGTAAAAAAGTAAATAAAGTGCAGCAAGGTGGCCCAATCCTTTTTGTGGCAAAGGACAAGCCTAGACAAACTCTTATATGATGTAAAGCGCTCCCGAGGACACATGGGAATATCGTCAAGCTAGGTTTCATCACGTTCATATGATTCGCGCTCGGTACTTTGATAATTTGGTATGTGGGTGGACCGGTGCTTGGGTGCTGTCCTTACTTGGACAAGCACCCCACTTATTATTAACCTCTATTGCAAGCATCCACAACTACAACAAAAGTATTAAGGTAAACCTACCATAGCATGAAACATATGGATCCAAATCATCCCCTTACGAAGCAACGCATAAACTAGGGTTCAAGCTTCTGTCACTCTAGCAACCCATCATCTACTTATTACTTCCCAATGCCTTCCTCTATGCCCAAATAATGGTGAAGTTTCATGTAGTCGACGTTCACATAACACCACTAGAGGAGAGACAACATACATCTCATCAAAATATCGAACAAATACCAAATTCACATGACTACTAATAGCAAGACTTCTCCCATGTCCTCAGGAACAAAAGTAACTACTCACAAAGCATATTCATGTTCATAATCAGAGGGGTATTAATATGCATAAAGGATCTGAACATATGATCTTCCACCAAGTAAACCAACTAGCATCAACTACAAGGAGTAATTAACACTACTAGCAACCCACAGGTACCAATCCCGTACTTGGAAACAAGAATTGGATACAAGAGATGAACTAGGGTTTTGAGAGGTGATGGTGCTGGTGAAGATGTTGATGGAGATTGCCCTCTCCCGATGAGAGGGGCGTTGGTGATGATGATGGCGATGGTTTCCCCCTCCCGGAGGGAAGTTTCCCCGGCAGAACAGCTCCGCCACAGCCTAGATTGGTTCCGCCTCGTGGCGGCGGAGTCTCGTCCGGAAAGATGGCTTATGATTTTTTTCTCATCGAAAGACTCCATATAGCAGAAGATGGCCATCAGAGGGCCACCAGGGGGCCCACGAGGTAGGGGGGCACGCCCAGGGGGTAGGGCGCGCCCTCCACCCTCGTGGGCAGGGTGTGCCCCCCCTGGTGAACTTCTTGCGCTTAGTATTTCTTATATATTCTGAAAAAGCCTTCCATGAAGTTTCAGGACTTTTGGAGCTATGCAGAATAGGTCTCTAATATTTGCTCCTTTTCCAGCCCAGAATCCTAGCTGCCGGTATTCTCCCTCTTTATGTAAACCTTGTAAAATAGGAGAGAATAGGCATAAGTATTGTGACATAATGTGTAAGAACAGCCCATAATGCAATAAATATCGATATAAAAGCATGATGCAAAATGGACGTATCAACTCCCCCAAGCTTAGACCTTGCTTGTCCTAAATCGAAAGCCGAAATTGAAAAATATGTCCACATGTTTAGAGATAGAGGTGTCGATAAAAATAAAATACGAACATGATGGCATCATGATCATTCTTAGAACAACAACTTATATAATTTTTTTCATATGATCTCTTATGCTAGAGTAATAATTAAATCACAGTTTCAAGTATGAATCATAAACTTCATTGAAAACTAACAAACTATAATCTCAGTCACTAGAGCAATTGCAATTTATCATAACATAGGAAAGAGTCAATATAAGAGCTTTTCAGCAAGTCCACATACTCAGCTATCATATAGTATTTCACAATTTCTAACAGTCATGCAATACTTATGGGTATGGAGTTTTAATCGGACACAGAGAAAGATAGGGGCTTATAGTTTTGCCTCCCAACGTTTTACCTCAAGGGTAATGTCAACAATAATAGTTCATGAAAACTCACATCCAATTAGCCATATATACCAGGATCTTTCCAACATGTTGTGCTTGCCAAAAGATAAAATGTAAAAAGGAAGGGTGAAGGTCACCATGATTCTTATGCAAAGTAGAAGATATAAGTAAAAGATAGGCCATTCGAAGAGGGAAGAAGAGGTTGTCATGCGCTTTTATGGTTGGATGCACAAAATCTTAATGCGAAAGAACGTCACTTTATATTGCCACTTGTGATATGGACCTTTATTATGCAGTCCGTCGCTTTTATTTCTTCCATATCACACGATCGTATAAAGCTTATTTTCTCCCACACTAATAAGTCATACATATTTACAGAGCAATATTTATTGCTTGCACCGATGACAACTTACTTGGAGGATCTTACTCAATCCATAGGTAGGTATGGTGGACTCTCATGGCAAGACTGGTTTAAGGGTGTTTGGAAGCACAAGTAGTATCTCTACTTGGTGCATAGAATTTGGCTAGCATGAGGGGGAAAGTCAAGCTCAACCATGTTGGATGAGCCATCACAATATAATTTATCTCGGATGTAAGCAAACATAACCCATTACGTTGTCTTCCTTGTCCAACGTCAACTCTTTAGCATGTCATATTTTAATGAGTGCTCACAATCATAAAAGATGTCCAAGATAGTATATTTCTATGTGAAGAACTCTCTTTCTTTATTACTTCCTATTAATTGCAATGATGACCAAAACTATGTTTGTCAACTCTCAACAACTTTTATTCATCATACTTTTTATATGTGAGCTCATTACTCTCCAAAAGATCCATATGATCTCTTTTATTCTTTTTATTTCTTTCTCTTTTATTTTATTCCCTCAGGATCATGGAAAAAAATAATCAAGCCCTTGACTCAACACTAATCTTTATTATATAGCTCACAGACTTGATTACATAGAAGGATCATAAAGCAAAACTCACAACTAGATCATACTAAAAACTTTTTATTCTACTAGATCAAGATATTACCAAAAGGATCGAACTAAGAAAAAAGGTAAAGATAGAAGTGATGGTGATACAATACCGGGGCACTCCGCCAAGCTTGGCAGTTGCCAAGGGGAGTGCCCATACCCATGTGATTATGTCTCCTTTGTTAGTGAAGAAGTTGATGGTTTTGTGGATGGTGTAGGCTTGTCGTCCTTCTTCCAAGGCAAAGGCTCACCATCATAGAAGGATGATCGAGTCTCCTGAAACCTCAAATCTGCAGCCAAACTCATCCTCTTGAATCTATATTCATACCCACAGTTTTGATTTTGCAGGTCATAGATCTGGGCTTGGAGGTGCTCGATTTTCTCATGAAGCTTGAAGATGGCCTCCCCAATGTCCTTGACGTCCAACTTGTGGTTGTTGGTGAACTCCGTGATCATAATGTGATTGGAATCGAGTCCATGCTCCACCATCTCCTAACACTTGAAAACTTCTTGCTCCAATGCCTCGAGCCTTGCCTCCGTGCTTCCGGTCTTCCTTGGTCCCTCAACATTGCGGATGTGCAACAACCCCTCACACATCTCAATGGTTTGAGGGTGTTGCAACACTTCCGCGAGGTAGGGGTTGATGACCTTCTCGAAAAATTGGTCCTTGGGGGCACTTGAAGATGACATGACGACCTGGATCTGTCAGAAGAACAGCTCGAAACAAAGTCATGAGATTTTTGCGTGATACGGTGGTCAAAACCTTTGGGAGATTATATAATGAATTTTTACCGACCAAAATACGTTACGTGTAAGAAAATGGAGTCTGGAAAGCACACGAGGTGCCCATGAGGTAGGGGGCGCGCCCAGGGGGTAGGGTGCGTCCTCCACCCTCATGGAGGCCTCGTGTCCTTCCCGGACCGCTTCTTATTTTTCTATTTTTCTAAATATTCCAGAACGGAGAAATATTGTCATTAGAACTGTTTTGGAGTCGGTTTACTTACCGTACCACATACCTATTCCTTTTCGGAGTCTAAAACGTTCCGGAAAGTGTCCCTTATGTATTCCTCCAGGGTTACGGTTTTAATAATATTGGATTCAACATTTATAGGATTACCTGAGATATAATGTTTAATTCTTTGACCGTTCACCACCTTCGGATTTGTGCCTTTGAATTTGTTGATTTTTATGGCACCGGAACGATAGACCTCCTCGATAACGTAAGGACCTTCCCATTTAGAGAGAAGTTTTCCTGCAAAAAATCTTAAACGAGAGTTGTATAGCAATACATAGTCACCTACATTAAACTCACGCTTTTGTATCCTTTTGTCATGCCATCTTTTAACTTTTTCTTTAAATAATTTGGCATTCTCATAGGCTTGGGTTCTCCATTCATCAAGTGAGCTAATATCAAATAACCTCTTCTCACCGGCAAGTTTGAAATCATAATTGAGCTCTTTAATAGCCCAATATGCCTTATGTTCTAGTTCTAGAGGTAAGCGACATGCTTTTCCGTAAACCATTTTATACGGAGACATACCCATAGGATTTTTATATGCAGTTTTATTGGCCCAAAATGCATCATCAAGTTTCTTGGACCAATTCTTTCTAGATCTATTAACAGTCTTTTGCAAAATTAATTTGAGTTCTCTATTACTCAATTCTACTTGACCACTACACTGTGGGTGATAAGGTGATGCAATTCTATGATTAACATCATACTTAGCAAGCATTTTATGGAAAGCACCATGAATAAAATGTGAACCACCATCAGTCATTAAATATCTAGGGACTCCAAATCTTGGAAAAATAACTTCTTTAAGCATCTTAATAGAGGTGTTATGATCAGCACTACTAGTTGGAATAGCTTCTACCCACTTAGTAACGTAATCAACGGCAACTAAAATATGTGTATAACCATTGGAGGCAGGAAAAGGTCCCATATAATCAAAGACCCAAACATCAAATGGTTCAATAACAAGTGAATAATTCATAGGCATTTCTTGACGTCTACTAATATTACCAATTCTTTGACATTCATCACAAGACAAGACAAACTTACGGGCATCCTTGAAGAGAGTAGGCCAATAAAAACCGGATTGCAATACCTTATGTGCAATTCTATCTCCAGCGTGGTGTCCTCCATAAGCCTCGGAATGACACTTGCGTAGGATCTGTTCCTGTTCATCCTCAGGTACACAACGTCTAATAACACCATCTACTCCTTCTTTATAAAGGTGTGGGTCATCCCAAAAGTAATGTCTCAAATCATAGAAGAACTTTTTCTTTTGCTGGTATGTGAAACTAGGTGGTATAAATTTAGCAACAATGTAATTAGCATAATCAGCATACCATGGAGCATTATGAGAAGCATTTATGACATTAAATTGTTCATCAGGAAAGCTATCATCAATAGGTAGTGGGTCATCAAGAACATTTTCTAACCTAGACAAGTTGCCTGCAACGGGGTTCTCAGCTCCTTTTCTAGCAACAAGATGCAAATCAAATTCTTGTAGCAAGAGAACCCATCTAATATGTCTAGGTTTAGCATCTTTCTTTTCCATAAGATATTTAATAGCAGCATGATCAGTGTGAATAGTTACTTTAGAATCAACAATATAAGGTCTGAACTTATCACAAGCAAATACAACTGCTAAGAATTCTTTTTCAGTAGTAGCATAATTTCTCTGAGCATTGTCTAGAGTTTTACTAGCATATTGAATAACATTTAATTTCTTATCAACTCTTTGCCCTAGAACAGCACCTACAACATAGTCACTAGCATCACACATAATTTCAAAGGGTAAATTCCAATCAGGTGGCTGAACAGTATGTGCAGAGATTAATGCTTTCTTAAGTATTTCAAATGCTTCTACACAATCATCGTCAAAAACAAATGGTATATCTTTTTGTAATAAATTAGTTAGAGGCCGAGAAATTTTGGAGAAGTCCTTAATGAACCTCCTATAAAACCTGGCATGACCAAGGAAATTTCTTATACCTTTGATGTCCTTGGGACATGGCATCTTTTCAATAGCATCAACCTTGGCTTTATCAACCTCAATACCTCTTTCAGAAACTTTATGCCCCAAGACAATACCTTCATTAACCATAAAGTGGCACTTTTCCCAATTCAAGACAAGATTAGTTTCTTCACATCTCTGCAAAACTCAGTCAAGGTTGCTTAAGAAATCATCAAAAGAGGATCCATAGACGAAAAAATCGTCCATGAAAACCTCACAAATCTTTTCACAAAAGTCAGAGAATATAGCCATCATGCATCTTTGAAAGATAGCAGGTGCATTACATAAACCAAAAGGCATACGTCTATAAGAAAAAGTACCAAAAGGGCAAGTAAAAGTAGTCTTTGATTGATCATTGGCTGACACAGGTATTTGAGAGAAACCAGAATAACCATCTAGAAAGCAAAAATGTGTATGTTTGGATAATCTTTCTAGAATTTGATCAATAAAAGGTAAGGGGTAATGATCTTTTTTAGTAGCTTTATTTAATTTGCGGAAATCAATTACCATCCTATAACCTGTAATAATTCTTTGCGGGATCAACTCATCTTTATCATTAGGAACAACAGTAATACCTCCCTTCTTAGGGACACAATGGACAAGACTTACCCACTGACTATCAGCAATGGGATAAATTATACCTGCCTCAAGAAGCTTTAGTATTTCCTTTCTTACCACTTCCTTCATATTAGGATTCAACTGTCATTGATGATCACAAACTGGTTTGGCATCTTCCTCCAAATTTATTTTGTGTCGACACAGAGTTGGACTAATGCCCTTAAGATCATCAAGAGTATATCCAATAGCAGCACGGTGCTTCTTTAGAGTTTTCAGTAATCTCTCTTTTTCATGTTTTGGAAGGTTAGCACTAATAATAACAGGATATATCTTTTTCTCATCAAGATAAGCATATTTAAGAGTATCAGGTAACTGTTTGAGCTCAAACACGGGATCACCCTTGGGTGGAGGAGGATCCCCTAGGATTTCAATAGGAAAATTGTGTTTTAGGATGGGTTCCTGTTTAAAGAATACTTCATCTATTTCCCTTCTTTCATTCATAAACATATAATTTTCATGGTCTAGCAAATATTGTTCTAAAGGATCACTAGGAGGTATGGCAATAGAAGCAAGACCAATAATTTCATCTTTACTAGGCAATGCCTCTTCACGGTGTTGTCTACGAAATTTAGAGAAATTAAACTCATGAGACATATCACCTAAACCAATAGTAATAACATCCTTGTTGCAGTCTATCCTAGCATTAACAGTGTTTAAGAAGGGTCTACCAAATATAATGGGACAAAAGCTATCTTGTGGGGAACCAAGAACAAGAAAATCAGCAGGATATTTAGTTTTGCCACACAAGACTTCAACATCTCTAACAATTCCCATTGGTGAAATAGTATCTCTATTGGCAAGTTTAATTGTGACATCAATATCTTCTACTCAGCAGGTGCAATATCATGCATAATTTCTCTGTATAAGTCAATAGGTATTGCACTAGCACTAGCACCCATATCACACAAGCCATGATAACAATGATCTCCTATTTTAACAGAAATAACAGGCATGCCTACCACAGGACTAGGTTTATCTTTAGCACAAGGTTTAGCAATTCTAGCAGTTTCATCACAGAAATAAATAACATGCCCATCAATATTATCAGGCAAGATATCTTTAACAATAGCAATATTAGGTTCAACTTTAACTTGCACAGGAGGTGTATAAGTTCTAATATTGCTTTTACGAACCACAGTTGAAGCTTTAGCTTGATCTTTTATCCTAATAGGAAAAGGTGGTTTCTCAACATAAGAGGTAGGAACAATAGGATCATTATAAGTGATAGTCTTTTCTTCAACTTTAATAGGTGCAGCTACTTTTACTTATATGGGAGGATGATATTTAAACCACTTCTCCCTAGGAAGATCAACATGAGTAGAAAAAGATTCATAGAAAGAAGCTACTATCTCAGAGTCAAGTCCATATTTAGTGCTAAATTTACGAAAAACATCGGTATCCATAAAAGATTTAACACAATCAAACTTAGGTGTCATACCTGACTCCTTACCTTCGTCGAGGTCCCAATCTTCAGAGTTGCGTTTAATTCTTTCCAATAAATCCCATTTTAATTCAATAGTCTTCATCATAAAAGAGCCAGCACAAGAAGTATCGGGCATGGTGCGATTGTTATCAGAAAGCCGAGCATATAAATTTTGAATAATCATTTCTCTTGAGATCTCATGATTGGGCATTAATATAACATTGGTTTAAGCCTCCCCAAGCTTGAGCGATGCTTTCTCCTTCACGAGGCCAAAAATAATATATATATAATTGCGATCACGATGAACAAGATGCATAGGATAAAACTTCTGATGAAATTCCAATTTCAATCGTTTGTAGTTCCATGACCCCATATCATCACATAGCCTATACCATGTAAATGCATCTCCCTGCAAAGATAAAGGGAAAACCTTCTTATTAATAACATCTCCGGCTACACCGGCAAGCTTAAATAATCCACAAACTCCATCCACATATATTAGGTGCTCATCATGATGCATTGTTCCGTCTCCTGTGAAAGGATTAGCTAGCAGTTTTTCTATCATACCCGAAGGAATTTCAAAGCAGACATTTTCATTTTTAGTAGATTTAGTAGGTTGAGGAGCAACTCTTTGCTCTACTGGTCGAGGTGAAGATACCCCGAACAAGCCCCTCAAAGGATTACTTTCCATAGTAACAAGTGACAGTAAATTTCAGCACACTATATAAATTTTTCCATACCAAATTCCACCTACCAAAGGCGCTTCACTCCCCGACAACGGTGCCAGAAAAGAGTCTTCATGACCCACAAGTATAGGGGATCTATCGTAGTCCTTTCGATAAGTAAGAGTGTCGAATCCAACAAGGAGCGGAAGGAAATGATAAGCAGTTTTCAGCAAGGTATTCTCTACAAGCACTGAAATTATAGGTAACAGATAGTTTTGTGATAAGGTAATTTGTAACGAGTAGCAAGTAATAAAAGTAAATAAGGTGCAGCAAGATGGCCCAATCCTTTTTGTAGCAAAGTACAAGCCTGGACAAACTCTTATATGAAGGAAAGTGCTCTCGAGGACACATGGGAATTATCGTCAAGCTAGTTTTCATCACGTTCGGTACTTCGATAATTTGGTATGTGGGTGGACCGGTGCTTGGCTGTTGTCCTTACTTGGACAAGCATCCCACTTATGATTAACCCCTATTGCAAGCATCCACAACTACAAGAAAAGTATTAAGGTAAACCTAACCATAGCATGAAACATATGGATCCAAATCAGCCCCTTACGAATCAACGCATAAACTAGGGTTTAAGCTTCTGTCACTCTAGCAACCCATCATCGACTTATTACTTCCCAATGCCTTCCTCTAGGCCCAAATAATGGTGAAGTGTCACATAACACCACTAGAGGAGAGACAACATACATCTCATCAAAATATCGAACGAATACCAAATTCACATGACTACTAATAGCAAGACTTCTCCCATGTCCTCAGGAACAAACGTAACTACTCACAAAGCATATTCATGTTCATAATCAGAGGGGTATTAATATGCATAAAGGATCTGAACATATGATCTTCCACCAAGTAAACCAACTAGCATCAACTACAAGGAGTAATTAACACTACTAGCAACCCACAGGTACCAATCCCGGACTTGGAAACAAGAATTGTATACAAGAGATGAACTAGGGTCTTGAGAGGTGATGGTGCTGGTGAAGATGGTGATGGAGATTGCCCTCTCCCGATGAGAGGGGCGTTGGTGATGATGATGGCGATGATTTCCCCCTCCCGGAGGGAAGTTTCCCCGGGAGAACAGCTCCGCCAGAGCCGTAGATTGGTTCCGCCAAGGTTCCGCCTCGTGGCGGCAGAGTCTCGTCCAGAAAGATGGCTTATGATTTTTTTTCTCATCGAAAGACTCCATATAGTAGAAGATGGCCATCGGAGGTCCACCAGGGGGCGACGAGGTAGGGGGCGAGCCCAGGGGGTAGGACGCACCCCCCACCCTCGTGGGCAGGGTGAGGCCACCCTGGTGAACTTCTTGCGCTTAGTATTTCTTATATATTCTGAAAAAGCCTTTTGTGAAGTTTTAGGACTTTTGGAGCTGTGCAGAATAGGTCTCTAATATTTGCTCCTTTTCCAGCCCAGAATCCCAGCTGCCGGCATTCTCCCTCTTTATGTAAACCTTGTAAAATAGGAGAGAATATGCATAAGTATTGTGACATAATGTGTAAATAATAGACCATAATGCAATAAATATCGATATAAAAGCATGATGCAAAATGGACGTATCAGCCCATTTCGCACCAAAATCGGCACCGCCGCCAAGGGAGAAAGTGCTCGAGGAGAAGATTGACCACTTTATTCGTATGGCGCGACCACCAACTCCCAAGCCTATTGACTCAGACTATGAGCGCCAAATCAGGAAGGCACATCGAGCACGATAAAAGGGGTCGAGCTCGAGCTCGAGCCAAGCAGCTGGACAAAAATGCGGGAAAACCGTTCCCCAGCTAGGAGAACAGGCGGCGCAATCGATCCCCCCGCTTGTGGTACCAACACATGAGAGTACCGGCGCCGGTCAGCTGGTAATAACCGAGGAGCATAGACGGAACACTGAAATGCTCGGTATCACTGTTGGGCAACTCCTCGAGTTTGAGCCCATGCATGGGCTTAAAGAGGAGGAGATAAATGGAATTATGCCCCGACCAACCTTTGGTAAGGCCTGAGGAGGTCAAGAACCTCCCAACGAGAATGTATCAATTGCATGATTGGTACATGAAAATTACCAAGAGTAACAATCGAGAGGGCCTCATGGTGAAAGTCAAGGAAGAGTATTACTTCCATAAGCTAGCTCTGTCCATTGAGTATTCAGAACTATTTCAGTTATTCCATCAAGACGCACTCGACAAATCCATCGTCAGTTTGTATTGTCTGTAAGTGATTTCGTTCTGTAATTCAAGTCTCAAGCTAGCTGTAGTGATCATTGATCGATCATTACCTGTAATTATCCTCACTATAATCTTTTCTGTGGTATTATGCAGGATGAATATGTATGAAATGAAAAAATCTGGATGCTATGGCATTGGGTTCATTGACCCAAATACCATTAATGAAGAAACATGGACATATGAATGGTATCAAGTAGAGGTAGAGAAAAACATGCTAGAGTTCTTGAAGCGCCTCAATACCAATGAACATATACTACTTCCTTACAACTACACGTGAGTCACACTGTCTTGTACTACAAATTTCTGTTTTTACTTACTAGCTAGCTAGATGTTAATAATTAAGTGTATAGGGGTTTAGGGTAGTTGATGAGTGTTATGCACATGCCCGCTTAATTAAGACATGCAAACGTGTGTGCATGAGTTACCGTTGGATCTTGTTAATCATTAAAGTTGACGAAGGAATAGCTGAAGTACCGGACTCACTACTTAAAGAAAAACACACCTACTCAACAATGAAGGGGATAGTCGACAGGTATTTTCAATCATTATTAACTATATGTCGGCCTCTTTAGTTCGTCATTTCCTGATATCAACTATTTAATAACTCATTTATTCATTTTCTTTGCCGGTGGGCAAGGCTTGGGCAAAGTTCAGGAATTCGAAAGATGTTCCAGGCGAATGGAGAGAAAAGTTGTATTGGTTTCGACCCAAGGTATAATTAATTAAGTAGTACTAGCTAGCTACCATGCATCTCTTTAATTCCGGGCTATAGAACCGGCACTAAAGCCCCTTACGAACTGGGGCTATATCCCGGTTCTGCATTAGTGCATCTCTTTAATTCTAGTTTCAATACCATTAATTATCATGCTTGATTAATTATTATCTGATTAAATTCTATTCTCGTAAAGGCCCTCAAGCAGGCGCAGGGGAGAGATCATTGTGCATACTGCGTTTTCGAGAACATTCACATGATGACGTTCGAAAGGACCAAAACTGATAGACAGCTATGGGTACGCACGTTTGACAGAACACTATTCATAATTTTTACGTCATTATCGATATCTAGTCACATAACTAACACACATGCATATTGATCTCCTTCTTAACAGTTTGAATCGATGCAGGAGACGCTCCTACCAGTGGAGCGCATACGAGCACTTCAAGAGGAAATAGCGGGATTTTTGATTGACGAGGTCATATATCCCAAAGGGGAATTCTACTAGCCGCTACCGCACCAATGAACTACTCCCAATTGTCATCGTGCTCCGAAGTCACCAAGGAAAATGCCACTGGCTCTGAAGGCTACATGTAGGAAAAATTGTATATATATATATGCATGTGTGAATAATGGTGCAGTTGTGAGACATTCGATGATATATATATATATATATAATCGGTTCTACGAGAAATTCTATTTATATATATGCATAACGTGTATAATATGTAGTATCGTAAAATACCAGCAAATGAAAAAGAATTAAATGGAAAACACAAAATTAAAGGAAAAATAAATAATAAAACCAAAACCCCCCAAACTTTTTAGTACCGGTTGATAACACCAACCGGCACTAAAGCTCTCCCCACACCCGGCCCTGGCTCATGCCACGTGGTAGCCCTTTAGCTGCGGTTCGAGCCAAACCGGTACTAAAGGGGTGGACCTTTAGTCCCCACCCTTTAGTGCCGGTTATAGAACCGACACTAAAGGCCCTTACGAACCGGGGCTATAGCCCGGTTTTGCACTAGTGCTAGGAGGGGTGCCCCCCCAAGCCCAATTTGAATTGGGTGAGGGGGCCGGCCCCCCTTTCCTTCTTCTCTCCCTCCTCTTTCCTACCTCTCCTACTCCAAATTGGAAGGGGGGGGGGAATCCTACTCCCGGTGGGAGTAGGACTCCCGTATGGCGCGGCCAAGAGAGGGCCGGCCATCCCCTCCTCTACTCTATATACGGGGGAGGGGGGCGCCCCATAGACACACAAGTTGATCATTGATCTTTAGCCGTGTGTGGTGCCCCCTCCACCATAATCCACCTCGGTCATATTGTAGCGGTACTTAGGCAAAGCCCTGCGTCGGTAGCTTCATCAACACCGTCATCACGCCGTCGTGCTGACAGAACTCTCCGTCGAATCTCTACTGGATCGTGAGTTCGTGGGACGTCACCAAGCTGAACGTGTGCATATTGTGGAGGTGTCGTACGTTCGGTACTTGGATCGGTCGATCATGAAGACGTATGACTACATCAACCGCGTTGTCATAACGCTTCCGCTTACGGTCTAGGAGGGTAGGTGGACGACACTCTCCCCTCTCGTTGCTATGCATGACCATGATCTTGTGTGTGTGTAGGATTTTTTTGAAATTACTACATTTCCCAACAACTAATGCCCTTAAGATCATCCAGAGTATATCCAATAGCAGCACGATGCTTCTTCAGAGTTTTCAATAATTTCTCTTCTTCCTGCTCTGAAAGATTAGCACTAATAATAACAGGATATATCTTCTTTTCATCAAGATAAGCATATTTAAGAGTATCAGGTAATGGTTTAAGCTCAAAGACGGGATCACCCTTGGGTGGAGGAGGATCCCCTAGAATTTCAACGGGCAAGTTGTGTTTCAAAATAGATCCATGTTTAAAGAATACTTCATCTATTTCCCTTCTTTCATTCATAAACATATCATTTTCATGGTCTAGCAAATATTGTTCTAAAGGATCATTAGGAGGCACGGCAATAGAAGCAAGACCAATAATTTAATCTTTACTAGGAAATTCTTTATCATGGGGGTTGTCTATGAAATTTAGAAAAATTAAAATCATGAGACAGATCCCCTAAACCAACAGTAACAATGTCTTTTTCGCAGTCTATCTTAGCATTAACAGTATTCAATAAGGGCCTACCAAATATAATGGGACAAAATTCATCTTGTGGGGAACCAAGGACAAGAAAATAAGTAGGATATTTAACTTTCCCACACAAGACTTCAACATCTCTAACAATCCCAACTAGTGAAATAGTATCTCTATTGGCAAGATTAATTGTAACATCAATAGCTTCTATCTCAACAGGTGCAATATCATGCATAATTTCTTTATATAAAGAATGAGGTATTGCACTGACACTAGCACCCATATCACATAAGCCATCATAGCAATGATCTCCTATTTTAACAGAAATAACAGGCATGCCTACAACAGGTCTATGTTTATTTTTAGTACCGGGTCTAGCAATTCTAGCAGCTTCATTACAGAATTAAATAACATGCCCATCAATATTATCGACCAAGAGATCCTTAACCATAGCAATACTAGGTTCAATTTTAATTTGCTCAGAGGGTTTGGGTGTTCTAATATTACTTTTGTTGACCATAGTTGAAGCTTTAGCATGATCCTTTATTCTAACAGGGAAAGGTTGTTTCTCAATATAAGCGGTAGGAACAATAGGATCAACATTATAAGTGATAGTCCTTTCTTCAACTTTAATTGGTTCAACTACTTTTACTTCAATGGGAGGATCATATTTAAACCACTTCTCCTTAGGAAGATCGACATGAGTAGCAAATGATTCATAGAAAGAAGGTACTATCTCAGAGTCAAGTCCGTATTTAATGCTAAATTCATGGAAAACATCGGTATCCATAAAAGATTTAACACAATCAAACTTAGGTGTCATACCTGACTCCTTACCTTCCTCGAGTTCCCAATTTTCAAAGTTGCGTTTAATTCTTTTCAATAAATCCCATTTGAATTGAATAGTCTTCATCATAAAGGAACCAATACAAGAAGTATCGAGCATGGAGCGATTATTGAGAGAAAGCCGAGCATAAATTTTTTGAATAATAATTTCTCTTGAGAGCACATGATTGGGGCATGAATATAACATTGACTTAAGCCTCCCCCAAGCTTGAGCGATGCTTTCTCCTTTGCGAGGCCAAAAATTATATATATAATTACGATCACGATGAACCAGATGCATAGGATAAAACTTCTGATGAAATTCCAATTTCAATCGGTTGTAGTTCCATGATCCAATGTCATAGCATAGCCTAAACCATGTCAATGCCTTTCCTTTCAAATATAAAGGGAATACCTTGTTCTTGATAACATCCTCGGGCATACCTGCAAGCTTAAATAATCCACAAACTTCATCCACATAGATTAGGTGCAAATCGGGATGCAATGTTCCATCTCCTGTAAAAGGATTAGCTAGCAGTTTGTCTATCATACCCAAAGGAATTTAAAAGTAAACATTTTCTGTAGGTTCGGTAGGTTGAGGAGAAACTCTTTTCTCTACTAGTCAGGGTGAAGATACCCCGAACAAGCCCCTCAAAGGATTACTTTCCATAGTAACAAGTGACAGTAAATTTTAGCACACTATATAATTTTTCCTTACCAAAGGCGCTTCACTCCCCGGCAATGGCGACAGAAAAGAGTCTCGATGACCCACAAGTATAGGGGGTCTATCCAGTCCTTTCGATAAGTAAGAGTGTCGAACCGAACAAGGAGCAGAAGGAAATGACAAGCAGTTTTTTGTAAGGTATTCTCTGCAAGCACTGAAATTATCGGTAACAGATTGTTTTGTGATAAGGTAATTTGTAACGGGTAACAAGTAACAAAAGTAAAGAAGGTGCAGCAAGGTGGCCTGATCATTTTTTTAGCAAAGGACAAGCCTGGACGAACTCTTATATAAAGGAAAACACTCCCGAGGACACATGGGAATTATCGTCAAGCTAGTTTACATCATGCTCATATGATTCACATTTGTTACTTTGATAATTTGATATGTGGGTTGACCGGTGCTTGGGTACTGCCCTTCCTTGGACAAGCATCCCACTTATGATTAACCCCTCTCACAAGCATCCACAACTATGAAATAAGAATTAAGGTAAACCGAACCATAGCATGAAACATATGGATCCAAATCAGCCCCTTACGAAGCAACGCATAAACTAGGGTTTAAGCTTCTGTCACTCTAGCAACCCATCATCTACTTATTACTTCCCAATGCCTTCCCCTAGGCCCAAATAATGACGAAGTGTCATGTAGTCGACGTTCACATAACACTGCTAGAGGAAAGACAACATACATCTCATCAAAATATCGAACGAATACCAAATTCACATGACTACTTATAGCAAGACTTCTCCCATGTCCCCAAGAACAAACATAACTCCTCACAAATCATATTCATGTTCAAAATCAGAGGGGTATTAATATGCATAAAGGATCTGAACATATGATCTTCCACCAAATAAACCAACTAGCATCAACTACGAGTAATCAACACTACTAGTAACCCACATGTACCAATCTGAGGTTTTGAGACAAAGATCGGGTACAAGAGATGAACTAGGGTTTGAGATGAGATGGTGCTGGTGAATATGTTGATGGAGATTGACCCCCTCCCGGTGAGAGGGTCGATGGTGATGCGGATGGTAACAATTTCCCCCTCCCGAAGGGATGTTTCCCGAGCATAACAGCTCCGCCGGAGGCCTAGATTGGTTCTGCCCAGGTTTTGCCTCGAGACAGCGGCGCTTCGTCCTGAAAGCTCCCTTCTGATTTTTTCTGGGGCGAAAGACTTCATATATCAAAAGATGGGCACCGGAGGCCTGCCAGGGGGCCTACGAGGCAGGGGGCGCGCCCAGGGGGTAGGGCGCGCCCCCACCCTCGTGGACAGGGTGTGGCCCCCCTCTGGTGATTTCTTTGCCCAATATTTTAATGTATTCCGAAACTGACTTTCGTGAAATTTCAGTACTTTTGGAGTTGTGCAGAATAGGTCTCTAATATTTGTGTAACATTCCAAAATTCTAAATTTTGGAATGTTTTAATAAATAGATAGATAGGTTGTTTGTTTGATTGTTGTGTGATCGATTGAGTGAAATTCGAAACTTTTTGAAAGTTAAATGAGAGGGAATAAAAGGACTTTCCCAAACTTTCACCTTTTTGCATTTTGATCTCTATGAATTCAAATTCTTTTCAGATACAAAACCCTCGAGAGAAGATGATATGACTTCTTCCATTTAATTAAATGAAAAGGGTTTTTTGAAAAGGTTTGAATTTTATTTGAAAATATTTCAAATTCAGAAGCTTTAAGCAACTCAATGATTTTCATGAGAGAAGATAAAATGACTTCTTCATAATATATGAAATACGAGTTATAAGTTTAAAAGGATCAAATTTAAAGTCAGTTTGAAATTATTTTCAATTTGGAGTTATTTTGGTTTATTCAAATTATTTTTATCCAAAAATAAAATAAATGGAAAATAGGGTAAAATGATTCCCTACATTAGAAAATTGGAGAGAAATAATTTTGAAATCATTTTGGTATTTCTAAAATGATTTTTATTGGGTTTTATTATAGAAGTAGCACTGTTTGAATTATTCAACTTTATGTGAATTTTATTTGGCACTAGAGAAATGTTCATGTTGTAGAAAATCTTTTTCTGAAAATATGGATATATAATATGCCTATAATTTTTTTATTATCGTTAGCCAGTTTTCTATTTTTGTTTCTATATAAAAAAGGAAAAAAAATCTACGCGTGCGCCTGGAACTAACTGCCGCCCACATGCGTAGCATAGCAGCAGGCCGACCCGTTTTACTTTTGTTTTATTTATTTATTTTATTTTCGTTAATGTTTATTTTTTAAAAACAAACTTCAGAAAGAAAAGACTTCGAAAAAGAAAAAAAACTGCAGCCTGTGTATGCCCGCGGCCGACCGAGGCCTTTAGACCCGTGCGAGGCGTTAGCCTTTTTTATTCTCTGTTTCGTATATTTTCGTCTACGTTTAGTCCCACGCTGCCTAGCCTTTAACCCTTAAACCTCTTTTCCACCTATACATATAGACCCATAGAGCGTCCAAAAATCATCCGATTCGGGTTAAATCAATATTTTGGTTTGACTAGATTCATTTAAGAAAAATATATTTCTTCTCTTCGGCGCGACTTTTGGAAATTGTCTCTTCTCTCCAAAGTCGTCTTTTCTCTGCCTTATAAAGGTATCTTTCTTTTTTTATATACCTTCGTAGTTTATTATTTCTAGACTAATACGATAGAATAATTATATTATCAATTAGTCTACGTATTTATACATTAGACCTTAGTCGTAGCTATTTTTCTTCCGTAAAACAGCTTGGCCCTAATTTTTCAAATAGCCATAACCTTTTACTCGTTCATCCAAATTAGATGAAACCAACGCCCACTTCTTCGTTAAGATCTCCTCTATCCAGTAAAACAACTTAAACATGTTTTTTAAAGTTTTAAAATTTGAATTCAAACAGATTGTATTCAAACTTTTTTTGTTCATAACTTGAGTTTTATAACTCCTTAGTTGACTCTTTTTGCAAATCGAAACTCTTGACTTAAACTTTCTGATAAGGCCAAATTCACATAATTTTGGTACTGTTAGAAATTGTTTTATGTTACAAGAGTTATTTGTTGGTTTTGATGTTTTCTGAACTGTCTTCTTCGTTTTTCCCGATCTTTTGAGTGATTGCTTATGTGTGGTCACTATAACTTGCTCACGATAGATTGAACGGAGTGTGACGAGTAGAAATATCAAGAGTTAGGAGTGTGAATCATCTTCATCAACAGTACAAGGCAAGTTCACACTTTGATCATATCCCTTTCATACCCAGTTTTTATGCATTAGTTTCACCCTCAAACATTGCATGGTTAGGATTTGATAACATGTGGGTATTGGAAAGTAGTTGATGAGGTAGGAACCTACTGTCCTGCATTCAAACCTTGGGAGTTACTTTTACGTTATGCTCATATTGTTATGCTATGATCGTAGACGTGGATTGGTTTGAGAGAATTCCTGACAGATGTGAGAGTTATTATTTGATGGTTAACTTAAGGTGGCTACTTTAATACACATCTGGGTGGATTGGTTGGGGCACCCTGGAGCACCCAGTGGTTTGCCCGGGCACCTGGAGAACCCAGTGTTTCCCCAAGGGGATCCCGGAGGACCCATGTGATCACCCTATGGAATGCCACCCAGGCTCAAAGGGATCATAAGATTATTCATGCTAGAAACTTCCATGTGTAGCCACAAGCTATTATGGGCTCTAGCATAGTTGAGTAAGTTGCGTGAAGCTCTTGAAGAGATAGACTAGCAGGTAGTGGGTTGTAGGTGGTATAGTCTATCCGGAGTAGAGAGTTAATGCTTCTAAAAGACTGTGTCTCGATCATCCGTTTCTCAAACACCCGGCAGTGCGAGAAATTCAACGGAGGAGATCGGGTCTTGTGGGGAAAAGTGCGCAAACCTCTGCAGAGTGTACAAACTAATCATGGTTAGCCGTGTCCCCGGTTATGGACATCTTGAGTCTCTGGTACTTGGATTATCATATTAATCTCATCATGTTACTTAAATAATTTGTTGGGTTATTGATGTTAATTTGGGATTGAGTTGGAGGAACCTTCTCAATATTTTCAACCAACTTTGTAGTTAAATAAATTATATTCCTTTGCAGTAGGGAAAAATTGGCTTTTCGCAAAACATTAATTCCATAGAGCCTTTCCACCAGCCAAATATGCATGTAGTGACAGGCTTTATTCATCATTATTCTATGGTGTGAATTTGCGAGTACATTCAATGTACTGACCCTTTGTGGCTGCAATGTCTCATGTTGCAGGATTATTACGATGAGTAAGTGATACGTTAGGGTTACGATTTCTACACTCAACTTTGTCGTTGGTGTTGATGGGAATTCACAACCTTGTCGTTACTTCCGCTATTTCGGATTGAGGTAATAGTATTTACGTTAGTTTATACATGTGATTTACCTCTGTTATAAATCCTCGAGTACTGTGTGTGTCAGCATACCGATCCAGGGATGACACTTAAGCACAGAGACTTGACCGACTGAGGTCGGGTCGCTACAAGATGGTATCAGAGCCAGGTTGACTGTAGGACGTGACCCCTAGAAACTGGCAAGCCCATAGGAAAGATTTTTTTTCTACAACTTTCTTTTCAAAAGGATCTTTTACCTCTCTTCTCTTTTGAGCTTATTCAAATATACCCTTTTAGTGAGACCATGCCCCTTTTCATTTTTGACCACTCGAAGATTTGACTGATGAGTCCACTCCAAGAAGTACAAGATATCGGACAACTAAGACCACTTCGGAATGAAGAGGATTTTACCGTACATTATAATAATGGAAACTACAATGGTTGAGGACTCCAAAGACTAGGAGAATTTGAGGGCTCTGAAGAATTCCTAGATTTGTATGACCTAGGAAAAGCTACCCTTATGGAATTGTCAGACTATCGAAGCTGTCAATACCCAAGATCAAGGTGTGTAGGAGAAAGACCGAAACACGGAGAGTTAAAAACTCAAAGTTTTTGTCAAGAAAACACTAAGGCAGGAGATATCAATTATGGAATGAAAGCTCATGGAAATGACAAGAGCAAAAACACGGTTATCCATGATGTTATTGCCTGCTTATACTATTGTCATCGGGCTGAGTTAAGCATGCATTTCTTTGGAAGTATCGGATGGTAGAAGGCTGATGGAGCACCTATCAGGAAAAATGAAGTTTTAGCCTTAGCCGGTGTATCACCAGGATCTGGAGTAGTACATCAAGAATTTTAAGATGGAGCTCCAGGAAACCGTATTAGACAAGGAAGCATTTCGTGAAGAAACTCAGGAACCAGAAGCTGAAAGTATCCAACCTGGAGGAGCAAAACCTCGAGATACCGGTGATTCGTCAGGAACTGTAAGTGCATCTAGTGCCACCCCTAGTTGGTTTTGGAGTATTGACGACAAACCTAGTTGAGGGACTAATGTGTTTGTGAGAATTGCAGGATAACACAGGTAGAAGTCCCTCATTGATTCGGTTTTCCTACCAGAGATGACCCCTAAAAATGTATGAAGACATTGAAGTCAAAGGTGGTATATGAATATATTCACATTGAAGACTATGACAAGAGAAGACACCACATGAAGCCTATGGAGCTCGAAGACTTAGCTCTTTTGTAGTTCTCTTTCTTTTGTGTTGAGTCATAGGAACCACCATACTGTTAAGTGGGGTCCAAGAGAACCAGTCAGAATGACTGAAGTGATGCTTAAACAAAACCTATGTCTTCGAGTGAAGACTATGAGAGCGAATCTTGTCCAGAGTCGGACAAGTCAGCTTTGCTTGCAGCCCAAGTAAAGTTGCCGTGTGAGTTTGAAATCTGACCGTTGGAACACGTGTCAGTTCCTTAGTGACCCAGGGTCATTTCGGACAAATCAGGTCAGGTTGCAAAGTGGCTATAAATAGCCCACCCCCTACAACCATAAATGGTTGGCTGCTCAGATTGAGAGTACGGCTTTTGTCGTTTAAGAGCAACCCACCTCGAAGCCTTTGAGAGAGAATTCCTTGCGAGGATAAAGCCCTAACCACCCAGAGCCAAAGAGAATTAGGCATCACTTAAGTCTTCTTGTCTGTGTGATCTGAAGACTTATTACACTTGAGGACTGTGCATACTCCAGCCAGTTAGGCGTCGCGTTCTGAGCATCCAAGAGACATTGTGGATTGCCGGTGAACAAAGTCTGTGAAGGTTTGGGAGTCTACCTTGAAGACTTACCAGAGTGATTGGGCGAGGTCTGTGTGACCTTAGCTCAAGGGGAATACGGTGAGGAATGGCTGTCCTGAGCTGCATGTTCAGGACTGGGTGTCCGGGACTGTGTATCCTAAGGTTTAAATACCTAGCCGCCCTAACCAGACGTACAGTTGTCACAGCAACTAGAACTGGTCCAACAAATCATTGTCTTCAACGAGTCACTGGTTTCATCTTCCCTTCCCTTTACTTACTGTTACTCGTTGTGAAGTCATTGTATGTTTGCACTATCTTTTGTCTTCACTGAGTGACTGCATGTTCTGTCTGGCGTCACAATATCTTCCTACCTGATCCTTACTACATTGCTGCTATTAGTCATTGTGCTTTCACTCTATTGAATACTTGACTATGGCTTGCCTAGTGTAGTCTACCTTCCGCTGCAGGGTATTAGGTTTATTTCTATCGTTTGTCTTCATAACTCCCACGTATTGAAGACTTTCATAAAAATCGCCTATTCACCCCCCTAGTCGATATAACGCACTTTCAATTGGTATCAGAGCAAGGTGCTCCCTTGTTCTGTGTGATTCGGTTTAACCATCTGGAGTTTTAGCTATGTCGACTGCAGGGATAATGAAAGTCTCCGTTGTGTGCCCTGTCTTTGATGGAACTGAATATCCCTACTGGAAGAATAAGATGCGAATGCATCTTGAAGGCATTGACGTCGACCTATGGTATGTCGTCGAGAACGGCGTTCCCAAGGCTGGAGAAGGTGTCACTGCTGTTGATGTCAAGAAATTCGTTCAACTGGACTCTACTGCCAAGAATATCATCTGTGGTCATCTGACCAAAGGACAGTATGGCCATGTGAGTGCTTTGAAAACATGTAAGCTGGTCTGGGACTGGCTCTCCAAGGTCAATGAAGGCGTCTCAACCCAGAGAGATCAGAGAATCAGTGTCCTTCGCAACCTCTTCAACCGCTTCAAGCGAAATGACAATGAGAATGTCCAGCTCACATTTGACCGACCCACTGACATCACAAATGAGCTTCAAGCCCTTGGCGCTACTGAGATCACCAAACATGAAGTCGTCAAGACACTACTGAGATCACTTGATAGTTTGTTTGACACCCTAGCCCTGATGATTCAAGAACGTCCTGATTTCAAGATACTCGATTCATCTGACATACTTGAGAGGCTCAACACACATGAGTTTCAGCTTTCTAAGAAAAGAGATATCTACGGTCAAAACTATGGGCGAACTCGTGCCTTGAAGGCAAAAGCTGTCTCCTCATCTGAAGAAGAATCTGACAGCAGTTCTGATGATCCTGAAGTCATTGGATGGGAACTTGCTATGCTTGTCAAGAAGTTCCAAAAATTCACCAAGAAGAAAGGCTTCAGAAAGTCGTCCCGATCAAGCTCAAGGAATGATGAAGCTTCTGCTCATGACTACAAGAGGAAAACATGTCACAAGTGCAAGAAACTTGGCCACTTCATTTCTGAGTGTCCACAGTGGGACAATGAGAACAAAAAGAAGAAGAAGAGCAAGGAATATGACTCTGACGACAAGAAGAAGAAGAAATACTCAAAGTCTTCTTCCAAGTCTTCCTCAAAGTCTTCATCACACAAGAAGAGCTCATCTGGCAAGGCACGTGCGTTTGTTGGCAAGGAAATGGATTCAGAGGAGGAGTCTTCTTCTGAGGAGGCGGAGGTGGAGTCTGAGGAGGAGTCCGATTCAGGCGTCGCAAGTCTGGCTACAGCATACGTTGCCAAGTCCATCTTCAACACTGAAGACAATGACTTCATCACCGACACCGATGCAAATGACAAGGACTACTCCGCTTCTACCTACTGCTTCATGGCACGCGGTGCCAAGGTAAACACACGCACTACTCACTATCAAACATCTAGTGACGATGATTCTAATTGTGGTTCAAAACCCAGCTACAAAACACTTGCTAAAATTGCAACTGAACAACAGAAAGCTATGGAACATATTCAAAAACTGTTAGACAGAAGCGATGATCTGTTAGGTGCTGAAATGACTCGATCTGAATCCTTAATTGAAGACATAAAAACTCTTCACGTTAAGTATCAGGAACTTGAAAGTCGTCATGAAACTCTCTCAACAACTCATGAAAAGCTTTCCTATGATTATCTTCAAAAGAATCAAGATCTTGAGAAATTGAGAGCGGCTCGTGAAGATCTTCAAAAGGAAAGCGAGTCACTTCGCACCAAACAGATCAGTTCCACTCAGGAAGGATTTCAACCACCATGTCTTAAATGCATTGAGCGTGATAATGCTACTTCGGTTGCTGAATGTTCTACTGCTATTGCTGTTGCAATATCTTCAACTGTTGATGTGGTAACTAACCCCTCTGCTGAGGATACCACCGCTATTGCTGATGAGAATGCTAGGTTGAAGACATTTCTTGAAACAGGGATGCACAAAAGTCTTAAAGGGCATCAGACACTATGTGATGTCCTCAAAAAGCAGATTCTGAACCGAAACCCGAGGAAAGAAGGTGTTGGGTTCATAAGGAAAATGAATGCAGATGGCTCTTACTGGAAACCTAAGCAGTACCCCAAAACCATGTGGGTTGCTGCAAAGGAACCTTCAGCAGATCCATCCAATCTATCTGGCTTCACTTGTGCTAACCCCATTATCATTGATGAATCCTTTGATGCAAACTATAAAGTGTTTAAGAATCAGAATGGTGAAGTGTTTGCCAGGTACATTGGTACTAACTGCAGGAATGGACCGCCTATGAAGAAGATCTAGGTTCCGAAAAGGTGTCTGGAGAATCTTTCTGTGAATTTCATCATGACACCTCACGTGAAGAAGACAAACCTCAGACCAAAGGCTTCATATGGTCCAAAGGCTTCATACAGACAGAGGACTCACCTGAGTCACACTAATGCAAATGCTTTGCAGGGAAACCATACTCAGGCATATGAATATGAGAGCGGTTCATCAAACCGCCATGTTCATAAGACCAAGAACTATTCTGCTTATTCTTATGAGTACTATTGTCCGCCTGCAAGACTGTTTGCTAGGGCTCCAAAGCCAAAATTCTCAGATGCTGCACTTAGACTTATTGCTTCTAAGCCACCCTTGAAGATGTGGGTGGCTAAGAAAGCTTAACTCTCTTTTGCAGGGAAAGGTCTCCAGCAGAAAACCAAAATCGTCTGACGCTATTGCTGGGGACCTTAAACATCTTGTAGGGCGCAAGATCAAATGCCCGAATGGTCTTACTATGTACTTCGTTCCTGAATCGCTTGCTACTCTCCCTATTAGTCCTAATCTGGATCTAAGCTTTCATAACCCATAGGTTCGACAAATGTTTTTGCTTCACAATGCTCTTGGTGAAGCCTATCCCCCTAACTGCACTGTAGGGTACGACACCGGCGTCTTCAGAATGGATTATTGATAGTGGATGTACAAATCACATGACTGGCAAAAGAAGCCTTCTTATGGACTCAACCTTACGTCCATCCGACAAGAGCCACATCACATTTGCTGACACTGGTAAAAGTAAGGTATTGGGTCTAGGTAGAGTTGCAATCTCAAGGGATCAACACATGGATAAAGTCATGCTTGTTGAATCCCTTGGCTTCAACTTAATGTCTGTCTCAATGCTTTGTGATTTGAACATGATCGTAATATTTGGAAAATACCGTTGCCTTGTACTAATGGAATCTGACAAGTCTCTAGTATTTGAAGGGTATCGAAAAGATGATTTGTACGTGGTAGATTTCTCAGCAGGACCACAGCTTGCCGTATGTCTTCTAGCAAAAGCTTCAGAATGCTGGCTTTGGCATCGGAGGCTTGGGCATGCTGGCATGAGGAACCTCCACACCCTGGCAAAGAAGAAGCATGTCATAGGCATCGAAGGCGTCAAGTTCAAGAAAGATCACTTATGCGGTGCCTATGAGGCAGGAAAGATGACGAGGGCCAAACATCCCTCGAAGACAATCATGACCACTACTCGACCCTTCAAACTGCTTCACATGGATCTTTTCGGTCCCACTCATTACTCAACTCTTACTACTACTGCTTGTCTCTATGGCTTTGTCATTGTTGATGATTATTCTAGATATACTTGGGTGCACATAATCCTTTACAAGACTGAAGTGCAGGATGTCTTCAGACGCTTCGCCAATCGAGCTATGAACAATTATGGCGCCAAGATAAAGCACATTAGAAGTGACAATGGGACTGAATTCAAGAACACAGGACTTGATACATATCTTGATACCTTGGGCATCACACATGAATTCTCGGCCCCGTACACGCCACAGCAGAATGGCGTCGTCGAACGCAAGAATAGAACACTCATTGAGATGGCCAGAACGATGCTAGATGAATACAAGACTCCAAGAAAATTCTGGCCTGAAGCCATTGATACTGTATGCCATACAATCAATCGTGTTTATCTTCACAAGCTTCTAAACAAGACATCTTATGAGCTCCTTACCAGCAAGAAGCCAAATGTCAGTTACTTCAGAGTATTTGGCGCCAGGTGCTGGATCAAGGACCCACATCACACCTCAAAGTTTGCACCAAAAGCACATGAGGGTTTTATGCTTGGATATGCGGTTCGATGAGACCAACGGTTCACAGAGAGAGCAACTGCCAAATGTGCTAGATGAAGTTCCATCCAGTGAATCAATCAAGCTAATGGGAACTGGAGAAATTATACCTTCTGAAGCTCATCCTGAAGAAGAACTTATCATCTCAGCACCTGATCAACATGAAGACAATGCTCAGTCTGAAGACATTCCTTCTAACAATGACAATGATCAGCAAGAGCAAAATCTTCGCCCTGTACATCCTCGCGTTGCCAATGAAGTGCAGATTGAAAGAATAATTGATAGCATCAATGCTCCTGGTCCACTCACTCGTTCAAGGGCAACTCAGCTAGCAAATTTCTGTGGGCACTTCGCATTCGTCTCAATAACAGAACCCAAGAAAGTTGAAGAAGCCTTCATGGAACCTGAATGGATTCAAACTATGGAAGAAGAGCTTCAACAGTTTGAGCTGAATAATGTATGGGAACTGGTTAAGCGTCCTGATCCACGGAAGCATAATATAATAGGCACCAAATGGATATACCGCAACAAGCAAGATGAGCATGGTCAAGTTGTCAGAAACAAAGCTCGTCTCGTTGCTCAAGGATATACTCAAGTGGAAGGCATTGACTTCGATGAAACATTTGCTCCTGTGGCTAGACTTGAAGCCATACGCATACTGCTGGCCTATGCAAATCATCATAACATACTTCTATATCAAATGGATGTGAAGAGTGCTTTTCTCAATGGCAAGATTGAAGAAGAAGTGTATGTTGCACAACTGCCTGACTTTGAAGATCCAAAACATCCTGACATGGTATACAAGCTCAACAAGGCACTGTATGGCCTCAAACAAGCCCCTCGGGCCTGGTATGACACACTCAAATACTTCCTGAAAAGCAAAGGCTTCATACCTGGTTCCCTAGACCCCACTCTCTTCACGAAGACATATGATGGTGAACTATTTTTGTGCCAAATATATGTGGATGACATTATCTTCGGCTGCACCAATCAGAAGTACGGTGAAGAGTTTGGATATATGATGCAAGAGCAATATCAGATGTCCATGATGGGAGAGCTGAAGTTCTTCCTCGGTCTTCAAATAAGACAACAACACAATGGCATCTTCATATCTCAAGAAAAGTATCTCAAAGATTGCCTAAAGAAGTTTGGTATGCAAGACTGCAAAGGCTTCACAACACCAATGCCAGCAAAACATCATCTGGGTCCCGACAACAATGGTAAAGAGTTCGATCAAAAGGTATAGCGCTCCATGATTGGTTCTTTACTTTATCTATGTGCATCTAGGCCAGATATTATGCTTAGTGTTTGCATGTGTGCTCGATTTCAAGCGGCACCAAAGGAGTCGCATCACTTAGCTGTGAAGCGAATTCTTCGATATTTGGCTCACACCCCAACTCTAGGATTATGGTATCCAAAGGGCTCAGAGTTTGATCTGGTTGGATTCTCGGATGCTGATTATGCTGGTGACAAAGTTGATCGCAAGTCTACATCTGGCACATGTCACTTTCTGGGATGATCACTTGTATGTTGGTCTTCAAAGTAGAAAAACTGTGTATCTCTCTCCACTGCTAAATCTGAATACATTGCTGCTGGATCTTGCTGTGCTCAGCTTCTGTGGATGAAGCAAACGCTCAAAGACTATGGCATTCATCTGAAGCAAGTGCCACTCTACTGCGACAACGAAAGCGCCATCAAGATTGCCAACAACCCAGTTCAGCACTCGAAGACAAAGCACATTGAAATTCGTCATCACTTTCTCAGAGATCATGTTGTGAAGGAAGATATTGATATCATACACGTCAACACTGAAGAGCAATTGGCAGATATCTTCACCAAACCCTTGGATGAGAAGAGATTTTGCAAGTTACGGTGTGAGCTAAATATCCTGGAATCCTCAAATGTCCTGTGATCAGGCACACATCCTAACCCTTACGCATATTGATGACTTAGATGTGCAACACACGAAGTAAAGTATATCTTCAATCAATGAAGACATACATTCTAAGTGTGAATACATTAATGTGGAATTTGACTTCGGAGCGCCATGATAATTGTGCGCTGTGTCTGGGTCTAATACTTCCTATACGATGGGTAACGCCACCAGCAAATGTTCTGTTTGAAGTGTTTCACTCATGGCGTTACATTTGCTATGTCTTCACATTTGGTTTGGCTTCAATCTCAACATATCTTCATGATTATCTTCACTATGTTGATTATATAGATATATATATCTACTAGTGTTCTGTCCTCTACAACATTCACTTATAGCTATGTGTTCTTGTTGAATCTTTTGAACTAAGTGAATGTGATCGGACCCTAACCTCTCTATGCTTTCTATCTCAAATTCTATCTCTCCAAATCATATGCATTCTATTGAAACTGTCGAATGTCTTCTCTGCGTCCTTGTCAGCAGAAGATACAGAGACAACCATTAAGTCCGTTTTCAATGCTCATTCCTCCACATGACACCCGGAGAAGTAGGAACAACCAACCGACAACCCAGGCATGCATGGGACGTGGAACAAACCCCAAAATTCCGCATAATGGCCACGTGTTCCTCAGATGCGAATCGCCAGGGGCACCTGTGTAATAACGCAGTGCCACCCCTGTACCTATAAATACACATGTCACAGCGGTCAGTATCTCTTCTTCCACTCTCGCATGAACCCTAGCGCCACCGATAGCCCTCGACGACGCCGACAATGAAGCGCTTCGCTGCCGCAACCTCTCCGACACCGTCTTCACGCCGACCGCGGACATCGTCCTCTCCGCCGTTGCCGTAGGTGTCCTCTATCGCCAAGTTAGGGCACGGAAGATCGAACTGCTTGGCCTCGTCTTCCACTCCGTCTAGCAGTTCTTAGTGTGGTAAATAAAACTCCCTTTTACAGCACCGTAGATCCTATGGATTTGTCACTTTCTACCACAAGCAGTTTCTATTCACTCAAGTTAGATCTCTCTCATAGTGCATCTCATAACATGCCTAGTATATTCACTTATGCTTCACAAAATAGTTAGATTCCTCACTTGTACTGATCTGTGGATTCGTACAAATCTGGAACCAAGTCCTTATCTATGAGTGAATGTCTTCGCACGATGAGGTCAATATCTTCTAAACTGATTTATCTTCAAAATCTTCTGAGAATGCATATGACCTCTTCCCCTTCCCTCGCACCTTAATGCTGTCACAGGTACATGTCCGTGGGAGAATCCTTTGGTTCTCATAGTCTGCATTCATTTGCAGAATTCTTACAGCATCACATAAACTCTCCCGAAGCCAGTTCCTGTTTGTCCAGCAAGCGAAAACCTTTGAAGCCTTTGAACGTGTTGAAGCCTTTCAGTTTAAAGTTTATGGCTTCAGAGAAATCAATAAGGAAGGGTGGCAGAAAGCGTCGTGGAGAAACATCCAGAGATCTGCCAGATGACCTCTCAGAACTGTACAAGACAGATCCTGAAGAGGATTACAATCAGCGCAAGACCCGAATCCAATGGATTCGAAGATATTGGGCAGAACAATGGTTCAAATACCGATTTGTAACCCAGGAATATGCTGAGAAAAACGCCATCAAGAGACCGTGGGGAGACATCCTATACAAGAATCTTCTACCCAGGTCCAGAGATGAAGCCGTTGAACAGGTCCGTGGGCCACAGCCTGCTGATGCACACCCATTGTCACTACTATGGTGTCGTGATCACAATCTGTTCAAGCGCAACTTCCAGTTTGCCCAGAACTCAGTGAAGCAGAACAAGAAGACTTTGGGGTTAGACTTCAACCCTGGTCCCTCAGCACCAAGGGCAGATGGCACACGAGATGCAGAACCCAATGTCATTGGTCCTTTCTACAACCTTGAAGGCCTCATCACCCGCATCTTGGTTCAAGGGACTGCAGTGAATGAGCCTGCAGCTGACGCTGAATCAGATGAAGCGCCTGCAGCGCCGAAGACAAAGAAGCTGAAGAAGCCTAAAGCTTCAAAACCTGCCCCTTCACCAAAAATCTCAAGGGCGAAGCCACTGGCAACTGCACCTCCTGAAGACAGTGTGCAGTCCGAAGACTTATCACACATCTCCAAGCCCCAGAAGGTCAAAATGCCTCTGCCTCACACCGGCCAAGAGCTAACTGCTGCTGCCATTCTGCGCAATGACGCCATCGATCTGTCAAGTGATGAAGATCTTGCAGATGACGTTCTTGAGCAACTCATCACGAGCAAACAAGAAGCAGAAATCTTCAATGATCTGCCTCTCTTTGATGTAACCATCATCCACTACTTCATTGACGAGTGGTTTGACACGCCAAACATCAGCTTTGAAGATCTACAACTACCCATTGGCCTCAGTGTCGCCTTCCAAGGCGCCATTGCTTCAGAGCTAGCTGTCGCCCAACGCATTGTTGAACTGAAGCAAAAGATTGACTATGAAAAGGCTCAGTTCAAGAAGCATATGGCAAAGCTCAGCATGCAAGAAGTGAAGAACTTCAAGATTATGATGCACGAGCTAAAGGAAGCCTTTCTGAAGAAACGTGCAGAAGCTCAGGGTTCGCGTGAGCGCATGAAGGTTCTTCCTGACAGATGTGTGCAAGCCTACAATGAGTCTGAGAAGCGCAAGGCCCTTGGGCGTCCTGGCATCGACCCCAGGATGGCCGCAAAGAAGAAGAAACCCGCTACGGCTGAACCCGACGCACCAAGGCAGGAAGCAGTTCATATTGTCTTCCCAACTAGACTGACTGGCTCGAAGCCAAAAAGCCGGTCAACCGCTTCAGAGCTCAAGAAGACAAGGACTGCTGAGGCTGAAGCCAGGAAGAGGAAACATCCTGAAGCCTCTCCTACTGCCCCCTCCAAGAAGAAGAGGAAGACCAAGAAAGATCGGGCTGCTCCCACAGAGCCTTTGATAGTTGAACCCATTTCTATGGTCTATCCTGACGCTGAACGCCAACTGACAGTCCATGAGCCTGCTTTCACAGAGGCTCATGAAGCTGAAGACTTTCCAGCAGCTGATCCCATCGCTGCTGAAGACATTGGTCAACATGACCATGTAGAAGATGGTGCAGTCCTTCCTTGGTTCGAGAACAACGAACTCATCAGCATTGGTCGTCCACTGACGCCAATTGCACAGAATGCTTCATGGGCGGATCGCCCACAAGAGGAAGAAGAGTTTGAGGCCCAGCCAACTCGTCGCCTGCGTTGCGCAGGCTTCGCAAAGGTCCAAGGCCTCAAGTCTCTGCTGAAGACACTCCGGCTACATCAGCCGCGGAAGAAGAAGTCCCACAAGTTGCCACTCCCCTGTCCCACCAAGAAACAGTTCTCAAGGAGAACGTGATTGAAAATCTTGCGGTTGCCACCACCACCAATGAAGCTAATGTGGATCCCTCCCCAACAAAAGCATCAGAAGACAGCGAAGCCACTGATCCCGCCAATTCTGTTCCTGAGTCTGCTGCCGGTCCCCAGTTCGACTATCATGTTGAGCACAGGCCTCAGGTACAAAAGCCAATCCCAAGATTGCCAATGTTCCCAGGTCCTGCATCAGCACCTGGCTCCTTCAATATCAATGGCTTCAGAGCAGACAACACATTCTTCGATAGCTCCAGGAACCCCTACTCAAGGGAAAGGATATCAACTGATCGGTTCTTTACAACCAAGGTCGCATCTTCCCACACAAGCGCCTTGACATTGAAGCTATAGCTGGTCTGCCCTGTCTGGAAGAAGCTTTGGATTGCTTCAAGGAAGTTGGACTGCTGCCGTTCGTTACTGACCAAGAGAATTGGAATGAAGAGTTGCTGCTCCAATTCTATGCCACACTTCACATCCGCGGGTATAGCAGAGATCCGAAGACTTGGGTCCTGGAGTGGATGACTGGAAACGTTCATCACCAAGCCAAAGCCTTTGACATCATTGAGCTCACTGGTTTGCCCACTCCTGGCGATCTCCACGAGCATGGCTGTCAGCTGCATAGTGAAGCTATTGAGAGCATCTTTCAGAAGCCTGAACCTGATATGAGTCAGATGCTCAGCATGATGAAGCCATTGCCCCAAGATACTGCTTATCCCACGGAGTTCTTCATTGAAGACCTTGAGTATCTGCCAAGAACCATTTATCACATCATCAGGCGAATCTCTCTGGCCCATTAAAGGGCACTCTCCACATGCCAAGCTTGAGGGTGCAATGAAGACTTTGGTGTTCTATATTCTTCATGGAAAATGCTTCAATGCACAGGACTTCTTCATTCGCCAACAGGATAGGTATCATGACTGGCTAAAGCGTCAAATGCAAAGCCTCTTGGTGGATGTTAATCGCATTCGCAATCTTGCCACCAAGAATGCTTTCGTTACCCATGAAACCTCTCGCCGCACATGGAAAGGGCTAACACTGATGTGTTCTGAAGATGATCTTCAAGAGGATGGCTTCACTGAGCGATTCAAGTTTGACTCCACACCTCCCCGAAGGGCTGTGCTGCGAAGAACTCCATCCCTTGAAGACTCTGAGTTCTCTTCCTCTGCTGCAACTGTGACTGCCAGAGTTATTGAGGATGAAGACGATGCTACTTCACCGACACCTCCTTCAGCATGCTTCAACTCTGCTCCAAGCTCTTCAGCACCGCCAAACACCACCAACGACCCTGCTACTTCACCTACTCCTCATGGGAACGAGTAGATGCTCTATGTCTTCAAACCTTTTTGGTCCTCACTGACAAAAGGGGGAGAAGCATATGAGGTTGATAGTCTTCAAGCAGGTCCATATGGGCGGGTGCTTTATATTTTGCTTCATGCTTAAAACTCTCATTTTGCTACATTTGGTTCTTTGAGTTCTAACACTTAAACTCGATGGTCGTCTGCTACTTATCTGCCACCTTGTTTTGCGATGATAAATTCCGCATGTGCGACGATAAATTCCGCACTTAGATCATTCTGCAAACGTCCATTTTCCATTATGTATGTCATTATCTTCATATACTTTCACATGCATAGTGGATTGTCATCATAAGTTGAAGTGGATCTCCACAAGTACAACCTGCCATGTGCATTTGCATTCCAAAAGCAAATTACTTATATGCACATCTTCAGGGGGAGCCCTTGCAACTTATGAAGACAAATCCTTATCCTTTACAATTTCACAGATTATATTCCCCGTTGAAAACTTCAACTAGTTTGTCATCAATCACCAAAAAGGGGGAGATTGTAAGTGCATCTAGTGCCACCCCTAGTTGGTTTTGGAGTATTGACGACAAACCTAGTTGAGGGACTAATGTGTTTGTGAGAATTGTAGGATAACACAGGTAGAAGTCCCTCATTCATTCGGTTTTCCTACCAGAGATGACCCCTAAAAATGTATGAAGACATTGAAGTCAAAGGTGGTATATGAAGATATTCACATTGAAGACTATGACAAGAGAAGACACCACATGAAGCCTATGGAGCTCGAAAACTTAGATCTTTTGTAGTTCTCTTTCTTTTGTGTTGAGTCATAGGAACCACCATACTGTTAAGTGGGGTCCAGGAGAACCAGTCAGAATGACTGAAGTGATGCTTAAACAAAACCTATGTCTTCGAGTGAAGACTATGAGAGCGAATCTTGTCCAGAGTCGGACAAGTCAGCTTTGCTTGCAGCCCAAGTAAAGTTGCTGTGTGAGTTTGAAATCTGACCGTTGGAACACGTGTCAGTTCCTTAGTGACCCAGGGTCATTTCGGACAAATCAGGTCGGGTTGCCAAGTGGCTATAAATAGCCCACGCCCTACAACCATAAACGGTTGGCTGCTCAGATTGAGAGTACGGCTTTTGTCGTTTGAGAGCAACCCACCTCGAAGCCTATGAGAGAGAATTCCATGCGAGGATAAAGCCCTAACCACCCAGAGGCAAAGAGAATTAGGCATCACTTAAGTCTTCTTGTCCGTGTGATCTGAAGACTTTTTACACTTGAGGACTGTGCATCCTCCAGCCGGTTAGGCGTCGCGTTCTGAGCATCCAAGAGACATTGTGGATTGCCGGTGAACGAAGTCTGTGAAGGTTTGGGAGTCTACCTTGAAGACTTACCAGAGTGATTGGGCGAGGTCTGTGTGACCTTAGCTCAAGGGGATCATGGTGAGGAATGGGTGTCCTGAGCTGCGTGTTCAGGACTGGGTGTCCGGGACTGTGTATCCTAAGGTTTAAATACCTAGCCGCCCTAACCAGACGTACAGTTGTCACAGCAACTGGAACTGGTCCAACAAATCATTGTCTTCAACGAGTCACTGGTTTCATCTTCCCTTCCCTTTACTTACTGTTACTCGTTGTGAAGTCATTGTATGTTTGCACTATCTTTTGTCTTCACTGAGTGACTGCGTGTTCTGTTTGGCTTCACAATATCTTCCTACCTGATCCTTACTAAATTGCTGCTATTAGTCATTGTGCTTTCACTCTATTGAATACTTGACTATGGCTTGCCTAGTGTAGTCTACCTTCCGCTGCAGGGTATTAGGTTTATTTCTATCCTTTGTCTTCATAACTCCCACGTATTGAAGACTTTCATAAAAATCGCCTATTCACCCCCCTAGTCGATATAACGCACTTTCAGGAACTGAAGGACACTAGGATCATGGTTCATGACAAGGAAGTTGAAACCCAGAACTTTGGAACGCAACTCCAGAAATATTAAAGGACGTCATGAGAAACTTCGCGTCAAGATCTGGCAAAAGAACTTGAGAAGGACAAGCACGATCGAAAGAAGCCATCAGAGACATGAACAAGACACGTAGAGCTTGATGACTTTGAAGATTTATTGACCTTTAGAAGACCCATCCCCTGTTATATGCCTACGTTAGATGCGACGTTTGTGAGCAGTCATTTGTTTCATGTTTTTCCGACAACCACAAATAAAATCTGTCTCTTCAAAACTATTGTTTGCATTGTGTGAATCCCTCTCTATCTCTCTTATCTCATCCCAAAACCCATGGACCCAATAGAGGATGAATGCAGATGAGCTTGTATTTCTGGACCGATGAGTCAGTTGGAGACAGACCGATGGATTCAGAACATGGAGGATCACATGAAGAATAACCCTATAGACGGAAAGGATATGGCCCAGCATGCTCTTCAAGTGCTTTGAAAGAGGTGCTGCTACTTGGTGGAGGATGTACCAAACCATTAATGGATGGAAGGGAGTAACCACTTGGAAAGAATTTAAGTTGACTTTGCCAAAGCCTCGGCTTGTGTCCCAGAAGTTGAAGCCTTATGGAAATGATATGAAGAAGCTCTGTGCAAGCAAGCTTTGTGGAGAAATAGGACACACCCATAAAGAACACAAGGATGAATGCCCTAAATGTGAAGGAAGTCACACAACTGAAGAATGCCCAACTAGGCAGATCACTTGTTTCTTGTGTGAAGGGACTACCCACTACCCTTCTCAGTGTCACATTTACCCCATGGTACAAAGAACCGTACAACAGAAGAAAGAAGAAATGAAAGGAGCCCTAATGGAAATTTTAGAAGAACTAGTGATGAAGGAAGAGGTGGAGGACACACCCAAAGAAGAACCAATTAAACCCTACACCAAGTCATGCTAATCATGTGGAGAAGGACACATCTCCCAGAATTGTTTGAATGGGGATCTAGTAGTATTCCCGATAGAGGAAGTAGAGGATGACCCACAGGAAATAGAAGCCCTGATTGGAACAGAAAAGTCCAAAAAGAGAAGTAGATTGGATTCCAGGAAGGATCTGAGTCATATCACCTGTTATAGGTGCAAGGAGTCAGGGCACTACCTAGCAATTGCCCAAAAAGGAAGCCAAGGACCCAAGGAGGCTATATAATCACAAGGAAACTTCGGCAGTTGTCAGAAGTAATATGTTTTCCTTGTAATGAAGCATGGCACTTTGCCAGGGATTGTCCCAAGGAGAAGGAGACTTGTGATAATTAGTTGTGTCTGTGAGAAGTAATGTAGTAGAAGTAGAAGTAGTGGGAACAACTCTTTTGTATCAAGGTGTTGAGTTGAGACATGTAATGGAAAAGCGAGAGATTGTAATCATTGGAGAATAAATAAAGTTAGCATCGCTGGTACTAATATGGATTTTATGAGTTTTTACTCTATGAAGAAGATTTTTTACCATTTTCGAGGATATGAGAAATATGGCCTATGGATGAATTTGTGCATTTCAAGGGTGGTAGTACCCTACGAGGACAATTGACCCCTGAAAAAGATAACGATATTCCACTGAGTGGATTTCAGACAAAATAAGTACGAGTTCTATCTCGATATGTGGTATACCCCAGGAGTATGAAGGGATGAAGTACTATTGGATATAAAGGAGATATGATGTTGGTAATATGGAGCAATTGTAACCCCATGATGAGTTTGAGTAATCACGTCTTAGTTTGGTACCAACAGAAGGAAGAGAGACAGTACAATTGGAAGGATTTAAGAATGCCAGGAAGATGGATGCTTGGAAAATAACCAGTTGCCCCTAGGATGAGCTCAAGGATTACAAGTAATGAGATGGGCCATAACCCACAGGCCCCAGGACCTGCCAAGGAGCAAGCTCACTCTTGCTGAAGGAAAAACCCTGGAAGAAGTTATGTTTATCGGCAGACGACCTTATAGAGTAACGCAAAACCTGAGAGTTGTGAAGGAACGGTAGATGTTTGTTTGGCTTGCAGAATCCATGGAATTATCCGAACTTAGTTTGTCGACAAGAGAAATTCTGCAATTCTTGTGAGGATGACCGAGTGTTAGAATGCGAGATTCGCTAAACCATGTACAAGGTAATGATTTGGGTGCGGGGTGGATTGATCACCATACTGACTTACTCTTATTATTCGCCTTGCTATATGGGATGGTAAATCTGAGTGACTTACCCATAGTAGAGCGACGATGATCGAAACCTCGTTTGAACCTTAGAGTGGTATAAGTATTTTCCCTTGTACAAGGCAGCTTTGCCAACCATAGGTTATACGGTGAGGTTCAACCCAGACTCATTTCCTGTAGGAGAAACCATAAATTGTTGACCACCATGAGATATCGATAGTTGTTTAGTATTGGCGCCAGACCCGTCAGCTAAGAAGACCCAGTCACAGAAGAACCTTCCCTAGATGAAAGACAGAAGAATTGAGGAAAAGGTTATGCCACTACCGAAAGAGCCCAGATAAGGAATTATCCTGAAGATCTGAGAAGACCGACACTGTTAACAATATGGATGAAGTACATGAGTTTTGATGGAACCGTAACCATGCTTCTAAGGGTGGTAGCACCCAGACCCCCTCCTGCAACAATTGATGGATTTTAGGAGACCCCCAAACCCTAACCTTTTTCTTTCTAGCCTCTCCGAATCTCGAGGACGAGATTCATTTTAAGGGTGGTAGGTTTGTAACATCCCAAAATTCTAAATTTTGGAATGTTATAATAAATAGATAGATTGATTGTTTGTTTAATTGTTGTGTGATTGATTGAGTGAAATTCGGAACTTTTTGAAAGTTAAATGAGAGGGAATAAAAGGACTTCCCCAAACTTTTACCTTTTTGCATTTTGATCTCCGTGAATTCAAATTCTTTTCAAATAGAAAACCCAAGAGAGAAGATGATATGACTTCTTCCATTTAATTAAATGAAAAGGGTTTTTTGAAAAGATTTGAATTTTATTTGGAAATATTTCAAATTCAGAAGCTTTAAGCAACTCAATGATTTTCATGAGACAAGATAAAATGACTTCTTCAAAATATATGAAATATGAGTTGGAAGTTTAAAAGGATCAAATTTAAAGTCCGTTTGAAATTATTTTCAATTTGGAGTTATTTGGGTTTTATTCAAATTATTTTTCTCCAAAAATAAAATAAATGGAAAATAGGGTAAAATGATTCCCTACATCAGAAAATTGGAGAGAAATAATTTTGAAATCATTTTGGTATTTCTAAAATGATTTTTATTGGGTTTTATTGTAGAAGTAGCACTGTTTGAAATATTTGAATTTTTGTGAATTTTATTTGGCACTAGAGAAATGTTCAAATTGTAGAAAATCTTTTTTTGAAAATTTTGATATATAATATGCCTATATAATTTTTTTATTATCGTTACCCAGTTTTCTTTTTTTGTTTCTATATAAAAAAGAAAAAAAAAATCTACGCATACGCGTGGAACTAACCGCCGCCAACATGCGTAGCATAGCAGCAAGCCGACCTGTTTTTCTTTTGTTTTTTTATTTATTTTATTTTTGTTAATGTTTAGTTTTTTAAAACAATCTTCAGGAAAAAAAACTTCGAAAAAGAAAAAAAACTGTGTACGCGCGCGGCCGGCCGAGGCCTTTAGGATCGTGCGAGGCGTTAGTCTTTTTCTTCTCTATTTCGTATATTTTTGTCTACGTTTAGTCCCACATTGCCTAGCCTCTAACCCTTAAACCTCTTTTCCACCTATACATATAGAGCCATAGAGCCTCCAAAAATCATCCGATTCGGATTAAATCAATATTTTGGTTTGACTAGATTCATTTAAGAAAAATATATTTCTCCTCTTCGGCGCGACTTCTGGAAATTGTCTCTTCTCTCCAAAGTCGTCTTCTCTCTGCCTTATAAAGGTATCTTTCTTTGTTTTTTTATACTTCTGTAGTTTATTATTTCTAAACTAATACGATAGAATAATTATATTATCAATTAGTCTACGTATTTATACATTAGACCTTAGCTGTAGCTATTTTTTTTTCTATAAAACAGCTTGGCCTTGATTTTTTAAATAGCCATAACTTTTTACTCGTTCATCCAAATTAGATGAAACCAACGCCCACTTCTTCGTTACGATCTCCTCTATCTAGTAAAACAACGTAAACATGTTTTTTGAAAGTTTTAAAATTTGAATTCAAACAGATTGTATTCAAACTTCTTTTGTTCGTAACTTGAGTTTTATAACTCCGATTTAGTTGACTCTTTTTTTGACTATATACTGCAAGGCAACAGCCTCACATCTCTTTATTCAAAACAAAACAAAACAAGAGGTTCTCTGTACAAAAGGTGCAAAGGAAAAAAACAAAGGAGAGCTATCATACTTACAAAGAGAGTTAGGGGAGGGAGGCTATCCAAGCTATTAAACTGTCTCTATATTTACATTTGATTCTATGAGCTAGTAATGAGATATCATGTACAAAATTCCTCCTCCAAGCTCTAAAACTTGGATTCTCATTTCTGAAGATCTTGCCATTTCTCTGCGTCCAAATGTTCCAAGTGGCAGTAAAGACCACCTCAGAGAAGAAAGGTTTGTTGAAATCTCTCCTAGAATCCGCAGCCATTGTGTAAGTAGATTGAGTGGATGCCGCTGACCAGGAAATCCCAAGATAGTTCCAAACTCTTTGACTAAAGTTGCAAGAGAAAAATAGGTGGACTCTATATTCATGAAGTGAAGATTGGCATAACACACATGTATCATCCTGGATATTCCAGTGTCTTCTCTGCATCATGTCTCGTGTGTTGAGGCGATCCATCAATAAAAGCCATCCAAAAACCTTGATCTTGAGGGTACAAGAACTTTTCCAAATATACTTGAACATAGGGTCAATCCTCAAATGGGAGAAGGTGAACTCATAATAGAGTTTAGATTGATATTCTCCAGATTTGGATGGCCATTTCCAAACATCATTCTCCTCTGACTGCAGTCATATGGGCTGTAACAAGCTCTGTAGTTGTGTTAGCTCCAAATGTGCCTCCAAAGAGAAAGGTAGGTGAAAACCTTCCACAGCCGTTTGATAGGAAAAAAGTCTTTGACTGTTATTGTGTCATCAATGGCAAATGAATGAAGTCTAGGGAATCGATCCTTAAGAGCAATCATTCTATTGTCAATTTGCCAACGATCAAGCCAAAAAACCACAGTATCTCCAGCATGTACTTGTGGTGTGGCCAGCAAAACAAACTTTTCATACAACTTGAGCACATCGCGCCACCAAAAGGAGCCACGGAGTTGAGTGACTTGTGGAGGTGAGGAATGATAGTAGGAATCCCAAATGAGATTCACCCATGGAACATCTTTCTTGTTGAAGAACTTGAACAGGTGCTTGAGAAGAAGAGCTTCATTTTGCACGCCCAAATGAGTGACTCCTAGCCCCCCATACTTTTTTGGTCTGCATACCAGTTCCCATGCAGCTAGAGATTGTCTTGGTGCTTCAGAATTCCCCTGCCATAGACACTGCCGTTCAATCCTTTCAATTTGCTTTAGGATACCCTGTGGTATTGATAAGAAGCAGAGGAAGTAAATAGGCATGGACGTGAGGGCAGACTGCAGAAGTTGAAGCCGACTGCCTTGGTTGAGGAGACAGGAAGTAGCCAACAGTCTTCTCTCAATGCGATCAACAAGAGGTAGCAGATCATAAATGGTTGGTCTAGAAGTACCCATGGGCAGACCAAGGTAAGTAAATGGCATTGATCCAACAGAGCATCCCAGTAAAGCAGCAATACGAGCACCTTCTTCCTCAGACCTGTTTATCGGGATGAGAGAGGATTTAGTAAAGTTGACGCGCAGACCCGTGGATGCAGCAAAGTTGTGTAACATATCCTTGAGAGCAATCAGTTGGCTATCAAGCGCTGGCAAAACTATGAGAGTATCATCCGCATATTGGACGATCGGGTAGTCGGCAGATCTCGTTGGGATTGGCAAACTAAGGATATTACGGGCGCACATATCATTTATCACAGATTGCAGAAGATCCACCACAATGACAAAGAGGACAGGCAATAGGGGATCGCCTTGCCGAACACCACATTTACACTGAAAATGTTGACCTGGAACTCCATTTAACAAGATCGAAGAAGAACCAGATGATAGGAGGTTACTCACCCAGCCATTCCAACGATCATCAAAGCCCTTGTGTTTAAGAATTGTAAGCATGGCATCATGCTCAATCGTGTCAAACGCTTTTGTGAAATCCAGTTTCAATAGAACAATGGGCCTCTTTGAAGCTTTGCACTGGTGTATATATTCAAAACACCATGCAAGACAGTCCTGGATAGAGCGACACTTGAGGAAACCATATTGGTTATGGTGGATGCATTTGAGGATTACTTTCTGCAACCGATTCGCCAGAAGCTTGGTCAAGAATTTTAAACATGTATTAGTTAAAGAGATTGGCCGAAAGTCACCAACAAACTCCGGATTTAACTTCTTAGGAATGAGGGTAATGAGAGACGTGTTTAAACACTCGAGGCTGCATTTTCCCTCATAGAACTCAGTAACTAGCTTCATAAAATCTGGCTTAAGAACACTCCAACATTTCCTGAGAAAAAGGCCAGTAAATCCATCCGGGCCAAGGGCGCGGTCTGACGGTAAATGTTTAATGACCTCCTCCACTTCATCATCAGAGAAAGGCCTGGTTAACCCAACAAGTCCCTCAACTCTAGACAGGAGGTTGTCAAGGTCAAAGGTCATGCGAATACCCTTGGCTTGGCCCATACATTGCTTGAAATCCAACCAAAACATGGAAGCTAACTGGTGGTGATCAGTCACCACCTCACCTGCAGCATTTTTAATGGAGGTGATGGTATTCCTTCGGTAGCGCTCAGTAGCCATGGCGTGGAAAAACTTCGTGTTCTCCTTGCCCACTTTGATGAATCTGATGGTGCAGCGCTGCTTCCAGTATATAAATTGCAAACGAAGAATATCCTCAAGATGGAGTTTAACAATTTTACGAAAGTTTATCTCTGGCCAAGTGAGCATCTGAAGTTCCTCCAAGGCGTCAACGTGCAAGATCACCTTGTTGCAGTCAGCGATTATGGCTTTAACCTTCGAAAGGCTAACTTGCCACCTCTTAAGAGCATACCATAGAGCTTTCAACTTGGCTGAGATTGTAGCAGCGGCAGAGGACCTCTGAACTGGCCTGTTCCAAACTTCAGAAACACATTCAGCAAAACCGGGCAGATTTACCCAATAGTTTTCAAAACGGAAGACCTTGGCTTTTGGGATAGAAGTGGCAACAGAAACCACACAAGGTACATGGTACGATGCAGTCCGTGCCAGGGGCAAGACCATGGTGTTAGGGTGATCAGAAGTCCAAGATACTGTGGTAAAAAACCAGTCAATCTATTCAAGGAGTGGACATGTTTGCATATTGGACCAGGTAAACTGTCGACCTTTTATTGGTAGTTCAACCAAACCTAGATGGCCAATGATTTCATTAAAAAGGAAAATATCATTAACATCACCCCCTGGTATGTTACAGTTGTCCAAGGATCCCATGAAATTAAAATCACCAAGGAGCAGCCAATTATCATCCATGTGAATGTCGAGGTTATATAACCACTGAACAAATTCATCTCTTGCTGGGTTCTGACAAGGAGCATAAACTGACACTAAAGTCCAAACTTCAGAAGTGTGTGTAGATGTAAATTCCACAATGATGCCATAGGAGCGCACTTGTATTAATTTGCCAGTGAAGAAAGCTGAATTCCAAAAAACCAGGATACCACCAGAAGCCCCAGCTGATGGCATATACACAAAATTATCAAAGCGTCGAGGATAAAATTTTCTAAGAATATGCTGATCAATATGCATGCATTTAGTTTCTTGCAAACAGACTATAGAGCACCCACTTTTGTCTATCTTCTGTTTAACTGCAAGTTGCCGCGCTTCAGAGTTAAGGCCACGCACATTCCAACACAATATCTTCCAATCTCTAAAGTTTGTCGGATTCATTACAAACTAACTGGTAGTAAAGCAAAAGTAGATCACGCAATGACCTACAGCATCCCTCGAACAGCATCATAAAGTTTAGCAGCAAGTAAAGAAAGTAAAGATAAGTGGCGATTAAAGGGGTTCGCCAGCAACCCTTGATGTGACATACTTCATTCATCATCCGCATCCTTGGAGGTAGTGGCTTTAGGAGGATCAGCTGCAAGCTTCTCCGCCGTGATCTTCTCAGGGACAATCCGCAGGTGTGCACCAATGCGTTGCAGGTCAGCAATTGCAGTTGGAGGAGGCACAACCCTCTCCTCAGGAGCAGGTGCAGACTGAGCAGGCCGGGCACTAGTTTTGCGCTTCTTGGTACGCTTGACAGATTGCGGGGTGTCTATTCCTGGGGGCACCTGACGAGAACCATCACGCAGGGTACGGAGGCATGCACTACGTCGAACTTGTGACTCCAGGAGAATCGGCCCAACGAAAGCAGATTTGCAAGATCTCTTATTGTTAATTACAGGCATAGCAGAGAACTGAAACTTCTCAGTGACAGGTTCAAACAACTCAGCGGGCTCATCGAAGCAGAGCGCCCGAGCAACAGGGCGATTGACTAGTGAAAGTTGACAGAAAGGCTCTGGAGCAGTGGACGGTGGCAACAGACTGAGATCCATGCTCCCAATAGAAAGGTTGTGACTCCAGGATTGCTTGATGAAGTTGAACAAAGGCATCTGCAAGGGCCGTGGGATGACTGCCGAATCAAACTGCTGCATGTACTTACAGAAAGTACGGGTCCACTCATCTGAGGGGGCAAGACTGGGCCAAAAACTGTTAGCACTCGACCAATATGAAGAACCTGCTGAGCTGGATGAGCCACAGGAAGAAAGGGAGCAATATCAGCATTGTGAGCATCATTCGGGTCATTGACATTATGCACTGAATCCTCAGACACTTGCAACACCATAGACTCTTGAGACTAAACTTCAACAGGTTCCTCAGGAACAGCCGCATTGTCAGGGGCGGCATTATGCTATTCATTAGCATTGTCATCCATAGGTGGAGGCACGTCATTCCATCCAATCTCAGGAAACTCCGGCAGAACCCAGTTGTGGTTGTGGAAGTGCAGATGGCTAGGCAGGGGGTGTGGGTTTCCATCAAATGGCATCGGATCTTCATCTGCAGGCAGCACATCTGCAAAATCCGTGGACAGAACATAGACAGGAGCAGACCATGAAACCCTAGTGCTACCAAAGTCACCAAACTCTCGATAAACCACACCTCGAGGCACCAACGATGGGGCGGGGAAAGACACGTATGCCAGAGTCCTCACCAGCAAGGGATCGTCCTAATGCCAATAGTGAAAGCGACCAAAAGTACTAATCACATCTGCAATGTACTGCGGTCGACGATAATCCAGAGGAATCCCTAGTAGCATGACCCATCCACGACGAAAACCCTGGACCGCTCTGTAGTTGATCCCCTCATCATGTGGAATAAAGCGAACGAAGCGATCATTGCCCAAATCAAAGGGAGGATGATCTACCATGATTTTTCTAGAGATGGCACTACGGAAACGGAACAATCCGACACCTTGAATCCATGGCTGGACATCTAGAACTTCTCTTTCCAACTGATTAACAACAAAATCACTAACCATATTGCGGTAGAGTTGAATCTCCTTTGGCAGCGGTGCTGGCTCGACGATGCCAATCGCATACTGCTCGTGCCTTCTGTCAGGCGCAGCAGCTGGAGCAAAGAACGTGCGAGGGAGGCGGAGTGGCCCTCCGTCGATGATCTCAAAACCCGGCAGCACATATGGCAGGGGGTCGAGCTCGAAGTTGGCCATATGTGGAGAAGTAGATGGCGGTGAGCACGACAAAGGTGGTGGTGCTGTGGTTGGAGGTGGCGGCGTATCTGGTCTCGGGGTGGTTGGAGGTGGTGGCGTATCTGGTCTCGTGGCGGAGGGTGGGGCTGGTGGAGATGATGGCAGATGGGGTGGTGGCAGAGGCAGAGCTGGAGGGGATGATGGTAATGGGGGAGGCTCTGATGTCGATGCTAGATGTAACTCATTGACGGGACGTCGCAATGGGCAGGCGGCAGTGGCAGGTTGGAGGGAACTCGAGGCGTCAAGCCATATAGATGGTGGTGGGCTGTCAGATGGACTCTCAATGGCACGTGGGACCCACCTAAAACCTCCAGCCGGTGCAGATCCTGTGCAAGATTTTTCCCTATGGCCTGGCCGAAAACAACGGCGACAGCGCGTTTGATTGGTGCAACTGGAGGTGATACGTGCCATAGAAAAGCAGTTGTGGCATTTCCAAACATTAAACGCCATTTCATCAACCATAGAAGAAAATCCATCCAAATCCTCAACAAACCGGCCCATATTTCGGGTGGGAGATTCGTCATTGACTTGCCATGCATTGGGAGATTCGGCATTGACTGGGCCCGTAGATATGGTGCATGACACAGGAGGCGGGCTGTTGGGCTGGGCAGAGTTGGTACTTGATGCCACAATGGGCCCAACAATTGCTGGTAATTCAGGAGGATTTGAAAAAATCGCAGACCCGCCCAACGATTGCTCCGAAGATTGAGGAACCAGCTCGTGCGAGATTGACGCAGATCGAGCGATCGGTGGGGGAACCGTGCCAAAATAGATCGGTGGAGTGGCCACCGTCCACCGGAGCTTCGGCGCCAGAGGGGAATGAATAATGACACGCTCACGTTGATTAAGAACATAACCCGCATCTGGTACATCGTCAATGCAATTTTGCGTGGCAGGGTACTGATATCCCTTGCATACCGGATAGTTTTGAAACGTAGCAAAGAAAGTTTCTTCCTGCAACTAGGGGCAGATTTGAGCGAAGATTTAACAGGAGGTTTATGCATGGCCAGCATGCCCATTGTAGCCCGACGTTTTGTAGGGCTAACGAAAATCCATTCAGCATCACACTCTTTCCTCCAAATCAAGACCTCACGTCTCCAATTCGGATCACCATGACCCCAAAGGTGGAAGAAGCATTTAAAATGCTCACAAACAAAAGACCGAAGAGCAAGAACGTAGAGACCAACTTTTTTGCATGAAACATGAAAGAAGAATACCTTGTCACGTACATTGGAAACCATGAACTCAATCGCTGATCCACCAATCGCGGCCTCAAGCGCTGCAGCAACTGAATCCTCTGAGAGGCGGAAATCATGCCTACTGAATGATGCCACCATGATGAAAGGATCCGTGCCATCAGTAGGATGAACCGAGACGCCAAGAGATCTATAGATCTCATTTGCAAAAACCAGCCCCTTGGAGAAATCCAAGCCAAGGGTGGAACCAGAACACTGATCCATCAAAGATGGTATTCCACGTAGAGAGGAGGTGACGCTAGAGATGATGAGTGGATTTAGTTGACTCTTTTTGCAAATCGAAGCTCTTGACTTAAACTTTCTGATAAGGCCAAATTCACATAATTTTGGTACTGTTAGAAATTGTTTTATGTTGCAAGAGTTATTTGTTGGTTTTGATGTTTTCCGAACTGTCTTCTTCGTTCTTCCCGATCTTTTGAGTGATTGCTTATGTGTGGTTACTATTGCTTGCTCACGATAGATTGAACGAAGTGTGACGAGTAGAAATATCAAGAGTTATGAGTGCGAATCATCTTCATCAACAGTACAATGCAAGTTCACACTTTGATCATATCCCTTTCATACCCAGTTTTTATGCATTAGTTTCACCCTCAAACATTGCATGGTTAGGATTTGATAACATGCGGATATTGGGAAGTAGTTGATGAGGTAGGAACCTATTGTCCTGCATTCAAACCTTGGGAGTTACTTTTACATTATGCTCATATTGCTATGCTATGCTCGTAGACGTGGATTGGTTTGAGAGAATTCATGACAGATGTGAGAGTTATTATTTAATGGTTAACTCAAGGTGGCTACTTTATTACACATCTGGGTGGATTGGTTGGGGCACCCTGGAGCACCCAGTGGTTTGCCCGGGCACCTGGAGAACCTAGTGTTTCCCCAAGGGGATCCCGAAGGACCCGTGTGATCAAACTATGGAATGCCACCCAGGCTCAAAGGGATCATAAGATTATTCATGCTAGAAACTTCCGTGTGCAGCCACAAGCTATTATGGGCTCTAGCATAATTGAGTAAGTTGCGTGAAGCTCTTGAAGAGATAGACTAGCAGGTAGTGGGTTGTAGGTGGTATAGTCTATCCGGAGTAGAGAGTTAATGCTTCTAAAAGACTATGTCTCGATCATCCATTTCTCAAACACCCGACAGTGCGAGAAATTCAACGGAGGAGATCGGGTCTTGTGGGGAAAAGTGCGCAAACCTCCGCAGAGTGTACAAACTAATCATGGTTAGCCGTGTCCCCGGTTATGGACATCTTGAGTCTCTGGTACTTGGATTATCATATTGATCTCATCACGTTACTTAAATAATTTGTTGGGTTATTGATGTTAATTTGGGATTGAGTTGGAGGAACCTTCTCAATATTTTCAACCAACTTTGTAGTTAAATAAATTATATTCCTTTGCAGTAGGGAAAAATTGGCTTTTCACAAAAACATTATAAACATAGAGCCTTTCCAGCAGCTAAATATGCATGTAGTGATAGCCTTTATTCATCATTATCCTATCGTGTGAATTTGCGAGTACATTCAATGTACTGACCCTTTGTGGCTGCAACGTCTCATGTTGCAGGATTATTACGATGAGTAAGTGATACGTTAGGGTTACAGTTTCTACACTCAACTTTGCCGTTGGTGTTGATAGGAATCCACAACCTTGTCGTTACTTCCTCAATTTTGGATTGAGGTAATAGTATTTAAGTTAGTTTATACATGTGATTTACCTCTGTTATAAATCCTCGAGTACTGTGTGTGTCAGCATACCGATCCAGGGATGACACTAAAGCACAGAGACTTGACCGTCTGAGGTCGGGTCGCTACAATTTGCTTCTTTTCCAGCCCAGAGTTCCAGCTGCCGGCATTCTCCCTCTTCATGTAAACCATGTAAAATAAGAGAGAAAAGGCATAAGTATTGTGACATAATGTGTAATAACAACCCATAATGCAATAAATATCGATATAAAAGCATGATGCAAAATGGATATATCACATTTCACAGTTTTCCTTTTTTCTCTTCCGAAGAAAAGTAAGTCCTGAAAGATCCTGGCAAAGTTTCCCAACCTGACGCTAAAAAATACTAGGAAATATGGGAGGAAATTTGGGCCTAAATCTAATTGATTTTGAGCATGTTGCGACAATTTTTTTTCACCTCGGATTAGACAAATCGTTTTGCATCCTGAAGGAAAAGCAAATATTCGCTTCCCCGTCAACTCAGCTCATGAAGCGATAAAAGAAGACCAACATAGCCTGCCTGGCCTAGCTTTGGTAGGCTTTGATCAAGAGAACCAGGATAGATTTTTTTAGAATATCTCTCAAACATAGTCGGTCAACTCATGCTTGATACAAAGTGATAACAAATATGTTCGTTGCATTTTATTACATTTTTTAACTGATATGTTTTTGTTCTAGGGTGACCTACGATTTTTTTCACATAATTATTATAGTTTTAAATAGCGGGCTACGCCAAATAGGGATGGTTTTTCAAATTAGCCACATCAAGGCTATAATCGACTATTTCATAACTTTAGTGGATATATGTACATGTATGACATCCTGCTCAAATCGCTATAGCCGGCTATCTAAAACTTTGATTACCTATTTTTTTTCGAAAACTTTGATAATAATACGTGTGTTGTAGGTGCATGCTTACTAGTTCTGGATAAAAGAAAATCAGCCCATGGAAAAGCCCACTACCATTCAGATTGGCCAGTTAGCCTCTGCTCTAGTTTCTTGAAAAGCCACATTCTCCGGTGATTAGTGTGAGATTTGGGCAGGCGCCACCATCCTGCCCTAGCCGCACGCCTGCATCTATTCTCCCTGCTTTCCTGCTCACCATCCGATTCATACTGCGAGCTGGTGATGCAGCCTACTTCACTGCTCCAGCCAATGAACTAACCAAGGTTGACACATCATACTGTATTGATCTCTCTGTATTGATCTCTCCCAGCTTCTCATCTTGTATCAGTTTTAAAATTTTACATTAGATTTTAGTTCTTTGTTGTGTGATTTGAGATGCTATTGTGCGTGTCCTAGAAATTATCGTGATGCAAATTATTTTGTATGAGTTCATATTTGTGATTCATAAATATTCCTATGTCAAACGTATAAAATAAAGCTAATTCTGAGATTAAAATTCAGCAAATATGAAAAGAAAAATCTACCAAACAATGTTAAGATTAATCTATTTTTAAAGCTGATTGCTTTGAGTTCTTTATTAATATCTTTTACACTGGATTTTTTATTTACTTGGTCTACCCCCCCCCCTCTATGCCTAAATCCTTGCTCCGCCCTTGACAGGAACCACGAAATCTAAAATTCAGACAAAAATAATCCATCTTTATCTTACAAGAGACATCACCAACACATGCTTGCACACCCCTTGTATTAGGAGAACTTAGTTTTCATCAGCTTCATCTTCATATATCTTCTCTTCACCTTCCAGCATCGAAGGGCCATCGCCATCAAATGGCAGATTTGTTGTGTGCATCCCTAGCGCCACACTTTGCAAGCGATCAACTTCTTGCTCCACCATCCTTCTGCCCTCCTCATTTTGAAGGCTTGCCCAATATCTAAGAAAGAAGAAGCATAGTAGATAAACTCATTTGGGGATTTCACAAGTTTTCCATCAAAGCATGCTCTATTCCTAAGCTTCCAGATGGCCCGGCATAAGGCCGCCACCCCAACTATATGCAAGTTTCTACTGTGTGGGATAAAGTGAGATATCCACCAAAAATATTGGGTAAAACATGTGGGCCTATGGACATCCACGAAATGTTACAAACGACCCTCCAACAATATTTGGCGGCAGAGCATCCAAAAAGAGATGCTAAATCCCTTCATGCTCCTGGCAGAATTGACACACAGGGTCACCTGTCCATTTTTTAAAAAGCATAATTAAATATTTAATGCGAAGTAAATAGGTACTCCCTTAGTATAAAAAATAGGACTTTTTTGACACTGTGATGATGTTATAAAAATCTTATATTTTGATAGAAATATAAGATGTTTTTAATAGTATCAAAACACGTCTTTTATTTTGATACGGATGGAGTATATGCTAAATGAAAAATTGTGTGTGCTCTTCTTAAATTCAATTAAGTACAGATGTAAGCTACTTCATCATCTCATAACATCAAGTTAGATAATCCTCAACTAAAAAAATTAGATAATTATGATTTTATATTCCCATTAGAGAAATGATGAAATCGTTAAACTGATTTTATATTGCCTATGACAACCCACGGTCAAATTTCTACTAGTGCTAGTAAAAAAGTGTGTGGGAGGTGTGCGTGGGCTTGTACGATTCACGAAGCACCGATCCTTTCCCTCAAAATAAAATAAAAAAGAAGCATTGATCCGTCTCTCCTAGACCTAATCGACCGGAGTCCCTAAAATCAACATGCGGCTCGGAAACCTCGAGCTTCTCATCAACTTCCTCTTCTCATCGTCTTCCTGCATCTTCTCTTTGTCTTCCAGCATACCATTAGACATTGGATTCGTTGTGTGCATCCTACAGAAGAGAACAACCCAAACGACTGAGTTATGATCGAGTAAAGTTACCGATAGACGAAGACGAAAGAGGGGATGCCTTCCGGGGCATCCCCAAGCTTAGGCTTTTGGTTGTCCTTGAATTTTACCTTGGGGTGCCTTGGGCATCCCCAAGCTTAGGCTCTTGCTACTCCTTGTTCCAAAATCCATCAAATCTTTACCCAAAAACTTGAAAACTTCACAACACAAAACTCAACAGAAAATCTCATGAGCTCCGTAGTGTAAGAAGACAAACAACCACTTTAAGGTACTGTAGTGAACTCATTCTCTATTTATATTGGTGTTAAACCTACTGTATTCCAACTTCTCTATAGTTCATACCCCCGATACTAGCCATAGATTAATCAAAATAAGCAAACAACACACACAAAACAGAATCTGTCAAAACCAAAACAGTCTGTAGTAATCTGTATCAAACGCAAACTTCTGTGACTCAGAAAAATCTTCAAAAATAGGAAGCCCTGGATAATTTGTTTATTGATCTACTACAATTGGAATCAATATTTTGTCATTCTCTAGTGATTTTTCACAATTGTTTTCGTGAGCAGAAAGTTTCTGACTTTTTCAGCAAGATCAAATAATTATCATCCAAGAAGATCCTATATGTTTTACTTGGCACAAACACTAACTAAAATATAAAACCAAATCTAACCAGAGGCTATATGAATTATTTTTTACTAAACAGGAGCAAAAAGCAAGGAACAAAAATAAAATTGGGTTGCCTCCCAACAAGCGCTATCATTTAACGCCCTTAGCTAGGCATTGATAATTTTAATGATGCTCACATCAAAGACAAGAATTAAAGCACAAATAGAGCATCATAGAACATGTGATAAACACATCTAAGTCTAACATACTTTCTATGCATAGGTGTTTTATAAGCACACAAATTATCATAGCAAGCAAAAATTAGCATATGCAAGGAAGAAGAAAGAGACGATAACAATCTCAACATGACGAGAGGTAATTTAGTAAGATAAAAATTCCTACAACCATATTTTCCTCTCTCATAATAATTACATGTAGGATCAAAGGCAAATTCAACAAAACAGCTATCTCATAACATATTCTCAACACGATCCACATGTATGCGAAGTTGACACTCTTCCGAAATAGTGGGATTATCTATACCTACTATTAAAGGGAGGTGATATTCTTGGTTTTGTCCCGCTTTATTTGGTCCCGCTATTATTTTCATGCCTACGCTGTTGTTTAGGTTTGTTCGGACTCTATTTTATGAAGTACGTGCAAACTAAACAAAAGAAGGAACGTAGAGGTCAGCCCATATGTCTATTTTGTTGCCGAAACAAAACGAACCTCCCAGTCCATAAGTTTATTTTGTTTGCAAGCCCATATCCGCGGTTGACATACCAGCCCGTGCGAACACTCCATTGCTCGATCCACACGCACGTTTGCTCACCCCTGGTTTTTTTATCCGTGAGATATGAAACTCAGTTTGAGTTAGAGTCGAACTCTACATCCCTCATGACCCGGACTCCGACTAATCCTTCCCTAAGACCTTAATGCCTCCCATGAATATGCCGCTGATGAGGAGGTGAAGAAACAGCAGACGAGGCACTCGAGGAGACATAGGGCCAGGTCAATCTTACGGTGCGATTCATCTGGGATTGCAGGGAGCGTCAGAACCGCAGCCCGCCGTGGGCACCATCACCCTCCACTCCTACGTTCCTACCCAGCCGTGAGATCTCAGCCTCGGAGGATTTACAGGTCCATAGTAACAATGATGGAGGCCAAGGCCAGCAATTCCCAAGTCATCCCCGTCGAGATCCCTTCCACAGTTCCTCCATCAAGTTCGCACCACAGCATCAGCATCACCGTCCATGCGGCGATGTCGGAGCACACCAACCGGCGGCGTCCTTTGCTTGTAATCTTCCATGAAGCCACACTGAGCGGCCGATCCAGGAGGCCAGCCTCGCCGCCCCCATCTCCCTGCATCCTCTTGAGATGGCGAGATGGTCGGGCACCCCGGCGGCCAAGCTCCCTGGAGGCCCCACCATACGCTGCAGCTTGTTGTGACGAACGTGCATGGGGAGGACGTCATGGGGAGGTTCCTGGGTGCAACCACCGTGACAGCGATGAATGCGGAGTACGAGCCTACAAGGCACGATGCGACGAAGGCGCTCTTGGAGGCAGTCGCGGCTGTGTGGGCAGTAGAGGAATGGACAACTAATCTCGTTAGTGGAATCAAAAGTTAATGCAGAACTGGCCGCAACAGGAAAAGAGGTAGAGGCCCGAAGATGGAGAATATCACGCACGTGGAGGAGCTAGGGAAGGTAAGCTCATCTCATTTGGCTAAAATCCGGTTGAACAGGGCGTGAAACGTATTATACATCTTTATAGCTTATGCTGAGAGACAGTAAGAAGGCAACATGGTACATGCGTCTGGGAGAGAAAAAAAGAACAATATCAACTCCAAATTATCCAAGTCAGACTTATATGATCTATTTGTCCTGGTTAGGAAACTGCATATATGCCTTTGTCAATGCGCAATCGAACAACCATCGGGTGGTGATGAGAGGACTACTGAAGCAGGGGAAACACACTTCAGTTTGTTACCCATGGTTTCTTGAGAAGGTAAATATCAGTAGCATCACAAGTGGGCTTGCTCACTTAATCCAAAAGATCCGACAAGTTGCAAAGATAACAACAGTGAACCTGACATATCTGAAAGAAGATGACCAAATCTACTACTTCAGTTAAGGTGTTATTTATCTTGCTCTGTGTTGACATATTTTCTTCTTCGAGATGCAAAGCATCCAGAATGTGACCAGTCACACACTATAGAGCTTCCGTCATTGGATAATGGCATCAAATATGCGGTTCCAGTCCTTTCACAGTGCAGGTGAACTGGAGAATTCTATCAAATATAAGTGCCCTTTCAAGATTGGCATTGTCCTTTCTTCAGTATATCACATTACACGATTAAACATGCCAATTATTTAACTTGATTTAGTTGTCTATATTATGCTCTATGTGGTATTACCAACAAAGCGACAAGCCGATGCGCAGTGAAGAGAGAACTTATTTTTTACATTGTAAGAAACATGTCCTGTTTTCCCCATTATTTAAGTGTGTGCCGTGTTATCTTTGTTCATGATTCTGACTTTACATTTTCAATATTCTCGGGATATACCTTATTATGATGATGTTCAGTGCTGCTCCTTCGGTGCCAACACCTCTTTGGACTGCTAGACATTTACAGCTAATGGGACTACTTTTTTTTGGTTCTTGGCTCGAGCTATCACTACAATTGAAATCTATTCACTCAACTAAATTTGTATGGTCACCAAAAAACACTTCTTAGCAGTTTGCAATTTGTATTAGAGTCTGTATGCCTAAGCCAATGGTTAGACAATGTTGTTTTAGTTAGGAAATGTAGAAATCATGCTCATGACTTATGTAGATTGAAAAGTCCCTTCGAACTGCACTCTTCAATCATTAGTGGAGAATTTGACTATATGTTCCCTTATAGAAAATTCACTATATGTTTCATGAAAATGGTTATTTTGGCCCTATTAGATTAAACTAGGCCTTGATTTGAAAGTACAGTTCAGGCAGATGCTGCTGGTTTATTTATCGTACCAACTATCCTCTTTAGACAGAGATGTGGCATTTCTCATTCCTCAAGATATTTTTCTTTGGTACCAAGATTTTTCTTCCCAGGTTGTGAAAAATGGAGCTAGCAATCCTTTACAAGTACATAGTTGACCTGACCAATCTTGGTTCTTGCAACGAGTCTAAACAATGCAATCTCTTCTTAGGTTGTGCAAATATGAGCCGGATGGAAGGAGAGAGACGATGACATCCTTACTTCTTGAACAATTGGGGACGTGATTTTCTTCTCCCGTTGCAACGCACAGGCATCTGGCCTAGTCATTAACTAAAGTCATGACCTCTCCAAACCCATTTTTATCAAAAATACCATAAGATTGAACATTCTCGAAATATGTGGGATCTAAAGTTGACACTCTTCCAGACCCACTTTCAATATTATTGCAAACACTATTATCAATCTCATATTCATCATGAGGCTTAAATAAATTTTCAAGATCATAAGAAGAATCACCCCAATCATGATCAATGCAACAAGTAGTACACATAGAAAAACTAGCATCCCCAAGCTTAGGTTTTGCATATTATTAGCACAATTGACATCAAGAGAATTTATAGAAAAATCATTGCAATCATGCTTTTTATTCAAGGAGCTATCATGAATCTTTTCATAAATTTCTTCATCACAATTTTCAGATTCAGGAATTTCAAGCAAAACCTCATAAAGATAATCTAGTGCACTCAAATCACTAGAAATTGGTTCATCATAATTAGATTTCTTAAAGAGATTAGCAAGGGGATGAGGATCCATAAACTTTTAGCAAGCGAAGATGTAAGCAAAAAGAAGGCACATTGTAACACAAGATCGAACGGAAGGAGGGCGAATAAAATGGAAAGGGTGAAGTGGGGGAGAGGAAAATGAGAGGCAAATGGCAAATAATGTAATGCGAGGGAGAAGATTTTGTGATGGGTACTTGGTATGTCTTGACTTGTGCGTAGATCTCCCCGGCAACGGCGCCAGAAATGGCTAGTTGGCGGGAGATCAAAGCTTGACTTGACATGGCGCAAATTTCCCCAGCAACGGCGCCATAAATTCTTCTTGCTACCTCTCGAGCATGCGTTGGTTTTCCCTTGAAGAGGAAAGGGTGATGCAGCAAAGTAGCGTAAGTATTTCCCTCAGTTTTTGAGAACCAAGGTATCAATCTAGTAGGAGATTACACGCAAATCGCCTAGTACCTGCACAAACAATTAAGAACCTTGCAACCAACGCGATAAAGGGGTTTCCAATCCCTTCACGACCACTTGCAAAGGTGAGATCTGATAAAGATAATAAGATAAATATTTTTGGTATTTTTGTTTTATAGATTGAAAAGTAAAGATTGCAAAATAAACGGCGATAGAAATAGCTTGTTGACGGGAGATTAATATGATGGAAAATAGACCCGAGGGCCATAGGTTTCACTAGTGGCTTCTCTCTAGATAGCATATATTACGGTGGGTGAACAAATTACTGTCGAGCAATTGATAGAAAAGCGCATAGTTATGAGAATATCTAGGCATGATCATGAACATAGGCATCACGTCCGTGACAAGTAGACCTAAATGATTCTGCATCCACTACTATTACTCCACACATTGACAGCTATCCACCATGCATCTATAATATTAAGTTCATAAGAACAAAGTAACGCATTAGGCAAGATGACATGATGTAGAGGGATAAACTCAAGCAATATGATATAAACCCCATCTTTTTATCCTCGATGGCAACAATACAATACGTGTCTTGCTACCCCTGCTGTCACTGGGAAAGGACACCGCAAGATTGAACCCAAAGCTAAGCACTTCTCCCATTGCAAGAAAGATCAATCTAGTAGGCCAAACTAAACTGATAACTCGAAGAGACTTGGAAAGATATCAAATCATGCATATAAGAATTCATAGAAGAATCAAATATTGTTCATAGATAATCTTGATCATAAACCCACAATTCATCAGATCTCGGCAAACACATCGCAAAAAGTATTACATCAAATAGATCTCCAAGAAGATCGAGGAGAACTTTGTATTGAGATCCGAAGAGAGAGAAGAAGCCATCTAGCTAATAACTATGGACCCGAAGGTCTGTGGTAAACTACTCACACATCATCGGAGAGGCTATGGTTTTGATGTAGAAGCCCTCCATGATCGATTCCCCCTCCGGCTGAGCGCCGAAAAGACCCCAAGATGGGATCTCATGAGTACAAAAGGTTGCAGCGGTGGAAAAAGTGTTTGTGGCTCCCCTGGATGTTTTCAGGGTATCAGAGTATATATAGGCAAAATAAGTAGGTCGGTGGAGCTGCGAGGGGCCCACGAGGGTGGGGGGCGTGCCTCCCTAACTCGTGGCTTCCTCGCTGCTTCCTTGACTTCCACTCCAAGAATCCTGGATTGCGTTTGTTCCAAAAACGATCCTCGCGAAGGTTTCATTCTGTTTGGATTCCGTTTGATATTCCATTTCTGCGAAACATTGAAATAGGCAAAAAAACAACAATTTGCACTGGGCCTTCGGTTAATAGGTTAGTCCCAAAAATAATATAAAAGTGCATATTAAAGCCCATTAAACATCCAAAACTGATAATATAATAGCATGGAACAATCAAAAATTATAGATAAGTTGGAGACGTATCAAGCATCCCCAAGCTTAATTCCTGCTCGTCCTTGAGTAGGTAATTGATAAAAACAGAATTTTTGATGTGGAATGCTACCTAACATAATTTTCAATGCAATTCTCTATATTGTGGCATGAGTGTTTAGATCCAAAAGATTCTAGACAAATTTTTATTGTTGACATAAAAATAGTAATACTTCAAGCATGCTAACCAAGCAATTATGTCTTATCAAAATAACATAGCCAAATAAAGCTTATCCCTACAAAATCATATAGTTTGGCCATGCTTCATTTTTGTCACACAAAATGCTCCCATCATGCATAATCCCGATGACAAGCTGAGCAATTGGTTCATACTTTTTAATGCGCTTCAGCCTTTTCAACCCTCACGCAATACATGAGCTCAAGCCATGGACATAGCACTATGGGTGGAATCGAGTTGATGATAGGGGCTATGTGAGAAGACAAAAAAGGAGAAAGTCTCATATTGACACGGCTAATTAACGGGCTATGGAGATGCCCATCAATTGATGTCAATGCGAGGAGTAGGGATTGCCCCGCAACGGATGCACTAGAGCTATAAATGTATGAAAGCTCATCAAAGAGAAACTAAGTGGGTGTGCATCCAACTTGCTTGCTCAGGAAGACCTAGGGCATTTTGAGGAAGCCCATCATTGGAATATACAAGCCAAGTTATATAATGAAAAATTCCCACTAGTATGTGAAAGTGATAAAATAAGAAACTCTCTATCATGAAAATCATGGTGCTATTTTGAAGCACAAGTGTAGAAAAAGGATAGTAACATTGTCCCTTCTCTCTTTTTCTCTCATATTATTTTTTTCCTTTTTTTTATTTGGGCTTCTTTGGCCTCTCTTTTTTCGTCCGGAGTCTCATTCCGACTTGTGGGGGAATCATAGTCTCCATCATCCTTTCCTCACATGGGGCAATGCTCTAATAATGAAAATCATCACACTTCTATTTACTTACAACTCAAGAATTACTCAATACTTAGAACAAAATACGACTCTATGTGAATGCCTCCAGCGGTGTACCGGGATATGCAATGAATCAAGAGCGACATGTATGAAAGAATTATAAAGGTGGCTTTGCCACAAATACGATGTCAACTACATGATCATGCAAAGCAATATGACAATGATGGAGCGTGTCATAATAAACGGAACGGTGGAAAGTTGCATGGCAATATATCTCGGAATGGCTATGGAAATGCCATAATAGGTAGGTATGATGGCTATTTTGAGGAAGATATAAGGAGGTTTATGTGTGATAGAGCGTATCATATCACAGGGTTTGGATGCACCAGCAAAGTTTGCACCAACTCTCAAGGTGAGAAAGCGCAATGCACGGTACCGTAGAGGCCGGCAAATTGCGAAAAGGTAAGAGTGTGTATAATCCATGGACTCACATTAGTCATAAAGAACTCATATACTTACTGCAAAAGTTTATTAGCCCTTAAAGCAAAGTACTACTATGCATGCCCCTAGGGGGATAGATTGGTAGGAAAAGACCATCGCTCGTTCCCGGCTGCCACTCATAAGGAAAGCAATCAAAGAACACCCCATGCTTCAAATTTGTCACACAACGTTCACCATACGTGCATGCTATGGGACTTGCCAACCTCAACACAAGTATTTCTCAATTTCATAATTACCCAACTAGCATGACTCTAACATTACCACATTTATATCTCAAAACAATTACCAAGTATCAAATTTATCATAGTATTTAATGCACTCTATATGAAAGTTTTTACCCATCTTGGATGCCCATCATATTAGGACTAATTTTATAGCCAAAGAAAATTACCATGCTGTTCTAAAAGACTCTCAAAATAATATAAGTGAAGCATGAGAGATCAATAATTTCTACAAAATAAAACCACCACCGTGCTCTAAAAAGGTATAAGCGAAGCACTAGAGCAAAATTATCTAGCTCAAAAGATATAAGTGAAGCACATAGAGTATTCTAATAAATTCTGATTCATGTGTGTCTCTCCCAAAAGGTGTGTACAGCAAGGATGATTGTGTTAAACTAAAAAGCAAAGACTCAAATCATACAAGACGCTCCAAGAAAAATAAATATCATGTGGTGAATAAAAATATAGCATCAAGTAAAGTTACCGATAGACAAAGATGAAAGAGGGGATGCCTTTCGGGGCATCCCCAAGCTTAGGCTTTTGGTTGTCCTTGAATTTTTCCTTGGGGTGCCTTGGGCATCCCCAAGCTTAGGCTCTTTCCACTCCTTGTTCCAAAATCCATCAAGTCTTTACCCAAAAACATGAAAACTTCACAACACAAAACTCAACGGAAAATCTCATGAGCTCTGTTAGTGTAAGAAAACAAACCACCACTTTAAGGTACTATAATGAACTCATTCTTTATTTATATTGGTGTTAAACCTACTGTATTCCAACTTCTCTATGGTTCATACCCCCTGATACTAGCCATAGATTAATCAAAATAAGCAAACAACACACGGAAAACAGAATCTGTCAAAAATAGAACAGTCTGTAGTAATCTGTATTAAACGCAAACTTCTGTTACTCAGAAAAATCTTAAAAATAGGAAGACCTAGATAATTTGTTTATTGATATACGAAAATTGGAATCACTATTTTATCTTTCTCTAGTGAATTTTAACAATTGTTTTCGTGAGCAGAAAGTTTCTGACTTTTTCAGCAACATCAAATAATTTTCATCCAAGAAGATCCTATGGGTCTTACTTGGCACAAACACTAATTAAAACATAAAACCAAAACTAACCAGAGGCTAGATGAATTATTTATTACTAAATAGGAAAAAAATCAAGGAACAAAAATAAAATTGGGTTGCCTCCCAACAAGCGCTATCGTTTAACGCCCCTAGCTAGGCATTGATAATTTTAATGATGCTCACATCAAAGACAAGAATTAAAGCACAAAGAGAGCATCATAGAACACGTGATAAACACATCTAAGTCTAACATACTTCCTATGCATAGGCATTTTATAAGCAAACAAATTATCATAGCAAGCAAAAATTAGCATATGCAAGGAAGAAGAAAGAGACGATAGCAATCTCAACATGACGAGAGGTAATTTAGTAAGATAAAAATTTCTACAACCATATTTTCCTCTCTCATAATCATTACATGTAGGATCAAAGGAAAATTCAACAAAATAGCTATCTCCAAACTAACCCTGTTCTTCGAGGGCGTTCTTGGATCCCTGGAGCAGTTTCGCTCCAACAGAGCGACTTCTCTAGCCAATGAGGCCCGGAAGCTTTGATAGGGTGCCCTGACCAAGGTCCTCACCGATGTGGCGTAGTGGAACCCCAACCTCGACTTCGACGCTGTGCTGCAGAGCTTGCCGGAGGATGTGGACCTTGCGGCGCTCGAAGTGTGTATCGAGCCCATCATCAGCCGTGTCGACGGAGTTCGTAAGATAGAGGGCCAGCGCCGGGACTAGGCACCCCGTTTCTCATCGCCGCTGCAGGTTCATTACCAAGACAATTTTTATCTTTAGTTAGAAACGCAACAACAATTGGTGTAATATAACTCTGCAGTACTTTGAAACGATGCATGTCATTCCAATGTTCGATTTCTCTTTGTATGTCCACCATATGTTTAATTATATAGGCTTGCCGGCACATAAAACCAAGCCGCGGTGCCTTGAGGACGGATCCTCAACAACCTGCCGGGTGTGCTTGCTGCCAGGCAAACCACCTTACCGCTCTCAGCGCGGCCGCTTGAACTATTGAGTGGACTCGAAACAGGGCAAGAGCATTGCCAGTAGCGGAAAAGCCACCCTGCCTGTAACATCCCAAATTTTCAATTTGGAATGTTATACATTAGATCATCAATGCATATCATATTTTATTTTCTATTTTGGTTGATCCTAGAAATTCTACGCAACTCAATGACCAACGGAGAGAGTTGGGGATTTCGTTATTTTCATATTTGAGTTTTCTCAAATTTTGAGAATAGGATCATTTGATTTTTATTTATTTTATCATCAATTATTTCTATTACAAAAAAATATGAGAGAGGGAATAAAATGACTTTCCCAAAATAAAGAAATATTGAGGATTTAATAATAAAATCAAATAAGATTTTATTCCGGAGTTTTTTCGGTGTTTTATTTGAATTTAGGAAAAAAATTGCGTTTTTCAAAATTGCATTTAGGGCCCAAATAAATGTTCACTTTGTCGGGCTTGATTTTAGAAGCCCGAGAAAATTTATTTCGGGATTTTTGGAGTCCGTTTAGTATTTCTTTTTATTATTCTTCCGAGCATATTTTTTTTTTTAAAAAAGGGAACCGACCTACGGGCCGTGTCCGACTAGGACTCCCGGCCCGTAGGGGCTTTATAAGCCGGCCCACCCGGGGGGGAACCCTAGCCCCAGCGCCCCGCCCTAGCCCCGCACCCACGCCGCCGCCTCCGCCTGCGCGCCGCCGCCGCCGCGCCGCGCCGCTCGCCGCCCGCCGTCGCCGCGCCGCCGCCCCGCCGTGCCGCCCGCCGGAGCCGCCGCCCGCCCGCACGCTCGCCGAGGTTCGCCGCCGCCTCGTAATTCGCGCCACCCGTTTTTTTAGAAAACCGATCGGTTTTCCATCGGTTTTTTTTTGTTTTCGTTTTTTTATTAGATCGGTTTTTTTATTTAGGTTAAATAGCGAGCGTTCGATCGTTTGTTCGTTTAAACGAACACGTTCATCATTTAGATCTGGATAACGAACGTTCGTTCGTTAATCCATTCGTCGTTTTTTCTTTTTCTCGGATTTTCCGCGGTTATTTTCTGATCGCGATTCCTGATCCGATTTTCGTTTTAGTATAACTTTTCGCTCGTTTATCAGAATCAGGGGATTCAAGCGCCTAGAGTTTCGTCACGAAACCCTCTATCCGTTTAACCAACTTAAACAAGATTTTTCTACTGTAAAATTTGCCCTAGATCTAGATTACTAGAACGAAGTTGTTTTCTTTCGCCGTTTGACTTTCGTTGCTTTGTTCGATTCGATTTTTTTGCCAACCGGAGTTCTTAAGTTGAACCTTCTGGTTAGATCTCTTATTTGAGTTTTACCTGTGCATTAGATGAGTACTTATTGTATGCTCGTTTGTTGTTTGCGATAGAGTATCCGGTGTGCGCCGCCTGTTACTTCGAATCGCTAGGTTTCCCGGATCATCAGCTAGGCAAGTAACACTTTGATCATACCTTTTCTACTACCCGGTTTTATTGCATTAGATCAAACCTCACACATTGCATGATTAGGATCTAATTAAATTGTGGGATGGGAAGTAGATGAGGTAGTACCTATTACCTGTTTATTATCAAACCTTTGGGAGTTACTTCTACGTTTGCTTATTATGCCATGCTATGCTAGTAGACGTGGATTGGGTGAGTGAAATCCATGACAGATGTGAGATTTTTAATTAATGGTTTATCTAAGGTGGCAACTTAAACACACATCTGGGTGGATTGAGGCACCTGGGTATTCCTGGACTTGCCTGTTTTCTTTTGGACCGCCACCCAAGCTCAAAGGGATCATGAGACTATTCATACTAGAAACTTCCATGTGCAGCCACAAGCTATTATGGGCTCTAGCATAGTTGACTAAGTCGTGCGAACTCTTACAGTGGTAGACTAGCAGATGTAGGGGATGTAGGTGGTACGGTCTACTCGATCGTAAGGTGCTAGCGCTTCTGAAAGACTATGTCTCGGTCATCCCTCTTCTCAAACACCATGTAGTGCGAGAAACCAAATGGAGGCGATCGAGTCTTGTGGGGAAAAGTGCGCAAACCTCTGCAGAGTGTAATAAACTAATCATGGTTAGCCGTGTCCCTGGTTATGGACATCTTGAGTATCTAGTACCTGGATTTTCATGTGAATCTCAACATGTTACTCTAAAATTAATTTTGTTGGGTTATGTTTAATGATGATGCTTAATTGGGATTGAGAATGCTGTCAACCATTCTCAATGTTTAACAACCACCATGATAGTAATGAATTTATTCCTTTGGAGTAGGGAAAATTTGGCTTTACGCAAAACTGTAACCATAGAGCTTTCCACCAGCCAAATATGCATATAGTTTAGCTGTTTCATTCCATTACTCTCTATGTGTTACCTTGCCAGCATATTCCATGTGCTGACCCGTTTTCGGGCTGCAACGTTAATGTTGCAGACTTTTCAGACGATGACTCAGGAGTTTTTAGGTCGTGGTTCTATACTCAGTGATGCCGTTGGAGTTGATGGACTCACTTATCTTCCAAGCCTTCTGCTGTTATCGTTATTAGATGGCCTTAAGCCATATTTATTGTAATAAGTTCTCTTTTGAGACACTCGATGTAATAAGTGTGTGATTGCTACTCTGCTATAAATCCTCCGAGTACTGTGTGGTGTCAGCATTACTGATCCAGGGATGACACCGGAGCACAGAGATCAGACTGTTTGAGGTCTGGTCGCTACACTGCCGATCTTGACATGGCTGTTCGAACTGTTGTGCGGACTCGAAACAGAACAAAGGTGTTGCCAATAGCGGAAGGACCCCATTGCATACAGGTTTCCCATACAAAGAGCAAGACCTCTGAGGAGAATAACCTTATACATAAAGGAATTATTCAAAGTTTCGCATGACTTAGCTTTTCTGTCGCCATAAAGGTGGTTGCTGCGTCTGTAGATATTGTCCCTCGCTTGGTCATCTTCTTCCTTGGAGCCCATGGCGATGAGGAACCGCCAAACTAGATGCTAGGCCGGATTTCCACAACTGCGTCCCCTACCTGGCACGCCAAAGTTGTCGGCGTGAAACGACGCCTATGGGATCACTGGAATCCCTTCTACGGTTGGCGGGCGCGGGATTGTGCAAAGAGCGGGTCTAGAAGCCAACACAAGGATCGTTTACCCAGGTTCGGGCCACGAGGATGCCTAATACCCAAGTCCTGCATTGGTGTCTATTTGAGTGTTCTTAAGCTCTTGAACTAGCTATGGTGCGTGCGTCATCCAAAGGATCTGAATCCTTCCTCAGTATGCATCGGGCCTCCTTTTATAGTCAAAAGGGCTGCCACAGTGGCACAAAATGTACAAGCTTATCACATGTCATTACAGGACAAAATGCATTAAATGCGCTACTTATATTAGGTGTCCCCTCGCTTTATCGGGGATGGTAACGAGGCCCGTCCCGGTCGTCGCCGCTCCGCCTGGCTTCGACATGCGTCAAGGCCAACAAGGCGTGTAGCGCCACATCGGCTGGCAGGCTGCTGAGTTGGCGTGGTGGTAGGGTCTTCACAAAGATCTGCATGCCACCATGCAGGTGCTTGACTAATTGGATTAATACCCACGTACTGCCACGTGGGTACTTGCTTTAGTTGGTGAGTCGGCCGCTGAGCTGGGGCGGCAAGGCCTTGCCGCGGTCTTGTGTATATTCCCAGCAAGGGTCTTGTCTGGGCCTTGCGAGCGCCCTCGGCAAGAGCCTTGCCGAGGCCTTGCGGGTGTCTTCGGCAAGGAGCCTTGTCGGGGCCTCGTGGGCATCCTCGTCAAGGAGCCTTGCGACTGTCTTGTCTTCTGCTTCTCATATAGACTTCGTAGGCCTTTTGTCTTCACAAAAATCTGCATGCCTCCACGCATGCGCTTCCCGAGCCTTGGTTCCAGTGTTGTCGATGGTGTCGGAACTCTCAGGCTCAAGGGTGGCTGTGATGTTGGCGTTGGGTGAGCTGCCCCGGCAAGGCTCTTGTCGGGGCTAAGTAGGCCGCCCCAGCAAGGGTCTTGCCAGGGAGAACCCGTATTGTTGCTCTGTCTTCTGCGCCCCTAGTTGCAGTGCTACTCTAGTATTCTCATGCCTCTGCTTCCCTCTTTTAACCTGCTAAGTGTGGTCGCAGGCGCGGCTCTGACTGCCCGTGCACAAGTAAAGGGGTACAAAGAGAGCCCCTACTCTTGTACACTGACAGGAGCGCCCGGGCCTGGGCCACACATAAGCGCAATGCGTTGTTGGGCTGGGCCCAGAATGGTGCACGGGCATGTGTGGCGGAGTTTTTACCGCAATAACTTCCTCGTCTGTTGCGCTTCCCCATGAACCGCGTTGAATGTGTGACATGGGGGTCGTGCGTGGGGCGGTTTGTTGCACACCTGTGTCACGCCGCTGTAAATGGTAAAGAGGCAGCCCGTGCCTTCCCATAAATTAGGGAAAACCATGGGTGAGCTGCTCATTTACCCTCCGTGCCCCTTCCACTCTCGGAATCGTCATCCTTCTCTTCTTCCATAAGTGAGAAGCTTTCGCCCCCGCTCGCCGCCGCCGCATCTCCATTGCCCCTGATCCCCACCCCTTCTTGGTCGCCACAGCGCCCAAGATAGGCAAGGGCAAGGGAGTGGCCAAGGACTCCGGGGAGAAGGAGGCGCCAGAGAGCGAATTCGCGGTGCTTCGGACGCAACATGCCTACTTCCCCTCCATGGTCGATGCTGTCCATCTCAGGGACTACTTCAAGCCCCTGTGGGGGTGTGAGATGACGGGGCACCCTGCCACGCGCATCGTCCCCGCCGATTTTGCCGAGGCCGACCCGGATCGGTACCCCTTCTTTGTTGATTACTTTTCCTGCGGGCTCTGCCCCCCCTTCTTCTGATTTCTTCAAAGACGTCATGCACACCTATGGCTTCCACATTCTGGATTTCACCCCAAATGTGGTGGCATGCATGGCCATTTTTGCCCATCTCTGTGAGGGCTTCGCCGGAGTGCATCCCAGCACGATGCTCTTCCGCCACTACTTTTATCCTCGTATCTAGAAAGGAGGCGCCATCTCTGGCTGCATCGCCTGGATCCCAAGGAGCCAGGAGATGGGTATGTATCCGGAGGGCACTCAGAAGGAGAGGTGGGAAGAGTGGCAGGGAGGGTGGTGCTAGATTGAAGAAGAAGATCCGTAGGAGTTCTGTTGGGTCCGTCAGGTGCCGCCGATCCGTAGAAATGACTGGGGCGATGTCGACACCAATGATGAGAAGCTCACGGTCGCCATCACCAGGATCCATCGCCTAACCGTGATCGGGCTCACCCTTGAAATGATTGGGGCTGACTTCATCCGCCGCCGGATTGCCCCATTGCATAACAAGGGGAGGCCGGCCTGGGATTACAGGAATGAGGCTGACATCATGAGGCTCCGCCCTGGCTTGAACCACAACTTCACGGTGATGGGGCACGCCCACTTTTGCCAGAGTCTCTTTCAGGTCGACGTGGACCACGACAGCAGGGCTGAGAGGACCAGCAAGGCCGCGAAGGCCGGCAAGGCCGTCAAGGGGGCCTTGTTTGGGTTGCCGGCGGGAGTGGTCCTGCTGAGCAACAATTCTCGCCAGACCGACATCATTGATATGATGCCGGACTTCAATGTCCACGGCCTTGACCCGAGCTGGGTTGAGCCGGAAGCGGCGCGGGTGCAGGATTTTTTTGATAGCTTGTCGGAAGGTACGTCCGTGGTGAGCCACTTCTTATCCGGGATACCACCAAGGAGTAGTTGGACTACATTGCCGCCAGGGCGGCGGAGGCGGCGCTTGCCCGAGAGGCCAGCAGCCCTGGCGCCATGGAGGACGAGGCCGGCACGGCCACAGAGGATAAGGAGCTCGCCGAATGGGTGGAGTCTGCTGGGAAGGCCGGCAGTGCCGGCGACGGGGCTCCTCTTGTCGAAGATGTGGTCGAAGAGTCGACCAAGGAGGAGGGCGAGGCCAACGACCCTTTGGCCACAGGGAGGAGACACGTCCTGTGCCGGGCTGGCTCTAGCGAGCTAGTTTGGCCCGCAGGGCCGTGCCGCGGCAACAAGTTCAGGAGTAGTCCGTGCGCCAGAAGAGGGCCACAGCAGCGAAGAAGGCGGTGAAGGTCACGGTGGGGAAGAAGAAGGCGACTGCCTCTTCTTCGTCCAAGCATCGCAAGACTCCATCCCCTTCCCCTCCTCCCGCAGATGTCGACCTGGAGGTCAACTTCAATCTTGGGTCTCTTAGCCCAAGGAGGAAGAGGAAGGCAGCAGAAGAGGAGGGGGAGGACGAGTAAGCATTCTGCCCTTCATCATCCCCGATCCTTCAGATTGTGTCGCTTTTCTTGACTTGTTTTCATCTTTGCAAGGACAGATAGATGTTGGCCCAGAGGGTGGCGAAGAGGTCCAAGGCCTCGACGGGCGGCCAGTGATACGTCTCCAACGTACCTATAATTTTTGATTGTTCCATGCTATTATATTATCAGTTTTGGATGTTTAATGGGCTTTATTATACACTTTTATATTATTTTTGGGACTAACCTATTAACCCAAGGCCAAGTGAAAATTGTTGTTTTCTTGCCTATTTCAGTGTTTCACAGAAAAGGAATATCAAACGGAGTCCAAACGGAATGAAACCTTCGGGAGAGTTATTTTTGGAACAAACGCAATCTAGGAGACTTGGAGTGGACGTCAAGAAAGAAACGAGGAGGCCACGAGGCAGGAGGGCGTGCCTCTCGTGGCTCCACCGACCTACTTCTTTTTCCAATATATTCTCATATACCCCGAAAACATCCGAGAGCACTACGAAACCCTATTTCCATCGCCGGAACCTGCTGTACCCGTGAGATCCCATCTTGGGGCCTTTTTCGACGCTCCGCCGGAGGGGGAATCGGTCACGGAGGGTGTCGGGTGGTAGGTGCGACATATGCCAACGGGTGGCTTATCTTTGTGGGAACCAGTAAGACGTCGCCGGTGCCTGGAAGCGGGATGAGGCGAAGACATGCACGCCGGCGGATCTTACCCAGCTTCGGGGCTCTCCGAGGAGATAACACCCCTACTGCTGCTCTGCGGGGTCTCCGCATGCTCACTAGATGAATCAAGTAGCTACACAACGCTCCTTGAGCTGTTTTGGGGGGGGGGAGGAGGAAGAAAGGGCACGGCTAGCCTGCTTCTTCTCCTTGTATGGTGTCTAGAACTAGCAGGGGGTCCAACCCTTTGCATGGGTGCTCCGGGGGGTTTATATAGGCCTACCCCCCGGGGGTACAATGGTAATCCGGCTGGGCGCGGGGCCCAGCCATCCGTGACTATGCTCGCCGGCTCCTGCGCCGGCTGCTGGGGCCCGCCGACAGGTGGGTCCCGCAGGCTGCCAGTTCCTTGGTCAGCAAGCGGGCCCCAATCCCCCAGGCCTGGTCAGCGGATGGTCACTGTGGCTCCATCCTGTTGACGTGAGCTTCATCGTGGTAAGCGCGGCTACAGTGCCGCCGCCTGTCGGACGATCGTTGTAGCCTTACCGCGTCTTGTCTCCTTAATGGGGCGTCTTCTTCGAGGGAGGCGGCGAGCCGGCTGTGGGGAGCCTGCTCCGTCTTGAGCCGGCTGGTTGGAAGTGTGGCCGCCTTCGGCCGTCTCTCTGCGCAAAGGGGCCCACCGCCTGTGGGCCGCGCTGGCGGCCCGTCGTGGGTGAGGCCAAGGTCAACACGGCAACAGTGCTGTGCCGGACGGGTCATGCCTACCCCGTACGGCGCACTGTGCCAGGCGTGCTCCGGGATTCGAGGGTTGCAGGCTCTTCTGTAGCCACGCCCCGTCGTACCGCCGTTAGGTGGGTGCAAACCTTGTGGGTACGGTCTTGACTGCTTTGCGGGGAGCCGGCTCGAAGGAGTCGGCCTTCTCACAGCCGGCGTCTTGGAGTCGGCCCTCTCAGGAGGGTTGAAGTTGGACCGCCTTCCGAAAGCCGGCCTAGATCACAGCCGGCTAGGGGAAGGCGGCCCTATGTCTTGGATTCTTGAGAGCCGGGCAGGCTCGTAGATTTTGCAGAAGTGCCAGGGGAAGCTGGCTAGGCTACCCATGGCTATTTACTCCGACAGTAGTCCCCGAAGCTGATCGAGCTCCGAGGTGAACAAGGGGACGAGAAGCTTGGTCAGCTTCTTATCCTGAAGAGCTGGCTTCGCGGGCGTACGCGGACTTCAGATGACCCCGCGTAGGCGGGAGGAGAGGGGGCCCGCATGCTGACCACGGGCCCTCTCGCGGCCACGTGGCGGCAGGATCCTGCGAGCGCACGCGCGCGATGGGACGCCGCCGCAGGCCCGGGCCCGCCACTCGCGAGCCTCGGTCCGGGCGCGGACCCCCTGTGGCCCACAGGGCCGCTCGCCTTCTCAAGGCAGTTTCATCTCGCCATTACGGATCGGTAATCGCGGGGCGTGGGAAGTGGGCACGATCGACCCCCACGCTTCCCCACGCCACGCCTCCTTGGCTCCGCCACGTGATCCTATAAGTAGGGGGAGGAGGGGGAGCGACAGAGGTTCGCGCGCTCCCTCCCACTCCGCCCCTCCTAACTCTCGTCTTCTTCATCTCACTGCCGCCGCAGCCTCCCGTCTCAGCGCCGTCGCGTCTCCACGCCACCTCGCTCCCATGGCATTGTCAAGCTCCTGGGACGGCTCTAACGTCCATGAGGATCACGTGGAGTTCCTTTGCCAGACCCGGCGCCTGCCCGGCGCCGACCGCGTTCAGGTCCGCCTGGCGCCCGAGAGGGAGATCTCGCCGGCGCCGGTGGAGGGCGAGCGGGTCGTCTTCCGCTCGCACTGCCTGCGTGGCTTCGGCCTCCCGGCGAGCGGGTTTCTTCATTCCTTCCTCGACTTCTACAACCTCCAGCCGCATCACCTCACGCCCAATGCGGTGATGCTGCTGTCGGCCTTCGTCTCCCTCTGCGAAGGCTTCTTAGGGCTGCTCCCCACGCTGGAGCTCTGGGGAGAGTTCTTCCAGAGCAAGCTCGGCACAGTCGTCGCCAGCGTGCCTGCCCCCTGCGGAGCCTTTATTGCCATGAGGAGGGCGAGCGAGAACAATCCGTTCCCGCCCATCCCCCTGATCCAGTCGGTAAAGGTCTGGCAGAGATCTTATTTCTATGTGAAGAACGTCGCCGAGCAAGATGACTACATCAACCTGCCGGCTTACGTAGCCGACCCGCCGGCTGGGAGGCAGCCCTCGTGGAGCTTCCGATCCCGGTCATTGTCTCCGGCCGGGAACGCCGCCATCTCCCGTCTTCGGGTGCTGATTCAGTCGGAAGGCTTGCACGGGGCCGACTTGGTGGCCGCCTTCGTGGAGCGCCGGATCCTTCCTCTCCAGAGCCGGCCCCATATGATGTGTCAGATGAGCGGCCGCTTCGACCCAAGCCGGCTGAGCACATGGGAGATGCCCCACGCGGAGGTGGCGCTTATGGTCAACTACATTGCCAATTGCAAGCTCAGCGGGGACTGGCAGTACGGCAAGGCGCCGTATTCTCGCGCAAATCCTCCACCCGTGGTAAGTTTCTCTCTTTATCTTCTTTTTCGTCGTCAGCCGGCTTCGTGACGGCCGGCTTCTGACCAGCCGGTTCTCTGTGCAGAACCCTCTTCTTCCGCCGCCGGCCGGGGCGGCAGGGATCGAACGCCAGTACGCCCCCGACCGCACGGTGGATGATGTCGACGACCCGGACTTGGGGGCGGCTGCCATGGAAGACGCCGTTGTGGGGGACGGTGCCGAGCCCGGGGGCTCAAGGTTCACCGCGAGCTTCAGGACTGGCCAGACGACTTTGAAGCCGAAGCCGCTCCGCGTCGCCAGCCGGCGGCCGACCAACAGGGCGCGGGCTCGCCCGTCGCGCCGGCTGCCAGCGGCGCGCAGAAGCGTCGGGCCGTTCTAGGCCTCTTCAGCAGTCGGCCGAAGAAGTCCAAACCTTCCGCCGCGGCGACGAAGCGAGAAGAGGCGGCCGCGAAGGCGGCCCGCTTCCGAAAGGCTGTGAAACAACCCCAGGCGGTCTCGGCGTAAGTCCTTAATTGCTTAGCCGCAGTCTCGTCGTTGTTCTCTTTTCTTCGAATGTCTTCTTAACTTTTCTTCGCTTGCTGGACAGGGCGCCGCTTTCTCTTGAGCGGGGCCCGGGCGGCTCCGTCGTGGGGCCGGCTGGAGGGTCTTCGAGCTCCCGCCGCGTGGACCCCCACGCCGATCTTAGGGAGGCCACAGAGCGAAACGCCCGCGAGGCGCGGGAAGAGCGCGAGGCGGCGGAGAAGGCGGCCGCCCAGGCGGCAAAGGGGCAGGCTGAAGCGGTAGCCAAGGCCCAGAGGGAGGCAGCTCCCACAGAGACGGAGGCGGAAAGCTCGCGCAGCCAGCCTCCGCTGCTCGCCGTTCCTCTCCGAGCCGTGGCCCCCGACACCCCGTTGCCCTTGGCGGAGGAGATCATCCAAGACCCGCCGCTGTTGGAGAGGGAGGAGGAGCCCGTGGCCTTGGCCGGGAGAGCGCCGCCTGCGGCGCCAACCGGAGCGGGCCAAGGCGGTCAATCGTTAGTGGCGCCGGAGGAGCCGGCCGGAGGCGAGCCAGAGAGCAGGGCCGGCCTCAAGGTGCAGCTGGCGACGGGCCGGCGTGCTGGAGGAGGCGCTGCTCCGCCGGAGTTGCGCCGAGCCGCGAGCGCAGGCCAGACGGCTGGAGATCTGGAGGCGGCCAGCACCGCCGTGTCCGAGTGGACTCCCAGCGGGGGGACCAGCGAGCTGGATGCGGCGGTTCAAGGGGTCCGAAGCCGGCTACATGCTCAAGCCGCCCTGCTGCAACAGCTCAACCAAGAGTTCTTGTCGACGCGAACCACTATCCGGGTGAGTCCTTCGCTCCTAGCCGCTTTGCTTTCTTGATTTCTTCCGTGGGGGCGCGTCAGCGCACCCACTGGGTGTAGTCCCCGAGATCCGGGCCGACTGCTGCGCAGTCGGGTCAGATCTTTCTCGATGGCTTTCTTACTTTGCTTTTTTCTGAATTTTCAGGAATACCACAACCTTCGTGCTGCCGCCTTCGACTCCCAGGCTCGAGAGTTGAGCCGGCGGACCGACGACCTGGCCGACAGCCGAAGTAAGTACTTGGTTCTGTTTATCTCCTGTGGGGCGCATCAGCGCACGCACTGGGTGTAGTCCCCGAGATTCGGGCCGACTGCTGCGCAGTCGGGTCGAATCTTTCTTGACGACTCTTTCCTTATTGATCTTTCTTCTTTCTTTGTCTTCAGGGGCCAACACCGACTTGAGGAAGGAGCTTGGCGAAGCGAAGGCCGCCCTTTATGCCAAAGAGGCCGAGTGCACTGCCTTGGCCCAGGAACGGGATCGCCTGGCCAAGAAGCTGGCCGACCAAGAGGAAAGCCACAAAGCGGCCCTGCAGGCAGCGCGGGAAAGTGAAGCCACCTTGCTGGCGGAGTATGAGATGGAGGTGGCGAGCTGGTCTGAGACCCGGTGAGCCCTGGACGAAGGCTTCGGCCGGATCGAGGACTTGATCGACGGTAAGTTGCCTTCCTCGGCCCTTCTCCTGCCCCTTGCCGCCTGGGTTTTTTGACTTATCTTGAGCTCTTGCTTGTTGTTTCTTGCAGATTACTTCCCAGGCTACTCCGCCTTCGCCGCCCAAAGCATTGAGGCCCATCGCGAGGCGCGCCGGCAAGCGGGGGCCGACATCGCGCCGGATGCAAACCGGACCCTTGAGGAGCAGCTTCTGGCTGTCCAGGCACGGTTGCAGCCGGCTCATCGGATGCTTTGCCGGCTCCAACGTGCCGGGGCGCAAGTACTGGCCGCCCTCTGGCCCGGCGAGACGATCCCCCGCACTCCGAGCCGAACTACCGACTGGCTGGAAGTCGCAGTTGGTCGCTTCGAGGCTTGGAAAGCGTCAGCGGCCCGCCTCGGAGCCGGGCGGGCGTTGGAATTCGTCCGGGCTTGGTACCCAGGGCTGAGCCTGGACCAGCTGCGCACTTGGCGGATGGAGGCCGACGCGGAGATGGAGGCGGTGAGGCCGGCTATCGCCCAGCGGGCTTCAACGATCACCGAGTGCACCGACATCAGCGTTTTCGCACCCGAAATCGATGATGACGGTGTCGCGCAGCCGGAGGAGTGGTTCGGGCTGAACCCGGCGGTGGGCGAGGACTCGGCGGAGGAGATCGCCTCCAGCGATGAGGGCGAAGAAGACGAAGACGACGATGGCGGAGACGTCGAGCCGGCTGGTGGAACAACCAGCCGACCTCAGGCCGACCGTGCCTCCAGCAACGAGGCGCGTGGAAGCGCGCCCTCTGCGGGAGGCGGCGACCAAGCCGAAGTTCGTCAGCCGGCCGCTCCTCCAGCCGGCGCAACCGTTTCCGCCAACCAGTCGGCCGCTCCGCCAGCTTGACCTGCCATCTTTATCTTTCCTGCTTTGTTGTCTTTGAACAATCTTTTGTTAAGTTTCGCAGTTCCACCCACTGGGGGTGTATCCAAACTATGTTGAATGCTGGCCTCTAGGAGGTCTTTTTGTGTAAATATTATCATGTGCATGTTTGGTTTCCATTCGCGTATGCTTGTTTATCCTAGGCTTTTTCCTTTCCCGCCTTCCCTCTTTGGGGAGGCAAGTACTTGAGCTTTCTTGGATTTAAAGTAAAGTGAATGGAAACCGGCCGGCCGGCTACTCTGGTAGCCGGTCGGCAGTGTGGGAAAAACCGGCTTTGTTATATTAGTCCGTTAGTCCCTAGCCGTTTTTCGTATGGGCGGTCGTTCCTACCTTTAACCCTTGCCAGCCGGACAGCCGGTTCTTCGAACTGTGACTTTTGGCAAGGGAAGGCTTGAGAGCCGGCACATTACTTGTCTGACTGCGGGTAGGACTTCTAATATAACTTCAGTCGGCCAGTCCCCGAGCCGACTAGTCGGACTCGGTGCCGGACGGAATAAGTAAATGATACGACAAGCATGACATTTTTCATTCATAAATAAGGGATGGCAGTCCCCGAGCCCTCCTCGGGGAGCCTATTGTCTTGTACTTAATACAAAAGTTAGCGTGATACATACTGCCTTTCAACTGTAAAATCTTCGAAGGAGGTTGGCGTTCCATGGCCGTTCCGACTCCTTGCCGGAGTCGTCTCTCTTGCGTGCCTTCGGCTTCTGTGCGTCGATCAGGTAGTAGGAGTCGTTGCCTAGAGCTCTGCTGATGACGAAAGGTCCTTCCCAAGGGGCTGAGAGCTTGTGCTGGCCGGCTGTTCGCTGAATCAGCCGAAGCACAAGGTCGCCCTCTTGGAAAGATCTTGGCCTGACCTTCCGGCTGTGGTAGCGGCGCAAACCCTGCTGGTAAATTGCAGACCGGCTGAGAGCTAACAGCCGGCTTTCTTCCAGCAGGTCGACGCCGTCTTCTCGTGCTTCCTTGGCCTCCACTTCCGTGTACATGGTTACTCGAGGCGAGTCGTACTCGATATCAGTTGGGATGACCGCCTTGGCACCATACACAAGGAAGAAAGGGGTGAAGCCGGTTGACTTGTTTGGTGTAGTGCGCAGACTCCAGAGGACAGCCGGTAGCTCATCGAGCCAACAGCCGGCTGAGCGCTCCAGAGGTACAACCAGTCGGGGCTTGATGCCGGAGAGGATGAGGCCGTTGGCTCGCTCGACCTGGCCGTTTGACTGCGGGTGGGCGACGGATGCTAAGTCCAGCCGGATACCTTGGGCTGCACAGAAACGTGCCAAGGCTCCTTTGGCGAAATTCGTGCCATTGTCGGTGATGATGCTGTGCGGCGCGCCGTACCGAGTTGTTATGTCCGCGATGAACGTCACGGCAGTCGGCCCATTCAGCTTCTTGATCGGCTTCGCCTCAACCCACTTGGTGAATTTGTCCACGGCGACGAGCAAATGCGTCATGCCGCCGCGCGCCGTCTTGAATGGGCCCACCATGTCCAGTCCCCAAACGGCAAAGGGCCAAGTGAGGGGAATGGTCTTGAGTGCCGAAGCCGGCATGTGTTGCTTGGAGCTGAAGAGCTGGCATCCCTTGCAATGCTTGACTAATTCTTTGGCGTCGTCCAAAGCAGTCGGCCAGAAGAAGCCATGGCGGAAGGCTTTGGCGACAAGTGATCTTGAGGCCGCATGGTGGCCGCACTCTCCTTGGTGAATGTCTGCGAGGATTGCAATGCCCTTCTCTTGCTCGACGCATCGCTGGAGGACTCCAGTGACGCTGCGCTTGAGTAGTTCTCTGTTGACGATTGTGTATGCTCCGGCTCGGCGCTGGACTTGTCTTGCTTCCGTTTCGTCAGCTGGCAGGTCTTGGTTTACTAGGAAGTTGAGGATGGACTGAGCCCATGACGGGGCCGCGACTTCTTCTACTGCCAAAGTGGCTACTGCCACCAGGGTGGGCAGGTTGGGCGGTGAGGTGCTGGAGTCAGCCGCCGACTGTAGTGCTGTTGCAGTCCCCGGGCCGGCTACCGCAGTCCCCGAGCCGGCTACCGCAGTCCCCGAGCCGGCTACGGGGGTCTTGGGGTTGGCTACTTGATTCTTCGAGCCGGACCTGGCCGCATCGGGGTCAGGCGGCACGAAGATGGAATCGGATTCCGGAGACGGCTTGATGGACGGCTTGAGGATGCATTGTAGAGCGACGCCGGTTGGAATTGTTTGCCGGGTGGAGCCTATTCGAGCCAGGGCATCGGCTGGCTCGTTGTCGGCTCGAGGTACGTGGAGGAACTCGCATCCTTCAAAGTATCTGCTGAGTTGTTGGACCAGGAAATGGTAGCTCGTCATGATCGCGTCCTTGGCGTCCCAGTCACCGGATGACTGTTGGACTACCAGGTTCGAGTCGCCATAACATAGGATCCGGCGAATGCCAAGTTCTTTGGCAAGCCGGAGCCCGTGTATGAGCGCCTCGTACTCGGCCACATTGTTGGAGGCGGCAAAGTGGATTTGCAACGTGTATCTGAGCTTGTCACCTTTGGGAGAGGTAAGGACAATGCTGGCTCCCAAGCCGGTGCGCATCTTGGACCCGTCGAAGTGCATGCGCCAATGGGTGGAGTCGGGAGCCGGCGGCAGGTACTGGGTCTCGGCCTAGTCGACGAGGAAGTCGGCCAGTGCTTGGGACTTGATGGCAGTGCGGGGCTGGTAGAAGATCGTGTATGGGGCCAGCTCGATGGCCCATTTCACCACCCGGTCGGATGCATCCCGGCTGCCTATGATCTCGGCTAGCGGGGCAGTGCATACGACCGTGACGGGATGCTCTTGAAAGTAGGGCTTCAGCTTCTTGGCGGTGAAGTACACGCCGTAACACATCTTTTGGTAGTGCGGGTAGTTCTGCTTTGAGGCGGACAGCACCTCGCTCAAATAATACACCGGCCTCTGGACCGGCTGGGCTCGGCCTTCTTCCGGGCGCTGGACTACGATGATGGTGCTGACCACCCGGCTGGTTGCAGTGATGTAAAGGAGCATGGGCTCTTTCTCGGTCGGCGCCGCGAGGACAGGCGGCGTGGCCAGCATCTTCTTTAACTTGTGGAAAGCTTGGTCGGCCTGGTCGTTCCACTCGAAGTGAGTGCTCTTCTTCATGAGGCGGTAGAGGGGGAGAGCTTTCTCTCCGAGCCGGCTCATGAAGCGGTTCAAGGAGGCCAAGCACCCGGTGAATTTCTGAATGTCTCGAAGCCTGGTGGGGATGGCCATTCTCTCGATGGCCTTGATCTTCGCCTAGGAGCTGGCCGGCTGGCACCCCGAAAACGCATTTCTCAGGGTTGAGCTTGATTTGGAACCGGCGCAGGTTCTCAAATGTTTCCTTGAGGTCTTCCAGCAAGGTGACATGCTTCTCCGTCTTCACCATGATGTCGTCCACGTATACGTGAGCGTTTCTGCCGAGTTGCTTGAGGAGGCACTTCTGCATGCAACGCTGAAAGGTGGCACCGGCATTTCTCAAGCCGAATGTCATAGTCAGGTAGCAGAAGGCTCCGAACGGCGTGATGAAGGCGGTCTTCAGGCGGTCATCCGGGTCTAGCTTTATCTGGTGATATCCGGAGTAAGCATCCAAAAAACTCAACAGCTCGCATCCGGCTGTGGAGTCTATCACTTGGTCTATCCTTGGTAGGGCAAAAGGATCTTTGGGGCAGGCCTTGTTGAGACTTGTGTAGTCTATACACATGCGCCACTTGTTATTCTTCTTCAGCACAAGGACCGGGTTGGCGAGCCACTCTGGAAAGAAAACTTCCATGATAAAGCCGGCCGCCAAGAGCTGGGCTATCTCCTCCCCTACAATCCTGCGTTTCTCCTCCGACAGCCGGCGAAGGGGTTGTCTGACTGGCTTTGCGTCTTCTCGAACATGTAGTTTGTGCTCGGCGAATTTCCTCGGAACACCCGGCATGTCCTTGGGGGACCACGCAAAGATGTCCCGATTCTCACGGAGGAAATCGGCGAGCTCGCCTTCCTATTTGCTGTTCAGGTTTGCCCCGATGACGGCAAACCTCTCTGGACGCTCGGGGTCAAGAGGTATCTTCTTCGTCTCCTTGGCCGGCTAAAAAGACCCTTGAGTATCATGCTCCTTGGGGTCGGGGGACACGACCGACTGCTTGCCGGCTATGGCCATGACTCGGTCCAGCATCTTCTTCTCTTCGGCGATCACAAGGGACTCGGCCAGCCGGCTGCTGGCCGCGGCGCACTCGGAGGACTTCTTGTAGTCGCCGGCTATGGTGATGACGGCTTTGGTGCTTGGTATCTTCATCTTGAGGTATGCATAGTGGGGAACCGCCATGAATTTGGCCAAGGCAGGTCGGCCCAGCAATGCATGGTAAGGGCTCTCTAGGTCCACCACTTCAAACCAGATCGCTTCCCAGCGGAAATGCTCCTTGTCCCCAAAAAGTACGTCCATCTTGATTTTGCCAATGGGGGCGCAGGACAGGCCGGGTACGATGCTGTGGAACACTGTCCGAGTGGGCGTGAGTTGTTTTGTCTTGACGTTCAACTTCTCCAGGGTGTCACGATACAAGATGTTGATGCTGCTCCCGCCGTCTATCAACACACAAGAGAAGCGGGCGGCGCGTTTGTCCGTTGCAAGGGTGGCTTCCAGGACCAAAGCATAAGAGCCGAGAGACGGCATCACCTCCGGATGGTCGGCCCGGCTCCAGCTGATGGGCTTTTCTGACCAATGCACGTGTCCAGCGGGGTCGGCAGCGACCACGCTGACTTCCTGGTGCTCTCGGCGTTTGCTGCGCCGGTCTTCGGGCTGGCTAGTGAAGACGACGTAGGTTGCTTGCTCATCAGGAAACTCGTCATGCACGGCTCCGACTGCGGGCCGAGCGGCCGGAGGCGGCGGAGGCGGAGGCGGCGGGCCGGCAGGCGGAGGTGGCAAGAGCCCCTCACCCTTAGAGATTCGGGTGAGCCAGTTGCACTTCCGGGTCGTGTGGTTGGACGGCTTCGCGCCGCTGTGGAACTTGCAAGGGGCGTCGAGGGTCTGCTCGTAGGAGAAGGCGGGCTGCCAAGCCGACCTGCCGCCCTTGGGCTTCTTGGGCGCCGGTCTTTCTTCAAGCGGCGCATCTTCGACCGTGGCCACCTGCCGGCTAGCGGGAGGTGGCGCGGGGCCCTTGGCGCTTGTTGTCGTTCGAGTTGGGGTGTCGGCCGGGTTCTCCAGCCGGCGTCTTGGGCGCCGGGTTGAGCACCTTTCCGGACGCGTCTACCCGAAGCTCGGTCTTCATCAAGGAGTTGGCGGTAGCGTACTTGTCCGCTATGTCCAGAAGCTCGTCGAGAGTAGCCGGCTCGTCGCAGAGGAGCTTGTGCTTTAGGAGGGTGCCTTCTCGGCATCCGGCTGTGAAGTACTCTATGGCTTGTACCTCGTGCACCCCTTCACAGGAGTTGCGGAGCTCGGCCCAACGTGTGAGGTAATCGCGAGTGGACTCGGCGGGGCCTTGCACGCACAAGGAAAGCTGTCTGGGCTTGGGAGCCCGCTTGTAGGTGCTGGTGAAGTTGCGGATGAAGGCTTCTGTGAAGTCTAGCCAGCTGTTGATGCTACGCGGCTTGAGGCTGTTGAGCCAGGTTCGCGCCGTGCCCTGCAGCATGAGGGGCACGTACTTCACGGCGACGCGCCGATTGCCATTGGCGATGCTAACTGCGGTGGAGTAGTCGATCAACCAATCTTCCGGCTTCATGGAGCCGTTGTACTTGGGCGTGTCTCTTGGGAGCGAGAACCCTTTGGGAAAGGGCTCGTCGCCGATGCGGGGGCCAAAGCAAGGCGGTCCGACATCGTCTTCTTCTTCCAATGCCAGGGATCGCGCCAGGCGGTCGATCCGATGACGGGCGTCATTCTCGCCGATTCCTTCGCGGCGGCCCAGCCGGCCGCTGAGAGTCAGGTGTGCCACTGGCGGTGAGGCGGGATATCTCTCTCCACGTGGTGGAGGCGGAGGCGGGTCGCCCCGCCACTCCATGGCTCGGGGATGACCGTCCGCGTCCCACTCGATGGAGATCCGGGTCCGGCTACGGCTGGTAGCCGGCTCCTTCTCGCGTCGCGCGCGGGTATCGCTCGTAGTCGGAGTCCGGGACGTCGCGCCGTGCTCTCGGCGCGGGGGAAGGCTTTCCGCGCGAGCGTCGGCTTCGTGCCGCTGCGTGGCGGCATCAATCAACTGCTGGATGCGCCGGGTCATGTGGGGAAGGTCTTCGGCCTCCAGGCCGTCCAGCTCGTCTACGGCCGCCTGGGCGGCACGCAAGTTCTCAAGCGGAGTGGCATAGACCGGGCGGTCGACTCCCAGTGTGTCGGCGATGACGGCACCGCGTTGCTTGACAAGGCCGGCCCGGCTTGGCCCGCCCGGGGCCGGCGTGCCGAAGGCGTCGCGGTCAGCCTCGCGCCGGTAGGCCTCAGTGAGGCGTCTTATGGAGGCCAGCCTCCGGCCCTCTGCGAGGAGGGCGAGGCGGCGCGCTTCCAAGGCTTCGTCGTCGGCGTCGGCCGGGCGAGGAGCGGACAAGTCGTGGGCCGCCGCGCGCGAGGCGTCACGGGCGCTCTCGTCGGCCGGGCCGCCGTGGCCGACTACCATCACTTCGGCGGCGACAGCATCATGGCCGTCGGCTCGAGGAAGCGGGTCGTTGTAGATCGTGACGCTGGTGGGGAAGGCGTCGTAGGAGGCCGTGTCGGAGTCGACAGGCATCGGGTCAGTGGAACCAACCGACTCGAGGTCCGCAGCGGGCTCGCTGGAGACATGGAGCTGGCCGAGAAGGTTGGCGAGGCGGCCAGTGCCCGCATCGGAGGCGAGCTCGTCGGGGACGAAGGTCTCGTCGGGGAGATCGGCGAGGCCGCTTGCCGCGCAGATGCTGGTGACGCCTTGCAGTGCGTCATGCCAAGCGCCATCGGGCGTGTCGGGCTGGCTACGCTCGCTTGGGAGGAAGAGGGTTCCCGTCCAGAACAGGTCTCCGGACGACGGTGCGCCTGGCCCCACGGTGGGCGCCAAATGTCGGGTGGTAGGTGCGACATATGCCAACGGGTGGCTTATCTTTGTGGGAACCAGTAAGACGTCGCCGGTGCCTGGAAGCAGGATGAGGCGAAGACATGCACGCCGGCGGATCTTACCCAGCTTCGGGGCTCTCCGAGGAGATAACACCCCTACTGCTGCTCTGCGGGGTCTCCGCATGCTCACTAGATGAATCAAGTAGCTACACAACGCTCCTTGAGCTGTTTTGGGGGGGGGGAGGAGGAAGAAAGGGCACGGCTAGCCTGCTTCTTCTCCTTGTATGGTGTCTAGAACTAGCAGGGGGTCCAACCCTTTGCATGGGTGCTCCGGGGGGTTTATATAGGCCTACCCCCCGGGGGTACAATGGTAATCCGGCTGGGCGCGGGGCCCAGCCATCCGTGACTATGCTCGCCGGCTCCTGCGCCGGCTGCTGGGGCCCGCCGGCTGCCAGTTCCTTGGTCAGCAAGTGGGCCCCAATCCCCCAGGCCTGGTCAGTGGCTGGTCACTGTGGCTCCATCTTGTTGACGTGAGCTTCATCGTGGTAAGCGCGGCTACAGTGCCGCCGCCTGTCGGACGATCGCTGTAGCCTTACCGCGTCTTGTCTCCTTAATGGGGCGTCTTCTTCGAGGGAGGCGGCAAGCCGGCTGCGAGGAGCCTGCTCCATCTTGGGCCGGCTGGTTGGAAGCGTGGCCGCCTTCGGCCGTCTCTCTGCGCAAAGGGGCCCACCGCCTGTGGGCCGCGCTGGCGGCCCGTCGTGGGTGAGGCCAAGGTCAACACGGCAACAGTGCTGCGCCGGACGGGTCATGCCTACCCCGTACGGCGCACTGTGCCAGGCGTGCCCCGGGATTCGAGGGTGGCAGGCTCTTCTGTAGCCACGGCCCGTCGTACCGCCGTTAGGTGGGTGCAAACTTTGTGGGTACGGTCTTGACTGCTTTGCGGGGAGCCGGCTCGAAGGAGTCGGCCTTCTCACAGCCGGCGTCTTGGAGTCGGCCCTCTCATGAGGGTTGAAGTTGGACCGCCTTCCGAAAGCCGGCCTAGATCGCAGTCGGCTAGGGGAAGGCGGCCCTATGTCTTGGATTCTTGAGAACCGGGCTGGCTCGTAGATTTTGCAGAAGTGCCAGGGGAAGCCGGCTAGGCTACCCATGGCTATTTACTCCGACAGAGGGCTTCTACATCAACACCATAGCCTCTCCGATGATGTGTGAGTAGTTTACCATAGAGCTTTGGGTCCATAGTTATTAGCTAGATGGCTTCTTCTCTCTCTTTGGATCTCAATACAAAGTTCTCCTCGATTCTCTTAGAGATCTATTCGATGTAATTCTTTTGCGGTGCGTTTGTTGAGATCCGATGAATTGTGAGATTATGATCAAGATATCTATGAACAATATTTGATTCTTCTCTAAATTCTTATATGTATGATTTTTTATCTTTGCAAGTCTCTTCGAATTATTGGTTTAGTTTGGCGTACTAGATTGATCTTTCTTGCAATGCGAGAAGTGCTTAGCTTTGGGTTCAATCTTGCGGTGTCCTTTCCCAGTGACAGCAGGGGCAGCAACGCATGTATTGTATTGTTGCCATCGAGGATAAAAATATGGGGTTTATATCATATTTCTTGAGTTTATCCCTCTACCTCAGGTCATCTTGCCTAATGCGTTACTCTGTTCTTATGAACTTAATACTCTAGATGCATGCTGGATAGCGGTCGATGTGTTGAGTAATAGTAGTGGATGCAGAATCATTTCGGTCTACTTTCGTGATGATACGTGTTTGTCACAGTAGGTCGCGTTTTTTGTCATGCATGTACATCCATGACGATTTTATGACAAAATCAAGATAGTATACCTGTGCTGTCGTAGAAGTGTTCCATGACATTACCAAAATTATCATCACGGAAGTGTCCACTTCCATGACGATAAATCGCGCGTCATAGATGTGCTTTCGTCAAGGGTGACCGACACGTGGCATCCACCGTAACAGAACGCCGTTAAGCTATCGGGTCTGGTTTTGGATTTGATAACCCGTCAACAGCCCCGACCAATGGGGATTTTCGATGTGTAAAATCATCATTGGCTGGAGGAAACATGTGTCGGCTCACCGTTGGGACAAATGTCATCCACTCATTGGACCGAAGGCGCCTATGATACGGGGACACGTGGCACGGCCCAACAGAGGCCAATTCCTGTGAAAAGGCCGACCCGTTTAACTTGGTCAAAAGGTGGCGGGCCGGCCCACGGAAAGCCTGTTAACGGCCTGTTCGCATATAGCCCATTTATAGCTCGCTAACCCAGGGCCCATTACGACCTCTTCGAATTAGGCCCAGTAGCGTCATCTGGGCCGTCCAATAGGATTCCAGCCTGTTTTAACTTCCAGCCCATGTGTGGCCCATGACTTCTTTCGGCCCATATGAGGCCCTTTGTAACTCTTGGCCCATTAACGGCCCGTGGTGAAAATGGCCCGTAATGAATAGTGTATCACTTTATACCCATTAACGGCCCGTTATTCCATTGGGCCGTTTCGAGCCCAAGTTATTTTTGGCCTTCTCAGGGCCCATTGATTCTTGGGCTCATTGGTAGCATTCGGTTACATACAGCCCGTTACTGTCATTTTCTGCTTGTGGGCCAAATTCATCCCGTCGTTACAGTCGGCCCGTTTGTGGACCGTTAATACGTTGGGCCGTTTTCATGTCAAAAAAAACCAGTTGGGCTATTTTCATAGAGCTATCAAATACGGCCTATTAACGTCCCGTTATGGTCCATGAATAGTACGACCCATGATTGGCGAAATGATGATGTGCCCCGTAGAAGGCCCATGGATCCTACGTTCCGTATGAGGCCCATGGATCATACGGCCCGTAGAAGGCCCATGGATCCTAAGGCCCTTATAGAAGGCCAATGGATCCTACGGCCCGTATAGAAGGCTAATGGATCCTACGGCCTGAAGAAGGCCCATGGATCATACGGCCCGCAGGAGGCCCATGGTTACAACAGTCCATGTGTTGCCATGATTATTTTGGCCTAGTTACCAAAAATAGGCTATTGTGGCCACTAGAAAAACACAGAAAAAGAACTGTAGTGACTACTACAAAACAACTAAACAAGACAATAAGGAAATAAATAAGCAAGCAATTAACGCACAGGGTCACCTGTCCACTTTTTAAAATCTTATTTAAATATTTAATGTGAAGTAAATAGGTACTCCCTTAGTATAAAAAATAGGACTTTTTTGACACTGTGATGATGTTATAGAAATCTTATATTTTGATAGAAATATAAGATGTTTTTAATAGTATCAAAACACGTCTTTTATTTTGATACGGATGGAGTATATGCTAAATGAAAAATTGTGTGTGCTCTTCTTAAATTCAATTAAGTACAGATGTAAGCTACTTTATCATCTCATAACATCAAGTTAGATAATCCTCAACTAAAAAAATTAGATAATTATGATTTTCTATTCCCATTAGACAAATGATGAAATCGTTAAACTGATTTTATATTGCCTGTGACAACCCACGGTCAAATTTCTACTAGTGCTAGTAAAAAAGTGCATAGGAGGTGTGCGTGGGCTTGTACGATTCACGGAGCACCGATCCTTTCCCTCAAAATAAAATAAAAAAGAAGCATTGATCCGTCTCTCCTAGACCTAATCGACTGGAGTCCCTAAAATCAACATGCGGCTCGCAAACCTCGAGCTTCTCGTCAACTTCCTCTTCTCATCGTCTTCCTGCATCTTCTCTTTGTCTTCCAGCATACCATTAGACATCGTATTCGTTCTGTGCATCCTACAGAAGTGAACAACCCAAATGACTGAGTTATGATCGAGTAAAGTTACCGATAGACGAAGACGAAAGAGGGGATGCCTTCCGGGGCATCCCCAAGCTTAGGCTTTTGGTTGTTCTTGAATTTTACCTTGGGGTGCCTTGGGCATCCCCAAGCTTAGGCTCTTGCCACTCCTTGTTCCAAAATCCATCAAATCTTTACCCAAAAACTTGAAAACTTCACAACACAAAACTCAACAGAAAATCTCATGAGCTCCGTTAGTGTAAGAAAACAAACAACCACTTTAAGGTACTGTAGTGAACTCATTCTCTATTTATATTGGTGTTAAACCTACTGTATTCCAACTTCTCTATGGTTCATACCCCCCGATACTAGCCATAGATTAATCAAAATAAGCAAACAACACACACAAAACAGAATCTGTCAAAACTAAAATAGTCTGTAGTAATCTATATCAAACGCAAACTTTTGTGACTCAGAAAAATCTTCAAAAACAGGAAGCCCTAGATAATTTGTTTATTGATCTACTACAATTGGAATCAATATTTTGTCATTATCTAGTGATTTTTAACAATTGTTTTCGTGAGCAGAAAGTTTCTGACTTTTTCAGCAAGATCAAATAATTATCATCCAAGAAGATCCTATAGGTTTTACTTGGCACAAACACTAATTAAAATATAAAACCAAATCTAACTAGAGGCTATATGAATTATTTTTTACTAAATAGGAGCAAAAATCAAGGAACAAAAAAAAATTGGGTTGCCTCCCAACAAGCGCTATCATTTAACGCCCTTAGCTAGGCATTGATAATTTTAATGATGCTCACATCAAAGACAAGAATTAATGCACAAATAGAGCATCATAGAACATGTGATAAACACATCTAAGTCTAACATACTTTCTATGCATAGGCGTTTTATAAGCACACACATTATCATAGCAAGCAAAAATTAGCATATGCAAGGAAGAAGAAAGAGACGGTAGCAATCTCAACATGACGAGAGGTAATCTAGTAAGATAAAAATTCCTACAACCATATTTTCCTCTCTCATAATAATTACATGTAGGATCAAAGGCCAATTCAACAAAACAGCTATCTCATAACATATTCTCAACACGATCCACATGTATGCGAAGTTGACACTCTTCCAAAATAGTGGGATTATCTATACCTACTATTAAAGGGAGGTGATATTCTTGGTTTTGTCCCGCTTTATTTGGTCCCGCTATTATTTTCATGCCTACGCTGTTGTTTAGGTTTGTTCGGACTCTATTTTATGAAGTACGTGCAAACAAAACAAAAGAAGGAACGTAGAGGTCAGCCCATATGTCTATTTTGTTGCCGAAACAAAATGAACCTGCCAGTCCATAAGTTTATTTTGTTTGCAAGCCCATATCCGCGGTTGACATACCAGCCTGCGCGAACACTCCATTGCTCGATCCACACGCATGTTTGCCCACCCCTGGTTTTTTTGTCCGTGAGATATGAAACTCAGTTGGAGTTAGAGTCGAACTCTACATCCTTCATGACCCGGACTCTGACTAATCCTTCCCTAAGACCCTAACGCCTCCCATGAATATGCCGCTGATGAGGAGGTGAAGAAACAGCAGACGAGGCACTCAAGTAGACATAGGGCCAGGTCAATCTTACGGTGCGATTCATCTGGGCCTGCAGGGAGCGTCAGAACTGCAGCCCGCCGTGGGCACCATCACCCTCCACTCCTACGTTCCTTCCCAGCCATGAGATCTCAGCCTCGGAGGATTTATAGGTCCATAGTAACAATGATGGAGGCCAAGGCCAGCAATTCCCAAGTCGTCCCCGTCGAGATCCCTTCCACAGTTCCTCCACCGAGTTCGCACCACACCATCAGCATCACCGTCCATGCGGCGACGTCGGAGCACACCAACCGGCGGCGTCCTTTGCTTGTAATCTTCCACGAAGCCACACTGAGCGGCCGATCCAGGAGGCCAGCCTCGCCGCCCCCATCTCCTTGCGTCCTATTGAGATGGCGAGATGGTCGGGCACCCCGGCGGCCAAGCGCCCTGGAGGCCCCACCATACGCTGCAGCTTGTTGTGATGAACGTGCATGGGGAGGACGTCGTGGGGAGGTTCCTGGGTGCAACCACCGCGACAGCGATGAATGCAGAGTACGAGCCTAAAAGGCACGAGGAGACGAAGGCGCTCTTGGAGGCAATCGCGGCTATGTGGGCAGTCGAGGAAGAGACAACTAATCTCGTTAGCAGAATCAAAATTTAATGCAGAACTGGCCGCAACAGGAAAAGAGGTAGAGGCCCGAAGATGGAGAATATCACGCACGTGGAGGAGCTAGGGAAGGTAAGCTCATCTCATTTGGCTAAAATCCGGTTGAACAGGGCGTGAAACGTATTATACATCTTTATAGCTTATGTTGAGAGACAGTAAGAAGGCAACATGGTACATGCGTCTGGGAGAGAAAAAAGAACAATATCAACTCCAAATTATCCAAGTCAGACTTATATGATCTATTTGTCCTGGTTAGGAAACTGCATATATGCCTTTGTCAATGCGCAATCGAACAACCATCGGGTGGTGATGAGAGGACTACTGAAGCAGGGGAAACACACTTCAGTTTGTTACCCATGGTTTCTTTAGAAGGTAAATATCAGTAGCATCACAAGTGGGCTTTCTCACTTAATCCAAAAGATCCGACAAGTTGCAAAGATAACAACAGTGAACTTGACATATCTGAAAGCAGATGACCCAATCTACTACTTCGGTTTAGGTGTTATTTATCTTGCTCTGTGTTGACATATTTTCTTCTTCCAGATGCAAAGCATCCAGAATGTGACCAGTCACACACTAGAGAGCTTCCGTCATTGGATAATGGCATCAAATATGCGGTTCCAGTCTTTTCACAGTGCAGGTGAACTGGAGAATTCTATCAAATATAAGTGCCCTTTCAAGATTGGCATTGTCCTTTCTTCAGTATATCATATTACATCATTAAACATGCCAATTATTTAACTTGATTTAGTTGTCTATATTATGCTCTATGTGGTATTACCAACAAAGAGACAAGCCGATGCGCAGTGAAGAGAGAACTTATTTTTTACATTGTAAGAAACATGTCCTGTTTTCCCCATTATTTAAGTGTGTGCCGTGTTATCTTTGTTCATGATTCTGACTTTACATTTTCAATATTCTCGGGATATACCTTATTATGATGATGTTCAGTGCTGCTCCTCTAGTGCCAACACCTCTTTGGATTGCTAGACATTTACACCTAATGGGACTACTTTTTTTGGTTCTTGGCTCGAGCTATCACTACAATTGAAATCTATTCACTCAACTAAATTTGTATGGTCACCAAAAAACACTTCTCAGCAGTTTGCAATTTGTATTAGAGTCTGTATGCCTAAGCCAATGGTTAGACAATGTTGTTTTAGTTAGGAAATGTAGAAATCATGCTCATGACTTATGTAGATTGGAAAGTCCCTTCGAACTGCACTCTTCAATCATTAGTGGAGAATTTGACTATATGTTCCCTTATAGAAAATTCACTATATGTTTCATGAAAATGGTTATTTTGGCCCTATCAGATTAAACTAGGCCTTGATTTGAAAGTACAGTTCAGGCAGATGCTGCTGGTTTATTTATCGTACCAACTATCCTCTTTAGGTAGAGATGTGGCCTTTCTCATTCCTCAAGATATTTTTCTTTGGTACCAAGATTTTTCTTCCCAGGTTGTGGAAAAATGGAGCTACACTAGTAGAAAACAGGGCTATGGTCCAGGCCGGCTCAGCCCATTAGTCCCGGTTCAGTCTAGAACCGGGACTAATGTGAGCATTGGTCCCGGTTCGTGCGGCTAAGGCATTAGTCCCGGTTCATTTAGACCTTTTGGTCCCGGTTGGTGGGATGAACCGGGACCAATGGGCCTCGCTCCTGGCCCACAACCATTGGTCCCGGTTCGTGCCACAAACCGCGACTAAAGATTAGACCTTTAGTCCCGGTTTGAGGCACGAACCGGGACTAATGGGGATGAGACCTTTAGTCCCGGTTCGTGCCACGAACCGGTACTAAAGGTCCCATTTTCAAACTATAACACCCCCCCCCCCCGTGGATCGCCTTTTCAGTTTTAAAAAAAATAAAAGAAAATGATGGAAATGTCAAAAAAATAAAAGAAAATAAGTTTCCATGTGATATGTGGTCTAGTTGTTGGGAAAATTTGCAAATGTGAATTTTGACTTTATTTGCAAAATCTCTCTGGAATTTTAAAATGGGCATAACTTTTGCATATGAACTCGGATTAAAAAGTTTTTTATATGAAAAATCATCTACTCGAAAAGTTACATCCGATGGTGACCACCTACGGCCTGTTTGCAAATTTCTAGAATCCTCAAATTCCAAAAGGAAAAAAAGTTATGCTCAAATTTTAGTTTTTTTAAATTTTCAGTAAATCTGATCAAACTATGGTCAAAATACTTATTCAAGAAGTATTAGTGTTACTAAATAATTATTCAAGAATATTAGTGTTATTAAATGATTATTTCACCTTTTTTGAATTTGGTCAAATCTGGTCAAACTATGGTCAAACTGTGGTCAAACTATGGTCAAATTACTTATTCAAGAAATATTAGTGTTACTAAAAAATTATTGGTTTTTAGAACAATAGTTTTAAACTCAAACAGTGAAATATGTGACTTCATGCTCAAGCTAAATTCCTGAGGGTTAATACGATTGACATCTTACTATTGTCAGGAAAACAACAAGTGCAGACTTGGAAACGAGGGAGAATAGAACCCGGAAGTTAAGCGTGCTCAGGCTAGAGTAGTGAGAGGATGGGTGACCGTTCGGGAAGTGAGATGATTTGGAATGATGAGGGGTGATTAGAGATTAAATTGAGCAGTGATGAGGGGTGATTAGAGATTAGAGGTTAAAATAATTCAGAAATTTGAAAATAAAAAAAATTCAAAAAAAAATTCAAAAAAAAATTCAAAAAAAATCAGAAAATTTCCTTTAGTACCGGTTGGTGTTACCAACCGGGACTAAAGGTGGACCGGCCACGTGGAGGGCCTTTACTCCCGGTTCTGGATTGAACCGGGACTAAAGGGTCAGGGCATTAGTACTGACACTTTAGTCCCGGTTCCAGAACCGGGACTAAAGGCCCTTACGAACTGGGACTAAAGGCCCTTTTTCTACCAGTGCTAGCAATCCCTTACAAGTACATAGTTGACCTGACCAATCTTGGTTCTTGCAACGAGTCTAAACAATGCAATCTCTTCTTAGGTTGTGCAAATATGAGCCGGATGGAAGGAGAGCGACGATGACATCCTTACTTCTTGAACGATTGGGGACGTGATTTTCTTCTCCCGTTGCAACGCACAGGCATGTGGCCTAGTCATTAACTAAAGTCATGACCTCTCCAAACCCATTTTTATCAAAAATACCATAAGATTGAACATTCTCGAAATATGTGGGATCTAAAGTTGACACTCTTCCAGACCCACTTTCAATATTATTAAAAACACTATTATAATTCTCATATTCATCATGAGGCTTAAATAAATTTTCAAGATCATAAGAAGAATCACCCCAATCATGATCAATGCAACAAGTAGTACACATAGAAAAACTAGCATCCCCAAGCTTAGCTTTTTGCATATTATTAGCACAATTGACATCAAGAGAATTTATCGTAAAATCATTGCAATCATGCTTTTTATTCAAGGAGCTATCATGAATCTCTTCATAAATTTCTTCATGACAATTTTCAGATTCAGGAATTTCAAGCAAAACCTCATAAAGATAATCTAGTGCACTCAAATCACTAGAAATTGGTTCATCATAATTAGATTTCTTAAAGAGATTAGCAAGGGGATGAGGATCCATAAACTTTTAGCAAGCGAAGATGTAAGCAAAAAGAAGGCACATTGTAACACAAGATCGAACGGAAGGAGGGCGAATAAAATGGCAAGGGTGAAGTGGGGGAGAGGAAAATGAGAGGAAAATGGCAAATAATGTAATGCGAGGGAGAAGAGTTTGTGATGGGTACTTGGTATGTCTTAACTTGTGCGTAGATCTCCCCGGCAACGGCGCCAGAAATGGCTAGTTGGCGGGAGATCAAAGCTTGACTTGACATGGCGCAAATCTCCCCAGCAACGGCGCCATAAATTCTTCTTGCTACCTCTCGAGCATGCGTTGGTTTTCCCTTGAAGAGGAAAGGGTGATGCAGCAAAGTAGCGTAAGTATTTCCCTCAGTTTTTGAGAACCAAGGTATCAATCCAGTAGGAGATTACACGCAAATCGCCTAGTACCTGCACAAACAATTAAGAACCTTGCAACCAACGCGATAAAGGGGTTTCCAATCCCTTCACGACCACTTGCAAAGGTGAGATCTGATAAAGATAATAAGATAAATATTTTTGGTATTTTTGTTTTATAGATTGAAAAGTAAAGATTGCAAAATAAACGACGATAGAAATAGCTTGTTGACAGGAGATTAATATGATGGAAAATAGACCCGGGGGCCATAGGTTTCACTAGTGGCTTCTCTCTAGATAGCATATATTACGGTGGGTGAAAAAATTACTGTCGAGCAATTAATAGAAAAGCGCATAGTTATGAGAATATCTAGGCATGATCATGAACATAGGCATCACGTCCGTGACAAGTAGACCAAAACGATTCTGCATCCACTACTATTACTCCACACATCGACCGCTATCCACCATGCATCTAGAGTATTAAGTTCATAAGAACAGAGTAATGCATTAGGCAAGATGACATGATGTAGAGGGATAAACTCAAGCAATATGATATAAACCCCATCTTTTTATCCTCGATGGCAACAATACAATACGTGTCTTGCTGCCCCTGCTGTCACTGGGAAAGGACACCGCAAGATTGAACCCAAAGCTAAGCACTTCTCCCATTGCAAGAAAGATCAATCTAGTAGGCCAAACTAAAATGATAATTCGAAGAGACTTGGAAAGATATCAAATCATGCACATAAGAATTCATAGAAGAATCAAATATTGTTCATAGATAATCTTGATCATAAACCCACAATTCATCAGATCTCGGCAAACACATCGCAAAAAGTACTACATCGAATAGATCTCCAAGAAGATCGAGGAGAACTTTGTATTGAGATCCGAAGAGAGAGAAGAAGCCATCTAGCTAATAACTATGGACCCGAAGGTCTGTGGTAAACTACTCACACATCATCGGAGAGGCTATGGTTTTGATGTAGAAGCCCTCCGTGATCGATTCCCCCTCCGGCTGAGCGCCGAAAAAGACCCCAAGATGGGATCTCATGAGTACAGAAGGTTGCAGCGGTGGAAAAAGTGTTTTTGGCTCCCCTGGATGTTTTCAGGGTATCAGAGTATATATAGGCAAAATAAGTAGGTCGGTGGAGCTGTGTGGGGCCCACGAGGGTGGGGGGCGTGCCTCCCTACCTCGTGGCTTCCTCGCTGCTTCCTTGACTTCCACTCCAAGAATCCTGGATTGCGTTTGTTCCAAAAACGATCCTCGCGAAGGTTTCATTCTGTTTGGATTCCGTTTGATATTCCATTTCTGCGAAACACTGAAATGGGCAAAAAAACAGCAATTTGCACTGGGCCTTCGGTTAATAGGTTAGTCCCAAAAATAATATAATAGTGCATATTAAAGCCCATTAAACATCCAAAACAGATAATATAATAGCATGGAACAATCAAAAATTATAGATACGTTGGAGACGTGTCAAGCATCCCCAAGCTTAATTCCTGCTCGTCCTTGAGTAGGTAAATGAATAAAATGGAATTTTTGATGTGGAATGCTACCTAACATAATTTTCAATGCAATTCTCTATATTGTGGCATGAGTGTTTAGATCCAAAAGATTCTAGACAAAGTTTTATTGTTGACATAAAAATAGTAATACTTCAAGCATGCTAACCAAGCAATTATGTCTTATCAAAATAACATAGCCAAATAAAGCTTATCCCTACAAAATCATATAGTTTGGCCATGCTTCATTTTCGTCACACAAAATGCTCCCATCATGCATAACCCCGATGACAAGCTGAGCAGTTGGTTCATACTTTTTAATGCGCTTCAGCCTTTTCAACCCTCACGCAATACATGAGCTCAAGCCATGGACATATCACTATGGGTGGAATCGAGTTGATGATAGGGGCTATGTGAGAAGACAAAAAAGGAGAAAGTCTCATATTGACACGGCTAATTAACGGGCTATGGAGATGCCCATCAATTGATGTCAATGCGAGGAGTAGGGATTGCCCTGCAACGGATGCACTAGAGCTATAAATGTATGAAAGCTCATCAAAGAGAAACTAAGTGGGTGTGCATCCAACTTGATTGCTCATGAAGACCTAGGGCATTTTGAGGAGGCCCATCATTGGAATATACAAGCCAAGTTATATAATGAAAAATTCCCACTAGTATGTGAAAGTGATAAAATAAGAAACTCTCTATCATGAAGATCATGGTGCTATTTTGAAGCACAAGTGTAGAAAAAGGATAGTAACATTGTCCCTTCTCTCTTTTTCTCTCATATTATTTTTTTCCTTTTTTTATTTGGGCTTCTTTGGCCTCTCTTTTTTCGTCCGGAGTCTCATTCCGACTTGTGGGGGAATCATAGTCTCCATCATCCTTTCCTCACATGGGGCAATGCTCTAATAATGAAAATCATCACACTTCTATTTACTTACAACTCAAGAATTACTCAATACTTAGAACAAAATATGACTCTATGTGAATGCCTCCAGCGGTGTACCGGGATATGCAATGAATCAAGAGCGACATGTATGAAAGAATTATAAAGGTGGCTTTGCCACAAATACGATGTCAACTACATGATCATGCAAAGCAATATGACAATGATGGAGCGTGTCATAATAAACGGAATGGTGGAAAGTTGCATGGCAATATATCTCGGAATGGCTATGGAAATGCCATAATAGGTAGGTATGATGGCTATTTTGAGGAAGATATAAGGAGGTTTATGTGTGATAGAGCGTATCATATCACAGGGTTTGGATGCACCAGCAAAGTTTGCACCAACTCTCAAGGTGAGAAAGCGCAATGCACGGTACCATTAGAGGCCAGCAAATTGCGAAAAGGTAAGAGTGCGTATAATCCATGGACTCACATTAGTCATAAAGAACTCATATACTTACTGCAAAAGTTTATTAGCCCTCGAAGCAAAGTACTACTACGCATGCCCCTAGGGGGATAGATTGGTAGGAAAGGACCATCGCTCGTCCCCGCCCGCCACTCATAAGGAAAGCAATCAAAGAACACCCCATGCTTCAAATTTGTCACACAACGTTCACCATACGTGCATGCTATGGGACTTGCCAACCTCAACACAAGTATTTCTCAATTTCATAATTACCCAACTAGCATGACTCTAACATTACCACATTTATATCTCAAAACAATTATCAAGTATCAAATTTATCATAGTATTTAATGCACTCTATATGAAAGTTTTTACCCATCTTGGATGCCCATCATATTAGGACTAATTTTATAGCCAAAGAAAATTACCATGCTGTTCTAAAAGACTCTCAAAATAATATAAGTGAAGCATGAGAGATCAATAATTTCTACAAAATAAAACCACCACCGTGCTCTAAAAAGGTATAAGCGAAGCACTAGAGCAAAATTATCTAGCTCAAAAGATATAAGTGAAGCACATAGAGTATTCTAATAAATTCTGATTCATGTGTGTCTCTCCCAAAAGGTGTGTACAGCAAGGATGATTGTGTTAAACTAAAAATCAAAGACTCAAATCATACAAGACGCTCCAAGAAAAATAAATATCATGTGGTTCATAAAAATATAGCATCGAGTAAAGTTACCGATAGACAAAGATGAAAGAGGGGATGCCTTTCGGGGCATCCCCAAGCTTAGGCTTTTGGTTGTCCTTGAATTTTTCCTTGGGGTGCCTTGGGCATCCCCAAGCTTAGGCTCTTGCCACTCCTTGTTCCAAAATCCATCAAGTCTTTACCGAAAAACTTGAAAACTTCACAACGCAAAACTCAACGGAAAATCTCATGAGCTTCGTTAGTGTAAGAAAACAAACCACCACTTTAAGGTACTATAATGAACTCATTCTTTATTTATATTGGTGTTAAACCTACTGTATTCCAACTTCTCTATGGTTCATACCCCCTGATACTAGCCATAGATTAATCAAAATAAGCAAACAACACACGGAAAACAGAATCTGTCAAAAACAGAACAGTCTGTAGTAATCTGTATTAAACGCAAACTTCTGTTACTCAGAAAAATCTTTAAAATAGGAATACCTAGATAATTTGTTTATTGATATACTAAAATTGGAATCACTATTTTATCTTTCTCTGGTGAATTTTAACAATTGTTTTCGTGAGCAGAAAGTTTCTGACTTTTTCAGCAACATCAAATAATTTTCATCCAAGAAGATCCTATAGGTCTTACTTGGCACAAACACTAATTAAAACATAAAACCAAATCTAACCAGAGGCTAGATGAATTATTTTTTATTAAACAGGAAAAAAAGCAAGGAACAAAAATAAAATTGGGTTGCCTCCCAACAAGCGCTATCGTTTAACGCCCCTAGCTAGGCATTGATAATTATAATGATGCCCACATCAAAGACAAGAATTAAAGCACAAAGAGAGCATCATAGAACACGTGATAAACACATCTAAGTATAACATACTTCCTATGCATAGGCATTTTATAAGCAAACAAATTATCATAGCAAGCAAAAATTAGCATATGCAAGGAAGAAGAAAGAGACGATAGCAATCTCAACATGACGAGAGGTAATTTAGTAAGATAAAAATTTCTACAACCATATTTTCCTCTCTCATAATCATTACATGTAGGATCAAAGGCAAATTCAACAAAATAGCTATCTCCAAACTGACCCTGTTCTTCGAGGGCGTTCTTGGATCCCTGGAGCAGTTTCGCTCCAACAGAGCGACTTCTCTAGCCAATGAGGCCCGGAAGCTTTGACGGGGTGCCTTGACCAAGGTCCTCACCGAGGTGGCGTAGTGGAACCCCAACCTCGACTTCAACGCTGTGCTGCAGAGCTTGCCGGAGGATGTGGACCTCGCGGCGCTCGAAGTGCGTATCGAGCCCATCATCAGCCGCGTCGACGGAGTTCGGAGGATAGAGGGCCAGCGCCGGGACTAGGCACCCCGTTTCTCATCGCCGCTGCAGGTTCATTACCAAGACAATTTTTATCTTTAGTTAGAAACGCAACAACAATTGGTGTAATATAACTCTGCAGTACTTTGAAACGATGCATGTTATTCCCCTGTTCGATTTCTCTTTGTATGTCCACCATACGTTTAATTATATAGGCTTGCGACACGTAAACCCAAGCCGTGGCGCATTGAGGACGGATCCTCAACAACCTGCCGGGTGTGCTTGCTGCCAGGCAAACCACCTTACCGCTCTCAGCGCGGCCGCTTGAACTATTGAGCGGACTCGAAACAGGGCAAGAGTGTTGCCAGTAGCGGAAAGGCCACCCTGCCGATCTTGACATGGCCATTCGAACTGTTGTGCGGACTCAAAACAGAACAAAGGTGTTGCCAATAGCGGAAGGACCCCATTGCGTACAGGTTTCCTATACAAAGAGCAAGACCTCTGAGGAGAATAACCTTATACATAAAGGAATTATTCAAAGTTTCACATGACTTAGTTTTTGTATCGCCATACGGGTGGTTGCTGCGTCTGTAGATATTGTCGCTCGCTTGGTCATGTTCTTCTTTGGAGCCCATGGCGACGAGGAACCGCCAAACTAGCTGCTAGGCCGGATTTCCACAACTGCGTCCCCTACCTGGCATGCCAAAGTTGTCGGCGTGAAACGACGCCTATGGGATCACTGAAATCCCTTCTACGGTTGACGGGCACGGGGTTGTGCAAAGAGTGGGTCTAGAAACCAACACAAGGATCGTTTACCCAGGTTCGGGCCACGAGGATGCCTAATACCCTAGTCCTGCTTTGGTGTATATTTGAGTGTTCTTAAGCTCTTGAACTAGCTACGGTGCGTGCGTCATCCAAAGGATCTGAATCCTTCCTCAGTACGCCTCGGGCCTCCTTTTATAGTCAAAAGGGGCTGCCACAATGGCACGAAATGTACAAGCTTATCACATGTCATTACAGGACAAAATGCATTAAATGCGCTACTTATATTAGGTGTCCCCTCGCTTTATCAGGGATGGTAACAAGGCCCGTCCCGGTCGTCGCCGCTCCGTCTGGCTTCGACATGCGTCAAGGCCAACAAGGCGTGCAGCGCCACGTCGGCTGGCAGGCTGCTGAGTTGGCGTGGTGGTAGGGTCTTCACAAAGATTTGCATGCCACCACGCAGGTGCTTGACTAATTGGATTAATACCCACGTACTGCCACTTTAGTTGGTGAGTCGGCCGCTGAGCTGGGGCGGCGATGGGGCGGCAAGGCCTTGCCGCGGTCTTGTGTATATTCCCAGCAAGGGTCTTGTCTGGGCCTTGCGAGCGCCCTCGGCAAGAGCCTTGACGAGGCCTTGCGGGTGTCTTTGGCAAGGAGCGTTGTCGGGGCCTCGTGGGCATCCTCGTCAAGGAGCCTTGCGGCTGTCTTGTCTTCTGCTTCTCATATAGACTTCGTAGGCCTTTTGTCTTCACAAAAATCTGCATGCCTCCACGCATGCGCTTCCCGAGCCTTTGTTCCAATGCTGTCGATGGTGTCGGAACTCTCAGGCTCAAGGGTGGCTGTGATGTTGGCGTTGGGTGAGCTGCCCCGGCAAGGCGCTTGTCGGGGCTAAGTAGGCCGCCCCGGCAAGGGTCTTGCCGGGGAGAACCCGTATTGTCGCTCTGTCTTCTGCGCCCCTAGTTGCAGTGCTGCTCTGGTATTCTCGTGCCTCTGCTTCCCTCTTTTGCACTGCTAAGTGTGGTCGCAGGCGCGGCTCTGACTGCCCGTGCACAAGTAAAGGGGTACAAAGAGAGCCCCTACTCTTGTACACCGATAGGAGCGCCCGGGCCTGTGCCACACATAAGCGCAATGCGTTGTTGGGCTGGGCCCAGAACGGTGCACGGGCATGTGTGGCGGAGTTTTTACCGCAATAACTTCCTCGTCTGTTGCGCTTCCCCACGACCCGCGTTGAATGTGTGACATGGGGGTCGTGCGTGGGGCGGTTTGTTGCACACCTGTGTCACGCCGCTGTAAATGGTAAAGAGGTGGCCCATGCCTTCCCATAAAATAGGGAAAACCATGGGCGAGCTGCTCATTTACCCTCCGCGCCCCTTCCACTCTCGGAATCGTCGTCCTTCTCTTCTTCCATAAGCGACAAGCTTTCTCCCCCGCTCGCTGCCGCCGCGTCTCCATTGCCCCTGATCCCCACCCCTTCTCGGTCGCCACGGCGCCCAAGATAGGCAAGGGCAAGGGAGTGGCCAAGGATGCCGGGGAGAAGGAGGCGCCAGAGAGCGAATTTGTGGCGCTTCGGACGCAACACTCCTACTTCCCCTCCATGGTCGATGTTGTCCATCTCAGGGACTACTTCAAGCCCCTGTGGGGGTGTGAGACGACGGGGCACCCTGCCACGCGCATCATCCCCGCCGATTTTGCCGAGGCCGACCCGGATCGGTACCCCTTCTTTGTTGATTACTTTTCCTGCGGGCTCTACCCCCCTTTTCTGATTTCTTCAAAGATGTCATGCACACCTATGGCTTCCACATGCTGGATTTCACCCCAAATGTGGTGGCATGCATGGCCATTTTTGCCCATCTCTGTGAGGGCTTCGCCGGAGTGCATCCCAGCACGACGCTCTTCCGCCACTACTTTTATCCTCGTATCTAGAAAGGAGGCGCCATCTCTGGCTGCATTGCCTGGATCCCAAGGAGCCAGGAGATGGGTACGTATCCGGAGGGCACTCAGAAGGAGAGGTGGGAAGAGTGGCAGGGACGGTGGTGCTAGATTGAAGAAGAAGATCCGCAGGAGTTCTGTTGGGTCCGTCAGGTGCCGCCGATCCGTAGAAATGACTGGGGCGATGTCGACACCAATGATGAGAAGCTCATGGTCGCCATCACCAGGATCCATCGCCTAACCATGATGGGGCTCACCCTTGAAATGATTGGGGCTGATTTCATCCGCCGCCAGATTGCCCCATTGCATAACAAGGGGAGGCCGGCCTGGGATTATAGGAATGACGCTGACATCATGAGGATCCGCCCTGGCTTGAACCACAACTTCACGGTGATGGGGCACGCCCACTTTAGCCAGAGTCAATTTCAGCTCGACGTGGACCGCGACGGCAGGGCTGAGAGGACCGGCAAGGCCGCGAAGGCCGACAAGGCCGTCAAGGGGGCCTTGTTTGGGTTGCCGGCGGGAGTGGTCCTGCTGAGCAACAATTCTCGCCAGAACGACATCATTGCTATGATGCCGGACTTCAATGTGCACGGCCTTGACCCGAGCTGGGTCGAGCCGGAAGCGGGGCGGGTGCAGGATTTTTTTGATAGCTTATCAGAAGGTACGTCCGTGATGAGCCACTTCTTATCCGGGATACCACCAAGGAGCAGCTGGACTACATTGCCGCCAGGGCGGCGGAGGCGGCGCTTGCCCGAGAGGCCGGCAGCCCTGGCGCCATGGAGGACGAGGCCGGCGCGGCCACGGAGGATAAGGAGCTCGCCAAATGGGCGGAGTCTGCTGGGAAGGCCAGCAGTGCCGGCGACGGGGCTCCTCTTGTCGAAGATGTGGTCGAAGAGTTGACCGAGGAGGAGACCGAGGCCAACGACCCTTCGGCCACAGGGAGGAGATACGTCCTGTGCCGGGCTGGCTCTAGCGAGCCAGTTTGGCCCGGCAGGGCCGTGCCACGGCAACAAGTTCAGGAGTAGTCCATGCGCCAGACGAGGGCCACAACAGCGAAGAAGGCGGTGAAGGTCACGGTGGGGAAGAAGAAGGCGACTGCCTCTTCTTCGTCCAAGCATCGCAAGACTCCATCCCCTTCCCCTGCTCCCGCAGATGTCGACCAGGAGGTCAACTTCAATCTTGGGTCTCTTAGCCCAAGGAGGAAGAGGAAGGCACCGTAAGAGGAGGTGGAGGATGAGTAAGCATTCTGCCCTTCATCATCCCCGATACTTCAGATTGTGTCGCTTTTCTTGACTTGTTTTCATCTTTGCAAGGACAGGGAGATGTTGGCCCAGAGGGTGGCGAAGAGGTCCAAGGCCTCGACGGGCAGCCAGTGATACGTCTCCAACGTACCTATAATTTTTGATTGTTCCATGCTATTATATTATCTATTTTGGATGTTTAATGAGCTTTATTATACACTTTTATATTATTTTTGGGACTAACCTATTAACCCAAGGCCAAGTGAAAATTGTTGTTTTTTTGCCTATTTCAGTGTTTCACAGAAAAGGAATATCAAACGGAGTCCAAACGGAATGAAACCTTCGGGAGAGTTATTTTTGGAACAAACGCAATCTATGATACTTGGAGTGGACGTCAAGAAAGAAACGAGGAGGCCACGAGGCAGGAGGGCGTGCCCCCCACCCTCGTGGGCCTCTCGTGGCTCCACCGACCTACTTCTTTTTCCTATATATTCTCATATACCCCGAAAACATCCAAGAGCACCACGAAACCCTATTTCCACCGCCGCAACCTTCTGTACCCGTGAGATCCCATCTTGGGGCCTTTTTCGACGCTCCGCCGGAGGGGGAATCGGTCACGGAGGGCTTCTACATCAACACCATAGCCTCTCCGATGATGTGTGAGTAGTTTACCACAGAGCTTTGGGTCCATAGTTATTAGCTAGATGGCTTCTTCTCTCTCTTTGGATCTCAATACAAAGTTCTCCTTGATTCTCTTGGAGATCTATTCGATGTAATTCTTTTGCGGTGTGTTTGCTGAGATCCGATGAATTGTGGGATTATGATCAAGATATCTATGAACAATATTTGGTTCTTCTCTAAATTCTTATATGTATGATTTGTTATCTTTGCAAGTCTCTTCGAATTATTGGTTTAGTTTGGCCTACTAGATTGATCATTCTTGCAATGTGAGAAGTGCTTAGCTTTGGGTTCAATCTTGCGGTGTCCTTTCCCAGTGACAGTAGGGGCAGCAATGCACGTATTGTATTGTTGCCATCGAGGATAAAAAGATGGGGTTTTTATCATATTGCTTGAGTTTATCCCTCTACCTCATGTCATCTTGCCTAATGCGTTACTCTGTTCTTATGAACTTAATACTCTAGATGCATGCTGGATAGCGGTCGATGTGTGGAGTAATAGTAGTGGATGCAGAATTGTTTCGGTCTACTTGTCGCAGACGTGATGCCTATATACATGATCATGCCTGGATATTCTCATAACTATGCGCTTTTCTATCAATTGCTCGATAGTACAGTAAAAAAATATACTTTCGTGATGATACGTGTTTGTCATAGTAGGTCGCATTTTTTGTCATGCATGTACATCCATGACGATTTTATGACAGAATCAAGATAGTATACCTGTGCTGTCGTAGAAGTGTTCGATGACATTACCAAAATTATCATCACGGAAGTGTCTACTTCCATGACGATAAATCGCGCGTCACAGATGTGCTTTCGTCAAGGGTGACCGACACGTGGCATCCACCATAACAGAACGCCGTTAAGCTATCGGGTCTTGTTTTGGATTTGATAACCCGTTAACAGCCCCGACCAATGGGGATTTTCGATGTGTAAAATCATCATTGGCTGGAGGAAACATGTGTCGGCTCACCGTTGGGACAAATGTCATCCACTCATTGGACCGAAGGCGCCTATGATACGGGGACACGTGGCACGGTCCAACAGAGGCCAATTCCTGTGAAAAGGCCGACCCGTTTGACTTGGTCAAAAGGTGGTGGGCCGGCCCACGGAAAGCCTTTTAACGGCCTGTTCGCATATAGCCCATTTATAGCCCGCTAACCCAGGGGCCATTACGACCTCTTCGAATTAGGCCCAGTAGCGTCATCTGGGCCGTCCAATATGATTCCAGCCCGTTTTAACTTCCAGCCCATGTGTGGCCCATGACTTCTTTCGGCCCATATGAGGCCCTTTGTAACTCTTGGCCCATTAACGGCCCGTGGTGAAACTGGCCCGTAATGAATAGTGTATCACTTTATACCCATTAACGGCCCGTTATTCCATTGGGCCATATCCAGCCCAAGTTAACTTTCGGCCTTCTCAGGGCCCATTGATTCTTGGGATCATTTGCAGCATTCGGTTACATACGGCCCATTACTATCATTTTCTGCTTGTGCACCAAATTCAGCCCGTCGTTACAGTCGGCCCGTTTGTGGACCGTTAATACGTTGGGCCGTTTTCATGTCAAAGAAAACCAGTTGGGCTATTTTCATAGATTTATCAAATACGGCCTATTAACGTCCCGTTATGGTCCACGAATAGTACGACCCATGATTGGCGAAATGATGATATGCCCCGTAGAAGGCCCATGGATCCTACGGCCAGTATGAGGCCCATGGATCGAACAGCCAGTAGAAGGCCCATGGATCATACAGCCCGTAGAAGGCCCATGGATCCTAAGGCCTTTATAGAAGGCCAATGGATCCTACGGCCCGTATAGAAGGCCAATGGATCCTACGGCCTGAAGAAGGCCCATGGATCATACGGCCCGCAGGAGGCCCATGGTTACAACAGTCCATGTGTTGCCATGATTATTTTGGCCTAGTTACCAAAAAATAGGCTATTGTGGCCACTAGAAAAACACAGAAAAAGAACTACAGTGACTACTAGAAAACAACTAAACAAGACAATAAGGAAATAAATAAGCAAGCAATTAACGCACAGGGTGACCTGTCCATTTTTTAAAAGCTTATTTTAATATTTAATGTGAAGTAAATAGGTACTCCCTTAGTATAAAAAATAGGACTTTTTTGACACTGTGATGATGTTATAAAAATCTTATATTTTGATAGAAATATAAGATGTTTTTAATAGTATCAAAACACGTCTTTTATTTTGATACGGATGGAGTATATGCTAAATGAAAAATTGTGTGTGCTCTTCTTAAATTCAATTAAGTACAGATGTAAGCTACTTTATCATCTCATAACATCAAGTTAGATAATCCTCAACTAAAAAAATTAGATAATTATGATTTTCTATTCCCATTAGACAAATGATGAAATCATTAAACTGATTTTATATTGCCTGTGACAACCCACGGTCAAATTTCTACTAGTGCTAGTAAAAAAGTGCATAGGAGGTGTGCGTGGGCTTGTACGATTCACGGAGCACCGATCCTTTCCCTCAAAATAAAATAAAAAAGAAGCATTGATCCGTCTCTCCTAGACATAATCGACTGGAGTCCCTAAAATCAACATGCGGCTCGCAAACCTCGAGCTTCTCGTCAACTTCCTCTTCTCATCGTCTTCCTGCATCTTCTCTTTGTCTTCCAGCATACCATTAGACATCGTATTCGTTCTGTGCATCCTACAGAAGTGAACAACCCAAATGACTGAGTTATGATCGAGTAAAGTTACCGATAGACGAAGACGAAAGAGGGGATGCCTTCCGGGGCATCCCCAAGCTTAGGCTTTTGGTTGTCCTTGAATTTTACCTTGGGGTGCCTTGGGCATCCCCAAGCTTAGGCTCTTGCCACTCCTTGTTCCAAAATCCATCAAATCTTTACCCAAAAACTTGAAAACTTCACAACACAAAACTCAACAGAAAATCTCATGAGCTCCGTTAGTGTAAGAAAACAAACAACCACTTTAAGGTACTGTAGTGAACTCATTCTCTATTTATATTGGTGTTAAACCTACTGTATTCCAACTTCTCTATGGTTCATACCCCCCGATACTAGCCATAGATTAATCAAAATAAGCAAACAACACACACAAAACAGAATCTGTCAAAACTAAAACAGTCTGTAGTAATCTGTATCAAACGCAAACTTCTGTGACTCTGAAAAATCTTCAAAAATAGGAAGCCCTAGATAATTTGTTTATTGATCTACTACAATTAGAATCAATATTTTGTCATTCTCTAGTGATTTTTAACAATTGTTTTCGTGAGCAGAAAGTTTCTGACTTTTTCAGCAAGATCAAATAATTATCATCCAAGAAGATCCTATAGGTTTTACTTGGCACAAACACTAATTAAAATATAAAACCAAATCTAACCAGAGGCTATATGAATTATTTCTTATTAAACAGGAGCAAAAAGCAAGGAACAAAAATAAAATTGGGTTGCCTCCCAACAAGCACTATCATTTAACGCCCTTAGCTAGGCATTGATAATTTTAATGATGCTCACATCAAAGACAAGAATTAAAGCACAAATAGAGCATCATAGAAATGTGATAAACACATCTAAGTCTAACATACTTTCTATGCATAGGCGTTTTATAAGCACACAAATTATCATAGCAAGCAAAAATTAGCATATGCAAGGAAGAAGAAAGAGACGATAGCAATCTCAACATGACGAGAGGTAATTTAGTAAGATAAAAATTCCTACAACCATATTTTCCTCTCTCATAATAATTACATGTAGGATCAAAGGCAAATTCAACAAAACAGCTATCTCATAACATATTCTCAACACGATCCACATGTATGCGAAGTTGACACTCTTCCAAAATAGTGGGATTATCTATACCTACTATTAAAGGGAGGTGATATTCTTGGTTTTGTCCCGCTTTATTTGGTCCCGCTATTATTTTCATGCCTACGCTGTTGTTTAGGTTTGTTCGGACTCTATTTTATGAAGTACGTGCAAACAAAACAAAAGAAGGAACGTAGAGGTCAGCCCATATGTCTATTTTGTTGTCGAAACAAAACGAACCTCCCAGTCCATAAGTTTATTTTGTTTGCAAGCCCATATCCGCGGCTGACATACCAGCCCGCGCGAACACTCCATTGCTCGATCCACATGCATGTTTGCCCACCCCTGGTTTTTTTGTCCGTGAGATATGAAACTCAGTTGGAGTTAGAGTCGAACTCTACATCCCTCATGACCCGGACTCTGACTAATCCTTCCCTAAGACCCTAACGCCTCCCATGAATATGCCGATGATGAGAAGGTGAAGAAACAGCAGATGAGGCACTCGAGGAGACATAGGGCCAGGTCAATCTTACGATGTGATTCATCTGGGCCTGCAGTGAGCGTCAGAACCGCAGCCCGCCGTGGGCACCATCACCCTCCACTCCTACGTTCCTACCCAGCCATGAGATCTCAGCCTCGGAGGATTTACATGTCCATAGTAACAATGATGGAGGCCAAGGCCAGCAATTCCCAAGCCGTCCCCGTCGAGATCCCTTCCACAGTTCCTCCACCGAGTTTGGACCACAGCATCAGCATCACCGTCCATGCGGCAACGTCGGAGCACACCAACCGGCGGCGTCCTTTGCTTGTAATCTTCCACGAAGCCACACTGAGCGGCCGATCCAGGAGGCCAGCCTCGCCGCCCCCATCTCCTTGCATCCTCTTGAGATGGCGAGATGGTCGGGCACCCCGGCGGCCAAGCACCCTGGAGGCCCCACCATACGCTGCAGCTTGTTGTGACGAACGTGCATGGGGAGGACGTCGTGGGGAGGTTCCTGGGTGCAACCACCGCGACAGCGATGAATGCGGAGTACAAGCCTACAAGGCACGAGGCGACGAAGGCACTCTTGGAGGCAGTCGCGGCTGTGTGGGCAGTAGAGGAAGAGACAACTAATCTCATTAGCGGAATCAAAAGTTAATGCAGAACTGGCCGCAACAGGAAAAGAGGTAGAGGCCCGAAGATGGAGAATATCACGCACGTGGAGGAGCTAGGGAAGGTACGCTCATCTCATTTGGCTAAAATCCGGTTGAACAGGGCGTGAAACGTATTATACATCTTTATAGCTTATGCTGAGAGACAGTAAGAAGGCAACATGGTACATGCATCTGGGAGAGAAAAAAAGAACAATATCAACTCCAAATTATCCAAGTCAGACTTATATGATCTATTTGTCCTGGTTAGGAAACTGCATATATGCCTTTGTCAATGCGCAATCGAACAACCATCGGGTGGTGATGAGAGGACTACTGAAGCAGGGGAAACACACTTCAGTTTGTTACCCATGGTTTCTTCAGAAGGTAAATATCAGTAGCATCACAAGTGGGCTTGTTCACTTAATCCAAAAGATCCGACAAGTTACAAAGATAACAACAGTGAACCTGACATATCTGAAAGCAGATGACCCAATCTACTACTTCGGTTTAGGTGTTATTTATCTTGCTCTGTGTTGACATATTTTCTTCTTCCAGATGCAAAGCTTCCAGAATGTGACCAGTCACACACTAGAGAGCTTCCGTCATTGGATAATGGCATCAAATATGCGGTTCCAGTCCTTTCATAGTGCAGGTGAACTGGAGAATTCTATCAAATATAAGTGCCCTTTCAAGATTGGCATTGTCCTTTCTTCAGTATATCATATTACACGATTAAACGTGCCAATTATTTAACTTGATTTAGTTGTCTATATTATGCTCTATGTGGTATTACCAACAAAGCGACAAGCCGATGCGCAGTGAACAGAGAACTTATTTTTTACATTGTAAGAAACATGTCCTGTTTTCCCCATTATTTAAGTGTGTGCCGTGTTATCTTTGTTCATGATTCTGACTTTACATTTTCAATATTCTCGGGATATACCTTATTATGATGATGTTCAGTGCTGCTCCTCTGGTGCCAACACCTCTTTGGATTGCTAGACATTTACACCTAATGGGACTACTTTTTTTGGTTCTTGGCTCGAGCTATCACTACAATTGAAATCTATTCACTCAACTAAATTTGTATGGTCACCAAAAAACACTTCTCAGCAGTTTGCAATTTGTATTAGAGTCTGTATGCCTAAGCCAATGGTTAGACAATGTTGTTTTAGTTAGGAAATGTAGAAATCATGCTCATGACTTATGTAGTTGGAAAGTCCCTTCGAACTGCACTCTTCAATCATTAGTGGAGAATTTGACTATATGTTCCCTTATAGAAAATTCACTATATGTTTCATGAAAATGGTTATTTTGGCCCTATCAGATTAAACTAGGCCTTGATTTGAAAGTACAGTTCAGGCAGATGCTGCTGGTTTATTTATCATACCAACTATCCTCTTTAGGTAGAGATGTGGTCTTTCTCATTCCTCAAGATATTTTTCTTTGGTACCAAGATTTTTCTTCCCAGGTTGTGGAAAAATGGAGCTACACTAGTAGAAAACAGGGCTATGGTCCAGGCCGGCTCAGCCCATTAGTCCCGGTTCAGTCTAGAACCGGGACTAATGTGAGCATTGGTCCCGGTTCGTGCGGCTAAGGCATTAGTCCCGGTTCATTTAGACCTTTTGGTCCCGGTTGGTGGGATGAACCGGGACCAATGGGCCTCGCTCCTGGCCCACAACCATTGGTCCCTGTTCGTGCCACAAACCGGGACTAAAGATTAGACCTTTAGTCCCGGTTTGAGGCACGAACCGGGACTAATGGGGATGAGACCTTTAGTCCCGGTTCGTGCCACGAACCGGTACTAAAGGTCCCATTTTCAAACTATAACACCCCCCGGGTGGATCGCCTTTTCAGTTTTAAAAAAAATAAAAGAAATTGATGGAAATGTCAAAAAATAAAAGAAAATAAGTTTCCATGTGATATGTGGTCTAGTTGTTGGGAAAATTTGCAAATGTGAATTTTGACTTTATTTGCAAAATCTCTCTGGAATTTTAAAATGGGCATAACTTTTGCATACGAACTCGGATTAAAAAGTTTTTTATATGAAAAATCATCTACTCGAAAAGTTACATCCGATGGAGACCACCTACGGCCTGTTTGCAAATTTCTAGAATCCTCAAATTCCAAAAGGAAAAAAAATTATGCTCAAATTTCAGTTTTTTTAAATTTTCAGTAAATCTGATCAAACTATGGTCAAACTACTTATTCAAGAAGTATTAGTGTTACTAAATAATTATTCAAGAATATTAGTGTTATTAAATAATTATTTCACCCTTTTTGAATTTTGGTCAAATCTGGTCAAACTATGGTCAAACTGTGGTCAAACTATGGTCAAACTACTTATTCAAGAAATATTAGTGTTACTAAAAAATTATTGTTTTTTAGAACAATAGTTTTAAACTCAAACAGTGAAATATGTGACTTCATGCTCAAGCTAAATTCCTGAGGGTTAATACGATTGACATCTTACTATTGTCAGGAAAACAACAAGTGCAGACTTGGAAACGAGGGAGAATAGAACCCAGAAGTTAAGCGTGCTCAGGGTGGAGTAGTGAGAGGATGGGTGACCGTTCGGGAAGTGAGATGATTTGGAACGATGAGGGGTGACTAGAGATTAAATTGAGCAGTGATGAGGGGTGATTAGAGATTAGAGGATAAAATTCAAAAAAAATTCAAAAAAAATTCAAAAAAAATTTCAAAAAAAATCAGAAAATTTCCTTTAGTACCGGTTGGTGTTACCAACCGGGACTAAAGGTGGACCGGCCAAGTGGAGGGCCTTTAGTCCCGGTTCTGGATTGAACCGGGACTAAAGGGTCAGGGCATTAGTACTGACACTTTAGTCCCGGTTCTAGAACCGGGACTAAAGGCCCTTACGAACCGGGACTAAAGGCCCTTTTTCTACCAGTGCTAGCAATCCTTTACAAGTACATAGTTGACCTGACCAATCTTGGTTCTTGCAACGAGTCTAAACAATGCAATCTCTTCTTAGGTTGTGCAAATATGAGCCGGATGGAAGGAGAGCGACAATGACATCCTTACTTCTTGAACGATTGGGGACGTGATTTTCTTCTCCCGTTGCAACGCACAGGCATGTGGCCTAGTCATTAACTAAAGTCATGACTTCTCCAAACCCATTTTTATCAAAAATACCATAAGACTGAACATTCTCAAAATATGTGGGATCTAAAGTTGACACTCTTCCAGACCCACTTTCAATATTATTGCAAACACTATTATCAATCTCATATTCATCATGAGGCTTAAATAAATTTTCAAGATCATAAGAAGAATCACCCCAATCATGATCAATGCAACAAGTAGTACACATAGAAAAACTAGCATCCCCAAGCTTAGGGTTTTGCATATTATTAGCACAATTGACATCAAGAGAATTTATCGTAAAATCATTGCAATCATGCTTTTTATTCAAGGAGCTATCATGAATCTCTTCATAAATTTCTTCATCACAATTTTCAGATTCAGGAATTTCAAGCAAAACCTCATAAAGATAATCTAGTGCACTCAAATCACTAGAAATTGGTTCATCATAATTAGATTTCTTAAAGAGATTAGCAAGGGGATGAGGATCCATAAAATTTTAGCAAGCGAAGATGTAAGCAAAAAGAAGGCACATTGTAACACAAGATCGAACGGAAGGAGGGCGAATAAAATGGCAAGGGTGAAGTGGGGTAGAGGAAAATGAGAGGAAAATGGCAAATAATGTAATGCGAGGGAGAAGAGTTTGTGATGGGTACTTGGTATGTCTTAACTTGTGCGTAGATCTCCCAGGCAACGGCGCAAGAAATGGCTAGTTGGCGGGAGATCAAAGCTTGACTTGACATGGCGCAAATCTCCCCAGCAACGGCGCCATAAATTCTTCTTGCTACCTCTCGAGCATGCGTTGGTTTTCCCTTGAAGAGGAAAGGGTGATGCAGCAAAGTAGCGTAAGTATTTCCCTCAGTTTTTGAGAACCAAGGTATCAATCTAGTAGGAGATTACACGCAAATCGCCTAGTACCTGCACAAACAATTAAGAACCTTGCAACCAACGCGATAAAGGGGTTTCCAATCCCTTCACGACCACTTGCAAAGGTGAGATCTGATAAAGATAATAAGATAAATATTTTTGGTATTTTTGTTTTATAGATTGAAAAGTAAAGATTGCAAAATAAATGACGATAGAAATAGCTTGTTGACGGGAGATTAATATGATGGAAAATAGACCCGGGGGCCATAGGTTTCACTAGTGGCTTCTCTCTAGATAGCATATATTACGGTGGGTGAACAAATTACTGTCGAGCAATTGATAGAAAAGCGCATAGTTATGAGAATATCTAGGAATGATCATGAACATAGGCACCACGTCCGTGACAAGTAGACCGAAACGATTCTGCATCCACTACTATTACTCCACACATCGACCGCTATCCACCATGCATCTAGAGTATTAAGTTCATAAGAACAGAGTAATGCATTAGGCAAGATGACATGATGTAGAGGGATAAACTCAAGCAATATGATATAAACCCCATCTTTTTATCCTCGATGGCAACAATACAATACGTGTCTTGCTGCCCCTGCTGTCACTGGGAAAGGACACCGCAAGATTGAACCCAAAGCTAAGCACTTCTCCCATTGCAAGAAAGATCAATCTAGTAGGCCAAACTAAATTGATAATTCGAAGAGACTTGGAAAGATATCAAATCATGCATATAAGAATTCATAGAAGAATCAAATATTGTTCATAGATAATCTTGATCATAAACCCACAATTCATCAGATCTCGGCAAACACATCGCAAAAAGTATTACATCGAATAGATCTCCAAGAAGATCGAGGAGAACTTTGTATTGAGATCCGAAGAGAGAGAAGAAGCCATCTAGCTAATAACTATGGACCCGAAGGTCTGTGGTAAACTACTCACACATCATCGGAGAGGCTATGGTTTTGATGTAGAAGCCCTCCATGATCGATTCCCCCTCCGGCTGAGCGCCGAAAAGACCCCAAGATGGGATCTCATGAGTACAGAAGGTTGCAGCAGTGGAAAAAGTGTTTTTGGCTCCCCTGGATGTTTTCAGGGTATCAGAGTATATATAGGCAAAATAAGTAGGTCGGTGGAGCTGTGAGGGGCCCACGAGGGTGGGGGGCGTGCCTCCCTACCTCGTGGCTTCCTCGCTGCTTCCTTGACTTCCACTCCAAGAATCCTGGATTGCGTTTGTTCCAAAAACGATCCTCGCGAAGGTTTCATTCTGTTTGGATTCCGTTTGATATTCCATTTCTGCGAAACACTGAAATGGGCAAAAAAACAGCAATTTGCACTGGGCCTTCGGTTAATAGGTTAGTCCCAAAAATAATATAATAGTGCATATTAAAGCCCATTAAACATCCAAAACAGATAATATAATAGCATGGAACAATCAAAAATTATAGATACGTTGGAGACGTATCAAGCATCCCCAAGCTTAATTCCTGCTCGTCCTTGAGTAGGTAAATGAATAAAATGGAATTTTTGATGTGGAATGCTACCTAACATAATTTTCAATGCAATTCTCTATATTGTGGCATGAGTGTTTAGATCCAAAAGATTCTAGACAAAGTTTTATTGTTGACATAAAAATAGTAATACTTCAAGCATGCTAACCAAGCAATTATGTCTTATCAAAATAACATAGCCAAATAAAGCTTATCCCTACAAAATCATATAGTTTGGCCATGCTTCATTTTCGTCACACAAAATGCTCCCATCATGCATAACCCCGATGACAAGCTGAGCAGTTGGTTCATACTTTTTAATGCGCTTCAGCCTTTTCAACCCTCACGCAATACATGAGCTCAAGCCATGGACATATCACTATGGGTGGAATCGTGTTGATGATAGGGGCTATGTGAGAAGACAAAAAAGGAGAAAGTCTCATATTGACACGGCTAATTAACGGGCTATGGAGATGCCCATCAATTGATGTCAATGCGAGGAGTAGGGATTGCCCTGCAACGGATGCACTAGAGCTATAAATGTATGAAAGCTCATCAAAGAGAAACTAAGTGGGTGTGCATCCAACTTGATTGCTCATGAAGACCTAGGGCATTTTGAGGAGGCCCATCATTGGAATATACAAGCCAAGTTATATAATGAAAAATTCCCACTAGTATGTGAAAGTGATAAAATAAGAAACTCTCTATCATGAAGATCATGGTGCTATTTTGAAGCACAAGTGTAGAAAAAGGATAGTAACATTGTCCCTTCTCTCTTTTTCTCTCATATTATTTTTTTCCTTTTTTTATTTGGGCTTCTTTGGCCTCTCTTTTTTCGTCCGGAGTCTCATTCCGACTTGTGGGGGAATCATAGTCTCCATCATCCTTTCCTCACATGGGGCAATGCTCTAATAATGAAAATCATCACACTTCTATTTACTTACAACTCAAGAATTACTCAATACTTAGAACAAAATATGACTCTATGTGAATGCCTCCAGCGGTGTACCGGGATATGCAATGAATCAAGAGCGACATGTATGAAAGAATTATAAAGGTGGCTTTGCCACAAATACGATGTCAACTACATGATCATGCAAAGCAATATGACAATGATGGAGCGTGTCATAATAAACGGAATGGTGGAAAGTTGCATGGCAATATATCTCGGAATGGCTATGGAAATGCCATAATAGGTAGGTATGATGGCTATTTTGAGGAAGATATAAGGAGGTTTATGTGTGATAGAGCGTATCATATCACAGGGTTTGGATGCACCAGCAAAGTTTGCACCAACTCTCAAGGTGAGAAAGCGCAATGCACGGTACCATTAGAGGCCAGCAAATTGCGAAAAGGTAAGAGTGCGTATAATCCATGGACTCACATTAGTCATAAAGAACTCATATACTTACTGCAAAAGTTTATTAGCCCTCGAAGCAAAGTACTACTACGCATGCCCCTAGGGGGATAGATTGGTAGGAAAGGACCATCGCTCGTCCCCGGCCGCCACTCATAAGGAAAGCAATCAAAGAACACCCCATGCTTCAAATTTGTCACACAACGTTCACCATACGTGCATGCTATGGGACTTGCCAACCTCAACACAAGTATTTCTCAATTTCATAATTACCCAACTAGCATGACTCTAACATTACCACATTTATATCTCAAAACAATTATCAAGTATCAAATTTATCATAGTATTTAATGCACTCTATATGAAAGTTTTTACCCATCTTGGATGCCCATCATATTAGGACTAATTTTATAGCCAAAGAAAATTACCATGCTGTTCTAAAAGACTCTCAAAATAATATAAGTGAAGCATGAGAGATCAATAATTTCTACAAAATAAAACCACCACCGTGCTCTAAAAAGGTATAAGCGAAGCACTAGAGCAAAATTATCTAGCTCAAAAGATATAAGTGAAGCACATAGAGTATTCTAATAAATTCTGATTCATGTGTGTCTCTCCCAAAAGGTGTGTACAGCAAGGATGATTGTGTTAAACTAAAAATCAAAGACTCAAATCATACAAGACGCTCCAAGAAAAATAAATATCATGTGGTTCATAAAAATATAGCATCGAGTAAAGTTACCGATAGACAAAGATGAAAGAGGGGATGCCTTTCGGGGCATCCCCAAGCTTAGGCTTTTGGTTGTCCTTGAATTTTTCCTTGGGGTGCCTTGGGCATCCCCAAGCTTAGGCTCTTGCCACTCCTTGTTCCAAAATCCATCAAGTCTTTACCGAAAAACTTGAAAACTTCACAACGCAAAACTCAACGGAAAATCTCATGAGCTTCGTTAGTGTAAGAAAACAAACCACCACTTTAAGGTACTATAATGAACTCATTCTTTATTTATATTGGTGTTAAACCTACTGTATTCCAACTTCTCTATGGTTCATACCCCCTGATACTAGCCATAGATTAATCAAAATAAGCAAACAACACACGGAAAACAGAATCTGTCAAAAACAGAACAGTCTGTAGTAATCTGTATTAAACGCAAACTTCTGTTACTCAGAAAAATCTTTAAAATAGGAATACCTAGATAATTTGTTTATTGATATACTAAAATTGGAATCACTATTTTATCTTTCTCTGGTGAATTTTAACAATTGTTTTCGTGAGCAGAAAGTTTCTGACTTTTTCAGCAACATCAAATAATTTTCATCCAAGAAGATCCTATAGGTCTTACTTGGCACAAACACTAATTAAAACATAAAACCAAATCTAACCAGAGGCTAGATGAATTATTTTTTATTAAACAGGAAAAAAAGCAAGGAACAAAAATAAAATTGGGTTGCCTCCCAACAAGCGCTATCGTTTAACGCCCCTAGCTAGGCATTGATAATTATAATGATGCCCACATCAAAGACAAGAATTAAAGCACAAAGAGAGCATCATAGAACACGTGATAAACACATCTAAGTATAACATACTTCCTATGCATAGGCATTTTATAAGCAAACAAATTATCATAGCAAGCAAAAATTAGCATATGCAAGGAAGAAGAAAGAGACGATAGCAATCTCAACATGACGAGAGGTAATTTAGTAAGATAAAAATTTCTACAACCATATTTTCCTCTCTCATAATCATTACATGTAGGATCAAAGGCAAATTCAACAAAATAGCTATCTCCAAACTGACCCTGTTCTTCGAGGGCGTTCTTGGATCCCTGGAGCAGTTTCGCTCCAACAGAGCGACTTCTCTAGCCAATGAGGCCCGGAAGCTTTGACGGGGTGCCTTGACCAAGGTCCTCACCGAGGTGGCGTAGTGGAACCCCAACCTCGACTTCAACGCTGTGCTGCAGAGCTTGCCGGAGGATGTGGACCTCGCGGCGCTCGAAGTGCGTATCGAGCCCATCATCAGCCGCGTCGACGGAGTTCGGAGGATAGAGGGCCAGCGCCGGGACTAGGCACCCCGTTTCTCATCGCCGCTGCAGGTTCATTACCAAGACAATTTTTATCTTTAGTTAGAAACGCAACAACAATTGGTGTAATATAACTCTGCAGTACTTTGAAACGATGCATGTTATTCCCCTGTTCGATTTCTCTTTGTATGTCCACCATACGTTTAATTATATAGGCTTGCGACACGTAAACCCAAGCCGTGGCGCATTGAGGACGGATCCTCAACAACCTGCCGGGTGTGCTTGCTGCCAGGCAAACCACCTTACCGCTCTCAGCGCGGCCGCTTGAACTATTGAGCGGACTCGAAACAGGGCAAGAGTGTTGCCAGTAGCGGAAAGGCCACCCTGCCGATCTTGACATGGCCATTCGAACTGTTGTGCGGACTCAAAACAGAACAAAGGTGTTGCCAATAGCGGAAGGACCCCATTGCGTACAGGTTTCCTATACAAAGAGCAAGACCTCTGAGGAGAATAACCTTATACATAAAGGAATTATTCAAAGTTTCACATGACTTAGTTTTTGTATCGCCATACGGGTGGTTGCTGCGTCTGTAGATATTGTCGCTCGCTTGGTCATGTTCTTCTTTGGAGCCCATGGCGACGAGGAACCGCCAAACTAGCTGCTAGGCCGGATTTCCACAACTGCGTCCCCTACCTGGCATGCCAAAGTTGTCGGCGTGAAACGACGCCTATGGGATCACTGAAATCCCTTCTACGGTTGACGGGCACGGGGTTGTGCAAAGAGTGGGTCTAGAAACCAACACAAGGATCGTTTACCCAGGTTCGGGCCACGAGGATGCCTAATACCCTAGTCCTGCTTTGGTGTATATTTGAGTGTTCTTAAGCTCTTGAACTAGCTACGGTGCGTGCCTCATCCAAAGGATCTGAATCCTTCCTCAGTACGCCTCGGGCCTCCTTTTATAGTCAAAAGGGGCTGCCACAATGGCACAAAATGTACAAGCTTATCACATGTCATTACAGGACAAAATGCATTAAATGCGCTACTTATATTAGGTGTCCCCTCGCTTTATCGGGGATGGTAACAAGGCCCGTCCCGGTCGTCGCTGCTCCGTCTGGCTTCGACATGCGTCAAGGCCAACAAGGCGTGCAGCGCCACGTCGGCTGGCAGGCTGCTGAGTTGGCGTGGTGGTAGGGTCTTCACAAAGATTTGCATGCCACCACGCAGGTGCTTGACAAATTGGATTAATACCCACGTACTGCCACTTTAGTTGGTGAGTCGGCCGCTGAGCTGGGGCGGCGATGGGGCGGCAAGGCCTTGCCGCGGTCTTGTGTATATTCCCAGCAAGGGTCTTGTCTAGGCCTTGCGAGCGCCCTCGGCAAGAGCCTTGACGAGGCCTTGCGGGTGTCTTTGGCAAGGAGCGTTGTCGGGGCCTCGTGGGCATCCTCGTCAAGGAGCCTTGCGGCTGTCTTGTCTTCTGCTTCTCATATAGACTTCGTAGGCCTTTTGTCTTCACAAAAATCTGCATGCCTCCACGCATGCGCTTCCCGAGCCTTTGTTCCAATGCTGTCGATGGTGTCGGAACTCTCAGGCTCAAGGGTGGCTGTGATGTTGGCGTTGGGTGAGCTGCCCCGGCAAGGCGCTTGTCGGGGCTAAGTAGGCCGCCCCGGCAAGGGTCTTGCCGGGGAGAACCCGTATTGTCGCTCTATCTTCTGCGCCCCTAGTTGCAGTGCTGCTCTGGTATTCTCGTGCCTCTGCTTCCCTCTTTTGCACTGCTGAGTGTGGTCGCAGGCGCGGCTCTGACTGCCCGTGCACAAGTAAAGGGGTACAAAGAGAGCCCCTACTCTTGTACACCGATAGGAGCGCCCGGGCCTGTGCCACACATAAGCGCAATGCGTTGTTGGGCTGGGCCCAGAACGGTGCACGGGCATGTGTGGCGGAGTTTTTACCGCAATAACTTCCTCGTCTGTTGCGCTTCCCCACGACCCGCGTTGAATGTGTGACATGGGGGTCGTGCGTGGGGCGGTTTGTTGCACACCTGTGTCACGCCGCTGTAAATGGTAAAGAGGTGGCCCATGCCTTCCCATAAAATAGGGAAAACCATGGGCGAGCTGCTCATTTACCCTCCGCGCCCCTTCCACTCTCGGAATCGTCGTCCTTCTCTTCTTCCATAAGCGACAAGCTTTCGCCCCCGCTCGCTGCCGCCGCGTCTCCATTGCCCCTGATCCCCACCCCTTCTCGATCGCCACGGCGCCCAAGATAGGCAAGGGCAAGGGAGTGGCCAAGGATGCCGGGGAGAAGGAGGCGCCAGAGAGCGAATTTGTGGCGCTTCGGACGCAACACTCCTACTTCCCCTCCATGGTCGATGTTGTCCATCTCAGGGACTACTTCAAGCCCCTGTGGGGGTGTGAGACGACGGGGCACCCTGCCACGCGCATCATCCCTGCCGATTTTGCCGAGGCCGACCCGGATCGGTACCCCTTCTTTGTTGATTACTTTTCCTGCGGGCTCTACCCCCCTTTTCTGATTTCTTCAAAGATGTCATGCACACCTATGGCTTCCACATGCTGGATTTCACCCCAAATGTGGTGGCATGCATGGCCATTTTTGCCCATCTCTGTGAGGGCTTCGCCGGAGTGCATCCCAGCACGACGCTCTTCCGCCACTACTTTTATCCTCGTATCTAGAAAGGAGGCGCCATCTCTGGCTGCATTGCCTGGATCCCAAGGAGCCAGGAGATGGGTACGTATCCGGAGGGCACTCAGAAGGAGAGGTGGGAAGAGTGGCAGGGACGGTGGTGCTAGATTGAAGAAGAAGATCCGCAGGAGTTCTGTTGGGTCCGTCAGGTGCCGCCGATCCGTAGAAATGACTGGGGCGATGTCGACACCAATGATGAGAAGCACACGGTCGCCATCACCAGGATCCATCGCCTGACCATGATGGGGCTCACCCTTGAAATGATTGGGGCTGATTTCATCCGCCGCCAGATTGCCCCATTGCATAACAAGGGGAGGCCGGCCTGGGATTATAGGAATGAGGCTGACATCATGAGGATCCGCCCTGGCTTGAACCACAAGTTCACGGTGATGGGGCACGCCCACTTTAGCCAGAGTCTCTTTCAGCTCGACGTGGACCGCGACGGCAGGGCTGAGAGGACCGGCAAGGCCGTGAAGGCCGGCAAGGCCGTCAAGGGGGCCTTGTTTGGGTTGCCGGCGGGAGTGGTCCTGCTGAGCAACAATTCTCGCCAGACCGACATCATTGATATGATGCCGGACTTCAATGTGCACGGCCTTGACCCGAGCTGGGTCGAGCCGGAAGCGGGGCGGGTGCAGGATTTTTTTGATAGCTTATCGGAAGGTACGTCCGTGATGAGCCACTTCTTATCCGGGATACCACCAAGGAGCAGCTGGACTACATTGCCGCCAGGGCGGCGGAGGCGGCGCTTGCCCGAGAGGCCGGCAGCCCTGGCGCCATGGAGGACGAGGCCGGCGCGGCCATGGAGGATAAGGAGCTCGCCAAATGGGCGGAGTCTGCTGGGAAGGCCAGCAGTGCCGGCGACGGGGCTCCTCTTGTCGAGGATGTGGTCGAAGAGTCGACCGAGGCCAACGACCCTTCGGCCACAGGGAGGAGACACGTCCTGTGCCGGGCTGGCTCTAGCGAGCCAGTTTGGCCCGGCAGGGCCGTGCCACGGCAACAAGTTCAGGAGTAGTCCGTGCGCCAGACGAGGGCCACAACAGCGAAGAAGGCGGTGAAGGTCACGGTGGGGAAGAAGAAGGCGACTACCTCTTCTTCTTCCAAGCATCGCAAGACTCCATCCCCTTCCCCTGCTCCCGCAGATGTCGACCAGGAGGTCAACTTCAATCTTGGGTCTCTTAGCCCAAGGAGGAAGAGGAAGGCACCGTAAGAGGAGGTGGAGGATGAGTAAGCATTCTGCCCTTCATCATCCCCGATACTTCAGACTGTGTCGCTTTTCTTGACTTGTTTTCATCTTTGCAAGGACAGGGAGATGTTTGCCCAGAGGGTGGCGAAGAGGTCCAAGGCCTCGACGGGCGGCCAGTGATACGTCTCCAACGTACCTATAATTTTTGATTGTTCCATGCTATTATATTATCTATTTTGGATGTTTAATGAGCTTTATTATACACTTTTATATTATTTTTGGGACTAACCTATTAACGCAAGGCCAAGTGAAAATTGTTGTTTTTTTGCCTATTTCAGTGTTTCACAGAAAAGGAATATCAAACGGAGTCCAAACGGAATGAAACCTTCGGGAGAGTTATTTTTGGAACAAACGCAATCTATGAGACTTGGAGTGGACGTCAAGAAAGAAACGAGGAGGCCACGAGGCAGGAGGGCGTGCCCCCCACCCTCGTGGGCCTCTCGTGGCTCCACCGACCTACTTCTTTTTCCTATATATTCTCATATACCCCGAAAACATCCAAGAGCACCACGAAACCCTATTTCCACCGCCGCAACCTTCTGTACCCGTGAGATCCCATCTTGGGGCCTTTTTCGACGCTCCGCCGGAGGGGGAATCGGTCACGGAGGGCTTCTACATCAACACCATAGCCTCTCCGATGATGTGTGAGTAGTTTACCACAGAGCTTTGGGTCCATAGTTATTAGCTAGATGGCTTCTTCTCTCTCTTTGGATCTCAATACAAAGTTCTCCTTGATTCTCTTGGAGATCTATTCGATGTAATTCTTTTGCGGTGTGTTTGCTGAGATCCGATGAATTGTGGGATTATGATCAAGATATCTATGAACAATATTTGGTTCTTCTCTAAATTCTTATATGTATGATTTGTTATCTTTGCAAGTCTCTTCGAATTATTGGTTTAGTTTGGCCTACTAGATTGATCATTCTTGCAATGTGAGAAGTGCTTAGCTTTGGGTTCAATCTTGCGGTGTCCTTTCCCAGTGACAGCAGGGGCAGCAACGCACGTATTGTATTGTTGCCATCGAGGATAAAAAGATGGGGTTTTTATCATATTGCTTGAGTTTATCCCTCTACCTCATGTCATCTTGCCTAATGCGTTACTCTGTTCTTATGAACTTAATACTCTAGATGCATGCTGGATAGCGGTCGATGTGTGGAGTAATAGTAGTGGATGCAGAATTGTTTCGGTCTACTTGTCGCAGACGTGATGCCTATATACATGATCATGCCTAGATATTCTCATAACTATGCGCTTTTCTATCAATTGCTCGATAGTAAAGTAAAAAAATATACTTTCGTGATGATACGTGTTTGTCATAGTAGGTCGCATTTTTTGTCATGCATGTACATCCATGATGATTTTATGACAGAATCAAGATAGTATACCTGTGCTGTCGTAGAAGTGTTCGATGACATTACCAAAATTATCATCACGGAAGTGTCCACTTCCATGATGATAAATCGCGCGTCATAGATGTGCTTTCGTCAAGGGTGACCGACACGTGGCATCCACCATAAAAGAACGCCGTTAAGCTATCGGGTCTGGTTTTGGATTTGATAACCCGTTAACAGCCCCGACCAATGGGGATTTTCGATGTGTAAAATCATCATTGGCTGGAGGAAACATGTGTCGGCTCACCGTTGGGACAAATGTCATCCACTCATTGGACCGAAGGCGCCTATGATACGGGGACACGTGGCACGGCCCAACAGAGGCCAATTCCTGTGAAAAGGCCGACCCGTTTGACTTGGTCAAAAGGTGGTGGGCCGGCCCACGGAAAGCCTTTTAACGGCCTGTTCGCATATAGCCCATTTATAGCCCGCTAACCCAGGGGCCATTACGACCTCTTCGAATTAGGCCCAGTAGCGTCATCTGGGCCGTCCAATATGATTCCAGCCCGTTTTAACTTCCAGCCCATGTGTGGCCCATGACTTCTTTCGGCCCATATGAGGCCCTTCGTAACTCTTGGCCCATTAACGGCCCGTGGTGAAACTGGCCCGTAATGAATAGTGTATCACTTTATACCCATTAACGGCCCGTTATTCCATTGGGCCATATCCAGCCCAAGTTAACTTTCGGCCTTCTCAGGGCCCATTGATTCTTGGGCTCATTTGCAGCATTCGGTTACATACGGCCCGTTACTGTCATTTTCTGCTTGTGCACCAAATTCAGCCCGTCGTTACAGTCGGCCCGTTTGTGGACCGTTAATACGTTGGGCCGTTTTCATGTCAAAGAAAACCAGTTGGGCTATTTTCATAGATTTATCAAATACGGCCTATTAACGTCCCGTTATGGTCCACGAATAGTACGACCCATGATTGGCGAAATGATGATATGCCCCGTAGAAGGCCCATGGATCCTACGGCCAGTATGAGGCCCATGGATCGAACAGCCCGTAGAAGGCCCATGGATCATACAGCCCGTAGAAGGCCCATGGATCCTAAGGCCTTTATAGAAGGCCAATGGATCCTACGGCCCGTATAGAAGGCCAATGGATCCTACGGCCTGAAGAAGGCCCATGGATCATACGGCCCGCAGGAGGCCCATGGTTACAACAGTCCATGTGTTGCCATGATTATTTTGGCCTAGTTACCAAAAAATAGGCTATTGTGGCCACTAGAAAAACATAGAAAAAGAACTGCAGTGACTACTAGAAAACAACTAAACAAGACAATAAGGAAATAAATAAGCAAGCAATTAACGCACAGGGTGACCTGTCCATTTTTTAAAAGCTTATTTAAATATTTAATGTGAAGTAAATAGGTACTCCCTTAGTATAAAAAATAGGACTTTTTTGACACTGTGATGATGTTATAAAAATCTTATATTTTGATAGAAATATAAGATGTTTTTAATAGTATCAAAACACGTCTTTTATTTTGATACGGATGGAGTATATGCTAAATGAAAAATTGTGTGTGCTCTTCTTAAATTCAATTAAGTAGAGATGTAAGCTACTTTATCATCTCATAACATCAAGTTAGATAATCCTCAACTAAAAAAATTAGATAATTATGATTTTCTATTCCCATTAGACAAATGATGAAATCGTTAAACTGATTTTATATTGCCTGTGACAACCCACGGTCAAATTTCTACTAGTGCTAGTAAAAAAGTGCATAGGAGGTGTGCGTGGGCTTGTACGATTCACGGAGCACCGATCCTTTCCCTCAAAATAAAATAAAAAAGAAGCATTGATCCGTCTCTCCTAGACCTAATCGACTGGAGTCCCTAAAATCAACATGCGGCTCGCAATCCTCGAGCTTCTCGTCAACTTCCTCTTCTCATCGTTTTCCTGCATCTTCTCTTTGTCTTCCAGCATACCATTAGACATCGTATTCGTTCTGTGCATCCTACAGAAGTGAACAACCCAAATGACTGAGTTATGATCGAGTAAAGTTACCGATAGACGAAGACGAAAGAGGGGATGCCTTCCGGGGCATCCCCAAGCTTAGGCTTTTGGTTGTCCTTGAATTTTACCTTGGGGTGCCTTGGGCATCCCCAAGCTTAGGCTCTTGCCACTCCTTGTTCCAAAATCCATCAAATCTTTACCCAAAAACTTGAAAACTTCACAACACAAAACTCAACAGAAAATCTCATGAGCTCCGTTAGTGTAAGAAAACAAACAACCACTTTAAGGTACTGTAGTGAACTCATTCTCTATTTATATTGGTGTTAAACCTACTGTATTCCAACTTCTCTATGGTTCATACCCCCCGATACTAGCCATAGATTAATCAAAATAAGCAAACAACACACACAAAACAGAATCTGTCAAAACTAAAACAGTCTGTAGTAATCTGTATCAAACGCAAACTTCTGTGACTCTGAAAAATCTTCAAAAATAGGAAGCCCTAGATAATTTGTTAATTGATCTACTACAATTAGAATCAATATTTTGTCATTCTCTAGTGATTTTTAACAATTGTTTTGGTGAGCAGAAAGTTTCTGACTTTTTCAGCGAGATCAAATAATTATCATCCAAGAAGATCCTATAGGTTTTACTTGGCACAAACACTAATTAAAATATAAAACCAAATCTAACCAGAGGTATATGAATTATTTTTTATTAAACAGGAGCAAAAAGCAAGGAACAAAAATAAAATTGGGTTGCCTCCCAACAAGTGCTATAATTTAACGCCCTTAGCTAGGCATTGATAATTTTAATGATGCTCACATCAAAGACAAGAATTAAAGCACAAATAGAGCATCATAGAAATGTGATAAACACATCTAAGTCTAACATAATTTCTATGCATAGGCGTTTTATAAGCACACAAATTATCATAGCAAGCAAAAATTAGCATATGCAAGGAAGAAGAAAGAGACGATAGCAATCTCAACATGACGAGAGGTAATTTAGTAAGATAAAAATTCCTACAACCATATTTTCCTCTCTCATAATAATTACATGTAGGATCAAAGGCAAATTCAACAAAACAGCTATCTCATAACATATTCTCAACACGATCCACATGTATGCGAAGTTGACACTCTTCCAAAATAGTGGGATTATCTATACCTACTATTAAAGGGAGGTGATATTCTTGGTTTTGTCCCGCTTTATTTGGTCCCGCTATTATTTTCATGCCTACGCTGTTGTTTAGGTTTGTTCGGACTCTATTTTATGAAGTACGTGCAAACAAAACAAAAGAAGGAACGTAGAGGTCAGCCCATATGTCTATTTTGTTGCCGAAACAAAACGAACCTCCCAGTCCATAAGTTTATTTTGTTTGCAAGCCCATATCCGCGGTTGACATACCAGCCCGCGCGAACACTCCATTGCTCGATCCACACGCATGTTTGCCCACCCCTGGTTTTTTTGTCCGTGAGATATGAAACTCAGTTGGAGTTAGAGTCGAACTCTACATCCCTCATGACCCGTACTCTGACTCCTCCCATGAATATGCCCCTGATGAGGAGGTGAAGAAACAACAGACGAGGCACTCGAGGAGACATAGGGCCAGGTCAACCTTACAGTGCGATTCATCTGGGCCTGCAGGGAGCGTCAGAACCGCAGCCCGCCATGGGCACCATCACCCTGCACTCCTACGTTCCTACCCAGCCGTGAGATCTCAGCCTCGGAGGATTTACAGGTCCATAGTAACAATGATGGAGGCCAAGGCCAGCAATTCCCAAGTCGTCCCCGTCGAGATCCCTTCCACAGTTCCTCCATCGAGTTCGGACCACAGCATCAGCATCAGGCGATGTCGGAGCACACAACCGATGGCGTCCTTTGCTTGTAATCTTCCACGAAGCCACACTGAGCGGCCGATCCAGGAGGCCAGTCTCGCCGCCCCCATCTCCTTGCATCCTCTTGAGATGGCGAGATGGTCGGGCACCCCGGCGGCCAAGCGCCCTGGAGGCCCCACCATACGCTGCAGCTTGTTGTGACGAACGTGCATGGGGAGGACGTCGTGGGGAGGTTCCTGGGTGCAACCACCGCGACAGCGATGAATGCGGAGTACGAGCCTACAAGGCATGAGGCGACGAAGGCGCTCTTGGAGGCAGTCACGGCTGTGTGGGCAGTAGAGGAAGAGACAACTAATCTCGTTAGCGGAATCAAAAGTTAATGCAGAACTGGCCGCAACAGGAAAAGAGGTAGAGGCCCGAAGATGGAGAATATCACGCACGTGGAGGAGCTAGGGAAGGTAAGCTCATCTCATTTGGCTAAAATCCGGTTGAACATGGCGTGAAACGTATTATACATCTTTATAGCTTATGCTGAGAGACAGTAAGAAGGCAACATGGTACATGCGTCTGGGAGAGAAAAAAAGAACAATATCAACTCCAAATTATCCAAGTCAGACTTATATGATCTATTTGTCCTGGTTAGGAAACTGCATATATGCCTTTGTCAATGCGCAATCGAACAACCATCGGGTGGTGATGAGAGGACTATTGAAGCAGGGGAAACACACTTCAGTTTGTTACCCATGGTTTCTTCAGAAGGTAAATATCAGTAGCATCACAAGTGGGCTTGCTCACTTAATCCAAAAGATCCGACAAGTTGCAAAGATAACAACGGTGAACCTGACATATCTGAAAGCAGATGACCCAATCTACTACTTCGGTTTAGGTGTTATTTATCTTGCTCTGTGTTGACATATTTTCTTCTTCCAGATGCAAAGCATCCAGAATGTGACCAGTCACACACTAGAGAGCTTCCGTCATTGGATAATGGCATCAAATATGCGGTTCCAGTCCTTTCACAGTGCAGGTGAACTGGAGAATTCTATCAAATATAAGTGCCCTTTCAAGATTGGCATTGTCCTTTCTTCAGTATATCATATTACACGATTAAACATGCCAATTATTTAACTTGATTTAGTTGTCTATATTATGCTCTATGTGGTATTACCAACAAAGCGACAAGCCGATGCGCGGTGAAGAGAGAACTTATTTTTTACATTGTAAGAAACATGTCCTGTTTTCCCCATTATTTAAGTGTGTGCCGTGTTATCTTTGTTCATGATTCTGACTTTACATTTTCAATATTCTCGGGATATACCTTATTATGATGATGTTAAGTGCTGCTCCTCTGGTGCCAACACCTCTTTGGATTGCTAGACATTTACAGCTAATGGGACTACTTTTTTTGGTTCTTGTCTCGAGCTATCACTACAATTGAAATCTATTCACTCAACTAAATTTGTATGGTCACCAAAAAACACTTCTCAGCAGTTTGCAATTTGTATTAGAGTTTGTATGCCTAAGCCAATGGTTAGACCATGTTGTTTTAGTTAGGAAATGTAGAAATCATGCTCATGACTTATGTAGATTGGAAAGTCCCTTCGAACTGCACTCTTCAATCATTAGTGGAGAATTTGACTATATGTTCCATTATAGAAAATTCACTATATGTTTCATGAAAATGGTTATTTTGGCCCTATCAGATTAAACTAGGCCTTGATTTGAAAGTACAGTTCAGGCAGATGCTGATGGTTTATTTATCATACCAACTATCCTCTTTAGGTAGAGATGTGGCCTTTCTCATTCCTCAAGATATTTTTCTTTGGTACCAAGATTTTTCTTCCCGGGTTGTGGAAAAATGGAGCTAGCAATCCTTTACAAGTACATAGTTGACCTGACCAATCTCGGTTCTTGCAACGAGTCTAAACAATGCAATCTCTTCTTAGGTTGTGCAAATATGAGCCGGATGGAAGGAGAGCGACGATGACATCCTTACTTCTTGAACGATTGGGGACGTGATTTTCTTCTCCCGTTGCAACGCACGGGCATGTGGCCTAGTCATTAACTAAAGTCATGACCTCTCCAAACCCATTTTTATCAAAAATACCATAAGATTGAACATTCTCGAAATATGTGGGATCTAAAGTTGACACTCTTCCAGACCCACTTTCAATATTATTGCAAACACTATTATCAATCTCATATTCATCATGAGGCTTAAATAAATTTTCAAGATCATAAGAAGAATCACCCCAATCATGATCAATGCAACAAGTAGTACACATAGAAAAACTAGCATCCCCAAGCTTAGGGTTTTGCATATTATTAGCACAATTGACATCAAGAGAATTTATAGTAAAATCATTGCAATCACGCTTTTTATTCAAGGAGCTATCATGAATCTCTTCATAAATTTCTTCATCACAATTTTCAGATTCAGGAATTTCAAGCGAAACCTCATAAAGATAATCTAGTGCACTCAAATCACTAGAAATTGGTTCATCATAATTAGATTTCTTAAAGAGATTAGCAAGGGGATTAGGATCCATAAACTTTTAGCAAGCAAAGATGAAAGCAAAAAGAAGGCACATTGTAACACAAGATCGAACGGAAGGAGGGCGAATAAAATGGCAAGGGTGAAGTGGGGGAGAGGAAAACGAGAGGCAAATGGCAAATAATGTAATGCGAGGGAGAAGAGTTTGTGATGGGTACTTGGTATGTCTTGACTTGTGCGTACATCTCCCCGGCAAGGGCGCCAGAAATGGCTAGTTGGCGGGAGATCAAAGCTTGATTTGACATGGCGCAAATCTCCCCAGCAACGGCGCCATAAATTCTTCTTGCTACCTCTCGAGCATGCGTTGGTTTTCCCTTAAGAGGAAAGGGTGATGCAGCAAAGTAGCGTAAGTATTTCCCTCAGTTTTTGAGAACCAAGGTATCAATCCAGTAGGAGATTACACGCATATCGCCTAGTACCTGCACAAACAATTAAGAACCTTGCAACCAACGCGATAAAGGGGTTTCCAATCCCTTCACGACCACTTGCAAAGGTGAGATCTGATAAAGATAATAAGATAAATATTTTTGGTATTTTTGTTTTATAGATTGAAAAGTAAAGATTGCAAAATAAATGGCGATAGAAATAGCTTGTTGATGGGAGATTAATATGATGGAAAATAGACTCGGGGGCCATAGGTTTCACTAGTGGCTTCTCTCTAGATAGCATATATTATGGTGGGTGAACAAATTACTGTCGAGCAATTGATAGAAAAGCGCATAGTTATGAGAATATCTAGGCATGATCATGAACATAGGCATCACGTCCGTGACAAGTAGACCGAAACGATTCTGCATCCACTACTATTACTCCACACATCGACCGCTATCCACCATGCATCTAGAGTATTAAGTTCATAAGAACAGAGTAACGCATTAGGCAAGATGACATGATGTAGAGGGATAAACTCAAGCAATATGATATAAACCCCATCTTTTTATCCTCGATGGCAACAATACAATACGTGTCTTGCTGCCCCTGCTGTCACTGGGAAAGGACACCGCAAGATTGAACCCAAAGCTAAGCACTTCTCCCATTGCAAGAAAGATCAATCTAGTCGGCCAAACTAAACTGATAATTCGAAGAGACTTGGAAAGATATCAGATCATGCATATAAGAATTCATAGAAGAATCAAATATTGTTCATAGATATTCTTGATCATAAACCCACAATTCATCAGATCTCGGCAAACACATTGCAAAAAGTATTACATCGAACAGATCTCCAAGAAGATTGAGGAGAACTTTGTATTGAGATCCAAAGAGAGAGAAGAAGCCATCTAGCTAATAACTATGGACCCGAAGGTCTGTGGTAAACTACTCACACATCATTGGAGAGGCTATGGTTTTGATGTAGAAGCCCTCCGTGATCGATTCCCCCTCCGGCTGAGCTCCGAAAAAGGCCCCAAGATGGGATCTCATGAGTACAGAAGGTTGCAGCGGTGGAAAAAGTGTTTTTGGCTCCCCTGGATGTTTTCAGGGTATAAGAGTATATATAGGCGAAATAATTAGGTTGGTGGAGCTGCGAGGGGCCCACGAGGGTGGGGGGCGTGCCTCCCTACCTCGTGGCTTCCTTGCTGCTTCCTTGACTTCCACTCCAAGTCTCCTGGATTGGGTTTGTTCCAAAAACGATCCTCGCGAAGGTTTCATTCTGTTTGGATTCCGTTTGATATTCCATTTCTGCGAAACACTGAAATGGGCAAAAAAACAGCAATTTGCACTGGGCCTTCGGTTAATAGGTTAGTCCCAAAAATAATATAAAAGTGCATATTAAAGCCCATTAAACATCCAAAACAGATAATATAATAGCATGGAACAATCAAAAACTATAGATACGTTGGAGATGTATCAAGCATCCCGAAGCTTAATTCCTGCTCGTCCTTGAGTAGGTAAATGATAAAAACAGAATTTTTGATGTGGAATGCTACCTAACATAATTTTCAATGCAATTCTCTATATTGTGGCATGAGTGTTTAGATCCAAAAGATTCTAGACAAAGTTTTCTTGTTGACATAAAAATGGTAATACTTCAAGCATGCTAACCAAGCAATTATGTCTTATCAAAATAACATAGCCAAATAAAGCTTATCCCTACAAAATCATATAGTTTGGCCATGCTTCATTTTCGTCACACAAAATGCTCCCATCATGCATAACCCCGATGACAAGCCGAGCAATTGGTTCATACTTTTTAACGCGCTTCAGCCTTTTCAACCCTCACGCAATACATGAGCTCAAGCCATGGACATAGCACTATGGGTGGAATCGAGTTGATGATAGGGGCTATGTGAGAAGACAAAAAAGGAGAAAGTCTCATATTGACATGGCTAATTAACGGGCTATGGAGATGCCCATCAATTGATGTCAATGCGAGGAGTAGGGATTGCCCTGCAACGGATGCACTAGAGCTATAAATGTATGAAAGCTCATCAAAGAGAAACTAAGTGGGTGTGCATCCAACTTGCTTGCTCATGAAGACCTAGGGCATTTTGAGGAAGCCCATCATTGGAATATACAAGCCAAGTTATATAATGAAAAATTCCCACTAGTATGTGAAAGTGATAAAATAAGAAACTCTCTATCATGAAGATCATGGTGCTATTTTGAAGCACAAGTGTAGAAAAAGGATAGTAACATTGTCCCTTCTCTCTTTTTCTCTCATATTATTTTTTTCCTTTTTTTATTTGGGCTTCTTTGGCCTCTTTTTTTTCGTCCGGAGTCTCATTCCGACTTGTGGGGGAATCATAGTCTCCATCATCCTTTCCTCACATGGGGCAATGCTCTAATAATGAAAATCATCACACTTCTATTTACTTACAACTCAAGAATTACTCAATTCTTAGAACAAAATACGACTCTATGTGAATGCCTCCAGCGGTGTACCGGGATATGCAATGAATCAAGAGCGACATGTATGAAAGAATTATAAAGGTGGCTTTGCCACAAATACGATGTCAACTACATGATCATGCAAAGCAATATGACAATGATGGAGCGTGTCATAATAAACGGAATGGTGGAAAGTTGCATGGCAATATATCTCGGAATGGCTATGGAAATGCCATAATAGGTAGGTATGATGGCTATTTTAAGGAAGATATAAGGAGGTTTATGTGTGATAGAGCGTATCATATCACGGGGTTTGGATGCACCGGCAAAGTTTGCACCAACTCTCAAGGTGAGAAAGCGCAATGCAAGGTACCGTAGAGGCCAGCAAATTGCGAAAAGGTAAGAGTGCGTATAATCCATGGTCTCACATTAGTCATAAAGAACTCATATACTTACTGCAAAAGTTTACTAGCCCTCGAAGCAAAGTACTACTACGCATGCCCTAGGGGGATAGATTGGTAGGAAAAGACCATCGCTCGTCCCCGGCCGCCACTCATAAGGAAAGAAGTCAAAGAACACCCCATGCGTCAAATTTGTCACACAACGTTCACCATACGTGCATGCTATGGGACTTGCCAACCTCAACACAAGTATTTCTCAATTTCATAATTACCCAACTAGCATGACTCTAACATTACCACATTTATATCTCAAAACAATTATCAAGTATCAAATTTATTATAGTATTTAATGCACTCTATATGAAAGTTTTTAGCCATCTTGGACGCCCATCATATTAGGACTAATTTTATAGCCAAAGAAAATTACCATGCTGTTCTAAAAGACTCTCAAAATAATATAAGTGAAGCATGAGAGATCAATAATTTCTACATAATAAAACCACCACCGTGCTCTAAAAAGGTATAAGCGAAGCACTAGAGCAAAATTATCTAGCTCAAAAGATATAAGTGAAGCACATAGAGTATTCTAATAAATTCTGATTCATGTGTGTCTCTCCCAAAAGGTGTGTACAGCAAGGATGATTGTGTTAAACTAAAAAGAAAAGACTCAAATCATACAAGACGCTCCAAGAAAAATAAATATCATGTGGTGAATAAAAATATAGCATCGAGTAAAGTTACCGATAGACAAAGATGAAAGAGGGGATGCCTTTCGGGGCATCCCCAAGATTAGGCTTTTGGTTGTCCTTGAATTTTTCCTTGGGGTGCCTTGGGCATCCCCAAGCTTAGGCTCTTGCCACTCCTTGTTCCAAAATCCATCAAGTCTTTACCGAAAAACTTGAAAACTTCACAACACAAAACTCAACGGAAAATCTCATGAGCTCCGTTAGTGTAAGAAAACAAACCACCACTTTAAGGTACTATAATGAACTCATTCTTTATTTATATTAGTGTTAAACCTACTCTATTCCAACTTCTCTATGGTTCATACCCCCTGATACTAGCCATAGATTAATCAAAATAAGCAAACAACACACGGAAAACAGAATCTGTCAAAAACAGAACAGTTTGTAGTAATCTGTATTAAACGCAAACTTCTGTTACTCAGAAAAATCTTAAAAATAGGAAGACCTAGATAATTTGTTTATTGATATACTACAATTGGAATCACTATTTTATCTTTCTCTGGTGAATTTTAACAATTGTTTTCGTGAGCAGAAAGTTTCGGACTTTTTCAGCAACATCAAATAATTTTCATCCAAGAAGATCATGTAGGTCTTACTTGGCACAAACACTAATTAAAACATAAAACCAAATCTAACTAGAGGCTAGATGAATTATTTAGTACTAAATAGGAAAAAAGTAAGGAACAAAAATAAAATTGGGTTGCCTCCCAACAAGCGCTATCGTTTAACGCCCCTAGCTAGGCATTGATAATTTTAATGATGCTCACATCAAAGACAAGAATTAAAGCACAAAGAGAGCATCATAGAACATGTGATAAACACATCTAAGTCTAACATACTTCCTATGCATAGGCATTTTATAAGAAAACAAATTATCATAGCAAGCAAAAATTAGCGTATGCAAGGAAGAAGAAAGAGACGATAGCAATCTCAACATGACGAGAGGTAATTTAGTAAGATAAAAATTTCTACAACCATATTTTCCTCTCTCATAATCATTACATGTAGGATCAAAGGAAATTCAACAAAATAGCTATCTCCAAACTGACCCTGTTCTTCGAGGGCATTCTTGGATCCCTGGAGCAGTTTCGCTCCAACAGAGCGACTTCTCTAGCCAATGAGGCCCGGAAGCTTTGACGGGGTGCCCTAACCATGGTCCTCACCGAGGTGGCGTAGTGGAACCCCAACCTCGACTTCGACGCTGTGCTGCAGAGCTTGCTGGAGGATGTGGACCTCGCGGCGCTCGAAGTGCGTATCGAGCCCATCATCAGCCGCGTCGACGGAGTTCGGAGGATAGAGGGCCAGCATGGGGACTAGGCACCCCGTTTCTCATCGCCGCTGCAGGTTCATTACCAAGACAATTTTTACCTTTAGTTAGAAACGCAACAACAATTGGTGTAATATAACTCTGCAGTACTTTGAAACGATGCATGTTATTCCCCTGTTCGATTTCTCTTTGTATGCCCACCATACGTTTAATTATATAGGCTTGCCGGCACGTAAACCCAAGCGGCGGCGCCTTGAGGACGGATCCTCAACAACCTGCCGGGTGTGCTTGCTGCCAGGCAAACCACCTTACCGCTCTCAGCGCGGCCGCTTGAACTATTGAGCGGACTCGAAACAGGGCAAGAGCGTTGCCATTAGCGGAAAGGCCACCCTGCCGATCTTGACATGGCTGTTCGAACTGTTGTGCGGACTCGAAACAGAACAAAGGTGTTGCCAATAGCGGAAGGACCCCATTGCGTACAGGTTTCCTATACAAAGAGCAAGACCTCTGAGGAGAATAACCATACGGGTGGTTGCTGCGTCTGTAGATATTGTCGCTCGCTTGGTCATCTTCTTCCTTGGAGCCCATGGCGACGAGGAACCGCCAAACTAGCTGCTAGGCCGGATTTCCACAACTGCGTCCCCTACCTGGCACGCCAAAGTTGTCGGCGTGAAACGACGCCTATGGGATCACTGGAATCCCTTCTACGGTTGGCGGGCGCGGGGTTGTGCAAAGAGCGGGTCTAGAAACCAACACAAGGATCGTTTACCCAGGTTCGGGCCACAAGGATGCCTAATACCCTAGTCCTGCTTTGGTTTATATTTGAGTGTTCTTAAGCTCTTGAACTAGGTACGGTGCGTGCGTCATCCAAAGGATCTGAATCCTTCCTCAGTACGCCTCGGGCCTCCTTTTATAGTCAAAAGGGGCTGCCACAGTGGCACAAAATGTACAAGCTTATCACATGTCATTACAGGACAAAATGCACTAAATGTGCTACTTATATTAGGTGTCCCCTCGCTTTATCAGGGATGGTAACGAGGCCCGTCCCGGTCGTCGCCGCTCCATCTGGCTTCGACATGCGTCAAGGCCAACAAGGCGTGCAGCGCCACGTCGGCTGGCAGGCTGCTGAGTTGGCATGGTGGTAGGGTCTTCACAAAGATCTGCATGCCACCACGCAGGTGCTTGACTAATTGGATTAATACCCACGTACTGCCACGTGGGTACTTGCTTTAGTTGGTGAGTCGGCCGCTAAGCTGGGGCGGCGATGGGGCGGCAAGGCCTTGCCGTGATCTTGTGTATATTCCCAGCAAGGGTCTTGTCTGGGCCTTGCGAGCGCCCTCGGCAAGAGCCTTGCCGAGGCCTTGCGGGTGTCTTCGGCAAGGAGCCTTATCGGGGCCTCGTGGGCATCCTCGTTAAGGAGCCTTGCGGCTGTCTTGTCTTCTGGTTCTCATATAGACTTCGTAGGCCTTTTGTCTTCACAAAAATCTGCATGCCTCCATGCATGCGCTTCCCGAGCCTTGGTTCCAATGCTGTCGATGGTGTCGGAACTCTCAGGCTCAAGGGTGGCTGTGATGTTGGCGTTGGATGAGCTGCACCAGCAAGGCGCTTGTCGGGGCTAAGTAGGCCGCCCCGGCAAGGGTCTTGACGGGGAGAACCCATATTGTCGCTCTGTCTTCTGCGCCCCTAGTTGTAGTGCTGCTCTGGTATTCTCATGCCTCTGCTTCCCTCTTTTGCCCTGCTAAGTGTGGTCGCAGGCGCGGCTCTGACTGCCCGTGCACAAGTAAAGGGGTACAAAGAGAGCCGCTACTCTTGTACACCGACAGGAGCGCCCGGGCCTGAGCCACACATAAGCGCAATGCGTTGTTGGGCTGGGCCCAGAACGGTGCACGGGCATGTGTGGCGGAGTTTTTACCGCAATAACTTCCTTGTCTGTTGCGCTTCCCCAGGACCCGCGTTGAATGTGTGACATGGGGGTCGTGCGTGGGGCGGTTTGTTGCACACCTGTGTCACGCCGCTGTAAACGGTAAAGAGGCGGCCCGTTCTTCCCATAAAATAGGGAAAACCATGGGCGAGCTGCTCATTTACCCTCCGCGCCCCTTCCACTCTCGGAATCGTCATCCTTCTCTTCTTCCATAAGCGAGAAGCTTTTGCCCCCGCTCGCCGCTGCCGCGTCTCCATTGTGCCTGATCCCCACCCGTTCCCGGTCGCCACGGCACCCAAGATAGGCAAGGGCAAGGGAGTGGCCAAGGACGCCGGGGAGAAGGAGGCGCCGGAGAGCGAATTCGCGGCGCATCGGACGCAACACGCCTACTTCCCCTCCATGGTCGATACTGTCCATCTCAGGGACTACTTCAAGCCCCTGTGGGGGTGTGAGACGATGAGGCACCCTGCCACGCGCATCATCCCCGCCGATTTTGCCGAGGCCGACCCGGATCGATACCCCTTCTTTGTTGATTACTTTTCCTGCGGGCTCTACCCCCCCTTTTTATGATTTCTTCAAAGACGTCCTGCACACCTATGGCTTCCACATTCTGGATTTCACCCCAAATGTGGTGGCATGCATGGCCATTTTTGCCCATCTCTGTGAGGGCTTCGCCGGAATGCATCCCAGCACGACGCTCTTACGCCACTACTTTTATCCTCGTATCCAGAAAGGAGGCGCCATCTCTGGCGGCATCGCCTGGATCCCAAGGAGCTAGGAGATGGGTACGTATACGGAGGGCACTCAGAAGGAGAGGTGGGAAGAGTGGCAGGGACGGTGGTGCTAGATTGAAGAAGAAGATCCACAGGAGTTCTGTTGGGTCCGTCAGGTGCCGCCAATCCGTAGAAATGACTAGGGCGATGTCGACACCAATGATGAGAAGCTCATGGTCGCCATCACCAGGATCCATCGCCTAACCGTGATCGGGCTCACCCTTGAAATGATTGGGGCTGACTTCATCCGCCGCCGGATTGCCCCATTGCATAACAAGGGGAGGCCGGCCTGGGATTACAGGAATGAGGCTGACATCATGAGGCTCCGCCCTGGCTTGAACCACAACTTCACGGTGATGGGGCACGCCCACTTTTGCCAGAGTCTCTTTCAGCTCGACGTGGACCGCGACGGCAGGGCTGAGAGGACCGGCAAGGCCGCGAAGGCCGGCAAGGCCGTCAAGGGGGCCTTGTTTGGGTTGCCGGCGGGAGTGGTCCTGTTGAGCAACAATTCTCGCCAGACTGACATCATTGATATGATGCTGTACTTCAATCTGCACGGCCTTGACCCGAGCTGGTTCGAGCCGGAAGTGGGGCGGGTGCAGGATTTTTTTGATAGCTTGTCGGAAGGTACGTCCGTGATGAGCCACTTCTTATCCGGGATACCACCAAGGAGGAGCTGGACTACATTGCCGCCAGGGCGGTGGAGGCGGCGCTTGCCCGAGAGGCCGACAGCCCTGGCGCCATGGAGGACGAGGCCGGCGCGGCCACGGAGGATAAGGAGCTCGCTGAATGGGTGGAGTCTGCTGGGAAGGCCAGCAGTGCCGGCGACGGGGCTCCTCTTGTCGAAGATGTGGTCGAAGAGTCGACCGAGGAGGAGGCCAAGGCTAACGACCCTTCGGCCACAGGGAGGAGACACATCCTGTGTCGGGCTGGCTCTAGCGAGCCAGTTTGGCCCGGCAGGGCCGTGCAGCGGCAACAAGTTCAGGAGTAGTCCGTGCGCCAGACGAGGGCCACAGCAGCGAAGAAGGCGGTGAAGGTCACGGTGGGGAAGAAGAAGGCGACTGCGTCTTCTTCGTCCAAGCATCGCAAGACTCCATCCCCTTCCCCTCCTCCCGCAGATGTCGACCTGGAGGTCAACTTCAATCTTGGGTCTCTTAGCCCAAGGAGGAAGAGGAAGGCAGCGGAAGAGGAGGTGGAGGACGAGTAAGCATTCTGCCCTTCATCATCCCCGATCCTTCAGACTGTGTCGCTTTTCTTGACTTGTTTTCATCTTTGCAAGGATAGGGAGATGTTGGCCCAGAGGGTGGCGAAGAGGGCCAAGGCCTCGACGGGCGGCCAGTGATACATCTCCAATGTACCTATAATTTTTGATTGTTCCATGCTAATATATTATCTGTTTTGGATGTTTAATGGGCTTTATTATACACTTTTATATTATTTTTGGGACTAACCTATTAACCCAAGGCCAAGTGAAAATTGTTGTTTTTTTGCCTATTTCAGTGTTTCACAGAGAAGGAATATCAAACGGAGTCCAAACGAAATGAAACCTTCGGGAGAGTTATTTTTGGAACAAACGCAATCTAGGAGACTTGGAGTGGACGTCAAGAAAGAAACGAGGAGGCCACGAGGCAGGAGGGCATGCCCCCCACCCTCGTGGGCCTCTCGTGGCCACACCGACCTACTTCTTTTTCCTATATATTCTCATATACCCCGAAAACATCCGAGAGCACCACGAAACCCTATTTCCACCGCCGCAACCTTCTGTACCCGTGAGATGCCATCTTGGTGCCTTTTTCGACGTTCCGTCGGAGGGGGAATCGGTTACAGAGGGCTTCTACATCAACACCATAGCCTCTCCAATGATGTGTGAGTAGTTTACCACAGAGCTTTGGGTCCATATTTATTAGCTAGATGGCTTCTTCTCTCTCTTTGGATCTCAATACAAAGTTCTCCTCGATTCTCTTGGAGATCTATTCGATGTAATTCTTTTGTGGTGTGTTTGTTGAGATCCGATGAATTGTGGGATTATGTTCAAGATATCTATGAACAATATTTGGTTCTTCTCTAAATTCTTATATGTATGATTTGTTATCTTTGCAAGTCTCTTCGAATTATTGGTTTAGTTTGGCCTACTAGATTGATCTTTCTTGCAATGTGAGAAGTGCTTAGCTTTGGGTTCAATCTTAAGGTGTCCTTTCCCAGTGACAGCAGGGGCAGCAACGCACGTATTGTATTGTTGCCATCGAGGATAAAAGGATGGGGTTTTTATCATATTGCTTGAGTTTATCCCTCTACCTCATGTCATCTTGCCTAATGCGTTACTCTGTTCTTATGAACTTAATACTCTAGATGCATGCTGGATAGCGGTCAATGTGTGGAGTAATAGTAGTGTATGCAGAATTGTTTCGGTCTACTTGTCGCGGACGTGATGCCTATATACATGATCATGCCTAGATATTCTCATAACTATGCGCTTTTGTATCAATTGCTCGACAGTACAGTACAAAAAATATACTTCCGTGATGATACATGTTTGTCACAGTAGGTCGCGTTTTTTGTCATGCATGTACATCCATGACGATTTTATGACAGAATCAAGATAGTATACCTGTGCTGTCATAGAAGTGTTCCATGACATTACCAAAATTATCATCACGGAAGTGTCCACTTCCATGACGATAAATCGCGCGTCAGAGATGTGCTTTCGTCAAGGGTGACCGACACGTGGCATCCACCGTAACAGAACGCTGTTAAGCTATCGGGTCTAGTTTTGGATTTGATAACCCGTTAACAGCCCCGACCAATGGGGATTTTCGATGTGTAAAATCATCATTGGCTGGAGGAAACATGTGTCGGCTCACCGTTGGGATAAATGTCATCCACTCATTGGACCGAAGGCGCCTATGATACGGGGACACGTGGCACGGCCCAACAGAGGCCAATTCCTGTGAAAAGGCCGACCCGTTTGACTTGGTCAAAAGGTGGCGGGCCGGCCCACGGAAAGCCTGTTAACGGCCTGTTCGCATATAGCCCATTTATAGCCCGCTAACCCAGGGGCCATTACGACCTCTTCGAATTAGGCCCAGTAGCGTCATCTGGGTCATCCAATATAATTCCAGCCTGTTTTAACTTCCAGCCCATGTGTGGCCCATGACTTCTTTCGGCCCATATGAGGCCCTTTGTAACTCTTGGCCCATTAACGGCCCGTGGTGAAACTGGCCCGTAACGAATAGTGTATCACTTTATACCCATTAACGGCCCGTTGTTCCATTGGGCCGTTTCCAGCCCAAGTTATCTTTCGGCCTTCTCAGGGCCCATTGATTCTTGGGCTCATTTGCAGCATTCGGTTACATACGGCCCGTTACTGTCATTTTCTGCTTGTGCACCAAATTCAGCCCGTCGTTACAGTTGGCCCGTTTGTGGACCGTTAATACGTTGGGCCGTTTTCATGTCAAAGAAAACCAGTTGGGCTATTTTCATATATGGCCTATTAACGTCCTGTTATGGTCCACGAATAGTACGACCCATGATTGGCGAAATGATGATATGCCCCGTAGAAGGCCCATGGATCCTACGGCCCGTATGAGGCCCATGGATCGTACAGCCCGTAGAAGGCCCATGGATCATACAGCCCGTAGAAGGCCCATGGATCCTAAGGCCCTTATAGAAGGCCAATGGATCCTACGGCCCGTATAGAAGGACAATGGATCCTACGGCCTGAAGAAGGCCCATGGATCATACGGCCCGCAGGAGGCCCATGGTTACAACAGTCCATGTGTTGCCATGATTATTTTGGCCTAGTTACCAAAAATAGGCTATTGTGGCCACTAGAAAAACATAGAAAAAGAACTGCAGTGACTACTAGAAAACAACTAAACAAGACAATAAGGAAATAAATAAGCAAGCAATTAATGCTAGCCTATTACCGCTATTAGACATATTACATCCACTGGGCATCAAAGTTCACCACCAGTGCAAATATAGGGAACAAAGCAGCATATTACGTACACTAACCATCAAAATTGGCCACCAGTGCAAATAAATTCGGCAGCAAAACAAGAGCATAACTGAAAAAACTGCAGAAGAGCTCAAGAAACGTTCTCCTAGGTATCCACCACGCTGGCAATAAGCTGAGCAAGCTTATTAGCTTTGTCCTGTTTGGCACTAAAATCCTCCAATGCTTGTTGTTGCACCAGAAAGTATGCATCTGAATGCTCCAGGGACTTCCACAATCCTTCCGCTTCTTGTCGCAGCACAGCTGATCGATGTCTTTCAGCTTGTAGTTGAGACTCAAGAAACTGAACTGAATCAGACAGTGAGTTTGAATAGCTTGTGCAAGCGGTAGTGGCCAGTAACTTGAACACTAAACCAAGACAGGACTTTGGGGTTGTCTCGCTGTCTTCAAGATAGTCTTCCTTAGCTGTTTTATCAGCTTTTTTGGAGACTAACAAGGATATGTCACTATCCTGAACCTTATCTGCATTACTAACTTTACCATTGCTTAATAAGGCACTCTTCCTCAATATTCTGTCAGCATTCTATTGCCACATAACAAGTTTAGCATGTACTAGTATATGAAACTCATTTCGGTGAACCAGTTCATTAGTAAGGTGGACAGGATTAAACTACCAAATCTTCTATTGCCAAGTACTAGTACATAATAAAAGCATCAAACAAACATATATCTATTTCCTATGGTCACTGCATTGTCTTGCCAAATGAAAATAGAGACACGGTTCAAATCATATCAGTTCAAGACAAAGCAGCAGTGAAAGAATACAAAGTGTGGGAAACTACATGGCACAAAAAGATTTCAGTTGGGTACCACGGGTCTACATGTACAACAACACTATTGGCTCTGTTGTGATGCTAGTAATGTGCATGATATGAAAGTCAACTGTATACACAATTGAAATTGAAATCAACAGAGCTATTGATAAGGCAAACCTGTTAAAGAAACATGTGTGAACATACCTGCTGTGCCATTGGAGTTTCAATTGGATCCTTCAATTTAAAAATAAGTTTGTATGAGTAAATACAGTGATACAAGAGCAAAGCAATCATAAAAAAGGCGCACCTAAGCAAGCGCTTAAGCGCACCTAGGCTCTAGGCATTGGCAAAGCACATTGCGCATAACTTTGCTTAATCTGTGCATAACTGCGCATAAGCATGCACTTTGGTCAGTAAAGCGCAAGGTGGTCGCAAAACGCACAATTACCGCCTAGCGCTTTTTTGAACTATGATAGCAATGGAATCTTAAATTAGAACATCTGTTCTTCAGGTTTAGGCACTTGTTCTACATGAACAAAGTACAGTAAGATGCAAGAATATAATACTTAAAAAGAGAAAATGAGCTCATAAACCTTACCACATTCTTGATTCGGGACCAGTACAGAACAAGGCGTTCCCAGTCATCGTCCAGTAAATGTGTCTCAGGAGAACGTAAGGGAATTTGATGAGTTTCTTTGCCGGTGAAGTACGTTTTCTTTAGGTAATTCCGATACTGCCACCAAGCATTCTTGAAGATAGCAGAGGTATTAGCACAGGTTACCTCATCTTGAGTTTCCAAATCGGTCCTTCTCTATACAGAAAAATGGTAAAATTTGTTGTATTATGACCATAATGGAGGTAGGATGTATGGGACAAAGCAAATTAATTACCATGAATAACATTACTTACACATAACTCCTGGATAAACACCTGCAACTGGCATTTTCCTTCATCTTCAGTATAATATTTCCAAGAAGGGAAGATACACACATATGATTTAACAACATCAAATGCGATAGATGCTAAACTATGACTAGATGGTTGTGCTTCCTCCACAGGAATAGGCGTACTAACTGGTGGAGTTGGGGTTCGCCGTGATAGTACTAGCCCTTTGGGCACCGGAGCTGCCTTACTAACTACTCTTGTTTGGGAGCTCTGTGGTGGAGATGGTGCTGTGTCAACAGGAACTGGGTCACTATCGGCTGGGGTTGAGGTTAGATTGGGTGAAGATGGTTCTCTGTCCATCGCAGTAGGGGTACAATCTGCGAGAGTTTGGGTTATGTGTGGTAGGGCTGGTTCTTGTGCATGTACAACCTGGGTGCTATCTCCACCAAGAGGTAGCACTGTTTTATTTGAAGACCGTGTTTTTAGTCCACTAGATACTGGCATCACCCGCTCCAATTCAAATGGCTGATAAATAGGAAACATAGTTGAATGTACAGACATTGTATGAGAGACAGATGCAATAGATAGTGTGGAAAAAAGAGGGCATGAAATAGTTGACATGTATATTGTTTAACTAAAACGGATAGCATGACATAATTTCACATATATGATGTCTATCTAAACTAGATAGCATAGCATAACATAATTCAAAGATATGATGAATAACTAAACAGGATCGCATGACATAATTCACCTACATGTTATCTAAGTAATCAAGATAGCATCATTTAATTCACATATGTGATTTATATGCTAAACAGAGGGCATTCGATATGATGTCTGAACTAAGAACATGGTGTTGAATATTGTGTATATGATGTCTAAACTATGCAATGCAAGACACCATATGCATCATATGAGCAGTATAACCGTGCCAAGTTAGAGCATACACCTCGGTGGGGGAATAGGACTGGTCATCTGTCTCAGAATCCATCTTTGAGGAGTTATCGGGACCCAACAAGAGATATGCTTCGACAGGTAGCACTGTCTGCTCTGAAGGCCTTGTTTTCACTCTAGATTTTTTCCATCTCCCACCCAAATGGCTGATTCACAGGAAGAGTAGTTTAATGTACAAACATTGTCGACAAATGGAAATGTAATGAAGAAAAGGATGGGAAAGATATCATTCAAATATATGATGTCGGGTTAAACAGGATGGCATTGCACATTTCACATATATTATGGTTGGCTAAAAGACATGAGACTACATAATTCCCATATATGATATAGAAACTAAATAGGTGGCATTAGAGAACATGTCTAAACTAAGTAGATGGCATATATGATGTCAAAAGTAGGCACTGCAAGGAAACATATGCATGATATGACTAACATCATCATTCCAAGGTAGAGCAAACACATTGGGGGGTAAATAGGAGTGGTCAGCGGCATCTGAATCCACCTCAGAACAGATATCTTCCTCTGGATTACAATCTGGAGAGGGGTGGGGAGGGTTTGCCATTGAACCCACCATGGAGCGATGTCTGCATGATATTGTATTGCCGCACAAAACTCTTCTCTTTTTCTCTACATGTTCAGCATGACTGTGTACAATATCTGACATGCATACGAAAAAAATATGGTGAGATTATGTAAGGAGAGCATCAGAAATTTAGAGTGATGGTAACAACCAGTGGATGGATCCAAAAATAATGATAACAAGCTGATGATTGCTTTAATTTAATAGACATATGATGATTGCTTTACTATTTGTTTCCCACCCAAGATGAACAACATAGGCATACCCCAGGTGAACCAGATATTAGACAGACATACTATTCATTGCTGCCTCGATATGTGCCCCACAACTAATTTAGAACTCAAGTTTGAACATTAATTTGGACCTGACTTGGAGTCCAAGAGGTGAACAGGACGATAAAGTAGCAGGTAATTTTAAGCAATGCATAACATAAGCAAAAACAAAAGAGTGCGACCTCTCTTGTGGACCCGTGTACTCCTCGGTTCATCTGCTGAGTCGATATGGTGATGCCGTTGCGGTGGGTGCCGGTGGCAGGGCAGGAGATCTAAGGCGGCAAAAGATGGTCAGGAGTCGTGATGTCTGGTTTGGTGGATGCTTCTGTCGATGGAGCAGCTCAAGTGAGGTGGACGACGTCGCGGCAGGAGCAGGACAAACCACACAAAGTTCCCTTTGACACCTACCTGTAACTGAAGTAATTCTGTAAGGGCTCATTTGGCTTGCATGATTCTAAAAACGCAGGGATAGGAAAAACACGGAATAGGATAGGAATGCACATGGTAAACAGAGCATTTGTAAACACATGATTTCTGCCAACTTGGGTGTTTGGTTTACAGGAATTGGAAGAGCAGAGGAATGCAAAGAAACATGGCCAAAATAAAGTGAAACCATATGAAAGTGTGTACAGTTAGAATGTTATTCTGCCACTAATGCACTTGGTCTTGTTTTCATGCATAGGATTTTGAAAAGTAGGTCCAGGTGGATGTTTTGCTTCATTCCTTTCAACAAAATGCATGAATAATTGAATAGTAGAGTGCCACTGGAAAATTCCCTATTGCTATGTTTTTCCGTTGAACCAAAATAGCCCTAATGGATCGACATAGATGTATAGTAATAAGTGATGCAACAAGTGTACAACCTCTTTGCCGTAGCCATGTAGACCTCAGCATCATTGGGTTGGTCGCTGAAGCAGTTGAGGCAGATGTGGTTGTCGGAGGTGTGGAGGAAGATCTGAGGAATCTGTAGACAGCGTCCAGGGCACTGCTCTATTGTGATGGATCGTTCTGTCGTTGGAGCAGCTCCAGTGAGCCGTAAGACGTTAAGGCTGAAGCAGCACAAGACATACATCATCAATCTCAAGTGGGATTCTAATAGCATCTCCAATAAATGATGTAAAATAGATGTAAAAATTACATCACCAAAAACCATCAGACTACAACAGATGAGGTAAAAACTATTGACTCTAAACTTAACTATTGAAACTGAAATTTACTGTGGAATCTGAATGTTACCGTCGAAACTGAACGCAATGGCAGCAGAGGGGAACTTGACATGTAGTTTAGGGAGGGCCTGCAGTTCATCTTCAACCTGCACCCCCCTGAGCCGCCAGCCACCACCGGCCGAACCACCGGCCCCACCGCCGCCTCTCCGCCCCGAAACAACTCCCCGCCGCCGCCTTGGCCAGCCCTCTAGGCCCCCCTCCCCCACCCTGAACCCTAAGATAGATAGTGGGGTACCTCTCCGGCAAGCCCCCGTCCCCGCCGCGGGTGGTTCTTTCTTAACTCCGGCGAGCCCGCCAACCCCTGAAAATCGACTGACCCTGTTGGGGTATGGGGTCCCAGCAAACCCTTAAGGTTCGAACACTAGGGTGCACGCGAAGTCTTTCCCTTCAATCGATCTACGCTCTAGATTGCTAGGATCTAGCGGACGAACTCATAACACAGAAGGACACAGGGTTTATATTTGTTCAGGCCATCATTGTGGTGTAATACCCTACTCCGGTGTGGTGGTGGTGGATTGCCTCTCGGGCTAATGATGAACAATACAAAGGAAGAACGGCCTCCTGAGGTCGGGGCGTTCTTGAGCTCGGTGAGCTTGTGTGTGTGGGGGTGGTCTCTCTCTCTAACTAAGATCATATCGTCCTCTCAAGCTTCCATCCTCCCCTCTCCACTGTGGTGGCTAGTCCTATTTATAGAGGCCCTGGTCCTCTTCCCAAATATCGAGCAGGAAGGGAGCCAACAATGGCGGGCTAATTTGAAGGGGGACATCTAGTACAAGCTATCCTGACAAAAGTAGTCTTCGCGTGCACAAAGTTCTGGTGGTGACGCTGCTCTGGGCTCCACGGTGACCTCCGTCTTACAGTCCATGGTCTTGGTCTTATTGCATCGAAATGGAAACCTTTGCCTGAGGCCTCAGTACTCCGTGGCTGCGCGTGCCCCCTTTGCACCAAAGAGGAAATAAGGATGTTGTGTGCGCTGGCGCCCGCCTGGTGTCGATCGTCACGGCTCACGTCACGAGAACCTCATGAGGTTTGCCTCGCCTTGATATCTCCGCTCCTCGTGAGCCTTCTTGGCTACGCCACTCCAGAGGAGGTCTTGCGTCGTCCGCCTCGCGAGGCTTGGCCCCTCACGAGGGTCTTGGGTGCTTTGTTGGTGAGGATGGGCCGTACGGCCTGCTGGCTCAGCCATGCCGCGGGCCGCAGGCAGGAAAGTCTAGGGACCCCCGTTCCCGGAACACCGACAGTAGCCCCCGGGCCCAAGGTGCGCGTGGGCTTGGCTTCGCGGTGAAGCCAAGGGTCAAGCTTGAAGCGCCGCGGGCCCCCAAAGCCTACGGCCTCGGTTGACGCGTCGCGGTTGATTGGACATGGGCGTCCTCACTTCCCCATGCTGCTTCGGCGACTGCACGACTTGACAAGTCCTTGCGATATGCAAGGGAAACCATCATTACCTGTGATCGTGGGAGACGCCGGTTGGCCTTCTCTTGCTATAAATGGGGAGGGGGCGGAGCCCCCGTTGCCCATCTCTTCCTTGCTTGCTTCCTCCTTTTTGCTCCATTGCTTGCAGTGCCCCCGATGGCGCCTCAAAGGAAGTTCTCTGCCACCGAGAAGGGTAAGGCCCCTCGCGAGGGCCCTGGTTCCCTGGTGCCCAAGAGCGGTCGCGGATGCCCGCGCAAGGATGCTGCGTCCCCCACCGTGGCCCACCGTCAAGGCAGCGCCACGGCACACGGAGGGGGTCGTCCCAACCGTGGCAGTCTAGTCGACGAGGGGAGGTGCGCGATGGTGGCAAGGCCTCCCCGCCCACGCTTCCATTCAGCGGAGGCGTCGCCGGAGTTCGTTGTTTGGTCAGAAAACCCGGCCGGCAACTGGCTCCAGCTTCCGCGCTTCTTTGTCGCCGAGCTGCCGGCCCCTGGTCCAGGGGGCTCTGGTTGCAGGCGGATGGTTGCTGCAGCAAGGCCTCCTGGGTCGCGGTCGAGACTTCTACCGCGGGCAACATCGCCCTGACCCGCGGCTGGCAGACGTTCGCCCGCGCGCGCGGCCTGGGCAGGCAGTGCACGCTCCAATTCAAGTATGATGACGGGTCGACCCTCTTCGTAAGGGTGTTCGAGGAAGATGGCCGCCGCGCTGGATGCTGCCCCGAGACGAACGACGGCGAGGAGGTGCTCGGCCTGGGCGACGGTCATGACGAGGGTGAGGGCGAGCCTGCCCTCAGCGGCGACCGCATCTCCTCCAGCTACGAGGGCTCTTCCTCCTGCGATAGCTCCAGCAGCATTGGCTACGGTCAGCCGCCGCGCTCGCTTCGAAGGAGGCAGCGGGTCATCTCGTCGCCACGCCTCCGTGAAGCGTGAGGAGGGGTCTAGCTAGGCTTGGGCGTCGCTAAGGTCATGCCCCTGTAGATTGTTGAAACGCCGCTTTGTTTGGTTTTTTCCTTTCTTTCCCTGCACCAGAAAATGAAACCAGTATGGGCCTAGAGAGGTGTGTATCGAACTATGGTTCTTGGTTAATGCAACGTGCGTGTTATTCCCATGCCATGCTGTTATTTTGCGCAGAGATAACCTAACCTGGTGTGTTTGGGACGCTCCTTCCTTCGCGAGATAGCTGTGTTTGCTCAGGAACTGCAAGAATTTGTTAGGGGGTGCGCTAGAGGATTTTTCCATTCGCCTGAACCTTGACTTGGCGCTTTGCATTGCGGTACCCGAGGGGCACAGATTTAGGAGAGTTGCGCCAGCTTCTAGGCTCGAACGAGGGTGACTCGCAAGAAGGCAGAGAGAAGGAAAAGCTCACGAGGGCACCTGCCTAGCCCCCTAGCGAGGTATGCGAGAGAGAGATCACGGGTAAACCAGAGCCGAAAATGTGGTAAAAGGCGAAGGAACCAAATCAGCAAGGAACGCCAAAAGGCAAACTCGATTAAGGAAAAGCAAGCCAACTATGGAAAGCAAATGAAAAGCCGCGTCCGGCACCTAATCTAGTCTTTGAGTCTTCTCACTAGCGCGGAGCTAAGTGCTGTCCACTAGGCGTGGGAGGGAGCCTCAAGGCCTGAGGCCAGCGCTCCTGAGACTCCGGGGCATGTATAGCCCCAACTCATTATCACATGAGAGTGTCACGGGCGGTGATTCTTCACAGGCACCAGGCCTTGCTTCATAGGCTCTGGGCCTTGCTTCTCAGGCTCTGGGCCTTGCTTCTCAGGCTCTAGGCCTTGCTTCTCAGGCTCCGGGCCTTGCTTCATGGGTAGAACTTCCAGAGGTGCTGGATGTTCCAGGCGTTTTGGATTGGTGTCCCCTCTTGCACCTCCAAGCGCACGGCGCCAGGCCTGGAGATGTGAATGACCCTGAACGGGCCCTCCCACATGGTTGAGACCTTGTGCAAGCCTTCCCTAGAGAGAACCCGCCTCAGGACCAGGTCACCCATCTCGAGCATCCTAGAGCGAATGTTGCGGCAGCGGTAGCGCCGCAGCGCTTGCTGGTACCTTGCCGCCCTTAATGCAGCTTCGCGACGTCGTTCCTCCCCTAGCACGAGATCCATCCCCTACATGGCGTCCTGCTGTGTTTCGTCGAATGCCAAGACCCGTGTGGAGCGATGCCTGACCTCGTGAGGGAGGACTGCTTCAGCTCTGTAGACGAGGAAGAATGGAGTCTCGCCCGTTGGCTTGGTAGCAGTGGTGCGGATGGACCACAGCACGGACTGGAGCTTGTCGTGCCAGCCCCTGCCGCAGGCCTCCATCTTCTTCTGGAAGGTCCTGGTCTTGAGGCCCCTCAGGACCTCAGTGTTGGCGCACTCGGCCTGACCATTGCTCCTGGGGTGGGCTACCAAAGCGTAGCAGATCTGCGTTCCAAGGTTAGCAAAGTAGGTTTTAAAGAGGTTACTAGTGAACTGCGAGCCGCTATCTGTGATGATGCGGTTGGGGACCCCGAAGCAGCTCACGAGGCCCTTGATGAACTTGACGACAGAGCCGGCTGGAATGGTTCGGACGACTTCCACCTCTGCCCACTTAGTGAACTTATCGATGGTGACGTAGAGATAGTGGTAGCCCCCTGGCGCTCGTGGGAACGGGCCTAGGATGTCCAGCCCCCAGACGGCGAACGGCCACGTGAGCGGGATGGTTTGGAGGCCCTGAGCAGGCTGATGGATTTACTTGGCGTGGAATTGGCAAGCTTCGCAGGACTTCACCAGCTCGGCTGTGTCGTTAAGTGCTGTAGGCCAATAGAATCCGCTGCGGAAGGCCTTGCCGACGAGGGTCCGTGATGACAAGTGATGTCCACAGTCCCCGCCGTGTATGTCAGTCAGCAGCTCCCTCCCTTAATCACCGGAGATGCAGCGCAACGTGACGTCGTTCGGTCGTTTCCTGTACAACTCGCCGTCTTGAATGCAGTATGCCGTGGCCTGTCGGGACACGCGCTCCGCGTCCTCTTCTTTTTCCGGCACTATCCCATGCATCAGGTACTCCCTGAACTCCTTGGTCCAGCACTCCTCCTGGGGCTCAAGTGTTGGGGAACGTAGTAATTTCAAAATTTTCCTACGCTCACGCAAGATCATGGTGATGCATAGCAACGAGAGGGGAGAGTGTTGTCCACGTACCCTCGTAGACCGAAAGCAGAAGCGTTAGCACAATGCGGTTGATATAGTCATACGTCTTCACGATCCGACCGATCCAAGTACCGAACGCACGGCGCCTCCGAGTTCAGCACACGTTCAGCTCGATGACGTCCTGCGAATTCCGATCCAGCAGAGCTTCACGGGAGAGTTCCGTCAGCATGACGGCATGGTGACGATGATGATGTTGCTACCGACGCAGGGCTTCGCCTAAGCACCGCTACGATATGACCGAGGTGGAATATGGTGGAGCGGGGCACCGCACACGGCTGGGAGAAAACAACTGATCAACTTGTGTGTCTTTGGAGTGCCCCTACCCCCGTATATAAAGGAGTGGAGGAGGGGAGGGTCGGCCCTCTCTATGGCGCGCCCTAGGGGAGTCCTACTCCCACCGGGAGTAGGATTCCCCCTTTCCTAGTAGAACTAGGAGCCCTTCCATGTAGTAGGAGTTGGAGGGAAGGAAAGGGAAGGGAAAAGGAGAAGGAAGCAAGGCCCCCCCCTCCCTAGTCCAATTCAGACCAGCCCATGGGGAGGGGTGCGGCCACCCTTTGAGGCCTTTCTCTCCTTTCCCGTATGGCCCATTAAGGCCCAGTACGAATTCCCGTAACTCCCCGGTACTCCTGAAAATACCCGAATCACTCGGAACCTTTCCGATGTCCGTATATAGTCATCCAATATATCGATCTTTATGTCTCGACCATGTCGAGACTCCTCGTCATGTCCCCAATCTCATATGGGACGCCGAACTCCTTCGGTACATCAAAACACATAAACTCATAATATAACCGTCATCGAACTTTAAGCGTGCGGACTCTACGGGTTCGAGAACTATGTAGACATGACTGAGACAGTCTCCTGTCAATAACCAATAGCGGAACCTGGATGCTCATATTGGCTCCTACATATTCTACGAAGATCTTTATCGGTCAAACCGCATAATAACATACATTGTTCCCTTTGTCATCGGTATGTTACTTGCCCGAGATTCGATCGTCGGCATCTCAATACCAAGTCCTAGTTCAATCTCGTTACCGGCAAGTCTCTTTACTCATTCCGTAATACATCATCTCGCAACTAACTCATTAGTTGCAATGCTTGCAAGGCTTAGGTGATGTGCATTACCGAGAGGGCCCAGAGATACCTCTCCGACAACCGGAGTGACAAACCCTAATCTCGAAATACGCCAACCCAACAAGTACCTTCGGAGACACCTATAGAGCACCTTTATAATCACCCAGTTATCTTGTGACGTTTGGTAGCACACAAAGTGTTCCTCCGGTAGACGGGAGTTGCATAATCTCATAGTCATAGGAACATGTATAAGTCATGAAGAAAGCAATAGCAACAAAATAAACGATCAAGTGTTAAGCTAACGGAATGGGTCAAGTCAATCACATCATTCTCCTAATGATGTGATCCCGTTAATCAAATGACAACTCATGTCTATGGTTAGGAAACATAACCATCTTTGATCAACGAGCTAGTCAAGTAGAGGCATACTAGTGACACTCTGTTTGTCTATGTATTCACACATGTATTATGTTTCCGGTTAATACAATTCTAGCATGAATAATAAACATTTATCATGATATAAGGAAATAAATAATAATTTTATTATTGCCTCTAGGGCATATTTCCTTCAATCTCCCACTTGCACTAGAGTCAATAATCTAGTTCACATCGACATGTGACCAACACCCAAAGGGTTTACTAGAGTCAATAATCTAGTTCACATCGCTATGTGATTAACACCCAAAGAGTACTAAGGTGTGATCATGTTTTGCTTGTGAGAGAAGTTTAGTCAACGGGTCTGCCACATTCAGATCCGTACGTATTTTGCAAATTTCTGTGTCAACAATGCTCTGCACGGAGCTACTCTAGCTAATTGCTCCCACTTTCAATATGTATCCAGATTGAGACTTAGAGTCATCTGGATCAGTGTCAAAACTTGCATCGACGTAACCCTTTACGACGAACCTTTTGTCACCTCCATAATCGAGAAACATATCCTTATTCCACTAAGGATAATTTTGACCAATGTCCAGTGATCTACTCCTAGATCACTATTGTACTCCCTTGCCAAACTCAGGGCAGGGTATACAATAGGTCTGGTACACATCATGGCATACTTTATAGAACCTATGGCTGAGGCATAGGGAATGACTTTCATTCTCTCTCTATCTTCTGCCACGGTCGGGTTTTGAGTCTTACTCAACTTCACACCTTGTAACACAGGCAAGAACTCCTTTTTGACTGTTCCATTTTGAACTACTTCAAAATCTTGTCAAGGTATGTACTCATTGAAAAACTTATCAAGCGTCTTGATCTATCTCTACAGATCTTGATGCTCAATATGTAAGCAGCTTCACCGAGGTTTTTCTTTGAAAAGCTCCTTTCAAACATTCCTTTATGCTTTGCAGAATAATTCTACATTATCTCCGATCAATAATATGTCATTCACATATACTTATTAGAAATGTTGTAATGCTCCCACTCACTTTCTTGTAAATACAGGCTTCACCGCAAGTCTGTATAAAACTATATGCTTTGATCAACTTATCAAAGCGTATATTCTAACTCCGAGATGCTTGCACCATTCCATAGATGGATCGCTGGAGCTTGCATGTTTTGTTAGTACCTTTAGGATTGACACAACCTTCTGGTTGCATCATATACAACTCTTCTTTAATAAATCCATTAAGGAATGCAGTTTTGTTTATCCACTTGCCAGATTTCATAAAATGCGGCAATTGCTAACATGATTCGCACAGACTTAAGCATAGATACGAGTGAGAAACTCTCATCGTAGTCAACACCTTGAACTTGTCAAAAACCTTTTTTGCGACAATTCTAGCTTTGTAGATAGTGACACTACTATCAGCATCCGTTTTCCTCTTGAAGATCCATTTAATATCAATGGCTTGCCGATCAATGGGCAAGTCAATCAAAGTCCATACTTTGTTCTCATACATGGATCTCATCTCAGATTTCATGGCCTCAAGCCATTTCGCGGAATCTGGGCTCATCATCGCTTCCTCATAGTTCGTAGGCTCGTCATGGTCAAGTAACATGACCTCTAGAACAGGATTACCGTACCACTATGGTGCGGATATCACTCTGGCTTACCTACGAGGTTCGGTAGTAACTTGATCTGAAGTTACATGATCATCATCATTAGCTTCCTCACTAATTGGTGTAGTAGTCACAGGAACAGATTTCTGTGATGAACTACTTTCCAATAAGGGAGCAGGTACAGTTACCTCATCAAGTTCTACTTTCCTCCCACTCACTTCTTTCGAGAGAAACTCCTTCTCTAGAAAGGATCCATTCTCAGCAACGAATATCTTGCCTTCGGATCTGTGATAGAAGGTGTACCCAACAGTTACTTTTGGGTATCCTACGAAGACGCACTTCTCTGACTTGGGTTTGAGCTTATCAAGATGAAACTTTTTCACATAAGCATCGCAACTCCAAACTTTAAGAAACGACAACTTTGGTTTCTTGCCAAACCATAGTTCATACTGTGTCGTCTCAACGGATTTAGATGGTGCCCTATTTAACGTGAATGCAGTTGTCTCTAATGCATAACGCCAAAACGATAGTGTTAATCGGTAAGAGACATCATAGATCGCACCATATCTAATAAAGTACGGTTACGATGTTCGGATACACCATTACACTGTGGTGTTCCAGGTGGCGTGAGTAGTGAAAGTATTTCACATTGTTTTAACTGAAGGCCAAACTCGTAACTCAAATATTCTCCTCCACGATCAGATCATAGAAACTTTATTTTCTTGTTACGATGATTTTCCACTTCACTCTGAAATTATATGAACTTTTCAAATATTTCAGACTTTTTTTCATCAAGTAGATATACTCATATCTGCTCAAATCATCTATGAAGATCAGAAAATAATGATACCTGTCATGAGCTTCAATATTCATCGGACCACATACATCAGTATGTATGATTTCCAACAAATCTGTTGCTCGCTCCATTGTTCCAGAGAACAGAGTCTTAGTCATCTTGTCCATGAGGCATGGTTCGCAAGCATTAACTGATTCATAATCAAGTGATTCCAAAAGCCCATCAGCATGGATTTTCTTCATGCGCTTTACACCAATATGACCTAAACGGCAGTGCCACAAATAAGTTGCACTATCATTATTAACTTTGCATCTTTTGGTTTCAAGATTATGAATATGTGTATCACTATGATCGAGATCCAACGAACCATTTTCATTGGGTGTGTAACCATATAAAGTTTTATTCATGTAAACAGAACAACAATTTATTCTCTTACTTAAATGAATAACCGTATTACAATAAACATGATCCAATCATATTCATGCTCAACGCAAACACTAAATAACATTTATTTTAGGTATAACACTAATCCCGAAAGTATAGGAAGTGTGCGATGATGATCATATCAATCTTGGAACCATTTCCAATACACATCGTCACTTCACCCTTAACTAGTCTCTGTTCATTCTGCAACTCCCGTTTCGAGTTACTATTCTTAGGAACTGAACCCGTATCAAATACCAAGGGGTTGCTATAAACACTAGTAAAGTACACATCAATAACATGTATATCAAATATACCCTTGTTCACTTTGCCATCTTTCTTATCCACCAAATATTCAGGGAATTTCCGCTTCCAGTGATCATTTCCTTTGCAGTAGAAGCACTCAGTTTCAGGCTTTGGTCCAGCTTTGGGCTTCTTCACGGGAGTGACAACTTGCTTGTCATTCTACTTGAAGTTCCCTTTCTTTCCCTTTGCCCTTTTCTTGAAACTAGTGTTCTTGTCAATCATCAACACTAGATGCTCTTTCTTGATTTCTACCTTCGTCAATTTCAACATCACGAAGAGCTCGGGAATCGTTTTCGTCATCCCTTGCATACTATAGTTCATCACGATGTTCTAGTAACTTGGTGATGGTGACTACAGAACTCTTTCAATCACTATCTTATTTGGAAGATTAACTCCCACTTGATTCAAGCGATTGTAGTACCCAGATAATCTGAGCACATGGTCACTGCTTGAGCTATTCTCCTCCATCTTTTAGCTATAGAACTTGTTGGAGACTTCATATCTCTCAACTCGGATATTTTCTTGAAATATTAACTTCAACTCCTGGAACATCTTATATGATCCATGACGTTTAAAACGTCTTTGAAGTCCTGATTCTAAGCTGTTAAGCATGGTGCACTAAACTATCAAGTAGTCATCATATTGAGCTAGCCAAACGTTCATAACGTCTGCATTTGCTCCTGCAATAGGTCAGTCACCTAGCGGTGCATCAGGACATAATTCTTCTGTGCAGCAATGAGGATAAACCTCAGATCACGGATCCAATCCGTATCATTGCTACTAACATTTTTCAACTTAGTTTTCTCTAGGAACATATAAAAATTAAATGGGGAGCAACATCGCGAGCTATTGATCTACAACATAGATATGCTAATACTACCAGGACTAAGTTCATGATAAACTAAAGTTCAATTAATCATATTACTTAAGAACTCCCACTTAGATAGACATCCCTCTAATCATCTAAGTGATCACGTGATCCAAATCAAACCATAACCGATCATCACGTGAAATGGAGTAGCTTTCAATGGTGAACATCATTATGTTGATCATATCTACTATATGATTCACGCTCGACCTTTCGGTCTCAGTGTTCCGAGGCCATATCTGCATATGCTAGGCTCGTCAAGTTTAACCTGAGTATTCTGCGTGTGCAAAACTGGCTTGCACCCGTTGTAGATGGACGTAGAGCTTATCACACCCGATCATCACGTGGTGTCTGGGCACGACGAACTTTGGAAACGGTGCATACTCAGGGAGAACACTTTTTATCTTGAAATTTAGTGAGAGATCATCTTATAAAGCTACCGTCGAACTAAGCAAAATAAGATGAATAAAAGATAAACATCACATGCAAACAAAATATAAGTGATATGATATGGCCATCATCATCTCGTGCTTGTGATCTCCATCTTCGAAGCATCGTCATGATTTCCATCGTCACCGGCATGACACCATGGTCTCCATCATCTTGATCTATATCAATGTGTCGTCACATGGTCGTCTCGCCAACTATTGCTCTTGCAACTATTGCTATCGCATAGCGATAAAGTAAAGCAATTATTTGATGCTTGCATCTTATGCAATAAAGAGACAACCATAAGGCTTCTGCCAGTTGCCGATAACTTCAACAAAACATGATCATCTTACACAATAAAATTTAGCATCATGTCTTGACCATATCACATCACAACATGCCCTGCAAAAACAAGTTAGACATCCTCTACTTTGTTTTTGCAAGTTTTACGTGGCTGCTACGGGCTTAGCAAGAACCATTCTTACCTACGCATCAAAAACCACAACGATAGTTTGTCAAGTTGGTGCTGTTTTAACCTTCGCAAGGACCGGGCGTAGCCACACTTGGTTCAACTAAAGTTGGAGAAACTGACACCCGCCAGCCACCTGTGTGCAAAGCACATCCGTAGAACCAGTCTCGCGTAAGCGTACGCGTAATGTCGATCCGGGCCGCTTCATCCAACAATACCGCCGAACCAAAGTATGACATGCTGGTAAGCAGTATGACTTATATCACCCACAACTCACTTGTGTTCTACTCGTGCACAACATCAACGCATAAAACCTAGGCTCGGATGCCACTGTTAGGGAACGTAGTAATTTCAAAATTTTCCTACGCTCATGCAAGATCATGGTGATGCATAGCAACGAGAGGGGAGAGTGTTGTCCATGTACCCTCGTAGACCGAAAGCGGAAGCGTTAGCACAACGCGGTTGATGTAGTCGTACGTCTTCACGATCCGACCGATCCAAGTACCGAACGCACGACACCTCCGAGTTCAGCACACGTTCAGCTCGATGACGTCCCACGAACTCCGATCCAGCAGAGCTTCACGGGAGAGTTCCGTCAGCACGACGGCGTGGTGACGGTGATGATGTTGATACTGACGCAGGGCTTCGCCTAAGCACCGCTACGATATGACCGAGGTGGAATATGGTGGAGGGGGGGCACCGCACACGGCTGGGAGAGATCAACTGATCAACTTGTGTGTCTTTGGGGTGCCCCCTGCCCCCGTATATAAAGGAGTGGAGGAGGGGAGGGCCGGCCCTCTCTATGGCGCGCCCAAGGGGAGTCCTACTCCCACCGGGAGTAGGATTCCCCCTTTCTTAGTAGAACTAGGAGCCCTTCCATGTAGTAGGAGTTGGAGGGAAGGAAAGGGAAGGGAAAAGGAGAAGGAAGGAAGGGGGCGCCCCCCTCCCTAGTCTAATTCGGACCAACCTATGGGGAGGGGTGCGGCCACCCTTTGAGGCCTTTCTCTCCTTTCCCGTATGGCCCATTAAGGCCCAATACGAATTCCCGTAACTCCCCGGTACTCCCGAAAATACCCGAATCACTCGGAACCTTCCGATGTCCGAATATAGTCGTCCAATATATCAATCTTTACGTATCAACCATTTTGAGACTCCTCGTCATGTCCCTGATGTCATCCGGGACTCCGAACTCCTTCGGTATATCGAAACACATAAACTCATAATATAACCGTCATCGAACTTTAAGCGTGCGGACCCTACGAGTTCGAGAACTATGTAGACATGACCGAGACACTCTCCTGTCAATAACCAATAGCGGAACCTGGATGCTCATATTGGCTCCTACATATTTTACGAAGATCTTTATCGGTCAAACCGCATAACAACATACGTTGTTCCCTTTGTCATCGGTATGTTACTTGCCCGAGATTCGATCGTCGGCATCTCAATACCTAGTCCTAGTTCAATCTCCTTACCGGCAAGTCTCTTTACTCGTTCCGTAATAAATCATCTCGCAACTAACTCATTAGTTGCAATGCTTGCAAGGCTTAGGTGATGTGCATTACCGAGAGGGCCCAGAGATACCTCTTTGACAATCGGAGTGACAAATCCTAATCTCGAAATACGCCAACACAACAAGTACCTTCAGAGACACTTGTAGATCACCTTTATAATCACCCAGTTACGTTGTGACGTTTGGTAGCACATAAAGTGTTCCTCCAGTAAACGGGAGTTGCATAATCTCATAGTCATAGGAACATGTATATGTCATGAAGAAAGCAATAGCAACAAACTAAATGATCAAGTGCTAAGTTAACAGAATGGGTCAAGTCAATCACATCATTCTCCTAATGATGTGATCCCATTAATCAAATGACAACTCGTGTCTATGGTTAGGAAACATAACCATCTTTGATCAACGACCTAGTCATGTGCAAACTGCTTTTCCATTTTGCGCACCTTAGCAAGGTAGGCCTCCATGTGCTTGTCCTTTGGCTCGTACACTTTGTTGGAGAAGTTGACGAGGAGCTGCGAGTCGCCCTTGACGGTAAGGCGTCTCACCCCCATAGCCGTCGCAGCCTTCAGGCCGGCTATGAGGCCCTCGTATTCTGCGATATTGTTAGAGACCTTCTCGCCGTGCTGAAAGCAGAGTTGCACGGCGTAGCAAAGCTTGTCCTGAGTGGGCGAGATGAGCACTGCTCTAGCCCCCGCACCCTGGTGCGTAAAGGCGCCATCAAAATACATGACCCAGCCGTCAAGCGCCTCGTTTCCTAGGGAAGTGGACCGGTCTTCTCCTTCCTCAAGAGCCGGGGCATCTGTCCATTCTGCCACAAAATCGGCAAGCGCGGCTCCCTTGATGACCCTGGTGGTGCTAAACTCCAGCTGAAATGCTTGCAGCTTGATGTTCCATTCAGTGACCCTTCCGGCTGAGTTTGGGCTCCTAAGTATCCTCTCCAATGGGTAAGATGAGATGACCTTGATGGGGTGCCCCTGGTAGAAGTGTCGCGGCTTGTGCGAGGCCACCAAAAGTGCGAGCAGGAGCTTCTGCGGCATGGGGTAGCGCGCCCTCGCATCCCGCAGTACAGTGCTGACGAAGTACACTGGGTGCTCGACGAGGGTCAGTACATTGTTGAGGCTTGGGTCCCGCGTAGATTGCGGCATATCCTGAGGTGATGGGTCTCCCAAGACCCGACCACCCTCAGGAGCTTCCGTGATGTTGCTCTACTGAGCTAGGTCCTCCGCCGCTGATGGCTTTGCTGCATCTCTCTGGCCCGGTGCTGTATCAGCTCTACCCTTGTCTTGACGCTCTTCCCGAACCGCCACCAACGCCGCGCTGGTAGAGTACGTGTTGGCGTCAAGGTAGAGCAAGAGAGGCTCGAGAGGCCGTGGTGCCACCATCACCGGGAGGCTGGTGAGGTATTTCTTGAGGTCTCGGAAGGCCTGGTCGGCCTCTGGGGTCCACTCGAAGGGGCCTTTCTTCTTCATGAGCTTAAAGAAGGGCAAGGCACGCTCGCCTAGCTTAGAGATGAAACAACCTAACGCGGTCACCCGTTCTGCCAGTTTTTGCATCTCCTTGAGGGTCTGTGGTGGGCTCATGTCTTCGATGGCCTTGATCTTTTCTGGGTTAGCCTCGATCCCTCTGTGGGATACGAGAAACCCTAGCAACTTGCCGGATGGGATGCCAAACACACACTTTTCCGGGTTAAGCCTCAAATTCACTTGGCGCAAGCTCTCGAAGGTCTCCTCCAAGTCTTGAATCAACGTCCTCACCTCGCGAGATTTGACCACTATGTCATCATCGTAGGCCTCCGTGTTCCTGCCGAGCTGCCGCCCCAAGGCGATGTGCATCAGCCACTGAAAGGTTGCGCCCGCGTTGCGAAGGCCGAAAGGCATGCAGGTGTGGCAGTACACCCCACATGGTGTCAAGAAGGCCGTCTTCTCCACATCCTCCACCGCCATCTTGATCTGATGGTATCCAGAGAATGCATCCAAGAAAAACAGCAAGTCGCACTCGGCGGTGGAGTCGACGATTTGATCGATGCACGAAAGGGGGAACGGGTCTTGGGGGCAGGCTTTCTTTAGGTTGGTGACGTCGTCGCACATCTGTTCCTTCCCGCCTTTCTTTGGCACAACAACGGGGTTCGCCAGCCATTCGGGGTATTGAACTTCCCGGATTATACCTGCCTCCTCCAGCTTGCGTGTCTCTTGGACGATGAAGGCCTGCTTCTCAGTGGACTGCCGTCTTGCTCGCTGCTTCCTAGGACGTACGTTGGGGCACACCTTTAGATGATGCTGGATTACCTCTCTCAGGACCCCTACCAGTTGATCGGGCTCCCACGCGAATATCTCCTTGTTCGCGCTCAAGAACCTCACCAAAGCTTCTTCTTGCCCCGGGTTAAGGCCGGTTCCTATGGTGAAGTGGCTCCTGAAGACCCATCCTCGTTGACCGGCACCTGATTGGCCTCTACCTTGTCTTGGGTGAACAGCTGCTTTTTCTTGGTGAGCGCCACCTCCTTGGCCTCCGGCGCACCGGCGCCGGCTGGCTGCGCTGCTGTCGCGGTCTTGAAGGCGAGCCTGAGCGCCATCATGGCCTCCTTAGTGTCCCCTTGGATGGTGAGGACGCCCTTGCTCCCTTGCATCTTCATGAGGTTGTAGGTCGGGTGAGTTGCCGCCATGAACTGAGCGAGGGACGGGTACCCAAGGATGGCATTGTACGGGAGACCGACGCGGGCGATGTCGAAGTCCACCAGCTCGGTGTGATAGTTATCCCACATGCCAAAGGTGACAGGGAGGCAGATCTGCCCCAAGGGGTGAGCAGCTCCACCGCCCACCCCTGTGAAGGGCTTGCTGAGGCCAAGCCGTTCGAGCGGCACATGAAGAAGGCTGAAAGCTTCCACGGAGAGCAGGTTGAGACCAGTGCCGCCATCGATGAGGGTCTTGGTGATGGCCACGTTGCAAATGGTGGGCGTGCAGAGCATCGGAAGCATCCCTGAGCCGGTGGTGGAGCCGGGGTGGTCTTCCGAGTCGAAGGTGAGGTCGGCTTCCGGCGCGGCCCAACCCGGCGGAGCCCCTGGGCGCTTGCAGGCAGCCCCAATCTGACGAAAGAAAGGCTTGACGTGGCGATCTGAAGGAGGTGCTTAGGAGCCGCTCAGTAGTGTCGTGGCTGCATGGTGTGCCGGTGCCGCTCCTTGGAGGAGGAGGACGGGGCAGCTGAACAGGCGGGACGACGAGATGGACGACGGATCCTCGTCCGGGGAGGTGGATGAGCGACGTCGAGCTGTTGCGGTGGACGACGTCATTTGGGAAGAGGCTCCGGCTGGGCAGCGGTGAGGTGGCGGACGGAGGAGGGTGGGGTTTCATGGCTGGAGCAGAGAGGTTATGGCGGCCTGGGATTTCGAATGGCGAAAAAGGGGCGATGGGAGGGGGTGAACCATGACTTAGGGACGCGCTTGTCCAAAATGTAGGGTGTGTTACAAAAGTACCCTCACCGATTTGAACTAGCGGCCCTTTCGGCTCAGGGTTAGAAGGGGGATTTTGCGTGTCAGGATTTGGCAGCCGGAGGGAGTTTTCGCGCATGTAGTAATTTCGGGATAGCAAGGCGCGGGTTGTGAAGGCGCCAGTTTTGGGAGCACGATATCTGAATTTTCGGGATATAACAAGACGCGGGTTGAATTTTAGGGACAAGCCTAAAATGTAGTAATATTGTACTTGTACGTACCAAATCAATTCGCACTTCCTCAACCAAAAAGAAAATGAAAAAATAAAACTATTCACACCACACAAAGAGAGAGTCTTGCCCGTTTTACTATACAAATGCTATTCAAAGCTAATCCCTCCTTTCATCTATATAGGGCCTAATGCGTTTTTCGATGCTAACTTTGACCAAATATTAGAGAAATAATATATGACATGCAACTTACACAAAGCACACTATTAAATTCGTCTGTGAAAGGTTCTTTCAATGATATAATTTTCACATTGTGCATGTCATGTACTATTAATCTTTTCAATAGTCAAAGGCGGTCTTAAAAAACTCATTACGCCCTATATAGATGGAAGGAGGGAGTATGAATCCATGTGATGTCCAATTAATTTTTTTCGCTTGCTGTATAATGCATGTAACCTACTCATACCAACATTTTAGTGCATTCCAAATGTCTATACTACCGCTGCAATTCGAACCAAATTTGAATTTGTTTCTCTATTTCAATAAGAAACGACAATCATGATTGTTGCCAACTTCAACCAACATTCATGTATTACCTTAATAACACACCACATGATTACTATAGAGATAGATATGAACTATGTGTACTACATGAACTCGAATTCTATTTTTTGAATACACTTGATGTTGATCCAAATAATAGTGCATTTGATGTACTAACTATATATACATAATATAAACCATGTTCCATACGTACACCATGTTTATCACACAAAGTATAGTGCCTCGCCCCCAACATTATGACAAGAATTTAGACCTGAGTTGCAAAAGCCACACATTAGCCCAAATTATAATCAATGTTCTATATTATGATATCTTCTTCAAGTATCTGTATCCACTTTTTTATAATGAATTATGATCTTTGTTCGTCTTTTACACCTTCACGATCCTCTTCTATTTGTAGCTAGCTAGCGCTAATTAACTTTCTATCGTGCATGCACACGCCCGCCCCCTCTCACCCACCCTTAGCATCCCCTCCATCGCGCACGTTCATTATTTCTCTTTAGGTCGTCCACCCGCGGTGTGTGTAGGCCCCTGGCTCCTTTCCGGCACACACCGGTCGATATACCTCTCTAGCCAAGTGTGCCTAAAACAAAAACATATATACTTCCCCTCTTCTCTTCTCACCGTCCATGCCCCCTATGTCCAATACGGTTCCACGCAGGTGCACACTCCTGCCCCTCTTTTCATTGATCACATACTCGCACACTCCTCCCCCCTCGACATGGTAGGCCTCTCGCACTAGCTCCTAGCCGCACCCCTCTCCCCTTGTCTGTCTCTCCGGACCTTATTTGGTTCTAACACATGCATGCATGTATATGAACTGATCTCCCTACATATAGCCAGGTCGACTATAATTCGTTTTACCCAAGCACTGATACACTTACCTCGCTAGTTATGTCTCTCCCTTTCTCGGACACACAGCGGTTGATCTTCCTATGTAGTTACGTATGCTTACCACAACCATATCTTCTCCCCTCATCATCCTTGCATACCTCCCGACCCATCTCTCACACGCACGTGCATAGACAGACAGACATCCCCCGCCCTCTCTTATTGATATTGCACTCATACCCTCCGTTTGTCTAGCAGGCTTCTCCCACCTTTTGTGAGACGCCACTCCACCACCAACCCTCCGACGCTCTACCTTTGTCTTTCTCCCAACCTTATTCCTCTGCTACACATATCCATGGATGTCGATCGATCTCCCTCAATACATAGCTAGGTCTCTCTCCTTCCCCACACATATACTAGTCGATCGGTCTCTGCCCCCCCCCCCCCACACACACACCGATAGTCGAACGTTGTAGGTAGCTATCCATGCCACGGAGAAAAACTGCACCTCTTCCCTCTCAAATTCTAGTAGGCTAGCCGCCCTATATCTTTGACGTGGGCAAACACAAATTCGATGGCACTCTTGATCAATCGCGCAGCCACACACTTCATCCCTGTTTTCAATTCTATCGATATCTCACGTCCATGACTCTGTGTCACACACATTGCATATGTTATGTTTTTCTGTTTGAGATATCATCAACACATTGCCTCTGTTTCACACAAACCATCTCTCTCACACCCACCCACGTACATACCTGCACCTAAAGAAGAAGTGCATGCAGGACGCACGTACTCACATCTCGTTCCCGGCCACACCCGTGCGGGTACACGGTGGAGTTCGTTTCTGTATGAAAAGGCAGCCCACATGATAATTTGAAGGAGGGTCAGGTACCACGCCTAGACGGAACAAAGTTTGACTTGACGCGTTAGTATTAAATAAATTTATATATTCCTCAATGGCACGTACAGAATATAAAACGATTGCCGTGGGGAAAATGGAAAATGGGTTTGTCTCTCGTCACACCATCTCAAACAAGGCGTCTGTGGCCTCTCTCTCTCTCAGCGTTGGTCAGTGATCCGGCCGCATCCCATCCGCTCGTGGAAAGGGAGGATGTGCATCATCTCTCCGTTTGACGGTGTTGAGGCAGCACGTCCCGATCTGCGTTACCCGCCGTTCTCTCTGACCAAGCTCCGGCGCCCTCCTAGTAACATCCCGATGACCCTCAGGTACAGCTTCCTCCGGCCTTGCTCTACTGCCCATCTTCCCACGTTGCTGCATGTGGATCTTCTTTAGTTGTTTGCTTAAATCGTATCTCGGCCGGCGTACTTTCCATCTTGCAATCTCGTCCTCAAACCATTTTTGATAAACCACCATGTGCTATCTTTCCCTTATTACATGGAATATGCTTCTTTTTTGTCGGCGTATGTGTCTTCAACTCATGTTATTGGGCAGTAGTTGTTTCCTTTCGACCTCCTTTTGCAAACAGGGCTATCCATTTTCACCTCGTTGCTATTGCGACCTTTTGGTGATGTACACAAAACACTTTTTCTTAAGAGTGTTTTGTGCAGTTCCGCAAAATGTCACACGGGCAACGTTTTTACATTTTTGTGGGACTGTAGAAAGGGAGATTGGTTTTGCTATCCTCCTCATCCAACTCCGTGCCTAATCTTCTCCAACAAGAAGTTAGTCCTAAAGAGAGATTGCAGAGGTGATCGGCTTCTATTTGTACACCTTCTCACAACTTTGCAAACGTGGATGGTCCACTCGATTTTAGTGGAGCTGCACAAAATGATCGGATTGTGGTGTCCTCCATACACCTATTTTTTGGCTATAGAGCTGGGTGAAACTAGCTGCCAAGCAATGAACACTGTGCCAAGGAAATGGAGCCATGCCTACGAACAGCATCGATCAATTATATATTTTTCTTTATTTGTACACCTTCTCACAACTTTGTCTTCAGTTGTGATGTGAATATTGGCGTTGATCTGCGAACCATTGAGATGCATTAGCCATGGTAGCCATGGTAGTTTCATTTGTATTTGATGGAATGTTTTAATGAGATAATCTCGAGGCAAGACACATGAATCCTAAGTTGAAACCTTTTCTTTCCTGCGGGAACCAAAGTTGAAACCTTCATAGGATCATAGTACAATTTCATTAAAATTATGTGTACATATAAACAAATCCTGAATGATTGATAGCAATGCCAGAAATAATTCAACTTTGTTTCGCCGACATGTTGGACATCCTTCATCCGGATCCACCTGCCATGCAGCAATATTGAGTGCACAACACAACTTCAGGGAAAGATTCACCCCAGTCGTTGTGCCGCAGTAGTAATGACTAGCAAGCAGTCAAATCACAGAGCCTCGCCTTCGCCATAGTAAGTTGCTCGTACGAAGCAACCATCATTTCTCTGTTCCTTGTATCCGCTGGTACTCCCATATTCCCACAGTAATAAGTTGCTCGGGCTAATCAACCATCACTATATCCGCTCACGTGTGATGACCATAGGAGCTATCCATTCAGATTGCATGTTAAAAGAAATAAAGGTCGATAACTAATATGCGGCAAACTTTCAAAAAAAACTAATGAGGCACCTCGGGCCAACGCGTCCAGATCGCATTTTGCATGAGAAATTACACACCATGTGTCGTTGACATGTGGTCCCATTCCAACATGTCAGTGAGAAGACGGCGAGTACTTTTCTACTAGTATTTCCGAACGGACGTGTAGGCCAGGGCGCCTCTTCATGTACCGTGGCAAACTGGCAACCGTCCACCGACTCTTCGCCTTTCCCTCTTGATTTGGAACTGCTGTCGCACGCTTCCTCCCTCCTCCATTTTCCTTCACCCTTCCTTCTGCCATTGTTCGATCGTCTTCTCCATGGAGGGAACAGGTCAGAAACGGCCCCGTTATTCTTGCCCCGGTCTGAAAGATGACATGGTGGAGGAACTCATTGATCGCTGCGACGTCATCACCTTGGCTAGCATGGCAGGTTCGTTCAAGACCATTCTCGACTCAACTAATAACATCATTACAAGGAACCCAAGGGTCAAGGAGCGGTTTGATCTCCCTTATCTTCTTCGTTGTGACCCTGATGACTGGCATGGGGACAACAGAGGCCTCGCCTTGTGCAAGTTGATGCCGCTTGATAATGATACGTATGATGTTAAGATGCCATCGCTTGAGGGCAAGGATTGAGCAGGCGCAAATGGAGATTGGGTTGTTTATATTGGGTACAAATGCAAGTGGGAACTTGTGAATGTGTACACTCGTCACCGGGTTCCACTTTGAAAAATCTCAGCAGACTGCCCAGAGGTTGAGCACACCGGTATTGTACGCACGTTCAAATACGACCATGGTGACTGTATTCTACGGAAGATAGTAATTTGTCGAGTTCCCAACAGCTCTTGGAATTACAAGAACTATGAAGTTGTTGCTATCTTCGACAAGCTTGTTGCCGTCCTTTGTGGTTTGACTCGATGGATATTGCTCAAAAATTAGTTTCTATACACGGATGTGTACTGTGATGCAATTCAATACGAGGGTCTTGTGTTTGCTTCCACCACTCATGGCACTATTTTTGCATGGGATCCTCGTAGTTTTGGTACGTTTGTCTTCCACCATAATTATAATTGTTTCATCCACATGCATGCGAGTTTGCAAGTTTCCCTTTACTAATTAACCTCCTTCTTGTGTTTCCAAGGTCCTATGAACATTCCACCGCCTATACTTGAAAAAATTTATAACCAAGGGGGATATGACGATGGTGATGATCATGAGCATGAGGACGAGCAGAACTTATATACTCAGTGGCGCCTGGCAACTAATTCCGATGGATCACCTCTTCTTGTCTGTATACAGCACACTGAGTTTGTTACTACTGAGGGAGCACGTGTTGTCTCCCATGGTCGCACTCTCCGGACCTATTCCAACACTCGTTGCATGGTATTCGAGATGGATACTAGTGTGCTTGCGCCAACACCTTCTCCCTGGTACAGAATTGATAGTCTTGGAGAAAACTCGCTCTTCCTTGGACAAAACTATCCGATGATGGTGAAAGGCGATCCAACTGTTGTTGACACAATGTTACTAGTACCATTTATGAGAAGCAACTGTATCTATACCTCGGACATTTGGGTGGTTCCCTACCCTGGTACAGATATAGTAGGCCGCTTCAACCTGGATTATCAGTCCTGCATTGGTCTGGAGTTTGACAATAGATGGCCTGACCCAGAGAATCACTTCTGGTTCAAAGCAAGCGTTTCCAACGCTGAGGATTGGTTGAGTTGAAGTTCATTTCATTGCTTGTTATTTGTTGTGTGATGAAAACTTTAGTATTTATAATGTATCCTCGTTGTCGATGTGGGTTGATGATCTGTTGTATGTAATAAAATGATATGCCTATGATAAACTAACTAAATTTATGAATGGCTTTCGAGTCGCTTCTTTGAGTGAGTGGTGCGATGAGGCAAAAAAATATTTTCCGAATACATAATTGTACGTGCATTGCAACAGGTTATCGGATGAGGCTAATCAATAATAGTAGTAAACTATTTGTACTAGCTTCACATGCTTTGTGCGTCGGGCGGGTGTTTTTATTGTAGCCATATGTTAATGTGTTTGATGTACGTAACCAGCACCTCGAATCCTCGATACTACTAGTAGGAGTACTATATAAGTAGTAGGAGTAGTAGGGTGGCATGGGCCAAAACAAGCATTCACGTCCAGGAGTATGGCACACGCCACCAGCATGACATCCATCTGACACCATATTTCTTGGAGTCCGTGCTAGAGCAATCTCTGCAACCTCGTCGTTTCTCTAACTCAGCCATCGCACGGCGGGCGAGGTGGGGGTTTGCCGATAGTCGGTTTCCTCAACTGTGGTCCCACTTGTAAGGTCAACTCCAACGCACAACCCCAAATGGACCTCCGTTTTGCACGAACTCCAACGATAATTTTGACTAGAAAAGAAAGACCAAAGAAAACAAGAACCACAAGAATACATTTTAGAAGATATCCAACTTCCATAACTGCTCCTGTAAGTTGGATTAGTGCCTTCTCGATGCATTCATTATTGATCTGCGGAGGCTCAATCTTGCGTGCTTCTTTCTTCTTCGAGTGTAAAGAAGTATACGTTGCTTCCTCGCATCTAGTCTCATGTCTAGCCTCTATTCTAGTAGGAGTATCAATAAGTGCACTAGTCTCATCTCTAGCATCTATGCTAGCTAAAAGTGCTAGAACATCTACTAAATTGCGCTCTATCAATATATCGATGTACTCTGCTTCCCCATACCAAAACTTGCATCCATTCTACACAATAAATTTTTTAAGTTACCACAACTAGTCTAATCCGAGAGCACGACCGAAGATTTGGTCGAGTTCTTCCTCCTTTTGCTGACACGTGGGACATCCAGCATCTAGGTCGTGTCATGCAAGAAAATAGAGTGGTAGTTGACACCACGTGATGTGCATCTTGGGTTAAACTGTAAATAGAATCTTACTACTCTTGAGTAACTGCAAAAGCAGCCACCGAAGATCTTTATTGGATTTGTTTTTCATCACCAGCACGTTGAGGTGAAAGATGTGCTGGTTCAGTGGGTCCTCTTATGTTTTCACTGACATGTGGGACCGGATATGAGCAAACAGACGATGGGCTCCGTGCGTACGATGGCTGGCTGAGAAGAGAGATAGAGGAGGGCTGAGCACGGACTCCAGGAAATTTGTTCTACGTAACTAGCACCTCGATATTCGCGTGTGGTTGTTTCTAGAATAAAAAAGGAGGTACCCCTACTTATGTTACTCCCACTACACCTAGCCTAAGGTTAGTAGGTGACCTTGCGCTTAGCTCTTCACCTCTTCCGGAAGTCGATGGTTCTACAGTAGTACTTATGGCAATCTGACACCAAATGAACTGCTGCACGTCCACCGCTTGTAAGCAAAAGTTTCTCCTCGTGCTGCGAGCCACAGCGCACGCGTTGGCGAGGAAGAAGGCGTAATCAAGCTTCTCGTCGTTCTATGAGTTGATGGGACACATCAAAGTTATTTAGTACGTACTCTCTCCAAAAAAGGGTTGACTATGTCATTGCTACCATCCCATGCTCCGTCGTTGAGTACGTGCACTATTCACGTGCCATCGAGGAGAAAAAATATTGCGTAGGTGCCATCAAAGTGCATGACTCACTTACGCACTGCTTATCTGATTATCTCCATTTTCTTGCACGACACGTGCACCTTGATGCTAGATGTATCGCGTGTTGGGAAAAGGATGAACAAAGCTCACGTAAAAGAAAAGAGTTGAAGAGCATAGATTCCCGACGACCGAGAAGGAGCAAGGAACCTCCCGGTGGAGCGTCTACAAGGAACCTTGCGCATTTTCCCCTGTTTTTTGCCGCCTTCCCACCTATAAACAAATAAAAGAACATGAACTCTTCGCTAACCACTAGAAACGGTACATCAGGATGCTAAGTTGAAGATGTTTTATACTCCCTCCGTTCCCAGATATAAGTCTTTTTAGAGATTTCAATAAGGGACTACATACGAAACAAAATGAGTGAATCTACACTCTACAATATGTCTACATACATTCGTATGTTGTAGTCTATTTGAAATGGCTAGAAAGACTTATATTTAGGAACAGAGGGAGTAGTTTATATTGATAACCACGCAACAAGCCACGCATGTACAGGACGCATGCAGCCACGCATGTCCACAAGCCAACGCACTAACTCCATCCGATCCAACTCATGCACATACGCGCACAGCATGCACCACACAACGCACATACACAACACGTGCATGCACACACGCTCGGCCATAGAATGCACGTGAATAACACATGCATGCGCACACACTCGGCTGCATGGAGGCGTGCGCCATCTGCGGCGACATTCGGTTCGTCATGCTACGGAGAAGCTCGCACGCAATGGCGCCTACGCATCTCTTACAGCACCTCTTTGTCGTCGTTACTCAGTGACTAGTCAGAGACGAAGACGATCGCAGCCTCGGCCTTAGAGCTAGCACCGATGGAAAACACGCATGCTGCACGCACACGAGCACGTACGGAGTGCCCATGACGTGGTGCGTCCCCAGTCGCCTCTACTCCTTCTGCGCACGTTGTCTATCAAGGCGGCTGCATGCTAATGATGATCTGGGTGAGATCTTCTAGGACTCAGATGATGACAAGGAAAATTATGAGACACAAGGCGATGTACACCGTCAAGGTTGATGCCTACTACACAACCTTCTTCTTGTAGACGTTGTTGGGCCTCCAAGTGCAGAGGTTTGTAGGACAGTAGCAAATTTCCCTCAAGTGGATGACCTAAGGTTTATCAATCCGTAGGAGGCGTAGGATGAAGATGGTCTCTCTCAAGCAACCCTGCAACCAAACAACAAAGAGTCTCTTGTGTCCCCAACACACCCAATACAATGGTAAATTGTCTAGGTGCACTAGTTTGGCGAAGAGATGGTGATACAAGTGGTATATGAATGGTAGATAATAGTTTTTGTAATCTGAAAATATAAAAACAGCAAGGTAACTAATGATAAAAGTGAGCGTAAACGGTATTGCAATGCGTTGAAACAAGGCCTAGGGTTCATACTTTTGCTAGTGCAAGTTCCCTCAACAATACTAACATAATTGGATCACATAACTATCCCTCAACATGCAACAAAGAGACACTCCAAAGTCACTAATAGCGGAGAACGAATGAAGAGACTATGGTAGGGTACGAAACCACCTCAAAGTTATTCTTTCCAATCAATCCATTGGGCTATTCCTATAAGTGTCACAAACAGCCCTAGAGTTCATACTAGAATAACACCTTAAGACACAAATCAACCAAAACCCTAATGTCACCTAGATACTCCAATGTCACCTCAAGTATCCGTGGGTATGATTATACGATATGCATCACACAATCTCAGATTCATCTATTCAACCAACACATAGGACCTCAAAGAGCGCCCTAAAGTTCTACTGGAGAATCACTATGAAAACGTGTGCCAACCCCTATGCATAGGTTCATGGGCGGAACCCGCAAGTTGATCACCAAAACATACATCAAGTGAATCATCTGATATCCCATTGTCACCACAGATATCAACGGCAAGACATACATCAAGTGTTCTCAAATCTTTAAAGACTCAATACTATAAGATAACTTCAAAGGGAAAACGCAATCCATTACAAGAGAGTAGAGGGGGGAGAAAACATCATAGGATCCAAATATAATAGCAAAGCTCGCGATACATCAAGATCGTATCACCTCAAGAACATGAGAGAGAGAGAGAGATCAACACATAGCTACTGGTACATACCCTCAGCCCCGAGGGAGAACTACTCCATCCTCGTCATGGAGAGCACCGGGATGATGAAGATGGCCACCAGAGAAGGATTCCCCCTCCAGCAGGGTGCCGGAACGGGTTTAGGTTGGCTTTCGGTGGCTACGGAGGCTTCTGGCGGTGGAACTCTCGATCTATTGTGCTCCCGGATGTTTTTAGGGTATATGGAGATATATAGGTGGAAGAAGTACGTCAGGGAGCCACGAGGGGCCCACGAGGGTGGAGGGCGCGCCCAGGGGGTGGGCACGCCCCCTACCTCGTGGCCTCCTCGTAGATCCCCTGACGTGCACTCCAAGTCTTCTGGGCTTCTTCTGATCCAAAAATAAGTTTCGTGAAGTTTCAGGTCAATTGGACTCCGTTTGGTTTTCCTTTTCTGCGATATTCTAAAACAAGGTAAAAACAGAAACTGGCACTAGGCTCTGGGTTAATAGGTTAGTCCCAAAAATGATATAAAAGTGTATAATAAAGCCCATAAACATCCAAAATAGTAGATAACATAGCATGGAGCAATAAAAAATTATAGATACGTTGGAGACGTATCAGCATCCCCAAGCTTAATTCCTGCTCGTCCTCGAGTAGGTAAATGATAAAAACAGAATTTTTGATGCAGAGTGCTACTTGGCATAATTTCAATGTAATTCTTCTTAATTGTGGCATGAATATTCAGATCCAAAAGATTGAAGATAAAAGTTCATATTGACATAAAAAATAATAATACTTCAAGCATACTAACTAAGCAATTGGTTCAAGCATACTTCAAGCATACTAAATAATGTCCTCTCAAAATAACATGGCCAAAGAAAGTTCATCCCTACAAAATCATATAGTTTAGTCATGCTCCATTTTCATCACACAAGAATGCTCTCATCATGCACAACCCCGAGGACAAGCCAAGAAATTGGTTCATACATTAGTAATCTCAAAACCTATAAACTTTCACGCAATATATGAGGGCGAGCCATGGACATAACACTATGGGTGGAATAGAATATAATGAGGGGGGTTATGTGGAGAAGACAAAAAAGGAGAAAGTCTCACATCAACGAGGCTAATCAATGGACTATGGATATGCCCACCGGTTGATGTTAATGCAAGGACTATGGATTGCCATGCAACCGATGCACTAGAGCTATATATGTATGAAAGCTCAACAAAAGAAACTAGTGGGTGTGCATCCAACTTGCTTGCTCACGAAGACCTAGGGCACTTGAGGAGGCCCATTGTTGGAATATAGAAGCCAAGTTCAATAATGAAAATTTCCCACTAGTATATGAAAGTGACAACATAAGAGACTCTCTATCATGAAGATCTTGGTGCTACTTTGAAGCACAAGTGTGGCAAAGGATAGTAACATTGTCCCTTCTCTCTTTTCTCTCAGTTTTTTTCTTTTTTTTGGGCCTTCTCTTTTTTTATGGCCTTTCTCTTTTTTGGGGCCTTCTCTTTTTTATGGCCTTTCCCTTTTTTTATATTCCTCACTTGGGACAATGCTCTAGAAAATGATGATCATCACACTTCTATTTATTTACAACTCAATGATTACAACTCGATACTAGAACAAAAGATGACTCTATATGAATGCCTCCGGTGGTGTACTTGGATATGCAATGGACCAAGAGTGACATGTATGAAAGAATTATGAATGGTGGCTTTGCCACAAATACTATGTCAACTACATGATCATGCTAAGCAATATGACAATAATGAATGTGTCATGATGAACGGAATGATGGAAAGTTGCATGGCAATATATCTCGGAATGGCTATGGAAATGCCATAATAGGTAGGTATGGTGGATGTTTTGAGGAAGATATAAAGAGGTTTATGTGTGAAAGAGCGTATCATATCACGGGGTTTGGATGCACCGGTGAAGTTTGCGCCAACTCTCAATGTGAGAAAGGGCAATGCACGGTACCGAAGAGGCTAGCAATGATGGAAGGGTGAGAGTGTGTATAATCCATGGACTCAACATTAGTCATAAAGAACTCACATACTTATTGCAAAAATCTACAAGTCATCAAAAACCTCGGCACTACGCGCATGCTCCTAGGGGGATAGATTGGTAGGAAAAGACCAGCGCTCGTCCCCGACCGCCACTCATAAGGAAGACAATCAAATAACACCTCATGTTTCAAATTTGTTACACAACGTTTACCATACGTGCATGCTACGGGACTTGCAAACTTCAACACAAGCATTTCTCAAATTCACAACTAGTCAACTAGCACGACTTTGATATTATTACCTCCATATCTCAAAACAATCATCAAGCATCAAACTTCTCTTAGTATTCAATGCACTTATATGAAAGTTTCTACTGATCTTGAATACCTAGCATATTATGATTATTTGAGAAAATTACCATGCTATTTAAGAATCTCAAAATAATCTAAGTGAAGCATGAGAGTTCATCTATTTCTATAATACCACCACCATGCTCTAAAAAGATATAAGTGAAGCACTAGAGAAAACGACAAACTACTCCGAAAGATATAAGTGAAGATCAATGAGTAGTCGAATAATTATGCAACTATGTGAAGACTCTCTAACATTTAAGATTTTCATATCTTGGTATTTTATTCAAACAGCAAGAAAAACATAATGAAATAAAATGACGCTCCAAGCAAAACACATATCATGTGGCGAATAAAAATATAGCTCGAAGTAAAGTTACTGATGAACGAAGACGAAAGAGGGGATGCCTTCTGGGGCATCCCCAAGCTTAGGCTTTTGGTTGTCCTTGAATAATTACCTTGGGGTGCCTTGGGCATCCCCAAGCTTAGGCTCTTGCCACTCCTTATTCCATAGTCCATCGAATCTTTACCCAAAACTTGAAAAGTTCACAACACAAAACTTAACAGAAAACTCGTAAGCTCCGTTAGTATAAGAAAATAAAAAACCACTTAGGTACTGTTGTGAACTCATTTAAATTCATATTTGTGTAATATCTACTGTATTATAACTTATCTATGGTTCATACCCTCCGATACTACTCATAGATTCATCAAAATAAGCAAACAACACATCGAAAACAGAATCTGTCAAAAACAGAACAGTCTGTAGTAATCTGGATCAAACGTATACTTCTTGAACCCAAAAAATTCTAAAATAAATTTATGGACCTGAGGAATTTATTTATTAATCATCTTCAAAAATAATTAACTAAATATCACTTTCCAAATAAAAATGGCAGCAATTCTCATGACCGCTAAATTTTCTGTTTTCTTACAGCATGATCAACAAGACTTTCCCCAAGTCTTCCCAAAGGTTCTACTTGGCACAAACACTAATTAAACAACTAAAACTACATCTAAACAGAGGCTAGGTGAATTATTTCTTACTAAACAGGGGCAAAAATCAAGGAACTAAAATAAAATTGGGTTTCCTCCCAACAAGCGATATCGTTTAACGCCCCTAGCTAGGCATGATAATGACAATGATGCTCACATAAAGGATAAGAATTGAAACATAAAGAGAGCCTCATGAAGAATATGACTAGAACATTTAAGCCTACCCACTTCCTATGCATAGGGATTTTGTGAGAAAACAACTTGTGGGAACAATAATCAACTTGCATAGGAAGGTAAAACAAGCATAACTTCAAAATTTTAAGCACATAGAGAGGAAACTTGATATTATTGCAATTCCTACAAGCATATATTCCTCCCTCATAATAATTGTCAGTAGCATCATGAATGAATTCAACAATATAAGCAGCACCTTACGCATTCTTTTCATGATCTATAAGCATAGAAATTTTATTACTCTCCACACAAGCAAAATTCTTCTCATTAATAGTAGTGGGAGCAAACTCAACAAAGTAACTATCATGGGATTGAAAATTGAAATCAAGATGACAAGTTTCATTGTTATTATTATCCTTTAAAGCATACGTGTCATCACAATAATCATCATAGATAGGAGGCATGCTTTCGTCATAATAAATTTGCTCATCAAAACTTGGGGAACAAAAAATATCATCTTCATCAAACATAGCTTCCCCAAGCTTGTGGCTTTGCATATCATTAGCATCATGGATATTCATGGAATTCATACTAACAACATTGCAATCATGCTCATCATTCAAATATTTAGTGCCAAACATTTTATGGATTTCTTCTTCTAGCACTTGAGCACAATTATCCTTTCCACCATACTCACGAAAGATATTAAAAAGGTGAAGCGTATGAGACAAACTCAACTCCATTTTTTAGTTTTCTTTTATAAACTAAACTAGTGATAAAAACAAGAAACTAAAAGACTCGGTTGCAAGATCTAAAGATATACCTTCAAGCGCTAGCCTCCCCGGCAACGGCGCCAGAAAAGAGCTTGATGTCTACTACACAACCTTCTTCTTGTAGACGTTGTTGGGCCTACAAGTGCAGAGGTTTGTAGGACAGTAGAAAATTTCCCTCAAGTGGATGACCTAAGGTTTATCAATCCGTAGGAGGCGTAGGATGAAGATGGTCTCTCTCAAGCAACCCTGCAACCAAATAACAAAGAGTCTCTTGTGTCCCAACACACCCAATACAATGGTAAATTGTATAGGTGCACTAGTTCGGCGAAGAGATGGTGATACAAGTGGTATATGAATGGTAGATAATAGTTTTTGTAATCTGAAAATATAAAAACAGCAAGGTAACTAATGATAAAAGTGAGCGTAAATGGTATTGCAATGCGTTGAAACAAGGCCTAGGGTTCAAACTTTCTCTAGTGCAAGTTCCCTCAACAATACTAACATAATTTGATCACATAACTATCCCTCAACATGCAACAAAGAGTCACTCCAAAGTCACTAATAGCGGAGAACGAACGAAGAGACTATGGTAGGGTACGAAACCACCTCAAAGTTATTCTTTCCAATCAATCCGTTGGGCTATTCCTATAAGTGTCACAAACAGCCCTAGAGTTCGTACTAGAATAACACCTTAAGACACAAATCAACCAAAACCCTAATGTCCCCTAGATACTCCAATGTCACCTCAAGTATCTGTGGGTATGATTATACGATATGCATCACACAATCTCAGATTCATCTATTCAACCAACACATAGGACCTCAAAGAGCGCCCCAAAGTTCTACCGGAGAATCACGACGAAAACGTGTGCCAACCCCTATGCATAGGTTCATGGGCGGAACCCGCAAGTTGATCACCAAAACATACATCAAGTGAATCACGTGATATCCCATTGTCACCACAGATATCCACGGCAAGACATACATCAAGTGTTCTCAAATCTTTAAAGACTCAATCCGATAAGATAACTTCAAAGGGAAAACGCAATCCATTACAAAAGAGTAGAGGGGGGAGAAAACATCATAGGATCCAAATATAATAGCAAAGCTCGCGATACATCAAGATCGTATCACCTCAAGAACATGAGAGAGAGAGAGAGATCAAACACATAGCTACTGGTACATACCCTCAGCCCCGAGGGAGAACTACTCCCTCCTCGTCATGGAGAGCACCGGGATGATGAAGATGGCCACCGGAGAAGGATTCCCCCTCCGGCAGGGTGCCAGAACGGGTCTAGATTGACTTTCGGTGGCTACGGAGGCTTCTGGCGGCGGAACTCTCGATCTATTGTGCTCCCGGATGTTTTTTGGGTATATGGAGATATATAGGTGGAAGAAGTACGTCGGGGGAGCCACGAGGGGCCCACGAGGGTGGAGGGCGCGCCCCCTGCCTCGTGGCCTCCTCGTAGATCCCCTGACGTGCACTCCAAGTCTTCTGGCTTCTTCTGATCCAAAAATAAGTTCCGTGAAGTTTCAGGTCAATTGGACTCCGTTTGGTTTTCCTTTTCTGCGATATTCTAAAACAAGGTAAAAACAGAAACTGGCATTGGGCTCTGGGTTAATAGGTTAGTCCCAAAAATGATATAAAAGTGTATAATAAAGCCCATAAACATCCAAAACAGTAGATAACGTAGCATGGAGCAATCAAAAATTATAGATACGTTGGAGATGTATCAAAGGTCCATGGTTAAGGGGGTGCTAGTAAGTGCTTAGATGTGCTTAAATGAGGTGCTAAGTGCATTAAATGGCTTAGTAACTCAAGTATTCAATGCATAGGTGCTTAGGTTATTGGTGCCACATCATATTTTATGCCTACGTGGCAGGCTTAGCAGCTATAGATGGTGGAGCACTGGTAGAGGCCAAGGCTGGTCATAGTGGGGAGTAACTTATACTGTAACATATTACTATATTACTCTAAACATCTCTATAAACCGGAAAGGAGGGAGTAGTAACATAGACTAGTGTCATATGCAGAGTATGGGAGCACATGATATTTCCCCGTCCGGACCGATCCTAAGTTGGCTTCTCACCTTCTTGGCCCAACCAAAAACCCTCCCCCCTCCCGCGCGCGCTTCCCTCCCGGCGCCAGCTGAGCCCGCTGCTCCACATTGATGGCAAGTCAGGGCGACGCGACCTCTCACTGCTTCCGCCGTTGAAGCGGCACGTCGACCGAGGGCACCTCCCACTGCACGCCCGGCTTTTCAGACTACACAGTGGAGAGTAACTTTAGAGCAAGTACTACAATAGATGACATAAGCAGGCTATAAGGATTTAAATATAGTATTTGTGCTTAGTTGAAGGAGAGAGAAGAGGAAAGAGAAGAGAAACGGATTGTAAACGTGTAGCCGGCTGTACTCCAACATACTTTATGAGACAACAGGTGGGGCCATTATTAATGATATAGTATTTATACTAAAGGGACTAACGGACGCCTTAATTACTCTGGGTTTTTTTCAGACAAACCTTGGTGGAGCTATTATTGACTTGGACGTGGGGTTTGGGGGCCAAAGGCCTACTATTATACTCACACGACCGACCTGGCATGCTCTACCCTAGCTGCTGCTGTATCATATGGTTTCGCACCATTCCAGATCTTAGTGCCGCCACGCAATTCTTCTCCAGCCCTCCTTCCGGCGTGCACCACGAGAAGGGACAGCAGTCCTCTGAACCCCACCTTTCGTGATCCTGGACAGGAGAGGGGTGATCAGGTTTTTGGGGAGCACACTCCTGTGACTGCTGCCAGCGACGACTTCCTCAACGACAGCCTTCTGCCCCGACCTCGGTAACCTCTTCATCAACGACATGAGTGACAACATCAACCACAGCGGTTCTGCTCCCCCTGTACAGTATGTGATTCTGTCCTCCTGGTTTAGTCCACATTATTACTTTGATGTTTGCAACTGTCGTCATGATCTATTTGCTGCCGATTCAGATTAAATCTCATACTAAATTGCTCATATATTCAACAATCCAATCCAAAAACCTGATTATAGGCAATTTACTCCGAGTGGTTTTGTTGCGCTTTTGAAGCCACCTACTTTTAAGGGGGTGCAATATAAAAGGTGGCGCACAAGAGCAGTATATTGGTTTCAGATCATGTACTGCTATGACGCCACTAAGGGTAAGCCTGAGGGCGATCTTAATCCTACACAGCAGGAAGCTTTTCAGAACATGGATACCCTCTTCAAAGCCGCCTTGCTGAGTGTTCTTGACGATTCCATTATGGATTCATATATGTTGTTTGACAGCGGCAAAGACATGTGGGCTGCACTCAAGGCGACGTTTGGGCCCTCGGGCGCTGGCAACGAGTTGTACATCATGGATCAATTCTGTGACTACAAGATGACTGATGAATGCTCTGTTGTTCAGCAGACTCATGAGATACAATCACTCTATAAGGAACTTGAGTACTTTAAGTGTGTGTTGCCAGACAAATTTGTTGTTGGGACCATCATTGCCAAGCTTCCACCTTCGTGGAACGATTTTGCTATTTCTCTGAAAAACAAGAGACATGAGTTTTCTGTTTTGGATCTCATTAGCACTTGATTTTGAGGAGAAGGCGAGAGCAAAATACACATGTGCTCAGGTCACTGAGGGATCTTCTAGTGCCCACATGGTACACGAGAAGAACTTCCAGCCCAACCAGCCCCAAAACAACAAGAACAAATCTCACGGGAAAGGCAAGTTTGATGCAAAGAACAAGCCATCACATTCTACCAACTTCAAGAAGAATTCTCATAACGGGAAGGGATACAAACCTCAGTTTTGGTAGCACCGCACAAAATTTATATGGCTGCATCTACCTGCTGTCAGCTAACCTCATGGTGCTCCAGGTATTCCTACATTCGTAACTAGGTACAATGACCACCTCAAGATGAAATTAGCTTATTCGTATGTTGACTTGCTGAATGTAGTGCGGAACGATCCTGTCATGTGTGGAGGAGCAAACAAGAAGTGTACCCGAAGGTGAAAATAAACCAAGGACTTATGAAACTATATATAATCTTCCTCAAGCAGGTCAGTATCCCCTTCGTCCAGATGATCGTGTTTTGTCATGCCGAGCTATTGATATGTGCTACTGTTTTGCAACACCGTTTAAGTATAACTACTATTTTCCTATCTTTTCAGATTTAGGTCAATGAATATGATTTCAGGAGAACTACACAATATGGACTCATGTTGAGTCATCTATATTGACTCATGTGTTTGCTGCAAATGTGTCAGCATCAATTGCAAGATGAGGCAGCTAGCTAGCTGTGGAGTTGCCAACATGTTCAAAGTGCTCGCAACATTGAGAAGAAACAAGCATGCACAAGAAATTAATGTGTGCCCAGGGAGGCCCTTTGCTCAGAGAAGCATCGACCGATTTTCTTTATTTCCACACCTTCTCACATCTTTGTATTGGTTATAGTATGGTGAATCATTGAGATGCATAGACATGCTGAACTTTTGTTCTTCTCAATGTTAGTATGCATACCGTATCTTCTGAAGCTTAGTTTAATGTGAGTGTCTGCATCCAGTACCGCATCCTCTAGTTTGGTGGATGCACATAGAGAAAATAAATCTCCTTAATTTACTCCATAACCACCCTATTGAATAGGCCTAGTAACAAACCAGGTGCATGCAGTGGCCGGCGGGCACATGCATCCTGCATGCATGGCCAGTCAGCCAAGTCCATGCGCCAGCTCCAATGCAGCAACGCAAAAGAAGAGAGCGGTTCTTGGAAAAAACGAGTAGTTAGTGCAGCGGGCCTTATAAACACGAACAGCTTGCTCTCACGCTTCCGTCTCCCCCCCCCCCCCAATACCTCCCGCTCCCCAATCTTCCTCACTTGTCCAGAAAACCCCCGCTCACCTTCTTCCTCACTCGTACAGAAAACGCATGCTCCTCTTCTTCCACTCCTACAGAAATCCCCAGCCCTCCTTCTTCCCCACTCGCACTGCCACTAGGCTCGTCTCTGGCAACTCTGCTCAAACCCGTGATCTCGGTGCGACACCCACAAGGAAAATGGAGTCAGCTGGCCCCAGCGCCAAGAAGATGAGGCTCCCACCAGCGGCGACGCCGGTTGTAGATCCCGCACCCGGTAGCGCGGGGAGAAGTGGCGAGCCCTCCCCCCCCACCTGGATCTGAGGAACCGGTAGAATCTCCGGTGGACCACATCAGCGATCTCCTGGACGTCATCCTTGAGGAGATCATCTCGCTTCTCCCCACCAAGGATTGCTGCCGCACACAAGTCCTCTCAACTCGGTGGCGCCCTCTATGGTGCACCGCGCCCCTCAATCTCGACTGTCGTCAGATATCTGTCCTTCCTGAATTTGATCTCCTCAGAGCCATCGCCTCTTCTCATTAGCAGGGCCCCGTTCAATGCCTCTGCATCCCGACACACTACCTGCTGTCCATACCCGGCAAGGTGGACGCTTGGCTGACATCCCCTGAATTCGGAAAACTCTAGTAGTTTGAGTTGTACCATTACCATAAAAGTTTCATATCACGAACACACCAAGAATTCGTGCCCACACCACCATTGTCCATCTCACGGTTTTCCTCCTCTCTCCACACCGCCACCTTCGCCCGATGCCATTTACCAGACAATCTGGTACAAATGCTACGACTCCCACTGCTAAAAATACTTTCACTTGTGGTGGTTTATCTGTCGGAGGCCTCACTGCACAGCATCATCCACTCCAGTTGCCCTGCCCTGGAGCGCTTGCTGATTGTTTTGCGAATAGAAATCCGCATCAGTTGTCTCCAAATAAAGTCGCCTCACCTTAAAAGCATTGGAATTTGTTTTGAAGGATAGCAGCTCATCATCGAAGATGCCCCTTCACTTGAAAGGTTGCTCCTTGATAATTGTTATACACCTTCACAAATAACTGTCGTCTCTACGCCCAAACTGGAGACCTTGGGTGTAATTCGTGACCCGTTTAATAATCACAAGGAGTTGGTGTTTGGCTCCTCACCTTTTCAGGTACCGTATATTATCATCTACACATTTGTAATCATATGCTGCATTTTTCATTTGTGCGCAGAAGTTTGATATCATCTTGGAGTACACGTTGGGTACTAATATTATGTTATATGCTCAATGAAGAGTTCGTCCATTGATAGCCTATCAATGCTGTTGGATTCTGTCAAGATCATATATATCAGAATGTATAGTTTTGATCTGGACATAATTATTTGCTTGCTGCGATGCTTTCGATCTCTGGAGAATTTATACATAGAGGTGATGATTTCATGCACATGAAAGCCCATATAAATTGTACTAGAATTAACTGTTCAGATGTCGTTCTTTTGACATACTCTTTTTTTGGACCTTAACTGTTTTCAATCTTCATGTCTACTTAGGCAGAACCCCATGGAGAAAAACATATAACCAATCGGTGGCGTAATAAGAACAAGGATTTTGTCAGTTCGCATGAGATTCGTTTGAGGACAATAACAATGGAATGATATGCATCCAACCAGGCAAACATAAGCTTTGTCACATTCTTCCTGTTGAATGCGAGGTTACTATTGTCCATGAGGCTTAATTTTTACCGCAAGATATTTCTCACGAAAGGACATGTTGAACAGCAAAAAAGAAGTTTCAGGTGGACAAATGGGCTTCTAAACGATGGAACGATATGCATCCAACCAGGCAAACAGAAGCTTTGTCACATTCTTCCTGTTGAATGCAAGGTTACTATTGTCCATGAGGCTTAATTTTTACCGCAAGATATTTCTCATGGACGGACATGTTGAACAGCAAAAAAAGAAGTTTCAGGTGGACAAATGGCCTTCTAAATGTGCTCGGCTTCTATATACAACAAGTTGTAGTCATCCTGAAATAAAAATTTTTGCATAGGATGTTGATTTTATGGATCAGACCGATCCATTTGTTTGTGACTGCAAAAAAGAGTGGTTGGATTAGATGTTACTGTCATGTTCAATCTGGGTTTTGTCTAAAAATTTGATGAACAATTAATCCTTGGGCTTTTTGTACCATTTGTATGCTTGAGTTGCATCTTGTTACCCTCGTACTCCCCTCCACCTGCCACTACACTGCCGCATCTTCCACGGTTGTTGTTCGTTCCCGTCCGAGGCCTCGCCATCGTTCTCTGCCTTGGTTCGCTCACTGTGCCCGCCGCCGTCTGGCGTTGTCAACATGGTCAACAACCAAGAGGATTCAGGAGATTACTGTACGTGGATAGGCTGACAGTAGGGACCCACCAGGGTCATTGCATTTCGCAAGCAGGTGCCTCGTTATTACAAGCCAAATAAATAATTATTCCTAATTGTTTGACAACTAGGTCCCACGCCATTGTCAATGTAGTCAGTAAACGAGAAAATTACACAACAAGCGGATAACACCAGGGACCCAGCAGCTCACCCAGTTGTTTTTTAGTTTCGGAGATGGATCTCAACTGCGCGTTGTGCGGGGGCTGTGGCCCGTCTAGCCCACGCTTACGCTTTTATTAAGCACATGACGAGCCCAGTTGATATACTTTTCTTTCTGAAATTGGCTAGCCCAGTTCTTTTTTTTGGAGAATACCAAAACTGAGGCCTACTTTCTTTTCTCAGCCCTGCTGGGCTGCAAATCTTCCAAGACGACGAGGCATGTAAGTAGTAAGAAATGGGCTTCCCCAAAAAATGGGCTATAAGTTGTAAGAAATGGGCTGTAAATTTTTAAACCAAAGCCAACTGGCAATTGCAGTAAAATATCATTTTTTTCAGGATTTCTCTACTCTCTACTCTTATAAAAACCAAAGCCAACTGGCAATTACATTAAAATATCATCTTTTCTCCCCAAGATAAACTACTCATACAAATGCATCTTCATGTTCTGTGCAACGAACGGGCATCTTGCTAGTTAAGATTCTAAATTTCATTCTTTTGTTGCGGAGAATTGTTTTTTGAATTTTATTTTGATATAATTTTTTGAAAATTATTTTTAACGTGACTCGAAATTTCCTGATTAAAAGAGTTCGGACCCCACCGAAATATGCAAAACTTCGTTGAATTTTTTAGCAATGCCCAGAATATATGGTCTGTAATGCTAATAAAAAGAATATGGGCTTCAAATATCCTTAAGAATTAGCAAATGGGCTGTAAATTATTGAAAATGATGGCTAATGGGTTGTATGCTGTTTTCCACAGATTTGGAGGCTGACTTCTGGGCCTACTCGGTTGACGATGACGCTGTCCTAAATTTTTTTGACGCATATGCAAGGCTTTGTCAACTTAGTCAACACACAACAGTGACTGTTGGATGTCCATCCAACGGCCGCCGTGCTTCTTCAATCTTTGATCTTCCTGCTCCAGCCGCCCAAACCAGTGTCGGCGGGACTGCCTACTCCCTCCTCCCGTGGCTGGTTATGCTGCCGCCAGGCCATCCCTCTGACCACCCACACATCCTGTTATTTTCCGGCGACGTCAGCCTCACTCCGCAGCCGACCAGTCAGAGCTCATACTCCCCTCAACATGGGCATCCGCTGCGGTGGCTTCGCCGGCTCTGGGTGGTTCTCTTCCTGGGCCTCGCCCTCGTCCATCGCGTTTGTGCTCTCGACGCAGCGAGGTCAACATGGTCAACAAACAACAGTCATCGGAAGAGGCTGACAGTAGGGGCCCACACAAGGAAATGCCTCCTTATTATGCACAAAATAATGATTCCTCCACCTGATAGATGGGACCCACTGGAAGGGCCTTTGTATTTCATGAAAAAAGCGTTCCCCCCGCTGTCAGCTCGGACCCACCAAAAGTGCCTCCTTATTACACACAAAAAATGAATACTCCCCCTGCTAGCTGGGACTCACCTTGGTGGGAGGCTGACTTGTGGGCCTACTAAGTTGACGGGGACGGAAGGCTTTGTCAACTTAGTCAATATGAACGATTCTAGCTCCAATGACTGTACGATGTCCATCCAATGGTCGTTGTGTTTCTTCAACCTCTAGTCTTCGTGCTCCAGCCACCCAAAGTAGCGCCGGTCGTGCCGCATGCTCCTGCCTCCCGTGGCCGGCTGTGATGCCGCGGAGGCCTCACTGCCCCCTACTACTCCCATCGCTGGCCAGGCCATCCCTCTACTCACACACACCCCCTGTTATTCTGCGGCGACGACAGCCTCACACCGCAGCCGAACCAGTGAACCCTCGTACTCCTCTTCGCGTGGGCATCCACTGCTGCGTCTTCCCCGGCTCCGCGTCGTCCCCTTCCTAAGCCTCGCCGTCGTCCAGCGCTGTGGTGCTCTCGGCGCGGCATGGTCAATGTGGTCAACGACCGACTTCCATCGGAAGAGTACTTTATGTGGAGAGGCTGACAACTGGGTCCATGGCAGCCGCAAGGAAGTGCCTCCTTATTACGCACAAAATAATTATTCCTCCACCTGATAGCGGGGAACCACCGGACGGGCCACCGTATTTCACGAAAAAAATGATTCGCCCCCTGACTGCTGGGACCCACCAGCTACATCTTCGCACAAAAGGAAGTGCGCCCGGGCAACAAAAAAACGATTCACCCCCTGACTGTTGGGCACCACCAGCTACATCTTCGCACGCAAGGAAGTGCCTGATAGTCGGGACCCACCTGGTCGAAGCGTATGTAGCGTTGTCATTCTGGTCGCGAACATGTACGTACATACTAGTGGATCTAGAGGCGCGCAAGTGTCGTAGTAGAGGCTCGCACATAGCATGTACACATACGTTCATCGGCCAGTATGCAAGAAAGAAAATACGGCCACGTACGTACATACCGGCGGATCTCGAATGCCTACTCGCGCATATATACGTATGGCCAGGGCTCGTGTACATGGCTGGGTCGGAACAGAGAAACAACGTCGTCGTCCTGTTCATGGGGAGCCAACCGGCTGGGTCGGAACGGAATGTCACGTCGTGTTAATAGGGAGGGCTTGGACGGAACAGGCGACGGAAACGAGGCCTGGCGTACCGCAGAACGGAGGAAACGGCCTTGTGTTCGACCGGCCACGTTCGAAACGGGATCCTGTTCATCGGGAGGGGTCTTGCATACCGCAAAATGGAGGAAACGGACTTGTCCTGGACCTCCTACGGTCGAAACAGGGTCCTCTTGATCGGGAGGCATGTGGCGTACCGCAAAACGGACGAAACGGACTTGTGTTGGCGCGCTACGGTCGAAATGGCGGTCCTGTTCATTGGGAGGGGTGTGGCGTACCGCAAAACGGGACTCCATGGGATACTGTTCATCTCCACCGTCGACCTCCTCCAGCCTCCACGGGCTATTGTTCATCCACCGTCGACCTCCTCCAGCGTCCACCTGCGGCTGTTCATCCACGGGCTCCTGTTCATCCAGCGTCCACCGCGCGCTACTCCACCAGCTACTGTTCAACCATCCCTCTCCACGGGCTCCTATTCAATCACCCCTCCACGGGCTACTGTTCATCCACCCCTCCACCATCTACTATTAATCTAGCCCTCCACTAGGTCGTCCTGTTCATCCAGTCCTCCATGGGATCCTGTTCATCCAGCCCCAATCGGCTCGATCGATCGGGGTCCTATTCATCCAGAGGCAACGCCACGGGGTCCTGTTCATCGACCCCCACCGCTCACTGTTCATCCAACCCCCCACCCCCCATGCAACGCTCACTGTTCATCCAGAGGTAGCATCGACCGGCTTCAGTTAGCAGCAGTAGCGAAGGAGTTGCTCGATCGGGTTCAGTAACACGTAGCCTGCACTGCAATCGCTCGGGTTCAGTTAGAGCCCAACGCCTCGCTCGGGTTCAGTTAGAGCCAACGCCTCGCACACATGCGCGTACGTGTACGAGAGAAACGCGCATCACTCGGCCCCCGACCACCCACCGTAACCGGAACTCGCTGAAATTTTCCTCGCCCTCGCTTCTACCATGGTTTTTTCCATCATGGACGGCCTAGAGAATGTCATGCAGCTGCGTCTCCGGCCCGCCCAGGACGAAAAGCCCATTTTCTGTCATGATTTTTTGTCATAGAAGTAGGAGCTCACCACATCTATGATGATACCGGGTTTTGTCACAATTATCATCATAGAAGTGTCATAAGTATGACAAAAAAATTCGTTCAGCCCAAAATGTCACGAATGTGTCTTTTTTTTGCAGTGGTAATTTCTTCACCCACCATAATTTATGCTATATTGAGAGAAGCCACTAGTGAAACCTATGGCCCCCGGTGTCGGTGTCAAAACCGGCGGATCTCGGGTAGGGGGTCCCGAACTGTGCGTCTAAGGCTAATGGTAACAGGAGGCGGGGGACACAATGTTTACCCAGGTTCGGGCCCTCTCGATGGAGGTAATACCCTACTTCCTGCTTGATTCATCTTGATGATATGAGTATTACAAGAGTTGATCCATGTAACGCCCCGGATGTAATTTGCCATAATTGTAACTCCGACTCTGCCATTTCCGCCTTTAGGTTATGAGATTCGTGGTTGGGTTTGTGTCTTCATTTTGCATTTTTCTCATTTCATGCATTTCATATCATGTCATCATGTGCATCGCACTTGCATACATGTTCGTCTCATGCATCCGAGCATTTTCCCCGTTGTCCGTTTTGCAATCCGACACTCCTACGTCCTCCGGCGTACCCCTTTTGTCTCTTTTCGTGAGCGGGTGTTAAACATTCTCGGAATGGACCGAGATTTGCCAAGTGCCTTGGTACACCACCGGTAGACCGCCTGTCAAATTTTGTGCCATTTGGAGTCCGTTTGATGCTCCAACGGTTAACTACGGAACCGTAAAGGCCTTGTGTGTGTTGCAGCCCAACACCCCTCCAAAACGGCCCAATAAATCTTCCAAACCCCTTCCATGTCCTCCGACATCAGATCATGATCGCGTGGGCGAAAACTACACCTCATTTGGACACTCCTACCTCCTCCTAGCTTTAAATATGTGCTCCTCGTCCAATTTTGCGGTCCAAAAACCCTAGATCCACCCTCATCTGCCGCCGGACACGTCCGGTCCGCACCGGACGGAATCGCCGCCGCGCCTGGACGAATCACGTCGTGCCACCCACCGCCCTGCGGCCCACGGGAGCCCGCGCCAACCGTCGCCGCATGCGCGAGGCCCACGCCCGACCACCGCCGCCTTCTCCCGCCGCCGACCGCTCTCCTCAGCTGCCTCCATCGCCGGCGCGCCACCGCCGAACGCCTCCAGCAAGCCGCCAAACGCCTCCTCTAGCACTGCCCTGCCGCCAAGCGCCTCCGCCAGTGCTGCCCCGTACGCCGCCGCCCACGCCCGCACGCTCCGGCCACCGGCGACGCCCTCCCCAAGCTCCGGCCACCTCCACCGCTCCTCTCCGGCGAAGTACCCTGGCGAGAGCTCGCGCCCACCTCGGTTCGTGCGCCCGGGGTCAAACCCTAGATCTGGGTGAGGTGTTTTTCTAAGTCTTCATCTCTGCAACATTTTCAGACTCTGTTCAACGCATCATAACTTCCTGCATGTCGCTCTGTTTTGTGCGTATGATATATCAAAATGTTCGTCATGATGTGCTCTTCATTTCATTCCATTCCATTTTGACATGCTTATTTGAGTCCATCTTGATGCCAAAATCGTGGATGCAAGAGTACTATAAATTGTTAGGTGCTGATTCTTAGTAGATTATGAGGTTTTGTCATTTTTGCTACATTTCTTGTGTGCTGCATATGGGCATGGGCTCTACATGTGTTTTGGTCTATGCCATGCCATCTTTACAGGGGTGCTTGCCATGTATTTTTGTGAGCTTTGTGGTGACTAGCACAAGCATGCAAAGTATCCTTCGTGATATTGTTGATTGCAGGGACTTAGGATTTTGCTAAGTCCTTGCTCTGCTGTTATTTTTATGCCATGTATCCATGATGCTACAGTGAGATCCATGCTTGTTTTGAGTTGCTTCAGTAAGGATGATTTGGACATATGGTTATTCTCTATCCATGCATGTCCCTGTCTGCAATAATGGAGTGCCCTAGAATGACTTAATCATGCTCTACTTTTGCTATAAAATGTTCCTGACAGATTGTTTACATGTTAATGAATTTCGCCATGGTTGTTGTAGTTGATCCAAGCATGCTATAAACTTTTTCTTGCCATGGTTAGCCTTATGATCATGTCTTCTTGCTGGTAGTATGCTTATATTGTCATGCAATACCTTTTGGTGAGCGAATCGAGCTCGCAAAGATGCCTTCATAATTCTGTTTATGCCATGCTCAATTTTTTGCTAAGTCTGAATCTGTTAACGAAACTTGCTATGTTTAAATGGGTGCCATATTATCTTCTGTGCCTTTTTGGCTCTTGGTCAGTAAGGGACTTTTGTTCTATGCATTTAGTAGCTTCATGTCATGCCTTTGTTTGCTATGATCTATTCCTTTAGCATGTTGTTAGATTGCTCTAAACTTTGCTTCCTGATGTTATTCCTGGCATGTTAGTAATTTTCACCAAGTCTGTGAAGCTGATATCTTTTGCACTTTTGTCATGCTTGTTTGAACCTTCTCTGGTGTGATTTAGCCATAGCTCAGTGTTCATCTTTTATCAAGCATCTTGATTAGATCACTGCCATGTGCTTTGTTGTTATGTTGGAGTGCAGTAGCTTAGTTTCTTGTTGCATTCTAGGTGGCATTGTGCTGTTAATCGCAGAATTGTGTCATTATTGTTTTGCTTGCCATTTGCAAACCGCGAATCCGATTCCGGTGATCTTTATATTGATTTCGACCGAAATCATCTCATCTTTCCAGCGGCACACTTGGTTTGCCAAGTTGATGCCTGGTTCAATCTTTTCCTTCCGGAACACGCATATGCATTGCATATCACATCTCGCATATCATGCCATGTTTTGCATCATGTTGCTTGCGCATTGCATTGTGGTTGATTGTTGTTTCCTTTGCTTGTGTTCTTGCTTTGGGTAGAGCCGGGAGACGAGTACGTAATCGGGGAACCCGTTGAGTATGCTAACGAGGATCAAGCTTTCGTCAACACTGAGAACTTTGCAGGCAAGATGACCATACCCTCGAAATCACTTCTATCTTTGCTTGCTAGTTGTTTCGCTCTATTGCTATGCCGAGATACCTACCACTTGCTATATCATGCCTCCCATATTGCCATGGCAAGCCTCTAACCCATCTTTCCTAGCAAACCGTTGTTTGGCTATGTTACCGCTTTGCTCAGCCCCTCTTATAGCGTTGCTAGTTGCAGGTGAAGTTGAAGTTTGTTCCATGTTGGAACATGAATATTTGTTGGGATATCATTATTATCTCTTATTTACTTTAATGAATCTATATACTTGGTAAAGGGTGGAAGGCTCGGCCTTATGCCTGGTGTTTTGTTCCACTCTTGCCGCCCTAGTTTTCGTCATACCGGTGTTATGTTCCTTGATTTTGCATTCCTTATGCGGTTGGGTGTTATTGGAACCCCTTGACAGTTCGCCTTGAATAAAACTCCTCCAGCAAGGCCCAACCTTGGTTTTACCATTTGCCACCTAAGCCTTTTTCCCTTGGGTTCCGCGGACTCAAGGGTCATCTTTATTTTAAACCCCCGGCCTAGTGCTCCTCTGAGTGTTGGTCCAAACTAGAGCCCCTTGCAGCGCCACCTCGGGGAAACTTGAGGGTTGGTTTTAGTTGTATGGATTTCTTATCCGGTGTGCCCTGAGAACGAGATATGTGCAGCTCCTATCGGGATTTGTCGGCACATTCGGGTGGCTTTGCTGGTCTTGTTTTACCATTGTCGAAATGTCTTGTAACCGGGATTCCGAGTCTGATCGGGTCTTCCTGGGAGAAGGAATATCCTTCGTTGACCATGAGAGCTTGTGATGGGCTAAGTTGGGACACCTCTGCAGGGTTTTGAACTTTTGAAAGATGTGCCCGCGGTTATGGGTAGATGGGAATTTGTTAATATCCGGTTGTAGAGAACTTGAAACTTAAGTTAATTAAAATGAATCAACTGCGTGTGTAGCCGTGATGGTCTCTTTCCGAGGGAGTCCGGAAAGAGAACACGGTCTCGTGTTATGTTTGAATGTAAGTAGCTTCGGGATCACTTCTTGATCACTAATAGCTTCTCGACCATGCTTTGCTTCTCTTCTCGCTCTCATTTGCGTAAGTTAGCCACCATATATGCCTAGTGCTTTGCTGCAGTTCCACCTCACTACCCCCTTTCCTACCTTAAGCTTAAGTAGTCTTGATCGCGAGGGTGTGAGATTGTTGAGTCCCCGTGACTCACAGATACTTCCAAACAGATGTAGGTGCCGATGATGCTAGTGCAGGGGACACTACCGAACTCAAGTGGGAGTTCGACGAGGATTCGGGTCGTTACTATGTTTCTTTTCCGGATGATCAGTGGAGGAGCCCAGTTGGGGCAATCGGGGATCTAGCATTTGGGGTTGTCTTTCTTTATTTCAGAATCCCGGTTACAAGACATTTCTTATCCGGTGTTTGGACCTTGATTGTATTCTGTATGATGTATGATATATTTATGTATTGTGTGAAGTGGCGATTGTAAGCCAACTCTTTATCCCTTTCTTATTCAGTACATGGGATGTGTAAAGATTACCCCTCTTGCGACATGCCTACCATGCGGTTATGCCTCTAAGTCATGCCCCAACACGTGGGAGATATAGCCGCATCGTGGGTGTTACAATCTAATACGAGATCGTAGAGGCTAAATCCTAGAACCTAGCCTATGATTATGATTGTTCTTGTCCTACAGACTAAACCCTCTGGTTTATATAGACACCGGAGGGGGCTAGGGTTACACAGAGTCGGTTACAGGCAAGGAGATCTACATATCCGAATCGCCAAGCTTGCCATCCACGCAAAGGAGAGTCCCACCCGGACACGGGACGAAGTCTTCAATCTTGTATCTTCATAGTCCAACAGTCCGGCCAAAGTATATAGTCCCGCTGTCCGAGGACCCCCTAATCCAGGACTCCCTCAGTAGCCTCTGAACCAGGCTTCAATGACGATTAGTCTGGCGCGCAGATTGTCTTCGGCATTGCAAGGCGGGTTCTTCTCCAAATCCAGAGTACCTGTTGTAGCGAGTAGTGCCTGGCTTCCCATTAATGTTGCACTCATTGGCTTCTGTGCTTTAATAATGGCTATCTCCAGGTATCGAGCTAATGCGAGAAGTCGGGGCATTTTTACATTTGCCACCCTGACCATGTAAGTAAATCGTCTATTTAAAGAGACGGGGATCCTCAGATCCAAACCACACCATCCTCCCACAGTGAGTATCCATCAGAGCGTACCCAGAAAAAACCATCCCATCATGGTCGGCCATCGCAGCTTCTCCTCTCGCTCCCGTAGCACTAAGCCTGGCGATTGGGATAAGTGTTCCGTCCCCCACAGCCAATTGGTAGAGTTGCAGACCCAGGGGTTTCCCCCTCCTGCGTATATGGTCCCCGTCCGAGCCGGACTAGCCACTTATAATGGCGGGGAGCAAGCGGAGAGCTTTCTCCCTTACTTACTGAGGGGACTCGGATTTCCAATCCATCTGTTCCTCCGCGGGCTCCTGGAGTTCTATGGCCTCCAGCTGCATAACTTCACTCCTGCCTCCATATTACACATCTCCGGCTATGTCGCCTTTTGCGAGTTGTTTCTAGGCTGCGAAGCTCATTTTGAGCTATGGAAGAGGCTATTCTGCCTCATACCCTGTACTCGGGAGGGGTCAATATATCAAGTGGGCGGAGCCGAAATATGGCGCATCGCCGGGACCGGATACCTGTCCGGTACTCCGAAGACTGGCCTTCAGAGTGGTTTTATATGGAGGATGTCCCCCTTCCGGACCCTATTCGGATGGGCCTTCCTGAGTTCAATAATGCCCCGTTGAAGAAACGCCACAGCTGGCGCCCCTGGAGCCCCCAGGAGGAAGATGACAGAGAGGTCCTTTACCTGATGGGCAGGATAAAAACACTGGCCAAATCAGGACTAACAATAGTCAAGGTTATGTCAATATGTATAATGCGGGGGGTGCAGCCACTTCAGTATCAGGGGAAACCCATGTGGAACTTCAATGGAGAAGACGATGCCACCCGCTGCGGTCGTAAAGGTCCGGACTCCGCCGCTGCTCTAGCGAAAATATTGTCCGATTTGTTCAAAGGAGAAGAAGTGGAGTTCATCTGTATTAAGCCACAGGATGGATTCTCCATGTACAACCCCCCAAACTGGGTGAGCTGCTATCTTTTACTCCAGCCGTTCCCGCATTCTTCATCATAAATATTTAACTTGCTAATTCATACCAGGAACTGCAAAAGCTGTGAGGGAGGTCCACAGCCCATCTCCACAGCCAGAGGACCCTAACTGGGCCCTCGACCCCAGACTCGAATAAGATCCGGACGTATTTGTGGAGCTCGTCGACAGGATGTTCTATCAGTTAAGCTGCGACGGTGCCTTGGTGGCCATCGTAGCCGATTATCCTGGCCTACTCCCTACATCGCATGTAAGTAAAAAAGGAGTCCCAACTTCTGAGAAGGATCCCTTCTTCGCACTTTACCCACCGCACACGTATTGCGTCTTACAGGGAAGGCCATCAGGGTGCCGTGCCGAACCCGTGGTGACTCATCAACAAGGGGCACCGAAGCCGAGTAGGCTTAAAAGGAAGACGGTCATGACTGAGACACCGTCACAGAGGTATGAAAAAACCCTGCTCCATGGTTATCGTCTTTAAAATATAATAATGTCCATGGTTCCTAGCAGAAAAAACACTCGCCGGACCGTGTCCGGAGAGCCTGCCGGCCACGCCTCCACTAGCCGGACTCCAGAGCCAGACTTAGGGGCAGATGCTAACGCGGGGACAACGTCGGATGTTCCTCCTACAGAGGATGCAGATAGACTGTCCGCTACGAATTCCGAAGTGGAGAATGCCATGAATCACAGGCGTCGCCGGGCCGTACTCCGCGACCCAAGTTTCTCCAAAGAGGCGTTCAATGCCTTCAACTCAGGAGATGCGTACATCCAAGCTGCTCAAGATGGCCTTGCCAGAGCCACGGACCAGTATGTAAAGGATATACGGGTAAGAAAATCTAATAATTGTATATCAGTAGCCCCTGAGACTTAAAACAGTTGGCACAACTGATTTAAGGATCATTGTATGCATAGGTTCTTACGAAGAAGAATACCCAGTTGTCTCAAGAGCTGGAGGACTTCAAAGCCCAGCTACGGGCCGCAGTTGCCGGAATGGAGGAGTCCAAGAAGGCCCCATTTAGTAATACTTGTCGTGATACCAGTTAGTATTCAGCATGCATGCAAATCTAACAATAGATTATGTATATAATCGTGGAGTGAATCCGGAGATTGTACAAGGGGATAAGCAACATGCTCAACAACAGCTAGAGGCTGGCGAGCGCGTGCTTACGCGGGTTAGGCGGGAGAAAAACGATCTCCAGGATGCCAATACCCGGATGGGCGTTGAACTGAAAGATGTTCCGGCCCAGCTTGCTGACTCCGTGAAGGAGAATAAGAGGCTTCGACGCAGCATTTTTAGTAAGTGCTCGAACAAACTTTTATAGAGTTCGGCGAAGAAATGGGCTAACAGAGTTATGTCTGTAGGTATGCTGACAGGTCGTCCCGAAGAGGAGATGCCCTGATCTGCAGGCGATCTTCTACAAGATCTCTCACAACTGCACGAACAAGTTCGACAGGTGATGTAGGGCATTGCCCAGGCCTTGTGGCCATCCGCCTCCCTGCCAGGAGGCATGGGGGAGCTTGTAGAGATGCTCAAGGGAGCGCGGCGGTGCTTCCGATTATGGAAGATTCGGCCTTCCGACAAGGTGCAAGGGAAGCCTGGGCTATGGTGAACACGCGATACACCAAGGCTGACCCGAACCACATGGCCGAGGTCGGACCTGTAGGGTCAGATGGGAAAGAGATCCCCATTAGTCTGGTATATGACCAGGTAGGTTTAGCCGCAAAGTATTCCCAACATGATTGTAGGCTAGACAGCGTGTTGGATGGTATAGAAGAAGAATTTAGTCAGTCTAAGTGACTGTGTACTTCAAATGACATATTTTGTCCCTAGCCGGATTATAAATCATTTGTCATGGCGGACCTTTTCGCTTCAACCTTCGGACCCGACAGTCCGGAGTGTATCCGAATACCCGCTCACACTACAAGAAATATGTCAACTGGTGACCTTCTGTCAGTGACCCTGGAAGAATTGGTCATAGATCTATGACCATTTGAGACCAATTGGTCAAAAGCTGTTTGGGGGGCTCCAAAGCCTAAACTATATTGACCATTTTGGTTAGAAAGGTCGTAATTTCCTCACACGAAATGGTCATAAAACAAACAGCACTAGTCCGCTGCCTTATTTCTAGCTGATCATGACCAATATAGATGGTCATAACCTCGTAAATTGTGGTGGATTGGTATGACTTGGCGCCACCTCATCAGTTTCGCATATGTGTCATGTCCATGTGTCAATTTTGGCCCTAGGTTGTGAAGCAAACTGTATTTTTGTCATTCCCAAAATTCCCAAAAAATCTCATAAATTCCTTTGGCCATATCTTCGTAAAATATGTAAAAATCCTTCCTTGCCTAGTTCAAAAATAATTCAACAATATTCATTTTCCTATTCTGTTCACAACAGCACTTTATGAAGGAAGTGCTATTTATATATTCTTGATTGCACTCAAAATTTTTGGGCACTTTTTCCTATCCAAATCATTGCCTCATGACAAAATTTAGCTCCATTTTCCTAGCAAATCTTCCTTGGCAAATTTCCAAAGTTTTTGTCCACCTAGAAGCATTCTGAAGGAAGTACCTTTTTTATATATCCAAATGACATGAAATTTATACAATTCCTTCATATGCCCAAATTATCACCCTCCTCCAAATTGCAACTCATTTAAATCATCTATGTGATCCCAGGTTCAATTTATATTTTATGGCCAGATTGGCACGTTGCAAAGCAAGTGTTATCTAGACCCCTCCTATTACCCTCAAAAATTTTGGGCACTCTTCCATACCAAAATCATCGCCACATGATAATATTCAGCTCCATTTTCTTGGTAAATCTTTCTCGGGAAATTTCCAAAGTTTCTACCTCGAGAGAAGCTTTGTGAAGTAAGTACTAGTTAGGCTTACCCAAATGATTTGAAAATTTACAAGCGCATGCAATTTCATTCATCAAGTATGTAACTTACCTACACCAAATTTGAGCTCATTTAATTCATCCAATTTCTCTCGCTAATTTTCCCAAGTTTCTGTCTAGAGAAGAGTATTGTGAAGGAAGTACCACTTCGGCATGCCCAAATGATATCAATTTTCTACAGTGCTTTCCTATGCCCAAATAACCATCCTCCACCAAATTTCAGCTCAATCCATTCATTATTTTGAGCCCAGCTTCAACATTCATATTTTGGTCCAGTGTGGTACTTTGCAAAGCAAGTACCACCTAGGATCCTCCTTTTGAGCTGAAAATTTGTGAAGGCATTCCTCTTAGTAGATGATCATCCTCAGCCAAAACTCACGCCCATTGGCCATGTGCATTTCCCGTAGCGCTAATCAAACACTTGGCTGCTAATTCATCTTTGAGCATAGGTCGGTCTCCTCGTGAGATTCTTCTATTGTAGTTTTCTTCCTAGCACCTACCTGGGGAGTTCCCAACCCACTAGACATGCCTAGGCCTCCCAGAACGCATGTCAACACCAAGGTCACGCGCTGACCACGCGGCGGGCATGTGAGTTTACGCGCTTTGGAGTTGGGGCTCTGGGCCACCATCCAAAACTCGACGTATCGCCACCAAACCATGTATTTATGCTTAAATAGATACTTATGTAACTATAAATGATTTTTGGGAAAAATAAAGAGCAAACAATAAGGTAGCTGCAGTTCAAATTTGACTCTCTTCCTACTGAATTAGCGAAAATTTGTCTTTTTCACCAGAGGTGGATCAAAACTTTTGAAACCCAACCATTTTGTCAATTGTGCATTAAATATGGCCTAGTATTTTATAAAATTGATTAGGTCCACTTTTGCAACAAATATATGATAGGTCCTTCACAAAAAAACTCATTTCAGGCACTCAAAAAATGGAAAATGATTTTTTCGTGCAAAGAAAATGATAACTTCCTTAGAAAACATTGTTTTTCATTCCAAGATGCACCCTTGTGCACAATATGAGCTTATTTGAATAAACTATGCCATGAATGTGGCCATAAGATTGATCATTTGGCTTGAAAGCCATGAATCTTCACGCATGATAGCTCATTTCTGAGAACACTTTTAAAAATAATTTTCGTATTACAAGTTTATTATTTTTCCTGGTAACTTGGTCACATATAATGACACAATGCGAAGGTTTTCCAAATTTTTGATTTTTTTTGAATTTTTTATGCCCGTTTCAAAATGCGGTCAAAACGGCGGGCTTGACCGTTCCTAGCTAGTGGTTGAATCTTGGAAAACTTTTGATGTTTCTCTGATTAAATAGATACCTATGTACCTAGAAATAATTTTTGGAAAAAACTGAAGAGCAACTATGAGGCAGCTGCAGTTCAAATTTGACCCGCTTCGTGCTGAATCGGCAGAAATTTGTCTTTTTCACAATAGGTAGATCAAAACTTTTGACACCCAACCATTTGGTCAATTGTGCATTAAATATGTCCTAGTATTTTAGAAAATTTATTTGGTACAATTTTGCAACAAATATTTGGTAGGTCCTTCACAAAAAAACTCATTTTGGGCACTCAAAAAATGGAAAATGATTTTTTCATGCAAAGAAAATGATAACTTCCTTAGGCAACATTGTCTGTCATTCCAAGATGCACCCCTGTGCACAATATGAGATCATTTGAACAAACTATGCCATGAATGTGGCCATAAGATTGATCGTTTGGCTTGAAAGCCATGAATCTTCACATATGATAGCTAATTTCTGAGAACAATTTTTTAAAACAATCACCGTATTTCAAGTTTATTATTTTTTCTGGTAACTTGGTCACATGTAATGACACAATGCGAAGGTTTTACATTTTTCTAATTTTTTTGATTTTTTTATGCCCGTTTCAAAATGCGGTCAAAACGGCGGGCTTGATCATTCCTAGCTAGTGGTTGAATCTTGGAAAACTTTTGATGTTTCTCTGATTAAATAGATACTTATGTACCTATAAATGATTTTTGGAAAAAATAAAGAGCAAATTACGAGGCAGCTGCAGTTCAAATTTAACCCGCTTCCTCCTAAATCGACGAGAATTTATCCTTTTCACGAGAGGTGGATCAAATATTTTGACACCCAAACATTTGTTCAATTGTGCATTAAATATGGCCTGGTATTTTATAAAATTGATTTGGTCCAATTTTGCAACAATTATTTGGTAGGTCCTTCACAAAAAAAAACTCATTTTGGGCACTCGGAAAATGGAAAATGGTTTTTTCGTCTAAAGAAAATGAAAACTTCCTTAGGAAAAATTGTTTGGAATTCCAAGATGCACCCTTATGCACAATATGAGATAATTTGAACAAACTATGCAATATATGTGGCCATAAGGTTGATCATTTGGCTTGAAAGCCGTGAATCTTCACGCATGATAGCTCATTTCTAAGAACACTTTTTAAAAATAATTGTCGTATTACAAGTTTATTATTTTTCCTGGAAACTTGGTCACATATGATGACACAATGCGAAGATTTTCCAATTTTTTGATTTTTTTGAATTTTTTATGCCCATTTCAAAATGCGGTCAAAACGGCGGGCTTAACCGTTCCTAGCTAGTGGTTGAATCTTGGAAAACTTTTGATGTTTCTCTGATTAAATAGATATTTATGTACCTAGAAATGATTTTTAGAAAAAAATAAAGAGCAAACTATGAGGCAGCTGCAGTTCAAATTTGACCAGCTTCCAACTGAATCGGCGGAAATTTGTCTTTTTCACCAGAGGTGGATCGAATCTTTTGACACCCAACCATTTGATCAATTGTGCATTAAATATGGCCTAATATTTTAGAAAATTAATTTGGTCCAAATTTGTAACAAATATATGATAGGTCCTTCACAAAAGAACTCATTTTGGACACTCGAAAAATGGAAAATGAATTTTTCGTTATTCGAGGGAATAACACTACTACTTACTAGGAAACTTAAAAACATTGTCATAAAAAGTGAAGGAAACTTACCACCCGGCGTCGTGGTGTTGCGTTGGAGCTCACGCTGCAATGGAGCTTCGCTGGGTGCCGTGGTGCTGCGTTGGAGCTCTTGGCATGCCGTTGAGAGCTGGAATAGAGGTTCATGGGGATGTCATCGGTGTTGCGTTGAAGCTTTTTCATGCTCGGTGCTGTTGTGACATATTGATGTGATCAAATGATCACCAATGCGCAGATCGGACATCTTCTAGATCGATGATTTCTAGACAAAATCACCTGACTGACACGTAGCGCCTATCGTTAATCGGTTACGACCAATCTCGATGGTCATAACATCATGAAAACATGTTCTTCGCTCTAATTGGTTTATAGGCATGTCACGCGGATCAAACATCAGAGACCGTTGGATACTGCCAGATCCAACGGCCCACACCCCTCTCCCTCTCACCCACCCACCGCGAGCTACCCTAAAAAACAAACAAAAAATACCACCGCGAGGTCCTCTCTCCCCCCGTGCAGCGAACCCTACCCCCTCTTTCCCCTGCACACCACTCCTCCCTTCTAGATCGCAGCCGCCAGCTCCTCCTTTCTAGATCGCCGCCTCCACCTCCCTTCGACCGAGCTCCCCGCCGTCCATGGCCTCCCCCACGCCCTCCTCCTCTCTTCCATCCCCTTCCCTCACCTCAAGCCCTTCTCCCCCGTGAGCCCTCTCTCTCTCCCTCCCGCGACTCCTCTGCTCCACTCGATTCCGGTGAGTTGAGGCAGCTCTCACCGGTGCGCAGCACACCCCAGGCTCCCCTCATGCAGCTCTTCCCCTTCCCATCAGATCCGTCTCTCGCACCCTCTAGTGCAAGCCTGCAACCTCACCCGTAGCTAGGGTTTCGGCCGCCACTTTAACTTCGTCGGGATCTGCCACATGCGACGACGGCGAGGCCAGAGGTGGCCGGATCTAGCACTGGTAAGCCCTTCCCCTCCTTCTTCATGCAGCATCTCCTCACCTCACCTCGTCTCATGCTCCTTTTTGTATATATGCATTCGCCGTGTTCCTGGTCTCCGGCTATGGTGAGGGGCGAGAGCATGCGCCGGAGTTCACCTCCTCCGGGCGGGCGGGGTGGCCTCCTCCTCTGGGAGGCGGCCGGGAGCACTGGGCCTGGACCACGGACAACCCGAGCCACCGGACCCGGATCACGGATGTCGGCATCGTCTTCTCCGACTCAGACTAGGGCACCGCTGCTCCCGTCTCCAGTCCCTTGCCATTCGAGCACGGACGCCACTGCTCCCGCCTCTAGTCCTGACAAATGATAGCCGACGCCCTTGTCTCCTCCGGCACTGGTTGTCTCTGTTTCCAGTGCCGATCTTGGCCTCGTGGGTGGTGGCCTCGTGGGTGAGTTCTTGGAGAATCATTACTTCCCGGTTTCCGCTTATACACTGAATCTCTAAACTTGTTGTCCATGTTATAGTGCGTGCTTGCTTGCACAGCTTTGTACTATCAAAATAGAGTATGTGCTTGCTTGTTGTCCATTCAACATGGGAATCGTGCGGGTTAGTTTGGTTTATTTGGTTCTGTTGTTGCTTTGGGATAGTTTGGTACGTGTGGGTTCAAATGGGTGCTTAATAGGAACGGATTGGATTGGTCTATGTTGAACAGAAAATCAAACTGGACTGGGGTGGTTTGGTTTGATGTCGTACAAACTAAAATGGTCTGAACCCGGGGGTTCAACTGGCACTGCCGCACCAATCGCAACCCACACGAACAAACTAATCCCAATGCTCAAGTGTTTCTTTGTGTTGAGAGTGGATGTGTTGACGCCCATGACGTGTTAGTACTGTAACCTGTAAGCTGTAAGCTGTAACTGATGTAATCCTGACATAATGAAAATTGCTTTGAGGATTTGAGGGTTGCACATATGTCTGGATACCCGTATGGTCTGAACCCATGGGTTCAACCCATACGTTTTAAACGGTTTGGGGTGGTTGGCTGTGAAACACTCCCTGGGTTAGCTAGAGAAGGGTTGGCTAGGTTCTCTGTATCATGACTCTGTCTCTGATTTTCCAATTCATCGTCGCTGATGCCCCTGTATAGTAATAGGATTGGGCGGTGATGACTTTAATCAGGTAGATGTGGGAAATTTTGGGTATGTGTTGTGGATGCAGTCCAGCTGGTCTGTGTTAAGCTGGGACGATCCATCCATTTATAGCTTTTTATATTTTATTTCAGTAAAATGGAAGTACTAGCTTTAGTAGAATCAGGCTTTAGGTTTCTTCTTACTGGAGTTACCAATGGCTGACAGGTTTTGATATACTCAATCTTGCAATTTCTGTTACTGATTTTCAGATTGATCCACTGTTTTGGTCAGTGATTTGCATTACCCTCGGCGCTGCTCTGCTCTGTACATACATAATCTAGGACTCTTTATCAGGGGTACTCTTTGGTTGCTATTCTACAATTATTAGTTTCACAAAGACCGCTTGTAACTCCTGTGGAGGCACTGCGGTTTGCGGTATCTAGGATGGTTTGTCCTCACTGCATATGCTGATGTGATTTAATTTGACTTGTTAACAATGGTTGTCAAACAATCAAACACAAGCAAATTAAATTATTTCTAGTATTCGGTATAGTGCTTGCTATGTAGTGTATAGTTTTGAATGGTTCAATTATACAGAGCTCTCCATGCCCAAGATGAGAAATTCTCGCTGTCAATCTGTTTGATGCCATCTTTTTCTTACCATCATATTATATGTGCCGCTCAACATTCAACCTGCTTTAATCTGTACTAGTATTCAGTTTGTACCTCATCTAGCACACTGCCTAAAATTGCCACTATTCTTTCAATGAAATTAGTAAAATTACCTTTTGATTCCTCTGTTTGCTTCATATTATGGTTGCTCTACTTCTAGTGTCTTACTAGCTTGTTCTGACTCATCGTGTTCCCACTTGTAGTTGATTTTCCATGTGCCTAAGTATGTGGGTAGTAAACATGCAAGCAAACATTTAACTCAAACCCATCCATTGTATGTACTATACTATACTGAAGAAGTAATGTAGATGGATATATATGCAGTTTTTGAAACCATCCTCTAATCTGTGCTCATTTTTACAGTTTGGTGCTATAGTTTAAACCATCATCTAATATGTGCCTTATCTAGAAATTTTGGCATGAAATTAAATCTAGCTAATTGTTTACAATCAAAGTCCATATATATCATGCTGAAATCAATGAACACCATATATAGAGAACTAGTACTAATTTATGTTCTGAACATGCATGGTTTGAAATGTCTAAATCAAAATCATCTTGTATTGTTTCGGGTTGATTTTGCTGTGCTGACTGCTCACAACAAATATATATCTTTCAGACTCGATACATAAAGGACTGCAAGAGATTATATGGTAGGATACTGGACAGTAACAGTGTCAAGTCCTCCATTCAAGCAAAGTCCAAGGATTGGTCCGAGATGGAGTACTTTGTCCTGCCTGTGCAATGTTCTTTCCAACATCTCAACTGTGTACTCTAATTACTGGAGTATTCTGTAGATTATTTTCAATTAAACTACTCCAGAGATGAATCTTTTCCATTAAAGAAATCTAAATGGAACATTAGAATAAACTTGCCAGAGATTATTTAAATATTGCAGTAACTATTTGACACAAATATTGTCATGCATCAGTAGTAGCATTAGATGAAACTTTTATAGTAGGACTTGCTGTTACAGTGGGACTTATCTCTGTAATTTAGCCAAACTTCATGTCACCATGCGACTAATGTTTTTGCTCAGAATTCTTTTCTGTTTGTGTGGTGCTAAACTGCCAATAGAAGACGAGATGTCTTGTTGAACAACGCCACAATTGCATTTGTTGTATGTTATTTAGGGTTGTCCCAGTTGCATAAGACCTGGAGTAAGAACAGGTCCAGTACTAATTTTGTGTCTGTGTGCATGTACATGTGCACTTGGGTCTTCTATATACACACAATTCAGAGCATCTTTTACTGTGCATTTTGTTTCTTTAATCAGTACAGAATGCATTGCAAGTGTTGTTCATTAATTTTTTTCCCTTTGTCTAAATATATCACAAAAAGTTCTGTATGGAGTAGTGATTGTCTAATGTCCTCTTAGGTTACCAAATGGATGAAGCGAAATCTTGTGTGACCCCGTAGCGCAGCAAGGGCATCCTACTAGTTAGTATGATAAGTATGTGTTAGGTTTGTCCAGTCCATCAATGTCGATAAATGTGTTGTGGTCTATGAATGTGTATAGATTTTTTTAATTTTGTTCGTTGTTGCAACACTTGGATTATTTATTAATATAACCCAGCAGCGATGCTTCCATTTTAACACATGTACTAGTGTGCTAAAACTACTACTGTACCTGCTTCTTCTTAGCCTGAGTAGTACATCAGGCTTGTATTAACTTGTGTTAATTGTATTAACTTGTAGCCTAGTCATTGCAGACATCTTGTGCTTTTATCTTATCTGTGATGTCATGTGCCTTTGAGTCTACTTATTGAAGACCTTATGCTCATATATCTTTTTAGTCCCTCTATTTCCATAAATGTGACATTGTTTTGTTTCTAAATACTTGACACATAAAAGTTTGAGGGCATTATCCTAAACCCCTGCTATGATCTCTATGTTCTATTTTGTTTGTTTATACAAGTGTTTATGGGGTGCTAAATCTGATGGGAATGGCGTCAAGGATCAGAATATTCAATTTTTGTTTTACTTCAGTTCATGTTGAGTTCCATAACAAAACTGCTTGATGTTGTTGCCTGTGGAAATCTCCTTAGTGTTGTTAAAGCAGCTTTATTTAATCTTCTTCAGGTTTTCAAGGGGTTTTGTTTATGATAGCCATGGAGCAGGAAAAACCGACATGCTACTAAAGCTAAGATGGTACTGATTCTAATTCTCGTATCATTTCGTGAATGAAATTTGTGTCTTGTCAATTCTTGCTGGATGCTAGTCATGATGTGTAGTATAGCTAATTCTTTGCGTATCTTTGTAACATTCACGAGCTCTTTAGTCCTGCCAGGACAAGGTTTGATGGAAATTCATCGGAGCCTTTCATTGTTTCCTTGCTTGATGCAGCAGATTCGTACCTGCTATGTTTGTGCTTGCTTAGTTTAGCTATTGTATTTGTGATTTGTTATTTTGGGGTGAGATGTGGTCTGTGTCTAACTGTTGTGTAGAGATGCTTGTGCTTGGAGCCTTCTTGTATATCTTTGTATCGCCTTCTTTGCAAGCTACCCGTTTTGTTTACCTTTTGTATAGTCCCAAAAAGGTTTTCAGGTTTTATAGCAAAGCTGAAGCCTATTGTGTTCATATGTTTCACTGAGGAAAACTTCAAATCTTAGTCTGTAGAGAAAATGCTTTGTGTCACATGCTCAACACACTTTGAACTATATACCTGGTTCAGTTTTAGGGAAAAAATAGTTTAGTTTTGGAGAAAATGCTCCTGGTTCTTTAACACACTTACTGAACTAATCAGCCTAGCGACTAACTACCATCAGTATCCACCGAACGGTTGTGGAAATAACTTTTGCTGATAATCCTTTGTTTTAAACAAGTACTAATATTTTGGTAGGACAAGAAGTTTCAAATTCCTATGCTGGTTTATGTTCTCTTTTTAGGTTATGAGAAGATATGCTGCTGGAAAGATTCTCTTAGCAAACTGGAAGGGCTGCAACCAAATCCAATCGACAGCGATTCCTTTTTTGTTTGGCCATCTCGTAGGTAGTGTACATTAGTTGTCTCTTGGAGTTGTGATGGTAGTATATCTTTTTTGTTGCTTTGTTGTCGTTTGATATACATGGCATTCTTTTAGTTGTTTCTGTTTATGTATACATAATCTGATGAAGATGTACATATGATATATGATTGTACAGCGAAACAAATATTGCTTTGATAGCAAAAATAAAAAAAACTCATCTATTTCTCTGTTGTCCAGTCCTATGAATTAGCGGGCTGAAAATATTGATGGGCTGGAAGAGGCTTTGGCCCAAACAATGTTGGACAAAGATGAAACAAAAAAGTCTTAAAAATAGAAAATGGACCACAAAAAGGCTGAGGCCCAAAAAATGGAAAAGGCTTAGAAAACAAAAAAGGCCAAATTGTTGGGCTAGGCCCATATAGCTAGCGAAAATTAATGGGGAAAAACATAAAATGTGCTGAATTAATGGGCTCGGCCCATGTAAAACCCCCAATTGGACCGGGCTGATTCTAATCAACGACCTTCTCAATTGGTCGCAATTTTGCCACGTCAGCTTGCCACGTCGGATCCGACGTGGACTGGGCAGACAACTAGCGACCAAAACAGAATATCATAGAACCAATGACCTTTCGTTTTGGTCGTAAACGTCTACGACCTTCTCACAGAGAAGGTCGTTAATTTTAGTTTACGGCTGCCAGCTTTTGACCATCTGTTTTTGGTCACAAAAAGGTCGCAAATGAAAAACAATGACCTTTCAGTGACCAATAGTGATGGTCACAAGTTGACATATTTCTTGTAGTGTCAGTTATGTGAAAACCGGGGTACGCGTGGAAACCAGGCGTAGGGGTCATAAGTGCTTGAACAGACAAGTACCCAACTAGCTATGTTATATTACATGGATAGTAAGAAACATCTTCCAGGGAGAATAGTTTCGTTAAGGGTTCCATTCCCTGGGTACGCATGCATTAATGTGCATGTCCGAACTGTGAAAATAGACTCATGATATAAACATCTGGGGGCATGTATTGCAATAGGTAAAAAACATCTTTTGTTCATCGACCGAATATTCCCTTAAGAACACTAGCTTTCGGCTTCACCCAGTCTGAGGTACACATCCGGCTGACCCGGCAGTAGCAATCGCAGAGGTGCTCCCCTTATGCCCTAGATGAACTAACGGGAATGTAGGGCATAAACACAGGAGCCAGGCAACCCAGCTTGGCCAAAACTTAAGTCGTATTGATGCATATAATGGCGAAAAAAGGTACATATGGAGAAGTGACGCATATGTAGTGGGCATAAAGCCCGGGAGATAATTATATTAAGCTTCTATATAAGAAGCCCCCAGGTATAATGAGCGTGCATGGCACGTCAAGATTGTGTAGTCAAGACACACTTTAAGCTTTGAAGGCCATGAAAAAGAGTAAGAAAGAAAGAAATACAAAAAGCGGATATATATATATATAAGGGCAGAGGTAAGGAGACGAACACAGAGTCCGGCACTAGGCGTAGAATCGTCGGAGTCTAGCCGCGTTCTAGGGGTTTGGCTTGAGTCGATTGTCCGATGCATCACGCAGATGGTACGCTCCACCGGTGAGAACTTTATCGATGATGAAGGGACCCTCCCACTTGGGCTTGAGCTTGTCCTTTCTCTTCTCCGGTAGGCGTAGAATGAGTTCGCCAACATTATAAGTTTTGGCCCGTACTTCTTTGTTTTGATACCTTCGAGCCTGTTGCTGATAGAATGCGGAGCGGGCTTTTGCAACGTCACGCTCCTCCTTCAGGGCATCTAAACTGTCCTGCCGATCAAGCTCGGCTTCTTTCTCTTTGTACATGCGCACTTGAGGTGAGTCATGAATGATGTCGCAGGGCAGTACCGCCTCTGTGCCGTACACCATAAAAAAACGGTGTGTATCTGGTAGTGCGATTCGGCGTGGTCCGCAGCCCCCATAGTACGGAGTCGAGCTCCTCAACCCAGTGTGTATATGATTCCTTCAAGGATCGCACTAGTCTGGGGTTGATGCCGCTCATAATAAGATCATTTGCTCGTTCGACTTGACCGTTTGTTTGGGGGTGATAGACGGAGGCATAATCGAGCTTAATGCCCATGTTGCAGCACCAAGTTTTTACCTCATCAGCTATGAAGTTCGAGCCATTATCGGTGATGATGTTGTGGGGGACACCGTAACAGTGTATGACCCCGGATATGAAGTCTATCACTGGTCCGGACTCAGCCCTTTAACTCGTTTGCCTTCTATCCATTTGGTGAATTTATCCACCATGACCAACAAGTATTTTTTCTTATGGCTTCCACCTTTAAGGGGTCCAACCATATCAAGCCCCCAGACTGCAAAGGGCCAAGTTATGGGGATTGTTTAAAGAGCGGTAGGTGGCATATGGCTTTGCTTTGCAAAAAGCTGGCAACCGACGCAATGTTGGACGAGGTCCTGTGCGTCTGCTCGGGCTGTTGGCCAGTAGAAACCTGTATGGAAGGCCTTGCTTACAAGGGCCCGAGCTGCGGCGTGGTGGCTGCCGAGCCTAGCATGAATTGCTGCCAAAAGTTGTCGTCCTTCCTCTTCGGAGATGCACCTTTGAAGTACCCCGGTAGCGCTTTTCTTATAAAGCTCTCCCTTGTGGACCTTGTAGGCTTTAGACCGCCGGACAATGCAGCATGCCTCGTTTTGGTCCTCAGAGAGTTCTTGCCTATTTAGGTAAGCTAAGAAGGGTTCTGTCCACGGGGCGATGACAGCCATAATCACGTGGGACGAAGGTGTTATTTCGGTGGCGGAGCCTCCGATTATGTCAGAGTGTTTGGGGTCTGGTGTTGTGGTCGGATCCGGACTGTTGTTGCCGGTCTCCCCTTCCCACACCACGGATGGCTTGAACAGCCTTTCCAAGAAGATATTAGGTGGGATAGGGTCACGCTTAGCACCAATGTGGGCGAGGATATCCGCTGCCTGATTGTTTTCTCGGACCACATGGTGGAATTTGAGCCCCTCGAACTGAGCTGACATTTTGAGGACGGCATTGCGGTAAGCCGCCATTTTTGGGTCCTTGGTGTCAAAGTCTCCATTTATTTGAGATATTGCGAGGTTCGAATCCCCCCGCACCTCTAGGCGTTGAATGCCCATGGAGACTGCCATCCGAAGACCATGCAACAGAGCCTCATATTCGGCTGCATTGTTGGAGTCTGTGTATAATATTTGGAGTACGTACTGGATTGTATCTCCGATGGGGGATGTCAAGACGACGCCTGCCCCCAGACCAGCCAGCATCTTAGAGCCGTCAAAGTGCATGATCCAATTGGAGTATGCGTCGTACTCTTTAGGGAGTTCGCTTCTGTCCATTCGGCGACGAAGTCAGCCAGTACTTGCGACTTAATGGCTCGCCGTGGTTTGTATGTTATATCGAACGGGAGGAGCTCGATAGCCCATTTAGCAATTCGGCCCGTGGCATCGCGGTTATTTATTATGTCGTTGAGTGGTACTTCGGAGGCCACCGTGATTGAACACTCTTGAAAGTAGTGTCGTAGTTTCCGGGATGCCATGAAGACCGCGTATGCTATCTTTTGATAATGTGGGTACCGTGATTTGCATGGAGTGAGGATAGTTGAAACGTCTCCAACGTATCTATAATTTTTTATTGTTCCATGCTATTATATTATCTATTTTGGATGTTTATGGGCTTTATTATACACATTTATATTATTTTTGGGACTAACCTATTAACCCAGAGCCCAGTGCCAGTTTCTGTTTTTTCCTTCTTTCAGAGTATCGCAGAAAAGGAAAATCAAACGGAGTCCAATTGACCTGAAACTTCACGGAACTTATTTTTGGAACGGAAGCAATCCAGAAGACTTGGGGTGTATGTAAGGGGAGCAACGAGGAAGGCACGAGGCAGGGAGGCGCGCCCACCCCCCTTGGCGCTCCCTCCACCCTCGTGGGCCCCTCGTGGCCCCCTAGCGTATTTCTTCCTCCGATATATACCAATATACCCTAAAACCATTGGGGAGCAGAATAGATCGGGAGTTCCGCCGCCAGAAGCCTCTGTAGCCACCGAAAACCAATCTAGACCCGTTCTGGCACCCTGCCGGAGGGGGAAACCCTCGCCGGTGGCCATCTTCACCATCCCGGCACTCTCCATGACGAGGAGGGAGTAGTTCTCCCTCGGGGCTGAGGGTATGTACCAGTAGCTATGTGTTTGATCTCTCTCTCTCTCGTGTTCTTGAGGTGGTACGATCTTGATGTATCGCGAGCTTTGCTATTATAGTTGGATCTTATGATGTTTCTCCCCTCCACTCTCTTGTAATGGATTGAGTTTTCCCTTTGAAGTTATCTTATCGGGTTGATTCTTTAAGGATTTGAGAACACTTGATGTATGTCTTGCCTGGGATAACCATGGTGACAATGGGTTATTCTATTGATTCACTTGATGTATGTTTTGGTGATCAACTTGCGGGTTCCGCCCATGAAGCTATGCATAGGGGTTGGCACACGTTTTCGTCTTGACTCTCCGGTAGAATCTTTGGGGCACTCTTTGAAGTACTTTGTGTTGGTTTGAATAGATGAATCTGAGATTGTGTGATGCATATCGTATAATCATACCCCACGGATACTTGAGGTGACAATGGGGTATCTAGGTGACATTAGGGTTTTGATTGTTTTGTGTCTTAAGGTGTTATTCTAGTACGAACTCTATGATAGATTGAACAGAAAGAATAGCTTCATGTTATTTTACTACGGACTCTTGAATAGATTGATCAGAAAGGATAACTTTGAGGTGGTTTCGTACCCTACCATAATCTCTTTGTTTGTTCTCCGCTATTGGTGAATTTGGAGTGACTCTTTGTTGCATGTTGAGGGATAGTTATGTGATCCAATTATGTTATTATTGTTGAGAGAACTTGCACTAGTGAAAGTATGAACCCTTGGCCTTGTTTCCTAGCATTGCAATACCATTTGTGCTCACTTTTATCATTAGTTACCTTGCTGTTTTTATATTTTCAGATTACAAAAACATATATCTACCATCCATATTGCACTTGTATCACCATCTCTTCGCCAAACTAGTGCACCTATACAATTTACCATTGTATTGGGTGTGTTACGGACACAAGAGACTCTCTGTTATTTGGTTGCAGGGTTGTTTGAGAGAGACCATCTTCATCCTATGCCTCCCACGGATTGATAAACCTTAGGTCATCCACTTGAGGGAAATTTGCTACTATCCTACAAACCTCTGCACTTGGAGGCCCAACAATGTCTACAAGAAGAAGGTTGTGTAGTAGACATCAAGCTCTTTTCTGGCGCCGTTGCTGGGGAGGCAAGGAAAGCGGCACTAACACCCCGTCAACTAAGCTCTTTTCTGGCGCCGTTGCCGGGGAAGTTAGCGCTTGAAGGTATATCTTTAGATATTGCAATCAAATCTTTTTGTTTCTTGTTTTAGCACTAGATTAGTTCATAAAAGAAAACTACAAAAAATATGGAATTGAGTTTGCCTCATACGCTTCATCTTTTTAACATCTTTCGTTAGTATGATGGAAAGGAAAATTGTGCCAAAGTGTTAGAAGAAGAATGCATTAAAATGTTTGGCACTAAATATTTGAATGATGAGCATGATTGCAATATTTTTAGTATGAATTCCTTGAATATCCGTGATGCTAATGATATGCAAAGCCACAAGCTTGGGGAAGCTATGTTTGATGAAGATGATATTTTTTGTCCCCCATGCTTTGATGAGAAAATTTATTATGATGAAAGCATGGCTCCTATTTATGATGATTATATTGATGAAAGTGGATTTGGAGAGGTCATGACTTTATTTTGTGATAAATCCACTATTTCGGAAGAGGTTCCAATTGATTATGAGAACAAAATTGCTATCTATGATGATTATTGGGATGATACTTATGCTATAAAAAGTAGTGATGATTATATTAAAACATGTCATGGTTATGATTACCCTTTTCTTTAATATTACTCTTTTAATGTGGAAACAATTTATAGTATTCGAGTCTCTTATGATACTCCCACTATTCCGAATGAGAAGAAATTTGCTTATGTGGAGAGTAATACATTTTATATGCTTGTAGATCATGAAAAGAATGCTTTATGTGATAGTTATATTGTTGAATTCATTCATGATGCTACTGAAAATTATTATGAGGGAGGAACATATGCTTGTAAGAATTGCAATAATATCAAGTTTCCTCTCTACATGTTGAAAATCTTGAAGATATGCTTGTTTTGCCTTCCTATGCTAGTTGATTATTGTTCCCATAAGTTGTTTTCTCACAAAATCCCTATGCATAGGAAGTGGGTTAGACTTAAATATGCTAGTCATATTATTCATGATCCTCTCTTTATGTTTCAATTCTTATCCTTTATGTGAGCATCATTGAAATCATCATGCCTAGCTAGGGGCGTTAAACGATAGCGCTTGTTGGGAGGCAACCCAATTTTATTTTTGTTCCTTGGTTTCTGTTCCTGTTTAGTAATAAATAAATCATCTATCCTCTGTTATGATTGTGTTTTTTATGTTTTAATTAGTGTTTGTACCAAGTAAAGCCTTTAGGATCTTTTTGGGTGATTGTTATTTGATCTTGCTGTAAAAAACAGAAAGTATGCGCTTACGAGAATAATTTTCATTTCTTACCAGAGAGCGATAAATTCCAATTCCACTTGCAATAGATTAATAAACAAATTGCCTAGGACGTCCTAATTTCTCAGGATTTTTGGAGTTACAGAAGTATTCGAAACCTACAGATTAATACAGACTGTTCTGTTTTTGACAGATTCTGTTTTCTATGTGTTGTTTGCTTATTTTGATGAATCTATGAGTAGTATCGGAGGGTATGAACCATAGATAAGTTATAATACAGTATATATTACACCAATATGAATTTATAATGAGTTCACAATAGTACATAAGTGGTGATTTATTTTCTTATACTAACGAAGCTTAAGAGTTTTCTGTTAAGTTTTGTGTTGTGAAGTTTTCAAGTTTTTGGTAAAGATTCGATGGACTATAGAATAAGGAGTGGCAAGAGCCTAAGCTCGGGGATGCCCAAGACACCCCAAGGTAATATTCAAGGACAACCAAAAGCCTAAGCTTGGGGATGCCCCGGAAGGCATCCCCTCTTTCGTCTTCGTTCATCGGTAACTTTACTTGGAGCTATATTTTTATTCACCACATGATATGTGCTTTGCTTGGAGCGTCATTTCATTTTATTTTGTTTTGCTTGCTGTTTGAATAAAATACCAAGATCTGAAATTCTTAAATGTTAGAGAGTCTTCATATAGTTGCATAATTATTCGACTACTCATTGATCTTCACTTATATCTTTTGGAGTAGTTTGTCATTTGCTCTAGTGCTTCACTTATATCCTTTTAGAGCACGGTGGTGGTTTTATTTTATAGAAATAAATGAACTCTCATGCTTCACTTATATCATTTTGAGAGTCTCTAAACAACATGGTAGTTTGCTTTGGTTATGAATTTAGTCCTAATATGATGGGCATCCAAGAGGGATATAATAAAAACTTTCATATAAAGTGCATTGAATACTATGAGAAGTTTGAAACTTGATGATTGTTTTGAGATATGAAGATGGTGATATTAGAGTCATGCTAGTTGAGTAGTTGTGAATCTGAGAAATACTTGTGTTAAAGTTTGTGATTCCCGTAGCATGCACGTATGGTGAACCGTTATGTGATGAAGTCGGAGCATGATTTATTTATTGATTGTCTTCCTTATGAGTGGCGGTCGGGGACGAGCGGTTGTCTTTTCCTACCAATCTATCCCCCTAGGAGCATGCGCGTAACTAATAAATGTTTGCAATAAGTATGTGAGTTCTTTATGACTAATGTTGAGTCCATGGATTATACGCACTCTCACCCTTCCACCACTGCTAGCCTCTCTAATACCGCGCACCTTTCGCCGGTATCATACACCCACCATATACCTTCCTCAAAACAGCCACCATACCTACCTATTATGGCATTTCCATAGCCATTCCGAGATATATTGCCATGCAACTTTCCACCGTTCTGTTTATTATGACACGCTCCATCATTGTCATATTGCTTTGCATGATCATGTAGTTGACATCGTATATGTGGCAAAGCCACCGTTCATAATTCTTCCATACATGTCACTCTTGATTCATTGCACATCCCGGTACACCGCCGGAGGCATTCATATAGAGTCATATCTTGTTCTAGTATCGAGTTGTAATCATTGAGTTGTAAATAAATAGAAGTGTGATGATCATCATTAATAGAGCATTCTCCCAAAGAAAGAAAGAAAGGGGCCAAAAAAAGAAAAAGAAAGGCCAAATAAAAAAGGAAAGGCCAAATAAAAAAAGAAAGGCCAAATAATAAAAAATAAGATAAAAGGGACAATGCCACTATCCTTTTTTCCACACTTGTGCTTCAAAGTAGCACCATGATCTTCATGATAGGTAGCATTCCACATCAAAAATTCTGTTTTTATCATTTACCTACTCGAGGACGAGCATGAATTAAGCTTGGGGATGCTGATACGTCTCCAACGTATCTATAATTTTTGATTGTTCCATGCTATTATATTATCTGTTTTGGATGTTTATGAGCTTTATTATACACTTTTATATTATTTTTGGGACTAACCTATTAACCCAGAGCCTAGTGCCAGTTTCTGTTTTTTCCTTGTTTTAGAGTATCGCAGAAAAGGAAAATCAAACGGAGTCCAATTGACCTAAAACTTCACGGAACTTACTTTTTGAACGGAAGCAATCCAGAAGACTTGGGTGTACATAAGGGAAGCAACAAGAAAGGCACGAGGCAGGGGGGCGCGCCCACCCCCCTGGGCGCGCCCTCCACCCTCGTGGGCCCCTCGTGGCTCACCTGACGTATTTCTTCCTCCTATATATACCAATATACCCTAAAACCAACGGGGAGTAGAATAGATCAGGAGTTCCGCCGCCAGAAGCCTCCGTAGCCACCGAAAACCAATCTAGACCCGTTCTGGCACCCTGCCGGAGGGGGGAATCCTCACAGGTGGCCATCTTCACCATCTCGGTGCTCTCCATGACGAGGAGGGAGAAGTTCTCCCTCGGGGCTGAGGGTATGTACCAGTAGCTATGTGTTTGATCTCTCTCTCTCTCTCTCGCTCGCTCTCTCGTGTTCTTGAGGTGGTACGATCTTGATGTATCGCGAGCTTTGCTATTATAGTTGGATCTTATGATGTTTCTCCCCCTCTACTCTCTTGTAATGGATTGAGTTTTCCCTTTGAAGTTATCTTATCGGATTGAGTATTTAAGGATTTGCGAACACTTGATGTATGTCTTCAGTGGGATAACCGTGGTGACAATGGGTTATTCTATTGATTCACTTGATGTATGTTTTGGTGATCAACTTGCGGGTTCCGCCCATGAAGCTATGCATAGGGGTTGGCACATGTTTTCGTCTTAACTCTCCGGTAGAAACTTTGGGGCACTCTTTGAAGTACTTTGTGTTGGTTTGAATAGATGAATCTGAGATTGTGTGATGCATATCGTATAATCATACCCACGGATACTTGAGGTGACAATGGAGTATCTAGGTGACATTAGGGTTTTGGTTGATTTGTGTCTTAAGGTGTTATTGTAGTACGAACTCTATGATAGATTCAACGGAAAGAATAGCTTCATTTTATTTTACTATGGACTCTTGAATAGATTGATCAGAAAGGATAACTTTGAGGTGGTTTCGTACCCTACCATAATCTCTTCGTTTGTTCTCCGCTATTAGTGACTTTGGAGTGACTCTTTGTTGCATGTTAAGGGATAGTTATGTGATCCAATTATGTTATTATTGTTGAGAGAACTTGCACTAGTGAAAGTATGAACCCTAGGCCTTGTTTCCTAGCATTGCAATACCGTTTGTGCTCACTTTTATCATTAGTTACCTTGCTATTTTTATATTTTCAGATTACAAAAACACATATCTACCATCCATATTGCACTTGTATCACCATCTCTTCGCCGAACTAGTGCACCTATACAATTTACCATTGTATTGGGTGTGTTTGGGACACAAGAGACTCTCTGTTATTTGGTTGCAGGATTGTTTGAGAGAGACCATCTTCATCCTACGCCTCCCACGGATTGATAAACCTTAGGTCATCCACTTGAGGGAAATTTTCTACTGTCCTACAAACCTCTACACTTGGAGGCCCAACAACGTCTACAAGAAGAAGGTTGTGTAGTAGACATCAACAGTGGATACGTAATATACCGGCTTTTGAAGCGGGAACTTATGTCCATCCGTCTCTCGTTCGATGACGAGCACTGCACTTACAACCTGGTGTGTTGCTGCTATATATAACAGCATTGGTTCGCCGATTTTTGGCGCAGCTAAGATTGGGTTGCTGGCCAAGAGGGCTTTTATCTCTTCCAATCCGGTCGTGGCCGCGTCCGTCCACTCGAAGTGTTCGGTTCGTCCAAGAAGGCGATAAAGAGGTAGTGCCTTTTTTCCCAATCGGGAGATAAAGCAGCTTAAGGCAGCCACGCATCCAGTTAATTTCTGGATTTGCTTGAGCTCTGTTGGGGTAGCCAACTATGACAGAGCTCGGATTTTAGCCGGATTTGCTTCAATTCCTCTATTGGAAACGATGAAGCCCAAGAGCTTCCCGGCAGGCACGCCGAAAACGCATTTTTCCAGATTGAGCTTGATGTCATATGTTCGGAGATTGTCGAACGTAAGCCTCAAGTCGTCTATTAAAGAATCGACGTGTCTAGTTTTGATGAACACATCGTCTATGTATGGCTCCACTGTTGTGCCGATTTGTGTTTTCAGGCATGTCTAAATCATGCGTTGATAGGTTGCACGGGCGTTTTTTTGCCCGAAAGGCATGGTGTTAAAACAGAAGGGTTCGTATGGAGTGATGAATACCGTTGCGGCTTGATCAGACTCCGCCATCTTGATTTGATGGTATCCGGAGTATGCGTCGAGGAAACACAATGAGTCGTGTGCTGCGGTAGCGTCGATAATTTGATCGATGCGGGGGAGGGGAAGGGATCCTTGGGGCAAGCCTTGTTAAGGTCCTTGAAATCGACACATAGGCGCGAGGATTTGTCCTTCTTTGGTACCATCACCAGGTTTGCTAGCCAGTCCGGATGTTTTATTTCTCTAATGAATCCGGCCTCGAGTAACTTGGCTAGCTCCTCTCCCATGTCTTGTCGCTTAGGTTCTGAAAAAGGCCGAAGAGTCTGCTTGACCGGCTTGTATCCCTTTAGTATGTTTAGGCTATGCTCGGCCAACCTGCGTGGGATTCCTGGCATGTCTGAAGGATCCCAGGCCAAGATGTCCCAATTCTCGCACAAGAACTCCCGCAGTGCGGCGTCAATTATTGGGTTCAGCTGTGCCCCAATAGATGCTGTTTTTGTAGGGTCCGTTAGGTGGACCTGGAATTTGATTACTTCGTCCGCTGGTTTGAAAGAGGTGGACTTGGGTCTTTTGTCGAGTATCACGTCGTCCCTGTCCACTGTGGAGCGCAGCGCAGTTAGTTCTTCGGCCGCGAGGGCTTCAGATAATGCCTCGAGGGCTAGTGCGGCGGTTTTATTTTCAGCGCGGAGTGCTACGTCCGGATCACTAGCTAGAGTGATGATTCCATTGGGGCCGGGCATCTTGAGCTTCATGTACCCATAATGGGGTATAGCTTGGAAGCTCGTGAATGCATCCCGCCCTAAAAGGGCGTGGTATCCGCTACTGAACGGGGCCACTTGGAATGTGATTTCTTCGGACCTATAATTCTCCGGTGTACCGAATACCACATCTAGTGTGATTATTCCCGCACATCGTGCCTCCCGACTAGGGATGATTCCTCTGAAGGTCGTGCTGCTTTGCTCAATGCGGCTCTTGTCTATTTCCATTTTGCTAAGAGTCTCCTCATAGATGAGGTTTAATCCGCTGCCACCGTCCATGAGCACTTTAGTAAGCTGGAAGCCGTCCACAATTGGACTAAGGACCAAAGCGGCTAGTGCTCGGACTGTTCGGAATTGAGGTTCGTCACTGGCACTGAAGGTTATGGCCGTATCGTCCATGGATTTATTGTTGCAATGTGGCAGACTTCGGCGAGGCTGCGGAGTGCTCGCTTGCACCTATTATTTGAGGCGAAAGTCTCAAAGACTGTCAATACTGTATTGTTATTTTCCACGGGATGGTGCTCTGTGATATTGTTGATGAGGAGATCCTCGCCGCTCTTGGCCACCTGCCGGAGTATCCAACATGCTCTAAGGTTGTGTGTTGGCATGGTATCCGGTGTACTATGAATTTTGCATGGCCCATTGAGCCATCCCTCCAATACGGTTCCACGCCCTGTAGTGGGCTTTGGTTTCTTTGGAATTGGATCGGGTGACTTGCAAGAGTGCACCCTTTTAGTTCAGACGGGGGGTTTAGTGAGAGCCGGAGGATCCCAAAATTTTGGTTGGGTTTTCCAGGCGCTTACCATCGCACAGTACTTCTGTACTATGGCCGCCAAGTCAGTGAAGTGTGCTATGTCACGGTGACTTACGGTGTTGAGGATTCCCCTGACCGTGCAATTTTTGCAAAAGAATGAAATTGCATCTTCTTCACGACAGTCCTTGACCTTGCTCATTACAAGGAGGAATCTGGCCCAATAGTGATGTACTGTCTCTTGGGGCTCTTGCCTAATGTGGGAAAGATCACTTATGTCTGGGTGGGTGGGTAGATTTAGGTCCAAGCCTTGACCCGATCTGAGAACTAGGGGCAGAGGAGTTTCCGAGCTTGGCAGTTCGGGCTCCGGGATGTTGCCCAATTTTTCTGGCCCGCTGTCCAATTCTGGGTTCGGAGCTTGGGCCGTGTCCTCCCATAGACGGGTATCCAGCTCGGAGAGCTCGGGAATCCGGACATAGTTTGTCCACAAAAATAGAGGAAGAATCGTTGCATTGCTCCTCCACCACCGCTATCTGATGGGTGACCGGCAGAGAGTTAATCTCCCTCTGGTCGGGTTTAAGCCCGATCCGATCATAGTCCGTAGCGACTCCCAGGGCGGCGATGCAATCCAAGAGCTTGTTCAAGGAGGAGAGCTCCATTGGATCCATCTGCTCGGTGAATTCCGAGCCGACGTGGAGGCTGTTTTTGATGACCCGAGAAGTCATCGTCGGCGCGACGGCCGAACGGGTGGTCATGAAGAAGCCGCCTAATCGGAGAGTTTGGCCTACAGCCAGGGCTCCGCCAGAGGTGATGTTGTCCTTGACAACAAGGCGAGCCATCAAGCCTTACCGTGACGGCACAGTGGAACTCTCAATGAAAGCACCAATGTCGGTGTCAAAACCGGCGTATCTCATGTAGGGGGGTCCCGAACTGTGCGTCTAAGGCTAATGGTAACAGGAAGCGGGGGACACAATGTTTACCCAGGTCGGGCCCTCTCGATGGAGGTAATACCCTACTTCCTGCTTGATTGATCTTGATGATATGAGTATTACAAGAGTTGATCTATCACGAGATCGTAGAGGCTAAATCCTAGAAGTTAGCCTATGATTATGATTGTTCTTGTCCTACGGACTAAACCCTCCGGTTTATATAGACACGAAGGGGGCTAGGGTTACACAGAGTCGGTTATGGGGAAGGAAATCTACATATCCGAATCGCCAAGCTTGCCTTCCATGCAAAGGAGAGTCCCACCCGGACACGGGACGAAGTCTTCAATCTTGTATCTTCATAGTCCAACAGTCCGGCCAAAGTATATAGTCCGGCTGTCTGAGGACCCCCTAATCCAGGATTCCCTCACTCGGATCTATCTTCCATCATATTACTTTCCTATCAATTTACTATATTTGCTTCCGTTTATTTTGCAGTCTTTACTTTCCAATCTATATCATAAAAATACCAAAAATATTTATCTTATTATCTCTATCAGATCTCACTTTTGCAAGTGGTCGTGAAGGGATTGACAACCCCTTTATCGCGTTGGTTGCAAGGTTCTTATTTGTTTGTGTAGGTACGAGGCGATTTGCGTGTAACCTCCTACTGGATTGATACCTTGGTTCTCAAAAACTGAGGGAAATACTGACGCTACTTTGCTGCATCACCCTTTCTCTTCAAGGGAAAACCAACGCATGCTCAAGAGGTAGCAGCCAGCCCCCGGCAGGCACTTCGCGCACGCCGGTGGTGGTGGAGATCAGCCCGGATAGCAGCCCCCGACGCAGCCCCCAGCGTGCGTTCACCACTCACTCCCCATCGACGTGCATTGGGGTACGATTCCTTGGTGCTGACCTTGTTGTGGTTGCAGGAGGAGGACGACAGCATGAGGAGCCACTAACGACTAGACCCAACACGCCGCCCACATCAACCACGCCGCCCCGAGGGGCATCCCCGGCAAGGGCGCCAAGCACCGAGCCCATGCGCATGGAGGAGGAGGCGAACTTGGGCGGCTCCGTCCCTGTAACAAAAGTTGGCGGGGAGGGGAACACTTCTTCCCAGCCCGACACGGGTAAGCGGACGACTCTTCATCCCTATCTTTACTCCTTTTTCTCCCTCTGCGCTATAATATTGACCTCATTCCATCCTTTCTTCTGGCCTTCAGGGCCCCCTCGATGGATCAGGAAGATGTTGACCGCATCATCGAGGAGGTCGCCCAAGGACGCCGTGACCAAAGCTGACAAGATTACCGCCAAGGAGGCCACCAAGACTGCCACTGAGGGGGATGCCAAGGGGGCTGCCAGAGAGGCCGGCAAGGCTGCTATCGGAGGGGCCGGCGAGGCCGCCGTAGGGAGGCTGGCAAGGCTGCCGCCCAAGGGGAGGAGGTGGCCAACGACCAACCCCCTTCCCCTTCGGCCCCTGCCCCGGGCATGTACCTGAAAGTGGGTGATGCCCTGTTCGTTCACCTCCTAGGGGCAGCGGGCACCAGGGCACGGGCCGAGGGGGAGGTGTTTGACGACGAGGTGCTCGCCATCGCTGGCCTTCAAGTTGTTGACGAGCCGAGCCCTGGTTATGGCGGTTCCCAAGAGGAGCAGCTTCTCCGGGCCATGAACGCTAACTTCCAAAAGCTCCAGGCGCTCCACCGTGCGTGCTCCGACAAGGCGAAATCCAAGATGGCAGTGGTGGACAAAGCGGAAGCAGATTTCAAGGAGCCCGTCACTGAGACGCAAGCCTGGCTCCGCGACACCCACCAGGAACTGAAGAAGATCCAAGGCAAGCTGGCCGAGCGCAAACAAGAGCTCCTCCTAAAGTAGGCTGACATCAAAAAGGCCTGAGAGCAGGCGAAGGAGCAGGCCGCCAAAGATGAGGCCGCTCGACAATAGCACCACGCTCTGCTGAACACCCAGGAGGAGTACCTTGCCGCCCGTGAGGAGGCGCTCGCCGCCACACTCCGTGGCAAGGATGAGGAGATTGAGAAGCTTGTCACGCAGTGGACTCAGGGGCTGGAGCAGAGGCACAGGGAGGCGCTCAATGCCCAAGCCCTGGTCCATGCCGGCAAGGTGAAGGAGCTGGAGGTGGAGCGGGATGCACTACAAAAAAAGACATATCTGTGACATTTTGGGCCGAACGAAAAAAATTCTGTCATACTTATGACACTTGTATGATGATAATTGTGACAAAACCCGGTATCATCATAGATGTGCTGGGCTCCTACTTCTATGACAAAAAATCATGACAGAAAATGGGATTTTTGTCCTGGGCGGGTCGGAGACGCAGCTGCATGACATTCTTTGGACATCATGACGGAAAAAACCGTAGTAGAAGCGAGGGCGAGGAAAATATTCGGGTGTTCCCGGTTACGGTGGGTGGTCGGGGCCGAGCGATGCACGTTTCTCTCGTACACGTACGCACGTGTGTGTGAGGCGTTGGGCTCTAACTGAACCCGAGCGAGGCGTTGGGCTCTAACTGAACCCGAGCGATTGCACTGCAGGCTACGCGTTACTGAACCCGAGCGATCGATCGATGGCTGTTAAAATGAACCCGATCGAGCGATTAATTCGCTACTGCTGCTAGCTGAAGCCGATCGATGCTGGCTCTGGATGAACAGTGAGCGTTGCGGGGGGGGTGGATGAACAGTGAGCGGTGGGGTGGATGAAAAGGACCCCGTGGCGTTGCCTCTGGATGAACAGGACCCCGATCGATCGAGCCGGTTGGGGCTGGATGAACAGGACCCCGTGGAGGACTGGATGAACAGGACGACCCCGTGGAGGGATAGATTAATAGTAGACGGTGGAGGGGTGGATGAACAGTAGCCCGTGGAGGGGTGGTTGAACAGGAGACCGTGGAGAGGGGTGGTTGAACAGTAGTCGGTGGAGTAGTGCGCGGTGGAGGCTGGATGAACAGGAGCCCGTGGATGAACAGTCGAGGTGGAGGCTGGAGGAGATCGACGGTGGATGAACAGTAGCCCGTGGAGGCTAGAGGAGGTCGACGGTGGAGATGAACAGTATCCCGTGGAGTCCCGTTTTGCGGTACGCCACACCCCTCCCGATGAACAGGACCCCGTTTTGACCGTAGCGCTCCAACACAAGTCCGTTTCCTCCGTTTTGCGGTACGCCACACACCTCCCGATCAACAGGACCCTGTTTCGACCGTAGGAGGTCCAACACAAGTCCATTTCCTCCGTTTTGTGGTACTCTAGACCCCTCCCGATGAACAGGATCCCGTTTCAAATGTGGCCGGTCGAACACAAGGCCATTTCCTCCGTTGTGCGGTACGCAAGGCCTCGTTTTCATCGCCTGTTCCGTCCAAGCCCTCCCGATGAACACGATGACGCATTCGGTTCCGACCCAGCCGGTTGGCTCCCCATGAACACGACGACGATGTTGTTTCTCCATTCCGACCCAGCCATGTACACGAGCCCTGGCCGTACGTATGCGCGAGTAGGCGTTCAAGACCCCGCCCATATGTACGTACGTGGCCGTATTTTCTTTCTTGCACACTGGCCGCTGTATGTACGTGTACATGCTACGTTTGCGCCTCTACATCCACCAGTATCACTAAAAGAAATATGTCAACTTGTGACCACCACTATTGGTCATTGAATGGTCACAAATTTCCATTTGTGACCTTTTTGTGACCAAAAACATAAGGTCAAAAGCTGGCCGTCATAAACTGACTATAGCGACCTTTCTTCTGGAATGGTCGAAGACGTTTACGACCAAAATACGTCTACTGTGGCGTTTTGGTCACTAGCAACCTCCCCAGGCCACGTAGGCATCCAGCGTGGCAATCTGACATGGCACAAGATTCAGCCCGGTCCAATTCGGCATTTTACATGGGCCGAGCCCATTAATTCAGCCCATTTAATTTATTTTTTCCCTGTGCTTTGATTAGCTAAATAGGCCTGGCCCAACAATCAGGACTTTTTTTTCTGAGATGCAGTCTTTTACAATCCATTTTTTTGGGGCCTCAGCCCTTTTAGAATCTGAAATTTATATTGCTCTTTTTAGAAACAAGTCCAACATAGTTTGGGCCATGGCCTTTTTAGAGCCCAAGTATTGAGTGCAATATAAATTCTGGACAGGGCCTTTCTACAATCCAATAGTGGGCCAAGCCCTCTTTTATTTACAGCCAATATTCTCAAATCAGTATAGTAATAGTACTTCTTTCCCACAGTAATAACACAAGTATAGAAAACTTTCTCACACAACTTTATCTCGCATAACATTAGACAGACCAACACATATCAATAACTTATCTCCTATGTTCACAAGTACATAACTTTTATCTCACACAACATTATACAGAACTGTATCTTGCAGGTTCAAATCACATAAACTTCATCTAACAGGTTCCCCGCAACAAAAGATGATCGCCATCATCTCCTAATCAAGATGCAAATAACCTGCACATTCAAAAAGAAAAAGCAATATGTCAAAGAGAGACAAACAAAAAATAGAACAAACAAAAAATAGAGACTTCCATCAAGTAGACCTGATGATGTACAGATAGTAACCAAACTAGCATCTACTTTGCCCGAGAGATAGCATCAAGCAGTTTTGATGCCATTTATGCATTATTTCTGAGACAAGCAGCAAAAAATACATAGGATGCCAAACAGCCGGCAGTAGCTAAGATCGGTTAGTTGTTGGCTACCACCGATGGCGAGAACTAAACGAGCAGGTTAGATTCATTGGGCTGGGTTGGATTGGATTGATGCTGACAAAGTGACAACAGGAAGGTAATGAGCACATACAACTAGCTCTAGTATACCGGCATGCATGAGCACTTGTTAATATTTATATTCATCACAGCAACCTATAACCACCTACGCATACAAATCAGAAAGCACACATATATACTGAACAAAAGCAACGGCCATGAATAGATGACTTAACAGTTCATGTTTTTTAACAAAACAAGAGTGGACATCTCATAGTGAGTCTAATACAGCTACACTAAGCAGAGAACCACATCAAGACATGAAGAGTAAGCCATCACAGTATAGGAGGATTGGACTGCATACCTAGTCATCCTTGAGGTAGAGGACCATCTTGGTACCCCTGCCGAGCTGCTCCTCAAACGTATCACGAGTGACGGTGAAGGAGCTACCGGCATGGGACTCCCACACGTACTGCCCATCGTTGTTGTGCTTCATGGTGATGACGACCCTCTCGGCAACAAGGTAGGCGGAGTAGAAGCCAACACCAAACTGCCCAATCATGGACACATCGGCACCGGCGGCGAGGGCCTCCATCAGCACCGTACTGATCTTGTCCAAGGCCTGCGAAAATCACACCGGCAAACACACCACGTCAGCCCAGGAACAAATCTCGCACGCCACAAATCAAACCGCGGGTCAATGGATCTGGCTCGGCAGAATCTAAAGCCTGGCGTAAAATGGCCAGTGTAATTAATGGCCAGTGCTGCCAGTATTGAATGTACCACATCGGCAAGCATTATATAGTACTACTATGTAATTGATATGCAAAATAAGATGCATCTCCCATGTTCAGCAATCAGGATCAACCATGAAGTTTCTACTACTCCTACATCATTTTAGCTAATCATTTAAGATGATCATTTAAGATGCTAATGTTTACTTGTCAAGTACAGTTATTGTTACTCTAAGATTTTAGCTAAGTAAATATAAAGATAAGAAGACACTTTGCCACCAATATTTTGTGACATCTGTAGAATGCATACCTCATAAACATGCATGAAATGTCTATCTCAAACAAGTATACATACTGATCATGTTTAATTAGGCCAGCAGCACAAAACAACCAATTAATTGCCTTATAAGAAGCTATTTGCATAAAGTAGAGAACTACAAAACAAGCTATTAACCATCCTACTGGTAGCAAGGACATAAAGATAATCACTTAATAAGATAAGAAGCAGACATGAATCACATAACTATGTACAATTCAATATCCCAACTGAGAGTGAACATGTATTAAACATTTCCTGCATTTCAATACATGCATGACAGATTCACAGCATAACTATATATAGTTGTACAAACATGCATGAACAGGAAAGCAACCAAACTACAAGAACATATAAGGAAACAAAGGGAATCACTATAACCTATGGAGTGACAAGAACATATATGAACTCAAAGTAATGCCCAGCTCGCGCATATATGAGCCGTGTCGTCGAGTCCCGCTCGCTCGCTCCGCTCGCTGCTGCGGTCACCACCTTGGAAACACCCTTTCCCAAGTAGTCAGATCCACCATCCCTCAGTTCCAAAGCTTCATAAATACCTACAGAAGAGGGATGATTCAGACAAGATTAGTTCAACAAAAATAATAAAATAACATTCGGTAAATAATGATACAAATAAGAGTTTGGAACAGGATACATTTTGGTGAAGTGTCTGTCAGGGAGAAGTGATTCAGAGTTTCAAAGTGAAGTTGTTCCTGAATACTAGTAGTGTAATTACTAATTAGCTAGCTAGATGTGTGCATGAAAGCTATTGTTCCTATTGGGTTGCAGCTTGTACTAGTTAGCTAGCTAGCTAAGGACTTGATAGTATTCTTTTTCCAGATAAAGAGCTGATGCTACTAGTCTAATCACACAGTTTTAACCAGATTAGAGCAAAGACAACACGCCAATGGCAGAACCAAGACCAAGTCTCGGCAATCCAATAGGAATCTTCGGAGCTCCATATATCGCCACACACACGGCCACGCACCACCTGGCCGCCCCCATCGCAAGTTTGCAGCACACCACCGCACCCGACATTGCAGCAAGCGCGCGCGCTCACGCACATAGCACCGGTGCAAGGTCATGGGGGGCACGCAGGTCATACCTGTGTGGGCATCGGTACTCGTCGCAGTAGAGCACGAGCTGGCGGTCAAACACAGTGAGCACGAGCTGGAGGTCAAACACAGTGAGCACGAGCTGGCTGTGTGGGTATCAGCTTCCCCTGATGATGGAATTACGCAAGTCCAAAACTCAACCAAGAACTGTAATGGTATATGCAATGCAGCAAACAATAATGTTTTTTTCATTCAGAAATTGAGATGTCCCTGTGACTCGATGGTGTCATGATTCTAAGCGTGGAATTGCAATTCTAAGCAAGCCTGGAGTATGATAGCGGTACATGAAAGTATGTAGAACAGCAAGAGTAAACCCTAGGAATTAGGGATTTTAGGAGTAAGCAATTGTGTTCATCGAGAGACCGTAGCGAGCAAGCATCAGAGGGCCCAAGTGAGACATGGCGTTGTCACGAGCTCAGTGGCAAGTATTGGAAGTGAGGGACAGAGAAGGAGAGGAAGAGGGTACCTTGAAGACCTCCATGTCCATGGCATCGTCGAGCGCGGGGTTCTGTCCCAGCCAAGCGGCACCCAGGCCTCTCGTCGCGTGGAAGAGCGGCATCGGAGGGCGCGGTTGTGTGTCGGTGGAAGACGGCGGAGGCGTCCACCACAAGCATCACCGTCGCCTCGCCGGCGCATGGAGATCGTGGAGCGCCGGCACCTGACCTGCTCGATCTGGATGCCCCAACACCGAGGGAGATAGGGTGAGCAGAGGGTGGGGCGGATGGATCTAGGAACACCAGGTACATGAACCACTCGGTGTTCTTGTTCAGATCCGGCGGGGGCACCGCATGTACGTACCGGCGCGAGCGTGCTGCGGGGAGGTGGCTCCTCCCGTCGGGCTCGGCGTCACGGGTATGGAGATAGGGCGAGGGGATAGGGGCGGTGGCGGCAAGGTCGCTGGTGATGGAGCACGGCGGCGGTTGTGGGTAGGGTTTGGGGTGGGGCAGAGAGAGCTGTGGGCATGGCGGATCTAACGGCGCCCGCCTCCTCGATCTAGGGGGCCCGCTGTGGGATAGAAGGTGAGGGGAGGTGGAGAGGATCGGGGGCAGAGGGCGGATGTCGCCGGTGGAGTGGAGGTAGGCGGCGGCGGGGGATGGGTGGGTGGGTGCAGCGGATGTGGAGGAGAGGAGAGGAGAGATCCTGGGGTGGGAAAGGAATGGATAGATTAGGTCACGGTTGGTCTGGGGTCGTGGGGTGGCTGGCTCAGGATGGTTGGATGGACGGATGTACGCCATGTCATCGATCCATGCCTTAGCTGATTCCACCAATAAGAATTAAGGTTATGTAAAAAAATATGTTGTTTTTTCTTATAGTTTTTATCCTCTTATTCAGGGCAAACATTCAACATATTAACCACTTAGGCCCCGTTTGATACCTCGGCATTTTCTACGTATTTAAAGAATGCTACGGTTTTTTCAAATACCATGGTTTTAAAGAATACTACGGTTTTTAATACTTTGGTTTTTTAGTACTTTACTATCAAACACAGCCATATAGTTTATTAAAATGAATCAATATAGTGCACATGTGTGTATCTTGGGATGACAAACAATGTTGATTTGGGGGTTCCATTTTCTTTCCACAAAAAATTCATTTTTCATTTTCCGAGTGCACAAAAAGGGTTTTTTTGTGAAGAACCTAACAAATATTTTTTTCCAAAATTGTACCAAATCATTTTTCTAAAATACTAGGCCATATTTAATGCACAATTGACCAAATGGTTTGGTGTCAAAATATTTGATCCACCTCTCATGAAAAAAGACAAATTTCTGCCGATTCAGTAGGAAGCGGGTAAAATTTGAACTGCAGCTACCTCGTAGTTTGCTTTTAATTTTTCCAAAAATCATTTATAGGTACATAAGTATCTATTTAATTAGAGAAACATCAAAAGTTTTCCAAGATTCAACCACTAGCTAGGAATGGTCAAGCCCCGCCGTTTTGACCGCATTTTGAAATGGGCATAAAAAATTCAAAAAAAATCAAAAAATTGGAAAACCTTCGCATTGTGTCATGATATGTGACCAAGTTTCCAGGAAAAATAATAGACTTGTAATACGGCAATTATTTTTAAAAAGTGTTCTCAAAAATGAGCTATCATGCGTGAAGATTCATGGCTTTCAAGCTAAATGATCAATCTTATGGCCACATTCATGGCATAGTTTATTCAAATAATCTCATATTGTGCACAATGGTGCATCTTCGAATTCTAAATAATGTTTCCTAAGGGAGTTTTCATTTTCTTTGCACGGAAAATTCATTTTCCATTTTTTGAGTGCCCGAAAAGAGGTTTTTTGTGAAGGAACTACCATATATTTATTGCAAAATTGGACCTAATAAATTTTCTAAAATACTAGGACATATTTAATGCACAATTGACCAAGTGGTTGGGTGTAAAAAGTTTTGATCCACCTCTCATGAAAAAGACAAATTTCTGCCGATTCAGTAGGAAGCGGGTAAAATTTCAACTACAGCTGCCTCGTAGTTTGCTTATTATTTTTTTCAAAAATCATTTCTAGGTACATGAGTATCTATTTAATCATAGAAACACCAAAAAAATTCCAAGATTCAACCACTAGCTAGGAACGGTCATTCCCTCCGTTTTGACCGCATTTTGAAACGGGCATAAAAAATTCAAAAAAAACAAAAAATTGGAAAACCTTCGGATTGTGTCATCATATGTGACCAAGTTTCTAGGAAAAATAATAAACTTTTAATATGGAAATTATTTTTAAAAAGTGTTCTCAAAAATGAGCTATCATGCGTGAAGATTCATGGCTTTCAAGCCAAATGATTAATCTTATGGCCACATTCATGGCATAGTTTGCTCAAATGATCTCATATTGTGCAGAAGGGTGCATCTTGGAATTCCAAACAATGTTGCCTAAGGTAGTTTTCATTTTCTTTGCACGGAAAATTCATTTTCCATTTTCTGAGTGCCTGAAACGAGTTTTTTTGTGAAGGACCTACCATATATTTGTTGCAAAATTGGACCAAATCAATTTTCTAAAATACTAGGCCATATTTAATGCACAATTGACAAAATGGTTGGGTGTCAAATTTTTTGATCCACCTCTGGTGAAAAAGACAAATTCCCGCCGATTCAGTAGGAAGCGAGTCAAATTTGAACTGCAGCTGCCTCATAGTTTGCTATTTATTTTTTCCAAAAATAATTTCTAGTTACATAAGTACCTATTTAATCATAGAAACACCAAAAAAATTCCAAGATTCAACCACTAGCTAGGAACGGTCATTCCCGCCGTTTTGACCGCATTTTGAAACGGGCATAAAAAAATTCAAAAAAATCAAAAAATTGGGAAACCTTTGCATTGTGTCATTATATGTGGCCAAGTTCCTAGGAAAAATAATAAACTTGTAATACGACAATTATTTTAAAAAAGTGTTCTCAGAAACGAGCTATCACGTGTGGAGATCAATGGCTTTCAAGCCAAATGATCAATCTTATGGCCACATCCATGGCATAGTTTGTTCAAATGATCTCATATTGTGCACAAGGGTGCATATTGGAATGGCAAACAATGTTGCCTAAGGAAGTTTTCATTTTTGTTGGACGAAAAAACCATTTTCCATTTTTCGAGTGCCCGAAAGGAGGTTTTTTGTGAAGGAACTACCAAATAATTGTTGCAAAATTGGACCAAATCATTTTTATAAAATACTAGGCCATATTTAATGCACAATTGACAAAATGGTTGGGTGTAAAAAAATTTGATCCACCTCTCATGAAAAAGACAAATTTCCGCCGATTCAGATGGAAGCGGGTCAAATTTGAACTGCAGCTGCCTCATAGTTTGCTATTCATTTTTTCCAAAAATCATTTCTAGTTACATAAGGACCTATTTAATCATAAATACATGGTTTGGTGGCGATACGTCGAGGTTTGGGCGGTAGCCGAGGGCCCCAACTCTAGAGCGCGTAAACTCGCATGCCCGTCGCGTGGTCACCGCGTGACCGTAATGTTGCCATGTGTTCTGGGCGGCCTAGGCATGTCTAGTGGGTTGGGCACTCCCCAGGTTGGTGCTAGGAAGAAAATTACAACATAAGATTCTCACGAGGAGACCAATCGATGCTCAAACATGAATTAGCAGCCAAGTGTTTGATTAGCGGTACGGGAAATGCACATGGCCAATGGGCGTGAGTTTTGGCTGAGGATGATCATCTACTAAGGAGAATGTCTTCACAAATTTTTAGCTCAAAAGGAGGATCCTAGGTGGTACTTGCTTTGCAAAGTACCACGCTGGACAAAAATATGAATGTTGAAGCTGGGCTCAAAATAATGAATGGAGTGAGCTGAAATTTTGTGGAGGATGGTTATTTGGGCATAGGAAACCATTGTATAAAATTGATACCATTTGGACATGCCAAAGTAGTACTTCCTTCACAATGCTCTTCTATGGACAGAAACTTGGGAAAACTAGTGAGAGAGATTGGATGAATGAAATGAGCTCAAAATTGGTGTAGGTAAGTTACTTAGGTATGGTCATGCGCTGGTAAATTTTTAGATCATTTGGGTAAGCCTAGATAGTACTTACTTCACAAAGCTTCTCTCGAGGTATAAACTTTGGAAATTTCCCGAGAAAGATTTACTAGGAAAATTGAGCTGAATATTATCATGTGGCAATGATTTGGGTATGAAAGAGTGCCCGAAAAGTTTGAGGGTAATAGGAGGGGTCTATATAACACTTGCTTTGCAACGTGCCAATTTGGCCATAAAATATAAATTGAACCTGGGCTCACATAGATGATTTGACTAAGCTGCAATTTGGAGGAGGTTGATAATTTGGGCATATGAAGGAAGTGTATAAATTTCATGTCATTTAGAGATATAAAAAGGTACTTCCTTCACAATGCTTCTAGGTGGACAAAAACTTTGGAAATTTGCCGAGGAAGATTTGCTAGGCAAATGGAGCTGAATTTTGTCATGCGGTAATAACTTGGATAGGAAAGAGTGCCGAAAAATTCCGAGGGCAATCAAGAATATATAAATAGCACTTCCTTCATAAAGTGTTATTGTGAACAGAATAGGAAAATGAATATTGTTGAATTAGTTTTGAACTAGGCAAGGAAGGATTTTTACATATTTGATGAAGATATGCCCCAAAGAATTTATGAGATTTTTTGGGAATTTTGGGAATGATAGAAATATAGGTTTCTTCACAACCTAGGACAAAAACTGCCACATGGACATGACACATAGGCAAAACTGATGAGATGGCGCCTAGTCATCACAACCCACCACAATCTACAAGGCTATGACCATCTATATTGGTCATTAACAACTAGAAATAAGGCAGCGGACTAGCACTGTTTGCTTTGTGACCATTTCGAGTAAGGAAATTATGACCTTTCTGACCAAAATGGTCGCAATGGTTTAGGGTTTGGAGCCCCCTGAACAGCTTTTGACCAATTGGTCTAAAATGGTCATAAATTTATGACCAATTCTTCGAGGGTCACTGACAAAAGGTCATAAGTTGACATATTTCTTGTAGTGTATGTACATACACATTCTTGACCAGAATGACAACGTTGCGTACGCTTCGACCAGGTGGGTCCCGACTGTCAGGCACTTCCTTGCGTGTGGAGATGTAGATGGTGGGTCCCAGCAGTCAGGGGGGCGAATCGTTTTTTTTGCCCGGACGCACTTCCTTGCGTGCGAAGATCTAGCTGGTGGGTCCCACAGTCAGGGGGGCGAATCGTTTTTTTTTCGGATGCACATCCTTGCGTGCGAAGATGTAGCTGGTGGGTCCCAGCAGTCAGGGGGGAAACGTTTTTTTGCAAAATACAGTGGCCCATCCGGTGGGTCCCAGCTATCAGGTGGAGGAATCATTATTTTCCGTGTAATAAGGAGGCACTTCCTTGCTGCGGCCGTGGACCCAGCTGTCAGCCTCTCCACATACAGTCCACGTCCGATGGAAGTCGTTCCTTGACCACATTGACCACGTCGCACCGAGAGCACCACGGCGGTGGCCGACGGCGAGGCCTAGGAAGGGGACGACGCGGAGCCGGGGAAGATGCGGCAGTGGATGCCCATGCGGAGAGGAGTACGAGGGTTTACTGGTTCGGCTGCGGTGTGAGGCTGTCATCGCCGTAGAATAACAGGGGGTGTGGGTGAGTGGAGGGATGGCCTGGCCAGCGGTGGGAGTAGTAGGGGCGGTGAGGCCTCCGCGGCAGCACAGCCAGCCACGAGAGGCAGGAGCAGGTGGCACGACCGTCGCTGCTTTGGGCGACTGGAGCAAGAAGACCAGAGGTTGAAGAAGCACGACGGTCGTTGGATGGACATCGTACGGTCACTGCAGCTAGAATCATTTATATTGACTAAGTTGACAAAGCCCTTGGTACGCATCAACTTAGTAGGCCCACAGGTCAGCTTCCAAAACTGTGCGCCCCAGATGTCAGGGGGAGGAATCATTTTTTGGGCGGGTGAAGCTAGAATATCCGAGATTGAAGAAGAAGCACGGCATCCGTTGGATGGACATCCAACGGCCACTGCTGCTAGAACCGTGTGTTGACTATAAATGGACAAAGCCTTGCATACGCGTCAACTCTCTTTTTTCTAGGGGACGCGTCAACTTAGTAAGGCCACAAGTGTGTGGCAGAGAACTTATAGCCCGTTTGAGATTTGTAAGAATGTGCAGCCTATTTCTGAATTCTAATGGAATTTACTACAGCCCATTTACAGTTTGTTAAAAGTACAACCCATTTCAACCAACCGTTCAAAACAGAATTCAATAAAATTTCCCACATTTTGATGGGATCCGAAATATTTTTATCCCAAAATTTCTAGTCAGATTAAATACAATTTAAATATAAATTTATGTTACGTAAAAATCCAACGAAACATTATGCTCGCAACAATTAATGAAATTAAAATTTTCAATATCCAAAAATAATATTTTATAAAGTAATTACGTGTTTGGTGCATTTTTTATAGTTACTACCCAGTTTTTATAATTACATCCCATTTACTATTTCTTAAAGCCCATTTTCTTGTTAAGCCTAATGCATCCCTCCTAGGAAAGATTTGCAGCCCAGCGGGGCGGAGAATAACAACTTGACCTTGCCTGGATATTCCCAAAAAAAATATAGCTGGGCTAGCCATTTTCAGCTTGAAAAAAAATTAATATCTGGGCTGGATATCTGGCCTGGGCTAGACGGGCCACAGCCGCCCAGTTAATACATGCAGTGATGTTTTCGTTGTTGTTCAAAGGAGAAAAATTAATATCTTGGCTAAACATCGAAAAACTCTGCAGTGCTCACACCTCAAAAACACAAATACTGCTCGAGCTGCTTGGTCCCAGCTGTCGGCCGCTTCTTGTGCAATTCTCTCGTTTATTGACTACATAGGTTGACATGGCGTGGGACCGTGATGTCCAAAAACCAGGAGGAAGCAAAAAAAATTATAGTTTTATATAATAAGGAGGCACTTGCGTACGTGAGGCTATGGCCCTGGTGGGTCCGCATTGTCATCCTCTCTAAGTAAAGTCATCTCCTCGCCTGCGCACGCTTTCTGCCCGAAACAGTCAACGCTGCCCGCCCCGCTTCCCAGTGCAGGCGATTGCTCTACCTTCAAACGACACAAGTGTCGTCTGTCCGTCCATATGCCGCCCACATTAATGATACGCGGTTACCGAGGCGGATACTCCGGCGCCACACATCTGTCCCTCCGCCGCCCACCATTGCTATATAAACTGTTGCGCCGGCCATAGCCGCAGTCATCCGCATTCGTTCCCTTTCTCCTGTCCACACCACTACTGCCCACCATGGCTCCCTCACGCTCCAGCGCTCTTTGGGGCGGGCAGACGACGGACAACAAGGAGATGGCAGCCATTTCTGCCGACCGGCTGGCCAGCAGGCAGCCAGAGGATGACGACGTCCCAATGGAGAACATGGCAGTCCATGAGTCGGCGCCAACCCCCTCCTCTGCGCCATCCTCGCTGGTGCATTGCACCATGACCATCGGCGAGGCCCGTGCCCAATATATGGACACGGTAAGGCAGGTGCGTGAGGAGCAGTTCCGGGAGGCGCAGGCCGACGCCGCCTACAACCACCATCTCCTCCAGGAGCACCTACAGGTGGAGCAGATCACCGCGGAGCGGGCGGAGCAGGAGGCGCTGCTCGACTCGTACCGCTCCGCCCGCGAGGGCCTCCTCGAGCGCTGGCGGTACCACATGCGGGTGGCGGAGGCTGTGGCCGCCTACAAAGAGGGCGATGAAGCAGGCGAGGCGCTGTTTGGCGAGATCGAGGACGAGGCAGAGGACAATGCTGGCTCCAACGAGGTCCCGCTCCACTGGCGTCGATGAGGCCCTACTCCGTCGAGGCCCCGCGGCGCCAACAACAAGGCAGAGGACACCGCCGGCTCCATCAAGGCCCCGCCCCGCCAACAACGAGGCAGAGGACATCGCCGACTCAGCCGAGGCCCCACCCTGCCGGCAACGAGGGGGAGGATTTCCACCGCTCTGCCGAGGCGTCGCCCGCCGGCAATGAGAGAGAGGACATCGCCGGCTCCGCCGAGGCCCCGCCCCGCTGCCAACAGGGCCGCGCGACATAGAAAACGAGGAAGAGTAGAACATGGTAGGTCGCCGCCGCTCGGGTCCAAGTAAGTCCAGGGCTGCTACCCTCCGGTTGAAACCAAGCTAGGCGGGTTGACCATTGCCGGCCGGTTAGCTTCTTGGCGGCGACGTGGAGTCGGAGAGCTGTGTTGGAGAATAACGTTGCTTCTACTTAACTGCTGGTGCAGTTGGCTGACTGACACGTGGGCCCAACAGGCCACATGTCAGTTACGCAACTGCACCTGTAGTTAAGTCACTGAAGCTTCTGTTCGGCTCAAAGGGACACAGGTGGGTAACTTCGGTTAATTAATTATACCTCCAGCGCACCCCTTTTTAGTTGAAGAATGTATGAAATGTAATGAAATCTAGCATGTTTATATGAAATCTGACTATGTATGAATGAATTTATTTCGATTAGTTCGAATTCCTGTATCACTAGCATTGGATAAACATGCAAAAACAATACGTACTAGCATTATTCCTAGAGTGATCACCTCGTTTGCAGCAGTTTCACATGTACTCCCTCCGGTCCTTTCTAGTCTGCATACAAGTTTTGTCTGCAGTCAAAGTATCTCTACATTGACCAATCTTATAGAAAAAAGTATGCACTTTCACAACGTGCGAAGTAAAAAGGAACAGAAGGAGTACAAAGAGTTTGAGCAGCTTTTTAGCGTTTCTGTACATTGCAATCAAACACACAGGGCTATCAATTCATGGAGAACATTCAAAACAATCGATGATTATGCATCTCAGCGACTCACATGTTAGAGGCAATATTTACTTCACAACCAAAGAAAAAAAATGATCGACGCTACTGACAGCAAAGGGCGTCCCATTCGGAAATATCAAACGCATGTCTTCTTTGCTAAAATCAATGAGCAAAATTTGACAAGGTTGTCCCATTCCAAAATATCAAATGCCTACGATTGTGGAATGGGCAGGGTTTGCCATCAGTTCGGACATTGACATGGCACCTCGTGCTAAATAAACCAGCTGTAGTTCCAAAAAAATCAACCATATTCGCGCGTAGCTTGTATGATTTCTCCCTTATATGTTGCAACACCTTGAACTTATCGGCACCTCCTTTCTTGTGGTGGAAATGAATGATTCGATGTATTCATGAACATTTTGTGCAGTTCCCATTAAAATCAAGCTGAGCACCCATGTTTGCACAAATACAAAAAAAGTGATTAGTATAAAGCAAATTGTACTATGAATTGACAGTTTAAACAGGCACCTACATGTTCCATGTAGAGCACACTTTTAGAAAAATGGAACTCACCAGAAAGAATCCTAGAACAACATTGTACTCGCGCATCACAGCAAAAAAATGGAGATTTTTCAGTCCTTCTGAGCTGAAGTTATTTGATCTTGTGGGGAGTAATGTAACCATCCTTTAAGCGCTCCTTCTGATGAGAAGATAGACATGGCTTCTTCATCCTGGCATAATCGGAACTAGTCACTTCACGTACTCCATATTCTTCTTCAGAGGAAGATGATCCTGTTGTGCAAAGACAAGAGGAAAACTAAATGCTAGCATCCCTGTTTGCTCGGAAAAAAGGAAAGAAAATATTTAAAACAACATAGATGAAGCACTTCTCAGGGACAATACCACTTTTTCATGACAGTATCTAAACAGTAGCACAACACCAATAGAGATTACAAAGCTCAATCATATGGATGAAATCAGTGGGCGAGTACCAACCTTTCTCAGGAGGCTTATTGTATAGAGCATACACATGAAGCACTTCTATGGAACCATCTGTTGCTATCTACTGTGGTGGCCATGCTTACTATATACTCCTCAATTAGTTTAATGTTTCCAACATCTTCTTGTGCAGTTCCACCAAAATATATGGTATCTTCAAAGAAGATCCCTGTTTGCACAAGTAGAGATAATTACGTATTACATTAAGAGTGGCATCAAATCAGTGGCAAAACAATTGCTCGTTCCAGCCATAGCAATAAATTAAGATGCAAAACTATATCATTACTTGTGTCATCATAGTTCCAGTGCTTCATTATAGCACCGGGAGTTGATTTTTGTTTTTCTTCCGCTTGTTCTTCCCCTTCATCACTTGGTTCAATAACACACAAGCTTCGCCTTCAATGTAAGATTTGTCATGTCAATTAGGGAGCACAAGTATAGCACTAAACAATGACATTAATTTTCTGATCAAAGTGGCAAAATACAGGCCAATAGTTGTGAAATATCCTTATCTTACCTCAATGGGATATTACGGTGCACATACAGATTGGAAGTCTTGTCTCCATTTGTGCAGCTCACTAAAATCAAGCAACATTACTGTACAAGTAGCACAAAATATGAAAGCACACTGCAGAATGATGTGAAAGAAGGCTAGTACTGACCTCTCATGATGCGGAATTCAAACAACTCACAAGAAGAAGATCTGAACCAAATTTGCCAACACGGATAGGAAGTAAGATCTCCTCTTGTGCAGTTCCACTAAGATCAAGCAATCAAGCAACATTATCGGTGTGACATTTTAGTTGAACTACACAAAACACTCTTAAAACAAAAGTGTTTTGTGCAGTGCAACAAAAGTTCACAATGGCAACGAGGTGAGGTAGATAACCCTGTTTACACAGAGGTGCAAAGGAAACAACTAGTGGTTAATAACGGTGGATGACACAGAAGCCAACAAAAATAAGCATCTACCTTATCTAAATGGGAAAGAAAGCAATACTGTAGCATTTCTCAAACGGTGGCATTGATTAATATTAACATAGAGATTGTATTAACAATAAAATTCGTTAAACATGTAATTTGCTTTTAACTATGGCATTGCATCAATTTTCCAGCGGCATTATTAGAGGGTGTTTGTTTAGAGGGACATTTTGGTGTAGGGACTAAAAAACTCCGTGTCAGTCCCATCTAAACCAAACAGGAGGGACTTTTAGGGACTAAAAGTGGGCATCTGGGACTAAAGAAAGAAGACCCCGAGGGAGTCTTTTTGGGACTTTTTCCAACAGTTGCCCCTGCCACGCATCGCACCTTGTCTCTATTAGTTCATTACTAGGGGCAACATGGTCTTTTAGCATGTCATTTAATAACCTCTAGTCCATGTTTAGTCCCTGGAACCAAGAAGGTAGGGACTAGGAGCTTTTAACCAAACAGGGCCTTAGATTAACAACAACTAAAGAGTTGCACGGGGCAGTGAACGCACCAGCACCATGTGCATCTACCGATGTATTGTGGTCATGCACAGTCTGTTGCAACAAAGAACAAACAACCAAGGAGAATATTTGTGTTGGTCCCAGTTTCGTTATCTTTAGACACCTTTCCTTATGTGAGCGCAACAAATCTAGTCCTGCTCAAACTCTACAGCATTGTCCCCCAAAACAAAAGATCAGTTCGTTACAGATGTGCATACTGCATTTGTCATTGTTTTCCCTTTTCGACCAATGTAGGTGCTGGATAGCCAGTCTGTACTAGTACTTTCGCTCCTTCCTTTCTTCTTTGAACCACGTCCTAGATTTATGCGATACAACTGGGTGAAAGTGAACAGCTACGCCGGTAGTGGGTTCCCTCCCTCGCCGACGGCGACAGCGTTAAGCCTCCTTCCCTTCCTGGCGGACGGATCCTGCCGGCTCTTTGACCAGCAGTGAGGGGAGAGAGAGGCCAATGAAGTCTTGTTTAGATCTCAAGAGGGTGAGAGAGTGTGAAGAGAGCAACTACAAGCGTTGAGGCTCCAGCGTGTATATATATACTGGAGAGAGAGTGTGAAGCGTGCAAACCCTAGAAAACAAGCGCCGAGGTTGCAGCTTATACATGATGAGGTGATTATACGGTCGCTACGAGATCGTATAGCTCCGTATCCATCCATTTTGACCAGTAAAAGAATCCTCCTGGCACGAATTATGCTCAAGTGTAGTTATCGAACCCGAGACCTCAAGTTTGATGAGTGAACAGGCTAACCAGCTACACAACCCTCCCGTTATGTTTCAACAAGAGGAAAATAACCTTTTATACATTCCTGCATTTGTGTGACAAGCATGCCGTGTTTTCGTGTGTGTGGAAGTCATTGGGATTTAAATCATAATCGTGTCATGTGGCTTTGGTGGTAAGACTATCCACAATGGTGCAGAAATAATGCAGCCTTAGTCACCTTACCTCTCTCCACGTAGTACGTTGGGTCCCACCAGTCAGAGGGTGAAACAAACAAATTAATAAGAAAAATTAAAAGCGCCAGCGGTGTATCTTACCTCACACATCTCGCTACTGCTCGGGAACACTGTCCAATTGATCCCTCTGTCCGCTCACGTACTATTTTAAGTGAATCCTTATTATAGCATGCACACAATTTTGGGCACTTGTATTTGACCTAAGTCAGTGTGCCACCGTATCTCGTACTTACTACTCCCCCCGTCTAGGTGTAATAAGTCACGTTTGAAGGTGCAGCGGGACCAAGGTGCATGCTTGTGCGTGTGCGTGTGTGTGTGTGTGTTTAACAGCATGTGTGTGTTAGAGAGAGTGACAGATCGACCTACTCCTACAGAGAGATGGTGTGTAGTGTGCGATTTTAGCCACGAGAGTCGGTGTATCCTCTCATTTCCGGGTGTGTCCGGTAGGGACAGGCGGACAGCTGCCACGCCCGCTCCTGACCAGCCTGGCCCACCCAAAGCCCCTCCATCGCCCGCGCGCACTTCCTGCCCGAAACGGTCAGCGCCGCTCCAAAGAATCGGTGCCGCATTCATGCCCGGGCAGAGCGGACGCGACCTCTCACTGGCGCAAGAGTGATGGTTGCTTCTTCCGTCCATCTTACTGTTAGGTCTATGTGATTTGACGGCTCATTGGTCTTTATTACTGAGGTGGTAGGACTGCTGGATGTCCCACGCTTTCAGCGAAAGGAGGTACTACTAGATTACAATTTTCTCCATTCTTACAGCAGAGGAGTGCAAGAGCAGTGAAAACACGCAGGCTCAGTGATTACATGGCCCACCTCACACTATCACCATATTTTCTGGACACTGTGCGACACCTAACTCTTTACATAGTACTCCCTCCGTTCCTAAATACTATATGAGTCCCCGCGCGTTGCCGCGGAACAGACGTATATCTCTCTGCATAAAATTATCGATTTCATAGAACTAAAAAAAACTCTATAGCCGCATGACAAATGTGGTAGTCAAACTAAAAAAACTCCCATCATCATTTAGATCATCCCACGTAAGGAAAAAAGATCAGCCAACTCCTACTGCATAATGGGATTATATTTTTCTTTTTGACATGTTAATGGGACTTAAAAGCTCACTTACATGCATGCTACCGGTGCATTCTTGCATGCAGACATGTTGATGTGATTTAAAACCCACTCACATGCATGCCACGGTATTTCTGCATGCTTGCATGTGGCTTAGTGCGGAGCCTCTCAACGTCTAGATCAGATGGCTATTATGGACTGATTTTAGTTCATCTAACAACTACATTACTTTTGATGATGTGGCTCAAGGAGAGGATAGAGAATTCCTAGTAGTGGGGGCTAGCTATTACTAGTAGATAAGTCTTTGTAGAGATTCCACTAGGTGAACTATATACGGAACAAAATGAATGAATCTACACTTAAAATGCATCTATATACATCCGCATGTGGTTCATGGTGAAATCTCTACAAAGACTTATATTTAGGAATGGAGGAAGTACTAGTATAGTATGTACTGTAATTTATCGGCGAGATAAATTTGTACAATGCTATGGAGCTTCCAGCTTCTGTTACATGTATCTTGCGTCCAAGGTTGCCCGTTGCAACATTTCATCAAATACAAAGGAGACTAACATGCATGCTACTGCATCTCAATGATTGACAGATCGTAGAAAATATGTACTCGCTCCGTTCTAAAATAAGTGTCTCAACTTAATGCAAACTTTAGTACAAAGTTGTACTACTACTAAAGTTGACACTTATTTTGGAACAGAGCCAGCTAAAGAAAAAACGATCCATGCAGTCCCTAGCCCTTGAACCGTGAACCCTAACCAGGCTTCAATTTGCTGGCAACGTTCGAGCTTCCTAAGAAATGAAGTTTGCAACCTTTTGACCATCGGATCATTTTGTGCAGTTTCACCAAAATCGAGATGAGCATCCTTGTGGCAAAGAAATTGAAGAAGCGTGATTAGAATAAGATTACTGGGACTAGTTGATGAGACATAAACTCATCACAAATACAGTATGTAGGAGCCAGTAGAGGTATGTGCGGGGCAAAGAAGTAGAGAAATATCCACATCGAGTGATGTGGGCAGCTGGAGCAGTGGTGCAAGCCGGCTGTAAAGGGAGTTGTACCTGAGGGATGTCGGGATGTAGCTCAACCTTGAGGAGGGCGGAGGGAGGCGGCAACTGCCAACGTCATGGCAGTGAGCAAGGGACGAAGGCAACCTCACCGGCTTTGTGAGAGAGAACGGCGGGGACCCCTGATCGGGACGTGCCGACAGTGGGTTTTCACCGTCGGCGACGACGACCGCATCTACACTAAGAATCCACCCCTTCCCCAGGCGGACGTGATCTGCCGGGATGTTAGAGATGTGGCCACAGTCATTTTGTGCGAGAGAGTGTGAAGAGAGCAACCCCAGCAAGCAACTGTATAGGCTGGTCCGTCCTAACTATGTATATAGTGGAGCGGTTTCCTTTTCTCTCCATATGAACCTGTCATATTGTGTACGTGCCACTGAAGAAAAAAAAACTTTATTTATAAATGACGCGGCAGCTACTACTCGTTCTCCTATAACCTTGCGCTTGGCATCTCCAAAATATTAACCTTGCGATTGGCTCTTCACCTCTTCGGGAAGTCCAGCAATAATGGTAGTGCAGTATATATCATTCTGGCTATATGAGACCGAATGAATTGCTGCACGTCCACCACGTGGGCGAGGGTCGAGGGGCGAGGGAGAGTGCTACATATGGAGCAAAATGAGTGAATCTACACTCTAAAATACGTCTATATACATCAGTGTTTGGAGTATGTACTAGTAGTTCATATTGAAATCTACTAAAGGACATATATATTCCAAGCAATATGATATAATCTCTATAAGCAAGGTAGTAGGGACGAGGAGTAAACGGAGGGAGTATTAGATTTTTCTCCTCGTCCTGTGAGCCACCACGCGTGTGGGCGAGGGAGCGGGCGTAAGGCGTACAGTACTAAGCAAGCTTCACCTCATCCTGTGAGCCACCGCGCCCATGGGCGGGGGACACGGCATACTAAGAAAGCTTCTCCTCATTCTGTGAGTTGACGAGACACATCAAAAGTACTCCAGTGTATAGAGCCTTGCCTCTAAGGTAGGCCCCACATGGTTTGCCTCTTTTTTTAACATAACGCGTCAAGTCGCAATTTGTTTGTTCACCCGTGGTAGATGATCCTCCCTCCAACATGTGGACAACCAGTACACGTGCCAAATTACCACGTGGGCTTCCTTTTCATACAGAAATGAGCTCCACCGTGTATCCGCGCGGGTGTGGTTGGGAAAGAGACGTGAGAACGTGCGCCATGCATACACCTCTTCTCTTCGTGCACGTCCCCCACCTACGTGGGTGTGTGTGAGAGATACAAACTGCGTTCGTGAGTGTTTTTTGTTTTGGGGTGGGGGTGGGGGTGGGGGTTGATTTCCTGAATGTATTTGTGGGAATATGTGTCAATGACATCTCAAACAAAATTTTGCATGCAATGTATGTGAAATGGAGGCCTATCCATATCATATATAGAGGGTCGGGCGATCCACGAGAAGAGAGGGAGGGGTCATAGATATCTATAGTCGAAGAGAGGATCAAGTGGGTGGGTGCGAGATCGATGAAGAGAGCCATCGAAATTGTGTGTGTGTGTGTGTGTGTGCAAGTCAAAGATATAGGGCGACTAACCTACCGGAACGTCAGAGGGCACAGGTCAAGTTTGTGTGTGGCAGGGAGACATGACTAGAGCCCTCGATGTATTGGTGTGTGTGGGGGGAGGGGTTGGTAGAGGCCTAACTATAGAGGTAGAACGACTCGTATATGTGTTGAGAAGGAGAGACCCAGCTATGTCTTGAGGGCGATCGGTCGACATCCATACATAACTGAAGGACAGGAAATATGATGGGACAGAGAGAGAGATAGGAGAGAGAGAGAGAGAGAGAGGGAGGGAGAGGGGTAGAGTGCTGGATGGGTGATGGAGTTGCTTCTCGAAGATGGTGGGAGAGGCCTACTAGACAATCTGAGGGTGGAACTGCAATGTTATCAATAAGAGTGGGGATGTGTTTCTGTGTGTGCCTGTGCGTGATAGATCTGTCGGGACACATCCATGGATGACGAAGGGGAACCATGTGTTTGGTAAGCAAACCTAACTAGATCGGTAGATCAATTGTTGTTTGTCGGAGGAAGGGAGAGACATAACTAATGAGGTAGATTGATCAACGTGTGGGTAAAAATGAGTTATAAGGACCTAGCTAGCTATATGTATAGCGGGAGATCGGTCGGTGTACGTCCATTTGTTAGAGGCAAATAAGGCCCAGCGAGACGGATAGACAGAGAGAATGGAGCTAGGAGGTGGTGCGAGAGGCCCAGCTACTGGCTAGATAGGGGGGGAGTGTGCGGTTGAGAGATCGATGAAAAGAGGGGCGAGAGATTACACGTGTGTGACCGTATGAGAGACACGAGGCAAGGACACATAAAGGAGGAGATTGAAGGTGCGTGTGTATGTTGTAGGCAGACATCGCTGGAGAGGTTTATCGATCGGTGTGTGTCGGAAAGGAGTTGTGGAGACTCTGGGAGAATGACCTAAAGAAAAAAAATTGAATGTGCCCGGTGGATAGAATGCCGAGGGAGGGGGAGGGCGAAGAGGGCGTGTGCATGCACGAGAGAAAGTTAGTGGTAGCTACAAAGGTTAGAGGATTGTGTGTGTAAGAGACTAACAAAGATCATAATTTGATATGAAAGTGGATTCATATATTTGAATAGGAGATCATAGTGTTTTAAACATATGTATGCATGAATATAGCGGTGATACGCGTGTTGTGCACATGTTATACCATAATGTGATAATGCATGGCGTTTGCAACTCACAGCTAAATGTCGAACAATCTAAACCATACTATAGATCAAACGATCTCACATTGTATTTGAATTTGTGATAATGTGTGGCATTTGCAGCTTACAACTAAATATCGAACAATCTAAACAATACTATATATCGAACATTATCACATTTTATTTGAATTTGTGGTAATGTGTGGTGTTTGCAACTCACATCTAAATACTTGTAGGCGTAGGGGGCGGGGCACCATACATAATGTGATAAACACATTATACATATGAGACATGGTTTAGATTATGAAGATCTAGCTAGAGCTAGAAATGTAATGTGATTTGAAATCAACATAAAGTGGATTCAAAAAATCGAGTTCGAGTTCATATAGTACACATAGTTCATATGTAACTCGAGACTAATCATGTGGTGTGCTGTGAAGATAATACACAAACAATGGTTTAACTTGACAATAATGATGATTGTAGATCTTATTAAAACAGAGAAACGAATTCAAATGCTTTGACTTCACAACAATCATTACTATAGATCTTATCCAAATAGAGAAACGAATTCAAATTTAGTTCATATTGAAGCGGTAGTATATACGTTTGGAATGCACTAAAATGTTAATTTGAGTAGTAGGTTGTGGGGACCCCGACTCATAAGTCGTGATCACCGAATGCACGTGTACAGTGATCCCAGAGATCAATGCTCACTGAACACACAGAAGCTGAATAACAAGAGTCTTACGTCCATACATATCGTCTTACACAAATTATGACCATTATGGTCAAGTCTTACATAGATAAAGCCACAAGGGCTGAATACCAAATAAACTTTAGCAGCGGAAATCTTCGTCGATAAGTAGAACCCATGCCATCTGCCTTAATCCTTCATGCATTCTGACTGGGAAACGTCCTAGTTCGCATGTTCGTCTCCAAAGAACTCTTCTTCGAACTCATGTTCTTCCATGCCTGGCCAATTAAATAACCAGTGGCAAGCCAATGAGTACTTTGAATGTACTCGCAAGCAACCCATGTTTTGGCTCACGATACAACAATGCAAGACATAGGTAAATTTTTGCAGAAAGCTAATTTTGTTGTGTTATGACATGTTCAACAACTGGTAGAACATGCATCATATGAATTCAAGTAACCTTAGGAACTGGTTACAGATATCAACATAAAGGGAGTGGGCTCCAACCCAAGTCATCCATGTCAAGTCCTTTGACTTGACCCAAGTAGTTCTTCCCACACACACTGGTTTGTAAACAAGTGGATGTAGCCCAAGAGCGGTTACCCAACTGTCCTTGACCGTGGACACGGCTATTCGAATAGTTTTACACTATGCAGAGGTTGCACATTTTACCCACAAGATCCGGGGAATTTCCGTGTCATCCATGACCCGCGGTACCTCAAGTACCCGGGGTAAGCACCCGATCATTACCTTTCCCTAGACGACACTAACATATAGTCCACTCGATTGGTAGCAACCCCTGTGCCCAACATTTCTCATCTTAAGAATTTGGAGCCACGCTCCCATATTCATCTCACACCACAAGCACGGGGTACCAACGGTGTGTCCGGTTCCCTGTAAAAACAGTCATGGCCGCCCTACCTGGCACGACCCCATCCCGAGAGAGTGCAACAACAACTCTCTCGTCACTAGTAATGCAGGCTCCAAGCTAGTATCGGCCTAGGAAATCAATAATGCCCTTTCCCATATAAGGGTAGAGTGGTTGCGCATGTAAGGTTTGAATAACGGTCGCAACTTAAACCAATCTGTTTTGAAAACAACACACACACTTGCCTCGGTACACCACTTCGTCATCAAGTGGTTCCCAACTCATTATCTCCCTCAGGCATAAGTGGCACCCGACGAGGTTTTCGAAAAGTTTTTGAAAACAATCTTGCTTCCATCACCATGCATATACCCAACCCATTTGCGTAGCAGCTACTTAGCATCCTAACTACTGCCACCGGCATAACCCTCATAAGAAGGTAGGGTCATGCATAATGCAAGTATCAATGAGGAAGTAAAAGTGGCAAACCACCCCATGTGTCACCTCATCATCATGTCTCCGATGCAAGCAATAAAAGTGCTATATGACATGCATAAAAAGGGTTTCATAGACATGGTCAAAGGGCTGCTTGCCTTGGTCTTAAAAGTCTTCAAGTCCCTCTCCTTCTTCTTATCCAACTACTTCGTCAAATATGGGATCTATTCGTCGCAAAAGAAATGACGGGTAAATAAGGCAATAGCAAAACAGAAAAACCAAAGTGCTCAGAAAAATGTCAATCTATTTTTAATAAATACTAGGGTGAAAACTAAGAAGGATAAAATTCCTAGTTTTGGATTTGGAGCGGTATAATATGAGGAATGGATTTTTATAGAGGTTTAAATATATTCAAATTTGAATTTGAATATGAATAGTACATAAAAGTTGTTTGTTCATGTGTGAAAGTTATACCATTAAATAGGTTGGATTTTTACAAGAATTTAGGAACTAGAATTATTGCATTTGGATTAATATTTAATCCTGAGGAATTTTTGCAAATTTCTGGAAAAAGAAAAAGGAGAAGCAGCACTGTGCAACTGGGCCAGAAGGACCATAGTGCAGTAGGCCCATAGAGGATGCAGCCCACGCGAGGCTGCCACGTCGGAAGGCGTAAATACAAAATACGCCTTCAGCTGATGGGCGAATCGGTACATGCATGCGTGCGTGTTTAAACCTGACGGGTGGGCCCACCCGTCAAAGTGTGAGGCTGACCGACGGGCCCCACGGCCGTCGTCTTCAACCTCGGCCCAGGTCGATGGCGAGGCGATCCAAGGGCGTCGGCGTGCTCAGGGCGGAGTCGCCGTTCGGGTGGAGGTGGAGGCGGTCACCGGAGTGTAGGGGTTCACCGGTGACAAGGAAGCCGGCGGAAGGGCTTCGGGAGGTGCTTGCCCCGGTCGATTCCGGCTGCAATAGAGAGGGGAGACAGAGGGGAAATGGTAAGAGAGGTGAGGCGGTTCCAGATCGAGAGATAGAGAGGGCAAAGGAGGCCTGTACCACGAGATCAACGGCGACCCGAAGCGGCGGAGCTTGAGCTCGATCTCGAGCTCGGGCGGCTCTGAGGATGAACGGGAGGCCCAGTGGGGCTATTTGGAGTGGGAGAGGATGAGTGGTGGCGAGAGGAGGGCTCGGGGATGCCCTATATAGGCAAGCGGCGGTCCCATGGGCTCGTGCGCCGGTGAGCTCGTGCTCGTCGCTACGGGCCTCGGGAGGGTGCTGCGCCGAGTCTAGGGCGTTCGTGGGGGTCGACAACGCCCAGGGGGAGAAGAGAGGGAGCGGGGAACGCGGCAGAGCGGGTCCCCATCACGGGCAATGACTGGCGCACTCGGGCGGCGCTCTATCCGCATGCGAGGAGAGCCGGTGAGGGAGAGGGAGGAGGGGGCCGACAGTGTAGCGTGCCGCGGACGTCGAGATGCATCGTCTGGCGTGCTAGGAAGGCCCGAGGTGGCCAGAGTCGTCGGGCGGAGGGCGCTACAGTGCGGGAGCGCACTGTAGCGTGCTCCAGAGCGCCCCAATGGCCGGCATGGCCATTTTCTATGCACTGTGGGCACGGCCAAAAGGGTCTGGTAGCTCTAGGGGGGAAGTAAAGAAGTGGGATATTGCCTTGGTTGCCCTGGGTGGCAAGTACGAGAAGAGAGAGGTAGAAGAAGAGGGAGAGAGGGGCTGTCCAGGGAGGTAAATGGGGGTATTCTACCCCTCAATCATTGAGCAATGGCAAGGGGAGAGTTACTGGAGGTAGGAGAGGATCAGGATCAGCTGTGGTACAAAGTTGAGCTCATGGAGATAAGTGGAAGAGGTCAAAAATGGTATTTTGGTAAAGTGTCAGAAGGTGTTTGATAATGGTTTGGGAAAGTAGATGATTTCCATTTGCCATGATACTCTACAGGGTGAAATTACACATATAATTAGGGTCTTCCACCAATTTGGAGCTTATTTCGGCAAAGTTGCCAATGCAACTTTTGTAAACCCTAGAAATCAACAGAAATGGACTTGTGTAGATCTAGTTGAGAAAATCACTTCCCCTTGATGCACCACTTGGTGTAGTGGCCTCATTTGGTCATGTGAACATGCTCACAAAAGTTGGGGTCAAGGAGAGAAAGTTGGTAGTACAAAGTTGTTCAAATTTGATTCTAGTCAAAGAGGGTTTTGGGGCATTTTGGTGAACCAAAGTGACCTTAATTGAGATGAGGCTTCACAAGGTGATCACAATATGCATTTGTGACTCTCTTGATTTTACTTGGATTTTTATGAAAATATTTCCTGTAGAAATATTTCAAATCCTTGAAATGGTCAGAAATGGTTTTGGGAGGTTTTGTCCAATACTTTGAACATGACCATGTGTTGAAACTCTTATATATGGAAAATATATGTCCACTGAGTTTCCCTGATTTTTGTCAAATATTTCTGAAACAATAAAATAATTTTTCCCTATTAAAGACCATTTCTGTCCTTAAGAAAAAGCTTTTGAGTAAAATAGGAAAATAACTTTTAAAATTATATTTTTGTGGTTTATGGGAGTCCTACATCTAATAGGATTCAAATATACCTTTTGAAAGATTTTTCACACACCAAATCAAGTATTTGCAGTGCAAACCTCAATTCAGGGGTTTTTGGAAAACTAATTTTAGAAAATACTTTTGGCCAAATTATTTTTGTAAGAAAATACTATATTTCTCTATACGCATGGCATGATCATTGGGCAGAAGCTTGGGGCAATGAGATGAAGTATAGAAGGTGGAGTTGTGTTGACTTTAAAGAGCACTTGAAAAACACAGAGAGAAAAACTAACTCAAATAAAAAGCCAAATAATGCAGAAGTTTTTGTCAAACCACACTTTATCATGATTTATTAGCTTAAGTGTTGTGGCATGAAAATCAGGGTGTGACATAGGTTGAATGCATTATACACGTAGCGAAATATTTTAATTGAACATAACATGAATTCAAAGTTTTGAATGACATTTGTAGTGCGAATTGATTTGGTACAGTACACGGTAGGCGTGTCCGGAAATTTCAACCCGCGCCTTGTTAGCCCGAAATATTTAAGATATATCTTTGTCTCGTTGTGCTTAGACAACTCCCTCCATCTCAACCCGCGCCTTGCTATTCCGAAATTACAACCCGCGCGAAAACTCCCACCTCCTGTGAAATCCCGACACGCGAAATGCCCGTGGTACCCCTGAACCGAAAGAACCGCCTCAAATTGGTGGAGCTACTTTCGTAACATACCCTACATTTCGAACAAGCGCATCCCTAAGCCATGTTTCCCCACTCCCATCCCATCTGCCCACCCATTCATACATTGAGGCCGCGAAAACCCGCAATGAAGCCCCACAGCCTCCTCCGTCCGCCACCCAGCCGGCACCTCTTCCCCGACGACGTCATACACAGCAACACCTCGATGTCCCTCATCCACCGTACAGGATGAGGATCCGTCGTCGATCTTGTCGTCCCGCCAGTTCAGCCACCCCGTCCTCCACCTCCAAGCAGCTGCCCCAACGTTCCCCTCGTCTTTCGTGCCACCTCCATTCCCACACCGCCGTCTTCACCTGCACCATCGGAAGAACATCATCATCACCGTTTCCTCGGATGAAGATGTGACCTAATCGGCGCCAACAAAGAGGTTATACACTAATCGCCGCATTTTCTTCTTGATTCGATCTCACGGTGCTGTCGGCGCTCGGCCTCGAGCTGACACGGCGCAGCTCCATCCACGGCGGCGTCGCCAGCCACTTCCTCCATGGCGTCTCTCCCTCGGTGATGACGTCCACATCAGTAGGAGTTGCTGCTACTTTAGCTCTCACTCGCGATGCCACTTTGCTCTTGCTCTCGGTCCCCCGCCTGGTCTGCTCTTGCTATTGCTCTTGCTCGCGCTGCTACTCTCGCTCTTGCTCTTACTTGCGATGTTGCTCCGATTTGGCTACACTTCAGTCGACTGAATCGACTTTTGGGTCAGTCAATTTTCAGGGGGTGGGGGGGCTCGCCGGGGTGAAGTAAGAACCATCCGCAGCGGGGAGGGGGGCTCACCGGAGAGGTACCCACTATCTATCTTAGGGTTCAGGGTGGGGGCGGTGGTCACCGGCGGTGGTGGGGCGGTGGCGTGGGGATGGCCGGAGAAAAAGCTCGGCACGGGGGGGGCTAGAGGGATGGCCGGGGCGGCAGCGGACCGGCGGTGGGGAGTGTTTTCGGGGCGGGCGGGGCAGCGCACCGCCGGCCGCGGGCGGCGGGTGGCTGCTATTTGGCCGGTGGTGGTTGGCGGCTCAAGGGGTGGAGGTTGAAGATGAACTGCAGGCCCTTGATTTCGTATCCAATGGCTGCAAAATTGACTGACCAGAGATGAAAAAGTCAGTCGACTGACGTCTAGCCTCACCTTGCTAGTGCGTTCAGTTTCGACAGTAAAATTCAGTTTCGACAGCAAAATTCAGTTTCGACAGCAAAATTCAGTTTCGACAGTTAAATTCAGTTTCGACAGTTAAGTTCAGAGATGAGCGGCTGATGTATTTTACATATAGCACTTTGTGGTTATGTACTTTATGTCATGTATTGGAGATGTTATTAGAATTCCACTCAGGTTAACGTTGTCTCTCTTGTCCTACTTCAGCCTCGGCGTCGTACAACTCACCGGAGCTGCTCCAACGACGAAACCCTCCATCACAGCGGGCTCCATCTCTAGACGCCTAAGATCTTCTTCCCCTCCTCCGACAGCCAAGTCAGCTAGAGCATCCTCACCGGCCAACCCAATCACGCTGAGATCGACATGGCTTCGCCAAAGAGGTTGTACACTTGTTGCATCTCTTTTTTACTCTACATGTTATATATATTATCCACTGAGCACACGTAGTAACGGGAAATACGATTATTTTATCCTACTATATGACAAGCAGTGAGGTACCAGGCAACTTAGCTATCCGTGATGGACTCTCTTGAACGCCATCATTATTTATCTCTGCGTGTTTGAGCTGTGCATTTGTCGATGGCCCTGGGAGTTGAGCTAGTAGGGCAGTGGCCTGGGTCCAAAGTAATAGAAGTAGCACAAAAACATTTTTTAGTGTAGTCTTTTCCTTGCTCAAGCCTGCTTACTAGAATCGCCAGTGCTTGAAAGGAAAAATGAATGAAAAACATAGGAATTGGAAAGTTTCCTATGGTACTACTATTCATGAATTTGGTTCAAAGGAATGGAGCAAAGGAAAACTGTAGGATTTGTTCCTTTAGTGTCTCCTTGAAAGAAAAAACGTAGGAATTTTAATTTTCACTTGTCCTCCTTTTCAATTTCCTATTCATGAAGCACTAGACTAAGAGATAGTAGCATAATAGCATTATAACCGTACATTTTCTTGTTGTTTGACTTAATCTCACCATGCTTCTTTGCATCCTGTGATCTTCCAATTGTTGTGAATCAAACATCCAGAGTGGTAGAAATCCTTTGTTTTTAAATTCTCTGTTTTGCACGTGCATTCCTATCCTATTCCTGTCTATTTCCTATCCCCGCATTGTTGGAATCCTCCAATTCAAATGAGCCCTTACAGAATTACTTCTCTTACAGATAGTTGTCAAAGAAAACCTTGCGTGGTTTATCCCACTCCTACTGCGCCGTCGTCCACCCCAGCTCAGCTGCTCCAATGACGGAAGGGTCCAGCATAGCAGGGATCCGGCCTCCAGATTGTCTTTCGCCGCCTCAGATCTTCTTCCCCGCCGCCGGCAGCCATGAAAACTACATTACCATCATCAACTGAGCAGATGACCTCGAGGACTACACGGGTCCGCAAGAGAGGTCGCACTCTTTCATGTCTGCTTATGTTATGCATCGCTTAATATTACATGCTACTTTATCGTCCGGTTCACTGATTAGACTCTGTGTCAGCTCCAAACTAATGGTCAAACTTGAGTTCTTAAATGGTTGTGGGGTACATATCGGGGCCGCAATCAATAGTATCTATCTACTATCTGGTTAATCTCCAGTGTCTACTATGAGTTTCATGTTGGGTGGGAAACAAACAGTAAAGAAGCCATTATCTGTATTTTTTAACTGAAGCCATTATCTACCTGCTATTATTGGTTTTGGGTCTATCCACATGTTGCTACCATCACTCTGGATTTTTGCATGCACTCCTTACATAATCTCACTATGTTTTATTCCTATGCATGACAGTTATTGTAAACAATGGAACTGAACATGTAGAGCAAAAGAGACGAGCCTTGTGTGGCAATAAAATTTCATGCAGACGTCACTCCATGGTAGGCGCAAAGGCAGCCCCCCTCCACGCATTTCGGATTGTAATCGAGAGGAAGATATCTGTTCTGAGGGGGATTCAGAAGGAGAAGACAACTCCTATTTACCCCCTGAGGTCTTCGCTCTAACTTAGCATGCTGATGTTGTTTATATCATGCATATGGTGCCTTGCATCGCTTACTTTATACATCAAATATGTCATCTGCTTAGTTTAGACATCCTTTGTGCGAATGCCATCTGTTTAGTTTATTCATCATTTATGTGAATTATGCAACGCCATCTTGTTTAGCCAGGCATCATATATGTGAATTTTGCAATGCCGTCCTGCTTAGCCAGTCATCTTATATGTAAATTATATCAGGCCATCCTTTTTTTCGTTACATATTACATTTGTCAACAATGTTAGTACATTCAACAGCTCTTCGTGTGCATCAGCCATTTGACACGGTGATGGCAAATTCTGGAACGAAAACAAGGTCTTCAGAGTAGACTATGCTATCTGACGAAGCGCATATCTCGCTGGTTACGGATAGCTCCTCAGAGGAGGACTCAAAGACAGATGACCAGTCCTACCCCCCCCCCCGCGAGGTGTATGCTCTAACTTGGCAAGGTTATGTTGCTCATATCATGCGTATGGTGTCTCGCATTGCTATGTCCTTTGATTAGTTTAGACATGCGTTGTGTGAATGCCACCTATTCAGTGTCCAATTACCATATATGTGAATTATGCATTGCCATCTTGTTGCAAGACATTATATATGTGAATTATGCAATGCTATCTTGTTGCAAAGGCATTATATATGTGAATTATGCAATGCCATATTGTTTAGCCAATCATCATGTATGTGAATTATATCATGCTATCATTTTTTTGTATTACGTGTTCCATTTATCGACAACGTTTGTGTATTCAACAATTCTTCCTGTGCATCAGCCATTTGAAGCGGTTATGGAAGTATCTGGAGTGAAAACAAGGTATTCAGAGCAGACAATGCTACCTGCTGAAGCAGACATCTTGCTGGTTATAGAGAGCTCCTCAGAGGAGGATTCAGAGACTGATGACCAGTCCTATTTCCCCCCTGAGGTCTATGCTCAAACTTGGCAGGGTTATATTACCCATGTCATGCATGTTGTCTTGCATTGCTTAGTTTTTACATCATATATGGATTGCCATCTGCTTACTTGCTTACTATATAAATCATATATTTGAATTATATCATGCCATCATGTTTACATAGTACATACACATCATCTATCTGAATTATGGCATGGCAACCCATTTAATAAAGACGTCATATAGTTATATCATCTCATCATGTTTAGTGTTTACAGTCATCATATTTTGAATTATGGCATTCTATCCGTGAATATATGTGAATTATGGCATGTCAACCTATTTAATAAACACATTATATAGTTATATCATGTCATCCTGTTTACATAGTCATCATATTTTGAACTATGTTTGTCCATCTTTTTTAGTTAGCCATCATAATGTGAAATTGTGTCATGCTATCCTGTTTAGTTAGCCATCATATATGTGAAATTGTGTCATGCTATCCTGTTTGGTTAGACAACATAAATGTGAATTATTTCATGCTTTATTTTATTCCCCACTATCCATTGCACCTGTCTATCATACAATGTCTATACTTTCAATTACTTTTCTTGTTTATCAGCCATTTGAATTGGAGAGGGTGATGGAAGTATCTAAGGGAGTAACAACACGGTCTTCAGAAAAGATAGTGCTACCAGTAGATGCAGATAGAACCATGGTTGTACTTGCCCAAGGACCAGATCCACCACACGTAACCCAGACTCTCACAGATTGTACCCCTACCCAGTTGGACAGAGAACCAGCTACACCCTTTCTAACACCAACCCCGATAGATAGTAACCCAGTTCCAGTTGACACAACACCGTCTCCACCACAGAGCACCCAAACATGAGTAGTTAGTAAGGGAACTGCAGTTCCCAAAGCACGAGGACCACCACTCCAAATCCCAACTCAACGCTTAAAGGAGAAGAAGATTTGTTCTCAGGTCAGGTTCTGTAGCTATGGTTCATACCCCTTTGCTCTTGCATTACTGTATTTACTCATACCAACTATTTGCAAATTCGAAGGATGGAATTGAAACTCCAATGGCGCAACAGGTATGTTTTAAACCTGTTTCTTTAACTGGTTTGCTGTTGTAACCTGCTCTATGTTGATTTCAGTTTCAATTGAATAAACAGTTATGTTCTCATGTCATGCACACTACAAGTGTTGTTATTGCTTTATAGTTTCCCACACTTATATTCTGTCTATTCTGCTTTGTCTTGAAGAAATATTATTTGAATTGTGTCTCTATCTTGATTTGGCAACAAAAACTAGAATGATATAGACCATAAAGTGACCATGGTACATAGATATATGTTTGTTTCATGCTGTTATCCTGTCCACTTTACTACTGAACTCATTTACCAAAATGAGTTTCATATACAACATGGTAAACATGTGATGTGTCTGCTTGTTTCTTTTTTAGAATGCGGACAAAATATTGGAGAACAGTACCGCGTTATGCAATGGTAAAGGAAGTAATGCAGATAAGGTTCAAGATAGTGAGACATCCCTGTTGGTCTCCAAGAAAGCTGATAAAAACTATCTTGACGACGGTGAGAGAACCCAAAAGTCATGTCTTGATGTAGTGTTCGAGTTACTGGCCACTACTGCTGGCACAAGCTCTTTGAACTTGCTGCCTGAATCAGTTCGTCTTCTTGAGTCTCAACTTCAAGTTGAAAGACGTCGATCAGATGTGCTGTGACAGGAAGCTGAAGGACTGAGGAAGTCCCTGCAGAATTCAGATGCATACTTCCTGGTGCAACAGCAAGCGCTGGAGGATTTACACGCCAAACAAGAGAAAGTTAATAAGCTTGCTAAGCATCTTGCCAGCATTATGGGTACCCAGGATATTGTTTCTTGAGATCTTCTGAAGTGGTTTTAGTTCTGGATTTGTTTTGCTGCGACGTTTATTTGCGATGGTCGCCAACTTTGACAACCAGTGTATATGATATGCTGCTTTGTTCCCTATATTTGCACTGTGGCAAACTTTGATGCCTAGTGGATGTAATATGTGTAATAGCTGTGATAGCCTAGCGTTAGTTGCTTGCTTATTTATTTCCTTGTTGTCTTGTTTATTTGTTTGCTTGTAGTCAGTGCAGTTCTTTTTCCGCGGTTTGCTAGTGGCCGCAATAACCTATTTTTTAAAACTAGGCCACAATAACCATGGGCTACATTTTTACTGTAGTGACACTAGGCCTCCTACCGGCCGTAGAAACAATGGGCCTTCTATGGGCCGTAGAAACAATGGGCCTTCTACGGGCCGTATCATCAATGGGCCTTATATGGGCCGTATGATCGATTGGCCAGACATGGGCCAATAACAGACCGCATTATGGCCGTAAATGGGCTAGAGTTGGAATCATCCATTCATGGGTCGACCATAACGGGCCGTCATTAATAGGTCGTATTTGATGACGCTATGAAAACGGCCCAATGTATTAACGGGCCACAAACGGGCCGACTGTAACAACGGGATGAATTTGGCCCACAAGCAGAAAATGACAGTAACGGGCCGTAAGTAACCGAATGCTGGAAATGAGCCCAAGAATAAATGGGCCCTGAGAAGGCCGAAAGATAACATGGGCTGGAAATGGCCCAATGGAATAATGGGCCGTTAATGGGTATAAAGTGATACATTGTTTATTACGGGCCAGTTTCAGCACGGGCCGTTAATGGGCCAAGAGTTACAAAGGGCCTCATATGGGCCGAAAGACGTCATGGGCCATACATGGGCCGGAAGTTAAAATGGGCTGGAATCATATTGGACAGCCCATATGATGCTACTAGGCCTAATTCGGATAGGTTGTAACGGGCCCTGGGTTAGCGGGCTGTAAATGGGCTATATGCGAACAGGCCATTAACAGGCTTTCAGTTGGCTGGCCCGCCACCTTTTAACCAAGTCAAACGGGCCGGCCTTTTCACAGGAATGGGCCTCTGTTGGGCCGTGCCATGCGTCGACGTATCATAGGCGCCTTATGTCCAATGAGTGGATGACATCTCTCCCAACGATGAGCCGACACGTGTTTCCTCCAGCCAACGATGATTTTACACGTGGAAAATCCCCATTGGTCGGGGCTGTTAACGGGTTATCGGATCCAAAACCGGACCCGATAGCTTAAGGGCGTTCCGTTACGATGGATGCCACGTGTCGGTCACCCTTGACGAAAGCACTTCTATGACGCATGTGTTATCGTCATGGAAGTGGACACTTCCGTGATGATAATTTTGGTAATGTCATGGAACACTTCTACGACAGCACAAGTATGATTATCTTGATTCTGTCATAAAATCGTCATGGATGTACATGCATGACAAAAAACGCGACCTACTGTGACAAACATGTATCATCACGGAAGTGTATTTTTTTGTAGTGATGGCCTGAAGAGACAGGCCCTAGAGGTGGCGAATGAGAAGGACACGCTCAACGGCGCCTCGGTGGAGGCGCAAGTCGCGGTCCTCAGCACGGCTGAGCAGCTCTCCAAGGCCAACGACTCCATCAAAGACCTAAAGCTGAAGCTGGAGGGTTTTGAGGGGACGCTTTCCGGGTTTAGGGCCCGGGACCAAGGACCTGGAGGAGGAGAGGCAGCTACGGAGGAATGACGCCGCCAACCATGAGGATTACGTGAAGGGCGAGAACCTCTGGATCAGCCGCCTTGCCGACATCACCGGCGGGATTACCACGAAGCTGGCGGCCATGGGGATGCCAAACGTGAGGTACGTCCCAGAGCCGAACGTGAGTCCCAACGCCAAACTGACCCTGTTCTTCAATGGTGTTCTTGGAGCCTTGGAGCAGTTTCGCTCCAAAAGAGCGACTTCTCTGGCCAATGAGGCCCGGAAGCTTTGCCGAGGTGCCCTGACCAAGATCCTCACCAAGGTGGCGTACTGGAACCCCAACCTCGACGTCGATGCCGCGCTGGAGAGCTTGCTGGAGGATGTGAACCTCGCGGCACTCGAAGAGCGTATCGAGCCCATCATCAGCCGCGTCGATGGAGTTTGAAGGATAGAGGGCCAGCGCCGGGACTAGGCACCCCGTTTCTCATCGCCGCTGCAGGTTCATGACCAAGACAATTTTTATCTTTAGTTAGAACCGCAGCAACAATTGGTGTAATATAACTCTGCAGTACTTTGAAACGATGCATGTTATTCCCCTGTTTGATTTCTCTTTGTATGTCCACCCTACGTTTAATTAGATAGGCTTGCCGGCGTATAAACCCAAGCCGCGGCGCCTTGAGGACGGATCCTCAACAGCCTGCCGGGTGTGATTGCTGCCAGGCAAACCACCTTACCGCTCTCAGCACGGCCGCTTGAACTGTTGACGGACTCGAAATAGGGCAAGAGCGTTGCCAGTAGCGGAAAGGCCACCCTGCCGATCTCGACGGGCCATTCGAACTGTTGAGCAGACTCAAAACAGAACAAAGGCGTTGCCAATAGCGGAAGGGCCCCATTGCATACAGGTTTCCCATACAAAGAGCAAGACCTACGAGGGGAATAACCTTATACATAAAAGAATTATTCAAAGTTTCACATGACTTAGCTTTTCTGTCGCCATACGGGTGGTTGATGCGTCTGTAGATGATGTCGCTCGCTTGGTCATCTTCTTCCTTGGAACCCATGGCGACGAGGAACCGCCAAAATAGCTCCTAGGCCGGATTTCCACAAATGCGTCCCCTACCTGGAGCGCCAAAGATGTCAGCGTGAAACAACACCTATGCGATCACTGGAATCCCTTCTACGGTTGGCGGGCGCGGGGTTGTGCAAAGAGTGGGTCTAGAAGCCAGCACAAGGATCGTTTACCCAGGATCAGGCCGCAAGGATGCGTAATACCCTAGTGCTGCTTTGGTGTATATTTGAGTGTTCTTGAGCTCTTGAACTAGCTATGGTGCATGCGTCGTCCAAAAGATCTGAATCCTTCCTCGGTACGCCTCGGGCCTCCTTTTATAGTCAAAAGGGGCTGCCACAGTGGCACACAGGAGGTGGAAAGGTATACGGTGTACAAGCTTATCGCCTGTCATTACAGGACAAAACGCATTAAATGCGCTACTTAGGTGTCCCCTCGCTTTATTGGGGATGGTAACGAGGCCCGTCCCGTCCGTCGCTCCTCCATCTGGCTTCGACACGCGTCTAGGCCAACAAGGCGTGCAGCGCCACGTCGGCTGGCAGGCTGCTGAGTTGGCGTGGTGGTAGGGTCTTCACGAAGATCTGCATGCTACCACGCAGGTGCTTGACTAATTGGATTAGTACCCACGTACTGCCACGTGGGTACTTGCTTTAGTTGGTGAGTCGGTCGCTAAGCTGGGGCGGCAAGGCCTTGGCACGGTCTTGTGTATATTCCCGGCAAGGGTCTTGCTGGGGCCTTGCAAGCGCCCTCGCAAGAGCCTTGCCGAGGCCTTGCGGGTGTCTTCGGCAAGGAGCCTTGTCAGGGCCTCGTGGGCATCCTCGTCAAGGAGCCTTGCGGTTGTCTTGTCTTCTGGTTCTCATCTAGGCTTCGCAGGCCTTTTGTCTTCACAAAGATCTGCATGCCTCCACGCAGGCGCTTCCCGAGCCTTGGTTCCAATGATGTCGATGGTGTCGGAACTCTCAGGCTCAAGGGTGGCTGTGATGTTAGCGTTGGGTGAGCTGCCCCGGCAAGGCTCTTGTCGGGGCTGCGTAGGCCGCCCCAGCAAGGGTCTTGCCGGGGAGAAGCCCGTATTGTAGCTCTGTCTTCTGCGCCCCTGGTTGGAGTGTTGCTCTGGTATTCTCGTGCCTCTGCTTCCCTCTTCTGCCCTGCTAAGTGTGGTCGCAGGCGCGGCTCTGACTGCCCGTGCACAAGTAAAGGGGTACAAAGAGAGCCCCTACTTTTGTACACCAACAATTGAACATTCTCCAAATATGTAGGATCTAAAGTTGACACTCTTCCAAACCCACTTTCAATAATATTGCAAACACTATTATCAATCTCATATTCATCATGGGGCTTAAATAAATTTTCAAGATCATAAGAAGAATCACCCCAATCGTGATCATTGCAACAAGTAGTAGACATAGCAAAACTAGCATTCCCAAGATTAGGGTTTTGCATATTATTAGCACAATTAACATCAAGAGAATTTATAGTAAAATCATTGCAATCATGCTTTTTATTGAAGGAGCTATCGTGAATCTCTTCATAAATTTCTTCATCACAATTTTCAGATTCACGAATTTCAAGCAAAACCTCATAAAGATAATCTAGTGCACTCAAATCACTAGAAATTGGTTCATCACAATTAGATCTCTTAAAGAGATTAGCAAGGGCATGATGATCCATAAAATTTTAGCAAGCAAGATGCAAGAAAAAAGAAGGCACATTGTAACACAAGATCGAACGGAAGGAGGGCGAATAAAACAGCAAGGGTGAAGTGGGGGAGAGGAACATGAGAGGCAAATGGCAAATAATGTAATGCGAGGGAGAAGAGTTTGTGATGGGTACTTGGTATGTCTTGACTTGTGCGTAGATCTCCCCAGCAACGGCGCCAGAAATGGCTAGTTAACGGGAGATCAAATCTTGACTTGACTTGGCGCAAATCTCCCCAGCAACAGCGCGAGAAATCCTTCTTGCTACCTCTTGAGCATCCGTTGGTTTTCCCTTGAAAAGGAAAGGGTGATGCAGCAAAGTAGCGTAACTATTTCCCTGAGTTTTTGAGAACCAAGGTATCAATCCAGTAGGAGACTACACGCAAATCGCCTAGTACCTGCACAAACAATTAAGAACCTTGCAACCAACGCGATAAAGGGGTTGTCAATCCCTTCACGGCCACTTGCAAAAGTGAGATCAGATAAAGATAATAAGATAAATATTTTTGGTATTTTTGTTGTGTATATTGAAAAGTAAAGATTTGCAAAATAAACATGATAGAAATAGCTTGTTGACGGGAGATTAATATGATGGAAAATAGACCCGGGGCCATAGGTTTCACTAGTGGCTTCTCTCAAGATAGCATATATTACGGTGGGTGAACAAATTACTGTCGAGCAATTGATAGAAAAGCGCATAGTTATGAGAATATCTAGGCATGATCATGAACATAGGCATCACATCCGTGACAAGTAGACCGAAACGATTCTGCATCTACTACTATTACTCCACACATCGACCGCTATCCAGCATGCATCTAGAGTATTAAGTTCATAAGAACAGAGTAACACATTAGGCAAGATGACATGATGTAGAGGGATAAACTCAAGCAATATGATATAAACCCCATATTTTTATCCTCCATGGCAACAATACAATACATGCATTGCTGCCCCTGCTGTCACTGGGAAAGGACACCGCAAGATTGAACCCAAAGCTAAGCACTTCTCCCATTGCAAGAAAGATCAATCTAGTAGGCCAAACCAAACTGATAATTCGAAGATACTTGCAAAGAAATCAAATCATGCAAAAAAATCAGAGAAGAATCAAATATTGTTCATAGATAATCTTGATCATAAACCCACAATTCATCGGATCTCGACAAACACATCGCAAAAGGTATTACATCGAATAGATCTCCAAGAAGATCGAGGAGAACTTTGTATTGAGATCCAAAGAGATAGAAGAAGCCATCTAGCTAATAACTATGGACCCGAAGGTCTGTGGTAAACTACTCACACATCATCGGAGAGGCTATGGTGTTGATGTGGAAGCCCTCTGTGACCGATTCCCCCTCTGGCTGAGCGCCGGAAAAGGCCCCAAGATGGGATCTCACGGGTACAGAAGGTTTCGGCGGTGGAAAAAGTGTTTTTGGCTCCCCTAGATGTTTTAAGGGTATAAGAGTATATATATATATAGGCAAAAGAAGTATGTCGGTGGAGCTACGAGGGGCCCACGAGGGTGGGGGTGCGCCTCCCTGCCTCATGGCTTCCTCGCTGCTTCCTTGACTTCCACTCCAAGTCTCCTGGATTGCGTTTGTTCCAAAAACAATCCTCACGAAGGTTTCATTCCGTTTGGATTCTGTTTGATATTCCTTTTCTGGGAAACACTGAAATAGGCAAAAAAAATAGCAATTTGCACTGGGCCTTCGGTTAATAGGTTAGTCCCAAAAATAATATAAAAGTGCATATTAAAGCCCATTAAACATCCAAAACAGATAATATAATAGCATGGAACAATCAAAAATTATAGATACGTTGGATACGTATCACCTATCATCGGGCGCCAGACTGCTCGCCGAACTGTCGTCCTCGCTATCGCTCGACATGGCTGCAGAGTGTGTGCCAGTGTGTAGCGCGGCCTGCCGGGGTGATACGTCTCCAACGTATCTATAATTTTTGATTGTTCCATGCTATTATATTACCCGTTTTGGATGTTTATGGGCTTTACTTCGTCGACGCTCCGCCGGAGGGGGAATCGACCACGGAGGGCCTCTACATCATCTTCAAGGCCTCTCCGATGAGTTGTGAGTAGTTTTCCACAGACCTTCGGGTCCATAGTTATTAGCTTGCTAGCTTCTTTTCTCTCTTTAAATCTCAATACAAAGTTCTCCTCGATCTTCTTGGAGATCTATTTGATGTAATTCTTTTTGCGGTGTGTTTGTCGAGATCCGATGAATTGTGGGTTTATGATCAAGTTTATCTATGAGAAATAATTGAATCTCCTCTGAATTCTTTTATGTGTGATTGCTTATCTTTGCAAGTCTCTTCGAATTATCAGTTTGGTTTGGCCTACTAGATTGATCTCTCTTGCAATGGGAGAAGTGCTTAGCTTTGGGTTCAATCTTGCGGTGTCCTTTCCCAATGACAGCAGGGGCAGCAAGGCACGTATTGTATTTTTGCCATAGAGGATAAAAAGATGGGGTTTATATCATATTGCTTGAGTTTATCCCTCTACATCATGTCATCTTTCTTAATGTGTTACTCTGTTCTTATGAACTTAATACTCTAGATGCAGGCAGGAGTCGGTCGATGTGTGCAGTAATAGTAGTAGATGCAGAATCATTTCGGTCTACTTGATGCGGACGTGATGCCTATAAACATGATCATGCCTAGATAATCTCATAACTATGCACTTTTCTATCAATTGCTCGACAGTAATTTGTTCACCCACTGCAATACTTTTGCTATCTTGAGAGAAGCAACTAGTGAAACCTATGGCCCCCGAGTCCATCTTTTATCATATAAGTTTCCCATCTATCTTTTATTTGCAATCTTTACTTTCCAATCTATATCATAAAAATACCAAAAATATTTATCTTATCTTATTATCTCTATCAAGATCTCACTTTCGCAAGTTAGCGTGAAGGGATTGACAACCCCTTTATCGCGTTGGTTGCGAGGTTCTTGTTTGTTTGTGTAGGTACGAGAGACTTTTGAGGAGCCTCCTACTAGATTGATACCTTGGTTCTCAAAAACTGAGGGAAATACTTACGATACTTCGCTGCATCACCCTTTCCTCTTCAAGGGAAAACCAACGCAGTGCTCAAGAGGTAGCAAGAAGGATTTCTGGCGCCGTTGCCGGGGAGTTCTTCGCTCAAGTCAAGACATACCAAGTACCCATCACAAACTCATCTCCCTTGCATTACATTATTTGACATTTGCCTCTCGTTTTCCCCTCCCCCTCTTCACCCTTGCCGTTTTATTCGCCCTCTCTTTCCCGTTCTCCTCTCTTTTTCGCTTGCCTCTTGTTTGCTTGTGTGTTGGATTGCTTATCACTATGGCGCACGATAATACCAAATTGTGTGACTTTTCCAGTACCAGTAATAATGATTTCCTTAGCACTCCGATTGCTCCTCTTAATGATGTCGAATCTTGTGAAATCAATGCTGCTTTGTTGAATCTTGTTATGAAAGATCAATTCTCTGGCCTTCCTAGTGAAGATGTCGCTACTCATCTAAACAACTTTGTTGATTTGTGTGATATGCAAAAGAAGAAAGATACGGATAATGATATTTTTAAATTGAAGTTATTTCCGTTTTCACTTAGAGATCATGCTAAAACTTGGTTTTCGTCTTTGCCTAAAAATAGTATCGATTCATGGAATAAGTGCAAAGATGCTTTTATCTCTAAGTGTTTTCCTCCCGCTAAGATCATCTCTCTTAGAAATGATATTATGAATTTTAAACAACTTGATCATCAGCATGTTTCCCAATCTTGGGAAAGAATGAAATTAATGATTCACAATTGCCCTACACATGGTTTGAATTTATGGATGATCATACAATATTTTTATGCCGGGTTGAATTTTGCTTCTAGAAATCTTTTAGATTCGGCCACGGGAGGCACTTTTACGGAAATCACTTTAGGAGAAGCTACTAAACTCCTTGATAATATTATGATTAATTATTCTCAATGGCACATCGAAAGATCTACTAGTAAAAAAGTTCATGCGATAGAAGAAATTAATGTTTTGAGTGGAAAGATGGATGAACTTAAGAAATTGTTTGCTACTAAGAGTGCTCCTATTGATCCCAATGATATGACTTTGTCGACTTTGATTGAGAATAATAATGAATCTATGGATGTCAATTTTTTTGGTAGGAATAATTTTGGTAATAACGCGTATAGAGGAAACTTTAATCCTAGGCCGTTTCCTAGTAATTCCTCTAATAATTATGGTAATTCCTATAACAACTCTTATGGAAATTTTAATAAGATGCCCTCTGATTTTGAGAATAGCGTTAAAGAATTTATGATCTCTCAAAATAATTTCAATGCTTTGCTTGAAGAAAAATTGCTTAAAGTTGATGAATTGGCAAGGAACGTTGATAGACTTTCTCTTGATGTTGATTCTTTGAAACTTAGATCTATTCCACCTAAGCATGATATCAATGAGTCTCTCAAAGCCATGAGAATTTCCATTGGTGAGTGCAAAGAAAGAACCGCTAGGATGCGTGCTAAGAAAGATTGCTTTGTAAAAGCATGTTCTTCTAGTTTCCATGATAATAATGATGAAGATATAAAAGTTATTGATGTGTACCCTATTAAACCTTTGTTTTGCAATATGAATCTTGATAATGATGGGACTGGAGATGAGTCAACTTTAGTTAAAAGGCGTCCCAATGATTTGGAGTTTTTAGATCTTGATGCTAAATTTGGTAAGAGTGGGATTGGAGAGGTCAAAACTTTACATATCATTGAGCCCACTATTATGGATTTCAAGTAATTTAATTATGATAATTGTTATTTAATAGATTGTATTTCCTTGTTGCAATCCATGTTGAATTCTCCTCATGCTTATAGTCAAAATAAAGCTTTTACCAAACATATCTTTGATGCTTTGATGCAATCTTATGAAGAAAAACTTGAATTGCAAGTTTTGATACCTAGAAAACTTTATGATGAGTAGGAACCTACTATAAAAATTAAAATTAAATATCATGAGTGCTATGCTTTGTGTGATTTGGGTGCTAGTGTTTCCATGATTCCGAAAACTTTATGTGATGTGCTAGGTTTCCATGATTTTGATGATTGCTCTTTAAACTTGCACCTTGCGGATTCCACTATTAAGAAACCTATGGAAAGGATTAATGATGTTCTTATTGTTGCAAATAGGAATTATGTGCCCGTAGATTTTTATCATTCTTGATATAGATTGTAATCTTTCATGTCCTATTATTCTTGGTAGACCTTTCCTTAGAACGATTGGTGCAATTATTGATATAAAGGAAGGGAATATTAGATTCCAATTTCCATTAAGGAAAGGCATGGAACACTTCCCTAGAAAGAAAGTCAAATTACCTTATGAATCTATCATGCGAGCCACTTATGAATTGAATGCCAAAGATGGCAATACTTAGATCTATTCTCGCTTTTATGCCTAGCTAGGGGCATTAAACGATAGCGCTTGTTGGGAGGCAACCCAATTTTATTTTTGTTCCTTGCTTTTTGATTCTGTTTAGTAATAATTAATTCATCTAGCTTCTGTTTAGATGTGGTTTTATGTTTTAGTTAGTGTGTGTGCCAAGTAGAACCTATAGGATAACCTACGGTGATAGTTAATTTGATTTTGCTGAAAAACAGAAACGTTTGTGCGCAGGAGAATAATTTTAATAAATCACAGAGACGTGCGTTTTAGTTGATTCTTTTTGAAGTAGATCAATAGACAAATTTTCCAGGACTTCCTATTTTTTAAGGAGTTTTAGAGTACCATAAGTATTCGAAAGTTACAGATTGCTACAGACTGTTCTTTTTTTGACGGATTCTGTTTTTCGTGTGTTGTTTGCTTATTTTCATGAATCTATGGCTAGTATCGGGGGGTATGAACCATAGAGAAGTTGGAATACAGTATGTTTAACACCAATATAAACAAATAATAAGTTCATTAAAGTACCTTATGTGGTGGTTTTTTCTTTCTTGCACTAACATAGCTTATGAGATTTCCTGTTGAGTTTTGTGTTGTGAAGTTTTCAAGTTTTGGGTAAAGATTTTATGGACTATGGAATAAGGAGTGGCAAGAGCCTACGCTTGGGGATGCCCATGGCACCCCAAGATATTCAAGGAAAACCAAAATCCTAAGCTTGGGATGCCCCGGAAGGCATCCCCTCTTTCGTCTTCGTTTATCGGTAACTTTACTTGGAGCTATATTTTTATTCACCACATGATATGTGTTTTGCTTGGAGCGTCTTGTATGATATGACTCTTTGCTTTTTACTTTACCACAATCATCCTTGTTGTACACACATTTTGGGAGAGACACACATGATTTGGAATTTATTAGAATACTCTATGTGCTTCACATATATCTTTTGAGCTAAATAATTTTTACTCTAGTGCTTCACTTATATATTTTAGAGCACGGTGGTGGCTTTATTTTGTAGAATTGTTGATCTCTCATGCTTCACTTATATTATTTTGAGAGTCTTTTAGAACAGCATGGTATTTGCTATGGTTATAAAATTGGTCCTTGAATGATGGGCATCCAAATTGGGTATAATAAAAACTATCATAGAAAGTGAATTGGATGCCATGATCAATTTGATGCTTGATAATTGTTTTGAGATATGAGGATGGTGGTATTAGAGTCATGCTAGTTAAAGTAGTTGTGAATTTGAGGAATACATGTGTTGAAGTTAGTGATTCTCGTAGCATGCACGTATGGTGAACCGCTTTGCGATGAAGTTGGAGCATAATTTATTTATTGATTATCTTCCTTATGAGTGGCAGTCGAGGACGAGCGATGGTCTTTTCCTACCAATCTATCCCCCTAGGAGCATGCGCGTAGTACTTTGTTTCAATGACTTGTAGATTTTTGCAATAAGTATATAAGTTCTTTATGACTAATGTTGAGTCCATGGATTATACGCACTCTCACCCTTCCACCATTGCTAGCCTCTCTTGTGCCGCGCAACTTTCGCCAGTACCATACACCCACCATATACCTTCCTCAAAAAAACCGCCATACCTACCTATTATGGCATTTCCATAGCCATTCCGAGATATATTGCCATGCAACTTTCCACCATTCTGTTTATTATGACACGCTCCATCATTGTCATATTGCTTTTGCATGATCATGTAGTTGACATCGTATTTGTGGCAAAGCCACCTTCATAATTCTTCATACATGTCACTCTTGATTCATTGCATATCCCGGTACACCGCCAGAGGCATTCATATAGAGTCATATTTTGTTCTAAGTATCGAGTTGTAATCTTGAGTTGTAAGTAAATAAAAGTGTGATGATCTTCATTATTAGAGCATTGTCCCAAGTGAGGAAAGGATGATGGAGACTATGATTCCCCCACAAGTCAGGATGAGACTTCGGACTTTATAAAAAAAGAAAGGCCAAATAAAAAAAGAGAAAGGCCGAATAAAAAAAGAGAAATGCCAAATAAAAAAGAAAAAAATGAGAGAAAAAGAGAGAAGGGACAATGCTACTATCCTTTTACCACACTTGTGCTCCAAAGTAGCACCATGATCTTCATGATAGAGAGTCTCCTATGTTGTCACTTTCATATACTAGTGGGAATTTTTCATTATAGAACTTGGCTTGTATATTCCAATGATGGGCTTGCTCAAAATGCCCTAGGTCTTCGTGAGCAAGCAAGTTGGATGCACACCCACTTAGTTTCCTAGCTTTCATACATTTATAGCTCTAGTGCATCTGTTGCATGGCAATCCCTACTCACTCACATTGATATCTATTAATGGGCATCTCCATAGCCCATTGATACGCCTAGTTGATGTGAGACTATCTTCTCCTTTTTTGTCTTCTCCACATATAGTGCTATGTCCATGGCTCACACTCATGTATTGCGTGAAAGTTGAAAAAGTTTGAGAATACTAAAGTATGAAACAATTGCTTGGCTTGTCATCGGGGTTGTGCATGATTAAATACTTTGTGTGATGAAGATAGAGAATAGCCAGACTATATGATTTTGTAGGGATAGCTTTCTTTAGCCATGTTATTTTGAGAAGACATGATTGCTTTATTAGTATGCTTGAAGTATTATTGTTTTTATGTCAATATGAACTTTTATCTTGAATAATTTGGATCTGAACATTCATGCCACAATAAAGAAAGTTACATTGAGAAATATGCTAGGTAGCATTCCACATCAAAAATTATGTTTTTATCATTTACCTACTCGAGGAGGAGCAGGAATTAAGCTTGGGGATGCTTGATACGTCTCCAACGTATCTATAATTTTTTATTGTTCCATGCTATTATATTACCCGTTTGGATGTTTATGGGCTTTACTTTACACTTTTATATCATTTTTGGGACTAACCTACTAACTGGAGGCCCAGCCCGAATTGTTGTTTTTTCCTACTTCAGTGTTTCGAAGAAAATGAATATCAAACGGAGTCCAAACGGGATGAAACCTTCCGGAGCGATCTTTTTGGAACAAATGCAAACCAGGAGACTTGGAGTGGCGTCAAGAAGTAAACGAGGCAGCCACGAGGGTGCCCGATGTGCCCTACGGTGGTGGTCGCGCCCCCCACACTCGTGTGCCCCTCGTGGCTCCACCGACCTACTTCTTCCTCCTATATATATCCACGTACCCTGAGAACATCCAAGAGCACCACGAAAACCTAATTCCACCGCCACAACCTTCTGTATCCGTGAGATCCCATCTTGGAGCCTTCGTCGGCGCTCCGCCGAAGGGGGAATCGACCATGGAGGGCCTCTACATCATCTCCAAGGCCTCTTCGATGAGTTGTGAGTAGTTTACCACAGACCTTCGGTTCCATAGTTATTAGCTAGATGGCTTCTTCTCTCTCTTTGAATCTCAATACAAAGTTCTCCTCGATCTTCTTGGAGATCTATTCGATGTAACTCTTTTTGCGGTGTGTTTGTCGAGATCCGATGAATTGTGGGTTTATGATCAAGTTTATCTATGATAAATAATTGAATCTCCTCTTAATTCTTTTATGTGTGATTGGTTATCTTTGCAAGTCTCTTCAAATTATCAGTTTGGTTTGGCCTACTAGATTGATCTTTCTTGCAATGGGAGAAGTGCTTAGCTTTGGGTTCAATCTTGCGGTGTCCTTTCCCAGTGACAGCAGGGGCAGCAAGGCATGTATTGTATTGTTGCCATCGAGGATAAAAAGATGGGGTTTATATCATATTGCTTGAGTTTATCCCTCTATATCATGTCATCTTTCTTAATGCGTTACTCTGTTCTTATGAACTTAATACTCTAGATGCAGGCAGGAGTCGGTCGATGTGTGGAGTAATAGTAATAGATGCAGAATCGTTTCGATATACTTGATGCGGACGTGATGCCTATATACATGATCATGACTAGATAATCTCATAACTATGCACTCTATTAATTGCTTGACAGTAATTTGTTCACCCACCGTAATACTTATGCTATCTTGAGAGAAGCCACTAGTGAAACCTATGGCCCCCAGGTCCATCTTTTATCATATAAGTTTTCCATCTATCTTTTATTTGCAATCTTTACTTTCCAATCTATATCATAAAAATACCAAAAATATTTATCTTATCTTATTATCTCTATCAAGATCTCACTTTCGCAAGTTACCGTGAAGGGATTGATAACCCCTTTTATCATGTTGGTTGTGAGGTTCTTGTTTGTTTGTGTATGTACGAGGGACTTTTGAGGAGCCTCCTACTGGATTGATACCTTGGTTCTCAAAAACTGAGGGAAATACTTATGCTACTTTGTTGCATCACCCTTTCCTATTCAAGGGAAAACCAACGCAGTGCTCAAGAGGTAGCACGGGGACGATGAATATGGTGGACACTTAAGCGGGGTATGCAGAGAAGAGGAACTGCCAATTGAAGCGGGGATTGAAGCGGGGGTTGACGTATTATCTAACTGCTGATATAATCAACCGCAATTATTTATACCCAGTCGCTCCAAATTCCCGGGGTTGCGTAGGACTCCTATAGGCTATTTGGCTGGTTTCCTTTTTCAGGACAAAAACAAGGAACGAGTTTTGGGATTATGCACCGGTACCAGTACGAACGGAGTAGGACGGTTGGCAAGCAATACGTTGAGATCTTCTTATTGATAAAGTCAGTAATAATCAAACTATAAAGGAAAAGAAAAAAAGACAAAGAAAAATATCTGCACGAATCTTCATGTAACATCAATGGCATAGGACCTAGATGTGCATTACTTAGAGCACATCTAGATGCGCTTTAGCAATACTGTCAAACAAAACCCATAATCATTATTGCAAACAGCGCATAGAACATGGCTAATGCGACAACCACAACTACACATGCTAGTTCCTTCTTGTCTCTTGCTTTCATCTGTTGCTGTGATTGATTCTTTCTTGCTTCATCATACTGATTGTACATTCCAGATCAGCCAGTTTCTTCTTTAGCTTTACGTTATCTTCTGCGAGCTTGGTGATAACACTCCGAGCCCTGCCATGCCATTCTTCATCCAGCCAGTTAACAAAGGCACAAGCCTCATATCCGTGCCAGTGTTAAATAGTATTCTGGATGAGCGGTGGCATTAACTAAAGTAAAATGATGAACTTAATTAGCACTAACCTCTAAGGGGCAACTGAGAAACCGCCTGCCAATGTCGAATCCCTCTGTGCATACACGTCGAGCGGGAGTGTGCCCGTGCACACAACTCAGCTTTTGGTACTTCTCGGTGGCGCAAAACTCGGAGTTGAACTCATGTTGCGAGAGTCTAGAGTCAAACTCCGGATCCGGCGGCAGATCGCTTTCCTTGGGGGGGGGGGTTCATTCAGGACGGATTCAGCAAGGATCTATACTTTGGACATGCTAAAAAATATGGGGATAGATTGGAACCTGACAGGACGATTCGGATCCGTAGTACACTTGCCTTCTAATGACCTTAGGCAAGTGCTCGGTGGTGACTGCTATCATGGCGGCGATACGAGCAGGAGCAGCCACACCGAAACCATCAGCACCACTTGTCCCCATTTCCCCAATGTCAGCGCCACGCGAGGGAATTTGGAGGCTATGTAGGGATTTGGGGCAAATGGGGAAACTGTGGAGATAAGCTAACGGTCGGGAACTACTAATGGCACTATATATATGTTGTATATGGCACACTGTTTGTACATGTCATTTGTGTTAGGTATTACAACGTCACACACGATTTCTGCACCAAACCGTGTGAGAAGACAATGTAGGTTAGACACGGTTGTCATTACATAACCGTATGTGATGTACTACCCTGTCCATATAATTGAGTTACGGGGAGATACTGTCGGGAATATACCCCGCGGTATGACCCGGCCGGAAGTATGACCCGGCCGGGCTTGGCGTTTTCATTGGTAACCCGCCGGAGGACTGGCGACTCACAAGCCTGGCGGCTCACTGGTCTGAAGACTGATTGGTGACACGGCGGGTGTTCCAGATGGATGACAAGGCCCAAGGCCTAGAAGGCCGGTTCATGTTATGGTGGGCCGGCTTAAGAGGAAAGGCATAAGGAATATTCTCCTACAAGGGAAGCAAGACTAGGACTCCACTTGTAATAGACTAGTCCTAATCCTAATAGGACTCCACATGTAACCCGCCCCTTCAACTTATATAAGGAGGGGCAGGGCACCCCAAGAGGGACAAGCAGGAAAATAATCGCTAAGGCTAGACACAACTAAAGGGGAGCCGGCTTATGCGGCGACTCCCTCATGAGTATAATGAGACCTAGCCAAACAGCATGTAGGGCTATTACCGGATGATATTTTCCGGAGCCCGAAGCTGTCTAAACCCTTGTCTTGTGTGTTGTGTCTCTCATCCGATCAACCCCTCTCAAACTACCGCATAGATGCGTTTGTCTCTCGACTAAGTCCTCACACCAGAACATCTGCCGTGACAATTCCACGACAGTTGGCGCCCACCGTGGGGCTCAGGCACGGTGGTGATGAGTTCTTGAAGGGACTCTTTTAGGGATCGAGAAATTCGCGACTTTCCGGATGAAGAAAGCCGGTTAGGAAGGATCTACATCAGCGATGAACAGTCGGAATGGCGGATACGAGATTTGCGATTGAGAAAAATTAGGGTTGCATCCTGTGCGCCGCCACACGACCGAGGTGATCTGCTAGTTCAAAGCCAGATCGATTTTATGTGCCGTCATAATTGGCCAGTTTAGAGCGAGATCAATTTTGTGCGTCGCCGTCACGTCGTTTTAATTCGCCGAGCCCGAGATGAGATCTTTTGCACGAAGTGATTTATCTGCCACGTTACTTCTCCAAGGCCAACTGGAGTTCAAGCGATCCGTCCAAGCATAAATTCTGCCGAGTTGCAGTGGCCGCACTCGTCCTTGCTGTTCGACCGTGATACCCAGTGGAAATCCCTAAGCTGCAGCTGTCCTTGCTGTTCCGCTGCGTGGCAACTGCTGTTGCCGTTCCGTACGTAGCGTCCATAGTCGCTGCCACTCACGAGGAAATCAAGTCCGGAGGCAAAACATCAATCTGCCACTACTACTTTGTGCGTGAAGACCGAAATCAAGTCATCAACTACTACTACTCCAATATCCAATGTGACGTGGGAAGGCACTAGTCCAGCTTTTTGTTTTTTACCATCAGATGCGTCTGCCAACGCATATTGCCACTTGCAAAAAGTGGCTACACAGAAGAAATCGATCTAAGCCGGCTTGCTCAGCCGCGTAAAAAAAAGGAGGAGTAGCTATGACCTAGAGAAGGACCCGAACAGGATTGGTAAAAACCCTCTGCAATTCAAAAGAGGACTTGGCCATAGCTCGCGAGCGCCTCTACCGCCGTTGGCCACAGACTGACCCGACGGCCTACCTTATCAGCCGCCAACCACATGGCCTCCCTCGCAGGCATCTCCCCCGCCCTCCGCCTCCGTGTCACCTCGCCGGAGCCTACTTCTACCACTGACCCTGAAAACGACCCACCGCTGCTGAGTCGCCCCGGCCTAGTGCCGCTTCCGAGCTGCCCGGCCTCGCGGCCCCGAGTCATCTCACTTGCCTCAGCCGGCTGGCCGCCTGACCCGCCTCCGTCGTCCGCGCCTAGAGCCGCCTTCGCCGCCCGTCAGCAGTCGTCGCCGTGGCCTCGCCCTTGCCTCAACCGGTCGTCTCTTCGTCGGCAACAGCCTTGATATTGAAGATTGCAGTTTTCCTTCCACAGCTTTGACTTGTGGAAGGCGCCATTGCCACTTCTATGGAGACTTGAGCCACTTCAGTCTTCAGGCCTTATTAATCAATTACAATAGTAATGCCATGTACGAAGAGCTGGTTGAGTTTGCTTGTTGGAAGTATGAAATATACAAAGCAACAAACACACGGAGAAAATACTGTCAAGTTTTTAAATTAAATCATGAGAAGTCAGTCCTGAAGGGAGCAAAGAAGCTTGCTGTGATCACAGTGGCTAAAGCAGTTTTTGGTGCTGATGGGACACGCCAGGGAGTATTAACCATAGCTGCTACTACTATTTCTTCCACGTGAAGATCTTATGCAACACTAGCCAGACTAGATTAGTACTAATGGAAGAAACAGCGCAAATGTGAGAATATTATATGTGAATGCATCTGTGCGTAGCCAGTGGGTGTTAGTACTACTTCACATCAGTCTACACAAACATCTGCTTCGTCCAATTATGTCCAGCATTATCCAACACCGGCATCCTCGTCCGTCCAACAAAAAAATATCATGTGCTATTTTTTCTATGTATTTTTAGTACATATTAATTCGTTCGAAAACAATTATTTTGACCGGTAATATTTTTTATTAAGGACAATTGTTATACCACGGATACGGAGTGCGCGCCGGCATCATTCTGCACTAGCGTTTGCAAGTCACCGCCCTCGCGGTTCGGTCTACATCAACTTTGCCCGTCTGCGAGGCTGACCGCGCCTGCGATTGACTCGACTGTCCGCGCGGCTTGCCGCGCCTGCGATTAACTCGCTCGTCTGCACCGGCTTACAGTGCCTCGGCCGACTCGTCTATTGTCCGGGCGAATCAGGTGATATTCATCCAAGTTTGTTTTATTAACACATATTATTTTTGTCAAAGAACAATTTATCTTTGCCTTGGCCTGCAATATTATTTATGCAGGACAATTGTTTACCGCAAAAGCGATGGTCATGTCATGGATGTATAGCTCGCGCTACCGTTATTACTCGCCAGCATCTGATCGTGCCATGATACTCGACGAATATATGTGCAAACGCCACTTCTACGGCCTGATTTACATCAACATGATGTGGTCGATTCACTGGTCCGCGTGGCTTACCGCGTCTGCAATTGACTTGACCCGTCCGCGCTGGCTCACAATGTTGCGGCCGGCTCACCCGTGATTGATTTTAGCTTCACCGTGGTGAGCATCAATTCCACGGTGGATAAATGCTGGCCTAACATATCAGGTGAAATCCATCCAGTATATTTTATATTACATATTATTTTCTTTAAAAAGTGCAATTACTTTGGCTTGCAAGTTCTCCCATACAGGATCAAACCGGTCTATATCATGGTCAACTATGGAGAATCTCAAGTCAACTCACCGAGTCATCTTAAGACTCGGGGGCTATGATGACATGGCTCGGTAAATGTTGTCAGTTTAAAGGCCGTCAGAAAATATCCGGTTTAAAATCTAGCTCAAGGGAAATCTGTCTCCCACAAAGCTCTAAAGCTTTCAATATCCGGCTCAACGCTGATAACCCACAAGTATAGGGGATCGCAACAGTTTTCGATAAATAAGAGTGTCAAACCCAACGAGGAGCTAAAGGCAGAACAAATATTCCCTCAAGTTCTATCGACCACCGATACAACTCTACGCGCGCTTGACGTTTGCTTTACCTAGAACAAGTATGAAACTAGAAGTACTTTGTAGGTGTTGTTGGATAGGTTTGCAAGATAATAAAGATTACGTAAATAAAAAGTAGGGGCTGTTTAGATAAAGACACAACTAAGTTAGTTTTAGTAAATAGCTTTTTGTTAAGAGAAAATTATTTGTCCCTAGGCAATCGATAACTAGACCGGTAATCATTATTGCAATTTTATTTGAGGGAGAGGCATAAGCTAACATACTTTCTCTACTTGGATCATATGTACTTATGATTGGAACTCTAGCAAGCATCCGCAACTACTAAAGACCATTAAGATAAAACCCAACCATAGCATTAAAGTATCAAGTCCTCTTTATCCCATACGCAACAACCCCCTTACTCGGGTTTGTGTTTCAGTCACTCACGCAAACCACTATAAGTGAATTATAAACGTATTGCAACACACTACAACGGGGATCCCTCACGCTTGCGTGACACGGAGAGCACCATAGGACAGCATCAATAATAAAACATGCAACTCAAACCAATCACGATCATCAAATAGCCCATAAGACAAAACGGATCTACTCAAACATCATAGGATAGCCATACATCATTGGAAAATAATATATAGCGTTGAGCACCATGTTTATGTAGAGATTACAGCGGGTAAGAGATAGGTTACACCACTGCATAGAGGGGGGAAGAGTTGGTGATGATGGCGGTGAAGTTGTTGGTGAAGATTGCGGTGATGATGATGGCCACGGCAGCGTTCCGGCGCCACCGGAAGAGAAGGGGAGAGGGGCCCCTTTGTCTTCTTCTTCCTTAACCTCCTCCCTAGATGGGAGAAGGGTTTCCCCTCTGGTCCTTGGCCTCCATGGTGTGGGAGGGGCGAGAGCCCCTCCGAGATTGGATCTATCTCTCTGTCTCTCTCTGTTTCTGCGTTCTCAGATTCTTCCCTTTCACCGTTTCTTATATTCCCGGAGATCCGTAACTTCGATTGGGCTGAAATTTTAACACGATCTCTATCTGGATATTAGCTTTCTTGCGGTGAAAGAAGGGCACCAACCGCCTTACAGCGTGGCCACGAGGGCCAGTGGCGTGCCTGCCCCCCCCCCCGGGGCGCGCCCCCTGCCTCGTGGCCCCCTCGGGCATCGTCTCGCGTGGATTTTTCTTCCAAAAAATCATATATATTCCAAAAAAATCTCCGTCAGTTTTTATCCCGTTTGGACTCCATTTGATATGGATATTCTGCGAAACAAAAAACATGCAACAAACAGGAACTGGCACTGGGCACTGGATCAATATGTTAGCCCCAAAAATAGTATAAAAAGTTTCCAAAAGTATATGAAAGTTGTAAAATATTGGCATGGAACAATCAAAAATTATAGATACGACGGAGACGTATCAAACGCCCGGTTCAAGAAAAATTCATTACTCACAAGTTCGAGTTCTCAGAAAAATTAAAGGGACCAAAGAGAGTCTGTTGCAAAGCACAACTCAAACATAGGTACCATGCTTCAATGATCATTTGGGGGCTTCCTGTTCAAACATAGGTCGTATTCGAACCAAAGAGAACATAGCTGTCGGTACCCTCTTGATCGGCGCAATGCCAAACCCACTAGGGGGCTTCTTGATCGTATTCGAATCATAGCTTAACCCCTTTTGGGTCCGACTTTGATCGTATTTGAATCAGAGTCGTTAAAAAACTCTCAATGTCATTTGGGGGCTTCCTGTTCAAATATAGGTCGTATTCGAACCAAAGAGAACATAGATGTCGGTACCCTCTTGATTGGCGCAACGCCAAAGCCACTGGGGGCCACATGATCGTATTCCAATCCTAGCTTAACCCCTTTGGAAAGGTTTACTAATTGTATTCGAATCAGAAACCTAAATTTTTTTCTTTCTATTTGGCTTAATTTTTTCTGAAACAATCTTTTGGGTTTGTCTTGAGACTTTTTTGTTCATATCTGAGGCATATGTATATGTGGTTTCTATTTAACCCGGCTTGGATTTGGATGATAAGTCGCCAGCATATGACAATAATAAACATTTGGAAGTTTTGGCTTCTAAATATTGGGTTATCACCCTTACTACATAGGTATCATAAGCTGGCAGTACGATTTAATATCACAGGTATGATATTGTTTATACATGATTATGTTTAAGCCGACCCCGACTTTTGACATTAAGTCGCTAGGGCATATGTTGTTTAAACTCTGTGCAGGATTTGCAGAACTATGACTTATATAAATGCTTAAGTCCAAGCTCATCATTAAAATTGATGCTTCAAAATGAGTATCCGTTCTGGATTTTCTCAAAGGCTATAAGCCGCCGGGTTATAAAAATTCCGGCTTACAATGGAGGCGTATTAAATCGGCATTGGCTGAGAGCCGCCGGGTATTTAAACTCTGAATTTACTTGTCAACAGATAAGGTATTCAAAGTCGCTTTAGCGCAATGGCTATCATTTTATCAATGGATATGATTTATTCTACAATGGAAGGAATAGTCCCGAGTCGCTGCAGGCTTATGACCTGGCACTTGGGGGCTACATTATTCAGATTGAGATCATATCAAATATGCAAGTCCCATGTCATTGCCAACATGCACCATGGCACTTGGGGGCTAATGCAAAGTAATTTTTTGCTCAAATTATTGAAGACCCGACTCATCACATTATAATGAGCCGGCCCTTGGGGGCTACCAATTGGTCCTGTCAAAAATTCAATGTACACAAGCATTAATCCATTATATTGAACGGTCCACTACTCAGTTGGTAGAGTACAAAGCTCTTAACCTTGTGGACGTGGGTTCAAGCCCCATGGTGGAGATTATATTATATGATGTTATTATCAATAAATTATATACAAAGTCCTAGCTCAGTATTATCTTACTGAGGCGGCCCTTGGGGGCTACACGTTGTTGTTCAAGTTTACATGGTTATATCTACAAAGTCCCTACTCATTATTGCATAATGACCCGGCCCTTGGGGGCTACACTGGTTGAAGTTTTCATCAGCATAAGGCAATTACACGTCCCAGGTTGCTACAAGCATGACAACCCGGCACTTGGGGGCTACAGGTGATATGCATATAAGGGAGAAAAAATCTTCAAATTCTCAGTTTGGAGTAAACCAGATTAACCCAGTGTTTGCAACAATCATGGCCCGACATCATTTATTTATAACCCGGCAATTTTGGCAATCATAAACCAGCAAGATCTACATCTTTAAGCCGGCTAAATATCAGCTGAATATTTCAAGACCAATATTTTTGTCAAGTCAGAGCATTGAAGGCCGGCTCAAATGGACTATTTCTTATAATATTTCTCTACAAGAACCAATGTCAGCAAATTGGTTATGAAGTTGGCCTATTGACCCGGATTTTTTAGAAGAAGTGCCTGGAATTTTTTGCATGGGCAAGGTTTGGACATATCTGTTGAAGGAGATTTGCTATGAGATCTTAAGTATGCATCCAGGAGGAAATGACAAGGACTTAAAGATGATCAGGTGCCGGTTCAGGAAAATATTTAACCCTGAGCACAACCTATCAAGTTTGTTCTTGTGTTTATTTTAAAGGATCAGTTTAACATGGATAAATCCAAATTAAACCGGGGGCTAATGTCGGGAATATACCCCGCGGTATGACCCGGCCGGGCTTGGCGTTTTCATTGGTAACCCGCTGGAGGACTGGCGACTCACGCGCCTGGCGGCTCACTGGTCTGAAGACTGATTGGTGACACGGCGGGTGTTCCAGATGGATGACAAGGCCCAAGGCCTAGAAGGCCGGTTCATGTTATGGTGGGCCGGCTTAAGAGGAAAGACATAAGGAATATTCTCCTACAAGGGAAGCAAGACTAGGACTCCACTTGTAATAGACTAGTCCTAATCCTAATAGGACTCCACATGTATCCCGCCCCTTCAACTTATATAAGGAGGGGCAGGGCACCCCAAGAGGGACAAGCAGGAAAATAATCGCTAAGGCTAGACACAACTGAAGGGGAGCCGGCTTATGCGGCGACTCCCTCATGAGCATAATGAGACCTAGCCCCAAACAGCATGTAGGGATGTTACCGGATGATATTTCCCGGGGCCCGAAGATGTCTAAACCCTTGTCTTGTGTGTTGCGTCTCTCATCCTGATCAACCCCTCTCAAGCTACCGCATAGATGTGTTGGCCTCTCGACTAAGTCCTCACACTAGGAAATCTGTCGTGACAATTCCACGACAGATACCGTGTAAACAGCCACTCCGCGGATATCCATAAAAAACAGCCGCTATGTATATAGAGATGGCGGCGGCGGCCTAGGCAGCGGCTACCGGGGAAGAGGTCAATCCTCGGTCAGTGGGCGGTGGTGGCGTCATAGGAGGTCAATCCTCGGTCTGCGGCATGAGATAGGAGGAGCACAACCATCGAGGTTGGCGGTGGCGTGATTCGAGCACATCTATCGCGGTCGATGGCGGGATAGTGGAGGTCGAACTTCAGGCGGCAGCCGCACTAAGCTTCGCTCCTCGACTCTGCTATCTCCGCGTGCCGCCGCATCGCGCTTTTCTGTCTGCTGGGTGGAGGTTGTCGCGCGGCTAATTAATTAAGGTATTCTTTTCGTGAGTGGCTTAATTAAGGTATTCAATTCCTAAGTGTAGTGTTGTACTAGTACTCTGCGTGTAAATTGGCTGGCCATTAATTTTTGTCATTGCACGTAACAACATGGAGCGCCCTCAGTAATTATTAAAATAATACCTTGTGATTTATGCATGCATCTTTGGGCAGCAGTTAATCTGTGTATTAATGTTGTTGTTTTGTTTTTAATTACCATTCGTGTGCTGCAGATGGAATGATCTCGATGGATGAAGAATCGGAAAACCGCAGATTTTATCAGTGGCATGACAGAGTTCATGAATTTGGCTGAAAGTACAAAGAGGAGAATTGGTGATGCGGATTACATCCTGTGTCCATGTACTGATTGTGCCAATACAGAGTCACATGAAGTTGCAGATGTCCAGATGCACTTAGTCTCTAGGGGATTCATGGATGGATATACATGTTGGACCAGACATGGTGAAGAGGAGTGATGAAGATACCCAGGGCAGCGAGATGCCAAACCCCGACCAGTGTCACATGGATGTTGAATCTAACATCGGGGCAGAGGCGTCAAGCTACCAATGGAACACCGAAAAGCCGAAATGCCCACTGGAAAACCAAGACGTCCACGCAGATGACGACGATCTTGATATGCCAGATTTTGCTGCTATGATTGCGGATTTAGAGGGCCCAGAAAAGGATATGATTGGGTACATGGATCTGCCAACCATTGATGCGGACTCCAAGAAAGAATTGTATCCAGGTTGCAAAAAGAAATATTCCAGGTTGAGTGCCACCCTGGCGCTTCTCCGATTTAAAGCAGCAAACGGTCTATCAAACAAGGGCTTCATAGAGATTTTAGGTCTTCTCAAAGAAATTCTTCCGAAAGATAATGTGCTCCCCAGAAGCACGAATGAAGCGAAGAAATTTTTTTGCCCATTGGAACTTGAAGTACGGAAGATACACACTTGTGTGAATGATTATATATTGTACCGTGGTGAGTACAAAGATTTGTGTGCATGTCCCACATGCAAGCATGCACGATAAAAGCGCGGGAGAGCAAAGGACAAGTACAAATTGGACGATGAGATCAAGACAGGAATCCCGTTCAAGGTTGTTTGGTACTTGCCTTTAATTCCAAGGTTGAGGTGTTTGTTTGCAAACCCTAGAGAGGCAAAGAGGTTGTGGTGGCATCATAATGAGAGAATTGCGGATAGGTTTATGAGGCACCCGAAAGATGGGGCTCAGTGGGAATTAAACGACAAAAATTTTGAAAATTTTGCCAAGGATCCTAGAAGTATAAGGCTCGGGGAGTGTACTGACGGGATGAATCCTTTTGGCGATATGAGCACCAATCACAGCACATGGCCGGTGCTTCTATGCATATATAACCTAGCTCCTTGGTTGTGTAGGAAGAAAAAATACATTATGATGTCAATGATTATCCAAGGCCCGAAGCAACCTGGAAATGACATCGACATTTACTTTCAGCTACTGGTAGAAGAACTGCTGATAGTGTGGATAGATGCGCCTGCTGTAAAATGTTATGATGCTTATAGGGAGGAGATTTTCGATCTACATGCGATGCTGGTGCACACCATTCAAGGTATGCCAGCATTAGTGTGACGCCCCCGACCGTACATTAATCATACACGCAAACATGTACGATCAAGATCAGGGACTCACGGGAAGATATCACAACACAACTCTACAAATAAAATAAGTCATACAAGCATCATATTACAAGCCAGGGGCCTCGAGGGCTCGAATACAAGAGCTCGATCATAGACGAGTCAGTGGAAGCAACAATATCTGAGTACAGACATAAGTTAAACAAGTTTGCCTTAAGAAGGCTAGCACAAACTGGGATACAGATCGAAAGAGGCGCATACCTCCTGCCTGGGATCCTCCTAAACTACTCCTGGTCGTCGTCAGCGGGCTGCACGTAATAGTAGGCATCTCCCGAGTAGTAGTAGTCGTCATCGACAGTGGCGTCTGACTCCTGGGCTCCAACGTCTGGTCGTAACAAACGGGTATAGAAAGGGGGGAAAAGAGGGAGCAAAGCAACCGTGAGTACTCATCCAAAGTAATCGCAAGCAAGGAGCTACACTACATATGTATGCATTGGTATCAAATGGGATAAGAGTATCATATGTGGACTGTACTGCAGAATGGCGGAATAAGAGGGGGATAGCTAGTCCTTTCGAAGACTACGCTTCTGGTAACCTCCATCTTGCAGCAGGAGAAGAGAGTAGATGGTAAGTTCACCAAGTAGCATCGTGTAGCATAATCCTAACCGATGATCCTCCCCTCGTCGCCCTGTGAGAGAGTGATCACCGGTTGTATCTGGCACTTGGAAGGGTGTGTTTTATTAAGTATCCAGTTCTAGTTGTCATAAGGTCAAGGTACAACTCCAAGTCGTCCTGTTACCGAAGATCACGGCTATTCAAATAGATTAACTTCCCTGCAGGGGTGCACCACATAACCCAACACACTCGATCCCATTTGTCCAGACACACTTTCCTGGGTCATGCCCGGCCTCAGAAGATCAACACGCCGCAGCCCTACCTAGGCACAACAGAGAGGTCAGCACGCCGGTCTAAATCCTATGGCGCAGGGGTCTGGGCCCATCGCCAATTGCACACCTGCACGTTGCGAGGGCGGCCGGAAGCAGACCTAGCCTAGCAGGCGTTCCAGTCCAGTCCGGCGCGCGCCGCTCAGTCACTGACGTCACGAAGGCTTCGGCTGATACCACGACGTCGAGTGCCCATAACTGTCCCCGTGTAGATGGTTAGTGCGTATAGGCCAATGGCCAGATTCAGATCAAATACCAAGATCTCGTTAAACGTGTTATCTTGAAATAACCGCGAACGCCGACCAGGGCCAGGCCCACCTCTCTCCTAGGTGGTCTCAACCTACCCTGTCACTCCGCCACAAAGATCCACTCAGAGGGCCGTCGGGACAAACGTCCTTTCGGACCCAGACCGTGAATCACTCGCGGGTACTCCTATGAGCCGACCCGTCTTTAGTCACCACAAGTATCATATATTATGTATATAAGTATATACCCGTGACCACCTCCCGAGTGATCACGGCCCGATAGTATAGCATGGCAGACGGACAAGAATGTAGGGCCACTGATGGCAAACTAGCATCCTATACTAAGCATTAGGATTGCAGGTAAGGTATCAATAGTTGTAGCTACAATGACAGGCTATGCATCAGAATAGAATTAACGGGAAGCAGTAACATGCTACACTACTCTAATGCAAGCAGTATAGAGAAGAGTAGGCGATATCTGGTGATCAAGGGGGGGGGCTTGCCTGGTTGCTTTGGCAAGAGAGAGGGGTCGTCAACACCGTAGTCGTACTAGGTAGCAGCAGCGTCGGTCTCGGTGTCTAGCGGGAGAGGAGGGGGGAAGAAACGATAAATATTAAGCAAACAGATGCATGACAAGACAAAGCATGATGCTAAGCGTGCCCTAACGCGGTACGAGGTGGTACCGGTGAAAGGGGAAAACATCCAGAAAAGTATTCCCGGTGTTTCGCATTTTCGGACAAATGAACCGGAGGGGGAAAGTTGTGTGTTCGCTATGCTAGGGATGCGTGGCGAACAAACGAGCTGCGTATTCGAGTTCGTCTCGTCGTTCTGAGCAACTTTCATGTACAAAGTTTTTTCATCGGAGTTACGGATTATTTTCTATGATTTTTCAAAGTTTTAACAATATCCCAAAATTATTATTAATTCAAAATAAAAGGGGAAATTGCTATGTGCACCCAGCAGAGTGCACACAGCAGGGCCACCAGAGGCTGACAGTGGGGTCAACAATGCAGTCAACAGTCAACTGTTGACTGTTGACTGGTCAAAACTGTAGATGGGGCCCAGGTGTCATTCACACATATCTTACATTTTCTTTTTAAGTGGATATTTAGAGGGGGTCCACCTGTCATTTGCACTATACCTAACCACTGATTAGAGTAACTAGTAGGAGTACTAGTTAGCTAACGGAGAGCCGGCCGGCCACCACACACACAACACACGCACACACAAAGCCAGGGTTAAGAAAAGATAGCATTTTGTGATTTTTGTAGGTTTTAAACCATGTATCAAATGAATTTGGTCCAGTGGAGTAATATGAAGTTTGTCAAGTGTACATTCTACTCATGTTTATTTTTGGCCTGTTAGTAGTTGTTTAACCGGAGTTTAGGAGCTGTCTAGGGGGTTACTCATTGTAGAAATACAAAAGCTAGCTAGTAGCTACAGTAGTAGAGTAGTAGTATAAGCAGAGCACTGGCAATGGCGTGGCACAGGCGATGCGGTGCATCGACGCCGAGGGCGGCCAAGGCGCGAACGCGCGCGGCCTGGGGCAGTAGCTAGCGAGGCAGGGCTTGGCCCGGGCGGGCAGCGTCCATGGCGTGCGCAGAAGTGGCCGTAGGCCACGGCGGGCGTGTGTGGGGACGGGGATGGGGCAGCGCGGGCGATGGGTGGCGGGCCGGCGTGGCTAGGCGGGGTCGGACGAGGCGGCAGCAGCGGCAAGCGGCGGCGGTAGCGGCTAGAGCAGCGCAACAGCCAGACAACAACTACAACGGAGCAGAGAGCAGCAGCAAGCCGTAGCAGCAGAAGCGGTACTGGAAGCGCGCAGCCACAACAGCAGCAGGGCGAGTGGTCGCGGCAGTAGGTAGGGCCTCGCAGAGGCCGGCGCGTGCGGAGGCACGGCCAGGCGCAGCGGCGGCGACAAACGAGGCGCGTGGGGCGTAGCGAGCGAGTGCAGGCACCTGTGGGCGCACTCTGGCGTAGCGAGGGGAGCGGTCAGGCGACGGTGGCGCAGGGCGTGGTCGGGTAGCGGGCGCCCGAGACGGGACGCAGCCGGCGCAGTCGTGCGCGTGCGCGCCCGCCGGCGGGGCCAAGGCAGGCAACAGTAGTGGCTGTCGTGATGCGGGCGTGGACGTGATGGTGCTCGGGGCTCGAGGGAAAAGGCAGCTACGACACGGGATTGAGCAAACGAGGATGGGGGAAAGGATGAGTGCTCATGGTGAGGCACATGAAAGGCCGGCGACGGATTAGGAGCAGCAGGACGGTCGCGACGGACGGAGCTCGTCGAGGAGGAGGCCAGGGACGACGAGGCGGCCACGGCGAGGACGAACGGCGTCGGGGTGGCAAGCGTGCTCTTCGTGCGCGTCGTAGTGGAGGCGGTCGGGGACGGGGCGACGACGGGGAGCTTCGGCGTCAGGTGGCGGCGACAGGGCGCCGCGGGCGTCCGGATCGGGGCGGAGAGGGAGAGTGAGGAGAGAGTTAGGGCTAGGGTTTGCCGACGGAGGGGCGCCGGCCCTATTTGTAGGCGGGGGTTCGCCGGCGGATGGCCGCCACGGCGTGGACCGGTGCCGTGGCGGGCATCGGGCATGCCCACGACCCCCCCACGAACAGGGAGGGAGCGGGTACCGGGGGAACTGGGTCGGCCTGGTGGTTAGGTGGGCCAAGTGGCCTAGTGGGAGGGGGTTGATTCGTTTAATTTTATCTTTTTGTTTATTAACTTTTTATCTTTAACCTTTTACTTTTTTATTTAATTTCCACACCATTATAGTTTAATAAATATATGAGACCCCGATCTAAATTAGTGTTTTAGTTTAACCCTCAGCCACAAAAAGTTTGGTACTCAATTAATTTAGTCCGAAAATTTACTATTTTAAAAGGCATTTATATAGTAGTTTAAGCCATTGTTATATTAAAAAAAGAGCATTTAAATATTTTATAAAAGTGTGTTTTCTTCACCAATATTACCTATGAATTATTTGGTTCACTCCGAACATTTTATTTTTAATATTTGATTTTTTTTATTGTTTGCTTGATTTTGAATTTGAATCGGTTTCGAACTAACGCGAGATTAGCGACAGTAACGGAGGTGACATGGCATTATTAGCAGAGGTTACTGTAGCTTGATTATCCGGGCGTCACAATTAGGCAACACATCGGGGCAGAAAACAAGGGGATTTGTAGGGTGTGTCACATGCATGGATAGGACAGCTAGCAGAAGACTTCCCAACTTGCGCAAAACAGTGTATTTGCGTCATCGTTGGTTCTTACGTAAAAATCACCCATACCGAAAGATGGAAGCTGAATTTGATGGTACGACAGAGGCAGCTGCGGCCCCAAGACCCTATGAAGGGGAGGTGGTCCACAACATGGCTAAAAAATTAATGTTGTGCTTTGCAAGAACCATCCTTTGACGATGAAACTAACACCGAAGGATCAAGTGTTTAAGAAGAAATCGGTGTTCTAGAAATTACCTTACTGGAAGATTCTACGTGTACGTCATTGCATCGATGTCATGCACGTAGAGAAGAACATATGTGAAAGCATCCTTGGTACTCTGCTCAAGATTAAAGGTAAAAGAAAGGATGGTGACGGTGCACGGCTCGATATGCTTGCTGATCAATCACAATGCAAGAGTGAAGCGGAAGATGATGACAAGTTCATCAAAGCTCGCCAGAGTTACAATTTCAGTCCAAAAGAAGTAACACAGTTCTTCACCTATTTGTTGTCAGTTAAGACACCCTCTTCCTATTGCACAAACATCAGAAGTCTCGTGGATGTGAGCTCAGGTAAAATGAAGTTGGGACACATGAAGTCACATGATTGCCACGTAATGTTGACACAAATCCTCCCGGTGGCCATCAGGAATCTGATGGAAAAAGATATAAGAAACACACTCATTGACCTCTGTGATTTCTTCAACCAACTATGGCAGACAGTTGTAAATCCTGAAGAGTTGGATCATATGCAAGATGATATTGCAACAATATTGTCAAACCTAGAGATGTTTTTCCCACCGTCATTCTTTGATGTCATGGTCCATCTCACTGTGCACCTTGTCGACGAGATAAAGTATTGTGGTCCTGTGTTTCTTAGCAACATGTATCCCTTCGAGCGGTTCATGGGAATACTGAAGCGCTTTTGTCGGAACCGAAACCATCCAGTGGCAAGCATCCTACAAGGTTATACCACGGAGGAGGTGGTTGAGTTTTGCACCAAATACATGAAACAAAGACCTATAGGTTTGCCCCTCTCTCGCCATGAGGGAAGGCTGAATGGTAAGCCGGTCCTTGCTGGCACGCAAATGGCTGCACCTGGAGAATTGGCAGAGAAAGCCCATTTGACGATACTGCTTAACAGCTCAGTTCTCATCGCTTATGCCGAAGAACACTTGGCGGAGATACGCCAAAGCTTCTTCCCAATGGTGCCTTCATCAGAAGTGGAGACGAAGGTGCACATTAAGAAGTACGCCGAATGGCTGAAGAATCGTTTGGCACAAGGATCCATTGATGACATTGCTATGTGATGGGCACAAAAGCCATCACCTACGGTGTTGACGTACCAAGCATATGACATAAATGGATACACGTTCTACACTGAGGAACGTGATAAGAAGACATTGTATCAGAACATCTCTGTTCGAATAGAATGCATGACTGTAAATGAAGCTGTTAAAAGGGTATACTATGGAACCATCAAAGAGATTTGGGAGCTTGACTATGTGAAAGTTAAGGTGGCATTATTCAGGTGCGCATAGATCCCTCTTGGTCAGGTAAGGATTGATGAGTACAGGAAGACCTGTGTTAACAGGACAATGATGGCATATCACGTGGACCCATTCATTCTTTCCAGCAATTCTACCCAGATTTTCTTTGTGGAAGACCCCTTGCATAAGAACAGCCATTTAGCGATGCATGGGAAGAGAAGGGTACTGGGTGTCGACGATGTTGCCGATGAGGACGAGTACGATGAATTTGATGAGTTGCCAACCAAGGAATCACGCACCCGTGCAACAGAGCAGCGTAAAATCATCAAAAACCCCAAGTTCATTTGGGGTCAACTTAATGATCCCAGTTCCCCATGTACATGGGAATTAAGCCGTAAGACTAGTCTTTATGCCTACCCTACAACTTAATTCGTTCAATTTAGAACTATCGCGTGTACTAAATTTGTGAGTTATGCCCGGTTTTCTGTTGATGTAAGAACCGTTAATATGTTGACCTTGATATGTTGTCATCTCAGGCAATGAATATGAACTGTTTTTTGTTAGTATTATTATTATTATATCATAGAGGTACCACACTCAATCGATCTCACTACAGTATGTGTGAACAAAAATATGCAATCTGGTTTGCGAATAGCACACACTGTTCGTTGATGATAGCTGTGTGCCGACCAAACACCGCCACTCTACCCATGATCTGAGTCGTGATTTCTGATTGGCTAGAACCCAAACCCCACGGATCGTACGTCTGCACCGTTGGATGCTCTCAGATCGAACGGCGATCCTCATCCCTTTCAACGGCACATGCAGTTCCAGTTGTAATTTTATTTTATGCACAAAATGCACGTTAATCTCAAAAAATGTCTTAAATAAGCTAATGATACCTGAAATGCACAAGAAAATCAAACACGTGGTATAATGGTGATTGTGTACCATGGAAATTTTTATGAGGCCAGACAATGAAGTCACCGGCCACAGGAGTTTGAATTGACAAGTCTCCTTTTGGAAACCATGATCCTTCATGTGAGATGCTCCGGTTTGGAAGGAGCGGTCATCAAAACTTGTGCCAAACTTTACCAATTTTTTTCCACTGGGTCGTGAGAGCACGCCACAGGCACACATCGATTTTGATGATGTCCGAACTACATCTGAATTTTCTGTAATTAAAACACGAACTAGGACTACGCCAGTGGCCGCACCTCGTGGCCGAAATGTTTGAAACTTCTCCCCGCTTCTCGAACAAACGGATGAAAACTGACAAAGCGACGCACAAATGATCTGTATACCTTTGCTAAGCTGATAGTAAGGGGGTATCATAGCTAGTATCATGCATGCCAACTACGCAATTTTGATGAGATGTCATAGATTTAATTATATGAAGAAAGATAGGGTTAAGTATCATATCATGAAACCGTATCATAATAAATGTTATGCTACTATGTGTCATGCATGACAATATAAATAAGTACTACATATGATACTAGCTAGCTACTCTATGATACTATGCATTAGAGCAAGTACACAATAGAGTGAGATAAGACTAGCCACAATGGGTAGTAACATAGAATGTTACTAGTCTATGTTACTACCTCTATAGTGGGGAGTAACATATGTGTAGTAACATGCAACACTTCATTTATTAGGCTATAGACTCTTCTTGCCTTGAGATGTGTGATGTTACTCAAACTAGCCACAATGGGTAGTAACATAGACTAGTAACATGCCCATGTTACTAGTCTATGTTACTACCTCTATAGTGGGGAGTAACATATGTGTGGTAACATGCAACACTTCATTTATTAGGCTATAGACACATCTTGCCTTGATATGTGTGATGTTACTCATACTACTAGTAACTAGATATGCCTCTCTTTCTTCATTTATTGCTTGGCACATCATCTACTTTATCCAGATATGTGTGATGTTACTACCTATGTTACTCCCATTGTGGGTAGTCTCGTACTACAATAAGACTACCCACAGTGAGAGTAACATAGGTAGTAACATCACACATATCCACTTTCCTCAATTTCTTCATTTATTGCTTGCCACATCATCTATTTTATCTAGATATGTGTGATATTACTACCTATGTTACTCCCACTGTGGGTAGTCTAAGCAGGCTATAAGGAATAGAATAATATATATATATATGTGCTTAATTATTAGTTGGAGGAAAGAGAAGAGAAGCGGGCTCTTGGTTAGTAGATCCAGCTACAACACGAGACCCAAGACACTTTGTGAGGATGTAAGGTGGGCCAACTATTGATAAACTAGTACATATATAAAACTTATTGTTGTACATGCCCACTAAGAGGTTGGTTGTATATGACATGACAACTTCTTATAGCTGACCCTTGGCTATATTATTAACCATGCTCTTAGTGAGGTAGCTAGTATATCATAGACGACTAGCTAGTATATATCAGACTAGCCATAGTGGGAGTAACTTCAGCAGTAACATCGACTCCAACTCAGCAAACTTGCTTATGTGGCAATAAGTTAATCAAGAGAGAGATAGTTTCAGTAACTTAGCTAGTTACTGTAACATCACATGTCCCAATGCAATATGAGTCTATAACCTAATAAATGAATCTTTGCATGACACTACACTTATGTTACTACCCACTATGAAGGTAGTAACATATATAGTCTAGGGATATCTGTATGTTACTAGTGTACTATCCATTGTGGTTAGTCTCATACTCCCTCCTTTCCGATTTAGGCTGGTTGTAATGGTATTATCATAAGCGGTATCATGCATGTCAACTAGACTTTCTAGATGATGTGGCACACAATTAAATGAGGAAAGAGGGATGTGGTATCATATCATGATACCGTGTCATATTAAATGTTGTACTACTACTTTGTGCGATGCATGACACAATTAGTAAGGCAACCTAAGATGCTAACTTATGATACTATGCATTACGGAAGTAGTATCCTACACTATCATATGCATGCATGATACTAATATATATGATACTCCCCATTACAACCAGCCTTATAGGGCTCAATTCAAAAATCTCACCAACCAAGGTAGATGGTGAGTGGTGGAGTACTTTTTGTAGTTTGCAAAAACACCCAATTAATTCTTTTGTTTTCCTCAAAAAAAATATGTTTTCCAATGTATTAATTGCAATACATGCATGCATATATAAAGTACATGCATTGGTCAACTTTCTCTTAATACTAGCATGCAATGATTTAATGCACCTTGGAATCTGGACATGTGATGGGAACAACCAAATTGAGCCTTATAAAATGGGAAAACTAAAATTTTGAGATAAGCCTATATATAAACCGGAAAGGCGGGAGTATATATATGCATTATACTAGCTAGTATATGATCGGCAATACCTTCGTAATGCGCGCATGCATAGTATCATAAGTTAGTATCTTAGGTTCCTTATTAATTACCATGCATGACACAAAGTAGTACAACATTTAATATGATACGGTATCATGATATGATACCACACTCTCTCTTTCATCATTGAACTGTGTGCCACATCATTTAAAAAGTCTAGTGGGCATGCATCATACCGCGTGATACTCCCATATTACGACCAGCCCTATTAGGGTGGCCACAGTGGGGGTATCATAGCCGGTATCATGCACTCGGGAATAGAAAATATGATGATGTGGCAAAGAAGCAGTAACATAGGTAGATATTGTGACATATATATATATATAATAAATGCTATACTACTTTGTGTCATGCATGGCCATAAATACGGTCATCTATGATATATACTCCCTCCGTAAACTAATATAAGAGTGTTTAGGTCACTATTTTAGTAATCTAAACGCTCTTATATTAGTTTACAGAGGTAGCTAGCTAGTACTACTCTATGATACTATATATACACTATGAAGGTACGTATGTAGTATCATACACTAGTATCATATGCATGATACCATATATATATATATGATACTCCCCACTATATAAGGCTGGCCATAGTGGTGGTATCATAGCCGACGATGTCATGCACTCGGAAATAGCAAGTATGCTGATGTGGCAAAGAATTAAATATATATATAAAGAGGGTTAGAGTAACATATAGGTAGATACTGTATCATGTTAAATGCAATGCTAATTTGTGTCATGCAAGGCAATAAATATGATCTATATATGATACTATACTCTATGTCGGATATCGGGTTCCAGCAAAAACCCTTAAGGTTCGAACACTGGGGTGCACACGAAGATCTCTCCCTACTGAAACACGCCCTCGGCTCGCCGCGATCCCTAAGCTAGCACGATGAACAACACAAGAGACACAAGATTTATACAAGTTCGGGCCACCGTTGTGGTGTAATACCCTACTCATGTGTGTGGATTGCCTCTTGGGCTAATGATGAATAGTATAGGGGAAGAACCGCCTCGCAAGGAGAGGTGTTCTTGTGCTTGGTGGTGTATAGATGAACTGGGTTCAGATCCGATCCCCTCTTACTATGGTGGCTAGCCCTATTTATAGAGACCCTGGTCCTCTTCCCAAATATTGAGCGGGAAGGGATCCAACAACGGCCATTTTGAAAGGGGGCAGCTAGGATAAGCTATCCTGACTAAAGGTGGTATTCGCCTTCCAAAGGTGTTGGTGATGACGCTGTCTTGGGCTCCATGGTGACCTCCGTCCTGCCATCCTGCTGGCCTTGGTCTTGTTGCACCGATATGGAAACCTTTGCCTGATGCCCCGGTACTCCGCGCCTATGCTTGACCCCTTTGCACCAAAGAGCAAACGAGGACACTGCGCGGGCTGGCGCCCGCCTGGTCTTGATCGTCATGGCTTGCGTCATGGGCACCTCGTGAGGTACCCCTCGCCTTGATCTCTCCGCCTCCTCGCGAGCCTGCCTAGTGAAGCCACTCCTGAGGAGGCCTTGTGTCATCCGCCCCGTGAGGCTTGGCCCCTCGCGAGGGTCTTGAGCGTTGGTTGATGAAGACGAGCTGTACTAGGCCACTGGTTGAGCCACGCTGCAGGCCGTAGGCAGGCAAGTTTGGGGACCCCCATTCCCAGAACGCCGACAATTGTATATTCATGATACTAGTACATGACACTCTCCACTATACTCGTGATTTCTTACCGTGGAAAAAATTTGGAGGCGAAACGATGAACTCATGTTTTCATTCGAACAAAAATATGATGTTAGGTAATGTAAATGTTTTCAAAGAGCACACGGTTCACTCACGAAAGCCGTGTGTCCACTAAACCATGGCCGATGCACCCCCCCCCCCACCCCTCTGCCACGCACGCGATCTGAGTCGTGCGTTCTGATTGGCCAGAACCCAAACCCCATGGATCGTATGTCTGCACCGTTGGATTCTCCTTGATCGAACGGTGATCCTCATCCCTTTCGACAACACATGTACATGTTTTCAAATAGCCCCTCCCAAAAAATGTTTTCAAATATCACACGGTTCACAAACGAAAGCCGTGTGCCTACCAAACCATGGCTGATGCCCCCCCTTGCTGCGCGCGCGATCTGAGTCGTGCGTTCTGATTGGCCATAACCCAAACCCCATGGATCGTACGTCGCACCGTTGGATGCTCCCAGATCGAACGGTAATCCTCATCCCTTTGGATAGGAAACGCAGTCCGGCTAGGAATTGATTTATATGCCAACATGCACGGTAAATGCCAAAAAATGTCTTACATATAGCACACAAGACCTGAAATGCACTAGCAAATCAAACCCGTGGTGAAATTGTGATTGGTTTACCTGGGAAAAATTTAGAGGCGAAACGATGAACTCATGTCTTCATTTCAAAATTAGTACGTCTTCATTTCAAACGAAATTATTCTGTTTGTGCACACGAGCGCTTAGAGGCAACCGTTTGCATAGGCCTTTCCGCGAGCGCGACAACCGGGGATATTTTTCACCCTTTTCACCTAGGCCGCCAACACCCGGAGTCCCCAACACCCTCCCCCCCACCGTCCGCCCACGTTTCACTCAACTAGTCCACCCAATCTCCTTTGCCAGCTCCCCCCTCCCCCAGATCCACATCACCCTCTCCGGCGCCACCATGCTCACCCCGGCCGTGTGCCCGCTCTTTGGCGTCAAGCCTACCTCCACTGCCATTCCCAACACGTGGCGGCCCATGCCCCGCCGTCTTTGTTTGCTCGCCAGCCACCCTCGAGCATATCGATGCAGTAAACCTCGCCTCTCTTTTGGCCCAGCCAGGTTTGCATTAAGAAGCCTGTTAGTTACTGCTCTCCATCGCGGTGAGGCATATTTCCTCGCAATCCCTCTTCCAATTTCGTTCCGTGTGTTCCCAAATTGGCTATAAAATAACGGAGAGCGTATATATGTTCATTATCTACCTTCCTTACTACATATAAGTTGTATTTGTTCCAATAAGTTATTGCGTATTTACAGATCACGGCGCCTGAGTCACACAAACTTAACAAATTAGCCGTACATTTTCTAAATTATTGCATGGCATGTTTATAAAGCTTGATACCAAGTTGTTAGTTTTATGCTTATCCTCCTTTCCTGAGTTTCGCATGTATTCTCTGTAGATGCCGAGTAGCAGCGACAGCACTCATTCAGGCCATGTATCTTCATCTGATTCGGACAACCCTAGGTCTTCAGCAGATTGTGAGGGATCAAGTAGTCTTGAACGGGATAGAGCTGCAGCAATTACCCTTTCGGTCAGGACATGAAGGACCGCTCCAAGGAAGCCCACACACCAGCCTAAAGGTGTATATGAAGTAACCAAGATTGATTTAAAGTCCTGGGCTCCAACTAAACCAGATAAAGCATGCATGAGATTTAGGAGTGTGTGTGGATTTGTTGGCAGGGCAAGGCTCAACATTAATCCGCCGGGGTTTCGGAAGGCTGACACAAGAACACGGCGAAGGATAGTCTGGGAGATCATGGATCACTTCAATGTTCCAGAGCAGTGGAGAATGCAGGTGGAACACGCTGCACTAAAGAAGGCTAGGGATGCTTGGAGAAACTGGAAGCATGTGTTGTACAAGAAGTACTTGAGTGAAGGAAAGGACACAATCCCTGCATACCCCCAAATTACAAAGGCAGACTGGGTAGAATTCAAAAGGGTCAGGGCAACTCCAGATTTTGGTAAAAAGAGTTTCAAGCAATCGGAACTTCAGAAGAAGAACATACACCCCCATCGTATGGGTGTCGCAGGATACTATGGCATGAAACTGATATGGGAACAGGAGGACAAAGAAGCAGTAGCGGCGGGTGGGAATCCGACCTTTAGTGAAATCAGGGGTGAACGCGCCAAAGACTACTTGCAGGCGCGTGCAAAGAGGCGTGATGACAAAACTTATTACTTTGAACGCACGTGACGCCAAACTGTATGAAGTGATGGTAGAGGCTTCCAAGATCCCTGGAAGGTTCTACAGGAACTCAGGGCCATGTGACATTCTGTCCATTGCTCTGGACACGAAAGAGCCCCCTGGCCATGCAAGGGGTATAGGTGTTAATGTCCCGCATAAGAGGGCTTTCACACTCAGCAAGGAAGAGAGGCTCACCATGAAAAAAGAAAGGAGTGAAATGAAGCAGAATGCATCGTATGAAAAGTTTAAGAAGGAGATTTATCCGGCTGTTCAAAAGGATGTTGAGGAGTCAATGATGATGATGATGCAGAAGACTCTAACACTGACAGATAGCCAGCATATGGGAGGGGAGGCGGGCATGGAGGATGTTGCTTATTGCGCGACAACACTTCACAAGAGTAGCTGTGCATCAGCTGACCCCAGCGATACTGAGACTGCAGCCGCTCGTGATGATGCTATATCTGATCTATCTGGAATGAAAGACAGACTGAAGGGCGTTCTTACACATTATGAAGGTACATTAAAATGTGCAACAACATGGGTTTTCCCACCCTTCTTGGAAGATGGCCTCTTCTTGGACAATGTGCCATTGAAGCCGGGCTGTGTGAAGTGCTACGTGACTGAAGTAAAGCCTGGATTCAATGAATTTTCCCTAAAGAATGTACTAGGAGACTTCAATGAGCAAAGGACCTTGGGAGAAACACTGTTACATCACATCCAGTGGCCACGAAAGGAAATAGAGTTCAGATGAGATTCCCAAAGCCTCGCCAAGAGCAACCACTGTCGCCCCTCAACCAGTGATGCTCTCCTTGACACAGTAGCTCTCGCGGGCTGATGCATCAACCTGTGATCAACCGGCCCGACTTTGTGGCGTACATGCCATGTCATCCTCCACCCCAAAGCAGCCAGTGGCAAGGCCTACAACTGCTGATGACGCACCACCAGTTCAGATGCCGGCCGCTGAAGCAGCGGGGGGAGACCCAGCTGCAGCACATGCTCAGCAGACCAACCAGGTGGAACAGACTGCTAAGAAATCTGATGCTTCAGAACCGTCTGCTAAGCAGTTTGTAGGTCCAGAACTGACTGCTTATCAATCCGTCGGTCCGCAGGCGCGTGATCAGCATACCAATGCGTCAGCACTTCCTGCTTGGCAAACCAACACGTTGGCACGACCTCCTCAGCACACCGACAGGTTGGCACCACCTGCGTAGAAACCTGACATAGCTTCAACGCATGGTTAGCAGTCCGATGCCTCTGCTCCTATAGCCCAGCAGTCCGTCACAGCAGCACCGCCAGCTCAGCAGTCCGGCATAGATAAACCGTCTGCTAAGCAGTCCGTCCAAGCTTCACCGTCTGCTCGGTAGTCTACCTTGCAGGCAACCAGACGTTCTGCCAGAAATGCTTCAAGTGCCAAGAAGGAAGTGGCCAAAAAGGCTACACCCATGACCCCGAGGAAGCGCAGCGGGAGAGTGAAGAGGAAAGAGAACGATTGCCTCTTACTTAAAGCACTCATCGCTCAGAACCAAATTAACAACAGCTTGCTCGAATTAGGAAGTAATATTATTTCTGACACCATGGATGATGAAGAAGTACATTTGTTGCTTGCTAAAACTAAAGCAGGTGTATTTGAAGCATGCAATTACGTCCATGGCCGGCCATTTATTGTTAGCGAATACTTTGATGAGTGCATCTCCAGTTATCGTGAGTTACATGAATATTGCATGGATCAAGTGTCAGAAGATCATCACCATTTGCTAGTCCACTACAATAGAGATCATTTCCAACACGATGCTGGTTCCATCATAGTGAGTTTCGAGGACTTACATCTCTTCTTCAACTTCAATGTGCTCAATGCCACTCTTGTTAGATGCGTGATTTTGTAAGTACTTAACAAACTCTGATCAACTTCTCCATACAAGGTTGTAAATGATAAATAGCTAACTGCATTTTATTCCTCTCAGGGGATTGAACGCGCAGAGAAGACAAAGTGATAGTGTGTATTTCATAGATCCTGCATTAGCAAATGGCACAACATTACATGAAAAGGACCGACGGGACTGGGCCATTAACACGGTCGTCCGTATCTTCGAAAATACGTCCCATGCAGAATCATTTCTTTGGCCATATCATGAACGGTAAGTCAAGTAAACAACCACACATACACTGATTGTCTTTCAGATTTCGACATCATTCGTAAGTTCATGGCTTTCTTAATATATAGTAATCACTGGATATTGGTATTCATTGTTCCAAACAAGAACATAGTTTACTACATCGATTCTCTCAGAGAGTCAACAAACGCTCAGGATCTGACGCATCTTCAACAATTCTTGGATATGTATTGAATTCTATGATGTTGAAATTAATTTGCATTCATATTCCGTTCAATAATTGATGTTGTCAACAATCATCATCATTTGCAGTGTGCTCGCATTATGGCAAACTAAACCAGGGAACATGTTCAAGAGGAAACTACCTCTGCAGCACGAAATCGTTTCTCCGGTAACACACCGGAAATCCATTATTTTCGGAAAATTTATCCAACAGTCTGCAAATACCTTTCCTTACGCTAGTCAAATGTTCAACCTTCTAAATAAACCTCTTTCTATTTTGTCCAAAGAAAAATAATACATCTAACACCGGTTAGGTTGTTCCTAATAGGACAAATACATGACTAATTTTGTACAAAAAAAATTCAGTGTCCTCAGCAAGAAGCAGGGACCAATCTTTGTGGATACTATGTTTGCAGACACATGATCTTCATCTGCGAATCTGCTGATAGTTCTGATGATCCTCGCGAAGTAGTACCAGTAAGTCTATCTTAATAAATATCTTCTACTCCACTCATATGGCACATTCTGATCTTAAAAATACTACAGCTCATCTTAAAACCGAGGACCCCTGAACTACTCCCGGCTGGTGAATTGCTGATGGTTCGGAGATTTATCAGCGACTTCTTCCTGGATCACTACATCAATCCCACTGGTGATAATGAAGATTTCAGCATGCGTTCTCCTGAACATTGAGTAAGAGTTAGTTGCTAAACATATAATGCATGGATCCATTATTTTCCATCTGATGAGGTCTTCGTATTTCGTACACTATGATTAATTATGCAATGCATATATGTGTGGACAAATCATTGGAATTTAGCTACCATATGTTCAATTGCAATTGTTGCGAAATCTGATGAATATTCTTCCTGTGGACACTATTTGTTCAATTGAATATTGTGGCGAATTTGCTTTTTGCGTGCCGATTCAAAATGGGATATTTTTGTTTATTTGTTCAATTGAATTTTGTGGCGAATTTGCTTTTTGCATGCCGATTCAATATGGGATATTTTTGTTTTAATCTGGCAATTGCTCCGCACACAGTTCAACTAAATGAGTGTGTGCGGTCCACATCGTAAAGCATACGTCAATCGTAGCGGAACCGTCGGTGATACACAACAAATCGCAAACGATTTGCAGCGCTACTACGTGTGTGTAGGGTCTCCGGAACCGTTTGTGATATCACATTATCGCACACGAGAACTGGGAGTAAACCGTGCCCAGTGCAAAATACAATCCCAGTCGTAATTTTGACAGGAAACGTGTGCGATCCCAAACGAAAAGCACACGTCACTCTTGCGGCAATCATCGGTGATACCCAACAAATCACAAACGGTCTGCAGCACTTGTATGTGTGCGAAGGGGCTCCTGAACCGTTTGTGATAGAACATTATCACAGACGGTAATCGTTGGCAAACGTGTGCGATGAAGTCTAGCATGACAGACGGGTTACGCAGAAAACTCGTGTGCGATGGGGCACAAATCGCACACAGTTCATATGTTGGCCCGTGTGCCTTACATACTGTTTCCCAAACGGTTCATTACGACCGACCGTATGGTTTCACTGCATCGTTAGAAACACTTAATCACCGATACCACGTGTGCGAAAGAATTTAGTGTGTGCTGCATCGCACACGATTACATTTTGGAAGGCCTCTGGATCACTGCTCCATATCCCTGACGGTTTCTGGATCATGTGCGAAGGACACCCTATCGCACACACTCACTTGGCGTCGGTTCCAAATGTCGTCGCGGAAAGGGGTTAAAAACCATTTGTTTAGGACCGACGCGCACCAGTGCCCTACCCAAGATTTGCCGGTTTTAACACCGACATTGGTGCTTTCATTGAGAGTTCCTCTATGTTGTCGATAGAAGGATCGATGGCTCACCTCGTCATCAACGACAAAATCACCTCTAGAAGGGCTCTAGCTCCTGGGCATGCAGATCCTCCAGATCGGTAGTTTCACCATGGGCGCCCGCTCGGCCTTTAAGTCCAAGGCGGTCCGCCAGATCACCGAAAATCGTCTTCGCATCAACCCCGAAAGCGTCGATAAGATGGATCCAGCAGGTATCTCTTCTTTGAACGAACTGCTAGATCGCATCACCGCCCTGGGGGTCGCAACATATTATGATCTGATTGGGCTTAAACCTGATCAGAGGGAAATCAGGTCCCCACCTGGTGACTGTCGTGGAAGAGCAAGTCGAGGATACCGCTCCTCCTATGCTAAAAACGAACTATGTTCGGATCTCCGAGTCGTGCGAGCTGGACACCCATCTTTGAGAAGAGACCATTTGTCCAGCGAACATAGAACCGGGTGTTGAGCCTAAAAACCCCTAGGACACTCCGGATCCTGGGCCAGTAGCTTCAGAAATTCTTCAAAGTCTGGATTCCACCGTGGGTCAGGGTTCGGATTTAAGCCCACCCACCCCACCACAAGCAATACACTCCAAGCAATTCCGGTCCCCCAGACATATGCGACTTAATGTATGTACGATAGCAACCTCAGCAAATAGTCCATCACTTTTGGGCTAGATTCCTACTTGTTAAAAACAAGATTAAAGATTGCTTCAACGACAATGGGGTATCAGTCTTTTGCCACAACTGTATGGACGAGGGGATCCTTAATGCCCTCAACCGACGCCGCATACTGCACTTTGCAGATTTGGCACACATAGTACAGAAGTATTGCACAATGGAAAGCGTCTGGAAAGCCCAGACAACTCGATGGGAACCACCGGCATTTAAGACACCCACCGGTCAGGCAAAAAGGATGCACCCTCATGGGGCACCTGATCATCACTTCACGGACTAGAAAATTAAGCCCTTAATGGGACATAGAACTGTCCTTGATGAATGGCTCGACAAGCCTTGTCAGATATACACGATGCCGAATTCCAAACCAACACATAGCCTTCGGGCATGTTGGATACTCCGACAGGTGGCTAAAAGCGGTGAGGCCATCCTCACCAACACTACCCCAGAGAAGTACTCCTCGGAGGATAACGATCTCAACATATTTACGGTCTTCGAGACCTTTTATTCAAATAATCGGCGTAAAAGGGCACTCCGCGACCTCGCCGAAGTTAACCAAGTAGCCACAATAAACCCTTGGAACAACATGGAGATAACTTTCAACGCCACTAACGAACCACGGGCCCGATCAGTCCGAGCACCAGCCACTTTAGTTCTAAACCCAATTGTGGATGGCTTTCGGCTCACTAAAGTGCTCATGGACGGGGGCAGCGGATTGACCCTCATCTATGAGGACACGCTCGACAAAATGCAAATGGATAAGAGCCGCATCGAGCAAAGCAGTACAACCTTTCGAGGTATCATCCCAAGTCGAGAAGCGCGATGTTCGAGAAAAATCAAACTTGATGTGGTATTCGGCACGTCTGAGAACTATAGGTCTGAAGAGTTAATCTTCCAGGTGGCACCTTTCAACAATGGATATCATGCCCTGTTGGGGCGAGATGCATTCACACGCTTTCAAGCCATACCTCATTACGGGTACATGAAGCTCAAAATGCCCGGGCCCAACGGAGTTATCACTATCGCCAGTGATCAGGACATAGCACTCCGCACCGAAAACAAAACCGCATCCTTGGCCCTCGAGTCACTATCTGAGGCCCTTGCATCCGAGGAGCTCACCGATCTGCATTCCACAGTGGATAGAGATGGCGTAATCCTCGATAAAAGGCCTAAATCCACTTCTTTCAAACTGGCAGACGAAATAGTCAAATTCCAAGTTCACCTGGAAGATCCTAATAAAATAGCAGCCATTGGAGCACAACTGGATCCGACGGTCGACGCCGCTCTAAGAGCATTCCTGCGCAAGAATTGGGACATTTTTGCTTGGCACCCTTCGGATATGCCAGGAATCCCACGCAGATTGGCCGGACACAGCCTCAACATAATAAAGGGGTTCAAACCAGTTAAGCAAACACTACGATGATTTTCTGAACCCAAGCGACAAGCTATGGGGGAGGAGCTAGCCAAACTACTTGAAGCTGGGTTTATTCGAGAGATAAAACACCCAGATTAGCTAGCAAACCTGGTCATGGTGCCAAAGAAGGACAAATCCTGGTACCTTTGTGTCGATTTTAAAGACCTCAATAAAGCTTACCCTAAGGACCCCTTCCCACTGCCCTGCATTGACGAGATCATTGATGCAACTACAGGACATGATTCACTGTGTTTCCTCGACGCATACTCCAGATACCATCAGATTAAGATGAAGGAATCCGATCATGCCACAATGGCATTCATCACTCCGTACGGGCCTTTCTGCTTTAACACTATGCCTTTCGGGCTCAAAAATGCCGGCGCCACCTACCAACGCATGATTCAAACATGCCTAGAAAAACAAATTGGCAAGACGGTGGAGGCATATGTAGATGATGTAGTCATCAAAACTAAACATGTCAAATCATTGGTGGACGACTTACGTCTTACATTCGACAACCTTCGAACATATGACATATGGCTCAATCCGGGAAAATGTGTTTTCAGCGTTCCGGCCGGAAAACTGCTCGGGATCATCATTTCCAATAGAGGAATTGAAGCAAACCCAGCCAAAATCCGAGCTTTTTCATAGTTGGCAATACCAACAAACCTAAAGCAGGTCCAAAAACTAGTCGGGTGTGTGGCAGCCTTGAGCCGCTTTATCTCCAGATTGGGAGAGAAGGCGTTGCCGCTATATCGCCTGCTTCAACGTACCGACCACTTTGAGTGGACGGACGCGGCAACTGTCGGGTTGGAAGAAATAAAAACTCTGCTAGCAAACAACCCAATCCTTGCCGCACCTAACGTCGGCGAACCTATGCTACTGTACATATCTATAACTCACACTAGGTGGTGAGCGCAGTACTCGTTGTTGAACGAGAGGAAGAGGGACATAAATTCCCACTCCAAAAACCCGTATACTACGTATCGGCGGTTCTCACACCATGCAAATCCCGATACCTGCACTATCAAAAGATAGCATATGCGGTTTTCATGGCATCTCAGAAGCCGCGACACTACTTTCAAGAGTGCTCGATCACGGTGGCCTCCGAGGTACCAGTCAATGACATCATAAACAATCGAGACACCACCGGGCGCATTGCAAAATGGGCCATCGAGCTCCTACCATTTGAAATAACGTACAAACCACACCGAGCTATTAAATCTCAGGTGTTGGCCAACTTCATCGCCGAATGGACAGAAGCCGAACTCCCTAAAGAGTATGTCACATACTCCAACTGGGTGATGTACTTCGACGGCTCTAAAATGTTAGCCAGATTGGGGGCCGGTGTCATCCTAACATCCCCTACAGGGGACACAGTCCGTTACGTATTGCAAATCATGTATACGAACTCCAATAACACAGTCGAATATGAGGCACTACTACATGGTCTCCGGATGGCTGTTTCTATGGCATACAATGCCTCGAGGTGCACGGGGATTCAAATCTCACAATATCCCAAATAAGCGGAGAATTCGATGCAAAAGATCCAAAGGTGGCAGCTTACCACAAAATGTCGTGCTCAAAATATCGGCTCGGTTCGAGGGGCTTGAGTTTCATCATGTGGCCCGAAACAGTAACCAAGCAGCGAACATCCGTGCTCGAATGGGCGCTAAATGTGACCCCGTCCCGCCTAACACCTTCATGGAAAGGCTCTTTAAGCCATCCGTGGTATGGCAGGACGAGAGCGGAAATACCAGTTCGGTGCCGATCACGCCCCCAGATGTCGAACACGATTCAGACATCATCGGGGGCTCGGGCACAAAACCAATGCCTTCCACCCATGTAATCATGGCGGTAATCGCTCCATGGACCGAACCCTTCCTGGCCTACCTTAATAGGCAGGAGCTCCCTGAGGACCAGAATCAGGATCGTCACATCATTCGACACTCGAAAGCCTACAAGGTTCATGAAGGAGGACTCTACAACAAAAGTACTACCAAAGTCCTTCAAAGATGTATCTCCGAAGAGGAGGGGCCGCGGCTCTTGGCCGAAATCCATGCTGGTCTTGGCGGCCATCACGCCATGGCTCGGGCTCTAGTAAGTAAGGCCTTCCGTACATGTTTTTCCTAGCCCACGGGCCGAGCAGATACACAGGACCTCGTCCAACACCGTGTTGGATGCCAACGTTTTGCCAATCAAAGCAATATGCCGCCTACCACCCTACGAACAATCCCCATTACTTAGCCTTTCGCGGTCTGGGGGCTTGACATGGTCGGACCCTTAAAGGGGGGAGCCATAAGAAAAAAATACATGCTGGTTATGGTAGATAAATTCACTAAGTGGATAGAGGCCAAACCAGTTAAAATGGTTGAAGCTGGACCAGTGATAGATTTCATATCTGGTGTCGTACACCGTTATGGTGTCCCACACAACATTATCACTGACAACGGCTCTAACTTTACAGCCGAGAGGTAAAAACTTGGTGTGCTAATCTGGGCATTAAGCTTGATTACGCCTCTGTATATCACCCTCAACAAACAGTCAAGTCTAACGGGCCAATGGCCTGATAATGAGCGGCATTAAACCCAGACTAGTGCGATCCCTCAAGGACTCGGACAAACACTGGGTCGAGGAGCTTGACTCCGTGCTCTGGGGGCTGCGGATCACACCCAATCGCACGACCAGATACACACCATTCTTCATGGTGTACGGCGCAGAGGCCGTCTTGCCCTGCGATATTATTCATGACTCGCCTCGAGTGCGCATGTACGAAGAGAGAGAGAGAGAGAGGCCGAGCTCGATCAGCAAGACGACTTAGATGGCCTGGAGGAGGAGCGCGATGTCGCAAAAGCTCGTTCCGCATTCTACCAACAACAAGCTCGAAGATACCAAAGCAGAGAAGTGCGGGCCGAGACTTATAATGTCGGTGAACTCGTTCTATGCCTACCAGAGAAGAAAAAGGACAAGCTCAAACCCAAATGGGAGGGTCCCTTCATTATAGATGAAGTTCTCACTGAAGCAGCATATTGCCTTCGCAATGCATTGGACAATCACTTAGAGCTGAACCCATGGAACGCTGCTAGACTCCGAAGATTCTACGCCTAAGTCCAGACACATTGTTCCTTACCTTTTTCCCCCTTTTCCCTTTTTCTTTTCGTTTTCTTTTATGAATTATAGCGTGTGTTCGAGTAAGCCGCACACTTGAGGGGTATACATCCTTAAATGTACACACCCCACCATAACTGGGGGCTTCCTTCAATAGAAGCTTTTTATTATCTCGAGCATAGGGCTCACCATATATATGTGTATTGTTTGCTCATATACGTCCTATCTTCGCCATTATATGCACCTCTATGACTTAAATTTTTGCCAAGCTAGGTTGCTTGGCTCTTGTGCTTATGCCCTACGTCCCCGCTTGTTGGGCTAGGACATAAAGGGAGCACCTCTACGAGTGTTACAACCGGGTCATCCGGACATGTACCTCAGACGAGTGAAGCCGAAAGCTAGCTTTCTTAAGGGAATAATTGGTTGGCGGACAAAAGAAGAACCGCCTTCGTAGCAATATAAACTACCAGAAATACAAAGACTCATGTGATTCTTTCGCATCACGGCTTAGTCATGCATAAACGCATGCCGACCCAGGGAGAGGAACCCTTAACAGAACTATTCTTTCTGGAAGATGTTTCCTAGGTTAAAAAGTAATATAACATAACTCCCCGAGTATAGTTTGTCTGTTCAAGCATTATGGCCGGATCACCTGGTTTTCGAACATACTTGGTGTTTCCCACAGGTATAGTATTCATAAACACTCCACCCTTGGGTCTTGGAGGTTAAAGCAGAAGGTCTGCCATGACAATCTTTTACAATTCGGCCGGAGATAAGTTTTGCTGATAAAGTGTATTGTCACATAAAATCACACGCCTACTCATTATCTATGCCATCTATTAGGCTGTCTAGTTTACAGTCCTGCTATGAAAATTTAGCGGCTATTTTTACTAGGTCGTACACCAAGCTAACCGGAATTTCTTGTCCATCTAGTCCCCGAGGTCCAACCCGGGCCATATGGTTCGGATCAAGTCTGGTATACCACGTTTTCACCATGGCCCAGGCCTCTCGTGCACCTTCTCGACATGTTGATGCCTTCCACAACTCAAAATGAAGTCGAACTCCCTTGAATAACTCCACGAGCTCCCCCATCATTCCTGGAGGAGAACTAGATGGCCATAAAGCCTTAGCCATATTCCTCATCGCTTTCTGAGCTCGCTCGTGCACTTTAGATAGCTCTTGCAGTAGGTCGCCTTGAAATCCGGACACTTCTCCTTCAGGCCGCCCAGTTAACAAACCTACAGGAACAAATCTCGTATTTTTTTCATTAGGGGATCTTATGAAAGTTAGGTTCAGGCACATACTAAATATGTCACCTTCCGCTTTCGGTTCTCCTTCAAAGCATCCGACAATTGGGCTCTTACGTCCTTTAGCTCCTCGGCATGCTTGATGTTGACATCCTATATTTTGTTCTTCTCATCCCTGGTCCGTGTGAATATACGTTGACCAGCGGATTCTTGCCTTTCGGCATGCTATTTATCTGCCTGCGTAGCCTTTAGTCTATCCTCCACCTGATCCGGCAATACTGCCGCCATAAATAAAACAATGCATATTTAAAAATCATTGTTGGCACAGAATCATATTTTTTGGACAGTGATTGACCTTACCATTCAGTGCCTCCTTGGACTTCGCCAGTTCTGCGGTGACAGCAGTTAGCTTGGTCCGACATTCTTCAAGCTCCTTGGATAGCATGTTGTTTTTCTCTGCGAGTACCTGATAATACAACGACCCTTAAATCAGTTGGGCCAAACAGCTTCAAGTCTCAGGGGCTACTGGCACATGAGTATTGAATTATGAAAAGCTCTTACCCGCATATCCTTTAAAAGTTGGTGTGTGGCTCCGGTAAGCCCATCCCGAGCAACTCGGATGTATGCATCCGCAGAGTTGTGGGCATGGAACGCCTCTACGGTAAAACTGGGATTGCGCATGGCCTCTTTCCGTCGACGATGATTCGTCGCGCTCTCCACTTCGGAATTGGTGACAGATACATTGTCCGAATCCTCTTGGAGATGACAACCCGACATTTTACCCGTATCAGCCCTAGTCCTTATGGCAGGGCCCGGGGCCGGATTGGTCGATGTACGGCCGGTGAGGTCCCCGGATATAGTCCATCGTATGCTCTTCCTGCAAGATGGCCCAACAGAAAACGTCATGATTTGGTCTGTCCACTGGGTGCGTGTTAAAAACTATACCTCTTTGGTGACAGCGATGGCTCGGTAGTATCACTGTTGGCCTTTCTTTTCAAAGACTCGCCCCGCGCAGGTGTCGCCTCCTTAGAAGACACCTTTGATATAGCTCGGCGAGACGAGCGTTGCCCCTTCGGAGCATGAGACACTGCGGTGGGTGAGGCGCAATGAGAAAACTCTTTTGGAGAAGACATCTCTTGGGTACTTACATGGGAGGAAGGGAGAAGGCCGGGGTAATCGGCTGTAATGGCTACTTCCATGTCGTCATAGCTTTCCTGATAAAAAACTCCCTCCTTAAGCTCTATAAATATGTCTGAATCTTCTTCATATCCGGGATCTAAGTCCCGAATATGGTCCTCTGGCTGCGGAGCGGGGCTGTAGATCCCCTCGGCGATCTTTCTCCATTCCTGTCAAAAACAGCCGGATTAAATTCGACTGGCATAAACTCTAAGGAAGGTTGAGTAAAGCCAATAATTGAAAAACTCGCCCAGGGGATGGGGTTTTACATGGAAAAGCCTTCCCGACATGTTAAACGAGCGAAGTCTTCCTTCTCCCCTTTGTACAGATCAGCTAAGATAGTGGCCAGGGCGACAAAATTGTCCGGACCTTTGCACAGACAACGGGACGCATCATCCTCCCCATTATAGTTCCACATGGGGAGACCTCTAGATTGGAGCGGCTGAATGCATCGGGTTATGGAAATTGCCATTACCTCAATTATGGACAGCCCGGAGTTGGCAAGTACTCTGATCTTGCTTGCTAGTCTAGAAACCTCCGCATTATCTTCTTCTTCGAGGCTTTGGGGACGCCAGCTGGTGCGCTTCTTTAAAAGGGCGCTGGAGAATTCGGGAAGTCCGCGCCGGATTGGGTCCGGAAGAATGACGTCTTCAATATAAAACCACTCCAAGGGCCACTCTTTGGATGCCTTCTACGGAGTGCCAGACAGGTATCCAGTACCGGCTATGCGCCATACTTCATCGCCGCCCACCTCGAATATAGATCCCTTTTGGGAGCGGGGGACGAGGCAAAAAAATATTCCGCCATAGCTCGAGATGGGCCTCGCAGCCCAGGAACAGCTCGCAAAGAGCAACGAGGCCCGCGATATGCAGGATGGAGCCCGGCGTCATATTGTGCAGTTGAAGGCCGTAATACTCCAGTAGACCTCTAAGGAAAGGATGAACAGGAAATCCTACGCCTCTCAAGAGGAAGGAAACAAAGCACACCCACTCCTCTTTAGAAGGATTTGGGAAATTCTCTGCCAAGGCTTCACCGTTAATGGAAGTTAATCCAACCCGAACGGAGAATATATCCCCGGGAGGAAGGTATCCTTGCGCCTGAAGTTTGCTCAGATGGGTGTGGGACATCGAACAACTTTCATAGTCGCCTTTTTGAGGGACGTTGGGGCATGATGAGGAGCTAGGAGCGCTGGCCATGTTTGGGCGATTTCCTAGGGCAAGTTCTAAGGATTTCCGTGTGGTGTGGAATGGTCTTTCGAGATCCAATTTCTTTATATAGGCGCCTTTCCCGCCTGGTCGAGGTGTTATTTGTAAAAACACCGAGACTGTTCACATTCAATTGACACGTGGAAGCCGAGGCGACGACAGTGAAGAAATGGTATTTAATGAGCAGCCGGACTGTCGTCAATCCAAAGTACAATGAAGAACTCGCCTTGCAAAGCCGAAGACGTAAAGCTGGATACTACATCGTCATTGAAGGCAAGCTCGGGGGCTACTGAGGGAGTCCTGGATTAAGGGGTCCTTGGATGGTCGGGCTATGTGACGTGGGCCGGACTAATGGGCCGTGAAGGTACAATATAGAAGGCTTTTCCCCGTGTCCGGATGGGGCTCTCCTTGGCGTGGATAGCAAGCTTGGCGGTTAGTCATATAGTTTCCTTTCTCTGTGGACCGACTTTGTACAACCCTGGCCCTCTCCGGTGTTTATATAAACCGGAGGGTTTAGTCCGTAGAGGCGAACACAATCATATAGACTAGACATCTAGGGTTTAGCCATTACGATCTCGGGGTAGATCAACTCTTGTAACCCCTATACTCATCAAAGTCAATCAAGCAGGAAGTAGGGTATTACCTCCATTAAGAGGGCCCGAACCTGGGTAAACATCGTGTCCCCCGCCTCCTATTACCTTCGATCCACACACGCACAGTTCGGGACCCCCTACCCGAGATCGGCCGGTTTTGACACCGACAATGACATCATTTGTTAGTGATGCAGAGCAAGAAGGGCATCAACTAGTGAAAGTACTCTTCCTGTCCCGCAAGCTCAAATGAGCTCTGGTGAATAGTTAAATAAAAAAATATTGAAAATAAATTCCAAAAATTCTGAATTTTGTTAGTGGCAAACATTGACAAAAGTTTTCCACTCTTGCAAAATTTCATCGTGAAACGACATTTGTGGAAGCCATGGCAAAAAACATCACTCCTAAATGCTTTTGGAATTTAAATTTTTGGAGCACCGGTTTTGTTTTTTAGCCACAACTTCTACAAAATCATTCAACAATGAAATTTTGCAAGTGTTGAAAACTTTTGTCAATGTTTGTCACTAAAAAGTTTCAGTTTTTTTGTATTTTTTTGATTTTACTGTTCACCCGAGCTCATGTGAGTTCGGGCTAAGAAACTCAATGTCCATGAACTAGGCTCTGCTGAGGAGGTAAAATCACATATAATCTCTTCTTGTTTTCTTCTTTGCCCGTTTTCACTACCATAGCAACGTTTTAATAGCGCAAGTGTATCCCCGGTGCAACACACGGTCAATTTTCTACTAGTAAAAATAAGGCATGCAGATGAACACAAAGAGTCCATGCCGAGCTAGATAGCAAGGCTGTGGTGCAAATGATCAATCAACCCAGTCAAAACTACTCGGCAGCAGGACCATGAATTCAGGAGATCAAAAAGATGTTGCATACTAGGAGTGATTCTAAAGTTTCTTGGGTCAGTCAGTAGGCGAATGTTGCTGCACATAAATTAGCTAGAGTAGGGGTAGGAGAAGAACTTTGTAAGGTGTGTGTGTGTGTGGGTGGGTGGGTGGGGGCGGGGGTCCCAGACTATGTCTTAGATGTAATTTCAAATGACATTCGAGCTACGTTGGTTAAATAAATGCGGCAACATTAACCCTAAAAAAGGCGTGTAGGAGGTGTGTGTGGGATTGTACGGTTCACGAAGCACCGGTCCTTTCCCTCAAAAAGAAAAGAAAAAAGAAGCACCGATCCGTCTCTCCTAAACCTAATCGACTCGAGTCCCTAAAATCCACACGCGGCTCACAAACCTCGAGCTTCTCCTCAACTTCCTATTCTCTTCGTCTTCCAGCATCGAAGGGCCATCGCCATTAGACGACGGATTCACTCTATGCATCCCTAGCACCATACCTTGCAAGCGATCAACTCCTTGCTCCACCATCCTTCTGTCCTCCTCATTTTGAAGGCCTGCCAAATATCGAAGGAAAGAAGAAGCATAGTAGATAAACTCAGCTAGGGATTTCACAAGTTTTCCATCAAATCGTGCTCTATTCCTAAGTTTTTAGATGACCCATCATAAGGCCGCCACTCCAACTATATGCAAGTTTCTGTTGTGTGGGATAAAGTGAGATATCCACCAAAAATACTGGGTAAAACATGTGGTCCTAGACTAAGACATCCCCAAGATGTTACAAATTACCCCTAGCAATATTTTGCAACAAAGCATCCAAAAAAGAGATTCTAAATCCCTTCATGCTTATAAAAGAATTGACACACAAGGTCACCTGTTTATTTTTGTAAGCTCATTTTAAATATTTAATGTGAAGTAAATAGTTGCTCCCTTAGTATCAAAATATAAGAGCTTTTTTTGACAATACGTCGGTGTTAAAAAAACATCTTATATTTTGATACGAAATATAAGACGTTTTCCATAATGTCAAAACACGTCTTTTATTTTGATACAGAGTGAGAGATGTAAGCTACTTCGAATTTATGAGATGAAAAATTGTGTATGCTCTTCTTAAATTCAATTCAGTAGAGATGCAAGCTACTTCGTCATCTCATAGCATCGAGTTAGATAATCCTCAACTAAAAGAATTAGATAATTATGATGTTCTATTTCCCATTAGACATATGATAACAACGAGTTAGGTAATCCTCAACTAATTTTTTTAGATAATTATGATTTTTTGTTCCCATTAGACAAATGATGAAATCATTAAATTGATTTTATATTGCCTGTGACAATCCACGGTCAATTTTCTACTAATACTAGTAAAAAAGGCGTGTACGAGGTGCGTGGGCTTGTACGGTTCAAGAAGCACCGATCTAATTTTTTTTAGAATTTCCCGCGATACACTTTCTGTGAGAGGAAACGTTCCCGTCGATGATAGACACCTATGGAGATTTCATAAATCTTAGGATGATATGCCAGCTCACTCTTTTAATAAAGATGCTCATAGGAATAGGGTATGCGTATATTTTTATAAGGATGAGTATATGCGTGTACGTATAAGCATTTGCGTAAATGATTCTAATCATCCGACTGATAAAGACGCGTGCATTCACCACTTCCCTAGCCGTCAGATCTGATTTTAATTAGATGTCTCAGGAACAACGTATTACGTAGACTAAATTTTATAACTCAGTAGTTGTTGCAATTTCCCACACCGCAACAATTGGTGTGTTGCGAGATCTGGATCCCTCGTCTCCCATGCTCCTCGCAAGCCCTCGTCAATCCGAAGCCCCCACCAGCAAACATCCAACGATGCTGCCGACAAGCACGACCGCCGTTGCCGGCAAACACGCCGACGAGGCCGCCGACAAGCACAAGTAGTCACTCCGTGTTTCTTCCGAGCTCCCTCTCAAACTGACACCTCCCCAGGCTGCTCCGACCGTCGCCATCAAGGCTTGCCGTCGGCAAGCATGTCGACACGGTCGCCCTGGAGGAGCACCGGCGTCCATGGTTGTCGCCTTTTCAGGCTTCACTCACAATAATAGTTCCTACAACATTATCTCTGTTGCATATATTTTCTACAACTTGACCTTTGTTGCAAAAAAAATAATAATTCTGCGACACCTCCTCTTCTCCGGCGATGAGGAAGCGATTCTCCTCAGCATCTTCTCATCTGGCGACGAAGAGGCGACGCCGGGGCGCTCCTGCTCCGTCGCGACCCCCACGCCCTTGTGAGCCACTCGCCCGCCGTCATCCTCGTCTCCCAGTCTCATTTATTTGGCAGGGAAACTTTTAGTAGGAAAGCGAAAGGAAACCCTAGATTTGTAGGAGCACATACCTGCTGTGGGGGCGTTCACGAGACCAATTTTGGTTCGAACCCACAGATCCGGACATCCTAGGTTAGGTTTCGTGAGCTTGGTTGTAAAGGGGGAGGCATAGATCCGCGGTTTGTGGGTGCGTTGGCAGTGTTTTGGCTGAGGCACGGAACAGGCGGCACATCGCCCACGCGGATGTGATTCGTGGTTCCGCCCACCGCCTCTCACCAATAGTACTACACTTACCTTAGGCACACGACGTGGATCCACGCAGTTCGTGGGTTTCTAGGTTTGCTCTGAAATTTTCTCGAGCAGTTGCGTGGTTGCACACAACATCATCCCGTAAGGTTAGTGCCTAGGATTCAGCCTGTAGATCTAGCATTATTGGTTTCTCACACTCCCGCCTCTGCTTTGCTTGCACAGCTGGTACTTCCAGGCAGCAAAACGGCAGCATCAACTGCTTGCCAGTTGCCAGTTGCCACCGCAAACACCTCCGGGCTACCGCTAGAACTCTTGCTCCCGCTGCACCCTTGGGAAATTTATTTCCAACTGGTGGGAACAATTGCCTTCCATCGCTGGAACATTCCAGTGAATGGCATGGAACAGTTGAGTGCACCGGCTAGAAGACAATATATATATAGGCTTCCGAGGGCTCGCCATGGGTAGCGGCGAAATCTGTGGAGGATCAGGTGGTGGTAAGCCCAGGCGGTGGCATCTGAGTGGAGGTCAGCACACCCAGCAGACGTGCAGAAGCATTGGACGAGAGGAGAGGAGCGAACTTGATGGGGTCGCCCCGCTCCCACAGAAGCACAGGGTGAAAGATGACCCATTAAACAGGCCATATTGTGGGTATGATGGCCAGCCAATCCAGTGGGCCGTGCCAGGGGTGGTCAAGCTGGGTATTCTTAATAGCCCCTGGCTGTCGCAAGGGCCCCTGGCATCACGCTTCATATCTGAATTCTGTGTTTTCTTTTCTTGGTAATCATGCTTGCTTAAGTCTGCTAACTTGTTTGCAGCTGACCTATGTCGGATCAGGGAATACATGCTGCTTCTGTTCGAGACACCCTCTGGCTTTGCAGTCTTCCTTTTTTGTGGGTCACTCATTAACCCACCTAGATCTCTGGAGGTACTATATGTTCTTCCTTCCTTGGTTACTGATGTGCTTGCTTGCTTTCTCTTGTTGTCCATGCCATTTACCTACTTTTCTGTTTTATCCTCGTCTCCTGCAGGACATATGGCTTAATTTCGCTGACAGTAACACGGCAAAAGGGGTTAGTGCCTCCTTCTGATTTTATATCCTGATGTTGCTTGCCGCCAAATAATAATTTCTACTAGCGATCTTGCACCATTCTTGATTGCATCATCATTTTCTGTTAATTTATTTTGTTTTGTGTTGAAGGAGCAACACAAACATATTCTTCATTACTTCTTAACTAAATAATTAAGAGGTTAACACAACTTTCCCTCATAAATCTGGTTGTAAAGCATGTAGCCTGGATGCGAGTGCATGCATGCCCAAAAACTACTACTGCTAAATGTCCACCATGGGTGTAACAGTATTTCTAAAGAATTTGTTTGATGTGCTTCTATGAAGAGCAGCACCTTTGTTTATGAACGTAATCTGAATTACACTGGTATTTTGATGAATGAGGACTTGGAACATGGGTACATCGTTACGGTTGAGATATAATTATTGAACCAGCCCCCTCTCCTTGTCGAGAGACATGACATGATACTTGATCAATTGTTTTGTTTTACCCCCTACCCTTGTTTTATTTCTTCATCAGGTTGTTTTGCTGATGGAGTTCCAAACTTTTGAGGACAAGTCCAGTGCCATTAATCAGAACACTGGTGTCAGTGAAAGGCTTGCTGACATGATCAGGGCGTGGCTCCCTGGTAAGAAAATGGCAGTCGGAAAGCCTGAATATAAGGAAATCATTGAAGAGAGATTGGTGAGTATAAGTTCCTGCTTCACCTATACCTTTGAGCAACTTTGATCATGATTTTCGCTGTGACTTCTTCCAGGAAATAGAATGCCTGTATAATAAACGGGTGATGGAGGTAATGTGGGGCATACAGAATTGCATGCCAGGTTTGATACCTATAGAAAAATCACAGCTGGCTAAAGAGGACCGCCTCCCGAGTAAGGGATTGCAAAAATTCTTGAAGTGTTATGACTGTAATGTCAAACCAGAGATGGTGAGTTAATTAGTTGCCATGGACCAAAGTTTTGGACGTAACTTCAGTAGAAAAATTGTGCTTAGCATCTCTTCTTTAGTGATGAAGCAATCTTCTTTGTCTCCAAGTCAATGAACAAATTGTTGCGACGGCTTCCGCATTGTCTGAGTGTGATTCTGTTGAGATGAAATATTCTGTAGTCATGCGCGAAGCAGGTGCTGTCATTAAGGATGTGTCTGGCATCAGCTGTGAGGGTTGGAGCTTACTGGACATTGCAACAGCTCTGAAGATGATATGGAAGCCTAAAAAAGTTGGCAATTCTTCTCTGGTAAATTGTAGATACTATTTTGTGAATGTCTTATCAGCTGCATGCTATCCCATTTCTTGCAAACTTGTCACTTGGTCTAAATCATGTTCCTTCCAGGTTTCAAAAGATGAGGCACTAAGATTGGTGAACGATGCATCTAAATATGAAGCTCTGGTGAATAAGCATGCTTGTTTTTTTCCAAGAAAACGCAAAAGACCTTTGCGTTTCATTTCATTGACAAAGAAATGTTGAAAGCTCATGATTATAGGATCTCGAAAGAAGACCTACTGAAATCATTGGTTGAGGGCCTGAAGAAACCATAAGGCTCACGGCTAGCTGAAACTGCCTGTTCATAGTCTGATGGGAGTTTTTGGCATGTTGGTTCACAGGGTATTATTGAACATAAGCTGATCTTGGTTGACTTCATTGCAGTCTCAGTCTGAGATGATCCGTACGAAAAAGTGCAGTGCTAATTAAATTTGAGCAACCCTGCTTAATTGGCTATCAAGTATTTTGCTATCTTAATTTGAACCTATTGTTTTTATCTGGTCATATGGAATCTCAGATCGGTTACGTCTAAGTATGTGTTTTGTGAAGGAGTAGCCGGGTGCATGCACAGCGTTACACCTCGTAGGTGATGTGTATGTATCCTGTGTAAAATGCAAATATATCCTGTCTCATGTTGTGTAGTATTTCACCTGCAATATTGCACAATGTGCTTGGATTTCAGTCATGGGAAAGATTAGGGGTAAATATCACCGGTAGTCATAGAACTTGCACCTGATGTTCGGTTTGGTGCTAAAACTTTGAAAATAATGACTCAAGTGTGCACATGCGGTCCCAAATGCATACATGGGCGTATCCATGTGTATGGCTCCAACTGGTAGTGAGTGAAGGCGCTTGGATGATGCATTTTTTGCACAAAGCATCTTTATATATTTTTATTCATGGAATTTTTTACACAAAACACCTATATTTTTTTTATTCATGGAAAAAGCTGGGATGTATTTTTGCAAAAAAGTAAAAACCTTGCAATTTTTTATCTGCAGAAAAGCAAACCACCAATGTGATGTGAATATGTGAAAATTACCAAGAAAAATAGGTGCGCAGGTGCTGAACCCGCGACCAACGCTTAAAACAGTTTAAAACACTAGCCAATTTAGTGACTCAGCCAAACAGTTTCGCATGTCTACTATGTGTAACATATTCATACGTACTGAGAGTTTCAAAAAACAAATATTCATACGTACTGAGCGAAAACGCATGGGGAGCTTAAATGGGCTGCAGATACTGCAGCCCATTTTGCACGGTTTATTTTTATGTATATTTGTAAAAACGTAAGTAATTTGTTTTTGAAATATTTGTGTGTTAAAAACATTATACATACATATGATGATTAGTTAATCGAAAACTTAAATATAAACATGTGTATTCTATAAAAAACATTTAGTAAAATGTTAGTAATAAAAACATTAAGGATACTTTTTAAGATATTTGTAAAAACTATGTAATAAAGTTATGTAAAAAAATTTGTGTGTTAAAAAAAGTATACATACAAATGGCCAGTAGTACATAAAACATCTAAATATAAACATGTGTATTATATAAAATATATTTAGTTTATGCGGACATTGAATTTATTTTATTACATAAATATGTTTAGTGAATCCATAAAAAATATACATTCATGGTTTATATTTAAATTATACAAAATGATGAATACAAACATTGACTAAATATTTATGAATATTCACTTGTGCATTATTGTTTACTAATGATTTCAGAAAATTTATAAATTTAAATATTATACATGATTGAATTTTTAAAATAATACATGAAAATTTATGCGAATATTTTAAAATAATACGTGAATAATTTTTAAAGTAGGTTATTTCGTTTGTATGTACAATATTTATAACACACGAATATCAAAAGGTTATATTTATTAATGAAATGATAATTTACATACTATCTACAAATTCTTAAAGAAAAATAAACAGGTACAAAATGGGCTGCACTGGCCATAGCCATTTGAGCTTCATGAGCGCCTATCTTCTAGTACGTTAAGCCTAGTTATTCACATTAATTATGTACATGTGCATGTCGAAGGGCAGATCCTATATGACGCCCCTGTGCGTCGGATCTGCGCTGCTTCGCTGAAGAGAAGCAAGCGAACCAGACGCACGGGCTAGCCCACTTCAAGCGAGCATCTGGTTTTGGGAACCTTCTAGTAGGTTCCCTGAACCGAGCTATGTTTCTTTTGCCGGTTTTCTCATTTTTTACTTTACATTTTTCTTTTTTTTTTTCTGTTTCTATTTTTTTTCTTTCCTTTTTCCTTTCCTTTTATTTATCGTTTATCGTTTTTATTTTTATTCTTTGTTTTTAAAATTGTTTGCAATTTCAAATTTTGTTTGTGATTTCAAAAAGTGTTCACAGTTTTCAGATTTTTTTTTCAATTTTTAAAAATTGTTTCACAATACATTGCGTCTCGTTGGTAGGTATTTGATACCTCAGGCATGTGCCAATGATTAGTATGTACACCATTTAGGTATATACATACCGGATATATGTACGTACTCATAATATTTTGAGGTATCCACTTACTCATGATGTTTGTGGGTATATTCATTATGTCTTGTTAGTAGGTATTTGAAATACCGGAGGTATATTCATAACTTTTATTTGGTATAATACCTCGGGTATGTGTATATTCTTATACACATAATACCACCAGTATATGTATATTTTTCATTAAGTATAATAATTATGGTATGTTTATAATTTATAAGATAAAATAGCCCTTTTATGTGTATAATTTCAATAGATATAATGCATTAGCATAATATTTAGAAAGGAATTATTGCTAGGAAATCAACATAATTATGTTTTTTGAAAAGCAATCATTGACCGTTGAGGATATAGTGCATGCAAACAAAAAATGGAAAGCTAGTATTTAATGGATTGCGTGTCATGCACTAGTAAAAATGACCTGCCATACCGGGCCTAGGCACCTAGGTACCTCAAATAATTTACCTAAAGTTCAATAAATATATTAAATTTCATAATTGTTCACGTTTTTTAGAAAAAAATTACGTTGTAAAAGTTTGTTCGAGTTTCAAAATTCATTCCTTAACTTCTAAAGGAAGATTAAAAATGGATCTACCGATGCGCATAGTACTTCAAGTGTGGCGTTGTAATATAAGACATACCTGGTCCATAGTTCAGCGGCCGACATCATTGCAATTCAGCGGTAGGTCTAGTGTTCCATCCAAAGGTAGAATGTTTTCGTGACATTTTTTATTACGTTCGCTCCTCATATGGGAATGGGCCGGCCCGTTTGTGCGAATCCTTCGGCGAACCCTGCGCGAAAGCTCCTCTGTTTGACGCTAACGAGCCTCGAACATGAGCTCTCATGTCGAAGTGGTAGCGCGGCTTGTTCGCTAACCTGTGTCGTGAGTTTGAGGCCTTGAGGCCACTCTTTCTTTTGCTGTTGTTATTAATTTTCACTCTGCAATAGCAGAATACATATTAGCTGCTTATCCTTAGTGGACATTTGCACATGATGGGTGTACTGGCTAGACTGGCCAGTGTTGTAAACGTTGGTCGACGATTTCAGACCCAACGCCCTATTTTTGTGTGTTCATTTTCACAGTAGTATGCTGGTCGATTTTCTGCAAATAAAAAAGCGAGGGGGTCTTGTGCAAAAAATCATAATCATGGTTGGCTTTTTTCATGAATAAAAAAATACATGGGTGTTTTGCTAAAAATGTGTCATCCAAGTGCAGTCTCTCACTGACCCGTGGGGCCATACACACGGGTACACCGCATACACATTTTGCGACCGTATATGCACGCTTGAGTCAAGTTAAGTAACTGCAAATCCATATTTTCAAAGTTCTAGCACCAAACTGAACATTGAGTGCAAATTCTATGATTTCCAGTGGTATTACCTCTAAAGATTATGCTTAGTTTCTACAACACCAAGCAATCTAAAGATCTCTCAAACTTGACAAAGTGATGCTGATCGTATTGTCTGTGGTATCATCTGTTTCCCTAGCCATCAAAAATTAATCGCTGCCAAAAATTAATCTCCTCCCCCTTGCCTCTTTCTGTCGCTGTGAGGCGGAGGGGAGGGGATCCTCTTTTCTCATCCTTTGCGTAGTGAATTTTTCGGCTAAGTTGGCGGTGATTTGATGGTGCAGTCTGTCATCTCGAATAAAAGTTCCCCATCTTCAGTCCTGTCTCAGTGATGCTTGGTGTAACGTTGCTCAGGAGCCTCTGAGGTTTAGACCCCGTTGTTCTTCATGGATAATGGGTTAGTTATTTGTGTCGTCGTCGTTGTGACTTGCTGTGCATCGCGGCGGCAACCTCACTGTCTTCTTCGGCAAACGGTCCCTTCCAAGCCTTTGCGAGCAAAGTCGCCAGCTTGGTCTGGCGATTCTAGCGCGGCTGCCTGTCTATATCTAGCGCGATTCTAACCCCCATATGCTTAGCCGACAGCCAATCTCACTCGTATGCGGTGGTTTACTATTGCAGCGATTGAAGAAATTATGTTTCTCAACAGGTCTTTGCGGGCACTTTAGTGGTTGGATTTCTCGATGTTGTCAATTATTGGCACGGGGTATGGTGGTGCAACGACGGCATGTTAAGTGGTGGCTTTGTCAAGATTTTGGAGGCCTATGGTCGTAGTCATTGTCTTCCATTTCTTTAGGGTCGTTTACGTCTCTCTGAGTTAAGTTGTCCCATACCTGATTATATATAAAAAAATTATTATCGACAAAGTCATACCGGGGGAATACAAAGAGAAGGGTGAGTAAATGAAGTCATGGTATCTTGAGCGACTTGCTGTTGCCTTTCTTAGTTTTACGCTCATTCTAAATTTTCATTTTTTGTCCAATGCCATGATAATCCAAAGAAGCAGGTGACGGTGTCCTAGATTAGGGGGTAATAACCACGTCAGCCCCTGGGATATGGGCTGGGCCGAGGACCCCTGAACAATTGACAGTGGGCCATGCTTGGCAGGCCCCACGGCGTACACAAGATGGAATCTTCCAAAGACTTGGGACATACTCCTAGGCATGATGCGATCATTGATATGTTTATCCCAGATGTAACCGACCTACATATAACCCTAGGTATCCCCGGTGTCTATATAAGCCGAGGGGTTTTAGACCGCAGGGTTAGATTCATTCACATATGATATCGAGGTATACCATCTTGTACTTTGTACCCCATCTACAATCAATACAACACAATCAAGACATAGGATTTTACCTCTTCGAGAGGGCCTGAACATGGGTAAACACCGTGTCCCCTTTCCGTGTTGTTAACATTGAGCCAAGGTCACCAGCTAGGGACCCCCTATCCGATATCCGCCGGATTCAACTCCGACATTGGTGGCCCATATAGATCCCTCTGTGTGGTGTCAACAGCTTGATGGCGTCACAGTTCGATGATCAAATCTGTAGTTCCTACCACGAGGAACCCTCACTTCGGTTTCACCGAGATATCACAAAAAAATTGAGGCTCCAACCCCTCAATGAGACAGCAACCTCGACGACCAAAATTCTGTGGACATGCCCTCTCCCATGACACTAGATTTGGCCGAGGAATCATAGAGGATCACCGCCCAAGCATCGCTTTCACACCAGCCAGGTGTCGGTGTCAAAACCGGCGGATCTTGGGTAGGGGGTCCCGAACTGTGCGTCTAGGCTGGATGGTAACAGGAGGCAAGGGACACGAAGTTTTACCCAGGTTCGGGCCCTCTCGATGGAGGTAAAACCCTACGTCCTGCTTGATTAATATTGATGATATGGGTAGTACAAGAGTAGATCTACCACGAGATCGAGGAGGCTAAACCCTAGAAGCTAGCCTACGGTATGATTGTTGATGTGTATGTTGTCCTACGGACTAAAACCCTCCGGTTTATATAGGCACCAGATAGGGTTAGGGTTACATAGAGTCCGTTACAATGGTAGGAGATCTAAATATCAGCATCGCCAAGCTTGGCTTCCACGCCAAGGAAAGTCCCTTCCGGACACGGGACGGAGTCTTCAATCTTGTATCTTCATAGTCCAGGAGTCCGGCTGAAGGTATAGTCCGGCCATCCGGACACCCCCTAATCCAGGACTCCCTCAGTAGCCCCTGAACCAGGCTTCAATGACGACGAGTCCGGCGCGCAGATTGTCTTCGGCATTGCAAGGCGGGTTCCTCCTCCAAGTACTTCATAGAAGATTTCGAACACGAAGATAGTGTCCGGCTCTGCAAAATAAGTTTCCACATATTGCCAAAGAGAGAATAATATTTACACAAATCTAATCTGCTGACGTATTCTGTAGTGTGACATCACACCACGGCCAAGCTTTTATTTGAACTGTTTTACTGTCCCATCTCAGCGCGTTATGCGAGGCGGTTTCCTTGGCACGTCTTGTTAAAGCAGAGATCGTGTCCCCTTATTCCAGGATTCTCATCAATACGGGCGTGGGTAACCCAACCGCGCCTTTGATTACGGTGCTTGGGAGATAAGCGAGTTTTACCAGGCTGGTGGGGACATGTAGTTGCGTCCACCCATATAAGGGGATAAGGATCCACCTTTTCACCTACGCCTTCTTCCTCCTTTGCCTATCCATTCTTGCGCACTCGAGCTCCAGCGCCCAAGTCCGCACTCCTTACCTCGACCTTCTCCAGCCATGTCCGGAGCGGGAGGCAAGTGGATGGTCTCCTCCGTCACGGAGGGACACATCAAAAAGCTGAGGAAGGCCGGATATCTGGCTAGCAACATCGCGCACCGGCTTCCCGAAACGGGGCAGCTCATCCCCACTCCCAGGCCCCATGAGAGGGTGGTATTCCTCCCCCATTTCCTCCGCGGACTGGGCTTCCCTCTCCACCCATTTGTCCGGGGGCTCATATTCTACTACAGCCTGGATTTTCACGATCTGGCCCCGAATTTTGTCCTCAACATCTCGGCGTTTATTGTCGTGTGCGAGGCTTTCCTCCGCATCCGCCCCCATTTCGGCCTATGGCTCAAGACTTTCAACGTCAAGCCGAAGGTGGTGCGCGACAACCAGGCGGAGTGCGGCGGAGCCATGGTGGGCAAGATGGCCAACGTCGTGTGGCTCGAGGGCTCCTTTGTAGAGACCCTGAAGGGGTGGCAATCGGGGTGGTTTTACATCACCGAGCCGCGCGACGCCGAATGGGTCGCACCCCTTGAGTTTCGGTCCGGACCCCCAACGCGGCTCACGTCCTAGAAAGAGACGGGCTTGTCGTGGGGTAAAAAGGGAGCTGACCGGACTCCAAACATGCATCAAAACCCTGGTGGACAAGAAGCTCAAACTTGTCAACGTAGTCCAGGTTATGCTCATCCGCTTGATCCTCCCGTGCCAACAACGGGCTTTCAACCTGTGGGAGTTCGACCCGGCGTGACACCAAACTTTGAGCAGGCTCTTCGACACGACGTACGAAGATGCCTGGAAGGTGCTCTTTAAGGGCGTCGTGGCTCCCGCATCCGCTACTGAGGATCGCGGATTCAGTGCACAGCGTGACGCTCTTGCGGTAAGCTGTTTTTTTTCCTTTTACAGGGTATCATTGTTTCATAGTTTGACTCTATGCGGAGTCTAAGCTCCCTTTCCTTTGACAGGATTGGCAGGTGATGTTCGGACAGATCAACTGTCCGGCTCCTTTTCCCGAAGGCCCAGCGGACGCTCAATTGGCGAAGCTGCTGGTTCCGGCACCCTATGTGGTGCCGGAGAAGAAGGCCAAGAAGAAGGCCACGGGGACTCGAAAGAGTGCCCGACGCCCGGAGGTGTCGGATTCATCATCCGACGAATCCAAGGCGCACTCCTCCCACGAAGATGAGGAGGAGGAAGAAGAGACCCCTCCCCCTCCAGCGGGGAAGGGAAGAAAAGGAAGGCCGCCCCAACTAGGGAGGCCGAGGGGTCCAAGAAGGCGAGAACCCCTCCTCCGGACTACTCCACCAACGCCGACGACGGTGAAGAGGAGTGGCCGCCCGGGGCCAAGCCCCTGGCAAAATCGTAAGTATCCGGATACTGGAGTGATTTCATAGTATTTGATTATTGCACAGCTTTCCCTTATGTCGGATATGTTTATGCAGCCCACCCAAAGACCGGCTCGACGCGTCGTCGAGCGGCTCACTGGACTCGTCGGACGTGAACTCGCTTCTGACGGCTTCCTCCCCCTGCCCTCCGGACGACACCGAAGTGTTGTCCCAGCAAGTTCCAATCCGGGAGGAGGTGGTCCTGGAGGCGCCGCAAGGCGACCTCCCAGACTCCAGGAGTAAAGGGGACGAAAACCCCCAGGGCTCCAAGTCCGGCCCTAGGCCGGACACCGCTCCGGAACCTTCAAAGGTTCCAGAGTCCGGAGGGGGACCTCCTTCCAAGAGGAGCAAGCCCGCCGCGCCGGCGACCTCCATCCAACCGGAGGTGCCGGACAATCTGTTGGAGGCGCTCCAAGGTGCCTCCATCGACGAGGGGCACCGCACTATTATGAGTGCGGTGGTCCAGAAGGTTCAGTCCGCCAAGAGCGGACTGACTGAAGCTTGTACAAGCCTTTTAACAGGCTTTGAGGTAAGTAAAGAATGTGTAAATGACATTACCGCATAGACAGTAGGCCCTGATGCTCTGTTTGGCGTTCGGGAAGAAAAGCCGAATAGAGGATCAAATAAAATTCGCAGGAGTCTAACAAAAAGAAGTCAATATGCGTGTGCAGGCTTCCTTGCTAGCGTCCGCCGCACTGACTGCGGAAGTGGACGTGCTAAAGCAGGACCTCGAGCGGTCCGGGCAAGAGCTCGGACGTGCCAAGAAGCAGCTCGAGGACAGTGAAGGTAAGAAATACCTTGTATAAATGTGTATAAAAAGGTGCAATTGCGAAAAATGACAGGAGTATCGTGGCTATTGTAGGGGCCATGTCTGAGGTGGCGACCCTGAAGCAAGCGCTGCTCGAGGCCGAGAAGAGGTCGGCCGTGGAGTGCACTGAGCGAGAGAAGTATGAGGCCGAGGTTGGCAAGGTGCGGCAAGAGCTCCAGGCTCTCATGGAAAAACATGAGAGTTTGGAGTGTGACTCAAGGACGCGAGCGTCCGAGCTCGCGGCGGCTACTGAAAGTGCCAAGTCTGCCAAGGCCGAATCCCAGAAGACCCTCCAGGAGTTGGATGAGGTGAAGAAGATAGCGGCGGGTAAGGCATTCTTTATGCAAAGTAAACATATAAGCGTGAGTTACTTGTTACTTACCCGAATCCGGAGTTCTCCGGGCGCATTCGCAGATCTTCCCCGGAGTATATCTGATGCCGCCGCATTCTATCAAGCCGAGGAGGGCAGCTCGACGGAGAAGGTGTTCTGGTCTCAGTACGCTGAGGCCGGACACCCCGTGCCCCTGAGCGACCAGTTGAAGCAACTGGTCGAGCTCCACAAGGCGGCCGAACAGGCCATGAAGGGCCTCATAGTTCGGCTGTGGCCTGGAGAGGCTCAGCCTAGGAGCTATTTCGGGCTGGTGCGGCGGCTGGTGGAGGCCTGTCCAAGGCTCGAAGTCATCAAGCGCTCCATCTGCATTGAAGGTGCCCGTGGGGCCTTTGCCCGTGCGAAGGTGCACTGGGGCAAGCTGGATGCTGAGAAGCTTGTGAAGGATGGGCCACCGCCGGGGAAAGAGCATCGCAAGCCCGAAAATTATTATAAGGATGTTCTGAAGGGTGCCCGCCTTATGGCGGATGAATGTTCTATGGATGTAATTTTTGAATAAAAATCGCTCATTTTGTCCTGTGCGCTGAAAACTTGTTCATATGCGCTTAAGCAATGCTGTTTGAATTTAAAATATTATCTTCTATGCGGCTGTTTATCAATTCTGAGAGATGGCAAGTCATCGGCTTCTGCCCCCGTGCCGCTAGTGCTGGGGTGTTTGGGGATAAACCTGAGGGCTCTTTTCCCCATGTTTGGGTCCTTCGAGGGAGGCGCTCAGCCCAACGAACAAGGCAACCGGACTATAATGCGTGAACACTCTCACTTAGCCATAGAATTCTATAATTTTAAATTTCGGCGAAGCCCCTGGTATTCGGAAGACCGAGTTCGGGGCGCTATCCACGCCTTGGCCGGACAGAGCCGGCTCCTCGCCCTAAGCGGCATAAGTCTTTAAGGACTCGAAAAGACCTCTCGAACAACGACCAGCTCTTGCCTCATCATGACGGTCAGTTTTAGCTTTCTCCACTGAGGTGCTCAACCCAGCTCAACCGGGGCACAGTCGCAGTGGTTCTTCTAGTGCTACCTTAGCCGATATAGCAGAACGTAAGGCACCAAAACATAGGAGCCGGGAAAACCCAACTATTGACCCAAGACATGATTCGGAGCCGATGCATATAATGCTATAAGTTCGGGGTGCCGCACTTGTTAAAGTGTTCGGACTTCTCACACCATGTTGAGGGGTATTGAAGCCCCTGGCGTATTTTTGCCGTACCAAAGTGTACGGGTGCAACATGTCGTTAAGGAACATAGATAAATATAAAAAAGTAATGCAAAAATAGACAAAAGCTATGCATTGTTTATTAGAAAGAGCTGCAATCAAAGAAGGACGATACAAATGATGCGATAAGCAAAAGGTTGGACTATGTAACATGTCCGCTCCAGGGGCAAGCTGTGGAATAATATGCGAAACAGGTATACTGCTCGTGATAGAGACCACCTGGGAGTTCCATAATGCGGCGCGGCTTGTCTGCTTCCCTGGTTCTTGCATCGTTTGTGCGGCAATTGAACTGCCGAACAGGCCTTCCGAAGAGTGGAGTCCTGAAAATAAGAGAAAATTAAAAAATCGGCAGCCCCTGGTACGGTTGAAGCCGTGTTTTGGGCGTGCCGTGATGGTGCCCCTCCCCCTATGCCCATGGTATTTCTAGAGCGTAGTTATGTACGCGAAGTACTGACGTCGCCTTTTTGCGAGGGCTGGGGTTGGGGCCGCATTGCTACGCCTGCTCGGATCGTGCCAGGCGGTCTTGTTGTAGGTTACTCCGGGCGCGCTTGACGGTGTCCGGTCGTTTAGTGGCCGGACTGGAGAAATGCCTGGAGAGGCTGCTTTGTACTTCCGCTGCCAGGGCCGCCGTGTGCTCCTCCGTTCGGAGGGAGCGTTCGGTGTTTCCATTGACCATAATTACTCCTCGAGGGCCTGGCATCTTGAGCTTAAGGTATGTGTAATGTGATACCGCATTGAACTTAGCGAATGCGGTTCGCCCGAGCAGTGCGTGATAACCACTGCGAAACGGGGGTATGTCGAAGATTAACTCCTCGCTTCAGAAATTATCCGGAGATCCGAAGACCACTTCAAGTGTGACTGAGCCTCTACAGTTGGCCTCTACACCTGTTATTACGCCTTTAAAGGTCATTTTGGTGGGCTTAATCCTCGAGGGATCTATGCCCATTTTCCGCACTGTATCCTGGTAAAGCAGGTTCAGGCTGCTGCCGCCGTCCATAAGGACTCTGGTGAGATGAAATCCATCAATAATTGGGTCTAGAACCAATGCGGCGAAGCCGCCGTGACGGGTGCTAGTGGGGTGGTCCCTTCGATCGAAGGTGATCGGGCAGGAGGACCATGGGTTGAACTTTGGGGCGACTGGCTCTATCGCGTATATGTCCCTTAATGCGCGCTTCCGCTCCCTCTTGGTGATGTGGGTTGCGTATATCATGTTCACCATCCGCACTTGTGGGGGAAAACCCTTCTGTCCCTTGTTGTTCGGCGGCCGAGGCTCCTCGTCGTCATCGCTATGCAGCCCCTTGTCTTCGTTTTCGGCGTTTAATTTGCCTGCCTGCTTGAACACCCAACAATCCCTGTTGGTGTGATTGGCCGGCTTTTCGGGGGTGCCATGTATCTGGCATAAGCGGTCGAGTATTCGGTCCAAACTGGTCGGGCCCCTAGGATTCCTTTTGAATGGCTTTTCCGCTGACCGGATTTAGAGCCTCTGAATCCGGCATTAACTGCCATATCATCTGCATTGTCGCCGTTAATGTGGTGCTTCTGTTTGTTGCAACACGACCTACCACTACTGTCCCTGGTGTCCGAATTACCAGGGTTCTTGGTTATATTGTTGCTACGAGCAAGCCAGCTGTCTTATCCCGCGCAAAAGCGGGTCATGAGTGTCGTGAGTGCTGCCATAGATTTCGGCTTTTCCTGTCCAAGGTGCCGGGCCAGCCACTCGTCATGGATATTGTGCTTGAAGGCTGCTAGGGCCTCGGCGTCTAGACAGTCGACTATTTGATTTTTCTTTGTTAGGAACCGTGTCCAGAATTACCTGGCCGATTCATCTGACTGCTGAATTACGTGACTTAGGTCATCGGCGTCTGGGGGTCGCACATAAGTGCCCTGGAAATTGTCGAGGAATGCGGCTTCCAGGTACTCCCACCAACTGATTGATCCTGTTGGCAAGCTGTTAAGCCAATGCCAAGCTAGTCCTTTAAGCTTGAGTGGGAGGTATTTGATGGTGTGGAAATCATCGCCGCGGGCCATGTGGATATGAAGGAGATAATCCTCGATCCATACCGCAGGATCTGTTGTGCCATCATATGATTCGATGTTTACGGGTTTGAAACCCTCAGGGATTTGATGATCCATTATTTCGTCTGTAAAGCAGAGTGGGTGTGCGGTGCCTCTGTACTGGGCTATATGTAACGCCCTCGATGCGGCTATATCTCCCACGTGTCGAAGCACGACTTAGAGGCATAACCGCATTGAAAGCAATGTCGCAAGTGAGGTAATCTTCACACAACCCATGTAATACATAAGGGAAAGAGATACATAGTTGGCTTACAATCGCCACTTCACACAATTACAAGAATAAAGCATTACATCATCCAAATACACTCAAGATCCGACTACGGAACCAAAATAAAAGAAGAACCCCAAATGCGACAAAGGTCCCCGATCGACCCCAACTGGGCTCCACTACTAGATCGAAACAACATAAAGGACAAGATCTTCATCGAGCTCCTCCTGAGCTTGGTTGCGTCATCTGCACGGTTCAACGATACCTGCAAGCTGGTTTTGGAAGTATCTGTGAGCCACAGGGACTCAGCAATCTCGCACCCTCGCGATCAAGACTATTTAAGCTTATGGGAAAGGTAAAAATATGAGGTGGAGCTGCAGCAAGCGACTAGCATATATGGTGGCTAACATACGCAAATGGGAGCGAGAAGAGAAGGCAAAGCACGGGCGATGAAAGTATGATCAAGAAGTGATCCTAAACGACCTACGTCAAGCATAACTCCAACACCGTGTTCACTTCCCGGACTCCGCCGAGAAGAGACCATCACGGTTACACACGCTATTGATTCATTTTAATTAAGGTCAAGTTTAGGTTTTCTACAACCGGACGTTAACAAATTCCCATCTGCCCATAACCGCGGGCACGGCTTTCGAAAGTTTAAATCCCTGCAGGGGTGTCCCAACTTAGCTCATGACAAGCTCTCACGGTCAACGAAGGAATAGACCTCCTCCCGAGACATTTCGATCAGACTCGGTATCCCGGTACAACAAGACATTTCGACAGGGTAAAACTAAACCAGCAACACCGCCCGATGCGCCGACATCCTGATGGGAGCTGCACATATCTCGTTCTCAGGGCAACACCGGATGGTCAAGCTACGAGTAAAACCAGCCCTCAAGTTTCCCCGAGGTGGCCCCGCAGGCTGCCCATTTCGGACCAACACTTAGACAAGCACTGGCCCGGGGGGGTTAAAATAAAGATAACCCTCGAGAGAGCGACTCCCAAGGGAAAAATAGGTGGCGGTGAGGCAAATGGTAAAATCAAGGTTGGGCATTGCTGGAGGAGCTTTACTTAAGGCGAACTGTCAAGGGGTTCCCATTATTACCCAACCGCGTAAGGAACGCAAAATCCGGGAACATAACACCGATATGACGGAAACTAGGGCGGCAAGAGTGGAACAAAACACCAGGCATAAGGCCGAGCCTTCCACCCTTTACCAAGTATATAGATGCATTAATTAAATAAGATATATAGTGATATCCCAACAAGTAAACATGTTCCAACAAGGAACAACATCTCCATGTTCCAACAAGGAACAAACTTCAATCTTCACCTGCAACTAACAACGCTATAAGAGGGCTGAGCGAAGCGGTAACATAGCCAAACAACGGTTTGCTAGGACATGGTGGGTTAGAGGTTTGACATGGCAATTTGGGAGGCTGACAAGCAAATGGTAGGCATCGTAGCATTGGCATAGCAAAAGAGCGAGCATCTAGCAAAGCAAAGATAGTAGTGATTTCGAGGGTATGATCATCTTGCCTGAAATCCCGCAAGGAAGAAGAACGAGTCCATGAAGAAGACAAACGGACGTAGTCAAACGGATCCTCACAACACGACGTTATCGGAACCAATCCGAAGAAGCAACACCGGAAAGAAGCAAACGACATAGTAAACAACCACCACAAAGACATGGCATGATGCACAAACAAGTATGATGCATGTCCGGTTTAATGAAGCATGACATGGCAAAGTGCACAAACAATCCTACAAATTAAGTGGAGCTCAATATGCATCGGGATGCATATTGACAAAACACCACATCAATTATTTAGTTCTCTCTCGTTTATGTACCCCAACAAAATTAAATGTTGATTAACATGGCAAGAGGTGAAGCATGACGAAACTACCTACTCTAGGCAAGTTTAAATGAGGCCGGAACAACAACCAACAAGTCCGGAAACTCCTCATGTGCATATTTTAAGGTTTGGTACTGTTCTGCCCTAAACACAATTTTAGAGTTGTTAAACATGCAAGATGAAAGCACCAGGTTAAACTAGGCATTTTTCTACCCCATTTACATATAAAGATTATTTAAATCGGAGCTACGGTTATTTAGTTATGAATTAAATCATTTTAACATGGCATAGGAGCAAAATTAAACAAACATCATTTTAGACATTTCAAACATAGATGAAAGTTGGATATTATTAATCTACACAAAATTCTGAGAAAGTTTCATATATAAAACATTTTAATCCGATGCACGGTTAGTGAGTTATTAAATGCATGAAGAACATGGACTTTTCTGCAAAACTGACAGGCTCCTGGAAATTAGATAAAATTGCCCAGAACTGAAAAAAACGATGCGGGCCGAATCTGGGCAAGCCCAACAGCAAGAAAAAAAACAGGAGGCGCTGGGAAGTGTGTGGCCTCACCCAGTGGGCTTCGGCCCGGACGTGGAGAGGAGAAGGCAGGCCGGTGGAGGAGAGAGGCAGGCCGCGGATCTGGAGCTGGGCTTGGCGCTGCGTTGGCCGGGAAGCTGGGCCGGCCCACGAAGGAGGAGGAGGCAGGCCGAACGAGGCCGGCTAGAGCTGGGCCGAAGGCGGGGCCCATGCGGGCACGGAGCGACCCGGTCGTCTCTCCCGATCCGATCGGGATCGAGGCAGGGCGGCGGTGGCGCTAGGAGACTCCGTCGACGGGGATGGCCGGAGCCGCGGCGGGCGGCGCCGGATCTGAAAGCAGGCGGCGGTGGCGGTCCTCCTCGGGCTCGGATCGAGGCCGGAGGAGTCCGGGATGGCGGCGGGGAGGCGTTCGGGCGCCGGGGCGCGCCGCGGCGAGCGAAGGCGGCTGCCGGCGATGGCGGTGGCGGACGGTGGCAGGCGTGCGGAGGAACGAGCGCTCGGGCGGCGGGGGGGTTCTGGCCCGGGCGTGCCGGCTCTGGGCGCCGCGGGCCCGCGCGGTGGAGAGAGGCGGCGGCGCTGACGTGGCACACCGTGGTTGGTCGCGGCGGGCGGCGCGGACATGTCCGTCGGCGGGGAAGAAATGTCCGGCGGCGCGGATCTGAGAATTTTTAGGGTTAGGGGAAGAATGAACCGCGAATTTCGGAGAGGGGGTGCTCTTTTATAGGTAGAGGGAGCTAGGAGAGTCCAAATGAGGTGCGGTTTTCGGCCACGCGATCGTGATCGAACGACCGAGATGATGGAGCAGAGTTAGGTGGGTTTTGGGCCAAAATGGAAGGGTGTTGGGCTGTAACACACACGAGGCCTTTTCGGTCCCTTGGTTAACTGTTGGAGTATCAAACGAAGTCCAAATGGTATGAAACTTGACAGGCGGTCTACCGGTAGTAAACCAAGGCCGCTTGGCAAGTCTCGGTCCAATCCGGAAATGTTTAATCCCCACACAAGAAAGAAAGGTAGAAATGACCAACGGAGGAGAACAGAACGCCGGAATGCAAAACGGACAACGGGGAAAAAGCTCGGATGCATGAGACGAACACGTATGCAAATGAAATGCACATGATGACATGATATGCAATGCATGACACGCAAGCAATGACAAGGCAACAACAGCGAATAACTGGACGACACCTGGCACATCGGTCTCGGGGCGTTACAACACTCCATCACTACGAGAGGATCTCGTCCCGAGATCTAGAATGTCACCGGAGGGAAAACGGAAGAGAAAGAGAAGAGGTAAAACTAAGTTGCTTCTTTGACAAACGAGTGAAACCAAAGAACCTTGCGAGGTTGAAAAAATTGAAAGAAAAGAATACATTGAAGATGAACGAAGTGGAAAACACTCCGTTAGGAAAAAGGAACAAGGAACGTTATGAGAACCCTGTAGGTTTGAAAGACATGAGAAAAAGGGTTGCAATGAACAAGAAGTACATGCAAGCACTCCGGTAGAAAACGAGAAGTACAAGGAACGATAAAGATCAATTACGTCAACACTCCGGTTGGAAATGGAAGGAATTGAACATGATCTTGGCAAAACAAGATGATGGGTCGAAGAGAGCGACATCACAATGCCTCCGGAACGAAAGAATAGAATATAGATAATTGAAATAGGAGAAATGACGAGAAAATGCCAATTTCTGCCAAAAGAGCTTGAGAAGGCATCCTTAGGAGAAGGGTCGAACGGAGTTGTTGAAAAAAAACCCAACAAAGAAAAGAACAGGGTTGTAGTGGGCTTATGGAGAACATCTCAAAACTATTAGGTGAAATTCTGCCACTAACAGGAACGATATATCCTATTGATAACAACAAGGAGATGAGAAGTTTAAATCACCGGGAGGATAGGTGAATAACTTGGGTCATTTATAAACACCACTATAGCAACAATCCTTAGGGAAGGCTTTAGGTGAAATATAACCCAAGATAACTCCATGGAAGCAAATTATGGGTTTAAAATACCTCATTCCTAACAACATGTGAATCATGAAACATGAACTCAAATTATCAAGAATGACATAATACCACCTCCGATGATACGGTAGAGAGAAATGCGCTCTGGATTGCAAGATGAAGAAATACTTGAGCTCCTTAGCCAAGAATCTCAATGAACACTTCGAGAAGGAATTTAAATCCTTCATGAACCAACATGTAGAACCTCCAAGAAGAACTCCGGTAACGAAAGGATAACGAGAAGAAAGAGAAGTTGAAAAACACAAGGTGAAACCTTGTAATGATTTAGATGGATCTCCGTGATAATTAGATCTTGGAACTCCGGGAAAGAAAAGATAAGGCATCTCAAACTGAGAATATGACATGATGAACCACTCCGGAAAAAGAAATTACTCATCCGGATGAAACAAGAATAAGAATTACATTATGCTCGTCCTTCATCAATTGAATTGATGACAACCAACGGATTTGGCACACTACTTATTCTCGTATCAAGGATTAAGAGAGATATAACTTAATCTTGAGAACGTCTTCAAGGAACCACCGGTAGGATTGGAACAACAAATGAATTGATATGATGGACAAGGAAGAGAGATCTTGAAAGAACCACCGTAAGAATTGAAAATGCTCGAAGTAGGGGTGCATCACCGGTAAGAATTAGCAAATGAACGAAGGTGCTTGAGACAAACTAGATACATGAGAACGAAGAGGTCAAGAACTGATTAGAGGATATTCGATTGATGCGCCGGCAAGATAGGAGAATGATAACTGACAGCTGAGAATGAATAAACCTGAATTGATGGACTCCGGATAACACACTGAGAAGACTCTTGAATATCTCCTGATGGGTGAAAAAGATTCTCACAATCGAAAACAATTATGAGAGGATGGCAACAAGCTAGCACCATGAATCTTGAAGAGAATAAAGCAAGATTAAAGAGAAACTCTTCTTCGGTCTTCAAATGTTGAGAATGACGACGACAAAACACCACCATGAATAATTTAGACACTCCAGAAGAATCAAAAACGAAGAGGTTGAGCCAACTATGAAAAGAATTTGAAAGATCTTGGAGAATTACGTTTGACTGATGATAATTCATTCTTACGTCAAACTTCAAAAAGAATTTGATGATAGCTCCGGGGAGATTAGAAGAGTCAGGTAAGACCCTGGGAAAAGACCTGTGGGTTAGGGCCCACTCAAAAGTTACACCGTTGAAATGATTTAAAAGAGAGGGTTGCTCCGGTTGAATTAAATGTCTTGAGTAAGATAGGACCTCGAAATAGCTTGAACGGATGCAAAGTGAAAACACAAATCTTTGAAATATCTTGAGCACTCCGGAATAAATGAGTAGCGAGAAATGAATGAATATGATGAGCAACGGTATGATAAAGCTTCTGAAACGAGGAAAGGATATGATCAACACCAAAGACTTGACTTGAATCCACCGGAGAAGATAAAAGAACAAAGAATGATAACTTGAAGCTCCGTTACGATCTTCATGAGAATCACCGGATAAGAATATTGACGGAAAAGGAATGGAGAAGCTTCCCATCAATAAAAGGATACTTGAATAAGAAATCTGAGTCCTCGAAGAAGAAGGGTGGGTGGGTGGGAAAAACAAAGACCACTTGGAACGGATGAAACAAGCACCGTTGAGAAGAAATGATAATTGATCTTGTGAATGTTGAAGTGATCGGATCCACTTGAAGAGAAACACGCCGTTGAAAAGAAATTTAGATGACAAGCTCGATGACCGAGAAGGATTAGTATTCACATCGGAGTATGAGAACACCATTAGGGGAAGGTATGGAATCAACATTTGACTTCGAAGCAACTCGAATACCACAACTCAAAACAAAAACAAAGGATTGGCTTGCAGAATAAGCCGGAACAAACATATGATAGAGATTTCGTCCGAAGTTTTCGTGGTGGGTCCTACACGGGCTCGATCGTACAGCACCATCATGTACAAGGCAGTGCACATGACATACGAAGCGTCCCCGAGTCGGCATAGCCAAGGACTCTTTAAGACACAACGAGACCACTGTAAAATCGACCGTGGATAGGCGGACCACTAGACGTCGAACCCCAATTTCAAATCACACATGTGTCAGAAAGATATCCTAAGAGCTACTAGAATTCCCACTTATAAACTCCCGAAATTTTCCTGGTTATGCAATCAGGTGTTGGGGATACAGGGGAAGCATAATATCTCACCCAAAACTAGCAAATCCTACATCCAGCTGTATCCATCCTTCAACACATAACCAAGAAACCTTCGGAAATCATCTACCTCAACCTTCGAAAAGCATCCGTTATACAAGTTATGGCGATACTCTCGAACTCCCGCACCAGTACTGGGTGGCGTCGAGGTTATCTCACCAGCGAACTTCATAAAGGAGATTTTCGATGTCGGCGTACTAAACTCAGGTATTCGAGAACTGCAATGATAAAATTATGACGACAACACCTCATAGCTCAACTCCCCGGGACACTTCCACTAAACCCCTGACAGGAGGCACCAAGACAATGTTCTCATCATAAAACCATCGGAACGATTCCAAGATACCCGCGTGATCCTAAATTTTTTTTGTGAAATTTGAGAAGAGAAGAGTCAAAACTCTACGTCAGGATGCCTTACCAGAGCGATGAAGGGACTGGGGAGTAAAAAGAATTCCTAACTCTCCGATATATAATTCCTAAATGACTCAAAACATTTTTCTAGACACAACTCGGCCGCTAATAACGATCAAGCAATGGGGCTCCTAAGGTCGGGGAAGGCTCTGATTACCAACTTGTAACGCCCTCGATGCGGCTATATCTCCCACGTGTCGAAGCACGACTTAGAGGCATAACCGCATTGAAAGCAATGTCGCAAGTGAGGTAATCTTCACACAACCCATGTAATACATAAGGGAAAGAGATACATAGTTGGCTTACAATCGCCACTTCACACAATTACAAGAATAAAGCATTACATCATCCAAATACACTCAAGATCCGACTACGGAACCAAAATAAAAGAAGAACCCCAAATGCGACAAAGGTCCCCGATCGACCCCAACTGGGCTCCACTACTAGATCGAAACAACATAAAGGACAAGATCTTCATCGAGCTCCTCCTGAGCTTGGTTGTGTCATCTGCACGGTTCAACGATACCTGCAAGCTGGTTTTGGAAGTATCTGTGAGCCACAGGGACTCAGCAATCTCGCACCCTCGCGATCAAGACTATTTAAGCTTATGGGAAAGGTAAAAATATGAGGTGGAGCTGCAGCAAGCGACTAGCATATATGGTGGCTAACATACGCAAATGGGAGCGAGAAGAGAAGGCAAAGCACGGTCGATGAAAGTATGATCAAGAAGTGATCCTAAACGACCTACGTCAAGCATAACTCCAACACCGTGTTCACTTCCCGGACTCCGCCAAGAAGATACCATCACGGTTACACACGCTGTTGATTCATTTTAATTAAGGTCAAGTTTAGGTTTTCTACAACGGGACGTTAACAAATTCCCATCTGCCCATAACCGCGGGCACGGCTTTCGAAAGTTCAAATCCCTGCAGGGGTGTCCCAACTTAGCCCATGACAAGCTCTCACGGTCAACGAAGGAATAGACCTCCTCCCGAGACATTCCAATCAGACTCGGTATCCCGGTACAACAAGACATTTCGACAGGGTAAAACTAAACCGGCAACACCGCCCGATGCGCCGACATCCTGATGGGAGCTGCACATATCTCGTTCTAAGGGCAACACCGGATAGGTCAAGCTACGAGTAAAACCAGCCCTCAAGTTTCCCCGAGGTGGCCCCGCAGGCTGCCCATTTCGGACCAACACTTAGACAAGCACTGGCCCGGGGGGGGGGGGTTAAAATAAAGATGACCCTCGAGAGAGCGACTCCCAAGGGAAAAATAGGTGGTGGTGAGGCAAATGGTAAAATCAAGGTTGGGCATTGCTGGAGGAGCTTTACTTAAGGCGAACTGTCAAGGGGTTCCCATTATTGCCCAACCGCGTAAGGAACGCAAAATCCGGGAACATAACACCGATATGACGGAAACTAGGGCGGCAAGAGTGGAACAAAACACCAGGCATAAGGCCGAGCCTTCCACCCTTTACCAAGTATATAGATGCATTAATTAAATAAGATATATAGTGATATCCCAACAAGTAAACATGTTCCAACAAGGAACAACATCTCCATGTTCCAACAAGGAACAAACTTCAATCTTCACCTGCAACTAACAACGCTATAAGAGGGGCTGAGCGAAGCGGTAACATAGCCAAACAACGGTTTGCTAGGACATGGTGGGTTAGAGGTTTGACATGGCAATTTGGGAGGCTGACAAGCAAATGGTAGGCATCGTAGCATTGGCATAGCAAAAGAGCGAGCATCTAGCAAAGCAAAGATAGTAGTGATTTCGAGGGTATGATCATCTTGCCTGAAATCCCGCAAGGAAGAAGAACGAGTCCATGAAGAATACAAACGGACGTAGTCGAACGGATCCTCACAACACGACGTTATCGGAACCAACCCGAAGAAGCAACACCGGAAAGAAGCAAACGACATAGTAAACAACCACCACAAAGACATGGCATGATGCACAAACAAGTATGATGCATGTCCGGTTTAATGAAGCATGACATGGCAAAGTGCACAAACAATCCTACAAATTAAGTGGAGCTCAATATGCATCGGGATGCATATTGACAAAACACCACATCAATTATTTAGTTCTCTCTCGTTTATGTACCCCAACAAAATTAAATGTTGATTAACATGGCAAGAGGTGAAGCATGACGAAACTACCTACTCTAGGCAAGTTTAAATGAGGCCGGAACAACAACCAACAAGTCCGGAAACTCCTCATGTGCATATTTTAAGGTTTGGTACTGTTCTGCCCTAAACACAATTTTAGAGTTGTTAAACATGCAAGATGAAAGCACCAGGTTAAACTAGGCATTTTTATACCCCATTTACATATAAAGATTATTTAAATCGGAGCTACGGTTATTTAGTTATGAATTAAATCATTTTAACATGGCATAGGAGCAAAATTAAACAAACATCATTTTAGACATTTCAAACATAGATGAAAGTTGGATATTATTAATCTACACAAAATTCTGAGCAAGTTTCATATACAAAACATTTTAATCCGATGCACGGTTAGTGATTTATTAAATGCATGAAGAACAGGGACTTTTCTGCAAAACTGACAGGCTCCTGGAAATTAGATAAAATCGCCCAGAACTGAAAAAAATGATGCGGGCCGAATCTGGGCAAGCCCAACAGCAGGAAAAAAAACAGGAGGCGCTGGGGAGTGTGTGGCCTCACCCAGTGTGCTTCGGCCCGGACGTGGAGAGGAGAAGGCTGGCCGGTGGAGGAGAGAGGCAGGCCGCGGATCTGGAGCTGGGCTTGGCGCTGCGTTGGCCGGGAAGCTGGGCCGGGCCACGAAGGAGGAGGAGGCAGGCCGAACAAGGCCGGCTGGAGCTGGGCCGAAGGCGGGGCCCATGCGGGCGCGGAACGACCCGGTCGTCTCTCCCGATCCGATCAGGATCGAGGCAGGGTGGCGGTGGCGCTGGGAGACTCCGGCGACGGGGATGGCCGGAGCCGCGGCAGGCGGCGCTGGATCTGAAAGCAGGCGGCGGTGGCGGTCCTCCTCGGGCTCGGAGGAGTTCGGGACGGCGGCGGGGAGGCGTTCGGGCGCCGAGGCGCGCCGCGGCGAGCGAAGGCGGCTGCCGGCGATGGCGGTGGCGGTGGCGGTCGGTGGCAGGCGCGCGGAGGAACGAGCGCTCGGGCGGCGGGGGGGTTCTAGCCCGGGCGGGCCGGCTCTGGGCGCTGCGGGCCCGCGCGATGGAGAGAGGCGGCGACGCTGACGTGGCACGCCGTGGTTGGTCGCGGCGGGTGGCGCGGACATGTCCGTCGGCGGGGAAGAAATGTCCGGCGGCGCAGATCTGAGAATTTTTAGGGTTAGGGGAAGAATGAACCGCGAATTTCGGAGAGGGGGTGCTCTTTTATAGGTAGAGGGAGCTAGGAGAGTCCAAATGAGGTGCGGTTTTCGGCCACGCGATCGTGATCGAACGACCGAGATGATGGAGCAGAGTTAGGTGGGGTTTGGGCCAAAATGGAAGGGTGTTGGGCTGCAACACACACGAGGCCTTTTCGGTCCCTCGGTTAACTGTTGGAGTATCAAACGAAGTCCAAATGGTACGAAACTTGACAGGCGGTCTACCGGTAGTAAACCAAGGCCGCTTGGCAAGTCTCGGTCCAATCCGGAAATGTTTAATCCCCACACAAGAAAGAAAGGTAGAAATGACCACCGGAGGAGAACGGAACGCCGGAATGCAAAACAGACACCGGGGAAAAAGCTCGGATGCATGAGACGAACACGTATGCAAATGAAATGCACATGATGACATGATATGCAATGCATGACACGCAAGCAATGACAAGGCAACAACAGCGAATAACTGGACGACACCTGGCACATCGGTCTCGGGGCGTTACACTATATCATGACGTAGCTCCAATGAGCTTTGTCTACTGTGTTCGGCCCTGCCGAATTTGTGGTTGGCGTGATGGTTGCCGTCTCGAGCCGTGGGGCTCCCACGCGATTTGTAGATCGATCTTGTTTGCCTTGCCTTGTCCTCCAACATGTCTCGTAAGTCTGGCGCATAGTCCCGTGCCTTGGTACGGGGTGCGGCTTGAGTGGAGGGCCGTGAGGCCTCTCTGTCGCGGCCACGAGGTGGCCGGTCGGCCGCATCAAGTGCTTCCTCCTCTAATTGGGGTAGCAACCTGCGCTTTGGGTAGCTCTTGGAGGGGCGTTCGAGTTTATGCTCTTCGGCCGCAGGGACTTCAGTCCATCTGTCGACTAGCAAATCTTGATCAGCTCTAAGCTGTTGCTGTTTTTTCTTGAGGCTTCTTGCCGTGGCCATAAGCCTGCGTTGAAAACGCTCTTGCTCGACGGGATCCTCTGGCACGAAGAATTCGTCATCGTCGAGGCTTGCCTCATCTTCAGAGGGAGGCATATAATTATCGTCCTCGACCTCTCTATCTGCTGCTCTCTCATGAGGGCTGGTTTCTCCATCCTCCTGTGCTAAATCTTGCTGGAGGGGGTTTTCTTTGGTGTTTTCCGGATTATTATTATCTCCCGTGCTGGAATCACCGTGTTTGTTTTGGCGGGATTTTGAGCGGCGCCGCTAACGTCGGCGCTTAGGCTGTTTCTTGGAGGGGTCATCCTCCGCTGTTCCATCGCCATCTCCCTCTTTTGGGGTGTCCACCATGTATATATCATACGACGAGGTGGCTTTCCAGGGCCTAGTAGGCGCTGGTTCTTCATCATCTCCTTCATCGGCGTCCATACCGTCGATGTCTTCGGAGTCGAAGTCGAGCATGTCGGTTAAGTCGTCGGCAGTGGCTACAAAGTGGGTGGTGGGTGGGCTTTGAATTTCTTCATCGTGCGAATCCCAACCTTGCTGGCCGTAGTCCGGCCAGGGCTCTCCTGATAAAGAGAGAGACTTCAGTGACTTCAGAATATCGCCACAAGGCGAGTGCTGAAAGATGTCCGCGGCAGTAAACTCCATGATCGGCGCCCAATCGGATTCGATTGGCCGGGGCGCGGAGGGTTCGGAGTCCGGAAAGGAGTCCGGCTCCTTGGAGTCACGAGTCTCACGGAGTGCGGGGCTGGTGTTCGGCTCAATCGCCGTTGGGATTGCAGCCCCCGAGGCGGCGTCCAACCGCCCATCTTTGATCGGCGCAGTTGGCTCCGAATTAAGGATCGGAGCCGATGTGGGTGCGGCCTCCAGGGCACTGTTCGGCGGCAGAGCTAGATCATGCTCGTCGGGACAGTGCGGCACGCTCGGCAGTGGCTCGAATCCGTTGAGGATCAAGTCCCCGCGGATGTCAGCCGTGTAGTTTAAACTTCCAAATCTGACCTGACGGCCAGGGGCGTAGCTTTCGATCTGCTCCAGGTGGCCAAGTGAATTGGCCCGCAGTGCGAAGCCGCCGAAGACGAAGATCTGTCCGGGGAGGAAGGTCTCACCCTGGACTGCATAACTATTGATGATCGTAGGAGCCATCGAGCCTGACGGCGACGACACAAAGGAACTCTCAATGAAAGCACCAATGTCGGTGTCAAAACCAGCGGATCTCGGGTAGGGGGTCCCGAACTGTGCGTCTAGGCTGGATGGTAACAGGAGGCAAGGGACACGAAGTTTTACCCAGGTTCGGGCCCTCTCGATGGAGGTAAAACCCTATGTCCTGCTTGATTAATATTGATGATATGGGTAGTACAAGAGTAGATCTACCACGAGATCGAGGAGGCTAAACCCTAGAAGCTAGCCTACGGTATGATTGTTGATGTGTATGTTGTCCTACGGACTAAAACCCTCCGGTTTATATAGACACCGGATAGGGTTAGGGTTACATAGAGTTGGTTACAATGGTAGGAGATCTAAATATCCGCATCGCCAAGCTTGCCTTCCACGCCAAGGAAAGTCCCTTCCGGACACGGGACGGAGTCTTCAATCTTGTATCTTCATAGTCCAGGAGTCCGGCTGAAGGTATAGTTCGGCCATCCGGACACCCCCTAATCCAGGACTCCCTCACCAGGGGAGGGGAATCACACTTCACCTGACCAAGGCTTGGAGCTCGAATCTGATGACTCTCTAGGGTGGCTGGGACAGTCGGGCCACATAAGAAGTTTCGAGGCCTACATTAGATCAACCTCGGGAAAATCTACTAGGGAAACCGATGTCAGATTGGTTCGGAATAGAATTTCTCTCTCACCCACCCCCATGTCGCCTACCATCCCAATAATTTAGGACCAACCGACATCTGGGATCTGGCATATATTATACAACAACCAAAAGAAACAGTCCTAAAGTTCTGGACGTGATTGTAATAAAAAACAAAATCCTAGATTGCTCGGATGGGGAGGGGCTAGCGGCATTCCGTCATAACTGCCACAATGAAGAAATTGGCAAAGCTATTGCTCGGGGACGCCCTAGAACATTAATCGAGCTATTTCACATAGTGTCAAAGTATTGCTCCATGGAGGATGCATGGTCAGCCAATTAGTGGCACCAAGAACCTAGCTCGAATCAACACGAATTAGGTGAGGATAGCCGGAGCCCTCGTCGTAATCGGCACCCAAAGCGCGCCATCATCGATATATATGATGATCAGCCGACACACAAGAAAAAACAATCAAGAAATGGACCTAGGTCAACGCTAGACACGATATTGGATGAACCTTGCGCAACTCACTCCACTTCCTCAGATAAACCTCTAACTCATAGGCTGAGAACCTTTTGGATTGTCAGGCAACTAGAAAGGGGAGAGTGGAGCTCCTGGATAAGCTCGACACACGGTTAAGCCGAGGAATCACAACCAATAATGTGGAACAACCGTCTGAAGACAATGACGTCCTAATGATATACGAGACTCATTCCTCGAGAAACTAGCGAAATCGAGCTCTTAGAGAGGTCTGCCACATTGACCCTGCAATGACTTCAGCCAGATGGTCGGATATTACGATCACCTTCGGTCATGAGACCAACCGATAGGAGTCCACATCCGAGAAGTTGCGGCCTTCGTCCTCGACCTTATCATCGACGCCTATGATTGACCAAAGTCCCGATTGACAGCGGTAGTAGCCTAAACCTCATCTACGAGGATACTTTGCAGAAGATGTAGTTCGACAGATCACACATCGAACCAAGCCGGGCAGCCTTTAAAGGTATACCCCCGGAAAGGAAGCATGGTGCATCGGCAAGGTCATGCTAGACATGGTCTTCGGAACACCCGAGAATTATCGTTCCATTCCGAAGCGGCTACTTCGCACTCCTCGGACGAGATGCGTTGGCCAAATTTCACGTCGTATCCCATTATGCTTACATAAAGCTCAAAATTCCATGGCCCAACGGTGTGATCACAATAAATTGCAATGCAGACCGATCGCTGAGGGCATTTTTGGTTGTCATCTACGAATTTGCATGCATTGCATACATGTCCCAGTTGGGCCTAGTTGGGGGAAAACAGGCAAAAACCAACATCTTCACCTCGTTTGATTGCCCACATCGAGGCTACATGCATTAGGGGATCCGTTTTGGCATGGTGTTTGGTGTCCTGCATTGTCTCCACTCATGCAACTACACAGTGTTTGGTTGTATACACGAGATATGATTAAGAGTTAACAACTAAACATAACACATAGAGTTACACAATGCCATGGCGACTGGTGGACGCTGGCGATGACGCAAGCAACTAGTTCGCTACGCCGCTACGGGCACCTTCCACCGCGTCCGACGGCGGCGCGCGATCTAGTTTCTTGCATCGTCGCCATAGATAAAGTTTGCACAGAGGGACGAATAGAAGGGCATTGAGGTAGATGCACGGGTGGAGAAAAAATGCAGGGTGAATTCCATGGCAACGTCAGTGTAGTAGGACGAGGTAGAGGAGGTCAAAAGGAACGACGCTGGGGACGACACTAGTGTAGTAGGACGCCGCGAGGAGGCCAAGAGTAACAATGCCGATGACAGAAGGCCAAGAGGAACAACACTAATGATGACATCAGTGTTGTACGATGCGGGTGAGGGGACCAAGAGGAATCACGCAAGCAATGGTGACAGTGCAGTAAGACACGAGACAGGAGGTCGAGAGGAACCACGTCGGCGATGGTGACAGTGTAGAAAGACGCCTGCGATGATACCAAGAGGAACAACCTAGGTGAGGAGGCCGAGAGGAGGATTAGATGGGATGAAGGAGATTAATGAGTGTCATTAAAACATATCACACACATGCATATTTACATCTTGTGAGGAAGATGTAGATCTATTCATCTATGTTCGTCGAAATAAAAAACATGTAACATGAAAGTCATCTGGAACTGCAAGATGAGGCCAAATTCTTCCCGCGCAGGTTTGGTTGAGGTGTATGCATGCTACAAACATGGCCCGAGAGCCGAGAATAAAACCGCAACACCCTAGAGGCAGAATCCGAGACCCTCTCAGTCGAGGAATTATCGACGCTATGTGCAATAGTCAATAAAGACAATGTTGTCCTCGACAAACAGTCCAAAACAATGTCATTCAAACCATACAATGAGATTGTTAAATTTCAAGTCCACCCCGAGGATCCTCCCAAGATGGCCTCCATTGGAACTCGTCTAGATGTTGCGCTGGATGAAGCACTACATAATTTCCTTCAGGAAAATTGTGATATCTTCGCTTTGCACCCTTCTGACATGCTAGACATCCCAAGAGACCCCGCAGAGCATAGCCTTAATATCATTGAGGGATTCAACCTAGTCAAATAGTCATTCCGGAGGTTCTCGGAACCAAAGATGCATGCATTGGGAGAAGAACTAGCCTAGCTACTAGAGGCCGGATTCATTCGAGAAATCAAACACTCATATTGGTTGGCCAACCTCGTCATGGTACCGAAGAAGGACAAATCCTAGCGCCTGTGCATTGATTTCAAAGACATTAACAAGGATTTCCCAAAGGACCCTTTCCCGCTACCACGAATCGACCAAATAGTCGACAACACAACCGACATGTTTTATTAAGCTTCCTAGACGCATACTACGGATATCACCAGATAATGATGAAGGAGTCTGACCAGGCGGCCACCACGTTCATAACTCCCTACTGTTCGTTCTGCTTTAATACTATGAATACCATGCCCTTTGGGCCCAAAAATGCTGGCGCAACTCACCAGCGTATGGTACAGACATGCTTGGTGTCACAGATCAGCAAAACAGCGAGGCCTATTGTAACATCCCAAAATTCTAAATTTTGGAATGTTATATTAAATAGATATATTTGATTGACTGTTTGATTGATTGACTGAAAGTGAGTGAAATTCGAAACTTTTTGAAAGTTAAATGAGAGGGAATAAAATGACTTTCCCAAACTTTCATCTTGCTCCCCGTGAATTCAAATTATTTTCACCACAAAACCCTGGAGAGAAGATGACATGACTTCTTCCATTTATTTAAATGAAAAGGGGTTGAAAAGATTTGAATTTTATTTGGAAATATTTCCAATCCAGAAACTTTATGCAACTCAATGATTTTCAAGAGCGAAGATAAAATGACTTCTTCAAATTATATGAAATATGAGTTGGGAGTTTCAAAGAATTAAATTTAAAGTTCTTTTGAATTTATTTTCAATTTGGAGTTATTTGAGTTTTATTCAAATTATTTTTCTCCAAAAATAAAATATATGGAAATTAGGGTAACATGATTCCCTACAACAGAAAATTGGAGAGAAATAAATTTGAAATCATTTTGTTTTTTTTAAAATGATTTTTTATTGGATTTTATTAGACCAGTAGCACTCTTTGATTTATCTAAATTTGTGCGGATTTTATTTGGCATTATAAAAATGTCCATGTTGTAGAAAATCTCTTTCTGCAAATTTTGGTATATTATATGCCTATATAATTTTTTTTATTTCTATTTGTTTTATTCTGATTATGTTTGTCTGAAAAAAATATTCCCGGGGGCCAACTGGGCCGAAGCCCAGTCAGCCGGCCCAAGTGAGTCACCCGGACTCGCCGGAGTCCGAGCGAGCCACGCCGGCCATCGCCCCTCCTCCACGCCACCACTTCCCCTCCCCTCGCCCTTACAAGGCCAGCCCCGCCGCCCCTCGCCCCTCTCTCTCCTCCCCGCTCTCGCATCGCCGCCGCGGCCAGATCCGCCGCTGCCGCCGGACGCCGCCGCCGCTGCACCACCGCCACCGCGCCGCGCTGCGCCTGCTCGCCCCGCGCCGCCTCTGCCCGCACTTCGCCGCTGTCGCCGCTCCTCGTAGTCGCCGGAGCCGCGCCACCTCACCGGAGATCCGCCGCCGGTTCCTCACCAAAGAACCGCCCCGAACCGGTATAAAACCGCCCGGTCCGGTTTATTTTCCTTTAGGTTTATTTTGGTTTTTGTTTTTAAAAAAGAAGAAGAAGAAAAACCGGTTTAGTTTTTTTAGTTAGATCTATTTAGAGAAAGTTCTCTGTTTAGAACTAGTTAGTGAATGTTCGTTATTTAGTGTTTTCCCTTTTCTGTTAATTTCGGCCAGGGACCCATCCGTGAAGATTTTATTTACAGATTAGTCCCTGATTTTCAAATGACTATAACTTTTTACTCGTTAGTCCAAATCCAACGAAACCAACGCTCACTTCTTCATTATGATCCCCTCTATCCAGTAATCCAACTCAAACATGTTTTTGAAAAGTTTAAAAATTTGAATTAGATCAGATTTGAATTCAAACTTCGTTTGATCTTAACTTGAGTTTCCTAGCTCCGTTTAAGTTGATTCTTTTGCAAATCGAAGCTCTTGACCTAAACTTTCTGATAAGGCAAAATTCATATAATTTTGGTACTGTTAGAAATTGTTTTATGTTGCAAGAGTTGTTTGCTTGGTTTTGATGTTTTTCGAATTGTCTTCTTCGATCTTTCTGATCTTTGAGTGATTGCTTATGTGTGGTTAATATTGCTTGCTTACGATAGATTGACCGGAGTGAGACGAGTAGATCTATCAAGAGTTTTGAGTGGGAATCATCTTCATCAACATTGCAGGCAAGTTCACACTTTGATCATATCCCCTTTCATACCCAGTTTTTATGCATTAGTTTCACCCTCAAACATTGCATGAGTAGGATTGATAACATGTGGGTATTGGGAAGTAGTTGATGAGGTAGGAACCTATTGCCCTGCATTCAAACCTTGGGAGTTACTATTACGCTATGCTTACATTGCCATGCTATGCTCGTAGACGTGGATTGGGTTTGAGAGTATTTCATGACAGATGTGAGATTGTTAATTAATGGTTCAACTTAAGGTGGCAACTTTAATACACATCTGGGTGGATTGCTAGGGGAACCCTGGGGATATACCAGTGGACTTGCCCGGACACCTGGGGAAATACCAGTGTTGTCCTAGGAGATCCCGGGGATATACCGTGTGATCATCCTACGGCCCGCCACCCAGGCTCAAAGGGATCATAAGATTATTCATGCTAGAAACTTCCGTGTGCAGCCACAAGCTATTATGGGCTCTAGCATGGTTGATTAAGTCGTGTGAACTCTTACAGTGGTAGACTAGCAGATGTAGGGGTTGTAGGTGGAACGGTCTACCCATCGTAAGGTGCAAACGCTTCTGAAAGACTATGTCTCGGTCATCCGTTTCTCAAACACCTTGTAGTGCAGGAAATCCAACGGAGGAGATCGGGTCTTGTGGGGAAAAGTTCGTAAACCTCTGCAGAGTGTACAAACTAATCATGATTAGCCGTGTCCCCGGTTATGGACATCTTGAGTCTATGGTACTTGGATTATTCTGTTGATCTCATCACGTTACTTTAAATTAAGTTTGTTGGGTTTAATGATGTTATTTAATTGGGATTGCGAATGCTGTCAACCATTCTCAATGTTCAACAACCACCATGATAGTTAAATAAAATTTATTCCTTTGTAGTAGGGAAAAATTGGCTTTTCGCAAAAACTATAACCATAGAGCTTTTCCACCAGCCAAATATGCATGTCGTGATAGCCATTGTTCATCATTTCTCTCTATGGTGTGAATTTGCCAGTACATTCAATGTACTGACCCTTTGTGGCTGCAACGTCTCATGTTACAGGAATCTTACGACGAGTAAGTGATACGTTAGGGTTACGATTTCTACACTCAAATTTGCCGTTGGTGTTGATGGGACTCCACAACCTTGTTACTTCCGCTATTTGGATTGAGGTAATAGTATTTACGTTACTTTTTACATGTGATTTACCTCTGTTATAAATCCTCGAGTACTGTGTGTGTCAGCATACCGATCCAGGGATGACACTTAAGCACAGAGACTTGATCCATTCGGGTCGGGTCGCTACAAGATGGTATCAGAGCACATGTTGACTGTAGGACGTGACCCTAGAAACTGGCAAGCCCATAGGAAAGATTTTTCTCTAAAACTTTACTCTTCAAAAGGGTCTTTTACCTCTCTTCTCTTCTGAGCTTATTCAAATATCCCCTTTTAGTGAGACCATACCCCCTTTTCCCTTTTGACCCCACGAAGATTCGACTAATGAGACCACTCCAAGATGTACAAGATATCGGACAACCGAGACCATTCAGAATGAAGAGGATTTTACCATACATTACGATAATGGAAACTACAAACTGTTGAAGACTCTGAAGACTAGGAAAATTGGAGGCTCTGAAGAATTTCCAGATTTGTGTGACCTAGGAAGGCAACCCTTATGGAACTTGGCAGACTATGGAAGTTGTCAATACTCGAGATCAAGGTGTATCGGAGAAAGACCGGAGCATGGAGCATGAGAACTCAAAGTTTTGTCAAGAAAACCCTAAGGCAGGAGATATCAACTATGGAAGATAGCTCATGGCAATGACAAGGGCAGAAACACCGTTATCCGTGATGTCATCGCCGCTGATGCTATTGCCACCGTGCTGAGTTAAGGATGCATTTCTTCAGAATGGATTTGATGGAAGAAGGCTGATGGAGCACCTATCAGTAAGATGAAGTTTTAACCTTAGGCAGTGTATCACCAGGATCTGGAGTAGTACATCAAGAAGTTTAAGGTGGAGCTCCATGAAGCCGTATTTTGACAAGGAAGCATTTCGTGAAGAACTTAGGTCCAAGAAGCTGAAGTAGCAAGCTGGAGGAGCAAAACTCGAGAAACCGGAGATTCGTCAGGAACTAGACCATGGTTCATGCCAAGGATGCTGAAACCTAGAAGTTTGAAATGCAACTTCGGAGTATTAAAGAATGTCACGAGAGACTTCACGTCAATAGAGATGATCTGGCAAAAGAACTTGAGAGAGACAAGCATGATCGGAAGAAGCCATTGAAGGCATGAACAAGGCTTGAAGAGTTTGGAGACGTTGAAGATTTATTGACCTTAGAAGACCAAACCCCTGTTATATACCTACGTTAGATGCGACGATTGTGAGGTGTCATTTGTTTGATGTTTTTCGACAGCCACAACAAAAATCTGTCTTTTCAAAACTATTGTTTGCATTGTGTGTATCCCTCTCTATCTCTCTGATCTCACCCCAAACCCATGGATGCAATAGAGGACGAATGGAGATGAACTCATGTTTCCTTGGACCGATAAGTCAATTGGAGACGGACCGATGGATTCAGAACATGGAGGATCACATGGAGAATAACCCTATAGTTGGAAACGATATGACCCAGCATGCTCTTCAGTGCTTTGAAAGAGGTGCTGCTACTTGGTGGAGGATATACGAAACCATGAATGGATGGCAAGGAGTAACCACTTGGAGAGAATTAAAGTTGACTCTGCAAAGATCTCACCTTGTGTCCCAGAAGTTGAAGCCTTATGGAAAGGATATGAGGAAACCTTGTGCATGCAAGATTTTTGGAAAAATAGGACACACACATAAAGAACACAAGGATGAATGCACTAATTGTGAAGGAAGTCACCCAGTTGAAGAATGCCCAACTAGGCAGATTACTTGTTTCTTGTGTGAAAGGACTACCCACTATCCTGCTCAGTGTCGCATTTACCCGATAGTACAACGAACCATCCAGCAGAAGAAAGAAGTAATGAAAGGAGCCCTCATGGAAATTTTAGAAGAACCCGCGATGAAGGAAGATGTTGGGGACACACCCAAAGAAGAACCAATTAAACCCTACACTAAGTCTTGCTATTCATGTGGAGAAGAAGGTCACATCTCCCAAAATTGTTTGAATGGGGATCTAGTAGAATTCCCGACAGAGGAAGTAGAGTATGACCCACAAGAAATAGAAGCCATGATTGGCATGGAAAGGTCTAGGAAGAGAAGCAGATTTGATTCCAGGAAGGACCTGAGTCATATCACTTGTTATAGGTGCAAGGAGTCAAGGCACTACCTCAACAGTTGCCCAAAAAGGAAACCTCGATACTTGTCAGAAGTAATATGTTTTAGTTGTAATGGAGCAGGGCACTTTGCCAGAGAATGCCCCAAGGAGAAGGAAACTTGTGCTAGATAGTTGAGTTTGCAACAAAAGAAATGGAGTAGTAGAAGCGAGAACATTTTCTTTTATATCGAGGTGTTGAGATGAGACATGTAATGGAAAAGCGAGAGATTGTAATCACTTGTGAATGAACAAAGTTAGCATCGTTGGTACTGATATGGATTTTATGATTTGTTACTCTATGAAGAAGAATTTTGGCCATTCTGAGGATATGAGAAATATGGTCTATGGAAGATTTGTGCATTTTAAGGGTGGTAGTAACTATAAGAACCGTTGACCCCTGGAAAAGATAAGGATACTCCACTGACTGGATTTCGGACAAAATGAATACAAGTTTGTCTCGATATGTGTGATACTCCAAGAGTATGTGCGATGAAGTTGGAGACCGTCAGTTGTTTGGACCAAATGTGATCAAGGAGTCAGAAGAGAATGTTAAGTTTATTCGAGATAGACTGAAGGTAGCTCAGTCCAGGCAGAAGAGTTATGTAGACTCAAAAACTCAAGGAGGCAGTCTATGAAATTGGAGACAGAGCATGTCTTCGTGTGCCCCCTCTGCGAGGAGTTAAACGATTTGGAGTTAAGGGAAAGTTAGCCCCGAGATTTGTAGGACCATACCGAGTTTTGGAGCGTATGGGAGAAGTGGCCAACAAGTTGGAGTCACCCGAAGGACTGTCAGGAGTTCAAGATGTGTTTCACGTTTCCCAGTTGAAGAAGTGCCATGCAGAGATGGCCAATACTCCCCTGTAAGGACGCTTGACGCTGGAAAGGATAATGATGTTCCACGAAGTGGAATATGGACTTCATAAGTATAAGTTTTTATCTCGGTATGAGGGATATCCCACGAGGATGAAGAGATGAATTACTATTGGATATAAAGGAGGTATGATGTCGGAAATATGGATCAGTGGAAACTCCATGATGAGTCTGAGTAATCATGTCCTAGTTTGGTGCCAATAGAAGGAATGGAGACAATACAATTGGATGGATTTAAGAATACTAGGAAGTTGGAAGTTGGAATAACGATCAGTTTCCCCGAGGATGAGTTCAAGGTTTACAAGTAATGAGTTGGGCCATAACCCACAGGCCCCAGGACCTGCCAAGAAGCAAGCACATTCTTGCTGAAGGAAAACCCCTGGAGGAAGTTATGATTTTATCGACAGACGATCTTATAGGAGTTACGCAAAACTTGAGAGATTGTGAAGGAACGATAGATATTTGTTTGGCTTGCGGAATCAATGGATTTATCCGAACCTTGGTTCGTCGACAAGAGAAATTCTGCAATGCTTGTGAGGATGACCGAGTGTTAGAATGCGAGATTCGCTAAACCGTATACAAAGTAATGATTTGGGTGCGGGATGGATTGATCACCATACCGACTTACTCTTATTGTTCGCCTTGATATATGGGATGGTAGATCTGAGTGACTTACCTATAGTAGAGAGACGACGATCAAAACCCTGTTTAAACCTTAGAATGGTATAGCAATTTTTCCCTTGTATAAGGCAGCTTTTGCCAACCGTAGGTTATACGGTGAGGATCAACCCAGACCCATTTCCTGCAGGAGAAACCATAAATTATTGACCACCATGAGAGATATCGATAGTTGATTAGTATTGACGCCAGACCCGTCAGCTAAGAAGACCCAGTCTCGGAATAACCTTACCAGGATGAAAGTACCCAAGAATTGAGAAAAAGGTTATGCCACTACCGAAAGAGCCCAGATAAGGAATTATCCTGAAGATCTGAGAAGACCAACATTGTTAACAATATGGATGAAGTATATGAGTTTTGATGAAACCGTAACCATACTTCTAAGGGTGGTAGCACCCCAGACCCCGAGACGATTGATGAAATTTTGAAGAGACCCCGAACCTAACCTTTTCTTTCTAGCCTCTCCGAATCTCGAGGACGAGATTCCTTTTAAGGGTGGTAGGTTTGTAACATCCCAAAATTCTAAATTTTGGAATGTTATATTAAATAGATATATTTGATTGACTGTTTGGTTTATTGACTGAAAGTGAGTGAAATTCGAAACTTTTTGAAAGTTAAATGAGAGGGAATAAAATGACTTTCCCAAACTTTCATCTTGCTCCCCGTGAATTCAAATTATTTTCACCACAAAACCCTAGAGAGAATATGACATGACTTCTTCCATTTATTTAAATGAAAAGGGGTTTTGAAAAGATTTGAATTTTATTTGGAAATATTTCCAATCCAGAAACTTTATGCAACTCAATGATTTTCAAGAGCGAAGATAAAATGACTTCTTCAAATTATATGAAATATGAGTTGGGAGTTTCAAAGAATTAAATTCAAAGTTCTTTTGAATTTATTTTCAATTTGGAGTTATTTGAGTTTTATTCAAATTATTTTTCTCCAAAAATAAAATATATGGAAATTAGGGTAACATGATTCCCTACAACAGAAAATTGGAGAGAAATAAATTTGAAATCATTTTGGTTTTTTTTAAAATGATTTTTATTGGATTTTATTAGACCAGTAGCACTCTTTGATTTATCTAAATTTGTGCGGATTTTATTTGGCATTATAAAAATGTCCATGTTGTAGAAAATCTCTTTCTGCAAATTTTGGTATATTATATGCCTATATTTTTTTATTTCTATTTGTTTTATTCTGATTATGTTTGTCTAGAAAAAAAAATTCCCAGGGGCCAACTGGGCCGAAGCCCAGTCAGCCGGCCCAAGTCGCCGCCGCCTCCTTCCTCCCGTGCTCCACCCGGACTCGCCGGAGTCCGAGCGAGCCACGCCGGCCGTCGCCCCTCCTCCACGCCACCACTTCCCCTCCCCTCGCCCTTATAAGGCCAGCCCCACCGCCCCTCGCCCCTCTCTCTCCTCCCCGCTCTCGCATCGCCGCCGCCGCGGCCAGATCCGCCGCTGCCGCCGGACGCCGCCGCCGCTTGCGCTCGCCACCGCTGCACCACCGCCACCGCGCCGCGCCGCGCCGCCTCTGCCCGCACTTCGCCGCCGTCGCCGCTCCTCGTAGTCGCCGGAGCCGCGCCGCCTCGCCGGAGATCCGCCGCCGGTTCCTCACCAAAGAACCGCCCCGAACCAGTATAAAACCGCCCCGGTCCGGTTTATTTTCCTTTAGGTTTATTTTGGTTTTTGTTTTTAAAAAAGAAGAAGAAGAAAAACCGGTTTAGTTTTTTTAGTTAGATCTATTTAGAGAACGTTCTCTGTTTAGAACTAGTTAGTGAATGTTCGTTATTTAGTGTTTTCCCTTTTCTGTTAATTTCGGCTAGGGACCCATCCGTGAAGATTTTATTTACAGATTAGTCCCTGATTTTCAAATGACTATAACTTTTTACTCGTTAGTCCAAATCCAACAAAACCAACGCTCACCTCTTCATTATGATCCCCTCTATCCAGTAATCCAACTCAAACATGTTTTTGAAAAGTTTAAAAATTTGAATTAGATCAGATTTGAATTGAAACTTCATTTGATCTTAACTTGAGTTTCATAGCTCCGTTTGAGTTGATTCTTTTGCAAATCGAAGCTCTTGACCTAAACTTTCTGATAAGGCCAAATTCATATAATTTTGGTACTGTTAGAAATTGTTTTATGTTGCAAGAGTTGTTTGCTTGGTTTTGATGTTTTCCGAATTGTCTTCTTCGATCTTTCTGATCTTTGAGTGATTGCTTATGTGTGGTTACTATTGCTTGCTTACGATAGATTGACCGGAGTGAGACGAGTAGATCTATCAAGAGTTTTGAGTGGGAATCATCTTCATCAACATTGCAGGAAAGTTCACACTTTGATCATATCCCCTTTCATACCCAGTTTTTATGCATTGGTTTCACCCTCAAACATTGCATGAGTAGGATTGATAACATGTGGGTATTGGGAAGTAGTTGATGAGGTAGGAACCTATTGCCCTGCATTCAAACCTTTTAGTTACTATTACGTTATGCTTACATTGCCATGCTATGCTCGTAGACGTGGATTGGGTTTGAGAGTATTTCATGACAGATGTGAGATTGTTAATTAATGGTTCAACTTAAGGTGGCAACTTTAATACACATCTGGGTGGATTGCTAGGGGCACCCCTGGGGATATACCAGTGGACTTGCTCGGACACCTAGGGAAATACCAGTGTTGTCCTAGGAGATCCCGAGGATATACCGTGTGATCATCCTACGGTCCGCCACCCAGGCTCAAAGGGATCATAAGATTATTCATGCTAGAAACTTTCGTGTGCAGCCACAAGCTATTATGGGCTCTAGCATAGTTGATTAAGTCATGTGAACTCTTACAGTGGTATACTAGCAGATGTAGGGGTTGTAGGTGGAACGGTCTACCCATCGTAAGGTGCAAACGCTTCTGAAAGACTATGTCTCGGTCATCCGTTTCTCAAACACCTTGTAGTGCGGGAAATCCAACGGAGGAGATCGGGTCTTGTGGGGAAAAGTGCGCAAACCACTGCAGAGTGTACAAACTAATCATGATTAGCCGTGTCCCCAGTTATGGACATCTTGAGTCTCTGGTACTTGGATTATCCTGTTGATCTCATCACATTACTTTAAATTAAGTTTGTTGGGTTTAATGATGTTATTTAATTGGGATTGAGAATGCTGTCAACCATTCTCAATGTTCAAAACCACCATGATAGTTAAATAAAATTTATTCCTTTGTAGTAGGGAAAAATTGGCTTTTCGCAAAAACTATAACCATAGAGCTTTTCCACCAGCCAAATATGCATGTAGTGATAGCCATTGTTCATCATTTCTCTCTATGGTGTGAATTTGCCAGTACATTCAATGTACTGACCCTTTGTGGCTGCAACGTCTCATGTTGCAGGAATCTTACGACGAGTAAGTGATATGTTAGGGTTACGATTTCTACACTCAACTTTGCCGTTGGTGTTGATGGGAATCCACAACCTTGTTACTTCCGCTATTTGGATTGAGGTAATAGTATTTACGTTACTTTTTACAAGTGATTTACCTCTGTTATAAATCCTCGAGTACTGTGTGTGTCAGCATACCGATCCAGGGATGACACTTAAGCACAGAGACTTGATCCATTCGGGTCGGGTCGCTACACCTATGTGGACGATGTGGTTGTCAAAGCAGATAGTCCAACGCACTCATCGATGATCTACATGAAGCATTTTAAAAACCCTGAGCATTCAACATTAAGCTCAACCTGGCAAAATGCGTCTTTGGCATCCCATCTGACAAGCTGCTCCGCTTCATTGTCTCACAAAGAGGAATCAGATCGAACTCGGACCAAATCAAGGCACTGGCACAACTAGAGGCGCCGACCATGCTCAAGCACATCCAGAAGCTGGCGGGCCATGTAGCTTCCTTGTCACGATTCATCTCACGGCTCGACGAATCGCTGCTTAGACAGACCAAGAACTTCAAATGGATCGAGGAGGCCAGAGCGGCTTTTGAAGAAATCAAGACACTCCTGGCTACAAACCCAACCCTTGCCACCCCTTACCCCAACAAACCAATGTTGCTGTATATCTCCACAACCAATCAAGTCGTCAGTGCAGTCCTGGTCGTCGAGCACGATATGGTCGGTCACAAGTTAAAGGTGTAGAGGCTAGTATATTATGTTCTTAGGTACTTACCCCATGTAATACAAGGTACCCACACTATGAGAAGATAACATATAATCTTTATGGTTTCTCCGAAACTTAGACACTACTTTTAGGAGTGCTCCGTAACCGTGGCCTCGAAAGTCCCTTTAAACGACATAATCAATAACCATGATGCCACGGGAAGGATCGCAAAATGGTCCATTGAGATACTTCCTTTCGAGATCACGTATCAACCATGTCGGGCTATTAAATCCTAGTTATTGGACGATTTTGTGGCCGAGTGGACAGAGGCCGAGCTCCCTAGAGAGCACAGATACTATACAAACTGGATAATGTACTTTGATGGCTCCAAAATGCTCGCCAGACTAGGAGCAGGAGTGGTTCTCACCTCGCCAACTGACAATACTATGAAGTACTGATGTCTACTACGCAACCTTCTTCTTGTAGACGTTGTTGGGCCTCCAAGTGTAGAGGTTTGTAGGACAGTAGCAAATTTCCCTCAAGTGGATGACCTAAGGTTTATCAATCCGTAGGAGGCGTAGGATGAAGATGGTCTCTCTCAAGCAACCCTGCAACCAACAAAGAGTCTCTTGTGTCCCCAACACACCAAATACAATGGTAAATTGTATAGGTGCACTAGTTCGGCGAAGAGATGGTGATACAAGTGGTATATGGATGGTAGATAAAGGTTTTTGTAATATGAAAATATAAAAACAGCAAGGTAACTAATTATAAAAGTGAGCACAAACGGTATTGCAATGCTAGGAAATAGGGCCTAGGATTCATACTTTCACTAGTGCAAATTCTCTCAACAATAATAACATAATTGGATCATATAACTATCCCTCGACATGCAACAAAGAGTCACTCCAAAGTCATTAATAGCGGAGAACAAACGAAGAGATTATGGTAGGGTATGAAACCACCTAAAAGTTATCCTTTCTGATCGATCTATTCAAGAGTCCGTAGTAAAATAATACAAAGCTATTCTTTCCGTTCGATCTATCATAGAGTTCGTACTAGAATAACACCTTAAGACACAAATCAACCAAAACCCTAATGTCACCTAGATACTCCAATGTCACCTCAAGTATCCGTGGGTATGATTATACGACATGCATCACACAATCTCAGATTCATCTATTCAAACCAACACAAAGAACTTCAAAGAGTGCCCCAAATATTCTACCGGAGAGTCAAGACGAAAACATGTGCCAACCCCTATGCATAGGTTCATGGGCGGAACCCGCAAGTTGATCACCAAAACATACATCAAGTGGATCAATAGAATACCCCATTGTCACCACGGGTATCCCACGCAAGACATACATCAAGTGTTCTCAAATCCTTAAAGACTCAATCCGATAAGATAACTTCAAAGGGAAAACTCAATCCATTACAAGAGAGTAGAGGGGGAGAAACATCATAAGATCCAACTATAATAGCAAAGCTCGCGATACATCAAGATCGTACCACCTCAAGAACACGAGAGAGAGAGAGAGAGATCAAACACATAGCTACTGGTACATACCCTCAGCCCCGAGGGAGAACTACTTCCTCCTTGTCATGGAGAGCACCGGGATGATGAAGATGGCCACCGGAGAGGGATTTCCCCCTCCGGCAGGGTGCCGGAACGGGTCTAGATTGGTTTTAGGTGGCTACGGAGGCTTCTGGCGGCGGAACTCCCGATCTATTGTGCTCCCCGAAGGTTTTAGGGTATATGGATATATATAGGAGGAAGAAATACGTCAGTGGGGCCACGAGGGGCCCACGAGGGTGGACCTCCGGTCTGTCCACGAGGCAGGGGGGCACGCCCCCACCCTCGTGGGCAGCCCGGGACTCTCCTGGTCCAACTCCGATACTCCGTGGGCTTCTTCTGGTCCAAAAATAAGTTCCGTGAAGTTTCAGGTCAATTGGACTCCGTTTGATTTTCCTTTTCTGCGATACTCTAAAACAAGGAAAAAACAGAAACTGGCACTGGGCTCTAGGTTAATAGGTTAGTCCCAAAAATCATATAAAATAGCATATAAAACATCCAAGGTTGATAATATAATAGCATGGAACAATAAAAAATTATAGATACGTTGGAGACGTATCAGCATCCCCAAGCTTAATTCCTGCTCGTCCTCGAGTAGGTAAATGATAAAAATAGAATTTTTGATGTGGAATGCTACCTAACATATTTATCCATGTAGTTCTCTTTATTGTGGCAAGAATATTCAGATCCATAAGATTCAAGACAAAAGTTTAATATTGACATAAAAATAATAATACTTCAAGCATACTAACCAAGTAATCATGTCTTCTCAAAATAACATGGCCAAAGAAAGCTATCCCTACAAAATCATATAGTCTAGCTATGCTCTATCTTCACCACACAAAATATTTAAATCATGCACAACCCCGATGACAAGCCAAGCAATTGTTTCATACTTTTGATGTTCTCAAAATTTTTCAATCTTCACGCAATATATGAGCGTGAGCCATGGACATAGCACTATAGGTGGAATAGAATGGTGGTTGTGGAGAAGACAAAAAGGAGAAGATAGTCTCACACCAACTAGGCGTATCAACGGGCTATGGAGATGCCCATCAATAGATATCAATGTGAGTGAGTAGGGATTGCCATGCAACGGATGCACTAGAGCTATAAGTGTATGAAAGCTCAAAAAGAAACTAAGTGGGTGTGCATCCAACTTGCTTGCTCACGAATACCTAGAGAATTTTGAGGAAGCCCATCATTGGAATATACAAGCCAGGTTCTATAATGTAAAATTCCCACTAGTATATGAAAGTGACAACATAGGAGACTCTCTATCATGAAGATCATGGTGCTACTTTGAAGCACAAGTGTGGTAAAAGGATAGTAGCATTGCCCCTTTGCTCTTTTTCTCTCATTTCTTATTTGGGCCTTTTCTCCCTTTTTATGGCCTCTTCTTTTTTTTATTTGGGCCTTTGCTCTTTTTTTATGGCATGTTTTTTTATTAGTCCGGAGTCTCATCCCGACTTATGGGGGAATCATAGTCTCCATCATCCTTTCCTCACTGGGACAATGCTCTAATAATGATGATCATCACACTTTTATTTACTTACAACTCAAGAATTAGAACAAGATATGACTCTATATGAATGCCTCCGGCGGTGTACCGGGATGTGCAATGACTCATGAGTGACATGTATGAAAGAATTATGAACTATGGCTTTGCCACAAACACGATGTCAACTACATGATCATGCAAAGCAATATGACAATGATGGAGCGTGTCATAGTAAACGGAACGGTGGAAAGTTGCATGGCAATATATCTCGGAATGGCTATGGAAATGCCATAATAGGTAGGTATGGTGGCTGTTTTGAGGAAGGTATATGGTGGGTTTATGGTACCGGCGAAAGTTGCGCGGTACTAGAGAGGCTAGCAATGGTGGAAGGTGAGAGTGCGTATAATCCATGGACTCAACATTATTCATAAAGAACTCACACACTTATTGCAAACATCTATTAGTTATCGAAGCAAAGTATTACGCGCATGCTCCTAGGGGGATAGATTGGTAGGAAAAGACCATCGCTCGTCCCCGACCGCCACTCATAAGGAAGGCAATCAATAAATAAATCATGCTCCGACTTCATCACATAACAGTTCACCATACGTGCATGCTACGGGAGTCACAAACTTCAACACAAGTATTTCTCAAATTCACAACTATTCAACTATCATTACTCTAATATCACCATCTCCATATCTCAAAACAATTATCAAGTATCAAACTTCTCTTAGTATTCAATGCACTCTATATGAAAGTTTTTATTATATCCCTCTTTGATGCCTATCATATTAGGACTAAATTCATAACCAAAGCAAATTACCATGCTGTTTAGGACTCTCAAAATAATATAAGTGAAGCATGAGAGTTCATCTATTTCTATAAAATAAAACCACCACCGTGCTCTAAAAAGATATAAGTGAAGCACTAGAGCAAAAACAAACTACTCCGAAAGATATAAGTGAAGATCAATGAGTAGTTGAATAATTATGTAACTATGTGAATACTCTCTAACATTTAAGAATTTCAGATCTTGGTATTTTATTCAGACAGCAAGCAAAACTAAATAAAATAAAATGACGCTCCAAGCAAAAGACATATCATGTGGTGAATAAAAATATAGCTCCAAGTAAAGTTACCGATGAACGAAGACGAAAGAGAGGATGCCATCCGGGGCACCCCCAAGCTTAGGCTATTGTTTGTACTTGAATATTACCTTGGGGTGCCTTGGGCATCCCCAAGCTTAGGCTATTACCACTCCTTATTCCATAGTCCATCGAATCTTTACCCAAAACTTGAAAACTTCACAACAGAAAACTCGTAAGCTCCGTTAGCGAAAGAAAACAAAACACCACTTCAAGGTACTGTAATGAACTCATTCTTTATTTATATTGGTGTTAAACCTACTATATTCCAACTTCTCTATGGTTTATAAACTATTTTACTAGCCATAGATTCATCAAAATAAGTAAACAACACATGAAAAACAGAATCTGTCAAAAACAGAACAGTCTGTAGTAATATGTAACTAACGCAAACTTCTGGAACCCCAAAAATTCTAAAATAAATTTATGGACGTGAGGGATCTATCTATTAGTCATCTGCAAAAATAATTAACTAAATTGCACTCTCCAATAAAAAATGGCAGCAATTCTTGTGAGCGCTAAAGTTTCTGTTATTTACAGCAAGATCAACAAGACTTTCCCCAAGTCTTCCCAACGGTTCTACTTGGCACAAACACTAATTAAAACATAAAAACTAAATCATAACAGAGTCTAGATAAATTATTTATTATTAAACAGGAGCAAAAATCAAGGAACAAAAATAAAGTTGGGTTGCCTCCCAACAAGCACTATCGTTTGACGCCCCTAGCTAGGCATGATGATTTCAATGATGCTCACATAAAAGATAAGAATTGAAACATAAAGAGAGAATCATGAAGAATATTACTAGCACATTTAACTCTAACACACTTCCTATTCATAGGGATTTTGTGAGCAAACAATTTATGGGAACAATAATCAACTAGCATAGGAAAGCAAAACAAGCATAACTTCAAGATTTTAAGCGCATAGAGAGGAAACTTGGTATTATTGCAATTCCTACAAGCATACATTCGTCCCTCATAATAATTTCCAGTGGCATCATGAATGAATTCAACAATATAACTATCACATAAAGCATTCTTTTCATGAGCCACAAACATAGAATTTTTATTACTCTCCACATAAGCAAATTTCTTCTCATGAATAATAGTGGGAGCAAACTCAACAAAATAATTAGCATGTGAGGCATAATCCAATTGAAAACTAAAATCATGATGACAAGTTTCATGGCTATCATTATTCTTAATGGCATACAAGTCATCTCAATAATCATCACAGATAGCAACTTTGTTCTCATAATCAATTGGAACCTCTTCCGGAATAGTGGAATCATTACTAAATAAAGTCATGACCTCTCCGAAACCACTTTCATCAACATAATCGTCATAAATAGGAGGCATGCTATCATCATAATAAATTTTCATATCAAAACTTGGGAGACTACAAATATCATCTTCATTAAACATAGCTTCCCCAAGCTTGGGACTAACATTAATTGCAGCAAATATATTCTCAAAAACATCATCTTCATCAAACATAGCATCCCCAAGCTTGGGCCTTTTCATATCATTAGCATCATGGATATTAAAGGAATTCATACTAACAACATTGCAATCATGCTCATCATTCAAATATTTAGTGCCAAACATTTTAATGCATTCTTCTTCTAACACTTTGGCACAATTTTTCTTTCCATCATACTCACGAAAGATATTAAAAAGATGAAGCGTATGAGGCAAACTCAATTCCATATTTTTTAGTTTTATTTTATAAACTAAACTAGTGCTAAAACAAGAAACAAAAAGATTCGATTGCAAGATCTAAAGATATACCTTCAAGCGCAAACCTCCCCGACAACGGCGCCAGAAAAGAGCTTGATGTCTACTACACAACCTTCTTATTGTAGACGTTGTTGGGCCTCCAAGTGCAGAGGTTTGTAAGATAGTAGCAAATTTCCCTCAAGTGGATGACCTAAGGTTTATCAATCCGTAGGAGGCGTAGGATGAAGATGGTCTCTCTCAAGCAACCCTGCAACCAAATAACAAAGAGTCTCTTGTGTCCCCAACACACCCAATACAATGGTAAATTGTATAGGTGCACTAGTCTGGCGAAGAGATGGTGATACAAGTGGTATATGGATGGTAGATAAAGGTTTTTGTAATCTGAAAATATAAAACAGCAAGGTAACTAATGATAAAAGTGAGCAAAAACGGTATTGCAATGCTAGGAAACAAGGCCTAGGGTTCATACTTTCACTAGTGCAAGTTCTCTCAACAATAATAACATAATTGGATCATATAACTATCCATCAACATGCAACAAAGAGTCACTCCAAAGTCACTAATAGCGGAGAACAAATGAAGAGATTATGGTAGGGTATGAAACCACCTCAAAGTTATCCTTTCTGATCGATCTATTCAAGAGTCCGTAGTAAAATAACACGAAGCTGTTCCTTCCGGTCGATCTATCATAGAGTTCCTACTAGAATAACACCTTAAGACACAAATCAACCAAAACCCTAATGTCACCTAGATACTCCAATGTCACCTCAAGTATCCGTGGGTATGATTATACGATATGCATCACACGATCTCAGATTCATCTATTCAAACCAACACAAAGAACTTCAAAGAGTGCCCCAAATATTCTACCGGAGAGTCAAGACGAAAACGTGTGCCAACCCTATGCATAGGTTCATGGGCGGAACCCGCAAGTTGATCACCAAAACATACATCAAGTGGATCAATAGAATACCCCATTGTCACCACGGGTATCCCACGCAAGACATACATCAAGTGTTCTCAAATACTTAAAGACTCAATCCGATAAGATAACTTCAAAGGGAAAACTCAATCCATTACAAGAGAGTAGAGGGGGAGAAACATCATAAGATCCAACTATAATAGCAAAGCTCACGATACATTAAGACCGTACCACCTCAAGAACACGAGAGAGAGAGAGAGATCAAATACATATCTACTGGTACATACCCTTAGCCCCGAGGGAGAACTACTCCCTCCTCGTCGTGGAGAGCACCGGGATGATGAAGATGGCCACCGGAGAGGGATTGCCCCCTTCGGCAGGGTGCCGAAACGGGTCTAGATTGGTTTTCGATGGCTACGGAGGCTTCTGGCGGCGGAACTCCCGATCTATTGTGCTCCCCAAAATTTTTAGGGTATATGGATATATATAGGAGGAAGAAATACGTCAGGGGGGCCACGAGGGGCCCACGAGGGTGGACCTCTGAGCTGTCCACGAAGCAGGGGGGCGCGCCTAGGGGAGTCGGCGCGCCCCCACCCTCGTGGGCAGCCCGGGACTCTACTGGTCCAACTCCGATACTCCGTGGGCTTCTTCTTGTCCAAAAATAAGTTCTGTGAAGTTTCAGGTCAATTGGACTCCGTTTGATTTTCCTTTTCTGCGATACTCTAAAACAAGGAAAAAACAGAAACTGGCACTGGGCTTTAGGTTAATAGGTTAGTCCCAAAATCATATAAAATAGCATATAAATGCATATAAAACATCCAAGGTTGATAATATAATAGCATGGAACAATAAAAAATTATAGATACGTTGGAGATGTATCAAGTACATCGTCCAAATCATGTACACTGACTCCAACAATGCGGCGGAGTATGAGGCCCTCCTTCATGGTCTTCGGATTATGGTCTCCATGGGTATCCAACGTTTTGAGGTACTAAGTTACTCCAACCTCGTGATGGGTGATATCTTTACACTCCTCTACCCTTTGTTTAAACCGAGATATTCGCTCTGATATTACCACTAATGACACTAATGAATGCATAAGATTCTACAAATCCTCTCTTTATTGCGTTTCTATAGGAAATGGGCTAAATATGGACAAAATCAAATGAGAACATGGAAACAATTAAAGGAGGATATATAATAAATTAGGAGGAGGCGCACTAGAAGCAACAGTGTAAAATATGACGTTTCATGCGAGCGTGACTGCTAGCATGAGCGATTGTATGGCGTGGAAACTGAGGCCTCTCTTCCACCTGAACAACTTTTATAAAGAGGTCGAGGCCAGAATGTCAATAGAATGAGCGTGTGATACGTCTCCAACGTATCTATAATTTTTGATTGCTCCATGCTATATTATCTACTGTTTTGGACATTATTGGGCTTTATTTTCCACTTTTATATTATTTTTGGGACTAACCTATTAACCGGAGGCCCAGCCCAGAATTGCTGTTTTTTTGCCTATTTTAGGGTTTCGAAGAAAAGGAATATCAAACAGAGTCCAAACGGAATGAAACCTTCGGGAACGTGATTTTCTCGCCGAACATGATCCAGGAGACTTGGACCCTACGTCAAGAAACAAGGGAGGGATCCACGAGGTAGGGGGCGCGCCTACCCCCCAGGCGTGCCCTCCACCCTCGTGGGCCCCTTGTTGCTCCACCGGCGTACTCCTTCCTCCTATATATACCTACGTACCCCCAAACGATCAGATACGGAGCCAAAACCCTATTTCCACCACCATAACTTCCTATATCCACGAGATCCCATCTTGGGGCCTGTTCCGGAGCTCCGCTGGAGGGGGAATCCATCACGGAGGGCTTCTACATCAACACCATAACCTCTCTGATGAAGTGTGAGTAGTTTACCTCAGACCTTCGGGTCCATAGTTATTAGCTAGATGGCTTCTTCTCTCTTTTTGGATCTCAATACAATGTTCTCTCCCTCTCTTGTGGAGATCTATTCAATGTAATCTTCTTTTGCGGTGTGTTTGTTGAGACCGATGAATTGTGGGTTTATGATCAAGTTTATCTATGAACAATATTTGAATCTTCTCTGAATTCTTTTATGTATGATTGGCTATCTTTGCAAGTCTCTTCGGATTATCAGTCTGGTTTGGCCTACTAGATTGATCTTTCTTGCAATGGGAGAAGTGCTTAGCTTTGGGTTCAATCTTGCGGTGTCCTTTCCCAGTGACAGTAGGGGCAGCAAGGCACGTATTGTATTGTTGCCATCGAGGATAACAAGATGGTTTTTTTTATCATATTGCATGAATTTATCCCTCTACATCATGTCATCTTGCTTAAGGCGTTACTCTGTTTTCATGAACTTAATACTCTAGATGCATGCTGGATAGAGGTCGATGAGTGGAGTAATAGTAGTAGATGCAGGTAGGAGTCGGTCTACTTGTCTCGGACATGATTCCTATATACACGATCATACCTAGATATTCTCATAACTATGCTCAATTCTGTCAATTGCTCAACAGTAATTCGTTCACCCACCGTAAAATACTTATGCTCTTGAGAGAAGCCACTAGTGAAACCTATGGCCCCCAGGTCTATCTTCATCATATTAATCTTCAAATACTTAGTTATTTCCTTTGCTTTTACTTTGCTTTTATTTTACTTTGCATCTTTATCATAAAAATAGAAAAAATATTATCTTACCATATCTATCAGATCTCACTCTCGTAAGTGACCGTGAAGGGATTGACAACCCCTTATCGCGTTGGTTGCGAGGAGTTATTTGCTTTGTGCAGGTACTAGGGGACGCGCGCGCAACCTCCTACTGGATTGATACCTTGGTTCTCAAAAACTGAGGGAAATACTTACGCTACTTTGCTGCATCATCCTTTCCTCTTCGGGGAAATCTAACGTAGTGCTCAAGAGGTAGCAAGAATAATTTCTGGCGCCATTGCCGGGGAGGTTCGTGCAGGTCAAGATTTGATTTCCGACAACGCGCCATTTCTGGCGCCCTTGAGTCAACATAGCAAGTACCCATCACAATCCTTATCTCCTGCATTACATTATTTGCCATTTGCCTCTCGTTTTCCTCTCCCGCACTTCACCCTTGCCGTTTTATTCGCCCTCTCTCTCTATCCTCCCTTTCTTTCTCTATTTGCCTATTTTTTCCCGCTTGCTTTTTGTTTGCTTGTGTGTTGGATTGCTTGCTTGTCGCTATGGCTTGTCCCTTATCTACTCCTTCGTCCCCTGAGTTTGAAGTCTTTCACTTCAAAAAAAGACAAGGAGAAAACTTAAAAGATGCTTGGTTGAGGATAATGGAGTTTTATCGTAATTGTACCTTTGAAGTGAACCTAAGAATTCTGGTTCACAATTTCTATGTTGGATTAAATATGTCTCATAGACAACTCTTGGATTGCGTTGTCAAAGGCAATTTTATTGAAATTGATCCCCACATTGCGCTTGAAATTATAAAAGGTATAGTGGGAACACTACCTCAACCAAAGGGGCCTCATCCTACCCAGGAAGAGACACAAGTTTTTGATTTTTTTGTGAAGTTACTAAAATTTTACAGAAGTCTCTCGAACCTCTTAAGAACGTTAGCGGAAATATTAACCGCATTAATTTGTTGATTATTATTTGAAATAAGCGGTTGGATTCTTTAGATCTAAAAATTTCAGAATATGAAACGTAAAGAACATCCCGGATTCGAGCTTGATTCTGCTAAAAATTTGAAAACCAAAGATGGCAATACATAGATCTATCCTTGCTTTTTATGCCTAGCTAGGGGCGTTAAACGATAGCGCTTGTTGGGAGGCAACCCAATTTTATTTTTATTCCTTGATTTTTGCTCCTGTTTAGTAATAAATAATTTATCTAGCCTCTGTTTTGGTTGTGTTTTTTTGTGTTTAATTAGTGTTTGTGCCAAGTAGAACCGTTGGGAAGACTTGGGGGAAAGTCTTGATATCTTGCTGTAAAAAACAGAAACTTTAGCGCTCACGAGAACTGCTGCCATTTTTATTTGGAAAGTGATATTTAGTTAATTCTTTTTGAAGATGATTAATAGATAAATTCCTCACGTCCAACAATTTATTTTAGATTTTTTGGGGTTCCAGATATGGCGCTAGCTACAGATTACTACAGACTGTTCTGTTTTTGACAGATTCTGTTTTTTGGGTGTTGTTTGCTTATTTTGATGAATCTATGGCTAGTAAAATAGTTTATAAACCATAGAGAAGTTAGAATACAGTAGGTTTAACACCAATATAAATAAATAATGAGTTAATTACAGTACCTTCAAGTGGTCTTTTGTTTTCTTTCGCTAACGGAGCTCACGAGATTTTCTACTTTGAGTTTTGTGCTGTGAAGTTTTCAAGTTTTGGGTAAAGATTTGATGGATTATGGAACAAGGAGTTGCAAGAGCCTAAGCTTGGGGATTCCCATGGCACCCACAAGATAATCTAAGGACACCTAAAATCCAAAGCTTGGGGATGCCCCGGAAGGCATCCCCTCTTTCGTCTACTTCTATCGGTAACTTTACTTGGAGCTATATTTTTATTCACCACATGATATGTATTTTGCTTGGAGCGTCTTGTATGATTTTAGTCTTTGCCTTTTAGTTTACCACAATCATCCTTGCTGTACAAACCTTTTGAGAGAGCCATACATGATTTGGAATTTGTTAGAATACTCTATGTGCTTCGCTTATATCTTTTGAGTTATATAGTTTTGCTCTAGTACTTCACTTATATCTTTTAGAGCACGGTGGTGGATTTGTTTTATGGAAACTATTGATCTCTCATGCTTCACTTAGATTATTTTGAGAGTCTTAAATAGCATGGTAATTTGCTTAAATAATCCTAATATGCTAGGTATTCAAGATTAGTAAAAAATTTCCTATGAGTATTTTGAATACTAAGAGAAGTTTGATGCTTGATGATTGTTTTGAGATATGGAGGTAATAATATAAAAGTCGTGCTAGTTGAGTAGTTGTGAATTTGATAAGTGCTTGTGTTGAAGTTTGCAAGTCCCGTAGCATGCACGTATGGTAAATGTTATGTAACAAATTTGAAACATGAGGTGTTATTTGATTGTCTTCCTTATGAGTGGCGGTCGGGGACGAGCGATGGTCTTTTACTACCAATCTATCCCCCTAAGAGCATGCGCGTAGTTCTTGGGTTTTTGATGACTTGTAGATTTTTGCAATAAGTATGTGAGTTCTTTATGACTAATGTTGAGTCCATGGATTATACGCACTCTCACCCTTCCATCATTGCTAGCCTCTTCGGTACCGTGCATTGCCCTTTCTCACCTCGAGAGTTGGTGCAAACTTCGCCGGTGCATCCAAACCCCGTGATATGATACGCTCTGTCACACATAAACCTCCTTATATCTTCCGCAAAACAGCCACCATACCTACCTACTATGGCATTTCCATAGCCATTCCGAGATATATTGCCATGCAACTTTCCACTGTTCCGTTCATCATGACACACATCATCATTGTCATATTGCCTTGCATGATCATGTAGTTGACATCGTATTTGTGGCAAAGCCACCATGGATAATTTAGCATACATGTCACTCTTTATTCATTGCCCATCCTGGTACACCGCCAGAGGCATTCATATAGAATCATACTATGTTCTAGTATCGAGTTGTAACCATTGAGTTGTAAATAAATAGAAGTGTTATGATCATCATTAATAGAGCATTGTCCCGAAAAATAAAAACAAAAAATAAAGGCCAAAAAAAGAAAAAAAGGAAAGGCCAAATAAAAAAAGATAAATAAAAGGGACAATGCTACTATCCTTTTACCACACTTGTGCTTCAAAGTAGAACCATGATCTTCATGATAGAGAGTCTCTTATGTGGTCACTTTGATATACTAAGTGGGAATATTTCATTATAGAACTTGGCTTGTACATTCCAACGATGGGCTTCCTCAAATGCCCTAGGTCTTCATGAGAAAGCAAGTTGGATGCACACCCACTTAGTTTCTTTTTGATGAGCTTTCATACATTTATAGCTCTAGTGCATCTGTTGCATGGCAATCCCTACTCCTCGCATTGACATCAATTGATGGGCATATCCATAGCCGTTGATTAGCCGCATCAATGTGAGACTTTCTCCTTTTTTTGTCTTCTCCACACAACCCCCATCATTATATTCTATTCCACCCATAGTGCTATGTCCATGGCTCATTCACATGTATTGCGTGAAAGTTGAAAAAAGTTTGGGATTACTAAAGTATGAAACAACTGCTTGGCTTGTCATCGGGGTTGTGCATGATGAGAGCATTCTTGTGTGACGAAAGTGGAGCATGACCAAACTATATGATTTTGTAGGGATAAGCTTTCTGTGGCCATGTTATTTCGAGAAGACATGATTGCTTAGTTAGTATGCTTGAAGTATTATTATTTTTATGTCAATATTAAACTTTTGTCTTGAATCTTATGGATCTGAATATTCTTGCTACAATAAATAGGATTACATGGATAAATATTTTAGGTAGCATTCCACATCAAAAATTCTGTTTTTATCATTTACCTACTCGAGGACGAGCAGGAATTAAGCTTGGGGATGCTTGATACGTGATATGATATGGATAAATATTGCTTAGTTAGTATGCTTGAGAGTTGGTGCAAACTTCGCCGGTGCATCCAAACCCCGTGATATGATAAGCTCTTTCACACATAAACCTCCTTATATCTTCCTCAAAACAGCCACCATACCTACCTATTATGGTATTTCCATAGCCATTCCGAGATATATTGCCATGCAACTTTCCACCATTCCTTTTATCATGACACATTCATCATTGTCATATTGCTTAGCATGATCATGTAGTTGACATAGTATTTGTGGCAAAGCCACCATTCATAATTCTTTCATACATGTCACTCTTGATTCATTGCATATCCCGGTACACCGCCGGAGGCATTCATATAGAGTCATCTTTTGTTCTAGTATCGGGTTGTAATCACTGAGTTGTAAATAAATAGAAGTGTGATGATCATCATTTTCTAGAGCATTGTCCCAAGTGAGGAATATAAAAAGAAAAGAAAAGAAAGGCCATAAAAAAGAAGAGAAGGCCCAAATAAAAAAATGAGAGAAAAAGAGAGAAGGGACAATGCTACTATCCTTTGCCACACTTGTGCTTCAAAGTAGCACCATAATCTTCATGATAGAGAGTCTTTTGTTTTGTCACTTTCATATACTAGTGGCAATTTTTCATTATAGAACTTGGCTTGTATATTCCAACAATGGGCCTCCTCAAGTTCCCTAGGTCTTCATGAGCAAGCAAGTTGGATGCACACCCACTTAGTTTCTTTTGTTGAGCTTTCATACATTTATAGCTCTAGTGCATCCGTTGCATGGCAATCCCTACTCCTTGCATTAACATCAATCGATGGGCATCTCCATAGCCCATTAATTAGCCTCGTTGATGTGACACTTTCTCCCTTTTTGTCTTCTCCACATAACCCCCATCATCATATTCTATTCCACCCATAGTGCTATGTCCATGGCTCGTGCTCATATATTGCGTGAAAGTTTATAGGTTTGAGATTGCTAAAGTATGAAACAATTACTTGGCTTGACATAGAGGTTGTGCATGATGAGAGTATTCTTGTGTGACGAAAATGGAGCATGACTAAACTATATGATTTTGTAGGGATGAACTTTCTTTGGCCATGTTATTTTGAGAAGACATAATTGCTCACTTAGTATGCTTGATGTATTATTATTTTTATGTCAATATGAACTTTTATCTTGAATCTTTCGGATCTGAATATTCATGCCACAATTAAGAAGAATTACATTGAAATTATGCCTAGTAGCACAACGCATCAAAAATTCTGTTTTTATCATTTACCTACTCAAGGACGAGCATGAATTAAGCTTGGGGACGCTTGATACGTCTCCAACGTATCTATAATTTTTTATTGCTCCATGCTATATTATGTACTGTTTTGGACATTATTGGGCTTTATTTTCCACTTTTATATTATTTTTGGGACTAACCTATTAACCGGAGGCCCAGCCCAGAATTGCTGTTTTTTTGCCTATTTTAGGGTTTCGAAGAAAAGGAATATCAAACGGAGTCCAAACGGAATGAAACCTTCGGGAACGTGATTTTCTCGCCGAACATGATCCAGGAGACTTGGACCCTACGTCAAGAAACAAAGGAGGGAGTCACGAGGTAGGGGGGCGCGCCTACCCCCCAGGCGCGCCCTCCACCCTCGTGGCCCCCCTGTTGCTCCACCAACGTACTCCTTCCTCCTATATATACCTACGTACCCTCAAACAATCAGATATGGAGCCAAAACCCTAATTCCACCACCATAACTTCCTGTATCTACGAGATCCCATCTTGGGGCCTATTCCGGAGCTCCGGCGGAGGGGGTATCCATCACGGAGGGCTTCTATATCAACACCATAACCTCTCCGATGAAGTGTGAGTAGTTTACCTCAGACCTTCGGGTCCATAGTTATTAGCTAGATGGCTTCTTCTCTCTTTTTGGATCTCAATACAATGTTCTTCCCCTCTCTTGTGGAGATCTATTCGATGTAATCTTCTTTTTGCGGTGTGTTTGTTGAGACCGATGAATTGTGGGTTTATGATCAAGTTTATCTATGAACAATATTTGAATCTTCTCTGAATTCTTTTATGTATGATTGGTTATCTTTGCAAGTCTCTTCGAGTTATCAGTTTGGTTTGGCCTACTAGATTGATCTTTCTTGCAATGGGAGAAGTGCTTAGCTTTGGGTTCAATCTTGCTGTGTCCTTTCCTAGTGACAGTAGGGGCAGCAAGGCACGTATTGTATTGTTGCCATCGAGGATAATAAGATGGGGTTTTTATCATACTGCATGAATTTATCCCTCTACATCATGTCATCTTGCTTAAGGCGTTACTCTGTTTTCATGAACTTAATACTCTAGATGCATGCTGGATAGCGGTCGATGAGTGGTGTAATAGTAGTAGATGCAGGCAGGAGTCGGTCTACTTGTCTCGGACGTGATGCCTATATACATGATCATACCTAGATATTCTCATAACTATGCTCAATTCTATCAATTGCTCAACAATAATTCATTCACCCACCATAAAATACTTATGCTCTTGAGAGAAGCCACTAGTGAAACCTATGGCCCCCGGGTCTATCTTCATCATATTAATCTTCAAATACTTAGTTATTTCCTTTGCTTTTACTTTGCTTTTATTTTACTTTGCATCTTTATCATAAAAATAGAAAAAATATTATCTTACCATATCTATCAGATCTCACTGTCGTAAGTGACCGTGAAGGGATTGACAACCCCTTATCGCGTTGGTTGCGAGGAGTTATTTGCTTTGTGCAGGTACTAGGGGACGCGCGCGCAACCTCCTACTGGATTGATACCTTGGTTCTCAAAAACTGAGGGAAATACTTACACTACTTTGCTGCATCATCCTTTCCTCTTCGGGGAAATCCAACGCAGTGCTCAAGAGGTAGCAGCGTGTGCGGAGCCAGAACATAGTCATCTTCATTTACCTTAACTGCCCCCATTTCCATCTCCATAGCCACCATCACCACTATAGTTCTTCTTCCACTAGATCATACTTGTAATCTTGTATCACACACGACATCCATTGCAAGACATATTACCAATCAATCTACCTTCATGATGTGTTCTATGTGTGATCTGATCTCCATGTGTGAGTAGTTCGGTAAGGTATGGGTTGAGGCAAGGGCCTTGCAACCGTTTGTATTTGTTGTGGGGATCAATGGAAGTGCTTTTAATTAACTTCTCGTATGTGTGAAATAAAATTGTTTCGTAGATGTCTCTTGTCTTGTCTACGTTCTTCATCCCTTGAGGTAACCAGGATCATGGAGAGCGAGTCACGGAGAGGCTAAGGCCAGGAAGACCATGAAGTGATATTCTGAACACCAGTGATATTTGATTGCTTGTATCTGCGTTGGTAATTTCCCGAAGAGGAGAGGAAGCTCCTCCTCAGATTATTGGGGGTGGGGGCAGTCCCCTCGTATTCCTCGACAGAAGAGAGCCGCCCATGAGATGAGTTGAACGGTGAGGGAGAGCAAGATGAGGAAGTGTCGTCTCGCCAACTGCTTTTCTCCTCTTGCAATTGGGTTCGGTCGATGAAGACTCCACCGGCTCGCTCTGCCACGACACCCTCACAAACGGCACTGTGTAGATGCTCAATCCTTCAATCTCCGGTGGATGCTCCATCTTGGATCGATACTCCCACCACCGCTGCCTCATGATCGTATTCGGTGAATCTGTTTGCTCCATGGCCCAGAGGAGCAACTCTATGTATTCCTGAGTGACTCCGTCTAGATATTTGGCCATCGCTATCGCCGTCGCCGCTAATTTCTCTGGGTTGTCAAACCAAGACTGTATCTCCAACATCATGGCTAGCTTCACAGGGTCACCGCCTGCGATCCTCACGTATCAGTTGTACTCCTCCATCGATCTACTTCTCGACATCACCTTCACTCGCTAGCGGTGGTTTTTGAATGGAAGAGGAGAGGAGCGGTGCTGGTTTTGGATTGGAACAGGATAGGAGCGACGGTGGTTTTGAAATGGAAGAGGATAGGAGCGGCGGTGGTCTTGGAAGAGGGAGAATGCATGTCATAAAAAATGTATCATTTGGTTCGTATCTGAATGTACTTTCAAATTATATTATTGTTGCAACGTATAACGTATATTTTATTTGTTAAAATCATGGTCAAAATATGACCCAGAATACAAGGGATACTAGTTAATGTGGGTTCGCTTCTTAATTGAAGGGTAAACTGATTTTGATTTTGATCCAGTCACAGCGCGCCGACCCTCTCATCCAATCCTAAATCGCTGCCGCATGCTCCTCTCCCTCTTATCCATTGCAAAAGTATCCCCTCTCCTCTCCATATTCTGCATTCCAAAACCACTGTCTCGCCTATCCCCTCTTCTCCATTGCAAGACCACCCCTCTCCTCTCCATCTTCTCCATTGCAAAACCATCATCTCGCCTCTCCCTCTTCTCCATTGCAAGACCACGATCTCTCCTCCCATCTTACAAAGTCCACACCAGACCTCTCAGAAGCACATTTATGTAGAGGATGCAGCAGCGAATCGGGCAGATCACCGGCGGCGACCAGGCGAAGTTAGCTAGGTTGAAGGAGATCCTTACTTGGTTTGACAACGAGTGGGAGATTTCGAGGACGATGAGGGACATGTGGAAATGTATGAGAAAGAGACGACCGTGATGAGGGAGGCGATGTACTCCCCGGTGGAAGTCATGCTGCAGTCCTTCGAGTCCATCGAGTATCTCCTCTGGGTGATGGAGCAGACAGATTCACCCGAGGCGAATGTTAGGCGGTGGTAGTGGGCATATAGGTCGAAGGTCGAGCATCCATAGGATAACGAATCAATCGAGTATGGTGTGCCGTTCGTGAGGGTGCAGTGCCAGCCGGAGTCACAGTACCATTTGTTCTCCCACCGCAAGAGGAGATTGAGTGGTGCGACATCGCTTCCCCACCGTTCTCCACAGTTCCCTCGTCGCTCGCCTCATTTCAACAGCGGCGGTAAGGTTTAAGGTAAGCTTCACACTAACCTAATCTTCCATCTACTCATGCTTACAATCAGTATGATGGCTAATGACAATCCTACGGGCAAGTACTGGGTAGTACTCCGAGTCTCCAATTACTATGCCAATCACCCTAAAATAGCTCTGGACCAAAAGCAAAGTTGTGACAATGTGTACAAATAAAGAAAAAAAATCAATTAGTGCTTCTTTCGTAAAATAGTACTTCCTAGAAAAGTGCCAATATAAGCTACTCCTATTTGATTAGAGGTTTTGCTGCAACACTGAAACAAGTGAAGTGTCCCCTAAAAAAACAAGTAAAGTGCAAGAGAAACACCGACATATTAAAATATTCTGAAGTGGGTCGGCAAGAACTTGAGGAACCATCCGAGCATCTGTGCTTTTCCAAGCCACGTTTATGTTAGATATTGGCACCTCGCACTTTGCATATATGCTGGGTCCATCCTTACATTTGTGCAGTGTAGCGACCCGACCCGAATGGATCAAGTCTCTATGCTTAAGTGTCATCCCTGGATCGGTATGCTGACACACACAGTACTCGAAGGGTTTATAACAGAGGTAAATCACATGTATAAAGTAACGTAAATACTATTACCTCAATCCATATAGCGAAAGCAACAAGGTTGTGGATTCCCATCAACACCAACGGCAAAGTTGAGTGTAGAAATCGTAACCCTAACGTATCACTTACTCGTCGTAAGATAATCCTGCTACATGAGACGTTGCAGTCCGAAACGGGCCAGTACATTGAATGTACTGGCAAATTCACACCATAGAGAAAATGATGAACAATGCCTATCACTACATGCATATATGGCTGGTGGAAAAGCTCTATGGTTACAATGTTTTTGCGAAAAGCCATTTTTTCCCTACTGCAAAGGAATAAATTTATTTAACTATTATGGTGGTTGTTGAACATTGAGAATGGTTGACAGCATTCTTAATCCCAATTAAGTAACATCATTAAAACCCAACAATATTCATTTAAAGTAACGTGATGAGATCAACAGGATAATCCAAGAACTAGATACTCAAGATGTCCATAACCGGGGACACGGCTAATCATGATTAGTTTATACACTCTACAGAGGTTTGCGCACTTTTCCCCACAAGACTTGATCGCCTCCGTTTGTTTTCTCGCACTACATGGTGTTTGAGAAGACGGATGACCGAGACATAGTCTTTCACTATAAGAGTTCGCACAACTTAGTCAACTATGCCAGAGCCCATAATGGCTTGTGGCTGCACACAGAAGTTTCTAGTATGAATAATCTCATGATCCCTTTGAGCCTGGGTGGCGGTCCAAAGAAAAACAGGCAAGTCCTGGAAACCCCAAGTGCCTCAATCCACCCAGATGTGTGTTTAAGTTGCCACCTTAGATAAACCATTAATTATCAATCTCACATCTGTCATGGATATCACTCACCCAATCCACGTCTACTAGCATAGCATGGCATAAATAAGCAAACGTAGAAGTAACTCCCAAAGGTTTGATAATAAACAGGTAATAGGTACTACCTTATCTACTTCCGATCCCACAATTTAATTAGATCCTAATCATGCAATGTGTGAGGATTGATCTAATGCAATAAAACTGGGTTGTAGAAAAAGGTATGATCAAAGTGTGAACTTGCCTTGCTGATGATCCGCGAAACCTAGAGATTCAAAGTAACAGGCGGCGCACTCCGGGTATTCTATCGCAGACAAACAAACAAGCATACAATAAGTACTCATCTAATGCACAGGTAAAACTCAAATAGAAGATCTAACCAGAAAGTTCAACTTAAGAACCCTGGTTTGCAAAAAGAATCAAATCGAACGAAGCAAAAGAAATCAAACGGCGAAAGAAAACAACTTCATTCTAGTAATCTGGATCTAAGTCAAATTTTACACTAGCAAAAACATGTTTAAGTTGATTATTCGGAAAGAGGGTTTCGAGACGAAACTCCAGGCGCTTGAATCGTCTGGTTCCGATAAACGAGCGAAAAGTTATACTAAAACGAAAATCGGATCAGAAATCGCGATCAGAAAATAACCGCGGAAAATCCGACGAAAAAGAAAAACGACGAACAGATTAATCGTTAATTAACCTAATTCGAAAATAATTAAAAAAATTAAAAAAATAAAATAAAAAAAAATTCGAAAATAAAACCGGCGAAAAAGAAATTTTTAAATTTTTTTTGGCACGGAAGTCGAAGTGGCGGCGAACCTCGGGCGGCGCGCTGCTCTGGCGGTGGCGGCGGATCGGGCGCAGGGCTAGTGTGGGCTGGGGTCTCGGGTGCGGCGCTATATAAAGGCGCCCCCGGGCGGAGTCCTGCTCGGGTACGGCCCAAGGTCGGTTTCGTTTTTTTTATAAATACGTTCGGAAGGAAAATAAAAATAAATACTAAACGGACTCCAAAAATCACGAAATAAATTTTCTCGGGTTTCTAAAATCAAGCCCGATAAAGTGAACATTTATTTGGGCCCAAACTACAACTTTGAAAAACACGCATTTTTCCTAAATTCAAATAAAAATACCGAAAAACTCCGAAATAAAACTTATTTGATTTTTTATTAAATCCTCAATATTTCTATATTTTGGGAAATTCATTTTATTCCCTCTCTCATATTTTTGTAATAGAAATAATTGATGATAAAATAAATAAAATCAAATGATCCTGTTTACATAATTTGAGAAAACTCAAATATGTAAATAACGAAATCCCCAACTCTCTCCGTGGGTCCTTGAGTTGCTGAATTGAAAATATTTCCAAATGAAATTCAATTATTTTCAAATACCCTTTCATTTAATTTTAAATGGAAGAAGTCATATCATCTTCGCTCAAGGGTTTTGTATTTGAAAAGAATTTGAATTCATGGAGATCAGAAAGCAAATATGAAAGTTTGGGAAAGTCCTTTTATTCCCTCTCATTTACTTTCAAAGGTTTCAAATTTCACTCACTTTCAATCAATCAATCAAACAGTCAATCAAATCTATCTATTTATTATAACATTCCAAAATTTAGAATTTTGGGATGTTACAAACCTACCACCCTTAAAAGGAATCTCGTCCTCGAGATTCGGAGAGGCTAGCAAGAAAAGGTTAGGGTTTGGGGGTCTCCTCAAAATTCATCGATCGTCTCCGGGGTCTGGGGTGCTACCACCCTTAGAAGCATGGTTACGGTTCTATCAAAACTCATATAGTCCATCCTTATTCTTGACAGTGTCGGTCTTCTCAGATCCTCGAGAAAATTCCTTCTCTGAGCTCTTCCGGTAGTGGCATAACCTTTTCCTCAATTCTTTTGTCCTTTTATCTTGGTAAGGTTATTCCGAGACTGGGTCTTCTTAGCTGACGGGTCTGGCGCCAAAACTAAACAACTATCGATATCTCATGGTGGTCAACCATTTATGGTTTCTCCTGCAGGAAATGGGTCTAGGTGATCCTCACCGTATAACCTACGGTTGGCAAAGCTGCCGTCTACAAGGGAAAAATACTTATACCATTCTAAGGCTTAAACAAGGTTTTGATCGTCGTCTCTCCACTATAGGTAAGTCACTCAGATTTACCATCCCATATAGCAAGGCGAATAATAAGAGTAAGTCGGTATGGTGATCAATCCATCCCGCACCCAAATCATTACCCTGTATATGCTTTAGTGAATCTCGCATTCTAACACTCGGTCATCCTCACAAGCATTGCAAAATTTATCTTGTCGACGAACCAAGTTCGGAATAATCCATTGATTCTGCAAGCCAGACAAACATCTATCGTTCCTTCACAACTCTCAGGTTTTGCGTAAACTCCTATGAAATCATCTGTCGACAAAGGTATATCCACTTCTAGGGTTTTTCCTTCAGCAAGAATGTGCTTCCTTCTTGGCAGGTCCTGGGGCCTGTGGGTTATGGCCCATTTCATCACTTGTAGTCCTTGAACTTATCATCGGGCAACGGATCATTATTCCAACTTCCAACTTCCTAGTATTCTTAAATCCATCCAATTGTACTGTCTTCCTTCCGTCTATTGGCACCAAACTAGGACATGTTTACTCAGACTCATCATGGAGTTTCCATTGATCCATATTTCCGACATCATACCTCCTTTATATCCAATAGTAATTTATCTCTTCATCCTCGTGGGATATCCCTCATACCGGGATAAAACTTATACTTATGAAGTCCATATTCCACTTCGTGGAACATCATTATCCTTTCCGCGGTCAAGCGTCCTTACAGGGGAATATTGGCCATCTCTGCATGGCACTTCTTCAACTGGGAAACGTGAAACACATCTTGAACTCCTGACAGTCCTTCGGGTAACTCAAACTTGTAGGCCACTTCTCTCATACGCTCCAAAACTCGGTATGGTCCTACAAATCTCGGGGCTAACTTTACCTTAACTCCAATTCCTTTAACTCCTCGCAGAGGGAACACATGAAGACATGCTCTGTCTCCAATTTCATAGACTACCTTCTTGAGTTTTTTGAGTCTACATAACTCTTCTGCCTGGACTGAGCTACCTTTAGTCTATCTCGAATCAACTTAACATTCTCTTCTGACTCCTTGATCACATTTGGTCCAAACAACTGACAGTCTCCAACTTCATCCCACATACTCTTGGGGCATCACACATATCGAGACAAAACTCATATTCATTTTTGTCCGAAATCCACTCAGTGGAGTATCCTTATCTTTTCCAAGAGTCAAGGGTTCTTATAGGGTACTACCACCCTTAAAATGCACAAACCTTCCATAGACCATATTTCTCTTATCCTCAAAATGGTCAAAATCCTTCTTCATAGAGTAACAACTCATAAAATCCATATCAGTACCAACGTTGCTACTTTATTCATTCTCCAATGATTACAATCTCTTGCTTTTCCATTACAAGTCTCAACTCAACACCTCAATATAAAAGAAAATGTTCTCACTTCTACTACTCCATTTCTTTTGTTGCAAACTCAACTATCTAGCACAAGTATCCTTCTCCTTAGGGCATTCTCTGGCAAAGTGCCCTGCTTCATTACAACGAAAACATATTACTTCCGACAAGTCTCGAGGTTTCCTTTTTGGGCAACTGTTGAGGTAGTGCCCTGACTCCTTGCACCTATAACAGGTGACATGACTCAGATCCTTCCTGGAATCCAATCTACTTCTCTTTCTGGACTTTTCCATTCCCATCAGAGCTTCTATTTCCAGTGGGTCATACTCTACTTCCTCTGTCGGGAATTCTACTAAATCCCCATTCAAACAATTCTGGGAGATGTGTCCTTCTTCTCCACATGAATAGCATGACTTGGTGCAGGGTTTACTCGGGTCTTTTTAGGCATGTCCTCCATCTCTTCCTTCATCACAACTTCTTCTAAAATTTTCATGAGGGCTCCTTTCATTACTTCTTTCTTCTACTGGATGGTTCGTTGTACCATGGGGTAAATGTGACACTGAGCAGGATAGTGGGTAGTCCCTTCACACAAGAAACAAGTAATCTGCCTAATTGGGCATTCTTCAACTGGGTGACTTCCTTCACAATTAGGGCATTCATCCCTGTGTTCTTTATGGGTGTGTCCTATTTCTCCACAAATCTTGCATGCACAAGGTTTCTTCATATCCTTTCCATAAGGCTTCAACTTCTAGGACACAAGCTGAGACTTTAGCAAAGTCAACTTAAATTCTTTCCAAGTGGTTACTCCTTGCAATCCATTGATGGTTTGGTACATCCTCCACCAAGTAGCAGCACCTCTTTCAAAGCATTGAAGAGCATGCTGGGCCATATCCTTTCCGACTATAGGGTTGTTCTCCATATGATCCTCCATGTTCTGAATCCATCGGTCTGTCTCCAATTGACTCATCGGTCCCAAAAATACAAGCTCATCTCCATTCATCCTCTATTGGGTCCATGGGTTTGGGGTGAGATAAGAGAGATAGAGAGGGATACACACAATACAAACAATGGTTTTTTGAAAAGACAGATTTTATTTGTGGCTGTCGAAAAAAACAACAAACAAATGACAGCTCACAATCGTCGCATCTAACGTAGGTATATAACAGGGGTTTGGTCTTCTAAAGGTCAATAAATCTTCAACGTCTCCAAACTCTTCAAGCCTTGTTCATGCCTCCAATGGCTTCTTCCGATCATGCTTGTCTTTCTCAAGTTCTTTTGCCAGATCAATCTTTGTTGACGTGAAATCTCTCGTGACATCCTTTAATATTCCGGAGTTGCATTTCAAACTTCTAGTTTCAACATCCTTCACATGAACCATGGTCATACTGTCCTTCAGTTCCTGACAATTCTCCGGTATCTCGAGGTTGTAGCTCCTCCAGCTTGGCTACTCTCATCTTCAGGATCCTGAGTTCCTCATGAAATACTTCCTTGTCTAATACGACTTCCTGGAGCTCCACCTTAAACTTCTTGATGTAATACTCCAGATCCTGGTGATACACCGGCTAGGGCTAAAACTTCATCTTATGATAGGTGCTCCGTCAGCCTTCTTCCATCAAATCCATTCTGAAGACTTGCATCCTTAACTCAGCACGGTGACAATAGCATTAGCGGGTGATGACATCACGGATAACCGTGTTTCTGCCCTTGTCATTGCCATGAGCTATCTTCCATAATTGATATCCCCTGCCTTAGGGTTTTCTTTGACAAAACTTCGAGTTCTCATGCTCCTTGTTTCAGTCTTTCTCCAATACACCTTGATCTCGGGTATTGACAACTTCCATAATCTGTTAAGTTCCATCAGGGTAGCCTTCCTAGGTCATACAAATCTGGAAATTCTACAGAACCTCCAATTCTCCTAGTCTTCAGAGTCTTCAACAGCTGTAGTTTCCATTATCATAATGTATGGTAAAATCCTCTTCATTCCGAATGGTCTTACTTGTCTGATATCCTGTACTTCTTGGAGTGGTCTCATCAGTGGAATCCTTCGTGTGGTCAAAAGGGAAAAGGATATAGTCTCACCAAAGAGAACTTTTGAATAAGGTCAGAAGAGAAGAGAGGTAAAAGATCTTTTTGAAAGGGGAAAGTTGTAGAGAAAAATCTTTGCTATGGGCTTGCCAGTTTCTAGGGTCACGTCCTACAGTCAACATGTGCTCTGATACCATCTTGTAGCGACCCGACCCGAATGGATCAAGTCTCTGTGCTTAAGTGTCATCCCTGGATCGGTATGTTGACACACACAGTACTCGAAGGATTTATAACAGAGGTAAATCACATGTATAAAGTAACGTAAATACTATTACCTCAATCCATATAGCGGAAGCAACAAGGTTGTGGATTCCCATCAACACCAACGGCAAAGTTGAGTGTAGAAATCGTAACCCTAACGTATCACTTACTCGTCGTAAGATAATCCTGCAACATGAGACGTTGCAGCCCGAAACGGGTCAGTATATTGAATGTACTGGCAAATTCACACCATAGAGAAAATGATGAACAATGGCTATCACTACATGCATATATGGCTGGTGGAAAAGCTCTATGGTTACAATGTTTTTGCGAAAAGCCAATTTTTCCCTACTGCAAAGGAATAAATTTATTTAACTATTATGGTGGTTGTTGAACATTGAGAATGGTTGACAGCATTCTCAATCCCAATTAAGTAACATCATTAAAACCCAACAATATTCATTTAAAGTAACGTGATGAGATCAACAGGCTAATTCAAGAACTAGATACTCAAGATGTCCATAACCGGGGACACGGCTAATCATGATTAGTTTATACACTCTGCAGAGGTTTGCGCACTTTTCCCCACAAGACTCGATCGCCTCCGTTTGTTTTCTCGCACTACATGGTGTTTGAGAAGACGGATGACCGAGACATAGTCTTTCAGAAGCGCTAGCACCTTACGATCGGGTAGACCGTACCACCTACAACCCCTACATCTGCTAGTCTACCACTGTAAGAGTTCGCACAACTTAGTCAACTATGCCAGAGCCCATAATGGCTTGTGGCTGCACACGGAAGTTTCTAGTATGAATAATCTCATGATCCCTTTGAGCCTGGGTGGTGGTCCAAAGAAAAACAGGCAAGTCCTGGAAACCCAGGTGCCTCAATCCACCCAGATTTGTGTTTAAGTTGCCACCTTAGATAAACCATTAATTATCAATCTCACATCTGTCATGGATATCACTCACCCAATCCACGTCTACTAGCATAGCATGGCATAAATAAGCAAACGTAGAAGTAACTCCCAAAGGTTTGATAATAAACAGGTAATAGGTACTACCTTATCTACTTCCGATCCCACAATTTAATTAGATCCTAATCATTCAATGTGTGAGGATTGATCTAATGCAATAAAACTGGGTTGTAGAAAAAGGTATGATCAAAGTGTGAACTTGCCTTGCTGATGATCCGCGAAACCTAGAGATTCAAAGTAACAGGCGGCGCACTCCGGGTATTCTATCGCAGACAAACAAACAAGCATACAATAAGTACTCATCTAATGCACAGGTAAAACTCAAATAGAAGATCTAACCAGAAAGTTCAACTTAAGAACCCTGGTTTGCAAAAAGAATCAAATCGAACGAAGCAAAAGAAATCAAACGGCGAAAGAAAACAACTTCGTTCTAGTAATCTAGATCTAAGTCAAATTTTACACTAGCAAAAACATGTTTAAGTTGATTATTCGGAACGAGGGTTCCGAGACGAAACTCCAGGCGCTTGAATCGTCTGGTTCCGATAAACGAGCGAAAAGTTATACTAAAACGAAAATCGGTTCAGAAATCGCGATCAGAAAATAACCGCGGAAAATCCGACGAAAAAGAAAAACGACGAACAGATTAATCGTTAATTAACCTAATTCGAAAATAATTAAAAAAATTAAAAAAATAAAATAAAATAAAATTCGAAAATAAAACCGGCGAAAAAGAAATTTTTAATTTTTTTTTTCGGCACGGAAGTCGAGACGGCGACGAACCTCGGGCGGCGCACTGCTCCGGCGGCGGCGGCGGATCGGGTGCAGGGCTGGTGTGGGCTGGGGGCTCGGGTGCGGCGCTATATAAAGGCGCCCCCGGGCGGAGTGCCGCTCGGGTACGGCCCAAGGTCGGTTTCGTTTTTTTTTTATAAATACGTTCGGAAGAAAAATAAAAAGAAATACTAAAAGGACTCCAAAAATCACGAAATAAATTTTCCCGGGTTTCTAAAATCAAGCCCGATAAAGTGAACATTTATTTGGGCCCAAACTACAACTTTGAAAAACACGCATTTTTCCTAAATTCAAATAAAAATACCGAAAAACTCTGAAATAAAACTTATTTGATTTTTTTATTAAATCCTCAATATTTCTATATTTTGGGAAAGTCATTTTATTCCCTCTCTCATATTTTTGTAATAGAAATAATTGATGATAAAATAAATAAAATCAAATGATCCTATTTACATAATTTGAGAAAACTCAAATATGTAAATAACGAAATCCCTAACTCTCTCCGTGGGTCCTTGAGTTGCTGAATTGAAAATATTTCCAAATGAAATTCAATTATTTTCAAATACCCTTTCATTTAATTTTAAATGGAAGAAGTCATATCATCTTCGCTCAAGGGTTTTGTATTTGAAAAGAATTTGAATTCATGGAGATCAGAAAGCAAATATAAAAGTTTGGGAAAGTCCTTTTATTCCCTCTCATTTAACTTCCAAATGTTTCGAATTTCACTCACTTTCAATCAATCAATCAAACAGTCAATCAAATCTATCTATTTATTATAACATTCCAAAATTTAGAATTTTGGGATGTTACATGCAGTTTCACCAAAATGTAGCTGAATTACCCTAGTTGCACAGATAATGAAAAAACGTGATTACATTATAGTGGCACTAGTTGATAAAACATACACTAATAAATAGAAGAATTTTCATTTTCTTAATGGGAAAATATTGTGATAGTATCGCAGTATGCCATGCTGCAAGGGCGAGATGGGCCTTGCGACGCGTGATACGGTAGGCCTCATACTGGAAATCGACCCAATTCTCCTCGATACACCTTCTGCCAGTGATCAACATCAGTGTAAAATGGTAGTACAAGGAAGGGCCTTGAGACATTCCAGTCTCTATTTTTGTGCAATTCAACTAAAATTAAACACCCCAGTTTACAGAAACACTTAAACATTAACAATGAGACTAGTTGATGAAACATATACTAACAAAGAGAAGCACTTTCTTTATCTACATTGGAAATGAAATGATAGAGAGAACAATAGCTCTATTTTAACTGTATTATCACTTCATTTTATAAGTGGCACTGGGGTCGAGCAGGTGGCAAGCAAGGTGTACCGTGCATCGCAAGGATGGAGGCCGGGGGTGCTTCGACTGGGATGCTGAAGCTGGCTCTTTCAGTCCCTATCTTCCCCCCTGATGTTTCTGTGGTAGCTTTTGGGTTGTAATCCAAACTTGGTCGAGCTAGGGCTGCGTCCCCCTACCTGCCGAGCTTATGTGGTGAACTTGTCTCCTGCTAGTAGTCAGCCCATTCTAGTAGTAGTTGCATAACTGCCCGTTTACACTGAGATGTTGTCGGATAATGGTTCTCTATGGTTAGGTTACTTTAATGAAATTGGAGGAAACCCCACTACTGCAGGTTGGTCCAAACGCGACAATCCAATCAGAGACACTTCAACGAAACTGTGTGTGATGCATTAATAACAAACAATGATGTAATAATACCGTCAATAAAGATACACAAATTTTGTGATGGCGGTGACATCAAACACGGTTCGGATTAGAGTTGCGTGTGCGATACGTGGCAAACGGTTAATCCAGCAGAACTGTTTCCGATGAGGCAGAACTACAGAAATAGGCAGCCAGATGAGGGTGTGTGCGATATACGGCATACAGTTCACTAGGATGAACCATGTGCGATTAGGCAACACAATAGAAATGGTCAGCCAGATCAAGGTGTGTGCGATGGAGGGCATACAGTTCACTCGGATGAACTGTTTGCGATGAGGCAAGACAACAGAAACAATTCAACTAAACAAGATGTGTGTGATACGCGGCAAACATGTCCATAATCAGAAATGCATGCGAAGAACAATAATAACACAAATGATTGCTGATAATGAGCCGTGTGACTTGCTCTGTCTACAAAAGAATAACACACACATATATATATATAACTGAAATAAACATCAAATTACATAAGTGACTATACAGATCATTCGCACACACCTCAATAAATAATTGCATGCATTCTAAACTAGGAGAAACAATCGTCTAGTCATCTACTTCTTGTGATGCTCCTACCACTGCTCTATGGCTCGATCCCTCGTCTGGGGCAGGAATAAGACGCTTCCTCATGTCAACAATCCACCTGTACATCTCGTAGCTTGTGTACGTGTTCTTGGCCGCGTACTTGATGTGTTGTTCATCCAGTCTCTGATGCCAGACACTATGCCAGGCGTTCTTGTCCTTCTTGCTGTCATCCTTCATCTTCATGTAACTACAGAAAAAGGCACATCCGTGACATTTTGGGCTGAACGAATTTTTTGTCTGTCATACTTATGACACTTCTATGACGATAATTGTGACAAAACCCGGTATCATCATAGATGTGGTGGGCTCCTACTTCTATGACAAAAAATCATGATAGAAAATGGGATTTTCGTCCTGGGCGGGCCGGAGACGCAGCTGCATGACATTCTTTGGGCCGTCCATGACAGAAAAAACAGTGGTAGAAGCGAGGGCGAGGAAAATTTCAGTGAGTTCCCGGTTATGGTGGGTGGTCAGGGGCCGAGCGATGCACGTTTCTCTCGTACATGTACGCGCAGTGTGCGAGGTGTTGGGCTCTAACTTAACCTGAGCGAGGCGTTGGGCTCTAACTGAACCCGAGCGATTGCACTGCAGGCTACGCGTTACTGAACCCGAGCGATCTATCGATGGCTGTTAACTGAACCCGATCGAGAGATTCCTTCGCTACTGCTGCTAACTGAAGCCGATCGATGCTGCCTCTGGATGAACAGTGAGCGTTGCGGGGGGGGGGGGGGGGGGGGTTGGATGAACAGTGAGCGGTGGGGGTGGATGAACAGGACCCTGTGGTGTTGCGTCCGGATGAACAGGACCCCGATCGATCGAGCTGGTTGGGGCTGGATGAACAGGACCCCCGTGGAGGGCTGGATGAACAGTAGACGGTGGAGGGATGGATGAATAGTAGCCCGTGGAGGGGTGGTTGAACAGGACCCCGTGGAGAGGGGTGGCTGAACTGTAGCCGGTGGAGTAGCGCGTGGTGGAGGCTGGATGAACAGGAGCCCGTGGATGAACAGTCACAGGTGGAGGCTGGAGGAGGTCGACGGTGGATGAACAGTAGCCCGTGGAGGCTGGAGGAGGTCGACGGTGGAGAGGAATGGTATCTCGTGGAGTCCCGTTTTGCGGTACGCCACACCCCTCCCGATCAACAGGACCCCCGTTTCGGCCGTAGCGCTCCAACACAAGTCTGTTTCATCCGTTTTGCGGTACGCCACACCCCTCCCGATCATCAGGACCCCGTTTCGACTGTAGGAGGTCCAACACAAGTCCGTTTCCTCCGTTTTGCGGTACGCCAGACCCCTCTTGATGAACAGGATCCCGTTTCGAACGTGGCCGGTCAAACACAAGGCCGTTTCCTCCGTTCTGCGGTAAGCCAGGCCTCGTTTCCATCGCCTATTCCGTCCAAGCCCTCCCGATGAACACAAAGACACATTCTGTTCTGACCCAGCCGGTTGGCTCTCCATGAACACGACGATGACGCTGTTTCTCTGTTTCGACCCAGCCATGTACACGAGCCCTGGCCATACGTATGCGCGAGTAGGCGTTCGAGACCCCGCCCGTATGTACGTATGTGGCTGTATTTACTTTCTTGCACCCTGGCCGCTATACATACATGTACATGCTATGTGCGCGCCTCTACTACGACACGTGCACGCCTCTACATCGACCAGTATGTACGTACACGTTCGCGAGCAGAATGACAACGCTACATACGCTTCGACCAGGTTGGTCCCGACTGTTAGGCACTTCCTTGTGTGCGAAGATGTAGCTGGTGGGTCCCAACAGTCAGGGGGCGAATCGGTTTTTTGCCCGGACGCACTTCCTTGCGTGCGAAGATGTAGCTGGTGGGTCCCAGCAGTCAAGGGGGAAACATTTTTTTTGTGAAATACGGTGGCCCGTCCGATGGGTCCCTGCTGTCAGGTGGAGGAATCATTATTTTCCGCGTAATAAGGAGGCACTTCCTTGCTACGGCCGTGGACCCAGCTGTCAGCCTCTCCATGTACAGTCCACGTCCGATGGAAGTCGTTCCTTGACCACATTGACCACGCCGCTCCGAGAGCACCAGGGCGGTGGACGATGGCGAGGCCGAGGAAGGTGACGACGCGGAGCCAGGGAAGACGCGGCAGTGGAAGCCCGCGCAGAGAGGAGTATGAGGGTTCACTGGTTCGACTGCGGTGTGAGGCTGTCGTCGCCGCAGGGCCTGGCCAGTGGTGGGAATAGTAGGGGGTGGTGAGGCCTCCGTGGCAGCACAGCCGGCCACGGGAGGCAGGAGCATGCGGCACGACCAGCGCTGCTTTGGGCGGCTGGAGCAAGAAGACCAGAGGTTGAAGAAGCACTACGGCCATTGGATGGACATCGTACGGTCACTTGAGCTAGAATCGTTCATATTGACTAAGTTGACAAAGCCCTCCATCCCCGTCAACTTAGTAGGCCCACAAGTTAGCCTCCCACCAAGGTGGGTCCCAGCTAGCAGGGGGAGTATTCATTTTTTTGTGCGTAATAAGGAGGCACTTCCGGTGGGTCCGAGCTGACAGCGGGGGGAATGTTCTTTTCGCGAAATACGGTGGCCCATCCGGTGGGTCCCAGTAGTCAGGGGGGAAACGATTTTTTTCGCGAAATACGGTGGCCCGTCCGGTGGGTCCCTAATGTCAGGTGGAGGAATAATTATTTTGCACGTAATAAGGAGGCACTTCCTTGCGGCTACCGTGGACCCAGCTGTCAGTCTCTCCACGTACAGTACTCTTCCGATGGAAGTCGGTCGTTGACCACATTGACCATGCTATGCCGAGAGCACCACGATGGTGGATGATAGCGAGGCCTAGGAAGGGGACGACATGGAGCCGGGGAAGACGCAGCAGTGGATGCCCACACTGAGAGGAGTACGAGGGTTCACTGGTTCGGCTGCGGTGTGAGGGTGCCGTCGCCGCAGAATAACAGGGGGTGTGGGTGAGTGGAGGGATGGCCTGGCCAGCGATGTGAGTAGTATGGGGGCGGTGAGGCAGGAGAATGCGGCACGACCGGCGCTGCTTTGGGCGACTGGAGCAAGAAGACCAGAGGTTGAAGAAGCACTACGGCCGTTGGATGGACATCGTACGGTCACTGGAGCTAGAATCGTTCATATATTGACTAAGTTGACAAAGCCATCCGTCCCCGTCAACTTAGTAGGCCGACAAGTCATCCTCCCACTATGGTGGGTCCCAGCTGGCAGGGGGTATTCATTTTTTGCGCGCAATAAGAAGGCACTTCCTTGCGTGTGAAGATATAGTTGGTGGGTCCGACCTGTCAGTGGAGGGAACTTTTTTTCGCGAAATACAGAGGCCCTTCTGGCGGGTCCCAGATGTCAGGTGGAGGAATCATTATTTTGCGCGTAATAAGGAGGCATTTCGTTGTGTGCAGCCGTGGACCCAGTTGTCAGCCTCTCCATGTACAGTCCACTTTCGATGGATGTCGTTCGTTGACCAAGTTGACCACGCCACGCCGAGAGCACCAGGGCGGTGAACGACGACGAGGCCTACGAAGGGAATGACACGGAGCCGGGGAAGACATGACAGTGGCTGCCCACATGGTGGAGAGTACGAGGGTTGACTGGTTCGGCTGCCGTCGTCGGAAAATAACAGGAGGTGTGGGTGAGTAGAGGCATAGACAGGCCAGGGATGCGAGTATGATGGGGCCGTGAGGCCTGCTCGGCAGCACAGCCGGCCACGGGAGGCGGGAGTAGGCGGTTCCGGCGGCGCTAGTTTGGGCAGCTGGGGCAGGAAGATCAGAGTCTGAAGAAGCACGATTGCCATTAGATTGACATCTAATGGCCTGACGCTGGTAGAGTCGATTGTTGACTAAGTTTCTTTTTTGAGAAACATTGTGTACGCATGAAGTTAGTAGGCCCACAGGTCAACCTCCAAATCTGTGGCAGACAACATATATCCCATTTGCTATTTTTTAATAATTTGCAGCCCATTTGCTAATTCTTAAGTAATTTATTACAACCCATTTTCTGCCCAGGACCATGGTCAAAAATTTCAACCTTATTTTGCATATTTCGGTGGAGTCCGAACTGTTGTAATCCCGAAATGATAAACATTTTCTTAAGAACTTATTGATTTGCCAAAAAATCATTTTGTTTTTGTAAGAAAATAAGACGTGGGACAATTGGGTTGGTTTAAGGGAAAACCAGTGGTAAAAAAATCAGCGCTGGGAGGGAAAACAACAAAAGTAAGGATGTAAATATGAAAAGGGAATTTTATGTATTTTCAATATAATGATACATGTATATGAACTAGTGAAACTATAGGTAGAGATTAGAAAACGGATGTAGGACATGCGTTTCAAGAGGAAAATAGAACTGGGCTGTGTGTTTGATTCAGTAAAAAAACTGCCTGCGGATGTTATAAGACAAAATATAACTAACGCTGGCAGGCTAGAGGCCAGTAGATACCCGCTGGATCTTTGTGCCCCGTTGTCGTCATGGCCTGGGCCTGTTAAAAACAAAACCAAGCCTGGGCAGTCTACAACCCAGTTGAAACTTGCTCGACCTGAAAAAACAATTACATGCTCAATAAACGAGAGAATTCTGCAAGTACAGACTGATAACTGGGATGCAGCAGGGATATTGTTTTTTCATCGTGATAATAAGTGCATGCACTTGTTTCGAAAAAAATGGAGAACCGGGAATTCGAACGGCAGGTGCTTATGCTACCCATCAAATAAAAATCAGGTGCCTGAAAATTCGTTTTGAAACAAATGATTCAGCTTTATATCCACGTCGACCCTCGGCATGATGGTTGGATGCAAATGCAAGTTCATACCAAAAGATCGTTAACAACAATACCAACATGTGGACGACAAGGTAGTACATGTACCAATACCAAACTAACTTCTAATCTTTTTACTCCTGGCCCTAGTGTTTGCCTGGTAGAAAATCTTGCAGAGGACCAGCTCCCACTCCTTCTCTTGCTCCAGGTCCCCGAGGTGGTACTGGTGCATCACCTAGTTGGTCCTCTGCTGGTCGAGTTCTTGTTGGTGTGCAGCACCAGAAACTTTTTGCTGCTCGTCTGCCGACCGTTGACCATCACCGACAAGGTATTGCCGGTCTTGCGCCACATCGCGTGCATGCCACACTCCGACTTTATCTTGCAACGCGTCCACGCGCCCCTTTTGAATGCCCTAGAATTGCGCTGGAAGAAATGCTTCCTTAGGCCACTCAGTGTGATACCTGCAGTATTGTCGAATACCGGTTTTAGTGTACGTAGTTGGCATTTTCATAACATCTTTGGCATGTTGCAGTCACTTGTTTCACTTTTTATTAACTGTCAAATTGTAATTGCTTCACCAGGTCTGCATCTAAAAAGAAAAATAGAGCTATAAACAAAGGAATATGTTTGTGCAAGTAGACGGCCGATCGGTGTCTTACCTGGAAGTTTCTCAGGTTGGGTGTAGCATATGCCGTGCTCGCTGTCGATGGTTGGTATGAACAAATCGATGAGAGGGTGAGATCTCACGCTGTCAGCACTCACTTTGGCCTCAAGGTGCTCGATCAGCTCCTGATCCGTGGGTTCGAACTTGACGCCAGCCGGCTGCACCGGCCAATCCTTCTTTGACTTGCATCGGTAATTCCAGTTATATGGTACTCAATGTATGATCAATCGACTGTTTTAAGTGAATGATGAAAGATTTTGACAGGTAAGTGGTACTCCAAATCTGAAGTCTAGAATACCCGAACACGCCACCAGGATTCTTGTGTTACCTCACGCGCAGAGTGTTGTCACATCAATTCAATGTGTGGACATGATGAATAATTTGACTGACGTATACTAGTACTGCTACTTTACTACTTACTAGTCGTATTTAGTGTCACATTTTAACCATAGGTTTAACTAACAAGTACGCACTTGAATCCTAATTGATATATATATGGCTTCTACACAACATCTCCATCATCATTATCAGTACATCCTACGCAGGTGAGTTAGGATGCACTTGATCCCAGGAAGGTATCTATCCTTCAAACCAGAGGAGTGCTTCAAACTAACAACAATACATAATATCCAACAAAAGAGGGTCGTGCTACAACAGCAAAATATATGGCTCAGTCTAGATATCAGCACGAATCAAGTTGTGCATATTTGCTATTGGCATGAACCACATCGCTGCATGTTGGGTTTGCAAAAGCCATCCATCGCATGGAAGCTTGATGCCTTTCACACATTGAAGATTATCTGGCAACAAGTTGTGTCGACGAATCTCTGGATATGGTGATTCATGAAACCCATGGTATGATGTGTAAACACAGTCCCCCCTGGCGAATGGAAGTTTCATAGCACGGTAATCATCGCCGGTGATATGATCGATGATTGGTTGGATGATCAGATAATTGAGCCCGAGGAACAAAGAGTGGTTGCCGAGGCTGTAAACCCGCCTCCAGTTGAATACGCCTGGCCCAACGGAGCTGGGATCTTTCTCGAACACGAAGTAGCCATAGCCATCAATGTCATGAACGCCCCACGCATTGTACTGCGTGTGGTTTGATGTAATGGTTTGGTCAATTTGGTATGTGTGAATGAGCATCAAATGACCGCCGTCAGCTGAATGAGCGATAAACCACCACCCATCGGCTGGTATGATTCCAGGTCCTGGAATCATGAAGGCCAGCGCATTTACGTCTGCTGCAACAATTCAAATTGGAGACCAAAAGGACAAAAATAAACAATCATGTTTAGAGTATGTGTGGAATTAAGATTATTATAACAGTGACACATATCATAGACAGAGAATTGCAATGCCGTGGTCATAATCATACCCAAGTTAAAAAAATAAGCCAATGGCTTTCATATTCTAGCAATATGTCATGGTTCAAACATCATGCAACAATGAGAGGAAAACAGCTATGACAGAGCATACTCATATTCTACCATAGCACTTACTACTACTATTTCCATATCAACTCTAAGCAATAACATGCGTTGTTATAAAAATCTTGGAAATGAGAGTAACATATAGCAATCATGATGTTATGCTCATAATATGTATTCTGACAATCATTAGATGCCAATTGTTCTCATATCAACTCTAACAATAACATGTGTGGTCATAAAAATCTAGGAAATGAGAGGAACATATAGCAATGATGTGGTTATAGACATACTATCTATTCTAAATTTGTAACAATGAATAGGCAGTCGTATTCATAAGGTAAAGATGAGATGAGATAGAGCAATTACACGACGATCGATTCCACCAATATAGGCAGCCAATTTGTGCGTCGACTGCGTAAATGATGCCATCCACTACAAGAAATATGTAAACTAGTGACCTTCTGTTAGTGACCCTGGAAGAATTGGTCATAGATCTATGACCATTTCTGACCAATTGGTCAGAAGCTGTTCAGGGGGCTCCAAACCCTAAACTATAACGACCATTTTGGTTAGAAAGGTCGTAATTTCCTTACATGAAATGGTCATAAAGCAAACAACGCTGGTCCGTTGCCTTATCTCTAGTTGTTAACGACCAATATAGATGGCCATAACCTTGTAAATTGTGGTGGGTTGTGATGACTAGGCGCCATCTCATCAGTTTTGCCTATGTGTCATGTCCATGTGTCAATTTTTGCCATAGGTTGTGAAGCAACCTATATTTCGGTCATTCCTAAAATTCCCCAAAAAATCTCATAAATTCTTTGGGTCATATCTTCGTCAAATATGTAAAAATCCTTCCTTGCCTAGTTCAAAAATAATTCAACAATATTCATTTTCCTATTCTATTCACAACAATACTTTGTGAAGGAAGTGCTATTTATATATTCTTGATTGCCCTCAAAATTTTCGGGCACTCTTTCCTATCCAAATCATTTCCTCGTGACAAAATTCAGCTCCATTTGCCCAGTAAATCTTCCTCGGCAAATTTCCAAAGTTCTTTTTTCCACCTAGAAGCATTGTGAAGGAAGTACCATTTTTATATATCCAAATGACATGAAATTTATACAGTTCCTCCATATGCTCAAATCATCACCCTCCTCCAAATTGCAGCTCAGTCAAATCATCTATGTGAGCCCAGGTTCAATTTATATTTTATGGCCAGATTGGCACATTGCAAAGCAAGTGTTATCTAGATCCCTCCTATTACCCTTAAATTTTTTTGGCACTCTTCCATACCCAAATCATTGCCACATGATAATATTCAGCTCCATTTTCTTGGTAAATCTTTCTCAGGAAATTTCCAAAGTTTCTATCTCGAGTGAAGCTTTGTGAAGTAAGTACTAGCTAGGCTTACCCAAATGATCTGAAAATTTACCAGGGCATGACCATACCTATGTAACTTACCTACACCAAATTTGAGCTCATTTAATTTATCCAATTTCTCTCGCTAATTTTCCCAAGTTTTTGTCCAAGGAATAGCATTGTGAAGGAAGTGCCACTTTGGCATGTCCAAGTGGTATCAATTTTCTACAATGCTTTCCTATGCCCAAATAACCATCACCCACCAAATTTCAGCTCAATCCATTCATTATTTTGAGCCTAGCTTCAACATTCATATTTCTGTCCAGTGTGGTACTTTGCAAAGCAAGTACCACCTAGGCTCCTCCTTTTGAGCTAAAAAATTGTGAAGACAGTTCATGTTTGAGCATAGTTCGGTCTCCTCATGAGAATATTATGTTGTAATTTTATTCCTAGCACTTGCCTGAGGAGTACCCAACCCCCTACACATGCCTAGGCCGCCCAGAACACATGGCAACGCCACGGTCACGCGGTGACCACGCGGCGAGCATGCGAGTTTACGCCCTCTAGAGTTGGGGCCCTCGTCCACCATCCAAACCTCGATGTATTGCCACCAAACCATGTATTTCTGATAAAATAGATACTTATATACCTAGAAATAATTTTTGGAAAAAATAAAGAGCAAACTATAAGGTAGATGCAGTTCAAAATTGACCTGCTTCCTACTGAATCGGCAGAAATTTGTCTTTTTCACAGGTGGTGGATCAAAACTTTTGACACCCAACCATTTTGTCAATTATGCATTAAATATGGCCTAATATTTTAGAAAAATGATTTGGTCCAATTTTGCAACAAATATATGGTAGGTCCTTCACAAAAAGAACTCAATTCAGGCACTCAAAAAATGGAAAATGAATTTTCCATGCAAAGAAAATGAAAAATCCCTTAGGAAACATTGTTTGGAATTCCAAGATGCACCCTTGTGCACAATATGATATCATTTGAATAAACTATGTCATGAATGTGGCCATAAGATTGATCATTTGACTTAAAAACCCTGAATCTTCACGCATGATAGCTCATTTCTGAGAACACTTTTTAAAAATAATTGCCGTATTACAAGTTTATTATTTTTCCTGGAAACTTGGTCACATATAATGACACAATGCAAAGGTTTTCCAATCTTTTGATTTTTTTAATTTTTTATGCCCGTTTCGAAATGTGATCAAAGCGACGGGTTTGGCCGTTCCTAGCTAGTGGTTGAATCTTGGAATTTTTTTGATGTTTCTCTGATTAAATAGATACTTATGTATCTAGAAATGAGTTTTTGAAAAAAATAAAGAGCAAACTATGAGGCAACTGCAGTTCAAATTTGACCCGCTTCCTGCTGAATCGGTGGGAATTTGTCTTTTTCACCAGAGGTGGATAAAGGCTTTTGACACCCAACCATTTGGTCAATTGTGAATCAAATATGGCCTAGTATTTTATAAAATTGATTTGGTCCAATTTTTCAATAAATATATGGGAGGTCCTTCACAAAAAGAACTCAATTCGGGCACCCGGAAAATGGAAAATGAATTTTCCTTGCAAACAAAAATAAAAAGTCCCTTAGGCAACATTGTTTGGAATTCAAATATGTACCCTTGTGCACAATATGAGATCATTTGAACAAACTATGCCATGAATGTGGCCATAAGATTGATCATTTGGCTTGAAAGCCATGAATCTTCACGCATGATAGCTCATTTCTGAGAACACTTTTTTAAAATAATTGCCGTATTACAAGTTTATTATTTTTCCTGGAAACTTGGTCATATATAATGACACAATGCAAAGGTTTTCCATTTTTTTTGAATTTTTTATGCCCGTTTCAAGATGCGGTCAAAATGGCGGGAATGAGCGTTCCTAGCTAGTGGTTGAATATTGGATTTTTTTGTGTTTCTCTGATTAAATAGATACTTATGTACCTAGAAATGATTTTTCGAAAAAATAAATAGCAAACTATGAGGTAGCTACAGTTCAAATTTGACCCGCTTCGAGCTGAATCGGCGGAAATTTGTCTTTTTCACGAGAGGTGGATCAGAACTTGTGACCCTCATGAGAGGTGGTCAATTGTGCATTAAATATGTCCTAGTATTTTAGAAAATTGATTTGGTACAATTTTGCAACAAATATTTGGTAGGTCCTTCACAAAAAAAGCTCATTTTGGGCACTCAAAAAATGGAAAATCATTTTTTCGTGCAAAGAAAATGATAACTTCCTTAGGAAACATTGTTTGTCATTCCAAGATGCATCCTTGTGCACAATATGAGATCATTTGAACAAAGTATTCCATGAATGTGGCCATAAGATTGATCATTTGGCTTGAAAGCCATGAATCTTCATGCATGATAGCTCATTTCTGAGAACACTTTTTTAAAATAATTTTCATATTACAAGTGTATTATTTTTCCTGGTAACTTGGTCACATATAATGACACAATGCAAAGGTTTTCCAATTTTTTGATTTTTTTTTTGAATTTGTTATACCCGTTTCAAAATGCGGTCAAAACGGCGGGCTTGACCGTTTCTAGCTAGTGGTTGAATCTTGGAAAACTTTCGATGTTTCTCTGATTAAATAGATACTTATGTACCTAGAAATAATTTTTGGAAAAAAATAAAGAGCAAACTATGAGGCAACTTTAGTTCAAATTTGACCTGCTTCCTGCTGAATCGGCAGAAATTTGTCTTTTTCACAAGAGGTGGATCAAAACTTTTGACACCCAACCATTTGGTCGATTTTGCATTAAATATGTCCTAGTATTTTGGAAAATTGATTTGGTACAATTTTGCACAAGTATTTGGTAGTTCCTTCACAAAAAAGCTCAATTTGGGCACTGAAAAAATGGAAAATCGATTTTTCGAGCAAAGAAAATAAAAAATCCCTTCTTCGATATTGTTTATCAATCCAAGATTTAAACTTGTGCAAAGTATGAGATCATTTGAACAAATGTTAGATAGGCCTTTCACAAAAAAACTCATTTGAGCATTGAAAATGGAATGTAAAATTTGTATGTAATCAATCACGACCAATTTATATGGTCAAAAAATCATCAAATTGTTTGGTTCGCTCCGATTGGTCCATATGCATATCACGCGGATCATGCATTAGCCACCGTCGGATGCTTCTGGATCCAACGACAACCCTCAAACCCTCACCCCGTCACTCTCTTCACCCAAACCCTAGCTTCCTCGATCCACTCCTCTCCCCCGATCCACTCTCCCCCTCTCGTCCCACAGCCGCCACCCCCAACCCTCTCGATCCCCAACCACCCAGCCGCTGCCGCAGGCGCCGTCCTCCGTCCTCTACCCCAACCCCGACCGCCGGCAACCCTTCCCTCCCACGGCCATGGTCAGATCCGCGCTCCCTCCTTGCTCATGACCTAGACCTAGCCGCATGGCACGGCCATGGGCATGGCGGCGGCCAGATCCACCCCCTCCCCCTCCCTCCCACCTCGATCTGCTGTCACCCCCACCGTCGATGACCCGTGACAGCGGCAGTGGGCTCGCGAGCCAGATCATAAGGACGTCCCCTAGCCCCCGAACATCACTCCTCCTCCCTTCCAGATCACAGCTGCCACCTCCTCCTTTCCAAATCGCCGCCTCCACCTCCCTCCGGCCGAGCTCCCCGCCGTCCATGGCCTCCCCTAGGCCCTCCTCCTATGTCCCATCCCCTTCCCTCACCGCGAGCCCTTCTCCCCCGCGAGCCCTCTCTCTCTCTCCCTCCCGTGACTCCTCTGCTCCACCCGATTCCGGCGAGTTGAGGCGGCTCTCGCCGGTGCACAACTCTTTCTTCCCCTCCTGTCAGATTCGTCTCTCGCACCCTCTTGCGCAAGCCCGCAACCTCACCCATGGCTAGGGTTTCGCCCCCTGTCCATTTTTCTGGAGGTCGGGCATGGCGCACGCGGGCCAAGCGCCGGCGACGAGGGCGCCGGATCCGGGGGCAGGGCCCCCTTCTCCTCACACTGCATCCGTCGGCCTCCTCCTACTCGAGTAGGAGGAGCAGGAGTAGGTGGGGCGCACCTAGCCCCCAAGGTCGCGCTGTCGAGGGCTTCTACGACCTGGATCCCGACCTCCATTGCGCCGTCTTCCAGCAACTCGAGGTCAAGGTGCGCTCCCGTCTCTGTTTGATTCGATCCGGCAGCCATGGATGTGGATGTGGGTTCCTCACGCCTCTCAGTCTGCCCTATTCGTGATGTGCTGCAGGTCAAGTCCACTCACGCGATGTGCCCGTCCATCGAGAGGAGCAGCAGCAGCTCAAGGTCGATTTTTCCCTCCACTCCTCTCTCGTTTTGAAATCCTAGGCTGGGTTGGGTTACCTCATGTGCTTACTTGCTTCCCTGTTTGCTTGCTTGCTGCTGCTCTTACTCATGGCCGTCCAGATTAGCTAGCGTGCTTAGTCAGCCTATGGTGGTCACTATTTTTCTCATGTGATTCAACTCTACAAATATTCTGCCTGTTTAAAATCTAAAACAAATTGCTTGGTTTGCTGCTGGTCTGAATCCACTCACATGCTTGACAAACAACTTGCTGCTATTGCTGTCACACCCTAGTGAAATGATCATGTAGGAAGTAGGTACCATAAATATATGAAAGGCTACAATCCTTGAGAGAACCTGGCTCTACTTTTGAAAATGTTTAGTTTACTCATGATATGGTTTCTGTAGCTATGTGATGCCACATTAAACATCTGTTTGATGTAAATAGTGATCTCAGTTATGATAGAAGCACAATGCAGCGCCTAGCTCTTAATTACCTATATATAATTGATTCTTGATCGGGATTCTGATAATACCGATGGAATGAAGTATAGCTATTAGTAATGTAAAATCATGTAATTTCCAACTTTTGCCATATTGTTCATTGATGTTTGCGCCCTGTTATTTCCATACTGAAGGTAGGATTTCTGTGTTAAACCTAGGCCTGTTGTTCTTTGTTTATCTCCATTGTTTCCAAGCTAGCTAGTTATCTGTCTGACTCCATTTCCTGTCAAAATCTGTTGTTCCACCAATATTTTTTGCACAATACTTCATGTATCAAGTTTTGATATAAATCTGTCATGCAGGTTTATGGAAACACGAGAAGAGTGATGGCCATGAAGACTATGGTCTCCTTGTTAGCGAGCCAACCGGGATATATGCCATAGTCAAAGAGCTTGATAGTCCTGTTGCTTTGAAGGATGAGACATTTGTCCTGCAATTCAAAGTGAGGCTTCAGAAAGGCCATATTGTGATTGGCTTACTCTTCATGTATTAATTTGTTTCTATGCTTAGTGTAGCTGTATTAGATGGTTGCTTGTGTAGCTGTATTCCCGATCTGAACTCTATGGTTTTGTTGCAGCCATGTCTGCACCACATAAGCTTAGCTCTGTTAGTTCCATGATCAACTTGTCTATGCAGTCCAAGCCTTCTAAACTGTGATTGGCTCACTGTACATGTCTTCATGTGATTCTTTGCTTAAAACGGTTTGCTAGTTAGGCTAATCTCGATCTAAACTGTGTGTTTTTGTGTCCAATAGTTCTGCATTGCATGAGCTAAATTCTGTTATCCATCAGCATGGTTGACTTGTCATTTATGTGGACATTTGTGAGTAATGTGATTAGTAGTGTATGTAATGGTATATGAAAGGCTGCACTGCTTAACTAGCTTGCTTAGAATTGGGATATTTCTGTATTAATAATTTTATCATTCCTGAACTCAGCTCGTTTCAGATCTGTACTGTTAGCAGTGGGATAAATTTGTGCTTCTTGTAGTATATATGACCTTAATTTAAATATGAGTGACGTCCCAGTCATTTTAACTATGATTAGTAATAGCACTTCTGATTTGATGGTGAAATCATTAAACTGATACTGTGCTTTTGCTAACTGTATATTCTAATGCTATCATATGTAAGAAATGAATGGATTTCATCCTTACTGATTGATGCTCTCTTTCAATTAATAATACATGTATGCCTTTATGTTCTGTGCTCATTGCCTGATTTTATAATAGTTCTGGCCTCTTGCAAATAAACATTATACCTGTTTGCACACTGCTGCCTTGGAACAATAATAAAATATGAATATGTGCTATTTGCTGGCAGTCCTTCTCTTTCCAATATACATAAAAGTTCAGAGACTATCAATCCGAAAATATGAATATGTAAATTTTGTTCTCATTTCTCAGTTTTCGCGCCTCTTGTTGATGCATGTGCACATGATTGTTATTGAGGACATGGTCTTGTTTTTGGCACGCCCAAGTATTGGGTGATGCTTGCCTGCATGGTTACTGCAGCTCCAATTCAGGTGGGCGCTCTAGCTCCTCCTCATGCCCTACATGCAGGTACACCCTTCCACTAGTACCTACTTGGACACACAAAATATTAGTAGATACAATTGACTTCTGCTTATATTATGTTGCCAGCTTCATCTGTTTTGATCATTAGAATATTGCCTTCATACTATATAATTTTTGCAGTTCAGACGCTCTTGACTAACTAGAAATTATCTTTTGAGTTCCATACGTTGAGTAAAACATTTCAATCTGTCATTGAGTTAGCTATATAATTCCATGATACCATTTCTGTACTGTGATAGTTTCTCATATTTTTGTATTATACTTGTATACATTATTCATATTTGAAGTCATCAACTGAGATGTTGCAAACATTCCCGCCATGTGCTGCTTCCTTTTTCATGCTTTGCTACTAGATCATTTGCTTGAACTAAGATTGTTGGTGTATTTGTGCTTATGATTATGCTTCTATGTGGTTGTTGCAGCATGACCCAACCAAATAAACATTTGTGCCTTGATCAAGCTCTAAAAGTGTGGTGTTTCCTCTCTTTACAGGAGCTCCGGGCTGAAGAAATTTGAAGAAGCTTAAAGCTTGACAAAGTACAGAGTAGCTAGTTATAATGTGGTGCTAGTTATGTTGTACAGTGGCCAACATATCTGGTTGTATAAACACTATGTAAATACTGTAATTTCATATGATGTACAGTAGTCAGCATATTTGGTGCTAATTTTGGCTATCATTTTAATAGTTTCATATGTTCTCTTGCCATTTGAAATATTTTTCATTTGTTTATTGTGAAAGTTTGAGAAATAGAAAGATGACCAGTGGGACAAACGAAAAGGCCAAGGCCCAAAAAGTAGATGGTTTGTAAAAAGGCCGAGGCCCAAAACAAAAATGGACTATAAAAGGGTTGAGGCCGAAAAAATGGACTATATAAAAGGCAATGTACCAGAAATTTAAAAGGCCGAATAGTTGGGCCAGGCCCATATAGCTGACAAAATTAATAAGAAAAAAATATATAAAAAGGCTGAATTATTGGGCTCGACCCATGTAAAACACCTAATCGGACTGGGCTGAATCTTGTCAGTGACCTTTTCAATTGGTCGCAATTTTGCCACGTCAGATTGCTACGTCGGATCCGACGTGGCCCGGGCGGATAGCCAATGGCCAAAACAAAAGGTCATGGGTTCAACGACCTTCTGTTTTGGTCATAAACGTCTACGACCTTCTCACAGAGAAGGTCGTTATTTTCAGTTTACGACCGCCAGCTTTTGACCTTCTGTTTTTGGTCACAAAAAGGTCACAAATGAAAAACAATGACCTTTTAGTGACCAATAGTCAAGGTCTCAAGTTGACATATTTCTTGTAGTGATCATGCACTATAACATCAGACAGAAATGTTGCCTCAACAGGATTGACGATGAGCCATAACCATGTATTGCGACCGGATTCCAGATAGACTAATCCCATGTTGAACAAGGAAATGAGCTTGTAATCCATGTAGTCTTCTGATGGTGTGGGAACTTCGCAGATTACAACTTTCAACAAGTAGAGGTCGAGCCAAAAGCTTGACGCGTCTCGTGCGTAGTAGGCAGGAGTGTCCGGCGGGCCGTGAGGCTCGATGGTGGCGGTATCCAACGATGGAAGGGTGATCTCTCGCTGGGTGTAGATACCCACGAGACGCCACGGACTACTGGATTGGTGGATGAGGATGATCTAGTTGGCCTTCATGCCCGCCCAGTAGTGGCCGTGCATGAAGGACATGTGGACGGGTAGTGGTAGCATGTCGAGGGGCACCACGGCAACCTCCATAGGATCGTCAAGTCGGTGTCTGGGCCACCTGCGAGGATCAGGCATCAGCAAGCAGGGTGTCTTGAAAAGAGCCGGCCGGTTGCAGACGAGTAGATGGTACAAAGACACCGAGCATGCGGCCAGACGGACGGTGCTGAGTAGGTCCATACGATTACAGATCTGCTCCAAGAGAACATCAGGGAGGGAATTCCAATTGCGGCTCTGCGTGTCAGTCAGTTTTGCCATTGGGCTTTTTGCTGCCTGCGAGCCAACGGGGAAGTGGATTCGGGCGGGCCAGCGAAGAAGCTTCTCCTCATGTGGCCGAGCAGTGAGCGGGGGGATATGGTATGCGCGAGCTACCAAGGAAGATGGCGCGGGCGGGCGAGCAGTGAGCGGGGGTAAATGGTGTGCGACCGACGATGGGGAAGAGAGGAGGAAGAAGAAGAGAGGAGGAAGAAGAGTGGAAGACGGGGAAGAAAGTGCATTAAATCTCAATTCTACTAGTACTACTACGAGGATATACCGTCCTTCGGAGTGTAAATAGTTACACCGATGACATGCGGGTCTACCACAAGAGGGCCCATATGTCAGTTAATGGAGGATAGAGGTGCGTAGGCGTATTTGCGGAAGCGTGCTCTACTAGCAAACATGATGGCAGTACTGGGTAAGGCTGATATAGTAACACCTACATGCTGGTTCAGCTTATTAATTATGTGTCCCATCTACTGCATCGTGTATTGTTACTTCACTGCGAAGACTAGTTGAATAGTTCTCTCTGACCGAGATGGGGAATAATGGATCACGAAGACTTCCTTTCTACAGTATCCCTATGCCTCTATGCTCACTTTACTCATTTTGCTCCATACCTAGTCACTTGTTGAAATCTGTAGAAAGACAAATACTCCATATCTGGGAACAGAGGGAGGCTTTTACTCCGTATTTGGGAACAGAGGGAGTATCACCATATGGACGGAACAGAGGAATCTTGAAATATGAACATGTTAATGGGAGGGAGTAAGCCCCATGCATGCATGCAATATGCAACACTCACACGTACACATGGATGCACACAACACTCACACACCCATGCGACACACATCACACGATGCAACACACACGCTCACGCTCAAGTGCTTAACCTACTCCCTACGTCCATGAAAGACTGTACATTTAGAGATTTACACATTGACCAGGGCATAATTAATGCCCAAAAGTAGCAGACTTATGTGTGCGTGCGACCATTGAGAGAAGAAGATTAAATGAAGGCCGTTGCATGCTGTAATTAAGGATAGACATGTAGCCTATACCTAGAGCACAAGTTGGTGCATTGGTCAATCAATATTGATTTAGATTAAAGGCTAAATGCATTGGAAGTGTAGATGTACATCACGTACTACACTCTTTGTTTTTTAGCCGATGTACACTCTTTGTTGGAAGACCGAGGGAGTACATGTGCATGCACTCACATACACAACCAGGGTGGTTCGCGTGCAAGGGTTGAACTCCTGTCGCGCCTGTGTAAAGTTTTGTTTAACTGATCTCTTTGCTCTACCAACTGACAGTTGGGACCCAGAAACCAGGTGAAAATTTAACCAGTCAACAAAGGGCCATGTCGACTATGTGGCCAGTTAGTAGGGTGCAATACAGTGCTCTATGATGAGCTAGTGATCATATAATCACCGCAAAACTATATATAGTGACCGTAAAGAGCATATTGTTACATACGTTGACCGCTAGTGTATTTTTCTCGTTTCAAATTAAGCCATATTAACTGGAAAGGACGCAGTATGGGCTAGTACTAGTACTGCTTTAATTTGTCCCGTCAACTCGCCGAAAGAGGAGAAGCTTGCTTACTACGCCTCTCCCTCGCCCACGCGCGCGATGGTTCACAGGACGAGGAGAGGGTTTTGACTACAGCGCCCTCTCCCTCTCCCTCTCCCTCGCCCTCACCATCGGGGTGGATGTGCAACCGTTCAATCGGTGTGAGATTGCCAGAAGCATATTGTACTGTAGTATCATCATTGTTGGACCTTCCGAAGAGGCGAAGAGCCAAGTGCAAGGGTCACACGAGTATGAACTGTTGAACCTCCCGAAGAGGCAAAGAGGCAAGCACAAGGTTTTATAGGAGTTGTCGTCCTAGTAGGAGTGTACTACAACTATAGCGAACGATGCTACTGTATGATGCCGCCACGTCACATATATCCAAAGTTGTGCCACCTTTTTTTTCTCAAAGAGCATGTTGGAGCCCGTGCAACAACCTCACAAGTTGCACGTACACATAACACATTTACTAGTAATAAATTCTAAAGGACAAATGCCAGTATGCCACACAAGTTCATCTCCAATTCATGTGATAAATTTGTGCACGACTAGTCTACATATTCACAACGCCACCGTTCACAATTTACCGTACTCCACTTACACGTTATAGATGGGCTACATGTTCTCCTCCAGGTTCCAGTCCCAGGTGTTCTTCATGGATGGCACAATCCATAGCGGTGGGAAACAGAAATCATTGGCGCAGCTTTCTAGTACGGTTCCACACGATGGAGACTTATCCAAGCTGAAGCGACATAAATCAGGGATAGCGTGTCCCAACATGTCATTCATCCGGCGGTGCGCACTGAAGACACAACCATGCTTCATGAACGGCGGGCCTTCCGGGTCGTGCACAGAAGGTGGCATCCACTTCACAATGGGGTAGCTGTCCCCAATAAAAAGCAAGTACTCTCCAAGAGTGTTCCTCGGCACCCACGTAGCATCACGGGGGTTGAACTCGGCGCTGTTCATCTGGTACACGCGGCATCTCAGATCTGGACACATGGTGACGTACATAGTCAAGGTCCATGCATAATAATGTTGTGCTCAAATATGTCGGTCAGTAATACTGTGCAACAAATAGTACTACTCTGGTATAGAGGAAGTACAATAACCGGCTTATTATATATAGCCACTCTTGGCTACATGGATGAGATAGTAAGACATGGAAAAATAAAAATGGTGGCAGCTAGTGGGTTCAAGTCTTCAAGGGCCTAGCTAGCTATACGCGTCCTCCGAGGTAAAAAGTACTCCTACTAGTACTAGTAAGTAGTACAACAATGAAAGAGAAGGCGAGAGGGTTAAAAAATGGAATACCTGGGTAGATGGTGACGGTCCGATCATGGGAGATTGTGTGACCATGTTGCACATCAGTGGTACCATGGGTAACGACTGCTAAGATAGTTGATCCCAATATGCCAAAGTTAGCTACAAGGTTCCAGGTTAGACCGAATCGCGGATGCAAATGCACATCTAGGATTGGTGATCTTATTTTGATTGGGGGATGACTGGTCCCTGCAAAATAATGGAGTACCATTAGGGATGCAAATGATGGTTTATGCATTCCGTTTGTAATCTCCCGTACCATAGGATGGCAATCAAATGAATCAAGTCCCCTGGCTTGTCACCGCAAAGATGCGGCCTAGATGGCGCACAATGTCTTCGAACGTGTAGGGGTACAAATCTGCCGGTGGCAACATGCGCCAGCCTCTGTCGTTACTGCCTCTTGCATTGATGGTAATCCTTATGTCGAACACTACGATGAGATACTAAAAGTTGTAGCTGCGTTGCTTTGTCGGCGGGTCCACAATTGCTATCTTCTTCAATCTCATGTAGGCATCATCATATGTATTCAAGCCCAGCCAGTCCGGAAGGCCGATCCCAATGGTGGAGAAGGGGTCTACCAGAACGGCTGCACTGCTGTGGATGTTGTGCAAAATGATGGTGGTATCCGGTCGGAGGTATGCAAGCCATTCTTCGTTGGCACCGACCCAGACCTATATATAGGACGGTGGGCAGCGAAGAAATTATGGGATGGAAATGGAATAACTAAGTACTACATGATCAAACTCCATTACTGACCTGCTCATCCGACAAAATCTGACTACCTCTGAATGCCGACAACTCTAGCGGAGTCAATGTGCAACCATGGCTAGGGAGCGGTGGACTATTTGAAGGATTGTCCCATAGAAGAACCTTGTCCTCGAGGACGCATGGAAGACCAACAAGCATGGCCTTTTCCCAAGCCTGTTTAAGCACCGTCTTGAAAAACTTGGTGCAGGAAGCACCGAGTCTTGCGGCAGTGATGACGTCGGAGCGGCGTGCGATTTCTCCCAGAGGATCGTCGTCCAAGGTCTCCCAGCCCCGACGAGGAGGAGAACTGCCTGGCTAATCCATGGGAGCTGCGACGAACTGCCTTCTCTTTGGGGGGAGGGGAACTGGCGAGGAGGAGATAAGAGCGTAGTAACCGCAGGGCCTCGTCCCTTCCAACTGTAGATCGTTCCTTAGCGAAGGGGTGAGGCTATTATTTACTACTAGTACTAGCATTATGGAACGTTATGGGATTGCATTATACTGTAAATAATAGCACTAGTAAGAAAAATTTGGCACTAGGTAGTAGTTTTTGGCGTGGATTAAGAAATTTTGGGTATGTTTTTGCTATTTTTTGTACACGCCAACTAGTGTCAAAAAACGTGTTACATTATGTGACGGAGGAGTACGTACTCATACTGTAGCAGTACTAGCACTACTTTTTCTCAACTAGTAGTGCGATGTACTGTACTTCTAGTCTACTCTAGTATAGTGCACCAGTTTTCAACTCTTGAATCTCAGGGCCAAGGAGCAACAGTTGGAAGTGGAGGGTACTACTGTTCTCTAGAATCATCGCTGTACTATCAATGCAGGGAAAGTACACCTGCGTAGTGGTCTAGTGGGTACTCTCGGTGCTCTATTCAGCCGCTCCTCTCGCGTAGCTGGCCTACTCAGCCGCTCCTCTCACGCACACACTAGCAGCCTGTTTATCAGCGACGGTTATTGCGGGGGCAGAACATTTGAGTTATTTGATACAGCGAGACTAGGCCTTTCGCTTCCATTTGTGGAGGTGTAATGGATCTCGTCGAACTTTGTTAGTAGTTCCTTCTTTATGAATGAGATGAAGCAAAGCTTTTGCCTCCGTTTGAAAAAAACACGTCAAGAGGAATTTCTTTTATAGTAGAGCCGATAATGGAGTGAATTCCATGCGTGCAACGCCACAAGCTACAGAGTAGTAGTAGAGCACTTTACGTATGGAGCCATATTGCACTGTTCCCAATGCCCCACCAGGCTTTTCCAGCTCCCCGGGCTTAATTGGGAGGCGCTAGTTTAAATATGCTACTAGCTGATGAGGAATCTGTAAGCGAGGTGCGGCTAGGGCGAGCACACGAGCCACGGGATACTGGGAAGGAAAACCCGTTCACGTGGCTAGGCTATCCAGTGCACCCAGATTGTGGTGCCGCACGTCCGTTTGACTTCAAAACTCAAACTACCTGTGTAAAATATTGGCTCATAGCGAAGTTACTTTTTTAAAAAAGGCCGCTATGCGTTCGGCCGGGATCGAACCCACAAAACTAGGTATACACTCCCGCGACCACTAGTAGTATTCGTTGGAGTACAACGCAACCTAGAATCGCCTTTTGTCATTAGTAGTACGTACATTATTCCTTACAAGAAACCCCTAATAATGCAAGAAACCACTAAAATGCCAAGAAACTACTACCACTTGCCTACGTGGTAGACTTAAGATAAGACTACCTTATCAACCATTGTCCATGCTCTTAGCAACCAGCCCTACCAAGAAACGACTACTCTACAAAGTGCCGTTATATGCACGTTTCAACCCATGGCCCTGTTTGGATACATTTGTTGTCAATCTAATCCTGCCATCCAAACACCACTTTGGTTAGAGTTAGTTCAGGGTCAGAATCTAACTCTAACCTCTGACAGGGCCCATGTCGCCCATTAAGTCAACGCCTTCTATTCGTCCGGGCGTTATGACTTGTGGGACCTACATGTCAGTCTGCACAAAAATCCCCGAGTGACCTCCTACCTCCGGCCCGTCCACCTCGTCATCCTCGACAATGGGACGCAGCTACCGCCGCCGACAGAAGGCGAGGTCAAAACCACCGGCGATGCAGATCCCATGTTGCGGCAGCCCGGATGCCAGCTTCCTCCGGCACTCGTGGCCGCTAGCTAGCCAAGATAGCTCCGTCCAGCTGCTTGTCTGCAAGGTTTGCTAGCTGAATTGGCATGGCAGTGCGGCGGCTTGCTCGCGCGCGCCGCTCTAAGGCTAGCCATCTGGCTCGAGCAAAGGCCAGCGTAGCGGCTTGCTCACTCGTGAGTCACGCTCGGGCTAGCCTGCCAACCCGTGCGGAGGCCAGCGCGGCGTCCGGCCCGTCTGGTGGAGCGGCGGCCAACTCGCTCATCACCGGCGCCACCGACGAACACACATCAGTACTGTTTGAACTAATCTTCAGGAAAAATAATGATTTGAGGGGGAATAACAGGATAGAAGGTCAGATGTGGGTCCCTCGTGTCAACGTTCAAACAAAATGTGTTGGTTTGAGCTGCCTCGTTAGCACGGACGTGTGGGCCAACCCTGTCATAAATGGGTTTAAACGAACCTAATCGGTAGGAGTACTAGGTAGTAGTTTTTGGCGTGGATTAATAAATTTTTGGTATGTTTTTGCTATTTTTTGTACAATAGATTCTTCCTAGGGCTGGTTGAAAGTGGTAGTTTTTTGTTAAATACTCTACATATTGTAAGTAGGAGTGAAAGTTAATCTTTGGAAGCCAATAAGCAAGGCTAGTTACATAGTGCATATGTGTACATGATTGAAAGTAAATATCAACCATGTGTGACTAATATCTTGATGGAAAACTCAAAACTATGGAATACTAGGAAAAAATGCATGGTTGGAAATACTAGCAATGTTCATGTGCGTTGCAACGAATCATAATTAGAATAATACTTATTCACAAACTTTATACAAAACACTCTAATTTTGATATACATATATCACTAGAGATATATTATGTTTCAATTAGAATATATTCCTAGGGCTGTTTTGGTGAGGTGTAACACCCCGGATATAACTTTCCCAATTTGTACTCCAACTCTTGCCGTTTCCGGCATTAAGTTATTTTATTTTCTCGGGTTCAGGTCTTTGTCTCCGTGTGTTGTTGTTGTTGTCATGCATCTCATATCATGTCATCATGTGCATTGCATTTGCATACGGGTTCGTCTCATGCATTCGAGCTTTTTCCCCGTTGTCCGTTTTGCATTCCGGCGCTTTGTTCTCCTTCGATGGTCATTTCTAGCTTTCTTTCTGTGTGGGGATTAAACATTTGCGGATTGGACCGAGACTTGCCAAGCGGCCTTGGTTTACTACCGGTAGACCGCCTGTCAAGTTTCGTATCATTTGGACTTCGTTTGATACTCCAACGGTTAACCGAGGGACCGAAAAGGCCTCGCGTGTGTTGCAGCCCAACACCCCTCCAATTTGGCCCAAAACCCACCTAAGTCTTCTCCATCATCTAGATCGTTCGATCACGATCGCGTGGCCACAAACCGCACCTCATTTGGACTCTCCTAGCTCCCTCTATGCCTATTTAAAGACCCCTCCCAAAAATAATCCGGATCTCTCCCTCCCCGAAACCCTAATTTTCCACCGCGCGCCGCCGGACATTGTCCGCCCGGGGCGGACACACCGCCGCCAGCCAACTGCCTCCTACCACGTCATCGCCCGCCGCCGCCACTCCCACCGCGGCCCGGGGAGCCCGCATCCGGCCCCCGCGGCCCGGTGAGCGCCGCCGGCGCCCGGGTCTCGTCTCCCGCGCCGCGCCGCCACCTCCCTCGCCTCCGGCGGTCCGGCCGCCGAGCTGCCATCGCTGCCCCGCCGCAGCTCCTCGCCGGCCCCGCCGCCTCCAGCCGCCGCACCGGCCTCGACCTTGCCGCCCGCCGTGCGCCGCCGCCCGCCGCCGCCCGGCCCGGATCTGGCGAAGATCCGGCCGGCCCCTTGCTCTCCCGGCCACTCCAGCGAGCTCCAGCCCCGCCGGTGAACAGTGCGCGCCGCCGCCTCGATCTGCGTGCCGGGTCAAACCCTAGATCCGGAGGTGTTTTTATTCTTCTAAGTCCTGAAATTTTCAGTTCAAGTGCTCATGTTCGTAGCTCCGTAACTTTGCATCCGTAGCTCCGATTCATGCATATAGCATATCAAAATGTTCATCTCAAAGAGTACATCATTTCATTCCATTGCATCATTTTCATTTGAGTTCATCTTCATGCCCGAAATGCTATTAGAAGAGGGCTATTTGAGATTATTGTCAGATCTGCTACTCCATTTAGGTTTTTGTCATTTTTGCCATGATTATTGTGTGCATGCTATGCCCTGTTGCTCTACATGTGTTTTGTTAAGGGTTTTGTCATCTTTCTAGAGGTGCAACCCATGTATTTTTGTGATGTGTGTGGTGACTTGTGCAAGCTTGCAAAGTGGTGCACTTGTTAATTTTGTTTTCAGGGACTTAGTAATTTCACTAAGTCCTGGAGCTGTTTATCTCATGATGCCATATGTTCATGTTGTTTCCTAGTGATCCGTGCCTCTTTTGAGGATGATCAGTAAGGATGTTTTGTTAATATTGTAGTGCTCTATCCATTCATGTCTTTGTTTGCATTTATGAAGCACCCTAGCTTGAGTCAAGCGAGCTCTACTTTTGCTACTTTGTGAATCTGGGCAGATTGTCAACTTGTTTGCAATTTTTCCGGTGATGTTGTAGTTGATCCATGCGTGCTATGCTATTGTTCTTGCCATGTATAGATTGAATTTTGTTCCTTATTGATGGGTGTATGCTTTTATTGCCATGAATTTCTCTATAGTGAGTGCATCGAGCTCGTAAACATGCCTACTTGAGTTATATTTCAGCATGTGTCAGTTTTTCACCAAGTCTGAAAACTGATTATGTTTTTGCTATGTTCACATGCTTGCAATTGTATTTTATGATCCCTTTTGGCTCAAGGTCACTAAGGGACTTTTGTTAAGCTCTTTGAGTAGCTCCATGCCATGCTTTAATTTTCCATGATCAGGCCCTGTAGCATGTAGTTTTGTTGCTCCGAAGAGGGCTACCTGATCTGAAATTCCAGATAAGTGTTAATTTCACAAAGTCTGAGATCTGTTTGTCATATGCATTTTTGCCATGCTTGTTTGAACCTGTTAATGGATGAATTAGCCGTGGCTCACTGCTAGACTTTTGTTAAGCATCTTGTGTGCATCCCTGCCATGTATTTTGTTGTCATGTTTGGGTGCTGTAGCATGTTCATTTCGTTGCATTTAGATGCCTACTTGCTGTAAATCGCAGACTGGTGTCATTTTTGAATCGCTTGCCATTTCCAAACCGTAACTCCGATTCCGGTGTTCTTTATATCGTTTTCAAGCGATTTCATCTCATCTTTCCAGTGGCACACTTGGATTTCCATGTTGAGGCCAGGTTCATGCATTTCCTGTCATATCTTGCATTTGGCATCCCGCATCGCATCCCGCATAGCATATCATCATTGCATCATATTGCTTGATCCTTGCACGTGGTTGATTATCTCCTTGTTGCTTGTTTGTCTTGTTTAGCCGAGAGACGAGTTCGCTAACGAGGAGCCCGTTGAGTTTGCTTTCGAGGATCCAGTCAACTCTGACAACTGTGCAGGCAAGATGATCATACCCTCGAAATCACTACTATCTTTGCTATGCTGGTTTGCTCGCTCTTTTGCTATGTCATTGCTACGATGCCTACCACTTGATTTCAAGCCTCCCAAATTGCCATGTCAAACCTCTAACCCACCATTGTCCTAGCAAACCGTTGATTGGCTATGTTACCGCTTTGCTCAGCCCCTCTTATAGCGTTGGTAGTTGCAGGTGAAGATTGGAAGCCATTCCCTGTTGGAACATTTATTTACTTGTTGGGATATCATTATATTATCTATGTTATCTTAATGCATCTATACACTTGGTAAAGGGTGGAAGGCTCGGCCTCTCGCCTAGTGTTTTGTTCCACTCTTGCCGCCCTAGTTTCCGTCATATCGGTGTTATGTTCCCGGATTTTGCGTTCCTTACGCGGTTGGGTTATAATGGGAACCCCTTGATAGTTCGCCTTGATTAAAGCTTTTCCAGCAATGCCCAACCTTGGTTTTATCATTCGCCACCTAGCCTCTTTTTCCCCTGGGTTTCCGGAGCCCGAGGGTCATCTTATTTAAACCCCCCTGGGCCAGTGCTCCTCTGAGTGTTGGTCCGACCGAGTAGACTGCGGGGCCACCTCGGGGCAACTTGAGGGTTGGTTTTACTCGTAGGATGTCTCATCTGAGTGTGCCCTGAGAACGAGATATGTGCAGCTCCTATCGGGATTTGTCGGCACATTCGGGCGGTGTTGCTGGTCTTGTTTTAACCTGTCGAAGTGTCTTGAAGAACCGAGATACCGAGTCTGATCGGAACGTCTTGGGAGGAGGTCTATTCCTTCGTTGACTGTGAGAGCTTGTCATGGGCTAAGTTGGGACTCCCTTGCAGGGATTTGAACTTTCGAAAGCCGTGCCTGCGGTTATGGGCAGATGGGAATTTGTTAATGTCTGGTTGTAGATAACTTGAACCTTAATTAATTAAAATGAATCAACTGAGTGTGTTACCGTGATGGCCTCTTCTCGGCGGAGTCCGAGAAGTGGACACGGTGTTGGAGTAATGTTTGCGCAGGTTGCTCTCTAGTTTCTCGTTCGCGCTTTGCCTCCTCTTCTCGCTCTCTTTTGCGAATAAGTTAGCCACCATACTTGCTAGTCGCTTGCTACAGCTCCACTCATATTTTACCTTGCCTTACCTATAAGCTTAAATAGTCTTGATCGCGAGGGTGCGAGATTGCTGAGTCCCTGTGGATCACAGATTACTATTACACCAGATGCAAGGCCTGATGATTCCTCTCCAGGAGACGCGTATGAGCTCAAGTGGGAGTTCGACGAAGACTCTCAACGATACTATGTTTCCTTTCCCGATGGTCAGTAGTGGTGCCCAGTTGGGGGTGAACGGGACCGTTGTCGCATGTTGGGTTCTCTTTTATTTTGGCGCCGTAGTCGGGCCATGAGTCTTTGGATGATGTAATGTTATTTATGTACTTGATTGACGTGGCGAGTGTAAGCCAACTATGTTATCTCCCCTTTCATTATTATATTACATGGGATGTTGTGAAGATTGCCTAACTTGTGACATATGCCTTCAATGCGATTATGCCTCTAAGTCGTGCCTCGACACGTGGGAGATATAGTCACATCGAGGGTGTTACAAGTTGGCAATCAGAGCATTCCCCGACCTTAGGAGCCCCATTGCTTGATTGTTTTTAGCGGCCGAGTTGTGTCTAGAAAAATGTTTTGAGTCATTTAGGAATTATATATCGGAGAGCTTAGGAATTCTTTTTTACTTCCCAGTCTCCTCATCGCTCTGGTAAGGCATCCTGACGTAGAGTTTTGACTCTTCTCTTCTCAAATTTCACTAATTTTTTTTAGGATCACGCGGGTATCTTGGAATCGTTCCGATGGTTTTATGATGAGAACATTGTCTTGGTGCCTCCTGTCAGGGGTTTAGTGGAAGTGTTCCGGGGAGTTGAGCTCTGAGGTGTTGTCATCATAATTTTATCGTTGCAGTTTTGGAATACCTGAGTTTAGTACGCCGACATCGAAAATCTCTTTTATGCAGTTCGTTGGTGAGATAACCTCGACGCCACCTAGTACTGGGGCGGGAGTTCGGGAGTATCGCCATAACTTGTATAACGGATGCTTTTCGAAGGTTGAGGTAGATGGTTTCCGAAGGTTTCTTGGTTATGTGTTGAAGGATGGATACATCTGGATGTAGGATTTGCTAGTTTGGGTGAGATATTATGCTTCCCCTGTATCCCCAACACCTGATTGCATAACCGGAAAGGTTCGGGAGTTTCATAGGTGGGAATTCTAGTAGCTCTAGTTCTTCTTCCACGGATATTGGTTTGAGATTGGGATTTCTTACCGATTATTCGTTCTTCATCCGTACCTTGTTGATTTATTTCTCTACCTTAATTCTACGTGGCTTCTCAATTTATGGATATGTGACCATTTCAAGAGGAATGCATTTGTTCATTTTGTTCGGATGTGAAGACTATATGTTGCAATTTTCATTCCGTTGGATTCAGCTTCAATATTTGTCTGTCAATGTGCTAATGGTGGTCAACCTCTTCAGGATGGCTCCTCCAACGCGCGCGACTCCGAATCCTGATCCACCACCACCTCCACCTCCTCCAAAGGCATGGCAAGCTGTGATGGACGCAACCAATGCAAACACACAGTTGATCATGCAAATTCTTGAAGAGCGAAATCAAGGCAACCAAGGGAATCAAGGCAGCAATCAGAATCACTTTGCTACACTCAACCAGTTCCTTGCTAACGGGCCAAAGACTTTCAGCAATTGTGTTGAGGCAACCGATGCTGATGATTGGCTTGTGGATCTGTGTAAGCATTTCGAGTGCAGTAACGTCAGGCCTGAGGACTTTGTCAAGTTCGCTTCCTTCCAACTCAAAGATCAAGCTGCAGAATGGTTCCAGCAGTACAAGGACTCCAGAGGTGGCCGTGTTATCACCTGGGATGACTTCCGTCGAGATTTCCGAGCTTATCATATTCCCCAGAGCATGGTTGAAAGCAAGCGTGAGGAATTCCGCAATCTGAAGCAAGGCTCTTTGTCTGTTTATGACTACAACAAGTTGTTTCAGAAGCTCGCCCGCTTTGCCAAGCAGGACGTCCCTGATGAGAAGAGCATGATATACCAGTTCAGAGGTGGTCTCGGAGAAGAAATTCAGTTAGCTCTTGTTCTCTTTGAGCCCTTGAGATACGATGAGTTCTACAACATGGCACTGAAGCAAGAGGCTGCTCAGTTGAAGTGTGATGCTTCCAAGAAGCGAGCCAGAGATGTTACTCCTTCTTCCTCTACTCAAGTGGCCAAGCAGCAGAAGTTTTGGCTTCCTCCTCCTCCGTTCCGTCAGCCATATCAGCAGAAGAGCAAAGGTGGCAGTGGTTCTTCCCACCCACCCAACCCTGGCTTTCAGAACAAGACTTCGTCTCAAGCTCCAAGATCGAGTGCTCCGTATCACCGTCTGCTTTCAGAGGTCACGTGCAACAAGTGCCAACAGAAGGGTCACTATGCCAACAAGTGTTTCAACCAGAGGCGTCTTCCTCCTCCTCCTCCTGTCAGATCGGCAAGTACAGCTATGGTCAAGCATAACCCCAAGCACGCCAAGGTCAATTTGATGAATGCAGCCCAAGCAGAGGACTCGTCAGATGTGATCATGGGTAACCTTCCTGTTCACGATGTTCCTGCAAAAGTTCTTTTTGACACTGGTGCATCACATTCCTTTTTGTCATGCCCTTTTGCATCGAAGCACAATGTTGAGACTGAGATCATGCCCAAAGTCATGCAAGTTGTTTCTCCCGGCAAGCTTTTGACTTCTAGTTTGGTTGCTCCCGATATCTCTATCACGTTGGGCGACTATAAGTTTCTCTCTTCTCCGGTGGTTCTTGGTAACTCGGATATTGATCTTACTCTCGGGATGGATTGGCTTTCTAAGCACAAGGCACATCTTGATTGTGCAGCCAGGCAGATTCAATTGACTCATTCGTCTGAGGATGTAATTGTCTTTGCCGCTCGTGATAATACAATTCGTCTGTTTTCTCTCAATGAGAAGGGTGAATTGGACGCCATCTCGCAAATTTCAGTCGTTTGCGAATATCAAGATGTCTTTCCAGAAGAACTTCCAGGAATGCCTCCGCACCGGCCAGTTGAATTCGTTATTGATCTTGAGCCTGGCACGGAACCTGTGTGCAAGCGTCCTTACAAGCTCGGACCTGAAGAGTTGAAGGAGCTGAAGAAGCAACTCGATATTCAAGAGAAAATGGGTCTCATCCGGCCTAGTTCTTCTCCGTGGGGTTGTGGTGTTCTTTTTGTGAAGAAGAAGGATGGAACGGACCGACTTTGTGTTGATTACCGTCCAGTGAACAAGAAGACCATCAAGAACAAATACCCACTTCCCAACATCAACGAGCTGTTCGAACAACTCAAAGGTGCCCAAGTATTCTCCAAGCTTGATCTCCGCATGGGTTATCATCAGATTCGAATCCGTGAGCAAGATATTCCCAAGACGGCTTTCAGGACAAGCTTTGGTTCATATGAATACACTGTCATGTCTTTTGGCCTCGTCAATGCTCCTCCGACTTTCTCTCGCATGATGAATTTCATCTTCAATGCCTACACCAATGACTTCGTTTTGGTCTATCTCGACGACATTCTGGTTTTCTCCAAGAACAAGGAAGATCATGCCAAGCACTTGCGTTTGGTTCTTGATAAGCTCAGAGAACACAAGTTCTACGCCAAGTTCTCCAAGTGTGAATTTTGGCATGATGAGGTTCTTTATCTTGGTCATATCATCTCTGCCAAGGGCATTGCCGTGAATCCTGAGAAGGTGTCTGCAATTGTGAACTGGGAACCTCCTCAGAACGTGAAGTAACTCCGCAGTTTTCTCGGTCTCGCAAGCTATTGCCGAAGATTCGTTGAAAACTTTTCTAAGATCGCGAAGCCTCTCTCTAATCTTCTCCAGAAGCACGTCAAGTACGTTTGGTCTCCAGAGTGTGACATTGCTTTCAACACTTTGAAAGAGAAATTGATCACTGCTCCAGTTCTCACTCCGCCTGATGAATCCAAGCCGTATGAGGTCTTTTGTGATGCCTCTCTCCAAGGTCTTGGCGCAGTATTGATGCAAGAGAAGAAAGTTGTTGCTTATACATCTCGCCAGTTGAAGCCTAATGAGAAGAACTACCCCACTCATGATCTCGAGTTGGCGGCAGTGGTGCATGCTCTTTTGACTTGGAGACATCTTCTATTGGGAAGAAAAGTGGACATTTTCACTGATCACAAGAGTCTCAAGTACATTTTCACTCAGCCTAATCTCAACCTCAGGCAAACTCGATGGGTCGAAATGATTCAAGAGTATAATCCGAGTATCTAGTATACTCCAGGCAAGGCCAATGTGATTGCAGACGCTTTGAGCAGGAAAGCTTACTGCAACAGTCTGATTCTCAAGCCTTATCAACCCGAGCTTTGTGAAGCTTTCTGCAAACTTAATCTGCAAGTTGTTCCTCAAGGTTTCCTCGCCAACCTTCTAGTCTCTCCTACCTTAGAAGACCAGATTCGCCAAGCCCAGCTTCTTGATGCTATGGTGAAAAAGGTGAAGATTGGGATTGCCAAGAGTCAGCCCAAGTACAAGTGCTACCGCCTTGATGACAAGGACACTCTTTTATTCGAGGATCGTATTGTTGTACCCAAAGGTGACCTCCGTAAAGTGATCATGAACGAGGCTCACAATTCTCTCCTCTCCATCCACCCTGGGAGCACGAAGATGTATCAGGACCTTAAGCAAGCTTATTGGTGGACCCGAATAAAGCGCGAGATCGCTCAATTCGTGAATGAATGTGATGTCTGCAGAAGAGTGAAGGCAGAACACCAAAGTGCAGCAGGTCTCCTCCAACCTCTTGCCATTCCAGAATGGAAGTTTGACCACATTGAAATGGACTTCGTGACTGGGTTTCCAAAGTCCAAGCGTGGCAATGATGCTATATTCGTTGTCATCGACAAACTCACCAAAGTGGCTCACTTTCTGCCTATTAAAGAGTTGATCACTGCAGCTCAATTGGTGGAACTCTATACCTCTCGTATTGTCTCTCTGCACGGTATTCCTCAAGTGATCTCTTCAGACCGTGGCAGCATCTTTACCTCCAAGTTTTGGGATTCTTTTCAGAAGGCCATGGGCACGAACATCCGCTTCAGCACAGCTTTCCATCCTCAAACAAGCGGTCAAGTCGAGCGTGTCAACCAGATTCTTGAAGATATGCTCAGGGCTTGTGTGATCTCCTTCGGCATGAAGTGGGAGGATTGTCTTCCTTATGCTGAATTCTCCTACAACAACAGTTTTCAAGCAAGTTCGGGCAAGGCCCCATTTGAAATTCTGTATGGCAGGAAGTGCCGTACCCCTCTCAACTGGTCTAAAACCGGTGAACGTCAGCTTTTGGGTAATGACTTAATCACAGAGGCAGAAGAAATGTGCAAAGTCATTCGAGATAACCTCAAAGCAGCCCAATCCCGCTAGAAGAGCTACTATGATAGTAAGCACCGTGATTTGGCTTTCGAGATCGGAGATCATGTTTACCTCCATGTCTCTCCTATGAAAGGTACTCGTCGCTTCGGTATCAAAGGGAAGCTTGCCCCTAGATACGTGGGACCTTTCAAGATTGTCAGCAAGAGAGGCGACCTCGCCTATCAACTCGAGCTTCCTTCAAACTTTGCAAATGTTCATGACGTGTTCCATGTCTCTCAGCTTCCAAAGTGCTTCAAGACTCCTGACCGCACCGTTAACTTCGAGGACATTGAGCTCCAAGAAGATCTCTCTTATCGTGAGCACCCAGTTGCTATTCTTGAAGAGACTGAACGCAAGACTCGCAACAAGTCAATCAAATTTCTCAAAGTCAAGTGGTCACACCATTCCGACCGTGAAGCTACCTGGGAACGCGAGGATCACCTCCATTCTGAGTACCCGGCGTTCTTTCAGTCCTAGACCTCGGGACGAGATCCTTTCGTAGTGGTGGAGTGTTGTAACACCCCGGATATAACTTTCCCAAGTTTTACTCCAACTCTTGCCGTTTCTGGCGTTAAGTTATTTTATTTTCTCGGGTTCGGGTCTTTGTCTCCGTGTGTTGTTGTCGTTGTCATGCATCTCATATCATGTCATCATGTGCATTGCATTTGCATACGTGTTCGTCTCATGCATTCGAGCTTTTTCCCCGTTGTCCGTTTTGCATTCCGGCGCTCCGTTCTCCTCCGGTGGTCATTTCTAGCTTTCTTTCGTGTGTGTGGATTAAACATTTCCAGATTGGACCGAGACTTGCCAAGCGGCCTTGGTTTACTACCGGTAGACCGCCTGTCAAGTTTTGTATCATTTGGACTTCGTTTGATACTCCAACGGTTAACCGAGGGACCGAAAATTCCCCGTGTGTGTTGCAGCCCAACACCCCTCCAATTTGGCCCAAAACCCACCTAAGTCTTCTCCATCATCTAGATCGTTCGATCACGATCGCGTGGCCACAAACCGCACCTCATTTGGACTCTCCTAGCTCCCTCTATGCCTATTTAAAGACCCCTCCCGAAAATCCGGATCTCTCCCTCTCCGAAACCCTAATTTTCCACCGCGCGCCGCCGGACATTGTCCACCCGGGGCGGACACACCGCCGCCAGCCAACCTCCTCCTGCCACGTCATCGCCCGCCGCCGCCACTCCCACCGCCGCCCGGGGAGCCCGCATCCGGCCCCCGTGGCCCGGTGAGCGCCGCCGCCGTCCGGGGCTTGTCTCCCGCGTCGCGCCGCCACCTCCCTCGCCTCCTGCGCTCTGGCCGCCGAGCCGCCATCGCCGCCCCGCCGCAGCTCCTCGCCGGCCCCGCCGCCTCCGGCCGCCGCACCGGCCTCGACCGCACCGCCTGCCGTGCGTCGCCGCCCGCCGCCGCCTGGCCCGGATCCGGCGAAGATCCGGCCGGCCCCTTGCTCCCCCGGCTACTCCGGCGAGCTCCAGCTCCGCTGGTGAACAGTGCGTGCCGCCGCCTTGATCTGCATGCCGGGTCAAACCCTAGATCCGGAGGTGTTTTTATTCTTCTAAGTCCCGAAATTTTCAGTTCAAGTGCTCATGTTCGTAGCTCCGTAACTTTGCATCCGTAGCTCCGATTCATGCATATAACATATCAAAATGTTCATCTCAGAGAGTACATCATTTCGTTCCATTGAATCATTTTCATTTGAGTTCATCTTGATGCCCGAAATGCTGTTAGAAGAGGGCTATTTGAGATTATTGTCAGATCTGCTACTCCATTTAGGTTTTTGTCATTTTTGCCATGATTATTATGTGCATGCTATGCCCTGGTGCTCTACATGTGTTTTGTTAAGGGTTTTGTCATCTTTCCAGAGGTGCAACCCATGTATTTCTGTGATGTGTGTGGTGAATTGTGCAAGCTTGCAAAGTGGTGCACTTGTTAATTCTGTTTTCAGGGACTTGGTAATTTCACTAAGTCCTGGAGCTGTTTATCTCATGATGCCATATGTTCATGTTGTTTCCTTGTGATCCGTGCCTCTTTTGAGGATGATCAGTAAGGATGTTTTGTTAATATTGTAGTGCTCTATCCATCCATGTCTTTGTTTGCATTTATGAAGCACCCTAGCTTGAGTCAAGCGAGCTCTACTTTTGCTACTTTGTGAATCTGGCAGATTGTCAACTTGTTTGCAATTTTGCCGGTGATGTTGTAGATGATCCATGCATGCTATGCTATTGTTCTTGCCATGTCTAGCTTGAATTTTGTTCCTTCTTGATGGGTGTATGCTTGTCTTGCCATGAATTACTCTATAGTGAGTGCATCGAGCTCGTAAACATGCCTACTTGAGTTATATTTCAGCATGTGTCAGTTTTTCACTAAGTCTGAAAACTGATTATGTTTTTGCTATGTTCACATGCTTGCAATTGTATTTTATGATCCCTTTTGGCTCAAGGTAACTAAGGGACTTTTGTTAAGCTCTTTGAGTAGCTCCATGCCATGCTTTAATTTTCCATGATCAGGCCCTGTAGCATGTAGTTTTGTTGCTCCGAAGAGGGCTACCTGATCTGAAATTTCAGACAAGTGTTAATTTCACTAAGTCTGAGATCTGTTTGTCATATGCATTTTTGCCATGCTTGTTTGAACCTGTTAATGGATGAATTAGCCGTGGCTCACTGCTAGACTTTTGTTATGCATCTTGTGTGCATCCCTGACATGTATTTTGTTGTCATATTTGGGTGTTGTAGCATGTTCATTTCGTTGCATTTAGATGCCTACTTGCTGTAAATCGCAGACTGGTGTCATTTTTGAATCGCTTGCCATTTCCAAATCGTAACACCGATTCCGGTGTTCTTTATATCGTTTTCAAGCGATTTCATCTCATCTTTCCAGTGGCACACTTGGACTTCCAAGTTGAGGCCAGGTTCATGCATTTCCTGTCATATCTTGCATTTGGCATCCCGCATAGCATATCATCATTGCATCATATTGCTTGATCCTTGCACGTGGTTGATTGTATCCTTGTTGCTTGTTTTCTTGTTTGGGTAGAGCCGGGAGACGAGTTCGCTAACGAGGAGCCCGTTGAGTTTGCTTTCGAGGATCCAGTCAACTCTGACAACTGTGCAGGCAAGATGATCATACCCTCGAAATCACTACTATCTTCGCTATGCTAGTTTGCTCGCTCTTTTGCTATGCCATTGCTACGATGCCTACCACTTGATTTCAAGCCTCCCAAATTTCCATGTCAAACCTCTAACCCACCATTGTCCTAGCAAACCATTGATTGGCTATGTTACCGCTTTGCTCAGCCCCTCTTATAGCGTTGGTAGTTGCAGGTGAAGATTGGAGGCCGTTCCCTGTTGGAACATTTATTTACTTGTTGGGATATCATTATATTATCTATGTTATCTTAATGCATCTATACACTTGTTAAAGGGTGGAAGGCTCGGCCTCTCGCCTAGTGTTTTGTTCCACTCTTGCCGCCCTAGTTTCCGTCATATCGGTGTTATGTTCCTGGATTTTGCGTTCCTTACGCAGTTGGGTTATAATGGGAACCCCTTGATAGTTCGCCTTGATTAAAGCTTTTCCAGCAATGCCCAACCTTGGTTTTACCATTCGCCACCTAGCCTCTTTTTCCCCTGGGTTTTCGGAGCCCGAGGGTCATCTTATTTAAACCCCCCCTGGGCCAGTGCTCCTCTGAGTGTTGGTCCGACCGAGTAGACTGCGGGGCCACCTCGGGGCAACTTGAGGGTTGGTTTTACTCGTAGGATGTCTCATCTGAGTGTGCCCTGAGAACGAGATATGTGCAACTCCTATCGGGATTTGTTGGCACATTCGGGCGGTGTTGCTGGTCTTGTTTTAACCTGTCGAAGTGTCTTGAAGAACCGAGATACCGAGTCTGATCGGAACGTCTTGGGAGGAGGTCTATTCCTTCGTTGACTGTGAGAGCTTGTCATGGGCTAAGTTGGGACTCCCTTGCAGGGATTTGAACTTTCGAAAGCCGTGCCTGCGGTTATGGGCAGATGGGAATTTGTTAATGTCTGGTTGTAGATAACTTGAACCTTAATTAATTAAAATGAATCAACTGAGTGTGTTACCGTGATGGCCTCTTCTCGGCGGAGTCCGAGAAGTGGACACGGTGTTGGAGTAATGTTTGCGCAGGTTGCTCTCTAGTTTCTCGTTCGCGCTTTGCCTCCTCTTCTCGCTCTCTTTTGCGAATAAGTTAGCCACCATACTTGCTAGTCGCTTGCTACAGCTCCACTCATATTTTACCTTGCCTTACCTATAAGCTTAAATAGTCTTGATCGCGAGGGTGCGAGATTGCTGAGTCCCTGTGGATCACAGATTACTATTACACCAGATGCAAGGCCTGATGATTCCGCTCCAGGAGACGCGTATGAGCTCAAGTGGGAGTTCGACGAAGACTCTCAACGATACTATGTTTCCTTTCCCGATGATCAGTAGTGGTGCCCAGTTGGGGGTGAACGGGACCGTTGTCGCATGTTGGGTTCTCTTTTATTTTGGCGCCATAGTCGGGCCATGAGTGTTTGGATGATGTAATGTTATTTATGTACTTGATTGACGTGGCGAGTGTAAGCCAACTATGTTATCTCCCCTTTCATTATTATATTACATGGGATGTTGTGAAGATTGCCTAACTTGCGACATATGCCTTCAATGCGATTATGCCTCTAAGTCATGCCTCGACACATGGGAGATATAGTCGCATCGAGGGTGTTACATGAGGTCAGGGAGGGATGTGGTTGGTTTTAAGATACTAATTATGGGTTTTTCTGCAAATTGGTAGACAAGTGGGATGTTGGTGAGAAAATGCAACAACTTACCTCATAGTCGTTAGATGTAGATCTAATGGTTAGAAACGACGGATGGCAGACACACCATCATCACCAACTTAGTCTTCTGTAGGAGTACTAGCAAGATCCGTGCATTGCACGGAACATCAAGATGCATTTTTCATAAAACACTTGTTGTGATTGACCCATGCGGGAGTAATCCCACATGTAAAAACTAATGATATCTCGAGAAATATGAGATAAGGTGAATAGGAGTGGGGTGTGGTGGTGATTGGTGGTCGGACTGAGCGAAGGCATGGGGATTGATGAGGCCGGCAGCGGCCACCAGGCCAGTTTGTTCCAGAGGCTTCCTTTCTTAATTGCTCAATAATGAGGTTGTCGGAGATAAGAATGAACGAGGGAAGGCCTTGTCTACAAATGTGGAGAGGGGTGCGGGTATCTTTTAGTTTAATTTCCATCTGTTAGATATAGATCGGACGGTCTATATTGCAAGATGGCACGCGTACCATCATCACCAACTCGGTTTTTTATAAGAGAAGAAATATAAGTATGGAGATACAAATGTATTATCAATACTTGCTTCCATAAACTAGAATCTACATTCTATTCAACGCCTCGGCATGTGGGGCCTTAGCACAATGACTTCTCGACTGTGTAAAACAAAGATTTTCCCGTCGCCGATAAGGAGGGGGTGACGGTGGCGCGCGTTTTGGTTGCTCTAGTCCTAGTAGTCATACTAGGTGGTCTAAGCACGTGTAGATTTATTCTTTTTCATGTCTCGTGTTCGCGGTACTGCCACGACTGTTGACTAATAGATGGTAAGTTATTCACGAGGAAACCCATGTTGAGTGTGTTTGCGAGAGAGAGAGAGAGAGAGAGTGCATGTGTGATATGTTAGAGACTGAGGCAATGATAACATATTCTTTGGTCTATGTGTGTGGAGGATAGAGAGATACATGTACATGGGGCTTTGTGTTGTGTAACGTGGAGACACATATACATAATTAGAGAGTGAGTGTGTGAGATACACATCCGGACATGGGGAGGGATGAGGATCCAGATAAATGGGTGTTTGCGCGTGTCTGTGCACGCGTTTGTGTGTGAGAGGGAGTGTGTGTATGTGGAGTAGAGAGACCACTAATGATGTAAACCTAGTATAAGGGAAGTGGGAATGGTGTGACATGTGTAGTAGCGGGATAGCATGGGTGCGGGCGGGGGAGCAGATTATTTGGAAGAGACATCGAGTGTGTGTGTGGGAGAGGGGTGTGAGAGCGAGAGAGATAGAGAGCTAGCAACGGAGAGAGGGGGGGGGGCGAGAGGGGTCGTTTGTGTTCATAAATGGCGTATAGATAGGGAGACAATGTTGATGTTGTTCGAAATTGCCTATGTACGGAGACGCAAGGGAAGCGAGTCATCGTGTGTGTGATAGGGACTTCATGAGAGATCTAGAATAGATGGTGTAGAGAAAAATGTGCGAAATCGAGAACGATGATACGTTAGGGAGCTATGGAAAGAGTCACGACATATATGTATACAGGGAAGGAGCTGGGACTGGTCCTCATGTGGGAGAGATAGAAAGAGGAGAGCGGTGCACAAGGAGACAAAGTGTGCTTGTTTGCAGTGGGGGTGGTGTGTGAGGTGAGTGCGCGAGAACCACATAACTAGGGAGATAGACGTTTGGGGGCGACGTTTTGTGTGTATGGGAAATATACACTCTACATAGTGCGTGTGCTTGGGAAAGAGAGATGCCGGGAGACCTAGAGAGTGGTGGAAGAGATGTGTGCATGCCCGAGAGACAAAGTGATAGAGACCTATAATGGGGTCCATACTTTAGAAGAGAGAGGGGTGTTAATGTGCTCGTGTCTTGGTGTTTGGGGGAGAGAACGACTTATCTATGTGTGTGTGGGGGGCGATGAGGGGGGAGGGGGTTGGCTTCAGATATAGAGTGAGGTATCTGTATTTGAGGGACTTTAGCGTACTTGAGATATTGTGCAATCATGGTTGATCAATTTGTCCATAGTTTGGACTATGAGATAACGATACTTTTGAACATGCGTGATATACCATGATGTACCAGAATTACAAACCTAATATTGGAATTTTGGAATTCGACTCCATCATTAGCTTTTGTAATTCATTGAAACAGAGGTACATATTTTAAGCCGGGATTTCGTGATTTCAAATTCATATATCAAACCTAGAAATATACACACACAGGCATGTTCAAACTTTATAATCATCCACTTTATTCATACACATACACATTTTTGCTTTTGTCATCATATTTAGGATAAACACATTTGGAATTTCATTTGAATTAGACTGTATGATGGTATTTGCTTGTAGTAGCTCAATGATCCATATTTGAATTGAATGGACAATATAAGCTTCGAGATGGAGACATTGATTTTCAAAACTTGCACTTTTTTTGCATGCAAAACAAACAAATTGTCGGCCATGATATCATAGTCGGCCGTACAAGAGCAGAATATAATTTCAGGCACCAAAAGCTTTCAAACTTCCCGTTCACATCGAAATATCTCACGCTCGAAAGTTTAGTCCTGCGATATTGCTGTTTTACCCCTGCCACATGAACGGAAAAGGGCTGCTTTGGTAACTCCATTGTTTTCCCCTCTTTGCCCCCAACATTCTTCCCCAGAGCCCCTCCCCTTCCCCTCGCCAACCCCCCAACCACGGCAAGCTGCCGAATCTAGTCCTCCGCCGCAGTGGTGGACCTCACAGCCCGCCGGATCTACCTTCCGCACCATGGAACCCCCAACTACCAACTCACCACTTCACCGGAGCCGCTTCAGCGACTGGCTTGTCCACCGCTCCAGGTCTCGTTGACCGCCATCATGGTCCGCCGCACCGAATCTGCTTAACCGACGCCCTCGTCCACCACAGTGCAGACCCTTCACTGACTCCCTCGTCCGCCCCTTCGCTGGCCCTTCATACAAGCCCTCGTCTGCCGCAACAGATCCGCCTCACTGAAAGCACTGTACAACACGCCCGCCGAAGCCTTCCTCCACTGCACCGGACCCGCTCCACGGACGCCATATTCAACTCCACCGTCCCTGCTTTACCGACGCCACAGCCTCATCAGGTTATTTCGATTTGTACTCCTTCAGTTTTTCTCTTTATCATGCAACTATTCACTTACCACAGATGAGCTTTCTTGTATGTCGATAGGCGCCGCAACCATAGCACTAGAGCCTCTTCAGCGACGGTGACAGCCGGCCCAAACTCAACCGCAACACGAGCACCATCGATGATCCTTAGCTATCAAGTATGACAACAATACCCATACGCCACCGAGAATCATGTACTATTATCCAACGGCCGGCGCCTATGTTCACTTTCCTTGCATAAGCACCGCACCTTTGAATTTCTTCAGGGCATCATTCAGTTTTTCATGAGACGCGTTATTCTGATTGCACCTGTAGGGACATACTTCCGGCAATGAAGATGTTACATGTGCTAAATTACATACCAGTGCACATATAGTTAATATGCTTTAGTTTTGTCCTAAGTATTACTGTACTTCCTAGATATCACTGCCAACTATTTTACTTCTTGAATGCTATATTTATGATAATGGTGTTGTTCTGATGCCACCTGTTGGTTCTATCAGACTGCTTAATGTTCTCTATGCTTAATTACACATCAGCAAACTAGCATGTGGTTCCGCTGCTTTTTGTTTGTTTTACCCTACATTTTCTGATGCTAGCTATTACATCACTGCTCCGAGCATCTGTTCATTACTTTTTTGTGTGTTCTTGATCTTCCCAAGTTGCATGCCTAATTTGATGCTTCTATTAATTATGGAGTTGCCAACCCCATCAAGCAAAATATTTGTTCTTTTGGGGCCGGCACCTCGAACAAGCATAAACATAGAGGGATGCAGATTTATTGTCGTGTATGCACACACCCTTCTTTCATTAGTTTAGATGACCATTGATGATCAATTCAGACCAGTGCATGCGACTAATATTAATTTTACCTAAATAGAGGGTGCAGAATAAACTACAACAACTAGATTTGCAACCACGAGATGCTGACGATATCTTCAAAGAACATTGCAACAGCAGCGAGGCTTCACACCAACATATGGTAAGCCAGTGTGTTTTAGTAGATGTGAAATGTAATGCGAGTGGGATGCTTTCTTGGCTTGTGCCCTCAACCTGTAATCCTACCGAATTACAAATAGTTCAGTCGTCTACTTTGCTGCATTGCTTGATTCGAATGCTTGTTTGTTGTTATGCTATATCTGAGTTGGCCAATATGTCAGCAGTGCCTGCTGTACTATCATAAAGAAATGCATGCCTATTTCATTTGATTCCTTAAATTTTCCTCTCAACTTCATCACAAGACTGTCTTCGTAGTTTATATGAGGCCACACTGTTAAGTGCTTTCTCAGATTATTTCAACTGCTTAGATGCCTTGGCAACTTAAATATAGCGGTGGTACACTCCCTTTCAACTAGGGATGTCAACTAGGTCCCGTTTAATCCCGATTAAAGTCCACTAGTGGTATGATAGTTAAAAAGAGTTTTGGGTTTTTGAGGAAAATGAACTAGGGAGCTAGCAAAAACTAACTAGATGGGACTGGCGGATGTGGTTTATTTGCCACTTACATCCCTAGTTTCATCTTACCATTTTAGTTTCTTTTCGGCTGATGCTGCTTCGAACCATTTAAATATAGCTTGCCAGGCTCGGCAATAATTCGTATGTCGTTTACCATGTAAGCTTACTGCCTGTATCATACGATAACTATCTCTTACTTATGTGCAGTGAAACCTTTCAGGATGCCATTCACACTAGGACACAATGCACAACCCCAGAATCTATTTGTGGAAGCAGTGCACCATCCATGTTACCAGATGGTAGCACTTCAGAGGCAACACCGCCGGAGAGCAGTCTGAGCACATATATTATAGTGCTTGAGGCTCTACTAGAGGCAAAGATGGTGTGGCTGCCATGAATGAGGTAATCTTTATCTCGAGGCTGGAAATTATGGAATTAGCGGCACACATTATGCAAGCAACCCAAGAATTGGAGGAAGTAAGAATGTTGCATTTGAAGATGGGAGGTCCTCCTGTTTCTGCTATCTGAAGCCCAGGGCAATCCCGGTTCTTCTTTACATACCAGTTGAAATTGTCATTAGATTATTTTACTTGCATGTTGTGTCATATCTCTGAATGGATTATGTTGCAAGACCCCCTATGTTGTCCATGTGTTGTAATGATCCGAATTTTTTAGGCGAGGTAATCCTCAGTACTTGTATGATTGACATAAGGTGAACTGTTTTTTGTGTGAGCATATTGTATTGGATGAAATAACTATTTAACACAGAGTGTATCCAACCTACTGAATTCGAAGATATCATAATCATATATAAAGGTGGAATAAATCTTTGTTGTGGTTTTGAAGAAATAAATAACAAAACGTAGAATTATCTGTGGATATTCGTAATCGAATACAAATTGGATTTGAATTTAGTTTGCCAAGGCCCAGGGCAAACGTGAATGCTAATTCTCCCAAGTTTTGAATGAAGCGGCTAAACACCCACTATAATTTGTGGGCTGCCTGAAGCACTACAAAAAAAGACACATCCGTGACATTTTGGGCCGAACGAAATTTTTTTCTGTCATACATATGACACTTCTATGACGATAATTGTGACAAAACCCGGTATCATCATAGATGTGGTGGGATCCTACTTCTATGACAAAAAATCATGATAGAAAATGGGCTTTTCGTCCTGGGCGGACCAGAGACGCAGCTGCATGACATTCTTTGGGCCGTCCATGACAGAAAAAACCGTGGTAGAAGCGAGGGCGAGGAAAATTTCGGGGATTTCCCGGTTACGGTGGGAGGTCGGGGGCCGAGCGATGCGTGTTTCTCTCGTACACGTACGTGCGTGTGTGCGAGGCGTTGGCTCTAACTAAACCCGAGCGAGGCGTTGGGCTCTAACTGAACCCGAGCGATTGCACTGCAGGCTATGCGTTACTGAACCCGATCGAGCGATTCCTTCGCTACTGCTGCTAACTGAAGCCGATTGATGCTGCCTCTGGATGAACAGTGAGCGTTGCGGCGGGGGGGGGGGTGTTAGATGAACAGTTCCCGGTGGGGGTGGATGAACAGGACCCCGTGGTGTTGCCTCTGGATGAACAGGACCCCGATTGATCGAGCCGGTTAGGGCTGGATGAACAGGACCCCGTGGAGGGCTGGATGAACAGGACCACCCCATGGAGGGCAGGATGAACAATAGACGGTGGAGGGCAGGATGAATAGTAGCCCATGGAGGGGTGGTTGAACAGGAGCCCGTGGAGAGGGCTGGTTGAACAGTAGCCGGTGGAGTAGCGCGCGGTGGAGGCTGGATGAACAGGAGCCCGTGGATGAACAATCGCTTGTGGAGGCTGGAGGAGGTCGACGGTGGATGAACAGTAGCTCGTGGAGGCTGGAGGGGTCGACGGTGGAGATGAATAGTATCCCGTGGAGTCCCGTTTTGCGGTACGCCACACCCCTCCCGATGAACAGGACCCCCGTTTTGACCGTAGCGCTCCAACACAAGTCTGTTTCGTCCGTTTTGCGGTACGCCACACCCCTCCCGATCAACAGGACCCCCGTTTCGAATGTAGGAGGTCCGTTTCCTCCGTTTTGCGGTATGCCAGACCCCTCCTGATGAACAGGATCCCATTTCGAACGTGGCCGGTCGAACACAAGGCCGTTTCCTCCGTTTTGTGGTATGCCAGGCCTCGTTTCCATCGCCTGTTCCATCCAAGCCGTCTCGATGAACACAACCACGCATTCCGTTCCGACTCAGCCGATTGGCTCCCATGCGTTCCGTTGCCTCCCCATGACACGACGCATTCCGTTGCCTCCCCATGAACACGACGCATTCCGTTGCCTCCCCATGAACACGACGACGACGCTGTTTCTCCATTCCGACCCAGCCATGTACACGAGCCCTGGCCGTACGTATGCGCGAGTAGGCGTTCGAGACCCCGCCCGTATGTACACATATGTGGCCGTATTTTCTTTCTTGCACCCTGGCCGCTGTACGTACGTGTACATGGTACGTGCGCGCCTCTACTACGACACGTGTGCGCCTCTACATCGACCAGTATGTACATACACATTCGCGACCAGAATGACAACCCTACGTATACTTTGACCAGGTGGGTCCCGACTGTCAGACACTTCCTTGCCTGCGAATATGTAGCTGGTGGGTCCCAATAGTCAGGGGGCGAATCGTTTTTTTTGCCCGGACGCACTTGCGTGCGAAGATGTAGCTGGTGGGTCCCAGCAGTCAGGGGGAAACGTTTTTTTCACGAAATACGGTGGCCCGTCCGGTGGGTCCCAGCTGTCAGGTGGAGGAATAATTATTTTGCACGTAATAAGGAGGCACTTCCTTGCTGCGGCCATGGACCCAGCTGTCAGCCTCTCCACATACAGTCCACGTCCGATGGAAGCCGTTCCTTGACCACGTTGACCATGCCGCGCCGAGAGCACCAGGGCGGTGGACGACGGCGAGGCCTAGGAAGGGGACGACGCGGAGCCGGGGAAGACGCGACAGTGGATGCCCACGCATAGAGGAGTACGAGGGTTCAATGCTTCGCTGCGGTGTAAGGCTGCCGTCGCCGTAGAATAACAGGGGGTGTGGGTGAGTAGAGGGATGGCCTGGCCAGCGGTGGGAGTAGTAGGGGGCGGTGAGGCCTCCGCCGCATCGCAGCCGGCCACGGGAGGCAGGAGCACGAGGCACGGCCGGCGCTGGTTTGGGCGGCTAGAGCAAGAAGACCAGAGGTTGAAGAAGCACTACGGCCGTTGGATGGACATCGTACGGTCACTGGAGCTAGAATCGTGCATATTGACTAAGTTGACAAAGCCCTCCGTCCCTGTCAACTTAGTAGGCCCACAAGTCAGCCTGCCACTATACTGGGTACCCGCTAACAGGGGGAGTATTCATTTTTTGTGTGCGTAATAAGGAGGCACTTCCTTGCATGCGAAGATCTAGCTGGTGGGTTCGAGCTGTCAGCGGCGGTAACGTTTTTTTCGCGAAATACAGAGGCCCTTTCGATGGGTCCCTGATGTCAGGTGGAGGAATCATTATTTTGCGCGTAATAAGGAGGCATTTCCTTGCATGCGGCCGTGGACCCAGCTGTCGGCCTCTCAACGTAAAGTCCACTTCTGATGCATGTCGGTCGTTGACCACGTTGACCAGGCCGCGTCGAGAGCACCAGGGCGGTGGACGACAGCGAGGCCTGGGAAGGGGACGACATGGAGGCAGGGAAGACTTGGTAGTTGTTTCCCACGCGGAGGGGAGTACGGCTGTACGAGGGTTTACTGGTTCGTCTGCCGTCGCCGGAGAATAACAGCAGGTGTGGGTGAGTAGAGGGATGGCTAGGCCAGTGATGGGAGTATGGTCGGGCGGTGAGGCCTGCGCGGCAGCACAACCGGCCGCGAGGAGGAGGGAGCAGGCAGTCCCGCCGGCGCTTGTTTGAGCGGTTGGAGCAGGAAGAGCAGAGATTGAAGAAGGACGATGGCCGTTGGATGGACATCCAACAGTCAGTGCTTGTGCGTCAACCTTTTTCTAGGAAAGCCTCAAATCTGTGGAAAACAGCATACAGCCCATCTGCCATTATTTCTAATAATTTACAGCCCATTTGCTAATTCTTAAGGTTTTTTTGGAGCCCATATTCTTTTTGTTAGCATTACAGCCCATATTGTGGCAACGATTAAAAAATTATACGAAATTTTGCATATTTCGGTGCGGTCCGAACTGTTTTTAATCCCGAAATTTCGACTCACATTCAAACTGATTTTAAAAATAAATGTATATCAATATAAAATCCAAAAAATTCTCCACACATAAAAATTAATGTAATTTAAAATCTTGAAATGAAAAAAAAGATATTTGAAACTAATTGCCGGTTTGATGTGTTTTAAAAATGTACAACCCATTTCTCATTACTGATGGGCCATTTTCTCGGCCAGCCGAATGAAAGCTCTCCTCGTCTTGTAAGATTTGCAGCCCAACAGGCATGACAAAGCGACTTGGCAAATCACAAAAAAACTCGGCTGTGGCCGTGGACCCAACTGTCAGCCTCTCCACATATAGTACTCTTCCGATGGAAGTCATTCCTTGACCACGTTGACCACGCCGCGCGGAGAGCACCACGGCGGTGGACGACGGCGAGGCCTAGGAAGGGGACGACATGGCAGTGGAAGCCCGCACGGAGAGGACTATGAGGGTTCACTGCTTCGGCTGCGGTGTGAGGTTGCCGTCGCCGCAGGGCCTGCCCAGCGGTGGGAATAGTAGGGGGCGGTGAGGCCTTTGTGGCAGCACAGCCGACCACGGGAGGCAGGAGCATGCGGCACGACCGGCGCTGCTTTGGGCGGCTGGAGCAAGAAGACCAGAGGTTGAAGAAGCACTATGGCCGTTGGATGGACATCGTACGGTCACTTGAGATAGAATCGTTCATATTGACTAAGTTGACAAAGCCCTTCGTCCCCGTAAACTTAGTAGGCCCACAAGTCAGCCTCCCAGCAAGGTGGGTCCCAGCTAGCTGGGGGAGTATTCATTTTTTGTGAGTAATAAGGAGGCACTTCCGGTGGGTCCGAGCTGACAGTGGGGGAAACATTTTTTTCACGAAATACGGTGGCCCGTCCGGTGGGTCCCAGCAGTTAGGGGGAAACAATTTTTTCGCAAAATACTGGTGGCCCGTCCGGTGGGTCCCTGCTATCAGGTGGAGGAGTCATTATTTTCCGCGTAATAAGGAGGCACTTCCTTGCTGCCATCGTGGACCCAGATGTCAGCCTCTCCACGTACAGTCCACGTCCGATGGAAGTCGTTCCCTGACCACGTTGACCACGCCGCGCCGAGAGCACCAGGGCGGTGGACGACGGCGAGGCCTAGGAAGGGGACGACGCGGAGCCGGTGAAGACACGGCAGTTGATGCCCACGCGGAGAGGAGTATGTGGGTTCGCTCGTTCGGCTGCGGTGTGAGGCTGCCGTCGCCGCAGGGCCTAGCCAGCGGTGGGAATAGTAGGGGGCGGTGAGGCCTCCCGGCAGCACAGCCAACGACGGGAGGCAGGAGCAGGCGGCACGACCGGCGCTGCTTTGGGCGGCTGGAGCAAGAAGACCAGAGGTTGAAGAAGCACTACGGCCGTTGGATGGACATCGTACGGTCACTGCAGCTAGAATCGTTTATATTGACTAAGTTGACAAAGCCCTTGGTACGTCAACTTAGTAGGCCCACAGGTCAGCTTCCGAAACGGTGCGCCCCATATGTCAAGGGGAGGAATCATTTTTGGGGCGGATGAAGCTAGAATATCCGAGATTGAAGAAGAAGCATGGCATCCGTTGGATGGACATCCAATGGCCACTGCTGCTAGAACCGTGTGTTGACTATAAGTTGACAAAGCCTTGCATACGCGTCAACTCTGTTTTTTTAGGGGATGCGTCAACTTAGTAAGGCCAGAAGTGTGTGGCAGAGAACTTATAGCCCATTTGAGATTTGTAAGAATGTGTAGCCCATTTTTGAATTCTAATGGAATTTACTACAGCCCATTTACAGTTTGTTAAAAGTACAGCCCATTTCAACCAACCGTTCATAACAGAATTCAATAAAATTTCCCACATTTTGATGGGATCCAAAATATTTTTATCCCGAAATTTCTAGTCAGATTAAATACAATTTCAATATAAATTTATATTACGTAAAAATCCAACGAAACATTGCGCTCGCAAAAATTAATGAAATTGAAATTTTCAATATCCAAAAATAATATTTTATAAAGTAATCACGTGTTTGGTGCATTTTTTTATAGTTAGTGCCCAATTTTTATAATTACATCCCATTTATTATTTCTTAAAGCCCATTTTCATGTTAAGCCTAATGCATCCCTCCTAGGAAAGATTTGTAGCCCAGCGGGGCGGAGAATAACAACTTGACCTTGCCTGGGTATTCCTAAAAAAGTATAGCTGGGCTAGCCATTTTTAGCTTGAAAAAAATTAATATCTGGGCTGGATAACTGGCCTGGGCTAGAGGGGCCACAGCCCGCCCAGTTAATACCTGCAGCGATGTTTTGGTTGTTGTTCAGAGGAGAAAAATTAATATCTGGGCCAAACATCGAAAAACTCTACAGTGCTCACACCTCAAAAACACAAATACTGTTCGAGCTGCTCGGTCCTAGCTGTCCGCCGCTTCTTGTGCAATTCTCTCGTTTATTGACTACTACATAGGTTGACAATGGTGTGGGACTGTGATGTCAGGAAACCAGGGGAAGCAAAATAAATTACTCCAGCGAGCGCTTCCACCTCTGCCTCGTTGTCTCCCGTGGAAACCCCTTTCCTCCCATTTTTTTGCTCGGGCAAGGACCAATGCATGCAGCACGTCCATGCGGTTATTAGTCAAGAAATAAAAGCGCTTTGCATGCTATGAATTACGATGGCCTGCATGGGTAGCTAATAAGGCATCCTCTTAACTGCTGTGATTAAATGTTGTGTTTAGAAGAGAGAAATATTCTTCTTTTCCACCAATCTGCTTGCACCTAGGTCGTGATGCACCTTCTAATACGACTTATTCACCTAGACGGAGGGAGTACAGTTTTATACATACATACATACATATATATATATATATATATATAATAAGGAGGCACTTGTGTACGTGAGGCTATGGACCTAGTGGGTCCCCATTGTCATCCTCTCCAAGTAAAGTCATCCCCTCGCCCGCGCGCGCTTTCCGCCCGAAACAGTCAGCGCCACCCGACCCGCTTCCCGGTGCAGGCGATTGCTCCGCCTTCAAATGACACAAGTGTCGTCCGTCCGTCCATCTGCCGCCCACATTAATGATACGCGGTTGCTGAGGCGGCTACTCCGGCACCACACGTCCGTCCCTTCGCCCGCCCACCATTGCTATATAAACTGCTACGCCGGCCATAGCTGCAGTCACCCACATCCGTTCCCTTTCTCCTGTCCACACCACTACTGCCCACCATGGCTTCCTCGCGCTCCAGCGCTCTTCGGACGGGCGGACAACGAAACACAAGGAGATGGCAGCCATTGTTGCCGACCGGCTGGCCGGCAGGCAGCCGGAGGACGACGACGTCCCAATGGAGAACATGGTAGTCGACGATCCGGCGTCAACCCCCTCCTCCGCGCCATCCTCGCTGGTGCATTGCACCATGACCATCGGCGAGGCCCATGCCCAATATATGGACAGTGTGAGGCAGATGCGTCAGGAGCAGTTCCGGGAGGCGCAGGCCGACGCCGCCTACAACCACCATCTCCTCCAGGAGCACCTGCAGGCGGAGGAGCAGATCACCGCGGAGCGGGCGGAGCAGGAGGCACTGCTCGACTCGTACCGCTCCGCCCGCAAGGGCCGCCTCGAGTGCTGGCGGTACCGCATGCACGTGGCGGAGGCTGCGGCCGCCTACAAAGAGGCTAGCAAAGAGGGCGATGAAGTGGGCGAGGCGCTGTTTGGCGAGACCGAGGATGAGGCAGAGGACAATGCCGTCTCCGACGAGTCCTCGCTCCGCTGGCGTCGACGAGGCCCTGCTCCGCCGAGGCCCCGCAGCGCCAACAACGAGGCAGAGGACACTGCCGGCTCCGCCGAGGCCCCGCCCCGCCAACAACGAGGTAGAGGACATCGCCGGCTCTGCCGAGGCCCCACCCTGCCGGCAACGCGGGGGAGTATTTCCACCACTCCGCTGAGGCACCGCCCATCGGCAACGAGACGGAGGACATCGCCGGCTCCGCCGAGGCCCCGCCCCGCTGCCAACGAGGCCGCGCCACATAGAAAACGAGGAAGAGTAGAACACGGTAGGTCACCGCCGCTCGGGTCCAAGTAAGGCCACCGCTGCTACCCTCCTGTTGAAGCCAAGCTAGGCGGGTTGACCATTGATGGCCGGTTAGCTTCTTGGCGGTGACATGGAGTCGGGGAGTTCTGCTGGAGAATAACGCTGCTTCTACTTAACTGCTAGTGCAGTTGGCTGACTGACACGTGGGCCCAACAGGCCACATGTCAGTTACGCAACTGCACCTGCAGTTAAGTCACTGAAGTTTCTGTTCGGCTCAGCGGGACACAGGTGGGTAGCTTCGGTTAATTAATTATACCTCCAGCGCACCCCTTTTTAGTTGAAGAATGTATGAAATGTAATGAAATCTGACATGTTTATATGAAATCTGACCGTGTATGAATGAATTTATTTCGATTAGTTCGAATTCCTGTATCACTGGCATTGGATGAACATGCAAAACAATACGTACTAGCATTATTCCCAGGGTGATCACCTCGTTTGCAGCAGTTTCACATGTACTCCCTCCGGTCCTTTCTAGTCTGCATACAAGTTTTGTCTGCAGTCAAAGTATCTGTACTTTGACCAATCTTATACAAAAAAGTATGCACTTTCACAATGTGCGAAGTAAAAAGGAACAGAAGGAGTACAAAGAGTTTGAGCAGCTTTTTAGCATTTCTGTACATTGCAATCAAACACACAGGCCTGGCAATTCATAGAGAACATTCAAAACAATCGATGATTATGCATCTCAGCGACTCACATGTCAAAGGCAATATTTACTTCACAACTAAAGAATAAAGAAAAAATTGATCGACGTTGCTGACAGCAAAGGGCGTCCCATTCGAAAAATATCAAATGCATGTCTTGCTAAAATCAATGAGCAAAATTTAACAAGGTTGTTCCATTCCAAAATATCAAATGCCTACGATTGTGGAATGGGCAGGGTTTGCCATCAGTTCGTACATTGACATGGCAGCTCGAGCTAAATAAACCAGCTGTTCTTTTTGTGCAGTTCCACCAAAATCAACCAAATTCGCACGTAGCTTGTATGATTTCGCCCTTATATATTGCAACGCCTTGAACTTATCGACACCTCCTTTCTTGTGGTGGAAATTAATGATTCGATGTATTCATGAACATTTTGTGCAGTTCCCCATTGAAATCAAGCTGAGCACCCCTGTTTGCACAAATACAAAAAAGTGATTAGTATAGAGCAAACTGTACTATGAATTGACAGTTTCAACAGGCACATACATGGTCCATGTAGAGCACACTTTTAGAAAAATGGAACTCACCAGAAAGAATCCTAGAACAACATTGTACTCGCGCATCACAGCAAAAAATGGAGATTTTGTCAGTCCTTCAGAGCTGAAGTTAGTTTGGTCTTGTGGGGAGTAATGTAACCATCCTTCAACTGCTCCTTCTGATGATAAGATAGACATGGCTTCTCCATCCTGGCATAATCGGAACTAGTCACTTCACGTACTCCATATTCTTCTTCAGAGGAAGATGATCCTGTTGTGCAAAGATAAGAGGACTACTAAATGCTAGCAGCACTGTTTGCTCGAAAAAAGGAAAGGAAATATTTAAAACAACATAGATGAAACACTTCTCAAGGACAATACCACTTTTTCATGACAGTATCTAAACAGTAGCACAACACCAATAGAGATGACAAAGCTCAATCATATGGATGAAATCAGTGGGCGAGTACCGACCTTTGTCAGGAGGCTTATTGTGTAGAGCATACAGATGAAGCAATTCTCTGGAACCATCTGTTGCTATCTACGGTGGTGTCCATGCTTACTATATACTCCTTGATTACTTTAATGGTTCCAACATCTTCTTGTGCAGTTCCACTAAAATATATGGTATCTTCAAAGAAGATCCCTGTTTGCACAAGTAGAGATAATTACATATTACATTAAGAGTGGCATCAAATCAATGGCAAAACAATTTCTCGTTCCAGCCATAGCAATAAATTAAGATGCAAAACTATATCATTACTTGTGTCATCATAGTTCCAATGCTTCATTACAGCACTGGGAGTTGATTTTTGTTTTTCTTCCCCTTGTTCTTCCACTTCATCACTTGGTTCAATAACAAACAAGCTTCGCCTTCAATGTAAGATTTGGCATGTCAATTAGGGAGCACAAGTATAGTACTAAACTTAATTTTCTGATGAAAGTGGCAAAATACAGGCCAGCAGTTGTGAAATATCCTTACCTTACCTCAATGGGATATTACGGTGCACATACAGATTGGAAGTCTTGTCTCCATTTGTGCAGTTCACTAAAATCAAGCAACATTATCGTACAAGTAGCACACCATATGAATGCACACTGCACAATCATGTGAAAGAAGGCTAGTACTGACCTTTCATGATGCGGAATTCAAACAACTCATAAGAAGAACATCTGAACCAAATTCACCTTAACGGATAGGAAGTAAGATCTCCTCTTGTGCAGTTCCACTAAGATCAAGCAATCAAGCAACGTTGTCGGTGTGACATTTCGGTTGAACTGCACAAAACACTCTTAAAACAAAAGTGTTTTGTGCAGTGCAACAAAAGGTCACAATGGCAACGAGGTGAAGCAGATAACCCTATTTACACAGAGGTGCAAAGGAAACAATTAGTGGTCAATAACGGTGGATGACACATAAGCCAACAAAAAGAAGCATCTACCTTATCTAAATGGGAAAGAAAGCAAGACAGTAGCATTTCTCAAATGGTGGCATTGATTAATATTAAGATAGAGATTATATTAACAATATAATTCGTTAAACATGTAATTTGCTTTTAACTGTGACATTGCATCAATTTTCTAGCGGCATTATTAGAGGGTGTTTGTTTACAGGGACATTTTGGTGTAGGGACTAAAAAAACTCCGTGTCAGTCCCATCTAAACCAAAGAGGAGGGACTTTTAGGGACTAAAAGTGGGCATTTGGGACTAAAAAAAAGAAGACCCCGAGGGAGTCTTTTTGGGACTTTTTCCAACAGTTGCCCCTGCCACGCATCACACCTTGTCTCTATTATTTCATTACTAGGGGTAACATGGTCTTTTAGCATGTCATTTAATAACCTCTAGTCCATGTTTAGTCCCTGGAACCCAGCAGGTAGGGACTAGGGAGTTTTTAACCAAATAGGGCCTTATATTAACAACAGCTAATGAGTTGCACGGGACAGTGGACGCACCAGCACCATGTGCATCTACCGATGTACTGTGGTCATGCACAGTCTGTTGCAACAAAGAACAAACAACCAAGGAGCATATTTGTGTTTGTCCCAGTTTTGTTATCTTTAGACGCCTTTCCCTATGTGAGCGCAGCAAATCTAGTCCTGCTCAAACTCTACAGCCTTGTCCCTTCCTTTCCTTTTTGAACAAGTACTTTCGCCCCTTCCTTTCCTCTTTGAACCATGTCCTAGATTTATGCGATACAACTTTCCCCACTACTTCCCCCCATTCCTTTCATCTTTGAACCACATCCTAGATTAATGCTATACAACTTTCCCCCTTCATTTCCTCTTTGAACCACGTCCTAGATTCATGCTATATACAACTTTTCCCACTACTTTCCCCCACTCCTTTCCTCTTTGAACCACGTCCTAGATTCATGGTATACATGCATTTAGAGCAATGCATGTGGAGTAAGTAAATTATACCTTAAGGTTCTTGGGGCGTGGTTCGGTGGGCGACGGGACGGCGGCAAAGAAGAAGGGGTCGGAGGCCCTCCCGCGCCGCCGCTGGGTGGAAAGTGAACAGCTGCGCCTGTAGTCCCTCGCCGATGGCGACAACATTAAGCCTCCTTCCCTTCCCGGCGGACGGATCCTGCCGGCTCTTTGAGCAGCAGTGAGGGGAGAGAGAGGCCAACGAAGTCTTGTTTAGATCTGGTGAGGGCGAGAGAGTGTGAAGAGAGCAACTACAAGCGATGAGGCTCCAGCGGGAGAGGGCGAAAGAGTGTGAAGAGAGCAACTACAAGCGCTGAGGCTCCAGCATACACACACACACACATATATATATATATACTTGAGAGAGAGTATGAAGCGTGCAAACCCTAGAAAACATTTTGACCAGTCAAAGAATCCTCCTGGAACAAATTATGCTCAAGTGTAGTTATCGAACCCGAGACCTCAAGTTTGATGAGCGAACAGGCTAACCAGCTACACAACCCTCCCATTATGTTCAACGAGAGGGAAATAACCTTTTATACATTCCTGCATTCGTGTGACAACCATGCCGTGTTTTTTTTGTGTGTGTGGGAGTCATTGGGATTTCAATCTTAATCGTGTCATGTGGCTTTGGTGGTAAGACTATCCACAGTGGTGCAGAAATAATGCAGCCTTAGTCACCTTACCTATCTCCACGTAGTACGTTGGGTCCCACCAGTCAGAGGGTGAAACAAACAAATTAATAAGAAAAATTAAAAGCGCCAGCGGTGTATCTTACGTCACACATCTCTCTACTTCTCGGGAACACTGTCCAATTGATCCCTCTGTTCGCTTACATACTATTTTAAGTGAATCCTTATTATAACATGCACACAAATTTTGGGCACTTGTATTCGACTTAAGTCAGTGTGCCACCGTATCTCGTATACTTACTACTCCCTCCGTCTAGGTGTAATAAGTCATGTTAGAAGGTGCAACGGGACCAAGGTGCATGCGTGCGTGCGTGTGTGTGTGTGTGTTTAACACCATGTGTGTGTTAGAGAGAGCGACAGATCGACCTACTCCTACAGAGAGATGTTGTGTAGTGTACGATTTTAGCCGCGAGAGTCGGTGCATCCTCTCGTTTCCGGGCGTGTCCGGTAGGGACATGCGGACAGCTGCTACGCCCGCTCCTGACCAGCCTGGCCCACCCAAAGCCCCTCCATTGCCCACACGCGCTTCCCGCCCGAAACGGTCAGCGCCGCTCCAAAGAATCGGTGCCGCATTCATGCCCGAGTAGAGCGGACGTGACCTCTCACTGGCGCAAGATTGATGGTTGCTTCGTCCGTCCAGCTTACTGCTGGGTCTATGTGATTTGTCGGCTCATTGGTCTATGCAAAGAAGTAGAGAAATATCCACAGGGAGTGATGTGGGCAGCTGGAGCAGTGGTGCAAGCCGGCTGTAAAGGGAGTTGTACCCGATGGACGTAGCTCAACCTTGAGGAGGGCGGCGGGAGGCGGCAACTGCCCACGTCGCGGCAGTGAGCAAGGGAAGAAGGCAACCTCACCGGCTTTGTGAGAGAGAACGGTGGGGACCCCTAATCGGGACGTGCCGACAGTGGGTTTTCGCCGTCAGCGACGGCCACCGCATCTACACTAAGCATCCACCCCTTCCCCAAGCGGACGTGATCCATCAGGATGTTAGATATGTGGCCACAGTCGTTTTGTGCGAGAGTGTGAAGAGAGCAACCCCAACAAGCAACCGTGTAGGCTGGCCCGTCCTGACTATGTATAGTGGAGCGGTTTCCTTTTCTCTCCATATGAACCTATCATATTGCGTACGTACCACTGAAGAAAAAAATTATTTATAAATGACGCGGCACCTACTACTCGTTCTCCTATAACCTTGCGCCTGGCATCTCCAAAATATTAACCTTGCGATTGGCTCTTCGCCTCTTCGGGAAGTCGAGCAATAATGGTAGTGCAGTATATATCGTTCTGGCTATATGAGACCGAATGAATTGTTGCACGTCCACCACGTGGGCGAGGGTCGAGGGGCGAGGGAGAGTGCTACATACGGAGCAAAATGAGTGAATCTACACTCTAAAATACGTCTATATACATCAGTGTTTGGAGTATGTACTAGTAGTTCATATTGAAATCTACTAAAGGACATATATATTCCAAACAATATGATATAATCTATATAACCAAGGTAGTAGGGACGAGGAGTAAACGGAGGGAGTAGTAAATTTTTCTACTCGTCCTGCGAGCCACCGCACGCATGGGCGAGGGAGCGGGCGTAAGGCGTAGTAAGCAAGCTTCACCTCATCCTGCGAGCCACCGCGCCCGTGGGCGGGGGAGACGGCGTACTAAGCAAGCTTCTCCTCGTTCTGCGAGTTGACGGGACACATCAAAAGTCTCCAGTGTATAGAGCCTTTCCTATAAGGTATGGCCCACATGGTTTGCCTCTTTTTTAACATAACACGTCAAGTCGCAATTTGTTTGTTCACCCGTGGTAGACGATCCTCCCTCCACCAAGTGGACAACCAATACATGTGCCAAATTACCACGTGGGCTATCTTTTTCGTACAGAAATGAGCTCCACCGTGTACCCGCGCAGGTGCGGTTGGGAAAGAGACAGGAGTACGTGCGCCGTGCATGCACCTCTTCTCTTCGTGCATGTCCCCCACCTACGCGGGTGTGTGTGAGAGATACAAACCGCGTTCGTGAGTGTTTTTTGTTTTGGGGTGGGGGTGGGGTGGGGGTTGATTTCGTGAATTATTTGTGGGAATATGTGTCGATGACATCTCAAACAAAATTTTGCATGCAATGTGTGTGAAATGGAGGCCTATCCATATCATACATAGAGGGTCGGGCAATCCACGAGAAGAGAGGGAGGGTCATAGCTATTGATAGAGTCGAAGAGAGGATCAAGTGGGTGGGTGCAAGATCGATGAAGAGAGCCATCGAAATTGTGTGTGTGTACAAGTCAAATATATAGGGCGATTGGCCAACCGGAACGTTAGAGGGCACACGTCAAGTTTGTGTGTGGCAGGGAGACATGACTAGAGCGCTCGATGTATCGGTGTGTGTGGGGGGAGGGGGTGGTGGGAGGGGTAGGCAGAGGCCTAACTATAGAGGTAGAACGACTCATATATGTGTTGAGAAGGAGAGACCCAGCTATGTCTTGAGGGAGATCGATCGACATCCATACATAACTGAAGGACGGGAAATATGATGGGAGAGAGAGAGGAGAGAGAGAGGGAGGGAGAGGGAGGGAGAGGGGTAGAGTGCTGTATGGGTGATGGAGTTGCTTCTCGAAGATGGTGGGAGAGGCCTACTAGAGAAACTGAGGGTGGAACTGCAATGTTATCAATAAGAGTGGGGATGTTTTTCTGTGTGTGCCTGTGCATGATAGATCTGTTAGGACGCGTCCATGGATGATGAAGGGGAACCATGTGTTTGGTAAGAAAACCTAACTAGATCGGTAGATCAATTGTTGTTTGTCGGAGGAAGGGAGAGACACAACTAATGAGGTAGATCGATTGACGTGTGGGTAAAAACGAGTTATAAGGACCTAGCTAGCTATATGTATAGCGAGAGATCGGTCGTTGTACGTCCATTTGTTAGAGGCAAATAAGGCCCAGCGAGACGGATAGACAGAGAGAATGGAGCTAGGAGGTGGTGTGAGAGGCCCAACTACTAGCTAGATAGGGGGAGGAGTGTGCGGTTGTGAGAGCGATGAAAAGAGGGGCGAGAGTTTACACGTGTGTTTGACCGTATGAGAGACACGAGGCAAGGACACATAAAGGAGGAGATTGAAGGTGTGTTTGTATGTTGTAGGCAGGCATCGCTGGAGACGTTTATCGATCGATGTGTGTCGGAAAGGAGTTGTGGAGACTCTGGGAGAACGACCTAAAGAAAAAAAATGAATGTGCCAAGTGGATAGAATGCCGAGGGAGGGGGAGGGCGAGGAGGGCGTGTGCATGCACGAGAGAAAGTTAGTGGTAGCTACAAAGGTTAGAGGATTGTGTGGGTGTAAGAGACTAACAAAGATCATAATTTGATATGAAAGCGGATTCATATATTTGAATAGGAGATCATAGTGTTTTAAACATTGCATGCATGAATATAGCGGTGATACACATGTTGTGCACATGTTATACCATAATGTGATAATGCATGGCGTTTGCAACTCACAGCTAAATTCCGAACAATCTAAACCATACTATACATCAAACAATCTCACATTTTATTTGAATTTGTGATAATGTGTGGCATTTGCAGCTTACAACTAAATATCGAACAATCTAAACAATACTATATATCGAACATTCTCACATTTTATTTGAATTTGTGGTAATGTGTGGTGTTTGCAACTCACATCTAAATACTTGTAGGCGTAGGGGGCGGGGCACCATACATAATGTGATAAACACATTATACATATGAGACATGGTTTAGATTATGAAGATTTAGCTAGACCTAGAAATGTAATGTGATTTGAAATCAAAATAAAGTGGATTCAAAAAATCTAGTTCGAGTTCATATAGTACACATAGTTCATATGTAACTCGAGACCAATCATGTGGTGTGCTATGAAGATAATACACAAACGATGGTTTAACTTGAAAATAATGATGATTGTAGATCTTATTAAAACAGAGAAATGAATTCAAATGCTTTGAGTTCACCACAATCATTACTGTAGATCTTATTCAAATAGAGAAACGAATTCAAATTTAGTTCATATTGAAGCAGTAGTATATACGTTTGGAATGCACTAAAACGTTCATTTGAGTAGTAGGTTCCATGCATTATACACGTAGTGAAATATTTTAATTGAACATAACATGAATTCAAAGTTTTGAATGACATTTGTAGGGCGCATTGATTTGCTACAGTACACCTTAGGCTTGTCCGGAAATTTCAACCCGCGCCTTGTTAGCTCGAAATATTTAAGATATATCTTTGTCTTGTTGTGCTCCGACAACTCCCTCCATCTCAACCCGCGCCTTGCTATTCCGAAATTACAACGCGCGCGAAAACTCCCACCTCCTGTGAAATCCCGACACGTGAAATGCCCGTGGTACCCCTGAACCGAAAGAACCGCCTCAAATCGGTGGGGGTACTTTCGTAACTTACCCCACATTTTGGACAAGCGCGTCTCTAAGCCATGGTTCCCCACTGCCATCCCATCCGCCCACCCATTCGTACACTGAGGCCGCGAAAACCCGCGACGAAACCCCACACCCTGCTCCGTCCGCCACCCAGCCGGAGCCTCTTCCCCGACAACGTCGTCCACAGCAACACCTCAACGTCCCTCATCCACCGTACCGGATGAGGATCCGTCGTCGATCTCATCATCCCGTCAGTTCAGCCCCCTGTCCTTCACCTCCAAGGAGCTGCCCCAACGTTCCCCTCGTCTTTTGCACCACCTCCATTCCCACACCGCCGTATTCACCTGCACCACCAGAAGAGCATCATCATCACCATTTCCTCGGATGAAGCTGCGGCCTAATCGGCGCCACCAAAGAGGTTGTACACTAATCGCCGCATTTTCTTCTTGATTCGATCTCACGGTGCTGGCGGCGCTCGGTCCCGAGCCGACACAGCGCGGCTCCATCCACGGCGGCGTCACCGGCCACTTCCTCAACGGCGTCGCTCCCTTAGCAGCGACGTCCACATCAGTAGGACTTGCTGCTGCTTTAGCTCTCGCTCACGCTGCTACTCTGCTCTTGCTCTCGGTCCCCTGCCTGGTCTGCTCTTGCTCGCGCTGCTACTCTCGCTCTTGCTCTTGCTTGCGATGCTGCTCTGATTTAGCTACACTTCACTCCGATGCCGCCGAGGTGAAGGAAGAACCAGCCGCAGCGGGGAGGGAGGCTCGCTGGAGAGGTAACCCACTATCTATCTTAGGGTTCAGGATGGGGGCGGTGGTCGCCGGCGGTGGCGGGGCATTGGCGGGGCGGTGGCGTGGGGATCGCCGGAGAAAAAGCTCGGCACGGGGAAGGGGGGGCTAGAGGGATGGCTGGGGCCGTGGTGGACCGGCGGTGGGGAGTGTTTTCGGGGCGGGCGGGGCGGCGCATCGCCGGCCACGGGCGGCGGGGGGCTGCTGTTTGGCCGGCTCAGGGGGGTGGAGGTTGAAGATGAACCGCAGGCCCTTGATTTCGTATCCAACGGCTGCAAAATCGACTGACCAGAGATGAAAAAGTCAGTCGATCGACGTGTAGCCTCACCTTGCTAGTGCGTTCAGTTTCGACAACAAAATTCAGTTTCGACAGCAAAATTCAGTTTCGACAGTTAAGTTCGGTTTCGACAGTTAAGTTCAGTTTCGACAGTTAAGTTCAGTTTCGACAGTTATATTCAGTTTCGACAGTTAAGTTCAGAGATGAGCGGCTGATGTATTTTACATCTAGCACTTTGTGTTTATGTATTTTACGTCATGTATTGGAGGTGCTATTAGAATTCCGCTCAGGTTAACGTTGTTCGTTGTTTCTCTTGTCTTGCTTCAGCCTCGGCGTCGTACAACTCACCGGAGCTGCTCCAACGACGAAACCCTCCATCACAGCGGAGCAGTACCTCGGGCTCCATCTCCAGATGCCTAAGATCTTCTTCCCCTCCTCCGACAGCCAAGTCAGCCAGAGCATTCTCACCGGCCAACCCAATCACGCTGAGATCGACATGGCTTCGCCAAAGAGGTTGTACACTTGTTGCATCTCTTTTTTACTCTACATGTTATATATATTGTCCACTGACCACAAGGATTTGTTCCTTTAGTGTCTCCTTGAAAGAAAAAACGTAGGAATTTTAATGTTCACTTGTCCTCCTTTTCAAATTCCTATTCATGAAGCACGAGACTAAGAGATAGTAGCATAATAGCATTATAACCGTACATTTTCTTGTGGTTTGACTTAATCTCACCATGCTTCTTTGCATCCTGTGATCTTCCAATTGTTGTGAATCAAACACCCAGATTGGCAGAAATCCTGTGTTTTTAAATTCTCTGTTTTGCACGTGCATTCCTATCCTATTCCTGTCTATTTCCTATCCCTGCATTGTTGGAATCCTCAAATTCAAACGAGCCCTTACAAAATTACTTCTCTTACAGATAGTTGTCAAAGAAAACCTTGCGTGCTTTGTCCCGCTCCTGCTGCGCCGTCGTCCACCCCAGCTCAGCTGCTCCAACGATAGAAGGGTCCAGCATAGCATGGATCCGGCCTCTAGACTGTCTTTCGCCGCCTCAGATCTTCTTCCCCGCCGCTGGCAGCCATGGAAACTTCACTACCATCATCAACCGAGCAGATGACCTCGAGAACTACACGGGTCCGTAAGAGAGGTCGCACTCTTTCGTGTCTGCTTACGTTATGCATCGCTTAACATTACATGCTACTTTATCGTTGTCGGTGTCAAAACCAGTGGATCTCGGGTAGGGGGTCCCGAACTGTGCGTCTAGGCTGGATGGTAACAGGAGGCAAGGGACATGAAGTTTTACCCAGGTTCAGGCCCTCTTGATGGAGGTAAAACCCTACGTCCTGCTTGATTAATATTGATGATATGGGTAGTACAAGAGTAGATCTACCACGAGATCGGAGAGGCTAAACCCTAGAAGCTAGCCTATGGTATGATTGTTGTTCTGTATGTTGTTCTACGGACTAGAACCCTCCGGTTTATATAGACACCGGAGAGGGTTAGGGTTACATAGAGTTGGCTACAATGGTAGGAGATCTACATATCCGTATCGCCAAGCTTGCCTTCCACGCCAAGGAAAGTCCCTTCTGGACACGGGACGGAGTTTTCAATCTTGTATCTTCATAGTCCAGGAGTCCGGCTGAAGGTGTAGTCCGGCTATCCGAACACCCCTAATCCAGGACTCCCTCAGTAGCCCCCGAACCAGGCTTCAATGACGATGAGTCCGGCGCACAGATTGTCTTCGGCATTGTAAGGCGGGTTCTCCTCCAAATTCCGTGTACCTGTTGAATAAAGTACGGTTTCTTGTAAATGTTGCGCTCCTTGGCTTCTATGCCCAATAACGGCCGTCTCCCATGTGTCAAACGAATATGAAAAGTCTGAGTGTTTTTACATCCACACCCCTAGCCACGTAAATGAGCCGCCCATTTAAGGGGACGAGGATTTAGATCCAAACCACACCTTCTACCCTTCGCGAGTGTTCATCAGAGCGCATCCGACAAAGGTCCATTCCACCATGGCCAGCCATCGCAACTCCTCCTTTCGCCCTTCCAGCCCTCAGCCTGGATATTGGGAGAGATGCTCCATCCCGCATAGCGAGCTAGTGACGCTCCAGACCAAGGGATTTCTCCCCCCGGCCTATATGGTCCCGGTTCGAACCGGTCTTGCCATCTATAACGGCCGAGAGCAAACGGAGAGTGCCCCTAATCCCTCCAAAGGAGAGCGGGTATGCCTTGTCCCTTATTTAATAAGAGGGCTCGGATTTCCAATCCATCCGTTTCTCTGGGGGCTCCTGGAGTTCTATGGCCTCCAGCTACACAATCTTACGTCTGCCTCCGTATTGCATATCTCGGGCTTCGTAGCCCTCTGCGAGCTGTTTTTGGGTGTTGAGGCTCATTTCGGGCTGTGGAAAAAGCTATTCTGCCTTGTGCCCCGTTCTCAGAAGGGGTCAATACATCAAGTGGGCGGAGCCGAAGTGTGGCGCATCGCCGAGACCGGATATCTATCCGGAACCCCAAAGAAGGCATCCGAGGACTGGCCTTCGGAATGGTTTTACATAGAGGACGTCCCGCTGTCGGATCCTGTCCGGATCGGCCTCCCTGAGTTCGACAGTGCTCCACTAAAGAAGCGCCTAAGTTGGCGTCCACGGAGCCCTCAGAGGGAAAGTGACAAGGACATTCTTTACCTGATGGGCCAGATAAGATTGTTAGCTCATTCCGGACTGACCATGATCGGGGTCATGGCTGCATGCATCATGCAAGGGGTGCAGCCGCTACAGTATAGAGGCCACCCCATGTGGGACTTCAACGGGGCGGATGACGCCACCCGCTACGGCCGTAAGGGGCCGAATTCGGCTGCGGCTCTAACAAAGACCTTGTCCGCTTTGTACAAGGGAGAAGAGGAGGAATTTCTCTGCGTTGACCCACAGGGTGGATTTTCTATGTACAATCCCCCAAGCTGGGTAAGTGGTCACATTTACTTGCCCATCTGTTTTACATTCCTATTGTTAAATATTCGGTCTAATGACTTCAACGCAGGAACTGCGCCAGGCTGTTAAAGAAATAAACAACCCTCCTCCACATCCCAAGGACCTAGGACGGTCCCTCGACCCGACCTCTCAAGAGGATCTGGACTTATCTGTGGAGCTGATTGATGGAGTGTTCCATCAATTGAGCAAGGACAACGCCTTGGTGGCCATTACAGCCGATTACCCAGGGCTAATCCCGGCCTCCTAGGTAACTGAGATTGAAGTCCCAGTACCCCGAATAGGGGTCCTCCCTCTCGTGTTTTCAGTTTCCTGATTACAACCGAGCTTTGCAGGGGAGGTTTTTGATACGGGAGGCCAAACCTGCAGAAAAGAGGTGCAGTCCGGACTGAGGCGTCAGTGCAAAGGTATGGCGCGCCCCCTTATCCCAGGTGTTATACCTTCAAGGCATATTAACACTCGTGCTCTCTTCAGGACAAAGAGACCTGGCCGGACTATATCCGGAGAGGCTGCCAATCGCGCCTCCACCAGCCAGGCTCCAAAGCCTGGTCCAGAGGTGGAGGCGAACACAAGGCGCGCACCGGACGCTCCTCCGACGGAGGATGTGGACATGTTGTCTGCCACCAACTCTGAGGTGGAGAGTGCCATGAACCACAGGCGTCGCTGGATAATTCTTCATGACACTTGTTTCTCCCAAGAGGCATTAGATGCCTTCAATTCGGGAGATGCGTACCTCCGTGCCGCTCAAAATGGTCTAGCCAGAGCCACGGAGCAATATGTAAAAGACATACAGGTAAGAAAATTTTGGTAATTATATATATATATATATATACCAGTAGCCCCTGAGACTTGAAACAGTTAGAATAACTAATTTAAGGATCATTTGTTATGTAGGTTCTTACAGAAAAGAATTCCCTACTGTCCCAGGAGCTGGAAGAGTGCAAAGCCCAACTTGAGGCTGCACTAGCCGCGGCAGGGGAGCCCAAGGAGACCCCCTCTGGTAATATACACTTCGAAATATAAGTATTTTGCGAAGCACGGCATGGGTGTGAATCTGACAAATGAAATTGCAGATGGCGCCGGATTGAATCTGGAAAGGCAACAACTCCTACGCCAGCTGAAGGCTGGTGAGAAGGTTCTGACAAAGGTTAGGTGGTTGAAGAACGATCTCCAAGATGCCAACACCAAGCTGGGCGTCGACCCGAAAGATGTTCGTGCCCAGCTGTCGGACTCCGTTAAGGAGAATCAGCGGCTTCGGCGCGGCATATTTAGTAAGTGCTTGAATGAACCTTTGAAAAAAACTTCGGCGGGGAAGTCGACTAACAGAGTAATGTCTGTAGGTGTGCTAACAGGTCATCCTACAGAGGAGATGCCCGGTTCTACGGGTGACCTTCTTCCCGAGCTCTCGCAACTGCTCGAGCGAGTTCGGCAGGTGATGCAAGGCATCGCCCAGGCCTTGTGGCCATCCATCTCCATGCCCGAAGGTCTTGGAGAGCTTGCGGAGAAGCTAAAGGGAGCACGACGGCACTTCCGATTGTGGAAGATATCGGCCTACCATCAAAGCGCTAGGGAGGCCTGGGCCATGGTGAAGACGCGGTACACAAAGGCTGACCCCAACCACATGGCGGAGGTCGGTCCTGTGGGGCCCGATGGGAAGGAGATCCCTGTAAGCTTAGTATACGGCCAAGTAGAATTGGCCGCAAAGTATTCCCAGCAGGACTGTAAATTAGACAGCCTGTTAGATGGTATTGAAGAGGAATACAATCAGTCAGAATGACTATGTAATTTAATTGACATTTATAATGCCTTCTAGCCGGATTTTAGATCGTTTGTCATGGCCGACCTTTTCGCTTCAGCCTCGGGACCTGACGGTCCGGACTGTGTCTGAATTCCCATGCGGTTATATAAGAACCGGGGAATGCATGGAGACCAGGCGTAGGGGTCATTAGTGCGTGAACAGACAAGTGCCCGACTAGTTATGTTATATTACATGGTTAGTAAGAAACATCTTCCAGGGAGAATAGTTCCGTTAGGGGTTCCTTTCCCTCGGAGGCATGCCCTAAAGTGCATGCCCATTCTGCGAAAAAGACGCGGGAAAAAGCATCTGGGGGCGCATAAATAAATAAGTGAAAAGATCATCTTTTAGGTCACCGGCTGAATATTCCCTTAAGAACGCTAGCTTTCGGCTTCACCCAGTCTGAGGTACACATCCGGCTGATCCGGCAGTAACAATCGCAGAGGTGCTCCCTTTACCGCCTAGCCGAATAATCGGGAATGTAGGGGTAAGCACAGGAGCCAGGCAACCTAGCTTGGCCAAAACTTAAGTCATATCGATGCATATAATGGTGAAATAAAAGGTACATGCGGAAGTGTAACACATGTGTTGGGCATGAAGCTCGTATAAATAAGCTTCTGTTAAAAGGAGCCCCCAGGTTTAATGAGTGCGAATAGCACGTCATTTGATGAGCCTTTAAAGGCTATAAGAGAAAGGAAGGGGAGAAGGAGAGAAATGTAAGACAGACAGTATATAAAAAATGGACAGAGGAAGGAGACGAACATAGAGTCCAGCGCTAGGCATAGAATCTTCGGAGACGAGCTGCGTTCCATGGGTTCGGCTCGAGTCGGTTATCCGATGCATCTCGCAGGCGGTACACTCCACCAGTCAGGACTTGGTCAATTATGAAGGGACCTTCCCACTTGGTCTTGAGTTTGTCCTTTTTCTTGTCCGGCAGGCGTAGAACTAATTCGCCAACGTTGTAATTTTTGGCCTGTACTTCTCTGCTTTGGTATCTTCAAGCCTGCTGTTGATAGAATGCAGAACGGGCTTTTGCCACGTCACGCTGCTCCTCCAATGCGTCCAAACTGTCCTGCCGATCGAGCTCGGCTTCTCTTTCTTCGTACATGCGCACTCGAGGTGAGTCATGAATTATGTCACAAGGCAAAACTGCCTCTGCGCCGTACACCATAAAGAATGGTGTGTATCCGGTGGTGCGATTCAGCGTGGTCCGCAGCCCCCAGAGTACGGAGTTGAGCTCCTCTACCCAGTGCATGTTAGATTCTTTGAGGGACCGCACTAATCTGGGTTTGATGCCGCTCATGATAAGACCATTTGCACGTTTGACCTGGCCGTTAGTTTGTAGACGGAAGCATAATCGAGCTTGATGCCCATGTTTTTGCACCAGAGTTTTACCTCGTCGGCCGTAAAGTTCGTGCCATTATTAGTGATGATGCTGTGGGGGACGCCGTAACGGTGTACAACCCCGGATATAAAGTCTATCACCGGTCCGGATTCGGCCGTCTTAACAGGCTTGGCTTCTATCCATTTGGTGAACTTATCCACCATGACCAGTAAGTATTTTTGCTTATGGGTTCCGCCTTGAAGGGGTCCAACCATGTCAAGCCCCCAGATCACGAAGGGCCAAGTGATGGAGATAGTTTGGAGGGCGGTGGGTGGCATATGGCTTTGGTTTGCAAAGAGCTAGCAACCGACGCATCGTTGGACTAAGTCCTGGGCGTCTGCCCGGGCCGTCGGCCAATAAAAGCCTGTACGGAACGCCTTGCTTACAAGGGACCGAGCTGCAGCGTGATGACCGCGGAGTCCGGCATGAATTTCAGCCAGGAGGTTCTGCCCTTCCTCTTCGGAGATGCACCTTTGAAGGACTTCGGTAGTGCTTTTCTTATAAATCTCTTCCTCGTGGACTTTGTAGGCTTTGGATCGCCGCACTATGCAGCGTGCCTCATTTTGGTCCTCGGGGAGTTCCTGCCTAGTAAGGTAGGCGAGGAATGGTTCTGTCCATGGGGCGATGACGGCCATTATTACGTGGGCTGAAGGTGTTATTTCATTGGCAGAGCCTCTGATTATGTCAGAATGTTCGGTGTCGGGCAGTGCGGTTGGGTCCGGGCTGTTATTGTTCGGCTCCCCTTCCCATACTACAGATGGCTTGAACAGCCTTTCCAAGAAGATGTTGGGGGGGGGGGGGGATACATCGCGTTTTGCGCCGATGCGTGCCAGGACATCTGCCGCCTGATTATTTTCCCGGGCCATATGGTGAAATTCAAGCCGTTCGAACCGAGCTGACATTTTCAGGACGGCGTTGCGGTAAGCTGCCATTTTTGGATCCTTGGCATCGAAGTCTCCATTTATTTGGGATATTGCGAGGTTCGAGTCCCCACGCACCTCTAGGCGTTGAATGCCCATGGATACTGCCATCCAGAGACCATGTAAAAGGGCCTCATATTCGGTTGCATTGTTGGAGTCTGTGTACATAATCTGGAGTATGTATTAAACTGTGTCTCATGTGGGGGACGTCAAAACGACGCAGCCCCTAGTCCGGCCAACATCTTGGAGCCGTCGAAATGCATGATCCAATTTGAATATGTGCCGTACTCTTTAGGGAGTTCGGCCTCCGTCCATTCTGCGATGAAGTCGGCCAAAACTTGCGACTTGATGGCTCGCCGTGGCTTATAAGTTATATCGAACGGGAGGAGCTCAATGGCCCATTTTGCAATCCAGCCCATTGCGTCACGGTTGTTTATAATATCGTTAAGTGGTACTTCCGAGGCTACTGTTATTGAACACTCTTGAAAGCAGTGTCATAGCTTCCGGAATGCCATGAATACCGCCTACGCAATCTTTTGATAATGCGGGTACCATGATTTGCACGGAGTGAGGACAGTGGACACATAATAGACAGGCTTTTGAAGGGGGAATTTGTGTCCGTCCATTTCTCGTTCGACGACGAGCACTGCGCTTACAACCTAATGTGTTGCTGCAATGTACAATAGCATTGGTTCGCCAATGTTTGGCGCGGCTAGGACTGGGTTTGTGGCCAATATGGCTTTTATTTCGTCGAGTCCGGCCGTGGCTGCATCCGTCCATTCAAAGTGTTCGGTGCGCCGAAGGAGGCGGTAAAGGGGTAGGGCCTTTTCTCCCAAGCGGGAGATAAAGCGGCTTAGAGCCGCCACGCATCCGGTTAACTTTTGTATTTGTTTGAGGTCCTTTGGGATATCCAATTGTGACAGAGCTCGGATCTTGGCTGGGTTTGCTTCAATTCCTCTAACGGATACAATGAAGCCCAAGAGCTTTCCGGCTGGAACGCCGAAAACGCATTTTTCCGGGTTGAGCTGGATGTCGGATGTTCGGAGGTTATCAAATGTGAGCCTCAAGTCGTCTGCTAGAGATTCGACATGTCTTGTTTTGACGACCACATCATCTACGTATGCCTCCACTATTTTGCCGATCTGGTTTGCCAGACATGTCTGAATCATGCGCTGATATGTTGCGCCGGCATTTTTGAGCCCGAAGGGCATTGTGTTAAAGCAGAATGGGTCGTATGATGTGATAAATGCCGTTGCGGCTTGGTCTGATTCTGCCATCTTGATTTGATGGTAGCCAGAATATGCGTCGAGGAAACACAATGAATCATGTCCTGCGGTAGCGTCGATAATTTGATCGATGCGGGGGAGGGGGAAGGGATCCTTTGGGCAAGCCATGTTAAGGTCTTTAAAATCAACGCACAAGCGCCAGGATTTGTCCTTCTTTGGTACCATCACTAGGTTTGCTAGCCAGTCCGGATGTTTTATATCTCTGATGAATCCGGCCTCCAATAGCTTTGCTAGCTCCTCTCCCATGGCATGTCTCTTAGGTTAGGAAAAACGCCGAAGAGCTTGTTTGACAGGTTTGAATCCTTTTAGGATATTTAAGCTGTGCTCGGCCAGCCTGCGTGGGATTCCTGGCATGTCTGAAGGATGCCAGGCGAAAATGTCCCAGTTCTCTTGTAGGAACTCTCGCAGTGCAGCGTCTACATCAGGGTTAACTGTGCCCCGATGGAAGCTGTTTTATTGGGGTCCGTTGGATGGACCTGGAATTTGACTATTTTGTCCTCCGGTTTAAAGGAGGTGGACTTGGATCTTTTGTCGAGTACCACATCATCCCTATTCACCGTGGAGCAAAGCGCAGTTAGTTCCTCAACCGCTAGGGCTTCGGATAGTGTCTCGAGGGCCAGTGCAGCTGTCTTGTTTTCGGCGCGGAGTGCTATGTCCGGATCACTAGCGAGAGTGATGATCCCGTTAGGCCCGGGCATCTTGAGGTTCATGTACCCGTAATGGGGTATTGCTTGGAAGATTGTAAACACTTCCCACCCTAGCAGAGCGTGATAACCACTACTGAACGGAGCCACATGGAATGTGACCTCTTCAGACCTGTAATTATCCGGTGTGCCGAACACTACATCTAGTGTAATTTTTCCTATACAGCGCGCTTCCCGACTGGGGATTATTCCTCTAAAGGTTGTGCTACTTCGCTCAATGCGGTTCCAGTCTATTTCCATTTATCGAAGGTTTCCTCATAAATGAGGTTCAATCCGCTGCCGCCGTCCATGAGTACCTTGGTAAGACGAAAGCCGTCCACTATTGGACTGAGGACCAATGCGGCTGGTGCTCGGGCTGTTCGGAATTTAGGTTCATCATTGGCGTTAAAGGTAATAGCCGTGTCACTCCATGGGTTTATTGTTGCTACTTGGTAGACTTCGGCAAGGCTGCGGAGTGTCCTTTTTCGCATATTATTTGATGCGAAAGTCTCAAAGACTGTTAATACCGTATTGGTGTCTCTGGGGTGGCTTTCTGTGGCCTCTGGAATTAGGAGATCTTCGCCAATTTTGGCCACCTGCCGGAGTATCCAACATGCTCTAGGGCTGTGAGTTGGTGTGGCATCCTCTGTACTGTGAATTTTATAGGGTCCATTAAGCCATCCTTCCAGTACGGTTCCATGCCCTGTAGAGGGTTTTTACTTTTTGGTGTTTGACCCGGGTGTCTGGCGATGATGCACCCTTTTATTTCGGACTGGGTTTATATTCTGGGCCGGATCGTCCCAAAATTTTATTTCGGTTTTCCAGGCGCTTTACATCGCACAGTACTTTCGTACAATGGACGCCAAGTCAGCGAAGCGTGTAATATCACGGCGACTTATGGCGTTGAGGATTCCCTTGTCCGTGCAATTATTGCAAAAGATTGAGATTGCGTCTTCCGCGCGGCAGTCCCTTATCCTGTTCCTAAACAGGAGGAATCTGGCCCAGTAATGATGTACTGTTTCTTTGGGCTCTTGCCTGATTTGGGATAGATCGCTTACGTTCGGGTGGGTGGGTGGAATTAAATCCGAAGCCTCACCCAATCTGAGGCTCAGAGGCCGAGGAATTTCCGAAGTAAAAAATTTGGATTCCTGGATGTTGTCCAATGAATCCAGCCCGTCGCCTGACTCTAAGTTCAGGTCTTGAGTGATATCCTTGCCTCCGCGGGTATCCGGCTTGGAGGGATTGGGAATCCGGACGTAGCTAGTCCTTAAGATAGATGAAGGGTCGCCGCACTGTCCCTCTACCACGGCAACGTGATGGGTGACTTGGGGAGAGTTAATCTCTCTTAGATCGGGTTTAGGCCCAATCTGGTCGTAATCCGTAGCGACTCCCAGGGCAGCGATGCGATCCAAGAGCTCGTTTATGGAGGAGAGCTCCATTGGATCTAACTGCTCGGCGAGTTCCGAGCTAACATGAAGATTCTTTTCGATGGCTCGAGAGGTCATCGTCGGCGCAGAAGCCGAACAGGCGGTCATAAGAAAACCACCTAGCCGGAGGGTTTGGCCGACAGCCAAAGCTCCCTTAGCAACGGTGCCGTATTTAAAGATGGGGCGAGGCATCCTTACTGATGGCGACGACACAGAGGAACTCTCAATGAAAGCACCAATGTCGGTGTCCAAACCGGCGGATCACGGGTAGGGGGTCCCGAACTGTGCGTCTAGGCTGGATGGTAACAAGAGGCAAGGGACACGAAGTTTTACCCAGGTTCGGGCCCTCTTGATGGAGCTAAAACCCTACGTCCTCCTTGATTAATATTGATGATATGGGTAGTACAAGAGTAGATCTACCACGAGATCGGAGAGGCTAAACCCTAGAAGCTAGCCTATGGTATGATTTTTGTTCTGTATGTTGTCCTATGGATTAAAACCCTCCGATTTATATAGACACCAGAGAGGGTTAGGGTTACATAGAGTCGGTTACAATGGTAGGAGATCTACATATTCTTATCGCCAAGCTTGCCTTCCACGCCAAGGAAAGTCCCTTCCGGACACGGGACGAAGTCTTCAATCTTGTATCTTCATAGTCCAGGAGTCCGGCTGAAGGTGTAGTCCGGCTATCCGAACACCCCCTAATCCAGGACTCCCTGAATCGTCCTGTTCACCGATTAGACTCTGAGTCAGCTCCAAACTAATGGTCAAACTTGAGTTTTTAAATGGTTGTGGGGTACATATCGGGGCCACTATCAATAGTATCTATCTACTATCTGGTTAATCTCCGGTGTCTACTATGAGTTTCATGTTGGGTGGGAAACAAACAGTAAAGAAGCCATTATCTGTATTTTTTAACTGAAGCCATTATCTGCCTGCTATTATTGGTTTTGGGTCTATCCACAGGTTGCTACCATCACTCTGGATTTCTGCATGCACTCCTTACATAATCTCACTATGTTTTATTCCTATGCATGACAGTTATTGTAAACAATGGAACTGAACATGTAGAGCAAAAGAGACGAGCCTTGCGTGGCAATAAAATTTCATGCAGATGTCGCTCCATGGTAGGCGCAAAGGCAGCCCCCCTCCACGCATTTCGGATTGTAATCGAGAGGAAGATATCTGTTCTGAGGGGGATTCAGAAGGAGAAGACAACTCCTATTTACCCCCTGAGGTATTCGCTCTAACTTGGCATGCTGATGTTGATTATATCATGCATATGGTGTCTTGCATTGCTTACTTTATACATCAAATATGTCATCTGCTTAGTTTAGACACTCTTTGTACGAATGCCATCTGTTTAGTTTATTCATCGTTTATGTGAATTATGCAACGCCATCTTGTTTAGCCAGGCATCATATATGTGAATTTTGCAATGCCATCCTGCTTAGCCAGTCATCTTATATGTAAATTATATCAGGCCATCCTTTTTTGGTTACATATTACATTTGTCAAAAATGTTATTACATTCAACTGCTCTTCGTGTGCATCAGCCATTTGACACGGTGATGGAAAATTCTGGAGTGAAAACAAGGTATTCATAGCAGACTATGCTATCTGACGAAGCGCATATCTCGCTGGTTACGGATAGCTCGTTAGAGGAGGATTCAGAGACAGCTGACCAGTCCTATCCCCCCCGAGGTGTATGCTCTAACTTGGCAGGGTTATGTTGCTCATATCATGCGTATGGTGTCTCGCATTGCTATGTCATTTGATTAGTTTAGACATGCTTTGTGTGAATGCCACCTGTTCAGTGTCTAATTACCATATATGTGAATTATGCATTGCCATCTTGTTGCAAGACATTATATATGTGAATTATACAATGCTATCTTGTTGCAAAGGCATTATATATGTGAATTATGCAATGCCATGCTGTTTAGCCAATCATCATGTATGTGAATTATATCATGCTATCATTTTTTGTATTACGTGTTCTATTTGTCGACAACGTTTGTATATTCAACTATTCTTCCTGTGCATCAGCCATTTGAAGCGGTGATGGAAGTATCTGGAGTGAAAACAAGGTATTCAGAGCAGACAATGCTACCTGCTGAAGCAGACATCTTGCTGGTTATAGAGAGCTCCTTAGAGGAGGATTCAGAGACTGATGACCAGTCCTATTTTCCCCCTGAGGTCTATGCTCAAACTTGGCAGGGTTATATTACCCATGTCATGCATGTTGTCTTGCATTGCTTAGTTTTTACATCATATATGGATTCCCATCTGCTTACTTGCTTACTATATAAATCATATATTTGAATTATATCATGCCATCATGTTTACATAGTACATACACACCATCTATCTGAATTATGGCATGGCAACCCATTTAATAAAGACATCATATAGTTATATCATGTCATCCTGTTTAGTGTTTACAGTCATCATATTTTGATTTATGGCATTCTATCCATGAATGTATGTGAATTATGGCATGCCAACCTATTTAATAAACACATTATATAAGTATGTCATGTCATCCTGTTTACATAGTCTCATATTTTGAACTATGTCTTTCCATCTTTTTTAGTTAGCCATCATAATGTGAAATTGTGTCATGCTATCCTGTTTAGTTAGCCATCATATATGTGAAATTGTGTCATGCTATCCTGTTTGGTTAGACAACATAAATATGAATTATTTTATGCCCTTTTTTATTCCCCACTATCCATTGCACCTGTCTATCATACAATGTCTATACTTTCAATTACTTTTCTTGTTTATCAGCCATTTGAATTAGAGAGCGTGATGGCAGTATCTAAGGGAGTAACAACACAGTCTTCAGAAAAGATAGTGCTACCAGTTGATGCAGATAGAACCACGGTTGTACTTGCCCAAGGACCAGATCCACCACACATAACCCAGACTCTCGCAGATTGTACCCCTACCCAGTTGGACAGAGAGCCAGCTACACCCCTTCTAACCCCAACCCCGGCAGATAGTAACCCAGTTCCAGTTGACACAGCACCTTCTCCACCACAGAGCTCCCAAACACAAGCAGTTAGTAAGGGAACTGCAGTGCCCAAAGCACGAGGACCACCACTCCAAATCCCAACTCAACTCTTAAAGGAGAAGAAGATTTGTTCTCAGGTCAGGTTCTGTAGCTATGGTTCATATTCCTTTGCTCTTGCATGACTGTATTTACTCATACCAACTATTTTCAAATTTGAAGGATGGAATTGAAACACCAATGGCGCAACAGGTATGTTTTAAACCTGTTTCTTTAACTGGTTTGCTATTGTAACCTGCTCTATGTTGATTTCAGTTTCAATTGAATAAACAGTTATGTTCTCATGTCATGCACATTACAAGTGTTGTTATTGCTCTATAGTTACCCACACTTATATTCTGTCTATTCTGCTTTGTCTTGAACAAATATTATTTGAACTGTGTCTCTATCTTGATTTGGCAACAAAAACTAGAATGATATAGACCATAAAGTAACCATGGTACATAGATATATGTTTGTTTCATGATGTTATCCTGTCCACTTTACTACTGAACTCATTTACCAAAATGAGTTTCATATACAACATGGTAAACATGTGATGTGTCTGCTTGTTTCTCTTTTAGAATGCGGACAAAATATTGGAGAATAGTACCGTGTTATCCAATGGTAAAGGAAGTAATGCAGATAAGGTTCAAGATAGTGAGACATCCCTGTTAGTCTCCAAGAAAGCTGATAAAAACTATCTTGATGACAGTGAGGGAACCCAAAAGTCCAGTCTTGATGTAGTGTTCGAGTTACTGGCCAGTACTGCTAGCACAAGCTCTTTGAACTCGCTGCCTGAATCAGTTCATCTTCTTGAGTCTCAACTTCAAGTTGAAAGACATCGATCAGATGTGCTGCGATAGGAAGGTGAAGGACCGAGGAAGTCCCTGCAGAATTCAGATGCATATTTTCTGGTGCAACATCAAGCGCTGGAGGATTTAAGCGCCAAACAAGAGAAAGTTAATAAGCTTGCTAAGCATCTTGCCAGCATTATGGGTACCCAGGATATTGTTTCTTGAGATCTTCTGAAGTGGTTTCAGTTCTGGATTTGTTTTGCTGCGGCGTTTATTTGCGTTGGTTGCCAACTTTGACAACCAGTGTATATGATATGCTGCTTTGTTCCCTATATTTGCATTGGTGGCGAACTTTGATGCCCAGTGGATGTAATATGTGTAATAGCCGTGATAGCCTAGCATTAGTTGCTTGCTTATTTATTTCCTTGTTGTCTTGTTTATTTGTTTGCTTGTAGTCATTGCAGTTCTTTTTCCGCGGTTAGCTAGTGGCTCCAATAACCTATTTTTTAAAACTAGGCCACAATAACCATGGGCTAATATTTACTATAGTGACACTGGGCCTCCTACTGGCCGTAGAAACAGTGGGCCTTCTACGAACCGTAGAAACAATGGGCCTTCTACGGGCCGTAGAAACAATGGGCCTTCTGCGGGCCGTATTATCAATGGGCCTTATACAGGTCGTATAATCGATTGGCTAAACATGGGCCAAACAGATCGCATTATGGCCGTAAACGGGCTAGAGTTGGAATCGTCCGTTCATGGGCCGACCATAATGGGCCATCGTTAATAGGCCATATTTGATGACGCTATGAACCAATGTATTAACGGACCATAAACGAGCCGACTGTAACCCCGGGCTGAATTTGGCCCACAAGCAGAAAATGACAGTAACGGGCCATAAGTAAACGAATGCTGGAAATTAGCCCAAGAATAAATGGGCTCTGAGAAGGCCGAAAGATAACATGGGCTGGAAACGGCCCAAAGGAATAACGGGCCGTTAATGGGTATAAAGTGATACACTGTTCGTTACGGGCCAGTTTCACCACGGGCCGTTAATGGGTGTAAAGTGATACACTGTTCGTTACGGGCCAGTTTCACCACGGGCCGTTAGTAGGCCAAGAGTTACATAGGGCCTCATATGGGCTGAAAGACGTCATGGGCCATACATGGGCTAGAAGTGAAAACGGGCTGTAATCATATTGGATGGCCCAGATGACGCTACTGGGCCTAATTCGGACAGGGCGTAATGGGCCTTGGGTTAGCAGGCTGTAAATGGGCTATATTCGAACAGGCCGTTAACAGGCTTTCCATGGGCCGGCCCGCCAGCTTTTGACCAAGTCAAACGGGCCGGCCTTTTCATAGGAATGGGCCTCTGTTGGGCCGTGCCACATGTCGACGTATCATAGGCGCCTTCCGTCCAATGAGTGGTTGACATCTGTCCCAACGATGAGCCAACACGTGTTTCCTCCAGCCAATGATGATTTTACACGTGGAAAATCCCCATTGGTCGGGGCTGTTAACGGGTTATCGGATCCAAAACCCGACCCGATAGCTTAACGGCGTTCCGTTATGGTGGATGCCACGTGTTGGTCACCCTTGACGAAAGCACTTCTGTGACGCGCGATTTATCGTCATGGAAGTGGACACTTCCGTGATGATAATTTTGGTAATGTCATGGAACACTTCTACGACAGCACATGTATGACTATCTTGGTTCTGTCATAAATTTGTCATGGATGTACGTGCATGACAGAAAACGTGACCTACTGTGACAAACACGTATCATCACAGAAGTGTATTTTTTTTGTAGTGAAGCAAGTGTTTGCGAGATGGAAATTACTGTCTACCCCTGACACTTGACATCCTTATCGACTGGATTTACACTGCTGTCGATAGGGGTAGATTAGTAACTTCAATCAGATGTGACACGATGGCCTCTAAGCCCATTCAGACACGGTGGGCGCCAAACGTGGGCGGCAAAACACATTTGATTCAAGCTCGTCCGAAAGACATGTGTCTCTTCCTCCATTTCCCCATTCATACACGGTGGGCGGCAAAACAAACTCTCCTTGTTCAAAATTGATGTAGGCTAATATTTTAAATAGGGGCGGATGTGTAACTTCCCTCAGACGTGACACAACCGCCCTACCTATTAGCCCCGTTCATACACCGTGGGTGCCAACCGTTGGCGGCAAAACAACCTCTCCTCGCCCGAAATAGTTACCGGCAAATATTTGGGACATGCGAGATTACCGTCCTATCCCCAACCGACGTGATGTCCGAAATTTTAAACAGGGGATAAGTTCGTAACTTTCCCACATTTCAGAGAAGCGTGTCCCAAAGTTTGAGATCCCCCCTCCCCTCCATTTCTCCAATCATACACTGTTGGCGGCACGACAACCTCCGCACTATGGCCAGCCTCCTCCGTCCGCCACCCCATCCTCCACCTTGCCGGAGCCGCTACCCCTACCCCGTCGTCCACTTCCAGAGAAGGACGTCTCTCATCCACGACGCTGGACCAGGATCCTTTCCTCACCTCCTCTCGCTTCATCGGCACCGTCGTCCACCTTGCCGTTGCCGCTCCTACGACCGCCTCGTCCACGGCAACAGGATTTATCCCCCGACCCAGCCGTCTGCCGTCTAAAGTCTTCTTCCCCGCCACCGAGAGCCATCGCACCTGCAACGCCCTCAATGTATCAGTAGAGGCCTACACGGTGTTGCAAGAGAGGTGGTACTCATCCATATGTGCTTAAGTTATTGATATCACTCGGAAAATAGATCATAATCTGTTTACTATACTTTTCTTGTCCGTACCAAATCATAGTGGCTAGTTGAAAGCGAACATTGGTTGTGAAGTAGCTTTGTCCGGTTTGCACCTTCAGATCCGCCATGGCTCGGGCACTATACTTGTAAAGCTTATGGTTTCCCCCCTTTATATTCACTACCATCATCGTAGGTGCTTCCTGTCGTGCTAGCACTGCTCCTCAAGACCTCAACCCAAAGTTTACATGTTGAAATACGAATCTGATATGATGCTCATATCACGAAAACAGAGAACGTTTAATTGGTCACCTAATGTTCCTATATTCGCTTAGAAAAGCATGTGCGCCACCCACTGGTCCATGTAGTTCCACTTTCCTGATTTTTCTCTTGATGCTCAGGGTTTTCCCCTTTTATCTACTCTACTATGATCTGCGTAGGTGCTTTCTGTCGTACTAGCATTACTCCACCCTTCAAGCTAAACAACACAACACTCAGAATTCGAAAGCTTAGTTGTTCAAATATGATTGTGATATGATACTGATATTAGTTAACAGACACATTTAATTGGTTAGCTAAAGGTCCCACTTGAGTTTCCAAATGCATGCCGCGACATATAGAGAGACATCAAAATTGCATTTCTTTGTCACTTGTTGACTGTACTTTCTTGTCCATGCCAAATCTTAGTTGTTATTTCAAAGCAAACATCGGTTGCTAACTACCCTTTGCGTGGTTTGTAGCTTTAGATCTGCCATCCCACTGCCATGATCAACACTGTACTCATCATGCTTATGGTTTCCCCATTTTATGATGACCACAATCAGCCTACATGGTTCGTGTCGTAATAGCACTGCTCCACCCATCGAGCTAAACAAGCTTAGTTGTACAAATTCATATATGATATTGTGCTGATATTATTAAAACTGAGATGTTTAATTGGTTAGCTAAATGTTCCTACTTTAGTTTCAAAATGCATGTGAGACACATATGGAGAGACCGGAAATGATATTATTTCTCTGTGCGCTCTGGTTCATCATGGGTGGCCAACCAACATTGTATTGAAAGACTTCTAATATCTTTAATCTGCTTGCTCTTCTGCTCTTCTTTAAGATGATCCTCTTCTCTTGCAGTCGACTGGCCAGGTCAAGTTGTTCTCCCTTAGTATATTTTGAATTTGTCAGGTCAGGTCGACTTGTTCTTCTTTACTATATGTTGAAGCTGTCATCTGCGAAGTGTCATCACTTCTGGAGCTCTCCTATTTTGAGTAGTAGGCCACATTATATTAATGCACACACCAAATTACAGCATGCATGGCATCTCTTAAAAGAATTGCAGAGATAGCACAAAGGGGTTTACAAGGAGGCAGTATTGGATTAGAATCACTTCTGCATTACAAAGAAAATCTCACTTGTTTTTATGTTTTCATGCATGTCATATATTGAACATTATCCAAATGAATATGAGAATGGGCGCACGAGAGGAATATTGTGGAACAATCCACTGGCTAACAAACTTGGCATGTTGGAGGATGGCCTATCTTATTCACCCATCAAGGTGCTTGCTCTAACTTGGCAAGGTTGTATTGGTCGCACATATTTTGCATCTGACCTCTTGCATTACTTCTACTCTGTTACACCATATGCTTAGTTTAAGAATCATATATGAGTATAGGCCATACCTATCCATTTTCTGTACCTATTACATGTGTCGTCACACTACGTTTTTCCAGTCAAATGTTGTTCTTTCATAATAGATGTCCAAAAGGAAGAGGGTGAGTGCATATCCTCAAGGAGTACAAACTAGGTATTTGGAAAAGGTAGTGATACCTATTAAATCAGATAGATCAACAGCCACAGAAAACACATGCCGAATTGTACCACACTTTACCCCTACTCCATTGGCCAAACCCCTATTAGAACTACTGAGAGCCCATCATCAGGTACTGTCCATGATATCAATTCAAAATTTGAACTCCTAAATTGTTGCATGTGCCTTACCTTCTCTCTTGTATGAAAACTAATTTCAGATGAATCTCCTTGCTCAAAGAATCATACGATCTCACAACAATACTGGGCTCTACATTGCTCTTGTTAGTACCTCTCTCCCTTTTGCCTTGTAACGCTGTACTTAATTAATTGCTATTTGATTATGTATCATCAGTCTACACTTGAGATTCATTATCCTTTGTTTCTTCCAATATTATTTGATCTATATTTACTCTTTGCAAAATGTAGAATAATGGAAACGCTTATAAAGAATTTTCTTTGGGGAATTTATTGAATTATCCTTCCATCAACATGGAGAAGGGCTTTGTCCATCCCGTGTTAACATGTAATGTAAGTTCATCCTTCTCAAGCCTTCAAACATTGTTCTAGTATAGATTTGGATAGGCATCATTTCCTCCATTGCTCTTTGCTCTGCTGCTTACATCTGATTGGATGTTTGCAACAACTACCAGTTTCAAATTGTGTAAAAACATGTTCCTTATGCAGAAAATATCCATTTATTTTCTTATATAATTGTGAAACCTATTACGTGTCTCCTTGTTTCTCTTTTAGAGTCGTATCTCTTATGCCAGGCAGAACTTTAGGGAAGATAGTGAGCCAAACCATCTTGAGGACAGCGAGATGACCCTAAGGTCCTGTCTTGATGAAGACAGTGAGTTGAAGCTACTCACCAGCAGGTGTGAGACAACCTCTGTGCATTCGCTACCTCAATCAGTTCGACTTCTTCAGTCTCAACTTAAAGCGGAAAGGCTTGCTTCAGCTCAGCTCTGACTTGAAGTCAAAGATGCAATGAAGATGTCAGAGGACTGCCTTGCGCACCATCATGCCATATAGCTACGGGTGATGCATCTATAGTTGACACAACTGAGGTCTACTCAGCTTCTTCAGCTGTTTGGGGGGCCCGACTTGGCTCGGCCTAGTGCCTTCTGAAGTGCTCTCAGTTCTGTATATTCTTTTGTCGACGCATTTATTTGCACTGGTGGCGAACTTTGATGCCCAATGGATGTAATATGTGTTGTCAGAGTGTTCGGTATCGGGTATTTTGGCCGGGTCCGGACTATTGTTACCGGTGTCCCCTTCCCATACCACGGATGGCCTAAACAACCTCTCCAAAAAGATGTTGGGGGGGGATCGCATCGTGTTTTGTGCCGATGCGGGCGAGGATATCCGCCGCCTGATTATTTTCCCGAGCCACATGGTGAAATTCGAGCCCCTCAAACCGAGCTGACATCTTTAGGACAGCGTTTCGATAGGCCACCATCTTCGGATCCTTGGCATCGAAGTCTCCATTTATTTGGGATATTGTGAGGTTCGAATCCCCACGCATCTCCAGGCGTTGAATGCCCATGGAAACGGCCATCCGAAGACCATGTAACAGGGCTTCATATTCGGTTGCATTGTTGGAGTCTGTATACAGTATCTGCAGTATGTATTGGACTGTATCTCCGGTTGGGGACGTCAGGACGACACCAGCCCCTAGACTAACCAGCATTATGGAGCCGTCAAAGTGCATGATCCAATTGGAGTATGCGCCATACTCTTTAGGTAGTTCGGCTTCTGTCCATTCGGCCACAAAGTCGGCCAATACTTGCGATTTAATGGCTCACCGGGGTTTGTATGTTATGTCGAACGGGAGGAGCTCAATGGCCCATTTGGCAATCCGGCCAGTGGCGTCACGGTTGTTTATAATATCATTAAGTGGCACTTCCGAGCTACTATAATCGAACACTCTTGAAAGTAGTGTCGCAGCTTCCGGGATGCCATGAATACCGCATAGGCTATCTTTTGATAATGTGGGTACCATGACTTGCATGGAATGAGGATAGTGGATACATAATATACCGGCTTTTGAAGGGGGAATTTATGTCCGTCCGCTTCTCGTTCGACGACGAGCACTGCGCTTACAACCTGATGAGTTGCCGCAATGTACAACAGCATTGGTTCGCCGATGTTTGGCCCGGCCAGGATTGGGTTGGTTGCCAGTATGGCTTTTATTTCTTCCAATCTGGCTGTGGCAGCGTCCGTCCACTCTAAGTGATAGGTGCACCGAAGGAGGCGATAAAGGGGTAATGCCTTTTCTCCTAGGCAGGAGATAAAGCGGCTTAGAGCCGCCACACATCCAGTTAATTTCTGGATTTGTTTGAGGTCTGTTGGGGTAGCCAACTGTGAAAGAGCTTGGATTTTGGCTGGATTAGCTTCAATTCCTCTACTGGAGACAATGAAGCGCAGGAGCTTTCCGGCTGGTACACCGAAAACGCATTTTTCCGGATTGAGCTTGATATCATATTTTCAGAGGTTGTCGAATGTGAGCCTTAAGACGTCTATTAGAGAGTCAACGTGTTTGGTTTTGACGACCACATCATCTACGTATGCCTCTACTGTTTTGCCGATCTGTTTCTCCAGACATGTCTGAATCATGCGCTGATATGTTGCGTCGGCGTTTTTGAGCCCGAAAGGCATTGTGTTGAAACAGAAGGGGCCGTATGGTGTGATAAATTCCGTTGCGGCTTGGTCGGACTCCGCCATCTTGATTTGGTGGTAGCCGGAGTATGCATCGAGGAAACACAATGACTCGTGTCCTACGGTAGCATCGATAATTTGGTCAATGCGGGGGAGGGGGAAGGGATCCTTTGGGCAGGCCTTGTTGAGGTCATTAAAATCGACACACGGGCGCCAGGATTTGTCTTTATTGGTACCATCACCAGGTTTGCTAGCCAGTCCGGGTGTTTTATTTCTCTAATGATTCCGGCCTCTAATAACTTGGCTAGTTCTTCTCCCATATCTTGTCTCTTAGGTTCAGAGAAACGCCGAAGAGTCTGCTTGACCGGCTTGAATCCCTTTAGAATATTGAGGCTGTGCTCGGCCAGCCTGCGTGGGATTCCTGGCATGTCTGAGGGGTGCCAGGCGAATATGTCCCAACTCTCGCGCAGGAACTCTCGTAGTGCGGCGTCCATGGCGGGGTTTAGCTATGCCCCGATAGAGGCTATTTTTGTAGGGTCCGTTGGGTGGACTTGGAATTTGACTATTTCATCCGCTGGTTTAAAAGAGGTGGACTTGGATCTCTTGTCAAGTATCACGTCGTCCTTGTCCACTGTGGAGCGTAGCGCAGTTAACTCCTCGGCCGAAAGGGCTTCGGACAATGCCTCAAGGGCCAATGCGGCTGTTTTGTTTTCGGCGTGGAGTGCTGTGTCCGGATCACAAGCGAGTGTGATGATTCCGTTGGGCCCGGACATTTTGAGCTTCATGTACCCATAATGGGGTATGGCTTGGAAGATCGTGAACGCTTCCCATCCTAAAAGGGCGTGGTATCCACTACTGAACGGGGCCACTTGGAATGTAATTTCTTCGGACCTATAGTTCTCCGGCGTGCCGAATACCACATCTAGTGTGATTTTCCCGGCACCGCATGCTTCCCGACTGGGGATGATTCCTCTGAAGGTTGTGCTGCTTTGCTTAATGCGGTTCCAGTCTATTTCCATTTTTTGAAGAGTTTCCAGATAGATGAGGTTCAATCCACTACCGCCGTCCATGAGTACTTTGGTGAGTCAAAAGCCGTCCACAATTGGACCGAGGACCAGTGCAGCTGGTGCTCGGGCTGTTCGGAATTTAGGTTCGTCACTGGCATTGAAGGTAATAGCCGTGTCACTCCATGGGTTCATTGCTGCCACGTGGCAGATTTCGGCGAGGTTGCGGAGTGTTCACTTGCGCCTATTATTTGATGCGAAGGTTTCGAAGACTGTTAATACCGTATTGTTATCCACGGGATGATGCTCTTTGGTATTTGGGATGAGAAGATCCTCACCACTTTTGGCCACCTGCCGGAGTACCCAACATGCTCTAAGGCTGTGTGTTGGTGTGGTATCCGCTGTACTATGAATTTTGCAGGGGCCGTTGAGCCATCCCTCCAATACGGTTCCATGCCCTATAGAGGGTTTTTGTTTCTTTGTAACTAACTCGGGTGTCTTATCATAGTGCACCCTTTTACTTCGGACTGGGTGTATATTCCGAGCTGGATTATCCCAAAATTTCGTTTCGGTTTTCCAGGCGCTTTCCATCGCGCAGTACTTTCGTATATGGATGCCAAGTCAGTGAAGCGTGATATGTCACGGCGACTTAAGGCGTTAAGGATTCCCTTGTCCGTGCAATTATTGCAGAAAAATGAGACTGTGTCTTCCTCGCGACAGTCCTTGACCTTGTTCATCACAAGGAGGAATCTGGCCCAATAATGATGTACTGTTTCATGGGGCTCTTGCCTGATGTGGGAAAGATCGTTTATGACTGGGTGGGTGGGTGGATTTGAGTCCGAACCCCTACCCGATCTGAGACCCAGGGGTCGAGGAGTTTCCAATCTTGGAAGTTCAGATTCCGGGATGTTGCCCGATAAGTCTGGCCTGCTACCTGACTCTAGGTTCAGGGCTTGGGTGATGTCCTCCCGTAAACGGGTGTCCGGCTCGGAGAGTTCAGGAATCCGGACATAGTTAGTCCTCAAGATAGAGGAAGAATCGCCGCATTGTTCCTCCACCACCGCAATATGATGGGTGACCGGTGGAGAGTTAATCTCCCTTTGATCGGGTTTAAGCCCAACCCGATCATAGTCTATAGCGACTCCCAAGGCGGCGATACGATCCAAGAGCTCGTTTGGGGAAGAGAGCTCCATTGGATCCATCTGCTCGGCAAATTCCGAGCCAACATGGAGGCTGTTTTTGATGACCCAAGAAGTCATCGTCGGCACAGCGGCCGAACGGGTGGTCATGATGAAACTGCCTAGCCGGAGAGTTTGGCCGACATCCAGGGGTCCCCCAGCGGTAATGATGTTTTTAACAACAAGACGAGGCATCCTTCCTTATGGCAATGGCACAGTGGAACTCTCAATGAAAGCACCAATGTCGGTGTCAAAACCGGCGGATCTCGGGTAGGGGGTCCCGAACTGTGCATCTAAGGCGGATGGTAACAGGAGGCAGGGGACACGATGTTTTACCGAGGTTCGGGCCCTCTTGGAGGTAAAACCCTACGTACTACTTGATTATTCTTGATGATATGAGTAGTACAAGAGTTGATCTACCACGAGATCAGAGAGGCTAAACCCTAGAAGCTAGCCTATGGTATGATTGTATGTTGTCCTACGGACTAAAACCCTCCGGTTTATATAGACACCGGAGGGGGCTAGGGTTACACAAAGTTGGTTACAAGGGAGGAGATCTACATATCCGTATTGCCAAACTTGCCTTCCACGCCAAGGTGAGTCCCATCCGGAGACGGGACAAAGTCTTCAATCTTCTATTTTCATTGTCCAACAGTCCGGCCAAAGGATATAATCCGGCTGTCCGGATACCCCCTAATCCGGGACTCGCTCAGCCGTCATAGCCTAGCGTAAGTTGCTTGCTTATTTATTTCCTTGTTGTCTTGTTTATTTGTTTGCTTGTAGTCTGTGCAGTTCTTTTTCCGCGGTTTGCTAGTGGCTGCAATAACCTATTTTTAAAAACTAGGCCACAATAACCATGGGCTACATATTTACTGTAGTGACACTGGGCCTCCTACGGGCCGTAGAAACAATGGGTCTTCTACGGGCCATAGAAACAATGGGCCTTCTACGGGCCGTATCATCAATGGGCCTTATACGGGCCGTATGATCGATTGGCCAAACATGGGCCAATAACAGACCGCATTATGGCTGTAAACAAGCTAGAGTTGGAATCGTCCGTTCATGGGCCGACCATAACGGGCCATCATTAATAGGCCATATTTGATGACGCTATGAAAACGGTCGAATGTATTAACGGGCCACAAACGGGCCGACTGTAACCCGGGCTAAATTTGGCCCACAAGCAGAAAATGACAGTAACGGGTCGTAACTAACCGAATGCTGGAAATGAGCCTTAGAATAAATGGGCCCTGAGAAGGCCGAAAGATAACATGGGCTACAAATGGCACAATGGATTAATGGGCCGTTAATTGGTATAAAGTGATACACTGTTCATTACAGGCCAGTTTCACCACGGGCCTTTAATGAGCCAACAGTTACAAAGGGCCTAATATGGGCCGAAAGACGTCATGGGCCGGAACTTAAAAATGGGCTGGAGTCATATTGGACGGCCAGATGATGCTACTGGGCCTAATTCGGATAGGTCGTAAAGGGCCCTGGGTTAGCGGGCTATAAATGGGCTATATGCGAACATGCTGTTAACAGGATTTTCGTGGGCCGGCCTGCCACCTTTTGACCAAGTCAAACGGGCCGGCCTTTTCACGCGAATGTTCCTCTGTTGGGCCGTGCCACGTGTCGACGTATCATAGGCGCCTTCGGCCCAATGAGTGGATGACATCTGTCCCAACGGTGAGCCGACACGTGTTTCCTCCAGCCAATGATGATTTTACACGTGGAAAATCCCCATTGGTCGGGGCTGTTAACGGGTTATCAGATCCAAAATCGGACCCGATAGCTTAACGGCGTTCCGTTATAGTGGATGCCATGTGTCGGTCACCCTTGACAAAAGCACTTCTGTAACGCGCGATTTATCGTCATGGAAGTGGACACTTCCGTGATGATAATTTTGGTAATGTCATGGAACACTTCTACGACAGCACAGGTATGACTATCTTGATTCTGTCATAAAATCATCATGGATGTACATGCATGACAAAAAACGCGACGTACTGTGACAAACACGTATCATCACGGAAGTGTATTTTTTTGTAGTGTGTAGTAGGGGTCGATGATGGCCGAGGCGAGGTCAAACAGGGAGTTCTGTTTGTTGTTGTCGCTGCCCCAGACCTTGTAGTGGTCCTAGATGTAGACAAGATTCTAGCATTTCAAGCCCGAAACCTTGAGCGCTTTTAGATCATTGGTGGTGTCCACCGTAGCGAAACTGTCGTCGGAGATGTTGATAAACATGGAGAAATGCTCGCAAGGCCTTGTGGCCAGGTGATAGTGGTAGACGAGACGTCATGTCGCATGCACAACTGGGCGACGAGAACCTTCTGATCATGCTCTGCACGACCGCTGGTGAATTCGAGGTCGAAGCCGACCATTTGGTACTTGTCCTCAGCAAGCAACTGCTCCATAGTTTGGATGGAGCTCTCCACCGAGACTGACTCGTTCATGTACACCACTGAGAGGGACTTCCCCCTCACGTTGGTGTCCACTACATGATGCGTGGTGAACTACCCCGGTTGTCGTCGTCGGCCGCTGGGAGCGCCATGGAGCCACGGGGCGCGCCATGGAGCCACGAGGAGCGCATTAGAGCCGCTGGATGTCCTCTTCGTATGTGTCGTCGTGGGTGTGCTTATTGTGTTGTGTGGCGCGAGAGATGAAGGTAAATGGCCGCAGGAATAAATGGGGGCCGGGCGGCCTGGATTCTCGCTGCATCCGCATGACAGTTTTTGCAGCGGGTAACTACATCGTGTCGCCCCGCCCGGCGCAACCGCATGCATAATGGCAACACAAACATACGTGATCGTGCGCCGACCCCAAACACTGGCAGCGCGCGTGGAAGGACGAGGGCAGAGTGCCCAGAGGGACACGAGAGCAGAGGGCGCCGCGACCGCCTCAACCGTGAACAACCACACAGATAGAGCAGTTGAACACGTAGGGAATGTTCGTCTACAAGCCCGCCAGCAGTTGCATCGCTGCGTAGAGAGCGACCGTGTGCTACTACCTCTGTCTTGATCTATTAGTCCCCTTCATATTATGTGCAATATTTTGACCTTAAATTTAACCAACAAAATGTTAATGCATGCCATAAAAAATATATAATTGGAAACTAAGTTCAAATACGAATCCAACGATATAATCTTTGGCGACATGAATTCATATTTTATTAGTTAAATCTCCAGTCAAAATTTGGCACAAAAATACATAGACGGCTTATAAACCAGGATGGGGGTAGTAGGTAATTAAATCGCAAATGTTCTTTTATTAACCGTATGTCTACGTGTCCTTTCGTCCTCCTCTCGCACGTCTTGTCACCCCGCTGCTGCAAACGGCTTCGAGCGCAAGCTTGAGTAGCGCGTGGGGGCATCCTCACAATTGCCACAATGTCACACAAATATGATCTAGTAATACAATCATTCAAGATGAACACAGAGTCCGGCTGCAGGTGAAATCAAACGAATAAAACACAAGCACCCAAGCTACGTCCCGATCGAGCCTACTGGGCACCACTACTGATCGTCCAGATAAGTAACGTAGAAACGCCCAAGATCCTCGTCAAACTCCCACTGGAGCTCAGTGGCATCTCCTGCATCAGACTCAATGGTACCTGCAACTGTGTTTGTAGTACTCTGTGAGCCACGGGGACTCAACAATCATATCACCCACGGTATCAAGACTAACAAAGCTTAAATAGGTATGTCACAGTTATGTGGTGAAGTTGCAGCAAGCATTAAGCGTTTGTATGGTGGCTATCCTACGAATACAAGAACAAGGTGAGAAGCTATGCAAACGGTCGCAATCTAGTAATGATCAAGAAGTGATACTGAACTACTTACGTTCAAACACAACCCCACTGTGTTCTCTTCCCGAACCTTGTCGAAAAGAGACCATCGCTGTTACACACGCGGTTGGTGTATTTTAATTCGGATCTGGTGTCAAGTTCACTACAACTGGATATTAAAACTCCCATCTGCCACATAACCGCGGGCATGACTTTCGAAAGTTCAAACCGTGCAGGGGAGTCCCAACTTAGCCCATAAAAACCTCACAATTCGCGGAGACAATCCTCCATCTTGGGACACTCCGATCAGGCTCAGAATACCGGTGCACAAGACATTTCAACAATGGTAAAACAAAACCAAAAAGACCTCCCGACATGCTGACACCCTGATAGTAGCCGCACGTATCTCGTCTCAGGCCACAATAGGATAAACTAAGCGTATAGGTACCAAAATACCCCAAGTTGCCAAGAGGCAGTCCTGCACGATGCTCTAGTTTGGACCAACACTCATGAGGAGCACTGGCCTGGGTTATTGATTAAGAATCCTCGGGTTAATTACTCCCTATGAAAATTTAGTTTTTATTAGGCAAATGGTAAAACCAAAGTTGGGCCTTGCCGAAAGAGTTTTATTCAAAGTGAACTGTCAAGGGGGCCCATAAACCCCCACCGTGGTAGGGACGCAAAATTCAAGGAACATAACACCGGTATGACGAAAACTAAGGCGGCAAGAGTGGAACAAAACACCGAGCAAAAGGCCAAGCCTTCCACCCTTTACCATGTATATAGACGCATTAATTAAATAATAGATAATGTGATATCCCAACATATCCATGTCCCAACATGGAACAACCTGCACTGCACCTGCAACTAGCAATGCTATAAGAGAGGCTGAGCAAAAGCGGTAACATAGCCAAACAATGGTCTGCTAGGAAGGTGGGTTAGAGGATTGGCATGGCAACATGGAAGGCTATATAAACAAGTGTTAGGAAGCACGACATAGTGATAGAACGAACAACTAGCAAGCAAAGATAGAAGTGATATCGGGGGTAATGATCATCTTGCCTGAAATGTCCTTAGTGGGAACGAAAGATTGCTCCTCGTGAACGTACTCGACAAGGTCCTCGTTCACGAACTCATCTCCCGGCTCTACCCAACACAAGAACACAAACAACGGAACAACAATCAAACACGATGCAATGCGCAAGCAACATGATGCAAGACATGTCATGAAATGCAAGATAAGATGTGCATATGCAGATGAGGTGCTTCGAAAGGGGTGCATTGGAGACGGAAGGAGAAACAATGAACATGACACAATCTTGGTAACCCAAGCATGCCACTGAATAGATCGGAAATTTCGGTTGAAATCGATATAAAGATCACCAGAAATGGATGCGCGGTTTGAAAATGACAAGCAAAAGCTTATACAATGCAAGTTGTTGAAAACAGAAACATGACAAATTGGATGCATCATACGAATATGCAACAGGGCTTTAACATGAAAATAAATTGACATGGCAGGGAAGTACATGTCAAGCACTACAAAACATGATTACTGAGCTACTACTAAAACTCACTAGAACAAAACACCGAGCAAAAGGCCAACCCTTCCACCCTTTACCAAGTATATAGATGCATTAATGAAATAAGAGGTATTGTGATATCCCAACATATCCATGTCCCAACATGGAACATCCAGCACTGCACCTGCAACTATCAACACTAGATGAGAGGCTGAGCAAAAGCGGTAACATAGCCAAACAATGGTTTGCTAGGAAGGTGGGTTAGAGGCTTGACCTGGCAACATGGAAGGCTATATAAACAAGTGTAGGTAGAGCGACATAGCGATAGAACAAACAACTAGCAAGCAAAGATAGAAGTGATGTCGGGGGTAATGATCATCTTACCTGAAAAGTCCTCAGTGGGAACGAAAGATTGCTCCTCATGAACGTACTCGACAAGGTCCTTGTTCATGAACTCGTCTCCCGGCTCTACCCAAAACCAGAACACAAACAATGGAACAACAATCAATCACGATGCAATACGCAAGCAACATGATGCAAGACATGTCATGAAATGCAAGATAAGATGTGCATATGCAGATGAGGTGCTTCGGAAGCTGTGCATTGGAGATGGAAGGACAAACAATGAACTTGGCACAATCTTGGTAACCCAAGCATTCGACTAGATAGATCAGAAGATTTTGGTTGAAATTGATATAAAGATAACCGGAAACGGATGCATGGTTCGAAAATGACAAGCAAAACCTTATACAATGCAAGCTGTTGAAAATAGAAACATGAATATGCACATGGATTTAACATGAAAATAAATGGCATGGCAGGGAAGTACACAAGCACTACAAAACATGATTACTGAGCTACTGCTAAAACTCACTAGAACAAAACATCGAGCAATAGGCCAAGCCTTCCACCCTTGACCAAGTATATAGATGCATTAATTAAATAAGAGATATTGTGATATCCCAACATATCCATGTCCCAAAATGGAACAACCTGCACTGCACCTGCAACTATCAACGCTATAAGAGAGGCTGAGCAAAAGCGGTAACATAAGCAAACAACGGTTTGCTAGGAAGGTGGGTTAGAGGCTTGTGAACGAAATATGCCCTAGAGGCAATAATAATGTTGTTATTTATATTTCCTTATACCATGATAAATGTTTATTATTCATGCTAGAATTGTATTAACAAAAAACTTAGTACATGTGTGAATACATAGACAAAACTGAGTGTCCCTAGTATGCCTCTACTTGACTAGCTCGTTAATCAAAGATGGTTAAGTTTCCTAACCATAGACATGTGTTGTCATTTGATGAACGGGACCACATCCTTAGAGAATGATGTGATGGACAAGACCCATCCGTTAGCTTAGCATAATGATCGTTTAGTTTTATTACTATTACTTTCTTCATGACTCCTACATGTTCCTCTAACTATGAGATTATGCAACTCCTGAATACCGAAGGAACACCTTGTGTGCTATCAAACGTCACAACATAACTGGGTGATTATAAAGATGCTCTATAGGTGTCTCCGATGGTGTTTGTTGAGTTGGCATAGATCGAGATTAGGATTTGTCACTTCGTGTATCGGAGAGGTATCTCTGGGCCCTCTCGGTAATGATCATCACTATAATCCTTGCAAGCAATGTTACTAATGAGTTAGTTGCGGGATGATGCATTACAGAACGAGTAAAGAGACTTTCCGGTAACGAGATTGAACTAGGTATGATGATACCGATGATCGAATCTCGGGCAAGTAACATACCAACGACAAAGGGAACAACATATGTTCTTATGCGGTTTGACCGATAAAGATCTTCGTAGAATATGTATGAGCCAATATGAGAATCCAAGTTCTGCTATTGGTTATTGACTGGAGATGTGTCTTGGTCATGTCTACATAGTTCTCGAACCTGTAGGGTCCGCACGCTTAACGTTTGATGATGATTTGTATTACAAGTTATGTGATTTGATGACCGAAGATTGTTTATAGTCCCGGATGAGATCACAGACATGACGAGGAGTCTCGAAATGGTCGAGAGGTAAATATTAATATACTGGAAGGTTACATTCGGACACCGGAATTGTTTCGGGAAATTTCGGAGTACCAGGGGTTATCGGAACCCCCCGGGGAAGTTAATGGGCCAACATGGGCCTTAGTGGAGAAGAGAGGGCGCTGGCGAGGAGGTGGCATGTGCCCCCCTTGCCAATCCGAATTGGACAAGGGGTGGGGGCGGCGCCCCTCTCCTTCCTTCCCTCCTCTTCCTCCTTCCCTCCTTCTCCTAGATGGAATAGGAAAGGGGGGGCGAATCCTACTTGAACCGGGAGTCCAAGTAGGACTCCCCCCTATGGCGCGCCCCCCTTGGGCCTGCCTCCTCTTCCCCCCTCCTTTATATACGTGGGAGGGGGCACCCGAAAGGCACACCAAGTCTTCTCTTAGCCGTGTTTGGTGCCCCCTCCACAGTTACACACCTCGGTCATATGGTTGTAGTGCTTAGGCGAAGCCCTGCGCCGCTAACTTCATCATCACCATCAACATGCCGTCGTGCTGACGAAACTCTCCCTCGTCCTCAACTGGATCAAGAGCTCGAAGGACGTCATCGAGCTGAACGTGTGCTGAACACGGAGGTGCCATATGTTTGGTACTTGGATCAGTTGAATCGCGAAGACGTTCGACTACATCAACCGCGTTACTAAACGCTTCCACTTTCAGTCTGCGAGCATACGTGGACACACTCTCCCCTCTCGTTCCTATGCATCTCCTAGATATTTTGCATGATCGTAGGAATTTTTTTGAAATACTATGTTCCCCAACAGCTTGACATGGCAACATGGGAGTCTACATAAACAAGTGGTAGGTAGCGCGACATAGTGATAGAACGAACAACTTGCAAGAAAAGATAGAAGTTATATCGGGGGTAATGATCATCTTTCCTGAAATGTCCTCAGTGGGAACGAAAGCTTGCTCCTCGTTAATGTACTCGACAAGGTCCTCGTTCACGAACTCGTCTCCCGGATCTACTCAAAACAAGACCACAAACAATAGAACAATAATTAATCATGGTGCAATGCACAAGAAACATGATGCAAGACATGTCATGAAATGCAAGAGAAGATGTGCATATGCGGATGAGGTGCTTCGAAAGGGGTGCATTCGAGACGGAAGGAGAAACAATGAACATGGCACAATCTTGATAACCCAAGCATGCCACTGGATAGGTCGGAAGATTTGGGTTGAAATCGATATAAAGATCACCAGAAACAGATGCACGGTTTGAAAATGACAAGCAAAACCTTATACAATGCAAGCTGTTGAAAACAGCAACATGACAACTTAGATGCATCATATGAATATGCAACAGGGCTTTAACATGAAAATAAATGGCATGGCAAGGAACTACATGTCAAGCACTACGAAACGTGATTACTGAGCTACTGCTAAAACTCACTAGAACATGTTTAAAACAGCATGGAAAAAATGCAAACGATAACAGTCTTACAGACTTGGCAAAATTCTGGACATGATAGAAAACTGATCTGATTAGCAATGTTTAGGGCTAGTAAAATAGATGCTAAAAGTACAGATCATGGCAAACAAGAACATGACATACTACTACTAAATGCAGGTAATAAAACTTACTTACTGAGCTTATCCTTGTTCTTCATGGGAAAGATGCTAGCTTCATGCAAACAGGGGCAAATGACATAAACTATCCAGACTTAGCAAAATAAGCTAGCATGGCAAAAGCAAATGCAAGCGGGCATGTTTACAATCTTGTTTAGCTCAAAACATGGCATCTCATGGCATGCAAAAGAATCTAGAGCCGTATGCGTTGAAGGGATGTACAAATCCTGCGTGCCAGATTTTCTCTTGGCTTAGCGCTGAAGTCTCGCTTTGTATAATGTATTCAATATGAACTATTTGCGTTGAAGAGATGCACAAATCCCACGCGGTGAATTTTCCCACGGCTTACTAGGGAAGACCTTACTCTCACTTTGCGATGAAGAGCTGCACAAATCCTACTCGGCACATCTTCCCTTAGCTTCCCGCGGAAGCTGTCGGTTTACATATGAGTGTTCTATCTGAAACATTTGCGATGAAGAGCTGCCCAAATCCTGCTTGACACATTTTCACTTGGCTTCCTAGGGAAGCTGTCGGTTTACATACGTGTGTTCTATTTGTTGATCATCTTTCAAAGTGCCCTACGCAAAAACTCCATGTGGAACCAGAGACTTTTGTTCTCCGTCTGACTCAACCCTCTGTATCCCTGGCAACAATGGCCAGAAAAAGGAGGAAACTAGACTCCGGCAAGCCTCTCCTAGAAGAGCCTTCCGAGACCCCCGATAAAGAGTTTGGAGGGAACAACTCCCCTTCGATCACCGAGCTGCATCCTCCCGCCAGACCACCGGTCCCTGCGATCGAGGACTGCACTCCCTCGAATGAGGAGGTGCCACTGGTCCTTGTTGCCGAGCCACATGCTCCAACTTGGGCGCGACACATAGTCCATTTCCTCCAAACTAGAGAACTTCCCGAAGAGCAAGAAGAAGCTGAAAGAGTAGCCCGGAGGGCCAGTATGTATTAGTTTGTTGACGATGCGCTATATAGAGGAAGGCCCAACAGTGTGAAATTTAAGTGCATTTGTCGGGAAGAAGGAAAGGAACTGTTGGCAGAGATACACAAGGGTATGTGTGGCTCACACATTGGATCAAGGGCCCTGGTTGGAAAAGCCTTCTGGCAAGGATTTTACTGGCCCATATCCCTCCAAGATGCAGTTGAGCTGGTCACCAAATGTGAAGCCTGCCAGTTCCACTCCAAGAATATCCATCAGCCTGCCCAAGCTCTCCAGACGATCTCTTTATCATGGCCCTTCTCGGTTTGGGGGCTCGACATCCTATCCCCTCCCCCCATGCTACTGAGGACTTTGAGTTCTTGTCCGTCGCTATCGTCAAGTTTACAAAGTGGCCAGAGGTGGAGCCCATGAGAAAGGTGACTGCACAATCAGCTATCAAGTTCTTGAAAGGATTGGTATGCCGCTTCGGGGTCCCTACTTGAATCATCACTGACAATGGCACCCAATTCACGAGCCGCGCCTTCATGCACCATGTTCATGCCTTCAGAAGCAAGATATCATTTTCCTTTGTTGCCCATCCCAGAAGCAACGGGAAAGCTGAGAGGGCGAACGCTGAAGTGCTACGAGGACTCAAGACAAGAACATTTGATAAGCTGTGGAAGTGTGGCGGGTGTCGGTGTCAAAACCGGCCGATCTCGGGTAGGGGGTCCTGAACTGTGCCTCTGAGGATCGAAGGTAACAAGGGACACAAGGAACATGATGTTTACCAAGGTTCGGGCCCTCTTAATGGAGGTAAAACCCTACGTCCTGCTTGATTGTATTTGATGAGTATAGGGGTTACAAGAGTCGATCTACCTCGAGATCATAATGGCTGAACCCTAGATGTCTAGCCTATATGAATTCTGATGAACCCTATGGACTAAAACCTCCAGTTTATATATACACCGGAAGGGCACATGGTCAGTTTACAAGGGAAGGAAACAACACATCCGGACTCCAATCTTGTCGTCCATGCATCTAGGAGTCCTACCCGAACATGGGGAATGATCTTCTAGTTTATCTTCACGGCCCATCAGCCCGACCCATATTGAGTGAGCCAGACACCTGAGGACCCACGAATCTAGGTCTCCCGCAGTAGCCCCCAAACTTGCCTTCAATGACGACGTAGTATCCGGCCCATATCTTTGGCTTTGCAAGGCAGGTTCTTCATTATACTTCGGATGAATGACAATCTGGTTTTGTCCTTTGTGTTCTGCCTTTATGACTCCTTCCTTTTCCGCCTCGATTTCCATGCGTTGAGTGAATGCGAACAGTCCACCATTGTTTACTAAAAAAGAAAACACCCAGCCACGCAGGGATGGCATCTATATAAAGAGATCGAATCCTCAAAGTGCCATCCACATCGAGCAGAGGAAGCACCAAGATCAGCCACAAAAGCCTTCAAATATGGCCAGCGCCCCAGGCTCTTCCTCGCGTCCCCATGGCCCTCAAGAGGGTGATTGGAAAAGCTGCTCAGTGCCTCATCTTCAACTGAGTCGACTCCAAACACAGGGCTATCTTCCCCTTACAAATCTAGTCTCGGTTCAAGCAGGATTGGCCTCCATCGGCAACGACGTAATGGCTGAAAATTTCCACAACCCCAATAAGGAGGAGATGGTGTGCTCTATCCCATTTCTGTTATGGGGCTTAGGCTTTCCAATCCATCCCTTTCTTAGGGGCCTATTGGAATTCTACGGCATTCAACTGCACAATCTTACCCCAGGTTTGATTCTGCACATCTCAGGTTTCGTTGCTCTCTGCGAACTGTTCTTAGGCATCAAGGCCCATTTTGAACTATGGAGGAAGTTCTTTTTCCTTGTTCCCCGCCATCGAGGAGGCTCTATATTTGAAGTGGGAGGTGAGGGAGTCCTGGATTAGGGGGTCCTCGGATAGCCGAACTATATACTTTGGCTGGACTATTGGACTATGAAGATACAAGGTTGAAGACTTCGTCCCGTGTCCGGGTGGGACTCTCCTTTGCGTGGAAGGCAAGCTTGGCGATTCAGATATGTAGATCTCCTTCCCTGTAACCGACTCTGTGTAACCCTTGCCCCCTCCAGTGTCTATATAAACTGAAGGGTTTAGTCCGTAGGACAACAACAATCATAATCATAGGCTAGCTTCTAGGGTTTAGCCTCTACGACCTCGTGGTAGATCAACTCTTGTAATACTCATATAATCAAGATCAATCAAGCAGGAAGTAGGGTATTACCTCCATCAAGAGGGCCCGAACCTGGGTAAACATTGTGTCCGCCGCCTCCTATTACCATTAGCCTTAGACGCACAGTTCGGGACCCCCTACCCGAGATCTGCCGGTTTTGACACCGACATTGGTTCTTTCATTGAGAGTTCCACTGTGCCGTCACGGTTAGGCTTGATAGCTCGCCTTGTTGTCAAGGACAATATCACCTCTGGGGGAGCCCTGGCTGTAGGCCAAACTCTCCGACTAGGCGGCTTCATCTTGACCGCCCGTTCGGTCGTCGCGCCGACGATGACTTCTCGGGTCATCAAAAGCAGCCTCCACGTCGGCTCAAAATTCACTGAGCAGATGGATCCAATGGAGCTCTCCTTCTTGAATGAGCTCTTGGATCGCATCTCCGCCCTGGGAGTCGCTACGGACTATGATCAGATCGGGATTAAACCCGACCAAAGGGAGATTAACTCTCCGCCGGTCACCCATCAGATAGCGGTGGTGGAGGAGCAATGCAGCAATTCTTCCTCTATTTTGAGGACAAACTATGTCCGGATTCCCAAGCTCTCTGAGACGGATACCCGTCTACGGGAGGACATGGCCCAAGCTCCGAACCCAGAATCGGACAGCGGGCCGGAAAAATTGGGCAACATCCCGGAGCCCAAACTGCCAAGCTCGGAAACTCCTCTGCCCCTGGGTCTCAGATCGGGTCAGGGTTTGGACCTAAATCTACCCACCCACCTAGACATAAGTGATCTTTCCCACATTAGATAAGAGCCCCAAGAGATAGTACATCACCATTGGGCCAGATTCCTCCTTGTAATGAGCAAGGTCAAGGACTATCGCGAGGAAGACGCAATTTCATTCTTTTGCAAAAATTGCACGGACAGGGGCATCCTCAACGCCGTAAGTTACCGTGACATAGCACACTTCACTGACTTGGCGGCCATAGTACAGAAGTACTATGTGATGGAAAGCGCCTGGAAAACCCAAACAAAATTCTAGGATCCTCCGGCTCTCACTAAACCCCCCATCTGAACTAAAAGGGTGCACTCTCGCAAGTCACCCGATCCAATTACAAAGAAACCAAAGCCCACTACATGGCGTGGAACCGTATTGGAGGGATGGCTCAATGGGCCATGCAAAATTCACAGTACATCGGATACCATGCCAACACATAGCCTTAGAGCATGTTGGATACTCCGGCAGGTGGCCAAGAGCGGCGAGGATCTCCTCATCAACAATATCACAGAGCACCATCCCATGGAAAATAACAATACATTATTGATAGTCTTCGAGACTTTCGCCTCAAATAATAGACGCAAGCGAGCACTCCGCAGCCTCGCCGAAGTCTGCCACATTGCAACAATAAATCCATGGAACGATACAGCCATAACCTTCAATGCCAGTGACGAACCTCAATTCCGAATAGTCCGAGCACCAGCCGCTTTGGTCCTTAGTCCAATTGTGGATGGCTTCCGGCTTACTAAAGTGCTCATGGACAGTGGCAGCGGATTAAACCTCATCTACGAGGAGACTCTTAGCAAAATGGAAATAGACAAGAGCCGCATTGAGCAAAGCAGCACGACCTTCAGAGGAATCATCCCTAGTCGGGAGGCACGATGTGCGGGAAAAATCACACTAGATGTGGTATTTGGCATGCCGGAGAATTATAGGTCCGAAGAAATCACATTCCATGTGGCCCCGTTTAGTAGAGGATACCACGCCCTTTTAGGGCGGGATGCATTCATGAGCTTCCAAGCTATACCCCATTACGGGTACATGAAGCTCAAGATGCCCGGGCCCAATGGAATCATCACTCTAGCTAGTGATCCTGACGTAGCACTCCGCGCCGAAAATAAAACCGCCGCACTACCCTCGAGGCATTATTCGAAGCCCTCGCGGTCGAAGAACTAACTGCACTGCGCTCCATAGTGGATAGGGACGACGTGATACTCAACAAAAGACCAAAGTCCACCTCTTTCAAACCAGCAGACGAAATAATCAAATTCCAGGTCCACCCTACGGACCCTACAAAAACAGCATCTATCGGGGCATAGCTGAACCCCACAATAGACGCCGGACTGCGGGAGTTCTTGCGCGAGAATTGGGACATCTTTGCCTGGCATCCTTCACACATGCCAGGAATCCCACGCAGGCTGGCCGAGCATAGCCTAAACATACTAAAGGGATAAAAGTCAGTCAAGCAGACTCTTCGGCATTTTTCAGAACCTAAGTGACAAGCGATGGGAGAGGATCTAGCCAAGTTACTCAAGGCCGGATTCATTAGAGAAATAAAACATCCGGACTGGCTAGCAAACCTGGTGTTGGTACCAAAGAAGGACAAATCCTGGCGCCTATGTGTCGATTTCAAGGACATTAACAAGGCTTGCCCCAAGGATCCCTTCCCCCTCCCCCGCATCGATCAAATTATCGACGCTACCGCAGGACAAGACTCATTGTGTCTCATCGACGCATACTCTAGATACCATCAAATCAAGATGGCCGAGTCCGATCAAGCCGCAAACGGCATTCATCACTCCATACGGCCCCTTCTGTTTTAACACCATGCCTTTCGGGCTCAAAAACGCCGATGCAACCTATCAACGCATGATTCAGACATGCCTGGAAACACAAATTGGAAAAACAAGGGAGGCATACGTAGACGATGTGGTCATCAAAACCAGACACGTTGAATCTTTAATAGACGACTTGAGGCTTACGTTCGACAATCTCTGAACATATGACATCAAGCTCAATCCGGAAAAATGCATTTTCGGCGTGCCTGTCGGAAAGCTCTTGAGCTTCATTGTTTCCAATAGAGGAATTGAAGCAAATCCGGCTAAAATCTGAGCTCTGTCACAGTTGGCTACCCCAACAGACCTCAAGCAAATCCATAAATTAACTGGATGTGTGGCTGCCTTAAGCCGCTTTATCTCCCGATTGGGAGAAAAGGCACTACCTCTTTATCGCCTTCTTCGACGCACCGAACACTTCGAGTGGACGGACGCGGCCACGACCGGATTGGAAGAGATAAAAGCCCTCTTGGCCGCACCAAAAATCGGCGAACCAATGCTGTTATATATAGCAGCAACACACCAGGTTGTAAGCATAGTGCTCGTCGTCGAACGAGAGACGGATGGACATAAGTTCCCTCTTTAAAAGACGGTATATTACATATCCATTGTCCTCACTCCATGCAAATCACGGTACCCACATTATCAAAAGATAGCATACGCGGTCTTCATGGCATCCCGGAAACTACGACACTACTTCCAAGAGTGTTCAATCACGGTGGCCTCCAAAGTACCACTTAACAACATAATAAATAACCGCGATGCCACGGGCCGGATTGCTAAATGGGCTATCGAGCTCCTCCCGTTCGATATAACATACAAACCACGGTGAGCCATTAAGTCGCAAGTACTGGCTGACTTCGTCGCTGAATGGACATAAGGCGAACTCCCTGAAGAGTATGGCGCATACTCCAATTGGATCATGCACTTTGACAGCTCTAAGATGCTGGCTGGTCTGGGGGCAGGCGTCTTCCTGACATCCCCCACGGGAGATACAGTCTAATATGTACTCCAAATATTATACACAGACTCCAACAATGCAGCCGAATATGACGCTCCATTGCATGGTCTTCGGATGGCAGTCTCCATGGGCATTCAACGGCTAGAGGTGCGGGGGATTCGAACCTCGCAATATCTCAAATAAATGGAGACTTTGACACCAAGGACCCAAAAATGGCGGCTTACCGCAATGCCGTCCTCAAAATGTCAGCTCGGTTCGAGGGGCTCGAATTCCACCATGTGGTCCGAGAAAACAATCAAGCGGCGGATATCCTCGCCCGCATTGGTGCTAAGCGTGACCCTGTCCCACCTAATATCTTCTTGGAAAGGCTGTTCAAGCTATCCATGGTGTGGGAAGGGGAGACCGGCAACAACAGTCTGGATCCGACCACAACACCAGACCCCGAACACTTTGACGTAATCGAAGGCTCCGCCACCGAAATAACACCTTCGGCCCACGTGATTATGGTTGTCATCGCCCCGTGGACAGAACCCTTCTTGGCTTACCTATATAGGCAAGAACTCCCTGAGGACCAAAACGAGACACGCTGCATTGTCCAGTGGTCTAAAGCCTACAAGGTCCATGAGGGAGAGCTTTATAACAAAAGCGCTACCGGAGTACTTCAAAGGTGCATCTCCGAAGAGGAAGGACGACAACTTTTGGCAGAAATTCATGCTGGACTCGGCGGCCACCATGCCGCAGCTCGGGCCCTTGTAAGCAAGGCCTTTCATACAGGTTTCTACTAGCCGACAGCCCGAGCAGACGCACAGGACCTCGTCCAACATTGCGTCAGTTGCCAGCTTTTTGCAAATCAAAGCCATATGCCACCTACCGCTCTTCAAACAATCCCCATAACTTGGACCTTTGCAGTCTGGGGGCTTGATATGGTTGGACTCTTAAAGGTGGAAGCCATAAGAAAAAATACTTGTTGGTCATGGTGGATAAATTCACCAAATGGATAGACGCCAAACCAGTTAAAACGGTCGAGTTCGGACCAGTGATAGACTTCATATCCGGGGTCGTACACCGTTACGGTGTCCCCCGCAGCATCATCACCAATAATGGCTCAAACTTCATAGCTGACAAGGTAAAACCTTGGTGCGGCAACATGCGCATTAAGCTCGGTTATGCCTCCGTCTATCAACCCCAAACAAACAGTCAATTCGAACGAGCAAATGATCTTATTATGAGCGGCATCAAACCCAGACTAGTGCATTCCTTGAAGGAATCACATACGCACTAGGTTGAGTAGCTCGACTCCGTACTATGGGGGCTGTGGACCACGCACTACAAAAAAATACACTTCCATGATGATACATGTTTGTCACAGTAGGTCGCTTTTTTTGTCATGCATGTACATCCATGACAAATTTATGACAGAATCAAGATAGTCATACCTGTGCTGTCGTAGAAGTGTTCCATGACTAACAAATTTATCATCACGGAAGTGTCCACTTCCATGACGATAAATCGTGCGTCACAAAAGTGCTTTCGTCAAGGGTGACCGACACGTGGCATCCACCGTAACGGAACGCCGTTAAGCTATCGGGTCGGGTTTTGGATCCGATAACCCGTTAACAGCCCCGACCAATGGGAAATTTCCACGTGTAAAATTCTTATTGGCCGGACGAAACATGTGTCAGCTCGTCAATGGGTCAGATAGGTGCCTATGATATGTCGACACGTGGCACGACCCAACAGTGGCCCATTTAACTTACAAAGCCGGCCCGTTTGACTTGGTCAAAAGTTAACGGGCTGGCCCATGAAAAGCCTGTTAACGGTCTCTTCGCAAATAGACCATTTCACGGCCCGTTAACTCACGGCCCGTTAGGCCCTAAAGGAAATCGGCCCAACAACGTCATGTGGGCCGTCGAATATAATACCAGCCCATTTCACTTTCGGCCCATGTATGGCCCATGACGTCTTTCGGCCCATATGAGGCCTTCGTATCTTTCGGCCCATTACAGGCCCACGGTGAGTCTAGCCCATAATGAACAATAATTTTCTTTATACCCGTTAACGGCCCGTGATTTACATGGGCCGTTTCCAGCCTGTGTTAGCTTTCGGCCTATTGATGGCCCATACGTTCTTGGGCTCCTTTTCGGCCCTCGATTACTTCCGGCCCGTTACTGGCCTGTTCCACTAATGGGCCAAATTCGGCCCACGGCAAGAGTCGGCCCGTTACTGGCATGTTACCCTAATGGGCCAAAATCGGCCCATGGCAAGAGTCGGCCCGTTTCTGGACGGTTAACCCGTTGCCCCGTTTCCAGCCTGTCCTATATTCTGGCCCATTAACGACCCGTTATGCCTATGACAGAATTAAGCCTTTGCTGTTCTACGGCCTGTTAACGGCATGTTACCATGCTGGGCCGATACCAAGTACGTTTGATTATGGCCCATGTAGACACATTTATCCGATGGCCCGAGGCCCACCGATAACAGGCCCATTTATCGATGGCCCGTAGGTGACCCATGGATCCTACGGTCTGTATATGGCCCATGGTAGTTGCGGCCACTAGAAAACCAGGGAAAAAGAAGACTAGGAAATAAATAAGGCCGAAACTAACGCTAGGCTATTAAGGCGATTGCATAGATTACATCCACTCGGCATCAAAGATCGCCACCAGTGCAAATATAGGGAACACCCTACACTATACAAAAAATGGCTTGTTGTTTTCTTCAGGCAGTGGCTGCACGTTAAGAATACATTTCGTATCGCACCAAAACAAATTACAACTATATAACAAAAGGAAGGTTGGCATAAAACTTAATAGTCTAGCAGATAAATGCACCACCAGAAGTTCAGAAGCTCAGTTCATTTGACCTGACCGTTACGTTTTCATGCTGTATTGTCCGATGGAGCACCATAACCCTTGCCTTCATTTCCCCTAGGCTCCTGAACAACATAGCAAATGTCTGATAGTCTGGTTTCAAAACCATGCATATCTTGACGACATTGAGCAATGTTTTCCTTGTTTCACAAAGGGTCTCTGTTAGGGAATGGACTTGTGTCTGGAGCGCAGATACAACATTGCCTTGAGCTTGCATATCTTGATCATGAGGCAGTTTGGACGATATTGCCTTAAAAACCAACCCAGTATTACGCAAGAATGTGCTTTTGGCACTGTTAGTGGATAGGTACTGACCAACTGCAGCAAGAGCTGACATTGCAGTTATAGTTGCCTCGCCACCTTCAGAAGGTGGCGGTTCCACCATTTTTTCCATAGCTCGCTGAAAAGTTGAGGTTTTACATTAGTAGTACCAGAATAGAAGATATTAAGGAGGCAACAAAACCAAACAAAATAGCTTTGGTCTATATACAGAACTTATTCTGGTGAACCCATGTAAAATATTAGTTGTATTTTATTGCAAAGTACATAATAAAACCAGGTTCCAAACATATGACCATGTACCATCGCTAATGTATTGTCTATTTCTTCACATTGTATTGAGGGCTAAGGATGAAGAGACGAAGTTTATAATACGGTAAGCATAGTATGACGTCATTCATATCACAAAACAACTGAGAATAGACAAACATGCAATTGTAACATTGTGTGGGCAAGTCTAGCACGGAACTAGATTATGGGTCAAGATGAAAGGAACATCACTCCTCTCTTTTAAACCTTGTAAGGTGCAATGATACGCTAAGACAATTGTGTATAAAATTGAAAAGAGTAATAGACATTGGCTGCAAACCATGCAGTTCAAGGCACAAGTCAGAGTAAGTAGTAGTTAAAAGGCAAGAGGATTAAGGACATACAACAGCGGCTTTGACTGGTGTAGTCATGCCCTTCTTCTTGCTAGTGTGATAGTCCTTGAAGATTTCCACAACATTTGGTTCAGGTACTTTTTGGTCCTTGCGGGCTTTCCTCTACATTTGGAACAAGTCAATATAGATCTGATAATATGGTACAGCAAAAAGAGTGAAACAACAGCTAATTACAAGAGCCTCGCAGTGTGCAATATAGCTACGAGATCCCGTCGTCTGTTGGAATTTCACTTTCATACGGTTGGCCTTGTTCTTTGAACAGTTCACCTACAAGAAGATAGATTTGTATGGCACATGCATAAATAGGACTTCAACATGTGATCTGATGACATATATATATAATGTACCTGATACTTCGGATCGGACCAGTGTTTAACGAGGCCTCTCCAGTCTTCATCAGATATATTTTCCACTGGAGATGTTTGGGCAAGTTCACTGTTAGCCTTGCCTTCAACGTGAGTTTTCCTCAAGTTATACCGATACTGTCGCAGAGGAGACTTGAAAACATGGGTGCAAGCTTGTCTGGTTGCATCATCTTGGCTATCCAACTTGAACCTCATCTGTTGAAAATTATGGGAGTCTCATTATTAGCAACCTAGAAAGTATTGGACAGAGCAAGACGATATTACTAGTTTCCATACATAACCATACTTACAGATAAATGGTCGAGGAAGGTGTTGAACTGGGTTTCGTCTTTGTCATTCCTATACTAAATCCATGTTGGGAGGATACGTACATGACACCTAACAGCAACCGCTGCCTCTGATACTAACTTGGCTGACTCTGTAGCATCACGTGGCCTTTTTAAAGCTGCCTCAAAATGGATCTCCATTCTTCCTCCTCTAGATTTAGTTAACCTATCGAGAATTATCCCTGATGTTTGTTTCCTCTTGCGCCTAGGTGCTAGTCCAACAACAAACATAGGAAGTGTTAGTGTACATCAAACTGTGAGACTACATATAAAGAAGCATGCAACTGTAACGTGACTCCAGCAACTACCTTCTTGCTGTTGAAGCTCACAAGGTTCATCTGATATTGCCAACTCGTCTTGTGTCAAGAGTGCTTGGGAAGTAGTGTCAGGTGGCAAGGGAGCTTGGGAACGTGCTGCTAGCTCAGTTGACGCACGAGTACGTCATGCAGCTGGTAGTACTATGGTAGGTGTTGCAGGAACTAGGGCTGTCTCTGCTTGTTTGGTGGCAGCTATTTGTTTCTGTTTATCTTTTTTTGCAACTCGTGTAGCATGGGATGCCGTGTTTGTAGAATTTTTTGCTGGAATTTGACCTTCTATTGCACCATCAGTACCAACAGAATCTGCAAGATTCATCCGCTTCTCATTCCATGCCATTCTGTGTTTCTTCCTCTTTCTCTGTGCCATGTTAAGTCAAGCCGACAAGAAAAACGAATAACAATTTAGTTCTTCAGAACAAATTGATGCGTGATGCAGACGAACTGAACTTTGATGTTAGACAACCACATGATAGGAGGATGTAATATGTATGAAAAACAGGACAGAAGAGATAACCAGAACTATGATGTGTAAACTAAGAAGAAGACATTTCACCAAATTAGAAGCAATGCAATGGAAGGTAGACACCATATGAAAGATTCTACAAATATCGCTCTGCCAAGTTAATAGTGTCTCATCATAAATGGCGTTTGAACAAATGTGAAGCAGTACAAGAAATAAATCATATGCAAGATGCAAACTACATCACACTACCATGTTAGAGGTCTCTCGTCATTAGTGCCATTGCATATTCACAGCTTATGATGTGTAAACTAAGGAGAAGGCATTTCAACAAATTAGAAGCAATGGAAGCTAGACACCATATGAAAGATGCAACGAATATCACTCTACCAAGTTAAAACTGTCTTGTCATAAGTGCCATTTCAACAAATTAGTAGTGCAAGCTAGAAAAGAATGTGAGATCTAACCTATATCACACTCCGAAGTCAAACGTGTCTTATGATAAGTGATTATTGCAGGTTACACAACAGTAGTAATATGATGTAAGAACATGGTGTGATAGACAGATATTGTATGTTCTAGAAACAGGAACACATGTCTTACTCAAGTATAATGTGTAAAGTAAGCAGATGGAATTCAACAAAATTAGAAGCAATACAAGCTAGACATCACACATAACATGCAACCACATATAACAGTGCCAAGTTAGAGGGAGCACCGGTGATGCTGCACTAGGGGAGACGTGCTCATCATAAACACATCTTTGTTGAGTGTCTATGCATGTGTTGTCTTGGAAATCATCTTGGGGGTGTGGAGGAGTAGAAACTGTAGAGGCCCTCCGTTCGGAAGGAGCACCTTTATCCGCTGCCTTGCTAACTTCCTTCCGCTTTATTGATTTTGAATTGTCAAGTAAAAAGGACAAGAAAAAGCAATAAAATTGTCTCTTCAGAACTCATTCATGCATGATACTGACAATCACTACTTTGATGTAAGGCAAACACATGATACCAGGATGGAATATGTACGAAAAACAGGACGGCATGGCATGTTCACAACTGTTTGTGTAAACTAAGCAGAAACCATTCCAGCAAATAAGAAGCAATGCAAGCTAGACACCACATGAAAGATGCAACCAATATGACTCTGCCAAGTTAAAAGTGTCCCATCATAAATGGAATTTCAACAAATTAGAAGCAGCGCATGCTAAAATCATATGAAAGATGCAACTAATATCGCACTGCATATACTAAAGGTGTCTCGTCATGTTGATTGATGCGGGATACAAAAAAAACAATAGTTTTATGTAAGGACATGCTTAATACACAGATGTACTATGTACTAAATACAGGAAGGCATCTCACATTAACAGGTATAATGTATAAGCTAACCAGACTAGCACATGCAGTTTAACTAGATTGGAAGAGTTACAATCTAGACACCATATGCAACATGCAACCACATATCACGCTGCCAAGTTAGAGCAAGCACGTGCGATGCTAGTGTAGGGGAAATGCTGTAATCAACTATAGAGCTACGTTCACTATCTTCATGTAGCATTTCTGTTTCTTGAGAATCATGTCGGGAGGCTGACGCTGCATTCTTTAAATGAGGAGTAGTCCCCTTGCCTGCCTGCCTCATCATAAGTGATTGATGAGGGATACACAAGAACATTAGTTTGATGTAAGAACATGGTTAATACACAGATGTACTAGTATGTACCAAAAACAGAAAGGCATGTCATATTCAAAGGTATAATGTGTAAGCTAAGCAGATGCAATTTAACCAAATTGAAAGCAATACAAGTTAGACATCCGGCTGGAGTGGTGAGCATGATCATCTAGGACCTGAGAGCCTGGTGGGAGGCGGGCTGCTTCGCCACCATTGCAGCTTTTTAGTTGGCTTCCAGGTGATGCCTATCTTTGCTGGGCTTGTCACTGGCTCGGCCAGTGCCCTGACTAGCTATTTGTCTTTTGGTGCTCACGGGATGGTGGTTCATGTAAAAAAATATCTTTCCTTATCTTACCGACTTCGTCCTTTCGAATACAAGCTAGACACCATATGGAACATGCAACCACATATGAAACCGCAAAGTTAAAGCAAGCACCTGGGATGGTAGTTCATTGCGAGCGAGGTCATCAACTCCAGAGCTACATTCCCCGTCTCCATCTGCTGACACTGCACCCATTAAAGCGTTGAAACGTGTCTTGCCTAGCCACACAACAAGATGGAGCGACTTATCTCTTTGCTTTTTGGCTTCTCTCATGGCAGCAGAGTCTGAAATACCCTTGCATAAAAACACAACAGTGAGAGTAAGGGTGAAGTGTGTGCAGAACTAGTGCACTGTAAAAGTAGCAGATAGCAGGTGGATGAAAAATAAATGACAGGAGACATATGATAGCTCTACAACATTGCATGGCAAACAAAATTAGATTCTACTACATATGATTTTGTAATATATGTGCACAGGAAATGCAGGTACTCCTCCAGCACACCACCACATGTTGTCATATCTAAGATAACAGTCGACTGGAAATAAATAGGTCAGTCAATTTTTTTAATGAACCGTCCGATCTATAAGGAATGGGCAGATGGCCTTCGTCTACCTCCTGCCAGTCACTGTTGACGATCTTTCTCGAACCGCCAGCGACCACCGGCCCAGACCCCTGCCTCCGCCGCCCCGCCCTCCCATCGACCTCACACCACCGCCGTGCTTGGCAGCGCCCCCAGGCCATCCCTTTAATCCCGGCCGACCTCCACATCGGGCGCCAGTAGCTCTAGGCCGCACACGCCCCTATGATAAACACCAAGGCGCTGCTTCCCCGGCGTAATAGGCGTACTAGCGCCTGTTACACCCAGGAATGCTTCCGTTAATTCGGAATCAAGTGGCCAGAAATTGAAATTCAGGGGGGAGACGGACCTCTAGCTAAGGTGAAATAGTATATGAGGAGAAACCTTGTGCATCACGAGTTACTAGGAACATCTAGTATCAAGAAGAAGCGGTCAACTAGTGTCTTCTGCGGGATGAATATCGTGCAAGCAGAGACGTAAGATTTGCACGAATAAGGGAAGAGGAGTACCTTTTTCAGTTGTCGGTGTGGTCACCCCCACATGTCGCGCTGATCTTCTTGTTTTTACCGGGGAAACCGATGTTCTGGAGGGTGCATGCTTGGACGAACCCATGGCAAAATTGTTGACTGTGTTGCCGTGGCCGTATGTCGGCGGAGGGGAAGAAGATCCGAGGCGGCGAAGGACGGCGTAGCAGGAACAGCTCTGGTGCGGTGGAGGGTGGAGAAGTTGGAGCGGCAGCGGTGAGGGGCAGGACGGCGTGGTTGAACTGGCTCGGGTACGGACGGCTCGGCCTCGGCTTCAACTACTAGCCATGGAGGGCGTTGCGGTGGACGACGACGTCGGGGTATCGGCTCCGGCGTGATGGAGGAGGGCGGCGGTTGATGGGTGGGATGGGGTGGCGGACGGAGGACGCCGGGGTTTCGCGGCTGGTGGAGAGGTAGTTTTGGCGCCCACGGAGTACGAATGGGGAATCAGACGGGTGGGGGGAACCATGTTTTGGTCTGGGACGCGCTTGTTTTTGGCTTTTTTGAACAGAAGATGGGACGCGCTTGTTTGAAATTTGGGGAAAGTACAAACTTTGCCCCCCTCTTAAATTTGGGACCTACTACGGGTCGGGGGTAGGATGGTAATCCCAGGTGTCCAAAATAGTGGGCGGGAGAGATTTCGGCCGCGCGCATCTGTTCTTAGGCGCCATTGTGTATGAATGTTTTTGGATGCGGTTGTGTGGCATCTAGATGAAGCTACAAACCTACCCCGGTTTAGACCTTTGGACGTCGGGCCGGTAGGTTTCACGGGTCGGAGTTATTAGAAAAGTAATTTACCTGTACAACCAAACATTGGTCTCACGCGGTTTCGGGCGAGTAGAGGCTCTTTTGGCGCTTCGTTCGAAATTTTGAAACACAAGCATTCACGTTTAGAGTACTCTTGAACTATGAGGATTGACCTAAATATACAACGTTATATTTGACTTTGTATGTTTGAAAACCTCATTAAATTATCCGCTTCTTTTTGAAATTTTGACACTTGAAAATCCTATAACTACGATTATTTTGGAATGGAGGAGCTAAATTTTTATCTATTTTGTACACGACTACGTATGCTATTATGTGCAAAATCAGAGCAAAGATTGGTGCCCCCATAATTTAGGTATGGTTTACAAATGCCATGATATCAAATTCAAATAATTGAATGGACTTCATGTTGAATTCGATTTTTTTAAACCACCTTAAGTTGAATTCAAATGTATGCTAGTTCATAGGTAGTAGCTATTTATAATGTCCATTGTGTAACTTTCGTATGTATAATGTGCTTTACACACACAACATGAACTATACTCACATTTATATTCGATTGCTAAAGCGATGCATTGTCTGGAGTTCAAAATACTAACTATGTGGATCAATTGTGTCAAATAATAACATAGACATGCTCAAATTCGATAGAATCTAGATGTCTGATGGATCAATGACCGCTCCTTACGCGAATTGCAAATATCATGATCCCATCCTAATATTTGGATACAATTTATATCTTTAATCAATGTGTAGAGCAGTCTTTTACGTGTAGTTTCACTCTCCATCGGTGGTATCTCACACATGCTCACACAATCTCTCCCGAGGTGTCTTTCTCGCACACATGCTCTAGATATAACCCTCCCTCTCTCTCATAACCATTTACAACTGTTTTCACTAACCTTTATCACAAGCACTCTTCCTCTCGCAAACATACACACGCACAATCCTCATCGACCCTTTCTATATACATGGACCTGCCTACCTGTCTCATGTACGCACATTATCTTTACGCCTGTCTCTCACACATTGTCTCACACCTCTCTTCCTAATCGACGAGTATGATTCTAGCAGAGCATTCTGTAGGATGCCCCTTAAAGTTAGGTTGGATGAATAGTAATATAAGAGATAAAGGGGTTACCTTAGTCCGAGAACCTAGGGTTACAAATCCTAGCCGGCTTTGTCAGTGGACACAGAGTCCTTCACAATTCTGCTATCTTTGTCTTGTACGACTAGTCATCCATGGGTCTTCCTAAATGCGTCACGGGCCAACCAATGTGGCGCAGGACGGAACAGAACGAAGGGCCTCACCTCGACCCACCGGACCTCACGCGGTGACACACACTCTGCCCCCACGTCTCATTATCTTCTCACACCCACAAATACCAACACAAACACCACACACATAGAAAATTTCTCCTGGTGCCTCTATTCCCTCCCCCCTTGCATATACACACTCAACGGAATGGAATCTCTTGTCGTGACGTCATATTCGTCTCTCTCTCTAGACCACTCTCATTTCTCGTGCTATCTCTCCCACGCCCCCCCGTCGGCCCCTCTATCCATGCCTCTCTCGAATACGTAATACACACACATACCTCTCTAGGCCCCGCCAAATGCATCAACTACACATTCACACATGTTACATCACGTACCCCATTGATCTAAAAAGCCCTCTCTTCATGTTTATTTCGCATACAACATTCCTTTTGAATAAAGTGTGGCCAAAAAAATATTTTAGAGTTTCTACATATATACAACATTACAAAGTTATATGGAGGAGTACAAATGCTAATTTGCATTGCATGGTGCCCACAATGATATTTATTCCGCACTGTGAATTTGTATATTTTTATACTATATACAAAGTTAGTCATAATAAAGAGAAACGAAGAGCATCTCTCTCTCCATCGCATACCCCCTGTACGCCCTTTCACGTATGCATACAAAACTATCTCCAGGTCCTCTAAAAGTAAGCCCCCCTCCTAGAAAATTCAGGCATGTTTCATCTTTCTCTCGCGATATATGCAATGACAATCATTGTATTTGAAGCGAAAGCACGATACGTACATTGGACTTCAGAATCCACTCATTACGGTCACCATTTATGTTTAGTGGTTATTATGCAGTCACGGGCTCACCGTACAACTCTGTATTTGCTCATGACATGACTAGTTGACCAGTTAAACGCTCCACGTGGCACCTCTAGTGTTGCATCACATTATCTCACTACCATCGTGCCCACCTGTCGACTTGTATCTACTCTACATCTACACTCTTATAAAATACATAAAATACACTCTTATAAAAAAACAGAGTTGGTGATGATGGTGTGCCTGCCATCCTGCAATATAGGTCGTCCGATTTATATCTGACGGATAGGAAAGAAACTATGGCAATTTTGCAAAAAGGTACCCACACACCTCTCCACATTTGCAAATAAGGGCTTCCATCGTTCATCCTTTTCTCTCACAAGATAAACAAGTCATACAAATGCATCTTGATGTTACATGCAACGCACGGGCATCTTGCTAGTAAGAATGAAAACAAACGACAAAAAAAATATTTGGACGGTGGTTCGAAGTCATGACCGCGGGCACATCGGACAAGGTGTCCTTGTATTGGTATGCTGAGCCGTCTGTTTTAACACACATGAGCTGGTGTGGTGATTATACACACACGCACGCATGCACACAAACTGCATCCACGCAACACTCACACAAACACATGCACCCACGCACGCACGCAACACTCACACATACACACACAGCCACGCATGCACGCAACACTCACACGCACGCACGCAACACTCACACGCACACACGCACGCATGCATGCACACACCAGTACACCACACGACCAACACACACTCTCATGCTCAAGTGCTCAACCTACACGTGCATGCGCACACATCAGGCCCTGACAGACACATACACAACCAGGTGATTCCCGCGCACGGGTTGGAGCGTTGTCGCGCCTGCGTAAATTTGTGTTTATCTGACCTTTTGCCTGTGCGAACTGACAGGTGGGACCCACAATGAACGTGGTCAATTTAACTAGTCAACATGGCGCCATGCAGACTATTTAGCCGGTCAACAGAATGCAATCCGATGCTGAGCTGTGAGCAAGTGACCGTATAATCACCGCAAAACGTATATATTGACCGTAATCAGCTTATTCTGAAGTTTCGTGACCGTATTACGCTTTTCTCTCTTTAGGCCCTCCAAAACTACATCTCTACATGTTCTCGCATGTTACATCTAACAACTATGCAATACATCACTACTACTACACTCTAACACAATAAATCATATGTGTTTTTAGTTTTACTAGATATCATATTTTTACTTATAATTATTCAGTTTGCATACATTAAAATTGCCTTTGAAATGTATGGCCAGTATCATCTACCACGCGGGAAAAATCCCGCCCTTTCTTGTTTAATCGGGTTTGTATCGATGGATCGTGCGAAATAGCAAAACTATACTAGTACTATACAGTACAAGTGACAGTTCACTGGGCCGTCGTGTCGTCTACTCCTTCGTCGTAAGAGTGGAGCGCTCGCTTTCATAAATCTTCTAGTCCCTTTCGCCAACATGTGGGACATCAAGCTACCGGGTCCACGTGCCATACCAGAATACAGTGCAGAGCAGCCGGGGTGAAGCACCCCAATCATGGCACCGGCGTAGTAATGAGCAATGAGGCGTCAAATCACAAACCTGCACCTTTCCCGCAGTTAATTTGGATGGACGAAGCAACCATCATTTCACTCGTTGCTAAATCCGCTTCTCCCTCATCTTCTTCAACTTAACCACGTGTTGCTTCTACCGTTGTTCTGCCTCATGTGGGACGCGGATCGGCTTGGTAAAGCACTGACACGTGGGACCGCATGTTAGCAAACCGCCAGGACAACGTCCTCCAAAAATAAGGAGCCTAATCCTAGACTTACAAAGGGCTACGTAGCTGCTACGTATACTTTCCATCTAATCTATATATGCCCCCTGATTTTCAGGTGGGGTGGGCCTAATCCTCTCCTTCAATCCAATCAAATAGTCCCACATCACATCAGTTCGTAACTTTACGTAAACCATTACGTGGATGTAGAATTGCTCAAATAAGAAACCTCCCCCGCCATCCGCGCGGCAAAATCACCTCCTTTTTACTAATCTCGATTCTATAATTTTTTAGATCAATATAATTGAGATTTGTATAGATAGCACACAGGAGAAAAACCAAGTGGTACGGATAAGGGCATCCACGATGTGTAGCCAAATGTGAAAATAGCTTTTGGCATCGTGGGAACCATTGTGGACGGTGTTGCCAAAGCGAAAAAGATGGAACCGAAGCTCTGTGATTGATTGATTGAAGGAATAGAAAAATGCAACGTCCCTCCTCTTTCTCCCATGCTTGGACGCATGTAGTACTACAGTATAGAGCACAGAGTCTACTCCCCTGTCCCTTCTATCTCAAATCACAAAGCAGTGAGGCGTCAAATCACAAAAGCACGGACGAAGCAACCATCATTTCACTCTTCGCTGACTCCGCTTCTCCATCGTCTTCTTCAAGAAGCCATCTCACCGCATTAGTTAATCCTACTAGTACTAGTAAAGGACTTCCTAGATGCAAATGGTGTTCTCCGTCGAACACACTTCGCCAAACCACCACAAAAAAATATCGTCGACGTCACCGCAATGGGGAAGGAAGTCAAATATAGTTACTACCTCCATTTTTTTGTACACAAGGCCAGTATATCAAAATTACAATTTGGAAAGGGCCACTAACACTAATCGAGGCAAAATTGATGGGGTTAGCAACCAAGGACATTAATATCCCCTGCATGCATGCGGAAGTGAGAAGGTTGGTTTGCATGGCGCTGTATTAATCAAGCGATGAGGAGTGAGATGGTTAGCTCTTTGGTCTTTGGAGAAGAAAATACGCATTAATTGACACGTGAAATGAGGATTTGTATCGATTAAATCCCGCGAAGGAAAACCCAGCCTTTCTTTTTTAACACTAGTACTCCTAGTACGTACTAAAAAGAAACGGAGGGAGTACGTACTTATCCTGTTTGGGTCTAGGCCTTTCATTGCCAAACTTCGCCACACATTTTTGCCAAGCTTGCCTAAAGTTTTCAAAATGAGAAGGAGGTACACTTGCGCACGGCTATCGCGGTCACACCGCACCCTCACACGGTCGCTCCTGCGCGCCGCGGTCGCGCCGCACCCTCACACAGTTGCTCCTGCACGCCGCAAACCCAACCAAGGGAACGCACCCTCACTGACACGTGCTATCGCATGTGAACACACCAAACTCAGCCATCCTATCTCTGACACATAATTTTCGTTCATAGAGTATGTTTATCCAACCGCATGTTGGGGAGTATCCGTATGGCCCGTGCGGTGGTCTGTTGGGGAAGAAGAAGAGGCGAGGAAGAAGGAAAGAAGGGTTAGGAGACGTAGGATATTCATCCAACCGCCTAAAATGGTAGACTGGCCCAAGTCAGGCGACTTGCATAACAAATATATGTTTCTATACAGCAAAAGATCCATGAAAACAACAACATAAAGAAAAACTATCACTGCTCGCAGAAAGAGATAGCCTCGTCGTCTTTGGTTGCCGGCGCGAACCAGCCGTCGCTGCCGACGTGTGTCTCCGCACCATGGTTGTCCTCAGCCTCCAGCTACTCGCTCAAGCGGAACATGCGGGCACTCTGCATGGACGAGAGCAGAGCCCGGTTCAAGTCAAGGACGTCCGGTTCCGCCTGCAGGAGGGCCTCGATGGCAGCGGCGTACGCGCGCTCTGCGTCGAGTCGAGCCTCCGCCGCCCAGCTCAAGTCCAGGATGTCCTATTCCGCCTGTAGGAGGGCGTCGATGAGAGCGGCATCCGCGCGCTCTGCATCGAGTCAAGCCTCTGCCGCCCGGTTCAAGTCCAGGACGTCCGGTTCCGCCTACAGGAGGGCCTTGATGGCAGCGTCATCCGCGCGCTCCGCCTCAAGTTGAGCCTCCGCCGCCTGGTTCACATCCACGACATCCTATTCCGCCTGCAGGAGAGCCTCGATGGCAGCGGCATGTGCATGCTCCGCATCGAGTTGAGCCTCTGCCTCCCGGTCCTCCTTTAGTATCGCCATGTTGAACCGCTGGTCCGCCTGCACCATGCGGGACTCGGACGTCGGCACGAAGTCGACGTCCATCGTCTCATATCCATCGGGGGCCTTCTGCGCCGCGACCTCCGCCATGAACATTGGATCGGCTTCGTCCTCCTCGTAGCTTGGCTCCAGAGAACTCGGGGATTGGCCCGCCGCAAAGCGAGCTTGGGAACGGAGGTCTATGGCGCCGACTGCCACCGCGATTTCTGCGTGGCGCTCCAGCGTCAGCATCTTGTAGTAAGTGATCTTGCGGCGCACCATGGCTTTTCGGCGAACTAGTGGATGCTTGATGCGGGCTAGGGGATCGAAAGGTGGGGGAATGGGCTAGAGATTTGGTGTGGTTTTAGGGCAGTGGCTGGCGTTGGCCGAGCAGCGAAGGTTCTGGTGTGAATAGTGGTTTCGGTGACGACCGGTCAATCGGTTTTGACTGTACATTGCTCTTGTCGCATTCGCGTTGCAGCCCAGGACGCTGGACCCTCCACGTCGCCCACCGAATGGAACGCGCTTTGTCTTGCGTTTTCGCTTGCTTGTGGGACCACAATTGAGAGCAAACCGACGTCCCTCCCCCTCCCCCGCCCGCGTCATTTATTATACCACCACTCCCTTCGTTTTATGCGGAGTAAATAAAAACAGAGGGAGTATTACTACGGATGAGGATCCCCTGACGTGGCTGAACCCATTGAGTAACTGACATGCGGGGCCTAGCAAGCATGGGGTCCGCCAGTAAGTGACCGAAAGGGAGGGTAAGGCAGGGATACCAACGTCAGAGGATCCACTTCCACTATACTACTTTGACCAAATGTTAGAGTAATAATATATGACATGCAACTTACACAAATGTTAGAGTAATAATATATGACATGCAACTTACACAAAGCATACAGGGTCTAATGCGTTTTTCGAGGCTAACTTTGACCAAATGTTAGAGTAATAATATATGACATGAAACTTACACAAAGCATACGGTCAAATTCGTATGTGAAAGGAGTTTCCAATGATATAATTTTCACATTATACATCTCATGTACTATTAATCTTGTCAATAGTCAAATTGGAAACCATCTCGAGTACAAATCTAGGAGTACGTACGAATCTAACAATATTGATTGGGCGTTGTTGAATGTTGATACCTTTTTTATCAAAGTAGATATACTTTGACTACACATAAAACTTATATGTAAACTATTCCCTCCTTCCATCTGTATAGGTCCTAATTCGTTTTCGAGGCTAACTTTGACCAAAAGGTAGAGCAATAATATATGACATGCAACTTAAATAAAGCATACCATCAAATTCGTATGTGAAAGGAGCTTCCAATGATATAATTTTCGCATTATACATGTCATGTACTATTAATCTTGTCAATAGTCAAAGGCGGTCTTGAAAATGCATTAGACCCAATATAGATGGAAGGAGGCAGTAGAAAGGATAGGAGGGAGTATATTGTACGTTCAAAAATGAAACGAACATTGAATACCCTTTATATATGATTTGCGGATGCTATGATCATCGGTTCAAAATTTTGAATCCGCCTTAGGTATCACGTGTCCCCACTCGTTCCCTCTTGATTTCATCTCGGGGTCCGGAGATCTATTAAAAGAGGACTAGGGTGGGTACATGCGAATGATACTCGGCGGAATGTTCAAATGAGGCATGCGGGAGGATGGACTCGATTGGAGGGCCACATGATCGATGGAGAAGAGGGTTGGAGAGGAATGATAAATAATGAAATGCCACATGATTATACTTGAACGGCTCAAATAAACAATAAGTTGTCTCGCTTGGCCTACATAGTGAAAGGCCTAATGCGCAACGCGGAGCACTGACGCTCGAATATGGCCGGGAAAACAGGGAAACAAACATGTGGGGCACACCCGTCGGGATGATGTAGCGCAGACTAGTCCAACGGAGGAGCTGGCCCACGACCTCCTAGCCACCGACAACCATTCATGTGGGTCGTTGGGGCCAACAACAGGGCGCAGCTCCAGCACCGCCTCTGGACACGACGACCGCGGTGAGCGACACGCTCATATCGTCGCTAGACACGGTCGGTTTCAGTTTGCCGAGGGTGGCGTTAGTGCTGTGGCACAACCAACGGTATGTTTGGTTTGTGCCCAAGGTTGCCCCATCAAAGCATTGGGTAGCCAAAAGTTTGGTTGAGGTATTGGTTGCCCATGATTTGGCCGACATTGGCAAGAAAAATGAACTTGAGTTGGCTAGAGTTCATTGGCATGCCAAAGAAATGGCAACCATCCAAACAAAGACCAATCTTTGGCTCATGACCAAAATTTTGGTTGAGGTATTGGTTGCTCATGATTTGGCCGACATTGGCAAGAAAAATGAACTAGAGTTGGCTAGAGTTCATTGGCATGCCAAAAAAAATGGCAACCATCCAAACAAAGACCAATCTTTTGGTCATGACCAAAATTTTGGCAAGGTGCACTTTGGCCACAATCCAAACACATCCCAACACCCGGCTCGTCGAGGATGCACGGGGCGCCGCGACGCATCCGCGAAGTGGTGTAGCGCGGCCAACTGCATCCTCCAGACCTGAGACCATGCCGGGTCGTCTTGCTTTTTCAATGACATGCGGGGATCGCATGTGAGCAAAGGGCATCTCCAACGTTGGCACGACCGCAGCTGACTACCCTGGCACACAAAAACCCTCGTCCCTCACGCTGTCGCGCGGTGCATTCCCAGCCGGCGCCAGCTGCCTGCATTCATGTCGTCCGTTCGTATGTCATCATTAAGAGGCTCGGTGCCCGAGGAACAACTCCGGCGACTTAATGACGCACCCGGACGCTTGGCCTCACCGGAATGCGCTACTTAAAGCGGCAACGCCCAGCTAACCTCCACACCATAGCGCATCGTCCTCCTACCTGAAACCACATCTGCTATGACCGCAAGCGCGAACGCTCTGCGGGAGAGCTTGTCTTCAGGGATGGAGCTCGAGGTCGCCCCCCTCGCTGAAGTCGCCGCACAAGCAGTGGCCACGCTGGCGGCCGACGACGGGAGCACCGTCAGCCACGCGTCCTACTTGCCGCCATCCAACGTCCGGCACCGCCGAGGTCTGGGACTCCTCCGAGGATGAGTAGGGCATGGGAGGCGGCAGTGCATGGTGTGCCAACTGGCCGGTCCGTCTCCCGTGTTCTACTTTTCCTCGTCGGAGACCGCACCCTCACTTCACGGGTCTTGAACCCCGCCCCCGTACATGGAGATCACAGATGGAGGACGTCGGTCGCCGTCGCAGAATAGGTTTAGGGTCGGGTTTATTTTATTTTTTTGTCCTATAAAAGTTCAAAATGTAATGAAAATCTACCGTGTTTGCATTAATCTTGGCCGGTGTATATGAACTTTCACAATAATATACATATTGTAGGAGTACTAGCAAGATGCCCGTGCGTTGCACGGAAGATCAAGATCTTGTGGGAGAAAAGGATGAACGAGGGAAAGCCTTATCTGCAAATGTGGAGAGGAGTGCGGGTAAATTGTCATAGTTTCCTTCCTATCCGTTAGATATAGATCGGACGGCCTATATTGCAGGATCAGACACATCTTTCTACATCTACGGGAACCTACAAAAGGGTTAACGTAAATAGCCTCTCTCTCCTCCACTGATTTTCATGGTGTGGGCCCCTCCCTCCCCCCAATCTACAGTCAACAGCTCACACATTTCACATTACGTTAATTACGTAGGTGTAGTATTACTCGTCCTAAAAAACCCAACTAAGCCAACCTCCCAGCATATCACGCGAGAAAAGACCCGGACGCACCGTTTTAGTCGGGATTACCGGATTACTTGTAGTAGTATCGATGGATCGCGCGAAGCAACATATTTTTTTTGTGGGGGCGAAGCACCTAGTTTAAAAGGAAAAAATGTGGTACACTCACATCACTCCTGTCGCGGTCGCCTTGCACCCCACACACGTTCGGTCCTGCACACGGCTCACGCAAACGGAACGCGCTTCGGCTTGCCTCTTCACTGACACGTGGGACTGCACTTGGAGAAACCGATCATGCGCCAAACTCCCCCGCCCACCGCGCGAAAATCCTCCCCCCCACACCCAAAAATTCCCCCCAAATCCGATTCAACCGCCCTTCGGCCAACTAGCCAATAATATTCCCCAAACCTCCCTCCCCCCTGTCCCCCTCCACTCCATTCGCTCCACCAAAGCCGCCCTCCCTGCCGCGCCGATACGTCGGCGCCGCGGTTCAGCGATCCTCTAGCTCCCACAGTACGCTCTCGTAGACTGCCGTCCTCTAGCCGCGCCACCACCTCTAGCTACGTTCTTGTGGAGGCGCACGACGGTCAGCGCCGCCACCGCTGGCGACGTTCGTATGGAGACGCACGGCGGTCAGCTTCTCCCACGGTACTCGCATTCTAGACTGAGGCCCCGTTCATGTCGGTGTAGCGCTGAATGTTAGCTGATAGACGCTGTTAATCTCACTGTTTGCCAAAGTAGTTTACTGTCAATATGCTCTGCTTAAGAAGCTTCCTTGCCCTGTTCTACACTCAATCTGCTTAGCTGAGATGGCATGCCAAGGATGATTAGTTGCTAAAATATCCTGCCATATATTTATTGTGATGTAGATTGTCATGGTCTAGTAGCCAATCTGTTAGGTGAAATAGCTCTGCACCGTTTTATACTCGATCTTTGTTGCTGCGATGGCCTTTGATAGTTCGATGGCTGTGTGCTCGGCCTCATTGACTGCTGAAACAGCCTGCCATAATTTGGCACTCAAATCTGTTTGCTGAATTAGCTTTACATATATTTCTTTACTTAGATCTGCTCGTCCAAATATCTTTCCATAGCTTTAGACATCGACCTAGGTATTTTTTTCTGGACTTCATAAAAAAGCATATATGTTTTCCTGTAATATCTAGTAGAAGAACTAATTTGTATGTCTAATAGATGGACAGGACTTGGATAACTTCTGCTCAAAGATTCTCCGCTGCATATGTCGAGGGGGTTGAAAACTTCATGAACTTTATCAGAGCTGAGTATGGTGGTTCTAAATCAGATGTGCTCTGCCCGTGTAGCAGTTGTATGAATTCAGTTACAAGACCCCAGTCAACTGTGCAAAATCATCTACACTTGTATGGGATGTCGGTCACATATACTAGGTGGGTTCATCATGGTGAAGCTGTGAATGTCAATGTTATTTACTACGTGGAAGCAGCAGATCACCATCTTGATCTGCCTGATGCTCAAGTGGAAGAGGAGGATGAGGTGGTGGTGGCAGAGCCAGTGAGTTTGACCAACATTGAAACAATGCTACGAAATGCTCGTGCATTCTGTGAACTTTCACCTGCAGAAGAAAAATGGTGGGCCCACATGTTGGAACAATGCAACGTTGCTGTCACCCCAGGAAATAAGCTGTCAGTATTCTCAGCTATGGTCACCATTCTTCAGGTGAAGACATCTGAGTGGATGACCAACAAATCATTTGATGCGATGTTGGCTGCTTTCCGCGAATCTTTCCCAGATGCATCTGATCTGCCACACACCTATCCTTCATGCAGTTGGAATTGGATATGATATGATCCATGTTTGTAAGAATAATTGTGTTCTGTTCTGGAAGTATTATGCCAACTTAAGTGAATGCCCAAAATGCAAATCATCAAGATGGAAAGATGGCGATGTTGTGAAGAGGATTCCTCATAATGTTCTGATACATTTTCCAATTACACCAAGATTGCAGAGGTTGTTTCATGATGCTGAAACAAGAGAGGATGTACCGTGGCATTCTAGGAACCAGGAGTACAGAGATCAGAATGTAATGAGCCATCCATCTCATGGTAGTGAGTGGAAAAGCTTCAATGATAAACACAAAGAGTTTGCTGTTGACCCGAGAAACATTAGACTTGGCTTAGCTTCAGATGGATTTAACCCATTTGGCCACCAGAGCGCCACATATAGCATGTGGCCAGTGCTTGTTATCCCTTACAACATGCCTCGAAATGTTTGCACCAAAGAATCAAACTACATGATGGCCTTGCTCATCCCAGGTCCAAAAAGTCCTGGAAAGGATTTTGATTTGTTCATGGAGCTTCTTGTGGAGGAACTTCAACAGCTATGGAAGGGTGTTCTCACTCGAGACCTATATAGCAGCTCACCAGCTGATTTCTTTCTACGTGCTGTTATAATTTGGTGCATCCATGATTATCTGGCTTTGGGCACTACGTCAGGGAGAACGACACATGGTTACAATGCATGTGTTCGCTGTGACAGGAATCCGCTGTCATACGCAATACTTAGCAAGATCTGTTACATTGGACACCGTCGTTTCCTTGCCAAGGACAAGCCGCTTCCTAGAAAATACTGAAGACATGTGTTCAATGCAAAGCATGAAACCCGTGATGCGCCAAAGAGGCTCACCGCCGATGAGTTGCAAGTGGAATTAGAGAAGGTCAGGCATATTACACCAGGAAACCATCCTGATAATGGTAGCGGGAAAAGGAAGCATGGCAGGGCAGAAGAGAGATTATTGTTTACCCGCAGGTCCACTTTGTGGGACTTGGAGTATTGGAAAGATTTGGATCTGCGACATAATCTTGATGTGATGCACATCGAGAAAAATATATGTGACAGCATTATCGGCACACTTCTTAATACTGAAGGCAAGACGAAAGATACCTTAAATTCTAGGATTGATTTGACACACCTGGGTATCAGACAGGATTTGCAGGTGCAAGATGAAGGTAAACCACAGGATATGGCACCAGCTGTGTACGTCTTGGACAAGGTAAAAAGAAAAGAATTCTGCGAGGTCCTGTCACGTGTGAGATTCCCACATGGATTTGCTTCCAACCCTGAAAGGAGAGTCAGTGCAGATGGAAACAAGGTACAAGGGTTGAAAACTCATGACTGCCACGTCCTACTTAAAAGGGTTTTACCTGTTATCCTTAGAGGATTGGGCTGCCCTGACTTATACAGAGCAGTTGCAGTGGAAACAAGGTACAAGGGTTGAAAACTCATGACTGCTACGTCCTACTTCAAAGGGTTTTACCTGTTATCCTTAGAGGATTGGGCCGCCCTGACTTATACAGAGCAATTGCAGAGTTGGGACAATTCTTCAGGGAACTTTGTAGTAGGAATATCAGGATAGATGCTTTGGAGCGTCTTAGAGACAAGATACCAACTATCCTATGCGACCTTGAGAAGATATATCCACCAGCCTTCTTTGATGTGATGGTGCATTTGGCTGTTCATCTACCTGATGAGGCACTACTTAGAGGTCCAGTACAGTATGGCTGGATGTACCCTATTGAAAGGCGGCTAGGCACTTTCAAGGGCTATGTTAGGAACAGAGCTAGACCCGAGGGTTCCATTGCAGAGGCCTACATTGCTACAGAAGCATTGACATTCTGCTCAAAATACATTGAAACAACTGATCAGCTTAGCAAAGAGGTGGGTGAAGACAATCCCGGACTCAATGTTCTCGATTATTCTGTTCGAGTTACAGGGAAGAGTCGACAAGAGGACAAACCTGAAGATTTGGACAAAATGGTTTGGTATGTGTTGAATAACTGTCCTGAGATACTACCTTATATCAAGTAAGTGCAGTATTGTAGCTTATACATTGTAATCTACCAAACTTGTAGCACATTCTTATATATTTAGATGTTTGACGCGATCACTATGTTGTGCAGCATCTACAAAGAGGAGTTACTGCCGCAAAATCCAAGAAACATTGACAAACTGGTTATGGAAGGATTTGCGAAATGGTTCAAGAACCATGTAAGCTTTTGAAGTGCATTGTCAGTTTTTTTTAATATATTGAGTACATAAGATGATCAGCTTGTCTATTTTCTAACCATAGGTTAAGAAGATGCGGGAGGATGGGCAGGCAGTTGATGATGCCCTTTACTCACTAGCAATGGGTCCTGATACTCGGGTAAGACATTATGAATCTTGCATCGTTGGAGATGTGTGCTACAACACCCTTGCACGAGACGATGGCAGGAAACACAAAACAGTGCCATCATGAGCACGAATACGTATGACAAAGAGACAACTGAAATGTATGCTAACATAAGAGACATTGTTTAGTTGTAGTATATCTCCAGTTTAGAGGATCATCGGTGTGTGGTTCTGTTGTGCTGTCGTTGGTATAACTTGTTTTCCAGGATCGCAAAACCCAGAGCTGATGATTATTTCAAATCCATCAATGTCAAGGCGGCGTACCAGACCAACGAGCCTTTTATTTTGGCAAATCAAGCAACACAGATATTTTTCTTTGAAGACACATTTGCACGTAGCGATGACTGGAGAGTATTGCAAAGGTTTGAGCAGAGGAATTCATTTAATGAAGTTGCACAACAAGATGATGCTTACACTGCTCCTGATGTACTAGATAACACAGATGTTCCTAATGTCTTTGAGAACCATCACGTCAATGACGTCAGCGAAAAGATTGCCTGTCGTGCTGTGGACATACAAGAGTTGATCAAGAAGAAGCCAACGTTCGAGGACGTTGAGGACGAAGAAGAAGATGACACCATGGGAAATTACGATTCATACTGATACACATGGCGAAGATGTTGACGCTGCTGCTGCGGATGATGATTACATTGCTTTTGTCGTATTTGCCTGTCAGAAGACGTTTTTCTATCTACTATGTGAATTTGTGTTTGCTATGACAACTGAAACCTGATGAACATGTTGTTTAGTATTTTGCTGTGGGAACATCACTTGTTATGTATGCTGATTTGTGTTTGGTGATTGTATGACAACTAAAACATGATGACATTGTTGTTTAGTTGTACTCATATTTGGCTGTGAAACTTGAATTTGATGACATAGTTTGCTGTTGGACTGCAATTTGCTCGACGTCTTCGAATGAGAACAAAGTTGACCTGATAGGGCCTCTGCTATTTATTTATTCATAAGAGCAAAAGGGGATACCCCCTGATTTCCATTAATAGAAATCATTAGATGTTCAAAACACTATGCCCAGCCTGCTACACAGGTTTCATTCATTACTAGTTTCAGCAAAGTGCTCATGTCGTAGCCACTGAATACATCACGAGTGCTACATACACTACAAATAAAGAGACAATCATCCTATAGAGCACATCGATTTTGCCCATTATCTTCACAAGCTCTTTCATCTCCTCATTGCTGTCAAGGCCGTTTAGCAGCTGTTGCTTGGCCACGATCAAAGGAACTGCATCTTTAACCTTCTGCTCTGCATCTTCCTCTTCTACCATTCCTTCAGTTACTTGTCCAACACCCCAACCTACTGGTATTGGGATTCCTCGGCTAACCAAATAATCAGCATAATTGCATTCCCCCACATCAGCAACTTCCCAGAAATACAAATCACATGAATCTTCCCTTTTCTGCACGAATCAAATTGGTAGATCATCAACCAAACTATTAAAAAAATCAGTAACTGAAAGCAGCAGAACAACACTTAAACATATTATTACCCCATGATTCGGGCATTTGTAGAAGACTCGGCTAGGGTTGCAGATTGTGGTTGAGACGCGGTGGATGACTCTGCGTGATTTGCAGCAGTGGCACCACACCAACGGCAGCGGGTTGCGATGAGCAATCGGCTGTAGTGCGCGTGCCGGCGAGGGTGTGATGAGACCCACAGGCGATGGTACGGGTTGCGACTTGGCGCATATCTGGTTGTTGCCTGCTGAAGAGCAGGTGGACGAGCAGCCAGCGGACATGGTTGCTGTGGACAGAGCTTCTGATGCTAGGCAGAGTAAGTAGAGAAGAGGAGAAGCGAACGTTGGATATGTCAGCTTCATTACTTGCAGAGTAGCATAGCACCATATATAGTCATAGTCTAGGTTTGGATACGAACCAGCTATAGGAGCACGTCTTTCTTTTTTCTAAAACTCGGCAACGTCTCTTTACTGGTACACTAGCTTGTTCTGTACGCCTTCCCAAGTCTTTGATTTCCTTTCCCTTTTTTTGCGAGGACCTGATAGCTGGGACCCACCGGAAGGGCCACTGTATTTCACGAAAAAAACGTCCCCCCCGCTGACATGTCGGACCCACCAGCTATACCTTCGCAGTCAAGGAAGTGCCTCCTTATTACGCACAAAAAAATGAATACCCCCCTGCTAGCTGGGACCCACCATAGTGGGAGGATGACTTGTGGGCCAACAAAGTTGACGGGGACAGAGGGCTTTGTCAACTTAGTCAATATGAACGATTCTAGCTCCAGTGACCGTACGATGTCCATCCAACGGGCGTAGTGCTTCTTCAACCTCTGGTCTTCTTACTCCAGCCGCCCAAAGCAGCGCCGGTCGTGCCGCATGCTCCTGCCTCCCGTGGCCAGCTGTGCTGCCACGAAGGCCTCACCGCCCCCTACTATTCCCACCGCTGGCCAGGCCCTACGGCGACAGCAGCCTCACACCGCAGCCGAACCAGTGAACCCTTGTACTCCTCTCCGCGCGGGCTTCCACTGTCGCGTCTTCCCCGACTCCGCGTCGTCCCCTTCCTAGGCCTCGCCGTCATCCACCGCCATGGTGCTCTCCGCGCGGCGTGGTCAACGTTGTCAAGGAACGACTTCCATCGGAAGAGTACTGTACATGGAGAGGCTGACAACTGGGTCCACGGCCACAGCCCAGTTTTTTTGTTATTTGCCAAGTAAGTCGCTTTGTCAGGCCTATTGGGCTGCAAATCTTTCAAGAAGAGGAGAGCTTTCATTCGGCTGGTCGAGAAAATGGCCCATCAGTAATGAGAAATGGGCTGTACATTTTTAAAACACATCAAACCGGCAATTAGTTTCAAATATCTTTTTTTTCATTTCAAGATTTTAAATTACATTAATTTTTATGCGTGGAGAATTTGTTGGATTTTATATTGATATACATTTATTTTTAAAATCAGTTTGAATGTGAGTCGAAATTTCGGGATTAAAAACAGTTCGGACCGCACCGAAATATGCAAAATTTCGTATAATTTTTTAACCGTGGCCACAATTTGGGCTGTAATGCTAACAAAAAGAACATGGGCTCCAAAAAATCTTAAGAATTAGCAAATGGGCTGAAAATTATTAGAAATAATGGCAGATGGGGTGTATGCTGTTTTCCACAGATTTGAGGCTTTCCTAAAAAAAGGTTGACACACAAGCAGTGACCGTTGGATGTCCATCCAACGACCGTCGTGCTTCTTCAATCTCTGCTCTTCCTGCTCCAGCCGCTCAAACAGGCACCGGCGGGACTACATGCTCCCTCCTCCCCGCGGCCGGCTTTGCTGCCGCGCAGGGCCTCACCGCCCCACCGTACTCCCATCGCTGGCTTAGCCATCCCTCTACTCACCCACACCTGCTGTTATTCTCCGGCGATGGCAGACGAACCAGTAAACCCTTGTACAGTCGTACTCCCCTCCGCGTGGGAAACAACTGCCGAGTCTTCACTGCCTCTGTGTCGTTCCCTTCCTAGGCCTCACCGTCGTCCAGCGCCCTGGTGCTCTCGGCGCGGCCTGGTCAACGTGGTCAACGACCGACATGCATCTGAAGTGGACTGTACATGGAGAGGCCGACAGCTGGGTCCACGGCCGCACGCAAGGAAATGCCTCCTTATTACGCGCAAAATAATGATTCCTCCACCTGACATCAGGGACCCATCGAAAGGGCCTCTGTATTTCACAAAAAAACGTTACTGCCGCTGACAGCTCGGACCCACCAGCTATATCTTCGCACGCAAGGAAGTGCCTCCTTACACAAAAAAAAATGAATACTCCCCCTGTTAGCTGGGACCCAGTATAGTGGCAGGCTGACTTGTGGGCCTACTAAGTTGACGGGGACGGAGGGCTTTGTCAACTTAGTCAATAATGCACGATTCTAGCTCCAGTGACCGTACGATGTCCATCCAATGGCCGTAGTGCTTCTTCAACCTCTGGTCTTCTTGCTCCAGCCGCCCAAACCAGCGCCGGTCGTGCCTCGTGCTCCTGCCTCCCGTTGCCGACTGTGATGTGGCGGTGGCCTCACCGCCCCCTACTACTCCCACCGCCGGCCAGGCCATCCCTCTACTCACCCACACCCCCTGTTACTCTGCGGCGACGGCAGCCTCACACCGCAGCGAACCAGTGCCCTCGTACTCCTCTATGCGTGGGCATCCACTGTCGTGTCTTCCCCGGCTCCGCTTCGTCCCCTTCCTAGGCCTCACCGTCGTCCACCGCCCTGGTGCGCTCGGCGCGGTGTGGTCAACGTGGTCAAGGAACAGCTTCCATCAGACATGGACTATACGTGGAGAGGCTGACAGCTGGGTCCACGGCCGCAGCAAGGAAGTGCCTCCTTATTACGTGCAAAATAATTATTCCTCCACCTGACAGCAGGGACCCACCGGACGGGCCAGCAGTATTTTGCGAAAAAATTGTTTCCCCTGACTGCTGGGACCCACCGGACGGGCCACCGTATTTCGTGAAAAAAATGTTCCTCCCGCTGTCAGCTCGGACCCACCGGAAGTGCCTCCTTATTACGCACAAAAAAATGAATACTCCCCCGGCTAGCTGGGACCCACCTTGGTGGGTGGATGACTTGTGGGCCTACTAAGTTGACGGGGATGAAGGGCTTTGTCAACTTAGTCAATATGAACGATTCTAGCTCCATTGACCGTACAATGTCCAATCAATGGCTGTAGTGCTTCTTCAACCTCTGGTCTTCTTGCTCCAGCCGCCCAAAGCAGCGCCGGTCGTGCCGCATGCTCCTGCCTCCCGTGGCCGGCTGTGCTGCCGCGGAGGCCTCACCGCCCCCTACTATTCCCACCGCTGGCCAGGCCCTGCAGCGACGGCAGCCTCACGCCGCAGCCGAACCAGTGAACCCTCGTACTCCTCGCCGCGCGCGCGGGCTTCCACTGCCGCGTCTTCCCCGGCTACCCATCGTCCCCTTCCTAGGCCTCGCCGTCGTCCACCGCCTTGGTGCTCTCAGCGCGGCGTGGTCAACATGGTCAAGGAACGACTTCCATCGGACGTGGACTGTACGTGGAGAGGCCGACAACTGGGTCCACGGCGGCAGCAAGGAAGTGCCTCCTTATTACGCGAAAAAATAATGATTCCTCCACCTGACAGCAGGGACCCACCAGACGGGCCACCGTATTTCGCAAAAAGAACGTTTCCCCCTGACTGCTGGGACCCACCAGCAACACCTTCGCACGCAAGGAAGTGCCTAACAGTCGGGACCCACCTGGTCAAAGCGTACGTAGTGTTGTCATTCTGGTCGCGAACGTGTACGTACATATATACTGGTGGATGTAGAGGCGCGCACGTGTCGTAGTAGAGGCGCGCACGTAGCATGTACACATACGTACAGCGGCCAGGGTGCAAGAAAGAACATACTGCCACGTATGTGTACATACGGGTGGGGTCTCGAACGCCTACTCATGCATATGTACGGCGAGGGCTCGTGTACATGGCTGGGTCGGAACGGAGAAACAGCATCGTCGTCGTGTTCATGGGGAGGCAACGGAATGCGTCGTGTTCCTCGGGAGGCAACGCGGCTGGGTCGGAACGGAACGCGTGGTCGTGTTCATCGGGAGGGCTTGGACGGAAGAGGCGATGGAAACGTGGCCTAGCGTACCGCACAACGGAGGAAACAGACCTCGTACGGTCGAAACCGGGGTCCTGTTGATCGGGAGGGGTGTGGCGTACTGCAAAACGGAGGAAACGGACCTCCTATGGTCGAAACGGGGGTCCTGTTGACCGGGAGGGGTGTGGCGTACCGCAAAACGAAGGAAACGGACCTCCTACGGTCGAAACGGGGGTCCTGTTGATTGGGAGGGGTGTGGCGTACCGCAAAACGGAGGAAACGGACTTGTGTTGGAGCGCTACGGTCAAAATGGGGGTCCTGTTCATCGGGAGGGGTGTGGCGTACCGCAAAACAGGACTCCACGGGATACTGTTCATCTCCACCGTCGACCCCCTCCAGCCTCCACGAGCTACTGTTCATCCACCGTCGACCTCCTCCAGCCTCCATGGGGCTCCTGTTCATCCAGCCTCCACCGCGCGCTACTCCACCGGCTACTGTTCAACCACCCCTCCACCGTCTACTGTTCATCCAGCCCTCCACACCACGGGGGCCTGTTCAACCACCCCTCCACCGTCTACTGTTCATCCTGCCCTCCACACCACGGGGTCCTGTTTATCCACCCCTCCATGGGCACCCCTCCACCGTCTACTGTTCATCCAGCCCTCCACCACACCACGGGGTCCTGTTCATCCAGAGGCAACGCCACCGCTCACTGTTCATCCACCCCCCGGCAACGCTCACTATTCATCCCATCGATCGGCTTCAGTTAGCAGCAGTAGCCAAGGAATCGCTCGATCGGGTTCAGTTAACAGCCATCGATCGATCGCTCGGGTTCAGTAACGCGTAGCCTGCAGTGCAATCGCTCGGGTTCAGTTAGAGCCCAATGCCTCGCTCAGGTTCAGTTGGAGCCAATGCCTTGCACACATGCGCGTACGTGTACGAGAGAAACGTGCATCACTCAGCCCCCGACCTCCCACCATAACCGGGAACTCCCCGAAATTTTCCTCCCCCTCGCTTCTACCACGGTTTTTTCCATCATGGACGGCCCAAAGAATGTCATGCAGCTGCGTCTCCGGCCTGCCCAGGACGAAAAGCCCATTTTCTGTCATGATTTTTTGTCATAGAAGTAGGAGCCCACCACATCTATGATGATACCGGGTTTTGTCACAATTATCGTCATAGAAGTGTCATATGTATGACAGAATTTTTTTTCATTTGGCCCAAAATGTCACGAATGTGTCTTTTTTTGTAGTGATGCCGAATCGCACTATCGGATACACACCGTTTTTATGGTGTATGGCGCAGAAGCGGTACTGCCCTACGACATCATTCATGACTCACCTCGAGTGCGCATGTACGAAGAGAAAGAAGCCGAGCTTGATCGTCAGGACAGTTTAGATGCCCTAGAGGAGGAGCGTGATGTTGCAAAGGCCCGCTCCGCATTCTATCAGCAATAGGCTTGAAGGTATCAAAGCAGAGAAGTACGGGCCAAAACTTATAACGTTGGCGAACTCGTTCTACGCCTACCGGAGAAGAGAAAGGACAAGCTCAAGCCCAAGTGGGAGGGTCCCTTCATCATCGATAAAGTTCTCACTGGTGGAGCGTACCTTCTGCGTGATGAATTGGACAATCGACTCGAGCCAAACCCATGGAACACGGCCAGACTCCGACGATTCTATGCCTAGTGCCGGACTCTGTGTTCGTCTCCTTACCTTCGCCCTTATATATCCGCTTTCTGTCTTTCTTTCTTCCTTTTTTCATGGCCTTCAAAGCTTAAAGTGTGTCTTGACTACACAATCTTGACGCGCCGTGCGCGCTCATTATACCTGGGGGATTTTTATACAAAAGCTTAATATAATTATCTCCCGGGCTTTATCCCACTACATATGCGTCGCTTCTCCATATGTACCTTTTTTGGCCATTATATGCATCGATATGACTTAAGTTTTGGCCAGCTGGGTTGCCTGGCTCCTGTGTTTATGCCCTACACTCTAGTTAGTTCGGCTAGGGCATAAGGGGAGCACCTCTGCGATTGCTACTGCCGGGTCAGCGGATGTGTACCTCAGACTAGGTGAAGCCGAAAGCTAGCATTCTTAAGGGAATATTCGGTCGGTGAACAAAAGATATTTTTCCTATTGCAATACATGCCCCTAGATGTTTATATCCTGCGTCTCTTTTTGCAGTTCGGACATGCACACTAATGCGTGCGTACCCAGGGAAAGGAACCCTTAACGGAACTATTCTCCCTGGAAGATGTTTCTTACTATCCATCTAATATAACATAGCTAGTTGGGTACTTATCTGTTCAAGCACTTATGACCCCTACGCCTGGTTTCCACGCGTACCCCGGTTTTCACATAACTGAGCGGGTATTCGGATACGCTCCGGACTGTCGGGTCCGAAGGTTGAAGCGAAAAGGTCCGCCATGACAAATGATTTACAATCCGGCTAGGGACAAAATATGTCATTTGAAGTACACAGTCACTTAGACTGACTAAATTCTTCTTCCATACCATCCAACAGGCTGTCTAGCCTACAATCCTGTTGGGAATACTTTGCGGCTAAACCTACCTAGTCATATACCAGACTAATGGGGATCTCTTTCACATCTGACCCTACAGGTCCGACCTCGGCCATGTGGTTCGGGTCAGCCTTGGTGTATTGCATCTTCACTATAGCCTAGGCTTCCCTGGCACCTTGTTGGTAGGCCGATATCTTCCATAATCGGTAGCGCCGCCGCGCTCCCTTGAGCATCTCTACAAGCTACCCCATGCCTCCTGGCAGGGAGGCAGATGGCCACAAGGCCTGGGCAATGCCCTGCATCACCTGCCGAACTTGTTCGTGCAGTTGTGAGAGCTCTTGTAGAAGATCGCCTGCAGATCCGGGCATCTCCTCTTCGGGACGACCTGTCAGCATACCTACAAACATAACTCTGTTAGCCCGTTTCTTCGCCGAACTCAATAAAAGTTCATTCGAGCACTTACTAAAAATGCCGCGTCGAAGCCTCTTATTCTCCTTCACGGAGTCAGGAAGCTGGGCCCGAACATCTTTCAGTCCAACGCCCAGCCGGGTATTGGCATCCTAGAGATCGTTTTTCTCCCGCCTAACCCGCGTAAGCACGCGCTCGCCAGCCTCTAGCTATCATTGAGCATGTTGCTTATCCCCTTGTACGATCTCCGGATTCACTCCAGGATTATCTGCAGAATCTATTGTTAGATTTGCATGCATGTCGAATACTAACTAGTACATGTCATTTCATTCTTTTCGATCACGACAAGTATTACCATATGGGGCCTTCTTGGACTCCTCCATTCCAGCAACTGCGGCCCGTAGCTGGGCTTTGTAGTCCTCCAGCTCTTGAGACAACTGGGTATTCTTCTCCATAAGAACGTATGCATACAATGATCTTTAAATCAGTTGCGCCAACTGTTTTAAGTCTCAGGGGCTACTGATATACAATTATAAGATTTTTCTTACCCGTATATCCTTTACATACTGGTCCGTGGCTCTGGCAATGCCATTTTGAGCAGCTTGCATGTACGCGTCTCCTGAGTTGAAGGCATCGAACGCCTCTTCGTAGAAACTAGGGTCGCGGAGTACGGCCCGGTGACGCCTGTGATTCATGGCGCTCTCCACTTTGGAATTCGTAGCAGACAATCTATTTGCATCCTCTGTAGGAGGAATATCCGACGTTGTCCCCACGTTAGCATCTGCTCGTAAGTCCGGCTCTGGAGTCCGACTGGTGGAGGTATGGCCGGCAGGCTCTCCGGACACGGTCCGGCGAGCGTTTTTTCTGCCAGGAACCATGGACATTATTATATTTTAAAGACGATGACCACGGAGCAGGGTATTTCATACCTCTACGACGACGTCTCAGTCCTGACCGCCTTCCTTTAAAGCCTACCCGGCTTCGGTGCCCCTTGTTGATGAGTCACTATGGGTTCGGCACGGCGCCCCGATGGCCTTCCCTGTAAGACGCAATAGATGTGCGGTGGGTAAAGTGCAAAGAAGGGATCCTTCTCGGAAGTTGGGACTCCGTTTTTAATTACATGCGATGCAGGGAGTAGGCCAGGATAATCGACTATGATGGCCACCAAGGCACCGTCGCAGCTTAACTGATAGAACGTCCTGTCGATGAGCTCCACAAATACGTCCAGATATTCTTCAAGTCCGGGGTCGAGGGCCCGGTCAGGGTCCTCTGTCTGTGGAGATGGGCTGTGGACCTCCCTCACAGCTTTTCGTAGTTCGTGCTATGAATTAGCAAGGTAAATATTTATGATGAAGAATGCGGGAAGGGCTGGAGTAAAAGATAGCAGCTCACCCAGTTTGGGGGTTGTACATGGAGAATCCATCCCGTGGCTTAATACGGATGAACTCCTCTTCTTCTCCTTTGAACAAATCAGACAGTATTTTCACTAGAGCAGTGGCGGAGTCTGGACCTTTACGACCGCAACAGGTGGCATTGTCTTCTCCATTGAAGTGCCACATGGGTTTCCCCCGATACTGAAGTGGCTGCACCCCCCCCCCATTATACATATTGACATAACCTCGACTATTCTCAGTCCTGATTTGGCCAGTGTTTTTATCCTACCCATCAGGTAAGGACCTCTCTGTCATCTTCCTCCTGGGGGCTCCGGGGGCGCCAGCTCTGGAGTTTCTTCAATAGGGCATTATCAAACTCAGGAAGGCCCATCCGAATAGGGTCCGGAAGGGGGGCGTCCTCCATATAAAACCACTCCGAAGGCCAGTCTTCAGATGTCTTCTCCGGAGTACCGGACAGGTATCCGGTCCCGGCGATGCGCCATATTTCGGCTCCGCCCACTTGATATATTGACCCCTCCTGAGTATGGGGTACGAGGCAGAATAGCCTCTTCCATAGCTCAAAATGAGCTTCGCAGCCCAGAAACAACTTGCAAAAGGCGACATAGCCGACGATGTGTAATATGGAGGCATGAGTGAAGTTATGCAGCTGGAGGCCATAGAACTCCAGGAGCCCGCGGAGGAATGGATGGATTGGAAATCTGAGTCCCCTCAGTAAGGAAGGGACAAGGCATACCCGCTCCCCCTGGATGGGTTGGGAAAGCGCTCCGCTTGCTCCCCGCCATTATAAGTGGTTAGACCGGCTCGGACGGGGACCATATACGCAGGTGGGAGAAACCCCTGGGTCTGCAACTCTACCAATTGGCTGTGGGGGACAGAACACTTCTCCCAATCGTCTGGCTTAGTGCTACGGGAGCGAGAGGAGGAGCTGCGATGGCCGGCCATGATGGGATGATTTTTTCGGGCGCGCTCTGATGGATACTCATTGTGGGAGGATGGTGTGGTTTGGATCTAAGGACCCCCGTCTCTTTAAATAGATGATTTACTTACATGGTCAGGGTGGCAAATGTAAAAATGCCCCGACTTCTTGCATTCGCTCGACACGTGGAAATAGCCATTATTAAAGCACAAAAGCCGAGGAGTGCAACATTAATGGGAAGCCAGATACTACTCGTTACAACAGGTACTCTGGATTTAGAGAAGAACCCGCCATGCAATGCCGAAGACAATCTGCGCGCCGGACTAATCGTCATTGAAGCCTGGTTCAGGGGCTACTGAGGGAGTCCTGGATTAGGGGGTCCTCGGACAGCCGGACTATATGCTTTCGCCGGACTGTTGGACTATGAAGATACAAGGTTGAAGACTTCGTCCCGTGTCCGGGTGGGACTCTCCTTTGCGTGGAAGGCAAGCTAGGCGATTCGGATATGTAGATCTCATTCCCTGTAACTGACTCTGTCTAACCCTAGCCCCTCCGGTGTCTATATAAACCGGAGGGTTTAGTCCGTAGGACAACAACAATCATAATCATAGGCTAGCTTCTAGGGTTTAGCCTCTACGATCTCGTGGTAGATCAACTCTTGTAATACTCATATCATCAAGATAAATCAAGCAAGAAGTTGGGTATTACCTCCATCTAGAGGGCCCGAACCTGGGTAAACATTGTGTCCCCCGCCTCCTGTTACCATTAGCCTTAGACGCACAGTTCGGGACCCCCTACCCGAGATCCGACGGTTTTGACACCGACAGGAGGTGCCGAAGTATGGCGTATAGCCGGATCCGGATACCTCGTAGGAACTCCCAAGGAGGTATACCCATAGTGGGCTTCGGAATGGTTCTATATGGACGACATCCCACTGTCGGACCCAGTTCGGCGCGGCCTTCTTGAATTTTCCAGCGCTGCTTTAAAGAAGCGCATGAACTGGCGTTCCTGAAGTCCCAAGGAGGAAGATAGTGCGGAGATAAAAAGGTTGGTTCGCAAGGTCAAATTGCTAGCCCATACCAAGCTCTCGATAATCGAGGTTATAGCTATTGCAATAAAGAGGTGCGTTCAGCCTCTCCAGTCCATAGTAAGTCCCTTATGATGTTACAATGGAGAAGATGATGCATCTTTCTACAGACGCAAGGGACCGGATACCCCTGCTGAACTAGCCACGATCTTGGCCGATCTGTATAAGGGTGAAAAAGAAGATTTCCTCCACTTAAACTGCCGGGAAGGCTATTCCATGTAGAACCCCATCGGGTAAGACTTCGATTATCTGTGTTGCTTTATCGCTATCACAGTATACTAATCGAATTTGCTTTTTGTTGCCATAAAACAGTCATGGAGGAAGATGACTGAGGACGCCCGATGTCCTGCTCCACAGCCAGAGGATCACAACCGCCACGAGGACTCTGGCTTCTGCGAGGATCCAGATATATACATAGAGTTCGATGATGGGGTGTTTTATCAAGCGAGCCTTGACGACTTGGAAGTGGCCATTACCATCGACTACCCTGCCCCTATCCCTTCTCCATTGTAAGTATTCGAAGAGCTAAAAAGGAAGTCCCTACTTGCACCTTTGTCCATTGTACTAATCCATGCTTAACAGGATGGGCGCTCGGCAGACCGCACCTCTTCAAGGGCGGCCCCTTCACAGGGTAGTCATTCAAAATTAATGGAGGCTGGAGGCACCGTAGGACCTTCATTGTCTTAAAAAAGGTATGTTCATTTGACACGTGCCTAGGCACGAGTCCGGATTATTAAAGCTCACTTCTATCTTTGATTCAGATGGAGCACGCGACAAACAGTGGGGAAACGCTCTATGAGCCAAATGTCAGCCAATCCGGCACCGGACTCTTCAGCTAGGACGAGGGATGATGCAGTGCCAACTCCACCGACTCATGAGGATTCAGACGACGTATCTGTCACAAACTTTGAGGTGGAGAGCGTAATGAATAACCGCCGTCTAAAAGAGGCCATGTGCGCTGCAACCTTTTCCGAGCAAGAGTTTACTGTACTTAGTTCGGTGGATGCATATATCCAAGCCGCTCGAGATGGACTTGCCGGAGTCACTCAGCTATTTTCAAAGGATATACACATAAAAGTTTATGCAATTTTATAGACATACACCAGTAGCCCCCGAGACATAAAGCGGTGAACCAAACCGATTTAAGGATCGATATTACCTGCAGGTTCTCAAAGAGAAGAACACTGCGCTATCCCAAGAGCTGAAAACAAAACAAACGCAGCTTAATGCCGTCACCGCCGAACTGGCGGAAATGAAAAGGCCGCAATGAACACATCCAAGGGGAAAACACGAGGAGGAAAAATACAAACAATCCAAAGAGATAGAGAGCTTGAAGGCTCGGTTATTGGCCGCTCAAAAAGAAAATGAGAAGTTGAAAGGCGGCATGTTTGGTATGTCTTTTAAAACTACCCTATAAACTTGTGTTTAGTCCACTGTTCGGAATTTCATAAATCTGTGACTACAGGTCTATTAACTGGTCGATCGGAAGAAGAAGTATCCGGGTTCCAAGGCGACGTGCTGAAGGAGCTCTCTGTGGTACATGCACGGGCTCGGAAGGCCATGACACTACAGGAATCAGCTATTTTGCCGTCTGCCACGGTGGACGGCAAAGGCATGAATGGCGGATGGCAAAGGCCTTTGCCGTCAGCCGCGGACAGCAAAAGGCTCCGGCAAAGTAGGCTACGTTAAACAGCTACTTTGCCGTCTGCTTCCTGGCGGCTGACGGCAAAGGCCCTTTGCCGTCTGCAGCGGACGGCAAAGAGAGCAGATGGCAATAATTGCGCTATCAGTCCGTGAAGTGGCTAACGGCAGGCCTTTGCCGTCCGCCGCTAACGGCAAAATTTCTAGTGTCTTTGCCGTCCGCCGTATGATGTCATCTACACGTCACTACATGGTAGGTTCTTTGCCGTCTGCCACTGATGGCAAAGTGCAGGTTCTTTGCCATCTGCCACTGATGGCAAAGTCTTTGCCGTCTGCCATTGTAGGCAAACTGACCAAATGGGTCAGCTCCCAGGAAGCACAGCTGGATGCCACGTGTCTTCTTTACCGTCCGCGGCAGACGGCAAAGAGCCCGTTGCCGTTGGTGGCAGACGGCAATGAGCCTGCATATTGGCTCTTTTATCTGTTTTTTATTAAATCCAACAATTTTCATCACAAATATATATGACATATATAGATATATTTCAAAAGGCCATTACAGAGCAAACATATAAGATATCCAACACATAACTTCATCATCCAACCATATATATTACATGCATAGTTCCATCATACATAACAAGTTCAACATAGAGGCATCCAACCATATATATTACAATAGTTTCATCCAACGATACATGCATAGTTCAACGATACAAAAGAAACAGAGAAAGGGATAAGGTGCACTCCATCTATGCAAGCTTTCGTCAAGTGAATGAAATCTGCAAAATGAAAAATAAGAAAGTTAGAACAAGAAGAGTAGAACAAGAAGAAGACTAGAACAAGAAGAGTAGAACAAGAAGAAGACTAGAACAAGAAGAGTATGTCATTTATGAGCTAACTTACGTGAAATGGATCATATATGAGCTAACTAAGTTGAAATGGGTCGTTTATGAGCTAGCTAAGGTGAAATGGATCATTTATGAGCTAACTTAGTTGAAATGGGTCGTTTATGAGCTAACTAAGGTCAAATGCATCGTTTTTGAGGTAACTAAGGTGAAATGGATCATTTTTAGCTAACTTAGGTGAAATGGATCATTTATGAGCTAACTTAGTTGAAATGGATCGTTTTTGAGCTAACTTAGGTGAAATGGATCATTTATGAGCTAATTTAGTTGAAATGGATCTTTTTGAGCTAACTTAGGTGAAATGGATCATTTAAGAGCTAATTTAGGTAAAATGGATCGTTTTTTAGCTAACTTGGTGAAATGGATCGTTTATGAGCTAAATTAGTTGAAATGGATCGTTTATGAGATAACCTAGGTAAGATGGGTCATTTTGGAGTTAACCTAGGTGAAATGGGTCATTTTAAAGCTAACGTAGGTAAAATGGATCATTTAGGAGCTAATCTAGGTAAAATGGGTCATTTTTGAGCTAACTTGGATGAACTGGATCATTTATAAGCTAACCTAGGTAAAATGGGTCATTTTAGAGCTAACTTAGGTAAAATGGATTGTCTATGAGCTAACTAAGCTAATTATGCAATTTTTGACATAAGTTAGCTAAGTACAGATCGTTTTAGAGCTAACTTAGGTAAAATGGATGGTTTTGGAGGTCAGTAAGCTTATTAAGTCATTTTGGAGGAGAAGAAGCTAAGTCTAGGTCATTATGGTAAGCATTGGAGGAAATAAAGCTAAGTCTAGGTCTTTATGCATGTGTTAAGCAAAACACTAGATAAACTTACCAAGATCCAGGAGGTGTAGGAGCGGGGTGGCTCGTGTCGGTAGCTGGAGAAGGATCGTGCGATACTTGTCTGGAGTTACGCTGCACCAAAGATCATTTCCAATGTCTTGTTAGCATGATGACACTCAAATGTTAAGACTAGCAAGTAATGTCCATTCAAATAAAACTCACCGTGGTCCCAAGAGCAATCACTGGCATCGGCGGAGCGGTCTGACCTGTCTTCTCGCACACAGACTGCACATTTGGTTTTGACGACTCAGTCATACTAGTTAGTAATGAGACAAACACTACATGAATTTTTTGGCTAATCTGAAGAAGAAACTTACCACAAGGAGATCGTACATGGCCGTTGCCTGCATGTCATTCCGTGCCCTCTCCTCCTCCATCATCTTTGTCGTCCTCTCCTCCAACTCCCGCTGCCTCTCCGCCGCCTCCGCCAGAAGTTTCTCCGTTCTATCTCTCTCACTCTGTATAGCAGCCTGCAACACCACTCACATGACCATTTGTAATCATTGATGGAAGCGCACACAATGTAATGGAGAAAGATAACTGAGTACGTATCACTAACCTTGATGGCGAGTTGCACTGGCCGTTCACGAGGCCTTATCTCAGGAGCGGAGCTCGACTGGCGCGCCTTGATCTCCGGGAGAGTGCTAGGACAACGGATAAGTCCATCTCCAATGGCTATGGAGCCATGGGACCTCCCGCCACCAGATATCATCACCAGCTCTGGATCAATGGGACCCTGGCTCGGGTTAAAGTCCTCCCCTTTCCTCGCCTTCCCCTCATCTCTATATCTCACGAGCTTGTTGTGGGAGGAGATGTTGGTGAAGTTGTTTGCATCATCGAGGTCAGACTGAGAGAAAGCCTTGACTTTCTTGAAAGAGGCAGTGTGGGCCATGGCATACAGGTCGTACACCTCTGGCACCTTATCCGCCTTATTGTAGCGTGCCTGAAAGAGAGAAATAATGAAAATTAGTAATTAAAGGGCTCAAGCTAGCATGATGAATGAATTGCATGAATCATGAAGCAAACCACATACCCAGTTGCGCCCGAACTGATATAAGTTGGAGCTGCCTTGATGGTGTGGCACACCTTCCATTTGGGCATGTTTTTCCTTGGCCTCGTTGTGGAGGGCTAGCCATTGTTTTGAGCACCACTCATCGACCAACACCTCCCAACAATCCATCCGATCCGCACACCATCTCGGAGGCGCCTAAGTTAGCAAATAGAAACTTGAGTGCTACGGCTAAGAATTACTAAATGAAGGAACTTAAGTAGAGAAGGCCTTAAGAATTACCTTCATGTACTGCTCCTTACTCAGGAACTTATCGCGGCACGCTGGCTTGGTCTTCTTGATACCACGCAAGGCGTAGTAGTCTCAAACAGCCTGCACCTGAGCCTTGTGCCGTAAGTTCTAGAGTAGGCGCTTGCAGACGTTCTCGATAACATGTGCCGCGTCCTCCTCGTATCCCTCCTCACACCTGTAGAATTTTTGCAATCAAATGAGACAATATTGATTAGTACAATTAATAACTAGCTAGTTGAAGATTTTTAAATGTGTAAAGGAGAAATTACCCAGAACTTTCTAATCACCATGTCTGCCCTCGTGTCGCACACGACACCGTCGATAATCTCATCCGGCGGGGCCGGGGCAGCCACGTAGTGCTCCCAGCTCAATCCAAGCTCTGGAAGCCGACCCTCACCAGGCAACGTGACAAACCCCGGGAAGTTTTGCCGGCAAAGAACTCCAAGGACGGAGTTGGGCCGGCGGACACTATGATGGTGGTCCCAACCCCTGCAGCATGACAAGGCCAACGCATTAGTTATTTGAAGAAAGGTGAATGTAGAAGGTACAAAAATATTGAATGCACTTACGCACCTCTACCCATCAGGGAAAATCAACCACCTCTGCTCGCGGGTCACCGGCACGGACGGGAGCCATGTAGCACCACGCTGGTAGACGTTGCCCCCCTCCTCCCCCTCCTCATCAGTCGGCTCCCCGCCATCATCAGCATGGCCACTCGGCTCCCCGCCATGCTCAGGCTGACCCGACCAGGTACCCCATCCAGACGTGTGCTCCTCCGGGGTCTCGTGGGCCCAAGTCTCGTGGGCCGAAGGCCCGTCGACCCGAGGCTCGTGGGCCAAAGACTCGTGGACCGGAGGCTCATGGACCGGAGTCCATGCAGCCTCCTCCTCAGACGAGTCCACCCTAGCAGTCACGTGCTCGGGTGAAATAGCTGGGGTCGGTGGCAAGGAAGGCGCCGTAAGAGTCACCCTACCTCTTCTCCCGCGACCACGTGCTCCACCTCCTCTCTTCTTCTTACCTCGTCCCCTGCTGGGCACCGCGGTCGACGAAGAAGGGCCCGGCGGTGTCGCCATACTGTCCAGCAACGCTCGGCGGAGAGGTGCGTGTGGAATGGAAGACCTCGCACCACGCGCTGACGAAGAAGGGGCCTCGGCGCGCTCCCGACCAGCGCCCACCATCTTTCAACACCTGCCATGACAAAGAATAAACGAAATTAGTACAACATAAAAAAAGTACCGACATGAATAATAATATGTATATCACTTAAGTGTATCATCATCAAGTACAACATAAAAAAATTGAATACCTGACACTACTAATAATCTCGATCAGTATCATCAATAAATGCATAATCATCATCATCACTATAATCAATGATGGGCTCATAGGGTTCATTGGCATCAACATGTGCAGGGCCACCTTGACGTAATCGGTCAAGCATTGACAGGTCATCCGCAGCAGTAACCTCTTCTTGTTCCGGCTCTTCTTGTTCCTCCTCTGGGGTGATGTCGGATTCATTGTCGCTGTCTACTCCAATGTTTTGGGGTGAAGTATAGCGGTTCTTGAAACGCTTTTTGGAAAGACGTGTCTCTTGGAAGAATTCTCCTTCATATGTGTCTGGGTTAATGTGAGGTTCATAATCCTCTTCCTTTGGGGGAGAAAGTCTAGCATGTGGCGGCACTTCATAAACGACATCCCAACCTTTCAGATCTGGATTAGTTTGGCAGGCCCACGGTAGATAGAATACTTGGGTCGCCTGTTGAGCCATAATATAGACATCAGGAACATCTAAATGAGTGCTTTGGTTGATTTCAACTAGCCCTATATGTTCATGAGTCCTTCTAGTCTCCTTCGGCTGAAACCAATAACATTTGAAGACTACGACATTCGGTGGGTTTTCACCATAGAACATAAGTTCATAAATTGCTTCAACTCTCCCATAATACTCGGTACCTCCTTCGCCGATAGCAGATACACAACAATTTGTAGACTTTCGGTCGGCCATAGATAGCTCTTTGCCATAGGTACGAAAGCGATACCCGTTGATGTTGTACTTGTCAAATGAACGGACCTTATAGTCAAAACCACTAGCGACTTGTCTCAATTCGGCGTCCATGGACTCTGAATTAGCCTACAAGTTTAATATGAAAGGATTGTTTCATTATGCACAAATTAGCGAATGAAATGAAATTGTCTAATAGAAATTACCGTTTGTTTGAACCAAGAGATGAAACCGGGATAGCCACCTCCTTGCTTTGCGAGAAGCTCATACTCTTCGACGGAATCCTTTTGGATCTTCGCTCCATACGAGAATATGGCGACGTATCGACTGTATGACATATCCAGGAATAAGAGTAGTTCAAAGGAAATAGAAGTTGCGAAACAATGTACCGAGAACTTACTCGATGTATGGCCGCACTTCTATCAGGTTATTGAAGATATACAACGAAATGGTCCGCCATTCTTCGTTATTCAAAGATACTGGATGTGAAACACTAGCTGGTGCGAGATTCCCTTTGAATAGGCTGAGGTTGGATCCACCCTTTTTAGGCTCATCAGCATTGTACCGAGGCTTCGGATTATGCAAATGACAATTTTTGGCTTCGTAGTGCGCTGTTACGAAGTTTGCCGCCTCCTCTATGATGAATGCCTCAGCCATTGATGCTTCAATTCTACGTTTATTTTTACATTTTTCTCGAAGCGTCTTCTGCATCCTCTCAGTTGGGTAGCACCAACGATTTTGCACGCCCCCCCCCCCCAATCTTGCCTCGGTCGGGAGATGCAAAATCAAATGCTGCATTGGATTAAAGAAGCCCGGTGGAAAGATCTTCTCTAACTTGCAGATCAACTCCGGCGCCAACTCTTCCATTTCTTCTAGCACGCCAGGCGATAGTTCTTTCGCACAAAGAACACGGAAGAAATAGGTGAGTTCTGCCAGTACTAGCCATTCATCCTCAGGGATGAAGCCACGCAACATCACCGGCATTACCCGCTCAATCCATATGTGCCAATCATGACCAAATATCTGCAGTTTATCAAGATTCGCTCCCCTCTTTAGATTCGCTGCATACCCATCGGGGAACATCAACTGCTGTTGCACCCACAAGATAATTTCCCTCATAGCTGGCCTTCCAAGATTGAACCATGCCTTTGGCTTCGTCCAGTTTTGCTTTCCTTTCGGTTCTTTCATGTTTTGTAACGGCCTATCACATAGCGCCTCCAGATCGACTCTAGCCTTAGTATTATCCTTTGACTTCCCATCTATGCCGAACAATGTACCAAAAAGTGCCTTGGTGATATTCTTCTCAGTGTGCATCACGTCGATGTTGTGTGGGCAAAGGAGGTCTTTGAAGTAAGGCAGATCCCATAAGCATGTTTTGTGAGTCCACGCGTGCTTAGTATTATACCCCTTGAAGTACCCTGGACGTTGTGGATCTGGCTCGAGAGCGTTTAACTGATCCAGGGTCTGTTGGCCTGTCAATGCAGGTGGTGCAGAGTTTTTGACAACTCTACCCCTGATGAAGTTCTTCTTGTCTTTCCTGAACTTATGGCGAGGATCCAGGAACTGTCTATGCATGTCGAAGCAAGAAAACTTGCGACCGGCCTGAAGCCAATGAAACTCAAGAGCTCCCTTGCATGTGGGGCACGGGAACCTTCCATGCACACACCAGCCAACGAATAGCGCATACGCCGGCAAGTCATGCGTCGAGTACATGTACCAGACACGCATTATGAAGTTCCGTTTGCTAAAGGCGTCGTATGTCTTGAACCCATTATCCCAGGCTTCTTGCAATTCGTCCTTAAGCGGCTGCATGTACACATTCATATTTTTCCCCGGATAGTTGGGCCCTGGAATTATCAACGTCAGGAAAATGTTCTTTCTTTGCATAATCTGTCCGGGGGGAGATTGAGTGGAAAGACAAATACGGGCCAACAACTGTATTGGGCTGCCGTCATACAAAACACACTGAACCCATCGGTGCTGATGCCGACTCGAGGATGCCTCGGATCTGCCGCTTTGTCAGCATGTAATTCATCAAACTTTTTCCATGCAACACCATCCGATGTGTGTACCATCATCATATTACCATCTGCATCTAGTTCGGTTCTTTTGCCTGTTTTGTGCCATGTCATCTGTCTGGCCGTCTCTTCGACCATGAAAAGACGTTGAAGTCTTGGTACGATTGGCATATACCGAAGAACACTAACGGGGATTTTGGTCTGTGTCTTCTCACCCATACCGTTGTCTACCACAATATACCTGGAAGACTTGCAAATGGGACAATAGTTCATGTCCGCATAGTCAAGCCTAAATAAGGCACATCCTTTCTCACAGGCATGTATCTTCTCATAGGGCATCTTCAGTGCACGGAGGATTTTGTCCGACTGGTACAGGTTTGCAGGCATCACATGGCCTTTGGGTAGAAAGCGTCCAAATACTGTCATAATTGCGTCATAGCATTCTCTGCCCAAGTTGAACTGAGCCTTCAGAGCCATTACTTGTGAGATGGCATCCAACTGACAAAGCTCAGTGTGCTCGTGGAGCGGACGTTTCGAAGACTCCAACATTTCATTGAAGGCCTTTGCAGATTCCTCCATCTCCTCGTCCGAATCCCGAGCATCATCATAGCCTTGCACCATGTTTTCCATCCCGGTACCATGCTCGTCAGTGCGACGACGATCCACCTCAGCTCGGTCACGTTGGGCAGACTCACCATGAAATGTCCACACCGTATAATCGGGCGTAAAACCACTCTTCTACAGGTGTTTGCCCATTTCAGCCTCTGTCTTCTTTTCCCAATTGCCGCACCGGAAACAGGGGCACCAGGTTTTCTTTTGGCCATTTGGAAATGCGGCTTGCACAAACCCCTTAGTTTTTGTGAACCATTCAGCGCTCCATTTGTTCTGACCAGTGTGACCGGTATACATCCAAGCACGGTCACTCATCTTGACTTTCAGAGCTATTGGACACACAACAATTATATATGTAATTCACCATGTATATATTCATCAGTTGATCTACTTTGTCAATTTTATTACGTCCATGCAACCTACACTCTAATAGGTAATGATAGGTCCTAATCCCACCCGTGTATGTGTAGATTAGGTTCATTTTCCCATGCTATGCTCTGGATCCGACGCAAAATTTCGGCAGCACCTCCCCGCTGTTCTCCTGATACACGTCTCTGCAATAAACAGAGAGGATGTGTACCCTGAGAACAACAAGGGAGGCACTAACGAAATTTATGCGTCGGATCCGGAGAAAAGCATATGGGAAAACGAACCCAATCTACACATACTCGGGCTGTCCATGGATAGCGTTGGACAATTCGAAAGAATCAGGGTTATAAATATGCAAATGCATGCATATTTATAACTATGACGCTTTTGAACGGGAGACACATATTGGTTACGCATACTGATGATTCAAGACACATATATAGCTAGCTACCAAATTTCATGTCATTTGTGCAAATAATTAATGGGGGAGAAGGACATGTCATTTGTGCTCACCCACGAACGAATGGGCAGAGCTCGTCAAATGCACGGCGAGGTCGTCGAACACCAAACCTCGCAGCGATGAAACAACTGAACATTTAAATCTACCCGATCAACACAATTATATATGATGTTTTTCATAACAAAATCGAAAAATATATGACCTAACTAATAATTCACAAATATATAACCCCGTCGGCCTCTGGAAGGCCAAAGAGCACCTTTTCGGGAGGTTTAGGGGGTCGGGGTGTCATGTCGGTGTCGGGGTGCTGTTTCGGGGTCAGGGTGTCGTGTCGGGGTGTGGTGTCACGGTCTGTGTGTCGGGGTGTGGTGTCGGGGTCGGGGTGTCGGGGTCAGGGTGTCGGGGTCAGGTGTCGGGGTGTGGTGTCGGGGTCGGGGTGTCGAGGTCAGTGGTCGGGGTGTTTCCTTCTATCCTTCTTCTTCTTTCCTTCTCTTCTTCTTCTTCTTTCTTCTTCTTTCCTTTCTTCTTCTTCTTCTATCCTTCTTCTTCTTTCCTTTCTTCTTCTTCTTCTTCTTCTTCTTCTTCTTTCCTTTCTTCTTCTTTCCTTTCTTCTTCTTCTTTTTCTTCTTTTTTCATCTTTTTACTACTTCTTTTACTTCTTTTCTTTTCTTCTATTCTTCTTCTTCTACTTCTTTTCTTCTTCTTCTTTTTCATGTTTTTTCTACTTCTTTTCTTTTCTTCTTTTTCATCTTTTTTCCACTTCTTCTTCTTTTCTTCTACATATTCTTTTTTCTAACACTAACACTAAATTTTCTTCTTTTCTAACACTAAATCTAACACTAACACTAACACTAACAATTAAACAAGAATTAAACAGCAAAAAAAAGAAAAACAGAAAAAAATAAAACTCACCGGAGCAGGGGGCGACGCTGGCGCCGGGGTGGTGGGTGGGTGGGGGGCAGCGGGGCTCCGGGGCAGTGGGATGGCCGGGCGGCAGGGGCGGGGGCGGCGCCGGGCGGGAGGGGCGGGGGCGGGGGCAGCGCCGGGCGGCGGGACGGTGGGGGCGGTGGCGGGTGGGGGAGGGGGTGGGGACGGCGGCGGCGGGGGGCGGTGGCGGAGGCGGCGAGGGCGGGGGCGGCGCCGGGCGGCGGGGGCAGGGTCGGCGCGGTGGGGCGGCGGGGGCGGGGGCGGAGGGAGAAGAGATGAGTAACGGGCGGGGGAGGGGGCTCGGCCGTTAGTTAGGTTAGTTAGGGTAGCCTTTGCCGTCCGCCCTCCTTTGCCGTCCGCTTTTGTTCATATTTGCCGTCTGCTGCGGATGGCAAAGCGGGGGGACGTTAAGTATTTTTTAACCAGCTCCTCAGTGGGGCCCCCCTCCCTCTTTGCCGTCAGCTAGCGGACGGCAAAGAACAGGCTGATGGCAAAGGCTTTCTTTGCCATCAGCCAGTTCTCTGCCATCTGCTTTCGGGTAGCTGATGGCAAAGAGCTTCTTTGCCGTCTGCTAGCTAACGGCAAAGAGCTGGCAGATGGCAAAGTAGCTGATTCCAGTAGTGTGAGGAGTATGGTCAAGGCTTTATGGCCATCTGACACCCCTCCGGAAAGCATGGAGGGTTTGTCAAGCTTGTTCAAAGGTGCTCGGCGCCGCTTTGAGCTATGGAAGACATCTGCCTGCCTTGAAGGCACACGAGAAGCCTGGGCGATGGTGAAAACATGCTTCACCAAGCTAGATCCAAATCATATGGCCCGAATGGGACCATAGGGACCAGATGGGAAAGAAATTCCTGTAAACTTGGTGTACGACCAAGTAATGATAGCTGTGAAATATTCGTAGGAAGACTATAGGTTGGACAGTCTGATAGATGGAATAGATAAGGAATAGGTATTTGATTCAATGTATCAATGTACTTTATGATCAACCTGTATTCTTCAGCTGAACATGTGAAAAATTTGTCATCGCAGCTTTCGGCCATGGCCTCCAAACCAAAAAGGTGGAGTGTTTCCGGATACTATAACGAGGGAAACATTCATTATGTCCGGAAACCAGGCAACCCAATCATTATGCTCAAACAGACAAAAAATTTAGTTCGGATGTATGTTATATTACATATGTAAGAAACATCTTCCAAGGAGAATACTCACGTTAAGGGTTCCTTTCCTTGGGTTGGCATGCTTTAATTATGCGTGCCGGGGCTTTGGTCAGCAATACGAAAAAAACTGCTTTGTATATTTGAAGAGTTACCAGAATGTAACAATCTATCATTTGATTGCCGACCAATTATTCTCTTAAGAATGCTAGCTTTCGGCTTCACCCGTCTGAGGTACAGGACCGGATCACACGGTTGTAACAATCACAGAGGTGCTCCCTTTATGCCCTAGCCGAACAAATCGGGAACGCGTGGCATAAACACAGGAGCAAGGCAACCCAACTTGGCAAAAACTTAAGTCATAGAGGTGCATATAATGGCAAAAATACTGTACATGAACAAACGACGTGTACATTGTGAGCTCTAGGCTCTGAATAATAAGTGTTGGGGAACGCAGTATTTCAAATTTTTTTCCTATGATCACGCAAGATCTATCTAGGAGATGCATAGAAACGAGAGGGGAGAGTGTGTCCACATACCCTCGTAGACCAAAAGCGGAAGTGTTTAGTAACGCGGTTGATGTAGTCGAACGTCTTCGCGATTCAACCGATCCTAGCACCACACATACGGCACCTCTATGTTCAGCACACATTCAGCTTGATGACGTCCCTCGAGCTCTTGATCTAGTTGAGGACGAGGGAGATTTCCATCAGCACGATGGTGTGGTGGCGGTGATGATGAAGTTACCAGCACAGGGCTTCGCCTAAGCACTACGATGGTATGACTGAGGTGTGTAACTGTGGAGGGGGGCACCACACATGGCTAAGACAATTGATCTTATGTGTTCTAGCGTGCCCCCTGCCCCCCCCCCCCCCCCGTATATAAAGGAGGAGAGGGGAGGCCAGCCGGCCCATGTAGGGAGCGCCAAGGAGAGGAGTCCTACTAGGACACCAAGTCCTAGTAGGATTCCACTTGGTGGAAGGGGGAGGAGGAAGGGAGAGGGGGAAGGGAAGGAAAGGGGGGGCGCCGCCCCCTTCCCCTAGTCCAATTCGGACTGCCAGGGGGCGGCCAGCCACTTGTGGCCCTTCTTTCTTCCCACTAAGGCCCATGAAGGCCCATTAGTTCCCCCGGGGGGTTCCGATAACCCTCTGGCACTCCGATAGTTACCCGGTACCTCTCGGAACTCATCCGGTGTCCGAATATCATCGTCCAATATATCAATATTTATGTCTTGACCATTACGAGACTCATCGTCATGTCTGTGATCTCATCCGGGACTCCGAACAAACTTCGGTCATCAAATCACAGAACTCATAATACAAATCGTCATCGAACGTTAAGCGTGCTCACCCTACGGGTTCGAGAACTATGTAGACATGACCGAGACACATCTCCGCTCAATAACCAATAGTGGAACCTGGATGCTCATATTGGCTCCTACATGTTCTATGAAGATCTTTATCAGTCAAACCGCACAACAACATAAGTTGTTCCCTTTGTCATCGGTATGTTACTTGCCCGAGATTCGATCGTCGGTATCATCATACCTAGTTCAATCTCGTTACCGGCAAGTCTCTTTACTCGTTTTGTAATGCATCATCCCGTAACTAACTCATTAGTCACATTGCTTGCAAGGCTTATAGTGATGTGCATTACCGAGAGGGCCCAGAGATACCTCTCCGATACACGGTGTGACAAATCCTAATTTCGATCTTTGCCAACTCAACAAACACCATCGGAGACACCTGTAGAGCATATTTATAATCACCTAGTTATTTTGTGACGTTTGATAGCACACAAGGTGTTCCTTCGGTATTCGGTAGTTGCATAATCTCATAGTCACAGGAACATGTATAAGTCATGAAGAAAGCAATAGCAATAGAACTAGACGACCATTATGCTAAGCTAACGGATGGGTCTTGTCCATCACATCATTCTCTAATGATGTGACCCCGTTCATAAAATGACAACACATGTCAATGGTTATGGAACTTAACCATCTTTGATTAACGAGCTAGTTAAGAAGAGGCATAGTAGGGACATTCTGTTTGTCTATGTATTCACACATGTACTAAGTTTCCGATTAATACAATTCTAGCATGAATAATAAACATTTATCAGGACATAAGGAAATATAAATAACAACTTTATTATTGCCTCCAGGGCATATTTCCTTCAGTCTCCCACTTGCACTAGAGTCAATAATCTAGATTACATAGTAATGATTCTAACACCCATGGAGTCTTGGTGCTAATCATGTTTTGCTCGTGAGAGAGGCTTAGTCAACGGGTCTGCAACATTCAGATCCATATGTATCTTGCAAATCTCTATGTCTCCCTCCATGACTTGATCGCGGATGGAATTGAAGCGTCTCTTGATGTGTTTGGTTCTCTTGTGAAATCTGGATTCCTTTGCCAAGGCAATTGCTCCAGTATTGTCACAGAAGATTTTCATTAGACCCGATGCACTAGTTATTACACCTAGATGGGAGAAGAACTCCTTCATCCAGACTCCTTCATTTGCTGCTTCCGAAGCAGCTATGTACTCCGCTTCACACGTAGATCCCGCCACAATGCTCTACTTGGAACTGCACCAACTGACAACTCCACCATTCAATATAAATACGTATCTGGTTTGTGACTTAGATTCATCTGGATCGGTGTCAAAGCTTGCATTAATGTAACCATTTACGATGAGCTCTTTGTCACCTCCATAAACGAGAAACATATCCTTAGTCCTTTTCAGGTATTTCAGGATGTTCTTGACCGCTGTCCAGTGATCCACTCCTGGATTACTTTGGTACCTCCCTGCTAAACTAATAGCAGGGCACACATCAGGTCTGGTACACAGCATTGCATACATGATAGAACCTATGGCTGAGGCATAGGGAATGACTTTCATTTTCTTTCTATCTACTGCAGTGGTCGGGCATTGAGTCTGAATCAACTTCACTCCTTGTAACACAAGCAAGAATCCTTTCTTTGACTGATCCATTTTGAACTTCTTCAAAACTTTATCAAGGTATGTGCTTTGTGAAACTCCAATTAAGCGTCTTGACCTATCTCTATAGATCTTGATGCCAAATATATAAGCAACTTCACCGAGGTCTTTCATTGAAAAATTCTTATTCAAGTATCCTTTTATGCTATCCAGAAATTCTATATTATTTCCAATCAATAATATGTCATCCACATACAATATTAGAAATGCTAAAGAGCTCCCACTGACTTTCTTGTAAATACAGGCTTCTCCAAAAGTATGTATAAAACGATATGCTTTGATCACACTATCAAAGCATATATTCCAACTCCGAGAGGCTTGCACCAGTCCATAAATGGATCGCTGGAGCTTGCACACTTTGTTAGCACCTTTTGGATCGACAAAACCTTCCGGTTGCATCATATACAACTCTTCTTTAAGATATCCATTAAGGAATGCAGTTTTGACTTCCATTTGCCAAATTTCTTAATCATAAAATGCGAGAATTGCTAACTTGATTCAGATTGACTTAAGCATCGCTACGGGTGAGAAGGTCTCATCGTAATCAACTCCTTGAACTTGTCAAAAACCTTTCGCAACAAGTCGAGCTTTGTAGACAGTAACATTACCGTCAGTGTCAGTCTTCTTCTTGAAAATCCATTTATTCTCTATGGCTTGCCGATCATCGGGCAAGTCAACCAAAGTCCACACTTTGTTCTCATACATGGATCCCATCTCAAATTTCATGGCCTCAAGCCATTTCGCGGAATCTGGGCTCATCATCGCTTCCTCATAGTTCATAGGTTCATCATGGTCAAGTAACATGACCTCCATAACAGGATTAACGTACCACTCTAGTGTGGACCTTACTCTAATTGACCTACAAGGTTCGGTAGTAACTTGATCAGAAGTTTCATGATCATTATCATTAGCTTCCTCATTGATTGGTGTAGGAATCACTGGAACTGATTCCTGTGATGAACTACTTTCCAATGAGGGAGCAGGTACAATTACCTCATCAAGTTCTACTTTCCTCCCACTCACTTCTTTTGAGAGAAACTCCTTCTCTAGAAAGGATCCATTCTTAGCAACGAATATCTTGCCTTCGGATCTGTGATAGAATTTGTACCCAACAGTTTCCTTTGGGTATCCTATGAAGACACATTTCTCCGATTTGGCTTCGATCTTATCAGGTTGAAGCTTTTTCACATAAGCATCGCAGCCCCAAACTTTAAGAAACGACAACTTGGGTTTCTTGCCAAACCATAGTTCATATGGTGTCATCTCAACGGATTTAGATGGTGCCCTATTCAATGTGAATGCAACTGTCTCTAAAGCATAACCCCAAAAGATAGCGGTAAATCAGTGTTTCATCAAGTAGATATACCCTCATCTGCTCAAATCATCTGTGAAGGTCAGAAAATAACGATACCCGCCACGAGCCTCAACACTCATCGGACCGCATACAATAATATGTATTATTTCCAATAAGTCAGTTGGTCGCTCCATTGTTTCAGAGAACGGAGTCTTAGTCATCTTGCCCATGAGGCATGGTTTGGAAGCATCAAGTGATTCGTAATCAAGTGATTGCAAAAGCCCATCAGCATGGAGTTTCTTCATGCGCTTTTCACCAATATGACCTAAATGGCAGTGCCACAAATAAATTGCACTATCATTATTGAACTTGTATATTTTGGCTTCAATATTATGAATATGTGTATCACTACTATCGACATTCAACAAAAATAGACCACTCATCAAGGGTGCATGACCATAAAAGATATTACTCACATAAATAGAACAACCATTATTCTCTGATTTAAATGAATAACCGTCTCGAATCAAACAAGATCCAGATATAATGTTCATGCTTAACACTGGCACCAAATAACAATTATTTAGGTCTAAAACTAATCCCGATGGTAGATGTAGAGGTAGCATGCTGACGGCGATCACATCGACTTTGGAACCATTTCCCACGTGCATCATCACCTCGTCCATAGCCAATATTCGTTTAATCCATAGCCCCTGTTTCAAGTTGTAAATATGAGCAACAGAACTAGTCTCAAATACCGAGGCGCTACTACGAGCATTAGTAAGGTACACATCAATAGCATGTATATCAAATATACATTTGACTTTGCCATCCTTCTTATCTGCCAAATACTTGGGGCAGTTCTGCTTTCAGTGACCAGTCCCTTTGAAGTAGAAGCACTCAGTCTCCGGCTTAGGTCCAGACTTGGGCTTCTTCACTTGAGCAGAAACTTGCTTTCCGTTCTTCTTGAAGTTCCCCTTCTTCCCTTTGCCTTTTTTCTTGAAACTAGTGGTCTTGTTAACCATCAACACTTGATGCTCCTTCTTGATTTCTACCTCCACGGCCTTTAGCATCGCGAAGAGCTTGGGAATTATCTTATCCATCCTTTGCATATTATAGTTCATCACGAAGCTTTTGTATCTTGGTGGCAGTGATTGAAGAACTCTCTCAATGACACTATCATTAGGAAGATTAACTCCTAGTTGAGTCAAGTGGTTGTGGTACCCAGACATTCTGAGTATATGTTCACTGAAAGAACTACTCTCCTCCATTTTGCAGCTATAGAACTTATTTGAGATTTCATATCTCTCAACTCAGGTATTTGCTTCAAACATTAACTTCAACTTCTAGAACATCTCATATGCTCCATGACGTTCAAAACGTCGTTGAAGTCCCGATTCTAAGCCGTAAAGCATGGCACACCGAACTATTGAGTAGTCATCAGCTTTGCTCTGCCAGATGTTCACAACGTCCAGAGTTGCTCCTGCAGCGGGTCTTGCACCTAGCGGTGCTTCCAGGACATAATTCTTTTGTGCAACAATGAGGATAATCCTCAAGTTATGGACCCAGTCCATGTAGTTGCTACCATCATCTTTCAACTTAGCTTTCTCCAGGAACGCATTAAAATTCAAGGGAACGATAGCTCGGGCCATTGACCTACAATAACATACACATGCAAATACTTTCAAGTACTAAGTTCATGATAAATTAGAGTTCAATTGATCATATTACTTAAGAACTCCCACTTGGACAAACATCCCTCTAGTCATCTAAATGATCACGTGATCCATATCAACTAAACCATGTCCGATCATCACGTCAGATGGAGTAGCTTTCAAGGGTGAACATCACTATGTTGATCATATCTACTATTTGATTCACGTTCGACCTTTTGGTCTCAGTGTTCCGAGGCCATATCTGCATATGCTAGGCTCATCAAGTTTAACCTGAGTATTCTGCATGTGCAAAACTAGCTTGCACATGTTGTATGTGAACGTAGAGCATACCACACCCGATCATCACGTGGTGTCTCGGCACGACGAACTATAGCAACAATGCATACTTAGGGAGAACACTTATACCTTGAAATTTAGTGAGGGATCATCTTATAATGCTACCACCGTACTAAGCAAAATAAGATGCATAAAGGATAAACATCACATGCAATCAAAATAAGTGATATGATATGGCCATGATCATCTTGTGCCTTTAATCTCCATCTCCATCTCCAAAGAACCATCATGATCACCATTGTCACCGGCTTGACACCTTGATCTCCATCGTAGCATCATTGTCGTCTCGCCAACTATTGCTTCTACGACTATCGCTACCGCCGAAGTAAAGCAATTACATGGCGATTGCATTTCATACAATAAAGCGACAACCATAAGGCTCTTGCCAGTTGCCGACAACTTTTACAAAACATGATCATCCCATAAAACAATTTATATCTCATCACGTCTTGACCATATCATATCACAACATGCCCTGCAAAAACAAGTTAGACGGCCTCTACTTTGTTGTTGCAAGTTTTACGTGGCTGCTACTGGCTTCTAGCAAGAACCGTTCTTACCTACGCATCAAAACCACAACGATTTTTCGTCAAGTGTGTTGTTTTAACCTTCAACAAGGACCAGGCATAGTTAAACTCGATTCAACTAAAGTTGGAGAAACCGATACCCGCCAGCCACCCGTGTGCAAAGCACGTCGGTAGAACCAGTCTCATGAACGCGTTCATGTAATGTCGGTCCGGGCCGCTTCATCCAACAATGCCACCGAATCAAAGTAAGACGTTGCTGGTAAGCAGTATGACTATTATCGCCCACAACTCACTGTGTTCTACTCGTGCATATAACATCTACTCATAGACCTGGCTCGGATGCCACTGTTGGGGAACGTAGTATTTCAAATTTTTTCCTACGATCACGCAAGATCTATCTAGGAGATGCATAGCAACAAGAGGGGAGAGTGTGTCCACGTACCCTCGTAGACCGAAAGCAGAAGCGTTTAGTAATGCGGTTGATGTAGTCGAACGTCTTCGCGATTCAACCGATCCTAGCACCGAACGTATGGCACCTCCGTGTCAGCACACGTTCAGCTCGATGACATCCCTCGAGCTCTTGATCCAGGTGAGGATGAGGGAGAGTTCTGTCAGCACGACGGCGTGGTGAAGGTGATGATGAAGTTACCGGCGCAGGGCTTCGCCTAAGCACTACGATGTTATGACTGAGGTGTGTAACTATGGAGGGGGGCACCGCACACGACTAAGACAATTGATCTTGTGTGTTCTAGGGTGCCCCTTGCCCTCGTATATAAAGGAGGAGAGGCGGTGGCCGGCCGACCCCTGTAGGGTGCGCCAAGGAGAGGAGTCCTACTAGGACTCCAAGTCCTATTAGGATTCCACTTGGTGGAAGGGGGAGGAGGAAGGGAGAGGGGGAAGGGAAGGGAAGGGGGCCATGCCCCCTTCCCCTAGTCCAATTCAGACTGCCAAGGGGGTGGGGAAGGGGGAGGCCAGCACCTTGTGGCCCTTCTCTCTTCCCATTAAGGCCCATGATGGCCCATTAGTTCCCCTGGGGGGTTCCGATAACCCTCCGGCACTCCGATAGTTACCCGGTACCTCTCGGAACTCATCCGGTGTCTGAATAACATTGTCCAATATATGAATCTTTATGTCTCGACCATTTTGAGACTCCTCGTCATGTCCGTGATCTCATTCGGGACTTCGAACAAACTTCGGTCATCAAATCACATAACTCATAATACAAATCATCATCGAACATTAAGCATGTGGACCCTACGGGTTCGAGAACTATGTAGACATGATGGAGACACATCTCCGGTCAATAATCAATAGCGGAACCTGGATGCTCATATTGGCTCCTACATGTTCTACGAAGATCTTTATCGGTCAAACTGCACGGCAACATACATTGCTCCCTTTGTCATCGGTATGTTACTTGCCTGAGATTCAATCGTCGGTATCATCATACCTAGTTCAATCTCGTTACCGGCAAGTCTCTTTACTCATTCCGTAATGCATCATCCTGTAACTAACTCATTAGTCACATTGCTCGCAAGGATTATAGTGATGTGCATTACCGAGAGGGCCCAGAGATACCTCTCCGATACACGGAGTGACAAATCCTAATTTCGATCTATGCCAACTCAACAAACACCATCGAAGACACCTATAGAGCATCTTTATAATCAACCAGTTACGTTGTGACGTTTGATAGCACACAAGGTGTTCCTCCGATATTCGGGAGTTGCATAATCTCATAGTCATAGGAACATGTATAAGTCATGAAGAAAGCAATAGCAATAAAATTAAACGATCATTATGCTAAGCTAACGGATGGGTCTTGTCCATCACATCATTCTCTAATGATGTGATCCCGTTCATCAAATGACAACACATGTCTATGGTTAGGAAACTGAACCATCTTTGATTAACGAGCTAGTCAAGAAGAGGCATACTAGGGACATTCTGTTTGTCTATGTATTCACACAGGTACTAAGTTTCCGGTTAATACAATTCTAGCATGAATAATAAACATTTATCATGAAATAAGGAAATATAAATAACAACTTCACTATTGCCTCTAGGGCATATTTCCATCAATAAACTTCGGTTAAAGAAGCCCCCAGGCGTCGTGGGGTGTATACATTTTAGGATGTGTACCCCTCAGGTGTTCAGCCTATCCGAACATACCCTGGGAATCGTACAAAAATGAGAGAAATAGAAAGAAATGAAGAGGAGAAAAAACAAAAAAGAAACATGGCTGAACTTATGCATAGAATCTTCGGAGCCAAGCAACGTTCCATGGGTTCGGCTCAAGGAGATTATCCGATGCATTACGAAGGCGATAGGCCCCACCTGTGAGAACTTCATCTATAATAAAGGGCCCCTCCCATTTTGGTTTGAGTTGTCCTTCTTCTTCTCTGGGAGGCTTAGAACGAGTGTGCCGACATTATAAGTCTTGCCCGCACTTCTCTACTTTGGTATCGCCAATCCTGTTGTTGACAAAATGCGGAACGGGCTTGAGGGAGTCCTGGATTAGGGGGTGTTCGGATAGCCGGACTATACCTTCAGCCGGACTCCTGGGATATGAAGATACAAGATTGAAGACTCCGTCCCGTGTCCGGAAGGGACTTTCCTTGGCATGGAAGGCAAGCTTGGCGATACGGATATGTAGATCTCCTACCATTGTAACCGACTTTGTGTAACCCTAACGCTCTCCGGTGTCTATATAAATCGGAGGGTTTTAGTCCATAGGACAACGTACACATCAACAATCATACCATAGGCTAGCTTCTAGGGTTTAGCCTCTTCGATCTCGTGGTGGATCTACTCTTGTACTACCCATATCATCAATATTAATCAAGCAGGACGTAGGGTTTTACCTCCATCGAGAGGGCCCGAACCTGGGTAAAACTTCGTGTCCCTTGCCTCCTGTTACCATCTGGCCTAGATGCACAGTTCGGGACCCGCTACCCGAGATCCGTCGGTTTTGACACTGACATTGGTGCTTTCATTGAGAGTTCCTCTCTGTCGTCGCCGTCAGGCTCGATGGCTCCTACGATCACCAATAACGATGCGGTCCAGGGTGAGACCTTCCTCCCCGGATAGATCTTCGTCTTCGGTGGCTTCACACTGCGGGCCAATTCACTTGGCCATCTGGAGTAGATCGAAAGCTGCGCCCCTGGCCGTCAGGTCAGATTTGGAAGTTTAAACTACACGGCTGACATCCGCGGGGACTTGATCTTCGACGGATTCGAGCCACTGCCGAGCGCTCCGCACTGTCCCGACGAGCATGATCTAGCTCTGCCGCCGAATAGTGCCCTGGAGGCCGCACCCGCATCGGCTTTGACCCTTAATTTGGAGCCAACCGCGCCGATCGAGTATGGGTGGTTGGACGCCGCCTCGGGGGCTGTGATACCAATGGCGATTGAGCCGAACACCAGCCCCGCACTCTGCGAGACTCATGACTCCAAGGAGCCGGACTCCTCTCCGGACACCGAACCCTCCGCGCCCCTGCCGATCGAATCCGATTGGGCGCCGATCATGGAGTTTATTGCCACGAACATCTTCCAGCACTCGCCTTGGCGATATTCTGAAGACACTAAAGTCTCTCTCTTTATCAGGAGAGCCCTGGCCAAACCACGGTCAGCATGGTTGGGGTACGGACGATGAAGAAATTCAAAGCCCACCCACCACCCACTTTGTAGCCACTTTCGACGACTTAACCGACATGCTTGACTTCGACTCCGAAGACATCGCCGGTATGGACGCCGATGAAGGAGATGATGAAGAACCAGTGCCTACTAGGCCCTGGAAAGCCACCTCGTCATATGACATATACATGGTGGACACCCCAAAAGAGGGACATGGCGATGGAACAGCGGAGGATGACCCCTCCAAGAAATAGCCTAAGCACCGGCGTCAGGGCGCCGCTCAAAATCCCGCCAAAACAAATAAGGCGATTCCAGCATGGTAGATAATAATACTCCGAAAAGTGCCGAAGAAAACCCCCTCCAGCAAGACTTAGCACAGGAGGATGGAGAAACCAGCCCTCATGAGAGAGCGGCAGACAGAGAGGTCGAGGACGATAATTATACGCCTCCCTCCGAAGACGAGGCAAGCCTCGACGACGACGAATTCATCGTGCCAGAGGATCCCATCGAGCAAGAGCGTTTTCAACGCAGGCTTATGGCCATGGCAAGAAGCCTCAAGAATAAACAGCAACAGCTTAGAGCTGATCAAGATTTGCTGGTCGACAGATGGACTGAAGTCCTTGCGGCTGAAGAGCATAAACTCGAACGCCCCTCCAAGAGCTACCCAAAGCGCAGGTTGCTACCCCGATTAGAGGAGGAAGCACTTGATGCGGCCGACCGGCCACCTCGTGGCCGCGACAGAGAGGCCTCCCGGCTCTCCACTCAAACCGCACCCCGTACCAAGGCACGGGAATATGCGCCGGACTTACGAGACATGTTGGGGGACAAGGCAAGGCAAACACGATCGATCAACGGATCGCGTGGGCGCCCCACGGCTCAAGACGGTAACCATCACGCCGGCCACAAATTCAGCAGGGCCGAGCACAGTAGACAAAGGTCATTGGAGCTACGACATGATATCGCCCAGTATAGAGGCGCCGCACACCCACTATGCTTTACAGACGAAATAATGGATCATCAAATCCCCGAGGGTTTCAAACCCATAAACATCGAACCATATGATGGCACAACAGATCCTGCGGTATGGATCGAGGATTATCTCCTTCATATCCACATGGCCCGCGGCGACGATTTCCACGCCATCAAATACCTCCCACTCAAGCTTAAAGGACCAGCTCGGCATTGGCTTAACAGCTTGCCAACAGGATCAATCAGTTGTTGGGAGGACCTGGAAGCCGCATTCCTCGACAATTTCCGGGGCACTTATGTGTAACCCCCACACGCCGATGACCTAAGTCACGTAATTCAGCAGCCAGAGGAATCAGCCAGGCAATTCTGGACACGGTTCCTAACAAAGAAAAATCAAATAGTCGACTGTTCGGATGCTGAGGCCCTAGCAGCCTTCAAGCACAATATCCGTGACGAGTGGCTGGCCCGGCACCTTGGACAGGAAAAGCCGAAATCTATGGCAGCACTCACGACACTCATGACCCACTTTTGCGCGGGAGAAGATAGCTGGCTTGCTCGTAGCAACAATATGACCAAGAACCCTGGTAATTCGGACACCAGGGACAGTAGTGGCAGGTCGCGTCGCAACAAGCAGAAGCGCCGCATTAACGGTGACAATGCTGAGGATACGGTAGTTAATGCCGGATTCAGAGGCTCTAAATCCGGTCAGCGGAAAAAAGCCATTCAAAAGAAATCCTAGGGGCCCGTCCAGTTTGGACCGAATACTCGACCGCTTGTGTCAGATACATGGCACCCCCGAAAAGCCGGCCAATCACCCCAACAGGGATTGTTGGGTGTTCAAGCAGGCAGGCAAGTTAAACACCGAAAATGAAGACAACGGACTGCATAGCGATGACGACGAGGAGCCCCGGCCGCCAAACAACAGTGGACAGAAGGGTTTTCTCCCACAAGTGCGGACGGTGAACATGATATACGCAACCCACGTTCCCAAAAGGGAGCGGAAGCGCGCGTTAAGGGACGTATACGCGGTAGAGCCAGTCGCCCCAAAGTTCAACCCATGGTCCTCCTGCCCGATCACCTTTGATCGAAGGGACCATCCCACTCGCATCCGTCATGGCGGGTTCGCCGCATTGGTCCTAGACCCAATTATTGACGGATTTCATCTCACTAGAGTCCTTATGGACGGCGGCAGCAGCCTGAACCTGCTTTACCAGGATACAGTGCGGAAAATGTGCATAGATCCCTCGAGGATTAAGCCCACCAAAACGACCTTTAAAGGCGTAATACCAGGTGTAGAGGCCAACTGTACAGGCTCAGTCACACTTGAAGTGGTCTTCGGATCTCTGGATAATTTCCGAAGCGAGGAGTTAATCTTCGACATAGTCCCGTTTCGCAGTGGTTATCACGCACTGCTCGGGCGAACTGCATTCGCTAAGTTCAATGCAGTACCGCACTATGCATACCTTAAGCTCAAGATGCCAGGCCCTCGAGGAGTAATTACGGTCAATGGAAACACCGAACGCTCCCTTCGAATGGAGGAGCACACTGCGGCCCTTGCAGCGGAAGTACAAAGCAGCCTCTCCAGGCAGTTCTCCAGTCCGGCCACTAAACGACTGGACACCGTCAAGTGCGCCCGGAGTAACCTACAACAAGACCGCCTGGCACGATCCGAGCAGGCGTAGCAATGCGGCCCCAACCCCAACCCTCGCAAAAAGGCGACGCCAGTACTTCGCGTACATAACTACGCTCTAGAGATACCATGGGTACAGGGGGAGGGGCACCATCATGGCACGCCCAAAAATACGGCTTAAGCCATACTAGGGGCTGCCGATTTTTTTAATTTTCTCTTACTTTCAGGACTCCATCCTTCGGAAGGCCTGTTCGGCAGTTCAATTGCCGCACAAACGATGCAAGAACCAGGGAAGCAGACAAGCCACGCCGCAGTATGGAACTCCCAGGTGGTCTCTATCACGAGAAGTATACCTGTTCCGCATACTATTCCACAGATTGCCCCTGGAACGGACATGTTAACTAGTCCAACCTTCCAATTATCGCATTATTTGTATCGTTCTGCTTTGATCGCAACCCTCTTTAATAAACAATGCATAGCTTTTGTATATTTTTGCATTACTTTTTTTATATGTTCCTTAACGACACGTTGCACCCGTACACTTTGGTACGGCCAAAATACGCCAGGGGCTTCAGTACCCCTCAACATGGTGTGAGAAGTCCGAACACTTTAACAAGTGCGGCACCCCGAACTTATAGCATTATATGCATCGGCTCTGAATCATGTCTTGGGTAAATAGTTGGGTTTGCCGGCTCCTATGTTTTGGTGCCTTACGTTCCGCTATATCGGCTAAGGTAGCACTAGGAGAACCACTGCGATTGTGCCCCAGTTCAGCTGGGCCGAGCACCTTAGTGGAGAAAGCTAAAACTGACCGTCATGATGAAGTGAGAGCTGGTCGCTGTTCGAGAGGTTTTTTCGAGTCCTTAGAGACTTATGCCGCTTAGGGCGAGGAGTCGGCTCCGTCCGGCCAAGGCATGGATAGCGCCCCAAACTCGGTCTTCTGAATACCAGGGGCTTCGCCAAAATTTAAAATTATAGAATTCTATGGCTAAGTGAGAGTGTTCACGCATTATAGTCCGATTGCCTTGTTCGTTGGGCTGAGCGCCTCCCTCGAAGGACCCGAACATGGGAAAAAGAGCACTCAGGTTTATCCCCGAACACCCCAGCACTAGAGGCACGGGGGCAGAAGCCGACGACTCGCCATCCCTCAGAATTGATAAACAGCCGCACAGAAGGCAATATTTTAAATTCAAAACAGCATTGCTTAGTGCATATGAACAAGTTTTCAGCGCACAGGACAAAACGAGCGAGTTTTACTCAAAAATTACATCCCTAGAACATTCATCCGCCACAAGGCGGGCACCCTTCAGAACATCCTTATAATAATTCTCGGGCTTGCGATGCTCTTTCCCCGACGGTGGCCCGTCCTTCACAAGCTTCTCAGCATCCAGCTTGCCCCAGTGCACCTTAGCACGGGCAAGGGCCCTACGGGCACCTTCAATGCAGACGGAGCGCTTGATGACTTCGAGCCTTGGACAGGCCTCCACCAGCCGCCGCACCAGCCCGAAATAGCTCCCAGGCAGAGCCTCTCTAGGCCACAGCCGAACTATGAGGCCCCTCATGGCCTATTCGGCCGCCTTGTGGAGCTCGACCAGTTGCTTCAGCTGGTCGCTCAGGGGCACGGGGTGTCCGGCCTCAGCATACTGAGACCAGAACACCTTCTCTGTCGAGCTGCCCTCCTCGGCTCGATAGAATGCGGTGGCATCAGACACACTCCAGGGAAGATCTGTGAACGCTCCTGGAGAGCTCCGGATTCGGGTAAGTAACAAGTAACTCACGTTTATGTGTTTGCTTTGCATAAAGAATGCCTTACCCGCTGCTATCTTCTTCACCTCATCCAACTCCTGGAGGGTCTTCTGGGATTCAGCCTTGGCAGACTTGGCATTTTCAATAGCCATCGCGAGCTCGGACGCTCACGTCTTTGAGTCAAGCTCCAAACTCTCATGTTTTTCCATGAGAGCCTGGACCTCTTGCCATACCTTGCCAACCTCGGCCTCATACTTCTCCCGCTCGGTGCGCTCCGTGGCCGCCGTTTTCTCGGCCTCGAGCAGCGCTTGCTTAAAGGTTGCCACCTCAGACGTGGCCCCTAAAATAGCCACGATAATCCTGTCATTCTTTGCAATTGCACCTTTTTATATATATTTAAAAAAAGGTATTTCTTACCTTCATTGTCCTCGAGCTGCTTCTTGGCACGTCTGAGCTCTTGCTCGGACCGCTCGAGGTTCTGCTTTAGCGTGTTCACTTCCGCAATCAGTGCGGCGGATGCCGGCAGGGAAGCCTGCATATGCATATTGACTCATTTTTGTTAGACTCTTGCGAATTCTATTTGATCCTCTATTCGGCTTTTCTTCCCAAACGCCAAATAGAGCATCAGGGGCTACTGTCTATGCGGTACTATTATTTACACATTCTTTACTTACCTCAAAGCCTGTCAAAACGCTAGTACAAGCTTCAGTCAGTCCGCTCTTGGCGGACTGAACCTTCTGGACCACCGCACTCATAATAGTGCGATGCTCCTCGTCGATGGAGGCGCCTTGGAGCGCCTCCAACATATTGTCCGGAGCCTCCGGTTGGACGGGGGCCGCCGGCACGGTGGACTTGCTCCTCTTGGAAGGAGGTCCCCGCCGGACTCTAGAACCTTTGAAGGTTCCGCAGCGGTGTCCGGCCTAGAGCCGGACTTGGAGCCCTGGGGGGTTTCATCCCCTTTACTCCTGGAGTCCGGGAGGTCGCCTTGCGACGCCTCCAGGACCACCTCCTCCCGGCTTGGAACCTGTTGGGACAACACTTCGGTGTCGTCCGTAGGGCGGGGGGAGGAAGCCGTCGGAAGCGAGTTCAGATCCGACGAGTCCAATGAGCCGCTCGACGACGCGTCGAGCCGGTCCTTGGGTGGGCTGCATAAACATATTCGACGTAAGGGAAGGATGTGCAATAAAAGAATACTATGAATTACTCTGGTATCCGGATACTTACGATTTTGCCAGGGGCTTGGCCTTGGGCTGCCACTCCTCTCCACCGTCGGCGTCGGTGGAGTAGTCCCGAGGAAGGGTCTTCCCCTTCTTGGACCCTCCGGCCTCCCCAGAGAGGGCGGCCTTCCTTTTCTTCTCTCCTCCCACTGGAGGGGGAGAGTTCTCCTCTTCTTCCTCCTCGTCTTCACGGGAGGAATGCGCCTCGGAACCATCGGATGATGGATCCGACACCTCCTGGCGCCGGGCACTCTTTCGAGTCCCCGCGGCCTTTTTCGCGGCCTTCTTCTCCGGCACCACATAGGGTGCCGGAACCAGCAGCTTCGCCAAGCGAGCGTCCGCTGGGCCTTCGGGCGAAGGAGCCGGACAGTTGATCTGTCCGGACGTCACCTGCCAATCATGTCAAAGGTAAGGGAGCTTAGATCCCTCATGGAGTCAAACTATGAAAAACTGATACCCTGTAAAGGGAGAATAACAGCTTACCGCGAGAGCGTGACACTGCGCACTGAATCCGCGATCCTCGGTAGCGAACGCGGGAGCCTCGGCGCCTTTGAAAAGCACCTTCCAGGCATCTTCATACGTCGTGTCGAAGAGCCTGCTCAGACTTTGGTGCCGCGCCAGGTCGAACTCCCACAGGTTGAAAGCCCGTTGTTGACATGGGAGGATCAGGCGGATGAGCATAACCTGGACTACGTTGACAAGTTTGAGCTTCTTGTCTGCCAAGGTTTGGATGCATGTTTGGAGTCCAGTCAGCTCTCCCTTTTTACCCCAAGACAGGCCCGTCTCCTTCCAGGAGGTGAGCCGCGTGGGGGGTCCAGATCGAAACTCGGGGTGTGCGACCCATTCGGCGTCGTGCGGCTCGGTGATGTAAAACCACCCCAATTGCCACCCCTTCAGGGTCTCCACAAAGGAGCCCTCGAGCCATAGGACGTTGGCCATCTTGCCCACCATGGCGCCTCCGCACTCCGCCTGGTTGCCGCGCACCACCTTCGGCTTGACGTTGAAAGTCTTGAGCCATAGGCCGAAATGGGGGCGGATGTGGAGGAAGGCCTCGCACACGACGATAAACGCCGAGATGTTGAGGACGAAGTTCAGGGCCAGATCGTGGAAATCCAGGTCGTAGTAGAACATAAGCCCCCGGACAAATGGGTGGAGAGGGAAGCCCAGTCCGCGGAGGAAATGGGGGAGGAACACCGCCCTCTCATGGGGCCTAGGGGTGGGGATGAGCTGCCTCTTTTCGGGGAGCCGGTACACGATGTCGTTAGACAGGTATCCGGCCTTCCTCAGCTTTTTGATATGTCCCTCCGTGACGGAGGAGACCATCCACTTGCCCCCCGCTCCGGACATGGCTGGAGAAGGTTGAGGTGGGGAGTGCGGACTTGGGCGTTGGAGCTCGAGTGCGCAAGAATGGATAGACGAAGGAGGAAGAAGGCGTAGGTGAAAAGGTGGATCCGTATCCCCTTATATGGGTGGACGCAACTACATGTCCCCACCAGCCTGGTAAAACTCGCTTATCTCCCAAGCGCCGTAATCAATTGCTCGGTTGGGTTACCCACGCCCGTATTGATGATAATCCCGGGATAAGGGGACACGATCTCTGCTTTAACAAGACGTGCCAAGGAAACCGCCTCGCATAACGCGCTGAGGTGGGATAATGAAACGACTCAGATAAAGGCTTGGCAGTGGTGTGTCACGCTATGGAATACGTTAGCAGATTAGATTGGTGTAAATATTATTCTCTCTATGGCAATATGTGGAAACTTATTTTGCATAGCCGGACACTATCTTTGTGTTCAAAATCTTCTATGAAGTACTTGGAGGAGGAACCCGCCTTGCAATGCCGAAGACAATCTGCGCGCCGGACTCGTCGTCATTGAAGCCTGGTTCAGGGGCTATTGAGGGAGTCCTGGATTAGGGGGTGTTCGGATAGCCGGACTATACTTTCAGCCGGACTCCTGGGATATGAAGATACAAGATTGAAGACTCTGTCCCGTGTCCGGACGGGACTTTCCTTGGCATGGAAGGCAAGCTTGGCGATACGGATATGTAGATCTCCTACCATTGTAACCGACTTTGTGTAACCCTAACCCTCTCCGGTGTCTATATAAACCGGAGGGTTTTAGTCCGTAGGACAACGTACACATCAACAATCATACCATAGGCTAGCTTCTAGGGTTTAGCCTCTTCGATCTCGTGGTAGATCTACTCTTGTACTGCCCATATCATCAATATTAATCAAGCAGGGCGTAGGGTTTTACCTCCATCGAGAGGGCCCGAACCTGGGTAAAACTTCATGTCCCTTGCCTCCTGTTACCATCCGGCCTAGACACACAGTTCGGGACCCCCTACCCGAGATCCGCCGGTTTTGACACCGACAAGGCTTTTGCAATGTCACGCTCCTCCTCCAGGCCATCTAGGTTGTCCTGCTGATTGAGTTCGGCCTCTCTCTCTTCATACATACACATTCGAGGTGAGTCATGAATAATGTGATAAGGCAGGATAGCCTCTGCGCCATACACCATAAAAAGGGTGTGTATCCGGTCGTGCATTCGGGCATAGTCCATAGTCCCCAGTGTACGGAATCGAGTTCCTCGACCCATTGTTTATCTCACTCCCGTAGGGTTCGCACTAGCCTGGGTTTGACGCCGCTCATTATCAAGCCATTAGCCCGTTCGACCTGACCGTTTGTTTGAGGGTGATATAGGGAGGCGTAATCAAGCTTAATGCCCAAATTAGCACACCAATTTTTCACCTCAGCGGCTGTGAAGTTAGAGCCATTATCAGTGATGATGCTGTGTGGGACACCATAACAGTGTACGGCGCCGGATATAAAGTCGATCACCGACCCAGCTTCAATCGTTTTTACTGGTTTGGCCTCTATCCACTTAGTAAATTTATCGACCATAACCAGCAAATATTTCTTCCTGTGGCTTCCCCCTTTAAGGGGTCCGACCATATCTAGCCCCCAGACCGCAAAAGGCCAAGTAATCGGGATTGTTCTGAGGGCAGTGGGCGGCATATGACTTTGATTGGCAAAAAGCTGACATCCTACACAGCGCTGTACAAGGGCATGTGCATCTGCTCGGGCCGTTGGCCAAAAGAAACCTATACGAAAGGCCTTGCTTATGAGGGCCCGAGCTGCAGCGTGATGGCCACCAAGACCAGCATGTATTTCGGCCAGGAGCTTTCGTCCCTCCTCTTCGGAGGTACATCTTTGAAGAACTCTAGTAGTACTTTTCTTGTAGAGTTCACCTTAGCGAATTTTGTAGGCTTTAGAACGTCGAACTATGCGATGGGCCTCATTATGGTCATCAGGGAGATCTTGCCTATTGAAGTAGGCCAGGAAGGGTTCAGTCCATGGAGCAATGACATCCATGATTACATGGGAGGAAGGTGTCATTTCGGTGCCCAAACCCCCGATGATATCAGAATTGTGTTCGGCATATGGGGGTATGATCAGCTCCAGACTACTAATTCCACTCTCGTCCTGCCATACCACGGATGGCTTGAATAGCCTTTCCACAAAGGTGTTAGGCGGGATGGGGTCGCATTTAGCACCCATTCGAGCAAGGATGTCTGCTGCCTGATTACTATCTTGAGCAATGTGATGTAACTCGAGCCCCTCAAACCGAGGTAATATTCTGAGTACGGCGTTTCGGTATGCCGCCATCTTTGGGTCTTTTGCGTTGAATTCTCCATTTATTTGGGATATTGCAAGGTTCGAATCCCCACACACCTCTAGGCATTGTATGCCCATATAAACAGCCATTCGGAGACTGTGTAGTAGTGCCTCATATTCGTCTGCGTTGTTGGAGTCCGTATACATGATTTGTAATACGTAGCGGACTGTGTCCCCCGTAGGGGATGTTAAGATGACACTAGCCCCCAATTCGGCTAACATTTTAGAGCCGTCGAAGTACATTACCCAGTTGGACTATGTGCTATACTCTTTAGGGAGTTCGGCTTATGCCAATTCGGCGACAAAGTCGGCCAACACATGAGATTTAATAGCTCAGTGTGGCTTGTATGTTATTTCAAATGGCAAGAGATCGATGGCTCATTTGGCTATGTGATCGGTGGTGTCCTGATTATTTATGATGTCATTGCGTGGTACTTCGAATGGCACCATGATCGAACACTCTTGAAAGTAGTGTCGCAGCTTCCGGGATGCCATGAAGATCGCATACGCTATCTTTTGATAGTCTGGGTATCAAGATTTGCATGGTGTAAGGACCGCCGATACATAGTACACTAGTTTCTGGAGTGGGAATTTGTGTTCCTCTTCCTCTCGTTCGACGACGAGTATGGCACTCACCACCTGGTGAGTCGCAGATATGTAGAGCAAGATAGGTTCACCAATGCTTGGTGTGCCAAGGATTGGGTTGCTTGCTAACAAAGTTTATATTTCTTCCATTCAGGCTATAGCCGCATCCGTCCATTCAAAATGGTCAGTGCGTCGGAGCAGTCGATAAAGTGGTTGCGCCTTTTCTCCCAATCTGGAGATAAAGCGGCTCAAGGCTGCCACACACCCAACTAGTTTTTGGACCTCCTTTAAGTCTGTTGGCGGTGCCAATTGTGATAGGGCTCGGATTTTGGCTGGATTCGCTTCGATTCCTCTATTGGAAACAATGAATCCGAGTAGTTTTCTAGCTGGAACGCCGAAGACACATTTTTTCGGATTGAGACGTATGTCATATGTTCGGAGGTTGTTGAATGTGAGGTGTAGATCGTCCACCAATGATTCGACAAGTTTAGTCTTGATGACGACATCATCTACGTATGGCTCCACTGCTTGCCAATTTGCTTTTCCAGACATGTTTGAATCATGTGTTGGTAAGTGGCGCCAGCGTTTTTGAGCCCGAAAGGTATAGTGTTGAAGCAGAAAGGCCCATACGGGGTAATGAATGTCGTTGCGGCCTGGTCAGACTCCTTCATCTTAATATGATGGTATCCGGAGTATGCATCGAGGAAACACAATGAGTCGTGTCCTGCGGTCGCGTCAATGATTTGGTCAATGCGGGGCAATGGGAAGGGGTCCTTAGGGCAAGCCTTATTAAGGTCTTTGAAATCGACACAAAGGTGCCAGGATTTATCCTTCTTCGGCACCATGACCAGGTTGGCTAGTTAGTCCGGGTGCTTGATTTCTCTAATGAATTCGGCCTCAAGTAGTTTGGCTAGCTCCTCCCCCATAGCTTGTTATTTGGGTTCAGAAAATTGCCGCAGCGTCTTCTTGACTGGTTTGAACCCCTTTATTATATTGAGGTTGTGTTCGGCCAGCCTGCGTGCGATCCCGGGCATGTCCGAAGGGTGCCAGGCGGAGATATACCAATTTTCGCGCAGGAACACTCGTAGGGTGGTGTCGACCGTCGGATCCAGCTATGCTCCAATGGTTGTTGTTTTGTTAGGATCCGTCGGGTGCACTTGAAATTTGATTATTTCATCGGCTGGTTCGAAAGATGTGGATTTGGGCCTCTGGTACGTCTCCAACATATCTATAATTTTTTATTGTTCCATGCCATTATATTACCCGTTTTGGATGTTTATGGGCTTTACTTTACACTATTATATCATTTTTGGGACCAACCTACTAACCGGAGGCCCAGCCCGAATTGTTGTTTTTTGCTTATTTCAGTGTTTCGAAGAAAAGGAATATCAAACGGAGTCCAAACGGAATGAAACCTTCGGGAGTGATCTTTTTGGAACAAACGCAATCCAGGAGACTTGAGTGGACGTCAAGCAGCAGCCGAGGCAGCCACGAGGCAGGAGGGCGTGCCCTAGGGGGGTAGGCGCGCCCCCCACCCTCGTGGGCCCCTCGTGGCTCCACCGACCTACTTCTTCCTCCTATATATATCCACGTACCCCGACAACATCCAAGAGCACCACGAAAAACTATTTCCACCACCGCAACCTACTGTATCCACGAGATCCCATCTTGGAACCTTCCCCGGCGCTCCGTCGGAGGTGGAATCGACCACGGAGGGCCTCTACATCATCTCCAAGGCCTCTCTGGTGAGTTGTGAGTAATTTACCATAGACCTTCGGGTCCATAGTTATTAGCTAGATGGGTTCTTCTCTCTCTTTGAATCTCAGTACAAAGTTCTCCCCGATCTTCTTGCAGATCTATTCGATGTAACTCTTTTTGCAGTGTGTTTGTCAAGATCCGATGAATTGTGGGTTTATGATCAAGTTTATCTATGAGAAATATTTGAATCTCCTCTGAGTTCTTTTATGTGTGATTGGTTATCTTTGCAAGTCTCTTCGAATTATCAGTTTGGTTTGGCCTACTAGATTGATCTTTCTTGCAATGGAAGAAGTGCTTAGCTTTGGGTTCAATCTTGCAGTGTCCTTTCCCAGTGATAGCAGGGGCAGCAAGGCACGTATTGTATAGTTGCCATCAAGGATAAGAAGATGGGGTTTATATTAGATTGCTTGAGTTTATCCCTCTACATCATGCCATCTTTCTTAATGCGTTACTCTATTCTTAAGAACTTAATACTCTAGATGCAGGCAGGAGTCAGTCGATGTGTGGAGTAATAGTAGTAGATGCAGAATCGTTTCGGTCTACTTGTTGCGGACGTGATGCCTATATACATGATCATGCCTTGATAATCTCATAACTATGCACTTTTCTATCAATTGCTCGACAATAATTTGTTCACCCACCGTAATACTTATGCTATCTTGAGAGAAGCCACTAGTGAAACCTATGGCCCCCGGGTCTATCTTTTATCATATAAGTTTCCAATCTACCTTTGTTCGCAATCTTTACTTTCCAATCTATATCATAAAAATAACAAAAATATTTATCTTATCTTATTATCTCTATCAGATCTCACTTTCGCAAGTTACCGTGAAGGGATTGATGATACGTCTCCAATGTATCTGTACTTTTTATTCCTTCATGCTATATTACATTCTGTTTTGGATGATTAATGGGCTTTATTATACACTTTTGTATTTTTTTGGGACTAACCTATTAACCGGAGGCCCACCCCAAAATTGTTGTTTTTGCCTATTTCAGAGTTTCGCAGAAAAAGAGTATCAAACCGAGTCCAAACGGAATGAAACCTTTGGGAGCGTGATTTTCGGAACGAACGTGATCCAGAGGACTTGGACCCTACGTCAAGACATCAACCAGGAGGGCACGAGGTAGGGGGCGCGCCTACCCCCTGGGCGCGCCCTCCACCCTCGTGGGCCCCATGTTGCTCCACCGACATACTTCTTCCTCCTATATATACCTACGTATCCCCAAACTACCAGATAAGGAGCCAAAAACCTAATTCCACCGCCGCAACCTTCTGTACCCGTGAGATCCCATCTTGGGGCCTTTTCCGGAGCTCCATCGGAGGGGGCATCGATCACGGAGGGCCTCTACATCATCTCCAAGGCCTCTCCGATGAAGTGTGAGTAGTTTACCTCAGACCTTCGGGTCCATAGTTATTAGCTAGATGGCTTCTTCTCTCTTTTTGGATCTCAATACAATGTTCTCCCCCTCTCTTGTGGAGATCTATTCGATGTAATCTTCTTTTGCGCTGTGTTTGTTGAGACTGATGAATTGTGGGTTTATGATCAAGATTATCTATGAACAATATTTGAATCTCCTCTGAATTCTTTTATGTATGATTGGTTATCTTGGCAAGTATCTTCGAATTATCAGTTTGGTTTGGCCTACTAGATTGATCTTTCTTGCAATGGGAGAAGTGCTTAGCTTTGGGTTCAATCTTGCGGTGTCCTTTCTCAGTGACAGTAGGGGCAGCAAGGCACTTATTGTATTGTTGCCATCGAGGATAAAAAGATGGGGTTTATATCATATTGCATGAGTTTATCCCTCTACATCATGTCATCTTTCTTAATGCGTTACTCTGTTCTTCATGAACTTAATACCCTAGATGCATGCTGGATAGCGGTCGATGTGTGGAGTAGTAGTAGTAGATGCAGGCAGGAGTCGGTCTACTTGTCGCGGACGTGATGCCTATATACATGATCATACCTAGATATTCTCATAACTATGCTCAATTCTATCAATTGCTCAATAGTAATTTGTTCACCCACCATAATATTTATGCTCTTGAGAGAAGCCACTTGTGAAACCTATGGCCCCCGGGTCTATTTTCTATCATATTAATCTTCCAACACTTAGCTATTTTTATTGCCGTTTATTTTTATTTTATTTTACTTTGCATCTTTATTATAAAAATACCAAAAATATTATCTTATCATATCTATCAGATCTCACTCTCGTAAGTGACCGTAAAGGGATTGACAACCCCTTTATCGCGTTGGTTGCGAGGATTTATTTGTTTGTGTAGGTGCGAGGGACTCGTGCGTGGCCTCCTACTGGATTGATACCTTGGTTCTCAAAAACTGAGGGAAATACTTACGCTACTTTACAGCATCACCCTTTCCTCTTCAAGGGAAAACCAACGCAGTGCTCAAGAGGTAGCAAGAAGGATTTCTGGCGCCGTTGTCGGGGAGTCTACGCAAAAGTCAAGCTACACCAAGTACCCATCACAAACCCGTATCTCCCGCATTACATTATTTTCCATTTGCCTCTTGTTTTCCTCTCCCCCACTTCACCCTTGCCGTTTTATTCGCCCTCTCTTTTCCGTTCGCCTTCTTTTCGCTTGCTTCTTGTTTGCTCGTGTGTTGGATTGCTTGCTTGTCACGATGGCTCAAGATAATACTAAATTATGTGACTTTACCAATACCAAGAACAATGATTTTCTTAACACGCCGATTGATCCTCTTACCGATACTGAATCTTGTGAAGTTAATGCTGCTTTGTTGAATCTTGTCATGAAAGATCAATTTGTCGGCCTTCCTATTGAAGATGCCGCTATCCATCTAAATAACTTTGTTGATTTGTGTGATATGCAAAAGAAGAAAGATGTGGATAATGATATTGCTAAATTGAAGCTATTTCCTTTTCCGCTTAGAGATCGTGCTAAAGTTTGGTTTTCGTCTTTGCCTAAAAATAGTATTGATTCTTGGAATAAGTGCAAAGATGCTTTTATCTCTAAGTATTTTCCTCCCGCTAAAATCATCTCTCTTAGAAACGATATTATGAATTTTAAGCAACTTGATCATGAACATGTTGCACAAGCTTGGGAGAGGATGAAATTGATGATACGTAATTGCCCGACACATGGTTTGAATCTTTGGATGATTATACAAATTTTTTATGCTGGATTGAATTTTGCTTCTAGAAATCTTTTAGATTCGGCCGTGGGAGGCACTTTTATGGAAATCACTTTAGAAGAAGCTACAAAACTCCTAGATAATATTATGGTCACTTATTCTCAATGGCACACCGAAAGATCTACTAATAAAAAGGTGCATGCGATAGAAGAAATCAATGTTTGGGTGGAAAGATGGATGAACTTATGAAATTATTTGCTACTAAAAGTGTTTCTTCTGATCCTAATGATATGCCTTTGTCCACTTTGATTGAGAATAATAATGAATCTATGGATGTTAATTTTGTCGGTAGGAATAATTTTGGTAATAACGGGTATAGAGGAAACTTCAATCCTAAGCCGTACCCTAGTAACTCATCCAATAATTATGGTAGTTCCTACAATAATTCTTATGGAAGTTTTAATAAGATGCCTTCTGAATTTGAGACTAGTGTAAAAGAGTTTATGAATTCACAAAAGAATTTCAATGCTTTGCTTGAAGAAAAATTGCTTAAAGTTGATGAATTGGCTAGGAACATTGATAGAATTTCTCTTGATGTTGATTCTTTGAATTAGATCTATTCCACCTACGCATGATATCAATGAGTCTCTCAATGCCATGAGAATTTCCATTGATGAGTGCAAAGAAAGAACCGCTAGAATGCGTGCTAAAAAAGATTGCTTTACGAAAGCGTGTTCTTCTAATTTCTATGAGAATAAAGATGAAGATCTAAAAGTTATTGATGTGTCCCCTAATTCACAAAAGGATTTCTGGCGCCATTGCCGGGGTGGTCTTCACGCAAGTCAAGACATACCAAGTACCCATCACAAACTCATCTCCCTCGCATTACATTATTTGCCATTTGCCTCTCGTTTTCCTCTCCCCCACTTCACCCTTGTCGTTTTATTCGCCCTCTCTTTTTCATTCTCCTCTTTTCTTTCGCTTTCCTCTTGTGTGCTTGTGTGTTGGATTGCTTGTCACGATGGCGCAAGATAATACCAAATTGTGTGACTTTTCCAATACCAACAATAATGATTTCCTTAGCACTCCGATTGCTCCTCTTAATGATGCTGAATCTTGTGAAATCAATGCTGCTTTGTTGAATCTTGTTATGAAAGATCAATTCTCCGGCCTTCCTAGTGAAGATGCCGCTACTCATCTAAATAACTTTGTTGATTTGTGTGATATGCAAAAGAAGAAAGATAGGGATAATGATATTGTTAAATTGAAGTTATTTCCGTTTTCGCTTAGAGATCATGCTAAAACTTGGTTTTCGTCTTTGCCTAAAAATAGTATTGTTCATGGAATAAGTGCAAAGATGCTTTTATCTCTGAGTATTTTCCTCCCGCTAAGATCATCTCTCTTAGAAACGATATTATGAATTTTAAACAACTTGATCATGAGCATGTTGCCCAATCTTGGGAAAGAATGAAATTAATGATTCGCAATTGCCCTACACATGGTTTGAATTTATAGATGATCATAGAAATTTTTTATGCTGGATTGAATTTTGCTTCTAGGAATCTTTTGGATTCGGCCGCGGGAGGCACTTTTATGTAAATCACTTTAGGAAAAGCTACTAAACTCCTAGATAATATTATGGTTAATTATTCTCAATGGCACACTGAAAGATCTACTAGTAAAAAAGTTCATGCGATAGAACAGATTAATGTTTTGAGTGGAAAGATGGATGAACTTATGAAATTGTTTGCTACTAAGAGTGCTCCTATTGATCTTAATGATATGCCTTTGTCTACTTTGATTGAGAATAATAATGAATCTATGGATGTGAATTTTGTTGGTAGGAATAATTTTGGTAACAACGCGTATAGAGGAAGCTTTAATCCTAGACCGTTTCCTAGTAATTCCTCTAATAATTATGGTAATTCCTACAACAACTCTTATGGAAATTTTAATAATATGCCCTCTGATTTTGAGAATAGTATTAAATAATTTATGATCTCTCAAAAGAATTTCAATGCCTTGCTTGAAGAAAAATTGCTTAAAGTTGATGAATTGGCTAGGAACGTTGATAGACTTCCTCTTGATGTTGATTCTTTCAAACTTAGATCTATTCCACCTAAGCATGATATCAATGAGTCTCTCAAATCCATGAGAATTTCCATTGATGAGTGCAAAGAAAGAACCGCTAGGATGCATGCTAAGAAAGATTGCTTTGTAAGAGCATGTTCTTCTAGTTTCCATGAAAATAATGATGAAGATCTAAAAGTTATTGATGTGTCCCCTATTAAATCTTTTATTTGCAGTATGAATCTTGATAATGATGGGACTGGATATGAGTCAACTTTAGTTAAAAGGCGTCCCAATGATTCGGAGTTTTTAGATCTTGATGCTAAATTTGGTAAAAGTGGGATTGGAGAGGTCAAAACTTTACATAGCAATGAACCCACTATTATGGATTTCAAGGAATTTAATTATGATAATTGTTATTTAATAGATTGTACTTCCTTGTTACAATCCATGTTGAATTCTCCTCATGCTTATAGTCAAAATAAAGCTCTTACCAAACATATTGTTGATGCCTTGATGCAATCTTATGAGGAAAAAATTGAGTTGGATGTTTCTATACCTATTAAACTTTATGATGAGTGGGAACCTACTATAAAAAATAAAATTAAAGATCATGAATGCTATGCTTTGTGTGATTTGGGTGCTAGTGTTTCCAGATTCCAAAAACTTTATGTGATGTGCTAGGTTTCCGTGAATTTGATGATTGCTCTTTAAACTTGCACTTTGCGGATTCCACTATTAAGAAACCTATGGGAAGGATTAATGATGTTCTTATTGTTGCAAATAGGAATTATGTGCCCGTAGATTTCATTGTTCTTGATATAGATTGCAATTTTTCATGTCCTATTATTCTTGGTAGACCTTTCCTTAGAACGATTGGTGCAATTATTGATATGAAGGAAGGGAATATTAGATTCCAATTTCCATTACGGAAATGCATGGAACACTTCCCTAGAAAGAAATTCAAATTACCTTATATATGAATCTATTATGCGAGCCACTTATGAATTGAATGCCAAAGATGGCAATACGTAGATCTATTCTCGCTTTTATGCCTAGCTAGGGGCGTTAAACAATAGCCCTTGTTGGGAGGCAACCCAATTTTATTTTTGTTCCTTGCTTTTTGCTTCTGTTTATTAATAAATTACTCATCTAGATTATGTTTATATGTGGTTTTATGTTTTAATTAGTGTTTCTGCCAAGTAGAACCTATAGGATAACCTACGGTGATAGTTAATTTGATTCTGCTGAAAAACAGAAACTTTTGCGTGCACAAGAATAATTTTAATAAATCACAGAAACTTGATTTTTAGTTATTTATTTTTGTAGTAGATCAATAGAAAAATTTACCAGGACTTCCTATTTTGGTAAGATTTTGAGAGTTCCAGAAGTATTCGGAAGTTGTAGATTGCTACAGACTGTTCTGTTTTTGACAGATTCTGTTTTTCGTGTGTTGTTTGCTTATTTTGATGAATCTATGGCTAGTATCGGGGGGTATGAACCATAGAGAAGTTGGAATACAGTAGGTTTAACACCAATATAAATAAAGAATGACTTCATTATAGTACCTTAAGTGGTGGTTTTTCTTTCTTGCACTAACAGAGCTCATGAGATTTCCTGTTGAGTTTTGTGTTGGGAAGTTTTCAAGTTTTGGGTTAAGATTTGATGGACTATGGAATAAGGAGTGGCAAGAGCCTAAGCTTGGGGATGCCCATGGCACCCCAAGATAATTCAAGGACAACCAAAAGCCTAAGCTTGGGGATGCCCCGGAAGTCATCCCCTCTTTCATCTTCGTCTATCAGTAACTTTACTTGGAGCTATATTTTTATTCGCCACATGATATGTGTTTTTCTTGGAGCGTCTTGTATGATATGAGTCTTTGCTTTTTAGTCTACCACAATAATCCTTGCTGTACACACATTTTGGGAGAGACACACATGATTTGGAATTTATTAGAATACTCTATGTGCTTCACTTATATCTTTTGAGCTAGACATTTTTTGCTCTAGTGCTTCACTTATATATTTTTAAAGCACGGCGTTGGCTTAATTTTGTAGAAATTATTGATCTCTCATGCTTCACTTATATTATTTTGAGAGTCTTTTAGAACAACATGGTATTTTCTATGGTTATAAAATTGGTCCTAATATGATGGGCATCCAAGTTGGGTATAATAAAAACTATCATAGAAAGTGCATTAAACACTATGATCAATTTGATGCTTGATAATTGTTTTGAGATAATAAGGTGGTAATGTTAGAGTTGTGCTAGTTGGATAATTCTGAAATTGAGAAATACTTGTGTTAAGGTTGGCAAGTCCCGTAGCATGCACGTATGGTAAAAGTTGTGTAACAAATTTGTTGCATGGGGTGCTCTTTTAATTGCCTTCCTTATGTGTGGAGGTCGGGATCGCGCGATGGTTAACTCCTACCAACCCTTCCCCCTAGGAGCATGCGTAGTAGTACTTTGCTTCAAGGGAAAGTAGACTTTTGCAGTAAGTATATGAGTTCTTTATGACTAATGTGACTCCATGGATTATACGCACTCTCACCCTTCCACCATTGCTAGCCTCTATTATGCCGCGCAACTTTCGCCGGTGTCATGCACCCACCATTTACCTTCCTCAAAACAGCCACCATACCTACCTATTATGGCATTTCCATAGCCATTCCAAGATATATTGCCATGCAACTTTCCACCGTTTTGTTTATCATGACACGCTCCATCATTGTCATATTGCTCTTTGCATGATCATGTAGTTGACATCGTATTTGTGGCAAGGCCACCTCCATAATTTTTCATACATGTCACTCTTGGTTCATTGCATATCCCGGTACACCGCCGGTGGCATTCACGTAGAGTCATATTTTGTTCTAAGTATTGAGTTGTAATTCTTGAGTTGTAAATCAATAAAAGTGTGATGATCTTCATTATTAGAGCATTGTCCCAAGTGAGGAAAGGATGATGAAGACTATGATTCCCCTACAAGTCGGGATGAGACTTCGGACTTTAAAAAAATAAAAGAGGCAAAAGAAGCCCAAATAAAAAAAGAGGCCAAAGAAGCCCACAAAAAAATGAGAGAAAAGAGAGAAGGGACAATGTTACTATCTTTTTTCCACACTTGTGCTTCAAAGTAGCACCATGATCTTCATGATAGAGAGTCTTCTATGTTGTCACTTTCATATAGTAGTGGGAATTTTTCATTATAGAACTTGGCTTTTATATTCCAATGATGGGCTTCCTCAAAATGCCCTAGGTCTTCGTGAGCAAGCAAGTTGGATGCACACCCACTTAGTTTCTTTTGTTGAGCTTTCATACATTTATAGCTCTAGTGCATCCGTTGCATGGCAATCCCTACTCACTCACATTGATATCTATTAATGGGCATCTCCATATCTCGTTGATACGCCAAGTTGATGTGAAACTATCTTCTCCCTTTTTGTCTTCACAACCACCACCCTATTCCACATATAGTGCTATGTCCATGGCTTGCGCTCATGTATTGCGTAAGAGTTGGAAAAGTTGAAGCGTGTTAAAAAGTATGAACCAATTGCTTGGCTGAAACCGGGGTTGTGCATGATGGGAGTATTTTGTGTGATGAAAATGAAGCATGGCCTAACTATATGATTTTGTAGGGATGAGCTTTCTTTGGCTATGCTATTTTGATAAGACATGATTACTTGTTAGTATGCTTGAAGTATTAGTATTTTTATGTTTTATGAGCTTTTATCTTGAATCATTTGGAACTGAACATTCATGCCACAATAAATAGCATTATATTGAGAATTATGCTAGGTAGCATTCCACATCAAAAATTCTGTTTTTATCATTTACCTACTCGAGGACGAGCAGGAATTAAGCTTGGGGATGCTTGATACGTCTCCAGCGTATCTATAATTTTTGATTGTTCCATGCTATTATATTACCCGTTTAGGATGTTTATGGGCTTTACTTTACACTTTTATATCACTTTTGGGACTAACTTACTAACTGGGGCCCAACCCGAATTGCTTTTTTTTTTGCCTATTTCAGTGTTTCGAAGAAAAGGAATATCAAACGGAGTCCAAACGGAATGAAACCATTGAGAGCGATCTTTTTGGAACAAACGCAATCTAGGAGACTTGGAGCAGATGTCAAGCAGCAGCCGAGGCAGCCACGAGGCAGGAGGGCGCGCCCTAGGGGGGTAAGCGCGCCCCCCACCCTCATGGGCCCCTCGTGGCCCCACCGACCTACTTCTTCCTCCTATATATATCCATGTACCCTAAGAACATCCAGGAGCACCACAAAAAACTATTTCCACCGGCGCAACCTTATGTATCTGTGAGATCCCATCTTTTTTTGAATATTTACTATGGGGTAAAACCCCACAGCCCATTTTATTAAAAGAAGAGAAGGTCCAACAAAATACAAAGCACTGAGAGAGTGCCAAAACAAAAAAGAGTCCTATCTAATACTTACCTACAGTTACAAAGGGTCATGACCCAAGGCAAGAGCTGATGCTAACCTATATCTAGAGAAGGGCATTAACCCAAGGTATGAGTTGAGCTCTCATGCTAACGCTAAGCCTATGAGCCAAAAGAAGGATATCATGTATAAAATTGCACCTCCAAGTGGCAAAACGAGCCTGCTCCCCCTAAAGATCCTCCCATTTCTGACGATCCAAATATTCCATGCTGCTGTGAGCATCACTTCAAAGAAAAAAGGGTGGCCAAAACTGGTTCTGGCACTGGAAACACACTCCTGGGTACTAGACCCCTAGGACCAGTCAATTTGAAGGTAGTTCCACACTCTGGAGCTGAAATTGCACTGGAAGAACAAGTGGGATCTGTCCTCATGGACGTAAGCATTACATATAACACAAAGATTATCCTCATCTTGGGACCTCCAGTGTCTTCGAACCAGCATATCTTTGGTGTTGAGTTTATCAAAGAACAATAACCAACCAAAGACTTTAATCTTCATTGTGCATCTCCTATTCCATAACCATTTGCATGGCATAATAGTGGGCATATTAGAGTGCATGATATTATAGAACCCTTTGGCCGAAAAAGACCCAGATTTGGAAGGCCACACCCACTGATCAGGAAGTAGAGGATCTCTTTGCAAGTTTAGCAGCCAACCTTCCAGAATTGTTAGTTCTGCAGCAGCTTGTTGGGAGATGGGTAGGTAGAACATGGAAAAAAGGTCCTGGGTCTGAAGCACATCCCTGACTGAGACCTTATCATCAATCACAAAAGAGAACAACCTAGGAAGCCTCCTTAGAAGGGGCATGGAAGAGCCAGCCACATGCCATGCATCATGCCAGAACATAGCAGTGTCCCCCATGTTAATATGAACAGAAGCAATGGCCCTGTAAGAATCATTTAGCTTGAAAACATCCCTCCACCAGAAAGATCCAGTCAATACAGTTGCCTGAGGAACAATGTTGTCATAGTAGGAATCCCAAATTAAGGATACCCAAGGAACATCATGCTTATTGTAGAATTTATGTAGATGTTTCATAAGCAGCCCCTGATTCTGAATATTTAGATTGAGGATGCCCAGCCCACCCTTATCTTTAGGCCTGCAAACCAGGTCCCAAGCTGCCAGAGATTGCTTAGGTGCATCTGTATTTCCTCTCCAAAGACATTGCCTGAAGATCCTATCCAATTGCTTGATGATTCCAAGAGGTATATGCAAGGTGCAGAGGAAATAGATTGGCATGGAAGTTAGAACTGAAGTCAACAGTTGCAACCTAGAGCCCTGGTTAAGCATTGCAGAACTAGCAGAGAGCCTTCTTTCAATATTATCCACAAGGGGGAGGAGATCCACAATTCTGGGTCTGGTGGTACCAAGGGGTAGTCCAAGATAAGTAAAAGGGAGTTCACCTATCTTGCATCCCAGGAGAGCAGCCAACCCGAGGGCCTCATCATTAGATATATTCAAAGGTATCATATAGGACTTGGCAAAATTGACCTTGAGACTAGTAGACTGTTGGAACACAGCCAACATATTCTTGAGAGCCACCAATTGTTCTTCCACAGCAGGCAAAATGATGATTGTGTCATCTGCATACTAGATAATTGGGTAGTTAGGATCATGGGATGGTATTGGGAGTGTCAGAGACCCTTGAGACAACATATGGTTGACCACAGACTGCAACAGATCAGCAGCAATAACAAAAAGGAGCGGTGACAAAGGATCACCCTGTCTGACCCCACACTTACATCTAAATTGCTTCCCTGGAATGCCATTCAGTAAAACAGAAGATGTCCCAGATGACAGAATCTCCCTAACCCAAGCAATCCACTTGCTATCAAAACCTTTATGATGAAGAACTTGTAGAATTACCTCATGCTCCATTGTATCAAAAGCCTTGGCAAAGTCCAGCTTAAGGATTATGATTGGTCTCTTTGATTGCTCGCATTGATGAATGTACTCAAATGCCCATGCAAGGCAATCCTGAATGGACCTACTTTTCAAAAATCCATACTGGTTCTTATGAATGCATTGCAAAATTACCTTCTGCAACCTACTTGCCAACAGTTTGGTGAGGAACTTCAGACAACTGTTTGTAAGAGAAATGAGCCTGAAATCATCTGGTCCCTCAGGAGAAATCATCTTGGGAATAAGGGTGATGAGTGAGCCATTGATGTTCTCCAAAGATAGCTCTCCATCATAAAAAGCCTATATGAGCATCAAAAAATCTTGTTCAATGATAGGCCAACATTTCTTAATAAACATGCCATTAAAACCATCCGGTCCAGGTGCTCTGTCAGTGGGTAGCTCCTTTAAAACCTTGTTTATCTCCTCCTGTGAGAAAGGAGCAGAGAGAACCTCCAAACCATTGACTGGCTGAATCAATTGTGGGAGATCAAATCCCATGGTAATGCCTTGAGCATGACCCATCCTATTCATAAAAGAAGACCAAAATTCCAACCATTTGTGTATGATCTAAGACTGGATCATTCCCATCAACCCTAAGACTAGCAATTGCATTTTTTCTCAATCTTTCTAAGGCCATTGCATGGAAAAACTTTGAATTTTCCTCACCCACCTTGATATATCTGATTGTACACCGCTGTTTCCAATAAATGTAATGAATACGCAGAAAGTTCTCATGGTGCAACTTAACTATCTCTCTAAAATTAAACTCAGGAGTTGTGAGCGGCCTCCACTCCTCAAGCCCATCAAAATGCAGAATTACCTTGGCACAATTCAAAGTGAGATGTTTAATGTGAGAGATATTTTTGCTGCACACTTTGAGGTCCATTCGTAACCGTTTGAACTTCCTGGAGATAATTACAGCCGCAGACAAGTCAGAAAAAACCAGAGCCTCCCAAGACCGCTTGACACAATCCATAAAGCCTGGCATGTCAACCCAATAATTCTCAAAACGAAAAACCCTGGCTTTTGGAATGGTTGTGTCAATGGATACCACGCATGGCACATGATCAGACGATGTTTTCTCTAGGGGGAGTACCACAGTGTTTGGGTAAATGGAAATCCAATCCGATGTTGTAAAGAACCAATCAAGTTGTTCCAGCTGCGGGATTTCCTCCATATTGGACCATGTATACATTCTCCCTTTCAATGTCAACTCCAAGAGGCCCAAATGACCAATTATCTCATTGAAAAGGAAAATATCGTTAACATTTCCCCCCAGCAGGTTTCTATTATCCATGGACCTTATAAAATTGAAATCCCCGAGGAGTAGCCAATGTTCATCAGGTGGGATGGTCAGATGATAAATCCAGTGAACAAAATCATCTCGGAGAGGCCCATCACAAGGCCCATAAACTGACACTAAGGTCCAGGTTTCAGCATTGTGTACTAAAGTAAAAGAAACCACAACACCGAAGCTTTGATATTCAATTAGTGTGCCAGTGAAAACACCTGAATTCCAGATGACAAGAATACCACCAGAGGCCCCTACCGAGGGAGCAAAAGCAAACTGATCGAACCGCCGCGGGCAGAAGGTTCTAATTGTCCTAATATCAAAATCCTCACATTTGGTTTCCTGAAGGCACACAATCGAGCACTGGCTCTCCTCAATTTTTGCTCTAACATCTCTCTATCTCTCCGTAGAATTCAGACCACGAATGTGGGAGTCCTGGATTAGGGGGTCTCCGGACATCCGGACTATCTCCATTGGCAGGACTGTTAGACTATGAAGATACAAGATTGAAGACTTCGTCTCGTGTCCGGATGGGACTCTACTTGGTGTGGAAGGCAAGCTAGGCAATAGGTATATGGATATCTCCTCCTTTGTAACCGACCTTGTGTAACCCTAACCCTCTCCGGTGTCTATATAAACCGAAGGGTTTTAGTCCGTAGGACAACAATCACAACATACAATCATACCATAGGCTAGCTTCTAGGGTTTAGCCTCTCTGATCTCGTGGTAGATCTACTCTTGTACTACACATATCTTCAATATTAATCAAGCAGGACGTAGGGTTTTACCTCCATCGAGAGGGCCCGAACCTGGGTAAAACTTTGTGTCCCTTGCCTCCTGTTACCATCCAGCCTAGACGCACAGTTCGGGACCCCCTACCCGAGATCCGCCGGTTTTGACACCGACATTGGTGCTTTCATTGAGAGTTCCTCTGTGTCGTCGCTGTTAGGCTTGATGGCTCCTATTATTATCAATAGCGATGTGGTCCAGGGTGAGACTTTTCTCCCCGGAAAGATCTTCGTATTCGGCGTCTTTGCACTACGGGCTAATTTGCTTGGCCATCTGGAGCAAATTGAAAGCTACGCCCCTGGCCATCAGGTCAGATTTGGAAGTTTGAACTACACGACCGACATCCGCGGAGACTTGATCTTCGACGGATTCGATCCACAGCCGGGCGCGCTGCACTGTCGCGATGGGTATGACCTAGCTCTGCCACCGGACGGTACCCCAGAGGCCACGCCCGCATCAGCTCCGACCCTTAGCTTGGAGCCAGCTGCGCCAATCGAGGACGGGTGGCTAGACACCGCCTCAGGGGCTGCAGTCTCAACGGCGATCGAGCCGAACACCAGCATAATCCTCTATGCAGCCCGTGACTCCAAGGTGCCGGACTCTCTTCCGGACCCCGAACCATCCGCGCCCCTGCCAATCGAATCCGATTGGGCGCCGATCATGGAATTCACCGCCGCGGATATCTTTCATCACTCGCCCTTTGGCGACATTCTAAATTCACTAAGGTCTCTCTCTTTGTCAGGAGAGCCCTGGCCGTATTATGGCCAACAGGATTGGGATGCGTACGACGAAGAAATTCGACGCCCACCCACCACCCACTTAATAGCCACTGTCGATGACTCAACCGACATGCTCGACTTCGACTCCGAAGACATCGATGGTATGGACAACGATGCAGGAGGCGAAGAGGATCCACCGCCCACAGGGCGCTGGACGTCCGCTTCATCATATGACGTATACATGGTGGACACACCAAAAGAAGATGACGAGGAGGAACGGAAGGACACACCGAAGGCTTATTCCCTCGAGAAGCAGTCGAAGCGGCGGCGCAAGCGCTGCCCCAAGTCACGCCTCGCCAGAAATAACGATCACATAGACCTAGCGTTGGAGCAGGGCGAACCACTGCCGGACCACGGCAATACGGACAATCAAACCGAACAAACCAATTCTATCAAAGATAATAGTTCGGACGACACAACGCCGGACAGGCACCCGGAGCAGCAGAATGCCCGTCAAAGGTTTGTTGCCACCGCGAGGAGTCTGAAAAAGCAGAAGCAAAGGCTCAAGGCTGCGCAGGACACACTCCAAATCAGATGGAGTAAAGTACTAAACACAGCAGCGAAGTACGGCGACAATCGCCCCACCAAGAGCTACCCAAAGCGGAAGTTGCTACATGAATTCGATGAGGAGGCCTCAGACCCCTCACAACCAAAAATCAAAACAGCCACCTGGCCGGATAGACGACCTCACGGCCAACATAGAGCGGCAAACAATGCCACTCATAAGACATTACGCGATTCATGCGAGGGCGTGCACCAAAAGGATAGCGCAACCAGATCCATCTATGGACCATGCAAGCGTGCCCCAGCATACGATATAACACAACAAACATCCGAACAATGCGGTACACCCAGATACAGGGGTGCCGCACACCCCCTATGTTTTACCGATGAGGTGCTGGATCATGAATTTCCAGAGGGATTCAAACCTGTAAACATAGAGGCATACGACGGAACAACAGACCCTGGGGTTTGGATCAAGGACTATATCCTCCACATCCATTTGGCTCGAGGAGATGATCTCCATGCCATCAAGTACTTACCACTCAAACTCAAAGGGCCAGCTCGTCATTTGCTTAAAGGCCTCCCCGAAAACTCCATTGGAAACTAGGCAGAGCTCGAAGACGCTTTTCGGGCAAACTTTCAAGGGACTTATGTCCGACCTCCGGACGGGGATGATTTGAGTCATATGATTCAACAGCCCGGAGAGTCAACCCGAAAGCTTTGGAACAGGTTTCTTACTAAAAAGAACCAAATTGTTGACTGCCCAGACACCGAAGCCTTAGCAGCTTTTAAGCACAGCGTCCGTGACGAATGGCTCGCCCGACACCTCGGCCAAGAAAAACCGAGAACAATGGAAGCATTAACAGGCCTCATGACCCGCTTTTGCGCGAGTGAAGACAACTGGCTAGCCCGATGCAGCTCCAGCGACCCCAGTACATCTGAAGTTAGAGATGGAAATGGGAAATCACGGCGCAACAGCAATAACAAACGCCGGAATAAAGGAGACAACACGAAGAGCACGACAGTAAACGCCGGATTCAAATGCTCTCGGCCAGGTCAGCAAAAGCCGCCCCCTAAAGGCGCCAAAGACAAACTGTCTAGCCTAAACAAAATTCTGGACCAAATATGTTAGGTCCATAGCACCCCTGGCAAACCAGCCAATCATACCCACAGAGAATGTTGGGTCTTCAAGCAGTCCGGCAAGCTCAACGCCGTACACAAGGGGGAGGATACACCAAGTGAAGATGAGGATGAGCCTCTCAAGGAAGACACTGGGGAACAAAAGAAATTTCCACCATAAGTCAAAACAGTAAACGTGTTACATGTGATCAATGGAAGAAACAAAACGGCACTCCCAGAAAAATACGCCCGAAGGCCTATCATCGCGGAGTCCTGCCACTAGTCGTCTCAACTGATCACTTTCGACCATCGTGATTACTCAGTAAGTATCTGGCGTGCAGGATGGGCTGCCCTGGTAATAGACCCAATAATTGACGGATACCACTTCACACGAGTCCTGATGGACGGTGGCAGCAGTCTAAACCTGATATACCAGGATACAACCCGCGAAATGGGGATAGACCCAACAAAAATTTGCCATAGCAATATTACCTTTAAAGGAGTAATGCCAGGCCCAGGGGCTCATTGCATGGGCTCCCTGCTACTAAAAGTTATATTCGGCTTCCCCAATAACTTCCGTAGCGAACATTTAACCTTCCACATCGCTCCGTTCCAAAGTGGCTATCAAGCACTACTCGGACGCAAAGCTTTCGCTCGCTTTAACGCAATACCACACTACGCTTCCCTCACACTCAAGATTCCCGGTCCACGTGGCATCATTACAGTGAACGGAAGTATTAAGAGATCTCTACGCACCGAAAAGCGTGCGGCTGCCCTGACAGCCGCACACTAAAAACGGCCTCACCAACTAAAGCATTTAGCAGGTCGTCACGACCTCGGACACGGTTAGACGAGTCCGGCGCAGCTATATGCAATTTATACCGGATCAATGATCACACCCCTATTACAAATACAAGGGGCTCAACGTGTGTAGACAAGAGGTAATTCTTACTTACCTTGAATTATACATGATTTCTTTAAAAAACTATCTTTTTGCACGATAGCTTTTTCACCTAAGCTCCTCTCTTTTACAGATAATCATCGTGCTACACCTGTCCAGGATACGGCACAACGGAGACACAGGCGCAGACGTGCAGCAGGGACCCGCTCCAAGGATTCTTTTTAGATTAAGACGCTGCGTAAACCTTTTTTACTGTCTCTTGTTGATACATATCCATCGAATTCTCAGCACAATTGAGAAGGATGCTGGCGTCTTGGCATGTGGCCATGTCAGAATAATGCACGTCCCTGGACACAAGGGGCTTCTTACGAAGGGCACTATTTAGGCCCGGTTTATACCATAAAGACCGAATACCTTAGGGAGTGTTCGGCGTCGCGAGTTTGGCCTTATATGCATCAGCTCCGAGTCATTGTCTTTGGTCAAATGTTGGGTTTGCCCGGCTCCTGTGTTTTGGTGCCTTATGTTCCGCTTTACCGGCTAAGGTAGCACGAGGAGAACTACTGCGATTGTGCCCTAGTTCATCCAGACGAGCACCTCAGTAGAGAAAGCTGAAAACTGACTGTCATGATATAGCGTGAGACTGGTCAACCACTCGGTGACCTATCGGAATGTTAGAATTCCTCCGCCTTAACGAAGGGTCGTTTTCCGGCCAGGCATGTACGCACCCCGCGATCGGGAGAGTGCGGAGCCACCAGGGGCTATCTAGTAGCCCCACTATCAAACTCCTATGGCTAAGTGAAAGTGTTAAAGCATTATAGTCCGGTTGCCTCGCTCGCTATGCTATCACCTCCTTAATAGGACCAAGACGTTGGGTTAAGTGTGAACACGTGTTTTTTGCGAGCACCCCTGCATTTTATGCGTGGGGGTTGAAGCCGACGGCTGCAATCTTTCAGGTTATACACAGGTATACACAAACGGCTGCACAGGAGGCATCATAATACTTTCAGGAAAAAGTATAAAAATAACCTTATAAAAAATTCATAAAAGCATTGTGCTTACAATGAGAATACATATCACTCAAACATAATATTTTTTTAGCACTAGGCCTCTATCAAATGAGCACCCTCGAGAACCTCCTCGAAATAGTGCTCGGCAGCCACCCGGCCTATGACCGAACCCTGCGCCGCAACAGTGGTAGCGTCCATCTCCGCCCAGTATGCTTTAACACGGGCAAGGGCTATCCGCGAGCCTTCTATGCACGCCGACCGCTTCATCGCATTAATGCGAGGCACCGCATCAAGGAACTGCTGCACTAAGCTGAAATAGCTGTTCGGCTTTGGCCTTTCCGGCCATAGCTGATCCACAACAGACCTCATGGTGAGTCCGGACAAACTATTCAGTTCGGCCCATTCGGCTAGCTGGTCAGTCAATGAAAGCGGATGCTCTGGAACATGGAATTGCGTCCAGAACAGCTTGTCCACTTCACGATATTTCTGACCTTGGAAGTACTTGGTCGCATCGACAACGCTCGCCGCCAAATCCATATACGCATCTGCCGAACTCCACAGCCGATCCAGAGGGGCATACCGTGGATCTCCGAACTTCCTCCGTAACATGAAGGGTTTCCCAGCCGCAATATCCCCGGCTTCCCGCAGCTCCTCTTTCTTCGCTCTCATAGGAGAACGGGTGTCTTTGTCTGCCGCCGCGGCCTTCTCAAGGTCCGTTCCCTTCGCTCGGTTTTCTTTCTCAAGGAACCGGCAATGGTCGGCAGTGTCTTTTAATTCTACGGCCATCTTGGCCATCTTCTCCTGGCTCTCGCAATGTGCGGCCTTCTCGGCTTTCAACACTTCAGTTGCCTTCAAAGCAGCCGCATTACTAATCCTCGCTTGCTCCTTGGCTCGGGCAAGTTCCGCCCGCAAGGCTTCCATGGTGGCAGCTCCATCTGCAGTCACAACATATTAAAGATACTCGCATTATGCTGCTCTTACTATGTGGCATTCACCGGATAATAACACTTACCATGTGCCTCGTCAAGCCTCTTGTTAACAAGCTCGATGTCGGCGTCTGCCACATCTAGTTGCCGTTTTAATTGGGCAAACTCACTAGTCCGGCTAGCCACCGGAGCTTCCACCACCTGCACATAGAGGCAGTTTGGTTATTGCCTGGGAATATGATCCTCTGTTCGCCGCCGTCCTCGATGACAACCAGAGTCTCAGGGGCTACTATCTACACAGGGCACACCTAACATGTGCAGTACTATCACATATTATCTCACATACCTCAAAGCCTGTCAATAGACTCATAAAGGCTTCATGTAATCCGCTTTCAGCGGACGAGATTCTCTCCATCACCGTACCCATCAGCGTACGATGCTCTTCTGAGATGGCCGCTCGCCCCACCAACTCCCTCAGAACGTCCGACCGCACACCAGATAGTGCCGGACTCTTTCGTATGCTCTCTTCGGGAGCTGGACACTGGGGACTTCGGGGGTCTATGGGATTATCTTCTGGCCTCACCGGATCCGGAGAGGCCCTCCGCGACGACACTTCGGGGTCGCCCGCTTCTGGAGCGGAGGAGTCTGGGGGAGGTGTTTCGCTCTCCATCATCTCTGGAAGAAGATCCCCCGAAGACGAGCTCATTTAAGAGGGGCTGAGGCCCGAACTGCAAGATATATGCGGTGGTTATTTTCTTAGAGGAAAAAGATAGCATACCCTTACTATTAAAATATTTTGGATCACTTACGACTCGTTGGAGGGCTGATCCCCCCGCAGACTCTGTGCGGCAAAAGCACCCCCCAAGGCAGGACCCTCTGTGGGAGACATCTTCTCCCATTTGGAGGCTTCGGCTTCCGGATCCTCGGAAGCAGTCCTTTTCCTCCCCCGATCGTCCTCCTTCGTGGAGACGCTCGTTCCCTTGGTTGGAGCGGATAGCGATGGGGGCCCGGGTCTGCCCGTAATATCCCCCTCGGTATCTTCCTTCAAGGGCTCCGGGCAAGGTGCGACCTCGAGCATCTTCTCCAATACCGGATTTTCCAAACCCTCAGGGAGGGGGGCCAAACACCGAATCATCTTCGCCTTTGTTAGTCAGTCCTGGTCAAAAAGCGAACTCTCAGAAATAACTTCGAATAAAAGACAGTGTGTTCAGCTAGAGGATTTCTTACCTGTTCGGCGGCGCGGTTACTGCTCAGGCCCACGTCCTCGGTGATATCCGGACATTCCACTTGAGGTCTGAAGAATGACTTGTACATCTCCTCATGCGTCAGGCCGAGGAAACTTTGAATGGCACGTGGTCCCTCTGGGTTGAACTCCCACAAGCGCAGGGGCCGGCGTTTGCAAGGCTGGACTTGACGAACCAGCATAACTTGTATTACCACAACTAAATTAAAATCTCCCTCGAAGAGATCTCGGATGCGGCTTTGCAGTATAGGCACGTCCTTGGCTGGACCCCAGCTCAGACCCCTGCTAATCCATGACATCAGTTGTGGTGGGGGGCCCGAGCGGAAAGCGGGGGCAGCCGCCCACTTGGCACTTCTGGGAGCCGTGACGTAAAACCACTCCCGTTGCCATAATTCGGACACCTCTGGAAAGGAACCTTTCGGCCATGGAGCTCCTGCCATCTTGCCTATTGATGCACCTCTGCACGCTGCATGTTGCCCCTCGATCATCTTCGGTTGTACTTCAAAGGTCTTGAGCCACAGGCCGAAGTGAGGGGTCACACGGAGGAAGGCCTCACACACGACAATAAATGTCGTGATGTGGAGAAAGGAGTCCAGAGCTAGATCGTGGAAATCTAGCCCGTAATAGAACATCAAGCCCCTGACGAAAGGCTCCAGAGTGAGGCCTAGACCTCGGAGGAAGTGGGAGACGAACACAACGTTCTCGTTGGGTTCGGGAGTAGGGACGACCTGCCTACAAGCAGGCAGCCGATGCGAAACCTCGGCGGTCAGGTATCTGGCTTCCCTCAACTTCTTAATGTCCTCTTCCGTCACGGAGGAGGGCATCCATCAGCCCTGAAGGCTGGATCCGGACATGATTGAAGATCCGGAGCACCTAACCTGGGCTTTGGGTGTTAGAACTCGAGGCGGAGGAAGGGTTCGATTGAGCACGAGAGAGAAAAAGCAAAAACCTCGTCCCTTTATAAAGAGGGTGAATATCAAGTGTCCTCTCCGTAGCCATTTAGGACTTGCCTATAATCTAGGAGTCCTAGACACGGTTGGGTTACCCACGACCGCATTAATGAGAATCCCGTAATTGGGGGAACATGATCGCCGCTTCAGCAAGACGTGTCACGAAACCTCCTGGCGTTATGTGTGGAGCTGGTTAAAAGAAACGGTTCGAATAATCACCGGGCCGTGACGTAACGTCATGCTGCCAAAACAGGCCAGCAAATTAGATCTGCGAAAACGTTATTCTCTTTGCGGTGGAATGTGGAATTTATTTTGCAGGGTCGGACACTATCCTCGTATTCAACTTCTTTTGTCATGTATTCGGAGAAGGAACCTGCCTTGCAATGCCGGAGACAATACTGCGCGCCGGACTCGTCGTCATTGAAGCCTGGTTCAGGGGCTACTGTGGGAGTCCTGGATTAGGGGGTCTCCGGACAGCCGGACTATCTCCATTGGCCGGACTGTTAGACTATGAAGATACAAGATTGAAGACTTCGTCTCGTGTCCGGATGGGACTCTACTTGGCGTGGAAGGCAAGCTAGGCAATACATATATGGATATCTCCTCCTTTGTAACCGACCTTCTATAACCCTAACCCTCTCCGGTGTCTATATAAACCGAAGGGTTTTAGTCCGTAGGACAACAATCACAACATACAATCATACCATAGGCTAGCTTCTAGGGTTTAGCCTCTCTGATCTCATGGTAGATCTACTCTTGTACTACACATATCTTCAATATTAATCAAGCAGGGCGTAGGGTTTTACCTCCATCAAGAGGGCCCGAACCTGGGTAAAACTTCGTGTCCCTTGCCTCCTGTTACCATCCGTCCTAGACGCACAGTTCGGGACCCCCTACCTGAGATCCGCCGGTTTTGACACTGACAACGAACATTCCAGCACAAAACACGCCAGATATGATAGGATGTACTAGCCATGATAAACTATATAGGGGAGATAATCTAGCCCACTGCTTAACAGTGCAGCTCCAAAAGCCATAAGGTTGGCAACATCCATACAAGATAAACCCATAAACTGCCAGCAGAGTTCAGATATAAAAAATGGAAAAGAGATAACCGTGGGCCACAAAATGCGAAGTCGATCAGGCCCACAACACACCACCACCACATCATAGATAGGTACAGAAAATCACTCATCATTGGAAACTGCATCATCTTCAGACTTCTTAGAGGGAGCCATAAGCTTCTCCTCTGTCAGATCCCCAGCTGGGATGCCCAAAGCATGGACGACCGCCTGCATAACTGGAATTGGGGTATCCGGTGGCATCCGAATCTGGTCCATGGTCTCCTCTTCAGATATCTTGAGCTTCTTCCCTCTCGGTCGCCTCTAAGGTGATGATTTAACCAAAACTGCAGAGATGGGTTTGAAGCCTGAAGATTTGACACAACTTCTAGTCATTCTCCTCGTGGAGAAGTCTGGAGTATTAGAAATTGGCGCAGCACGGCGAGCACGCTTCCTCTCATGCTGTCGCTTCCCAAGCACTGATTCTGCAGGTGGTTTAGTGGCCGAAAACAGAAAGTCAGAGCTCACAAGTCTGCTAGTCTGCTGTCCGAAGAGGAAACTGCGTCAGGAGGACATGGAGTGACCAAAGTTGAGTCAGCAGCATCTGATATTTCCTCAATAATGACTGAATGTCTGCGTGCAGGAGTAGCCGGCCCCTGAAGGAGGAGGGACAGCCTCCTCTCCTGATCAGGCTGCAACTGGCCAGGGAGACAACTGACGGTGGCAAGAAAACCCCTGGCAGAGCAGATGGCACCTTCTTGATGAGGAAATCCGACAAAAGGGACGAGAACGATCGTGCCCAGATCATCTCAGGTGGCAGCACCGGGCCATACACAATCCTCACAATTCCAAGATGAATGGGATCCATGGGCATAACTGGGTGAGGTTGTTGCACTTCCTCCATATCCACTGCATTATCATCAGAATCCAAGGAAGGGTTGAGGATCATAGAGTTCTGATCCTGAACTTGCTCATTATCCTAAACTTGCTGCTGCGGCTCTTCTGGCTTCTCCCAAGCACCCCAACCATCCGTCTGCTGGTCCGCATGTCCTCCATTGTTGTGATTTCCATGGAAAGGCTACAGATGATTGGGAGGCACTGCATTCCAGCCCAGAGCAGGGTAGGGTGGCATCGCCCAAAAAGGTTGTGGTGGATTGACCCCTGGCATGGGATGTGGGTTTCCATCCAACGACATTGGGTCCTCATCCGCAGGTATGACAGCTTCTGCAAACTCACCAGCATGTATATAACAGCCTGCAGTCCAAGAAACAACAGCACCTCCCCAAGTTGCAAAATCTCTGAAAACGACCGAGCGTGGAACAAGAGCGTTATCAGGGAAAGAACATCTAACCACAGACCGGACCTTGCGACGATCAGTGTCATTCCAATAGTGAAATTGGCCAAATGTGCCAACAATCTCTGCTAGGTTAGTTGTGTTCCGATAGTCCAATGGCACTCCAATGAACATCAACCAACCAGTCCTATGACCATGGATAGCTCTAAATCCTTCCCCCTGATTGTGCGGAATAAATCTTACAAAAAACTCATTACCCTCTGCATCAAGACCCAACGGGAACGGTGGATGCTATGTGTAGGAGGCACGCACCACAGGATCTTCCATCTCAAATAAACCAACCCCCTGGAACCAAGTCTGAGCAGAGAGGACAGGGACTTGCATAGTTTGTGTCAGAAAGTTCAGAACCTGCTCTCGCCGGATGGCCACCAAGTGAGCCGGAGGAAGGGGCTCGACGATCGCCACCATGAACTGATCATGTCGGCATGGTGGCAGAATCTCAGGCGAGTAGTAGGTGCGTGGCAGCCTGTCGTCGCCACCATCGACCACATCAAATCCCGCAGGGAGGAAGCGGTGAGGGTCAATGGCGTACACCGCCATTGAAGAAGCTGGTTGCTTATCCTGGAGCGTCGAGGTGGCGGGTGGCGATGCAGGCGACGGAGCGGCAGTTTGGGGCGGCGAAGTAGAGGAGCTGGGTTGCGGCGAGGGGCAGGGGGACGATTGGGGTTTTTGCTGCGGTGTTGCAATTGTATTGGAAACCGAAGAGGCAAGCGAGTCCTCCCTGATGGCGCGAGCTCCAAAGACGCTCGATGGGATTTTGGGTACCCAGATGGATGTGTCAGGCGGTTGCCCGGTACAATTCTTTTTAATGTGACCAGAACGAAAACATAACCTCCACCGCACCCTATTCTTGCAAGTGTCTGACTTGTGGCCCATGCCCAAACAGTTCTGACAATCCCAATAACTTGCATCCATGTCTTCAATCATATCATCAAAACTCTGTAAACCTTTGGTAATATTCTACGGAGAGGGTGACTCCAAAAAATCCAGATGAGACGCGTCGGTCTCATCATCCAAAAGAACAATGGGCCTTAAGAGAGAGCCCACGAGCCGAGGTGGTGTTATCGGGCTGGCTTGGGCCGAAGCTGCCGATTCCCCAAAATCCGGTCCAACAAATTTGAAGGTTCCTGAGGATCCGGGGTTGCCGCCAACAGAGTTGATCCTGTCCGGGGATGATGGGAACGACCCAAACTTGATCAAAGGGCTCTCCGTCATCGCCGATGAGCTTTCCGGCGAAGCAGGGCTCAACAGTGCAGGGCTTAGCGATCCCGCCTCATGTGATTCAACAGCATAACCAGCTTCACGGATCGTCTGGACATCTATGCGTGTAGGATTATAACTATAACCTTTACGAGCTGGATAATTAATGAACGTCGCAAAACACAACTTCTTCTTGGGATCGCTAGATGGCTGACGAGAACGAAGGGAATATTTACTAGGGCGATGATGCATGGCCTCCATACCCATTCTAGCCCTACGTTTAGAGGGGCTCACTAAGATCCATTCCTGTTGGCACTCAGATTGCCAAGATCTAAACTCTTTCTCCCAATCCGGACCCCCCATGGCCCCAAAGATGCAAGTAGCACTTGAATTGAGGGCAAACAAAGCTTTGCTGATGCAGAATAAAAAAGCCCACCTCTTTGCATGAAACATTGAACGAGAAAACACCATTGCTAAGGAAAGATACCTTGAGCTGGGAACAGTAACCTCCAACAGCATATTCCAACGCCAGGCCAACATTCTCCTCATTCAGGCGAAAAGAATGTCTGGCAAATGAGACCACCATGATGAAGTGCCCCGTGTCCTTCGATGGATGAATGGATCTGCCGAAGGTGCGTTGAATCTCGTGAGACAACTTCATCCCCGGGGTGAAGTCCAGACCCATGGAGATCGCAGCATGGACTGCCATGAGGAAGAAAATAACCAGTAGAGAGAGGAGGTGACGCCAGAGAGGATGAACCGATCGGATGGAAAAACCCACGGTGAGGCGTGGAGATCGCCGGTGGTGGTGAGTGGCTAGGGTTAGGGTGGTGGCGTGGGGGTGGGAGTCAACATCCTTCAACTAAAAAGGGGTGCGAGATCCCATCTTGGAGCCCTCGCCGGTGCTCCGTCGGAGGGGGAATCGATCACGGAGGGCCTCTACATCATCTCCAACGTCTCTTTGATGAGTTGTGAGTAGTTTACCACAGACATTTGGGTCCATAGTTATTAGCCAGATGGCTTCTTCTCTCTCTTTGAATCTCAATACAAAGTTCTCCCCTATCTTCTTGCAGATCTATTCGATGTAACTCTTTTTGCAGTGTGTTTGTCAAGATCCGATGAATTGTGGGTTTATGATCAAGTTTATCTATGAGAAGAGATCGATGGCTCATTTGGCTATGTGATCGGTGGTTTCCTGATTATTTATGATGTCATTACATGGTACTTCGAATGGCACCATGATCGAACACTCTTGAAAGTAGTGTCGCGGCTTCCGGGATGCCATGAGACCACATACGCTATCTTTTGATAGTGTGGGTATCAAGATTTGCATGGTGTAAGGACCGCCGATACATAGTACACTAGTTTCTGGAGTGGGAATTTGTGTCCCTCTTCCTCTCGTTCGACGACGAGTATGGCACTCACCACCTGGTGAGTCGCAGATATGTAGAGCAAGATAGGTTCACCAATGCTTGGTGTGCCAAGGATTGGGTTGCTTGCTAACAAAGTTTATATTTCTTCCACTCAGGCTATAGCCGCATCCGTCCATTCAAAATGGTCAGTGCGTCGGAGCAGTCGATAAAGTGGTTGCGCCTTTTCTCCCAATCTGGAGATAAAGCGGCTCAAGGCTGCCACACACCCAACTAGTTTTTGGACCTCCTTTAAGTCTGTTGGCGGTGCCAATTGTGATAGGGCTCGGATTTTGGCTGGGTTCGCTTTGATTCCTCTATTGGAAACAATGAATCCGAGTAGTTTTCTAGCTGGAACACCGAAGACACATTTTTCCGGATTGAGACGTATGTCATATGTTCGGAGGTTGTTGAATGTGAGGTGTAGATCGTCCACCAATGATTCGACAAGTTTAGTCTTGATGACGACATCATCTACGTATGGCTCCACTGCTTGCCAATTTGCTTTTCCAGACATGTTTGAATCATGTGTTGGTAAGTGGCGCCGGCGTTTTTGAGCCCGAAAGGTATAGTGTTGAAGCAGAAAGGCCCATACGGGGTAATGAATATCGTTGTGGCCTGGTCAGACTCCTTCATCTTAATATGATGGTATCCGGAGTATGCATCGAGGAAACACAATGAGTCGTGTCTTGCAGTCGCGTCAATGATTTGGTCAATGCGGGGCAGTGGGAAGGGGTCCTTAGGGCAAGCCTTATTAAGGTCTTTGAAATCGACATAAAGGTGCCAGGATTTATCCTTCTTCGGCACCATGACCAGGTTGGCTAGTTAGTCTAGGTGCTTGATTTCTCTAATGAATTCGGCCACAAGTAGTTTGGCTAGCTCCTCCCCCATAGCTTGTTGTTTGGGTTCAGAAATGCCGCAGCGTCTTCTTGACTGGTTTGAACCCCTTTATTATATTGAGGTTGTGTTCGGCCAGACTGCGTGCGATCCCGGGCATGTCCGAAGGGTGCCAGGCGGAGATATACCAATTTTCGCGCAGGAACACTCGTAGGGTGGCGTCGACCGTCGGATCCAGCTATGCTCCAATGGTTGTTGTTTTGTTAGGATCCGTCGAGTGCACTTGAAATTTGATTATTTCATCGGCTGGTTCGAAAGATGTGGATTTGGGCCTCTGGTACGTCTCCAACATATCTATAATTTTTTATTGTTCCATGGCATTATATTACCCGTTTTGGATGTTTATGGGCTTTACTTTACACTATTATATCATTTTTGGGACTAACCTAGTAACCGGAGGCCCAGCCCGAATTGTTGTTTTTTGCTTATTTCAGTGTCTCAAAGAAAAGGAATATCAAACGGAGTCCAAACGGAATGAAACCTTCGGGAGCGATCTTTTTGGAACAAACGCAATCCAGGAGACTTGAGTGGATGTGAAGCAGCAGCCGAGGCAGCCACGAGGCAGGAGGGCGTGCCCTAGGAGGGTAGGCGCGCCCCCCACCCGCGTGGGCCCCTCGTGGCTCCACCGACCTACTTCTTCCTCCTATATATATCCAGGTACCCCGACAACATCCAGGAGCACCACAAAAAACTATTTCCACCGCCGCAACCTTCTGTATCCACGAGATCCCATCTTGGAACCTTCACCGGCACTCCGTCGGAGGTGGAATCGACCACGGAGGGCCTCTACATCATCTCCAAGGCCTCTCTGATGAGTTGTGAGTAATTTACCATAGACCTTCGGGTCCATAGTTATTAGCTAGATGGGTTCTTCTCTCTCTTTGAATCTCAGTACAAAGTTCTCCCCGATCTTCTTACAGATCTATTCGATGTAACTCTTTTTGCAGTGTGTTTGTCAAGATCTGATGAATTGTGGGTTTATGATCAAGTTTATCTATGAGAAATATTTGAATCTCCTCTGAGTTCTTTTATGTGTGATTGGTTATCTTTGCAAGTCTCTTCGAATTATCAGTTTGGTTTGGCCTACTAGATTGATCTTTCTTGCAATGGAAGAAGTGCTTAGCTTTGGGTTCAATCTTGCAGTGTCCTTTCCCAGTGATAGCAGGGGCAGCAAGGCACGTATTGTATAGTTGCCATCGAGGATAAGAAGATGGGGTTTATATTAGAGTGCTTGAGTTTATCCCTCTACATCATGCCATCTTTCTTAATGCATTACTCTGTTCTTAAGAACTTAATACTCTAGATGCAGGCAGGAGTCAGTCGATGTGTGGAGTAATAGTAGTAGATGCAGAATCGTTTCGGTCTACTTGTTGCGGACGTGATGCCTATATACATGATCATGCCTTGATAATCTCATAACTATGCACTTTTCTATCAATTGCTCGACAATAATTTGTTCACCCACCGTAATACTTATGCTATCTTGAGAGAAGCCACTAGTGAAACCTATGGCCCCCGGGTCTATCTTTTATCATATAAGTTTCCAATCTACCTTTGTTCGCAATCTTTACTTTCCAATCTATATCATAAAAATAACAAAAATATTTATCTTATCTTATTATCTCTATCAGATCTCACTTTCGCAAGTTACCGTGAAGGGATTGATGATACGTCTCCAATGTATCTATACTTTTTATTCATTCATGCTATATTACATTCTGTTTTGGATGATTAATGGGCTTTATTATACACTTTTGTATTTTTTTTGGGACTAACCTATTAACCGGAGGCCCAGCCCAGAATTGTTGTTTTTGCCTATTTCAGAGTTTCGCAGAAAAAGAGTATCAAACCGAGTCCAAACGGAATGCAAACTTTGGGAGCGTGATTTTCGGAACGAACGTGATCCAGAGGACTTGGACCCTACATCAAGACATCAACCAGGAGGGCACGAGGTAGGGGGCGCGCCTACCCCCTGGGCGCGCCCTCCACCCTCGTGGGCCCCATGTTGCTCCACCGACATACTTCTTCCTCCTATATATACCTATGTATCCCCAAACTACCAGATAAGGAGCCAAAAACCTAATTCCACCGCCGCAACCTTCTGTACCCGTGAGATCCCATCTTGGGGCCTTTTCCGGAGCTCCATCGGAGGGGGCATCGATCACGGAGGGCCTCTACATCATCTCCAAGGCCTCTCCGATGAAGTGTGAGTAGTTTACCTCAGACCTTCGGGTCCATAGTTATTAGCTAGATGGCTTCTTCTCTCTTTTTGGATCTCAATACAATGTTCTCCCCCTCTCTTGTGGAGATCTATTCGATGTAATCTTCTTTTGTGCTGTGTTTGTTGAGACCGATGAATTGTGGGTTTATGATCAAGATTATCTATGAACAATATTTGAATCTCCTCTGAATTATTTTGTGTATGATTGGTTATCTTGGCAAGTATCTTCGAATTATCAGTTTGGTTTGGCCTACTAGATTGATCTTTCTTGCAATGGGAGAAGTGCTTAGCTTTGGGTTCAATCTTGCGGTGTCCTTTCCCAGTGACAGTAGGGGCAGCAAGGCACTTATTGTATTGTTGCCATCGAGGATAAAAAGATGGGGTTTATATCATATTGCATGAGTTTATCCCTCTACATCATGTCATCTTTCTTAATGCGTTACTCTGTTCTTCATGAACTTAATACTCTAGATGCAGGCAGGAGTCGGTCGATGTGTGGAGTAATAGTAGTAGATGCAGAATAGTTTCGGTCTACTTGTCGTGGACGTGATGCCTATATACATGATCATGCCTAGATAATCTCATAACAATGCACTTTTCTATCAATTGCTTGACAGTAATTTGTTCACCCACCGTAATACTTATGCTATCTTGAGAGAAGCCATTAGTGAAACCTATGGCCCCGGGGTCTATCTTTTATCATATAAGTTTCCAATCTACCTTTATTCGCAATCTTTACTTTCCAATCTATATCATAAAAATACCAAAAATATTTATCTTATCTTATTATCTCTATCAGATCTCACTTTCGCAAGTTACCGTGAAGGGATTGACAACCCGTTTATCGCGTTGGTTGCAAGGTTCTTGTTTGTTTGTGTAAGTACGAGGGACTTTTGAGGAGCCTCCTACTGGATTGATACCTTGGTTCTCAAAACTGAGGGAAATACTTACGCTACTTTGCTGCATCACCCTTTCCTCTTCAAGGGAAAACCGACGTAGTGCTCAAGAGGTAGCAGTCTCTTGTCGAGGATTACATCGTCTTTGTCCACTTTGGAACGCAGAGTGGTTAGCTCCTCGGCTGCGAGGGCCTCGGATAGTGCCTTGAGGGCCAAGGATGCAGTTTTGTTTTTGGTGCGGAGTGCAATATCCAGATCACTGGTGATAGTGATAACTCCGTTGGGCCCTGGCATTTTGAGCTTCGTGTAGCCGTAACGGGGTATGGCTTGAAAGCGTGTGAAGGCGTCTTGCCCTAACAGGGCATGATATCCGCTATTGAAAGGTGCCACGTGGAAGAGCAACTCTTCGGACCTGTAGTTCTCTGGTGTGCCGAATACTACATCAAGTATAATTTTCCCCGTGCATCGTGCTTCTCGACTGGGGATAATGCCTCGAAAGGTGGTGCTTCTCTGCTCAATGCGACTCTTGTCCATTTGCATTTTGTTAAGTGTATCTTTGTAGATGAGGTTTAGTTTGTTGCCGCCGTCCATGAGCACTTTAGTGAGTCGAAAGCCATCCACAATTGGGTTTAAGACCAGGGTGGCTGGTGCTCGGACTGATCGGGCCCTTGGTTCATCGTTGGCGGTGAAAGTTATTGTCGTATTGTTCCAAGGATTTATTGTGGCTACTTGGTTAACTTCGGCGAGGTAGCGTAACGCCCTTTTCCCACCGGGCTGTCTGGGCTTTCCAGGCGCTTTCCATTGCGCAGTACTTCTGTACTATGTGTGCCAAATCTGCAAAGTACAGTATGCGGCGGCGGTTGAGGGCATTGAGAATTCCCTTGTTCGTAAAGTTGCGGCAAAAAACTGAAACCGCGTCGTCGTTGCAGCAATCTTTAATCTTGTTTTTAACAAGGAGGAACCTAGCCTAGAAGTGATGGACCGTTTCCTGAGGTTGCTGCCGTACATACATTAGGTCACATATGTCTAGAGGACATGAATTGCTTGGAGAATATTCCTTGTGGTGGGTGGGCGGGCTAAAATCCAAACCCTGACCCACTATTGGATCCAGAGTTTGAGGAATCTCTGAGGTCACCAGTTCAGGATCAGTAAGGTCCTGAAGACTTCCAGACTTAATGCCCAATCCTATTTTTGGAGGACATGAAGTCTCTTCTCGAGGATGGGTATCCGGCCCGCAGGGCTCGGAAATCCAAACATAGTTGTTGTTTAATTTAGGGGGAGAGGCATTCTCAGCTCATTCCTCAACGACCTCTACCATGTGGGTGACCGGCGGGGACTTGATTTCCCTCTGATTGGGTTTAATCCCAATCCGGTCATAGTCTATCGCGACCACCAGGGCGGCGATGCGATCTAGCAGCTCGATCAAGGATGAGACATTTGCTGGATCCATCTTTTCAGATTGTTCGAGGCTGACATGGAGATGATGTTTGGCGATTGTGGGGATCGCCATTGGCTTGACGGCGGAGCGAGCGCCCATGGTAAAACCGCCGAGCTGGAGGACTTGTCCTGGAGTTAGGGCCCCTCCAGAAGTAATATCCTCATTAATGACAAGGCGAGCCATCGATCCTTCTGTCGACAACACAAAAGAACTCTCAATGAAAGCACCAATGTCGGTGTCAAAACCGGCCAATCTCAAGTAGGGGGTCCCAAAATTGTTCGTCTGAGGATCGAAGGTAACAAGGGACACAGGGAACACGGTGTTTACCCAGGTTCGGGCCCTCTTAATGGAGGTAAAACCCTACGTCCTGCTTGATTGTATTTGATGAGTATAGGGGTTACAAGAGTGGATCTACCTCGAGATCATAATGGCTAAACCCTAGATGTCTAGCCTATATGAATTCTGATGAACCCTATGGGCTAAACCCTCCAGTTTATATATACACCGGAAGGACACATAGTCAGTTTACAAGGGAAGGAAACAGCACATCCAGACTCCAATCATGCCATCCACGCATCAAGGAGTCCTACCCAAACACGGGGAATGATCTTCCAGTTTCTCATCACGACCCATCAGCACGGCCCATATTGAGTGAGCCGGACACCTGAGGACCCCCCGAATCTAGGTCTCCCTCAGCGGGCGATGGATCGACGAGCTGTCGGTGGTTCTTTGGTCCCTTAGAATGACACCAAATCGAGCTACTGGGTAGACTCCCTTCTCCCTAGTATATGGGGTAGAAGCAGTTATCCCCACGGAACTCATATAAGGGTCACCTCGAGTGCTTGCCTACGATGAAGTGGCGCAAGAACAGCACCGGTGTGACGGTGTTGTGCTACTTGAGGAGAACTGTCTCTAGGCTACTATGCGTGCTGCATGCTACCAACAAGCCATGCGTCGCTATCACAACCGCACATTTCATGCCTGGATTTTTGAGGAAGGCAGCCTTGTCCTTAGGTGCGTTCAGTCCACCAAGGGTACAAAAAAGTTGACGCTAAAGTGGGAAGGCCCTTACCAGGTAGTACAGGCCACCAGATCGGGCACAATCCGTCTGGAGACCGGAGATGGCATTCAGTTGCAAAACTCATGGACATTGAGCATCTCCGCAAGTTCTACCCATAAGGCGCGGCTGTCGGGCCCTGCCCGGCACCCACCCTTTTGTACAAGCCTTGCCGATGTTGCATGTAATCCCTTGCACAAAGCCAAACGTAGACCCTGAGCAACAGAGAAATAAATGAAGCACTGGGGGGCCAACAAATTGCATGCATGCATAAGCATATCATGAGCATAGCATGTTCATATAGATAATATCGCATGTGGCCATTTTCATCTGCACTAAGATGCAGGGTCCACGCCGTGGATTTGATCCCGGAGAAAGGAAGAGAAGGCAAGCCTAACTTGTGATCCCCCACAAGCCAAACAGATAAGTTCTTTCTTATCCATATATGTTTTGTAAGTAGAGACTTGTGCATATGAAACCCTCGCCACCTTTGAAATTTAGGTGCTCCCATCCCTTGACCCGAACGTTGCTTAGGTTATGATGGTTGAAGTGGCCTTTGGTGGAAAAGGATTGGCGAGGGGCTAGTCCCTCTTTATAATTTGCACCCGGCAAGCCTAGCTCCACGGTAGCAAACTAAGGGTACCGGTAGGATAGTCTGCCGGGGAAAACTTGTTTACTTGAAAATATAGAGGCATTTCACCTCTACATGGACACGTTATATGCACGAGTACCCGAAAAGCACTACAAAAAATACACTTCCATGATGATATGTGTTTGTCATAGTAGGTCACGTTTTCTGTCATGCATGTACATCGATGATGATTTTATGACAGAATCAAGATAGTCATACATGTGCTATCGTAGGAGTGTTCCATGACATTACCAAAATTATCATCACGGAAGTGTCCACTTCCATGACGATAAATCGCGCGTCACAGAAGTGCTTTTGTCAATGGTGACCGACATGTGGCATCCACCGTAACGGAACGTCGTTAAGCTATCGGGTCCGGTTTTGGATCCGATAACCCGTTAACAGCCCAGACCAATGGGGATTTTCCACATGTAAAATCATCATTGGCTGGAGGAAACACGTGTCAGCTCTACATTGGCACAGGTGTCACTCATCCAATGGGCGAGATGCGCATATGATATGTTGACACGTGGACCGGCCCAAAAGTGGCCCATAAAGTTTAAATGGGCCAGCCCAACTAAAGGCCCACAAGATTATGCGGACCATAATGGGCCGGCCCAGCTAAAGGCCCACGAGATTTTGTGGACCATAATAGGCCGGCCCAGCTAAAGGCCCCCAAGATTTTGCGGGCCATAATGGGCCGGCCCAGCGAAAGAGCTGCGAGATTTAACGGACCATAATGGGACGGGCCAGCTAAAGGCCCAGAAGATTTTGCGGGCCATAATGGGCCGGCCCAGCTAAAGGCCCATGAGATTTCACCGACCATAATGGGCCGGCCCAGCTGAAGGCCCACAAGATTTTGAGGACCCTAGTAGGCCGGCCCATTAACTGGCTGCCATGTTTTGGGCCAAATGTCGGCCCATATTTGATCCGGTCCATTAATGGCCTGCCATGTCCTGCGCCTAATAATGGCCCATATGAGATCCGGCCCATTAAAAGCCTACCACGTTGTGGGCCAAATTACGGCCCAGATCAAGTCTGGCCCTTTAAGAGGCTTTGGGCGAAATTATGGCCCATATCAGATTCGGCCCGTCAATTGGATGCTATGCTTTTGGGCCCACTTGCTAAAGGCCCATTTAGTAATTCGGCCTGATATTAGTTTCGGCCTGTTAAAGGCCCGTTTAACATTTCGGCCCTATATATATTTCGGCCTGTTAAAAGCCCATCATATAGTTGGGCCTAACTACGGCCCCGTTTGCATCCGGCCCGCACCCAGCCGATAATTTGATTGGGCCAAACAAGGATCAAGATAATTTTGGCCTGTTATAAGCCCATGATTTGATTGGCACAATCATGGGCTGGGGTCTATTTTGGCCTGCTGCCGGCCCGTGAGCTGTTCGGCACGTTTCAGGCCCAACCTACTTTTCAGCCTCCTAAATCCCATTGAGTTTTCTTGGGAAAATAGGGTCGGCGGTTTTACTCGGCCTATTAAAGGCCCTAATCTACTAGTGGGCCAGTTTACATTTAGGCCTATTAACGGACCAAGATAACGGGGCCCATGATGCGGATCATACATAGTGATTTGCATGACGGCCCGATTATGTACCGTAATGTTACGATTTGGCCGATTTCCTGTGAAGACATGATATATATACAGTAAAATAACTTCAGCATCATGAATAAGAAAAAACCTAGACTATAAAATAAAGAAATTACGGCATATTACATCCACTGGGCATCAAAGTTCGCCACTATGATAATAAAGCACAAGCAGACAGCAGATTACATACACTGGGCATCAAAGATCTCCACCAGTGCAATTAAACGCGCCGACAAAATAATATACAAAACCGACAGCACTTCAATAAAGTTCAAGAAAGGTTAGCCCTGCTTGGGAGCTGCAGTGCAAGAAGCTGAGCAAGCTGATGAGATTGCGCTTGTTTGACACTTATATCCTCCTCACTCTGAAAGATAAACAAGCAGACAGATGACAGGTTTTGCACATATAAGTATCGGTTCTGACAATTCATCACATTTCTTACTGACGAATAAAGTGACACAGTTTAAAATAGCATTAACACAATATGGTATTGTTCAGGTCAAGACATGACAGGAAATGACATTGTGAAGGAGTTGGCAGCTCCAGGACACCACTGGATTACAGATTAAGAACTCATAAGTATCAATGGTTATTGTGTTGTCAATTTATCCCATTTCAGATTGTCAAAATAAGATCACTTGCTCTGTATAGTTTAATTTACATGGTATGAAGAAGGAACTTGGTTGTACAACTGAAAACTTAAATTGAGAAGGACAAACTTTTGTTTATGAACTACATAATAAACTTTAAACATGCAATTTGATGCAAATACCAAAAATAAACAGCTTTTGCAGTCATGCCTAACCAAATATACACAACAAAGTTTGAAGGCTTGAGAAGGACAAACTTACATTATTGGTGAAGTCAGGCTCTATAAAGCCCTTGTCCATGATGATGGGGGGGCAATTCAAGAAGTTTACCACAGAATCTTCTTCATAAGCATTGCCTTTATTCTACAATTTGTTAAGAGTAAATATAGATGTGACAATATAAGAAAAAATGGAGAATATTTAAGATCAGATGAAGAGTGATGCTACATAACCAAGTAGATATAAATGTAAGTACAGCGGTACAGGCAAAAGGTACAGCCAAGAGCAATGCAGAGCTAAACTTCTTCAGTACCATCAGTGTTATCCAACCCTATGGTAAGAGTAAATATAGATCTTATGTGTAGAAATTGGAGGGCAAAGGAAAATAAGCTGCAGAGTGATGGTACATGAACAACTACATGTCAATATAAGTACACTGATAAAGGACAGCAGGTACTTACAAGAACAATGCAGAGCTAAAAAATTTCATTGGCATTGGATATATTCTATACTAATGTAACCATTCATACAGATTAGATAATTTGGAGCGAACAATTGATAAGCAAGCTATCATGCATACTGCTGTCACATAATGAACCAGGTATGTATGCAAGTACAGTGATACAGGTCAACAGGTACTAACAAGAGCAAAGCAGCGGGCAGCATATTTGCGATATCATGTCGTTCTTTTCAAACCAGAATTCTTTTTCGAGCAGATATCCTGCAAATAAGATCCATAAGGCACATGCGGAAAAGTAGAAGTTCAAATTGTCATGCGATATCATAGACAGTACCTCATCCTCGGAATGAGAACAGTGCATAACAAGGTTTTTCCATTCAATGTCTTCTAAATTTAGCATAGGAGACTTCACTGGAAATTCGTTTATAGACTTGCCATCAAAGTGTGATTTCCTCGGGTAACACCGATACTGCTGCAATGCTTCCTTGAAAAGCGCAAGCTAGCTTTGCTCGTCATGACTATCCAGATTGACTCTCGCCTACTTACAACAATGTAATGTAAATCATTGATGTGTTCAATCAGCAGAAAATAGGAGAATAATCACCATGAATAATAGCACTTACACGTAAGTGGGACAGGAAGATGTGAAAATGGTGTTTATCTTCACTATAATCTTCCCATGATGGGAATATATGCACGTAGTCCCTAACAACATTGAAAGCATTTTCTTTTAAACTAGGAATAACTGGAATGGGGTTCCAATCTACAGGAATTGGCCATCTCTGCAGTTGGGATAGGTCTTCAGCCGGTGGACTTGTTGTACTTTTTGCTAGAGTGGGATTTTTCAGTGGTACGACTGGTGCTATGGCAACTGAAATCGGCATATCTTTTGCTGGAGTGCAGGTCCTGTGTGGTGGGGCTAGTGGTGTGGCTAGTGAAGTATGGGTACAGTCTGCTGGTGTCGGTCCTATGTTTTGTGTCACTGGTTCTACAACCAATATAAGTGGGGTGTTGTCTGATTTCTCCGGCACAACCACGTTTTTCAGGGACTTTGCTGGTGCTCCTTCAGGTTCGGCAATCACCCTCTTCCTTTTTGATGTCCGATGCACAAGAACATCATTTGAGTGGAAAAACATGGTATGATGACAGATGGAATATGTATTGATAATGGATGGGCATGGCATCTCGACATATATGATGAGTAAACTAAGAAGATGGCGGTGCAACAAAGTAGAAGAAATGCAAGACAACATATGCAAGATACGCGCAATCAATAAAACCTTGCCCAATTAGAACACACACCTTGATGGGTGAACATGACAAGCCATCTGCCTTTGACTCCTCGAGGTTAGAATAGTCATTAGGATCATATTCTGAACAAGAATCTACAGGTGGCGACCATATGCGTGTCATTGCATCCAGAATGGCACTCAATGCCTTGGTGCCAATTTTGTAAGTCATTGCAGTGTTCCACAATATTATTCTGATGCGCGGATTCTGATATTCACTGTAATTACGTATAATATCTGAGAACCATGAAAACATAAATAGTTGTGAGATTATCTTTGTACTGCAGAGGATATTCTAATATAGGGGCGCCCCTGTAAACACTTGTGTGCTATCGCTGGATTCTGATGAGAGAGCTCATGTGTGTTGTAATATGGTGCGCGCATTTATATAATCTGGCACAAGTACACAAAAATAGGCTCTAGAAGTAAGGATAGTTGGCAGATGATAGGTTCATAATATATTGTATGGAGAGTTTATTGCCAAACCATGATAACAAGAGCACACAGCAACTAGGCAGATCATAGTGTACATAAAAGGGGTACACCATAACCACGATATATAAATCGGGAAAGTGGAACTAGCTTGAAAATACGATGTTGTATTGCTGCTAGTAATTGAAAGCCTATCGATCACGTACAGGCCAGCTCTATCAGTTGTTGACTGCAGATGTCCCTGCTCCCCTTCCTGACAAGGAACATGTTGTATGTACTAAATACAGAATAACAAAAGAGGAACATGTTAAAGAACAGAAGAGGAAACATATTCTTGAGGTTCCACTTCATTGCATACAATGTTGGTTGCCCACTCATGATGGATCACAATGCCCAAAGAAATGCAATTCCATGTTGTCTCTCTATATGTGGCAATTTTGAACAAGATTCATTAGGATCATATTCTGAACAAGAGTCAACAGGTGGGGAGCGTATGAGTTTCATTGCATCCAGAATGGCAGTCAATGCCTTGGTGCCAATTTTATAAGTCATTGTAGTGTTTAGCTTCAAGAGTGGACTGCTGCTAGTGTGACAAAAAGCAGCTACACAGATCGTAGTGTAGATATAATGGGAAAACCGTAAGCATCAGAGTAAAATCAGCAAAGTGGAACTTGCTGGAATATATGTGCTAGTATTGCCGGTACGGCTAGAAACGCTTCGGATACCAGCTCTCTTCAACTGAAGATGCGGTACTGTTAATATCAGTGTAACTCTCAAAGGCGACACAGCTCCCCGCATTTCATTGCTATTCTTATAGGATTCAAGTAGGCAGACGACTACAAATCCTATTCCTATGTTTACAAAATCCTACGGATCAAAGAGGCCCAAAGAGTTCAAAGTGTCCATCACAACCGACCATATAGACCTCTACACTGCAAATGTCCCTCCTCATCTTCACTACAAGGAACATACCGTACTACTATCATACTCCCTCCGTTCCAAAATATAAGTCTTGGTAGAGATTTCCACTATGGATCACATACAGATGTATCCAGATACATTTTAGAGTGTAGATTCACTCATTTTGCTCCATATGTAGTCCATGGTGGAATCTATATGAAGACTTGTATTTAGGAACGGAGAGAGTACTTATTAAAGAACAACAGAAGAGGAACATGGTAAAGAAGAGCAAGCAGATTTTGGATAATAAAATGTTCGTTGTGCAGTGCCCACAAATGATGAACCAGAGCGCATTAAGAATGCAACTCCCTGCTGTCTCTCAACCATTTCAGGCGGTTGGATGACGATCCTACGTCTCCTAACCCTTCTTCTTCCTCGTCTCTGATTCTTCCCATACAGAACACCGCATGGGCCGCCGCCCGGACCACCGGCCCCCACCGCCTGTGTTCCTCCGCCACCCCCACACCCACCCGCGTCAAGTTTTCTTCGTTCAGCAAGGCCCCACCACTGCCCCCCCCCCACAACCACCGTCCCCACCCGAGCCCCTTCGTTGGCACCGGCGAACTCCGACGAGCTCTGAAAAATCTACTGGCCCAATTTTGACGTTTAGTCTAATGTGATTTAACTAGTGTGGAATATAAAAGGGGAAAACCATAAGCATTGGGAGTATAGTGTTGAGCGTGCCATGGCGGATCTAAAGGTGCAAACCGGACAAAGGCAACTTCGCAACCAATGTTTGCTTTCAACTAGCAAGTGATGGACAAGAAATATGAGTAAAGCAGTGGTGATCTATTTTCTTGCTGCGATAAATAAGCTGAGCAGACACGAAAGAGTACTGCCTCTGGTGCGGCGCCGTGTATTCATCTGCTGAGAATTTGACGGTGCTGCGGTAGCGGTGGCTGTCGGCGACGTGGAAGAAGATCTAGGAGGGTAGACGGTGGCGGCGGGGCGTGGTGGACGAGATGGTCGTAGGAGCGGCGCCGGCAAGGTGGACGACGGCGGGGATGAAGCGAGAGGATGGGATGCAAGGATCCCGATCCGAAGCCGTGGATGAGAGAGGTCAATCTCTTGTAATGGACGGCGGCGTTGGGGTATCAGCTCCGGCATGGTGGAGGAGGACGGCGGTGGATGGGGTGGCGGACGGAGGAGGCTGGGGTGGAGAGGGTGTTTTCGCGCCCACTGAGTACAAATGGGGAAAGGGAGGTAGAGAGGAAGGGGGGCCATGTCTTCAGGGCGCGCTTGTCTCAAATGCGAGGAAATTTACAAACTTAGCCCCCGTTTCAAATTTCCTACATCATAGCAATATTAGTCGGTTGGGGATAGGACGGTAATCTCGCATACACCAAATATTTGCCGACGGGAGTTTGTTTTTGGCGCCCACCGTGTATGAATCGGGGAGGGAGTCGATTTCGGCCGAGGACACATTGTGTTTTGGCGCCCACCGTGTATGAATCCGGGTGAGATGCGGTTATGTTACGTTTGAGTGAAATTACAGACCTACCCCTATCGAAACCTATAGAAATCGAGCAGATAGGCTTTGCGTGGCAGGGATAGGCAGTAGTAATTTCCATCTCGCAGATTTTGGTTTCGGGCTGTTACTGCGACTTTCCCCGCTTCATTCAAATTTTGCAGAGTGCACGTTTACTTTGCCAACTCGACTCAAATCCCGTTTGTATTCTATTTTTTCGTGCGGGATCGATTTTCGATTGGAATAAAATTCTATATACATCATTTTTTATATATACTTTCAAAAGCACAACACCCTTTATACATAAATATGGTTTACAAATGGCATGATCTCAAATTCATAAGGTTGTATCCATCAATTTTGATTTTCAAATATTTGAAACCACTTTATGTTGAAATCCAATGTATGCATTCCTCGCTAACTGTCTCCAATTAATGTGTGTTTCATGTGGGGTTTTTTTACTTCTCAAACATGTATAATGTGTTTCACACACGCAACATATAGTGTAATCCCGTTTAGACATTAATTTCATATAAACCATGCATTGTTTCTAATTAAAGAATCTATGGATCAGCAATATTGATAAACTATATAAGATTACACGTGTCCCCAAATTCAAATGAATATGCATGTTTCATACACCAATTTGCGTTATGATATTATCGATGTCGTGATCTCCAGTATAAATATTTGAATCCCCTTTAATCCAGATATTTGTCACATGTAGCTATCGCTCATGCTTATATAGGACTATCTCTCTAGACTTATACGCATTCAGCGCCTCTCGGGTATCTCTCGTGCTACCTGTATGTCGATAATGATCTTTTATCTTTGTAACACACTGAAGGTACTCTCTCCCTTGACCTACATCACTCTATCTCTCTCTAAGTATATCTCGCTCCCTGCTATGTGTCTCTAACTATGATTCTCCATGTGGAATCTCTTTCTCTCACACAAACACAAAACTTTGTCTCCCGGGGTCTCATTTCTCTCTACTATTCCCCTTTGTGCCACTCGCACACCCCTCATACAGAGATGTCTTTCGCTCCTTAGTTATGAGAACCTATGACTCTTCCTCTTAAATATCTCTTTCTCACACACAAACACAAACTCTGTCTCCCAGGGTCTCATATTTCTCCACTATTTTCTTGTATGTCGCTCACACACACTCACTCTCCCTAGAGATATCTTGTGTTCCCTCATATGTCTCTCTAGCTATCACTCTCGTCGTGAAATATCTATTTCTCTCGCACACACAAAACTCCATCTCTCGGGATCTCATTTCTCTCTGATATTTGTTTGTATGTGACTCACATGCACCCTCTCTCTACCTCTCTCACACCCACACATATAACTCAGCCTTCTGATCCACTCGACCCCTATCTCTAATGCATACTAGCTAGCATCTTTATCTTTCTATTTATTTGTTTCTCCATCAACCTTCTTTCTCGCCCTCACTCTTGCTTCCTATCATGCACACTACATATGTTTCTCTCTACATGCAGCCAAGTGTCCTCTTTTTATCTTTCTCTCACACACACATAACTTCACCCTCTGAACCACCCGGCGGTCATCTCCAACACTCAAACTAGCGGATGTCCCTCTAGCTAGCATCTCCATCTCTGTATCTATTTGTAGTTTCTCTGTCAACATTTATTTCTCGCACACAGTCTTGCTTCCTATCACCCACACTATATATGTCTCTCCATGCATATGCATTTATAGGTTGATCTCTTTTGCACAATCATTGTGACTCACTCCCTCTGCTCACCATAGATGCATGCTCCAGCCCACGCCACTATCTCTTAAAGACAAAAACACATGCTCAATTGTCGGGCCTTCTTCCCTACATTCTCACATGCATGCATATTGTCATACCGATCCGTCTCTCCCATGTCGTTGATCTTATGACTTATGTCTTCTTTCTTTTATCTCGATCATGCGCGCGCGCACACACACACACACATCCCATGTATACATGTATACCTCTCACACATGCATGTTCAAGGTCTCTATGTTCCCATATGTAGTTAATTACACTCAACCCTAACGCCACATCGAATCGTTCTCTTCTTGTGTGCATATAACTTCCGCCTGGATGGGTAAAACACACACTCACACTTAACAATCTCCTTCTAGCTACCCCCCTCTCACTCTTCCCCTATATCCCCGAAACCAATAAGACCATCCCTTCGTTTAATTCCCGCCTACATGCACCATCGATATATAGTAGTCTTACTCGGTGTCTCTCGAACAAACACGCTCTGTCGATGTCGACTCCTCTCACGCGCACACACCTTCTCTTCCCTCTCTACGGGCATTTTCTCTCTCGCACCCCATCGTATGTGGCCTGTGCCATACACATCACCTCTCTATGATGAAGCCATGCACACTTAAATTACATCCGCCACCGAGGACCCCGTGACACACACACACACACACGCACGCACACACACCCACGCACCCACCCACACACACACACACACTAAGATCCCATCACACACACACACTAAGACTCCATCTCTCTCTCTCACACACACACACCCACACACACACAAACAAACACACACACACTAGGACTCCATCTCACACACACATGCTCTAGGCGGAGCATTTGTTCCTACCACCCTTCATCAAACCTTACCCGTATGATAAATAATCACCTTAATTTACTTGGATAACATGGACAAATTCCACTTTATGTTAGTAGTTAGCAAACTTATCATCTGTACCCTTATAAAAAACCGAGTTGGCGATGATGGTGTGCCTGCCATCTTGTAATATAGATCGTCTGATCTATATCTGACGGATAGAAAGCAAACTATCATAATTTTACAAAAGAGACCCGCACCTCTCTCCACATCCTTATCTCCCACAACCTCATTGTTGAGCAATTAAAAAAGGAAGCCTCTGGAACAATCTAGCATGGTGGCCGATGCCGCCTGCCGAGGCTATCCATCCCCATGCCTCCTCCCATTCTGACCACCAGTCACCACCACGCTCCACTCCTCCTCACCTTATCTCTCATCTTTCATTTTTTTCGATGACATTCTCGAGATACCATTTTTCCAATAAAATTCTCGAGATATCATTAGTTTTTACACATGGTATTACTCCTGCATGGGTCAATCACAACAGGTGTTTTGTAAAAAAATTAATATTGATGTTCCGTGCAATGCACGAGCATCTTGCTTGTAATTATATAACGCAAATCACGAGCAGGAAGTGACAATTTTTTACACAACCACGTTAACATGGCCACGTAAATCACTAGCTAAAGTAAATACCATTATATTTATATCCCGATGCAAAAGATTGAGTACATGTCCGAAGAGTAGAGTCGCACACACACACTCTGTCTCTCAGAATCTCTCTCACACACACACACCAGTTACGTGACGCCCACTTAAGCAGCCACGTATGTTACAATTTGTGCACCCGCGGGTGCACGTGATGCTGCACATTTTTTAAGCCGGACGGCGAACCAAAATAGTAGCTGCATTCATTCCCCTCCCGCCGCCTCTTCTCTGGTCGCCGTCGCCCGGTAGCCATGGCCCGGCCGAAGGTAACAACATACGCCATACTCCTGCCGGAGCAGCGCTTTAATCTGGAAATTTTAGTGGTCATGCATGCATCTTTTTGTGCTAGCACTCCTATATAAGGGTTGACCAGTCGCTTCCCGCGGACGTGCGCGGGCGGTGGAAGAGGAAGGAGAAGGGAAGCGGGCTGTGGAGTAGTAACGTTTTTTACCACAATTTCTTAGGAAACTGAGTGCAATAATTGAGTAGTTTTGCAAACTACCAGTACTACACCTGAAAAGGTTCAAAACCTATACTCCCTTGCCAATGCCCGCTTCCTGCATGAAAAGGTCAGCGTCGCCCTGGAGCGTTAGTGCCACATTAATGCCCGGCCAGAGTGGAGGCGACCTCTAACTGGCGCCGGCTTTGAAGTGGCGCGACGGCCGAGAGAGTGTCGCTTCCCGGTGCACGCGACTGCCCCGCGTCGAGGCTGGCCATAGGCCCTGTTTGGATCCATGGGTTAGAGTTAGTTTGAGCTAGTTGGGGCTCAAATAGCCCGAAAGTATCCAAGCATGAGGATTTAAATTGGACCAAGTTGCACCGAACCCACCAAAAAAACTATCCAACCCAAGAGGTGCTAACTGGAGATAGTTCTCATTGGGACCACTGAAAAATCACTTTTCTCTCTCCATCAAGTGCATTTATTGTCAATCTAACCCTGTCACCCAAACACCTCTTTGGCTACAGTTAGTTCAGGGTTAGTGTAAGTGCATCTAGTGCCACCCCTAGTTGGTTTTGGAGTATTGACGACAAACCTAGTTGAGGGACTAATGTGTTTGTGAGAATTGCAGGATAACACAGGTAGAAGTCCCTCATTGATTCAGTTTTCCTACCAGATGACCCCTAAAAATGTATGAAGACATTGATGTCAAAGGTGGTTTATGAAGATATTCTCATTGAAGACTATGACAAGAGAAGACATCGCATGAAGCCTATGGAGCTCGAAGACTTAGATCTTTCGTAGTTCTGTTTCTTCTTTGTTGAGTCATAGGAACCACCGTACTGTTAAGTGGGGTCCAAGAGAACCAGTCAGAATGACTAAAGTGATGCTTAACCAAAACCTATGTCTTCGAGTGAAGACTATGAGAGCGAATCTTGTCCAGAGTCGGACAAGTCAGCTCTGCTTGTAGCCCAAGTAAAGTTGTCGTGTGAGTTTGAAATATGACCGTTGGAACACGTGTCAGTTCCTTAGTGACCCAGGGTCATTCCGGACAAATCAGGTCGGGTTGCCTAGTGGCTATAAATAGCCCACCCCCTACAACCATAAACGGTTGGCTGCTCAGAGTTAGAGTACGGCTTTTGTCGTTTGAGAGCAGCCCACCTCAAAGCCTTTGAGAGAGAATTCCTTGCGAGGATAAAGCCCTAACCACCGAGAGCCAAAGAGTGTTAGGCATCACTTAAGTCTTCTTGTCTGTGTGATCTGAAGACTTATTACACTTGAGGACTGTGAATCCTCCAGCCGGTTAGGCATCGCGTTCTGAGCATCCAAGAGACATTGTGGATCGCCGGTGAACGAAGTCTGTGAAGATTTGGGAGTCTACCTTGAAGACTTACCAGAGTGATTGGGCGAGGTCTGTGTGACCTTGGCTCAAGGAGAATACGGTGAGGACTGGGTGTCCTGAGTTGCGTGTTCAGGACTGGGTGTCCGGGACTGTGTGTCCTCAGGTTTAAATAACTAGCCGCCCTAACCAGACGTACAGTTGTCACAGCAACTGGAACTGGTCCAACAAATCATTGTCTTCAACGAGTCACTGGTTTCATCCTTCCCTTCCCTTTACTTACTGTTGGTCCTTGTGAAGTCATTGTATGATTGCACTATCTTCTGTCTTCACTGAGTGACTGCGTGTTCTGTTTGGCTTCATAATATCTTCCTACTTGATCCTTACTACATTGCTGCTATTAGTCATTGTGCTTTCACTTCATTGAATACTTGATTATGGTTTTCCTAGTGTAGTCTACCTTCCGCTGCATGGTAATAGGTTTATTTCTATCGTTTGTCTTCGAAACTTCCACGTTTTGAAGACTTTCATAAAAATTGACTATTCACCCCCCCTCTAGTCGATATAACGCACTTTCAATTGGTATCAGAGCGAGGTACTCCCTTGTTCTATGTGATTCGGTTTAACCACCTGGAGTTTTAGCTATGTCGACTGCAGGGATAATTAAAGTCTCTGCTGCGTGCCCCGTCTTCGATGGAACTGAATATCCCTACTGGAAGAATAAGATGTGCATGCATCTTGAAGCCATTGACGTCGACCTATGGTATGTCGTCAAGAACGGCATTCCCAAGGCTGGAGAAGGTGTCACTGCTGCTGACGTCAAGAAGTTCGTTCAACTGGACTCTACTACCAAGAATATCATCTGTGGTCATCTGACCAAAGGACAGTATGGCCGCGTGAGTGCTTTGGAAACATCTAAGCTAGTCTGGGACTGGCTCTCCAAATTCAACGAAGGCGTCTCAACCCAGAGAGATCAGAGAATCAGTGTCCTTCGCAACCTCTTCAACCGCTTCAAGAGAAATGACAATGAGAATGTCCAGCTCACGTTTGATCCACTCACTGACATCACAAATGAGCTTCAAGCCCTCGGCGCTACTAAGATCACCACGCATGAAGTCGTCAAGACACTCCTGAGATCACTTGACAGTTCGTTTGACACCCTAGCCCTGATGATTCAAGAACGTCCTGATTTCATGACACTCGATCCGTCTGACATACTTGAGAGGCTCAACACACATGAGTTTCAGCTTTCTGAGAAAAGAGATATCTACGGTCCCAACTATGGGCGAACTCGTGCCTTGAAGGCAAAAGCTGTCTCATCATCTGAAGAAGAATATGACAGCGGTTCTGATGATCCTGAAGACATTGGAAAGGAACTTGCTATGCTTGTAAAGAAGTTCCAAAAATTCACCAAGAAGAAAGGTTTCAGAAAGTCTTCACGATCAAGCTCAAGGAATGATGAAGTTTTTGCTCATGACTACAAGAAGAAAACATGTCACAAGTGCAGGAAACCTGGACACTTCATCTCTGAGTGTCCGCAGTGGGACAATGAGAACAAAAATAAGAAGAAGAGCAAGGAATATGACTCTGACGACAAGAAGAAGAAGAAATACTCAAAGTCTTCTTCCAAGTCTTCCTCAAAGTCTTCATCACACAAGAAGAGCTCATCTGGCAAGGCATGTGCGTTTGTTGGCAAGGAAATGGATTCAGAGGAGGAGTCCGCTTCTGAGGAGGCGGAGGTGGAGTCTGAGGAGGAGTCCGATTCTGGCGTTGCAAGTCTGGCTACAGCATACGTTGCCAAGTCCATCTTCAACACTGAAAACAATGACTTCATCACCGACACCGATGCAAATGACAAGGACTACTCCGCTCCTACCTACTGCTTCATGGCACGCGGTGCCAAGGTAAACACACGCACTACTCACTATCAAACATCTAGTGAAGATGACTTTTATTGTGGTTCAAAACCCAGCTACAAAACACTTGCTAAAATTGCAACTGAACAACAGAAAGCTATGGAACATATTCAAAAACTGTTAGACAAAAGAGATGATCTGTTAGACGCTGAAATGACTCGATCTGAGTCCTTAATTGAAGACATAAAAATCTTCACATTAAGTATGAGGAACTTGAAAGTCGTCATGAAACGCTCTCAACAACTCATGAAAAGCTTTCCTATGATTATCTTCAAAGGAAGCAAGATCTTGAGAAATTGAGAGCGGCTCATGAAGATCTTCAAAAGGAAAACGAGTCACTTCGCGCCGAACAGATCAGTTCCGCTCAGGAAGGATTTGAACCACCATGTCTTAAATGCATCGAGCGTGACAACGCTACTTCTGTTGCTGAGTGTTCTACTGCTGCTACTGTTGCAATATCTTCAACTGTTGATGTGGTAACTAACCCCTATGCTGGAGATACCACTGCTATTGCTGATGAGAATGCTAGGTTGAAGACATTGCTTGAAACAGGGATGTACAAAAGTCTCAAAGGGCATCAGACACTATTTGATGTCCTCAAAAGGCAGATCCTGAACCGAAACCCTAGGAAAGAGGGTGTTGGGTTCGAAAGGAAAATGAATGCCGATGGCTCTTACTAGAAACCTGAGCAGTACCCCAAAACCACATGGGTTGCTGCAAAGGAACCTTTAGCGGATCCATCCACCCTATCTGGCTTCACTTGTGTTAATCCCATTGTTATTGATGAATCCTTTGATGCAAACTATAAACTGTTTAAGAATCAGAATGGTGAAGTGTTTGCCAGGTATATTGGTACTAACTGCAGGAATGGACCGCCTATGAAGAAGATCTGGGTGCCGAAAAGGTGTTTGGAAAATCTTCCTGTGAATGTCATCATGACACCACAGGTGAAGAAGACAAACCCCAGACCACAGGCTTCATACGGTCCAAAGGCTTCATACAGACAGAGGACTCACCTGAGTCGCACTAACGCAAATGTTTTGCAGGGAAACCATACTCAGGCCTATGAATATGAGCGCGGTTCATCAAACCGCCATGTTCATAAGACCAAGAACTATTCTGCTTATTCTTATGAGTACTATTGTCCGCCTGCAAGACTTTGCTAGGGCTCCAAAGCCAAAGTTCTCAGACGCTACACTTAGACTTATTGCTTCTAAGCCACCCTTGAAGATGTGGGTGGCTAAGAAAGCTTAACTCTCTTTTGCAGGGAAGGGTCTCCAGCAGAAAACCAAAATCATCTAACGCTATTGCTGGGGACCTTAAACATCTTGTAGGGCGCAAGATCAAATGCCCGAATGGTCTTACTATGTACTTTGTTCCTGAATCGCTTGCTACTCTCCCTATCAATCCTAATCTTGATCTAAGCTTTCATAACCCACTGGTTCGTCAAATGTTTTTGCTTCACAATTCTCTTCATGAAGCCTATCCCCCTAACTGCACTGTAGGGTACGACACCAGCGTCTTCAGAATGGATTATTGATAGTGGGTGTACCAATCACATGACTGGCAAAAGAAGCCTTCTTATGGACTCAACCTTACGTCCATCCGACAAGAGTCACATCACATTTCCTGACACTGGTAAAAGTAAGGTATTGGGTCTAGGTAGAGTTCCAATCTCAAAGGATCAACACATGGATAAAGTCATGCTTGTTGAATCCCTTGGCTTCAACTTAATGTCTGTCTCGATGCTTTGCGATTTAAATATGATTGTGCTGTTTGGAAAATATCGTTGCCTTGTTCTAATGGAATCTGACAAGTCTCTGGTATTTGAAGGGTATCGGAAAGATGATTTGTACGTGGTAGATTTCTCAGCAGGACCACAGCTTGTCGTATGTCTTCCAGCAAAAGCATCAGAATGCTGGCTCTGGCATCGAAGGCTAGGGCATGCTGGCATAAGGAACCTCCACACCCTTGCAAAGAAGAAGCATGTCATAGGCATCGAGGGCGTCAAGTTCAAGAAAGATCACTTATGTGGTGCCTGTGAAGCAGGAAAGATGACAAGGGCCAAACATCCCTCGAAGACAATCATGACAACTACTCGACCGTTCGAACTGCTCCACATGGATCTTTTCGGTCCCACTCATTACTCAACTCTTACTACTACTGCTTGTCTCTATGGCTTTGTCATTGTTGATGATTATTCTAGATATACTTGGGTGCACATAATCCTCTACAAGACTGAAGTGCAGGATGTCTTCAAACGCTTCGCCAATCGAGCAATGAACAACCATGGTGCCAAGATAAAGCACATCAGAAGTGATAATGGCACTGAATTCAAGAACACTGGCCTTGATACATATCTTGATACTTTGGGCATCACACATGAATTCTCAGCCCCGTACACGCCACAGCAAAATGGCGTCGTCGAACGCAAGAAAAGAACACTCATTGAGATGGCCCGAACGATGCTTGATGAATATAGGACTCCAAGAAAATTCTGGCCTGAAGCCATTGATACTGCATGCCATACAATCAATCGTGTTTATCTTCACAAGCTTCTGAACAAGACATCTTATGAGCTCCTTACTGTCAAGAAGCCAAATGTCAGTTACTTCAGAGTATTTGGCGCCAGGTGCTGGATCAAGGATCCACATCACACTTCAAAATTTGCACCAAAAGCACATGAGGGTTTTATGCTTGGATATGGAAAGGATTCGCACTCCTACAGAGTCTTCAATCTCTTTCATTATAAAGTGGTTGAAACAGTGGATGTGCGGTTCGATGAGACTAACGGTTCACAAAGAGAGGACCTGCCAAATGTGCTAGATGAAGTTCCATCCAGTGAATCAATCAAACTAATAGGAACTGGAGAAATCATACCCTCTGAAGCTCAACCTGAAGAGGAACTTATCATATCCGCATCTGATCAAACTGAAGACAATCCTTCTAACAATGACAATGATCAGCAAGAGCAAAATCTTCGCCCTGTACATCCTCGTGTTGCCAATGAAGTGTAGATTGAGAGAATAATTGATAGCATCAATGCACCCGGTCCGCTCACTTGTTCAAGGGCAACACAGCTAGCAAATTTCTGTGGGCACTTCGCATTCGTTTCAATAACAGCACCCAAGAAAGTTGAAGAAGCCTTCATGGAACCTGAATGGATTCAAGCTATGCAAGAAGAGCTTCAACAGTTTGAGCTGAATAATGTATGGGAACTGGTTAAGAGTCCTGATCCTCGGAAGCACAATATAATAGGCACCAAATGGATATACCGCAACAAGCAAGATGAGCATGGTCAAGTTGTCAGAAACAAAGCTCGTCTCGTTGCTCAAGGATATACTCAAGTGGAAGGGATTGACTTCGATGAAACATTTGCTCCTGTGGCTCGACTTGAAGCCATACGCATACTGCTGGCCTATGCAAATCATCATAACATACTTCTATATCAAATGGATGTGAAGATCGCTTTTCTCAATGGCAAGATTGAAGAAGAAGTGTATGTTGCACAACCGCCTGGCTTTGAAGATCCAAAACATCCTGACATGGTATACAAGCTCAACAAGGCACTGTATGGCCTCAAACAAGCCCCTCGGGCTTGGTATGACACACTCAAATACTTCCTGAAGAGCAAAGGCTTCATACCTGGTTCCCTCGACCCCACTCTCTTCACGAAGACATATGATGGTGAACTGTTTGTGTGCCAAATATATGTGGATGACATCATCTTCGGCTGCACCAATCAGAAGTACAGTGAAGAGTTTGGATATATGATGCAAGAGCAATATCAGATGTCCATGATGGGAGAGATGAAGTTCTTCCTCGGTCTTAAAATACGACAGCAACGCAACGGCATCTTCATATCTCAAGAGAAGTATCTCAAAAATTGCCTGAAGAAGTTCGGTATGCAAGACTGCAAAGGCTTCACGACGCCAATGCCAGCCAAACATCATCTGGGTCCCGACGACAATGGTAAAGAGTTTGATCAAAAGGTATACCTCTCCATGATTGGTTCTTTACTTTATCTATGTGCATCTAGGCCAGATATTATGCTTAGTGTTTGCATGTGTGCTCGATTCCAAGCGGCACCAAAGGAGTCGCATCACTTAGCTGTGAAGCGAATTCTTTGATATTTGGCTAACACCCCAACTCTAGGATTATTGTATCCAAAGGGCTCAGAGTTTGATCTGGTTGGATTCTCGGATGCTGATTATGCTGGTGACAAGGTGGATCGCAAGTCTACATCAGGCACATGTCATTTTCTGGGACGATCACTTGTATGTTGGTCTTCAAAGAAGCAGAACTGTGTATCTCTCTCCACTGCTGAATCTGAATACATTGCTGCTGGATCTTGCTGCGCTCAGCTTCTGTGGATGAAGCAAACACTCGAAGACTATGGCATTCATCTGAAGCAAGTGCCACTCTACTGCGACAACGAAAGCGCCATCAAGATTGCCAACAATCCAGTTCAGCACTTGAAGACAAAGCACATTGAAATTCGTCATCACTTTCTCAGAGATCATGTTGTGAAGGAAGATATTGATATCATACACGTCAACACTGAAGAGCAATTGGCAGATATCTTCACCAAGCCCTTGGATGAGAAGAGATTTTGCAAGTTATGGTGTGAGCTCAATATCTTGGAATCCTCAAATGTCCTGTGATCAGGCACACATCCTAACACTTATGCATATTGATGACTTAGATGTGCAACACACGAAGTAAAGTATATCTTCAATCAATGAAGACATACACTCTAAGTGTGAATACATTAATGTGGAATTTGACTTGGAGCGCCACGATAATTGTGCGCCGTGTCTGGGTCTAATACTTCCTATACGGTGGGTAACGCCACCATCAAAGGTTCTGTTTGAAGTGTTTCACTCATGGCGTTACATTTGCTATGTCTTCACATTTGATTTGGCTTCAATCTCAACATGTCTTCATGATTATCTTCACTATGTTGATTATATATATATACTAGTGTTCTGTCCTCTACAGCATTCACTTATAGCTATGTATTCTTGTTGAATCTTTTGAACTAAGTGAATGTGATTGGACCCTAACCTCTCTATGCTTTCTATCTCAAACTCTATCTCTCCAAATCATATGCATTCTATTGAAACTGTCGAATGTCTTCTCTGCGTCCTTGTCAGCAGAAGATACAGAGACAAACATTAAGTCCGTTTTCAATGCTCATTCCTTCACCTAAAACCCAAAGAAGTGAGAACGACCACCCGACAATCCAGGCGTGCGTGGGACGTGGAACAACCCCCGATATGCTGCATGATGGCCACGTGTTCCTCATATGTGAATCGCCAGGGGCACCTGTGTAATAACACTGAGCCACCCATGTCCCTATAAATATACGCCTCACCACAGTCATTATCTCTTCTTCCACTCTCGCACGAACCCTAGCGCCACCGCTAGCCCTCGACGACGCCGGCGACGAAGCGCTTAGCTGCCGCAACCTCTCTGACGCCGTCTTCACGCCGACCGCGGACATCATCTTCTCCGCCGTCGCCGTAGGTGTCCTCCGTCGCCAAGTTAGGGCACGAACGATCGAACTGCTCGGCCTCCTCTTCCACTCCGTCTAGCAGTTCCTTGTGTGGTAAATAAAACTTCCTTTTTACGGCCCCTTTGATCCTACAGATTCATCACTTTCTACCACAAGTAGTTTATGTTCACACATGTTGGATCCACTTCATACTGCATCTCATATTATGCCTAGTATGTTCACTTATGCTTCACAAAGCAATTAGATTCCTCACTTGTACTGATCTCTGGATTTGTACAAATCTGGAACCAACTCCTTATCTATGAGTGAATGTCTTCGCACGATGAGGTCAATGTCTTCTAAACTGATTTATCTTCAAAATCTTCTGAGAATGCATATGACCTCTTCCCCTTTCCTCGCACCTTAATGCTGTCACAGGTACATGTCCGTGGGAGAATCCCTTGGTTCTCATAGTCTGCATTCATTTGCAGAATTCTTACAGCATCATATAAATTCTCTCGAAGCCAGTTCCTGTTTGTCCAGCAAGCGAAAGCCTCTGAAGCCTTTGAACGTGTTGAAGCCATTCAGGTTAAAGTTCATGGCTACAGAGAAATCTACAAGGAAGGGAGGCAGACAGCGTCGTGGGGGAACATCAAGAGATTTGCCTGATGACCTCTCAGAGCTTTACAAGATAGATCCTGAAGAGGATTATAATCAAAGCAAGACCCGAATCCAGTGGATTCGAAGATATTGGGCAGAACAGTGGTACAAATACAGATTCGTGACCAAGGAATATGCTGAGAAGAGTGCTATCAAAAGTCCTTGGGGTGATATTCTCTTCCGAGGCCTTCCACCCAAGAATAGAGCTGAAGCTATTGCTCAGGGTTTCTATCCGTGTATGGTCCGTGGACCTCAGCCTGAAGATGCCAACCCATCATCATTGCTATGGTGTCGTGACGATAATCTCTTCAAGCGCAACTTCCAGCATGCAAAGGCATTGGCCAAGGAAAACAAGAAGTCATTGGGACTAGACTTCAACCCTGGTCCTTCTGCTCCCCGGGCTGACGGCACACGCGATGCAGAACCCAATGTCATTGGTCCTTTCTACAACCTTGAAGGTCTCATCACCCATATAGTGGTTCAAGGGACAGCCGTGAATGAGCTTGCACATGACGCTGAATCAGATGAAGCTCCTGCAGCGCCGAAGCCAAAGAAACTGAAGCAGCCTAAAGCTTCAAAGCCTGCCTCTGCACCAAAAATCTCACGGGCGAAGCCACTGGCCACTGCACCTCCTGAAGACAGTGTGCAGTCTGAAGATTTGTCACGCATCTCCAAGCCCCAGAAAGTCAAGATGCCTCTGCCACACACCGGCCAAGAACTGACAGCTGCTGCTATTCTGCACAACGACGCCATCGATCTGTCCAGTGATGAAGATCTTGCAGATGACGCTCTTGAGCAACTGATCAAGAGCAAAGAAGAAGCAGAAATCTTCAATGATCTGCCTCTCTTTGACGTGGCAATCATCCACGACTTCATCAATGAGTGGTTTGAAACGCCCAACCTCAGCTTTGAAGACCTGCAACTTCCCATTGGTCTTAGTGTCGCCTTCCATGGCGCCATTGCTTCAGAGCTAGCTCTAGCTCAGCGCATCGTCGAACTGAAGCAGAAGATTGACTTTGAGAAAGCTCAGTTCAAGAAGCATATGGCCAAGCTCAGCATGCAAGAGGTCAAGAACTTCAAGATCATGCTGCACGAGCTTAAAGAAGCCTTTCTCAAGAAGCATGAAGAAGCTCAAGGTTCTCGTGAGCGCATGAAGAGCCTGGCTGACAAGTGTGTGCAAGCCTACAATGAGGCTGAGAAGCGCAAGGCCCTTGGGCGTCCTGGCATTGACTCCAGGATGGCTGCAAAGAAGAAGAAGCCCGCTATGGCCGAACCCAGCGCACCAAGGCAGGAAGCAGATCCCATTGTCTTCCCAACTAGAATGACTGGCTCGAAGCCAAAGGCCAGGTCAACCGCTTCAGAACTGAAGAAGACAAGGACTGCTGAGGCTGAAGCCAGAAAGAGGAAACATCCTGAAGCCTCTGCTACTGCTCCCTCCAAGAAGAAGCGGAAGACCAAGAAGGAACGGGCTGCTCCCACAGAGCCCTTGATTGTTGAACCCATCTCCATGGTTCGCCCTGACGCTGAACCTCAAGAGCGCCAACTGGCTGTCCATGAGCCTGCTTTCATAGAGGCTCATTAAGTTGAAGACTTTCCAGCAGCTGATCCCATCGCTGCTGAAGACATTGGTCACCATAACCATGTTGAAGATGATGCAGTTCTTCCTCAGCTCGAGCACCAACAGGTATCATCGCCTGTGCTAACGCACAGCAAACTCATCAGCATTGGTCGTCCTCTGACGCCAATTGCTCAGGATGCATTATGGGCTGATCACCCACAAGCACAAGAGGAAGATGACTTTGAGGCCCAGCCAACTCCAACTCCACAGGCGTCGCCAGCGTTACGCAGGCTTCATAAAGGACCAAGGCCTCTAGTCTCTAAGTCTGAAGCTAAAGTTGTTGAAGACATTCCGGCTGCATCAGCCGATGAAGAAGAAACCCCAAGAGCTGCTACACCCCCGTCTCACCAAGAAGCTGTTCTCGAGGAGAACGTGACTGTGATCGACCCTCCAGCTCATCAAGTGGAGGTTGAGAATCTTGAGGCTGCCACCGACGCCACTGACGTGGTCATGGATGAAGCCAATGTGGAGCCTACACCAACAAAAGCACCAGAAGTCAGCGAAGCCAATGATACTACTGCTTCTATTCCTGCGCCTGCTGCTGGTCCTCAGTTTGACTATCATGTTGAGCACAGGCCTCAGGTACAGAAGCCAATCCCAAGACTGCCTAGGTTTCCAGGTCCTGCATCAGCACCTAGATCCTTCAATGTCAACGGCTTCAAAGCAGACAACACTTTCTTCAATAGCTCCAAGAACCCCTACTCAAGGGAAAGAATATCTTCTGATCGGTTCTGGAGCTATCCGCAGCGAAGCTATTACTCCTGCATTCTATACAATCAAGGTCGCATCTTCCCACATAAGCGTCTTGATATCGAAGCAATAGCTGGGCTGCCCTGTCTGGAAGAAGCTCTGGATTGCTTCAAAGAGGTTGGATTGTTGTCGTTTGTCACCGACCAAGAGCACTGGAATGAAGAGTTGCTGCTCCAATTCTACGCCACACTTCACATCCGTGGGTACAACAGAGATCCGAAGACTTGGGTCCTGGAGTGGATGACAGGAAATGTTCATCACGAAGCCAAAGCCTTTGATATCATTGAGCTCACTGGTCTGCCCACTCCTGGCGATCTCTACGAACCTGGCTGTCAGCTTCACAGTGAAGCTATGGAGAGCATCTTTCAGAAGCCTGAACTAAACATGAGTCAGATGCTCAGTATGATGAAGCCATTACCCCAAGATGCTCCATATCCCAAGGAGTTCTTTGTTGAAGACCTTGAGTATCTGCCAAGGACTATTTATCACATCATAAGGCGAACTCTCTGGCCCATCAAAGGACATTCTCCACATGCCAAGCTGGAAGGTGCAATGAAGACTTTGGTCTTCTATATTCTTCATGGCAAATGCTTCAATGCACAGGACTTCTTCATACGCCAACTTCTGCATCAGGCTTTGATCTTTTTGGCTTGAAGTTCTACGCTCCATGGATAATGTGGCTGATTAAACTCCACTCCGCTATCTCATATCAGCCATCTGCTCGCAATCATAGGATCTTTCTGCATGATGTGGATATGTCCGTTGAAGCCATTTATCCTGAGCCTGCCAAGGAACCTCTTAGTCTTCAGAATGTGGAGCATCAAAGTTTCTCTCAGAACATTGAAGGGGTTGAAGCAGTCACCCGTGTTTATCCTCTGGCTGGAACTACACGTGCACCACATCCTGCCCTTACTGAAGCCATCGATAGCACAATTGCCCAATGACCCAAGAAGCGCACTCGTGTTCTCAATGACCGAGAGCTTCTGGTGGCTCTTCATCAGAAACAGGATAGGCATCATGACTGGCTGAAGCGCCAAATGCAAAGCCTCTTGGTGGATGTCAACCGCATTCGCAATCTTGCCACCAAGAATGCCTTTGTTCCACATGAAACCTCTTGACGCACATGGGAAGGGCTGACGCTAATGTGCTCTGAAGATGATCTTCAAGAGGATGGCTTCTCTGAACGCTTCAAGTTTGACTCCACACCTCCTTGAAGGGCAGTGCTGCGACGAACTCCATCTCTTGAAGACTCTGAGTTCTCTTCCTTTGCTGCAACTGTGAATGCCAGAGTGATTGTGGACAAAGACGATGCTACTTCACCGCCACCTCCTTCAGCACGCTTCGACACTGCTCCAAGTTCTTCTGCACTGCTGAACACCACCGACACCCTGCTGCTTCACCTACTCCTCATGGGAACGAGTAGATGCTCTATGTCTTCAAACCTTTTTGGTCCTTACTGACAAAAGGGGGAGAAGCATATGAGTTTGATAGTCTTCAAGCGGGTCCACATGGGCGGTTGCTTTATATTTTGCCTCGTGTTTACAACTCTCGTTTTGATATATTTGGTTCTTTGAGTTGTAACACTTAAACTCGATGGTCGTCTGCTACTTATTTGCCACTTTGTGATGCGATGATAAATTCCGCATGTGCGATGATAAATTCCACACTTGGATCATTTTGGCAGACGTCCATTTTCCATTATGCATTTCATTATCTTCATATACCTTCTCATGCATAATGAAGTGTCATCATAAGTTGAAGAGGATCTCCACGAGTACAACCTGCCATGTGCATTTGCATTCCAAAAGCAAATTACTTATATGCACATCTTCAGGGGGACCCCTTGCAACTTATGAAGACAATTCCTTATCCTTTACAATTTCACATATTATATTCCCCGTTGAAAACTTCAACTAGTTTGTCATCAATCACCAAAAAGGGGGAGATTGTAAGTGCATCTAGTGCCACCCCTAGTTGGTTTTGGAGTATTGACGACAAACCTAGTTGAGGGACTAATGTGTTTGTGAGAATTGCAGGATAACACAGGTAGAAGTCCCTCATTGATTCGGTTTTCCTACCAGAGATGACCCCTAAAAATGTATGAAGACATTGATGTCAAAGGTGGTTTATGAAGATATTCTCATTGAAGACTATGACAAGAGAAGACATCGCATGAAGCCTATGGAGCTCGAAGACTTAGATCTTTCGTAGTTCTATTTCTTCTTTGTTGAGTCATAGGAACCACCGTACTGTTAAGTGGGGTCCAAGAGAACCAGTCAGAATGATTAAAGTGATGCTTAACCAAAACCTATGTCTTCGAGTGAAGACTATGAGAGTGAATCTTGTCCAGAGTCGGACAAGTCAGCTTTGCTTGTAGCCCAAGTAAACTTGTCGTGTGAGTTTGAAATCTGACCGTCGGAACACATGTCAGTTCCTTAGTGACCCAGGGTCATTTCGGACAAATCAGGTCGGGTTACCTAGTGGCTATAAATATCCCACCCCCTACAACCATAAACGGTTGGCTTCTCAGAGTTAGAGTACGGCTTTTGTCGTTTGAGAGCAGCCCACCTCGAAGCCTTTGAGAGAGAATTCCTTGCGAGGATAAATCCCTAACCACCGAGAGCCAAAGAGTGTTAGGCATCACTTAAGTCTTCTTGTCTGTGTGATCTGAAGACTTATTACACTTCAGGACTGTGAATCCTCCAGCCGGTTAGGCGTCGCGTTCTGAGCATCCAAGAGACATTGTGGATCGCCGGTGAATGAAGTCTATGAAGATTTGGGAGTCTACCTTGAAGACTTACCAGAGTGATTGGGCGAGGTCTGTGTGACCTTGGCTCAAGGAGAATACGGTGAGGACTGGGTGTCCTGAGCTGCGTGTTCAGGACTGGGTGTCCGGGACTGTGTGTCCTCAGGTTTAAATACCTAGCCGCCCTAACCAGACGTACAGTTGTCACAGCAACTGGAACTGGTCCAACAAATCATTGTCTTCAACGAGTTACTGGTTTCATCCTTCCCTTCCCTTTACTTACTGTTGGTCCTTGTGAAGTCATTGTATGATTGCACTATCTTCTATCTTCACTGAGTGACTGCGTGTTCTGTTTAGCTTCATAATATCTTCCTACCTGACCCTTACTACATTGCTGCTATTAGTCATTGTGCTTTCACTTCATTGAATACTTGACTATGGTTTGCCTAGTGTAGTCTACCTTCCGCTGCATGGTAATAGGTTTATTTCTATCGTTTGTCTTCGAAACTTCCACGTTTTGAAGACTTTCATAAAAATCGCCTATTCACCCCCCCCCTCTAGTCGATATAACGCACTTTCAGTTAGTCATGAGTTAGTCTAACCTCTAGCTAAGTTAGAGAATCCAAACTGGAGCAGTATAGGACATGCAAGTTGCTCAAAGCATACAGTCAAATTCGTACGTGAAAGGATTTTTTTCTTTTTGAAAACGGAACGTGAAAGGATTTTTTTTAGAATGCTCTTGGCATGTTGCTAACATGCGATGAGTTAACCGACCTCGATAGACGGCAAAAATGCCAGCCCGCCCCACTTTGAGAGAGACAAGGAGGGAGAAGAGATACGGGCTGCTGGATTACTAGAGATAGGTGTCGCACGGAAGCCAAGAAATATGGTGATAGCGTGGGTTAGCCATGTACTAGTATGATGTAACTACACTGGGCTGCCGTGTTTCGTACTCTTGCAGTCCATTGTGGAGATGATTGGTTGATTTTATATTACTGAATAATATAAAATATTATGAGTGCGGACGCTCCACCACGAGGTTCCTTGCTCCTTCTCGGTCGTCGAGAATCTATGTTCTTCCACTCTATTTTTTATGTGAGCTTTGTTCATCCTTTTGCCAACACGCGAGACATCCAGCATCAAGGTGCACGTGTCATGCAAGGATCGTTCCATCTATATGAAGACCATGTGGGACTAGAACTATGAGACGGACATGTACCTAGGAGTGGACGTACGAACCTGAGTAATGTAGCGCAGTAAGTGAAGTAGAAAGGCACAAATGGTATGAACATGCGCGGCATATTGGGTGTGTTTGGTTGCGTTCTCATCTCAGCATAGTTGTTCCCTCTTCATGCATGCTCAACTCAACACCCCTCTTCATGCATGCTCTCTGCATGCATGCTTCTAGTGTATTTGTGCTAAACTAGTGTGGACTCATGCCCCCTCCATACACTCTACCAAACACCCAAAAGTGGGTCGAGAAGGGAACTCTTGGGCGGCATTTGTCTCTTACTATGTAGTACCACTAAATGTTGTACGTGCAATGCACGGTGATCTTATGGAGTACGTGCCTAAGTACTCTACTACTACTATATTAGTTGGAGGCACATATTAGCTTTTATATTTGTTTACGTGTATGCCCCGAGACTTTCCAACTAGACGTGTCTTTCTCTCCAGGTCGCACTTTGTATCGTTCATACCACTAGTACTACTACATGTGGTCTTCGACTCAGAAGTGGAAGAAGTGGAGATGCTCTACCACGTTGTTTTTTTGCACTAGGCTCTACCACGCTATTCATGTCCCACTCCTTTTGCTGACGTGTGGGACATCCAGCACGTGCCGTGTTTGGCACTCTTCGTCGTAAGAGTTGAAACGCTAGCATTCATCAGAAATAAAAAATAAATATAAATCAGCAGTGATACTATTTTTTTTAGAACCAATCAGCAGTGATACTATACCACGTGGTTTCCTTGCTCCTCGATATCGGAAAGAATACTTCTGTTCGCGACCATGTGGGACGTCGACCATCCTGTTCCACTTGCCATGCACGCGGAACTCCAAGGGAGAGTCACCCCGGTCGTCGCGCCGCAGCAATAATAACTAATGAGCCGTCAAATCACAGGCCCAACCTTTCCCACTTTGAAGTTGCTCGGACGAAGGAACCATCATGACTTAATTGAATTCCGCTTCTTGAAGAAAACTACTGTACCAGCAGTACTGCTAGCTACAGTACTTACTCCAACAGAGGCCTCCTTTCGTTCATAGGATAGGAATTTTATAGGAATATGAAAATCATAGGAAGTGAGATGACATGCATCTCAATTCCTATAGATAAAGAGATGCCATTTGATGCATGGGATAGGAATTTTTCCATTGAGTCTAGGCTAATGTGCTGGTAATTTGCTCTAAAAACTACAGTATAACTAGTAGTACTGGTACATGCTTGTACTCAGACACGGACACACACACACACTAACTACTAGTACTACTACTTCTCACATGCTGGCCAAACGCCGTCGTTCTCCTTCCTGGCTTTGCCGGCGACACCCCGCCGTGCTTGGATCTCCGCCGACCTCTCCGCAGCAGCGCGTGCGTCCTCTTCTTTCTTGCGGCGGCGGGCCTCTCTTTTCTTGAGTGCTTTCTAACTTTTCCGCTCCCTCTGTGCGGCTTTGGCCGCCTCTTTCTCTACCGCCCATTCGGCCTTGGCAGCTTCAAATTCCTCCCACATAGGTGTGAGGTCGCAAGCGGCGATGAACTCGGCACGGCGGGATGCCATCGGTTCCCTACCATTTTGTGTGTGGTCATGGGTGGCGAGGAACTCGGCATGGTTGGATGCCATTGCTTCCTTACCGGTTAGTGTGCGGCGCGTGGCATGAACGACGCTTATTGAGAGCTCTGGGGTGGAGTGGCCGGACAACCGTATAGTGCATTGGTTTGTCAAGAGCTCAAGGACAGAAGACGAAGCAAATTTGGATTCCCCTTCAATCCTGGTCATTTATTACCGAGTAAAATGCATTGGCGGTCATCGAACTTGTCTTGATAGCTCACTTTGATCATTGTATACGGGATATGGTGATTATACGGTCACTAGCTCAGCGTATAGCTCCGTATTTGTCTGGTTGACCAGTCAAACAGTCCGCATGCGCCTCACAGCTCGTGTTCTTTATCTATCTATGCGGGCCTACCTGTCAGTGGAGAAAGAAATAAAAACAAAAATTATGCGTATGTGGGGAATCAAACCACGGACTCGTCGCTGCAACACACACTCGTCAGCCAAATGAAAATGAAATACTTTGCATCAGAAACTCACGCTCACGCTGTCAAAGCATGCTAATGCATGCACGTCGCCCTCTCAATCAAAGTCCTGCTAATGGCGCACCGCAAACGGTGAGCCCATCACCTGCGTGCCCCGGCGGTGCCTGACACTACTGTTTAGACGTTTGATGGAGGCCTATGCGAACGCTGAGCATGTATTCACCTGGCTCAACACCAACGGTCATACTCGGAGCGCCTTTCTCATGAATATCGTCCATCACAACGACAATCTATAAAACAACCTAGCTAGAGAGGGTACTATGGTACGGAGTATGTACTATCGTGAGCGACCAATCTTAGTTGCCACTACACACGAGTGTGTGTCTGATTGATTCGTCCATTATTCGTAAGTTATGCATGGTTGTGTGGTGTCTAATAGTGGTCGTCGAAGGCTAGCTAGCGACAAGAGCGGTTGCATGGACGCCTGGTTGTCAATACGTGCTGCACATGCTTCAAAGGCTCGTCATCCATGAGTTCACACTTTACCACCACGCCAGCGTTTGACCACCCTGGCCTACCGAAACCCCTTCCATCACTAGCGCGCGCTTCCCGCCTGAAACGGTTACCGTCTCTCCAGAATGTCAATGCCGCATTCACTGGACTTAACTATAGGTGGAGTTGGTGTGTCACTGACATGCGGGCCAGATGCCCGTTGGCCCACATGTCAGTAACCCAATGCACCTGCAGTTAAGTCACTGAAGCAGCGTCCGCATTCACGCCCGACGAACCTACTCCGGCGCCAGCCATCCATCCGTCTGCCATGGCTCATTGCCATTCGCCCGCTATATTAACTTGAGCCCCAGCTCCCAGCCATGGCCAAAGACCCACACTCATTCTCCTACGGTCCCTTCCTTTTGTCGGCACCATGGCCTCCTGGCGCTCCGAAGCTCTCTTGGACGTACTTTCGCTGGAGCAGACGAGGGACATCGGCGGCTCTGCTTCGGGCGCGCTCCAAAGCTCTCTTCGACATACTGTCGCAAGAGCAGACGAAGAAGAACGCCGGCACCCCCGACCGCCCTCCGCCGACACAACCACGAAGCCGGCGCGCGTGCGCAGCCGGCAGTGAGGAAGAGTAGTACATGGTAGGTCGCCGCCACTCTGGTCCCAGGAAGGCCACCGCTACTCCACTCAGTCGACGCTAAGCTTGGTGGGGTAAACATCGGCAGCCGATTAGCCGCTTGACGGCGACGTGGAGGCGGAAATCTTCAGAACCTTGTGCTCCGTAGGAGGAGGTTATCGAGGCGGATAAGGAGGAGGCAAAGGCAATGGCCGGCTTTCTCGGGTTCACGGCCAGACATGGTGGTCGGGCGCCAGCGATAGTTTAGATTAGGTTTACAGTAGGTTTTAGTACGGTTTGTGCGAAATATGTAATGAATTTCGTCCAGTTTGTAGGAAAAGTTTTCGAAATGTAATGAATTTCATCTGGTTAATTTTAAATTTGGTTTGTTTGCACGAATTTTGTCCGGTAAGTTCATATAGTTGTCGAAAGGTATGCTAGCAGCATCGGATGTCATCCATCAGTGTCCTCGGACAGATGCCGGTGTAAATTTGTGGGCCAACGCTGGAGATGCCCTAACTATCATGCTATAATCGCTAACAGTGCTCCATTATTTGGCAGGGAATAGTTATCCCTCGATCAAAATCAGATCCGTGGTGTTTCGCACTCCTCCCACGTAAGAGTGTAAACTCTATCTTACATAAAAATGGAGCAAGTGGACGGCACTATAGCACGTCATAGCACTCAAACTAGCCCGCCTAACGAGCGGGAAAGCACCGCCCTCGTCATTTTGTTCTGGATTTCTATCGATCGATCGCGCGAAAATGTTACGCTTTGCAAGTTCTAAAGGAAAAGGTGGCACACTTACGACTCATACGCGTCGCACCCCCGACAGTCCGGCTCGCACGCCGCTCACTAGAGGGGACACGCGTTTTCTTGCGATTTCACTGACATGTGGGACTGCAATTGAATAAACCGTCGATAGCCGAAATCTAATCGCTCGGCGGGCGTCGGCTGAGAAGAGAGCGACGGGGGAGGGGGAGGAGATTGCCCGCCCGCCGCACACAGACTCCAAGAAATATATGGTAATAATGTGAGGTGGGCCATGCGGGAGTCCGGACCGCTTCCAAGCCCGCTTCTGACCGCCCTGGCCCCTCAGACGCCAGCTGCCTGCCGCATGCATGCACAGCAAGTAGTACCAGTAAAATACTGGGTTATAAGTCCGCTTATGTGGAGGAGAGAGAGGCATTGACAAAGTCAAGGAGTGGGCTCTGCAAGAGCCCGTCTCTACACGTGCTCCTAGGTATAAAAATAATAATTCTAAAAAAAGAGGCATAAAAAAACAATTGTGTCTAAAAAAATAAAGGTAAAAAACATTTGAGAGGAAATAGATAGAGAGAAAGTGAGAAAAAGTTGTAACCTTATAGTCAAAAGTATGGTAGTATTACATGAGGAAGGAGGGAGTGGTGCACATGCCAAGTTCACTGGGCTGCCGTGTTTCACACTCCTCCATTGTAACAGTGGAGACAATAGCTTTCATCAAAAATAAACAATGTATACTCGTTTCAGGCCCAACCTTTCCCACTGTAAGTTGGTCAAACGAAGGAACCATCATGACTTCGTTGAATTCCGCTTCTTCAAGAAAACTTACTGTACCCACAATACTGCTACCACACGCGAAGACTAGACGGCATTGTACCACGTCATATCACTAAAACCCACTAGGCCATCCTAAGAAAACCACTAGGACAAACTAGCCCGCCTATAGGTCATCTGTTTTGGAACAGAGGGAGTACGTCTCTGTACTGCTATGATTTTGTGTTGTACGTCTCTGTACTTTTGCTACGATTTTCCTACCCTATGAACCAAATGAGGCATGAATGTATCCGTGTCGACTAAGCCTACAATTTTAGGAGCTTGAGCTATTGGAGGATCGACAACAGATAAGTATAAGCGTACCACAAGCTCATCAGCCCCAACGTTTCTCTTCGGTGATTGTTTTGCAAGTACTATAGCTCGCACAATAGCTAGCCTACTAACACCAAGAATAATCAAACAAACCCTGCTGATATGATAAACAGTTCAAACTTACATCTAAGCATGCCATATATTACATCAAAAGCTGGTGAGGATACATCTGTTTCCATAACTCGGAGAGGGTCCGCATGTTTCACTATCAAACAAAAGTAGCAAGTACCGCCGACACAAGACAGTACACTAGCCCTAAGATGGTTTGATAACACGCATCATTCTGGTAATTAAACACAGGGCAATGCAAACTACCCTGAAGGATTAGCACGACCAACTATTTCTTGTCAGCGATCTCTCGACAATGACCACAGCACGGACAACGGCATGGGAATCAATCCCTAGGACGATGTCCACGGGACTGAATGCGACATCGGAATCGATCTCTATGGCGATGTCCACAGGATGGATAGCGGCATCGAAATCGATCTCCGGGGCGATGCCAACAGGACGGACCGCGACATCAAAAACAATCTATTCGACGTTGTCCACAGGACGGGCCGCGACATCGAAATCATCAAGGACGTCCATCGGCGCCTACACAACCCTAACATATTAGCAAGCACATTGCAAATAATCAAAAACCACAACTATGGTAATAAGCCATTATTTTTTACCTTGTCCAGCTCACCGGGGGATCCCATCCCTCCGGGGGCCATCTCCTCGTCCTAGATGGGGTCCATCACCTTGCCAGGGGAATACTGCTTATCAACAGCGACTATCTCCTCAAACTCGGCCTTGAGCCTCGCATAGGTGGCCATCAGAGTTTCTGGGGTAGGCACGGTGGGGCCCTTGTTGTTCTTCCAACTTTCTTTGAGGAGTTCGTCCGCCAACGTTGTCAACTCTTTGGCCAGTGCTTGTTTCATGGAGTTCTTCGTCTCCATGGGTTGGCCCACCAACATGGTCGACTCGTTGGTCGGTGCTCGCTTCCTGGAGATCGCAGTCTCCAGTGGGTTGTCCGCCGGCAACTCTTTGCCTAGTGCTCCAGGATCCATCAATGAACTGACAAACAAAAAGCAATCGAAAGGAAACCACAATCGCAATGAAAACGGGAAAAGAATAGGCTGTGAGAATCGGTCGGTGCTTCGCAAAAAGAAGATTCTTGGTGTAACACCCCGGATATGATTTACCTAATATGTAATCCAACTCTTGCCGTTTCCGGCACTAAGTTATTTTATTTTCTCGGGTTCAGGTTTTTGTCTCCGTGTGTTGTTGTCGTTGTCATGCATCTCATATCATGTCATCATGTGCACTACATTTGCATACGTGTTCATCTCATGCATCCGAGCATTTTCCCCGTTGTCCGTTTTGCATTCCGGCGCTCCGTTCTCCTCCGGTGGTCATTTCTACCTTTCTTTCTTTGAGTGGACCGTGGCAGCATCTTTACCTCCAAGTTTTGGGAGTCTTTTTAGAAGGCCATGGGCACCAACATCCGCTTCAGCATAGCTTTCCATCCTCAAACTAGCGGTCAAATCGAGTGTGTCAATCAGATTCTTGAAGATATGCTCAGGGCTTGTGTGATCTCCTTCGGCATGAAGTGGGAGGATTGTCTTCCATATGCTGAATTCTCCTACAACAACAGTTTTCAAGCAAGTTCGGGAAAGGCCCCATTCGAAATTCTGTATGGCAGGAAGTGCCGTACTCCACTCAACTGGTCTGAAACCGGTGAGCGTCAACTTTTGGGAAATGACTTAATCTCAGAGGCAGAGGAGATGTGTAAAGTCATTCGTGATAACCTCAAAGCAGCGAAATCGCGCCAGAAGAGCTACTATGATAGTAAGCACCGTGATTTGGCTTTCGAGATCAGAGATCATGTTTACCTCCGCGTCTCTCCAATGAAAGGTACTCGTCGCTTCGGTATCAAAGGTAAGCTTGCCCCTAGATACGTGGGTCCCTTCAAGATCGTCAGCAAGAGAGGCGATCTCGCCTATCAACTCGAGCTTCCTTCAAACTTTGCAAATGTGCATGATGTGTTCCATGTCTCTCAGCTCCGCAAGTGCTTCAAGACTCCTGAAGGCACCGTCAACTTCGAAGACATTGATCTCCAAGAAGATCTCTCTTATCGTGAGCACCCCGTTGCTATTCTTGAAGAGACTGAACGCAAGACTCGCAATAAGTCAATCAAATTCCTCAAAGTCAAGTGGTCACACCATTCCGACCGTGAAGCCACCTGGGAACGCGAGGATCACCTCCGTTCTGAGTACCAGGCATTCTTCCAGTCCTAGATCTCGGGACGAGATCCTTTCGTGGTGGTGGAGTGTTGTAACACCCCGGATATGATTTACCTAATATGTAATCCAACTCTTGCCGTTTCCGGCACTAAGTTATTTTATTTTCTCGGGTTCTGGTTTTTGTCTCCGTGTGTTGTTGTCGTTGTCATGCATCTCATATCATGTCATCATGTGCACTGCATTTGCATACGTGTTCGTCTCATGCATCCGAGCATTTTCCCCGTTGTCCGTTTTGCATTCCGGTGCTCCGTTCTCCTCCGGTGGTCATTTCTACCTTTCTTTCATGTGTGGGTGTTAAACATTTCCGGATTGGACCGAGACTTGCCAAGCGGCCTTGGTTTACTACCAGTAGACCGCCTGTCAAGTTTCATACCATTTGGACTTAGTTTGATGCTCCAACGGTTAACCGAGGGACCGAGAAGACCTCGTGTGTGTTGCAGCCCAACACCCCTTCAATTTGTCCCAAAACCTTCTCCATCATCTAGAGCGTTCGATCACGATCGTGTGGCCGAAACCCGCACCTCATTTGGACACTCCTAGCTCCCTCTATGCCTATATATAGGTCCTCCTCCGAAATCCCGGATCTCCTCTCCCCGGAAACCCTAGTTCCAGCACCTCCGCGCGGCCGGACACGTCCGGTCCGGCCGGACGAAATCGCCCCACCAACCGCAGCTTGCCACGTGGGCACCCAGCCCCACGTCTCCGCCTCCTCCCGCCGCCGGCCCGCTCGGCCCGCGAGGGGCCCCCGCGGCCCAGTCGCCACCCGCCGCCGCCCGGTGCCTCTTCCTCCCGAGGCACGCCGCCCTCTCCGCCGCGCCACCGCGCGCAGTCGCCGGTCACCGGCGAGCTTCAACACCGCACCGGCCCCGCCCGCTCCGGCCGTCGCCAGCCGCCGGCGCCCCGCGCCGTGGACGCCACCGCCGCCACCGTCCTCGCCCAGGGCCGGCGAGCCCTTCCCCTCCTCCGGCGAGCTCCAGCAGCCGCTTCCCCGACGAACTCCGGAGAGGCCCCCCCGGCGAACCTCGATCTGCGCGCCGGATCCAGATCTGAAAACTAGGGTTGACTTCATCTTTTTCCTAAGTCTGCAGATTATATTTCCATGTTCATCGTGCCGTAACTTTGCATCCGTAAATCCGTTTTGGGCATATAGCATATCAAAATGTTCGTCTCAGAGAGTACATCATTTCATCTCATTGCATCATTTTCATTTGAGTTCATCTTGATTCCCGAAGTGCTATTGGAAGAGTGCTATTTGAGCTCATTGTCAGATCTGCTGCACCAGATAGCTATTTGTCATTTTTGCCATGATTAATGTGTGCATCATATGCCCCTGAGCTCTACATGTGTTTTGTTATATGCTTTGCCATCTTTCCAGAGGTGCCGTCCATGTATTTTTGTGATGTGTTTGGTGACTAGCACAAGCTTGCAAAGTGGTGCATTCGTAAATGCTGATTTCAGGGACTTAGCAATTCCACTAAGTCCTTGATCTGTTTTTATCAATATGCCATATGTTCATGTTGTTTCCTAGTGATCCGTGCCTCTTTTGAGGATGATCAGTAAGGATGTTTTGTTAATATTGTTGTGCTCTATCCATCCATGTCTTTGTTTGCAATTATGGAGCACCCTAGCTTGAGTCAATCGAGCTCTAGTTTTGCTATTTCGTGAATCTGGGCAGATTGTCTACTTGTTAGCGATTTTGCCGAGGATGTTGTAGTTGATCCGTGCATGATATGTTGTTGTTCTTGCCATGTATAGCTAATATAATGTGTATTCTTGATGGGTGTATGCTTAGTTTGTCATGCCTTGCTCTGTAGTGAGTGCATCGAGCTCGTAAACATGCCTACTTGATATCTGATTTGCATGCTCCAATTTTTCACTAAGTCTGAGATCTGATTATGTTTTTGCCATGTTCACATGCTTGCAATTGTATTTTCTGATCCCTTTTGGCTCAAGGTCACTAAGGTACTTTTGTTAAGCTCTTTGAGTAGCTCCATGCCATGCCTTGCTTTGCTATGTTAAGTTCCTGTAGCATATAGTTTTCTTGCTCCAAAGTGTGCTACCTGATCTGAGATTCCAGACAAGTGTTAATTCCACTAAGTCTGAAATCTGTTTACCAATTACACGTTTGCCATGCTTGTTTGAACCTGTTAGTGGATGAATTGGCCATAGCTCATTGTTCATCTTTTGTCAAGCATCATGAATGGATCCCTGCCATGTATTTTGTTGCCATGTTTGAGTGCCGTAGCATAATTATCTTGTTGCATTTAAATGGTTACTTGCTGGTTATCGCAGACCGTTGCCATATTTGAATTGCTTGCCATTTCCAAACCGTGCATCCGATTCCGGTGTTCTTTATATCGATTTCAACCGAAATCACCTCACCTTTCCAGTGGCACACTTGTATTTCCAAGTTGAGGCCAGGTTCATTAATTCCTTGCCAAATCTTGCATATGCATCACATATCGCATCCCGCATAGCATACCATGTTTGCATCATGTTGTTTGAGCTTTGCACGTGGTTGATTGTGTTCCTCTTGCTTGTTTGTCTTGTTTGGGTAGAGCCGGGAGACGAGTTCGCTAATGAGGAGCTCGTTGAGTTTGCTTTCGAGGATCCAGTCAACTCTGACAACTTTGCAGGCAAGATGATCATACCCTCGAAATCACTTCTATCTTTGCTTTGCCAGATGCTCGCTCTTTTGCTATGCCTATGCTACGATGCCTACCACTTGCTTATCATGCCTCCCAAATTGCCATGTCAAACCTCTAACCCACCATGTCCTAGCAAACCGTTGATTGGCTATGTTACCGCTTTGCTCAGCCCCTCTTATAGCGTTGCTAGTTGCAGGTGAAGATTGGAGACCGTTCCTTGTTGGAACATTGTTAACTTGTTGGGATATCATTATATTATCTTGTTATCTTAAGGCATCTATATACTTGGTAAAGGGTGGAAGGCTCGGCCTCTCGCCTAGTGTTTTGTTCCACTCTTGCCGCCCTAGTTTCCGTCATATCGGTGTTATGTTCCCGGATTTTGCGTTCCTTACGCGGTTGGGTGATAATGGGAACCCCTTGACAGTCCGCCTTGAATAAAACTCCTCCAGCAATGCCCAACCTTGGATTTACCATTTGCCACCTAGCCTTTTTCCCTTGGGTTTCGCGGACTCAAGGGTCATCTTTATTTTAAACCCCTGGGCCAGTGCTTCTCTAAGCGTTGGTCCAACCTAGAGCACTGTGCGGGGCCGTCCCTTGGCAATTTGGGTTACGTTGGCTCCCGTACGCTTAGCTTATCCGGTGTGCCCTGAGAGCGAGATATGTGCAGCTCCTATCGGGATTTGTCGGCACATTCGGGCGGTGTTGCTGGACTTGTTTTACCATTGTTCGGAGTTGTCTTGTAGAACCGGGATGCCGAGTCTGATCGGAATGTCTCGGGAGAAGGTATATCCTTAGTTGACCGTGAGAGCTTGTCATGGGCTAAGTTGGGACTCCCCTGCAGGGATTTGAACTTTCGAAAGCCGTGCCCGCAGTTATGGGCAGATGGGAATTTGTTAATGTCTGGTTGTAGATAACTTGAACCTAAACTTAATTAAAATGAATCAACTATGTGTGTTACCGTGATGGTCTCTTCTCGGCGGAGTCCGGGAAGTGAACACGGTGTTGGAGTAATGTTTGCTGCAGGTTGTTCTCTAGTTCTTCGTTCGCGCTTTGCCTTCTCTCCTCGCTCTCTTTTGCGAACAGGTTAGCCACCAAATATGCTAGTCGCTTGCTGCAGCTCCACATATTAACCTTGCCTTACCTATAAGCTTAAATAGTCTTGATCGCGAGGGTGCGAGATTGCTGAGTCCCTATGGCTCACAGATTACTTCCAAACCAGATGCAGGGCCTGATGACTCCGTTCCAGATGACGCGCTTGAGCTCAAGTGGGAGTTCGACGAGGACTCACGCCATTACTATGTGTCTTTCCCTGATGATCAGTAGTGGTGCCCAGTTGGGGCGATCGGGACCGTGTCGCATGTTGGGTTGATCTTTTATTTTGGTACCATAGTCGGGCCATGAGTGATTGGATGATGTAATGCTATTTATGTACTTTGTTTGACGTGGCGAGTGTAAGCCAACTATGTACCTTTCCCTTTATTATCTATATTACATGGGATGTTGTGAAGATTACCTTACTTGCGACATTGCTTTCAATGCGGTTATGCCTCTAAGTCGTGCTTTGACACGTAGGAGATATAGCCGCATCGAGGGCGTTACAAGTTGGTATCAGAGCCTTCCCCGACCTTAGGATCCCCCACTGCTTGATCGTTTTTAGCAGCCGTTGTTGAGTCTAGAAAAATGTTTTGAGTCATTTAGGAATTATATATCGGAGAGTTTAGGAATTCTTTTTACTCCCCAGTCCCTTCATCGCTCTGGTAAGGCATCCTGACGTAGAGTTTTGACTCTTCTCTTCTCAAATTTCAGTAAAAAAATTTAGGATCACGCGGGTATCTTGGAATCGTTCAAATGGTTTTGTGACGAGAACATTGTTCTTGGTGCCTCCTGTCATTTAGGGGTTGTGGCAGTGTCCCGGGGAGTTGAGCTCCGAGGTGTTGTCGTCACAATTTTATCGTTGCAGTTCTGGAATACCTGAGTTTAGTTCGTTGACATCGAAAATCTCTTTTATGCAGTTGTTGGTGAGATAACCTCGACACCACCGAGTACTGGGGGGGGGAGTTCGGGAGTATTGCCATAACTTGTATAATGGATGCTTTTCGAAGGTTGAGGTAGATGGTTTCCGAAGTTTTTTTCGGTTATGTGTTGAAGGATGGATACAGCTGGATGTAGGATTTGCTAGATTTGGGTGAGATATTATGCTTCCCCTGTATCCCCAACACCTGATTGCATAACCAGAAAGGTTCGGGAGTTTCATAGGTGGGAATTCTTGTAGCTCTAGTTCTTCTTCCACGGATATTTGGTTTGAGATTGGGATTTCTTATTGAGTATTCGTTCTTGCTCCGTACCTTGTTGATTTATTCCTCTACCTAAATTCTAAGTGGCTTCTCAATTTATGGATATGTGACCATTTCAAGTGGAATGCATTCGTTCTTATGTTCGGATGTGAAGATTATATGTTGCGATTTCAACCCACTTGATTTAGCTTCAAATTTATCTGTCAATGTGCTAACGGATGTCACCCTCTTCAGGATGGCTCCCGCTAAGAGCAGCAATCAGAATCAGAATCAGGATCCGCCACCACCTCCCCCTCCTCCGGAGGCATGGCAAGCTGTGATGGCTGCTACCAATGAAAACACGCAGTTGATCATGCAAATTCTCCAAGAGCGCAATCAAGCGAACCAAGGCAAGTAGGGCAACAATCAGAATCACTTTGCTACACTCAACCAGTTCCTTGCTAACCAGCCAAAGACCTTCAGAAATTGTGTTGAGGCAACTGATGCTGACGATTGGCTCGTGGACTTATGCAAGCATTTCGAGTGCAGTAACGTTAGGCCTGAGGACTTTGTCAAGTTCGCTTCCTTCCAACTCAAAGACCAAGCTACAGAATGGTTCCAGCAGTACAAGGATTCCAGAGGAGGCCGTGTGATTACCTGGGATGAATTCCGTCAAGACTTCAAAGCTCATCATATTCCTCAAAGCGTGGTTGAAAGCAAGCGTGAGGAATTCCGCAACCTGAAGCAAGGTTCTATGTCTGTCTATGACTACAACAAGTTGTTTCAGAAGCTCGCCCGCTTTGCTAAGTAGGACGTCCCTGACGAGAAGAGCATGATATACCAGTTCAGGGGTGGTCTCAGAGAAGAAATCCAGCTAGCTCTTGTTCTCTTTGAGCCCTTGAGGTACGATGAGTTCTACAACATGGCATTGAAGCAAGAGGCTGCTCAACTAAAGTGTGATGCTTCCAAGAAACGAGTCAGAGATGCTACTCCTTCTTCCTCTACTCAAGTGGCCAAGCAGCAGAAGTATTGGCTTCCTCCTCCTCCGTTCCATCAGTCGTATCAGAAGAGCAAAGGTGGCAGTGGATCTTCCCACCCACCCAACCCTGGCTTTCAGAACAAGACTTCGTCTCAAGCTCCAAGATCGAGTGCTCCGTATCACCGTCCGCTTTCAGAGGTCACGTGCAACAAGTGCCAACAGAAGGGTCACTATGCCAACAAATGCTTCAATCAGAGGCGTCTCCCTCCTCCTCCTCCTATGAGATCGGCAAGTACATCTATGGTCAAGCATAACCCCAAGCACGCCAAGGTCAACTTGCTGAATGCAGCTCAGGCAGAGGACTCGTCAGATGTCATCATGGGTAACTTTCCAGTTAACTCTATTCCCGCAAAAGTTCTTTTTGACACTGGTGCATCGCATTGTTTTATGTCAAGATCATTTGTTTCCAAGCATGACTTCGTTTCGCAAATGTTGGGTAAACCTATGGGAGTGGTTTCTCCGGCTAAGTCTATGAGGGCTACTTCAATAGTCCCGGATGTTTCTATCATGATGGGTGATTTGAAGTTTCTGGCTTCTCCAATGGTCCTTGGTAACTCGAATATTGATCTTATTCTCGGAATGGATTGGCTTTCTAAGCACAAGGCTCAGCTTGATTATGCTGCCAGGCAGATTCAATTGACTCATTCATCTGAGGATGTAATTGTCTTTGCCGCTAATGACGATACAATCCGTCTATTTTCTCTCAATGAGAAGGGTGAACTGGATGCCATCTCGCAAATTCCAGTCATTTGCGAATATCAAGACGTCTTTCCAGAAGAGCTTCCAGGAATGCCTCTGCACCGGCCAGTGGAATTCGTCATCGATCTTGAGCCTGGCACGGAACCGGTTTGCAAGCGTCCCTACAAGCTCGGACCTGAAGAGTTGAAGGAGCTGAAGAAGCAACTCGATATTCAAGAGCGAATGGGTCTCATCTGACCTAGTTCTTCTCCGTGGGGTTGTGGAGTTATTTTTGTGAAGAAGAAGGATGGAACGGACCGACTTTGTGTCGACTACCGTCCATTGAACAAGAAGACTATCAAGAACAAGTACCCACTTCCCAACATCAACGAGCTGTTCAAACAACTCAAAGGTGCCCAAGTATTCTCCAAGCTTGATCTCCGCATGGGTTATCACCAGATTCGAATCCGTGAGCAAGATATTCCCAAGACGGCTTTCAGGACAAGCTATGGTTCATATGAATACACTGTCATGTCTTTTGGCCTCGTCAACGCCCCTCCGACTTTCTCTCGCATGATGAACTTCATCTTCAACGCCTACACCAATGACTTTGTTTTGGTCTATCTCGACGACATTCTGGTCTTTTCGAAGAACAAGGAAGATCATGCCAAGCACTTGTGTTTGGTGCTCGATAAGCTCAGGGAACACCAGTTCTACACCAAGTTCTCAAAGTGCGAGTTTTGGCTCGATGAGGTTCTTTATCTTGGGCATATCATCTCTGCCAAGGGCATTGTGGTGAATCCTGAGAAGGTGTCTGCAATTGTGAATTGGGAACCACCTCAGAACGTGAAGCAACTCTGTAGCTTCCTCGGTCTCACAAGCTACTGTCGAAGGTTCGTTGAGAACTTTTCAAAGATCACGAAGCCTCTTTCAAATCTTCTCCAAAAGCACGTCAAGTACGTTTGGTCTCCGGAGTGTGACATTGCTTTCAACACTTTGAAAGAGAAATTGGTCACTGCTCCAGTTCTGACTCCTCCTGATGAGTCCAAACCATTCGAGGTCTTTTGCGATGCCTCTCTTCAAGGTCTTGGTGCAGTGTTGATGCAAGAGAAGAAAGTTGTGGCTTATACCTCTCGCTAGTTGAAGCCCAATGAGAAGAACTACCCCACTCATGACCTCGAGTTGGTGGCAGTTGTGCATGCTCTTTTGACTTGGAGACATCTCTTATTGGGAAGAAAAGTGGACATTTTCACTGACCACAAGAGTCTCAAGTACATCTTCACTCAGCCGAATCTCAACCTCAGGCAGACTCGATGGGTCGAAATGATTCAAGATTATAATCCAAGTATCGAGTATACTCCAGGCAAGGCCAATGTGATTGCTGACGCATTGAGCAGAAAGGCTTATTGCAACAGTCTGATTCTCAAGCCTTACCAACCCGAGCTTTGTGAAGCTTTCCGCAAACTCAATCTGCAAGTTGTTCCTCAAGGTTTCCTCGCCAACCTTCAAGTCTCTCCTACCTTGGAAGACCAGATTCGCCAAGCTCGGCTTCTTGATGCTATGGTGAAGAAGGTGAAGATTGGGATTGCCAAGAGTCAACCCAAGTACAAGTGTTACCGCCTTGATGACAAGGATACTCTCTTCTTCGAGGATCGTATTGTTGTGCCCAAAGGTGACCTTCGTAAAGTGATCATGAACGAGGATCACAATTCACTCCTCTCCATCCACCCTGGGAGCACGAAGATGTATCAGGACCTCAAGCAAGCTTATTGGTGGACTCAAATGAAACGCGAGATTGCTCAGTTCGTGAATGAATGTGATGTCTGCAGAAGAGTGAAGGCAGAACACCAAAGGCCAGCTGGTCTCCTCCAACCTCTTGCCATTCCAGAATGGAAGTTTGACCACATTGAGATGGACTTCATGACTGGGTTTCCAAAGTCCAAGCCTGGCAATGATGCTATATTCGTTGTCATCGACAAACTCACTAAAGTGGCTCACTTTCTGCCTATCAAAGAGTCTATCACTGCAGCTCAATTGGCGGAGCTCTATACCTCTCAAATTGTCTCGCTGTACAGTATTCCACAGGTGATCTCTTCAGACCATGGCAGCATCTTTACCTCCAAGTTTTGGGAGTCTTTTCAGAAGGCCATGGGCACCAACATCTGCTTCAGCACAGCTTTCCATCCTCAAACTAGCGATCAAGTCGAGCGTGTCAATCAGATTCTTGAAGATATGCTTAGGGCTTGTGTGATCTCCTTCGGCATGAAGTGGGAGGATTGTCTTCCATATGCTGAATTCTCCTTCAACAACAGTTTTCAAGCAAGTTCGGGCAAGGCCCCATTCGAAATTCTGTATGGCGGGAAGTGCCATACTCCACTCAACTGGTCTGAAACCGGTGAGCGTCAACTTCTGGGAAATGACTTAATCTCAGAGGCAGAGGAGATGTGTAAAGTCATTCGTGATAACCTTAAAGCAGCGCAATCGCGCCAGAAGAGCTACTATGATAGTAAGCACCGTGATTTGGCTTTCGAGATCGGAGATCATGTTTACCTCCGCGTCTCTCCAATGAAAGGTACTCGTCGCTTCGGTATCAAAGGGAAGCTTGCCCCTAGATACGTGGGTCCCTTCAAGATCGTCAGCAATAGAGGCGATCTCGCCTATCAACTCGAGCTTCCTTCAAACTTTGCAAATGTGCATGATGTGTTCCATGTCTCTCAGCTCCGCAAGTGCTTCAAGACTCCTGAAGGCACCGTCAATTTCGAAGACATTGATCTCCAAGAAGATCTCTCTTATCGTGAGCACCCCGTTGTTATTCTTGAAGAGATTGAACGCAAGACTCGCAATAAGTCAATCAAATTCCTCAAAGTCGAGTGGTCACACCATTCCGACCGTGAAGCCACCTGGGAACGCGAGGATCACCTCCGTTCTGAGTACCCGGTGTTCTTCCAGTCCTAGATCTCGGGACGAGATCCTTTCGTAGTGGTGGAGTGTTGTAACACCCCGGATATGATTTACCTAATATGTAATCCAACTCTTGCCGTTTCCGGCACTAAGTTATTTTTATTTTCTCGGGTTCGGGTTTTTGTCTTCGTGTGTTGTTATCGTTGTCATGCATCTCATATCATGTCATCATGTGCACTGCATTTGCATACGTGTTCGTCTCATGCATCCGAGCATTTTCCCCGTTGTCAGTTTTGCATTCCGGCGCTCCGTTCTCCTCCGGTGGTCATTTCTACCTTTCTTTTGTGTGTGGGGGTTAAACATTTCCGGATTGGACCAAGACTTGCCAAGCGGCCTTGGTTTACTACCGGTAGACCGCCTGTCAAGTTTCGTACCATTTGGACTTCGTTTGATGCTCCAACGGTTAACCGAGGGACCGAGAAGGCCTCGTGTGTGTTGCAGCCCAACACCCCTTCAATTTGGCCCAAAACCATCTCCATCATCTAGAGCGTTCGATCACGATCGCGTGGCCGAAAACCGCACCTCATTTGGAAACTCCTAGCTCCCTCTATGCCTATATATAGGTCCTCCTTCGAAATCCCGGATCTCCTCTCCCCCGAAACCCTAGTTCCAGCACCTCCGCGCGCCCGGACACGTCCGGTCCGGCCGGACGAAATCGCCCCGCCAACCGCAGCTTGCCACGTGGGCAGCAAGCCCCACATCGCCACCTCCTCCCGCCGCCGGCCCGCTCGGCCCGCAAGGGGCCCCCGCGGCCCAGTCGCCTCCCGCCGCCGCCCGGTGCCTCTTCCTCCCGAGGCACGCCGCCCTCTCTACCACGCAGTCGCCTGTCGCCAGCGAGCTTCAACACCGCAGAGGCCCCGCCCGCTCCGGCCGTCGCCAGCCGCCGGCGCCCCGCGCCATGGACGCCACCGCCGCCACCGTCCTCGCCCGGGGCCGGCGAGCCCTTCCCCTCCTTCGGCGAGCTCCGGTAGGCGCTTCCCCGACGAACTCCGCCGAGGCCCCCCCGGCGAACCTCGATCCGCGCGCCGGATCCAGATCTAAAAACTAGGGTTCACTTCATCTTTTTTCCTAAGTTTGCAGATTATATTTCCATGTTCATCGTGCCGTAACTTTGCATCCGTAAATCCGTTTTGGGCCTATAGCATATAAAAATGTTCGTCTCAGAGAGTACATCATTTCATCTCATTGCATCATTTTCATTTGAGTTAATCTTGACGCCCGAAATGCTGTTGGAAGAGTGCTATTTGAGTTCATTATCAGATCTGCTGCACCAAATAGCTATTTGTCATTTTTGCCATGATTAATGTGTGCATGATATGCCCCTGAGCTCTACATGAGTTTTGTTATATGCTTTGCCATCTTTCCAGAGGTGCCATCCATGTATTTTTGTGATGTGTTTGGTGACTAGCACAAGCTTGCAAAGTGGTGCATTCGTTAATGCTGATTTCAGGGACTTAGCAATTCCACTAAGTCCTTGATCTGTTTTTATCAATATGCCATATGTTCATGTTGTTTCCTAGTGATCCGTGCCTCTTTTGAGGATGATCGGTAAGGATGTTTTGTTAATATTGTAGTGCTCTATCCATCCATGTCCTTGTTTGCAATTATGGAGCACCCTAGCTTGAGTCAATCGAGCTCTAGTTTTGCTATTTCGTGAATCTGGGCAGATTGTCTACTTGTTAGCGATTTTGCCGAGGATGTTGTAGTTGATCCGTGCATGATATGTTGTTGTTCTTGCCATGTATAGCTAATATAATGTGTATTCTTGATGGGTGTATGCTTAGTTTGTCATGCCTTGCTCTGTAGTGAGTGCATCGAGCTCGTAAACATGCCTACTTGATATCTGATTTGCATGCTCCAGTTTTTCACTAAGTCTGAGATCTGATTATGTTTTTGCCATGTTCACATGCTTGCAATTGTATTTTCTGATCCCTTTTGGCTCAAGGTCACTAAGGTACTTTTGTTAAGCTCTTTGAGTAGCTCCATGCCATGCCTTGCTTTGCTATGTTAAGTTCCTGTAGCATATAGTTTTCTTGCTCCAAAGTGTGCTACCTGATCTGAGATTCCAGACAAGTGTTAATTCCACTAAGTCTGAAATCTGTTTACCAATTGCACGTTTGCCATGCTTGTTTGAACCTGTTAGTGGATGAATTGGCCATAGCTCATTGTTCATCTTTTGTCAAGCATCATGAATGGATCCCTGCCATGTATTTTGTTGCCATGTTTGAGTGCCGTAGCATAATTATCTTGTTGCATTTAAATGGTTACTTGCTGGTTATCGCAGACCGTTGCCATATTTGAATTGCTTGCCATTTCCAAACCGTGCATCTGATTCCGGCGTTCTTTATATCGATTTCAACCGAAATCACCTCACCTTTCCAGTGGCACACTTGGATTTCCATGTTGAGGCCAGGTTCATTAATTCCTTGCCAAATCTTGCATATGCATCACATATCGCATCCCGCATAGCATACCATGTTTGCATCATGTTGTTTGAGCTTTGCACGTGGTTTCCTTTCGAGGATCCAGTCAACTCTGACAACTTTGCAGGAAAGATGATCATACCCTCGAAATCACTTCTATCTTTGCTTTGCTAGATGCTCGCTCATTTGCTATGCCTATGCTACGATGCCTACCACTTACTTATCATGCCTCCCAAATTGCCATGTCAAACCTCTAACCCACCATGTCCTAGCAAACCGTTGATTGGCTATGTTACCGCTTTGCTCAGCCCCTCTTATAGCGTTGCTAGTTGCAGGTGAAGATTGGAGACTGTTCCTTGTTGGAACATTGTTAACTTGTTGGGATATCATTATATTATCTTGTTATCTTAATGCATCTATATACTTGGTAAAGGGTGGAAGGCTCGGTCTCTCGCCTAGTGTTTTGTTCCACTCTTGCCACCCTAGTTTCCGTCATATCGGTGTTATGTTCCCGGATTTTGCGTTCCATAGGCGGTTGGGTGATAATGGGAACCCCTTGACAGTCCGCCTTAAATAAAACTCCTCCAGCAATGCCCAACCTTGGATTTACCATTTGCCACCTAGCCTTTTTCCCTTGGGTTTCGCGGACTCAGGGGTCATCTTTATTTCAAACCCCCGGGCCAGTGCTTCTCTAAGCGTTGGTCCAACCTAGAGCACCGTGCGGGGCCGTCCCTTGGCAACTTGGGTTACGTTGGCTCCCGTACGCTTAGCTTATCCGGTCTGCCCTGAGAACGAGATATGTGCAGATCCTATCGGGATTTGTCGGCACATTCGGGCGGTGTTGCTGGACTTGTTTTACCATTGTTCGGAGTTGTCTTGTAGAACCGGGATGCCGAGTCTGATCGGAATGTCTCGGGAGAAGGTATATCCTTCGTTGACCATGAGAGCTTGTCATGGGCTAAGTTAGGACTCCCCTGCAGGGATTTGAACTTTCGAAAGCCGTGCCCGCAGTTATGGGCAGATGGGAATTTGTTAATGTCCGGTTGTAGATAACTTGAACGTAAACTTAATTAAAATGAATCAACTGTGTGTGTTACCGTGATGGTCTCTTATCAGCGGAGTCCGGGAAGTGAACACGGTGCTGGAGTAATGTTTGCCATAGGTTGTTCTCTAGTTCTTTGTTCGCGCTTTTCCTTCTCTCCTCGCTCTCTTTTGCGAACAGGTTAGCCACCATATATGCTAGTCGCTTGCTGCAGCTCCACATATTAACCTTGCCTTACCTATAAGCTTAAATAGTCTTGATCGCGAGGGTACGAGATTGCTGAGTCCCTGTGGCTCACAGATTACTTCCATACCAGATGCAGGGCCTGTTGACTCCGTTCCAGATGACGCGCTTCAGCTCAAGTGGGAGTTCGACGAGGACTCACGCTGTTACTATGTGTCTTTCCCTGATGATCAGTAGTGGTGCCCAGTTGGGGCGATGGGGACCGTGTCGCATGTTGGGTTGATCTTTTATTTTGGCACCGTAGTCGGGCCATGAGTGATTGGATGATGTAATGCTATTTATGTACTTTGTTTGACGTGGCGAGTGTAAGCCAACTATGTACCTTTCCCTTTATTATCTATATTACATGGGATGTTGTGAAGATTACCTTACTTGCGACATTGCTTTCAATGCGGTTATGCCTCTAAGTCGTGCTTCGACACGTAGGAGATATAGCCGCATCGAGGGAGTTACACTTGGAATGAAAATATAGCAGCATCACTGATTCGCCCACCTTTCCTTCGTCGGTACAGAAGAAAAATGGCAGAAGTGGGTAGCCTGGAGTGAGGTTTTCTTTAAGAAAGGGGAGAAGGGGCTTCAACGAGTGTTCTAGTAAAATTATGGTTGCTTTGTCCAGTCCAACTTCGAGGCCACTTTACCATTGCTGGTAAAGGTGTGGGTTTTGTGATATGACGGGTCATGACGGCCACACCAGGGTGACCGATGAGTCTCGCATGTAGCACCTCGCTACGATTTCGTGGATGGCACACGGGCCCGGAAGCTTTGATGTCCCGCATGTAGATAGAGCGGCTAGTCATATAGGAGTGCTCAATATTGTGCACCGCGACCAAGGCGCAGAGGAAAAGAGAGAACTACGTAATTAATGCATGATTTTAATTAGGGTAGTTTTATAAAGTATATGAGATACATTCTTCCAATTGCAAAATTCCTTGGTTGATGAGATTTGAGATTTGAGCCCTATAAACCGAAAGGGAGGGAGTACTGCACGCGGTGTAGTTTAGTCACTTGTTGAAATCTCTAGAAAGGCAAATACTCCTTTCCGGTTTACAGGGATATACTAGCAAGTACTAGTACTACAATAGTGGGCTCGAATAGCAATTTTGTCTCATGCAAGAGCCTGTCTATATGTGTGCTCCAAGGCACCGCCCCACGCCCCACCCCTACACAAAGACTGCCACGTGAGGGTTCACAACTGCCATGTTCGGGTTGCGCTTGGCTCTTCGCCTCTTCGAGAAGACGAACAATGATGTTACTCCTACTTCTACAGTATCGAATCCACTGCTGCATGTCCGTCCACCTTGTGCGAGAGGGATAGCGTGTAGCGAAAGCTTCTACTAGTCCTGCCAACCACCACTCTCATGCGTGAGGGAGGGATGCAGCTTCATTGACTTACTGCTCCTGCCTTTGTGTCTATGACAGGTGGGCCCAACAGGTGGTTGGCCCACCTGTCATGCAGCCAAAGGCAGATGTAGTTAAGGCACCGGAGCTCAGTCCGCGAGGGAGAAGGCATTGTAGTAATCAAACTTCTCGGTCTTGTACGAGTTGACGCGACACATCAAAGCACTGCACTCGATATAAGTCTTTTTACACATTTCAAATGGACTACAACATACAGATGTATGTAGACATACTTTGCTTCATATGTTCTCCCTCCATTCCTAAATATAATTCTTTATAGAGATTTCACTAAGGACTACATATGGAACAAAATGAGCGAACCTACACTCTAAAGTGTGTCTACATACATCCGTATGTAGTTTCCATCGAAATCTCTAGAAAGACTTACATTTAGGAACGGAGGGAGTAGTCACTTGTTGCAATCTCTAAAAAGACTTATATTTGGAAACGGAGGGAGTACAACGCATGCATGCACACCGTGACTTTCCTTTTGATACTTGCATGTGTTGATTTGATGCACCTTGCCAAATTTTGACTATAAATTTAACTAACCAAATTTTCATGTATGTCACAAAAAATTACGGGGCTGTTTGGATTGTGACTATGCTTGTCTTATGTTGCCACATTATTTTTCCCACACTTGCATAACTTGAGTTTCTCAAATTGTTAGACACACTTTGGCTTGCCTAAGGAAATCTTGCCACACTTTTTGTTTCTATGACATGTGCGGTTCACTGCTAATAAAAAATTTCTTGTCTTAGGTATGGCTAATAAAAAAATACTTATATTTAGGAACGGAGGGAGTAGAAAATATAAATAATAATGCATGTTGCGGCAACCCACGTTTCCGATAATTTTAGTCATGGGTTTGTTCACAATTTTTACGAGGGGGTGGTTGTTCATTTAATGGAGGGACCTGTACCAGACTTGAATGATACAAAGCGCGATCTGGCACACCATAACACCACTTGGAACAAGCGGGTAGCTATCTCAAAAAACAATCAACAACTAAAAAACGGCGAATTGGCACGTAGTACACAATTTTAAATGATTGTTTTGATGGAGTGAAAAAGGAAAACTACCCCACTACGCATATATAGGCCGGAGCCTCCGCGCTTGCTTGCTAGGGCTGCTCTATTCACACACTCTCATTCTCTCCAGATCTAAACAAGATAGAGGTGGTAACACTGTCTTTCTCCCTTCAAAAAACACTGTCTTTCTATCCTTACCACTGGTTACAGATCCGGATGTATCCCCCTCCGCCGGTGAAGGGGAGGAGGGGCAGTGTTTAGGCCATCGTAGACAGCGAGGGAGGAGACCCACTGCCGGCCGCACCATTATCTCTGGCCGAGCGCCAGCGCGGGAGGTCCTCCGATCCCTTCGTCGTTGCCCTAGTGTGGGCGGATCCGGCCTCCCGCCGCCCACCTATCCACATCCCGACGACCTTCAGGTATATCTTCCTTCGAAACCACCTTAGCTCTACTTCCCTAGCTCGCTACGTCGCTGCATGTGCATCATTTTCTACCTCTCAGCCCCTCTCGATCGGATGGTCCAATGTCACCTATTTTTTTCTTCTATTGTTAGAGGTAAAGCTACTTCATGGAGTCGAATATTGTACTTGGTTCAAACAAGAAATAAAGTAGGAGTGAGGGAATTTAGTATGTACATCGGACTTGGTACAAACAGGAAGGAAAGGGGGTGAAAGTAGTACAGACTGGTCATCCAACCGGTCTCTTGGTCGAAAAGGGAAATATAGGGGTAACATTGTACACAGTGGTATGACCAGGACTAGATTTGCTATCCACACATAGGAGTAGGTGGCTAGAGTGAACAAAAATGGGACCAACCCAGATATGTTTCTTGGATGTTTGTTTCTCGGGGCAACAAACTATGAATCACCACTTTATGCCCCTGTTTAGGTACATGGTGCTGGACTGCTGGTGCACCCACTGTCCCATGCCCTTATACCAAATATTTAGCTGTTCTTAATCTAATGCCCCTTGTAAAATGAAGACATGCCACTATTATAAGCCATGACAAGTTTAGCCAAATGTTTTTGCATATAATTGTTTGAGACTCTGACTGTTTCCTCTGTAGCTTTTTGTGTAAATTGGGATATCCATTTCACCTGGTTGCTGTTGTGACCTTTTGGTGCACTGCACAAAACTCTTCTTAAAAGAAGTGACTTTTGTGATGTTTAACTAGAATGTCAGAATGGAACAGTTGGTTCATTTTGGTGGAACTGCACAAAGGGAGATCTGTGTTCCAATCCTCATCATCCATATTGGCGCCATAACCTTCCTTTAGGTAAGAATGATATTTAATACATGTGTTCATCTCTATTTTGCGACTGCCATGAGAAAATAATGCTATTTTTTACTATTACACTTGTACTCCCTCACTGACAAAACCAATTCTTAAATAGAAGGCCAATCATGTACTAGGTTTCACCAACTGGTGAGGAGAAAGAGAAACAGAGCATGAAAAGGAAGAAGAAGAAGAAGAAGAATAAACAGTGCCAAGGCGATCTTGCTGAAGCCAGAGGCCTCAGTCGAGGCCATTCAAGGGCTCTGGGAATGACTATCTTACATGTGAGACGATCCTCCAGGGAGCCCTTCCACTTCTGCTGTCTCGCTTAATTAATTAGGAGTACTTAAGTACCACTAATTTATTGCTGCCTAATTTTCCTGTCGGAGTTAAACAAATCTTTAGTAGCACCCTATGCTGAATCATGTACGTGTGTATGTTTGTCTATGGAGGTGAATCATGTGGTGGAGCAGGGAGGGAATATTATTAGTGTCATGACATAATAGTGCTATTGTTTTGCATGTCAATTTATTGCCATTGGTTCAATGAGGCAATGTTTTGCATATTGTCCATCATGAATTTGATGCTACTATTAGAGTAATATGATAATGTCTTTCTATCCTTTCTCACTAAGATAATGAAGGTTTCACCTTGTTCCTACTTGTGAAAACAGGGATCATGTTGTGCCAATCATACATTTTAGTGGAACTACACAAGACAATACAATGAACTGTATCCCAGCCAGTGCTTTAACTCTGCTGGAAGTTCTTGATAATCTTTCGATATAATCTCAGCACTGGTAAACAAGAGTGATTTCAACCATACATTTGAAGTGCACAAAAATATATACTATTGAGTGATTCCAGTGAGTGCTTTATCGTCTCTTATGGGACTACATGAATAAGCTTTTTTCCTCAGGTTGGTGCGGGCCTAAGGCCTTCATCCATATTAGTTTGTTGTCATATCTACTTGTATCATGCTACTGTCATGAGAAACTCCTTTATCTTTGCACGTTAAAATTTTGCAACCTATGATACATGGCAATGCTTTGAGTGTTGAGCTAATTGGCACTGATTGAATAAACTAATGCCTCTCTTTAAGAAAGACTACTATGTTGCTAACTTTACCCATTAAGATAATGAGGGTGCTTCTATTTGTTAGTGTATGTTTCATCAACTAGTCCCACTATTATAGTAATCTCACTCTCTCAATATATGTGCCAACAGGGATGCTCGATTTTTGTGGAACTGCACAAAAACTTTGGGTGCTTCATTGCCTTGACAGCTTCCGTCCTTTCCCGTCAGTCGCTAATCTGGGCCTGCTTTCTTCCTTTGCTATCAGTCGCTTCGCTTATCTCGGCTTCCAGTCAAAGGAAATAGTAATTGATATGCTACCTCACACAGGTTGGTACTGGTCTTTATCCTAATTATTGTGCTTGTCATGTATTGGTAATTTGGTATTGTGTTGTTGTTTGCTGATTTTATAAAGGAGTAACTTGGAGCCTGAACTCGCATACAAATCATTGCATTGGGTGATTTCAGTAGAACTGCACAAATCAGATGGACAGATACTTATGCTGCTGCTATGTACTCCAAAGTTCACTCAGACAAGCATCAATGTTGACAAGAAGTGCCTATATTCATTCGAGTATCAACCGGCGTCAAACAGTTGTCAAACTCCAAGTATTAGGAGAGTGGACGCCAAAAATATTGCTTGGCGCATAGCCCAGAAAAACACAGTCCAGTCTTTGGTCCCAACTTGTGCCTTTTGGTTATCGGCAGATATGGTAGCGAACTGTATGGCATGGAGTCTAAAGATTCCAGACAAGTTGGTTGACGCGTATATTCATCTGGCACTTAATCAGTCTGCACGCTAGGGATGCTCCATTTTAGTTGAATTGCACAAAAAATTTGGGTGGTTCATTTTCTCAACCGCCTCCTTTCTCGTCTGCAATGTAGAATTTTGGCGAGCTACAGGACCAAGATGAGCCAGTAAACTAGTTGGATGAAAGTAGTGGCCAAGTTGCTAAAACATCCCTCGGCACCAGGTCACTATTTGAGGATAAACCTACAAGAAAAGTTCAGATTGTCTGTGCTGCCTCTTATGTACTCGAAAGTTTACTCGTACAAGCATTAATTTTAGCAAGAAGTGCCTCCGACTGAACACCATTTACCAGTCTGTACCCTAGGTAATTAAAGTTCATCCATGGATCATATTGGTTGTGATCTCAATCATTTGGATGCATAAACATACTGAACATGTGTATATATGAATCTTTTTGTGAATTATCTATGAATATTGTTGTGTGATCTATCAATCATTTGGATGCATAGACATTCTAAACTTATGTATATGTGAATCTTTTGAGTTGTTGATAGTGAATGTTGGCTATATATATGAACGTGTCCTGTGAACCTGAGTTTGATACGAATGTTTACCTTTTCTGTTGTACTTGTGTGTGAACTTGTTAGTATGCCTACTGTGGGGTATGTGACGTGTGGGTGTCAACGGCACACCTTCTTCCCGAGAAGAATTGCACCTGCTTTGTTAGGGTAGCAACGACGCATCATCTCTTTTTAATCTTTTGTCTCTGTCTTCCCCCTCCCCCGCTCAACCCCTGTCGTAATGTTTTCGGCCTCAAAACAAACGTAGTACTGCGTTGTTTTGGGGGCTTGATGAAAAATCGAGTGCTGGTTTCTGTAGGTTGGCCCGCCCAGCAAATGGGTTGCTGGTCCACCACGGACTGGGAGGCTAAAAATACAAGTTGTATGGTGCAGAGCCAAGTAAAAAAAATGCCATCGAGAGCCATCCACTGAAGAAAAAAATCGCTCCTGATGTGCTTCTTCAGTCGTGCCACCGGCCCCCTCTTTAATCCAGTTCGCTCGAGGATCTGGTATCATTTTTTTCTGGAGGGCGAACAAGTATCAACTAGGCCTAGGTTTTGTATTTTAACATGCGTAGCCCACGACATACGGAGACAGTGGTTTCAACTTATTTTTTGAGGTCCATACCGGCCTCTGGGCATTTTCTTAAAGATCGGCAGCCCAATGTATTTTTTTAATAAAACGCAGGTCTCTGTTCTATTTATATATATATATATAAGAATAATAATGTTGTGTCCAAATTATGTTTTCCCTTCTAACCACATTATATATATATATATTTATTTATATTATTACTATTATCGTATATTTTATAGAGACTTATATATATACATTATAACAACATCCCACGTGTTATTAACTTATAAAAGTAAATGTTTAACAGAAGTTGGCAAGGAAAATCCTGGTTGTTTTTTACTCATATGCAAGGAAAATCCTGGTCATTGTGTACAAAAGCTTGCGAAGATTTTAAGGACCAATGTAATGATAACGCGCTCATTTTTATTCTGAGCAATAACTCGCTAATTTGTTAATTATATATATAATGTGCCTCTCCGGTTTATTTTTTGATATTAATTGCTCCTTCTAACATAACATTATATATATAACAAGCCCAGCTAATTCGTGTATTTCAAGGAAGTGCAAATGGGCTGGGATTTCTTAGAAAATATAAATGGGCCGCATTGACGCGAAATTATTTGTTCACCCAGCCCGGCAAATGGATTGTACATTCTTGAAAACATGGGTTAAATATATGCCACATTTTTGTAGGCTGACATGTGGGCCAATAGGTTGAAGCCTACGCAGGTCGTTGTCAACTTAGTCAACAAATGATTATGACATCCACAACCATTGGATTTATATCCAACGGCCGGCATGCACCTTCAATCTCTCGCCTTCTTCCTCCAGCATCGCCGGGACCGTCATCGACCCTACCGCCGGCCAGGCTATCAGCTCCGGCGGCTAGCGGCTCTGCTTAGCATGCATCGCTGCGAAGCGCTACACTACCGTCGGCCAGGCTATCCCCCACCCCTCCACACCTCCTGTTATTCTCCACCAACTGCATCCCCACGCCGGACCAGAACCAGTTATAACCCTTCTCATCCTCTCAATCTGTGAATCCACTGCTACGTCTTCCCATCTCCGAGTCGTTCCCGTCCGGGGCCTCGCCATTGTCCACCGCCTCGCGGCGCTCGGTGCGCCATGGTCAACAAACGATAGTCATCGGAAGAGGACTATACGTGGAGAGCATGACGGCTGGGACCCACAAGGTCCATGGTCGCACGCAAGGAAAGTTCCTCCTTATTAAGCTGAAAAAATATGTTTCCTCCACCTGACAGCTGGGATCCACCGGCTGTATCTTCGCATGGAAGGAAGTGCCACCTTGTTATGCGAAAAAAAATTATTCCTCCCGTTGACAGCTAGGACCCGTCAGATTTGGTGGCTGACATGTGGGCCTACTAAGTGGACGTGTACACAGGGCTTTGTTAACTTAATCAGCAAATGATTCTAGCAGCTTGACCGTTGGATGTTAATCCAACAGTCATGCTCCTTCTTCAACCTCTGTTCTTGCTCCTGTCTCCCATGGGCGGCACCGCAGTTGTGCTGTCGCGCACCCGAACCAGTCAAGTTTCCCACTCCTCTCCATCTGCGACTCCACTGCCCCGTCTTCCCCATCTCCGGGTCGTTCCAGTCTGGGGCCGAGCCGTCGTCCACCGGCCTTGGTGCGCTCGTCACGGTGTGGTCAACGTGGTCAACAACCGAGAGTCATCGGAAGATGACTGTACGTGACAGGCTGACAGTGGGGACGCACCACGCCCATGGACGCATTCATGCAATGGAACGCGGCGTGGTCAACGTGATCAACGAACGACTTCCATTGGAAGTGTACTGTACGTGGAGAGGCTGACAGCTGGGTCCACGGCCGCAGCAAGGAAGTGCCTCCTTATTACGCGGAAAATAATGATTCCTCCACCTGACAGCAGGAACCTACCGGACGGGCCACCGTATTTTGCAAAAAAAAAAACGTTTCCCCCCTGACTGTTGGGACCCACCAGACGGGCCACCTTATTTCGTGAAAAAAATGTCCCCCCCCCCCGCACTGTCAGCTCGGTCCCACCGGAAGTGCCTCCTTATTACGCAGAAAAAAATGAATACTCCCCCTGCTAGCTTGTGGGCCTACTAAGTTGACGGGGATGGAGGGCTTTGTCAACTTAGTCAATATGAATGATTCTTGCTCCAGTGACTATACGATGTCCATCCAACAGCCATAGTACTTCTTCAACCTCTGGTCTTCTTGCTCCAACCGCCCAAACCAGCGCCGGTCGTGCCGCGTGCTCCTGCCTCCCGTGGCCGGCTGTGATGCCGTGGAGTCCTCACCGCCCCCTACTACTCCCACCGCTGGCCAGGCCATCCCTCTACTCACCGACACCACCTGTTATTCTGCGGTAACGGCAGCCTCACACCGCAACCGAACCAGTGAACCCTCGTACTCCTCTCCGCGCGGGCTTCCACTGCTGCGTCTTCCCTGGCTCCGCGTCATCCCCTTCCTAGGCCTCGCCGTCATCCATCGCCATGGTGCTCTCGGCGCGGCGTGGTCAATGTGGTCAACGACCAACTTCCACCGGAAGAGTACTGTATGTGGAGAGGCTGACAGCTGGGTCCATGGCAGCCGCAAGGAAGTGCCTCCTTATTATGTGGAAAATAATGATTCCTCCATCTGACAGCGGGGACCCACCGGACGGGCCACCGTATTTGGCGAAAAAACGTTTCCCCCTGACTGCTGGGACCCACCAGCTACATCTTCGCACGCAAGGAAGTGCGTCCGGGCAAAAAAACGATTCGCCCCCCTGACTGCTGGGACCCACCAGCTACATCTTCGCACGCAAGGAAGTGCCTGACAGTCGGGACCCACCTGGTTGAAGCGTATGTAGCGTTGTCATTCTGGTCGCGAACGTGTATGTACATATTGGTCGATGTAGAGGCGCGCACGTGTCATAGTAGAGGAGCGCACGTGTCGTAGTAGAGGCGCGCACGTAGCATGTACACGTACGTACAACGGCCAGGGTGCAAGAAAGTAAATACGGCCACGTACGTAAATACGGGCGGGGTCTCGAATGCCTACTCGCGCATACGTACGGCCAGGGCTCGTGTACATGGTTGGGTCGGAACGGAGAAACTGCGTCGTTGTCGTGTTCATGGGGAGGCAATGGAATGCGTCGTGTTCATCGGGAGGCAACGGAATGCGTTGTGTTCATCGGGAGACAACGGAACGCATGGGGGCCAACCGGCTTGGACGGAATAGTCGATGGAAACGAGGCCTGGCATACCGCACAACGGAGGAAACGGCCTTGTGTTCGACCGGCCACGTTCGAAACGGGATCCTGTTCGTCGGGAGGGGTCTGGTGTACCGCAAAACGGAGGAAACAGACTTGTGTTGGACCTCCTACGGTCGAAATAGGGTCCTATTGATCGGGAGGGGTGTGGTGTACCGCAAAAAGGAGGAACCGGACTTGTGTTGGAGCGCTACGGTCGAAGCGGGGGTCCTGTTCATCGGGAGGGGTGTGGCGTACCGCAAAACGGGACTCCACGGGATACTGTTCATCTCCACCGTCGACCTCCTCCAGCCTCCACGGGCTACTGTTCATGCACCGTCGACCTCCTCTAGCCTCCACCTGCGACTGTTCATCCACGGGCTCCTGTTCATCCAGCCTCCACCGCGTGATACTCCACCGGCTACTGTTCAACCACCCCTCTCCACGGGCTCTTGTTCAACCACCCCTCCACGGGCTACTATTCATCCACCCCTCCACCGTCTGTTGTTTATCCAGCCCTCCACGGGGTCATCCTGTTCATCCAGCCCTCCACGGGGTCCTGTTCATCCAGCACCAACCGACTCTCTCGATCGGGGTCCTGTTCATCCAAAGGCAACACCACGGGGTCCTGTTTATCCACCCCCATCGCTCACTGTTCATCCAAACCCCCCAGCAACGCTCACTGTTCATCCAGAGGCAGCATCGATCGGCTTCAGTTAGCAGCAATAGCGAATGAATCGCTCGATCGGGTTCAGTTAACAGCCATCGATCGATCGCTCGGGTTCAGTAACGCGTAGCCTGTAGTGCAATCGCTCGGGTTCAGTTAGAGCCCAACGACTCGCTCGGCTTCAGTTAGATCCCAACGCCTCGCACACATGCGTGTACGTGTATGAGAGAAGCGTGCATCGCTCGGCCCCGACCACCAACTGTAATCGGGAACACCTCGATATTTTCCTCACCCTCGCTTCTACCATGGTTTTTTCATCATGGACGGCCCAAAGAATGTCATGCAGCTGCGTCTCCAGCCCGCCCAGGACGAAAAGCCCATTTTCTGTCATGATTTTTGTCATAGAAGTAGGAGCCCACCTCATCTATGATGATACCGGGTTTTGTCACAATTATCGTCATAGAAGTGTCATAAGTATGACAGAAAAAATTCGTTCGGCCCAAAATGTCACGGATGTGTCTTTTTTTGTAGTGAAGGCTTGTCTTTTTCATTAATATGCTGATAAGCAAGTATAGATCTTACAGAACACAAACTTGGGTAAAGAAGATTACATAATTTAGACTAAAGTTTGGCAAGTGCCTACATATTTTAAATTGAGAAAAGATAAATGCATGTGATGCCTTTGTTCTGTCTATCCCCTCCTTGAAACTGCAGGGGAGACGAAGAAGACGGAGGGAAGGCCTGGCTAGGATTCGGCGCCTCCCCAGGATCAGGATGCACTTCTGCAGGATGCTGCTAACGCGACACTATGACCAGAGACCCTTCAACGAAACTGTGTGTGATGCATTAATCGCAAATGGTGGTGTAAAATACCCGTCAAAAAGGTGCAAATCGTTTGTGATGATAAATGCATCAAACACGGTTTCGTTTTTAGTTGCTTGTGTGATGCAGGGCATACGGTTCAGTTCAATTAAATGCTTGCGATGAGGAAGAACAACAGAAATAGGCAGCCAGATGAAGGCGTGTGCGATATACGGCATACAGTTCACTCGGATTAACTGTTTGTGATGAGGAGGAACAACAGAAATAGGCAGCTATATAAAGGTGTGTGCGATTGAGGGCATATGCTTCAGAAGGATTAACTGTTTTCGATCAGGCAACAAAACAGAAACGGTCAGCCAAATCAAAGTGTCGACGATTGATGGCATACACTTCACACAGATGAACTGTTTGTGATTAGCCACAACAAACAGAAACAGTTAGACAGATCAACGTGTGTGCGCTAGACGGGCACACGTTCTAATTAAAAGAAGTGTGCCTGATGGTAATAACGAGTGTGCATGGTTGTTGGAACAAGACGTGTGCTGACATTGCCTATTACGGTGCACCCTATGGTGCAAACGCCACGTACACGGCCGAGAAAGCGTGCCCACATTATGCCTTCCGAGAATAGTGCCACACTTAGAACCTTCAATAAATTTTGAGTCTGCGTCCCATCATATTCCAAATTACTACCGTGCTATATTTAATTGCAAATCTGTTCCACCAATCAAAACCTAAACGATTTCCCACTTAGGAGTGTATTAGTACTCGGTTATAAATACTACTACTCCAAGATGACTGTACATTCCTCCTCAACTCCTCATCCACAAAAACAAACAAGTCATTCATCATCATTCCCTTGTGATTGCCATGGCCAGCGTGAGTTCTGGGTCGAGAGATTGCCACCAGGGAGAGGCGAGCCTGGAAGCAGAAGCACGAGAGATGTCCCTCCTCGCCGTGAAAGCAGTCGAATTGTTCCGCCGCGTGGCCGTAGCAGCATAGAGGTCCCGTCGTGCCGCCGAAGCAGCACGGAGGTCCCGCCGTGCTGTCGTTGCAGTAGACTGGTCCGGTTGTGCCGCGAAAGCAGAAGAGATGTCCCACCGCGCCGCGAATGCAGCAGAGATGTCCTCCCGCGCCGCGGCGGCCTGAGAAATGTCTCACGGGTAGGCGAGGACTCTTACAGGTGCATGCATGTGAGCATCCATAGCCAAATGGATCAGATCTCTGGCTGGGCGAGGGTGCAGGACGACATGAAAGCTTCGTTTGAATAGGCTACCAACATCATTCGACAACTAAATGAGAGCAATGTGAAGCTCCGGGCCGAGCACAACCTACTGAGGGCGAAGATCATCGGAAGTGCGGAGCAGCAGGAGAAGACCACTGGCTTGTTGAAGAGGACCGACGTCATCGTCGAGAAACTTATGGGCGAGAATGCCATGATGCGCATCAAGCGCAGAAGGCTGGTGGAGGAATCCATGGATGCTCTCAAGCATCATCTTGAGGACAAGAAAGAGATCATCGCCGCTCGCTGTGGAGACTAGTTCCCGCGGCCTGCAGCAATGCATCAAGAAAGTAGAGATCATCGAGAATGATCGTTGTCTTCCTTATTCTTTTGCCCTAGTGTATTTTGGGCATTGCTGCGTGTGGCTTTTTAAATTATGTTCCTAAATATGTAAGACAATTATTATGCACTGTAATCGTCCATATATTCATCAGTCTTGCTATAAGTCATATTCAAATTTTCTTTTTTCTCTCTTAAATCTTAGTCCAGTGACACATAGCCATGCCGTGAAACAGGGGCTCGGGCGCCATTAATGGAGACATTGGGAGGGAGGTGCATGCCGGATAGATGTCAAAGGGCTCTCCTCTCGATGAGCATGCGCAGGGATCTGATCACACGCCTCCCATACCCAAATAGCTACCCCGCACGACACCTCCTAGCTAATAAAAAATGGGACATGTGGCGACACGTAATTGGTAAGTAGAACGCCCACGGTTTCAATAATACTTTTGTTTCCGATTTGTAACGTGGCAACACTTGTTCCAAAATGACTTTGTTGATTGTTAATGTGTGCGCCTTCGCAAATCGGATAGAAAAATTACCACAACATGTTGGTGCCATGAAATGACACCATGCCAAGTTTCATGATTTTCAGGCGTGTTTTGGATTTACAAAAATTAAAAAACCAAGTTTCTCAATATTCCCGGCCGAGCCATGACGCCCAGATGTTTGAATTTCATTCCCATTTCTTGGATGGGACCTATAAATTCACCCAAAGACACACATGTGATTTTTCAACAAACTTTGGTGCACTCGAGCATGTGCTTGTAGTTCAAATTTGAATTATGCACATTAAATGCCTAGAAACTCAATTAATGCATAAAAATGCCAAACAAACCCTGAATAATTCCAAATTTAAACACGACACTCATGTAGTTGCATGTTCATTGTACATAAATGTTTTAGCATACACTTCACCATCCTTTCCCTCCGTAACACCATTTTGTCTTTCAAAACATAATGAAAAAATCAGGTATACCACAAACAGTTTACTAGAAAGAATCATGTGGGATGCGATATAGAATATCGTGGTGTACCATCTTGTCTGGCTTACGCAGGAAGCTTTGTCATCTATAGTCCACCGCCCTCGCTCAAACCACACTTGCGCGTCAGTTTCTCATGGCCCCGAGCAAAAAATTTCTGCCACTGTGGAAATATCTGTCTTCCCGCCCCCTCCCTCTCACCAAAAGCCATGTTTCCACTGTTCCTCCTTGCTTTCCAAGTTCAAACCTTCACTGCTGCTTACTGGCAGCTCGGCCTCCTCACCAGCGACCCTTCTTCTTGTAGCGCCGCTTCCTCGCTGGCTACCCTTCTTCTTGCAGTGCCGCCTCCTCGCCGGCGACCCTTCTTCTTGCTGCGCGGCCTCCTCACCGCCAACCCTTCTTCTTGCTGCACGGCCTCCTCGCCGCCGACCCTTCTTCTTGCTGCATGGCCTCATTGATATGGTCAGGTAATCCACACCCCACCCACAACATCCTCCTCCTTCCCCATCCCACAGGCCCCAACCGACGACGCGACACCTTGCACCAAAATCTCTGTCCCCTCCTCCAATTAAGCGCCGCCCACAACCATTTTGCACGCTGTATAACGTGGAGCTCAGTAGCACCTGGCAACCGTTATGCATGTGAAATAAATCAAATTTGGTTGTACTCAATACATATTCTACTGATAGCATGGCAACTCTCAGTTAACCTGATCAAGATCTTCCTTATGTGTGTTGCAGGGAAACAATGGGAGACACTGCGGTTTACCATCGAGGTATGCTCATGCATGGTCCTTGCGCTAATAGCACATTATTGTGCAGTTGCAGGAATCATTCTAATATTTAGGTATCTTACAATTTGGTCTTGCACATGTAGGCCCTGCTGTCAGAGGCTTAGACCCACTGTTCGACCCATTTTGCATATGGGGAAATGAGATGTCCATAAATATCAGTCATGTCAAGAAACTCGGAAATATTGTTAGGATGAAGAAATTTGCGATGAATAACAACAAGATCTTTGTTTGCACATTGAAGAAGACATCAGTCAACTATAGGATGGTACTAAATCTTTTACCTTGTTTTTACCCCTTGTGCCATTTTAAAATTTATAATAACGATTTATGCATATCTTTGTTCTTAGTACTTTTCAAAGCAGTTCACCGATGATTACCTCTCAAACCACCTACATGGTCAAGAGGAGAGGAAGGTATTCATTCAACACCCATGGTACAATATTCAAGTCTTCTTGAAGAGGATGAAGGTTCGGCGGGCAATTATCCATAGCCACTAGCCTAAAGTTGCAAGGACATTCAACATAACTGAAGGCTCAATATTTGCCTTCCGCTTCTGCAGTTTCCCAGATGAGATTCACCTGTCTATTGACCGTGTATGATGCTACTTTCCAAAGGTTTTGATGTTGCATGTGAAACTTGGTGCTGTTGTGTAATGGCGTAACTGAGTGCCGAAGCTATCTGATGTAATTCGATTTTGAAATCCTGGTTGCCGTTATACGGATATGAAATATCTGTTGTGTTGTATACGAAATATCAATTTGATTACTACATGGATTATCAATAATAGGCCAATTACCCTGCTTATTGGGGTTTTCTATTGCAGAAGGTTACTCAGAAAACACCGTGGGCGATGAACTCAAACAATCCACATGGTTCCTAAAAAGTAGGCGTGCTCGATCAACTAACAATCACACATGGCTTCCCGTAGAGAACTGTTTGTGTTAGGCCACCTTGCACAAACGTTTTCACACACAAAAACTATGTGTGATATACATACGAATGGAAATGTTTTTCTGGGATTTGCCATGTGGGATGTACATACGAACGGAAACGATTGGGTTTTGATGCCTTGCCAGATCACACACGAACTCATTTTGTGTGCCAGGAGGGCCTATCCCCGACGGTTTCTAGGTCGTGTGGGAAGGACCCCCTATCGCCCACACTCACTTGGTGAACGTTCCAAGCGCCATCACGAAAAGGGGTTAAAAACCGTTTGTATAGAAGGTCTCGGCACCAGTGATGGGGTTGTTCCCGGGTTGGGAGGAAGAAACTGGAGGGCAGGTGCGGATGGTGGCACTACCAAAGGCCCAGCCGATGATGATGGTACTGCCAGCAATCACGCCTCATCGGAGTGGTCGTCCTCGCTCTTGACGCATCATGGGTTGCCGCCACCTCCCTCGTGGCAGTCTCTCAAGGGGGCACGCCCGCTCTCGCTTAAACCCCCACCATGGCGGCCAGGCCGAACACCAGGCGCTCCGGAAGGCTCCATAGAGAGCACGGTCGTCTCCAACGACCCAAAGCTAGAAGGATGTCGTCCCCTGAAGAAGCATGCACGGGCACAAGGAACCCGCCCATACACAAGACATGCAGTACCCCGAAAGAAGGGATCTGTTGGTACCAATGGAAAACTACTTCCGCGGTCTCCCTTCGGCGTCAAAGGAGAAAGGGGGATAGGCCATGATTGACTACCACGCTTTGCATCCATTATGGGCTCCGGCGTGGTGTCGCTCACATAGCCCCTCAATGAAATTGAATCCATGGGCGGCCTGGCGACAGCGCACCGGAGTCGCTACCACCAGCACTACCGCCGCACCGCCTGCGGGCCCCCCTAAGGCCTGTGCGAAGACTTGAGGGGGGTCCTATCCCAGCAAAGGCGTGACAGCTCCCTTCTTCTACTCCGCGAGCATCGACATGAGCATTCAACGTCATCAACCCCAAGCTGAAGCCCGGGGCCTGGCCCCAGTCTCTCCCTTTTAGCATAACCAGAAGAAGGCGGGAAATGGAGGAGGAGAGGTGTGTGGATGAACACTCCCGCTCCTCCCCCACCCCCTCTTTTATAGGTCGATTGAGGCTGGGGGCTGATCCCATGGCGGGTAATCCCCGCCCTCCTCCACCAATCCAAGAAGATCAAGCCCCTTCCTTGACGCTCTCCTGCACCACGCACCTCCGTTACCTAACCCACTCAATGCATGCAACATACATGGACAAGGATAAGGGCGTGGTGGGAAGAGTGAATTGGCAATTGCTCACCCGTGCGATAAACATATTTTTGGGCCATTACAAAGATGGCCCCACTGCAATTGGCATTACACGACGCACGGGAGAACCAGAAACTGACCTGGGCTCAAGTTAATGAAGAAGCAAACACTGGTAGAAAAAGGGCCTATAGTCCCGGTTCGTAAGGGCCTTTAGTCCCGGTTCCGGAACTGGGACTAAAGTGTCGGTACTAATACCTCCCCCCTTTAGTCCCGGTTCAATCCAGAACCGGGACTAAAGGCCCTCCACGTGGGCAGTGCGCAGAGCCCAGTCAGGAGACCCTTTGGTCCCGGTTGGTGGCACCAACCAGGACCAATAGGCATCCACACGTCAGCACTTCTGTGGCTGGGGTTTTTGTTTTTTTTTTGAAAGGGGGGGGGGGTTGGGGGTTTTGGGGGGTTAATTTAGGTGTTTCATATATTGTGTTAGCTAGTTATAATTAATAGAGAGAAGTGTCCTCTGTTATGTCCGTGCTTGGTCGACGCTACGTACTATACATACGTATATAGAGAGGACTAGACATGCTAGCTAGCTAGTAAGCAAACGAAGGAAACAGAAGATCGTCATGAACATATATGCATATATACAGAGAGAAGTGATATCGACCACCTCTCCTTCTCCGAGAGATTGGTCGAACAACAAGTTCTCGTATATCTATCTGACACTACCGGCTACATATATACAATAATTATCTCTTACAAATATAATCATACGGACTCAGGGTCCACATAGAATTCTCCGTCTTCAGGGATCACGTGGTCAAGAAAGAATGCCGCCAATTCCTCTTGAATTCCTCGCATGCGAGCTGGTGCTAGGAGTTCATCCCACTTCCGAAACATCTAATTTAAAGAAGGGGGTCAATACATATATATATATATATATGAATGAATGAAACTCAACACAAATGATGGTAATAAAATAAAATTGTGAATGTTGTTATTTACGTACTTCATATTGTTCGTCAGTGTAGCCCCGCTCACAGGTCGTGTGGCGGATGGACTCGCAAACATAGTATCCACAGAAATCATTCCCTTGTTCCTGCCACAACCACTTTACAAGAAATAGAGGTTAATCAAACTGATAAGCAAGAATGCCAAATGGTATTGATGAAACTAGCGCTTGAATGACTAGTAGATGCGCTTAAAATGCTACTATAGCTAGTACTTACTTTCGGGTGTCTAAATTGCAGCTCCTTCGGCAGTCCCAGAGCTTTTCTGGTGAATTTTCTCCAAACCCTGCCGGACAAAGAAAACAATTACTTGATATATCAAAAAATGAACAAAGTTGCTGATATGGTGGATAATGATCGATTTAACTTACTTCTCGAGTATTTGAGTCATGTCTGCATAGTCCTTGGGATCTTTTTGTCTTGAGTCTAAGACGGTTACTAGTCCCTGCTCAAGCTTAATATGTAGGAGAATATAGTGGAAACTGCACACGCATGCATAACTCATCAATTACATTACTATAACCTTGACTAATATATAAGGGAAACCGAATACTCACAAGACAGTAACACTCACTTGAAGTTGGAAGGAAAGAGTATTATATATTTGTTTTGATTTATTATCAACGATTCAAGCATGCTGGCCTCGGTTTCTGCGGCATGAAATTTAACCTGAGTTGCATCTATGAGATATGTGTTAATGAACCCAATATCACCGACTTGTCTTTTCTTCAATTCGATGATCTTCAATCTGCATAATATAGTGAGGATGATTATAAATACATGCAATGAAAGAGCTAAGCTATATAGAGAAACTTAATGACAGAAGTAGTACTACTTACAGACAGTAGCAGGCGACCGTTGTTTTATCGAGGGCCAATTGATTGAAAAACTGATAGAACTCCTGAAATGGAACAGGCAACAGATCAATTCCAACGAGGTCATGCTCCTTTTTAACTTTCACATACAAAGTACTCCTCCCCCCAGAGTCTCTGCAGATTTTCAAGTACCAATCATGCAATCTTCGCATCATCGTTGATAGAGATCTTTCATCTTTGACGAGAGGCTTCCCGTACTCATATCTTTGTATCTGCATCTCCATGGGTTCATAATGTACTTCGTCGGGCAGGTAATCTGCAAGATTGCTATAACCGGGCACCATCCTCGGATCATTATCGACGTTGTGGCTAGGCACCTTGAGCGGGGGGCACGATTGCTTCGCTTGTTCGCCGAGCTAGGCAATTTGTTTCCCAGCTCATCATTCTTTCAGCCTTTGATCACTGACAGTACTTCCCGACCGCTCCGCTTCGGCAAATTCCTTTCCAATAATGCGGTCATAGTTTCCTTTCGGCGGATCAGACTTCGGTGGTTTTGTCAGGGCAGCCAGAGTGCGCTTCACTTTCACCCGATCTACCTTCTCCTCCGGAGGTGGATGTTTCTTTTCTTTCACCCCTTCAAAGAATTTCTTCACTTCTTCTCGCGCGATCTCGGCGTTCTCCTCCTGGGTCCTCTCGTATGGTAACTTCTCTGGAGTCTTCAGAGAAGGACCGAATCTGTATGTCCTCCCGCCTCTGGTTGTACTGCTAGACGCCGACCGAGCAGACGTAGCGGTTGTCTTCTTTACTTGCTTAAGAGGCGGAGGAGAAGGACTACGACGCGCCGGAGCAGCTGGAGCGGCGGCAGGTCTCTTCCGCCCTTGCTGACGAGGCGGAGAAGGAGGAGGCTGGCTGCTCGGGCGCGTCGGCGCAGGCGGAGAAGGAGGCGGAGTGCCGCCACGCGCCGGAGAAGGAGCCGGCCGAGGGCCCTGATCGTCACTCGCCGGAGGAGGAGGCGGTGGAGGCGGAGTGCCCTGACTCGCCGGAGGAGGAGGAGGAGGCGGTGGCGTCCAGTTCGGAAGGTAGATGAGCTCCTTCCGCCATAGGCATGGAGTCTTCAGAGCAGACCCCAGCCGAGTCTCCCCTTCACCGGTAGGGTGGTCAAGCTGGAGGTCCTCAAATCCCTCCGTTATCTCATCCACCATCACCCTAGCATATCCTTCTGGAATCGGTCGGCAGTGAAAAGTTGTGCCGGGTTCAGTAGGAAAAACAGAGCCAACAGCCGCCTTGACCTTCAAATTCATCCATTGCGTCATAAGGTGGCAATTTTGAGACTCCGTTATAGCATCCACAGGATAGCTGGCAGGAGCCGTCAAGGCATGCTCCGGCTGAAGCAGCTCGGTGGAAGCCACGCTGCTTCTGCGCTGAGATGGCGGGGTAGCTTCGGGGGAGGCTTCGGCAGTATGTTTGCTGCGATTTGCTTCTCGTTCCTCTATCGCGTCTACCCTTGCTTTTAGCGCCTGCATTTGGGTCTGCTGCACTTTTTTCCTCCTCTCATGGGATTTGTAACCGCCTGCGTCCGGAAACCCAACCTTCCACGGAATGGAGCCTGGCGTGCCTCGTGTCCGTCCAGGGTGCTCAGGATTCCCGAGGTCCATTGTGAGCTCGTCGTTCTCTCTGTCTGGAAAGAACGTCCCTTCATGCGCTGCTTCGATATACTACTTAAGCTTACTGACTGGTATGTCCATTTGATTGTTCGTCCAAATGCACTTCCCTGTTACAGGGTCCAGTGTTCCGCCAGCCCCAAAGAACCAAGTCTGGCAACGGTCTGGCCAGTTAATTGTCTCTGGTTCGATCCCTTTATGAACCAGATCATTCTCAGTCTTGGACCACTTAGGCCGGGCTACGAGGTAGCCACCTGACCCCGTGCGATGGTGAAGCTTCTTCTTCGCAGCATTTTGCTTGTTTGTCTCCGACATCTTCTTACTCTTTTCCGATGTCTTGTGGGCCACAAATGCGGGCCAATGATCTCTGATATTCTCATATCTGCCCTTGAATTCTGGTGTCTCATTATTTTCGACAAACTTATTCAGCTCTTTCTTCCACCTCCTGAATAGTTCTGCCATCCTCTTCAGAGCAAAAGACTTGATTAATTTCTCTTTAACTGGGTTCTCTGGATTATCCTCAGGCGGTAGGGTGAAATTTGACTTCAGCTCAGTCCAAAGATCATTTTTCTGCATATCATTGACGTAAGAGACCTCAGGGTCTTCTGTAGCCGGCTTAAACCATTGTTGGATGCTTATCGGGATCTTGTCCCTAACCAGAACCCCGCACTGAGCAAGAAATGCGCTCTTTGTCCGGAGGGGTTCAATAGGTTGGCCGTCGGGCGCGATTGCTATGATCTCAAACTTTTCATCCGAGCTCAACTTTTTCTTCGGGCCTCGTCTCTTTACCGAAGTTGTGCTCGATCCGGAGGGCTAGAAAAAAGAACAAAGACTTAATTAATATGTGTACATACCAAAACAATGAATGCATCAATCAGCTAGTCAGCATAGGCTTAACTAATATATATACCTGGCCGGACTCGGTTCGGTCACCGGAGCCGTCATCACGGTCTCCTTCTTGCACCGGCATTGGGTCACCGGAGCCGTCCTCATGTTCTTCTTCTTGCACCGGCATTAGGTCACTGTAGCCAGCTTGTTCACCCTCTCCTTCCAGACCATCGGTTTTGTTGAGAAACAACGAGATGGCATCACTTCCTTCTACGATTATGTCCCTCAACAACGCTTCTTTTGTTACTTCGTCTAGGGCGGTGTCCATAGTTTCTACAAATATTTACAACATGGCAATTATTATTCAAACATGACAGATGGATATATTAGTGCCAAACGTAGAACTAGCTACCTAATCATAGTAAGCTATCGGGAGGGGGTATATATCGACAACGACGACACTACATGTATGTCCCTCGGCGACCCTCGTTCCCGATAAAAAAAGAGGAAGAAGAAGAAAAATAAGAGGAGAAGAAAGAATAGAGGAGAAGAACCCTCGACCCCTAGACGACCCTCTTCTTCCTCTCATGTTCGAGAGGATCGCCGAGGGGTCGGGAGGTTGCCTAGTGTCAAAGGATTCAACAAAACCATGTCTTCATCATTAGGCGAAAGTAACATGTGCATGATGGTACGAAGCTCTTCAAAGTTGTTCTGGAACGGAGTCCCAGATAGGATAATTCGCTTTTTGGTACAAAGTTCAGAAAGAGCCTTCCGAATATCGCTATTTGGAAGGCCTTTGCTGAATTCGTACCAAAAAGCGGATTATTCTATCCGGGACTCCATTCCAAAACAACTTTGTAGAACTTCGTACCAACATGCCCTGGTTACTTCCGGCTAATGATGAAGGCATGGATTTCTTCAATACTTTGACACTAGGAAACCTCTCTCGACCCCTCGGCGATCCTCGACCCCTCGAACCCTCGACGACCCTGGAACCCTCGACCCCTAGACGACCCTCTTCTTCCTCTCATGTTCGAGAGGATCGCCGAGGGGTCGGGAGGTTGCCTAGTGTCAAAGGATTCAACAAAACCATGTCTTCATCATTAGGCAAAAGTAACATGTGCATGATGGTACGAAGCTCTTCAAAGTTGTTCTGGAACGGAGTCCCAGATAGGATAATTCGCTTTTTGGTACAAAGTTCAGCAAGAGCCTTCCGAATATCGCTATTTGGAAGGCCTTTGCTGAATTCGTACCAAAAAGCGGATTATTCTATCCGGGACTCCATTCCAAAACAACTTTGTAGAACTTCGTACCAACATGCCCTGGTTACTTCCGGCTAATGCTGAAGGCATGGATTTCTTCAATACTTTGACACTAGGAAACCTCTCTCTACTTCCGGCTAATAAGAAGAAGAAGAAGAAGAAGAAGAAGAAGAAAAGAAGAAAAAAAAGAGGAGAAGAAGAAAGGAATAGTGGAGAAAAGAGAAAATAGAATATATTCTATTTTCTCTTCTTCTCCACTATTCCTTTCTTCTTCTCCTCTTCTTTTTCTTCTTTTTTCTTCTTCTTATTTATTTCTCCTCTTCTTTTCGGTAGAGGAAACCCTAAATAGCTAGCAAGTATCGTGGGTGTGAGATACATGTGGCCTTCGGTGTCGGACACTACATCCACGTCCCACAAGTGACGTGGGCGTCGAAGCCCGCGCCACTTGTGGGATGTGGGTGCAGTGTCCGACACCGACGGTACATGTATCTCACACCGACGATACTTTCTATTTAGGGTTTCTCCTCTACCGCTCGGAGACCCTCTTGATGACCCTCGTTCCTGATAAAATAAAGAGGAAGAAGAAGAAGAAAAAAGAAGAGAAGAAAGAATAGAGGAGAAGACTTCCTCTTCTTCCTCTCCTCTTCTTCTCCCTCTTCTTCCCCTTCTTCTTCGCCTCTCTCATGAATGTCCGACGTTCTCGACCCCCCCCCCACGTGTCGAAGAAAAAGAAGAAGAAAAAAAATAGGAGAAGAAGAAAGGAATAGAGGAGAAAAGAGAAAATAGAATATATATTCTATTTTTCTCTTCTTCTCCTCTATTCCTTTCTTCTTCTCCTCTTCTTTTTCTTCTTTTTCCTTCTTATTATTTATTTCTCCCTGTCTTCCTCTCCCCTCTCGGCGACCCTAGACCCCCTCTCGACCCTCGACCCCTAGGCGACCGTCGACCCCTCTCTTTTTTTTCTTCCTCTTCTTTTTTATCCTCTTCTTCCTCTACCGCTCGGCGACCCTCGACAACCCTCGTTCCCGATAAAAAAAGAGGAAGAAGAAGAAAAAAAGAGGAGAAGAAAGAATAGAGGAGATCTTCTCCTCTATTCTTTCTTCTCCTCTTTTTTCTTTTCTTATTCCTCTTCTTTTTTTATCCTCTTCCTCCTCTCATGTTCGACGACCCTCGATCCCTCGGCGACCCTAGACCCCCTCTCGACCCCCTCTTCTTCTCCCTCTTCTTCCCCTTCTTCCCCGCCTAAAATGACCTAAAATGAAAATAACCTAAAATTCACTAAAGTTATCGATGACCCTCTCGACACACCCACGAATAAGAAAATATATCATCTTCTTCATCTCCTCTTCTTTGCATATTCACATAGCCACATACACATACATAGCCACATACATATAGAACTTTTCTGAACATATATATATAGCCACATTCATATAGAACTTTTCTGAACATATATAGATGATTTTCTAAAAAAAGTAACTTTTGCATATATGAATAGAGAGCAGCGGCGGCAATGGGTGGCATCGTCGGTGACGGGGATGGGAAAGGGGGGAGCTCACTGGGGGCGGGCGGCGACGGGGAGAGGAGGCCAGCGACGGGAAAGGAGCTACGGCAGGCTCGGGGATGCCGGCGACGGGGACGGCGTGCGCGGGGCGATGGGGAGACGGGGACGGCCGCGGGCTCGGGGCGGCACACGGCGACGGGGACGATCGAGGAGGCGGGGTTCGGGGCAGGGCGGACGGCAGCGAGCTCGGGGCGGTGTGGCACACGGCGACGGGGACGGCCGCGGGCTCGGGGCGGCACACGGCGGCGACGGGGACGATCGAGTAGGCGGGGCTCGGGGCAGGGCGGACGACAGCGACGAGGAGGACGATCGAGGAGGCGGGGCGCGGCGACGGCGATGGGGCAGGGCGCAGCGACGGCGATGAGGAGGACGAGCAGCCTGGCGGCGTCGGCGATGGGGAATGGAGCAGTTGGCGAAAATTTCGCAAGGGTTGTATATATAGCCAGAGCAATGGTCCCGGTTTGTGGCACAAACCGTGACCAATGCCCCCCTTTGGTCCCGGTTGGTGCCACCAACCGGGACCAAAGGCCAATTTTCAGCAGCCCAAAGGGCGGGAAGCGGCGGCCTTTGGTCCCGGTTGGTGGCACCAACCGGGACTAAAGGGGGGCATTGGTCACGGTTGGTGCCACGAACCGGGACCAATGCCCCCTTTAGTCCCGGTTGGTGCCACCAACCGGGACCAATGCCCTTGTGCTGCCAGCGCCCAAAAGTTTAATCCCACATCGCTAGCTGAAGGGCGCCGGCATTGGTTTATAAGCCCTGCTGTGCCTCCCCATTCGAGCTCCTCTCTAATGCAGGCTTTCGGGCCTAAACTTGCTACTGCCTGTGGGCCTATTGGGCCTCTGCGGGCCTGAATCCTGGCCCATGTAGGGTTTCTAGTCGTATTCAGGCCGTGGAGGCTCAGTAGGAGGCATTTTTTTTGGTTTTTTCTTTTTTATTTCTACATTTTTTGGTTTTTTATTTTTTTTATTTCTACTTAAAACTAAATACTTATAGTTTTTTAGTGATTTCTTTTTGCTTTTAGGTCACAAAAATTATAAACTTTCTGTTAGTGCCATTAGTTTTAAATTTTGAATAGTTTAAATTTGAATTTTTAAAAATTTGTGTGAATCACTAGTTTATGAATAACTTTACTATAAAAATAGAATTTTTTTTCTATTTATTTTTTGTTATACTTACAACTAAATACTTATAGTTTTTTAGTGATTTCTTTTTGCTTTTAGGTCACAAAAATTATAAACTTTCTGTTAGTGCCATTAGTTTTAAAATTTTGAATAGTTTAAATTGGAATTTTATAAAATTTGTGTGAATCACTAGTTTATGAATAACTTTACTATAAAAATATCACTTTCGAAGTATCAAAGTTTCGAACCATAAGACATGAAAGCATTTCAAATGAACTCTGAAAAAGTTGAAAGTTGGGATGGTATCATAATTTCACCCACATAGCATTTGCTTATTGCGGGAGAAAGTCTTCACTTTTTCTTCGCTTGTGTCATTTGCTTATTGCGCCGTAACCATGGATAATCTTCATTGTTTATCAGGATGCTTGGGTCAGCCTTGACATTGAAGGGAGGAATTTCATGAAACTTTTCATAATCTTCAGACATGTCTGTCTTGCCGTGCACTCCCAGGATGTCCCGTTTTCCTGAAAGAACTATGTGGCGCTTTGGCTCATCGTATGATGTATTCGCTTCCTTATATTTTCTTTTTCTCGGTTTGGTAGACATGTCCTTCACATAGATAACCTATGCCACATCATTGGCTAGGACGAACGGTTCGTCAGTGTACCCAAGATTTTTCAGATCCACTGTTGTCATTCCGTACTGTGGGTCTACCTGTACCCCGCCGCCTAACAGATTGACCCATTTGCACTTAAACAAAGGGACCTTAAAATCAGGTCCGTAGTCAAGTTCCCATATGTCCACTATGTAACCATAATATGTGTCCTTTCCGCTCTCGGTTGCTGCATCAAAGCGGACACCGCTGTTTTGGTTGGTGCTCTTTTGATCTTGGGCGATCGTGTAAAATGTATTCCCATTTATCTCGTATCGTTTGTAAGTTAATACAGTCAAAGATGGTCCCCTGGACAACAAGTACAACTCATCACAAACAGTGTTGTCACCTCTGAGACGTGTTTCCAACCAACTGCTGAAAGTCCTGATGTGTTCACATGTAATCCAGTCGTCGCACTGCTCCGGGTGTTTGGAGCGCAGATTGTTCTTGTGTTCATCGACATACGGGGTCACCAAGGTAGAGTTCTGTAGAACTGTGTAGTGTGCTTGAGACCAAGAATATCCGTCCCTGCATATTATTGAGTCTCTTCCCAGAGTGCCTTTTCCAGTCAGTCTCCCCTCATACCGCGATTTAGGGAGACCTATCTTGTTAAGGCCAGGAATGAAGTCAACACAAAACCCGATAACATCCTCTGTTTGATGGCCCATGGAGATGCTTCCTTCTGGCCTAGCGCGGTTACGGACATATTTCTTTAGGACTCCCATGAACCTCTCAAAGGGAACATATTGTATAGAAATACGGGCCCCAGGATGACAATCTCGTCGACTAGATGAACTAGAACGTGCGTCATGATATTGAAGAAGGATGGTGGGAACACCAGCTCGAAACTGACAAGACATTGCGCCACATCACTCCTTAGCCTTGGTACGATTTCTGGATCGATCACCTTCTGAGAGATTGCATTGAGGAATGCACATAGCTTCACAATGGCTAATCGAACGTTTTCCGGTAGAAGCCCCCTCAATGCAACCGGAAGCAGTTGTGTCATAATCACGTGGCAGTCATGAGACTTTAGGTTCTAAAACTTTTTCTCTGGCATATTTATTATTCCCTTAATATTCGAGAGAAGCCAGTCGTGACCTTCATACTGAGCAGGCATTCAAAGAAGATTTCTTTCTCTTCTTTCGTAAGAGCGTAGCTGGCAGGACCTTTATACTTCTTCGGAGGCATGCCGTCTTTTTCGTGCAAACGTTGCAGGTCCTCTCGTGCCTCAGGTGTATCTTTTGTCTTCCCATACACGCCCAAGAAGCCTAGCAGGTTCACGCAAAGGTTCTTCGTCACGTGCATCACGTCAATTGAGGAGCGGACCTCTAGGTCTTTCCAGTAGGGTAGGTCCCAAAATATAGATTTCTTCTTCCACATGGGTGTGTGTCCCTCAGCGTCATTCGGAACAGCTAGTCCACTGGGACCCTTTCCAAAGATTACGTAGTGTAAATCATTGACCATAGCAAGCACGTGATCACCGGTGCGCATGGCGGGCTTCTTCCGGTGATCTGCCTCGCCTTTGAAATGCTTGCCTTTCTTTCGACATTGATGGTTGGTCGGAAGAAATCGACGATGGCCCAGGTACACATTCTTCCTGCATTTGTCCAGGTATATACTTTCAGTGTCATCTAAACAGTGCGTGCATGCGTGGTATCCTTTGTTTGTCTGTCCTGAAAGGTTACTGAGAGCGGGCCAATCGTTGATGGTCACGAACAGCAACGCCTTAAGGTTAAATTCCTCCTGTCTGTGCTCATCCCACGTACGTACACCGTTTCCATTCCACAGCTGTAAAAGTTCTTCAACTAATGGCCTTAGGTACACATCAATTTCGTTGCCGGGTTGCTTAGGGCCTTGGATGAGAACTGGCATCATAATGAACTTCCGCTTCATGCACATCCAAGGAGGAAGGTTATACATACATAGAGTCACGGGCCAGGTGCTGTGATTGCTGCTCTGCTCCCCGAAAGGATTAATGCCATCTGCGCTTAAACCAAACCATACATTCCTTGGGTCCTTTGCAAACTCATCCCAGTACTTTCTCTCGATTTTTCTCCACTGCGACCCATCAGCGGGTGCTCTCAACTTCCCATCTTTCTTTCGGTTCTCACTGTGCCATCGCATCAACTTGGCATGCTCTTCATTTCTGAACAGACGTTTCAACCGTGGTATTATAGGAGCATACCACATCACCTTCGCAGGAACCCTCTTCCTGAGGGGCTCGCCGTCAACATCACCAGGGTCATCTCGTCTGATCTTATACCGCAACGCACCGCATACCGGGCATGCGTTCAGATCCTTGTATGCACCGCGGTAGAGGATGCAGTCATTAGGGCATGCATGTATCTTCTCCACCTCCAATCCTAGAGGGCATACGACCTTCTTTGCTGCGTATGTACTGTCGGGCAATTCGTTATCCTTTGGAAGCTTCTTCTTCAATATTTTCAGTAGCTTCTCAAATCCTTTGTCAGCCACAGCATTCTCTGCCTTCCACTGCAGCAATTCCAGTACGGTACCGAGCTTTGTGTTGCCATCTTCGCAATTGGGGTATAACCCTTTTTTGTGATCCTCTAACATGCGATCGAACTTCAGCTTCTCCTTTTGACTAATGCATTGCGTCCTTGCATCGACAATGACCCGGCGGAGATCATCATCATCGGGCACATCGTCTGGTTCCTCTTGATCTTCAGCAGCTTCACCCGTGGCAGCATCATTGGGCACATCGTCTGGTTCCTCTTGATCTTCACCAGCTCCCCCCGTTGCAGCATCACCGTATTCAGGGGGCACATAGTTGTCATCGTACTCTTCTTCTTCGCCGTCTTCCATCATAACCCCTATTTCTCCGTGCCTCGTCCAAACATTATAGTGTGGCATGAAACCCTTGTAAAGCAGGTGGGAGTGAAGGATTTTCCGGTTAGAGTAAGACCTCGTATTCCCACATTCAGTGCATGGACAACACATAAAACCATTCTGCTTGTTTGCCTCAGCCGCATCGAGAAACTCATGCACGCCCTTAATGTACTCGCAGGTGTGTCTGTCACCGTACATCCATTGCCGGTTCATCTGCGTGCATTATATATAATTAAGTGTCCAAATTAATAGAAGTTCATCATCACATTAAAACCAAAGTGCATACATAGTTCTCATCTAACAACATATAGCTCTCTAGAGCATCTAATTAATTAAACCATACATTGAAACTATGTAAAACATTTCAATGCGAAAACAAATGCGATCATAATCGCAACCAAGGTAACAATTGATCCAATGGCATAATGATACCAAGCCTCGGTATGAATGGCATATTTTCTAATCTTTCTAATCTTCAAGCGCATTGCATCCATCTTGATCTTGTGATCATCGACGACATCCGCAACATGCAACTCCAATATCATCTTCTCCTCCTCAATTTTTTTATTTTTTCCTTCAACAAATTGTTTTCTTCTTCAACTAAATTTAACCTCTCGACAATAGGGTCGGTTGGCATTTCCGATTCACATACATCCTAGATAAATAAAATCTATGTCACGTTGGTCGGCATAATTTTCATAAACAATAAATGAACCAATAGTTATAAAGATAATATACATACCAAATCCGAATCATAGACAGGACGAGGGCCGACGGGGGCGGATACCAAAACCATCGCACTATATAAGATGCAATAATAAATGTAAGAAAATGATACAAGTATCTATCTAAACATGCAAGTAAGAATATTTTTCCTTTCAGAAAGAAGATAAGAACAAGAGGCTCACCACGGTGGTGTCAGTGATGAGATCGGCGCGGGTGATCGACGGCGGTGAAGACGGGGGCGGGGCGTGACGGACCGCTAAATCTAGACAAATCTCGAGGAAAATGGAGCTTGGAGGTCGAGCTTCGAGAGGAGAAAGCTTAAGTAGTGTGGCTCGGGCATTCCATCGAACACCTCATGTGCATAGGAGGTGAGCTAGAGCACCACAAAGCCCTTTCCCCCTCGGCCAGAAAAAACAGAGCATTGTGCTCTGCTCTTGCGCGAGGGGGTATATATAGGCACCTCATTGGTCCCGGTTGGTGGCATGAACCGGGACCAAAGGGGAGCCTTTGGTCCCGGTTCAAGCCACCAACCGGGACCAATGGTGGTGGGCCAGGAGCGAGGCCCATTGGTCCCGGTTCGTCCCACCAACCGGGACCAAAAGGTCCAGACGAACCGGGACCAATGGCCCACGTGGCCCGGCCGGCCCCCTGGACTCATGAACCGGGACCAATGCCCACATTGGTCCCGGTTCTACACTGAACCGGGACTAATGGGCTGAGCCGGCCTGGACCATAGCCCTGTTTTCTACTAGTGAAAGAAGATCTCAAATTACAAGCAACTACTACTCTCTTGCTTGTGCCCTCGATAGGGCCTACCCCGACGACGCCCGGGATCACGTTCGGGCCAGGCCCGGGGGCTCCTGTCACTACAAAAAAGACACATCCTGACATTTTGGGCTGAACGATTTTTTCTGTCATGCTTATGACACTTCTATGACGATAATTGTGACAAAACCCGGTATCATCCTAGATGTGGTGGGCTCCTACTTCCATGACAAAAAATCATGATAGAAAATGGGCTTTTCGTCCTGGGCGGGCTAGAGACGCAACTGCATGACATTCTTTGGGCCGTCCAAGACAGAAAAAAAACATGGTAGAAGCGAGGGCGAGGAAAATATCGGGGAGTTCCCGGTTACGGTGGATGGTCGGGGGCCGAGCGATGCGCGTTTCTCTCGTACACATACGCACGTGGGTGTGAGGCGTTGGGCTCTAACTGAACCCGAGTGAGGCATTCGCCTACTGAACCCAAGCGATCTATCGATCTGGCTTTTAACTGAACCCGATCGAGCAATTCCTTCGCTACTGCTGCTAACTGAAGCCGATCAAACCTGCTGTCTCTTGATGAACAGTGAGCGTTGTTGGGGGGTTGGATGAACAGCTCCCGGTGGGGGGTTGGATGAATAGGACCTCGTGGTAGTAGAGGCCATTGCCGCTGGATGAACAGGACCCTGATCGATCGAGCCGGTTAGGGGTGGATGAATGGGACCCCGTGGAGGGCTAGATGAATGGGATGACCCATGGAGGGCTGGATGAATAGGATGACCCTGTGGAGGGCTGGATGAACAGTAGCCCGTGGAGGGGTGGTTGAATAGGACCCCGTGGAGAGGGCTGATTGAACAATAGCCGGTGGAGGAGCGGTGGAGGCTAGATGAACACGAGCCCGTGGATGAACAGCCGCAGGTGGAGGGAGGTCGATGGTGGATGAACAATAGCCCGTGGAGGCTAGAGGAGGTCGACGGTGGAGATGAACAGTAGCCCGTGGAGTCCCATTTTGCGGTACACCACACCCCTCACGATGAACAAGACCCTCGCTTCGACCATCGTGCTCCAACACAAATCTGTTTCCTCTGTTTTGCGGTACGCCACACCCCTCCCGATCAACAGGACCCCGTTTTGACCGTAGGAGGTCCAAGAGAAGTCCGTTTCCTCTGTTTTGCGGTACACCAGACCCCTCCCGATGAAAAGGATCACGTTTCGACCATGGCCGGTCGAACAGAAGCCCGTTTCCTCCATTCTGCAGTAAGCCAAGCCTCGTTTCGATCGACTGTTCTGTCCAAGCCGGTTGGCTCCCTATGAACATGATGATGCAGTTTCTCCGTTCCGACCCAGCCATGTACACGAGCCCTGGCCATACGTATGCGCGAGTAGGCATTCGAGACCCCGCCGGTATGTACGTACGTGGTTGTATTTACTTTCTTGCACTCTGGCTGTATGTATGTGTACATGCTACGTCCGCGCCTCTACTACGACATGTGCCCTTCCTTACTAGGGCATGGTTCATCGCTACAGCCTGCAGACAGAACGATCGACTAGTATGTACGTACACATTCGTGACCAGAATGACAACGCTACATAAGCTTCGACCAGGTAGGTTCCAACTGTCAGGGAGGATAAGGAGGCACTTCCTTGTGTGTGAAGATGTAGCTGGTGGGTCCCAACAGTCAGGGGGTGAATCATTTCTTTTTTCCCGTAATATGGACGCACTTCCTTGCGTGCGAAGATGTAGCTGGTTGGTCCCAGCAGTCAGGGGGAAAGGTTTTTTTCATGAAATACGGTGGCCTGTCCAGTGGGTCCCTGCTGTCAGGTGGAGGAAACATTATTTTCCGTGTAATAAGGAGGCACTTCCTTGCTGCGGTCGTGGACCCAGCTGTCAGCCTGTCCACGTACAGTACTCTTCCGATGGAAGTCGTTCGTTGACCACATTGACCACACCGCACCGAGAGCACCAAGGCGGTGGATGACGGCGAGGCCTAGGAAGGGGACGACGTGGAGCCGGGGAAGACGCGGCAGTGGATGCCCATGCGGAGAGGAGTACGAGGGTTCACTGGTTCAGCTTCGATGTGAGGCTGCCGTCGCCACAGAATAACAGGGGTATGGGTGAGTAGAGGGATGGCCTGGCCAGCTGTGGGAGTAGTAGGGGGCGGTGAGGCCACCGCGGCAGCATAGCCGGCCACCAAAGGCAGGAGCAGGCGGCACAACCGGCGCTAGTTTGGGCGGCTGGAGCAAGAAGACTAGAGGTTGAAGAAGCACTACGGCTGTTGGATGGACATCGTATGGTCACTAGAGCTAGAATCGTTCATATTGACTAAGTTGACAAAGCCCTCCGTCCGCGTCAACTTAGTAGGCCCACAAGTCAGCCTACCACTATGGTGGGTCCCAGCTAGCAGGGGGTATTCATTTTTTGTGCGTAATAATTAAGGAGGCACTTCCTTGCGTGCGAAGATATAGCTGGTGGGTCTGAGCTGTTAGCGGGGGGAGGGGTGTTTTTTTCATGAAATACAAAGGCCCTTCCGGTGGGTCCCAGTTGTCAGGTGGAGGAATCATTATTTTGCGCAGGCATTTCCTTGTGTGTGGCCGTGGTCCCAGCTGTCAGCCTCTCCACGTACAATCCACTTCTGATGGATGTCGTTCGTTGACCGTGTTCACCACGTCGCGCTGAGAGCACCAGAGCGGTGGACGATGGCGACGCCTAGGAAGGGAATGACATGGAGCCAGGGAAGACTCGGAAGTGGTTGTCCACGCGGTGGGGAGTATGAGGGTTTACTGGTTCGGCTGCCGTCACCGGAAAATAACAGGAGGTGTGGGTGAGTAGCGGAATGGCCTGGCCAGCAATGGAGTAGGATGGGGCGGTGCGGCCTATATGGCAGCACAGCCGGCCACAGGAGGCAGGAGCAGGCAGTCCCACCGGCGCTGGTTTGGATGGATGGAGCAAGAAGATCAGATATTGAAGAAGAAGCACGGCCGTTGGATTAACATCCAACAGTCATTGCTGCTAGAATCATTTGTGGACTAAGTTGACAAAGCCTTTCGTAGACGTCAACCTAGTAGACCCACAAGTCAGCCTCCAAATCTGTCCCAAACAGCATACAACCCGAAATTTCTAGCCAGATTCAAATTAATTTAAAAACTAAACATACCTTATTTTAAATCCAATGAAATTTTACCCACACAAAAAAATGAAATTTAAAATATCAAAATTCGAAAGAAAAAAGTATTTTGGAATTAATTGTGTGTTTGTTGTATTTTTTTCATTTTACAGCCCATTTCTTATTACTTATAGCCCATTTTCTGGCAAGCCCGAATGCATCCCTTCTCGTCTTGAAAGATTTCTAGCCCGACATGGCGTAAAAAAGCAAGTAGGCCTACGTTGGTTATTCTTCAAAAAAACAGAATAGCTGTGCTAGCTATTTTTAGAAAGGAAAAAAACAAACTGGGCTGGTCATGTGGTAAACATATAAAATAAAAGCCTGGGCTGGACGGGGCACAGCTCCCGTATAACCCAGTTGATAATCTTCTCCATCCCGGAAAAACAAAATTACTGCGTGCGCTGCTGGGTCCCTTCTGTCATCCTCACCATGTACAATCATCTCCTTATTCCTCTCGGATGTTGACCATGTTGACAACACCGGAGGGTGGCACCGCGGCGAGCGAACCAAGGCAGAGACGATGGTGAGGCATCGGACGGGAACGAAAAGGAGCCGAGTAAGATGCACATGGTTTTAGGGTGCAATGTGGCCATGATGCATGCACGGCAGCACAACCAGCTATGGGAGGCGCGAGCAGGCGGTCCCACCGGTGCTGGTTTGGCTTTGGCGGCTGGAGGAAGAAGACACTGAAGAAACATGAGAGATTTGAATGTCAATCCAACGGTCATGGTTGGCACAATCGTTTGTTGACTAAGCTGACACCAAGTAGCATACTTTTTATATATAGGAAGAAAAGAAAATTTGGGCTCGTTCGCCTGATAACATTCCTGAAACTGCGACCATTCGATCTTGCGTCGCAACTAAAATTGTGAGGAAAATGTGTTCGTCTACCATCCTCCTCCCAGGGAACGTTCGCCACATAAGTGACTAGCACCCTTGGTTTTCAACTGAGATGTGTTGGGATCGAGTCCCAGGAACTCTCAATTTTGTCATCCTTCCTTCCTTGCAAAAAAGAAAGTAAATCAAAGACTTGAGAAGGCGTATAGAACAATCTAGTGTACCAGTAAAGAGACGTTGCTGAGTTTTAGAAAAAAAAGAGACGTGCTCCTGTAGCTGGTTCGAATCCAAACCTAGACTATGACTATATATGGTGCTATGCTACTCTGCAAGTAATGAAACTGACATATCCAATGTTCGCTTCTCCTCTTCTCTACTTACTCTCCCTAGCATCAGAAGCTCTAGCCGAAGCAATCATGTCCGCTGGTTGCTCGTCCACCTGCTCTTCAGCAGTCAACATCCAGATATGCGCCAAGTCGCCACCCGTACCATCGCCTGTGGGTCTCATCACACCCCTGTCGGCACACGCACCGCAGCCGGTTGCTCATCGCAACATGTTGCCGTTGGTTTGGTGCTACTGCTGCAAATCATGCAGAATCATCCATCACGTCTCAACCACAATCCTCCACCCTAGCTGAGTCTTCTACAAATGCCTGAGACATGGGGTAATAATATGTCTAAGTATTGCTCTGCTGCTTTCAGTTGCTGATTTATTAATAGTTTGGTTGATGATCTTCCAATTTGATTCATGCAGAAAAGGGAAGATTCGTGTGATTTGTATCTGTGAAGTTGCTGATGTGGGGGAATGCAACTATGCTGATTATTTGGTTAGCCAAGGAACCCCAATACCAGTAGGTTGGGGTGTTGGACAAGTAACTGAAGGAATGACAGAAGAGGAAGATGCAGAGCAGAAGGTTAAAGATGCAGTTCCTCTGATCATGGCCAAGCAACAGCTACTGAACGACCTTGACAGCAATGAGGAGATGAAAGAGCTTGTGAACATAATGGGCAAAATTGTGCTTTGTAGGATGATTGTCTCTTTATTTGCAGTGTGTGTAGAACTCGTGATGTATTCAGTGGCTATGACATGAGCACTTTGCTGAAACTAGTAATGAATGAAACTTGTGTAGCACGCTGGGCATAGTGTTGTGAACATCTAATGATTTCTATTAACAGAAATTGGGGGTATCCCTTTTTGCTCATAAACAAATAAATAGCAGAGGCCCTTTTGGTAATAAATAAATAAATTAGCAGAGGCCCTGTTGGGTCAGCTTTGTTCCCATTCGAAGATGTTGAGCAAATTGCAGTCCAACAACAAACTATGTCATCAAATTCAAGTTTCACAGCCAAATATGAGTACAACTAAACAACAATGTCATCATGTTTTAGTCGTCATACAATCACCAAACACAAATCAACATACGTAACAAGTGACGTTCTCACATTAAAATACTAAACAACACGTTCATCAGGTTTCAGTTGTGATAGCAAACACAATTTCACATAGTAGCTAAAAATGTCTTCTGACAGGCAAATATGACAAAAGTAATCTAATCATCATCCGCAGCAGCAGAGTTAACATCTTCGCCATGTGTATCAGTCTGAATCGTAATTCCCCATAGTGTCATCTTCTTCTTCATCCTCAATGTCCTCGAACGTTGGCTTCTTGTTGATCAACTCTTGTATGTCCACAGCATGACAGACAATCTTTTCTCCAGCGTCATTGATGTGATGGTTCTCAGAGATATTAGGAACATCTATGGAATCTTGTACATCAAGAGCAGTGTAAGCATCATCTTGTTATGCAACTTCATTAAACAAATTTCTCAGCTCAAACCTTTGCAATACTCTCCAGTTATCTCTACGTGCAAATGTGTCTTCCAAGAAAAATATATGTGTTGCTTGATTTGCCAAAATAAAAGGCTCGTTGGTCTAGTACGCCGCCTTGACATTGATGGATTTGAAATAATCATCAGCTCTGGATTTTGCGATCTTGGAAAACAGGTTATACCAACAATAGCACAACAGAACCACACACTGATGATCCTCGAAATTGGAGATATATTACAACTGAACAATGTCTATTATGTTAGCATACATTTCAGTTGTCTCTCTGCCATACGTATCCGTTCTCATGATGGCACTGTTTTGTGTCTTCATGCCTTCGTTGCATGCAAGGGTGTTATAGCGCACATCTCCAACAACGCAAGATTCATAATGTCTTACCCGAGTATCAGGACCCATTGCTAGTGCGTAAAGGGCATCATCAATTGCCTGCCCATCCTCCCGCATCTTCTTAACCTATGGTTAGAAAATAGGCAAGTTGATCATCTTATGTACACAATATATTAAAAAACTGACAGTGCAATTCAAAAGCTTACATGGATCTTGAACCATTTCGCATATCCCGCCATAACCAGTTTGTCAATGTTTCTTGGATTTTGCGGCAGTAACTCCTTTTTGTAGATGCTGCACAACATAGTGATCGCGTCAAACATCTAAATACATAAGAATGTGCTGCAAGTTTAGTGGATTATGATGTATAAGCTGTAGTACTTAGCACTTACTTGATATAAGGTAGTATCTCAGGACAGTTATTCAACACATATCAAACCATTTTGTCCAAATCTTTACGTTTGTCCTCTTATCGACTCTTCCCTGTAACTCGAACAGAATAATCAAAAACATTGAGCTCGGGATTGTCTTCACCCACCTCTTTTCTAAGCTGATTAGCTGTTTCAATGTATTTTGAGCAGAATGTCAATGATTCTGTAGAAATGTAGGCCTCTGCAATGGAACCCTCTGTCGGTGTTATGGGATCGGGGTGCCCAGACTTGCCTGCCTGCGCCCTGCGGCATGGTCCACTAGCGGCTTGGTACGGCCCAATTCGGCAGCGACAACACAAGACCCTCGCGAGGGGCCAAGCCTCGCGAGGCGGACGACACCAAGACCTCCTTGGGGGCAGCCACGCTAGGCTGGCTCCCGAGGAGCGGAGGTATCAAGGCATGGTGCACCTCGCGAGGTTCACATGACGTGAGCCATGACGACCAAGGCCAGGCGGGCGCCAGCGGGCACAACATGCCATTTTCCTCTTTTGTGCTAAGGGGGCAAGCGCAGGCGCAGGGTCCCGAGGCATTAGGCAAAGGTTTCCCTATCGGTGCAACAAGACCAAGACCGCCAGGACGGCAGGACAGAGGTCATCGCGGAGCCCACAGCAGCATCACCACCAGAGCCTTTTGCAGGCGAAGAATACTTTTGTCAGGATAACTTGTACTAGTTGTCTCCTTTCAAATTTGGCCATTGTGGGTTCCCTTCCTGCCTAAAATTTGGGAAGAGGACCGAGGCCACTATAAATAGGACTTAGGCACCACGATAGAAAGGGGGACCATTAGGAGAATGCGGACCATCCCCATATCCACCAGCTCATCGAGCTCAAGAACACCTCACCTCCCGAGGCTGCTCATCCACTATACTAGTTCATCCTCAGCCCCTCGAGGCAATCCACCATAAAGCTAGAGTAGGGTATTACACCGCAAGGTGGCCCGAACCAGGATAAATCTCTGTGTCTCTCGTTCTTTGGGCTCGTCGAGCTAGGTCGTGGGATCATTAGCGAGCGAGCTAGGGAGAGAGTGTTCTTCGTGCGTACCCTAGTGTTCGAACCTCTCAAGGGTGTGCGGAGCCCTGGATCTGACATTTGGTGCGCCAAGTAGGGGTGCATTGAAGCCTCTCTTGCGTCGATCGACTCGCCGCTGCTCCATCGTCTCCATGGCTGACACTCGTCGGGCTCGTGCTGAGCGCCGAGCCGCTCTCAACGCTCGCGTCACTGAGACAGCGTCCGTCGGTGGGCCTCCCCGTCGTTCTCCATCACCAGCCGCCAACGCCGTTACCGGCCCGGAGGGGAACGAGCAGCAAGCTTCATCGTAGCATCCCTCCGTGCGGCGGGACGGACGCACCGCCACCATGTCCCTCACTCTGGTCGGCTCGTCGTCCCACGCTCGTTGCGGGCCCGCGGATGCGCAGGCTGCGCTGCTCATGGCGCGCGAGATCCTGCGCTACTGCCCCATCGACGACCTTTACGAAGACTGGTTGGACCGCATCGCCGAGTTCGTCAGCGCCGCTGGGGGCTCTCCTGCACCGCCCCCTTGCTGCCTCGTCCACCCCCTGCTGCGGGCGACATAGCCCATGGAGTGCCTCCACCATCTCCCCATCAAGACGTCACCCTCGGCCCGAGACGTGTGGCCCCTCGACGCGACCCTCCGCGCCAGGCGCCTGTGCGTGAGGAAGAAAGCTGCCATGAAGTCCAACAGCCGCAAGAAGGTGCTCCAGCGCTCCCCCACCGCCACGTCAAGACCGCGCATTGCCTGCAGCGGTGGTACACGAGCACCAAGAACAGGCTCCACCTCCATGATGAGTTCCGGTGACCACCGCGGGCTACCGCACCTACACCCCCGAGCTACGTAGTGTCGTCTGGTGCTACCTCTTGAGCACTGCGTTGGTTTTCCCTTGAAGAGGAAAGGGTGATGCAGCAAAGTAGCGTAAGTATTTCCCTCAGTTTTTGAGAACCAAGGTATCAATCCAGTAGGAGGCTACGCGCCAGTCCCTCGCACCTACACAAACCAAATAAATCCTCGCAACCAACGCGATAAGTGGTTGTCAATCCCTACACGGTCACTTACGAGAGTGAGATCTGATAGATATGATAAGATAATATTTTTGGTATTTTTATGATAAAGATGCAAAGTAAAATAAAAGGCAATGAAAATAACTAAGTGTTGGAATATTAATATGATGGAAAACAGACCCGGGGGGCCATAGGTTTCACTAGTGGCTTCTCTCAAGAGTATAAGTATTTTATGGTGGGTGAACAAATTACTGTTGAGCAATTGACAGAACTGAGCATAGTTATGAGAATATCTAGGTATAATCATGTATATAGGCATCACGTCCGAGACAAGTAGACCGACTCCTGCCTGCATCTACTACTATTACTCCACACATCGACCGCTATCCAGCATGCATCTAGAGTATTAAGTTCATAAGAAAAGAGTAACGCTTTAAGCAAGATGACATGATGTAGAGGGATAAATTCATGCAATATGATAAAAACCCTGTCTTGTTATCCTCGATGGAAACAATACAATACGTGCCTTGCTGCCCCTACTGTCACTAGGAAAGGACGCCGCAAGATTGAACCCAAAGCTAAGCACTTCTCCCATTGCAAGAAAGATCAATCAATTAGGCCAAACCAAACTGATAATTCGAAGAGACTTGCAAATATAACCAATCATACATAAAAGAATTCAGAAGATCCAAATATTGTTCATAGATAAACTTGATCATAAACCCACAATTCATCGGTCTCAACAAACACACCGCAAAAGAAGATTACATCGAATAGATCTCCATGAGAGAGGGGGAGAACATTGTATTGAGATCCAAAAGGAGAGAAGAAGCCATCTAGCTAATAACTATGGACCCGAAGCTCTGAGGTAAACTACTCACACATCATCGGAGAGGCTATGGTGTTCATGTAGAAGCACTCCGTGATCGATGCCCCCTCCGGCGGAGCTCCGGAATAGGCCCCAAGATGGGATCTCGTGGATACAGAAAGTTACGGCGGTGGAATTAGGGTTTTGGCTTCGTCTCTGATCGTTTGGGGGTACGTAGGTATATATATAGGAGGAAGGAGTACGTCGGTGGAGCAACAAGGGGCCCATGAGGGTGGAGGGCGCGCCTGGGGGGGTAGGCGCGCCCCCTACCTCATGGCTTCCCTGTTGGTTGCTTGACGTAGGGTCCAAGTATCCTGGATCATGTTCGTTCCGAAAATCACGTTCCCGAAGGTTTCATTCCATTTGGACTCCGTTTGATATTCTTTTTCTGCGAAACTCTGAAATAGGCAAAAACAGCAATTCTGGGCTGGGCCTCCGGCTAATAGGTTAGTCCCAAAAATAATATAAAAGTGAATAATAAAGCCCAATAATGTCCAAAACAAAAGATAATATAGCATGGAGCAATCAAAAATTATAGATACGTTGGAGACGTATCAAGCATCCCCAAGCTTAATTCTTGCTCGTCCTCGAGTAGGTAAATGATAAAAACAGAATTTTTGATGTGGAATGCTACTAGGCATAATTTCAATGTAATTCTTCTTAATTGTGGCATGAATATTAAAATCTGAAAGATCCAAGATAAAAGTTTAATATTGACATAGAAATAATAATACTTCAAGCATACTAACTAAGCAATTATGTTCTCAAAATAACATGGCCAAAGACAGTTTATCCCTACAAAATCATATAGTTTAGTCATGCTCCATTTTCGTCACACAAGAATGCTCTCATCATGCACGACCCCGATGACAAGCCAAGCAATTGTTTCATACTTTAGTAATCTCAAACTTTATAAACCTTCACGCAATACATGAGCGTGAGCCATGGATATAGCACTATGGGTGGAATAGAGTATAACGATGGGGGTTATGTGGAGAAGACAAAAAGGAGAAACTCTCACATCAACGAGGCTAATCAATGAGCTATGGAGATGCCCATCGATTGATGTTAATGCAAGGAGTAGGGATTGCCATGAAATGGATGCACTAGAGCTATAAATGTATGAAAGCTCAACAAAAGAAACTAGTGGGTGTGCATCCAACTTTCTTGCTCATGAAGACCTAGGGCACTTGAGGAGGCCCATTGTTGGAATATACAAGCCAAGTTCTATAATGAAAAATTCTCACTGGTATATGAAAGTGACAAAATAAGAGACTCTCTATCATGAAGATCATGGTGCTACTTTGAAGCACAAGTGTGGAAAAAAGGATAGTAGCATTGTCCCTTTTCATTTCCTTTCTTGGCCTTTTTTTTATTTAGCTTTTCTCTTTTTTATTGGGACAATGCTCTATTAAATGATGATCATCACACTTCTATTTATTTACAACTCAATGATTACAACTCGATACTAGAACAAGGTATGACTCTATATGAATGCCTTCGGCGGTGTACCGGGATATGCAATGAACCAAGAGTGACATGTATGAAAGAATTATGAATGGTGGCTTTGCCACAAATACTATGTCAACTACATGATCATGCTAAATAATATGACAATGATGAACGTGTCATGATGAACGGGATGGTGGAAAGTTGCATGGCAATATATCTCCGAATGGCTATGGAAATGCCATAATAGGTAGATATGGTGGCTGTTTTGAGGAAGATATAAGGAGGTTTATGTGTGAAAGAGCGTATCATATCACGGGGTTTGGATGCACCGACAAAGTTTGCACCAACTCTCAATGTGAGAAAGGGCAATGCACGGTACCGAAGAGGCTAGCAATGATGTAAAGGTGAGAGTGCGTATAATCCATGGACTCAACATTGGTCATAAAGAACTCACATACTTATTGCAAAAATCTACAAGTCATCAAATACCAAGCACTACGCGCATGCTCCTAGGGGGATAGATTGGTAGGAAAAGACCATCACTCGTCCCCGACCGCCACTCATAAAAAGGACAATCAAAGAACACCTCATGTTTCAAATTTGTTGCATAATGTTTACCATACGTGCATGCTACGGGACTTGCAAACTTCAACACAAGTATTTCTCAAATTCACAACTACTTAACTAGCACAACTTTAATATCACCGCCTCCATATCTCAAAACAATCATCAAGCATCAAACTTCTCTTAGTATTCAAAACACTCATAAGAAAGTTTTTACTAATCTTGAATACCTAGCATACTAGGATTATTTAAGCCAATTACCATGCTATTTAAGACTCTCAAAATAATCTAAGTGAACCATGAGAGATCAATAGTTTCTATAAAACAAATCCACCATCGTGCTCTAAAAGATATAAGTGAAGTACTATAGCAAAACTATATAACTCAAAAGATATAAGTGAAGCACATAGAGTATTCTAATAATTTCCAAATCATGTGTGTCTCTCTCAAAAGGTGTGTACAGCAAAGATGATTGTGGTAAACTAAAAAGCAAAGACTCAAATCATACAGGACGCTCCAAGCAAAACACATATCATGTGGTGAATAAAAATATAGCTCCAAGTAAAGTTACCGATGGAAGTAGACGAAAGAGGGGATGCCTTCCGGGGAATCCCCAAGCTTTGGCTTTTTGGTGTCCTTAGATTATCTTGGGGTGCCATGGGCATCCCCAAGATTAAGCTCTTTCCACTCCTTGTTCCATAATCCATCAAATCCTTACCCAAAACTTGAAAACTTCACAACACAAAAACTTAAAGTAGAAAATCTCGTGAGCTCCGTTAGCGAAAGAAAACAAAACACCACTTCAAGATACTGTAATGAACTCATTATTTATTTATATTGGTGTTAAAACTACTTTATTCCAACTTCTATATGGTTTATAAACTATTTTACTAGCCATAGATTCATCAAAATAAGCAAACAACACACGAAAAACAGAATCTGTCAAAAACAGAACAGTCTGTAGTAATCTGTAGCTAGCGCAAGATCTGGAACCCCAAAAATTCTAAAATAAATTGCTGGAAGTGAGTAATTTATCTATTAATCATATTCAAAAATAATTAACTAAATAGCACTTTCCAAATAAAAGTGGCAGCAGTTCTCGTGAGCGCTAAAGTTTCTGTTTTTAACAGCAAGATTAACAAGACTTTCCCCAAGTCTTCCCAACGGTTCTACTTGGCACAAACACTAATTAAACATAAAAAACACAACCAAAACAGAGGCTAGATAAATTATTTATAAATAAACAGGAGCAAAAGGCAAGGAATAAAAATAAAATTGGGTTGCCTCCCAACAAGCGCTATCGTTTAATGCCCCTAGCTAGGCATAAAAAGCAAGGATAGATCTAGGTATTGCCATCTTTGGTTTTAGGGAAGAAAGGAGAAAACTTGCTATCTATGGAATTAATCTTTCTATTTTTGATAAAGCACATGGCTATTAATGGTAGAAGAAATATTAAGTATGTTACGGAAATTTGTATCTAAGCTAGCCTTCATCTCTTTGATAGATTCGTTTTGGTAAGAGAGCAAAAGAGATGTAGATTCAACTTTCTCATTCATGGGGTGCCCAAATATGGTTTTCATCTTCTCATAAGTGTCTATGGCATCCCCTTCAAGAAAGCCTTCTTCAAATATAGAATCTAAGACATGCTTAAAAGAAGAAGGAAGGGCAATATAAAAGCTTTTTAAGTAAATTTCAATTTGGTATTGAGGCACATAGCTAGCCCTGATCCTTAATAGTCTATACCAAGCATCTTTCAAAGATTCATCAAGTAAATAACGAAAAATTCCGGAATCATCTTCATCAAAATTATTAAGATTCTCATTGATAACTCCGGTAGGTTTTTCCACAGTATCCTTATTTATGAGCTTAGCAAGAATAGAAGGGTTGTCCAAAGTACTAAAATTCAGGAGAGAACCCCCAACCCTTTTTGATTCACACATGGCGGAAGAAAGGCAAGCGAGAAAAAGAGAGGGCAAATAAAATGGCAAGGATGAAGTGGGGGAGAGGAAAACGAGAAGCAAATGGCAAATATTGTAATGCAGGAGATAAGGGTTTGTGATGGGTACTTGGTATGTTGACTTTTGCGTAGACCTCCCTGGCAACGGCGCCAGAAATCCTTCTTGCTACCTCTTGAGCACTGCGTTGGTTTTCCCTTGAAGAGGAAAGGGTGATGCAGCAAAGTAGCATAAGTATTTCCCTCAATTTTTGAGAACCAAGGTATCAATCTAGTAGGAGGCTACGCGCCAGTCCCTCGCAACCAACGCGATAAGGGGTTGTCAATCCCTACACTGTCACTTACGAGAGTGAGATCTGATTATGATAAGATAACATTTTTGGTATTTTTATGATAAAGATGCAAAGTAAAATAAAAGGAAATGAAAATAACTAAGTGTTGGAAGATTAATATGATGGAAAACAGACCCGGGGCCATAGGTTTCACTAGTGGCTTATCTCAAGAGTATAAGTATTTTACGATGGGTGAACAAATTACTGTTGAGCAATTGACAGAATTGAGCATAGTTATGAGAATATCTAGGTATGATCATGTATATAGGCATCACATCCGAGACAAGTAGACCGACTCCTGGCTGCATCTACTACTATTACTCCACACATCGACCGCTATCCAGCATGCATCTAGAGTATTAAGTTCATAAGAACATAGTAACGCTTTAAACAAGATGACATGATGTAGAGGGATAAATTCATGCAATATGATAAAAAAACCATCTTGTTATCCTCGATGGCAACAATACAATACGTGCCTTGCTGCCCCTACTGTCACTGGGAAAGGACACCGTAAGATTGAACCCAAAGCTAAGCACTTCTCCCATTGCAAGAAAGATCAATCTAGTAGGCCAAACCAAACTGATAATTCGAAGAGACTTGCAAAGATAACCAATCATACATAAAAGAATTCATAAGATCCAAATATTGTTCATAGATAAACTTGATCATAAACCCACAATTCATCGGTCTCAACAAACACACCGAAAAAGAAGATTACATCGAATAGATCTCCACGAGAGAGGGGGAGAACATTGTATTGAGATCCAAAAAGAGAGAAGAAGCCATCTAGCTAATAACTATGGACCCGAAGGTCTGAGGTAAAATACTCACACATCATCAAAGAGGCTATGGTGTTGACGTAGAAGCCCTCCGTGATCGATGCCCCCTCCGGCGGAGCTCTGGAACAGGCCCCAAGATGGGATCTCGTGGATACAGAAAGTTACGGCGGTGGAATTAGGGTTTTGGCTCCGTCTCTGATCGTTTGGGGGTACGTAGGTATATATAGGAGGAAGGAGTACGTCGGTGGAGCAACAGGGGACCCACGAGGGTGGAGGGCGCGCCTGGGGGTAGGCGCGCCCCCCTACCTCGTGGCTTCCATGTTGGTTGCTTGACGTAGGGTCCAAGTCTCCTGGATCATGTTCGTTCCGAAAATCACGTTCCCGAAGGTTTCATTCCGTTTGGACTCCGTTTGATATTCTTTTTCTGCGAAACTCTGAAATAGGCAAAAAACAGCAATTCTGGGCTGGGCCTCCGGTTAATAGGTTAGTCCAAAAATAATATAAAAGTGAATAATAAAGCCCAATAATGTCCAAAACAGAAGATAATATAGTATGGAGCAATCAAAAATTATAGATACATTAGAGACGTATCATCTGGCCAGGCAAGTTCAAGCCTGACCTGCCTCCACGTTACGACGGCACCCCCGACCCTGCGGAGTTCCTGCAGCTCTATGAGCTGAGCAACGAGGCGGCCAGCGGTGGCGAGAAGGTCATAGCGAACTAGTTTCCCATGGCCCTCAAGTACGACGCGCGCTCGTGGCTCCTGAACCTGATCGCGGGATCAATCTCTTCCTGGGGCGAGATGCGCGAGCATTTCGTCGCCAACTTCCAAGGCACTCGCGACCGCCCGCCTGCCGCGGGTGACCTGCGGCGCATCAAGCAACAGCCTGGGGAGACCCTGCAGAAGTACATCCAACGCTTCAACAACGTTCGTCTCAAGATTCCCAAGGTGACGGACGAGGCCATCATCTCAGCATTCTCTGATGGCATTTGCGACATCAAGATGAAGGAGGAGCTCACCATCCATGAGGACCTGTGCACGACTCTGGAGATGTTCAACATGGCTACCAAGTGCGCGAGGGCTGAGGAGGGGGCGCCTCTCCCTCCTCGAGCTCCCAGCTGCCGAAGCAGAAGACAAGAAGGCCAAGACCAAGGACGTGAAGCGCAATGGGGCAGTCGTGCTCGCGGCTGAACCAAAGATGAAGCAAGGCCGCGACCACCCCGAGTCATCCAAGGGCAGCCACCTGTTCTGCCCCTTCCACTACGTACACAGCCACAACACCAATGACTGTTAGGAGCTCAGGGCCATCCGCGGCAGGCGCTTCGGTCGACGCCCCGAGCACAACGACCGAGGCTATGGTCGCGGAGGAGGCAGACGCGGAGGATGTTGGGACGACCGCGGCCCCCGCCAGGAGTGGCGCGACCAGCCTCGTGAGGACCGTTGGAAAGGCTAGCCTCGTGAGGGCGCATGGAAAGACCATCCTCGTGAGGATCGTCCTCAGGCAACGCCGGCCTCCCTCCGTTGCCACCACCACCAAGAAGGAACGACGACCACCACCAAGACAAGGGGGCTGGGGGCTTCTAGGAGCCTCGCGCCATCGCCTGCATCATGGGTGGCACTCAGGCCCCTGCCTCCCACCGTATCTTCAAGCAGCTCGCTCATGAGGAGAGCGCAACCCTCCCCAGGCTCGAGGCCACGCGCCCGCTCAGGTGGTCCAAGAGCACCATCACCTTCAGCTCGTCTGACCAGCTCAAGTGTGCGGCAACCGCCGGTGCCCTCCCGATGCTCGGCTCGCCCGTCATCAGCAACGTCCTTGTCACCAAGACCCTCATCGATGGTGGCACGGGACTCAATGTTCTTTCCATCGAGACGTTCGACCGCCTCTAAGTGCCGTATGATCAGCTGCAACCCACCAAGCCCTTCTCAGGGGTGATCGAAGGCTCCACCACTCCGATAGGACAGATCCGCCCCCTGTCACCTTCGTCCAGCATGACAACTACCGCACCGAGCTCATCGACTTCGATGTCGCCCACATCCGCCTGCTGTACAATGCCATCCTTTGGTATTTGGCCCTGGCCAAGTTCATGGCGGTGACCCACCATGGCTACAACGTCCTCAAGATGCCAGGGAGCCACAGCATCATCACGGTCGCCTGCGAGGAGAAGGACGATTTGTGCTCCCTCGAGCGCGCCTACTAGGCTGCGACGGTTGAAGACCCGAACAATGAAGGCGCCATCTACCCTCCTGAGGCAGTCCCTAAGAAGAAGAAGCTGCTGCTCTGCCAAGGGCCTCAGAAGTGTGGTGTCTCCAGCGCACCACCTCAGGACCAGCGCCCGGATGGGGCGCCTCCCTCTCTCGCATAGGAAGGCGCGCCCGGTGCCCTCCTCAGGCTGGGCTCGAGGGCTCTCTTCTGGAGGGCCACTGACCTAGCCAATGTCACAAGGGAGGCGCTTAGGCACCACATGGAGGCATGCTTAACTGCACGCTTCCCTCACAAGGGCGCTAGGCACAAGGTTCTAGGTGCTCAGGAGTTCATCACCAAGATGACCGAGGAGCTTCAAGAGGTGAGAGCCATGCGTGGTGACCATCGCCTACCACCTGGCGCAGCCCCTTGTCCTGTCGAGGACAATGAGCTGCGCGTCTGCGTTAACGTCCCCAGGCTCGACAGAGCCGCAGCTCAGGAGCACTTCTGGCCTTCGCGCACTGGCCGGTGTAAAGGCCTACCTCATAGCTACGTTCGCATGCGTTTCGACCTATCGAGCGTGGTTGTCGCCTACTAGCGTTACCTGCGGGGCGTCCTGGCGGCTCAGGAGGCCAGGCACCACGTAGTCATGGCAAAGATGGCGACGGTCCTTCATGAGCCTCCCAGGGCTCGGGGCCCAGGCATCTCGTGAGGAGCAGCTTCTTCAACATATGTCTTCAGCTACTTCGACACCCCTCCAGCAACGGCACCAGGTGACATTTTCCAGTTTATTCACTGGGAGCGCCCCTCGGGCTGCATCATCCCCATGTCGCATGGGCATGTCCCTGCGGCGCCTATCCTTTTTGCATCTCTAGTTTACCTTGTTGGGGGCGCCCCTCGGGCTGCATCACCCCCAGGTCGCGTGGGTCCGTCCCTGCGGCATGTATCGTTCTTGCATTTATCTGGACTAGCTTTATCTTCTCCCACGAGATGATTTATGTTATCACTTACCTTCCTGACGCCCTTCGTGGCTCCCCGCGTAGCTGACTGGCATCTCGCTCATCCCGCAATGGTAGATTCACATGCTGGCAGGGCGCTTGTGCTCGGGTTCGTCCCTGCAACACTGATAAACCTGTGCGATCGAGCTCTGGCTCGCGGCCCGTTCCGTGCATGTCACCTCACCAGATCCTCAGTGCCTTCATCTTCTTGCGGAAAGAACAGCGGCAGGATAGTGACGCGGTTATGAGTCTTGCTCTTCTCTCGAACTAACCCGTAGGAATCTCCGGAGCTCAACTACAGGCGGCCTCGCCGGCCGCCCCTCCTTTCTACGTGATTCGCCTATGCGTCAAAGGGGGGAATCCTGAGCATCGCGCCTCAGGAGCTCTTACTGACTCTCCAGCCCTCACCCCCTGGCCTTGACCACGGCATCGCGACCTGGCATACCAGCGGCGGCTGAGCCTCACTCGAGGGTCGAGACCCGAGGATGCAGAGCATTCAGATGAGCGAGGAAAGGGGAGACCGGCGCGACCCTACCTAGTAGCACCACCACAGAAGCACGAGCCAGGCGTTGTGCAAGGAATCATCACCGGGCTGCCAAAAGATAAGTCACCCATGTGTAACAAAGAGAATCTCTCTGTCCGAAGCCCTCCGCTCTCGTAAACTCGCTCTGGCAGTACTGCTTCCCTTTTCTGTCTCCAGGGAGCTGCTTGCACGCCAAGGGGGACCTCTCGAGCATCGTGCGTCGGGAGCTCTTATCGGACCTCAGGCCCCTCACCTCCTGGACTAGAGGGGGTGAATAGGAGATTTTTATGAAAGTCTTCAAAACACGGGGGCTTTGAAGACAAACACTAGAAATGAACCTATTGATATGCAGCAAAAGGTAGACTACACTGGACAAGCCATAGTCAAATAAGTAATGAAGTGAAAGCACGAAGACTATTAGGAGCTAGGTAGTATGGATCCGGATGGAAGATAGTATGAAGCCAAACAACAACAGTCTTCACACAGTGAAGCCAATCAGATCATGCAAGCAGGTAATGACTTCACGAAGACATATTGTAAGTAAAGAGAGGTAAGGGATAGAACTAGTTGCTTGGTGAGGACAAGGATTTGTTGGACCAGTTCCAGTTGCTATGACAACTGTACGTCACATCAAGACTCATGCCGAGCTAGATAGCAAGGCTGTGGTGCAAATGATCAATCAACCCAGTCAAAACTATTTGGCAGCAGGACCTTGAATTCAGGAGATCAAAAAGATGCTGCATACTAGGAGTGATTTTAAAGTTTCTTGGGTCAGTCAGTAGGCGAATGTTGCTGCACATACATTAGCTAGAGTAGGGGTAGGAGAAGAACTTTGTAAGGTGTGTGTGGGTGGGTGGGGGGGTCCCAGATAGTGTCTTAGATGTAATTTCAGATGACATTCGAGCTACGTTGGTTAAATAAATGCGGCAACATTAACCCTAAAAAGGCGTGTAGGAGGCGCGTGTGGGCTTGTACGGTTCACGAAGCACCGGTCCTTTTCCTCAAAAAAAGAAAAGAAAAAAGAAGCACCGATCCGTCTCTCCTAAACCTAATCGACTCGAGTCCCTAAAATCCACACGCGGCTCACAAACCTCGAGCTTCTCCTCAACTTCCTCTTCTCTTCGTCTTTCAGCATCGAAGGGCCATCGCCATTAGACGACAGATTCACTCTGTGCATCCCTAGCGCCACACCTTGCAAGTGATCAACTCCTTGATCCACCATCCTTCTGTCCTCCTCATTTGGAAGGCCTGCCAAATATCGAAGGAAAGAAGAAGCATAGCAGATAAACTCAGCTAGGGATTTCACAAGTTTTCCATCAAATCATGCTCTATTCCTAAGTTTTCAGATGGCCCATCATAAGGCCACCACCCCAACTATATGCAAGTTTCTGCTGTGTGGGATAAAGTGAGATATCCACCAGAAATACTAGGTAAAACATGTGGGCCTAGACTAAGACATCCCCAAGATGTTACAAACTACCCCCAGCAATATTTTGCAGCAAAGCATCCAAAAAAGAGATTCTAAATCCCTTCATGCTCATAAAAGAATTGACACACAAGGTCACCTGTTCATTTTTCTAAGCTTATTTTAAATATTGAAGGTGAAGTAAATAGTTGCTCCCTTAGTATCAAAATATAAGAGCTTTTTTTGACACTATGACAGTGTTCAAAAAAACATCTTATATTTTGATACGAAATATAAGACGTTTTCCATAGTGTCAAAACACGTCTTTTATTTTGATACAGAGTGAGAGATGTAAGCTACTTCAAATTTATGAGATGAAAAATTGTGTGTGCTCTTCTTAAATTCAATTCAGTAGAGATGTAAGCTACTTCGTCATTTCATAACATCGAGTTAGATAATCCTCAACTAAAAGAATTAGATAGTTATGATGTTCAATTTCCCATTAGACATATGATAACAACAAGTTAGATAATCCTCAACTAATTTTTTTCGAAAACACTAACGCCCACACGTGTGGGCGTTAGCCAACTCGCTCACACGCGTCAATCGTCGTCCATTCTTATTTGCATGAATCTTGGAACGAAGCTGGTGATTTTGTGTGCCATGTAGGACAAGTCGATTGTGTGGCATGTAAGATAGTTCGCCCGCACGCTGATTTCATTCCGAAGTCGGCAGTTGCGAGTCCGAGCGTGCGGCGCAACTGTCGTCGCGCCCGCATGCCACGCCCGTCATCGGTTGCCGTATCCCTCGTCTCGCCACTTTGCTCTCCACTCGCGGTTTAGTTTACTCCCCTCCACATTCACTTCTCCCTAACTCACCCATTCACACCAGTTGCAATCGATTGCGAGGAGAAGGCGATGGCGGAGGCGGCAGAAGAGTCGGCCGCATTCACGGCCATTGCTGGGGCTCGCCGGACCGGAGTGTCGTCGCCGGAGAGCCGTAGATTGAAGGTAAGGCTCCTTCCCGTGCTCACATTTTCCTGCCCGCAATTTTGCGCCCCCTCCCTTTTTTAACAATTTCCGATTGAGTTTTGTCGAGACTCCGGCCGATTCAAGGTGCTCCGGCGTCCCCGTCGGTGGTGGAGTCGCGTGCTTGCCATCTAGGGCGGCATTGCGCAGTTTTGTCACCGCCGCGGCGGCAGTCATGCCGGTGTGGGCCAAATCTGTCCCCGTCCATGTCCTGCAGCCTAATTCGTTGTTTGCCTTGTGATTGAGCGGGCGATTTTTGCAGATGTTAGATATGATTTGCCTCTAAATGCTCTTGTCATCAGTGTAGTGATTATTGCGTTTGTTAAATTTCATGGTATGATAGTTGCGAATGAACCCTAGATCTAGGTAGTTGCATTTCAAAGCGTAGGATAATGGCAGCCATGGCATTTTCAACATCTGTCATCACTGATGGCAACTAATTTCCTGATCAACTATGTCAATTGCCACGAATATGCTTACCATGTTATAACTAATTTTTTGAACACACTTTGTTGTTGCCATGCCACTATCAGCACCGATGGCGACTAATTTCGTGATCAAGTGTGTTAGTTGCCACGAATATGCTTTACATGTGGCAACTAATATTTTGTGAGCACACTATGTCTGTTGCCATGACATTATCATCACTGATGGTGACTACTTTCCTGAACAATCGTGTCAGTTTTGCCACGACTATGCTTCCCATCTGGCAACTTATTCTTATGAGCACACTATGTCTGTTGTCATGCCATATCCAGTACTCAGTTTGCGCTTGCTATGCTGGCTTGTGATACCTGAATTTTTCTTGACTGAATTACATGGAAACTCATTTTTATGTGAGGCTAGTGAGTGAGTTACCACATTAAATGCTGTGTAATGGAAGCTGTCTACCTTTTTTCATATGCCTTGTATTTGACACGGCAACTTTCAACATAGTATAGTTGCTGCTTGTGAATACATGGCAACTCATTTTTATGTGAGGACAGTGAGTGAGTTGCCACATTACATGTTATGTAGTGGAAGTTGTCTGCCTTTTTTTCAAATGCATTGTGTTTGACATGGCAACTTTGATCATTGTACATTTGCTTCTTGTGAATACATGGCAACTCATTTTTATGTGATGCCAGGGAGTGAGTGGCCTTAATACATGTTGTGCAGTGGAAGTTGTTTGCCCTTTTTTTGAGTGCCTTGTGTTTAACATGGCAACTCGAACATTGAAGATGTGTTCTGTACATTTCTTTATGAAGCCAATGTGTTAGTTGCCACATCTCATGTTGGACACTCCTAGTGGGAGTGAGTGTTCAAATGCTCTGCCTCATTTTCCACTTTAATTGGAGCCAACATGGCAACTAGACTATGCGAGCTGGCAAGTGCTCCCTTGAGAAACACGTACATGTCCAGTTGCCATGTTTCTGTAGTTGCTCTTCCATTTGACTATTTTCTGCCTTTCTGTGCATGTTCAGCACATGGCAATTACTGCCCTCTTCACGTTTAAACTTTGGGCAACCATGGAGTTTTTATTTTTGTTCATCAATGATACCCAGTGAATATTTTACTTTATGCATTTCTTTCTGTATCTGTCGGCTGTGTTTTCATTTCGGCATAATGTGTGTTTTGTTCTTGTTGCAGCACAATGGCTCGTGGCGACCATCAAGATGATGATGATGACTTCATGGATGCACCGCAACAGTATCGCCCGACTGGTCGGGCAAAAGATGGCGAAGAGGTAACTTTCCACCCCCCATATGTTTTCAATATCACATTGTGTTTTCAATCTTCGGTTAGAACTAAATTTTTCATGACATTGAACATGGCAACAAATGATCCTTTTGCTATTATGCAGAAGAAGAAACGTCATTGCAATAGGGCTTCGCAAGAATGCCTGACCATTTTGAATGAAGGATTCACTGATGAGCAGAAGGGAGCTGCCGGTGCCATGGGGATGCAGGCTCTGATGGATGTTCGCTGCAAGAACTTAGTGAACCCTGTATGCGACTGGCTCGGTGAGATTTATGATCCTACCTCCAGAGAATTTGTGATTCCGGGACGGGGAAGACTGCCTTTGGATGAGGATTCGGTGTTCTGCACTGTGGGTGTGCCCCATGGAGAAATCAAAGTCCCGTATGAGGTGAACAATAAGAATGAGGAAGCCCTGTTCCCCCGTTTGTTTCCTGGGATGTCAAACATGCCGAACACGACTGCGCTGGCAACTTCGCTAGAGGGCATGACAACCCATGGCGAGGTATTTAAGATGAAGCTGCTCATGTACTTGATCTCAGCTGTCTTTTTGCCTACCACGTCTCTTCGCCCAAGCAAAAAGTGCTTCCCCATCCTGGTGAATGCTCTTTCTCAACTTGTTTGTTCCCTTCAATTCTTTTTTGATTCCGATGTCATCTATAAGCTAGTCACTGCTAGTTTTTTGATGCTTTCATTTGAATGCTGACGCGGCAAATTTTGTTGTCCTGAATTGTTGTGTCGTGCAGGCGAAGCTGAAAGCGTGAAGAAAATGAATTGGTGTAAATTCATCACTGACTTCCTTCAAATGCATTCTCAACCAAGATGTACCAGAAGGGTTGTCGCTTGCACCTAATGGTATTTTTCCCCACTCTTTTGCAAATACTCTTATCACGGTTCAATGATTTTTCCTAAATCAACGTCACAGCGGTTGATAAGTGTGAACCGTACAAGATCGTGCATGGCAACCGTACAAGATCATGAACGGCAACCCTTTTGTTTCATTTTTTATGCGAATCCTTTTACATGCGAAAGTGACTTTTGATTAATCCATGGCAAATGTTTGTTGCTGCCTACAAGGCAATAGCATTTTCAACAACACAATAAAGTGTTCATTTCATGCATTCAATCTTTTTTATACAATCTGTATGGCAACCATGATGCTGAGGTGGTGGCAGCTACCATCATAACAAGATGGCAACTGTCAACAAAGCATGATGGCAAATAACATAGATAGATGCCAAATCTTTTTCTTTCGTCCTCTTCAACTTGATGACTCAAGATGGCAACCATCATGCTTCCTTTTCACCATAGCATGATTGCAACTCACATAGCTTCCTTTTTATTGTGTGTACCAGCATTATTCAACAACACAAAAAAAATGTTTTATTTCATTCATGCATTATCTCTTATACAATCTGCATGGCAACTACCAGTATAACCAGATGGCAACTGCAACACAAGCATGATGGCAACCAACATAGATAGATGGCAAATCCTGTTATCTCCATTCTCTTCAACTTGATGACTGGAAGAAAGCTACATAAGCTTCCTTTTTCACTATAGCATGTTTGAAAATGACATAGGTTCCTTTTTTGTGTATACCAGCTCATGTATGTTGATGCTCTTGATCTGTCCACTGTTGACTTTACCGGGATAGGAGGCCCGCCGCCTACACATTAGTTTGCTGTCTCTGCATGGACGGACGCTGCTGTCAAGGCTGTGCTTGCCGCAGACAGGATAACCGATACGAAATATGGAAAACTACAGGTTAGTTTTGCCTTCTCTCTTGCACGGCATTCTTCAATTTCGGATGTAGTATAACATGTGAAAAATCCCCGTACGGCAATCATGTATGACAAACAAGAGATAAATACCTTTGGCAGGCATGGTTGTCTGCACATGGCAACCATGTATGACCACATATGGCAACTCCGCCATCCGTGCCGAAAGTCCTTTTTTATTTTCCTCTTTTTTGCAATACATGAATTGTTAGTCACTACACCTTAGTTCTCTCTCACGTCTTAGCTATTTTTTGCTGGTTTACAGCTGATGGCCAAGAATGCTATAGACTACAGTGTGTTTGGTGGGCCACAAAACTTTGGCAAGTGGATGGATGTGCATTCAGCTCCATCTTGTCCTACTGAGGTAATAAAGGATGTTCATTTTTTTTGGAAATTGTGTTTTCTCTTTTGCATTTTTGATATATATCTTATGGTTGTTTTGGTTTTTTGTTCTTACGCACGTGACTCTAATATCTTTGGTTTTTTGCTACTTTTCTGTTTTTTGTGCTCAGGCGAGGGCACCTGTTGAGCATCTAGTTGGGCAGTTTGCCTCCGGCATGACCAGCTTGCTCGGGAAGTTGGTGGGTTGGACGGTGCTTAATGGCTCCGACAGCGACGTGGTTGCGAGGCAATTCACATCATCCGTTGAAGAACGGACACACTGACCAACTGGTTGCCATGGCCGGTACGACTACAACGGCTCACAAGAGCTTCCTGACACGCAAGATGATCTAGATGGAGACGCTGGTCTCGACAAGGACGACGACAATGACATGGAGAATGTGCAAGATGCAACCGACGGCGATGAACATGGTGAAGTTCGTGCAGGTGGTACGAAGGGTAAGGCTGCAGTAGATGTCCCTCCAACGGAGGAAGCAGTTGAACAAACAGGTGCGGGAGACACGGGGGTGTCGCTGTCAAAGAGGGGCAGAGTTCCAGAGGATGTTGGGCAGGGCCCTGTTGGCAAGAGGTCTAGGACCGATCCCGTAGCTGCTAGGAGGAGGTTCGACATCTATTTAGTGTTTTGTTTTTCTCTCCTTTTCAACAGACCAGCCCTCTTTTTCATTGTTTTGCTAAGCGTGGCATGATTTTTGTGTCTCACACTTGGTATCCTTTTTTTCCATATTTTCTACGTGCAGCGAGGCGACAGCCGGTGGACGAGCAGTTAAGAAGAAACAAGCACCAACGCCAACCCGTGCTTCTTCTTGATGGAATAAGGGAGCTCCCACTATTGGTGACACCACTTCCACTAGGTCGTCTCCCCGTATATCGACGTCAAACACCGGCGATCCTGTCGTGTTGGAAGACTTGAGGAAGACAATCAAGAAGTAGGTTCTCCCTGTTTTTGTATTTGTCATAGTGCTATTCTTTTGTTTGATTCATTCTAGATCATACCGAACTTTTCCAGTTGATACATTTTTGCGGCAACTGCCCGTCTGCTTTTCGTTGCAGCTGTTCAGTTCTCCATATGGGCTAGTGCCATCAGTACCACATGGCAACTTCTTTTTTTCTCATGATTTATTTTTTTTTGCTGCATGGCAACTCCTGTTTGTAATCCATGGCAATTGCTAAGTAGGTCACATGGCAATTCTTACCCCACTCATATGGCAACTAGCAGCTCTCTAGTGGCTTCCACCCCCCAGCATTTGTCTTGTGTGCTCATCCATACCTTGTTCTCAAATGGCAGCTCTGGCACATCACACATTTTTCCATTTTTAAATATGACTATCATGGCAACTATTTTTGTTCAAATTTTTCATACTCTTCATGCGCTTTCTTGCAGGGTGAAGAAGACTACTACACGCGTGACCAAGCAGAACGGTAGAGACCCACTCAAATGCATCCATTCAAAGCTGTCGACAGGCGGCAACTCAGATGTTCATGAGGCACCAGTCGAGAAAACTAATGTTGCACCGTCCACTGTTCCCACCAGCTCTGATGCAAGTGGCCTACCATCTCCGCCGGTTGCATATGTGCAGGCTCCAACAACAGGCATATGTACATCTGGTAGTGATGAGTCAGTATCTGCCAGGACTGCTGAGATATTGCCCACTCTGTTGGCAATGAGGGATGCTGCTGTGACCCCTGCCACCCGATCAGCAAGTGTTGAAGTGGATGCTCCCGATATGAACCTAGGCAAGGAAGATTCCCGCTCATCTAATACGGATTCCAAGCGCGTGGCTGCCGGTACTTATGCGTCCACAAAAGAAGGGGTTGCAGCGACAATTCAGAATGAGATGCCATCCACAGGCGAGACTCATGGCACAACAGCTCCAGCTTCTGGTGGTCCAGAGGTTGCTACGGTGACCGTTGCGCGAGCTAGTCTTCCACCTAGGCATCGTAGCCCCCGCAAGCAACCTACAGACATACCCAATGCACTAGATGTAGCTAGGAGTAGCAGAGATGACTCTGGTTATGTGCCTGCTTCCACACTGTTCCCGCCACCTGCCAGAAGCAATGTTATGGAGAAAACGGAAGTCCGGGGTACAACTGAGGCACGCAGCATGCCGGGCACGACTGACGGAGGTAACGTCTGGAGCAGACTGCGTCTCTCAGCACTGCGGAGAACCCCAGATTAAATATGTGCACTTCTAAGCTACCAGTCAACATTGGTGTCCCGTACAGCCCAAACAAAAAGATTGGCAAGAAAGGTGTTGATGATACCGCTGGCAGCACGCCCAGCCCTACTAATAAGCCTGATGATACTGCAACAGACGAGGCAGAAATGTTCGTTAATCTGTCACCCCTGGATTCTGCCGGACATCTCGTTCGCGGTCCGGCTGGTAGGGAGGAGAGGCACCCAATGGCCTTCACCCCACCGAGCTTTAGCCTTGGCATCGATCGCAGTCAAGATGAACCAGTGGCGCAAGACCCTATGCCGGTTGCCTTTGATTTCCCGGCAGGCATGGCCCCAATGATGGCACAACCAATGGCTGAGGGAAGGAAGGCTGTGAAGTTTGCAGAGCCAATAGTTCAAGGTACATTTTTTTGCATGTTTATCATTTCGGTTTCTACATTTTTTAGTCTGAAGTTTGTCACAAGCTTTTTTTGTTTGTCACTAGTGATGGCAAATCTGATCTGATGCACATGACAGCTAGAGTTGCTGCAATATGGCACCTACAGTTTGTTGCCATGTTGCAATTCCGTTCGCCAAGCACATGGCAACTGCAGTTGTTGCCACATGGCAATTACAGTTGTTGCCACATGGCAAACGCAGTTGCTGCCACATGGCAACTGCAGTTGCTGCCATATGGTAACTGCAGTTGCTGCCACATGGCAACTCACTACTTTTTGCACCTACATTTCATATTCTGCGTCCTTTTTTATGCTAAATTTTTAAGTTGTATGATTAACATATATTATCATCAATTAACAGGCTCACTTAATGTTGGGTGTTTCTCTTGTTCTTTAAGAACATTTATTCAAGATGCCTTAGAAAAATCAGAGCCTTTTTATCCCGGTATGATACTTGATAGGCTGGAAAGTTTTGGTGGCGACTTTGTATCAATAGATCAGGTGCAAAAAGACCCTACAGAATTCCTTAGGCGAGTATCTTATCTTGCTCATTGCTTCCTATATTATATTTCAACTACAATGAATGTGATGTGTAAGTTTCCTGAGTAGGGAACTATTGCGTAAGTTTGGGGAAGAGATGGACAAGCACCCTAAAAATGATACGATACAACATGAGCTATTTGATGGAGCCATACTAACAAAGGTAGATGTTATTTCATTCTAAATTTATAACAAAAGTTAGCTTTTGTTATAACCAAAATATAACTGTAAATTATTGCATGTCTTCGAAGTCGGAATGCATATGTGGAGGGAAAGATAAAAGCGATGAAGAACCTTTCACCGTACTTGAGATACATGTCCAGCCGGATGGTCAAGCTTGTCATACAAGCTTAAAAGACATGATGGATGATTACACTTCCAAAAAAGACTCGACTTCAAAATGCACAAGGTAAATTTTGTGTGATAATTCTTGTGATCAATCCCAATGAAAGTGTGTATTGATCAATTCCTTAATCCAATTTAAGGATTTCTGTGCAGATGCAATCTCCCGATGTTGAGCGATCAACGTAAAATCGTCCGAGACCCAGGAATCTTGATCATTTCCCTTGCCCGAATGATCCATCGTAAACATTAGTATTCAATGAAGGTCAGGAATGGTATTGACTGCCCCATGGAGCTGGACATTTCTCCGTATATGAGTGATAGTGCTGAAAGCACTGAACATAAATATGACTTATATGGTGTCATTGAGCATTTAGGGGGGCCGTAAAGGGACTATTATAAAAATCCAACCAAACACCATGGGCACTTCATTTCTTACACCAGATGTAATAAACAATGGTACAAAATCGACGATGCTAATGTAGGTTCCGTGTTCACAACTAGTAATTCCCTTTTACCATTATACGCCTAACTGCATTACAGCCTAGAATTTATATATTTTAAACTGGGTCTATTTGCAGGTTACCACTTTGACTAGGGAGCAGGTCAGAACTAAAATGAGGAGCAGTTCTGTCTTAATTTATACAAGGTATCTAAGAAGTTTGTGAAATGAATTATCTTGCTAGAGCACATGAAACTATGGAAGTCTAAATATGTGCTTCATTTCCATTTCCAGGAAAACGGGAGAAGATTGTGAACCACATTTTGAACACACATTTGAACAAACAATCGAAAGGAATGTGTACTCTCATATGTCATCCGATAAATCTCCAAGTGAAGAAGGTATGGTCCCAAAAGGTTAAAATCCCCTATATAAAAATAGATGAAGATTTCTTTGATTACTATGTACCAAAATGCTCTGTTTGTGCATTTGTTTGTGTGCAGTATCAAATTAGTATGTAAAAAATCTAAACTGTGTCAAATGTGGGCTTTCATGCATGTATTTGTTTAAAACAAGGGTCATTTCATTTTCTTGATGCATTTTGATCTACTTTCTTGTAGAAGCTTCCCCCAGTGACTCAAATGACAGCAAGTTATGTGACTCAAATGACAGCATGTTATGTAAGGGACGTACTGCAGGCGGTTTGTCTGTGCTTAGAAATCTGGAAAGTAAATACCTCATATTGCAAGATATGACAAAGGAAGAGGTCAGAAAGAAGATAAGTGATTTACTTGTGGATTGTACACGTGAGGAACACACATTCAATGTGCCAATAAAAACAGGAGCCACTTATGTTCATGAACTTCAGGCATACTGTGAACTTAAGTCAACAAAACCACCACGCTCCATTTCCTCCACCAGTAAATCAACCAGGACCAGGATGTCGGCGTTGAGAGTTTACGAGCTTCTCACTAGTATCTTAGAACACTTGGATGACGGCCCAGTGCAGATGACAGGGTTGAAGTATCAGCAGGGCCCACAGTTTGTAGCAAGAAAAAACCACGGCCTACAACCTCTATCCAATAAGACACAATGGTTCCGAGACATAGTGGATACAGTGTGTCGGATGCTCGGAGCAACAAGAGAATCATTGTATATCTTCCCTAGTCATAAGGGAAGGATAATGGGTCCTATTAAAATGAAAATAAAGGGCATTACCCATATTGATTGCACGGATGGTAAAGTTCATTTGATCCCAGCGGATTCTCATCTGATTGATGAAATTTGGGGACCCAAGGATCTCAAGTTTATATTGATAATAGAGAAAGAGCCGACAATGGAAAAGCTAAAAGCAAGGAAATTTGCTGAGGTGCACAAGTGCATAATTATGTGTGGAAAAGGACACTCAGATATGGCAACAAGAGGTCTTGCATACAAGTTATCGTTGCGCTTTCCTGTCCCAGTATATGGCTTTGCAGATCATAATCCAGGTGGGGCATTTATTATGCTTACCTACAAATATGGGTCCAGAGGAAGGTCTTATGATAATTTCGGAGTGACCGTTCCCCGCCTACAGTGGATTGGTATGCACACACATCAGTGTTATGGACTCAAGTTAGTAGGTCATACTAGGAATGCTCCAGAGGGTTCGACAGAATTAAATGAAGCCGACAAAACAAAACTGGAAAATTATTTAAATGACATGCCCCTTGGGTTCACATCAGCGCAAGATGATACGTCAGTGCAACAAATAGTCAACAGTGGGTTTAGAATGGATATTGAACCAGTGTATCCATATGGGAAAGATCTTGTAGAACTCGTAACTTGTCTCATGCAACAACATAAGGGTAATGTTTTTCCCTTGGCAGTTATCATCCTTTCTGATATATGTTTATATATTCATTTTTTAAATGACCTGCACAAACTCATTTTTTATGCTCTTAACCTTCAATGTCATGTCCATAACCTTCAATGTCATGTCCATGTGGTTAAAGTTTACTTAAATTTCATGTTCATGGTTAATTTTTATATTTTCCTTATTTACAGGTTCTCATTCAGCAGCAAATGGAGCTCCTACCGCGTGGCCATTAGGTTCGTTCCAACTTAACCACCCTAATACTATTATTTGAGAGGCAACTATAGAATGGCATTGCTCATGTTTTGTTTGTAATGATCTTTTCATCAAATTCGAGTGCAGCATTAACAAGTCCATCGAAGAGAAACCCCATTAGAAGAGAGCTTGCAGATTTCGACAAACGTAGATTTCAACTGGGTAAGAGAGTCGAGAGAGCGCATAAAACTAGAGTTCAAATGGGTAAGAAACTCAATCTGGGCCGCTTCAAATTTCTTTGTTCCCCCACAAAGTCCCCCCAAAAAGGAGAAGGCAGGCCCGGGGCAAACAGCCCAAGCAGGTATAATTGCTTTGTTGGGTTCCAAGCTACGTATTACTCTAGAATTGTCACTGCTAATGCCTGGCAATGCTTGTAATATGTTTATTGCAGTGAAAGCGAGGAACCCAGTAAGGGCTTGTTCGGTTGAGGTGGATTTGAAGGGGATTGAGGGGAAATTAATCCCCTGCAAGCCAAAATCCCTGCAAATCCCCTCCAATCCACCTGGGGTTGGGATTAACCGAACAAAGCCTAAGGGAGTCAAGACTGATGTGAGGCTCAACTACGAGAGGTACTAGCAGCACGGGTCCATAGAAAACCGGCCAGTAATCCATTCTGCTGATTCCCCAACAAAGAATTCCCTCGAAATAAGAAAAGGCAGCTCCGGGGCAAACATCCCAAGTAGGAACGGGTGCAGGTATAATTGGTTTGTTGGGTTCCAAGCTGTACATATTACTCTAGAATTGTCACTGCTAATGCCTGGCAATGCTTGCGATATGCTTATTGCAGTGAAAACAAGGAAGGGAGTAAGAGAGTCAAGCCCAAGCGTGATAAGGGTGACGAGCTCATGCCACGCCAGCAACACTTGCCCGAAAAAGCAGTCCCTCCCAAAAAGAAAAGGGAGCCCAGAGGCAAACAGCCCAAGTAGGATGGGTTGCAGGTATAATTTGGTTTGTTGGGTTCCAAGCTCCGTATTACTCTAGAATTGCCGTTGCCAATGCCTGATAATGCTTGTGATATTCTTATTGCAGAGGAAGAAAGAAGGCAAAGCACGAATGAGAAAAGGAGAGAACTGGTACATGCAATTCCAAAGTTTGTAGAACCTGATTTCTCTCATGTTGTGTTGGAACTCTATTGGTAAGCTATGCACTTTGAATTATATTTTGGACGTGTATCTCGTTGCAACGAATCTATGCTTACTTAAGCCATGTGATGCATGGGCTTGGTGAAGTCTCTTACCTATATGATGTATGGGCTTCTTTGAATTGTATTTGGACCTTTTATTTCACTTTGGCTGTTGTGCACTTGCTTTGGAACTCAGCCTACATATCATGGTTATGGTGAAAAGTAAAATACAGTTCCACTTAATATCTATCATAAAAGAAAAGAAGAGTTCTGCTGATACATTTTGTTCATTTACTAAAAAACGGTGCATTCTCGCCATGCTCTGTGCCACGCTGTGATGCATTGTTTCTTAGTTCAGATTTGTTGTTTCTGAACTCTGGATACGACTCCTAGGACATGTCCTACAGTGCATCAGCTACATTTACAGTCCCTGGTTCTGCCTTCCTTGGCCCATCTTAGGACTTGTCCGGAGCACCCCCAGTTGCGATCTAGATCTCTTTACTACTTGTGCTAAAGTTCCATGTGTGTGGCTATGCCTGTGACGAGCATATATAGGACTTTTCCGTAGCTCCCCCAGACGCGTTCATTGTGTTCCCATTTTTATTGTTCATTGTCTTCCGTTGGCACATTTTAGAACTTGTCCTGACCGTGGTCCGTGGGCAGCTGCGTTGTATCATTCTCTGCTGTGGGCATTCCCCCTTAACTTAGGCTTGTCCAACTGTTCTCTATATTCTACCCCCTCCGTCTCATAATGTACGACATTTTTTGACACTACATTATGAGGTGGACAAATGCTCAATATAAAAGTTATGCATCTCATTGAGAAGAACAAATTTGATTATTTTTTTACCATGTCAAACCAAGATCATGGGCAACTTCTAGAGTAGTGGAAAAAACCTAACACAATTTACCTAGGAAGCGGTGGAAAAAATATCACCTGGCCTCACACCAGACAAGTCCGGTGCAGTGCCTGAACAAAATGATGTTGGCTGGCCCTTAGACATGACATATCCTAGGTAGTGCCTGAAGAAAATGATATCACGTGACCTAAGTCAGGACATCTCCGGGTCATACTTACATACTCCCTCCGTTCCTAAATACAAGTCTTTGTAGAGATTCCATTATGGACCATATACAGATGTATAAAGATGTATTTTAGAGTATAGATTCACCCATTTTGCTCCGTATGTAGTTCATAGTAAAATCTTTAGAAAGACTTATATTTAGGAACGGACGGAGTATATCTCTGTTGACAACAGCTTTCGTCTTGCACAAAAACGTGATCGAGATGATCTTAAATGAATAACTGAGCAACATGAAAGTTGTGCGCCTCGTCAAAGCAAATAGTTGTGCGCCTCATACTTCGATGTCATGTATAGCCTGCGAGGCCAGAACGAGTTAGCGCTCCTTTTTGTGCAATTATTTGTCTTGCACAAAATCGTCATCAAGATTGATCTTAAAAGTACTGGATACAATATGTGATGGTAATTAGCACACTTAAGATTTTTTTTAGAACAACTCACTTTAACCAGACAGAAGGAGGTTTGAAGTTTTAGAAAATGCTAAGCTTCTTACTTACTCATCTCAAGGATATTTGTCAATAATAGTAAATCAACATGATCAATTTTAACAATTTATACTCATGGATCTTTCTTCAACATATTATCTTTACTTTACAGAATAGGTTGGCTCAAGGAAATCTGAGTGAACATAAGGGATTGCCATGCGTTTTTTTTGTTGGCTGCTGAAATACTTGGTGACTTGAAACCTTATTTTCAATTCCTCTTATGATGGTGCCCATTTCTTTATTATTATGGTTGTTTTCACAATCACAAGTTCGTGAAAACTTCAATTCCATGTCACCAAAAATTTAAACAATTTAATTGGCAACTTTGTGACCCACACCGATGGTAGTTTACTTTGAGTGTCGGAGCTTCAACAAAATTGAGCGGGGGCTAAACGAGTCTTTGAGAGAGTTGAGGGGGTTAATTTAGCATATTATGTCAATTTTAGCATATATATAGTGGTTAGTATTAACTGTTATGTGAAGAAGATTAAAATAGCTGGGGAGGTGGGGGGCATCTTGTCGCATGCTACAGAGTTTTTCTTCCATTAGGAAGAGTTTAAGCCGTCATGGTATGGTGAGTTGGCGGCCGAGGAAGACTCGGCATGAAGGCCAGCCGCCCGGTGGTATGGAACGTAGTGGTAATAGTACGCACCCCGCTCCGAAACAAAGAAAAAGATGGCCCGGATTCTGAACACATTGCGTAATATTACTCTGAAGAATGGAGAGGAGCTCCGCGCGGGGGGTGACTCATGTTGGCCTTAACTAAGCCCCGCCTCTGTATGAAAGTATAGTGGACACTTATGGGAGTGACTAGATTTAAGGAGGTTGGATGCACAAGCAAAACTCACGTAGTACAGGGCCATTGGCTAGCAAAGATAAAAAATATGTTGGAGGATTCATAATCATTAAATGTTGAAGATAGTATACTTGCATTTGATTATTTCACTACTTTGTACTAAGTTTCATGATTGCTAAAGTGACCAATGTGTGTTTGTTAATTCTCAATAGCTTTTAACCATTAAAACTTCCACATGTAAAGTCATGACCTCCAATTAGATAATTCTGTGAAATTAAACTGCGGCGTTAGAATATATAATAATAAAAGCAAAAGGACAATAGCATGTCATTTCTTAACTATATAACCTCGCACCAACGGATACATTGATGGATCACTCCGAAGGAGCAGATAACACACTTTTAATCCTAATTGTTTAACCAAGAATTAAAGAAGCTAAGCTGGCCTTGTTTCTGAGAGTATCGAGGCTTAATCAAGCCTTTGTGGCATCTTGACACGTGTGCATTTGTTCTTCTCTTTTTGACTATTTTTACTACTTTCTAAGATTTACACGTGTGAGTATACCTGGCCATGGCAGCCCGGCCCGGATGACTCGACCCGACCATGCCCACGGGCCGGGTCTGGGCCTAATTTTGAGCCTGATGATCGAACTAGGCCGGGCTTGGGACTGTCATATTTACAATTTAAGGAAGAGACCTGGCCCAAGGCCCGACATGCTTTTTGACTGATGGGCCAGGCTTGGGCCTAATTTTAGGCCCAATGGTTGGGTCGGGCTTGGGCCTAGGTTTTCTGTGTCGGGCTTTGATAGGTCCGGCCCGACGGATGGCCAGGTATACATGTGAGATTAGTTAGATCCACGTAAATAAATACGTGGTGATTTTTCATCATGCCACCGCCTTTTGAGATGGTAACGTTTTGGATGTGGTCGCCTCTTCTTCTCTTTTTTTTCTTAGCGAAGTATCGAGTGAAAATAGTATTAAGTGAAAATCTGGAAATTCCATCATGGTCCATCCGATATACACTAATGAACGGCACCGTTCAAAGGTGGGATCTCTAACTATCCACTTAGCGATAACCCCTGTTCCCCGGCCGTCCCATGGGGCCGCTGCCGCGGGGAACGCCACGGCGGTTTCGAGCCTTCCTGCGGCTGCGAGGCACGAGGCGGGGCGGACACAACGAAGCCAGCACGCACCGCGTCAGGGCTTTCATCGGCAGGGAGGGCTCCCAAGGACCTGAGGCGGGGACGCTGCCCCGGCGTAAGGCAAGGATATCTATGACGTCCGCCCCGGCAACTTCACCGACAACGCAGACCGTGTATCGGAGGAGTGGGACTGCGTAGGTGAGACGCACGCGACAGACCAGCCACAGCGGTGAAGTCAAGCGGCCTGGTGTTTCCACTGCATCCGAGCTGCTGCGCCACGATGACAGTGATCGACGAGTGTGACCTGCAGGGTAGCCGCGTCCATCACACAATAGACTCGAGCGGCCACCCTGTCATCGTGGCGCAGATGCGTCAACCTCGAGTGGCAACACGCGGAAGCGGGCTGCCCCCATGCTATGCTTCACTGCATGATCAGGCTCGCTACATTAGTTGCATTTCTGGACAGCCATCGCAGCCTTCAACAACTCACATGTGTACAACACTGTGATCATCTTCTTTGCAATACGAGCAGATATCTGTTTTCTTCTTTAGTCCAGGTTTCCTTTTGGGCTTGGTTTCTTTCTTCTCGTCTGTTTTTGCCTTCTTCTTTTGAGCATCTTCTCGTTGCTCAAGTAAAGTCTTTCTTCTTTTAGACTTCTCCGTCGGTCGCCCTTTCTTCGGCACACGTGGTGGGTTTTGAAGCATGGGTACCTCCCCGGTATCGTGTGATACGTGTGTGGTAGCTGCTTGTTGCTGCTGCATGGGGCAATCTGGTTGCTTCTTTCTTGGATGTTTTGGTTGTTGTTTCTTTGGTTCAAGTGGTGTTTGTTGCTGCTGCATTTGGGGATGTTTTTGTTGATGAGTTGCCCCCCTTTGATGCATTGTTGTTTGCTGCCTTCCCCCCTATGTTGTGCTCTCATGTTGATCTGGTTGCTGCTATTGCGCTTCCCGCAGCTCTGGTAGTTCCCCTCTCCTTGCTGCAAGTATACTGGGCTCAAGCGCATGAGCTGCATCATTTAGTATTTTGTAGGCAACATCATTGCTACAAGCTTGGCAGGCCAACCATGTGAATTTTCTGCACAACGAGTTGTACTTGAGTGTATTGTTCGAAGGGAGCCCGAAATCGAGAAGATGGCCGCTACTGTTGGGAAACGTAGTAATTTCAAAAAAAATCCTACGCACAAGCAAGATCATGGTGATGCATAGCAACGAGAGGGGAGAGTGTTGTCTACGTACCCTCGTAGACCGACAGCGGAAGCGTTATGACAACGCGGTTGATGTAGTCGTACGTCTTCACGGCCCGACCGATCAAACACCGAAACTACGGCACCTCCGAGTTCTAGCACACGTTCAGCTCGATGACGATCCCCGAACTCCGATCCAGCAAAGTGTCGGGGAAGAGTTCCATCAGCACGACGGTGTGGTGACGATCTTGATGTTCTACTGTCGCAGGGCTTCGCCTAAGCACCGCTACAATATTATCGAGGATTATGGTGGAGGGGGGCACCGCACACGGCTAAGAGAACGATCACGAATATCAACTTGTGTGTCTAGAGGTGCCCCCTGCCCCTGTATATAAAGGAACAAGGGGGGAGGAGGCCGGCCCTAGGAGGGGCGCGCCAGGGGAGTAGGATTCCTACTCCTAGTTGGAGTAGGTTTCCTCCTTTCCTAGTCCAACTAGGAGAAGGGGGAAAGGGAGGGAAGAGGGGAAGGAAGGGAGAGAGGGGCCGCGCCCCAAACCCCTTGTCCAATTCGGACTGGGCTTGGGAGGGGCGCGCGCCACCTCCTGGTCCTTCCCACTAAGGCCCATTAAGGCCCATTGCTTCTTCCTCGTATTCCCGTAACTCCCCGGTACCTCCGAAAATACCCGAATCACTCGGAACCTTTCTGATGTCCGAATATAGTCGTCCAATATATCGATCTTTACGTCTCGACCATTTCGAGACTCCTCGTCATGTCCCCGATCTCATCCGCGACTCCTAACTCCTTCGGTACATCAAAACTTATAAACTCATAATATAACTATTATCGAAACCTTAAGCGTGCGGACCCTACGGGTTCGAGAACAATGTAGACATGACCGAGACATGTCTCCGATCAATAACCAATAGCGGAACCTGGATGCTCATATTGGCTCCCACATATTCTACGAAGATCTTTATCGGTCAGACCACATAACAACATACGTTGTTCCCTTTGTCATCGGTATGTTACTTGCCCAAGATTCGATCGTCGGTATCTCAATACCTAGTTCAATCTCGTTACCGGCAAGTCTCTTTACTCGTTTCGTAATACATCATCTCGCAACTAACTCATTAGTTGCAATGCTTGCAAGGCTTATGTGATGTGCATTACCGAGAGGGCCCAGAGATACCTCTCCGACAATCGGAGTGACAAATCCTAATCTCGAAATACGCCAACCCAACATGTACCTTTGGAGACACCTGTAGAGCTCCTTTATAATCACCCAGTTACGTTGTGACGTTTGGTAGCACATAAAGTGTTCCTCCGGCAAACGGGAGTTGCATAATCTCATAGTCATAGGAACATGTATAAGTCATGAAGAAAGCAATAGCAACATACTAAACGATCGGGTGCTAAGCTAATGGAATGGGTCATGTCAATCACATCATTCTTCTAATGATGTGATCCCGTTAATCAAATAATAACTCTTTTGTTTATGGTTAGGAAACATAACCATCTTCGATTAACGAGCTAGTCAAGTAGAGGCATACTAGTGACACTCTGTTTGTCTATGTATTCACACATGTATTATGTTTCCGGTTAATACAATTCTAGCATGAATAATAAACATTTATCATGATATAAGGAAATAAATAATAACTTTATTATTGCCTCTAGGGCATATTTCCTTCAGCTACCACCTGTTGGTATTGTTGCTTGTTTTGACCACCTTTCTAGCAAGTAGCGCTGCGGTATAGCTTGGACATTGAGGTGGACCATTACTCTAATGATGTGTGCACATATGATTCCATGCATCTCAAAACAATTGCAGCTGCACTCAAATGTCTCTTCTGCCAGCACAACATTCACTGTAAATATCTTGGGGTCTTCATAGTAATTTGAAAAGAGCTCAAATCTCATGCTTCCAATGTCAAGAGAAGGAACTGGTTCATCACAAACCCTGTGGAGGCAGTCACTTCTGCTTGAAACTTGCCAAACACGTTGCGGGTGTAGAAACCAACTGCCTGACGCTCAATTCTGTACCGTAAGTAAAGAGGGGTTGTGGTTGCTGCGCCAATGAAAGCTTGATTGTCCTCACAGTCTAGCATAGTCTCTTGCAGCACCTCATACTACTGCACAAACCTCCACACCGAGTCCTGAGGATTAACAAATGTCTTGAAGTAGGAGTTTAGTCCCTCAGACCTCCTGATGTCTACTACACAACCTTCTTCTTGTAGACGTTGTTGGGTCTCCAAGTGCAGAGGTTTGTAGGACAGTACCAAATTTCCCTCAAGTGGATGACCTAAGGTTTATCAATCCGTAGGAGGCGTAGGATGAAGATGGTCTCTCTCAAGCAACCCTGCAACCAAAAAACAAAGAGTCTCTTGTGTCCCCAACACACCCAATACAATGGTAAATTGTATAGGTGCACTAGTTCGGTGAAGAGATGGTGATACAAATGGTATATGGATGGTAGATAAAGTTTTTGAAATCTGAAAGTATAAAAATAGCAAGGTAACTAATGATAAAAGTGAGCACAAACGGTATTGCAATGCGTTGAAACAAGGCCTAGGGTTCATACTTTCACTAGTGCAAGTTCTCTCAACAGTAATAACATAATTGGATCATATAACTGTCCCTCAACATGCAACAAAGAGTCACTCCAAAGTCACTAATAGCGGAGAACAAATGAAGAGATTATGGTAGGGTACGAAACCACCTCAAAGTTATCATTTCTGATCGATCTATTCAAGAGTCCGTAGTAAAATAACATGAAGCTATTCTTTCCGTTCAATCTATCATAGAGTTCGTACTAGAATAACACCTTACGACACAAATCAACCAAAACCCTAATGTCACCTAGATACTCCATTGTCACCTCAAGTATCCGTGGGTATGATTATATGATATGCATCACACAATCTCGGATTCATCTATTCAAACCAACACAAAGTACTTCAAAGAGTGCCCCAAAGTTTCTACCGAAGAGTCAAGAGGAAAACGTGTGCCAACCCCTATGCATAGGTTCATGGGCGGAACCCGTAAGTTGATCACCAAAACATACATCAAGTGGATCAATAGAATACCCCATTGTCACCACGGGTATCCCACGCAAGACATACATCAAGTGTTCTCAAATCCTTAAAGACTCAATCCGATATGATAACTTCAAAGGGAAAACTCAATCCATTACAAGAGATTAGAGGGGGAGAAACATCATAAGATCCAACTATAATAGAAAAGCTCGCGATACATCAAGATCGTACCACCTCAAGAACACGAGAGAGAGAGAGAGATCAAACACATAGCTATTGGTACATACCCTCAGCCCCGAGGGAGAACTACTCCCTCCTCGTCATGGAGAGCGCCGGGATGATGATGATGGCCACCGGAGAGGGATTCCCCCTCCGACAGGGTGCCGGAATGGGTCTAGATTGGTTTTCCGTGGCTACGGAGGCTTCTGGCGGTGGAACTCCCGATCTATTGTGCTCCCCGAAGTTTTTAGGGTATATGGGTATATATGGGAGGAAGAAGTACGTCGGTGGACCTCTGGGCTGTCCACGAGGCAGGGGGCGCGCCCCCCACTCTCGTGGGCAGCCCGGGTCTCTCCTGGTCGAACTCCGATACTCCGTGAGCTTCTTCTGGTCCAAAAATATGTTCCATGAAGTTTCAGGTCAATTGGACTCCGTTTGATTTTCCTTTTCTACGATACTCTAAAACAAGGAAAAAACAGAAACTGGCACTGGGCTCTAGGTTAATAGGTTAGTCCCAAAAATCATATAAAATAGCATATAAATGCATATAAAACATCCAAGGTTGATAATATAATAGCATGGAACAAACAAAAATTATAGATACGTTGGAGACGTATCAGCATCCCCAAGCTTAATTCTAGCTCGTCCTCGAGTAGGTAAATGATAAAAACAGAATTTTTGATGCGGAATGCTACCTAACATATTTATCCATGTAGTTCTCTTTATTGTGGCAAGAATATTCAGATCCATAAGATTCAAGACAAAAGTTTAATATTGACATAAAAATAATAATACTTCAAGCATACTAACCAAGTAATCATGTCTTCTCAAAATAACATGGCCAAAGAAAGCTATCCCTACAAAATTATATAGTCTGGCTATGCTCTATGTTCACCACACAAAATATTTAAATCATGCACAACCCCGATGACAAGCCAAGCAATTGTTTCATACTTTTGATGTTCTCAAACCTTTTCAATCTTCACGCAATACATGAGCGTGAGCCATGGACATAGCACTATAGGTGGAATAGAATGGTGGTTGTGGAGAAGACAAAAATGAGAAGATAGTCTCACATCAACTAGGCGTATCCACGGGCTATGGAGATGCCCATCAATAGATATCAATGTGAGTGAGTAGGGATTACCATGCAACGGATGCACTAGAGCTATAAATGTATGAAAGCTCAACAAAAGAAACTAGTGGGTGTGCATCCAACTCGCTTGCTCACGAAGACCTAGGGCATTTTGAGGAAGCCCATCATTGGAATATACAAGCCAAGTTCTATAATGAAAGATTCCCACTAGTATATGAAAGTGACAACATAGGAGACTCTCTATCATGAAGATCATGGTGCTACTTTGAAGCACAAGTGTGGTAAAAGGATAGTAGCATTGCCCCTTCTCTCTTTTTCTCTCATTTTTTATTTTTATTTTTTTTATTTGGGCCTTTTCTCTTTTTTTATGGCCTCTTTTTTTCTCTTTTTTTCATCCGAAGTCTCATCCCGACTTATGGGGGAATCATAGTCTCCATCATCCTTTCCTCACTGGGACAATGCTCTAATAATGATGATCATCACACTTTTATTTACTTACAACTCAAGAATTACAACTCGATACTTAGAACAAAATATGACTCTATATGAATGCCTCCGGCGGTGTACCGGGATATGCAATGATACATGAGTGGCATGTATGGAGGAATTATGAACGGTGGCTTTGCCACAAATACGATGTCAACTACATGATCATGCAAAGCAATATGACAATGATGAAGCGTGTCATAATAATGGAACGGTGGAAAGTTGCATGGCAATATATCTCGGAATGGCTATGGAAATGCCATAATAGGTAGGTATGGTGGTTGTTTTGAGGAAGATATATGGTGGGTTTATGGTGCCGGCGAAAGTTGCGCGATACTAGAGAGGCTAGCAATGGTGGAAGGGTGAGAGCGCGTATAATCCATGGACTCAACATTAGTCATAAAGAACTCACATACTTATTGCAAAAATCTATTAGTTATCGAAACAAAGTACTACACACATGTTCCTAGGGGGATAGATTGGTAGGAAAAGACCATCGCTCGTCCCCGACCGCCACTCATATGGAAGACAATCAATAAATAAATCATGCTCCGACTTCATCACATAACGGTTCACCATACGTGCATGCTACGGGAATCACAAACTTTAACACAAGTATTTATCAAATTCACAACTACTCAACTAGCATGACTGTGACGCCCCCGATTCAATCGTACACTAATCATACACGCAAACGTGTACGATCAAGATCAGGGACTCACGGGAAGATATCACAACACAACTCTACAAATAAAAATAAGTCATACAAGCATCATATTACAAGCCAGGGGCCTCGAGGGCTCGAATACAAGAGCTCGATCATAGACGAGTCAGCGAAAGCAACAAAATCTGAGTACAGACGTAAGTTAATCAAGTTTGCCTTAAGAAGGCTAGCACAAACTGGGATACAGATCAAAAGAGGCGCAGGCCTCCTGCCTGGGATCCTCCTAACTACTCCTGGTCGTCGTCAGCGGGCATCACGTAGTAGTAGGCACCTCCGGTGTAGTAGGGGTCGTCGTCGACGGTGGCGTCTGGCTCCTGGGCCCCAACATCTGGTTGCGACAACCAGGAAGAAAGGAAAGGGGGAAAAGGGGGGAGAAAGCAACCGTGAGTACTCATCCAAAGTACTCGCAAGCAAGAAGCTACACTACATATGCATGGGTAAATGTGTAAAGGGCCATATCAGTGGACTGAACTGCAAAAAGCCAGAATAAGAGGGGGATAGCTAATCCTTTCGAAGACTACGCTTCTGGCAGCCTCCGTCTTGCAGCATGTAGAAGGGGGTAGACTGAAGTCCTCCAAGTATCATCGCATAGCAATAATCCTACCCGGCGATCCCCTCCTCATATCCCTGAGAGAGAGCGACCACCGGTTGTATCTGGCACTTGGAAGGGTGTGTTTTATTAAGTATCCGGTTCTAGTTGTCATAAGGTCAAGGTACAACTCCAAATCGTCCTGTTACCGAAGATCACGGCTATTCGAATAGATTAACTTCCCTGCAGGGGTGCACCACATACCCCAACACGCTTGATCCCATTTGGCCGGACACACTTTCCTGGGTCATGCCCGGCCTCGGAAGATCAACACGTCGCAGCCCCACCTAGGCACAACAGAGAGGTCAGCACGCCGGTCTAAACCTAAGCACACAGGGGTCTGGGCCCATCGCCCTTAGCACACCTGCACGTTGCGTACGCGGCCGGAAGCAGAACTAGCCCCCTTAATACAAGAGCAGGCTTACGTTCCAATCCGGCGCACGCCACTCAGTCGCTGACGTCACGAAGGCTTCGGCTGATACCACGACGCCGGGATACCCATAACTACTCCCACGTAGATGGTTAGTGCGTATAGACCAAATGGCCAAACTCAGATCAAATACCCAGATCTCGTTAAGCGTGTTAAGTATCCGCGAATGTCGACCAGGGTCAGGCCCACCTCTCTCCTAGGTGGTCGGAACCTGCCCTGTCGCTCCGCCTCAAAGATCCACTCGCGGGTGCTCCTCAAGCCGACCCGTCTTTAGTCACCACATGTATCATGTATAAAGTATATAGTATATACCCGTGATCAACTCCCGAGTGATCACGGCCCGATAGTATAGCATGGCAGACGGACAAGGATGTAGGGCCATTGATGAAAAACTAACATCCTATACTATGCATTAGGATTGCAGGTAAAGGTAACAACAGTAGTAGCAAGGACAGGCTATGCATCAGTATAGGATTAACGGGAAGCAGTAACATGCTACACTACTCTAATGCAAGCAGTATAGAGAAGAGTAGGCGATATCTGGTGATCAAAGGGGGGGGCTTGCCTAGTTGCTCTGGCAAGAGAGAGGGGTCGTCAACTCCGTAGTCGTACTGGGTAGCAGCGGCGTCGGTCTCAGTGTCTAGCGAGAGAAGAGGGGGGAGAAACAATAAATATTTAAGCAAACAGATGCATAGCGATGCATGACATGACAAGTAGCGGTGCTAGGGGTGCCCTATCGCGGTATGAGGTGATACCGGTGAAGGGGGGGAAACATCCGGGAAAGTATCCCTAGTGTTTCGCGTTTTCGGGCAGAGGAGCCGGAAGGGGAAATTTGCGAGTTCGATAGGTTAGGGGGGTGTGGCAGACGAACGGGCTGCGTATCCGGATTCGTCTCGTCGTTCTAAGGAACTTTCATGTTGAAAATAATTTAATCCGAGTTACGGATTAAAAGATATGATTCTCTAAAGATTTTATTAGTTTCTGGAATTTAATTAATTATTTAAATTAATTCGAAAATGGATTTATGACATCAGCATGACGTCATGCTGACGTCAGCAGTCAACAGGGTTGACTGGTCAACCTGACCAGTGGGTCCCACTGGTCAGTGACACATTTTATTTAAACATATTATTTAACCTGATTAGTGTTAATTAGGGGGGTGGGCCCCACTGTCATTGCCTACTTAATAAACTAATTAACAGACCGGATTAGTTAGGTAACTAATGTGTAATTAGTTTAATTAGTTGTTTAAATTAATTAATCAAAATTAATTAAGTTAATTATTTCTTTAATTAATTAATTAATTTTAGTTAGACATATTTTTATATTTTTTTAAAACGTTCTGTGCCGTGGGGCCATTTGGTCAGTGGCCCAGGGGCATAACGGGCGCGCGGGCTTGCGGGCGTCCGACCCAGGAGAGGGTCCAGTGGCATAGACGGGCGCCGGCGCCGGGCGACGACCGGGACCGCGGCGAGGGTGGCCGGAATGGGGCGGCGCCGGCGATGCTGGGCAGCGGGGGGGTGCGGTAGAGGTAGCAGCTGCCGCAGCAGTGGCGGGCGATGCGAAGGCAGGCGGGCACGACGGCCGCTGCGGTCGTGCGCGCACGGGGAGGAGGAAAGTGGGGGCGCGTGCAGGCTTGAGGGCACGCCGGCGCGGCAACGCAGCGGGGGGAGAGGCGGGAGGCGGGGCACGGTGTGCTGCGGTGGTCGAAGCTGACGGGCACGGCGGAACGTGCGTGCAAAGGCCGCAGCCAGGGGGTGCGCCCCGGCGCGGGCGAGCGAGAGGGGAGGCACGGGGCTGTGCGGGGGCGCGTGCGGGAGCAGAGCTCCAGGCGGGGGGGGGGGGCGGAGCCATGGGGCTCGTCCGACCTGAGACGAGGCGGGCGCGAGCGTGCGGCGGAGAGGGGAGAGGAGGCCGAGGGCCTCACCGGGGTGCGTAGGGTCTGGGGAGCGGGGGTTGAGGAGGAAGACGGCGACGACACCGTAGAGGAGCAGTCCGGTGATGGGGGGGTCCGGCGACGGGGAGGTCGAGGCGGAGGCGCGGTCCAGGCGGCGACGGGTGCGCGAGGGAGAAGGGCGAGGGGATCGGGATTCCCCGATCCAGATCCAGCGGGGGGGGAGGAGTGGTGCGAGTGGGGGGTGGGGTAAGCTAGGGTTCGATCGTGGGGGGGGATAAGGGAGGCGTGGGGGGAGGCCGGTTGGGCCTGCGGCCGAAAGGGCCGGCCTGCTGGGCCGGAGCCAAGTGGGGGGGGACTCTCTCTCCCCTTTTTTGTTTGTTTCCTGTTTTCCTTTTATTTATTATCTCTTCTGTTTTAAATCATTTTAAACCATTTAGGCATTTTATAAAAATGTGTTTGCTTTATTATAATTACCCTGGCATTTAACTGCTCACTCCGAACATTTAGTTTAATATTTTGAAACTTTTGCCGTTTGACATTAATTTGAATTAGACTTTGACGTGGTTTCGAATTAACCCGAGATTAGTAACAGTAACCGCAGATGACATGGCATCATTAGGAGAGTTTTACTGTAGCTAGATTACCCAGGCGTTATAAATCTCCTCCACTACAAGAAATCTCGTCCCGAGATTTAGGAGGTAGGAGGAAACAGTGCAGGGTATTCATCGCGAAGACGATCCTCGCGTTCCCAGGTGGCTTCGTCCTCAGAGTGATTCGACCACTGGACTTTGAGGAATTTGATCGCCTTCTGACGTGTGCGGCGTTCAGCTTGGTCAAGAATGCGGACCGGATGCTCTTTATAAGAGAGGTCCTGTTGCAATTCGAGCTCTTCATGATCCACCGCTCGGATTGGATCCTTGAAGCAACGGCGGAGTTGTGACACATGGAACACATCGTGAACCTGAGAAAGGTTCGGCGGAAGCTCCAGTTGATATGCCACCTTTCCACGCCTTTCGAGAATAGTGAAGGGACCGATATAGCGAGGAGCTAGCTTGCCCTTGATCCCGAAGCGGTGAGCACCCTTCATTGGTGTAACTCGAAGATAAGCCTTTTCGCCAGGTTGATAGACCATGTCTTGGTGATGACGGTCATACTGACTTTTCTGACGTGACTGAGCAGTCTTGAGATTCTCGCGAATAATGCGGACTTGTTCTTCGGCCTGTTGGATAATATCTGGACCGAAGAGTGGTCGTTCCCCCGTTTCTGACCAGTTTAGAGGGGTTCGACACTTTCGTCCATATAGCACTTCGAAGGGGGACATCTTCAGACTAGCTTGATAGCTATTATTATAAGAGAACTCGGCATATGGAAGAGATTCCTCCCATTTCTTGCCGAATGAGATTACACAAGCTCGAAGCATGTCTTCGAGAACTTGGTTGACGCGTTCAACCTGCCCTTGCGACTGAGGATGAAACGCAGTACTGAACGACAGATGAGTTCCCATAGCTTCTTGGAAACTTGCCCAAAACCTTGAAGTGAACAAGCTTCCACGGTCTGAACTGATAACCAGTGGAATACCGTGAAGTGAAACAATTCTGGCCATGTAGAGAGTAGCAAGCTGACTAGCAGTGATTGTCTCTTTGACCGCCAGAAAATGGGCAACTTTGGAAAGCCGGTCAATGACAACAAGAATAGCATCATTACCTTTCTGCGATTTGGGAAATCCAGTGACGAAGTCCATTTCAACATGGTCCCATTTCCATTCAGGAATAGAGATAGGTTGCAGAGTTCCAGCAGGCCTTTGATGCTCTGCTTTGATCCGGCGACAAACGTCACACTCAGCAACATAACGAGCAATGTCCTGCTTCATATTAGACCACCAGAATCTTTGACGAATATCCTGGTACATCTTTGTACTACCAGGATGGATGGACAGAGGCGTATCATGAGCTTCTTGCATAACCCTTTTAGTCTTATCCAGGTTTTTCTTCGAACATGGTACCACTAAGTGGCCTTTGAAATAAAAGGCGCCATCGTCGGCGATCGTGAAGAATGAGAGCTTTCCCCTTTTGAGGTCGCGCTTAATCTTGAGGACTTCATCGTCACACTTCTGTATCCATTTGATGGTGTCCACAAGATCTGGTTTCGCAACCAGGGTATTGAGAGAACCCTTGGAAACAACATGGAGGTTCTGTTTGGGGAAACCTTCGGGAGGGGGAGCGAGTGATCCCGGGGGAACAATATGGAGGTTCAGCCTTCTAAATTCTTCGGCAAGCGAGGGCTGAACTTTGTGGACCTGGAGGTGGTTGCAGTAAGACTTGCGGCTCAAGGCATCAGCCATTACATTAGCCTTGCCGGGGGTATAGGATATACCCACGTCAAAGTCTGCAACAGTCTCCATCCATCTTTGCTAGCGTAGGTTCAAATCTGGCTGAGTAAACAGATACTTCAGACTTTGATGGTCGGTGAAGATCTCGCAACGATTACCGAGAAGGTAATGTCGCCACTGCTTCAGTGCATGAATGACAGCAGCAAGCTCGAGGTCGTGAACTGGGTAGTTTTCTTTGTGAGGGCGCAATTGACGAGAGGCATAAGCAATCACTCTGCGCTCTTGCATTAGGACACAGCCTAATCCTTGGCGGGAAGCATCGCAGTAAATGACGAAGTCCTTCTTAGTATCAGGTGGAGCAAGCACGGGGGCAGAAGTCAACTTGTCTTTGAGCGCCTGGAAACTTTCCTGACACTTGTCTGTCCATTCGAACTTGACACCCTTATGCAACAGATTAGTCAGAGGCCTGGCAATCTTGGAGAAGTTCTCGACGAATCGACGGCAATAGCTGGCGAGACCGAGAAAACTTCGGACTTGCTTGACATTCTTCGGAGGAGTCCAATCGAGAATAGCCTGAACTCGTTCAGGGTTGACGGCAATACCATCTTTGGAGATGACATGCCCAAGATAGGTTACTTCGGGGAGCCAGAATTCACACTTGGAATACTTAGCATATAGCTGATGTTCTCGAAGCTTCTCCAGCACAAGACGCAAATGTCCAGCATGTTCTTCCTCGTTCTTGGAAAATACAAGGATATCGTCCAGGTAAACCACGACGAACTTGTCGAGGTAATCCATGAATATATAATTCATCAGACGAGAGAAGGTGGCGGGAGCATTCGTTAAGCCGAATGACATGACGGTGTACTCGTATGACCCATACCGAGTCACGAAGGCGGTTTTTGGGATGTCCTCCTCACGAACACGGATCTGGTGGTAACCCAACCTCAAGTCAAGTTTGGAGAACACTGATGAGCCAGCCAGTTGATCATAAAGATCATTGATTCGAGGAAGAGGATATTTATTCTGAATGGTAGCTTGGTTTATAGGACGGTAGTCTTGGACTAATCGGTTTGTCCCATCCTTCTTCTTAACAAAGAGAGAAGGTGCTCCCCAAGGAGAGCAACTTGGGCGAATGAAACCTTTGACAAGAGATTTGTCGATTTCCTCCTTAAGCTCAATGAGTTCATGCGGCGGCATCTTGTAGGGTCGTTTAGCTATAGGGGTAGTGCCGGGTTTCAAGTCGATGATGAATTCGACAGCCCTAACAGGAGGAATCCCTGGAAGTTCTTCTGGGAAGACGTCTTGGAATTCACGAACGACGGGAATGTTTTCAATGCCCTCGAGTGGTGCAGCGTTCAGCGCATTCAAGGCATAAAGTCGTGCCTCGGCGTTCTGAACTAGATGAGCTTGGTAAGCTATTATTTCGTCAGAAGGGTGTAGCAGATGGATGACCTTAGTGGCGCAAACTATAGAAGCAGTATGCGCTTTCAACCAATCCATTCCCAGAATGAGGTCGATGTTAGACGACTTCAGGATAATGGGAGAGGCATAGAATTCCAGCCCTTCGATTTCCACGGGGACATCGATGCCAACCAGTGAGGTTTGACATTGTCCCACAGGGGTTTTTACCAATACCGAAGTGTTCATCTCCTCACATTTAACGTCATGCTTGTATGCAAAATCTTCTGACATGAATGAATGCGATGCCCCTGAATCGAATAAAACAGATGCAGGTACTGAGTTTACGAGGAGTGTACCCATCACGGTAGCAGGCTGGTCTAGAACTTCATTGAGATCAACATGGTTGGCATGAACACGACCATAAGACTTGGCACTGTTGTTGCGAGGCTGGTTGCTTCCACGGCCAGTTGCTGGGAGGGCCAGTTGATTCTGGTTTTGATTGCAATCCCTAGCACGGTGACCTGGCTGAACACACTTGTAGCAGAGGCCATTATTGGGAGTGGGAACAGGAGCTTGTGGTGGTGGAGCTGGAAGTCTTGTCTGCCTAGTTGGAGGAGCAGGCAGACGAGGTGCAGCATAGGACTGCCTTGGGGCAGGTGCATCCGGCTGGTACATGCTGTTGGGGATCCATATCTTACGCTTCTGCGAGGACGGGCCCGAAGATGAGCCCGTGTCACGGCTGCGCTTGTGAGAGCTCTGGTATTCCTGCAGACCAGTTTCGACATTGATGGCTTTGTTCACCAGAGTGGCGAAATCAGCAAAGTCATGCACTAGAAGTGCGAGCTTGATGTCAGCTTGAAGGCCATCACGGAACTTCTCCTGTTTGCGTGCATCAGTTGCGATGTCTTCTTCAGCATAGCGGGACAAGTCAAGAAACTCCCGCTGGTAAGCTTCCACAGTTTTGTTGCCTTGGGTGAGATTGCGGAACTCACGCTTCTTCCGGTCCATGACTCCCTGAGGAATGAAGCGAGCACGGAAGGCAGCTTGGAATTCTGGCCAGGTGATGATTGTTCCAGCTGGCAGAGTACGCCTGTGGCTATCCCACCATTGAGCTGCGGGTCCTTTCAGGAAGAAGGAAGCAAAGGTGACATAGCTGGCAGGGGCTACATCAGCAGACTCCATCTCATAGGTGATGTCACGGAGCCAGTCATCAGCATCCAGAGGCTGAGTTGAGCTGCGGTACATGGTTGGGTTGAGGCGCATGAAATCCTGCAGAGTCACTTGGATTGGCTGCTGGTTCATATTGGGGCGAGGAAACTGAGCCATAATATTCTCCATGAACTGACGGTTCAGCTCAAACTGTTGCATCATCCCAGCCATGTACTCAGGCGGTGGTGGGGCATTGCCACCACGACCACGACCACGACCACCTGGTCTAACCATCCTGCTAATATATAACAGGGGTAGTTCAGTATTGAGAAATGCGCAAAGACGAGAATCATTCATGATGAAACATGCACAACGAAAGCAGCACGATAGATACTACATAGTAGTCGGCATATCTTACAAAAGAGATCATGCCTGGAGTTCGTTACACAGAGTCTGGTACATAGACTAAGACATCATAGGCGGCACGCAGGCTCGCGGCGAATGCATCTAACACTAACAAGCAAGTCTACATCAGTCCCACGCGGTACTGCGGAGGTAGCTGTAGCCTGAAAGCTGGTAGTGTGGCATCGGGTACACCACGTCGGCAACCTGGGGTCCGCGGGTACTCTGGTGCAGAACCTGACGCTCAAGTGGCAGAAGAGGACCAAGTGCGGGAGAGTAGCCTCCCACCTCTGGCCAACCGACACCCTGGGGCATCATGGTCCTGGCTGGGTAGATAGCAGAACGCGACAGCTCCCCAGATCCGACGAAGGGGTGCAACATCGTCAGAGCACGGTAGAGGTGCTGACGAGTGGTGTACAACTCGTGGCGAAGAGCTCGGTTAGCTCGATCCAGCCCATCAGCATGCAGAACCAGGTTCTGATGGTAGAAGGGCTCTCGGGTGACAGTGGAGTAGGCAGCAGTGTAGTAACCGTCCGCACCAACATCGGATGCGATAGCAATGTGCCTGAAGGGGGAGGTATCCAACTCCTGATACTCTCCGCGGAGACGTGTCAGAGCAGCATAAGCAGCATCGTGGACCGCCATATCGATAGTCACTCCAACACCATGAGCAGTGTGCAGCACGGTAGTGGAGTCATACTCCCGAGAGTAGAGGTGGACGATGGCACGGTACTGCTCCTGGTTGAAGTCCTGATACTCCTCATAGACGGTGTACTCAGGGTGCCAGCGATAACCCAGATAGGTCATCATCTCAACCAACACAGCAGGTGATCCTGAGGCACCAATGGCCGTCGTGTGGCGCACGACCTGCCTCGTGGGTTCCATCTGAAAACAAAGATGTTTTCACAGGAGTCAAATGACAATGTGGATAATGTTCAATTACTCTAAAGAACAACTAGGGCTTATCCAACTTTGGGGTGAATGTCGTAACGGGACCCTAGTGTCAGAGTTAGTAAAATCGTTTAACCCGAATAGGAGAGAGTTCAGAGTCCCATAGTAAAGGTCGAGGAGTAAAGGATCCTAGTACCACCTGATGGCGACGTGGGCCTGTAAGGCACACAGCCAAGTTAGTAAAAGTTTTTGCAATGTCTAGACTCGACTTCGGCCAAGGAGTGTGGAAGGGGAATTCCTACAGGCAGTCGGCTCTGATACCAACTTGTGACGCCCCCGATTCAATCGTACACTAATCATACACGCAAACGTGTACGATCAAGATCAGGGACTCACGGGAAGATATCACAACACAACTCTACAAATAAAAATAAGTCATACAAGCATCATATTACAAGCCAGGGGCCTCGAGGGCTCGAATACAAGAGCTCGATCATAGACGAGTCAGCGGAAGCAACAAAATCTGAGTACAGACGTAAGTTAATCAAGTTTGCCTTAAGAAGGCTAGCACAAACTGGGATACAGATCAAAAGAGGCGCAGGCCTCCTGCCTGGGATCCTCCTAACTACTCCTGGTCGTCATCAGCGGGCATCACGTAGTAGTAGGCACCTCCGGTGTAGTAGGGGTCGTCGTCGACGGTGGCGTCTGGCTCCTGGGCCCCAACATCTGGTTGCGACAACCAGGAAGAAAGGAAAGGGGGAAAAGGGGGGAGAAAGCAACCGTGAGTACTCATCCAAAGTACTCGCAAGCAAGAAGCTACACTACATATGCATGGGTAAATGTGTAAAGGGCCATATCGGTGGACTGAACTGCAGAAAGCCAGAATAAGAGGGGGATAGCTAATCCTTTCGAAGACTACGCTTCTGGCAGCCTCCGTATTGCAGCATGTAGAAGGGGGTAGACTGAAGTCCTCCAAGTATCATCGCATAGCAATAATCCTACCCGGCGATCCCCTCCTCGTATCCCTGAGAGAGAGCGACCACCGGTTGTATCTGGCACTTGGAAGGGTGTGTTTTATTAAGTATCCGGTTCTAGTTGTCATAAGGTCAAGGTACAACTCCAAATCGTCCTGTTACCGAAGATCACGGCTATTCGAATAGATTAACTTCCCTGCAGGGGTGCACCACATACCCCAACACGCTCGATCCCATTTGGCCGGACACACTTTCCTGGGTCATGCCCGGCCTCGGAAGATCAACACGTCGCAGCCCCACCTAGGCACAACAGAGAGGTCAGCACGCCGGTCTAAACCTAAGCGCACAGGGGTCTGGGCCCATCGCCCTTAGCACACCTGCACGTTGCGTACGCGGCCGGAAGCAGAACTAGCCCCCTTAATACAAGAGCAGGCTTACGTTCCAATCCGGCGCGCGCCACTCAGTCGCTGACGTCACGAAGGCTTCGGCTGATACCACGACGCCGGGATACCCATAACTACTCCCACGTAGATGGTTAGTGCGTATAGACCAAATGGCCAAACTCAGATCAAATACCCAGATCTCGTTAAGCGTGTTAAGTATCCGCGAACGTCGACCAGGGTCAGGCCCACCTCTCTCCTAGGTGGTCGGAACCTGCCCTGTCGCTCCGCCTCAAAGATCCACTCGCGGGTGCTCCTCAAGCCGACCCGTCTTTAGTCACCACATGTATCATGTATGAAGTATATAGTATATACCCGTGATCAACTCCCGAGTGATCACGGCCCGATAGTATAGCATGGCAGACGGACAAGGATGTAGGGCCACTGATGAAAAACTAACATCCTATACTATGCATTAGGATTGCAGGTAAAGGTAACAACAGTAGTAGCAAGGACAGGCTATGCATCAGTATAGGATTAACGGGAAGCAGTAACATGCTACACTACTCTAATGCAAGCAGTATAGAGAAGAGTAGGCGATATCTGGTGATCAAAGGGGGGGGGCTTGCCTGGTTGCTCTGGCAAGAGAGAGGGGTCGTCAACTCCGTAGTCGTACTGGGTAGCAGCGGCGTCGGTCTCAGTGTCTAGCGAGAGAATAGGGGGGAGAAACAATAAATATTTAAGCAAACAGATGCATAGCGCGACAAGTAGCAGTGCTAGGGGTGCCCTATCGCGGTATGAGGTGATACCGGTGAAGGGGGGGAAACATCCGGGAAAGTATCCCCGGTGTTTCGCGTTTTCGGGCAGAGGAGCCGGAAGGGGAAAGTTGCGAGTTCGATAGGTTAGGGGGGTGTGGCAGACGAACGGGCTGCGTATCCGGATTCGTCTCGTCGTTCTGAGCAACTTTCATGTTGAAAATAATTTAATCCGAGTTACGGATTAAAAGATATGCTTCTCTAAAGATTTTATTAGTTTCTGGAATTTAATTAATTATTTAAATTAATTCGAAAATGGATTTATGACATCAGCATGACGTCATGCTGACGTCAGCAGTCAACAGGGTTGACTGGTCAACCTGACCAGTGGGTCCCACTGGTCAGTGACACATTTTATTTAAACATATTATTTAACCTGATTAGTGTTAATTAGGGGGGTGGGCCCCACTGTCATTGCCTACTTAATAAACTAATTAACAGACCGGATTAGTTAGGTAACTAATGTGTAATTAGTTTAATTAGTTGTTTAAATTAATTAATCAAAATTAATTAAGTTAATTATTTCTTTAATTAATTAATTAATTTTAGTTAGACATATTTTTATATTTTTTTAAAACGTTCTGTGCCGTGGGGCCATTTGGTCAGTGGCCCAGGGGCATAACGGGCGCGCGGGCTTGCGGGCGTCCGACCCAGGAGAGGGTCCAGTGGCATAGACGGGCGCCGGCGCCGGGCGACGACCGGGACCGCGGCGAGGGTGGCCGGAATGGGGCGGGGCCGGCGATGCTGGGCAGCGGGGGGGTGCGGCAGAGGTAGCAGCTGCCGCAGCAGTGGCGGGCGATGCGAAGGCAGGCGTGCACGACGGCCGCTGCGGTCGTGCGCGCACGGGGAGGAGGAAAGTGGGGGCGCGTGCAGGCTTGAGGGCACGCCGGCGCGGCAACGCAGCGGGGGGAGAGGCGGGAGGCGGGGCACGGTGTGCTGCGGTGGTCGAAGCTGACGGGCACGGCGGAACGTGCGTGCAAAGGCCGCAGCCAGGGGGTGCGCCCCGGCGCGAGCGAGCGAGAGGGGAGGCACGGGGCTGTGCGGGGGCGCGTGCGGGAGCAGAGCTCCAGGCGGGGGGGGGGGGGCGGAGCCATGGGGCTTGTCCGACCTGAGACGAGGCGGGCGCGAGCGTGCGGCGGAGAGGGGAGAGGAGGCCGAGGGCCTCACCGGGGTGCGTAGGGTCTGGGGAGCGGGGCTTGAGGAGGAAGACGGCGACGACGCCGTAGAGGAGCAGTCCGGTGATGGGGGGTCCGGCGACGAGGAGGTCGAGGCGGAGGCGCGGTCCAGGCGGCGACGGGTGCGCGAGGGAGAAGGGCGAGGGGATCGGGATTCCCCGATCCAGATCCAGCGGGGGGGAGGAGTGGTGCGAGTGGGGGGTGGGGTAAGCTAGGGTTCGATTGTGGGGGGGATAAGGGAGGCGTGGGGGAGGCCGGTTGGGCCTGCGGCCGAAAGGGCCGGCCTGCTGGGCCGGAGCCCAGTGGGGGGGGGGACTCTCTCTCCCCTTTTTTTTTGTTTGTTTCCTGTTTTCCTTTTATTTATTATCTCTTCTGTTTTAAATCATTTTAAACCATTTAGGCATTTTATAAAAATGTGTTTGCTTTATTATAATTACCCTGGCATTTAACTGCTCACTCCGAACATTTTAGTTTAATATTTTGAAACTTTTGCCGTTTGACATTAATTTGAATTAGACTTTGACGTGGTTTCGAATTAACCCGAGATTAGTAACAGTAACTGCAGATGACATGGCATCATTAGGAGAGTTTTACTGTAGCTAGATTACCCGGGCATTACAATGACTCTAATATCACCATCTTCATATCTCAAAACAATCATCAAGTATCAAACTTCTCATAGTATTCAATGCACTTTATATGAAAGTTTTTATTATATCCCTCTTTGATGCCCATCATATTAGGACTAAATTCATAACCAAAGCAAACTACCATGCTGTTTAGAGACTCTCAAAATGATATAAGTGAAGCATGAGAGTTCATCTATTTCTATAAAATAAAACCACCACCGTGCTCTAAAAGGATATAAGTGAAGCACTAGAGCAAATGACAAACTACTCCAAAAGATATAAGTGAAGATCAATGAGTAGTCGAATAATTATGCAACTATATGAAGACTCTCTAACATTTAAGAATTTCAGATCTTGGTATTTTATTCAAACAGAAAGCAAAACAAAATAAAATAAAATGACGCTCCAAGCAAAACACATATCATGTGGTGAATAAAAATATAGCTCCAAGTAAAGTTACCGATGAACGAAGACGAAAAAGGGGATGCCTTCCGGGGCATCCCCAAGCTTAGGCTCTTGGTTGTCCTTGAATATTACCTTGGGGAGCCTTGGGCATACCCAAGCTTAGGCTCTTGCCGCTCCTAATTCCATAGTCCATCGAATCTTTACCCAAAACTTGAAAACTTCACAACACAAAACTCAAAATAGAAAATCTCGTGAGCTCTGTTAGCGAAAGAAAACAAAACACCACTTAAAGGTACTGTAATGAAATCATTCTTGATTTATATTGGTGTTAAACCTACTGTATTCCAACTTCTCTATGGTTCATACCCTCCGATACTACTCATAGATTCATCAAAATAAGCAAACAACACATAGAAAACAGAATATGTCAAAACAGAATAGTCTATAATAATCTGGATCGAATGTATACTTCTGGAACCTCAAAAATTATAAAATAAATTTCTGGACGTGAGGAATTTATCTATTAATCATCTGCAAAAAGAATTAACTAAATATCACTCTCCAATAAAAAATGGCAGCAAATCTCGTGAGCGCTAAAGTTTCTGTTTTTTACAGCATGATCACAAAGACTTTCCCCAAGTCTTCCCAAAGGTTCTACTTGGCACAAACACTAATTAAAAGCATAAAACCACATATAAACAGAGGCTAGATGAATTATTTATTACTAAACAGGAACAAAAATCAAGGAGCTAAAATAAAATTGGGTTGCCTCCCAACAAGCGCTATCGTTTAACGCCCCTAGCTAGGCATGATGATTTCAACGATGCTCACATAAGACATAAGAATTGAAACATAGAGAGAGCATCATGAAGAATATGAATAGCACATTTAAGTCTAACCCTCTTCCTATGCATAGGTATTTTGTGATCAAACAACTTGTGGGAACAAGAATCAACTTGCATAGGAAGGTAAAGCAAGCAAAACTTCAAGATTTTAAGCACATAGATAGGAAACTTGATATTATTGCAACTCCTACAAGCATATATTCCTCCCTCATAATAATTTTCAGTAGCATCATGAATGAATTAAACAATACAACCAGCACCTAAATCATTCTTTTCATGATCTACAGGCATAGAATTTTTATTACTCTCCACATATGCAAAATTCTTCTCATGAATAATAGTGGGAGTAAACTCAACAAAATAATTACAATGTGAGGCATAATCCAATTGAAAACTAAAATCATGATGACAAGTTTCATGGATATCATTATTCTTTAAAGCATACATGTCATCACAATAATCATCATAGATAGCAACTTTGTTCTCATAATCAATTGGAACCTCTTCCGAAATAGTGGATTCATCATTAAATAAAGTCATGACCTCTCTGAAACCACTTTTATCAATATAATCATCATAAATAGGAGGCATGCTTTCATCATAATAAATTTGCTCATCAAAACTTGGGGGACAAAAAATATCATATTCATCAAACATAGCATCCCCAAGCTTGTGGCTTTGTATATCATTAGCATCATAGATATTCAAGGAATTCATACTAACAACATTGCAATCATGCTCATCATTCAAAGATTTAGTGCCAAACATTATAATGCATTCTTCTTCTAACACTTTGGCACAATTTTCCTTTCCATCATACTCACGAAAGATATTAAAAAGATGAAGCGTATGAGGCAAACTCAATTCCATATTTTTTTTGTAGTTTTCTTTTATAAACAAAACTAGTGCTAAAAGAAGAAACAAAAAGATTCGATTGCAAGACCTAAAAATATACCTTCAAGCGCTAACCTCCCAGGCAACGGCGCCAGAAAAGAGCTTGATGTCTGTCTACTACACAACCTTCTTCTTGTAGAAGTTGTTGGGCCTCCAAGTGCAGAGGTTTGTAGGACAGTAGCAAATTTCCCTCAAGTGGATGACCTAAGGTTTATCAATCCGTAGGAGGCGTAGGATGAAGATGGTCTCTCTCAAGCAACCCTGCAACCAAAAAACAAAGAGTCTCTTGTGTCCCCAACACACCCAATACAATGGTAAATTGTATAGGTGCACTAGTTCAGCGAAGAGATGGTGATACAAGTGGTATATGGATGGTAGATAAAGGTTTTTGTAATCTGAAAATAAAAAAAACAGCAAGGTAACTAATGATAAAAGTGAGCACAAACGGTATTGCAATGCGTTGAAACAAGGCCTAGGGTTCATACTTTCACTAGTGCAAGTTCTCTCAACAGTAATAACATAATTGGATCATATAACTATCCCTCAACATGCAACAAAGAGTCACTCCAAAGTCACTAATAGCGGAGAACAAATGAAGAGATTATGGTAGGGTACGAAACCACCTCAAAGTTATCCTTTCTGATCGACCTATTCAAGAGTCCGTAGTAAAATAACATGAAGCTATTCTTTCCGTTCAATCTATCATAGAGTTCGTACTAGAATAACACCTTAAGACACAAATCAACCAAAATCCTAATGTCACCTAGATACTCCATTGTCACCTCAAGTATACGTGGGTATGATTATACGATATGCATCACACAATTTCAGATTCATCTATTCAAACCAACACAAAGTACTTCAAAGAGTGCCCCAAAGTTTCTACCGAAGAGTCAAGAGGAAAACGTGTGCCAACCCCTATGCATAGGTTCATGGGCGGAACCCGCAAGTTGATAACCAAAACATACATCAAGTCGATCAATAGAATACCCCATTGTCACCACGGGTATCCCACGCAAGACATACATCAAGTGTTCTCAAATCCTTAAATACTCGATCCGATAAGATAACTTCAAAGGGAAAAACTCAATCCATTACAAGAGAGTAGAGGGGGATAAACATCATAAGATCCAACTATAATAGCAAAGCTCGCAATACATCAAGATCGTACCACCTCAAGAACACGAGAGAGAGAGAGATCAAACACATAGCTACTGGTACATACCTCAGCCCTGAGGGAGAACTACTCCCTCCTCGTCATGGAGAGTGCCGGGATGATGATGATGGCCACCGGAGAGGGATTCCCCCTCCGGCAGGGTGCCGGAACGGGTCTAGATTGGTTTTCGGTGGATACGGAGACTTCTGGCGGCGGAACTCCCGATCTATTGTGCTCCCCGAAGTTTTTAGGGTATATGGGTATATATGGGAGGAAGAAGTACGTCGGTGGACCTCGGGGCTGTCCACGAGGCAGGGGGGCGCGCCCCCCACCCTCGTGGGCAGCCCGGGACTCTCCTAGTCCAACTCCGATACTCCGTGGGCTTCTTATGGTCCAAAAATAAGTTCCGTGAAGTTTGAGGTCAATTGGACTCCGTTTGATTTTCCTTTTCTACGGTACTCTAAAACAAGGAAAAACAGAAACTGGCACTGGCACTGGGCTCTAGGTTAATAGGTTAGTCCCAAAAATCATATAAAATAGCATATAAATGCATATAAAAGATCCAAGGTTGATAATATAATAGCATGGAACAATCAAAAATTATAGATACGTTGGAGACGTATCACCTCCCCGTAGTGCTTTTAAAGGGGGAAAATGTTGGGGAACGCAGTGTTTCAAAAAAATTCCTACGATCACGCAAGATCTATCTAGGAGAAGCATAGAAACGAGTGGGGAGAGTGTGTCCATGTACCCTCATAGACTGAAAGCGGAAGCGTTTAGTAACGCGGTTGATGTAGTCGAACGTCTTCGCGATCCAACCGATCCAAGTACCAAATGTACGGCACCTCCGCGTTCAGCACGCGTTCAACTCAATGACGTCCCTTGAACTCTTGATCCAGCAAAGTGTCGAGGGAGAGTTCCATCAGCATGACGGTGTGGTGACGGTGATGGTGAAGTAATCCGCGCAGGGCTTCGCCTAAGCACTACGTGAATATGACCGGAGGCATAAATTGTGGAGGGGGGGCGCCGCACACGACTAAAAATGTTTGTTGTGTGTTCTAGGCGCCCCCTCCCCACGTATATATAGGTGGGAGGGGAGGGGAGCAGCAAGGGCACGCCCAAGTAGGAGGAATCCTACTTGGGGGCCTTGTCCAATTCGGCCTCCCCCCCCTTCCAAAAGTGTTGGAAGGGGAAGGAAAGAGAGGCGGGAGAGAAGGGAAGGGGAGGCCGAATCCTCATCTTTCCTTTCTCTCTTCCCCGCCTTCCTTCTCCTCCTATTTGGCATATATGGGGTGCATCAGCCCACTAGGGGCTGGTATGTCCTGCCCTTGGCCCAATAAGGCCCATATCTTTGTCGGGGGTTGCCCGGAACCCCTTCCGGTGACCCGATACGTACCCGGTACCCCCAGAACACTTCCGGTGTCCGAATACTATAGTCCTATATATGAATATTTACCTATCGACCATTTAGAGACTCCTCTTCATGTCCGTGATCTCATCCGGGACTCCTAACAACATTCGGTCACCAAATCACATAACTCATATAATACAAATCGTCATCGAACGTTAAGCGTGCGGACCCTATGGGTTCAAGAACTATGTAGACATGACTGAGACACATCTCCGGTCAATAACCAATAGCAAAACCTGGATTCTCATATTGGCTCCTACATATTCTATGAAGATATTTATCGGCCAAACCGCATAACAACATACGTTGTTCCCTTTGTCATCGGTATGTTACTTGCCCGGGATTCGATCGTCGGTATCATCATACCTAGTTCAATCTCGTTACTGACAAGTCTCTTTACTCGTTCCATAATGTATCATCCCGTAACTAACTCATTAGTCACATTGCTTGCAAGGCTTATAGTGATGTACATTACCGAGAGGGCCCAGAGATACCTCTCCGACAATCGAAGTGACAAATCCTAATCTCGATCTATGCCAACTCAACAAACACCATCGGAGACACCTATAGAGCATCTTTATAATCACCCAGTTATGTTGTGATGTTTGATAGCACACTAAGTGTTCCTCCGGTATTTGGGAGTTGCATAATCTCATAGTCATAGGAACATGTATAAGTTATGAAGAAAGCAATAGCAATAAACTAAACGATTATAATGCTAAGCTAATGGATGGGTCTTGTCCATCACATCATTCTCTAATGATGTGACCCCGCTCATCAAATGACAACACATGTCTATGGCTAGGAAACTTAACCATCTTTGATTAACGAACTAGTCAAGTAGAGGCATACTAGGGACACTCTGTTTGTTTATGTATTCACACATGTACTAAGTTTCCGGTCAATACAATCTAGCATGAATAATAAACATTTATCATGATATAAGGAAATATAAATAACAACTTTATTATTGCCTCTGGGGCATATTTCCTTCAAAAAACACTTTCGGAAGAATGTTGGAGCCTAGGTTTGACGAGTCTTCCACATGTTGCATAGATGCCTATTGTCAACCAAGTCAAAGCAATGTATCATGTGCTGCCAATTCTCTTCAAATTCATCAACCGTGTCAGGATCGTTGATGCATGTGTAGAAAGCTTGCTCAAAAACCTCATCCCTACTCATTATCCTGCCCAACTTCTCACGCGCTTTTCGTTGGACGTGCCATTTGCAGCATCTATGCACCGTGTTGGGCAGCACTTGAGATATGGCAATTTCCATGGCCTTGTCCTGGTCGGTCATAATGTTCAATGGGTGTTCATTTTTCATCGCAAGCAAAATATGTTGGAACACCCACTTGAAAGTTTCAATCTGTTTGTTTGGCAGCAATGCATAACCCAGCAACACCGTTTGCAAGTGGTTGTTCACTCCAACAATCGGAGCGAACGGCATGTTGTATCGATTTGTGCAAAATGTTGTATCAAAGAAGATACAATCTTTGTGCTTGGGGTACAATGCCCTTGTCCTCCCATCCACCCAAAAGAGTCCTGTGACAGAGTTGGTCTCCTTGTCAACTGTTTTTGCATAGTAGAATTGAGGGTTCTCAGCTTGCCGCCTCTCAAAGTACTGAATTGTGAAATCCATGTCTCAGAGGTTTAGGTTTTGTCGCAGCTTGGACTGAAAGTTTGAAACATCCCTCTTGACATATGGTAGTATCCTGCGGTCTCCGCCACACACCCTTCCAAGCATTCCCATGCACAACGAAGTTGAGAAGTTTACATCATGCATAGTCATTATGAGATCCTTATCTTCTTCCGGGATTTTGCGGTGTGAGCAGTAGTAGCGTACAAGCTCCGGCTATGGCATTAGAGGGTGCGTATGCTCTGCAACAAAATGTGATACAGCCCATTTATAGCCTTTGATCCCAACAATCAGGTGAGCTTTGCAATCATGTTGCAGTAGCCGATTCTTTTGACGCTTGTTGCCGACATCCATTTCAAACCAATTCTGTTTGCTAGACGATGCTCCTCCCATTGAGATCCCTTCACAAGCAGTGCTACTGTCCCCTTTACTTTCCGGCTTCCCTGCATGCACACACTGGAAAACCTTCTTGACAAGTGTCGGAGGACCTCTCTTTTGGCTTTTTTTAGAAGCGCAAATGTGTGTGCCAAAGCCCATCTTGAATGCATATTCATTGTAAAATTCTTTGGCATCATCAATAGAGTCAAATTCCATGCCAACATAGGGCATAAGCGGCTGAGATGAAATATCATCATCCTCTTGATCATCATCATACATTGCAGCGGTTGAGTTGTGCCCGGCATCTGATTTCATTCCTCCATTTGTTGCAACATGTGGTTGTGCATAGCTCTCCTCACCTCCTGTCTCTTCACCAGCACCCTAAATGTCCAACAAAAGTCAATACATCAGGGATTTTAGTACTAGTACCATTTTTCTTCTATGCAACAGTATTATAAATGCTCAATTATATCAGTTAGTAATTACCATTTAAACAGAAGAAGAAAGAAGCAAGAAGCAATCATGCACAATTTTTCAGTTCAACACTTCATAATGGAAACAATGGTTTTTGAATTTTTCAACAACAACAATCTCAATCTACTGCACCACTGTAAACATCAAGGCAATGAAAACTAAACTTTTCTGAACTTCTTTATTTTTTGCAGAAGGAATTAAGTTAATGAAACTAAACTTTCTGAACTTTTGATATTTTTTGCAGCAGCCTACAATTTTGTTTTTGATTTTTTTTCAAATGCACCACTGGAAACACAATACTAACGAAACTAAACTTTTCTGAAACTTCTTTCTGAATTTTTTTCATCGACAGTATACTGAAGCTCCATTACTAACTAAAGCTCCATCAACAGTCAAATTACTAACTGAAGCTCCATTGCAATAAATAATACAAGCATGTGGGCTAGGGGTTTTCTAAGGAACTTACCCAATTTGCAGAGGAATTGACAGCGGATGGTGGTTTTTCTGGGAAGAACACCGGCGAATTTCAGTAGCTGCTCGCTGCAGGTGCTTCGTAGCTCGCCGGAGTTGGATCCGTCCACCTGGATGCAGCAGATCCATGGGAGGTTGGAGCTGGGACGGAGGCGAGCATATCCCTGTAGTTATGTTGCGCCATCGGGGTCGATGCAGGGATCGAGGAGATGCGCTGCGATGATTCGGGGTGACGGGGCACAGCCGGATGTCCTGCAGATGTTGAGTTTTGGCGGTGGAGCGGCGCCGGAGGGGCCGCTGGGGGTGGGGGAGCGGCAGCCGTCGCCGCCCGCGATCTGCTGGGGCCAGGTGAGGTGCGGTGTATTTCACCTTTGTTGCGTTGCAGCATGAGCCTCCTTGCAACGGTTTGTCGGTGGCAACGGCCACTCCTGGCCGAGTTTCTATCTAGATCGGATGGTAGGGACGCGTCCGATCGGATGGCTATGGAGGCGACTTAAAACTACACAAATAAGTCGGCTTATTTGTAGCATCCACCGAAAGAAAAGTGCCAAGTGACAAAGCACCCGGGCCGGACGGCTTTAGGGATCTTTTTTAAAGAAGTGTTGGGACGTCATTAAGTTCGACATGATGAGGGTGATACACCAGTTTGACTCCCTTCACACATCTAGTCTCCATTGGCTCAACTCCGCAAATGTAGTGTTGTTTCCCAAGAAAGAGGGCGCAGAGGGGATTGCCGACTACAGGCCCATTAGTCTCATTCATGTCGTCGCCAAGATTATCGCAAAAATTCTTTCCATCCGTCTTACCCTGCACATGAACAACTTGGTCTCCAATGCCCAAAGTGCATTCATCAAGAGCAGAAGCATCCACGATAATTTCATGTGTGTCCGGAATTTGGCCCGTAGGTTACACAAATGCAGGACTCTGTCTCTCCTGTTCAAACTAGATATACGCAAAGCCTTTGACTCGGTCAGATGGGAATACATCCTCGACCTCCTTCAGTGGAGGGGGTTTCCCCCCAAGTTTCGGGGTTGGATTGCGGCTCTTCTTTGCACATCATCTTCTAGCATTCTGTTAAATGGGGTGGCTGGCAACCCCATCAAGCACGGTAGGGGCCTTCGACAGGGGGACCCCCTGTCCCCACTCCTTTTTGTCATTGCAATTGGCACACTCCAACAACTACTGAGCTGGCAACCCGAAAAGGACTACTCCACAAAATTCATGGGAGAGGGATCATGGTGCGAACTTCACTCTATGCAGATGATGCGGTTGTTTTCATGGCTCCAATCAAAAAAGATATTGACAACCTCTCAGCCATTTTGCGCGGATTCGGGGAGGTCACCGGACTATGCACCAATTTTCACAAGAGCTCGGTTGTGCCCATTCGATGCAATCACCTAAACCTGGAGCACACTCTGCAAGGATTGCCGGCTAACAGGGCGTCCTTCCCCATAAGATACTTGGGCCATCCATTGTCCGTCTGGCAGCTTAAGAAGGTGGATTTGCAATTTCTTGAGGACAAGATTGCGGGCAGGTTGGTGACATATGAGGGGCAAAACATCATCACCATTGGACGAACAACCCTTGTTAAGTCTGTCACCACCTTGCAAGCGGTCTATTTCATCACATCATTGGTCATACCGCCGGGCATTCTTCATAATATCAACAAACTGGAGCGGGCTTTCCTTTGGTCGGGATCAGATAAGACGACGGGCGCCAAGTGCAAGGTAAACTGGGAGATGGTTTGCCGCCCGTGCGAATATGGCGGCCTAGGGGTTCTCAACACCGATAAATTCACGCGGGCCTTGCGCTTGAGATGGCCATGGTTTGAATGGACGGCACCACAAAGTTGTGGGTGGGCTTGGGAAATCCATGTAATGAGGAGGATCTTGACTTCTTCTACGCGTCCACGACCATCACCATGGGGAACGGCGCTAAAACGCCTTTTTGGGATTCTCCCTGGCTCCATGGGTGCAAGCCTAAGGATGTTGCCCCGCTCGTCTTTGCGGCCTCCTCAAGGAAGAATTGGAAGGTGCGGGAGGCCCTACAGAATAATGCATGGATCCTCAAGATCAACACCTCCACGGTTGTCTCCGTTGAACACATCCGACAATTCTTCACCCTATGGGCACTTGTGAATGATGTGCATCTGGATGCACTCTCAGAAGATACTATTGTGTGGAAGCATACGACAAGCGGGCACTACACTGCGGCCTCCGCCTACAAAGGCCAATTCCTTGGCTTGGTTCTCTCTCCCATGGACCAAATGGTTTGGAAAACTTCGGCGCCACCAAAGGCTAAATTCTTCGCTTGGTTGGCTATCCAAGACAGAATTTGGACTGCGGATAGACTACAAAAACGTGGATGACCAAATTGTGATCTTTGCACCCTTTGCAAGCGAGAGCAAGAAAGTGGACCGCATCTTTTCTTGAAATGCCACTTCACCATCAAGCTATGGAACTTGGTCATTACAAAATTTGGGCTTCATCATATGGACACCTCTATGTGGCATCTTGAGAGTTCGGTCAAGGAATGGTGGATAAATAGGACCGGCGCCGGAGTCCCCAACAGGAAGGCCATGGCCTCTCTAACCATGCTCGTGTCATGGACCATTTGGAACGAGCGGATTGCCCGTGTTTTCCGGAACAAGAGTGCTCCACCACCAATCTTGCTAAACAACATCATCTACGAGGCAAACCTTTGGATCACCGCCGGAGCTAAAACAAATTAAAGAACATTATTTTATGTGAGTAATCTTCCATGCCGTGTAAAAGTGTGTCCTTATAACAAACTCTATCCTCTTTTTATTTAATATAGATGAGGCAAATCTTTTGCCTCCGTTTCGGAAAAAGAACGCTGTAAAATTACATCGGTATGTATGTAATTTACGTTCATGGTAGGCTCGAAGCTACCCCACGTTCCCGGCTACCCCACTTTTCTTTTTCTTGAGAAAAAAGAAAGGCTGCGAACGGTTCCAGAGTATTGGCGGCGAAGAATACGGGAGACGGCGGCGTGGTGCTCAGCGATTTGGGGCGGTCTGGCTGGCGAGGCGCTGTGCTACTCGGCGACGTGGTCTCGACGCTGGTGCGGCCTGCTGTGCGCCGTCTGCCTAGGTCTTGGGCGGCGCTGTGCGCGGAGCTGTGGCTGGCGATCGCGGCGGCGCTGTAGTGAGTGACCGTGCATGGGCTACTACGTGACGGCATTCCTGCTGATTGGAATGTAGTTTGGTTGGTTGTGACTTGTGGATGCACATGAGGAGGTGAGCAATCGAGTTCAAGTGATTTCCGTTCAAAAATTCCAATTAGCTTCCCCTTACGTTTCCCTTTATCCGTTTTTTCAAATTGCTTTGGGATGCTGATATTCCCAAGTATAACTAGTTTTGGTGTTCTTGTTGAGTATATTGATTTATTAGGAAACATAAGATAGACTAAGATTTGTCCTGCCTTATTTTGTACTTCAAATTGGTCATTGAACTCCTATAAATATGCTCACGAGCCTCAAGCAATACATAAACAGTTTTGCTAAAGCACATCTAGATGTGCCATAAGTATTGCACATCTAAATCCTATATCATTGATCTTACATTGAGATTCAATACTGCATTGTGTTGAAAACATACGGAGCTCACTCCGTCTGAGCCACCTCAGGCAAGGGAATCGAGCAGCAGCAATGGTAGTATCCACCCTCGTCGAACTTGAACCTCTGCGATAGGTGCACTGCCGGTACTGGGTACTCGCCCCAATCCTGTTCCCCGTATTGTCTGAATATAGCCCGAGCATCGAACGAATCGTTTCTTCGGTTCGATTTCTTGCTGCAGTAAAGGATGTGGACAAGGTGAGACAAACTGTATATGGACAGAACATCACACAGGATGCCGGACAATGGTTTGTTGCTCTCACCTCTTCCTGTGGCGCACATTCATTATGGTTGCATGCAACTGCGGTTTGAAAACAAAAGGCAATTTTAGCACCAAGAATCACATAAAGGATTATTCGATTTATTAATAAATAACGGATACATAAAAATATCAACAATTATTTAAGCAAACAGAGATGCAACAGAAGCTAACTGTAATGCGTGTAACATTTATCCCAGAACACTCAAACTGACTCTGACACCATAGAAGTGACCAGCTGACATCCTAAATTGATCAGGATAGAACATCTTGGCGATAAAAGACTGATCATCAATTTCACCATAGAATGTTCGATGTGATGTCACACAATGACACACATGTAAGGGAATTTCAGTAAGTTTTGGTGGACAAAATTTATGACCAAAATCTGAATAACTGATCATCAGCTTATTTATATATGCTGTCAAATGTATAGTAAATTGGCAGAGAGTGATAGAAAATTAATTCCAGTTATACAGCTGTACTCACCCTCAATTCTTGTTTGGCATCCCTTTCAAGAACCAGGCCTGACTTGACGAAGGCGTCAGTTATTACCTCTGATGGAAGAGAAGTAAAGGGACAACATCCCACATCCCAGAAATATAGCTCAATTCTATGATAGTAATAGTGAATGCTGAGTTACTGACAATGGTAGGTAATGCGCAAACTGGTACTGAGGAAATTTAAAAGATCTGACAATACATACTACATGCATATTGCTTATTAGCTATATAACATTCCAAAGGATACTGCAAGCTCGAACAAGGCGCCCTTCTCCACCAATTTCAAGTACTGGAGCATATACAACACGGGCCCTAGCTGGTGAGCCTTTCATGCATGTCTGAAATTGTAGCATTAAGGTGATGTGAATCCCCAGAAAATGCAGAAGTATCCAAAAACAATTCATACTTGAATGTAATATTGTGTTTCAGACGTCGCTTTCCTATTCATGAAACCATATAGAGTGCTGTGGTGCAGTGCTCTAGAAAGTAGTATGAAATGCTTTGTTCTTTGGCTCGGACTTAACACGCTAACTAGTCATCTATAAATCAAATTCCGATCCAGATACAAAAGGCAAGTATTCGATGACAAAATATTTCCGGCTCTAAAGGAAACTTACCAGACCCTTAAGTCGTATAGAGATAGGTCGGTTTTCCAAAGCTTCATTTACCTGGGAAGATATTGACTGCATTGAAAAGGAAGTGAATTAAATTTCTTCATATTGCCATCCAATAAAATCGTATCATATCAGAAATGATAATACCTGGAGGACTTCAGAAGCCTGAGCAATACGATCCTTGTTCCACAACTTCAACATAAGAACCGTTAGGTGAAACGTTTTGGGTTTTATGAATATCGACTTGTCAATGCCGAACTCTGCAGATGATTAAAAAGAGCAGTTCAATGCCTGAATATACACATAACATTGTAATTTCGAAATACATAGAACAATACTAATAACATGTAGCGTCACCAGTGTAGCACTAGTACATATTAATAATAAGAGTACAAAATAGCACAGTTTCTAGATATTTCTACTAGTTGCACTTTTTTTCAGAATTCCAGAACTTTTAACTTAAATTATATTATATTTCTAATATCTTCCCTTTTTTCAATTTGCCTAAGCTTCTGCAGCATCTCATTATAAAACAGTGAGCTGCTAGGTTTCCTGACATCAGCATCACACTTTGGAGCTAATAAGCTATCAGGATCAAAACAAAAAGTGTGGCATGGCAGTCAATATAAACAAAACAACCTCAGACACATAAATTCATAAAGTATACTTGATACCAACATTAAGCTAAAATGACATCACATATTGACATCTTGCTTTCGTCGTAAACACAATGGACCTCTATATTGATTGCTTAGTATGTTGTAATTAACTAGGGAAAAATGGCTATATTTGTTTCTTCTTTTGCTGTTCCACAATTTCATATCCCCAAACATGGAGTGTCACAGAATTTCATATTATATATAGGCCATTTAGGTCATTCTTCTTCAATCTGCAACGAGGTAACGTATGTTCTATTGACCATTCCTACTTATCAAGAACATAAGTTGATAGTATTGACTGTTATAGAACTCAAAGAAGGAACATGCTACACTTGAAAAACAAAATGAGCAAAGCTTTAGACCTGGTTGGGAGCCCTTATTATCCATTTTCACTATGACAGAAATTTCTTCTTTGACTGGCAGCTTGACTGAAACACTAGGGTTCGCTGCTTCATCAATTTCTTCCATAGAACCTTCGCTTAGGCTTTCATCCTTATCACTATCCACATTAGATGCAGACGCCCCGAGGATCGACCTCTGGAAGTTATTTAGCTTCTCGACAAGAGCCGGGTGGATGGCCAACGGAAGTGATATGAAATGCGAGTAATCTAGCATTGGACTTTGAACAGCCTGAATCATGTAAAACATACGGGCACAAATTCATTATAGGGCCGCACTCAGCTAGAGAGATTAAGAAGTCTGACACTAAAGTTAAAGCGAGGGTTTCATGGCCAACCCAGTGGTCTCGACGAAATAAATAAGGAACACGACAAATGTAAAAAACATGTCCTCGTGATGGACACTTCAATTACCCCAATGAGGTACTACTTTCACAAAATTTGGAAAGTAAATGAGCAGACAATCATACAAATATTCCTTCTGGTATTGATGTTGCGAACTCTATGTAAGGCAGATGATGACAGCAACAACAATAATAAATGGATGTGTGCATCGCTTGATGCAAAGGCCAGGGCTTATATCTCCTTTCCGAGAAAAAAAATACAGTAACAATGTCACTTTTATAAGATGTGTTTGGTGACTCACACTGGCACTTCTGCAACAGATATAGGAGCTATGTGATTCTAGCATTCTGCACATGCACTTTGATACATTACAGAGTCGCCAAGTTAGTTTTAACTCAATGAACTTATATCTGTTAAGTAAGCTGCCTTGTGATTTGCGTAAATAGATAATGCAAGGTATCGATAAGAATTTTAGTGTGATGAACCAGATGAAGATGGAAAGTGAAACCAGACTATAACCAGTTATGATACTTCAACAGTATGGCAGCAAAGATAAACACATACAGTGCCAGTGATTCAGTAAAGACCTAAGCATACAGTAATCATCTGTCAAAGTAGTGCGTTGGATATCTACCTCTTCAAGGATCTTTGAAATCCTCTCTGATGCTTTTCTAATACTTTCAGCACTTTTGCCTTCGAGGGCTGTATTTTAAAAAAATAACTTATTTAGCTCTGAAAATAACTAATAATAGCTACCTTATTGAACATAATTTCAGAAAGAAAGATGGGGATATTTTTACCAACAAGTGTTTCCTCCTTTGCAGATGGGAAAATGATTTTAACTCCAGTCTCCTGTTCAATCTGCTTCTGCACAGATCCACTAAACACCAAAGAATACAAATTACACTAACAGATGAAGGTCAAGCATTATCCACAATAAATAATTGCAAGTATGAGATCAATACCCTTTTCCTTTGAGAAAACGCATTAGAGGAACATCTACCTGGAAAAGAACAATTGAATCTGTGAACAGTATTTGGAGACTGCTTACAAAGATGACACACATATCGAGCCTGAAGGGGTAAAAAAGAGCTTGGCTGAAAACAAAATGGTTGAAGCAATCTGTGTAGCATACCTCAACAGAAGAGGGATATTTTTCTCCCATTACCTCCATAGTGTTTTCATCCGATGCCAAATTCTCACTATCACTGATGGAAGTCCCCACTGTTTGCTTCCTTGCGGAATTGGATAGGTCATCAAGGTGAGCTGTATCATGTGGAAATATAAGATCATTCTAAAATGACACCACAACTCGGCACACACTAAATTAAAATGCGAAAGGGATTGAATTAAGAAAGAAAGAAAGAGACAAATCATAAGGGCAAAGGGTAAGTAACTAACTAGCGCAAACCGGGTTCTAAAATTAATTTCTAAGCTTTGAGCATCAACTCGGAATTTATTGATGGTCTTGCAGTCACCAAAGAAGTAATAACTACACAATGGCAGGGGTAAGCAGACAAATCCAAGAGAAGCTTGTACCAAGGGTTGAGCTCCTAGATTGACATCCATACCAAGTCAATCATCTGGCTAGCAATATGCAGCATCACAATAATCTTCAAGAATGCCAGTAAATTTCATCAGTGATTGGTGGGAAATAAGTAGCAAAAACCTTTTGGGGAAGATGCTTGTGTTGAGACTGGCCTCCATCTCTGCACAGGTGAATCTGTTTTCCTATGTTTCGGCGCATTGTTTGTAGCTCCCTGCCCCTGTTCCATGGCAGAGGAGGGCAAATTATTTGGACCAACTGATCCCTGCAAGTCAAAGCACTAACATATGAACATTGTACCGCTCCCTCAAAAAAAAAAAAAAAAAACAGTGTACTGTACTGGCCTACTGGGTAACTAGGTATGTTAACACTGAATTCATGGACCGAAATTAAATTCATCCTGGCAGTCAATTTCTGGTCGAGAAATCTAATCTAAGAGACCCCAAAGGGAAGGGGAAAGGTTGTAACATTCCTGCCGATTGCATCTCGCGCAGCAGCTGAAACCTAGCTACTTTCCTCTCGATTAACAAGCCATAACACAAGGGAAAGAAAATATCACAGAAGCTTAGCATCGAGAATCGTATTAGTACCTGAAGGCAGCAGCGGAGCGGGGAGCCAGCGGCGCGCAGGGGCCTTCGAGCAAGCTGGCTAAACCTAGCAAGCAGAAAAGGGGGCGGGGCGGGGCGTGGTATTAGGACGCCGGGGGATTACCGGTAGCGGTAGAGTAGAACGATTCGGCTACGGTAGCCATGTCGTTCTCGTGTTTATAGAGATTTTCTATTCTAATAGGAGACGGAGTAGGAAACAAATTGCAATGGGACTGGTACCTCGCGAGAGAGCCGTGCGCGAACATGACACGCGGAGGAGGGAGAGGAAGAGGATGACGCGCTGCGGCGGCGGCGGCGGCGGCGAGTGCCCGTGCCCTCGTTGCTGGGACTTGGGAGGGAAAAACAGAGGAGAGTGCCCTTCCCCAGCTATACTAGACAGGGTGAGGAGTCGGGGGATTCGTGGCCTTCACAGAACACTAGTCGCATCCAGACCAGACCAGAGTTCGTTCAGTTCAGCAACAGCAGAATACTGAATCACAAGTATATACATACATGCAGGTGTGATCGATCACACGAAACCAGAATAGCACCGACTGAGTTCCATGGCATTCGACTGATTTAGTTTACAACAAGGTGGGTGATGTTCATGTTCATGTTGTCGCGGCGGTTGAGCATCTCGGTGATGCCCTGCACCCACCTGTGCTGCTCCTGCCTGCTCCGGCACTCGAACTCGATCACCCGCTCCTCCGTCCGCACCCCGAAGTAGCCCCTCCGCCGGCCCCCCTCCTCCACCTCCCTCCCCGCCCACGCCGCCACCTCCGCCCGGACGCCCACCACAACACCTGAAACAAAATCCAGGACGTACGTACAGAGTTATATTAGAGACTGTGATACATGTACTACTACTGAAGTGGATTCAGAAAGAGTGCTGCTTACACTTCTTGGTCTTGATGAACGTGCCCGCCATGTGCGCGCTCTTCATCTTGATGATCACCTGGAAGTTGGGGTCTATGTACGCCGTCACAAGCTTCCAGTGGAGTATCCCTGCAACACATACGTGCATGTCATGTCAGCTCTCTGGATTTTTGTCCAACGATCATGCACGGATTGAAGTAGTATGACGTACCCTGCCTCGTGCGCTTGAGCAGCTCGCCGCCTCTGGACACGAAGATGAGCGGCGAGATGTCCCGCTCCGAGGCCGCCCTGCCGGCGTCCCCGGGCAGGGCGGTGGCCTGGATCTCCTTGTGGAGCCTGGCCCGCAGCATGGCGGCCCCGCGCAGCGCCGTCGCCGCGCCGGCGGTCAGCGCCATGATGTCGCCGCTCGCCTGCGCGTTCACGGCCGACTGGATCGACCCCAGGATCTGGTCGTGGCTCGCGCCCATCGCCTGCGCCATCTCCACGCAGTGCGACGCCACCAGCGCCGCCGCCGACGCGATGGCCGCCGCCGTCTTCGCCCCGCCGTCGCCCCTCGTGGCGGGGGGAGGAGGAGGAGGGGCGGGCGAGGACGAGAACACCGCGCCGGCGACCAGCGCGGCCACCGCCGCCGCCACCCCGGCCACGGACGTCGCCGCGTAGGCCTGCGCGTTGCGGGACCGGGCCTCGGCGCGCTTCTTCTCCTTCTGCTCCTTGATCCACGCGCCCATCGTCGTCTTGCCGCCCCCTGCCCTCCCCGCGGCGGCGGTGGCTCGGAGGAGCTGCGCGTCCATGCTACCCGCCCTGGGAGAGAACGGCGGGCTCGTCACTCCTCCTCCCACACCGCCGTCGCCTGCCTGCGACACCGCCATTGCCGCGTCAACTGGCGGCGGCGGCGACCTCTGCTCTTTACCTGCGCCCGCGACGACGCCCACGTCGGGGATGTCGCAGACGCCCTTGCTGCTCAGGACCTTGAGCGCCTTGGATATCTCCGCGGCCGAAAGGCTCCAGGACCTTGCGAGGAACTCCATGGTCTCCGTCGGGGTCTCCGGCGCCCGCACCGTCGTCGGAGGCCACTTCTCCGCCGGGGCCGGGCCGCCTTCCTCCTCGATGCCCTCGAGCCTCTGGAGCTGACCATTGCTGCTCTTCTTCTGCAGCTGCTGATCAAGGCATTCCTCCATTGCCTGAGAGAGTCAGGAGGTAAATGTTACTCGTACTGAACAAAATTACACAAAGTCAACAACATGTTCGAACATTCCACAGCTTAAAATTTTGAATCACATGAATTTTGGGCACGTACAAACGAGAGATCGGCGGCAGAGTAGAGCTGAGAGTGAGCTTGATGCTAGGACAAAGCTCAATTAGTACCAACTAGATACACAACTTGGAGTATTAACTGTCTGACATAAGCAACTGAGATACACAACTTAGAGCTGAGAGTGAGCTTGATCGGCAGAGTACTCACTATCTGACATAAGCAATTGAGAGTTCAGTCAAGCACACACGGATGACACTGTCAGGCTTGTCCCATATATGGAAGCCAGGAAAGGACAAAGCGTGATGAAGTGCTGTTAATTAACAGTGCTTAGAGGGGCTCATGCTGATAGTGGGTGCTAACTAAAGCCTCCATAAAAGTGCTCAAAATGTTGCTTTTGGCAGCACTGCGGCAGAGTAGAGTTTCTTTTGGCAATCTGCTCTCTTGTGGAGCCCCTGGTGTCTGTTGATATTTGGAATGAGAGCACAAGTGTTGTTTTGATCTCACATTTCACATTAACGTTTGAGCAGGATAGAGAACTAAGCTAGGTGTGCGAGTGGTCACTTAGTTGACAGAATATCCACACTGATATGCTGCATGTCATATTATAAGTTCTTTTTCTTGAGAAATATCGGAGTATGGCTTAGACACATACACAAAATACATTGAAGACTGACAATTTTTCATTAACTTAGAAATATGTTGCTAGTTTTAGAAAGTGGATACACCTTTTTTTTTCAACAGGGCTCACACCCCTTTCCATTAATTGCTTAACGGAAATACATCGGTCTCGGTAGTTTTTACAGCCATCGCCCATTGGGCTACTAGAAAACGACTAAGCAAAAGGAGACCGAAAGGGGAGAGCGAGTTGGAGCATTAACAGGAAACCCGCAACAAATGACTCTAAAATGAGTCATCCACCACGGGGCAAAAACCTGTTGACACCAACCATCCCATCCTCAAAGCGAACAGCATGAAACGAACATCCCACGAAACCAGAAAGCCAAGTACGGGACACCACCACCAAAAGGAACCACCGAACATCTCAGCGGGCATCAAACCCCAGTGAGATCACAAACTTCTAAGTCTACTGGGCAGAACAACTTCAAGCACCATTTCCCAGCATGAGCCTCCCCCTGGTAGCAGAACGATCCGCCAACGAAGCAGCCGCGCACACCATCTTCTGCACTCCAGCCTGGACGTTTTCCTTGTCGATCCCTTTCAGCAGACCTGACCAATACATCAAAAAGGAGCATGCAGTGAAAACAGCCTCCAACGGGGAGCGAATGATACATTTGTCAAACGTTGCCCTGTTACGAGTGCACCAAATGCCCCAACAGACAGCAGCAACAATAGTCATGTAATGCTTTTTACCACCAGGAAGATATTTATAGAGCCATGCCCAACTTTGCCAAATGGTTTTAGGAGTGCAGGATGCTCCCAGGGCTGACCCAATCGCCCCCCAAACAGACCGAGCAAACACACACCCAAAGAAAAGATGATCCGCAGATTCAATATCATGGCAAAATGAACATGTTGGGTTCCCGGGCCAGTTCCTTTTCCGCAAGTTGTCCCTAGTAGGGATGGCATTCTGAAACAGCTGCCAGAGGAAGATTTTAATTTTCAAAGGAATCCTAGCTTTCCAGATCAACTTGTAGTCAGGTCCTGACAAATCTTTTTCTAACCACTCATAAACAGATTTCATGGTAAAAACCCCCTGACCCATGGACTTCACCTGACCCATGGACTTCTAGTAATTTGTGTAAAAGCCACATCTTATTTGCTTGAGAAACGAAAGAGGATTTGGGGGTTGTTGGTTATATAGCCATCTATTTGGTTCGTAGGCATGAAAATATAGGAGAGATACTCGGGTCTAACTCCCAACATTTTGATGAGAAACATGGCGGGAAGAGCGTTTCTGATCTTGATGATAAGTTATGTTATCATGATCTGCCACCTGAACCTCTCTCACCATACTAATCTAGGGACTGGGATTAACAGCAAACTCCATGCTACATGCCCAATCTACACAGAGGTGAGGTTTCGTCTGAAAATTTGCACTGATCATGCTATATTGCATACAAAAGAAACATGGTTAAACGAGAAGGGATTGAATCATCGACGTAGTGTGCCTCTTTAGAAAGGATCTATAATCGGGTGATGGTATCTATCCTTACGTGTGTATTATCCAAAAACCATTGGCGGCAACAGAGAGAACAGAGTTCGGCTAGTCTCCATGATATCGAGGCAAGTAGATCTGTATATGGGATGATAGGAGTGCCTGCAACTTGAGGAACAGAAATGTTTGGGTTTGGCATTGCACGTTTCAACTTTCGACTAGAACCTATGCTAGTATTTGATTTACTACCAACTTTAACCTGAACAGCACTTGTAGCTTTTCAGCAAACATGCGAGAGTTGGAGCTTTACCTCCTGCCTGCATTGTCTGGGGATTGTTTCTTAATGCTCCAAGTCCCAGGAAATAATTGAAAGAAGGCTCATGATTGGGTGCTTAAGAAAAAGACCTTTGCTGGTCAGAGAAAATGATTCCACCTGCAGCCCGGGTTTTCCGCCGTCCGTGCGAAAGCATTCGGCCCCTCGAATGGAGAGAACCAACTGCGGAATCCTTTCTAGATAAAGCCCCTGTTATGCGTCCAAGTTGAAGATTCAAACCAGTGTTTATTGTGACTATGCTAACATATACAGTAATTAGAACAAGTAATGGTCAGATTTCAGTACTGAATAACATGGCTTAACTAGAAACAAGAACAACAACGGGCTTCCAGCACGCATGCGCGCCCACAACATCAAACAAGAACATATGCACTCATGCAGGAATCAACAAAATTACGCTAGTTTCGTAGCTTATCACGTTATGTCTGGTTTATGTGTACTCTAGCAAATAATGCTTGCATGAACCCCAAAGTATAATTAACCAGAAATAACTTTGAAAACACAACGAAAGGATGAAAAATTACGGAAAAAGGATGGCGCAGAACGTCTTGTGACAAGCGATAGGGTTGCTCGGCTATGATGCGATCCACTACGGAATGCTGTGCTTTGCGTTCCATCATTGCCTAATCTGGCCGTGCAGGGACAGACTAATTGTTCTCGCCCAAGCTAAAGCCTCTTCAAAGCTCCAAACAAACAACATCTTTTTTGTTTTTTGCAACATCTTTTATTTCATGGTGATCAACAAATTATGACGCCAAGTCCAGTCCATTCAGTGCTCTGTGACATGGAGTGACGTAAGACAAAAACCTGTCATGCAGACACTTTGCCATCGAGTTGGTACTGAAACAAAACAATGCAACACGAAATGTTACCACGTACCGAGTTAACATGAGCAAGATACATGCTGTTCTGGTATGATAACACGTGCGCACGCTAAGTGAGACCTCTACACTTGATTATGTGGCGGTGAATCGGTGATGCATACACCTGACAAAAAGTGTGTGTTCCTCTTCCTCTTCTTCTTTTCCGCAGAATAAAAATGGAAGATTCCATAAAGCAGATGTTGCATCATTGCCGTTCGTGTAACAAAGCATACAAGTGCTGGCAGTGGAGGCAGCACTTGGCTGGACAAAACGCTCAACTTTGGTGAACCACATAAGAGATTTTGGTTTAATTATTCTGCATTTCCCCCGCTTTATAAAGCTAGCCAAAAATTCTGCAGCATTGCCAACAAGTATTCTTTAACATATTTCACATAGGTAGGATATTAAAATGGAAATCCCAGGCAAAAACACTATTAAAAAAATCTACATATTTATCGGAAACTATTGCAGACAGATCAAGGCCAAGTAAACTAAAGGATGATATGCTAATAAGAAGTTATTTAATTACAGAACTTGCCATATAAAATAAATGCTTATTTACAACAGAGAGGCGCCATTATTTTAACAAAAAAGGAAAATAGACCCACTAGAACTCTATAATGTAGCATCTCAAGTTTTTAATCGACAAACATTCAAAGATAGTTGAATTATATATCTACGAGCAACCCAACATGTGATTACTAAAGTAAATATGTGACGTAAAAACCTCAGTAATTAATAACCTACTGAAAACCCTCTGCCAATCTCCATGCAGAAACAATTAACTTGAGATTAGCCTACTGCACTAGTACTATGTTCTCAGGCATCTTCAATACCCAATGCTGAAAATATTTCAGATCATGATGCAAATTTCATGAATAACCTTATCACCACATGTATATTGGATAGCTATCAGATGCTGAATGAGCCGACAACATCACTATTGCTCAATGTCCATGCCATTTATCTAACCATATGAACTATTTACACCCGACATCATCACTATTGCATAATATCCATGCCATTTATCTGACATATGAACTATTTACATGTCCTCCGCGACTGTGAGAACAAAATGTCTGAAGCAACAGTCACAGAAAATGCTGGAGCATCCAACAACAGCAGTGATCAAACCTTGCATAATCAATCGGATCTGTAGCCATCCTTGTAACATGCATTAGGCATCAGGATGTTTGAATTGATTTTGTGATTCTTGAATCTGACCACTCTAAAAGAAATGGAGTCTAGTTGAGCATTTCCACATTTCTAGCTCCACAAGAGAGGCGACCTGTATAGCAACAGAAATTCATTAGAACTACCACGGTTAACTGAACAAGAGTATAGTCCCAAGAGTTGTACTCTCTGCTGGAAAAGGCAGTGCCTAGGAGGCGCTTAGGCACGCCTAGGCACTAGGCAATGGCCAAACGCTTCGCTTCAGGCATAAGCTGAAGTCTAGGCAGAGCAAGTAAGAAATTCTCTACCCAAGCAAGAAATCATGCCATATTGCACTGATATGCCAAAAGGGTCATATTCCAATCGTGGTAGCTCGTAGTTAACATACTTATATGCCCTAAATTAATAAAATACATATATAATAACCACATATACACCCTGATAGTAAAAGTTATATAACCGCCTAGGCTGCGCCTAGGGCGCTTAAGCACCGCCTAGGCACTAGGCGAAGGCTAACCGCCTCGCTTACGCCTACCGTTTTTTCCAACCTTGCTTGTACTACAAGGTTAGGGCTACTGTTGGAAGTTTACCTATCACCTTGCTGGGGCATTGTGCGGAAGTGTCGGAAAACAAGCGCTAGGAGAGCCAGTATTGCTGTCAAAACCCTGATTTTGATGAAAAGCGTCGATACGCACTACATGTCTTGAATTCCCATCATTCTTCGGGTTTTCATTTCTGGCACTGGCAGCCATATTTTGCCTCTGATTAGATCAACCATGTCATAAGTAACTGCTTAAGCAATAAAATATATACACCACATGCTATGAAATATATGATGCTCGCATCATTTTGATGCGTTCTTAATTCAAAATAGCATGCATGTTAGCCTGTTCGAGAGTATATACACACCCTGATCCTTTCGTCAATAATGTCAAGGAATAACCTGTAACAGAAGCACAACTACTCACATATACCAGAACTAGTAAATTTTATGTGGTGCTGCTCATATGGTAAAATTAACTAAATGTACCATTATTTACTGGATTTACATTGGAAAGATGGGTTCTCATTATGAACTGTATGAAACAATTGCATTTGGCCACATTCCAGTAAACATGAAACCTTTAGCAAAGTAAATTTCTACTTAGAAATTCTCTGAGAACACCAGTAAGTTCTACACAAGCATGCAGCACACTTGAGCATCTGTAGACTGAAACCAAAAACAGTGGAGTACAATAATTAAAGTAATGTAGAAAATGTAGTGGTAAGAAACTGAATATACTCTGAGTCAATAAGTGGAGATTGTTATCTTCAATTAATAAAACTAGTCATAAACAAACTGATCAGTAACTGTCAGTAACTCAGTATGATGCATGGTAGGGTAAGGATCTCTCTGTTTCCAATTTCACCTGTAACTGTGCAGCTGACCCGGTCATATGGCTTGACTCCATCTGTTCATGGGCTTCATTTGGATGGACATCCCCATTTACACCTGTTAGTCATAAGTTCAGATAAGAGATCAATATTGTAGTCAATTTTATCAGAACATGTGTCATGTGGCAGAATCTCTAGTCTGATCTACTAACAGCAAAATGCAGCTATAAACTGAAGCAAGAACTGTACGTTAGTACTTAAGAAAAGTGACACGTTAAGCAACCATGCCATGTCCACTGCTTTCAAAGTCAAAATCCTTATATCTAATCACTGTGGCCCATTTACAATATAATAACATCAAGTGATAGCATGCTACAAAACCCTACACAAGATAGATGATTCTCATTGATTGGTGTTAAGAGTATTGCTCATGTTTATACCATTTATATTTATATATACAGTTTAGACCCATAGCAAGCCCATAAGGCCAGTGTACCCTAGGGTGTATCCCTCTATTTGCAATACAGGAAAGTCGATTTGGGCATTTCCTCTATTCAGAGGACGTAATATCAGCACTGCAGCCCCCAAATCCTTCCTTTCAAGCTCATGGCCATCCTGACTGTGTCTTTCTTTACCAATCTGCTGCTGCTGCTCCCTCATGAATCTGCTGCTGCTGCTGCCCCTCACCAATCTGTTGCCACTGTTGTTTGTCTAGCTCCCAGTGTTGCTATTTGGCGGAGCCGAGTTGCTAGTGGAGATAAATTGGGTTGATTGCTTGTCTGCTTGTGCTAGTTGTTGCCGACAGCTAGTTGTTTAACTGTGGAAAGAGTTTAGCTAGGTCCTTGGTGCATTTTGTTGCAGCTATCATAGCAAAAGAGATGCCTCCAACTACAGAGAACGTGCATTCTCGGTCAATGAGACTGGAAAGAGTTGTAAGGGTTGTCGATCTCAGTGACCACCATTTGACCAAGGAAGATGAAGCCACAAAAAGGCAAAATGATGATGCTAAGGTCATTGGTGCTTTGATTCTCAATGGTATCCTTCACTTAGGATGAGTCTTAACTCTTAAGTATCACTAGCAAAGGTGATATGGAAGCATTTTGAGAAGCAATAGATTCACCCAAATGGAGCCCTTCACTTTTCTTACTGCAAAGTTTGCACAATCTTCGCAAAGAGGGCATGTCCATAGAGGATTACTGTGGAGCTTTCACTCGCATCTCTAGCCAGCTTATCTTGATGACTTCAATGAGTTGTACTGGATGTGATCTTGTATGGCCGAGAACAAGCATTAGCATCGAACATTTATGTTTCAGTCTGCGATGGACCTCAAGGAGGAGTTTGAGATTAGTCGCACCCAGTTGCTTGGTCGTCCCACTCTTCCCACCATGGATAAGGTACTTTCTAATCTCATTGACACGTCTCCGCTCTCTAGCCACACATACTGCTTCCGGTGACTTATATGTATACCTTAGGCCCCCAGTATAGCAAGCCCATGCATCCTAGGGTATATACCTCTCTTTGCAACAGGGAAGTTTTGGGCATTTCTTTTCTATTTAGCTAACAATGCTAGCCCTCAAGTTACACGATAATCTAAATGAATACTCTTATTTATATGTTTATGAAAAGGTGCAAAAGCTAAGTTACCCGCTCGTTTGTCAAGATGTGCTGGGATTGCTCGAGCAATAGTTGCCCCAGGAACATGCTACAAAAAGTAAGCGAGTTTGTCAGGTAGACACTAAAGTTGCACCATGCCGAAATATAGTAGATAAAAAATTACTCTGAACCACTGACCGTTCTGTAATAGGCTCCAATGAGATTAAATATTCATAAACTAAATCTATTTATGTAGGAAAATGAGATTCCATTTGAACATGATACGTATTATAATTTCATTTTGAAAAGCATTTGTCCCATAAACAGTATCATTGCTTAGGAATAATCATAGCATATGGCAAAGAGAACCAGAGGATGAGGAGGGGAGTTCTGGTGCAAGATCAAATCGCATCAAGGAATCCAAAACTAATGAATGGTAGATTAAATGCAAACTGAAACTTACTGTAAAAGTACTTGCAATAAAACTTAAATATTTTAACCCCTGATGAAGTACCTGGGTCTTTTGGCCTTGTTTATATTTCAAAACAGTCCAGTCAAAGACATAATCAAAATCATAACCTGTTGCAAGATGAGCAGAACATTGGGTGAAATATGCAAGTAAAAACTCAGATAGGATCTGTTGAACCAATGTACTCCTCTGTTCCAAATTACATGACATTTTTATTTGCACAATATCTAATATGCAGTTTTGACCATTACCTTTTGTGAATACCTAAAAGATAAACAATTTTTCATGACAAAGCTAACAGTACCATTTGCACCTAATCAATCTATAGCTTTTTTATTAATTGGTTTTGAAATATAGAGAAGTTTGACTGCAAGCTTTCTAAAATGCCATCTATTTCCAAATTGAGGTAGGACCTTTTAACAGTGCTATTACAGAGGTATACACTATATACTCCCTCTGTTCCATAATATAGTGCATATAGATTTTTTTAAGTCAAACTTCATAAAATTTGACCAAGTTTATAAGGAAAAATATCTATATTTACAATATCATTTAAATATAATATGAAAATATGTCTCACGATGCATCTAATAGTATGTATTTGGTATTGCAGATGTAGATCCTTTTCTCTAAAAATTTAGTCAAAGTTTACAAAATTTGACTTTGAAAAAAATCTATACACTATATTACGGCGGAGGAAGTACTGTGTAGTACTACTAAATGAAGGAATACCTTGGCGGTCGAATAAGTCTCGAAAAAGGCGCTTCACGAATCCATAATCAGGCCGCTGATCAAATGTCAACGACTTGCAGTAGTGGAAGTAAGATGCAAATTCTACCGGACAGGATTTGCATAACACCTGATAAATAAATAAAATTCAGCTACAGATGTAAAAGTACAATTTCTGAAGCTTGGTTTAATATGCTTCTGAGATAAACCTCGATAGGTGTCGAAATCTTTTTCTCACATATCTTCTCATACTTCTGCTTTTTCGTTGCAGCTTTTAGTCCCTGCCAGGGGAGACTGTACACACCAATACATGGCAAAAAAATTAGAGAAATTACCGAAATGGATAATAAGACCTCAATGTTCTGATAGCTTTGATATTATACTTAAACAAAATTGAGATTGGTATCAAACCCTGTTACATTTCCCACAAAAAAAGGTACTTGGAAACATGTCACGGAAAAGGCACACAGATTCACAACAATTTGCTGGTGTAACTTGAGATATAATGGATTTTCGTTAACCAGCTGCACAAATGTCATGCGTGCATTGATATGGCATAATAGTGAAGTCTGCTTTGAAATGAGGGGTTTCATATTTACAGTTTGTTCTAGGGAAATCTTTGTAAGATGCAGCCCAAACATGCTAACAAAACAAGCAGAGATATAAGATCCCATGCTACAAGGCCTATTTTGAGCTGAGCAACATCAGTTCATACCTACAGGCTACAGCTAGACTGCTAGAGTATCTAAAAGTGTGAAGAAAGTCGTAGTTTCTCAAAAGTAGGTTCTTGAAACTGCTTGTTTTAGATATGATGTCTATTTACATATCTTATAAAAAGTTGACTTGCACTCCTTGATGTGTTTTCAAGCACACTGCATCCCAGATGCTGTGCTCATAAGCAACATAGTAGTTCCACAGAACAGCAGTATAAGCCTACCTTCCTCGGAGAAAATATAGGAGAACATAGCCAAGAGATTCCAAATCATCCCGTCGACTTTGCTCTGCCAGTAAATAAAAAAATGTTTAAAATCAAATCTAAATGATGATTTGACAAGTAACCAACTGATCATGACTTACCAATTCCAAGGTGAGTGTTGCTACTTGCATAACGTGCAGTGCCAGTTAAGTTCTTATGTTCCCTACAGTAAAGCAGCAGTTCGATATTAAATGGCTGATCAAAGATCATGAACAAGTTGCATTTATATATATGCCGATTGCAAGGTACACAGGCATTCTTTATAAGTACAAGAGAACAAAGCTGAAAACCCGTATAATTGGGCAATAAAATTAACAAAAAAGGGAAAATCTGGCATTATATAATTTATATTGTTGTTTTCATATAGAGGCCATCACACTATGATGCAGAGTGGTCTGTAAACAATCAAGATATTATGATAGCAAAAGGCTATTGTTGATGGAACCTAGAAGACTAACTTAGTAAAATATTGTGATGGGAACATTCCCACATAGTAAAGAGCAAAGTAGCAGTGGTCAAGTACCACATGGGAGACACCAATTGAAATTACAGACATAGGTCATAAGGTGGAGGCCATGATGTGTCACAGGTCCAATTCAGTGCACTACCGCTGTAACTATAATTTCCATATGGCACAAAAAAGGTAAAGTGGGGGCAACGGAAATGACAACAGATAACAAGTATTGGGTCAGCTAACTGCTTAAATCAATTCTGAGCAAGCAGAATTACATTTAGTTTGACACTAGTAAAAAAGTCAACCTATGGTACCATCTTCTACCAAAAAACGCATCTTCAGAAATATATGTACCTGTAAGGAATATGTCGATTCGTAGTAGAATCCCGGTATCTTTTTGCAAGCCCAAAATCAATTACATAGACCTGATAAGCACAAGCAGAAATATCATTGATGAGATTGTTCAGCGCATTAACAACTTAACATGGAGCTTTAGTGCACCACAACAAGTACCTGATTTGCCTTCCGGCCGAGACCCATTAGAAAATTGTCAGGTTTTATGTCTCTATGCAAGTATCCTTTGGAATGCATAAATTCTATCCTTGTAAGCTGTTAGGATTATATAGAAAAGAGAAAAGCTGGCATTACTTAATCAGAGATGGAACTCAATGCATGCATGCAAAAATTATATCAATATTTAATGGGGGCAACGAAAACTTCAGCCAACTGTATTCCACATGCGGCTACTTAACTACATCTAGATTAACTGCACATTATTTCGAACTATGCAAATAAATATGAAGCATATAGAAGCAACATATACAAGAAAATATCTGCTAGTGCATAGTGGAACCCTCTATAGAAGTCCTGGCAGTAATTATTTCAATTGCTGCCTATTCTCTATTATTAAGTAGTGGTAATGTGGTATTGAAAAGAGCAACACAATAATGGAACTCTCCAAGGAAATCCTCAAGAATAGACATTCAGTGTTTGGTTACCATCAGATATATTTCTTTTTTCCTGTGAGTTCCACAAGAATTCAAATTGCTGAACAAACGTTGACACTTTCCAAATGGCTTTCAGTGTTCGGCATAAGGTAATGAAATAAAGTGAAATAAACGGTTACTAATTACCATTTGGTCTGCAAGCATTAGGACAGTCTTCAAGGTGAATTTTCTGCCGCAGTAGACAAACAAATCCTCTAAGCTCGGCCCCAACAGATCAATGATAAGAACATTTTCCTCCCCATCTACACCACACCATTTAACATTCGCAATGCCACCTGGAAGCCAAAACATTCCCTGTCAACTCCGGATCTTATCCAAATAAACCCACCAACCATGGAACTAAGGAGAATTGGATGACAGGGCATACATACTTCCTCCTTGCAGGGCGTTGTAGATCTTTGCCTCATAAAACAGCTGGGGGTGCTTTGAGCTGCTACTTTCCTGCCAGTGAGGTTACCAAAATAAGGATTCGGAGATGGTGTGTGCAAGAAAAAGGGGTTTCACTAGGCAAGTAGGCAGTGCATATAACAATAACACTCAAACTTTCCTTTCCCACTGGTATGCTTGCTCTCACAAGGCAAGCCATGAAGTGGGATGGGGGGAAAGCAGGGGCACCAACTGAGCTTTGACAATAACAATCAAACTTTCCGCTCCCACTCGTATGCTTGGTCTCACAACTTTTTCCTGCAAGGCTACAAATACAATTCCTCTACGCCAAGCGTCATTATGACCAACCACCACCTGTACCGATCATCACCCAAGATGCTAAGAGGGAGCATTCTAGAAAGGAAAGGGGAAAGCAGGCCAAGTAGCCATACAATTAAATAAAAGGCGTGTGCTTCGACCTTTCTGACTACATGATTACCAGCATTTTCTAATCCCATTATGATCAGCCCAAAACAAGCAAGAGCGACGACTAACAGACAAATTCGGGACAGCAATCGAATAATGCATCCGCGCGAGGGGAAGCAAGCAAACCAATCCAGCATTCCACCTATATATCCGCTTAACTCAACAGCAATCCAATCAGGCAATCACCCACCTCTCCACTTGAGCCAACTACTCAACAGCAACCCAATCGAAAATTGAAGTATGAAACAGGGCAGAACAGGGCAGGGCTGAGAGGAAACAGGGGATACAGGACTCACAATCTTCACCGCGACGATCTCGTAGGTGTCCATATCCGTGGCTGCAGCAGCAGCAACAGCGACAGCATCAGACGGCTATGGATAGAGTCGAAGAGGAAAAAAAAACTGAACAAACGCGGGCGGCGGCGGCGGGGAATCGAACGATCGCTCACCGAGGTAGATGACCCCGAAGGAGCCGGAGCCGATCTTCCGGCCGAGCTTGAACTTGCGGCCGACGATGCGGTCCATGCCGCCAGTCCTGAACACTTCTTCCCCCGCCCGATTCCAGAGGAGGGGACGGCGGGCGGCGTCGTGTGGTGGGGGCTTCGGGTTTGCCTGGCGTGGAGCGGGGGCAGAAGAGAAACGCGCGGTGAGACGTGCGAACTAAGAAGAGAAGAGACGGTGGTGGGGTTCACTGGCGCTGCGTCGGTCGCTTGCTTTATTTCGGCCGCGGGGTCGAGTCGGGTCGGCCGAGAGAGAAGAGAAGGGAAGGGAGACGGGCCGGCGTAGGGCCGCGGCGGAAAGGGGCGGTCGTAATAGCCGTGTGGGTTAGGTGACGTGACGGCGGCTTAATCTTATCCCCTGTGGGGTGGCGCTTCTCACGCGGGATGTGCCACGTTTTCGACAATCGGTCTCTGGCTCGCGGCGTCGGTGTTGCGCGTGCTTGCGTTCCACGTCATAATTTTCCATACACATTACTTTGAGTAGTCATAGATTTTGTTTCCATCTTATAATTTGTCTTTACAATAGCGCCTCTGTTCTGTATAAATCTATCTATAGTTAACAAACTACATCAAGAATCCTGAAAAAGGAATAGGTATGTGATACACGGTAAGTAAACTGACACCCAAAAATTCTATAAAAATTATATCTATAAGTTTTGGAATATTTAATAATTTTTATAAGTTTTGGGATATTTAATAATTTTTTTAGAAAAAGAAGCATCCAGACGGTGCCGGGGGGGGGGGGGGGCACACGGGCTAGGGTGCGACCTACCCCCTAGTCGCGCCACCTGTCCGTGTGGGGGACACGTGCACCTTCCTGACTCCGACTTTCGCACGTAAGCTTGTCCTGCACGGTAAAAATTCCTATAAATTCCTGAGATATTCTGATCTACGTAAAGATTTCCTCTTGTTTTCATTTCGAGCTATTTTCTATCAGTGTTTTGAGGACAAGTTCGCCATGTCTTCTTCCTCCTACACCGTTGATGATGATGCTTAGCGGTTGAAGGGGGAAATTGAGAGAGAGCTTATGGAACATGTTGTGATGGAGGAGGAATCAGTGAACTCCATAGAAGCTCAGGCACCAGAATCTTTACGGGAAATCCTAGCTAGCATCTCGACTACCCCAGTTTCATCCAGGACCCCGGAGACAACAAGAATTCACTTGGGCTTCAAGGTATTAGAGGGATCCATTTCAAAGAAGCCCTCGACCAGGTTACATAGGAATCCTTTTCATAATTTGGTTAACAATTATGGAGTTGAGAATAATTCCCAATTGTGTATACCCTCCAACTGAGACATCTCCCATCCAAGCGAAAGTGATGCATGAAGGAAAAGCTATGGGGACCAGAAAACAAGGATATCATGCGTGAGGTGAAGAATAATGCTACACAATGACTGCTTCATAAGATCCAATACCTGAAGGAGATCCTTTTGGATTTCCTCAAATAGAATAAGTGAGCTCCTTCACCACCAGCATTAGCAAAGAAGGAGACTTGAGTACTTGGGTATGGGCACCCCCCTTGGCTTGCTCCAAACTTGGCAGAGGTGCTCCGGTATCGTATCATCACCTCTATCATCATTATTATCTATTAGTTCGATCCTTAGTTAAATCGTGGTTTAGAAAAAAAGTTATAATATGAAATAGTTCATAATATGTGTTATCGTTCCTTCGTGTTTTCGTCGTGTCCGTTGGTGAGAGTATCTATAATAAAGAATAGTATGAGATTTTTTTTGTTTTTTCATTATTGTGTATCTTAGCATTGCAAATCATTTCATATGTGTATCTCATGGGAAGTAGTGGCTTCACATTGGGTGTGGGAAGTAAAATCTATTGGAATTTAACAAGCACAATATTTCTCATTTGAACAATTCATGGAAGATTAGTACAAGGAAGAGAGACTTCACATGAAAAGATACTATCTTGGACATCTTTTATGATTGTGAACCCTCATTGAATATTTTCACACTTGATCAAATAGTTGATATTGGACAAGGAAGACAAGATAATGAGTTATGTTCATGTATATTTGCATAAAAGTTATATTGTCATGGATCCTCTAACATTTGGTGTTTGTTTATAATCTTTTCTAGCCAAATACTTTCGCACTAAGTAGAGATACTACTTTTTCATCCAAAAACCATAAACCCACTTTCTTCCCTGAGAGTCCACTATAACTTTCTATGGATCGAATAAGATCCTTCATGTAAGTTGTCACCGGTGCATGCATTAAAAATTGCCCCAAATATGTATATCTTTTATTGGATGGTAAGTAAGATTCGTACGAACTTGTGGTAGTGGAGTAATAAAAACGACAGACTGCTCAATAAGTGCCACTATCGCAATGGGCAATATTAAAGTGATGTCCCTTTTCATTAAAAACTCTAAAAACTTAGACATCTAACTTGAAAGCGCAAGAAAATCTCTCCCTCCCTCTGCGAAGGGCCTATCTTTTACTTTTTCTGTTAACTTTGTTTTTATGTCCAGTCTATTTCTTCTTATTCCAACCTCAAATATGTTGTGAAACGTAGTAGAAAAAATCACCCAACAAGATTCATATAGGGTTTGGGTCAACGATCGTTACCGACTCCGGAGTGCAGCGGAAGTAGATGAGTCGGTATAAATTGTACTTGGAGTCCCTCGAACCATTGATGACGATCCCGCAAATCGCCCTCAAATGATCCCTAGAATGGGAGACCGAAAGCACGGCCTCTCTACTTGGTTGCAAGCGTACAGTCTTCACGATCGGGCAGCGCTTCGCCGTCCAGAGCCGGAGAATTAAAGGGAGGAGATTAGAACCACACTGGGCTTCTAATTATGAGGATTAGAGGAACTAGGTCTAGCTCTAAATTGTCAACTAGGACCAAGTACAACTAGAACTAGATGAACTAGAGGAGGCTCCAAAACTTGTGTACTCAAAAGTGGCAAAACCCTCTAATATATATGGGTTGGAGGGGAGAGGGAGGGGCACCACAAGGAGGGAAAGGATTCCCCTCCTTGGTCGTCCAATGGGAGGGGAGTCCCCCTCCGATTCGGCCTCCCCTCCCTTCCCAAGTGGGAAAAGGGGGCGTCACCTCCACTTGGGCCCAAGTAGCTTTCCACCATTTGGCCTTTTAAGACCCACTGATATTAAATTAAATATAAAAGCCTCCTAAAGATTACTAGAGCCTTTTATTATTAATTTAACATCTCTAGAAACATATTCCCCCTATATATTATTTATCGCTAATACCTGATACGTCTCCAACGTATCTATAGTTTTTGATTGTTCTATGTTGTTGTATTATCATTCTTGGATGTTTCACAATCATTTTATAGCAACTTTATATCATTTTTTGGGACTAACCTATTGACATAGTGCTCATTGCTAGTTGTTGTTTTTTGCTTATTTTTTACTTTGCATAATATCAATACCAAACGGAGTCCAAACGCAACGGATTTTTTTGGATCAGAAGACACCTTGGGGGCCAAGAAAGCACCAAGAAGATCCCCGTGGGGACCACAAGACACTGATACGTCTCCAATGTATCTATAATTTTTTATTGTTCCATGCTATTATATTATCTGTTTTGGATGTTTAATGGGCTTTAATATGCACTTTTATATTATTTTTGTGACTAACCTATTAACCGGAGGCCCAGTGCCAGTTGTTATTTTTTTGCCTATTTTAGTGTTTCGCAGAAAAGGAATATCAAACGGAATCCAAACGGAACGAAACCTTCGCCAGGATTTTTTTTGGAACAAATGCAATTCAGGAGACTTGAAGTGAAGGTCAAGGAACCAACGAGGCGGCCACGCAGTAGGGCGGCGCACCCAGGGGGCAGGCGCACCCCCCACCCTCGTGGGCCCCTCGTAGCTCCACCGACCTACTTTATTCGCCTATATATACTCTTATACCCTGAAAACATCCAGGGGAGCCACGAAACCCCTTTTCCACCGCGACAACCTTCTGTACCCGTGAGATCCCATCTGGGGACCTTTTCCGGCGATCTTCCGGAGGGGATTCGATCACGGAGGGCTTCTACATCAACACCATAGCCTCTCCGATGATGTCTGAGTAGTTTACCACAGACCTTCGGGTCCATAGTTATTAGCTAGATGGCTTCTTCTCTCTCTTTGGTTCTCAATACAAAGTTCTCCTCGATGTTCTTGGAGATCTATTCGATGTAATTCTTTCTGCGGTGTGTTTGTCGAGATCCGATGAATTATGAGTTTATGATTAAGATTATCTATGAACAATATTTGATTCTTCCCTGAATTCTTATATGCATGATTTGATATCTCTGCAAGTCTCTTTGAATTATCAGTTTGGTTTGGCCTACTAGATTGATCTTTCTTGCAATGGGAGAAGTGCTTAGCTTTGGGTTCAATCTTGCGGTGCTCGATCCCAGTGACAGAAAGGGAACCGAGGCACATATTGTATTGTTGCCATCGAGGATAAAAAGATGGGGTTTATATCATATTGCTTGAGTTTATCCCTCTACATCATGTCATCTTGCCTAATGCGTTACTCTGTTCTTATGAACTTAATACTCTAGATGCATGTTGGATAGCGGTCGATGTGTGGAGTAATAGTAGTAGATGCAGAATCGTTTCAGTCTACTTGACACGGACGTGATGCCTATATTCATGATCATGCCTAGATATCATCATAACTATGCGCTTTTCTATCAATTGCTCGGCAGTAATTTGTTCACCCACCGTAATATATACTATCTTGAGAGAAGACACTAGTGAAACATATGGCCCTGGGTCTACTTTACATTATATAAGTTTCCGATCTACATTTCTAGTTTACTATTTATTTTGCAATCTTTATTTTCCAATCTATACAACAAAAATACCAAAAATAGTTATCTTATTATCTTTATCAGATATCACTTTTGCAAGTGGCCGTGAAGGGACTGACAACCCCTTTATCGCATTGGTTGCAAGGTTCTTATTTATTTGTGTAGGTACTAGGCGACTTGCGCATAGTCTCCTACTGGATTGATACCTTGGTTCTCAAAAACTGAGGGAAATACTTACGCTACTTTGCTGCATCACCCTTTCCTCTTCAAGGGAAAACCAACGCATGCTTAAGAGGTAGCAAGAAGGATTTCTGGCGCCGTTGCCGGGGAGATCTACACTCAAGCCAAGACATACCAAGTACCCATCACAAACTCCTATCCCTCGCATTACATTATTTGCCATTTTCCTCTCGTTTTCCTCTCCCCCACTTCACCCTTGCCGTTTTATTCGCCTCTTTTCCATTCGCCCTTTTTCGGTTCGCCTTCTTTCACTTGCCTCCTGTGTGATTGTGTGTTGGATTGATTGTTTGTCACGATGGCTCAAGACAATACTAAATTATGTGACTTTTCCAATACCAACAATAATGATTTTATTAGCACTCCGATTGCTCCTCTTACCGATGCTGAATATTGTGAAATCAATACTGCTTTGTTGAATCTTGTCATGAAAGATCAATTTTCTGGCCTTCCTAGTGAAGATGCCGCTACCCATCTAAACATCTTTGTTGATTTATGTGATATGCAAAAGAAGAAAGATGTGGATAATGATATTGTTAAATTGAAGCTATTTCCGTTTTCGCTTAGAGATTGTTCTAAAACTTGGTTCTCTTCTTTGCCTAAAAATAGTATTGATTTATGGAATAAGTGCAAAGATGTTTTTATCTCTAAGTATTTTCCTCCCGCTAAGATCATCTCTCTTATAAACGATATTATGAATTTTAAGCAACTTGATCATGAGCATGATGCACAAGCTTGGGAGAGGATGAAATTAATGATACGTAATTGGCCTACACATGGTTTGAATTTATGGATGATTATATAGAATTTTTATGTTGGATTGAATTTTGCTTCTAGAAATCTTTTAGATTCGGCCGCGGGAGACACTTTTATGGAAATCACTTTAGGAGAAGCTACTAACTCCTAGATAATATTATGGTTAATTATTCTCAATGGCACACCGAAAGATCTACTAGTAAAAAAGTTCATGCGATAGAAGAGATTAATGTTTTGAGTGGAAAGATGGATGAACTTATGAATTTGTTTGCTAATAAGAGTGTTTCTTCTATTCCTAATGATATTCCTTTGTCCACTTTGATTGAGAATAATAACGAATCCTTGGATGTGAATTTTGTTGGTAGGAACAACTTTGGTAATAACGCGTATAGAGGAAACTTTAATTCTCGGTCATTCCCTAGTAATTCCTCTAATAATTATGGTAATTCCTACAACAACTCTTATGGAAATTTTAATAAGATGCCCTCTGATTTTGAGATTAGTGTTAAAGAATTTATGAATTCGCAAAAGAATTTCAATGCTTTGATTGAAGAAAATTTGCTTAAGGTTGATGAGTTGGGTAGGAACATGGATAGAATTTCTCTTGATGTTGATTCTTTGAAACTTATATCTATTCCACCTAAGCATGATATCAATGAGTCTCTCAAAGCCATGAGAATTTCCATTGATGAGTGCAAAGAAAGAACCGCTAGGATGCGTGCTAAGAAAGATTGCTTTGTGAAAGCGTGTTCTTCTAGTTTTCATGATAATAATGATGAAGATCTAAAAGTGATTGGTGTGTCTCCTATTAAATGTTTGTTTGCCAATATGAATATTGTTAAAGATGGGACTGGATATGAGTCAACTTTAGTTAAAAGGCGTCCCAATGATTCGGAGTTTTTAGATCTTGATGCAAAAATTAATAAAAGTGGGATTGAAGAGGTCAAAACTTTACATAGCAATGAACCCACTATTTTGGATTTCAAGGAATTTAATTATGATAATTGCTCTTTGATAGATTGTATTTCCTTGTTGCAATCCGTGCTAAATTCTCCTCATGCTTATGATCAAAATAAAGCTTTTACCAAACACATCGTTGACGCTTTAATGCAGTCCCATAAAGAAAAGCTTGAATTAGAAGTTTCTATCCCTAGAAAACTTTATGATGAGTGGGAACCTACTATTAAAATTAAGATTAAATATTATGAATGTTATGCTTTATGTGATTTGGGTGCTAGTGTTTCCACAATTCCGAAAACTTTGTGTGATGTGCTAGGTTTCCGTGAATTTGATGATTGTTCTTTAAATTTGCATCTTGCGGATTCCACCATTAAGAAACCTATGGGAAGGATTAATGATGTTCTTATTATTGAAAATAGGAATTATGTGCCCGTAGATTTCATCGTTCTTGATATAGATTGTAATCCTACATGTCCTATTATTCTTGGTAGACCTTTCCTTAGAACGATTGGTGCAATTATTGAAATGAAAGAAGGAAATATTAGATTCCAATTTCCGTTAAGGAAATACATGGAACACTTTCTTAGAAAGAAAATTAAATTTCCTTATGAATTATTATGAGAGTCACATATGGATTGCATACCAAATATGACAATACTTAGATCTATCCTTGCTTTTATGCCTAGCTAGGGCCATTAAACGATAACGCTTGTTGGGAGGCAACCCAATTTTATTTTTGTTCCTTGTTTTTTATTCCTGTTTAGTAATAAATAAATCATCTATTCTCTGTTATGATTGTGTTTTTTATGTTTTAATTAGTGTTTGCGCCAAGTAAAGCCTTTAGGATCTTCTTGGGTGATTGTTATTTGATCTTGCTGTAAAAAACAGAAGTATGCGCTCACGAGAATAATTTTCATTTTTACCAGAGAGCGATAAAATATCAATTCAAACTGCAGTAGATCAATGTACAAATTATTTAGGATTTCCTAATTTCTCAGGATTTTTGGAGTTACAGAAGTATCCGAAACCTACAGATTGCTACAGACTGTTCTGTTTTTGACAAATTCTGTTTTTCGTGTGTTGTTTGCTTATTTTGATGAATCTATGGCTAGTATCGGGGGGTATGAACCATAGAGAAGTTGGAATACAGTAGGTGTAATACCAATATAAATAAAGAATGAGTTCATTACAGTACCTTAAGGTGGTGGTTTGTTTTCTTATACTAACAGAGCTCATGAGATTTTCTGTTGAGTTTTGTGTTGTGAAGTTTTCAAGTTTTTGGGTAAAGATTTGATAGATTTTGGAATAAGGAGTGGCAAGAGCCTAAGCTTGGGGATTCCCAAGGCACCCCAAGGTAAAATTCAAGGACAACCAAAAGCCTAAGCTTGGGGATGCCCCAGAAGGCATCCCCTCTTTCGTCTTCGTCTATCGGTAACTTTACTTGAGGCTATATTTTTAGGCCATATTTTTATTCACCACATGATATGTGTTTTGCTTGGAGTGTCTTGTATGATTTGAGTCTTTGCCCTTTAGTTTAACACAATCATCCTTGTTGTACACACCCTTTTGGAGAGACACACATGAATCAGAATTTATTAGAATACTGTATGTGCTTCACTTATATCTTTTGAGCTAGATAATTTTGCTCTAGTGCTTCACTTATATCTTTTTAGAGCACGGTGGTGGTTTTATTTTATAGAAATTATTGATCTCTCATGCTTCACTTATATTATTTTGAGAGTCTTTTATAACAGCATGGTAATTTGCTTTGGTTACGAAATTAGTACTAATATGATAGGCATCCAAGATGGGTATAATAAAAACTTCCATATAGAGTGCATTGAATACTATGAGAAGTTTGATACTTGATGATTGTTTTGAGATATGAAGATGATGATATTAGAGTCATGCTAGTTGAGTAGTTGTGAATTTGATAGATACTTGTGTTAAAGTTTGTGATTCCCGTAGCATGCACGTATGGTGAACCGTTATGTGATGAGGTCGGAGCATAATTTATTTATTGATTGTCTTCCTTATGAGTGGCGGTCGGGGACGAGCGATGGTCTTTTCCTACCAATCTATCCCCCTAGGAGCATGCGCGTAGTACTTTGTTTCGATAACTAATAGATTTTTGCAATAAGTATGTGAGTTCTTTATGACTAATGTTGAGTCCATGGATTATACACACTCTCACCCTTCCACCATTGCTACCCTCTCTAGTATCGCGCAACTTTCGCCGGTACCATAAACCCACCATATACCTTCCTCAAAACAGCCACCATACCTACCTATTATGGCATTTCCATAGCCATTCTGAGATATATTGCCATGCAACTTTCCACCATTCCATTTATTATGACATGTTTCATCATTGTCATATTGCTTTGCATGATCATGTAGTTGACACCGTATTTGTGGCAAAGCCATCGTTTATAATTTCATACATGTCACTCTTGATTCATTGCACATCCTGGTACACCGCCGGAGGCATTCACATAGAGTCATATTTTGTTCTAAGTATCGAGTTGTAATTCTTGAGTTGTAAGTAAATAAAAGTGTGACGATCTTCATTATTAGAGCATTGTCCCATGTGAGGAAAGGATGATGGAGACTATGATTCCCCCACAAGTCGGGATGAGATTCCGGACGAAAAAAAGAGGCCATAAAAAAAGAGAAAAAAGGCCCAAATAAAATAAAAATAAAAAATGAGAGAAAAAGAGAGAAAGGGCAATGCTACTATCCTTTTTTCACACTTGTGCTTCAAAGTAGCACCATGATCTTCATGATAGAGAGTCTGCTATTTTGTCACTTTTATTTACTAGTGGGAATTTTTAATTATAGAACTTGGCTTGTATATTCCAATGATGGGCTTCCTCAAAATGCCCTAGGTCTTCGTGAGTAAGCGAGTTGGATGCACCCCACTTAGTTTCTTTTTGAGCTTTCATACACTTATAGCTCTAGTGCATCCGTTGCATGGCAATCCCTACTCACTCACATTGATATCTATTGATGGGCATCTTCATAACCCATTCATACGCCTAGTTGATGTGAGACTATCTTCTCCTTTTTGTCTTCTCCACAACCACCATCCTATTCCACCTATAGTGCTATGTCCATGGCTCACGCTCATGTATTGCGTGAAGATTGAAAAAGTTTGAGAACATCAAAAGTATGAAACAATTGTTTGGCTTGTCATCAGGGTTGTGCATGATTTAAATTTTTTCTGTGATGAAGATAGAGCATAGCCAGAGTATATGATTTTGTAGGGATAACTTTCTTTGGCCATGTTATTTTGAGAAGACATGATTACTTTATTAGTATGCTTGAAGTATTATTATTCTTATGTCAATATTAAACTTTTGTCTTGAATCTTTCGGATCTGAATGTTCATGCCACAATAAAGAAAATTACATTGAAAATTATGCTAGGTGGCATTCTACATCAAAAATTCTGTTTTTATCATTTACCTACTCGAGGACGAGCAGGAATTAAGCTTGGGGATGCTGATACGTCTCCAGTGTATCTATAATTTTTTATTGTTCCATGCTATTATATTATATGTTTTGGATGCTTAATGGGCTTTAATATGCACTTTTATATTATTTTTGGGACTAACCTATTAACCGGAGGCCCAATGTTAGTTGCTGTTTTTTTGCCTATTTTAGTGTTTCACAGAAAAGGAATATCAAACGGAATCCAAACGGAATGAAACCTTCGCGAGGATCTTTTTTTGGAACAAACGCAATCCAGGAGACTTGGAGTGGAGTTCAAGGAAGCAACGAGGCGGCCACGAGGTAGGGCGGCGCGCCCCCACCCTCGTGGGCCCCTCATAGCTCCACCAACCTACTTCCTTCGCCTATATATAGTCTTATACCCTGAAAACATCCAGGGGAGCCACGAAACCACTTTTCCACTGCCGCAACCTTCTGTACCCGTGAGATCCTTTCTGGGGACCTTTTCTGGCGATCTGCCGAAGAGCGATTCGATCACTGAGGGCTTCTACATCAACACCATAGCCTCTCCGATGATGTGTGAGTACTTTACCACAAACCTTCAGGTCCATAGTTATTAGCTAGATGGCTTCTTCTCTCTCTTTGGTTCTCAATACAATGTTCTCCTCGATGTTCTTGGAGATCTATTCGATGTAATTCTTTTTGCGTGTGTTTGCCGAGATCCGATGAATTGTGGGTTTACGATTAAGATTATCTATGAACAATATTTGATTCTTCTTTGAATTCTTATATGCATGATTTGATATCACTGCAAGTCTCTTCGAATTATCAGTTTGGTTTGGCCTACTAGATTGATCTTTCTTGCAATGGGAGAAGTGCTTAGCTTTGGGTTCAATCTTGCGGTGCTCGATCCCAGTGACAGAAAGGGAACCGACACGTATTGTATTGTTGCCATCGAGGATAAAAAATGGGGTTTATATCATATTGCTTGAGTTTATCCCTCTACATCATGTCATCTTGCCTAATGCGTTATTCTGTTCTTATGAATTTAATATTCTAGATGCATGCTGGATAGCGGTCGATGTGTGGAGTAATAGTATTAGATGCAGAATCGTTTCGGTCTACTTGACACGGACGTGATGCCTATATTCATGATCATGCCTAGATATCATCATAACTATGCGCTTTTCTATCAATTGCTCGGCAGTAATTTGTTCACCCACCGTAATATATGCTATCTTGAGAGAAGCCACTAGTGAAACTTATGGCCCCCGGGTCTACTTTACATTATATAAGTTTCCGATCTACAATTCTAGTTTACTATTTATTTTGCAATCTTTATTTTCCAATCTATACAACAAAAATACCAAAAATGTTTATCTTATTATCTTTATCAGATATCACTTTTGCAAGTGGCCGTGAAGGGACTGACAACCCCTTTATCGCGTTGGTTGCAAGGTTCTTATTTGTTTGTGTAGGTACTAGGTGACTTGCGTGTAGTCTCCTACTGGATTGATACCTTGGTTCTCAAAAACTTAAGCAAATACTTACGCTACTTTGCTGCATCACCCTTTCCTCTTCAAGGAAAAACCAACGCATGCTCAAGAGGTAGCAGACACCTGGGCGCGCCCAGGAGCCCAGGCGCCCAGGTGGGTTGTGGGCCCCATGGAGGTCCTCTACACCACCTCTTTGCCCTATAAATTCCCAAATATTCCAGAAACCCTAGGGGAGCAGACAAAACACAATTCCAGCTGCCGCAAGTTCTAGAACCACGAGATCCAATCTAACACCATCACAGAGGGGTTCATCATCCTCATTGGTGCCTCTCCGATGATGCGTGAGTAGTCCACCATTGACCTAAGGGTCCGTAGGTGGTAGCTAGATGGCTTCTTCTCTCTTTTTGCTTCTCAATACAATTGTCTCTTGGAGATCTATTTGATGTAACTCTTTTTGCGTGTGTTTGTTGGGATCCGATGAACTTTGAGTTTATGATCAAACCTATATCCATGAATATTATTTGAGTTTCTTTGATCTCTTATATGCATGATTATTTATAGCCTCCTATTTCTTCTTCGAATCTTTGGTTTAGTTAGGACAACTAGAACATTTTTTCTTGCCATGGGAAGAGATGCTTTGTGATGGGTTCGATCTTGCGGTGTCCTCTCCCAGTGACAAAAGGGGTAACGAGGCACACATGTATCGTTGCTATTAAGGATAACAAGATGGGGTCTATTCCTACATGAATAGATCTTGTCTATATCATGCCATCGTTCTTATTGTATTACTCCGTTTCTCCATGAACTTAATACACTAGATGCATGTTGGATAGCGGTCGATGTGTGGAGTAATAGTAGTAGATGCAGTCAGGAGTCGGTCTACAAATCTTGGATGTGATGCCTATATTATTGATCATTGCCTTGGATATCGCCATAATTATTCGATCTTCTATAAATTGCCCAACAGTAATTTGTTTACCCAACGTATGCTATTTTCTCGAGAGAAGCCACAGTGAAATCTACGGGCCCTGGGTCTATCTTTTATCATATTTGCTTTCAGATCTATTTTTCACCGCTTTTATTTTTAGATCTATTATTCCAAAAACCAAAAAATACCTTGCTGCACTTTTTCTTTATTTATTCTATTTCGTGTTTTATTCAGATCTATTTATCCAAACACATATAAACCAATCTATATTTTTACCGAGGAGGGATTGACAACCTCTGTTTACGCGTTGGGTTGCAAGGATTTGTTCTTTGTGTGCAGGTACCATTTACATAGTATTGCCTGGTTCTCCTACTGGATTGATACATTGGTTTCATAACTGAGGGAAGTACCTACCGTAGCTATACTGCATCATCCCTTCCTCTTTGGGGAAATACCGACGCGGATTCAAGCCGCATCAATACCCAGTATTGCCCCCAACACTTTCGGTTCCTCCCTCAGTTAGGTTCCTCTCATAACTTGAGTTTCCCAGATTTGCAAAACACTTTCGGTTCCTCTCAAAACTATTTCGAATATTAATGAAACAATTCCACAAATGAATTCTCGATACTCTCATCCTAATAACACTTAACGGATCATGATTACCTTAAGCTTGTGACCCCGTAGGTTCGGTAAATCATAGACATGAACGAAACCCCTTCGTTCAACGACCGATAGAGGAACCGTGGACGTCCATATCGATATCTATGATTACACGAATGACATTAAACCGAACCTTTAGTTATCTTGTGATGTTACCTTTGCTTCACAATACTTTACAAAACCTGAGATGCATCAGTATCCTCCTAAGTCATGCACATGCTCACTATACCGTTGATCCCGTTGCCGGTTTTGTTCTTTTTCTCATTGAAATGTTCCAGCATACCCGTGACGTAGTCACCTATGTATAGCCAGATGTGTTGGGGGAACGTAGTATTTCAAAAAAATTGCCTACGCACACGCAAGATCCATCTAGGTGATTCATAGCAACGAGAGGGGAGAGTGTGTCCACATACCCTCGTAGACCGAAAGCGGAAGCGTTTAGTAACGCGGTTGATGTGGTCGAACGTCTTCGCGATCCAACCGATCCAAGTACCGAACGCACGACACCTCTGCGATCTGCACACGTTCAGCTAGGTGATGTCCCTCATACTCTTAATCCAACTAAGGCCGAGGGAGAGTTTGGTCAGCACGATGGCGTGATGACGGTGATGATGAAGTTACCGGCGCAAGGCTTCGCCTAAGCACTACAACGATATGACCGAGGTGGAAATCTGTGGAGGGGGGCACCGCCACACGGCTAATACAACTATCAACTTGTGTGTTCTAGGGTGCCCCTGCCCCCGTATATAAAGGAGCAAGGGGGAGACCGGTCGGCCCTATAGGGGCGCGCCCCAAGTAGGATTCCTACTAGGAATAGGAATCCTATTCCTAGTAGGTTTCCAACAAGGAAGAGAGGGGGAGGTAACTTGAGTTTCGTAGACGCGGATTCATTCGTTTGATCATAACTTGAGTTTCGTAGCTCCGTTTGAGTTGATTCTTTTTGCAAATCGAAGCTCTTGACCTAAACATTCTGATAAGGCCAAATTCACATAATTTTGGTACTATTAGAAATTGTTTTATGTTGCAAGAGTTATTTGCTTGGTTTTGATGTTTCCGAATCGTCTTCTTCGATCTTTCTGATCTTTTGAGTGATTGCTTATGTGTGGTTACTATTGCTTGCTTACGATAGATTGACTGGAGTGTGACGAGTAGATCTATCAAGAGTTTTGAGTGCGAATCATCTTCATCAACATTGCAGGAAAGTAACACTTTGATCATACCTTTTCTACAACCCATGTTTTATTGCATTAGATCAATCCTCTCACATTGCATGATTAGGATCTAATTAAATTATGGGATGGGAAGTAGATGAGGTAGTACCTATCACCTGTATCGTTATGAAACCTTTGGGAGTTACTTCTACATTTGCTTATTATGCCATGCTATGCTAGAAGACGTGGATTGGGTGAGTGATATCCATGACAGATGTGAGTTGATAATTTTAATGGTTTATCTAAGGTGGCAACTTAAACACACATCTGGGTGGATTGAGGCACCTGATGTCTATCAGGACTTGCCTGTTTTATTTTGGACCGCCACCCAGGCTCAAAGGGATCATAAGATCATTCATGCTAGTAACTTCCGTGTGTAGCCACAAGCCATTATGGGCTCTGGCATAGTTGATTAAGTCATGCGAACTCTTACGGGTAGACTAGCGGATGTAGGGGAAAGTAGGTGTACCGGTCTACCCACATGTAAGGTGCTAGCGCTTCTGAAAGACTGTATCTTGGTCATCCTTCTTCTCAAACATCATGTAGTGCGAGAAACCAAACGGAGGCGATCGAGTCTTGTGGGAAAAGTGCGCAAACCTCTGTAGAGTGTATAAACTAATCATGATTAGCCGTGTCCCCGATTATGGACATCTTGAGTATCTAGTTCTTGGATTATCCTGTTGATCTCATCACGTTACTTTAAATGAATATTGTTGGGTTTTAATGATGTTACTTAATTGGGATTGAGAATGCTGTCAACCATTCTCAATGTTTAACAACCACCATGATAGTAATTAATCTTATTCCTTTGCAGTAGGGAAAAATTGGCTTTACGCAAAAACCTTATAACCATAGAGCTTTTCCACCAGCCAAATATGCATGTAGTGATAGTCTTTATTCATTATTCTCTATGGTGTGAATTTGCCAGTACATTCAATGTACTGACCCGTTTCGGGCTACAACGTCTCATGTTGCAGGATTATCTTACGACGAGTAAGTGATACGTTAGGGTTACGGATTCTACACTCAACTTTGCCGTTGGTGTTGATGGGAATCCACAACCTTGTTGCTTCCGCTATATGGATTGAGGTAATAGTATTTACGTTACTTTATACATGTGATTTACCTCTGTTATAAATCCTTCGAGTACTGTGTGTGTCAGCATACCGATCCAGGGATGACACTTAAGCACAGAGACTTGATCCATTCGGGTCAGGTCGCTACAAGATGGTATCAGAGCACATGTTGACTGTAGGACGTGACCCTAGAAACTGGCAAGCCCATAGCGAAGATTTTTCTCTACAACTTTCCCTTTCAAAAAGATCTTTTACCTCTCTTCTCTTCTGAGCTTATTCAAATATTCCCTTTTAGTGAGACTATACCCCTTTCCCCTTTTGACCACACAAAGATTTGACTGATGAGACCACTCCAAGAAGTACAAGATATCAGACAACTAAGACCACTTCGGAATGAAGAGGATTTTACTGTGCATCTGAATAATGGAAACTACAACGGTTGAAGACTTCGAAGACTAGGAGAATTGGAGGCTCCGTAGAATTTCCAGATTTGTATGACCTAGGAAAGCTACCCTTATGGAACTTGGCAGACTATGGAAGTTGTCAATACCCGAGATCAAGGTGTGTTGGAGAAAGACTGGAACATGGAGCATAGAACTCAAAGTTTTGTCAAGGAAACCCCAATGCAGGAGATATCAACTATGGAGAGATAGCTCATGGAAATGACAAGAGCAGAAACACGGCTATCCATGAGGTTATCGCCCGCTTATGCTATTGTCACCGTGCGGAGTTAAGCATGCATATGCATGGAAGGATTGGATGGTAGAAGGCGGATGGAGCACCTATCAGCAAGAAATGAAGTTTTAACTTTAGATGGTGTATCACCAGGATCTGGAGTAGTACATCAAGAAGTTTAAAATGGAGCTCCAGGAAGACGTATTAGACAAGGAAGTAATTCATGAGGAACTTAGGACCCAGAAGTTGAAGTAGCCAAGCTGGAGGAGCTACAACCTCGAGATACCGGAGAATTGTCAGGAACTGAAGGACAGTATGACCATGGTTCATGTGAAGGATGTTGAAACCAGAAGTTTGGAATGCAACTCCGGAATATTAAAGGATGTCACGAGAGATTTCACGACAACAGAGATTGATCTGGCAAAAGAACTTGAGAAAGACAAGCATGATCGGAAGAAGCCATTGGAGGCATGAACAAGGCTTGAAGAGTTTGGATACGTTGAAGATTTATTGACCTTAGAAGACCAAAACCCTGTTATATACCTATGTTAGATGCGACATTTGTGAGCTGTCATTTGTTTGATGTTTTTCGACAGCCACAACAAAAATCTGTCTTTTCAAAACTTTTGTTTGTATTGTGTGCATCCCTCTCTATATCTCTTATCTCACCCCAAACCCATGGACCCAATAGAGGATGAATGGAGATGAGCTTGTATTTTCTGGACCGATGAGTCAGTTGGAGACAGACCGATGGATTCAGAACATGGAGGATCACATGGAGAATAACCCTATAGTTGGACATGATATGACCCAGCATGCTCTTCTGTGCTTTGAAAGAGGTGCTGCTACTTGGTGGAGGATGTACCAAACCATGAATGGATGGCAAGGAGTAACCACTTGGAAAGAATTTAAGTTGACTCTGCCAAAGTCTCGGCTTGTTTCCCAGAAGTTGAAGCCTTATGGAAAGGATATGAAGAAACCTTGTGCATGCAAGATTTGTGGAGAAGAAGGCCACATCTCCCAGAATTGTTTGAATGGGGATTTAGTAAAATTCCCGACAGAGGAAGTAGAATATGACCCACAGGAAATAGAAGCCCTGATTGGAATGGAAAAGTCCAGGAAGAGAAACATATTGGAGCCCAGGAGGAACCTGAGTCATATCACCTGTTACAGGTGCAAGGAGTCAGGGCACTACCTAAATAGTTGCCCAAAAAGGAAACCTCGATACTTGTCAGAAGTAATATGTTTTAGTTGTAATGGAGCAGGACACTTTGCCAGAGAATGCCCCAAGGAGAAGGAAACTTGTGCTAGATAGTTGAGTTTGCAACAAAAGAAATGGAGTAGTAGAAGTGAGAACATTTTTCTTTTATATTGAGGTGTTGAGTTGAGACATGTAATGGAGAAGCGAGAGATTGTAATCATTTGAGAATGAATAAAGTAGCATCGTTGGTACTGATATGGATTTTATGAGTTGTTACTCTATGAAGAAGGATTTTGACCATTTTTGAGGATAAGAGAAATATGGTCTATGGAAGGTTTGTGCATTTTAAGGGTGGTAGTACCCTGTAAGAACCATTGACCCCTGGAAAAGATAAGGCTACTCCACTGAGTGGATTTCGGACAAAATGAATACGAGTTTTGTCTCAATATGTGTGATGCCCCAAGAGTATGTGGGATGAAGTTGGAGACCGTCAGTTGTTTGGATCAAACATGATCAAGGAGTCAGAAGAGAGTGTTAAGTTGATTCGAGATAGACTGAAAGTAGCTCAGTCCAGGTAGAAGAGTTACACAGACTTAAAAACGCAAGGAGGTAGTCTATGAAATTGGAGACAGAGCATGTCTTCGTGTGACCCCTCTGCGAGGAGTTAAAGAATTTGGAGTTAAGGGACAGTTAGCCCCGAGATTTGTAGGACCATACCGAATTTTGGAGCATATGAGAGAAGTGGCCTACAAGTTTGAGTTACCCGAAGGACTATCAGGAGTTCAAGATGTGTTTCACGTTTCCCTGTTGAAGAAGTGCCATGCAGAGATGGCCAATATTCCCCTGTAAGGACGCTTGACCGCGGAAAGGATAATGATGTTCCACGAAGTGGAATATGGACTTCATAAGTATAAGCTTTATCTCGGTATGTGGAATATCCCACGAGGATGAAGAGATGAATTACTATTGGATATAAAGGAGGTATGATGTCGGAAATATGGATCAATGGAAACTCCATGATGAGTCCGAGTAATCATGTCCTAGTTTGGTGCCAATAGAAGGAAGGAAGATAGTACAATTGGAATGATTTAAGTATGCTAGGAAGCTGGAAGCTGGATGTTGGAATAATGACTAGTTGCCCCGAGGATGAGTTCAAGGATTTCAAGTGATGAGATAGGCCATAACCCCCAGGCCCCAGGACCTGCCAAGGAGCAAGCACATTCTTGCTGAAGGAAAAATCCTGGAGGAAGATACGACATTTAACGACAGACGATTCTATAGGAGTAACGCAAAACCTGAGAGTTGTGAAGGAGCGATAGATGTTTGTTTGGCTTACAGAATCAATGGATTATTCCGAATGCAGTTCATGGACAAGAGAAATTCTGCAATGCTTGTGAGGATGACCGCGTGTTAGAATGCGAGATTCGCTAAACCATACACAAGGTAATGATTTGGGTGCGGGATGGATTGATCACCATACCGACTTACTCTTATTATTCGCCTTGCTATATGGGATGGTAAATCTGAGTGACTTGCCTATAGTAGAGAGACGACGATATTAAATCTTGTTTAAACCTTAGAATGGTATAAGGAATTTTCCCTTGTACACGGCAGTTTTTTGGCCAACCGTAGGTTATACGGTGAGGATCAACCAGGCCCATTTCCTGCAGGAGAAACCATAAATTGTTGACCACCATGAGATATCGATAGTTGTTTAGTTTTGGCACCAGACCCGTCAGCTAAGAAGACCCAATCTCGAAATAACCTTACCAAGAGGAAAGGACAAAAGAAATGAGGAAAAGGTTATGCCACTACTGGAAGAGCCCAGAGAAGGAATTTGCCGAGAATCTGAGAAGACCGGCCCCGTCAAGAATAAGGATGGAGTATATGAGTATTGATGGGACCGTAACCATGTTTCTAAGGGTGGTAGCACCACAGGCCCCCTGTGATGATCGATGGATTTTGAGAAGACCCCAAACCCTAACCTTTTTCTTTCTAGCCTCTCCGAATCTCGAGGACGAGATTCCTTTTAAGGGTGGTAGGTTTGTAACATCCCAAAATTCTAAATTTTGGAATGTTATAATAAATAGATAGATTTGATTGATTGTCTGAAAGTGAGTGAATTCGAAAACTTTTGAAAGTTAAATGAGAGGGAATAAAAGGACTTTCCCAAACTTTCATATTTGCTTTCTGATCTCCATGAATTCAAATTCTTTTCAACACAAACCATAGAGAGAAGATGACATGACTTCTTCCATTTAAAATGAAAAGGGTGTTTGAAAAATATTTGAATTCCATTGGGAAATATTTTCCAATTCAGAAACTTTATGCAACTCAATGATTTTCACGAGAGAAGATAAAATGACTTCTTTAAATTATGAAATATGAGTTGGGAGTTTCAAAGGATCAATTTCAAGTCCTTTTGGAATTAATTTTCAATTTGGATTTATTTGAGTTTTATTCAAATTATTTTTCTCCAAAAATAAATTATATGGAAAATAGGGTAACATGATTCCCTCCAATAGAAAATTGGAGAAAAATTAATTTGAAATCATTTTGGTATTTAAAAAATGTTTTTTGTTGGATTTTAATAGACCAGTAGCACTCTTTGATTTATCTGAATTTGTGTGGATTTTATTTGAAGTTATAAAAATGTTCACTGTGTAGAAAATCTTTTTATGAAAATTTTGATATATAATATGCCTATATAATATTTTAATTATTTTGCTCTTATTATTTTATTTGTCTGGAAAAAAAAGAACTTCCCTCACCGACTGGGCCGGCCCAGCTCCCAGGCCAGGTCACGGCCCATCCCACGCCGCCGCCTCCCTCCACCCGAGCGGGAGACCGCCGCCGCCACGACTGCCGTCACCGACCTTGGCGTCCGTGCCGAGGCAGGGCACCTCTGCCCCTTGCCCAAGGCGCTCCGCCTCCTTTTATAGCACCGCCCGGACCCCCCTCTCTCCTCCTCGCCGTTTTCGCGCCGCCGCCTCCTCCCGCAACTGCCGCCGCCTCCTCCCGCAACTGCCGCCGCCGCTCGCAGCTGCTGCGCTGCTGCCTTGCCGCGCCACCGCTTGCTGCTCGCCTCCGCCGCAGCCGCGCCTCGCCTAGCCCCTCGCCGCCCCGCGTAGCTGCTGCCTCCGCCGCCCTGCGCCGCCGCCGCTCCGGAGCGCGCTGCCCTCGTCGGAGCCGCGCCGACTCGGCGGACTCGATCTGCCGCCGAAAACCGCTGGTTTTCGACGAAAACCCAACCGGTATAAACCGCGAACCTCTCCGGTTTATTTTTTATTCGTTTCTGGTTTTATTCAGAAAACCTAGATCTGTTTTTTTAGGTTTAGTTATATAGCGAACGCTCGCTAGTTTAGGGTTTGTAGCGAACGGTTTTCGTTAGTTAGCATTCGGTAACGAACATCCGCTATTTAGTCTTTTTCTTTTTATTTTTAGTTTTCGTCCAGGGACCCGTTTGTGAATATTTTATTTACAGATTAGTCCCTGAATTTCAAACAACTATAACTTTTTACTCGTTAGTCCAAATTCAACGAAACCAACGCCCACTTCTTTGTTATGATCCCCTCTATCCAATAATCCAACTCAAACATGTTTTTGAAAATTTTAAAATTTGAATTAGATCAGATTTGAATTCAAACTTCGTTTGATCATAACTTGAGTTTCGTAGCTCCGTTTGAGTTGATTCTTTTTGCAAATCGAAGCTCTTGACCTAAACATTCTGATAAGGCCAAATTCACATAATTTTGGTACTGTTAGAAATTGTTTTATGTTGCAAGAGTTATTTGCTTGGGTTTGATGTTTCTGAATCGTCTTCTTCGATCTTTTTGATCTTTTGAGTGATTGCTTATGTGTGGTTACTATTGCTTGCTTACGATAGATTGACCGGAGTGTGACGAGTAGATCTATCAAGAGTTTTGAGTGCGAATCATCTTCATCAACATTGCAGGCAAGTAACACTTTGATCATACCTTTTCTACAACCCATGTTTTATTGCACTAGATCAATCCTCTCACATTGCATGATTAGGATCTAATTAAATTATGGGATGGGAAGTAGATGAGGTAGTACCTATCACCTGTATCATTATGAAACCTTTGGGAGTTACTTCTACGTTTGCTTATTATGCCATGCTATGCTAGAAGACGTGGATTGGGTGAGTGATATCCATGACAGATGTGAGTTGATAATTTTAATGGTTTATCTAAGGTGGCAACTTAAACACACATCTAGGTGCATTGAGGCACCTGATGTCTATCAGGACTTGCCTGTTTTATTTTGGACCGCCACCCAGGCTCAAAGGGATCATAAGATCATTCATGCTAGTAACTTCCGTGTGCAGCCACAAGCCATTATGGGATCTGGCATAGTTGATTAAGTCGTGCGAACTCTTACGGGTAGACTAGCAGATGTAGGGGAAAGTAGGTGTACCGGTCTACCCACATGTAAGGTGCTAGCGCTTCTGAAAGACTGTGTCTCGGTCATCCGTCTTCTCAAACATCATGTAGTGCGAGAAACCAAACGGAGGCGATCGAGTCTTGTGGGAAAAGTGCGCAAACCTCTGCAGAGTGTATAAACTAATCATGATTAGCCGTGTCCCCGGTTATGGACATCTTGAGTATCTAGTTCTTGGATTATCCTGTTGATCTCATCACGTTACTTTAAATGAATATTGTTGGGTTTTAATGATGTTACTTAATTGGGATTGAGAATGCTGTCAACCATTCTCAATGTTTAACAACCACCATGATAGTAATTAATCTTATTCCTTTGTAGTAGGGAAAAATTGGCTTTACGCAAAAACCTTATAACCATAGAGCTTTTCCACCAGCCAAATATGCATGTAGTGATAGTCTTTATTCATTATTCTCTATGGTGTGAATTTGCCAGTACATTCAATGTACTGACCCGTTTCGGGCTGCAACGTCTCATGTTGCAGGATTATCTTATGACGAGTAAGTGATACGTTAGGGTTACGGATTCTACACTCAACTTTGCCGTTGGTGTTGATGGGAATCCACAACCTTGTTGCTTCCGCTATATGGATTGAGGTAATAGTATTTACGTTACTTTATACATGTGATTTACCTCTGTTATAAATCCTTCGAGTACTGTGTGTGTCAGCATACCGATCCAGGGATGACACTTAAGCACAGAGACTTGATCCATTCGGGTCAGGTTGCTACAAGTCACCTACCAAGGAACAATCTCCCCAAGCAGTTTTGTGAGAGGTGGTTTGAGCAAGGAGATCGAAAATGGTAGCAAAACGAGCTTGGACTTGGGTTTGAGCTGGTTATTCATGTTTGGGGGAGGAAGAAGGAGTGTGTGGGTGAAAGGATAAGTGGAGGAGGGCCACTGTGGGCCCACGAGGCAGGGGGTGCGCCCAGGGGGTAGGGCGCGCCCTCCACCCTCGTGGGCAGGTGGTTGACCCGCCTGCTGTGTTCTCAGTGCCAAATATTCTCAAATATTCTAGAAAAAATTATATTTAAATTTCAGGGCATTTAGAGAACTTCTATTTTCAGGGTATTTTTATATTGCATGGATAATCAGATAACAGACGGAAAAATATTATTTTTATTTTATTTAATATAAATAACAGAAAGTAAAAGTGGGGTACAGAAGGTTGTGCCTTCTAGTTTCATCCATCTCATGATCATCAAAAGGAACCCACTAAAAACGAACTCATTCCGAATAACATGGAACCGGAGAAATTTCGAATAACACTATGTTACCTCAAAGGGGATATGCACATACCCAATAATAAGAATATCACATTTCTTCTTGACAGTAGGAAGAGGAAATTCAAAACCTCCAAATATAACCGATGGAGTTTTTCCAATAGAGTTGATACTATGAACTTGAGGTTGTTTCCTCGGAAAGTGTACCGTGTGCTCATTACCATCAACATGAAAAGTGACATTGCCTTTAGTGCAATCAATAACAGCCCCTGCATTATTCAAAAAGGGTCTTCCAAGAATAATAGACATACTATCGTCCTCGGGAATATCAAGAATAACAAAGTCCGTTAAAATTGTAACGTTTGCAACTACAACAGGCACATCCTCACAAATACCGACAGGTATAGCAGTTGATTTATCAGCCATTTGCAAAGATATCTCAGTAGGTGTCAACTTATTCAAATCAAGTCTACGATATAAAGAGAGATGCATAACACTAACACCGGCTCCAAGATCACATAAAGCAGTTTTAACATAGTTTCTTTTAATGGAGCATGGTATAGTGGGTACTCCTGGATCTCCAAGTTTCTTTGGTATTCCACCTTTAAAATTATAATTAGCAAGCATGGTGGAAATTTTAGCTTCCGGTATCTTTCTTTTATTTGTAACAATTTCTTTCATATACTTAGCATAAGGATTCATTTTGAGCATATCAGTTAATCGCATACGCAAAAAGATAGGTCTAATCATTTCAGCAAAGCGCTCAAAATCCTCATCATCCTTTTTCTTGGATGGTTTGGGAGGAAAAGGCATGGGTTTCTGAACCCAAGGCTCTCTTTCTTTACCATGTTTCCTAGCAACAAAGTCTTTCTTATCATAACATTGATTCTTTGATTGTGGGTTATCAAGATCAACAGCAGGTTCAATTTCTGTATCATTATCATTACTAGGTTGAGCATCATCATGAACATTATCATTAACATTATCACTAGTTTTAGGTTCATTACCAGATTGTGTTTCAGCATCAGAAATAGAAATATCATTTGGATTCTCAGGTGTTTCAGTAATAGGTTCACTAGAAGCATGCAAAGTCCTATCATTTTTCTTTTTCTTCTTTTTAGACGAACTAGGTGCATCTATATTATTTCTCTGAGAATCTTGCTCAATTCTCTTAGGATGGCCTTCAGGATACAAAGGTTCCTGAGTCATTCTACCACCTCTAGTCATAACTCTAACAGCATTATCATTATTCTTACTATTCAATTCATTGAGCAAATCATTTTGAGCTTTAAGTACTTGTTCTACTTGAGTGGTAACCATAGAAGCATGTTTACTAATAAGTTTAAGTTCACCTTTAACATTAGCCATATAATCACCCAAGTGTTCAAGCATATTTGAATTGTATTTCAATTGTCTACCAAAATAACATTAAAGTCTTCTTGCTTAGCCATAAATCTATCAAACTCATCTAAGCATGGGCTAGCAAATTTGGTAAATGGGATTTCAGCTTTATCATATCTATAGAGAGAATTTACCTTTACTACCTGTGTCGGGTTATCAAGACTATGAGTTTCTTCAATAGGAGATGGATTTGGATCATATGTTTCTTCAACAGGCGGTAGATTAAGACCATGTATTTCTTCAATAGGAGGTAAATTCTTAACATCTTCGGCTTTAATACCTTTTTATTTCATAGATTTCTTTGCCTCTTGCATATCTTCAGGACTAAGAAATAGAATACCCCTCTTCTTCGGAGTTGGTTTAGGAATAGGCTCAGGAACTGGCTCCGGAGGTGTCCAATTATTTTCATTTGTCAACATATTATTCAATAGAATTTCAGCTTCATCCAGTGTTCTTTCCCTGAAAACAGAACTAGCACAACTATCCAGGTAATCTCTGGAGGCATCGGTTAGGCCATTATAAAAGATATCAAGTATTTCATTTTTCTTAAGAGGATGATCAGGCAAAGCATTAAGTAATTGGAGAAGCCTCCCCCAAGCTTGTGGGAGACTCTCTTCTTCAATTTGTACAAAATTATATATATCCCTTAAAGCAGCTTGTTTCTTATGAGCAGGGAAATATTTAGCAGAGAAGTAATAAATCATATCCTGGGGACTACGCACACAACCGGGATCAAGAGAATTAAACCATATCTTAGCATCACCCTTTAATGAGAACGGAAATATTTTAAGGATATAGAAGTAACGAGTTCTCTCATCTTTAGTGAATAGGGTGGCTATATCATTCAGTTTAGTAAGATGTGCCACAACAGTTTCAGATTCATAACCATGAAAAGGATCGGATTCAACCAAAGTAACTATACCAGGATCAACAGAGAATTCATAATCCTTATCAGTAACACAGATAGGTGAAGTAGCAAAAGCAGGGTCAGGTTTCATTCTAGCATTTAGAGATTGCTTATTCCATTTAGCTAATAACCTTTTGAGTTCATATCTATATTTGCAAGCTAAAATAGCTAAAGAAGCTTCTTGATCAAAAACATAACCCTTAGGAATAACAAGTGATTCTTCATCATCACTTTCATCAGTATCATCAGATTTAATATTTTCAATCTCTCTAGCCCTAGCAAGTTGTTCATCAAGAAATTCACCAAGTGGCACGGTAGTATCAAGCATAGAAGTAGTTTCATCATTGGTATCATGTATAGTAGAAGCATCATCATCAATAACATGCGACATATCAAAACGAATAGCAGAAGCAGTTTTAGGTGTCGCAAGCTTACTCAAAACAGAAGGTGAATCAAGTGCAGAGCTAGATGGCAGTTCCTTACCTCCCCTCGTAGTTGAGGGATAAATCTTGGTTCTTGGATCTTTCAAGTTCTTCATAATGATAAGCAGATATATATCCCAAGTGACTCAAAGAATAGAGCAACAGTTTAGGGGATCGCAACAGTTTTCGACAAGTATAGGGGATCGCAACAGTTTTTGAGGGTAGAGTATTCAACCCAAATTTATTGCTTCGACACAAGGGGAGCCAAAGAATACTCTCAAGTATTAGCATCTGAGTTGCCAATTCAACCACACCTGGAAACTTAATATCTGCAGCAAAGTGTTTAGTAGCAAAGTAATATGATAGTAGTGGTAACGGTAGCAAAAGGTAACAGTAGTAAAAGTAGTGTTTTTGGTATTTTGTAGTGATGATAGCAATAGCAACGGGAAAGTAAATAAGCGAAGAACAATATATGGAAAGCTCGTAGGCAATGGATCAGTGATGGAGAATTATGCCGGATGCGGTTCATCATGTAACAGTCATAACCTAGGGTGACACAGAACTAGCTCCAGTTCATTGATATAATGTAGGCATGTATTTCGAACATAGTCATACGTGCTTATGGAAAAGAACTTGCATGACATCTTTTGTCCTACCCTCCCATGGCAGCGGGGTCCTTACGGAAACTAAGGGATATTAAGGTCTCCTTTTAATAGAGAACCGGAACAAAGCATTAACACATGGTGAATACATGAACTCCTCAAACTACAGTCATCACCGGTAAGTATCCCGATTATTCTCACTTCGGGGTTAACAGATCATAACACATAATAGGTGACTATAGACTTGCAAGATAGGATCAAGAACACTCATATATTGATGAAAACATAATAGGTTCAGATCTGAAATCATGGCACTCGGGCCGTAGTGACAAGCATTAAGCATAGCAAAGTCATAGCAACATCAATCTCAAAACATAGTGGATACTAGGGATCAAACCCTAACAAAACTAACTCAATTACATGATAGATCCCATCCAACCCATCACCGTCCAACAAGCCTACAATGGAATTACTCACGCACGGCGGTGAGCATCATGAAATTGGTGATGGAGGATGGTTGATGATGATGATGGCGACGGATTCCCCTCTCCGGAGCCCCGAACGGACTCCAGATCAGCCCTCCCGAGAGATTTTAGGGCTTGGCGGCGGCTCCGTATCATAAAACGCGATGATTTCTTCTCTCTGATTTTTTTTCTCCCCGAAACACAATATATAGAGTTGGAGTTGGAGTCGGAGAGGCACTGGGGGGCCCACGAGGTAGGGGGGCGCGCCCTAGGGGGGCAGGCATGCCCCCACCCTCGTGGACAGGTGGTGGGCCCCCTGGCCTTCATCTTTTGCAGGTATTTTTTATATTTTCCAAAAAGTTGCTCCATGAAGTTTTAGGTCATTCCGAGAACGTTTGTTTCTGCACATAAATAACACCATGGTAATTCTGCTGAAAACAACGTCAGTCCGGGTTAGTTCCATTCAAATCATGCAAGTTAGAGTCCAAAACAAGGGCAAAAGTGTTTGGAAAAGTAGATACGACGAAGACGTATCAATGATCCATATCAACTAAACCATGTCCGATCATCACGTGAGATGGAGTAGTTTTCAATGGTGAACATCACTATGTTGATCATATTTACTATATGATTCACGCTCGACCTTTCGGTCTCAGTGTTCCGAGGCCATATCTGCATATGCTAGGCTCGTCAAGTTTAACCCGAGTATTCTATGTGTGCAAAACTGGCTTGCACCCGTTGTATGTGAATGTAGAGCTTATCACACCCGATCATCATGTGGTGTCTCAACACGACGAACTGTAGCAATGGTGCATACTCAGGGAGAACACTTGTACCTTGAAATTTAGTGAGAGATCATCTTATAATGCTACTGCCGAACTAAGCAAAATAAGATGCATAAAGGATAAACATCACATGCAATCAAATATAAGTGATATGATATGGCCATCATCATCTTGTGCCTTTGATCTCCATCTCCAAAGTACCGTCATGATCACCATCGTCACCGGCTTGACACCTTGATCTCCATCAAAGCATCGTTGTCGTCTCGCCAACTATTGCCGCTACGACTATCGCTACCGCTTAGTGATAAAGTAAAGCAATTACATGGCGATTGCATTTCATACAATAAAGCGACAACCATATGGTTCCTGCCAGTTGCCGATAACTGTGTTACAAAACATGATCATCTCATATAATAGTTTATATAATCACGTCTTGACCATATCACATCACAACTTACCTTGCAAAAACAAGTTAGACGTCCTCTACTTTGTTGTTGCAAGTTTTATGTGGCTGCTATGGGCTTAGCAAGAACCATTCTTACCTACGCATCAAAAACCACAACGCGGTATATTGATTGCTTTTTGATCTTCAAGAAGAACCATGTTCATTGAATCCGATTCAACTAAAGTTGGAGAAACAGACACCCACTAGCCACCTGTGTGCGAAGCACGTCGGTAGAACCAGTCTCGTGTAAGCGCACGCGTAATGTCGGTCTGAGCTGCTTCATCCAACAATACCGCTGAATCAAAAATCAACTAGTGGCGGCAAGCAATATGTATATACCCACGCCCACAACTCCTTTGTGTTCTACTCGTGCATATAACATCTACGCATAAACCTGGCTCTAATACCACTGTTGGGGAACATAGTATTTCAAAAAAAAAATTGCCTCCGCACACGCAAGATCCATCTAGGTAATGCATAGCAACGAGAGGGGAGAGTGTGTCCACATACCCTCGTAGACCGAAAGCGGAAGTGTTTAGTAATGCGGTTGATGTAGTCGAACGTCTTCGCGATCCAACCGATCCAAGTACCGAACGCACGGCACCTCCGCGATCTACACACGTTCAGCTCGATGACGTCCCTCGTACTCTTGATCCAGCTGAGGCCGAGGGAGAGTTTCATCAGCACGACGGCATGATGACGGTGATCATGAAGTTACCGGCGCAGAGCTTCGCCTAAGCACTGCAATGATATGACCGAGGTGGAAATCTGTGGAGGGGGCCATCGCACACAGCTAAGACAACTGTCAACTTGTGTGTTCTAGGATGCCCCCTGCCCCCGTATATAAAGGAGCAAGGGGGAAGCCGGCCGGCCCTATAGGGGCACGCCCCAAGTAGGATTCCTACTAGGAATAGGAATCCTATTCCTAGTAGGTTTCCAACAAGGAAGAGAGGGGGAAGGAAGGAGAGGGAGAGAGGGAGAAGGAAAGGGGGGGGGGTGCTATCGTGGTTCTAAGTCTGGCAGTAGAATGGGGGGTAGGGATGTAGAGGCAAGATCCTAGCTATGGAGGAGTTGTACACGCGAGTTTTACGAGTTCAGGCCCTTCTCGGAGGAAGTAACAGCCCTACGTCTCGGAGCCCGGAGGCGGTCGACTGGATTATATGTGTGTGAGTTACAGGGGGTGCGAACCCTTGTGCCTGTGGAGGGGGGTGGCTTATATAGACTGCGTTAGGACCCCAGCCAGCCCACGTCACAGAGGGTTTAAGGTACATTGAAGAGAGAATGTTACTGGTAACACTCACATTAAAGTGTTATAAATGCTAATTAAGCCTATAAGTAAATGCTCGACCATTGTATATGCAGAGTGGCTTTAGCTCTTTTGCCCGTCGAGTGACTTCTGCGACAGTCGAGTGACATTGATTCTTCCGAGTGGAATGTTTCTGGTCGAGTGGATGATGGTACCCTTTGAATGATCCTGGCTTTATGGTGTTGTCCTAGGGGAGGATGTCTAGGTCAGGTCTATGACCCTACCCTAGGTACATAGCTTCATCATTAGCCCCCGAATGGTTCAGGGTTCGAGTGGAGAAGGAGTTGATAATCCCTCCGATTCAGCTTTTGTGCTTTGAGAATGTCTCGCCTAGAGGTCGAATGAACCTTCATGATGGCTTCAACTACTTGTTCAGTCGCCTTGATGCATTCTTGGTTTTGTCGAGTGAACTTTCATTGTTAAGTTTCGAGTGTTGATATGGAAAAAATCTTCCGTCTGACGGGTTGTTCTACCGTCTGCGGATTTCACGGGATTCAAATTTTGGGAAGCGCGCCCAACGGGGGAGGCCGCGGTAATCGGGACGGATTAGGCAGGTCGCCTCGATCTCCACGCCACCTTTTTTGCCACGTATCGCGCACGCGACTGTTGGGGATTTGATAAGATCGTCCGGGCCTACAAGTCAGTCACTTGGAAGTGTCCTTATATAAGGCATCGGACCGGGGCTTTTGAACAGTGCACCCTCATTTCCCTTCCTCCTCCTCAAATTTCTCTGCTGCGCCCGCTTCTGCTCTCGGCGTCGTAGCCCTGCTCGAACTCGATTCGCTGCCATGGGGAAGGAGAAGACGGTGGCGTTGGAGCGTGCGAAGAAGGCAAAGGCGAAGGCGAAAGGGAAGAGGACCAGCCGGGGTGGATCCTCGTCGAGGTCCGGCCTGCCGCCTGGCTGGATCCAGGGCGACTGGATCCGCTCGACAATCAGTCAAGATGACATCGACGACCTGGTTGAGGGGGACTGATCCCCCACGAATCGGCGCGGCTCCCGGGGAACGAGACTGAGCCGTAGCCGCAGGAGGGTGAGTGCGTTCTCCTTGCCACCCATGTCGACCGCGGGTTTTCTTTGCCTCCCCACCCTTTCTTTCGCGGTTTCTTGAACTTCTTCGGGGCTCAACTCCACCACTTTTCTCCAAACACCATCGTGTACCTTGTGCTTTCGTGTCCATGTGCGAGAACTTCTTGGGTTGTCGACCACACTGGGGTCTCTTCAAGCACATATTCACATGTCGCTCCCAAACGGTCAAGAAGGCCAACCCGAGTGATGAGACGACGCACGTGATACAGATGTGCGGGGGTCTTGGAATTCAAATGAGGAACCAAAGCACCTTCCCAGCTATGATCCTTCCCGACTCGGTCCAGGGTTGGCAGTCGACCTGGTTCTACTACAAGGACCAGCCGACCCCGGGTCAGTCGACTGGAGTTCCCCCTTTTCCATGGCTCGAGTGGAGAAGCCCTCCTCCTTGAGAGTGATCCCGGAGGAGAAGGTGCAAGTGAAGGTGTTGGTCGAGAGGGTTGTCCAACTTGTCCGCGATGGAGTGACTGGTATGGACCTGCTGGAGGTCTTCCTCAGTCGACGCACCCAACCACTCCAAGCTCGTGACCATCCGATGTGGATGTACTCGGGACTCGAGGATTCCACTCGGATCCACCTGGAGGATGTTAGTGAGGACACGGTGGAGAAGTGGCTGAGAGGTATTACCGGCAACAAGGATAATCCCCGGGGGTCCAGGAGGGTGGTTCCATTCGACCATTTGCGCCAGCCGGAACAGGTACGATTCTGCATTGTCGAGTGTCTTCTTGATTTACTATGTAGCATCTTGTTGACGGTCGACTGTCTTTCTTTTGTTCATTGTCTTTTCAGGCTCTTGTTGATATGTACTCGATGCCCAATGGAGTGCAGGAGCAAAATGTCGAGGGAGAGGTGAGCGGGGGCGAGAGTGGCGAGTGGCACTCAGATGCAGAGGAGGACGAGGAGAGCGACGACCCGAGTGATGAAGAAGAGGTCGACTCGCCACCTCGCAGAGAAAGGAGGTCCAAGCACGCTCACGACCCGGCAAGCACCCTTGACCTGGTGGCCGCACCGACTGGGCAGTCTTCAAAGCGCCCTCGGACGTCTTCTCCAGTGCCGACTGAGAAGGTATCAAAACAGCTCAAGACTGCGCCACCTCCTGCGCCGAAACCATTGGAGGCCACATCCTCCAAACCGCCGAAGGCTTTGCCCAGAATCAAAGTGACCATTCCCACCATCTCCGGGTAACCATCTGACCTGATCCTTTGGTCGACTCGAGCAACAAAACATAACCGACTGAATGTTGACATTTGCAGTGCTTCTACCTCTGGAACTTCTTCCCGTCAATACCGAGACGAGGAAATGGAAGACGCGGTTACCTCCAACCCAGGTACAATTCTCGTGATCTTGTTCTTGATTATTTGGTCGATTAAATTCTGGCGATTCACTTGGGGTCGACTGATTTATTTGCAGCCCCACCCAATGTTATCGAGCTTTCGGATGATGATGAAGATGTGGCCCCTAGTCCCAGAAGGAACAAAAAAGTAGCAGCTGGCAAGACATCTCAGCAGGGACTAATGACAGAACCAATCGTCCAGCAACCCGAAGATGCAGGTGGGGCCTCTATAACTTTTGCTGTCCCATTATCGAGTGAGCACCCTGCACCGTCGATTGTACCAGTGTTTCCTTCAGCCGTCCAACCTCATGCCTCGGAGCTCCAAGCTGCCACATCTGGGCCATCTGCCCCCTTCTTCACCAACTATCATGTTCCGGAAAGCCAGTCGGATGCCGCTGCGGTGGCCATTCGTCAGGCTAGCGTGATGATGGAGCGGATGAAGATGGTGCATGACAACAGCCAGGCTGCTTACGATGCCAGCACGGCTCTTCGGGCCAATTTCCAGGTAAGTTGGCTTTCGACTGACCTTTTTCTATTAGGATATGCTACCTGAAATATTTTCTTTCATACAATCTCTTATTGTTTGCGTCGAATCCGTACGCCCACTGGGTGTTTTGTTGTCTTTAGTATTTGCACTCTTCCACTCAGTCTGGTCGAGTGGGATCTGAACCGGTGGGGGCATGCTAAGTGCACCCATTGGGTGTAGTCCCCGAGACCGCAGTCGACTGCGGGCAGTCGGCTGGGGTCTGAGTACTTCTTTTCACTTTCCTTTCTTCCACTCAACGGTCGACTGCTGGCAGTCGGCCAGGGTCTGAATAGTCCTCTTTTTTTCTACTCGACCCGGGCGGACCGGCCGAGTGGAATCTGAACCAGTGGGGGCACGTCAAGTGCACCCACTGGGTGTAGTCCCCGAGACTGCGGTCGACTGCGGGCAGTCGGCTGGGGTCTGAGTCAACTTTGAAGTTTTATTCACTCGGAAGTAAATAATCTTTGATCTTGTTGATTGATGTGTCTTTTATCCTCTGCAGAAATCTTGTACACTTATTGCTAAGTTCACGGAATTTGAGGAGAAGCAGAGGCAACTCAACCTTGACTTGGAGTTGGCCCAACAAAAATTGAAGAAAGCTCAAGATAAAGTTGCTGGTATGGAAGGTAACTGCCTATCGACTGCTCACGTCGATCATCCTTTAAAGTATTTCTTTGATCTCTTGTTTGATCCGATTGCTTATTTTGCAGAGAAAATGAGGTTGGATCTAGAGAAGAAGGACTCGGACCTTGCGGCTGCGCAGAAGGAGGCTCAAGATAAGACTGCCCTTGCTGACCAGAAGCTGGCTTCAGTCGGAGCGCTGGAAGAAGAAGTAAGCAAGTTGAAGTCCTCTCTCACTGAATCCAACCGAGAGGTAACTTGTCTGAAGAAGGATAAGGTGGCTCTGAATGAGAAGCTGGAATCCATGGCTCGTAAAAGAAATGGCGTGGAAGCTTATTTGAGAACTCTCGCCAAGAAGCTCTCTCTTATGCTAGAAGGTACTCCTTTTAATCTGACTGCTTTACTGCTTGCAAGTTAGTCCTGTCCAGTCGACTCACTAACTCTTTGACTGCATAATTCTGCCAAAACTTTGACGAGGAGACTGGACGGATCAAGACGGGTTTAGACCCTATTGTTTCTCCAGTCGGCGACGAGGCTGCCATGAATGTGCTTCGACTGGAATCCCGCGTCGCTAGTGTCACAAGTTACCTCGCTTGTTTGAAGGTGGCAGTTTCACGGATCGACTCATCACTCTGGCCAAGGGCGACGCTTCAAAATGACCTCGAACCTCTGATGACTCGACTCAAGGAGGTCCCTGGTCGAGTGCAAGAGTGGAAGAAGTCCTCTGCCCGGTGTGGTGCTGACGTGGCGTTGTCCTTGGTAAGAGTCCACCGCAAGGAAGCCCGCAAAGATAAGCTGGCGGCGATCAAGGTCGCCAACACCAAAAGACACGATTTCCAGTCTTTTATGGAGACTTTCATCGCTGCTCTCCACTCGGTAGGATTTTTTAAACTTAGGCGAGTACTGGACTGCAGCTAAGCCTCCGAGTGGGAGGGTTGCTCACCACTCGGTAGGATTTTTTAAACTTAGGCGACTACTGGAATGCAGCTAAGCCCCAGAGTGGGAGGGTTGCTCTCCACTCGGCAGGATTTTTTAAACTTAGGCGAGTACTGGACTGCAGCTAAGCCTCCGAGTGGGAGGGTTGCTCACCACTCGGTAGGATTTTTTAAACTTAGGCGAGTACTGGACTGCAGCTAAGCCCCCGAGTGGGAGGCTTGCTCACCACTAGGTAGGATTTTTTAAACTTAAGCGAAACGGATTCGCAGCTAAGCCTCTGAGTGGGAGGCTTGCTCACCACTCGGTAGGATTTTCTTTTAAACTTAGGCGAAACGGATTCGCAACTAAGTCACCCACTAGGGGATTTCAGATGTAAAATAAAAGCAACAACAATCGTTTATGAGGACTGTAAAGCTCTTGTCTTTGATAAGAAAATTACAAAGGTGTTTCTTATTACATTTTATTCGATTGAGTACTTAAGTGTAAAAGGGGCGGAGCAACTCCGCATTCCAAGCCCGTGGCTCGTCCTTCTTATGCTCGACATTTAAAGGTGGTATGCTCCATTGTGGAGCACTCTGGTGACAATGAAGGGGCCTTCCCAAGCAGGAGCGAGCTTGTGTGGTTTCTGCTGATCCACTCGAAGAACCAAGTCTCCCTCTTGAAAGGCTCGACCTTTCACATTTCTGGCGTGGAACCGACGCAAGTCTTGCTGATAAATGGTCGAGCAGATCAAGGCCATCTCTCTTTCCTCCTCTAGGAGGTCGACTGCGTCCTGCCGAGCTTCTTCTACTTCATCTTCGGAGAAGAGCTCGACTCGTGGTGCATTATGAAGCAAGTCACTCGGTAGAACAGCTTCGGCTCCATAGACCAAGAAGAATGGAGTTCGGCCAGTCGACCGATTGGGAGTTGTCCTCAATCCCCAAAGAACCGATGGAAGTTCATCAACCCAGGCACCCGCTGCATGCTTGAGGTCTCGCATCAGTCAGGGTTTCAAACCTTTGAGAATCAGGCCATTTGCTCTCTCTGCTTGTCCATTCGACTGGGGATGGGCGACTGAAGCATAGTCGACTCGTGTGCCTTGAGAGGCGCAGAAGGCTCTGAACTCATCTGAATTGAAGTTCGATCCATTGTCAGTGATGATGCTGTGTGGAACTCCGTATCTGAACGTCAATTCTCTAATGAAGCCGACGGCAGTATTAGCATCTAGATTCTTGATAGGTTTGGCTTCAATCCACTTGGTAAACTTGTCGACTGCTACAAGCACGTGAGTGAAGCCGCTCCTACCAGTCCTCAGCGGTCCAACCATATCTAATCCCCAAACAGCAAAGGGCTAGACGAGTGGAATGGTCTTCAGGGCTGACGCAGGTTTGTGGGACATATTGGAGTAAAACTGGCAGCCTTCACATCTGTCGACTATATCTTTCGCCATTTCATTTGCTCATGGCCAATAAAATCCAGCTCGGTATGCTTTAGCCACAATGGTCCTAGAGGACGCATGGTGGCCACAGGTCCCCGAGTGGATGTCGTTGAGGATTGCTAGACCTTCTTCTGGGGTTATGCATTTCTGGCTGACTCCGGTTACACTTTCTCTGAACAGCTGTCCTTTTATCACAGTAAAGGCTTTGGATCGACGGACGATCTGTCGAGCCTCTTCTTCATCCTCTGGGAGTTCCTTCCTAAGGATATACGCAATGTACAGCACTGTCCAGTCGGGATTGATAACCAAAATATCCATGATCAGGTCGACCACGGCTGGAATCTCGACTTCAGTCGGATCGGTGGCACTCTTTGGCTGTGGGGGATCTTCAGTGAAGGGATCTTCTTGAACTAAAGGTGCATGAATATGCTCCAGGAACACATTACTGGGAATGGCTTCTCTCTTGGAGCCTATCTTTGCTAAATCATCGGCTACTTGATTTTTTAGTCGGGGTATATGATGGAGCTCTAACCCCTCAAACTTCTTTTCCAACTTCCTCACCGCGCTGCAGTAGCCAGTCATGGCTAGGCTTCTGACGTCCCACTCCTTCATCACTTGATTGACTACCAAATCTAAGTCGCCATAAACCATGAGGCGACTGACGCCGAGTGAGATGGCCATACATAACCCATACAAGAGTGCTTCATATTCTGCTTCGTTATTGGAAGAATCAAAGTGAATCTGGAGGACATATCTGAGCCTGTCTCCTCAGGGGGATACCAGTACCACCCCAGCACTGGAACCATTCAGCATCTTGGAACCATCAAAGAACATGGTCCAGTGCTCTGAGTGAACTTGAGTCGGCAGTTGCTGTTCAATCCACTCGGCGAGGAAATCCGCTATTGCTTGGGACTTGATAGCTTTCTTTGCCTCGAACTTGATATCTAAGGGAAGGAGTTCAATCGCCCACTTTGCCACTCGACAGTTGCGTCTTTGTTGTTCAGAATCTCTGATAATGGAGCGTCGCTGACGACTGTAATGGAGTGGTCAGAGAAGTAATGTGCAACCTTCTTCGTGGTCATATAAATCCCATAAACAAGCTTCTGATAATGTGGATATCTTTGCTTTGATGGAGTCAAAACTTCAGAGACATAGTATACTGGGCGCTGGACTTTGTAAGCTTTTCCTTCTTCTTCCCGCTTGACCGTAAGTACTCTACTGACGACTTGTCTAGTGGCTGCAATGTAAAGCAGTAAAGGCTCTTTGCTGATTGGAGCAGCAAGCACCGGCTGGGTGGAAAGCAGGGCTTTAAGCTCTACAAATGTTGCATCAGCTTCAGGAGTCCACTCAAACTTATCTGACTTCTTCATCAGTCGGTAAAGAGGTAGTGCCTTTTCACCGAGGCGAGAAATGAATCGACTTAGGGCGGCCAAACAACCAGTAAGCTTCTGGACATCATGCACACGCACAGGGCCCTTCATCCGGAGTATGGTACCCACTTTCTCTGGGTTAGTGTCGATCCCTCGTTCAGAAACGAGAAAACTGAGTAATTTTCCGCCTGGAACTCCGAACGTGCATTTTGATGGATTAAGCTTGATATCATACCTTCTGAGGTTGGCAAAGGTTTCAGAAAGGTTAGCCAGTAGGTCGGAACCTTTAAGTGACTTGACCATAATTTCATCCATGTATGCTTCCATATTCCGACTGATCTGAGTGAGCAAACACTTCTGAATCATCCGCATGAATGTGGCTCCAGCGTTCTTCAAGCCGAATGGCATAGTGACATAGTAGAAGCACCCAAATGGGGTGATGAAAGCTGTTTTTATCTCATCGGGTCCATACAAACGGATCTGATGATACCCGGAATAAGCGTCCAAAAAGGACAAACGCTCACACCCCGCAGTCGAGTCGACTATTTGGTCGATGCGAGGAAGAGGAAAGTGATCTTTCGGGCAGGCCCGATTGATATGTTTGAAGTCGATGCACATGCGAAGTGAGTCGTCCTTCTTTGGGACCATGACAACATTAGCTAACCACTCGGAGTGGTAAATCTCTCGGATAAACTTAGCTGCTAGAAGCCGAGCCACTTCTTCACAGATTGCCTTTCTCTTCTGTACGGCGGACCGTCGAAGATGTTCTTTGACTGGTTCACTTTTCGGTCGACTCGCAAACGATGCTCAGCCTGTCCCCTGGGAACACCTGGCATGTTAGAAGGTTTCCATGCAAAGATGTCCTAGTTCTCACGGAGGAACTGGATGAGTGCTTCTTCCTATTTGGAGTCGAGTGTTGTTGAAATGTGAGTTGGAGCAGCATTGGGATCCGTTTGATGAATATGAATAGGCTTCGTTTCACCAGACGATTGGAATGCTATATCTGCGGCAGGCTTCTTAGCTCGCAACAAATCACTCGGATCTGCATTTTTTTGATACTCCTGCAACTCCACTACTGCCATCTGTGCATCGGCGATCTTTGAGCCCTTCTGGAAGCACTCTTCTGCCTTCTTTCGACTGCCAGTGATAGTGATCACCCCTTTAGGACAGGCATCTTCAATTTGAGGTACACGTAACATGGTCGAGCCATAAAACGTGCATAAGCTGGCCTGCCCAAAATAGCATGATAAGCACTCTGGAAATCCACAACTTCAAATGTTAACTTTTCTTTGCGGTAATTCTTGGAATCAACGAAAACTACATCAAGGGTGATCTGGCCGAGTGACGCAGCCTTCTTGCTGGGAATAACTCCATGGAAACTCATATTGCTTTCACTGAGTCTGGACATCGAAATGCCCATTACTTTCAACGTCTCTGCATACAGTATATTCAGACCACTGCCACCATCCATCAGAACCTTAGTCAATCGAGTGCCTTCGACTACTGGGCCGACCACCAGCGCTTGCCTCCCAGGGGTGGCTATGTGTGCAGGGTGATCGGACTGGTCGAATGTAATGGCAGTCTAAGACCACTTCAAATAACTGGGTGTCACTGGAGAGACCATGTTCACTTCTCTGTTGATGACTTTCAGTCGACTCTTACTATCAACATCAGCGAAAATCATCAGAGTGGAATTGACGTGGGGGTAACCATCATCGTCCTCTTCCTCATCCTCAACTTTGTCCGCTTCCTTCTCCTTTTCCTTGGGCTGTTTCTCCCGGAATTGCTGGATTAGGAGTCGACACTGTCGAGTGGTATGCTTCGGGTAAATGAAATTACCCTCTTCATCTTTTTTGGTGTGAATGTGGCATGGTAAATCTAGTACATCATTTCCATCTTGATCTTTTACTTTCTTGGGGTTCCACGGTCCTTTGGGTTTCCCTTTGAACTTTCCTTGAGTCACAGCTAAGGCTTCACCATGAGCGGCTGGCTCAACTTTGCGCTTCTGCTTCCGACTGGAGTTCCCTCCTCCGGTTTCGTGGGCGACTGTTTTGTGCTTGCCACTCCGGAGTCGGTCTTCTTCTTCACCATTGGCGTACTTGGTGGCAATCTCCATCATCCGAGTCAGAGTCATATCTCCTGTCCGACCGAATTTCAGATTCAACTCCTGATACTTAACGCCTTCTTTGAAGGCACAAATTGCTTGGTGATCCGGCACATTCTCCACTGTGTGGTGCAACGTGATCCATCTTTGGATATAATCTCTCAAAGTTTCATTCGGTTTCTGAATGCAACACTGTAATTCTGTCAGCCCTGCTGGCCGTTTGCAAGTACCTTCAAATGTTCTGACAAATACTTGGGCAAGATCTTCCCAAGTATAAATACTACCAGGCGCAAACTGATTCAACCACGCTCTGGCCGAGCCCTCTAACATCAAAGGAAGGTGCTTCATGGCCACTTCATCATTGCCACCACCAATCTGTACAGCCACTCAATAATCCTAAAGCCAAGTGTCAGGCTTGGACTCACCAGTGAACTTACTAACTCCAGTCGCCAACCTGAAGTTGGGAGGAATCACCGCAGCCCTAATGGCTCTGCTGAAGCACTCCGGACCTGAGACATGTACTCTACTGCTGGTTGGGAAATCTCTGTCATGACCTTCTCTATGAGCCCTGTTTCTGTCGACCAGACCCTGAACGAGAATAGATCTCGCATCAAAGCCTGGTTCCCTGGGGTCGACTGGAATCCTTCGCCCACCACTGTGAGGACGTCTGTCATCATGCTGCCGAGGCACGTATGACCCACTCCTTGGGGGAGGCATGGGCACTCGACGATGATCATCGTGATCGAGTCCGTGTTCATACTGCTCGCGGTTTCTGTACTGATCTCGCCGGTCCCCACGTCCCTCACGCCTCGGGGGTGATCTCGGGCTATGAGCCGACTGGACTGTGTCTGCAACCACGGGTCTGCTATGGATCCTATTCCGCGACTGAGATACTGCTGTATTCTGCTCTCCCGCTGCTCGGAGCAAAGCCCGGATCTGCACCAAACCTCGACCAGCTTCTGACTGGGAAGGTTGAATTGACTCCGCTATTCGGGCCGTAGCTGCGAGATTCTGGATCGGAGTTCAGTATACCTGAGTCGGAGGCGGAAAAAGTTGGCGTCGACCGGACTCGGGGATACACTGCCGAGCACGCTCGTCGAGTGCGCGCTGGAGGTTCTCCAGTCTAGTGCGCTCAGCCAAGTTGGCCAGGCGCGCCTCCTCCAAGGCCTGGGCTTTAGGGGTTTCTCCAATGATAGGAGTGTGAAGCGCATCCATGTTCCGGCGGCGAAGTTCTTCCCTTCGCTGCGAAGAGAGGGGTTCGGGGCAGTACTCTTTGTGAACACGTGACGGATCACCGTCCCCATCGCCTCCGTCTTCACGGGTGAAGCCAGGAGGACTGTGTGGTCCATTGACCATCAAAACTTCCGCCGCAGGGTCACTGCTGTCGCACTCGGATGCAGCCTCTATGGAGGCGCAGGGGGGCTCCTAAGGTCGGGGAAGGCTCTGATACCAACTTGTAACACCCTCGATGCGACTATATCTCCCACGTGTCGAGGCACGACTTAGAGGCATAATCGCATTGAAGGCATATGTCGCAAGTGAGGTAATCTTCACACAACCCATGGAATATAATAAGGGAAAGAAATTACATAGTTGGCTTACAATCGCCACTTCACACAATTACATGAATAAAGCATTACAACAACCAAATACAATCAGGGCCCGACTACAGAGCCAAAATAAAAGAAGAACCCCAAATGCGACAAAGGTCCCCGATCGACCCCAACTGGGCTCCACTACTGATCAACTAAAACGAAACAACACAAAGGACAAGATCTTCATCGAGCTCCTCCTGAGCTTGGTTGCGTCATCTGCACGGTCTCATCGACACCTGCAAGCTGGTTTTGGAAGTATCTGTGAGCCACTGGGACTCAGCAATCTCGCACCCTCGCGATCAAGACTATTTAAGCTTATGGGTAAGGTAAAAGGTATGAGGTGGAGCTGCAGCAAGCGACTAGCATATATTGGTGGCTAACATACGCAAAAGAGAGCGAGAAGAGAAAGCAAAGCACGGTCGAGAATCTATGATCAAGAAGTGATCCTAGAACAACCTACGTCAAGCATAACTCCAACAACCGTGTTCACTTCCCGGCCCCCACCGGAAAGAGACCATCACGGTTACACACGCGGTTGATTCATTTTTAATTAAGGTCAAGTTCAGGTTTTCTACAACCGGACATTAACAAATTCCCATCTGCCCATAACCGCGTGCACGGATTTCAAAAGTACAAATCCCTGCAGGGGTGTCCCAACTTAGCCCATGACAAGCTCTCACGGTCAACGAAGGAATAGACCTCCACCCGAGACATTCCGATCAGACTCGGTATCCCGGTACAACAAGACATTTCGACAGGGTAAAACTAAACTAGCAACACCGCCCGATGCGCCGACATCCTGATGGGAGCTGCACATATCTCGCTCTCAGGGCAACACCGGATGAGACATCCTACGAGTAAAACCAGCCCTCAAGTTTCCCCGAGGTGGCCTCGCAGTCTACTCAGTTCGGACCAACACTTAGACAAGCACTGGCCCGGGGGGGGGGGGTTAAAATAAGATGACCCTTGGGCTGGCCTAGCCCAAGGGAAAAAGAGGCTAGGTGGCGAATGGTAAAACCAATGTTGGGCATTGCTGGAAGAGCTTTACTTAAGGCGAACTGTCAAGGGGTTCCCATTATAGCCCAACCGCGTAAGGGACGCAAAATCCGGGAACATAACACCGATATGACGGAAACTAGGGCGGCAAGAATGGAACAAAACACCAGGCATAAGGTCGAGCCTTCCACCCTTTACCAAGTATATAGATGCATTAATTAAATAAGATATATAGTGATATCCCAACAAGTAAATAAATATACCAACAAGGAACGGCCTACAATCTTCACCTGCAACTAGCAACGCTATAAGAGGGGCTGAGCAAAGCGGTAACATAGCCAATCAACGGTTTGCTAGGACATGGTGGGTTAGAGGTTTGACATGGCAATTTGGGAGGCTGACAAGCAAATGGTAGGCATCGTAGCATGGGCATAGCAAAAGAGCGAGCATCTAGCATAGCAAAGATAGTAGTGATTTCGAGGGTATGATCATCTTGCCTGAAATCCCACAAGGAAGAAGAATGAGTCCATGAAGAAGACAAACAGACGTAGACGAACGGATCCTCACAAACGCGACGTTATCGGAACCAACCCGAAGAAGCAACACCGGAAAGAAGCAAACAACATGGTAAACAACCACCACATAGACATGGCATGATGCACAATCAAGTATGATGCATGTCTGGTTTAATGAAGCATGGCATGACAAAGTGCACAAACAATCCTACAAATTAAGTGGAGCTCATTATGCAACTTCGTTGCATATTGACGAAACACCACATTCAAGTTATTTAGTTCGATCTCGTTTATGTACCCAACAATATTAAATGTTGATTAACATGGCAAGAGGGTGAAGCAAAGTAAAACTAGCTATCTAGTCAAGGTTAAATGAGGCCGGAAGCAACGACAACAATTCTGGAAACTCCTCATGAGCATATTATAGGTTTGGTACTGTTCTGCCCTAAACACAATTTTAGGGTAGTTAAACATGCAAAGTAAGGCCACCATGATAAATTAGGCAAAATTCTACCCCAATTACATATAAAGTTTATTAAATTCGGAGTTACGGTTATTTAGTTATGAAATAAATCATTTTAACATGGCATAGGAGCAAATTTAACCAAACAACATTTTAAGCATTTTAAACATAGGTGAAAGTTGGATATTATTAAACTAGACAAAATTCTGAGCAAGTTCCATATATAAATCATTTTAAACCGATGCACGAATTGTGAGTTATTATATGCATGTACATGAGGGTCTTTTTTGTAAAACTGCAATCTCTGGATAAATAGGAAAATCCCAGGCGCTGGAAAAAACATCACGGGCCGAATCCTAGAACAGGAGCATGCGCTGGGGGCGGCTCACCCATGGGCCTTGGCCCATCTGCAGAGGAGCCGGCTTGGGGCAGCGGGGCTGGGCCTCCCAGGCCGATCGAAGCAGGGGGGGCGCTGAGCCTGGTGCGTCGCGAATCTGGCCCGACTGGGCCTGGCTTGGCGCTGCGCTGGGCCGGGGAAGCTGGGCTGGCCCAGGTCGCGGTCAACGGCGGGCGACGCCGTTCTCCCGATCGAGGCAAGGGCGGTGGCGCCGGGAGGAGGTCCGGGTGGATCCGGTCGCCGGAGTTGGCGGCGAGGAAGAGATGGAGGCGCAGGGGACGGAGGGACGCGGAGCCAGGCGCGACCACACCCTCCTCGAACAAGAGCTTCTCGATGCAGGGGAAGCAGACGTCGGAGCGGCGGAGCTTGCTGCTGGCGACGCGGGATCCGGGCGAAGAGGGCCTTGGCGCGACGTGGGTGACACGGCGGCGCGAACGGGGCATCTTGGCGCTGGTCCACGCGGGCGCTGGAACGGGCTACAGATCGACAGGACTTTGGTCTCGGAGCAGCGGGGCGGCGGCCATCCACGGCGTCGGGTAGGGAGGCCCACGGGCGGCGAAGACGGCAAGTGGACAAGGCGCTGCTGCGCTGGCGCGGCGCGCAAGGCTGAGGCCACCGGAAGGAGCAGGTCAGGCGCTGCATGAAGCACCAAGGGGCGGCCATGGCATGGAGCTCCTGGGTCCTTGTGTTCCCTGCGAGAGAGAGAGGGAGCAAGGAGATGAGAGGGAGAGAGGGAAAAGGGAAGGGAAGGGAGAAGAGACACGGGCGCAGGGTGAGGGGGCCGGCCTGATGCAGCGGGCGGTGGCTCCGGCGAGGTCGAGGAGGTTGGATCGAGAGGAGGGGATCAGGGGATGGCCTGGTGGTTGGTGCGGGGGGGAATGAGAGGATCCCGAGGTGGAAATGAGTGTGGCGGCGGCTGGGAGGATCCCTAAAAATTAGGGATTTATCCAAAATAGTCTAGGAGTGGACTATATATATGGCAAAGAGGGAATTTTAGGGGCTAATCCGTCCCTCCAATTAAAATCGAGCGGTCGAGAATAAAACACTAGGAAGTCCAAATAGGAAAACGATGATGTTTGGGGATGATCCGGACACAGCGGTGACGACTGCCCGGGTCGGGTCCGGGACAACTTTCGGACGCCCGCGAGGGGGGCTGCGGGCTGACGAGAGAGGTTAGGTTGGGCCTAGCGGTAGGTAGTGAGCTGTGTAGGCGGTCTCGAGCTGAGAGAAGAGAAGAGAGGGGAAGGCCCGGCGACTGTTTTCGGAGACCGAAAACGTCCGACGTTAGACCGGCTATATTGCCGCTATATTTATCCGTTGGGACGTCAAACGGACTCTGAATGCGATAAAACTTGGCAGGCAGTCTACTGACAACAAAACAACACCGCATGCCAACTTTCAACCCATTCCGAGAACATTTTCCGGCCACTTATAAAATAATATTTCAGACATGCCGCGGGCGCGTGCAAGTGTGTCTGGGCTCAGAACGGATAACGGACGGAACAAGGAGACCGGGACTGATGCAAGTTTTGAAAACATGATGATGCAATGCACATGATGACATGACAAGATGCAACACGCAAGCGAATGACAACGCAACAACAGCGAATAACTGGACGACACATGGCACATCGGTCTCGGGGCGTTACATCAGGTCTATGACCCTACCCTAGGTACATAGCTTCATCAGGTGCCGCCCCCTTCCCCAGTCCAATTCGGACCCAAGGGGGAGGGGGAGCGCGGCCTGCCCTAGCCGCCCCTCTCTCTCTCTCTCTCTCCACTAAGGCCAATGAGGCCCATTAGTTCCCCCGGGGGGTTCCGGTAACCCTCCGGCACTCCGATTTTATCCGAAACTTCTCCGGAACATTTCCGGTGTCCGAATATAATCGTCCAATATATCAATCTTTATGTCTCGACCATTTCGAGACTCCTCGTCATGTCCGTGATCACATCCGGGACTCAAAACTACCTTCGGTAGATCAAAACACATAACTCATAATACCGATCATCATCGAACGTTAAGCGTGCGGACCCTACGGGTTTGAGAACTATGTAGACATGACCGAGACACTTCTCCGGTCAATAGCCAATAGCGGAACCTGGATGCTCATACTGGCTCTTACATATTCTACGAAGATCTTTTTCGGCCAAACCGCATAACAACATACGTTGTTCCCTTTGTCATCGGTATGTTACTTTCCTGAGATTCGATTGTCGGTATCTCAATACCTAGTTCAATCTCGTTACCGGCAAGTCTCTTTACTCGTTCTGTAATGCAACATCCTGCAACTAAATCATTAGTTACATTGCTTGCAAGTCTTATAGTGATGTGTATTACCGAGAGGCCCCAGAGATACCTCTCCGACAATCAGAGTGACAAATCCTAATCTCGATCTATGCCTACTCAACAAACACCATCGGAGACACCTGTAGAGCATCTTTATAATCACCCAGTTACGTTGTGAAGTTTGATAGCATACTAAGTGTTCCTCCGGTATTCGGGAGTTGCATAATCTCATAGTCATAGGAACATGTATAAGTTATGGAGAAAGCAATAGCAATAAACTAAATGATCATAGTGCTAAGCTAACGGATGGGTCAAGTCAATCACATCATTCTCTAATGATGTGATCTCGTTCATGAAATGACAACTCTTGTCCATGGCTAGGAAACTTAACCATCTTTGATTAACGAGCTACTCAAGTAGAGGCATACTAATGACACTCAGTTTGTCTATATATTCACACATGTACTAAGTTTCCAGTTAATACAATTCTAGCATGAATAATAAACATTTATCATGATATAAGGAAATATAAATAACAACTTTATTATTGCCTCTAGGGCATATTTCCTTCAAGATGATGATGGATGTCATCACACCAAGAGAGCCCTAAGAATATATCTCCATCGTCGGAGGAGAAAATCCCATTCTCAAGGTATCTAGTCCCTTGTCAAACTTCCCGATGAACCTGTAAGTTGTCGTTATGATCACCGTGTTACCGATGACGTTTGAGCAACCCAAAAGTCCACCGTACGGTAGGAAGTGAATACAATACTCTCATGATCCGAGGAGCTAAAAACACATTCTAACACTTCGTGTTATAACAATTGATTTCAGAAAATATTATCTCAAAGTATAGAACACAAGATTGGGTTGATTCAATATGACCATTCTTCTAACATTACACTCTCAATGTTGTTTCAGGACTACCGTTACACTTAACGATATCTGATGACCCACAAGTGTAGGGGATCTATCATAGCCTTTTCGATAAGTAAGAGTGTCAAACCCAACGAGGAGAAGAAGGAAATGATAAGCGGTTTTCAGCAAGGTATTCTCTGCAAGCACTGAAATTATCGGTAACAGATAGTTTTGTGATAAGGTAATTTGTAACAAGTAACAAATAGCAAAAGTAAATAAGGTGCAGCAAGGTGGCCCAATCCTTTTTGTAGCAAAGGACAAGCCTGGACAAACTCTTATATAAAGGAAGGCGCTCCCGAGGACACATGGGAATTATCGTCAAGCTAGTTTTCATCACGCTCATATGATCCGTGTTCGGTACTTTGATAATTTGATATGTGGGTGGACCGGTGCTTGGGTACTCTCCTTACTTGGACAAGCATCCCACTTATGATTAACCCCTATTGCAAGTATCCGCAACTACAACAGAAGTATTAAGGTAAACCTCACCATAGCATGAAACATATGGATCCAAATCAGCCCCTTACGAAGCAACGCATAAACTAGGGTTTAATCTTCTGTCACTCTAGCAACCCATCATCTACTTATTACTTCCCAATGCCTCGCTCTAGGCCCAAACAATGGTGAAGTGTCATGTAGTCGACGTTCACATGACACCACTAGAGGAAAGACAACATACATCTCATCAAAATATCTAACGAATACCAAATTCACATGACTACTTATAGCAAGACTTCTCCCATGTCCTCAGGAACAAATGTAACTACTCACAAAGCATATTTATGTTCATAATCAGAGGGGTATTAATATGCATAATGGATCTGAACATATGATCTTCCACCAAATAAACCAACTAGCATCAACTACAAGGAGTAATCAACACTACTAGCAACCCACAGGTACCAATCTGAGACTTAGAGACAAAGATTGGATACAAGAGATGAACTAGGGTTTGAGAGGAGATGGTGCTGGTGAAGATGTTGATGGAGATTGACCCCCTCCCGATGAGAGGATCGTTGGTGATGATTTCCCCCTCCCTGAGGGAAGTTTCCCTGGCAGAACAGCTCTGCCGGAGCCCTAGATTGGTTTCGCCAAGGTTTCGCCTCGTGGCGGCGGAGTTTCGTCCCGTGAGCTTGCTTATGATTTTTTCCTCGACGAAAGACTCCATATAGTCGATGGGCATCAGAGGGCCACCAGGGGGCCCACGAGGCAGGGGGCGTGCCCCCACCCTCGTGGATGGTGGGTGGCCCCCTCTGGTACTTCCTTCGCCTAATATTTTTTATATATTCTGAAAATAATTCCTGTGGAGTTTCAGGACTTTTGGAGATGTGCAGAATAGGTCCCTAATATTTGCTCCTTTTCCAGCCCAGAATTCCAGCTGCCGGCATTCCCCCTCTTCATGTAAACCTTGTAAAATAAGAGAGAAAAGGCATAAGTAGTGTGACATAATGTGTAATAACAACCCATAATGCAATAAATATCAATATAAAAGCATGATGCAAAATGGACGTATCAATATCCCGAGATTCGGAAAACATGTAACTACTTGTGAGCTGTGTTGGGATTTTCCCCGAAGAGGAGGGGATATGTAGTTAGTAGAGATAAGTATTTCCCTAAGTGAGAACCAAGGTTCTTCATTAGATCATCAATACCGCATATGAGAGCCACTCAACAACTCTAGCATAGTCTTCTCCTTATGAGGACTCAAAGAAAAGAAAAGAAATTCAGTGAAACACACTGAAATGTTTTTGGAGTTTTTACTTTTTCTGAAGAAAGCGAACTAATGAAGGAAAACGAAAAGCAAGAAAAACTATTTACATTGAAGAACTCCTAACAAATGGCAAAAGAAATGAGAAATCTTTTTTGGTTTTGTTTTACTACTACGAACTAACTAAATAGGAAATAAAAAACTAAAAGAAGCGAGAAATATTTTTGGATTTTCAAAATTTTTCAAAGGCACAAAAGAAAGCAAAAAAAACTAACATGGATATATAATGAAAGAGGATGAACACCGACAACTAAAATGAATGTGTGGTACATGAATGTAATGTCGGTAAGAAATACATACTACCCCATGCTTAGGATTTTGGCCTAACTTGGTCTATGGACACGGCTGGAAATAGTCAGATCTAGGGTAATACTGAGGCTCCCACTAGTAGGTAGGATCCAATGCTGGTGCCAGCTTAGGTGTTGGGGCAGTGCCAAGCACCAATAAGGATAAATGTCCTCAGGCATAATAGTGTGCCTACCCCTGGAAAGATCGAACAAAGCAGGTGTAGGCAAAGTAATAACCTCATGAGTACCCTGACTAAATACCACTTATACCAAAATCGAATTCTGCTGGAGTGAATAAAGTTATGCTCAACCATGCTATCATAATCAAGATATTTTGTAGGTAAAAGCTCATCCTCCCTGTGTCTAATAGGAATAAAAAAATGTCTAGCGAGGCGGGAGGCATAGATACCACCATAGATGATATCTCGGAGCGGTTGGTGTGCAACCGCTGCGCAACAGTAGCTCGCAAACTAAAAGTCCTGTCATGAAAAAGTGCACAACGCAAGATAGCAAGATCAGGCGAGCTGAACGTTCCACTCTCCCACCTACCAGTTATACACCTCCTGACAAATAATGAAATGTAATGTAAAATGGGAAAAATGCAAACTAGCCACTCTGGCCCCGGAAACTCCTCTCATTTCCCCCACGTTAACTGCAGATATAAAATTCTCAACGTCCCTAGGACGTGGCTCTAGAGGGCTGCCCTGGTTAGGAATTTTGCAAACTTTGCAGAACCTAGCAAGTGTCATTTCTTTGGGGATATCATTGAGATGGAATGACACGGTAGATTCATCTCTCCTAGGATAAAAATGGAAATTTTGCACAAAAGTATTGGTGAGGAGAAGGTACTGATCACACTTATCTTCAAGGAATGGGATGATCCTGACATCCCTTGCCAAATGATAAAAATACTCGAGAATGCCTGCATCTCACAAGAATGTGTTGCACGGCCATTTGCACGTCTGCACCTCGGCCGCACGAGGAATATTGTACTTGGGCTTCTCCTCCGGAGTTTCCTTGGAACCCCGGCTTGAAGAATCTCTCAACATCATCCTAAACATTTTCTTCTCTAAAAATTTTCTGATTTTTTTGTCCCTCAAAATAAAAGTGTACAGATCCTAACAACATTGATAGTAACTACTCTCACAAGTGTCTAGAGGCTATATCATGCATCGAAACTACTTTGAACCATGTAAGTTCAACATGCAAGCTCATATACATGGTCACCAATAGTAAAAAAATATGCAAAACATAAAGCACTAGAACAAAAACTAACTGGACCATTGGAGGAGTCACATAAAAAGGAGCAATTCCTCTAAACAGTTTTGGAAAGGAGCTCCGAGCAAGGAGATCAAAATCACACAAAAATGAACAAGGACATGAGCTAAGAGGCAAGGGTGATTTTTTCTAGAGGTGGAAGAAGGCAATGTGAAGGTGCACTAAGTGAGAAGGCCCCTGAGGGACCCATGAGCTCTCATGGCACGCCGAGGGGGTGGGCGCGCCCTATGAGCTCGTGGCTCACAGGTGCACCCCCTAGGGTGTGTTCAGTGCCAAAAAATCTTAAATATTGTAGAAAAACCATACCAAATTTTCAGGTGATTCCAAGAACTTTTATTATTGAGACATTTTTATGGGATAATTAGTTTTATGCCCCTAGTTGTGTCCCACACGACTGTTTTACCCCTAATTTCCAAAAGCCATCGGTTCTGTCCAAGTCACTTCACTCCTCTTATGCTTTTGCCATTTGACTATTTGACCATCACTTTGAAAACTTCAAAAAAAATTCATACTAAATCAAAAAATGCAAATATACCAAAATGTTCGAAAAAAATCACCTATATGTCAATGCCATTTGCATTCATGACAAAGGTGTTAGAAAGTGCCCATCCGAGTTTTAGCTCTTATGATACCACCATGAACAATAAAATCTAAAAATTCAGAAAGATTGGTGGCAAAGAATGACAAATGCTTAAGTGCTTGCCAAGTTTCATGAGGGAATGAAATTCATGGAAGTCATGGCAGAAAAAACAACCAGCACTCCAGAATAAATTGTTTTTTGCCGTGACTTCCATGAATGTCATTCCCCAATGAAACTTGGCAAGCACTTAAAACATTTGTCATTCTTTGCTATTCCAATTAGTAGTGCTGATCATAACACTTCTATTAAAATGCTTAAGGAAGTTATTTTTCCGAGATTTGGAGTCCCTAGATATTTAATGACTGATGGTGGTTCACACTTTATTCATGGTGCCTTCCGTAAAATGCTTGCTAAATATGATGTTAATCATAGAATTGCATCTCCTTATCACCCATAGTCTAGTGGTCAAGTAGAGTTGAGCAATAGAGAACTCAAATTAATTTTGCAAAAGACTCTTAATAGGTCTAGAAAGAATTGGTCTAAGAAACTTGATGATGCATTATGGGCATATAGAACTGCATACAAAAATCCTATGGGTATGTCTCCGTATAAAATGGTATATGGAAAAGCATGTCATTTACCTCTCGAACTAGAACATAAGGCATACTGGGCTATTAAAGAACTCAACTATGATTTTAAGCTTGCCGGTGAGAAGAGGTTATTTGATATTAGCTCACTTGATGAATGGAGAACCCAAGCTTATGAAAATGCCAAGTTGTTTAAAGAAAAAGTTAAAAGATGGCATGACAAAAGGATACAAAAGCGTGAGTTTAATATAGGTGATTATGTATTGCTATACAACTCTCGTTTAAGATTTTTTGCAGGAAAACTTCTCTCTAAATGGGAAGGCCCCTACGTTATCGAGGAGGTCTATCGTTCCGGTGCCATAAAAATCAACAACTTCGAAGGCACAAACCCGAAGGTGGTAAACGGTCAAAGAATTAAGCATTATATCTCAGGTAATCCCATAAATGTTGAAACCAATATTATTGAAACCATAACCCCGGAGGAATACATAAGAGACACTTTCTGAAACGCTTCAGACTCCGAAAAGGAATAGGTATGTGGTACGGTAAGTAAACTGACTCCAAAATAATTTTTAAGGCAATACTTCTCCGTTTTGGAATATTTAGAAAAATAGAAAAATAAGTAGTAGTCCGGGAAGGACATGAGGGCCCCACGAGGGTGGTGGGCACGCCCTACCCCCTAGGTGCGCCCCCTACCTCGTGAGCGCCTCGTGTGCCTTCCGGACTCCATTTTCTTGCACGTTACGTATTTTGGTCGGTAAAAATTCATTATATATTCTCCCGAAGGTTTTGACTCCTGTATCACGCAAACCTCCTCTGTTCTTGTTTCGAGCTGTTTTCTGTCAGGGTTTTCCAGGCTAGGCATCATGTCGTCTCCCTCCTCCAATAATGGTGACAATGATGCTTGGCTAACGAAGATAGATCTGAAGAGGGAAGAACCCACGAGGGTCAACAAGGATGAAAGGATCAAGAAGGCCACGGAGGATCAAGCTCCCGCACCAAAAGACATCCTTCAACTTGATCATAACCTTCTTACCCCAACTGAGATCGAAGCTTTCAAGATGATTGAGTTAGCTCGTATACAAAATAAATATCTCACACAAGAAAATATTTTGTTGAAGGAGCATATTGTCGCACTCAAGGCCATTATTCGCAAGCTGGAGGACCTCTTACGCTCGATGTGCGATTATCCGTCACCTCCACCGTCTCCTCCAACAAAGAAGAATTGAGTATCTGGGTATGGGCACTCCCCTTGGCAACTGCCAAGCTTGGGGGAGGTGCCCCGATATCGTATCACAATCACAACTCCTATCTTTACCGTTTTTCTTAGTTCGATCCTATTTGTAGTATCTTGATCTAGTAGAATAAAGTTTATGGCATGATCTAGTTTTGAGTTTTGCTTTATGATCTCTCTATGTAATCCAATCCGTGGGTTATATATAATAAATATTAGTGTTGAGTCAAGGGCTTGATTATTTTGCCATGATCTTGGGTGAATAAAAGAAAGAAGAAAAGAATAAAAAGAAACAAAAAGTTCATATTGATCTTATTGAGAGTAATGACTTCACATAGAAAGAGTATGATGATTAAAAGTTGTTGGGAGTTGGCAGACATAGCTTTGGTCATTGTTGCAATGAATAAGAAGTAATAAGGAAAGAGAGGTCTTCACATATAAATATATTATCATTGACATCTTTTATGATTGGGAGCACTCATTAAAATATGACATGCTAAAGAGTTGATGTTGGACAAGGAAGACAACGTAATGAGTTATGTCTTTCTTATATCTGAGATAAAGTATGTTGTCATGGTTCCTCTAACTTGTTGAGCTTGCCTTTCCTCCTCATGCCTCCAAATATCCCTAAACCAGTTTTGCCATGAGAGTCCACCATATCTACCTATGGATTGAGTAAGATCCTTCAAGTAAGTTGTCATCGGTGCAAAGCAATAAAAATTGCTCTAAATATGTATGATTGATTGGTGTGGGAGAAATAAGCTTTATACGATCTTGTGATGTGGAAGTAATAGAAGCGACGGACTGCATAATAAAGGTTCATATCACAAGTGGCAATATAAAGTGACGTTCTTTCGCATTGAGATTTTGTGCATCCAACCATAAAAGCGCATGGCAACCTCTGCTTCCCTCTGCGAAGGGCCTATCCTTTATTATTATCTTCTACCTTTTGCAAGAGTCATGATGATCTTCACCTTTCCTTTTTCATTTTATCATTTGGCAAGCTCAGCACGTTGGAAAGAACATGATATATATATATATATCTAATTGGATGTAGGGGAGCATGAACCATTATTGTTGACATTACCATTGAGGTAAAAGGTTGTGGGGCAAAACTATAAGTCCCTATCTTTCTCTATGTCCGATTAAAACTCCATAACCACAAGTATTGCGTGAGTGTTAGCAATTATGGAGGACTAAATTATAGTTGAGTATGTGGACTTGCTTTTTAGCTCTGACATAGACTCGTTCCGATGTTATGATAAATTGCAATTGCTTCCATGACTGAGATTATAGTTTGTTGGACCCCAATAAGGTTTATGATTTATATTTTTGCGTTGTGAATAGATCATCACTTGAACATAAGTAATCATATGACAAAATCTATATATGTTGCTGTTATAAGAATAATCATGATGCCTTCATGTCCGTATTTTATTTTTATCGACGCCTCTACCTCTAAACATGAGGACATATTTATTGTTATCGGCTTTTCGCTTGAGGACAAGTGAGGTCTAAGCTTGGGGGAGTTGATACGTCCATTTTGCATCATGCTTTTATATCGATATTTATTGCATTATGGACTGTTATTTCACTTTATGTCACAATACTTATGGCTATTCTCTCTTATTTTACAAGGTTTACATAAAGAGGGAGAATGCCGGCAGCTGGAATTCTGGTCTGGATAAGGAGCAAATATTAGAGACCTGTTCTGCGCAACTCCAAAAGTCCTGAAACTCCACGGAACGTCTTAGAAGAAATAAAGAAAAATCCACGCCAAAGATGAAGGCCAGGGGGCCCACACCCTCCTCACGAGGGTGGGGGCGCCCCCCTAGGGCGCGCCCCCTACCTCGTGGGCCCCCTGGTGGCTTTCCGATGCCCATCTTCTCCTATATGAGGTCTTTCGATGAGAAAAAAATAGGAAGGAACTTTTCGGGATGAGACTCCACCGCCACGAGGCGGAACCTTGGTGGATCCAATCTAGAGCTCCGGCAGAGCTGTTCTGCCGGGGATACTTCCCTCCCAAAGGGGGAAATCATCACCATCGTCATCACCAACGCTCCTCTCATAGGGAGAGGGCAATCTCCATCAACATCTTCACCAGCACCATCTCATCTCCAATCCCTAGTTCATCTCTTGTATCCAATTCTTCTCTCAAAGTCCGGGATTGGTGCTAGTAGGTTGCTAATAGTGTTGATTACTCCTTGTAGTTGATGCTAGTTGGTTTAATTGGTGGAAGATTATATGTTCAGATCCTATATGCATATTATTACCCCTCTGATTATGAACATGAATATGCTTTGTGAGTAATTACGTTCATTCCTGAGGACAAGGGAGAAGTCTTGCTATGAGTAGTCATGTGAATTTGGTATTCGTTTGATATTTTGATAAGATGTATGTTTTCTAGCCTCTAGTGGTGTTATGTGAACGTCGACTACATAACACTTCACCATTGTTTGGGCCTAGAGGAAGGCATTGGGAAGTAATAAGTAGATGATGGGTTGCTAGAGTGACAAAAGCTTAAACCCTAGTTTATGCGTTGCTTCGTAAGGGGCTGATTTGGATCCATATGTTTCATGCTATGGTTAGGTTTACCTTAATACTTTTGTTGTAGTTGCGGATGCTTGCAATAGAGGTTAATCATAAGTGGGATGCTTGTTCAAGTAAGAACATCACCCAAGCACCGGTCCATCCACATATCAAATTATCAAAGTATCGAACGTGAATCATATGAACGTGATGAAAACTAGCTTGACGATATTCCCATGTGTCCTCGGGAGCGCTTTTCCTATTATAAGAGTTTGTTCCAACTTGTACTTTGCTATAAAAGGATTAGGCCACCTTGCTGCACTTTATTTACTTTTGTTACTTGTTGCTCGTTACAATTTATCCTATCGCAAAACTATCTGTTACCACTTATTTCAGTACTTGCGGAGAATACCTTGCTGAAAACCTCTTACCATTTCCTTCTTCTCCTCGTTGGGTTCGACACTCTTACTTATTGAAAGGACTACGATAGATCCCCTATACTTGTGGGTCATCAAGACTCTTTTCTGGCGCCGTTGCCGGGGAGTGTAGCGCCTTTGGTAAGTGGAATTTGGTAAGGAAAATTTATATAGTGTGCTGAAATTTACTGTCACTTGTTACTATGGAAAGTAATTCTCTGAGGGGCTTGTTCGGTGTATCTTCACCCCGTCCAGTAGAGAAAAGAGTTGGTCCTCAACCTACTGAACCTATGGAAAATGAAACTCCTTTTGAATTTCCTTTGGGTATGATGGAAAGACTTCTAGCTGACCCTTTTACAGGAGATGGAACAAAGCATCATGATGATCACTTAATATATGTGGATGAAGTTTGTGGATTATTTTAGCTTGCAGGTATACCCGATGATGTTGCTAAGAAGAAGGCCTTCCCTTTATCTTTGAAGGGAGACGCATTGGTATGGTATAGGCAATGTGATGATATGAGATCATGGGGCTATAAAAGACTGAAGATGTAATTTCATCAAAAATATTACCCTATGCATCTTGTTCATCGTGATCGCAATTATATATATAATTTGTGGCCTCGCAAAGGATAAAGCATCGCTCAAGCTTGGGGGAGGCTTAAATCAATGTTATATTCATGCCCCAATCATGAGCTCCAGAGAGAAATAATTATGCAAAGTTTTTATGCTCAGCTTTCTGAAAACAATCGCAACATGCTCGATACTTCTTGTGCTGGCTCTTTTATGATGAAGACTATTGAATTCAGATGGAATTTATTGGATAGAATTAAACGCAACTCTGAAGATTGGGACCTCGACGAAGGTAAGGAGTCAGGTATGACACCTAAGTTTGATTGTATTAAATCTTTTATGGATACCGATATTTTCCGTAAGTTCAGCACTAAATATGGACTTGACTCTGAGATAGTAGCTTCTTTCTGTGAACCTTTTGCTACTTATGTTGATCTCCCTAAGGAGAAGTGGTTTAAATATCATCCTCCCATAGAAGTAAAAGTAGCTGCACCTATTAAAGTTGAAGAAAAGACTGTCACTTATAATGATCCTGTTGTTCCTACTTCTTATATTGAGAAACCACCTTTCCCTGTTAGAGTAAAGGATCATGCTAAAGCTTCAACTGTTGTTCGTAAAAGCAATATTAGAACTTATATACCTCCTGAGCAAGTTAAAGTAGAACCTAATATTGCTATTGTTAAAGATCTCTTGTCTGATAATATTGATGGGCATGTTATTCAGTTCGAAGGTGAAACTGCTAGAATTGCTAAACCTTGTGCTAAAGATAAACATAGACCTGTGGTAGGCGTGCCTGTTATTTCTGTTAAAATAGGAGATCATTGTTATCATGGCTTATGTGATATGGGTGCTAGTGCTAGTGTTATACCTCATGACTTATACAAAGAAATTATGCATGATATTGCACCTGTTGAGTTAGAAGATATTGATGTCACAATTAAACTTGCTAATAGAGATAGTATTGCACCAATTGGAATTGTTAGAGATGTTGAAGTCTTGTGTGGGAAAACTAAATATCCTGCTAATTTTCTTGTTCTTACTTCCCCACAAGATAGCTTTTGTCCCATCATATTTGGTAGACCCTTCTTGAACACTGTTAATGCTAAGATGGATTGTGAAAAGAATGTTGTTACTGTTGGCTTGGATGATATGGTTCATGAGTTTAATTTCTCTAAATTTAGTAAACAACATCGTGAGGAAGAATTACCCAGTAAGGATGAAATTATTGGTCTTGCTTCTATTGTCGTACCTCCTAGTGATCCTTTAGAGCACTATTTGCTAGACCATGAAAATGATATGTTCATGAATGAAAGAAGGGAAATGGATGAAGTATTCTTTAAACAGGAACCTATTTTGCATCATAACTTGCCTGTTGAAATTTTGGGGGATCCTCCTCCACCCAAGTGTGATCCCGTCTTTGAGCTTAAACCTCTGCCTGATAATCTTAAATATGCTTATCTTGATGAAAAGAAGATATATCCTGTTATTATTAGTGCTAACCTTTCAGAGCATGAAGAAGAAAGATTATTGAAAACTCTGAAGAAGCATCATGCTGCTATTGGATATACTCTTGATGATCTTAAGGGCATTAGTCCCACTCTATGCCAACATAAAATAAATTTGGAAGAAAATGCCAAACCAGTTCGTGATCCCCAACGATGTTTGAATCCTAAAATGAAAGAAGTGGTAAGAAAAGAAATACTCAAGCTTTTGGAGGCGGGTATAATTTATCCCGTTGCTGATAGTGAGTGGATAAGTCCTGTCCATTGTGTCCCTAAGAAGGGAGGTATTACTGTTGTTCCTAATGATAAAGATGAATTGATTCCACAAAGAATTATCACAGGTTATAGGATGGTAATTGATTTCCGCAAATTAAATAAAGCTACTAAGAAAGATCATTACCCCTTACCTTTTATTGATCAAATGCTAGAAAGATTATGCAAACACACACACTATTGCTTTGTAGATGGTTATTCCGGTTTCTCTCAAATACCTGTGTCGGCTAAAGATCAATCAAAGACTACTTTTACATGCCCTTTTGGTACTTTTGCTTATAGACGTATGCCTTTTGGTTTATGTAATGCACCTGCTACCTTTCAAAGATGCATGATGGCTATATTCTCTGACTTTTGTGAAAAGATTTGTGAGGTTTTCATGGACGACTTTTCCGTATATGGTTCCTCTTTTAATGATTGCTTGAGCAATCTTGATCGAGTTTTGCAGAGATGTGAAGAAACTAATCTTGTCTTGAATTGGGAAAAGTGCCACTTTATGGTTAATGAAGGTATTGTCTTGGGGTACAAAGTTTCTGAAAGAGGTATTGAAGTTGATAAAGCCAAGGTTGATGCTATTGAAAAAATGCCATGTCCCAAGGACATCAAAGGTATAAGAAGTTTCCTTGGTCATGCCGGTTTTTACAGGAGGTTCATTAAGGACTTCTCAAAAATTTCTCGACCTCTGACTAATTTATTGCAAAAAGATATACCATTTTCTTTTATGATGATTGTGTAGAAGCATTTGAAATACTTAAGAAAGCATTAGTCTCTGCACCTATTGTTCAGCCACCTGATTGGAATTTACCATTTGAAATTATGTGCGATGCTAGTGATTATGCTGTAGGTGTTGTTCTAGGGCAAAGAGTTGATAAGAAATTAAATGTTATTCATTATGCTAGTAAGACTCTAGACAATGCTCAAAGAAACTATGCCACTACTGAAAAAGAACTTTTAGCAGTTGTATTTGCTTGTGATAAGTTCAGACCTTATATTGTTGATTCTAAAGTAACTATTCACACTGATCATGCTGCTATTAAATACCTTATGGAAAAGAAAGATGCTAAACCTAGACTTATTAGATGGATTCTCTTGCTACAAGAATTTGATTTGCATATTGTTGATAGAAAGGGAGCTGAGAACCCCGTTGCAGACAACTTGTCTAGGTTAGAAAATATTCTTGATGACCCACTACCTATCAATGATGACTTTCCTGATGAACAATTAAATGTTATAAGTACTTCTCGTAGTACTCCATGGTATGCTGATTATGCTAATTATATTTTTTCTAAGTTTATACCACCTAGCTTCACATACCAGCAAAAGAAAAAGTTCTTCTATGACTTGAGACATTACTTTTGGGATGACCCACATCTTTATAAAGAAGGAGTAGATGGTGTTATTTGACGCTGTGTACCTGAGCATGAACAGGAACAAATCCTACGCAAGTGTCATTCCGAGTCTTCTGGAGGACACCATGCTGGAGATAGAACTGCACATAAGGTATTGCAATCTGGTTTTTATTGGCCTACTCTCTTCAAGGATGCCCGTAAGTTTGTCTTGTCTTGTGATGAATGTCAAAGAATTGGTAATATTAGTAGACGTCAAGAAATGCCTATGAATTATTCACTTGTTATTGAACCGTTTGCTGTTTGGGGCTTTGATTATATGGGACATTTTCCTGCCTCTAATGGATACACACATATTCTAGTTATTGTTGATTACGTTACTAAGTGGGTAGAAGCCATTCCAACTAGTAGTGCTGATCATAACACTTCTATTAAAATGCTTAAGGAAGTTATTTTTCCGAGGTTTGGAGTCCCTAGATATTTAATGACTGATGGTGGTTCACACTTTATTCATGGTGCCTTACGTAAAATGCTTGCTAAATATGATGTTAATCATAGAATTGCATCTCCTTATCACCCACAGTCTAGTGGTCAAGTAGAGTTGAGCAATAGAGAACTCAAATTAATTTTGCAAAAGACTCTTAATAGGTATAGAAAGAATTGGTCTAAGAAACTTGATGATGCATTATGGGCATATAGAACTGCATACAAAAATCCTATGGGTATGTCTCCGTATAAAATGGTTTATGGAAAAGCATGTCATTTACCTCTCGAACTAGAACATAAGGCATACTGGGCTATTAAAGAACTCAACTATGATTTTAAGCTTGCCGGTGAGAAGAGGTTATTTGATATTAGCTCACTTGATGAATGGAGAACCCAAGCTTATGAAAATGCCAAGTTGTTTAAAGAAAAAGTTAAAAGATGGCATGACAAAAGGATACAAAAGCGTGAGTTTAATATAGGTGATTATGTATTGCTATACAACTCTCGTTTAAGATTTTTTGCAGGAAAACTTCTCTCTAAATGGGAAGGCCCCTACGTTATCGAGGAGGTCTATCGTTCCGGTGCCATAAAAATCAACAACTTCGAAGGCACAAACCCGAAGGTGGTAAACGGTCAAAGAATTAAGAATTATATCTCAGGTAATCCCATAAATGTTGAAACCAATATTATTGAAACCATAACCCCGGAGGAATACATAAGAGACACTTTCCGGAACGCTTCAGACTCTGAAAAGGAATAGGTATGTGGTACGGTAAGTAAACCGACCCCAAAACAATTTTTAAGGCAATACTTCTCCGTCTTGGAATATTTAGAAAAATAGAAAAATAAGTAGTAGTCCGGGAAGGACACGAGGGCCCCACGAGGGTGGTGGGCGCACACTACCCCCCTGGGCGCGCCCCCTACCTCGTGAGCGCCTCATGTGCCTTCCGGACTCCGTTTTCTTGCACGTTACGTATTTTGGTCGGTAAAAATTCATTATATATTCTCCCGAAGGTTTTGACTCCCATATCACGCAAACCTCCTCTGTTCTTGTTTCGAGCTGTTTTCTGTCAGGGTTTTCCAGGCTAGGCATCATGTCGTCTCCCTCCTCCAATAATGGTGACAATGATGCTTGGCTAATGAAGATAGATCTGAAGAGGGAAGAACCCACGAGGGTCAACAAGGATGAAAGGATCAAGAAGGCCATGGAGGATCAAGCTCCCGCACCAAAAGACATCCTTCAACTTGATCATAACCTTCTTACCCCAACTGAGATCGAAGCTTTCAAGATGATTGAGTTAGCTCGTATACAAAACAAATATCTCACACAAGAAAATATTTTGTTGAAGGAGCATATTGTCGCACTCAAGGCCATTATTCGCAAGCTGGAGGACCTCTTACGCTCGATGTGCGATTACCCGTCACCTCCACCGTCTCCTCCAACAAAGAAGAATTGAGTATATGGGTATGGGCACTCCCCTTGGCAACTGCCAAGCTTGGGGGAGGTGCCCCGGTATCGTATCACAATCACAACTCCTATCTTTACCGTTTTTCTTAGTTCGATCCTATTTGTAGTATCTTGATCTAGTAGAATAAAGTTTATGGCATGATCTAGTTTTGAGTTTTGCTTTATGATCTCTCTATGTAATCCAGTCCATGAGTTATATATAATAAAGATTAGTGTTGAGTCAAGGGCTTGATTATTTTTCCATGATCTTGGGTGAATAAAAGAAAGAAGAAAAGAATAAAAAGAAACAAAAAGTTCATATTGATCTTATTGAGAGTAATGACTTCACATAGAAATAGTATGATGATTAAAAGTTGTTGGGAGTTGGCAGACATAGCTTTGGTCATTATTGCAATGAATAAGAAGTAATAAGGAAAGGGAGGTCTTCACATATAAATATATTAGCATTGACATCTTTTATGATTGGGAGAACTCATTAAAATATGACATGCTAAAGAGTTGATGTTGGACAAAGAAGACAACGTAATGAGTTATGTCTTTCTTATATCTGAGATAAAGTATGTTGTCATGGTTCCTCTAACTTGTTGAGCTTGCCTTTCGCCCTCATGCTAGCCAAATTCTCAGCACCAAGTAGAAATACTACTTGTGCTTCCAAATATCCCTAAACCAGTTTTGCCATGAGAGTCCACCATATCAACCTATGGATTGAGTAAGATCCTTCAAGTAAGTTTTCATCGGTGCAAAGCAATAAAAATTGCTCTAAATATGTATGATTGATTGGTGTGGGAGAAATAAGCTTTATACGATCTTGTGATGTGGAAGTAATAAAAGCGACGGACTGCATAATAAAGGTTCATATCACAAGTGGCAATATAAAGTGACGTTCTTTCGCATTGAGATTTTGTGCATCCAACCATAAAAGCGCATGGCAACCTCTGCTTCCCTCTGCGAAGGGCCTATCCTTTATTATTATCTTCTACCTTATGCAAGAGTCACGGTGATCTTCACCTTTCCTTTTTCATTTTATCCTTTGGCAAGCTCAGCACGTTCGAAAGAACATGATATATATATATCTAATTGGATGTAGGGGAGCATGAACCATTATTGTTGACATTACCCTTGAGGTAAAAGGTTGTAGGGCAAAACTATAAGCCCCTATCTTTCTCTGTGTCCGATTAAAACTCCATAACCACAAGTATTGCGTGAGTGTTAGCAATTATGGAGGACTAAATGATAGTTGAGTATGTGGACTTGCTTTTTTAGCTCTGACATAGACTCTTTCCGATGTTATGATAAATTGCAATTGCTTCCATGACTGAGATTATAGTTTGTTGGAGCCCAATAAGGTTTATGATTTATATTTTTGCGTTGTGAATAGATCATCACTTGAACATAAGTAATCATATGACAAAATCTATATATGTTGCTGTTATAAGAATAATCATGATGCCTTCATGTCCGTATTTTATTTTTATCGACGCCTCTACCTCTAAACATGAGGACATATTTATTGTTATCGGCTTTTCGCTTGAGGACAAGCGAGGTCTAAGCTTGGGGGAGTTGATACGTCCATTTTGCATCATGCTTTTATATCGATATTTATTGCATTATGGACTGTTATTTCACTTTATGTCACAATACTTATGGCTATTCTCTCTTATTTTAAAAGGTTTACATAAAGAGGGAGAATGCTGGCAGCTGGAATTCTGGTCTGGATAAGGAGCAAATATTAGAGACCTATTCTGCGCAACTCCAAAAGTACTGAAAGTCCACGGAACGTCTTAGAAGAAATAAAGAAAAATCCACGCCAAAGATGAAGGCCAGGGGGCCCACACCCTACTCACGAGGGTGGGGGTGCCCCCCTAGGGCGCGCCCCCTACCTCGTGGGCCCCCTGGTGGCTCTCCGATGCCCATCTTCTCCTATATGAGGTCTTTCGATGAGAAAAAAATAGGAAGGAACTTTTCGGGACGAGACTCCGCCGCCACGAGGCGGAACCTTGGCGGATCCAATCTAGAGCTCCGGCAGAGCTGTTCTGCCGGGGATACTTCCCTCCCGAAGGGGGAAATCATCACCATCGTCATCACCAACGCTCCTCTCATAGGGAGAGGGCAATCTCCATCAACATCTTCACCAGCACCATCTCATCTCCAAACCCTAGTTCATCTCTTGTATCCAATTCTTCTCTCAATGTCCGGGATTGGTGCTAGTATGTTGCTAGTAGTGTTGATTACTCCTTGTAGTTGATGCTAGTTGGTTTAATTGGTGGAAGATTATATGTTCAGATCCTATATGCATATTATTACCCCTCTGATTATGAACATGAATATGCTTTGTGAGTAATTACGTTCGTTCTTGAGGACAAGGGAGAAGTCTTGCTATGAGTAGTCATGTGAATTTGGTATTCCTTTGATATTTTGATAAGATGTATGTTGTCTAGCCTCTAGTGGTGTTATGTGAACGTCGACTACATAACACTTCACCATTATTTGGGCCTAGAGGAAGGCATTGGGAAGTAATAAGTAGATTATGGGTTGCTAGAGTGACAGAAGCTTAAACCCTAGTTTATGCGTTGCTTCGTAAGGGGCTGATTTGGATCCATATGTTTCATGCTATGGTTAGGTTTACCTTAATACTTTTGTTGTAGTTGCGGATGCTTGCAATAGAGGTTAATCATAAGTGGGATGCTTGTTCAAGTAAGAACAGCACCCAAGCACCGGTCCACCCACATATCAAATTATCAAAGTATCGAACGCGAATCATATGAACGTGATGAAAACTAGCTTGACGATATTCCCATGTGTCCTCGGGAGCGCTTTTTCTATTATAAGAGTTTGTTCCGGCTTGTCCTTTGCTATAAAAGGATTAGGCCACCTTGCTGCACTTTATTTAGTTTTGTTACTTGTTGCTCGTTACAATTTATCCTATCGCAAAACTATCTGTTACCACCTATTTCAGTACTTGCAGAGAATACCTTGCTGAAAACCGCTTATCATTTCCTTCTGCTCCTCGTTGGGTTCGACACTCTTACTTATCGAAAGGACTATGATAGATCCCCTATACTTGTGGGTCATCAGTATCTTATTTGCATTTTTCTGATTTAGTATGAATTTTTTATGAAGTTTTGAAAGTGATGATCAAATGGTCAAAGGGAAAAAGCATAAAAGGAGTGAAGTGACTTGGACATAACTGATGGTTTTTGGAAATTAGGGGTAAAACAGCCGAGTGGGACACAAGTAGGGGCATAAAACTAATTATCCCTTTTTTATTGCATGAAAAATTCAAAAAATAGGATAATGGCATTCTATTAAATAAAAAAGAGTAAACTATGGGTACAATAGGCTGTGCTTATTAAATTCATCGACCACATGCCCAAAAAGAGTCCATTAATAAGGTTGATCAAGTCTTATTAACATGAAAGAGTAGCATGAAACCGAAGAATTCTCATATAACACTAAGTTACCTCAACGGGGATATGCATTTACCCAACAATAAGAGTTTCATATTTATTTTTGATGGACGAAAGAGGAAGTTTGAAACCTCCAATAGTAATTGTGATAATTCTTTTAATGGAATCGATACTATTCACTAAACTTTGTTTCCTCAGAAAGTATATTGTTTGTTCTTTACCATTGACATGAAAAGTGACCTTAATTTTGTCGCAATCAATAACAGCCCTTGCAGTACTCAAAAAGGGTCTACCAAGGATAATCGACATGTTGTCGTCCTTGGGCATATCAAGAATAACAAAGTCTGTTAAGATAGTGACATTAGCAACAACAAAGGGAATGTCCTCACAAATTCCAATAGGTATAGCAGTTGATTTATCAGCCATTTTCAAAGATTTTTCAGTATGTGTCAGCTTACTCAAATCAAGTCTTCTATATAAAGGGAAAGGCATAACACTAACAGCGGCTCCTAAATCACGTAAAGCAGTTTTGACATAACTTCTTTTAATGGGGCCTGGTACAGTGGGTATTCCTGGATCTCTTAACTTCTTAGGTACTTTTCCATCAAATGAATAATTTGCAAGCATGGTGGAAATTCCAGCTTCAGATATCTTTCTTTTATTAGTGACAATATCTTTTATGTATTTACCATATGGAGGCCTTTTCAAAATATCAGTCAAACATGTTCGCAAAAAGACAGGCCTAAGAGCATCTCTAATAGACGGTCCATATGTAAAAATACCTAACTTTTGGATCTCCGAGAACAGAAAACGCTGCTCCAACAGACGGTCCATATGTAAAAAATTGCACCACCGCCTTCAGGAGATGTAAAACTGAAAACTTCATGATGAAAATTTACATCATAAGATACAAGTGATGTAAAACCGCGACCGCCCACCAAACGACCAACCGCCACTTCATTCCCCTTCCACCTCGCGATCGGCCGCCTGCGGCCAAGCACCAGCCGCCGAAAGTCATCGCCGGCACCGCCAAAGTCACCGTCACCGTTGCCGCCACCACCCCAAATCGCCGCTGCCGCCCTAGCCCGCATCGCCTCCCCCGTCGGAGGGCTTCTCGCAGCCACCTCGGCGCCGCTATTTCAAGAAGCAGCCGCAGCTGGATTCGCCGAGTCCGGCGGTCCGGCATCCCATATAGCTCTGCTCCGCCGGCCGCCGTCCTCCCTTCTCCTTTGCGCCACCATCCGCAGCAGCAACCAATCCAACCGTCGACCATCTTCTTCCACCCCGCGCACAAGGTGTTCGACGGAACTCCCCAAGGTAAAAAACGTCGAAACTTGTATTTGTGTTGCATCTGATCTCGTGGATTTGAAGAAATATGTAATAATTTGATATTGTGGACATGTATAATTTTTATGTTGTTTTTATAGATGTTTTTTGCAATATGTGCGGCTGTATAGTGGCTGAACAGCATCCGCGCGGCTGCCACCGGTTTTGCATCTTCTTTTTGGACCATCTGTTGGAGATGCTCCTTTTACATCTCCATTTTGGACCATCTGTTGGAGTTGAGCCTTTTTCGGAGATGTAAAAAGCACTTCTTGCTGCTCCAAATTTGGACCATCACCTGTTTGGACCACCAAAAAATATACATCATCTATTGGAGATGCTCTAAGCATTTTAGCAAAGCGTTCAAAGTCCTCTTCATCCTTATTTTTCAGAACCTTACTAGGAAATAGCATGAGTTTTTGAACACATGGTTCTCTTTCTCTACCATGTTTTCTAGCAATGAAATCACTTTTATTATATCTTTTATTCTTATGAGGTGGGTTATCAAGATCAAGTGCGGGTTTTATTTCTACCTCATTACCAGGTTCTTTATCATTGTTTGGTTGAGCATCAATATGAACATCATCATTATCATTATCACTAGGTAGATGTTCATTACCAGATCGTGTCTCGGCATCAGAAATAGGAACATCATTATGATTCTTAGGAGGTTTTTCTACCACAGGTTCACTAGAAGCATGCAAAGCTCTGTCATGTTTCCTTTTCTTTTTCTTCTTAGATGAACTAGGTGCATCAATATTAATTATTTGAGAATCAAATCTCTTAGGGTGACCTTCAGGATATAGAGGATCCTGAGTCCTTTTTCCTCCTCTAGTCACTACTCTAACAACACGATCCACTACTGCAGGATGCTGCTAACGCGACACTACGATCAGAGACCCTTTGACAAAACTGTATGCGATGCATTAATCGCAAACAGTCATGTAAAATAATCATAAAAAAGATGCAAAATGTTTGCAATGAAGGATACATCAAACATGGTTCATATTTTAGTTGCGTGTGTGATGAGGGGCATACCGTTCAGTTCAATGAACTATTTGCGATGAGGCAGAACAAAAGAAACGGGCAACTAGATGAAGGCGTGTGCAATATATGGCATACAGTTCACTCCTATAAACTATTTGTGATGAGGCGGAACAATAGAAATGGGCAGCCAGATGAAGGTGTGTGCGATATACGGCATACAGTTCACTCGGATGAACTGTTTGCGTTGAGCCAAGAGAACATAAATGGTTGAACTTAACAAGATGTGTGTGATACACGACAAATAGGTCTGTAATCGGAAATGTGTGGTAAAACCGATAACAACACAGATGATTCCTGTTAACAAGCCGTGTGTGTTGTGAGCAAACGATTGTTGTTATACAATTGTCAGTGATTGATGAAATCATCACCGACGGGTTCCATTGTTTAGTCCATGTGCGAAGTGATTTGCTCTGTCTATAGAGCATCAACACATATACTTAAAAAGACAACATTGCAAAACCAAATTAAGCATACAATTACACAGGTGACTACACACATAACATTTCCACACACCAAAGTAATCAATTACATGCATACTAAACTAGGAGAAACAAGGATCTAATCATCTACTTATTGTTGCGACGATGCTTGCCATTCCTCTGCTTCCCGCTAGATCCTTGGCCATTTTAGGGAAGGAGGCATTTCCTCATGTCAACGATCGGCCTATACATGTCGTAGCTCGTGTATGCTTCCTTGGCCGCGTACACGACGTGAGCTTTGTCGAGTTTCTCCATCCAGGCCGAGTGCTCATGATCTTCACTTATATTTGTTTGAGCTTATCAAAAGCAACGCATGAAAATTAGTTCCAAAGTGATAGATATCCAAGAAGGATATAATTAAAACTTTCATGAAGATCATTGGACAAAATAAACTTGATTCTTAGTAATAGTTTTGAGATATGATGATGTGATATGTGAGTCATGTTGATGAGTAATTATGCTTTAGTAAGAATATTGGTGTTAAGGCTTGTGATTCCCTATGCAAGCACGAAAGTCAATAGTTATGCAATGAAATTACATCCTACTTGTGGTGCATTACTCGGTGTTAATTATGCTTAATGCTCGCTTATGAGATTATTTGTTTCTTGGTTGGTCGTTTCTCAATCTTTTGCTAGCCTTCATTTTGCACTAAGTATAATCACTACTTGTGCATCCAAAATCCTTTAAACCAGTTTTGCCACATGAGTCCACTATATCTATCTATATGTAGTATTATTTTGCCATTCTAAGAAAATTTGTATGTGCCATCTCTAATTTTCAAAATAAATTTCTCTTTCGTGTGCTTGCATCGCTCGCGAGGCGGTGAGGGTGGCCAATATTTTCCATGCTAGATGTGTTATTCTCACGATGAGTGTTTATTCACTTGTCATTGCACGAGAGTAAGGCAAAGGTATTAGGGATGCCCAGTCCCGAAATGAAAAACGAATTTACTTTATGTTGTCAAATAATAAATTCCTTGGAAAGTGTTGGTATGGAAGGCACCCGTGGATACAGTTAACCATGGAAAGTGAAAGTATGGTTGAAAAAGGAATAAACTTTATTTTCTGTGTGGGAACCGCCTATATATATATATCTAGCATGGAAAGTGTTGGGAGCTCTAAGTCGTTTTCGTTGGTGGGAAAAGTATTCCTCTCACTACTGCAAGATGCTGCTAACGCGACACTACGATCAGAGACCCTTCGACGAAACTGTGTGCGATGCAATAATCACAGACGGTGGTGTAAAAAATATCAAAAAAGGTGCAAAATGTTTGCGATGATGGATGCATCAAACACGGTTTGGATTTTAGTTGCGTGTGCGATGCAGGGCATACAATTAAGCTCAATTAACTGTTTGCGATGAGGAGGAACAAAAGAAATAGGCAGCCAGATGAAGGTGTGTGCGATATACATCATACGGTTCACTCGGATGAACTGTTTGTGATTAGGCAACACAAAAGAAACAGGCAGCCAGATGAAGGTGTGTGCGATGTACAACATACGGTTCACTCGGATTAACTGTTTGTGATTAGGAAACACAAAAGAAACGGTCAGCCATATCAAGGTGTGTGCGATATACGACATGCGGTTCACTCGGCCTTGTCGTTAGTGTGTGAGCTCTATGGCAACCGTTCGCTCCCCACTAGCCTCTTCTTGTACCATGACAACCGTCCACTACCTCTTCGCCTTTCCCTCTTGATTTGGAACTGCTATCGCACGCTCTTCCTCCCTCCATTTGCCTTCACCCTTCCTTCTGCCATTGTTCGATCATCTTCTCCATGGAGGGAACAGGCTGGAAATGACCCCGTTATTCTTGCCCCGATCTGAAAGATGACGTGGTGGAGGAACTCATTGATCGATGCGACATCAACACCTTGGCTAGCATGGTAGGTTCGTTCATGACCATTCTCGACTCAACTAATAACATCATTACAAGGAACCCAAGGGTCCAGGAGCGGTTTGATCTCCCCTATATTCTTTGCCGTGACCCTGCTGACTAGCGCGGGGATGACAGAAGCCTCACCTTGTGCAAGTTGATGCCGCTTTGATAATGATACGTGTGATGTTAAGATGCCATCGCTTGAGGGCAAGGCTTGGGCAGGCGTAAATGAAGATTGGGTTGTTTATATTGGGTACAACTGCGAGTGGGAACTTGTGAATGTGTACAGTGATGTCTACTACACAATCTTCTTGTAGACATTGTTGGGCCTCCAAGTGCAGAGGTTTGTAGGACAGTAGCAAATTTCCCTCAAGTGGATGACCTAAGGTTTATCAATCCGTAGGAGGCGTAGGATGAAGATGGTCTCTCTCAAGCAACCTTGCTACCAAATAACAAAGAGTCTCTTGTGTCCCCAACACACCCAATACAATGGTAAATTGTATAGGTGCACTAGTTCGGCGAAGAGATGGTGATACAAGTGGTATATGGATAGTAGATAATGGTTTTTGTAATCTGAAAATATAAAAACAGCAAGGTAACAAGTGGTAAAAGTGAGCACAAACAGTATTGCAATGCGTTGAAACAAGGCCTAGGGTTCATACTTTCACTAGTGCAAGTTCTCTCAACAATAATAACATAATTGGATTACATAACTATCGCTCAACATGCAACAAAGAGTCACTCCAAAGTCACTAATAGCGGAGAACAAACGAAGAGATTATGGTAGGGTACGAAACCACCTCAAGGTTATTCTTTCCAATCAATCCGTTGGGCTATTCCTATAGGTGTCACAAACAGCCCTAGAGTTCGTACTAGAATAACACCTTAAGACACAAATCAACCAAAACCCTAATGTCACCTAGATACTCCAATGTCACCTCAAGTATCCGTGGGCATGATTATACGATATGCATCACACAATCTCAGATTCATCTATTCAACCAACACAAAGAACCTCAAAGAGTGCCCCAAAGTTTCTACCGGAGAATCAAGATGAAAACGTGTGCCAACCCCTATGCATAAGTTCATGGGCGGAACCCGCAAGTTGTTCACCAAAACATACATCAAGTGAATCACGTGATATCCCATTGTCACCACAGATACGCACGGCAAGACATACATCAAGTGTTCTCAAATCATTAAAGACTCAATCCAATAAGATAACTTCAAAGGGAAAACTCAATCCATTACAAGAGAGAAGAGGGGGAGAAGAAACATAAGATCCAACTATAATAGCAACGCTCGCGATACATCAAGATCGTATCACCTCAAGAACACGAGAGAGAGAGAGATCAAACACATAGCTAATGGTACATACCCTCAACCCCGAGGGAGAACTACTCCCTCCTCGTCATGGAGAGCACTGGGATGATGAAGATGGCCACTTGAGAGGGGTTCCCCCTTCGGCAGGGTGCCGGAACGGGTCTAGATTGGCTTTCGGTGGCTACGGAGGCTTCTGGCGGCGGAACTCCCGATCTATTGTGCTCTCAGATGTTTTTAGGGTATATGGAGATATATAGGCGGAAGAAGTACGTCAGGGGGGCCACGAGGGGCCCACGAGGGTGGAGGGCACGCCCAGGGGGTGGGCGCCCCCTGCCTCGTGGCCTCCTCGTGGACCCCCTGACGTGCACTCCAAGTCTTCTGGGCTTCTTCCGATCCAAAAATAAGTTCCGTGAAGTTTCAGGTCAATTGGACTCCATTTGGTTTTTCTTTTCTGCGATATTCTAAAACAAGGTAAAAATAGAAACTGGCACTGGGCTCTGGGTTAATAGGTTAGTCCCAAAAATGATATAAAAGTGTATAATAAAGCCCATAAACATCCAAAACAGTAGATAATATAGCATGGAGCAATGAAAAATTATAGATACGTTGGAGACGTATCAGCATCCCCAAGCTTAATTCCTGCTCGTCCTCGAGTAGGTAAATGATAAAAACAGAATTTTTGATGCGGAGTGCTTCTTGGCATAATTTAAAGGTAATTCTTCTTAATTGTGGTAGTTCATATTGACATAGAAATAATAATACTTCAAGCATATTAACTAAGCAATCATGTCTTCTCAAAATAACATGGCCAAAGAAAGTTCATCCCTACAAAATCATATAGTTTGGTCATGCTCCATTTTCGTCACACAAGAATGCTCTCATCATGCACAACCCCGATGACAAACCAAGCAATTGTTTCATACTTTAGTAATCTCAAACCTATAAACTTTCACGCAATACATGAGCGCGAGCCATGGATATAGCACTATGGGTGGAATAGAATATGATGATGGGGGTTATGTGGAGAAGACAAAAAGGAGAAAGTCTCACATCAACGAGGCTAATCAATGGGCTATGGAGATGCCCATCAATTGATGTCGATGCAAGGAGTAGGGATTGCCATGCAACGGATGCACTAGAGCTATAAATGTATGAAAGCTCAGCAAAAGAAACTAAGTGGGTGTGCATCCAACTTGCTTGCTCACGAAGACCTAGGGCACTTGAGGAGGCCCATTGTTGGAATATACAAGCCAAGTTCTATAATGAAAAATTCCCATGTAACATCCCAAATTTTCAATTTGGAATGTTATACATTAGATCATCATGCATATCTTATTTTCTTGCATTTTGGTCGATCCTAGAAATTTCACGCAACTCAAGGACCTTCGGAGAGAGTTGGAGATTTCGTTATTTTCATATTTGAGAGTTTTCTCGAATTTGAAAAGAGGATCATTTGATTTATTTATTTCATCTTCAATTATTTTTCCGATATCAAAATATGAGAGAGGGAATAATATGACTTTCCCAAAATATAGGAAAAATGAAGATTTAATAAATAGATCAAATTTCGTTTTCCGGTGTTTGTTTGTTTTTCTTTGGATAGGGAAAAATGCGCGTTTTCAAAAATTGCATTTTAGGTCTGGAGAAAAGTTCATTTTGTTCGACTCATTTTTAGGAGTCGGGGAAAATTTACTTTAGATTTTTCGGAGTTCGTTTAGTTAGTTTTCTTTTGTTTTTCTGCGCGCGAAATCAGTAAAAAAAATTAAAAAAATGAGCAGGCCAGCCGGGCCAAGGCCCAGCCAGCCGGCCAGGCCCCAGCCTCCCCGTCGCGCGCGCCAGCGCTAAGCAGGCGCCAGCCGCCGCCTCCACTACCGATTCCCAGGAGGAATCCTTCTAGGCCGAATCCTAGTAGGATTCTTAGCCCCCTTTCCTTTGTTTCGTTTTCCTTTTCCTACTCTTTTTCTTGTTCCCTCCCCCAAGTAATCTCTCCCCTCCCCAATATAAATACCCCCACACCCCCCTCTCCTCACACCAAAAACCCAAACCCCCTCTCCTCCCCAAGCCGCACCCCACCCCGCGCCCCTCACCCGCCGCCGCCGCCCCTATAGCGCCGCCGCCGCCGCGCTAGCACGCCGCCGTCGCCACCGTTCGCCGCGCCTCGCCGGAGGTAGCCCCGCTCCTCTCTTTTTCTTCCCTGCGGTTCGGTTCTTTTAAAAGAAACCGTTCCGGTTTTCTTTTCCGGTTTTTCTCTCCGATTCTTCGTTTCGGTTTCTTTTCCGAAACCCTAGATCGGTTTTCCGTTTTCTTTTTCGGTTTCTTTTCCGAAAACCCTAGATCAGTTTTCGTTCTTCTTTCGGACCGTTCGTCTCAACGAACGTGATCACCGATTATTCCCGGTTAATGACGCCCGTTCGTTTAACCGTTCATCTCTTTCTTTTCGTCGGATTTATTCCGCGATCGCGATCTCAGATCCGATCTTCGTTCTAGTTTTTCTTCTCGCTCGTTTATCGGAATCAGGTGATTCAAGCACCTGGAGTTTCGTTTCGAAACCGCCGTTTCGTCTAATCAACTTAAACAAGTTTTTGCTATTGTAAAATTTTGACCTAGTTTCAACTTGCTAGAACCGAGTTGTTTTCTTCCGCCGTTTGTTTTCCGTCGTTTGTTCGGTTCGTTCTTTCTTTGCAACCGGAGTTCTTAATTTGAACTTTCTGGTTCGTTCTCTCGTTCGAGTTTTACTTGTGCATTAGATGAGTACTTATTGTGTGGTTACTATTGTTTGCTTACGATAGTTTGACCGGAGTGTGACGAGTAGATCTATCAAGAGTTTTGAGTGCGAATCATCTTCATCAACATTGCAGGCAAGTTCACACTTTGATCATATCCCCTTCCAACCCATGTTTTATTGCATTAGATCAATCCTCTCACACTGCATGATTAGGATCTAATTAAACTGTGGGATGGGAAGTAGATGAGGTAGTACCTATTACCTGTATTATTATGAAACCTTTGGGGAGTTACTTCTACGTTTGCTTATTATGCCATGCTATGCTAGTAGACGTGGATTGGGTGAGTGATATCCATGACAGATGTGAGTTGATAATTTTAATGGTTTATCTAAGGTGGCAACTTAAACACACATCTGGGTGGATTGAGGCACCTGATGTCTATCAGGACTTGCCTGTTTTTTTTGGAACGCCATCCAGGCTCAAAGGGATCATAAGATCTTTCATGCTAGAAACTTCCGTGTGCAGCCACAAGCCATTATGGGCTCTGGCATAGTTGACTAAGTTGTGCGAACTCTTACGGGGTGGACTAGCAGATGTAGGGGTTGTAGGTGGTACGGTCTACCCCACATGTAAGGTGCTAGCGCTTCTGAAAGACTGTGTCTCGGTCATCCATCTTCTCAAACACCATGTAGTGCGAGAAACCAAACGGAGGCGATCGAGTCTTGTGGGGAAAAGTGCGCAAACCTCTGCAGAGTGTATAAACTAATCATGATTAGCCGTGTCCCCGGTTATGGACATCTTGAGTATCTAGTTCTTGGATTATCCTGTTGATCCCATCATGTTACTTTAATTAATTTTGTTGGGATGTTAATGATTACTTTTAATTGGGATTGAGAATGCTGTCAACCATTCTCAATGTTTAACAACCACCATGTTAGTTAAATAAATTTATTCCTTTGCAGCAGGGAAAAATTGGCTTTACGCAAAAACCTTATAACCATAGAGCTTTTCCACCAGCCAAATATGCATGTAGTGATAGTCTTTATTCATCATTCTCTATGGTGTGAATTTGCCAGTACATTCAATGTACTGACCCGTTTCGGGCTGCAACGTCTCATGTTGCAGGATTATCTTACGACGAGTAAGTGATACGTTAGGGTTACGATTTCTACACTCAACTTTGCCGTTGGTGTTGATGGGAATCCACAACCTTGTTGCTTCCGCTATTTGGATTGAGGTAATAGTATTTACGTTACTTTATACATGTGATTTACCTCTGTTATAAATCCTTCGAGTACTGTGTGTGTCAGCATACCGATCCAGGGATGACACATAAGCACAGAGACTTGATCCATTCGGGTCAGGTCGCTACAAGATGGTATCAGAGCACATGTTGACTGTAGGACGTGACCCTAGAAACTGGCAAGCCCATAGCAAAAATTTTTCTCTACAACTTTCCCTTTCAAAAAGATCTTTTACCTCTCTTCTCTTCTGAGTTTATTCAAATTTCCCTTTAGTGAAACCATACCCCCTTTCCCTTTTGACTCCTCGAAGATTCGACTGATGAGACCACTCCAAGAAGTATAGGATATCAAACAAGTAAGACCATTCGGAATGAAGAGTATTTTCCGTGCATCTGAATAATGGAAACTACAACGGTTGAAGACTACGAAGACTAGGAGAATTGGAGGTTCTGTAGAATTTCCAGATTTGTATGACCTAGGAAGGCTACCCTTATGGAACTTGGCAGACTATGGAAGTTGTCAATACCCGAGATCAAGGTGTATCGGAGAAAAGACTGAAACATGGAGAGTTGAGAACTCGAAGTTTTGTTAAGGAAACCCCAATGTAGGAGATATCAACTATGGAGAGATGGCTCATGGAAATGACAAGAGCAGAAACATGGTTATCCGTGATGTCATCCCTGCTAATGCTATTGTCACCGTGCTGAGTTAAGGATGCATGTCATCAGAATGGATTTGATAGAAGAAGGCTGATGGAGCACCTATCATAAGATGAAGTTTTAGCCCTAGCCGGTGTATCACCAGGATCTGGAGTAGTACATAAAGAAGTTTAAGGTGGAGCTCCATGAAAGCATATTAGACAAGGAAGCGTTTCGTGAAGAACTCAGGACCCAAAAGTTGAAAGTAGCCAAGCTAGAGTAGAAAAACCTTGAGATACCGGAGATTTGTCAGGAACTGAAGGACAGTATGACCATGGCTCATGCCAAGGATGTTGAAACCTAGAAGTTTGGAATGCAATTCCAGAATATTCAAGGATGTCACGAGAGACTTCGCGTCAACAGAGTTGATCTGGCAAAAGAACTTGAGAAGACAAGCATGATCGGAAGAAGCCATTGGAGGCATGAACAAGGCTTGAAGAGCTTGGAGACGTTGAAGATTTATTGACCTTTAGAAGACCAAACCCCTGTTATATACCTACGATAGATGCGACGTTTGTGAACTGTCATTTGTTTGATGTTTTTCCGACAGCCACAATAAAAATCTGTCTTTTCAAAACCATTGTTTGTATTGTGTGCATCCCTCTCTCTTGATCTCTCTTATCTCACCCCAAAACCCATGGACCCAATAGAGGATGAATGGAGATGAGCTTGTATTTTCGGGACCGATGAGTCAATTGGTGACGGACCGATGGATTCAGAACATGGAGGATCACATGGAGAATAACCCTATAGTTGGACATGATATGACCCAGCATGCTCTTCAGTGCTTTGAAAGAGGTGCTGCTACTTGGTGGAGGATGTACCAAACCATCAATGGATGGCAAGGAGTAACCGCTTGGAAAGAATTTAAGTTGACTTTGCCAAAGTCTCGGTTTGTGTCCCAGAAGTTGAAGCCTTATGGAAAGGATATGAAGAAACCTTGTGCATGTAAGATTTGTGGAGAAATCGGACACACCCATAAAGAACACAAGGATGAGTGCCCTAATTGTGAAGGAAGTCACCCAGTCGAAGAATGCCCAACTAGGCAGATCACTTGTTTCTTGTGTGAAGGGACTAGCCACTACCCTACACAGTGTCACATTTACCCCATGGTACAACGAGCCATCCAGCAGAAGAACGAAGTAATGAAAGAAGCCCTCATGGAAATTTTAGAAGAACCTGCGATGAAGGACGAGGTGGAGGACACACCCAAAGAGGAACCAATTAAACCCTACACCAAGTCTTGCTATTCATGTGGAGAAGAAGGACACATCTCCCAGAATTGTATGAATGGGAATCTAGTAGAATTCCCGGCTGAGGAAGTAGAGTATGACCCACAGGAAATAGAAGCCCTGATTGGAATGGAAAAGTCCAGAAAGAGAAGTAGATTGGATTCCAGGAAGGATCTGAGTCATGTCACCTGTTATGGGTGCAAGGAGTCAGGGCACTACCTCAACAAATGCCCAAAAAGGAAACCTCGATACTTGTCAGAAGTAATATGTTTTAGTTGTAATAAAGCAGGGCACTTTGCCAGAGATTGTCCGAAGGAGAAGGAGACTTGTGATAAGTAGTTGAGTTTGTAACAGAAGAAATATAGTCGTAGAAGTGAGGACATTTTCCTTTATATTGAGGTGTTGAGTTGAGGCATGTAATGGAAAAATAGGAGATTGTAATAATTTGAGAATCAATAAAGTTAGCAGTGTTGGTACTGATTTGGATTTTATGAGTTACTCTATGAGGAAAGATGTTGACCATTTTTGAGGATATGAGAAATATGGTCTATAAAATATTGGAGCATTTTAAGGGTGGTAGTACCCTGTAAGAACCGTTGACCGCTGGAAAAGATAAGCATACTCCACTGAGTGGATTTCGGACAAAATGAATATGAGTTTTGTCTCGATATGTGCGATACCCCAAGAGTGTGTGGGATGAAGTTGGAGACGTCATTTGTTTGGACCAAATGTGATCAAGGAGTCAGAAGAGAATGTTAAGTTGATTCGAGATAGACTGAAGGTAGCTCAGTCCAGGCAGAAGAGTTATGTAGACTCAAAAAAAAACTCAAGGAGGTAGTCTATGAAATTGGAGACCGAGCATGTCTTCATGTGTTCCCTCTGCGAGGAGTTAAACGAATTGGAGTTAAGGTAAAGTTAGCCCCGAGATTTGTAGGACCATACCGAGTTTTGGAGCGTATGAGAGAAGGGGCCTACAAGTTGGAGTTATCCGAAGGACTGTCAGGAGTTCAAGATGTGTTTCACGTTTCCCTGTTGAAGAAGTGCCATGCAGAGATGGCCAATACTCCCCTGTAAGGACGCTTGACCCCGGAAAGGATAATGATGTTCCACGAAGTGGAATATGGACTTCATAAGTATAAGTTTTTTTATCTCGGTATGAGGGATATCCCACGAGGATGAAGAGATAAATTACTATTGGATATAAAGGAGGTATGATGTTGGAAATATCGATCAATGGAAACTCCATGATGAGACTGAGTAATCATGTCCTAGTTTGGTGCCAATAGAAGGAAGGAAGACAGTACAATTGGATGGATTTAAGTATACTGGGAAAGCTGGAAGTTGGTGTTGGATTAGAGATCCGCTGCCCCGATGAAGAGTTCAAGGTTTGCAAGTGATGAGATGTGCCATAACCCACAGGCCCCAAGACCTTCCAAGAAGCAAGCACACTCTTGCTGAAGGAAAAAACCCTGGAAGAGGATATGCCCTTATCGATAGACGATCCTATAGGAGTAACGCAAAACCTGAGAGTTGTGAAGGAACGATAGATGTTTGTCTAGCTTGCAGAATCTATGGATATATCCGAACTTGGTTCGTCGACAAGAGAAATTCTGCAATGCTTGTGAGGATGACCGAGTGTTAGAATGCAAGATTCACTAAAGCATATACAGGGTAATGATTTGGGTGCGGGATGGATTGATCACCATACCAACTTACTCTTATTATTCGCCTTGCTATATGGGATGGTAAATCTGAGTGACTTACCTATAGTAGAGAGACGACGATATTAAACCTTGTTTAAAGCCTTAGAATGGTATAGGTATTTTTCCCTTGTACAAGGCAGATTTTGCCAACCGTAGGTTATACGGTGAGGATCAACCCAGACCCATTTCCTGCAGGAGAAACCATAAATGGTTGAACACCATGAGATATCGATAGTTGTTTAGTAATGGCGCCAGACCCATCAGCTAAGAAGACCAAATCTCGGAATAACCTTACCAAGAGGAAAGGACAAAAGAATTGAGGAAAAAGGTTATGCCATTACCGGAAGAGCTTAGAGGAGAAATTTTCTTGAGGATTTGAGAAGACCGACACTGTTAACAATATGGATGGAGTATATGAGTTTTGATGGAACAGTAACCATGCTTCTAAGGGTGGTAGCACCCCAGACCCCTGGGATGATCGATGGATTTTGAGGAGACCCCCAAACCCTAACCTTTTCTTGCTAGCCTCTCCGAATCTCGAGGACGAGATTCCTTTTAAGGGTGGTAGGTTTGTAACATCCCAAATTTTCAATTTGGAATGTTATACATTAGATCATCATGCATATATTATTTTCTTGCATTTTGGTCGATCCTAGAAATTTCATGCAACTCAACGACCTTCGGTGAGAGTTGGAGATTTCGTTATTTTCATATTTGAGAGTTTTCTCGAATTTGAAAAGAGGATCATTTGATTTATTTATTTCATCTTCAATTATTTTTCCGATATCAAAATATGAGAGAGGGAATAATATGACTTTCCCAAAATATAGGAAAAATGAAGATTTAATAAATAGATCAAATTTCGTTTTCCGGTGTTTGTTTGTTTTTCTTTGGATAGGGAAAAATGCGCATTTTCGAAAATTGCATTTTAGGTCTGGAGAAAAGTTCATTTTGTTCGATTCATTTTTAGGAGTCGGGGAAAATTTACTTTAGATTTTTCGGAGTTTGTTTAGTTACTTTTCTTTTGTTTTTCTGCGCGCGAAATCAGTAAAAAAAATGAGCAGGCCAGCCGGGCCAAGGCCCAGCCAGCCGGCCAGGCCCCAGCCTCCCCGTCGCACGCGCCAGCGCTAAGCAGGCGCCAGCCGCCGCCTCCACTACTGATTCCCAGGAGGAATCCTTCTAGGCCGAATCCTAGTAGGATTCTTAGCCCCCTTTCCTTTGTTTCGTTTTCCTTTTCCTACTCTTTTTCTTGTTCCCTCTCCCAAGTAATCTCTCCCCTCCCCAATATAAATACCCCCACACCCCCCTCTCCTCACACCAAAAACCCAAACCCCCTCTCCTCCCCAAGCCGCACCCCACCCTGCGCCCCTCACCCACCGCCGCCGCCCCTATAGCGCCGCCGCCGCCGCCCTAGCACGCCGCCGTCGCCACCGTTCGCCCCGCCTCGCCGGAGGTAGCCCCGCGCCTCTCTTTTTCTCCCCCGCGGTTCGGTTCTTTTAAAAGAAACCGTTCCGGTTTTCTTTTCCGGTTTTTCTCTCCGATTCTTCATTTCTGTTTCTTTTCCGAAACCCTAGATCGGTTTTCCGTTTTCTTTTTCGGTTTGTTTTCCGAAAACCCTAGATCGGTTTTCGTTCTTCTTTCGGACCGTTCGTCTCAACGAACGTGATCACCGATTATTCCCGGTTAACGACGCCCGTTCGTTTAACCGTTCATCTCTTTCTTTTCGTCGGATTTATTCCGCGATCGCGATCTCAGATCCGATCTTCGTTCTAGTTTTTCTTCTCGCTCGTTTATCGGAATCAGGTGATTCAAGCGCCTGGAGTTTCGTTTCGAAACCGCCGTTCCGTCTAGTCAACTTAAACAAGTTTTTGCTACTGTAGAATTTTGACCTAGTTTCAACTTGCTAGAACCGAGTTGTTTTCTTCCGCCGTTTGTTTTCCGTCGTTTGTTCGGTTCGTTCTTTCTTTGCAACCGGAGTTCTTAATTTGAACTTTCTAGTTCATTCTCTCATTCGAGTTTTACTTGTGCATTAGATGAGTACTTATTGTGTAGTTACTATTGTTTGCTTACGATAGATTGACCGGAGTGTGACGAGTAGATCTATCAAGAGTTTTGAGTGCGAATCATCTTCATCAACATTGCAGGCAAGTTCACACTTTGATCATATCCCCTTCCAACCCATGTTTTATTGCATTAGATCAATCCTCTCACACTGCATGATTAGGATCTAATTAAACTGTGGGATGGGAAGTAGATGAGGTAGTACCTATTACCTGTATTATTGAAACCTTTGGGGAGTTACTTCTACGTTTGCTTATTATGCCATGCTATGCTAGTAGACGTGGATTGGGTGAGTGATATCCATGACAGATGTGAGTTGATAATTTTAATGGTTTATCTAAGGTGGCAACTTAAACACACATCTGGGTGGATTGAGGCACCTGATGTCTATCAGGACTTGCCTGTTTTTTTTGGACCACCACCCAGGCTCAAAGGGATCATAAGATCTTTCATGCTAGAAACTTTCGTGTGCAGCCACAAGCCATTATGGGCTCTGGCATAGTTGACTAAGTTGTGCGAACTCTTACGGGGTGGACTAGCAGATGTAGGGGTTGTAGGTGGTACGGTCTACCCCACATGTAAGGTGCTAGCGCTTCTGAAAGACTGTGTCTCGGTCATCCATCTTCTCAAACACCATGTAGTGCGAGAAACCAAACGGAGGCGATCGAGTCTTGTGGGGAAAAGTGCGCAAACCTCTGCAGAGTGTATAAACTAATCATGATTAGCCGTGTCCCCGGTTATGGACAACTTGAGTATCTTGTTCTTGGATTATCCTGTTGATCCCATCATGTTACTTTAATTAATTTTCTTGGGATGTTAATGATTACTTTTAATTGGGATTGAGAATGCTGTCAACCATTCTCAATGTTTAACAACCACCATGTTAGTTAAATAAATTTATTCCTTTGCAGTAGGGAAAAATTGGCTTTACGCAAAAACCTTATAACCATAGAGCTTTTCCACCAGCCAAATATGCATGTAGTGATAGTCTTTATTCATCATTCTCTATGGTGTGAATTTGCCAGTACATTCAATGTACTGACCCGTTTCGGGCTGCAACGTCTCATGTTGCAGGATTATCTTACGACGAGTAAGTGATACGTTAGGGTTACGATTTCTACACTCAACTTTGCCGTTGGTGTTGATGGGAATCCACAACCTTGTTGCTTCCGCTATTTGGATTGAGGTAATAGTATTTACGTTACTTTATACATGTGATTTACCTCTGTTATAAATCCTTCGAGTACTGTGTGTGTCAGCATACCGATCCAGGGATGACACATAAGCACAGAGACTTGATCCATTCGGGTCAGGTCGCTACATCCCACTAGTATATGAAAGTGACAAAACAAGAGACTCTCTATCATGAAGATTACGGTTCTACTTTGAAGCACAAGTGTGGCAGAGGATGGTATCATTGTCCCTTCTCTCTTTTTCTCTCATTTTTTGGGCCTTCTCTTTTTTATGGCCTTTCTTCTTTTTTTTTCTCCTTTTTTGGGCCTTCTCTTTTTTATGGCCTTTCTCTTTTTTTATTCCTCACTTGGGACAATGCTCTAGAAAATGATGATCATCACACTTCTGTTTATTTACAACTCAATGATTACAACTCGATACTAGAACAAAGATGACTCTATATGAATGCCTCCGGTGGGGTACCGGGATTGCGATGATGCATGAGTGACATTTATGAAAGAATTATGAGAGGTGGCTTTGCCACAAATACTATGTCAACTACATGATCATGCGAAGCAATATGACAATGATGATGCGTGTCATAATAAATGGAACGGTGGAAAGTTGCATGGCAATATATCTCGGAATGGCTATGGAAATGCCATAATAGGTAGGTATGGTGGCTGTTTTGAGGAAGATATAAGGAGTTTTATGTGTGACAAAGCGTATCATATCATGGGTTTGGATGCACTGGCGAAGTTTGCACCAACTCTCAATGTGAGAAAGGGCAATGCACGGTACCGAAGAGGCTAGCAAGGATGGAAGGGTGAGAGTGTGTATAATCCATGGACTCAACAGTAGTCATAAAGAACTCACATTATTGCAAAAATCTACAAGTCATCAAAAACCTCAGCACTACACGCATGCTCCTAGGGGGATAGATTGGTAGGAAAAGACCATCGCTCGTCCCCGACCGCCACTCATAAGGAGGACAATCAAATAACACCTCATGTTTCAAATTTGTTTATAACGTTTACCATATGCGCATGCTACGGGACTTGCAAACTTCAACACAAGCATTTCTCAAATTCACAACTACTCAACTAGCACGACTTTGATATTATTACCTCCATATCTCAAAACAATCATCAAGCATCAAACTTCTCTTAGTATTCAAAACACTCATAAGAGAATTTTATTATTATTGTATACCTAGCATATTAGGATTATTTAAGCAAATTACCATGCTATTTAAGACTTCAAAATAATCTAAGTGAAGCATGAGAGATCATTAGTTTCTATAAAACAAATCCACCACCATGCTCTAAAAGATATAAGTGAAGCACTAGAGCAACAACGAACTACTCGGAAAGATATAAGTGAAGGTCAATGAGTAGTTGAATAATTATGCAACTATGTGAAGACTCTCTAACATTTAAGAATTTCAGATCTTGGTATTTTATTCAAACAGCAAGCAAAGCAAAATAAAATGACATTCTAAGAATGACAAACACCATGTGAAGAAGCAAAAACTTAGGATCAACCAAAACTAACCGATAGTTGTTGAAGAAGAAAGGTAGGATGCCATACGGGGCATCCCCAAGCTTAGACGCTTGAGACTTCTTGAAATATTATCTTGGGGTGCCTTGGTCATCCCCAATCTTGAGCTTTTTTGTCTCCTTAATTCCTCTCATATCACGGTCTCCCTAAATCTCAAAAGCTTCATCCACACAAAACTCAACAAGGACTCGTGAGATAAGTTAGTATAAACCATTGCAAAAACCTTAGCATACTCCACTGTAGCAAATCACTAAAATTGTTATTCAACATTGAATACTAAATGCCTCTGCATATTTAATAGTCCTATCCTCAAATAGAATCATTAAAGAAGCAAACATATACAAACAATGCAAACATAACAGCAATCTACCTAAACAGGACAGTCTGTAAAGAGTGCAGCAAGATCCATACTTCCCTAGCTCCAAAAATTATGAAAGAAAATTCCCACTGTATTAAATTTATCATATCTTAATATGCAAAAGGTTTCAACATTTTATCACATTCTGACTTTTCTATGGAATTATTGCAACAGCGGTAAACTTTCTGTTTTCAAACAGCAACATGTGGACTTCTAAAATAGGCATAGTAAAGGCTATCAATGCCACTTTTATTGAAATAAAAGATGCAAAACATTGTTCTAAATAACAGAAAGAAAATCTTAACAAAATAAATTGACGCTCCAAGCAAAACACATATCATGTGGTGAATAAAAATATAGCTCCAAGTACAGTTACCGATGAACGAATACGAAAGAGGGGATGCCTTCCGGGGCATCCCCAAGCTTAGGCTCTTGGCTATCCTTGAATATTAACTTGGGGTGCCTTGGGCATCCCCAAGATTAGGCTCTTTCCACTCCTTATTCCATAGTCCATCGAATCCTTACCCAAAACTTGAAAACTTCACAACACAAAACTTAACAGAAAACTCGTAAGCTCCGTTAGTATAAGAAAATAAATCACCACTTCAAGGTGCTGTAATGAACTCATTCTTTATTTATATTGGTGTTAAACCTACTGTATGCCAACTTCTCTATGGTTCATACCCTCCGATACTACTCATAGATTCATCAAAATAAGCAAACAACACATCGAAAACAGAACCTGTCAAAAACAGAACACTCTGTAGTAATCTGGATCAAACTTATACTTCTGGAACTCATAAAATTCTAATATAAATTGATGGACCTGAGGAATTTATCTATTAATCATCTTCAAAACTAATTAACTAAATATAACTTTCCAAATAAAAATGGCAGCAATTCTTGTGAGCTCTAAAGTTTCTGTTTTTTTACAGCATGATCAACAAGACTTTCCCCAAGTCTTCCCAAAGGTTCTACTTGGCACAAACACTAATTAAAAGCATAAAACCACATCTAAACAGAGGCTAGATGAATTATTTATTACTAAACAGGAACAAAAAGCAAGGAACAAAAATAAAGTTTGGTTGCCTCCCAACAAGCGCTATCGTTTAACGCCCCTAGCTAGGCATGATGATTTCAATGATGCTCGCATAAAAGATAAGAATTGAAATATAAAGAGAGCATCATGAAGAATATGACTAGCACATTTAAGTCTAACCCACTTCCTATGCATAGGGATTTTGTTAGCAAACAACTTGTGAGAACAAGAATCAACTTGCATAGGAAGGTAAAACAAGCATAACTTCAAAACTTTAAGCACATAGAGAGGAAACTTGATATTATTGCAATTCCTACAAGCATATATTCCTCCCTCATAATAATTTTCAGTAGCATCATGAATGAATTCAACAATACAACCAGCACCTAAAGCATTCTTTTCATGATCTACAAGCATAGAATTTTGATTACTCTCCACATAAGCAAAATTCTTCTCATTCGGAATAGTGGGAGCATCATAAGAGACTCGAATACTATAAATTGTTTCCACCTTAAAAGAGTAATGTTCAAAGAAGGGGTAATCATGACAAGTTTTATAAATATAATCACTACTTTTTATAGCATAAGTATCATCACAATAATCATCATAGGTAGGAGGCATGCTATCATCATTATAAATTTGCATATCAAAATTTGGGAGACTAAAAATATCATCTTCATTAAACGTAGCATCCCCAAGCTTGGGACAAACTTTAATTGCAGCAAATATATTCTCAAAAACATCATCTTCATCAAACATAGCATCCCCAATCTTGGGCCTTTTCATATCATAAGCATAATCACTCTCATCATTAATAGTATGGATAGCACCAACAGTATAGCAATTATCATATTCTTCCAAGCAAGTGCCAAAAAGATTTTCAAGATCATAAGAAGTATCATTATCTTCCACAATTATATTTTCATGAGGCACAATAGTAATAGGAGCAGCATTATTTGGGAGAGATATCTTTTTACCTCTCTTCCTTTTTCTTTTCTTCTACTTCACCACATCATGTGTGGGTTCAATCCTCTTTTTGGAGCTCCTTATTATTGAGATTGGTTGAATAGGAGGCTCTTCCTCGTTACCTGATTCATCATAAGAAATAATAGGAGGGTATTGGGAAGTCTCTTCCCTTTCATTAGTATTCCCTTCATCTTCTATTTGTTTTCTTTTCTTTATGTAGTTGGCAATATAAGGATTTTCAATACAATTCACCGCACAATACATATAAATTTTCTCTACATCAAAATCAAGAAATCTATCAAGATTAAACTTTGGAATACCCTCAGTTATACGTTTCATTTCCTCATACCCCAAAAGAAGACTAAGCTCTTTATGATGCTCAAGGGTAATCAAGTTATCACAATTTTTGGATACGATTCGGTCATGAAACAATTTGCATTGGAGATTTAAATGACCATGTTCATTGCAAAGTTCACAAGGGGCGCGAAAAATATTGATTTTTTCAGCACAATCATCAAGACTTTCTTGCAACAATTTAGTTTCTAAGTACTTATGACTCTTGAAATATCTATCTTCCCTATTTGGTGTGTACTTACAAACCCAATGCACTCCACAAAAATTGACATGTTTATAGGAGACATTTTCATCATAAGTAGTGCAATCATCATTAGTATTATGGATATTCAAAGAATTCGTACTAACAACATTGCAATCATGCTCATCATTCACATATTTTATGCCAAGCATTCTATGTAATTCTTCTTCCAGCACTTGAGCACAATTATCTGAATCCTTATTTTCATGATAGATATTAAAAAGATGAAGCATATGAGGCAATCTTAATTCCATTTTTTGTAGTTTTCTTTTATAAACTAAACTAGTGCTAAAACAAGAAACAAAAAGATTCGATTGCAAGATCTAGAGATATACCTTCAAGCACTCACCTCCCCGGCAAAGGCGCCAGAAAAGAGCTTGATGTCCACTACACAACCTTCTTCTTGTAGACGTTGTTGGGCCTCCAAGTGCAGAGGTATGTAGGACAGTAGCAAATTTCCCTCAAGTGGATGACCTAAGGTTTATCAATCCGTAGGAGGCGTAGGATGAAGATGGTCTCTCTCAAGCTACCCTGCAACCAAATAACAAAGAGTCTCTTGTGTCCCCAACACACCCAATACAATGGTAAATTGTATAGGTGCACTAGTTCGGCGAAGAGATGATGATACAAGTGGTATATGGATAGTAGATAATATTTTTTGTAATCTGAAAATATAAAAACAGCAAGGTAACTAATGATAAAAGTGAGCGTAAACGGTATTGCAATGCGTTGAAACAAGGCCTAGGGTTCATACTTTCACTGTTGCAAGTTCCCTAAACAATAATAGCATAATTGGATCATATGACTATCCCTCAACATGCAACAAAGAGTCACTCCAAAGTCACTAGTAGCGGAGAACAAACGAAGAGATTATGGTAGGGTACGAAACCACCTCAAAGTTATTCTTTCCAATCAATCCGTTGGGCTATTCCTATAAGTGTCACAAACAGCCCTAGAGTTCGTACTAGAATAACACCTTATGACACAAATCAACCAAAACCCTAATGTCACCTAGATACTCCAATGTCACCTCAAGTATCCGTGGGTATGATTATACGATATGCGTCACACAATCTCAGATTCATCTATTCAACCAACACATAGAACCTCAAAGAGTGCCCCAAAGTTTCTACCGGAGTATCACGATGAAAACATGTGCTAACCCCTATGCATAGGTTCATGGGCGGAACCCGCAAGTTGATCACCAAAACATACATCAAGTGAATCACATGATATCCCATTGTCACCACAGATACGCACGGCAAGACATACATCAAGTGTTCTCAAATCTTTAAAGACTCAATCCAATAAGATAACTTCGAAGGGGAAACTCAATCCATTACAAGAGAGTAGAGGGGGAGAAAACATCATAGGATCCAACTATAATAGCAAAGCTTGCGATACATCAATATCGTGCCAAATAAAGAACACGAGAGAGAGAGATCAAACACATAGCTACTGGTACATACCCTGAGCCCCGAGGGAGAACTACTCCCTCCTCATCATGGAGAGCACCGGGATGATGAAGATGGCCAACAGAGAGGGATTCCCCCTCCGTCAGAGTGCCGGAACGGGTCTAGATTGGATTTCGGTGACTACGGAGGCTTCTGGCGGCAGAACTCCCGATCTATTGTGCTCTCAGATGTTTTTAGGGTATATGGAGATATATAGGCGGAAGGAGTACGTCAGGGGGGCCACGAGCGGCCCACGAGGGGGGTGGGCGCCCCCCTGCCTCGTGGCCTCCTCGTAGATCCCCTGACGTGCACTCCAAGTCTTCTGGGCTTCTTCTGATCCAAAAATAAGTTCCGTGAAGTTTCAAGTCAATTGGACTCTGTTTGGTTTTCCTTTTCTGCGATATTCTAAAACAAGGTAAAAACAGAAACTGGCACTGAGCTCTGGGTTAATAGGTTAGTTCCAAAAATGATATAAAAGTGTATAATAAATCCCATAAACATCCAAAATAGTAGATAATATAGCATGGAGCAATCAAAAATTATAGATACGTTGGAGACGTATCATACAGTTGTCACCGGGTTCCACTTCCAAAAATCTCAGACTGCCCAGAGGTTGAGCACACTGATGATCTACTTGAGTTCAAATACGATCATGGTGACTATCGTCTACGGAAGATAGCAATTTTTCGAGTTCCCAACCGCTCTTGGGATTACACGAACTATGAAGTTGTTGCTATCTTCGATAAGCTTGTTGCCTTCCTTACTTCCACGCCTCGATGGATATTTCTCAAAAATCAATTTCTATTCACGGATGAGTACTGTGATCCAATTCAATATGAGGGTCTTGTGTTTGCTGCCACCACTCGTGGCACTATTTTTGCATGGAATCATCATGCTTTCGGTACGTTTGTCTTCCACCGTAATTACAATTGTTTCATCCACATGCATGCAGGTTAGCTAGTTTCCCTTTACTAATTAACCTTCTTGTGTTTCCAAGGTCCTGTGAACATTCCACCACCTATACTTGAAAAAAATTATAACCAAGGGGGAGATGACGATGCTGATGATCATGAGCATGAGGACGAGTAGGACCCATTCAGTGGCGCCAACACCTTCTCCGTGGTTCAGTATTGGAAGTCTTGGAGGAAACTCGCTCTTCCTTGGACAAAACTATCCAATGATGGTGAAAGGCGATCCAGCTGCTGTTGACACAACGTTACTACCATTTATGAGAAGCAACTATATCTATACCTCGGTCATTGCTATGCTTCCCTACCATCACAATATGAGTCCTGACATAGCCCACTTCAGCCTGGATGATCAGTCCTGCGTTGGTCTTGAGATTGACAATCGCTGGCCCTTCCCAGAGAATCACTTCTGGTTCAAAGAAAGCATTTCCAACGCTGACGAGTGGTTGAGCTGAAGTTCATTTCATCGCTTTGTTATTTGTTTTGTGAGAAAACTTTACTTTACTAGAATGTTTTGTTGGAAATGATCTATAATCCAACGTGTATCCCCGTTGTCGTTGTGGGTTGATGACTTGTTGTATGTAATCAATGGTACATTTGCATATGCGTCCATCAACTCATGCCCGCTAGTGGTGTCCATATGAACAGTGCTAGTGATTTTAGTTGCAAAAATTAGATAGTGCTAGTGATTTTTAGCTGCATATTTTGAAAAATCGCAGTGTTACAAGGTTGACAAATGGCAATGTTACTAGATAAACAAATGTCAATCTTTCCAATTTGACAGTGACAACATACCCAAAATGACAGATGCAAATCTTACCCAATTGTTTCTACGTGGTTGCACAAGGGTCATGCAAAACAACCGTTTGCGTTGAAGGGATGCACAAATCCTGCTCGACACATTTTCCCTTGGCTTCCTAGGGAAGTTGTCAGTTTGCATACGGGTGTTCTAACTAAAACGTTTGCGATGAGTGTTTTATATTTAAATACCATTAACGTTTTTTTCAAAAGAAAATCATTTGATAAGTCTGTACATTAAGAGAGAAAAACGCAAGTTTGTTCAAACCATATCTTTCATTCAGTCACACCACGATTTTATATTCATATGATCGAGAACTCGAGATACAGTATTAAACCCCAAAAAAACTATATCCGGTGGCGGCAGAGGCGGCGTGCCGCGCCATCGTTGTCGTTGTCGTCCTCCGGGACGCCATTGTTGAAGTCTTCAATGCAGCACAAAATGTTCTTCACTTGTAAATCAAACATCATGCCGTCGCGCGATCGATGGGCGGGGCGCGAGAGGATGGTAACTGGCGCCGCTGAGAGGTAGCGGTCGACGGTAGTGTCCCATGCCGCTGAGGGGGGTGCGAGCACGGGCGCGGCGGGTGCATCCAAACGCACGAGGGCCGGTGCCGCGGTGGGTTGAGGGGCGCGCACGGGCAGGGGCACGGGCGCGGCGGGTTCAGCCAAACGCACGGGGGCCGGCGCCACTGTGGGTGGAGGGGCGCTCACGGGCACGGGCACGGGTGCTGGCGCTGGCATGTACATGTGCTCGTGCGGTTCCGAGGAGACCTCGTTGATGCCCGCGGCTTCCAGCCCTGCGATAGTGCTTGGCGACCAGCCCGTCAATGCTACAGGGATGGTCCGCTGGCGCGGGCGCGGGGATGGGAGCTGGGACAGGAGCGGGGGCAGCAACCGTCGCGACCAGCTCATTCTGGGCCATGTCCATGAGGCCCCATTCCTCCTTATTTTCCATCTCCTCTGGCCCAAAAATTGACACAACACTCCTGTTGTTCTATGTTGACACGAGAAATTTTCTGAAAGCAATAAGAGGCAATGGATATTGTTTCGTCCCCAAAGGTGGGACATTCCCAACCGAAACCATCAGGCATGTTGTGAGAAGCTCTGGTTTGTGAAGAGTATACCCCCAAACCTACCCCAAATGGGACAAAAAATTTACCACGGCATGTTGATGCCGCTCCATGATAGCATGCCAAGTTTCATGAATTTCGGACGAGCTTTGGATTTACTAGAATATAAAAACCAGGTATCTCAATGTTTGCGGCCGAGTGACCGTGGTAGGGTGTTTGACATTCATTCCCATTTCTTGCATGGGACCTAAGCATGCACCCAAGGACACATATTTGAATTTTAAACCAATTTAAATGCACTAGAGCATGTGCATGTAGTTCAAATTTAAATTATGCACATAAATGCATTGAAAACTCAGTTAATGCATAAAAATGTCCAAACGAACCCTGAAAAATCCCAAAAATTAAGACAACACTCCTGTTGTTCTATGTTGACACGAGAAATTTTTTGAAAGCAATAAGAGGCAATGGATATCGTTTCGTCCCCAAAGGTGGAGCGTCCTCTACCGAGACCATCAGGCTTGTTGTGAGAAGCTCTGGTTTGTGAGAAGCATATCCCCAAACCTGACCCAAATGGGACAAAAAAATTACCACAACGTGTTGATGCCGCTCCATGATAGCATGCCAAGTTTCATGCATTTTAGGGCGAGCTTTGGATTTACTATAATTTAAAAACCAGATATCTCAATGTTTGCGGCCGAGTAACCATGGCAGGGTGTTTGACATTCATTCCCATTTCTTGCATGGGACCTAAGCATGCAACCAAGGACACATATTTGAATTTTCAACTAATTTATATGCATTAGAGCATGTGCATGTAGTTCAAATTTGAATTATGCACATAAATGCATTGAAAACTCAGTTAATGCATAAAAATGTTCAAACGAACCCCGAAAAATCCCAAAAATTGACACAACACTCCTGTTGTTCTATGTTGACACAAGAAATTTTTTGAAAGCAATAAGAGGCAATGGATATCGTTTCGTCCCCAAAGATGGGACGTTCCCTACCGAAACCATTAGGCTTTTTGTGAGAAGCTCTGGTTTGTGAGAAGCATATGCCCAAACCTGCCCCAAATGGGGAAAAAATTTACCACGCCATGTTGATACCGCTCCATGATAGCATGCCAACTTTCATGAATTTCAGACGAGCTTTGGATTTACTATAATTTAAAAACCAGGTATCTCAATGTTTCGTCCGAGTAACCGTGGTAGGGTGTTTGACATTCATTCCCATTTTTGCATGGGACCTAAGCATGCAACCAAGGACACGGATTTGAATTTTCAACCAATTTATATTCATTAGAGCATGTGCGTGTAGTTCAAATTTGAATTATGCACATAAATGCATTGAAAACTCGGTTAATGCATAAAAATGTCCAAACGAACCCGAAAAATCCCAAAAATTGACACAACACTCATGTTGCTCTATTTGACACAAGAAATTTTTTGAAAGCAATAAGAGGCAATGGATATCGTTTCGTCCCCAAAGGTGGAGCGTCCTCTACCGAGACCATCAGGCTTGTTGTGAGAAGCTCTGGTTTGTGAGAAGCATATCCCCAAACCTGCCCCAAATGGGACAAAAAATTTACCATGGCATGTTGATGCAGCTCAATGATAGCATGCCAAGTTTCATGAATTTCAGACGAGCTTTGGATTTACTAGAATTTAAAAACCAAGTATCTCAATGTTTGCGACCGAGTAACCGTGGCAGGGTGTATGACATTCATTCCCATTTCTTGCATGGGACCTAAGCATGCAACCAAGGACACAGATTTGAATTTTCAACCAATTTATATGCGTTAGAGCATGTGCATGTAGTTCAAATTTGAATTATGCACATAAATGCATTGAAAACTCAGTTAATGCATAAAAATGTCCACACAAACCACGAAAAATCCCAAAAATTGACACAACACTCCCGTTGTTCTATGTTGAGAAGAGATTTTTTTGAAAGCAATAAGAGGCAATGGATATCCATTCGTCCCCAAAGGTGGGATGTTCCCTACCGAAACCATTAGGCTTGTTGTGAGAAGCTCTGGTTTGTGAGAAGCATATCCCCAAACCTGCCCCAAATGGGACAAAAAATTTACCACGGCATGTTCCTGCCACTCTATGATAGCATGCCAAGTTTCATGAATTTCAGACGAGCTTTGGATTTACTATAATTTAAAAACCAGGTATCTCAATGTTTGCGGCCGAGTAACCGTGGCAGGGTGTTTGACATTCATTCTCATTTCTTGCATGGGACCTAAGCATGCAACCAAGGACACATATTTGAATTTTCAACCAATTTATATGCATTAGAGCATGTGCATGTAGTTCAAATTTGAATTATGCACATAAATGCATTGAAAACTCAGTTAATGCATAAAAATGTCCAAACGAACCCCGAAAAATCCCATAAATTGACACAACACTCATGTTGTTCTATGTTGACACAAGAAAATTTTTGAAAGCAATGAGAGACAATGGATTTCGTTTCGTTCCCAAAGGTGCACTACAAAAAAAGACACATCCATGACATTTTGGGCCGAACGAAATTTTTTCTGTCATACATATGACACTTCTATGACGATAATTGTGACAAAACCCGGTATCATCATAGATGTGGTGGGCTCGTACTTCTATGTCAAAAAATCATGACAGAAAATGGGCTTTTCGTCCTGGGCGGGCCGGAGACGCAGCTGCATGACATTCTTTGGGCCATCCATGACGGAAACAACCGTGGTAGAAGCGAGGGGGAGGAAAATTTTGGGGAGTTCCCGGTTACGGTGGGAGGCCGGGGGCCGAGCGATGCGCGCTTCTCTCGTACACGTACGTACGCGCATGTGTGCGAGGCGTTGTCTCTAACTGAACCCGAGCGAGGCGTTGGGCTCTAACGGAACCCGAGCGATTGCACTGCAGGCTACGCGATACTGAACCCGAGCGATCGATCGATGGCTGTTAACTGAACCTGATCGAGCGATTCCTTCGCTACTGCTGCTAACTGAAGCCGATCGATGTTGCCTCTGGATGAACAGTGAGCGTTGCGGGGGGGGGGGGGGGTGGATGAATAGTCCCCGGTGGGGGTGGATGAACAGGACCTCGTGGTGTTGCCTCTGGATGAATAGGACCCCGATCGATCGAGCCAGTTGGGGCTGGATGAACAGGACCCCGTGGAGGGCTGGATGAACAGGACCACCCCGTGGAGGGCAGGATGAACAATAGACGGTGGAGGGCAGGATGAACAGTAGCCCGTGGAGAGGGCTGGTTGAACAGTAGCCGGTGGAGTAGCACGCGGTGGAGGCTGGATGAACAGGAGCCCGTGGATGAACAGTCGCAGGTGGAGGCTGGAGGAGGTCGACGGTGGATGAACAGTAGCTCGTGGAGGCTGGAGGGGGTCGATGATGGAGATGAACAGTATCCCATGGAGTCCTGTTTTGCGGTACGCCACACCCCTCCCGATGAACAGGACCCCCGTTTCGACCGTAGCACTCCAACACAAGTCCGTTTCCTCTGTTTTGCGGTACGCCACACCCCTCCCGATGAACAGGACGCCCGTTTCGACCGTAGGAGGTCCGTTTCCTCCGTTTTGCGGTACGCCAGACCCCTCCCGATGAACAGGATCCCATTTCGAATGTGGCCGGTCGAACACAAGGCCGTTTCCTCCGTTCTGCGGTACGCCAGGCCTCGTTTCCATCGTCTGTTCCGTTTAAGCCCTCCCGATGAACACGGCGCATTCCGTTGCCTCCCCATGAACACGACGACGATGCTGTTTCTCCGTTCTAACCCAGCCATGTACACGAGCCCTGGCCGTACGTATGCGTGAGTAGGCGTTCGAGACCCCGCCCATGTGTACACATACGTGGCCGTATTTTCTTTCTTGCACCCTGGCCGCTGTACGTATGTGTACATGCTACGTGCGTGCCTCTACTACGACACGTGCACGCCTCTACATCCACCAGTATATATGTACATACATGTTCTCGACCAGAATGACAACGCTACGTATGCTTCGACCTGGTGGGTCCCGACTGTCAAGCACTTCCTTGCATGCGAAGATGTAGCTGGTGGGTCCCAGCAGTCAGGGGCAAATGTTTTTTTCACGAAATACGGTGGCCCGTCCGATGGGTCCCCTCTATCCGGTGGAGGAATAATTATTTTGCACGTAATAAGGAGGCACTTCCTTGCTGCAGCCTTGGACCCAGATGTCAGCCTCTCCACGTACAGTCCACGTCCGATGGAAGCCGTTCCTTGACCACGTTGACCACGCCGCGCCGAGAGCACCAGGGCGGTGGACGACGGCGAGGCCTAGGAGGGGGATGACGCGGAGCCGGGGAAGACACGACAGTGGATGCCCACGCGTAGAGGAGTACTAGGGTTCACTGGTTCGCTGCGGTGTGAGGCTGCCGTCGCTGCAGAATAACAGGGGGTGTGGGTGAGTAGAGGGATGGCCTGGCCAGCGGTGGGAGTAGTAGGGGGAGGTGAGTCCTCCGCCGCATCGCAGCCGGCCATGGGAGGCAGGAGCACGAGGCACGACCGGCGCTGGTTTGGGCGGCTGGAGCAAGAAGACCAGAGGTTGAAGAAGCACTACGACGTTGGATGGACATCGTACGGTCACTGGAGCTAGAATCGTGCATATTGACTAAGTTGACAAAGCCCTCCATTCCCGTCAACTTAGTAGGCCCACAAGTCAGCCTCCCACCAAGGTGGGTCCCAGCTAGCAGGGGGGTATTCATTTTTTTGTGCATAATAAGGAGGCACTTCCGGTGGGTCCGAGATGACAGCAGGGGGAATGTTTTTTCGCGAAATACGGTGGCCCGTCGGGTGGGTCCCAGCAGCCAGGGGCAAACGTTTTTTCGCGATATACTGGTCGGCGTCCGGTGGGTCCCTGTTGTTAGGTGGAGGAATAATTATTTTCCGCGTAATAAGGAGGCACTTCCTTGCGGCTGCCATGGACCTAGCTGTCATCCTCTCCACGTACATTATTCTTCCGATGGAATTCGGTCATTGACCACATTGACCACGCCACACCGACAACACCACAACGGTGGACGACGGCGAGGCCTAGGAAGGGGACGACGCGGAGCCGGGGAAGACGCGGCAGCGGATGCCCACGCGGAGAGGAGTACGAGGGTTCACTGGTTCGGCTGCGCTGCCGTCGCCGCAGAATACCAGGGGGTGTGGGTGAGTGGAGTGGAGGGATGGCATGGCCAGCGGTGGGAGTAGTATGGGGGCGGTGAGGCCTCCGCGGCAGCACAGCCAGCCACGGGAGGCAGGAGCAGGCAGTACGACCGGCACTGCTTGGGCGGCTGGAGCATGAAGACCAGAGGTTGAAGAAGCACTACGGCCGTTGGATGGACATCGTACGGCCAGTCGAGCTAGAATCATGCATATTGACTAAGTTGACAAAGCCCTTTGTCCCCGTCAACTTAGTAGGCCCACTATACTGGGTCCCAGCTAGCAGGGGGAGTATTCATTTTTTGTGCGTAATAAGGAGGCACTTCCTTGCATGCGAAGATATAGATGGTGGGTCCGAGCTGTCAGCGGCGGTAACGTTTTTTCGTGAAATACAAAGGCTGTTTCGGTGGGTCCTAGATGTTAGGTGGAGGAAATCATTATTTTGCGCATAATAAGGAGGCATTTCCTTGCGCGTGGCCGTGGATCCAGCTGTCAGCCTCTCCACGTACAGTCCACTTCAGATGCATGTCGGTCATTGACCACGCTGACCACGCCATGCCGAGAGCACCAGGGCGGTGGACAACGGCGAGGCCTAGGAAGGGAACGACACGGAGGCAGGGAAGACTCGTCCGTTGTTTTTGTTTCCCACGCGGAGGGGAGTACAACTGTACGAGGGTTTACTGGTTCGTCTGCCGTCGCCGGTGAATAACAGCAGGTGTGGGTGAGTAGAGGGATGGCTAGGCTAGTGATGGGAGTACGGTGGGGCGGTGAGGCCTGCGCGGCAGCATAGCCGGCTGCGGGGAGGAGGGAGCAGGCAGTCCCGTCGGCGCTTCTTTGAGCGGCTGTAGCAGGAAGAGTAGAGATTGAAGAAGCACGACGGCCGTTGGATGGACATCCAACAGTATATAGGCCATCTGTGGAAAGCCTCAAATCTGTGGAAAACAACATACATCCCATCTGCCATTACTTCAAATAATTTACAGCCCATTTGCTAATTCTTACGGGTTTTTTGGAGCCCATATTCTTTATGTTAGCATTACAGCCCATATTGTGGCCACGGTTAAAAAATTATACGAAATTTTGCATATGTCGGTGCGGTCTGAACTGTTTTTAATCCCGAAATTTTGAGTCACATTCAGACTGATTTAAAAAATAAATGTATATCAATATAAAATCCATTAAATTGTCCACGCATAAAAATCAATGCAATTTAAAATCTCGAAATGAAAAAAAGATATTTGAAAATAATTGCCGGTTTGATGTGTTTTAAAAATGTACAGCCCATTTCTCATTACTGATAGGCCATTTCCTCGGCCAGCCGAATGAAGCTCTCCTCGTCTTGAAAGATTTGCAGCCCAACAGGCCTGATAAAGCGACTTACTTGACAAATCACAAAAGAACTGGGCTAGCCATTTTCAGAAAGAAAAAAAACTACTGGGCTGGTCTGTGGTAAACATAAAAGAAAAGGCTGTCTAGACAGGCCAGAGTGTCCCGCACAGTCTAGTTGACACCCTGCTTCCGTCTCAAAAACAAATTAGATAAATGCCACTCCAATTATGGCGATTCATAAAAATGCCACTACAATTTCCAAACTTTGAAAAACTCCACTGCAATTTTTGCAAACTTTGAAAAATGCCACTGCAGTTTGCAAACTTTGAAAAACGCCACTCCAGACTTCGAAAAATGCCACTAGAAATGGCATGAAATGGCATTTTTGAAAGTGTGGAAATTGCAGTGGCATTTCTCGGATACACCAGATTTGGAGTGGCATTTATCGAATTAACCCAAAAAAAAAATAACTGGGCAAGATGCTGGGTCCCTGGTGTCAGCCGCTTGTTGTGCAATTCTCTCATTTATTGATTGACAATGGCATGGGACCCAGATGTCAGAAATCCACTAGGAGGAGCCATTTTTTTATTGGCTTGAAATAAGGAGGCACTTGCTTGCGTACTGCCATGACCTTGGCGGGTCCCTGCTATCATCCTCTCCATTTACAATCATCTCCTGATTGTGTACGCGTCAACTTGCTAGGACCACAAGTCAGCCTCTAAACCGTGGAGGACAAATACAACCCATTTAAAAAAATAACAACCCATTCCATAAGTTCAAACGGAAAGTTCAACATTCAGAGCAAAGTAACAGGTCTGATCCACATATAGAGTACTGAACTTCCATGTTGACAACCATCATAGCCAAGTTAACTATCTACTCCCACTAACACTCTAGTAGCGTACAAGTACTAACTTACTCTTAGCTAACTAGACGATGCCGGCCGCCATCTGATGTCCATGCTAAACGCCGGCATCGGTGTCCTCCGCCTCGCCTCGGACTTGCCAGAGGTGCGATAGGGCGCGTTGCTCGCGCGCATTGGCCCTTTCCATGCCGGCATGGTCCACCGAAGCTTCGGCTTCCAACTGGGAAACCCACTTGACGAGCTGGTAGTAAAAATCGGCGTCGCGAACGCGTGCGTGCCCGACAGCCTCCAGGGCTATTTGTCGAGCGCCGTCCTCCATCTAGTCGGCCTAGTTGCGGGCGCTCTTCTCGCGACTCAGAGCGTCGGTGTGCTGCTGCTCCATGTCCTGCTGGCGGCGCAAATCGGCGATACGCTGCTCCTCCGCCAGGCGTTCGCGCTCCAACAACTCCTGCTCCTCCGCCATGCGGTCGCGCTCCAACAACTCCTTGATCTCTGCATTGCCATCTAAAGACAGATAGAATGCCTCCTCCCTCCATCTGCCTTCCGGTGAAAACCCGAACACTAGTTCCGGCGGTGACCGCCTCCGGCGTCGCCTACCGCGGACGGGCGGGGGCATGGCGGACGTGGCGAGCAACGTCGGGCCGGTGGGGGCTTATGAGGATATGGCGAGTTGGGTCACGGTGGCACCTGAGAAGGCCGGGAAACAGTTCTTATAGGCGGAAGGTAGCACGACGGTCATCGGAATTCAATGCATAATGGCTTAGCGCGCCAGCTTGCCGTGGAAAACTAGAGAAACTGAAATTATGACTGTGTCGTCCCGTCCCGTCTGGGTCGCACGCCGACATGGCGGTCAAACGAGTGCACTCGAATCATCTCCCTCCTTGTCAATAACGATTCCATGAATTTAAAGCGTATCTTTTTTCGCATCAGTTAGCTACCTTAATTACGGCCGGCTGCATGCAGGCACTCAGAATCGCTCGCAGGCAGTACGCGAAGCACCATGCAACGAGTCGCAGCCGAGGGCACGCATGCAGCCACTTAAATTGCTAGAATTAATTAGGATTAAACTTCTACATGCCGTTAATTATTGCCATGCCTTGGTCTTGCTGCTTTGCTCATGTGACTAATAAATCCCAGACGGAGGGAGTACCTTGGTTGGTGAGAGGTTTGAATTAAGCCCCGCAAACCGGAAAGGAGGTACTAGTACGTGCGTGATCCGCTATTTATTCGTGTAGGATCGAGTAGGTCGTTTCTTCAATTGAGCCCTGCAAACCGGAAAGGAGGTAGTACGTGTGTGATCTGCTATTTATCCGTGTAGGATCGATAGTGTAGCTTGTCAGTTTCTTTAGAGGTAGGCCTTTTTATCTGTGTAGGATCGATAGTGTAGACTGTCAGTTTCTTCAGAGGTAGGCATTTTTATTCAAAAAACTACCACTTCGCATCTTGCGTCGCAAATAAAACTGCCAGGAGCGCATTTGTAGGGTTATACAATTAGTAACTTGTAAACACTGAGCGAACAGAAATAAGTAACTGTTACTGCATCTCAATGATTCACAGATCATATACAAATATGTAGCTCCAAAAGCAAAGATCAGCCACTTCAGATCTTGCGTCGCAACTAAAACTAACTAGTACGATTCCCATACATAAGATCAACATGTTAATGCATCTCAATGATTCACATATCATATACAAATATGTAGCTCCAAAAGCAAAGATCTAGAAAAAACATCTGTTCTTCCTACTAACATGGATGCTTCTCTTGGCCAACATTCACTACAGACTGAAAGACAAATTTGTTTGTGAAGTCTACAATTCCTCTTGCAAACGTAAGTGGTTTCACCAACAGCTGGAACCATGAGAATGAACCACACATGATGGAGGAACATCCACTGTAATATGATTTGGTCTTCTCTCGATCACACGGCGAGACTATTTTCGGAATATGTTGGGGATATTAATACTGGAGGTAAACCGGCCTTATGTAGCCGGGTTGACTCCTTGAAGATTAGAAGCTCATAAAGATGCAAGGATGATGGCGCTTCATGGAGGCCCAAGGCCCAAAGGTAGGTTAAAGCCTGTAAATGTAAACCGGCTTAGTCATGTAACTTGTATTGTAAGATAGGAAGGATAGAGACCGAACTGGATACGCTTATGATCCGGCTTCGGGATTCTGTAAACCGGCGGGCGTCAACCTATGTATATAAAGGGACGACCAGGCAGCAGTTTAGGGACAGACAACAACTCGAGAGCCAGACAAAGCGGATTCGCTCCTTGGCCTTCGAAACCCTAGCAATACCAATCACAACTAGATGTAGGCTTTTACCTTCCTCGAAGGGGCCGAACTAGTATAAAACTCCACGTGTCCCCTTGTCCGGTTTAACCCCTTTAAGCTAACCCGTAGCGATGGCTCCACGACTAAGTCCTTTCACAAGGACATCTGCCGTGACAAACCCACGACAGTTGGCGCCCACCGTGGGGCTATCGCACGATGGTTTTGAGTTCTTGAAGGGCAGCTTTGATGGACTGAAGGGATACGTCGTGGGCCGGATGACGAAGAGTCATCGCGGCAAGCTCTACATCTTCAACGCAGGATGGGGTCCCGAGGCTAATTCAATCGAATACGGGTACCAGGTCCCCTTTGGTGGGATTCACGTATTCATCGACAAGATTGGCGAACCGACCCCTGAGCCGGACATCTACACCGACATCGTCGAAACGGCTCAGCGTGCAAGTTCTTCGCCGGTTCGGCCCGAGGCAGGGCATGTTTTCGTGGGTGTCATCCATGGATCGAGGCACGAGGACGAGCCGGTGTCCGATGGAGAAACTGTGGCCTATTCTGATGACGAGTCTTCTAGAGAGACCGAATCACTTTACCAGTTGCAGGATGGCCGGATTGATGGAGGATCCGAGGGCAACAGTATTTCGGATTCCCCTGATCTGCCAAGCCGGGCCGCCATCTTCATGGCTGGCACACAATTGGCGCCTCATTCATCTACTGCTGCAGCGATGCTCTCCGGTTTAACAACGGCCACACCAGCAGGGGCAGGAAGCTCAGCGCCGCCTCCAGCCCAAGTCCTGTCTGATTTGTTCGACGCTTTGGCAATGTTGATGGCCGCAGAGGTGGATGCAGCAGCCAGGGATCAACACAATGCGGAGATTGCAAAGGTGAAAGATCAGATAGCCCAGGCTAAAGCGGACCTGGCGATAGAGAATGCTAGAATGGCTACAGAGCAAGCTGAATTGGAAGCACAGGCCTACCGGATTAGGCTGGATCAGAATGCTTCAGAGGAAGTCATGAGAAGAAGGTATCGATCACATCTCCCGTCGGTTTATGAGCCGCAGAATCTCTTCAACACACCAGGAGCAGGAGCTGGTAGCCAACCCATACTAAACCGGGCGGAGGCGCCGGGAACAGGAGCGCCGGTTCAACCGCGCACGACGGACCTGCCTCGCCAGAACAACGTTGTGCCATAGTATGTACCAACGCCGCCCGGGCATTATTCCAACCCGTTGGACAATATTGTGGCCGCCGCTTCATGCCTGGCGGCCCTCCCAACTGACGACGAGTCACCAGTTGCAATGGAAGCACGTCGGGCCAGGGATCTCCTTCAAACAGCACTAAATCAACAGCAGGCGTATTCACACAGTCGTGAGAGGATTCATTCCACTCCCCGTCCAAGTCGGACCTATAGCAGACATGTGGAGGACGAACCGGCTGTGTCCAGTAGTGCACGTCGCCGAAATTCACCACGAGGAAACAACCCGGCCGGGGGAGGCACTAATGCGCAGGATGTTGTGGACCATGGCCGCGCACGTCGGGAGGCCGAGTTGGCAGCTCGACATGGAACGTGACAACATACTCCGGTTCACCCCACGGCCTTCGTGGATCCAGGTGTGGTGTTCAGTTCCTTAGGGGTGCCGTGTCTAACCCCCGCTTTGCGCAATGTGAGACTGCCCAAGGATTTCAAGGGACCTCGTGAGGTACCAAATTACACCATCGATTTGCAACCAGAGGCATGGGTGGAGAGCTATGAGATGGCAATGGAGATGTTAGATGTGGATGAGGCGGTATGTGCTAAATATTTCACCATGATGTTGGAAGGAACAACTCGCACTTGGTTGAAGAGCTTGCCGACCAACTCTGTTGGATCATGGGCTGAATTGAAGCACCGGTTTATCCAGAACTTCAAGGATACGTGTAAGAAGCCGATGTCAATCGTGGATCTGGCCGCTTGTGTCCAAGAGGAAGGGGAGTCCACGACCCATTGGGTCAAACGGGTCTCAGCAATTTTGCATTCATTAGATCGTATCAATGTAGACACTGCAGTGTTAACATTAGAGGGCAATTGTCGTTTCTTACCGCTAAAACAGAAATTGGGAAGGCTCAAACGTCACTGCAATGATATGTCAACACTCATGGCCGCTTTGGTTAAATACGCCGATTCGGACAATACCAAGGATCCGGATTCAGAGGAGGACAAACCGGGGAAAGTTAAGAAGAACGACAATGCCAAGGGTCAACAGCATAATCTGGCAGGCCATGGAAACGGTGGCAAGCGCAAGGCCGACAGTAGCTTGGACTTTGTTTCAAATACCAATGCATAGGAGAATGGCCAGCGCCATAAGGGCAAGCAGCCCCAGAGGGGTGGAGGTTCAGGCCCCAATTTGGAGCGCTTGTTAAATCAGCCCTGTCCAAGGCATGGATCGAAGGAGAAGCCGACATCACATCTTTGGAAGGACTGTTATATCATGCGGGATTTCAAGAATTCCAATATGTTCCAATATGACAAGGGCCCGCCCGGCAGTTCAGGAGGAGGTTTCCACGGGCCCGGTTACGGAGGTGGTGGATTCGGTTTAGGGTTTCAAGGCAACCAAACCGGACACGTTAATCAAGGGCACCAAGGCAACCAGGGAGGTTACAACCATTAAGGGAATCAACAGCAGCAGTCGGGTTATCAGAGCAATCCCAAATAGCTGAATAGCGGGCAATATCATGTCTTCACTACTAGTTTGTGCAAACATGATCAGAAGCTTCACAAAAGGGCAGTAAACCCTGTTGAGCCGGTAGTACCTCAGTATTTACGCTGGTCTGAGCAACCTATTTTGTGGAGTAGAGATGATCACCCACCCCGGGTTGATAATCCAGGTCACTTGGCCCTGGTGGTAGCCTCTCTAGTTGGGGGATACAAGTTCACTAAAGTGCTCATGGATGGGGGAAGTAGTATCAGTATTTTGTATTATGATACATTCCGCCGTATGGGGTTGATAGATAAGGATCTTAAACCGTCAAATATGGACTTTCATGGTGTGGTGCCTGGTAAGTCTGCATATCCTGTTGGCAAGATAGCTTTGGAGGTAGCTTTTGGAGATGACTATGATTCAAGGTCAGAAACCTTGACATCTGAGGTGGTAAAGATCAAAAGTCCGTACCACGCCTTGTTTGAGCGGCCGACTTATGCTAAATTTATGGCAAGGCCATGTTATGTTTATCTGCAGCTCAAAATGCCAGGTCATAAGGGGACTATCATAGTACATGGAAGCAGAAAGATTGCTTTGGAGTGTGAGGAAGGTGATGCGGCTTATGCTGAGTCGGTTTGTGCCACGGAAGAGTTGAAATTATATGAGGAGCAAGTTGATCCGGCCGATATGACCTCTTTAAAAAAGCCAACTACGGAACATGATCCGGCGTTGAAGTTCAAATCGTCCACAGATACCAAGATGGTTGACTTTGTGCCTGGCGATTCATCCAAACAGTTCAGCATCAGCGCTAACCTGGATCCCAAATAGGAAAGCACGCTCATCGAGTTCATCCGTGAGAATCGGGATATCTTTGCATGGAAACCTTCTGACATGCCAGGTGTACCGAGGGAAATCGCTGAGCACACACTCAACATTGATCCTATGTTTAAACCGGTCCGGCAGTTTCTCCACCGCTTCAATGAAGAAAGGCGTAAGGCTATTGGTGAGGAGGTAGCCCGTTTGTTGGCTGCAGGATTTATTGTAGAGGTCTTTCATCCAGAGTGGCTGGCTAATCCGGTGCTGGTTCTTAAGAAAAACGGTGCTTGGCGTATGTGTGTGGATTACACAGATTTAAACAAGGCTTGCCCTGCAGACCCCTTTGCTCTTCCTCGCATTGATCAGATAATTGATGCGACTGCAAGTTGTTACCGTTTGTGTTTTCTGGATGCTTATTCTGGTTATCATCAGATCAAGATGGCGGTTAAGGACCAGGAGAAGACAACTTTCATAACTCCCTTTGGAGCCTTCTGCTATGTTCCATGGCTTTTGGACTCAAGAGTGCCCAGGCAACTTACCAGCGATGTGTTCAGAATTGCCTTCATAAGCAAATTGGGCGCAATGTTCATGCATATGTGGATGATATTGTGGTGAAGTCCAGAAAGGAGGAGACATTGATAGATGATTTACGAGAAACCTTTGACAATCTCCGGGTTTACAAAATGATGCTCAATCCGGAGAAGTGTGTCTTCGGTGTCCCGGCAGGCAAGCTCTTGGGCTTTCTGGTATCAAACAGAGGCATTGAGGCTAATCCGGAAAAGATTGCAGCAATTACATCCTTGGCTAAACCGGCGTGTATTAACGATGTTCAACGTCTGGCCGACCGGATTACAACCTTGAGCCGGTTTATCAGTCGCCTTGGAGAGAAGGCCATCCCTTTATATCAGATCCTCAAGAAAACAGATAACTTTGTCTGGAGCGAGGCAGCTGATAATGCGTTCGAGGATCTAAAGAGGCAGCTAGCTGAACCGCCCGTGCTTGCAGTGCCGGTTGATAAAGAGCCATTATTACTATATGTGGCCACTAATGCCCGAGCTGTTAGTGTAGCTATTGTGGTCGAGCGCAAGGAGCCTGGCAAAGAGTATCCGGTTCAGCGGCCGGTTTATTATATCAGTGAGGTGCTCATTGAGTCAAAGCAGAGGTATCCGCATTGGCAGAAGTTGGTGTACGGAGTGTTTATGGCAAGCCGGAAGCTTAAACACTATTTTCAGGGCCATCCCATCATAGTGGTCAGTTCAGCTCCTCTGGGGGATATCATTCAAAACAGAGAAGCAACTGGCCGGATTGCCAAGTGGGCTATTGAGCTTGGCCCCGCACAGCAATCAAATCCCAGGCACTCGTGGACTTCATCAATGATTGGACGGAGTTATAGACACCTGAAGAGAAGCCAGATAATACATATTGGACTATTCATCTTGATGGGTCCAGACAATTGGAGGGCTCGGGGGCTGGAGTCATATTAACTTCCCCACGAGGTGACAAGTTTTGTTATGTCCTCCGTTTATTGTTCCCTTGTACTAACAATGCAGCTGAATATGAGGCTTTGCTCCACGGTCTTCAGATGGCTAAGGAGATGAATTTGAGCCGGGTTAAGTGCTTTGGCGATTCAGATCTAGTGGCTCAGTAGGTGTCTGGCACTTGGGATTCTAAAGATCCACTCATGGCTGCATATCGGCGAGAGGTGGACACGGTGGCTGGTCACTTTAAGGGTTATCAGGTGGACCATATAGACCGGCGGAAGAATGAAGCGGCGGACGCTTTAAGTCGTCTTGGTTCCCAGCGTAAACCGGTCCTGCCCAATGTCTTTCTTGATGTGTTGCATAATCCGTCAGTCAAAGTGCCAACCGAAGAAGAATTGGCTATTCATGATCCGAAGGCTCAGTTGGTAGCAGCTCTGCATGCCATACCGGATTGGACAATCCCATATCTGGCTTACATGAACCGGGGCGAGTTACCAGATGATGAAACATTGGCCAGACAGGTAATCCAGCGTTCCAAATCCATGACCATACTCAACGGGGAGTTACATCGTTACAGTGTTTCAGGAGCAATTCAGCGTTGTGTTTCTCCTCAAGAGGGTTGTGAGATTTTGTGCGAAATCCATGAAGGGGACTGCGGTCACCATGCCGTTTCAAAGTCTTTGGTGGCTAAAGCTTTTCGCCATGGTTTTTACTGGTTGACGGCGCATGCTGATGCGGAAGATTTAGTCAAGCGATGTGAGGGGTGTCAAAAATTTGCCCACCGAGCTCACATCCCGGCTCAAGAGTTGCGGATGATTCCAATTACGTGGCCGTTTGCAACTTGGGGGCTTGATATGGTTGGACCCTTCAAGCGATCCAAGGACAAAAAAACCCACCTGTTAGTAGCAGTTGATAAATTCACCAAATGGGTGGAGGGAGAGCCAGTCAGTAAGTGTGACGCAGCCATGGCGGTTCAATTCATCAAAAAGGTAATATTCCGGTTTGGTTTTCCACACAACATTATAACAGATAATGGTACTAACTTGTCAAAGGGGGAGATGGAAGAATTTTGTCAACATGAGCACATCCGGCTTGACCTAGCATCGGTGGCTCACCCCCAGTCTAATGGTCAAGCCGAGAGGGCAAATCAAGAAATTCTACGTGGTATCAAACCCAGGCTTATGGTTCCCTTAAAGCGGACACCGGGTTGTTGGGTTGAGGAGCTACCTTCTGTGTTGTGGAGCATCAACACCACACCAAATAGGTCTATGGGTTACACACCTTTCTTTATGGTTTATGGAGCGGAGGCAGTTCTTCCTAGTGATATCCGTCACGACTCGCCCCGTGTGACAGCTTATGTTGAAGCTGATAATGACAAAGCACGTCAAGATGCTCTGGACCTGTTGGATGAAGAGCGTGATCTAGCCGCGGCACGATTGGCGATTTATCAACAAGATCTCCGGCGTTATCACAGCCGCCGGGTTAAAACCAGAACCTTTCAAGAAGACGATTTGGTGCTCCGGCTCATCCAGGGTCAGACTGATATGCACAAGTTATCCCCACCTTGGGAAGGACCCTTTGTGGTCAGCAAAAATCTGCACAATGGATCTTACTACCTCATTGATGTTCGAGAGCATAGAGACTCACGTCAATCGGAGGAGGAGACCAAGCGGCCATGGAACATAGCTCTCCTTCGGCCTTACTATACTTGAAGCCATAGGCTCTTCATCTGTACATATTTATGACAGTGTATATATCATATAATAAACCGGAGCCTCCATTATAAGCGGGGTATCTGTTCTTTTTACATCATGTGTGTGCTTTTACAAGTTAACTGACAAAGCGGAGTTTTTGTTAATCCGACTTTAGTAGCCGCATAGATATAAAGAAAATCACTAGGGGGCTTGGTCATATTTGAACTACAGCTATACCTCTTGATCAGTTTTGAAACCATGAAGGGATATCACTAGGGGGCTTGGTTGTTATCACACCATAGATACACCTCTTGATAGGCATTTAAGCCACAAAGGGAAAATTTTGTGGAGCCAAAGAGAGTGTTGTACAAAGTACAGACTCAAACATGGGCACACACTGAGCACAGCTCACAAAGTTACTTGGGGGCTCTTTTTTGCAAAGCAACAAAGAGTTTGAAAGGACCCTTGTAATTGGCTATCAAGCCACGGCTTGGAAGCCTGGTGTATTCACCTAAAAACCCGGGTTAACCTGCCTTCATCAAGTAAGCCACTCCTGCCCAGGTAATCCTGTTATGACCCATCGAACGTTTGACATGTCAATCTTTTATAGACCCTGAACTTGTCAAAGTTAAAACGATGATTGGTTAATTGGAGGCCCATCTTAAAAGGCTTTGTTAAATGGTTTAACTCAGAGGCCTGGCAGCCCATGAAAAGCCTCGATTTGGAGCCTGGCAGCTCGTAAAAAGCCTTGCATATTCTTCTTTTTAAGTTTTATTTGTTGAAGTTCATAAGTATTTCTTGATAAACCGGTGTCCTTGACCCGGCTTGCTTTTCAAGTACAAGTTGTCGGCACATGATCAATTATAAACCGGTGTTCATTGACCCGGTCTGGTTTGACTAAATCGCCAGTATTATAAAGAAAATCTGGTAGTTATCCCGGTCCGGTTTAATATATAGACCGGCATTACAAAGTTGGAGTCATCGATGTTCCGGATTGGTATTAACATCTTTGCCGTATACACGTTTGGTCAACCAATGAGGTATGTTCTGTACATTCCCTTTTGTACAAACACTTGATTATTTATTTAGGTATTATATACTTCTTGGACATCATGACACGTCTAGCGGTAAACCGCTAGATATTTTGAAGTTATTGTACTCAGGAATGCAATTCATCATGGGTTATGCATAAATATATCCCAAAGGGCGGCACAGATTGTTACAAAGTATTACGAAACATGCTCAATGGCATGGCAGATAACGGAGTTTCGGCTATCCTATTACATGAAGCTTCAAAGCGGCTCCAATAGTATCATTGTTTTTCACAGTAGCCACATAAATCGGCGACCAGATAAGGACTCTTCATCGGGACGGTTTGACGGTTGAGGGTCAGTTGGTGTGGGCACTTCTTCATCCCTCCCCAGACGCTGGAAATCAGCCGTTGACCAATCGATTCCAGTTAACACTTGGAACACTGCTTCCTCATGGATAAGATTGGAAGGGTTAATATCAGGGGCATAAGTGTGCTTACGAATCGGAGGCACGAGTTCTTCGACTTCATGGATGTCGGCCGGCTGTCTTTTCCCTTCCGCATCATAAAACGGTTGAAAATGGGACAAATTGGTATCTTCAGCCAACTTGCTGTCTGCTGGCCGCATCTGTTTGGTCAGGCGCCGAACATCATCATTGTTGAAGTTTGAACCGTCTTCTTTAACGCCTGGGTACCCCTTAATGATATCCTCCACTTCAAGGTCTGGAATCCAGGCTTTGGCTCGAATAAGGGCAGTTAAAGCTCCTGCTCTGGCAGCTGCTCTCTTCAACTCGGCAATACGGGCTGGTAACATGCCCAGCTTCTCAAGGGTCTCTTTAATCAAAGTTGGATCCGGTTTGTTATAAGATGCCGTGCTAATAACCCGCTGAGACCCAGAGTATAGCTGTTCAACCAATGTGTATGCCGCTTTGAGCTTCATCCGCATATCTGTACCAAGATGAGCGATCCGAGTGCCTGCCAAAGATTTTATCAACATTTTGGTCAGTTATAAGATTCATCGACTGGCGCAACGCACATAAGCAGACACTTACCAAAGATAGCAGAGGTCATAGCATTGATTTGGCGTTTCAAACTGGCTAGTTCTTCAACCACTGGCTTCAGGGCTGCCTCGGCGTCTACAACTCTTTTGGTTAAATCGGATTTCTCGGTTTCCCATTCAGTACGCTCTTGGTTGAAGGATTCTTTCAGTTTTTCCATTACGGCCAGGGCCTGGGTCAGCCCCTCTTTGGCTTTTGCAGCCTCGGCTTGTTGTGACTTCACGTTTTCTTGCAAGTCAGAATTTCGGGCAACTTTGCTTCTCAGTTCAGCCTGCAACATTGAAGGTATATTCAACAAACAACATATATATGTGCTAAGTATAAAGCATATAACAAGCTTTACACTTCATACTTGGGGGCTAATGCCTATTTGTTCTAAAGTGCTACATTTTATACAAGTCTCCAGAACAATGCAAGCATGGTCCTTGACACTTGGGGGCTAATGTGTGTCGATTCTAAAGCAGATGTGCAAATTAAAAGCCGGATTAACTTTCTAAGTTAAACCGGCCTTTGGGGGCTATGCTGTAGAACGTTATCTAATTATTTCAAGATGAGTCTTATCTATTATTAAAGACCTACCATTGCAAGGATCAATGATGAGAAGTGTAAAGTGTCACAAAGACCCGGTTTATAATTAATAATCATATAAAAGGCCCTTGGGGGCTACATGGGATAGTAATTCAGTTATAAATCAATCAACAAAGGGAGAGGAATTTACCTCATATCGTTCTTTCATCAAGTTCACCAAGCCGGCTTCATAATTCCGGTTTGAGTGCAGACGGTTCAAGAAGCTAGAATGAAGCTCATCAGCGTTAAGATGAGCATAGCTTGATAAGTCGCTGCTCCATTTACCTTTATCCCGGATAGCTTGCTCTTATTTGGCACTGTGCTGAGCCAAAATGACGGGATAGCCAGGAGAGCTGTGGCCCATTCCAGTAATAATAACATCATCACCTTGGCCTTTAGGATTTTTGGTTGATGATACTGGAATTTCAGCATCTTTCACCGGACTAGCCCGGTTTGGTTCTGCCGGTTCAGTATCGGGTGTGGCAGGCTCAGCATCTGTTGGTTCATCGGTATTTTGGCTTTCAAGGGGCGGATCATCAGAAGTAGATTCAGGATGAGGGCCTTCCGATTCACAAGTCTGTTCCGGTTCACCTCTTGGTTCTTCTTCTTCGGCGACAGGGTCTTCTGGCGGATTGGTGACCCGAGCTTTCTTGCTGGGTCTAACTTTGGCCCTGCAAACAGAATAAAAAGTATTAACATCCTATTCAAAGGATTTATGACACATTGAAAGGAAAGGTTTTTACAACTTACCCAGCCACAGTTTTCAAAGGAGGGAGTTGAGTTGCTGTCGATTCACCAGAAGATGAAGGAGGTGTCACCTGATAATTTGAATCGGACGGATTAAGAGGCTGTCTGAAATAACCTGCCTTGGGGTAAGAATGGTCAGAAGTGGGAGAGATCTCAGATCGGCGCTTCCGAACCGGAGTATCAGGTAAACTGGCTGAAGTGACCTGTTGGCCACTATGCCGGGTTGTTCGGCGAGCTTCATGCTGCTGAGACTTCAAAATAAATGTTGGATCCAAGTGAGCAAGAGGATGAGAAAAGCTTACTTTCCGGACTGCTTGGCGGGATTTTTGTGTTGGCATAGAGTCTGAACCGGAGGAAAGGGTAATTACCTCTACATCATCGGCTTGACTAGCTTCTGCGTCCTCCTGAGGAAGATCATTGTTAATGAGATGCATGAAAAGAGAGCCAAGTGAGTCAAGTTCTACCTCAACTTCTGGATCATCAGTATCGTCATCAAGCTCCATGTTAATCCGGTTAGCCGTTTTCCGTTTTGATATCCGTTTTACGACTTTGGTTTTTGGGCGGGATGGCTTGACCGCTTTATCTCCAGTCGGCTTTGCCGCTTTCTCTACGGTTTTCCGTTTCCAGAAGGCTTACTGCGACGGCGGAAGCAGCGGAAGGGCGCTGTGGAACTCTGGTGCGAACAGGTTGATGCAGCGGCCAACGACGAAGCAGAGGCGGAGTTCGAAGATGACGGCGGCGCTCGAGTGCGGGGTCATCGAGAGGAAGTAGAAGAGATCAATGGGTAGCGGAAAGAAAAGAAAAGGGGTCCGCTGTCCCTATTTATAAGGCGAAGAGATGAAACGGCAAGTGCGGGAATCGAGGAACCCAAAAATGGATAAGTTAATAAGGGTGTCGCCTCGATGGCTGAAGACATATCAAATGAAGGTAATCTTCGACATCAACAGATGGATGACGTCAGGACGTTTTATCATAATCTTGAAGTGTGACGTCACGGCGGTTTACAAGATCGAGGTGAAGATATGAGGGAAGAATTTTTCTAACTATAGAAGATTGATATGAATGAGTTCAAACCAATCTGGGGCCTAATGTTGGGGATATTAATACTGGAGGTAAACCGGCCTTATGTAGCCGGGTTGACTCCTTGAAGATTAGAAGCTCATAAAGATGCAAGGATGATGGCGCTTCATGGAGGCCCAAGGCCCAAAGGTGGGTTAAAGCCTGTAAATATAAACCAACTTAGTCATGTAACTTGTATTGTAAGATAGGAAGGATAGAGACCGAACTGGATACGTTTATGATCCAGCTTCGGGATTCTGTAAACCGGCGGGCATCAACCTATGTATATAAAGGGATGACCCGACATCAGTTTAGGGACAGACAACAACTTGAGAGCAAGACAAAGCGGATTCACTCCCTGGCCTTCGAAACCCTAGCAATACCAATCACAACTAGACGTAGGCTTTTACCTTCCTCGAAGGGGCCGAACTAGTATAAAACTCCCCGTGTCCCCTTGTCCGGTTTAACCCCTTTAAGCTAACACGTAGCGATGGCTCCATGACTAAGTCCTTTCACAAGGACATCTGCCGTGACAAACCCACGACAGAATACAAACTTTAACTTAGGCAAGATGATGCCCATTGTGTAATCAGACCAAAGCAATGAAGCACCTAGTGTTGGCCAGTAAATAGTACAGTACTACTTTTCTGCAGTCCATGAAGTGACTATCCAATCTTTCTGTGTCCATTTTCAAATGGCACTACATGCAGTGACTATACTATTCTCTTGTGCAGTTCAACCAAAATTGGGGGCACTTTGTTTGTTTGCCAAATAGCAATGGGCAGACATCTCTGTCTGCACAAATGTCAAGCAGCTAGTGAACATATACCACACCTTGTATTTTCGGTTTAAACATGTCTCTTCCGCTTAGCATCTGTCATGTTCTGCACTGGACAATCTGATACAGTTATGTTTTGCCCTGGACAATTTCATACTGAATTGATTTGCTGGTTCAGAGCAGAAATATAGCGCCTATTCTTCATCAGACCAAGGATATCCATGTTCATAGTGATGGAAGAGGTGAAATCGATACAACCGAAATTGAGCATCCAATCATTGAATCCTGTCCTGCACCTCCAATGTAGGTCCACCCTACCAATAAATTCACATGCAAACCACTAGTATTACTATCTAATGACAGTACAAAAAGAGTAGCAAGATAGTAGAAAACCATGTAACTTCGTAATGAACAGCTCATAGTGCCACCAATTGGATATAAAGGTTTGGGAAAAAATATGCTCCTAATGTTGAACCAGTTGGACTTTTTGTGCAATTCCACTAAAATCGAGCATCCCTGTTTGCATAGATATTGAAAGTGTGATTACTCTAAAAGTGGCACTAGTTGAAGCATAGACTCACAAATATAAGCATTCCAATTTATTAATGGGAAAAGGTAGCAAGACTGTTTCTAACCACCTGTTTGAAGGAATAAATAAAGCAACAACGGCTGATGTCAGGAAGGCATACATAGTTTTTTCTGGAAAAGTGAGCCATTCCTGACCTTTCCTCTTCTTTTAAGCAAATTTTGTGCAGTTCTACTAAAATAAAATGCCATCACCGCCTTGACAATTCAGTGACACTGTACAAAAGGAAATGACTTAACATTACATCATGATGTTAGGTATGTAGTCGACAGGCATTAGAGACAAACATACAGACCTCCTCAAGAGAACAGCCGAAGGAGGAGGTGCCCACTCTTGACCTTTCCTCTTGTCTTCATAATTGTCTGTGCAGTTTAACCAAAATAAAATGACATCAGCGCCTTGGCATTTTGGTGACACTGTACAAAACAAATTAACTAATCTCATGAAAGTGAGGTATGTAATCTATAAGCATTAACAGTTTAAAAATCTGAAGGTAGTAACAAATTTCATCGTTGGTATACTGGCTGTGCAACAACATTAGAATGCCTTAGCTGAAAAATCTTTAATACATCCACAATCAACAGCTAACCCTGAAATAATCCAGTGACATTAAATGGCATTGCTTAAATTTATGGGTGGCATTAGACTAAGAGTGGCATTAGTTAAATGTGGCATCACTTTAGCAGTAGCATTGCTTGACTTGACTGCTGGCGTTATACTAACAGCAAAAAAGTGGCAATAAGAGCATGGGAGGCCCATTCGGACAGTGGGCGCACCAGTACGATGTACCTCCACGGACGCAGAGTGGTGAGGGAGGTATGGTTGCCTAGAGCAACAAATATCCAGGCAGCATATGTGGATTACGTCCCATTTTTGTTCTCTTTAGCCACCTTTTTCCTATGCGAGGACAACAAACCGATCGACCTGGTCATTCTCCATTGCGTTGTCATGCCTTTCTACCCTTCTTCAACCAAGAGACACGAGACTCGTTCCTTAGCTACTGATTTCCCCCCTTTCAACCTAGATGCGGGTTCGATGCCTACTCTCTTGGACAATACAGTCTCCCTTCCTTTCCTTATTCAACCCAGACATGGATTAGTCTGCATGAAGTAGGGTTTCCTTTAATAGTGCAAATTATGGTTTTGTCTGCGTGGCCAGCAGAGTAGAGGATAGCAAATTGGGAAGATGGTGGAGTGGAAAAAGATCCACATGCAACGACATAGCAGATGGGGAAATAGAACAAGGTTATGTCTCGAAAAGAGGTAGCATACCTAAGGGTCAGCGGGAAGTGGCTTCGCTCATGGTCGTCGTCCTCCGCACACACTACGGCAGCGAGCTTGGGGACGGAGGCCATCCGCGCGAGCGCTAGGTCTGAGAGGACGGCCTTGTCGTCAGTGCGTGACCTTGCTCGCCGACGATGAGTGCGTCAACGCTACACGTCCTTTTCTTCCCCAACGAATCTGTGACCACCGATGAGGAGGGAGAAAGGGGCCGTCTTTTTTAGATCTGGAGAGAGGGTGGTAGTGTGAGAACCAAGTGGGCAGCCCTTAGCAAGAAAGTGCTGAAGCTCCAGCCTATATATCTTTTTTATACTACTAGTACTGGAGGTGGGGTAGTGGTAGAGTAGTTTATATTTTCTCTGCGTACAATACCAGTTAGTCGTGCTTCAAAACTGATCAGCACGCCATTAAAAAAATAAAGGTTGATAACTAATGCGGCACCTCGGGCAAACGCGGCCAGATCGCATTTTGCACGAGAAATTACACACCATGTTTTGTTGACATGTGGTCCCGTTCCAACATATCAGTGATACGACGGCGAGTAGTAGGAGTATTTACGAATGGACGTGTAGGCCGGGGTGCCTCTTCGTGAACCATGGCAAACTCGGAACCGTCCACCGACTCTTCGCCTTTCCCTCTCGATTTGGAACTACTGTCGCACGCTCTTCCTCTCCCTCCTCCATTTTCCTTCAACCCTTCACCCTTTCTTCTGCCATTGTTCGATCGTCTTATCCATGGAGGGAACAGGCCAGAAACGACCCCGTTATTCTTGCCTCGATCTGAAAGATGACGTGGTGGAGGAACTCATTGATCGGTGGTACGTCATCACCTCGGCTAGCATGGCAGGTTTGTTCAAGCTCATTCTCGACTCAACTAATAACATCATTGCAAGGAACCCAAGAGTCAAGGAGCGGTTTGATCTCCCCTATCTTCTTCGTCGTGACCCTGATGACTGGCGACGGCACGACGGAGGCCTCGCCCTGTGCAAGTTGATGCCGCTTGATAATGATACGTATGATGTTAAGATGCCATCGCTTGAGGGCAAGGCTTGGGCGGGCGCAGTTGGAGATTGGGTTGTTTACATTGGGTCCAACAGCGAGTGGGAACTTGTGAATGTGTACACTCATCATCGGGTTCCACTTCCAAAACTCTCAGCACACTGCCCAGAGGTTGAGCACACCGGTAATGTATGCACGTTCAAATACGATCATGGTGACTGTCTTCTACGAAAGATAGCAATTTATCGAGTTCCCAACCACTCTTGGAATTACAGCAACTATGATGTTGTTGCTATCTTCGACAAGCTTGTTGCCGTCCTTGATGGTTTCACTTGATGGATATTGCTCAAAAATCAGTTTCTGTACACGGATGAGTACTGTGATGCAATTCAATACGAGGGACTTGTGTTTGCTGCCACCACTCGTGGCACTGTTTTTGCATGGCATCCTAGTAGTTTCGGTACGTTTGTCTTCCACCATAATTATAATTATTTCATCCACATGCATGCGGGTTAGCAAGTTTCCCTTTACTAATTAACCTTCTTCTTGTGTTTCCAAGGTCTTGTGAACATCCCACCACCTATACTTGAAAATTTTTATAACCAAGGGGGAGATGCCGATGGTGATGATCACGAGCATCACCCATATAATCTGTGGCACCTAGCAACTAATTCTGATGGATCACCTCTTCTTGTGTGTATACAGCCCACTGATGATGTTACTGGTAAGGAAGCAGGTGTCTCCCATGGTCGCACTCTTCGGACCTATTCCAACACCCGTTGCATGGTATTCGGGATGGATACTAGTGTGCTAGCGCCAACTCCTTCTCCCTGGCACAGAATTGATAGTCTTGGAGAAAACTCGCTCTTCCTTGGACAAAACTATCCGATGATGGTGAAAGGCGATCCAACTGCTATTGACACATTTATGAGAAGCAACTGTGTCTATACCTCGCACATTTGGGTGGTTCCCTACCCTGGTACTGATATAGTAGGCCGCTTCAGCCTGGATGATCAGTCCTGCGTTGGTCTCCAGATCGACAACGGATGGCCCGTCCCAGAGAATCACTTGTGGTTCAAAGCAAGCGTTTCCAACACCGCGGAATGGTTGAGTTGAAGTTCATTTCATGGCTTGTTATTTGTTGTGTGGTGAAAACTTTAGTATTTATAATGTATCCTCGTTGTCGATGTGGGTTGATGACCTGTTGTATGTAATAAAATGATATGCCTGTGATAAACTTACTAAATTTATGAATGGCTTTCGAGTCGCTTCTCTGAGTGAGTGGTGCGACGAGGCAAAAATATATTTTCCGAATACATAATTGTACGTGCATTGCAACAAGTTATCGGATGAGGCCAATCAACAATAGTAGTACACTATTTGTACTAGCTTCACATGCTTCGCGCGTCGGGCGGGTGTTTTTACTGTAGCCATATGTTAATGTGTTCGTTGTACGTAACCAGCACCTCGAATCCTCGATACTAGTATACTATATAGTAGGAGTAAGTAGTAGGAGTAGTAGGGTGGCATGGGCCAGAACAAGCATTCACATCCAGGAGTACGACACACGCCACCACCACGACATCCATCTGACACCATATTATTTCTTGGAGTTCGTGCTAGATCAATCTCTTCAACCTCGTCGTTTCTCTACTTCAGCCATCGCGCGGTGGGCGAGGTGGGGGTTTGCCGATAGTCGGTTTCCTTAACTGCGGTCCCACTTGTAAGGCCATCTCCAACACATGACCCCAAACGCACCTCCGTTTTGCATGAACTCCAATGATAATTTTGACTAGAAAAGCAAGACCAAAGAAAACAAGAACCACAAGAATACATTTCACTACTCCTGTAAGTTGGATTAGTGCCTTCTCGATGCATTCATTGTTGATCTGCGGAGGCTCGATCTTGCGTCCGTGCTAGCTAAAAGTGATAGAACATCTACTAAATTGCACTCTATCAATATATGGATGTACTCTTCTTCCCAATACAAAAACTTGCATCCATTCTACTCCCTCCGTTGCACAATACATGCCTTCTATTTGTCAAAATATATATGTATCTAGACATGTCTTAGTATATAGGTACATCCATTTTTGGACAAATGGAAGTCAAGTATTTTGGAACAGAGGGAGTACATAATAAAAATTTTAAGTTAGCACAACTAGTCTAATCCGAGAGCAGAACCGAAGATTTGGTCGGGTTCTTCCTCCTTTTGCCGACACGTGGGACATCCAGCATCCAGGTCGTGTCATGAAAGAAAATAGAGTGGTAGTTGAAGCCACGAGATGTGCATCTTGGGTTAAACTGCAAATAGAATCTTACTACTCTTGAGTAACTCCAAAAGCGGCCACCGAAGATCTTTATTGGATTTGTTTTTCATCACCAGCACGTTGAGGTGAAAGATGTGCAGGTTGAGTGGGTCCTCTTGCATTTTTACTGACATGTGGGGCCACATGTGAGCAAACAGACGATGGGCTCTGTGCGTCCGCTGGCTGGCTGAGAAGAGAGATAGAGGAGGGTTGAGCACGGACTACAGGAAATTTGTTCTACGTGCCTCGATATAGGCTCGATATAGTGGGGTGGCATGGGCCATAACTAGCATTCACGTCTAGCAGTACGGCACACGCCACCCACATGAGTCCCATCCAACACCAATTTTCTTGGAGTCCATGCTACAGCCATCTCTTCTCCCTCTTGTTTTCTCAGCCATTGCACGGTGGGCGGGGTGGGCGTTTGCCTATAGTCGGTTTGCTCAACTGTGGTCCCACTTGTAAGTGAAAATGCAACACCGCACGCATTCCCGCTTGAGCGGCATGCCAAACCAACCGTGTGGGGGTGCGTCGCGAACACGGCAGGCTTTTCCTTTTGAACTTGTAACTTGTAAAATTTGTTTCTACTCCATGGCGCGACCGATAGATAGAAAATAACGATTTTGCCTAGAGTAATGAGAAGTTTGGTTCTGGCGCCGTTCATGCATGGAGTACGTATGAAAATTATGAAGTTGATGCGAAAGGTAAGATAATTACTGTAGTATCATATACTACTACATGGATTTGACGGAAAGATAAAAATACATATGGATCCATCAACGTTCAACGACATCCTCACGCCCTAGTGCGCCGGGTCACCAACCGACGTGTGAGGAGCAGCGGCGTTGGCAGCGAGCTCAACGTGCTTCTGAACAGTGCCGTCCAAGGTTGCCCTGCGCTCCAAGAAGGCCAGCGTCCTATCGTCCTCCTCTTGCATGTAGTAGTCCTTGTGGACGATTTGCGCATAGACGTGGGTGATTATGTCGATGGTGTCTTACTGCGCCAGGCGCTGCGCGGCGAGCGCGATCTCGAGGTGGACATTCTCCGGCGCGACGGCGGGCAGTCGCAGGGCCACCAGTGCGTCAAAGAGATTGTTACCATAGTGGCCGTTGAGGGTGGCGGGCATCGCAGAGCCTGGGCGCGTCGGCTGGAGGCTTACGTCAAAGTCGTCCGCAAGCTTCTTGACGACGGTGAACTTGTCGAGGAAACCGACGAGGACCTCGTCGAACAAGGAGATGAAACTATCGTCCAAGCGGCCCCTCACCCTGGCGGCCTCAAGCAATACTACCTGGAGACGTTCCTCGGTGTCGGGCCACAGGCCGGCGTCGTGGACCATCTGGCACAGCCGGCTGATGCTCGCGCTCATCGCCTCCATGGGTCTAGCGTAGCTTCAAGTCAACTGATCTTGCGATTCGAGTGATCACTCAGCCCTTGGTTAGCATGCGTAGGTGCGTAGGATTTCGTACTACTCCTCGGCCCTCTACTACACCTGCCTTTGGATGTATGATAGGTGGGCCAGCCACCCCCTGGGGCCACGTGTCATTCACCCAAAGGCAGTTGCCATAAGACAATGAAGCTGCGTCCCCTCCGTGCCGGTGCAGTATAGTCATCTCATCGGACCTCTAGTTGGGGCCAAACGAGAGAAGTTTGATGTTTACTGGTTTATTGGTCCCCTTTGCATTTTGCGCCAAGTTTTGACCTTTGATTTAACTAATAAAATGTTAATGCATGTAAACAAAAATGTTGTGTAAGTCACCTTACGAAAACCAAATAATCCCAAAATACTTAGGCACGGTGCATTAAGTCCCTCCTTGTTTCTTATTTCGTGACATATCAACCAATGAGAGATGTGGGCCGTGCATGCTTTCAATGACTTGAGACTACCAAACATGACATGCAGTGTTTAGTTCATTGCATGTAATCCTATTAGTACTCTAGTTAGCAGTAGCAAAAAACATTAAGTTCTCTCGCCGATAGGAATAAAACACCATGTATTTATTTACAGAGGGAGTAGTACATTTTTTGGTGACATGCATTACTAGATATTGCTAGTCAAATACTAAAATCCAGATGGACGTGGTAGTACTCTTAAATCCAGATGGTGGTGCTACTAGTACTAGTAGTAGTACTACCAATGTAGTAGTAGGAGTGCTAGCACTATACTACCCGTTGGTCAAATTATTACGTGCTGCTCCTCACAGTTAAGTGACAAGACCCTGCGCCGGAGATGACACCTGAGTATAGGCGCCGTGTTTGGCATACCATAGTCAGCCTCACCATCTGCAGTCACTATCATCATGGCTGTAGAGCTAGCCTGCTTACAGCTAGCCCTGTTCGACATAATTTCCCGTGCGTAGATGCCCGTGCATTGCACAGAACACTAAGATTGGGGGTGGACGGCTCCGGCAGCGGCCATCGCGCCAGATATTTCCACGGCCTTCTACTCCTAGATGTGGTGGGGAGGAGATGAGGCTGATTGTGAGAGACAAGGAGTTGTTTGTAAATAGGGAACAAGTGTGGGCATCTTTTTGCAAAAATGGAGAAGCTTGGTTTGTATGCGTCAGATCTAGATCCGACGGGTATTGGTGAAAGATGGGAGACACAACATCATCACCAACTCGGGACCTATTTGATTCGCAGTATTTTGAAAACGCAGGAATAGGACATGACAATATTACAAGTTTCAAACTGATATTACAAATGTTAGGAGTAATGCTGCACCTACGAAGAGGGAATTACTAGGAAGTTTACGTAAGAACTTTCGTTACTTTAGGTGGATGCAGCATTATCGTACAACCTAAAATCCACTGCCCTGACAAGTCACTAATGGCCAAATAAGTTTTTGAGTCTCTGGCCACTTGATGTTTCAAAAACAAATTCAGCTTCTGCGGAGAGTTTATCATTTAGGCTTAGACGCTTGCGGTGATCAGCACGCCATTCATTGTTGCGCCAGAGAACGCCAAACCTCATTACCTTGAGCACACTTGCCTCCAGAACAAAGAACCTGGCCAATTTAATCTCAAATGTGCTGCCTCGGTAGTCGATCAAATCAATTTCTGTAAGATGGAGATCAAGGTATTCGATGAGATTGTTATAGTGCAGCACATTTTTCACTTTTGGGTCTTTTTTTATCTGCAAAAGAAGAGAACATATTAGAGCAGCTGGCTGCATAAGATTTCCGTGTCATCAACAGGTACCAATATCATTCGCTCATACGATAGGGTTGGATGGCTAGTGATATTTTTTCACTCTCTCTCTCTCTCTCTTTCTGTTTCCTCTCATTTAACTAGGAGCACGTGAAGAGCTTGGGCATTTGTTGCCTTCTACTATGTGGCCGATGCCATATTTCGCAAAAGTATGCCACATAACACGCATCGATGTCAAATCAAAAGATTTTGGCACCGCTCTCGCGATGTGAGAGAGTTGGCACCGTTGTGCACACAGGCCCACATGTATAAACAAATCAATCAAACCAACTACACCAGTCTCTCACTCTCCCAAACAAGTGGTTTTTATTGCCTCAGTCCTCTCTCTCCCACATAGTGTTTTTCATTGCGTGAGTTAATTTGGCACTAGAGCAAAGTAGGTGATCCAGATTGGGACACCAGGTGAGAAATGGAGGGGCATTGATGCCAAATGCATCACAAGTGAATTTGGCACATGTTTTGGCCTACATAGCCCATTTTTGTAATAGTACCTCGTATCTAGTATAAAATTTTGACCATAGATTTACCTAAGAAAATGCCAATGCATGTCACTAAAAATTACACCATTTGAAATTATGTTCAAATACGAATCCAACGATATAGTTCTTAGTGACATGCATTAACATTTTGTCAGTTAAATCTATGGTCAAATTTTGATACTACAAAATTGGAAGAGTAAACCAGGGCAGAGGTAGTACTTGCTCTTAGGGTAACCATAGAGTTACTGGAGTAGTCTAAGTTACTTTCCACTATGACTAGCCTAGGCTACTATAGTAGTACAACATAAAAACGATGCAGGTGATCACGTGAGAAAAAATACTAAAAACATTTCTTTCGGTGCAGTGTGTAGATGCAGTTTTGAACACTACACTTGTCATCGTAATTTGGGAAAATTACGAAAAATTGATTATCGTTTACTTATAGGAAAGAGGTTTCACCTTGATGAGTAGCTTCTCCGTGCATGTAAGGAATCCAACAACTTGATCCAGATTGGGGCTGATAGATTTTAGTGCTAAGATCTTCACTGTGCACATGGACTGCTTCAAGCTTGTGGGAATCATTTTCTGGAAGACGGTCGTAAATACATCAAGAAGAAATTTAAAAATGTGAATTTCAAGAAGACGGAGAAGATGATGAGTGCTGTACCTGAACGATTACGGATCCAATAAAGAGTTCGGAGAATTTGGCACACGAGTACACCAACGCTGTCAATTTCGGCGCGTCAATGACCCTGATTTTTGTTGGACGTTCTAGATCCGATACAAGCAATCTCTCAAGGAAAGGCGCATTCTCAATGACCATAACGTGGAACAGCTGGAGTCATCTCTTCCCAATTGATGTCTTGTTGCAGGGCCAGCAAGACACATAAATCCATCGGAGATTCGTCTAGGCGATGTGGAGGCTAATGAACCCGTGGATCTGCTCAAGACGAAGGTACTCGAGCGCAGTACAGCTGCGGAGCAGGTGCTCCATAGCCTTCTTCGAGATGGCAACGTCAAAGAGGTCGAGCTGCTTGAGTTGAGGGAGAAGAAGAGTGGGCGCGGCATTAATCTGGGGAAGATAGCAGGAGCTGAAGCTGGCGCGGCGCAGCGTTGGCGTGAGGCGGAGCACGGACGGCGGCAGAGAGCGACATCGTCCAGCTTCAAAGCTGAGCTCCTTGAGCTGATCTAGGGCGGGGGATAAGAACCACTCGTCGAACTTGGGTTGGACCTTGCAGTTGGTACTGAACATGCGGATGTCAAGGCGTTTGGCTGGCCCAGGGTGCGATGAAAGGATCTTGGAGACTGCGGCCATCACTACAAAAAAGACACATCCGTGACATTTTGGGCCGAACGAAGTTTTTTTCTGTCATACATATGACACTTCTATGACGATAATTGTGACAAAACCCGGTATCATCATAGATGTGGTGGGCTCCTACTTCTATGACAAAAAATGGGCTTTTCGTCCTGGGCGGGACGGAGACGCAGCTACATGACATTCTTTGGGCCGTCCATGACGGAAAAAACCATGGTAGAAGCGAGGGGGAGGAAAATTTCGGGGAGTTCCCGGTTACTGTGGGAGGTCGGGGGCCGAGCGATGCGCGTTTCTCTCGTACACGTACACTCATGTGTGCGAGGCGTTGGCTCTAACTGAACCTGAGCGATGTGTTGAACTCTAACTGAACCCAAGCGATTGCACTGCAGGCTACGCGTTACTGAACCCGAGCGATCGATCGATGGTTGTTAACTGAACCCGATCGAGCGATTCCTTCGCTACTACTGCTAACTGAAGCCGATCGATGGGATGAACAGTGAGCGTTGCGGGGGGGTTGGATGAACAATGAGCGGTGGCGTTGCCTCTGGATGAACAGGACCCCGTGGTGTGGTGGAGGGCTGGATGAACCGTAGACGGTGGAGGGGTTCCCGTGGAAGGGTGGATGAACATGACCCCATGGTGTGGAGGGCTGGATGAACAGTAGACGGTGGAGGGGTGGTTGAACAAGACCCCGTGGTGTGGAGGGCTGGATGAACAGTAGACGGTGGAGGGGTGCCCATGGAGGGGTGGTTGAACAGGACCCCGTGGTGTGGAGGGCTGGATGAACAGTAGACGGTGGAGGGGTGGTTGAACAGTAGCCAGTGGAGTAGTGCGCGGTGGAGGCTGGATGAACAGGAGCCCTTGGAGGATGGATGAACAGGAGCCCTTGGAGGATGGATGAACAGGAGCCCGTGGAGGCTGGAGGAGGTCGACGGTGGAGATGAACAGTATCCCGTGGGGTCCCGTTTTGTGGTACGCCACACCCCTCCCGATGAACAGGACCCCTGTTTCGACCGTAGCGCTCCAACACAAGTCTGTTTCATCCGTTTTGCGGTACGCCACACCCCTCCCGATCAACAGGACCCCCGTTTTGATCGTAGGAGGTCCGTTTCCTCCGTTTTGCGGTACACCCGACCCCTCCCGATGAACAGGATCCCGTTTCGAACGTGGCCGGTCGAACACAAGGCCGTTTCCTCTGTTCTGCGGTACGCCAGGCCTCGTTTCCATCGCCTGTTCCGTCCAAGCCCTCCCGATGAACACGACGCATTCCGTTGCCTCCCCATAAACACGACGCATTCCGTTGCCTCCCCATGAACACGACGACGATGCTGTTTCTCCGTTCTGACCCAGCCATGTACACGAGCCCTGGCTGTACATATGCGCGAGTAGGCATTCGAGACCCCGCCCGTATGTACACATACATGGCCGTATTTTCTTTCTTGCACCCTGGCCGCTGTACATACGTGTAAATGCTACATGCGCGCCTCTACTACGACATGTGCGTGCCTCTACTACGATACGTGCGCGCCTCTACTACGACACATGCGTGCCTCTACTACGACACGTTCGCGACCAGAATGACAACGCTACTTACGCTTCGACCAGGTGGGTCCCGACTGTCAGGCACTTCCTTGCCTACGAAGATGTAGCTGGTGGGTCCCAGCAGTCAGGGGGAATCGTTTTTTTTGCGAAATACGGTGGCCCGTCCGGTGGGTCCCGCTGTCAGGTGGATGAATAATTATTTTGCACGTAATAAGGAGGCACTTCCTTGCTGCGGCCGTGGACCTAGTTGTCAGCCTCTCCACGTACAGTCCACGTCCGATGGAAGCCGTTCCTTGACCACGTTGACCATGCCGCGCCGAGAGCACCAGGGCGGTGGACAACGGCGAGGCCTAGGAAGGGGACGACGTGGAGCCGGGGAAGACGTGGCAGTGGATACCCACGCGTAGAGGAGTACGAGGGTTCACTGGTTCGCTGCGGTGTGAGGCTACCGTCGCCGCAGAATAACAGGGGGTGTGGGTGAGTAGAGGGATGGCCTGGCCAGCGGTGGGAGTAGTAGGGGGCGATGAGGCCTCCGCCGCTTCGCAGCCGGCCACGGGAGGCAGGAGCATGAGGCATGACCGGCGCTGGTTTGGGCGGCTAGAGCAAGAAGACCAGAGGTTGAAGAAGCACTACGACCGTTGGATGGACATCGTATAGTCACTTGAGCTAGAATCGTGCATATTGACTAAGTTGACAAAGCGCTCCATCCCTGTCAACTTAGTAGGCCCACAAGTCAGCCTGCCACTATACTGGGTCCTAGCTAGCAGGGGGGTATTCATTTTTTGAGCGTAATAAGGAGGCACTTCCTTGCGTGCGAAGATATAGCTGGTGGGTCCGAGCTGTCAGCAGCGGTAACATTTTTTTCACGAAATACAGAGGCCCTTTCGATGGGTCCCTGATGTCAGGGGAGGAATCATTATTTTGCGCGTAATAAGGAGACATTTCCTTGCATGCGGCCGTGGGCCCAGCTGTCGGCCTCTCCACGTACAGTCCACTTCAGATGCATGTCGGTCGTTGATCATGTTGACCACGCCGCGCTGAGAGCACCAGGGCGGTGGACGACGATGATGCCTAGGAAGGGGACGACACGGAGGCAGGGAAGACTCGGCAGTTGTTTCCCACGCGGAGGGGAGTACGACTGTACGAGGGTTTACTGGTTCGTCCGCCGTCGCCGGAGAATAACAGCAGGTGTGGGTGAGTAGAGGGACGGCTAGGCCAGCGATGGGAGTACGGTTGGGCGGTGAGGCCTGCGCGGCAGCACAGCCGGCCACGAGGAGGAGGGAGCAGGCAGTCCCGCTGGCGCTTGTTTGAGCGGCTGGAGCAGGAAGAGCAGAGATTGAAGAAGCATGACGGCCGTTGGATGGACATCCAACAGTCAGTGCTTGTGCGTCAACCTTTTTTAGGAAAGCCTCAAATCTGTGGAAAACAACATACAACCCATCTGCCATTATTTCTAATAATTTACAGCCCATTTGCTAATTCTTAAGGTTTTTTGGAGCCCATATTCTTTTTGTTAGCATTACAGCCCATATTGTGGCCACGGTTAAAAAATTAACGAAATTTTGCATATTTTGGTGCGGTCCGAACTGTTTTTAATCCCGAAATTTGACCCACATTCAAACTGATTTTAAAAATAAATGTATATCAATATAAAATCCAACTAATTCTCCACTCATAAAAATTTATGTAATTTAAAATCTCAAAATGAAAAAAAAGATATTTTAAACTAATTGCCGGTTTGATGTGTTCTAAAAATGTACAACCCATTTCTCATTACTGATGGGCCATTTTCTCGACCAGCCGAATGAAGCTCTCCTCGTATTGAAAGATTTGCAGCCCAATAGGCCTGACAAAGCGACATACTTGGCAAATCACAAAAAACCGGGCTGTGGCCGTGGACCCAACTGTCAGCCTCTCCACGTACAGTACTCTTCCGATGGAAGTCAGTCGTTGACCACATTAACCACGCCGCGCCGAGAGCACCAAGGCGGTGGACGACGGCGAGGCCTAGGAAGGGGACGATGCGGAGCCGGGGAAGACGCGACAGTGGATGCCCACGCGGAGAGGAGTACGAGGGTTCACTGGTTCGGCTGCGGCGTGAGGCTGCCGTCGCCGCAGAATAACAGGGGGTGTGGGTGAGTAGAGGGATAGCATGGGCCAGCGGTGGGAGTAGTAGGGGGCGGTGAGGCCTCCGCGGCATCACAGCCGGCCATGAGAGGCAGGAGCACGCGGCACGACCGGCGCAACTTTGGGCGGCTGGAGCAAGAAGACCAGAGGTTGAAGAAGCACTAGAGCCGTTGGATGGACATCGTACGGTCACTGGAGCTAGAATCATTCATATTGACTAAGTTGACAAAGCCCTCCATCCTCATCAACTTAGTAGGCCCACAAGTCAGCCTCCCACTAGGTTGGTTCCCAGCTAGCAGGGGGAGTATTCATTTTTCTGTGCGTAATAAGGAGGCACTTCTGGTGGGTCCGAGCTGATAACGGGGGGGGGACGTATTTTTTCACGAAATACTGTGGTCCATCCGGTGGGTCCCAGCAGTCAGGGGCAAACCTTTTTTTCACGAAATACGGTGGCCCGTCCGGTGGGTCCCAGCAGTCAGGGGGGAAACGTTTTTTCCGCGAAATACTGGTGGCCCGTTCGGTGGGTCCCTGCTGTTAGGTGGAGGAATAATTATTTTGCGTGTAATAAGGAGGCACTTCCTTGCAGCTGTCGTGGACCCAGCTGTCAGCCTCTCCACGTACAGTACTCTTCCGATGGGAGTCGGTCGTTGACCACATTGACCACGCCGCACCGAGAGCACCACGGCAGTGGACGACGGCAAGGCCTAGGAAGGGGACGACGCGGAGCCGGGGAAGACGCGGCAGTGGATGCCCACGCAGAGAGGAGTACGAGGGTTCACTAGTTCGGCTGCGATGTGAGGCTGCCATCACTGCAGAATAACAGGGGGAGTGGGTGAGTGGAGGGATGGCCTGACCATAGGTGGGAGTTGTATGGGGACGGTGAGGCCTCCGCGGCAGCACAGCCGGCCACGGGAGTCAGGAGCATGCGGCACGACCGGCGCTGCTTTGGGTGGCTGGGGCAAGAAGACCAGAGGTTGAAGAAGCACTACGGCCGTTGGATGGACATCATTGACCACGCCGCGCCGAGAGCACGAGGGCGGTGGACGACGGCAAGGCCTACGAAGGGAACGACATGGAGCCGGGGAAGATACGGCAGTGGCTGCCCACGCTGTGGAGAGTACAAGGGTTGATTGGTTTGGCTGCCGTCGCCGGAAAATAACAGGAGGTGTGGGTGAGTAGAGGGATAGACAGGCCAGGGATGCGAGTATGATGGGGCCGTGAGGCCTTCCCGGCAGCACTGCCGGCCACGGGAGGCGGGAGCAGGCGGTTCTGACGACGCTGGTTTGGGCGGCTGGGGCAGGAAGATCAGAGACTGAAGAAGCATGATTGCCATTAGATTGACATCTAACGGTCTGACGCTGGTAGAGTCGATTGTTGACTAAGTTTCTTTTTTGAGAAACCTTGTGTAAGCATGAACTTAGTAGGCCCACAAGTCAGCCTCCAAATCTGTGGCAGACAACATAAAGCCCATTTGCTATTTTTTTATAATTTGCAGCCCATTTGCTAATTCTTAAGTAATTTATTACAGCCCATTTTCTGCTTTTCTGCCCAGGACCACAGTCAAAAAAGTCCAACCTTATTTTGCATATTTCGGTGGAGTCCGACCTATTGTAATCCCGAAATGATAAACATTTTTTTAAGAACTTATTGATTTGCCAAAAAAATCATTTTGTTTTTGTAAGCAAATAAGACGTGAGACAATTTAGTTGGTTTAAGGGAAAATTAGTGGTAAAAAATCAGCGCTGGGTGGGAAAGAACAACAAAAATAAGGATGTAAATATGAAAAGGGAATTTTATGTGTTTTCAATATAATGATACGTGTATATGAACTAGTAAAACTATAGGTAGAGATTAGAAAACGGATGTAGGACATGCGTTTCAAGAAGAAAATAGAACTAGGCTGTGTGTTTGATTCAGTAAAAAAACTACCTACGGATGTTGTAAGAAAAAATATAACTAACGCTGGCGGGCCAGAGGCCAGTAGATACCTGCTGGATCTTTGTGCCCCGTTGTCATCATGGGCTGGGCCTGTTAAAAACAAAACAACCCTGGGCAATCTACAGCCTAGTTGAAACTTGCTCGACCTGAAAAAACAATATACGTGCTCAATAAACGAGAGAATTCTGCAAGTACAGACTGATAACTGGGATGCAGCACGGATATTTTTTTATCGTGATAATAAGTGGATGCACTTGTTTCGAAAAAATCGGAGAACTGGGAATTCGAACGGAGGGTGCTTATGCTACCCATCAAATAAAAATCAGGTGCCTAAAAATTCGTTTCGAAACAAATGATTCAGTTTTATATCCACGTCGACCCTCGGCATGATGGTTGGAAGCAAATGCAAGTTCATACCAAAAGATCGTTAACAACAATACCAACTTGCGGACGACAAGGTAGTACAACTACCAATATCAAACTAACTTATAATGTTTTTACTCCTGGCCCTAGTGTTCGTCTGGTAGAAAATCTTGCAGAGGACCACCTCCCTCTCCTTCTCTTGCTCCAGGTCCCCAAGGTGGTACTGGTGCATCACCTAGTTGGTCCTCTACTGGTCGAAGTTCTTGTTGGTGTGCAGCACCAGAACCTTTTTTGCTGCCCGTCTGCCGGCCGTTGACCATCACCGGCAAGGTATTGCCGGTCTTGTGCCACATCACGTGCATGTCGCACTCCGACTGTATCTTCCGACGCGTCCACGCGCCCCTTTTGAACACCCTGGAATTGCGCTGGAAGAAATGCTTCCTTAGGCCACTCAGTGTGATACCTGCAGTATTGTGGAATACAGGTTTTAGTGTACCTAGTTGGCATTTTCATAACATTTTTGGCATGTTATAGTCACTTGTTTCACTTTTTATTAACTGTCAAATTGTAATTGCTTCACCAGGTCTGCGTCTAAAAAGAAAAATAGAGCTATAAACAAAGGAATATGTTTGTGCAAGTAGACGGCCGATCGGTGTCTTACCTGGAAGTTTCTCAGGTTGGGTGTAACATATGCCGTGCTCGCTATCGATGGTTGGTATGAACAAATCTATGAGAGACTGAAATCTCGTGCTGTCAGCACTCACTTTGGCCTCAAGGTGCTCGATCAGCTCCTAATCCGTGGGATCAAACTTGACGCTAGCCGGCAGCACGGGCCAATCCTTCTTCGACTTGCATCGGTAACTCCAGTTATATGGTACTCAATGTATGATCAATCGACTGTTTTAAGTGAATGATGAAATATTTCGACAGATAAGTGGTACTCCAAATCTGAAGTCTAGAATACCTGAACACGCCGCCGGGATTCTTGTGTCACCTCACGCGCAGCGTGTTGTCACGTCAATTCAATGTGTGGACATGATGAATAATTTGACCGACGTATACTAGTACTGCTACTGTACTACTTACTAGTCGTATTTAGTGTCAAGATTTATACATAGGTTTAACTAACAAGTACGCACTTGAAGCCTAACATATATATATATATATATATATATATATATATATATATATATATATATATATATATATATGGCTTCTGCACAGCATCTCCATCATCATTATGCACTGCTTCAGAAAGCGCGCTTATATTAGAGGAAAGGTCGGTTAGCCAATACGGATCGATATCGTCCACGATTTTATTAATCTCAACGCCAGTACATCCTACGCAGGTGAGTTAGGATGCACTTGATCCTAGGAAGGTTTCTATCCTTCAAACCAGAGGAGTGCTTCAAACTAACAACAATACATAATATCCAACAAAAGAGGGTCATGCCACAGCAGCAGAATACATGGCTTAGTCTAGATATCAGCACGAATCAAGTTGTGCATATTTGTTGTTGGCATGAACCACATCGCCACATGTCGGGTTTGCAAAAGCCATCCATCGCATGGAAGCTTGATGCCTTTCACACACTGAAGATTATCTGGCAACAAGCTGTGTCGACGAATCTCTGGATATGGTGATTCATGAAACCCATGGTATGATGTGTAAACACAGCCCCCTCGTGAATGGAAGTTGCATAGCACAGTAATCATCGCCGGTGATATGATCGATGATTGGTTGGATGATCGGATAATTGAGCCCGAGGAACAAGGAGTGGTTGCCGAGGCTGTAAACCCGCCTCCAGTTGAATACGCCTGGCCCAACGGAGATAGGATCTTTCTCGAACACAAAGCAGCCATAGCCATCAATGTCACAAACGCCCCACGCATTGTACTGCATGTGGTTTGATGTAATGGTTTGGTCAATTTGGTACGTGCGAATGAGCATGAAATGACCGCCGTCAGCTGAACGAGCGATAAAACACCACCCATCGGCTGGTATGATTCCAGGTCCTGGAATCATGAAGGCCAACGCATTTGCGTCTGCTGCAACAATTCAAACTGGAGACCAAAAGGATAAAAATAAACAATCATGTTCAGAGTATGTGTGGAATTAAGATTATTATAACAGTGACACATATCATAGACAGAGAATTGCAATGCCGTGGTCATAATCATACCCCAAGTTAAAAAAATAAGTCAATGGCTTTCATATTCTAGCAATATGTCATGGTTGAAACATCATGTAACAATGAGAGGAAAATAGCTATGACAGCGCCTACTCATATTCTACCATAGCACTTACTACTACTGTTCTCATATCAACTCTAAGCAATAACATGTGTTGTTATAAAAATCTTGTAAACGAGAGTAACATATAGCAATCATGATGTTATGCTCATAATATGTATTCTAACAATCATTAGATGCCAATTGTTCTCATATCAACTCTAACAATAACATGTGTGGTCATAAAAATCTGGGAAATGAGAGGAACATATAGCAATGATGTGGTTACAGACATGCTATGCATTCTAAATTTGTAACAAATGAATAGGCAGTCGTATTCATAAGGTAAAGATGAGATGAGATAGAACAATTACACGACGATAGATTCCATCAATATAGGTAGCCAATCTGTGCGTCGACCGCGTAAACGATGCCATCATGCACTATAGCATCGGACAGAAATGTTTCCTCAACGGGAGTGATGATGAGCCATAACCATGTATGGCGACCGTATTCCAGATAGACTAATCCCTTGTTGAACAAGGCAATGAGCTTGTAATCCATGTAGTCTTCTGATGGTGTGGGCACTTCGCAGATTACAACTTTCTGCAAACAGATGTCGAGCCAAAAGCTTGACGTGTCTCGTGCGTAGTAGGCAGGACTGTCTGGCGGGCCACGAGGCTCGATGACGGCGGTATCCAACGATGGAAGTGTGGTCTCTCGCTGGGTGTAGATATCCACGAGACGCCATGGACTACCGGTGTGGTGGATGAGGACGATCCAGTTGGCCTTCATGCCCGCCCAGTAGTGGCCGCACATGAAGGATAGGTGGACGGGTAGTGGTAGCATGTCGAGGGGCACCACGGCAACCTCCGTAGGATCGTCAAGTCGGTGTCTGGGCCACCTGCGAGGATCGGGCATCAGCAAGCAGGGTGTCTTGAAAAGAGTCGGCCGGTTGTAGACGAGTAGACGGTACAAAGACACCAAGCATGCGGCCAGACGGACAGTGCTGAGTAGGTCCATATGACTACAGATCTGCTCAAAGAGAACATCGGGGAGGGAATTCCAATCACGGCTCTGCGTGTCAGTCGGTTCTGCCATTGGGGTTTTCGGGGCCTGCGAGCCAGCGGGGAAGTGGATTCGGGCGGGTGAGCGAAGAAGCTTCTCCTCGTGTGGCCGAGCAGTGAGTGGGGGGATATGGTACGCGCGAGCTACCAAGGAAGATGGCGCGGGCGGGCGAGCAGTGAGCGGGGGTAAATGGTGTGCGGCTGACGATGGGGAAGAGAGGAGGAAGAAGAAGAGAGGAGGAAGAAGAGTGGAAGACGGGGAAGAAAGTGCATTCAATCTCAATTCTACTACTCCCTCTGTCTAGGTGTGTAAGTCACCTTACGAAAACCAAATAATCCCAAAGCACTTAGGCACCGTACATTAACTCCCTTCTCATTTTTTGTTTTGTGGCATATCAACCAATAAGATATGTGGGCTGTGCATGCTTTCAATGACTTGAGACTACCAAACATAACCGACTGATTTAGTAACATCAACATGCTGGTTCAGCTTATTAATTACGTGTCCCATCTGCTACAGTGTGTACTGTCACTTCACTGCGAAGACTAGTTGAATAGTTCTCTCTAACCGAGATGGGGAATAAATGGACCGCGAGGACTTCCTTTCTACAGTATCCCTATGACTCTACGCTCACTTCACTCATTTTGCTCCGTACCTAGTCACTTGTTGAAATCTATAGCCAAATGGACATGTCAATGGGAGGGAGTAAGCCCCATGCATGCATGCAACATGCAACACTCACACGTGCACATGGACGCACGCAACACTCACGCACCCATGCGGCACACAGCACACGATGCAACACACACGCTCACGCTCAAGTGCTCAACCTACTCCGTACGTCTGTGAAAGACTGTATATTTAGAGATTTACACATTTACCAGGGCATAATTAATGCCAAAAAGTAGCAGACTTATATGTGCATGCAACCATTGAGATAAGAAGATTAAATGAAGGCCGTTGCATGCTGTAATTAAGGATAGACATGTAGCCTATACCTACAGCACAAGTTGGTGCATTAGTTAATCAATATCGATTTAGATTAAAGGCTAAACACATTGGAAGTGTAGATGTACATCATGTAGTACACTCTTTGTTGGAAGACCGAGGGAGGACACGTTCATGCACTCACATACACAACCAAGGCGGTTCGCGCGCAAGGGTTGGACTCGTGTCGCGCCTGCGTAAAGTTTTGTTTAACTGATTTCTTTGCTCTGCCAACTGACATGTGGGACCCAGAAACCAGGTGACAATTTAACCAGTCAACAAAGTGCCACGTCGACTATGTGGCCGGTCAGTAGGGTGCAATACGGTGCTCTACGATGAGCTAGTGATCCCATAATCGCCGCAAAACTATATATAGTGACCGTAAAGAGCGTACTGTTACATACGTTGACCGCCAGTGTATTTTATCGTTTCAAATTAAGCCATATTAATCGGAAAGGACGCAGTATGAACTACTACTACTAGTACTAGTACTGCTTTGATGTGTCCTGTCAACTCGCCAAACGAGGAGAAGCTTGCTTACTACGCCTCTCCCTCGCCCACGCGTGCGGTGGTTCACAGGACGAGGAGAGGGTTTTGACTATAGCGCCCTCTCCCTCTCCCTCTCCCTCTCGCTCGCCCTCGCCCTCGCGGTGGACGTGCAGCAGTTCAATCGGTGTCAGATTGCTAGAAGCATATTGTACTGTAGTATCATCATTGTTGGACCTTCCGAAGAGGCGAAGAGCCAAGTGCAAGGTTCACACGAGTACGAACTGTTGAACCTCCCGAAGAGGCAAAGAGCCAAGCGCAAGGTTTTATAGGAGTTGTCGTCCTAGTAGGAGTGTACTAGTACAACTATAGAGAACGATGCTACTGTATGATGCCGCCACGTCACGTATATCCAAAGCTGTGCCACCTTTTTTTCTCAAAGAGCATGTTGGAGCCCATGCAACAACCACACAAGTTGCACGTACACATAACACATTTACTAGTAATAAATTCTAAAGGACAAATGCCAGTATGCCACACAAGTTCATCTCCAACTCATGTGATAAATTTGTGCACGACTAGTCTACATATATTCACAGCGCTACCGTCCACAATTACCGTACTCCACATACACGTTATAGATGGGCTACATGTCCTCCTCCAGGTTCCAGTCCCAGGTGTTCTTCATGGATGGCACGATCCATAGCGGTGGGAAAGGGAATCATTGCCGCAGCTTTCTAGTCCGATTCCACACCATGGAGACTCATCCAAGCTGAAGCGGCATAAATCAGGGATAGTGTGTCCCAGCATGTCGTTCATCCGGCAGTGCGCACTGAAGACACAACCATGCTTCATGAACGGCAGGCCTTCTGTGTCATGCACGGAAGGTGGCATCCGCTTCACAATGGGGTAGCTGTCCCTGATGAAAAGCGAGTACTCTCCAAGAGTGTTCCTCGGCACCCACATAGCATCACGGGGGTCGAACTCGGCGCCGTTCATCTGGTACACGCGGCATCCCAGATCCGGACACATGGTGACATACATAGTCAAGGTCCATGCATAATAATGTTGTGCTCAAATGTGGCGGTCAGTAATACTGTGCAGCAAATAGTACTACTCTGGTATAGAGGAAGTAAAATAACCGGTTATTATATATAGCCACTCTTGGCTACATGGATGAGATAGTAAGACATGGAAAAACAAAAATGGTGGCAGCTAGTGGGTTCAAGTCTTCAAGGGACTAGCTAGCTATACGCGTCCTCCAAGGTAAAAAGTACTCCTACTAGTACTACAAAGTATACTATTAGTACAACAATGAAAGAGAAGGAGAGAGGGTTAAAAAAGGGAATACCTGGGTAGATGGTGACGGTCCGATCGTGGTAGATTATGTGACCATGTTGCACATCAGTGGTACCATGGGTAACGACTGCTAAGATAGTTGATCCCAATATGCCAAAGTCAGCTACAAGGTTCCAGGTTAGACCAAATCGCGGATGCAAATGCACATCCAGGATCGGTGATCTTATTTTAATCGGGGGATGACTGGTCCCTGCAAAATAATGGAGTACCGTTAGGGATGCAAATGATGGTTTGTGCATTCCGTTTGTAATCTCCCGTACCATAGGATGTCAACCAGATGAAACAAGTCCCTTGGCTTGTCACCGCGAAGATGCGACCTAGATGGCGCACGGTGTCTTCGAACGTGTAGGGGTACAAATCTGCCGCCGCCAACATGCGCCAGCCTCTGCCGTTACTGCCTCCTGCATTGATGGCAATCCTTATGTCGAACACCGCGATGAGATAGTAATCGTCGTAGCCGCGTCGCTTTGTCGGCAGGTCCGCAATTGCTATCTTCTTCAATCTCATGTAGGCATCATCATACGTATTCTTGCCCAGCCAGTCCGGAAGGCCGATCCCAATGGTGGAGAAGGGGTCTACGGAACGGCCGCACTGCTGTGGATGTTGTGCAAAATGATGGTGGTATCCGGCTGGAGGTATGCAAGCCAATCTTTGTTGGCACCGACCCAGACCTATATATAAGACGGTGGGCAGCGGAGAAATTACGGGATGGAAATAGTATAACTATGTACTACATGATCAAACTCCATTACTGACCTGCTCATCGGACAAAATCCGACTACCTCTCAACGTCGGCAACTCTAGCGGAGTCAACGTGCAACCCTGGCCAGGGAGCAGTGGACTGTTCGAAGGATTGTCCCATAGAAGAACCTTCTCCTCGAGTATGCATGGAAGACCAACAAGCATGGCCTGTTTAAGCAGCGTCTTGAAAAAGTTGGTGCAGGAAGCACCGAGTCTTGGGGCGATGAGGACGTCGGAGCGGCATGTGATTTCTCCCACAGGATCGTCGTCCAAGGTCTCCCAGCCCCGACGAGGAGGAGAACTGACTGGCGAATCCATGGGAGTAGCGACGAACTGCCTTCTCTTCGGGGGGAGGGGAACTGGCGAGGAGGAGATAAGAGCGTAGTAACCGCAGGGCCTCGTCCCTTCCAACTATAGATCGTTCCTCAGCGAAGGGGTGAGGCTATTATTTACTACTAGTACTCCCTCCGATTCTTTTTTACTCTGCGCATAAGAGCAGACCCGAATACCAAGGCAGGGGCTCGCTGCATGCTTTCTGGATGGAAATACCCCTGGCGCATGGATGGGAGGAGTTAGCAGCTATAAATGCCCCATGCAGCCCATTGGCTGTCCGCTCGCGTTCTCCTCTCTCCGCATGCTGCATGGATGTCTCCCTCTCTCTCACATGACCGCATGCGGTGGTGCTGGCCTATGAGAAGCTCGCGTGGAGATAGCAATCTTCTCTCCAGAAGTGATTTTTTTGAAAGAAAGGGATTATGGAACGTTATGGGATTGCATTATACTGTAAATAATAGCACTAGTAAGAAATTTTTGGCACTAGGTAGTAGTTTTTGGCGTGGATTAAGAAATTTTGGGTATGTTTTTACCATTTTTTGTACACGCCAACTAGTGTCAAAAAACGCCTTACATTATGTGACGGAGGAGTACGTACTTGTACTGTAGCAGTGCTAGTACTACTTTTCTCAACTAGTAGTGCGATGTACTATACTTCTAGTCTAGTCTAGTATAGTGCACCAGTTTTGAACTCTTGAATCTCAGGGCCAAGGAGCTACAGTTGGAAGTGGAGGGTACTATTGTTCTCTAGAACCATCGTTGTACTATCAATGCAGGGGAAGTACACCTGCGTAGTGGCCTAGTGGGTACTCTCGGTGCTCTATTCAGCCGCTCCTCTCACGTAGCTGGCCTACTCAGCCGCTCCTCTCATGCACACACTAGCAGCCTGTTTATCAGCGACGGGTACTGCGGGGGCAGAACATTTGAGTTATTTGATACAGCGAGACTAGGCTTTTCGCTTCCATTTGTGGAGGTGTCATGGATCTCGTCGAACTTTGTTAGTAGTTCCTTCTTTATGAATGAGATGAAGCAAAGCTTTTGCCTCCATTTCAAAAAAAACACGGCAAGAGGAATTTCTTTTATAGTAGAGCCGATAATGGAGTGAAGTCCATGCATGCAACGCCACAAGCTACAGAGTAGTAGTAGAGCACTTTACGTACAGAGCCATATTGCATAGTTCCCAATTCCCCGCCAGGCTTTTCCGGCTACTCGGGCTTAATTGGGAGGCACTAGTTTAAATATGCTACTAGCTGGAAGCTACAATCGAGGTGCGGCTAGGGCGAGCACGCGAGCCACGGGATGCTGGGAAGGAAAACCCGTTCACGTGGCTAGGCTGTCCAGTGCACCCAGATTGTGGGGCCGCACGTCCGTTTGACTTCAAATCTCAAACTACCCGTGTAAAATATTGGCTCGCAACGAAGTGTAGTAGTACTATTTTTTTAAAAGGCCGCCGTGCGTTCGGCCGGGATCGAACCCACAAAATGAGGTATACACTCCCATGACCACTAGTTGTACTTGTTGGAGTACAACGCAACCTAGAATCGCCTTTTGTCGCTAGTAGTACGTACATTGTTCCTTACAAGAAACCCCTAAGAGCATGGTTAATAGTATAGCCAGCTGCTGGCTATAAGCCAGTGCCATGTCATCTACATCCCATCTTATAGCCAACATGTAGTAGTAGTTTATTTCTTATAGCCCGCTGACTCAGCTCTATTGTACTTGCTCTAATAATGCAAGAAACCACTAAAATGCCAAGAAACTACTACCACTTGCATATGTGGCAGACATAAGATAAGACTACCTTATCAACCATTGTACATGCTCTTACCAACAAAAATCCTCGAGTGACCTCCTACCTCCGGCCCGTCCACCTAGTCATCCTCGGCCATGGGACGCAGCTACCGCCACCGGCAGAAGGCGAGGTCAAAACCGCCAGCGGTGCGGAGCCCATGTTGCGGCAGCCCGGATGCCAGCTCCGTCCGGCGCTCGCGGCCGCTAGCTAGCCAAGATAGCTCCGTCCAACTGCTTGTCTGCAAGGTTTGCTAGCTAGATTGGCAAGGCAGCGCGGCGGCTTGCTCGCGCTCGCCGCGCTAAGGCCAGCCATATGGCTCGAGTGAAGGCCAGCGCGGCGGCTTGCTTGCTCGTGAGTCATGCTCGGGCCAGCCTGCCAACCCATGCGGAGGCCAGCGCAGCGTCCGGCCTGTCCGGCGGAGCGGCGACCAACTCGCTCATCACTGGCGCCACCGACGAACACGCATCAGTACTGTTTGAAGTATTGTTCAGGAAAAATAATGATTTGAGGGGGAATAACAGGATAGAAGGTCAGATGTGGGTCCCTCGTGTCAATGGTCAAACAAAATGTGTTGGTTTAAGCTGCCTCGTCAGCACGGACATGTGGGCCAACCCTGTCATAAATGGGTTTAAACGAACCTAATCGGTAGGAGTACCAGGTAGTTTTTGGCGTGGATTAAGAAATTTTGGGTATGTTTTTGCTATTTTTTGTACAATAGATTCCTCCTGGGGCTGGTTGAAAGTGGTAGTTTTTTGTTAAATACTCTACATATTGTAAGTAGGAGTGAAAGTTAAGCTTTGGAAGCCAATAAGCAAGGCTAGTTACATAGTGCATATGAGTACATGATTGAAAGTAAATATCAACCATGAGTGACTAATATCTTGACGGAAAACTCGAAACTATGGAATACTAGGAAAAGAAATGCATGGTTGGAAATACTAGCAATGTTCATGTCCGTTGCAATGAATCATAATTAGAATAATACTTATTCACAAACTTGGTACAAAACACTCTAATTTTGATATACATATGTCACTAGAGATATATTATGTTTCAATTAGAATATATTCCTTGGGCTGTTTTGGTGAGGTCAGGGAGGGATGTGGTTGGTTTTAAGATACTAATTATGAGTTTTTCTGCAAATTGGTAGACAAGTGGGATGTTGGTGAGAAAAGGCAACAACTTACCTCACAATCATTAGATGTAGATCTAATGGTCAGAAACGACGGATGCCAGACACACCAGCATCACCAATTTAGTCTTGTGTAGGAGTAATAGCAAGATCCGTGCATTGCACGGAACATCAAGATGCATTTTTTTATAAAACACTTGTTGTGATTGACCCTTAAGGGAGTAATCCCATGTGTAAAAACTAATGATATCTTGAGAAATATGAGATAAGGTGAAGAGGAGTGGGGTGTGGTGGCGGTTGGTGGTCGAACTGAGCGGAGGCACGGGGATTGACGACGCCGGCAGCGGCCACTAGGCCAGTTTGTTCGAGAGGCTTCCTTTCTTAATTGCTCAACAATGAGGTTTGTTGGAGATAAGGATGAACGAGGGAAGGCCTTGTCTGCAAATGTGGAGAGGGGTGCGGGTATCTTTTAGTTTAATTTCCATCCGTCAGATATAGATCGGACGGTCTATATTGCAAGATGGCACACGTACCATCATCACCAACTTGGTTTTTTTATAAGAGAAGAAATATAAGTATGGAGATACAAACGTATTATCGATACTTGCTTCCGTAAACTAGCATCTACATTCTATTCAACGCCTCGGCATGTGGGCCCTTAGCACAATGACTTCTCGACTGTGTAAAACGAAGATTTTCCCGTCGCCGACAAGGAGGGGGTGACGGCGGCGCGCTTTTTGGCTTGCTCTAGTCCTAGTAGTCATACTAGGTGGTCTAAGCACGTGTAGATTTATTATTTTTCACGTCTCGTGTTCGCCGTATTGCCACGACTGTTCATGAATAGACGGTAAGTTATTCACGGGGAAACCCTTGTTGAGCGTGTTTGCAAGAGAGAGAAAGTGTGCGTGTGTGATATGTTAGAGACTGAGGCAATGATAACAGATTCTTTGTGTCTATGTGTGTGGAGGATAGAGAGATACATGTACATGGGGCTTTGTGTTGTGTAACGTGGAGACACATATACATAATTAGAGAGTGAGTGTGTGAGATACACATGCAGACATGAGGAGAGATGAGGATCCAGGTAAATGGGTGTTTGTGCGTGTCTGTGTGTGTTTGTGCACGCGTTTGTGTGTGAGAGGGAGCGAGTGTATGTGGAGTAGAGAGACCACTGATGATGTAAACCTAGTATAAGGGAAGGGGGTGGGGTGACATGTGTAGTAGCGAGATAGCACGGGTGCGGGCGGGGGAGCAGACTATTTGGAAGAGACATTGAGTGTGTGTGGGGGAGAGGGGTGTGAGAGCGAGAGAAAGAGAGAGCTAGCGCCGGAGAGAGAGAGAGGAAGAGAGGGGGCGAGAGGGGTCGTTTGTGTCCATAAATGGTGTATAGATAAGGAGACAATGTTGACGTTGTCCGAAATTGGCCTATGAACGGAGACGCAACAGAAGCGAGTCGTCGTGTGTGTGATAGGGACTTCATGAGAGAGCTAGAATATATGGTGTAGAGAACAATGTGCGAAATCGAGAACGATTATACATTACGGAGCTATGCAAAGAGTCACGACATATATGTATACAGGGAAGGAGCTGGGGCGGGTCCGCATGCGGGAGAGATAGAAAGAGGAGAGTGGTGCACAAGGAGACAAAGTGTGCTTGTTTGCAGTGGGGGTGGTGTGTGAGGTGAGTGCGCGAGAACCACATAACTAGGGAGATAGACGTTTGGGGGCGACGTTTTGTGTGTATGGGAAATATACACTCTACATAGTGCGTGTGCTTGGGTAAGACAGATAGCGGGAGATCTAGAGAGTGAGGGAAGAGATGTGTGCATGCCCGAGAGACAAAGTGATAGAGACCTATGTTGGGGTCCGGACTTTACAAGAGAGAGGGGTGTTAATGTGCTCGTGTGTTGGTGTTTGGGGGAGAGAACGACTTCTTTGTGTGTGTGTGTGTGTGGTGGGGGGGGTTGACTTCAGATAAAGAGTGAGGTGTCTATATTTGAGGGACTTTAGCGTAATTGAGATATTGTGCACTCATGGTTGATCAATTTGTTTCACAGTTTGTACTATGAGATAATGATACTTTTGAACATGCGTGATATACCTTGATGTACCAGAATTACAAACCTAAGATTGGAATTTTGGAATTCGACTCCATCATTAGCTTTTGTAATTCATTTAAACGGAGGTACATTTTTTAAGCCGGGATTTCGTGATTTCAAATTCATATATCAAACCTAGAGATATACACATACGAGCATGTTCAAACTTTATAATCATCCACTTTATTCATACACATACACATTTTTGCTTTTGTCATCATATTTAGGATAAACACATTTGGAATTTCATTTGAATTGGGCCGTATGATGGTATTTGCTTGTAGTAGCTCAATAATCCATATTTGAATTGAATGGACAATCTAAGTTTCGAGTTGGAGACATTGATTTTCAGAACATGCACATTTTTTTTGCGTGCAAAACAAACAAATTGTCAGCCATGATATCATAGTCGGCCGTACGAGAGCAGAATACTTATAATTTTAGGTGCCAAAAGCTTTCAAACTTCCCGCTCACATCGAAATATCACGCGCCCGAAAGTTTAGCCCTGCGATATTCCTGTTTTACCCCTGCCACATGAACGGAAAAGGGCTGCTTTGGTAACTCCATTGTTTTCCCCTCTTTGCCCCCAACATTCTTCCCCAGAGCCCCTCCCCTTCCCCTCCCCGACCCCCCAACCAAGGCAAGCCGCCGAATCTAGTCCTCCGCCGCAGCGGTGGACCTCACACCCCGCTGGATCTACCTTCCGCACCTTGGAACCCCCAACTGCCAACTCACCAGTTCACCGGAGCCGCTTCAGCGACTGGCTTGTCCATCGCTCTAGATCTCCTTGACCGCCATCATGGTCCACCGCACAGGATCTGCTTAACCGGCGCCCTCGTCCACCACAGTGTAGGCCCTTCACTGACTCCCTCGTCCGCCCCTTCGCTGGCCCTTCATACAAGCCCTCGTCCGCTGCAACAGATCCGCCTCACTGAAAGCACTGTACAACGCGCCCGCCGAAGTCTTCGTCCACTGCACCAGACCCGCTCCACAGACGCCATATTCAACTCCACCGGCCCTGCTTTACCGACGCCGCAGCCTCATCAGATTATTTCGATTTGTACTCCTTCGGTTTTTCTCTTTATCATGCAACTGTTCACTTACCACATATGAGCTTTGTTGTATGTCGACAGGCGCCACAACCGTAGCACCGGAGCCGCTTCAGCGACGGTGACAGCCGGCCCAAACTCAACCACAACACGAGCACCATCGACGATCCTTAGCTATCAAGTATGACAACAATACCCATACGCCGCCGAGAATCAGGTACTATTATCCAACGGTCGGCGCCTACGTTCACTTTCCTAGCATAAGCACCGCACCTTTGAATTTCTTCAGGGCATCATTCAGTTTTTCATGAGACGCGTTATTCTGCTTGCACCTGTAGGGCCATACTTCTGGCAGTGAACATGTTACATGTGCTAAATTACATACCAGTGCACATATAGTTAATATGCTTTAGTTTTGTTCTAATGCCACCTGTTGGTTCCATCAGACTACTTAATGTTCTCTATGCTTAATTACACATCAGCAAACTAGCATGTGGTTTCGCTGCTTTTTGTTTGTTTTACCCTACATTTTCTGATGCTAGCTATTACATCACTGCTTCGAGCCTCTATTCATTACTTGTTTGTGTGTTCTTGATCTTCCCAAGTTGCATGACTAATTTTATGCTTCTATTAATTATGGAGCTGCCAACCCCATCAAGCAAAATATTTGTTCTTTTGGGGCTGGCACCTCGAACAAGAATAAAAATAGAGGGAAGCAAATATACTCCCTCTGATTCTATTTACTCTGCCCATAACTCTTGACCCGCATACCAAGGAGGGCACTGGTTTAATTTTTCTGGACTAATTTGCCAATTAATTAGGGCAGAGGCGGATGGGGCGGGGCACAAAAGGAAACCAGCGCTAGGAATCGGCAACGCGCAGACTAATACGAGAAAACTGAGAAAAAGTTATACACAAAGTAAAAAGAACCGGAGGGAGTATTGTCATGTATGCACACACCCTTCTTTCATTAGTTTAGATGAACCATTGATGATCAATTCGGACCAGTGCATGCGATTAAAATTAATTTTACCTAAATAGATGGTGCAGAATAAACTACAACATTTTGCTACTGTAAAAAGAATCGGAGGGAGTATTGTCGTGTGAGCATATTGTATTGGATGAAATAACTGTTTGACTCAGAGTGTATCCAACCTACTGAATTCGAAGATCACGGCATTTCTAAATCATAATCATATATAAAGGTGGAATAAATCTTTGTTGTGGTCTTGAAGAAATAAATAACAAAACGTATAATTATTTGTGGATATTCGTAATCGAATACAAATTGGATTTGAATTTAGTTTGCCAGGTCCCAGGGCAAACGTGAATGCTAATTCTCCCAAGTTTTGAACGAAGCGGCTAAACACCCACAATAATTTGTGGGCTGCTCGAAGCAAGTGTTTGCGAGATGGAAAGTACTGTCTACCCCTGACACTTGGCATCCTTATCGACAGGATTTACACTGCTGTCGATAGGGGTAGACTAGTAACTTCAATCAGACGTGACACGACGGCCTCTGAGCCTATTCAGACACGGTGGGCGCCAAATGTGGGCGGCAAAACACATTTGATTCAAGCTCGTCTGAAAGACATGTGTCTCTTCCTCCATTTCCCCATTCATACATGGTGGGCGGCAAAACAAACTCTCCTCGTCCGAAATCGATGTAGGCTTATATTTTAAATAAGGGCAGATGTGTAACTTCCATCAGACGTGACACAACCGCCCTACCTGTCAGCCCCGTTCATACACCGTGGGCGCCAACCGTGGGCGGCAAAACACCCTCTCCTCGCCCGAAATAGTTACCGGCTAATATTTGGGAGATGCGAGATTACCGTCCTATCCCCAACCGACGCGATATCCGAAATTTTAAACGGGGGATAAGTTCGTAACTTTCCCCCATTTCAGAGAAGCACGTCCCAAAGTTTGAGATCCCCCCTCCCCTCCATTTCCCCATTCATACACCGTCGGCGGCACGACAACCTCCGCACTGCGGCCAGCCTCCTCCATCCGCCACCCCATCCTCCACCTTGCCGGAGCCGCTACCCCTACCCCGTCGTCCACTGCAAGAAATGGACGTCTCTCGTCCACGGCGTTGGACCAGCATCCTTTCATCGCCTCCTCTCACTTCATCGGCGCCGTCGTCCACCTTGTCATTGCCGCCCCTACGACCGCCTCGTCCACGGCAACAGGATATATCCCCTGACCCGGCCGTCTGCCGTCTAAAGTCTTTTTCCCCGCCGCCGACAGCCATCGCACCCGCAGCACCCTCAATGTATCAGCATAGGCCTACACGGCGTCGCAAGAGAGGTGGTACACTTCCATATGTGCTTAAGTTATTGATCTCACCCGGAAAATAGATCGTAATTTGTTTACTATACTTTTCTTGTCCGTACCAAATCGTAGTGGCTAGTTGAAAGCAAACATTGGTTGCGAAGTAGGTTTGTCCGGTTTGCACCTTTAGATCCGCCATGGCACGGGCACTATACTCGTAAAGCTTATGGTTTCCCCCCTTTATATTCACTACCATCATCGTAGGTGCTTCATGTCGTGCTAGCACTGCTCCTCAAGACCTCAACCCAAAGCTTACGTTTTGAAATACGAATCTGATATGATGCTCATATCACTAAAACAAAGAACGTTTAATTGGTCACCTAATGTTCCTATATTCGTTTCGAAAAGCATGTGCGCCACCCACTGGTCCAGCTAGTTCCACTTTCCTGATTTTTCCCTTGATGCTTAGGGTTTTCCCCTTTTATCTACTCTACTATGATCTAGGTAGGTGCTTTCTGTCATACTAGCATTACTCCACCCTTCAAGCTAAACAACACAACACTCAGAATTCGAAAGCTTAGTTGTTCAAATATGATTGTGATATGATACTGATATTAGTTAACCGACACATTTAATTGGTTAGCTAAAGGTCCCACTTGAGTTTCCAAATGCATGTCGCGACATATAGAGAGACATCATAATTGCATTTCTTTGTCACTTGTTGACTGTACTTTCTTGTCCATACCAAATCTTAGTTGTTATTTCAAACAAAACATCGGTTGCTAACTACCCTTTGCGTGGTTTGCAGCTTTAGATCTGCCATCACACTGCCATGGTCAACACTGTACTCATCATGCTTATGTTTTCCCAATTTTATGATGACCACAATCAGCCTACGTGGTTCTTGTCGTAATAGCACTGCTCCACCCATCGAGCTAAACAAGCTTAGTTGTACAAATTCATATATGATATTATTGCTGATATTAGTAAAACTGAGAGATGTTTAATTGGTTAGCTAAATGTTCCTACTTTAGTTTCGAAATGCATGTGAGCCACATATGGAGAGACCAGAAATAATAGTATTTCTCTATGCGCTCTGGTTCATCATGGGTGGCCAACCGACATTGTATTAAAAGACTTGTAATATCTTCAATCTACTTGCTCTTTTGCTCTTCTTTAAGATGATACTCTTCTCTTGCGGTCGACTGGTCAGGTCGAGTTGTTCTCCCTTAGTATATTTTGAATCTGTCAGGTCAGGTCGACTTGTTCTTCTTTACTATATGTTGAAGCTATCATCTGCGAAGTGTCATCACTTCTGGAGCTCTCATATTTTGAGTAGTAGGCCACATTATATTAATGCACACAACAAATTAGAGCATGCATGGCATGTTTTAAAAGAATTGTAGAGATAGCACAAAGGGGTTTATAGGGAGGCAATATTGGATTAGAATCACGTCTGCATTACAAAGAAAATCTCACTTGTTTTTATGTTTTCATGCATGTCAGATATTGAACATTATCAAAATGAATATGACAATGGGCGCATGAGAGGAATATTGCGGAATGATCCACTGCCTAACAAACTTGGCATGGTGGAGGATGGCCTATCTTATTCACCCATCAAGGTGCTTGCTCTAACTTTGCAAAGTTGTATTGGTCACACATATTTTGCTTCTGACCTCTTGCATTACTTCTACTTTGTTACACCATCTGCTTAGTTTAAGCATCATATATGAGTATATGCCATACCTATCCATTTTATGTACCTATTCCATGTGTCGTCACACTATGTTTTCCCAGTCAAATGTTGTTCTTTCGTAATAGGTGTCCAAAAGGAAGAGGGTGAGTGCAGGTCATCAAGGAGTACAAACTAGGTATTTGGAAAAGGTAGTGATACCTGTTAAATCAGATAGATCAGTAGCCACAGAAAACACAGGCCCAACTGGACCACACTTTACCCCTACTCCAGTGGCCAAACCCCTATTAGAACTGCTGGGAGCCCAGCGTCAGGTACTGTCTATGATATCAATTCAAAATTTGAACTCCTAAATTTCTGCTTGTGCCTTACCTTCTCTCTTGTATGAAAACTAATTTCAGATGAATCTCCTTGCTCAAAGGATCATACGATCCCAAAACAATAATGGGCTCTGCATTGCTCTTGCCAGTACCTCTCTCCCTTTTGCCTTGTAACGTTGTACTTAATTAATTGCTATTTGATTATGTATCATCAGTCTGCACCTGAGCTTCATTATCCTCTATTTCTTCCAATACTATTTGATCTATATTTACTCTTTGCAAAATGTAGAATAATGGCAACGCTTATAAAGAATTTTCTTTGGGGAATTTATTGAATTATCCTTCCATCAACATGGAGAAGGGCTTTGTCCAGCCCGTGTTAACATGTAATGTAAGTTCATCCTTCTCAATCCTTCAAACTTTGTTCTAGTATAGATTTGGGTAGGCATCATTTCCTCCACTGTTGTTTGCTTTGCTATTTACATCTGATTGGATGTGTGCAACAACTACCAGTTTCAAATTGTAGTTGTAAAAACATGTTCCTTATGCAGAACAGATCCATTTATTTGCTTATATAATTGTGAAACCTATTACGTGTCCCCTTGTTTCTCTTTAGACTCGTATCTCTTACGCCAGACAGAACTTTAGGGAAGATAGTGAGCCAAACCATCTTGAGGACAGCGAGATGACCCCAAGGTCCTGTCTTGATGAAGACAGTGAGTTGAAGCTACTCACCAGCAGGTGTGAGACAACCTCTGTGCAGTCGCTGCCTCAATCAGTTCGACTTCTTCAGTCTCGACTTAAAGCGGAAAGGCTTGCTTCAGCTCAGCTCCGACTTGAAGTCAAAGATGCAATGAAGATGTCAGAGGACTGCCGTGCGCACCATCATGCCTTAAATCTAGTGTTGATGCATCTATCATTGACACAACTGAGGTCTACTCAGCTTCTTCAGCTGTTTGGGGGGTGCGACCTGGCCAGGCCTAGTGCCTTTTGAAGTGCTCTCAGTTTTGTATATTCTTTTGTCGGCGCGTTTATTTGCATTGGTGGCGAACTTTGATGCCCAGTGGATGTAATATGTGTGATAGCCGTGATAGCCTAGCGTAAGTTGCTTGCTTATTTATTTCCTTGTTGTCTTGTTTATTTGTTTGCTTCTAGTCATTGCAGTTCTTTTTCCGCGGTTTGCTAGTGGCTGCAATAACCTATTTTTTTAAACTAGGCCACAATAACCATGGGCTAATATTTACTGTAGTGACACTGGGCCTCCTACGGGCCGTAGAAACAGTGGGCCTTCTAGGGGCCGTAGAAACAATGGGCCTTCTACGGGCCGTATCATCAATGGGCCTTATACGTGCAGTATGATCGATGGCCAAACATGGGCCAATAACAGGCCACATTATGGCCGTAAACGGGCTATAGTTGGAATCGTTCGTTCATGGGCCGACCATAATGGGCCATTGTTAATAGGCCGTATTTGATGATGCTATGAAAACGGCCCAATGTATTAACGGACCACAAACGGGCCGACTGTAAACACGGGCTGAATTTGGCCCACAAGCCGAAAATGACAGTAACGGGCCGTAAGTAAACGAATGCTGGAAATGAGCCCAAGAATAAATGGGCTTTGAGAAGGCCGAAAGATAACATGGGCTGGAAACGGCCCAACGGAATAACGGGCCGTTAATGGGTATAAAGTGATACACTGTTCATTACGGGCCAGTTTCACCACGGGCCATTAATGGGTGTAAAGTGATACACTGTTCATTACGGGCCAGTTTCACCACGGGCCGTTAGTAGGCCAAGAGTTACATAGGGCCTCATATGGGCCGAAAGACGTCATGGGCCATACATGGGCCAGAAGTGAAAACAGGCTGGAATCATATTGGATGGCCTAGATGATGCTACTGGGCCTAATTCGGGTAGGGCGTAACGGGCCTTGGGTTAGCAGGCTGTCAATGGGCTATATTCGAACAGGCCGTTAACAGGCTTTCCATGGGCCGGCCTGCCAGCTTTTGACCAAGTCAAACGGGCCGGCCTTTTCACAGGAATGGGCCTCTGTTGGGCCGTGCGACGTGTCGACGTATCATAGGCGCCTTCCGTCCAATGAGTGGTTGATATCTATCCCAACGATGAGCCGACACGTGTTTCCTCCAGCCAATGATGATTTTACACGTGGAAAATCCCCATTGGTCGGGGCTGTTAATGGGTTATCGGATCCAAAACCCGACCCTATAGCTTAACGACGTTCCGTTACGGTGGATGCCACGTGTCAGTCACCCTTGACGAAAGCACTTCTGTGACGCGTGATTTATCGTCATGGAAGTGGACACTTCCGTGATGATAATTTTGGTAATGTCATGGAACACTTCTACGACAGCACAGGTATGACTATCTTGATTCTATCATAAATTTGTCATGGATGTACATGCATGACAAAAAAAGCGACCTACTGTGAGAAACACGTATCATCACGGAAGTGTATTTTTTTGTAGTGCATGCGTTTGCAATCCCCGTCGCAGAGGCAGCTGTCGACGGTGAGGTTGAGGGGGACACAGCGCCAGAGGGGGCGCCACCGCCGGGAGAGCAGGGCGGTTCGCATGACAGATTTGGTGGGGAGGAGGCCAATGATGACGAGTAGCGTGTCGTCGGGGAGGCTGCTGATGAAGTCCAGGCTCGCCGGATGCGGTTTTGGCTCGAGCCGCCTCCGCTTGTTGGCTGCCTCGCCATCCATCTCAACCAGAGGTGAGGCCGGTGTACACGTGTGCTGGTGTGTGTTGTGTGCTGGGTGTGCGCGAGTGCGTCCTTCTGTGCATGCCGCCGCGTAGTGGTGAATTGTGCGCGAGTGCGTCCTTTGCGCGCAAAAAGTTTGTCCTCAATGCGCCCTCAATTTACTAGCGTGCGGGTTGCTACCCCGAGTGGTTTCAACTTTGTTTACTTCACCGCATGTCAGATGGGCCTCTAGTTTACTTATTTTCACCCACTGCCACATGGGCCAGCACACGAAGATACAGAACACGAGCTGACAAGGCAGCATGTGGATTGGTTGACCGGTCAACTAAACAATATACGGAGCTATACGCTGACACAATGAGCGTATAATCCGTCAGTATAGAGAGTTCGAGTGAGAGGGGAGGCCCGTGAGAGATAGCAGAGAGAGAGAAAGAGCTACTCCCTCCGTTCGATAATGTAGTTCCAACATTTTTTTAAGTCAAACTTTTGAAACTTTGACCAAGTTTATAAAGAAATTACTTATATCTACAATACCAAAGATAAATGATAGATGAAGTAAGTACATGTTGTGATGAATATAATGATCATTCCAGATGTAAATGTCTTTCTCCACATATACATGGTCAAACGTTTTTGAGGTTTGACTTTTCAAAACATCCATATGCTTATGGACGTGACAGAGTCCCTAACAAGCGAGAGAGAGAGAGAGAGAGTGAAAAAAGTGTGTGTGCGTGTGTGAAAGAGACATGGACAACACACGATAAAAGTAGAGAAAAAGCGTGTGTGTCTTATGCAAACATATCACACATGCATCTTCGACAACGGAGGCAAGGTGAGGAGATAGTGTGTGGTTGTTTGGAACCGAGAGAGCAAGACGCCTAGCACGTGGCCAAGAGGGGTCTGGCAAACAAGGGAGAGAGGTCGAGAGAGACGTACGGAGAAAATGCCGACATGGGGAGGAGAGAGTGTATGTTTGTCATAGAGAGATCCCCTGGAGATCATGATGGGACTACATGGGTGGGAGATCGAGTGACAAGGTGTGTGCGTGATAGAAGATGCCCCGAGAGATATCGAGATAGACGTATGGATGGAAGGAGACAATATGAGTGTTCATGTTGGCTAGTAAGAGATAATCATAATTAGGAGGGGGGAGTGCTTGCGCCTATGATGGATTGAGGGATTATGGTACTTAGGGGGGTGCGTGTCACATGGAGAGAGAACAAGGGCGGAGAGTGTTGGATGGGTCTATATGTATAGCGTGAGCGAGACATGTGTATGTGTGAACCAGGGAGATATAAGGCCAGTTTGGCTTGTGTCCTGAGCATCTTTTACCTGGCCTGGGGTTGTGGCTGGATTTCATGCACGCTTGTTTGGTTGCTACCCTGTGAAAAAGAAAGCCCGCCTGGCCTGGGTTCCCTTGCACTTTAATTAGCCTGGCTGAACTCCAGACACTGCAAGTAGCCTGGCCCAGGTGACCGATTTCAAACGCCTGGTCGTGCCTGGTCGTGTGGGCACGAGGCTAACAGCAACATGGATGGATATTAGCATTAAATAATTGATGCATGGATTGATTAATGGGACGTTGATGTGTTGCCTGGCCCAGGCATGAACCAAACGCTTCAGCACCACACAAGCCTGGCCAGGCAGAAATATTTTACATCTCACGTCCACACCAGGCAGTACCGGCCATCAAGGCATGAGGGTCAGGTCATGAACCAAACTGACCAATAAAGTTTGAGAGAGATTGAGGAGCCCCGATAAGGCTGAGTGGTGCGTCAGATAGCTGAGAGGGGGAAAGAGATATTCCATCCGCTCGATAATGCAGTGCATGTAAATTTTTTAGAAGTCAAACTTTGGAAACTTTGATCAGGTTTACGCAAATGTTATTTATATCTACAATACCAAAGATACATCATACAAAACTACACCTCATGGTGAATCTAATGGTATATGTTTGTCGTACTAGATGTAATTCTTTTTCTCCACGTACATGGTCAAACTTTGTGATGTTTGACTTTTCAATAAATCTATATGCTATGGACCGAGGAGAGTGCCTCAGTCGAGACAGATCAAGTGCGTGTGAAGGAGAATGAGTAAGTGTGCAAAAAGAGTATGTGTGTGAAAGAGAAAGTGACAACAAACGATAAATTAGAGAGAGAGTGTGTGTTTTTTCGTTTCTTATGCGAACATATCATGCATGCATCTCCGAGATGGAAAAGCGAGGCGAGGAGATACACGAAGATAGCTAGTGTGTGATTGTTTGCAACAGAGAGAGACACCCATGTAGCACATGTCCAATAGAGGTGTGGCCAACAAGGAACAAAGGTCGAGAGGGACACATGGATGGCATGGACGCATGGGGAGGGAGAGAGGGTGTGTTTGTGATAGAGAGATCCCGTCGAGATCATGAGGGGACTTATGGGTGGGAGATCGAGGGAGTGCGTGCGCGATAGAAAGATGCCCCGAGAGAAATCGAGATAGACCATGCACATCTTTGTGATGGAGACTAAGATTAGCTAGTCATATACATATAGGGGGGACTGCGTGTGCCTACATTGAGTGAGAGACCATCATACTTGTCTAGCTGGGCATGAGATTGTGTGTGTGCGCGTGTGAGATGGAGAGAGAACGAGGGCGAGAGATAGAGTTTTAGATAGGCCTATCGAGTGCGAGTGAGATATGCATGTGTATGTGTGACCCAGGTGGATGGAGAGTTTGAGAAAGGGGGGAAGAGCTCCGAGACGACATAGTGGTGCGTGAGAGAGTTAAAGGCAAAGATCTAAGGAATCTGTGTGCGTACGATGAGTGCACCCAAGATATCTAGCTTGGACTAGCTAGAGTATCATACATAGTGTGCGAGAGAGACCTATAGATGGTGTATATATGCATGCGAACTAGAAAGACCCCCCCCCACACACACACACACAGAGATGGAGAGAAAGGGAGAGGGATGAACAAGGTTTTTGTGTCGGATGTGTGCGACAGAATTGAAGATTGTCGGCGAGAGAGAGAGAGAGAGAGAGAGAGAGAGAGAGAGAACAGGAGTCCAAGAGAGGTGGAGGTCGCGTTTTATGCATCAAAGACGGATATAAACCATGTTTCGATATAAACTCGCATTCAAATATTTAAATTGGAGAACATGTTGTCTGCAATACACACATGAACGGATATATGCGTATATCAAACAAGTTCATTAATTTGACTTTCAACATGTTCATGGAGTACTATAATATTGTGCAACATGCTACTCGATTGAGGTGTCCAATTTTGGATTTAGTTCACTATTTTGACCTACTGAATGAGCTATTTCATTGAATCGAGATATTTCATTTTGGGTTTGATTCGCGTTTTTGAGTGGGTAAACTATTTGTCATAAAGTAAATTGCTAGCAACGAGCATGTAAAAACACATTACTCCCGAGCATCATCTCTCCATCTAAAAAAGAAGTGGCAACCTAATATTTCAAAATTTGATCCGAATCGACTTGGTAAGGTAGACATGGATGCTCGTTCTCCCAAAATTTGAATGAACCGTTAAACATCCTCTCTGCTCGGTGGAATTCGCCTGAGCAAATAAATGGGAGACGCGAAATTACCGTCCTATGTGGGACACGCATCAATTGGCCCGTTGTACATCGAGGGTAGGTTCGTAACTTCATCCAAGCGCGCCTTCTCCTCGGCCGAAACGACATGTGCCGAATAATTCATAAACCATGGTCGGCAAAACATGCTCTCCTCACCCGAAATAGCTCGCGCCCACTATTTCAAAACACGCTCTCCTCGCCCGAAATCGCTCGCGCCCACTATAGTTCAAAACACGCCCTCCTCGCCTGAAATCGCTCCCGCCCAGAGAAGCAAAGTTACTCTACTATCCCCGACCCTCAGTACACAGACCCAAGCCGAGAAGCCTATAGGCAAGGGTAGAACTGTAACTCCCCCTCACATTTCAGACAAATGCGTCCGTAAGACATGGTTCCACTCCCCTCCCAATTTACCCCGCCCGCCCCCATTCATACCTTGTGGGCGCCAAATCACCTTCTCCCCGGGAAGCTCCCTGCTCCCGAGCGGCGAAACCTCAGCCCCACCTCCATGGCGCCCCCACCGCACCAATTTCACAGCCGCCCTCCTCCCTAATGCCAGAGACGCTGTCCATTTGCCGTCATGCACTGGGCCATGTGCCTCTTACTCCGTGATGCTGGTGCTGCCTCGACAACGGCCGCGTGAACCGTATCGGAGCCGATTCACCCCCGCCGTTGTTCACGGCGCCAGAGCGGCTCCAACTTCGGATCCGTCGGGAGTCCTGGCGCTGCTTCGGCGTAGCTATCGACCGTCACGACATCGCTCTTTCCCTGCCGCCGGTCGCCACCGCAACCGCGCCGGCCTCACCAACTCGGCAGCTGGACCTGCCTCACCATGCCGCCAGATAGGTCGCACCCTCATCTCAAATCACTTTATTTAGGCGTCAGTTGTCTGAATTTTTATTCTGGGCCAATCGATTTGCAATGGGAAGCAGCACCCCTCGAGGCGGCGGAGCTCCTAGGCTACTGGTTGGCTGGTGTCTAACGTAAGGGTGCGGGGCCGCAAGTTCGCCGCAGAAGCAGCGCTTAGATGGCTATCTTTTAGAGTTGGGTGGGTTGAAGGTACTGCCGCCGCTGGATCTGGATGACGGGGGGTCTTTGTGGATTGGCCCGGGGGCGGCGCAACCACGGCAGTGCGGTGGGGCGGGGAGCGGGGTTTTGGACGGGGCCACGGATGGCGGAGGTAGGCTGCTCTACCGTTGGTCGCTGGCTCTTCGGGGAAGATTCCGAACAGTGTCAGCCAGGAGGCACAAGACGGCCATCCATCCGGCATAGATCGGACAGTACCAAAATAAAATAAAATAAAATCGTGTGACCCTAACTTAGTCTTCAGTCAACAGACGTGTGACCACTCTCGTACCTTGCTGTTGATCTCTTAGTGTATTTCTTCAGATCAAAGAGATATGTCGTTCTTAACATTATGCGTTATCTGCATCTTCAGACACACCGTCTTCCGACTCACCGCAGCTGCTCCAGCAATGGAAGCATACACCAGAAGGGAGCTATAGTCCCCACTCAACAGTTCCATGCATCGAATGCGCATGCCCGACATGCACATCCACAACAACTGCAGGGCCATCGACAAGTCAGCACATGATGCTCACTCCTATGGATGGCAGCTAGATAGGTTGTACCCTCATCTTACTTGTGTGCAACATTTATGGCTTTGTTATTCATCTAAGCATGGAAAATAGATCATCACATTTCACTGTATATTCATGCTGATCTCTTACGGGTCTTGTTCAGGAGTTAACGTTGTTCCATAGTTCAGCTAAGATACTTGTTCTTTAGGTAACACTGTTCCATAGTTATCATCCATCAGCCAATGCTATCCCACAGGCTGGTGATTATAGTATTATACCACTTCTAGTATTTCCTATGTTGTTCTTTAATACTTTTATGTGCCATCTAGTTAATCTTGAGTACAAACGGTACATATTCTGTATCTTTCATCTGTGTTCTCCCTTTAGTTTATGAGACCTGTTGCTGCTAGTTAACCCCAGTCCTACTATTTATGTCGTCTCCTACAGGCACTCATTACATAAATCTAAATACTAGTTGTCTTCCATGCATGTCAGATATAAATTGCACACACTGATATATCCACAAGAACCTCACAGAGCAATGTAAAGGCCAATAAACTTGATGTCAATGATACCCAATATGATGGAACATGTAAAGGCAGTTCTTCAGAAGACTTGCAGAAAGATGATGAATCCTCTTCACCCCACAAGGTCCTTGCTCTAACTTGGCCTGTGATATGGGTACAACATGCATATAATGTCCTGGAGTGTATCTACTCTGTTGCAATGCCATGTGCTTAGCATGCTGACACTAGTAGAAAAAGGGTCAATCGTGAAGCACATTAGTGCCGGTTTGTATTTGAGCCGGCACTGATGTATACATTAGTGCCGGTTCCAACGGCTAGCCGGGCCGCTTTCATTAGTACCGGTTCGTGGCGAACCTTTAGCACCGGTTCGTGCCACGAACCGGTACTAATGAGAGTGGTGGCAGGATGTTGCCAGAGTGGGGCCCCTCCAGCACCTTTAGTACCGGTTCGTGCCACGAACCGGTACTAAAGGTCGTCCTATATAAACCCTTCGTCCACCAGCACTCTGTTCTTCCCCCTTTACCCTCTCCGGCCCTCTCCTCTGTTCTTCCCTTCTTCCTCTCGAGTTCATCACAAAATTTGCCCAAAATTTGTCAAGATTTGAAGGCCCTCATCCATTCAAATGATCACAAAGGTTAGCAACTTTGTCCTTTCATCTCTCATTGCTAGATTAGCTCTTGCATTGGTTTATATAGTGATTAATTTGTGAGTTTAGTAATTTGGGAGGATATATATATGTGCTAGTATTTGATTTATATGCAATTTGAGGTCAAAAATAACACTTAGTTTGCATATGTAGGTGTGTTTTACTTAGTGCCTTCTAAATCTCCATCGTAGCCACCGTCGATCGCCCGCACCGTCCCGTCGCCGGCACCACCTTGTGGTGAGCCTCTTGTTCATGAAATTTTATATAAAAATTGATGTTTGTGATTTGGATATATAGTTACTCGTATAATTATCTTACCCATACATTGTTTGTTATACATATAGTGCCATGGTTATGATATTCATCCCCGTCGGCCCTAGTCCTTGTTATGATTCGGATGTGGTATGTATATTCTCTTTTAAAACTAGTTGCATTTCGTGTTTATGACAAATTATGCCCATCAAGTTGACATAGAAATTTTTTCTAGGAGGTATCTGAACCTAAAATTCCAACCGACCCTATTGCCGAGAGGTTAAATTTAGTTGAAAGAGAAAACGAGTACTTGAAAGAAAAATTGAAAACAATTGAGGGGGAGAAGATGGAATTGGAGTTGCATGTTGCCGATGTCGTCGATGATCACAAGATCAAGATGGAGAAAATGCGCTTGAAGATTAGAAAGATTAGAAAATATGCCATCGATAGTGAGGCTTGGTATCATTATGCTGTTGGATCCATTGTTACCTTAGTTGCGATCTTGATCGTATTTGTTGTTGCATTTAAATGCTTTAGCTAGATAGTTATTTGTTTGTTGCATTTAAGTGTTGTATGAACTTTATGTATGAACTTGTATTAATTTGGTCTATTCGGTGTTGTGTAATGAAGATGAGCCGGCAATGGATGTACGATGACCGATGCTCTCCCCAGTTCGTTGAGGGCGTGCGTACTTTTCTGCTTGCGGCTGAGGCAAACAAGCGGGCGGGTGGTTTTATGCCTTGTCCATGTGCTTGCTGTAAGAATGGTCACAATTACTCTACGTCAAGAACCATTCACGTCCACCTGTTTAAGACCGGTTTCATGCCCCATTATAATGTTTGGACCAAGCACGGAGAAAGAGGGGTTATGATGGAAGACAATGAAGAAGAAGAGGACGACGACATCTATCCTGGCCATGGGTTCCCTGAATACGATGATACAACAATGGGGGAAGAAGCTGAGCCGGTAATGCGGGAAGAAGCTGAGACGGCAATGCGGGAAGAAGCTGAAGAAGAGGCATCAGATGAGCCCGTTGATGATCTAGGTCGGGCCATTGCCGATGCAAAGAGAAACTGCGCAGGTGATTTGGAGAAGAAGAAGTTGCAGCGCATGTTAGAGGATCACAAAAAATTGTTGTACCCGGATTGCGTAGGTGACAAGAAAAAGCTGGGCACCACACTGGAATTGCTGCAATGGAAGGCAGAGAATGGTGTATCTGACAAGGGATTTGGAAAGTTGCTGGTAATGATAAAGGATATGCTTCCAGAGGACAACGAATTTCCCGAGAGTACGTACGAAGCAAAGAAGGTTGTCTGCCCTCTAGGGTTAGAGGTGTAGAAGATACATGCATGCCCTAATGATTGCATCCTCTACCGCGGTGAGTACGAGGATTTGAACGCTTGCCCGGTATGTGGTGCATTGCGCTATAAGATCTGCCGCGATGACCCTGGTGATGTCGAGGGCCGGCGCCCCAGGAAGAAGATTCCTGCCAAGGTGATGTGGTATGCTCCTATAATACCATGGTTGAAACGTTTGTTCCAAAACAAAGAGCATGCCAAGGCGATGCGATGGCACAGAGAAGACCATAAGAAAGACGGAAAGTTGAGAGTACCCGCTGACGGGTCGCAGTGGAGAAAAATCGAAAGAAAGTATGGGAAGGAGTTTGCAGATGACACAAGGAGCGTATGGTTTGGTCTAAGCGCAGATGGCATTAATCCTTTTGGGGAGCAGAGCAGCAACCATAGCACCCGGCCTGTGACTCTATGTTTGTATAACCTTCCTCCTTGGTTGTGCATGAAGCGGAAGTTCATTATGATGCCAGTGCTCATCCAAGGCCCTAAGCAACCCGGCAACGACATTGATGTGTACCTAAGGCCATTAGTTGAAGAACTCTTACAACTGTGGAATGGAACAGGTGTACGTGCGTGGGATGAGCACATGGGGGAAGAATTTGACCTAAAGGCGTTGTTGTTCGTGACCATCAATGATTGGCCTGCTCTCAGTAACCTTTCAGGACAGACAAACAAGGGATACCGCTCATGCACACACTGTTTGGACGATACCGATAGTATATATTTGGCTAATTGTAAGAAGAATGTGTACCTGGGACATCGTCAATTTCTTCCGAGCAGGCATCCCGTAAGAAAGAAAGGCAAGCATTTCAAAGGTGAGGCAGATCACCGGACGAAGCCTCGCCACCGTACTGGTGCTGATGTACATGATATGGCCAAGGATTTGAAGGTGGTCTTTGGAAAGGGTCCTGGTGGACAACCTGTTCCGAATGACGCTGACGGACGTGCACCCATGTGGAAGAAGAAATCTATATTTTGGGACCTGCCCTATTGGAAAGACCTCGAGGTCCGCTCCGCAATCGACGTGATGCACGTGATGAAGACTCTTTGTGTGACCCTGCTTGGCTTCTTGGGCGTGTATGGGAAGACAAAAGATACACCTGAGGCATGGGAGGACCAGCAACGTATGCACGGAAAAGACGGCATACATCAGGGTCATGCAAGCTACGCTCTTACCAAAGAAGAGAAGGAAATCTTCTTTGAATGCCTGCTCAGTATTAAGGTACCGTCTGGCTTCTCGTCGAATATAAAGGGAATAATAAACATGGCAGAGAAAAAGTTCCAGAACCTAAAGTCTCATGACTGCCACGTGATTATGACGCAACTGCTTCCGGTTGCATTGAGGGGGCTTCTACCGGAAAACGTTTGATTAGCCATTGTGAAGCTATGTGCATTTCTCAATGCAATCTCTCAGAAGGTAATCGATCTAGAAATCATACCAAGGTTACAGAATAATTTGGTGCAATGTCTTGTCAGTTTCGAGTTGGTGTTCCCACCATCCTTCTTCAACATCATGACGCACGTCCTAGTTCACCTATGCGAAGAGATTAACGTTCTGGGTCCTGTATTTCTACACAATATGTTCCCCTTTGAGAGGTTCATGGGAGTCTTAAAGAAATATGTTCATAACCGTGCTAGGCCAGAAGGAAGCATCTCCAAGGGCCATGAAAATGAGGAGGTCATTGAGTTTTGTATTGACTTTATTCCTGACCTTAAGCCGATTGGTGTTCCTGAATCGCGGCATAAGGGCAGACTTGATGGAAAAGGCACGCTAGGAGGGGAACAAATAATATGTATGGACGGACATTCTCTCACTGAAGCAGACTACACAGTTCTACAGAATTCCGCCTTGGTGGCTCCGTATATGGATGAACACAAGAATTTTCTATGCTCCAAACACCCGGAGCGGTCTGATGACTGGATTACACGTGAACAAACCAGGAGTTTCGCCAGCTGGTTGCAAGCACTTACCATGCATGACACCTCTATTGAAGATGACCTGTACTTGTTGTCCCAGTTACCATCTTCGAATATAATGACTTTCAAAGGGTACGAGATAAATGGTAATACATTTTACACGATCGCCCAAGATAAGAAGAGCACCAACCAAAACAGTGGTGTCCGCTTTGATGCAGAAACCAAGACGGGAAAGGAAACATATTATGGTTATATACAGGACATATGGGAACTTGACTATCGACGTGGTTTGAAGGTCCCTTTGTTTCGGTGCAAATGGGTCAATATGACACGAGGCGGGGTAACGGAAGACCCGCAGTACGGAATGACAACAGTGGATCTCAACAATCTTGCGTATGCAGACGAACCATTCGTCCTAGCCAATGATGTGGCACAGGTTTTCTATGTGAAGGACATGTCTACCAAGCCAAGAAAAAGAAAAGATAAGGAAGCGAATGCATCGTACGATGAGTCAAAGCGACACATAGTTCTTTCTGGGAAGAGAAACATCGTGGGAGTGGATGACAAGACAGACAAGTCAGAAGATTATGAAAAGTTTGATGAAATTGCTCCATTCACAGTGAATATTGACCCGAGCATCCCGTTAAATGATGAAGATTTTCCATGGCTACGACGCAAAGGGACACACGCGAAGAAAAAGTTTCACACCCAAAGATCTGGGATGTGATCGGCTTAGCTATCATCACTTTCTTCTGTGTTTCACACCCAGGAGGGAATCTCTGTAATAGTTAGGGTAGCTAGTTATGTGTTTTGGCATTTGAAACGCGAAGAAATTTTATGTGCAAGCAAATTCTTTCATGCATTTATTGATTTTTTCAACTAAATGACCCTGAAATTGAAAAGCATTTCAAATGAACTCAGAAAAGGATGAAAGTTGGCATGGTATCATAATTTCACCCACATAGCATGTGCAAAAAAGTAGAGAGGGTTACCGCAAAAACTGGATACACTTCGTGTACAAAATGGACAATATGTTTCGAAGTATCAGGGTTTCAGACAAAAACTCATCCGTTACAAAGGCATTTCATTTTTAAATAACTTAAGCATTACCAAATTGAATATAATGATAAAACACACTAATATTAAACATAATAAAAAAGAATCACTGGAAAATGTATTTTTAAAGTTAAGTTATTCACAAACTAGTGATTCACACAAATTTCAAATAATTCAAAATTTAAACTATTCAAATTTAAAAACTACCGGCACTAACTGAAAGTTTCTAAAAACTATCAAAAATATTCACAAAGAAACTCTAAATACAGCAAAAAACAACTAAAAATAAATAAAACAAAATAAATAAAGCAGAAAAGAAAAAACTAAATGAAAAAAGCCCACCTACCGGGCCACAGCGGCCTGCATACGACTAGAAACCCAACCTGTTGTTGGGCCAGGATGCAGGCCCGCAAGCCCAATAGGCCCCACAGGGCAGAGTAGCAGAGGTAGGCCCAGAAGGCCTGCATTAGAGAGGAGCTCGAGACAGCAGCGGCGGCGGGGCTTATAAGCAGGTGTGAGCGCCCTTCGGCTAGCGAGGTGGGACTAAACTTCTACGCCCCTCGCCTGGCAGCGCACCCCCCTTTAGTACCGGTTCCTGGCTCCAACCGGTACTAAAGGACCCCCCTTTAGTACCGGTTGGAGCCAGGAACCGGTACTAAAGGGGGGTGCTCCCCCCCGCTTGGCCTGGCCAAAACAGGCCTTTAGTACCGGTTGGTGGCTCCAACCGGTACTAAAGGTGTCCCCTATATAAGAAGCACTTCGAAAATTTTCAGTTTCTCATCTCCCACTTCTCTCTGCCGCCTCCCCCGTCGCGCCATCGCCGCCCCCGTCGCGCCGTCCCCGTCGACTCCGCGACGCCCCCGTCCTCGTCGCGTCGTCCCCGTTGACTCCGCGGCACCCCCGTCGCCGTCCCGGTCGCCGATCCCCTCGCTTCGCCGTCGCCGTCGCCTTTGGATCGACCTCGCCCTCGTCGTCGCCGTCGCCTCGACCTTTCCCTCGCGCGCTGTGAGCCCCTCCCCTGGCCCCTCTCCTCCCTCCAATCGATCGTAGCGCACACCGGCGCCGACGCTGGTGCCGACCGTGCGCACGCACACGCGCGCGCGCACACACACACTACATGCACACACACACACACACACACTACACACACACTAGACGCGCACACACACACAATTTTTCTGTTTTTAGCTTTTAGTTTTTTCTGTTTTTCTGTTTTTCATCCAAAGTTTTAGATGAATTAATTAATTAGATTAGATTAATGTCAAATAGTATGTAGAAATGTTAGTTATAATATATATAATGTCAAATGTTATAGAAATGTTAGTTATATAGAAATGTTAGAAATTTTGGAAATGTTAGTTTTAGCTAGCTAGATGAATTAGATTAATTTCAAATTGTTAGACGATGATCGATGTTTTTTTAGTTTCTTATATTTTTAGTTATAAAATTTAGAATTTGCATATATGAAATCATCACAATCCATCATTTAAAAAATGTTACTTTACTTTTGTGGCATATAGTATTTTGTTGTCGACGATGCCCGGCCCGCATCCTCGCCGTCGACACGTCCGCGACGTCCTGCTTCAGAGGACCCATGTCCGGGACTGGGCTCCGCCGGGCTGGCACTGGGAGGTGCTACCTTCAGGGGCGCGATGCTTGGTGAGGAACCCGGCCCCGGGTCCCGTCGTCGACCCTCATCTCCTTTGGTGGCATTCACGTGGGCCACTTTCGGTGCGGAGGGAGCCGGCCCTGCCGGAGGTGGTACATCGTCGTGTTAGGGAGGAGGACGAGCACGTCCATCGCTACATGGCTGCTATGGACGTCAGGTTCTCCAATACCTGGCAGGTTCTTTAGGGAGATCACCCAAGCTATGATCCAGTGATGGTTCCTTCTCTTTGGGTGTCCACCGCCCGCACCTCAGGAACCGCGAGTGGCCTAGATTACTCTGTACTATTCGATCTTTATTAGCTTGCTAGCTAGCTAGCTAGTGATGTATTCAATATTATATCTATTATTCGAGACGATGTATTCGAGATTATATCTATTATTCGAGATTATACTAAATTGTTTTATATTTCTTTTGTCATAGCTAAATAAAAGCTATGGCAGAGAATACCGACAGAGATAGAGAACAGACCATGCTCGATATCATACGCGGGCCAGATGATGATCAGAATGAACAAGATTTTGACGGCTCCGAATATCTAAACAACACCGGAGAGGGTGATATGATATTCGATCGCGACGACCGAGAAGATGAAGTCATGAACTACGATGAAGAACATGTTGATCCTGAAACAACAAACACCGGCGAGGTATATATATTTATATAAGCAGGAATCTGGTGATCATCGCATGTTTTAAATGAGTTGAAGATATATTAACGAATCGATCTTTCTTCTTTCAGCCATCCGGATCGAGCAAATATTCAGGAAAAAGGACGAAACGAGGCCCGAACAAAAAGTTGAAGGAGGGTGTAAAGTACAATATCGAGGCAATCAGACCTAATGGCGAACCATTAGTGCCTAAGAAGATTGCGGACAAGTTCGTTCGTCAGTGCGGAGTTATTGTGAAGGACCAACTCCCGATCTCCCTTCAAGAATGGAGAAAGCCAGCTAATCCACGTCCAGATGTTACTTTTGTCGACGAGAAGCAAAAAAATCTGCTTTGGGATACTCTCATGGAACATTTCACCTTACCAGATAATTTCACAGAAGCAGACGTGCGGAAAGTCAAGGACGCTGCTTTTAGGAAGATGGCGGTTGCATTCAAGAACCACAAGAGAATGATGTGGGAGAAGTACGTCAAGGGAGGAAGGAAGACTCCAGTATTCGAGGGGATACTAGAGAATCAAAGTGCTCATTGGGATGATTTCGTGAAATTCAAGGATTCAGAATTAGCTAAGGAACGGTCGAGAATAAACAAGGCCAATGCCGAAAAAAAGGATAAGTTCCATAAGCTGGGGCCAGGTGGCTACGCGGTGGCAATGCCTAAGTGGGATAAGTCTGAGAAAGAGATGGAGGATGCAGGCGTCACTCCGGTTAGTAAGAGCTAGCCCCCCAGGTTCAGGACTTGGTTCTATGCGCATGGGGGGAGTTGGACCCGAAGACAGGCAATGTTTCGACGAAGGCATGTCTGAACGGAGCCGACGATGCGCTACTTGTTGCAATAGAAGAGGCTCGATCGGGGGTGTTCCATCCCAACAGAGAGAACGACGAGCTTACGCGTGCCCTGGGAAATCCTGAACACCCGGGAAGAACACGAGGCAAGGGCGCTATTCCGTGGTATGAGGGGTTTTCGGACTGGAACGCCGACTACAGAACCCGTGCGAGAAAGAAGATTGCGGAGGAGAAGAAGAGGAAGATGGAGGAGGAGCAAAGGAAGCTCGACTATGAACGCCTTCAAGGCCTAGAAGCAAGTCAAGCGGAATTGGCAGCTAAATTCCAGCGGCAGCAGGAGCAGATCGACTCACTTAGCCAGCAAAGGGGGTCTCAGCAGCTGCAGCAGCTAGCGGATGATCCAGCATTGGATACCACCACCCCATCCATGCCGAGAAGCAGCGTGGGTTCCGCCCCGGGCGATGCAGTAGTGCTGGATAGATACCCCATGGATGACATCATGGAGAACACTAACTGCAAGCTACACTTCAAAATGAAGAACATATCCATGAAGGTGGCGGACGCCGTTGCTTTTTCAAATTCCCCCGAGGCAACCTTCCATTGCAACCCGATTCCAGCGGGCTATGCTCGTGTCTTGGTTGATGAGGTGGTGGACCAATATTCGGGGCTAGAGCTTGACATTCCTGGAGGTGATGAGGAGCACACACTCGGAGATGCCAAACATCGTATCATCCTATGGAGAAAGGATTGCATCATTTTTCGAAGGCCACCGACACCGCGTCACCCGACTCCTCGTCGAAGTCCGCCACCGAGTCAGCAGACTCCCGCTCCTCCAAGTCCACCAACGCGTGAGGCCACTCCTCCTCCTCCAAGTCCGGCAAAGTGTCAAGCCACTCCTCCTCCAAGACCGGCACAGCTTCAGGCCACTCCTCCTCGTCCAACTCAGCCCCATCAGCCGTCTCCGCCGCCTCAGCAATCGCAGAAGAGACACCCCGCGGCTATGGTGCGTAGCGGTACCAGTCGAGGTCATAGTACAGGAAGTACAGGCGGAGGCAAGCGATATAAATATGGTCCAAACCTCACTACTCCTCTTCCTGTGAGGTCTTACGACAGGACCGAGGAGCAAAGCAATGCCATAGTGCGGGCAGAAGTCGACGCCCATTTTGGACCGAAACCGCCACCGCCGCCAAGGGAGAAAGTGCCTGTGGAAGTAGTTGACCACTTCATTCGTATGGCTCACCCACCAGCTCCTAAGCCTGTTGACACAGACTATGAGCGCCACATCAGGAAGTTACATCGACAATGTCTACAGAAGGAGGCGAGCTCGAGCTCGAGCAAACAACAAGCAGCTGTTGAAAAATGCGGGAAAACCGTTGCCCAGCTGGGAGAACAGGCGGCGCAATCGACCCCCCCGCTTGTTGTGCCGACAACACGTGACAGTACGCGCGCCCAATATTATTGTGGCCAAACAGTTTACGTTCCCGAGGTGGGCGATGTGGTAATAACCCAGGAGCATATAATGCAGGCTGAAGAACTCAAGATCACTGTTGGACAACTCCTCGAGATCGAGGACATGCCTGTGATTACAGAGGAGGAAATAAAACGGAAATATGTCCGGGGCCAACCTTTGGTCAAGCCAGAAGATGTCAAGAAGCTCCCAACGAGAATGTATGAATTGCATCAATGGTACATGGACATTACCAAGAGATCCGATCGAGAGTCCCTCATGGTGTATGTCAAGAAGGATCATTACTACCATGAGAAAGCTTTGGCCGTTGAGTATTCTGAACTGTTTCAGTTATACAATCAAGACGCACTCGACAAATCTATCGTCAGTTGCTATTGTCTGTAAGTGATTTCTTTCTGTAATTAATTGAAGTCTCAAGCTAGCTGTAGTGATCCTTTTGATCAATCATTACCTGTAATTATCCTCACTATATTCTTTTCTGTGGTATTATGCAGGATGAAGATGTATGAAATGAGAAAAGGTGGACGCTATGGCATTGGGTTCATTGACCCAAACACCATTAATCAATACACATGGAAAATGAGCAAGTATTATGAAAAGCACGTAGAGGACAGCATGCTAGAGTTCTTGAAGGGCCTCAAATACAATGAAGATATACTACTTCCTTACAACTTCGAGTGAGTCACACTTTCTTGTACTACAAATTCTCTGTTTTTGCCTACTAGCTAGCTACATGTTTTTGCTTACATATGCCCGCTTAATTAAGACATGCAAACGTGTGTGCATGCAGATTTCACTGGATCTTGTGTATCATTAAAGTTGACGCCGGAACAGTTGAAATACTGGACTCGCTACTCAAAGCAAATAGTGACTACAACATCTTGTATGGGATAGTCAACAGGTAATTTCAATCATTATTAACTATATATCTCGGCCTATTTAGTTCATCATTTCATGATATGAACTATTTAATAACCCCTTTATTCATTTTCTTTGTCGACGGGCAGGGCTTGGGCAAGGTTCATCAGCGTCACAGAAGGCGAATGGAAACCACAGCTGAAATGGTTTCGATCCAAGGTAAGTAATTAAGTAGTACTAGCTAGCTAGCTAGCTGCCATCTCTTTAATTATCATGCTTGATTAATTATTATCTGATCAAATTAAATTCCATTCTCGTAATAAAGGCCCTGAAGCAGGCGCAGGGGACTAATCTGTGTGCATACTGCGTTTGCGAGAACATTCGCATGATGGCGTCCGAAAGGAACAGATCTCAAAGACAGGAATGGGTACGCTTGTCAGAACACTATTCACAATTTTTACACCATTATCGATATCTAGTCACACAAATAATACACATGCATATTGATCTCCTTCTTAACAGTTCAAAGAGGTGCGGGACAAGCTCCTAGAAACGGAGCGCGTAGAAGCACTTCAAGAGGAAATAGCGGGATTTTTGCTCGACCAGGTCATAAATCCGAAGGGAGAATACTATTACCCGCTACCGCCCCCATGAACCACTTCCAATTGTCATCGTGCTCCGAAGGCACCAATTAGGCTAATGCCACTGGCTCCGAAGGCAACATGCATATGTAGGAGAAATTGTATATAGCTATACATGTGTGTATGTGTAAATTAATATGGTGGTTTGTGAGACATTGATGATATATATATATATATATGATTGGTTCTACTAGAAATTCTATTTATATATATATATGCATAACGTGTACAATGTATAGTACCGTAAAATACCAGCAAACGAAAAAGAATTAAAATGGAAAACACAAAATTAAATGAAAAAGAAATCATAAAACCAAAAATCCCCCAAACATTTTAGTACCGGTTGGTGTTACCAACCGGTACTAAAGGGCTCCCGGCCCCCGGAGCTGGCTCGTGCCACGTGGTTGCCCTTTAGCACCGGTTCGTGTTGAACCGGTACTAAAGGGGGGGGGCCTTTAGTGCCGAAATGTTAGTGCCAGTTCCGAAACCGGCACTAAAGGGCCTTACGAACCGGTGCTAATGGCCCGTTTTCTACTAGTGTGATCATGCATGTAAATATGTCAGGCCTTCCTGTTTTTTAGTACCTATTCCATTCATGATAACATGTTTTCAAATTCAAGTACTGTCATTCTACTCTATCGCAATGCCATCTGCTTAATTTGGACATCATGCTTCTGAATATCTTATGCATTGCTATTCATCAGTATGTACTTCATCTGTCTACCATACCATGTTTTTTTACATTGAAGTGTTGTTCTAGTGCTCTGTTGCAATGCCATCTTATTTTCCCAATCATACACGTGTATGTTGCCTTAGTTATTTCTGTACGTATTCCGCTAGCATACAGTTTTACATTCAACTAGTGTTTTTTTGCTGTGTTGTCCTGTCGTATCCCTAGCTCTTACACCATACTCCCTCCGCCCGGATTACATGTTGCCGAAATGGATAAAAAAGGATGTATCTAGAACTGAAATACGCCTAGACCCATCCATTTTTTTCTGGATGGAGGGAATACATGTCAATATGTCATGCCTTTCTATTCTTCAGTACCTATTCCATCTCTCTGCTTCCGCATGTTTTATAATTAAAGCACCATTCTTCTATACAAGGCATGCAAGGGGAAGACGACTATGTTAGAATCTGAAGGGTTACAAACAAGGCCTTTGCAAAAGATCCAAACGCTACGAGATAATAAACCAACTCCAGTTTTTATAGATACTGCTCTAGCACAGAGAAACCCAACTCCTACTGATAATAAGCAGATTCCAGTGGCCAAAGAACTAGTCCGCTCCAGTCCAGCAAAAATATGTCAACTCAATTCTAAGAAGCGTGTGCGTATCCTTGCATCATGAAATTTGATAGCATGCTGATCATATTTTCTACATGTTTCTTACCCATCTCTCTTTTAGAAAATAAGCTTAACAGATAGAAGATTTTCTGCAATGGTATCGTTTATGAGGAAAGATTCTTGCAGGAATTCTCTGTGCTCCAATGTAGATGTAAGTACCTGTTGTATATCACTATATTTTTACATCAACATGTATTTTGTTAATCGGCGTGAATCCAACCTTTATCTGATCTAAATTTAGTTGTAGCAAAATGTATGATTAAAGGCCACAATGTTGATTTTTGCAAGGAAAACTGCCTGGTAGTTTTGCATCCTGAACTGCATGAGTGTACTATCTCATATCAGTGGGTTTGAATACTTTGGTTCTGCAGTGGGGTTTTCAGTGTTTTTGTACTGTGTTGTCCTGTCGTATCCCTAGCTCTTACATCATACTCCCTCCGTCCGGATTAAATGTCGCAGAAATGGATAAAACTGGATGTATCTAGAACTGAAATACGCCTAGACCCATCCATTTATTTCCGGATGGAGTGAATACATGTTAATATGTCATGCCTTTCTATTCTTCAGTACCTATTCCATCTCTGTTGTAGCATGTTTTATAACCGAATGACCATTCTTCTATATAAGGCATGCAAGGGGAAGACGGCTATGTTAGAATCTGAAGGGTTACAAACCAGGTCTTTGCAAAAGATCCAAACACCAGGAGATAATAAACCAACTCCATTTTTCATAGATACTACTCCAGCACAGAGAAACCCAACTCCCACTGATAATAAGCAGATTCGAGTGGCCAAAGAACTAGTCCGCTCCAGTCCAGCAAAAGAATGTCAACTCCATTCTAAGAAGCGTGTGCATATCCTCACATCATGAAATTTTATAGCATTCTGATCATATTTTCTACATGTTTCTTAATGTTAAACAATACAAGACTTCCTCCATTGGGATCGTATTCGAGGAAAATATCTTGCGGGAATTCTCTGTGCTCCAGTGCTGATGTAAGTACCTGCTGTATATCACTATATTTTTACATCAGCATGTATTTTGTTAATCGGCGTGAATCTAACCTTCATCTGATCTAAAATTAGTTGTAGCAAAATGTTAAAGGCGCCAATGTTGATTTTTGTAAGGAAAACTGCCTGGTAGTTTTGCGTACTAAGCTGCATGAATGTGGTATCTCATATCACGCACATTACTGAATTGTAGTGCTTCTCTGGTTGCACATTCATTCATTGTGTCAATGTTGCTTTTGTATTACCTTACCTGGCTGATGATAGCTGTGCCATGTTGTGTTAATTTGGTGTAGGCTAGTGGCCCAAACGTTCGTTGTGTCAATGTTGCTTTCCTATTATCTGACTTGGCCAATGATAGCAATGCTAGTGTGTTAATTTTGTGTACGCTGCTGAAGATAAGAAGACAAACTCTGAAAATAGCAAGGCAACCCCATTGTTTCTTTCCAGTAAATCTAGGTCAGGTAATATGGCAATAACTCATGATTAATCTGTTTGGTTCCCATCCTAATTTATGTTATGATGCAGTGGTCAAGACACTCTCCACTATCAATAATACAAGCCTTCCAAAATCGCCATCTGAATCTGTTCAGTATCCTCTGTCTCGAATGCAACGGAATAAATGTATGTTTGTGAACCAATTAATGGCTGAAGCAATGATGGAAATGGTGGATGAATCAGAGGTGCAGAGTGGTGCGACACAACAACTGATCAATTTTTTCAGAGACAGTGTGGCAAAGCAGCAAGAACTTGCCCACATGCTTATGGGCGTCATCTGTGCTGAGGTTGCAGATTGTGACATTGTAGATGGTTAGGTTCTGCTCATTTATTTGCACTGGCATCAATCTTTGATTGCCCAGTGGATGTAATTTCCTGTAATATATTCTGGATGTGCAACGTTATTCCCTGTATGCCATACCTTTGCTCGTCGTAATGGGCTCAAATTATCTAATTTGGCCTAAATACATGAACGAACTTTAGTGGGCCCATTAAGTTAATGGGCCGTTACTAGGCCGAAAGTTAATGGTCGGCCCTCTTACCTCCCGGGTCATTAACAGGCCGACATCGAAGCGGGCAACAGGTGGCCCCAATTTATTTCACGGGCCGTTAACAAGCCGTTACTAAGTTTGGGCTACATATGGCCCAACTGTACTGTAGGCCTTTAGCAGGCCGAAAGAGACAGCGGGCTTGTATTGGACCATGAAGAGCATGGGCCGCTAAGAGGCCGAAAGTCAGGTCGTATTGTAAATGGCCCAACTGTGTTGTGGGCCTTTAGCAGGCGGAAAGAGAAACCGGGCTGGTATTGGACCATGAAGGGCATGGGCCGTTAAGAGGCCAAAACTAAGGTCCGACTACAAATGGCCCAACTCATTTATGGTCCGTTAACAGGCTGAAAGGCAGACAGGGCCGGGAATTGGCCCAACACTTAAATGGGTCGCTAAAAGGCCAAAACTCAGGTCCGACTACAATTGGCCCAACTGATTTATGGGCCGTCAACAGGCTGAAAGTGACACCGGGCCAGAAATTGGCCCAACACTTAAATGGGCCGCTAAAAGGCCGAAACTCAGGTCCGACTACAAATGGCCCATCAGATTTATGGGCCGTCAACAGGCTGAAAGACACACCAGGCCGGAAATTAGCCCAACATTTAAATGGGTCGCTAAAAGGCCGAAAGATGTACATCCTGAAAATTGGCCCGTCCATTAAATGGGTCGTTAACAGGCCGAAATCTCATCGGGCCGATATTGAGCCCAAATATATAGCGGGATGTTAACAGGGTCGAACTGACGATGGGCTGCAATGGTGTCAAATCTTTAACGGGCTGAATTGGCACATCTTGTATGGGCCGTGGGCTTAAATGGACCTGACACAAGTAGGCCTTATATGGGCCGGCCTGCTAATTTTTACTGGGCCGGCCTTTTTCACTAGAATGGGCCACTGTTGGGCCGTGCCACGTGTCGACCTACCATAGGCGCCTCTTGTCCAATGAGTGGATGGCATCTGTCCCAATGATGAGCCGACACGTGTTTCCTCTAGCCAATGATGATTTTACATGTGGAAAATCCCCATTGGTCTGGGCTGTTAATGGGTTATCGGATCCAAAACCCGACCCGATAGCTTAACAGCATTCCGTTACGGTGGATGCCACGTGTCGGTCACCCTTGACGAAAGCACTTCTGTGACGCGCGATTTATCGTCATGGAAGTGGACACTTCCGTGATGATAATTTTGGTAATGTCATGGAACACTTCTACGACAGCACATGTATGCCTATCTTGATTCTGTCATAAATTTGTCATGGATGTACATGCATGACAAAAAACATGACCTACTGTGACAAACACGTATCATCACGGAAGTGTATTTTTTTGTAGTGGTGGAACGTTCCCTACCGAAACCATCAGGATTGTTGTGAGAAGCTTTGGTTTGTGAGAAGCATATCCCCAAACCCGCCCCAAATGGGACAAAAAATTTACCACGACATGTTGATGCCGCTCCATGATAGCATGCCAAGTTTCATGAATTTCAGACGAGCTTTGGATTTACTATAATTTAAAAACCAGGTATCTCAATGTTTGCGGCCGAGTAACCGTGGTAGGGTGTTTGACATTCATTCCCATTTCTTGCATGGGACCTAAGCATGCAACCAAGGACACATATTTGAATTTTCAACCAATTTATATGCATTAGAGCATGTTCATGTAGGTCAAATTTTAATTATGCACATAAATGCATTAAAAACTCAGTTAATTCCAATTCTTTTACGACACACATATAGTTGCATGTTCACTGCAAATAAAAGGTCTAGAAATTCAAACACCGTCCATTGTCGCTGTGACCCCATTATGTAATTAAAATCAATATGAAAAATCAAGTAGATCACACACAGTTTATTATCACCAACCGTGTGAGATGCAACACAAAATATCCTGGAGCACTATCGTTGTATAGTACGCCTATGGCTTACGCGACTAGAGTCCACAGCCGGCGTCTCAAGCACACTAGCTCGCTCCCCAAATATCATTTCACTGTTCAATCGTCACTGGTGAAAGATGGGCACGTGGACCCGCGTCATGAGGGAAACTTTGGTGGCCCACTCCGGTGAGAGCACGGCCGCAGCCGCCATGCGCGTGCTAACAAGGTGCATGAGCATGGCCGCAATCTGCGACCAGGCGGCAAAGGCAGCCCAAACGGCCGCCGTTGCTTCTCAGGTGGCGGTAGCAACATCTGCCTCGGGGATAGCAACTGGCCGGAGCGACACAACAGCTGTCCGTTCCGCAGCGGCGGCCTTAGCCCTGATGGAGGCCGCCCACGACCAGGTCGAGGCTGCCCACGCCCAGCTCATGGCAGTCACCTCACAAATCGAATGAAGCTTCTCCGACAAACGGTCGGCAAACCATGACCGAAGAGCTATTAATCGCTGAGAGCATTCAAGCAGCCATCCGTTCCTCTGCCGCATACCTTGCGACGACGGAGCCCGTCCAAGCCCAGATCACGGCCGCCCACACCTAGCTTGTTGCAGCCTTTTCCAAAGATATGGCGGACGCGATGGCGAGATGCTTGCCGAGTATGGTGCGATGGATGCCATGGAGCTCCTTCCCCAGGAGACCGTCAGGCGTGAGCTGGACATGGAGGCGGCGGCGGAGATCGACAAGCACTAGCCGTAGTAGTACTCTTTATTTTGTTTAATTAAGAGCACCGGTCTTTAATTTGTTCGAGTAATGTTTAGGTCAGCTAGCTCTGTTTAATTGCTGAACTTGCTCGATTAAGAAGTGTGGGTGTGCAATAGTCTCCTTTGTGTACCCAAATTATGCAATGACGTGGATGGCCACTGTAACCATGGAAATTCGAACCAAAAATTTTGACGTTCAAACTCATCACACACGGGTTAAGCTATCTGAATCATTTTGGATGTTCGCATATCGTACACGGTTCTCAATAAGAGACTGTGTCTGATGACACTTTGCGCGCCAGTTTTTTCGCTGAAGCGATTCCAAATTTTTGGCTTCCGCAGAAATATCTACCTCCCCGCCCCCTCCCCCTTACCAAAAGCCACATTTCCCCTATTTCCGCCTTCCTTTCCAAGTTGAAACCTTCACTCCTTGCTTGCAGCGCCACCTCCTCACCGGTGACCCTACTTCACGCTGCTCGGCCTCGCCTATCCAGGAAGGTAATCCACACCCGACCCCCATCCTCCTCCTCCTTCCACATCCCACATGCCTCGACCACTGGCGCGAGCACGACACCTTCCACCCAAATCACTGACCCCTCCATAAAATAAGCTCCGCCCTAAGACATGGTGCACGCAGTATAGCCAGGATCTCAAGGAGCATTTGGCAGCGGAGAAGCAAATCACGGCCGCATGCGCGGATGAGGTTGCGATGGCTGCCATTCGTGCTGACCCCCAGATCTTGGAGGAGCACCTCGCTGTCGAGGCCACCGTCGATACCTCACACACCGATGCCGCGACGCAGTTGGCTGCTTTAAACGACAGTTCATGGCGTTTTCTCGAGGCCACTATCGGTGCCTTTGACGGAGAGTACGAGGTGTTTTCTCAGCGTGCACGTGCTTACCTCATCTCGAGAGCCAGCAGGTTGGTGCCTGGAGTGGCTCAGGCAACTCACCACTATATACGACGAGGGCACCCACGAAGTAGAGGCCTCGCCCTCTTCCATGTCCAAGGAGCCAATCGTCATCGATATCTCCGACAATGAGTAGCTTGTCTTATTAGCTCACTATAAGGACCCATGTTCAGTTTGCTAGCTACTGCCTTTCCTTAACAAATTCTAGTGAATTGTGCTATCTACTTTTACCATGCAATCTTTTGCTCTAGAGTATATGTTCTATATGTCGTGCAATGTGGTGTTCAGTTAACTATTTGGTTCAATTGCAAATGTGATGTTCAATTCTTCAAGGTGCAATTTTCGAAGTTTTCTAGCATGCTTGGTTTGGTTAACTGTCCGATCTTCTGTTAGGAGTATGTTATATTATGCAATGCGGTGCTCAGTTAACGTTTGGTTCATTTGTTGTGGTGTTTAGTTAACTGTTTGATTCAATTCTGTAATGCGATGTTCAATTGTTGTGGGTGCATTCTGTTATCGTATACCATGTGAGAAATAAATCGAATTTGGTTGTACTAAATACATGAGAAACAAATACAATTGCTATATTTCCAAGTTGTTAAGCATGCTAGGTTTGGTTAACTGTCTGATCTTCTATTAGGAGTATGTTATATTGTGCGATGTGGTGCTCAGTTAACGTTTGGTTCATTTGTTGTGGTGTTTAGTTAACTGCACGTGCATGGTCCGTTGTCTAATAGCACATTATTGTGCAATTGCAGGAACCATTCTAATATTTATGTTTTTTAACAATTTGGTCTTGCACATGTAGGTCCTGCTGTCAGAGGTTTTGACCCACTGTTCGACCCTTTTTGCATATGGGAAATGAGTTGTCCATGAATATCAATCAAGTCAAGAAACTTAGAAAGATTGTTAGGATAATGAAGTTAGCGACAAAAAACAACAGGATCTTTGTCTGCACAATGAAGAAGACATCAGTTCACTACAAGATGGTACTAACTATTATACCTTGCCTTTTTTATTCCTTTGCCCCATTTCCAATATAGAGAAGATATTTATGCACATCCTTGTTTTCAGGCCTTTCCAAAGCATTTCACTGATGATTACCTCTCAAACCACCTCTATGGCCAGGAGGCGAGGAAGGTTTTCATACAACACCCACTGTTCAATATTGAAGTGTTTCTGAAGAGGACAAAGGATGGACGGTCAATCATCCACATGCACTGGCCTAAAGTTGCAAAGACCTTCAACATGAATGAAGGATCAATATTCGCCTTCCGCTTCAGCAGTTTTCCAGATGAGATGCATCTGTCTATATACCGTCTATGATGCTAATTTCGAAAGGTTCTACATGTTGCATGTGAAACTTGGTGCTGGTGCAGTTGTGTAATGGGGTAGCTGAGTGCTGAAGCTATATCATGTTGTACTCTGATGTATTTCAATTATGAAATTCTGCTTCCTTAATATGGAAATGAAATATATTATGTGCTTAATATGAATGTCAATTAGATTAATAAATGGATTATTAATAATAGGGCAATTAGCCTGCGAATTGGGTTTTGCTATTGCAAACGATTATTGAAAAAAATACCATGGGCGATGACCTCAGGCAACACACACAGTTTCTAGGAATAAACCGTGTTGGATCAATGAACAATCACACACGACTTTCTCTTGAAAACTGTTTGTGTTAGGCCACCTTGCGCAAACGTTTACCACATAGAAACTGTGTGTGATGGACAGCCTTTGCCACACAGTTTCTTCTACGGACCGTGTGTGATGCATTCAATAACGCAGACGATAAATTTTTTAATATCGTGTGCAAAGGCAACGCTATCACGAACGATTTAACGGGAAAAATTGTGTGTGATGTACCTATGAATGGAAACGTTTTCCTTGGAGCGACTGTGTGGGATGTACATACGAACATAAACGTTTAGCGGGGACTGCCTGTGTGGGATGTACTTGCGTCCGGAAACAATTTCACCAGTATAATTGTATTTTTAGCTCTACTATACGTATTTTCGTATTTGAGCGCTCGCCGGTCGCACACGAACTCATTTTGCCGAGCGTGTGTGCCACGAGGGCATATCCCCGACAGTTTCTAGGTCGTGTGGGAAGGACCCGCTATCACCATCACTCACTAGGCGATGGTTCCAAATGCCGTCGCGGAAAGGGGTTAAAAACCGTTTGTATAACACTGACGCGTACTAGTGTCTCAAAATGTTTTTATCTCTCAATTTTCGCTTTGAGCTCTAGCACCTCTACAAATCCCTACTTCACTCTGCAAAGGGCCTTTCTTTTACATTATGAAATTTTTATTTTAAAGTTGAGTCTCCATCTTCTCTTACAAAGCACCAACTAGGGGGCACTATGATCGTACTTGAGCATTGGGTGTAGCTAATATGAGAGTGTGTTCCATGAATGGATCAATGATTGAGCATGATGGGCTAGGGATAGCTTATTTTACCGTTGATATTTTAAAAGACATGGTTGCTTGTTGATATGCTTGAGTATTTAACTCTCGTGTCAAAACTAGAATATTCCTTTGAATAATATAAAAGTCCAAATGTCCATGCTACAAAGAAAAGAATACGAGATGACATGTTAGGTAGCATTCCACATCAAAAATTCTATTTTTATCATGTACCTACTCGAAGACGAGCAGGAATTAAGCTTGGGGATGCTGATACATCTCCAACGTATCTATAATTTTTTATTGTTCCATGTTGTTGTATTATCATTCTTGGATGTTTTATAATCATTTTATATCATTTTTTGGTACTAACCCGTTGTCATAGTGCCAAGTGCCAGTTACTGTTTTCTGCATGTTTTTTACATCGCAGGACATCAATACCAAACGGAGTCCAAACGCAGCAAAACTTTTTGTCGATTTTTTTGGACCAGAAGACATCCAGTGGGTCGGAGAAGCACCTGGGGGGTGCTCCGAGGGGAGCACAACCCACCAGGGCATGCCCTGGTGGGTTTTGCCCACCTCGGGTGCCTCTCGAACCGACTCTTTGCTCTATAAATACTCCAATATTCCAGAAACCCTAGGGGAGTCGACCAAAATCAATTCTAGCCACCGCAGAGTCTAGAACCAGCATATCCAATCTAGACACCATCTCAGAGGGGTGCATCATGTCCATTGGTGCCTCTCCGATGATGTGTGAGTAGTTCTTTGTAGACCTTCGGGTCCGTAGTTAGTACCTACTTGGCTTCCTCTCTCTCGTTTGATTCTGAATACAATGGTATCTTGGAGATCCATATGATGTAACCCTTTTTGTGGTGTGTTTGTTGGGATCAGATGAACTTTGAGTTTATGATTAGATCTATCTTTTTATCCATGAAAGCTATTTGAGTCTTGTTTGATCTCTTATATGCATGATTTTTTATAGCCTCGTATTTCTTCTCCGATATTTGGGTTTTGTTTGGCCAACTTGATCTATTTATCTTGCAATGGGAAGATGTACTTTGTGATGGGTTTGATCTTACGGTGCCTGATCCCAATGATAGAAGGGGAACCGACACGTATGTATCATTGCCATTAAGGATAACAAGATGGGGTCTATTTCTACATAAATAGATCTTGTCTACATCATGTTGAAAGTGCGTTAAGTCGACTAGAGGGGGGGGGTGAATAGGCGATTTTTATGAATTCTTCACTGAGGAATTTCAGGGTGAGGAAATTCCTGAGCGAAGAACTACTTGCAGTGGAATAAGTACTCAGATGCATATATGACATAACATAAACATGGATATCATGATGAAATGAAATCAGACACAGACTATAGAAAGCGTAAGCACAGGATAAAACAGGATGAAGACAAACAGACTGAAGAAATTGAACTGAGGAAATTGAGAAAGTCTTCAGTCAAAGTCTTCAAACAGATATGAACAAGTACACAACACAATAATGAATAAACGAAAGGTTTGAGGAAATAAAACCAATAAGCTTGGTGAAGACAATGATTTGGTAGACCAGTTCCAACTGTTGTGACAGTTGTACGTCTGGTTAGAGTGGCTAGGTATTTAAACCTAAGGACACACAGTCCTCACTGTATTCTCCTTGAACTAAGGTCACACAGACCTCGTCCAATCACTCGTGGTAAGTCTTCAGGTGACTTCCAAACCTTCACAAACTTGGTCACCCAGCGATCCACAATTTCCTCTTGGATTCTCTAGACCATGACGCCTAACCTCCTGGAGGATGCACAGTCCTCAAAGGCAACAAGCGTCGGTTCCACACAGGAACAATCTCTTTAGTGATGCTCAATCACTTTGGGTTTGTAGGTGTTTGGTTTGGGGTTTTGGGTTTTTCCTCACTTGATGATTTTCGCTCAAAGTCCTCAGAGGATGGGATGCTCTTAATGACAAGTGTCAGTTTCTCGCGGAGCAGCCAACCAGCTAGTGGTTGTAGGGGGCGGCTATTTATAGCCTAGGGAGCAGCCCGACATGATAAGACATAAATGCCCTTCAATATTATGACCGTTAGGTGGGTAGATATTTTTGGGACAGCTGGCGCATAGCATAGCAATGGTCGGAAATTTGACTATCAAATTCCTCAGGGCTATCATGTTCGTCACTTGTAGGCAATCCGCACTGGCGAATTCCTAACTCCTCAGTCAGAACAAATTCCTCAGAGACCAGAAGAACTTCATCTCTGTCACTGAAGAAATTGACTAAAATGTATGAGATTTCCAATGGCTTCACTCGAAGGGATTGGTAGGTGTAGAATTTTGAGATGAGCATCACATGGAAACTTTTCCTTAGTTTTACCTCGACCCCCTTTAACAATACGGTGTTTCCTGTGAATCAAGTAAGAGAAAATGAAACTATGAAAACAAAAGTCTTCACGCTTCATATTCCTCGTATGAATATCAAGTCTTCACGGTCACACCAATTTCTTCACTTTCAATGTCTTGAGAAATCCAAAGTCTTCAGTCGTAGACATTCATTTTTAGGGGTCGAGTTTCTCTGTAAATATCAAACTCCTCATAGACTTATAGACCTGTGTACACTCACAAACGCATTAGTCCCTTAACCTATAAGTCTTAAAGACACAAAAATCACTAAGGGGCACTAGATGCACTTACAATCTCCCCCTTTTTGGTGATTGATGACAATATAGGTTAAGTTTTCAATGGGGATAAACATATGAAGTGTAAATACTGATATTGAGGAAGTTGATTGCAAGATATAGAAGAACTCCCCCTAAAGATGTGCATAGTGAGGAATTTTCTTTTGAAGCAGTGCACATTTGAAGAGTAGAATCAGGGAGATCTCCCCCTATATCTTGTAATTTGATGTCTACTACACAACCTTCTTCTTGTCGACATTGTTGGGCCTCCAAGTGCAGAGGTTTGTAGGACAGTAGCAAATTTCCCTCAAGTTGATGACCTAAGGTTTATCAATCCATGGGAGGCATAGGATGAAGAAGGTCTCTCTGAAACAACCCTGCAACCAAATAACAAAGAGTCTCTTTTGTCCCCAACACACCCAATACAATGGTAAATTGTATAGGTGCACTAGTTCGGCGAAGAGATGGTGATACAGGTGCAATATGGATGGTAGATATAGGTTTTTGTAATCTGAAAATATAAAAACAGCAAGGTAGAAAGTGGTAAAAGTGAGCGTAAACGGTATTGCAATGCTAGGAAACAAGGCCTAGGGTTCATACTTTCACTAGTGCAAGTTCTCTCAAAAATAATAACATAATTGGATCATATAACTATCCCTCAACATGTAACAAAGAATCACTCCAATGTCACTAATAGCGGAGAACAAATGAAGAGATTATGGTAGGGTATGAAACCACCTCAAAGTTATCCTTTCTGATCGATCTATTCAAGAGTCTGTAGTAAAATAACACGAAGCTATTCTTTCCGTTCAATCTATCATAGTGTTCGTACTAGAATAACACCTTAAGACACAAATCAACCAAAACCCTCATGTCACCTAGATACTCTAATGTCACCTCAAGTATCCGTGGGTATATATGATTATACGATATGCATCACACAATCTCAGATTCATCTATTCAACCAACACAAAGAACTTCAAAGAGTGCCCCAAAGTTTCTACTGGAGAGGGATTCCCCTCTCCGGCAGGGTGCCAGAATGGGTCTAGATTGGTTTTCGGTGGCTACAGAGGCTTCTAGCGGCGGAACTCCCGATCTATGATGTTCCCCAATGTTTCTAGGGTATATGGACATATATAGGCGAAAGAAGTTGGTCAGGGGAGCCACGAGGGGCCCACGAGGGTGGGGGCGCGCCAGGGGGGCAGGCGCGCCTCCCTGCGTCATGGCCACCTCGAAGCTTCTCTGACGTATACTCCAAGTCTCCTGGATTGCTTCCGTTCCAAAAATTACTCTCCCGAAGGTCTCATTCCTTTTGGACTCTGTTTGATATTCCTTTTCTTTGAAACACTGAAATAGGCAAGAAAACAACAATTTGGGCTGGGTCTCCGGTTAATAGGTTAGTCCCAAAAATAACATGAAAGTGTATCATAAAGCCCATAAACATCCAAAACAGATAATATAATAGCATGGAACAATAAAAAAAATTATAGATACGTTCAAGACGTATCAGCATCCCGAAGCTTAATTCCTGCTCGTCCTTAAGTAGGTAAATGATAAAAAAGAATTTTTGATGTGGAATGCTTCCTGACATATTTCTCAATGTTTATTGTGGCAAGAATATTCAGATCCATAAGATTCAAGACAAAAGTTTAGTATTGACATAAAAATAGTAATACTTCAAGGATACTAACAAAGTAATCATGTCTTCTCAAAATAACATGGCCAAAGAAAGCTATCCTTACAAAATCATATAGTCTGGCTATGCTCTATCTTCATCACACAAAATATTTAAATCATGCACAACCCCGATGACAAGCCAAGCAATTGTTTCATACTTTTGATGTTCTCAAACCTTTTCAATCTTCACGCAATACATGAGCGTGAGCCATGGATATATCACTATATGTGGAATAGAATGGTGGTTGTGGAGAAGACAAAAAGGAGGAAGATAGTCTCACATCAACTAGGCGTATCAATGGGCTATGGAGATGCCCATCAATAGATATCAATGTGAGTGAGTAGGGATTGCCATGCAATGGATGCACTAGAGCTATAAGTGTATGAAAGCTCAAAAAGAAACTAAGTGGGTGTGCATCCAACTTGCTTGCTCACGAAGACCTAGGGAAATTTGGGGAAGCCCATCATTGGAATATACAAGTCAAGTTCTATAATGAAAAATTTCCACTAGTATATGAAAGTGACAACATAGGAGACTCCCTATCATGAAGATCAAGGTGCTACTTTGAAGCACAAGTGTGGTAAAAGGATACTAGCATTGTCCCTTCTCTCTTTTTCTCTCTTTTTTTTATTTGGGCCTTTTCTCTTTTTTATGGCCTCTTTTTTTTTCTTTTCTTTTTATTTCTTTTTCGTCCGGAGTCTCATCCCGACTTATGGGGGAATCATAGTCTCCATCATCCTTTCCTCACTGGGACAATGCTCTAATAATCTTGATCATCACACTTCTTTTTACTTACAACTCAAGAATTACAACTCGATACTTAGAACAAAATATGACTCTATATGAATGCCTCCGGCAGTGTACCGGGATGTGCAATGACTCATGAGTGACATGTATGAAAGAATTATGAACGGTGGCTTTGCCACAAATGCGATGTCAACTACATGATCATGCAAAGCAATATGAAAATGGTTAAGCGTGTCATAACAAACGGAACGGTGGAAAGTTGCATGGCAATATATCTCGGAATGGCTATGGAAATGCCATGATAGGTAGGTATGGTGGCTGTTTTGAGGAAGGTATATGGTGGGTTTATGCTACCGGCAAAAGTTGCGCGGCACAAGAGAGGCTAGCAATGGTGGAAGGGTGAGAGTGCGCATAATCCATGGACTCAACATTAGTCATAAAGAACTCACATACTTATTGCAAAAATGTATTAGTCATCTAAACAAAGTACTACGCACATGCTCCTAGGGGGATAGATTGGTAGGAAAAGACCATCGCTCGTCCCCGACCGCCACTCATAAGGAAGACAATCAATAAATAAATCATGCTCCGACTTCGTCACATAACGGTTCACCATACGTGCATGCTACGGGAATCACAAACTTCAACACAAGTATTTCTCAAATTCACAACTACTCAACTAGCATGACTCTAATATCACCATCTTCATATCTCAAAACAATAATCAAGTATCAAACTTCTCTTAGTATTCAACGCACTTATATGAAAGTTTTTATAATGCCATGTTTTTCTAAAGGACTCTCAAAATATTATAAGTGAAGCATGAGAGATCAATTATTTCTATAAAATAAAACCACCACCATGCTCTAAAAGATATAGGCGAAGCACTAGAGCAAATGACAAACTACTCCAAAAGATATAAGTGAAGATCAATGAGTAGTCGAATAATTATGCAACCATGTGAAGACTCTCTAACATTTAATAAATTCCGATGTTGGTATTTTATTCAAACAGCAAGGAAAACAAAATAAAATAAAGTGACGCTCCAAGAAAAACGCATATCATGTGGCGAATAAAAATATAGCTCCAAGTAAAGTTATCGATGAACAAAGACGAAAGAGGGGATGCCTTCCGGGGTGCCGGGGTACTGATCCACGGGCACCTATGGGACCAGCGGGCTGGGTCCCTTTCGGTTCGGCGGGGGCGGAGATCGTGCAAAGAGAAAATCGAGGCGAAGCACGCGAGCGATTTACCTAGGTTTGGGCCGCACGGATGCGTAAAACCCTACTCCTGCTTTGTGGTTTTGTATTGATTTCTAGCTCGGGAGCGCGGAGTGCTACAGTACCCACCAGCAGCTAGCAAGACCGAGTGTGAGTGTTCGAACTGGCTGACCCCCCTCTACGTTGCACACGGGCCTCCTTTTATATGCTCAAGGGGCTACCGATAGGTGGCAACGGAGGTAAAGGGCAAAAATGGAAAGGTGCTGTGGTAGGCACAGCTACCTGCTACAGAGTATCATACCTAACCCTGATGGCAGGGGACAAGGGTCTTAAATGCCCGTCTGTGTCGCCTAAACAGTGCGAAAAGGGACCGCCAGGGACGCCACCATTCGCCACGATGGCGATCTTGTCAGCGCCGCTTGCCACCGCACGTCCCTAGCTGCACAGCCTTCCGCCACGTACGCCTGGAAGGGCCCCAGAGCGACACGTTGGTGGATGTGCTGGAGCGCGGCGCGGAGAGGTGGCTTGCCGCGGCAAGCGCCTTGCCGCGGTCGTTGTCTTGTCGCGTCCGGGAGCTTGTCGCTCACCGGGTCTTGCCGGAACGCGTGGTGCACCGCGGCAAGTTCCTTGAAATGCCTTGAGTGGCCTTCCCGGCAAGCTCCTCTTGTCGGGGTCTTGGGATGCTTTTGTTAGCCTTCCCGGCAAGCTCCTCTTGCCAGGGTCTTGTCTTCTTGACTTGGAAACTTTGTTCTTGAATGGCTCCAAAGGAACCACGGAGGATCTTGGCGGTCACTCGGCAAGCCTTGCCGCGGGATGCTGCGATTGCCCGTGCACAAGTTCGGGATACTAGGGTACCCCTACTCTAGTACACCGACACGGGGCATCCCCAAGCTTAGGCTTTTTGGTGTCCTTGGATTTATCTTGGGGTGCCTTGGGCATCCCCAAGCTTAGGCTTTTGTCACTCCTTATTCCATAGTCCATCGAATCTTTACCCAAAACTTGAAAACTTCACAACACAAAACTTAACAGAAAACTCGTAAGCTCTGTTAGTATAAGAAAATAAATCACCACTTAGGTACTGTTGTGAACTCATTCCAAATTCATATTGGTGTAACATCTACTGTATTACAACTCATCTATGGTTCATACCCTCCGATACTACTCATAGATTCATCAAAATAAGCAAACAACACATAGAAAACAGAATCTGTCAAAAACAGAACAGTCTGTACTAATCTGTAGGTTTCGAATACTTCTATAACTCCAAAACTCCTGATAAATTAGGAAGTCCTAGGAAATTTGTATATTGATCTACTTCAGTTCGAAATGGTATTTTATCGCTCTATGGTAAAAATTGAAAATTATTCTCGTGAGCGCATAATTTCTGTTTTTTATAGCAAGATCAAATAACAATCACCCAAGAAGGTCCTAAAGGCTTTACTTGGCACAAACACTAACATAAAAACACAAAATCATAACGGAAGCTAGATGAATTATTTATTACTAAACAGGATCAAAAAGCAATGAACAAAAATAAAAATTGGGTTTCCTCCCAACAAGTGCTATCGTTTAACGCCCCTAGCTAGGCATGATGATTTCAATGATGCTCACATGAAGGATAAGAATTGAAACATAAAGAGAGCATCATGAATAATATGACTAGAACATTTAAGTCTAACCCACTTCCTATGCATAGGGATTTTGTGAGCAAACAACTTGTGGGAACAAGAATCAACTTGCATAGGAAGGTAAAACAAGGATAACTTTAAAACTTTAAGCACATAGAGAGGAAACTTGATATTATTGCAACTCCTACAAGAATATATTCCTCCATCATAATAATTTTCAGTAGCATCATGAATGAATTCAACAATATAACTATCACATAAAGCATTATTTTCATGATCTACAAGCATAGAAAATTTACTACTCTCCATATAAGCAAATTTCTTCTCATGGATAATAGTGGGAGAAAACTCAACAAAATAATTACCATATGAGGCATAATCCAATTGAAAATTAAATTCATGATGACAAGTTTCATGTATATCATTATTATTTATAGAATACAAGTCATCACAATAATCATCATAAATAGGAGGCATGCTATCATCATAATAAATTTGCTCATCAAACTTGGGGAACAAAAAATATCAACTTCATCAAACATAGCTTCCCCAAGCTTGTGGCTTTGCATATCATTAGCATCATGGATATTCAAAGAATTCATACTAACAACATTGCAATCATGATCATCATACAAAGATTTAGTGCCAAACATTCTAATGCATTCTTCTTCTAACACTTTGGCACAATTATCGGAATCCTTATTTTCATGAAAGATATTTAAAAGATGAAGAGTATGGGACAAACTCAATTCCATTTTTTGTAGTTTTATTTTATAGACTAAACTAATGATAAAACAAGAAATTAAAAGATTCGGTTGCAAGATCTAAAGATATACCTTCAAGCACTCACCTCCCCGGCAACGGCGCCAGAAAAAAGCTTGATGTCTACTACACAACCTTCTTCTTGTAGACGTTGTTGGGCCTCCAAGTGCAGAGGTTTGTAGGACAGTAGGAAATTTCCCTCAAGTGGATGACCTAAGGTTTATCAATCCGTGGGAGGCATAGGATGAAGATGGTCTCTCTCAAACAACCCTAGAACCAAATAACAAAGAGTCTCTTGTGTCCCCAACACACCCAATACAATGGTAAATTGTATAGGTGTACTAGTTTGGCAAAGAGATGGTGATACAAGTGCAATATGGATGGTAGATATAGGTTTTTGTAATCTGAAAATATAAAAACAGCAAGGTAGCAAGTGGTAAAAGTGAGCGTAAACGGTATTGCAATGCTAGGAAACAAGGCCTAGGGTTCATACTTTCACTAGTGCAAGTTCTCTCAACAATAATAACATAATTGGATCATATAACTATCCCTCAACATGTAACAAAGAATCACTCCAAAGTCACTAATAGCGGAGAACAAACGAAGAGATTGTGGTAGGGTACGAAACCACTTCAAAGTTATCCTTTCTGATCGATCTATTCAAGAGTCCATAGTAAAATAACACGAAGCTATTCTTTCCATTCAATCTATCATAGTGTTCGTTCTAGAATAACACCTTAAGACACAAATCAACCAAAACCCTAATGTCACCTAGATACTCCAATGTCACGTCATGTATCCGTGGGTATGATTATACAATATGCATGACACAATCTCAGATTCATCTATTCAACCAACACAAAGAACTTCAAAGAGTGCCCCAAAGTTTCTACCAGAGAGTCAAGATGAAAACATGTGCCAACCCCTATGCATTAGTTCACGAGGTCATGGAACTCGCAAGTTGATTACCAAAACATACGTCAAGTGGATCACATGATATCCCATTGTCACCATAGATAAGCACGTGCAAGACATACATCAAGTGTTCTCAAATCCTTAAAGACTCAATCCGATAAGATAACTTCAAAGGGAAAACTCAATTCATCACAAGAGAGTAGAGGGGGAGAAACATCATAAGATCCAACTATAATAGCAATGCTCGCGATACATCAAGATCGTACCACCTCAAGAACATGAGAGAGAGAGAGAGAGAGAGCAAACACATAGCTACTGGTACATACCCTCAGCCCTGAGGGAGAACTACTCCCTCCTCATCATGGAGAACATCGGGATGATGAAGATAGCCACCGGAGAGGGATTCCCCCCTCCGGCAGGGTGCCGGAACGGGTCTAGATTGGTTTTCGGTGGCTACGGAGGCTTCTAGCGGCGGAACTCCCAATCTATTCTGTTCCCCGATGTTTTTAGGGTATATGGACATATATAGGCGAAAGAAGTCGGTCAGGGGAGCCATGAGGGGCCCACGTGGGTGGGGGCGCGCCCAGGGGGGCAGGCACGCCTCCCTGCCTCGTGGCCACCTCGAAGCTTCCCTGACGTATACTCCAAGTCTCCTGGATTGCTTCCGTTCCAAAAATAACTCTCCCGAAGGTTTCATTCTGTTTGTACTCCGTTTGATATTCCTTTTCTTCGAAACACCAAAATAGGCACGAAAACAAAAATTTGGTCTGGGCCTCCGGTTAATAGGTTAGTCCCAAAAATAATATAAAAGTGTATAATAAAGCCCATAAACATCCAAAACAGATAATATAATAGCATGGAACAATAAAAAATTATAGATACGTTGGAGATGTATCATAATTCATACACGCATTTAACATATGATATTAAGAATTTGAAATGCATGATGAAATATGGTGACTGATGTGATTCAGCATGCGTGCATTAACATATATGAGGAAATAGCATGCAGAAGAAAGTAGCCAAAGTATCAGACCACCATCGGGTTTAAGTTTACAACTCAATCCAATAAATCTTTAGAAGAACGAGAGTTTTAACTTAGAAAAAAATGCCCATATATAGAGAACCGTTTGAAGACTAACTCAAATTTCTTCCCCTTTGTCATCGAATGACCAAAAGGGACGAAAAGTGAGGACTAACGCCCCTGAAGAATATCATTACTGAGTCGATGAAGGAGCTCCAACATTGTTGGGGTTAGTTGTTGAGGTAGGGTCTGCCGCAGTGTCTTCCAAATCTTCATGTTCATCACTCTCGCGCGATGAAGAATATGAGCTGGCTACCAAGGAAGGAACTTTGGTTTTCTTGAATTTCTTCACTGGTGGTTGAGACCATTCAAAGTCCTGCTTGAAACCCATTTGCTTTAGATCTTGTTCACCATAGCGATGAGACAGAACAACCCAGTTGCGATTGAATACTTCATGGATGTAGAAGTGGTTCTTCTTCACTACATTGTGTGTAGCAGTCATATTGTGAATAATGGAACCAAACTCACGCTTAACCCATTTGTGCTTGCGATCGACCTTCTGGTGAAGACTGAGGAGAAGCTCACGATCAGCCATCACCCTTGGAGCTGTGCCTTGAGGATTTTGCTTTGAGGCATTGGCGGCAGAGTCATGAGTGGCAGAGTCATCATTGGTGGAATAAGATGCAACTTTGCGGAACTGACCATCCAATGGACAAATGCCTTCATCAATAATAGCAGTAGCCTTGCCCTTTTCATCAGCTGAGGAAAATGTCCGCTTGACGACTTCTATTGGGGGCAAGTAACTGATGTGATTCTGTAAATCAGCCTTGTAGTTGATTGAAGACCTTGATGTGAGGAATCTCATAATCCAGGGAGCGTGAGGCTTCAACTCAAAAGGGGACAAAGCTACATTTGCCAGAGTCCTCATGAAGAAATCATGGTAGTTGACAGGAATGCCATGAATGAGGTTGAATAGCAGATTCTTCATGATACCAACGACCTCTTCTTCATTAGAGTCGTGACCCTTGATTGGACTCAAAGTCTTGGTCAAGATGCGATATACAGTCCATGGCACATACAACAATTCCTTCACGAGGAATTTGGTTCTTGAGGCTTGATCGGGCTTCAACGGCTTCATCAACACTTGCATATAGTGGTCCGTAAGTTCAGGTTCATGATATATACAACATGCACCTTCAAAGGGAGGACTGACAGGCAGGGCATGAAGCAATTCAGAGGCCGGTGCTTTGAAGTGAGTATTCTCTGTCATCCAGTCCAATACCCGAGAGTTCACATCTTCAACATTTCCTGTGATGTGCAACATTGCATAGAACTAAAGAATTAGTTCTTCATTCCAATCACATATATCAATGCATAAGTTGAGAAGTCCAACATCATGAAGAACACCGAGGACTGGCGTGAAGCAAGGTAGGGATTCCATGTCCACATGAAGAATATTTGCATGATCAAAAACTTTGTCCTTATTGAAAAGCAGTGAAGAATAGAAGTTGGCTTGGCTGGCAGTCCAGAAACGCTTCCTTCTAAGACGAGTAGAGTCATATGATGTCTACTACACAACCTCCTTGTAGACGTTGTTGGGCCTCAAAGTGCAGAGGTTTGTAGAATAGTAGCAAATTTCCCTCAAGTGGATGACCTAAGGTTTATCAATCCGTAGGAGGCGTAGGATGAAGATGGTCTCTCTCAAGCAACCCTGCAACCAAATAACAAAGAGTCTCTTGTGTCCCCAACACACCCAATACAATGGTAAATTGTATAGGTGCACTAGTTCGGCGAAGAGATGGTGATGCAAGTGGTATATGGATAGTAGATAATAGTTTTGGTAATCTGAAAATATAAAAACAGCAAGGTAACTAATGGTAAAAGTGAGCGTAAACGGTATTGCAATGTGTTGAAACAAGGCCTAGGGTTCATACTTTCACTAGTGCAATTTCTCTCAACAATAATAGAATAATTGGATCACATAACTATCCCTCAACATGCAACAAAGAGTCACTCCAAAGTCACTAATAGCGGAGAACAAACGAAGAGATTATGGTAGGGTACGAAACCACCTCAAAGTTATTCTTTCCAATCAATCCATTGGGCTATTCCTATAAGTGTCACAAATAGCCCTAGAGTTCGTACTAGAATAACACCTTCAGACACAAATCAACCAAAACTCTAATGTCACCTAGATACTCCAATGTCACCTCAAGTATCCGTGGGTATGATTATACGATATGCATCACACAATTTCAGATTCATCTATTCAACCAACACATAGGACCTCAAAGAGTGCCCCAAAGTTTCTACCAGAGAATCACGACGAAAACGTGTGCCAACCCCTATGCATAGGTTCATGGGCGGAACCCGCAAGTTGATCACCAAAACATACATCAAGTGAATCATGTGGTATCCCATTGTCACCACAGATACGCACCACAAGACATACATCAAGTGTTCTCAAATATTTAAAGACTCAATCCAATAAGATTACTTCAAAGGGGAAACACAATCAATTACAAGAGAGTAGAGGGGGAGGAGAAACATAAGATCCAACTATAATAGCAAAGCTTGCGATACATCATGATTGTGCCAAATCAAGAACATGAGAGAGAGAGAGAGATCAAACACATAGCTACTAGTACATACCCTCAGCCCCGAGGGAGAACTACTCCCTCCTCGTCATGGAGAGCACCGGGATGATGAAGATGGCCACCGGAGAGGGATTCCCCCTCCGGTAGGGTGCCGGAACGGGTCTAGATTGGTTTTCAGTAGCTTCTGGCGGCGGAACTCCTGATCTATTGAGTGCTCCGATCGTTTTAGGGTATATGGAGATATATAGGCAGAATAAGTACGTCAGGAGAGCCACGAGGGGCCCACAAGGGTGGAGGGCGTGCCCTAGGGGGGTGAGCGCGCCCCCTGACTCGTGGCTTCCTCGCTGCTTCCCTTACGTACACTCCAAGTCTTCTGGGTTGCTTCCGTTCCAAAAATAAGTTCCGTGAAGTTTCAGGTCTATTGGACTCCATTTGATTTTCCTTTTCTACGATACTCTAAAACAAGGAAAAAAACTGGCATTGGGCTCTGGGTTAATAGGTTAGTCCCAAAAATCATATAAAATAGCATATAAATGCATATAAAACATCCAAGGTTGATAATATAATAGCATGGAACAATCAAAAATTATAGAGACGTTGGAGACGTATCGGCGCCCCCAAGCTTAATTCCTGCTCGTCCTCGAGTAGGTAAATGATAAAAACAGAATTTTTGATGTGGAATGCTACCTAACATATTTATCCATGTAATTCTCTTTATTGTGGCAAGAATATTCAGATCCATAAGATTCAAGACAAAAGTTTAATATTGACATAGAAATGATAATACTTCAAGCATACTAACTAAGCAATCATGTCTTCTCAAAATAACATGGCCAAAGAAAGCTATCCCTACAAAATCATATAGTCTGGCTATGCTCCATCTTCACCACACAAAATATTTAAATCATGCACAACCCCGATGACAAGCCAAGCAATTGTTTCATACTTCTGATGTTCTCAAACTTTTTCAATCTTCACGCAATACATGAGTATGAGCCATGGATATAGCACTATAGGTGGAATAGAATGGTGGTTGTGGAGAAGACAAAAAGGAGAAGATAGTCTCACATCAACTAGGCGTATCAACGGGCTATGGAGATGCCCATCAATAGTTATTAATGTGAGTGAGTAGGGATTTCCATGCAACGGATGCACTGGAGCTATAAGTGTATGAAAGCTCAACAAAAGAAACTAGTGGGTGTGCATCCAACTCGCTTGCTCACAAAGACCTAGGGCATTTTGAGGAAGCCCATCATTCGAATATGCAAGCCAAGTTCCATAATGAAAAATTCCCACTAGTATATGGAAGTGATATCATAGGAGACTCTCTATTATGAAGATCATGGTGCTACTTTGAAGCAGAAGTGTGGTAAAAGGATAGTAGCATTGCCCCTTCTCTCTTTTTCTCTCATTTTTATTTTTTTTATTTTTTATTTGGGCATTTCTCTTTTTATGGCCTACTTTTTCTCTCTTTTTTTATTTGGGCTTCTTTGGCCTCTTTTATTTATTTATTTTCGTCCGGAGTCTCATCCCGACTTATGGGGGAATCATAGTCTCCATCATCCTTTCCTCATTGGGACAATGCTCTAATAATGATGATCATCACACTTTTATTTACTTACAACTCAAGAATTACAACTCGATTCTTAGAACAGAATATGAATCTATATGAATGCCTCCAACGGTGTACTGGGATGTGCAATGACTCAAGAGTGACATGTATGAAAGAATTATGAATGGTGGCTTTGCCACAAATACAATGTCAACTACATGATCATGCATAGCAATATGACAATGATGGAGCGTGTCATAATAAACGGAATGGTGGAGAGTTGCATGGCAATATATCTCGGAATGGCTATGGAAATGCCATAATAGGTAGGCATGGTGGCTGTTTTGAGGAAGGTATATGGTGGGTTTAAGGTATCGGCGAAAGTTGCGCGGTACTAGAGAGGCTAGCAATGGTGGAAGGGTGAGAGTGCGTATAATCCATGGACTCAACATTAGTCATAAAGAACTCACATACTTATTGCAAAAATCTATTAGTTATCGAAACAAAGTACTACGCGCATGCTCCTAGGGGATATATTAGTAGGAAAAGACCATCGCCCGTCCCCGACCGCCACTCATAAGGAAGACAATCAATAAATAAATCATGCTCCGACTTCATCACATAAAAGTTCACCATACGTGCATGGTACGGGAATCACAAACTTCAACACAAGTATTTCTCAAATTCACAACTACTCAACTAGCATGACTCTAATATTACCATCCTCATATCTCAAAACAATCATCAAGTATCAAACTTCTCATAGTATTCAATGCACTTTATATGAAAGTTTTTATTATACCCCTCTTGGATGCCCATCATATTAGGACTAAATTCATAACCAAAGCAAATTACCATGCTGTTTAGAACTCTCAAAATAATATAAGTGAAGCATGAGAGTTCATCTATTTCTATAAAACCACCACCGTGCTCTAAAAGGATATAAGTGAAGCACTAGAGCAAATGACAAACTACTCCGAAAGATATAAGTGAAGATCAATGAGTAGTCAAATAATTATGCAACTATGTGAAGACTCTCTAACATTTAAGAATTTCAGATCTTGGTATTTTATTCAAACAGCAAGCAAAACAAAATAAAATGACATCTAAGAATAGCAAACATCATGTGAAGAAGCAAAAACTTAGGATCAACCGATACTAACCGATAGTTGTTGAAGAAGAAAGGTGGGATGCCAACCGGGGCATCCCCAAGCTTAGACGCTTGAGACTTCTTGAAATATTATCTTGGGGTGCCTTGGGCATCCCCAATCTTGAGCTTTGTGTCTCCTTAATTCCTCTCATATTACGGTCTCCCTAAATCTCAAAAGCTTCATCCACACAAAACTCAACAAGGACTCGTGAGATAAGTTAGTACAAACCATTGCAAAAACCTTATCATACTCTACTATAGCAAATCACTAAAATTATTATTCAACATTGCATACTAAATTCCTCTGCATATTTAATACTCATATCTTCAAATAGAATCATTAAAGAAGCAAACATATGCAAACAATGCAAACATAACAGCAATCTGCCTAAACGGGACAGTCTGTAAAGAATGCAGCAACATCCATACTTAACTAGTTCCAAAAATTATGAAAGAAAATTCCCACTGTAGCAAATTTATCAGATCTTAATATGAAGAAGGTTTCAACATTTTATCACATTCTGACTTTTCCAGGGAATTATTGCAACAGCGGTAAACTTTCTGTTTTCAAACAGCAACATGTGGACTTCTAAAATAGGCATAGTAAAGGCTATCAATGCCACTTTTATTGAAATAAAAGATGCAAAACATTATTATAAATAACAGAAATCAAATCCTAACAAAATAAATTGACGCTCCAAGCAAAACACATATCATGTGGTAAATAAAAATATAGCTCCAAGTAAAGTTACCGATGAACGAAGACGAAAGAGGGGATGCCTTCTGGGGCATCCCCAAGCTTAGGCTCTTGGTCATCCTTGAATATTACCTTGGGGTGCCTTGGGCATCCCAAGCTTAGGCTCTTGCCGCTCCTTATTCCATAGTCCATCGAATCTTTACCCACAACTTGAAAACTTCACAACACAAAACTTAACAGAAAACTCGTAAGCTCCGTTAGTATAAGAAAACAAACAACCACTTCAAGGTACTGTAATGAACTCATTATTTATTTATATTGGTGTTAAACCTACTGTATTCCAACTTCTCTATGGTTTATAAACTCTTTTTCTGGCCATAGATTCATCGAAATAAGCAAACAATACATAGAAAACAGAATCTGTCAAAAAGAGAACAGTCTGTAGTAATTTGGATCAAACGTATACTTCTGGAACTCATAAAATTCTTAGACAAATTGCTGGACGTTAGTAATTTATCTATTAATCATATTAAAAAAGTATTAGCTAAATACCACTCTCCAATAAAAAATGGCAGCAATTCTCGTGAGCGCTAAAGTTTCTGTTTTCTACAGCATGATCGCAAAGACTTTCCCCAAGTCTTCCCAAAGGTTCTACTTGGCACAAACACTAATTAAAAGCATAAAACCACATCTAAACATAGGATAGATAAATTATTTATTACTAAACAGGAACAAAAAGCAGGGAACTAAAATAAAATTGGGTTGCCTCCCAACAAGCGCTATCGTTTAACGCCCCTAGCTAGGCATGATGATTTCAACGATGCTCACATAAAAGATAAGAATTGTAACATAAAGAGGGCATCATTAAGAATATGAATATCACATTTAAGCCTAACCCACTTCCTATGCATAGGGATTTTGTGAGCAAACAACTTGTGGGAACAAGAATCAACTTGCATAGGAAGGTAAAACAAGCACAACTTCAAGATTTTAAGCAGATAGAGATGAAACTTGATATTATTGCAATTCCTACAAGCATATATTCCTCCCTCATAATAATTTTCAGTAGCATTATGAATGAATTCAACAATACAACCAGCACCTAAAGCATTCTTTTCATGATCTACAAGCATAGAAAATTTACTACTCTCCACATAAGCAAAATTCTTCTCAATCAGAATAGTGGGAGTATCATAAGAGACTCGAATACTATAAATTGTTTCCACATTAAAAGAGTAATGTTCAGAAAAGGGGTAACCATAATCATGACAAGTTTTATAAATATGATCACTACTTTTTATAGCATAAGTATCATCACAATAATCATCATAAGTAGGAGGCATGCTATCATCATTATAAATTTGCATATCAAAACTTGGGAGACTAAAAATATCATCTTCATTAAACATAGCATCCCCAAGCTTGGGACAAACATTAATTGCAGCAAATATATTCTCAAAAACATCATCTTCATCAAACATAGCCTCCCCAAGCTTGGGCCTTTTCATATCATAAGCGTAATCACTCTCATCATTAATAGTATGGATAGCACCAATAGTATAGCAATTATCATATTCTTCCAAGCAAGTGCCAATTTTTTTTCAAGATCATAAGAAGTATCATTATCTTCCACAATTATATTTTCATGAGGCACAATATTAATAGGAGCAACATTATTTGGGAGAGATATCTTTTTACCTCTCTTCCTTTTTCTTCTTCTTCACCACATCATGTGTGGGTTCAATCCTCTTTTTGGAGCTCCTTATTAATGAGATTGGTTGAATAGGAGGCTCCTCCTCGTTACCTGATTCATCATAAGAAATAATAGAAGGTTATTGGGAAGTCTCTTCCCTTTCATTAGTATTCTCTTCATCCACTATTTGCTTTCTTTTCTTTATGTAATTGGTAATATAAGGATTTCAATGCAATTCACAGCACAATACATATAAATTTCCTCTAGATCAAAGCCAAGCAGTTTATAACGGGCAAATTCTGGAAGATCCCTAGTTATATGTTTCATTTCTTCGCAATCCATAAGCAAGCTAAGTTCATTATAATGTGCAAGGGAAATCAACTCATCACAAATTTTGGACACGATTAGATCATGAAACAATTTGCATCGGATGGTTAAATGACCACGTTCATTGCAAAGCTCACAAGTATGGCCAAGAAAATTTAAATTTTCAGCACAATCATCTGGCCTTTCTTGCAACATTTTAGTTTCTAAGTACTTATGCCTCTTGCAATATCTATCTTCCCTATTTGGTGTGTACTTACAAACCCAATGCACTCCACAAAAATTGACATGTTTATAGGAGACATTTTCATCATAACTAGTGCAATCATCATTAGTACCATGGATATTCAAGGAGTTCATACTAACAACATTGCAATCATGCTCATCATTCAAAGATTTGGTGCCAAATATTTTAATGCATTCTTCTTCTAACACAATTTTCCTTCCCATCATACTCACGAAAGATATTAAAAAGATGAAGCATATGAGGTAGACTCAATTCCATTTTTTTATAGTTTTCTTTTATAGACTAAACTAGTGATAAAGCAAGAAACTAAAAGACTCGATTGCAAGATCTAAAGATATACCTTCAAGCACTCACCTCCCCGGCAATGGCGCTAGAAAAGAGCTTGATGTCTACTACACAATCTTCTTCTTGTAGACGTTGTTGGGCCTCCAAGCGCAGAGGTTTGTAGGAAAGTAGCAAATTTCCCTCAAGTGGATGACCTAAGGTTTATCAATCCGTAGGAGGCGTAGGATGAAGATGGTGTCTCTCAAGCGACCCTGCAACCAAATAACAAAGAGTCTCTTGTGTCCCCAACACACCCAATACAATGGTAAATTGTATAGGTGCACTAGTTCAGCGAAGAGATGGTGATGCAAGTGGTATATGGATAGTAGATAATAGTTTTTGTAATCTGAAAATATAAAAACAGCAAGGTAACTAATGGTAAAAGTGAGCGTAAACGGTATTGCAATATGTTGAAACAAGGCCCAGGGTTCATACTTTCACTAGTGCAAGTTCTCTAAACAATAATAGCATAATTGGATCACATAACTATCCCTCAACATGCAATAAAGAGTCACCCCAAAGTCACTAATAGCGGAGAACAAACGAAGAGATTATAGTAGGGTACGAAACCACCTCAAAGTTATTCTTTCCAATCAATCCGTTGGGCTATTCCTATAAGTGTCACATATAGCCCTAGAGTTCGTACTAGAATAACACCTTAAGACACAAATCAACCAAAACCCTAATGTCACCTAGATACTCCAATGTCACCTCAAGTATCCGTGGGTATGATTATATGATATGCATCACACAATCTCATATTCATCTATTCAACCAACACATAGGACCTCAAAGAGTGCCCCAAAGTTTCTAATCACGACGAAAACGTGTGCCAACCCCTATGCATAGGTTCATGGGCGGAACCCACAAGTTGATCACCAAAACATACATCAAGTGAATCACATGGTATCCCATTGTCACCACAAATACGCACGGGAAGACATACATCAAGTGTTCTCAAATCTTTAAAGACTCACTCCGATAAGATTACTTCAAAGGGGAAACTCAATCAATTACAAGAGAGTAGAGGGGGAGGAGAAACATAAGATCCAACTTTAATAGCAAAGCTCGCGATACATCAACATCATGCCAAATCAAGAACACGAGAGAGAGAGAGAGAGAGATCAAACACATAGCTACTAGTACATACCCTCAGCCCCGAGGGAGAACTACTCCCTCCTCGTCATGGAGAGCGCCAAGATGATGAAGATGGCCACCGGAGAGAGATTCCCCCTCCGGCAGGGTGCCGGAACGGGTCTAGATTGGTTTTTGGTGGCTACGAAGGCTTCTGGTGGCGGAACTCCCGATCTTGTGTTCTCCGATCATTTTAGGGTATATGGAGATATATAGGCGGAAGAAGTACGTCAGGGGAGCCACGAGGGGCCCACGAGGGTGGAGGGCACGCCCTAGGGGGTGGGCGCCCGCTGCCTCGTGGCTTCCTCATTGCTTCCCTTACGTACACTCCAAGTCTTCTGGGTTGCTTCCGTTACAAAAATAAGTTCCGTGAAGTTTCAGGTCAATTGGACTCCGTTTGATTTTCCTTTTCTGCGATACTCTAAAACAAGGAAAAAACAGAAACTGGCAATGGGCTTTGGGTTAATAGGTTAGTCCCAAAAATCATACAAAATAGCATATAAATGCATATAAAACATCCAAGGTTGATAATATAATAGCATGGAACAATCAAAAATTATAGATATGTTGGAGACGTATCATCATACGGGTTGTAGTCTGTGAAGAATACATGCTCATGGAAGAAGTTAGCAGCCTTGAATTTTTGCTTCTTGGAGAAGGGATTCTTCGGCTTGAGCTGAGGAGTGTCAGACAAAGTCATTAAAGCCTCAGGAATCACGTTCTTCGGAACCACAGGCTGAGGAATTTCAGTTTCAGTTGCAGCCTGGTTCTTCATTACTTCATCAATATTTGCATCAGCACTAGTGGTTGTAATTGCTTCAGTAGCATTTTCATCAGCACTAGTGGCTGGAATTGCTTCAGGGATACAAGGTTCATCAGAGCCCATAAGAACTTCAATGTGCACAGGGGACCGAGGGATTTGTTGTTGAGGGGTGAAGAGCGGAGAGTTGGGGTGCTGACTATCCCAATAGTCATCATTTAGCACTGGAGTGGAGCACCCAATATCCACGTCTTCATCCTCTTCATTTAATTCTTCAACTCCTACCTCTTCAGCTGTGAACTGAGGCATAGGCGATGAGATGATTGGAGTTGAAGGGATATCACCCGCTTCAATTTCTTCGTCCAACTGCTCTGAAGAAGCAGCAGAAGGAACGTCTTCATCCGATCCGCTTGGGATCACATAATCTTCACCAAAAGGAACGAGTTCCTTTGATGGCATGCTTGAAACTGGAATAGCATTAATCAGATTCTCGAAAGAGCTTGTCAATTTCTTCATCTTATTCAGTGCTGAAGACTAAGATGAAGTAGATGCTTTCCTTTTATTCACTGCTGCTCGCTCCGCAGCTTTGGTTTTCTTCACTTCTGATGCAGAAGGAAGAACTGTACTTGTTGTTGGTGCAGGAGGAGCAGAGGAAATAGGTTCAGTTTCCTCAGGCACAACTGATGCAGTTGCCCTGGTTGGTTCAGATTCTTCAGGCTCAGCGGTTGATGCCTCTGGCCTGGCTTGTTCTTCAGTGCAACAGTAGTGGTTGCCCTGGCAATCTCATCAGCAGCTGGAATGCAGTCATCAGCCCTGGTACTCTCATTTTCTTCAGCAGCCTGATTTTCATCAGCGGTGCTGGCATGTTCTTCAGTCGACTGAGCAGATGCTTCAGCCTGAGGAATTTCAATGTGCATTTGAGTAGCAACATTGGAGGTGAATGTCTTTGCCAATTTCACAAATCTGACTTTGGCTCCCTTCCAGTCAGCATGGTAGGCATCAAATTCATCACTGAGGTTTTTAATTTCAGCTTGAACAGTCACAAGTTCATCAGTTGTCATCTTGACAACGTTCTTCTTCAGATAGCGCTCTTTCTTGTACCGCACTTTCTTCGGCTGCCTGGCCTTCTCAAACTTCCATTTTTCTTCGCCTATGAAGGCGGTCAACATGTGACTTTGGCCAGAAGTCAACTTGAAGTCTGGCATAGGAGTGTTGGGGTCCTTGTGCCAGAGATCAATGTATTCAAGGATCAACTTTGGATCCAGTAGGAGAGGAACTTCACTTCCTTTGGCTCTAGCGGCTCTCTGCTGTCTGTCTATGATGATTTCCGCGAGTTCATCGTCATCAGCTTCGTCATCAGAGGACAGTACTTGAAAAGTGACATGCTTCTTTTGAGGACTTGGTCTAGTGCCTCGTCCAGCAGTGGCCTTAGTCTTCAGGAATGTGGGGCCTGTTGAGGAATGTAGAGGAGCCGAAGAACTTGCTGAGGCTCCTGAGGCAATTGATTTACCTGTGGTGCTTTGACACGAGGCAATATGCACATGTGCTGAGGACTTTGCCGGAGGAGCTAAGGGTTTTGGAACTTGAGGAACTGGGGCAGCTTGAGGAATTGGCCGTGAGGGCTTAGCAGAACTGGGCCGAGAGGGCAATGCTGAGGAGCTTGGCCGTGAGGGCATTGAAGAAGAAGGACCGGGCTTATGTGCGGGCTTCTTTGGCATAGCCTTCTTGGGCTTGCTAGCAGAGGCCTCAACAGTGGCAGCAGAGTCTTCATTGAATTTCTTCACTGCCTCTTTTGCTACTTTGGCCAACTTAGCTTGAAACTTGGCCCATTCAGCAGGAAATTCGTCACCTCGTCTGATGCTTGAGGGATTAGCATCTTGGCCTGGTGCCAAGGGAGGTCTTGGGCATGGAGGGTGTACATAAAATTTCTTCATGTACTTGGGAGTCACATATCTTTATTCCCTCCCTTCTCTGGCCCATCTCCTCTCTATTTTCTGAATGCGCACTTTGCACTCATTCTTCGTTTCTTTTCCATGAATTGCCTCATCTAGAGTGCAATACCCTGCATAGATGTCTTCAGGGATTTCAAATGCAGTGTTGATTTCCAACTTCTTTCCTCCCTTCTAAGGTTTCTTTCCATCGTCCATTTTCTTCAGCTGAGGACTTTGAACAGTTGAGTTCTCTGAAGAGGTGTGCAGTTTTTCTTCAAAGAACGCTGCAAATGAGTTAAGCTGATGAGAACCTAGTGATTCAGTAGCAGACATGTGTACATGTGAATAGAGTATAGGTGCCAAGAGTTTGGAGAGGTCATATGCGTTCTTAGAAGTTTTTGCAAAAAGAACAAGTTTGGGGAATTTGACCAGATGTGTCTTGAGGAATTTCACTAAGCGTTCTTTGACTTAGGTTCCAGAGTTGTGTAGATTGAAAATCAACACAATTGAGGAATCTTGAAGAAAAAACATGGCTTAGGGAACAGATCAAGAACAGATGTATGTGTGAAGTGTTTAGAGTGTGAAGATTGAAGACTAAACACCTTTTGAAGATTTTGATGAAATCACTGGAATCAATAAGGGCAGTAAAAGTAACTTTTAATTACACTTGACCATGAACACGATGAACTGGGAATGTAGATTGGAAGTTCGTCAGTCCATATCTTCCACGCCCTAACTTGGCAGAGGAAGATAGCTATGGCGGCGGTGGAGTGAAGAAATCCGCGGTCGGCGCGAGTATGACGGCGATGAGGTCGAGGCAGCGAAGCTCTTCCTCACCGGCGACTATGCAAGTAGCGGCGGTGCTAGGTTTTGACAGCTCGAGCGAGGGAGTGAGGTCGAGCGAAGTAAAAATAGACCGAGGAAGGGAAGGGGTATATATAGCCATGTTGAAAAACTGCTTGTCCGAGGAAAATGGACGAATGTGCCCCTGACCTTTCTCATCTGTGTGACATGTGTTACCCACGTACTATGAGGTGGAGAGAGTGTGAGATCATGGGTGAATAGATAAGTATTGTCGTGGAATGTGGAACGGTTTGAGCGGCAAACGCCGAAAATTCAGATATGAAAATTTTAATGATTCGTTCGCAAATTCTTCAGCTGATAAGGACACAATGAAGATTTTGAACGGGTTTCAAATAGAACGCACATGAGGAATTTGTGAACAGACTGGGTTGAGTTTAGCATAGAGGGGGAAGGGTCCGATCACATTCACTTAGCAGGAAAACGGCTTGAAGAAATAGCAATAAGTGAATGCTGTAGAGGACATATACTCATATATTTATATAGACAATGAAGAAAAACGACGGAAACAATGAAGACATTGCAAAGTTGAAGAATTTGAACAACAGAGGAATTTCAAGAAAAACTCAATTGAAGATTTTCAACTTTTGTTGGTGGTGTGACCCACCGTATAATAATGATGATTTCAAACACGGCGTACAATTATTGTAGGGCTCTGAGAATCAAATCCTTCATTAATTTCATCACACTTAGAGGGTTAGCCTAAGCACTACGACGATATGACCGAGGTGGATTATGGTGGAGGAGGGCACCGCACATGGCTAAGAGATCAATGATCAACTTGTGTCTATGGGGTGCCCCTTGGCCACGTATCTAAAGGATGGAGGGAGGAGGAGGCCGGCCCTCATAGGACGCGCCCAAAGTGTGGAGTCCTACTAGGACTCCCTAGTCCTAGTAGGATCCCACCTCCCACATGGAATAGGAAAAAGGGAAGGGAGAAGGAGAAGAAAGGAAGGGGCGCCCCCTTTCCCTAGTCCAATTCGGACCAGTCCATGGGTAAGGGTCACGGCCACCCTTGAGGCCTTTCTCTCATTTCCCGTATGGCCCATTAGGGCCCAATACGAATTCCCGTAACTCTCCGGTACTCCAAAAAATACCCAAATCACTCGGAACCTTGCTGATGGACGAATATAGCTTTCCAATATATCGATCTTTACGTCTCGACCATTTTGAGACTCCTCGTCATGTCCCCGATCTCATCCGGGACTCCAAACAAACTTCGGTCATCAAATCACATAACTCATAATACAAATCGTCACAGAACGTTAAGCGTGTGGACCCTACGGGTTCGAGAACTATGTACACATGACCGAGACTCATCTCCGGTCAATAACCAATAGCGGAACCTAGATGCTCATATTGGTTCCTACATATTCTACGGAGAACTTTATTGGTCAAACCGCATAACAACATACGTTGTTCCCTTTGTCATCGGTATGTTACTTGCCGGAGATTCGATCGTCCGTATCTCAATACCTAGTTCAATCTCGTTACCGGAAAGTCTCTTTACTCGTTCCATAATGCATCATCCCACAACTAACTCATTAGTCACATTGCTTGCAAGGCTTATAGTGATGTGCATTATCGAGAGGGCCCAGAGATACTTCTCCGACAATCGGAGTGACAAATCCTAATCTCGATCTATGCCAACTCAACAAGTATCATTGGAGACACCTGTAGGGCACCTTTATAATCACCCAGTTACGTTGTGATGTTTGGTAGCACACAAAGTGTTCCTCTGGTATCCGGAAGTTGCATAATCTCATAGTCATATGAACATGTATAAGTCATGAAGAAAGCAATAGCAATATACTAAACGATCAAGTGCTAAGCTAACGGAATGGTTCAAGTCAATCACATCATTCTCTAATGATGTGATCCCGTTAATCAAATGGCAACTCATGTCTATGGCTAGGAAACTTAACCATCTTTGATTCAATGAGCTAGTCAAGTAGAGGCATACTAGTGACACTCTGTTTGTCTATGTATCCACACATGTACTAAGTTTCCAGTTAATACAATTCTAGCATGAATAATAAACATTTATCATGAAATAAGGAAATAAATAATAACTTTACTATTGCCTCTAGGGCATATTTCCTTCAGTCTCCCACTTGCACAAGAGTCAATAATCTAGTTCACATCGCCATGTGATTTAACACCAATAGTTCACATCACCATGTGATTAACACCCATAGTTCACATCGCCATGTGACCAACACTCAAAGGGTTTACTAGAGTCAATAATATTAGTTCACATCACCATGTGATTAACACCCAAAGAGTACTAGGGTGTGATCATATTTTGCTTGTGAGAGAAGTTTAGTCAACGGGTCTGCCATATTCAGATCCGTATGTATTTTGCAAATTTCTATGTCAACAATGCTCTACACGGAGCTACTCTAGCTAGTTGCTCTCACTTTCAATATGTATCCAGATTGAGACTTAGAGTCATCTGGATCAGTGTCAAAACTTGCATCGATGTAACCCTTTACAACGAACCTTTTGTCACCTCCATAATCGAGAAACATATCCTTATTCCACTAAGGATAATTTTGACCGCTGTCCAGTGATCTACTCCTAGATCACTATTGTACTCCCTTGCCAAACTCAGTGTAGGGTATACAATAGATCTGATACACAACATGGCATACTTTATAGAACCTATGGCTGAGGCATAGGGAATGATTTTTATTCTATTTCTATCTTTTGTCATGGTCGGGCTTTGAGTCTTACTCAATTTCACACCTTGTAACATAGGCAAGAACTCTTTCTTTGACTGTTCCATTTCGAACTACTTCGAAATCTTGTCAAGGTATGTACTCATTGAAAAAAACTTATCAAGCGTCTTGATCTATCTCTATAGATCTTGATGCTCAATATGTAAGCAGCTTCACCGAGGTCTTTCTTTGAAAAACTCCTTTCAAATACTCCTTTATGCTTTCCAGAAAATTCTACATTATTTCCGATCAACAATATGTCATTTACATATACTTATCAGAAATGTTGTAGTGCTCCCACTCACTTTCTTGTAAATACAGGCGTCACCACAAGTCTATATAAAACTATATGCTTTGATCAACTCATCAAAGCGTATATTCCAACTTCGAGATGTTTGCACCAGTTCATAGATGGATCGCTGGAGCTTGCACATTTTGTTAGCACCTTTAGGATCGACAAAACCTTCTGGTTGCATCATATACAACTCTTCTTTAAGAAATCCATTAAGGAATGTAGTTTTAACATACATTTGCTAGATTTCATAAAATGTGGCAATTTGCTAACATGATTCGGACAGACTGAAGCATCGCTACGAGTGAGAAAATCTCATCGTGGTCAACGCCTTGAACTTTGTCAAAAACCTTTTTCGACAAGTCTAGCTTTGTAGATAATAACATTACTACCAGCGTCCGTCTTCCTCTTGATGATCCATTTATTTTCTATGGCTTGCCGATCATCGGGCAAGTCAACCAAAGTCCACACTTTGTTCTCATACATGGATCCCATCTCAGATTTAATGGCCTCAAGCCATTTCATGGAATCTGGGCTCATCATCGCTTCCTCATAGTTCGTAGGTTCGTCATGGTCAAGTAACATGACCTCTAGAACAGGATTACCGTACCACTCAGGTTGACCTACGAGGTTCTGTAGTAACTTGATCTAAAGTTACATTATCATCATGATTAGCTTCCTCACTAATTGGTGTAGGAGTCATAGGAACAGATTTCTATGATGAACAACTTTCCAATAAGGGAGCAGGTACAATTACCTCATGAAGTTCTACTTTCCTCCCACTCACTTCTTTCGAGAGAAACTCCTTCTCTAGAAAGGACCCATTCTTAGCAACGAATGTCTTGCCTTCGGATCTGTGATAGAAGGTATACCCAACTGTCTCCTTTGGGTATCCTATGAAGACACATTTCTCCGATTTGGGTTTGAGCTTATCAGGATGAAACTTTTTCACATAAGCATCGCAACCCCAAACTTTAAGAAACGACAACTTTGGTTTCTTGCCAAACCATAGTTCATATGGTGTCGTCTCAACGGATTTAGATGGTGCCCTATTTAATGTGAATGCAGTTGTCTCTAATGCATGACCCCAAAATGATAGTGGTAAATCGGTAAGATACATCATAGATTGCACCATATCTAATAAAGTACGGTTACGATGTTCGGACACACCATTACGCTGTGGTGTTCCAGGTGGCGTGAGTTGCGAAACTATTCCGCATTGTTTCAAATGAAGACCAAACTCGTAACTCAAATATTCTCCTCCATGATCAGATCGTAGAAACTTTATTTTCTTGTTACAATGATTTTCCACTTCACTCTGAAATTATTTGAACTTTTCAAATGTTTCAGATTTATGTTTCATCAAGAAGATATACCCATATCTGCTCAAATCATATGTGAAGGTCAGAAAATAACGATACCTGTCGCGAGCCTCAGCACTCATCGGACTGCATACATCAGTATGTATTATTTCCAACAAGTCTGTTGCCCGCTCCATTGTTCCGGAGAATGGAGTCTTAGTCATCTTGCCCATGAGGCATGGTCACAAGCATCAACTGAGTCATAATCAAGTGATTCCAAAAGCCCATCAGCATGGATTTTCTTCATGCCCTTTACACCAATATGACCTAAACGGCAGTGCCACAAATAAGTTGCACTATCACTATTAACTTTGCATCTTTTGGCTTCAATATTATGAATATGTGTATCACTACCATCGAGATTCAATAAACCATTCACCTTGGGTGTATGACCATTGAAGGTTTTATTCATGTAAACAGAACATCAATTATTCCCTGACTTTAAATGAATAAACGTATTGCAATAAACATGATCAAATCATATCCATGCTTAACGCAAACACCAAATAACATTTATTTAGGTTCCACACTAATCCCAAAAGTATAGGGAGTGTGCGATGATGATCATATAAATCTTGGAACCACTTCCAACACACATCGTCACTTCACCCTTAACTAGTCTCTGTTCATTCTATAACTCTCATTTCGAGTTACTAAGCTTAGCAACTGAACTAGTATCAAATACTGAGGGGTTGCTATAAACACTAGTAAAGTACACATCAATAACATGTATATCAAATATACCTTTGTTCACTTTGCCATCCTTCTTATCCGCCAAATACTTGGGCAGTTCTGCTTCCAATGACCAGTCCCTTTGCAGTAGAAGCACTTAGTCTCAGGCTTAGGTCCAGACTTGGGCTTCTTCACTTGAGCAGCAACTTGCTTGTCGTTCTTCTTGAAGTCCGCCTTCTTCCCTTTGACCTTTTTCTTGAAACTAGTGGTCTTGTCAACCATCAACACTTCATGCTTTTCTTGATTTCTACCTTCGTCGATTTTAGCATCACGAAGAGCTTGGGAATCGTTTCCGTTATCCCTTGCATATTATAGTTCATCACGAAGTTCTAGTAACTTGGTGATAGTGACTAGAGAACTCTGTCAATCACTATCTTATCTTGAAGATTAACTCCCACTTGATTCAAGTGATTGTAGTACTCAGACATTCTGAGCACATGCTCACTAGCTGAGCTATTCTCCTCCATCTTGTAGGAAAAGTACTTGTCAAAGGTCTCATACCTTTGGACATGGGCATGAGTCTGAAATACGGCTATCTCTTGAGCACTTGCATTGGTTTTCCCTTGAAGAGAAAAGGGTGGTGCAGCAAAGTAGCGTAAGTATTTCCCTTAGTTTTTGAGAACCAAGGTATCAATCTAGTAGGAGACCACGCACGAGTCCCTCGTACCTACACAAACAAATAAATCCATGCAACCAACACCGATAAGGGGTTGTCAATCCCTACACGGTCACTTACGAGAGTGAGATCTGATAGATATGATAAGATAATATTTTTGGTATTTTTGTGATAAAGATGCAAAGTAAAATGAAAGCAAAGAAAATAACTAAGTATTGGAAGATTAATATGATGAAGATAGACCCGGGGGCCATATGTTTCACTAGTGGCTTCTCTCAAGAGCATAGGTATTTTACGGTGGGTGAACGAATTACTGTTGAGCAATTGACAGAATTGAGCATAGTTATGAGATTATCTAGGTATGATCATGTATATAGGCATCACGTCCGACACAAGTAGACCGACTCCTGCCTGCATCTACTACTATTACTCCACTCATCGACCGCTATCCAGCATGCATCTAGAGTATTAAGTTCATGAAAATAGAGTAACGCCTTAAGCAAGATGACATGATGTAGAGGGATAAATTCATGCAATATGATAAAAAAACCCATCTTGTTATCCTCGATGGCAACAATACAATACGTGCCTTGATGCCCCTACTGTCACTGGGAAAGGACACCGCAAGATTCAACCCAAAGCTAAGCACTTCTCCCATTGCAAGTAAGATCAATCTAGTAGGCCAAACCAAACTGATAATTCGAAGAGACTTGCAAAGATAACCAATCATACATAAAAGAATTCAGAGGAGATTCAAATATTGTTCATAGATAATCTTGATCATAAACCCACAATTCATCGATCTCAACAAACAAACCGCAAAAAGAAGATTACATAGAATAGATCTCCACAAGAGAGGGGGAGAACATTGTATTGAGATCCAAAAAGAGAGAAGAAGCCATCTAGCTAATAACTATGGACCCGAAGGTCTGAGGTAAAATACTCACACTTCATCGGAGAGGCTATGGTGTTGATGTAGAAGCCCTCCATGATGGATGCCCCCTCCGGCGGAGCTCCGGAACAGGCCCCAAGATGGGATCTCGTGGATACAGAAAGTTGCGGCGATGGAATTAGGGTTTTGGCTCCGTATTTGATCGTTTGGGGGTACGTAGGTATATATAGGAGGAAGGAGTACGTCGGTGGAGCAACAGGGGGCCCACGAGGGTGGAGGGCGCGCCTGGGGGTAGGTGCGCCTCCCTACCTCGTGGCCTCCTCCTTTATTTCTTGACGTAGGGTCCAAGTCTCTTGGATCATGTTTAGTGAGAAAATCATGTTCCTGAAGGTTTCATTCCGTTTGGACTCCGTTTGATATTCCTTTTCTTCGAAACCCTAAAATAGGCAAAAAACAGCAATACAGGGCTGGGCCTCCGGTTAATAGGTTAGTCCCAAAAATAATATAAAAGTGGATAATAAAGCCCAATAATGTCCAAAACAGTAGATAAAATAGCATGGAGCAATCAAAAATTATAGATACGTTGGAGACGTATCAAGCATCCCCAAGCTTAATTCCTGCTCGTCCTCGAGTAGGTAAATGATAAAAAGATAAATTTTGATGTGGAGTGCTACTTGGCATAATTTTGATGTAACTCTTCTTAATTGTGGTATGAATATTCAGATCCGAAAGATTCAAGATAAAAGTTTAATATTGACATAAAAATAATAATACTTCAAGCATACTAATGAAGCAATCATGTCTTCTCAAAATAACATGGCCAAAGAAAGTTATCCCTACAAAATCATATAGTCTGGCTATGCTCTATCTTCACCACACAAAATATTTAAATCATGCACAAACCCGATGACAAGCCAAGCAATTGTTTCATACTTTTGACATTCTCAAACTTTTTCAATCTTCACACAATACATGAGCGTGAGCCATGGATATAACACTATATGTGGAATAGAATGGTGGTTGTTGAGAAGACAAACGGGAGAAGATAGTTTCACATCAACTAGGCGTATCAACGGGCTATGGAGATGCCCATCAATAGATATCAATGTGAGTGAGTAGGGATTGCCATGCAACGGATGCACTAGAGCTATAAGTATATGAAAGCTCAACAAAAGAAACTAAGTGGGTGTGCATCCAACTTGCTTGCTCATGAAGACCTAGGGCATTTTGAGGAAGCCCATCATTGGAATATACAAGCCAAGTTCTATAATGAAAAATTCCCACTAGTATATGAAAGTGACGAAATGAGAGGCTCTCTATCATGAATATCATGGTGCTACTTTTAAGCACAAGTGTGGTAAAAGGATAGTAACATTGTCCCTTCTCTCTTTTCTCTTATTTTTTTATTTGGGCCTTTTCTATTTTTTTATGGCCTCCTTTTTTTCGTCCGGAGTCTCATCCCGACTTGTGGGGGAATCATAGTCTCCATCATCCTTTCCTCACTGGGACAATGCTCTAATAATGATGATCATCACACTTTTATTTTCTTACAACTCAACAATTACAACTCGATACTTAGAACAAAATATGATTCTATATGAATGCCTCTGGCGGTGTACCGGGATATGCAATGAATCAAGAGTGACATGTATGAAAGAATTATGAAAGGTGGCTTTGCCACAAATATGATGTCAACTACATGATCATGCTAAGCAATATGACAATGATGGAGTGTGTCATAATAAACGGAATGGTGGAAAGTTGCATGGAAATATATATCGGAATGGCTATGGAAATGCCATAATAGGTAGGTATGGTGGCTGTTTTGAGGAAGGTATATGGTGGGTGTATGATATCGGCGAAAGGTGCGCGGTATTAGAGAGGCTAGCAATGGTGGAAGGAAGAAAAGTGCATATAATCCATGGACTCAACATTAGTCATAGAGAACTCATATACTTATAGCAAAAATCTACAAGTTATCAAAGCAATGTATTACGCGCATGCTCCTAGCGGGATAGATTGGTAGGAAAAGACCATCGCTCGTCCCCGACCGCCACTCATAAGGAAGGCAATCAAAAAATAAATCATGCTCCGACTTCATCACATAACGGTTCACCATACGTGCATGCTACGGGAATCACAAACTTTAACACAAGTATTTCTCAAATTCACAACTACTCAACTAGCACAACTTTAATATCAGCATCTTCATATCTCAAAACAATTATCAAGCATCAAAGTTCTCATAGCATTCAACACACTCATAAGAAAGTTTTTACTATTCTTGAATACCAAGCATATTAGGATTATTTAGGCAAATTACCATGCTATTTCAGACTCTCAAAATAATCTAAGTGAAGCATGAGAGATCAATAGTTTCTATAAAACAATTCCACCACCGTGCTCTAAAAGATATAAGTGAAGTACTAGACCAAAACTATATAACTCAAATGATATAAGCGAAGCACATAGAGTATTCTAACAAATTCCAAATCATGTATGGCTCTCTCAAAAGGTGTGTACAACAAGTATGATTGTGGTAAACTAAAAAGCAAAGACTCAAATCATACAAGACGCTCCAAGCAAAACACATATCATGTGGTGAATAAAAATATAGCTCCAAGTAAAGTTACCGATAGAAGTAGACAAAAGACGGGATGCCTTCCGGGGCATCCCCAATATTTGACTTTTAGGTGTCCTTAGATTATCTTGGAGGTTCCATGGGCATCCCCAAGCTTAGGCTCTTGCCTCTCCTTGTTCCATAATCCATCAAATCTTTACCCAAAACTTGAAAACTTCACAACACAAAACTTAAAGTAGAAAATCTCGTGAGCTCCGTTAGCAAAAGAAAAAAAGACCACTTCAAGGTACTGTAATGAACTCATTATTTACTTATATTGGTGTTAAACCTACTGTATTCCAACTTATCTATGGTTTATAAACTATTTTACTAGCCATAGATTCATCAAAATAAGCAAACAACACATGAAAAACAGAATCTGTCAAAAACAGAACAGTCTGTAGTAAACTGTAGCTAGCGCAAAATCTGGAACCTCAAAAATTCTAAAATAAATTGCTGGACGTGAGGAATTTATATATAAATCATCTTCAAAAAGAATTAACTAAAAATCACTTTCCAAATAAAAATGGAAGCAGTTCTCGTGAGCGTTAAAGTTTCTTTTTTTACAGCAAGATTAACAAGACTTTCCCCAGGTCTTCCCAATGGTTCTACTTGGCACAAACACTAATTAAACACAAAAAACACAACAAAAACAGAGGCTAAGAAAATTATTTATTACTAAACATGATCAAAAATCAAGGAATAAAAATAAAATTGGGTTGCCTCGCAACAAGCGCTATCGTTTAACGCCCCTAGCTAGGCATAAAAAGCAAGGATAGATCTAGGTATTGCCATCTTTGGTTTTAGGGAAAAAGAGAGCAAACTTGTTATCTATTGTCGGGGGACTGATCCACGAACACCTATGGTACCGGCGGGCCGAGTCCCTTTCGGTTCGGCAGGGGCGGAGGTCGCACAAAGAGCAGATCGAGGCGAAGCACACGAGCGATTTACCCAGGTTCGGGCCGCACGGATGCGTAAAACCCTACTCCTGCTTTGTGGTTTGTATTGATTTCTTGCTCGGGAGCGCAGAGTGCTACAGTACACACCAGCAGCTAGCGAGACCAAGCGTGAGTGTTCTCCGAACTGGCTAACCCCCCTCTACGTTGCACACGGGCCTCCTTTTATATGCTCAAGGGGTCACCAACAGGTGGCAACGGAGGCAAAGGGTAAAAATGGAAAGGTGCTGCGGTAGGTATAGCTACCTGCTACAGTGTATCATACCTAACCCTGACGGTAGGGGACAAGGGCATTAAATGCCCGTCTGTGTCGCCTAAACAGTGCAAAAGGGACCGTCAGGGGCGCCACCGCCTGCCACGATGGCGATCTTGTCAGCGTCGCTTGCCACCGCTCACCGCAAGCTGCACAGCCTCTCGCCACGTACGCCTGGAAGGGTCCCAGAGCGACACGTTGGTGGATGTGCTGGAGCGCGGGCACAGTGGTGTCTTGCCGCGGCAAGCGCCTTGCCGCGGTTGTTGTCTTGTCGCGCCCGGGAGCTTGTCGCTCACCGGGCCTTGCCGGGACGTGCGACGCATCGCGGCAAGTTCCTTGAGATGCCTTGGTTGGCCTTCCCGGCAAGCTCCTCTTGCGGGGGTCTTGAGATGCCTTGGTTGGCCTTCCCGGCAAGATCCTCTTGCCAGGGTCTTGTCCCTTTGTCTTGGATACTTTGTTCTTGAATGGCTCCAAAGGAACCATGGAGGACCTTGGCGGTCACCCGGCAAGTCTTGCCGCGGGATGCTGTGACTGCCCGTGCACAAGTTCGGGATACTAGGGTACCCCTACTCTAGTACACCGACAGGAGCCCCCGGGCCTGGGCCATACACGGTGCCGAGCGCTGTTGGGCCAGGCCCAAAACAGGGCACGGGCACGCGCGGCCTAGGTTACGCCGTATCTCACTCCGTATCCACCGCGCCCTCCCCGAACGGCACGCGTCAAATGCGGCGTCATGGGAGAGATCGTGGGTGGTTTCTTTATTCGGAAATGCGGAACATCCGCCCCCTCCCTCTTTATAAGCAGGGGAAACAGGGGTAGTTCGCCCATTCGCCCGTTGCTGTTCCAATCTCGGAAATCTCCGCCGGTCCCTCATGCACGCTCCACCGTGGTAAGCACTGTTGCCACGGGGGCGCCTCATGTTGATGCAGCAACTGGAGCGGGGTCCTCCCGGACCACCGCTTCTGCTCCTGCCGCTTCTCACGCCGCGGCGACAGCCGGAGCGGGGTCGTCTCAGACCGCAGCCACTGCTCCCGCCAAGCGGCCAAGGGAAGCTACTCCTCCACCTCCTCGCGCCGGACGTGAGCCAGACTTCGACTTCTCCGCGTTCAGCTCCGGCGAGGAAGAAGAAGAAGAGTAACCTTGCCGGACCCGGCAACCTTTCTCCAGAGCAGCCCCCAGCGTAAGTATATGGTTTGCTTTCCGCTTGTGAGGTGCGCATGGATACTCTGTCTTTGCTGATATTTGATTGCTAATTTGTGTAGGAGCAGAGCAGCCCCACCAGGAGCCAAGGGAGAATCCCCCGACAAGGGAGAGCTCTCCGGAAAGGGAGGGCTTCCCGGTAAGGGAGAAGTCTCCGGCAAGGGACAGCGCCAACGGCCCCCCGACGGTGGAGACCGCGACTGCAGAACCCGGCACAGGTACTCCTCTTGCTTCAAAACTTCCCTGAGGTTCTTCTTCTCTTGATCTTCTTTTTGTTGGATTTTTGCTTGACTCTTCTCCCCTTTTCCGGCCGTCAGACCCATCTGCTGCGGAGCAGATGGAGACCGAGGTTGCCGCCGAAGAAGCGGCCAGTGCTGACAATCCCGCCGGCGCAGAGGCCGCCAAGGCTGCTGCCGCGGCGACTGGCGAGGAGTCCGGCGATCGTACTGACGGCCCTGAGGCCGTAGGAGCGCCAGGCGCTACACCGACCGCCGACCCGTCCACCGCTGCCGCAGCGCCAGGCTCCGAAGAGCCTCAGCCAGGCGTCTATTTGAAGGCCGGCGACGACGTCTTCATCAACCTTCCCTGGGCATCAAGCTCCAGGGTGCCGGTCGAGGGGGAGATCTTCGACAGGGAGGTGCTCGCCTCCGCGGGACTGACGCTGGTCGACGCGCCGAGCAGCAGCAGCAACGAGCCTGAGGAAGAGCGGCTGCTGCGGAAGTTGCTGTCGCTCTACCGCGCGCGGCAAGCCAAGCTGGAATCCCGCGAGGCGCTTGTCGCGAAGGCGGGAGCAGACATCGAAAAGCGCGCAGAAGAGCTCGGGGGTTTCCACCGGGAAGCCCTCCGGTCCCTGGCGGAGGAGTGGGAGCAGCTCGCTGAAGCGCAGAAGGCCTTCCTCTTCGAGAAGGCTGAAGTCGAAGAGCGGCAGCGACTTGCCGCTGTGAAGCTAGCCGCGGAGGAGGGCGAGCTGGCGCAGCGGAAGGTCAATCTCGACGCCCACGAGGAGGAGCTTGCCGCGCGCGAGGAAAAACTCGGCGGAGCCCTCAAACAAGCAGAGGACGCCGCCGCCGCCGCCACCGAGGCTGCCAAGGAGGAGTTGAAGACGAAGGTGGCACGGCTGGAGGCCGATCTCTCCGAGAAGGGACAAGAGCTTAGCGCCGCCAGGGACTCCAATGCAGATCTTGTGGTGAAGCTGTCCGCTTTGACCAAGACGCTGGACGGCGCCAAGAAGCAGGAGGCGGCCTTGAAGGAGGAAATCAAGGCCAACAAGGCGCTGCTAGAGAGTGTTGCCGCCACCCAAAACGCCTTCAGGGAGACCGTGGAGCACTGGACGGAAAGTCTTGTGAATGCCGCCACAGACATTGACATGGAGTTGGCGCATCTAGGGATGGAAGATCTCGGGTATCCCTCCAACGACAACCTCCAACCCAGCACCAAGCTCGTCCTGTTCTTCAAGGGCGTGGCGACGGCCCTTCAGCGGCTCCGGGAGAGGGTCCCAAAGCAGCTGGCCGACGAGTCGCGCAAGATCTGCGCGGGAGCTCTTCAGAAAGTGTTGGTGAAGGTGGCCTTCCGCAATCCGGGCCTCAACCTCACCAACTCCCTCAAGACCTTGCCGCCGGATGCTGATCTGGAGGCGCTCAAGACCTTTGTCGCACCCATTGTGGACAAGGTGAGCGGGATCAAGAGGATCGAGGGCGATCGCGTAGATTAGGCCGCCCATTTCTTCTTTTCTTGTCGCTGTTTGCCATGTTATGAAAACAATCTATTAGAGCCGCGACAAGCTATCTTTGTAATATAACTCTATTCTGGGTAATGATTGCAATGTTATTCCCTTTACTTGATCCCTCCCTTTGTATGTTTTTGCCCTACGCTTTTAGGGAACTTGCCGGTGTAGGCACCTGAGCCGCGAGCGCTGAGTACGGGACGTCAGCAGCCTGCTGGCGGTGCCGCTACCGACAAGAAACCTTGTCGCAACTAGTTGCAGCTCACTTAAGTTGTTGAGCGGACTCGAAACAAAGTAAGGGCGCAACTAGCTACGAGTTGGTTCCTCCGCGCACAGGTTTTCCATACAAAGTGCGGTCGTTCAAGGGAGATAACTTAAAATTTAAAAAATATGATTGCTCAAACTTTGGCAACTTAGCTTTTCTGTTGTTTACTTCCCGGCAAGGCGAAACTTTCTTGAACGACGCTTGGTCCACACCATTATCTTCTCCTTTCCCCCCCCCGGCAAACTTGTGGGCGAGGGAACCTTCCTTTCCTTGAGGAAAAAGAAAGAAGAGAAAATAAAGATATGGAGCCTTATGGCTCATTATTGCTTACCAGGGAGTAGGTGCTGCACAAAGCGTTAGATAACACATGCAATAAATAGAAAGCATGAAATTGACAAAATGTGCGGAGCACATGAGCTTTACTTATGCACGGGGTCTGCGCCCGGCTTTGTACAAAGGATTACATGCAACAGCGGCAAGACTTGTACAAAAGGTGGTTGCCGGAACAGGTTCCGGCAACCGCGCCTTACGGGTAAAACTTACGAAGAAGCTCAATGTTCCAGGAGTTGCTCACCGGAATGGCATCTTCGGTCTCAAGGCGGACAGCGCCAGGCCTAGTGACTCGTTTTACCCGGTAAGGGCCTTCCCACTTCGGCGTCAACTTGTTGGAATTCTTGGCGGACCGAAAATGCCGAAGAACAAGGTCGCCTTCCTCGAGACTTCTGGCGTTAACTTTGCGGCTATGGTAGCGGCGCAAAGCTTGCTGGTAGCGAGCAGCTCGCACAGCAGCCTGAAGACGGTCTTCCTCAAGGAGCAGCGCGTCATCTTGTTGCAGCTGCTCTTGCTCGAGCTCATCATAAGCGAGCACTCGAGGTGACCCGTATACGAGTTCCATGGGGAGAACTGCCTCTGCTCCATAGACTAGAGCGAAAGGTGTTTGGCCAGTGGCTCGATTTGGCGTCGTCCTGATCGACCAAAGAACCACCGGCAGCTCCTCGATCCAGTTTCTTCCGCACTTGTGCAGCTTGTCGAAAGTTCTGGTCTTGAGCCCGCGCAGCACTTCAGCATTTGCCCTCTCCACTTGACCGTTGCTTCTCGGGTGAGCAACAGAAGCGAAGCAGACCTTGGCGCCAAGATCTTGGATGTACTGCATGAAGGTGCGGCTCGTGAATTGCGTACCGTTGTTGGTGATTATCCTGTTAGGGATCTCGAAGTGGCAAACAATCGACCTGAAGAACTTGACTGCTGACTGTGCTGTCACCTTCCTCACTGGTTCCACTTCCGGCCACTTTGTGAACTTGTCGATTGTAACGTACAAGTACTCAAAGCCCCCGACTGCTCGGGGAAAGGGGCCGAGGATGTCGAGCCCCCAGACCGAAAATGGCCAGGATAAAGGGATCGTCTGGAGAGTTTGAGCTGGTTGGTGTATCTGTTTGGAATGGAACTGGCATGCTTCACACTTGGTTACTTGTGCAGTTGCATCCTGGAGGGCTGTCGGCCAAAAGAAACCTTGCCGGAATGCTTTGCCGACAAGTGCTCTTGCGCCAATGTGATGACCACATATGCCTCCATGTATCTCTGCCAACAGCTTTTGTCCGTCTTCCCGGTGAATACACTTCAATTTCACACTGTTCAGTCTTCTTCTGTACAGTGCCTTGTCGACAAACTGGTACATACTTGACTGCCGGGCTACTCTTTCTGCTTCTTCTTTCTCTTCGGGAAGTTCTTGGCGCTGATCGCGGCGAGCTCGTGGATCTGATGACGCGGTGGAGTCGCTGTCGAGGTGGATCCGGCGAGTCGGCGATCTTGGCCTTTGGGGCGGAGAGTGCACAGTAGCTGCACCCCCACCGGTCTTGTCACCACCGGCTCGTGCATGGCTGACTTGCCGCAGCTGCGACGTGCTCGGCTGCAGCTGAGTGTCGCCGTTGGCGAAGCCGATGAGATTCTGAATGGTGGCCCTCCAGTCGTCGATCTTGTCTGCTGTTGGAGGGTAGTCTAGGAGCAGTTGAGCTCGCGCCAAAGCTTCTGCTGCAGTGGCGGGTGGTGGTGGCGAACGGTGCGAGGAGCGGGATATGCTCGGACTTCTAACTATGTTAGAAGGAGCAGTGTCCCGTCCAGGCGACCGTGGCTCGCTCGTGCCAGCATGTTGACGTGCATGGTGGTCTTGAGAGCTCCGAGATCCACCAGCTCTCTCTTGGTCCAGCAAGCGCATGGTACCGTGAGCACCATGACGCTGCCGGTCCCGCGCCTCATGAGATGGGCGCGGTGCATGTACGGACGCCGAGGTCTTGGAGTGCGCCCGGTCGTTGTGGGATCTGGCTACACCGCCGATGGGCAGCGCAGCCTTGTCCTTGGACCTGGCAGCACCGTGAGCTCCCTTGTCGACGCCCGTTCTTCCGCCGGTGTCCGCCCCATCAACCGTTTGCTCCGGTGGTAGCGGGGCGGACGGGGCACCTGCCTCCGAAGCCTTCTTCTTCGGCGGCATGTTGATGAAGATGATGAAGATCTAGCTCGCGTGAACGCCGGATCTGGTTCACACAACCTCGACGCCCCCTACCTGGCGCGCCAAAGATGTCGGGGGACTGATCCACGAACACCTATGGGACCGGCGGGCCGAGTCCCTTTCGGTTCGGCAGGGGCGGAGGTCGCACAAAGAGCAGATCGAGGCGAAGCACACGAGCGATTTACCCAGGTTCGGGCCGCACGGATGCATAAAACCCTACTCCTGCTTTGTGGGTTGTATTGATTTCTTGCTCGGGAGCGCGGAGTGCTACAGTACACACCAGCAGCTAGCGAGACCGAGCATGAGTGTTCTCCGAACTGGCTAACCCCCCTCTACGTTGCACACGGGCCTCCTTTTATATGCTCAAGGGGTCACCAACAGGTGGCAACGGAGGCAAAGGGTAAAAATGGAAAGGTGCTGCGGTAGGTACAGCTACCTGCTATAGTGTATCATACCTAACCCTGACGGCAGGGGACAAGGGCATTAAATGCATGTCTGTGTCGCCTAAACAGTGCAAAAGGGACCGTCAGGGGCGCCACCGCCTGCCACGATGGCGATCTTGTCAGCGCCGCTTGCCACCGCTCACCGCAAGCTGCACAGCCTCTCGCCACGTACGCCTGGAAGGGTCCCAGAGCGACACGTTGGTGGATGTGCTGGAGCGCGGGCACAGTGGTGTCTTGCCGCGGCAAGCGCCTTGCCGCGGTTGTTGTCTTGTCGCGCCCGGGAGCTTGTCGCTCACCGGGCCTTGCCGGGACGTGCGACGCGTCGCGGCAAGTTCCTTGAGATGCCTTGGTTGGCCTTCCCGGCAAGCTCCTCTTGCGGGGGTCTTGAGATGCCTTGGTTGGCCTTCCCGGCAAGCTCCTCTTGCCGGGGTCTTGTCTCTTTGTCTTGGATACTTTGTTCTTGAATGGCTCCAAAGTAACCACGGAGGACCCTGGCGGTCACCCGGCAAGCCTTGCCGCGGGATGCTGCGACTGCCCGTGCACAAGTTCGGGATACTAGGGTACCCCTACTCTAGTACACCGACATCTATGGAATTAATCTTTCTATTTTTACAAAGTACATGTCCATTAATGGTAGAAGAAAGATTAAGAATGTTGCGGAAATTGGCATCTAGGCTTGCTTTTATCTCTTTAATAGATTCGTTTTGGTAAGAAAGCAAGAGAGATGTGATTTCAGCTTTCTCGTTAATGGGGTGCCCAAATATAATTTTCATCCTCTCATAGGTATCTATGGGATCCCCTTCAAGAAAACCCCCCTCGAAAATAGAATCTAAAACTTGTTTGAACGAAGCGGGCAGGCCAACATAAAAGCTTTTTAAGTAAACCTCAATTTGATATTGGGGTACATAGCTAGCCCGAATCCTTAACAGCCTATCCCAAGCATCTTTCAAAGATTCATCAAGTAAATAACGAAAAATTCCAGAATCATCTTCATCAAAATTACTAAGGTTCTCATTGATAACACCGGCAAGTTGTTCCATAGTATTCCGATTTATGAGTTTAGATGAGATAGCAGGATTGTCTAAAGCACTAGAACTTGGGAGAGAACCCCCAACTCTTTTTGGTTCTGACATGGCGAGGGAAAAGAGGCAAAAAGAGAGGGAGGATAGAGAGAGAGAGCGTGCGAATAAAACGACAAGGGTGAAGTGGGGGAGAGGAAAACGAGAGGCAAATGGCAAATAATGTAATGCGAGGGATAGGAGTTTGTGATGGGTACTTGGTATGTCTTGGCTTGAGTGTAGATCTCCCCGGCAACGGCGCCAGGAATCCTTCTTGCTACCTCTTAAGCATGCGTTGGTTTTCCCTTGAAGAGGAAAGGGTGGTGCAGCAAAGTAGCATAAGTATTTCCCTCAGTTTTTGCGAACCAAGGTATCAATCCAGTAGGAGGCCACGCACGAGTCCCTCGTACCTACACAAACAAATAAATCCTGGAACCAACGCGATAAGGGGTTGTCAATCCCTACACGGTCACTTACGAGAGTGAGATCTGATAGATATGATAAGATAATATTTTTGGTATTTTTGGGATAAAGATGCAAAGTAAAATAAAAGCAAAGAAAATAACTAAGTATTGGAAGATTAATATGATGAAGATAGACCCGGGGGCCATAGGTTTCACTAGTGGCTTCTCTCAAGAGCATAAGTATTTTACGGTGGGTGAACGAACTACTGTTGAGCAATTGACAGAATTGAGCATAGTTATGATAATATCTAGGTATGATCATGTATATAGGCATCACGTCCGAGACAAGTAGACCGACTCCTGCCTGCATCTATTACTATTACTCCACTCATCGACCGCTATCCAACATGCATCTAGAGTATTAAGTTCATGAAAACAGAGTAACGCCTTAAGCAAGATGACATGATGTAGAGGGATAAATTCATGCAATATGATAAAAACCCCATCTTGTTATCCTTAATGGCAACAATACAATACGTGCCTTGCTGCCCCTACTTTCACTGGGAAAGGACACCGCAAGATTCAACCCAAAGATAAGCACTTCTCCCATTGCAAGAAAGATCAATCTAGTAGGCAAAACCAAACTGATAATTCGAAGAGACTTGCAAAGATAACCAACCATACATAAAAGAATTCAGAGGAGATTCAAATATTGTTCATAGATAATCTTGATCATAAACCCAAAATTCATCGGTCTCAACAAACACACCGCAAAAAGAAGATTACATCGAATAGATCTCCACAAGAGAGGGGAGAACATTGTATTGAGATCCAAAAAGAGAGAAGAAGCCATCTAGCTAATAATTATGGACCCGAAGGTCTGAGGTAAACTACTCACACTTCATCGGAGAGGCTATGGTGTTGATGTAGAAGCCCTTCGTGATGGATGCCCCCTCCGGGGGAGCTCCGGAACAGGCCCCAAGATGGGATCTCGTGGATACAGAAAGTTGCGGCGGTGGAATTAGGGTTTTGGCTCTGTATCTGATTGTTTGGGGGTATATATAGGAGGAAGGAGTACGTCGGTGGAGCAACAGGGGGCCCACAAGGGTGGAGGGCGCGCCTGGGGGGGATAGGCGCGCCCCCTACCTCGTGGCCTCCTCTATTTCTTTATGTAGGGTCCAAGTCTCCTGGATCATGTTCGGTGAGAAAATCACGTTCCCGAAGGTTTCATTCCATTTGGACTCCGTTTGATATTCCTTTTCTTCGAAACCCTAAAATATGCAAAAAAAACAACAATTCTGGGATGGGCCTCCGGTTAATAGGTTAGTCCCAAAAATAATATAAAAGTGGATAATAAAGACCAATAATGTCCAAAATAGTAGATAAATTAGCATGGAGCAATCAAAAATTATAGATACGTTGGAGACGTATCAAATACTAATTTCAACTCTTGGAACATCTCATATGCTCCGTGGCGTTCAAAACGTCTTTGAAGCCCCGATTCTAAGCTGTAAAGCATGGTGCACTAAACTATCAAGTAGTCATCATATCGAGCTTGCCAAACGTTCATAACGTGTGCATCTGCGCCTACAATCGGTCTGTCACCTAGTGGTGCATCAAGGACATAATTCTTCTGTGCAGCAATGAGGATAATCCTCAGATCATGGATCCAATTCGCATCATTGCTACTAACATCTTTCAACTTAGTTTTCTCTAGGAACATATCAAAAATAAAACAGGGGAGCTAAACGCGAGCTTTTGATCTACAACATAGATATGATAATACTACCAGGACTAATTTCATGGTAAATTTAAAGTTCAATTAACCATATTACTTAAGAACTCCCACTTAGATAGACATCCCTCTAATCATCTAAGTGATCACGTGATACATATCAACTAAACCATGTTCGATCATCACGTGAGATGGAGTAGTTTTCAATGGTGAACATCACCATGTTGATCATATCTACTATATGATTCACGCTCGACCTTTCGGTCTCAGTGTTCCGAGGCCATATCTGCATATGCTAGGTTTGTCAAGTTTAACCCGAGTATTCTGCGTGTGCAAAACTGGCTTGCACCCGTTGTATGTGAACATAGAGCTTATGACACCCGATCATCACGTGGTGTCTCGGCACGACGAACTTTCGCAACGGTGCATACTCAGGGAGAACACTTATACCTTGAAATTTAGTGAGAGATCATCTTATAATGCTACCGTCGAACTAAGCAAAATAAGATGCATAAAGGATAAACATCACATGCAATCAATATAAGTGATATGATATGGCCATCATCATCTTGTGCCTTTGATCTCCATCTCCAAAGCACCGTCATGATCACCATCGTCACCGGTGCGACACCCTGATCTCCATTGTAGCATCGTTGTCGTCTCACCAACTATTGCTTCTACGACTATCGCTACTACTTAGCGATAAAGTAAAGCAATTACATGGCGATTGCATTTCATACAATAAAGCGACAACCATATGGCTCCTGCCAGTTGCCGATAACTCCATTACAAAACATGATCATCTCATACAATAAAATTTAGCATCATGTCTTGACCATATCAAATCACAACATGCCCTACAAAAACAAGTTAGACGTCCTCTATGTTGTTGCAAGTTTTACGTGGCTACTACGGGATGAGAAAGAACCGTTCTTACCTACGCATCAAAAGCGAAACGAATTTTCATCAAGTATGTGCTATTTTTACCTTCAACAAGGACCGGGCGTAGCCACACTCGATTCAACTAAAGTTGGAGAAACTGACACCCGCCAGCCACCTGTGTGCGAAGCACGTCGGTAGAACCAGTCTCGCGAAAGCATACACGTAATGTCGGTCTGGGCCGCATAATCCAACAATACCGTCGAATCAAAGTATGACATGCTGGTAAGCAGTATGACTATTATCACCCACAACTCACTTGTGTTCTATTCGTGCATATAACATCTACGCATAAAACTGGCTCTGATGCCATTGTTGGGGAACGTAGTAATTTCAAAAAAATTCCTACGCACACGCAAGATCATGGTGATGCATAGCAACAAGAGGGAGAGTGTTGTCTACGTACCCTCGTAGACCATAAGCAGAAGCGTTATGACAATGCGGTTGATGTAGTCGTACGTCTTAACGATCGACCGATCCTAGCACCGAAAGTACGGCACCTCCGTGATTTGCACACGTTCGGCTCGGCGATGTCCCACAAACTCACGACCAGCAGAGTGTTGAGGGACAGCTTCGTCAGCACGACAGCATGATGACGGTGATGATGAAGCTACCAGCGCAGGACTTCGCCTAAGCAATACGACGATATGACCGCGGTGGATTATGGTGGAGGGGGGCACCACACACGGCTAAGAGATCAATGATCAACTTGTGTCTATGGGGTGCCCCTTGGCCACGTATATAAAGGATGGAGGGAAGAGGAGGCCGGCCCTCATAGGACGCGCCCAAAGTGTGAGTCCTACTACGACTCCCTAGTCATAGTAGGATCCCACCTCCCACATGGAATAGGAAAAAAGGGAAGGGGAAGGAGAAGAAAGGAAGGGGGCGCCCCCTTTCCCTAGTCCAATTTGGATCAGTCCATGGGGAAGGGGCGCGGCCACCCTTGAGGCCTTTCTCTAATTTCCCGTATGGCCCATTAAGGCCCAATACGAATTCCCGTAACTCTTTGGTACTCCAAAAAATACCGGAATCACTCGAAACCTTTCCGATGTCCGAATATAGCCTTCCAATATATCGATCTTTACGTCTCGACCATTTTGAGACTCCTCATCATGTCCCTGATCTCATCTGAGACTCCGAACAAACTTCGGTCATCAAATCACATAACTCATAGTACAAATCGTCATAGAACGTTCAGCGTGCGGACCCTATGGGTTCGAGAACTATGTAGACATGACCAAGACTCATCTCTGGTCAATAACCAATAGCAGAACCCAGATGCTCATATTGGTTCCTACATATTCTATGAAGATCTTTATCGGTCAATCCGCATAACAAGATACGTTGTTCCCTTTTTCATCGGAATGTTACTTGTCGGAGATTCGATCGTCGGTATCTCAATACCTAGTTCAATCTCGTTACCGGCAATTCTCTTTATTCGTTTCGTAATGCATCATCCCGCAACTAACTCATTAGTTACATTGCTTGAAAGGCTTATAGTGATGTGCATTACCGAGAGGGCCCAGAGATACCTCTCCGACAATCGGGGTGACAAATCCTAATCTTGATCTATGCCAACTCAACAAGTACCATCGGAGACACATGTAGAGCACCTTTATAATCACTCAGTTATGTTGTGATGTTTGGTATCACACAAAGTGTTCCTCCGATATCTGGAAGTTGCATAATCTCATAGTCATAGGAATATGTATAAGTCATGAAGAAAGCAATAGCAATATACTAAACGATCAAGTGCTAAGCTAACGGAATGGGTCAAGTCAATCACATCATTCTCTAATGATGTGATCCCGTTAGTCAAATGACAACTCATGTCTATGGCTACGCAACTTAACCATGTTTGATTCAACGAGCTAGTCAAGTAGAGACATACTAGTGACACTCTTTTTGTCTATGTATCCACACATGTACTAATTTTCTGATTAATACAATTCTAGCATGAATAATAAACATTTATCATGAAATAAGGAAATAAATAATAACTTCACTATTGCCTCTAGGGCATATTTCCTTCCGTCCTTGAGAGTTTGCTTCATCTATAGCAATTGAGCACAACACGATCTAGCAGCAATGTACTCAGCTTCAGCAGTAGACAGTGATACGTAGTTTTGTTTCTTCGAAGACCAATAGACCAAGGATCGTTCGAGGAAATGACATGTGCCTGATGTTGACTTGTGGTCCACACGATCACCAGCATAGTCTGAGTCTGAATATCCAATGAGATCAAAAGCCGAGCCCTTGGAATACCATAATCCAAGTGTTGGAGTGTGATTCCTTCGGTGTAGCTTGAAAACGGGCACACATGCAAACACTAAGTATAATATATGGCGTAGATGCACATAAATACAATAAAGAACCAATCATGGAGCGGTATACCTTTTTTTTATCAAAGTTACCGTTTTCATCAGTGCATAGATGGCCATTTGCGGGCATAGGGATTTTGATGCCTTTGCAATCTTGCATGCTGAATTTCCTCAATACATCCTTGAGGTATTTTTCCTGATATGAATATTCCATTGCGCTGTTGACGAATCTGAAGACCTAAGAAGAATTTCAATTCTCCCATCATAGACATTTGATATTCTTCACTCATCATGTAGGCAAATTCATCACTGTAAAGTTCGTCAGTATAGCCAAAGATGATATCATCAACATATATTTGGCACACGAATAATTCATCATCATAAGCTTTGGTGAAAAGAGTTGGGTCAAGTGAACCGGGTTTGAAGCCTTTCTTCATGAGGAATTCCTTCAAAGTATCATACCATGCCCGAGGGGCCTGCTTGAGGCCATAGAGGGCCTTATTAAGTCTGAAGACTTTGTCAGGATGCTTTGGATCTTCAAAACCTGGGGTTGAGCAACATATACTTCTTCCTCAAGCTTACCATTGAGGAATGCACTTTTCACATCCATTTGATATAAGAGGATATTATGATGGTTAGCATAAGCAAGTAATATGCGAATTGCTTCAAGTCTAGCAACAGGTGCAAAAGTTTCATCGAAATCAATTCCTTCAACCTGTGTGTAGCCTTGAGCTACAAGTCGTGCCTTATTCCTCACCACAAGGCCATTTTCATCTTGCATGTTGCGGTAGATCCATTTTGTGTCGATGATATTGTGCTTGTGAGGGTCTGGTCGCTTGACAAGTTCCCAGACGTTGTTGAGCTCGAACTGATGTAATTCCTCTTGCATAGCTTGAATCCACTCGGGCTGCAGAAATGCTTCATCTACCTTAGTGGGCTATGTATAGAGATGAAACCAAAGTGCCCACAAAATTTAGATAAATGTGAAGCTTTTGAGCGTGTGAGAGGACCTGGTGTGTTGATGTCGCTGATGATTTTCTCAATCTGCACTTCATTAGCAACGCGGGGATGAGCTGGTTGATGATGAGGAATTTGCTCAGCATTTTCTTCAGAGCCATTTTCTTCAAAAACTCCAGCATGATGTTCTTCACGTTCTGGAATGACTTCTTCAGCAGATTCTTCGGTAGGAATGACATCCTCAGTAGCCTTGAACTTAATAGATTCCTCAGGTGGTATTTCATCCATCACATGAGGTAGGTGCTCTCTTTGCGAGCCATTAGTTTCATCGAACCGCACATCTACAGTTTCAACAACCTTTGTGGTGATAGGTGTTGAAGACTCTATAGGTGTGTGAGTCCTTACCATAACCAAGCATAAAACCTTCATGTGCTTCTGGTGCAAATTTAGAACTTTGATGAGGATCTCTAATCTAGCATTTAGCACCGAAGACTTTGAAATAACTCACATTGGGTTTCTTGTCAGTGAGGAGTTCATATGCAGTCTTCTTGAAGAATTTGTGAAGATATACTCTGTTGATGATGTGGCACGCATTATCGATTGCCTCAGGCCAGAAGCGAGGAGGCGCCTTGTACTCATCAAACATAGTGCGGGCCATCTCAACAAGAGTCCTGTTCTTGCGCTCCACGATGCCATTCTGCTGAGGAGTATAAGGAGCAGATAACTCATGAGTAATACCAAGTTCATCAAGATAGTCATGAAGACCAGTGTTCTTGAACTCAGTTCCATTGTCACTTCTGATGTGCTTGATCTTCACACCAAAGTTGGTTGAAGCCCTCGAGGAAAATCGTTTGAAGACTTCCTGCACTTCAGTTTTGTAAGTGATGATGTGCACCCATGTATAACGAGAATAATCATCAACAATGACAAAACCATATAAAGATGCAACATTAGTAAATGTGGCATAGTGAGTAGGGCCAAAGAGATCCATGTGAAGCAATTCAAATGGACGAGTGGTAGTCATGATGGTCTTTGAGGGATGCTTGGCCTTGGTCATCTTTCCAGCTTCACAAGCTCCACACAAATGGTCCTTGAGGAATTTGACACCCTCGATGCCAATGACATGCTTTTTCTTCGTGAGCGTGTGCAAGTTCCTCATCCCAGCATGACCAAGTCATCGATGCCATAGCCAGCCTTCTGAAGCTTTTGCAGGTAGACATGTAGCAGGTTGTGGTCATGTAGAGAAATCAACAATATACAAATCTCCTCTCCTAAATCCTTCAAAGACTTTGGAATTGTCAGCTTCCATGATCACAACACAACGATACTTGCCAAAGACAACAACCATATCAAGATCACAAAGCATTGAGATAGACATGAGGTTGAACCCTAAGGACTCGACAAGCATGACTTTGTCCATGTGTCGATCCTTTGAGATTGCAACCTTACCTAGACCCAATACCTTGCTTTTGCCTTTGTCAGCATAGGTGATATGCTTCAGATGCGATGGAGATAAGGGAGCGTCCATTAATAGATTCTTGTCACCATTCATGTGATTTGTACATCCACTATCGAGGAACCACTTAGTGGCTTTGGGTTGATCATTCTACAGATGAATTAGTGCAGCTTACGAACTCATATACTTCATTAGCGAAGAATATGACATCAAATTCATCAGATCAATTTCATCAAACAATAGAACAGATATAACAAATTGAGGACGTGAGAAATGGAAATTCATTTCTTCATGATTAGCTTGCGTCCTTTCAAGCACATTCAGCTCTCCAGCATATTCTTCAGACGTTTAAGTACATCTGGAGACCTGACCCTGCATAAGAGATTAGTTCTTTTTCTTCACCACCCACATCTGAAGGGGTGGCAAAGAGTTCATCATTCTACGAGATCCATAAGAGAAAGGTGGCATAGATGCCAATCCACTTCGTTTCGCATAAGAGGGGTTAGGGTAAGCATATGAGTAAGCAGAGAAATTCTTCGAGGATTTATGAACATAATGATTTGAAGAATAGTGCACATATCCATAATCCTTAGCCTTTCCCTGCGAAATAGAGGTGTTAGCACGACGATGTTCATGTGAGGACTTTGATCCATGTGAGGAATGTGGTCCATATGAGGACTTGGATCCATATGAAGAATTTGATTTGGGGTTCCTATTCTTCACAGGTGGTGTCATGATGACATTCACCTAAAGACTTTCAAGGCACCTTTTGGGAACCCAAATTTTCTTCATAGGGGGGCCGTTCCTACAGTTAGTGCCAACATATCTAGCAAATACTTCACCATTCTGATTTTTGAACAGTTTGTAATTGGAGTCAAATGACTCATCAGAAGAATATGAAGATTCACATGTAAAGCCAGATAAAGTAGATGGATCCTCTAAAGGTCCCATTGCATCAACCCATGAGGTTTTGGGATACTGTAGGTTTCCAGTAGGTCCCATCAGCATTGAGTTTCCTCTCAAAGGCAATACCCTCTTTCCTAGGGTTCTTGTTGAGGATCTGCTTTTTAAGCACATCACAAAGAGCTTGATGCCCTTTGAGGCTTTTGTACATGCCTGTCACGTACAATTCCTTCAGCCCTGCATGGTCAATGATACTTGCAGCATCCTCAGATGAGGAATTAGTGATAGTAGAGACAGTTGAAGAATTTGCAACAATAGAAGCATTTGAACATTCAGGTGAAGAATTATAAGATTCACGTTCAATGCATTTCAAACATGGAGGAATAAACTCTTCCTGAGTAGCGCTGATTTGTTGAGCAAGTAATGAATCACGCTCCTTCTAAAGATCTTCATAACTCACTCTTAACTGCTCAATATGTTGCTTTCTTTGTAGAAATTCATAAGAAAGCTTCTCATGATCAGATAAGAGAGCGTTATGATGACCCTGAAGATTGTCAAACTTGGACTAGAGTCCGTGAAGACTTTCAGCCAAAGCTTTAGAACAATCCGTTTCTTCACCCAACATATCATCACTCTCATCTAGCATGTTTTGAACTTTTTCCAAAGCTCTTTGTTGTTTAGTGGAAAGGGAATCAAGTTTGATTAACTGGGTCCAAATTCATCACCAGATTCATCATCACTAGACTCAGATAAGTAGCATTCAGTTACCTTGGCACATTTTTCCATAAGGCATGGTGCAGAGGATGATGATTCTGGATTGAAAGTCATAGCCTTGCGTGATTCCACGACATCCTCAAACCAGGGTTCATGGTGAGATCGATGGCCTTCATAGACCTCAGAGAGTCGGTCCCATATGAGCTTCACATGGCAGAGATGCATAACATTCCTGAACTGATTTTGTGTCAAGTCAGAGCAGATGATGTCCTTCGCCGTGAGCTTGAGTAGCATGTACTTGCGAATATCATCAGGCTCCGCCATCTTGCATAGGTCAGTAAGACCAATCTCAGTGACGGTCCAGAGTTCGCTGTTCATCGAAATGAGGCGCTTCTTCATCATGGCCTTCCACTTGGGATAATCATGACCGTCAAAGATGGGGCATGTCACAGTCTTCATTCCTGTGGTCGACATAACTAAAACTCCATGCGGTTAAACCAAAATCACACAGAACAAGGGAGTACCTTGCTCTGGTACCAATTGAAAGTGTGTTAAGTCGACTAGAGAGGGGTGAATAGGCGATTTTTATGAATTCTTCACCGAGGATGTCAGGGTGAGGAAATTTCTGAGCGAAGAACTACTTGCAGCGGAATAAGTACTCAGATGCATACATGACATAACATAAACATGGATATCATGATGAAATGAAATCAGACACAGAGTACAAAAAGCATAAGCACATGATAAAACAGGCTGAAGACAAACAGACTGAAGAAATTGAACTGAGGAAATTGAGAAAGTCTTCAATCAAAGTCTTCAAACATATATGAACAAGTACACAACACAGTAATGAAGAAATGAAAGGGTTGAGGAAATTGAACCAGTAAGCTTGGTGAAGACAATGATTTGGTAGACCAGTTCCAACTCCTGTGACAGTTGTACGTCTGGTTAGAGTGGCTAGGTATTTAAACCTGAGGACACATAGTCCTCACCATATTCTCCTTGAACTAAGGTCACACAGACCTCGTCCTATCACACGTGGCAAGTCTTCAGGTGACTTCCAAACCTTCACAAACTTGTTCACCCGGCGATCCATAATTTCCTCTTGGATGCTCTAGACCATGACGCCTAACAGTTTGGAGGATGCACAGTCCTCAAAGGTAACAAGCGTCGGTTCCACACAGGAGCAATCTCTTCAGCGATGCTCAATCACTTTGGGTTTGTAGGTGTTTGGTTTGGGTTTTCGGGTTTTTCCTCACTTGATGATTTTCGCTCAAAGTCCTCGGAAGATGGGATGCTCTTAATGAAAAGTGTCAGTTTCTCGTGGAGCAGCCAACCAGCTAGTGGTTGTAGGGGGAGGCTATTTATAGCCTAGGGAGCAGCCCGACATGATAAGACTTAAATGCCCTTCAATGATATGACTGTTAGGTGGGTAGATATTTTTGGGACAGCTGGTGCATAGAACAACAACGGTCGGAAATTTGACTATCAAATTCCTCAGGGCTATCATGTTAGTCACTTATAGGCAATCCGCACTGGCGAATTCCTAACTCCTCAGTCAGAACAAATTCCTCAGAGACCAGAAGAACTTCGTCTCTGTAACTGAAGAAATTGACTGAACTGTATGAGATTTCCAATGGTACACTCGAAGGGATTGGTAGGTGTAGGATTTTGAGATGAGCATCACTTGGAAACTTTTCCTTAGTTTTACCTCGACCCCGTTTAACAGTACGGTGTTTCCTATGACTCAGGAAAGATAAAATGAAACTACGAAAACAAAAGTCTTCACGCTTCATGTTCCTCGTATGAATATCAAGTCTTCATGGTCATACCAATTTCTTCACTTGCAAAGTTTTCAGAAAGTCTTCAGAAATCCAAAGTCTTCAGTCGAAGACATTCATTTTTAGGGGTCGACTTTCTCTGTAAATATCAAACTCATCATAGACTTATAGACCTGTGTACACTCACAAACGCATTAGTCCCTTAACCTATAAGTATTCAATACACCAAAATCACTAAGGGGCACTTGATGCACTTACACATGTCATTGTTCTTATTGCATTACTCCATTTCTCCATGAACTTAATGCACTAGATGCATGCTAGATAGCGGTCGATGTGTGGAGTAATAGTAGTAGATGCAGGCAGTAGTCGGTCTACTAATCTTGGACATGATGCCTATGTAATGATCATTGCCTGGATATCGTGATGATTATTTGAAGTTCTATCAATTGCCCAACAGTACTTCATTTACCCACCGTTTTCTATTTTTCTCGAGAGAAGCCACTAGTGAAATCTACGACCCCCGGGTCTCTTCTTTAATATATTTGCCTTTGTGATATACTTTTATTTGCTTTTATTTTCAGATCTATTAAACCGAAAATACAAAAATATCTTGCTGCACTTTATTTTATTTGGCGTTCGATCTATCAGTTATTACAACTTACTCACGTCCGTTTGCCAATTTCTGGTGCCGTTACCCGAAAGGGATTGACAACCCCTTTAACACATCGGGTTGCGAGTATTTGTTATTTGTGTGCAGGTGCTATTTATGTAGTGTTGCTTGGTTCTCCTACTGGTTTGATAACCTTGGTCTCATCACTGAGGGAAATACCTACTGTTGTTGTGTTGCATCATCCCTTCCTCTTTGGGGAAATATCGACGTAGTTCTAGCAGACATCAAAAGGAATTTCTGGCACCGATGCGGGGGAGGATCATCAACATCTACCAGGTTCTTCCTAATCACAAATCTCATCTCCTCGCAATTTACATTATTTGTCATTGAATTAAGCCATCTGTACTGACCTTTTTACCTTGTTTTGACCCGGAATACAAACCGTTAGTTGACCTTTTGTTTACAAAACATGTGCAGGCCCACGAAGCAAGAATCTGAGCCAAGACAACATGACTAAACTGAAGGCGGTGTATACTTTAGTGGAGCAACTGTACATTGGCGCACAACGGGCACTTGCCGCTATCTCTCCTACCAGTCAAGGACCCAACCGGCTCAGTGATGTCTTAAAAAGCTGTCAATCTTACCCGCCAGGTTCCAAGAAGTCAAGCGATCCTGTGCCAGAGCCGGAGCTTTGACTGCCCTGAGCCGCTCCAAGGCTTGGGTGCCAGATCTAGACCCAGCGGATGTAGCCAGAGGGTACCCGGATCTCTGTTTGAGCAGGATGACTTCGTTGATTGTGTGAGGGAGGTGCGACCTCAGGCCACCATTCTCGAAGATGAAACAAATATCGATAAATACCAGCCGGGTTTTGATTTGGACAATAAGAAGATGGCGACTCCCACCTACAAGGTGACCAACCTTATCTCGCCGGTTGGTCAACATACATTTGCTCTCGATGTTGATCCAGCCGGCTTGATTGATGAAGAAGCAGAATTTATTGTTGTGAACAGTTTTGACTAGTCAAAACCCAGCTTCCAATCAGCAAAAGGCGGTGAACCGGCGATGGAGGAGTGAGGACCATCTTCATGGGCTTTTAAAAGCCTTGTAATAGATTAACTTTGAAAACACTGCATATTTTGCCTATGCCACCACGCATAAGATACCGTGTGTTACTCTGTGCTTTCTGATGTTAATATATGAATCATATTTTTGGTTATCTCTGCAATTCTTCAGCTCTGTTCCTGTAGATAAAAAGGAAAAAACTGGCTTGGCGGTTTAGTACCGAACGGGTCAGAACACCCGGTTTATAGCCAATATTTTTATCATAGTAGAAAACAGAACTAGACGAAAAAAGAAAACAAGGATGAAATAACCTTTGATTAATACAGAAGGAAACTGTTCATAAATAATAGCCATACCTGTATCTTTGACCTCTGGACCACCGGTTTATATGACCCGGGTGATGATGTTGATAATCTAGTCTTTTGAGAAGTCAATGCTTCTGAATGCTTAATGATTATCATGCCCTGGCGGCTTGTTGTCATATAGTCAAACCGGTGAAAAGACCATGCTGATTATTTTGAAATTGAGACAACAAAAAACCAATAAGACAAATATTAGGTGGTAAACAAAACTAACCTTGTAACTGAAGGTTGGGGGTTTCTGATTCGAATATGATCAGTAAACCGGACCAAAGGGATTAAGCTAAGGTTCGAATACGACCATATAGCCCCCAGTGGCTTTGGCGTTGCGCTGATCAAGAGGGTACCGATAGCTATGTTCTCTTTGGTTCGAATACGACCTATGTTTGAATAGGAAGCCCCCAAGTGACCATGATAATTTACAGCTAGATTCAAATACGATCATAAGCCGGACCAAAAAGGTTAGACTTGATTCAGATATCATCAGCTCCTTAATAGTCATATTAATTAAAAGATAATAAAGATATGTGATCTTTGAAAAGGAAAAAGACTGAGGTCATGCTTTATTACTTATCATAGTATATACACCATCAAAGTATGTACATGATGAGAGCCGGTGGCTCAGGTGTAGTATGGCCAAAGCTGAGCAATATTCCATGGCCGACGGGTCTCCTCCTCCGACTTACGTGAGTCTTTATGCTCTTGAACGTCAATGAGGTAATATGACCCGTTGTTTAAGTTCTTGCTAACCACAAAGGGTCCTTCCCAAGGCGGGGATAGCTTGTGTGCATCTGACAGATCCTGGATGAGCCGGAGCACCAGGTCACCTTCTTGAAAAGTACTGGAGTTAACCCGACGGCTGTGATAATGGCGCAGGTCCTGTTGATAAATTACTGATCGAGCCATTGCTAAGTCTCTTTCCTCATCCAACAAGTCAAGTGCATCATGTCTGGCTTGCTCATTATTAGCTTCAACATAAGCTGCCACACGGGGCGAGTCATGACGGATGTCACTAGGCAACACCGCTTCCGCTCCATAAACCATGAAGAAAGGTGTATAACCTATAGACCTGTTAGGAGTGGTGTTGATACTCCATAGCACCGAGGGTAACTCCTCCACCCAACAACCCGGCGTTCGCTGCAAGGGAACCATAAGCTGGGGCTTGAGACCTTTTAAGATTTCCTGATTTGCTCTCTCAGCTTGACCATTGGATTGAGGATGAGCTATAGAAGAAACATCAAGTCGGATATGCTCACGTTGACAAAACTGCTCCATAGCCCCTTGGGATAGATTAGTGCCATCGTTAGTGATAATGCTGTATGGAAAACCAAAACGAAAATCACCTTTTTCATGAACTGAACCGCCGTGGCCACATCACACTTACTGGCTCTGCCTCAACCCACTTTGTGAATTTGTCAACTGCCACTAAAAGATGTGTATTTTTATCCTTAGACCTTTTGAAAGGCCCAACCATGTCAAGCCCCCAGACCGCAAACTGCCAGGTAATTGGAATCATCCGCAACTCTTGAACCGGCACATGCGCTCGCCGTGCAAATTTTTGACATCCATCACACCTACTGACCAGATCTTCTGCATCAGCATGAGCCGTTAACCAGTAAAAACCATGACGAAAAGCCTTGGCCACAAGAGATTTTGACCCGACGTGATAACCACAATCGCCTTCATGGATCTCACGAAGTATTTCTTGGCCTTCTTCAGGAGAAACACACCGCTGAAACGCTCCGGAGACGCTGTGATGGTATAATTCTTCGTCAGAAATCGTCATTGACTTAGACCGCTGTAACGCCCATGATGCGGCTATAGCTCCCACGTGTCGAAGCACAACTTAGAGGCATAACCACATTGTAAGCAATGTCGCAAGTGGGGTAATCTTCACACAACCCATGTAAAAAAATAAGGGAAAGAGATACATAGTTGGCTTACACTCGCCACGTCACACAATATCATAAATATCATTACATTCATCCAGATACAATCAAGGTCCGACTACGGAACCAAAATAAAAGAACAACCCCAAATGCAACAAAGTCCCCGATCGCCCCAACTGGGCACCACTACTCATCGTCTGGAAAGGAAATGTAGTATCGTCCTGAGTCCTCATCGAACTCCCACTTGAGCTCAGTTGAATCTCCTGGAGCGGTATCATCGGTCCCTGCATCTGGTTTTGGAAGTAATCTGTGAGTCACGGGGACTCAGCAATCTCACACCCTCACGATCAAGACTAAACCAGCAAAGCCACCCGAATGTGCCGACAAATCCCAATAGGAGCTGCACATGTCTCATTCTCAGGGCACACCAGATTGTCCAAGGTTCCGATAGGCCAGCCCAGAGTTGCCCCTGGTGGCCACCGGCAGCTGACAGGTTGGACCAACACTCAGAGGAGCACTGGCCCGGGGGTTTAAATAAAGATGACCCTTGAGTCCGGGGAACCCAAGGGAAAAATAGGCTAGGTGGCAAATGGTAAAACTAATGTTCGGCATTGCTGGAGGAGTTTTATTCAAGGCAAACTGTCAAGGGGTTCCCATTATAACCCAACCATGTAAGGAACGCAAAATCAAGGAACATAACACCGGTATGACAGAAACTAGGGCGGCAAGAGTGGAACAAAACCCCAGGCATAAGGCCAAGACTTCCACCCTTTACCAAGTATATAGGTGCATTAAAATAGACAAGATATAATAATGATATCCCAACAATAAACATGTTCCAACAAGGAACAAACTCCAATCTTCACCTGCAACTAGCAACGCTATAAGAGGGGCTGAGCAAAGCGGTAACATAGCCAAACAACGATTTTCTAGGACAAGGTGGGTTAGAGGTTTGACATGGCAATATGGGAGGCATGATAAGCAAGATGGTAGGTATCGTAGCATAGGCATAGCAAAAGAGCGAGCATCTAGCAAGCAAAGATAGAAGTGATTTCGAGGGTATGGTCATCTTGCCTGCAAAGTTCTCCGAGTTGACGTTATCTTGATACTTGTAAACGTACTCAACGGGCTCCTCGATCACGTACTCATCTCCCGACTGTACCCAAATCAAGAACACAAGCAAAGGGAGACACAATCAACCACGTGCAATGCACAAGCAACATGATGCAAAACATGGCATGACATGCGGGATGTGATATGTGATGCATATGCATGTTTCGGAAAGGAAAGGTTGAACCTGGTCTCAACTTGTAAATCCAAGAGTGCCACTGGAAAGAGGAGTTGATTTCGGTCGAAATCAATATAAAGATCACCAGAATCGGATGCACGGTTTGCAAATGACAAGCAAAACAAATATGGCACCGATCTGCGATTAACAGCACGAGACCATCTAAATGCATCAAGAACAACAAGCTACTGCACTCTAACATAGCAACAGAATACATGGCAGGGGTCCACTCAAGATGCTTAACAAAAGATGAACACTGAGCTACGGCTAATTCACTCAATAGCAGGTTCAAACAAGCATGCCAAAAGTGCAAAAGATATCAGGTTACAAACTTAGTGAAAATAACATGTCAGGAATTTAACATCAGGAAGCAATGTTTAGAGCACGATAACAACATGCTACAGGAACATATCATGGCAAAGCAAGGCATGTCATGAAGCTACTCAAAGCATACAACAAAAGTCCCTTACTGACTATATGCTAAAAGGGATCAGAAAATACAATGGCAACCATGTGAACATAGCAATTATCGTCAACAGATTCCGACTTAGAAGAAAACTGGAACATGGTAAAACAGATATTAAGTAGGCATGTTTACGAACTCGATGCACTCACCACAAGGCATTGCATGACAAACTAAGAATACACCCAGCAACTAGACATGGCATAGAAGTTAAACATGGCAAGAACAACAACATAGCATGCATGGATCAACTACAACAAGCTCGGCAAAAATGCTTAACATGTAAACATTCTGCCAGGAACATTTTATAGCAAAAGTAGAGCTCGATTGAGTCAAGCTAGGGTGCTCCATAATTGCAAACAAAGACATGGATGGATAGAGCATAACAATATCTACAAAACATCCTTACTGATCATGCTCAAAAGAGGCATGGATATCTCTGTAGCAACATGAATACATGGCATAAAGATATTGACAGGATAAAGACTTAGAAGATTTCTAAGTCCCTGAAATCAGCAACATTAAGAGGGCTACTTTGCATGCTTGTGCTAGTCACCATAGAGATCACAAAAATACATGGCATACACCCCTGTAAAGATGGCATGGCATACTTCAAAACACATGTAGGCACAAGTTCATAGGAGGCACACATCAATCATGGAAAAAATGATAAATGTCCAATTACTGATATGAATCTGAAACTAACAAAAACTAGCACTCGTGCAATAGCATTTAGGGCATCAAGATGAACTCAAATGAACATGGTGTAATGGAATGAAATGAAGTACTCATTGAGACGAACAATTTGATATGCTACACGCCCAAAACAAAGCCACGGTTGCAGAGATATGATGCTGAGACGAATGCAAAAATTAATGGGGACTACGCAAAAATCAACCCAAATCTAGGGTTCGTCCGGCACGCGAACCGAGGTGGCGGCGGATCTCGCTGGAGTTGATGTCCGTGCTCGCCGGGGACCGGAGAAGAGGGCTGGCGAGGTCGGGGCGCCGGATCCGGTGAGGTAGGATGGCGGCGAGGCGATGCGGGGCGGCGAGGGCGGCGATGGCCGCTGCAGGGCGGCGAGGCGGCGGCTGGAGCGGGCGGTGACGGCGATGGCGGGCTTCGGCCGGAGCAGGGCAGCGCGGGGCGGCGGGTGCCAACGCCGGCGAGGAGGCGAACGGGCGGCGCGGCGAAGGATGGTGGCGCGGGCGTCGCGCGGGCTTCGGGGGCTCCGCCTGGGCCGAGCGGGCCGGAGCGGGTGCGGGTGGCGGCGCACCATGTGGTGCCCAGCGGTTGGTGCGGCGAAGTGTGTCCGGCGCCGGCGGACGTTGTCCGGCGCGCGGAGGAAGAGGGGAACTAGGGTTAGGGTAAAAAAGATCCGGGAATTTCGGAGGGGGGCTATATTTATAGGTAGAGGGAGCTAGGAGGCTCCAAATTGAGCACGGTTTGCGGCCACGCGATCGTGATCGAACGGCCTAGATGATGGAGGAGGTTTAAGTGGGTTTTGGGCCACTACGGAGGGGTGTTGAGCTGCAACACACACGAGGCCTTTTCGGTTCCTCGGTTAACCGTTGGAGTATCAAACGAAGTCCAAATGGCACGAAACTTGACAGGCGGTCTACCGGTAGTAAACCAAGGCCGCTTGGCAAGTCTCGGTCCAATCCGAAAATGTTTAATACCAGCACACGAAAAGAGGTAGAAAGGGACACCGGAGGACATAGGAGCGCCGGAATGCAAAACGGACAACGGGGAAAATGCTCGGATGCATGAGACGAACACGTATGCAAATGCGATGCACATGATGACATGATATGAGATGCATGACAAATACAAAAGTACACGAAGACGAAAACCCGACAACGAGGAAATATCATAACTTAGTGCCGAAAATGGCAAGAGTTGGAATACAAATATGGCAGGTTACATACGGGGTGTTACAACCGCCGGGTTATGTGTCGGGCCAGGGTCTCATCCACTGGCAACTCGCCCCGGGTCATGTAAGCCAAGAACGGCAATGTCCAATCTGGGATGACGTGAAGAGCCACCACCGACTATGCCTCCGGGTCAGGAACGGCCAGATCTGCTTCTGTAGGCAACTTAACAGACGGGTTATGCATTACATCCAAAAAGGTGTTAGGTGGCACCGACTTACGCTGAGATCCCAACCGGCTTAAAGCATCAGCCGCTTCGTTCTTCCTACGGTCAATCTGTTCCACCTGATAACCTTTAAAATGTCCTGCAACAGTATCAACTTCACGGCGATAAGCCGCCATGAGAGGGTCCATGGAATTCCACTTGCCTGACACCTGTTGAGCCACCAAATCTGAGTCGCCAAGGCAGCGGACCCGGCTTAATGTAGCGACCCGACCTCAAACGGTCAAGTCTCTGTGCTTCAGTGTCATCCCTGGATCGGTAATGCTGACACACACAGTACTCGAAGGATTTATAACAGAGTACCAATCACAAACTTACTACATCGAATGTCTCCAAAGAGAACTTATTAAAATAACATGGCTAGAGGCCATCTAATGCGATAACAGCGGAAGGCTTGGAAGATAAGTGAGTCCATCAACTCCAATGGCATAGCTGAGCTGCACGGCAATGACCTAACGAGCCTTACTCCTCGTCTGAAAAGTATGCAGCATAATACGTTGCAGCCCGAGAACAGGTCAGCACATGGAATATGCTGGCAAAGTAAAACAGTAGAGCAAGAACAGAATAATGCTATCACTACATGCATATTTGGCTGGTGGAAAGCTCTATGGTTACAGTTTTTGCATAAAGCCAATTTTCCCTACAATAAAGGAATATATTTTATTTAACTATCATGGTAGTTGAACAACATTGAGAAGGTAACCCCAACTCAATCCCAATTAAAGTATTAAATAACCCAACAAACTGAATTAAGAGTGATGAGATACATGTGATAACCCAAGTACTAGATACTCAAGATTGTCCATAACCGGGGACACGGCTAACCATGATTAGATTGTACACTCTGCAGAGGTTTGTGCACTTTTCCCCACAAGACCCGATCGCCTCCGTTGGAATTCTCGCACTGCAGGGTGTTTGAGAAATGGATGACCGAGACACAGTCTTTCAGAAACATTAACTCTTTACTCCGGGTAGACCATACCAAACCTACAAAACCCACTACCTGCTGATCTACCTCTTCAAGAGATTCACGTAACTTACTCAACTATGCTAGAGCCCATAATAGCTTGTGGCTGCACACGGAAGTTTCTAGCATGAATCATCTCAGTTCCCTTTGAGCCTGGGTGGCGGTCCATAGGAAGATCACACGGGTACCCCGGGATTTCCAAAAAAACAGACAACACTAGGTTCCCCAGGTGCCTCAGTCCACCCAGATGCGTATTCAAGTTGCCACCTTAGGTTGAACCATTAATTAACAATCTCACATCTGTCATGGATTTCACTCAAACCCAAACCACGTCTACGAGCATAGCATAGCAATAAGCAACGCGCAGAAGTAACTCCCAAGGGTTTGATATTAACAGGGTAATAGGTTCTACCTCAATAACTACTTCCCAACCCACAAGTTAAAGACATCCTAATCATGCAATGTTTGAGGATTGGAACTAATGCATAAAAACTGGGTATGAAAAGAGTATGATCAATGTGTTACTTGCCTTGCTGACGATCCGCGAAACCTATAGACTCATAGTAACACGCTTCGCACTCCGGGTGTTCTATCGCAAACAAACAATAACATACATAAGCAATAAGCAAAGATGCACAAGAAAAACTCAAATAAGAGGGGTTGACCAGAAAGTTCAACTTAAGAACTCCGGTATGCAAAAAGAATCAAATCACACGGAGCAACGAAACTCAAACGGTGAGAGAAACAAGATCCGTTTACTAATATGGACCTAGGTCAAATTTTATAGTAGCAAAAACTTGTGCAAGTTGGTTAGACAGAAAGAGGGTCTCGAGACGAAGATCTAGGCGCTTGAATCGCCTGATTCCGTCTAACGAGCGAAAAGATAAACAGAAACTAAGATTGGATCAGAAATCACGATCGAGAATAATCGCAGATAAATCCGACAAAAAGAAAATTGACAAACAGACTAACGAACGAGCATTCATTAACTATAACTAACGGGCAAAAACCGTTCGTTAAAACGAACGTACGGACGAACGTTCGGTAATTAGAAGAACCGAGAAAAATCGGCGAACCGATTTAAAAAACGAACTAGGGTTTTTAAAAAAACCAAACGGTTTTTAAAAAACTGACGACTCGGGATCCGGCGTGGTACCTCCGGCGAGGCGGGGTTGGGCAGCGGGGCGACGGCTCGCGGGCGGCGGCGGGGTTCGGCGGCGCGGGCGGCGGCTGCAGGCGCGGGCGGCGACGGCTGCGGGGCGGCGGTGGTGTGGTGGTGGGGGGGCGGGGTGGTGCATATAAATAGGAGGGGGCGACTTGGAGGAGGGGGCAAGGCGCGGCGGAGGCGGAGTCCGGCTTGGACTCCTGCCCGAGCTCGGCGGCGGCGGCGGCGCTCGCGCATGGGGAGGCGGTGGCGGCGACTTGGGCCGGCGGCCCCGCTGGGTTCGGCCCAGTCGACGCGGGGAGTTCCTCTTTTTTTTTAAAAACAATTTCGTCGACAGAAATAAAATCCTAGAAAATAAAATAAAAATTTAAAAATGCCAAAACAAATTTTCACTGTCTAAATAAAATATTTAGAACAAGATGAACATTTTCTTGGCCCTAAAATGCAATTTTGAAAACGAGCAATTTTTCTAATGCAAATAAAATCCAAATAAAATCCAATAAAATCAAATAACTGATTTTAATACTTTTCCTCCAATATTTCAATTATTTTGGAGAAGTCATATTATCTCCTCTCATTTATTTTTAAATGAAATATTTTTCGGAGAGAAAAGTTATTAAAATCAAAAATCCTCGTTTCAGTATGTGATAAAAATCAAATATGAAAATCGGGAAATCCCCAACTCTCTCCAAGGGTCCTTGAGTTGCTTAGGATTTCAAGGATTGCGGAACGGAAATGCAATGAAATATAGTATGCATGGATGACCTATGTATAACATTCCAAATTGAAATTTTGGGATGTTACAAACCTACCCCCTTAAGATGAATCTCGCCCTCGAGATTAGGGTTGGCTAGAAAATAGGTGCGGGTGGTCTTTGCGGAGATCATCCTCTCGTTCCCAGGTGGCTTCATCCTCGGTATGGTGGCTCCACTGAACTTTGCAAAACTTGATAACCTTGTTGCGGGTGACTCGGCTGGCAAACTCAAGAATCTTAACTGGCTTCTCCTCATAAGTCAAATCACTGTCCAACTGAATCGCCTCCAAGGGTACTGTATCTCTTAACGGTATATCATCTCAGTATGACACTTCTTCAATTGTGAAACGTGAAACACATCGTGAACTCCTGACAATCCCTCAGGTAACTCCAACTTGTAGGCAACTTCTCCCATCCGTTCCAAGACACGATATGGTCCTACAAATCTCAGGGCTAACTTTCCTTTAACTCCAAAACGTTTCACTCCTCACAAGGGTGATACTCGCAAATACGCTCCGTCTCCAATTTCATATGTTACCTCCTTGCATTTCGAGTCTACGTAACTCTTCTACCTGGACTGAGCAATCTTCAGTCTATCACGAATCAGTTTAACCTTCTCCTCAGACTCCTTGATCAAATCTGGTCCAAACAACTGTCAGTCTCCTACCTCGTCCCACATCAATGGCGTTCTGCACCTGCGTCCATACAGGGCTTCAAACGGTGCCATCTTCAAACTGGCTTGGTAGCTATTGTTGTATGAGAAATCTGCGTAAGGCAAGTTGTCATCCCAACTAGATCCATAATCTAGTGCACAGGATCTCAACATATCTTCCAGTATCTGGTTGACTCTCTTGGTCTGTCCATCCGTCTGCTTGTGAAATGTTGTACTGAACTCCAATCTTGTACCCAAAGTCTGGTGCAACTGATGCCAAAACTTTGAAGTAAACTGTGTTCCTCTATCTGATACGATGGTCCTCGGAACTCCATGCAGACATACGATCCTAGACATATATATCTTGGCCAACTTCGCACTTGTATAGGTGGTTTTCACTGGGATAAAGTGAGCCACTTTGGTCAAGCGATCAACTACTACCCATATAGAATCATATCCTGCTTTGATTCTGGGCAATCCGGTAATAAATTCCATGCCATGTTTATCCCACTTCCATTCGGGTATCGGCATAGGCTGTAACAATCCTGCTGGCTTCTGATGCTCTGCCTTCACTCTCTGACAAACATCACATACGGCTACATACTCGGCAATATCCTTCTTCATTCCAGTCCACCAGAAACGTTCCTTCAAATCCAAATACATCTTGGTGTTTCCGGGGTGTATTGAGTATGGTGAGTCATGAGCTTCCTGAAGTATCAACTTCCTGATCTCTGGGTTATTGGGCACATAAACTCGGTCCTCAAACCATAAGGTATCATGCTCATCCTCGGGAAATCTTTGGCCTTTCCTTTGCTCATCTTCTCCTTTATCTCGGCAATCTCTTTGTCATCCTTCTGAGCTTCTCGAATCTTGCCCAACAATGTTGACTGAACCTCCATTGTTGCAACGAAACCTCTTGGAACAATCTCCAACCAAAGTTCCATAATATCCTCTGCTAACTCCTTCGGCAATCCCTTACTTTCAAGGATATTAGCATAACTCTTTCGGCTCAAAGAGTCTGCTACGACATTGGCCTTTCCTGGATGATAGTGTAGCTTCATGTCGTAATCATTAATAAGCTCCAGCCATCTCCTCTACCTAAGGTTCAGCTCCTTCTGTGTGAAAATGTACTTCAAACTCTTATGATCCATGTACACATCACAACGGTTTCCAATAAGGTAATGTCTCCAAGTCTTTAACGCATGCACTACGGCTGCTAGCTCCAAATCATGTGTGGCATAGTTCAACTCATGAGGTTTTAGTTGTCGTGAGGCCTACGAAACAACTCTTCCGTCCTGCATAAGTACACATCCAAGTCCTAAGCGGGAGGCGTCGCAATACACTTGGAACTCCTTATTTATATCTGGCAGTGTTAGCACTGGGGCTGTAGTCAAACATTTTTCAACTCCTGGAAACTTGCCTCGTAATCATCTGTCCATTTAAACTTGGTATCCTTCTTCAATAGTTCAGTCATTGGCTTCGCAATCTTGGAAAAAAATTCAATGAATCTCCGGTAGTATCCTGCGAGTCCAAGGAAACTACGGATCTCGCTAACTGAAGTGGGTGCCAACCATTCAGTGACTGACTGAACCTTGCTGGGGTCCACTGCTATTCCTTCCCCTGATATAACATGTCCAAGGAATCCGACTTCCTTCAACCAAAATTCACATTTGCTAAACTTAGCATACAACTGGTGTTCCCTGAGTTTCTCGAGAACTAAACGCAAATGCTCCTTGTGCTCCTCTTCATTCTTCGAGTATACCATAATATCGTCAATAATCACCACAACAAACTTATCCAAATACTCCATGAACACCTTGTTCATCATGCTCATGAAATAGGTAGGGGCATTAGTCAGTCCAAACAACATGACCGTATACTCGTATAATCCATACCACGTGGTGAACGCTGTCTTTGGTATATTTTTATCTTGAATCTTCAACTGATGGTATCCCGATCGTAGATCGATCTTCAAAAACACTTTAGCTCCTTGTAGCTGATCAAACAGATCATTGATCATCGGCAGTGGGTACTTATTCTTGATCGTCACTTCATTAAAAGCTCGATAATCAACAACCATCCTTAGGGATTTATCCTTCTTCTCAACCAAAAGCACTGGGGCTCCCCAAGGTGATGAACTTCTTCGAATGTAACCTTTCTCCAATAACTCCTTGATCTGTTTCTTAATTTCCTCTAGATAATTTGCGGGCATCCGATAGGGTCTCTTGGATATTGGCCACGTACCTGGCAATAGCTCTATCAAGAACTCAATGTCTCTATCCGGTGGCATGCCTGGTAACTCCTCTGGAAAAGCATCCGGGTAGTCCTGCACTACAGGCACTTCCTCCTGAACAACTCCCGTTAGGGCATTCACTTGGCTCCTCCTAGGCACATGCCTAGATCTATCTATCTATCTATCTATCTATCTATCTATCTATATCTATCTATACCTATACTAATTCTCGATCCCTAGAAATTTTGATGTTAATCAGTAATTATGAGCCGTTAATATGGTGGGACCGAATTATTACCGTGAAGATCGGTCCATATAACACTCTCGAAACTTTCCCCAATTCTGAAAAAAATGATCCAAGGTTTAGAATTCAGCTGTGTGGGCAGATAAAAAGGAATGTTTGGTCGGTTGTAAAAATGAATCCACGTACTACTAATCCACCGTTTCTTTCTGTTCTTAAAAATTATTTAAACCAATCTCTATCTCATTTTAAAAAGTATATATCTGGTCATATACTCCATCTATCTCCTTCCGTCCATAAAAAAGGACTATCTCTTCCATCCATCTTAACTAGAAAGGGGCTATCTCCTTGCGTAAATGAAAGGAAGAAAAAAAATGTTTGGGTAGATAGAAAAGAATGACCATGGGACTCCTCTCCTTCTTTCTCTAGCACGGGACTCCTCTGCTTGTGATTCCTGTACAAATCCGCTTCTGCCTCCATGGCACCACGGATGGCTACGAGGACGAGATCGATTATCCGCAGACAGTAGGCTGCGGGCGGGCGAATGGGTAGAGGCGGGGCGTGCAGATGGCAGGGAATAGCCGGAGCAGGCGCACGCGTGTGCAGGTCGGGCTCGGCCACGGGTGAGCTTCAGGAGACGGCTGCAGCAACAGATCCATGGGGGCAAGGAAGGGGAACTGGAGGAGAGGCTCACGGGGAGGCTACAGGCGAGCTCGAGGAAGCCGAGGATGCATGTCATGCACAAAAATAATCGATCCCACTTGCATGCTTCAACTGCCTGGGATACCAATGCAAGAGCTAGATGGCCTCCGCTGCCAGCATGCCGTCATGGCGCTCAAGTCCTCCGTCTATCCTAGCAATCAAGGCTGCTGCGTCCTTTCTTCTTTCTTCACAAATTTCATGGAGCATCTAAAATAATTTGGATCATCTCATTAACATATTTGGGGAATATCGGCAGGTTCTTTCTCGCCTGGCTCTACAAAGTCTGGTGTCAATTTGTTGGGTAAGAAGCATACGACTTACTGGAAGTTAGAATTTGAAAAATCTCTGTTCATTTGCATATATTAACAAACAGGAGGTTATGGATGATGAGCAGTTGAGGACCGGCCGGTGGCAATCTATTAGTATTTGAGAACGATGATCCAGGATTATTTTGTTCGTACATCTGTTCCACGTACGAATGAAATATTGATTGTTTTGAATTGCTGGAAAGCTTTATGGAGGTATATGTTTTATATTCTGAGCACTAATCATACTGTACTTATATAGAAAGTGTATTTTTTTAGTTTTCTCTGTAACACGCATGCATATTCTGGCATGTTTTCTAGGTGGCCCATGGTTTCTCATGCATTTTTCTTGAAACTGTACACCAAGGGTGATTTGATTAACCTGGTATTCACTTGACTGCAGCAACAGTGGCATAATAGCCATGGATTGGTTAGTAATCATCATTGATTATTTCAGTATTTCTGATTTGGAGAATGTATGTTTGACTTCATTCAGCTCATGTCATCCATCTCTTATTGAAGCATGTGCGTGTGCAATTTTGTGATCGTCCCAGTATGCAAATAAAATACACTTCAATCCAGCAATGCAGTTTTGCGTGCCGTTTTGTTCCTCAAGTCCTCGGTCCATCCCTGCAATCAAGGCTTGTGCGTCCCTTCTCCTATCCTCACAAAGTTCATGGAGAATCTGAATTAACTAGGATCATCTCATTTACATATTTGGGAAATCTCACCAGGTTCTTTCTCACCCTGCTGTACAAAAGTGTGGTGCCAGATTGTTGGGATAGAACCTTATGATTTACTGTGATTCAGAATTAGAAAGACCCACTATATTCCTTTTTGTATATTGCCACACGTGATTTTATGGATGTCGAGCTGATGAGGACTGGTGGCAGTCCATGAGTATTTGAGAACGACGATCCATGAATTAATCCTTAGATTTATTTTGTAAGTAAATCTATTTCATGTACAAATGAAATATTGATGGTTGTGAATTGAAGGAAGGCTTTATGCACGGATCTTTTTAATTAATAGAGGAGCGGGCATACTGTGCTTATACATTAAATATATTTATAGGCTTTCTGTATGACATGCATGCATATTTTCGCAAGTTTTCAGGACGTCCATGGATTCCGACGCAATTTTATTGAAGCTACAGACGAAGAGGGGTCTGATTAACCTAGCTTTAATTTCTGTGCAACAACAGTGGCATAGTAGCCAATGGATTGGTTAGTAATGTTATCATCACAAATTATTTCAGTTTTGCTCATTTGGGTACTGTATGTTTGACCCAATTTACCTAATGTCCTCCATCTCATTTGGAAGCATGTATGTGTGCATTCGGTATAGTTTTGTAATCATCCAAATATGCAAATCAGTAACACTTCAGGTTGAGTCATTCATATGATTTTCCATTTCATGGTTGGATCACACAGTCCTTTGTGGCGACCCGACCCGAATGGATCAAGTCTACTGTGCTCGGGTGTCATCCCTGGATCAGTAATGCTGACACCACATAGTACATCGAAGGATTTATAGCAGAGTGGCAATCACACACTTATTACATCGTTGTCTCAAAGAGAACTTATTACAATAAATATGGCTTAAGGCCATCTAATGTCGATAACAGCGGAAGACTTGGAAGATAAATGGGTCCATCAACTCCAACGGCATCACTGAGTATAGAACCACGACCTAAAAACACCTTACTCGTCGTCTGAAAAGTCTGCAACATGAGAAGTTGCAGCCCGAAAACGGGTCAGCACATGGAATATGCTGGCAATGTAACACATAGAGAGTAATGGAATGAAACAGCTATACTATATGCATATATGGCTGGTGGAAAGCTCTATGGTTACAGTTTTTCCCTACTGCAAAGGAATAAATTTATTTAACTATCATGGTGGTTGTGAAACATCGAGAATGGTTGACAGCATTCCGATCCCAATTAAGTGAACAATTAAAACCCAACAACATTAATTAGAAGTAACATGTTGAGATTCACATGATATTCAAGTACTAGATACTCAAGATGTCCATAACCGGGGACACGGCTAATCAGGATTAGTTTGTACACTCTGCAGAGGTTTGCGCACTTTTCCCCACAAGACTCGATCGCCTCCATTGGATTTCTCGCACTACACGGTGTTTGAGAAACGGATGACCGAGACATAGCCTTTCAGAAGCGCTAGCACCTTATGATCGGGTAGACCGGTACACCTACATCCCCTACATCTGCTAGTCTACCACTGTAAGAGTTCGCACAACTTAGTCAACTATGCCAGAGCCCATAATGGCTTGTGGCTGCACACGTAAGTTTCTAGCATGAAAGATCTTATGATCCCTTTTGAGCCTGGGTGGCGGTCCAAAATAAAACAGGCAAGTCCTGATAGACATCAGGTGCCTCAATCCACCCAGATGTGTGTTTAAGTTGCCACCTTAGATAAACCATTAAAATTATCAACTCACATCTGTCATGGAATATCACTCACCCAATCCACGTCTACTAGCATAGCATGGCATAATAAGCAAACGTATAAGTAACTCCCAAAGGTTTCATAATAATACAGGTGATAGGTACTACCTCATCTACTTCCCATCCCAAAATTTAATTAGATCCTAATCATGCAATGTGAGAGGATTGATCTAATGCAATAAAACATGGGTTGTAGAAAAGGTATGATCAAAGTGTTACTTGCCTTGCTGATGATCCGCTAGACCTAGGGAATCGAAGTAACAAGCGGCGCAATCCGGGTGATCTATCGCAGACAAACAACAAGCACACAATAAGTACTCATCTAATGCACAGGTAAAACTCGAACAAGAGAACGAACCAGAAAGTTCAACTTAAGAACTCCGGTTGCAAAGAAAGAACAAACCGAACAAAGAAACGGAAAACAAACGGCGGAAGAAAACAACTCGGTTCTAGCAAGTTGAAACTAGGTTAAATTTTACCGGGGCAAAAACATGTTTAAGTTGATTAGACGGAACGGCGGTTTCGAAACGAAACTCCAGGCGCTTGAATCACCTGATTCCGATAAACGAGCGAGAAGAAAGACTAGAACGAATATCAGATCTGAGATCACCATCGCGGAAATAAATCCGACGAAAAAGAAAACGAAGAACGGTTAAACGAATGGGCGTCGTTAACCGGGAAAAATCGGTGATCACGTTCGTTGAGACGAACGGTCCGAAAGAAGAACGAAAACCGATCTAGGGTTTTCGGAAAAGAAACCGAAGAAGAAACGGAAAACCGATCTAGGGTTTCGGAAGAAAACCGAAAAAAAACCGGAAGAAAAAGAAAAGAATCAGAGAGAAAACGGAATGGTTCTTTTAGGAAAAACCGAACCGGGGAAGAAAAAGAAAGGCGCGGCTACCTCGGGAGGCGGGCTCCGGGCGGCGGCGGCTAAGGGCGGCGGCTATAGGCACGGGGCGGCGCTAGGCGGCGGCGGCTAAGGGCGGCGCTAGGCGGCGGCGGCTAAGGGCGGCGGCGGCTTGGGGCTGCGCGCTGCTGCTTGCTGCGGCTTAGGAGGAGAGGGGCTTGGGGTTTTGGTGTGAGGAGAGGGGGGTAGAGGGGTATTTATATTGGTGAGGGGAGGGGGTTTCTTGGGGTAGGGGACAAGAAATAGAGTAGGAATAGGAAAGAAAAAGAGGAAACGGAGTAGGACTAAAGTCCTACTAGGACTCCAAAAGGGGCGGCGGCGGCGGCCTCCTGGCACCTGGCGCGCGCGGCGCGGGCGATGGCCTGGCCGGCCGGCTGCTGGCTGGGCCTTGGCCCAGGGCGCTGCAAGATTTTTTTTTAAATCGGTTTCGCGCGCAGAGAAACAAAAGAAAAACTATCTAAATGAACTCTGAAAAATCTAAAGTAAATTTTCCCCGACTCCTAAAAATGAGTCGAACAAAATGAACTTTACTCCGGACCTAAAATGCAATTTTCGAAAACGCGCATTTTTCCCTATCCAAATGAAATGCAAATAAACTCCGGCAAAACCAAAATTTGACTTATTCATTAAATCTTCATTTTTCCTAAATTTGGGAAAGTCATATTATTCCCTCTCTTATATTTTTTTAATATCGGAAAAATAATTGAAGATGAAATAAATAAATCAAATGATCCTCTTTTCAAATTTGAGAAAACTCTCAAATATGAAAATAACGAAATCTCCAACTCTCTCCGAAGGTCCTTGAGTTGCGTGAAATTTCTAGGATCGACCAAAATGCAAGAAAATATGATATGCATGATGATCTAATGCATAAAATTCCAAATTAAAAATTTGGGATGTTACAAACCTACCCCCCTTAAGATGAATCTCGCCCTCGAGATTCCGGTTGGCTAGAAAATAGGTGAGGGTGGTCCTTGAGCAAATCTTCTTCTCTTTCCCAGGTGGCTTCATCCTCTGAGTGGTGGTCCCACTAAACTTTGCAAAATTTGATAACCTTGCTGCGAGTAACTCTGCTGGCATAATCGAGAATCTTGATTGGCTTCTCCTCATACGTTAAGTCGTCTTTCAACTGAATGGCTTCGAGTGGCACGGTATCTCTTAGCGGTACCTCCGCCATCTCGGCGTGACATTTCTTCAGCTGAGAAACATGGAATACGTCATGAACTCCTGACAGTCCCTCTGGTAATTCCAACTTATAAGCGACTTCTCCCATACGTTGCAAGATCTTATACGGTCCAACGAAACGCGGTGCTAATTTTCCCTTAACTCCAAAGCGCTTAACTCCTCGAAGTGGGGATACTCGAAGATAAACTCTGTCTCCGGTTTCGTAAACTGTCTGCGTAGCTCTTCTGCCTGGACTGGGCTACCTTGAGCCTATCACGAATCAACTTAACTTTCCGTTCAGACTCCTTAATCAAATCTGGTCCAAAGAATTGACGGTCTCCAACTTCGTCCCATGACAACGGTGTCCTGCACCTCCTTCCGTATAAAGCTTCGAAAGGTGCCATCTTCAAACTGGTTTGATAGCTATTGTTGTAGGAAAACTCCGCATACGGAAAGTTATCGTCCCAACTAGATCCATAATTTAGTGCATAAGCTCTCAGCATATCTTCCAAAATTTGATTGACTCTCTCGGTCTGTCCATCTGTCTGCGGATGAAAAGCTGTGCTGAACTCTAATCTGGTTCCTAAAGTCTCATGCAACTGATTCCAAAACTTTGAGGTAAATTGGGTTCCTCCATCTGATACGATACTCCTTGGAACTCCATGCAAACAAATGATCCTAGTCATGTATATCCTTGCCAACTTAGCACTGGTGTAAGTGGTCTTAACTGGAATAAAATGTGCTACCTTTGTCAAACGATCAACTACTACCCATATCGAGTCATAGCCTGCTTTCGTCCTGGGTAGTCCTGTGATAAAATCCATGCCTATCTTATCCCACTTCCATTCGGGTATCGGCAATGGCTGTAACAATCCTGCTGGCTTCTGATGCTCTGCCTTTACTCTCTGGCATACGTCACAAACTGCTACATATGCTGCAATATCCTTCTTCATTCCGGTCCACCAGAATGTTTCTTTTAAATCCAAATACATCTTGGTATTCCCTGGGTGAATCGAATACGGTGAATCATGCGCCTCCTGCAAAATCAACTTCCTGATCTCCGGGTCATTGGGCACATAAACACGGTCCTCAAACCATAGGGTATCGTGTTCATCCTCATGAAATCCCTTTGCTTTTCCTTCGCTCAATTTCTCTTTTATAGTAGCAATCTCCTTGTCAGATTTCTGGGCTTCTCTGATTTTATCCATCAATGTTGACTGAATCTCCAATTCTGCTACATAGCCTCTCGGAACTATTTCCAAGCATAGCTCACGAAGGTTTTCTGCTAACTCCTTGGGTATTTTCCCCGTCATTAGAGTATTGACATGGCTCTTACGGCTCAATGCGTCAGCTACTACATTAGCTTCTCCGGGATGGTAATGCAATCTCATGTCATAATCCTTGATGAGCTCCAACCATCTCCTTTGTCTGAGGTTCAACTCCTTCTGCGTGAAAATGTACTTCAAACTCTTGTGATCCGTGTACACCTCACAATGATTTCCAATGAGGAAATGTCTCCAAGTTTTCAATGCATGCACTACAGCTGCTAACTCCAAATCATGCGTGGCATAATTCAACTCATGAGGCTTCAGTTGTCGTGAAGCATACGAAACAACTCTCCCTTCCTGCATAAGCACTGCTCCAAGTCCTCAACGTGAAGCGTCGCAATACACCTCATAATCCTTGGTCTGATCTGGCAAAATCAATACTGGTGAGGTAACCAAGCGTTTCTTCAACTCCTGGAAACTAGCCTCACACTCCTCAGTCCATTTGAACTTAGTATCCTTCTTCAACAACTCCGTCATAGGCTTCGCAATCTTTGAGAAATTCTCAATAAATCTCCGGTAGTATCCTGCGAGTCCCAGAAAATTCCAGATCTCTCCAACTGTCGTTGGTGATTCCCATTCGGTTACGGTCTCAACCTTAGTGGGGTCAACTGCTATACCTTCTCCGGATATAACGTGTCCAAGGAATCCAACTTCCTTCAACCAAAACTCACATTTGCTGAATTTGGCATATAACTGATGTTCCCTTAGATTCTCCAAAACCAAACGCAAATGTTCCTTATGCTCCTCTTCATTCTTTGAATAAACCAGAATGTCATCAATGAACACTACGACGAACTTATCCAAAAACTCCATAAACACTTTGTTCATTAGGTTCATAAAATAGGCAGGTGCGTTAGTCAATCCAAATGACATAATGGTATACTCATACAGTCCATATCTCATGGTGAATGCTGTCTTAGGTATGTCCTGCTCTCGAATCTTCAATTGATGGTACCCTGATCGCAAATCAATCTTCGAAAACACTTTAGCTCCTTGCAACCGATCAAACAGATCGTTGATCATTGGCAGTGGGTACTTATTCTTGATGGTTACTTCATTCAATCCCCGATAATATACGACCATCCTTAATGATCCATCCTTCTTTTCCACTAGAAGTACGGGTGATCCCCAAGGCAAAGAACTTGGGCGAATGTAACCTTTATCCAATAACTCCTTAATCTGATTCTTAATTTCTACCAAATCCTTTGCTGGCATCCGGTACGGTCGCTTCGATATTGGGCCTGTACCTGGCAATAACTCAATCAAAAACTCAATGTATCTATCCGGTGGCATGCCTGGCAATTCCTCAGGAAATACATCAGGAAAATCCTTTACCACTGGTACTTCCTCCTGCACAACTCCTGATAAGGAATTTACTTGTGTCCTGTTTGGCACATGCCGGGATATATACTTGATCCTACTTCCTTCTGGTGTGGTAAGCAAAATTGTCTTACTGGCGCAATCGATGTTTCCTCCATACATCGACAGCCAATCCATACCAAGAATCACATCCAGACCTTGGGATTCCAGAATAATTAAATCCGTTGGGAAAACATGCCTTCCTATACTTAATGGCACTTGAAAACATCCTTGTCTGGCCATGTACTCCGCTCCTGGTGAGCTTACTAGCATAGGTGTTTTAAGAATCCTAGTGGGCAGGCTATACTTTTCCACAAATCCCCTTGATATGTATGAATGCGATGCACCAGTATCAAAAAGAACGAGTGCAGTAAATGACTTAACCAAAAACTTACCTATTACTGCATCGGGCTGATCTTCAACCTCCTCCACATTAACGTGGTTCACCTGTCCCCTATTGAAAGGGTTCGGCTTCTTCCCAGAGCTTCCATTGCCATTTCCATTCTGGCCTTCAGGACATTCATTTGCATAATGCCTGGCTTCGAACACTTATAGCAAGTGACGTGGCTCAAGTCCTTTTTGGCTGGGGTGGATGGGATGGTCCGGTTCTGGCCGTTGCTTCCTCCATTCCCATTACCATTCTTGTGGCCATTATGGTTGTGTGAGCTACCTCCTCCATGGGTGTGCTGAAACTGAAATCCCGGTTTAGGGGCAAAACGGGGCTTCTGCTGGGCTCCAGAGTTATACTTCCCCTGTCCATATTTCCTCTTACGGTTCTCAATCTGCTGTTGCTTTCCTTCAATCATGATGGCACGATCTACCAACTCCTGGTAGTTGTTGAAACTCGCTACCATCAACTGCATGCTTAGTTCATCATTCAGTCCCTCCAGAAACTTCTCCTGCTTAGCTGCATCCGTAGCAACGTCATCTGGGGCATAACGTGCTAACTTGCTGAAGTCGTCAACGTACTGGCCAACTGTCCTTCCTCCTTGGCGTAAGTTGCGAAACTCACGCTTCTTTATGGCCATAGCTCCTGCTGAAACATGGGCAGTGCGGAAAGCTTGCTGGAAATGATCCCATGTGACAGTGTCAACTGGGTAAGTGGCTGTGAAATTCTCCCACCATGCTGCCGCGGGTCCGTCAAGCTGATGTGCGGCAAACTTCACTTTCTCACCACCCGTGCATCCTGCAGTGGTCAACTCCCTTCCTATATTGCGGAGCCAATCGTCTGCTACTATCGGCTCGGTGCTACTAGAAAACACCGGCAGATTTAGCCTAAGGAAACGAGCTAAATGGTCAACAGGTGGTGGTGGTGGTGGGTTGTTGTTGTTGTTCTGCTGGTTCTGGACTAACATCTGCATCAATTGATTCTGCTGCTGGATCAATTGAGTGAGCTCCGGTGGAAATCCATTGTCACGTCTCGGAGGCATCTGAGGGTTTAGAAAAGACGAGAATTAAGAATAGATGGGGTCTAAAGGGAAAACACTACCCATATGCACATGAGCAAATGCACACAAAATCACTTCAATCAATCAAACAAGGGCTTACAACGGTCTAACTATCGCAAAAGTGCTCGACTATTGTGTTTACATGGGGGAAATACTACTACTATCTGGTGGTCATCTAGAAATTTGAACCGGTGGAAGACTCCATGATATCTGCTCCAGCTTCGTCTTCAAAGTCGGGTTCACTTGGATCCGAATCGGTGTCGTCGATGATGATGTAGTTGTCCGGACATGCGACGTACTCGTCTTCCTCTTTGGATGCTAACTTCCTCTTGAGTTCTTCAATCTCCTGCTTAAGATCGCCATTGTGTCTCGCTAGAGCTACAATCTCGTCCATGTAGTCCTTGCGTGTAGACTTCAGTTCTCCTTCTAGCTCGATGATCCTTGCCTTTGCATTCTTCAACTCTATCATATCATTGCACATCTGGTTCTCGTGGCGTCGAATGTGCTGGTTTAACTCCTGGATGAAAGATGCAATGGATCTATCCTTCTTGGTGCTGACTAACTCCCATTGTTCATCTCGGCGTCCGCAAATCTGGTAGATAGTGTCCTTGAGGTCTTCTTGATAAACTTCTCCAATGCGTCCTATGGTGATATGAGCTGCCATGCTCCTTCCCAGACTCCAGGTTGGTGCATTGAAAACACTATCTATAGGCTTCGTGATTGGCACGAATGTCCTTCCCGGAACGTGAGCTTGAATCTTCCAGCGCTCCTCTTCAGGCAGAGTGGCATTGAAGGTTCCCGTGAAGCTTGGTAATCCAATGTTCAGGTACTTGGTGACTTCCTTCAGGTGAAATCCAAATGGTGTGCCTTCATCCGGTTGAGTGTACTTAATCTTCGCGTGCGTCATCCTAAAAGAGTAGAAAAGATGAGGAGTTAGAAAATGAGAAGAGAATGGTGATCTATGGCTTTAACTTAGTGGTCGTGTCCTACAGTCAGCGTGTGCTCTGATACCATCTCTGTGGCGACCCGACCCGAATGGATCAAGTCTACTGTGCTCGGGTGTCATCCCTGGATCAGTAATGCTGACACCACACAGTACATCGAAGGATTTATAGCAGAGTGGCAATCACACACTTAATACATCGTTGTCTCAAAGAGAACTTATTACAATAAATATGGCTTAAGGCCATCTAATGTCGATAACAGCGGAAGACTTGGAAGATAAATGGGTCCATCAACTCCAACGGCATCACTGAGTATAGAACCACGACCTAAAAACACCTTACTCGTCGTCTGAAAAGTCTGCAACATGAGAAGTTGCAGCCCGAAAACGGGTCAGCACATGGAATATGCTAGCAAAGTAACACATAGAGAGTAATGGAATGAAACAGCTATACTATATGCATATATGGCTGGTGGAAAGCTCTATGGTTACAGTTTTTGCGTAAAGCCAGTTTTTCCCTACTGCAAAGGAATAAATTTATTTAACTATCATGGTGGTTGTGAAACATCGAGAATGGTTGACAGCATTTCGATCCCAATTAAGTGAACAATCAAAACCCAACAACATTAATTAGAAGTAACATGTTGAGATTCACATGATATTCAAGTACTAGATACTCAAGATGTCCATAACCGGGGACACGGCTAATCATGATTAGTTTGTACACTCTGCAGAGGTTTGCGCACTTTTCCCCACAAGACTCGATCGCCTCCATTGGATTTCTCGCACTACACGGTGTTTGAGAAACGGATGACCGAGACATAGCCTTTCAGAAGCGCTAGCACCTTACGATCGGGTAGACCGGTACACCTACATCCCCTACATCTGCTAGTCTACCACTGTAAGAGTTCGCACAACTTAGTCAACTATGCCAGAGCCCATAATGGCTTGTGGCTGCACACGTAAGTTTCTAGCATGAAAGATCTTATGATCCCTTTGAGCCTGGGTGGCGGTCCAAAATAAAACAGGCAAGTCCTGATAGACATCAGGTGCCTCAATCTACCCAGATGTGTGTTTAAGTTGCCACCTTAGATAAACCATTAAAATTATCAACTCACATCTGTCATGGAATATCACTCACCCAATCCACGTCTACTAGCATAGCATGGCATAATAAGCAAACGTATAAGTAACTCCCAAAGGTTTCATAATAATACAGGTGATAGGTACTACCTCATCTACTTCCCATCCCACAATTTAATTAGATCCTAATCATGCAATGTGAGAGGATTGATCTAATGCAATAAAACATGGGTTGTAGAAAAGGTATGATCAAAGTGTTACTTGCCTTGCTGATGATCCGCTAGACCTAGGGAATCGAAGTAACAAGCGGCGCAATCCGGGTGATCTATCGCAGACAAACAACAAGCACACAATAATTACTCATCTAATGCACAGGTAAAACTCGAACAGGAGAACGAACCAGAAAGTTCAACTTAAGAACTCCGGTTGCAAAGAAAGAACGAACCGAACAAAGAAACGGAAAACAAACGGCGGAAGAAAACAACTCGGTTCTAGCAAGTTGAAACTAGGTCAAATTTTACCGGGGCAAAAACTTGTTTAAGTTGATTAGACGGAACGGCGGTTTCGAAACGAAACTCCAGGCGCTTGAATCACCTGATTCCGATAAACGAGCGAGAAGAAAGACTAGAACGAAGATCGGATCTGAGATCACGATCGCGGAAATAAATCTGACGAAAAAGAAAACGAAGAACGGTTAAACGAACGGGCGTCGTTAACCGGGAAAAATCGGTGATCACGTTCGTTGAGACGAACGGTCCGAAAGAAGAACGAAAACCGATCTAGGGTTTTCGGAAAAGAAACCGAAGAAGAAACGGAAAACCGATCTAGGGTTTCAGAAGAAAACCGAAACAAAAACCGGAAGAAAAAGAAAAGAATCGGAGAGAAACGGAACGGTTCTTTTAGGAAAAACTGGACCGGGGAAGAAAAAGAAAGGCGCGGCTACCTCGGAAGGCGGGCTCCGGGCGGTGGCGGCTAAGGGCGGCGGCGGCGGTGGCTATAGGCGCGGGGCGGCGCTAGGCGGCGGCAACTAAGGGCGGCGGCGGCTTGGGGCTGCGCGCTGCTGCTTGCTGCGGCTTAGGAGGAGAGGGGCTTGGGTTTTTGGTGTGAGGAGAGGGGGGGTAGAGGGGTATTTATATTGGTGAGGGGAGGGGGTTTCTTGGGGTAGGGGACGAGAAATAGAGTAGGGTTAGGAAAGAAAAAGAGGAAACGGAGTAGGACTAAAGTCCTACAAGGACTCCAAAAGGGGCGGCGGCGGCGGCCTCCTGGCGCCTGGCGCGCGCGGCGCGGGCGATGGCCTGGCCGGCCGGCTGCTGGCTGGGCCTTGGCCCAGGGCGCTGCAAGATTTTTTTTTAAATCGGTTTCGCGGGCAGAGAAACAAAAGAAAAACTGTCTAAAGGAACTCCAAAAAATCTAAAGTAAATTTTCCCCGACTCCTAAAAATGAGTCGAACAAAATGAACTTTACTCCAGACCTAAAATGCAATTTTCGAAAACACGCATTTTTCCCTATCCAAATGAAATGCAAATAAACTCCGGCAAAGCCAAAATTTGACTTATTCATTAAATCTTCATTTTTCCTAAATTTCGGAAAGTCATATTATTCCCTCTCTTATATTTTTTTAATATCGGAAAAATAATTGAAGATGAAATAAATAAATCAAATGATCCTCTTTTCAAATTTGAGAAAACTCTCAAATATGAAAATAACGAAATCTCCAACTCTCTCCGAAGGTCCTTGAGTTGCGTGAAATTTCTAGGATCGACCAAAATGCAAGAAAATATGATATGCATGATGATCTAATGCATGACATTCCAAATTAAAATTTTGGGATGTTACATCCTTGCTTTTCTCATACTTCAGTCACACAGTATCAGTTGGCGGCCACAAAGGCATTAGCTATTACAAGGTTGTGGAGATAGCAAGTTGATAGGATTAAGTATTTATAGTTTTCCAGCAATAACATATGCCAGGAAAAAATCATGTATTTTGCAGTACTTACTTCATACATGTTTTTCGTCCGTCGATCATTATTGAGGTAAAATATCTTATCATCTAATATAGACTATGTTATTCATATTTCTAATATATAAAAGTTAGTTTCACAAAATAGTTAAGTATGCTCTCTGTTTAGTTAGTAGTCAGAAAGGAAATCCTTAAGCTATTGTAATAATGTCTCCACATGCGTTGGAATTGTTTATAATGTCTATTCCTTCCATGTTTAGTATATCTTAGTAAAACTTCATTTTGCTACACCGAAGAAAATAAATTCATGACATTCACATGACATTCACTGAATTACTTAGTGCCCTGTTTGCAAAAATGACCTATATTTTATCAGTTGCTTTGATATTACCTATGTTATCCCTTTTCTTTGATATCATGTAAGAAAAATGTATGAGGTCATTTGTTAATTGTACTTCCTTCCTTATCCATGTATCATTGGAAAATAGCCCATTACTTGGCTGCTTTTGCAAGTAGACTTCTATGTTTGGTCGTCGCTATATTTCTAAAATGCCATTATGAATTTTTTTGACCAAATATTATAAACCTAAATCTGCATGGTAATTCTGATCCCCCATACAAGTCTGGTCTCCAGTGGTGACTAGGATATTAAGCCCGCAGGTCCAAATATCTCCAATGAACTGATGTTATTTCTATATGTTGATACTTTAGTTATGAATATTGGAAACATTTGTCCATTTTTATCTACTTCAACGTATTATGAAGCCGAGAAATTTCACCTCATTTTAAATTGGATACAAACCTCCTTTATAGCGTTGTGTTCTTATGTTGTATGTGCTTAAAAGATGGAGAAGATGTCATACTACTTCCATATACAAGATTTACGCATCTTCGTAGTTATCACACCAATGTATGCAGTGTTGATAATAAGGATCTTCCTGAACCAATTGTATTTTTTTCCTATGGATAAGCATCGGGCATTTTTCATGCTTTAGAAATTATCGTACGGCTTTTAGAAGGCTTTTCCCCTATATTTAAAAATCTTAAATTTATTCATAAATAATTGTTGATCAATATCATTCACTATCATCTATTTTTCTAATGATAGTCCGTGCAGTTGCATGGGTCTTGTGGTACAAATGCCAGCATGGACGGTCTAACATTAAGTAGATGTTGTGTCGAGGACCACTGCCAAAATTTACTATGCTTAATAATTAAAATCATTCGCTACATCAGGTTAGAGAAGTTTCCTTTTTAAAAAGTTGCTGTACTAGCTTCTTGATTTTTTGAACATGAGAAATATGGATGATGCAATTGATATATCCTAATAATAAATTGGCATACACGAAGATGTTTGATGTATTGATTTGTTTTGTTTTTCTCACTGGAGTCATGAACTGTTCTATTTGTGCACAAATAGAGATAAGGACTCACTAAATCTTAATGCATTAAACCATCGGCCTCAACATTGAATTTATAGACCATTGTTAGAGGTCACATTAAGGAAAATATGGTTACTGATTACATCCTCCGTTAAACAATAAGAACCCCCCCCCCCTCTAAATTAACTCTAATTTTATCACCCCTGGATTCTTTAACCCAAAAGAGTATCGAGATATTCCAGCTGACATTCTCAATATAATAGCCCGTGCAAATGCACGGGTTGACGACTAGTACATACTTAATCCTTTTTCCCTCTGGGGTGGTGAGATAAATCGACTTACTAGCACAGTCAATACTTCCTCCATACTTTGACATCCAGTCCATCCCTAATATCACATCCAATCCTTGTGACTCCAAGATAATTAGGTCGGACGGAAAATCATGTGTGCCAATGGTTAGGGGTATCTGGTCGCACCATCGGCTAGCCATGTACTCTGCTCTGGGTGAACTCACTAGAAGAGGGGTCCTATTACCGCGTCCGGCAGCTCTTCAACCTCCTCCATGTTAACATGGTTAAGTTGTCCTTTGTTGAATGGGTTAGGCTTCTTCCCAGTGCTCCCATTTCCGTTTCCATTCCTTCCTTCAGGGCAATCATTGGCATAGTGCCCTGTCTTCCCGCACTTAAAGCAAGTAACTTTACTTAGGTCTCTTTTGGTGGGTGTGGCGGGGTTGGAGCGGTTCTGATTGTTGTCAGCTCCGTTCCCATTTCCATTATTAGCACCATTGTGATTATGCGATCCTCCTCCAGTGTGGTTGTGACCTCCATGGTTATGAACAAGTCCTCCCGAGTTCGGAGTTAGGCGAGGCTTCTGCTGGGCTCCTGAGTTATACTTCCCTTGTCCGTACTTCCTCTTACGGTTCTCAATCTGCTGCTGCTTCCCTTCAATCATAAGAGCCTTATCTACCAACTCCTGGTAGTGGTTGAAGGTTGCTACCATCAACTGCATGCTCATCTCATCATTCAGCCCTTCCATAAACTTCTCCTGCTTCGCGGCATCTGTGGCCACATCATCAGGGGCATAGCGAGATAACTTGCTAAACTCATCCACGTACTGAGCCACAGTACGGTTCCCCTGGCGTAAGTTGCGGAACTCCCGCTTCTTCATCTGCATAGCTCCAGTTGAGACATGGGCTGTGCGGAAAGCTTGCTGAAACTGGTCCCATGTCACTGTGGCTATGGGGTAGGGGACAGTGTAATTCTCCCACCATGATGCTGCTGGTCCATCCAACTGATGTGCGGCAAAACGCAACTTCTCAACATCAGTGCATCCTGCAGTGGTTAACTCCCTCCCAATCCTGCGGAGCCAATCATCTACAACTATGGGCTCGGTGCTACTAGAAAACACCGGCGGTTGTAACCTTAGAAAGCGGGCTAGGTTGTCCACTGGTGGCGGGTTGTCGTTGTTGTTGTTGTTGTTGTTGTTGTTGCCCTGGTTCTGAACTAACAACTGCATCAGGGTATTCTGCTGCTGGATCAACTGAGTGAGCTCCGGTGGGAAAGCAAAACCGGGGTCACGTCTCGGAGGCATCTAATGGGTTTAGAGGGGAGAGATCAGAATAGAATGGGGTCTAATGAGAAAGCACTACCCATATGCACATGAGACGAACACAATCATTTCACTCAATCAATCAAGCAAGGGCATACAAGCAGTCTAGAACTATCGCAAAAGTGCTCTACTACTACTAATTACATGGGGGAAATACTAATAACTTATGGTGGTCATCTAGAAATTTTGATCGGTGGAAGACTCCATGATGTCTGCTCCAGCTTCGTCTTCAAAGCCATCAACACTAGGATCGGAATCGGTGTCGTCGATGATGATGTAGTCCTCGGGGCGAATCTCCTTGGGTTCTTCGTCTTCTTCTACTGGTGTGGGGTCTCCCATGAATACTCCGATCTTCTTAACTAGGTCGTCATTCTTCTCCAGTAGTGTCTTGATTTCCTCCTCATATCCATCTCGTGTAAACTTGAGTTCTTCCTCCAGCTCGATGATCCTAGTCTTCGCCTTCTTCAAGTCCATCATGTCCGCGCACATCTGCTTCTCCTGACATCGAATGTGCTGGTTTAACTCCTGGATGAAAGCTGCAATGGATCTATCCTTCTTAGTGCTGATTACTTCCCATTGCTCGTCTCGGCGCCCACATATTTGGTAGATAGTGTCCTTGAGTTCCCTGTTGTAGACTTCTCCAATGCGTCCCATGGTAATGTGGGCTGCCATGCTCTTTCCTAAACTCCAGGTTGGTGCGTCGAAAGAAAATTCTATGGGTTTGGAAGATGGCGAGAATGTCCTTCCTGGAACTTGTACTTGAATCATACAGCGCTCCTCCTCTGGTAAGGTGGCGTTGTACGTCCCGGTGAATCTTGGTATTCCAATGTTCAAGTACCTAGTGACTTCCTTCAAGTGGCGTCCAAAAGGTGTGTCTTCATCCGGTTGTGCAAACTTGTTCTTCATCTCCGTCATCCCAAAGAGTAGAAAATGGAGAGGAGTCAGAAATGAGAAGAGAATAGTGATCTATGGCTTTAGCTTAGTGGTCGTGTCCTACACTCAACGTGTGCTCTGATACCATCTTGTAGCGACCCGACCTCAAACGGTCAAGTCTCTGTGCTTCAGTGTCATCCCTGGATCGGTAATGCTGACACACATAGTACTCGGAGGATTTATAACAGAGTAGCAATCACACACTTACTACATCGAATGTCTCCAAAGAGAACTTATTACAATAACATGGCTTAAGGCCATCTAATGCGATAACAGCGGAAGGCTTGGAAGATAAGTGAGTCCATCATCTCCAACGGCATAGCTGAGCTGCACGACAACGACCTAACGAGCCTTACTCCTCGTCTGAAAAGTCTACAACATAATACGTTGCAGCCCGAGAACGGGTCAGCACATGGAATATGCTGGCAAAGTAACACAGTAGAGCAAGAACAGAATAATGCTATCACTACATGCATATTGGGCTGGTGGAAAGCTCTATGGTTACAGTTTTGTGTAAAGCCAATTTTTTCCTACAACAAAGGAATAGATTTTATTTAACTATCATGGCAGTTGAACAACATTGAGAAGGTAACCCCAACTCAATCCCAATTAAAGTATTTAATAACCCAACAAATTGAATTAAGAGTGATGAGATACATGTGATAACCCAAGTACTAGATACTCAAGATTGTCCATAACTGGGGACACGGCTAACCATGATTAGATTGTACACTCTGCAAAGGTTTGCGCACTTTTCCCCACAAGACCCGATCGCCTCCGTTGGAATTCTCGCGCTGCAGGGTGTTTGAGAAACAGATGACCGAGACACAGTCTTTCAGAAACATTAACTCTTTACTCCGGGTAGACCATACCGAACCTACAAAACCCACTACCTGCTGATCTACCTCTTCAAGAGCTTCACGTAACTTACTCAACTATGCTAGAGCCCATACTAGCTTGTGGCTGCACACGGAAGTTTCTAGCATGAATCATCTCAGTTCCCTTTGAGCCTGGGTGGCGGTCCATAGGAAGATAACACGGGTAGCCCAGGATTTCCAAAAAAACAGACAACACTGGGTTCCCCAGGTGCCTCAGTCCACCTAGATGTGTATTCAAGTTGCCACCTTAAGTTGAACCATTAATTAACAATCTCACATATGTCATGGATTTCACTCAAACCCAAACAATGTCTACGAGCATAGCATAGCAATAAGCAACGCCTAGAAGTAACTCCCAAGGGTTTGATATTAACAGGGTAATAGGTTCTAACTCAATAACTACTTCCCAACCCATAAGTTAAAGACATCCTAATCATGCAATGTTTGAGGATTGGAACTAATGCATAAAAACTGGGAATGAAAAGAATATGATCAATGTGTTACTTGCCTTGCTGATGATCCGTGAAACCTAGAGACTCGTAGTAACACGCTTCGCACTCTGGGTGTTCTATCGCAAACAAAAAATAACATACATAAGCAACAAGCAAAGATGCACAAGAAAATCTCAAATAAGAGGGGTTGACCAGAAAGTTCAACTTAAGAACTCCGGTACTCAAAAAGAATCAAATCACACGGAGCAACGAAACTCAAATGGCGAGAGAAACAAGATCCGTTTACTAATCTAGACCTAGGTTAACTTTTACAGTAGCAAAATCTTGTGCAAGTTGGTTAAACAGAAAGAGGGTCTCGAGCCAAAGATCTAGGCGCTTGAATCGCCTGATTCCGTCTAACGAGCGAAAAGATAAACAGAAACTAAGATCGGATCAGAAATCACGATCGAGAATAATCGTGGATAAATCCAATAAAAAGAAAACTGGCGAACAGACTAACGAATGAGCGTTCGTTAACTTTAACTAATGGGCGAAAACCGTTCGTTAAAACAAACGTACGGACGAACGTCCGGTAATTAGAAGATTCGAGAAAAACCGGCGAACCGATTTAAAAACGAACTAGGGTTTTTAAAAAAACCGAATGGTTTTTAAAAAAACCGACGACTCGGGATCCGGCGCGGTATCTCCGGCGAGGGGCTCCGGCGAGGTGGAGTTGGGCGGCGGGGCGGCGGGGTTCGGCGGCGGGGCGAAGGGGTTCGGCGGCGCGGGCGGCGGGGGCTGCAGGCGCGGGCGGTGGCGGCTGCGGGGCGGCGGTGGTGTGGTGGCGGGGGGGCTGTTGGAAATATGCCCTAGAGGCAATAATAAAATGGTTATTATTATATTTCTTTGTTCATGATAATTGTCTATTGTTCATGCTATAATTGTGTTATCCGGAAATCGTAATACATGTGTGAATACATAGACCACAACACATCCCTAGTGAGCCTCTAGTTGACTAGCTCGTTGATCAAAAGATAGTCATGGTTTCCTGACTATGGACATTGGATGTCATTGATAACGGGATCACATCATTAGGAGAATGATGTGATGGACAAGACCCAATCCTAAGCATAGCTCAAAGATCGTGTAGTTCGTTTGCTATAGCTTTTCCGAATGTCAAGTATCATTTCCTTAGACCATGAGATTGTGCAACTCCCGGATACCGTAGGAGTGCTTTGGGTGTGCCAAACGTCACAACGTAACTGGGTGACTATAAAGGTACACTACGGGTATCTCCGAAAGTGTCTGTTGGGTTGGCACGAATCGAGACTGGGATTTGTCACTCCGTATGATGGAGAGGTATCTCTGGGCCCACTCGGTAATGCATCATCATAATGAGCTCAATGTGAGTAAGTGGTTGATCACGGGATCATGCATTACGGTACGAGTAAAGTGACTTGCCGGTAACGAGACTGAACGAGGTATTGGGATACCGATGATCGAGTCTCGGGCAAGTAACGTACGGATTGACAAAGGGAATTGTATACGGTATTGATCGAATCCTCGACATCGTGGTTCATCCGATGAGATCATCGAGGAGCATGTGGGAGACAACATGGATATCCAGATCCCGCTATTGGTTATTGACCGTAGAGTCGTCTCGGTCATGTCTGCGTGTCTCCCGAACCCGTAGGGTCTACACACTTAAGGTTCGGTGACGCCAGGGTTGTTGAGATATTAGTATACGGTAACCCGAAAGTTGTTCGGAGTCCCAGATGAGATCCCGGACGTCACGAGTAGTTCCGGAATGGTCCGGAGGTGAATATTTATATATGGGAAGTCAAGTTTCGGCCATCGGGAAAGTTTCGGGGGTAATCGGTATTGTACCGGGACCACCGGGTGGGACCACCTATCCCGGAGGGCCCCATGGGCTAAAGTGGGAGGGGAACCAGCCCCTAGTGGGCTGGTGCGCCCCCCTTGGGCCTCCCCCTGCGCCTAGGGTTGGAAACCCTACGGGTGGGGGCGCCCCACTTGGCTTGGGGGGCACTCCACCCCCCTTGGCCGCCGCCCCCCTTGGAGATTGCATCTCCTAGGGCCGGCGGCCCCCTACGGGTCCTATATATAGTGGGGGGGAGTGAGGGCAGCCGCACCCTAGCCCCTGGCGCCTCCCTCTCCCTCCCGTGACACTCCTCCCTCTCCCTGAGCTTGGCGAAGCCCTGCCGAGATCACCGTTGCTTCCACCACCACGCCGTCGTGCTGCTGGATCTTCATCAACCTCTCCTCCCCCTTGCTAGATCAAGTTGGAGTAGACGTCTTCCCAACCGTACGTGTGTTGAACGCGGAGGTGCCATCCGTTCGGCGCTAGGTTATCGGTGATTTGGATCACGACGAGTACGACTCCATCAACCCCGTTCTCTTGAACGCTTCCGCGCGCGATCTACAAGGGTATGTAGATGCACTCCCCTCTCCCTCGTTGCTAGATGACTCCATAGATTGATCTTGGTGATGCGTAGAAAATTTTAAAATTCTGCTACGTTCCCCAACAATGGCATCATGAGCTAGGTCTATGCGTAGTTTCTATGCACGAGTAGAACACAAAGCAGTTGTGGGCGTGGATATTGTCAATTTGCTTGCCGTTACTAGTATTATCATGATTCGGCGGCATCGTGGGATGAAGTGGCCCGGACCGACCTTACATGTACGCTTACGTGAGACTGGTTCCACCGATTGACATGCACTAGTTGCATAAGGTGGCTGGCGGGTGTCTGTCTCTCCCACTTTAGTCGGATCGGATTCGATGAAAAGGGTCCTTATGAAGGGTAAATAGAAATTGGCATATCACGTTGTGGTTTCGGCGTAGGTAAGAAACGTTCTTGCTATAAACCTATAGCAGCCACGTAAAAACTTGCAACAACAATTAGAGGACATCTAATTTGTTTTTGCAGCATGTGCCGTGTGATGTGATATGGCCAAAAGGATGTGATGAATGATATATGTGATGTATGAGATTGATCATGTTCTTGTAATAGGAATCACGACTTGCATGTCGATGAGTATGCAACCGGCAGGAGCCATAGGAGTTGTCTTAATATATTTATGACATGCGTGTCAACATAAACGTCATGTAATTACTTTACTTTATTGCTAAAGCGTTAGCCATAGTAGTAGAAGTAATAGATGACGAGACAACTTCAAGAAGACACGATGATGGAGATCATGGTGTCATGCCGGTGACAACGATGATCATGAAGCCCCGAAGATGGAGATCAAAAGGAGCAAATGATACTGGCCATATCATGAAACTATTTGATTGCATGTGATGTTTATCATGTTTTGCATCTTATTTGCTTAGAACGACGGTAGCTCAAATAAGATGATCCCTTGTAATAATTTCAAGAAAGTGTTCCCCCTAACTGTGCATCGTTGCGAAGGTTCGTTGTTTCGAAGCACCACGTGATGATCGGGTGTGATAGATTCTAACGTTCGAATACAACGGGTGTAAGCCAGATTTACACACGCAATACACTTAGGTTGACTTGACGAGCCTAGCATGTACAGACATGGCCTCGGAACACGGAAGACCGAAAGGTTGAGCATGAGTCGTATAGAAGATACGATCAACATGAAGATGTTCACCGATGTTGACTAGTCCGTCTCACGTGATGATCGGACACGGCCTAGTTGACTCGGATCATGTTTCACTTAGATGACTAGAGGGATGTCTATCTGAGTGGGAGTTCATTGAATAATTTGATTAGATGAACTTAATTATCATGAACTTTGTCTAAAATCTTTACACTATGTCTTGTAGATCAAATGGCCCACGCTAATGTTGCCCTCAACTTCAATGCGTTCCTAGAGAAAACCAAGCTGAAAGACGATGGCAACAACTATACAGACTGGGTTCGGAACCTGAGGATCATCCTCATAGCTGCCAAGAATGATTATGTCCTAGAAGTACCGCTAGGTGACGCACCCATCCCAGAGAACCAAGACGTTATGAACGCTTGGCAGTCACATGTTGATGATTACTCCCTCGTTCAGTGCGTCAAGCTTTACAGCTTAGAACCGGGGCTCCAAAAGCGTTTTGAGAGACACGGAGCATATGAGATGTTCGAAGAGCTGAAAATGGTTTTCCAAGATCATGCCCGGGTCGAGAGATATGAAGTCTCCGACAAGTTCTTCAGTTGTAAGATGGAGGAAAACAGTTCTGTCAGTGAGCACATACTCAAAATGTCTGGGTTGCATAACCGCTTGACTCAGCTGGGAGTTAATCTCCCGGATGACGCGGTCATTGACAGAATCCTTCAGTCGCTTCCACCGAGCTACAAGAGCTTTGTGATGAACTTCAATATGCAGGGGATGGAAAAGAGCATTCCTGAGGTATATTCAATGCTGAAATCAGCGGAGGTGGAAATCAAAAAGGAACATCAAGTGTTGATGGTGAATAAAACCACTAAGTTCAAGAAAGGCAAGGGTAAAAAGAACTTCAAGAAGGACGGCAAGGGAGTTGCCGCGCCCGTTAAGCAAGCTGCCGGGAAGAAGCCAAAGAATGGACCCAAGCCCGAGACTGAGTGTTTTTATTGCAAGGGAAGTGGTCACTGGAAGCGGAACTGCCCGAAATACTTAGCGGACAAGAAGGCCGGCAACACTAAAGGTATATGTGATATACATGTAATTGATGTGTACCTTACCAGTACTCATAGTAGCTCTTGGGTATTTGATACCGGTGCGGTTGCTCACATTTGTAACTCAAAGCAGGAGCTGGGGAATAAGCGGAGACTGGCGAAGGACGAGGTGACGATGCGCGTCGGGAATGGTTCCAAGGTCGATGTGATCGCCGTCGGCACGCTACCTCTACATTTACCTACAAGATTAGTTTTAAACCTCAATAATTGTTATTTAGTGCCAGCTTTGAGCATGAACATTGTATCACGATCTCGTTTAATTCGAGATGGCTACTCATTTAAATCCGAGAATAATGGTTGTTCTATTTATATGAGAGATATGTTTTATGGTCATGCTTCGCTGGTGAATGGTTTATTCTTAATGAATCTCGAGCGTAATGTTACACATATTCATAGTGTGAATACCAAAAGTTGTAAGGTTGATAATGATAGTCCCACATACTTGTGGCACTGCCGCGTTGGTCACATAGGTGTCAAATGCATGAAGAAGCTCCATGCAGATGGACTTTTGGAGTCTCTTGATTACGAATCATTTGACATGTGCGAACCATGCCTCATGGGTAAAATGACCAAGACTCCGTTCTCAGGAACAATGGAGCGAGCAACCAACTTATTGGAAATCATACATACTGATGTGTGCTGTCCAATGAGCGTTGAGGCTCGCGGTGGCTATCGTTATGTTCTCACCCTCACTGATGACTTGAGTAGATATGGGTATGTCTACTTAATGAAACACAAGTCTGAGACCTTTGAAAAGTTCAAGGAATTTCAGAGTGAGGTTGAAAATCGATGTGACAGAAAAATCAAGTTCTTGCGATCAGATCGTGGGGGAGAATACTTGAGTCACAAATTTGGCACACACTGAAGGAAATGTGGAATAGTTTCACAACTCACGCCGCCTGGAACACCTCAGCGTAATGGTGTGTTCGAACGTCATAATCGCACTCTATTGGATATGGTGCGATCTATGATGTCTCTTACCGATTTACCGCTATCATTTTGGGCCTATGCTTTAGAGACTGCCGCATTCACTTTAAATAGGGCTCCATCGAAATCCGTTGAGATGACACCGTATGAATTATGGTTTGGGAAGAAACCTAAGCTGTCATTTCTAAAAGTTTGGGGATGCGATGCTTATGTCAAGAAACTTCAACCTGAAAAGCTCGAACCCAAATCGGAAAAATGCGTCTTCATAGGATACCCTAAAGAAACTATTGGGTATACCTTCTACCTTAGATTCGAAGGCAAGATCTTTGTTGCCAAGAATGGATCCTTTCTAGAGAAAGAGTTTCTCTCGAAAGAAATAAGTGGGAGGAAAGTAGAACTCGATGAAGTATTACCTCTTGAACCGGTAAGTGGCCCAGCTCAAGAAAATGTTCCTGAGGTGCCTGCACCGACTAGAGAGGAAGTTAATGATGATGATCATGAAACTTCAGATCAAGTTGCTACTGAACTTCGTAGGTCCACAAGGACACGTTCTGCACCAAAGTGGTATGGCAACCCTGTCTTGGAAATCATGTTGTTAGACAACGGTGAACCTTCGAACTATGAGGAAGCGATGGCGGGCCCATATTCCGACAAATGGCTGGAAGCCATGAAATCCGAGATAGGATCCATGTATGAAAACGAAGTATGGACTTTGACTGACTTTCCCGATGATCGGCGAGCCATAGAAAATAAATGGATCTTTAAGAAGAAGACAGACGCGGATGGTAATGTAACCATCTATAAAGCTCGGCTTGTCGCTAAGGGTTATCGGCAAGTTCAAGGGGTTGACTACGATGAGACTTTCTCACCTGTAGCGAAGCTGAAGTCCGTCCGAATCATGTTAGCAATTGCCGCATTCTATGATTGTGAGATATGGTAAATGGACGTCAAAACGGCATTCCTTAATGGTTTCCTTAAGGAAGAATTGTATATGATGCAGCCGGAAGGTTTTGTCGATCCTAAGAATGCTGACAAGGTGTGCAAGCTCCAACGCTCGATCTATGGGCTGGTGCAAGCATCTCGGAGTTGGAACATTCATTTTTATGAGATGATCAAAGCGTTTGGGTTTACGCAGACTTATGGAGAAGCCTGCATTTACAAGAAAGTGAGTGGGAGCTCTGTAGCATTTCTCATATTGTATGTGGATGACATACTGTTGATGGGAAATGATATAGAATTCTTGTAAAGCATAAAGGCCTACTTGAACAAGTGTTTTTCAATGAAGGATCTTGGAGAAGCTGCTTACATATTAGGCATCAAGATCTATAGAGAGAGATCGAGACGCCTCATTGGTCTTTCATAGAGTACGTACCTTGACAAGATATTGAAGAAGTTAAATATGGATTAGTCAAAGAAGGGGTTCTTGCCTCTATTGCAAGGTACGAGATTGAGCACGGCTCAATGCCCGACCACGGTAGAAGATAGAGAAAAGATGAGTGTCGTCCCCTATGCCTCGGCCATAGGGTCTACCATGTATGCTATGCTGTGTACCAGACCTGATGTAAACCTTACCATAAGTTTGGTAGGAAGGTACTAAAGTAATCCCGGCATGGAACACTGGACAACGGTCAAGAATATCCTGAAGTACCTGAAGAGGACTAAGGATATGTTTCTCGTTTATGGAGGTGACGAAGAGCTCGTCATAAAGGGTTACGTCGATGCTAGCTTCGACACAGATCTGGATGACTCTAAGTCACAAACCGGATATGTGTATATTTTGAATGGTGGGGCAGTAAGCTGGTGCAGTTGCAAGCAAAGCGTTGTGGCGGGATCTACATGTGAAGCGGAGTACATGGCAGCCTCAGAGGCACCACAAGAGGCAATCTGGGTGAAGGAGTTCATTACCGACCTAGGAGTCATACCCAATGCATCGGTCCCGATGACTCTCTTCTGTGACAACACTGGAGCTATTGCCCTTGCCAAGGAGCTCAGGTTTCACAGGAAGACCAGGCATATCAAGCGTCGCTTCAACTCCACTCATGAAAGTGTTCAAAATGGAGACATAGATATTTGTAAAGTACATACAGACCTGAATGTGGCAGATCCGTTGACTAAACCTCTCCCTAGAGCAAAACATGATCAACACCAGAAACTGCATGGGTGTTCGATTCATCACAATGTAACTAGACTATTGACTCTAGTGCAAGTGGGAGACTGTTGGAAATATGCCCTAGAGGCAATAATAAAATGGTTATTATTATATTTCTTTGTTCATGATAATTGTCTATTGTTCATGCTATAATTGTGTTATCCGGAAATTGTAATACATGTGTGAATACATAGACCACAACACGTCCCTAGTGAGCCTATAGTTGACTAGCTCGTTGATCAAAAGATAGTCATGGTTTCCTGACTATGGACATTGGATGTCATTGATAACGGGATCACATCATTAGGATAATGATGTGATGGACAAGACCCAATCCTAAGCATAGCTCAAAGATCGTGTAGTTCGTTTGCTATAGCTTTTCCGAATGTCAAGTATCATTTCCTTAGACCATGAGATTGTGCAACTCCCGGATACCGTAGGAGTGCTTTGGGTGTGCCAAACGTCACAACGTAACTAGGTGACTATAAATGTACACTACGGGTATCTCCGAAAGTGTCTGTTGGGTTGGCACGAATCGAGACTGGGATTTGTCACTCTGTATGATGGAGAGGTATCTCTGGGCCCACTCGGTAATGCATCATCATAATGAGCTCAATGTGACAAAGTGGTTGATCACGGGATCATGCATTACGGTATGAGTAAAGTGACTTGCTGGTAACGAGATTGAACAAGGTATTGGGATACCGACGATCGAGTCTCGGCAAGTAACGTACCGATTGACAAAGGGAATTGTATACGGGATTGATCGAATCCTCGACATCATGGTTCATCCGATGAGATCATCGAGGAGCATGTGGGAGCCAACATGGGTATCCAGATCCCGCTGTTGGTTATTGACCGGGGAGTCGTCTCGGTCATGTCTGCGTGTCTCCTGAACCCGTAGGGTCTACACACTTAAGGTTCGGTGACGCTAGGGTTGTTGAGATATTAGTATACGGTAACCCGAAAGTTGTTCGGAGTCCCGTATGAGATCCCGGACGTCACGAGGAGTTCCGGAATGGTCCGGAGGTGAAGATTTATATATAGGAAGTCAAGTTTGGGCCATCGGGAAAGTTTTGGGGGTAATCGGTATTCTACCGGGACCACCGGAAGGGTCCCGGGGGTCCACCGGGTGGGGCCACCTATCCCGGAGGGCCCCATGGGCTAAAGTGGGAGGGGAACCAGCCCCTAGTGGGCTGGTGCGCCCCCCTTGGGCCTCACCCTGCGCCTAGGGTTGGAAACCCTAGTGGTGGGGGCGCCCCACTTGGCTTGGGGGGCACTCCACCCCCCTTGGCCGCCGCCCCCCTTGGAGATTGCATCTCCTAGGGTCGGCGCTGAAGAAGCTATGTACCTAGGGTAGGGTCATGGACCTGTCCAAACTGCCCTACGCAAGGACATCTCTAGAAGAAATCACCTTTCAATCGACTTGGAGGTGTTCCACTCGACAGACTCGAAGACACTCGACCCAGAAGCAATCACTCAACCAAGACCAAACCACTCGATGGCCAGGAGACCTAAAGGCACTCCGCATGCTAACGGTCGGTTATTAAGTAGTCTTTATGGTCATCATAGCACTTTATTAGGGGCGTTACCAGTAACGCCCGACCTTAATGTATTTAAAACCCTGCATAACTGAGGGCCGGAGGGGTCCGACGAACTCTATATAAGCCACCCCCTCCACAGTGTAAAGGGTTCGCACCCCTGTAAACCATACGCGCATAATCCAGTCGACCGCCTCCGGGCTCCGAGACGTAGGGCTTTTACTTCCTCCGAGAAGGGCCTGAACTCGTAAACCTCGTATGCTTACAACTTCTCCATAGCTAAGATCTTGCCTGTCCATACTTACCCCCCTACATTACTGTCAGACTTAGAACCACGATAGTTGGAGCCCACCTTGGGGCCGGTGTTTTAGCGATTTGTTGGAGGAGTTGCAATCTTTTCCGATCCGAATCATCATGGTTTCCGGCGGAGTTTTGGTGGAGGGCCGCGAGATCCGTCTCGGCGCGCTCACGTTCATCGCCGACGACTCCGCTTGGCTTCAGGAGGCTCCGCTCGACGTGGACGCGCTCCCTGTCCGCGGGGCGACGCACTTTCACGCGTGCGCCCGCGGCATCCTTTTGCGGCAACCGTCGACCCACTATCGGTCGGCTCATGTGCTGTCCTCCCTCCCTGTTTCCCGTCGGCGCAAGCACTCCGGTCGGTCGAGACTTCAGCGGTGGGTGAGACACGCGGTGGCACGCCAGTCGGCCACCCCCCAAGTCGCGGCGATCGAGCCCGATGAATCCCTCTATGGCCTGTTCGATCTGTCGACTGGCTCTACAGAGACCACATCCGAGTGTGATAGCAGTGATCCGGCGGCGGAGGTTCTGATGGTCGATGGACCACCCAGTCCTCTCGGTTTTCCCCGCGCCGACGGGGGCGCGGGTGGAGGCAACCCGTCGCGTCCCCATGAGGAATATCTCCCCGAGCCTCTCACGTCGTTGTAGAGAGAAGAACTTCGTCGCCGGAACATGGATGCGCTGCACACTCCTATCGTCAGAGAAACCCCCGAGGCTCGTGCCTTGGAGGACGCGCGCCTGGCAAACTTGGCCGAGCGCACTCGACTGGAGAACCTCCAGCGAGCACTCGACGAGCGTGCGCGACAACGGGTTCCCGAATCCAGTCAACGTCAGCTCTTCCCGCCCCCACAGGTATATCAAACTCTGATTCAGAATTTAGCAGCTGCAGCCCGTATAGCAGAGTCGATTCAGCCTTCCCAGTCGGAGGCTGGCAGAGGCTTGCTGCAGATCAGGGCGTTACTCCGGGCAGCAGGAGACCGGAATTCCGCTGTTTCTCAGTCGCGGAACAGGATTCACAGCAGATCCGTTGCTGCAGACACAGTCCAGTCGGCTCATAGCCCAAGATCGCCCCCGAGGCGTGAGGGACGTGGAGACCAGCGTAATCAGCACGGGAACCGTGAGCAATATGATCACCGATTCGATCGCGATGATCGACGTCGAGTGCCCATCCCTCCCCCGAGGAGCGGGTCGTATGCGCCTCGACAGCAGGATCACAGGCCCCCTCGTAGTGTTGGGCGAAGGATTCCAGTCGACTCCAGGGAGCCAGGCTTTGATGCAAGATCCATTCTCGTTCAAGGTTTGGTCGACAGGAACAGAGCTCACCGAGAAGGTCACGACAGAGACGCGCCTACCAGCAGCAGGGCACATGTTTCGGGGCCAGAGTGCTTTAGTAGAGCCATCAGGGCCGCTGTGATTCCTCCCAACTTCAGGTTGGCGACTGGAGTCAGCAAGTTCACTGGTGAGTCCAAGCCCGATACTTGGCTTGAAGACTACCGAGTGGCCGTCCAGATTGGCGGCGGCAATGATGAAGTGGCCATGAAGCACCTGCCTCTCATGTTGGAGGCCTCGGCCAGAGCGTGGCTGAACCAGTTAGCACCCAGCAGCATTTACACTTGGGAAGATCTCGCCCGAGTGTTTGTCACCACATTTGAAGGAACATGCAAGCGACCGGCAGGGCTGACGGAACTGCGGTCTTGCGTGCAGAAGCCGAATGAAACTTTGAGGGATTACATCCAGAGATGGATCACGTTACATCACATGGTAGAGAATGTGCCTGATCACCAAGCAGTCTGTGCCTTCAAAGAAGGCGTCAAGTACCGAGAATTGAATCTGAAATTCGGTCGGACCGGAGATATGTCTCTGAATCGGATGATGGAGATTGCCACCAAGTACGCTAATGGTGAAGATGAGGATCGACTCAGGAGTGGCAAGCTCCAGTCAATCGCCCAAGAAACCGGAGGAAATTCCAGTCGGAAACAGAAGTGGAAAGCCGAGCCAGCTGCTCCTGGGGAAGCCTTGGCTGTAACCCAAGGAAAGTTTAAAGGGAAACCCAAAGGACCTTGGAACCCCAAGAAAGTTAAAGACCAGGACGGAAATGATGTGTTGGATTTGCCATGTCTCGTCCACACAAAGAAAGATGAAGAGGGTAATTTCATTTACCCGAAACATACCACTCGACAGTGTCAACTCTTGATCCAGCAGTTCCATGGCAAACAGCCGAAAGATAAGGAAAAGGAGTCGGACAAAGTTGAGGACAAGGAAGATAGTGACGATGGATACCCCTAGGTCAATTCCACCCTGATGATTTTTGCTTATGTTGAAAGCAAAAGTCGACTGAAAGTTATCAACCGAGAGGTGAATATGGTTGCCCCGGCGAAACCCAATTATCTGAGGTGGTGTCAGACTGCCATAACATTCGACCGGTCCGATCACCCAACGCACATCGCCACCCCTGGGAGGCAAGCTTTGGTGGTCGACCCAGTTGTTGAAGGCACTCGACTGACCAAAGTCTTGATGGATGGTGGCAGTGGTTTGAACATATTATATGCTGAGACGTTGAAAGGGATGGGCATTCCGATATCCAGACTCGGTACTAGCAACATGAGTTTCCATGGAGTTATTCCTGGGAAGAAGGCTGAATCACTCGGCCAGATTGCTCTTGATGTGGTTTTCGGTGATTCCAAGAATTATCCAAAGAAAAGTTGACGTTTGAAGTTCTAGACTTCCAGAGTGCCTATCACGCTATTTTGGGCAGGCCGGCTTATGCACGCTTCATGCCCTGACCATGTTATGTGTATCTCAAATTGAAGATGCCTGGCCCCAAGGGTGTGATCACAATTACGGGCAATCAGAAGAAAGTAGAAGAATGTTTTCAGAAAGGTTCAAAGATCGCTGATGCTCAGATGGCAGTGGTGGAACTGCAAGAATACCAAAAGACTGCAGACCCGAGTGATTTGTTGCGAGCCAAGAAGCCCGCTACAGAATTAGCTTTTCAGTCGTCTGGCGAAACGAAGACAGCTCACATCCACCCGACCGATCCCAGCGCTGCTCCAACTCATTTCTCAACAGCACTCGAATCCAAATAGGAAGAAGTGCTCATCCAGTTCCTCCATGAGAACTGGGACATTTTCGCATGGAAGCCTTCTGACATGCCGGGTGTTCCCAGGGAGCTGGCTGAGCACCGCCTAAGAGTCGACTCAAAAGTAAAACCTGTCAAGGAACATCTCCGACGGTCCACCGTCCAGAAGAAAAAGGCTATTGGCGAGGAGGTGGCTCGGCTCTTAGCAGCGGAGTTCATCCGAGAAATCTACCACTCCGAGTGGCTCGCCAACGTTGTCATGGTCCCCAAGAAGGACAAGTCACTTCGCATGTGCATTGACTTTAAACATATCAATCGGGCCTGCCCGAAAGATCATTTTCCTCTCCCCCGCATCGATCAAATAGTCGACTCGACTGCGGGATGTGAGCGACTGTCTTTTTTAGACGCCTATTCAGGGTACCATCAGATCCGTCTGTATGGACCTGACGAGATCAAAACAGCTTTCATCACTCCATTCAGGTGCTTCTGTTATGTTACCATGTCGTTCGGCCTCAAGAATGCCGGATCCACATTCATGAGGATGATTCAGAAGTGTTTGCTCACTCAAATCAGTCGGAATGTGGAAGCATACATGGATGACATTGTGGTCAAGTCACGGAAGGGTTCCAACCTGCTGGCTGACCTGGCTGAAACCTTTGCCAACCTCAGGAGGTATGATATCAAGCTTAATCCATCAAAGTGCACATTCGGAGTTCTTGGCGGAAAATTACTCGGTTTTCTCATTTCCGAACGGGGAATCGACTCCAATCCAGAAAAAGTCGGTACTATACTCCGAATGAAAAGTCCTGTGCGAGTGCACGGCGTCCATAAGCTTACTGGTTGCTTGGACGCTTTAAGTCGATTCATATCTCGTCTCGGTGAAAAGGCATTGCCTCTTTACCGATTGATGAAGAAGTCCGACAAGTTCGAGTGGACTCCTAAAGCTGATGCAGCGTTTGCAGAGCTCAAAGCTCTGCTCCCCACCCATCCGGTGCTTGCTGCCCCAATCAGCAAGGAGCCTTTGCTGCTTTACATCGCAGCCACGGGACAAGTCGTCAGTACAGTACTTATGGTCGAGCGGGAAGAAGAAGGAAAAGCCTTCAAAGTTCAGCGCCTAGTATATTATATTTCTGAAGTTTTGACCCCATCGAAGCAAAGATATCCTCATTATCAGAAGCTTGTATATGGGATTTATATGACCACAAAGAAAGTTGCTCACTACTTCTCTGATCATTCCATTACAGTCGTCAGCGATGCTCCATTGTCAGAGATCCTACACAACAGAGATGCAACTGGTCGAGTGGCAAAATGGGCGATTGAACTCCTTCCTCTAGATATCAAGTTCGAGGCAAAGAAAGCTATCAAGTCCCAGGCAATAGCAGATTTCGTCGCCGAGTGGATTGAACAGCAACTGCCGACTCAGGTTCACTCGGAGCATTGGACCATGTTCTTCGATGGTTCCAAAATGCTGAATGGTTCTGGTGCCGGGGTGGTGTTGGTCTCCCCCCGAGGAGATAAGCTCAGATATGTTCTTCAAATCCACTTTGATTCCTCCAATAACGAGGCGGAATATGAAGCACTTTTATATGGGTTGCGCATGGCCATTTCACTCGGCGTCCGTTGCCTCATGGTCTATGGTGACTCGGATTTGGTGGTTAATCAGGTGATGAAGGAATGGGACGTCAGAAGTCCAGCCATGACTAGTTATTGCAATGCAGTGAGAAAGCTAGAGAAGAAATTCGAGGGGTTAGAGCTTCATCACATACCCCGACTGAAAAATCAAGCAGCTGATGATTTGGCAAAAATAGGTTCCAAAAGAGAAGCCATTCCCAGCAATGTGTTTTTGGAACACATCCACACGCCATCAGTTCAGGAGGATCCCTTCACTGAAGAGGCCCCGCAGCCAAAAAGTGCAACGGATCCGACTGAAGTTGAAGTTCCAGCTGTGGTCGACCTGATCATGGAAGTCTTGGTCATCACTCCCAACTGGATAGTACCTTACATCGCGTACATCCTAAGGAAAGAACTCCCAGAGGACGAAGAAGAGGCTCGACAGATCGTCCGTCGATCCAAGCCTTTACAGTCATAAAGGGACACTTGTATAGAGAAAGCACGACTGGAGTCAGTCAGAAGTGTATAACACCAGAAGAAGGTCAGATGATCCTTGACGATATCCACTTGGGGACCTGTGGTCATCATGCATCCTCTCGAACCATTGTGGCTAAAGCATACCAAGCGGGATTTCACTGGCCAAGGGCCAATGAAATGGCAAAAGAGATAGTCGACAAATGTGAAGGATGTTAGTATTACTCCAATATGTCGCACAAGCCCGCGTCAGCTCTGAAAACCATTCCACTCATCTGGCCCTTTGCTATTTGGGGGCTGGACATGGTTGGACCACTGAAAACGGGCTGGAGCGACTTCACTCATGTGCTAGTAGCAGTCGACAAGTTCACCAAATGGATTGAAGCTAAGCCTATCAAGAATCTTGATGCTTGCACTGCTATCAGTTTCATCAGAGAGTTGATATTCAGATATGGAGTTCCGTACAGCATCATCACTGACAATGGGTCAAACTTCGATTCTGACAAATTCAGGGCCTTTTGCGCCTCTCACGGCACACGAGTCGACTATGCTTCGGTCGCTCACCCTCAGTCGAATGGACAGGCGGAAAGAGTAAGCGGCCTAATTCTCAATGGACTGAAACCTCGATTGATGCGCGATCTCAAGCACGCAGCAGGTGCATGGGTCGATGAGCTTCCATCATTTCTTTGGGGATTGAGGACGACCCCGAACCGATCGACCGGAAGAACCCCATTCTTTCTGGTCTATGGAGCCGAAGCAGTCTTGCCGAGTGACATGGTTCACAACGCCCGTCGAGTCGAGCTCTACTCTGAAGAAGAAGCAGAACAAGCCCGGCAGGACGCAGTCGACCTCCTGGAAGAAGAAAGAGAAATGGCCATGATCCGATCGACCATCCATCAGCAAGACTTGCGTCGATTCCATGCCAGAAATGTGAAGAGTCGAGCCTTCCAAGAAGGAGACTTAGTCCTCCGAGTGGATCAGCAGAAACCACACAAACTCGCTCCTACTTGGAAGGCCCTTCATAGTCACCAGAGTCCTCCATAATGGAGCGTATCACCTCTATAATGTCGATCGCCAGATTGATGAGCCACGAGCCTGGAATGCGGAGCTTCTCCGCCCCTTTTATACTTGAATTCTCACTCGGATGAGATGTAATAAGAAAAAACTCCTGTAGTTTATTTATCAAAGACAAGAGCGTTATAATTTTCTCAGCGATTGTTATTGTTTTTGTTTGTGTAAGAAATCCCCCAGTGGGTGGCTTAGCTGCGAATCCGCTTTGCCTAAGTTTGTAAAAATAATCTCCTACCGAGTGGTGAGCCAGCCTCCCACTCGGGGGCTTAGCTGCGAACCCGTTTCTCCTAAGTATTTAAAAATCCTACCGAGTGGAGAGCAATCCTCCCACTCGGGGGCTTAGCTACAGTCCAGTAATCGCCTAAGTTTTCTCACTCGGAGACTTAGCTGCAGTCCGGTACTCGCCTAAGTTTGAAAAAAATCCTACCGAGTGGAGAGCAACCCTCCCACTCGGGGGCTTAGCTGCAGTCCAGTACTCGCCTAAGTTTTCTCACTCGGAGACTTAGCTATAGTCCGGTACTCGCCTAAGTTTGAAAAAAATCCTACTGAGTGGAGAGCAACCCTCCCACTCGGGGGCTTAGCTGCAGTCCAGTACTCGCCTAAGTTTTCTCACTCGGAGACTTAGCTGCAGTCCGGCACTCGCCTAAGTTTGAAAAAATCCTACCGAGTGGAGAGCAACACTCCCACTAGGGGGCTTAGCTGCAGTCCAGTACTCGCCTAAGTTTTCTCACTCGGAGACTTAGCTGCAGTCCGACACTCGCCTAAGTTTGAAAAAATCCTACCGAGTGGGGAGCAATCCTCCCACTCGGGGGCTTAGCTGCAGTCCAGTAATCGCCTAAGTTTTCTCACTCGGAGACTTAGCTGCAGTCCGGTACTCGCCTAAGTTTGAAAAAAATCCTACCGAGTGGAGAGCAACCCTCCCACTCGGGGGCTTAGCTGCAGTCCAGTACTCGCCTAAGTTTTCTCACTCGGAGACTTAGCTGCAGTCCGGTACTCGCCTAAGTTTGAAAAAAATCCTACCGAGTGGAGAGCAACCCTCCCACTCGGGGGCTTAGCTGCAGTCCAGTACTTGCCTAAGTTTTCTCACTCGGAGACTTAGCTGCAGTCCAGCACTCGCCTAAGTTTGAAAAAATCCTACCGAGTGGAGAGCAATCCTCCCACTCGGGGGCTTAGCTGCAGTCCAGTACTCGCCTAAGTTTTCTCACTCGGAGACTTAGCTGCAGTCTGGTATGAGCCTAAGTATTTAAAAAATCCTACCGAGTGGAGAGCAATCCTCCCACTCGGGGGCTTAGCTGCAGTCCAGTACTCGCCTAAGTCTTCTCACTCGGAGACTTAGCTGCAGTCCGGCACTCGCCTAAGTTTGAAAAAAATCCTACCGAGTGGAGAGCAATCCTCCCACTCGGGGGCTTAGCTGCAGTCCAGTACTCGCCTAAGTTTTCTCACTCGGAGACTTAGCTGCAGTCCGGTACTCGCCTAAGTATTTAAAAAATCCTACCGAGTGGAGAGCAATCCTCCCACTCGGGGGCTTAGCTGCAGTCCAGTACTCGCCTAAGTCTTCTCACTCGGGGACTTAGCTGCAGTCCGGCACTCGCCTAAGTTTGAAAAAATCCTACCGAGTGGAGAGCAATCCTCCCACTTGGGGGCTTAGCTGCAGTCCAGTACTCGCCTAAGTTTTCTCACTCGGAGACTTAGCTGCAGTCCGGTACTCGCCTAAGTTTTTAAAAAATCCCATCGAGTGGAGAGCAAACCTCCCACTCGGGGGCTTAGCTGCAGTCCAGTACTCGCCTAAGTTTTCTCACTTGGAGACTTAGCTGCAGTCCGGTACTCGCCTAAGTATTTAAAAAATCCCATCGAGTGGAGAGCAAACCTCCCACTCGGGGGCTTAGCTGCAGTCCAGTACTCGCCTAAGTATGAAACACATCTCAACCCTCAAGGACGACGAGGTGCAGGTCGACTGCCACCTTCTCCTGGGGAGCTTCGCCACAAATACAATGCGCACTCCATCGCCGAACCGCAAGGACAACAAGGCGCGGGTCGACTGCTTCCTTCTCCTTCGGAGATGCACTACAAATACAAAAGTTGTCTCGAATAAAGAACGGGTTCACTCAGTAGGGGATTCATGAAGATATTCAACGAGAAACCAAGTTCAGATAAATCCTAAAGGTTCTGGACCACAAATCAAAGTGCTCGGGCATTCAGCCCGAAAGAGTTTAACGGTTACAAAAACCACTTCCAAGGCAAATTCAAGGTGAGGCATAAAAGTTTGTTCACTCCGCGGGAGGAGGACTAGCAGGCTCGACGAACTCATCTAAGTCGACGCCGTCGGCGATCCAAGTGGCTGCAGCGATGAAAGTCTCCATAAAAGATCAGAAGTCATGCTTCTGGGTGTTGGCGACCTTGATTGCTGCCAGCTTATCTTGTCGCACCTCCTTGCAATGGACGCGAACGAAAGACAGAGCCACATCAGCGCCACACTGGGCAGAAGACTTCTTCCACTCCTGCACTCGGTCAGGGATTTCGTTAAGTCGAGTCATCAGGGACTCAAGATCATTTTGGAGCGTGGCCTCTGGCCAAAGTGCTGGGTCGATCCGTGACATGGCGACCTTCAGTCGAGCCAAGTAGTCCACGACACCATCGATGCGGGATTCCAGTCGGAGCAGATTCATGGCAGTTTCATCTTTCACGGGAGAATTGATTGGATCCAAACCTGGTTCAATCCGCCCAGTCTCCTCCTCGAAGTTCTGGCAAAACACTGCATTCACGATCCAAGAATAAGTCAATTTTCGTATGCTGAGTCGACACAAAAAAATCAGTTGGAACAAAATGTGCACCTTCAAGCTTGATGAACAACTTCTTGGCAAGGCTCCTCAGATAGCTCTCCAGATCGTCCCTCCTGCGAGCGATGCATTCCATCTTCTCGCCCAGGTTGAGGTTCTCCTTCTTCCAGCGCGAGCACTCCTTGTTGGCTTCGTTCAGAGCAGATTTCAGCTTGGTATTCTCTTCTTCCAACTGGCCGACCGAAGCCAGTTTCTGTTCAGCTAGGGCGGTTCTGTCGTCAGCTTCCTTTCCAGCAGCAGCCAAATCCTGATCCTTCTTCGCCAGAGCTTGTCTTAGTTTTTCTGCAAAGAAACAGTGCTTGATTCAGAAAGAGCGGAAGGGTACTCAAGCCTAAGACAGACCAGTCGACAAACTCGTCTTACCAGTGGCGCCGTCCTTGACCTTTTGCAGCTCTGTCTTGGCCAGCTCCAAGTCAAGGTTCAGTTGAATCTGCTGTTTCTCCAAGTCAGCAATGCGAGCTCCAAGATCACAAGATTTTTGAAATCAAAGGGGAGAAGTTATTTTACAGCGAAAAACGACAAAGACAATAAGTACTAAGACTACGGTCGACTGCCCGCGGTCCACCATAGTCTCGGGGACTACACCCAGTGGGTGCATTTTGCGTGCCCCCACCGGTTTTGATCCCACTCGACCGGCCCGCCGGAGTCGAGTGCAGGAAGTAAAAAAAAGGGGGAGAGAAAGTAGAACTCAGACCACAGTCGACTGCCAGCAGTCGACCGCGGTCTCGGGGACTACACCCAGTGGGTGCACTTGGCGTGCCCCCACCGGTGATGATCCCACTCGACCAGATCGAGTGGAAGAGACAAACTACCAGTTCGGTTTACACTCGAAAAAAATGCAAAGACTACAGTCGACTGCCAGCAGTCCACCGTAGTCTCGGGGACTACACCCAGTGGGTGCACTCAGCGTGCCCCCACTAGTTCAAAAATTCAATCGACGCACCAAGTGGGTGTACAGATGCAAAGATTTTCGGAAAGAGTCTTTAGATAGCATATCCTAACAGAACAAGCGGCGACCAACTAACCTAAGCGTTGCTCTGGAGAGCCGAGCTGGCATCGTAGGCGGCTTGGCTAGCGTCCCGCACCGTCTTCATCTTCTCCATCATAATCCCGCCTGGCGTATGGCTTCCCTGGCAGCATTTACCTCATCCTCTGGGACATGATGGGTCGCAAAAACTGAAGGCGGGTCGACAGGGGCCTGAGCAGTCGACGAGGAAGGCAAGGCACTCGACAATGGCACAGCGAAATTAACAGAACCCCGATTGGCATCGTCAGCGTCCTGAACGACTGGCTCCGCCCTCGGTGTCGATTGTGGCACCTCGCTCGCAGGAGATTGCCTATTTTTCTTCGTCAAAGGACTGTCGGGATCTTCATCATCATCATCAGGGAGGTCAATAATGTTAGGAGCTATTCAAAGTTCAATCGACAAAATCACATCACCCAATGCTACACATTGCAGTTGAATCGACCAACATAAAGACAGTATGGCAGAAATCATACCCAGATTAGAAGTGACCGCATCCTCCATCACCTCATCATCATCCCTGTAAGCTGAGGTCCCGGAAGTAGCAGTGCTGACAGTTCCAAAGTTCGTCCAGTTAAAACAAGAAAAACAAACAACACAGGGCGTCGAGTAAATATGAAGGGAGACACTCACGCGGAAGCGATGGGGATGTCAATCTTAATCTTCGGCAACGCCTTCCGAAACTTCGGCTCTGCGACTTTGGGATGCTTTGACACTTTTTCAGTCGAAGTTGGCGAAGAGGTCCGAGGACGCTTTGAAGACTGACCAGCTTGAGCAATCGCCTTTTCACGGGCGCTCGGTTGTTCTTGGTCAAGTTTGGACCGCCTCTCCCTGCGAGGAGGCGACTCGACCTCTTCTTCGTCACTTGGATCGTCGCTTTCTTCATCTCCTCTACCGTCAGACTCCCATTCGCCACTGTTGCCACCGCTCGCTCTCCTTCCGGGTCCTGCTCTTTCTCTCCGTTGGGCATTGAATACATTTTAATAATGGCTTGAAAGAAAGCAAGAAGAACAAAGTCAGTCGACTCAGTATAGGCAGCTACGTGAGTGAATTCAGATTGCAAACAAAAACTCAGAATCGGACCTTCTCTGGCACATGAGACTGGTCGAGTGGAGGAACTCTCCTGGCTCCCCTGGGGTTGTCCTTGTTTCCGGTCATGGCCGACAACCACTTCTCAAGTGTGTCGTCATCGACCTCCTCCGGGTGAATCCGAGTGGAGCCTTTGAGACCCGAATACATCCACATCGGATGGTCTCGGGCTTGGAGAGGCTGGATGCGCCTCTGAAGGAATACCTCCAAGAGATCCATACCAGTGACCCCGTCACGGATAAGCTGGACCACTCGCTCTACCAGCACCCTCACCTGCGCCTTCTCCTCCGGGAGCACCTTCAAAGGGGAGAGTTTCCTCACTCGGTCCATGGTGACAGGAGGGAGGCCAGTCGACTGCCCTGGCGTCGACTGGTCTTTGCAGTAAAACCAGGACGACTGCCATCCGCGAACTGAGTCGGGAAGAATCATGGCCGGAAAGGAGCTTTTCCCTCTCATCTGGACACCAAGACCACCACACATCTGAATCACTTGAGTCCTCTCGTCACTCGGATTAGCTTTTTTCACCGTCTGGGAGCGACAAGTGAAAATGTGCTTGAAAAGGCCCCAGTGAGGCCGACAACCCAGGAAATTCTCACACAAAGAAACAAAAGCGGCGAGATAAACGATTGTGTTGGGAGTGAAGTGGTGGAGTTGTGCCCCAAAGAAGTTCAGAAATCCCCGAAAGAAAGGGTGAGGAGGCAAGGAAAATCCACGGTCGACGTGGGTGGCAAGAAGAACGCGCTCACCCTCCCGAGGTTGCGGCTCGGATTCCTTCCCCGGGAGCCGCGCCGATTCATAGGGGATCAACCCTCCTTCGGCTAGGTCGTCGACGTCTTCTTGGGTGATCGTTGAGCGGATCCAGTCGCCCTGGATCCAGCCCTTCGGCAGGCCGGTTCGCGAGGAGGATCTGCCCCGACTGGTCGCCTTCCCGTTCGACCTCGCCGTCGCCTTCTTCGCCCGCTCTAGAGCCGCCGTCTTCTCCTTCCCCATCGTCGCCGGCGAAACGCGTATGGAACGGTGGCGCTGGGGCGAGAGCGAGCGCGGCGAGGGAGCGTGAAGAGGAGAAGAGATAATGGGGACGCACTGCTCGAAGAGACCCCGGTCCGACGCCTTATATGAGGCCGCTTCCGAGTGGCTGACTGGTAGGCCCGGGCGGCCCTGTCAAATCCCGTAACGATCGCGTGCATGATACGTGGCGAAAAAGGTGGCGCGGGGATCGAGGCGGCTGCGCTCTATCCCATCCGATTACTGCGGCTTCCCCCGTCGCGCGCGCTTCCCAAAATTCGGATCCCGTAAAATCTGCGGGCAGCAGAACAACTTGTCAGACCAAAGATCTCCCCCGCACCATCACTCGGAGCCTTTCAAGTAAAGAAACTCACTCAACAAAAAGCTAAGAATGGATCAAGGCGACTGAAAAGAAAGTTGTTGTCATCACTCAAGATTCATTGATCCGAAACCAGATATGCTCATGGCATGAAAAATGAGTCGGGAAAATTCTCAACTCCTTCCCCACTCAAACCTCGATCCATTCGGGGGCTAATGATGAAGCTATGTACCTAGGGTAGGGTCATGGACCTGTCCAAACTGCCCTACCCAAGGACATCTCTAGAAGAAATCACCTTTCAATCGACTTGGAGGTGTTCCACTCGACAGACTCGAAGACACTCGACCAAGAAGCAATCACTCGACCAAGACCAAACCACTCGACGGCCAGGAGACCTAAAGGCACTCCGCATGCTAACGGTCGGTTATTAAGTAGTCTTTATGGTCATCATAGCACTTTATTAGGGGCGTTACCAGTAACGCCCGACCTTAATGTATTTAAAACCCTGCATAACTGAGGGCCGGAGGGGTCCGGCGAACTCTATATAAGCCACCCCCCTCCTCAGTGTAAAGGGTTCACACCCTTGTAAACCATACGCGCATAATCTAGTCGACCACCTCCGGGCTCCGAGACGTAGGGCTTTTAGTTCCTCCGAGAAGGGCCTGAACTCGTAAACCTCGTGTGCTTACAACTTCTCCATAGCTAAGATCTTGCCTCTCCATACTTACCCCCCTACATTACTGTCAGACTTAGAACCACGACAGGCGCCCCCCTAGGGGTCCTATATATAGTGGGGGTAGGGAGGGCAGCCGCACCCTAGCCCCTGGCGCCTCCCTCTCCCTCCCGTGACACTCCTCCCTCTCCCTGAGCTTGGCGAAGCCCTGCCGAGATCACCGTTGCTTCCACCACCACGCCGTCGTGCTGCTGGATCTTCATCAACCTCTCCTTCCCCCTTGCTGGATCAAGTTGGAGAAGACGTCTTCCCAACCGTACGTGTGTTGAATGCGGAGGTGTCGTCCGTTCGGCGCTAGGTCATCGGTGATTTGGATCACGACGAGTACGACTCCATCAACCCCGTTCTCCTGAACGCTTCCGCGTGCGATCTACAAGGGTATGTAGATGCACTCCCCTCTCCCTGGTTGCTAGATGACTCCATAGATTGATCTTGGTGATGCGTAGAAAATTTTAAAATTCTGCTACGTTCCCCAACAGGGGCGGGGTGGTGCGTATAAATAGGAGGGGGCAAGGCGCGGCGGAGGCGGCGCTCGCGCGCGGGGAGGCGGCGTCGGCGACTTGGGCCGGCGGCCCGGCTGGGTTCGGCCCAGTCGGCTCGGGGAGTTCCTCTTTTTTTTCTAAAACAGTTTCGTCGATAGAAATAAAATCCTAGGAAATAAAATAAAAATCTAAAAATGCCAAAACAAATTTTCACCGTCTAAATAAAATATTTAGAACAAGATGAACATTTTCTTGGCCCTAAAATGCAATTTTGAAAACGTGCAATTTTTCTAATGCAAATAAAATCCAAATAAAATCAAATAACTGATTTTAATATTTTTCCTCCAATATTTCAATTATTTTGGAGAAGTCATATTAACTCCTCTCATTTACTTTAAAATGAAATATTTTTCGGAGAGAAAAATTATTAAAATAAAAAATCCTCATTTCATTATTTGATAAAAATCAAATATGAAAACCGGGAAATCCCCAACTCTCTCTGAGGGTCCTTGAGTTGCTTAGGATTTCGAGGATTGCGGAACGGAAATGCAATAAAATATGGTATGCATGGATGACCTATGTATAACATTCCAAATTGAAAATTTGGGATGTTACACTTAGGCTCATTCCTTTCGCCATTCGGAGACCATGGAGCAAAGCTTCATATTCTGCTGTGTTGTTAGTACAAGGAAATATCAAATGCAGCACATAACAAAACTTGTCACCTCGAGGGGAGCTTAAAACAACTCCAGCCCCCGAGCCTTCCAACTTTGTGGACCCATCGAAGTGAATAGTCCAATACGTGTTGTCTGGTTTCTCTTCTGGCATCTGCATCTCTGTCCAGTCATTAATAAAGTCAACCAGTGCTTGCGACTTGATCGCAGTACGTGGCACATACTTCAACCCATGAGACCCAAGTTCAATGGCCCACTTGGCGACTCGTCTAGTAGCCTCTCTATTCTGGATGATGTCTCCCAAAGGCGCAGAACTAACCACAGTGATTGGGTGACCCTGAAAGTAATGTTTGAGTTTCCGACTTGCCATGAACACCCCATACACGAGCTTCTGCCAATGTGGATATCTTTGTTTAGATTCAATCAGCACCTCACTGATGTAATAAACCGGCTGTTGAACCGGATGTTCCTTGCCAACCTCCTTGCGCTCCACCACAATTGCCACACTAACAACTCGTGAGTTAGCGGCTACGTATAACAATAGCGACTCGTTCTCAATTGAAGCAGCAAGAGCCGGCGGCTCAGCAAGCTATTTCTTCAGATCCTCAAAAGCAGAGTTCGCAGCATCGCTCCAAACGAAGTCATCCATTTTCTTCATCATCTGATACAAAGGCATCGCCTTCTCCCCTAACCGGCTTATGAATCGGCTCAAAGCAGCAACACAACCCGCCAGCCATTGAACGTCATTCATGCATATTGGTTTGGCCAGGGATGTGATTGCCTTAATTTTCTCCGGGTTAGCTTCAATACCTCGATTGGACACCAAAAAACCCAAGAGCTTGCCAGCTGGGACTCCAAAAACACACTTGGCCGGGTTAAGCATCATTTTGTAGACCCGGAGGTTATCAAAGGTCTCCTTCAGATCTGTTATCAAAGTTTCCTCTTTCCTGGACTTTACCACTAGGTCATCCACATAAGCATGAACATTACGCCCAATCTGATTGTGAAGGCAATTCTGCATACTTTTGGGGAACATAGTAATTCCAAAAAAATTCCTATGCACACGCAAGATCATGGTGATGCATAGCAACGAGAGGGAGAGTGTTGTCTACGTACCCTCGTGGACCAAAAGCGGAAGCGTTAGCACAACGCGGTTGATGTAGTCGTGCGTCTTCACGATCTGACTGATCAAGTACCGAACGTACAACACCTCCGAGTTCAGCACACGTTCGGCCCGATGACGTCCCTCGAACTCCGATCCAGCCGAGTGTTGAGGGAGAGTTTCGTCAGCATGATGGTGTGGTGACGATGTTGATGTTCTACCGACGCAGGGCTTCGCCTAAGCACTACTACAGTAATATCGAGGTGGACTATGGTGGAGGGGGGCACCGCACACGGCTAAAGGATCAAACGATCAATTGTTGTGTCTGTGGGGTGCCCCCTTTCCCCCGTATATAAAGGAGCAAGGCGGGTGCGGCCGACCAGGGAGAGGGCACACCAGGAGGAGTCCTACTCCCACCGGGAGTAGGACTCCCCCCTTTCCTAGTTGGAATAGGATCCGGGAGAAGGAAAGAGAGAGGAGATGAAGGAAAGAGGGGGCCGGCCCCCATTGCCCTAAACCAATTCGGTTTGGGCCTTGGGGGGCGCGCCCCACACTCCCCTTGCTTCCCTCTATTTCCACTAAGGCCCATATAGGCCCATTAAGCTCCTGGGGGGTTCCGGTAACCTCCCGGTATTCCGGTAAAATCCCGATTTCACCCGGAACACTTCCGACATCCAAACATAGGCTTCCAATATATCAATCTTCATGTCTCGACCATTTCGAGACTCCTCGTCATGTCCTTGATCACATCCGGGACTCCGAACAACCTTCGGTACATCAAAACATATAAACTCATAATATAACCGTCATCGTAACGTTAAGCATGCGGACCCTACGGGTTCGAGAACTATGTAGACATGACCGAGACATGTCTCCGATCAATAACCAATAGCGGAACCTGGATGCTCATATTGGCTCCCACATATTCTACATAGATCTTTATCGGTCAAACCGCACAACCACATACGTTGTTCCCTTTGTCATCGGTATGTTACTTGCCCGAGATTCGATCGTCGGTATCTCAATACCTAGTTCAATCTCATTACCGGCAAGTCTCTTTACTCATTCCGTAATACATCATCCCGCAACTAACTCATTAGTTGCAATGCTTGCAAGGCTTAAGTGATGTGCATTACCGAGAGGGCCCAGAGATACCTCTCCGACAATCGGAGTGACAAATCCTAATCTCGAAATACGCCAACCCAACAAGTACCTTCGGAGACACCTGTAGAGCACCTTTATAATCACCCAGTTACGTTCTGATGTGGTGGCACACAAAGTGTTCCTCCGGTAAATGGGAGTTGCATAATCTAATAGTCATAGGAACATGTATAAGTCATGAAGAAAGCAATAGCAACAAACTAAACGATCAAGTGCTAAGCTAACAGAATGGGTCAAGTCAATCACATCATTCTCCTAATGATGTGATCCCATTAATCAAATGACAACTCTTTGTCTATGGCTAGGAAACATAACCATCTTTGATCAACGAGCTAGTCAAGTAGATGCATACTAGTGACACTCTGTTTGTCTATGTATTCACACATGTATCATGTTTCCGGTTAATACAATTCTAGCATGAATAATAAACATTTATCATGATATAAGGAAATAAATAATAACTTTATTATTGCCTCTAGGGCATATTTCCTTCAGTCTCCCACTTGCACTATAGTCAATAATCTAGTTCACATCGCCATGTGATTTAACACTAATAGTTCACATCACCATGTGATTAACACCCATAGTTCACATCGTCGTGTGACCAACACCCAAAGGGTTTACTAGAGTCAATAGTCTAGTTCACATCGCTATGTGATTAATACCCAAAGAGTACTAAGGTGTGATCATGTTTTGCTTGTAAGGGAAGTTTAGTCAAGGGTCTGCCACATTCAGATCCGTATGTATTTTGCAAATTTCTATGTCAACAATGCTCTGCATGGAGCTACTCTAGCTAATTGCTCCCACTTTCAATATGTATCCAGATTGAGACTTTGAGTCATCTGGATCAGTGTCAAAACTTGCATCAACGTAACCCTTTACGACGAACCTTTTGTCACCTCCATAATCGAGAAACATATCCTTATTCCACTAAGGATAATTTTGACCAATGTCCAGTGATCTTCTCCTAGATCACTATTGTACTCCCTTGCCAAACTCAGGGCAGGGTATACAATAGGTCTGGTACACAGCATGGCATACTTTATAGAACCTATGGCTGGGGCATAGGGAATGACTTTCATTCTCTCTCTATCTTCTGCCATGGTCGGGTTTTGAGTCTTACTCAACTTCACACCTTGTAACACAGGCAAGAACTCCTTCTTTGACTGTTCCATTTTGAACTACATCAAAATCTTGTCAAGGTATGTACTCATTGAAAAACTTATCAAGTGTCTTGATCTATCTCTATAGATCTTGATGCTCAATATGTAAGCAGCTTCACCGAGGTCTTTCTTTGAAAAACTCCTTTCAAACATTCCTTTATGCTTTGCGGAATAATTCTACATTATCACCGATCAACAATATGTCATTCACATATACTTATCAGAAATGCTGTAGTGCTCCCACTCACTTTCTTGTAAATACAGGCTTCACCGCAAGTCTGTATAAAACTATATGCTTTGATCGACTTATCAAAGTGTATATTCCAACTCCGAGATGCTTGCACCAGTCCCTAGATGGATCACTGGAGCTTGCATATTTTGTCAGTACCTTTAGGATTGACAAAACCTTCTGGTTGCATCATATACAACTCTTCTTTAATAAATCTATTAAGGAATGCAGTTTTGTTTATCCATTTGCCAAATTTCATAAAATGCGGCAATTGCTAACATGATTCGGACAGACTTAAGCATAGATACGAGTGAGAAACTCTCATCGTAGTCAACACCTTGAACTTGTCAAAAACCTTTTTGCGACAATTCTAGCTTTGTAGATAGTAACACTGCTATCAGCGTCTGTCTTCCTCTTGAAGATCCATTTAATCTCAATGGCTCGCAGATCATTGGCAAGTCAATCAAAGTCCATACTTTGTTCTCATACATGGATCTCATCTCAGATTTCACGGCCTCAAGCCATTTCGCAGAATCTAGGCTCATCATCGCTTCCTCATAGTTCGTAGGCTCATCATGGTCAAGTAACATGACCTCCAGAACAGGATTACCGTATCACTCTGGTGCGGATCTCACTCTGGTTTACCTACGAGATTTCGGTAGTAACTTGATCTGAAGTTACATGATCATCATCATTAGCTTCCTCAATAATTGGTGTAGTAGTCACAGGAACAGATTTCTGTGATGAACTACTTTCCAATAAGGGAGCAGGTACAGTTACCTCATCAAGTTCTACTTTCCTCCCACTCACTTCTTTCGAGAGAAACTGCTTCTCTAGAAAGGATCCATTCTCAGCAATGAATATCTTGCCTTCAGATCTGTGATAGAAGGTGTACACAACATTTTATTTTGGGTATCCTATGAAGACACACTTCTCCAATTTGGGTTTGAGCTTACCAGGTTGAAACTTTTTCATATAAGCATTGCAACCTCAAACTTTAAGAAACGACAGCTTAGGTTTCTTGCCAAACCATAGTTCATACAGTGTCGTCTCAACATATTTAGATGGTGCCCTATTTGACGTGAATGTAGCTGTCTCTAATGCATAACCCCAAAATGATAGTGGTAAATTGGTAAGAGACATCATAGATCGGACCATATCTAATAAAGTATGGTTATGACGTTCCGACACACCATTACACTGTGGTGTTCCAAGTGGCGTGAGTAGTGAAACTATTTCACATTGTTTTAACTGAAGGCCAAACTCGTAACTCAAGTATTTTACTTCTGCGATCATATCGTAGAAATTTTTATTTTTGTCATGATGATTCTCCACTTCACTCTGAAATTCTTTGAACTTTTCAAATGTTTCAGACTTGTGTTTCATCAAGTTGATATACTCATATCTGCTCAAATCATCTGTGAAGATCAGAAAATAATGATACCTGCCGCAAGCCTCAATATTCATCGGACCACATACATCAGTATGTATGATTTCCAACAAATCTGTTGCTCGCTCCATTGTTTCGGAGAACGGAGTCTTAGTCATCTTGCCCATGAGGCATGGTTCGCAAGCATCAACTGATTCATAATCAAGTGATTCCAAAAGCCCATCAGCATGGATTTTCTTCATGCGCTTTACACCAATATGACCTAAACGGCAGTGCCACAAATAAGTTCCACTATCATTATTAACTTTGCATCTTTTGGCTTCAATATTATGAAAATATGTATCACCACGATCGAGATCCAACAAACCATTTTCATTGGGTGTATGACCATAGAAGGTTTTATTCATGTAAACAGAACAACAATTATTCTCTAACTTACATGAATAACCGTATTGCAATAAACATGATCCAATCATATTTATGCTCAACGCAAACACTAAATAACATTTATTTTAGGTTTAACACTAATCCCGAAAGTATAGGGAGTGTGCGATGATGATCATATCAATCTTGGAACCATTTCCAATACACATTGTCACTTCACCCTTAACTAGTCTCTGTTCATTCTGCAACTCCCGTTTCGAGTTACTATTCTTAGCAACTGAACTAGTATCAAATACTGAGGGGTTGCTATAAACATTAATAAAGTACACATCAGTAACATGTATATCAAATATACCTATGTTCACTTTGGCATCCTTCTTATCCGCCAATTACTTGGGGTAGTTCCGCTTCCAGTGACCAGTCCCTTTGCAGTAGAAGCACTCAGTTTCAGGCTTAGGTCCAGACTTAGGTTTTTTTCACTTGAGCAGCAACTTGTTTGCCATTCTTCTTGAAGTTCCTCTTTCTTCTCTTTGTCCCTTTACTTGAAACTAGTGGTTTTGTTTACCATCAACACTTGATGCTTTTCTTGATTTCTACCTTCGTTGATTTCAGCATCAAGAAGAGCTTGGGAATCGTTTCCGTTATCCCTTGCATATTATAGTTCATCATGAAGTTCTACTAACTTCGTGATGGTGACTAGAGAATTCTTTCAATCACTATTTCATTTGGAAGATTAACTCCCACTTGATTCAAGAGATTGTAGTACCCAGACAATCTGAGCACATGCTCACTGCTTGAGCTATTCTCCTCCATATTTTAGCTATAGAACTTGTTGGAGACTTCATATCTCTCAACTCGGGTATTTGCTTCAAATATTAACTTCAACTCCTGGAACATCTCATATGGTGCATGACGTTCAAAACATCTTTGAAGTCCCGATTCTAAGTCGTTTAAGCATGGTGCACTAAACTATCAAGTAGTCATCATATTGAGCTAGCCAAACATTCATAACATCTGCATCTGCTCCTGCAATAGGTTTGTCACCTAGCGGTGCATCAAGGACATAATTCTTCTGTGCAGCAATGAGGATAAACCTCAGATCACAGATCCAATCCGCATCATTGCTACTAACATCTTTCAACTTAGTTTTCTCTAGGAACATATCAAAAATAAAACAAGGGAGCTAAACGTGAGCAATTGATCTACAACATAGATATGCAAATACTACCAGGACTAAGTTCATGATAAATTTAAGTTCAATTTAATCATGTTACTTAAGAACTCCCACTTAGATAGACATACCTCTAATCTTCTAAGTGATCACGTGATCCAAATCAACTAAACCATAACCGATCATCACATGAAATGGAGTAGTTTTCAATGGTGTACATCACTATGTTGATCATATCTACTATATGATTCACGCTCGACCTTTCGGTCTCAGTGTTCTGAGGCCATATCTGCATATGCTAGGCTCGTCAAGTTTAACCTGAGTATTCTGCGTGTGCAAAACTGGCTTGCACCCGTTGTAGATGGATGTAGAGCTTATCACACCCGATTATCAAGTGGTGTCTGGGCACGACGAACTTTGGCAACTGTGCATACTCAGGGAGAACACTTTTATCTTGAAATTTAGTGAGAGATCATCTTATAATGCTACCGTCCATCAAAGCAAGATAAGATGCATAAAAGATAAACATCACATGCAATCAATATAAGTGATATGATATGGCCATCATCATCTTGTGCTTGTGATCTCCATCTTTGAAGCACCGTCATGATCACCATCGTCACCAGCGCGACACCTTGATCTCCATCATAGCATCATTTTCGTCTCGCCAATCTTATGCTTCCATGACTATCGCTACCGCTTAGTGATAAAGTAAAGCATTACAGGGCAATTGCATTGCATACAATAAAGTGACAACCATATGGCTCCCGCCAGTTGCCGATAACTCGGTTACAAAACATGATCATCTCATATAATAAAATTTAGCATCATGTCTTGACCATATCACATCACAACATGCCCTGCAAAAACAAGTTAGACGTCCTCTACTTTGTTGTTGCAAGTTTTACGTGGCTGCTACGGGCTTAGCAAGAACCATTCTTACCTACGCATCAAAACCACAACGATAGTTTGTCAAGTTGGTGCTGTTTTAACCTTCGCAAGGACCGGGCGTAGCCACACTCGGTTCAACTAAAGTTGGAGAAACTGACACCCGCCAGCCACCTGTGTGCAAAGCACGTCGGTAGAACCAGTCTCGCGTAAGCGTACGCATAATGTCGGTCTGGGCCGCTTCATCCAACAATACCGCTGAACCAAAGTATGACATACTGGTAAGCAGTATGACTTGTATCGCCCACAACTCACTTGTGTTCTACTCGTGCATATTACATCAACGCATAAAACCTGGCTCGGATGCCACTTTCGGGGAAAGTAGAAATTTCAAAAAATTTCCAACGCACATGCAAGATCATGGTGGTACATAGCAACGAGAGGGGAGAGTGTTGTCTACGTACCCTCATAGACCGAAAGCGGAAGCGTTAGCACAACGCGGTTGATGTAGTCGTACGTCTTCATGATCAGACCTATCAAGTACCGAACATAGGACACCTCCGAGTTCAGCACACGTTCAGCCCGATGACGTCCCTCGAACTCCGATCCAGACAAGTGTTGAGGGAGAGTTTCGTCAGCATGACGGTGTGGTGATGATGTTGATGTTCTACCGACGCAGGGCTTCGCCTAAGCACCGCTACAGTGATATCAAGGTGGACTATGATGGAGGGGGGCACCGCACACGGCTAAAGGATCAAACGATCAATTGTTGTGTCTATGGGGTTGAAATAGGATTCAGGAGAAGGAAAGAGAGAGGAGAAGAAGGAAAGAGGGGGCCGGCCCCCCTTGCCCTAAACCAATTCGGTTTGGGCCTTGGGGGCGCGCGCCCACACTCCCCTTGCTTCCCTCTATTTCCACTAAGGCTCGTATAGGCCCATTAAGCTCCCGGGGGGTTCCGGTAACCTCCCGGTACTCCGGTAAAATCCCGATTTCACCCGGAACACTTCTGACATCCAAACATAGGCTTCCAATATATCAATCTTCATGTCTCGACCATTTCGAGACTCCTCTTCATGTCCTTGGTCACATCCGGGACTCCGAACAACCTTCGGTACATCAAAACATATAAACTCATAATATAACCGTCATCGTAACGTTAAGCGTGCGGACCCTACGGGTTCGAGAACTATGTAGACATGACCGAGACACGTCTCCGGTCAATAACCAATAGCGGAACCTGGATGCTCGTATTGGCTCCCACATATTCTACGAATACCTTTATCGGTCAAATCGCACAACAACATACGTTGTTCCCTTTGTCATTGGTATGTTACTTGCCCGAGATTCGGTCGTCGGTATCTCAATACCTAGTTCAATCTCGTTACCGACAAGTCTCTTTACTCATTCCGTAATACATCATCCCGCAAATAACTCATTAGTTGCAATGCTTGCAAGGCTTAAGTGATGTGCATTACTGAGAGGGCCTAGAGATACCTCTCCGACAATCGGAGTGACAAATCCTAATCTCGAAATACGCCAACCCAACAAGTACCTTCGGAGACACCTGTAGAGCACCTTTATAATCACCCAGTTACATTGTGACGTTTGGTGGCACACAAAGTGTTCCTCCGGTAAACGGGAGTTGCATAATCTCATAGTCATAGGAACATGTATAAGTCATGAAGAAAGCAATAGCAACAAACTAAACGATCAAGTGCTAAGCTAACGGAATGGGTCAAGTCAATCACATCATTCTCCTAATGATGTGATCCCATTAATCAAATGACAACTCTTTGTCTATGGCTAGGAAACATAACCATCTTTGATCAACGAGCTAGTCAAGTAGAGGCATACTTGTGACACTCTGTTTGTCTATGTATTCACACATGTATCATGTTTCCAGTTAATACAATTCTAGCATGAATAATAAACATTTATCATGATATAAGGAAATAAACAATAACTTTATTATTGCCTCTAGGGCATATTTCCTTCACATACACTGTTGATAAGTTGCCTGGGCACTCTTAAGCCCAAAGGGCATAGACACATAGCAGAAGGCTCCAAATGGAGTGATGAAAGCTGACTTCTCCTGGTCCTTGACTGTCATCTTGATCTGATGATAACCTGAATAAGCATCCAGAAAACTCAAACGCGCTCAACCCACCGTAGCATCGATGATCTGATCAATACGGGGGAGAGCAAAAGGGTCAGCTGTACAAGCTTTGTTTAAATCGGTGTAATCCACACACATACGCTAGGTGCCGTTCTTTTTTAGTACAAGCACCGGGTTCGCCAACCACTCCGGGTGAAAAACTTCCACAATGAACCTGGCCGCCAAGAGCCGGGCCACCTCTTCTCCAATGGCCTTGCGCCTTTCCTCGTTGAACCATCGAAGAAATTGCCTGACCGGCTTAAACCTTGGATCAATATTGAGAGTGTGCTCAGCGAGTTCTCTCGGGACACCCGGCATGTCAGAAGGTTTCCATGCAAAGATGTCCCGGTTCTCATGGATGAACTCGATGAGCGCGCTTTCCTATTTTGGATCCAAGTTGGCACTGATGATGAACTACTTGGATGAGTCGCCGGGCACAAAATCAACCATCTTGGTGTCATTAGCTGACTTGAATTTCCACACCGGTTCATGCTCCGTTGTTGGCTTCTTTAAAGACGTCATGTCTGCCGGGTCAACATTATCTTTATAAAACTTTAGCTCCTCTGTTGCACAAACAGACTCAACATATGCAGCATCTCCTTCTTCACACTCCAGGGCTATTTTCCGGCTTCCATCTATTGTAATGGTGCCCTTATAACCCGGCATCTTGAGCTGCAGATACACATAACACGGTCGAGCCATGAACTTGGCGTAAGCTGGCCGTCCAAACAAAGCATGATATGGGCTTTTGATCTTAACCACCTCAAAGGTTAATTTCTCCGCTCTGGAATCATATTCATCCCCAAAGGCTACTTCCAGTTCAATCTTCCCAACTGGGTATGCCGACTTGCCAGGTACCACACCATGAAAAACAGTGTTGGATTGCTTAAGACTCTTATCAGTCAACCCCATCCGACGAAATGTCTCATAGTAGAGGATGTTGATGCTACTGCCTCCATCCATGAGAACTTTAGTGAATTTATATCCACCAACCCGAGGCACTACTACCAAGGCCAAGTGACCCGGATTATCAACCCGGGGAGGATGATCCTCTCTACTCCACACAATAGGCTGTTCTGACCACCGTAAGTAACGCGGAATCACCGGCTCAACGGCATTGACCACCCTCTTGTGAAGCTTCTGGTCCCTCTTGCACAAGCTAGTGGTAAATACAAGATATTGCCCAATATTCAGCTGTTTTGGGTTGCTCTGATATCTGGATTGCTGCTGATTACCTTGGTCGGGTTGTGGATTATAACCTCCCTGGTTACCTGCATGTCCCTGACCGTGAAAGCCGCCTCCACCTGAGCCGGCACCCGGGCCATGAAAGCCGCCTCCACCTGAACCGCCGCAAGGGCCGTGACTTCCATCAAATGCATTTGAATTTTTAAACGCCTTCATGATTGTACAGTCCTTCCACATATGGGTGGCTGGCTTCTCCCGGGTGCCGTGTCTTGGACAAGGTTCATTCAATAGTTGCTCAAGGGTGGGACCTGACCGCCCGACCGAGGGGGTTGCCTACCCTTGCGTCGTTGATTGTTTCCCTGCGCATTGGTGTTAGCCACAAATTCGTCAGCCTTACGTTTATTACCTCCTTGATTTGCCGGGTTATGCTGGTGACGCTTGTCGTTGCCGTTCTTCTTTCCCTTCCCTGTCTTTTCTTCATCAGACACAGGGTCCTTGGTACTATCAGAATCAGCATACTTGACGAGAGCCGCCATCAACTAGCACATGTCATTGCAGTCACGTTTATGCCGCCCCAGCTTCTGCTTCAGAGGTTCAAAACGGCAATTTTTCTCCAACATTAAGACTGCCGAGCCGGCATCCATCTTATCAGATGAATGAATTATCTCCTTGACCCGGCGCACCAAATGGGTTGTGGACTCACCTTCCTCTTGTTTACAATTAGTCAGGTCCACGATTGACATAGGTTGTTTGCATGTGTCCTTGAAGTTCTGAATGAACCGGGCTTTTAACTCCGCCCATGAGCCGATGGAATTGGGGGCAATCCTTTTAGCCAAGTGCGAGTTGTTCCATCCAACATCATAGTGAAATACTTAGCCATTGCCGCGTCACTGACCTCCAACAACTCAATTTCCATCTCATAACTCTCAATCCAAGCCCCAGGCTGCAAGTCAGCCGTGTAATTAGGCACCTTATGAGGCCCCTTGAAGTCTTTTGGCAAGCGCTCATTACGTATGGCCGGCACCAGGCAAGGGACACCTCCGGTTCTCGTGGCCACTCCTGCCTCAACCGAGGTTGTTGGATAAGCTGGAAACATCTGATGAGCCGCCTGCTCTGCTGCTAGTTGAACCGCGCGCTCAGCTTCTTGTCGGATCCTCTCCTGATCCGCTAAGTTAAGGGCTCTAGCCTATACCGGCTCATGCCTGTGCGGCCGGTTGCAGCGTTGAGCATTGCTTGACATATCAGTTGAGTCCATATGCCTACTGTAACTTGGGCTTCGGCTCGGGCGAGGTGTTGAATGGATTCTGTCTCGACTGTAAGAGTACGCGTCCTGCTGCACCAGAGCCGTCTGAAGAAGTTCTCTCACCCTGCGTGTTTCGATTGCCGTCGGGAGTCACCTTCCATCGGGAGAGTCGCCAAACAAGCCGACGCAGCAATGAGGTTTTCCAAAGGATTGGAGAAGTGACCCGGTGGTGTCGACGTATAATGAGGCGGAGCGGTGTATATGCGAGGCGGCTCCACGGTCTGCGGCTGAACCGGTGCTCCGGGTGTCGCGATTCTATTTGCCTCCGGCAGGTTACTTGTCCCGGCCCCGGGTATATTAAAAAGGTTCCTAGGATCGAGCGTCAGAGGTAGACGTGACTGAGTTTTCTGATGCCTTCTCCTCATGACCTCGTTTGACGCGTTCAGATCCACTGACAACCGGAAGGTCTCTACTTGAAGCTGCTGAGCACGGGCGTCTAACGCCGCCCGTTCCACGGCCATCCTGACTTCTTCTGCTGCTAAATTGTCTTTGGCTTGTACCATCTCTTCGCGTACCCGTGCAACCTCCGCGTCATGCTGAACCTTATCCGCCGGCTCCACCACGACAGTCAACAGAGCTGTCAACTTATCCATGAGATCCATTAGTATCTGTGCCGGGGGCGCGCAGGGTCTCCTGACCCGGCCGCTGCCGACCCGGTGGTTGTTGCTGCTGCAGCTGTAGAGTTCTGTCCGGGCTGAGTGCTTACCATGAAGACTCCGGCTCGATTCAGCAGCTCAAAGGGGTCCGGAATACTGCTGCCATCAGAACAGCCCCCGAGCATGCCATCCTCCAGCTGATACATAGAATTTGTCTCACCTGTTGATGATGTAGCATCGAAACAGATGGTCGTCTCACCACCATCCACCGATTCCTTCGAGTATTCACCTCCATGGATGCAACCCACAAAAACACGCCTTACAGCGGGTCGGGCCCGGGCGGGCCTCGCGAGCTGAACCGTCTCGATGATGTTGGTGAAGACGTCCGGCTCAGGGCCCGATTCACCGATCCGGCCAATGAAGACATGAATCCCGCCTAAGGGGACCCGGTACCCGTACTCTATTGAGCCGGCCTCGGGGCCCCAGCCTTCGTCATCGATGTAGAGCTTGCCGCGACGACTCTTGGTCATCCGGCCCACAACGTATCCCTTGAGCCCTTCGAAGTTGCCCTTCAAGAACTCAAATCCACCGTGCGTTGGCCCCACGGTGGGCGCCAACTGTCATGGAATTGTCATTGCAAATGTCCTAGCAAAAGGACTTAGTCGTAGGGCCATCGCAACTAGGAAGCTTAAAGGGGTTAATCGGGACAAAGGACACGAGAGGTTTTATACTAGTTCAGCCCCTTACGATGAAGGTAAAAGCCTATGTCTAGTTGTGTTGATATTGCTAGGGTTTCGATCACCAAGAGGCTAGTTCGCCGGCTTGGTTATCGATCTCTTGTTTCTTGCCCTAAGCCGCCACTGGGTCGTCCCCTTATATACACGGGTTGACGCCTGGTGGCCTACAGAGTCCCGGCCGGCTCATAAAACGTGTCCGGCTCAGTGACTTCTTTTACATGACTTTCTTTACAAGCCTTTCCTTACATACGGCAGTTTGCAATATTGGGCCTTAAGCCGCCTCTAGGCCTTAGGCCTTCTATAATCTTTAATAAACTATCGTCTTGAATGTTTATTAGGCTTCCTTTGTGACCCGCCATTGGGGCTGAACCGGCCCCTCCTGGGCGGGCCATAGCTGATAGCTATATCCACAACACCCCCACTTCACAAAAATTTGCCGTTTTATTCGCCCTCTTTTTCGTTCATCGTTTTCTTGCCAGATCTATTTTTGTGTGCAATCTTGTTTGCCATTATTGTCATTATGGATAGTTCTTCCTCTATTGCATGCACCCCCGAGAACGAGGTTCTCAACTTTAAACAAAGGGGAGGAGAAAATTTAAAAGATGATTGGTATAGAATTTGCAATGCACATAATAGATCTATCTCTAAGCAATCTACCGTTGTTCTTCTTCGTTTTTTTTATGTAGGCATCACCACTTGGTATTGATTCGTCCTTGATATGATTACCGATGGAAATTTCTTGATGTGTCCCTTTCTTGATGGTTTTAATGCTATGGGAAATTTGGTAGGCTCACCACCTCTTATGATTAATAAAACAACTTTGACTCTTGAGCATGTCATGGAAAGATTAGATGATATTGAAAAGAAAATGCTTACTGAAGAGCATATTGAAAACTTGGATAAAAAGATGCATAATTTTTCTACTAAGATTGGGTCAAAAGCGGGAGAAGTTTTTAAGTTGTTAAAAGAAAAGGGGACCATAATTCATGAACCAATTGAAGAAAGCCCGCCCCGATTGATAAAATGGAAGAAATCTTTAGTAATTTAAGCACGGATTTTGCTTCCGCTAAAACTATTGAAAAAACTGCCGTAAAGATTGGCAAGACTACTCAAGTTACTAAGAATAGGGGTGCAACTTCTAGTAATAACAATAAAGAGGACTTAAGATGATTGGTATTCACCCTGATTTTGTTGAAGTTATAAGAGATCCCTTGGGCAAAAATGAATTCTTTAAATTATTTCCTAGGAGTATTGTCATTGAAAAACTTTATGCTAAATTTTTGAAGAATTCTAAGTGTTTGATTAAAGAGTTGGAGAAGGATGACAAAACTTAGATCCTTTGCCTTATGCCTAGCTAGGGGCGTGAAACAATAGCGCTTGTTGGGAGGCTACCCAATGAATAAAATTTATTTTCGCTTTTTGCTTTCTGTTCTTGAGTGTTTGCACAATTATGCTACTGTTATGATTGTGTTTTGTGTGTTTTAATTAGTGTTTGTGCCACGTAAAGCCTTTAGATCTTCTTGGGTGATAGTTGTTTCATCTTGCTGAAAAATAGAAACTTTCACGCTCATGAAAATAATTTTCATTTTTATCCAGAGCATGATAAAATGCCAATTCTTTTTTCAGTAGATTAATATACAAATTGCTTAGGTTGTCCTAATGTTTCAGGATATTTGGAGTTACAGAAGTATTTGAGATATCCAGATTACTACAGACTATTCTGTTTTTGATAGATTCTGTTTTCTTTGCGTTATGCGCTTGTTTTGATGATTCTATGGTTTTATTTGAAGAGTTTTTGCCATAGAAAAGTTGGAATATAGTAGATATAATGCAAGAATAAAATATGAATGGGTTGCAATAGTACTTATAGTAGTGATTTGCTTTCTTATACTAACGGATCTCACGAAGGTTTTGTTGAGTTTTGTGTGATTGAAGTTTTCAAGTTTTGGGTGATGTTACGATGGATGAAGGAATAAGGAGTAAGAAGAGCCTAAGCTTGGGGATGACCATGGCATCCCAAGCTATTATCCAAAGAGAAGCAAGCAACTAAGCTTGGGGATGCCCCGTGTGGCATCCCGTCTTTCTTATAACGACCATCGGTATTTTACTAAAAGCTATATTTTTATTTGTCACATACTATGTGTTTTGCTTGGAGCGTCTTGTATGATTTGAGTCTTTGCTTGTTTTTCTTGGTGTTTTAAGTCGTGAATCCTTGCTAGACACACTTGTTTGAGAGAACCAAAATTATGCCATGACTTGTTAGAATTGCTCTCTATGCTTCACTTAAATTTTTATGAGCTATGGATTTGCTCTAATGCTTCACTTATATCTTTTTTATCATGGTGTGCTTTAATATTTTTAAAGAAATGCTCTCTTGATCCACTTAGATTTAATTGAGAGTTAGTGACATTTTCAAGAAATTCTCTCTTGCTTCACTTAAATTAATTTGAGAGAAAGAAAAAAATTATGCTCGTGATCTTCACTTATATTTGTTTGAGCTTATCAAAAGCAACACATGAAAATCAGTTCCAAAGTGGTAGATATCCAAGAAGGATATAATAAAAACTTTTATTAAGATCATTGGACAAAATAAACTTGATTGTTAGTAATAGTTTTGAGATATGATGATGTGATATATGAGTCATGTTGATGAGTAATTATGCTTTAGTAAGAATATTGGTGTTAAGGTTTGTGATTCCCTATGCAAGCAAGAAAGTCAATAGTTATGCAATGAAATTAGATCCTACTTGTGGTGCATTATTCGGTGTTAATTATGCTTAATGTTCGCTTATGAGATTATTCATTGTTTGGTTGGTCGCTTCTCAATCTTTTGCTAGCCTTCATTTTGCACTAAGTATGATCACTACTTGTGCATCCAAAATCCTTTAAACCAGTTTTTCCACATGAGTTCACTATATCTACCTATATGAGGTATTCTTTTGTCATTCTAAGCAAATTTGTATGTGCCATCTCTAATTTTCAAAATAAATTTCTCGTTTGTGTGCTCGTACCGCTCGCGAGGCGGTGAGGGGTGGCCAATATTTTCCATGCTAGATGTGTTATTCTCACGATGAATGTTTATTCACTTGTCATTGCACAATAGTAAGGAAAAGGTATTAGGGATGCCCAGTCCCAAAATGAAACATGAATTTACTATATGTTTTCCAATAATAAATTCCCTAAAAAGTGTTGTTATGGAAGGCACCTGTGGATACGGTTAGCCATGGAAAGTGAAAGTATGGTTGAAAAAGGAATAAACTTTATTTTCTATTTGGGAACCGCCTATGATATATCTAGCATGGAAAGTGTTGGGAGCTCTAAGTCGTTTTTGTTGGTGGGAAAAGTATGCCTCTCAAAATGTTTTTATCTCTCAATTTTCACTTTGAGCTCTAGCACCTCTACCTACTTCCCTCTGGGAAGGGCCTTTATTTTACTTTATGCAATTTTTATTTTTAATTTGAGTCTCCATCTTCTCTTATAAAGCACCAACTAGGGGGCACTTTGATCGTACTTGAGCATTGGGTGCAGCTAATATGCAATTGTGTTTCATGAATGGATCAATGATTGAGCATGATGCACTAGGGATAACTTATTTTAGCATTGATATTTTGAAAGACATGGTTGCTTATTGATATGCTTGAGTATTTAAGTCTCATGTCAAAACTAGACTATTGATTTGAAAAATATAAAAGTCCAAATGTCCATACTACAAAGAAAAGAATATGAGATGACATGTTAGGTAGCATTCCACATCAAAAATTCTGTTTTTATCATTTACCTACTCGAGGACGAGCAGGAATTAAGCTTGGGCATGCTGATACGTCTCCAACGTATCTATAATTTTTTATTGTTCCATGATGTTATATTATCATTCTTGGATGTTTTATAACCATTTTATAGTAATTTTATATCATTTTTGGTACTAACCTATTGACATAGTGCCAAGTGCTAGTTGCTTTTTTCTGCATGTTTTTTACATCGCAGGAAATCAATACCAAACGGAGTCCAAACGCAGCGAAACTTTTTGTGGATATTTGGACCAGAAGACATCCAGTGGGTCGGAGAAGCGCCTGGGGGTGCTCCGAGGGGAGCACAACCTTGGGTGCCTCCCGAACTGACTCTTTTCTCTATAAATACCCCAATATTCTAGAAACCCCAGGGGAGTTGACGAAAATCAATTCCAGCCGCCGCAGAGTCCAGAACCACACTACAAGAAATATGTCAACTTGTGACCCTCACTATTGGCCGCTGAAAGGTCATAGTTTTTCATTTGCGACCTTTTTGTGACCAAAAACAGAAGGTCAAAAGCTGGCGGTCTTAAACTGAAATTAGTGACCTTCTTTGTGATATGTAAAAGGTCGTTGGTTCCATGACCAAATTTTTGGTCACTAGCAACCTCCCCAGACCACGTAGGCATCCAGCGTAGCAAGCTAATGTGGCACAAGAATCAGCCCGGTCCGATTCGGTGTTTTACATGGGCCGAGCCCAACAATTCAGCCTATTTGTTTTTTCTCATATTAATTTTGGTCAGGTAGATGGGCCAAGCCCAAAAATTAAGCCTTCTCATTTTTGGGCCATGACCTTTTCGGCTAGACAGTTTTATTTTTCTTTTTTCAAAAAAATCCTCTAGTTAGATGGGTCCCATTGGTCAAATTCTAGTAAGTGGGCCCCTTTTTTTCAATGCATTTTTCTTCTGATTTTGATTTGACAGTAAATAAATAATCAACATTTAAATCAACAAACATAAAACATAAGGAATACTTCAAGTAACAGCAACCAGAATCAATCTGTATACAGTGACAATCAATGTTACAATCTCTACAAATATTGGGATCCTGCTCCAGACATCGCACAGGTACAAATTCTACTAGTGTAATAACACTTATACAAGTAGAATCACTGTTAAACATATGCAGTGACAATTGGCACAAACTGGGCCCCTGCTCCAATCATATGAAACATATGCACGACTCAATGGGCAACCATACTTGACTAGGCCATGACCTTCATTACACTGGACTAACAGAATGACAATATGAACTATCATCATGCCTTCCGCGGTCGCCCTGTTACATGAACCAGAAGAGAAGAATCAAAACTTTTGGGGCCAATATATTATGAACAAACCAATCAAAAAACAAACAAGTTCTTTAGAATGATAAGACAAATTCAGCTAGTACAATGCTTTCATTCTCCAGCAAGTTAAAATGAGATAATCATTCATACAAGAAGGTGATGAAAGAAAATAGAGCATTTTACTCATAGCATGCAAAGTATTAATATTCTGACAAACATATGCAAGTGTAAATGTCAACTATCTTACACCCAAATGAATGACTGCTTGTGGAAGAAATATGTTAAACCAGGTTAGTTGTAACGGAGAGGGGCTGACTTACATTGGCCGTAGTGGTCGATTGTGGCCTGAACAAATCTGTTGTAGTCGTCGGGGTATGCGACGTCCCCGGGGAGAATGATCACGTTCGGCGCGCCGAGCTCGAAGGCATGGTTGGCGGCCTGCCACAGGCTCCACTCCTCTTTGCTACCAGGGCAAGGCATGCCCCCTTGGCGGTGTACTGGTAAGCTAGTTTCTGCATGCAGAAGAGAAGATCCCAAGTTGTTTGGAGTTAACAACGAAAGTACTGTATAATGTTTAGAACATGTATATTCAATATGACAAGTAGAAAAGCAGAGTTCTAGCAGAGTAGCATAAGAAGCAGAGGAATTCTGATTCTATAACAAGAGGAAACGGAGTTGTCCTGTGCAACAAGAGGAATTCTGATTCTGTAACAAGAGGTAGAATTAGCATCACTAGCTCTGTTGCTGTTGTTTGCATATTACATAAGTAGTTGTCTGCCTAAGCAAATAGAGAGGTATATGCAGCAAGAACACGCAATGTGATGACACTATGAGTGCACTATAACTCAAAAAGAACATAAATTCATTTGGGCTGATTTGTACATAGCCAAGAAAAACTTCTTACAAATAAATTCATGGAAGCGTATCATCCTTTTAGTCCCTCACCCATATCTCCTAGTAGTATTACATAATGCCTAGTGAGTGATCTAGCAATGTACTGTACAAGAGAGTATATATGTATACGGATTCCTGCAGCCAGCTTCTATCAGTAACATGCATGTATATATTGAAGTAAACGTAACAGAGAGTATCTTTGGAAACATTCAAAATATATTCAATGTTGGAGCTGCATCTTACAACTCAAGGAGCCACATGAAATCCATGGAAGGACCTTACTGTGACAATTCACTTGTATAGTCCTGCCTCATGTGCATAATGCCGTTGCAAACAATTTAGATAGTGTATATATATAGATAGAAAGAAGCGCTTGATCAACAAGCTGCTGTAATAGTGTGTATATATAGATAGATAGATAGATAGATAGTGCACCAATAATTTTTTAGAAGGTAACTGAACTTCTGTGCACACATTTAGATAGAAAGAAGCGCTTGATCAACAAGCTGCTGTAATAGTGTGTGTGTGTGTGTGTATATATGTACATTCTAACAACATGAATGTTCCATCAGGCCATGATCAACTACTCCAAACCATTACATGCTTTGCAAGAAAATAATAGAAAAAGTAATCAGCAGATGACATAATGAACAAGTGAAGGCTTTAAATATCTCCCTGTCAAAGAATCAAGTCAATGAAGGCATGCAGTACAAGGAGGAGCAGCCTTGCATCATCCTTTGCTCAGATCAACACTAGAAAGTGTGCTGCTAAAGCTTGATCAGAACCCGCACGACACAACCTCTCTGTCCCCCACCTCAACTCACCCATGCCGCTACTGCAGTTGGATGTAAGTGTGTAAATACAACATACTTTGCATCATGTATCTAGACTATAGAATCTTGTAGCTAGCAGTACATGAATTCAACTCAATAGTATAATAAACATCCGCTGGAAGTTGTCAAATTAATTCATTCTCTGCTAATTGCCAGAGCAAGTGTTGTAGATAGGATGGTGGTGTCATCCACAATAAGATAATATTGCTCCTACTGAAATACCATTCATTTAGTATGAAAATAACAAGCTTAGCAAAATATAACATTTCATTGAGCACAAGCTTGACTCGTATGACCAACAATTTACTGATTAAAATCACCAATCAGGAACTTAAGAAGAGAAACAGCAGGCATCAAAGTCTCAGGCGCATACGGTGGATGCAATGATCAGCGGCGTTTTGACAAGGTGGGATGTGAAACTAACCAATGACAGCATACTAATTGCGACTGACAGATACAATCGGTGGTCTTGGGGGGTTTAACATGTGGATTCTCGCAAAGCCATATAAAATATTCTAGTAAGATATCTCTCGCTGGAAAATTTTCCATGCATAACCAAACATGCGACCTTCATTTCTTTCCATTGTTTTTATGCCTCTGTTTTGCCAGTAGCTGCTAATCACGTTCCTCTACTTTTTTGCTTTCCTCTGTTTTACAAGGCTCTATTCCGAACAGGCCCTAACCAATGTTTTGAATGGCATGACATGACAAGCTGTAGAAATCCAGGCCATGGACAGGAGAGGAATGAGGTTGTCTTACTGATTGAGGCACATCCTCCCAGCAGATCGGACGCAGCCGACCACCTCGAAGCATCCTAAGAAATAATCGGCAATGGCATTAGCAAGCTAAGAGGAACAGCAGCGGCGGTGGTAACTAGCAAGGAAGACGATGGATACGGACCGAGGAGGTAGGAGACGGGGTAGTGTTGTGGGAAGTCGATGTGGTGGACCCCGTCGACGGCGTAGATCTCCCGGTAGAAGTCCTCCATGGCGGCGACGGTGTCGGGGTCGGGCACCTTGGAGGCGGCGTGGATCCAGGGCAGCCGATGACCGGCGACGGCCAGGAGCGGCCCTCCACGCGCTTGGTGCCGTGCACCAGCAGCGATGCCCATGACTGGTGCATCGTCAGGCAGGGGTTCCGCAGCCCCCCACTGCCTCCCCCCGAGCGCCCTCCGCGCATCGCTGCTCGTAGTGGTCCGTAGAGGAGAGGAGAGGAGAGGGTGGCAGCGGCCAGAATCGAATCGGGGTAGGATTGGAGCAGCGGCGGCGCAGGAACGGCGAGGAGGGACTTGGCATCGGGGCGGCGCGCTGCAAGGCCCGGAGATGCGGGGAGGGAGGGACGCGGTCGGCGGCGGTGGGTGAGGAGGACGGCGAGGTCGACGGTGGGTGGGAGAGGACGGCGAGATCGGGAGGGGCGTGGGTACGGGGAGGAGGTGGCGGCGGCGGGGAGATTGGGAGCAGGGAGAGGGGTGCGATGGGGGGATCTGATCTAGGGTTTGGGTTGTGTGTGTGTGGGGGGGGTATCACTTTTTCTTTTCTTTTTTCTGTAGATGAATGGATGGATGGATGTTGAATGGAGATATGGATGGATGGATGGATGGGCACCATGTCATCGATCCGTGAGAAGAGTATTGATTGGTTCAGAAAATCAGTGATTTAAAATAGTTTTCAAGTACTAAAAATAGAGGGATTTTGTGAAGTAGCTATCAAAACTATTTTGCAAAAGGGTATCACACAAATTTTCACTCAAGTTAGACTACATTTTATGGATGAGCACCAATTCGTATGCATTTCTGATCTTTCTATCTATTTTTAATTATTTTTCGAGTGCGTGAAATGAGTTTTTTTGTGTGAAGGAACTACCATATATTTGCTGCAAAATTGGACCGAATCATTTTTCTAAAATACTAGGCCATAGTTAATTCACAATTGACCAAATGGTTGGGTGTCAAAAGTCTTGATCCACCTCTAGTGAAAAAGACAAATTTCCGTCGATTCAGTAGGAAGCGGGTCAAATTTGAACTGTAGCCGCCTCATAGTTTGCTCTTTATTTTTTCAAAAAATCATTTCTAGGTACATAACTATCTATTTTATCATAGAAACATCAAAAGGTTTCCAAGATTCAACAACTAGCTAGGAACGGTCAAGCCCGTCGTTTTGCCCGCATTTTGAAACGGGCATAAAAAATTAAAAAAAAATTGAAAAACCTTCGCATTATGTCATCATATGTGACCAAGTTTTCAGGAAAAATAATAAACTTGTAATACGACAATTATTTAAAAAAATGTTCTCAGAAATGAGCTATCATGCGTGAAGATTTATGGCTTTCAAGCCAAATGATCAATCTTATGTCCACATTCATGGCATAGTTTGTTCAAATGATCTCATATTGTGCACAAGAGTGCATCTTGTAATTCCAAACAATGTTTCCTAAGGGAGTTTTCATTTTCTTTGCACGGAAAATTCATTTTCTATTTTTCGAGTGCCCGAAATGAGTTTTTTTGTGAAGGAACTACCATATATTTGTTGCAAAATTGGACCAAATCATTTTTATAAAATACTAGGCCATGTTTAATGCACAATTGACAAAATGGTTGGGTGTCAAAAGCTTTGATCCATCTCTAGTGAAAAAGACAAATTCCCGCCGATTCAGCAGGAAGCGGGTCAAATTTGAACTGTAGCTGCCTCATAGTTTGCTCTTTATTTTTTCCAAAAATCATTTCTAGGTACATAACTATCTATTTAATCAGATAAACAACAAAAGGTTTCCAAGATTCAACAACTAGATAGGAACGGTCAAGCCTGTTGTTTTGCCTGCATTTTGAAACGGGCATAAAAAAATCAAAAAATGGAAAACCTTCGCATTGTGTCATCATATGTGACCAAGTTTCCATGAAAAACAATAAACTTGTAACACGGCAATTATTTTTAAAAAGTGTTCTCAGAAATGAGCTATCATGCGTGAAGATTCATGGCTTTCAAGCCAAATGATCAATCTTATGGCCACATTCATGGCATAGTTTGTTCAAATGATCTCATATTGTGCACAAGGGTGCATCTTGGAATTCCGAACAATGTTGCCTAAGGCATTTTTCATTTTCTTTGCATGGAAAAATCATTTTCTATTTTTCGAGTGCCCGAAATGAGTTTTTTGTGTGAAGGAACTACCATATATTTGTTGCAAAATTGGACCAAATCATTTTTCTAAAATACTAGGCCATGTTTAATGCACAATTGAAAAAATGGTTGGGTGTCAAAAGCTTTGATCCATCTCTGGTGAAAAAGACAAATTCCCGCCGATTTAGTAGGAAGCGGGTCAAATTTGAACTGTAGCTGCCTCATAGTTTGCTATTTATTTTTTCCAAAAATCATTTCTAGGTACATAAGTATATATTTAAGCATAAATACATGGTTTGGTGGTGATATGTTGAGGTTTGGACGGTGGCCCAGGGCCCCAACTCCAAAGCGCGTAGACTCGCATGCCCACCGCGTGGTCACAGCGTGACCGTGGCGTTGCCATGCGTTCTGGGAAGCCTAGGCATGTCTAGTAGGTTTGGCACTCCCCGGGTAGATGCTTGGAAGAAAATAACAACCGAAGATTCTCACGAGGAGACCGAACAATGCTCAAACATGAATTAGCACCCCAAGTGTTTGATTAGTGGTACGGGAAATGCACATGGCCAATGGGCCTGAGTTTTGGCCGAGGATGATCATCTACTAAGAACACTATATTGGAAAATTTGAAGCTCAAATGGAGGATCCTAGGTGTCACTTGCTTTGCAACGTACCACACTGGACAGAAATATGAATGTTGAAGCCACACTCACATGTATTATTAGATGGGGCTCAAATTTTGTGGAGAGCAATGATTTGGGAATATAGAAGATGTGGCAAAAATTCAGCTCATTAGCATATGCCTAGCTAGTACTTCCTTCACAACAGTTCGAGTTGAACAAAAACTTTGAAAATTTGCCGAGGAAGATTTACCAGGCAAATGGAGTTGAATATTGTCATGAGGTAATGATTTGGATAGTAAAGAATGCCAATTTTTTGTTGGGTTTCGTAGTAATTTCAAAAAATTTCCTACGCACACGCAAGATCATGTGATGCATAGCAACGAGAGGGGAGAGTATTGTCTATGTACCCACGCAGACCGACTGCGGAAGCGATGACACAACGTAGAGGAAGTAGTCGCACGTCTTCACGATCCAACCGATCAAGCACCGAAACTACGGCACCTCCGAGTTCGAGCACACGTTCAGCTTGATGACGATCCCCGGACTCCGATCCAGCAAAGTGTCGGGGAAGAGTTCCGTCAGCACGACGGCGTGGTGACGATCTTGATGTACTACAGCAGCAGGGCTTCGCCTAAACTCCGCAACAGTATTATCGAGGACTATGGTGGCTGGGGGCACCGCACACGGCTAAGGAATAGATCATGTGGATCAATTTGTATCTTTCTGGGGTGCCCCTGCCTCCGTATATAAAGGACTAGAGGGGGGAGGCTAGCCGGCCAAGTGTGGCGCGCCAGGAGAGTCCTACTCCCTCTGGGAGTAGGATCCCCCCCCCCAATCCTAGTTGGAATAGGACTCCTTGAGGAGGGAAAGAGAGAGGGGGCCGGCCACCTCTCCTAGTCCTAATAGGACTAGGGGAAGGGGGGAGGCGCACAGCCACCTTGGGCTGCCCCTTTCTCCTTTCCACTAAAGCCCACTAAGGCCCATATAGCTCTCGGGGGGGGTTCCGGTAACCTCCCGGTACTCCGGTAAAATCCCGATTTCACCCGGAACACTTCCGATGTTCAAATATAGGCTTCCAATATATCAATCTTTATGTCTCGATCATTTCGAGACTCCTCGTCATGTCCGTGATCACATCCGGGACTCCGAACAACCTTCGGTACATCAAAATGCATAAACTCATAATATAACTGTCATCGTAACCTTAAGCGTGCGGACCCTACGGGTTCGAGAACAATGTAGACATGACCGAGACACGTCTCCGGTCAATAACCAATAGCGGGACCTGGATGCCCATATTGGCTCCTACATATTCTACGAAGATCTTTATCGGTCAGACCGCATAACAACATATGTTGTTCCCTTTGTCATCGGTATGTTACTTGCCCGAGATTCGATCGTCGGTATCCAATACCTAGTTCAATCTCGTTACCGGCAAGTCTCTTTACTCATTCTGTAATACATCATCCCGCAACTAACTCATTAGTTGCAATGCTTGCAAGGCTTATGTGATGTGCATTACCGAGAGGGCCCAGAGATACCTCTCCGACAATCAGAGTGACAAAACCTAATCTCGAAATACGCCAACCCAACATGTACCTTTGGAAACACCTGTAGTACTCCTTTATAATCACCCAGTTATGTTGTGACGTTTGGTAGTACCCAAAGTGTTCCTTCGCTAAACGGGAGTTGCATAATCTCATAGTTATAGGAACATGTATAAGTCATGAAGAAAGCAATAGCAACATACTAAACGATCGGGTGCTAAGCTAATGGAATGGGTCATGTCAATCAGATCATTCTCTTAATGATGTGATCCCGTTAATCAAATAACAACTCATTGTTCATGGTTAGGAAACATAACCATCTTTGATTAACGAGCTAGTCAAGTAGAGGCATACTAGTGACACTTTGTTTGTCTATGTATTCACACATGTATTATGTTTCCGGTTAATACAATTCTAGCATGAATAATAAACCTTTATCATGATTATAAGGAAATAAATAATAACTTTATTATTGCCTCTGGGGTATATTTCCTTCAGTCTCCCACTTGCACTAGAGTCAATAATCTAGATTACACCGTAATGATTCTAACACCCATGGAGCCTTGGTGCTGATCATGTTTTGCTCGTGGTAGTGGCTTAGTCAACGGGTCTGCAACATTCAAATCCGTATGTATCTTGCAAATCTCTATGTCTCCCACCTGGACTAGATCCCGGATGGAATTGAAGCGTCTCTTGATGTGCTTGGTTCTCTTGTGAAATCTGGATTCCTTTGCCAAGGCAATTGCACTAGTATTGTCACAAAAGATTTTCATTGGACCCGACGCACTAGGTATGACACCTAGATCGGATATGAACTCCTTCATCCAGACTCCTTCGTTTGCTGCTTCCGAAGCAACTATGTACTCCGCTTCACATGTAGATCCCGCTACGACGCTTTGTTTAGAACTGCACCAACTGACAGCTCCATCGTTTAATGTAAACACGTATCCGGTTTGCGATTTAGAATCGTCCGGATCAGTGTCAAAGCTTGCATCAACGTACCCATTTACGACGAGCTCTTTGTCACCTCCATATACGAGAAACATATCCTTAGTCCTTTTCAGGTATTTCAGGATGTTCTTGACCGCTGTCCAGTGATCAGCTCCTGGATTACTTTGGTACCTCCCTGCTAGACTTATAGCAAGGCACACATCGGGTCTGGTACACAGCATTGCATACATGATAGATCCTATGGCTGATGCATAAGGAACATCTTTCATATTCTCTCTATCTTCTGCAGTGGTCGGGCATTGAGTCTTACTCAACTTCACACCTTGTAACACAGGCAAGAATCCTTTCTTTGCTTGATCCATTTTGAACTTCTTCAAAATCTTGTCAAGGTATGTGCTTTGTGAAAGTCCAATTAAGCGTCTTGATCTATCTCTATAGATCTTTATGCCTAATTGTAAGCAGCTTCACCGAGGTCTTTCATTGAAAAACTCTTATTCAAGTATCCCTTTATGCTATCCAGAAATTCTATATCATTTCCAATTAGTAATATGTCATCCACATATAATATCAGAAATGCTACAGAGCTCCCACTCACTTTCTTGTAAATACAGGCTTCTCCGAAAGTCTGTATAAAACCAAATGCTTTGATCACACTATCAAAGCGTTTATTCCAACTCCGAGAGGCTTGCACCAGTCCATAAATGGATCGCTGGAGCTTGCACACTTTGTTAGCTCCCTTTGGATCGACAAAACCTTCTGGTTCCATCATATACAACTCTTCTTCCAGAAATCCATTCAGGAATGCAGTTTTGACATCCATTTGCCAAATTTCATAATCATAAAATGCGGCAATTGCTAACATGATTCGGACAGACTTAAGCATCGCTACGGGTGAGAAGGTCTCATCGTAGTCAACCCCTTGAACTTGTCGAAAACCTTTTGCGACAAGTCGAGCTTTGTAGACAGTAACATTACCGTCAGCGTCAGTCTTCTTCTTGAAGATCCATTTATTCTCAATTGCTTGCCGATCATTGGGCAAGTCAACCAAAGTCCATACTTTGTTCTCATACATGGATCCCATCTCAGATTTCATGGCTTCAAGCCATTTTGCGGAATCTGGGCTCACCATCGCTTCTTCATAGTTCGTAGGTTCATCATGATCTAGTAGCATGACTTCCAGAATAGGATTACCGTACCACTCTGGCGCGGATCTTACTCTGGTTGATCTACGAGGTTCAGTAGTATCTTGATCTGAAGTTTCATGATCATTATCATTAGCTTCCTCACTAACTGGTGTAGGTGTCACTGGAACAGTTTTCTGTGATGTACTACTTTCCAGTAAGGGAGCAGGTACAGTTACCTCGTCAAGTTCTACTTTCCTCCCACTCACTTCTTTCGAGAGAAACTCCTTCTCTAGAAAGTTTCCGAATTTAGCAACAAAAGTCTTGCCTTCGGATCTGTGATAGAAGGTGTATCCAATAGTTTCCTTTGGATATCCTATGAAGACACATTTCTCTGATTTGGGTTCGAGCTTATCAGGTTGAAGCTTTTTCACATAAGCATCGCAGCCCCAAACTTTCAGAAACGACAACTTTGGTTTCTTGCCAAACCATAGTTCATAAGGCGTCGTCTCCACGGATTTTGATGGTGCCCTATTTAACGTGAATGCGGCCGTCTCTAGAGCGTATCCCCAAAACGATAGCGGTAAATCAGTAAGAGACATCATAGATCGCACCATATCTAGTAAAGTACGATTACGACGTTCGGACACACCATTACGCTGTGGTGTTCCGGGTGGCGTGAGTTGCGAAACTATTCCACAATTTTTCAAATGTACACCAAACTCGTAACTCAAATATTCTCCTCCACGATCAGATCGTAGAAACTTTATTTTCTTGTTACGATGATTTTCAACTTCACTCTGAAATTCCTTGAACTTTTCAAATGTTTCAGACTTATGTTTCATTAAGTAGATATACCCATATCTGCTTAAATCATCTGTGAAGGTGAGAAAATAACGATATCCGCCACGAGCCTCAATATTCATCGAACCACATACATCTGTATGTATGATTTCCAACAAATCTGTTGCTCTCTCCATAGTACTAGAGAACGGCGTTTTGGTCATCTTGCCCATGAGGCACGGTTCGCAAGTACCAAGTGATTCATAATCAAGTGGTTCCAAAAGTCCATCAGAATGGAGTTTCTTCATGCGCTTTACACCGATATGACCTAAACGGCAGTGCCACAAATAAGTTGCACTCTCATTATCAACTCTGCATCTTTTGGCTTCAACATTATGAATATGTGTGTTACTACTATCGAGATTCAACAAGAATAGACCACTCTTCAAGGGTGCATGACCATAAAAGATATTACTCATATAAATAGAACAACCATTATTCTCTGATTTAAATGAATAACCGTCTCGCATCAAACAAGATCCAGATACAATGTTCATGCTCAACGCTGGCACCAAATAACAATTATTTAGGTCTAATACTAATCCCGAAGGTAGATGTAGAGGTAGCGTGCCGACTGCGATCACATCGACTTTGGAACCGTTTCCCATGTGCATCGTCACCTCGTCCTTAACCAATCTTCGCTTGATCCGTAGTCCCTGTTTCGAGTTGCAAATATTAGCAACAGAACCAGTATCAAATACCCAGGTGCTACTGTGAGCATTAGTAAGGTACACATCAATAACATGTATATCACATATACCTTTGTTCACCTTGCCATCCTTCTTATCCGCCAAATACTTGGGACAGTTCCGCTTCCAGTGACCAGTCTGCTTGCAATAAAAGCACTCAGTTTCAGGCTTAGGTCCAGGTTTGGGTTTCTTCTCTTGAGTAGCAACTTGCTTGCCGTTCTTTTTGAAGTTCCCCTTCTTCTTCCTTTTGCCCTTTTTCTTGAAACTAGTGGTCTTGTTGACCATCAACACTTGATGCTCCTTCTTGATTTCTACCTCCGCAGCTTTCAGCATCGCGAAGAGCTCGGGAATAGTCTTGTTCATCCCTTGCATATTGTAGTTCATCACGAAGCTCTTGTAGCTTGGTGGCAGTGATTGAAGAATTCTGTCAGTGACGCAATCATCTGGGAGATTAACTCCCAATTGAATCAAGTGATTATTATACCCAAACATTTTGAGTATATGCTCACTGACAGAACGGTTCTCCTCCATCTTGCAGCTATAGAACTTATTGGAGACTTCATATCTCTCAATCTGGGCATTTTCTTGAAATATTAAATTCAACTCCTGAAACATCTCATATGCTCCATGACGTTCAAAATGTCGTTGAAGTCCCGATTCTAAGCCGTAAAGCATGGCACACTGAACTATCGAGTAGTCATCAGCTTTGCTCTGCCAGACGTTCATGACATCCGGCGTTGCTCCTGCAGCAGGCCTGGCACCCAGCGGTGCTTCCAGGACGTAATTCTTCTGTGCAACAATGAGGATAATCCTCAAGTTACGGACCCAATCCGTGTAATTGCTACCATCATCTTTCAACTTTGCTTTCTCAAGGAACGCATTAAAATTCAACGGAACAACAGCACGAGCCATCTATCTAGAATCAAACATAAACAAGCAAGATACTAATCAGGTACTAAGTTTCATGATAAATTTAAGTTTAGTTAATCAAATTAATTAAACAACTCCCACTTAGATAGACATCCCTCTAATCCTCTAAGTGATTACGTGATCCAAATCAACTAAACCATAACCGATCATCACGTGAGATGGAGTAGTTTTCAATGGTGAACATCGTTATGTTGATCATATCTACTATATGATTCACGCTCGACCTTTCGGTCTCCGTGTTCCGAGGCCATATCTGTATATGCTTGGCTCGTCAAGTATAACCTAAGTATTCCGCGTGTGCAACTGTTTTGCACCCGTTGTATTTGAACATAGAACCTATCACACCCGATCATCACGTGGTGTCTCAGCACGAAGAACTTTCGCAACGGTGCATACTCAGGGAGAACACTTCTTGATAATTTAGTGAGAGATCATCTTATAATGCTACCGTCAATCAAAGCAAGATAAGATGCATAAAAGGATAAACATCACATGCAATCAATATAAGTGATATGATATGGCCATCATCATCTTGTGCTTGTGATCTCCATCTCCGAAGCACCGTCGTGATCACCATCGTCACCGGCGTGACACCTTGATCTCCATCGTAGCATCGTTGTCGTCTCGCCAAGCTTGTGCTTCTACGACTATCGCTACCGCTTAGTGATAAAAGTAAAGCATTACATCGCGATTGCATTGCATACAATAAAACGACAACCATAAGGCTCCTGCCAGTTGCCGATAACTCGGTTACAAAACATGATCATCTCATACAATAAAATTCAGCATCATGTCTTGACCATATCACATCACAACATGCCCTGCAAAAACAAGTTAGACGTCCTCTACTTTGTTGTTGCAAGTTTTACGTGGCTGCTACGGGCTTAAGCAAGAACCAATCTCACCTACGCATCAAAGCCACAACGATAGTTTGTCAAATAGACCCCGTTTTAACCTTCGCAAGGACCGGGCGTAGCCATACTTGGTTCAACTAAAGTTGGAGAGACAGTCGCCCGCAAGCCACCTATGTGCAAAGCACGTCGGGGGAACCGGTCTCGCGTAAGCGTACGCGTAATGTTGGTCCGGGTCGTCTCGTCCAACAATGCCGCCGAACCAAAGTATGACATGCTGGTAGGCAGTATGACTTATATCGCCCACAACTCACTTGTGTTCTACTCGTGCATATAACATCAACATAAATAACCTAGGCTCGGATGCCACTGTTGGGTTTCGTAGTAATTTCAAAAAATTTCCTACGCACACGCAAGATCATGTGATGCATAGCAACGAGAGGGGAGAGTATTGTCTACGTACCCACGCAGACCGACTGCGGAAGCGATGACACAACGTAGAGGAAGTAGTCGTACGTCTTCACGATCCAACCGATCAAGCACCAAAACTACGGCACCTCCGAGTTCGAGCACATGTTCAGCTCGATGATGATCCCCGGACTCCGATCCAGCAAAGTGTCGGGGAAGACTTCCGTCAGCACGATGGCGTGGTGATGATCTTGATGTACTACAGCAGCAGGGCTTCGCCTAAACTCCGCAACAGTATTATCGAGGACTATGGTGGTTGGGGGCACCGCACACGGCTAAGGAATAGATCACGTGGATCAACTTGTGTCTTTCTGGGGTGCCCCTACCTCCGTATATAAAGGACTAGAGGGGGGAGGCTGGCCGGCCAAGTGTGGCGCGCCAGGAGAGTCCTACTCCCTCTGGGAGTAGGATTCCCCCCCCCCCCAATCCTAGTTGGAATATGACTCCTTGAGGGGGGAAAGAGAGAGAGGGGGCCGGCCACCTCTCCTAGTCCTAATAGGACTAGGGGAAGGGGGAGGCGCACAGCCACCTTGGGCTGCCCCTTTCTCCTTTCCACTAAAGCCCACTAAGGCCCATATAGCTCCCGGGGGGGTTCCGGTAACCTCCCGGTACTCCGGTAAAATCCCGATTTCACCCGGAACACTTCCGATGTTCAAATATAGGCTTCCAATATATCAATCTTTATGTCTCGATCATTTCGATACTCCTAGTCATGTCCGTGATCACATCCGGGACTCCGAACAACCTTCGGTACATCAAAATGCATAAACTCATAATATAACTGTCATCGTAACCTTAAGCGTGCGGACCCTACGGGTTCGAGAACAATGTAGACATGACCGAGACACGTCTCCGGTCAATAACCAATAGCGGGACCTGGATGCCCATATTGGCTCCTACATATTCTACGAAGATCTTTATCGGTCAGACCGCATAACAACATACGTTGTTCCCTTTGTCATCGGTATGTTACTTGCCCGAGATTCGATCGTCGATATCCAATACCTAGTTCAATCTCGTTACCGACAAGTCTCTTTACTCGTTTTGTAATACATCATCCCGCAACTAACTCATTAGTTGCAATGCTTGCAAGGCTTATGTGATGTGCATTACCGAGAGGGCCCAGAGATACCTCTCTGACAATCGGAGTGACAAAACCTAATCTCGAAATACGCCAACCCAACATGTACCTTTGGAAACACCTGTAGTACTCCTTTATAATCACCCAGTTACGTTGTGATGTTTGGTAGTACCCAAAGTGTTCCTCCGGTAAACGGGAGTTGCATAATCTCATAGTTATAGGAACATGTATAAGTCATGAAGAAAGCAATAGCAACATACTAAACGATTGGGTGCTAAGCTAATGGAATGGGTCATGTCAATCAGATCATTCTCTTAATGATGTGATCCTGTTAATCAAATAACAACTCATTGTTCATGGTTAGGAAACATAACCATCTTTGATTAATGAGCTAGTCAAGTAGAGGCATACTAGTGACACTTTGTTTGTCTATGTATTCACACATGTATTATGTTTCCGGTTAATACAATTCTAGCATGAATAATAAACCTTTATCATGATTATAAGGAAATAAATAATAACTTTATTATTGCCTCTAGGGTATATTTCCTTCATTTTTTTGGGAATTTTGGGAACGACAGAAATATAGGTTGCTTCACAACCTAGGGCAAAAATTGACACATGGACATGACACATAGGCAAAACTGATGAGGTGGCGCCTAGTCATAGAAATAAGTACCAATGCATCCACGTTCACAACCTCATGACCATTTATATTGGTCGTAATCAGGTAGAAATAAGGTCATTGGCGCCTCTTGTCTGCTTTGTGACCATTTGGTGTAAGCAATTTCAGGGTTTGAGCCCTTCCAAGCGAAATGGCCGTGGATTTACGACCAATTCAGCTGGGGTCACTAAGAGAAGGTCACTAGTTGACATATTTCTTGTAGTGCCACCAGATCCAATCTAGACACCTTCTTGGAGGGGGTGCATCATGTCCATTGGTTCCTCTCCGATGATGCTTGAGTAGTTCTTTTTAGACCTTCGGGTCCGTTGTTAGTATCTAGATGGCTTCCTCTCTCTCGTTTGATTCTCAATACAATGGTCTCCTGGAGAGTCATATGATGTAACTATTTTTGCGGTGTGTTTGTTGTGATCGGATGAACTTTGAGTTTATGATCAGATCTATCTTTTTATCCATGAAAGTTATTTGAGTCTTCTTTGATCTCTTATATGCATGATTGCTTATAGCCTCATATTTCTTCTCCGATATTTGGGTTTTGTTTAGCCAACTTGATCTACTTATCTTGCAATGGGAAGAGGTGCTTTGTGATGGGTTCGATCTTACGGTGCTTGATCCCAGTGACAGAAGGGGAACCGACACGTATGTATCATTGCCATTAAGGATAACAAGATGGGGTCTATTTCTACATAAATAGCTCTTGTCTACATCATGTCATCGTTCTTATTGCATTACTCCGTTTCTCCATGAACTTAATACACTAGATGCATGCTGGTTAACGGTCGATGTGTGAAGTAATAGTAGTAGATGCAGGCAGGAGTCGTTCTACTAATCTTGCACGTGTTGCCTACGTAATGATCATTCCCTGGATATAGTCACGATTATTTGAAGTTCTGTCAATTGCTCAACAGTAATTTGTTTACCCACTGTTTGCTATTTTTCTCAAGAGAAGCCACTAGTGAAATCTACGGCCCCTGGGTCTCTTCTTTAATATATTTGCCTTTGTGATCTACTTTTATTTACTTTTATTTTTATATCTACTAAACCAAAAATACAAAAATACCTTGCTGCACTTTATTTTATTTGGCATTTGATCTATCTATTATTACAACTTACTCGCGTCCGTTTGTCAATTTCTGACGCCGTTACCCGAAAGGGATTGACAACCCCTTTAACATGTCGGGTTGCGGGTATTTGTTATTTGTGTGCAGGTGTTGTTTACGTAGTGTTTCTTGGTTCTCCTACTGGTTCGTTAACCTTGGTCTCATCACGGAGGGAAATACCTACCGTTGTTGTGTTGCATCATCCCTTCCTCTTTGGGCAAATACCGACGTAGTTCAAGCAGACATCACTACTCGTTACAGGCAACCGCTTGGAGCGCCATTGGAGCCGCGCAAGATACCCTCTAAGAATTTGTCATGGTGGGTGTGCTTCTTGCAATGGTGGGGCGCGATCGAAAGGTTGAAGAGACACAAGGGTTAAATGGCCACTGTAATAAATGGGGGCCGGCCGACCTGTAATCGTCATGTCTTGTCACGACGTTCATAGCAGAAGATTCTAGTGCACGCTTGACAACACCGCACCGCACGTGTTTTGTTTGACCACGCGTGGGCTTGAAGAGGCGCCAAATGTATCGTCGGTGAGCCTGTTCCCGCGCTACCGCGCAGTTTACTGCACAGTTTATCACGCAAGCTTCCCTCCCAACTAGTTTGGCCACGCGTCGGCTAGAAGAGGAACAAATCATGGGCGTTTATTGGCAAAAAGCTTTGTAAAAATGAAGTGTGTGGAAAGACTTTGGTCATAAGTTTACCCGTGGGTGATGATGTCAAAGTTACACAGAAGGGCGATGATGGACACTCGAGTGCGATTATTAATTCTGCGCTCTATAGGGCACACGATTGAAGAAACCAACCGTGTGCAATAATGTCGAAGATCGTAGTCGAGTTAGCTATACAGATCGTGTGCTATGAGATCGACAAGGTAAACGGGTTAGAGAATGGTTAATAAAATCTAAGACCATTGCATATGAAGGTCAAAATAGTGCTACCAATATATGACTCTTGATATTTCCATTTTGCATCATATTTTTATATCGATATTTATTGCATTATGGACTGTTATTACACATTATGTCACAATACTTATGCCTTTTCTCTCTTATTTTACATGGTTTACATGAAGAGGGAGAATGCTGGCAACTGGAATTCTGGGTTGGAAAAGGAGCAAATATTATAGACCTATTCTGCACAACTCCAAAAGTCCTGAAACTCCAGGAAGTCAGTTTTGGAATATATAAAAATATTGGGCGAAGAAAGCACCAGAGGGAGGCCACCCACCGTCCACGAGGGTGGGGGGGAACGCCCCCTGCCTCGTGGGCCCCCTGGCAGGCCTCCGGTTCCCATCTTTTGCTATATGAAGTCTTTCGCCCTAGAAAAAATAAAGAGGAAGCTTTTGGGATGAAGCACTGCCGTCTCGAGGCAGAACTGATCTAGGGCTCCGACGGAGCTGTTCTGCGAGGGAAACATCCCTCCGGGAGGGGGAAATCGTCACCATCGTCATCACCATTAATCCTCTCACCGGGAGGGGTTCAATCTCCATCAACATCTTCACCAGCACCATCTCCTCTCAAACCCTAGTTCATCTCTTGTATCCGATCTTTGTCTCAAAACCTCAGATTGGTACCTGTGGGTTGCTAGTAGTGTTGATTACTCCTTGTAGTTGATGCTAGTCGGTTTATTCGGTGAAAGATCATATGTTCAGATCCTTTATGCATATTAATACCCCTCTGATTATGAACATGAATATGATTTGTGAGTAGTTACTTTTGTTCCTGAGGACATGGGAGAAGTCTTGCTATAACTATAAGTAGTCATGTGAATTTGGTATTCGTTCGATATTTTGATGAGATGTATGTTGTCTTTCCTCTAGTGGTGTTATGTGAATGTCGACTACATGACACTTCACCATTATTTGGGCCTAGGGGAAGGCATTGGGAAGTAATAAGTAGATGATGGGTTGCTAGAGTGACAGAAGCTTAAACCATAGTTTATGCGTTGCTTCGTAAGGGGCTGATTTGGATCCACATGTTTCATGCTATGGTTAGGTTTACCTTAATACTTTTTTTGTAGTTGCAGATACTTGCAAGAGGGGTTAATCATAAGTGGGATGCTTGTCCATGTAAGGGCAGTACCCAAGCACTGGTCCACCCACATACCAAATTATCATAGTAACGAACACGAATCATATGAGCATGATGAAAACTAGCTTGATGATAATTCCCATGTGTCCTCGGGAGCGTTTTCCTTTATATAAGAGTTTGTCCATGCTTGTAATTTGCTACAAAAAGGATTGGACCACCTTTCTACACCTTGTTTACTTTTGTTACTTGTTACCCATTACAAATTACCTTATCACAAAACTATCTATTACCGATAATTTCAGTGCTTGCAGAGAATACCTTACTGAAAACTGCTTATCATATCCTTCTGCTCCTCATTGGGTTCGACACTCTTACTTATCGAAAGGACTATGATAGATACCCTATACTTGTGGGTCATCAAGACTCTTTTCTGGCACCGTTTCCGGGGATTGAAGTGCCTTTGGAAAAGAAAAATTTATATAGTGTGCTGAAATTTACTGTCAGTTGTTACTATGGAAAGTAATCCTTTGTGGGGCTTGTTCGGGGTATCTTCACCCCGACCAGTAGAGCAAAGAGTTTCTCCTCAACCTACTGAACCTACTGAAAATGTTTACTTTGAAATTCCTTCGGGTATGATACAGAAACTGCTAGCTAATCCTTTTACAGGAGATGGAACATTACATCCTGATTTGCACCTAATCTATGTGGATGAAGTTTGTGGATTATTTAAGCTTGCAGGTATGCCCGAGGATGTTATCAAGAAGAAGGTATTCCCTTTATCTTTCAAGGGAAACGAATTGACATGGTTTATGCTATGTGATGATATTGGATCATGGAACTACAACCGATTGAAATTGGAATTTCATCAAAAGTTTTATCCTATGCATCTGGTTCATCGTGATCGTAATTATATACATAATTTTTGGCCTCACAAAGGAGAAAGCATCGCTCAAGCTTGGGGGAGGCTTAAGTCAATGTTATATTCATGCCCCAATCATGAGCTCTCAAGAGAAATTATTATTGAAAATTTTTATGCTCGGCTTTCTCTCAATAATCGCTCCATGCTTGATACTTCTCGTACTGGTTCTTTTATGATGAAGACTATTAATTCAGATGGGATTTATTGGAAAGAATTAAACACAACTCTGAAGGTTGGGACCTCAATGAAGGTAAGGAGTCAGGTATAACACCTAAGTTTGATTGTGTTAAATCTTTTATGGATATCGATGCTTTTCGTGAATTTAGCACTAAATATGGACTTGAATATGAGATAGTAGCTTCTTTCTGTGAATCATTTGCTACTCATGTTGATCTCCCTAAGGAGAAGTGGCTTAAATATCATCCTCCCATTGAAGTAAAAGTAGTTGAACCTATTAAAGTTGAAGAAAGGACTATCACTTATAATGTTGATCCTGTTGTTCCTACCGCTTATATTGAGAAACCACCTTTCCCTTCTAGAATAAAGGATCATGCTAAAGCTTCATCTGTGGTTCGTAAGAGTAATACTAGAAAACCTACACCCCCTGATCAAATTAAAATTGAACCTAGTATTGCTAGGGTTAAAGATCTCTTGGTCGATAATATTGATGGGCATGTTATTTACTTCTGTGATGAAGCTGCTTGAATTGCTAGACCCGATACTAAAAATAAACATAGACCTGTTGTAGGCATGCCTGTTATTTCTGTTAAAATAGGAGATCACTGTTATCATGGCTTATGTAATATGGGTGCTAGTGCGGGTGCAATACCTCATTCCTTATACAAAGAAATTATGCATGATATTGCACCTGCTGAGATAGAAGATATTGATGTTGCTATTAAGCTTGCCAATAGAGATACTATTTCACCAGTTGGGATTGTTAGAGATGTTGAAGTCTTGTGTGGGAAAGTTAAATATCCTACTGATTTTCTTGTTCTTGGTTCCCCACAAGATGACTTTTGTCCCATTATATTTGGTAGACCCTTCTTGAATACTGTTAATGCTAAGATAGATTGCAAAAAGGATGTTGTCATTATTAGTTTAGGGGATATATCTCATGATTTTAATTTTGCTAAATTGCGTAGACAACCCCATGATAAAGAATTGCCTAGTAAAGATGAAATTATTGTTCTTGCTTCTATTGCCGTGCCTCCTAACGATCCTTTAGAACAATATTTGCTAGACCATGAAAATGATATGTTTATGAATCAAAGAAGGGAAATAGATGAAGTATTCTTTAAGCAGCGACCTATTTTAAAACACAACTTGCCTGTTGAAATTCTATGGGATCCTCCTCCACCCAAGGGTGAACCCATGTTTGAGCTTAAACCATTACCTGATACTCTTAGATATGCTTATCTTGATGAGAAGAAGAGATATCATGTCATTATTAGTGCTAACCTTTCAGTGCAGGAAGAAGTGAGATTATGGAAAACTCTGAAAAAGCACTGTGCTACTATTGGATATACTCTTGATGATCTTAAGGGCATTAGTCCCACTCTATGCTAGCACAAAATAAAATTGGAGAAAGATGCTAAACCGGTTGTTGATCACCAATGGCGGCTAAATCCTAAGATGAAAGAAGTGGTAAGAAACGAAATACTAAAGCTTCTAGAGGTAGGTATAATTTATCATGTTGCTGATAGTCAGTGGGTAAGTCTTGTCCATTGTGTCCCTAAGAAGAGAGGTATTACTGTTGTTCCTAATGATAAAGATGAATTGATCCCACAAAGAATTGTTACAGGTTATAGAATGGTAATTGATTTCTGCAAATTGAATATATCTACTAGAAAAGATCATTACCCTTTACCTTTGATTGATCAAATGCTAGAAAGATTATCCAAACATACACATTTTTGCTTTCTAGATGGTTATTCTGGTTTCTCTCAAATACCTGTGTCAAAAGAGGATCAAGAAAGGACCACTTTTACTTGCCCTTTTGGTACTTGTGCTTATAGACGTATGCCTATCTATTTATGTAATGCACCTGCTACCTTTCAAAGATGTATGACTGCTATATTCTCTGACTTTTGTGAAAAGATTGTTGAGGTTTTCATGGATGATTTCTCCGTTTACGGAACTTCTTTTGATGATTGCTTAAGCAACCTCGATCGAGTTTTGCAAAGATGTGAAGAAACTAATCTTGTATTGAATTGGGAGAAGTGCCACTTTATGGTTAATGAAGGTATTGTCTTGGGGCATAAAGTTTCTGAAAGAGGTATTGAAGTTGATAAAGCTAAAGTTGATGCTATTGAAAAGATGCAGTGTCCTAAGGACATTAAAGGTATAAGAAGTTTCCTTGGTCATGCCGGTTTTAATAGGAGGTTCATTAAAGACTTCCCAAAATTTTCTAGGCCTCTGACTAATATTTTACAAAAAGATGTTCCTTTTGTCTTTGATGATGATTGTGTAGAAGCATTTGAAATACTTAAGAAAGCCTTGATTTCTGCACCTATTGTTCAGCCACATGATTGGAATTTACCCTTTGAAATTATGTGTGATGCTAGTGATTATGCTGTAGGTGTTGTTCTAGGACAAAGAGTTGATAAGAAATTAAATGTTATCCAATATGCTAGTAAAACTCTAGACAGTGCCCAGAGAAATTATGCTACTACTAAAAAAGAATTTTTAGCAGTTGTATTTGCTTGTGATAAGTTCAAACCTTATATTATCGATTCTAAAGTAACTGTTCACACTGATCATGCTGCTATTAAATATCTTATGGAAAAGAAAGATGCTAAATGTAGACTCATTATATGGGTTCTCCTACTACAAGAATTTGATTTACATATTATTGATAGAAAGGGAGCTGAGAACCCCATTGCAGACAACTTGTCTAGGTTAGAAAATGTTCTTGATGACCCACTACCTATAGATGATAGCTTTCCTGATGAACAATTAGCTGTCATAAATGCTTCTCATACTGCTCCATGGTATGTTGATTATGCTAATTACATTGTTGCTAAATTTATACCACCTAGTTTCACATACCAGCAAAAGAAAACATTTTTCTATGACTTAAGACATTACTTCTAGGATGACCCACACCTTTATAAAGAAGGAGTAGATGGTGTTATTAGACGTTGTGTAACTGAGCATGAACAGGAATAGATCCTATGCAAGTGTCACTCTGAGGCTTATGGGGGACAGCACGCTGGAGATAGAACTGCACATAAGGTATTGCAATCCGGTTTTTATTGGCCTACTCTCTTCAAGGATGCCCGTAAGTTTGTCTTGTCTTGTAATGAATGTCAATGAATTGGTAATATTAGTAGACGTCAAGAAATGCCTATGAAATATTCACTTGTTATTGAACCATTTGATGTTTGGGGCTTTGATTATATGGGACTGTTTCCTTCCTCTAATGGGTATACACATATTTTAGTTGTTGTTGATTACATCACTAAGTGGGTAGAAGCTATTCCAACTAGTAGTGCTGATCACAGCACCTCTATTAAGATGGTTAAAGAAGTTATTTTTCTGAGGTTTGGAGTCCCTAGATATTTAATGACTGATGGCGGTTCACATTTTATTCATGGTGCTTTTCGTAAGATGCTTGCTAAGTATGACGTTAATCATAGAAGTGCATCTCCATACCACCCACAGTCTAGTGGTCAAGTAGAACGGAGTAATAGAGAGCTTAAATTAATTTTGCAAAAGACTGTTAATAGGTCTAGAAAGAATTGGTCCAAGAAACTTGATGATGCATTATGGGCCTATAGAACTGCATATAAAAATCCTACGGGTACGTCTCCGTATAAGATGGTTCATGGAAAAGCATGTCACTTACCTCTCGAACTAGAACATAAGGCATATTGGTCCATTAAAGAGATCAATTATGATTTCAAACTTCCTGGTGAGAAGAGACTATTTGACATTAGCTCACTTGATGAGTGGAGAACCCAGGCCTATGAGAATGCCAAACTATTTAAAGAAAAAGTTAAAAGATGGCATGACAGAAGGATACAAAAATGTGAGTTTAATGTAGGTGGTTATGTTTTGCTATACAACTCTCGTTTAAGATTTTTTACAAGAAAACTCCTCTCTAAATGGGAGGGTCCTTACGTTATCGAGGAGGTATATCGTTCCGGTGCTATAAAAATCAACAACTTCGAAGGCACAAACCCGAAGGTGGTGAACGGTCAAAGAATCAAACATTATATCTCTGGTAATCCCATAAATGTTGAAACCAATGTTATTGAAACCGTAACCCCGGAGGAGTACATAAGGGACACCTTCCAGAACGTTTCATACTCCAAAAAGGAATAGGCATGTGGTACGGTAAGTAAAACGACTCCAAAATAGTTCTAATAGCATTTTTTCTCCGTTTTGGAATATTTAAGAAAATAGGAAAATAAGAAGTAGTCCGGGAAGGACACAAGGCGTCCACGAGGGTGGAGAGCGCGCCTTACCCCCATGGGCGCGCCCTCGTGGGCACCTCGTGTGCCCTCCAGACTCTGTTTTCTTGCACGATACTTCTTTTGGTCGGTAAAAATTCATTATATAACCTCCTGAAGGTTTTGACCACCATACAACACAAATATCCTATGCTTTTGTTTCAAGTTGTTTTCTGCCAGAATTGTCAAGGCCAGGCATCATGTCGTCTCCCTCCTCCAACAATGAGGGCGATGATGCTTGGCTAATGAAGATAGATCTGAAGAGAAAAGAACCCGGGGAGATCAACAAGGATGATAGGATCAATAAGGCCATGGAGGATCAAGCTCCGGCAGCAGAAGAAGAAGACATCCTTCAACCTCATTACAATCTTCTTACCCCTACTGAAACTGATGCTTTCAAGATGATTGAAATAGTTCGGGTGCAGAACAAGTATCTAACTCGTGAAAATATTCTGTTGCAAGAGCATATCACTGCACTTAAGGGCATTGTTTGTACGTTGGAGCACCTCCTACGCTCGATGTTGGACGACAAGACTACGCCATCAACAACTCCATCATCACTACCAGCAAAGGAGAACTGAGTATCGAGTATGGGCATTGTCGTGGTTTTGTCACGGTAGATGTCCTAGTGTGAGGACTTAGTCATGGATCCATTGCAACGTAGTTAGCTTAAAGGGGTTAAAGCGGACAAAGGACACAAGGAGTTATACTGGTTCGGCCCCTTGCGGTGAAGGTAAAAGCCTACTCCAGTTGTGATGGGATTTCTAGGGTTTCGATGACCAGGGAGCGAATACGCTATGCCTGGCTCTCGAGTTGTTGTTTTTTCTGTCCTTGAACCGCCGCCGGGTCGTCCCTTTATATACACAGGTTGATGCCCGGTGGTTTGCAGAATCCCGGCTGACTCATAAACGTGTCCGGCTCGGTTTCTACCCTTTCCTATCTTACATCACAAGTTACACACCATATGGCGGTTTATTCTACAGGCCCTAATCCGCCTTTGGGCCCTAGGCCTTTAGATCTCTATAGTAAAACGCCATTGTCGGTGTCAAAACTAGCGGATCTCGGGTAGGGGGTCCCGAACTATGCGTCTAGGCCGGATGGTAACAGGAGGCAAGGGACACGAAGTTTTACCCAGGTTCGGGCCCTCTTAATGGAGGTAAAACCCTACGTCCTGCTTGATTAATATTGATGATATGGGTAGTACAAGAGTAGATCTACCACGAGATTGGAGAGGCTAAACCCTAGAAGCTAGCCTATGGTATGATTGTTGTTTTGTATGTCGTCCTATGGACTAAAACCCTCCGGTTTATATAGACACCGAAGAGGGTTAGGGTTACACAAAGTCGGTTACAATGGTAAGAGATCTACAAATCCGTATCGCCAAGCTTGCCTTCCACGCCAAGGAAAGTCCCTTCCGGACACGGGACGAAGTCTTCAATCTTGTATCTTCATAGTCCAGGAGTCCGGCTGAAGGTATAGTTCGGCCATCCGGACACCCCCTAATCCAGGACTCCCTCAGTAGCCCCCGAACCAGGCTTCAATGACGATGAGTCTGACATGCAGATTATCTTCGGCATTGCAAGGAGGGTTCTCCTCCAAATTCTGTGTACCTGTTGAATATAGTCTGGTTTCTTGTAAATGTTGCGCTCCTCGGCTTCTACGCCCAATAATGGCCGTCTCCCACGTGTCAAACGAATATGAAAAGTCTGAGTGTTTTTACATCCACACCCATAGCCGCGTAAATGAGCCACCCATTTAAGGGGACGAGGATTTAGATCCAAACCACACCTTCTCCCCTTCGCGAGTGTTCATCAGAGCGCATCCGACAAAGGTCCATACCACCATGGCCAGCTGTCGCAACTCCTCCTTTCGCCCTTCCAGCCCTCAGCCTAGATATTGGGAGAGAGGCTCCATCCCGCATAGCAAGCTAGTGACGCTCCAGACCAAGCGATTTCTCCCCCCGGCCTATATGGTCCCGGTTCGATCCGGTCTTGCCATCTATAATGGCGGAGAGCAAGCGGAGAGTGCCCCTAATCCCTCCAAAGGACAGCGGGTATGCCTCGTCCCTTATTTAATAAGAGGGCTCGGATTTCCAATCCATCCGTTTCTCCGGGGGCTCCTGGAGTTCTATGGCCTCCAGCTACACAATCTCACGCCTGCCTCTGTATTGCATATCGCGGGCTTCATAGCCCTCTGCGAGCTGTTTTTGGGTGTTGAGGCTCATTTCGGGCTGTGAAAAGAGCTATTCTGCCTTGTGCCCCATTCTCAGAAGGGGTCAATATATCAAGTGGGCGGAGCCGAAGTGTGGCGCATCGCCGGGACCGGATATCTATCCGGAACCCCAAAGATGGCGTCCGAGGACTGGCCTTCGGAATGGTTTTACATAGAGGACGTCCCGCTGCTGGATCCTGTCCAGATCAGCCTCCCTGAGTTCGACAGTGCTCCACTAAAGAAGCGCCTAAGTTGGCGTCCATGGAGCCCTCAGAGGGAAAGTGACAAGGACGTCCGTTACCTGATGGGCCGGATAAGATTGTTAGCTCATTCCGGACTGACCATGATCGGGGTCATGGCCGCATGCATCATGCGAGGGGTGCAGCCGCTACAGTACAGAGGCCACCCCATGTGGGATTTCAACGGGGAGGACAACGCCACCCGCTACGGCCATAAGGGACCGGATTCGGCTGCGGCCCTAACAAAGACCTTGTCCGCTTTGTACAAGGGAGAAGAGGAGGAATTTCTCCGTGTCAACCCACAGGGTGGATTTTCTATGTACAATCCCCCAAGCTGGGTAAGTGGTTTACTTGCCCATCCGTTTTATATTCCCAATGTTAAATATTCAGTCTAACGACTTTAACGCAGGAACTGCGCCAGGCTATTAAAGAAATAAACAGCCCTCCTCCACAACCCGAGGACCCAGGACGGTCCCTCGACCCGGCCTCTCAAGAGGATCCGGACTTATCTGTGGAGCTGATTGATGGAGTGTTCCATCAATTGAGCAAGGACAACGCCTTGGTGGCCATTACGGCCGATTACCCAGGACTAATCCCGGCCTCCCAAGTAACTGAGAACGAAGTCCCCGTACCCCGAATAGGAGTCCGCCCTCTCGTGTTTTCAGTTTCCTGATTACAACCGAGCTTTGTAGGGGAGGTTTTTGAGACGGGAGGCCGAACCTGCGGCGACAAGCCAATGAGGGGCCGCAGGGACCCGTGGGCAGAAAAGAGGTGCAGTCCGGACCGAGGCGTCAGCGCAAAGGTATGGCGCTCCCCCTTATCCCAGGTGTTATACCTTCAAGGCATATTAACACTCGTGCTCTCTTAAGGACAAAGAGACCTCGCCGGACTATATCCAGAGAGGCTGCCAATCGCGCCTCCACCAGCCAGGCTCCAAAGCCTGGTCCGGAGGCGGAGGCGAGCACAAGGCGTGCACCGGACGCTCCTCCGACGGAGGGTGTGGACAGGTTGTCTACCACCAACTCTGAGGTGGAGAGTGCCATGAACCACAGGCGTCGCCGGACAATTCTTCGCGACGCTTGTTTCTCCCAAGAGGCATTAGATGCCTTCAATTCGGGAGATGCGTACCTCCGTGTCGCTCAAAATGGTCTAGCCAGAGCCACGGAGCAATATGTAAAAGACATACGGGTAAGAAAATTTTGGTAATTATATATATACCAGTAGCCCCTGAGACTTGAAACAGTTAGAATAACTGATTTAAGGATCATTTATTATGCAGGTTCTTACACAAAAGAATTCCCTACTGTCCCAGGAGCTGGAAGAGTGCAAAGCCCAACTTGAGGCCGCACTAGCCGCAGCAGGGGAGCCCAAGGAGACCCCCTCTGGTAATATACACTTCGAAAGATAAGTATTTTGCGAAGCACAGCATGGGTGCGAATCTGACAAATGAAATTGCAGATGGCGCCGGATTGAATCCGGAAAGGCAACACCTCCTACGCCAACTGAAGGCTGGTGAGAAGGTGCTGACAAAGGTGAGGCGGAAGAAGAACGATCTCCAAGATGCCAACACCAAGCTGGGCGTCGACCTGAAAGATGCTCGTGCCCAGCTGTCAGACTCCGTTAAGGAGAATCAGCGGCTTCGGCGCGGCATATTTAGTAAGTGCTTGATCGAACCTTTGAAAAAAAGTTCGGCGGGGAAGTCGACTAACAGATTAATGTCTGTAGGTGTGCTAACAGGTCGTCCTGCAGAGGAGATGCCCGGTTCAACGGGTGACCTTCTTCCCGAGCTCTCGCAACTGCTCGAGCGAGTTCGGCAGGCGATGCAAGGCGTCGCCCAGGCCTTGTGGCCATCCATCTCCATGCCCGAAGGTCTTGGAGAGCTTGCAGAGAAGCTAAAGGGAGCATGGCGGCGCTTCTGATTGTGGAAGATATCGGCCTGCCATCAAGGCGCTAGGGAGGCCTGGGCAATGGTGAAGACTCGGTACACAAAGGCTGACCCCAACCACATGGCCGAGGTCGGTCCTGTGGGGCCCGATGGGAAGGAGATCCCTGTAAGCTTAGTATACGGCCAAGTAGAATTGGCCGCAAAGTATTCCCAGCAGGACTGTAAATTAGACAGCCTGTTAGATGGTATTGAAGAGGAATACAATCAGTCAGAATGACTATGTAATTTAATTGACATTTATAATGCCTTCTAGCCGGATTGTAGATCGTTTGTCATGGCCGACCTTTTCGCTTCAGCCTCGGGACCTGACGGTCCGGAGTGTGTCCGAATTCCCATGCGGTTATATAAGAACCGGGGAATGCATGGAGACCAGGCATAGGGGTCATTAGTGCGTGAACAGACAAGTGCTTGACTAGTTATGTTATATTACATGGTTAGTAAGAAACATCTTCCAGGGAGAATAGTTCCGTTAGGGGTTCCTTTCCCTGGGAGGCATGCCCTAAAGTGCATGCCCATTCTGCGAAAAAGACGCGGGAAAAAGCATCTGGGGGCGCATAAATAGATAAGTGAAAAGATCATCTTTTAGGTCATCGACCGAATATTCCCTGAAGAATGCTAGCTTTCGGCTTCACCCAGTCTGAGGTACACATCCGGCTGATCCGGCAGTAACAATCACAGAGGTGCTCCCTTTACCGCCTAGCCAAATAATCGGGAACGTAGGGGTAAGCACAGGAGCCAGGCAACCCAGCTTGGCCAAAACTTAAGTCATATCGATGCATATAATGGTGAAATAAAAGGTACATGCGGAAGCGTAACACATGTGTTGGGCATGAAGCCCGTATAAATAAGCTTCTGTTAAAAGAAGCCCCCAGGTTTAATGAGTGCGAATAGCACGTCATTTGATGAGCTTTTAAAGGCTATAAGAGAAAGGAAGGGGATAAGGCGAGAAATGTAAGACAGACAGTATATAAAAAATGGACAGAGGAAGGAGACGAACACAGAGTCCGGCGCTAGGCATAGAATCTTCGGAGACGGGCTGCGTTCCATGGGTTCGGCTCGAGTCGGTTATCCGATGCATCTCACAGGCGGTACGCTCCACCAGTCAGGACTTGGTCAATTATGAAGGGACCTTCCCACTTGGGCTTGAGTTTGTCCTTTTTCTTGTCCGGCAGGCGTAGAACTAATTCGCCAACGTTGTAATTTTTGGGCCGTACTTCTCTGCTTTGGTATCTTTGAGCCTGCTGTTGATAGAATGCGGAACGGGATTTTGCCACGTCACGCTCCTCCTCCAATGCGTCCAAACTGTCCTGCTGATCGAGCTCGGCTTCTCTTTCTTCATACATGCGTACTCGAGGTGAGTCATGGATTACGTCGCAAGGCAAAACTGCCTCTGCGCCGTACACCATAAAGAATGGTGTGTATCCAGTGGTGCGATTCGGCATGGTCCGCAGCCCCCAGAGTACGGAGTCGAGCTCCTCTACCTAGTGCGTGTTAGATTCCTTGAGGGACCGCACTAATCTGGGTTTGATGCCGCTCATGATAAGACCATGTGCACGTTCGGCCTGGCCGTTAGTTTATGGGTGATAGACGGAAGCATAATCGAGCTTGATGCCCATGTGTTTGCACCAGAGTTTTACCTTGTCGGCCGTGAAGTTCGTGCCGTTATCAGTGATGATGCTGTGGGGGACGCCGTAACGGTGTACAACCCCGGATATAAAGTCTATCACCGGTCCGGATTCAGCCGTCTTAACAGGCTTGGCTTCTATCCATTTGGTGAAGTTATCCACCATGACCAGTAAGTATTTTTGCTTGTGGGTTCCGCCTTTAAGGGGTCCAACCATGTAAAGCCCCCAGACCATGAAGGGCCAAGTGATGGGGATAGTTTGGAGGGCGGTGGGTGGCATATGGCTTTGGTTTGCAAAGAGCTGGCAACCGACGCATCGTTGGACTAAGTCCTGGGCGTCTGCCCGGGCCATCGGCCAATAAAAGCCTGTACGGAAGGCCTTGCTTACAAGGGACCAAGCTGCAGCGTGATGACCGCCGAGTCTGGCATGAATTTCAGCCAGGAGGTTCCGCCCTTCCTCTTCGGAGATGCACCTTTGAAGGACTCCGGTAGTGCTTTTCTTATAAAGCTCTCACTCGTGGACTTTGTAGGCTTTGGATCATCGCACTATGCAGCGTGCCTCATTTTGGTCCTCGGGGAATTCCTGCCTAGTAAGGTAGGCGAGGAATGGTTCTGTCCATGGGGCGATGACGACCATTATTACGTGGGCTGAAGGTGTTATTTCATTGGCAGAGCCTCCGATTGTGTCAGAATGTTCGGTGTCGGGCAGTGCGGTTGGGTCCGGGCTGTTATTGTTCGGCTCCCCTTCCCATACTACGGATGTCTTGAACAGCCTTTCCAAGAAGATGTTGGGGGGGACTATATCGCGTTTTGTGCCGATGCATGCCAGGACATCTGCCGCCTGGTTATTTTCCTGGGCTATATGGTGAAATTCAAGCCCTTCGAACCGAGGTGACATTTTTAGGACGGCGTTGCGGTAAGCTGCCATTTTTGGATCCTTAGCATCGAAGTCTCCATTTATTTGGGATATTGCGAGGTTTGAGTCCCCGTGCACCTCTACGCGTTGAATGCCCATGGATACTGCCATCCGGAGACCATGTAAAAGGGCCTCATATTCGGCTGCATTGTTGGAGTCTGTGTACATAATCTGGAGTACGTATTGAACTATGTCTCCTATGGGGGACGTCAAAACGACGCCAGCCCCTAATCCGGCCAACATCTTGGAGCCGTCGAAATGCATGATCCAATTTGAATATGTGTCATACTCTTTAGGGAGTTCGTCCTCCGTCCATTCTGTGACAAAGTCGGCCAAGACTTGCGACTTGATGGCTCGCCGTGGCTTATAAGTTATGTCGAACGGGAGGAGCTCAATGGCCCATTTTGCAATCCGGCCCGTTGCGTCATGGTTTTTTATAATATCGTTAAGTGGTACTTCCGAGGCTACTGTTATTGAACACTCTTGAAAGTAATGTCGTAGCTTCCGGGATGCCATGAATACCACGTAAGCAATCTTTTGATAATGCGGGTACCGTGATTTGCACAGAGTGAGAACAGTTGACACATAATAGACCGACTTTTGAAGGGGGAATTTGTGTCCGTCCATTTCTCGTTCGACGACGAGCACTGCACTTACAACCTGATGTGTTGCTGCAATGTACAATAGCATTGGTTCGCCAATGTTTGGCGCGGCCAGGACTGGGTTTGTTGCCAATATGGCTTTTATTTCGTCGAGTCCGGCCGTGGCTGCATCCGTCCATTCGAAGTGTTCGGTGCGCCGAAGGAGGCAGTAAAGGGGTAGGGCCTTTTCTCCCAAGTGGGAGATAAAGCGTCTTAGAGCCACCACGCATCCGGTTAACTTTTGTATTTGTTTGAGGTCCTTTGGGATATCCAGTTGCGACAGAGCTCGGATCTCGGCTGGATTTGCTTCAATTCCTCTATCGGATACAATGAAGCCCAAGAGCTTTCTGGCTCGAACACCGAAAATGCATTTTTCCGGGTTGAGCTTGATGTCGTATGTTCGGAGGTTATCAAATGTGAGCCTCAAGTCGTCTACTAGAGATTTGACATGTCTTGTTGTGACGACCACATCATCTACATATGCCTCCACTATTTTGCCGATCTGGTTTGCCAGGCATGTCTGAATCATGCGCTGATATGTTGCGCCGACATTTTTGAGCCCGAAGGGCATTGTGTTGAAGCAGAATGGGCCGTATAGTGTGATAAATGCCGTTGCGGCTTGGTCTGATTCTGCCATCTTGATTTGATGGTAGCCAGAATATGCGTCAAGGAAACACAATGAATCATGTCCTGCAGTAGCATCGATAATTTGATCGATGCGGGGGAGGGGGAAGGGATCCTTTGGGCAAGCCTTGTTAAGGTCTTTAAAATCAACGCACAGGTGCCAGGATTTGTCCTTCTTTGGTACCATCACCAGGTTTGCTAGCCAGTCCGGATGTTTTATATCTCTGATGAATCCGGCCTCCAATAGCTTTGCTAGCTCCTCTCCCATGGCCTGTCTCTTAGGTTCGGAAAAACGCCGAAGAGCTTGTTTGATAGGTTTGAATCCTTTTAGGATATTTAAGCTGTGCTCGGCCAGCCTGCGTGGGATTCCTGGCATGTCTGAAGGGTTGTAGGATCGAAAGTATGTCTAGAGGGGGGGTGATTAGACTACTTGACCAAATAAAAATTTAACCTTTTCCCAATTTTAGTTCTTGGCAGATTTTAGCTATTTTGGAACAAGTCAAGCAATCATCACACAATTCAAGCAAGCATGCAAAGAGTATATGGGCAGCGGAAAGTAAAGCATGCAACTTGCAAGAATGTAAAGGGAAGGGTTTGGAGATTTCAAACGCAATTGGATACACGGATGTTTTTCCCGTGGTTCGGATAGGTGGTGCTATCCTACATCCACGTTGATGGAGACTTCAACCCACGAAGGTTAACGGTTGCGCGAGTCCACACAGGGCTCCACCCAAGGGCAACGGTTGCGCGAGTCCACGGAGGGCTCCACCCACGAAGGGTCCACGAAGAAGCAACCACCCACAAAGGGTCCACGAAGAAGCAACCTTGTCTATCCCACCATGGCCATCGCCCACGAAGGACTTGCCTCACTAGCGGTAGATCTTCACGAAGTAGGCGATCTCCTTGCCCTTACAAACTCCTTGGTTCAACTCCACAATCTTGTCGGAGGCTCCCAAGTGACACCTAGCCAATCTAGGAGACACCACTCTCCAAGAAGTAACAAATGGTGTGTAGGTAATGAACTCCTTGCTCTTGTGCTTCAAATGATAGTCTCCCCAACACTCAACTCTCTCTCATAGGATTTGGATTTGGTGGAAATAAGATTTGAGTGGAAAGCAACTTGGGAAGGCTAGAGATCAAGATTCATATGGTAGGAATGGAATGTCTTGGTCTCAACACATGAGTAGGTGGTTCTCTCTCAGAACAAATGAGTTGGAATGATGTGTGTGTCTTGATGGCTCTCTCTTGGAATGAGAAAGAGGTGGAGGGGTATATATAGCCTCCACACAAAATCCAACCGTTACACAGTTTTCCAATCTCGGTGGGACCGAATCATAAAACTCGGTCGGACCAAAAATGTAAACCTAGTGACCGTTAGGAATTTCGGTGGGACTGACATGCAACTCAGTAGGACCGATTCGGTTAGGGTTTGGGCATAACATAATCTCGGTGAGACCGATTACACAAACTCGGTGAGACCGAGTTTGGTAATTAGCTAGCCAGAGAGTTGGTCAGGCAAACTCGGTGGGACCGATTTGCTCTTTCGGTGGGACCGAGTGGAACTCGGTGAGACCGAAAAGTTACAAAGGGGAAACACTGAGTTTACATTGCAATCTTGGTGGGACCGATTCGCTCTTTTGGTGGGACCGAAAAGTTACGAAAGGGAAACAGAGAGTTTGCAACCCCATCTCGGTGAGACCGAGATCCTTATCGGTAGGACCGAATTGCTAGGGTTTGGCAGTGGCTAATGACAATTGAAACTCGGTGGCGCCGGATAGGAAAAATCGGTAGGACCGAGTTTGGCTTAGAGTTTAGGTCATATGTGGATATGGGAAAGTAGTTGAGGGTTTTGGAGCATATCATTAAGCACATGAAGCAAGAGGCTCATTAAGCAACACCTCATCCCTCCTTGATAGTATTGGCTTTTCCTATGGACTCAATGTGATCTTGGATCACTAAAATATGAAATGAGGAGTCTTGAGCTTTTGAGCTTGAGCCAAACCATTGTCCTTAGCATTTTGAGGGTTCCACTTTCGTATCCATGCCATGCCAATCATTGAGCTTTCCTGAAATAATCATCTTGGAATAGCATTAGCTCAATGAGCTATATGTTGTTATGAATTACCAAAACCACCTAGGGATAGTTGCACTTTCAAGGGTGCCAGGAGAAAATGTCCCAGTTCTCTCGTAGGAACTCTCACAGTGCGGCGTCTACATCAGGGTTTAACTGTGCCCCGATGGAAGCTGTTTTATTGGGGTCCGTTGGATGGACCTAGAATTTGACTATTTCGTCCGCCCGTTTAAAGGAGGTGGACTTGGTTCTTTTGTCGAGTACCACATCATCCCTATTCACTGTGGAGCGCAGCACAGTCAGTTCCTCAGCTGCTAGGGCTTCGGATAGTGCCTCGAGGGCCAGTGCGGCTGTCTTGTTTTCGGCGCGGAGTGCTATGTCCGGATCACTAGCGAGAGTGATGATCCCGTTAGGCCCGGGCATCTTGAGCTTCATGTACCCGTAATGGGGTATTGCTTGGAAGATTGTAAACGCTTCCCGCCCTAGCAGAGCGTGATAACCGCTGCTGAACGGAGCCACGTGGAACGTGACCTCTTCGGACCTGTAATTATCCGGCGTGCCGAACACCACATCTAGTGTGATTTTTCCTGTACAACGTGCTTCCCGACTTGGGATTATTCGTCTAAAGGTTGTGCTGCTTCGCTCAATGCGGTTCCAGTCTATTTCCCTTTTTTGAAGGGTTTCCTCATAAATGAGGTTCAATCCGCTGCCGCCGTCCATGAGTACCTTGGTAAGATGAAAGCCGTCCACTATTGGACTGAGGACCAATGCGGCCGGTGCTCGGGCTGTTCGAAATTTAGGTTCATCACTGGCGTTAAAGGTAATAGCCGTGTCACTCCTTGGGTTTATTGTTGCTACTTTGTAGACTTCGGCAAGGCTGCGGAGTGTCCTTTTTCGCATATTATTTGATGTGAAAGTCTCGAAGACTGTTAATACCGTATTGGTGTCTCTGGGGTGGCTTTCTGTGGCCTCCGGAATTAGGAGATCTTCGCCAATTTTGGCCACCTGCCGGAGTATCCAACATGCTCTAAGGCTGTGAGTTGGTGTGGCGTCCTCTGTACTGTGAATTTTACAGGGTCCATTAAGCCATCCTTCCAGTACGGTTCCATGCCCTGTAGAGGGTTTTTGCTTTTTGGTGTTTGACCCGGGTGTATGGCGATGATGCACCCTTTTATTTCGGACTGGGTTTGTATTCAGGGCCGGATCGTCCCAAAATTTTATTTTGGTTTTCTAGGCGCTTTCCATCGCACTGTACTTTCATACAATGGACGCTAAGTCAGCGAAGCGTGTAATATCACGGTGACTTATGGCATTGAGGATTCCCTTATCCGTGCAATTATTGCCGAAGATTGAGATTGTGTCTTCCTCGCGGTAGTCCCTTATCCTGTTCCTAACCAGGAGGAAACTGGCCCAGTAATGATGTACTATTTCATCGGGCTCTTGCCTGATTTGGGATAGATCGCTTATGTTTGGGTGGGTGGGTGGAATTAAATCCAAAGCCTGACCTAATCTGAGGCTCAGAGGCCGAGGAATTTCCGAACTCGAAAATTTGGATTCCTGGATGTTGTCCAATGAATCCAGCCCGTCGCCTGACTCTAAGTTCAGGTCTTGAGTGATATCCTCCCCTCCGCGGGTATCCGGCTTGGAGGGATCGGGAGTCCGGACGTAGCTAGTCCTTAAGATAGATGAAGGGTCGCCAAACTGTCCCTCTACCACGGCAACGTGATGGGTGACTTGGGGAGAGTTAATCTCTCTCATATCGGGTTTAGGCCCAATCTGGTCGTAATCCGTAGCGACTCCCAGGGCGGCGATGCGACCCAAGAGCTCGTTTATGGAGGAGAGCTCCATTGGATCTAACTGCTCGGCGAGTTCCGAGCTGACATGAAGATTGTTTTCGATGGATCGAGAGGTCATCGTCGGCGCAGAAGCCGAACATGCGGTCATAAGAAAACCACCTAGTTGGAGGGTTTGGCCGACAGCCAAAGCTCCCTTAGCAACGGTGCCGTCTTTAAAGACGGGGCGGGGCATCCTTCCTGATGGCGACGACACAGAGGAACTCTCAATGAAAGCACCAATGTCGGTGTCAAAACCGGCGGATCTCAGGTAGGGGGTCCCGAACTGTGCGTCTAGGCCGGATGGTAACAGGAGGCAAGGGACACGAAGTTTTACCCAGGTTCATGCCCTCTTGATGGAGGTAAAACCCTACGTCTTGCTTGATTAATATTGATGATATGGGTAGTACAAGAGTAGATCTACCACAAGATCAGAGAGGCTAAACCCTAGAAGCTAGCCTATGGTATGATTGTTGTTCTATATGTCGTCCTACAGACTAAAACCCTCCGGTTTTTATAGACACCGGAGAGGGTTAGGGTTACACAAAGTCGGTTACAATGGTAGGAGATCTACATATCCATATCGCCAAGCTTGCCTTCCACGCCAAGGAAAGTCCCTTCCGGACACGGGACGAAGACTTCAATCTTGTATCTTCATAGTCCAGGAGTCCGGCTGAAGGTATAGTCCGGCCATCCAGACACCCCCTAATCCAGGACTCCCTCAGCCATGCTCCTTGTCTTCATGGGCTTCAATATGGATAACTCCTTATAGGTATAACCCGGCCCCTCCTGGGTGGTTTATACTCAGTAGTTATATCCCCAACATTAAGCCCCAGATTGATTTGAACCTGTTCATGTCAATCTTCAACACTTAGGAAAATTCCGCCTTCAATATCTTCACAAAAATCTTGTAAACCACCGTGACGTCACCTTCCAAGACCATGATAACCTGTCGTGACATCATCCGCTATTAACTTTACACAGAACCCAAATCTTTTAATGCATCTTCTTTAATGGATCTCCGAAAATCGAGGCGTCTGCATGTCTGCATATCCATTTTTCAACCTCCTCGATTCTCGTGCCTGCCACTTATCCATTCATCTTATAAATAGGGCCGAGGGTCATTTTCATTTTCCCCTCGTGCCTCTTCGTCTCGTCATCTTCCTTGCGTCGTTCGAGCTCTCAAGCTCCGCCGCCGCCGTCGGACTTCACCTCTGCTTCAACTTTGGCCACTGCATCGACCTGTTCGGACCAGACCCTGCTCACGCACCTCCGCCATTCAATAGTTTTGGTAAGTTCTTCTTCTTCTTTCTATAGATCTGTTTAGGGTTCATACGGGCTCATGGAAGTTTTCGTGGTTTTTTCCCTTGTTCTTCATCATAGCCTACATGATAGATTCCAAACCTGATATATCCTTGTGCGATAACAATGATAGTCCTTCTTTTGCCATCAGATTATCTCTTTTATGTAGAAAAGCCCGATCTAGAACTTCATGAACTGCTCCAGCACCAAATTTTAGGTCTAAATGTCTTCCTTTTGCTGACATGCGGTAGATCTGAAATTCTAATGTGAAACTGTGAAACTTGTTCTTCCTCACTTAATCATTTTTTTGCTTCAGATCTATACTCTCATTGTCCGTGTAGGCGGTTTATCTTTTAGAAAATAACCTGCCATATACCATTAGTCCCCTTGTAAACCGCCAACCGCTTTATCATTTATAATAGCATCAACCTCCAGTTTAACAATTTTGCATGCCTGAATACCTTTTGTCTCTTAACCTGCAATGCTTTATGCTTGTTAACCATGAATCTTAACCCGGCACAAACCTTCCTTTAGGTTGTCCAAAAAATGGCCAAGACTTTTTATGCTTGTAACTGGGTTCCATCCCGGATTACAGAAGAAGATCTGAAAGGATGTGTTATAACTGGCGCTTTACCAAAATAGAGTGAAATCCACTGACGAGCCCCCGACCCAGAAAATCCTCCTGAGCCCATGGATGGCGAGATAGTTCTGTTTGTTGATCATCTGAACCGTGGTTTTAAACCTCCTGGATCAAAGTTTTTTCGTGATGTGCTTGCTAGCTTCCAGATCCACCCACAAGATATTGGACCTAACTCTGTGTCCAATATTTGTAATTTTCAAGTGTTTTGCGAGGCTTATCTATAAGAAGAACCGACCGTTGAACTATTCAGGGACTTTTTCTATTTAAACCGCCATACCGAATTTGTAGACGGGACCAATACTGAACTTGGCGGCATTTCAATTCAGGAAAGGAAAGACGCCAGCTTCCCTCACGCCAAGCATCATAGTCACCCTAAGGATTGGAACCAGACTTGGTTCTATTGCAATGATACTCCCCCTAATGATGAGAATCCTCTGCCGGGTTATCGTGCTCACCGACTTACCAATACACATCCATTTCCCCAAAGGTTGACTGCAAAAGAACGGGCCAAATATGCACCACAACTTGCAAAGCTCAGAGCCTTTATGGCTAACGGTTTAACAGGAATTGACTTTGTTCGGTGGTGGATATCTTGGAGTATTTTTCCTTTAAGCCGTCGCCCCGGTTTAATGTGCAAGTACACAGGGGACTCAAAAGATCCTCAACGGCAGACTGACATTTAGTTAACTGACGCTGAAATCACTGAAGCTGTTAAAAAGATACTGGATGAATCGGTGGCTGTCTGTAGCAAAACAGGGCTAAGTCCCTTCTGCGTTTTGAATAAACCGCCAGCTGTAAGAATTGCTTAACTCCAATTTAAACCAGACATTCTTAACTCTTCCTTATAACCTTTGCCAATCTTTTAACAGGGTGACGACCCATTTTGGAAGAAGAAACCTTAGGATAAACCGACCAAGACCCCTCGACCCAAAACAAAGGTCGTCAAAAAATCTGCCAAGAAGAAAGCATCCGAACCCACCGGGCTGAACCTCGACAAGGATCTTGATAATCCGGACTCAAAGGTAGAACTTGATTCTCTTGGTTCATTTTTCATACACCTCATTGACAATGAACCTTATCAGGATGACTGATACGTCTCCAACGTATCTATAATTTTTGATTGCTCCATGCTATATTATCTTCTGTTTTGCACATTATTGGGCTTTATTATTCACTTTTATATTATTTTTTGGAATAACCTATTAACCGGAGGCCCAGCCCAGAATTGCAGTTTTTTGCCTATTTCAGAGTTTCGCAGAAAAAGAATATCAAACGGAGTCCAAACGGAATGAAACCTTCAGGAACGTGATTTTCGGAACGAACATGATCCAAGAGACTTGGAACCTACTCAAGCAACCAACAGGGAATCCAGGAGGTAGGGGGGCGCGCCTACCCCCCCAGGCGCGCCCTCCACCCTCGTGGCCCCCATATTGCTCCATCGACGTACTCCTTCCTCCTGTATATACCTACGTACCCCCAAACGATCAGATACGGAGCCAAAACCCTAATTCCACCGCCATAACTTTCTGTATCCACGAGATCCCATCTTGGGGCCTGTTCCGGAGCTCCGCCGGAGGGGGCATCGATCACAGAGGGCTTCTACATCAACAACATAGCCTCTCTGATGATGTGTGAGTAGTTTACCTCAGACCTTTGGGTCCATAGTTATTAGCTAGATGGCTTCTTATCTCTTTTTGGATCTCAATACAATGTTCTCCCCCTCTCTCGTGGAGATCTATTCAAGGTAATCTTCTTTTGCGGTGTGTTTGTTGGGACCGATGAATTGTGGGTTTATGATCAAGTTTATCTATGAACAATATTTGAATCTTTTCTGAATTCTTTTATGTATGATTGGTTATCTTTGCAAGTCTCTTCGAATTATCAGTTTGGTTTAGCCTACTAGATTGATCTTTCTTGCAATGGGAGAAGTGCTTAGCTTTGGATTCAATCTTGCGGTGTCCTTTCCAAGTGACAGTAGGGGCAGCAAGGCATGTATTGTATTGTTGCCATCGAGGATAACGAGATGGGGTTTTTATCGTACTGCATGAATTTATCCCTCTACATCATGTCATCTTGCTTAAAGTGTTACTCTATTCTTATGAACTTAATACTCGAGATGCATGCTGGATAGCGGTCGATGTGTGGAGTAATAGTAGTAGATGCAGGCAGGACTCGGTCTACTTGTCTCGAACGTGATGCCTATATACATGATCATACCTAGATATTCTCATAACTATGCTCAATTCTGTCAATTGCTCAACAGTAATTTGTTCACCCACCGTAAAATACTTATGCTCTTGAGAGAAGCCACTAGTGAAACCTATGGCCCCCGGGTCTATTTTCCATCATATTAATCTTCTAACACTTAGTTATTTTCATTGCCTTTTATTTTACTTTACATCTTTATCATAAAAACACCAAAAATATTATCTTATCATATCTATCAGATCTCACTCTAGTAAGTGACCGTGTAGGGATTGACAACCCCTTATCGTGTTGGTTGCGAGGATTTATTTGTTTTGTGTAGGTGTGAGGGACTCGCGCGTAACCTCCTACTAGATTGATACCTTGGTTCTCAAAAACTGAGGGAAATACTTACGCTACTTTGCTGCATCACCCTTTCCTCTTCAAGGGAAAACCAACGCAGTGCTCAAGAGGTAGCAAGAAGGATTTCATGCGCCGTTGCCGGGGAGGTCTACGCAAAAGTCAAGATACCACGTACCCATCACAAACCCTTATCTCCCGCATTACATTATTTTCCATTTGCCTCTCATTTTCCTCCCCCCACTTCACCCTTGCTGTTTTATTCGCCCTCTCTCTCTATCCTCCCTCTCTTTCTCTATTTGCCTCTTTTTTGCCCGTTCCTCGTTTGCTTGTGTGTTGGATTGCTTGCTTGTCATGATGGCTCAAGATAACTCTAAATTGTGTGTCTTTACCAATACCAACAACAATGATTTTATTAGCACTCTGATTGCTCCTCTTACCGATGCTGAATCTTGTGAAATTAATGCTGCCTTGCCGAATCTTGTCATGAAAGATCCGTTTTCCGGCCTTCCTAGTGAAGATGCCGCTACCCATCTAAATAGCTTTGTTGATTCATGTGATATGCAAAAGAATAAAGATGTGGACAATGATATTGTTAAATTGAAGCTATTTCCTTTTTCGCTTAGAGATCGTACTAAAGCTTGGTTTTCGTCTTTGCCTAAAAATAGTATTGATTCTTGGAATAAGTGCAAAGATGCTTTTATCTCTAAGTATTTTCCTCCCGCTAAGATCATCTCTCTTAGAAATGATATTATGAATTTTAAGCAACTTGATCATGAACATGTTGCACAAGCTTGGGAGAGGATGAAATTAATGATACGTAATTGCCCAAAACATGGTTTGAATTTGTGGATGATTATACAAAAATTTTATGCCGGATTGAAATTTTCTTCTAGAAATCTTTTAGATTCGGCCGCGGGAGGCACTTTTACGGAAATCACTTTAGGAGAAGCTACTAAACTACTAGATAATATTATGGTTAATTATTCTCAATGGCACACTGAAAGATCTACTAATAAAAAAGTGCATGCGATAGAAGAAATTAATGTTTTGAGTGGAAAGTTGGATGAACTTATGAAATTATTTGCTACTAAGAGTGTTTCTTCTGATCCTAATGATATGCCTTTGTCTACTTTGATTGAGAATAATAATGAATCTATGGATGTGAATTTTGTTGGTAGGAATAATTTTGGTAACAACGCGTATAGAGGAAACTTTAATCCTAGGCCTTATCCTAGTAATTCCTCTAATAATTATGGTAATTCCTACAACAATTCTTATGGAAATTTTAATAAGATGCCCTCTGAATTTGAGACTAGTGTTAAGGAATTTATGAATTCACAAAAGAATTTCAATGCTTTGCTTGAAGAGAAATTGCTTAAAGTTGATGATTTGGCTAGGAACGTTGATAGAATCTCTCTTGATGTTGATTCTTTAAAACTTAGATCTATTCCTCATAAGCATGATATCAATGAGTCTCTCAAAGCCATGAGAATTTCCATTGATGAGTGCAAAGAAAGAACCGCTAGGATGCGTGCTAAGAAAGATTCCTTTACAAGAGCGTGGTCTTCTAGTTTCCATGATAATAAAGATGAAGATCTCAAAGTTATTGATGTGTCCCCAATTAAATCTTGTTTTGCAATATGAATCTTGATAATGATGGGACTGAATATGATCCACCTTTACCTAGAAGGCGTTCCAAAAATTCGGAGTTTTTAGATCTTGATGCTAAATTTGATAAAAGTGGGCTTGAAGAGATCAAAACTCTAGATGTTAACGAACCTACTATTTTGGATTTCAAGGAATTTAATTATGATAGCTGCTCTTTGATAGATTGTATTTACTTTTTGCAATCCATGCTAAATTCTCCCCATGGTTATAGTCAAAATAAAGCTTTTACCAAACATATCGTTGATGCTTTGATGCAATCTTATGAAGAAAAACTTGAGTTGGAAGTTTCTATCCCTAGAAAACTTTATGATGAGTGGGAACCAACTATTGAAATTAAAACTAAAGATCATGAATGCTATGCTTTGTGTGATTTGGGTGCTAGTGTTTCCACGATTCCAAAGACTTTGTGTGATTTGTTAGGTTTCCATGATTTTGATGATTGCTCTTTAAACTTGCACCTTGCGGATTCCACTATTAAGAAACCTATGGGAAGAATTAATGATGTTCTTATTGTTGCAAATAGGAACTATGTGCCCGTATATTTTATTGTTCTTGACATAGATTGCAATCCTTCATGTCCTATTATTCTTGGTAGACATTTCCTTAGAACGATTGGTGCAATTATTGATATGAAGGAAGGAAATATTGGATTCCAATTTCCGTTAAAGAAAAACATGGAAAACTTTCCTAGAAATAAAATTAAATTACCTTATGAATCTATTATGAGAGCCACTTATGGATTGCCTACCAAAGATGGCAATACCTAGATCTATCCTTGCTTTTTATGCCTTGCTAGGGGCGTTAAACGATAGCACTTGTTGGGAGGCAACCCAATTTTATTTTTATTCCTTGCGTTTTGCTCCAGTTTAGTAATAAATAATTTATCTAGCCTCTGTTTTGGTTGTGTTTTTTGTGTTTAATTAGTGTTTGTGCCAAGTAGAACCGTTGGGAAGACTTGGGGAAATTCTTGTTAATCTTGCTGTAAAAAACAGAAACTTTAACGCTCATGAGAACTGCTGCCATTTTTATTTGCAAAGTTATATTCAGCTAATTATTTTTGCAGATGATTAATAGCTAAATTCCTCACGTCCAGAAATTTATTTTAGAATTTTTGGGTTTCCAGATCTTGCGCTAGCTACAGATTACTAGAGACTGTTCTGTTTTTGACAGATTCTGTTTTTCGTGTGTTGTTTGCTTATTTTGATGAATCTATGGCTAGTAAAATAGTTTATAAACCATAGAGAAGTTGTAATACAGTAGGTTTAACACCAATATAAATAAAGAATGAGTTCATTACAGTACCTTGAAGTGGTGTTTTGTTTTCTTTCGCTAACAGAGCTCACGAGATTTTCTACTTTAAGTTTTGTGTTGTGAAGTTTTCAAGTTTTGGGTAAGGATTTGATGGATTATGGAACAAGGAGTGGCAAGAACCTAAGCTTGGGGATGCCCATGGAACCACAAAGATAATCGAAGGACACCAAAAAGCCAAAGCTTGGGGATGCCCTGGAAGGCATCCCCTCTTTCGTCTACTTCCATCGGTAACTTTACTTGGAGCTATATTTTTATTCACCACATGATATGTGTTTTGCTTGGAGCGTCTTGTATGATTTGAGTCTTTGCTTTTTAGTTTACCACAATCATCTTTGCCGTACACACCTTTTGAGAGAGACACACATGATTCGGAAATTATTAGAATACTCTATGTGCTTCACTTATATCTTTTGAGTTATATAGTTTTACTCTAGTACTTCACTTATATCTTTTAGAGCACGGTGGTGGATTTGTTTTATAGAAACTATTGATATCTCATGATTCACTTAGATTATTTTGAGAGTCCTAAATATCATGGTAATTTTCTTAAATAATCCTAATATGCTAGGTATTCATGATTAGTAAAAACTTTCTTATGAGTGTTCTGAATACTAAGAGAAGTTTGATGCTTGATGATTGTTTTGAGATATGGAGGTAGTGATATTAAAGTTGTGCTAGTTGAGTAGTTGTGAATTTGAGAAATACTTGTGTTGAAGTTTGCAAGTCCTGTAGCACGCACGTATGGTAAACGTTATGTAACAAATTTGAAACATGAGGTGTTCTTTGATTGTCCTTCTTATGAGTGGCGGTCGGGGACGAGCGATGGTCTTTTCCTACCAATCTATCTCCCTAGGAGCATGCGCGTAGTGCTTGGTTTTTGATGACTTGTAGATTTTTGCAATAAGTATGTGAGTTCTTTATGACTAATGTTGAGTCCATGGATTATACGCACTCTCACCTTTCCATCATTGCTAGCCTCTTCGGTACCGTGCATTGCCCTTTCTCACATTGAGAGTTGGTGCAAACTTCGCCGGTGCATCCAAACCCCATGATATGATACACTCTTTCACACATAAACCTCCTTATATCTTCCTCAGAACAGCCACCATACCTACCTATTATGGCATTTCCATAGCCATTCCGAGATATATTGCCATGCAACTTTCCACCACCCCGTTTATCATGACACGTTCATCATTGTCATATTGCTTAACATGATCATGTAGTTGACATAGTATTTGTGGCAAAGCCACCATTCATAATTCTTTCATACATGTCACCCTTGGTTCATTGCATATCCCAGTAAACCGTCGGAGGCATTCATATAGAGTCATACCTTGTTCTAGTATCGAGTTGTAATCATTGAGATGTAAATAAATAGAAGTGTGATGATCATCATTTAATAGAGCATTGTCCCAATAAAAAAAGAAAAAAAAGAGAAATGCCAAAAAAAGAAGCCACCCCCCCCAAAAAATGAAAAGGGACAATGCTACTATCCTTTTACCACACTTGTGCTTCAAAGTAGCACCATTATCTTCATGATAGAGAGTCTCTTGTTTTGTCACTTTCATATACAAGTGGGAATTTTTCATTATAGAACTTGGCTTCTATATTCCAACAATGGAACTCCTCAAGTGCACTAGGTCTTCGTGAGCAAGCAAGTTGGATGCACACCCACTAGTTTCTTTTGTTGAGCTTTCATACATTTATAGCTCTAGTGCATCCGTTGCATGGCAATCCCTACTCCTTGCATTAACATCAATCGATGGGCATCTCCATAGCCCATTGATTAGCCTCGTTGATGCGAGACTTTCTCCTTTTTGTCTTCTCCACATAACCCCCATCATTATATTCTATTCCACCCATAGTGCTATGTCCATGGCTCGTGCTCATATATTGCGTGAAAGTTTATAGGTTTGAGATTGCTAAAGTATGAAACAATTGCTTGGCTTGTCATCGGGGTTGTGCATGATGAGATTATTCTTGTGTGACGAAAATGGAGCATGACTAAACAATATGATTTTGTAGGGATGAACTTGCTATAGCCATGTTATTTTGAGAAGACATAATTGCTATAAAAAACAGAAACTTTAGCACTCACGAGAACTGCTGCCATTTTTATTTGGGAAGTGCAATTTAGTTAATTCTTTTTACAGATGATTAATAGATAAATTCCTCACGTCCAGCAATTTATTTTAGAATTTTTGGGTTCCAGATCTTGTGCTAGCTACAGATTACTACAGACTGTTCTGTTTTTGACAGATTCTGTTTTTCGTGTGTTGTTTGCTTATTTTGATGAATCTATGGCTAGTAAAATAGTTTACAAACCATAGAGAAGTTGGAATACAGTAGGTTTAAAACCAATATAAAGAAATAATGAGTTCATTACAGTTCCTTGAAGTGGTCTTTTGTTTTCTTTCGCTAACGGAGCTCACGAGATTTTCTACTTTGAGTTTTGTGTTGTGAAGTTTTCATGTTTTGGGTGAAGATTTGATGGATTATGGAACAAGGAGTTGCAAGAGCCTAAGCTTTGGGATGCCCATGGAACCCCCAAGATAATATAAGGACACCTAAAAGCCAAAGCTTGGGGATGCCCCAGAAGGCATCCCCTCTTTCGTCTACTTCTATCGGTAACTTTACTTGGAGCTATATTTTTATTCACCACATGATATGTGTTTTGCTTGGAGCGTCTTCTATGATTTGAGTCTTTGCCTTTTAGTTTACCACAATCATCCTTTCTGTACACACCTTTTGAGAGAGCCATACATGATTTGGAATTTGTTAGAATAGTCTATGTGCTTCGCTTATATCTTTTGAGTTATATAGTTTTGCTCTAGTACTTCACTTATATCTTTTAGAGCACAGTGGTGGATTTGTTTTATAGAAACTATTGATATCTCATGCTTAACTTAGATTATTTTTAGAGTCTTAAATAGCATGGAAATTTGCTTAAATAATCCTAATATGCTAGGTATTCAAGATTAGTAAAAAATTTCCTATGAGTGTTTTAAATACTAAGAGAAGTTTGATGCTTGATGATTGTTTTGAGATATGGAGGTAATAATATCAAAGTCGTGCTAGTTGAGTAGTTGTGAATTTGAGAAGTTCTTGTGTTGAAGTTTGCAAGTCCCATAGCATGCACGTATGGCAAACGTTGTGTAACAAATTTGAAACATGAGGTGTTCTTTGATTGTCTTCCTTATGAGTGTCGGTCGGGGACGAGCGATGGTCTTTTCTTACCAATCTATCCCCCTAGGAGCATGCACGTAGTGCTTTGGTTTTTGATGACTTGTAGATTTTTGCAATAAGTATGTGAGTTCTTTATGACTAATGTTGAGTCCATGGATTATACGCACTCTCACCCTTCCATCATCGCTAGCCTCTTTGGTACCATGCATTGCCATTTCTCACATTGAGAGTTGGTACAAACTTCGCCGGTGCATCCAAACCCCGTGATATGATATGCTCTTTCACACATAAACCTCCTTATATCTTCCTCAAAACAGCCACCATACCTACCTATTATGGCATTTCCATAGCCATTCCGAGATATATTGCCATGCAACTTTCCACCATTCCTTTTATCATGACACATTCATCATTGTCATATTGCTTAACATGATCATGTAGTTGACATAGTATTTGTGGCACAGCCACCGTTCATAATTTTCATACATGTCACTCTTGATTCATTGCATATCCTGGTACACCGCCAGAGGCATTCATATAGAGTCATCTTTTGTTCTAGCATCGAGTTGTAATGATTGAGTTGTAAATAAATAGAAGTGTGATGATCATCATTTTCTAAAGCATTGTCCCAAGTGAGGAATATATATAAAAAAAGAGAAAGGCCGTAAAAAAGAGAAGGCCCAAATAAAAAATGAGAGAAAAAGAGAGAAGGGACAATGCTACTATGCTTTGCCACACTTGTGCTTCAAAGTAGCACCATAATCTTCATGATAGAGAGTCTTTTGCTTTTTCACTTTCATATACTAGTGGGAATTTTTCGTTATAGAACTTGGCTTGTATATTCCAATAATGGGCCTCTTCAAGTGCCCTAGGTCTTCATGAGCAAGCAAGTTGGATGCACACCCACTTAGTTTCTTTTGTTGAGCTTTCGTACATTTATAGCTCTAGTGCATCCGTTGCATGGCAATCCCAACTGCTTGCATTAACATCAATCGATGGGCATCTCCATAGCTCATTGATTAGCCTCGTTGATGTGAGACTTTCTCCTTTTTTTGTCTTCTCCACATAACCCCCATCATTATATTCTATTCCATCCATAGTGCTATATCCATGGCTCACGCTCATGTATTGCATGAAGGTTTATAAAGTTTGAGATTACTAAAGTATGAAACACTTGATTGGCTTGTCATTGGGGTTGTGCATGATGAGAGCATTCTTGTGTGACGAAAATGGAGCATGACTAAACTATATGATTTTGTAGGGATGAACTTTCTTTGGCCATGTTATTTTGAGAAGACATAATTGCTTAGTTAGTATGCTTGAACTATTATTATTTCTATGTCAATATTAAACTTTTATCTTGAATCTTTCGGATCTGAATATTCATGCCACAATTAAGAAGAATTACATTGAAATTATGCCTAGTAGCATTCCACATCAAAAATTCTGTTTTTATCATTTACCAACTCGAGGACGAGCAGGAATTAAGCTTGGGGATGCTTGATCCATCTCCAACGTATCTATAATTTTTTATTGCTCCATGCTATATTATCTTCTGTTTTGGACATTATTGGGCTTTATTATTCACTTTTATATTACTAGCAAAAGAACCCGTGCGTTGCAATGGGAGAGAAAACATAACACACGCTCTGTAACATCCCAAATTTTCAATTTGGAATGTTATACATTAGATCGTCATGCATATCATATTTTATTTGCTTTGGGTTTTGATCCTAGAAAATTCTAAGCAACTCAAGGACCCACTGAGAGAGTTGGGGATTTCGTTATTTTCATATTTGAGTTTTCTCAAATTTTGAGAATAGGATCATTTGATTTTATTTATTTTATCATCAATTATTTCTATTACAAAAATATGAGAGAGGGAATAAAATAACTTTCCCAAAATATAGAAATATTGAGGATTTAATAAAAAATCAAATAGTTTTATTTCGGAGTTTTTTTTGTTTTGTTGTTTTTATTTGAATTAGGAAAAATGCGCGTTTTTCAAAATTGCATTTAGGGCCCAAATAAATGTTCACTTTGTCGGGCTTGATTTTAGAAGCCCGGGAAAATTTATTTCGGGATTTTTGGAGTCCGTTTAGTATTTCTTTTTATTTTTCTTCCGAGCGAAAAAAAAAACGCAACCGACTACGGGCCGTAACCGGCCAGAACTCTGCCGGCCGGGGGGCTTTATAAGCCGCGCATCGGGCCCGAGCCAGCCCACCAGCAGCCGCCGCCCGAACCCTAACCCTAGCCGCAAGCCGCCGCCGCCCCGCCGCCAGCCGCCGCCCCGCCGCCGATCCGCCGGAGCCGCGCGTCGCCCGAGGTTCGCCGCACCTCAAAATCCGTGCCGTTTTTTTTAAAAAAATCCGTTCGTCGTTTTTCATTTTCGTCGGATTTTTCCGCGGTTATTTTCTGATCGTGATTTCTGATCCGATTTTCGTTTTAGTTTTTCTTTTCGCTCGTTTATCGGAATCAGGCGATTCAAGCGCCTGGAGTTTCGTCTCGAAACCCTCTATCCGAATAATCAACTTAAACAAGTTTTTGCTACTGTAAAATTTGACTTAGGTTCAGATTACTAGAAAGAAGTTGTTTTCTTTCGCCGTTTGACTTTCTTTGCTTCGTTCGATTTGATTCTTTTTGCCAACCGGAGTTCTTAAGTTGAACCTTCTAGTTAGATCTCTTATTTGAGTTTTACCTGTGCATTAGATGAGTACTTATTGTATGCTTGTTTGTTTGCCTGCGAAAGAGTACCCAGAGTGCGCCGCCTGTTACTTCGAATCGTTAGGTTTCACGGATCATCAGCAAGGCAAGTAACACTTTGATCATACCTTTTCTACAACCCAGTTTTTTTGCATTAGATCAATCTTCACTCATTGCATGATTAGGATCTAATTAAACTGTGCGATGGGAAGTAGATGAGGTAGTACCTATTACCTGTTTATTATCAAACCTTTGGGAGTTACTTCTACGTTTGCTTATTATGCCATGCTATGCTAGTAGACGTGGATTGGGTGAGTGAAATCCATGACAGATGTGAGATTGATAATTAATGGTTTATCTAAGGTGGCAACTTAAATACACTCTGGGTGGATTGAGGCACCTGGGTAGTCCAGGACATGCCTGTTTTAATTTGGACCGCCACCCAGGCTCAAAGGGATCATGAGATTTTTCAAACTAGAAACTTCCGTGTGCAGCCACGCCATTATGGGATCTGGCATAGTTGATTAAGTCGTGTGAACTCTTACAGGGTAGACTAGCAGATGTAGGGGAAAGTAGGTGTACCGGTCTATCCATCGTAAGGTGCTAGTGCTTCTGAAAGACTATGTCTCGGTCATCCGTTTCTCAAACACCATGTAGTGCGAGAAATCCAACGGAGGCGATCGAGTCTTGTGGGGAAAAGTGCGCAAACCTCTGCAGAGTGTAACAAACTAATCATGATTAGCCGTGTCCCCGGTTATGGACATCTTGAGTATCTAGTATCTGGATTATCATGTGAATCTCAACATGTTACTCTAAAATTAATGTTGTTGGGTTAATGATGATGCTTAATTGGGATTGAGAATGCTGTCAACCATTCTCAATGTTTAACAACCACCATGATAGTAATTAAATTTATTCCTTTTGAAGTAGGGAAAAATTGGCTTTATGCGAAACTATAACCATAGAGCTTTCCACCAGCAAAATATGCATATAGTATAGCTGTTGCATTCCATTACTCTCTATGCGTTACCTTGCCAGCATATTCCATGTGCTGACCCGTTTTCGGGCTGCAACGTTAATGTTGCAGACTTTTCAGACGACGACTAAGGAGTTTTTAGGTCGTGGTTCTATACTCAGTGATGCCGTTGGAGTTGATGGACTCACTTATCTTCCAAGCCTTCCGCTGTTATTATTATTAGATGGCCTTAAGCCATATTTATTGTAATAAGTTCTCTTTTGAGACACTCGATGTAATAAGTGTGTGATTGCTACTCTGCTATAAATCCTCTGAGTACTGTGTGGTGTCAGCATTACCGATCCAGGGATGACACCGGAGCACAGAGATCAGACTGTTTGAGGTCTGGTCGCTACAGAGATGGTATCAGAGCACACGCTGACTGTAGGACACGAACACTAAGCTAAAGACCTAGATCACTACTCACTCTCTTCTCTTCTGACCTCTCATCTTTTCTACTCTTTAGGATGGCGGATGCAAGGAACAAGTTCACCCAACCGGATGAAGATACACCCTTTGGACGCCACTTGAAGGAAGTCACTAGATACCTGAACATAGGAGTACCAAGCTTCATGGGAACCTACAATGCCACTTTACCTGAAGAAGAGCGCTGGATGATTCAAGTTAAAATCCCAGGAAGGACGTTCATGCCAGTCACTGAGCCCATAGAGTTTTCTTTTGATGCACCAACTTGGAGTCTAGGAAAGAGCATGGCAGCTCACATCGCCATGGGACGCATTGGAGAAGTCTACCGCAAGGATCTTAAGGATACTATATACCAGATTTGTGGGCGCCGAGATGAACACTGGGAGATGATTAGCACCATGAAGGATAGATCAATCGCAGCTTTTATCCAGGAGTTAAACCAGCACATTCGACGACAGGAGAATCAGATGTGCGCTGACATGATAGATCTGAAGAAGGCTAAGACTAGAATCAAGGAACTGGAGGAAGAACTCAAGGCTACACGCGAAGGTTATGAAGAAGAAATTGAAGTATTGGTGGATAAGAATGCCGACCTAACTATGAAGCTAGCAGTATTTATGGGAGGCCCGACACCAGTAGATGAAGACGAAGAACCCAAGGAGATTAGCCTGGAAGACTACATCATCATTGACGGCACCGACTCGGAAGCAGATAGTAGCGATGATGACTATGTTGATGAAGCAGGAGCAGATATCATGGAGTCTACAACCGTAGAATATTTCTAGTAGGCCACCTCATCAGTAGTAGTAGTCCACCATGTAAATATAGTAGTCCGAGCACTTTGCGATAGTTAGATCGATTGTATGCCTTTGTTTGATTGAATGAAGTGAATTGTTTGCTTTTGACTTGTGTGCATATGGGTAGTGTTTTCTCTTTAGACCCCCTCTATTCTTATATCTCATCTCTTCTAAACCTCAGATGCCTCCGAGACGTGACCCCAGATTTGCCTTTCCGCCGGAGCTCACCCAGTTGATCCAGCAGCAGAACACCTTGATGCAGTTGCTAGTCCAGAATCAGAATCAGGGGAACAACAACAACAACCCACCACCCCCCCACCACCTGTGACCACTTAGCCCGTTTTCTTAGGCTGAACCCGCCGGTGTTTTCCAGTAGCACCGAGCCGATAGTAGCAGATGATTGGCTCCGCAAGACAGCTAGGGAGTTGACCACAGTAGGATGCACAGATGCGGAGAAGGTTAAGTTTGCCGCACATCAGTTAGAAGGACCCGCAGCATCATGGTGGGAGAATTTTACAGCCACCTTCCCAGTCGACACTGTCACATGGGACCAGTTTCAGCAGGCTTTCCGTACTGCCCATGTTTCAGCAGGAGCTATGGCCATGAAGAAGCGTGAGTTTTGTAACTTGCGCCAAGGAGGACGGACAGTTGGCCAGTATGTGGAGGAGTTTAGTAAGCTAGCACGTTATGCCCCAGATGACGTTGCTACGGATGCAACTAAGCAGGAGAAGTTCCTGGAAGGACTGAATGATGAGTTGAGTATGCAGTTGATGGTAGCCACCTTCAACAACTACCAGGAGTTGGTAGACCGTGCTCTTATGATTAAAGGGAAGCAGCAGCAAATTGAGAACCGCAAGAGGAAGTATGGACAAGGAAAGTATAATTCAGGAGCTCAGCAGAAGCCATGTTTTACCCCAAGACCGGGAGGACATTTTCAGCATACCCATGGAGTAGGTAGCTCGCACAATCACAATGGAACCAAGAATGGTAATGGGAATGGAGGAAGCAATGGCCAGAACCGCAGCACCCCATCAACCCTAGCCAAGAGAGATCTGAGTCAAGTCACCTGTTTCAAGTGTTCCAAGACCGGACATTATGCCAATGAATGTCCTGAAGGCCAAAACGGCAATGGAAGCTCTGGAAAGAAGCCGAACCCTTTCAACAGGGGACAGGTGAACCACGTTAATGTGGAGGAGGTTGAAGCTCAGCCCGATGCAGTAATAGGTAAGTTTTTGGGTAAGTCATTTACTGCACTCGTTCTTTTTGATACTGGTGCATCGCATTCATACATATCAAAGGGATTTGTGGAAAAGTATAGCCTACCCACTAGGGTTCTCAAAACACCTATGCTAGTAAGCTCACTAGGAGCAGAGTACATGGCCAGTCAAGGATGTTTTCAAGTGCCATTAAGTATAGGACGACATGTTTTCCCAACAGATTTAATTATTCTGGAATCCCAAGGTCTGGATGTGATTCTTGGTATGGATTGGCTGTCGATGTATGGAGGAAACATCGATTGTGCTAGTAAGTCAATTTTTCTTACCACCCCAGAAGGGAGAAGGATCAAGTATGTATCCCGGCATGCGCCAAACAAGACACAAGTAAATTCATTAACAGGAGTTGTGCAGGAGGAAGTACCAGTGGTAAGGGAATTCCCTGATGTATTTCCAGAGGAGTTGCCAGGCATGCCACCGGATAGAGATATTGAGTTCTTGATTGAGCTATTGCCAGGCACAGGGCCAATATCAAAGAGACCATATAGGATGCCAGCAAAGGATTTGGTGGAAATTAAGAAACAGATTAAGGAGTTACTGGATAAAGGTTACATTCGCCCAAGTTCTTCACCTTGGGGATCACCAGTACTATTAGTAGAGAAGAAGGATGGATCGTTAAGGATGGTTGTTGATTATTGAGGATTGAATGAAGTAACAATCAAGAACAAGTACCCGCTACCAATGATCAATGATCTGTTTGATCGATTGCAAGGAGCTAAAGTGTTTTCCAAGATCGATTTGCGATCAGGGTACCACCAGTTGAAGATTCGAGAACAGGATATTCCGAAGACAGCTTTTACCACCAGGTATGGGCTGTATGAGTATACCGTTATGTCATTTGGTCTGACTAACACGCCTGCCTATTTTATGAACATGATGAACAAAGTGTTTATGGAGTTTTTGGATAAGTTCGTCATAGTGTTCATTGATGATATCCTGTTTTATTCAAAGAATGAAGAGGAACATAAGGAGCATTTGCGTTTGGTACTTGGAAAGCTCAGAGAACATAAATTATATGCCAAGTTCAGCAAATGTGAGTTTTGGTTGAAGGAAGTAGGATTCCTCGGACACGTTATATCTGGAGAAGGTATAGCTGTTGATTCCACTAAAGTTGATACCGTGACCAAGTGGGAAGTCCCAACTACCGTTGGAGAGATCCGGAGTTTTCTTGGACTCGCAGGATACTACCGGAGGTTTATTGAAATTTTTTCAAAGATTTCGAAGCCTATGACGGAGTTGTTGAATAAAGATACCAAGTTCAAATGGACTGAGCAGTGTGAGCTAGTTTCCAGGAGTTGAAGAAACGCTTGGTTACCTCACCAGTGTTGGTTTTGCTAGATCAGACCAAGGATTATGAGGTGTATTGCGACGCTTCACGTCGAGGACTTGGAGCAGTGCTTATGCAGGAAGGGAGAGTTGTTTCATATGCCTCAAGACAACTGAAGCCCCATGAGTTGAATTACGCTACGCATGATTTGGAGTTAGCAGCCGTAGTGCATGCCTTGAAGACATGGAGACATTTCCTCATCGGAAATCATTGTGAGGTGTACACGGATCATAAGAGTTTGAAGTACATTTTCACACAGAAGGAGTTGAATCTCAGACAAAGGAGATGGTTGGAGCTCATCAAGGATTATGATATGAGATTGCATTATCATCCCGGGAAGGCTAATGTAGTAGCTGATGCATAAGCCGCAAGAGCCATGTCAATACGTTAATGACGGGAGAAATACCCAAGGAGTTAGCAGAAAATCTTTGTGAACTATGTTTGGAAATAGTTCCGAGAGGCTATGTAGCAACGTTGGAAATTCAGTCAACTTTGATGGACAGAATCAGGGAAGCTCAGAAGACTGACAAGGAGATTGCTTCCATAAAGGAGAAAATGAAAGAAGGAAAAGCTAAAGGATTTCGTGAGGATGAGCACGATACCCTATGGTTTGAAGACCGTGTCTATGTGCCCAATGACCCAGAGATCAGGAAGTTAATTCTACAAGAGGCCCATGATTCACCCTATTCGATTCACCCAGGGAATACCAAGATGTATCTGAATTTGAAGGATATTTTCTGGTGGACCGGAATGAAGAAAGAAATAGCAGAGTATGTAGCAGTTTGTGATGTATGCCAGAGAGTAAAGGCAGAGCATCAGAAGCCAGCAGGATTGTTACAACCATTGCCGATACCCGAATGGAAGTGGGATAAGTTAGGCATGGATTTTATCACGGGATTGCCCAGGACTCGTTCAGGATATGACTCGATTTGGGTTGTAGTCGATCGATTGACGAAAGTAGCTCATTTCATCCCAGTAAAGACCACTTATACCAGTGCTAAGTTGGCAAAAATATACATGACCAGAATAGTATGTCTGCATGGAGTTCCGAGGAGTATCGTATCAGATAGAGGAACCCAGTTTACCTCAAAGTTCTGGAAGCAGTTGCACGAAACTTTGGGAACCAGGCTAGAATTCAGTACAGCTTTTCATCCGCAGACAGATGGACAGACCGAGAGAGTCAATCAGATTTTGGAGGATATGCTGAGAGCTTGTGCGCTAGATTATAGATCTAGTTGGGACGATAATTTGCCATATGCAGAGTTCTCTTACAACAACAGTTACCAAACCAGTTTGAAGATGGCCCCTTTCGAAGCTTTGTACGGAAGAAGGTGTAGGACACCGTTGTCGTGGGACGAAATTGGAGACCGTCAGTTGTTTGGACCTGACTTGATTAAGGAGTCTGAACAGAAAGTGAAGTTGATTCGCGATAGGCTCAAGGTAGCCCAGTCCAGACAGAAGAGTTATGCAGATTCTAAACACAAGGAGACAGTTTACGAAGTTGGAGACAGAGCTTATCTTCGAGTATCTCCACTTCGGGGAACAAAGCATTTTGGAGTTAAAGGGAAGTTAGCGCCACGATTTATAGGACCATATCGAATTTTGGAGCGTATGGGAGAAGTGGCCTACAAGTTGAAATTGCCCGAAGGATTGTCAGGAATTCATGATGTGTTCCACGTTTCTCAGTTAAAGAAGTGTCACGCGGAGATGGCTGACATACCATTGAGAGACACAGTGCCTTTGGAAACTATTCAGTTGGATAACGATTTGACCTACGAGGAGAAACCAGTGAAGATCCTCGAGTTTGCCAGCCGAGTTACCCGCAGCAAAGTTATCAAGTTTTGCAAGGTTCAGTGGAGTCACCACACGGAGGATGAAGCCACCTGGGAACGAGAGGAAGATTTGCTCAAAGACCACCCTCACCTATTTTCTAGCCAACCTGAATCTCGAGGGCGAGATTCATCTTAAGGGGGGTAGGTCTGTAACATCCCAAATTTTCAATTTGGAATATTATACATTAGATCATCATGCATATCTGTTGACACCAGATTTTGGCACGACCAAGAACTTAATTAAGATGGCCTCAAATAGAGAAGTGCTCAAAGTGAGAAAGTTCCGTATCGTCAAAAGGGAAAACTTTGATATTTGGGCCATAGTCATCCGGTCTCATCTCTAAGGCTGAAGTTGTGTTCGAAGTACTCAGATTTTGTATTCAGAATACTATTCGGCTGATTACGCCCCCAAGATGGCCTTATATGGGAAAAGTTTCTAGACGGATTGTCTTCGTATCGTTGAAACGATCGATTTTGATATAAAGAATGTCTAAATCGGAGGTCATATGCAACCTGTGGAGACAAAACAAGGTCAGAAATAGAAGCTGCAGAGTCATTTCGGACCGACCAAGTTGATTGACTCGGTGAGACCGAGTTGATCCCAAAAATTACAGAAAGTTACAGAAAGTTTGCAACGTTCACTCGGTAGGACCGAAAACAACTAATCGGTGAGACCGAGATTGATCCGGAAATTGCCAAAGATTCCTGTCCGAGTTAGGTTAGGGTTTTTGATGTTTTGGACGGAATTTTTAGTCCTTTTCTTGTACGGGAAGTCCAGACGCCTCTTATATATGTTGGGGGTGACGGCCGATTGAAAGAACACACAATCGCAAAACACATCTACTTTTTACCCTAGTTTTACATCCCTCCCTTGTTCTTTCTATCTCGTTCTTCGTTCGTTCTTCGTGTTGAAGGGCAGCGATCCTCGAGGCTCTAGGGGCGGGCGAACCGACCTAGGGCAGCCCATAGCTACCGCACGTCCAGACGGGGTCCCTCCCGGGCGCGTGGGGTTTCGGGTCCTGAAAAGCACCCGCCGGATTGCTTGCGTACCGCGCTTCCGGACGGGTCTCCTTTGACGTGAGCTGCGGTGCATCACCCTCGGCGTTGGAGGTACACCGTGACGTGTTCGTGTGCGAACACACTTTTTGGCGACTCCGCTGGGGACGAAAGATCAAGAATCATCATCAACCATGTTTAATCTCCCCAAGCCCTCAGAAGTTGACGCTGATAACATCATTAAGCCCGGTCTTGATGAACTATCGGATGAACATCGCCAAGCCTACGAAGCGCGCAAGAAGCAGCGTGAAGAGGCTTTTGAGGCGCTCAAGAAGAAGCGCGAGGAGGAGGATTTGGAAGCGTTTCTTTCAAGTTTCAAGAAGGACCGTCAAGGCAACATCACTCCGGTTGGAAACACCAATTTTCCTCCCCTCATCGATGAACAAGATCTAATCACTGTGAGTAAAGTTTTTTCTCCAGAGCAAGTGGCTGTGATTGAAAGTCTTGTTAGTAAGGGTAATGTGATGGCATACAATTCTTTTGTGGCTAGTGCTAATGCTCAGAAAAATATGCCTCCATCATCTAGTGGTACTGTTGGTATATCTGAAAACCCTAGTCCAATTTTACCTATTTCATCGGCACCACCTATGCAACAACAATATAATATGCCGTTGAATTTTTACCCTACTCAAACCAACCAGCTTGTGGCTGCACCTACATACTCTAATCCTATTATGAGTGTGCCCAATACGGCGTCAACGCCGAATCACTTTGTCACACCACCCATAGGCGTAGGCATGTTTGGTCTTCCGCCGAATTATGGTTCGACGCCCATCCCACAAGTTGCACCAATAGCTAGTACTCAGGTTGCTTCTATGTCATTACCACAAACATCTTCATCTACCTCGGATCCAATTTTAGCTAAATTAAGGGAGGATTTGCATAAGTTGTTTCTAGAAACTTTCGGAAACGAGCCGAAAGTAAAGAGTCGTGTGTACCAAAAGCCTTATCCTGAACACTTCGATGCAATTTCTTACCCTCAAGGTTATAAGGTTCCTGATTTTGTTAAATTTAGTGGTGAGGGTACGAAAACAACTTGGGAGCATGTGAGTCAGTATCTAGCACAGTTGGGTGAAGCAGGTTCCATAGAAGAATTGAAAGTGCGTTTATTTCCATTATCTTTAACTGGTACCGCATTTTCATGGTTTGCTGCTTTACCACATGGCTCAATTCTCTTATGGTCGCAATTAGAGCAAAAGTTTCATGATCACTTTTATAGCGGTGATAATGAGCTAAAGTTGTCACATCTTACATCGGTTAGGCAGAAACATGATGAATCGGTCACCGATTATGTCAAGAGGTTTAGAGATATAAAAAACCGATGTTATAGCTTAGTGATAACTGAGAGAGACTTGGCAGATCTTGTTCTTAATGGTTTGAAAACTCACATTAAAGAAAGGCTAGAAAGTTATGAGTTTTCGAGCATTAATCAAGTCTTACAAAAAGCTTTGGCCCAAGAGAGTCGAAGTAAAGAGGTCCATAGGTCTGCAACCGATCGTCCTAGAATGCATATGGTTGAACACAATGATGATAATTCAGACGATGAGGTTGATGTCTATACTACTGAATTTGTTTGGTCCTCAAAGGCCAAACCCTATATGTGAAATGCTCTTAAGCCGATTCGCAAGAATCGTGATGAGGAGATGAGGTTTACTTTTGATATATCAAAGTGTGATAAAATATTTGATGCACTCTTGCAAGATAAGATGATTAGAATATCACACACCATACCGCCGTTTGAGGAGCTGAAACGGCGTGCTTATTGCAAGTACCATAATTCATTTTCTCATGCTACTAACGATTGCAATGTTTTCCGACGACAGATACAATCGGCCATTAATGACGGACGATTGAATTTTGCTGAGATGCAAGTTGATAAACAGCCCTTCCCGATAAACACCATAGACTTGGAGGGAAAGAAAATGTTGATTCGGCCTAGCATAGCCGAATCTGCTAATAAAGATAATGTTGTTATTGGTGAACCCAGGAATAGCAAGGAGGGTGACAAGGTCTTGGGAAGAAAGATTGTGCTTGAGAAGCAACCCGATGGCAAGGAAGTGTTGAAGATCACTATAAAAAATGCCACACTCGGGGGGCAACCACAAGTACAAGAGGATGCTCATGTTAAATTGATCAAGCCCAAGAATTCAGAAGTTGGCAAGTGGAAAAAGAATGAAACTAAGAACAAGAGAATCAAGCCAACTTTTGATATGTTGCTCTCCAAATATGCAAGTCAAGCAGCCGGTTCTAGCTCTAATCGGCCATCACATTCAAAGCGTTCAAGATTGCCTCCAGAGCAAGAGTTTCGACGATATGCAAGGACATATGGGTCATGGGCACCGACACCATGGATGTCACAACCCTTCTATGCGCCATATTACATGAGAGGCTTTAGTGGAGGATGGGGGCAGCCCCCAATGGCTCCTTATCCTTTCCATATGGGGTGGGCAGCACCTAGAAGGCCTGCTCGCGAGAGGCTTTATTATCCCACACAAGGCCGTTTGAGCTATGGTGCTAATCGGCCAACAAAAATTTCTCCAAGTAAGGCCAATAAAAAAGTGTGGCGTGTTAAGTCATCTAATGCGGAAATTTCAGAATGCGACAAGCAAAAGGAGATCAAAAGGCCGATTGTTGGTAATCTGGCTACTTCTAATGGTGATATTGTTATTGTTCAGCAGGGTTCCATGGTTAGTGATCATGAGGCAAGCACAAGCAAGGCCAAACCAAGGGATCCCAAATATACTCAACCTAAGTGGTGTCCTCCCGGTTTAACCAAGACCATGAAAAGGAGATTACAACGCATGAGGAACCACGAGAAGGTAGAGCACAAAGAGGAGAGGCAAAGGGACGAATTGTTAAGTGAAATTCGGCCCATGGCACTCACAAAACAAGTGTGGAGGCCTAAACAAAAAGAAAACACAGATGCTTTTACATTAGCTACAGCAACACATTCACCACCAAAAGAGGATGATGCAACCCCTATTACATCGTCCACACCATCTGAAACATCCCCTTCAGTTGAGGAATCTTTGAGCCCAATATTCACATTGGGGGATGAAGATGAGATGGTGGATTATGACTCTATGCCGGTTCGGGAAGGTATGGATATTAATATGGTGTATTACTTACCTGTCGAGTTTCGTGCTATAGGTGAAGAAGGGGAGGTGGCTCAACTGGATTTTGGTCCAAAGAACGCTATCTTCGAGAAGCCAAAAGAACCGGTGAAACACTTGAAGCCATTGTACCTCAAAGGTCATATTAACGGATCGCCGGTTGCTAGGATGCTCGTTGATGGTGGTGCTGTGGTAAATCTTATGCCCTACTCGGTCTTCAAGAAGTTGGGGTTAGATGATGATGCATTGATGAAGACCAATATGGTACTTAATGGATTTGAGGGTAAAGAAAAGACAGAGGCCAAAGGCGTGATGTGTATGGAACTCACCGTGGGAAGCAAGACTTTGGCCACCACATTCTTCATCGCCGAGGTGCAAGATAACTATAATGTTATATTAGGCCACGATTGGCTTCATGCTAACCAGTGTGTGCCATCTACCATGCATCAATTCTTAATACAATGGGTCGATGATGAGGTAGAAGTCATTCACGCGGATAATTCGGCTTGTGTTGCTTTGGCTGATACATCGGTGGATTGGAATCATCCGGATGTTACTTGCTTAACAGGGCGTGACTTCTCGGAGTTTGATTTCCTTAGTGCTACGAGGAACGGGTTCATTCCCATCTCTTTAAAGCCGATTGGTGGTAATCGGTTCCAGGGTATGATGTAAACAAGAAATTAAACATGGCCGATATAGAAATTATCGCCCTAAGCACATAGAATGGCTGATGGAGTGTTGACATCGTCCTTAGGAAAATCATCATGCAAGTTATTTTTCGGCACACAAGTTTGCCGAAAAACAGGGGGGCATGTGTTGACACCAGATTTTGGCACGGCCAAGAACTTAATTAAGATGGCCTCAAATAGAGAAGTGCTCAAAGTGAGAAAGTTCCGTATCGTCAAAAGGGAAAACTTTGATATTTGGGCCATAGTCATCCGGTCTCATCTCTAAGGCTGAAGTTGTGTTCGAAGTACTCAGATTTTGTATTCAGAATACTATTCGGCTGATTACGCCCCCAAGATGGCCTTATATGGGAAAAGTTTCTAGACAGATTGTCTTCGTATCGTCGAAACGATCGATTTTGATATAAAGAACGTCTAGATCGGAGGTCGTATGCAGCCTGTGGAGACAAAACAAGGTCAGAAATAGAAGCTGCAGAGTCATTTCGGACTGACCGAGTTGATTAACTCGGTGAGACCGAGTTGATCCGAAAAATTACAGAAAGTTACAGAAAGTTTGCAACGTTCACTCGGTAGGACCGAAAACAACTAATCGGTGAGACCAAGATTGATCCGAAAATTGCCAAAGATTCCTGTCCGAGTTAGGTTAGGGTTTTTGATGTTTTGGACGGAATTTTTAGTCCTTTTCTTGTACGGGAAGTCCAGCCGCCTCTTATATATGTTGGGGGCGACGGCCGTTGAAAGAACACACAATCGCAAAACACATCTACTTTTTACCCTAGTTTTACATCCCTCCCTTGTTCTTTCTATCTCGTTCTTCGTTCGTTCTTCATGTTGAAGGGCAGCGATCCTCGAGGCTCTAGGGGCGGGCGAACCGACCTAGGGCAGCCCATAGCTACCGCACGTCCAGACGGGGTCCCTCCCGGGCGCGTGGGGTTTTGGGTCCTGAAAAGCACCCGCCGGATTGCTTGCGTACCGCGCTTCCGGACGGGTCTCCTTCGACGTGAGCTGCGGTGCATCACCCTCGGCGTTGGACGTACACGGTGACGTGTTCGTGTGCGAACAATATCATATTTTATTTGCTTTGGGTTTTGATCCTAGAAAATTCTAAGCAACTCAAGGACCCACGGAGAGAGTTGGGGATTTCGTTATTTTCATATTTGAGTTTTCTCAAATTTTGAGAATAGGATCATTTGATTTTATTTATTTTATCATCAATTATTTCTATTACAAAAATATGAGAGAGGGAATAAAATGACTTTCCCAAAATATAGAAATATTGAGGATTTAATAAAAAATCAAATAGTTTTATTTCGGAGTTTTTTTGTTTTGTTGTTTTTATTTGAATTAGGAAAAATGCGCGTTTTTCAAAATTGCATTTAGGGCCCAAATAAATGTTCACTTTGTCGGGCTTGATTTTAGAAGCCCGGGAAAATTTATTTCGGGATTTTTGGAGTCCGTTTAGTATTTCTTTTTATTTTTCTTTCGAGCGAAAAAAACGCAACCGACTACGGGCCGTAACCGGCCAGAACTCTGCCGGCCGGGGGGCTTTATAAGCCGCGCCTCGGGCCCGAGCCAGCCCACCAGCAGCCGCCGCCCGAACCCTAACCCTAGCCGCCAGCCGCTGCCGCCCCACCACCGATCCGTCGGAGCCGCGCGTCGCCCGAGGTTTGCCGCACCTCGAAATCCGTGCCGTTTTTTTAAAAAAAATCCATTCGTCATTTTTCTTTTTCGTTGGATTTTTCCGCGGTTATTTTTTGATCGCGATTTCTGATCTGATTTTCGTTTTAGTTTTTCTTTTCGCTCGTTTATCGGAATCAGACGATTCAAGCGCCTGGAGTTTCGTCTCGAAACCCTCTACCCGAATAATCAACTTAAACAAGTTTTTACTACTGTAAAATTTGACTTAGGTTCAGATTACTAGAACGAAGTTGTTTTCTTTCGCCGTTTGACTTTCTTTGCTTCGTTCGATTTGATTCTTTTTGCCAACCGGAGTTCTTAAGTTGAACCTTCTGGTTAGATCTCTTATTTGAGTTTTACCTGTGCATTAGATGAGTATTTATTGTATGCTTGTTTGTTTGCCTGCGATAGAGTACCCGGAGTGCGCCGCCTGTTACTTCGAATTGTTAGGTTTCACGGATCATCAGCAAGGCAAGTAACACTTTGATCATACCTTTTCTACAACCTAGTTTTTTTTGCATTAGATCAATCTTCACTCATTGCATGATTAGGATCTAATTAAACTGTGGGATGGGAAGTAGATGAGGTAGTACCTATTACCTGTTTATTATCAAACCTTTGGGAGTTACTTCTACGTTTGCTTATTATGCCATGCTATGCTAGTAGACGTGGATTGGGTGAGTGAAATCCATGATAGATGTGAGATTGATAATTAATGGTTTACCTAGGTGGCAACTTAAATACACATCTGGGTGGATTGAGGCACCTGGGTAGTCCAGTACATGCCTGTTTTATTTTGGACCGCCACCCAGGCTCAAAGGGATCATGAGATTTTTCAAACTAGAAACTTCCGTGTGCAGCCACAAGCCATTATGGGCTCTGGCATAGTTGATTAAGTCGTGCGAACTCTTACAGGGTAGACTAGCAGATGTAGGGGAAAGTAGGTGTACCGGTCTATCCATCGTAAGGTGCTAGCGCTTCTGAAAGACTGTGTCTCGGTCATCCATTTCTCAAACACCATGTAGTGCGAGAAATCCAACGGAGGCGATCGAGTCTTGTGGGGAAAAGTGCGCAAACCTCTGCAGAGTGTAACAAACTAATCATGATTAGCCGTGTCCCTGGTTATGGACATCTTGAGTATCTAGTATCTGGATTATCATGTGAATCTCAACATGTTACTCTAAAATTAATGTTGTTGGGTTAATGGTGATGCTTAATTGGGATTGAGAATGCCGTCAACCATTCTCAATGTTTAACAACCACCATGATAGTAATTAAATTTATTCCTTTTGAAGTAGGGAAAAATTGGCTTTATGCAAAACTGTAACCATAGAGCTTTCCACCAGCCAAATATGCATATAGTATAGCTGTTGCATTCCATTACTCTCTATGTGTTACCTTGCCAGCATATTCCATGTGCTGACCCGTTTTCGGGCTGCAACGTTAATGTTGCAGACTTTTCAGACGACGATTAAGGAGTTTTTAGGTCATGGTTCTATACTCAGTGATGCCGTTGGAGTTGATGGACTCACTTATCTTCCAAGCCTTCCGCTGTTATTATTATTAGATGGCCTTAAGCCATATTTATTGTAATAAGTTCTCTTTTGAGACACTCGATGTAATAAGTGTGTGATTGCTACTCTGCTATAAATCCTCCGAGTACTGTGTGGTGTCAGCATTACTGATCCAGGGATGACACCGGAGCACAGAGATCAGACTGTTTGAGGTCTGGTCACTACACGCTCTTAACTCAACAACCATCACTCAAGACCACAATAGGTCCATCTCCTTTATTTTTGCGAGGCATCATATTTGTGTTGCCGCTTATCCTCCTACTAACTCTCGCCCGCGATGGCCTCGGTGTTCACACAAAACAAAAAAACATGTGTTGAATATGGTTAATCCTAAGGCGTCTCTCTCTCCCCCTCTCCTCCCTCTCTCTCTCTCTCTCGCTTTCTCTCACTCTCGCGATGAGAAATCTGTTGTTTTCCCATGTGACATTTTTCAGAGGTCTGCATGTGTAGTTATCGATATTTTATGGTGGGGTGTTTATTTGCAATCTGGATCACCGCCGGTATGAAAAAAACGGATCTTGCGCTATAAATTATAAGTTTGCTTCCATAACAATATTTTAAAAATATTTAATAGGTAAAATTAACATTGTATTTATATTCCACACATTTTTCTAATAAAATTTCATATATAATATGTTAAAATCGAAGTTACGGTTTAAAAGATATAGATAATTTAGAAAATCATTTGGTTTGACTCAAATATATTCCAAAATAATATTTAAAAATACTTAACAGGTAAAAATAATCTCATATTCATATTCTACATATTTTTTAATCAAATATCATATATAACATGTTCAAATCGGAGTTACGGTTTAAACGATATGGATGATTTTAAAAAGCATTTGTTTGACTTAAATATGATCCACGGATGAATTACCTAAAACATCAGGGAGGTTTTCGAAAAATGTAAAATAACGGTTCGGGTGTGACTTAAATCTGGACGGCGGGTTGATTTCAAGAAAAGACATGGACTTTTGTGTAAAATATGAAAATAATAGTTCGTTTTAACTTAAAACAGAACTGCGGGTTGACTTCTCTGAAATAGAGGGACTTTTATGAAAAATGTCATGATGGACGAAAGAAACCCAATTTACTTTATTATTACGTAAAGATTTTTGGGACTAACCTATTAAAAGGAGGCCCAGCCCAGAATTGCTGTTTTTTGCCTATTTCAGAGTTTCACAGAAAAAGAATATCAAACGGAGTCCAAACGGAATGAAACCTTCGGGAACGTGATTTTTGGAACGAACATGATCCAAGAGACTTGGACCCTACGTCAAGCAACCAACAGGGAAGCCACGAGGTAGGGGGCGCGCCTACCCCCCAAGGCGCACCCTCCACCCACGTGGGCCACCTGTTGCTCCACCGACGTACTTCTTCCTCCTATATATACCTACGTACCCCCAAACGACCAGATACGGAGCCAAAACCCTAAATACACCGCCGTAACTTTCTGTATCCACGAGATCCCATCTTGGGGCCTGTTCCGGAGCTCCGCCGGAAGGGGCATTGATCACGGAGGGCTTCTACATCAACACCATAGCCTCTCCGATGATGTGTGAGTACTTTACCTCAGACCTTCGGGTCCATAGTTATTAGCTAGATGGCTTCTTCTCTCTTTTTGGATCTCAATACAATGTTCTCCCCCTCTCTCATGGAGATCTATTCGATGTAATCTTCTTTTGCGGTGTGTTTGTTGAGATTGATGAATTGTGGGTTTAAGATCAAGTTTATCTATGAACAATATTTGAATCTTTTTTGAATTCTTTTATGTATGATTGGTTATCTTTGCAAGTCTCTTCGAATTATCAGTTTGGTTTGGCCTACTAGATTGATCTTTATTGCAATGGGAGAAGTGCTTAGCTTTGGGTTCAATCTTGCGGTGTCCTTTCCCAGTGACAGTAGGGGCAGCAAGGCACGTATTGTATTGTTGCCATCAAGGATAACAAGATGGGGTTTTTATCATATTGCATAAATTTATCCCTCTACATCATGTCATCTTACTTAAAGCGTTACTCTATTCTTATGAACTTAATACTCTAGATGCATGCTGGATAGCGGTCGATGTGTGGAGTAATAGTAGTAGATGCAGGCAGGAGTCGGTCTACTTGTCTCGGACGTGATGCCTATATAAATGATCTTACCTAGATATTCTCATAACTATGCTCACTTCTGTCAATTGCTCAACAGTAATTTGTTCTCCCACCATAATATACTTATGCTCTTGAGAGAAGCCACTAGTGAAACCTATGGCTCCCGGGTCTATTTTCCATCATATTAATCTTCCAACACTTAGTTATTTTCATTGCCTTTTATTTTACTTTGCATATTTATCATAAAAATACTAAAAATATTATCTTATCATATCTATCAGATCTCACTCTCGTAAGTGACCGTGTAGGGATTGACAACCCCTTATCGCGTTGGTTGCGAGGATTTATTTGTTTTGTGTACGTGCAAGGGACTCGCGTAGCCTCCTACTGGATTGATACCTTGGTTCTCAAATACTGAGGGAAATACTTACGCTACTTTGCTGCATCACCCTTTCCTCTTCAAGGGAAAACCAACGCGGTGCTCAAGAGGTAGCAATGACGCTGAAGCTAGCCGGGCTGATGATGTAGAGGTAATTATTCTTTCCTCCGGTTCAGATCCTCAGCCAACATAGAAAACCCATCAAGCAAACCGGAAAGTAAAATTTTCACACCCTCTAGCTTATCTGGATCCCAGTTTTCTTTTGAAGAAACAGCAGCGTGAAGCTTGTCGCACAACCTGGCATAGTGGCCAGGTGGTTACTTCATCCGGTTTACCAAACACGCCGGTTCGAAAATGCCGGCCAGAGGTTTCATCCATTCCTGACATATCTTATCCCAAGGCTGGTTATTTTCGGCAACCTCTTAATCCGTCTGACTCAAACTACCAGGGAACTTCCCATTCATCCTCTGGCGAATCGATAGGGACACAACTTCCACCTCTTAAGATTGTTCCTGGGTAAGCATACTACCCTTAACTTTTTATCCCTTGCACCTGTTGAATATACTAACCTTTATTTCCATTCATTTTAGAGCCAAAACTAGGCCTAGTAAAAAGGCCAAATGGACTACACCGGCTGATGATAACCCGGCCACTAAACCGGAACAGACCCCATAACAGTTTGAGGCGAATGTTGATGCTATTCTTGATGATCCGCCACCGGAACATCATGAAACCTTTGTTGAACAGATGGAAGATGATCTGACCGGCCATGCTACTAACCCGCCAAGTCCAGCCAAAGCTGTAGATAAACCGTAAAGCCCAGTCAAAGCGGCTGATGAACAATCGGACGATGTCATCGTTACTGGTTTAGGCTACACAACTCCTGGCAACCCCACTACTTTATCCAAACATAGTGCCAAGAAAGAATTTGCTGCTATGGATAAAGGCAAGTGGAAAACATATTTGGAAAGCTATGCCCACCTCAGCGCCCAAGATATCCACTCTGGGTTTTTAAACCGCTTGTACACAAGCCGCGACTATGAAGCCGGTTTAGTGAACCTGGTGAAAGAGCGATATGTGGTAAATACTGTTAACTCTGCATAATAGTTTCTCTTGTGTTTAATTTCCAATATCAATTCCAGTAGCCCCCAAGGGTCGGTTTATGATATCAACGTAAACCAGGACTTTGTAATACTTCAACTTTTCCTGCGTAGCCCCCAAGGGTCGGTTTATCTTTCCAGGATGAACCGGGACTTTAGAGTATGAATCTTGCAATTTTTGCTTGTGTAGCCCCAGGGACCGGTTTATACCTTTAGGATGAATCGGTATCTTTCTATCATGAAGCTTCCAAAATTCTTGATAATCATCGTTGTAATCCGATTGAGGAGGAACAAATCCATAACCTTGACTTGAGCAAATATGCATTAGCCCCCAAGTGCCAAGTGTATAATCTGTTATGTGCTTGGGACTTTAAAATGTCAGCTGATAAAAAGCAATATGCATTAGCCCCCAAGTGCCAAGTATATAACTTGTTAATATGCCCTACCAACTCATTAAATGTCTCTTGCAGGCTGATCTGAGCAAAAAGGAATCTCAAGTCGCCGACCTTCAGGAAAATATCAAGTCCTAGCAAGCAGAAACTTCCAAGGCTAAAGAAGAGCTGACTAGCGCTTTAACAACCATGGAACAACCAAAGGAAGCGTTAGCACAATGCGGTTGATGTAGTCGTACGTCTTCACGATCCGACCTATCAAGTACCGAACGTAGGACACCTCCGAGTTCAGCACACGTTCAGCCCGATGACGTCCCTCGAACTCCGATCCAGCCAAGTGTTGAGGGAGAGTTTCGTCAGCATGACGGTGTGGTGACGATGTTGATGTTCTACCGACGCAGGGCTTCGCCTAAGCACCGCTACAGTAATATCAAGGTGGACTATGATGGAGGGGGGCACCGCACACGGCTAAAGGATCAAACGATCAATTGTTGTGTCTATGGGGTGCCCCCTTTCCCCCGTGTATAAAGGAGCAAAGGGGGGTGCGGCCGGCCAGGGAGAGGGCACGTCAGGAGGAGTCCTACTCCCACCGGGAGTAGGACTCCCCCCTTCCTAGTTGAAATAGGATTCGGGAGAAGGAAAGAGAGAGGAGAAGAAGGAAAGAGGGGGCCGGCCCCCCTTGCCCTAAACCAATTCGGTTTGGGCCTTGGGGGCGCGCGCCCCACACTCCCCTTGCTTCCCTCTATTTCCACTAAGGCCCGTATAGGCCCATTAAGCTCCCGGGGGGTTCCGGTAACCTCCCGGTACTCCGGTAAAATCCTGATTTCACCCGGAACACTTCCGACATCCAAACATAGGCTTCCAATATATCAATCTTCATGTCTCGACCATTTCGAGACTCCTCGTCATGTCCTTGGTCACATCCGGGAACCTTCGGTACATCAAAACATATAAACTCATAATATAACCGTCATCGTAACGTTAAGCGTGCAGACCCTATGGGTTCGAGAACTATGTAGACATGACCGAGACACATCTCCGGTCAATAACCAATAGCGGAACCTGGATGCTCATATTGGCTCCCACATATTCTAAGAAGACCTTTATCGGTCAAACCGCACAACAACATACGTTGTTCCCTTTGTCATTGGTATGTTACTTGCCCGAGATTCGGTCGTCGGTATCTCAATAACTAGTTCAATCTCATTACCGACAAGTCTCTTTACTCGTTCCGTAATACATCATCCCGCAACTAACTCATTAGTTGCAATGCTTGCAAGGCTTAAGTGATGTGCATTACCGAGAGGGCCTAGAGATACCTCTCCGACAATCGGAGTGACAAATCCTAATCTCGAAATACGCCAACCCAACAAGTACCTTCGGAGACACCTGTAGAGCACCTTTATAATCACCCAGTTATGTTGTGACGTTTGGTGGCACACAAAGTGTTCCTCTGGTAAACGGGAGTTGCATAATCTCATAGTCATAGGAACATGTATAAGTCATGAAGAAAGCAATAGCCACAAACTAGACGATCAAGTGCTAAGCTTACGGAATGGGTCAAGTCAATCACATCATTATCCTAATGATGTGATCCCGTTAATCAAATGACAACTCTTTGTCGATGGCTAGGAAACATAACCATCTTTGATCAACGAGCTAGTCAAGTAGAGTCATACTAGTGACACTCTGTTTGTCTATGTATTCACACATGTATCATGTTTTTGGTTAATACAATTCTAGCATGAATAATAAACATTTATCATGATATAAGGAAATAAACAATAACTTTATTATTGCCTCTAGGGCATATTTCCTTCACATACACTGTTGATAAGTTGCCTGGGCACTCTTAAGCCCGAAGGGCATAGACACATAGCAGAAGGCTCCAAATGGAGTGATGAAAGCTGTCTTCTCCTGGTCCTTGACTGCCATCTTGATCTGATGATAACCTGAATAAGCATCCAGAAAACTCAAACGCGCTCAACCCGCCGTAGCATCGATGATCTGATCAATACGGGGGAGAGCAAAAGGGTCAGCTGGACAAGCTTTGTTTAAATCGGTGTAATCCACACACATACGCCAGGTGCCGTTCTTTTTTAGTACAAGCACCGGGTTGGCCAACCACTCCGGGTGAAAAACTTCCACAATGAACCTGGCCGCCAAGAGCCGGGCCACCTCTTCTCCAATGGCCTTGCGCCTTTCCTCGTTGAACCATCGAAGAAATTGCCTGACCGGCTTAAACCTTGGATCAATATTGAGAGTGTGCTCAGCGAGTTCTCTCGGGACACCCGGCATGTCAGAAGGTTTCCATGCAAAGATGTCCCGGTTCTCATGGATGAACTCGATGAGCGCGCTTTCCTATTTTGGATCCAAGTTGGCACTGATGATGAACTGCTTGGATGAGTCGCCGGGCACAAAATCAACCATCTTGGTGTCATTAGCTGACTTGAATTTCAACACCGGTTCATGCTCCGTTGTTGGCTTCTTTAAAGACGTCATGTCTGCCGGGCAACATTATCTTTATAAAACTTTAGCTCCTCTATTGCACAAACAGACTCAACATATGCAGCATCTCCTTCTTCACACTCCAGGGCTATTTTCCGGCTTCCATGTACTGTAATGGTGCCCTTATAACCCGGCATCTTGAGCTGCAGATACACATAACACGGTCGAGCCATGAACTTGGCGTAAGCCGGCCGTCCAAACAAAGCATGATATGGGCTTTTGATCTTAACCACCTCAAAGGTTAATTTCTCCGCTCTGGAATCATATTCATCCCCAAAGGCTACTTCCAGTTCAATCTTCCCAACTGGGTATGCCGACTTGCCAGGTACCACACCATGAAAAACAGTGTTGGATTGCTTAAGACTCTTATCAGTCAACCCCATCCGATGAAATCTCTCATAGTAGAGGATGTTGATGCTACTGCCTCCATCCATGATAACTTTAGTGAATTTATATCCACCAACCTGAGGCACTACTACCAAGGCCATGTGACCCGGATTATCAACCCGGGGAGGATGATCCTCTCTACTCCACACAATAGGCTGTTCTGACCACCGTAAGTAACACGGAATCGCCGGCTCAACGGCATTGACCGCCCTCTTGTGAAGCTTCTGGTCCCTCTTGCACAAGCTAGTGGTAAATACAAGATATTGCCCAATATTCGGTTGTTTTGGGTTGCTCTGATATCCGGATTGCTGCTGATTACCTTGGTCGGGTTGTGGATTATAACCTCCCTGGTTACCTACATGTCCCTGACCGTGAAAGCCGCCTCCACCTGAGCCGGCGCCCGGGCCATGAAAGCTGCCTCCACCTGAACCGCCGCCAGGGCCGTGACTTCCATCAAATGCATTTGAATTTTTAAACGCCTTCATGATTGTACAGTCCTTCCACAGATGGGTGGCCGGCTTCTCCCGAGTGCCGTGTCTTGGACAAGGTTCATTCAATAGTTGCTCAAGGGTGGGACCTGACCCGCCCGACTGAGGGGGTTGCCTAACCTTGCGCCGTTGATTGTTTCCCTGCGCATTGGTGTTAGCCACAAATTCGTCAGCCTTACATTTATTACCTCCTTGATTTGTCGGGTTATGCTGGTGACACTTGCCGTTGCCGTTCTTCTTTCCCTTCCCTGTCTTTTCTTCATCAGACACAGGGTCCTTAGTACTATCAGAATCAGCATACTTGATGAGAGCCGCCATCAACTGGCACATGTCATTGCAGTCACGTTTAAGCCGCCCCAGCTTCTGCTTCACAGGTTCAAAACGGAAATTTTTCTCCAACATTAAGACTGCCGAGCCGGCATCCATCTTATCAGATGAATGAATTATCTCCTTGACCCGGCGCACCCAATGGGTTGTGGAGTCACCTTCCTCTTGTTTACAATTAGTCAGGTCCACGATTGACATAGGTTGTTTGCATGTGTCCTTGAAGTTCTGAATGAACCGGGCTTTTAACTCCGCCCATGAGCCGATGGAATTGGGGGGCAATCCTTTTAGCCAAGTGCGAGCTGTTCCATCCAACATCATAGTGAAATACTTAGCCATTGCCGCGTCATTGACCTCCAACAACTCAATTGCCATCTCATAACTCTCAATCCAGGCCCCAGGCTGTAAGTCAGCCGTGTAATTAGGCACCTTACGAGGCCCCTTGAAGTCTTTTGGCAAGCGCTCATTACGTATGGCCGTCACCTCCGGTTTTCGTGGCCACTCCTGCCTCAACCGAGGTTGCTGGATAAGCCGGAAACATCTGATGAGCCGCCTGCTCTGCTGCTAGTTGAACCGCGCGCTCAACTTCTTGTCGGATCCTCTCCTGATCCGCTAAGTTAAGGGCTCTAGCCTATACCGTCTCATGCCTACGCGGCCGGTTGCAGCGTTGAGCATTGCTTGACATATTAGTTGAGTCCATATGCCTACTGTAGCTTGGGCTTCGGCTCGGGCGAGGTGTTGAATGGATTCTGTCTCGACTGTAAGAGTACGCGTCCTGCTGCGCCAGAGCCGTCTGAAGAAGTTCTCTCACCCTGCGTGTTTCGATTGCCGTCGGGGAGTCACCTTCCATCGGGAGAGTCGCCAAACAAGCCGACGCAGCAATGAGATTTTCCAAAGGATTGGAGAAGTGACCCGGTGGTGTCGGCGTATAATGAGGCGGAGCAGTGTATATGCGAGGCGGCTCCACGGTCTACGGCTGAACCGGTGCTCCGGACGTCGCGATTCTATTTGCCTCCGGCAGGTTACTTGTCCCGGCCCCAGTATATTAAAAAGGTTCCTAGGATCGAGCGTCAGAGGTAGACGTGACTGAGTTTTCTGATGCCTTCTCCTCATGACTTCGTTTGACGCGTTCAGATCCACTGACAACCGGAAGGTCTCTACTTGAAGCTGCTGAGCACGGGCGTCCAACGCCGCCCGTTCCGCGGCCATCCTGACTTCTTCTGCTGCTAAATTGTCTTTGGCTTATACCATCTCTTCGCGTACCCGTGCAACCTCCGCGTCATGCTGAACTTTATCCGCCGGCTCCACCACGACAGTCAACAGAGCTGTCAACTTATCCGTGAGATCCATTAGTATCTGTGCCGGGGGGCGCGCAGGGTCTCCTGACCCGGCCGCTGCCGACCCGGTGGTTGTTGCTGCTGCAGCTGTAGAGTTCTGTCCGGGCTGAGTGCTTGCCATGAAGACTCCGTCTCGATTCGGCAGCTCAAAGGGGTCCGGAATACTGCTGCCATCAGCACAGCCCCCGAGCATGCCATCCTCCAGCTGATACAAAGAATTTGTCTCACCTGTTGATGATGTAGCGTTGGAACAGATGGTCGTCTCACCACCATCCACCGATTCCTCCGAGTATTCACCTCCATGGATGCAACCCACAAAAACACGCCTTACAGCGGGTCGGGCCTGGGCGGGCCTCGCGAGCTGAGCCGTCTCGATGATGTTGGTGCAGACGTCCGGCTCAGGGCCCGATTCACCGATCCGGCCAATGAAGACATGAATCCCGCCGAAGGGGACCCGGTACCCGTACTCTATTGAGCCGGCCTCGGGGCCCCAGCCTTCGTCGTCGATGTAGAGCTTGCCGCGACGACTCTTGGTCATCCGGCCCACAACGTATCCCTTGAGACCTTCGAAGTTGCCCTTCAAGAACTCAAATCCACCGTGCGTTGGCCCCACGGTGGGCGCCAACTGTCATGGAATTGTCATGGCAGATGTCCTAGCAAAAGGACTTAGTCGTAGGGCCATCACAACTAGGAAGCTTAAAGGGGTTAATCGGGACAAAGGACACGAGAGGTTTTATACTAGTTCAACCCCTTACGATGAAGGTAAAAGCCTATGTCTAGTTGTGTTAATATTGCTGGGGTTTCGAACACCAAGAGGCTAGTTCGCCGGCTTGGTTATCGATCTCTTGTTTCTTGCCCTAAGCCGCCACTGGGTCGTCCCCTTATATACACGGGTTGAGGCCTGGTGGCCTACAGAGTCCCGGCCGGCTCATAAAACGTGTCCGGCTCAGTGACTTCTTTTACATGACTTTCTTTACAAGCCTTTCCTTACATACGGCGGTTTACAATATTGGGCCTTAAGCCGCCTCTAGGCCTTAGGCCTTCTATAATCTTTAATAAACTATCGTCGTGAATGTTTATTAGGCTTCCTTTGTGACCCGCCATTGGGGCTGACCCGGCCCCTCCTGGGCGGGTCATAGCTGATAGCTATATCCCCAACACCCCCACTTCACAAAAATTTGCCGTTTTATTCGCCCTCTTTTTCGTTCGTCGTTTTCTTGCCGGATCTGTTTTTGTGTGCAATCTTGTTTGCCATTATTGTCATTATGGATAGTTCTTCCTCTATTGCATGCACCCCCGAGAACGAGGTTCTCAACTTTAAACAAAGGGGAGGAGAAAATTTAAAAGATGCTTGGTATAGAATTTGCAATGCACATAATAGATCTATCTGTAAGCAATCTACCGTTGTTCTTCTTCGTTGTTTTTATGTAGGCATCACCACTTGGTATTGATTCGTCCTTGATATGATTACCGATGGAAATTTCTTGATGTGTCCCTTTCTTGATGGTTTTAATGCTATGGGAAATTTGGTAGGCTCACCACCTCTTATGATTAATAAAACAACTTCGACTCTTGTGCATGTCATGGAAAGATTAGATGATATTGAAAAGAAAATGCTTACTGAAGAGCATATTGAAAACTTGGATAAAAAGATGCATAATTTTTCTACTAAGATTGGGTCAAAAGCGGGAGAAGTTTTTAAGTTGTTAAAAGAAAAGGGGACCATAATTCATGAACGAATTGAAGAAAGCCCGTCCCGGATTGATAAAATGGAAGAAATCTTTAGTAATTTAAGCACGGATTTTGCTTCCGCTAAAACTATTGAAAAAACTGCCGTAAAGATTGGCAAGACTACTCAAGTTACTAAGAATAGGGGTGCAACTTCTAGTAATAACAATAAAGAGGATCTTAAGATGATTGGTATTCACCCTGATTTTGTTGAAGTTATAAGAGATCCCTTGGGCAAAAATGAATTCTTTAAATTTTTTCCTAGGAGTATTGTCATTGAAAAACTTTATGCTAAATTTTTGAAGAATTCTAAGTGTTTGATTAAAGAGTTGGAGAAGGATGACAAAACTTAGATCCTCTGCCTTATGCCTAGCTAGGGGGCGTGGAACAATAGCGCTTGTTGGGAGGCTACCCAATGAATAAAATTTATTTTTCTTTTTGCTTTCTGTTCTTGAGTGTTTGCACAATTATGCTACTTTTATGATTGTGTTTTGTGTGTTTTAATTAGTGTTTGTGCCACGTAAAGCCTTTAGATCTTCTTGGGTGATAGTTGTTTGATCTTGCCGAAAAATAGAAACTTTCACGCTCATGAAAATAATTTTCATTTTTATCCAGAGCATGATAAAATGCCAATTCTTTTTTAAGTAGATTAATATACAAATTTCTTAGGTTGTCCTAATGTTTCAGGATTTTTGGAGTTACAGAAGTATTTGAGATATCCAGATTACTACAGACTGTTCTGTTTTTGATAGATTCTGTTTTCTTTGCATTGTGCCCTTGTTTTGATGATTCCATGGTTTTATTTCAAGAGTTTTTGCCATAGAAAATTTGGAATATAGTAGATATAATGCAAGAATAAAATATGAATGGGTTGCAACAGTAATTATAGTAGTGATTTGCTTTCTTATACTAACGGATCTCACGAAGGTTTTGTTGAGTTTTGTGTGATTGAAGTTTTCAAGTTTTGGGTGATGTTACGATGGATGAAGGAATAAGGAGTAAGAAGAGCCTAAGCTTGGGGATGACCATGGCATCCCAAGCTATTAGCCAAAGAGAAGCAAGCAACTAAGCTTGGGGATGCCCCGTGTGGCATCCCGTCTTTCTTATAACGACCATCGGTATTTTACTAGAAGCTATATTTTTATTTGTCACATACTATGTGTTTTGCTTGGAGCGTCTTGTATGATTTGAGTCTTTGCTTGTTTTTCTTGGTGTTTTAAGTCGTGAATCCTTGCTAGACACACTTGTTTGAGAGAACCAAAATTATGCCATGACTTGTTAGAATTGCTCTCTATGCTTCACTTAAATTTTTATGAGCTATGGATTTCCTCTAATGCTTCACTTATATCTTTTTTATCACGGTGTGCTTTAGTATTTTTGAAGAAATGCTCTCTTGCTCCACTTAGATTTAATTGAGAGTTAGTGACATTTTCAAGAAATTCTCTCTTGATTCACTTAAATTAATTTGAGAGAAAGAAAAAAATTATGCTCGTGATCTTCACTTATATTTGTTTGAGCTTATCAAAACCAACACATGAAAATCAGTTCCAAAGTGGTAGATATCCAAGAAGGATATAATAAAAACTTTTATTAAGATCATTGGACAAAATAAACTTGATTGTTAGTAATAGTTTTGAGATATGATGATGTGATATATGAGTCATGTTGATGAGTAATTATGATTTGGTAATAATATTGGTGTTAAGGTTTGTGATTCCCTATGCAAGCATGAAAGTCAATAGTTATGCAATGAAATTAGATCCTACTTGTGGTGCATTATTCGGTGTTAATTATGCTTAATGTTCGCTTATGAGATTATTCGTTTCTTGGTTGGTCGCTTCTCAATCTTTTGCTAGCCTTCATTTTGCACTAAGTATGATCACTACTTGTGCATCCAAAATCCTTTAAACCAGTTTTTCCACATGAGTTCACTATATCTACCTATATGAGGTATTCTTTTGTCATTCTAAGCAAATTTGTATGTGCCATCTCTAATTTTCAAAATAAATTTCTCTTTTGTGTGCTCGTACCGCTCGCGAGGCGGTGGGGGGTGGCCAATATTTTCCATGCTAGATGTGTTATTCTCACGATGAATGTTTATTCACTTGTCATTGCACGAGAGTAAGGCAAAGGTATTAGGGATGCCCAGTCCCAAAATGAAACATGAATTTACTATATGTTTTCCAATAATAAATTCCCTAGAAAGTGTTGTTATGGAAGGCACCTGTAGATACGGTTAGCCATGGAAAGTGAAAGTATGGTTGAAAAAGGAATAAACTTTATTTTCTATTTGGGAACCGCCTATGATATATCTAGCATGGAAAGTGTTGGGAGCTCTAAGTCGTTTTTGTTGGTGGGAAAAGTATGCCTCTCAAAATGTTTTTATCTCTCAATTTTCACTCTGAGCTCTGGCACCTCTACCTACTTCCCTCTGGGAAGGGCCTTTATTTTACTTTATGCAATTTTTATTTTTAATTTGAGTCTCCATCTTCTCTTATAAAGCACCAACTAGGGGGCACTATGATCGTACTTGAGCATTGGGTGTAGCTAATATGCGAGTGTGTTTCATGAATGGATCAATGATTGAGCATGATGGACTAGGGATAACTTATTTTAGCATTGATATTTTGAAAGACATGGTTGCTTGTTGATATGCTTGAGTATTTAAGTCTCATGTCAAAACTAGACTATTGATTTGAAAAATATAAAAGTCTAAATCTCCATGCTACAAAGAAAAGAATATGAGATGACATGTTAGGCAGCATTCCACATCAAAAATTCTGTTTTTATCATTTACCTACTCGAGGACGAGCAGGAATTAATCTTGGGCATGCTGATACGTCTCCAACGTATCTATAATTTTTTATTGTTCCATGATGTTATATTATCATTCTTGGATGTTTTATAACCATTTTATAGTAATTTTATATCATTTTTGGTACTAACCTATTGACATAGTGCCAAGTGCTAGTTGCTTTTTTCTACATGTTTTTTACATCGTAGGAAATCAATACCAAACGGAGTCCAAACGCAGCGAAACTTTTTGTGGATATTTGGACCAGAAGACATCCAGTGGGTCGGAGAAGCGCCTGGGGGGTGCTCCGAGGGGAGCACAACCTTGGGTGCCTCCCGAACTGACTCTTTTCTCTATAAATACCCCAATATTCTAGAAACCCCAGGGGAGTTGACGAAAATCAATTCCAGCCGCCGCAGAGTCCAGAACCACACTACAAGAAATATGTCAACTTGTGACCCTCACTATTGGCCGCTGAAAGGTCATAGTTTTTCATTTGCGACCTTTTTGTGACCAAAAACAGAAGGTCAAAAGCTGGCGGTCTTAAACTGAAATTAGTGACCTTCTTTGTGATATGTAAAAGGTCGTTGGTTCCATGACCAAATTTTTGGTCACTAGCAACCTCCCCAGACCACGTAGGCATCCAGCGTGGCAAGCTGATGTGGCACAAGAATCAGCCCGGTCCGATTCGGTGTTTTACATGGGCCGAGCCCAACAATTCAGCCTATTTGTTTTTTCTCATATTAATTTTGGTCAGGTAGATGGGCCAAGCCCAAAAATTAAGCCTTCTCATTTTTGGGCCATGGCCTTTTCGGCTAGACAGTTTTATTTTTCTTTTTTCAAAAAAATCCTCTAGTTAGATGGGTCCCATTGGTCAAATTCTAGTAAGTGGGCCCCTTTTTTTCAATGCATTTTTCTTCTGATTTTGATTTGATAGTAAATAAATAATCAACATTTAAATCAACAAACATAAAACATAAGGAATACTTCAAGTAACAGCAACCAGAATCAATCTGTATACAGTGACAATCAATGTTACAATCTCTACAAATATTGGGATCCTGCTCCAGACATCGCACAGGTACAAATTCTACTAGTGTAATAACACTTATACAAGTAGAATCACTGTTAAACATATGCAGTGACAATTGGCACAAACTGGGCCCCTGCTCCAATCATATGAAACATATGCACGACTCAATGGGCAACCATACTTGACTAGGCCATGACCTTCATTACACTGGACTAACAGAATGACAATATGAACTGTCATCATGCCTTCCGCGGTCGCCCTGTTACATGAACCAGAAGAGAAGAATCAAAACTTTTGGGGCCAATATATTATGAACAAACCAATCAAAAAACAAACAATTTCTTTAGAATGATAAGACAAATTCAGCTAGTACAATGCTTTCATTCTCCAGCAAGTTAAAATGAGATAATCATTCATACAAGAAGGTGATGAAAGAAAATAGAGCATTTTACTCATAGCATGCAAAGTATTAATATTCTGACAAACATATGCAAGTGTAAATGTCAACTATCTTACACCCAAATGAATGACTGCTTGTGGAAGAAATATGTTAAACCAGGTTAGTTGTAACGGAGAGGGGCTGACTTACATTGGCCGTAGTGGTCGATTGTGGCCTGAACAAATCTGTTGTAGTCGTCGGGGTATGCGACGTCCCCGGGGAGAATGATCACGTTCGGCGCGCCGAGCTCGAAGGCATGGTTGGCGGCCTGCCACAGGCTCCACTCCTCTTTGCTACCAGGGCAAGGCATGCCCCCTTGGCGGTGTACTGGTAAGCTAGTTTCTGCATGCAGAAGAGAAGATCCCAAGTTGTTTGGAGTTAACAACGAAAGTACTGTATAATGTTTAGAACATGTATATTCAATATGACAAGTAGAAAAGCAGAGTTCTAGCAGAGTAGCATAAGAAGCAGAGGAATTCTGATTCTATAACAAGAGGAAACGGAGTTGTCCTGTGCAACAAGAGGAATTCTGATTCTGTAACAAGAGGTAGAATTAGCATCACTAGCTCTGTTGCTGTTGTTTGCATATTACATAAGTAGTTGTCTGCCTAAGCAAATAGAGAGGTATATGCAGCAAGAACACGCAATGTGATGACACTATGAGTGCACTATAACTCTGGAAGTAAAAAAGAACATAAATTCATTTGGGCTGATTTGTACATAGCCAAGAAAAACTTCTTACAAATAAATTCATGGAAGCGTATCATCCTTTTAGTCCCTCACCCATATCTCCTAGTAGTATTACATAATGCCTAGTGAGTGATCTAGCAATGTACTGTACAAGAGAGTATATATGTATACGGATTCCTGCAGCCAGCTTCTATCAGTAACATGCATGTATATATTGAAGTAAACGTAACAGAGAGTATCTTTGGAAACATTCAAAATATATTCAATGTTGGAGCTGCATCTTACAACTCAAGGAGCCACATGAAATCCATGGAAGGACCTTACTGTGACAATTCACTTGTATAGTCCTGCCTCATGTGCATAATGCCGTTGCAAACAATTTAGATAGTGTATATATATAGATAGAAAGAAGCGCTTGATCAACAAGCTGCTGTAATAGTGTGTATATATAGATAGATAGTGCACCAATAATTTTTTAGAAGGTAACTGAACTTCTGTGCACACATTTAGATAGAAAGAAGCGCTTGATCAACAAGCTGCTGTAATAGTGTGTGTGTGTGTGTGTGTGTGTATATATGTACATTCTAACAACATGAATGTTCCATCAGGCCATGATCAACTACTCCAAACCATTACATGCTTTGCAAGAAAATAATAGAAAAAGTAATCAGCAGATGACACAATGAACAAGTGAAGGCTTTAAATATCTCCCTGTCAAAGAATCAAGTCAATGAAGGCATGCAGTACAAGGAGGAGCAGCCTTGCATCATCCTTTGCTCAGATCAACACTAGAAAGTGTGCTGCTAAAGCTTGATCAGAACCCGCATGACACAACCTCTCTGTCCCCCACCTCAACTCACCCATGCCGCTACTGCAGTTGGATGTAAGTGTGTAAATACAACATACTTTGCATCATGTATCTAGACTATAGAATCTTGTAGCTAGCAGTACATGAATTCAACTCAATAGTATAATAAACATCCGCTGGAAGTTGTCAAATTAATTCATTCTCTGCTAATTGCCAGAGCAAGTGTTGTAGATAGGATGGTGGTGTCATCCACAATAAGATAATATTGCTCCTACTAAAATACCATTCATTTAGTATGAAAATAACAAGCTTAGCAAAATATAACATTTCATTGAGCACAAGCTTGACTCGTATGACCAACAATTTACTGATTAAAATCACCAATCAGGAACTAAATGACAACTTAAGAAGAAAAACAGCAGGCATCAAAGTCTCAGGCGCATATGGTGGATGCAATGATCAGCGGCGTTTTGACAAGGTGGGATGTGAAACTAACCAATGACAGCATACTAATTGCGACTGACAGATACAATCGGTGGTCTTGGGGGGTTTAACATGTGGATTCTCGCAAAGCCATATAAAATATTCTAGTAAGATATCTCTCGCTGGAAAAGTTTCCATGCATAACCAAACATGCGACCTTCATTTCTTTCCATTGTTTTTATTCCTCTGTTTTGCCACTAGCTGCTAATCATGTTCCTCTACTTTTTTGCTTTCCTCTGTTTTACAAGGCTCTATTCCAAACAGGCCCTAACCAATGTTTTGAGTGGCATGACATGACAAGCTGTAGAAATCTAGGCCATGGATAGGAGAGGAATGAGGTTGTCTTACTGATTGAGGCACATCCTCCCAGCAGACCGGACGCAGCCGACCACCTCGAAGCATCCTAAGCAATAATCGGCAATGGCATCAGCAAGCTGAGAGGAACAGCGGCGGCGGCGGTAACTAGCAAGGAAGACGATGGATACGGACCGAGGAGGCAGGAGACGGGGTAGTGCTGTGGGAAGTCGATGTGGTGGACCCCGTCGATGGCGTAGATCTCCTGGTAGAAGTCCTCCATGGCGGCGACGGTGTCGGGGTCGGGCACCTTGGAGGCGGCGTGGATCCAGGGCAGCCGATGACCGGCGACGGCCAGGAGCGGCCCTCCACGCGCTTGGTGCCGTGCACCAGCAGCGATGCCCATGACTAGTGCATCGTCAGGCAGGGGTTCCGCAGCCCCCCACTGCCTCCCCCCGAGCGCCCTCCGCGCATCGCCGCTCGTAGTGGTCCATAGAGGAGAGTAGAGGAGAGGGTGGCGGTGGCCGGAATCGAATCGGGGTTGGATTGGAGCAGCGGCGGCGCAGGAACGGCGAGGAGGGACTTGGCATCGGGGCGGCGCGCTGCAAGGCCCGGAGATGCGGGGAGGGAGGGACGCGGTCGGCGGCGGTGGGTGAGGAGGATGGCGAGGTCGGCGGTGGGTGGGAGAGGACGCCGAGATCGGGAGGGGCGCGGGTACGGGGAGGAGGCGGCGGCGGCGGGGAGATTGGGAGCAGGGAGAGGGGTGCGATGGGGGGATCTGATCTAGGGTTTGGGCTGTGGGGGGGTATCACCAATTCGTATGCATTTCTGATCTTTCTATCTATTTTTAATTATTTTTCGAGTGGCTGAAATGAGTTTTTTTGTGTGAAGGAACTACCATATATTTGTTGCAAAATTGGACCGAATCATTTTTCTAAAATACTAGGCCATAGTTAATTCACAATTGACCAAATGGTTGGGTGTCAAAAGCCTTGATTCACCTCTGGTGAAAAAGACAAATTTCCATCGATTCAGTAGGAAGCGGGTCAAATTTGAACTGTAGCCGCCTCATAGTTTGCTCTTTATTTTTTCAAAAAATCATTTCTAGGTACATAACTATCTATTTTATCATAGAAACATCAAAAGGTTTCCAAGATTCAACAACTAGCTAGGAACGGTCAAGCCCGCCGTTTTGCCCGCATTTTGAAACGGGCATAAAAAATTAAAAAAATTAAAAATTTGGAAAACCTTCGCATTGTGTCATCATATGTGACCAAGTTTCCAGGAAAAATAATAATTTTGAAATACGGCAATTATTTAAAAAAAGTGTTCTCAGAAATGAGCTATCATGCGTGAAGATTCATGGATTTCAAGCCAAATGATCAATCTTATGGCCACATTCATGGCATAGTTTGTTCAAATGATCTCATATTGTGCACAAGAGTGCATCTTGTAATTCCAAACAATGTTTCCTAAGGGAGTTTTCATTTTCTTTGCACGGAAAATTCATTTTCTATTTTTCGAGTGCCCGAAATGAGTTTTTTGTGAAGGAACTACCATATATTTGTTGCAAAATTGGACCAAATCATTTTTATAAAATACTAGGCCATGTTTAATGCACAATTGACAAAATGGTTGGGTGTCAAAAGCTTTGATCCATCTCTAGTGAAAAAGACAAATTCCCGCCGATTCAGCAGGAAGCGGGTCAAATTTGATCTGTAGCTGCCTCATAGTTTGCTCTTTATTTTTTCCAAAAATCATTTCTAGGTACATAACTATCTATTTAATCAGATAAACAACAAAAGGTTTCCAAGATTCAACAACTAGCTAGGAACGGTCAAGCCCGTCGTTTTGCCCGCATTTTGAAACGGGCATAAAAAAATTAAAAAAAAATTAAAAAAATGGAAAACCTTCGCATTGTGTCATCACATGTGACCAAGTTTCCAGGAAAAATAATAAACTTGTAACACGGCAATTATTTTTAAAAAGTGTTCTCAGAAATGAGCTATCATGCGTGAAGATTCATGGCTTTCAAGCCAAATGATCAATCTTATGGCCACATTCATGGCATAGTTTGTTCAAATGATCTCATATTGTGCACAAGAGTGCATCTTGTAATTCCAAACAATGTTTCCTAAGGGAGTTTTCATTTTCTTTGCACGGAAAATTCATTTTCTATTTTTCGAGTGCCCGAAATGAGTTTTTTGTGAAGGAACTACCATATATTTGTTGCAAAATTGGACCAAATCATTTTTATAAAATACTAGGCCATGTTTAATGCACAATTGACAAAATGGTTGGGTGTCAAAAGCTTTGATCCATCTCTAGTGAAAAAGACAAATTCCCGCCGATTCAGCAGGAAGCGGGTCAAATTTGATCTGTAGCTGCCTCATAGTTTGCTCTTTATTTTTTCCAAAAATCATTTCTAGGTACATAACTATCTATTTAATCAGATAAACAACAAAAGGTTTCCAAGATTCAACAACTAGCTAGGAACGGTCAAGCCCGTCGTTTTGCCCGCATTTTGAAACGGGCATAAAAAAATCAAAAAAAAATTAAAAAAATGGAAAACCTTCGCATTGTGTCATCACATGTGACCAAGTTTCCAGGAAAAATAATAAACTTGTAACACGGCAATTATTTTTAAAAAGTGTTCTCAGAAATGAGCTATCATGCGTGAAGATTCATGGCTTTCAAGCCAAATGATCAATCTTATGGCCACATTCATGGCATAGTTTGTTCAAATGATCTCATATTGTGCACAAGGGTGCATCTTGGAATTCCGAACAATGTTGCCTAAGGCATTTTTCATTTTCTTTGCATGGAAAAATCATTTTCTATTTTTTGAGTGCCCGAAATGAGTTTTTTGTGTGAAGGAACTACCATATATTTGTTGCAAAATTGGACCAAATCATTTTTCTAAAATACTAGGCCATGTTTAATGCACAATTGAAAAAATGGTTGGGTGTCAAAAGCTTTGATCCATCTCTGGTGAAAAAGACAAATTCCCGCCGATTTAGTAGGAAGCGGGTCAAATTTGAACTGTAGCTGCCTCATAGTTTGCTATTTATTTTTTCCAAAAATCATTTCTAGGTACATAAGTATATATTTAAGCATAAATACATGGTTTGGTGGTGATACGTTGAGGTTTGGACGGTGGCCCAGGGCCCCAACTCCAAAGCGCGTAGACTCGCATGCCCGCCGTGTGGTCACTGCGTGACTGTGGTGTTGCCATGCGTTCTGGGAAGCCTAGGCATGTCTAGTAGGTTTGGCACTCCCCAGGTAGATGCTTGGAAGAAAATAACAACCGAAGAATCTCACGAGGAGACCGAACAATGCTCAAACATGAATTAGCACCCCAAGTGTGTGATTAGTGGTACAGGAAATGCACATGGCCAATGGGCCTGAGTTTTGGCCGAGGATGATCATCTACTAAGAACACTATATTGGAAAATTTGAAGCTCAAATGGAGGATCCTAGGTGTCACTTGCTTTGCAATGTACCACACTGGACAGAAATATGAATGTTGAAGCCACACTCACATGTATTATTAGATGGGGCTCAAATTTTGTGGAGAGCAATGATTTGGGAATATAGAAGATGTGGCAAAAATTCAGCTCATTAGCATATGCCTAGCTAGTACTTCCTTCACAACAGTTCGAGTTGAACAAAAACTTTGAAAATTTGCCGAGGAAGATTTACCAGGCAAATGGAGTTGAATATTGTCATGAGGCAATGATTTGGATAGTAAAGAATGCCAATTTTTTTTGGGAATTTTGGGAATGACAGAAATATAGATTGCTTCACAACGTAGGGCAAAAATTGACACATGGACATGACACATAGGCAAAACTGATGAGGTGGCGCCTAGTCATAGAAATAAGTACCAATGCATCCACGTTCACAACCTCATGACCATTTATATTGGTCGTAATCAGGTAGAAATAAGGTCATTGGTGCCTCTTGTCTGCTTTGTGACCATTTGGTGTAAGCAATTTCAGGGTTTGAGCCCTTCCAAGCGAAATGGCCGTGGATTTACGACCAATTCAGCTAGGGTCACTAAGAGGAGGTCACTAGTTGACATATTTCTTGTAGTGCCACCAGATCCAATCTAGACACCATCTCGGAGGGGGTGCATCATGTCCATTGGTGCCTCTCCGATGATGCTTGAGTAGTTCTTTTTAGACCTACGGGTCCGTAGTTAGTATCTAGATGGCTTCCTCTCTCTCGTTTGATTCTCAATACAATGGTCTCTTGGAGAGCCGTATGATGTAACTATTTTTGCGGTGTGTTTGTTGTGATCGGATGAACTTTGAGTTTATGATCAGATCTATCTTTTTATCCATGAAAGTTATTTGAGTCTTCTTTGATCTCTTATATGCATGATTGCTTATAGCCTCATATTTCTTCTCCGATATTTGGGTTTTGTTTAGCCAACTTGATCTACTTATCTTGCAATGGGAAGAGGTGCTTTGTGATGGGTTCGATCTTACGGTGCTTGATCCCAGTGACAGAAGGGGAACCGACACGTATGTATCATTGCCATTAAGGATAACAAGATGGGGTCTATTTCTACATAAATAGCTCTTGTCTACATCATGTCATCGTTCTTATTGCATTACTCCATTTCTCCATGAACTTAATACACTAGATGCATGCTGGTTAACGGTCGATGTGTGAAGTAATAGTAGTAGATGCAGGCAGGAGTCGTTCTACTAATCTTGCACGTGTTGCCTACGTAATGATCATTCCCTGGATATAGTCACGATTATTTGAAGTTCTGTCAATTGCTCAACAGTAACTTGTTTACCCACCGTTTGCTATTTTTCTCAAGAGAAGCCACTAGTGAAATCTACGGCCCGTGGGTCTCTTCTTTAATATATTTGCCTTTGTGATCTACTTTTATTTACTTTTATTTTTATATCTACTAAACCAAAAATACAAAAATACCTTGCTGCACTTTATTTTATTTGGCGTTTTATCTATCTATTATTACAACTTACTCGCGTCCGTTTGTCAATTTCTGACGCCGTTACCCGAAAGGGATTGACAACCCCTTTAACACGTCGGGTTGCGAGTATTTGTTATTTGTGTGCAGGTGTTGTTTACGTAGTGTTGCTTGGTTCTCCTACTGGTTCGATAACCTTGGTCTCATCATGGAGGGAAATACCTACTGTAGTTGTGTTGCATCATCCCTTCCTCTTTGAGCAAATACCGACGTAGTTCAAGAAGACATCACTACTCGTTATGGGCAACCGCTTGGAGCGCCATTGGAGCTGCGCAAGATACCCTCTAAGAATTTGTCATGGTGGGTGTGCTTCTTGCAATGGTGGGTCGCGAACGAAAGGTTGAAGAGACACAAGGGTTAAATGGCCACTGTAATAAATGGGGGCCGGCCGACCTGTAATCGTCATGTCTTGTCACGACGTTCATAGCAGAAGATTCTAGTGCACGCTTGACAACACCGCACCGCACGTGTTCTGTTTGACCACGCATGGGCTTGAAGAGGCGCCAAATGTATCATCGGTGAGCCTATTCCCGCGCTACCGCGCAGTTTACTGCACAGTTTATCGCGCAAGCTTCCCTCCCAACTAGTTTGGCCACACGTCGGCTAGAAGAGGAACAAATCGTGGGCGTTTATTGGCAAAAAGCTTTGTAAAAATGAAGTGTGTGGAAAGACTTTGGTCATAAGTTTACCCGTGGTGATGATGTCAAAGTTACACAGAAGGGCGATGATGGACACTCGAGTGCGATTATTAATTCTGCGCTCTATAGGGCACACGATTGAAGAAACCAACCGTGTGCAATAATGTCAAAGATCGCAGTCGAGTTAGCTATATAGATCGTGTGCTATGAGATCGACAAGGTAAACGGGTTAGAGAATGGTTAATAAAATCTAAGACCATTGCATATGAAGGTCAAAATAGTGCTACCAATATATGACTCTTGATATTTCCATTTTGCATCATATTTTTATATCGATATTTATTGCATTATGGACTGTTATTACACATTATGTCACAATACTTATGCCTTTTCTCTCTTATTTTACATGGTTTACATGAAGAGGGAGAATGCTGGCAACTGGAATTCTGGGCTGGAAAAGGAGCAAATATTATAGACCTATTCTGCACAACTCCAAAAGTCCTGAAACTCCAGGAAGTCAGTTTTGGAATATATAAAAATATTGGGCGAAGAAAGCACCAGAGGGAGGCCACCCACCGTCCACGAGGGTGGGGGGGCACGCCCCCTGCCTCGTGGGCCCCCTGGCAGGCCTCCGGTGCCCATCTTTTGCTATATGAAGTCTTTCGCCCTAGAAAAAATAAAGAGGAAGCTTTCGGGATGAAGCGCTGCCGTCTCGAGGCGGAACCGATCTAGGGCTCCGACGGAGCTGTCCTGCGAGGGAAACATCCCTCCGGGAGGGGGAAATCGTCACCATCGTCATCACCATTAATCCTCTCACCGGGAGGGGTTCAATCTCCATCAACATCTTCACCAGCACCATCTCCTCTCAAACCCTAGTTCATCTCTTGTATCCGATCTTTGTCTCAAAACCTCAGATTGGTACCTGTGGGTTGCTAGTAGTGTTGATTACTCCTTGTAGTTGATGCTAGTCGGTTTATTCGGTGAAAGATCATATGTTCAGATCCTTTATGCATATCAATACCCCTCTGATTATGAACATGAATATGATTTGTGAGTAGTTACTTTTGTTCCTGAGGACATGGGAGAAGTCTTGCTATAACTATAAGTAGTCATGTGAATTTGGTATTCGTTCGATATTTTGATGAGATGTATGTTGTCTTTCCTCTAGTGGTGTTATGTGAATGTCGACTACATGACACTTCACCATTATTTGGGCCTAGGGGAAGGCATTGGGAAGTAATAAGTAGATGATGGGTTGCTAGAGTGACAGAAGCTTAAACCCTAGTTTATGCGTTGCTTCGTAAGGGGCTGATTTGGATCCACATGTTTCATGCTATGGTTAGGTTTACCTTAATACTTTTTTTGTAGTTGCAGATGCTTGCAAGAGGGGTTAATCATAAGTGGGATGCTTGTCCATGTAAGGGCAGTACCCAAGCACCGGTCCACCCACATACCAAATTATCATAGTAACGAACACGAATCAGATGAGCATGATGAAAACTAGCTTGATGATAATTCCCATGTGTCCTCGGGAGCGTTTTCCTTTATATAAGAGTTTGTCCATGCTTGTAATTTGCTACAAAAAGGATTGGACCACCTTTCTGCACCTTGTTTACTTTTGTTACTTGTTACCCATTACGAATTACCTTATCACAAAACTATCTATTACCGATAATTTCAGTGCTTGCAGAGAATACCTTACTGAAAACTTCTTATCATATCCTTCTGCTCCTCATTGGGTTCGACACTCTTACTTATCGAAAGGACTACGATAGATACCCTATACTTGTGGGTCATCAAGACTCTTTTCTGGCACCGTTTCCGGGGATTGAAGTGCCTTTGGTAAGGAAAAATTTATATAGTGTGCTGAAATTTACTGTCAGTTGTTACTATGGAAAGTAATCCTTTATGGGGCTTGTTCGGGGTATCTTCACCCCGACCAGTAGAGCAAAGAGTTGCTCCTCAACCTACTGAACCTACTGAAAATGTTTACTTTGAAATTCCTTCGGGTATGATACAGAAACTGCTAGCTAATCCTTTTACAGGAGATGGAACATTACATCCTGATTTGCACCTAATATGTGTGGATGAAGTTTGTGGATTATTTAAGCTTGCAGGTATGCCCGAGGATGTTATCAAGAAGAAGGTATTCCCTTTATCTTTCAAGGGAAAGGAATTGACATGGTTTATGCTATGTGATGATATTGGATCATGGAACTACAACCGATTGAAATTGGAATTTCATCAGAAGTTTTATCCTATGCATCTGGTTCATCATGATCGTAATTATATACATAATTTTTGGCCTCGCAAAGGAGAAAGCATCGCTCAAGCTTGGGGGAGGCTTAATTCAATGTTATATTCATGCCCCAATCATGAGCTCTCAAGAGAAATTATTATTGAAAATTTTTATGCTCGGCTTTCTCTGAATAATCGCTCCATGCTTGATACTTCTCGTACTGGTTCTTTTATGATGAAGACTATTAATTCATATGGGATTTATTGGAAAGAATTAAACACAACTCTGAAGATTGGGAACTCAACGAAGGTAAGGAGTCAGGTATAACACCTAAGTTTGATTGTGTTAAATCTTTTATGGATATTGATGCTTTTCGTGAATTTAGCACTAAATATGGACTTGAATATGAGATAGTAGCTTCTTTCTGTGAATCATTTGCTACTCATGTTGATCTCCCTAAGGAGAAGTGGCTTAAATATCATCCTCCCATTGAAGTAAAAGTAGTTGAACCTATTAAAGTTGAAGAAAGGACTATCACTTATAATTTTGATCCTGTTGTTCCTACCGCTTATATTGAGAAACCACCTTTCCCTTCTAGAATAAAGGATCATGCTAAAGCTTCATCTGTGGTTCGTAAGAGTAATACTAGAAAACCTACACCCCTTGAGCAAATTAAAATTGAACCTAGTATTGCTATGGTTAAAGATCTCTTGGTCGATAATATTGATGGGCATGTTACTTACTTCTGTGATTAAGCTGCTTGAATTGCTAGACCCGATACTAAAAATAAACATAGACCAGTTGTAGGCATGCCTGTTATTTTTGTTAAAATAGGAGATCATTGTTATCATGGCTTATGTGATATGGGTGCTAGTGCGGGTGCAATACCTCATTCCTTATACAAAGAAATTATGCATGATATTGCACCTCCTGAGATAGAAGATATTGATGTTGCTATTAAGCTTGCCAATAGAGATACTATTTCACCAGTGGGGATTGTTAGAGATGTTGAAGTCTTGTGTGGGAAAGTTAAATATCCTACTGATTTTCTTGTTCTTGGTTCCCCACAAGATGACTTTTGTCCCATTATATTTGGTAGACCCTTCTTGAATACTGTTAATGCTAAGATAGATTGCAAAAAGGATGTTGTCATTATTAGTTTAGGGGATATATCTCATGATTTTAATTTTGCTAAATTGCGTAGACAACCCCATGATAAAGAATTGCCTCGTAAAGATGAAATTATTGTTCTTGCTTCTATTGCCGTGCCTCCTAACGATCCTTTAGAACAATATTTGCTAGACCATGAAAATGATATGTTTATGAATCAAAGAAGGGAAATAGATGAAGTATTCTTTAAGCAGCGACCTATTTTAAAACACAACTTGCCTGTTGAAATTCTATGGGATCCTCCTCCACCCAAGGGTGAACCCATGTTTGAGCTTAAACCATTACCTGATACTCTTAGATATGCTTATCTTGATGAGAAGAAGAGATATCATGTCATTATTAGTGCTAACCTTTCAGTGCAGGAAGAAGTGAGATTATGGAAAACTCAGAAAAAGCACCGTGCTACTATTGGATATACTCTTGATGATCTTAAGGGCATTAGTCCCACTCTATGCTAGCACAAAATAAAATTGGAGAAAGATGCTAAACCGGTTGTTGATCACCAATGGCGGCTAAATCCTAAGATGAAAGAAGTGGTAAGAAACGAAATACTAAAGCTTCTGGAGGTAGGTATAATTTATCATGTTGTTGATAGTCAGTGGGTAAGTCTTGTCCATTGTGTCCCTAAGAAGAGAGGTATTACTGTTGTTCCTAATGATAAAGATGAATTGATCCCACAAAGAATTGTTACAGGTTATAGAATGGTAATTGATTTCTGCAAATTGAATATATCTACTAGAAAAGATCATTACCCTTTACCTTTGATTGATCAAATGCTATAAAGATTATCCAAACATACACATTTTTGCTTTCTAGATGGTTATTCTGGTTTCTCTCAAATACCTGTGTCAAAAGAGGATCAAGAAAGGACCACTTTTACTTGCCCTTTCGGTACCTGTGCTTATAGACGTATGCCTATCTATTTATGTAATGCACCTGCTACCTTTCAAAGATGTATGACTGCTATATTCTCTGACTTTTGTGAAAAGATTGTTGAGGTTTTCATGGATGATTTCTCCGTTTACGGAACTTCTTTTGATGATTGCTTAAGCAACCTCGATCGAGTTTTGCAAAGATGTGAAGAAACTAATCTTGTATTGAATTGGGAGAAGTGCCACTTTATGGTTAATGAAGGTATTGTCTTGGGGCATAAAGTTTCTGAAAGAGGTATTGAAGTTGATAAAGCTAAAGTTGATGCTATTGAAAAGATGCAGTGTCCTAAGGACATTAAAGGTATAAGAAGTTTCCTTGGTCATGCCGGTTTTAATAGGAGGTTCATTAAAGACTTCTCAAAAATTTCTAGGCCTCTGACTAATATTTTACAAAAAGATGTTCCTTTTGTCTTTGATGATGATTGTGTAGAAGCATTTGAAATACTTAAGAAAGCCTTGATTTCTGCACCTATTGTTCAGCCACATGATTGGAATTTACCCTTTGAAATTATGTGTGATGCTAGTGATTATGCTGTAGGTGTTGTTCTAGGACAAAGAGTTGATAAGAAATTAAATGTTATCCAATATGCTAGTAAAACTCTAGACAGTGCCCAGAGAAATTATGCTACTACTAAAAAAGAATTTTTAGCAGTTGTATTTGCTTGTGATAAGTTCAAACCTTATATTATCGATTCTAAAGTAACTGTTCACACTGATCATGCTGCTATTAAATATCTTATGGAAAAGAAAGATGCTAAATGTAGACTCATTATATGGGTTCTCCTACTACAAGAATTTGATTTACATATTATTGATAGAAAGGGAGCTGAGAACCCCATTGCAGACAACTTGTCTAGGTTAGAAAATGTTCTTGATGACCCACTACCTATAGATGATAGCTTTCCTGATGAACAATTAGCTGTCATAAATGCTTCTCATACTGCTCCATGGTATGTTGATTATGCTAATTACATTGTTGCTAAATTTATACCACCTAGTTTCACATACCAGCAAAAGAAAACATTTTTCTATGACTTAAGACATTACTTCTAGGATGACCCACACCTTTATAAAGAAGGAGTAGATGGTGTTATTAGACGTTGTGTAACTGAGCATGAACAGGAATAGATCCTATGCAAGTGTCACTCTGAGGCTTATGGGGGACAGCACGCTGGAGATAGAACTGCACATAAGGTATTGCAATCCGGTTTTTATTGGCCTACTCTCTTCAAGGATGCCCGTAAGTTTGTTTTGTCTTGTGATGAATGTCAATGAATTGGTAATATTAGTAGACGTCAAGAAATGCCTATGAAATATTCACTTGTTATTGAACCATTTGATGTTTGGGGCTTTGATTATATGGGACTGTTTCCTTCCTCTAATGGGTATACACATATTTTAGTTGTTGTTGATTACATCACTAAGTGGGTAGAAGCTATTCCAACTAGTAGTGCTGATCACAGCACCTCTATTAAGATGGTTAAAGAAGTTATTTTTCTGAGGTTTGGAGTCCCTAGATATTTAATGACTGATGGTGGTTCACATTTTATTCATGGTGCTTTTCGTAAGATGCTTGCTAAGTATGACGTTAATCATAGAATTGCATCTCCATACCACCCACAGTCTAGTGGTCAAGTAGAACTGAGTAATAGAGAGCTTAAATTAATTTTGCAAAAGACTGTTAATAGGTCTAGAAAGAATTGGTCCAAGAAACTTGATGATGCATTATGGGCCTATAGAACTGCATATAAAAATCCTATGGGTACGTCTCCGTATAAGATGGTTCATGGAAAAGCATGTCACTTACCTCTCGAACTAGAACATAAGGCATATTGGTCCATTAAAGAGATCAATTATGATTTCAAACTTCCCGGTGAGAAGAGACTATTTGACATTAGCTCACTTGATGAGTGGAGAACCCAGGCCTATGAGAATGCCAAACTATTTAAAGAAAAAGTTAAAAGATGGCATGACAGAAGGATACAAAAATGTGAGTTTAATGTAGGTGGTTATGTTTTGCTATACAACTCTCGTTTAAGATTTTTTACAAGAAAACTCCTCTCTAAATGGGAGGGTCCTTACGTTATCGAGGAGGTATATCGTTCCGGTGCTATAAAAATCAACAACTTCGAAGGCACAAACCCGAAGGTGGTGAACGGTCAAAGAATCAACCATTATATCTCTGGTAATCCCATAAATGTTGAAACCAATGTTATTGAAACCGTAATCCCGGAGGAGTACATAAGGGACACCTTCCAGAACGTTTCATACTCCAAAAAGGAATAGGCATGTGGTACGGTAAGTAAACCGACTCCAAAATAGTTCTAATAGCATTTTTTCTCCGTTTTGGAATATTTAAGAAAATAGGAAAATAAGAAGTAGTCCGGGAAGGACACAAGGCGTCCACGAGGGTGGAGAGCGCACCTTACCCCCCTGGGCGCGCCCTCGTGGGCACCTCGTGTGCCCTCCAGACTCTGTTTTCTTGCACGATACTTCTTTTGGTCGGTAAAAATTCATTATATAACCTCCTGAAGGTTTTGACCACCATACAACACAAATATCCTCTGCTTTTGTTTCAAGCTGTTTTCTGCCAGAATTGTCAAGGCCAGGCATCATGTCGTCTCCCTCCTCCAACAATGAGGGCGATGATGCTTGGCTAATGAAGATAGATCTGAAGAGAAAAGAACCCGGGGAGATCAACAAGGATGATAGGATCAATAAGGCCACGGAGGATCAAGCTCCGCCAGCAGAAGAAGAAGACATCCTTCAACCTCATTACAATCTTCTTACCCCTACTGAAACTGATGCTTTCAAGATGATTGAAATAGTTCAGGTGCAGAACAAGTATCTAACTCGTGAAAATATTCTGTTGCAAGAGCATATCACCGCACTTAAGGGCATTGTTTGTACGTTGGAGCACCTCCTACGCTCGATGTTGGACGACAAGACTACGCCATCAACAACTCCATCACTACCAGCAAAGGAGAACTGAGTATCGGGTATGGGCATTGTCGTGGTTTTGTCACGGTAGATGTCCTAGTGTGAGGACTTAGTCATGGATCCATTGCAACGTAGTTAGCTTAAAGGGGTTAAAGCGGACAAAGGACACAAGGAGTTATACTGGTTCGGCCCCTTGCGGTGAAGGTAAAATCCTACTCCAGTTGTGATGGGATTTCTAGGGTTTCGATGACCAGGGAGCGAATAAGCTTTGCCTGGCTCTCGAGTTGTTGTTTTTTCTGTCCTTGAACCACCGCCGGGTCGTCCCTTTATATATACAGGTTGACGCCCGGTGGTTTGCAGAATCCCGGCCGACTCATAAACGTGTCCGGCTCGGTTTCTACCCTTTCCTATCTTACATCACAAGTTACACACCATATGGCGGTTTATTCTACGGGCCCTAATCCGCCTTTGGTCCCTAGGCCTTTAGATCTCTATAGTAAAATGCCATTGTCGGTGTCAAAACCGGCGGATCTCGGGTAGGGGGTCCCGAACTGTGCGTCTAGGCCAGATGGTAACAGGACGCAAGGGACACGAAGTTTTACCCAGGTTCGGGCCCTCTTGATGGAGGTAAAACCCTACGTCCTGCTTGATTAATATTGATGATATGGGTAGTACAAGAGTAGATCTACCATGAGATCGGAGAGGCTAAACCCTAGAAGCTAGCCTATGGTATGATTGTTGTTTTGTATGTCATCCTACGGACTAAAACCCTCCGGTTTATATAGACACCGGAGAGGGTTCGGATTACACAAAGTTGGTTACAATGGTAAGAGATCTACATATCCGTATCGCCAAGATTGCCTTCCACGCCAAGGAAAGTCCCTTCCGGACACGGGATGAAGTCTTCAATCTTGTATCTTCATAGTCCAGGAGTCTGGCTGAAGGTATAGTCCGGCCATCCGGACACCCCCTAATCCAGGACTCCCTCAGTAGCCCCCGAACCAGGCTTCAATGACGATGAGTCTGACGCGCAGATTATCTTCGGCATTACAAGGCGGGTTCTCCTCCAAATTCCGTGTACCTGTTGAATAAAGTCTGGTTTCTTGTAAATGTTGCGCTCCTCGGCTTCTACGCCCAATAATGGCCGTCTCCCACGTGTCAAACGAATATGAAAAGTCTGAGTGTTTTTACATCCACACCCCTAGCCGCGTAAATGAGCCGCCCATTTAAGGGGACGAGGATTTAGATCCAAACCACACCTTCTCCCCTTCGCGAGTGTTCATCAGAGCGCATCCGACAAAGGTCCATACCACCATGGCCAGCCGTCGCAACTCCTCCTTTCGCCCTTCCAGCCCTCAGCCTAGATATTGGGAGAGAGGCTCCATCCCGCATAGCGAGCTAGTGATGCTCCAGACCAAGGGATTTCTCCCCCCCGGCCTATATGGTCCCGGTTCGAGCCGGTCTTGCCATCTATAATGGCGGAGAGCAAGTTGAGAGTGCCCCTAATCCCTCCAAAGGAGAGCGGGTATGCCTCGTCCCTTATTTAATAAGAGGGCTCGGATTTCCAATCCATCCGTTTCTCTGGGGGCTCCTGGAGTTCTATGGCCTCCAGCTACACAATCTCACGCCTGCCTCCGTATTGCATATCGCGGGCTTCATAGCCCTCTGCGAGCTGTTTTTGGGTGTTGAGGCTCATTTCGGGCTATGGAAAGAGCTATTCTGCTTTGTGCCCCGTTCTCAGAAGGGGTCAATATATCGAGTGGGCGGAGCCGAAGTGTGGCGCATCGCCGGGACCGGATATCTATCCGGAACCCCAAAGATGACGTCCGAGGACTGGCCTTCGGAATGGTTTTACATAGAGGACGTCCCGCTGCCGGATCCTGTCCGGATCGGCCTCCCTGAGTTCGACAGTGCTCCACTAAAGAAGCGCCTAAGTTGGCATCCACGGAGCCCTCAGAGGGAAAGTGACAAGGACGTCCGTTACCTGATGGGCCGGATAAGATTGTTAGCTCATTCCGGACTGACCATGATCGGGGTCATGGCCGCATGCATCATGCGAGGGGTGCAGCCGCTACAGTACAGAGGCCACCCCATGTGGGATTTCAATGGGGAGGACGACGCCACCCGCTACGGCCGTAAGGGACCGGATTCGGCTGCGGCCCTAACAAAGACCTTGTCCGCTTTGTACAAGGGAGAAGAGGAGGAATTTCTCCGTGTCAACCCACAGGGTGGATTTTCTATGTACAATCCCCCAAGCTGGGTAAGTGGTTTACTTGCCCATCCGTTTTATATTCCCATTGTTAAATATTCAGTCTAACGACTTTAACGCAGGAACTGCGCCAGGCTGTTAAAGAAATAAACAGCCCTCCTCCACAACCCGAGGACCTAGGACGGTCCCTCGACCCGGCCTCTCAAGAGGATCCGGACTTATCTGTGGAGCTGATTGATGGAGTGTTCCATCAATTGAGCAAGGACAACGCCTTGGTGGCCATTACGGCCGATTACCCAGGACTAATCCCGGCCTCCGAAGTAACTGAGAACGAAGTCCCCATACCCCGAATAGGAGTCCACCGTCTCGTGTTTTCAGTTTCCTGATTACAACCGAGCTTTGCAGGGGAGGTTTTTGAGACGGGAGGCCGAACCTGCGGTGACAAGCCAATGAGGGGCCGCAGGGCCCCGTGGGCAGAAAAGAGGTGCAGTCCGGACCGAGGCGTCAGCGCAAAGGTATGGCGCGCCCCCTTATCCCAGGTGTTATACCTTCAAGGCATATTAACACTCGTGATCTCTTCAGGACAAAGAAACCTCGCCGGACTATATCCGGAAAGGCTGCCAATCGCGCCTCCACCAGCCAGGCTCCAAAGCCTGGTCCGGAGGCGGAGGCGAGCACAAGGCGCGCATCGGACGCTCCTCCGACGGAGGGTGTGGACAGGTTGTCTGCCACCAACTCTGAGGTGGAGAGTGCCATGAACCACAGGCGTCGCCGGACAATTCTTCGCGACGCTTGTTTCTCCCAAGAGGCATTAGATGCCTTCAATTCGGGAGATGCGTACCTCCGTGCCGCTCAAAATGGTCTAGCCAGAGCCACGGAGCAATATGTAAAAGACATACGGGTAAGAAAATTTTGGTAATTATATATATATACCAGTAGCCCCCGAGACTTGAAACAGTTAGAATAACTGATTTAAGGATCATTTATTATGCAGGTTCTTACACAAAAGAATTCCCTACTGTCCCAGGAGCTGGAAGAGTGCAAAGCCCAACTTGAGGCCGCACTAGCCGCAGCAGGGGAGCCCAAGGAGACCCCCTCTGGTAATATACACTTCGAAAGATAAGTATTTTGCGAAGCACAGCATGGGTGCGAATCTGACAAATGAAATTGCAGATGGCGCCGGATTGAATCCGGAAAGGCAACACCTCCTACGCCAGCTGAAGGCTGGTGAGAAGGTGCTGACAAAGGTGAGGCGGGAGAAGAACGATCTCCAAGATGCCAACACCAAGCTGGGCGTCGACCTGAAAGTTGTTCGTGCCCAGCTGTCAGACTCTGTTAAGGAGAATCAACGGCTTCGGCGCGGCATATTTAGTAAGTGCTTGATCGAACCTTTGAAAAGAAGTCCGGCGGGGAAGTCGACTAATAGAGTAATGTTTGTAGGTGTGCTAACAGGTCGTCCTGCAGAGGAGATGCCCGGTTCGACGGGTGACCTTCTTCCTGAGCTCTCGCAACTGCTCAAGCGAGTTCGGCAGGCGATGCAAGGCATCGCCCAGGCCTTGTGGCCATCCATCTCCATGCCCGAAGGTCTTGGAGAGCTTGCGGAGAAGCTAAAGGGAGCACGGCGGCGCTTCCGATTGTGGAAGATATCGGCCTGCCATCAAGGCGCTAGGGAGGCCTGGGCCATGGTGAAGACTCGGTACACAAAGGCTGACCCCAACCACATGGCCGAGTCGGTCCTGTGGGGCCCGATGGGAAGGAGATCCCTGTAAGCTTAGTATACGGCCAAGTAGAATTGGCCGCAAAGTATTCCCAGTAGGACTGTAAATTAGACAGCCCGTTAGATGGTATTGAAGAGGAATACAATCAGTCAGGATGACTATGTAATTTAATTGACATTTATAATGCCTTCTAGCCGGATTGTAGATCGTTTGTCATGGCCGACCTTTTCGCTTCAGCCTCGGGACCTGACGGTCCGGAGTGTGTCCGAATTCCCATGCGGTTATATAAGAACCGGGGAATGCATGGAGACCAGGCGTAGGGGTCATTAGTGCGTGAACAGACAAGTGCTTGACTAGTTATGTTATATTACATGGTTAGTAAGAAACATCTTCCAGGGAGAATAGTTCCGTTAGGGGTCCCTTTCCCTGGGAGGCATGCCCTAAAGTGCATGCCCATTTTGCGAAAAAGACGCGGGAAAAAGCATCTGGGGGCGCATAAATAGATAAGTGAAAAGATCATCTTTTAGGTCATCGACCGAATATTCCCTTAAGAATGCTAGCTTTCGGCTTCACCCAGTCTGAGGTACACATCCGGCTGATCCGGCAGTAACAATCGCAGAGGTTCTCCCTTTACCGCCTAGCCAAATAATCGGGAACGTAGGGGTAAGCACAGGAGCCAGGCAACCCAGCTTGGCCAAAACTTAAGTCATATCGATGCATATAATGGTGAAATAAAAGGTACATGCGGAAGCGTAACACATGTGTTGGGCATGAAGCCCGTATAAATAAGCTTCTGTTAAAAGAAGCCCCCAAGTTTAATGAGTGCGAATAGCACATCATTTGATGAGCTTTTAAAGGCTATAAGAGAAAGGAAGGGGATAAGGAGAGAAATGTAAGACAGATAGTATATAAAAAATGGACAGAGGAAGGAGATGAACACAGAGTCCGGCGCTAGGCATAGAATCTTCGGAAACGGGCTGCGTTCCATGGGTTCGGCTCGAGTCGGTTATCCGATGCATCTCGCAGGCGGTACGCTCCACCAGTCAGGACTTGGTCAATTATGAAGGGACCTTCCCACTTGGGCTTGAGTTTGTCCTTTTTCTTGTCCGGCAGGCATAGAACTAATTCGCCAACGTTGTAATTTTTGGGCCGTACTTCTCTGCTTTGGTATCTTTGAGCCTGCTGTTGATAGAATGCGGAACGGGCTTTTGCCACGTCATGCTCCTCCTCCAATGCGTCCAAACTGTCCTGCTGATCGAGCTCGGCTTATCTTTCTTCGTACATGCGCACTCGAGGTGAGTCATGGATTACGTCGCAAGGCAAAACTGCCTCTGCGCCGTACACCATAAAGAATGGTGTGTATCCAGTGGTGCGATTCGGCATGGTCCGCAGCCCCCAGAGTACGGAGTCGAGCTCCTCTACCTAGTGCGTGTTAGATTCCTTGAGGGACCGCACTAATCTGGGTTTGATGCCGCTCATGATAAGACCATGTGCACGTTCGACCTGGCCGTTAGTTTGTGGGTGATAGACGGAAGCATAATCGAGCTTGATGCCCATGTGTTTGCACCAGAGTTTTACCTCGTCGGCCGTGAAGTTCGTGCCGTTATCAGTGATGATGCTGTGGGGGACGCCGTAACGGTGTACAACCCCGGATATAAAGTCTATCACCAGTCCGGATTCGGCCGTCTTAACAGGCTTGGCTTCTATCCATTTGGTGAACTTATCCACCATGACCAGTAAGTATTTTTGCTTGTGGGTTCCGCCTTTAAGGGGTCCAACCATGTAAAGCCCCCAGACCACAAAGGGCCAAGTGATGGGGATAGTTTGGAGGGCGGTGGGTGGCATATGGCTTTGGTTTGCAAAGAGCTGGCAACCGACGCATCGTTGGACTAAGTCCTGGGCGTCTGCCCGGGCCGTCGGCCAATAAAAGCCTGTACGGAAGGCCTTGCTTACAAGGGACCGAGATGCAGCGTGATGACCGCCGAGTCTGGCATGAATTTCAGCCAGGAGGTTCCGCCCTTCCTCTTCGGAGATGCACCTTTGAAGGACTCCGGTAGTGCTTTTCTTATGAAGCTCTCCCTCCTGGACTTTGTAGGCTTTGGATCGCCGCACTATGCAGCGTGCCTCATTTTGGTCCTCGGGGAGTTCCTGCCTAGTAAGGTAGGCGAGGAATGGTTCTGTCCATGGGGCGATGACGGCCATTATTACGTGGGCTGAAGGTGTTATTTCATTGGCAGAGCCTCCGATTGTGTCAGAATGTTCGGTGTCGGGCAGTGCGGTTGGGTCCGGGCTGTTATTGTTCGGCTCCCCTTCCCATACTACGGATGGCTTGAACAGCCTTTCCAAGAAGATGTTGGGGGGGACTATATCGCGTTTTGCGCCGATGCGTGCCAGGACATCTGCCGCCTAATTATTTTCCTGGGCTATATGGTGAAATTCAAGCACTTCGAACCGAGCTGACATTTTTAGGACAACGTTGTGGTAAGCTGCCATTTTTGGATCCTTGGCATCGAAGTCTCCATTTATTTGGGATATTGCGAGGTTCGAGTCCCCGTGCACCTCTAGGCGTTGAATGCCCATGGATACTGCCATCCGCAGACCATGTAAAAGGGTCTCATATTCGGCTACATTGTTGGAGTCTGTGTACATAATCTGGAGTACGTATTAAACTATGTCTCCTGTGGGGGACGTCAAAACGACGCCAGCCCCTAATCCGGCCAACATCTTGGAGCCGTCGAAATGCATGATCCAATTTGAATATGTGTCGTACTCTTTAGGGAGTTCGGCCTCCGTCCATTCTGTGACGAAGTCGGCCAAGACTTGCGACTTGATGGCTCGCCGTGGCTTATAAGTTATGTTGAACGGGAGGAGCTCAATGGCCCATTTTGCAATCCGGCCCGTTGCGTCATGGTTGTTTATAATATTGTTAAGTGGTACTTCCGAGGCTACTGTTATTGAACACTCTTGAAAGTAGTGTCGTAGCTTCCGGGATGCCATGAATACCATGTAAGCAATCTTTTGATAATGCGGGTACCATGATTTGCACAGAGTGAGGACAGTGGACACATAATAGACCGGCTTTTGAAGGGGGAATTTGTGTCCGTCCGTTTCTCGTTCGACGACGAGCACTGCACTTACAACCTGATGTGTTGCTGCAATGTACAATAGCATTGGTTCGCCAATGTTTGGCGCGGCCAGGACTGGGTTTGTTGCCAATATGGCTTTTATTTCGTCGAGTCCGGCCGTGGCTGCATCCGTCCATTCGAAGTGTTCGGTGCGCCAAAGGAGGCGGTAAAGGGGTAGGGCCTTTTCTCCCAAGCGGGAGATAAAGCGGCTTAGAGCCACCACGCATCTGGTTAACTTTTGTATTTGTTTGAGGTCCTTTGGGATATCTAGTTGCGACAGAGCTCGGATCTCGGCTGGATTTGCTTCAATTCCTCTACCGGATACAATGAAGCCCAAGAGCTTTCCGGCTGGAATGCCGAAAACGCATTTTTCTGGGTTGAGCTTGATGTCGTATGTTCGGAGGTTATCAAATGTGAGCCTCAAGTCGTCTACTAGAGATTCGACATGTCTTGTTGTGACGACCACATCATCTACATATGCCTCCACTATTTTGCCGATCTGGTTTGCCAGGCATGTCTGAATCATGCGCTGATATGTTGCGCCGACATTTTTGAGCCCGAAGGGCATTGTGTTGAAGCAGAATGGGCCGTATGGTGTGATAAATGCCGTTGCGGCTTGGTCTGATTCTGCCATCTTGATTTGATGGTAGCCGGAATATGCGTCGAGGAAACACAACGAATCGTGTCCTGCAGTAGCATCGATAATTTGATCGATGTGGGGGAGGGGGAAGGGATCCTTTGGGCAAGCCTTGTTAAGGTCTTTAAAATCAACGCACAGGCGCCAGGATTTGTCCTTCTTTGGTACCATCACCAGGTTTGCTAGCCAGTCCGGATGTTTTATATCTCTGATGAATCCGGCCTCCAATAGCTTTGCTAGATCCTCTCCCATGGCCTGTCTCTTAGGTTCGGAAAAACGCCGAAGAGCTTGTTTGACAGGTTTGAATCCTTTTAGGATATTTAAGCTGTGCTCGGCCAGCCTGCGTGGGATTCCTGACATGTCTGAAGGGTGCCAGGCGAAAATGTCCCAGTTCTCTCGTAGGAACTCTCGCAGTGCGGCATCTACATTAGGGTTTAACTGTGCCCCGATGGAAGCTGTTTTATTGGGGTCCGTTGGATGGACCTGGAATTTGACTATTTCGTCCGCTCGTTTAAAGGAGGTGGACTTGGTTCTTTTGTCGAGTACCACATCGTCCCTATTCACCGTGGAGCGCAGCGCAGTCTGTTCCATAGTGCCTCGAGGGCCAGTGCGGCTGTCTTGTTTTCGGCGCGGAGTGCTATGTCCGGATCAGTAGCGAGAGTGATGATCCCGTTAGGCCCGGGCATCTTGAGCTTCATGTAACCGTAATGGGGTATTGCTTGGAGGATTGTAAACGCTTCCCGCCCTAGCAGAGTGTGATAACCGCTGCTGAACGGAGCCACGTGGAACGTGACCTCTTCGGACCTGTAATTATCCGGCGTGCTGAACACCACATCTAGTGTGATTTTTCCTGTACAACGCGCTTCCCGACTTGGGATTATTCCTCTAAAGGTTGTGCTGCTTCGCTCAATGCGGTTCCAGTCTATTTCCATTTTTTGAAGGGTTTCCTCATAAATGAGGTTCAATCCGCTGCCGCCGTCCATGAGTACCTTGGTAAGACGAAAGCCGTCCACTATTGGACTGAGGACCAATGCGGCCGGTGCTCGGGCTGTTCGAAATTGAGGTTCATCACTGGCATTAAAGGTAATAGCCGTGTCACTCCTTGGGTTTATTGTTGCTACTTTGTAGACTTCGGCAAGGCTGCGGAGTGTCCTTTTTCGCATATTATTTGATGCGAAAGTCTCGAAGACTGTTAATACCGTATTGGTGTCTCTGGGGTGGCTTTCTGTGGCCTCTGGAATTAGGAGATCTTCGCCAATTTTGGCCACCTGCCGGAGTATCCAACATGCTCTAAGGCTGTGAGTTGGTGTGGCGTCCTCTGTACTGTGAATTTTACAGGGTCCATTAAGCCATCCTTCCAGTACGGTTCCATGCACTATAGAGGGTTTTTGCTTTTTGGTGTTTGACCCGGGTGTCTAGCGATGATGCACCCTTTTATTTCGGACTGGGTTTGTATTCAGGGCCAGATCGTCCCAAAATTTTATTTCGGTTTTCTAGGCGCTTTCCATCGCACTGTACTTTCGTACAATGGACGCTAAGTCAGCGAAACGTGTAATATCACGGCGACTTATGGCATTGAGGATTCCCTTGTCCGTGCAATTATTGCAGAAGATTGAGATTGTGTCTTCCTCGCGGCAGTCCCTTATCCTGTTCCTAACCAGGAGGAATCTGGCCCAGTAATGATGTACTGTTTCATCGGGCTCTTGCCTGATTTGGGATAGATCGCTTATGTTCGGGTGGGTGGGTGGAATTAAATCCGAAGCCTCACCCAATCTGAGGCTCAGAGGCCGAGGAATTTCTGAACTCGAAAATTTGGATTCCTGGATGTTGTCCAATGAATCCAGCCCATCGCCTGACTCTAAGTTCAGGTCTTGAGTGATATCCTCCCCTCCGCGGGTATCCGGCTTGGAGGGATCGGGAGTCCGGACGTAGCTAGTCCTTAAGATAGATGAAGGGTCGCCGCATTGTCCCTCTACCACGGCAACGTGATGGGTGACTTGGGGAGAGTTAATCTCTCTCAGATCGGGTTTAGGCCCAATCTGGTCGTAATCTGTAGCGACTCCCAGGGCGGCGATGCGATCCAAGAGCTCGTTTATGGAGGAGAGATCCATTGGATCTAACTGCTCGGCGAGTTCCGAGCTGACATGAAGATTGTTTTCGATGGATCGAGAGGTCATCGTCGGCGCAGAAGCCGAACAGGCGGTCATAAGAAAACCACCTAGCTGGAGGGTTTGGCCGACAGCCAAAGCTCCCTTAGCAACGGTGCCGTCTTTAAAGATGGGGCGGGGCATCCTTCCTGATGGCGACGACACAGAGGAACTCTCAATGAAAGCACCAATGTCGGTGTCAAAACCGGCGGATCTCGGGTAGGGGGTCCTGAACTGTGTGTCTAGGCCGGATGGTAACAGGAGGCAAGGGACACGAAGTTTTACCCAGGTTCGTGCCCTCTTGATGGAGGTAAAACCCTACGTCCTGCTTGATTAATATTGATGATATGGGTAGTACAAGAGTAGATCTACCACGAGATCGGAGAGGCTAAACCCTAGAAGCTAGCCTATGGTATGATTGTTGTTCTATATGTCGTCCTACGGACTAAAACCCTCCGGTTTATATAGACACCGGAGAGGGTCAGGGTTACACAAAGTCGGTTACAATGGTAGGAGATCTACATATCCATATCGCCAAGCTTGCCTTCCACGCCAAGGAAAGTCCCTTCCGGACACGGGACGAAGTCTTCAATCTTGTATCTTCATAGTCCAGGAGTCCGGCTGAAGGTATAGTCCGGCCATCCGGACACCCCCTAATCCAGGACTCCCTCAGCCATGCTCCTTGTCTTCATGGGCTTCAATATGGATAACTCCTTATAGGTATAACCCGGCCCCTCCTGGGTGGTTTATACTTAGTAGTTATATCCCCAACATTAAGCCCCAGATTGATTTGAACCTGTTCATGTCAATCTTCAACACTTAGGAAAATTCCGCCTTCAATATCTTCACAAAAATCTTGTAAACCACCGTGACGTCACCTTCCAAGACCATGGTAACCCGTCGTGACATCATCCTCTATTAACTTTACACAGAACCCAAATCTTTTAATGCATCTTCTTTAATGGATCTCCAAAAATCGAGGCATCTGCATGTCTGCATATCCATTTTTCAACCTCCTTGATTCTCGTGCCTGCCACTTATCCATTCATGTTATAAATAGGGCTGAGGGTCATTTTCATTTTCCCCTCGTGCCTCTTCGTCTCGTCATATTCCTTGCGTCGCTCGAGCTCTCGAGCTCCGCCGCCGCCGTCGGACTTCACCTCTGCTTCAACTTTGGCCACTGCATCGACCTGTTCGGACCAGACCTTGCTCACGCACCTCCGCCATTCAATAGTTTCGGTAAGTTCTTCTTCTTCTCTATAGATCTATTTAGGGTTCATACGAGCTCATGGAAGTTTTTGTGGTTTTTTTCCCTTGTTCTTCATCATAGCCTACATGATAGATTCCAAACTTGATATATCCTTGTGTGGTAACAATGATAGTCCTTCTTTTGCCATCAGATTATCTCTTTTATGTAGAAAAGCCCGATCCGGAACTTCATGAACTGCTCCAGCACCAACTTTTAGGTCTAAATGTCTTCCTTTTGCTGACATGCGGTAAATCTGAAATTCTAATGTGAAACTGTGAAACTTGTTCTTCCTCACTTAATCATTTTTTTGCTTCAGATCTATACTCTCATTATCCGTGTAGGCGGTTTATCTTTTAGAAAATAACCTGCCATATACCATTAGTCCCCTTGTAAACCGCCAACCGCTTTATCATTTATAATAGCATCAACCTCCGGTTTAACAATTTTGCATGCCTGAATACCTTTTGTCTCTTAACCTACAATGCTTTATGCTTGTTAACCATGAATCTTAACCCGGCACAAACCTTCCTTCAGGTTGTCCAAAAAATGGCCAAGACTTTTTATGCTTGTAACTGGGTTCCATCCCGGATTACGGAAGAAGATCTGAAAGGATGTGTTATGACTGGCGCTTTACCAAAATAGAGTGAAATCCACTGACGAGCCCCCGGCCCAGAAAATCCTCCTGAGCCCAAGGATGGCGAGATAGTTCTGTTTGTTGATCATCTGAACTGTGGTTTTAAACCTCCTGGATCAAAGTTTTTTTGTGATGTGCTTGCTAGCTTCCAGATCCACCCGCAAGATATTGGACCTAACTCTGTGTCCAATATTTGTAATTTTCAAGTGTTTTGCGAGGCTTATCTGTAAGAAGAACCGACCGTTGAACTGTTCAGGAACTTATTCTATTTAAACCGCCATACCAAATTTGTAGACGGGCCCAATACTGAACTTGGCGGCATTTCAATTCATAAAAAGAAAGACGCCAGCTTCCCTCACGCCAAGCATCATAGTCACCCTAAGGATTGGAACCAGACTTGGTTCTATTGCAATGATACTCCCCCTGATGATGAGAATCCTCTGCCGGGTTATCGTGCTCACCGACTTACCAATACACATCCACTTCCCCGAAGGTTGACTACAAAAGAATGGGCCAAATATGCACCACAACTTGCAAAGCTCAGAGCCTTTATGGCTAACGGTTTAACAGGAATTGACTTTTTTTGGTGGTGGATATCTTGGAGTATTTTTCCTTTAAGCCGTCGCCCCGGTTTAATGTGCAATACATAGGGGACTCAAAAGATCCTCAACGGCACACTGACATTTAGTTAACTGACGCTGAAATCACTGAAGCTGTTAAAAAGATACTGGATGAATCGGTGGCTGTCTGTAGCAAAACAGGGCTAAGTCCCTTCTGCGTTTTGAATAAACCGCCAGCTGTAAGAATTGCTTAACTCCAATTTGAACCAGACATTCTTAACTCTTCTTTATAACCTTTGCCAATCTTTTAACAGGGTGACGACCCATTTTGGAAGAAGAAACCTCAGGATGAACCGGCCAAGACCCCTCGACCCAAAACAAAGGTCGTCAAAAAATCTGCCAAGAAGAAAGCATCCGAATCCACCGGGCTGAACCTCGACAAGGATCTTGATAATCCGGACTCAGAGGTAGAACTTGATTCTCATGGTTCATTTTTCATACACCTCATTGACAATGAACCTTATCAGGATGACTGATACGTCTCCAACGTATCTATAATTTTGATTGCTCCATGCTATATTATCTTCTGTTTTGCACATTATTGGGCTTTATTATTCACTTTTATATTATTTTTTGGAATAACCTATTAACCGGAGGCCTAGCCCAGAATTGCTGTTTTTTTGCCTATTTCAGAGTTTCGCAGAAAAAGAATATCAAACGGAGTCCAAACAGAATGAAACCTTCAGGAACGTGATTTTCGGAACGAACATGATCCAAGAGACTTGGACCCTACGTCAAGCAACCAACAGGGAAGCCAGGAGGTAGGGGGCGCGCCTACCCCCCCCAGGCGCGCCCTCCACCCTCGTGGCCCCCCTATTGCTCCATCGACGTACTCCTTCCTCCTGTATATACCTACGTACCCCCAAACGATCAGATACGGAGCCAAAACCCTAATTCCACCGCCATAACTTTCTGTATCCACGAGATCCCATCTTGGTGTAACATCCCAAATTTGCAATTTGGAATGTTATACATTAGATCATCATGCATATCATATTTTCTTGCATTTTGGTCGATCCTAGAAATTTCACGCAACTCAAGGACCTTCGGAGAGAGTTGGAGATTTCGTTATTTTCATATTTGAGAGTTTTCTCAAATTTGAAAAGAGGATCATTTGATTTATTTATTTCATCTTCAATTATTTTCCTATATCAAAAATATAAGAGAGGGAATAATATGACTTTCCCAAATTTAGGAAAAATGAAGATTTAATGAATAAATCAAATTTTGGTTTTGCTGGAGTTTTGTTTGCTTTTTATTTGGATAGGGAAAAATGCGCGTTTTCAAAAATTGCATTTTAGGTCCGGAGTAAAGTTCATTTTGTTCCACTCATTTTTAGGAGTCGGGGTAAATTTACTTTAGAAATTTTGGAGCCCGTTTAGATTTTCTTTTCTGTGTTTTTCTGCGCGCGAAACCGTTTAAAAAAAATCCAGCAGGCCAGCCGGGCCTAGGCCCAGGCCAGCCACCGCCTCCCCAGCGCAGGCAGCCGGCCGCGCCAGGCCATCGCGCGTGCCAGGCGCCAGAGGCAGGAGCCGCCGCCGCCCCTTTTTGTTTCCTAGTAGGACTTTAGTCCTACTCCGTTTCCTCTTTTTCTTTCCTATTCCTACTCTATTTCTTGTCCCCTACCCCAAGAAACCCCCTCCCCTCACCAATATAAATACCCCCACACCCCCCCTCCAAATCATCAAACCAAACCCCAAGCCCTCCACCGCGCCCCTCACCCATCGCCGCCGCCGCCGCTTTACATCGCCGCCGCCGTCTTACGCCGCCGCCGCTGGAGCCCCTCGCCGGAGACCTCGCCGGAGGTTTCCCCGCGTCTCTTTTCCTCAGATTGTTTTCTTCTAATCGTTCCGATTCTTTTCTTCTCTTCTGATTCGTTTTCTAGATCGGTTTTTCGTTTCGGTTTTCTTCTCCGAAACCCTAGATCGGATTCATTTTCTTTTCTGATTTAGTTGCCTTTGGACCGTTCGTCCTAACAAACGTGATCACCGGATTCTTCTAGGTTAACGAACGTCCGTTCGTTTAACCGTTCTTTGTTTTCTTTTTGTCAGATTTATTCCGCGATCGCGATCTCAGATCCGATCTTCGTTCTAGTCTTTCTTCATGCTCGTTTATCGGAATCAGGTGATACAAGCGCCTGGAGTTTCGTTTCGAAACCGCCGTTCCGTCTAATCAACTTAAACAAGTTTTTCTACGGTAAAATTTGACCTAGTTTCAACTTGCTAGAACCGAGTTGTTTTTCTTCCGCCGTTTGTTTTCCGTTTCTTTGTTTGGTTCTTTCTTTCTTTGAAACCGGAGTTCTTAAGTTGAACTTTCTGGTTCGATCTCTTGTTCGAGTTTTACCTGTGCATTAGATGAGTACTTATTGTGTGCTTGTTGTTTGTCTGCGATAGATTACCCGGATTGCGCCGCCTGTTACTTTGAAACCCTAGGTCTCGCGGATCATCAGCAAGGCAAGTAACACTTTGATCATACCTTTTCTACAACCCATGTTTTATTGCATTAGATCAATCCTCTCACATTGCATGATTAGGATCTAATTAAATTATGGGTTGGGAAGTAGATGAGGTAGTACCTATCACCTGTATTATTATGAAACCTTTGGGAGTTACTTCTACGTTTGCTTATTATGCCATGCTATGCTAGTAGACGTGGATTGGGTGAGTGATATCCATGAAAGATGTGAGTATTGTTAATTAATGGTTTATCTAAGGTGGCAACTTAAACACACATCTGGGTGGATTGAGGCACCTGATGTCTATCAGGACTTGCCTGTTTTTTTTGGACCGCCACCCAGGCTCAAAGGGATCATAAGATAATTCATGCTAGCAACTTCCGTGTGCAGCCACATGCTACTATGGGCTCTGGCATAGTTGACTAAGTTGTGCGAACTCTTACAGGGTGGACTAGCAGATGTAGGGGTTGTAGGTGGTACGGTCTACCCCACATGTAAGGTGCTAGCGCTTCTGAAAGACTATGTCTCGGTCATTCGTTTCTCAAACACCATGTAGTGCGAGAAAACAAACGGAGGCGATCGAGTCATGTGGGGAAAAGTGCGCAAACCTCTGCAGAGTGTACAAACTAATCATGATTAGCCGTGTCCCCGGTTATGGACAACTTGAGTATCTAGTACTTGAATATCATGTGAATCTCAACATGTTACTTCTAATTAATGTTGTTGGGTTTTAATTGTTCACTTAATTGGGATCGGAATGCTGTCAACCATTCTCGATGTTTAACAACTACCTTGATAGTTAAATAAATTTATTCCTTTGTAGTAGGGAAAAACTGGCTTTACACAAAACTGTAACCATAGAGCTTTCCATCAGCCATATATGCATATAGTATAGCTGTTTCATTCCATTACTCTCTATGTGTTACATTGCCAGCATATTCCATGTGCTGACCCGTTTTCGGGCTGCAACTTTCATGTTGTAGACTTTTCAGACGACGAGTAAGGTGTTTTTAGGTCGTGGCCCTATACTCAGTGATGCCGTTGGAGTTGATGGACCCATTTATCTTCCGAGTCTTCCGCTGTTATCGTTATTTGGCCTTAAGCCATATTCATTGTAATAAGTTCTCTTTGAGACAACGATGTAATAAGTGTGTGATTGCCACTCTGCTATAAATCCTTCGATGTACTGTGTGGTGTCAGCATTACTGATCCAGGGATGACACCTGAGCACAGAGCACTTGATCCATTCGGGTCGGGTCGCTACAGAGATGGTATCAGAGCACACGCTGACTGTAGGACACGACCACTAAGTTAAAGCCATAGATCACCATTCGCTTCTCATTTTCTAACTCTTCATCTTTTCTACTCTTTTAGGATGACGAACGCGAAGATTAAGTACGCTCAACCGGATGAAGGCACACCATTTGGATTTCACCTGAAGGAAGTCACCAAGTACCTGAACATTGGATTACCAAGCTTCACGGGAACCTTCAACGCCACTGTGCCTGAAGAGGAGCGCTGGAAGATTCAAGCTCACGTTCTGGGAAGGACATTCGCGCCAATCACGAAGCCTATAGATAGTGTTTTCAATGCACCAACCTGGAGTCTGGGAAAGAGCATGGCAGCTCGTATCACCATAGGACGCATTGGAGAAGTTTATCAAGAGGACCTCAAGGACACTATCTACCCGATTTGCGGACGCCGAGATGAACATTGGGAGTTAGTCAGCACCAAGAAGGATAGATCCATTGCATCTTTCATCCAGGAGTTAAACCAGCACATTCGACGCCACAAGAACCAGATGTGCAATGATATGATAGAGTTGAAGAATGCGAAGGCAAGGATCATCGAGCTAGAAGGAGAACTGAAGTCTACACGCAAGGACTACATGGACGAGATCGTAGCTCTAGCGAGACACAATGGCGATCTTAAGCAGGAGATTGAAGAATTCAAGAGGAAGTTAGCATCCAGGAAGGAAGACAAGTACGTCGCATGTCCGGACAACTACATCATCATCGATGACACCGATTCGGATCCAAGTGAACCCGACTTTGAAGACGAAGCTGGAGCAGATATCATGGAGTCTTCCATCGGTTCAAATTTCTAGATGACCACCAGATAGTAGTAGTATTCCCCCATGTAAACATTATAGTTCGAGCACTTTTGCGATAGCTTTAGATCGTTTGTAAGCCCTTGTTTGATTGAATGAAGTGATTTTGTGTGCATTTGCTCATGTGCATTGGGGTAGTGTTCCCTTTAGACCTCACTCTATTCTTAATTCTCGTCTTTTCTAAACCCTCAGATGCCTCCAACCCAAGCTCTTAGGACACCAATGTTAGTAAGCTCACCAGGAGCGGAGTATATGGCTAAACGATGGTGTGATCGGTAACCATTAAGGATTGGAAACTATGTGTTTCCCTCAGACCTAATAGTATTGGAATCTCAAGGATTGGATGTGATATTAGGCATGGATTGGTTGTCGATGTATGGAGGAAACATCGATTGCGCTAGTAAGTCAATTTTGCTTACCACACCAGAAGGAAGAAGGATCAAGTATGTATCCCGGCATGTGCCAAACAGGACACAAGTAAACTGCCTAATAGGAGTTGTGCAAGAAGAAGTACCAGTGGTAAAGGATTTTCCTGATGTATTTCCTGAGGAATTACCAGGCATGCCACCGGATAGAGACATTGAGTTTTTGATTGAGTTATTGCCAGGTACAGGCCCAATATCGAAGCGACCGTACCGGATGCCAGCAAAGGATTTGGTGGAAATTAAGAATCAGATTAAGGAGTTATTGGATAAAGGTTACATTCGCCCAAGTTCTTCGCCTTGGGGATCACCCGTACTTCTAGTGGAAAAGAAGGATAGATCATTAAGGATGGTTGTAGATTATCGGGGATTGAATGAAGTAACCATCAAGAACAAGTACCCACTGCCAATGATCAACGATCTGTTTGATCGGTTGCAAGGAGCTAAAGTGTTTTCCAAGATCGATTTGCGATCAGGGTACCATCAGTTGAAGATTCGAGAGCAGGACATACCTAAGACAGCATTCACCACGAGATATGGACTGTATGAGTATACCGTTATGTCATTTGGATTGACTAACGCACCTGCCTATTTTATGAACCTGATGAACAAAGTGTTTATGGAGTTTTTGGATAAGTTCGTCATAGTGTTCATTGATGACATTCTGGTTTATTCAAAGAATGAAGAGGAGCATAAGGAACATTTGCGTTTGGTTTTGGAGAAACTAAGGGAACATCAGTTATATGCCAAATTCAGCAAATGTGAGTTTTGGTTGAAGGAAGTTGGATTCCTCGAACACGTTATATCCGGAGAAGGTATAGCAGTTGACCCAACTAAGGTTGAGACCGTAACCGAATGGGAATCACCAACGATAGTTGGAGAGATCCGGAGTTTTCTTGGAATCGCAGGATACTACCGGAGATTCATTGAGAACTTTTCAAAGATCACAAAGCCTATGACGGAGTTGTTGAAGAAGGATACTAAGTTCAAATGGACTGAGGAGTGTGAGGCTAGTTTCCAGGAGTTGAAGAAACGTTTGGTTACCTCACCAGTATTGATTTTGCCAGATCAGACCAAGGATTATGAGGTGTATTGCGACGCTTCACGTCGAGGACTTGGAGCAGTGCTTATGTAGGAAGGAAGAGTTGTTTTGTATGCTTCATGACAACTGAAGCCTCATGAGTTGAATTATGCCACGCATGATTTGGAGTTAGCAGCCGTAGTGCATGCATTGAAGACGTGGAGACATTCCCTCATTGGAAATCATTGTGAGGTGTACACGGATCACAAGAGTTTGAAGTACATTTTCACGCAGAAGGAGTTGAACCTCAGACAGAGGAGATGGTTGGAGCTCATCAAGGATTATGATATGAGATTGCATTACCATCCCGGAAAAGCTAATGTAGTAGCTGACGCATTGAGCCGTAAGAGCCATGTCAATACTTTAATGACGGGGAAAATACCCAAGGAGTTAGCAGAAAACCTTCGTGAGCTATGTTTGGAAATAGTTCCGAGAGGCTATGTAGCAGCATTGGAGATTCAGTCAACATTGATGGATAAAATCAGAGAAGCCTAGAAATCTGACAAGGAGATTGCTACTATAAAAGAGAAATTGAGCGAAGGAAAAGCAAAGGGATTTCGTGAGGATGAACACGATACCCTATGGTTTGAGGACCGTGTTTATGTGCCCAATGACCCGGAGATCAGGAAATTGATTTGCAAGAGGCACATGATTCACCGTATTCGATTCACCCAGGGAATACCAAGATGTATTTGGATTTGAAGGAAACATTCTGGTGGACCGGAATGAAGAAGGATATTGCAGCATACGTAGCAGTTTTTGACGTATGTCAGAGAGTAAAGGCAGAGCATCAGAAGCCAGCAGGATTGTTACAACCATTGCCGATACCCGAATGGAAGTGGGATAAGATAGGCATGAATTTTATCACTGGACTACCCAGGACGAAAGCAGGCTATGACTCGATATGGGTAGTAGTTGATCGTTTGACGAAGGTAGCACATTTTATTCCAGTTAAGACCACTTACACCCGTGCTAAGTTGGCAAAGATATACATGACTAGGATCATTTGTTTGCATGGAGTTCCGAGGAGTATCGTATCAGATAGAGGAACCCAATTTACCTCAAAGTTTTGGAATCAGTTGCATGAAACTTTAGGAACCAGACTAGAGTTCAGCACAGCTTTTCATCCGCAGACAGATGGACAGACCGAGAGAGTCAATCAGATTTTGGAAGATATGTTGCGAGCTTGTGCACTAGATTATGGATCTAGCTGGGACGATAACTTGCCGTATGCGGAGTTTTCTTATAACAATAGTTGTCAAACCAGTTTGAAGATGGCATCTTTCGAAGCTTTATACGGAAGGAGGTGCAGGACACCATTGTCATGGGACGAAGTTGGAGACCGCCAATTCTTTGGACCAGACTTGATTAAGGAGTCTGAACGGAAAGTTAAGTTGATTCGCGATAGGCTCAAGGTAGCCCAGTCCAGGCAGAAGAGCTACGCAGACTCTAAACGCAAGGAGACAGTCTACGAAACCGGAGACAGAGTTTATCTCCGAGTATCCCCACTTCGAGGAGTTAAGCGCTTTGGAGTTAAGGGAAAGTTAGCACTGCGTTTCATTGGACCATACAAGATCTTGCAACGTATGGGAGAAGTCGCTTATAAGTTGGAATTACCAGAGGGACTGTCAGGAGTTCATGATGTATTCCATGTTTCTCAGCTGAAGAAATGTCACGCCGAGATGGCGGAGGTACCGCTAAGAGATACAGTACCGCTTGAAGCGATTCAGTTGAAGGACAACTTAACATATGAGGAGAAGCCAGTCAAGATTCTCGAGTTTGCCAGTAGAGTTACTCGCAGCAAGGTTATCAAGTTTTGCAAAGTTCAGTGGAACCACCACTCAGAGGATGAAGCCACCTGGGAAAGAGAAGAAGATTTGCTCAAGGACCACCCTCACCTATTTTCTAGCCAACCCGAATCTCGAGGGCGAGATTCATCTTAAGGGGGGTAGGTTTGTAACATCCCAAATTTGCAATTTGGAATGTTATACATTAGATCATCATGCATATCATATTTTCTTGCATTTTGGTCAATCCTAGAAATTTCACGCAACTCAAGGACCTTCAGAGAGAGTTGGAGATTTCGTTATTTTCATATTTGAGAGTTTTCTCAAATTTGAAAAGAGGATCATTTGATTTATTTATTTCATCTTCAATTATTTTCCTATATCAAAAATATAAGAGAGGGAATAATATGACTTTCTCAAATTTAGGAAAAATGAAGATTTAATGAATAAATCAAATTTTGGTTTTGCCGAAGTTTTGTTTGCTTTTTATTTGGATAGGGAAAAATGCGCGTTTTCAAAAATTGCATTTTAGGTCCGGAGTAAAGTTCATTTTGTTCGACTCATTTTTAGGAGTCGGGGAAAATTTACTTTAGAAATTTTGGAGCCCGTTTAGATTTTCTTTTCTGTGTTTTTATGCGCGCAAAACCGTTTAAAAAAAATCCAGCAGGCCAGCCGGGCCAAGGCCCAGGCCAGCCACCGCCTCCCCAGCGTAGGCAGCCGGCCGCGCCAGGCCATCGCGCGCGCAAGGCGCTAGAGGTAGGAGCCGCCGCCGCCCCTTTTTGATTCCTAGTTGGACTTTAGTCCTACTCCGTTTCCTCTTTTTCTTTCCTATTCCTACTCTATTTCTTGTCCCCTACCCCAAGAAACCCCCTCCCCTCACCAATATAAATACCCCCACACCCCCCCCTCCAAATCATCAAACCAAACCCCAAGCCCTCCACCGCGCCCCTCACCCATCGCCGCCGCCGCCGCATTACATTGCCGCCGCCGCCGCCTTACGCCGCCGCCACCGGAGACCTCGCCGGAGGTTGCCCCGCGTCTCTTTTCCTCGGATCGTTTTCTTCTAATCGTTCCGATTCTTTTCTTCTCTTCTGATTCGTTTTCTAGATCGGTTTTTCGTTTCGGTTTTCTTCTTCGAAACCCTAGATCGGATTCGGTTTCTTTTCAAATTTAGTTGCCTTTGGACCATTCGTCCTAACGAACGTGATCACCGGATTCTTCTAGGTTAACGAACGTCCGTTTGTTTAACCGTTCTTCGTTTTCTTTTCGTCGGATTTATTCCGCGATCGCGATCTCAGATCCGATCTTCGTTCTAGTCTTTCTTCCCGCTCGTTTATCGGAATCAGGTGATTCAAGCGCCTGGAGTTTTGTTTCGAAACCGCTGTTCCGTCTAATCAACTTAAACAAGTTTTGCTACGGTAAAATTTGACCTAGTTTCAACTTGCTAGAACCGAGTTGTTTTTCTTCCGTTGTTTGTTTTCCGTTTCTTTGTTCGGTTCTTTCTTTCTTTGCAACCGGAGTTCTTAAGTTGAACTTTCTGGTTCGATCTCTTGTTCGAGTTTTACCTGTGCATTAGATGAGTACTTATTGTGTGCTTGTTGTTTGTCTGCGATAGATTACCCGGATTGCGCCGCCTGTTACTTCGAAACCCTAGGTCTCGCGGATCATCAGCAAGGCAAGTAACACTTTGATCATACCTTTTCTACAACCCATGTTTTATTGCATCAGATCAATCCTCTCACATTGCATGATTAGGATCTAATTAAATTGTGGGTTGGGAAGTAGATGAGGTAGTACCTATCACCTGTATTATTATGAAACCTTTGGGAGTTACTTCTACGTTTGCTTATTATGCCATGCTATGCTAGTAGACGTGGATTGGGTGAGTGATATCCACGACAGATGTGAGTATTGTTAATTAATGGTTTATCTAAGGTGGCAACTTAAACACACATCTGGGTGGATTGAGGCACCTGATGTCTATCAGGACTTGCCTGTTTTTTTTGGACCGCCACCCAGGCTCAAAGGGATCATAAGATAATTCATGCTAGAAACTTCCGTGTGCAGCCACATGCTACTATGGGCTCTGGCATAGTTGACTAAGTTGTGCGAATTCTTACGGGGTGGACTAGCAGATGTAGGGGTTGTAGGTGGTACGGTCTACCCCACATGTAAGGTGCTAGCGCTTCTGAAAGACTATGTCTCGGTCATCCATTTCTCAAACACCATGTAGTGCGAGAAAACAAACGGAGGCGATCGAGTCATGTGGGGAAAAGTGCGCAAACCTCTGCAGAGTGTACAAACTAATCATGATTAGCCGTGTCCCCGGTTATGGACAACTTGAGTATCTAGTACTTGAATATCATGTGAATCTCAACATGTGACTTCTAATTAATGTTGTTGGGTTTTAATTGTTCACTTAATTGGGATCGGAATGCTGTCAACCATTCTCGATGTTTAACAACTACAAATAAATTTATTCCTTTGTAGTAGGGAAAAACTGGCTTTACGCAAAACTGTAACCATAGAGCTTTCCATCAGCCATATATGCATATAGTATAGCTGTTTCATTCCATTACTCTCTATGTGTTACATTGCCAGCATATTCCATGTGCTGACCCGTTTTCGAGCTGCAACTTTCATGTTGCAGACTTTTCAGACGACGAGTAAGGTGTTTTTAGGTCGTGGCCCTATACTCAGTGATGCCGTTGGAGTTGATGGACCCATTTATCTTCCGAGTCTTCCGCTGTTATCGTTATTTGGCCTTAAGCCACATTCATTGTAATAAGTTCTCTTTGAGACAACGATGTAATAAGTGTGTGATTGCCACTCTGCTATAAATCCTTCGATGTACTGTGTGGTGTCAGCATTACTGATCCAGGGATGACACCTGAGCACAGAGCACTTGATCCATTCGGGTCGGGTGGCTACACTTGGGGCCTGTTCCGGAGCTCTGCCGGAGGGGGCATCGATCACAGAGGGCTTCTACATCAACAACATAGCCTCTCTGATGATGTCTGAGTAGTTTACCTCAGACCTTTGGGTCCATAGTTATTAGCTAGATGGCTTCATATCTCTTTTTGGATCTCAATACAATGTTCTCCCCCTCTCTCATGGAGATCTATTCAAGGTAATCTTTTTTTGCGGTGTGTTTGTTGAGACCGATGAATTGTGGGTTTATGATCAAGTTTATCTATGAACAATATTTGAATCTTTTCTGAATTCTTTTATGTATGATTGGTTATCTTTGCAAGTCTCTTTGAATTATCAGTTTGGTTTAGCCTACTAGATTGATCTGTCTTGCAATGGGAGAAGTGCTTAGCTTTGGATTCAATCTTGCAGTGTCCTTTCCAAGTGACAGTAGGGGCAGCAAGGCACGTATTGTATTGTTGCCATCGAGGATAACAAGATGGGGTTTTTATCATATTGCATGAATTTATCCCTCTACATCATGTCATCTTTCTTAAAGTGTTACTCTATTCTTATGAACTTAATACTCTAGATGCATGCTGGATAGCGGTCGATGTGTGGAGTAATAGTAGTAGATGCAGGCAGGACTCGGCCTACTTGTCTCAAACGTAATGCCTATATACATGATCATACCTACATATTCTTATAACTATGCTCAATTCTGTCAATTTCTCAACAGTAATTTGTTCACCCACCGTAAAATACTTATGCTCTTGAGAGAAGCCACTAGTGAAACCTATGGCCCCCGGGTCTATTTTCCATCATATTAATCTTCTAACACTTAGTTATTTTCATTGCCTTTTATTTTACTTTGCATCTTTATCATAAAAACACCAAAAATATTATCTTATCATATCTATCAGATCTCACTCTAGTAAGTGACCGTGTAGGGATTGACAACCCCTTATCGCGTTGGTTGCGAGGATTTATTTGTTTTGTGTAGGTGTGAGGGACTCGCGCGTAACCTCCTACTAGATTGATACCTTGGTTCTCAAAAACTGAGGGAAATACTTACGCTACTTTGCTGCATCACCCTTTCCTCTTCAAGGGAAAACCAACGCAGTGCTCAAGAGGTAGCAAGAAGGATTTCATGCACCGTTGCCGGGGAGGTCTACGCAAAAGTCAAGATACCACGTACCCATCACAAACCCTTATCTCCCGCATTACATTATTTTCCATTTGCCTCTCATTTTCCTCCCCCCACTTCACCCTTGCTGTTTTATTCGCCCTCTCTCTCTCTATCCTCCCTCTCTTTCTCTATTTGCCTCTTTTTTGCCCATTCCTCGTTTGCTTGTGTGTTGGATTGCTTGCTTGTCATGATGGCTCAAGATAACTCTAAATTGTGTGTCTTTACCAATACCAACAACAATGATTTTATTAGCACTCTGATTGCTCCTCTTACCGATGCTGAATCTTGTGAAATTAATGCTGCCTTGCTGAATCTTGTCATGAAAGATCCGTTTTCCGGCCTTCCTAGTGAAGATGCCGCTACCCATCTAAATAGCTTTGTTGATTCATGTGATATGCAAAATAAGAAATATGTGGACAATGATATTGTTAAATTGAAGCTATTTCCTTTTTCGCTTAGAGATCGTGCTAAAGCTTGGTTTTCGTCTTTGCCTAAAAATAGTATTGATTCTTGGAATAAGTGCAAAGATGCTTTTATCTCTAAGTATTTTCCTCCTGCTAAGATCATCTCTCTTAGAAATGGTATTATGAATTTTAAGCAACTTGATCATGAACATGTTGCACAAGCTTGGGAGAGGATGAAATTAATGATACGTAATTGCTCAAAACATGGTTTGAATTTGTGGATGATTATACAAAAAATTTATGCCAGATTGAATTTTGCTTCTAGAAATCTTTTAGATTCGGCCGCGGGAGGCACTTTTATGGAAATCACTTTAGGAGAAGCTACTAAACTACTAGATAATATTGTGGTTAATTATTCTCAATGGCACACTGAAAGATCTACTAATAAAAAAGTGCATGCGATAGAAGAAATTAATGTTTTGAGTGGAAAGTTGGATGAACTTATGAAATTATTTGCTACTAAGAGTGTTTCTTCTGATCCTAATGATATGCCTTTGTCTACTTTGATTGAGAATAATAATGAATCTATGGATGTGAATTTTGTTGGTAGGAATAATTTTGGTAACAACGCGTATAGAGGAAACTTTAATCCTAGGCCTTATCCTAGTAATTCCTCTAATAATTATGGTAATTCCTACAACAATTCTTATGGAAATTTTAATAAGATGCCCTCTGAATTTGAGACTAGTGTTAAGGAATTTATGAATTCACAAAAGAATTTCAATGCTTTGCTTGAAGAGAAATTGCTTAAAGTTGATGATTTGGCTAGGAACGTTGATAGAATCTCTCTTGATGTTGATTCTTTAAAACTTAGATCTATTCCTCCTAAGCATGATATCAATGAGTCTCTCAAAACCATGAGAATTTCCATTGATGAGTGCAAAGAAAGAACCGCTAGGATGCGTGCTAAGAAAGATTCCTTTATAAGAGCGTGTTCTTCTAGTTTCCATGATAATAAAGATGAAGATCTAAAAGTTATTGATGTGTCCCCTATTAAATCTTTGTTTTGCAATATGAATCTTGATAATGATGGGACTGAATATGATCCACCTTTACCTAGAAGGCGTTCCAAAATTCGGAGTTTTTAGATCTTGATGCTAAATTTGATAAAAGTGGGCTTGAAGAGATCAAAACTCTAGATGTTAATGAACCTACTATTTTGGATTTAAAGGAATTTAATTGTGATAGCTGCTCTTTGATAGATTGTATTTACTTGTTGCAATCCATGCTAAATTCTCCCCATGGTTATAGGCAAAATAAAGCTTTTACCAAACATATCGTTGATGCTTTGATGCAATCTTATGAAGAAAAACTTGAGTTGGAAGTTTCTATCCCTAGAAAACTTTATGATGAGTGGGAACCAACTATTAAAATTAAAACTAAAGATCATGAATGCTATGCTTTGTGTGATTTGGGTGCTAGTGTTTCCACGATTCCAAAGACTTTGTGTGATTTGTTAGGTTTCCATGATTTTGATGATTGCTCTTTAAACTTGCACCTTGCGGATTCCACTATTAAGAAACCTATGGGAAGAATTAATGATGTTCTTATTGTTGCAAATAGGAACTATGTGCCCGTATATTTTATTGTTCTTGACATAGATTGCAATCCTTCATGTCCTATTATTCTTGGTAGACATTTCCTTAGAACGATTGGTGCAATTATTGATATGAAGGAAGGAAATATTGGATTCCAATTTCCGTTAAAGAAAAACATGGAACACTTTCCTAGAAATAAAATTAAATTACCTTATGAATCTATTATGAGAGCCACTTATGGATTGCCTACCAAAGATGGCAATACCTAGATCTATCCTTGCTTTTTATGCCTTGCTAGGGGCGTTAAACGATAGCACTTGTTGGGAGGCAACCCAATTTTATTTTTATTCCTTGCGTTTTGCTCCAGTTTAGTAATAAATAATTTATCTAGCCTCTGTTTTGGTTGTGTTTTTTGTGTTTAATTAGTGTTTGTGCCAAGTAGAACCGTTGGGAAGACTTGGGGAAATTCTTGTTAATCTTGCTGTAAAAAACAGAAACTTTAACGCTCACGAGAACTGCTGCCATTTTTATTTGCAAAGTTATATTTAGCTAATTATTTTTGCAGATGATTAATAGCTAAATTCCTCACGTCCATAAATTTATTTTAGAATTTTTGGGTTTCCAGATCTTGCGCTAGCTACAGATTACTAGAGACTGTTCTGTTTTTGACAGATTCTGTTTTTCGTGTGTTGTTTGCTTATTTTGATGAATCTATGGCTAGTAAAATAGTTTATAAACCATAGAGAAGTTGTAATACAGTAGGTTTAACACCAATATAAATAAATAATGAGTTCATTACAGTACCTTGAAGTGGTGTTTTGTTTTCTTTCGCTAACAGAGCTCACGAGATTTTCTACTTTAAGTTTTGTGTTGTGAAGTTTTCAAGTTTTGGGTAAGGATTTGATGGATTATGGAACAAGGAGTGGCAAGAGCCTAAGCTTGGGGATGCCCATGGAACCACCAAGATAATCGAAGGACACCAAAAAGCCAAAGCTTGGGGATGCCCTGGAAGGCATCCCCTCTTTCGTCTACTTCCATCGGTAACTTTACTTGGAGCTATATTTTTATTCACCACATGATATGTGTTTTGGTTGGAGCGTCTTGTATGATTTGAGTCTTTGATTTTTAGTTTACCACAATCATCTTTTCTGTACACACCTTTTGAGAGAGACACACATGATTCGGAAATTATTAGAATACTCTATGTGCTTCACTTATATCTTTTGAGTTATATAGTTTTACTCTAGTACTTCACTTATATCTTTTAGAGCACGGCGGTGGATTTGTTTTATAGAAACTATTGATATCTCATGATTCACTTAGATTATTTTGAGAGTCCTAAATATCATGGTAATTTTCTTAAATAATCCTAATATGCTAGGTATTCAAGATTAGCAAAAACTTTCTTATGAGTGTTCTGAATACTAAGAGAAGTTTGATGCTTGATGATTGTTTTGAGATATGGAGGTAGTGATATTAAAGTTGTGCTAGTTGAGTAGTTGTGAATTTGAGAAATACTTGTGTTGAAGTTTGCAAGTCCTGTAGCATGCACGTATGGTAAACGTTATGTAACAAATTTGAAACATGAGGTGTTCTTTGATTGTACTTCTTATGAGTGGCGGTCGGGGACGAGCGATGGTCTTTTGCTACCAATCTATCTCCCTAGGAGCATGCGCGTAGTGCTTGGTTTTTGATGAATTGTAGATTTTTGCAATAAGTAGGTGAGTTCTTTATAACTAATGTTGAGTCCATGGATTATACGCACTCTCACCTTTCCATCATTGCTAGCCTCTTCGGTACCGTGCATTTCCCTTTCTCACATTGAGAGTTGGTGCAAACTTCGCCGGTGCATCCAAACCCCATGATATGATACTGTCTTTCACACATAAACCTCCTTATATCTTCCTCAAAACAGCCACCATACCTACCTATTATGGCATTTCCATAGCCATTCCGAGATATATTGCCATGCAACTTTCCACCATCCCGTTTATCATGACACGTTCATCATTGTCATATTGTTTAGCATGATCATGTAGTTGACATAGTATTTGTGGCAAAGCCACCATTCATAATTCTTTCATACATGTCACTCTTGGTTCATTGCATATCCCAGTACACCGCCGGAGGCATTCATATAGAGTCATACCTTGTTCTAGTATTGAGTTGTAATCATTGAGTTGTAAATAAATAGAAGTGTGATGATCATCATTTAATAGAGCATTGTCCCAATAAAAAAAGAAAAAAAAGAGAAAGGCCAAAAAAAGAAGCCCCCCCCCCAAAAAATGAAAAGGGACAATGCTACTATCCTTTTACCACACTTGTGCTTCAAAGTAGCACCATTATCTTCATGATAGAGAGTCTCTTGTTTTGTCACTTTCATATACAAGTGGGAATTTTTCATTATAGAACTTGGCTTGTATATTCCAACAATGGGCCTCCTCAAGTGCCCTAGGTCATCGTGAGCAAGCAAGTTGGATGCACACCCACTAGTTTCTTTTGTTGAGCTTTCATACATTTATAGCTCTAGTGCATTCGTTGCATGGCAATCCCTACTCATTGCATTAACATCAATCGATGGGCATCTCCATAGCTCATTGATTAGCCTCGTTGATGTGAGACTTTCTCCTTTTTTGTCTTCTCCACATAACCCCCATCATTATATTCTATTCCACCCATAGTGCTATATCCATGGCTCACGCTCATGTATTGCATGAAGGTTTATAAAGTTTGAGATTACTAAAGTATGAAACACTTGATTGGCTTGTCATTGGGGTTGTGCATGATGAGAGCATTCTTGTGTGACGAAAATGGAGCATGACTAAACTATATGATTTTGTAGGGATGAACTTTCTTTGGCCATGTTATTTTGAGAAGACATAATTGCTTAGTTAGTATGCTTGAAGTATTATTATTTCTATGTCAATATTAAACTTTTATCTTGAATCTTTCGGATCTGAATATTCATGCCACAATTAAGAAGAATTACATTGAAATTATGCCTAGTATCATTCCACATCAAAAATTCTATTTTTATCATTTACCAACTCGAGGACGAGCAGGAATTAAGCTTGGGGATGCTTGATCCATCTCCAACGTATCTATAATTTTTTATTGCTCCATGCTATATTATCTTCTGTTTTGGACATTATTGGGCTTTATTATTCACTTTTATATTACTAGCAAAAGAACCCGTGCGTTGCAATGGGAGAGAAAACATAACACACGCTCTTAACTCAACAACCATCACTCAAGACCACAATAGGTCCATCTCCTTTATTTTTGCGAGGCATCATATTTGTGTTGCCGCTTATCCTCCTACTCACTCTCGCCCGCGATGGCCTCGGTGTTCACACAAAACAAAAAAACATGTGTTGAATATGGTTAATCCTAAGGCGTCTCTCTCTCCCTCTCTCCTCCCTCTCTCTCTCTTTCTCTCTTTCTCTCTCGCTTTCTCTCACTCTCGCGATGAGAAATCTGTTGTTTTCCCATGTGACATTTTTCAGAGGTATGCATGTGTAGTTATCGATATTTTCTTTTCCGTATATGGTTATGGTGGGGTGTTTATTTGCAATCCGGATCACCGCCGGTATGAAAAAAACGGATCTTGCGCTATAAATTATAAGTTTGCTTCCATAACAATATTTTAAAAATATTTAATAGGTAAAATTAACGTCGTATTTAGATTCCACACATTTTTCTAATAAAATTTCTTATATAATATGTTAAAATCGAAGTTACGGTTTAAAAGATATAGATAATTTAGAAAATCATTTGGTTTGACTCAAATATATTCCAAAATAATATTTAAAAATACTTAACAGGTAAAAATAATCTCATATTCATATTCTACATATTTTTTTAATCAAATATCATATATAACATGTTCAAATCGGAGTTACGGTTTAAAAGATATGGATGATTTTAAAAAGCATTTGTTTGACTTAAATATGATCCACGGATGAATTACCTAAAACATCAGGGAGGTTTTCGAAAAATGTAAAATAATAGTTCGGGTGTGACTTAAATCTGGACGGCGGGTTGATTTCAAGAAAAGACATGGACTTTTGTGTAAAATACGAAAATAACAGTTCGTTTTAACTCAAAACAGAACTGCGAGTTGAATTCTCTGATATAGAGGGACTTTTATGAAAAATGTCATGACGAACGAAAGAAACCCAATTTACTTTATTATTAGGTAAAGATTTTTGGGACTAACCTATTAACCGGAGGCCCAGCCCAGAATTGCTGTTTTTTGCCTATTTCAGAGTTTCAGAGAAAAAGAATATCAAACGGAGTCCAAACGGAATGAAACCTTCGGGAATGTGATTTTCGGAACGAACATGATCCAGGAGACTTGGACCCTACGTCAAGCAACCAACAAAGAAGCCACGAGGTAGGGGGAGCACCTACCCCCCAAGGCGCGCCCTCCACCCACGTGGGCCACCTGTTGCTCCACCGACGTACTTCTTCCTCCTATATATACCTACGTACCCCCAAACGATCAGATACGGAGCCAAAACCCTAAATCCACCGCCGTAACTTTCTGTATCCACGAGATCCCATCTTGGGGCCTGTTCTGGAGCTTCGCCGGAAGGGGCATTGATCACGCAGGGCTTCTACATCAACACCATAGCCTCTCCGATGATGTGTGAGTACTATACCTCAGACCTTCGGGTCCATAGTTATTAGCTAGATGGCTTCTTCTCTCTTTTTGGATCTCAATACAATGTTCTCCCCCTCTCTCATGGAGATCTATTCGGTGTAATCTTCTTTTGCGGTGTGTTTGTTGAGATCGATGAATTGTGGGTTTATGATCAAGTTTATCTATGAAAAATATTTGAATCTTTTCTAAATTCTTTTATGTATGATTGGTTATCTTTGCAAGTCTCTTCGAATTATCAATTTGGTTTGGCCTACTAGATTGATCTTTATTGCAATGGGAGAAGTGCTTAGCTTTGGGTTTAATCTTGCGGTGTCCTTTCCCAGTGACAGTAGGGGTAGCAAGGCACATATTGTATTGTTGCCATCGAGGATAACAAGATGGGGTTTTTATCATATTGCATAAATTTATCCCTCTACATCATGTCATCTTACTTAAAGCGTTACTCTGTTCTTATGAACTTAATACTCTAGATGCATGCTGGATAGCGGTCGATGTGTGGAGTAATAGTAGTAGATGCAGGCAGGAGTCGGTCTACTTGTCTCGGACGTGATGCCTATATACATGATCATACCTAGATATTCTCATAACTATGCTCACTTATGTCAATTGCTCAACAGTAATTTGTTCTCCCACCGTAATATACTTATGCTCTTGAGAGAAGCCACTAGTGAAACCTATGGCCCCCGGGTCTATTTTCCATCATATTAATCTTCCAACACTTAGTTATTTTCATTGCCTTTTATTTTACTTTGCATATTTATCATAAAAATACCAAAAATATTATCTTATCATATCTATCAGATCTCACTCTCGTAAGTGACCGTGTAGGGATTGACAACCCCTTATCGCGTTGGTTGCAAGGATTTATTTGTTTTGTGTACATGCAAGGGACTCACGCGTAGCCTCCTACTGGATTGATACCTTGGTTCTCAAAAACTAAGGGAAATACTTACGCTACTTTGCTGCATCACCCTTTCCTCTTCAAGAGAAAACCAACGCGGTGCTCAAGAGGTAGCAATGACGCTGAAGCTAGCCGGGCTGATTATGTAGAGGTAATTATTCTTTCCTCCGGTTCAGATCCTCAGCCAACACAGAAAACCCATCAAGCAAACCGGAAAGTAAAATTTTCACACCCTCTAGCTTATCTGGATCCCAGTTTTCTTTTGAAGAAACAGCAGCGTGAAGCTCGTCGCACAACCTGGCATAGTGGCCAGGTGGTTACTTCATCCGGTTTACCGAACACGCCGGTTCGAAAACGCCGGCCAGAGGTTTCATCCATTCCTGACATATCTTATCCCAAGGCTGGTTATTTTCGGCAACCTCTTAATCCGTCTAACTCAAACTACCAGGGAACTTCCCAGTCATCCTTTGGCGAATCGATAGGGACACAACTTCCACCTCTTAAGATTGTTCCTGGGTAAGCATACTACCCTTAACTTTTTATCCCTTGCACCTGTTGAATATACTAACCTTTATTTCCATTCATTTTAGAGCCAAAACTAGGCCTAGTAAAAAGGCCAAATTGACTACACCGGCTGATGATAACCCGGCCACTGAACCGGAACAGACCCCATAATAGTTTGAGGCGAATGTTGATGCTATTCTTGATGATCCGCCACCGGAACATCATGAAACCTTTGTTGAACAGATGGAAGATGATCCGACCGGCCATGCTACTGACCCGCCAAGTCCGGCCAAAGCTGCAGATAAACCGTAAAGCCCAGTCAAAGCGGCTGATGACCAATCGGACGATGTCATCGTTACTGGTTTAGGCTACACAACTCCTGGCAACCCCACTACTTTATCCAAACATAGTGCCAAGGAAGAATTTGCTGCTATGGATAAAGGCAAGTGGAAAACATATTTGGAAAGCTATGCCCACCTCAGCGCCCAAGATATCCACTCTGGGTTTTTAAACCGCTTGTACACAAGCCGCGACTATGAAGCCGGTTTAGTGAACCTGATGAAAGAGCGATATGTGGTGAATACTGTTAACTCTGCATAATAGTTTCTCTTGTGTCTAATTTCCAATATCAATTCCAGTAGCCCCCAAGGGTCGGTTTATGATATCAACGTAAACCAGGACTTTGTAATACTTCAACTTTTCCTGCATAGCCCCCAAGGGTCGGTTTATCTTTCCAGGATGAACCGGGACTTTAGAGTATGAATCTTGCAATTTTTGCTTGTGTAGCCCCAGGGACCGGTTTATACCTTTAGGATGAATCGGTATCTTTCTATCATGAAGCTTCCAAAATTCTTGATAATCATCCTTGTAATCTGATTGAGGAGGAACAAATCCATAACCTTGACTTGAGCAAATATGCATTAGCCCCCAAGTGCCAAGTGTATAATCTGTTATGTGCTTGGGACTTTAAAATGTCAGCTGATAAAAAGCAATATGCATTAGCCCCCAAGTGCCAAGTATATAACTTGTTAATATGCCCTACCAACTCATTAAATGTCTCTTACAGGCTGATCTGAGAAAAACGGAATCTCAAGTCGCCGACCTTCAGGAAAATATCAGGTCCCGGCAAGCAGAAACTTCCAAGGCTAAAGAAGAGCTGACTAGCGCTTTAACAACCATGGAACAACCAAAGGAAAGCTTTAAAAGCGAACGGGCAGGATGGGACACTGAAAAAGCAACTCTGCTAAAGCGGGCGGAAGACGCTGAAACATCCCTTAATCCGGTAACAGAAGAACTGACTGGCTTGAAGTGGAAAATCAATGCCATGACCACTGATGTGTTTGGTAAGTGCCCTTATTATAAGCTGTTAACATGTATTATCCCATAACCTACCAGTTTATTCATATGTGTAATGATGTAGGATCTTGCATTACCCATCGGGGCTCTGATATGGAGAAGAAATTGAAGGCTGCCTATACTCTTATTGAGCAATTATATACCGACGCGCAACAGATCATTTGTACTGCCTCTCATAACAAACCGCCGCCAACTTTGATCAAGGAAACAATTGAGAAGCTGTCAATGATGCCTGCCTGGTTTGAGGAGTTAAAAAGATTAGCTGCAAGGGCAGGTGCTCTAACTGCGCTAATCCAAGCTAAAGCATGGATACCAGGTCTTGACCCGGCTGATACAGGACACGGCTATCCGAGCATAAAGGAGGACGGGTCAAATTTTGACAATGATGATCTCCAAGCTTTGATGAAGGAAATGCGCCCATTAGCGAGCAAATTGGCTGAAGAGACGGATTTTTCTCATTACCAGTCGATTTATGACGCCGACAACAAACGGGTTAATGCACCAACTCATGATGTGGAAAATCTTATCCCGCCCATCCGTAAGCACACTTACGCCCCTGATGTTGATCCCTTCACACTTATAAGCGACGAAGCTGTATTCAAGGCCCTAACTGGAATCGACTAGGCAACCACTGGCTTCCAACCGCTGGGTGGAGAGAAGGAGGATGAACCGGCACAGGATGATCCACAACCGTCAAGTCAGCCCGACGAAGAGTCATGACCCGGAGGCCGGTTTAGCCTTCTGCATACTGCAACACTTGTTTGAAAACAATTATCCTTTTGGGCATCGGAACACCTTGTAATAGGCTAGTTTAAACACCTGGTCTGCTATGCCATCGTGCATATTCGTTTTGCATGACACTGTTAATCCGCCATGATTATGCTATGTCTGCTTATGATTTTTAGCAGTTTTATTCAACCTGTCTCTGCATAAAACAAGTGTAAAGTGTCCTAGCAGTTTACCGCCGGATGGGTCATAGTGCCCAACATATAACTCGGGTTTATAACCAAAGCTGTACTTAAGAGTAACCAAATATAAAAGATATCATACCTGTGATATGTTATCACACTGCTGGATCAGCAAGGTTGTATAATAAGGGTGATAACCCATAACTTGAATATTGATATTCCTCAGCTGTTTCTGGTTTATGAACGGGCCCAGACCAAGTTTAATAAATTACACTCATAAAACATTATAAACTGCAGAAAAAATCAAACAAGTTTGAAATAGTCATAACCGTGGTGTTACAACGATCAAGAGGGTTAAATCGATGGTTCGAATACAACCAAAGCCCCCAAGTGATTTCCCTGGTGGCCTTATGCCTATCAAGAGGTGTAGCTATGGTTCGAATACGACCAAGCCCCCAAGTGATTTCCTTGGTGGCCTTATGCCTATCAAGAGGTGTAGCTATGGTTCGAATATGACCAAGCCCCCAAGTGATTTCCCTGGTGGCCTTATGCCTTGTAGCGACCAGACCTCAAACGGTCCAATCTCTATGCTCAGATGTCATCCCTGGATCAGTAATGCTGACACCACACAGTACTTGAAGGATTTATAACAGAGTAGCAATCACACACTTATTACATCGAGTGTCTCAAAAGAGAACTTATTACAATAAACATGGCTTAAGGCCATCTAATAACGATAACAACGGCTTGGAAGATAAGTGAGTCCATCAACTCCAATGGCATCACTGAGTATAGAACCATGACCTAAAACTCCTTAATCGTCATTTGAAAAGTCTGCAACATTAACATTGCAGCCCGAAACGGGTCATCACATGGAATATGCTGGCAAAGTAACACATAGAGAGTAATGGAATGAAACAGGCTATTCTATATGCATATTTGGCTGGTGGAAAGCTCTATGGTTACAGTTTTGCGTAAAGCCAATTTTTCCCTACTGCAAAGGAATAAATTTTATTTAACTATCATGGTAGTTGTTAAACATTGAGAATGGTTGACAGCATTCTCAATCCCAATTAAGCATCATCATTAAACAAAACCCAACAAAATTAATTTTTTGAGTAACATGTTGAGATTCACATGATAATCCAGGTACTAGATACTCAAGATATCCATAACCAGGGACACGGCTAATCATGATTAGTTTATACACTCTGCAGAGGTTTGCGCACTTTTCCCCACAAGACTCGATCGCCTCTGTTTGGTTTCTCGCACTACATGGTGTTTGAGAAACGGATGACCGAGACATAGTCTTTCAGAAGCGCTAGCACCTTACGATCGGGTAGACCGTACCAACCAACATCCCCTACATCTGCTAGTCTACCACTGTAAGAGTTCGCACGACTTAATCAACTATGCTAGAGCCCATAATATCTTGTGGCTACACATGGAAGTTTCTAGCATGAACAATCTCATGATCCCTTTGAGCCTGGGTGGCGGTCCATAAAGAAAAATAGGCAATCGCTGGAATACCCAGGTGCCTCAATCCACCCAGATGTGTGTTTAGGTTGCCACCTTAAATAAACCATTAATTAACAATCTTACATCTGTCATGGATACACTCACCCAATCCACGTCTACTAGCATAGCATGGCATTATAAGCAAACGTAGAAGTAACTCCCAAAGGTTTGATAATAACAGGTAATAGGTTCTACCTCATCAACTACTTCCCAAACCCACAATTTAATTAGATCCTAATCATGCAATGTGTGAGGGTTGATCTAATGCAATAAAACTAGGTAGAGGGAAATCATGATCAAAGTGTTACTTGCCTTGCTGATGATCCAGGAAACCTAGCGATTCGAAGTAGCAAGCGGCACACTCCGGGTACTCTATCGCAAACAAACAAGCATACAATAAGTACTCAACTAATTCACAGGTAAAACTCAAATAAGATATCTAACCAGAAAGTTCAACTTAAGAACTCTGGTTGGCAAAGATAATCAAATCGAACGAAGCAACGAGAGACAAACGGCAAAAGAAACAGGCTTCGTTTACTATTCTAGATCTAGGGCAATTTTTATAGTGGCAAAAACTTGTTTGAGTTGGCTAAACAGAAAGAGGGTTTCAAGATGAAACTCCAGGCACTTGAATCGCCTGATTCCGATAAACGAGCGAAAAGTTAGACTAAAATGAAAATTGGATCAGGAATCGCAATCAGAAAAATCGCGGATTTAATCCGAGAAAAAGAAAAACGACGAACGTTCATTAAGACGAACCAACGGACGAACGCTCGCTAATTCAATAAACCGGAAAAACCGATCTATTTAAAAAAAACGAAACTAAAAAAACGAACAAAACCGTCGGAAAACCGAACAGTTTTTCGAGAAAAACCGGCGGCGGCGAGATCTACCTCCGGCGACGGATCCGGCTGGCGGCGGCGGGCGGCGGCGGCGCGGGCGGCGGTCGGCGACGGCAGGGCGGCGGCACGGGGCGGCGGCGGCAAAGGCGGCGGCGGCGGGCTAGGTGGCTAGGGTTTGAGGGGGGGTCCGGCTGGGCCTCCCCGACTTATAAAGCCGGCCGGGCCTAGTGTCCGGGTCAGACACGGCCCGTTAGGTCGGTTGTGTTTTTTTAAATAGTTATGCGCAGAAAAAAAAGGAATACTAAACGGACTCCAAAAATCCCGAAATAAAATTTCCCTGGCTTCTAAAATCAAGCCGCGCAGGATGAACATTTATTTGGGGCCTAAATGCAATTTTGAAAAACACGCATTTTTCCTAAATTCAAATAAAATAGCAAATAAAACCAAAATAAAATCTTATTTGATTTTTTATTGAATCTTCAATATTTCTTTATTTTGGGAAAGTCATTTTATTCCCTCTCTCATAATTTTGTAATAGAAATAATTGAAGATAAAATAAATAAAATCAAATGATCCTATTTTCAAAATTTGAGACAACTCAAATATGAAAATAACGAAATCCCGAACTCTCTCCGAGGGTCCTTGAGTTGCGTGAAATTTCTAGGATCAACCAAAATGCAATAAATATGATATGCAATGATGATCTAGTGTATAACATTCCAAATTGAAAATTTGGGATGTTACATGCCTATCAAGAGGTGTAGCTATGGTTCGAATACAACCAAGCCCCCAAGTGATTTCCCTGGTGGCCTTATGCCAATCAAGAGGTGTAGCTATGGTTCGAATACGACCAAGCCCCCAAGTGATCTTGTGAGCTGTGCTCATATGAAGTTGTGATATTGGCTTGATAGCCGGATTACCAAGGTAACAGAGATTTGCTCTTATAATTTGGGCTTGACAGCCGGATTACCAAGGTAGCAGAGCTATGCTCTTATAATATGGGCTTGATAGCCGGATTACCAAGGTAACAGAGTTGTGCTCTTATAATATGGGCTTGATAGCCGGATTACCAAAATAATCAAAAACTCATGTAAGAGAACGACAGAAGCCCCGCTTTAGCAAGGATGCCGGTTTATTATATCAATCATAATATATACATTGTTTAAATATGTACATACGGAGAGCCTGTGGCTCATGTGTAATACGGCCTAAGCTGAGCAATATTCCAGGGCCGGCGGGTCTCCTCCTCCGACGTGCGTGAGTCCTTGTGGTCTCGAACATCGATAAGGTAATATGACCCATTGTTTAGATTCTTGTTGACCACAAAGGGTCCTTCCCAAGGTGGGGATAACTTGTGCATATCAGCCTGATGCTGGATGAGCCAGAGCACCAGATCATCTTCTTGAAAAGTTCTGGTTTTAACCCGGCGGCTGTGGTAACGACGCAAGTCTTACTGGTAAAGCGCCGAATGAGCTGCTGCAATAGCACACTCTTCATCCAACAAGTCAAGTGCTTCCTGACGTGCTTTTTCATTGTCAGCTTCAACATAAGCCGCCACACGGGGCGAGTCATGATGGATGTCACTAGGGAGAACTGCTTCTGCTCCATAAACGATGAAAAAGGGCGTATAACCCATAGACCTGTTGGGGTGGTATTAATGCTCCATAATACGGAAGGTAACTCCTCGACCCAACAACCCAGCATCCTCTGCAAGGGAACCATAAGCCGGGGTTTAATACCTCTTAAAATCTTTTGAATGGATCTCTCAGCTTGACCATTAGACTGGGGGTGAGCTATTGATGATATATCAAGCCGGATATGCTCACGTTGACAAAAATCTTCCATAGCTCCCTTGGAAAGGTTAGTGCCATTGTCAATGATAATGCTATGTGGAAAGCCAAAACGGAAGATCACTTTCTTCATGAACTGTACCGCCATCACTGCATCACATTTGCTCACTGGCTCGGCCTCTACCTACTTAGTAAACTTGTCAACTGCTACCAGCAGGTGAGTCTTCTTATCCTTGGATCTCTTAAAGGGCCCCACCATATCAAGCCCCCAGACTGCAAATGGCCAAGTGATGGGAATCATCCTTAACTCCTAAGCCGGAAGATGAGCTCGACGTGCAAATTTCTGACAACCGTCACACCTTCTAACCAAGTCCTCAGCATCAGCATGAGCCGTCAGCCAATAAAAACCATGACAAAAAGCTTTGGCTACCAGAGACTTTGAACCGGCATGATGCCCACAGTCCCCTTCATGGATCTCACAGAGGATCTCATAGCCTTCTTCCGGAGACACACAATGCTGAAACGCCCCTGTAACGCTGCAATGATGCAACTCTCCGTTGACAATAGTCGTTGACTTGGACCGCCGGATTATCTGTCAGGCCAAAACCTCATCCTCAGGTAACTCGCCCCGGGACATATATGCCAAATAGGCAACCGTCCAATCCGAGATAACATGAAGAGCCGCCACCAATTGAGCCTTCGGGTCAGGAATAGCCAAATCCTCCTCTGTGGGTAACTTGACCGACGGGTAATGAAGGACATCAAGAAAAACGTTGGGCGGCGCCGGTTTATGTTGAGAACCCAGCTGGCTTAAAGCATCTGCCGCTTCATTCTTCCTCCGGTCCACATGTTCAACCTGGTAATGCTTGAAATGACCAACGATAATATCCACCTCCTATCGATAAGCCGCCATGAGTGGATCCTTAGAGTCCCAAGCGCCTGATACTTGATGAGCTACCAAATCTGAATCACCAAAGCACATAACCCGGCTTAAATTCATCTCCTTAGCCACTCGAAGACCATGGAGTAAAGCCTCATATTCCGCTGCATTCTTAGTGCAAGGAAACATTAAACAGAGGACATAACAAAAATTATCACCTCAAGGGGAAGCTAGCACAACTCTAGCCCCCGAGACCTCCAATTGCCTGGACCCATCAAAGTGAAGAGTCCAATATGTGTTATCCGGCTTTTGCTCTAGTGTCTGCAATTCTGTCCAGTCATTGATGAAATCCACAAGTGCATGGGACTTGATTGCTGTCCGAGGCATATACTTTAACCTGTGAGGTCCAAGCTCAATGGCCCACTTGGCAACCCGGCCAATTGCTACCCTGTTTTGGATTATATCCCCCAAAGGAGCAGAGCTGATCACAGTGATGGGGTGACCCTGAAAGTACTGTTTTAGCTTCCGGCTTGCCATAAAAACTCCATACACCAGCTTATGCCAATGTGGGTATCTTTATTTGGACTCAATGAGTACCTCACTGATATAACAAACCGTCCGTTGAACCGGATATTCCTTGCATGCCTCCTTCTGCTCTACCACAATAGCCACACTGACAGCTCGGGCATTAGCAGCTACATATAACAACAGTGGCTCCCATGTACCATGATGGTCCCCTTATGACCTGGCATCTTGAGATGCAGATAAACATAATAGGGTCTTGCCATAAACTTAGCATAAGCCGGCCGTCCAAACAGAGCATGTTAAGGGCTTTTGATTTTCACCACCTCAAAGGTCAATGTCTCGGATCGGGAGTCATACTCATCTCCAAACGCAACCTCCAGAGCTATCTTACCAACCGGATATGATGACTTACCAGGCACCACACCATGAAAAATAGTGTTGGGCGGTTTAAGGTTTTTATCCGTCAACCCCATACGACGGAAGGTTTCATAATAGAGGATCTTGATGCTGCTCCCTCCGTCCATGAGCACCTTGGTGAACTTATACCCTCCAACCTGAGGTCCAACCACCAACGCCAGATGACCCGGATTATCAACCCGGGGTGGCTGATCCTCTCGAATACACACAATGGGCTTCTCAGACCAGCGCAAGTAACGGGGTATGGCCGGTTCAACAGAGTTAACTGCCCTTTTATGAAGCTTCTGATCCCGCTTACACGAACTTGTGGTGAAGACGTGGTATTGCCCGCTATTCAGCTGTTTCGGGTTACTCTGATATCCAGACTGTTGCTGCTGATTCCCCTGACCAGACTGTTGATGATAGCCCCCCCGATTGCTCTGACTGCCTTGATGACCTTGAAATCCAGAGCCTGAACCGCTACCACCGTAACCCGGTCCTGTGAACCGGATCATGGACCACCTCCCGGTCCATGGTTACCTAGAAAAAGATTTGAATTCTTGAATTCCTTCATGATATAAAAATCCTTCCAGAGATGAGTAGACGGCCTCTAACGTGTACCATGCTTTGGACAGGGCTGATTCAACAGATACTCAAGATTCATGCCCGATCCTCCGGTTTGCGAGGGCGGTCTACCCTTGCGGCCCTGGGTATCGCTACAAAGTCTAGGTTGTTATCAGCCTTGCGCTTACCATTACCTCCTTGATTCGCTGCCAGGTTATGCTGCTGCCCTTTGGTGCTACCGCTCTTTTTTCCCTTTCCCGGTTTGTCATCATCAGATTCAGGGTCCTTGGTACTGTCAGAGTCAGCGTACTTAACCAGAGTGGCCATAAGTGTCCCCATGTCATTGCAATGACGTTTGAGCCGCCCTAATTTCTGCTTGAGGGGCATAAAACAACAGTTTTTCTCCAACGTCAGGACTACCGAATCAGCATTGATCCGGTCTGAAGAACGCAATATCGTTGAAACCCGGCGCACCCAATGGGTTGTTGGTTCACCTGCTTCCTGGACACAGGAGGACAAGCCCACAATCGACATGGGTTGCTTGCACGTGTTCTTGAAATTCTGGATAAACCGGGCTTTTAACTCAGCCCATGACCCAATGGAGTTAGTTGGTAGTCCTTTCAACCACGTACGAGCTGTTCCTTCTAACATCATGGTAAAAATACTTAGCACATGCAACCTCGTCAACATCCAACAGCTCCATCGCCATCTCATAACTCTCGACCCACACATCCGGAGGTAAATCGACCGTGTAATTGGGCACCTTACGGGGGCCCTTAAAATCCTTGGGCAACCCCGCTCTGCAGCCATCCTGGTGTTCTCGGCTGCCAGGTCTGCCTTGGCTTGAGCTATCTGATCCTTCACCTTCGCGACTTCTGCGTTATGCTGATCCTGATTCGCCGGGTTGACTTCAGCCACCAACAGTGTTGCCAGATCGTCAAATAAATCAGACAAAACCTGAGCCGGCGGTTGCGCAGGGCCTCCTGCCCCAGCTACTGTCGCTGCTGCTGAACCGGAGATCATTGCTGCTGCGGTTGATGAATGTTGTGCTGACTGGGTACCGACCATGAAGATCGCAACTCGGCTTGGCGGATCAAAGGGGTCTGGAATACTATTGCCATCGGAACGTCCCCCAAACCGGCCATCTTGCAGTTTGTACAATGACTCAGTCTCTCTGGCAGATGACTCGTCATCAGAGTAAACAACGGTTTCACAACCAGATATCGATATATCCTTAGACTCCGCTCCGTGGATGACTCCCATGAAGGTACGCTTCACGGCAGGCTGAACTCGGGTGGATCTCGCATGCTGAGCCGTTTCGATGATGTCGGTGCAGATGTCCGGCTCAAGGCACGGTTCGCCGATCTTGCCAATGAAAACGTGAATACCACCAAAGGGGACCCGATATCCATACTCAATTGAGCCGGCCTCAGGGCCCCATCCTGCATCGTCGATGTAGAGCTTGCCGCGACGACTCTTGGTCATCCGGCCCACAACGTATCCCTTGAGCCCTTCTAAGCTGCCCTCTAAGAACTTGAAACCATCGTGCGATATCCCCACGGTGGGCACCAACTATCGTGGTTTTGTCACGGCAGATGTCCTAGTGTGAGGACTTAGTCGTGGATCCATCGCAATGTAGTTAGCTTAAAGGGGTTAAAGAGGATAAATGACGCAAGGAGTTATACTGGTTTGGCCCCTTGCGCTGAAGGTAAAAGCCTAATCTAGTTGTGATGGGATTGCTAGGGTTTCGATGACCAGGGAGCGAATACGCTTTGCCTGGCTCTCGAGTTGTTGTTTTTTCTATCCTTGAACCACCGTCGGGTCATCCCTTTATATACACAGGTTGACAGACGGCGGTTTGCAGAATCCCGGCTGGCTCATAAACGTGTCCGGCTCGGTTTCTACCCTTTCCTATCTTATAGCACAAGTTACACACCATATGGCGGTTTATGTCTACATGCCCTAATCTGCCTTTGGGCCCTAGGCCTTTAGATCTCTATAGTAAAATGCCATGCTCCTTGTCTTCATGGGCTTCAATATGGATAACTCCTTATGGGTATAACCCGGCCCCTCCTGGGCGGTTTATACTCAGTAGTTATATCCCCAACAGGCACTCCCCTTGGCAATTGCCAAGCTTGGGGGAGTGCCCCGGTATCGTATCACCATCACACTTCTATCTTTACCATTTTTCTTAGTTCGATCCTTTTGGTAATATCTTGATCTAGTAGAATAAAGTTTTAGTATGATCTGGTTTTCAGTTTTGCTTTGTGATCCTTCTATGTAATTAATCGAGTCCATGAGCTATATATAATAAAGTTTAGTTTTAGTTGAGGGCTTTTATATCTTACTATGATCTTAAGGAAATAAAAGAGAGAATAAAAAGAAATAAAGAGTTCATATTGATCTTATGGAGAGTAATGACTTCACATATAAAGAGTATGATGAATAAAAGTTGTTGAGAGTTGACAAACATAGTTTTGGTCATCGTTGCAATTAATAAGAAGTAATAAAGAAAGAGAGGTTTTCACATATAAATATACTATCTTGGACATCTTTTATGATTGTGAGCACTCATTAAAATATGACATGCTAAAAAGTTGATGTTGGACAAGGAAGACAACGTAATGGGTTATGTTTTCTTACATTCGAAATAGATTATATTGTCATGGATCATCCAACATGTTGAGCTTGCCTTTCCCCCTCATGCTAGCCGAATTCTTTGCACCAAGTAGAGATACTACTTGTGCTTCCAAATATCCTTAAACCCAGTTTTCCCATAAGAGTCCATCATATCTGCCTATGGATTGAGTAAGATCCTTCAAGTAAGTCGTCATTATTGCAAGCAATAAAAATTGCGCTCTAAATATGTATGATCTATTAGTGTGGAGAAAATAAGCTTTATACGATCTTGTGATGTGGAAGAAATAAAAGCGATGGAATGCATAATAAAGGTCCATATCACAACTGGCAATATAAGGTGACGTTCTTTTGCATTAAGATTTCGTGCATCCAACCATAAAAGCATATGACAATCTCTACTTCCCTCTGCGAAGGGCATATCTTTTATTTTTTGTCTTATACTTTATACAAGAGTCATGGTGATATTCTCCTTTCCTTTTAACATTTTATCCTTTGGCAAGCACTGTGTGTTGGAAAGATCCTAATATATGTAGCTAATTGGATGTGGGTTTTCATAAACTATTATTGTTGACATTACCCTTGAGATAAAAGGTTGGGAGGCAACACTATAAGCCCCTATCTTTCTCTGTGTCCAATTAAAGCTTCATACCCATAAGTATTGAGTGAGTGTTAGCAATTGTGAAAGACTAAATGATAGTTGAGTATCTGGACTTGCTGAAAAGCTCTTATATTGACTCTTTCTGATGTTATGATAAATTGCAATTGCTTCAATGACTAAGATTATAGTTTGTTAGTTTTCAATGAAGTTTCTGATTCATACTTTACATTCTGAATAGATTGTTACTTTAGCATAAGAAATCATATGACAATATATATATATATGTTGCTATTCTAAGAATGATCATGATGCCCTCATGTCTGTATTTTATTTTATCGACACCTCTCTCTCTAAACATGTGGACATATTTTTCGATATTGGCTTCCGCTTGAGGACAAGCAAGGTCTAAGCTTGGGGGAGTTGATACGTCCATTTTGCATCATGCTTTTATATCAATATTTATTGCATTATGGACTGTTATTACACATTATGTCACAATACTTATGCCTTTTCTCTCTTACTTTACAAGGTTTACATAAAGAGGGAGAATGCCGGCAGCTAGAATTCTGGGCTACAAAAGGAGCAAATATTAGAGACCTATTCTGCACAACTCCAAACGTCCTAAAACTCCACAGAAGTCAGTTTTGGAATATATAAAAAATATTGGGCGAAGAAAGCACCAGAGGGGGCCACCCACCGTCCACGAGGGTGGGGGGCACGCCCCACCCCCTGGGCGCGCCCCCTACCTTGTGGGCCCCCTGGTAGGCCTTCGATGCCCATCTTTTGCTATGTGATGTCTTTTTCCCTGGAAAAAATAAAGAGGAAAGCTTTTGGGAGGAAGCACCGCCGTCTCGAGGCGGAACCTTGGCGGAACCAATCTAGGGCTCCGACGGAGCTGTCTGCCGGGGAAACATCCCTCCGGGAGGGGGAAATCATCACCATCGTCATCACCATCGATCCTCTCATCGGGAGGGGGTCAATCTCCATCAACATCTTCACCAGCACCATCTCCTCTCAAACCATAGTTAATCTCTTGTATCCAATCTTTGTCTCCAAACCTCAGATTGGTACCTATGGGTTGCTAGTAGTGTTGATTACTCCTTGTAGTTGATGCTAGTTGGTTTATTCGGTTAAAGTTCATATGTTCAGATCCTTTATGCATATTAATACCCCTCTGATTATGAACATGAATATGATTTGTGAGTAGTTACATTTGTTCCTGAGGACATGGAGAAGTCTTGCTATAAGTAGTCATGTGAATTTGGTATTCGTACGATATTTTGATGAGATGTATGTTGTCTTTCCTCTAGTGGTGTTATGTGAACGTCGACTAGATGACACTTCACCATTATTTGGGCCTAGGGGAAGGAATTGGGAAGTAATAAGTAGATGATGGGTTGCTAGAGTGACAGAAGCTTAAACCCTAGTTTATGCGTTGCTTCGTAAGGGGCTGATTTGGATCCACATGTTTCATGCTATGGTTAGGTTTACCTTAATACTTATTTTATAGTTGCGGATGCTTGCAAGAGGGGTTAATCATAAGTGGGATGCTTGTCCAAGTAAGGGCAGTACCCAAGCATCGGTCCACCCACATATCAAATTATCAAAGTAACGAACGTGAATCATATGAGCATGATGAAAACTAGCTTGACGATATTTCCCATGTGTCCTCGGGTGCGTTTTCCTTTATATAAGAGTTAGTCCAGGCTTGTCCTTTTCTACAAAAAGGATTAGGCCACCTTGTTGCACCTTGTTTACTTTTTTTACTTGTTACCCGTTACAAATTACATTATCACAAAACTATCTGTTACCGATAATTTCAGTGCTTGCAGAGAATATCTTACTGAAAACTGCTTATCATTTCCTTCTGCTCCTCGTTGGGTTCGACACTCTTACTTATCGAAAGGACTATGATAGATCCCCTATACTTGTGGGTCATCAAGTCTCATACGATGCCATTTCAACGATTGTAGCACAAAAGCTCGAAATATTACAAGGTTCAAATTCCAGAGTTATATGGCTCAAATTCGAAGGTTACAAGGTTCAAACTGATATTAGAAATGAAATTCAGCTCATCAGCTGCAAACACTCATGCTAATCCACTGAACATGGATATCAGAGAGATTCAAACTAATATTACCACTTCTAAGTCTGGTTTCGGAACCTCATAATTTTTGCAAAGGGGTCAGCCAGTGAGAAGTGATGTATGGGGTTGACACGATGACTTCCGATTACTCTGTCCTCTGACATTCAAAAATGAAATTCAGCATTTTTGGAGCCTATTCCATTCTACCGTAGCCACCGGAGCTGATCAACAAACCATTCATTTTTGTGAAATAAATGTAGGGCAAACCTCATTACCTTCAGCACCCTTGCTCCAACAACAAAGAACCTGGCGAATAAAATCTCTGGCAAGGTCCCTCGGTAGGAGTTCAAAGTAATTTCTGAGAGATGCAGATCTAGGCATTCGACGTGATTGTTATATTGTATCACATTATCCACCACTGGGCCTAATCTTATCAGCAAAAGAAGAAAACGTGTTAGTGCCTACATGCAGTTTTGAACACTACTACAGACCTATTTGGTTTGCAGGATCTGTAAAATGCACTAACGCGCCATCTTCGATCTGACATGATTAACATGGGCATTTGATTACAATCTAGAAAAATGTAGCCTTCTTCACAAGAGTTTGGAGTGTTTCAGAAGTTCCCTAAGAAAACTAGTACAGATGAATCCAAAGGATAAATGCTTATGGATTGTAACAATATGGATCAAGCAACCAATATGGGGGGGGGCATGTATGTACTGAAATCCTCCAAAAGTATCCTTCAGAAATCATAGTACATTGTCATTGTAAACTTGGAAAAGGGTGTCACAAATTGAACTCCCTTATGGTTAACATTTAATAGGAAAGGAACATCACCACGATATATAGCTTCTCCAGGCACGGAAGGCATCTCAGGAAACTGACAACTTGCTCCAGGTTGGGGCCGATAGATTCTAGTGCCAAGATCTTCACTGTGTGCAGTTTCAGGGTCATGCTTGTCGGAATCATTTTCTGGATGACAAACGAACATACATCTTCAAAATTAGAAATGATGTTAATTTGTAGAAGGAGAGGTAGAAGGCGGCTGTTGTACCTGAACGGGTGTGGATCCAATAACAAGTTCGGAGTATTTATCAAACGAGTAGCCCACCACTGTCAATTTCGGCGCCAAAGTGACATGGATTCTTGTTGGATCTTCTTGATCAACTACAAGTAATCTCTCAAGTGCAGGTGTGTCCTCAATGACCATACCGTAGTACATGTCATGTGCTGTCTTCTTGCCGCACCAGCAACACACATAAATAGTCCAAAGAGTCATGGTGGTGATGTGGAAGCTACTGAACCGATTGATCGCCTAAAGATGAAGGTACTCGAGTGTTGTACAACCATGGAGCAGGCCCTCCATGTGACCATTTGGGAGGCAGACGACGATGAGCTCGAGGTGCTTCAGTCGTGGTAGAATAAGAGTGGGCACGTCATTAAGGGGGGATGGCAGTTCTTGAACTTGGCGACGCGTAGTGTGGGCGAGAGGCGGAGCGCGGACGTTGGTAGTGAGCGCATATGCCCATCATCAAAAGTTAGCTCCTTGAGCTGATCTAGGGCAGGGAATTGGAACCAGTCGTCAAGATTGGCTCGGTCCTTACCGTTGGAACGGAACTTGCCCATTCTAAGGCCTCTGGTTGGGCCAAGGTAACTGTCGAGGATCTTGTAGAACGCATCCAAGCTTTTGCGATAGCCATGGCAGAGCTCGTGGGTGTCGATGAGGTCGAGAGGGGTGGAGTTCCATAGGGGGCGCTACCGCCGGGAAAGGACGGTTGTCCGTGCTCCATGTTTGATTGCGAGGAGGGAGATGATGACTGTCAACATATCATCGGGGAGGCTGCTGATGAAGTCTAGGCCTGCTAGAGTCGCTTGTGGTTCTTGCTCGCCCCACCTCCGCTTGTTGGCAGCCCCATTCTCCATCTCCGAAGTCTCCTTGTCAGGGGTGCTTTTTGATAGAAGTGGGAGTATAGGGAATATTCAGTTAAAACATGGCAATAGAAAAAGGTATTGGTAACTAGAAGTTATTAGGTAGGAATATAGTAAGAAAATGGAATAAAAATTGGTTGCTTAAATACTACACAATTCATTTGATATTGCTGGGTAAGTCAACATGCAGATACTTGAAAACAAAACATACTTCGAACAAATTCTGGACGGATGATATCGCAGGGAAGTTAGCATATATCTCATGATCAGGCTCTTTTATGTGTAGTGCAATTTTAGTGCCATCTTTCAGCACATAAAACTTAGAAATCTCTTTCTAATGGCCAGTGCCAAAATATGAGTCACCACGTTCATCAAGTCTTATAGTAGCAACGATTGTGAATCCATGGTTTGTGTTCAGTATGACATCCCTGCAGTCTTGATTTATGTAAAGGGAAAGATTGCGCACTACAAATTTTGTTGCATAGCAAGGGACGCGCTGCAGAAAATGGTAGGATTGTTAAAGAAAATATGGTAACATGCAAATATGGCCCCAAATTGAAAGAACTATACAGCAGTTGAAATCGAGGGACAAAGATCTATAATTAAATAGATTGGGTAAACATGATGTCATGGAAATATGAGAGTAATCGAAAGAACAATACATCATTAATTTTCCTAATAGAGAAAGAAGAGGGGGGAAATACCCTTTGACGTATATGGTGCATGTGGCACTTTTTATCCAAATGTAGCAATATTTAGTATATGTTCAGGAAAGTAGGCCATGCCAACCGATTTAGGGTGAGATTGAACATACCGTGTGCATCCTCAAGTCATCTGGTATGGTGAGATGGAACTCCATGGATGTCTGGCGGAGGCCGCAAAGTCCTGATGTGTCTGTGCACTATACACTCTACGAATGAAAGAAAACCCTCAAATCAGCTCGAATAAAAATGAATTCATGGCGATTTCGCCCGGGTGATTAAAGGAGGCAGATGAACTAGGATAAGAGATGAGATAATATCTCATTAAATTAGTTACCTTGTTGTCCATGAGGAAGAACCCTCAGTACGGCGGATTCCCCAACTGAGCGATGCTGGGTCGACCGCGAGCAGCGTTGAGAAAGTCGATGGCGATAGGCGGCGGCAAGCGGAAGTGGCGAAATGTGGTAGGGTTTGCGGGCAGCCTGGAGGTGGCGGCAGGTGTCAAGCTAAGTGGTTGCCGCCGCGATAGGCGGTGCCATGCATAGACGCGGAGGAGCTTGGCAGGTGTGAATGGGGACTGGAGGGGGTGGTGGGTGGGTTGAGGGTTTTTGTGACGTGGGAATGGTGAGGGTTTTATATTTTATTTTTTTAATTGGGTGGTGAGGGTTTTCTGTCCCTCAAAGAATTTCGGAGGCAACGGTTTGCTAGAGCCAACCGTGTGTGATTGACGCAACAGGCAAAATGAAAGTCATTGCACACGGTTCCAATTTTGGGCACCGTGTGTGATTGACGTACTACCTCTGTCCTGGTTTAATGGTCCCCTTTGTAATTTGTACCAAATATTTAACTAAGAAACGTTTATGCATGTCACCAAAAATTATATCATTGAACACTATGTTCAAATACGCATCCAACGATATAATTTTTGTCGACCTGCACTAACATTTTGTTAGTTAAATCTTTGGTCAAAATTTAACACAGATTACAAAGGGGACCAATAAACCAGGATAGAGGTAGATTCCATCAACCGAACTGATTGCATCCATATCCCACATTTAGACATAAGTAAACATAGATTAAACATACTCAGACATAGATAATAAGCATACACAAGCATAGTTCAATCGTCATTAAGCATACTCAAGCGTACATAGTTTCATCCCACATCTCATCTCTTCTGCTGGCACAATCCTGAAGCTTCTCCAGGTACTCGGCGTACGCGCCGTGCGCCACCCTGCGAGAATACTTCTGCTTGAAGGAGCCAACGGCCCGTCCTCTTGCATGCTCCAGTACAATTTGATACGCGCCATGAAGCTCGTGGTTGCAAAATGGGCATCAATAGCAGCCGTCCCAGGTCCTAATATGCCTGTTATGCATTCCCACATAAAGCTCCCTCAAGATAAGCCTCTTGTACCTCCTCTGGCCATCTTCATCCTCGCTGTCCACATCGTCAGACAACACCTATACAAATAGTAGAACAAATTTGGCATCGAATCAATGTTTACATGACGTGAAGTAGGATTAGGAATTTATGGATATTTTTATACATATCCAGAGATTATGGTTCAATTTTTAAGCACAGTCGTCTATGTACAGACCAATCTTGAAGAAAATAATGGCACAAACATATATGTAGGTCATTCAAAATCAATTGTCAAGTCCTGGCTAGGAATTATTAGCACGAACACAAACCCTAGTTGGATTACTAGCAAAAATCATTTGCACAGATGAAACAACTAATCACTTATCACTTGTACCCTTCAAACAATCAATACACTACACGGATCTAACGAAACTTACTCAGATTTCATGGATTGGGAGAATAACCATAGGATTTGTATTCCAAAAGGGGGGAGGCAGGAGTAACCAGAGAAACCCTAGGATCTATTCGACACAGGGTTGTCTCTTTATTGTATGAAATGTAAGCGCCATGTAATTGCTTTACTTTATCGCTATGCGTTAGCAATAGTTGTAGAAGCAATAGTTGGCGAGACGACCCTGATGAAACGATGGAGATTAAGGTGTCGAGCTGGTGACGATGGAGATCATGACGATGCTTTGGAGATGGAGATCATAAGTACAAGATGATGATGACCATATCATGTCACATATCTTGATTACATGTGATATTTATCCTTTATGCATCTTATTTTGCTTAGAACGGCGGTAGCATTATAAGATGATCCCTTCACTAAATTTCAAGATAAAAGTGTTCTCCTCGATTATGCACCATTGCCAAAGTTCGTCGTTTCGAAGCACCTCGTGATGATCGGGTGTGATAGACTCTATGTTCTTATACAGCTGGTGTAAGACAGTTTTGCACATGCAGAATACTTGGTTTAAACTTGACGAGCCTAGCATGTACAACCATGGTCTCGAAACACCAGAGACCGAAAGGTCGAACATGAGTCATATAGTAGATATGATCAACATAGAGATGTTCACCATTGATGACTACCCCATCTCATGTGATGATCGGACATGGGTTAGTAGATTTGGATCATGTATCACTTAGATAACTTGAGGGATGTTTATTTAAGTGGGAGTTCATTAGTAATTTGATTAATTGAACTTAATTTATCATGAACTTAGTCTTAATAGTTTTGCATATCTATGTTGTAGATCAATGGCCCGAGCTACTGTTCCCCTAATTTTTAATGCATTCCTAGAGAAAGCTAAGTTGAAAGATGATGGTAGCAACTACACAGACTAGGTCCGTAACTTGAGGATTATCCTCATTGCTGCACAAAAGAATTATGTCCTTGATGCACTCCTAGGTGACACACCTGCTGCAGGAGCTACTCCAGATGTTTTGAACGCCTGACAGGCTCGACCTGATGTCTACTCAATAGTTCAGTGTGTCATGCTTTACGGCTTAGAACCGGGACTTCAAAGACGCTTTGAACGTCATGGAGCATATGAGATGTTCCAAGAGTTGAAGTTAATATTTCATGCAAATGCCCGGGTTGAGAGATATGAAGTCTCCAACAAGTTCTATAGTTGTAAGATGGAGGAGAATAGTTTTGTTAGTGAACACATACTCAAAATGTCTGGGTATCATAACCACTTGACTCAGCTCGGAGTTGATCCTCCAGTTAATAGTGCTATTGACAGAGTTCTTCAGTCACTGCCACCAAGCTACAAAGGCTTCGTGATGAACTATAATATGCAAGGGATGAAAAAAAATGATTCCTGAGCTCTTCGTAATGCTTAAGGCTGCGGAGGTAGAAATCAAGAAGGAGCATTAAGTGTTGATGGTTAACAAGACCACTAGTTTCAAGTAAAAGGGCAAGGGACATAAAGGGAACCTCAAGAAGAATGGCAAGCAAGTTGCCACTCCCGGGAAGAAGCCCAAAGCTGGACCCAAGCCTGAAACTGAGTGCTTCTACTGCAAAGGGAATGGTCACTGGAAGCAGAACTGCCCCAAATACTTGGCGGATAAGAAGGATGGCAAAGTGAACAAAGGTATATTTGATATACATGTTATTGATGTGTACCTTACTAATGCTCATAGCAGCGCCTGGGTATTTGATATTGGTTCGGTTGCTCATATTTGTAACTTGAAATAGGAGCTGCGGAATAAACGAAGATTGGCTAAGGATGAGGTGACGATGCGTGTCGGGAATGGTTCCAAGGTCGATGTGATCACCGTCGGCAAGCTGCCTCTACATCTACCTTCAAGATTAGTTTTAGACCTCAATAATTGTTATCTGGTGCTCGTGTTGAGCATAAACATTATATCTGGATCTTGTTTATTGCGAGATGGTTATCTCTACTATGAAAGGGGGATCGAACATCGTGATGGTTCGACCCCCCTCGTGGTTCGACCACCTCGTTCGACAACCATCGCACGGTGTCCCACACGCCCGCACAAAATCCAGCCCACAAGCCCAACAAACAAAGGGCAACTCATCCGATATTCAGCCCATGGACCACCAGTCAAACGAGCCAAACCACCACCAGTCAAACGAGCCAAACCCCAGGATCACGCACGCCCAGCAAACAAAAAAATAGTTCGGCAACCCATGAATGACGTCCATAGACCAAAAATCAAATCAAGCAACCCACGAACGAGGTCCATCGACCAAAAATCAAACTATCGAACGGGCTCCATCAGCCCGCCAATGCACATCGCCACGGGAGACAAAAACGCCAGTTCTTCCTCGCGTACGAGCTTGATCGACACCAGTTTTCCTCGCGCACGAGCTCCATCAATGCCAGTTCTTCCTCGTGTATGAGCTCCATCGTCCCGCCCCGCACATGCCGACGAGAAGACTAATGATACTTCAGTCACCGTTAGTCCACATCATTGTTCATGCGCGAGGCCAGCTGTGCAATCAGCACAACTGCACCGCAACCTCGGTGTGCAAACCACAACCTTCACTCGACGGCTGTTGCGAGGTGATGGTTGTTGCTGCAAAGGACGGAGATCCACCTTTGTTATGTTCAACCGTGCCCATTCATGCCCTAGGTTTGCCATCATGAAATGTTTCAACAATGTAGTTACCTGCATATTACAGTAGTACTCAGATTGCATCTTTAACTTGAACTCCAACTACATTGAAAAAGCATCACAGGACAGAGGTATCTCCAACCAGTTTGTAACAACAGTTATATACCTTTGTGTCCACCGTAGTGTATGAGCTGTGTCCCTATTCTACTTGCGCTCTTCTTATTGTTGCAGTGTGTTGGAAGGCTTCGGCTTTCTTAGATTCTTACTTCTTTTTGTATAGAAGAGAAAATGATATGGTAAAGATAATATTTATTGAACAAATATCTAATCTCTACTATTAGACAACAGCAATATGCATAGGTTAAAAGACAATATCAACAACAATATGCCCAGGTTAATAGCTTTGTCATTTTCGAAAAAATAGCTTTGTCACTACCTACCCTAGAACATCATACTTTGTTAGCTCTTTTTTTTCACTATCTACATCTTATTATTGATAATATAATCATATAAAAACTGCAGGTTTAGTTCAAAACATAAAGCTTCTATAGGACACAAAGATGTCACAGGACAGAGGGCATCTCTATGATAAAGGCAAACAAGGTATGTGTACGCAAATCACTATGATAAAGTATTCAATAACCTTTCATAACTTATCCTACATTAATCTTATTAATTTTTGAATATGAGAGGACACCGAGGTCACAGACCATGAATACACACCGGCCACCATCTGCTTTTTTCATACGCGAACCAGTGGGCGCTACTTACTACAATGTTCCATCTTTCGATGATGATGACAGTGTGCCCACGCATCTTCCTCTGATGGTTCCTATATCAGGCAATCTCACGGCCTTTCAGCCAGTACCACAATTGGAAACCTCAATCGGTATCACCCCTTACACACGTTATTTTTTCACTTTGCATTTATACATTTGTTAAAACCAAAGTGGTCCACAATGGTTCTTCAGGAAATTATTCTCGTGAAGGCACTTACTATGATCATCGTGCATCACTTCGAGGAACACAGAGCAGCATTGAGCATAATATTGGTTCAGATATAGCGCTTGGACCCAACACCAAACACACTGGTCCTGAACACATTTCTTCAGAGGCAACCATTACATCAGACAAAAAACAGAAAAGGCGAGAGCAATATTTAGCACGGCAAAATAGATTAACACCTAAAGAGAAGGAGGAAATCAATGCACGCCACCGAGCAGCTAGGAGAAAAAAAACAGAGGAGGAGAGGAATGCTTGTCAAAGAGAAGGTATCGCCCTTAAACACGACATTTTTCAGCTTGCATTTATACATTTGTTAAAATGATTCTAAGGGTGCCAAAATCAAGGATATAGTTGCCAGAAAAGATTTAGTGAATAGATTCAATCTTACATTGCACATGGGTCATAAGTACATCATTCATGGTGTTACTAAACGGCCTAACTTTGAAGAACTGGAGTGATACATTCAACACACATATGAGTGTTCCTTCAGCGCAAGGACATTTGTTGAGTCTCTCTCACTTCAATTTCCAACATATCCCAAACATTTGATGCCGTTCCAAGAAGTTCAGACGTGTCCAAGAAAAAAAATTCGTAGGTATGCATTCAAGCATATAATACTTATAAACATAGAGATAATCTTGGTATATAATTTTGAATAATGATAATTGACACAGACATAGTTGGCATAGTCGTTCATTATGATGGACATGAAAACATTGGGGGGTACCCAGGTGCTGAAATATATAGAGAGGCCACCTTCATGGATATGTGGTATGTGTAGTTGGTACATAATAGTTCCAACTCTTTTATACCGAATAATCAAAATTAGTTCAAAAAGTCCTTGGCATGGTTACCATTTTAAAAAATTCCAAATTGTAGGGGCAAACTTATAGCTTTTCGGATTTGGGGTGGCAACTTGGTTCACAACTCATATATGTGGTCAACAACTGAAGGCAATGAATCTATTGTCCTTGCCACTATGCTTCGTAAGGATTGCAAATACGGTAGTCGAAGCATCTATACCAATACATGTATTGCATATTCTAAGAAAGTGTATTGTTATGTCGACCTAAATATTTTTTTGTCTTGGCAATAGGAAATCTGGAAACTTCAAATTACACCACCCTTCATTCAACCCGGATCATACTGCAGCACGCGCACTTGATGGTGAGTAGTTATGACTTATTATCAACTAAAATCAATTACTTATGATTGTTATTAACATATGTAGACAAATTTTAAATATTATTAAATGCAACATTTATAATAAATATATTTTTGCAGATATTCGCCAGAAAATAAATAGGTGGGTTGATTGATTTGAAGTTTGTTCAACAATTTATTGAGTGGAGGTGGGATTTCCTAGCAAGCGGGTTGTCTACAAAGGATCCCCGACACATGATGTATACAAACAAAGCTCGGCCATGTAGTACAGATAGTAGACATTGGTTATGTCTATTACGCATGATTGTGTGTTTCAATTTGTAAGTGTAGTTATCACGTACTTGGTTTATATCTACTATGTAGGTGACTGTTTCATCATGTTTGCTTGTGTCTATGGTGTTTTAAGGGATGTGCTAATTTCATGGATGATTTAGTTATTATCTATATTTAAAAACAAGTTTGTCCATGTTCATAGATTTTGAATTACCTTTGACATTGTTTTTTTGTCAAAATATATTCTATAAAAAGCACTCATTGAAAATATCCAAGTCTGTGCTATCACTTTGTCGAGTAATCTTTTCACATCATACTTTGTATTTTATGTGTCTGTGGCAACGCACGGGCATTCAACTAGTTCATTTAAATCGGAGAATAATGGTCGTTATATTTATATGAGTAATAACTTTTATGATCATGCACCCTTGATGAATGGTCTATTCTTGTTGATTCTCGATCGTAGTGATACACATATTCATAATATTGTGGCACTGCGGTTTACGTCATATTGGTGTAAAGCACATGAAGAAACTCCATGCTGATGGACTTTTGGAATCACTTGATTATGAATCATTTGATACTTGCGTACCATGCCTCATGGGCAAGATGACTAAAACTCCGTTCTCCCGAACAATGGAGGGAACTAATGAATTATTGGAAATAATACATATCGATGTATGTGGTCTGATGAGTGTTGAAGCACGCGACGAGTATCATTATTTTCTGACCATCACAGATGATTTGAGTAGGTATGGTTATATCTGCTTGATGAAACACAAGTCTGAAACATTTGAAAAGTTCAAAGAATTTTAGAGTGAAGTGGAGAATCATCGTAACAAGAAAATAAAGTTTCTATGATCTGATCGCGGAGGTGAATATTTGAGTTATGAGTTTGGTCTTCATTTAAAACAATGTGGAATTGTTTCATAACTCACGCCACCTGGAACACCACAACATAATGGTGTATCCGGACGTCATAACCATACTTTATCAGATATGGTGCGATCTATGATGTCTCTTACCGATTTACCACTATCGTTTTGGGGTTATGCATTAGAGACAACTGCAATCACGTTAAATAAGGCAATGTCTAAATCTGTTGAGATGACACCATATGAACTGTGGTTTGGCAAGAAACCTAAGCTGTCATTTTTTAAAAGTTTGGGGATGCGACACTTATGTCAAAAGGCTACGGCCTGATAAGCTCGAACCCAAATTGGAGAAGTGTGTCTTCATAGGATACCCTAAAGAAACTATTGGGTACACCTTCTACCACAAATCCAAAGGCAAGATCTTTGTTGCTAAGAATGCATCCTTTCTAGAGAAGGAGTTTCTCTCGAAAGAAGTGAGTGGGAGGAAAGTTGAACTTGATGAGGTAATTGTACCTTCTGTCAAATTGGAAAGTAGCACATCACGGAAAACCGTTCTCGTGATGACTACACCAACTAGAGAGGAAGCAAATGATAATGATCATGAAACTTCAGATCAAGTTACTACTGAACCTCATAGGTCGACTAGGGCACGATCCACACCAGAGTGGTACAGTAATCCTGTCCTGGAAGTTATGTTATTATACCATGGCAAACCTACGAACTATGAAGAAGCTATGATGAGCCCAGATTCCGATAAATGGCTTGAGGCCGCGAAATTTGAGATAGGATCCATGTATGCGAACAAAGTATGGAATTTGGCGGACTTGCCTGATGATCGGCAAGCCATAAAAAATAAATGGATCTTCAAGAAGAAGACTGACGCTGATGGTAATGTTACTGTCTACAAGGCTTGACTTGTCGTGAAAGGTTTTCGACAAGTTGAAGGGGTTGACTGCGATTAGAGTTTCTCACCCATAGCGATGCTTAGGTCTGTCTGAATCATGTTAGCAATTGCCGCATTTTATGATTATGAAATCTGGCAAATGGACGTCAAAACTGTATTCCTTAATGGATTTCTTAGAGAATAGTTGTATATGATGCAACCAGAAGGTTTTGTTGATCCTAAAGGTGCTAACAAAGTGTACAAGCTCCAGCGATCCCTCTATGGACTGGTGCAAGCATCATGGAGTTGTAATATATACTTTGATGAGGTGATCAAAGCATATGGTTTTATACAAACTTACGGTGAAGCTTGTATTTACAAGAAAGTGAGTGGGAGCTCTGTAGCATTTCTAATTTTATATGTGGATGACATATTGTTGATTGGAAATGATATAGAATTTCTGGATAGCATAAAAGGATACTTGAATAAGAATTTTTCAATGAAATCCCTCGGTGAAGCTGCTTATATATTGGGCATCAAGATCTATCGGGATAGATCGAGACGCTTGATAGGACTTTCACAAACACATACCTTGACAAAGTTTTGAAGAAGTTCAAAATGGATCTGTCAAAGAAAGGGTTCTTGCCTGTGTTACAAGGTGTGAAATTGAGTCAGACTCAAAGCCCGACCACTGCAGAAGATAGAGAGAAAATGAAAGTCATTCCCTATGCTTCAGCCATAGGTTTTATCATGTATGTTATGCTGTGTACTAGACCTGATGTGTGCCTTGCAGGGAGGTACCAAAGTAATCCAGGAGTGGATCACTGGGCAGCTGTCAAGTACATTCTGATGTACCTGAAAAGGACAAGGGATATGTTTCTCGTTTATGGAGGTGACGAAGAGCTCGTCGTAAATGGTTACGTCGATGCTAACTTCGACACAGATCCGGATGACTCTAAGTCACAAACCGAATACTTATTTATATTGAATGGTGGAGCCGTCAGTTGGTGCAGTTCCAAACAGAGCGTCGTGGTAGGATCTATGTGTGAAGCGGAGTACATAGCTACTTCGGAAGGAGCACATGAAGGAGTCTAGATGAAGGAGTTCATATCCGATCTAGGTGTAATACCCAGTGCATCAGGTCCAATGAAAATATTTTCTGACAACACTTGAGAAATTGCCTTGGCGAAGGAATCCAGATTTCACAAGAGAACCAAACACATCAAGAGACGCTTCAACTCCATTCGTGAAAAGGTCAAGGATGTAGACATGGAGATTTGCAAAATACATACTGATCTGAATGTGGCAGACCCGTTGACTAAGCCTCTTCCGCGAGTAAAACATGATCAGCACCAAGACTCCATGGGTGTTAGATTCATTACAAAGTAATCTATATTATTGACTCTAGTGCAAGTGGGAGACTATAGGAAATATGCCCTAGAGGCAATAATAAAGTTGTTGTTTTATATTTCCTTATTCATGATAAAGGTTATTATTCATGCTAGAATTGTATTGATCAGAAACTTAAATACATGTATGAATAAATAAAAAAATACCATGTCCCTAGTAAACCTCTACTAGACTAGCTCGTTGATTAAAGATGGTTAATGTTTCCTAACCATAGACATGTGTTGTCATTTGATAACGGGATCACATCATTAGGAGAATGATGTGATGGACAAGACCCATCTGTTAGCTTAGCACATGATCGTTCAGTTCATTGCTATTGCTTTCTTCATATCAAATACATATTCCTTCGACTATGAGATCATGCAACTCCCGGATACCGGAGGAATACCTTGTGTGCTATCAAACGTCACAATGTAACTGGGTGATCATAAAGATGCTCTACAGGTATCTCCGAAGGTGTTTGTTGAGTTGGCATGGATCGAGATTAGGATTTGTCACTCTATGTATCGGAGAGGTATCTCTGGGCCCTCTTGGTAATACACATCATAAGAAGCCTTGCAAGCAAAGTGACTAAGTAGTTAGTTACAAGATGATGTATTATGGAATGAGTAAAGAGACTTGCCGGTAACGAGACTGAATTATATGATTTGGTGATTGAATGTTGTTCAGAGTCTTGGATGAGATCACGGACATGACGAGGAGATCCGGAATGGTCTAGAGGTAAAGATTGATATATAGGACGATGATATTCGCACACCGGAAGAGTTTCAGAGTGCACTGGGTAGTCATCGGATTGCCGGAAGGGGTTCCGGGCACCCCCCTGGGAGGTATATGGGCCAAAAGAGGGGAGCACCCTAGCCCACAAGGGGCTGGCGCACCCCCTATGGCAGCCGGCCCATGGGAGGAAGGAAGGGGGGTTTGCCCTCCCTATTCCTTCCCTCTCCCCCTTTCCTTTCCCCCTCCGGCATATATGGTAGGGGGGGTTGGCGCAGCTAGGGCAGGAGCCCAAGTAGGATTCGGCCCTACTTGGGGCGCCTCCTGGCTGCTCCCCTGTCCCCCACCTATATATATGTGGGAAGGGGCGCCAAACATAACCACGACAATCTCTTCGCCGTGAGCAGCGCCCTCTCCACAGTTGCCCTATGGAGATAGCATCACCATCACCGTCATCATGTCGTCGTGCTGCCGGAACTCATCCACTACTTGGCCGTCTTGCTGGATCAAGAAGGCAAGGATGTCACCGAGCTAAACATGTGCTGAACGTGTAGGTGTCATACATTCAGTACTCGATCTGTTGGATCGCGAAGAAGTTCGACTGCATCGACCGCGTTGATAAACGCTTCCGCTTACGGTCTATGAGGGTACGTAGACACACTCTCCCCCTTCGTTGCTATGCATCTCCATGGATAGATCTTGCGTGTGCATAGATTTTTTTTGTTTTCCATGCAATGTTTCCCAACAGTAGGGTCATGAGATCCCTGTTTGTAATAACCTGCTCTATATGGCTCTTTGGAGCCTTTTGAATAAATACTTGAGTTTGTAGAGTTATGTTGTGATGCCATGTTGTATCTACACATATCGAGCATATTGTGTGTATGTTATTGAAATGCTTTGGTATCTGTGGGATTCGACACCTATTTGTTTATTCTTGGTAGCCTTTCTTATGGGGAAATGCTCCCTGGTGCTTCCACTGAGCCATAGTAGTTCGCTACTGCTCCGGACACTTGGATTGGCCGACATGTATCCTTCTTTGTTCCTGTGTCTGTCCCTTCGGGGAAATGTCACGCGTTGTTCCTTTAATTCCTTGTAGCTTGCTACGACTTGGGTTCATACTTTGATGACCGACACGTTCAATCACTAAAAAAAAGACGCATCCGTGACACTTTTGGGCCGAATGATTTTTTTCTGTCATGCTTATGGCACTTTTATGACAATAATTGTGAAAAAACCCGGTATCATCATAGATGTGGTGGGCTCCTACTTATATGACAAAATATCATGACAGAAAATGCGCTTTTCATCCTGGGCGGGCCGTAGACGCAGCTGCATGACATTCTTTGGGCCATCCATGATGGAAAAAACCATGGTAGAAGCGAGGGTGAGGAAAATATTAGGGAGTTCCCGCTTACGATGGGTGGTCGGGGCCGAGCGATGCATGGAGGTTTGTGTGTTTCTCTCGGACACGTACGCGCATGTGTGCGAGGCGTTGCGCTCTAACTGAACCCGAGTGAGGCGTTGGGCTCTAACTAAACTCGAGCAATTGCACTTGCTACGTTACTGAACCCCGATCGATTCCTTGTTGTTAACTGAACCCGAGTGATTCCTTCACTACTACTGCTAACTGAAGCTGATCGATGCTGCCTCTTGATGAATGGTGAGCGTTGTTGGGGGGGTTGGATGAACAGTTCCCGGTGGGGGTGGATGAACAGGACCCTATGGTAGTAGTGGCCGTTGCCGCTAGATGAACAAGACCCCGATTGAGCCGGTTGGGGTGGATGAACAGGACCCCGTGGAGGGCTGGATGAAGAGGACCCCGTGGAGGGCTGGTTGAACAGTAGCCGGTGGAGGGCTGGATGAACAGTAGCCCGTGGAGGGGTGGTTGAACAGAACCCCATGAAGAGGGCTGGTTGAACAGTAGCCGGTGGAGGAGCAGTGGAGGCTAGATGAACGGGAGCCTGTGGATGAACAGTCGCAGGTGGAGGCTGGAGGAGGTCGACGGTGGATGAACAGTAGCCCATGGAGGCAGTCGATGGTGGAGATGAACAGTATCCCGTGGAGTCCCGTTTTTCGGTATGCCACACTCCTCCCGATGAACAGGACCCCCGTTTCAACCGTAGCGCTCCAACACAAGTCCGTTTCCTCCGTTTTGCGGTACGCCACACCCCTCCCGATCAATAGGACCCCGTTTCGACCGTAGGAGGTCCAAGAGAAGTATGTTTCCTCCGTTTTGCGGCACGCCAGACCCCTCCTGATGAATAGGATCCCATTTCGACCGTGGCCGGTCGAACACAAGGTGTCGTGGAATTGTCACGGCAGATGTCCTAGTGTGAGGACTTATTCATGAGGCCAACGCATCTATACGGTATCTTGAAGGGGTTGGTCGGAATTGAGAGACGTGAGGCGGATGAAGACATAAGACAAGGATTTAGACAGCTTCGGGCCCCGGGAAACATCATCCGGTAATAGCCCTACATGCCGTTTGTGGCTAGATCTCATTATGCTCAAGAGAGAGTCACCGAAAGCCGGCTCTCCTCTAGTTGTGTCTAGCCCTAGAGATTATTGTTTCTTGCTTGTCCCGTTTTGGGGAGCCCTGCCCCTCCTTATATATGTTGAAGGGGCGGCTTACCTGTAGAGTCCTAGTAGGATTAGAACTAACTTATTCTCTATTACAAGTCGGATACAAGTACGGGTCTTGCTTAAAGGAAATACTCCTCATGCCTTCCGTCTTAAACTGGCCCACAATAACATGAGTCGGCCTACTAGGCCTTGGGCCCTTGGCATCCGTCTGACCCGCCGTCGGGGCCATCATTAAGTCGCCAGGCTCGTGAGTCCTCACACCAGTGAACTGCTAGACCTGTGAGTCGCCAATCCTCCGGCGGGTTACGATGAAGCGCCAAGTCCGGCCGGGTCATACTTCCGGCCGGGTCATACCGCGGGGTATATCCCCGACATTAGCCCCCAGTTTAATTTGGATTTATCCATGTTAAACTAATCCTGCAAAACTCAAGAACAAATTTGACAGGTTGTGTTCCGGGTTAAATATTCTTGTAAGCCGGCACCTGAACATATTTAAGTCCTTGTCATTTCCTTGTTGATATAAATATGTCCATAACTCCATAGGAAATCTTCTTTCACTGATATGCTTCAACTTTGTCAATGCAAATAGTCTAGATACTTCTTTTTGAAAAATCTGGGTCAACATGCAACTTTAGAATCAATTTGCTGACGTTGATCTTCTTGTAAAGAAATATAGTTAGAGATAATCCACTTGAATCGGCCTCCAAAACGCCGGCTTAAAAAATATTGGTCTTGAAATACTCATCTGACTTTCAACCAGCTTGAAGATGTAACACTTGCTGGTTTATCATTACCAAAATTGCCGGATTATAAAACAGACGATGCCGGATCATGTAATTGTTGCTGATGCCGGGTTAATCTTATGATGATACCGGGTCATAACTTTACAGATTTCTTTGATAATAATATAATAGTACCTGATTTGCTCAAAACTGAGAATTTGAAGTTATTCCTCCCTTATATGCATATCACTTGTAGCCCCCAAGTGTCGGGTTGTCATGCTTGCTGCAACCTGGGACTTGTAATTGCCTTATACTCATAAAAATTTCAACCAGTGTAGCCCCCAAGGGCCGGGTTATTATGCAATAATGAGTAGGGAATTTGTAAATATGATCATGTAAATTTGAGCAGCAACGTGTAGCCCCCAAGGGCCGACTTAGCAACTGAGCTGGGACTTTGTATATGATTCATTGATAATAACATCATATGATGTAATCTCCGCCATGGGGCTGGAACCCACGTCCACAAGGTTAAGAGCTTTGTACTCTACCAACTGAATAGTAGATCTTTCAATATAATGGATTAAGGCTTGTGCACCTTGAATTTTCGACAGGAGCAATTGGTAGCCCCCAAGGGCCGGCTCTTAGAATGTGATGAGTCGGGTCTTCAATAAGTGGAAGCAAAAAATGGCTTTGCATTAGCCCCCAAGTGCCATGGTGCATGCTGGTAGTGACATGGGACTTGCATATTCGATGTAATCTCAATTTGAATAATGTAGCCCCCAAGTGCCGGGTCGTAAGCCCGCAGCGACTTGGGACTATTCCTTTCATTATAGAATAAATCATATTCGTTGATAAAATAATAGCCATTGCGCTGAAGTGACTTTTAGAACCTCAATCATAATATTAGTTACTAATAACCATAATAAAAATCCAGCCATGTTGGCTATTAAATATTTGAATAACCCGGTTTTAAAACTTCAATCATTCAATATCATAATGAAAATCCAGCCAAGTTTGGCTATTAAAAGATTCAAATACCTTATCTATTGACAAGTAAATCCGGAGTTTTAAATACCTGGTGGCTCTTGGACGATGGTGATTTAATACGCCTCCATTGTAAGCCGAAATTTTTATAACCCGGCGGCTTATAGCCTGTGATATTGAATTGTACTGCCGGCTTATGATTCCTGTGCAGTAAGGGTGATAACCCAATCTTTAGAAGCAAAAAACTTCCAAATATTTATGATTTTCATGTATGGCGACTTATCATCCAAAGTCAAGTCGGGTTAATTGAAACCACATATATGCTTCAGATATGAGCAAAAAGTCTCTAGACAAACCCAAAAGACTGTTTTCAAGAAACTTAAGTCAAACAGAGAGAAAAAGCGGGGCTTTTGATTCGAATACAATCAGTAAACCAGACCAAAGGGGTTAAGCTAGCATTCAAATACGATCATGTAGCCCCCACTGGCTTTGGCGTTGCCGATCAAGAGGGTACCGACAGCTATGTTCTCTTTGGTTTGAATACGACCTATGTTTGAACAGGAAGCCCCCAAATGACCTTGAGAGTTGTTTAACGATTCTAATTCGAATACGATCCACGTCAGACCCAAAAGGGGTTGAGCTATGATTCGAATACGATCAAGAAGCCCCCTAGTGAGTTTGGCAGTGTGCCGATCAAAAGGGTACCGACAACTATGTTCTCTTTCGTTCGAATATGACCTATGTTTGAACAGGAAGCCCCCAAGTGACCATAATAAGATAAGCTGTAAGGCAGGATACCCATGTTTGAACCGCGCATCATGGCAGCAAGTTCTCTTTTGGCAACCCTTAATTTTTTTGAGAACTCGAACTTGCGAGAGATTAATTCTTTTTGAAACTGGAAATTCTTTAAACCGGATTTGAAGGTTTTCAAAATTTTGTGGGAGACAGATTGTCCTTGAGCCGGTTGTTTGAACCGGATTTGAGAGCTTAAAAGCTTTGTAAATGACAAATTTACCTTGAGACGGATGTGTGAACCGGATTTGAGAGCTCCAAAGCTTTGCGGGAGAGAGATGTCTCTTGAACCGGATTTTAAACCAAAATCTTTATGTTGAACAGACAATTTTCTGACGGCCTTTAAATTTTCATCAATCTGGTGGTGTCCTCCGGAACCGGGTTATCATTCCCTCCAATGACCCAGAGTTCCCGACTCATGTCATTGTAGCCCCCGAGTCTTAAGACTACTCGAGGAGTTGTCTTGAGATTCTCCATTTTTGACCGTGATATAAACCGGTATAAGTCATTCAACAGCTCAACGATATAACTTGCCCTGCATTGGAGAACTTGCAAGCCAGAGTAATTGCTCTTTTAATATATAATATAAAAATACACTAGATGGATTTCACCTGATATATTAGGTTAAAAATTATCCATCGCAGAATGATGATCACCATGGTGAAGCTGAAATCAATCTCGAGCAAGTCGGCCGCAGGAACAGACAGATGAGTCGATCGCGGTGTTGTAAGGCGGTGCGGACAAGCAAGTTTGTCCTCCTCGTTGTAAGCCGGCGTGGATGCGTGAACCGGCTGGGACAGCGGACAGGCGAGTCGCCCGTGGCGTTGTAAGCCGATGCGGTTGCGAAAATCGGCCACGGTGTTGGAAACGACACGGATGCAGGCAAGTCGGCCATGGGCATGGACAATGAGTCAGTCGCGTGCGTTGATGTAGCGGGGGTGGCAACTTGCGCAGGACTAGCACTAGTGCAAAAATAATATTTTCTCATGCCTATTGTGCGACACCTTTTTGTAAGGGATAATGGTCCTGCGGAAAAATATCATAGACCAAGTAAATATTCTTTGATGAAAACAATATGTGTTAATAAAATAAATTTAGATAGATTTCACCTGATTTGTCCATATGACAGATGATTTGTTCAACGCGACAGAAACGACTCGGACAGACCCGCGACTCAGTATAACCCCGGCGGCTTAACACGGCAGAGGCGGCTCAACGCGGCCCCTGCGGCTCAACACAGCCCCGACGGCTCAATACAGCAGTGGCGGCTCAATACAGCAGAGGCAGCTCAATACTAATAAATATCTGGTATTTTTGTCAGACAAACGCGGACACTGACGCTGGCCAATGCCAGATGAAAAAATAGCCGCACGTACGCCTCGGCGTACGCCTGTCTCCATGTGACATTACCACCCACGTGGGTTGCTTTTGTCTTTTTCTTCTTTACCGACTAATGATTGCCCAACATTGTCTTGGAATTTGATGGGCTTAATGCACATTAGTGCGACTTGACGTATGTAGACTGCATTGCTGTGATCACTTCTAATCAGTGTAAGAGATTGGTAATCGGAGTTGCTTTGTCCAGACGCAGCGATTTACTGATAAAAATCTTGCATGTACATTAATTCGTCCTGATGCACATCAGTGACTTTTCCTCTGGTTGTCCAGTAGCAATCAAACTCGTGAATAGTACTATCAACAACAACTCCATGACACGATGGAAATGGTTGATGCCAAGACTCATTGGAACTTCTGTCGGTCTCGGGAGGCGCAACATTAGTAGTAAAAATTGACCTCTTCTTGGATTGGAATCCAGGAGTGGATTGATTTCTGTTCTGCGCTACAAGGCAACTTCTGCACCTCGGGCTTGCTGCTCCTTGTCTGATTCGAATTTGATGGTAGTTTCAGCAGGAAAACGGCAAGAATCACCAATATTCCTGGCCACGTGATGCTGCCTATTCCTTTGATTGATCGATCCATTGTGACGCACGCGCGCCGTCTATTGCCGGTTTCCGGATGGTCCGATTAGCAGATCACTTTGGGATTTGTAGCAAACGTGGACGCGTGGAATAGCGTCTGATTCAGATCGCAAGGTCGTGTGCGGTGATGCACAGATGTAGCCTTAAAAATCTCTTGCTCTCAATCTTGTACATACTCAAGTAGCCGGCTGCTCGTTGACAATGTAAATCCGATCGCGCCAGTTCTTCTTCATCCGGTTAATCGTGAGCTTCTCGAAACTCTAGGATGATCCCTTCAAGAACTCAACCACCGTGCGTAAGTCCCACGGTGGGCGCCAACTGTCGTGAGTTTGTCACGGAATATGTCCTTGTGGAAGGACTTAGTCGTGGAGTCATCGCAACGGGTTAGCTTAAAGGGGCTAAACCGGACAAGGGGACACGGAGAATTTTATACTAGTTCGGCCCCTTCGAAGAAGGTAAAAGCCTACGTCTAGTTGTGATTGGTATTGTTAGGGTTTCGAAGGCCAGGGAGCAAATCCGCTTTATCTGGCTCTCGAGTTGTTGTCTGTCGTCCTCAAACCGCGGCCGGGTCGTCCCTTTATATACACAGGTTCATAACTGTGTGCGGCTCGGTCTCTATCCCTCTAACTTACAATACAAGTTACATAACATAGTCGGTTTACATTTATAGGCTTTAACCCACCTTTGGGCCTTGGGCCTTCGTAAAGCGCCACCATCTTCATGTCTTCATGGGCTTCTAATCTTTATGAAACTAACCCGGCTACTCCCGACCGGTTTACGTCCAGTAGTAACATCACCAACACAAGGCCATTTCCTCTGTTCTACGGTACGCCAGGCCTCGTTTTGATCGACTGTTCCGTCCAAGCCGGTTGGCTCCCGATGAACATGACGACGCAGTTTCTCCGCTCCGACCCAGCCATGTACACAAGCCCTAGTCGTATGTATGCATGAGTAGGTGTTCGAGACCCCGCCCTTATGTACGTATGTGGCCGTATTTACTTTATTGCACCCTGTTTATACGTACGTGTACATGCTACGTGCACGCCTCTACTACGACACGTGCCCTTCCTTACTCTGCCACGGTTCATCACTACAGCCTGAAGACAGACCGATCGACCAGTATGTACGTACACGTTCGCGACCAGAATGACAACGGTACGTACGCTTCGACCAGGTGGGTCCCGACTGTCAGGCAGTTCCTTGCGTGCGAAGATGTAGCTGGTGGATCCCAGCAGTCAGGGGGGAAACGTTTTTTTTTGCGAAATACGGTGGCCCATCTGGTGGGTCCCTGCTGTCAGGTGGAGGAATCATGATTTTTCGCGTAATAAGGAGGCACTTCCTTGCTGCGGCCGTGGACCCAGCTATCAGCCTCTCCATGTACAGTACTCTTCCGATGGAAGTCGTTCCTTGACCATGTTGACCATGTCGTGCCGAGAGCACCAGGGCGGTGGACGACGGAGAGGCCTAGGAAGGGGACGCCGTGGAGCCGAGGAAGACGCGGCAGTGGATGCCCACGCGAAGAGAAGTGCGAGGGTTCACTGGTTCGGCTATGGTGTGAGGCTGTCGTCGCCACAGAATAACAGGGAGTGTGGGTGAGTAGAGGGATGGCCTGGCCAGTAGTGGGAGTAGTAGGGGGCGGTGAGGCCTCCGCGGCATCATATCCGGCCATGGGAGGCAGGAGCACGCGGCATGACCGACGCTGGTTTGGGCGGCTGGAGCAAGAAGACCAGAAGTTGAAGAAGCACTACACCCGTTGGATGGACATCGTACAGTCAATGGAGCAAGAATCATTCATATTGACTAAGTTGACATAGCCCTCCGTCCCCGTTAACTTAGTAGGCCCACAAGTCAGCCTCCCACTATGGTGGGTCCCAGCTAGCAGGGGGAGTATTCATTTTTTGTGCGTAATAAGGAGGCACTTCCTTACGTGTGAAGATATAGCTAGTTGGTCCGAGCGGTCAGTAGGGGGAACATTTTTTCGCGAAATACAAAGGCCCTTCCGTTGGGTCCCAGCTGTCAGGTGGACGAATCATTATTTTGCGCGTAATAAGGAGGCATTTCCTTGTGTGCGACCACGGACCCAGCTGTGAGCCTCTCCATGTACCTCCACTTCCGATGGGTGTCGTTCATTGACCACGTTGACCACATCGCGCCGAGAGCACCAGGGTGGTGGATGACGGCGAGGCCTAGGAAGGGAATGACATGGAGCCGGGGAATATGCGGAAGTGGATGCCCATGTTGAAGGGAGTACGAGTGCTGACTGGTCAGCTGCGCGGTGAGGCTGGCGTTGCTGGAAAATAACAGGATGTGCGGGTGGGTAGAGGGATGGCCTGGCGGCAGCACAGCCGGCCATGGGAGGAGGGAGAAGGCAGTCCCGCCGGTGCTTGTTTGGGTGGCTGGAGCAGGAAGATCAGAGATTGAAGAAGCACGGCTCTCGTTGAATGGACATCCAACAGTCACTGCTCTGTGTTGACTAAGTTGACAAAGCCTTGCGTACGTGTCAATATTTTTGTATGACAGCGTCACCATCAACCTAGTAGGCCCAGAAGTCAGCCTCCAAATCTGTAGAAAACTGCATACAACCCATTAGCTATTATTTTCAATAATTTACAGCTCATTTGCTAATTCTTAAGGATATTTTGAAGCCCATATTCTTTTTGTTAGCATTACATACCATATATTCTGGGCACTGCTAAAAATTTGAACGAAATTTTTCATATTTCGGTGGGGTCCGAACTCTTTTAATCACGGAATTTCGAGTCACGTAAAAAATAATTTTAAAAAAATTATATCAAAATAATTCTCTGCAAAAAATGAATGAAATTTAAAATATTTACTAGCAAGATGCTCGTGCATTGCACGGAACATGAAGGTGCATTTGTATGAGTAGTTTATCTTATGGGAGAAAAGGATGAACAAGGGAAGGCCGTATCTGCAAATGTTGAGAGGAGTGCGGGTAAATTGTGATAGTTTCCTTCCTATCCATTAGATATAGATCGGACGACCTATATTGCAGGATGGTAGGCATACCATCATCACCAACTATGCTTTTTATAAGAGTAGAGAAATCCAGAAAAAATGATATTGTCATGTAATTGCCGGTTGGCTTTGGTTTAAAAATGTACAGCCCATTTCTTACAACTTATAGGCCATTTTCTGGGGAAGCCCATTTCTTACTAATTACATCCCTCCTCGTCTTGAAAGATTTGTGGCCCAACAGGGCTGAGAAAAGCATGTAGGCTTCGGTTGGGTATTCTCCAAAAAAAAGAACTGGGCTAGCTATTTTCAGAAAGAGAAAATATATCAATTGGGCTCGTCATGTGCTTAAATAAAAGCTTAAGCGTGGGCTAGACGGGCCACAACCCCCGCACAACATGCAGTTGAGCTCCGTCTCTAAAACTAAAAAACAACTGGGCGAGCTGCTGCGTCCCTGGTGTTATCCGCTCGTTGTGTAATTTTCTCGTTTATTGACTACATTGACAATGGCGTGGGACCTAGTTGTCAAACAATTAATAGGAAGTTTTTTCGGCTTGTAGGAGTAATAACGAGGCACCTGCTTGCGTAATGCAATGACCCTGGTGGGTCCCTACTGTCAGCCTCTCCATGTATAGCCATCTCCTGGTTCCTCTCGGTTGTTGACAACCCCAGATGGCGGCGGGCACAGCGAGCGAACCAAGGCGGAGAACGATGGCGAGACCTTGGACGGGAACGAACCGAGTAGTGGAAGGTGCGGCACTGTAGTGACAGGCAAAGGGGAGTACGAGGGAAATAACATGTAACTGAAGCTTACAAACAGTACAAAAGCTCAAGGATTAATTGTTCATCAAATTTAGACAAGACCCAGATTGAACATGGCAATAACGTCTAACCCAACCACTCTTTTTCGCAGTCACAAACAAACGGATCGGTCTGATCAATAAAATCAACATCCCATGCAAAAAAAATTATTGGAGGATGACTACAACATGTTTAGAAGCCCATTTGTCCACCTGAAACTTCTTTTTTTGCTATTCAACATGTCCGTCCATGAGAAATCTCTTTACGAAAAACTTAAGCCACATGGACAATAGTAACCTCGCATTCAACAGGAAGAATGTGACAAAGCTTTTGCTTGCCTGGTTGGATGCATATCCATCCATCGTTATTGTCCTCAAATGAATGTCATGAGAACTGAGAAAATCCTAGTGCTTATTACGCCACCGATTGGCTATATGTTTTGCTCCATGTGGTTGTGCCTAAGTAGACATAAAGATTGAAAACAGTTAAGGTCTAAAAAAAGAGTTTGTGAAAGAGCGACAGCTGAACGGTTAATTCTAGTACAATATATACGGGCTTTCAATGTGCATGAAATCATCACCTTTATATATAAATTCTCTAGAGATCGAAAGCATCACAACAAGCCAATAATTATGTTCAGATCAAAACTAAACATTTCGATATATAAGATCTTGACAGAATCCAATAGCATTGATAGGAAATCCATGGATGTATTATTCATTGAGCATATAACATAATATTAGTACCCAAAGTGTACTCCAAGATGATATAAAACTTATGCACACAAATGAGAAATGCAGCTTATGATTACAAATGTGTAGATGATAATATATGGTACCTGAAAAAGTGAGGAGCCAAACACCAACTTCCTGAGATCATTAAACGAATCACGAATTACACCCAAGGTCTCCAGTTTGGGCGCAGAGACGACATTTATTTGGGAAGGTTTATAACAATCATCAAGGAGCAACCGTTGAAGTGAAGGGGCATCTTCGATGATGAGCTGCTGTCCTTCAAAACAAATTCCAATGCTTTTAAGGTGATGCGACTTTATTTGGAGAAAACTGATAGGGATTTCTATTTCCAAAACAAACAGCAACCGCTCCAGGGCAGGGCAACTGGAGTGGATGGTGCTATGCAGTGAGGCCTCCGACAGATAAACCACCACAAGCGAAAGTTTTTTTTAGCAGTGGGAGTCGAAGCATTTGTACCAAATCGTGTGGTAGATGGCACCAAGTGAAGGTGGCGGTGTGGAGAGAGGAGGAAAACCGCGATATGGACAATGGTGGTGTGGGCACAAATTCTTGTTGTGTTTGTGGTACGAAACTTTCATGGTAATGGTAGAACTCAAACTGCTGGAGTTTTCCGAATTCAGGGGATGTCAGCCAAGCATCCACCTTGCAGGGTATGGATAGCAGGTAGCGTGTCGGGATGCAGAGGTGTTGAACAGGGCCCTACTAGTGAGAGGAGACGATGGCTCTAAGGAGATCAAATTCAGGAAGGACAAAAATCTAATGACAGTCGAGATTGAGGGGCTCGGTGCGCCATATCGGGTGCCATCGAGTTGAGAGGACTTATGTGTGGCAACAATCCTTGGTGGGGAGAAGCTAGATGATCTCCTCGAGGATGACGTCCGGGTGATCGCTGATGCGGTCCATCAGAGATTCTACCCGTTCCTCAGATCCGGGTGGGGGGGGGGGCTCGCTGAGGGAGTCCTGGACTAAGGGGTCCTCGGGAGTCCGACCTATTAGACATGGGCCGGACTGATGGGCTGTGAAGATACAAAGACCGAAGACTCTACCCGTGTCCGGATGGGACTCTCCTTACCGTGGAAGGCAAGCTTGGCGTCCAAATATGAAGATTGCTTTCTCTGTAACCGACCTTATGTAACGCTAGATCCCTCCGGTGTCTATATAAACCAGAGGGCTAGGTCCATAGAGATATTCTCATAATCATAGTCATGCAGGCTAGACTCTTAGGGTTTAGCCATTACGATCTCATAGTAGATCAACTCTTGTAATACTCATATTCATCAAGATCAATCAAGCATGAAGTAGGGTATTATCTCCATAGAGAGGGCCCGAACCTGGATAAACATTGTACCCCTGTCTCCTGTTAACATCGACCTTAGACGCACAGTTCGGGACCCCCTACCCGAGATCAGCCGGTTTTGACACTGACATTGGTGCTTTCATTGAGAGTTCTGCTGTGCCGTCGTCAAAAGGTTTGATGGCTCCTTCGAACATCCACAATGACGCTGTCCAAGGGGAAGTCTTCCTCCCCGGACAGATCTTTGTATTCGGCAGCTTCGCACTGCGGGCCAACTCGCTTGGCCATCTGGAGCAGATCGAAAGCTACCCCCCTGGCCATCAGGTCAGATTTGGAAGCTTGAATTACGTCGCAGATATCCACGGAGACTTGATCTTCGACGGATCCTAGACCATGGTAGTTGCTCCCTGCCACCATGATGAACACGGTGTAAATCTGTCATCAGACCATACCTAGGAGATAGTACCTATAGCTGCTCTGGCCTCAGATCCGGAGCAGATCGCGCCATCTTAGGACGGGAAGTTCAACCCCGCCGCGGAAGCCGCAGACTCTGCGGCGTTGGATCCGCACACAGACCTAACTTCAAGTGACATCTGTGTCACCGGAACCATGGACTCGTCTCCGGCTACATGTTCCGAACCTTGTCCGTCCATGCATGTTGAGCTTGATCGGTCATCGATCATCGAATTCAGCTCCGCAGACATCTTCTGGCACTCGCCTTTGGGCGACGTGGTAAACTCGTTAAGAGCACTATCCTTGGCGGGGTATTCTCAGCCGAATTATATCCGGTTCGAACTGGAGGCTGATGACAGAGAATTTCGTTTCCCACCCACCACCCACTTCATAGCCACTTTGACTTAACCGACATGCTCGATTATGGCTCCGAAGACATCGACGGTATAAACGACGATGCAGGAGAAGAGGAGGCCCAAAACCCACCGTTCACTAGACGATGGACGGTCACCTCCTCATATGATGTATACATGGTGGATGCACCAAAAGAAAATAGTGGCGAGGACAAAGAGAATCCAGTTGAGGATGAACCTCCTAAGATAGAACGAAAGCGTCGGCATCAGCGGCGCTGCTCTAAATCACGCCGTAGCAAAGACAGCAACACCGGCACGGGAGACGATAACACTCCAGACGGTGTCGAAGACAGAAGATCCCGATGAACAAACTGTCGAACAGGACGATTGGGAATATGGGCAAGTTAGCCCTAATGAATACGCCATAAACGAAGACTCGGAGGAAAGTAGTTATCTTCTGCTCTCTGAGGAGGAGGTGAGCCTCAGCAACGAGGATTTTATCGTACCTGAGGAACCTCTCACGCAGGAGCGCTTTAAGCGCCAGCTAATAGGCACTCCAAGGAGCCTAAAAAAGAAGCAGCGGCAACTTCAAGCTGACCAAGATCTGCTCAATGATAGATGGACCAATGTCCTAGCAGCCAAATAATACGGCCACAAGTGCCCAGCCAAAAGCTACCCAAAGCGCAAATTGCTACCTCAGTTCGATGACAAGGCACCGGAGCCCGTACCATCATCGCGCAATGCAGCTGACTGACCGCCACATGGTCGGGATAAAATGACAACTCAAGCCGAACACCAGCCCGCCCCGCCTCATCATAAAGGCAGAGATAAAACAGGTTGTGGTTATACATATGACCTTCGGCAGGACCTGGACAATAGAGCAGGACATACTAGATCGATCTACAGATCGCGAGGACGTGCCCCGACACGTGACGACGGCTATCTATCCGGACGTGACAAGCCTAGTCATGCGCGAGCCGAAAACTGCAGACGGACTCCATTGGCGCTACGTCACGATGTGGCCCGATATAGAGGCGCCGCACACCCTCTTTGCTTCACTGACAAAGTAATAGAGCATGAATTCCCAGAAGGGTTTAAACCCATGAATATTGAATCCTACGATGGAACAACTGATCCCGTGGTATGGATTGAGGATTTTCTCTCCATATCCATATGGCCCGCGGAGATGACCTCCACGCCATCAAATACCTCCCGTTAAAACTCAAAGGTCCAGCTCGGCACTGGTTAAACAGTGTGCCCGAAAACTCTATTGGCAGCTGGGAGGATTTGGAACACGCCTTCTGCGACAACTTCCAAGGTACATATGTCCGGCCACCAGATGCCATGACTTAAGCCATATAGTTCAACAGCCCGGAGAGTCAGCCAGGAAATTCTGGACTAGGTTCCTAACTAACAAGAACCAGATCGTCGACTGTCCGGATGCTGAAGCCCTAGCAGCCTTTAAACATAGCATCCGCGACGAATGGCTCGCCCGCCACCTTGGCCAAGAAAAGCCGAAGTCCATGGCAGCCCTCATGGCACTCTTGACCCGCTTTTGTGCGGGTGAAGATAGTTGGCTGGCCCATAGCAAAAACAATGCAAGCAACGCCGGCACCTCTGAAGCCAGAAATAGCAATGATAAGTCCCGACGCAATATACACAAGCGTCAAAACAACAATGACAACACCGATGATACAACGGTCAATGCCGGATTCAGTGGATCTAAGTACGGTCAGCGGAAGAAGTCGTTCAAAAAGAACAATTCAAGCTGATATAGCTTGGACCGCATACTCGATCGTCCGTGCCAGATCCATGGCACCCCAGACAAAACCACCCAATCATAGCAACAGAGATTGTTGGGTTTTTAAACAAGCCGGCAAGTTAAATGCCGAAATCAAGGAGAAGGGATCACAAAGCGAGGACGACGACGAGGAGCCCCGGCCACCGAACACAGGGGGACAGAAGAAGTTTCCCCCTCAGGTCAAAACGGTGAACATGATATACGCTACCCACATCCCCAAAAGGGAGTGCAAGCGCGCACTCAGGGACGTCTACGCGATAGAGCCAGTCGCCCCAAAATTTAATCCATGGTCGTCATGCCCGATCACTTTCAATTGTCGGGACCATCCGACCAGTATCCGTCACGGTGGTTCAGTGCACTGGTCCTGGACCCAATAATTGATGAGTTCCACCTGGCACGAGTCCTGATGGACGGTGGCAGCAGCCTCAACCTCCTCTATCAGGATAAAGTGCGCAAAATGGGTATTAATCCATCACGGATCAAGCCCGCAGAGACTACCTTTAAAGGAGTCATAACAGGTGTAGAGGCCCGCTGTACGGGCTCAATCACACTAGAGGTCGTCTTCGGATCTCCGGACAACTTCCGAAGCGAGGAGTTAATCTTTGATATCATCCCTTTTCGCAACGGTTATCACACACTGCTTGGGCGAACCGCATTTGCTCGGTTCAACGCGGTGCCACACTACACTTATCTCAAGCTCAAGATGCCCGGACCATGCGGTGTCATAACAGTTAATGGAAACACGGAATGCTCCCTCCGCACCGAGGAGCACACCGCTGCCTTAGCAGCAGAAGTACAGAGCGGCCTTTTCAAGCAGAACCTTAATTCAGCGGCTAAGCTCCCGGACACTCTCAAGAGAGTCCGGACTATTCTGCAGCAGGATAGCTCAGCTCATCAAGAGCCCGACTAGCAATCCGACCTCCGTCCCAGTCCCGACCAAGTGGCGGCAATTGTACCGTGCGTACATAACTATGCACTCAAAATACCATGGGCATGGATAGAGGAATAACTAGCTTGTGATCTATAATACGGCTCGACTGCCCCGGACACACGTATTTCCATTGTTTCCTTTTTTCTCCTTTTCAGGTTTCCATTTCACAGGCCTTCCCTGACGGCTTGACCATTGATTCTTTTCGAAGGATAAATACACCAAGACGACAAGAAGTATGGAAGTACCGGGGAATTTTTAGGTGGTTTCTTTAATGAATCCTTTGCCTATTTTCAGGACCCACACGCAGCTCTCCCTTGGTTAAGGCATATCAAATAGCCTCCCGCTTATTGCATTACTTGTATAAATGCGCTTTAACGCGTTAATGAAATGATAACGGAAACAGTTTGCGTCCCAAATTTTACAGCTTTAGCTTACTACCCTTTCTTCTTTTTCTTTCTTGATAACTTTATCAAATAGCACCCATACACTTTGGTACGTTTCAATTTGCCAGGGGCTTCATAGCGCCCCACAACATGGCAACAAAGTCCGAACACTTTTTACAGTATAGTTCGGCACCCTGAATTTAGCACTATATGCATTGGCTCCGAATCATGTCTTTGGTCAATAGTTGGGTTGCCCGGCTCCTGTGCTTGCTACCTTACATTCCGCTATATCGGCTAGGGTAGTAAAGGGAGAACTACTGCGATTGTGCCCTGGTTTACCCGGATGAGCACCTCAGTAGAGAAAGCCGAAAACTGACTGTCATGATGCGGCGAGAGTCGGTCAGCTCTTCGGAGGTCTCAAATCTTTAGAGATTTTTTTGCATTACGCGAGGGATCGATACTTACCCGATTAGGTGTTTACATCATCCTAGTTCGGATACTAGGGGCTGCGCCTATATTTTTATTGTCAAACTCCTATGGCTAAGTGAGGATGCTAAAGTCGCATAGTCCGATTGCCTGGTTCGTCGTGCTAAACACCTCCTTCAAGGACCAAACAATTGGATCAAGAGTGTTTAGATTACATCCGGAACACCCACGTACTACCTACGTGGGGGCAGAAGCCGACGACTGGCCAACTCTCAGATTTCACGCGACACGGCCACACAGGAGGTGAATTTTTTTAAATAACAAACATTATATTACATAACGAATTTGTTTCATCATACAAGGCAGAGACAACATGAATGCATTCACTCGAAAATAATGTCTTGCGCACATTGCGTTGCCACAATACGAGACCCCTCCAGGACGTCTTCAAAGTACCGCTCAGCCTTACAGTGCTCCTTGCCCTCTGGCGGTCCCCCAGTCGTAAGCTTGACGGCGTCCATCTTCGCCCACCACACCTTGACGTGGGCGAAGGCCATGCACGCGCCCTTGATGCAGACCGTCCGCTTGACGACGTCCAGCCGAGGGAAAGCATTCACCAGTCGCTTCACGAGCCTGAAGTAGCTGCCGGGCATAGCTTCGGCAGGCCACATCCGGATTATTAAATCCTTCATGGCCAGTTCGGCCACCCTATGCATCTCGACCAGCTATTTTAGCTGATCGCTAAAGGGCACTGGATGTTCTGGTGCAAGATATTGCAATGAGAACAGCTTCTCCGTTGAGCTCCCTTCTTCGGCTCGGAAGAACTCCATAGCGTCCGACACACTGCGTGGCAGATCTGCAAACGCCCCTAGAGAACTCTAAATCCGGGTTAGTAAGAGATACTTCTTCTTCACATACTTGCTTTGCATACTAAATGCCTTACCCGCCGCGATTTTCCTGGCCTCCTGGATCTCCTCGAGGACGCCCTGGGCCTCAACCCGGGCCTCATTCGCACTTTGGCGAGCCTCAGCGAGTTCGGTCTCTTGAGCCGAAATGTCACGCTCCGAGGATTCGCGTTTCTTCACTGCATCCTGGAGCTGTTGCTGGACCTCATCAAGCCTGGCCTTGTGCTTCTCACGGGCGGCTTTTTGCTTGATAGCTCTCTCCTCAGCCTTGGCTAAGGCCTGTTTAAGGACCTCGACCTCGGTCGCGGCTCCTACACATATCATGGCACTACGGTCAATACACATCATTTATTATTTCCGAATATACAGCAAGTCATTACATACCTTGCTTGTCTTCTAGCTGCTTCCTCGCTTGGCCGAGCTCCTGATCGGCCCGCTCCAGTCTCTGCTTTAGTCCGAAGACTTTGGCAGTGTGTGAGATCGCGGCCAGCAACGACGCCTGCTTATTCATATAATACATTTAGTTAGTTACCTGCGAAAATAAATTGATCCTCTGTCCGACTCTTCTTTCCGAACACCAGACAGTGTCTCAGGGGCTACTGTTTATATTAGGACGTTTTCTTTTGTGTCGCTTACCTCAAAGCCTGTCAGCAGGCTGCCGCAGGCTTCGGTCATTCCGCTTTTGACAGACTGAACCCTCTCAGTCACCGTACCCATAAGGATACGGTGTTCATCCACAATGGAAGCGCATTGTAGCGCTTCCAGTAGATTATCGGTACCTATAGTTGGACAGAGGTCACCGATGGAATAGCCACACCCCCTTCTTTCGAAGGAGGTTGCTCGCCAGATTCTGGAGCCGTATAGGTCTCCGGACTTGTATTCGGCTGGGGGCCGAATTGAGCAAGGCCCCCATCCCCAGTCCCCCTGGGGGTCTGCTCCCATGTGTCCGGCAGCCGATGTTCCGCCCTCAGGCGTCACCCTGGTGGCCTCCTGAACCTCTCCCTGGCCTGGGATGGTCCTTTGGGACAACACCTCGTCGTCGCCCTTGGCCGTGGGAGAGTGAGCTGCCGGCGGTGACTCGCTGGCCATCGCCTTCGAATCCAACGAACCTCTTGATGAGGATCGCTAGGAGCTGTCGTGGGCCGGACTGCAATGGCATCATTTACACATATTAATATCATGAAGCAAGAGAGGCCGGATGTATGGACATATGTGGGTTTTTAGTACTTACGACACGACCAGGGGCTTGTTTCGGGGGCGTCGCTCCGGGCTGCTGTCGACGTCCCACGCGGTGTTATCCGCAAGGGGACCCTTCCCCCTATTGGGCGCCTCCGCCTCCAGATTTGTGGAGGCCACCCTCTTCTTCCACCCCCATCAGGGGGAGAGGTGATTTATTCCTCCTCCTCGTCATCGTCTTTGGCGGCGGAGGAGACAGGCTTGTCTTCGGACGACACGTTCGTAGATCCCTTGCGGCGGAGGCCACTCCGGACCCCCTTGGCCTTCTTCTTGGCCTTCTTCTCCGGTGCCTTATAGGGCACCGGCACCAGCCTCTTTGCCAGGAGCGGGATGACTGGTTCCTTGGGAAGCGGAGCCGAACATTGAATCCGCTCCGCCCTCTCCGTCCATACCTGAAATAAAATAAAGTAGTTATCCTCCGTGAAACAAGCAAGTAGAGGATGTGTCTGGAGACGTGAAAGGCTTACCGCATTGGCAGAATGGGTAATATCGTGCCCGCGGTTCGAGTCTATGGCTGGCGGCGTCTCGTTGCCCTTAAAGAGCAACTTACAGGCTTAGTGAGTGGTTCCGAAGAGCCTTTCCAAGGTTTGGTGCTTCTTCGGGTTGAATTCCCATAAGGGGCAGCTTCGGCTTTGGCATGGGAGGATCTGGCGAACCAGCATCAACTGGATTATGTCGACGAGCTTGATGTCTTTATCGACCATGCTTTGAATGCGTGTTTGCAGTGCTATCAGCTCGTCCGACGAAGACCAATTTGGGCCCTTCTCTATCCAGGAGGTGAGCCGCATTGGAGCTTCGGAGTTGAATTCGGAAGCCGCAGCCTAGGTGGCGTCACGGGGCTCTGTGATGTAGAACCATAGTTTCTGCCCCTCCTTGACGGTGTCCAAAAAAGTACCTTTGGGCCATGTGACATTGGGCATCTTGCTCACCATGGCGTGCTGGCCATCCACCACCTTCGGCTTCACGTTGAAGATCTTGAGCCATAGTCCGAAGTGGGGTTGGATGCGGAGGAAGGCCTCGCACACGACAATGAATGCCGAGATGTTGAGGAAAGAGTTAGGGTCTAGGTCATGGAAATCTAGCCCGTAATAGAACATAAGCCCGCGGACGAAAGGATGGAGAGGAAACCCTAACTCGCGGACGAAATGAGGGATGAACACCACCCTCTCGTTGGGCTTCGGGGTGGGGACGATTTACCCCTTGGCTGGAAGCCGGTGGGCGATTTCTTTCGCCAGATACCCGACCTCCCAAAGCTTGGTGATGTCCTTCTCCCCAACGGAGGAGGCCATCCACTTGCCTTGCCCTCCAGATCCAGACATTGTTGAGTGCTTCCTTGAGGCGGAAAGAATGAGGACTTGGACGCTGGAGCTCAAGAATGGAAGAACAGAGAAAGAGAGAAGGCATGGGTGAAGAAAGGGAATCTTTATCTCCTTATAAAGGCAGTGAATATCAAGTGCCTCCCCACTCGCCTTAAAACTCGCCTGTTCCAAGGGCTATGTAAACGACACGGTTATATTACCCACGCCCGTATTGATGAGAATCCCGCAATAAGGGGACACGATCTCTGCTTCGACAAGACGTGCCTATTAAAACCGCATCTCGAGACGTGGAATGACAGACGAAAAATGGTTCGAAATGATGACCAAGCAGCCGTGATGTCACATTACAAAATGTTATTAGCGGATTGGACTCGTGCAATATTATATTCTCTGCGGTCGTGTATGGTGCTTGTGTTCCAGATCCGGACACATTCATTATGTCCGAATACTATCTTGGAGTATTCGAAAAGGGGAACCCGCCTTGCAATGTCGAAGACAATTTGCACGCCGGACACCTCGTCATTGAAGCCTGGTTCAGGGGCTACTGAGGGAGTCCTGGACTAAGGGGTCATCCAGCGTCCTACCTATTAGACATGGGCAGACTGATGGGCTTTGAACATACAAAGACCGAAGACTCTACCCGTGTCTGGATGGGACTCTCCTTGACGTGGATGGCGAGCTTGGCGTCCAAATATGAAGATTCCTTTCTCTGTAACCGACCTTATGTAACCCTAGAGACCTCCGGTGTCTATATAAACCGGAGGGCTAGGTCCGTAAAGATATTATCTGTAACATCCCAAAATTCTAAATTTTGGAATGTTATAACAAATAGATTGATTGATTGATTGTTTGATTGTTGTGTGATTGATTGAGTGAAGTTCGAAACTTTTTGAAAGTTAAATGAGAGGGAATAAAAGGACTTTCCCAAACTTTCACCTTTTGCATTTTGATCTTCGTGAATTCAAATTCTTTTCAAATACAAAACCCTCGAGAGAAGATGACATGACTTCTTCCATTTAAATAAATGAAAAGGGTTTTGAAAAGATTTGAATTTCATTTGGAAATGTTTTTAATTCAGAAACTTCAAGCAACTCAATGATTTTCATGAGAGAAGACAAAATGACTTCTTCAAATTATGAAATATGAGTTGGGAGTTTAAAAGGATCAAAATTTAAAATCCTTTTGAAATTATTTTCAATTAGGAGTTATTTGGGTTTTATTCAAATTATTTTTCTCCAAAAATAAAATATACGGAAAATAGGGTAACATGATTCCCTACATCAGAAAATTGGAGAGAAATAAATTTGAATTAATTTTGGTATTTTTATAATGATTTTTATTGGATTTTATTAGACTAGTAGCACTCTTTGAATTATCTAAATTTGTGTGGATTTTATGTGACTCAAGAAAAAAGTTCATGCTGTAGAAAAAAAAATTCTGCAAATTTTGGTATATTATATGCCTATAGTTTGTTTTTATTTCTTATCGTTTTATTATTTCTTTTGTCTGTTAAACGTTTTTTTAAGAAAAAAACCTTCCCCGACTGGGCCAGCCCAGCCAACCCAGCCAGGCCGCGGCCCAGCCCACCTCCGCGCCCGTCCCCGAGCTCCCGCGGGACGCCGCACGCCGCCGCGCCGCCATAGACGCCGTCCCCGCCTCGGATTCCTCCTCGCCGCCTCTCCCTTGCCCCTCCTCCATGCCTCTCGCATCCTCTCCCTCCTTAAATAGCGGAGCACCAGGCCCCCTCTCCGCGACGCCGCCGCATCCCGCATCGTCGCCCCGCGTCATCTGCAGCCGCTGCTCACCGCCGCCAACCGCTCTGCCGCCGCCCTTGCGCCGCCCTCCATAGCCGTAGATCGTCATCGCGCGCCGCGCCTTGCATCGCCGCTGCTTCCGCCGCCCCCGCGCGGCGATCGCCGCCGTCTCCGCCCATCGCCGCCGACCCTGGAGCCACCGCCCGATCCAAACCACCGCCTCGCCGGAGTCCGCAGTCGCCGAAGATCCACCGCCGGTTTTTTGCCAAAAACCGCCCGAACCGGTATAAAACCGCCCCAGTCCAGTTTATTTTCCTTTAGGTTTTCTTCGATTTTCTTTTAGTCAGTTTATTATTTAGTTAGGTTAAATAGCGAACGTTCACTAGTTAAACCTCTGTAGTGGACGAATTCGTCGCTTATGCTTCTGTAGTGAACGTTTGTTCGATAGGATTTTTTCTTTTTATTTTAGATTTCGACCAGGGACCCATCCGTGAATATTATATTTACAGATTAGTCCCTGTACTTTAATCAATCACATCTTTTTACTCGTTTATCCAAATTCAATGAAACCAACGCCCACTTCTTCGTTATGATCCCCTCTATCCCGTAATCAAACTCAAACATGTTTTTTTTTAAGTTTAAAATTTGAATTAGACCAGATTTAGATTCAAACTTCGTTTGATCATAACTTGAGTTTCGTAGCTCCGTTTGAGTTGATTCTTTTTGCCAATCGAAGCTCTTGACCTAAACTTTTTGATAAGGCCAAATTCACATAATTTTGGTACTGTTAGGAATTGTTTTATGTTGCAAGAGTTATTTGCTTGGTTTTGATGTTTTCCGAACTGTCTTCTTCGTTCTTTCCGATCTTCAGAGTGATTGCTTATGTGTGGTTACTATTGCTTGCTTACGATAGATTGACCGGAGTGTGACGAGTAGGACTATCAAGAGTGTTGAGTGCGAATCATATTCATCAACAGTACAAGCAAGTTCAGACTTTGATCATATCCCCTTCATACCTAGTTTTTATGCATTAGTTTCACCCCTCAAACATTGCATGATTAAGATGTCATTTAACATGTGTGGGATGGGAAGTAGTTGATGAGGTAGGAACCTATTGCCCTGTTATATCAAACCTTGGGAGTTACTATTATGTTATGCTTATATTGCCATGCTATGCTCGTAGACGTGGATTGGGTTTGAGAGTATTCATGACAGATGTGAGATTGTTAATTAATGGTTTACTTAAGGTGCCAACTTTAACACACATCTGGGTGGATTGAGGCACCTGGGTATTCCAGCGGTTGCCTGTTTAGGCACCTGGGTATTCCAGTGATTGTCTGTTTTTCTTTATGGACCGCCAACCAGGGTCAAAGGGATCATGAGATTATTCATACTAGAAACTTCCGTGCACAGCCGCACGCTACTATGGGCTCTAGCATAGTTGACTAAGTCGTGCGAACTCTTACAGTGGTAGACTAGCAGATGTAGGGGATGTAGGTTGGTACGGGCTACCCGTTCATAAGGTGCTAGTGCTTCTGAAAGACTATGTCTCGGTCATCCGTTTCTCAAACACCATGTAGTGCGAGAAATCTAACGGAGGAGATCAAGTCTTGTGGGGAAAAGTTGGCAAACCTCTGCAGAGTGTATAAACTAATCATGGTTAGCCGTGTCCCCGGTTATGGACAACTTGAGTATCTAGTACTTGGATTATCATGTGAATCTCATCATGTGACTTTAAGTAATTTTGTTGGGTTTTAATGATGATGCTTAATTGGGATTGAGAGGGTGTCTACACTCTCAATGTTTAACAACCACCATGATAGTTAAATAAAATTTATTCCTTTGCAGTAGGGAAAAATTGGCTTTTCACAAAAAACCTTATACCATAGAGCTTTTCCACCATCCATATATGCATGTAGTGATAGCCATTGTTCATCATTCTCTATGGTGTGAATTTGCCAGTACATTCAATGTACTGACCCTTTGTGGCTGCAACGTCTCATGTTGCAGGACTTCTTACGACGAGTAAGTGATACGTTAGGGTTACAATTTCTACACTCAACTTTGCCGTTGGTGTTGATGGGAATCCACAACCTTTGTTACTTCCACTATTTGGATTGAGGTAATAGTATTTACGTAATTTTATACATGTGATTTACCTCTGTTATAAATCCTCGAGTACTGTGTGTGTCAGCATACCGATCCAGGGATGACAGTTAAGCACAGAGGCTTGACCGTCTGAGGTCGGGTCGCTACAAGATGGTATCAGAGCACATGTTGACTGTAGGACGTGATCCTAGAAACTGGCAGGCCCATAGGAAAGATTTTTCTCTACAACTTCATTTTCAAAAGGATCTTTTACCTCTCTTCTCTTCTAAGCTTATTAAAAATATCCCCTTTTAGTGAGACCATACCCCATTTTCCCTTTTGACCACACGAAGATTCGACTAATGAGACCACTCCAAGAAGTACAAGATATCGGACAACCGAGACCATTCGGAATGAAGAGGATTTTACCATACATTATGATAATGGAAACTACAGTGGTTGAAGACTCCGAAGACTAGGAGAATTTGAAGGCTCTGAAGAATTTCCAGATTTGTATGACATATTAAGACTCCCCTGATGGAACTTGACAGACTATGGAAGTTGTCAATACCCGAGATCAAGGTGTATCGGAGAAAGACCGGAGCATGGAGAATTATAAACTCAAAGTTCTGTCAAGAACACCCTAAGGCAGGAGATATCAACTATGGAAGATAGCTCCTGGCAATATCAAGGGCAGAAACACGGTTATCCGTGATGTCATCGCCCGCTGATGCTATTTTCACCGTGCTGAGTTAAGCATGCATATGCATGGAAGGATTGGATGGTAGAAGGCTGATGGAGCACCTATCAGCAAATGATGAAGTTTTAACCTTAGTCGGTATATCACCAGGATCTGGAGTAGTACATCAAGAAGTTTTAGATGGAGCTCCAGGAAGCCGCGTTAGACAAGGAAGCGTTTCGTGAAGAACTCAGGAACCAGAAGCTGAAAGTAGCCAAGCTGGAGGAGCTACAACCACGAGATACCGGAGATTTGTCAGGAACTGAAGGACAGTGGGACCATGGCTCATGCCAAGGATGTTGAAACCCAGAAGTTTGGAACGCAACTCCAGAATATTAAAGGACATTACGAGAGACTTCACGGTAACAGAAATGATCTGGCAAAAGAACTTGAGAAGGACAAGCATGATAGGAAGAAGCCACCAGAGACATGAATAAGACTTGAGGAGTTTAATGACTTTGAAGATTTACTGACCTTTAGAAGACCAAACCCCTGTTATATGCTTACGTTAGATGCGACATTTGTGAGCTGTCATTTGTTTGTTGTTTTTCCGACAGCCACAATAAAATCTGTCCTTTTAAAACTGTTGTTTGCATTGTGTGTATCCCTCTCGATCTCTCTTATCTCACCCCAAACCCATGGACCCAATAGAGGATGAATGAAGATGAGCTTATATTTTCTGGACCAATGAGTCAATTGGACACGGACCAATGGATTCAGAACATGGAGGATCACATGAAGAATAACCCTATAGTTGGAAATGATATGACCCAGCATGCTCTTCAGTGCTTTGAAAGAGGTGCTGCTACTTGGTGGAGGATGTACCAAACCATGAATGGATGGCAAGGAGTAACCACTTGGAGAGAATTAAAGTTGACTCTGCAAAGATCGCATCTTGTGCCCCAGAAGTTGAAGCCTTATGGAAAGAATATGAAGAAACCTTGTGCATGCAAGATTTGTGGAGAAATAGGACACACCCATAAAGAACACAAGGATGAATGCCCTAATTGGGAAGAAAGTCACCCAGTTGAAGAATGCCCCACTAGGCAGATTACTTGTTTCTTGTGTGAAGGGACTACCCACTATCCTGCTCAGTGTCACATTTACCCCATGGTACAACGAACCATCCAGCAAAAGATAGAAGTAATGAAAGGAGCCCTCATGGAAATTTTAGAAGAAACTTTGATGAAGGAAGAGGTGGAGGACACACCTAAAGAAGACCCGAGTAAACCCTGGACTAAGTCTTGCTATTCATGTGGAGAAGAAGGACACATCTCCCAAAATTGTTTGAATGGGCATCTAGTAGAATTCCCGACAGAGGAAGTAGAATATGACCCACAGGAAATAGAAGCCATGATTGGAATGGAAAAGTCCAGAAAGAGAAGTAGATTGGATTCCAGGAAGGATCTGAGTGATATCACCTGTTATAGGTGCAAGGAGTCAGGGCACTACCTCAGCAATTGCCCAAAAAGGAAGCCAGGGACCAAAGAAGGCTATATAATCACAAGGAAACCTCGGGAGTTGTCAGAAGTAATATGTTTTCGTTGTAATGAAGAAGGGCACTTTGCCAGGGATTGTCCCAAGGAGAAGGAGACTTGTGATAATTAGTTGTGTCTGTGAGAAGTAATGTAGTAGTAGTAGTAGAAGTAGTGGGAACAACTCTTTTGTATCAAGGTGTTGAGTTGAGACATGTAATGGAAAAGCGAGAGATTGTAATCATTGGAGAATGAATAAAGTTAGCATCGTTGGTACTGATATGGATTTTATGAGTTGTTACTCTATGAATAAGATTTTTGACCATTTTCAAGGATATGAGAAATATGGTCTATGGATGAATTTGTGCATTTCAAGGGTGGTAGTACCCTGTAAGAACTGTTGACCCCTGGAAAAGATAAGGATACTCCACTGAGTGGATTTCAGACAAAATGAATACGAGTTTTGTCTCGACATGTGTGATACCCCAAGAGTGTGTGGGATGAAGTTGGAAACCGTCAGTTGTTTGGACCAAATGTGATCAAGGAGTCAGAAGAGAATGTCAAGTTTGTTCGAGATAGACTGAATGTAGCTCAGTCCGGGCAGAAGAGTTATGCAGACTCAAAAACTCAAGGAGGTAGTCTATGAAATTGGAGACAGAGCATGTCTTCGTGTGTCCCCTTTGCGAGGAGTTAAACAATTTGGAGTTAAGGGACAGTTAGCCCCGAGATTTGTAGGACCATACCGAGTTTTGGAGCGTATGGGAGAAGTGGCCAACAAGTTGGAATCACCGAAGGACTGTTAGGGTTTCATGATGTGTTTTATGTTTCCCAGTTGAAGAAGTGCCATGCAGAGATGGTCAATATTCCCCTGTAAGGATGCTTGACCCTGGAAAGGATAAATGATGTTCCACGAAGTGGAGTATGGATTTCATAAGTATAAATTTTTATCTCGGTATGTGGGATATCCCATGAGGATGAAGAGATAAATTACTATTGGATATATAGGAGGTAATATTGGTAATAAGGAGCAGTTGTAACTCCATGATGAGTCTGAGTAATCATGTCCTAGTTTGGTGCCAATAGAAGGAAGGAGTACAGTACAATTGGATGGATTTAAGAATACTAGGAAGTTGGAAGTTGGAATAATGATCAGTTGCCCCCGATGATGAGTTCAAGGTTTACAAGTGATGAGATGGGCCATAACCCACAGGCCCCAGGACCTGCCAAGGAGCAAGCACACTCTTGCTGAAGGAAAAACCCTGGAAGAAGTTACGTTTATCGGCAAACGATCTTATAGGAGTTTACGCAAAACCTAAGAGTTGTGAGGAAACGATAGATGTTTGTTTGGCTTGCAGAATCAATGGATTCATCCGAACTTGGTCCGTCGACAAGAGAAATTCTGCAATGCTTGTGAGGATGATCGAGAGTTAGAATGAGAGATTCGCTAAACTGTATACATGGTAATGATTTGGGTGCGGGATGGATTGATCACCATACCGACTTACTCTTATTATTCGCCTTGATATATGGGATGGTAAATCTGAGTGACTTACCTATAGTAGACCGCCGACGATCAAAACCTTGTTTAAGCCTTAGAATGGTATAGGTATTTTTCCCTTGTACAAGGCAGCTTTGCCAACCGTAGGTTATACGGTGAGGTTCAACCCAGACTCATTTCCTGCAGGAGAAACCATAAATTGTTGACCACCATGAGATATCGATAGTTGTTTAGTATTGGCGCCAGACCCGTCAGCTAAGAAGACCCAGTCTCGGAATAACCTTACCAAGATGAAAGGACAAAAGAATTGAGGAAAAGGTTATGCCGTTACAAGAAGAGCCCAGAGAAGGAATTATACTAAAGATTTGAGAAGAGCGGCTTGTCAAGAACAAGGATGGAGTATATGAGTATTGATGGGACTGTAACGATGTTTCTAAGGGTGGTATCACCCCAGACCCCCTGAGATGATCGATGGATTTTGAGAAGACCCCGAACCTAACATATTTCTTTCTAGCCTCTCCGAATCTCGGGGACGAGATTCATTTTAAGGGTGGTAGGTTTGTAACATCCCAAAATTCTAAATTTTGGAATGTTATAACAAATAGATAGATTGATTGATTGTTTGATTGTTGTGTGATTGATTGAGTGAAATTCGAAACTTTTTGAAAGTTAAATGAGAGGGAATAAAAGGACTTCCCCAAACTTTCACCTTTTGCATTTTGATCTCTGTGAATTCAAATTTTTTCAAATACAAAACCCTCGAGAGAAGATGACATGACTTCTTCCATTTAAATAAATGAAAAGGGTTTTGAAAGATTTGAATTTCATTTGGAAATATTTTTAATTCAGAAACTTCAAGCAACTCAATGATTTTCATGAGAGAAGATAAAATGACTTCTTCAAATTATGAAATATGAGTTGGGAGTTTAAAAGGATCAAAATTCAAAATCCTTTTGAAATTATTTTCAATTTGGAGTTATTTGGGTTTTATTAAAATTATTTTTCTCCAAAAATAAACTATACGGAAAATAGGGTAACATGATTCCCTACATCAGAAAATTGGAGAGAAATAAATTTGAATTAATTTTGGTATTTTTATAATGATTTTTTTTGGATTTTATTAGACCAGTATCACTCTTTGAATTATCTGAATTCGTGTGGAATTTATGTGACTCAAGAAAAATGTTCATGCTATAGAAAATATTTTTCTACAAATTTTGGTATATTATATGCCTATAGTTTGTTTTTATTTATTATAGTTTTATTATTTCTTTTGTCTGTTAAACATTTTTTTAAAGAAAAAAAAACCTTCCCCGACTGGGCCGGCCTAGCCAACCCAGCCAGGCCGCGGCCCAGCCCACCTCCGTGCCCGTCCCCGAGCTCCCGCGGGACTCGGCACGTCGCACGCCGCCGCGCCACCATGGATGCCGTCCCCGCCTCGGATTCCTCCTCGCCGCCTCTCCCTTGCCCCTCCTCCACGCCTCTCACATCCTCTCCCTCCTTAAATAGCGGAGCACCGGGCCCCCTCCTCGCTCCGCCGCCGCCGCATCCCGCATCGCCGCCCCGCGTCATCTGTAGCCGCTGCTCGCCGCCACCAACCGCTCCGCTGCCGCCCTTGCGCCGCCCTCCGCAGCCGTAGATCGCCGCCGCGCGCCGCGCCTCGCGTCGCCGTTGCTTCCGCCGCCCCCGCACAGTGATCGCCGCCGTCTCCGCCCATCGCCGCCGACCCCAGAGCCGCCGACTGATCCAAACCACCGCCTCGCCGGAGTCCGCAGTCGCCGGAGATCCGCCGCCAGTTTTTCGCCAAAAACCGCCCGAACCGGTATAAAACTGCCCCGGTCCAGTTTATTTTCCTTTAGGTTTTCTTCGGTTTTTCTTTTAGTCGGTTTATTATTTAGTTAGGTTAAATAACGAACGTTCACTAGTTAAACCTCTGTAGTGGACGAATTTGTCGCTTATGCTTCTGTAGCAAACGTTCGTTCGATAGGATTTTTTTCTTTTTATTTTAGATTTCGGCCAGGGACCCATTCGTGAATATTATATTTATAGATTAGTCCCTGTACTTCAATCTATCACATCTTTTTACTCGTTTATCCAAATTCAACGAAACCAACGCCCACTTCTTCGTTATGATCCCCTCTATCCCGTAATCCAAATCAAACATATTTTTTTTGAAAGTTTAAAATTCGAATTAGACCAGATTTAGATTCAAACTTCATTTGATCATAACTTGAGTTTCGTAGCTCCATTTGAGTTGATTCTTTTTGCCAATCGAAGCTCTTGACCTAAACTTTCTGATAAGGCCAAATTCACATAATTTTGGTGCTGTTAGAAATTGTTTTATGTTGCAAAAGTTATTTGCTTGGTTTTGATGTTTTCCGAACTGTCTTCTTCGTTCTTCCCGATCTTCTGAGTGATTGCTTATGTGTGGTTACTATTGCTTGCTTACGATAGATTGACTGGAGTGTGACGAGTAGAACTATCAAGAGAGTTGAGTGTGAATCATCTTCATCAACAGTACAGGCAAGTTCACACTTTGATCATATCCCCTTCATACCCAGTTTTTATGCATTAGTTTCACCCCTCAAACATTGCATGATTAGGATGTCATTTAATATGTGGGATGGGAAGTAGTTGATGAGGTAGGAACCTATTGCCCTGTTATATCAAACCTTGGGAGTTACTATTACATTATGCTTATATTGCCATGCTATGCTCGTAGACGTGGATTGGGTTTGAGAGTATTCATGACAGATGTGAGATTGTTAATTAATGGTTTACTTAAGGTGGAAACTTTAACACACATCTGGGTGGATTGAGGCACCTGGGTATTCTAGCGATTGCCTGTTTAGGCACCTGGGTATTCCAGCGATTGCCTGTTTTTCTTTATGGACCGCCACCCAGGCTCAAAGGGATCATAAGATTATTCATACTAGAAACTTCCATGTGCAGCCACAAGCTACTATGGGCTCTAGCATAGTTGACTAAGTCATGCGAACTCTTATAGTGGTAGACTAGCAGATGTAGGGGATGTAGGTTGGTACGGTCTACCCGTTCATAAGGTGCTACCGCTTCTGAAAGACTATGTCTCGGTCATCCGTTTCTCAAACACCATGTAGTGCGAGAAATCTAACGGAGGAGATCGAGTCTTGTGGGGAAAAGTGCGCAAACCTCTACAGAGTGTATAAACTAATCATGGTTAGCCGTGTCCCCGGTTATGGACAACTTGAGTATCTAGTACTTGGATTATCATGTGAATCTCATCATGTGACTTTAAGTAATTTTGTTCGGTTTTAATGATGATGCTTAATTGGGATTGAGAGGGTGTCTACACTCTCGATGTTTAACAACCACCATGATAATTAAATAAAATTTATTCCTTTGCAGTAGGGAAAATTGGCTTTTCGCCAAAAACCTTATAACCATAGAGCTTTTCCACCAGCCATATATGCATGTAGTGATAGCCATTGTTCATCATTCTCTATGGTGTGAATTTGCCAGTACATTCAATGTACTGACCCTTTGTGGCTGCAACATCTCATGTTGCAGGATTTCTTACGACGAGTAAGTGATACGTTAGGGTTACGATTTCTACACTCAACTTTGCCGTTGGTGTTGATGGGAATCCACAACCTTTGTTACTTTCGCTATTTGGATTGCGGTAATAGTATTTACGTTATTTTATACATGTGATTTACCTCTGTTATAAATCCTCGAGTACTATGTGTGTTAGCATACCGATCCAGGGATGACACTTAAGCACAGAGACTTGACCGTCTAAGGTCGGGTCGCTACATTCTCATAATCATAGTCAGACAGGCTTGACTTTTAGGGTTTAGCCATTACGATCTTGTGGTAGATTAACTCTTGTAACACTCATATTCATCAAGATCAATCAAGCAGGAAGTAGGGTATTACCTCCATAGAGAGGGCCCGGAACCGGGTAAACATTGTGTCCCCCGTCTCCTGTTACCATCGACCTTAGACGCACAGTTCGGGACCCCCTACCCGAGATCCGCCGGTTTTGACACCGACACTCGTCGCTTCTCCCCGCGCTACCGAGTGCGGGATCTACAACCGGCGTCGCCACTGGCGGGAGCCTCATCTTCTTGGCGCTGGGGCCAGCCGACTCCATTTTCCTTGCGGGTGTTGCACCGAGCTCATGAGTTTGAGCATAGTAGCCAGAGACGATCCTAGTGGCAGTGCGAGTGGGGAAGAAGGAGGGCTGGGGTTTTCTATACGAGTGGAAGAAGAGGAGTAGGCGTTTTCTATACGAGTGAGGAAGAAGGTGAGCGGGGGTTTTCTGGACGAGTGAGGAAGATGGGGAGCAGGGGGAAATGGAGGGGAGATGGAAGCGGGAGAGCGAGCTGCAGTATAAGTGGAAGCGAGGAGGAAGGAGGGTTTTTCTGGGATCACCCCCTCTTCAACAAATATGGGCTTCTCCTCACAAAAAACCAAAACAAATGGGCCTTAAGATGGATAGGCTTTTGTATCGGCCCAGTTGACTGCCCGTGTTTCGTACTAGAGGGCCTTGCTCTAGAGGCAGCCTGAGACACTCTCCAGCTTATTGCCCATTTGAAATAAAAAAGAGACGCCTCCAGCTTATGGCTACTCATCGGTAACTGTTGGGGATATTACTATCAGCTGAGACCCGCCCAGGAGGGGCCGGGTCAGCTTCAATGGCGGGTTACGCAAGAAGTTCAGTAAACATCCAAGTTTGTAGTTTATTAAAGTCTTATAGAAGGCCCAAAGGTCAGGGGCCGGCTTAAGGCCCGATATTGTAAAACGCCACATGTAAGGAAATACTTGTACAGAAAGACATGTAAAGAAAGTCACCGAGCCGGACACGATTATGAGCCGGCCCGGACTCTGTAGACCACTTGGCGTCAACCCGTGTATATAAGGGGATGACCCGGTGGCGGTTTAGGGTAAGAAACAACAAGTCGATAACCAAGCCGGCGAGTTAAGCCTCTTGGTGATCGAAACCCCAGCAATACCAAAACCAACTAGACGTAGGCTTTTACCTTCATCGTAAGGGGCTGAACTAGTATAAAACTCTCTCGTGTCCTTTGTCCCGATTAACCCCTTTAAGCTTCCTAGTGCGATGGCCCTACGACTAAGTCCTTGCTCTAGGACATATGCCGTGACAATTCCACGACAGTTGGCGCCCACCATGGGCCAGCGCACGGTGGATTTGAGTTCTTGAAGGGCAACTTCAAAGGGCTCAAGGGATACGCTGTGGGCCGGATGACCGAGAGTCGTCACGGCAAGATCTACATCAACGACGAAGGCTGGGGCACCGAGACCGGCTCAATCGAGTACGGGTACCGGGTCCCCTTCAGTGGAATCCACATCTTCATCGGCCGGATCGGTGAGTCGGGCCTTGAGCCGGATGTCCACACCGACCTCATCGAAACGGCTCAGCATGCCGGGTCCGCCCGTGTTCAATCTGTCGTGAAGCATGCCTTCGTAGGCTGCGTCCATGGCGGTGAATACTACAAAGGATCGATGTAAGGCGGGGAGACGGCCATCTACTCTGATACTGCATCTTCAACAGGTGAGACGGACTCATTGTACCAACTGCAAGACGGCATGCTCGGGGGCTGTTCCAATGGCAGTAGTATTCCAGACCCCCTTGAGCCGCCAAATTGGGTCGGAGTCTTCATGGCAGGGACGCATCCCGGGCAGAACTCTACCGCAGCGATAGCAGCCGCCACCGGGTCGGCAGCTGCCGGGTCAGGAGACCCCGCGCACCCCCCGGCTCAGGTTCTCATGGACCTCATGGATAAACTGACAATTCTGTTAACCGCTGCGGTAGAACCAGCGGATAAAGCCCAGCATGACGCGGAAGTGGCACACGTGCGGGAGGAGATGGTGCAAGCTAAGGAAAATTTGGCTGCGGAGGAAAACCGGATGGCAGCAGAACGAGCAGCCTTGGATGCTCGTGCTCAGCAGCTTCAAGCAGAAACCTTCCGGCTCTCCTTGGATCTTAATGCGTCAAACGAAGTCATGAGGAGGAGGCTTCAGAAAACTCAGTCGTGTCTGCTTCTAACACTGGATCCGAGGAATCTGTTCCATACACCCGGAGCTGGAGGGAGCAACCCGTCGGAGGTAATCCAGGCCGGGACACCCGGAGCACCAGTTCAGCCACGCACCATGGAGCCGCCGCGCATGAATACAGCTCCTCCCTGTTATATATCAACACCCCCGGGTAACTTCTCTAACCCCATGGAGAACCTCATTGCGGCGTCAGCTCGTTTGGCAGCTCTCCCGATGGAAGGCGACTCACCAGTAGAAATTGAAACCCGGAGGGTAAGAGAACTGCTTCAGACAGCTTTGGCCCAGCAAGATGCATACTCCTACAGTCGAGACAGGATTCATTCAACTCCTCGCCCAAGCCAGAGCCCAATTTACAGTAGGCACATGGAATCTGCAGAGATGTCAAGTAACGCTCAACGCCACAACCGACCATATAGGCATGAGGCGGTGCGGGCTGGAGCCCTCAACTTGGCGGATCAGGAGAGTATTCGTCAAGAGGCGGAACGGGCGGCTCAGATAGCAGCGGAGCAGGTGGCTCACCAGACTTTTCCAGCTTACCCAGCGACTTCGGTGGAGGCAGGTGTAGTTACGAGAACCGGAGGCGTACCTTGCCTGGTCCCAGCCATATGCAATGAACGGTTGCCCAAGGATTTCAAGGGGCCTCGTAAGGTACCGAACTACACGGCTGACTTACAGCCAGGGGCTTGGATTAAGAGTTATGAGATGGCTATGGAGCTGTTGGAGGTTAGTGATGCTGCAATGGCCAAGTACTTTACCATGATGTTGGATGGAACGGCTCGGACATGGCTGAAAGGATTGCCACCCAATTCCATCGGCTCATGGGCAGAGTTAAAGGCACGGTTCATCCAGAACTTTAAAGACACGTGTAAGCAGCCGATGTCAATTGTGGACCTGACCAATTGCAAGAAAGAGGATGGAGAATCTATGACTCATTGGGTGCGCCGGGTCAAGGAAATAATACATTCTTCTGATAAATTGGACGCCGGTTCAGCAGTTTTGATGTTGGAGAAGAATTGCCATTTTGAGCCCCTGAAGCAGAAGTTGGGGCGGCTTAAACGAGACTGTAATGACATGGGAACGTTGATGGCGGCTCTTGTCAAGTATGCCGATTCTGATACCACCAAAGACCCGGCGTCTGATGAGGAAAAAGCAACAAAGGGAAAGAAGAACGGCAATGGCAAGGGTCACCAGCATAACCCGGCAAATCAAGGAGGTAATAAGCGTAAGGCTGATGAGTTTGTTGCTAATACTAATGCACAGGGCGGTAATCAGCGGCGCAAGGGCAGACAGCCCCCTCGATCGGGCAGTTCTGGTCCCACCCTTGAGAAGCTGTTGAATGAACCTTGTCCTAGACACGGCACCATGGAGAAGCCAGCTACCCACTTGTGGAAGGATTGTACGGTCATGAAGGCATTTAAAAATTCAAACACGTTTGATGGGGGTCATGGTCCGGGTGGCGGCTCAGGCGGCTTTCAGGGCCCGGGCGCCATTTCAAACAGAGGAGGTTTTCATCGTCATCCTGGTCACTAGGGGGGATATAATCAGCAACACAACCAAGGGAATCAACAACAGCAACAATCCGGCTATCAGAGCAACCCGAAGCAGTTGAGTAGCGGACAGTATAATGTCTTTACTACCAGTTTATGTAAGAGAGACCAGAAACTCCACAAGAGGGTCGATAATGCCGTTGAACCGGCAATCCCACGTTATCTACGTTGGTCGGATCAGCCTATTGTGTGGAGCAGAGAGGATCACCCGCCCCGGGTTGATAATCCAGGTCACTTGGCTTTGGTAGTGGCACCTCAGGTTGGTGGGTACAAGTTTACTAAGGTACTCATGGATGGAGGCAGCAGCATCAACATCCTTTACTATGAGACGTTCCGCCGGATGGGATTGACGAATAAAAATCTTACACAATCCAACACTGTTTTTCATGGTGTAGTACCCGGTAAGTCGGCATACCCCGTTGGTAAGATCGAGCTGGAGGTAGCCTTTGGGGATGAGTATGACTCTAGGGCAGAAAAATTAACCTTTGAAGTGGTTAAGATCAAAAGCCCATATCATGCTCTGTTTGGGCAACCGGCTTATGCCAAGTTCATGGCTCGACCGTGTTATGTGTATTTACAGCTCAAGATGCCGGGTCACAAGGGCACCATTACAGTCCATAGGAGCCGGAAGATCGCCTTGGAATGTGAAGAGGGGGATGCTGCCTATGCTGAATCTGTTTATGCGACAGAGGAGTTGAAATTCTATAAGGATCCCCGGCGGACATGACGTCATTAAAGAAACCAACCACAGAGCATGAGCCGGAGTTGAAGTTCAAGTCAGCTGATGACACTAAGATGGTTGACTTTGTGCCTGGCAACTCATCCAAACAGTTCATCATCAGCGCAAACTTGGATCCGAAATAGGAAAGCGCGCTCATCGAGTTCATCCGTGAGAACCGGGACATCTTTGCATGGAAACCTTCAGACATGCTGGGTGTCCCGAGGGAACTCGCTGATCACACTCTTAATATCGATCCAAAGTTCAAGCCTGTCAGACAATTTCTTCGGCGGTTCAATGAAGAAAGGCGTAAGGCCATTGGAGAAGAGGTGGCCCGACTCTTGGTAGCCGGGTTCATTGTGGAGGTCTTTCACCCAGAATGGTTAGCTAACCCAGTGCTCGTGCTCAAAAAGAATGGCACCTGGCGTATGTGTGTGGATTACACAAATTTAAACAAGGCCTGTCTGGCTGATCCTTTTGCTCTTCCCCGTATTGATCAGATCATTGATGCTACGGTGGGTTGTGCACGGTTGAGTTTTCTAGATTCTTACTCCGGGTATCATCAGATTAAGATGGCAGTCAAGGATCAAGAGAAAACAGCATTCATAACACCTTTTGGGGCTTTCTACTATGTGCCTATGCCTTTTGGGCTCAAGAGTGCTCAGGCGACTTACCAACGGTGTGTGCAGAATTGTCTTCATGATCAAATTGGGTGCAATGTTCATGCCTATGTGGATGATATAGTAGTCAAATCCAGGGAAGAGGAAACCTTGGTCACAGACTTGAAAGAGACTTTTGATAATCTTCGGGTGTACAAGATGACGCTTAACCCGGCCAAATGTGTTTTTGGAGTGACAGTTGGCAAGATTTTTGGTTTTCCGGTGTCTAACCGAGGCATTGAAGCTAACTCGGAGAAGATCAAAGAAATTACATCCCTGGCCAAACCAACCTGTGTCAATGATGTTCAATGACTGGCGGGTCGTGTGGCTGCTTTGAGACGGTTCGTAAGCCGGTTAGGGGGAAAGGCTATGCCTCTGTATCAGTTGATGAAGAAAACAGATGTGTTTGTTTGGAGTGATGCTGTGAACGCCGCTTTTGAAGATCTGAAGGCACAACTAGCTGAGCCGTCGGTCCTAGCTGCTCCAATTGAGAAAGAGCCGCTATTGTTATATGTAGTTGCCAACTCACGGGCTGTTAGCGTGGCTATGGTGGTAGAGTGCAAGGAGGCTGGCAAAGACCATCCGGTTCAACGGCCGGTTTATTATGTCAGTGAAGTGCTAATTGAGTCTAAGCAACGATATCCACATTGGCAGAAGCTTGTTTATGGGGTGTTCATGGCAAGCCGGAAGCTTAAGCATTACTTTCAGGGACATCCAATCACTGTGGTTAGCTCTGCTCCTTTGGGAGACATTATTCAAAACAGAGAAGCTACAGGGTGAGTTGCCAAGTGGGCAATTGAGCTTGGGTCTCATGGGATGAAGTATGTTCCACGCACTGCAATTAAGTCTCAACCCTGGTTGACTTCATCAATGACTGGACAGAGATGCAGATGCCAGAAGAAAAGCCGGACAACACATATTGGACTATTCATTTTGATGGGTCCAGGCAATTGGAGGGCTCGGGGGCTGGAGTTGTATTAACTTCCCCACGAGGTGATAAATTTTGTTATGTGTTACGATTGATGTTTCCGTGCACTAACAACGCAGCAGAGTATGAAGCATTGCTCCATGGTCTTCGAGTGGCAAAGGAGATGAGCTTGAGCCGGGTCAGATGTCTTGGTGATTCGGATCTAGTGGTTCAGTAGGTGTCTGGCATGTGGGATTCCAAAGACCCTCTCATGGCGGCTTATCGCCGAGAGGTCAATGCTGTTGCAGGATATTTTAAAGGCTATCAGGTGGAACACATTGACCATCGAAAGAACAAAGCAGCTGATGCTTTGAGCCGGCTGGGGTCTCAACGTAAGCCGGTACCACCCAACACCTTTTTAGATGTTTTGCATAATCCTTCTGTCAAATTGCCCACAGAAGAAGATTTAGTTGTTCCTGACCCGGAGGCGCAGTTGGTGGTGGCTCTTCATGTCATCCCAGATTGGACGGTGCCGTTCTTGGCTTACATGACCCGGGGAGAATTGCCAGCGGATGAGACCCTGGCTCGACAGATAACCCGGCGGTCTAAGTCCATGACGATTTTGGATGGTGAGTTATTTCATCGTAGTGTTTCTGGAGCGTTTCAATGGTGTGTTTCCCCCGAAGAAGGTCAAGAAATCCTTCGTGAGATCCATGAAGGTGATTGTGGTCATCACGCCGGGTCAAAATCTTTGGTGGCCAAGGCATTTCGTCACGGTTTTTACTGGCTGACGGCTCACGCTGATGCGGAGGATCTAGTTAGTAGATATGACGGATGTCAGAAATTCGCACGGCGGGCGCATGTGCCGGCTCAAGAGCTCCAGATGATTCCAATCACTTGGCCATTTGCAGTCTTGGGGCTTGACATGGTGGGACCTTTCAAAAGTTCTAATGACAAGAATACACATCTCATGGTGGCTGTTGATAAGTTCACTAAATGGGTTGAGGCAGAGCCTGTGAGTCAGTGTGATGCAGCCACGGCGGTTCAGTTCATGAAGAAAATAATCTTCCGTTTCGGTTTTCCACACAGTATTATCACGGATAATGGCACCAATCTATCCCAAGGGGCTATGGAAGAGTTTTGTCAGCGAGAGCACATCCGGCTTGATGTTTCTTCTGTAGCTCATCCTCAATCCAATGGTCAAGCTGAGAGAGCCAATCAGGAAATTCTGAAAGGGCTAAAACCCCGGCTTATGGTTCCTTTACAGCGAACGCCGGGTTGTTGGGTAGAGGAGTTGCCTTCAGTGTTATGGAGCATCAATACTACACCCAACAGGTCTACGGGTTACACACCCTTCTTCATGGTTTATGGGGCAGAAGCAGTATTGCCCGGTGACATCCGTCATGACTCGCCCCGTGTGGCGGCTTATGTTGAAGCTAACAATGAAAAAGCCAGACAGGATGCGCTTGACTTGTTGGATGAAGAAAGAGACTTAGCAGCAGCACGATCAGCAATCTATCAACAGGACCTGCGTCGTTATCACGGCCGCCGGGTTAAGACCAGGCCTTTTCAGGAAGGCGACTTGGTGCTCCGGCTCATCCAAGATCTTTCAGATGCACACAAGTTATCCCCACCTTGGGAAGGACCCTTTGTGGTTAGTAAAAATTTAAACAATGGGTCTTACTACCTCATTGACGTTCGAGAGCATGCAGACTCATGTAAGTCGGAAGAGGAGACCCGCCGGCCCTGGAACATTGCTCAACTTCGGCCGTACTATACCTGAGCCACCGTTTCTCATCATGTACATACGTTCATCCTGTATATACGATGATAAGCAATAAAGTAAGACCATAGGTCTCTTTTCTTTTCAAAGATTATGCATCTTTATTACTTTTTCACAAATGACTATTAAGGAGCTGATCATATTTGAATCAAGTTTAACCTTTTCTAGTCCGGCTTATGATCGTATTCGAATCTAGCTGTAAATATCATGGCTTGGGGGCTTCCTGTTCAAACATAGGTCATATTCGAACTAAAGAGAACATAGCTGTCGTAACCCTTTTGATCGGCTTAAGGCCAAACTCACTTGGGGGCTTCTTGATCGTATCCGAATCATAGCTTAACCCCTTTTGAGACGAGTTGGATCGTATTTGAATCAGGGTCGTTAAAAACCTCTCAAGGTCATTTGGGGGCTTCCTGTTCAAACATAGGTCATATTCGAACCAAAGAGAACATAGATGTCAGTACCGTCTTGATCAGCGCAACGCCAAAGCCACTGGGGGCTATATGGTCGTATTCGAACCTTAGCTTAACCCCTTTGGTCCGGTTTACTGATCGTATTCGAATCAGAAACCCCCAATCTTTTAAATACAGAGTTAAAATTATGTTTGTTATCTGTTGCTTGCCTTTGAGTTTTTGTTGTTTCAATATTACAAATGAGATGGCCTGATTCTCTTTGCCGGCTCAATTATTGGACAACACAGCCGCCCGGGTTATCCAAGCCGGTGGTCTAATGATCCGAAGGTACGAGCTACTGAGATATGATGATTATTGAATGTTCAAGGAGTCTCAACTTTTATATTGAATTCTCAAATTCATCACCCGGTTTATTTAAACCGGCGATCTAAGGATCACCAAGGACAAGGTATGGTTTTTACTTACACGCGCTTATCGGCTGCGTTAACTTCAGAGTTGGTACTAAACCTTATCCTTTATTTATATTTGTCTCTGTTTTTTGAGGTGGAAATATGGGCTGTAAAAGGGGTGTTTAAACCCAGTTGTTTCTAAACCGCCTTGCCAGGTCTTTCCTTTTTCCTTGTGTTCACAGGAACAGAGTTTAAACATTGTAGAGACAAGTGTTAAACAAGGCATAAGAAAAGCATTAAAACATTGGCACCCGGAAGCACAGATTCACATAGAAGCATTTTATGCGCGATGGCATAAGCAAACATGCGGTGTTTTTAATAGCTAAAGCTATTACAAGGCTTTCTAAAGCCCATGAAGATGATCATTGTCCTTCCCTCACCGGCTCAACATCTTGAATCTGCTGGAAGTTGGGTTTTGACCAGTCATAGCCGTTCATGGCGACAAATTTAGCTTCATCATCAATCAGGCCGAACGGATCAACCTCCGGGGCAAATGTGTCTTCTCTCACCGGTGGGATCAAGTCGGTTACTTTATAGGAAGGAGGGGCCATCTTCTTATTTTCACTGTCAAAACCCGGTTGATACTTGTCCACATTGGTGTCATCTCCAAGGCTAGTCGCCTGAGGCCGGACTTCACAGACGCAGGCTATAAAGTCATCCTGATCAAAAGGAGACCCGTCCTCCTTCACGGTAGGATAACCCCTTACCACGTCTGCCGGGTCTAGATCTGGTACCCAAGCCTTGGAGCGGCTTAGGGAAGTCAAAGCTCCGGCTCGCGCGCAGGAGCATTTCACCTCTTGGAATCTGGCAGGGAGAATGGGCAGCCTCTTCAGAACATCACTGATCCGGTTAGACCCTTTATTAGTAGGAGAGATGGCTGCTAGAGCTCGTTGTGCACCGATATACAATTGTGCAGTCAAAGTGTATACGGCTTTCATCTTAATCAACGGGTCTTGGTCTAGATTCTTACTTCGCGGACCTACAGGCATTTTTCACAGAGTCTGTTACCGGATCATATTCCGGCTTGACAGGAAACACATATGAAAGATCAAATCAGGAAGCTTACCAAAGATAGCAGCAACCATCTGAGACACCCGGCCTTTTAAACTGTTCAGTTCAGTTGAAATTTCCTTCAGAGCTGTTTCAGCTGTCTCAGCTCGCCGGGTCAGAAGTATCTTCTCATCTGCCCACGTTTTCTCTTTGACAGCAAAGTCAGTCTTCAACTTCTCCACTTCAGAAAGACTTATTTGTAGTTGGGAGGTGGAAGATTTAATTTCTGATTCCTGGTTCGCTAGCGGGTCTTTGTATCAGTCAGTTGGGAGTTCAGTTCAGACAATACATTCTGTGAACACATTCAGATAAATCAAGACTTGGCTTCAAATTCCAGTATCCAATTTCAAATATTCAAGTCTCAAATACTTTATGAATAAACCACTTGACACTTGGGGGCTAATGTATGTCAAATCAAATTTTTATGACTCTACCAACATACTTGAAGTCCCAAGTCCTTTACAAAGTAACAGCACTTGGCACTTGGGGGCTAATGCACGCAGTTCAGCAAGTTTTTCAAGATTAAACCGGAATATTAAGTATTTTACAGATGGCGTTCAATTCTGAAGTACCGATTCATTAATGATTAAATAAACCGGTCCTTGGGGACTACGGGTGAAGTCTTGTTCTACTAATATCAAGCAAAGATTCATAGGTAAAAGTATCAGTCTATATTGTAAGTCTATAGGTTATTCTGTTTCTCTCATAATCTACAGACTTGGGGGCTGAAGGAATGTTGATAAACCAGAAATTACACACCTCATACTTCAATTGAAGCTGCTTGGCAATCTCAATCTCAGAATCACGACTGGAGTGTACATGACTGAGATAGCCGGATAAGATATCACTGGCGTTAAGACAGTCATAATTGGCAACATCAAGATGAACCTTCCGCCTCTCCAAAGCTTCTTGCTTAGCGGTGCACCGTGCCAAAACCGTCGGGTTCCCCAGCTCAACATAGCGGCTCCCAGTAATTTGAACATCTTGAACACGGGGAGACGGTGGGCCGGTTGAGCTTGATGGACCAGCTGCAGAAGAGTTAATAGTGTTCTTGACAAGGGATGGCTCTGGAGGATTTGCTTCATGAACAATAGGCGGGTCTTCTGGGGTGACATTCAATGGAGAAGGTGGCCTAGCCAGCTCAGATGCTAGTACTGGCGGATCTTCCATTGGTTTTGTTGCCTTCGCTTTTTTGTACTTAGCTTGACCACTGAAGAAAAATATTTCAGAATAATCAGCATTAAGATAACAATTGATCAAACTCGGAAGAAAAGAGGGTTTTTAATTACCCAGGAGCAGTCTTGAAAGCCGGAAACTGTGTTTGTGATGAGTCGCCCGAAGAACGAGACACCTCCTGAAAAGGTAAATGAAAGGAGTTAAAGAAAATACAAGGAGCAGGATTCATCAAAATGGCTTAAAGACAGTAATAATTAAACCTCGTTCGGGCGTTTTCGAGGAGTGTGTTGAAGGACAATAGTCGGTTCATCCTCAATTCCAACTTCACGGCGGCTTTCATGTTGCTATTTTTTCAAATGAAAGTTGGGATCCAAGTGAGCTAAAGGGTTAGAAAACGTTACTTTACGGATCACTCGATGGACTTTGTGTCTTGGTAAGGGCTCTGAGTCGGAGGAAATAATAGTTACCTCTACTTCCTCATTCAGACTGGCCCCAGTGTCATCTTGGTAAGGATCAGTGTTAATAATAGTGTTAAAAAATTGGCCAAGGGAGTCAAGGGCTACCTCCGAGTCAGACGAGTCGTCAAGCTTCATTAAATCTTCAGCAGTGGTTTTCTTCTTCTTCTTCTTCTTGGATTTCCGGGCTGTTTTCTTGGCGTTCATGGCGGCGAGTTTCGCCTTCTTGGCAGCTTCGTGATCATATTTCACCTTCCAGAAGTCAGAATTGGCCTGTAAAGACAAGAAGAAAGATGAGTATTAAGTACTAATAGCCGGGCAAAACACAAAGAAAAAATAGATCAGAATGTACTTACTTCTGGCATCGGATTAATCTTGCAGAAGGGACTTAACCCAACAATACTGCAAACTTCGTACTTCCCATTTACCAAAAGGGTCGACATCGAAACAATGTCTTCTTCGGTGAGTTCAACTTGGCTGTGACGAAGACGGTGGTCCGGGCTACCGTCATATTCATACATCAGTTGAGATCGACGACTTAATGGGATAACCCGCCATAAGATCCAGCAACGGGTTAGATCTACTCCGGTTAGACCATTACCCAATAAGCCGTTCATTCTTCTAATGGAGGGAAGAAGCTTCCTACGTTCAGCGGCGGTAAGCTTATCCGAAAGGGTGAACTTGGTGTTAAGACGGTTAGGGCGATAACCCGGCAAAGGCTTCTCGTTTGCTGGAGAAGTATCCTGATAATAAAACCAAGTTTGGTTCCAATCTCTTGGGTGGCTCGGTAAGACGATGAGAGGAAAAACAGCACCCTGACGGTGCTGAATTGAAATGCCTCCAAGTTCTAAGCTAGAACCGTTGGTGCATTCATTCTGGCGATTCAGATAAAAGTACTCTCTAAACAATTCTACAGTGGGATCTTGCTGAAGATACGCCTCACAGAGCACTTGGAAGCTGCAAATATTGGAAATAGAGTTGGGTCCAAGGTCTTGAGGATGGAGTTTGAAAAAATGAAGGACCTCTCTGAAGACTTTTGAACCGGGTGGTGAAAATCCCTGGTTCATGTGGTCAGTAAAGATATCACTTCTCCATCTTTTGGATTGGGACGTTCTTCCTCCGGGTCAGGAGCACGATAAGACATGACATTCTTTGAAGGCAGAAACCCAACGATGAAGAATTCTTTTAACCGTTCCTTAGTTACGGAAGAAGGGACCCAGTTACAGACGGTCGGTGACTTCGATGGCATGATGAGTAACGAACTGAAAAATAAATAACAATATGGCGGTTCAGTCTATGGTCAATTATAAAGCAAGTAATGGCGGTTTAATTAAGGGCTAATGGTATATAAGGAAAAGAAAGCCGGAATGGTAAGCCGCCATGACTACAGATTTTCTCAGAAGGCAGAATTCAGTTAAGTGTTGGCATAAACAAGTTTCACCAAGTTCTTATTATCATTTTGGATCAAAGGGCTGTTTCAAAAAGGGAAATATTCTAGACCTAAAAAACATAGTATAGAGGAGTTCGTTGACTATAACGAAGCATCTGTACAGGTAAAAGGGATCTACTGATATCAAAAACGAATGCCAAACAGCTACCGCGCGAGTTATATCTCTTTTCTGGATCAAAATAAGTTGCGGAGAAGATCTACAAGATGGCCCGTGATGAACAGATGAAGAACACTAAAGAACTCGTGAAACCTAGAAATGGATCTAGGTACGGGAGAGAGAGGAAAGCTTATAGGAAGCAGGCCTACCGCGAAAAGTCACCGCGTTCTCTGGATGAACTCAGGGTGATGTAGTGGCCAAGCTTGATGACAACGATGAGAGTCGCGGCGGTGGCGGAGCTCGAGCAGCGACGGAGGTTCCGAGAGGAAGAAGATGAGGAAGAAAGGAGAATGGGAAGGACCGGCCGCGTGCCTATTTATAAGGGCAGATGTGAACAGGCGGGCGCGGAAATCAAGGAGACCCAATAATAATTGTCCAACTGAACAGACGCCTCGATTCTCGGAAGGCATTAAAAAATGAAAGATCAATTGTAAGATGACGTCATGAAGGTTTTTTGTGTTTTCAAAAGATGACGTCACGGCGGGTTACAGAAGTTTTTAGACAGAGGATGGATTCTGACTAAGTGTTGAAGATTGACAAAGAACAAAGTTCAGAGTCAACCTGGGGCCTAATGTTGGGGACATTACTATCAGCTGAGACCCGCCCAGGAGGGACCGGGTCAGCTTCAATGGCGGGTTACGCAAGAAGTTCAGTAAACATCCAAGTTTGTAGTTTATTAAAGTCTTATAGAAGACCCAAAGGTCAGGGGCCGGCTTAAGGCCCGATATTGTAAAACGCCACATGTAAGGAAATACTTGTACAGAAAGACATGTAAAGAAAGTCACCGAGCCGGACACGATTATGAGCCGGCCGGAACTCTGTAGGCCACCTGGCATCAACCAGTGTATATAAGGGGATGACCCGGTGGCGGTTTAGGGTAAGAAACAACAAGTCGATAACCAAGCCGGCGAGTTAAGCCTCTTGGTGATCGAAACCCCAGCAATACCAAACCCAACTAGACGTAGGCTTTTACCTTCATCGTAAGGGGCCGAACTAGTATAAAACTCTCTCGTGTCCTTTGTCCCGATTAACCCTTTAAGCTTCCTAGTGCGATGGCCCTACGACTAAGTCCTTGCTCTAGGACATCTGCCGCGACAATTCCACGACAGTAACCTTTTTCAACTTGGCATCCACCAAATTAGAGGATGCGGTACTGGATGCAGACACTCACACTGGTCGCATAGCGCGGCAAAGTGAGGTGTCAAATAATAGGCCTACAATATACTTACTAGATTGTGAAGGTTCACAGGCTAGTCAACATTCACATTAAACTAAGCTTCAGAAGATACGGTATGCATACTAACATTCAGAAGAACAAAAATTCAGCATGTTTATGCATCTCAATGATTCACCATACTATAACCAATACAAAGCTGTGAGAAGGTGTGGAAATAAATAAAATTGGTCGATGCTTCTCTGAGCAAAGGGCCTCCCTGCGCACGCATTAATTTCCTGAGCATGCTTGTTTCTTCTCAATCTTGCGAGCACTTTGAGCATGTCGGCAACTCCACAGCTAGCTAGCTACCTCATCTTGCAATTGACGTTGGCACATTTGCAGCAAACACATGAGGCAATAGAGATGACTCAACATCAATCCATATTGTGCAGTTCCCCTGAAATCATCTTCATTGTCCTAAATCTGAAAAAGATAGGAAAACAATAGCTATACTTAAACGGTGTTGCAAAACAATAGCACATATCAATAGCTCAGCATGACAAAACACGATCATCTGGACTAAGGGGATACTGACCTGCCTGAGGAAGATTATATATAATTTCATAAGTCCTTAGTTCATTTCCACCTTTGGCCGCACTGCTTGTTTGCTCCTCCACACATGACATGATCGTTCCGCGCTGCAATCAGCAAGTCAACGTACGAATAAGCTTATATCATCTTGCGGTGGTCATTGTACCTAGTTACAAATGTAGTAATACCGGGAGAGCCATGAGGTTAGCTGCCAACAGGTAGACGCAGCCATATAATTTTGTGCGGTGCTACCAAAATTGAGGTTTGCGTCCCTTCCTGATGTCGCTTGAAGCTACGTCGGGTTTTTCCCCAAAGAGGAAGGGATGATGCAACACAGCGGCCGTAGGTATTTCCCTCATATATGAAGCCAAGGTTATCGAACCAGTAGGAGAACCAGGCAACACAACGTAAACATCCCCTGCACACAAATAACAACACCTCGCAACCCGACGTGTTAAAGGGGTTGTCAATCCCTTTCGGGTAACGGTGCCAGAAGTGCCGTGTGGACGGGAGAAAGTTGTAAATATTGATAGATTGAACGCCAAATAAAATAAATTGCGGCAAGGTATTTTTGTATTTTTAGTTTAATAGATCTGAATATAAAAGGCAAATAAAATAGATCGCAAAGGCAAATATATGAGAAAGAAGACTCGGGGGCTGTAGGTTTCACTAGTGGCTTCTCCCGAGAAAAATAGCAAATGGTGGGTGAACAAATTACTGTTGAGCAATTGATAGAACCTCAAATAATTATGAGGATATCCAGGAGATGATCATTACATAGGCATCACGTCCAAGATTAGTAGACCGACTCCTGCCTGCATCTACTACTATTACTCCACACATCGACCGCTATCCAGCATGTATCTAGTGTATTAAGTTCGTGGAAAAACAGAGTAATGCAATAAGAACGATGACATGATGTTGACAAGATCCGTTTATCTATATGGCGGTAGATATAGATCTCGTCTTTTTATCCGATACATGTCGGTTCAATTTCTGTCACTGGGATCGAGCACCATAAGATCGAACCCAGTACCGGGCACCTCTTCCCATTGCAAGATAAATAGATCAAGTTGGCCAAACAAAACCCAAATATCGGAGAAGAAATACGAGGCTATAGACATCATGCATAAAAGAGATCAAAGAAACTCAAATACTTTCATGGATATAAAAAGATAGATCTGATCATAAACTCAAAGTTCATCGATCCCAACAAACACACCGCAAAAGACTTACATCATATGGATCTCCGAGAGACCATTGTATTGAGAATCAAGAGAGAGAGAGAGAGATGAAGCCATCCAGCTACTAACTACGGACCTGGAGGTCTACAAAGAACTACTTACGCATCATTGGAGAGGCACCAATGGAAGTGGTGAACCCCTCTGTGATGGTGTCTAGATTGGATCTGGTGGTTCTGGACTCTGCGGCGGCTGGATGAATATTTCGTCGACTTCCCTAGGGTTTTTGGAATATTGGGGTATTTATAGAGCAAAGAGGCGGTCCAGGGGGTACCCGAGGTGGGCACAACCCACCAGGGCACGCCTGGGCCTCCTGGCGTGCCCTGGTGGGTTGTCCCCTCCTCGGGACTCCCCCAAGGTGAAACCAGGGCCCAATATCTTCCATATGGTCCATAAAAAATCTCCGTAAAGTTTGATGGCATTTGGACTCCGTTTGATATTGATTTTCCGTGATGTAAAAAAACATGGAAAAAACAGCAACTGTCATGCACTTGGCACTATGTCAATAGGTTATTAGCAAAAATGGTATAAAGTGATTTAAAAACATCCAAGATTGATATTAAAATAGCATGGGACAATAAAAAATTATAGATACATTGGAGACGTATTAGCATCCCCAAGCTTAACTCCTACTCGTCCTCGAGCAGGTAAGTGATAAAAACAGAATTTTTGATGTGGAGTGACGTTCATCATGTCATATCATATTCTTTTCTTTGTAGCATGGACATTAGGAATTTTATGTGATTGAAAGCAATAGTCTAGTTTTGACATAATAATTTAGATACTCAAGCATATCAACAAGCAACCATGTCTTTCAAAATATCAACAATAAAATAAGCTATCCCTAGCCCATCATGCTCAAACATTGATCCATTCATGAAACACACTCGAATATTAGCTACACCCAATACTTAAGTACGATCATATTACCTCCTAGTTGGTGCTTTTATAAGAGAAGATGGACACTCAAAATAAAATTGCACAAAGTAAAAGATAGGCCCTTTGCAGAGGGAAGTAGGGATTTGTAGAGGTGCCAGAGCTCAGAGCGAAAAATTTGAGATAAAAACATTTTGGGAGGTGTATCCATCACACCAAATAAAATGACTTAGAGTTCCCAATACTTTCCATGCTTAGATATATCATAGGTGGTTCCCAAACAGAAAATGAAGTTTATTCCTTTTTCCACCATAACTTTCACTTTCCATGGCTAACCGTATCCACGGGTGCCCTCCATACCAACACTTTCCAAGGAATTTATTATTTGAAAACATAAAGTAAATTCATTTATTTTTGCATTTCGGGATTGGGCATCCCTAATACCTTTACCTTACTCTCGTGCAATGACAAGTGAATAAACACTCATCTTGAGAATAACACATCTAGCATGGAAAATATTAGCCACTGCTCACCGCTCCGCGAGTGAAACAAACACACAAAAGAGAAGTTTATTTTGAAAATTAGAGATGGCACAAGTATAGGTCATACTTGGTGCAAAATGAAGGCTAGCAAAAGATTGGGAAGCGACCAACCAAGAAGTGAATAATCTCATAAGCAAGCATTAAGCATAATTAACACCTAATAATACACCATAAGTAGTATAATTTCATTGCATGATTATTGAATTTCGTGCATGCATAGGGAATCACAAACCTTAATACCAATATTCCTACTAAAGCATAATTACTCATCCAGATGACTCACATATCACATCATCATATCTCAAAACTATTATTAAGAATCAAGTTTACTTTGTCCAATTATCTTCATGATATATTTCTTTTCTTTCTTTATCCTTCTTGGATATCTATCACTTTGGGAGTAATTTTCATGTTTTGCTTTTCATAAGCTCAACGAAATATAAGTGAATATCATGAGCCTAATATTTATTTCTCTCAAAATAGTTTAAGTGAAGCAAGAGAGAATTTCTTTAAATTTTACTAACTCTCAAATAAATCTAAGTGAAGCAAGAGAGCATTTCTTCAAAAATAACAAAGCACACCATGCTCAAAAAGATATAAGTGAAGCACTAGAGCAAGTCCATTGCTCATAAAAAATTTAAGTGAAGCATAGAGAGCAATTCTAACAAGTCATGACGTAATTTTGGCTCTCTCAAATAGGTGTGTCCAGCAAGGATTGATGACTTAAAACACAAAATAAAACCATCAAAGACGCATATCCTACAAGACGCTCCAAGTAAAACACATATCATGTGACGAATAAAAATATAGTCTCGAGTAAAATACCGATAGTTGTTGGAAGAAAGCGGGGATGCCACTCGGGGGCATCCCCAAGCTTAGTTGGTTGCTCATTCTTGGATAATAGCTTGGGATGCCGAGGCATCCCCAAGATTAGGCTCTTACATCCTTCCTTAATCCATCGTAAGATAACCCAAAACATGAAAACTTCAATCACACAAAACTCAACAAAACCTTCATGAGATCCGTTAGTATGAGAATAATAAACCACTACTATAAGTGATGTGTTAAACCAACTGCCGGGGTACTGATCCACGGGCACCTATGGGACCGGCGGACCGGGTCCCTTTCGGTTCGGCGGGGGCGGAGATCGTGCAAAGAGCAAATCGAGGCGATGCACGCGAGCGATTTACCCAGGTTCGGGCCGAACGGATGCGTAAAACCCTACTCCTGCTTTGTGGTTTGTATTGATTTCTTGCTCGGGAGCGCGGAGTGCTACAATACACCCCAGCAGCTAGCGAGACCGAGCGTCAGTGTTCCCACCCCCCTCCACGTTGCACACGGGCCTCCTTTCATATGCTCAAGGGGTTACCGACAGGTGGCAACGGAGGTAAAGGGCAAAAATGGAAAGGTGCTGTGGTAGGCACAGCTACCTGTTACAGTGTATCATACCTAACCCTGACGGCAGGGGACAAGGGCCTTAAATGCCCGTCTGTGTCGCCTAAACAGTGCGAAAAGGGACCGCCAGGGACGCCACCGTTCGCCACGATGGCGATCTTGTCAGCGCCGCTTGCCACCGCACGCCCCTACCTGCACAGCCTTCCGCCACGTACGCCTGGAAGGGCCCCAGAGCGACACGTTGGTGGATGTGCTGGAGCGCGGGCGCGGAGAGGTGGCTTGCCGCGGCAAGCGCCTTGCCGCGGTCGTTGTCTTGTCGCGTCCGGGAGCTTGTCGCTCACCGGGCCTTGCCGGGGCGCATGGTGCGCCGCGGCAAGTTCCTTGAGATGCCTTGGATGGCCTTCCCGGCAAGCTCCTCTTGCCGGGGTCTTGTCTTCTTAGCTTGGACACTTTGTTCTTGAATGGCTCCAGAGGAACCACGGAGGATCTTGGCGGTCACCCGGCAAGCCTTGCCGCGGGATGCTGCGACTGCCCGTGCACAAGTTCGGGATACTAGGGTACCCTACTCTAGTACACCGACAGGAGCCCCCGGGCCTGGGCCATACACGGTGCCGAGCGCTATTGGGCCAGGCCCAAAACAGGGCACGGGCACACGCGGCCTAGGTTACGCCGTATCTCACTCCGTATCCACCGCGCCCTGCCTGAACGGCACGCGTTGAATGCGGCGTCGTGGGAGAGATCGTGGGGGTTTCTTTATTCGGAAATGCGGAACGTCCGCCCCCTCCCCCTTTATAAGCAGAGGAAACAGGGGTAGTTTGCCCATTTGCCCGTTGCCGCTTCCAATCTCAGAAATCTCCGCCGCTCCCTCGTCTTCCCAAAGCTGAGAGAGAGAGAGAGAGCAGCGCTCCGGCCCCCATCGCCGCCAGCACCACCAACGCCGTCAACCTCCTCCACTTCTTCCGCCATGGCTCCAAAGGCCAACAAGGGGAAGGCCGTGAAATCGACGAAGCGCAGCGGCTTGCAGCGCTGCGGAAGGAGCAGTCCGTCTTCCCCCCCAAGCTCGGCGCGAAGGAGCTGAGGGAGAACTACTATCTGTTCTGGTCGGCGGAGACGCGCGCGCATCCGCGCACAAAGGTTCTCCCCGCCGCTGCTTGGAAGAAGGCTCCGAATGGGTACCCCTTCTTTGCATTGTTCTTCTACTGCGGGCTCTGCCCCCCTTCTCTGATTTCTTTTGCGACATCATGAACACCTACGGATTCCACCTCCTCGACTTCACCCCCAACGCCGTCCTGACAATGGCAGTTTTCGCACATCTCTGCGAAAACTTTGTCAGAGTCCTTCCCAACGTAGCCCTCTTCCACCACTTTTTCATACCCCGAGTAGAGAGAGGAGAGGCTCTATCCGGCGGAATCGCCTGGATCTCAAGGGCCGGCAAGAAAGAGACCTATCTGGAGGGAGAGTTCCGCGGCAAGTGGGAGGAGTGGAGGGCTGATTGGTGCTGGATTGATGAGGAGAGCCCGCAGCCATCACCACCCGGCGCCGAACCCCAGTAGCACGCGGCAGCGACTGGAGCGACGTGGCCCCGGAGGACGACAGGCTAAAGATCGCCGTCACCAGGATCCTGCGCCTCAGGCTTGCCGGGCTTACTATTGGCGCAGTTGGCGCAGACTTCCTTCGCCGCCGCATCGCCCCCCTGCAGGAACGGGGGAGGCCAACTTGGGAGTTCAAGAACGCGGCAGACATCATGAGGCTGCGGCCAGGCCTCAATTACAACTTCACAGTCTTGGAGCTCAATGCGATGCTGCAGGAGCTGTTCAAGTATGACCCCCAACATCCCGAGGTCTTCAGGTTGCCGGGGGGCGTCGTCCCGTTGTGCAACAATTCTGCGCTCGACCGCATCCGGGCAATGATGCCGGAGTGCGACTCGCATGGAATTGTGCCAACTTGGCAGGAGCCCGCAGACGACGTAGTGCAGCAGTTCTTCGACGACTTGGTGGAGGTGCCAATCCGCCCCGACGAGAAGGACGGCCTCACTCGCGACACCATGGATGCGGAGATGGCACTCATCGCCACCAGGCTGGAGGAGGCAGCGGCAGCCGCAGCCTCGGGCGAGTTTGGCTTCACCGTGGAAGAGGCGGATGCAGCGGAAGCGGCAATCCGTGCCGAGCGAGGGGAGCCCGCCGGCAAGAGGGAACTTGCCGGGCGTGATGCCGAGCCGAGCGAGCCCGCCAAGGACACAAGTGGCTCATTGCAAATCAACTCCTCCTCCTCCTCCTCCTCTTCTTCGGGCAGTTTGCCGCAAGCAGAGCCTCCATCCCCACCAAGAAGGCGCCTCCGCAAGGCGAGTGACGTGACGAAGCGGCAAGCGAGTCAACAGTCGCCGTGCCGCATGACACGCTCCACCGCGGCAAACACCGTTGCCGCGGCAGCGCCTCATGCTGCGACGGCAACTGGAGCGGAGTCTAGCCGGACCACCACTTCAGTTCCTGCCGCTGCTCACGCCGCGCCGACAGCTGGAGCGGGGTCGTCTCAGACCACCGCCACTGCTCCCGCCAAGCGGCCAAGGGAAGCCACTCCTCCACCTCCTCGCACCGGACATGGGCCAGACTTCGACTTCTCCGCGTTTAGCTCCGACGACGAAGAAGAAGAAGAGTAAGCTTCTCTTGCTGTATTTGCATTTCTTCAATTCCTGTTGTTGGTCTTGTTTCTCACTTGATTTTCTTCTGAACTTGTTCCTTTTTAGGACTCTGGCCCAGAGAGCGGCAAAGAGAGCTAAGGTCCCGGTGATCGTCATCGAGGACGAGCCCACTGTGACAGCAGGTGGCGCGCCCGAGACAACCTTGCCGGACCCAGCGACTTTCCTCCAGGGCAGCCCCCAGCATAAGTGTATGGTTTACTTTCTGCTGCGAGGCGCGCTTGGGTACTTGCCTTTGCTGATATCTGCTTGTTGACTTGTGTAGGAGCCGAGCAGCCCCACCAGGAGCCAAGGGAGAATCCCCCGACAAGGGAGAGTTCTCCGGCAAGGGAAGGCTTCCTGGTGAGGGAGAAGTCTCCGGCAAGGGAGGGTTCTCCGGTGAGGGACAGCGCCAGTGGCCCCCCGACGACGGAAACCACGACCGCAGAGCCTGGTGCAGGTACTCCCCTTGCTTCAAAACTTCTCTTGGATCCTTCTTCTTTTGATCTTCTTTCTGTTGGATTTTTGCTGGATTTTGTTTGACTCTTCTCCCCTTTTCCGACCGTCAGATCCATCCGCTGCGGAGCAGACGGAGACCGAGGTCGCCGCCGATGAACCAGCCGGTGCTGGAGACGCCGCCGGCGCAGAGGCCGCCAAGGCTGCCGCCGCAGCAACCGGCGAGGAGTCTGGCGGTCGTACTGACGGCCCAGAGGCCGCAGGAGCGCCAGGCGCTACGCCGACCGCCGACCCATCTGCCGAAGCCGCAGCGCCAAGCTCCAAGGAGCCCCAGCCGGGCGTCTATTTGAAGACCGGCGACGACGTCTTTATCAATCTTCCCTGGGCATCAAACTCCAGAGCGTCGGTCGAGGGGGAGGTCTTCGACGGAGAAGTGCTTGCCTCCGTGGGGCTGAAGCTGGTCAACGCGCCAAGCAGCAGCAGCAACGAGCCCGAAGAAGAGCGGCTGCTGCGCAGGTTGATGTCGCTCTACCGTGCACGGCAAGCCAAGCTGGAGTCCCGCGAGGCGCCCGTCGCGAAGGCGGGAGCCGATATCGAGAAGCGCGCGGAGGAGCTCGGGGGTTTCCGCCGGGAAGCCCTCTGATCCCTGGCGGAGGAGCGGGAGCAGCTCGCTGAAGCGCATAAGGCCTTCCTCCTCGAGAAGGCCGAAGTCGAAGAGCGGCAACGACTTGCCGCTGTGAAGTTAGCCGTGGAGGAGGGCGAGCTGGCGCAGCGGAAGGTCAAGCTCGACGCTCACGAGGAGGAGCTTGCCGCGCGCGAGGAAAAACTTGGCGGAGCCCTCAAACAAGCAGAAGACGCCACCGCCGCCGAAGCTGCCAAGGAGGAATTGAAGACGAAGGTGGCGCAGCTAGAAGCCGATCTCGCCGAGAAGGGCAGAGAGCTCACCGCCGCCAAGGTGTCCAACGTGGATCTTGAGTTGAAGCTAACCACTTCGACCAAGACTCTAGACAGCGCCAAGAAGCGGGAGGCGGCCTTGAAGGAGGAAATCAAGGCCGACAAGGCGCTGCTGGAGAGTGCTGCCGCCGCCCAGAACGCCTTCAGAGAGACTGTGACGCACTGGACGGAGAGTCTGGTGAACGCCGCCACAGATATCGACAAGGAGCTGGCGCAGCTGGGGATGGAAGATCTTGGGTATCCTTCTGACGACAACCTCCAGCCCAGCGCCAAGCTCGTCCTGTTCTTCAAGGGCGTAGCGACAGCCCTCCAGCGACTCCGGGAGAGGATCCCCAAGCAGCTGGCCGACGAATCGCGCAAGATCTGCGCAGGGGCCCTCCAGAAGGTGTTGATGAAGGTGGCCTTCCGCAATCCTGGCCTCCGCCTCACCAACATCCTCAGGACCTTGCCGCCGGAGGCTGATCTGGAGGAGCTCAAGGCCCTTGTCGCACCCATTGTGGACAAGGTGAGCGGGATCAAGCGGGTCGAAGGCGATCGCGTAGATTAGGCCGCCCATTTCTTCTTTCCTTGTCGCTGCTTATCATGTCATGAAAACAGTCTGTTAGAGCTGCGAAAAGTTATCTTTGTAATATAACTTTGTTCTATGGAATGATTGCAATGTTATTCCCTTTACTTGATTACTCCTTTGCATGTTTTTGCCCTACGCTTTTAGGGAACTTGCCGGTGCAGGCACCTTAGCCGCGAGCGCTGAGTGCGGGACATCAGCAGCCTGCTGGCGGTGCCGCTACCGGCAAGAAACCTTGTCGCAACTAGTTGCAGCTCACTTAAGTTGCTGAGCGGACTCGAAACAAAGTAAGGGCGCTAGCGGCTCACTTAAGTTGTTGAGCGGACTCGAAACAAAGTAAGGGCGCTAGCAGCTCACTTAAGTTGTTGAGCGGACTCGAAACAAAGTAAGGGCGCAACTAGCTACGAGTTGGTTCCTCCGCGCACAGGTTTTCCATACAAAGTGTGGTCATTCAAGGGAGATAACTTGAAATTTAAAAATTTGATTGCTCAAACTTTGGCAACTTAGCTTTTCTGTTGTTTGCTTCCCGGCAAGGCGAAACTTTCTTGAACGACGCCTGGTCCATACCATCATCTTCTCCTTTCCCCCCCGGCAAACTTGTGGGCAAGGGGAACCTTGTCTTCAAAAGAAAAGAAGAGACAAATATAGATATGGAGCTTTATGGCTCGTTATTGCTTACCGTGGAGTAAGTGCTGCACAAAGTGTCAGATCATATATGCCAAAAAATAGAAAGCATAAAATCGACAAAATGTGCGGAGCACATGAGTTTTACTTATGCACCGGGGTCTGCGCCCGGCTTTGTACAAAGGATTACATGCAACAGCGGCAAGACTTGTACAAAAGGTGGTTGCCGGAACAGGTTCCGACAACCGCGCCTTACGGGTAAAACTTACGAAGATGCTCAATGTTCCAGGAGTTGCTCACCGGAATGCCATCTTCGGTCTCAAGGCGGACAGCGCCAGGCCTAGTGACTCGTTTCACCCGGTAAGGGCCTTCCCACTTCGGCGTCAACTTGTTGGAATTCTTGGCGGACTGAACGCGCCGAAGAACAAGGTTGCCTTCCTGGAGACTTCTGGCATTAACTTTGCGGCTATGGTAGCGGCGCAAAGCTTGCTGGTAGCGAGCAGCTCGCACAGCAGCCTGAAGACGGTCTTCTTCAAGGAGCAGCACGTCATCTTGTCGCAGCTGCTCTTGCTCAAGCTCATCATAAGCGAGCAGTCGAGGTGACCCGTATACGAGTTCCGTGGGGATAATTGCCTCTGCTCCATAGACTAGAGCAAAAGGTGTCTGGCCAGTGGCTCGATTTGGCGTCGTCCTGATCGACCAAAGAACCACCGGCAGCTCCTCGATCCAGTTTCTTCCGCACTTGTGCAGCCTGTCGAAAGTTCTAGTCTTGAGCCCGCGCAGCACTTCAGCATTTTCCCTCTCCGCTTGACCGTTGCTTCTCGGGTGAGCAACAGAAGCGAAGCAGACCTTGGCGCCAAGATCTTGGACGTACTGCATGAAGGTGCGGCTCGTGAATTGTGTACCGTTGTCGGCGATTATCCTGTTAGGGATCCCGAAGCGGCAAACAATCGACCTGAAGAACTTGACTGCTGACTGTGCTGTCACCTTCCTCACTGGTTCCACTTCCGGCCACTTTGTGAACTTGTCGATTGCAACGTACAAGTACTCAAAGCCCCCGACAGCTCGGGGAAAGGGGCCAAGGATGTCGAGCCCCCAGACCGAAAATGGCCAGGATAAAGGGATCGTCTGGAGAGCTTGAGCTGGTTGGTGTATCTGCTTGGAATGGAACTGCACGCTTCACACTTGGTTACTTGTGCAGTTGCATCCTGGAGGGCTGTTGGCCAGAAGAAACCTTGCCGGAATGCTTTGCCGACAAGTGCTCTTGCGCCAATGTGGTGACCACATACGCCTCCATGTATCTCTGCCAACAGCTTTTGTCCATCTTCTCGGTGAATACACTTCAATTTCATGCCGTTGAGTCTTCTTCTGTACAGTGTCTTGTCGACAAACTGGTACATACTTGACTGCCGGGCTACTCTTTCCGCTTCTTCTTGCTCTTCGGGAAGTTCTCCTGTCTGAAGGAAATGGACAATCTGCTGCGCCCATGCTGGAGCTTGTGGCTCGACAACAAGGGCTAAAGGCGAATCTGCGGCTGCGGGAACGTCCGCTTCTACGGCGAGAACCTGGGTCTCTGCCGGAGCTTGACGTTCCTCGGCAAGCTTGCCGGAGCAAAACTTGTCGGGAGCTTCTGCTACAACGGAGCAAACCCTAGGGCTTGCCGGAGCAGACTGCTCCTCAGCGCTCTTGGTGTTGATTTTGGGGACTGCTGCGGGAACATCCGCTTCTACGGCAAGAACCTGCGGCTCTGCCGGAGCGTGACGTTCCCCGGCAAGTTTGCCGGAGCAAAACTTGCCGAGAGCTTCTGCTTCAACAGAACAAACCCTAGGGCTTGCCGGAGCAAACTGCTCCGCAGCGCTCTTGGCGTTGATCTTGAGGACCTTCTTGGCGGCTGCTTCGGGAAGCTCTGCCGGCAAATAGTCACCAGAAACCAACTTCCTCTTCTTGCTCTGTCCAGTCGATGGCGTTACGGACGGCTGAGTCAGCTTGAGCACAAAGATCCCTGGTTCCACAGGTAACTTAAGTGCGGCGCACTTTGACAGGCCATCGACAATGGCGTTCTGAGCTCTTGGAACATGTTCCATCTGCAGGCCGTCAAAGTGCTCTTCTAGCTTTCTCACTTCGTCGACGTAAGCTTCCATTAATGGACTCTGATAACTCTTGTTTACTTGGTGGACGACAAACTGTGAGTCACCCCTGACAATGAGCTTCTTGATCCCAAGGTCTGCCGCGATCCTGAGACCGGCAAGCAATCCCTCATACTCTGCAGTATGTTTGTTGTCTGCTCCTTGGGAAAGTGCATCTGGACTATGTACTTGAGGTACTCTCCGGTGGGTACGACAAGCAGCACACCAGCGCCGGTGCCTTGCAGCGAAAAGGCACCATCAAAGTACATCAGCCATTCTTTGCTCGCTTCCTTGACGGGGATGCTCGTTTCTGGAATTTCTTCATCTGGTGTTGGCGTCCATTCTGCTATGAATTCTACCAATGCTCTGCTTTGGATAGTTGAAGTGCTCTCAAACTTGAGGCCAAAGCTTGACAGTTCCAGTGCCCACTCAACAATCCTGCCTGTCGCTTCTGGATTCTGCAGTATCCTCTTCAGCGGAAAGCGAGTGACAACTGTGATCTCATGTGCTTGGAAGTAATGGCGCAGCTTTCTCGAGGCCATGAGAAGGCCGAAAAGCAATTTTTGCACGCCAGAGTACCTTGACCTAGCCCCCTGGAGAAGGGAACTGACAAAGTAAACTGGGCGCTGCACCATCTTCTTCTGTATCTCCTCGTGCATCTGCGCAGATCCATCTTTGTCGGGACCGGAGCTTGTCGGGGAAGCCCCCTGCTTGTCGCTGGATGTGCTTGCCATGGTTGCAGGCTCGTCATCTGCCTCCCTCTCTGCTACTAACGGAGCACTAACCACTTGATTGGTTGCTGCTATGTACAGCAGCAACTTCTCTTGTGGCTTAGGTGCGACAAGTATTGGAGGGGAGGACAGGTATCTCTTCAAGTCTTGCAGCGCAGCCTCCGCTTCCGGAGTCCATTTCATTGGACCTGCCTTTTTCAACAATTTGAAAAATGGCAGGGCGCGCTCAGCAGACCGAGAGATAAACCTGCTGAGAGCAGCCACACAACCGGCAAGTCTTTGTACATCCTTGACGCGCTTGGGCGCTTCAATCTGCTCAATGGCCTTGATCTTATCGGGATTGGCTTCAATTCCTCGCTGAGACACAAAGAACCTGAGAAGCTTGCCGGAGGGGACTCCAAACACACACTTCTCTGGGTTGAGCTTGAGGCTGATCTTGCGCAGATTTGCAAAGGTCTCGTCTAAATCTTGAATCAGGGTTGCTCTGTCTTTGCTCTTGACCACTATGTCATCCATGTAGGCTTCCACATTTCTTTGTATTTGTGGCTCGAGAGCGACATGGACTACTCTTGCAAATGTTGAACCAGCATTTTTTAATCCGAAAGGCATCCGTACGAAACAGTACGTGCCACATGGAGTAATAAATGCGGTCTTCTCCTCATCCTCTTCTGCCTTGAAGATCTGATGGTATCCTGAGTATGCGTCAAGAAATGAAAGCAAATCACATCCGGCTGTGGAGTCAACAATCTGGTCAATGCGCGGCAAAGGAAATGGGTCTTTGGGACAAGCTTTGTTAACATCAGTAAAATCGATACAAAGTCTCCATTTCCCGTTTGCCTTGCGCACGACTACGGGATTGGCCAACCACGTAGGATGGAGCACTCCTCTGACAAGGCCTGCTGCTTCTAACTTCTTGATCTCTTCTGTAATGAATTCTTGGCGCTCCACTGCTTGCTTCCTGACTTTATGCTTGACGGGCCGCGCATGAGGGCAAACGGCAAGGTGGTGCTCAATCACTTTCCTAGGAACACCGGGGATGTCAGACGGTTGCCACGCAAACACGTCGACATTCGCCCGCAGGAAAGCAACGAGCGCGCTTTCCTATTTAGGATCAAGCGTGGCACTGATGGTGAAGGTACCACCAGTGCCGTCCTCCTTGGCGGACACTTTCTTCGTCTCTGGCGGAGCTGCCATTGTCTTCTTGCACTTGCCGGTGGAGCTTGATGGTGCGTCCTCGACGGCAGCGCAGTGCTCCGAAGAGGTGCGCTTGCCGGAGTGGGCATCAGAGCTCTTGCCGGACTTAGTCTTCTCCCCCCCGGGAGCTTCAGCGGCAAGTGTCTTGTGATTTGCTGCGGCTGCTACTTCCCGGTAGATCTTGTCGGCACAGATAAGGGCATCCTTCTTGTCGCCAGGGACAGAGATGACGCTTATCGGGCCTCGCATCTTCAGCATGTTATACGCATAGTGAGAGGCTGCCATGAACTTGGCGAGTGCTGGACGGCCAAGTATCCCATTGTAAGGCAATGGAATATCGGCAACGTCAAATGTGACCCTCTCAGTCCTGTAGTTCAGCTCGCTGCCAAATGTTACTGGCAGCGTGACTTTCCCCTTCGGCTTGCTCCTTCCCGGATTGATTCCTTGGAATGTGCCGGTCTCTTCGAGCTCGCTGTCAGGGATTTGGAGTTTCTGGAGTACAGCAGAGGAGATCAGGTTCAAGCCGGCCCCGCCGTCAACTAGCATCTTGGTGACCTTGAGGTTGCGGATAGTTGGTGAAACCAACATCGGCAAACACCCGACCACAGTTGTGCGATCAGGGTGGTCCTCAATGTCAAAGATGATAGGCGTGCTGGACCATTTCAGAAGCTTGCGCGATTCGATAGGTGGTTCTGCTGTGTTGACTTCCCGCACCCACTGTTTGAGTTGGCGGTGCGAAGTATGCAGAGAAGCACCACCGTCTATGCACAAAACCTCTGTGGCTTTCTGAAACTCCTGCTCACTGGTCTCGACATCATCCATGTCTTCGTCGTCGTCATCGTCTTCATCATTGTCGCGGACGCGGGGAGGTCTGTCTCCTTGCCGCTGCTTAGCCTTGCCGCGGCGTCCTCCCCGGCCGGCGCGCTTCTTGCCAGATTCCCCAGCGCCACCTTGGGCCCTCTCCTTGTCTCGCCGCTCGTACTCAGCCTTTTGCTGCTGGACAAGCTGCTCGACCTTCTTGCAGCTTTGGAGGTCATGGCCCTTGGTGCGGTGAATCTTGCAATACTGCTTGTCGGAGCCGTCCTTCTTGTCGGCGACCGCCATAGCCTGACAGTTGGTGCATGCGCCAACCTCCTTGCCGGGGCTACCAACTTTGGCTTTCTTGGCGCCACCTTCGTTGTCGGACTGCTCAACGACTAGCACCTCTTTGCCTTTCTTCTTCCTGTTCCGCCGCCGGTTCTTCTTTGCCGGGGCAGCATCTTCACTGTCAGATCCTCCTGCTCCCACATTCTCTCCGGGGAGCTTCCTCCCTTCCTCAGCACGTGCACACTTGTCGGCCAGGGCATATAGCTCGCTAACGTCTCTGATCCTGCACATCGCCATCTCCTCCCGCATCCTGCGGTTACGCATGTTCTGATGGAACGCGCTGATGATCGCGCCAGGGTGGACGTCTGGGATGTTATACTGTACACGGCTGAATCTTTGAATGTACTTGCGCAGGGGCTCTCCTTCCTTCTGGACGAGCAGATGAAGATCACTCTCTTGGCCATGAGGTTTGTGGCCGCTTGTAAAGGCGCCGACAAACTGATGGCATAGATCAGCCCAGGAGGATATGGAGTTGTCCGGCAAGTGCATGAGCCAGGACCTGACGTTGGGCTTGATCACCAACGGGAAGTAGTTGGCAAGGATCTTGTCGTCCCGCCCCCCAGCAGCCTGCACCGCGATGGTGTAGATGCTGAGGAACTCCGACGGATGCGACTTGCCGTCGTACTTCTCTGGTACATCTGGTTTGAAATTCTTCGTACTGGGCCACTGGACTTGCGGCAGCTCACGAGTGAACGCAGGGCAACCTACCGCGTACGGCAAGTCGCCTGGTTCCCCTGGCGCATGCATGTCAACAGAGGGCCCAGCGCGCTGGTCTGATTGACATCGCGCTTCTCTTCGGCGCTCGATGCGAGTACGAGCGTCTTCTTGTTGTCGTTCTTGAAGAACTTGGCGCTGATCGCGACGAGCTCGCGGATCTGACGATGCGGTGGAGTCGCTGTCGAGGTGGACCCGGCGGGTCGGCGATCTTGGCCTTCGGGGCGGAGAGTGCACAGTAGTTGCACCCCCACCAGTCTTGTCGTCTCCGGCTCGTGCCTGGCTGGCTTGCCGCGGCTGAGACGTGCTTGGCTGCCGTGGAGAGTCGCCGTTGGCGAAGCCGATGAGACTCTGGATGGTGGCCCTCCAGTCGTCGATCTTGTCCGCCGTTGGAGGGTAGTCTAGGAGCAGCTGAGCTCGCGCTAAAGCTTCTGCTGCAGTGGCGGGTGGCGGTGGCGAACGGTGCGAGGAGCAGGATATGCTCGGACTTCTAACCACGTTAGAAGGAGCAGTATCCCGTCCAGGCGACCGTGCCTCGCTCGTGCCAGCCTGTTGGCGTACATGGTGGTCTTGAGCGCTCCGAGATCCACCAGCTCGATCTTGATCTAGCGAGCGCATGGTACCTTGAGTACCATGACGCTGCCGGTCCCGCGCCTCCTGAGATGGGCGCGGTGCATGTACGGATGCAGAGGTCTTGGAGTGCGCCCGGTCGTTGTGGGAACCGGCTACGCCGCCGACGGGCAGCGCAGCCTTGTCCTTGGACCTGGCAACACCGTGAGCTTCCTCGTCGATGCGCGTTCTTCCGCCGGCGCCTGTCCCATCAGCCGTTTGCTCTGGCGATGGTGGGTTTGGCGTGGACGGAGCAGCTGCCTCTGAAGCCTTCTTCTTCGGCGGCATGTTGATGAAGATGATGAAGATCTAGCTCGCGAGAATGCCGGATCTGGTTCACACAACCTCGACGCCCCCTACCTGGCGCGCCAAAGATGCCGGGGTACTGATCCACGGGCACCTATGGGACCGGCGGACCGGGTCCCTTTCGGTTCGGCGGGGGTGGAGATCGTGCAAAGAGCAAATCGAGGCGATGCACGTGAGCGATTTACCCAGGTTCGGGCCGCACGGATGCGTAAAACCCTACTCCTGCTTTGTGGTTTGTATTGATTTCTTGCTTGGGAGCGCGGAGTGCTACAGTACACCCCAGCAGCTAGCGAGACCGAGCGTCAGTGTTCCCACCCCCCTCCACGTTGCACACGGGCCTCCTTTTATATGCTCAAGGGGTTACCGACAGGTGGCAACGGAGGTAAAGGGCAAAAATGGAAAGGTGCTGTGGTAGGCACAGCTACCTGTTACAGTGTATCATACCTAACCCTGACGGTAGGGGACAAGGGCCTTAAATGCCCGTCTGTGTCGCCTAAACAGTGCGAAAAGGGACCGCCAGGGACGCCACCGTTCGCCACGATGGCGATCTTGTCAGCGCCGCTTGCCACCGCACGCCCCTAGCTGCACAGCCTTCCGCCACGTACGCCTGGAAGGGCCCCAGAGCGACACGTTGGTGGATGTGCTGGAGCGCAGGCGCGGAGAGGTGGCTTGCCGCGGCAAGCGCCTTGCCGCGGTCGTTGTCTTGTCGCGTCCGGGAGCTTGTCGCTCACCGGGCCTTGCCGGGGCGCATGGTGCGCCGCGGCAAGTTCCTTGAGATGCCTTGGATGGCCTTCCCGGCAAGCTCCTCTTGCCGGGGTCTTGTCTTCTTAGCTTGGACACTTTGTTCTTGAATGGCTCCAGAGGAACCACGGAGGATCTTGGCGGTCACCCGGCAAGCCTTGCCGCGGGATGCTGCGACTGCCCGTGCACAAGTTCGGGATACTAGGGTACCCCTACTCTAGTACACCGACACCAACTCACATTTTATTTTTGTATTATATCTACTATATTCCAAATTTTCTATGGAAAAAACTCATCAAAGAAAACCATAGAGCCATCAAAATAAGCACACAACACAAAGAAAACAGAATCTGTCAAAACAGAATAGTCTGTAGCAATCTGACTATTTCGAATACTTCTACAACTCCAAAAATTCTGAAAAATTAGGACGGCCTGAGAAATTTGTATATTGATCTACTGCAAGTGGAATGGGTATTTTATCGCTCCCTGGTGAAAAACTAAAATTAAATTCGTGAGCTTAAAAGTTTCTGTTTTTCGGCAAGATCAAACAACTATTGCGCAAGAATATCCTAAAGGCTTTACTTGGCACAAACACTAATTAAAACATAAAAAGCACAATCATAATCGTAGCATAATTGTGTTAACACTCAATAAAAGGAAGCAAAAAGCAAAAATAGATTATATTCATTGGGTTGCCTCCCTACAAGCGCTATAGTTTTACGCCCTTAGCTAGGCATAAAACAAGGGTCTGTGTTTTGTCATCCTTGTTCTTTACTTTCTTAGAGGTATTTGCATCATGAGGCTTTGTAAACACAACATAAGACATGTTTTCCATAGAGGCCTTTGCAATCCTAGGTTGGTTTTCATCATACCCCTTTTGATTTCCTGCAACAATCCAAGAGTAATGTTGATTAACATTATTGAAAACTTGTTGGATTATATCTAGAACTGGGACTTCCTTTTTAAGATTCTCATCAAAGATCTTATTGTCCCCAAAAAATATCTTAAAACATAGTCACTATTGTAAAAAAATTCATCTATCACAGGTTTTTCACGATTCATACCACAAAAGTGAAAGATTTCCCTAGCTTCCTGAATTATGTAGTCAAACTCATTCATAAGAACAAGAGTGGACAACTTTTTAGCTCTAGGATTCTTTATAATGGGGATCTCAAAAAAAATCTTGGCAAGGTAGGATGTGTACGAATAAATTTACTTTCAAGTTTCAGAACTAGTGCTGAAATGGCATCCGCACAAGATCTAGTAGTTTTAAGTATAGGAGCATCATCAAGGCTAAGCTTCCCAACACAATTGAAAATTTCTTGGATACGTTCTTTTCCCATAACGTTCCCTTGCCCCAAGATAAAAGTTTTAGCATCCAGATTCCCCGTATGTCCAATCTTAGGAGTACGGCCATCATCTGTTGGTGCCATACCAAAATCACTCATGATTGCAAATAAAGGATAGATCTGACAAGAAAATGGCAAACGGAAAAGAGGGGCGAATAAAACGGCAATTTTTTGTGAAGTGGGGGAGAGGAAAACGAGAGGAAAATGGCAAATAATGTAAATTGCAAGGAGATGAGATTTGTGATTAGGAACCTAGTTATGATGAAGATCCTCCCCGGCAATGGCGCCGGAAATGGTGTGTTGACGGGAGGCTATCTTGACTTGATTCTCCCCGGCAACGGCGCCAGAAATTCCTTTTGATGTCGCTTGAAGCTACATCGGTTTTTTCCCCAAAGAGGAAGGGATGATGCAGCACAACGGCTGTAGGTATTTCCCTCAGATATGAAACCAAGGTTATCGAACCAGTAGGAGAACCAAGCAACACAACGTAAACAACCACTACACACAAATAACAACACGTCGCAACCCGACGTGTTAAAGGGGCCAGAAGTGGCGTGTGGACGAGAGAAAGTTGTAAATATTGATAGATTGAACGCCAAATAAAATAAATTGCAGCAAGGTATTTTTGTATTTTTGGTTTAATAGATCTGAAAACAAAATGCAAATAAAATTGATCGCGAAGGCAAATACATGAGAAAGAAGACCCGGGGGCCGTAGGTTTCACTAGTGGCTTCTCTAGAAAAAATAGCAAATGGTGGGGGAATAAATTACTGTTGGGCAATTGATAGAACCTCAAATAATTATGACGATATCCAGGCAATGATCATTACATAGCCATCACGTCCAAGATTAGTAGACCGACTCCTGCCTGCATCTACTACTATTACGCCACACATCGACCGCTATCTAGCATGCATCTAGTGTATTAAGTTTATGGAAAAACGGAGTAATGCAATAAGAACGATGACATGATGTAGACAAGATCCGTTTATCTATATGGTGGTAGATATAGATCTCGTCTTTTATCCTTAGTAGCAATGATACATACGTGTCGGTTCCCTTTCTGTCACTGGGATCGAGCACCGTAAGATCGAACCCACTACCGGGCAGCTCTTCCCATTGCAAGATAAATAGATCAAGTTGGCCAAACAAAACCCAAATATCAGAGAAGAAATACAAGGCTATAAGAGATCATGCATAAAAGAGAACAAAGAAACTCAAATACTTTCATGGATATAAAAAGATAGATCTGATCATAAACTCAAAGTTCATCGATCCCAACAAACACACCGCAAAAGACTTACATCATATGGATCTCCAAGAGACCATTGTATTGAGAATCAAGAGATAAGAGATGAAGCCATCTAGCTACTAACTACGGACCTGAAGGTCTACAAAGAACTACTTACGCATCAACGAAGAGGCACCAATGGAAGTGGTGAACCCCTCCGTGATGGTGTCTAGATTGGATCTGGTGGTTCTGGACTCCGCGCTGGCTGGATGAATATTTCTTTGACTCCCCTAGGGTTTCTGGAATATCGGGGTATTTATAGAGCAAAGAGGTGGTCTGGGGGGTACCCGAGGTGGGTTGTCCCCTCCTTGAGACTCCCCCTAGATACAACTAGGGCCCAAATATCTTCCATCTGGTCCATAAACATCTCCATAAAGTTTCGTGGCTTTTGGACTCCATTTGATATTGATTTTTTGCAATGTAAAAAACATGGAAAAACAACAACTGGGACTTGGCACTATGTCAATAGGTTAGTACCAAAAATGATTATAAAACATCCAAGATTGATAATAAAACATCATGGAACAATAAAAAATTATAGATACGTTGGAGACGTATCACTTCCCGTCATGAGAGTTATTCTTGAAGTTGGTAGAATGTGATGGCTTGTTCGTTGCATCAAACTTGCCTTTCCCCTGAGATTTGTTCTTGTTGTTTTGGGGCTGGTTGGGCTGGAAGTTCTTCTCGTGTACCATGTGGGCACTAGAATCTCCCTCAGTGACACGAGCATGTGTGTATTTTGCTCTCGCCCTCTCTTCAAAATCTAGACTGCTAATGAGATCTGAAATGGAAAACTCATGTCTCTTGTTTTTCAGAGAAGTAGCAAAATTGTTCCACGAAGGTGGAAGGTTCACTAGTACGCGTCGGTGCTATACAAACAGTTTTTAACCCCTTTCCGTGACGGCATTTGGAACCGTCACCAAGTGAGTGTGGGCGATAGGGGGGGTCCTTCCCACACGACCCACAAATCGTTGGGGATAGGCCCTCCTAGGACATAGGCTAGGGCCGTGTGCGACCGGGCGAGGAATCGAAACCCAATCATTTCCGTAGGTATGTACATCCCACACGGTGAATCCCAGAAAAACATTTCCGTAGGTATGTACATCCCACGGTGAATCCCAAAAAACATTTCCGTAGGTATGTACATCCCACACGGTGAATCCCAGAAAAACATTTCCGTAGGTATGTATATCACACACAGTCAATCCAAGGAAAACGTTTCTGTTCTTGTGTACATCCCACATAGTCAATCCAGGGAAAACGTTTCTGTTCGTATGTACATCCCACGAAGTTTTATGTATACGCTCATGTGTGAAAGGTGTAACTATCACACACACTCTGCCTTGGTTAACTGTTTGCTTTCATGAACTACATCACACACGATTTGATGTAGAAAACTGTGTGGCATTGGGCTATCCATCACAAGCGCTTTTACTGCTAGAACCCTTTGCAAAGTTCCATGACCGTCTGTTCTCTTTTTATTTTGGCCTGTAATTTATTATTCAAATTGGAAATTTTGAAATATGAAACGTGCAATTCAAATTCTCAACACAATGGTTCAACAACGAATCCATAAATAAAATTGCCAGTACAATATGTTTAGTAATTATAGGATTAGGCAGCAATTAACTATGATGATCCACAATATTTAAAGGCGGTAAAGGTGAAGAGACAAGTGTAAATCATTTTGACTGCCGACGGTGTTGAAGAAGCGGAATTCCCATAATGTGCCTTCCTGCATGCCATAGGCACGAGCCACTTTTGTCCAACCGCTTGTGACGATCGCCCGTCCATCCTTCACCGCCTCCAGGAAGACTTCTAGAGCATTATCATGGTAGCATGAATTATATACTATAACCTTAGTTGCCTCCGCTCCGTCCATGTAGTTTGCAAGGTAATCATCACTAAATAGCTTTGGAAACCACTGAAAAGAGAAAAATATCAGATACTCAGGTCTAATAGAGTAACTTGTTGTGGGCAGGGGAAAAGGCAACACATTACTTACCATCCTAAAGTTCACTATTGTCTTTGACAAAGTGTAAATAAAGAGCTTAATTCCAATCACCCGTTTCTTTCGCCTAACAATCTTTCTTAGTTTCCTCACTTGACGCTTGTTCGTGAATATCTCATTGCCCCATACGCAAAAGGGATCGAAGCGTGGATCAGTACCGCTCATATATGTACCTACAAGCAACCAGTAAATGTTAGAAGCTAAACTGAGATTGCACAAATGATGTAAAATACAACTACCTATGTTCCTAAGTACAAGTATTTTTTGAGATTTCAATATGAACTACATATGGATGTATATAGAATTATAGATATAGTTTAGATTAGAATCTAGATTCGCTCATTTTGCTCCTTACGTAGTCTATATTCGAATCTCTAAAAAACTTATATTTAGGAATAGATGGTGTATAAGACACGGGATGCAGCTAACGTCGATGGCAAACAATAGCATCACCCATTGTAGCCCTGTGTGAGTACATGGAAAGCCAATGTTAACTACAACAGGGTTAACATCCACCAAAAATAGGAAATGGTAATAAAACAGCAGCATCTGTAGTGATATCTTCATTGCAAAAGAGTAGCACGGTAGCAAAGGGACGGATTAAAAAATGGATACAAGTATTAATTCCAACAGGCTTAACAACATCCTAATTCATGTTTTATAAGTTTGTAGCCATTGAAATACAACTCTTTAAAAATGGATACAACTGTTAATTGCAACAGGCTTAATGGCCATTGAAACCAGTACTGATAAAAATGCAATTGGCAGAGTTAAGCATCACAGGGCAGGTGCTACCAGAGCAGATAATGGCCTAGTTGTCTATAAAAAGGTAGGGAAAATAGCTAAAACATGTTAGGCATGTTAACTACAACATGCTTAATACATCGACCGTACAAAACATAGCCATTAATTGCAACTGGTATTGGTAAGATTGAACTGGTGAGTACATACTTGGTAAGTCCTGAGAGGTAGTTGCTGGGGCACTTCATCTTGGCCAAAGCCTGCCCAAAGTCAGCGGCGGCGGAGGCGAGTTGTTCCTCTGGGTCGAAGTGTGGATCAGTGCCACTGACATGTGTACCAACAGGCAACCAGTAAATGGTAGAAGTTAAACTGCAATTGCACAAATGATGTCAAATACTGTAAGACATGGGACGCAGCTAACCTCGACAGCAAACAACATCATCAGCCATTATGACCCTGCGTAAGTACATGAACAGGCATGTTAAGTACAACAGGGTTAGCATCCACCAAAAATAGCAAATGGGCAACATCTCTAGTATATCTTCATTGCGGAGAGTAGCATGGTAGCAAATGGACAGATTAAAAAATGGATACAACTGTTAACTGCAATAGGCTTAATAGCATCATAAGTCATGTTTTGTAAGTTTGTAGCCATTGAAATACAACTGTTTAAAAATGGATTCAACTGTTAATTGCAATAGGCTTAATAGACATTGAAACCGGTACCGATAAAAATGCAATTGGCATAGTTAAACATCACAAGGCAGGTGCTGCCAAAGCACAGAATGGCCCAGATGTCTATAAAAAGGTAGGGAAAGTAGCAAAAACATGTTAGGCATGTTTACTACAACATGCTTAATACATCGACCGTACAGAACATAGCCATTAATTGCAAATGGTATTGGTAAGATTGAACTTGTGAGTACATACTTGGTATGTCATGAGAGGTAGTTGGTGGGGCGCTTCATCTTAGCCAGAGCCCGCCCAAAGTCAGCGACGGCGGAGGCGAGCTGTTCCTCCGGGTCGAAGCGTGGATCAGTGCCACTTACATGTGTACTTACAGGAAACCAGTAAATGGTAGAAGTTAAACTGCAATTGCACAAATGATGTGAAATACTGTAAGACATGGGATGCAGCTAACCTCGACGGCAAACAATAGCATCAGCTATTATGACCCTGCATAAGTACATGGACAGGCTTGTTAAGTACAATAGGGTTAGCATCCCCTAAAAATAGCAAATGGGCAACATCTCTAGTGATATCCTGAGTCATGTGTTGTAAGTTTGTTGCTGGTATTGGTGAAATTGAGCTCGACACAGTAATATTTGAATATCACACAGTGTGCAGTACTGAAATAAACAAGGCATGAACATGCTTAATACATCAACTGTACAAATATCAGCCGTTGCAAGTGGTATTGGTAAGATTTAGCTGGTTAGATCTTACCTGTTAAGTCTTGGGGGGGTAGTCGCCGGGGGAATTCATCTGGGCTAGAGCCTGCACCATGTCGGCCGTGGCGACGGAGGCGAGGTGTTCCTCCGGGTCAACATGCACAGCGGCCATCGCGCCATGGACCGCCATCAGCTCCTGGCGGTGGGGATTTGGAGGCATGGGGATGTTTCGCAGGCACCATTTAAGAAATTAGGCCGGGGCCGTGATAGAGATCGGTGGGTTACCTGACTAGATCCGAGCAGAATGTAGATGTGGTTGAAGCTGTGGTTGCGACGGTGGCGGTTTGAGATGCCGGTAGGGGGAGGCGCGAGGGGGAGGGTTGGATACTGAGGGTGGGGATGTGGTTGGAGGAATAAATTCTGAAATCGCGCGCTTAATGAAAATTTCACTGCGAAACTTGAAACTTGGGCGGGGGAAACACACAACGCAGACGAAGCGCGTAAAATACTCATGTGCGAGAAAAAAGAAAGTCGGCATATCTCATCTCCAAAAAAATGTACATGTGTACTTGATTTTTTTCGGTCAATGGTACGCCTGGTTTATTAGGAAACATCGCACAGGTAACTGACTTATGGGTCATTAACACACAAAAAAACGCAGACGGGTACGACATAGAAACTGTGTGTTTTGTGATCTTCTAATGATTAACACAAAAAACGCACATGGGCACACATACTATTCAACGCTCAGAGCCCTCAAAGGATGCCCTTACCGACATTGTACGTTAATACTACAAACTTAAAGTACTACTGGTAATTTGCTCTAATACTACAAACTTAAACTACTTCTCACATGCTGCCATCGGGGCATGCTGGCCTGACGCCGGCATTCTCCTTCCCGGCCTTGTAGGCGGCAGCCCACCGTGCTTCGATCTCCGCCAAGCTCTCCTCACCACGGCGTGCGGCCTCTTTTTTGTTGCGGCAGCGTGACTCTCTTTTTTTGACTGCTTTCTGCCTTTTCCGCTCCTTTAGTGCGGCTTTGGCCGCCTCTAGATCCACCACCCATTCGGCCATGGCAGCCTCAAAGTCCGCCCACGTAACTGTCTGGCCACCAGTGGCGATGAACTCGGCGCAGCGAGATGCCATCGCTTCCTTACCATATGGGCGGCGAGAAACGCGGCGCGACGGGATGCCATCGCTTCCTTACCAGTTACTGTGCGTCGCGATGCCATGGTCGACGCCTGGAGAGAGCTCTGGGACAGAGGGGCCGGGCAGCCATACAGTGCGGTGGTATTCAAGATCTCAACGACAAACGACAATAGAAATTTGGCTTCCCTTACAATTTTGCTCGTTCATTATCGCACATGGTTCATCTCCATCGCTTCCGGAAACAGTGTGCCCTGAGCCTATTGTGTGTTGCGTTATGATTGGCCGGAACCCCAACCACGTGGATTGCGCATGTGCACCGTAGGATGCGCCATGCTCGAAGGACAATCCACGTCCCTCACATCACGCCCGTGCACCTGTAGCTAGATTGGATTTATATGCGCTAAATGCCTAGAAAATGCACATAATCCCCTAAATATGGTAAATGAGCCCGGAAAAATGCCAAATTTGAACACGGTGATTTGCAGGGTGTATGTTCGTCGTAGAAAAAAACTCCAGGGCAAAGAATGAAGAAAATTTGGATTCCCCTTCAATCTTGGTAATTTCCCTCTCGCAAGCGTGGAACTTCTTTGGTGATGGTTCGATTTATGAAGGCCGTGCATGAGGACATAAGCCAAACCTTCTCTATTTTTTACCAGTGCATGGTGAGGTCATACCATGGCACACCATGCCAGGCGTCATGTTTTTCAAGCATTTATTTCCTTTTTCTATAGTTGAAAACCCAATAAACAAATGTTTTTGGTTGACTATTGCCACGCATTTCATCGAAATATCTATCCCTTCCTTGTAAAAGGCATGAGAATTTACTAAATGGCACAAGCATGGTTTTCCAGGCCGTTCTTGTGCACCCTTTCATGCACTGATTGTTTGAACTTGAATTATGTGCATTAATGCCTAGGAAATGCACATAATCCCCTAAATATGGCAAATGAACCCGGAAAAGTGCCAAATTTGAACACAGTGATTTGCAGGTTGTATGTTCATCGTAGAAAAAAACTCGTGGACAAAGGATAAAGGAAATTTGGATCCCCCTTCAATCTTGGTGATTTCCCCCTCGAAACCATGAAACTTCCTCGGTGATGGTTCGATTTATGAAAGGCGTGCATCCCGACATAAGGAAAACATTCTCCAATTTTTACCAAGGCATGGTGAGGCCATACCATGGCACCACACCAGGCGTCATGTTTTCCAACCATGTGTTTCATTTTTTGTATAGTTGTTAACCCAGTAAACGACGTGTTTATGGTTGACTACTGCCACACATTTCCTTGAAATATGCCCATTCCTTGTAAAAGGCACGAGAATGTACTAAATAACACGAGCATGGTTTTCCAGACCGTTCTTGTGCACCTTTTCATGCACCGATTGTTCGAATTTGAATTATGTCCATTAATGCCTAGAAAATGCACATAATCCCCTAAATATGGTAAATGAGCCTGGAAAAATGCCAAATTTGAACACGTTGCATTTGAGGTGGTATGTTGATCGTTGGAAAAAAACTGAATGAAAAACTAGGTCGCAAATTTGGATTCCCCTTCAATCTTGGGGATTTCTCTCTCGAAAGCATGGAATTTCCTCGATGATGGTTTGATTTATGAAGGGCGAGCATGATGACATAAGCTAAACCTTCGCAAATTTTTACCAGGGCATGGTGAGGTCATACCATGGCACCATGCCAGGCGTCATGTTTTTTAAGAATTTATTTCATTTTTTCTATAGTTGAAAACCCAACAAACAAACATTTGTGGTTGACTATTGCCACACATTCCATCGAAATATTTGTCCATTCCTTGTAAAAGGCATGAGAATTTGCTAAATGGCATGAGCATGGTTTTCCAGGCCGTTCTTGTGGACCCTTTAGTGCACCGATTGTTTGAACTTGAATTATGTGCATTAATGCCTAGGAAATGCACACAATCCCCTAAATATGGCAAATGAACCCGGAAAAGTGCCAAATTTGAACATGGTGATTTGCAGGTTGTATGTTCATCATAGAAAAAACTCGTGGACAAAGGACAAAAGAAATTTGGACCCCCTTCAATCTTGGTGATTTCCCCCTCGAAACCATGAAACTTCCTCGGTGATGGTTCGTTTTACGAAAGGCATGTATGACGACATTTTTACCAGGGCACAGTGAGTTCATACCATGGCACCACACCAGGCGTCATGTTTTCCAAGCATATATTTCATTTTTGTATAGTTGTTAACCCAGTAAACGACGTGCTTATGGTTGACTATTGCCACACATTTCCTTGAAATATTTGCCCTTTCCTGTAAAAGACCTGAGAATGTACTAAATAGCACGAGCATGGTTTTCCCGACCGTTCTTGTGCACCTTTTCATGCACCGATTATTCGAATTTGAATTAGGTGCATAATTAATGCCTAGAAAATGCACATAATCCCCTAAATATGGTAAATGAGTTCGGAAAAATGTCAAATTTGAACACGTTGCATTTGAGGTGGTATGTTGATCGTTGGAAAAAACTGAATGACAAACTAGGACGGAAATTTGGATTCCCCTTCAATCTTGGTGATTTCCCTCTCAAAAGCATTGAACTTCCTCGGTGATGGTTCGATTTATGAAGGGCGTGCATGACGACATAACTCAAACCTTCTCAGCTTTTAACCAGGGCACGGTGAGGCCATACCATGGCACCATGCCAGACGTCATGTTTTTCAAGCACATATTTCATTGTTCTATAGATGATAACCTAGTAAATGACGCGTTTGTGGTTGACTATTGCCACACATTCCATTGAAATCTCTGCCCATTCCTTGTAAAAGGCTTGAGAAATTACTAAATACCACGAGTATGGTTTTTTTGGACCGTTCTTGTGCACCTTTTCAAGCACCAATTGTTTGAATTTGAATTATGTGCATTAATGCCTACAAAATGCACATAATCCCCTAAATATTGTAAATGAACCCAGAAAAGTGTCAAATTTGAACACGATGATTAGCAAGGTTTATGTTCATCATAGAAAAAACTCATGGATGAAGGAAAAGGAAATTTGGATTCCCATTCAATCTCGGTGATTTACTATCGCACACAATTCATCTCCGTCGCCTCTCTGAATTGTGTGTGTTCACTCACACATGTAAAAGGAAAAAAAGAAAACCCTCGCCCACTTTGTCCCCACTCACTCGCCGCGGACTCCTCCGCAACTCTGCACCCTAAGCTCCACGGCTGTTGGTGGCGGGCGTAGGTCGCGCTCCAAATGGCACGGGATTTCGCCCCTACCGCTTTCCGCCGCCTATCTGCACCGACATTCTAGACTCTGGATGACTGGGGTTTTCTGCGAGATTGGGCCGGGGATTTTTCTCATGGAGAAGGTAATCAACTTAATTAGTGAAATATTCACTCATCTCTTATCACAGTCCATCCATCGTTGTTAATCAACTGGCGGAAATCGCCGTGGAATCATTTTCGTTCTGGCTGATTCGTGGGTGTTCATTCATGTGTCCACAGTGCGAGCACAAATCAGGCAACTGTGGTTGTGGCCAGTCTGAAACGAAGTTCTATCTCACCATTCCGGATGACTTCAGGGAGCGCTCGGTATGTTCAATCTCAACCTACCACGGTCAGCATGGCCTAAATTTGTGAACATGTACCGTCTGTTGCTACATTATATATATATATTTGCATCAAATCTTTGTTACATTATCTATTTTTAATTTTATATTTTTGTACTTGCGTTCATCTATATATTGATCTGTTCTATCAGTTACTCCCATGTTTGCATCTTGCTCTGTTATTTCAATATATCTAATTTATTATCTTAATTTTCATTTCAAGCAGTACATCCCTTGCTTTGCAAGAACAGGAGTAGAAGGAAATCTTGGGATTTACTTTGCTGATGACTCCCAGGATGTCGTATTGACAACGCAACATAGATTTACAATGACGGTTAGCCTAAAACTTGATAAAGATGGTCACTCCTATTTTAAAGCGGACCTTTGGAGAAAAATGTCTAAGTGTTATGAACTGAAAGCTGGCAATAAATTCTAGTGCGTGCACCACAGCCTGGTCTAATTAACATGGATGTTTACTTCCCCAACATCATCAGCCAATCAAAGTCTGATCGAGGTTAGTGTCCTTTCAACTTTCTCCATGCTATCATATTACTATTTAAGCAACCAATCAATCACTATTTAAGAAACCAATTGTGATATCATATTCTGACTCCGTTCCTAGGCAGTAATAAATTATATTTACCAATTTATGCGCACTATATATTCTTCTGCCGTGTTCTGAATAAATAATACTTTTCCACCTTTTAAACAGGATATGCCGGATGCATAGTGAACGATCTGTATGTTACTAAGCGTACCAAATTTCACTGGAAGGACTTGAAGCATGCCATAAACTATGTTGATAATCTGACAGAGATAGCACAGCGTATGAACGCTGGATTTTGGATGGGATTAATTAGACCTATGGTGCACAAACTGAACAAGACCAATTGTGTGCACAAAATGGTGGTAAAAAATCTTATTTTAATGTTGATGCTCATAAACTATATACATCTTCAACAATATGTTACAATTGTTTTTTATTCTACATGTCAATAGAAATTGCCCCCTGTAGCAGTTCCTGGATCGATTTCCCAGCATGGTCGAATTACACTTGTGCCTGCTAATAACGCCAAAGTGATTGCAAGGTACTGCATTTCCTGTAGAAATGGAACCATTCAAATTAACAAGTTCTCGCTTCTCATGGCAATGCATCCATATTGGAAAATTGGAGACACTGTTCTACTCATGCTCTACCAAGGCACAGGAGGGCTCTTCCTTCTCATGAACGAGATGCTGAGTCGCCGTGATCAAGCTGCTTCCAGTGGATAGTTGTGGTTGTTGGCCCTCAGCCTCTTAAAATGTGCTAGCTGTTACTATATATGTTAAGTATGTAGATATGGACCATATGGTTGTTGGCCCTTAGCCTCTTAAAATATGATAGTTGTTACTATGTTAAGTATGTAGATATGGACCATATGGTTGTCAAAACCGTGTTACGAAGATCCTTCTTTTATCGAATAGTGTAACCACTATATATATGTTACTCAAATGATGTTACCCAAGTTCATAAATTTTTATGGGAAGTATTAGTATCGTACACAGTTCAATGAGTTTAAGCGTGTGCCCGATGTCCAGAAGGCATTTGCATATTTACTGTCCATATTGCAAATTCACACACATGTTAACATAAGGAAACATATGTGTAACATACTAATCATTGCACACGAGTACTCGCAGACGCATCATGTGCGATACTCCTAGCCACCACAAGCAACTAGTTTGCATTTTTCAAAGTTTTTTGTACACACAGAATCGCACACGAAGTAACTGTATTGACCGTCTATGTTGTAATTTCTCATCGCAAATAGTTCATCTAAGTTGGCTGTTTGCCATGTATCACACACATCTTCTTTACATGACTCGTTTGTGTTCTTTTGGCTCATCACAAACAGGTCATGCATGTGAACTATATGTCGCATATCAGACACATCTTGTTAAGTTGAACTGTTTCTGTTGTCTTCCCTAATTGAAAACAGTTCGTCCTAGTGAACCGTATGCCGTATATCGCACATACATTGAGATATGGCTGCCCGTTTCTGTTGTTCTACCTCATCACAAACAGTTTAAATGGATTAACCGTGTGTCCTGCATCGCACACACATTGATATGGCTGCTCATTTCTGTTGTTCTACCTCATCACAAATAGTTTGAATGGATTAACCGTGTGCCCTACATCGCACACGCAACTAAAATCTGAACCATGTTTGATGGCTCCGCCATCCCAAATGTTTTGCACCTTTTTGATGGTTTTTTACACCACCGTTTGCGATTATTGCATCACACATAGTTTCGGCAAAGGGTCTCTGATTGTAGTGTTTCATTAGCAGTATCCTGCCATAGTGCTTGACAATGATGGTCCTAGCAACAAATTTGTCCGGCAACACACACTTAAAGTACTCAAGTTCCTTAGCGAGTGACTGTATCTCATGAGTCTGCTGAACAACAAAGCGCTCATCAGTCATCTCATAGTCACAGAATTGCTCCATGACGTACAACTCGTTGCCAGCGCCCGAGGCCCCAAACGTGGCCTCGAGCGCAGCTGACATGTCTTTGCCGCTGTCAAACGACATATATGAATCCACAACGGAATTGTCAAGAACACTGAGTAGGGCGGCTTTGAAGAGGGTATCCATGTTCTAAAAAGCTTCCTGTTGTGTAGGATTAAGATCGCCCTCAGGCTTACCCTTAGTGGCGTCATAGCAGTACATGATCCGAAACCAATATACTGCTCTTGTGCGTCACCTTTTATATTGCACCCCCTTAAAGGTAGGCAGCTTCAAAAGCACAGCAAAACCACTCGGAGTAAATTGCCAATAATCAGGTTTTTGGATTGGATTGTTGAATATATGAGCAATTTACTATGAGGTTTAATCCGAATATCCGAATCAACAGTAAATAGATCATGATGATAATTGCAAAGATCAAAGTAATGATGCGGACTAAACTAGGAGGATAGAATCACATACTGTACAGCGGGAGCAGAACCGCTGTGGTTGATGTTGTCACTCATGTCGTTGTTGAAGAGGTTACCGAGGTCGGGGAAGAAGGCTGTCGTTGAGGAAGTCGTCACTGGCAGCAACCGCAGGAGTGTGCTCCCCAAAAACCTGATCGCCCCTCTCCCGTATAGGATCACAAAAGGCGGGGTTCGGAGGACTGCTGTCCCTTCTCGCGGTGCATGCCGGAAGGAGGGATGGAGAAGAATTGTGTGGCGGCGCTATGATCTCGAACGGTGCGAAACCATATGATATAGCAGCGGCTAGGGTAGAGCCTGTCAGGTCGGTTATGCGAGTAACACCAAGTATAATAGTAGGCCTTTGGACAAAACCCCATGTGAAAGTCAATAATAGGCCCACTATCCAAAAGAATCACAAACGGCTGAGTAATTAAGGCGTCTATTAATTATTAATTAATGACTTGATAAATTTTCTAACCAACAAAAATATAGACCACGTGCATAGCTTTTGTCCTTGGACAGGCTCATTCCTGAAGAGCGCGCGTGTAGGTTTCCTATTATCATGCTCATGCAAATGCTAGAATAGATTACATTATAAAGTGGTGCAACACACACTCACCTAGCAGTATGGGACTAAACTTAAGTCCCACTCACACCACACTTAGAGCATGGTTAATAGTAAAGCCAACATCCGGCTATATGAAGTTGACACATCATCTAGAGCCAACCTAATAGCCTGCTAGTACAATAGTTAGTCCCTTTAGTATAATACTATATCATTAATAATGGCCCCACCTTTTGTCTCACAAATTATGTTGGAGCTCGTGCTACAACCGGCTACAAGTTTACAACCCACTTCTCTTCTCTCTCTCCTCTTCTCTCTCCTTCAACTAAGCACACATGGCATATTTAAATTCTTATAGCCTACCTATGTCACCTAATTGTAGTACTTGCTCTAAAGTTACTCTCCACTATGTAGTCTGAACTGCTGGGCGTGCAGCGGGCGATGCCCTCGGTCGGCGCGCTGCTTCAACGGCGGAAGTAGTGAGAGGTCGCATTGCCCTAACTTGCCATCAATGTGGAGCGGCGGGCTAAGCTGGCGCCGGGCGAGAAGCACACGTGGGAGGGGGAGGGGTTTTTGGTGGGCCAAGAAGGTGAGAAGGCAAGTTGGGATCGGTCCGGACGGGGAAATATCATGTTCTCCCATACTCACTAGTTTCATCCATACTCCCACTATACTGCAAAGTAACATAGTAGTAATGTTATAGATGGCTTCATTTATTAGCTTGTAGACTCATCTTGTCTTGGGAAACGCTATGTTACAGTAGTAACGTATTATGTTACCACTTCTCATTAACTACTTGCCACATAAGCAAAATTTTCTTGGAGTGTGCTAAGTTACTCCCATTATAACTAGTCGTACAAAGTGTGTGCTATGTACAGGGCCTAGTAAGCAAGCTTCTCATCGTTCTGCGAGTTGACATGACACATCAAAGTAGTAGTTTTTTTCAAAATGTACATCAAAGTACCAGTGTAGTAGTCTCCAAAAAGGGATGACCATGTCCATGGCTACCATCCCATCCTGTGCTCGGTCATTGAGTATGTGCATGATTCACGTGCCATTCAAGAAAAAAATTGCATACGTTCCATTGAAGAAAAAAATTAAGAACAAGCACGCCACCGCGTCATGGTCGAACTTTGATTCGTCCACCCATGGTTCCCGACCCTCCACTAAGTGAACAACTACCAAACGCGTCAAATTATTACGTGAGCTGCCTCTTCATCCAGAAATGAGCTCCACCGTGTACCCGCGCGCGTGTGTTAGGGAATGTGGCACAGAGTACATGTGTCTGTGCATGCAATTTTTTCTCTTCGTGCACGTACTCCTTTTTTTGTGGGTGATTCGTGCACGTACTCGGCCTACGTTGGTGACGGTTGGTGAGTCTCACTTATCTCTACATCTCAACATGTACATCTACATCTGCATCTATGTCTACACTACATCTACATCTACATCTACTATTGTACAACAAGTTTTAAACATGAGACCAGCCATTTTCTTTCATGACACAACCAGCCCGTATCGCTTCTTGCTCCTCGTCTCTCTCAAAGTGCGTCCAGCAAGCGATTTTGCCGTCGATTGAGGTCGGTTCGCTCACACTCGGTCCCACATGTTATAAATCTAAAAAGAATACTCTGACCAGCGGACCATTGAAAGAGGTATATTTTTCACCCTCAAATGTAAGTTGATGGACAAATAACCCCCCAAAGTCAATTTTGGTACGATTTCTACCCTCAAATCTCTAAAATGGGGTATATCACCCCCTTGAGTGGTTTTAGTGTTCACATGTTAGAGTTTAGGTGGTTTTGTTTGTTGACTGGGAATTGACTAATTATTTACACTAATGAAATGGCAATGACGCCGTCGGAAGCCGCAGATGTCATCGGAGATGTACCCAATGGACCCCGACCTTCCCTACAAGGAGAGGAGATCATGCGGGTGCCTTTCAAAGCTCAAGGGGTTGTCGGGCTACCTCGTCGGCTCGTCGCCCACCTACCTATGGTCCTCCCAGAGCCTCCATCATTGTTGCACAGCTCATAGTGGCGCTCATTTGCAGGTGGGCGCTGCTAGCTAGGAGATGTATTTGAGTTAATCGAGCCCTACTTGAAAATCAATTGTGTCCTTGGCGTAAGCTCCGCCACTACTAGAAGAAAACTCCTGCAGAGGAGGTCAACGAGAGGCAGCATCGTGCTACCTACATTGGTAGTTTGATTCATAGGATAGAATGCTATAAGATTTTTCCCATGTGTGTTAATTGGCAATCTAGCATCCACCCAACTTTTTTTCACTTCCTTTGTTTTTCCTGTGTCAAATACTCTGCTTTTTTAGGGGAACACTGTGTTAATGCTATGGGATTCAAGTGGACATGCCACGCCAATCCTTTATTTTTCTTTATGAAGAGAGTACTTGCTACTGCAAGAGCACTGTGTTAATGATGTGCCGCTGCAAGAGCCGCCTATATTAATTAACCATGCTCTAAAAAGGTGGACCATCTTTGGCTATACTAGTAGTACTAGGTTAGTAGGTGACTTTGCGCTTGGCTCTTCTCCTCTTTCGGAAGTCGAACAATAATGATGGTACTACAGTAGTACTCCCTCTGGCACTCTTTTGTTTGCGTCTAAGGTGAAGCCCGGATACCAAGGAGTGATTGTTTCATTTGAAATTGGACATTTCTACCCTTGATGTACTACATGCACTATTCATGTGCCATTGAGGAGAAAAAATATTGCATAGTACTAGGTGCCATCGAAGTGCACGACTCACTTACGCACTGCTTATCTCCATTTTCTTGCATGACACGTGCACCTTGATGCTAGATGTCCTGCGTGTTTGGCAAAAGGATGAACAAAGCTCACATAAAAAAGAGTGGAAGAACATAGGGCCTATTTGGTTCCCAGCCTAAGGTTGCCACGTCTAACCTTAGTCATGCCACAACATCTTAGACATGTGTCTGGTTCATTGCCACACTTCTCTAGTTATATGGTCCACATGTCATAGTCTCAATATTTTGCCAAATCTTGCCACACTTGTGGTGGCCATAGCCACACTTTTTGTGGCAGCTACACTTTGCCAAAGGTTAGTTGTGGCAAATGGGCTGTTTGTGGCACCCAACCCATGCAGGGCCATTGACGTGCATGCAAACTAGGGTCAATCCCTCCCCTAATCAACGTGTTCATTCTCTACATGCATAGGTCGCTCATTCTCTCCCGCATTAACTTCATCCCCCAGGTGGTTCAGCCAAAAAATTTGCTTGCTGATGAACGAGGCAGTGAGGGGAGCGAGGACGGAATTTAATGCATTGCGCCTAAGTGTTTTCGGAATATCTGATTTTCGTAAGGTGACTTACACACCTAGACGGAGGGAGTAGTACTTACTATGGGAAAGGTGAAGTGATGGTTGCTTCGCCCAAGCAACTTATTACTTTGGGAATATGGGAGTACCAGCGGATTCAACGAACAGAGAAATGATGGTTTCTTCATCCGAGCAACTTACTGTGGCAAAGGTGAGGCTCTGTGATTTGACTGCTCACTAGTCATTACTACTGTGGTGCAACTACCGGGGTGGATCTTTCCCTGCAGTTGTGCACTCAATATTGTTGCATGGCAGGTGGAGCTGAATGGAGGATGTCCCACATGTCGGCGAAACGAAGTTGAGTTGTTTCTGGCATTGCTATTAAACCTCTCAGGATTTGTTTATATGTACGCATAATTTTAATTAAATTGTAATGTGACGCTATGAAGGTCTCAACTTTGGTTCCCGCAGGAAAAAAAGGTTTCAACTTAGGGTTCATGTGTCCTCTTGCCTCAAGATTATCTTGTTACAACATTCTATCAAATACAAATTAAACTACCATGGCTCCTAATGCATCTCAATGGTTCACAAATCAGCGCCAATATTCACATCACAACTGAAGACAAAGTTGTGAGAAGGTGTACAAATAAAGAAAATATATAATTGATCGATGTTGTTCGTAGGCATGGATCCATTTCTTGGGAACATTATTCATTGGTTGGCAGCTAGTTTCACCCAGCTCTGTAGCCAAAAATAGGTGTATGGAGGACATCACAATCCGATCTTTTTGTGCAGCTCCACTAAAATCGAGCTAACCATCCCTGTTTGCAAAGATATCCAGTCAGTGTGATTACAATAATAGTGGAACTAGATGATGAGACATAACACACACAAATAGAAGTCGATCAGCTCTGTGATCTCTCTTTAGGACTAACTACTTGTTGGAGAAGATTAGGCACGGAATTGGATGAGGAGGATAGCAAAACCAATCTCCCTTTCTGCAGTCCCACAGAAATGTAAAAACGTTGCTCGTGTGACATTTTGGCAGAACTGCACAAAACTCTCTTAAGAAAAAAGTGATTTGTGCAATTCACCAAAATGTCGCAATAGCAATGAGGTGAAATGGATAGCCCTGTTTGCAAAATGAGGTAGAACAGAAACAATTACTGCCCAATAACACGAGTTGAAGACACATACGCCGACAAAAAACGAAGCATATTCCATGTAATAAGGGAAAGATAGCAGCATGGTGGTTTATCAAGAATGGTTTGAGGACGAGATTGCAAGATGGAAAGTACGCCGGCCGAGAGAACGTTTTAAGCAAACAAATAAAGAAGATACACATGTAGGATTTTCCACATGGAGCAACGTGGGAAGATGGGCAGTGGAGCAAGGCCGGAGGAAGCTATACCTCAGGGTTGTCGGGAAGTTACTAGGAGGGCGCCAGCGGCCGGGATCTGCCCATACTGCGGCAACGAGCAAGTGGCGAAGGCCCTACCGTGCTGGAGCTTGGTCAGAGAGAACGGCGGGTACTGCAGATCGGGACGTGCTGCCTCAATGCCGTCGAACAAAGAAACGATGCATATCCTCCCTTTCTGCCGGCGGACGGGATGCGGCCGGATCACTGACCAACGATGAGAGAGAGAGGCCAGCGCCGCCTTGTGTGAGATGGTGTGACGAGAGACAAACCCCGACAGGCAGGCTCTGTTGTATATAGTGGAGCGGATTTTTCCATTTTCCCCATGACAATCATTTTATATTATGTACATGCCATTGAGGAATATAACTTTATTTAATACTAATGCGTCAAGTCGAACTTTGTTTTGTCTACGTGTGGTACACGACCCTCCTTCGAGTAAACAACTGCTACACGCATCAAATTATCAAGTGGGCTGCCTTTTCATACAGAAACGAATTGTAGCATGTACCCACGCGGGTCTGGCCGGGAACGAGACGTGAGTACGTGTGTCCTGCGTGCACATCTTCTTTAGGTGCAGCTACGCACGTGGGTGTGTGTGAGAGAGATGGTTTGTGTGAAATAGAGGCAATGTGTCAATGATATCTCAAACAAAAAACGTAACATATGCAATGTGTGTGAAACAAAGTCATGGATATATCATATATAGAGGGAGCGATCCACGAGAAGAGAGTGTAGGGATCATCGGCGTGAGATATTGATAGAATTGAAAACAGGGATGAAGTGTGTGGCTGCGCAATCGATAAAGATTGAATTTGTGTTTGCCCACGTCAAAGATACAGGGCGGCTGGCCTACTGGAATTTGAGAGGGCAGAGGTGCAGTTTTTCTCTATGGCATGGATACCTACCTACAACGTTCGACTATCGGTGTGTGTGGGGGGGGGCAGAGACCTAACTATAGAGGGGTAGATCGACTAGTATATGTGTGGAGAAGGAGAGAGACCTAGATATGTATTGAGGGAGATCAATCGGCATCCATGCATGTGTAGCAGAGGAATAAGGTTGGGAGAAAGACAAAGGTAGAGTGTCAGAGGGTTGGTGGTGGAGTGGCTTCTCACAAATGGTGGGAGAGGCTTGCTAGACAAATGGAGGGTATGAGTGCAATATCAATAAGAGAGGGTCGGGGATGTCTGTCTATCTATGCACGTGCGTGTGAGAGACGGGTCGGGAGGTATGCAAGGATGATGAGGGGAGACGATATGGTTGTGGTAAGCATACGTAACTACATAGGAAGATCAACTATCGTGTGTCCGAGAAAGGGAGAGACATAACTAGTGAGGTAAGTCTATCGGTGCGCGGGGAAAAAGAATTATAGTCGACCTAGCTATATATAAGGAGATCGGTACATATACATGAATGCATGTGTTAGAAGAAAATAAGGTCCGGAGAGACAGACAGGGGAGAGGGGTGCGGCTAGGAGGTGGTGCGAGAGGCCTACTATGTCGAGGGGGAGGAGTGTGCGAGTATGAGATCGAGCAAAAGAGGGGCATGAGTGTGCACCTGTGTGGAACCGTATTGGACATAGGGGCATGGACGGTGAGAAGAGAAGAGGGGAAGTATGTGTTTGTGGTAGGCACACTTGGCTAGAGAGGTATGTCGACCGGTGTGCCGGAAAGAAGGAGCCGGGGGGCTACACACACCATGGGTGAACGACCTAAAGAGAAATAACGAACGTGCACAATGGAGGGGATTCTGAGGGAGGGTGAGAGGGGGGCGGGCGTGTGCATGCACGATAGAAAGTTAGCCCTAGCTAGCTACAAAGAGAAGAGGATCGTGAAGGTGTAAAATACGAACAAAGATCATAATTCATTATAAAAAAGTGGATACAGATACTTGAAGAAGACATCATAATGTAGAACATTGATTATAATTTGGGCTAATGTGTGGCTTTTGCAGCTCAAGGCTAAAGACTTGTCATAATGTAGGGGGCAGGGCACTATACTTTGTGTGATAAAAACTGTGTACATATGGAACATGGTTTAGATTATGAATATCTAGTTAGTACATCAAATGTACTATTATTTGGAATCAACATCAAGTGTATTAAAAAATGTATTCGAGTTCATATAGTACAGATAGTTCATATCTATCTCTATAGTAATCATGTGGTGTGTTGCTAAGGTAATACACGAATGATGGTTGAAGTTGGAAACAATCATGATTGTAGATTCTTATTGAAATAGAGAAATGAATTCAAATTTAGTTCAAATTGCAGCGGTAGTATAGACATTTGGAATGCACTAAAATGTTGGTATGAGTAGGTTACATGCATTATATAGCCAACGAAAAAATTTAATTGGACATAACATGGATTCATAGCTTTGAATATCATTTGTATAGTAAAACGAGACAAGGCTCTCTCTTTGTGTGGTGTGAATAGTTTTATTTTTTTGCTTTTTTCGTTGAGGGAAGTGCAAATTGATTTGGTGCGTACAAGTACAATATTACACGTTAGACTTGTCCCTAAAATTCAACCCGCGCCTTGTTATATCCTGAAAATTCAGATATCGTGCTCCCAAAACTCGTGCCTTCGCAACCCGCACCTTGCTATCCCGAAATTACAATGCGCGCGAAAACTTCCTCCAGCTGCCAAATCCCGACATGCGAAATCCCCCTTCTAACCCTGAGCCGAAAGGGCCGCTAGATCACTCGATGGGGGTACTTTTGTAACACACCCTACATTTTGGACAAATGCGTCCCTAAGTCATGGTTCCCCCCTCCCATCGCCTCCTTTTCTCCATTCGAAATCCCAGGCTGCCATAACCTCTCCACTCCAGCCGCGAAACCCCACCCTCCTCTGTCCGCCACCTCACCGCTGCCCAGTCAGAGCCTCTTCCCCGACGATGTCGTCCACCGCAACAGCTCGACGTCCCTCATCCACCTCCCCCGGATAAGGATCCGTCATCCATATTGTCGTCCCGCCGGTTCAGCCGCCCCGTCCTCCATCTCCAAGGAGCTGCTCCAATGATTGCCTCGTCTATCGCGGCTACTCCATCCCCACAGTACCGCCTTAACCCGCTCCACTGGAACCGCAACATCCTCACCGACTCCTCAGACGAAGCCGAGGCCTACTCGGCGCCGCCAAAGAGGTTGTACACTCATCACATCGCACCTGCTCCTTAACTCGACCTCCCAGGACCGACGGTGCTCCATCCTGCACCCCGATGGAGCGACTACCTCGAAGCCGGCGCCGCGGGTGACATCTCCATGGCGGATCTCGCCAGTGCGAGGCCCCTTCGGCGGTGGTGGCCATACCAGCCAGATCTGCTCCTGCTGCTCTGGCTCTCGCTTGCTCACGCTGCTGCTTTGGCTCTCGCCCGCTCGCTCGTGCAGCTGATGTTGCTCCGGCTCTCGCTCGCTCGCTCACACTGCTGCTGCTCTCCCCCTCGCTCGTGTTGCTGCTCTGCTCCGATTTAGCTACACTTTAGTCGACTGAATCGACTTTTGGGTCAGTCGATTTTCAGGGGATGGGGGGGCTCGCTGGAGTTAAGGAAGAATCACCCGCAGCGGGGAGGGGGGCTTGTCGGAGAGGTACCCCACTATCTATCTTAGGGTTTAGGGTGGGGGCGGTGGTCGCCGGCGGTGGGGGCATGGTGGTGGGGCGGTGGCATGGGGATCGCTGAAGAAAAAACTTGGCGGGGGGGGGGGGGGGGGCTAGAGGGATGGTCGAGGCGGTGGCAGACCGGTGGTGGGGAGTTGTTTCGGGGCGGCGAGGCGGCGGCGGACCGGCGGTGGGGAGTTGTTTCGGGGCGGCGAGGTGGCGCGGGGGGCGGCGGTTGGCCGGTGGTGGCTGGCGGCTTAGGGGGTGCAGGTTGAAGATGAACTGCAGGCCCTCCCTAAACTACATGTGAAGTGCCTCTCTGCTACCATTGCGTTCAGTTTCGACACTAACATTTAGATTCCACAGTAAATTTTAGTTTCGATAGTTAAGTTCAGAGTCAACAGTTTTCACCTCATCTGTTGTAGTCAGGTGGTTTTTTGGTGATGTAAATTTTACGAGCATAATTGGTTTGGTGCCAAAAATAGGCATGCTAATGTTTGACATTGTGCCAAATATTGGCTACTACTTGGTTGTTACCGAGTTGTCTTGCCTATCTCACATAAAGTTGCCAATATTTGGCAAGTCTTGGTATTGCCAATATTTGGCAATTCCAACATTTGGCTAGCCAAATATTGGTAGCAAACCAATCATGCTCTACATCTATCACTTTTTGGCAATGTATTCTACATCATCTATAGGAGATGCTATTAGAATCCCACTTGAGATTAACGATGTGTGTCTTGTGCTGCTTCAGCCTCGACGTCTTACGGCTCACCGGAGCTGCTCCAACGACGGAACTATCCATCACAACCGAGAAGTGCCCTCGACGCCGTCTACAGATTCCTCAGATCTTCCTCCACACCTCCGATAGCCACCTCTGACTCAACTTCTCCAGCGACCAACCCAATGATGCTGAGGTCGACACGGCAAAGACAAACAGGTTGTACACTTGTCGCATCACTTATTACTCTGCATTCATGTCGGTCCATTAGGGCTATTTTGGTTCAATGGAAAAACATAGCAATAGGAAATTTTCCTATGGCGCTCTACTATTCAATTATTCATGCATTTTGTTGAAATGAATGGAGCGAAACATCCACTTGGACCTAATTTTCAAAATCCTATGCATGAAAACAAGACCAAGTGCATTAGTGGCAGAATAACATTCTAACTGTACACGCTTTCATATGGTTTCACTTTATTTTGGCCATGTTTCTTTGCATTCCTCTACTCTTCCAATTCCTGTGAACCAAACACCCAAGTTGACAGAAATCCTGTGTTTACAAATGTTGTGTTTACCGTGTGTATTCCTATCCTATTCCGGTGTTTTTCCTATCCCTGTGTTTTTAGAATCATGCAAGCCAAATGAGCCCTTATAGAATTACTTCAGTTGCAGGTAGGTGTCAAAGAAAACTCTGTGTGGTTTGTCCTGCTCCTGCCGTGATGCCGTCTACCTCACCTGAGCTGCTCCATCGACAGAAGCATCCACCAAACCAGACATCACAACTCATGACCGTCTTTCACTGCCTCAGATCTCCTTTCCTGCCACCGGCACCCACCGCAACGGTATCTCCATCATCGACTCAGCAGATGAACCTGAGGAGTACATGGGTCCACAAGAGAGGCCGCACTCTTTTGTTTCTTCTTTGCTTATGCATTTCTTAAAATTACCTGCTACTTTATCGTCATGTTCACCTCTTAGACTGCAAGTCAGGTCCAAATTAATGTTCAAACTTGAGTTCTAAATTAGTTGTGGGGCACATATCGAGGAAGCAATGAATAGTATCTCTGTCTAACATCTGGTTCACCTAGGGTATGCCTATGTTGTTCATCTTGGGTGGAAAACAAATAGTAAAGCAATCATCATCTGTCTTTTTATTAAATTAAAGCAATCATCAGCCTGCTATCATTATTTCTGGATCCATCCACTGGTTGCTACCATCACTCTAGATTTTTGCATGCTCTCCTTATATAATCTCACCATATTTTTTTCGTATGCATGTTAGATATTGTACACAGTCATGTTGAACATGTAGAGAAAAAAGAAGAGTTTTGCGCGGCAATACAATGTCATGCAGACATCGCTCCATGGTGGGTTCAATGGCAAACCCTCCACCCTTCTCCAGATTGTAATCCAGAGGAAGATATCTGTTCTGAGGCGGATTCAGACGCAACTGACCACTCCTATTTACCCCCAAGGTGTTTGCTCTACCTTGGCATAATGATGGTAGTCATATCATGCATATGTTTCCTTGCATTGCCTACTTTTGACATCATATATGTCATCTGCTTAGTTTAGACATGTTCTGTAATGCCACCTGGAATTATGTAGTCTCATGTCTTTTAGCCAGCCATAATATATGTGAAATGTGTAATGCCATCCTATTTAACCAGGCATCATATATTTGAATGATATCTTGCCCATCCTTTTCTTCTTTACATTTCCATTTGTCGACAATGTTTGTACATTAAACTACTCTTCCTGTGAATCAACCATTTGAGTGGGAGATGGAAAAATCTGGAGTGAAAACAAGGCCTTTAGAGCACACAGTGGGATATGTCTCCATCGTATCTACTTTTCCAAACACTTTTGCCCTTGTTTTGGACTCTAACTTGCATGATTTGAATGGAACTAACCCAGACTGACGTTGTTTTCAGCAGAATTGCCATGGTGTTATCTTTGTGCAGAAATAAAAGTTCTCGGAATGACCTGAAAATCAACGGAGAATATTTTTGGAATATACAAAAAATACTGGCAAAAGAATCAATGTCAGGGGGCCCACACCCTGTCCACGAGGGTGGGGGCGCTCCCCGTGCCTCGTGGGCCCCCTGATGCTCCATCGACCTCAACTCCAACTCCATATATTCACGTTCGGGGAGAAAAAATCAGAGAGAAGGATTCATCGCGTTTTACGATACGGAGCCGCCACCAAGACCTAATCTCTCCCGGGACGGCTAATCTGGAGTCCGCTCGGGGCTCCGGAGAGGGGAATCCGTTGCCATCGTCATCATCAACCTTCCTCCATCACCAATTTCATGATGCTCACCGCCGTGTGTGAGTAATTCCATCGTAGGCTTGCTGGACGATGATGGGTTGGATGAGATTTATCATGTAATCGAGTTAGTTTTGTTAGGGTTTGATCCCTAGTATCCACTATGTTATGAGATTGATGTTGCTATGACTTTGCTATGCTTAATGCTTGTCTCTAGGGCCTGAGTGCCATGATTTCAGATCTGAACCTATTATGTTTTCATGAATATATGTGAGTTCTTGATCCTATCTTGCAAGTCTATAGTAACCTATTATGTGTTATGATCTGTTAACCCCGAAGTGACAATAATTGGGATACTTACCGGTGATGACCGTAGTTTGAGGAGTTCATGTATTCACTAGGTGTTAATGCTTTGGTCTGGTACTCTATTAAAAGGAGGCTTTAATATCCCTTAGTTTCCAATAGGACCCCACTGCCACGGGAGGGTAGGACAAAAGATGTCATGCAAGTTCTTTTCCATAAGCACTTATGACTATATTCGGCATACATGCCTACATTACATTGATGAACTGGAGCTAGTTCTGTGTCACCCTATGTTATAACTATTGCATGAGGAATCGCATCTGACATAATTATCTATCATCGATCCAATGCCTACGAGCTTTTCATATATTGATGTTCGCTTATTTACTTTTCTGTTGCTACTGTTACAATCACTACAAAACCAATACCATTACTTTTGCCACTGTTACCGCTACTATCATATTACTTTGCTACTAAATACTTTGCTACAGATATTAAGTCTTTCAGGTGTGGTTTAATTGACAACTCAACTGTTAATACTTGAGAATATTCTTTGGATCCCCTTGTGTCAAATAAATAAATTTGGGTTTAATACTCTACCCTCGAAAAGTGTTGCGATCCCCTATACTTGTGGGTTATCAAGACTATTTTCTGGCACCGTTGTCGGGGAGCATAGCTCTATTCTTTGAGTCACTTGGGATTTATATCTGCTGATCACTATGAAGAACTTGAAAGATAAGAACCAAGATTTTTCCCTCAACTACGAGGGGAGGTAAGGACCTGCCATCTAGCTCTGCACTTGATTCACCTTCTTTTTTGAGTAAACTTGCGACACCTACTCCTGCTATTCATTCTGATATGTCACATGTTATTGATGATGCCACTTCTGCTTTGCATGATACTTATGATGAAACTACTTCTATGCTTGATAATACTGTGCCGCTAGGTGAATTTCTTGATGAACAACTTGCTAGGGTTAGAGAGAATGAAATTATTGAAACTGATAATATTGATGAAAGTGATGATGAAGATTCTCCCCCTAGATATAAATTGCCTATTGTGCCTGAGGGTTATGTTATGGATGAAGAAACTGCTAGAAATTTTTTAGCTTGCAATGATAGATATGATCTTAAGAAACTATTTGTTAAGCTTAAAGAAAAGTATTTGAATGCTAGAATGAAATATGAACCTGTTTTTGCTACTTCACCTATCTTTATTTCCAGTAAGGATTATGATTTCTCTATCAACCCTGAGTTAATTACTTTGGTTGAATCTGATCCTTTTTATGGCTATGAATCTGAAACTATTGTGGCACATCTTACTAAATTAAATGATATAGCCACCCTGTTCACTAATGATGAGAAAACTCCCTATTACTTTATCCTTAAGTTGTTTCCATTCTCATTAAAGCGTGATGCTAAAACATGGTTTAATTCTCTTGATCCTGGTTGTGTGCGTAGTCCCCAGGATATGATTTATTACTTCTCTGCTAAATATTTCCCCGCTCGTAATAAACAAGCTGCCTTAAGGGAAATATATAATTTTGTGCAAATTGAACAAGAGAGTCTCCCACAAGCTTCGGGGAGGCTTGTCCAATTACTTAATGCTTTGCCTGATCATCCTCTCAAGAAAAATGAAATACTTGATATCTTTTATGAGGGACTAACTGATGCTTCTAGAGACCAACTGGATAGTTGTGTTGGTTGTGTTTTGAGGGAAAGAACTAATGATCAAGCTGAATTGCTATTGAATAATATGTTGAGTAATGAAAATGATTGGACACTTCCTGAACCAACTCCTAAGCCAACTCCGAATAAAAGGGGTATTCTATTTCTCAGTCCTGAAGATATGCAAGAGGCAAAGAAATCTATGAAAGAAAAAGGTAGTAAAGCTGAAGATGTTAATAATTTACCACCTATTGAAGAAATACATGGTCTTGATAACCCGACACGGGTAGTAAAGGTAAATTCTCTCAATAGATTTTATAAATGTGAAATCCCGTCTTCTAAAATTTCTAGCCAATGCTTGGATGAGTTTGATGACTTTATGGTTAGACAAGAAGACTTCAATGCTTATGTTGGTAGACAATTGAAACGTAATGCTTATATGATTGAACACTTGAGTGATTATATGTCTAGAGCTAAAGGTGAACTTAAACTCATTAGTAAACATGCTTCTATGATTACCACTCAAGTAGAACAAGTACTAAAGGCTCAAAATGATTTGCTCAATGAATTAAATAATAAGAAAAATGATAATGCTGTTAGAGTTATGACTAGAGAGGGTAAAATGACTCAGGAACCTTTGTATCCTGAGGGTCACCCCAAGATAATTGAGCAAGATTCTCAGAGAACTAATGTTGATGCACCTAGTTCTTCTAAGAAGAAGAAAAAGAAAAATGATAGGACTTTGCATGCTTCTAGTGAACCTATTGTTGACACACCTGAGAATCCCAATGATATTTCTATTTCTGATGCTAAAACACAATATGGTAATGAACATGAACCTAGTGATAATGTTAATGATGATGTTCATATTGATGCTCAACCTAGCAATGACAATGATGTAGAGATTGAACCTGCTGTTGATCTTGATAACCCACAATCAAAGAATCAACGTTATGATAAGAGAGACTTTGTTGCTAGGAAGCACGGTAAAGAAAGAGAACCATGGGTTCAGAAACCCATGCCTTTTCCTCCTAAACCATCCAAGAAAAAGGATGATGAGGATTTTGAGTGCTTTGTTGAAATGATTAGACCTATCTTTTTGTGTATACATTTGACCGATATGCTTAAAATGAACCCTTATGCTAAGTATATGAAAGATATTGTTACTAATAAAAGAAAGATAGGGAAAGCTGAATTTTCCACCATGCTTGCTAATTACACTTTTAAGGGTGGAATACCAAAGAAACTTGGAGATCCAGGAGTACCAACTATACCATGCTCCATTAAAAGAAACTATGTTAAAACTACCTTATGTGATCACGGAGCCAGTGTTAGTGTTATGCCTCTCTCTTTATATCATAGACTTTCTTTGAATAAGTTGACACCTACTGAAATATCCTTGCAAATGGACGATAAATCAACTACTATACCTTTCGGTATTTGTGAGAATGTGCCTATTGTGGTTGCAAACGTTACTATTTTAACAGACTTTGTTATTCTTGATATTCCCGAGGACGATAGTATGTCTATTATTCTTGGAAGACCCTTTTTGAATACTACAGGGGCTGTTATTGATTGCAACAAAGGCAATGTCACTTTTCATGTTAATGGTAATGAGCATATGGTACACTTTCCGAGGAAACAACCTCAAGTCCACAGTATCAGTCCAATTGGAAAAATTCAAACAATTACTATTGGAGGTTTTGAATTTCCTCTTCCTACTGTCAAGAAGAAATATGATATTCTTATTGTTGGGGATGTGCATATCCCCGTTGAGGTAACCTAGTGTTATTCGAAAATTCTTCGGTTTCATGTTATTCGAAATGAGTTTGTTAACAAGACTTGATCAACCTTGTTAGTGGATTCCTTTTGATGAGCATGAGATGGATGAAGTTAGAAAGCACAACTCTCTGTACCCTCTTTTTACTTTCTATTATTTAGGTTAAATAAAGCAAAAATAGTATTTTCTGTCTGTTTTCTGAATTATCCTTGCAATAAAAATACCCTGAAAATAAAAGTTCTCCAAATGTCCTGAAAATTTAATATGATTTTTTCTAGAATATTTAAGAATTATTGGCACTGAGAACACACCAGGGGGACCCACCATGTGCCCACGAGGGTGGAGGGCGTGCCCTACCCCCTGGGCGCGCCCCCTGCCTCGTGGACCCCACGTGGGCCCCCTCCACTTATTCTTGCACCCACACACTTCGTCTTCCTCCAGAAACAATCATCCACCAGCTCAAACCCGACTTCTAGCTCATCTTGCTACCATTTTCGATCTCCTTGCTCAAAGCTCCATTCACAAAACTGCTTTGGGGGATTGTTCTTCGGTATGTGACTCCTCCAATGGTCTAATTAGTTTTTGTTCTAGTGCTTTACTTATTGCAAATTTTTGCTGCTTAGGTGACCCTGTTCTTGAGCTTGCATGTCAAATTTATGTGGTCAAAAGTAGTTCTAATGCATGATATGGCCTCTAGGCACTTGTAGGAGTAGTTTCTATCAATCTTGTTGAGTTTGGTTCACTTTTATTTTTTATGTTACTAAAAATTTCAGAAATTTTCAGATTAAGATGAAGAGATTTTTGAGGGGCTCTTCGAGCTGAAGCTCGATGGATAAGCAAAGTGAAGAAAATAAGAAGCCCAAATATAATCTCCCTCGCACTACGGAGGTTTGGCTGTGTGAATGGCCGTGTGAATGGCCTTGTGATGAGTTCTTGAGAGAAGCCGGGATTTATGAAGATTTTTATTATTTGGCTGAGAATGCAGGCCTCAACGACTTCCTCCACGACCAGTGTGAACAGTATCTCCTACTCACCAATATTTTTGTGCAAAATTTTCATTTCCATGCTAGGAGATCGCCACCTTTGGTGGAATTTTATTTATATGATGAGCATAAGGAGATGTCACTTTATGATTTATGCCGAGTTTGTAGGATACCCTTTGAGGGCAGCATAGAGGAACCACATCGTAATGATGTGGAGGGATTTATTGATATGATTGTTGTAGGGGAAACAAGGAAAGTTTCCGATGCAAGAATCACTAGCATACATTTTCCTGTTCTACGTTACTTCACAATATTTGCTAGTAGATGCTTAATTGGTCGCGGGAACTATGGAAATCTTAGTGCCCCTGATATTGTTATTTTGTGCCATGCTTTGTTTCGTGATACCACTTTTAGTTTAGGCGCTATTGTTGCTAAACGGTTAAATCTAAACCGTACAAAGGGTCCCGTCTTAGGGGGCATCTTCACCTCGCGCCTTGCTGCACACTTTAACATACCTATTAGGCATTATGAGAAAGAGGAAAAGTTGTCACCTCATATTTTTCTAGATTATAAGAGTATGGTAGCACATGATTTTATTGTTAAGAATAAGAAGAAGTTGTTTAACTGTAGACTGATATTTGATAAATACTACTTTGAGACTATTACCTTGCCGGCTCCTTCTTTGTTCAACATATTTTTAGGCATGTACCTTGTTCTGCCGGAGGCCATTCATGCATACCGAAGCATGACATCAGCTCTAGAGGCCAAGCCGGAGCCACCACTTGATCCTCACCGCCAGTCTGTTTATCAGTGGGATCCGAAGGAGATCGCCAACCAGTGGAATCTTGAGGATCCTCCCTAGTACACCGGAGAGGGCAGCTTCGATTCGTGCGCATAGACCAACTTAGGCCAAAAGCCTAAGCTTGGGGGAGTACGTATTTCTCACCGACATTACATTCATGTTCACACACTCATGCCAGTTGTCGGTGCTCATACTTTTTCATTGTATCATCCATGCCAGTTTATTTTCTTTTTTAGCTTTCTTCTTGTGTGTTTGAAAAACCTTAAGAAAAACCAAAAAATTAGTTGTAGCTTTTAGCTACTCTACTTTACATGCCTGTAGTAGCAGTAATTAAAAACAAAACCCAAAAAGATTTCTCGTTCTTCTTTTGCTTTTTGGGAGCTTTCCCGTGTAAATAGTTTTGTTTCTTTTCTTTTTCTTTGGGGGGGGGGTCGAGAGGAGAAGACCTTGATGAAAATGTTGAGTGGCTCTCTTATGCATTATTGTTGATCTAACAAAGAGCCCATATTACCTTGTCTTCTCCCTTGAATTGAATGCTTGCAGATTCTAACTTAGTCCAATGCACGTGCACTATTATTATTATCCACACTATTCGGTTGTGCAAGTGAAAGGCAATAATGACGATATATGATGGACTGATTGAGATGAGAGAAGCTGGTATGAACTCGACCTCTCTTGTTTTTGTAAATAATTAGTTCATCGTTCCTGATTCAGCCTATTATGAATGAAACATGTTTGCAATGACAATTAGAGACTATAGTTGCTCATGCCATGCTTAAGTAGCTAGGAGTTTATAATGGTTTACCTTGCGTTCCAACATGCTATTAAAATGGTTGTGATGTGGTATGATAGGGTGGTATCCTCCTTTGGACGATTCGAGTGGCTTGACTTGGCACATGTTCATGCATGTAGTTGAAACAAAATCAACATAGCCTCTACGATATTTATGTTCATGGTAAATTTTATCCTACTCATGCTTGCATTCAGTGTTGATTAATTGTAATGCATGTTCATGACTGTTGTCGCTCTCTAGCTGGTCGCTTCCCAGTCTCTTTCTAGCCTTCACTTGTACTAAGCGGGAATACTGCTTGTGCATCCAATTCCATAAACCCCAAAAGTTATTCCATATGAGTCTACCATACCTTCCTATATGCGGTATCTACCTTCCGTTCCAAGTAAATTTGTATGTGCAAAACTCTAAACCTTCAAATGAAATTCTGTTTTGTATGCTCGAATAGCTCATGTATCAACTAGGGATGTCTGTATCTTCCATGCTAGGCAGGTTATTCTCAAGAGGAGTGGACTCCGATCCTCACTCACAAGAAAATGGCTGGTCACCGAGATGCACAGTCCCATGCTCAAGCCAAATCAAAATAATTGCAAACAAAACTCCCCCATGATTGTTGTTAGTTGGAGGCACCCGTTGTTTCGGGCAAGCCATGGATTGATGCTTGTTGGTGGTGGGGGAGTATAAACTTTACCATTCTGCTTGGGAACCGCCTATAATGTGTGTAGCATGGAAGATATCGAGATCTCTCGGTTGTTATGTTGAAAATGAAAGTATACCGCTCAAAATATTATTCATCTCTATTTCAAAACCGAGCTCTGGCACCTCTACAAATCCCTGCTTCCCTCTGTGAAGGCCCTATCTATTTACTTTTATGTTGAGTCATCATCCTCTCATTAAAAAGCACCAGTTGGAGAACACCGCTGTCATTTGCATGTATTATTATTACTTTACATTGAGTATGACTGGATCTCTTTTACCATGAATTACAATTTCCAGTCAGCCCTTGATCTTCAGGGGTTCTCTGCATTTATGTTTTGCAATCTCAGAAAGGGCTAGCGAGATACCATCTTGTTATATCATATTATGATTGTTTTGAGAAAGTGTTGTCATTCAAGATTTACTATTATTGCTCGCTAGTTGATTATGTCATTGATATGAGTAAACATGAGACTTAAATGTTATTGTGAATATGGTTAGTTCATAATCTTTGCTGAAAATTTGAATGCTGGCTTTACATATTTACAACAACAAGAGCAAACAGAGTTTGTAAAAGTTTTTCTTTATCACTTTCGGTTTATCAACTGAATTTCTTGAGGACAAGCAAAGGTTTAAGCTTGGGGAGTTGATACGTCTCCATCGTATCTACTTTTCCAAACACTTTTGCCCTTGTTTTGGACTCGAACTTGCATGATTTGAATGGAACTAACCCGGACTGACGCTATTTTCAGCAGAATTTCCATGGTGTTATTTTTGTGCAGAAATAAAAGTTCTCAGAATGACCTGAAAATCAACGGAGAATATTTTTGGAATATATAAAAAATACTGGCGAAAGAATCAACGTCAGGGGGCCCACACCCTGTCCACGAGGGTGGGGGCGCGCCCAGCCCCCCTAGGCGCACCCCCTGCCTTGTGGGCCCCCTGACGCTCCACTGACCTCAACTCCAACTCCATATATTCACGTTCGGGGAGAAAAAATAAGAGAGAAGGATTCATCGTGTTTTACGATTAGGATCCACCGCCAAGCCCTAATCTCTCTCGAGAGGGCTGATCTGGAGTCCGTTCGGGGCTCCAGAGAGGGGAATCCGTCACCATCGTCATCATCAACCTTCCTCCATCACCAATTTCATGATGCTCACCGCCGTGTGTGAGTAATTCCATCGTAGGCTTGCTGGACGGTGATGGGTTGGATGAGATTTATCATGTAATCGAGTTAGTTTTGTTAGGGTTTGATCCCTAGTATCCACTGTGTTCTGAGATTGATGTTGCTATGACTTTGCTATGCTTAATGCTTGTCACTAGGGCCCGAGTGCCATGATTTGAGATCTGAACCTATTATGTTTTCATGAATATATGTGAGTTCTTGATCCTATCTTGCAAGTCTATAGTCACCTATTATGTGTTATGATCCATTAACCCCGAAGTGACAATAATCGGGATACTTACCGGTGATGACCGTAGTTTGAGGAGTTCATGTATTCACTAAGTGTTAATGCTTTGGTTCGGTACTCTATTAAAAGGAGGCCTTAATATCCCTTAGTTTCCAATAGGACGCCGCTGCCACGGGAGGGTAGGACAAAAGATGGCATGCAAGTTCTTTTCCATAAGCATGTATGACTATATTCGGAATACATGCCTACATTACATTGATGAACTGGAGCTAGTTCTATGTCACCCTATGTTATAACTATTGCATGAGGAATCGCATCCGACATAATTACTCATCACCGATCCAATGCCTATGAGCTTTTCATATATTGATCTTCGTGTATTTACTTTTCCGTTGCTACTGTTACAATCACTACAAAACCAATACCATTACTTTTGCCACCATTACCGCTACTATCATATTACTTTGCTACTAAATACTTTGCTGCAGATATTAAGTCTTTTAGGTGCGATTGAATTGACAACTCAACTGTTAATACTTGAGAATATTCTTTGGCTCCCCTTGTGTCGAATCAATAAATTTGGGTTGAATACTCTACCCTCGAAAAATGTTGCAATCACCTATACTTGTGGGTTACCACAATGCTACATGTCGAAGCAGATCTCTTGTTGAGTCCTGATAGCCCCTTAGAGATGGATTCAGAGACAGATGACCAGTCATATTCCCCCACCAAGGTGTATGGTTGTAACATCCCAAAATTCTAAATTTAGGAATGTTATAATAAATAGATAGATTGATTGATTGTTTGATTGTTGTGTGATTGATTGAGTGAAATTTGAAACTTTTTGAAAGTTGAATGAGAGGGAATAAAAGGACTTTCCCAAACTTTCACCTTTTACATTTTGATCTTCGTGAATTCAAATTCTTTTCAAATACAAAACCCTCGAGAGAAGATGACATGACTTCTACCATTTAAATAAATGAAAAGGGTTTTGAAAAGATTTGAATTTCATTTGGAAATATTTTTAATTCAGAAACTTCAAGCAACTCAATGATTTTCATGAGAGAAGATAAAATGACTTCTTCAAATTATATGAAATATGAGTTGGGAGTTTAAAAGGATCAAAATTTAAAATCCTTTTGAAATTATTTTCAATTTGGAGTTATTTGGGTTTTATTCAAATTATTTTTCTCCAAAAATAAAATATACGGAAAATAGGGTAACATGATTCCCTACATCAGAAAATTGGAGAGAAATAAATTTGAATTAATTTTGGTATTTTTATAATGATTTTTTATTGGATTTTATTAGACTAGTAGCACTCTTTGAATTATTTGAATTTGTGAGTATTTTATTTGATCTTACAAAAATGCTTAGTTTGTAGGAAATCTTTTTCTGAAATTTTTGATATATTACATGCCTATATAATATTTTTAATTATTTCGTTTTTATTATTGTGATTGTGTGGAAAAATGTTTTTTTAAAACCTTCGGACCGACCGGACCGGGCCAGCCCACGCCGCTCGTCCCCGAGCTCGGGAAGAAGTCCCGAGCGAGCATGCCAGCGCCACCGCCGTGCTCCGCCCGGCCTCTCCCCGCCACCTCTCCTGCCCCCTCCTGCACGCCAGCTCGCCCCCCACTCCCTCCATAAATAGTGCACCCCTCGCCCCGCGCCGCTCCTCGCATCCCGCCTCGCCACCGCCGCCTCCACGCGCAGACCCGCCGCCGGCGCGCCCTCGCCGCCGCCGAGATCTACCGCCGCCTCGCCTCATCGCCGCCTCCTTGCCGCGCCGCCGCCCGCTAGCGCCACTGCCTGCCGCGCCGCGCCGCACCCCGCCGGCTGCCGTCGCTTGCTGCCGTGCCGGAGCCGCCGTCTCGCCGCGCCGCCCCGTCAGAGTTAACCGCCGCCGTCACCGGACTTTTCCCTCGAACCGGTATAAACCTAATTAACCTACCCCAGTTTTTCTTTGGTTTTTTTATATATAGATCGGTTTTTCTTTTAGACTGGCTTTTATATTTTAGGTTAGTTATTTTGTGAGCGTTCCTTAGCTAGGGTTAGGCAGCGAATGGATTTTCATCTGTTAGTGTTCTCCATCGAACGTTCGGTATTTAAGTTTTTCTTTTTCTGTTTTAATTCTGGCTAGGGACCTATCCGTGAATTCTTTTCTTACAGATTAGTCCCCCTGCTTCAAATGATCACTACTTTTTACCCGTTTATCCAAATCCAACGAAACCAACTCCCACTTCTTCGTTATGATCCCCTCTTTCCAATAATCCAACTTAAACATATTTTTTAAAATTTTAAATTTTCAATTCAAACTATTTTGTATTTGAACTTCGTTTGATCATAACTTGAGCTTCGTAGCCCTGTTTGAGTTGATTCTTTTTGCAAATCGAAGCTCTTGACCTAAACTTTCTGATAAGGCCAAATTCACTTAATTTTGGTACTGTTAGAAATTGTTTTATGTTGCAAGAGTTATTTGCTTGGTTTTGACGTTTTTCGAATTGTTTTCTTTGTTCTCTCCGATCTTTGAGTGATTGCTTATGTGTGGTTACTATTGCTTGCTTACGATAGATTGACCAGAGTGTGACGATCGAGTAGAACTATCAAGAGTTTTGAGTGTGAATCATCTTCATCAACATTGTAGGCAAGTTCAAACTTTGATCATATCCCTTTCATACCCAGTTTTTATGCATTAGTTTCACCCTCAAACATTGCATGAGTAGGATTGATAACATGTGGGTATCAGGAAGTAGTTGATGAGGTAGGAACCTATTGCCCTGCATTCAAACCTTGGGAGTTACTATTATGTTATGCTTATATTGCCATGCTATGCTCGTAGATGTGGGTTGGTTTTGAGAGTATTCATGACAGATGTGAGATTGTTAATTAATGCTTTACTTAAGGTGGCAACTTTAACACACATCTGGGTGGATTGAGGCACCTAGGTATTCCAGTGATTGCCTGTTTAGGCACCTGGGTATTCCAGCAATTGCCTGTTTTTCTTTATGGACCGCCACCCAGGCTCAAAGGGATCATGAGATTATTCATACTAGAAACTTCCGTGTGCAGCCACAAGCTACTATGGGCTCTAGCATAGTTGATTAAGTCGGGCGAACTCTTACAGTGGTAGACTAGCAGATATAGGGGAAAGTAGGTGTAACGGTCTACCTGATCATAAGGTGCTAGCGCTTCTGAAAGACTATGTCTCGGTCATCCGTTTCTCAAACACCATGTAGTGCGAGAATCCTGATGGAGGAGATCGAGTCTTGTGGGGAAAAGTGTAACATCCCAAATTTTCAATTTGGAATGTTATACATTAGATCATCACTGCATATCATATTTTATTTGCTTTTGGTTTGATCCTAGAAATTCTACGCAACTCAAGGACCCCCGGAGAGAGTTGGGGATTTCGTTATTTTCATATTTGAGTTTTCTCAAATTTTGAAAGTAGGATCATTTGATTTTAATTATTTTATCTTCAATTATTTCTATTTATAAAAATATGAGAGAGGGAATAAAATGACTTTCCCAAAATATAGAAATATTGAGGATTTAATAATAAAATCAAATAAGATTTTATTTCAGAGTTATTGCTATTTTATTTGAATTTAGGAAAAATGTGCGTTTTTCAAAATTGCATTTAGGCCCCAAATAAATGTTCATCTTGTCCGGCTTAAATTTAGGAGTCGGGGAAAATTTATTTCGGGATTTTAGGAGTCCGTTTAGTATTTCTTTTATTTTTTTTTCTGTGTGTAATTATTTATAAAAAAACGCGAACCGACTTTGGGCCGTGTTCGGCTAGGACTCTGGCCGGCTTGGCCTTTATAAGGCGCCACCCCCGAGACTGTCAGCCCAAGCCGCACCGCGCCAAAACCCTAACGCTAGCCCCGCTGCCGCCGCCGTCGGACCCCGCCGCCCGAGCCGCCGCCGCTCGCCGTCCCGCCGCCGCCGCCTCGTCCCGCCGACCCCGCCGCCCGCCGCTGGAGCCGCCCCGCCGAGGTTGACCACCGCCCCGCCGCCGGCGGTTTTCGTTCGGTTTTTTTAGATCCGTTTTTTTATTTAGATCGGTTTATTTCCAATTTAGTTTTTAGCGAGCGTTCGCTCGTTGGTTCGTTTTAACGAACGCGTTCACCGTTTAGTTCCAAAAAACGAACGTTCGTTCGTTAATCTGTTCGTCGTTTTTCTTTTTTCTCGGGTTTTCCGCGATTATTTCTGATCGCGATTTCTGATCTGATTTTCGTTCTAGTATAACTTTTCGCTCGTTTATCGGAATCAGGCAATTCAAGCGCTTGGAGTTTCGTCTCAAAACCCTCTTTCCGTTTAGCACACTCAAACAAGTTTTTGCTTCTGTAAAATTTGACCTAGATCTAGATTAGTAAACGAAGTTTGTTTCTTTCGCCATTGGACTTTTGTTGCTTCGTTCGATTTGATTCTTTTTGCAAACCGGAGTTCTTAAGTTGAACTTTCTGGTTAGTTCTCTTATTTGAGTTTTACCTGTGCATTAGATGAGTACTTATTGATGCTTGTTTGTTTGCGATAGAGTACCCGGATTGCGCCGCTTGCTACTTCGAATCACTAGGTTTCGGGGATCATCAGCAAGGCAAGTAACACTTTGATCATACCTCTTTCTTGCCCATTTTTATTGCATTAGATCAATCCTCAAACATTGCATGATTAGGATCTAATTAAATTGTGGGTTTTGGGAACTAGATGAGGTAGTACCTATTACCTGTTTTACTATCAAACCTTTGGGAGTTACTTCTACGTTTGCTTATATTGCCCTGCTATGCTAGTAGGCGTGGGTTGGGTGAGTGTATCCATGACAGATGTGAGATTGTTAAATTAATGGTTTATTTAAGGTGGCAACTTAAACACACATCTGGGTGGATTGAGGCACCTGGGTATTCCAGCGATTGCCTGTTTTTCTTTATGGACCGCCACCTAGGCTCAAAGGGATCATGAGATTATTCATACTAGAAACTTCTGTGTGCAGCCACAAGCTACTATGGGCTCTAGCATAGTTGACAAAGTCGTGCAAACTGTTACAGTGGTAGACTAGCAGATGTAGGGGATGTTGGTTGGTACTGTCTACCCGATCGTAAGGTGCTAGCGCTTCTGAAAGACTATGTCTCGGTCATCTGTTTCTCAAACATCATGTAGTGCGAGAATCCCAACGGAGGAGATCGAGTCTTGTGGGGAGAAGTGCGCAAACCTCTGTAGAGTGTATAAACTAATCATGGTTAGCCGTTTCCCCGGTTATGGACGTCTGGAGTATCTTGTACTTGGATTATCATGTGAATCTCATCATGTTACTTTAATTGATTTGTTGGGTTTTAATGTTGATGTTTAATTGGGATTGAGAGGGTGTCTACACTCTCAATGTTTAACAACCACCTTGATAGTTAAGTAAAATTTATTCCTTTGTAGTAGGGAAAAATTGGCTTTATGCAAAAACTGTAACCATAGAGCTTTCCACCAGCCATATATGCATGTAGTATAGCCTTACTCTTTCATTACTCTCTATGTGTTACTTTGCCAGCAAATTCCATGTGCTGACCCGTTTTCGGGCTGCAACGTTCATGTTGCAGACTTTTCAGACGACGAGTAAGGTGCCTTTAGGTCGTTGTTCTATACTCAGTGATGCCATTGGAGTTGTTGGACTCACTTATCTTCCAAGACTTCCGCTGTTATCGTTATTAGATGGCCTTAAGCCATATTTATTGTAATAAGTTCTCTTTTGAGACATTCGATGTAATAAGTGTGTGATTGCTACTCTATTATAAATCCTTCAAGTACTGTGCGTGTCAGCATTACTGATCCAGGGATGACACTAATGCACAGAGATCAGACTGGTTGAGGTCTGGTCGCTACAAGATGGTATCAGAGCACACGCTGACTGTAGGACAGGACCACTAAGCTAAAGCCCTAGATCACTACCCACTCTTCTCATTTTTGACTCCTCATCTTTTCTACTCTTTTAGGATGGCGGATGCAAGGAACAAGTTCACGCAACCGGATGAAGATACACCCTTTGGACGCCACCTGAAGGAAGTCACTAAGTACCTGAACATCGAAGTACCAAGCTTCACCGGAACCTACAACGCCACTTTACCTGAAGATGAGCATTGGATGATTCAAGTTCAAGTTCCCGGAAGGACATTCATTCCCTTCACTGAGCCCATAGAGTTTTCCTTTGATGCACCAACCTGGAGTCTAGGAAAGAGCATGGCAGCCCACATTGCTATGGGACGCATTGGAGAAGTTTACCGTAATGATCTCAAGGATACTACCTACCAGATTTGTGGGCGCCGAGATGAGCAATGGGAGATGATCAGCACCATGAAGGATAGATCAATTGCAGCTTTCATCCAGGAGTTAAATCAGCACATTCGACGCCAGGAGAACCAGATGTGCGCAGGCATGTTAGATCTGAAAAAGGCGATGACGATAATCACGGAGCTGGAGGAAGAACTCAAGGCTACACGTGAAGATTATATGGAGGAAATCGAAGTATTAGTGGAGAAGAATGATGACCTGACCAGGAAGCTAGGAGTTTTCTTGGGAGATCCCGCGCCAGGAGGAGAAGATGACGATTCCACTTGCCCAGATAACTACATCATCATTGACGACACCGACTCGGAACCAGACGATAGAGATGATGACTATGTTGATGAAGCTGGAGCAGATATCATGGAGTCTTCGTCAGAGCAGTTTTTCTAGTCGACCACCATAACAGTAGTAGTGTTCCACCATGTATATAGCATAGTCCAAGAACTTTTATAACGATAGTTCTAGATCGATTGTATGCCCTTGTTTGAATTGAATGAAGTGATTTTGTGTGCATTTTCCTCATGTGCATTTGGGTAGTGTTTTCTCTCTAGACCTCATTCTATTCTATATTCTCATCTTTTCTAAACCCTCAGATGCCTCCGAGACGTGACAATGGATTTTGTTTCCCACCGGAGCTCACTCAGTTGATCCAGCGGAATGCCTTGATGCAGTTGCTAGTCCAGAATCAGAATCAGGGGAACAACAACAACAACCCACCACCGCCACCACATGTTGATCACTTAACCCATTTTCTTAGGCTGAATTCGCCGGTGTTCTCCAGTAGCACCGAGCCGATAGTTGCAGATGATTGGCTCCGCAAGACAGCAAGGGAGTTGACCATGGCAGTATGCACAGATGCGGAGAGGGTGCGTTTTGCCGCACATCAGCTTGAAGGACCCGCAGCATCATGGTGGGAAAATTTCACAGCCACTTACCCTATCGACACTGTCACATGGGATCAGTTTCAGCAGGCTTTCCGTACTGCCCATGTTTCAGCAGGAGCTATGGCCATGAAGAAGCGTGAGTTTTGCAACTTGTGCCAAGGAGGACAGACAGTTGGCCAGTATGTGGATTACTTTAGTAAGCTAGCACATTATGCCCCAGATGACATTGCTACGGATGCAGCTAAGCAGGAGAAGTTTCTGGAAGGGCTGAATGATGAGTTGAGCATGCAGTTGATGGTAGCAAGCTTCAACAACTACCAGGAGTTGGTAGATTGTGCTCTTATGATTGAAGGGAAGCAGCAGCAGATTGAGAACCGCAAGAGGAAGTATGGACAAGAGAAGTACAATTCAGGAGCTCAGCAGAGGCCACGTTTTACCCCGAAATCGGGAGGACATTTTCAGCATACCCATGGAGGAGGAAGTTCGCATAATCATAATGGCCCCAAGAATGGTAATGGGAATGGAGGAAGCAATGGCCAGAACCGTACCAACCCATCAACCCCAGCCAAGAGAGACCTGAGCCAAGTCACTTGCTTTAAGTGCCAGAGGACCGAACATTATGCCAATGAATGTCCTGAATCCCAGAATGGAAATGGCAATGGAAGCTCTGGGAAGAAGCCGAACCCTTTCAATAGGGGACAGGTGAACCACGTTAACGTGGAGGAGTTTGAAGCTCAGCCAGATGCAGTAATAGGTAAGTTTTTGGTTAAGTCATTTACTGCACTCGTTCTTTTTGATACTGGTGCATCACATTCATACATCTCAAGGGGATTTGTGGATAAGTATAAACTGCCAACCCAAGCCCTTAGGTCACCCATGTTAGTAACCTCGCCTGGAGCAGAGTATATGGCTAGTCTATGGTGTGATCGGTTACCATTAAGGATTGGTAACTATGTATTTCCCTCGGACCTAATAGTATTGGAATCTCAAGGATTGGATGTGATATTAGGCATGGATTGGTTATCGAAGTATGGAGGGAACATTGAATGCGCCAGTAAGTCAATTTTGCTTACGACACCAGAAGGAAGAAGGATCAAGTATGTATCCCGGCATGTGCCTAAGAGGACTCAAGTAAATTCCTTATCAGGAGTTGTGTAGGAGGAAGTACCAGTGGTGAAGGATTTCCCTAACGTATTTCCAAAGGAGTTGCCAGGCATGCCACCGGATAGAGATATTGAGTTTTTGATTGAGCTTTTGCCAGGCACAGGCCAATATCTAAGAGACCATACAGGATGCCTGCAAAGGATTTGGAGGAGATTAAGAAGTAGATTAAAGAGTTACTGGATAAAGGTTATATTCGCCCAAGTTCTTCGCCTTGGGGATCGCCGGTACTTCTAGTGGAGAAAAAGGATGGATTGTTAAGGATGGTTGTTGACTATCGAGGATTAAATGAAGTAACAATCAAGAACAAGTACCCACTACCGATGATCAATGATCTGTTTGATCAATTGCAAGGAGCTAAGGTATTTTCCAAGATCGATCTGCGATTAGGATACCATGAGTTGAAGATTCGAGAACAGGATATACCTAAGACGGCTTTTACCACAAGGTATGGGTTGTACGAGTATACCATTATGTCATTTGGTCTGACTAACGCACCTGCCTATTTTATGAACATGATGAACAAAGTGTTTATGGAGTTTTTGGATAAATTCGTCATAGTGTTCATTGATGATATTCTGGTTTACTCGAAGAATGAAGAGGAGCATAAGGAGCATTTGCGCTTGGTACTTGAGAATCTCAGAGAACATCAGTTATATGCCAAGTCTAGCAAATGTGAGTTTTGGTTGAAGGAAGTTGGATTCCTCGAACATGTTATATCCGGAGAAGGTATAGCAGTAGATCCCACCAAGGTTGTCACTGTGACAAATTGGGAAGCACCAACAATTGTTGGAGAGATCCAGAGCTTTTCTTGGACTCATAGGATACTACCGAAGATTTATTGAAAATTTCTCGAAGATTGCGAAGCCTATGACGGAGTTATTGAAGAAGGATACCAAGTTCAAATGGACTGAGGAATGTGTGGCCAGTTTCCATGAGTTAAAGAAACGTTTGGTTACATCACCAGTGTTGATTTTGCCGGGTCAGAACAAGGATTATGAGGTGTATTGCGACGCTTCACGTCGAGGACTTGGAGCAGTGCTTATGCTGGAGGGAAGAGTTGTTTCATATGCCTCACGACAGCTTAAGCCTGATGAGTTGAATTATGCCACGCATGATTTGGATTTAGTAGCCGTAGTGCACGCCTTGAAGACTTGGAGACATTTTCTCATTGGAAACCATTGTGAGGTGTACACAGATCACAAGAGTTTGAAGTACATTTTCACACAGAAGGAGCTAAATCTCAGGCAAAGGAGATGGTTGGAGCTCATCAAGGACTATGATATGAGATTACATTATCATCCTGGAAAGGCTAACGTAGTAGCCGATGCGCTGAGCCGTAAAAGCCATGTCAACACACTAATGACGGGAGATTTATCGAAGGAGTTAGCCGAGGACCTTCGTGAGCTATGTTTGGAGATAGTTCCGAGAGGCTATGTAGCAGCATTGGAGATTCAGTCTACTTTGATGGATAAGGTCAGAGAAGCTCAGAAGACTGACAAGGAGGTTGCATCTATAAAGGAGAAGATGAGCAAAGGAAAAGTTAAAGGATTTCGTGAGGATGAGTATGATACCCTATGGTTTGAAGACCGTGTTTATGTGCCCAATGACCCGGAGATCAGGAAGTTAATTCTGCAGGAGGCCCATGATTCACCATATTCGATTCACCCAGGAAATACCAAGATGTATTTGGATTTGAAGGATACTTTCTGGTGGACCGGAATGAAGAAGGATATTACGGAGTATGTAGCAGTTTGTGATGTATGTCAGAGAGTAAAGGCAGAGCATCAGAAGCCAGCATGATTGCTGCAGCCATTCCCAATACCCGAATGGAAGTGGGATAAGCTAGGCATGGATTTTATCACAGGTTTGCCCAGAACTTGTTCAGGCTATGACTTGATTTGGGTTGTAGTCAATCGTTTGACAAAGGTAGCTCATTTCATCCAAGTGAAGACTACGTACACCAGTGCTAAGTTGGCAAAGATATACATGACCAGGATCGTATGTCTGCATGGAGTTCCGAGGAGCATTGTATCCGATAGAGGAACCCAGTTTACCTCAAAGTTCTGGAATCAGTTGCATGAAACTTTGGGTACCAGGCTAGAGTTCAGCACAACTTTTCATCCATAGACAGATGGACAGACCGAGAGAGTCAATCAGATTTTGGAGGATATGTTGAGAGCTTGCGCGCTAGATTACGGATCTAGTTGGGACGACAATTTGCCATACGAAGAGTTCTCTTACAACAACAGTTATCAATCCAGTTTGAAGATGGCCCCTTTCGAAGCCTTGTACGGAAGGAGGTGCAGGACCCCATTATCGTGGGATGAAGTTGGAGACCACCAGTTGTCTGGACCAGATTTGATTAAGGAGTCTGAACAGAAGGTGAAATTGATTCGCGATAAGCTCAAGGTAGCCTAGTCCAGGCAGAAGAGCTACACAGATTCTAAACGCAAGGAGACAGTTTACGAAGTCGGAGACCTAGTTTATCTTTGAGTATCTCCACTTCGAGGAGTTAAGCACTTTGGAGTTAAGGGAAAGTTAGCGCCACATTTTGTAGGACCATACAAGGTTTTGGAGCGTATGGGAGAAGTAGCCTACAAGTTGGAATTGCCCGAAGGATTGTCAGGATTTCATGATGTATTCCACGTTTCCCAATTGAAGAAGTGTCACGCTGAGATGGCTGATATACCGCTAAGGGATACAGTGTCGCTAGAAGCGATTCAGCTGGACAGTGATTTGACCTATGAGGAGAAACCAGTCAAGATTCTTGAGTATGTCAGCCGAGTCACCTGCAGCAAGGTCATCAAGTTTTGCAAAGTTCAGTGGAGCCACCACACCGAGGATGAAGCCACCTGGGAGCGAGAGGAAGATCTGCTGAAGGACCACCCTCACCTATTTTCTAGCCAACTGAATCTCGAGGGCGAGATTCATCTTAAGGGGGGTAGGTTTGTAACATCCCAAATTTTCAATTTGGAATGTTATACATTAGATCATCACTGCATATCATATTTTATTTGCTTTTGGTTTGATCCTAGAAATTCTACACAACTCAAGGACCCTCGGAGAGAGTTGGGGATTTCGTTTTTTTCATATTTGAGTTTTCTCAAATTTTGAAAGTAGGATCATTTGATTTTAATTATTTTATCTTCAATTATTTCTATATATAAAAATATGAGAGAGGGAATAAAATGACCTTCCCAAAATAAAGAAATATTGAGGATTTAATAATAAAATCAAATAAGATTTTATTTTGGAGTTATTGCTATTTTATTTGAATTTAGGAAAAATTCGCATTTTTCAAAATTGCATTTAGGCCCCAAATAAATGTTCATCTTGTCCGGCTTGATTTTAGAAGTCGGGGAAAACTTATTTCGGGATTTTACGAGTCCGTTTAGTATTTCTTTTATTTGTTTTTCTCCGCGTAATTATTTATAAAAAAACATGAACCGACTTTGGGCCGTGTTCGGCCAGGACTCCGTCCGGCCAGGCCTTTATAAGGTGCCACCCCCAAGCCTGTCAGCCCAAGCCGCGCCGCGCCAAAAACCCTAGCCCTAGCCCCCCCGCAGCCGCCGCCGCCGCCAGACCCCGCCGCCCGCCATCCCGCCGACCCCGCCGCCCCGTCCCGCCGACCCCGCCGCCCGCCGCCGGAGCCGCCGCTGCCCCACCGAGGTTGACCTCCGCCACGCCGCCGGAGGTTTTCCTAGAGAAAACCGTTCAGTTTTCCGTTTGGTTTTCGTTCGGTTTTTTTAGATCCATTTTTTATTTAGATCGGTTTATTTCCGGTTTAGTTTTTAGCGAGCGTTCGCTCGTTCGTTCGTTTTAACGGACGCGTTCACCGTTTAGTTCCAGAAAACAAACGTTCGTTCGTTAATCTGTTTGTCGTTTTTCTTTTTTCTCGGATTTTCCGTGATTATTTCTGATCGCGATTTCTGATCCGATTTTCGTTCTAGTATAACTTTTCGCTCGTTTATCGGAATCAGGCGATTCAAGCGCCTGGAGTTTCGTCTCGAAACCCTATTTCCGTTTAGCCAACTCAAACAAGTTTTTGCTTCTGTAAAAGTTGACCTAGATCCAGATTAGTAAATGAAGTTTGTTTCTTTCGCCGTTGGACTTTCGTTGCTTCGTTCGATTTGATTCTTTTTGCAAACCGGATTTCTTAAGTTGAACTTTCTGGTTAGTTCTCTTATTTGAGTTTTACTTGTGCATTAGATGAGTACTTATTGTATGCTTGTTTGTTTGTGATAGAGTACCCGGATTGAGCCGCTTGCTACTTCGAATCTCTAGGTTTCGCGGATCATCAGCAAGGCAAGTAACACTTTGATCATACCTCTTTCATACCAAGTTTTTATTGCATTAGATCAATCCTCAAACATTGCATGATTAGGATCTAATTAAATTGTGGGTTTTGGGAAGTAGATGAGGTAGTACCTATTACCTGTTTTACTATCAAACCTTTGGGAGTTACTTCTACGTTTGCTTATATTGTCATGCTATGCTAGTAGACGTGGATTGGGTGAGTGTATCCATGACAGATGTGATATTGTTAAATTAATGGTTTATTTAAGGTGGCAACTTCAACACACATCTGGGTGGATTGAGGCACCTGGGTATTCCAGCGATTGCCTGCTTTTCTTTATGGACCGCCACCCAGGCTCAAAGGGATCATGAGATTATTCAAACTAGAAACTTCCGTGTGCAGCCACAAGCTACTATGGGCTCTAGCATAGTTGAATAAGTCGTGCGAACTCTTAAAGTGGTAGACTAGCAGATGTAGGGGATGTTGGTTGGTATTGTCTACCCGATCGTTAGGTGCTAGCGCTTCTGAAAGACTATGTCTCGGTCATCTGTTTCTCAAACATCATGTAGTGCGAGAATCCCAATGGAGGAGATCGAGTCTTGTAGGGAAAAGTGCGCAAACCTCTGCAGAGTGTATAAACTAATCATAGTTATCCGTGTCCCCGGTTATGGACGTCTGGAGTATCTTGTACTTGGATTATCATGTGAATCTCATCATGTTACTTTAATTAATTTGTTCGGTTTTAATGTTGATGCTTAATTCGGATTGAGAGGGTGTCTACACTCTCAATGTTTAACAAACACCTTGATAGTTAAGTAAAATTTATTCCTTTGTAGTAAGGAAAAATTGGCTTTATGCAAAAACTGTAACCATAGAGCTTTCCACCAGCCATATATGCATGTAGTATAGCCTTACTCTTTCATTACTCTCTATGTGTTACTTTGCCAGCATATTCCATGTGCTGACCCGTTTTTGGGCTGCAACGTTCATGTTGCATACTTTTCAGACGACGAGTAAGGCGCCTTTAGGTCGTTGTTCTATACTCAGTGATGCCGTTGGAGTTGTTGGACTCACTTATTTTCCAAGCCTTCCGCTGTTATCGTTATTAGATGGCCTTAAGCCATATTTATTGTAATACATTCTTTTTTGAGACATTTTATGTAATAAGTGTGTGATTGCTACTCTATTATAAATCCTTCAAGTACTGTGCATGTCAGCATTACTGATCCAGGGATGACACTGATGCACCGAGATCAGACTGGTTGAGGTCTGGTCGCTACAAAAAGTGCGCCAAACTTTGTAGAGTGTATAAACTAATCATGATTAGCCGTGTCCCCGGTTATGGACATCTTGAGTATCTAGTACTTGGATTATCATGTGAATCTCATCTTGTGACTTTAATTAATTTTGTTCGGTTATAATGATGATGCTTAATTGGGATTGAGAGGGTGTCTACACTCTCAATGTTTAACAACGACCTTGATAGTTAAATAAAATGTATTCCTTTGTAGTAGGAAAAAATTGGCTTTTCGCAAAAACATATAACCATAGAGCTTTTCCACCAGCCATATATCCATGTAGTGATAGCCATTGTTCATCATTCTCTATGGTGTGAATTTTCCAGTACATTCAATGTACTGACCCTTATGGCTGCAACGTCTCATGTTGCAGGAATCTTACGACGAGTAAGTGATACGTTAGGGTTACGATTTCTACACTCAACTTTGCCGTTGGTGTTGATGGGAATCCACAACCTTGTTACTTCCGCTATTTGGATTGAGGTAATAGTATTTATGTTACTTTTACATGTGATTTACTTCTGTTATAAATCCTCGAGTACTGTGTGTGTCAGCATACCGATCCAGGGATGACACTTAAGCACAGAGACTTGATCCATTCGGGTCGGGTCGCTACAAGATGGTATCAGAGCACATGTTGACTGTAGGACGTGACCCTAGAAACTGGCAAGCCCATAGAAAAGATTTTTCTCTAAAACTTTACTTTTCAAAAAGATCTTTTACCTCTCTTCTCTTCTGAGCTTATTCAAATATCCCCTTTTAGTGAGACCATGCCCCCTTTTTCCTTTTGACCACACAAAGATTCGACTAATGAGACCACTTTAAGAAGTACAAGATATCGGACAACCGAGACCATTAGGAATGAAGAGGATTTTACCATACATTATGATAATGGAAACTACAATTGTTGAAGACTCTGAAGACTAGGAGAATTGGAGGCTCCGAAGAATTTCCAGATTTGTGTGACCTGGGAAGGCTACCCTTATGGAACTTGGCAGACTATGGAAGTTGTCAATACCCGAGATCAAGGTGTATCGGAGAAAGACCGGAGCATGGAGAGTTAAAAACTCAAAGTTCTGTCAAGGAAAACCCTAAGGCAGGAGATATCAACTATGGAGAGATAGCTCATGGAAATGACAAGAGCAGAACCACGGCTATCCATGAGGTTATCGCCCGCTTATGATATTTTCACCGTGCTGAGTTAAGCATGCATATGCATGGAAGGATTGGATGGTAGAAGGCTGATGGAGCACCTAACAGCAAGAGATGAAGTTTTAACCTAGGCTGGTGTATCACCAGGATCTGGAGTAATACATCAAGAAGTTTAAGATGGACTTGTAGGAAGTCATATTTGACAAGGAGGTCATTCGTGAAGAACCTAGGACCCAGAAGCTGAAGTAGCCAAATTGGAGGAACAAAACCTCGAGATATCGGAGATTTTTTAGGAACTAAAGGATAGTAGGACCATGGATCATGCCAAGGGTGTTGAAACCCAGAAGTTTGGAATGCAACTCCAAAAATATTAAAGGATGTCACTAGAGACTTCGCGTCAACAGAAATCTGGCAGAGGAACTTGACAAGCATGATCAGAAGAAGCCATCAGAGACATGAACAAGACCTGAAGAGTCTGGCGACGTTGAAGATTCATTGACCTTTAGAAGACCAAACCCCTGTTATATACCTACGTTAGATGCGACGATTGTGAGCTGTCATTTGTTTGATGTTTTTCGACAGCCACAATAAAATCTGTCTTTTCAAAACTGTTGTTTGCATTGTGTGTATCCCTCTCTATCTCTCTTATCTCACCCCAAACCCTTGGACCCAATAGAGGATGAATGGAGATGATATTGTACTTTCTGGACTGATGAGTCAGTTGGAGACAGACCGATGGATTCAGAACATGGAGGATCACATGGATAATAACCCTATAGTTGGACATGATATGACCCAGCATGCTCTGCAGTGTTTTGAAAGAGGTGCTGCTACTTGGTGGAGGATGTACCAAACCATGAAAGGATGGCAAGGAGTAACCACTTGGAAAGAATTTAAGTTGACTCTACAAAGATCTGATCTTGTGTCCCAGAAGTTGAAGCCTTATGGAAAGGATATGATGAAACCTTGTGCATGCAAGATTTGGGGAGAAATAGGACACACCCACAAAGAACACAAGGATGAATGCCCTAATTGTGAAGGAAGTGACCCAGCTAAAGAATGCCCAACTAGGCAGATTACTTGTTTCTTGTGTGAAGGGACTACCCACTATCCTGCTCAGTGTCACATTTACCCCATGGTACGAAGAACCGTACAACAGAAGAAAGATGTAAAGAAAGGAGCCCTCATGGAAATTTTAGAAAAAGTTGTGATGAAGGAAGAGATGGGGGACACACCTAAAGAAGACCCGAGTAAACCCTACACTAAGTCTTGCTATTCATGTGGAGAAGAAGGACACATCTCCCAAAATTGTTTGAATGGGGATCTAGTAGAATTCCCAACAGAGGAAGTAGAATATGACCCACATGAAATAGAAGCCCTGATTGGAATGGAAAAGTCCAGGAAGAGAAACCGATTGGAGCCCAGGAGAAACATGAGTCATATCACCTGTTATAGGTGCAAGGAGTCAGGGCACTACCTCAACAGTTGCCCAAAAAGGAAACCTCGATACTTGTCAGAAGTAATATGTTTTAGTTGTAATGGAGCAGGGCACTTTGCCAGAGAATGCCCCAAGGAGAAGGAAACTTGTGCTAGATAGTTGAGTTTGCAACAAAAGAAATGGAGTAGTAGAAGTGAGAACATTTTATTTTATATTGAGGTGTTGAGTTGAGAAATGTAATGGAAAAGCGAGAGATTGTAATCATTTCAGAATGAATAAAGTTAGCATCGTTGGTACTGATATGGATTTTATGAGTTGTTACTCTATGAAGAAGAATTTTGGCCATTTTGAGGATATGAGAAATATGGTCTGTGGAAGATTTGTGCATTTTAAGGGTGGTAGTACCCTGTAAGAACCGTTGACCCCTGGAAAAGATAAGGATACTCCACTGAGTGGATTTCGGACAAAATGAATACGAGTTTTGTCTCAATATGTGTGATACCCCAAGAGTGTGTGGGATGAAGTTGGAGACCGTCAGTTGTTTGGACCAAATGTGATCAAGGAGTCAGAAGAGAATGTTAAGTTTGTTCGAGATAGACTGAAGGTAGCTCAGTCCAGGCAGAAGAGTTATGTAGACTCAACAACTCAAGGAGGTAGTCTATGAAATTGGAGACAGAGCATATCTTCGTGTGCCCCCTCTGCGAGGAGTTAAACGATTTGGAGTTAAGGGATAGTTAGCCCTGAGATTTGTAGGACCATACCGAGTTTTGGAGCGTATGGGAGAAGTGGCCAACAAGTTGGAGTCACCTGAAGTACTATCAGGAGTTCATGATGTGTTTCACGTTTTCTAGTTGAAGAGTGCCATGCAGAGATGGCCAATATTCCCCTATAAGGATGCTTGACCCTGGAAAGGATAATGATGTTCCACGAAGTGGAGTATGGACTTCATGAGTATAAATTTTATATCGGTATGTGGGATATCCCATGAGGATGAAGAGATGAATTACTATTGGATATAAAGGAGGTATGATGTTAGAAATATGGATCAATGGAAATTCCATGATGAGTCTGAGTAATCGTGCATGTCCTAGTTTGGTGCCAATAGAAGGAAGACAGTACAATTGGATGGATTTAGGAATACTAAGAAGTTGGAAGTTGGAATAATGATCAGTTGCCCCTAGGATGAGATCAAGGATTACAAGTAATGAGATGGGCCATAACCCACAGGTCCCAGGACCTGCCAAGGAGCAAGCACACTCTTGCTGAAGGAAAAACCCTGGAAGAGATTGCGACCTTACCCACAGACGATTTTATAGGAGTAACGCAAAACCCGAGAGTTATGAAGAAACGATAGATGTTTGTTCGGCTTGCAGAATCTATGGATATATCCAAACTTGGTTCGTCGACAAAAGAAATTCCGCAATGCTTGTGAGGATGTCCGAGTGTTAGAATGCGAGATTCGCTAAACCGTATAAAGGGTAATGATTTGGGTGCGGGATGGATTCATCACCATACCGACTTACTCTTATTATTCGCCTTGCTATATGGGATGGTAAGTCTGAGCGACTTACCTATAGTAGAGAGACGACGATCAAAACCTTGTTTAAGCCTTAGAATGGTATACGTATTTTTCCCTTGTACAACGCAGTTTTTGCCAACCGTAGGCTATACGGTGAGGATCAACTCAGACCCATTTCCTGCAGGAGGAAATCATAAATTGTTGACCACCATGAGATATCGATAGTTGTTTATTATTGGCGCCAGACCCGTCAGCTAAGAAGACACAGTCTCGGAATAACCTTACCAGGATGAAAGTACAGAAGAATTGAGGAAAAGGTTATGCCGCTGCCGGAAGAGCCAGAGAAGAAATTATCCTTACGATCTGAGAAGACCGGCCCCGTCAAGAATAAGGATGGAGTATATGAGTTTTGATGGAACAGTAACCATGTTTCTAAGGGTGGTAGAACCCCAGACCTCCGGAGACGATCGATGGATTTTGAGAAGACCCCAAACCTAACCTTTTTTTTCTAGCCTCTCCGAATCTCGAGGACGATATTCATTTTAAGGGTGGTAGGTTTGTAACATCCCAAAATTCTAAATTTAGGAATGTTGTAATAAATAGATAGATTGATTGATTGTTTGATTGTTGTGTGATTGATTGAGTGAAATTCGAAACTTTTTGAAAGTTAAATGAGAGGGAATAAAAGGACTTTCCCAAACTTTCACCTTTTGCATTTTGATCTCCGTGAATTCAAATTCTTTTCAAATACAAAACCGTCGTGAGAAGATGACATGACTTCCTCCATTTAAATAAATGAAAAGGGTTTTGAAAAGATTTGAATTTCATTTGGAAATATTTTTAATTCATAAACTTCAAGCAACTCAATGATTTTCATGAGAGAAGATAAAAATGACTTCTTCAAATTATATGAAATATGAGTTGGGAGTTTAAAAGGATCAAAATTTAAAATCCTTTTGAAATTATTTTCAATTTGGAGTTATTTGGGTTTTATTCAAATTATTTTTCTCCAAAAATAAAATATACGGAAAATACGGTAACATGATTCCCTACATCAGAAAATTGGAGAGAAATAAATTTGAATTAATTTTGGTATTTTTATAATGATTTTTTATTGGATTTTATTAGACTAGTAGCACTCTTTGAATTATTTAAATTTGTGAGTATTTTATTTGATCTTACAAAAATGTTCAGCTTGTAGGAAATCTTTTTCTGAAATTTTTGATATATTATATGCCTATATAATATTTTTAATTATTTCGTTTTTATCATTTTGATTGGGTGGAAAAATGTTTTTTTAACTTTCGGACCAACCGGTTCGGGCCGGCCCAGTTCGCCAGGCCACGGCCCAGCCGGCCCACGCTGCTCGTCCCCGAGCTCAGGACGAAGTCCCGAGCGAACACGCCAGCGCCGCCGCCGTGCTCCGCCCGGCCTCTCCCCGCCGCCTCTCATGCCCCCTCCTGCACGCCAGCTCGCCCCCTCCCTCCATAAATAGCGCGCCCCTCGCCCCACGCCGCTCCTCGCATCCCGCCTCACCACCGCCGCACCCTCGCCGCCGACGAGATCTGCCGAAGCCTCGCCTCGTCGCCGCCTCTTTGCCGCGTCGTCGCCCGCTAGCGCCACTGCCTGTCGCGCCGCGCCGCACCCCACCACCTGTCGTCGCCTGCTGCCGCGCCGGAGCCGCCGTCTCGCCGCGCCGCCCCGCCGGGGTTAACCGCCGGCGCCGCCGGACTTTTCCCTCGAACTGGTATAAACTGAATTAACCTACCCCGGTTTTTCTTCGGTTTTTTTATATATAGATCGGTTTTTCTTTTGGAACGACTTCTATATTTTAGGTTAGTTATTTTGTGAGCGTTCCTTAGCTAGGGTTAGGCAGCGAACGGATTTTCGTCTGTTAGTGTTCTAGAACAAACATTCAGTATTTAAGTTTTTCTATTTCTGTTTTCATTCCGGCCATGGACCTATCCGTTAATTCTTTTCTTACAGATTAGTCCCCCTGCTTCAAATGATCACTACTTTTTACCCGTTTATCCAAATCCAACGAAACCAACTCCCACTTCTTCGTTATGATCCCCTCTTTCCAATAATCCAACTTAAACATATTTTTGAAAATTTTAAATTTTCAATTCAAACTATTTTGTATTTGAACTTCGTTTGATCATAACTTGAGTTTCGTAGCCCTGTTTGAGTTGATTCTTTTTGCAAATCGAAGCTCTTGACCTAAACTCTCTGATAAGGCCAAATTCACTTAATTTTGGTACTGTTAGAAATTGTTTTATGTTGCAAGAGTTATTTTCTTGGTTTTGACGTTTTCCGAATTGTTTTCTTTGTTCTCTCCGATCTTTGAGTGATTTCTTATGTGTGGTTACTATTGCTTGCTTACGATAGATTGACCGGAGTGTGACGAGTAGAACTATCAAGAGTTTTGAGTGCGAATCATCTTCATCAACATTGAAGGCAAGTTCACACTTTGATCATATCCCTTTCATACCCAGTTTTTATGCATTAGTTTCACCCTCAAACATTGCATGAGTAGGATTGATAACATGTGGGTATTGGGAAGTAGTTGATGAGGTAGGAACCTATTGCCTTGCATTAAAACCTTGGGAGTTACTATTACGTTATGCTTATATTGCCATGCTATGCTCGTAGACGTGGGCTGGGTTTGAGAGTATTCATGAAAGATGTGAGATTGTTAATTAATGGTTTACTTAAGGTGGCAACTTTAACACACATCTGGGTGGATTGAGGCACCTGGGTATTCCAGCGATTGCCTATTTAGGCACCTGGGTATTCCAGCGATTGCCTGTTTTTCTTTATGGACCACCACCCAGGCTCAAAGGGATCATGAGATTATTCATGCTAGAAACTTCCGTGTGCAGCCACAAGCTAATATGGGCTCTAGCATAGTTGATTAAGTCGTGCGAACTCTTAAAGTGGTAGACTAGCAGATGTAGGGGAAAGTAGGTGTAACGGTCTACCCGATCGTAAGGTGCTAGCGCTTCTGAAAGACTATGTCTCGGTCATCCGTTTCTCAAACACCATGTAGTGCGAGAATCCCAACGGGGGAGATCGAGTCTTGTGGGGAAACGTGCGCAAACCTCTGCAGAGTGTATAAACTAATCATGATTAGTCGTGTCCCCGGCTATGGACGTCTTGAGTATCTAGTACTTGGATTATCATGTGAATCTCATCATGTGACTTTAATTAATTTTGTTGGGTTATAATGGTGATGCTTAATTGGGATTGAGAGGGTGTCTATACTCTCAATGTTTAACAACCACCTTGATAGTTAAATAAAATGTATTCCTTTGTAGTAGGGAAAAATTGGCTTTTCGCAAAAACATATAACCATAGAGCTTTTCCACCAGCCATATATGCATGTAGTGATAGCCATTGTTCATCATTCTCTATGGTGTGAATTTGCCAGTACATTCAATGTACTGACCCTTGTGGCTGCAACGTCTCATGTTGCAGGAATCTTACAACGAGTAAGTGATACGTTAGGGTTACGATTTCTACACTCAACTTTGCCGTTGGTTTTGATGGGAATCCACAACCTTATTAATTCCGCTATTTGGATTGAGGTAATAGTATTTACGTTACTTTTACATGTGATTTACCTCTGTTATAAATCCTCGAGTACTGTGTGTGTCAGCATACCGATCCAGGGATGACACTTAAGCACAGAGACTTGATCCATTCGGGTCGGGTCGCTACAATGGTCTGACTTGGCACGGTTATAGTGCTCATATCATGCATATGGTGTCTTGCATTGCATAGTTTATACATCATATACACAATATTCAACACCATGTTCTTAGTTCAGACATCTTATATGCGAATGCCCTCTGCTTAGCATATAAATCACACATGTGAATTAAATCATGCGATCCTGATTACTTTGATAACATGTCTGTGAATTATGTCATGCGATCATGTTTAGTTATTCATCATATCTTTGAATTATGTTATGCTATGCTATCCAGTTTAGATAGACATCATATATGTGAAATTATGTCATGCTATCTGTTTTAGTTAAACAATATACATGCCAACTATTTCATGCCCTCTTTTTCCCACACTATCTATTGCATCTATCTCTCATACAATGTCTATACATTCAACTATGTTTCCTGTTTATCAGCCATTTGAATTAGAGCGGGTGATGCCAGTATCTAGCGGAGTAAAAACACGATCTTCAAATAAAACAGTGCTATCTCTTGGTGGTGATAGCACCCCGGTTGTACATGAATGAGAACCAGCCCTACCACACATAACCCAGACTCTCACAGATTGTACCCCTACGACGATGGACCCAATCTAACCGCAACCCCAACAGATAGTAACCCAGTTCCTGTTGACACATCACCATTGATATGTCTCCAACGTATCTATAATTTTTGATTGCTCCATGCTATATTATCTACTGTTTTAGGCAATATTGGGCTTCATTATCCACTTTTATATTATTTTTGGGACTAACCTATTAATCAGAGGCCCAGCCCAGATTTGCTGTTTTATGCCTATTTCAGTGTTTTGAAGAAAAGGAATATCAGACGAAGTCGAAACGGAACGAAATCAACTAGAGAAGTTATTTTTGGAAGGAAACACACCTGATGAACTTGGACCCCACGTCAGGGGAGACACGAGGTGCTCACGAGAGTGGGGGGCGCCCCCACCCTAGGGCGCGCCCCCTGTCTCGTGGGACCCCCGTGGCTCCTCCCACGTCCTCCCTGCACCCATATATACCTACATGACCTAAAACTTCCAGAACGAAACATAGATCGGGAGTTCCGCCGCCAGAAGCCTCCGTAGCCACCAAAAACCAATCTAGACCCGTACCGGCACCCTGCCGGAGGGGGCAATCCTTCTCCGGTGGCCATCTTCATCATCCCGGTGCTCTCCATGACGAGGAGGGAGTAGTTCTCCCTCGGGGCTGAGGGTATGTACCAGTAGCTATGTGTTTGATCTCTCTCTCTCGTATTCTTGATTTGGCACGATCTTGATGTATCGCGAGCTTTGCTATTACAGTTGGATCTTATGTTTCTCCTCCACCTCTTCTCTCTTGTAATGAATTGAGTTTCCCCTTTGAAGTAATCTTATCGGATTGAGTCTTTAAAGATTTGAGAACACTTGATGTATGTCTTGCCGTGGATATCTGTGGTGACAATGGGATACCGCGTGCCACTTGATGTATGTTAAGGTGAATAACTTGCGGGTTCATGAACCTATGCATAGGGGTTGGCACACGTTTTCGTCGTGATTCTTTGGTAGAACTTTGGGGCACTCTTTGAGGTCCTTTGTGTTGGTTTAATAGATGAATTGAGATTGTGTGATGCATATCGTATAATCATACCCATGGATACTTGAGGTGACATTGGAGTATCTAGGTGACATTAGGGTTTTGGTTGATTTGTATCTTAAGGTGTTATTCTAGTACGAACTCTAGGGCTGTTTGTGACACTTATAGGAATAGCCCAACGGATTGATTGGAAAGAATAACTTTGAGGTGGTTTCGTATCCTACCATAATCTCTTCGTTTGTTCTCCGCTATTAGTGACTTTGGGGTGACTCTTTGTTGTTGAGGGATAGTTATGTGATCCAATTATGTTAGTATTGTTGAGGGAACTTACACTAGTGAAAGTATGAACCCTAGGCCTTATTTCCTATCATTGCAATACCGTTTACGCTCACTTTATCACTTTCTACCTTGCTGTTTTTATTATTTCAGATTACAAATACCTTTATCTACTATCCATATACCACGTGTTTCACCATCTCTTCGCCGAACTAGTGCACCTATACAATTTACCATTGTATTGGGTGTGTTGGGGACACAAGAGACTCTTTGTTATTTGGTTGCAGGGTTGCTTGAGAGAGACCATCTTCATCCTACGCCTCCTACGGATTGATAAACCTTAGGTCATCCACTTGAGGGAAATTTGCTACTGTCCTGCAAACCTCTGCACTTGGAGGCCCAACAACGTCTACAAGAAGAAGGTTGTGTAGTAGACATCAAGCTCTTTTCTGGCACCGTTGCCGGGGAGGCAAGCGCTTGAAGGTATATCTTTAGATCTTTCAATCGAGTCTTTTAGTTTTTTGTTTTATCACTAGTTTAGTTTATAAAAGAAAACTATAAAAAATGGGATTGAGTTTGTCTCATACGCTTCACCTTTTTAATATCTTTCGTGAGTATGATGGAAAGGATAATTGTGCTCAAGTGCTACAAGAAGAAATCTATAAAATGTTTGGCACTAAATATTTGAATGATGAGCATGATTGCAATGTTGTTAGTATGAATTCCTTGAATATCTATGATGCTAATGATATGCAAAGCCACAAGCTTTGGGAAGCTGTGTTTGATGAAGATGATATTTTTTGTCCCCCAAGTTTTGATGAGCAAATTTATTATGACGAAAGCATGCCTCCTATCTATGATGATTATTACGATGACACATATGATTTAAAGAATAATTATAACAATGAAACTTGTCATCTTGATTTCAATTTTCAATCCCATGATAGTTACTTTGTTGAGTTTTCCCCCACTACTATTCGAGAGAAGAATTTTGCTTATGTGGAGAGTAATAAAATTTCTATGCTTATAGATCATGAAAAGAATGCTTTAGGTGCTGGTTATATTGTTGAATTCATTCATTATGCTACTGAAAATTATTATGAGGGAGGAACATATGCTTGTAGGAATTGCAATAATATTAAGTTTCCTCTCTATGTGCTTAAAATTTTGAAGTTATGCTTGTTTTGCTCTCCTATGCTAGTTGATTATTGTGCCCATAAATTGTTTGCTCACAAAATCCCTATGCATAGGAAGCATGTTAGACTTAAATGTGCTAGTCATATTCTTCATGATGCTCTCTTTATGTTTCAATTCTTATCCTTCATGTGAGCAGCATTGAAATTATCATGCCTAGCTAGGGGCATTAAACGATAGCGCTTGTTGGGAGGCAACCCAATTTTATTTTAGTTCCTTGCTTTTTGCTCCTGTTTAGTAATAAATAATTCATCTAGCCTCTGTTTAGATGTGGTTTTATGTGTTTAATTAGTGTTTTTGCCAAGTAGAACCTTTGGGAAGACTTGGGGGAAGTCTTGTTGATCATGCTGCCAAAAACAGAAACTTTAGCGCTCACAAGAATTGCTGCCATTTTTATTTGGAGAGTCTTATTGTAACATCCCAAATTTTCAATTTGGAATGTTATACACTAGATCATCATGCATATCATATTTTCTTGCATTTTGGTTGATCCTAGAAATTTCACGCAACTCAAGGACCTTCGGAGAGAGTTGGAGATTTCGTTATTTTCATATTTGAGAGTTTTCTCGAATTTGGAAAAGAGGATCATTTGATTTATTTATTTCATCTTCAATAATTTTTCCGGTGTCAAAATATATGAGAGAGGGAATAATATGACTTTCCCAAATTGAGGAAAAACGAAGATTTAATAAATAGATCAAGTTTTGGTTTTGCCGGAGTTTTATTTGCATTTTATTTGGATAGGGAAAAATGCGCGTTTTCAAAAATTGCATTTTAGGCCCGGAGTATAGTTCATTTTGTTCGGCTCATTTTTAGGAGTCGGGGAAAATTTACTTTATTAATTTTGGAGCTCGTTTAGATTTTCTTTTCTGTGTTTTTCTGCGCGCGGAACTGTTTAAAAGAAACCCCGCCAGGCCAGCCGGGCCAAGGCCCAGCCAGCCGGCCGCCCCAGCCTCCCAGCCGCGCGCGTGCGCCAGCGCCAGGCCAGGCGCCAGGCTGCCGCCTCGCCTCTTGCCTCTAGCCGAATCCTTTTAGGATTCTAGGCTAGTTTCTTTCCTTTGTTTCGTTTTTCTTCTAGGACTCTTTTTCCTATTCTATTTCTTGTCCCCTACCCCAAGTTTTCTCCTCCCCTCCCCAATATAAATACCCCAACACCCCCCCTCTAAATCATCAAATCAAAGCCCCAAGCCCTCCACCGCACCCCACACCCGCGCCGCCGCCGCACCTAGCCCGCCGCAGCCGCCCTTTAGCCGCCGCCGCCGCCCTACGCCGCCGCCACCGGAGCCCCTCGCCGGAGACCTCTCCAGAGGTTGCCCCGCGTCTCTTTTCCTTGGATCGTTTTCTTCTAAACGTTCCGATTCTTTTCTTCTCTTCCGATTCGTTTTCTAGATCGGTTTTCCGTTTCTTTTTCAGTTTTCTTCTCTGAAACCCTAGATCGGATTCGTTTTCTTTTCCGATTTAGCTGCCTTCGGACTGTTCGTCCTAACGAACGTCATCACCGGATTCTTCTAGGTTAACGACGTCCGTTCGTTTAAAAGTTCTTCTTTTTCTTCTCGTCGGATTTATTCCGCGATCGTGATGTCAGATCCGATCTTCGTTCTAGTCTTTCTTCTCGCTCGTTTATCGGAATCAGGTGATTCAAGCGCCTGGAGTTTCGTTTCGAAACCGCCGTTCCGTCTAACCAATTTAAACACGTTTTTTCCCCGTTAAAATTTGACCTAGTTCAACCTGCTAGAACCGAGTTGTTTTCTTCCGCCGTTTGTTTTTCCGTCGTTTGTTCGGTTCGTTCTTTCTTTGCAACCGGAGTTCTTAAGTTGAACTACCTGGTTCGTTCTCTTGTTCGAGTTTTACCTGTGCATTAGATGAGTACTTATTGTATGCTTGTTGTTTGTCTGCGATAGATCACCCGGATTGCGCCGCCTGTTACTTCGTTTCCCTAGGTCTCGCGGATCATCAGCAAGGCAAGTAACACTTTGATCATACCTTTTCTACAACCCATGTTTTATTGCATTAGATCAATCCTCTCACATTGCATGATTAGGATCTAATTAAATTGTGGGATGGGAAGTAGATGAGGTAGTACCTATTACCTGTTTATTATGAAACCTTTGGGAGTTACTTCTACGTTTGCTTATTATGCCATGCTATGCTAGTAGACGTGGATTGGGTCAGTGATATCCATGACAGATGTGAGTTGATAATTTTAATGGTTTATCTAAGGTGGCAACTTAAACACACATCTGGGTGGATTGAGGCACCTGATGTCTATCAGGACTTGCCTGTTTTATTTTGGACCGCCACCCAGGCTCAAAGGGATCATAAGATCTTTCATGCTAGAAACTTCCGTGTGCAGCCACAAGCCATTATGGGCTCTGGCATAGTTGACTAAGTCGTGCGAACTCTTATAGGGGTAGACTAGCAGATGTAGGGGATGTAGGTGGTACGGTCTACTCCATCGTAAGGTGCTAGCGCTTCTGAAAGACTATGTCTCGGTCATCCGTCTTCTCAAACACCATGTAGTGCGAGAAACCAAACGGAGGCGATCGAGTCTTGTGGGGAAAAGTGTGCAAACCTCTGCAGAGTGTACAAACTAATCATGATTAGCCGTGTCCCCGGTTATGGACATCTTGAGTATCTAGTACTTGAATATCATGTGAATCTCAACATGTTACTTCTAATTAATGTTTTTGGGTTTTTAATACTTTTTAATTGGGATTGAGAATGCTGTCAACCATTCTCAATGTTTCACAACCACCATGATAGTTAAATAAATTTATTCCTTTGCAGTAGGGAAAAACTGGCTTTACGCAAAACTGTAACCATAGAGCTTTCCACCAGCCAAATATGCATATAGTATAGTTGCTGCATTCCATTACTCTCTATGTGTTACATTGCCAGCATATTCCATGTGCTGACCCATTTCGGGCTGCAACGTTAATGTTGCAGACTTTTCAGACGATGATTGAGGTGCTTTTAGGTCGTGGTTCTATACTTAGTGATGCCGTTGGAGTTGATGGACCCATTTATCTTCCAAGTCTTCCGCTGTTATCGACACTAGGTGGCCTTAAGCCATTTTTATTGTAATAAGTTCTCTTTGAGACAACGATGTAATAAGTGTGTGATTGCCACTCTGTTATAAATCCTTCGCACAGTGTGGTGTCAGCATTACTGATCCAGGGATGACACCGGAGCACAGTAGGCTTGATCCATTCGGGTCGGGTCGCCACAGAGATGGTATCAGAGCACACGCTGACTGTAGGACACGACCACTAAGTTCAGCCATAGATCACTATTCTCTTCTCATTTTCTAACTCCTCATCTTTTCTACTCTTTTAGGATGACGCACGCGAAGATTAAGTACACCTTTTGGATTTCACCTGAAGGAAGTCACCAAGTACCTGAACATTGGATTACCAAGCTTCACGGGAACCTTCAACGCCACTCTGCCTGAAGAGGAGAGCTGGAAGATTCAAGCTCACGTTCCGGGAAGGACATTCGCGCCAATCACGAAGCCTATAGATAGTGTTTTCAATGCACCAACCTGGAGTCTGGGAAAGAGCATGGCAGCTCATATCACCATAGGACGCATTGGAGAAGTTTATCAAGAAGACCTCAAGGACACTATCTACCAGATCTGCGGACGCCAAGATGAACAATGGGTGTTAGTCAGCACCAAGAAGGATAGATCCATTGCATCTTTCATCCAGGAGTTAAACCAGCACATTCGACGCCACGAGAACCAGATGTGCAATGACATGATAGACTTGAAGAATGCGAAGGCAAGGATCATCGAGCTAGAAGGAGAACTGAAATCTACACGCAAGGACTACATGGACGAGATCGTAGCTGTAGCGAGGCACAATATCGATCTTAAGCAGGAGATTGAAGAACTCAAGAGGACTTAGCATCCAAAGAGGAAGACGAGTACATCGCATGTCCGGACAACTACATCATCATCGACGACACCGATTCGGATCCAAGTGAACCCGACTTTGAAGACGAAGCTGGAGCAGATACCATGGAGTCTTCCATCGGTTCAAATTTCTAGATGACCACCAGATAATAGTAGTATTCCCCCATGTAAACATTATAGTCGAGCACTTTTGCGATAGTTTTAGACCGTTTGTAAGCCCTTGTTTGATTGAATGAAGTGATATTGTGTGCTTTTGCCTCATGTGCATTGGGGTAGTGTTTTCCCTTTAGACCCCCTCTATTCTTAATTCTCGTCTTTTCTAAACCCTCAGATGCCTCTGAGACGTGACAATGGATTCCCACCGGAGCTCACTCAGTTGATCCAACAACAGAATCAATTGATGCAGATGTTAGTTCAGAACCAGCAGAAGCCCCGTTTTACCCCTAAACCGGGATTTCAGTTTCAGCATACCCATGGAGGAGGTAGCTCGCACAACCATAATGGCCACAAGAATGGTAATGGGAATGGAGGAAGCAACGGCCAGAACCGGACTACCCCATCCACCCCAGCCAAGAAGGATTTGAGCCACGTCACTTGCTATAAGTGTTCCAAGACCGGACATTATGCCAATGAATGTCCCGAAGGCCAGAATGGAAATGGCAATGGAAGCTCTGGGAAGAAGCCGAACCCTTTCAACAGGGGACAGGTGAACCACATTAGTGTGGAGGAGGTTGAAGATCATCCCGATGCAGTAATCGGTAAGTTTCTGGTTAAGTCATTTACCGCACTCATTCTTTTCGACACTAGTGCATCGCATTCATACATATCAAGGGGATTTGTGGATAAATATAACCTGCCAACCCAAGCCCTTAGGTCACCCATGTTAGTAAGCTCACCAGGAGCAGAGTTTATGGCGAGACGATGGTGTGATCGGTTACCATTAAGGATTGGTAACTATGTTTTTCCCTCAGACCTAATAGTATTGGAATCTCAAGGATTGGATGTGATATTAGGCATGGATTGGTTATCAAAGTATGAAGGGAATATTGAGTGTGCTAGTAAGTCAATTTTGCTTACCACACCAGAAGGGAGAAGGATCAAGTATGTATCCCGGCATGTACCAAAAAGGACACAAGTGAATTGCCTAACAGGAGTCGTGCAGGAGGAAGTACCAGTGGTAAAGGATTTTCCTGATGTATTTCCTGAGGAATTGCCAGGCATGCCACCGGATAGAGACATTGAGTTTTTGATTGAGTTATTGCCAGGTACAGGCCCAATATCGAAGCGACCGTACCGGATGCCAGCAAAGGATTTGGTGGAAATTAAGAATCAGATTAAGGAGTTATTGGATAAAGGTTACATTCGCCCAAGTTCTTCGCCTTGGGGATCACCCGTACTTCTAGTGGAAAAGAAGGATGGATCATTAAGGATGGTTGTAGATTATCGGGGATTGAATGAAGTAACCATCAAGAATAAGTACCCACTGCCAATGATCAACGATCTGTTTGATCGGTTGCAAGGAGCTAAAGTGTTTTCCAAGATCGATCTGCGATCAGGGTACCATCAATTGAAGATTCGAGAGCAGGACATACCTAAGACAGCGTTCACCACAAGATATGGACTGTATGAGTATACCGTTATGTCATTTGGATTGACTAACGCACCTGCCTATTTTATGAACATGATGAACAAAGTGTTTATGGATCTTTTGGATAAGTTCGTCGTAGTGTTCATTAATGACATCCTGGTTTATTCAAAGAATGAAGAGGAGCATAAGGAACATTTGCGTTTGGTTTTGGAGAAACTAAGGGAACATCAGTTATACGCCAAATTCAGCAAATGTGAGTTTTGGTTGAAGGAAGTTGGATTCCTCGGACACGTTATATCCGGAGAAGGTATAGCAGTTGATCCCACTAAGGTTGAGACCGTAACCGAATGGGAAGCACCAATGACCGTTGGAGAGATCCGGAGTTTTCTGGGACTCACAGGATACTACCGGAGATTCATTGAGAACTTCTCAAAGATTGCGAAGCCTATGACGGAGTTGTTGAAGAAGGATACTAATTTCAAATGGACCGAGGAGTGAGGCTAGTTTCCAGGAGTTGAAGAAACGTTTGGTTACCTCGCCAGTATTGATTTTGCCAGATCAGACCAAGGATTATGAGGTGTATTGCGACGCTTCACGTCGAGGACTTGGAGCAGTGCTTATGCAGGAAGGAAGAGTTGTTTCGTATGCTTCACGACAACTGAAGCCTCATGAGTTGAATTATGCCACGCATGATTTGGAGTTAGCAGCCGTAGTGCATGCGCTGAAAACGTGGAGACATTTCCTCATTGGAAATCATTGTGAGGTGTACACGGATCACAAGAGTTTGAAGTACATTTTCACACAGAAGGAGTTGAACCTCAGACAAAGGAGATGGTTGGAGCTCATCAAGGATTATGATATGAGATTGCATTACCATCCAGAAAAGCTAATGTGGTAGCTGACGCATTGAGCCGTAAGAGCCATGTCAATACCCTAATGACGGGGAAAATACCCAAGGAGTTAGCAAAAAACCTTCGTGAGCTATGCTTGGAAATAGTTCCGAGAGGCTATGTAGCAGCATTGGAGATTCAGTCAACATTGATGGATAAAATCAGAGAAGCCCAGAAATCTGACAAGGAGATTGCTGCTATAAAAGAGAAATTGAGCGAAGGAAAAGCAAAGGGATTTCGTGAGGATGAGCACGATACCTTATGGTTTGAGGACCGTGTTTATGTGCCCAATGACCCGGAGATCAGGAAGCTGATTTTGCAAGAGGCACATGATTCACCCTATTCGATTCACCCAGGGAATACCAAGATGTATTTGGATTTGAAGGAAACATTCTGGTGGACCGGAATGAAGAAGGATATTGCAGCATATGTAGCAGTTTGTGACATATGTCAGAGAGTAAAGGCAGAGCATCAGAAGCCAGCAGGATTGTTACAACCATTGCCGATACCCGAATGGAAGTGGGATAAGATAGGCATGGATTTTATCACAGGACTACCCAGGACAAAAGCAGGCTACGATTCGATATGGGTAGTAGTTGATCGTTTGACGAAGGTAGCACATTTTATTCCAGTTAAGACCACTTACACCAGTGCTAAGTTGGCAAAGATATACATGACTAGGATCATTTGTTTGCATGGAGTTCCGAGGAGTATTGTATCAGATAGAGGAACCCAATTTACCTCAAAGTTTTGGAATCAGTTGCATGAAACTTTAGGAACCAGACTAGAGTTCAGCACAGCTTTTCATCCACAGACAGATGGACAGACCGAGAGAGTCAATCAGATTTTGGAAGATATGCTGAGAGCTTGTGCACTAGATTATGGATCTAGCTGGGACGATAACTTGCCGTATGCGGAGTTTTCTTATAACAATAGTTGTCAAACCAGTTTGAAGATGGCACCTTTCGAAGCTTTATACGGAAGGAGGTGCAGGACACCGTTGTCATGGGACGAAGTTGGAGACCGCCAATTCTTTGGACCAGACTTGATTAAGGAGTCTGAATGGAAAGTTAAGTTGATTCGCGATAGGCTCAAGGTAGCCCAGTCCAGGCAGAAGAGCTACGCAGACTCTAAACGCAAGGAGACAGTCTACGAAACCGGAGACCGAGTTTATCTCCGAGTATCCCCACTTCGAGGAGTTAAGCGCTTTGGAGTTAAGGGAAAATTAGCACCGCGTTTCGTTGGACCATATAAGATCTTGCAACGTATGGGAGAAGTCGCTTATAAGTTGGAATTACCAGAGGGACTGTCAGGAGTTCATGATGTATTACATGTCTCCCAGCTGAAGAAATGTCATGCCGAGATGGCGGAGGTACCGCTAAGAGATACCGTGCCACTCGAAGCGATTCAGTTAAAGGATGACCTAACATATGAGGAGAAGCCAGTCAAGATTCTCGAGTTTGCTAGCAGAGTTACCCGCAGTAAGGTTATCAAGTTTTGCAAAGTTCAGTGGAACCACCACTCAGAGGATGAAGCCACCTGGGAAAGAGAAGAAGATTTGCTCAAGGACCACCCTCACCTATTTTCTAGCCAACCCGAATCTCGAGGGCGAGATTCATCTTAAGGGGGGTAGGTTTGTAACATCCCAAATTTTCAATTTGGAATGTTATACACTAGATCATCATGCATATCATATTTTCTTGCATTTTGGTTGATCCTAGAAATTTCACGCAACTGAAGGACCTTCGGAGAGAGTTTGAGATTTCGTTATTTTCATATTTGAGAGTTTTCTCGAATTTGGAAAAGAGGATCATTTGATTTATTTATTTCATCTTCAATAATTTTTCCGGTGTCAAAATATATGAGAGAGGGAATAATATGACTTTCCCAAATTGAGGAAAAACGAAAATTTAATAAATAGATCAAGTTTTGGTTTTGCCGGAGTTTTATTTGCATTTTATTTGGATAGGGAAAAATGCGCATTTTCAAAAATTGCATTTTAGGCCCGGAGTAAAGTTCATTTTGTTCGGCTCATTTTTAGGAGTCGGGGAAAATTTACTTTATTAATTTTGGAGCTCGTTTAGATTTTCTTTTCTGTGTTTTTCTACGCGCGAAACTGTTTAAGAAAAACCCTGCCAGGCCAGCCGGGCCAAGGCCCAGCCAGCCGGCCGCCCCAGCCTCCCAGCCGCGCGCGTGCGCCAGCGCCAGGCCAGGCGCCAGGCCGCCGCCTCGCCTCTTGCCTCTAGCCGAATCCTTTTAGGATTCTAGGCTAGTTTCTTTCCTTTGTTTCGTTTTTCTTCTAGGACTCTTTTTCCTATTCTATTTCTTGTCCCCTACCCCAAGTTTTCTCCTCCCCTCCCCAATATAAATACCCCAACACCCCCCCTCTAAATCATCAAATCAAAGCCCCAAGCCCTCCACCGCACCCCACACCCGCGCCGCCGCCGCACCTAGCCCGCCGCCGCCGCCCTTTAGCCGCCGCCCTACGCCGCCGCCGCTGGAGCCCCTCGCCGGAGGTTGCCCCGCGTCTCTTTTCCTTGGATCGTTTTCTTCTAATCGTTCCGTTTCTTTTCTTCTCTTCCGATTCGTTTTCTAGATCGGTTTTCCGTTTCTTTTTCAGTTTTCTTCTCCGAAACCCTAGATCGGATTCGTTTTCTTTTCCGATTTAGTTGCCTTCGGACCGTTCGTCCTAACGAATGTGATCACCGGATTCTTCTAGGTTAACGACGTCCGTTCTTTTAACCATTCTTCTTTTTCTTCTCGTCGGATTTATTCCGCGATCGTGATGTCAGATCCGATCTTCGTTCTAGTCTTTCTTCTCGCTCGTTTATCGGAATCAGGTGATTCAAGCGCCTGGAGTTTCGTTTCGAAACCGCCGTTCCGTCTAATCAATTTAAACACATTTTTTCCCCGGTAAAATTTGACCTAGTTCAACCTGCTAGAACCGAGTTGTTTTCTTCCACCGTTTGTTTTTCCGTCGTTTGTTCGGTTCGTTCTTTCTTTGCAACCGGAGTTCTTAAGTTGAACTACCTGGTTCGTTCTCTTGTTCGAGTTTTACCTGTGCATTAGATGAGTACTTATTGTATGCTTGTTGTTTGTCTGCGATAGATCACCCGGATTGCGCCGCCTGTTACTTCGATTCCCTAGGTCTCGCGGATCATCAGCAAGGCAAGTAACACTTTGATCATACCTTTTCTACAACCCATGTTTTATTGCATTAGATCAATCCTCTCACATTGCATGATTAGGATCTAATTAAATTGTGGGATGGGAAGTAGATGAGGTAGTACCTATTACCTGTTTATTATGAAACCTTTGGGAGTTACTTCTACGTTTGCTTATTATGCCATGCTATGCTAGTAGACGTGGATTGGGTGAGTGATATCCATGACAGATGTGAGTTGATAATTTTAATGGTTTATCTAAGGTGGCAACTTAAACACACATCTGGGTGGATTGAGGCACCTGATGTCTATCAAGACTTGCCTGTTTTATTTTGGACCGCCACCCAGGCTCAAAGGGATCATAAGATCTTTCATGCTAGAAACTTCCGTGTGCAGCCACAAGCCATTATGGGCTCTGGCATAGTTGACTAAGTCGTGCGAACTCTTATAGGGGTAGACTAGCAGATGTAGGGGATGTAGGTGGTACGGTCTACTCCATCGTAAGGTGCTAGCGCTTCTGAAAGACTATGTCTCGGTCATCCGTCTTCTCAAACACCATGTAGTGCGAGAAACCAAACGGAGGCGATCGAGTCTTGTGGGGAAAAGTGCGCAAACCTCTGCAGAGTGTACAAACTAATCATGATTAGCCGTGTCCCCGGTTATGGACATCTTGAGTATCTAGTACTTGAATATCATGTGAATCTCAACATGTTACTTCTAATTAATGTTGTTGGGTTTTTAATACTTTTTAATTGGGATTGAGAATGCTGTCAACCATTCTCAATGTTTCACAACCACCATGATAGTTAAATAAATTTATTCCTTTGCATTAGGGAAAAACTGGCTTTACGCAAAACTGTAACCATAGAGCTTTCCACCAGCCAAATATGCATATAGTATAGTTGTTGCATTCCATTACTCTCTATGTGTTACATTGCCAGCATATTCCATGTGCTGACCCGTTTCGGGCTGCAACGTTAATGTTGCAGACTTTTCAGACGACGATTGAGGTGCTTTTAGGTCGTGGTTCTATACTCAGTGATGCCATTGGAGTTGATGGACCCATTTATCTTCCAAGTCTTCCGCTGTTATTGACACTTGGTGGCCTTAAGCCATTTTTATTGTAATAAGTTCTCTTTGAGGCAACGATGTAATAAGTGTGTGATTGCCACTCTGTTATAAATCCTTCGCTGTACTGTGTGGTGTCAGCATTACTGATCCAGGGATGACACCGGAGCACAGTAGGCTTGATCCATTCGGGTCGGGTCGCCACACTTATTTAGTTAATTCTTTTTGCAGATGATTAATAGATAAATTTCTCAGGTCCAGCAATTTATTTGAGAATTTTATGAGTTCCAGAAGTATATGTTTGATCCAGATTACTACTGACTGTTCTGTTTTTTACAGATTTTGTTTTTCATGTGTTGTTTACTTATTTTGATGAATCCATGGCTAGTAAAATAGTTTATAAACCATAGAGAAGTTTTAATACAGTAGGTTTAACACCAATATAAATAAAGAATTAGTTCATTACAGTACGTTGAAGTAGTGTTTTCTTTTCTTTCGCTAACGGAGCTTACGAGTTTTCTGTTAAGTTTTGTGTTGTGAAGTTTTCAAGTTTTGGGTAACGATTCGATGGACTATGGAATAAGGAGTAGCAAGATCCTAATCTTAGGGATGCCCGAGGCATCCCAAGGTAATATTCAAGGATAGCCAAGAGCCTAAGCTTGGGGATGCCCCGGAAGGCATCCCCTCTTTCGTCTTCGTTCATCGGTAACTTTAGTTGGAGCTATATTTTTATTCACCACATGATATGAGTTTTGCTTGGAGTGTCAATTTATTTTGCTAGGGTTTGCTTGCTGTTATTTAGAATAATGTTTTGCATCTTTTATTTCAATAAAAATGGCATTGATAGCCTTTACTATGCCTAGGTTACAAGTATACATGTTGCTGTTTGAAAACAGAAAGTTTACCGCTGTTGCAATAATTCCCTAGAAAACTCAGAATGTGATAAAATGTTGAAACCTTTTGCATATTAAGCTATGATAAATTTACTACAATGGGAATTTTCTTTCATAATTTTTGGAGCTAGGGAAGTATGGATGTTGCAGCATTCTTTACAGACTATCCTGTTTAGGCAGATTGCTGTTATGTTTGCATTGTTTGCATATGTTTGCTTCTTTAATGATTCTATTTGAGGATAGGACTATTAAATATGCAGAGGCATTTAGTATTCAATGTTGAATAATAATTTTAGTGATTTTCTACAGTAGAGTATGATAATGTTTTTTCAATGGTTTATGCTAACTTATCTCATGAGTCCTTGTTGAGTTTTGTGTGGATGAAGCTTTTGAGATTTAGGGAGACCGTGATATGAGAGGAATTAAGGAGACACAAAAGCTAAATCTTGGGGATGCCCAAGGCACCCCAAGATAATATTTCAAGAAGTCTCAAGCATCTAAGCATGGGGATGCCCCGGTTGGCATCCCACCTTTCTTCTTCAACAACTATCGGTTAGTATCGGTTGATCCTAAGTTTTTGCTTCTTCACATGATGTTTGCTATTCTTAGATGTCATCTTATTTTGCTTTGATTGCTTTTTTAATAGAGTACCAAGATCTGAAATTACTAAATGTTAGAGAGTCTTCACATGGTTGCATAATTATTCAACTACCCATTGATCTTCACTTATATCTTTCGGAGTAGTTTGTCATTTGCTCTAGTACTTCACTTATATCTTTTAGAGCATGGTGGTAGTTTTATTTTGAAGAAATAGATGCATATTATTTTGAGAGTCTTAAATAGCATGGTAATTTGCTTAAAATCCTAATATTCTAGGTATTCAAGAATAATAAAATTCTCTTATGAGTGTGTCGAATACTATGAGAAGTTTGATACTTGATAATTGTTTTGAGATATGGAGATGGTGATATTAGAGTCATGCTAGTTGAGTAGTTGTGAATTTGAGAAATACTTGTGTTGAAGTTTGTGATTCCCGTAGCATGCACGTATGGTGAACCGTTATGTGACGAAGTCGGAGCATGATTTATTTATTGATTGCCTTCCTTATGAGTGGCAGTCGGGGACGAGCGATGGTCTTTTCCTACCAATCTATCCCCCTAGGAGCATGCGCGTATTACTTTGTTTCGATAACTAATAGATTTTTGCAATAAGTATGTGAGTTCTTTATGACCAATGTTGAGTCCATGGATTATACACACTCTTACCCTTCCACCATTGCTAGCCTCTCTAGTACCGCGCAACTTTCGTCGGTACCATAAACCCACCATACACCTTCCTCAAAACAGCCACCATACCTACCTATTATGGCATTTCCATAGCCATTCCAAGATATATTGCCATGCAACTTTCCACCGTTCCGTTTATTATGACACACTCCATCATTGTCATATTGCTTAGCATGATCATGTAGTTGACATTGTATTTGTGGCAAAGCCACCGTTCATAATTCTTTCATACTTGTCACTCTTGATTCATTGCATATCCCGGTACACCGCTGGAGGCATTCATATAGAGTCATACTTTGTTCTAGTATCGAGTTGTAATCATTGAGTTGTAAGTAAATAGAAGTGTGATGATCATCATTCAATAGAGCACTGTCCCAAAAAAAGAAAAAAAGAAAGGCCAAATAAAAAATAAAGGCCAAAAAAAGAAGAAAGGCCAAATAAAAAAGGGAAGGCCCAAAAAAATAAAAATAAAAAGGGGCAATGCTACTATCCTTTTTTCCACACTTGTGCTTCAAATTAGCACCATGTTCTTCATATAGAGAGTCTCATATGTTGTCACTTTCATATACTAGTGGGAATCTTTCATTATAGAACTTGGCTTGTATATTCCAATGACGGGCTTCCTCAAAATGCCCTAGGTCTTCGTGAGCAAGCAAGTTGGATGCACACCCACTAGTTTATTTTGTTGAGCTTTCATACATTTATAGCTCTAGTGCATCCATTGCATGGCAATCCCTACTCACTCACATTGATATCTATTAATGGGCATCTCCATAGCCCATTGATACACCTAGTTGATGTGAGACTATCTTCTCCCCTTTTGTATTCTCCACAACCACCATTCTATTCCACCTATAGTGCTATATCCATGGCTCACGCTCATGTATTGCGTGAAGATTGAAAAATTTTGAGAACATCAAAAGTATGAAACAATTGCTTGGCTTGTCATCGGGGTTGTGCATGATTTAAATATTTTGTGTGATGAAGATGGAGCATAGCCAGACTATATGATTTTGTAGGGATAACTTTCTTTGGCCATGTTATTTTGAGAAGACATAATTGCTTTGTTAGTATGCTTGAAGTATTATTATTTCTATGTCAAAATGAACTTTTGTCTTGAATCTTTCGGATCTGAATATTCATATCACAAGTAAGAAGAATTACATTGAAATTATGCCAACTAGCATTCCACATCAAAAATTATCTTTTTATCATTTACCTACTCGAGGACGAGCAGGAATTAAGCTTGGGGATGCTTGATATGTCTCGAACGTATCTATAATTTTTGATTGCTCCATGCTATATTATCTACTGTTTTAGGCAATATTTGGCTTTATTATCCACGTTTATATTATTTTTGGAACTAACCTATTAACCGGAGGCCCAGCCCAGATTTGCTGTTTTATGCCTATTTCAGTGTTTTGAAGAAAAGGAATATCAGACGGAGTCGAAACGGAACGAAATCAACTAGAGAAGTTATTTTTTGAAGGAAACACACCTGATGAACTTGGACCCCACGTCAGGGGAGACACGAGGTGCTCACGAGGGTGGGGGCGCCCCCCTAGGGCGCGCCCCCCTGTCTCGTGGGACCCCCGTGGATCCTCCGACGTCCTCCCTGCACCCATATATACCTACGTGACCTAAAACTTCCAGAACGAAACATAGATCGGGAGTTCCGCCGCTAGAAGCCTCCGTAGCCACCAAAAACCAATCTAGACCCGTTCCGGCACCCTGTCGGAGGGGGCAATCCTTCTCCGGTGGCCATCTTCATCATCCCGGTGCTCTCCATGACGAGGAGGGAGTAGTTCTCCCTCGGGGCTGAGGGTATGTACCAGTAGCTATGTGTTTGATCTCTCTCTCTCTCCCGTGTTCTTGATTTGGCACGATCTTGATGTATCGCGAGATTTGCTATTATAGTTGGATCTTATGTTTCTCCTCCCCCTCTTCTCTCTTGTAATGAATTGAGTTTCCCCTTTGAAGTAATCTTATCGGATTGAGTCTTTAAAGATTTGAGAACACTTGATGTATGTCTTGCCGTGGATATCTGTGGTGACAATGGGATACCGCGTGCCACTTGATGTATGTTAAGGTGACCAACTTGCGGGTTCATGAACCTATGCATAGGGGTTGGCACACGTTTTCGTCGTGATTCTCCGGTAGAACTTTGGGGCACTCTTTGAGGTCCTTTGTGTTGGTTGAATAGATGAATTGAGATTGTGTGATGCATATCGTATAATCATACCCACGGATACTTGAGGTGACATTGGAGTATCTAGGTGACATTAGGGTTTTGGTTGATTTGTATCTTAAGGTGTTATTCTAGTACGAACTCTAGGGCTGTTTGTGACACTTATAGGAATAGCCCAACGGATTGATTGGAAAGAATAACTTTGAGGTGGTTTCGTACCCTACCATAATCTCTTCGTTTGTTCTCTGCTATTAGTGACTTTGGAGTGACTCTTTGTTGCATGTTGAGGGATATTTATGTGATCCAATTATGTTAGTATTGTCGAGGGAACTTACACTAGTGAAAGTATGAACCCTAGGCCTTATTTCCTATCATTGCAATACCGTTTACGCTCACTTTTATCACTTGCTAACTTGCTATTTTTATTATTTCAGATTACAAATACCTTTATCTACTATCCATATACCACTTGTTTCACCATCTCTTTGCCGAACTAGTGCACCTATACAATTTACCATTGTATTATGTGTGTTGGGGACACAAGAGACTCTTTGTTATTTGGTTGCAGGGTTGCTTGAGATAGACCATCTTCATCCTACGCCTCCTACGGATTGATAAACCTTAGGTCATCCACTTGAGGGAAATTTGCTACTGTCCTACAAACCTCTGCACTTGGAGGCCCAACAACGTCTACAAGAAGAAGGTTGTGTAGTAGACATCAACCATCTCCACCACAGAGCTCCCAAACAAGAGCAGTTAGTAAGACAGCTCTAATTCCCAAAGCGCCAGTACTACCATAGCAAACCCCAACTCCACCAGTTAGTACACCTATTCCTGTGGAGGCAGCACAACCAGCCAGTCGTAGTTTAGCATCTATTGCATTTGATGTTGTTAAATCCTATGTGCCTATATTCCCATCATGGAAATATTATACTGAAGATGAAGGAAAATGCCAGTTGCAGGTGTTTGTCCAGGAGTTATGTGTAAGTAATGTTATTCATGGCAATTACTTTGCTTTGTCCCATACATTCTACCTCCATGATGGTTATAATACAACAAATTTTCCCATTTTTCTCTATAGAGAAGGACCGATTTGGAAACTCAAGATGAGGTAACCTGTGCTAATACCTCTGCTATCTTCAAGAATGCTTGGTGGCAGTATCGGAATTACCTAAAGAAAATGTACTTCACTGGCAAAGAAACTCATCAAATTCCCTTACGTTCTCCTGAGGCACATTTACGGGACGATGACTGGGAACACCTTGTTCTATACTGGTCCCGAACCAAGAATGTGATAAGGTCTATGAGCTCATTTTCTATTTTTAAGTACTATATTCTTGCGTCTTACTGTACTCTGTTCATGTAGAACAAGTGCTTAAACCTAAAGAACAATTGTTCTCATTTAAGATTCCATTGCTATCATGCATACTGCTTTGTTCTTGTATCACTGTATTTACTCATACAAAATTATTTTTAAATTGAAGGATCCAATCGAAACTCCAATGGCACAATAGGTATGTTTACACATGTTTCTTTAACAGGTTGGCTCTTATCAACAGCTCTGTTGATTTCAATTTCAATTGTGTACAGTTGACTTCTCATATCATGCACATTACTAGCATAACAACAGAGCCAATAGTGTGGTTGTACATTTAGACCTGTGGTACCCATCTGAAATCTTGTTGTGTCGTGTAGTTTCCGACGCTTTGTATTCTTTCAGTGTTGCTTTGTCTTGAACTGATATGATTTGAACCGTGTCTCTGTTTTTATTTAGCAAGACAATGAAGTGACCATAGAACATAGATATATGTTTGTTTCACGCTTTTATTATGTACTACTTGGCAATAGAAGACTTGGTATTTTAATCTTGTCCACCTTACTAATCAACTGGTTCACCAAAATGAGTTTCATATACTAGTACATGCTAAACCTGTTATGTGTCTGCTTGTTTCTTCTTTTAGAATGCTGACAGAATATTGGGGAAGAGTGCCTTATTAAGCAATGGTAAAGGAAGTAATGTAGATAAGGTTTTGGATAGTGAGACATCCTTGTTGGTCTCCAACAAAGCTGATGAAATAGCTAAGGAAAACTATCTTAAAGACAATGAGACAACCCCAAAGTCCTTTCTTGGTTTAGTGTTCGAGTTACTGGCACTACCGCTTGCACAAGCTATTCAAACTCACTGTCTGAATCAGTTTGGTTTCTCGAGTCTCAACTACAAGCTGAAAGACATCGATCAGTTGTGCTGCAATGAGAAGCGAAAGGACTGCGGAAGTCCCTGGAGCATTCAGATGCATACTTTCTGGTACAACAACAAGCATTGGAGGATTTTAGCGCCAAACAGGACAAAGCTAATAAGATTGCTAAGCTTATTGCCAGCATGGTGGATACCCAGGATAATGTTTAATGATCTATTCTGAAGTTGTTTTAGTGATGGACTTGTTTTGCTGCAGCATTTATTTGCACTGGTGGCCAATTTAGACGGCTAGTGTATGTAATATGCTGCTTTGTTCCCTATATTTGCACTGGTGGCGAACTTTGATGCCCAGTGGATGTAATATGTGTAATAGCCGTAATAGCCTAGCGTTAGTTCCTTACTTATTTATTTCCTTGTTGTCTTGTTTAGTTGTTTGCTTGTAGTCACTATAGTTCTTTTTCCGTGTTTTTCTAGTGGCCACAATAACCATGGCAGCACACGGACTGTTGTGACCATGGTCCTGCTATAGTGACCATGGCCCTCCACGGGCTGTACGTTCCATGGGACTTCCACGGGCCGTAGGATCCATGGGCCTTCTACGGGCCGTCTCATCTATGGGCCTTTTACGGGCCATATAATCGTTTCGCCAAACATGGGCCGTACTATTCGTGGACCAGTGACGGACCGCAAAATAGGTCGTAAATGGGCTAGAGTGGAAATCGTCTATTTTATGGCCCGGCCATAACGGGTGCTTAATAGGCCATAATTGATGACGCTATGAAAACAACCCAACGTGTTAATGGGCCACAAGCAGGACAACTGTAACCACATGCTGAATTTGGCCCACAAGCTGAACATGCCAGTAATGGACCGTAAGTAATTGAATTCTGGAAATGGGCCCAAGAATAAATGGGCCCTTAGAAGGCTCAAAGTAAACATGGGCTGGAAATGACCGACGAACTAATGAGCCGTTAATGGGTATAAAGTGATACACTGCTCATTACGGGCCAGTTTCACCACGGGGCTTTAATGGGCCAAGAGTTACAAAGGGCCTCATATGGGCAGAAAGTTGTCATGGCCCATACATGGGCTGGAAGTGACAATAGGCTGGAATCATACTGGACGGCCCAGATGACGCTACTGGGTCTAATTCAGATAAGCCGTGACCTAGTGGGCTGTAAATGGGCTATATGCTAACAGGCCGTTAACAGGCTTTCCATGGGCTGGCCCGCTACCTCTTTGACCAAGTCAAACGGGCCGGCCTTTTCACCGGAATGTGCCTCTGTTGGGTCGTGCCACATGTCGACGTATCATAGGAGCCCCCTGTCCAATGAGTGGATGATATCTGTCCAAATGGTGAGCCAACACATATTTCCTTTGGCCAATGAGAATTTTACACATGGTAAATCCCCATTGGTCCGGGCAGTTAATCCCCATTAATGAATATATAGCTCACACCATCATTATCATGCACTAGCATGTGACTGTGCCATGATGCTCGATGAATATATGTGCAAACCGCCACTTCTGTGGCCCAATTTACATCAACATGACACGGTTGGCTCGCCCGTCCGCATGGATTACTGCACCTGCGATTGACTCGCCCGTCCGCGCTGGGTTACAACACCGTGGCCGGCTCATCTGTCTGCTCCCGCGGCCGACTCTGCCGTGATTGATTCCAGTTTCCCCGTGGTGATCATCAACTCCACGGTGGATAATTTTTGTCCTGACATATCAGGTGAAATCCATCTAGTATATTTTTATAATACATATTTTCTTTCTTTAAAAGGGCAATTACTCTGGCTTGCAAGTTCTCCAATGAAGGAAAAATTGTGTACTGCAAAAGGGACTATTATATCACTGAGTTGTTGAATGACTCATAGCGGTTTATATCACGGTCAAATATGGAGAATCTCAAGACAACTCCTTGAGTCGTCTTAAGACTCGGGTGCTACATGGACATGACTCAGTAAATGTTGCCAGTTTAAGCAGGTTCAAGAACCACGGGTCATTGGAGGGAAGATAACCTGGTCCCGGAGGCTACTGCTATGTTGATGAAAATTTAAAGGCCGTTAGAAAGTTTCCGGGTCAAAATGAAGAATTCCAGTTTAAAATCCGGCTCAAGGGAAATCTGTCTCCCACAAAGCTCTGAAGCTCTCAATATCCAGTTTAAAACTTCAGCTCAAGAAGAATCCATTTCTCGCAAGTTTGAGTTCTCAGAAAAAATTAAAGGTTGCCAAAGAGAACTTGTTGCCATGATGCGCAGTTCAAACATGGGTATCCGATCCGGCTTATATGTCTTATTACAAAATACATGGGGGCTTCCCGCACACTGAGCATAGCTATGACTACCCTTTGATCCGGCTTACAAGCTGGGCTGTAAACATCACTTGGGGGCTTCCTGTTCAAACATAGGTGTATTCACCAAAGTGAACATAGCTTCACTACCCTCTTGACTGGCTTGGAACACCAAGTGTATTCACCAAAGTTTCCAGGTTATCTTGTTGAAACATAGGTGTATTCACTAAAGAGGACATAACCTTTTTGGCATGGAATGCCAGGTGTATTCACCAAAAAAACTTTCCGGGTTCTCCTGCTTTGCAGAGTCTGCCACTCCGCCCAGGTAATCCTGGAATGACCCGCCGAACTCTTGACAGTCAATCTTATAGACCCTGAACTTGTCGATAGGCCCGGCTCACAAAATGTAAAAGGTTAACTCAGTGGCTTGGCGGCCCATGAAAGCACTTGAGATTTAGGCTTGGCGGCCCATGAAAGCACTTGAGATTTAGGCTTGGCGGCCTATGAAAGCCTTGTTTTTCTTAATTTGATTCATTATCTTTTTCTGAGATTTTCTTGGGTTCATATAATTTAAGACAATTCAAGTCATGAAACCTTAATATTTCTAGCTAATATCTGAGCATATTTGTGGTTTTGATTAAACTGTTTTGGCTTTGGACAATAACTTGCCAGTATGATATGATTGTCGTAAGTGCATCTAGTGCCCCTTAGTGATTTTGGTGTATTGAAGACTTATAGGTTAAGGGACTAATGCATTTGTGAGTGTACACAGGTCTATAAGTCTATGAGGAGTTTGATATTTACAGAGAAAGTCGACCCCTAAAAATGAATGTCTTCAACTAAAGACTTTGGATTTCTGAAGACTTTCTGAAGACTTTGAAAGTGAAGAAATTGGTGTGACCGTGAAGACTTGATATTCATGCGAGGAACATGAAGCGTGAAGAATTTTGTTTTCGTAGTTTCATTTTATCTTTCTTGAGTCATAGGAAACAATGTACTGTTAAAGGGGGTCGAGGTAAAACTAAGGAAAAGTTTCCAGGTGACGCTCAACTCAAAATCCTACACCTACCAACCCCTTCGAGTGAAGCCATTGGAAATCTCATAACAGTTTAGTCAATTTCTTCAGTGACAGGGACAAAGTTCTTCTAGTCTCTGAGAAATTTGTCCTGACTGAGGAGTTAGGAATTCGCTAGTGTGGATTGCCTACAAGTGAGGAACATGATAGCCCTGAGGAATTTGAACCTCAAATTTCCGACTATTGTTGTGCTATGCGCCAGCTGTCCCAAAGTATCTTATCCACCTAACGGTCATATCATTGAAGGGAATTTATGTCTTATCATGTCGGGCTGCTCCCTAGGCTATAAATAGTCGCCCCTACAACCACTAGTTGGTTGGATGTGTCGTGGTTCTAACTCTGACAGTGATGTAGGGGGTGAGTATGGAGAGGCTAGATCCTAGCTATTGGGAAGTTGTTACACGCGAGGTTTACGAGTTCAGGCCCTTCTCAGAGGAAGTAATAGCCCTACGTCTCGGAGCCCGGAGGCGGTCGACTGGATTATGCGTGTATAGATTACAGGGGTGCGAACCCTTCCTACTGAGGAGGGGGTGGCTTATATAGAGTTCGCCGGCCCCCTCCTGCCCTCAGTAATGCAGGGTTTAAAGTACATTTAAGATGGGGCGTTACTGGTAACGCCTCTAATAAAGTGCTATAATGACCATGAAGACTACTTAACGGCTGACCGTTTGCCTACGGAGTGACTGTAGGTCTCCTGGCGGTCGAGTGGTAGCTTCATAGTCGAGTGTTAGCTTCTTGGTCGAGTGTCTTGAACCTGTCGAGTGGAGTACCTTCAAGTCGATTGATAGATGATTTCTTCTAGGGATGTCCTTGGGTAGGACTCTTTGAGACGGGTCTGTGCTCCTACCCCAGGTACGTAGCTTCATCATTAGCCCCCGAATGGGTCGAGGTTAGAGTGGGGGAAGAGTTGGGGATCCTTCCCGACTGGTTCTTTGGGGCTGTATGAGAGCCTCGTTTAGAGTCAGTTGTCGCGGGTGACGTCACCAACCTCTTTCAGTCGCCTTGATCCATTCCAGGCCCTTCGTCGAGTGAATATCTTTGCTTGCGACACGCCGAGTGTTGGTGCGAGCGGAATACTCTGTTTTTGGCCAGTGGTTCTGCGGCCCGCGGATCTCACGGGATTTGGATTTTGGGAAGCGCGCGGGACGGGAGCAGCCGCAGTAATCGGAAGTGATAAAGCGGAAACTCCTCGATCCTCGCGTCGCCTTTTACGCCACGTACTACGCGCGCGTCCGCTGCAGGATTTGACTGGACCGCCTGGGCCTACCGGTCAGTCACTCGGGAGCAGCCCCTTATAAGTTGCCGGCTCGGGGTTTCCAAGCTGCGCGCTTCTCTTCTTCTTCCTTCTTCCTTCCTCTCTCTTTTCGCCAGCTCTCCCGCGACCCTCGGCCGTACCCTAGCGCCGTTAGCCCATGCGAGACCTCGCCGGCAACGATGGGCTAAGAAGGCGGCGGACCCTAGGGCAAGACCACTGCTTTGGAGCGCGCGAAGAAGGCGGCGGCGGCGGGGAAAGGAAAGAATTCTTCGCGAGGTGGATCTTCCTCCCGGACCACCCTGCCCAAGGGTTGGATTTAGGGCGACTGGATGCCATCGGTGCTCCGGCAGGAAGATCTCGACGACATGGTCGAGGGAGGAGCCATTCCCCACGAGGCCGCGCGTCTCCCGGGGAGGGAGATCGAGCCGCAACCCCGCGACGATGAGTGCGTGCTCCTCGCCACCCACATCGACCGAGGGTTTTCTCTGCCTCCCCATCCATTCTTCCGGAGCTTCTTGAATTTATTCGGAGCGCAGCTCCATCACTTTACCCCCAACTCCATAGTCTATCTTGCCGCGTTCATTTCTATGTGCGAGGCCTTCCTGGGTTGCCGTCCGCATTGGGGGCTTTTCAAGCATATTTTCACTTGCCGCTCCCAGTCGGTTAAAAAGGCCAAGTCGAGTGATGAGAAGACGCAAGTGATCTAGCTGTGCGGGGGCCTTGCGATCCAGACGAGGGGGAAGAGTTGTTTCCCCTCTATCACCTTCCCGGAGTCGGTCCGCGGCTGGCAGTCGACCTGGTTCTACTCCCAGGACCAGGCGACCCCAGGACAGTCGACTGGTCTTCCTCCTTTTTCTCTCGACCGAGCCGAGAAGCCCGTCTCTCTGAAGGTCACGCCAGAGGAAAGTGCTCAAGTCAAGGTATTGGCGGGTCGAGTGGTTGAGCTTGTCCATGAGGGAGTGACTGGGATGGATCTGTTAGAGGTCTTTCTCCAGAGGCGCATCCAGCCGCTCCAGGCGCGAGACCACCCGATGTGGCTATATTCTAGCCTTGATGACACCACTCGGATCCACCCGGAGGAGGTCACCGACGAGATGCTGGAGGGGTGGCTGTCAAGCATCACGGGGAACAAAGACAACCCCCGAGGAGTCAGAAGGGTAATTCCACTCGAAAACTCATATGAAGTGGATCAGGTATGTCTTTGTGTCGGATATCTGGCCCTCTGTATTAGCCTTCTTTGGATAAGTCGATTGACTTTCATCTTGTCTGTTGTCTTCCAGGCTACCACTAAGATGTACTCGACGCCCAATGGGGCACAAGGGTCGACTGAGGAAGGTGAGGGGAGCGGAGGCGAGAGCGGGGACGACCAGGTCGTGTGGGAGTCCGACGGCGAGGGAGAGGACGGCGACAACATCTTCTCCAGCGAAGAGGAGGTGGAGGCTGAACCCTCCCGCCCGGAGGGACGGTCCAAGCTCGCCCACGATCCAGCGCAGGAACGTGGCAAGGCAGCTGCTCCTGTTGGGCAGTCGTCGAAACGCCCTCAGACTTCTTCTCCTCCGCCGGCTGGAAAGGCTCCCAAGCACCCACGAACGACGCCATCCAAGCCGCCCAAGGCCTTGCCCAAGATGAAGATAGCTGTTCCCACCATTTCGGGGTAATAACACTTGCTTTCCTTCGTCGACTGTGGACGGATCCTTGGTCAATTCACTAGGTCAACTGACTAACTTTCGAGATTTGCAGTGGTGCAACTTCTGAGGTCTCCGCCAGGAACGACGACCAAGAGATGGAGGACGCTGTCACCTCTAACCCTGGTACGATCACTGACATCCTGCTTACGAGTCGACTGAAGCGTTGGTCGATTGAATGTTTTCCTTGCAGCTCCTCCTCATGTTATCGACCTCCTGGACGACGACGACAACGCACCACTGAGGGTGAAGAGGAAGAAGAAGGCGTTGGCTGGCAAGACTCCGCAATCCACTCCGGCGCCTGAGGCCGCAGTTCGGGATGATGGCGAACCTACTCGGGCTTCCGTGACTTTCGCTGTTCCTCTGACGAGTGTGCGGCCTTCAGCGTCGACTGCAGATCCGTCTTCGCTTTTTGCTGCGTACCCCGTCCCTGAGGACCAAGCGGCTGCTGCGAAGGAGGCAGTACGCCAGGCTGGAGTCATGATGGAACAGGTCAAAGTGGCTCGGGAGGCTTGCCAGGCGGCTTATGACGCAAGCTCGGCTCTTCAGAGCAATGTCCAGGTCAGTCGACTTCAACACTTGGTCTGTTTTGGTATGTCCTTTGAAGAATCAGAATCTCTTTTCCGAAGATTTTTAAGTTTGTACACCCACTGGGTGTGTTTGCCAGTTTTTGGACGAGTGGGGGCACGCTAAGTGCACCCACTGGGTGTAGTCCCCGAGACTACGGTCGACTGCTGGCAGTCGACTGTAGTCTTTAAATTGAGTCGTAGTTGAGTTTCTTCGCTCTGTCTGATCGAGCTATGTCACATGGAACGGTATCCCGTCGACTGCGGGCAGTTGACGTCTTTCTCTCTTTTTTTTACTGTGGGGGCACGCTGAGTGCACCCACTGGGTGTAGCCCCCGAGGCTACTGTCGAATGTTTTGCTTCGGCTGTAGTCTTAGAAACTCCATTATTGTCTCTTAGCTGTTCGGAAGCAACTTGTCTTTGACTCGACTTCAGGGGTCGGTCGGGTGGGATAGGAACCGGTGGGGGCACGCTAAGTGCACCCACTGGGTGTAGTCCCCGAGACTATGGTGGACTGCTGGCAGTCGACCGTAGTCTTAGTATTTATTGTCTTTGTTGCTCTTTTTTTACTGAGATTGCAACTCCTCCCCTTCGACTTCAGAAGTCTTGTGATCTTGGAACCCGCTTGGCTGACCTGGAGAAGCAGCAAATTCAAATGAACCTCGATCTGGAGCTGGCCAGGACGGAGCTGCAGAAGGTCAGAGATGGCGCCGCAGGTAAGACGCCTTTGTCGACTGGTTAGTTTTCAGGCTTGAGTATCTCTTCGCTTTCTCCGACTCAATCATCATTTTTGCAGAAAAACTGAAAGAAGCTCTGGCGAAGAAGGATCAGGACTTGGCTGCTGCCCGTAAGGAGGCTGATGACAAGACCGCTCTGGCCACGCAGAAGCTGGCTTCGGTCGACCAATTAGAAGGGGAGAACACCAAGTTGAAGACCGCTCTGAAGGAAGCCAACAGGGAGTGTTCGCGTTGGAAGAAGGAGCACCTCACCCTGAGCGAGAAGATGGAAAGCATCGCTCGCAGAAGAGACGACCTGGAGAGCTACTTGAGGAGCTTTGCCAAGAAGCTGAACATCAAGCTCGAAGGTGCACAATCAGTTCTGACTGGTTTTTTTTTTGTGTCGACCCAGTTTTATGAAATTTGACTTATCTTTGGGTCGTGCATGCAGAACTTTGCCAGAACTTCGAAGAGGAGACCGGGCGGATCGAAACAGGTTTGGATCCAATCAATTCTCCGGTGCAGGACGAAGCTGCCATGAACCTGCTCTGAATGGAATCCCGTGTTGACTGTGTCGTGGATTACTTGGCTCGACTGAAGGTCGCCATGACGCGGATCGACCCAACGCTTTGGCCAGAGTCCATGCTCCAGAATGATCTCGAGTCTCTGATGACTCGACTCAACGGAATCCCTGACCGAGTGCAAGAGTGGAAGAAGTCCTCAGCTCGGTGTGGTGCTGATGTGGCTCTGTCTCCGGTCCGCGTCCATTGCAAGGAGGTGCGGGAGGAGAAGCTGGCCGCCATCCAAGTCGCCAACACGAGGAAGCACAACTTCCAGGACTTCATGGAGACATTTATTGCTGCTGCTACCCGCATCGCAGATGGAATTGACTTGGATGAGTTTGTCGCCCCTGCCAGCCCTCCTCCTCCTGAGGAGTGAAAAAACTTGCCTCGGAATGCCGACTGTATTTTGTAATCCGTTAAACTCTGCTTTAAATTGGCCTCGGAATGCCGAGTGGGAGTGTAACAGTTAAACTCTGCCAAGCTGGGAGCTCGAGTACTTTGATCTGACGTCTCTGGGACCTTTTAGGCTTTATTTGAACTTGATTTGTCGTTGAATCCCTTCGTGGATGACCCGTCGAGTGGTATTTGATCTTCACTCGAAATAACTTTGTGTCTGTGGTGCAGCTCCGAAGGAGAAGGTGGCAGTCGACCTGCCCCTCGTCGTCCTTGGGAAATGAGAAGTGTTTCATACTTAGGCGAGTGCGGGACTGCAGCTAAGCCTCCGAGTGGGAGGTTTGCTCTCCACTCGGCAGGATTTTCAAACTTAGGCGAGTGCTGACTGCAGCTAAGTATCTTCGTAGGAGAACTTAGGCGAGCGCGGGACTGCAGCTAAGCCCCCGAGTGGGAGGATTGCTCTCCACTTGGTAGGATTTTTCAAACTTAGGCGAGTGCTGACTGCAGCTAAGTCTCTTCGTAGGAGAACTTAGGCGAGCGCGGGACTGCAGCTAAGCCCCCGAGTGGGAGGATTGCTCTCCACTCGGTAGGATTTTTCAAACTTAGGCGAGTGCTGACCGCAGCTAAGTCTCTTCGTAGGAGAACTTAGGCGAGTACTGGACTGCAGCTAAGCCCCCGAGTGGGAGGTTTGTTCTCCACTCGGTAGGATTTTTCAAACTTAGGCGAGTGCTGACCGCAGCTAAGTCTCTTCGTAGGAGAACTTAGGCGAGTGCTGGACTGTAGCTAAGCCCCCGAGTGGGAGGTTTGCTCTCCACTCGGTAGGATTTTTCAAACTTAGGCGAGTGCTGACTGCAGCTAAGTCTCTTCGTAGGAGAACTTAGGCGAGTGCTGGACTGCAGCTAAGCCCCGAGTGGGAGGTTTGCTCTACACTCGGTAGGATTTTTCAAACTTAGGCGAGTGCTGACTGCAGCTAAGTCTCTTCGTAGGAGAACTTAGGCGAGTGCTGGACTGCAGCTAAGCCTCGAGTGGGAGGTTTTCTCTCCACTCGGTAGGATTTTTCAAACTTAGGCGAGTGCTGACTGCAGCTAAGTCTCTTCATAGGAGAACTTAGGCGAGTGCTGGACTGCAGCTAAGCCCCCGAGTGGGAGGTTTGCTCTCCACTCGGTAGGATTTTTCAAACTTAGGCGAGTGCTGACTGCAGCTAAGTCTCTTCGTAGGAGAACTTAGGCGAGTGCTGGACTGCAGCTAAGCCCCCGAGTGGGAGGTTTTCTCTCCACTCGGTAGGATTTTTCAAACTTAGGCGAGTGCTGACTGCAGCTAAGTCTCTTCGTAGGAGAACTTAGGCGAGTGCTGGACTGCAGCTAAGCCCCCGAGTGGGAGGTTTGCTCTCCACTCGGTAGGATTTTTCAAACTTAGGCGAGTGCTGACTGCAGCTAAGTCTCTTCGTAGGAGAACTTAGGCGAGTGCTGGACTGCAGCTAAGCCCCCGAGTGGGAGGTTTGCTCTCCACTCGGTAGGATTTTTTTTGAACTTAGGCGAAACGGATTCGCGGCTAAGTCACCCACTTGGGGTTTTCGTATGTAAACAAAATTGACAGCAATCATTGGAACACTCTTGTCTTTGATAAAAATGAACTGCGGAAGTTTCTTTTATTACATCTTTATAGGAAGGAACTTTAAGTGTAAAAGTGGCGGAGCAGCTCTGCGTTCCAAGCTCGCGGCTCGTCGATCTAGCGATCAACATTGTAGAGGTGATATGCTCCGTTGTTGAGGACTCTGGTGATGATGAAGGGGCCTTCCAAAGTAGGAGCAAGCTTGTGTGGTTTCTGTTGATCCACTCGGAGGACCAAATCTCCTTCTTGGAAGGCTCGACTCTTCACATGCCGGGCATGGAATCGATGCAAGTCTTGCTGATAAATGGTCGATCTGATCATGGCCATCTCTCTTTCTTCTTCCAGGAGGTCTACTGCATCTTGTCGAGCCTGTTCTGCTTCATCCTCGGTGTAAAGCTCGACTCGGGGAGCGTTGTGAAGGAGATCGCTTGGCAGAACAGCTTCGGCTCCATAAACAAGAAAGAATGGGGTTCTTCCAGTCGACCGGTTAGGGGTGTTCCTTAATCCCCACAGAACTGACGGAAGCTCGTCGACCCAGGCACCTGCCGCGTGCTTGAGGTCACGCATTAGTCGGGGTTTTAGTCCTTTGAGGATCAGACCATTTGCTCTTTCAGCTTGTCCATTCGACTGGGGATGGGCGACTGATGCATAGTCGACTCGAGTGCCTTGAGAGGCGCAAAAGGCTCTGAACTGGTCTGAATCGAAGTTTGACCCATTGTCAGTGATGATGCTGTGAGGGACTCCATATCTGAATGTTAGTCCTCTGACGAAACTAATAGCAGTGCCAGCATCGAGGTTCTTGATGGGTTTAGCTTCAATCCACTTGGTAAACTTGTCGACTGCCACAAGCACATGGGTGAAACTGCTCCTGCCTGTTCTCAGAGGACTGACCATGTCCAGTTCCCAGACAGCGAAGGGCCAGACGAGTGGAATGGTCTTCAGGGCTAATGCGGGCTTGTGGGACATGTTGGAGTAGAACTGACACCCCTCACACTTGTCAACTATCTCCTTTGCCATCTCATTTGCTCTCGGCCAGTAAAATCCCGCTCAGTATGCTTTGGCCACAATGGTCCGGGAGGACGCATGGTGACCGCAGGTCCCCGAGTGGATCTCATCAAGGATCATCTGACCTTCTTCCAGAGTTATGCACTTCTGACCGATTCCAGTCGCGCTTTCTCTGTACAACTGTCCTTTTATGACTGTGAAGGCCTTGGATCGACGGACGATCTGTCGAGCCTCTTCTTCGTCCTCCGGGAGTTCTTTTCTTAGGATATACGCGATGTACGGTACCGTCCAGTCGGGGGTGATCGTCAAGACTTCCATGATTAGGTCGACCACTGCAGGAACTTCGACTTCAGTCGGATCTGTGGCGCTTTTCGGCTGCGGGGTTTCTTCTGTGAAGGGATCTTCTTGGACTGACGGCGAGTGGATGTGTTCCAGGAACACGTTGCTGGGAATGGCTTCTCTTTTGGAGCCTATCTTTGCCAAATCATCGGCTGCCTGATTTTTCAGTCGGGGAATGTGATGAAGCTCCAACCCCTCAAATTTCTTTTCTAACTTTCTTACTGCGCTGTAGTAACCGGTCATGGCCGGACTTCTGATGTCCCACTCCTTCATCACTTGATTAACCACTAAATCCGAATCGCCATAGACCATGAGGCGACGGACGCCGAGTGAAATGGCCATGCGCAACCCATACAAAAGTGCTTCGTACTCTGCTTCATTATTGGAGGAGTCAAAGTGAATCTGGAGAACATATCTGAGCTTATCTCCTCGGGGGGAGACTAAGACTACTCCCGCGCCGGAACTGTTGGAAATATGCCCTAGAGGCAATAATAAAAGCATTATTATTATATTTCCTTGTTCATGATAATTTTCTTTATTCATGCTATAATTGTGTTATCCGGAAATCGTAATACATGTGTGAATAACAGACACCAACATGTCCCTAGTAAGCCTCTAGTTGACTAGCTCGTTGATCAACAGATAGTCATGGTTTCCTGAGTATGGACATTGGATGTCATTGATAACGAGATCACATCATTAGGAGAATGATGTGATGGACAAGACCCAATTCTAAACATAGCACAAGATCGTATAGTTCGTTCGCTAGAGTTTTTCCAATGTCAAAGTATCTTTTCCTTAGACCATGAGATCGTGTAACTCCCGGATACCGTAGGAGTGCTTTGGGTATACCAAACGTCACAACGTAACTGGGTGACTATAAAGGTAGACTACGGGTATCTCCGAAAGTGTCTGTTGGGTTGACATGGACCAAGACTGGGATTTGTCACTCCGTATGACGGAGAGGTATCACTGGGCCCACTCGGTAATGCATCATCATAATGAGCTCAAAGTGACCAAGTGTCTGGTCACGGGATCATGCATTACGGTACGAGTAAAGTGACTTGCCGGTAACGAGATTGAACGAGGTATTGGGATACCGACGATCGAATCTCGGGCAAGTAACATATCGATTGACAAAGGGAATTGCATACGGGGTTGATTGAATCCTTGACATCGTGGTTCATCCGATGAGATCATCGTGGAGCATGTGGGAGCCAACATGGGTATCCAGATCCCGCTGTTGGTTATTGACCGGAGAGTCGTCTCGGTCATGTCTGCTTGTCTCCCGAACCAGTAGGGTCTACACACTTAAGGTTCGGTGACGCTAGGGTTGTGAAGATATGTATATGCAGTAACCCGAATGTTGTTCGGAGTCCCGTATGAGATCCCGGACGTCACGAGGAGTTCCGGAATGGTCCGGAGGTAAAGAATTATATATGGGAAGTGCTGTTTCGGCCATCGGGACAAGTTTCGGGGTTATCGGTATTGTACCGGGACCACCGGAGGGGTCCCGCGGGCCCACCGGGTGGGGCCACCTGTCCCGGGGGGGCACATGGGCTCTAGGGGGTGCGCCTTGGCCTAGATGGGCCAAGGGCACCAGCCCCTATAGGCCCATGCGCCTAGGGTTTCCACAAAGGAAGAGTCCAAGTGGTGGAAGGCACCTCTAGGTGCCTTGGGGGGGAGGGAAACCTCCCCTTGGCAGCCGCACCTAGGAGATTGGATCTCCTAGGCTGCGCACCACCCCCCCTTGGCCCTCCTATATATAGTGGGGGAGAGGAGGGACTTCATACCCTAGCCCCTGGTGCCTCCCTCTCTCCCCGTTATGTCTCTCTTCCTCGTAGTATAGGCGAAGCCCTGCTACTGTGACGCCCTGCATCCACCACCACGCCGTCGTGCTGCTGGATCTTCGTCAACCTCTCCTTCCCCCTTGCTGGATCAAGAAGGAGGAGACTTCTCCCGTCCCGTACGTGTGTTGAACGCGGAGGTGCCGTCCGTTCGGCGCTTGGTCATCGGTGATTTGGATCATGTCGTGTTCGACTACATCATCACCGTTCTTTGAACGCTTCCGCAAGCGATCTACAAAGGTATGTAGATGCATCTGACGACTCATTGCTAGATGAACTCCTAGATGGATCTTGGTGAAACGAGTAGGAAAATTTTTGTTTTCTGCAACGTTCTCCAACAGTGGCATCATGAGCTAGGTCTATGCGTAGTTCTTCTTGCGCGAGTAGAACACAATTTGTTGTGGGCGTATATTTGTCAACTTTCTTGCCGCCACTAGTCTTATCTTTCTTCAGCGGTATTGTGGGATGAAGCGGCCCGGACCAACCTTACACGTACGCTTACGTGAGACCCGTTCCACCGACTGACATGCACTAGTTGCATAAGGTGGCTGGCGGGTGTCTGTCTCTCCCACTTTAGTTGGAGCGGATTCGATGAACAGGGTCCTTATGAAGGGTAAATAGAAGTTGACAAATCACGTTGTGGCTTTAACGTAGGTAAGAAGACGTTCTTGCTAGAACCCTAATTTAGCCACGTAAAACTTGCAACAACAATTAGAGGACGTCTAACTTGTTTTTGCAGCAAGTGGTTTGTGATATGATATGGCCAAAGTTGTGATGAATGATGAATGATCTATATGTGATGTATGAGATGTTCATGCTATTGTAATAGGACTCATGACTTGCATGTCGATGAGTATGACAACCAGCAGGAGCCATAGGAGTTTTCTTTATTCTTTTATATGACCTGCGTGTCATCAAGAAACGCCATGTAAATTACTTTACTTTATTGCTAAACGCGTTAGCCATAGTAGTAGAAGTAATAGTTGGCGAGCAACTTCATGGAGACACGATGATGGAGATCATGGTGTCAAGCCGGTGACAAGATGATCATGGAGCCCCAAGATGGAGATCAAAGGAGCTATGTGATATTGGCCATATCATGTCACGTTAATTATTTGATTACATGTGATGTTTATCATGTTTTGCATCTTGTTTACTTAGAACGACGGTAGTAAATAAGATGATCCCTCATAACAATTTCAAGAAGTGTTCTCCCCTAACTGTGCACCGTTCCTAAAGTTCGTCGTTTCTAAGCACGCCGTGATGATCGGGTGTGATGGATCCTTACGTTCACATACAACGGGTGTTGACAAGCCTAGCATGTACAGACATGGCCTCGGAACACATGCAAAACACTTAGGGTTAACTTGACAAGCCTAGCATGTACAGACATGGCCTCGGAACACAGAAGACCGAAAGGTCGAGCATGAGTCATATAGAAGATACGATCAACATGAAGATGTTCACCGACGTTGACTAGTCCATCTCACGTGATGATCGGACACGGCCTAGTCAACTCGGATCATGTAATACTTAGATGACTAGAGGGATGTCTAATCTAAGTGGGAGTTCATTAATAATTTGATTAGATGAACTTAATTATCATGAACTTAGTCTAAAATCTTTGCAATATGTCTTGTAGATCAAATGGCCAACGTAGTCCTCAACTTCAATGCGTTCCTAGAGAAAACCAAGCTGAAAGACGATGGCAGCAACTATACGGACTGGGTCCGGAACCTGAGGATCATCCTCATAGCTGCCAAGAAAGATTATGTCCTACAAGCACCGCTAGGTGATCCACCCGTCCCACAGAACCAAGACGTTATGAACGCTTGGCAGACACGTGTTGACGACTACTCCCTCGTTCAGTGCGGCATGCTTTACAGCTTAGAGCCGGGGCTCCAAAAGCGTTTTGAGAGACATGGAGCATATGAGATGTTCGAAGAGCTGAAAATGGTTTTTCAAGCTCATGCCCGGATCGAGAGATATGAAGTCTCCGATAAGTTCTTCAGCTGTAAGATGGAGGAAAATAGTTCTGTCAGTGAGCACATACTCACTATGTCTGGGTTACATAACCGCTTGTCTCAGCTGGGAGTTAATCTCCCGGATGATGCGGTCATTGATAGAATCCTCCAGTCGCTTCCACCAAGCTACAAGAGCTTTGTGATGAACTTCAACATGCAGGGGATGCAAAAGACCATTCCTGAGTTGTTCTCTATGCTGAAATCAGCGGAGGTAGAAGTCAAGAAGGAACATCAAGTGTTGATGGTCAATAAAACCACTAAGTTCAAGAAAGGCAAGGGTAAAAAGAACTTCAAGAAGGACGGCAAGGAGGTTGCCGCGCCCGGCAAGCAAGCTGCCGGGAAGAAGCCAAAGAATGGACCCAAGCCTGAGACGGAGTGCTTTTATTGCAAAGGGAAGGGTCACTGGAAACGGAACTGCCCCAAATACTTAGCGGACAAGAAGGCCGGCAACGCCAAAGGTATATTTGATATACATGTAATTGATGTGTACCTTACCAGTACTCGTAGTGACTCCTGGGTATTTGATACCGGTGTCGTTGCTCATATTTGTAACTCACAGCAGGAGCTGCGGAATAAACGGAGACTGGCGAAGGACGAGGTGACGATGCGCGTCGGGAATGGTTCCAAGGTCGATGTGATCGCCGTCGGCACGCTGCCTCTACATTTACCTACGGGATTAGTTTTAAACCTCAATAACTGTTATTTAGTGCCAGCTTTGAGCATGAACATTGTATCGGGATCTCGTTTAATTCGAGATGGCTACTCATTTAAATCTGAGAATAATGGTTGTTCCATTTATATGAGAGATATGTTTTATGGTCATGCTCCTATGGTGAATGGTTTATTCTTAATGAATCTCGGGCGTATTACTACACATGTTCATAATGTGAGTACCAAAAGATGTAAAGTTGATAATGATAGTACCACATATTTGTGGCACTGCCGCCTTGGTCACATAGGTGTCAACGCATGAAGAAGCTCCATATAGATGGAATTTTGGAGTCTCTTGATTATGAATCATTTGACACGTGCGAACCATGCCTTATGGGTAAAATGACCAAGACTCCGTTCTCAGGAACAATGGAGCGAGCAACCAACTTATTGGAAATCATACATACAGATGTGTGCGGTCCAATGAGTGTTGAGGCTCGTGGTGGCTATCGTTATGTTCTCACCCTCACTGATGACTTGAGTAGATATGGGTATGTCTACTTAATGAAACACAAGTCTGAAACCTTTGAAAAGTTCAAGGAATTTCAGAGTGAGGTTGAGAATCAACGTGACAGGAAAATCAAGTTTCTACGATCAGATCGTGGAGGAGAATACTTGAGTCACGAGTTTGGCACACACTTAAGAAAATGTGGAATAGTTTCACAACTCACGCCGCCTGGAACACCTCAGCGCAACGGTGTGTCCGAACGTCGTAATCGCACTCTATTGGATATGGTGCGGTCTATGATGTCTCTTACTGATTTACCGCTATCTTTTTGGGGCTATGCTTTAGAGACTGCCGCATTCACTTTAAATAGGGCTCCGTCGAAATCCGTTGAGACGACACCGTATGAATTATGGTTTGGGAAGAAACCTAAGCTGTTGTTTCTAAAAGTTTGGGGATGCGATGCTTATGTCAAGAAACTTCAACCTGAAAAGCTCGAACCCAAGTCGGAAAAATGCGTCTTCATAGGATACCCAAAAGAAACTATTGGGTATACCTTCTACCTCAGATCCGAAGGCAAGATCTTTGTTGCCAAGAATGGGTCCTTTCTAGAGAAAGAGTTTCTCTCGAAAGAAGTAAGTGGGAGGAAAGTAGAGCTTGATGAAGTATTACCTCTTGAACCGGAAAATGGCGCAACTCAAGAAAATGTTCCTGAGGTGCCTGCACCGACTAGAGAGGAAGTTAATGATAATGATCAAGATACTTCTGATCAAGCTCCTACTGAAATTCGAAGGTCCACAAGGACACATTCCGCACCAGAGTGGTTCGGCAACCCTGTCTTGGAAATCATGTTGTTAGACAACAGTGAACCTTCGAACTATGAAGAAGCGATGGCGGGCCCAGATTCCGAAAAATGGCTGGAAGCCATGAAATCCGAGATAGGATCCATGTATGAAAACGAAGTATGGACTTTGACTGACTTGCCCATTGAACGGCGAGCCATAGAGAATAAATGGATCTTTAAGAAGAAGACAGACGCGGATGGTAATGTGACCATCTATAAAGCTCGACTTGTCGCTAAGGGTTATCGACAAGTTCAAGGGGTTGACTACGATGAGACTTTCTCACCGGTAGCGAAGCTAAAGTCCGTCCGAATCATGTTAGCAATTGCCGCATTCTACGATTATGAGATATGGCAAATGGACGTCAAAACGGCATTCCTTAATGGTTTCCTTAAGGAAGAATTGTATATGATGCAGCCGGAAGGTTTTGTCGATCCTAAGAATGCTAACAAGGTGTGCAAGCTCCAACGCTCGATTTATGGGCTGGTGCAAGCATCTCGGAGTTGGAACATTCGCTTTGATGAGATGATCAAAGCATTTGGGTTTACGCAGACTTATGGAGAAGCCTGCGTTTACAAGAAAGTGAGTGGGAGCTCTGTAGCATTTCTCATATTATATGTAGATGACATACTTTTGATGGGAAATGATATAGAGCTCTTGGACAGCATCAAGGCCTACTTGAATAAGAGTTTTTCAATGAAGGACCTTGGAGAAGCTGCTTATATATTAGGCATCAAAATCTATAGAGATAGATCGAGACGCCTCATAGGTCTTTCACAAAGCACGTACCTTGATAAAATATTGAAGAAGTTCAATATGGATCAATCTAAGAAGGGGTTCTTGCCTGTGTTACAAGGTATGAAATTGAGCTCAGCTCAATGTCCGACCACGGCAGAAGATATAGAAGAGATGAGCGTCATCCCCTATGCATCAGCCATAGGTTCTATTATGTATGCCATGCTGTGTACCAGACCTGATGTAAACCTTGACGTAAGTTTGGTAGGAAGGTACCAAAGTAATCCCGGCAAGGAACACTAGACAGCGGTCAAGAATATCCTGAAGTACCTGAAAAGGACTAAGGAAATGTTTCTCGTTTATGGAGGTGACGAAGAGCTCGTCGTAAAGGGTTACGTCGACGCTAGCTTCGACACAGATCTGGATGACTCTAAGTCACAAACCGGATACGTGTATATTTTGAATGGTGGGGCAGTAAGCTGGTGCAGTTGCAAGCAAAGCGTCGTGGCGGGATCTACATGTGAAGCGGAGTACATGGCGGCCTCGGAGGCAGCACATGAAGCAATATGGGTGAAGGAGTTCATCACCGACCTAGGAGTCATACCCAATGCGTCGGGGCCAATCAAACTCTTTTGTGACAACATTGGAGCTATTGCACTTGCCAAGGAGCCCAGGTTTCACAAGAAGACAAGGCACATCAAGCGTCGCTTCAACTCCATCCGTGAAAATGTTCAAGATGGAGACATAGAGATTTGTAAAGTACATACGGACCTAAATGTAGCGGATCCGTTGACTAAACCTCTCCCTAGAGCAAAACATGATCAACACCAGACTTCCATGGGTGTTCGATTCATCACAATGTAACTAGATTATTGACTCTAGTGCAAGTGGGAGACTGTTGGAAATATGCCCTAGAGGCAATAATAAAAGCATTATTATTATATTTCCTTGTTCATGATAATTGTCTTTATTCATTCTATAATTGTGTTATCCGGAAATCGTAATACATGTGTGAATAACAGACACCAACATGTCCCTAGTAAGCCTCTAGTTGACTAGCTCGTTGATCAACAGATAGTCATGGTTTCCTGACTATGGACATTGGATGTCATTGATAACGAGATCACATCATTAGGAGAATGATGTGATGGACAAGACCCAATTCTAAACATAGCACAAGATCGTATAGTTCGTTTGCTAGAGTTTTTCCAATGTCAAAGTATCTTTTCCTTAGACCATGAGATCGTGTAACTCCCGGATACCGTAGGAGTGCTTTGGGTATACCAAACGTCACAAAGTAACTGGGTGACTATAAAGGTAGACTACGGGTATCTCCAAAAGTGTCTGTTGGGTTGACATGGACCAAGACTGGGATTTGTCACTCCGTATGACGGAGAGGTATCACTGGGCCCACTCGGTAATGCATCATCATAATGAGCTCAAAGTGACCAAGTGTCTGGTCACGGGATCATGCATTACGGTACGAGTAAAGTGACTTGCCGGTAACGAGATTGAACAAGGTATTGGGATACCGACGATCGAATCTCGGGCAAGTAACATATCGATTGACAAAGGGAATTGCATACGGGGTTGATTGAATCCTTGACATCGTGGTTCATCCGATGAGATCATCGTGGAGCATGTGGGAGCCAACATGGGTATCCAGATCCCGCTGTTGGTTATTGACCGGAGAGTCGTCTCGGTCATGTCTGCTTGTCTCCCGAACCCGTAGGGTCTACACACTTAAGGTTCGGTGATGCTAGGGTTGTGAAGATATGTATATGTAGTAACCCGAATGTTGTTCGGAGTCCCGGATGAGATCCCGGACGTCACGAGGAGTTCCGGAATGGTCCGGAGGTAAAGAATTATATATGGGAAGTGTTGTTTCGGCCATCGGGACAAGTTTCGGGGTTATCGGTATTGTACCGGGACCACCGGAGGGGTCCCGCGGGCCCACCGGGTGGGGCCACCTGTCCCGGGGGGGCACATGGGCTGTAGGGGGTGCGCCTTGGCCTAGATGGGCCAAGGGCACCAGCCCCTATAGGCCCATGCGCCTAGGGTTTCCACAAAGGAAGAGTCCAAGTGGTGGAAGGCACCTCTAGGTGCCTTGGGGGGAGGGAAACCTCCCCTTGGCAGCCGCACCTAGGAGATTGGATCTCCTAGGCTGCGCACCACCCCCCCCCCTTGGCCCTCCTATATATAGTGGGGGAGAGGAGGGACTTCATACGCCAGCCCCTGGCGCCTCCCTCTCTCCCCGTTACGTCTCTCTTCCTCGTAGTATAGGCGAAGCCCTGCTACTGTGACGCCCTGCATCCACCACCACGCCGTCATGCTGCTGGATCTTCGTCAACCTCTCCTTCCCCCTTGCTGGATCAAGAAGTAGGAGACTTCTCCCGTCCCGTACGTGTGTTGAACGCGGAGGTGCCGTCCGTTCGGCGCTTGGTCATCGGTGATTTGGATCACGTCGTGTTCGACTACATCATCACCGTTCTTTGAACGCTTCCGCAAGCGATCTACAAAGGTATGTAGATGCATCTGACGACTCGTTGCTAGATGAACTCCTAGATGGATCTTGGTGAAATGAGTAGGAAAATTTTTGTTTTCTGCAACGTTCTCCAACAGGAACCACTAAGCATCTTAGATCCATCGAAGAACATGGTCCAGTGCTCCGAGTGAACTTGAGTCGGAAGTTGCTGTTCAATCCACTCGGCGATGAAATCTGCGATTGCTTGGGACTTGATAGCCTTCTTTGCCTCGAACTTCATATCTGAGGGAAGGAGTTCGATCGCCCACTTGGCCACTCGACCGGTTGCATCTCTGTTGTGCAGAATCTCCGATAGCGGGGCGTCGCTGACGACTGTAATGGAGTGGTCAGAGAAGTAATGTGCAACTTTCTTTGTGGTCATGTAAATCCCATATACAAGCTTCTGGTAATGGGGGTATCTTTGTTTTGAAGGGGTCAAAACTTCAGACACGTAATAGACTGGGCGCTGAACTCTGAAGGCCTTTCCTTCTTCTTCCCGCTCGACCGTGAGTACTGTACTGACAACTTGTCCCGTGGCCGCAATGTACAGCAGCAGAGGCTCTTTGCTGATTGGGGCAGCAAGCACCGGCTGGGTGGAGAGCAGAGCTTTGAGTTCTGCAAACGCTGCATCAGCTTCTGGAGTCCACTCGAACTTGTCAGACTTCTTCATCAGTCGGTAAAGAGGCAACGCCTTTTCACCGAGACGGGAAATGAATCGACTTAAAGCGGCCAAGCAGCCTGTAAGATTTTGGACATCGTGCACGCGTACAGGACGCTTCATCCGGAGTATGGTGCCAATTTTCTCAGGATTGGCGTCGATCCCTCGTTCGAAAATGAGAAAACCGAGTAACTTTCCGCCTGGAACTCCGAATGTGCACTTTGATGGATTGAGCTTGATATCATACCTCCTGAGGTTGGCAAAGGTTTCGGCAAGGTCAGCTCGCAGGTCGGAACCTTTGCGTGACTTGACCATGATATCATCCATGTATGCCTCCACATTCCGACTGATTTGAGTGAGTAAACACTTCTGAATCATTCTCATGAACGTGGCTCCGGCGTTCTTGAGGCCGAACGGCATAGTGACATAACAGAAGCATCCGAATGGGGTGATGAAAGCTGTTTTGATTTCATCAGGTCCATACAGACGGATCTGATGGTACCCAGAATAAGCATCTAGAAAAGACAATCTCTCGCACCCCGCAGTCGAGTCGACTATTTGGTCGATGCGAGGGAGAGGAAAATGATCTTTCGGGCAGGCCCGATTGATATGTTTGAAATCAATGCACATGCGAAGTGACTTGTCCTTTTTGGGGACCATGACGACATTGGCGAGCCACTCGGAGTGGTAAATTTCTCAGATGAACTCTGCTGCTAAGAGCCGAGCCACCTCCTCGCCAATGGCTTGCTTCTTCTGGACGGCGGACCGTCGAAGATGTTCCTTCACAGGCTTGAATTTTGGATCGACCCGTAGACGGTGCTCAGCCAGCCCTCTGGGAACACCAGGCATGTCAGAGGGTTTCCATGCGAAGATATCCCAGTTCTCACGGAGGAGCTGGATGAGCGCTTCTTCCTATTTGGAATCGAGCATCGTCGAGATGTGAGTCGGAGCAGCGTCGGGGTCGGTCGGGTGAACGTGGACTGTCTTTGTTTCGCCAGCCGACTGAAAAGCTGATTCTGAGGCGGGCCTCTTGGCTCGCAGCAAATCACTCGGATCGGCAGTCTTTTGGTACTCTTTCAGCTCGACTACTGCCATCTGAGCGTCAGCGATCTTTGAGCCCTTCTGAAAGCACTCTTCCGCCTTCTTCCGATTGCCTGTGACAGTGATCACACCTTTGGGGCCAGGCATCTTCAGTTTGAGGTACACGTAACATGGCCGGGCCATGAAGCGTGCGTAAGCTGGCCTGCCCAAAATGGCGTGATAAGCACTTTGGAAGTCCACAACCTCGAATGTCAACTTTTCCTTGCGGTAATTCTTTGAATCACCGAAAACCACATCAAGAGCGATCTGGCCGAGTGATTGGGCTTTCTTCCCAGGAATGACTCCGTGGAAACTCATGTTACTGGTGCTGAGTCTGGACATCGGAATGCCCATTCCTTTCAATGTTTCGGCATACAGTATGTTCAGGCCACTGCCTCCATCCATCAGGACTTTAGTCAGTCGAGTGCCTTCAACAATTGGGTCGACCACCAAAGCTTGCCTCCCAGGGGTGGCAATGTGCGTCGGGTGATCAGACTGGTCGAATGTGATGGCAGTCTGAGACCACTTCAGGTAACTGGGTGTTGCCGGGGCAACCATGTTCACCTCTCGGTTAATGACTTTCAGTGGACTTTTGCTTTCGACATCGGCAAAAATCATTAGGGTGGAATTGACTTGGGGGTATCCATCGTCACTGTCTTCCTTGTCCTCGACTCTGTCCGACTCTTTTTCCTTATCCTTGGACTGCTTTCCTTGGAACTGCTGGATCAGGAGCCGGCACTGTCGAGTGGTATGCTTTGGGTAAATAAAATTACCTTCTTCATCCTTCTTGGTGTGGATGTGACATGGCAGATCCAAAACATCATTTCTGTCTTGATCCTTGACTTTCTTGGGCTTCCAGGTGCCCTTGGATTTTCCCTTGAAGTTTCCCTGGGCTACGGCCAGGGCCTCCCCAGGAGCGGCCGGCTTGGCCTTCCGCTTCTGCTTCCGACTGGAATTGCCTCCGGTTTCCTGGGCGACTGCTCTCTGCTTGCCACTCCGGAGTCGATCTTCATCTTCTCCGTTAGCATACTTGGTGGCAATCTCCATCATCCGATTCAGAGACATCTCTCCAGTTCGACCGAACTTCAGATTCAACTCTCTGTATTTAACACCTTCCTTGAAGGCACAAACTGCTTGATGGTCTGGTACATTCTCAACCGAGTGATGCAACGTGATCCACCTCTGGATGTATTCCCTCAGGGTTTCATTCGGCTTCTGCACGCAAGAACATAACTCCGTAAGGCCTGCAGGTTGCTTGCATGTTCCTTCAAAGGTTGTGATAAACACTCGGGAGAGGTCCTCCCAAGTGTAAATGCTGTTGGGGGCCAACTGATTTAGCCATGCTCTGGCCGAGCCCTCTAACATGAGAGGCAAATGCTTCATGGCCACCTCATCATTGCCACCGCCAATCTGTACAGCCACTCGGTAATCTTCGAGCCAGGTGTCAGGCTTAGATTCACCGGTGACCTTGCTGATTCCAGTCGCCAACCTGAAATTGGGAGGAATCACTGCGGCTCTGATGGCTCGACTGAAACACTCTGGCCCTGAAGCGCGTACTCTGCTGCTGGCAGGCGCATCTCTGTTGTGGCCTTCTCGATGAGCTCTGTTCCTATCAACCAAACCTTGAACGAGGATGGATCTCGCATCAAAGCTTGGGTCCCTGGGGTCGACTGGAATCCTCTGCCCAACACTGTGAGGGCGTCTGTCATCTTGCCGCCGAGGCGCATATGACCCGCTCCTCGGGGGAGGGGTTGGCACTCGACGTCGATCATCTCGATCGAATCGACGATCATGCTGCTCATTCCTCCGGTACTGATCATGCCGGTCATCACGTCCCTCACGCCTCGGGGGCGATCTAGGGCTGTGGGCCGACTGAACTGTGTCTGCTGCAACGGATCGACTGTGGATCCTATCTTGCGACTGAGAAACGGCGGAATTCTGGTTTCCTGCCGCCCGGAGCAATGCTCTGATCTGCAACAAGCCCCTGCCTGCCTCTGACTGGGATGGCTGAATTGATTCTGCTATACGGGCCGCGGCGGCCAAATTTTGAACTGGGGTTCGGTATACCTGCGTCGGCGGGAAGAGCTGGCGTCGACTCGACTCGGGAGCCCGCTGACGCGCTTGCTCGTCGAGTGCTCGCTGGAGATTCTCCAGTCGAGTGCGCTCGGCCAAGTTGGCCAAACGCGCGTCCTCCAAGGCCCGGGCCTCGGGGGTCTCTCCGACGATAGGAGTGCAGAGCGCGTCCATGTTCCGGCGGCGAAGCTCCTCTCGCTGTAGCGATGTGAGAGGTTCGGGGAGATACTCATCGTGGGGATGCGACGGATCACCCCCACCCGCGCCTCCATCGGTGCGAGGGAAACCGGGGGGGCTGTGTGTTCCATCGACCGCCAGAACCTCAGCCGCTGGATCGCTGCTATCGCACTCGGATGCGGTCTCCACGGAACCAGTCGAACAGGCCGTAGAGGGATTCGACGGGCTCAATTGCCGCGACTTGTGGGGCTGCCGATTGGTGGGCCACGGCATGCCTCACCCACCGCTGAAGTCTTGACCGACCGGAGCGCTTGCGCTGGTGGGAGACAGGGCGGGGAGACGACGCAGGGGTCGACCGATACTGGGTCGACGGCTGCCGCAGGAGGACGCCACGAATGCATGCGCGGAAGTGCGTCGCGCCGTGGACGGGGAGCGCGTCGATGTCGAGTGGTGCCTCCTGAAGCCAGGCGGAGTCGTCGGCGATGAAGGTGAGCACGCCGAGACGGATCTCGCGGCCCTCCACCAAAACTCCGCAAGAAACCATGATCAAAGGGATCGGAAAAGATCGCAACTTCTCCAACTAAGCGCTAAGATTCCTGCCCCACGGTGGGCGCCAACTGTCATGGTTCTAACTCTGACAGTGATGTAGGGGGGTGAGTATGGAGAGGCTAGATCCTAGCTATTGGGAAGTTGTTACACGCGAGGTTTACGAGTTCAGGCCCTTCTCGGAGGAAGTAATAGCCCTACGTCCCGGAGCTCGGAGGCGGTCGACTGGATTATGCGTGTATAGATTACAGGGGTGCGAACCCTTCCTACTGAGGAGGGGGGTGGCTTATATAGAGTTCGCCGGCCCCCTCCTGCCCTCAGTAATGCAGGGTTTAAAGTACATTTAAGATGGGGCGTTACTGGTAACGCCTCTAATAAAGTGCTATAATGACCATGAAGACTACTTAACAGCTGACCGTTTGCCTACGGAGTGACTGTAGGTCTCCTGGCGGTCGAGTGGTAGCTTCATAGTCGAGTGGTAGCTTCTTGGTCGAGTGTCTTGAACCTGTCGAGTGGAGTACCTTCAAGTCGATTGATAGATGATTTCTTCTAGGGATGTCCTTGGGTAGGACTCTTTGAGACGGGTCTGTGCTCCTACCCCAGGTACGTAGCTTCATCAGGATGCTCCGCGAGAAACAGACACTTGTCATTGAGAGCATCCCATCCTCCAAGGACTTTGAGCGAAAATCATCAAGTGAGGAAAAACCAAAAACCCAAACCCAAACACCTACAAACCCAGAGTGATTGAGCATCACTGAAGATCATATCTACAAAGTCCCTTGGGGGCTACACGTTGCTACTCAAATCTAGATGATCATATCTACAAAGTCCCTGCTCATTATGCATAATGACCCGGCCCTTGGGGGCTACACTGGTTGAAGTTTTTATGAGCATAAGGCAATTACAATTCCTAGGTTGCTGCAAGCATGACAACCCGGCACTTGGGGGCTACATATGTGAAATATTCAGTTTATAACTAGTGACTGAGATGAACAACTTGGATTTCTTCAAGGTTGCGGAATTTATATTGAAGCAAGTCTTAAGCTGTTACTATGCTCCCTTCTTAAGACTTGGGGGCTACAAGTCATATGCATATAAGGGAGGTACGCTTTCAATCTTGATGATTATCAACAATTATGATCGGTGCCATCAATATTTACAAACCGGCAAATTTGGTAATGATAAACCGGCAAGTTCTACATCTTCAAGCTGGCTGAAATCAGATGAGTATTTCAAGACCAATATTTTTGTTAAGCTTTGGGAGCAGAATCAAATGAATTATTCTTCACAACATTTCTGTGAGAAGCCAATGTCAGCAAATTGATTATGAAGCTGGTCTATTGACCCGGACTTTCCAGAAGGAGGAAATAACAAGGACTTAAGGATGATCAGGTGCCGGCTTACAAGAAGTTTTAACCCGGAGTGCAACCTGTCAAATACGCTCTTGTGTTTATTTTGCAGGATGAGTTTAACATGGATAATCCAAATTAAACTGCGGGCTAATGTCAAGGATATACCCCACGGTGTAACCCGGCCGGATGTATGACCCAGCTGGACTTGGCGACTCACTGGTGACCTACCCTGACCCGGCGACTGACTAGTGACCCGCCCAGAGTTGGCGGCTCATTGGTGACCCGGCAGGAGGGTTAGAGGAGCGACAAGACCCGGTGGCCCCAGAAGGCAGTTCATGGGAAGGCCGACTTGTGTTATTATGGGTCGGCTTAAGGAGAAAGGCATAAGGAATATTTCTCTTACAAGGGAAGTAAGAAGCAAGACTAGGATTCCACTTGTAATAGAATAGTCCTAGTCCTACTAGGACTCCACATGTAACCCGCCCCTCCAACTTATATAAGGAGGGACAGGGCACCCCAAAGGGGACAAGTTTCACAAGTTAGGGTTAGAGAAACAATTCTATAGCTCTCGAGGTAGAGCACCCTTGTAATCATGTTCATCACCATCAATATCAATGAAGCAGGATGTAGGCTTTTACCTCCACCGTGAGGGGCCGAACCTGGGTAAAACCTTGCATCTCTCCATTCCGACCAACCCCTTCAAGAAACTACATGGATGTGTTGTCCTCACGACTAAGTCCTAACACAAAGGACATCTGCCGTGACAATTCCACGACAGGAATGATGTTCATCGAGAGCCCGCTCGAGAGTGGGATGCCGAAGCAGCATGGCATGCTCACTTTTGGGATGCATGGGGTAATGCACCCTAGTTTGCACCCCAATATGTTCCTCATTTTTGCACCATAACCTGCACTGCAGGTTAACTTTGGGCAGCCACATGACTAGGTGCCTAGGGTAGAGTTTCAGTAGCTGCAACTGCAGGTAGGAGGGATCCGTATGGACTTCTATGAGGCCAACACCAACATTAACTTGCTTAGAGGAAATATACAATCCCTCTTTTATTTTTGGCAGCCACACTCTGACATAGGAGGTCAGTCCTCTAGTGGCCCATCTTAGATGCAAAGACCACACGTTGGCCAAAGGGGCGATGATGATGAGGACATGTACTAGAGAGTAGGCCAAGAGCCTAAGCTGTGAGGAGCTCATCCCCTAATTATCCATGCATGCATATTTATTTTTCTTCTTTTTCTTTTTCTTTTTCTTTTTGTTCTTAGCATGTTTGCTTTCAGTTTGCATAATAAAAATGAAGGGCAAGCTTTGCTCTTGCCTTGTTGGAATTCTCTTCGTTTGTGTTTTGTTTCTTCAAACCCACATGTTTATTCTCCGCTAGCAAGTTGGAAATGAAGAGAATGAAGTGAAAATTTGACTAAGGGAAGAAGTGAGTTTGCACGAGAAGGTATAACATATGCATAATCCCTTGTCTCGCAATATTATTTGAGAAAGAATTTTTAGTTGACTAGCTGCACTTAAGTGAGTTCCTCGTGTTAGTTGAATATCATTTAGTCATAACTCCCAACTTCAGATTTTGCTAGGAGAACCTCGTGGTAAAGCATGTTTTTGTTCCAATAAAAAATTCTAAAGAAAACTTAGGGGTTGGAATTTTCAAAGAGAACAGGCATTCAAATAGTGCAACTCCATATGCTGAATTTGATTGACTTGATAACACCTACTGATAGAATTATTTGGAGGAATGAATATTTGAAGTGATTGAGGTTATGCCAAAATTTATTCGCGATACTAAAACCATGGAGCTTCAGCCCTAGGCCGGTTTCACGTCTCGTTTCTATATGTTGATATAATTCATGTAACTATGACACCGTCACAAACTTGGAAATTCTATGGTAAACGATCGACCTTCTCCAAGGGAGTGTGTATGTGGTAAATAAGAACACTGATCCCTGAGCTCAAAAGAGACAATCATTCTTGATCCATAGTGCACAAGGACACAACGGAACCTACTTACATAGAGTAAATTTTAGCATAACCCCGTCACCAAGAATTGAAATTCCAAAGAGTAATGGTAGAGAGAAGTGTTTGAAAGCCATGACTAGGAGGCATTAGTGGGTGTTAATGAAATGCTTGAATTCTTGCTCTCTTTGATTCCCGAACTCCCTAATGAATTTGAATAATGAGTCTAAGTTGAATATCCATCTAACAAAAAATGCTCTCACTTTCCTAAACACTTGGTTAGAAAAGAAAATTTGATTTGAGAAATTATAAATAATGATAAGAGACCATATGTGGTTAGGCAACAAGCTTAGGTGTAGCTACTCAATTGTGAATCCTTCTTTAATGACATTGCAGGATTAGAGAATATGGATATGATGTATTCTCTCGAGCCAGTGAAACTTCTTTCTATTTGATTAAGCTCCCTTTCATTCCCATGATTTCTTGTTTGCTCAAGAACAAGCAAATCCTAAGCTTGGGGAGTTGATGGTTCGAGAATTTGTGATGTTTTCCTAGTGATTTTTTGGTTGGTTTCATCATATTTTTATTACTCTTCGGATATTTCTAACGCTAATCCCTCGAAAGAGAAGAAAATCCATTTCCCAATGTTTGGCAGGAAATATAAATTATGGAAGGAAACCCAAGGGATTGCTACAAATCAATCAAATGGAGCAACTTCCATGAAGAGGCCCATGTCATCAGGCACAGCAGAGCAAAAGATGACGTTCCATATGACTGCAAGTGCTCGTATGAGTGGTCATATGGACTGCCATCAGCTCCACCACGTCTATACAAGCAGCTTTCATGAAGGGCTCAGTAGGAGAAGAGAACCCTAGCCACTGCCGCACCACCCAGAACAGGAGAAGGTAGGATCTGAGGAACCATCAAAGATTTTCTTAGTTTTGGTCCTTTCATCTCCATCATCCTCATCGTTATCATCACCCCTTTCACTATTGTAAGAGGAATTTCAATTTGGGAGAACAATTCTAAATCTACTCAATCTCATCTGGAGATCAAGACTATTTGAATTACCCATTTCGTCTTATTATGGATCTTCGCAGTATTATTGATATGGTTTTCATGGATTTTATCTCTGTTGTGATTGATTCCCCTCTTATGATGTGCGAGTAATTCCCCCTAGGAGTGGAGACGTAGGTAAGTGGTAAGATTAATTTGTGTTTATTCTATATGTCATCATTTGCATTCATAGTAGTGTGATCTATCTAGTATGTTGTTACACTATGGTGAACTCTATGTGTGTTGTCCAATTTAAGGGCCCATGCAACATGATCTTAAGACCTACACAGGTAACACATATTGTTTAGGAAATATGCGACTGCTAACATGACAGGTGGAGATATCTATGAGGACTGAAGATGATATGAGATAATGGTGATCCATTAAACTTAATTATTGCTTCTAGTCTAAGGACCTTAATTGTGGAAACGGCCACTCTGTGGCAACGGTGAAGCAAGACCATAGAATGAAATATAATCCCACGTGGAGGAGTTTCATAACATTAGGGCGATCCACCTACAGAACACATATATCAAATGCTATGAGTACAATACAAGGTAACTGATATTTGATGACCCACAAGTGTAGGGGATCTATCGTAGCCTTTTCAATAAGTAAGAGTGTCGAACCCAACAAGGAGCAGAAGGAAATGACAAGAAGTTTTCAGTAAGGTATTCTCTATAAGCACTGAAATTATTGGTAACAGATAGTTTTGTGATAAGGTAATTTGTAACGAGTAGCAAGTAATAAAAGTAAATAAGGTCCAGCAAGATGGCCCAATCCTTTTTGTAGCAAAGGAAAAGGTTGGACAAACACTTATATGAAGGAAAGCGCTCCCGAGGACACATGGGAATTATCGTCAAGCTAGTTTTCATCACGTTCATATGATTCGCGTTCGGTACTTTGATAATTTGATATGTGGGTGGACCGGTGCTTGGGTACTCTCCTTACTTGGACAAGCATCCCACTTATGATTAACCCCCATTGCAAGCATCCGCAACTACAATAGAAGTACTAAGGTAAACCTAACCATACATGAAACATATGGATCCAAATCAGCCCCTTACGAAGCAACGCATAAACCTGGGTTTAACCTTCTGTCAATCTAGCAACCCATCTTCTACTTATTACTTCCCAATGCCACCCTCTAGGCCCAAACAATGGGGAAGTGTCATGTAGTCAACGTTCACATGACACCACTAGAGGGATGACAACATACATCTCATCAAGATATCGAACGAACACCAAATTCACATGACTACTAATAGCAAGACTTCTCCCATGTCCTCAGGAACAAACGTAACCACTCACAAAGCATATTCATGTTCATAATCAGAGGGGTATTAATATGCATAATGGATCTGAACATATGATCTTCCACCAAGTAAACCAACTAGCATCAACTACAAGGAGTAATCAACACTACTAGCAACCCACATGTACCAGTTTCCCCAGCAGAACAGCTCCGCTGGAGCCCTAGATGGGTTCCGCTCAGGTTCCGCCTCGTGGCGGTGGAGTTTCGTCCCGTGAGCTTGCTTATGATTTTTTTCTCGGACGAAAGACCTCATATAGCAGAAGATGGGCATCAGAGGGCCACCAGGGGGCCCACGAGGCAGGGGGCGTGCCCCCACCCTCGTGGCCAGGGTGTGGGTCCCCTCTGGAACTTTCTCTGCTCAGTATTTTTTATTAATTCCAAAAATGACTTCCATGAAGTTTCAGGACTTTTGGAGCTGTGCAGAATAGGTCTCTAATATTTGCTCCTTTTCCAGCCCAGAATTCCAGCTGCCGGCATTCCCCCTCTTCATGTAAACCTTGTAAAATAAGAGAGAATAGGCATAAGTATTGTGACATAATGTGTAATAACAGCCCATAATGCAATAAATATCGATATAAAAGGATGATGAAAAATGGACGTATCAACTCCCCCAAGCTTAGACCTCGCTTGTCCTCAAGCGAAAGCCAATATCGAAAAATATGTGCACATGTTTAGAGATAGAGGTGTCGATAAAATAAAATACGGACATGAGGGCATCATGATCATTCTTAGATATATATATATATATTGTCATACGATCTCTTATGCTAAAGTAACAATTCAATCACAATTTCAAGTATGAATCATAAACTTCATTTAGAACCAACAAACTCTAATCTCAGTCATTGAGGCAATTGCAATTTATCATAACATAGGAAAGAGTCAATATAAGAGCTTTTCAGCAAGTCCACATACTCAACCATCTTTTAATCTTTCATAATTGCTAACACTCACGCGATATTTATGGTTATGAAGTTTTAATCGGACACGGAGAAAGACAGGGGCTTATAGTTTTGCCTCCCAATGTTTTACCTCAAGGGTAATGTCAACAATAATATTTCATGAAAACCCACATCCAATTAGCCATATATATCAGGATCTTTCCAACACATTGTGCTTGCCAAAGGATAAAATGTAAAAAGGAAAGGTGAAAATCACCATGACTCTTATATAAGGCAGAAGATAAAAGTAAAAGATAGGCCCTTCGCAGAGGGAAGCAGAGGTTGTCATGCGCTTTTATGGTTGGATGCATAAAATCTTAATGCAAAAGAATGTCACTTTATATTGCCACTTGTGATATGGACCTTTATTATGCAGTCCATCGCTTTTATTTCTTCCACGTCACAAGATCGTATAAAGCTTATTTTCTCCGCACTAATAAGTCATACATATTTATAGAGCAATTTTTATTGCGTGCACCGATGACAACTTACTTGAAGGATCTTACTAAATCCATAGGCAGGTATGGTGGACTCTCATGGCAAAAACGGGTTTAGGGATATTTGGAAGCACAAGTGGTATATATACTTGGTGCAAAGAAATTGGCTAGCCTGAGAGGGAAAGGCAAGCTCAACATGTTGGATGATCCATGACAATATAATTTATCTCAGATGTAAGAAAACATAACCCATTACATTGTCTTCCTTGTCCAACATCAACTCTTTAGCATATCATACTTTAATGAGTGCTCACAATTATAAAAGATGTCCAAGATAGTATATTTATATGTGAACCTCTCTTTCTTTATTACTTCCTATTAATTGCAACGATGACCAAAACTATGTTTGTTAACTCTCAATAATTTTTATTCATCATACTCTTTATATGTGAGCTCATTACTCTCCATAAGATCCATATGATCTCTTTATTTCTTTTTATTTATTCTCTTTTATTCTATTCCCTCAAGATCATAGCAAAATAATCAAGCCCTTGACTCAACACTAATCTTTATTATATATAGCTCACGGACTCGATTACATAGGAAGATCATAAATCAAAACTCACAACTAGATCATACTAAAACTTTATTCTACTAGATCAAGATATTATCAAAAGGATCAAACTAAGAAAAGCGGTAAAGATAAAAGGTGTGATGGTGATACGATACCGGGGCACTCCCCCAAGCTTGGCAGTTGCCAAGGGGAGTGCCCATACCCGATGTGTCGTGGAATTGTCATGGCAGATGTCCTCATGGAAGGACTTAGTCGTGGAGCCATCACTACGGGTTAGCTTGAAGGGGTTAAACCGGACAAAGGGACACGAGAGTTTATACTAGTTCGGCCCCTTCGATGAAGGTAAAAGCCTACGTCTAGTTGTGATTGGTATTGCTGGGGTTTCGAAGACCAGGGAGCGAATCCGCTTTGTCTGGCTTCAAGTTGTTGTTTCCTGTCCCTGAACCACCGCCGGGTCACCCCTTTATATATTCAGGAGGATCCCGGCCGGTCTACGGAGTCCCGAGGCTGGCTCATACAAGTGTCCGCCTCGGTCTCTTCTTTCTTATCTTACAATGCAAGTTTATACAATCATGGCGGTTTACTATCATGGGACCTAAACCGCCTGTGGGCTCTGGGCCTCTAAGCTTCATCCGTAAAGCGCCATCTTCTGGGTTTCCTTGGGCTTTAGTATAACTGAAGGTGAACCGGCCCCTCCTGGGCGGTTTATCCTTAGTGGTTATATCTTCAACATTAGGCCCCAGATTGATTTGAACCTGTCCATGTCAGTCTTCAATCCTTGAACTTCTGGCAATTCTCGTAAACCGCCATATTGTCTTCTCCCTGTGAACTTTGACGAATCGCCATGACGTCATCTTCTGTTACTGTAGTAAATCATTGTGATGTCATTCCTATATAAAAAAGTTTTATAAAGATTCCCTTCTCTTTAATTAATTCCTGAAGATCGAGGCGACAGCTGCATCCTCTTTTGCCGCCTCCGATTCCTTGATTTTCGCGCCTGCCATTTTATCCCACTTCCTTATAAATAAAACCGGGGTGCCTTCCATTTTCTCCCTTTCCAAACCGCATCTCTTCCTCCTCGCGACCTGAAGACCTCAAGTATCGCCGTCGCCGCCATCGTTGATCTTCCAGTCCGCATCGACTCAGGCCGCTACATCGACCTGACTCTGACCAGAAATCGACGGCGAACCTCTGCAGCTCGTCCACATCCATGAGTTCTTCTCCTTCCCCTTCTCAGATCTGCATTGGAACTTTTTGTTGAGTTCGTCGGCGGTCATCGCCGCCTTATGCAAACCCTTGTTAGTTTTCACCTCCAATACCCTGTTTAGATTGTAAAAACAATGTAGAACTGCTGCAGCAATTGTTTGCGCTTATATTGCATAAAAATAGATCTCATTTCCATTGTTTGGAAGCTCTCTTTGAGTGTACGAACTTCTCTGCACTGTTTTAGGTCTAGAAATTTTTCCTTCCAGAGCGACCGTTTGATCCAAAATAATAATTGCAACTTGTGAAACCTGTTTGTTCCATACTTAACAAATTTCCAGCTTGGGGTTCTACATCCAAAGGGCGGTTTATCCTTTAGTGTTGATAATTCGTCGTATGTCATTAGCCCTCTCTTAAACCGCCATCTAGACTTTGAACAGCCATGCCCGGTTCACTTCATACGTATACCTTGAATTGCCGGTTTAACATTTTGACAAATAGATACGAACCGCCAATCGTAAACCGTCCATTTTCCTTTTACAGACTTTGTAAGATGTGAAACAATTTGCTGCTTGCAACTGGGTTCCGTCTCGGATCACAGAAACGCAAATCAATGAATATGTCACCACCGGCGCTCTAGCCTCGAAAAATGTCCTCCGTTAGCGAGTTCCTGGCCCTGAATGCCCCCCTAAACCTCAAGATGGAGAAGTGATTGTATTCTTGCAGCATTTAGCTCGAGGTTTCAGTCCTCCCGGATCAAATTTTTTCTGGGATGTTCTTGCCAGGCTCTAGCTTCATCCTCAAGATATTGGACCAAATTCTGTGTCCAACATATGCAACTTCCAAGTATTCTGTGAGGTTTATCTGCAAGAAGAACCCACTGTCGATCTCTTTCTAGATCTCTTTCACTTAAACCGCCGGATGGAATTTTCTGATGGACCTAATACTAAACTTGGCGGTGTGTCGATTCAAAAGAGGAAAGAGGTTGATTTTCCTCACGCCAAACTTCACAACCATCCAAAAGACTAGAACCACACTTGGTTCTACTGTCAAAATACTGCCCCTGCTGAAGAGAATCCTCTACCGGGCTACTGTCCGCACTGACTCAGCAATAATCACCCCTTACCTCAGAGATTGCCTACCAAAGACCGACAAGCTTAGGCATCTCAACTCGCCAAACTTCGGGCTCTCCTTGCCAACAGTTTAACTGGTGTTGATCTCGTCCGTTGCTGGATTTCATGGTGCATTCTCCCTTTAGGCCGCCGGCCCGGATTGATGTTTGAATACATCGGCAGCACCAATGATCCTCAACGGTTTAACTCAATAGAACTGACGGACGATGAAGTCAGTGAAAGTGTAAAGAAAATACTCGACGAATCGCTCGCCGTATGTACTCAAATTGGTCTTCGTCCTTTTTACGCCTCCAACAAACCGCTAGGGGTAAATATTTTAACCTTGTACTTTTCCTTATTCTTCTCCGCTTTGACACTGCTATAATAATACTTTTGTGCAATCCCATAGGCCAGTAGCTCTTTTTGGAAAAAGAAAACTCAAGACAAAGTGGCTAAGGCTCCTCGTGGTAAGACCAAGGTCATCAAGAAAGCTGCCAAAAAGAAAACCGCTGAGTCTTCAGAGCCACCAGAAGATGTCGATGACTCGGCTGAAGAGGTAAAGTTTGACTCCCTTGACTTCTATCCATATATTTTACTGATAATGATTACTCCCAGGATGATGCGGAGGCCAGCCATGCAGATCATATTGAGGTAATTTGTCTTTCTTCTGACTCAGAACTTGTGCCGGTTCAACGATTTCGCTGTGCAGTTCGGAAAGTGAAATGCTCTCACCCTGTTGCTCATTTGGATCAAAAACTTTCTTTGAAGACACAGCAAATCGAAGGGCGTCGCACAACCCGACACAGTGGTCAACAGGTCACTTCTTCTGGTTTACCTCACACCCCAAACCTAAAACGTCGTCCAGAGGTTGCTTGTTCTCCTGAAAAACGTTATCCTTTAAAAGGTTTCTTCCGATGCCCTCTCAATTCATCTCATTCAAATTATCAGGCATCTTCTAATTCATCTGGCGGTTCATCCACCACTCAGCTGCCTCCACTGAAAACCGTCCCTGGGTAAGTGTGTAGCCTTCCCTCTCTTTCATAACTCAGTTGACCATGCTAATCTTTGTTTTAATATTAGTGCTCAAGCTCGTTTGAGTAAGAAGGCCAAGACCAGCGCCCCTACCAGTGAAGTTGAACCGGAGAAAACTCCTGAGGATCTTGACAAAATCTTGATAATCTCGTCGATGATTTTGCCTTGCCAAAGCCAACTATCAATCCTAATCCGCCGGAAGCTGATCCGGCCATACATGAGGATACCTCAAGTCCACATGTTATGCCTGCAAGTCCGGCTGCTGATCCGCTGAAGTCAAGTGCTAATCCGCCAAGACCAGCCAAGGACGATGACGTTATTGTTACTGGCACTGCTTATACCGCTCCGGGTGATCCAGTTGTCTTGGCAAAACATACCGCCAAGGATGAGTTTATTTCAATGGGCAAGAGGAAGATGGAAACTGATATGTCAAAATATGCTAATCTTTCTGCCCAGGATCTTCATTCCGGTTTCTTGAACCGGCTTTATACAAGTCGAGATAATGAGGCTGACTTGGTAAATCTGATGAAGGAACGTTATGAGGTAAACATTTTCCTCCTTATCTTTGTATTTTCACTGCCTTGTATCCTGTAGCCCCCAAGGGTCGGTTTAATTTGTAAAAACAAACCGGGACTTTGAATTTCCAAACTGCACATTGTTGACTTTTAAGTTTTGTGAACAAACACACATTAGCCCCCAAGTGACAGGATTGAAACTTGTATGAATCCTTGGGACTTTGAAGAAGCAGTAAGAAAGAATTAATCCGCATTAGCCCCCAAGTGCCAAGGTTGAAACTCGTATGAATCCTTGGGACTTTGAATAAGCGGTAAGAAAGAATTAATCCACATTAGCCCCCAAGTGCCAAGTGTAGAACCAATTGTATGCTTGGGACTTTTGATAAAATATTGAAATGCTCCTCTTGTTTTTGGCAGGCTGACATAAACCATCAACGGACGCAGATTGCTGATCTTCAAGAAAGTATCAAATCTCACCAAGAAGAATCCTCCAAAGACAAAGATGAGCTTCGAGCCGCTTTAACTTCCATAGAACGACTGAAAGAAGAATTCAAGACGGAACGTGCCAACTGGGACACTGAAAAGGGGACATTGCTGAAACGGGCTGAAGACGCCGAATCTGCACTTAAACCGGTGGCAGAAGAGCTTTCTGTGTTAAAGCGTCAAGTGAACGCCATGACCTCCGCAGTATTTGGTAAGTACTCCTAGCAAAGTATTTGAAATACCCATCTTGTAAGGTGCCGGTTGAAATATGAATTTCTTAAACCGTTGCAAGGAGCCTCATTACTCATCTGGGCTCAGATGTATGGATGAAGCTGAAAGCAGCGTATACTCTTCTGGAACAACTTTACACCAGTGCTCAATGGGTTATCTGTGCAGCCTCCTATGACAATCCGGCCCCAACATTGATCAAGGATACTCTGACAAGGCTATCCATGGTACCAGCACAGCTAGAAGAGGTGAAGCGATCTGCTGCCAGGGCCGGCGCTTTGTTGGCACTTACCCGAGCCAAAGCATGGATAGCTGACTTGGATCCGATTGACCTTGCCAAAGGCTTTCCAAGCACACAAGAAAATGGGGCAGATTTTGATGATGCAACCCTTAAAAGAGTGACAAGGGAGATGCGTCCTTTGGCGAGTCAGCTGACAGAGGATGCTAACTTGATGGTTCACCGGTCTTATTATGATGCCAACAACAAATGGGTTAACCCTGTCATTTCGGAGGCGCAAAATCTTATTCCAGGAATCCGTAAGCACACTTATGCCCCTGACATTGATCCGTCAGAACTTATAAGTGAAGAAGCTATCTTTCAGGCCTTAACCCGGATTAACTGGACCACCGCAAACTTCCAGCCGCTAGGTGGGGAAGAGGAAGCTGAACCGACGCCAGATGACCCATCAACTTCGCAGCAACATGGTAATGAGACTTGATCTGGCAATTAGAGTAATGCTCCAGAAACCTTGTTCTGCTAGAAACACCATATTTTGGGCCTTCAAGCGCCTTGTAATAAGCTAGTGGAAATACTTTGATCCGTTGCCCTCGTGCAGCGGGATACACTTTGCGTTGATTTGTCATGAGAATTTCAGTACTGGCTTATGTATTTTTACAATATTATGCAATCCCGGTGTCTGCATACGGAAAATCTGTCCAGGCGGTTTACCACCGGACGGGTCAAAATATCCCACTTGGTAAGCAACTATGGTTGCAGCAAATAATAAATCATACCTGTGATATAAAACATTGCTGTCGGTTTACCAATTGTGATTTGAAGAAGGGTGAAAACCCAAACTCCACCGTACCATGTTGGTATATATATGATACAGAACCGGGTTGTGATGAACGCCGACCGATTGCTAGAGACAAAGCGTCAAAGCTAGACCGGTTTTGAAGGATGCCGGATTACCTTTAATTGTATACTTGAATAGAAGATCCGTAAGCCGTGTCGGGTTTAAAAACCTCCGGTTTAACGTAGACCTCACGAAAAATAAAAACTTGGTAGAAAAAAGCAAACAAAAAACTGTAGTCGAGGCTTTTCGAGGGCTGCCAGGCCCAAATCGAGGCTTTTCATGGGCTGCCAAGCCACTGAGTTAAACCATTTTGGCAAAGCCTTTTAAGATGGCCCTCAAACTAACCAATCATTGTTTTAACTTTGACAAGTTCAGGGTCTCAATGAGAGTAACTGCCAAACGTTCGAAGGGTCGTGCCAGGATTACCTGGATAGGAGTGGCTTACTTGATGAAGGCAGGTTAACCCGGGGTTTTAGGTGAATACACCAGGCTTCCAAGCCGTGGGTCGATACCCTGCTACAAGGGTCCTTTTAAACTCTTTGGTATTTGACGCAGAGAGCCCCCAAGTAACTTTGTGAGGTGTGCTCAATGGGTGCCTATGTTTGAGTTGTGTGTAGCAACAAGACTCTCTTTGGCCCCTTGGGTGTGAAGATCCCAAGCTTTGTTGTGGCGTGATAGCTGCATCAAGAGGGTAGTAACGCTATGTTCTCTTTGGTGAATACACCTATGTTTGAACAGGGAGCCCCCAAGGCGTGATAGCCGCATCAAGAGGGTAGTAACGCTATGTTCTCTTTGGTGAATACACCTATGTTTGAACAGGAAGCCCCCAAGTTAACAGATATTTGAAGGAAGAAAAACGGCGGAGGCCCTGCTTGATAGCAAGGATGCTGGTTTATTATATTGATCATAATATATACATTGTTGAAATATGTACATATGAAAAGCCTGTGGCTTTAAGTGTAATAAGGCCGTAGGAGAGCTATGTTCCATGGCCGCCGGGTCTCCTCCTCAGAGCTACGTGAGTCTTCTCGAACGTCAATGAGGTAGTATGATCCGTTGTGCAGATTTTTGCTGACCACAAAAGGCCCTTCCCAAGGTGGGGATAACTTGTGCATATCAGTCTAGTCTTGAATGAGCCGAAGTACCAAATCACCTTCTTGAAAGGTTCTTGTCTTAACCCGGCGGCTGTGATAACGTCGTAGGTCTTGTTGATAAATCGCGGATCGAGCCAAAGCCATGTCTCGCTTCTCATCTAACAGGTCTAGCGCCTCTTGGAGTGCTCGCTCGTTGTCCGCTTCAACATAATTCGCGACCCGGGGCGAGTCATGACGAATATCACTTGGAAGGACAGCCTCAGCCCCATAGACCAGAAAAAAGGGCGTATATCCCTTAGATCGGTTTGGGGTGGTATTTATGCTCCATAACACAGATGGTAATTCCTCCACCCAACAACCCGGCGTCAGCTTCAAAGGGACCATGAGCCAAGGCTTGATGCCCTTCAGGATTTCTTGATTCGCCCTCTCAGCTTGACCATTAGACTGGGGGTGAGCCACGGATGCTACATCAAGCCGGATGTGCTCTCGTTGGCAGAACTCCTCCATCTCACCTTTAGAAAGGTTTGTACCATTATCTGTGATGATGCTATGTGGAAAGCCGAAACGGAAAATAATCTTTTTCAGAAATTGAACCGCCGTGGCTGCATCACATTTACTGACGGGCTCCGCTTCAACCCATTTGGTGAACTTGTCAACCGCCACCAACAGGTGGGTCTTCTTGTCCTTAGAACGCTTAAAGGGTCCAACCACATCAAGCCCCCAAGTGGCAAATGGCCAAGTGATGGGAATCATGCGTAACTCCTGAGCAGGAACATGAGCACGACGTGAAAATTTCTGACAAGCGTCACACCGCTCTACCAATTATTCCGCATCAGAATGAGCTGTCAACCAGTAGAACCTGTGTCGGAAAGCCTTAGCAACCAAGGACTTTGAGCTGGCATGGTGACCGCAATCCCCTTCATGGATTTCCCGTATAATCTCTTGTCCTTCTTCAGGAGAAACACAATGTTGGAATACGCCTGAAATGCTAGAACGGTGCAACTCGCCATTGTGAACAACCATAGACTTGGACCGCCGGACTATCTGCCTGGCAAAAAGTTCGTCTTCTGGTAATTCGCCCCGGTTCAGATACGCCAAATATGGAACCATCCAAACCAGAGTGGCATGTAGAACGGCTACCAACTGGGCCTCCGGATCAGGAACAGCTAAATCCTCTTCTGTAGGCAACTTTACAGACAGGTTATGCAAGATATCTAGAAAGGTATTTGGTGGTACCAGTTTACTCTAAGATCCTAGTCGGCTTAGAGCATCTGCTGCTTCATTCTTGCGCCGGTCGATGTGCTCCACCTGATAACCCTTAAAGTGACCCGCTACAATATCCACCTCGCGCCTATAAGCCGCCATGAGCGGGTCTTTAGAATCCCAAGTACCAGAAACTTGTCGAGCCACCAGATCAGAATCTCCAAAGCATCGAACCCGGCTTAAGTTCATTTCCTTAGCTACACGAAGACCATGGAGCAAGGCCTCGTACTCTGCTGCATTGTTAGTACAAGGAAACATTAAGCGGAGAACATAACAAATCTTATCTCGTCGAGGGGAAGTGAGGACAACTCCATCCCCCGAGCCTTCCAGCTGCCTGGATCCACCAAAGTAAATGGTCCAGTATGTATTATCCGGTTTGTCTTCTGGTGCCTGTAACTCGGTCCAATCATTGATGAAGTCCACAAGCGCTTGAGATTTGATAGCTGTTCGGGGTGTATACCTCAAACCATGGGGACCAAGCTCAATCGCCCACTTCGCAACCCGGCCAGTTGCCTCTCTATTCTAGATTATATCGCCCAAGGGAGCAGAACTGACCACTGTGATAGGATGACCTTGAAAATAGTGCTTGAGTTTCCTACTTGCCATGAAAACTCCATACACTAGCTTCTGCCAATGCGGATATCTTTGCTTTGATTCGATCAGTACCTCACTGATATAATAAACTGGTGGTTGAACCAAATATTCTTTTCTGGCCTCCTTACATTCAACCACAATCGCCACACTGACCGCCCGGGCGTTGGCAGCCACGTACAACAATAGAGGCTCATTATCAACTGGAGCAGCAAGGACAGGCGGTTCAGCTAGCTGTCGCTTCAATTCCTCGAATGCCGCATTGGCGGCGTCAGTCCAGACGAATTTATCTATTTTCTTCAACATCTGATATAGGGGAATCGCCTTCTCTCCCAAACGGCTGATAAATCGGCTGAGGGCTGCAATCCGGCCCACCAGACGCTGAACATCATTGATACATACCGGTTTAGCCAAGGATGTGATTGCTTTGATCTTTTCCGGATTTGCCTCAATACCTTTGTTAGACACAGAAAACCCAAGAGTTTGCCTGCCGGAACACCAAAAACACATTTGTCCGGGTTGAGCATCATTTTGTAAACCCGAAGACTGTCAAACGTCTCCTTGAGATCATTTATCAGGGTTTCCTGCTTCCTGGATTTCACCACAATGTCATCCACATAGGCATGAACATTACGCCCGATCTGCTTGTGAAGACAATTCTGCACACAACGCTGGTAGGTTGCTTGGGCACTCTTGAGCCCAAAGGGCATAGAAACATAGCAGAAGGCTCCAAAGGGAGTGATGAAGGCCATCTTCTCCTGGTCCTTAACTGCCATCTTAATCTGATGATAACCTGAATAAGCATCCAGGAAACTCAGACGCTCACAACCCGCCGTTGCATCAATAATCTGATCAATACGTGGGAGAGCGAAAGGGTCTGCCGAGCAAGCTTTATTCAAATCAGTGTAGTCCACACACAAACGCCAAGTGCCATTTTTCTTAAGAACAAGCACCGGATTAGCCAACCATTCGGGATGAAACACTTCAACAATAAACCCAGCTGCCAACAGCCGGGCTACCACTTCGCCGATGGCCTTGCGTCTTTCTTCGTTAAAGCGGCGAAGGTACTGTTTGACTGGTTTAAACTTAGGATCAATATTTAGCGTGTGCTCAGCGAGTTCCCTCGGTACACCTAGCATGTCAGAAGGTTTCCATGCAAAGATGTCCCGGTTCTCACGGATGAACTCGATGAGCGTGCTTTCCTATTTTGGATCCAGATTTGTACTGATACTAAACTGTTTGGATGAATCACCAGGGATGAAGTCAACGAGTTTAGTCTCATTAGCCGGTTTGAACGTCAGGGTCGGGTCATGCTCCGTTGTAGGCTTCTTCAGAGGGGTCATGTCCGCCGGATCAACATTGTCTTTATAGAATTTCAGCTCCTCCGTTGCACAAACCGATTCAGCATAGGCCGCTTCACCTTCCTCGCAATCCAAGGCAATCTTTCGACTCCCATGTACCATGATCGTCCCCTTATAACCCGGCATTTTGAGCTGTAGATAAACATAACAGGGCCTCGCCATGAACTTCGCGTAAGCCGGCCGTCCAAATAGCGCGTGATATGGACTCTGGATTTTCACCACCTCAAAGGTCAATGTCTCAGACCTGGAATCAAGCTCATCTCCAAACACAACTTCCAAAGCAATCTTCCCCACAGGGTATGCCGATTTACCTGGTACTACACCATGAAAAACAGTGTTTGACGGTTTAAGATTCTTATCTGTCAACCCCATGCGACGGAAAGTCTCATAATACAGAATGTTGATGCTGCTCCCTCCATCCATCAAAACCTTGGTAAACTTATAGCCCCCTACCTGAGGGGCTACCACCAAAGCTAGTTGACCCGGATTGTCAACCCGGGGTGGGTGATCCTCTCTGCTCCACACAATAGGCTGCTCCGACCATCGTAGATAATGTGGTACAGCCGGTTCAACAGTATTGACTGCCCTCTTGTGAAGTTTCTGATCCCGCTTGCACAAGCTGGTAGTGAACACATGATACTGTCCGCTGTTCAACTGCTTGGGGTGACTCTGGTAACCTGACTGTTGCTGATTCCCTTGGTTACTCTACTGGTTATTACCATGGTTGTTCTGATGGCCCTGGTTGTTCTGAAATCCAGAGCTTGAACCGCCGCCCCCATGGAAACCCGGGCCTGAACCGCCGGGTGGATCCTGATCATACCGGTATAAATTAGAATTTTTGAACTCCCTCATTATGTGACAATCTTTCCAAAGATGTGTGGCAGGGGCCTCCTTGGTTCCATGCTTCGGGCAGGGCTGGTTTAACAAACGCTCCAGATTCATGCCGCGTTGGGGCGGTTTACCTTTGCGACGCTGCATATTTGTGTTAGCCACCAAATCTGAATTATCCGCTTTATGCTTACTGTTATTCCCATGGCCCCCTTGGTTGTGATGCTGCCCTTTTGCACCGCCGTTCTTCTTTCCCTTCTCCGGTTTGTCCTCCTCTGAATCCGGATCCTTGGTATTATCTGAATCGGCATACTTAACGAAAGCGGCCATGAGTGTTGACATGTCGTTGCAATGACGTTTGAGCCTTCCCAACTTCTGTTTTAATGGCTTGAAATGTCAATTGCCCTCCAATGTTAATACTGCGGTATCTGCATTAATACGATCTGACGAATGCAAAATCGTCGAGACTCGTTTAACCCAATGGGTCGTGGACTCCCCTTCCTCTTGGACACAAGCGGCCATATCTACAATTGACATTGGCTGCTTGCACGTATCCTTGAAGTTCTGGATAAACCGGCACTTTAATTCGGCCCATGAGTCGATAGAGTTGGTTGGCAAGCTCTTCAACCAAGTATGAGTTGTTCCTTCCAGCATCATGGTGAAATATTTAGCACAAACCGCCTCATCCACATCTAATATCTCCATTGCCATCTCATAGCTCTCCACCCACGCCTCTGGCTGCAAATCGGCAGTGTAATTTGGTACCTTACGAGGTCCCTTGAAATCCTTGGGCAATCGCACATTACGCAATGCGGGAGTTAAACATGGTACCCCTAGGGAACTGAACATTACCCCTGGCTCCACGGAGGCAGTGGGGTGAACCGGAGTATGATGCCGTGCTTCGTGTCGAGCTGTCAACTCGGCCCCCCGTCGTGCGCGGCCGTGGTCCACAACATCTTGCGCATTAGCACCTCCCCCGGCCCGGTTGTTCCCCCGTGGCGAATTTCGGTGGCGTGCGCTACTGGATACGGCCGGTTCATCCTCCACGTGTCTGCTATAACTCCGGCTTGGATAGGGAGTGGAATGAATCCTCTCACGGCTGTGTGAATGCGCTTGCTGTTGATTCAGTGCTGTCTGAAGGAGATCCCTGGCCCGACACGCTTCCACTCCAACTAGTGATTCGCCGTCGGTTGGGAGAGCCACCAGGCATGAAGCGGCGGCCACAATATTATCCAACGGGTTGGAATAATGCCCGGGCGGCGTCGATGATACAACGTTGTTCTGGCAAGGCCGGTTTGTTGCGCGTCGCTGAACCGGCGCTCCTGCTTCCGGTGTCCCCGCTCGGTTTGGCGTGGGTTGGTTACCAGCTCCTGCACCTGGCGTGTTCAAAAGATTTTGCGGCTCATAAACCGACGGGAGACGTGATCGGTACCTTCTTCTCATGACCTCTTCTGAAGCATTCTGATCTAGTCTAATCCGGTAAGCCTATGCTTCCAACTCGGCCCGCTCTGTGGCCATCCTGGCGTTCTCTGCTGTCAGGTCCGCTTTAGCCTGGGCTATCTGATCTTTCACCTTTAGAATCTCTGCATCGTGCTGATCCCTAGCTGCTGCGTCTACCTCCGCGGACATCAGTGCCGCTAGAGCATCGAACAAGTCAGACAAGACTTGGGCCGGAGGCGGCGCCGAGCTTCCTGCACCTGCTGGCGTGGCCGTTGTTGAACCGGAGAGTACCGCTGCGGCGGTAGATGAATGAGGCACCGGTCGTGTGCCGGCCATGAAGACAGCGGCCTGGTTTGGTAAACCGGGGGAATCCGAAATACTGTTGCCCTCGGATCCTCCCTCAATCCGGCCGTCGTACAACTGGTAAAGCGATTCGGTTTCTCTGGAAGACTCGTCATCACTACGGATTACGGTTTCTCCATCGGAGATCGGTTCCTCCTCATAACCCGAACCGTGGACGACACCCATGAAAACGTGCCTGGCCTCAGGCTGAACCGGTGAAGAACTTGCACGCCGAGCCGTCTCGATGATGTCGGTGCAGGTGTCCGGCTCAGGGGGCGGTTCGCCGATCTTGCCGATGAAGACGTGAATCCCACCAAAGTGGACCTGGTACCCGTATTCGATTGAATTAGCCTCGGGACCCCATCCTGCGTTGTCGATGTAGAGCTTGCCGCGGCGACTCTTCGTCATCCGGCCCACAGCGTATCCCCTCAGTCCATCGAAGTTGCCCTTCAAGAACTCGAAACCATCGTGCGATAGCCCCACGGTGGGCGCCAACTGTCGTGGAATTGTCACGGCAGATGTCCTCATGGAAGGACTTAGTCGTGGAGCCATCACTACGGGTTAGCTTGAAGGGGTTAAACCGGACAAAGGGACACGAGAGTTTATACTAGTTCTGCGCCTTCGATGAAGGTAAAAGCCTACGTCTAGTTGTGATTGGTATTGCTGGGGTTTCAAACACCAGGGAGCGAATCCGCTTTGTCTGGCTTCGAGTTGTTGTTTCCTGTCCCTGAACTGCCGCCGGGTCACCCCTTTATATGTTCAGGAGGATCCCGGCCGGTCTACAGAGTCCCGAGGCTGGCTCATACAAGTGTCCGCCTCGGTCTCTTCTTTCTTATCTTACAATGCAAGTTTATACAATCGTGGCGGTTTACTATCATGGGCCCTAAACCGCCTGTGGGCTCTGGGCCTCTAAGCTTCATCCGTAAAGCGCCATCTTCTGGGTTTCCTTGGGCTTTAGTATAAGTGAAGGTGAACCAGCCCCTCCTGGGCAGTTTATCCTCAGTGGTTATATCTTCAACACGATGCTTAGCTCTTCTTTGTTGATGAAGAAGATGATGGTTTTCTTGATGGCGTAGGCTTCTTCCTTAATTTGCACTTGAGGACAGAATTTTGATCCCTCAGGTCATCGATCTCCTGCTCCAGGCTTAGTATCTTTTTGCATAATTCCTGCTTGTTTTCCTGCAAGAGGCGAAAAGGGATAAACTCGATCTTAGGTTTCTTTGCTCTATCCGGGAGGCTTGACTTTTTGAAATCCACATGCATGTCCCCAGGTTGACGTAATGGGACTTCATCTTCATCTGAGCTCGTCTCCTCCTTTCCCTTAGGTTCATAGTCCTCTTCTTCTTCCGTAGTCCAACCACAATGCTCCACGTCCCCATAGACTTTAGGATCTGCAAGGTAATCAGCCACCTGGCTTTCTCCTTCCGAATCCTAGGACGACATGTTGCTCAAATCTGTAGTAGGATAGCTCAAAACAAAGACAGGAGATATTTGCGTGATACGGTGGTCAAAACCTTTGGGAGATTATATAATGAATTTTTACCGACCAAAAGAAGTATCGTGCAAGAAAACAGAGTCTGGAGAGCACACGAGGTGCCCACAAGGCAGGGGGCGCACCCTCCACCCTCGTGGAAGCCTCGTGTCCTTTTCGGTCAGCTTCTTATTTTGCTATTTTCTTAAATATTCCAAAACGGAGAAAATTGCCATTAGAACTATTTTGGAGTCGGTTTACTTACCGTACCACGTACCTATTCCTTTTCGGAGTCTGAAACGTTCCGGAAAGTGTCTCTTATGTATTCCTCCGGGGTTACGGTTTCAATAACATTAGTTTCAACATTTATAGGATTACCTGAGATATAATATTTGATTCTTTGACCGTCACCACCTTCGGATGTGTGCCTTCGAAGTTGTTGATTTTTATGGCACCAGAATGATAGACCTCCTCGATGACGTAAGGACCTTCCCATTTAGAGAGAAGTTTGCCTGCAAAAAATCTTAAACGAGAGTTGTATAGCAATACATAATCACCTACATTAAACTCACGCTTTTGTATCCTTTTATCATGCCATCATTTAACTTTTTCTTTAAACAGTTTGGCATTCTCATAGGCTTGGGTTCTCCATTCATCAAGTGAGCTAATGTCAAACAACCTCTTCTCTCCAGCAAGTTTGAAGTCATAGTTGAGCTCTTTAATAGCCCAATATGCCTTATGTTCTAATTCAAGAGGTAAGTGACATGCTTTACCATAAACCATTTTATACGGAGACATACCCATAGGATTTTTATATGCAGTTCTATAAGCCCATAATGCATCATCAAGTTTCTTGGACCAATTCTTTCTAGATATATTAACAGTCTTTTGCAAAATTAATTTAAGATCTCTATTGCTAAGTTCTACTTGACCTCTAGACTGCGGGTGATATGGAGATGCAATTCTATGATTAACATCATACTTAGCAAGTATTTTACGAAAAGCACCATGAATAAAATGTGAACCACCATCAGTCATTAAGTATCTAGGGACTCCAAACCTCGAAAAAATAACTTCTTTAAGCATCTTAATAGAGGTGTTATGATCAGCACTACTAGTTGGAATAGCTTCTACCCACTTAGTAACGTAATCAATAGCAACTAAAATTAGAGGAAGGAAACGGTCACATATAATCGAAGCCCCAAACATCAAATGGTTCAATAACAAGTGAATAATTCATAGGCATTTCATCACAAGATAAGACAAACTTACGGGCATCCTTGAAGAGAGTAGGCCAATAAAAACTGGATTGCAATACCTTGTGTGCAGTTCTATCTCCAGCGTGGTGTCCTCCATAAGCCTCGGAGTGACACTTGCATAAGATCTGTTCCAGTTCATGCTCAGGTACACAACGTCTAATAACACCATCTACTTCTTCTTTATAAAGGTGTGGGTCATCCCAAAAGTAATGTCTTAAATCATAGAAGAACTTTTTGTTTTGCTGGTAGGTGAAACTAGGTGGTACGAATTTAGCAACAATGTAATTAGCATAATCAGCATACCATGGAGCAATACGAGAAGCATTTATGACATTTAATTGTTCATCAGGAAAGCTATCATCAATAGGTAGTGGGTCATCAAGGACATTCTCTAACCTAGACAAGTTGTCTGCAACGGGATTCTCAGCTCCCTTTCTATCAATAATATGCAAATTAAATTCTTGTAGCAAGAGAACCCATCTAATAGGTCTAGGTTTAGCATCTTTCTTTTCCATACGATATTTAATAGCAGCATGATCAGTGTGAATAGTTACTTTAGAATCAACAATATAAGGTCTGAACTTATCAAAAGCAAATACAACTACTAAAAATTCCTTTTCAGTAGTAGCATAATTTCTCTGGGCATTGTCTAGAGTTTTACTAGCATATTGAATATCATTTAATTTTTTATCAACTCTTTGTCCTAGAACAGCACCTACAGCACAGTCACTCGCATCACACATGATTTCAAAGGGTAAATTCCAATCAGGTGGCTGAACAATAGGTGCAGATGTCAAGGCTTTCTTAAGTATTTCAAATGCTTCTACACAATCATCATCAAAGACAAAAGGAATATCTTTTCGTAATAGGTCAGTTAGAGGCCGGGAAATTTTTGAGAAGTCCTTAATGAACCTCCTATAAAAACCAGCATGACCAAGGAAACTTCATATACCTTTGATGTCCTTGGGACACGGCATCTTTTCAATAGCATCAACTTTAGCCTTGTCAACTTCAATACCTCTTTCAGAAATTTTATGCCCCAAGACAATACCTTCATTAACCATAAAGTGGCACTTCTCCCAATTCAAGACAAGGTTAGTTTCTTCACATCTCTGCAAAACTCGATCAAGGTTGCTCAAGCAATCATCAAAAGAGGATCCACAAACAGAGAAATCATCTATGAAAACTTCACAAATCTTTTCACAAAAGTCAGAGAATATAGCCAGTATGCATCTTTGAAAGGTAGCAGGTGCATTACATAAACCAAAAGGCATACATCTATAAGCAAAGGCACCGAAAGGGCAAGTAAAAGTAGTCTTTTCTTGATCATCAACTGACACAGGTATTTGAGAGAAACTAGAGTAACCATCTAGAAAGCAAAAATGTGTATGTTTGAATAATCTTTCTAGCATTTGATCAATGAAAGGCAAAGGGTAAAGATCCTTTTTAGTAGCTTTATTTAATTTGCGGAAATCAATCACCATCCTATAACCTCTAATAATTCTTTGCGGAATCAATTCATCTTTATCATTAGGAACGACAGTAATACATCCCTTCTTAGGGACACAATGGACAGGACTTACCCATTGACTATCAGCAACGGGATAAATTATACCTGCTTCAAGGAGCTTTAATATTTCCTTTCTTATCACTTCTTTCATCTTAGGATTTAGCCGTCCTTGGTGATCAATAACTGGTTTGGCGTCTTTCTCCAAATTTATTTTGTTTTGACATAGAGTGGGACTAATGCCCTTAAGATCATCAAGAGTATATCCAATAGTAGCACGGTGCTTCTTCATAGTTTTCAATAATTTCTATTCTTCATGCTCTAAAAGGTTAGCACTAATAATAACAGGATATATCTTCTTTTCATCAAGATAAGCATATTTAAGAGTATCAGGCAATGGTTTAAGCTCAAACATGGGATCACCCTTGGGTGGAGGAGGATCCCCTAGGATTTTGACAGGCAAGTTGTGTTTCAAATAGGTCCCTGTTTAAAGAATACTTCATCTATTTCCCTTCTTTCATTCATAAACATATCATTTTCATGGTCTAGCAAATATTGTTCTAAAGGATCAGTAGGAGGCACAGCAATAGAAGCAAGACCAATAATTTCATCTTTACTAGGCAATTCTTTATCATGGGGTTGTCTACGAAATTTAGCAAAATTAAACTCATGAGGCATATCCCCTAAAACAACAGAAACAATATCCTTATTGCAATCTATATTAGCATTAATAGTATTCAAGAAGGGTCTACCAAATATAATGGGACAGAAGTCATCTTGTGGGGAACCAAGAATAAGAAATCAGCAGGATATTTAACTTTCCCACACAAAACTTCAACATCTCTAACAATCCCAACTGGTGAAATAGTATCTCTATTGGCAAGCTTAATTGTAACATCAATCTCTTCTATCTCAGCAGGTGCAATATCATGCATAATTTCTTTGTATAAGGAATGAGGTATTGCACTAGCACTCATATCACATAAGCCATGATAACAACGATCTCCTATTTTAACAGAAATAACAGGCATGCCTACAACAGGTCTATGTTTATTTTTAGCATCAGGTCTAGTAATTCTAGCAGCTTCATTGCAGAAGTAAATAACATGACCATCAATATTATCGGCCAAGAGATCTTTAACCATAGCAATTTTAGGTTCAACTTTAATTTTCTTAGGGGGTTTAGGTGTCTTAATATTACTTTTGTTAACCACAATTGAAACTTTAGCATGATCCTTTATTCTAACAGGGAAAGGTGGCTTCTCAATATAAGCAGCAGAAACAATAGGATCATTATAAGTGATAGTCTTTTCTTCAACTTCAATAGGTGCAACTACTTTTACTTCAATGGGAGGATTATATTTAAACCACTTCTCCTTAGGGAGATCAACATGAGTAGCAAAGGATTCACAAAAAGAAGCTACTATCTCAGAGTCTAGTCCATATTTAGTGCTAAATTCACGAAAAGCATCGGTATCCATAAAAGATTTAACACAATCAAACGTAGGTTTTATACATGTCTCCTTAACTTCATCGAGGTCCCAATCTTTAGAGTTGCGTTTAACTCTTTCCAATAAATCCCATTTGAATTCAATAGTCTTCGTCATAAAAGATCCAGTACAAGAAGTATCGAGCATGGAGCGATTACTGAGAGAAAGCCGAGCATAAATTTTTTGAATAATCATTTCTTTTGAGAGCTCATGATTGGGGCATGAATATAACATTGACTTGAGCCTCCCCCAAGCTTGAGTGATGCTTTCTCCATTGCGAGGCCAAAAATTATATATATATATATATATATAATTACGATCACGATGAACAAGATGCATAGGATAAAACTTCTGATGAAATTCCAATTTCAATCGTTGGTAGTTCCATGATCCCATATCATCACATAGCCTATACCATGTCAATGCATATCCCTTCAAAGATAAAGGGAAGACCTTCTTCTCGATAACATCCTCAGGCATACCTACAAGCTTAAATAATCCACAAACTTCATCCACATAGATTAGGTGCAAATCAGGATGTAATGTTCCATCTCCTGCAAAAGGATTAGCTAGCAGTTTCTCTATCATACCCGAAGAATTTCAAAGTAAACATTTTTAGTAGGTACAGTAGGTTGAGGAGCAACTCTTTGCTCTACTGGTCAGGGTGAAGATACCCCGAACAAGCCCCTCAAAGGATTATGTTCCATAGTAACAAGTGACAGTAAATTTCAGCACACTATATAGATTTTTCCTTACCAAATTCCACCTACCAAAGGCGCTTCACTCCTCGACAACGGTGCCAGAAAAGAGTCTTGATGACCCACAAGTGTAGGGGATCTATTGTAGCATTTTCGATAAGTAAGAGTGTCAAATCCAACGAGGAGCAGAAGGAAATGACAAGCAGTTTTCAGTAAGGTATTCTCTGCAAGCACTGAAATTATCAGTAACAGATAGTTTTGTGATAAGGTAATTTATAACGAGTAGCAAGTAATAAAAGTAAATAAGGTGCAGCAAGATGGCCCAATCCTTTTTGTAGCAAAGGACAAGCATGGAAAAATTCTTATATGAAGGAAAGCGCTCCCGAGGACACATGGGAATTATCGTCAAGCTAGTTTTCATCACGTTCATATGATTCGCGTTCGGTACTTTGATAATTTGATATGTGGGTGGACCGGTGCTTGGGTACTGTCCTTACTTGGACAAGCATCACACTTATGATTAACCCCCATTGCAAGCATCCACAACTACAACAAAAGTATTAAGGTAAACCTAACCATAGCATGAAACATATGGATCAAAATCAGCCCCTTACGAAGCAACACATAAACTAGGGTTTAAGCTTCTGTCACTCTAGCAACACATCATCTACTTATTACTTCCCAATGCCTCCCTCTAGGACCAAACAATGGTGAAGTGTCAAGTAGTCGACGTTCACAAGACACCACTAGAGGGATGACAACATACATCTCATCAAAATATCGAACGAATACCAAATTCACATGACTACTTATAGCAAGACTTCTCCCATGTCCTCGGGGCTGAGGGTATGTACCAGTAACTATGTGTTTGATCTCTCTCTCTCTCTCGTGTTCTTGAGGTGATACAATCTTGATGTATCGCGAGCTTTGCTATTATAGTTGGATCTTATGATGTTTCTCCCCCTCTACTCTCTTGTAATGGATTCAGTTTTCCCTTTGAAGTTATCTTATCGGATTGAGTCTTTAAGGATTTGAGAACACTTGATGTATGTCTTGCCGTGCTTATCTGTGGTGACAATGGGATATCACGTGATCCACTTGACGTATGTTTTGGTGATCAACTTGTGGGTTCCGCCCATGAACCTATGGATAGGGGTTGGCACACGTTTTTGTCTTGACTCTGCGGTAGAAACTTTCGGGCACTCTTTGAAGTACTTTGTGTTGGTTTGAATAGATGAATATGAGATTGTGTGATGCATATTGTATAATCATACCCACGGGTACTTGAGGTGACAATGGAGTATCTAGGTGACATTAGGGTTTTGGTTGATTTGTGTCTTAAGGTGTTATTCTAGTATGAACTCTAGGATAGATTAAACGGAAAGAATAGCTTCATGTTATTTTACTACAGACTCTTGAATAGATCGATCAGAAAGGATAACTTTGAGGTGGTTTCGTACCCTACCATAATCTCTTTGTTTGTTCTCCGCTATTAGTGACTTTGGAGTGACTCTTTGTTGCATGTTGAGGGATAGTTATATGGTCCAATTATGTTATTATTGTTGAGAGAACTTGCACTAGTGAAAGTATGAAGCCTACGCCTTGTTTCAACGCATTGCAATACCGTTTGTGCTCACTTTTATCATTAGTTACCTTGCTGTTTTTATATCTTCAGATTACAAAAACCTTTATCTACCATCCATATACCACTTGTATCACCATCTCTTCGCCGAACTAGTGCACCTATACAATTTACCATTGTATTGGGTGTGTTGGGGACACAAGAGACTCTTTGTTATTTGGTTGCAGGGTTGCTTGAGAGAGACCATCTTCATCCTACGCCTCCTACGGATTGATAAGCCTTAGGTCATCCACTTGAGGGAAATTTGCTATTGTCCTACAAACCTCTGCACTTGGAGGCCCAACAACGTCTACAAGAAGAAGGTTGTGTAGTAGACATCAAGCTCTTTTTTGGTGCCGTTGCCGGGGAGGTTAGAGCTTGAAGGTATATCTTTAGACCTTGCAATCGAATCTTTTTGTTTCTTGTTTTAGCACTAGTTTAGTTTATAAAAGAAAACTACAAAAAAATATGGAATTGAGTTTGCCTCATACGCTTCATGTTTTTAATATCTTTCGTGAGTATGATGGAAAGGAAAATTGTGCCAAAGTGTTAGAAGAAGAATGCATTAAAATGTTTGGCACTAAATATTTGAATGATGAGCATGATTGCAATGTTGTTAGTATGAATTCCTTGAATATCCATGATGCTAATGATATGCAAAGCCACAAGATTGGGGAAGCTATGTTTGATGAAGATGATATTTTTTGTCCCCACAAGTTTTGATGAGAAAATTTATTATGATGAAAGCATGCCTCCTATTTATGATGATTATATTGATGAAATTGGATTTGGAGAGGTCATGACTTTATTTTGTGATGAATCCACTATTTCGGAAGAGGTTCCAATTGATTATGAGAACAAAGTTGCTATCTATGATGATTATTTTGATGACTTGTATGCTATAAAGAATAATGATAACCATGAAACTTGTCATCATGATTTTAGTTTTCAATTGGATTATTCCTCACATGATAGTTATTTTGTTGAGTTTGCTCCCACTATATGAATGAGAAGAATTTTGCCTATGTGGAGAGTAGTAAATTTCCTGTGCTTGTAGATCATGAAATCAATGCTTTATGTGATAGTTATATTGTTGAATTCAGTCATGATGCTACTGGAAATTATTGTGAGGAAGGCATATATGCTTGTAGGAGTTGCAATAATATCAAGTTTCCGCTCTACATGTTGAAAATCTTGAAGCCATGCTTGTTTTGCCTTCCTATGCTAGTTGATTATTGTTCCCATAAGTTGTTTTCTCACATAATACCTATGCATAGGAAATGGGTTAGACTTAAATGTTATAGTCATATTCTTCATGATGCTCTCTTTATGTTTCAATTCTTATGTCTTATGTGAGAATCATTGAAATCATCATGCTTAGCTAGGGGCGTTAAACGATAGCGCTTGTTGGGAGGCAACCCAATTTTTATTTTTGTTCTTTGCTTTTTTATCCTGTTTAGTAATAAATAATTCATCTAGCCTCTACTTAGATGTGGTTTTATGTTTTAATTAGTGTTTGTGCCAAGTAGAACCGTTGGGAAGACTTGGGGAAAGTCTTTTTGATCTTGCTGTAAAAAACAGAAACTTTAGCGCTCACGAGAATTTCTGCCATTTTTATTTGGAGAGTGCTATTTAGTTAATTATTTTTGCATATGATTAATAGATAAATTCCGCACGTGCAGAAATTTATTTTAGAATTTTTAGGGTTCCAGAAGTTTGCGTTAGTTACAGATTACTACAGACTGTTCTATTTTTGACAGATTGTGTTTTTCGTGTGTTGATTGCTTATTTCGATGAATCTATGGCTAGTAAAAGAGTTTATAAACCATAGAGAAGTTGGAATACAGCAGGTCTAACACCAATATAAATAAAGAATGAGTTTATTACAGTACCTTGAAGTGGTGTTTTGTTTTCTTTCGCTAACAGAGCTTACGAGTTTTCTGTTAAGTTTTGTGTTGTGAAGTTTTCATGTTTTGCGTAAAGATTCGATGGACTATGGAATAAGGAGTGGCAAGAGCCTAAGATTGGGGATTCCCAAGGAACCCCAAGGTAATATTCAAGGACAACCAAGAGCCTAAGCTTGGGGATGCCCCGGAAGGCATCCCCTCTTTCGTCTTCGTTCATCGGTAAATTTACTTGGAGCTATATTTTTATTTACCACATGATATGTGTTTTGCTTGGGGCGTCAATTTATTTTGTTAGGATTTGCTTGTTGTTATTTAGAAAAAAAAAATTACATCTTTTATTTCAATAAAAGTGGCATTGATAGCCTTTACTATGCCTATTTTACTAGTCCACATGTTGCTGTTTGAAAACAGAAAGTTTACCGCAGTTGCAAAAATTCCGTAGAAAAGTAAGAATGTGATAAAATGTTGAAACATTTTGCATAATAAGCTCTGATAAATTTACTAGAGTGGGAGTTTTCTTTCATAATTTTTGGAGGTAGGGAAGTATGGATCTTGCTGCACTCTTTACAGGCTGTCCTGTTTAGGCAGATTGCTGTTATGTTTGCATTGTTTGCATATGTTTGCTTCTTTAATGATTCTATTTGAGGATAGGACTATTAAATATGCAGAGGCATTTAGTATGAAATGTTGAATAATAATTTTAGTGATTTGTTACAGTAGAGTATGATAAGGTTTTTGCATTGGTTTATACTAACTTATCTCATGAGTCCTTGTTGAGTTTTGTGTGGATGAAGCTTTTGAGATTTAGGGAGACCGTGATATGAGAGGAATTAAGGAGACACAAAAGCTCAAGCTTGGGATGTCCAAGGCATCCCAAGATAATATTTCAAGAAGTCTCAAGTGTCTAAGCTTGGGGATGCCCTAGTTGGCATCCCACCTTTCTTCTTCAACAACTATCGGTTAGTTTCGGTTGATCCTAAGTTTTTACTTCTTCACATGATGTTTGGTATTCTTAGATGTCATTTTATTTTGTTTTGCTTGCTGCTTGAATAAAGTATCAAGATCTGAAATTATTAAATGAGAGAGAGTCTTCACATAGTTCCATAATTATTTAACTACTCATTGATCTTCACTTTTATCTTTTTGGAGTAGTTTGTCATTTACTCGTGTGCTTCACTTATATCCTATGAGTAAATGGTTGAACGAATTGAATATCATAAATCTGAAATTATATATGTTTCATATGCTTATCTCATGGGGAGTAATGGCTTTACATATAAGAAGTGGAGGTGGTAAATTTATTGAAGGTTAGCAAATATTGTATTGGTCACTTGAACAATTCATGAAAGAATATCGAAGGAAGAGAGATTTCACATATAAATATACTATCTTGGACATATTTTGTAATTGTAATCACTCATTAAAATATGGCATGCTAAAAGGTTGATGTTGGACAAGGAAGACAACGTAATGGGTTATGTTTTCTTATATTCAAAATAAAGTATATTGTCATGGATCGCCCAACACGTTGAGCTTGCCTTTCCCCCTCATGCTAGCCAAATTCTGTGCACCAAGTAGAGATACTACTTGTGCTTCCAAACATCCCTTAAACCAGTATTGCCATGAGAGTCCACCATACCTACCTATGGATTGAGTAAGATCCTTCAAGTAAGTTGTGATTGGTGCATGCAATAAAAATTGCTCTCTAGATATGTATGATCTTTTAGTGTGGAGAAAATAAGCTTTATATGATCTTGTGATATGGAAGCAATAAAAGCGATGGACTGCATAATAAAAGTCCCTATCACAAGTGGCAATATAAAGTGACGTTCCCTCGCATTAAGATTTTGTGCATCCAACTATAAAAGCGCATGGCAACCTCTGCTTCCCTCTGCGAAGGGCCTATCTTTTCTTTTACCTTATGCAAGAGTCATGGTGATCTTCACATTTCCTTTTTACATTTTATCCTTTGGCAAGCACATTGTGTTGGAAAGATTCTGATATATATATCCAATTGGATGTAAGGCATCATGAGCTATTATTGTTGACATTACCCTTGAGGTAAAAGGGTGGGAGGAGAATCTATAAGCCCCTATCTTTCTCTGTGTATGATTAAAACTTTGAACCCATAAATATCGCGTTAGTGTTAGCAATTGTGAAAGACTAAATGATAGTTGAGTATGTGGAGTTTGCTAAATCAAAGCTCTGACATAGACTCTTCCTGAAAATAAGATGAATTGTAATTGTTTGATGACTGATAACATGGTTTGTTAGTTTTCAAGAAAGTCTATGATTTATACTTTAACATGTGAATAGCTTGTTACTTGATCATGAGAAGCTTTATGAGATGAGCTACTGTTATGATATATAATGATGCTAGAAAAGGTGATTGAAATTATCATTGATCAAACTTGTGCACCTGCTAGCATTCACACTTCATAAATTATTTCTTTTATCATTTACCTACTCGAGGACGAGCAGGAATTAAGCTTGGGGATGCTGATACGTCTCCAACGTATCTATAATTTATGAAGCATTCATGCTATTATATTATCTGTTTTGGATGTTTATGGTCTTTATTAAACACTTTTATATTATTTATGGGACTAACCAATTAACCCAGAGCCCAGTGCCAGTTCCTGTTTTTTCCCTTGTTTCAGTGTTTCGCAGAAAAGGAATATCAAACGGAGTCCAAACGGAATGAAACCTTTGGGAGCATGATTTTTGGAACGAACACAATCCAGAAGACTTGGGGTGTACGTAAGGGAAGCAACGAGGAAGGCACGAGGCAGGGGGCCGCGCCCACCCCCTGGGCGCGCCCTCCACCCTCGTGGGCCCCTTGTGGATCCCCTAACGTATTTCTTCCTCCAATATATACCAATATACCCTAAAACCATCGGAGAGCAGAATAGATCGGGAGTTCCGCCGCCAGAAGCCTCCGTAGCCACCGAAAACCAATCTAGACCCGTTCCGACACCCTGCCGGAGGGGGGGCAATCCCTCTCCGGTGGCCATCTTCATCATCCCGGTGCTCTCCATGATGAGGAGGCAGTAGTTCTCCCTTGGGGCTAAGGGTATGTACCAGTAGCTATGTGTTTGATCTCTCTCTCTCTCTCTCTCTCTCTCGTGTTCTTGAGATGATACGATCTTGATGTATCGCGAGCTTTGCTATTATAGTTGGATCTTATGATGTTTCTCCCCCTCTACTCTCTTGTAATAGATTGAGTTTTCCCTTTGAAGTTATCTTATCAGATTGAGTCCTTAAGGATTTGTGACCAATTGATGTATGTCTTGCCGTGCTTATCTGTGGTGACAATGGGATATCACGTGATCCACTTGACGTATGTTTTGGTGATCAACTTGCGGGTTCCGCCCATGAACCTATGCATAGGGGTTGGCACACGTTTTCGTCTTGACTCTCCTGTAGAAACTTTGGGGCACTCTTTGAAGTACTTTGTGTTGTTTTGAATAGATGAATCTAAGATTGTGTGATGCATATCGTATAATCATACCCACGGATACTTGAGGTGACAATGGAGTATCTAGGTGACATTAGGGTTTTGGTTGATTTGTGTCTTAAGGTGTTATTCTAGTACGAACTCTAGGATAGATTGAACGGAAAGAATAGCTTCATGTTATTTTACTACGAACTCTTGAATAGATCGATCAGAAAGGATAACTTTGAGGTGGTTTCGTACCCTACCATAATCTATTCGTTTGTTCTCTGCTATTAGTGACTTTGGAGTGACTCTTTGTTGCATGTTGAGGGATAGTTATATGATCCAATTATGTTATTATTGTTGAGAGAACTTGCACTAGTGAAAGTATGAAGCCTAGGCCTTGTTTCAACGCATTGCAATATCATTTGTGCTCACTTTTATCATTAGTTACCTTGCTGTTTTTATATTTCCAGATTACAAAAACCTTTATCTACCATCCATATACCACTTGTATCACCATCTCTTCGCCGAACTAGTGCACCTATACAATTTACCATTGTATTGGGTGTGCTGGGGACACAAGAGACTCTTTGTTATTTGGTTGCAGGGTTGGTTGAGAGAGACCATCTTCATCCTACGCCTCCTACGGATTTATAAACCTTAGGTCATCCACTTGAGGGAAATTTTCTACTGTCCTACAAACATCTGCACTTGGAGGCCCAACAACGTCTACAAGAAGAAGGTTGTGTAGTAGACATCACAGGCCACCTATTCTGCACAACTCCAAATGAGCTGAAACTTCATGGAGAATTTTTATGGAATATTTGAGGAATATTGGAGGAAATAACTACCAGAGGGGGCCCACCAGGTGGGCACAACCCACCTGGGCGCGCAAGGGAGCCCAGGCGTGCCCTGGTGGGTTGTGCTCACCCAGGCCCACCTCCGGTGCCCATCTTCCGGTATATAAGTCATTTTGATCTAGAAAAAAATAAGGAGAGGACTTTCGGTATGGAGCGCCGCCATCTCGAGGCGGGACTTGGGCAGGAGCACTTTTGCCCTCCGGCGGAGCGATTCCACCTGAGGAACTGACCTCCCGGAGGGGGAAATCATCGCCATCATCATCACCAACAACTCTCCCATCTTGGGGAGGGAAATCTCCATCAACATCTTCAACAGCACTATCTCCTCTCAAATCCTAGATCATCTCTTGTGTTCAATCTTGTTACCGGAACTATAGATTGGTGCTTGTGGGTGACTAGTAGTGTTGATTACATCTTGTAGTTGATTACTATATGGTTTACTTGGTGGAAGATTGTATGTTCAGATCCAATATGCTATTTAATACCCCTCTGACCTTGAGCATGATTATCGTTTGTGAGTAGTTACTTTTGTTCTTGAGGTCACGAGAGAAATCTTGTTGCAAGTAATCATGTGAACTTGATATGAGTTCGATATTTTAATAATATGTATGTTGTGATTCCCTTAGTGGTGTCATGTGAATGTCGACTACATGACACTTCACCATATTTGGGCCTAAGGGAATGCATTGTGAAGTAGCAATTAGATGGTGGGTTGCGAGAGTGACAGAAGCTTAAACCCCAGTCTATGCGCTATTCCGTAAGGGACCGATTGGATACAAAAGTTTAATGCAATGGTTAGAATTTATTCTTAATACTTTTCTCGTAGTTGCGGACGCTTGTGGGAGGGTTAATCATAAGTAGGAGGTTTGTTCAAGTAAGAACAACACCTAAGCACCGGTCCACCCATATATCAAATTATCAAAGTACCGAACACGAATTAAGCTAACATGATGAAAGTGACTAGATGAAATTCCTGTGTACCCTCTAGAACGCTTTGCTTATCATAAGAGACCGTTTTGGCCTATCCTTTGCCTCAAAAGGTGACGGGGAAACGACATCTATGGGATTCCGGGGAATCCCTTCTACGGTTGGCGGGCGTGGGGCTGCACAAAGACCAGGTCTAACGATCAGTGCGAGGGGATTTTTACCCAGGTTCTGGCTGCAAACGATGCGTAAACCCTAATCCTGCTTTTGTGTATATTTGGTGTTCTTGAGCTCTTGAACTAGCTGCGGTGCATGCCCAGTCCAAAAAGTCTGAATCCTTCCAAAGTACACCTCGGGCCTCCTTTTATATGTCAAAGGGGTCACCATAGTGGCACACAGGAGGTGGAAAGTATCTACAGTGTACAAGTTTATCGCCTGGCACCGTAGGACAAACGCATTTAATGCGCTGCCTACGTGCCCTCTTGCTTTATCGGGGGTGGCAACAGAGCTCGTCCCGTCCGCCACCGCCTCGCCCTGCTTTGACGCGCGTCCAAGCTGACGAGGCATGCAGCGCCATGCTGGCTAGCTGGTTGCTGAGCTGGTGAGGTGACAGGGTCTTCACTAAGATCTGCATGCCACCATGCAGGTGCTTAGCTAGTTGGCCTAGAAGCCGCATGCTGTCACGCAGGCGTCTATCTAGTTGGCGGGTTGGTTTCCACGTCGGAACGGTCGCGGGGCAGTGAAACATTGGTGGGTGTGGGCCTAGCCGTGGCCCCGCAGATGCCCCCGGCAAGGGTCTTGCCGGGGTCTCACGAGCGTCCCCGGCAAGAGTCTTGCCGGGGGTCTTCGTCTTCTGGTTCTTATCTGGACTCGCAGGCCTCTGGCCTTCACAAAGATCTGCATGCCACCACGCAGGCGCCCTGAGTCTTGGTCTCGACGTTGTCGATGGTGTCAGAGCTCGCAGGCTCAAGGGTGGTGGCCTCGCTGGTGTGGGGCAGGTTGCCCCGACAAGGCTCTTTCCGGGGCTACGTAGGCCGCCCCAGCAAGGGCCTTGCCAGGGGAAGTCCATCTTGCCCCTTTGCTCTTCGCGCCTCTAGCTTGAGTACTTCCTTGGCAGTCTCGTACCCTTGCTTCTTCTACCTCGCCAAGCATGGTTGCAGGTGAGGCTACGAGTTCCCGCGCACAAGTAAAAGGGTACAGAAAGGCCCCTACTTTTGTACACCTACAGGAGCCCCCGGGCCTGGGCCACACATAAGCGTGAAGCGTTGTTGGGCCAAACCCAGAATGGTGTGCGGGTACGCATGACAGAGTTTCATCCGTAGTAACTTCCTCACGAGTTGCGCTTCCCCACGACCCACATTGAGTGCTTGACGTGGGGGTCGTGCGTGGGACGGCCGCAGAACACTTACGTCACCCCGTGGTGAATAGTAAAGAGGCGACCCGCGTCTTCCCCATAAAAAAGAGGAAGCCGCAGGGGCATGGCTCGTTTACAAAGCGGACTTTGGTCGTGGCCTTCATGGCGCCCGCGCCCCACGATCACGGGGTGGAAAACGACCGTCCCACTTGTTTTCTTGATTTTGGCCCGCCTGCCACGTGTCCCCCATGCCTCAGGAAGGGTAGGTGGCGGATACGGAGGGCACGAGCCTTAATGCCGAGGCGGGAAGCCGGGCGTTGCTGATTGGAGCAGCGGGTCGGTCCTGATTCCCTACGCCTCTGGCGGCCGGATTGGTCGAGTGGGGCGGTCGCCCTTAGGTTGGGGGGGCCGAGCCCCGGCCCTGCCCTTCTATAAAAAGGGGAGAGGGACAGCGTCCTTCTGCATTCATCTCCTTCCTTCTTGGCCCCTTTCTTCCACTTTCCATGGTGAGAGGGCGCGCCGGCGCTCCAATGGCGGCGACGAGGGCTTCTGCTCGACAGCGTGTCCCCCCTCCTCTGGGGCTCACGGCGGCAGAGCCCTCTTTGAGAGGAGGAGGGAGAGGGCGAGGCCAAGGCCGTCGTGGTGCTCGGGGGAGAGGAGGACGGGGCGGCGCACCGGCCGCGCTTCCACCAACGGCTCCCCCCAATGGAGGGCCACATCGAAGACCAGCCCCGTGAGTTATTCATCAGGCTGTACAAGCCAGTGTGCGATCGCCTCCACCTCCCCACCCCATTCGCTCGGGAAATGGAGCTCAACCCGCCACAGGCCTTGAGGCTTCACATGAGGGGCTGTGGGAACGGCGGCATGCGGGTCGACGTCGACCTCCCCGCCCCTCACTTCATGTATCTTCGCTGCAGGTGGAAGACCTTTCCCCGTGCCCATAGCCTATCAGAGGGGCACGTTCTCCAGTTCAAATTAATGGAGAACGGCCTGCTCTCCGTCAAGGTCTTCGGGAACTTGGGAACCTGCTTAGGTGCTGCACGGAGAGCTCCACGACAATGAAACTTCCTCCTCGAGTGACAGTGACGAGGAGGACAACGACAGTGATGACGAGGGTTGCAAGCTGGAGGACGCCGATTTTCACTCCGGCTGACCGTCAGCGGCAGCACCGTCATCTGCATCGCCCTCCTCCCTCGGCCATGCGCCTTGCCGAGGGTCATCCCCGTCATGCTCTCCATCGGCGCGCTCCCCGTCGCCCCTTCTTTGCCTTCACTTGCCGCACCTGGGAGGAAAAGGGGCAAGAACGGAGATGGCGAGGCACTTATCTTTATTTTTTAGCTTGCAGGCACTTGCCAAATCTTAATTTCTAAATAATGTAATCTCTCGAACCCATGCCTGTGTCCCATAACATTCGTGCTTGTATCAGCATGTCAATGAAAAAGACCAGCCTTGCCGGGAACCCGTGCATGTATACGTCCATGCAGAGGTGAAATGCCCCCTTAACGCAAATAAACGAGTCCTCCCGGCAAGCTGTCCTGCCGGTGCCCTCTGTGCCTACCGAAGAATCACATATATCGGGTTACAGACAAAGGGTCCAGCCCCTCACCGATCTTCTTTTAGCAAGGGCTACTACAACCATTCTGACCGAAGCAGCGTTCGGGCTAGGGATGGGAGCACCGTAGTTTAAAAGAGAGTGGCGAGGTTTTCTATTGCACAAGCCACAGGTTACGAACATGAATGGGCAAGAGGTAAACTTTATCTGTTTGGTTTGCCGGGGATCGCCGTGCCGGGCAGCCTTCTCAACTTCTTGCCGAAGCCGGGTCCTTGGCGAGATCGAGCTTCCTTGCTGCGGCTGGAAAGAAGAGAGGGCAGGAGCATGGAACCTTGGCGGTCCATTAACACTTGTCGGAATCAAAAAGCATTACAATATCCTGGACAAGCATGCATATACGTATACACATAAACATGGAAATCAACGGGAAACTGTACATACTAAGGATTCCTTTCCCAGGCTGCGCACAGGATCTGTGCCTGGCTTTGTACATAGGGTTACATGCCTTACCAGCAAGGCTAGTACAAAAGGGCGTTGTCGGGGCTCCCGGCAACCGCGCCTTAGGGGTAAAACTTGCGAAGATGTTCGATATTCCAGGAATTGCTTGCCGGAATGCCATCTTCGGTCTCCAGGCAGACTGCGCCGGGCCTGGTGACTCGTATTACCCGATAAGGGCCTTCCCACTTTGGCATCAACTTTTTTGAACTCTTGGAGGATTGGATTCGCCGAAGAACAAGGTCGCCTTCCTCAAGGCTTTGGACGTGAACCTTGCGGCTATGGTAGCGACGCAAGGCTTTGCCGGTAGTGAGCGGCTCGCACAGTAGCGTGAAGATAATCTTCCTCAAGGAACGTTACATCATCTTGGCGCAACTGCTCTTGCTCAAGCTCATCATAAGCAAGCACTCGAGGTGACCCGTATATGAGTTCCATGGGGAGAACTGCTTCTGCCCCGTATACCAGGGCAAAGGGTGTCTGGCCAGTGGCTTGATTTGGTGTCATTCTGATCGACCAAAGAACCGTTGGCAACTCATCAATCTAGCGCCTTCCGCACTTGTGTAGCCTGTCAAAGGTTCTGGTCTTGAGGCCTTGCGACACTTCTGCATTCGCCCTTTCAGCCTGGCCGTTACTTCTGGGATGAGCAACAGAAGCAAAACAAACCTTGCCACCGAGGTCTTGGATATATTGCATGAAGGTGTGGCTCATGAACTGTGTGACGTTGTCGGTGATGACCCTATTTGGCACACCAAAACGGCAGACTAGTCCCTTGAAGAACTTGACGGCCAATTGTGCTGTCACCTTTCTCACTGGTTCCACTTCCGGCCACTTTGTGAACTTGTCGGCTGCGATGTACAAGTACTCAAAGCCCCCGATCGCACAGGGAAAGGGGCCCAGTATGTCGAGCCCCTAGACCGAAAATGGCCAGGAAAGAGGGATTGTTTGAAGGGCTTGGGATGGCTGATGAAGCTTCTTTGAATGGAACTGGCACGCTTCACACTTGGTTACTAGCGCAGTTGCATCCTGGAGAGCGGTGGGCCAGAAGAAACATTGCTGGAACGCTTTGCCGGCAAGGGCTCTTGACCCTATGTGGGAGCCACACATGCCTCCATGTATCTCTACCAACAGCTTCAGTCCGTCTTCCTTAGGAATGCACTTCAACTTCACGTCATTTGGTCTCCTTCTGTATAGGGCATCATCCACAAACTGGTACATGTTGGACCATCGGGATACCTTCTCTGCCTCTTCCTGTTCCTCAGGGAGTTCCTGTGTTTGGAGGAAACAGACGATGCACTATTCCCATGCCGGAGCCTAGGGCTCAACAGCAAGGACCAAAGGCTCATCTTCGACCGTAGGGGCAGCTGCCTCTAGGTCAGGGCTTGGGGCCCTGCCGGAGGTTGCTGCTCCCCGACAAGCTTGGGGTACCCGACAACTTCCTTGCCGGCGGCTCCTGGGAGCTCAGCGAGAAAGTACTTGACAGGCCCGCCTTCCTTCGCTTGCTCTGTCCCGCTGAGGGCTCAACGGATGGTTGGGTTAATTGAAGCACAAAGGTATCTGGTTCCGCAGGCAATTTGAGGGCAGCGCGTTTCGACAGGTCATCGACAATGTTGTTCTCTACTTGGGAACATGCTCTACTTGTAGACCGTCAAAAAGCTCCTCAAACTTCCTCACTTCATCCACATAGGCCTCCATCAACGGGCTCTAGTAATCCTTGTTAACTTGCTTGACGACAAGCTGCGAATCACCCCTGACGATGAGTTTTCGAATTCCGAGGTCTGCCGCGATCCTGAGACCAGCAAGCAATCCCTCGTACTCTGCAGTGTTGTTCATCATTTTTTCCCGGAGAAAGTGCATCTGGACTACATACTTGAGGCACTCTCCGGTGGGTGCGACGAGGAGTACGCCTGCACCAACACCTTGCAACGAGAAAGCCCCATCAAAGTAGATAATCCAATCACGGCTCCTCTCCTTGCCGGGAAGGGTGGTCTCTTGAATTTCTTCGTCGGGCATTGAGGTCCATTCTGCTATGAACTCTGCCAAGGCTCGGCACTTGATTGTTGAAGTACTTTCAAACTTGAGGCTAAAGCTTGATAGTTCCAACGCCCACTCCACAATCCTCCAGTTGCATCTGGGTTGTACAGGATCTGTTGCAAAGGGAGGCGGGTGACGACGGTGATCTCATGCGCTTGGAAATAGTGGCGCGGCTTTCTCGAGGCCATAAGGAGGCCGAAAAGTAGCTTCTGTATACCTGAATATCTTGATCTAGCCCCCTGCAAGAGGGAACTGACAAAATAAACCGGGTGCTGCATCACCTTCTTCTGTTCGACTTCGCCCACTTGCGCAGACTCCGTCTTGCTGGGACCGGGCCTTGCCGGGGGTTGCTCTAGTCTATCATTCGATGGCTCCCCCGCTGCCACTGCCTCTTCCTCAAGTTCCCTCTATGCCACTAGCGTAGCACTAACCACTTGATTTGTCGCCTCTAGATATAGCAGCAATGGCTCTTGTGGCTTAGGCACGACTAGTATTGGTGTGGAGGAGAGGTACCTCTTCCGATCTTGCAGCGCTACCTCTGCCTCCCACTACAAAAAAATACACTTCCGTGATGATACGTGTTTGTCACAGTAGGTCGCTTTTTTTGTCATGCATGTACATCCATGAAAAATTTATGACAGAATCAAGATAGTCATACATGTGCTGTCGTAGAAGTGTTCCATGACATTACCAAAATTATCATCACGGAAGTGTCCACTTCCATGACAATAAATCGCGCGTCACAGAAGTGCTTTCATCAAGGGTGACCGACACGTGGCATCCACAGTAACGGAACGCCGTTAAGCTATCGGGTCGGGTTTTGGATCTGATAACCCGTTAACAGCCCCGACCAATGGGGATTTTCCACGTGTAAAATCATCATTGGCTAGAGGAAACACGTGTCAGCTCATCGTTGGGACAGATGTCATCCACTCACTGGACAGAAGGCGCCTATGATACGTCGACACATGGCACGGCCCAATAGTGGCCCATTCCTATGAAAAGGCCGGCCCATTTGACTTGGTCAAAAGCTGGCGGGCCGGCCCATGGAAATCCTGTTAACGGCCTGTTCGCATATAGCCCATTTACAGCCCGCTAACCCAAGGCTCGGTACGCCCTATCCGAATTAGGCCCAGTAGCGTCATTTGGGCCATCCAATATGATTCCAGCCCATTTTCACTTCTGGCCCATGTATAGCCCATGACGTCATTCGGCCCATATGAGGCCCTTTGCAACTCTTGGCCCATTAGCGGCCCATGCTGAAACTGGCCCGTAATGAACAGTGTATTACTTTACACCCATTAATGGCCCGTGGTGAAACTGGCCCGTAATGAACAGTGTATCACTTTATACCCATTAACGGCCCGTTATTCCGTTGGGCCGTTTCCAGCCCAAGTTAACTTTCGGCCTTCTGAGGGCCCATTTATTCTTGGGCTCATTTGCAGCATTCGGTTACTTACGGCCCGTTACTGTCATTTTCTGTTTGTGGGCCTAATTCAGTCCGTCGTTACAGTCAGCCCGTTTGCGGACCATTAGTCTGTTGGGCCATTTTCATAGCATCACCAAATACGGCCTATTAACGGCCCGTTATTGTCAGCCCGTAAAACATACGATTTCCATTAAAGGCCCGTCTACGGCCCATTAAAGGCGCGTACAAGACCCATAAATGAGCCGGTGGCGCATGGATCCTACGAGACGTACAAGGCCCATGGATCCTACGAGACATAGAAGGCCCATGGATCCTACGAGACGTACAAGGCCCATGGATCCGACGGCCCATGAAGGGCCATGGTCGAGCGAATTGGCCCCCATTTGAACGATATAGCATATTCAAAGAATTATCCGACTCAATACTATCACCTCTAAAAAGCCTACACTATCACAACAAAGAGATCAAGGCATAGAAAGATAGAATAATCCTACACTATACAATAAAGAAATTACAGCCGATTATACCCACTGGGCATTATGGTTCGGCACAGGTGATAATAAAGCATACACAAACAGCAAATTACATACACTGGGCAAATACAGCTCATACATCATGGACGCGCATCAACTTAACTCCATTTGAACTATAATCTCTTCAGAAAATAGGATTGGCCGGATTCAGATAGCACAAATTTCAGTCTGCAAAATCTCCAATTCCTTCATGGTTACCTCAGTGTCTTGTTTCATTTTTTTGACTCCTGCATCTAATACCTGCATGTCCAGTCTCAACTTGTTGATTATACGTTGACAATCATGTACACATTGTCTTGCCACCTCTAGTTGATGCTCGAGAACATCGGCACATTCCAATTCCAATCCATAATCATTCAGTAACGGCCATGCCGCACTGCTCGCAGATCTTTGTGTTGTTGTCACTTCATCCTGAAATGTTTCTGTAAGTACACATGACTAGGGCAAAAATATAGTTACAATAGTGAAGCGAACAAGACGCTGTTTTGTACTACATGGCAAAACAGGACTAACAATAATGTTACATGTCACTTCTAAAAAAATGTTACACGTCATGAAGCATAAGCAGGTGATATTTTAAAAATTATAAAAAGATAGTCCGTGCAGCCTGCATACAGAAATCCCTCTTAGCTCACCAGAGGAGCATGATGTTGGGGCCCAATCGAAAACACAGACAAGTTACAAATTTAGACAACACGTTGCGTATAAGTAAGCAAGCAGTTGGCCATTCTGTGCCTCAATTAAAGTCTTAGGGAGCATAATGAATAGCAGAGGGTTTCATACAAACATACTACAGCAGGCAAAACTATGCAATCATTAGCGTAGTATAAACTAGATTGTGAGCCTCATGCAATAATAGTTGGTTAATAGACTTCAAAGCTTTAGGCACACTTTGGCAGAGTAATTAAATGGTAAGGCCTTTAATTATGTCAACTAATAGTGATACCAGTACCGAACATCAGGCATGATTATTTGGGCATCTCATTAACTGTGGGCAAATAAAGCAATTGAAAAGAGAAAATTAACTATGCCTGAAACAAACAAGGAATTGAACTGTTGAGTTGCATATAGTGACTTACCTTAGCAGGTTGAAGAGGCTCAGCACAGCTCCTACTTCTCTTGCAAGGCTCCTTCCTAACATCTTGTACTTGGAAATCCTCAATCTTATCTTCATTGCACCCCCTTTGCAAGGTGACACAAACTAGTTACTCGTCTCCTTGGAAGATAAATATGCATACTTTCCAGTCTGTGAACACAAAAGAATGAGATTATAACAAAACAACACCACATAATGAAACATGCCGCATCTCTTGCACTTGCACACAATGAAATGAGCATTTACTATGTCTGCACTATGTAAAAACTAGGCATACCTTCGAACTGGATCTCCAGGTACTCTTGGAGAGCCTACTGTAGTGTACAACCAAACCTTTATGTCACCTATGAGTTAGACAAGGCCCCACTACAGAAGCCCTTAGTGTTTAAATCGTTGACAAGCTCTGTTAAAGTGTTATGTCAAGAACAGCAAGTAATCAAAGCAAACAGTCCTAGTATGGCTGGCTGATGCAAACAAGCAATTGAACAGATGTGTGAGCAAATCTTACATATCAAGAAAAGAAGCAAAGAAGGTGGCTTAAAGACCATCACTTGACTGACCAGATTTAAGGGGCATTTAAACATCATGTGCAACATATGAACTAACATAAACATTGCATATTCCAGATTCTACAATGGAATGCACATGTATTAGGTTATGCCATGTATGATGATGCCTAAATGTACAGATAGCAAGCAGGAGTGATTCATCATTGCACGCACAATTGAATTGCAGGTTAAGGGCCAGTTCGATTCCGCCTTTTCAGGGCATATTGTCAAAATAAGCCATAAAAGATGTAAAGAAGTCATTTTTGAGTTATGGGCTTGGGCTTAACTAATTTCTCTTTGGAGGAGGGTGTTTCGGGTAGAACCTCACTAAAAATTGAAGGGAAGGGGAATAGTGAAATGACTCTGTTGTCTGCCTATATTACACTCAAAATGCAACTACTGACGCCCATGTCACACCTGACCCTCAAGTAAAAAAAACACGCAAGCATTCATTGCCCTGCCCGCTTGCATCTCCTCTCCCCTTTCCACTATACGATGAATTGCTATGAGCTGCTTCTGCTGCTGCTATATGATGCATTGCTATGAGCTGCTCCTGCTGCTGCTATATGATGAATTGCTATGAGTTGTTGCTGCTGTATGATGAGTTGCTATGAGCTGCTGCTGCTATACGATGAATTGCTATGAGCTGCTGTTGCTATATGATGAGTTGCTACAAGCTGCTCCTGCTGCTGCTATATGATGAGTTGCTACAAGCTGCTCCTGCTGCTGCTATATGATGAATTTCTATGAGCTGCTCCTGCTGCTACTATATGATGAATTGCTATGAGCTGCTTCCGCTGCTGCTATATGATGAATTGCTATGAGCTGCTGCTGGTATATGATGAATTGCAGATTGCTGTTGTTGTATGATGAGTTGCTATGAGCTGTTGCTGCTGCTATATGATGCTTTCAGGTGGTGCTGCTATACGATAATAACCAGACACTTGGACCATCGAATTTCAATAAATAATTGTTCTTCATTTAAATGTGGGTCATGCGTTCTTCATTTAAATTAGGCAATGGGATCTCTATGGAAAACATTGACCAAAGTAGATTGTGCCAAGTAGATGGTATCTTTGTATTTGCATTTTGAGCAAATAGTGATGGTCTATTGTCCTATCATATTAATTACTGCACTGGGTTCAATTTGTGATGTTTGCAAGTCAAATTAATTTCCATATGGGCAGCAAAATGAAAAAATATAATGCAATCTAGACTTTCCACTGATCATACCAAAGATAAGCTAAAAACACAATGAAAAGAACTGGTTGGCTTATTACATGGAGCTTATATTCACAGGTGCTTATTTTCTTAGGATAACTCGTAATAACTGTCCCTAAGAAACTTGGCTAATGGAACTGGCATACAAATAACATGTCACAATGATTGCAATGGTGGAGTGACGTACCATGGCACACTTTATAGGCTCACCGCTGCCTCTCCTTTTTTGCGATGTTCCATGAAATTTCCACATACATCTTGTACTTTTTCATTGTGTAACCCTATCTGCAAGTTGACACGGCTAATTTTAGACATCTCTACATGATACTACATTGCATATCCCTTGCGCATATTTAAACCACCAATTAACGATTGTGTGCGTACCATAAACTAGCCATGACTCTGTTTGCTGGACTAGCAGGCACTCTAAGGGAGCCTAATGTAGTGCACTGGAATTCCTACATGCCACCTACGATTTTGTGTAATGTACTTCCCCTGTTCCTAAATATATGTATTTGTAGAAATTCCAGTATGGACCACATACAGATGTATATAGATGCATTTTCGAGTGTAAATTCACTCATTTTGCTCTGTATGTAGCCTATAGTGGAATCTCTAGAAAGACTTATATTTAGGAACGGAGGTATGAGGTAGTATCATGTATGACATCTACATATCTAATTTGCAGCCAATAGTAGAAATCATTGTCTGCACAAAGGGATTACTGGTCAAAAATCCTAGCAAAGCACGCTGGCAGGCACAGAACAGTACAAGAGAGAGAGACGCGCTTACAAGATCATAGCAATGCCTCAGTCCAGGATCTTGGTTGGCCAAGCTATTAGATCCAGAAGAAACATCGTCCTTGTAGTTTTTGCCAGCTGCATAACAGGTAACAGCGACCGTTTAGTATATTTGAAGTACATCGGGCAGGTGATGCTGGACGGGTTTAAAGGTGACAAGTACCTAGGCCGTGGCGGGTGCTTGGCATCTCTCCAGACTGTGGGAATCAGGTTAGAAACATTGAGGGTGATGACGCTGCGCTGGCTGTCGGGCTCCGGTAAGGAGATCTAGAACCGTCGAGTAGGGTGTTTGTGGAGCGGCTCCGGTAGGGTGGACTACGGTGTGGGCGAAGCGGATCTATGGCCGTGGACGAGGGTGTAGGTGAGGCTGCTCCGGTGGTTGGGTTAAGGATGGTGTCGACGATGCGGATCTGCGGTCGTGGACGGGGCATCAGAAGCTGCTCCGGTGGTTGGGTTAAGGGTGGTGTCGACGATGCGGATCTGCGGCCATGGATGGGGCGTTAGAAACTACTCCGGTAGGTTGGATGAGGGTGCGAGGAAGCGGATCTGAGGCCAAGGACTTGTGAGTTGGCAAAGCGGCCCCGGTAGGGTTAAGAATGGTATAGGCGAAGCTACACAGGTAGGGTTGAGGAAGGTGTCGGCGAAGCGGCTCCGGTAGGGTTGAGGAAGGCGTCGGCGAAGAGGATCAGAGGCCGTCGACGGGGGCGTCGGTGGGGCGGCTCCGGGGGGTGTGGACGAAGCGTCTCCGGTGGGGAGTACGAATGAGCCACTGCAGATGCGCGGCGGTTGACGAGAGTACCGGCGAAGCAGATCTGGCATCATGGACAAGGCCAGCACTGAATGGGCTGTGGTACAGTGGTGGATTAGCAGTCTACTTGTTTCTAGGGGAGGTGGGAGGGGTAGATGCGGCCGCAGAAGCAGATCTGGCGAGGTGGACGCCGCTGGCAGTGAATGGGCTATGGTACGCCGGTGGATGAGCAGTCTAGGGTTTCGAGATGGGAGGGGAGAAAGGGCGATGAAGTACGGACGGCGTGATGTAAGATGCTCTGGTGCTGTGGAGTTAATCGTTTTTGCGGGAGGGGGAGAGGAAATGGGGGTGTCGTGTAGTGGGGGGACCGGAAGTTACCAAAGCAGCCCCGGCCTATCATGTAGATGAGGGCGGTATTGTAACTGTTGGTCTCCGTTCACCAAGGACAAAAGGGGGATTTTGCATGCTAAAGACTAAGGTGGCAGAAATTTTAGAAGGAGGCGGGAGATTTTACCGCCCGCGGGATCGTTCGTATCCAGTTTCAACTAATTTTGGACCGTGCTAGCGGGAAGTTCATGCTAGACTGTGTACACGCGTCAGCAGTTAATAACTGGTGTGAAGTCCACCCCAGAAAAAAGACAATAACTTGGGATGATGCGCCGATAACTTGGACGTTCACACGGGCACGACCAATCGTACGGGTGTAGTGGCGCGTTCACAAAAAAAGGAATCAAATGCTCAGCCTATGTATTTCTCGTGTAAATAGATAATTTAGTGCCATTGGTTATTTACTTTAAACATAATGCATTGACGTGTTAGTGTAGAGGCGCACAAAAAGAAATGGATATTGTAGTCAGCTACTTAAAAGTGTTACCTCATATGATTACATAGCCTCCATTTCATAAATTGCGTACCCGTTGAATTCATATATGAATATTACATATATTACTTCAAAATAGAAACTTAAATCATCCAAGACTAATGAATTTGAATGCAAGAGTAACAATGGTGCATGTTCATGATAGCTACATTGGTTGTTTGAAGAAACATCACTGTAACTTTGGCATGCACAACTAAAAAGGCTTATTTAAATAGAAAAAATGTGATATGTGAGTGTCCAATCTTTATATCATTGAATCGATATTGTACCTTTGGCCACGATACGAAGTAGATATTGACTTATGTTCAAGCGATGCACGTCCACGATCGCTAGATAGTGATACGTGAATGAATTGTGCAATCTCTCTCACACGCATACATATCTCATTTCCCTATGGGCATCGGAATCACACACACGCACTTTGTGTATTTCTCTCCCTCCGTCAGGGTTAAATTCGTCTTTCTACCCCGTCCTACAAGTCTCTCACACAGAAACACACACGCTCTCTATGTCTAACACGCCCACCCCTTTAATTCCGCCCACCCACAGCCACTAATGTCTCTCACACATATGCTATCTACCTATCCCTTAATATAGCTAGATATGTGTCACACAAACTTCTTCTCCCTGCTAGCAAGATGCCCATGCGTTGCATGGAACATCAAGATGCATTTGTATGAGAAGTTTATCTTGTGGGAGAAAAGGATGAACGAGGGAATGCCTTATTTGCAAATGCGGAGAGGGGTGTGGGTATCTTTTTGCAAAATTGCCATAGTTTCCTTCATGTCTGTCGGATATAAATTGGATGGCCTATATTGCAGGATGGTAGGAACACCATCATCACCAACTCTGTTTTTTATAAGAGTAGAGATATGTGAGTGTCACTGCCCCCCCCCACACACCCACACTTCCCAACACCGAAGGAGTAGGGTGACACCTCGATCTTGATACTAATCTATCGACTGGCTTCTCTCTCAAACACACACACACACACACACATTACCCGGCACCGAAGGAGTAGGGTGGCACATCGATCTTGATAATAATCTATCTACTCCTCTTTCAAACACACACACACTCGCTAGTTGTGCCTCTGTGCCTACCGCGCACACTCTTGATACGTCTTTCTCTCCCTCCCCCCCCCAACAATGACAGCAGAAGGGTGACAACTCGATCTGATCATAATCTGTCAATTGGTTTCTCTCTCAAACATTGTGTCTCAGTGCCTCGCTCGGTAGCCCCCTCGATATGTAGACTTCTCGCGCGCGCACAGTTGTAGTGACGATGACGCTGAACCCAGTGTGCCTTGTTTTTACCGGCCTCATGTGATAGTTTTCACCCTGTTTTCTGTTAATTAACAAGGCAGCCTTTTCTTTGTTACTACTAGTGAATCTGAAATCATTCGGGGCAGACATAAAATATATCACTTCAACCCAATTATCGCAGCAACTATTTTAAAAGAAATAAGCTAGCTGCCCGTGTGTTGCACGGAACATCAAGATGCATTTGTATGAGTAGTTTATCTTGTGAGAGAAAAGGTTGAATGAGGGAAGGCCTTATTTGCGAACGCGGAGAGACGTGTGGGTATATTTTTGCAAAATTGCCATAGTTTATTTCCTATCCGTTAGATATAAATCCGACGGCCTATATTGCAGGATGGCACACACACCATCATCACCAACTCTGTTTTCTACTCCCTCCGTCCGAAAATACTTGTCATAAAAATGGATAAAAAGAGATGTATCTAAAACTAAAATACATCTAGATACATTTCCTTTTATCCATTTTGATGACAAGTATTTCCGGACGGAGGGAGTATTTGTCTTTTTAGAGATTTCAACAAGTGACTATGACCGGACCTTACCAACATACTCAAAAAAGTAGTCCATAATTTTGATGTTACCCTCTTTTCTTGGCAGTGCAGTGCCATCTGGATACCTCATAAATAAATAAAGTACTACATGATACTAATATATGATACATGGCGCAGGAGTACTAAGTATTATTAATACAGTTTTGCTAGAACTCATCTAGATGAGATATAATTTGGTCTCATTCATCTTTTATAGCCATTGGATGTGATGCTATATAAGATGTGTGTGTGCTGACGTGGGTTGTATTTGTTTTGTGCAATGAACTGACCACTGCATGTCATGTTTGATAGTCTCAAGTCATTAAAAGCATACAAGCCCCACATATCTTCTTGGTTGATTCCTCTATTTATGTCAAAAAATAAGAAACAATGTGAGAGTTAATGCACCACGCCTATGTGTTTACTATTTGGTTTTCGTAAGATGACTTAATACTCCCTCCTTTCCGGTTTATAGGGCTTATCTCAAAATTTTAGTTTTTCCATTTTATAAGGCTCAATTTGGTTGTTCCCCATCACATGTTCAGACTTCAAGGTGCATTAAGTCATTGCATGCAAGTATTAAGAGAAAACTGACCAATGCATGCACTTTATGCATGCATGCATTGCAATTAATGCATTCGTAAACATAATTTTTTGAGGAAAACAAGAGCATTAATTGGGTGCTTTTGCAAACTACAAAAAATATTCCACCACTCATCATCTACCTTGGTTGATGAGATTTTTGAATTGAGCCTTATAAACTGGAAAGGAGGGAGTACTCACCTAGACAAGGGAGTATTCGATTTGACAGCGGGCGGCGCATTTCCCGATACGGCTTTAATGCAGATGAGGGAGGGAGTAGCAGTTCCCGATATGTTGAACGGCCAATGCATCCTTCTTCAATTAATGCATGAGGGAAGTAATGGGAGGAGGTCCGGGAAAAGAGGCTGCACGATGTGAATGCAACGCAGTTTGCCCTCATTGCCCTCATATAAAGGCGCCCCTCCATTTCTGGATGGGTAGTTCTTTCTTTTGTTATGCATATTCCTTGTCATTTGGTCATCCTCGTCTATGTCACTCTTACTATGTAATAGTTGCTTCTGTTTAGAATGTCATTCTCGCCTGGATCATGAGAATCTGAGTGCTGCAAATGGGTGCGTTTTGGTGGTGTAGCAAGACTTCTTATGAACTATCATGTCTTGCTGTTTATGTCAGTAGTAGTCACTAGTCAGTATTTGAATGTTGTATATATTGTTGTTTCGAACTGTTTATTGTCTCGAACTACTGGTGGGCTAAATGAGGGCATCACCATTCTCCAGTGTTCAGAGTATATCTCCTTTTCTCAAGTTATATAATTTGAGCTCAGTGTCTTTTCGATGATGTACACTTGTTTGGGCCAGTGAGGTGTCGTTGAATATGGGCCGAGTAGTAACGCAATGCCAAACAGGTCAATTATGACTCTTAGACCGGGCTCTCAAAAGATCCTGAAAAAAAGGCCGGGCTCTCCAAAAAAGAATGAATAAGGACTCTTAGGCCGACATGTGGGCGCCACCGGTGTTTTCGTGCGCTTGCGTGCCGAGAGCATATTGGCGCGTGCTCGAAATTCGTCCTACCTTTTCATCCACAGTCTCCCGACCCTCCCCCACCTCTGGAATCTCGATTCCTACTCCAGTTCCCCCAAATCCCCCTCTTGTACTCCCTGTACTCAAGCGCACTATCATGTCGTCGGTCAACGCGGATCTCTGAGCCGGAGATCCTGAGGTCCGTCCTGCCTTCGGTCGCTGCGTGCTGTCACTCAACAGTGGCATGGCGGCGCTTGACGACCAGTTTTCCGGCAAAGTGCTGATGGTAACCATCAACGGCGAACGGCCTCCCTTCTCGCCGGATAACCTTGTCAAAGCTCTTGGCATTGCACGCGGCATCCAAATAAGTGACTTGTTCGTCGAAGTCTGTCCGCCACCGGCTGATTTCTTCGTTAGGTTCCAGACAACTTTCGACTGCAGTCATGTGTTTGAATCTTCCCGGCGTTTGTTCTGCGATGGCGAGCTGGTGAGCTTTTATCGGTGGCACCCAGGATGGGGCTCGGTGCCCTCTGAGCTTGAGTTTTTAACAAAGCTTACCTTCCACGGCATGCCTCGATGTGCTTGGAATAGCGAGTCCATGAACGAGCTTATCAACGACCTTGGAGGTGAGCTCGTAAGTATGTTTGTTCCTCCAGACAGCTGGGCTCTGACGGTTATGGCATGGATGAAGAAGTCGTCCACCATACCGAAGGTGATTGGTGTTGAGATACCGGTGCAAGAACTGGGGTTGTACTATTCGTCGCCACCAAGGCCGCCGCGGACCACGTTAGGGATGTACCTGTATCGAGTGTTCATGCATGTCGAAGAAATGGTCAATCCATCAATCAAAGTCCTGCCACCACCGCTGGTGCCAGGGTCCGTCGACGACGTCCATTACAGGAGTCAACGTCAGACTTTCCCCGTGTTGCTCGGAACGATGGATGGCACAGGGCCTACTCCATCGCGCGGCGGAGGCCACTGCTTCTTTGGGAGAAGAGGCAGGGCTGGCTGCCTGGATGTGCTCTAATTTGAGGTAACAACTGAATCTTGTCAGATACTAGTTAAATCCAAGCTATGGGTGTGAAGCACTGATATGCCAGTACATTTGATTGTGTCCTGTTCTAATTTTGTACCTGAACTTTTTTTAGAAAGGGTTGTACGTCAACTTAATGTGCTAGGAGAACTTATTGTGTTGTCTGTCTATTTTCTTTGCACAACATTCAAGATATTTCTCCGTCATTGATAAAGACGATGAACCGTTATGTACGACTTCATTGGTTTGAACATAGCCCTTCCCGTAGCGATCCACTGCTTCCATCCTGATTGTGCCGCCTGCGTGAAATTTTTGTATGCAAGTTCAGTGTGTTATGATATTCTATATGATTGTCTCAACTATATAAGTTTTTACTGAGCATCAGCAACGCATATGGCTAAAAGATGTATTTACGAGCATCGACCGATGGGTCTCTCTCTCTCTATCTCTCACACACACACACACACACACACACACGCGCGCGCACGCGCGTGCACACGCACAAGTGGGATCCGTTGAATTATTTATTTGCTTGTGACAGCTTTTAATTAGGTTCCACTGTAATCTAACTTTTTTCTTAAGTTATTAATTGAGCTCAGTGACTTCAAAAAGTTGTACAAAAGCCTTGTTTGGGCCTTTTCGGCGTCGCTGAATGTGGGCTGAGTAACCATGTTAGGTTGTACTGTACTACACAGGCTTTTTCGCTATTTTTTCTTAAATAATATATTTTTTTATTAATTTTCATAAATATTATGCTAGGTAAAAAAATTTCAAAAATAATACACTGTCCGCCCGCTGCAGGCCGACTGGGCCTAGTCGGCCCACAGCAGGCCGACTGGATTCCAGTCGGCCTACAGCTGGCCGACTGGCCCCTGTCGGGCCACTGTGGGCCGACTGGAGCTAATTGGCTCACTGTGGGCTAATTGTTTTTGCAAACGTGTTAATCATGTATTTAAAAAATATGTGTATTGTGACCTCCTCCGCTCGCTGTGGGCCCACTGTTGACAAAAAAATATGTTTTAAAAAGTGTTAATCATGTATTTAAAATTTGTTAAATGTGTGTATAAAAAATGTTCCTTATCTATACATTTTTTTAATGTGTGCATAAAAAATAACTTTTTTTCAACATCAGCAATGCAACTGGGCCGACAGTTGTACACAATATCCGGGTCAACTTGTTATTCTCCGCCCCGCTGGGCTGCAAACTTTCCTAGGAGGTATGCATTAGGCTTACCAAGAAAATGGAATTTAAGAAATAATAAATGAGATGTAATTATAATAACTGGACAGTTACTATGCACCAAACACGTAATTAGTTTGAAAAATATATTATTTTTGGAATTTGAAATTTTTTAATTTCATTACTTGTTGCGCGCGCAATATTTCGTTGGATTTTAACGTAATACAACTTTATTTTGAAATTATATTTAAGCTGACTAGAAATTTCGGATACAAATATTTCGGATCCCATCAAAATGTGGGAATTATTTTTGAATTCTGTTTTGAGCAGTTGTTTGAAATTATTAATCATTGTCCTAGCTAGAAGTTGGGTTGTACTTTTAACAAACTGTAAATGGGATGTAGTAAATTCCATTAGAATTAAAAAATGGGATGTACATTCTTACAAATCGCAAATGGGCTATATGTTCTTTGCCAAATCCGAGCTGTGTGCCTACTAAGTTAACGCGTACCAAGAGCTTTGTCAACTTAGTCAATATAAACGATTCTAGCTGCAGTGATCGTACGATGTCCATCCAACGGCCGTAGTGCTTCTTCAACCACTGGTCTTCTTGCTCCAGCCGCCCAAAGCAGCACCGGTCGTGTCGCGTGCTCCTGCCTCCTGTGGCCGGCTGTGATGCCGCGGAGGCCTCACTTCCACGTACTACTCCCACCGCTGGCCAGGCCATCCCTCTACTCACCCACACCCCCTGTTATTCTGCGGCGACGGCAGCCTCACACCACAGCCGAACCAGTGAACCCTCGTAATCCTCTCCGCGCGGGCTTCCACTGCTGCGTCTTCCCTGGCTCCGCGTCATCCCCTTCCTAGGCCTCGCCGTCGTCCAGACCACCGCCCTGGTGCTCTCGGCGCGGCATGGTCAACGTGGTCAACGACCGACTTCCATCGGAAGAGTACTGTACATGGAGAGGTTGACAGCTGGGTCCACGGCAGCCGCAAGGAAGTGCCTCCTTATAATGCGCAAAATAATTATTCCTCCACCTGACAGCGGGGACCCACTGGACGGGCCACTGTATTTCGCGAAAAAATGATTCGCCCCCTGACTGCTGGGACCCACGAGCTACATCTTCGCACGCAAGGAAGTGCGTCCGAAAAAAAATGATTCGCCCCCCTGACTGTTGGGACCCACCAGGCCCCCGACTGCTGGGACCCACCAGCTACATCTTCGCACGCAAGGAAGTGCGTCTGGGCAAAAAAACAAAACGATTCGCCCCCTGACTGCTGGGACCCACCAGCTACATCTTCGCAGGCAAGGAAGTGCCTGACAGTCGGGACCCACCTGGTCGAAGTGTACGTAGCGTTGTCATTCTGGTCGCGAACATGTACGTACATACTGGTCGATGTAGAGGCGCGCACGTGTCATAGTAGAGGCGCGCATGTAGCATGTACACGTACGTACAGCAGCCAGGGTGCAAGAAAGAAAATACGGTCACATATGTGTACATACGGGCGGGGTCTCGAACGCCTACTTGCGCATACGTACGGCCAGGGATCGTGTACATGGCTGGGTCGGAATGGAGAAACAGCGTCGTCGTCGTGTTCATGGGGAGGCAACGGAATGCGTCGTGTTCATGGGGAGGCAATGGTATGCGTCGTGTTCATGGGGAGGCAATGGAATGTGTGGGAGCCAACCGGCTGGGTCGGAACGGAATGCGTAGTCGTGTTCCTCGGGAGGGCTTGGACAGAACAGGCGATGGAAACGAGGCCTGGTGTACCGCAAAATGGAGGAAACAGCCTTGTGTTCGACCGGCCATGTTCGAAACGGGATCCTGTTCATCGGGAGGGGTCTGGCGTACCGCAAAACGGAGGAAATGGACCTCCTACGGTCGAAACGGGGGTCCTGTTGACCGGGAGGCGTGTGGCGTACCGCAAAACGGACGAAACGGATTTGTGTTGGAGCGCTACGGTCGAAATGAGGGTCTTGTTCATCGGCAGGGGTGTGGCGTACCGCAAAACGGGACTCCACGGGATACTGTTCATCTCCACCGTCGACCTCCTCCAGCCTCCACGAGCTCCTGTTCATCCAGCCTCCACCGTGTGCTACTCCACCGGCTACTGTTCAACCACCCCTCCACCGTTTACTGTTCATCTAGCCCTCCACACCACGAGGTCCTGTTCAACCACCCCTCCACCGTCTACTGTTCATCCAGCCCTCCACACCACGGGGTCCTGTTCATCCACCCCTCCACGGGCACCCCTCCACCGTCTACTGTTTATCCAGCCCTCCACCACACCATGGGGTCCTGTTCATCCAGAGGCAACGCGACTGCTCACTGTTCATCCAACCCCCCCCCCCCCGCAACGCTCACTGTTCATCCCATCGATCGGCTTCAGTTAGCAGCAGTAGCGAAGGAATCGCTCGATTGGGTTCAGTTAACAGCCATCGATCGCTCGGGTTCAGTAATGCGTAGCCTGCAGTGCAATCGTTCGGGTTCAGTTAGAGCCCAACGCCTCGCTCGGGTTCAGTTAGAGCCAATGCCTCGCACACACGCGCGTACGTGTACGAGAGAAACGCGCATCGCTCGGCCCCCGACCTCCCACCGTAACCGAGAACTCCCCGAAATTTTCCTCCCCCTCACTTCTACCACGGTTTTTTCCGTCATGGACGGCCCAAAGAATGTCATGCAGCTGCGTCTCCGGCCCGCCCAGGACGAAAAGCCCATTTTTTGTCATGATTTTTTTTCATAGAAGTAGGAACCCACCACATCTATGATGATACCGGGTTTTGTCACAGTTATCGTCATAGAAGTGTCATATGTATGACAGAAAAATTTTCGTTCGGCCCAAAATGTCATGGATGTGTCTTTTTTTGTAGTGTTCGGAGTCCATTTCATTGGACCTACCTTTTTCAAAACTTTGAAAAAGGGGAGGGCGCGCTCAGCAGATTTGGAGATGAACCTACTTAGAGCAGCAACGCAGCCGGCAACTCTACGGACGTCTTTGACCCGTCTTGGCACCTCAATTTTCTCAATCGCTTTGATCTTGTCAGGATTTGCTTTGATTCCGTGTTGAGACACAAAGAACCCAAGAAGTTTGCCGGATGGGACGCAGAACACGCACTTCTCTGGGTTGAGCTTGAGGTTGATTTTGCGCAGGTTTGCAAATGTTTCTTCCAGATCCTGCACGAGCGTGGCCTTGTCCTTGGTTTTGACCACTATATCATCCATATAAGCTTCCATATTTCAATGCAGCTGGGGCTCAAAACCAATTTGGACTGCTCGGGCAAATGTCGAACCGGCGCTTTTCAACCCGAAAGGCATCCGCACAAAATAGTACGTGCCACATTGGGTGATGAACGCAGTTTTTTCTTCGTCTTCCTTCATCATGAAGATCTGGTGGTATCCTGAGTAGGCATCAAGGAACGACAGCAGGTCGCACCCGGCAGTGGAGTCCACTATCTGGTCAATGTGTGGCAGAGGGGAAGGATCCTTTGGAGATGCTTTATTGATATCTGTATAGTCAATACACAGCCTCCATTTCCCATTTGCCTTACGCACCACCACTGGATTGGCCAACCACGTGGGGTGGAGAACTCCTCTGACCAAGCTTGCTGCCTCCAACTTCCTGATCTCCTCGATGATGAACCATTGTCGCTCCAAAGCTTGCTTCCTGACCTTCTGCTTGACGGGCCACACATGGGGACAGACAGCAAGGTGGTGCTCAATCACCTCCCTGGGAACGTCGGGGATGTCGGATACTTGTCGTGCAAACACGTCAATATTCACTCGCAGGAAGGTGATGAACACACTTTCCTATTTGCTTTCAAGGGTGGAGCTTATGGTAAAAGCTCCACCCGTGCCATCCTCTCTGACGGGAACCTTCTTGGTTTCTGGTGGGGCCGCCTTGGACCTCTTACTCCCACTAGCTGAACTTCCTGGCATGTCCTCAACGGGAACACGGCGCTCCGAAGAGGCGTGTTTGCCGGAGGGGGCGCAGGAGTCCTTGCTGGGGTCAGCAGTCTTGCCGAAAGGGGCCTTGCCGGCAGGAGTAGAGATCTTGCCGGTTTTCTTCCCTCCCAGGGTCTCAGTGGCGGGAACAGGTGCCTTGGCGGCAGCCGCTGCAACTGCCTCCCGGTAAAGCTGGCCGGCGCAGATGAGCGCATCTTTCCTATCGGAGGGGACGATGATGATGCTCATTGGCTTGGGCATTTTCGACGTGTTGTAGGCGTAATGTGATGCCGCCATAAACTTGGCCAGCGCTGGGCGGCCGAGGATCCCATTATAGGGCAAGGGGATCTTGGCAACATAAAAAACAACCTTCTCCGTCCTACGGTTCAACTCGCCCCCAAATGTAACGGGCAATGTGATCTTACCCTTCGACTGACTCCTCCCTGGGTTGACCCCTTGGAACGCTTCCGTCTTCTAGAGATCTCCATCGAGGATTTGCAGCCTCTCGATCACGGCGGGCGAGATCAAGTTCGGACCGGCCCCACTGTCAACTAGAACTTTCGTCACCTTGAGGTTGCATATTGTTGGTGAAACCAACAACAGCAAATACCCAACCGCATTTGTGCGATCAGGGTGATCCTCGATGTCAAAAATGATAGGCGTGTTGGACCACTTTAGCAACCTCTAGGCATCGAATGATGGCTCCTCTGCAGTGACTTCATGCGCCCACTGCTTCAGTTGGCGGTGAGAGGTGTGCAATGAGGCGCCACCGTCGACGCACATGGCCTTCGTAGCTTTTTGGAACTCATGCTCGCCGGACTCGTCGTCCTCATCATGATCATCGTCTCCCTCCTTCTTGTCGTGGCCCCGAGCGGGCCTCTCTTGTTGATTGTCTTTGTCACGGTGACCTCCTCGACCGCCATGCTTCTTGCCGGATGCCTCAGCACCATCTTGGCCCTTCTCCTTATCGCGCCTCTCATACTCAGCTTTCTGCTTCTCTGCAAGCAGCTCAACCTACCGACAATTCGGGAGATCATGGCCCTTGGTGTAGTGGATCTTGCAGTACTGCTTGTCGGAGCCTCCCGGCTTGTCGGCAGCCGCCAAGGCTCGGCAGGCGGCGCACCCAGCAACTTCTTTGCCAGAGTCATCAACCTTCGCCTTCTTGGCGGCGCCGGGGTCGCTGGATCCCTCGACGGCAAGCACGGTCTTGCCCTTACACTTCCTGTTGTAGCGTCGGCCCTTCTTTGCCGGGGAGACAGTGTCTTCCTCTGTGGAATCAGTTTCCATGCCGGCATATTTGCCGGGGTACTTCCTCCCTTCTTCAGCCCGAGTGCATCTATCGGCCTGAACATAAAGTTTAATGCTATGGTTAGAATTTATTCTTAATACTTTTCTCGTAGTTGCGGACGCTTGCGGGAGGGTTAATCATAAGTAGGAGGTTTGTTCAAGTAAGAACATCACCTAAGCACCGGTCCACCCATATATCAAATTATCAAAGTACCAAACACGAATTAAGCTAACATGATGAAAGTGGCTAGATGAAATTACCGTGTACCCTTAAGAATGCTTTGCTTATCATAAGAGACCATTTTGGCATGTCCTTTGCCTCAAAAGGATTGGGCTACCTTGCTGCAATTTTGTTACTACTATCGTTACTTGCTCGTTACAAATTAGCTTGCTATCAAACTACTCTGCTACTTACAATTTCAGCACTTGCAGACATTACCTTACGAAAAACCACTTGTCATTTCCTTCTGCTCCTCATTGGGTTCAACACTCTTACTTATCGAAAAGATATACAATTGATCCCCTATACTTGTGGGTCATTAGAGGGTAGGACAAAAGATGTCATGCAAGTTTGTTTCCATAAGCACGTATGACTATATACGGAATACATGCTTACATTACATTGATGAGTTGGAGCTAGTTCTGTGTTGCCCTAGGTTATGACTGCTACATCATGAATATTATCCAACACAATTATCCATCGCTGATCCAATGCCTACGAGATTTTCACATATTGATCTTTGCTAAGTTACTTTCATTGCTGCTACTCCTACAATCACTACAAAACTGCTACTGCTACTATTGCCATTGTTACCGTTACTATCATACTACTTTGCTACTAATTTTTTTGCTGCGGATATTATGTCTTTCAGGTGTGGTTGAATTGACAACTCAACTGCTAATACCTACAAATATTCTTTGGCTCCCCTTGTGTCGAATCAATAAATTTGGGTTGAATACTCTACCCTCGAAAACTGTCGTGATCCCCTATACTTGTGGGTTATTAGGGACCCACCAGGCAGCCACATGGACAGGTGGCGCGGCCTACCCCCTAGCTGCACCCCTGCCCGTTTGGGGCCATGGTGCCTCGCCTCCCGATGCCCTTTGGCCATCAATTCCATTTACCCTTGACGAAATCAAACAAAATTCTGAGGACTTTCCGCCGCCATCTGCGAGGCGACACACTTTTGCTCTTCGATGGAGCGATTTTGCAGGGGAAACTTCCCTCCGGGAAGGGGAAATCGAAGCCTTCATCATCACCAACACTCCTTTCATCATGGGGTCATCATCTTCATCATCACCATCTCATCTCAAAACTCTAGTTCATCTTTCATTCTTAATCTTTGTATCAAACCTCAGATCGGTACCTGGGGGTGCTAGTAGTGTTGATTACATCTTGTAGTTAATGCTAGTTGGTTTAAATGGTGGAATATTGTTATGTTAAGATTGTTAAACATATATTTATAACCACTGATCATGATCAATATGATGAGTTGTGAGTAGTTCTACTTGTTCTTGAGGATGTGGGAGAAGTCTCATTACTAATCACTAGTACAGCGAGGTGCTATACAAACGGTTTTTAACCCCTTTCCGCGACGGCATTTGGAACCGTTGCCTAGTGAGTGACGGCGATAGGGGGGTCCTTCCCACACGACCCAAAAACCATCGGGTATATGCCCTCCTGGCACACATGCTCGGCAAAATGAGTTCGTATGCGACCGGCGAGCGCTCAAATACGGAAATACATACAGTAGAGCTAAAAAATACAATTATACAGGCGAAATTGTTTTCGATCGCAAGTACATCCCACACAGTCAATTCCCGCTAAACGTTTCTGTTTGTATGTACATCCCACATAGTCGCTTCAAGGAAAACGTTTCCGTTCACAGGTACATCACATACAATTTTCCTCTTTAAATCGTTTGTGATAGTGTTGCCATTGCACACGATATTAACAATTTTATCATTTGCGTTATTGAATGCATCACACACGGTGCGTAGAAAAAACTGTGTGGCAAAGGCTGTCCATCACACACAGTTTTTATGTCGTAAACGTTTGCGCAAGGTGGCCTAACGCAAACAGTTTTCAAGAGAAGGTCGTGTGTGATTGTTCATTGATCCAACACGGTTTACTCCTAGAAATTGTGTGCGTTATTGAATGCATCACACATGGTGTTTTCTCAATAATTGTTTGCAATAGAAAAACCCAATTAGCAGGCTAATTATCTGATTATTAATAATCCATTTATTAATCTAATTGACATTTCATATTAAGCACACAATATATTTCATTTTCATAATTGAAATACATCAGAGTACAACATCATATAGCTTCAGGACTCAGCTACCCCATTACACAACTACACCAGCACCAAGTTTCACATGCAACATCTATAACCTTTCAAAATTAGCATCATAGACGGTACATAGACAGATGTATCTCATCTGGAAAACTGCTGAAGCAGAAGGCGAATATTGAGCCTTCATTGATGTTGAAGGTCTTTGTAACTTTAAGCCAGTGCATGTGGATGATTGACCGTCGATCCTCCATCCTCTTCAGGAACACTTCAATATTGAACCGTGGCTGTTGTATGAATACCTTCCTCGCCTCCTGACCATACAGGTGGTTTGAGAGGTAATCATTAGTGAACTGCTTTGGAAAGGCTTGAAAACAAGGATGTGCATAAATATCTTCTCTATATTGGAAATGGGGCAAAGGAATAAAAAGGCAAGGTATAATAGTTAGTACCATCCTGTAGTGAACTGATGTCTTCTTCATTGTGCAGACAAAGATCTTGTTGTTTTTTGTCGCTAATTTCTTTATCCTAACAATCTCTCTGAGTTTCTTGACTTGACTGATATTGATGTACAACTCATTTCCCCATATGCAAAAAGGGTCGAATAGTGGGTCAAAACCTCTGACAGCAGGACCTACATGTGCAAGACCAAATTGTTAAAAAACTAAATATTAGAAAGGTTCCTGCAATTGCACAATAATGTGCTATTAGACAACGAACCATGCACGTGCTAACCTCGATTGTAAACCTCAGTGCTCCCCATTGTTTCCCTACAACGCATATAAGGTAGTTAGTCATCAGCTTAAGTAAGGGTTCACATGCTATCAATAAAACATGTTGATGAAAAATAAGAACATTGCAGATTCATTAGATTAATTCAAGCCACATGGAAAACCCATTTATCCAAACCAAGCATGATTAAGAACTAGGAAATATAGCACTTGTATATGTTTCTCATGTATTAAGTGCAGCCAAATTCGATTTATTCCTCACTTGCACAACAATACAAAATTCTACCCACGACAATTGGACATCGCATTGCAGAATTGAACCAAGCAGTTAACTAAACACCACAACAAATGAACCAAACATTAACTGAGCACCACATTGCACAATATAACATACTCCTAATAGAAGATCAGACAGTTAACCAAACCAAGCACGCTTAACAACTTGGAAATATAGCAATTGTATTTGTTTCTCATGTATTTAGTACAGCCAAATTCAATTTATTCCTCGCATGGTATACAATAATAAAATGCACCCATAACAATTGAGCATCGCATGCACTGCAGAATTGAACCAAACAAACACCACAACAAATGAACCAAACGTTAACTGAGCACCACATTGCACAATATAACATACTCATAATAGAAGATTAGACAGTTAATCAAACCAAGCATGCTTAACAACTTGGAAATATAGCAATTGTATTTGTTTATCATGTATTTAGTATAGCCAAATTCGATTTATTTCTCACATGGTATACAATAACAGAATGCACCCACAATAATTGAACATCGCATTGTAGAATTGAACCAAACAGCCAACCGCGCTGCGTCGTCGACATGCAAGGCGTCGACGGTGGCATCGACGGCGAAGTGCTCCTCCAAGATCTGGGGGTCGACACGAATGGAAGCCATCGCGACCTCATCCACGTGTGCGGCCATGATTTACTTCTCCCCTGCCAAATGCTCCTTGAGATCCTGGATATATTGTGCGCACCATGGCTTAGGGCGGCACTTATTTGGTGGAGGGGTTGGTGATTTGGGTGGAAGGTGTCGCGCCGGTGGTCGGGGCAAGTGGGATGTGGAAGGAGGAGGAAGATGGGTTCGGGTGTGGTTTACCTGCCCGGATAGGCGAGGCTGAGTAGCGTGAAGGAGGGTCACCGGCGAGGAGGCGGTGCTGCAAGCAAGGAGTGAAGGTTTCAACTTGTAAAGGAAGGCGGAAACAGGGGAAATGTGGCTTTTGGCAAGGGGGAGGGGCAGGGAGGTAGATATTTCCGCGGAAGCCAAAATTTTGGAATCGCTTCAGTGAAAAAACTAGCGTGCAAAGTGTCATCAGACGCGGTCCATTATTCAGAACTGTGTACGATATATGAACATCACAAATGATTCAGATAGCTTAACCCATGTGTGATGAGTTTGAACGTCAAAAATTTTGGTTCGAATTTCCCTGGTTACAGTGGTCATCTGCGTCATTGCATAATTTGGGTACACAAAGGAGACTAGCACACCCTGTTGGGGAACGCAGTAATTTCAAAAAAATCCTACGCACATGCAAGATCTATCATGGTGATGCATAGCAACGAGAGGGGAAGAGTGTTGTCCACATACCCTCGTAGACCGTAAGCAGAAGCATTATGACAACGGGGTTGATGTAGTCATACGTCTTCACGATCGGACTGATCCTAGTACCGAAAGTACGGCACCTCTGCAATCTGCACACTTTCAGCTCAGTGACGTCCCACAAACTCTTGATCCAGCTGAGTGTCGAGGGAGAGCTTCGTCAGCACCACGGCGTGATGACGGTGCTGATGAAGCTACCATCGCAGGGCTTTGCCTAAGCACTACGATGATATGACCGAGGTGGATTATGGTGGAGGGGGCACCGCACACGGCTAAGGGATCAACGATCAACTTGTGTGTTCTAGGGTGCCCCCTGCCCTCGTATATAAAGGAGCAAGGGGGAGGCCGGCCATGGGGCGCGCCAACGAGGGGGAGGAGTCCTCCTCCTAGTAGGAGTAGGACTCCCCCTTTCCTAGTCCAACTAGGAGGAGGGAGGGGGAGGAAGGAGAAGGAGAGAGTGAGGGAAAGAGGGGGGGCCCCCTCCTTGTCCAATTCGGACTCCCAAGGAGGGGGCGCACGGACAGCACTATGGCCCCTCCTCTCTCACACACAAGGCCCATGTTGGCCCATTAGTTCCCCGAGGGGTTCTGATAACCCCCCGGCACTCCGATAATTATCCGGTGACCCCCGGAACTCATCCGGTGTCCGAATATATTCATCCAATATATCAATATTTATGTCTCGACCATTTCAAAACTCCTCATCATGTCCATGATCACATCCAGGACACCGAACTACCTTCGGTACATCAAAACACATAAACTCATAATACCAATCATCACCGAACGTTAAGCGTGCGGACCCTACGGGTTTGAGAACTATGTAGACATGACCGACACACGTCTCCAGTCAATAACCAATAGCGGAACCTGGATGTTCATATTATCTCCCACATATTCTACGAAGATCTTTCTCGGTCAAACTGCATAACGATATACATTGTTCCCTTTGTCATCGGTATGTTACTTGCCCGAGATTCAATCGTCAGTATCTCAATACCTAGTTCAATCTCATTACCGGCAAGTCTCATTACTCATTCTGTAATGCATCATCCCGTAACTAACTCTTTATAGTCACATTGCTTGCAAGGCTTATAGTGATGAGCACTACCGAGAGGGCCTAGAGATACCTCTTCGATAATCGGAGTGACAAATCCTAATCTCGATCTATGCCAACTCAACAAACACCATCGGAGACACCTGTGGAGCATCTTTATAATCACCCAGTTACGTTGTGACGTTTGATAGCACACTAAGTGTTCCTCCGGTATTCGGGAGTTGCATAATCTCATAGTCATAAGAACATGTATAAGTTATATGAAGAAAGGAATAGCAACAAACTAAACGATCATCATGCTAAGCTAACGGATGGGTCAAGTCAGTCACATCATTCTCTAATGATGTGATCTCGTTAATCAAATGACAACTCTTTGTCCATGGCTAGGAAACTTAACCATCTTTGATTAATGAGCTAGTCAAGTAGAGGCATACTAGTGACACTCAGTTTGTCTATGTATTCACACATGTACTGAGTTTCCGGTTAATACAATTCTAGCGTGAATAATAAAAATTTATCATGATATAAGGAAATATAAATAACAACTTTATTATTGCCTCTAGGGCCTATTTCCTTCAGTCTCCCACTTGTACTGGAGTCAATAATCTAGTTCATATCATCATGTGATTTCACACCAATAGTTCACATGTTTATGTGATTAGTTCACATCTTCATGTGACTAATACCCAAAGGGTTTACTAGAGTCAATAATCTAGTTCACATCTCTATGTGATTAATACCCAAAGAGTGATCATGTTTTGCTTGTGAGAGAAGTTTAGTCTATGGGTCTGCAACATTCAGATCCATATGTATTTCGCAAATTTCTATGTCTACAATACTCTGCACGGATCTACTCTAGCTAATTGCTCCCACTTTCAATATGTATCCAGATCGAGACTTAGAGTCATCTAGATCGATGTAAAAAGCTTGCATCGACGTAACTCTTTACGACAAACTCTTTTATCACCTCCATATCCGAGAAATATTCCTTAGTCCTCTAAGGATAATTTTGACCGTTGTCTAGTGATCTACTCCTAGATCACTATTGTACTCCCTTGCCAAAATTATGCTAAGGTATATAATAGGTTTGGTACATAGCATAGCATACTTTATAGAACCTGTGACTGAGGCATAGGGCATGACTTTTCATTCTCTTTCTATTTTCTGCCGTGGTCGGGTTTTGAGTCTTTACTCAATTTCACACCTTACAACTCAGGCAAGAACTCCTTCTTTGACTTATCCATTTTGAACTCCTTCAAAATATTATCAAGGTATGTACTCATCGAAAGTCTTATCAAGCGTCTTGATCTATCTTTATAGATCTTGATGCCCAATATGTAAGTAGCTTTACAGGTAATTCTTTCTTTGAAAAACTCCTTTCAAATTCTCCTTTATGTTTTCCAGAAAATTCTACATCATTTCTGATCAACAATATGTCATTCACATATACTTATCAGAAAGGTTGTAGTGCTCCCACTCACTTTCTTCTAAATACAGGCTTCACCGCAAGTCTGTATAAAACTATATGCTTTGATCAACTCATCAAAGCGTATGTTCCAACGCCGAGATGCTTGCACCAGTCCATAGATGGATCGCTGGAGCTTGCACACTTTGTTAACACCTTTAGAATTGACAAAACCATCTGGTTGCATCATATACAACTCTTTTTTAATAAATCCATTAAGGAATGTAGTTTTGATTTCCATTTGCCAGATTTCATAAAATGCGGCAACTGCTAACATGATTCAGACAGACTTTTAAACATCGATACGAGTGAGAAAATCTCATCGTAGTCAACACCTTGAACTTGTCGAAAACCTTTTGCGACAATTCGATCTTTGTAGATAGTAACACTACTATCAGCGTCCGTCTTCCTCTTGAAGATCCATTTATTCTGAATGGCTCACCGATCATCGGGCAAGTCAATCAAAGTCCATACTTTGTTCTCATACATGGATCACATCTCAGATTTCATGGCCTCAAGCCATTTTGCGGAATCTGGGCTCATCATCGCTTCCTCATAGTTCGTAGGTTCGTCATGGTCAAGTAACATGACTTCCAGAACAGGATTACCGTACCACTCTGGTGCGTATCTTACTCTGATTGACCTACGAGGTTCGGTAGTAACTTGATCAGAAGTTTCATGATCATCATCATTAGCTTCCTAACTTACTGGTGTAGGAATCACTGGAACTGATTTCAGTGATGAACTACTTTCCAATAAGGGAGATGGTGCAATTACCTCGTCAAGTTCTACTTTCCTCCCACTCACTTCTTTCGAGAGAAACTTCTTCTCTAGAAAGGATCCATTCTTAGCAACGAATATCTTGCCTTCGGATCTGTGATAGAAGGTGTACCCAACAGTTTCCTTTGGGTATCCTATGAAGACGCATTTCTCCGATTTGGGTTCGAGCTTATCAGGTTGAAACTTTTTCACATAAGCATCATAGCCCCAAACTTTAAGAAACGACAGCTTAGGTTTCTTGCCAAACCACAGTTCATATTGTGTCGTCTCACCGGATTTATATGGTGTCCTATTTAACATGAATGCAACTGTCACTAATGCATAACCCCAAAACGATAGTGATAAATTGGTCAGAGACATCATAGATCGCACCATATCTAATAAAGTATGGTTATGAAATTTGGACACACCATTACGCTGTGGTGTTCCAGGTGGCGTGAGTTGCGAAACTATTCTGCATTGTTTCAAATGAAGACCAAACTCGTAACTCAAATATTCTCCTCCACGATCAGATCGTAGAAACTTTATTTCCTTGTTACGATGATTTTCCACTTCACTATGAAATTCTTTGAACTTTTCAAATGTTTCAGACTTATGTTTTATCAAGTAGATATACCCATATCTGCTCAAATCATCTATGAAGATCAGAAAATAATGATACCCGCCGCGAGCCTCAACACTCATCGGATTGCATACATCAGTATGTATTGTTTCCAATAAGTCAGTTGCTTGCTCCATTGTTCCGGAGAACGGAGTTTTAGTCATATTGCCCATGAGGCATGGTTCGCAAGCATCAAATGATTCATAATCAAGTGATTCCGAAAGCCCATCAGCATGGAGTTTCTTCATGTGCTTTACACCAATATGACCTAAACGGCAGTGCCACAAAAAATTGTTGCACTATCATTATCAACTTTGCATCTTTTGGCTTCAATATTATGAATATGTGTATTACTACGATCGAGATTCAATAAACCATTCACCTTGGGTGTATGACCTCAGAAGGTTTTATTCATGTAAACAGAATAACAATTATCCTTGACTTAAATGAACAACCGTATTGCAATAAACATGATCCAATCATATTATGCTATTTGTAAACAACAAATAACATTTATTTTCGGCTCAACACTAATCTCGAAGGTAAAGGGAGTGTGCGATGGTGATCTTATCAACCTTGGAATCACTTCCAACTCACATCATCACCTCGCCCTTAACTAGTCTCTGTTTATTTTGCAACTCTCGTTTCGAGTTACTACTCTTAGTAACTAAACCAGTATCAAATACTGAGGGGTTGCTATAAACACTAGTAAAGTACACATCAATAACATGTATATCAAATATACTTTTTTTCACTTTACCATCCTTCTTATCCGCCAAGTATCTAGGGCAGTTCCACTTCCAGTGACCATTTCCTTTGCAGTAGAAGCACTCAGTTCCAGGCTTGGGTCTAGCTTTGAGCTTCTTCATGGGAACAACAACTTGCTTGCTATTCTTCTTTAAAGTTCCTCTTTCTTTCCCTTTGCCCTTTTGTTGAAACTAGTGGTCTTGTTAACCATCAACACTTGATGCTATTTCTTGATTTCTACCTTCGCCGATTTTAGCATCGCGAAGAGCTAGGGAATTACTTTCGTCATCCCTTGCATATTATAGTTCATCACTAAGTTCTAGTAACTTGGTGATAGTGACTAGAGAACTTTGTCAATTACTATCTTATCTGGAAGATTAACTCCCACTTGATTCAAGCAATTAAAGTACCCAGACAATCTAAGCACATGCTCACTGGTTGAGCTATTCTCCTCCATCTTGTAGGCAAAGTACTATCAGAGGTCTTCTACCTCTTGACACGGGCATGAGTATGAAATACCAATTTCAACTCTTAGAACATCTTATATGCTTTGTGGCGTTCAAAAGCATTTTTGAAGTCCTGGTTCTAAGCCGTAAAGCATGGTGCACTAAAGTATTAAGTAGATATCATACCGAGCTTCGTCAAACATTCATAATATCTGCATTTGCTCCTGCAATAGTTATGTCACCTAGCGGTGCATCAAGGACATTGTAAGTGCATCTAGTGCCACCCCTAGTTGGTTTTGGAGTATTGACGACAAACCTAGTTGAGGGACTAATGTGTTTGTGAGAATTGCAGGATAACATAGGTAGAAGTCCCTCATTGATTCAGTTTTACTACCAGAGATGACCCCTAAAAATGTATGAAGACATTGAAGCCAAAGGTGGTATATGAAGATATTCACATTGAAGACTATGACAAAATAAGACACGTTATGAAGCCTATGGAGCTCGAAGACTTAGATCTTTCATAGTTCTTTTTCTTTTGTGTTGAGTCATAGGAACCACCGTACTGTTAAGTGGGGTCCAGGAGAACCAGTCAGAATGACTGAAGTGATGCCTAAACCAAAAACCTATGTCTTCGAGTGAAGACAATGAGAGCGAATCTTGTCCAGAGCCGGACAAGTCAGCTTTGCTTGTAGCCCAAGTAAAGTTGCCATGAGAGTTTGAAATCTGACCGTTGAGACACGTGTCAGTTCCTTAGTGACCCAGGGTCATTTCGGACAAATCAGGTCGGGTTGCCAAGTGTCTATAAATAGCCCACCCCCTACAACCATAAATGGTTGGCTGCTCAGATTTCAATGCACGGCTTTTGTCGTTTGAGAGAAACCCACCTCGAAGCCTTTGAGAGAAAATTCCTAGCGATGAGAAAAGCCCTAACCACCTAGAGCCAGAGAACATTGGGCATCACTTAAGTCTTCTTGTCTGTGTGATCTGAAGACTTATTACACTTGAGGACTGTGAATCCTCCAGACGGTTAGGCGTCGCGTTCAGAGCATCCAAGAGACATTGTGGATTGCCAGTGAACGAAGTCTGTGAAGGTTTGGGAGTCTACCTTGAAGACTTACCAGAGTGATTGGGCAAGGACTATGTGACCTTAGCTCAAGGAGAATACGGTGAGGACTTGGTGTCCTGAGCTGCGTGTTCAGGACTGGGTGTCCGGGACTGTGTGTCCTAAGGTTTAAATACCTAGCCACTCCAACCAGACGTACAGTTGTCACAGCAACTGGAACTGGTCCAACACATCATAGTCTTCAACGAGTCACCGGTTTCATCTTCACTTCCTTTTTCTTACTGTTACTCATTTTGAAGCCATTGCATGCTTGCTCTATCTTTTGTCTTCACAACGTGAATGTATGATCTGTTTGGCTTCATAACTTCTTCCTACCTGATCCTTATTACATTGCAGCTGTTTGTGTTTGTGCTTTCACTCTATTGAATACTTCACCATGGCTTGCCTAGTGTAATCTAACTTCCGCTGCATAGTAATAGGCAAAATCTTCGCTGTTTGTCTTCATAACTCCCATGTTTTGAAGACTTTCATAAAAATCGCCTATTCACCCCCCCTCTAGTCGATATAACGCACTTTCAATTGGTATCAGAGCAAGGTGCTCCCTTGTTCTATGTGATTCAGTTTAACCACCTGGAGTTTTAGCTATGTCGACTGCAGGGATAATCAAAGTCTCCGCTGCGTGCCCCGTCTTCGATGGAACTGAATATCCCTACTGGAAGAATAAGATGCGCATGCATCTTGAAGCCATTGACGTCGACCTATGGTATGTCGTCGATAACGGCGTTCCCAAGGCTGGAGAAGGTGTCACTGCTGCTAATGTCAAGAAGTTCAGTCAACTGGACTCTACTGCCAAAAATATCATCTGTGGTCATCTGACAAAAGGACAGTATGGCCGTGTGAGTGCCTTGAAGACATCCAAGCTGGTCTAGGACTGGCTCTCCAAGGTCAATGAAGGCATCTCAACCCAGAGAGATCAGAGAATCAGTGTTCTTCGCAACCTCTTCAACCGCTTCAAGCAAAATGACAATGAGAATGTCCAACACACATTTGACCGGCTCACTGACATCACAAATGAGCTTCAAGCCCTCAGCGCCACTGAGATCACCAAACATGAAATCGTCAAGACGCTGCTGAGATCACTTGATAGTTCGTTTGACATCCTAGCCCTGATGATTCAAGAACGTCCTGATTTCAAGACACTCGATCCGTCTGACCTACTTGAGAGGCTCAACACACATGAGTTCCAGCTTTCTGAGAAAAGAGATATCTACGGTCCAAACTATGGGCGAACTCGTGCCTTGAAGGCAAAAGTTGTTTCCTCATCTGAAGAAGAATCTGACAGTAGTTCTGATGATCCTGAAGACATTGGAAGGGAACTTGCAATGCTAGTGAAGAAGTTCCAAAAATTCACCAAGAAGAAAGGCTTCAGAAAATCTTCACGATCAAGCTCAAGGAATGATGAAGCTTCTGCTCATGACTACAAGAAGAAAACATGCCACAAGTGCAGAAAACTGGACACTTCATCTCTGAGTGTCCACAGTGGGACAATGAGAACAGAAAGAAGAAGAAGAGCAAGGAATATGACTCAAACGACAACAAGAAGAAGAAATACACAAAGTCTTCTTCCAAGTCTTCCTCAAAGTCTTCATCACACAAGAAGAGCTCATCTGGCAAGGCAAGTGCGTTTGTTGGCAAGGAAATGGATTCAGAGGAGGAGTCCGCTTCTGAGGAGGCAGAGGTGGAATCTGAGGAGGAGTCTGATTCTGGCATTGCGAGTCTGGCTACAGCATACGTCGCCAAGTCCATCTTCAACACTGAAGACAATGACTACATCACCGACACTGATGCAAATGACAAGAACGACTCCACTCCTACCTACTGCTTCATGGCACGCGGTGCCAAGGTAAACACACGCACTACTCGCTATCAAACATCTAGTGACGATGACTCTGACTGTGATTCAAAACCCAGCTACAAAACACTTGATAAAATTGCAACTGAACAACAGAAAGCTATGGAACATATTCAAAAACTGTTAGACAGAAGCGATGATCTGTTGGGTGCTGAAATGACTCGATCTGAATCCTTAATTGAAGACATAAAAAATCTTCACGTTAAGTATCAGGAACTTGAAGATCGTCTTGATACTCTCTCAACAAATCATGAAAAGCTTTCCTATGGTTATCTTCAAAGGAAGCAAGAACTTGAGAAATTGAGAGCGGCTCATGAAGATCTTCAAAAGGAAAACGAATCACTTCGCGCCGAACAGATCAGTTCCGCTCAGGAAGGATTTGAACCACCATGTCTTAAATGCATTGAGCGTGATAATGCTACTTCTGTTGCTGAATGTTCCACTGCTACTGCTGTTGCAATATCTTCAACTATTGATGTGGTAACTAACCCCTCTGCTGAGGATACCACTGCTATTGCTGATGAGAATGCTAGGTTGAAGACATTGCTTGAAACAGGGATGTACAAAAGTCTTAAAGGACATCAGACATTATGTGATGTCCTCAAGAAGCAGATTCTGAACCGAAACCCTAGGAAAGAGGGTGTTGGGTTCGTAAGGAAAATAAATGCAGATGGCTCTTACTGGAAACCTGAGCAGTACCCCAAAACCACATGGGTTGCTGCAAAGGAACCTTCAGCAGATCCATCCAATTTATCTGGCTTCACATGTGCTAACCCCATTATTATTGATGAATCCTTTGATGCAAACTATAAACTGTTTAAGAATCAGAATGGTGAAGTGTTTGCCAGGTACATTGGTACTAACTGCAGGAATGGACCGCCTATGAAGAAGATCTGGGTTCTGAAAAAGTGTCTGGAAAATCTTCCTGTGAATGTCTTCATGACACCTCACTTGAAGAAGACAAACCTCAGACCAAAGGATTCATACGGTCCAAAGGCTTCATACAAACAGAGGACTCACCTGAGTCACACTAACGCAAATGTTTTGCAGGGAAACCATACTCAGGCATATGAATATGAGAGCGGTTCATCGAACCATCATGTTCATATGACCAAAAATTATTCTGCTTATTCCTATGAGTATTATTGTCCACCTGCAAGACTGTTTGCTAAGGCTTCAAAGCCAAAATTCTAAGATGCTGCACTTAGACTTATTGCTTCTAAGCCACCCTTGAAGATGTGGGTGGCTAAGAAAGCTTAACTCTCTTTTGCAGGGAAAGGTCTCCAGCAGAAAACCAAAATCGTTTGACGCTATTGCTGGGGACCTTAAACATCTTGTAGGGCGCAAGATCAAATGCCCGAATGGTCTTACTATGTACTTCGTTCCTGAATCGCTTGCAACTCTCCCTATTAGTCCTAATCTGGATCTAAGCTTTCATAACCCACTGGTTCGTCAAATGTTTTTGCTTCACAATGCTCTTCGTGAAGCCTATCCCCCTAACTGCACTGTAGGGTACGACACCAGCGTCTTCAAAGTCTTCAGAATGGATTATTAACAGTGGGTGTACAAATCACATGACTGGCAAAAGAAGCCTTCTTATGGACTCAACCTTACGTCCATCCGACAAGAGCCACATCACATTTGCTGACACTGGTAAAAGTAAGGTATTGGGTCTAGGTAGAGTTGCAATCTCAAAGGATCAACACATGGATAAAGTCATGCTTGTTGAATCCCTTGGCTTCAACTTAATGTCTGTCTCAATGCTTTGCGATTTGAACATGATCGTAATGTTTGGAAAATATCGTTGCCTAGTACTAATGGAATCTGACAAGTCTCTAGTGTTTGAAGGGTATCGAAAAGATGATCTGTACGTGGTAGATTTCTCAGCAGGGCCACAACTTGCAGTATGTCTTCTTGCAAAAGCTTCAGAATGCTGGCTTTGGCATCGGAGGCTTGGGCATGCTGGCATGAGGAACCTCCACACCCTTGCGAAGAAGAAGCATGTCATAGGCATCGAGGGCGTCAAGTTCAAGAAAGATCACTTATGCGGTGCCTGTGAAGCAGGGAAGATGACAAGGGCAAAACATCCTTCGAAGACAATCATGACTACTACTCAACCCTTTGAACTGCTCCACATGGATCTTTTCGGCCCCACTCACTACTCAACTTTTACTACTACTGCTTGCCTCTATGGCTTCGTCATTGTTGATGATTACTCTAGATATGCTTGGGTGCACATAATCCTTTACAAGACTGAAGTGCAGGATGTCTTCAGACGCTTTGCCAATCGTGCTATGAACAATTTTGGCGCCAAGATAAAACACATCAGAAGTGATAATGGCACTAAATTCAAGAACACTGGCCTTGATACATACCTTGATACCTTGGGCATCACACATGAATTCTCAGCTCCATACACGCCACAGCAGAATGGCGTCGTCGAACGCAAGAACAGAACACTTATTGAGATGGCCAGAACAATGCTAGATGAATACAAGACTCCAAGAAAATTCTGGACTGAAGCCATTGACACTGCATGCCATACAATCAATCGTGTTTATCTTCACAAGCTTCTGAACAAGACATCTTATGAACTCCTAACTGGCAAGAAGCCAAATGTCAGTTACTTCAGAGTATTTGGCGCAAGGTGCTGGATCAAGGACCCACACCACACCTCAAAGTTTGCACCAAAATCACATGAGGGCTTTATGCTCGGATATGGAAAGGATTCGCACTCCTACAGAGTCTTCAATCTCTTTCATTACAAAGTGGTTGAAACAGTGGATGTGCGGTTCGATGAGACAAATGGTTCACAAAGAGAGCAACTACCAAATGTGCTAGATGAGATTCCAGCTAGTGAATCAATCAAGCTAATGGGAACTGGAGAGATTATACCTTCTGAAGCTCATCCTGAAGAAGAACTTATCATCTCAGCACCTGATCAACATGAAGACAATGCTCAGCCTGAAGACATTCCTCCCAACAACAACACAGATCAGCAAGAGCAAAGTCTTCGCCCTGTACATCCTCGTGTTGCCAATGAAGTGCAGATTGACAGAATAATTGACAAAATCAATGCACCTGGTCCACTCACTCGTTCAAGGGCAACTCAGCTAGCAAATTTCTGTGGGCATTTCGCATTCGTCACAATATCAGAACCCAAGAAAGTTGAAGAAGCCTTCATGGAACCTGAATGGATTCAAGCTATGCAAGAAGAGCTTCAACAGTTTGAGCTGAATAATGTATGGGAACTGGTTAAGCATCCTGATCCACGGAAGCACAACATAATAGGCACCAAATGGATATACTGCAACAAACAAGATGAGCATGGTCAAGTTGTCAGAAACAAAGCTCGTCTCGTTGCTCAAGGATATACTCAAGTGGAAGGCATTGACTTCGATGAAACATTTGCTCCCGTGGCTAGGCTTGAAGCCATACGCATTCTGCTGGCCTATGCAAATCATCATAACATACTTCTATATCAAATGGATGTGAAAAGTGCCTTTCTCAATGGCAAGATTGAAGAAGAAGTGTATGTTGCACAACCGCCTGGCTTTGAAAATCCAAAACATCCTGACATGGTATACAAGCTCAACAAGGCACTGTATGGCCTCAAACAAGCCCCTAGGGCCTGGTATGACACACTCAAATACTTCCTGAAGAGCAAAGGCTTCATACCTGGTTCCCTGGATCCCACTATTTTCACGAAGACATATGATGGTGAACTGTTTGTGTGCCAAATATATGTGGATGACATTATCTTCGGCTGCACCAATCAGAAGTACAGTGAAGAGTTTGGATATATGATGCAAGAGCAATATCAGATGTCCATGATGGGGGAGCTGAAGTTCTTCCTTGGTCTTCAAATACGACAACAACGCAATGGCATCTTCATATCTCAAGAGAAGTATCTCAAAGATTGCCTGAAGTTCGGTATGCAAGACTGCAAAGGCTTCACAACACCAATGCCAGCCAAACATCATCTAGGTCCCGACGACAATGGTAAAGAGTTCGATCAAAAGGTATACCGCTCCATGATTGGTTCTTTGCTTTATTTATGTGCATCTAGGCCAGATATTATGCTTAGTGTTTGCATGTGTGCTCGATTTCAAGCGGCACCAAAGGAGTCGCATCACTTAGCTGTGAAGCGAATTCTTCGATATTTGGCTCACACCCCAACTCTAGGATTATGGTATCCAAAGGGCTCAGAGTTTGATTTGGTTGGATTTTCGGATGCTGATTATGCTGGTGACAAAGTTGATCACAAGTCTACATCAGGCACATGTCACTTTCTGGGACGATCACTTGTATGTTGGTCTTCAAAGAAGCAGAACTGTGTATCTCTCTCCACTGCTGAATCTGAATACATTGCTGCTAGATCTTGCTGCGCTCAGCTTCTATGGATGAAGCAAACACTCAAGGATTATGGCATTCATCTGAAGCAAGTACCACTTTACTGCAACAACGAAAGTGCCATCAAGATTGCCAACAACCTAGTTCAGCACTCGAAGACAAAGCACATTGAAATTCGTCATCACTTTCTCAGAGATCATGTTGTGAAGGAAGACATTGATATCATATACGTCAACACTGAAGAACAATTGGCAGATATCTTCACCAAGCCCTTGGATGAGAAGAGATTTTGCAAGTTACGGTGTGAGCTAAATATCCTGGAATCCTCAAATGTCCTGTGATCAGGCACACATCCTAACACTTATGCATATGATGACTTAGATGTGCAACGCACAAAGTAAAGTATATCTTCAATCAATGAAGACATACATTCTAAGTGTGAATACATTAATGTGGAATTTGACTTCGGAGCGCCACGATAATTGTGCGCCGTGTCTGGGTCTAATACTTCCTATACGGTGGGTAACGCCACCACCAAACGTTCTATTTTGAAGTGTTTCACTCATGGCGTTACCTTGCAATATCTTCACATTTGGTTAGGCTTCGAACTCAACATGTCTTCATGATTATCTTCACTACGTTGATTATATAGATGTATACATACTAGTGTTCTATCCTCTACAGCATTCACTTATAGCTATGTCTTCTTGGTTGAATCTTTTGAACTAAGTGAATGTGATCGGACCCTAATCTCTCTATGCTTTCTATCTCAAATTCTATCTCTCCAAGTCATATGCATTCTATTGAAACTGTCAAATGTCTTCACTGCGTCCTTGTCGGCAGAAGATATAGAGACAACCATAAAGTCTGTTTTCAATGCTCATTCCTCCACATAAAATCCGGAGAAGCAGGAACGACCGCCCGACATTCCAGGCGTGCGTGGGACGTGGAACAAACCCCAAACTTCCGCAAATAGGCCACGCGTTCCTCAGATGCGAATCACCAGGGGCACCTGTGTAATAGCACAGTGCCGCCCCTGTGCCTATAAATTCACACTTACCGCGATCATTATCTCCTTCTTCCACCCTCGCACGAACCCTAGCGCCACCGCTAGCTCTCGACGACGCCGGCGACGAAGCGCTTCGCTGCCGCAACCTCTCCGATGCCGTCCTCACGCCGACCGCAGACATCGTTCTCTCCGCCGTCGCCGTAGGTGTCTTCCGTCGCCAAGTTAGGGCACGGAGGACTGAACTACTCGGCATCATCTCCCACTTCCGTCTAGCAGTTCCAAGTGTGGTAAATAAAACTTCTTTTTACAGCCCCTTTTGATCTCATGGTTCTGTCACTTTCTACCATAAGAAGTTTATCTTCACACAAGTTAGATCTCTCAATCTGCATCTCAATAACATGCCTAGTATATTCACTTGTGCTTCATGAAGTAGTTAGATTCCTCACTTGTACTGATCTGTGGGTTCGTACAAATCTGGAACCAACTTCTTATCTATGAGTGAATGTCTTCGCACGATGAGGTCAATGTCTTCTAAACTAATTAATCTTCAAAACCTTCTGAGAATGCATATGACCTCTTCCCCTTCCCTCGCACCTTAATGCTGTCACAGGTACATGTCCGTGGGAGAATCCTTCGGTTCTCATAGTCTGCATTCATTTGCAGAATTCCTACAGCATCACATAAATTCTCCTGAAGCCAGTTCCTGTTGGTCCAGCAAAAGAAAGCCTTTGAAGCCTTTGAAAGTTTTGAAGCCTTTCAAGTTAAAGTTTATGGCTTCAGAAGCAGCAGCAAGGAAGGGGGGCAGACAGCGACATGAAGGAACTTCCAAAGATCTGCTTGAAGACCTGGCAGAAATGTATAAAACAGATCCTGAAGAGAATTATGGGCAGCGCAAGACCCGAATCCAATGGATTCGACGCTATTGGGCTGAACAATGGTTCAAATACCGCTTCAAAACCCAAGAGTATGCTGAGAAAAGTGCCATCAAAAGACCGTGGGGAGACATCTTATACAAAAACCTTGTACCCAGGTCCAGAGATGAAGCTATTGCCCAAAGCTTCTATCCATGCATGGTTCGTGGGCCACAGCCTGATGATGCACATCCGTCGTCACTACTCTGGTGTCGTGACGACAATCTATTCAAGTGCAACTTCCAGTTTGCCCAACAATCAGCGAAGCAGAACAAGAAGAAGTTGGGGTTAGACTTCAACCCTGGTCCCTCAGCACCAAGGGCAGATGGCACACGCTACGCAGAACCCAATATCATCGGTCCGTATGCCAATCTTGAGGGCCTCATCACCCGCATCTTAGTCCAAGGGACTGCCGTGAATGACCCTCCAGCTGACTCTGAGTCTGATGAAGCTCCTGCTGTACCGAAGCCAAAGCAGTCGAAGAAGCCAAAAGCTTCAAAGCCAGCCCCTTCATCAAAAATCTCAAGGGCGAAGCCATTGGCAACTGCACCTCCTGAAGATAGTGTGCAGTCTGAAGACGTATCCCGCGTCTCCAAGCCCCAGAAGGCCAAGGTGCCTCAGCCACACACCGGCAAAGAGCTCATAGCTGCTGCCATTCTGCGCAGCGAAGCCATTGATCTGTCAAGTGATGAAGATCTTGGAGATGACGCTCTAGAGCAGCTCATCAAGAGCAAAGAAGAAGCTGAGATCTTCAACAATTTGCCTCTCTTTGATGTCGCCATCATCCACAACTTCATCGACGAATGGTTTGCCACACCAAACATCAGCTTCGAAGATCTACAGCTGCCTGTTGGCCTCAGCGTCGCCTTCCAAGGCGCAATTGCTTCAGAACTTGCCATTGCCCAGCGCAATGTTGAACTGAAGCAGAAAATTGATCATGAAAAGGCTCGGTTCAAGAAGAATATGGCCAAGCTCAGCGTGCAAGAAGTGAAGAGCTTCAAGACCATGTTGCATGAGCTCAAGGAAAATTTTCTGAAGAAGCGTGCAGAAGCTCAGGGCTCACGTGAGCGGATGAAGTCTCTGGCTGAAACATGTGTACAAGCCTACAATGAGGCTGAGAAGCGCAAGGCACTTGGGCGTCCTGGCATCGACCCCAAGATGGCTGCGAAGAAGAAGAAGAAGCCTGCTATGGCTGAACCAGAGGCACCTAGGCAAGAAGCAGTTCCAATTGTCTTCCCAACTGCAACGACTGGCTCAAAGCCAAAGAGCCGGTCAACAGCTTCAGAGCTCAAGAAGACAAGAACTGCTGAGGCTGAAGCCAGGAAGAGGAAAAGCTCTGAAGCCTCTCCTACTGCCCCCAGCAAGAAGAAGCGAAAGATCAAGAAATCTCGGGCTGCTCCCACAGAGCCCTTGATAGTTGAACCTATCTCTATGGTTCACCCCAACGCAGAACGACAACTGACAGTTCATGAGCCTGCTTCCACAGAGGCTCCTGAAGCTGAAGACATACCAGCAGCCGACCCCATTGCTGCTGAAGACATTGGTCATCAGGACAATGTACAAGATGATGTAGCCCTTCCTCGGTATGAACAAAGCGAGCTCATCAGCATTGGTCGTCCTCTGACGCCAATTGCACAAGATGCGTCATGGGCGGATCGCCCTCAAGAGGAAGAAGACAATGAGGCCCGGCCCACTCCAACCCCACAGGCATCGTCTGCATTCTGCAGGCTTCGCAAAGGTCCAAGGCCTCAAGTCTATGCTGAAGACATTCTGGCTGCATCAGCCGCAGAAGACGCACCACAAGAGCCTACTCCTATGCTCCACCAAGAAGCACTTCTCCAGGAGAACGTGCTTGTGACTGACCCTCCAGCTAGTCAAGCGGAGGCTGAAAATGTTGAGGCTGCCACAACCAACACTGAAGCCAATGTGGAGCCCTCCCCACCAAAAGCTTCAGCAGACAGCGAAGCTACTGATCCAAACACTTCTGTTCCTGAGTCTGCTGCAGGTCCTCAATTTGATTACCATGTTGAGCACAGGCCTCATGTCCAGAAGCCAGTCCCAAGGCTGCCAAGGTTCCCAGGTCCTGCATCAGCACCTGGCTCCTTTGACATCAATAGCTTCAAGGCAGACAATACGTTCTTCAACAGCTCCAAGAACCCCTATTCAAGGGAAAGGATTTCATCAGGTAGGTTCTGGAGCTATCCTCAGCGCAGCTACTATTCATGCATCCTATACAACCAAGGTCGCATCTTCCCGCACAAGCGCCTTGATGTTGAAGCCATTGCTGGTCTGCCCTGCTTAGAGGAAGCGCTGGATTGCTTCAAGCAAGTGGGTCTGCTGCAGTTTATAACTGATGAAGAGCACTGGAATGAAGAGCTTCTGTTGCAATTCTATGCCACCCTACACATCAAAGGATACAACAGAGATCCGAAGACTTGGGCCCTGGAGTGGATGACCAGCAATGTCCATCACGAAGCCAATGCATTCGATATCATTGAGCTCACCGGCCTGCCCACTCCTGGCGAACTCTTCGAGGAAGGCTGTCCACTACACACTGAAGCTCTTGAGAGCATATTCCAGAGGCCTGAACCAAATATGAGTCAGATGCTCTCCATGATGAAGCCATTGCCCCACGATGCTCCTTATCCAACAGAGTTCTTTGTTGAAGACTTTGAGTACTTGCCCAGAACCATCTATCACATTATCCGGCGGACTCTCTGGCCTATTAAAGGGCACTCTCCAAATGCCAAGATCGAGGGTGCAATGAAGACTCTGATATTCTGTATCCTTCATGGCAAATGCTTCAACGCACAGGATTTCTTCATACGCCAACTCGTTGCATCAGGCTCAGATCTGTTTGGTTTAAAGTTCTATGCTCCTTGGGTAATGAGACTGATCAAGCTTCACTCTGCGATCTCATATCAGCCCTCAGCACGCAACCATCGGATCTTCTTGCCAGATGTGGATACCTCTGCTGAAGCTATATATCCTGAGCCTGCCAAGCAACCTTTGAGTCTTCAGAATGCAGAACACCAGAGCTTCACTCAAAACGATGAAGGTGTTGAAGCCATCTCCAGGGTGTATCCTTTGGCTGGCACTACACGTGCGCCACACCCTGCTTCAACTGAAGCCATTGATAGTGCAACTGCTTCCAGACCCAAGAAGCGCGCTCGTGTTCTCAATAACCGAGAGCTTCTTGTGGCCCTTCATCAAAAACAAGATAGGCATCACGACTGGCTAAAGCGTCAGATGAAAAGCCTCTTGGTGGATGTTAATCGTCTTCGAAATCTTGCCACCAAGAATGCTTTCGTCACTCATGAAACCTGTCGTCGTACATGGAAAGGGCTATCGATGATGTGTACTGAAGTTGAACTTGAAGAGGATGGCTTCACTGAGCGATTTAAGTTTGACACCACACCTCCTAGAAGGGCTGTGATGCGCAACACACCATCACTTGAAGACTCTGAGTTTTCTTCATCTGCTGCCACAATCACTGCCAGAATCATTGATGAAGAAGACGATGCTACATCACCGCCACCTGCTTCAGCACCTCCAAGCTCTTCTGCACCGCCAAACACCTCCAACGACCCTGCTGCTCCTGGGAATGAGTAGACACTCTATGTCTTCAAACCTTTTTGGTCCTTGCTGACAAAAGGGGGAGAAGCATATGGGTTGATAGTCTTCAAGCGGGTCCATATGGGCGGGTGCTTTATGTTTTGCTGTATTTTGCTTCGTGCTTACAACTCTCGTTTTTGCTTCATTTGGTTCTTTGAGTTGTAACACTAAAACTCAATGGTCGTCTGCTACTTGTTTGCCACCCTGTTTGCGAAGATAAATTCCGCATGTGCGACGATAAATTCCGCACTTATCTCATTCAGCAGACGTCCATTTTCCATTATGCATGTCATTATCTTCATATACTTTCACATGCATAGTGGATTGTCATCATAAGCTGAATTGGATCTCCACAAGTACAACCTGCCATGTGCATTTGCATTCCAAAAGCAAATTAACTTATATGCACATCTTCAGGGGGAGCCCTTGAAACTTATGAAGACAATTCCTTATCCTTTACAATTTCACAGACTATATTCCCCGTTGAAAACTTCAACTAGTTTTTCATCAATCACCAAAAAGGGGGAGATTGTAAGTGCATCTAGTGCCACCCCTAGTTGGTTTTGGAGTATTGACGACAAACCTAGTTGAGGGACTAATGTGTTTGTGAGAATTGCAGGATAACACAGGTAGAAGTCCCTCATTGATTCAGTTTTACTACCAGAGATGAACCCTAAAAATGTATGAAGACATTGAAGCCAAAGGTGGTATATGAAGATATTCACATTGAAGACTATGACAAAAGAAGACACGTTATGAAGCCTATGGAGCTCGAAGACTTAGATCTTTCGTAGTTCTTTTTCTTTTGTGTTGAGTCATAGGAACCACCGTACTGTTAAGTGGGGTCCAGGAGAACCAGTCAGAATAACTGAAGTGATGCCTAAACCAAAAACCTATGTCTTCGAGTGAAGACAATGAGAGCAAATCTTGTCCAGAGCCGGACAAGTCAGCTTTGCTTGTAGCCCAAGTAAAGTTGCCATGAGAGTTTGAAATCTGACCGTTGAGACACGTGTCAGTTCCTTAGTGACCCAGGGTCATTTCGGACAAATCAGGTCGGGTTGCCAAGTGGCTATAAATAGCCCACCCCCTACAACCATAAACGGTTGGCTGCTCAGATTTTAGTGCGCGGCTTTTGTCGTTTGAGAGCAACCCACCTCTAAGCCTTTGAGAGAAAATTCCTAGCAAGGAGAAAAGCCCTAACCACCCAGAGCCAGAGAACATTGGGCATCACTTAAGTCTTCTTGTCTGTGTGATCTGAAGACTTATTACACTTGAGGACTATGAATCCTCCAGACGGTTAGGCGTCGCGTTCAGAGCATCCAAGAGACATTGTGGATTGCCAGTGAACGAAGTCTGTGAAGGTTTGGGAGTCTACCTTGAAGACTTACCAGAGTGATTGGGTGAGGACTATGTGACCTTAGCTCAAGGAGAATACGGTGAGGACTTGGTGTCCTGAGCTGCGTGTTCAGGACTGGGTGTCCGGGACTGTGTGTCCTAAGGTTTAAATACCTAGCCGCTCCAACCAGACGTACAGTTGTCACAGCAACTGGAACTGGTCCAACACATCATTGTCTTCAACGAGTCACCGGTTTCATCTTCACTTCCTTTTTCTTACTGTTACTCATTGTGAAGCCATTGCATGCTTGCTCTATCTTTTGTCTTCACAACGTGAATGTATGATCTGTTTGGCTTCATAACTTCTTCCTACCTGATCCTTATTACACTGCAGCTATTTATCTTTGTGCTTTCACTCTATTGAATACTTGACCATGGCTTGCCTAGTGTAGTCTAACTTCCGCTGCATAGTAATAGGCAAAATCTTCGCTATTTGTCTTCATAACTCCCACGTTTTGAAGACTTTCATAAAAATCGCCTATTCACCCCCCCTCTAGTCGATATAATGCACTTTCAGACATAATTCTTCTATGCAGCAACGAGGATAATCCTCAGATCATGGATCCAATCCGCATCATTTCTACTATCATCTTTCAACATAGTTTTCTCTAGGAACATATCATAAATAAAATGGGGAAGCTATACACGAGCAATTGATCTACAACATAGATATGAAAATACTATCATGACTAAGTTCATGATAAATTAAAGTTCAATTAATCATATTACTTAAGAACTCCCACTTAGATAGACATCCCTCTAATCATCTAAGTGATCATGTGATCCATATCAACTACACCATGTCCGATCATCACGTGAGATGGAGTAGTTTTCAATGGTGAACATCACTATGTTGATCATATCTACTATATGATTCACGCTCGACCTTTTGGTCTCAGTGTTCCGAGGCCATATCTGCATATGCTAGGCTCGTCAAGTTTAACCAGAGTATTCTGCATGTGCAAAACTGGCTTGCACCCGTTGTATGTGAACGTAGAGCTTATCACACTCGATCATCATGTGGTGTCTCAGCACGACGAACTGTAGCAACGGTGCATACTCAGGGAGAACACTTATACCTTGAAATTTAGTGAGAGATGATAACCCACAAGTATAGGGGATCGCAACAGTTTTTGATAAGTAAGAGTGTCGAACCCAACGAGGAGCTAAAGGTAGAACAAATATTCCCTCGAGTTCTATCGACCACCGATACAACTCTACGCACGCTTGACGTTCGCTTTACCTAGAACAAGTATGAAACTAGAAGTACTTTGTAGGTGTTGTTGGATAGGTTTGCAAGATAATTAAGAGCATGAAAATAAAACTAGGGGCTGTTAAGGTAAAGAAGCAACTAAAGTAAATATAGCGAGTGTGGAAAAGTGGTGGTAGGAGTTGCGAAATTGTCCCTTAATCAATTGACTACTTTACTAGACCGATAGCAAGTATTATGTGGGAGAGGCCACTGCTAGCATGTTATCCCTTACTTGGAATTCTATGCACTTATGATTGGAACTATTAGCAAGCATCCGCAACTACTAACGTTCATTAAGGTAAAACCCAACCATAGCATTAAGATATATTGGTCCCCCTTCAATCCCGTATGCATCAATTTCTATGCTAGGTTGAAGCTTCTGTCACTCTTGCCCTCCAATACATAGTCCTATCAACATACAACTAACCCTATGGTGTGATCCACGTGCGCACTCATATGATGGGAACCAAAGGACAGCAACATAACCACAAGCAAATTAAATCAATCATAACAATTCATCAACCACCGATAGGACAACGAAAATCTACTCAGACATCATAGGATGACAACACATCATTGGATAATAATATGAAGCATAAAGCAGCATGTTCAAGTAGAGGGTACAACGGGTTGCGGGAGAGTGGACCGCCGTAGATAGAGGGGGGAAGGTGATGGAGATGTTGGTGAAGATGGCGGAGGTGTTGGTGAAGATCGCGGTGATGATGATGATGGCCACGACGGCGTTCCGGCGCCACCGGAGGAGAGGGGGAGAGGGGCCCCCTTCTTCCTCTTCTTCCTTGACCTCCTCCCTAGATGGGAGAAGGGTTTCCCCTCTGGTCCTTGGCCTGCATGGCATGGGAGGGGCGAGAGCCCCTCCAAGGTTGGATCTATCTCTCTGTTTCTCCCTGGTTCTGCGTTCTGTTCTGGCTCTGTTTCACCGTTTCGTATATATATGGAGATCCATAACTCCGATTGGCCTGAAACCTTCGTCGTGATTTTTTTTCTGAATATTAGCTTTCTTGCGGCAAAAGAAGAGCATCAACCGCCTTACGGTGGGCTCACGAGGGTAGGGGCGCGCCCCCTGCCTCGTGACCACCTCGGGCACTGGTTCGCGTTGATTTTCCTTCCGAATTTTCCATATTTTCCAAAAATAAGCTCCATCCGTTTTTATCCCGTTTGGACTCCGTTTGATATGGATATTCTGCGAAACCAAAAACATGCAACAGACAGGAACTGGCACTTGGCACTGGATCAATATGTTAGTCCCAAAAATAATATAAAAAGTTGCCAAAAAGTATATGAAAGTTGAATAATATTGGCATGGAACAATCAAAAATTATAGATACGACGGAGACGTATCAGCATCCCCAAGCTTAATTCCTGCTCGTCCTCGAGTAGGTAAATGATAAAAAAGATAATTTTTGATGTGGAATGCTACCTAGAATAATCTTGATCATATGTCTAATCATGGCATGAATATTAAGACACGAGTGATTCAAAGCAATAATCTATCCTTTGACATAAAGACAATAATATTTCAAGCATACCAACCAAGCAATTATGTCTTATTGAAATAACATAGCCAAAGAAAGCTCATCCCTACAAAATCATATAGTCTGGCTATGCTCCATCTTCACCACACAAAGCATTCACATCATGCACAACCCCAATGACAAGTCAAGCAATTGTTTCATACTTTTGACGTTCTCAAACCTTTTCAACTTTCACGCAATACATGAGCGTGAGCCATGGACATAGCACTATAGGTGGAATAGAATATGATGGTGGGGGTTATGTGGAGAATACAAAAAAGGAGAAAGTCTCACATCAACTAGGCGTATCAACGGGCTATGGAGATGCCCATCAATAGATATCAATGTGAGTGAGTAGGGATTGCCATGCAACGGATGCACTAGAGCTATAAGTGTATGAAAGCTCCAACTGAAACTAAGTGGGTGTGCATCCAACTTGCTTGCTCATGAAGACCTCGGGAATTTGAGGAAGCCCATCATCGGAATATACAAGCCAAGTTCCATAATGAAAATTCCCACTAGTATATGAAAGTGATAACTCAAGAGACTCTCTATATGAAGAACATGGTGCTACTTTGAAGAACAAGTGTGGTAAAAGGATAGTAACATTGCACCTTCTCTCTTTTTCTCTCATTTTATTATTATTATTATTATTTTGGTGGGCTTCTTTGGCCTCTTTTTTATTTGGGCTTCTTTGGCCTCTCTTTTTTTAAAGTCTGGAGTCTCATCCCGACTTATGGGGGAATCATAGTCTCCATCATCCTTTCCTCACTGGGGCAATGCTCTAATAATGATGATCATCACACTTTTATTTACTTACAACTCAATGTCTAGAACAAAGTATGACTATATGAATGCCTCCGGCAGTGTACCGGGATGTGCAATGATGACATCAAAAAATGGACAAGCCATGAAAACATCATGCTAGCTATCTTACGATCATGCAAAGCAATATGACAATAAATGCTTAAGTCATGTATATGATGATGATGGAAGTTGCATGGCAATATATCTCGGAATGGCTATGGAAATGCCATGATAGGTAGGTATGGTGGCTGTTTTGAGGAAGGTATATGGTGGGTTTATGGTACCGGCGAAAGTTGCGCAGTACTAGAGAGGCTAGCAATGGTGGAAGGGTGAGAGTGCGTATAATCCATGGACTCAACATTAGTCATAAAGAACTCACATACTTATTGCAAAAATCTATTAGTCATCGAAACAAAATACTACGCGCATGCTCCTAGGGAATAGATTGGTAGGAAAATACCATCGCTCGTCCCCGACCGCCACTCATAAGGAAGACAATCAATAAATAAATCATGCTCCGACTTCGTTACATAACGGTTCACCATACGTGCATGCTACGGGAATCACAAACCTCAACAGAAGTATTTCTAAAATCCACAATTACCCACTAGCATGACTTTAATATCACCATCTTTATATCGCAAAACTATTGCAAGGAATCAAACATATCATATTCAGTGATCTACAAGTTTTATGTAGGATTGTATGACTAACCATGTGAATGACCAATTCATGTCATCTCTCTAAATAGATATAAGTGAAGCAAGAGAGTTCAATTCTTTCTACAAAAGATATGCCCACGCTCTAACAAATATAAGTGAAGCAAAAGATCATTCTACAAATGGTGGTTGTCTAAGTGAAGAGAAACAGGCAATCCAAACTTCAAATGATATAAGTGAAGCACATGAAGCATTCTATAAAGCCATACTCAAAAGATATAAGTGAAGTGCAAAGAGCATTCTATAAATCAACCAAGGACTATCTCATACCAGCATGGTGCATAAAAAGAAAAAGAAAAACCTAAATGCAAAAGACGCTCTAAGACTTGCACATATCGCATGAACGAAACGAATCCGAAAACATATCGATATTTGTTGAAGAAAGAGGGGATGCCTCCCCAGCATCCCCAAGCTTAGATGCTTGAGTCTCCTTGAATATTTACTTGGGGTACCTCGGGCATCCCCAAGCTTGAGCTCTTTCCTCTCTTCCTTCTTCTCACATCGAGACCTTCTCAATCATCGAACACTTCATCCACACAAAACTTCAACAGAAAACTCGGTAAGATCCATTAGTATAATAAAGCAAATCACTACTCTAAGTATTGTTGCAAACCAATTCATATTTTTTTTTTGCATTGTGTCTACTGTAATATAACTTTTTCATGGCTTAATCCACTAATATAAATTGATAGTTTCATCAAAACAAGCAAACTATGCATCAAAAACAGAATATGTCTAAAACAGAACAGTCTGTAATAATGTGAACATTCACCATACTTATGATACTTGAAAAATTCTGCGAAAATTAGTAAAAATAAAAAATTTGTATAGGAAGACAGTGCAAAAAGAATCAGAACCATTTGACGTTCCAGCTAAAAATGTAAAACCGCGCACTACATCCAAAGTTTCTGTCCTGCACAGTACAAACCAACACGCATCGTAAACATCCTAAAGGCAAACCTTGGCACATTATTTTTATAATACAATGGAATTGTACAAGGGGGTAATTATTTTTGTTGAAAAGTTTATGTAATCAAGATTCACAAAGTTGTCGTGAGCATGAACAAAGTTCAAGGAGCTCTCCCACTTCAACAGTGCTTGTCTTTCTCACTTTCACTTTCCTTTTTGAAAAAGTTTTGGGTTCCCCTCTTTATTTTTGTTGTTTTTAAACTATATTAAAGCACTCAACAGAAATAAATGACTCTCTAAAACTTCCGGGTTGTCTCCCTGGCAGCGCTTTCTTTAAAGCCATTAAGCTAGGCATAAAGTGCTCAAGTAGTGAATCCACCCGGATCCCAAGGTATATCAAAGCCAATTTTAATTAACAATGATTTGTAATTTAGTAGTGAGCTCAAAGCAACATATATCAAGCAATGACGAAGTCTAACTCTCTTCCTATGCATCGGCATGTCATAAAAGAACAATTCATGCACACCTTTTAAAGGTCAATGCATAGTATAAACAGTTTCTTGCAATTTTATCATGTTGGAAACATAGGGAGGTGGAGATATAGTTCATCTCTCATAATAATTGCAAGTAGGAGCAGCAAGCACATGCATATTATATTTATCAAAATCATCATGTGCAATGGTAAAAGGCAACCCATCAATATAATCCTTAATAAGTGCAAACTTCTCCGATATAGTATAATCGGGAGAATTCAAAAAGATAATAGGACTATCATGTGTGGGTGCAATAGCAACAGTTTCATGTTTAACATAAGGAACTATAGCAAGTTCATCTCCATAAGCATAATTCATATTGGCATCTTGGCCATAAGCATAGCAAGCATCATCAAAAAGGGATATTTCAAAAGAATCATAGGGATCATAACAGTCATCATAGCAATCATCCTTCGGTAAGCACGAAGGGGAATTAAACAATGTATGAGTTGAAGAGTTACTCTCATTAGAAGGTGGGCACGGGTGATCAATCCGCTCTTCCTCCTTTTGTTCTTCGCTCTCCTCCTCATCTTTTTCATCCAATGAGCTCATAGTGTCATCAACTTCTTCTTCCATAGATTCCTGCAAAATATTAGTCTCTTCTTGGACAGCGGAGTATTCCTCAATATATTGTTTCACATACGTATTAGAAGCATAATTATCATAGCAATATTTAAGTATAGCAAAAAATTTAGATTTATGAAAAGTAGCATCATACTTTTCAATCAAAGAAGCAATTTCATAAGCACCCTCAAAAGCAACAAATTCTTCAATTTGTTGAACATCATAGTAACTATAAACACCTTTAGCATAAGAAGATAAGATTCCATTATCAATAAACTCAAATTGGTAGGGAAGGTGTTTCTTAGGGTTTTCAGAATAACAAGTAAAATCATATAATTCACATAAATTCCAAGCATAGCATTGCAAACGTTGAATCTGACTCCATAATAATTTCCCTTTTTTAGATATACGGTGTCGCACATAACAAGCATGCTCATCTAATGATTTGCCCTCAACTAAGCTAGTTGGGGTTTCAGCACGAGCACATAGGGATCGAAGATGATCCAAGTACTAAGCTTCAGCAGTGTGATAGATTTTGATTGGTTCTTTAACCATTGGTTCAGTAGGTACAACTAAATTTTTTGGTATTTTGCGTTTCCTACCCATAACTGAAGATAGGAAACAACTAAGAACAGCAAATAAAAATTACTTAGTGATAAAGCAAACAAGCACACACAAGAATATTCACCCCACGCTATTGCTCCCCGGCAACGGCGCCAGAAAAAGGTCTTGATAACCCACAAGTATAGGGGATCGCAACAATTTTCGATAAGTAAGAGTGTCGAACCCAACGAGGAGCTAAAGGTAGAACAAATATTCCCTCAAGTTCTATCGACCACCGATACAACTCTACGCACGCTTGACGTTCACTTTACCTAGAACAAGTATGAAACTAGAAGTACTTTGTAGGTGTTGTTGGATAGGTTTGCAACATAATTAAGAGCACGAAAATAAAACTAGGGGTTGTTAAGATAAAGAAGCAACTAAAGTAAATATAGCGAGTGTGGAAAAGTGGTGGTAGGAGATGCGAAATTGTTCCTTAAGAAATTGACTACTTTACTAGACCGATAGCAAGTCTTATCTGGGAGAGGCCACTGCTAGCATGTTATCCCTTACTTGGAATTCTATGCACTTATTATTGGAACTATTAGCAAGCATCCGCAACTACTAACGTTCATTAAGGTAAAACCCAACCATAGCATTAAGATATATTGGTCCCCCTTCAATCCCGTATGCATCAATTTCTATGCTAGGTTGAAGCTTCTGTCACTCTTGCCCTCCAATACATAGTCCTATCAACATACAACTAACCCTATGGTGTGATCCACACACGCGCTCATATGATGGGCACCAAAGGACAGCAACATAACCACAAGCAAATTAAATCAATCATAGCAATTCATCAACCACCGATAGGACAAGGAAAATCTACTCAGACATCATAGGATGGCAACACATCATTGGATAATAATATGAAGTTTAAAGCACCATGTTCAAGTAGAGGGTACAGCGGGTTGTGGGAGAGTGGACCGCTGTAGATAGAGGGGGGAAGGTGATGGAGATGTTGGTGAAGATGGTGGAGGTGTTGGTGAAGATCGCGGTGATGATGATGGCCACGGCGGCGTTCCGGCGCCACCGGAGGAGAGGGGGAGAGGGGCCCCTTCTTCCTCTTCTTCCTTGACCTCCTCCCTAGATGGGAGAAGGGTTTCCCCTCTGGTCCTTGGTATGCCCCTAATTTTTAGGTATGCTCAGTTTTGCCCCTCCGCCGTTAGTTTCACTTATAGAAATGCCCTTCTCTGTCGTTACCGTCCGGTCAAAGGTCTTTGACCGTCCTGAAAAAATAGCAAAAAATCAAAAAAATATGAAATTTGGTGGGATCGAAGATAGTCATGTCCGCAAGGCGCGTGCATATTTTCATGCTGTTCGGACACTCCGGGAGCTCGTGTCAAAGGAAAACATAAATTTTGTACGCATGCGAGCAGTAAATTCAAAAAAAATAGAAAAAAATCAAAAAAATATGAAATTTCGTGGGACTCAAGATATTCAGGTGCGCAAGATGTGTGCACGTTTTTGTTGTGTTTGGACATTGTAGGAGCTCGTGGAGAAAAAAACAAATTTTAGCTCAAAAAAACTTTGAAAAAATGCACTATTTTGTTTTTTTCTCTAGAGCGCCCCGTACGTCATTTGATCACCAAAACTTGCAAGCACTTTGTGCACTCAAGCCTCTTTGACGCCAAATAAATTCAAATTTTTTTGAACTTTTTTGCTATTTTTTTCGAATTTACTATTCATAGGCATAAATTATTTTTGTTTTCCTTTGCCACGAGCTCCCGGAGTGTCCAACCAACACAAAAATGTGCACGCGCCTTGCGGACATGACTATCTTCGATCCCACCAAATTTCATGTTTTTTTGATTTTTTTTGCTATTTTTTTCTGGATGGTCAGAGTACTTTGACCGGACGGTAACGGCGCAAAAGGGCATTTCTATAAGTGACACTAACGACGGAGGGGCAAAACTGAGCATACCTGAAAATTAGGGGCAAAACTGAGTAGTGGGTTCGAGTTAGGGGCAGAACTGGAATTGGCCCATATATATATATATATATATATATGGAGATCCGTAACTCCGATTGGCCTGAAACCTTCGCCGTGATTTTTTTCCGAATATTAGCTTTCTTGCGGCGGAAGAAGAGTCAACCGCCTTACGGTGGGCTCACGAGGGTATGGGCGTGCCCCCCTGCCTCGTGACCACCTCGGGCACTGGTTCGCATTGATTTTCCTTCCAAATTTTCCATATTTTCCAAAAATAAGCTCTGTCCGTTTTTATCCCGTTTGGACTCCGTTTGATATGGATATTCTGCGAAACCAAAAACATGCAACAGACAGGAACTGGCACTGGGCACTGGATTAATATGTTAGTCCCAAAAATAATATAAAAAGTTGCCAAAAAGTATATGAAAGTTGAATAATATTAGCATGGAACAATCAAAAATTATAGATACGACGGAGACGTATCAAGAGATCATCTTATAATGCTACCACCGAACTAAGGAAAATAAGATGCATAAAGGATAAACATCGCATGCAATTAATATAAGTGATATGATATGGTCATCATCATCTTGTGCCTTTGATCTCCATCTCCAAAGCACCGTCATGATCACCATCGTCACCGGCTTGACACCTTGATCTCCATTGAAGCATCATTGTCATCTCGCCAACTATTGCTTCTACGACTATCGCTACCGTTTAGTGATAAAGTAAAGCAATTACATGGTGATTGCATTTCATACAATAAAGCGACAACCATATGGCTCCTGCCAGTTGCCGATAATTGTGTTACAAAACATTATCATCTCATACAATAAAATTTAGCATCATGTCTTGACCATATCACATCACAACATGCCCTGCAAAAACAAGTTAGATGTCCTCTACTTTGTTGTTGCAAGTTTTACGTGGCTGCTACGGGCTGAGCAAGAACCGTTCTTACCTACGCATCAAAAACCACAACGCGGTATAGTGATTGCTTTTTGATCTTCAGGAAGAACCCGGTTCATTGAACCTGATTCAACTAAAGTTGGAGAAACTGACACCCATCAGCCACCTGTGTGCGAAACACGTTGGTAGAACCAGTCTCGCGTAAACGTACGTGTAATGTCGATCTGGGCCGCTTCATCCAACAATACCGCTGAATCAAGAAACAACTAGTGACGGCAAGCAATATGTACATACCCACGCCCACAACTCCTTTGTGTTCTACTCGTGCATATAACATCTACGCATAAACCTGGCTATGATACCACTATTGGGGAACGCAGTAATTTCAAAAAAAATTCCTACGCACACGCAAGATCTATCATGGTGATGCATAGCAACGAGAGGGGAAGAGTGTTTTCCACGTACCCTCGTAGACCGTAAGCGGAAGTGTTATGACAATGCAGTTGATGTAGTTGTATGTCTTCACGATCCGACCGATCCTAGTACCGAAAGTACGGCACCTCCGCGATCTGCACACGTCTGGCTCAGTGACGTCCCACGAACTCTCGATCTAGCTGAGTGTCGAGGGAGAGCTTCGTCAGCACGACGGCGTGATGACGGTGATGATGAAGCTACCGTCGCAGGGCTTCGCCTAAGCACTACGATGATATGACCGAGGTGGATTATGGTGGAGGGGGGCACCACATGCAGCTAAGGGATCAATGATCAACTTGTGTGTTCTAGGGTGCCCCCTGCCCCCGTATATAAAGGAGCAAGGGAGAGGCCGGCCATGGGGCGCGCCAATGAGGGGGAGGAGTCCTCCTCCTAGTAGGAGTAGGACTCCCACTTTCCTAGTCCAACTCCCAAGCGGGGGCGCGGACAGCCCTATGGCCCCTCCTCTCTCACACAAGGCCCATGTTGGCCCATTAGTTCCCCCGGTGGTTCCGATAACCCCCCGGCACTCCGATAATTATCCGGTGACCCCCGGAACTCATCCGGTGTCCGAATATAGTCATCCAATATATCAATCTTTATGTCTCGACCATTTTGAGACTCCTCGTCATGTCCGTGATCACATCCAGGACTCCAAACTACCTTCGGTGCATCAAAACACATAAACTCATAATACCGATTGTCACCGAACATTAAACGTGCGGACCCTACGGGTTCGAGAACTATGTAGACATGACCGAGACACGTCTCCGGTCAATAACCAATAGCAGAACCTGGATGTTCATATTGGCTCCCACATATTCTACAAAGATCTTTATCGATCAAACCGCATAACGATATATGTTGTTTCCTTTATCATCGGTATGTTACTTGCCCGAGATTCGATCGTCGGTATCTCAATACCTAGTTCAATCTTGTTACCGGCAAGTCTCTTTACTTGTTCCGTAATGCATCATCGCGTAACTAACTCTTTAGTCACATTGCTTGCAAGGCTTATAGTGATGAGTATTATCGAGAGGGCCCAGAGATACCTCTCCGATAATCGGAGTGACAAATCATAATCTCGATCTATGCCAACTCAACAAACACCATTGGAGACACCTGTAGAGCATCTTCATAACCACCTAGTTACGTTGTGACATTTGATAGCACACTAAGTGTTACTCTGGTATTCGGGAGTTGCATAATCTCATAGCCATAGGAACATGTATAAGTTATGAAGAAAGCAATAGCAACAAAATAAACGATCATCGTGCTAAGCTAACGAATGGGTCAAGTCAATCACATCATTCTCTAATGATGTGATCCCGTTAATCAAATGACAACTCTTTGTCCATGGCTAGGAAACTTAACCATCTTTGATTAATGAGCTAGTCAAGTAGAGGCATACTAGTGACACTCAATTTGTCTATGTATTCACACATGTACTAAGTTTCCGGTTAATACAATTCTAGCATGAATAATAAACATTTATCATGATATAAGGAAACATAAATAACAACTTTATTATTGCCTCAAGGGCATATTTCCTTCACACCCAGACTTCTTAATCGACCAAGTTCAGCAATTAAACAGAGCTAGCTAACCTAAACATTACTCTAACAAATTAAAGAACGGTGCTCTTAATTAAACAAAACAAAGAGTACTACTACGGCTGGTGCTCGTCGATCTCCGCCGCCGCCTCCATGTCCAGCTCGCGCCCGACGGTCTCCTGGGGAAGGGGCTCCATGGCATCAATTGCACCATACTCGACAAGCATCTCGCCATACGCGTCTGCCATATCTTTGGAATAGGCCGCCACAAGTTGGCGTGGGCGGCCGCTATCTAGGCTTTGGCAGGCTCCGTCGTGGCGAGGTATGCCGCGCAGGAACGGATGGCTGCTCGAACTCTCTCAGCGATTGCCAACTCTTGGGTCGTGGGTTGCCGACCATTGTCAGAGAAGCTTCGTTCAATTTCTGCAGTGATCGCCACGAGCTGGGCATGGACGACCTCGACATGGTGGTGGGCTGCCTCCATCAAGGCTAAGGCCGCCACTGCGGAACGAACAGCTGGTGTGCCGCTCTCGCTAGTTGTTATCCCCGAGGCAGATGCTACTGCCGCCGCCTGAGAAGCAACAGCAGCCGTTTGGGCTGCCTTGGCTGCCCGGACGTAGGTTGTGGTCACCCTCACGAAGCTTGTTAGCACGCGCCTGGCGGTTGCGGCCGCGCTCTCGCTGGAGTGGGCCGCTGAAGTTGCCCTCACGACGCGGGTCCATGTCCCCATCTTTCACTAGCGACGATTGAACAGTGAAATGATATTTGAGGAGTGGGCTAGTGTGCTTGACACTCCGACGGTGCTCCAAGATATTTTGTGCTGCATATCACATGGTTGGCGATAATAAACTGTGCGCGATCTACTTGATTTTTTGCCTTGATTTGAATTATGAAATGGGGTCACAGCTGCAAAGGATGGTGTTTGAATTGGTAGAACTTTTATCTGCAGTGAACATACAACTATAGGTGTGTCGTCAAAAAAATTGGAATTATTCAGGGTTCGTTTGGATGTTTTTATACATTAACTTGGTTTTGTAGGCATTTCAGGTGCATAATTCAAATTTGAACTACATGCACATGCTCCAGTGCATATAAATGGGTTTAAAAAAACATGTCCTTGGTTGCATTCTTAGGTCCCATGCAAGAAATGGGAATGAATGTGAAACACCCTGCCACCGTCACTCAGCCGCAAACATTGAGATACCTGGTTTTTAAATTCTAGTGAATCCAAAACTCGTCTGAAATTCATGAAACTTGGCATGCTATCTTGGAGCAGCATCAACATGTCGTGGTAAAAGTTTTGTCCCATTTGGGGCAGGTTTGGGTATAAGCTTCTCCCAAACTAGAGCTTCTCACAACAAGCGTGATTGTTTCAGTAGGGAACGTGCCACCTTTAGGGATGAAACGATATCTGTTGCCTCTTATTGCTTTCAAAAAAATTCTAGTGTCAACATAGAATAACAGGAGTGTTGTGTTTAATTTTGGAATTTTCCAGGATTTGTTTGGACATTTTTATACATTAACTGGGTTTTCCACACATTTTATATGTATAATTCAAATTTGAACTACATGCACATGCTCCAGTGCATATAAATTGGTTGAAAAAACAAATTTGTGTCCTTCGGTGCATGCTTAGGTCCCATGCAAGAAATGGGAATAAATTTCAAACACCCTGCCACCGTCACTCGGCCGCAAACATTGAGATACTTGGTTTTAAAATTCTAGTAAATCCAAAACTCGTATGAAATTCATGAAACTTGGCATGCTATCATGGAGCGGCATCAACATGCCGTGGTAAAAAAATGTTCCATTTTGGGCAGGTTTGGATATAAGCTTCTCACAACAAGCGTGATGGTTTCGGTAGGGACCGTGTCACCTTTGGGGACGAAATGATATCCATTGCCTCTTATTGCTTTCAAAAAATTTCTAGTGTCAACATAGAACAACAGGAGTGTTGTGTTTAATTTTTAAATTTTTCGGGGTTCGTTTGGACATTTTTATACATTAACTGGGTTTTCCTTGCATTTCAGGTGCATAATTCAAATTAGAACTACATGCACATGCTCCAGTGCATATAAATTGGTTGAAAAATCAAATTTGTGTCCTTCGGTGCATGCTTAGGTCCCATGCAAGAAATGGGAATGAATTTTAAACACCCTGCCACCATCACTCGGCTGTGAACAGTGAGATACTTGGTTTTTAAATTCTAGTAAATCCAAAACTCGTCTGAAATTCGTGAAACTTGGCATGCTATCATGGAGCGGCATCAACATGTCGTGGTAAAATTTTTGTCCCATTTGGGGCAGGTTTGGGTATAAGCTTCTCATAAACCAGAGCTTCTCACAACAAGCGTGATGGTTTCGGTAGGGAACGTGCCACCTTTGGGGACGAAACGATATCCATTGCCTCTTATTGCTTTGAGAAAAATTCTAGTGTCAATATAGAACAACAGGAGTGTTGTGTTTAATTTTGGAATTTTTCGAGCTTTGTTTGGACATTTTTATACATTAACTTGGTTTTCCAAGCATTTCAGGTGCATAATTCAAATTTGAACAACATGCACATGCTCCAATGCATATAAATTGGTTGAAAGATCAAATTTGTGTCCTTCCGTGCATGCTTAGGTCCCACGCAAGAAATGGAAATGAATTTCAAACACCCTATCACCGTCACTCGGCTGCAAACATTGATATCTTGGCTTTTAGATTCTAGTAAATCCAAAACTCGTTTGAAATTCATGAAATATGCTATCATGGAGCGGCATCAACATGCCATGGTAAAAAATGTATCCCATTTGGGGCAGGTTTGGGTATAAGCTTCTCACAAACCAGAGCTTCTCACAAACTAGAGCTTCTCACAACAAGCGTGATGGTTTCGGTAGGGAACGTGCCACCTTTGGGGACAAAATGATATCCGTTGCCTTTTATTGCTTTCTAAAATTTTCTAGTGTTAACATAGAACAACAAGAGTGTTGTGTTTAATTTTGGAATTTTTCGGGGTTCGTTTGGACATTTTTATACATTAACTGGGTTTTACAGGCATTTTCAGGTGCATAATTCAAATTGGAACTACATGCACATGCTCCAGTGCATATAAATTGGTTGAAATATCAAATTTGTGTCCTTCGGTGCATGCTTAGGTCCCATGCAAGAAATGGGAATGAATTTCAAACACCCTGCCACTGTCACTCGGCCGCAAACATTGAGATACTTGGTTTTTAAATTCTAGTAAATCCAAAACTCATCTAAAATTCATGAAACTTGGCATGCTATCATGGAGCGACATCAACATGTTGTGGTAAAAATTTTGTCCCATTTGGGGCAGGTTTGGGTATAAGCTTGTCCCAAACCAGGGCTTCTCACAACAAGCGTGATGGTTTCGGTAGGGAACGTGCCACCTTTGGGGACGAAATGATATCTGTTGTCTCTTATTGCTTTCAAAAAATTTCTAGTGTCAACGTAGAACAACAGGAGTGTTGTGTTTAATTCTGGAATTTTTGGGGTTCGTTTCGACATTTTTATACATGAACTAGGCTTTCTAGGCATTTTATGTGCATAATTCAAATTTGAACTACATGCACATGCTCCAGTGCATATAAACTGGTTGGAAAATCAAATCTATTTCCTTTGGTGCATGCTTAGATCCCATGCAAGAAATGGAAATGAATTTCAAACACCAGGGCAGTGTTGATTGCCAGCAAAATGTTGAGATACTTGATTTTTAAATTCTAGTAAATCCAAAATTCATCTGAAATTCATGAAACTTGGCATGCTATAATGGAATGGCACCCGACATGTTGTGGTATTTTTCATGTCCATTTTGAGAGAAGGCGCACTCGAATAACTGCAGACAAAGGCATTTTGAAACAAATAGCTGCCACTGTAACATCTCAAACATTTTGTATAATTTAAATTGTGTGCATTCTGTTAACCATTCACGTAACGCCACGTCTCACTCTTTTAATGGCTAGGAGGTGTCGTGCGGATAGATGCTTGAGTTCTTGACTAAATGGGAGGCGTGCGAGCTGTACTCCAATGCGGAGGCTCACCGAGAAGCGTGCGAGCTGTACGCCGTGCAGGCTCACCGGGAAGCGAGCCCTTTGACTTCCATGGCCGTACGCCTTGCTCGCATCCTCTCCATTAGTGGCGCCCAAGCCGCAGTTTAATAAGGTTTTTAAATATAAAACACTCACCGCAAACGTTTTAGTTAGAACACCGTATGCAAAACCGACAACTTCCCCAGGAAGCCAAGGGAAATGTGCCTAGCAGGATTTGTGCAGCTCTTGATCGCAAACTTTTTAGTTAGAACACCCGTATGCAAACCGACAGCTTCCCCAGGAGGCCAAGAGAAAATGCGCCGAGCAAGATTTCTGCAGCTCTTGATCGCAAATGTTTTAGATAGAACACTCGTATGCAAAGTGAGAGCTATAGTCTTCCCCCTTAAGTCGAGGGAAAATTTGTAGGCAGGATTTGTGCACCCCTTCAACGCAAACGGTTGTTTTGGATGACCCGTATGCAACCACGTACAAACAATTTGGTAAGATTTGCATCTTTCATATTGGGTATGTTGCCATTTGTCAAACTGGAAAATTTGACATTTGTTGATCTAGTAACACTGCCATTTGTCAATCCTTGTAACACTGCCATTTGTCAAAATATGCAGCTAAAAATCACTAGTACTATCTAATTTTTGCAACTAAAATTCAATAATTAAGCATAGATTTCATTCATAGATTAAGCAGTTGTTCTTAATTTATACAAACAGTTCAACTCGACAGCTGAACTGACCAACCTTTTCCCCAATTGTTGCCAACCATGTACTGAAATAGCTAGTTCAACTATATATACTAGTATGTTGTACAGTTCCACCACACATCTATAGTCAGATGAACTGAACAAAATAGCCCCTAAATACTACTACTACAGAGGGGCTTTGTGCTACTTCCGGCAGCCTCTCCTTTGTCGAGCGCGCTCAGTAAGAGGCAGAGGAGGAGGAGCCTACCGACGAGCTGGACAAATGCAATATGGTGCCTGCCGCTGCTGCATGTTCAATGACGCTCGCTAGCTCGAACGCCCACTGTCGCTCCAGACGATCCCTCTCGAAGCGGCCGAACTGCTCATAGATCTCCTGATTCCTCGCCTCTGCGTTGGCGTGTGCTGCGGCCACGGCTACGGTAAGGCTCTTTGCATGCTCGACAAGGCGCTCCTCCTCCTCCCACGGGAACTCGATGTAGCGCGCAAGGTTGCTGACGCACGTGCGGGCCTCCTCCTCCGCCTCCCTCCTTCGGGTGATGGTGGCGGAGCGGGTGATGATCCCGGTGGTCGACGGTGGGCTGGCGGCCATAGCGGCCTATGATGGGATGCCGGCCACGACGGCCACCTCCCGCCTTTGGGCCGCGGTGGCGGAGCGGGTGATGGCCGGCAGTGGGGTGGCGGCCACGACGGCCACCTCCCGCCTTCGGGCCACGGTGGCGGAGCGGGCGATGGCCCTGGCTTTCGACAGTGGTGTGGCGGCAACGGCGGGCAACAGCTGCCAACGGGCAGCGGCAGCGGAGCGTGTGGTGGGTGTTCCACGCACACCCAATAGGGATGCCACACGCACTACATTAAGACGGGGACTGAGCCGCCGCCGCGGTGTAGCCTCCCAACTGGAGCTGTCCTCTGATGACGGTGGAGTGGCTGAGCGACGATGACACCGACCGGTGCCATTGGCGATTGTGGGAGAAGCAGACGGGATAAGCTACAGGGAGGGAGGGGAAAATGCGACGCAGGACTCGCCGGCCATGAGGGTTTATATAGCAGGCCGGTAAAGCATTGGGATTTTGGCGGATTTCACCGAGTCGGGCGGGAACCTGCGAGGTTGCACGGGAATGGGCTCACCGATGATTCATTGGCGCCACTTCGAGCCACTGTTTGGCCAAAAGAACGCCCCCGCGCGCTGCGCAAGCTTGCGCTGTAAGCCATCTGCGGCTGCAGGGTGACAAGACATGCGAGAGGAGGACGAAAGGACATGTACACATACGGTTAATACAAAAAAACATTTGCGATTTAATTACCTACTATACCCCAGTCCTGGTTTATAAGTAGGATTTAACTAATAAAATACGAATGCATGTCGCCAAAGATTATATCGTTGGATTCATATTTGAACATAGTTTCCAGTTATACAATTTTTGTAACATGCATTAACACTTTTTTGTTTAAATTTAAGATTATATATCAGCAAGCGTATGCCCGCAACACACACGGCTTATTCCATCACAAACAACTCGGATGGATCAAATGTATGCCACGTACCGCACACGCAACTCTAATCTGACTCGTGCTTGATGTCTCCCTCATCGCTCGCACAGTTCGTCCTATATGCCACGTATCACTGTGCCGGCCTCTGCTCACGTCCCTCGGCAAGCTCTGCTCGCCGTTAGGCGCCGCGGTGCGCTCTGCTCGCATCCGTCGACGCGCTCGGCTTGTGGACAGTTTTTCCTTGCGTGTTCAACTGCTATATGTATATATATATATATATGTGTGTGTGTGTGTGTGTGTGTGTGTGTGTGGTTGCTCGCCATTGAGGCAACCGCAGAGCGCTCTGCTCGCATCCCTCCGCACATGCTCTGCCAGCGGTTCGGCGTGCGCATGATCACGTCGGTGGCCCCATATGCATGCGGTTGCGCCACGCATTGCCACGCGATGCAAATACGTACGGCATGATGGAGTTACGCACTGCAAATTATAACTGCCATCAGGGCCTGCCGATATTCCTGGCCGCCCGGCTTCCCCTTTAATTCCCGCCGCCATTATAAGCTTAGTCTCTTCAACATTTTGATCGCGTCCCACAACACAATAAGCACACCCATGACGACACATAGAGAGGGGGTGTCTAGCGGCGCTCCAATGGAGTTCGGCGAGCATAGAGTGGAGACCCACGCGAGGGGGACGGATCTCTCAGTGGTGTACACCATCGACCCGGCCGTGGTGGACGACTACATCAATAGCGTTGAGCAGTTGCTTGCTCGAGACAAGTACAATGTGGTCGGCATCGACCTCCAGTACACCGCCGGTCGTCCTGGCATAGATCAGAAGGTTGTCATCGCCCAGTTGTGCGTGCGCCATCATGTCCTTATCTACCACTACTGCGTGGCCACAGAGCCTTGCGACCATTTCAACAGGTTTGTCAACAGCACCAACTACAAGTTCTCCATGGTGGAAACCACCGACGATGTAAAAGTGCTCAGTGTTACGGGCTTGGCCTGCAAGAACCTTGTCGAAATCCGTGACCACTACAGGGTCTGGGGCAGCACGAAGAAGGACTCCCTGGTCGAACTCGCCTCAGCCATCATCGAACCCTACTACGAAAAGATGAAGCAGGATGCCCAGAGAACAAGTCCCATATTCTAGCACAGGGCCTAGATGCGGCAACTAGATGAACCTCACCTCAGGTTCGCGGCCAAGAGCGTGTACACATGCTACGAGATGCACAGACGGATCGTTGACATGAGGAAGTGCCTCGTTACCCAAATCGACGAGCCCGGATCGAGCCACAAGCAGAACAAGCGTCACAAGAAGTAGATAATGATCAGATGATCGTTTATGCTAGTTAATCATGCATGTAATATATAGTTTACTTTATTGGTGTGTGTAAATGTCATGTGTGTAGTAGCCACCTATGTAATTATGCATGTAATAGTTTACTTTAGTGTGTGCAAATTGTAGTAGCCACCTATGTAAGTGGATGTTTAATTTGGTTATGCAACCATGTCCTTATAAGTGTGTGTGTGTGTGTATGTTGTTGTTCTGTATGCAATCCCATCGCACAACACACACATGTCTTATTAGCAGCAACCTTCTGTGTTATTATTGGTCTTTGCACACATTTCTGATTACAAACCTGTTTGCCGCGTATCACACATATCTTGTTATATTAAACCGTTTGTGTTCTCTTGTCTCAACACAAACAGTTTATCCGAGTGAACCGCATGTTGTATATCGCACACACCTTGATATGGCTGACTGTTTCTTTTGTGTTACCTAATCACAAACAGTTCATCTGAGTGAACCGTATGTTGTATATTGCACACGCCTTCATATGGCTACCCGTTTCTTTTCTTTCGCCTCATCGCAAACAGTTCATTGAACTGAACCGTATGCCCTGCATCGCACACGCAACTAAAATCTGAACCATGTTTGATGCATCCTCCATCACAAACGTTTTGCACCTTTTTTGACGGTTCTTTTACACCAACGTTTGCGATTATTGCATCGCACACAGTTTCATCGAAGGGTCTCTGATTATAGTATCGCGTTAGCAGCATCCTGCAGTAGTGAGTAATCATGTGAATTTGATTCCCGTTCATTGTTTTGATATTATGTTGTGTTGTTGTTCCTCTGGTGGTGTTATGTGAACGTCGACTACATGACACATCGCCATCTTTGGGCCTAGGGTAAGGCATTGTGGAATTAGTTTGTAGATGATGGGTTGTGGGAGTGTTAGAAACCTAAACCCTAGTTTATGAATTATTTCGTAAGGGGTTGTTCTGGATCCAATTGCTTAATGCTATGGTTAGATTTATCTTAATTACTTCTTTTGTAGTTGCGGATTCTTGCATGGTATAATCATAAGTAGGTGTTTGTTCAAGTAAGGACATTACCTTATCTCAGTCCACCTACGTAAGACATATCAAGGCAATGAACATTAACTCAATGAATCGTGGTAAAAGTAACTTGGCGATATTCCTATGTGTCCTTAAGAGCGTTTTACTCACTATAAGAAGTATCACCGGCTTGTCCTTAGCACAATAAAGGATTGGACCACTTGCCACACTTTGTTACTATTGTTACTTGCTACCTTGTTCAAACTATCTTGTTGTCAAACTGTCTATCAAAATTATCTTACAACACTTGAAGTGAAACCTTACTGAAAACCGCTTGTCAATTCCATCTGCTCCTTGTTGGATTTGATACTCTTACTCATCAAAAGGACCATGATCGATCCCCTATACTTGTGGGTCATCGGTGGCTAGCTTGGCTGAAAATGCTTTAAGGGAGTTCGCATAAGGGGGTTACCAAGGTTCCAGACCCTCATGGTGAGGTAATACCCTACGTCATCATCATGCTTATTGTTCTATATTGATGATGGAGCACCTCGTGCGAGGAAGTTACAAGGATGATGAATATGACTACCGAGAGTCTAGTCTACCAGAGTATATGGGAATGGCTACCCCTAGCCCCGCCTTATATAGGGGCTAGGGTTTACACGGAACCTATCTGATCTCATGCGGCCGCCATCTTAGCTTGAACGCTAAGATGGTATTCTAGTCTCCAACTAGGCCCCCCGGGCTGCTAGACCTCCTTCAGGCCTCCTTAGCCCTGAGGCCAACCCACTGTCGGGCTTCCTAGCCTCTGGGCCACCCCGGTGTAGTGCACCATCAACAAGATCCACAAAAGGATCACTATGTGGCCAGACGGAGTGCAAACCTTCAACCATGATGTTCTGAAAACCCACCATCTTGATCTAAAACGATTGGAAGTGAAACCGGGATTTGCGATAGAACGCAACATTGGTCGAGATCAATAATGGGCAAGGATTGGATGGACGTGGAGAGGGCCTGCATCAGACAATCTGGATGTGTCAAGTCCCACTCAATGGTAGAGAACCAGCGATCAATCTTTTCAAGCGTAGGAGCACGATGCTTGTTACTCCACGTGTACCGCCTTCCCATCAGAGGAGATTCCTTGAGGTTAAGATCATGAAGGAAGAGCCTGAACCTTCCCATTATTCTATGGTTTAGAAAATTGTTACCTCGCTCCGCAAGTACGCAACACGATTAGTTTCCAAGATCCACAACCCGTTGATGTTAGTAGATTTTAATTATTACAATGAAATTCAGAAGTTCATCAAAATGTTAAGAAAAAGGAGGTGTTGCATACGTATTCATTCTTTTCGTTGATGTTAGTAGATTTTAATTATTACAATGAAATTCAGAAGTTCATCAAAATGTTAAGAAAAAGGAGGTGTTGCATACGTATTCATTCTTTTTAGAAGAACAAGGCTTTATTACCTTGCCGTCTGTGTTGAAAATCGAGCATATGGGCTAGCCACACTATCAAAATAATTGTTTTGTACTACATCGCGACAGAAAAATTGTAGCATAAAGATCATGTGAGCTAGGCAATGAGTAATAAGATGGAACATGCCTTTACTTGTTTTTTCTTCCTCTCTTTCCGGGTTGGACTGCCTCCGTATTTTTGGCTCATAAGAGTTATGTTGCGCCAGAGAGAAAAAAAATGTATGTGTGAAGCAATGGGGCATAAATATTTTATATGCAATCAACATGATTTACCTGTCATTATATTGTTATAAGATTAAGTAAGAACTAAGAATATGCAGGGTTCTATCATGTGCTTCTTTCTTTCCTCGGCGCTCCCTCTCTCCCACCTCACCTCCACCATTTTAGGTTTTGCCGATTTTTTGACCGTTTTTTCTTGAAAACTGCTTCAACTGCTCCATGTCTTATTAACTTACACGTCTCTTAGGACAGTCGAGTTCCTTGCAAATATGTAGTCGTGCAGATGCATCGAGTGTAGGGAGTAGCTCGTTGGGGATGGCACTCACGTCTAACTCGACTAGATTAATTTGAAGTTATAAACATTCTCTTATGCCAGCTCGGTTCAACGACAGGTGTGTCGTGTGCTGGCCGAGCCTATCACCTTGAGATTGAGCACGTTCGGACGTGTTGTGATGATACCTTGGTCATAGTCGGCAAGGACGAGAATGAGGATAAGCGACGACACGAGTGGGACGATTTTTTTAATAAAGAATATGGATCTGTTGAAAGGAGGGTATTGAACTATGCTTATGGAGCCAGGGGCATGAGATATTTTTTCTCCCGATACAACGGACAGACATGTTTGCTGGTAAGAAAAGAAAAGAAGGAAAAGAGTGATGGACCTAAGTACAGGCACATCACAGCCATATAGGCCGCTTAAATTCCCCCGTCTGAAATCAATTTGAAAGTACTACGCAACACATGTATGTAAAGCTTCCTCTACAAACTGGTAACCATTTCAATTAATAAGGTGTTAAACAAGATTTACATGCATGTATCGGTCGCGCGTGGCAGCGTACGTTTATCAGTCATCCCACAGTTCCAGAACGAAAGCATCAGCCATTCCGTCAGCAAATTAAGCAGCAGCTAACTCTGGCACCGCCAGTTTGATAGCTAATCGATCAATCTAATTCTAAGCCCCTCCTCTGATCCTCTCCCTCTCTCCCGCATGGCGCTTCGCCCATGCATGCACGGACACATGATTAATTAGAGTAGACACTTCGATCTATCGAGCTCACCGTGGCGTCTCCTACAGCCTCAGCTCCAGATCTAGCTCTTCCGTGCTTCCGGCGCCGCCGCGGCCGCTGGACTCGTGGCTGTGGCGCATCCAGTAGTCGTACTCGTGAGGCGTCTGCTGCTGCCTCTGTCCTGACGACGACGAGTCATGGACGACGAAGAGCGGCGACGTCGACGGCGGCCGGCTGGAGCTGTTAGGCAGCAGGTTCTCCGCGTAGTACTGGCTGTACTGCACGTCAGCGATCCTCCGGTCCATCGCCTCAAAGCAACCCTGAGAAACCACGCGCGCGCACAAAGGTAAGCTTAAGCTACGCATACATGTCATCTGATGCATGCAGCATTTCGATTTTCAAGTAGGTACTTACAGCTAGATAGGGCTGGAAAGACGATGCGGCGCCGGCCGTCGGGACTGCGGCGTACGGCACCTGCTGCGGCGGAGGCGGCGGAGGCAGGCCGGAGCGGTACGCGGCGATCATCTGGTTCTGCATCCGGATCTTCTCCAGCTGCGCGACGCCGAGCCCGCGCTGCGGCTGCTTGGCGGCCTTCATCTCCGCCGCCTTCTTCCCGCCGCGCCTCCCCGCCCTGCCGGCGCCAGCCTCCAAGCACATCTCGCCGGCTCCGTCGACGCTGCTGCTCCCCATATAGTATCACCCGCGTGCTATGCAACAATGCGTTTATATACACCGACGATGGCGACTCACCAACAGCGACAGCCAGCAGGGCGCGCATATATATACAAGTAGGAGTCCATGAGGGCGCCATTGATTATTGGTGATCCATCGTCGACGGGGCGCTAGCTGGACGAGATCCTTGGAAAGATTCAGGCCGATCTGCCGCGGCGATTTTCTAAGCCACATCTCCAGCTTCCAAGAACGATCGCCCTCGCCAAGTAGGACGTGACTTTTCCCCCCTTGATCGCGCGATCGTGTCCATTAAAATTAAAATACCGAGCCTGGATGTCTTTCCCTCCGCGGAGATTTTAAATTGGATCCACCCGGCTCACATGTCAGTGGCTGTATATGAAGATCTGGTGGGAGATGGCCACTCGTGGAGCTCCTGGCCAACAGGGGTTGTGGACAATATGATAGTGCCCACGCGTTGGGTGAGGGTGTTTTAAAGGGGATCCACGCTTGTCGCGAGCCCTGCAATTTGCGTCGGCATCACTGTCACAGCTAGCTAGCATGCACAAGCATACATGATTCGATCCCATCATGCGCCCGAGTACGCCCAGGCCCAGCCATCTTGGGCTGCTAATCATTAACAAAATCGCCAACTCGTGTAGTTGACGTACTCCGTGACAGCGGAAAGAGCCTCAGCAATATGCATATACAAAACGGGAGGCAGCTGGGAAGCGGAGAAATCGTATCAGGATCATAGCCTGATCTGCACGTAGATTATGCAAGGACTTGAAGATCCGCGGATCAATATATATCCGCAGATGAGTAAGTACTCCTAGATCGATCGATCGATCCGAGTTTAATTAGTTGCCTCCGCCTCGTGAATCGTTGGCGCATTTCGACCGGCGCGTGAGGACTGCATCGGGGTAATCGCAGCCTCGCAGGTTGCATACGTGCGATGCAAGTGATGTGATCTATCCATATCCCGGGGGTGCTTAATGCGTTGAAAAATGAGATCGGAAGGTGCTTAAGCCTAGATCAGTGCAGATTTGGGAGATCCCATATCGTGGGCTTGTGGTTGGTAACTACGCATGGGGATGTGATCTTCCTAGGACATGGGAGATGCGCGCGCGATTCACGCTAGTCTTTCGCGTGCTGTGCAAATTACTGACGTTCAAGAGGTTTGGACGTAGTATCTTTTCTTTTTTTGAGTTGTAGTATATATCTTGGAAGATCCGGTGATCTAACTCACAGATCACATGCAACAATACGCGTGGATATGTGCCTTCATCTGCTACCTTTTCATTTTTTCTTGTTTAGCTCGGTTTATAGCCCCACGTAGCGATGTTGGTTTCCTTGTGTGAAGATGGCTTGTCTAATTTTCATTTAGAGCATTACATGGAGTGTCCTCCAGCGGTTATCATGTCTCGGAAATGAGCTTCCATAGACGCGAGATATATCGCCTTAGAATGGCGGGTGTGGGGAGAGGGGGTGGTTTCCCAGCTCGATTTTTTCAGTGGAATTGCTTTTTTCGCGAATACGCAAAGCTTGTGTATCTTTCATTGATAGAAGGAAATAGAATGGGTACAAAGTTAGGTACAATACATGACACAAATGCAAGAAGGTGCGAACATGCTGCACGGAACAGAGGAACAAGGGATGCTTGGTCCAGAACAGAGGATACACACAGCTAAACCCACCAAGACCCAACAAGAGAGGCAGACCGAACAAGTAATGGATTTAACATCGGCAAAGTCACCACCAGGGACAACCACAAGCGAACAAGATAGCGCCTTCAAGAAGGAGAACGGCGCCGAGACGCCGGCGCCATCCGATCCGGAGAACCGGACCTAGGGTTTCCCCTGAGCTCGAAGAGGGGCATAGATGGAGGCCATGACAGCGCCTTCAAGAAGGGAAAACAACACCCGTGAGTGACGCCGCTGCTAGCACTGGCTAGCCGAGCAAGGATTTCTCCTTGGCCTGAGTCTAAGATATCCCATAGCCATCGAATATGGACTCTATGATGAGGAAGTCACTGCCGGTCGAAACTGTCACATCAAGAAAGGGTTGGTGGGGTTGCACCTGCCGCCGGAGGATGGCACAGTGCGCCATCGGACACACGAGCATTGGTTCTGGCTCAAGGTGAGGCGTGGAGGTATACGGCGTCGGGGACGCGAGGAGGCAGAGAAAAACCTGCACGGGGTAATCATCGGCAACCGGCGACGCCAGCAAGCTAGGAGCTGGAGGAACGCACATCCCAGCTATCGAGGCCATAGCCAACAGGACATCGACGAGCAGAGTATGCTAGAGGAGAATGCAGCTACTTGGTCATTGGGGCCGGAGCGGCGTCGGCAGAGGCGCCGCAGGCCACGGACACCGGAGAATGCAGGTCCAAGGCCATCAGGGCCGGAACAACGCCGGAAAACTCACTGCAGGGTGCCACTCGTCCACCAAGCCGCCAGGCTGACGCACCGTCAAAGGCAGCCGCCGCTGGGGATGCAACCACCGTAACCTCAACAAGCCACCATGGTCCACTGCAGCTCGAGGGAGGGAGGAGCACCACCGGAGACGAGGTCCGGCCAATCAAGGCCAGCCCGCACCTGGACACAGAACCGCACCAACCCGAGGCTAACATGGCTGCGCCATAGCGGGGGCAGCGGGGGAGGAGCAGCCAGGATGCCCCATGGCACGCTACCGGACGCCCGCCACTGGACGGCCGCCGGACCGGCAGGGGTAGCAGCCGAAGGGGGGGTGGAGGACGCCGCATCTGGTTCTCGGGGACGTGGGGAAGGGGTGGCGCCGCGTGCGGGGAAGTGGATCCGCCCCGCCGCCGCCATCCCGGGGCGCGGCGCGGCTTCGTCGGCCCGCCCTTTGGCGGCGGCGATGCGGGGGCAGGAGGAGGAGAGGCCTTACGGCGGCGGCTGTCAGGGTTTCCCCCGTGTCGCCAGGGGAAGGCGACACGGGGCGGAGGGGGTTTCCGCCGTGGACCCGTTTGGCTCCTTCAGCGGAATTGCAACACGCTAAACAAGGAAGTAGTGCAGTGCAGGTTTTTTAAGAGGGTGTGATGCCAAAGCAAGTCAATGATACAGGGAATAGAAGGAGAGGATTGATGGAATCGATGGATATTGTATTGAGCCTCTCGGGCGGTTTATATAGAGTACAAGGCTTGAACAGCAGGAAGTCTCCCCTAGAGATATGGCTGAAGATAATTACAAATCATAGTCTACCATATACAGGGATATGCCTATATACTCTAACAATTCCTAAATGAATTAATCCGCAATTTTTGAAAGATTACAACCCAATCAGCCTCTGTGGCGTTATTTACAAGGTGGTCTTGAGGTGCATGATAGATTACCACCCAAATAGCCATATTATTACAAGGTGGTCTCAAAGTGCATGGTTAACCAGTTACGCCCTCTCCTTGATGAGATTATTTCTGAAACTCAAAACGCCTTCATTCCAGGGGATGATCATTGATAATGCTATGATCAGTTTCAAGTGTTTTCACAATATTGCATCCATTCCATAGGGAGAATGATCACTGAGAATGCTATGATCGGTTGAAGTGTTTTCATAAGATTGCATTCACTCTAGGGAGGATGATCGCTCTCAAAAAAATCATAAGATCCATCACACAAGGAACCCTCAGAACACCCATTGCGCCTACAAGCTTCATTCCGCTAAGTTGTACGATCATGTCGACTTGAGATTCCTTGAGTCTTTACTTAGATTGGTTTCTGTGAGAGATGGACTAGATGGGTTGAGGAGTTGTGTGTGCTTGATATGGTACCCCGTTAAATGCAATGGTGAAATTCTTGAAGCTTTCAATCCTTCGAGAGGTCTCAAGTGAAGGAAATATGCCCTAGAGGCAATAATAAAGTTGTTATTTATATTTACTTATATCATGATAAAAGTTTATTATTCATGCTAGAATTGTATTAACCAGAAACTTAGTACATGTTGAATACATAGACAAACAGTATGTCACTAGTATGCCTCTACTTGACTAGCTCGTTGAATCAATGATGGTTATGTTTCCTAACCATAGACATGAGTTGTCATTTGATTAACGGGATCACATCATTAGAGAATGATGTGATTGATTTGACCCATCCGTTAGCTTAGCACGATGATCGTTTAGTTTACTGCTATTGCTTTCTCCATAACTTATACATGTTCCTATGACTATGAGATCATGCAACTCCCGAATACCGGAGGAACACTTAGTGTGCTATCAAATGTCAAAACATAACTGGGTGACTATAAAGATGATCTACAGGTGTCTCCGATGGTGTTTGTTGAGTTGGCATAGATCGAGATTAGGATTTGTCACTCCGTGTATCGGAGAGGTATCTCTGGGCCCTCTCGATAATGCACATCACTATAAACCTTGCAAGCAATGTGACTAATGAGTTAGTTGTGGGATGATGCATTACGGAACGAGTAAAGAGACTTGCCGGTAACAAGATTGAACTAGGTATTGAGATACCGACGATCGAATCTCGGGCAAGTAACATACCGATGACAAAGGGAAGAACGTATGTTGTTGTGCGGTTTGACCGATGAAGATCTTCGTAGAATATGTAGGAACCAATATGAGCATCCAGGTTCCGCTATTGGTTATTGACCAGAGATGAGTCTCGATCATGTCTACATAGTTCTCGAACCAGTAGGGTCCGCACACTTAACGTTCGGTGACGATCGGTATTATGAGTTTATGTGTTTTGATGTACTGGAGGTAGTTCAAAGTCTCGGATATGATCACGTACATGACGAGGAGTCTCGAAATGGTCGAGACATAAAGATTGATATATTGGACGACTATATTCGGACACCGGAAGTGTTCCGGGTGATTTCGGAGAAAACCGGAGTGCCAGAGGGTTACCGGAACCCCCCCCCCCCCCCCCCCCGGGGAACTAATGGGCCACATGGGCCTTAGTGGAGAGAGAGATACAGAGAGGGCCAGCCAGGGCAGGCCGCGCGCCCCCTCTAGTCCGAATTGGACTAGGGATGGGGGGACGGCGCCCCCCTTTCCTTCTCCCTCTCCTCCTTCCTTTCCCCCTCCTAGTAGGACTAGGAAAGGGGAGTCCTACTCCTACTAGGAGGACTCCTCTCCTGGCGCGCCCCAAGGGCCGGCCGGCCTTCCCCCTTGCTCCTTTATATACGGGGGCAGGAGGCACCCTAGGACACACAAGTTGATCATTGATCTCTTAGCCGTGTGCGGTGCCCCCCTCCACCATAATCCACCTCGGTCATATCGTCGTACTGCTTAGGCGAAGCCCTGCGCCGGTAGCTTCATCATCACACCGTCGTGCTGACGAAGCTTTCCCTCGACACTTAGCTGGATCGAGAGTTCGTGGGACGTCACTGAGTCGAAGTGTGCAAATCACGGGGGTGTCGTACTTTCGGTACTAGGATCGGACGGATCATGAAGACGTACGACTACATCAACCGCACTGTCATAACGCTTCCGCTTACGGTCTACGAGGGTACGTGGACAACACTCTTCCCTCTCATTGCTATGCATCACCATGATAGATCTTGCATGTGCGTAGGAATTTTTTTGAAATTACTGCGTTCCCCAATATCCAGCAGGGCGGCCCTCTCAACCCATACTTGTTTCTCTTCATTCCGATAGCCTAGCGTGTATCCTGGACATGGAACTTGAAGGAGGGAATCTAACCCCTATTAAAGTGGTCAGAAGCGACCTGGGTATCTCCAATAGTCCTTTTGTAGACGATAACCTCCTCTTTTAAGGCTTCAGTCGAGCAGGCTACACTGGTACGGAGACCAGTAGCGCTATTTTGACAAGGCCATGGGTTAAGAGCAGCAAAGTGTTCTATCTTATTCAATGAGTCTTGCCCGGAGCATATCAGTAAGAATCAAGGCCGAACTAAGAGTGGAAGCGAGTACTTTTCAACCAATCATGGATAGATTCACCAAGAGATGTACCAATTGGTCGGAGAAATATATGTATCATACGACCAAAGAAATTCTTATAAAGTTTGTGGTTCAAGCCTTACCCACATATTGTATGGGAGTATTTAAAATGAGTTTAGAGTTTTGTGAGAAGTAAGAACGGCTCATCAGAGAACTCCACTGGGGTTATGAAATGGGTCACCGGAAAGTTCACTGGTTGACCTGGGATCAGATGAAAAAAATCAATAAAGTTTCATCGGTTTTACAGCTCCAGAAAAGTACTTTTCTTCTGTTGTATATTTTACCCTGATTTCCAGCTGCCCGCTAAATTCCTAAGAATTTTCCTCTCCGTGTATTACATACAAATCAGTGAGAAAAGGGCATTAGAATTGAGCAATAATATGAAAAATATCATTGATAAAGAGTAAATTATAATAAGAAATAGTGACGCTAAATGGAGGGCATGTTGCAAGCATATACTCTTGTCGAGGTGTGAAGGCCTAGCTTGCAACGGTGGCTCCTTTCATTGCAAGTGGGAATGGCGGTACGGGATGATGTGAGTTTGGTGGTGCTTTTTACTAAAGTCTCACATGCTTTCGAGTGAAAGCTTCAGGTTTCAAATGCTTCATTTGTACCTGTCAATGATAGTGTTCATGGCATTCCCTTGTTGAAGGCATTGTCCGGAGTTTGTTTGGATTTTTCTTCAGGACGAAAACCCGTGATCTAGTGTCCATGGCTGGATTTGATGACGGCATTAGATGGGTTTTGTTACTTCTTAAAGGTGTCATTGTTGAAGCATCTTTCGCATATCTTAGTTGTTGTCATCAATGGTGGTTGATGTTGATGGTTGTTTCCACATGTTTCAGTTCACCTTGGGACTTTTGGATTTTGTGTTTTTTGTTTTCTTTCTTTGTGTGTGTGTGTGGGTGGGGGGGGGGGGGCATGTGTGTGTTGGTGTTGCTTGTGTGCGTACTAGTCATGCAAAGTCTGAGTGCTCATGGCGATTGTATTTTGTAGACACTACATTATGAGTCAATAAAAATGTTCTTTATCGTGAGATTATTCTCTAGATGTGACATTATGAGTGAATAAAAATGTTCTTTATCATGAGGCATGGGTGACGTGCAAATAATATATCTTGCTTCAATACACATGCAATTATCTAGTAATAGAATAACTATGAAAAATATATGGCAAAATAAGTAGTTGGAAAGCCAATCATTTGACATTGGCCCGAGATGCTAAGAAATAAATATTGTTAACAGGACTACTAAGCCTTGTCTGTGACCACTTGGTAGATGGGAGATTCCCCAAAAAATTACAAACCTTATGGAAGTATAAGAATATATAATTTCCTGTTGTATGAGTCTTTTAGAGTAAAATGTAAGTAGGAGATGAGATTTTCAAAGACAATTGTACAAATAACCACTTAATACCATTTTTGTCTTCATAACAGTGTGGAGTGCAGATGGAGTTGTCTCTATTACATACTGCCTTCATTCGGATAAACTTGGCATAATTCAAAAAAGGGCAGACTAAGGCATAGCCTAGTGGTGGAAAGGGGTTGATGCTTTCCCACCCACCTAGGTTCAAAGCATGGTACTTGCAATTTGGATTTGTTGCACCAATTATACTGTAGGGGCCTTCCTTAGTCTTTTTGTCAAAAAACAAAAAAAAAGAAAAATCAAATATAAAAGGCTTGTCGCTTATCCCTATATGATGAACTAATCATGAGTAAATGCATGAAACCCTCGCGAGCTTACCAAAAGAAGGGTCCTACATCATGATACGATTAATTTCATGGACTATGGTGTGCTATATAATTATTTTAACTGTTAATTAAGTATGTAAGAAGGTCCACCTAACATTGGTTTTTTAGGTTTTAGTTTTTTCCAACAGCTCCCGAGTAGGACCCACCCAGCGTGACTACCAGCGGAAAAAATATGAAGGATTCTTTCCAAGAGATTTTGGTGGATACATATGAAATAGAGTGAAAAATATTCCGTGTATCATTTAGTCCTATAAAAATCAAACAGTCGTTGTCTGAAAAATGCACAATTATACTCAACCAAATTCCTAGAAAAAACAAAAGGCCCTACGTGCCAATGCTAGACTTTAGGTTAAAAATGCATCCTTCTCAAGCTAGACGAATGGCCCCTATATGATGCATTTTGCATCAACTAGGGCGTGTGGTGCACATGGCGCAGTTAATAGGCCACAGGCCCGGTTCGCTCTTACGTGTTGTTTTCTTCCCCCGCGCGAGGGGTACAACAATATGACTTTACCCCCTTTTTTCTTTGGTTTCTCTCTTGTTTTCATTTAGCTTTTCCGATTTCTAGTGGGGGGGGGGGGGGGGGGGGTCATTCGGTTTTTAGCAAACTCAAATATATAAATTTTTAAAAGGGTGAATTTTTAAACATTTTGTGAATATGTTTAAAAATTTTGCAACAATTTCTTAAACTTTGAAAACATTTTTTGATTTCAAATATATTTTGGAAATTTTTATTAAAAAATACAAACCATAAACATTTTATAAAATTACAAGCATTTTCAGAAAATAAAACAAAACGTGAAAATAATATATGAAAACTATAAAACCTGACAAAGAAAGACACAAACAAGAACATTTTTAGAGGTAACTAAAAAGAACAGGATCAGAACCTTCTGAAAGATTCCCAAAACAGAATCTACGCTAGCCAATTAAAACGCTGGCCCACTCTACTCGCTCCCTTCACTGTGCGAATAGGGCAGCGCTATGTCTTGCTTACTACAAGACCTAGCGTGCTCTTGCGTCAGGCTTCTCACTGAATGCGGCAGTCCAGGCGCGCAGGAGACCACAGTCTCGTTTTTTAATTTATGTTCATCTCTTTTCCTTTTCTTTAATTTTTATTACAGTTCCAAATACTTTAAATAAATATATTAAGAAAAGATCTTTACATAAAAACATCTGAAAAATATCAACCAAATAATTGAAAATTATTAAATGTGTATAAATAAAATATTTCTCATGTTTATAAAATATATATATATAATATATACAAAAATATACAGTATGTGTGAAAACAGTTGATCATGTATTAAAAAATGTTAATCAAGCATTTGAAAAAATACTAAACAATTATTGGAAAAAAATAAACAAGCATTTGAAAACTTTAAATGTGCAGAGAACAAATGTCGACCAAGTAATTTAAAAATGCCAAGCTTGTATTTAAAAAATGTTAATCAAGCATTAGGAAATATAAAAATAAGTATAAAAAATGTTGACCATGCGTACCAAAATATCTTAATCTTGTATTTGAAAATTATAATCAAGTATTTGAAAACAGTTAAAATGTGTTTACAAAAAATGTTGACCATGTAGTCAAAAAATGTTAACCAAGCATTTGGAAAATATTAAATGTGTATAAACTATAAAGAAAACGTGTCTCATGTATATTGTAAAATGTGTACGAAAAAATATCCAATATGTCTGAAAAAATGTGATCATGTATTTAAAAATGGTAATCAAGCATTTGAAAAGCATATGTTAAATAAGTGTTTGAAAATTATTAAATAAACATTTGAAAAATGTTAGATATGTAGAAAAATGTTGACCTTGTCTGGAAAAATGTTAATGTTGTATTAAAAAAAATTAGTCAAGCATTTAAAAAATTTAAAATGTGAATAGAGAATATGCTGACCATGTATTATTTGTTTTTATTAAGCACTTAGAAAATGTTTAAAATGTGGATAGAAAAAAAATTGACCACGTATTAAAAAAATATGTTAAATTTCTATTCAAAAATGTTGAACGTGTATTAGAAAAATGTTATTGACGAATATGAAAAATGAAGAATGAAAACAAAAATAAACAAAGAACACTGTAAGCAAAAGAAACAAACGAGACAAAGTAAAAAACAAAAATCAAAGGAACAAGTGCAAAAAGAATGGAACACGAAAAAGAAAACAATATGAAACCAAAAAAGGGAAAAACAGAAGCATTGAAAGAAAGAATGGAAATAAAATCAGTGAAAACTGAGAAGGATAAAATGAACCAAAGAAATCGTATGAAAAAGAAAGAAACAACAGAATACCTATGAAAACCGAGAAAACCAAGAAAACACAGAGAAACCCAATGGAAAACAAAAAAACCGAAGAAATCCTTGAGAACAAAGAAAACTAAAAGAACAAATAAAAATAAAATGGAAAAAATAAAAACTGAACGAGAACCATCGGAGGACATGCGACCGATCGAGTAAACAAGAAAGAGCGAACGAAAAAGAACAAAAAATGGGCCGGCCCAGAAACAGTTGAGATGGGAAAACCTTCAGCGAGGCGAGAGCTATTCTCGCTATAAGCGAGATATAGCTGTCGTGGTGCGAATAGCCGAATATTTGACGCACAACAGGGCTGGCCCATTTCCATGGCACTGTAGTTATTACTTACTTGTTGTAAGGACTAGATTACTGTCGAGACTCGGTCACTGTGTCGTTTCTTCGTTGGTTTTTTTGTTTATCTTTAAGACAAAACTCAAAAGTAAGTCTCTTAGAAAGCGAACTATTTTTTAAACTCTGTGAACATTTTTAGAACTTGCGAAATTTAAAATGTGCCCATTTTTAAATTTTGGAACTAGTTCCAAAATTGCAAACATTTTTGAAAATATTGAGAACATTTTTTTAAATAGAATCATTTTTTAAGTATGAATAATTTTTAAATCAAGAACAATTTTGAAATTTTGAGAAGTTCGCGCCTTGCATGGAGGTCAGCGGTGGTTGCATTTGCTGGCAAGTTCCGCTGTGAAGAACTGAAGATTCGGAGGATACACCTTGAGTGTGTGCTCTACAGCATCCGCATATCGCCGTTTCTAGTCTAGGCCGCTATATCCGGTTTTTATTGGAGCACAGGAAGTATTTTATTGCATTAACGGTACTTTACAAAGAGTAGTGTGAAAGGCATCACACTTGACATGGTGATAACATCCCTCACAATACAAGGACTTGCTTCTGAAGAGAGACGACTAAAAGATGTAGGCATGTTGTGAATTTTGATCACTAACTTTGATTGATGATGTGCTTTTATGTTAAAACACCTATTGATGTGCGCCACCCTGCTACTAAGAAAAGATGGGGACGCCTATATAGTAGTAAGAATGGTGAAAGTCCTTTTCCCATCCCGGGCTCAAATGCTCCATAATGAACAGTAAAATCGACAAAAATAGTAAAGAAGTAAAAAATTCTGAAATTTTTTGTGGTAAATTTCTACATATGTTTTGTATGCTTGCAAAATTTCAGCACGAAATGACATTCGTGGAAGGCGTGGCAAAAAATCAACACTCTAAAATGCTTTGAAAACTAGCATTTTTGGAACAACCATTTTGTTCTTTTCCACAACTTCCAAGAATGTTATTTCGTGCTGAAATATTACAAGCATACAAAACATTTGCTAAAGTTTATCACAAAAAATGCAGAATTTTGAATTGTTTTACTCTTTTTTTTCCAATTTTACTGTTTATCAAGGAGCATTTGAGCTCGGGAGCAAATACTCCACGTCCCAAGAATGGGCATTATGTTCCAATGTCCTACGTCTTTGAAGATGGTGAAGGAAATATGCCCCAGAGGTCATAATAAAGTTGTTATTTATATTTTCTTATATCATGATAAATGTTTATTATTCATGCTATAATTGTATTAACCGGAAACTTAGTACATGTGTGAATACATAGACAAACAGAGTGTCACTAGTATGCCTCTACTTAACTAGCTCGTTAATCAAATATGGTTAAAGTTTCCTAGCCATAGACATGAGTTGTCATTTGATGAACGGAGTCACATCATTAGAGAATGATGTGATTGACATGATCCATCCATTAGCTTAGCATTATGATCGTTTAGTTTATTGCTATTGCTTTCTTCTTGACTTATACATGTTCCTATGACTAATGAGATTATGCAACTCCCAAATACCGTAGGAACACTTAGTGTGCTATCAAACGTCACAACGTAACTGGGTGATTATAAAGATGCTCTACAGGTGTCTCCGATGGTGTTTGTTGAGTTGGCATAGATCGAGATTAGGATTTGTCACTCCGATTGTCGGAGAGGTATCTCTGGGCCCTCTCGGTAATGCAATCACTATAAGCCTTGCAAGCAATGTAACTAATGAGTTAGTTGCGGGATGATGCATTACGGAACGAGTAAAGAGACTTGCCGGTAACGAGATTGAACTAGGTATGATGATACCGACGATCGAATCTCGGGCAAGTAACATAGCTATGACAAAGGGAACAACGTATGTTGTTATGCGGTTTGACCGATAAAGATCTTCATAGAATATGTAGGAATCAATATGAGCATCCAGGTTCCGCTATTGGTTATTGATCGGAGATTAGTCTCGTCATGTCTACATAGTTCTCGAACCCGTAGGGTCCGCACGCTCAATGTTCAATGACGATATGTATTGTGAGTTATGTGATTTGATGTACCGAAGGTTGTTCGGAGTCCCGGATGTGATCACGGACATGACGATGAGTCTCGAAATGGTCGAGACAGAAAGATTGATATATTGGAAGGTTATGTTTGGACACCGGAAAGGTTTTGGATAGGTTCGGGCATTTTTTGGAGTACCGGGGGTTACCGGACCCCCCCCCCCCCCCCGGGGGGGGGGGGGTTAGTGGGCCTTCATGGGCTTTAGTGGAAGAGAGGAGGAGGCGGCCAAGTGGAGGGGCGCGCCCCCCAAGCCCAATCCGAATTGGGAGGGGGGCCGCCCCCCGTCCCCTTTCCTTCTCTCCCTCTTCCCTTTCCTTTCCCTCCTAGTTGGACTACGAAAGGGGGGGAACCTACTCCTAGTAGGAGTAGGATTCCCCCTTGGGGCGCACCCCATGAGCCCGGCCGGCCCCCTCCTCCACTCCTTTATATACGGGGGAGGGGGCACCCCATAGACATACAAGTTGATTTGTTAGCCGTGTGCGGTGCTCCCCTCCACAGATTTCCACCTCGGTAATATTGTTGTAGTGCTTAGGCGAAGCACTGCGTTGGTAACTTCATCATCACCGTTACCACGCCGTCGTGTTGACGAAACTCTCCCTCGGCCTCAACTGGATCTAGAGCTCGAGGGACGTCACCGAGCTGAACGTGTGCAGATCGCGGAGGTGCCGTGCATTAGGTACTTGATCGGTTGGATCGCTAAGACGTTCGACTACATCAACCACGTTACTAAATGCTTTCGGTCTACGAGGGTACGTGACCACACTCTCCCCGCTCGTTGCTATTCTTCTCCTAGATAGATCTTGCGTGATCGTAGGTAAAATTTTTGAAATACTACGTTCCCCAACAGATGGAATTCGTAGTTGCTGCCGACGCTAGAGCAGAACAATTTGCGTAGTAGTGTGGATCGTGGATGTGAAGAGTATCTGCTAGCTTCTTGGCTTGGAGAAGTCCATATGCTTCGGCCTAGAGAGGGGATGACACCTGAGGAGAAAGAGCCGAAACATGCAGCCACTGGCAATGTTCATTGTCTTCAAGTTGGATAATAACACCAATGCCTGCAGGAGATGATTGCATTTTTTCTTCATTTTTCCAGGCCGCATCACAGGAAATTCCTGGAGACGTAACCAAGGGTGGTTCTTGCTGGGTTATTAGCTGTTGAACATTAGGGGTTGTGTCGTGCTGATCCTGGGATGCCATCATCTCTTCTAGCTTTGAGCCTTGCGTGATCGCATTAGCCGTCGGATATACATGCGAGGGCTTGCAAAACTTTCTACCAAACAAAGTATCATTTCTTACCTTCCAAAGGCACCACAAGAAAGTGTATAGACTGGTTATATTAATATGAGGATGAGCAAAAACTAGCAAAGCCTTTTAACATTTGTGGAGTTGAATGGTTACTTTCAGCAAGTACCTCAGTTTTAATATACCAAGGAGAGGAAACCTAAGAAGCTTTTGAGAAAGGGCAAAGAAAAGCATGTGCATTTCATCCTCTATGTTGCCACATCTTGCACAATTTTCACTAATATGGTTGGAAAAACTATTGCATTCTTACCAGTTGGAATAGCTCGACGAAGAAGCCTCCAGACAAATGTTTGGACCATTGGTGCCATGAGTGCCTCCAGATTTCGGCCTCTAGTTTGCCGATAGTGTTAGATTATTAAAGCAGTGTTAATATGTACTTTTCTAAGAGAAACCACCTGCAGTCTTAATTTCCAAACTAGAACGTCCACGAGCATTAATGATAGGGGTTTGCAGTATAACGTTAGCATATTGAGAAGTAAACAAAGAGTTGACAAGTTGAACATTTTAAGTTTTCTGATTGAGAGCCAAAGGTCATTAACTATAGCCAGGTAAATATAAGGAGGTTGTTGAATGGTCAAATTATCATAAATAGTTTGACATTGAGAGAACCACAGTGAACTCCAAATGGAGCTACTGCCATCAACAATTTGGTAAAAAGAGGTTGATATTAACAGTGGTCTTACCTTGAGAATTGCTTAGCGGGTGGCAGATTTTGATATGTTTTGCTTCGTCCTTCAAATGGATGTGTGGTTGTGGTACTTTGATTTGAGAATGAGAGCAAGATGACTCTGGGTTCCTTTGCTAATCTCTAGGCCATCGAAAGAATTAGACCCTGGTTAATAGCACGTAAGGTCCTAACACTTAAACCACCAATCCTTTTTTCTATGCAAATGTTTGCCCATGCCCTTAAGCATAGTATCTTTGTAGATGGTTCTTTTTTTTCACACCTGTCCACCAAAAGTTTCTAATGGTAGCTATGAGTTTTGCTAAGAACTTTGAAAAGAGGATATTTGACATATGGTAGACAGGGATTGAGGAAAAGACATACTCTCTCCGTCCCAAAATAAATGACTCAACTTTGTATTAATTTTATTTTGGGATGGAGGGAGTATTTAATAAGAATTGATCTTGCTGCACGAGAGAGCATGTTGGCTTTGTAAGCAGTGAGCTTGGACTTGAATTTGTCGCATATAAAGTTGTATGTTACCGATCTGTCTTTTGCTAGTAGAATGAGAAGGTGCCCCAAGTGTACGGTGCTGCTGTCAATGTGATATCCAGGTTAACTGGTTAATAACTGACAATAAGCGCATTCTGCTCGCAGCTTTGCATACAGCGCCCTGGAAGATAATCTGATTTCCCAGAATGACAATCCTGACTGACAGTAAACCCCCGTAATACCGCGAGAAATCCTGGGTCCCCGAACCACGCACGATGCCGCACGGTACTAACGGCGCGAGCAAAGCAAACCGCAGGGTCGCCGGAAACCGAGACAAGGGTACGACGTCTACACCACCACGACTACACCCCCCGGTACTACTACTGTGCCCGCGAAAAGCAACTCATGGCGAGACAGGCAATGGCAATGGCAATGCCCTGGCCCTCGGCCCTCCCGCGCTCGTGCTGGAGGCGACAGCGCGGCACCTGGGCTCTGACGCTGCGTCGGAGCAGGGGGCAGTTACTGCCGCACCACCTCCTGCCTCTGGGTTCAGACTGGTTCAGAGCGCATGCGCGCGGTGGACAAATTTTACAGGCGTCAATCGCGGTGACGGACTCGAAGCAAATGTCAAATGCGTCCGTCCGGTCCGGTGATCGATCCCACTTCGTACCACGTCATATCGGGATAACCATTTGCAGAGCATGAGCTCGGTGATTACAGACATGGCCATGTAGTAAGTACTGTATTATGTAAGATGCGGTGCAAGAAATCTTAATGGATGGTGGCGTAACAAAAGGAACACGGCATTTCGCTGGCATTGCGTTACTAGTAAACTAAGCTAGCTTTATCAGGCACGAAAAGATTAAAGGTTGATCTAGGATGGTAGTAATGCTAGCTAGCGCATACTCGTACACAAGCACAGTGGCAGGGCAGGACCACGGAGGAACAAAGGGACCTTTCACGCCAAAGGATTCCACATCATACTAGGCAGTCTACCCGAACAAAAATTAACAAGTCGGGAAAGTTAGAAAATATCGCCGACCGTGGGGATCTTTCACCAAAGGATTCCAAAATGAACAAAATATCCCTACTATGCAGTGGTCCTGCCTGAACAAAAATGAACAGGTCGAAATAAAGAAAAAATCAAAAAAAATTACAAGTCGCCGACCGTGGGGATCGAACCCACGGCCACGTGGTTAAAAGCCACGCGCTCTACCACTGAGCTAGGTCGGCGTGGTTGCCATTTGTCATGAAATAAAATTCAGTAAATGATATTGAAGTATCTGCTGGAAACAGCCACAAGGCACAGGGAAGCAAGTGCGGAGGGAGATACGCTGATTTGCTGAGAAGTGTTCGGGGTTAAAGGGGTTTAAAAAAACCATAGTTAACGCCGACCGTGGGGATCGAACCCACGGCCACGTGGTTAAAAGCCACGCGCTCTACCACTGAGCTAGGTCGGCTTGCTTGCATTTGCCGGCCCAGAGATGCCATGGATCTGGAGAAGATGCGACAAGTGGTTGTGCTGGCTCAACGGATTCTTTGAGGCTAGTCATAGTGGGAGTAATTCAGATAGTAACATAACGTATCTCGAGAATTTTTTGCTTACGTGGCAAGTAGTTAATGAGAAGTAGTAACATAATATGTTACTGTAACATAGCGCTTTTCAAGACAACATGAGTCTACAAGCTATTAAATGAGGCCACATATGACACTAGTACTATGTTACTTTGCACTATGAAGGTAGTAACTTAGACTAGTTTCATGCATATGATACTAGTCTAAGTTACTCCCCACTATGACCAGCCTGAGCTGAGGACACTCTCGGGGAAAGCCTCCTTTTTGTCTACGGCCGTGGCCGCAGCCAGCGACGGCGACAGACATATATAAATGTCATAACTTCCGGCGTCGATGAGTTGCTCTGCCTATCTCCGCCTGAGACAACCCGAGAGAAGCCAAATACAAGATGATCGGACGGAGGCGGCATTTTGATGTCGTTCCCCTCTCACGGGCATCATTTTTTTAGCTTTATCCAGCCAGTGGGAACGAGGAGGACCGCGGGAGAGTGGTGCGTCAGGGACTCAGGGTGGTGAGGATGATGAGGGTGGTCGTGGCGGCGGCCGGTGGAAGATGATGGTGAAGGTGTCATGGCTTATGTGGCAACGACGATGGGGAGAGAGATGACACGGTCACGACATGATTATGGTAGTCGTCTCTTCTCTAGTGTATCCTTTGGTCCTTCTCGACTACAAAGTCATAGCTACAATAACGGGTCCGGGTGGCAAGATGACAAGTGGTACGTGATTTGTTTAGTGATTTCTGATTTTCCGCAGCATCAGCCCTGCATAGTTCTCCTTCGTAGCACTTCGTCAAAATCAGAATTGTGTCACCCCTGTCGCGGGTGGCTGAGTGATTGGCATTGATCTCCATGTGGCTTCGCACTTCCTCTACGGATTGGGTTGCGTCGGTGGTCGTCTGTCGGGAAGGCGGAGTCGCTCGCTCCCTCAGAGAGAAGGGAAGACGATGATGGTTCTCAAGGAGAATCAACGATGATGACGTCAACGTGCTACCTCGATGAGCCTTTCTTTACAGTGGTGCATGTGGGGTATCTTGTCCCTGCTGCTCAGCAGGTCGTGGCGGTTTTTGACCGATTTTTCGTTAGTTAACTGGTTTCCAGCCTGATCAGCATCAAAGTAGAATCGCGTACTCCTCCCCGTAAACTAATATAAAAGCGTTTAAATCACACGCTTGAAATGACTTAAGTCCACCAGAGAGTCGCCGGCCCTAACCCTAGGCGCCGCCTCCTCTTCCCTACCCTTGCTGCCGTCGCCGGCGGCCGTCGGCTGGCCGGTGGCGGCGGCGGGGCCACTCCTGCCCACTCCCCTCCGTTCTTCTAGTCCTCGTGATGCCCCTGCTCCCGTGTGGTGGTTGTCGCAGGCTAGTGGTCGTGACGTAGCTACAGTGGCGGATAAACAAATCTGGAAGCCTGCGCGTGTGGGGTGTTAGCGTGATCCATGCATCAGCATTCCATCTTGTTGCAGTAACCATGGGCTGTATCTGCTTGGTGCGCACGAGGAGGACCGGCGGTGCGTTGTATGACTGCAGATCATGGCGTCCCTGTTATGGATCTGGCATGCTGCATTGGCCTGCATGAAGTTCTGGTGGTACCATCCTTGCGGCTGCGCTCTCTCGCGCGTGCTTGCCTTGGCGCTTTGTGGCAGCTGGGGGTTCCGGTGGCGATCCACTTGGTTATGGGCATCCGTGCCCTGCGGATTGTCGTGGCCACCTGATGATCTTTGTTAGTGTTTATCTCTTTGGATCTGATGGTTGCCGCCGGTGACTCGAACCGGCGAGCTGGCGGGATGCAGCCAAAAGCTCCCTTTATGGGGTTTGGCGGCTCTCGCTCCGACCAGTCTGCCTTTGGCGATGAGATGCAATCTATGGACGGTGACTTGACGCAAAAGATATGGTTGTGCAGTGGCGGCGTCAACGGGATTTCAAGCCCAGCGCATGTAGCTGCTGGGATCGTGGAAAAGTGATGGCAACACACATGATTGACTTAGATCTGGTGGTGCTTCTCGAGTATCCAGTCTCGAGTTTTGGGGTGAAAACCCTAGGTTTGACCTAAGTTGGCTATTCCTGGCAATGACGACGTTTTTGCATCGTTACCTTGTTGAAGGCATTGCTCATATATGCTCAGACTTGTTTTTCATGGTGAAAACCTAGATTCTGGCCTCTCATGGTTGGATCCGGCGACGGCGACGTTGGCGCGTCATTTCCTTCCTGAAGGCGTTGGTGTTGAAGAACTTTTTTGTCCTTGTGGTGTCAAAAGATGGATGATGCGGATATGGTCATCGTCGTAGTTTGTCGATCGTTGTTCTGATCGCTTTGGCTTTTTTCGCTTAGGCATAGCTTTGGTCTTGTATGATTTTGCTATTTCTCAGCGTGTGTTTTTTATGTGCGTGTGTTGGTGTTGGCTATGTGCATCCTAGCTATGCAAAGGCCGGATGTGTGCTCATCATGTTTTATATCTACTTGATGCTTCATTTTGAGTTAATAAAATCCATCCTTTATAAAAAAAATCACTACTTTAGTTATCTAAACGCGCTCTTATATTAGTTTACAGTGGGAGTACTCCACACTTGTCCTGGAAAACACCACGAGGCACAGGCAAGCAAGTGCATGCCAACGCTGATTCATTCGTCTTCTGGGATAAACTAGGACAGGGCCCAGCGTCCTGAAGTGTTCGATCCTGATCCCGCCGCTGCTTCACATGCACACCAACCAACCAGCGGATATGCAAGGGGAAAGGAGGAATAGGAAACAAGAGGAAAGGAGGCCAAAGTGGAGCATCGTTTCTACTTTCTACTACGTACTGTAGGTGGGAAGGAAGAAGATACTGGCCGGCAATGGAAAGCCTGATTCTAAGGGATGATAAGCCATCATTAACCCCCATAGCCGTCGCATTTTATACTACCTGAATGATGGTGTTAGGAAGCCTTTTAGGCCATAGCACCACTACTACTACTCTATGGAACAACCATGATGAACGGCTTCAAAAGATAATGGCGTGTGCAGTAGTACATGTCCCCACCCGGCAACAGCCACACAGCTGCTGGCAAAGAATAGATGAGATGTTTCACCATGCAATTGTTGCCTATGTTTCAGAAGAAATGGATAACAAAGCAGCAGCCCGCTGATCCGCAAACAGTATAACAAATTGGAACAGCAAAAACTTTGGAACAAGCCAGGAGTTTTGCTTCCCTTCGTTGCACCCCCTTAAAAAGTTTATACAGATCTTAAAGTTAACTTAAAAAGACCACCGCCATGTTAGCCTGCAGATCAAACGTATTGAATAGATTGATTTGGGTACAAAAGACCATGTCACCCTTTTTTTATCAAAGGGGTAAATTCTAATCTGCGTCGAAATCTGTAGACTTTTCTAGGAGGGGGTGTGCCGAAGCAGAGTTCGTCAGGTAAATAATAGTCTTGCAACCTTCACATTTACGACGAACGACCAGTTCAGGACAAGAGTGGCGAAATACATAGGAGTCATCAAACACAGCAGTAGCTCTCGCACTGCTTGCCAACCATTTACACGGATGGAAATAACACGCGTACAACAACGTGGGCACAACAAAATATAGAGCATAAGTCTCTAGGAGATATCGCAAATCTTAAACAGTAGAGTAACGGGTGGTTTTACTTGCGGGGTAGGAAAACCATGCAGTAGTACAGACGATATGTGCGACCTCGTCTTCAAACTGTGGGCAGCGACCGTTTTAGTTCTTATTCTTGGACTTAACCCCTGCCCTTGTAACTCCTGGAAAAAGAACAGATACAGTCAGTTTGGACATCATACTGTCAAGGTAGAATTATGAAATGTACTTGACGTAGGATGGTGCAGGTTACCCAAGTGAACTTAAAACCTTACATTGTTGGACAAACATTCCAAAGTAGCAAAACAAAAGCATAGATAGAGACCAGGAATGGGTTATATCCAAACACAACATTCTGTTCTTCAAATGGCATTACGGAAACAATTGTCATTCTCCAAACTCTAGAGACCAGGAATGGGTTATATCCAAACACTTCCAAAACTCACAAGGCTTTCTTACTCGTCTAGAGTAGAATTGGGAGTATATTCTAATTAAAAGGAATAAAAGCAAACTAACACTCAATTTAATGCTGGGACCGTAAAGATATTTAAGCTCCAACTTCTAAACAAGCTTTCAAGTACAATGACTTTTTTCAAGAGTAAACCGCTTTCCCGCTTAAGTGCAGTTCAAATAATTAAGCAAGCCTGAGAAACAGCTTGAGCAGTAAAGCAGTAACACGTGCAGACAAATGGTTAAATAAAATAACTGCAGAAGCACGGCATGGCATCAGTGAAATTAAAACAAAAATGTATTACTGAACGGAGCACTATTGGACATACCAAGTCCAATCACATCTGCACTTTTCATGACCCTGATCCTCCGGCAAGACTCGGTGAACATCCTGCAATTACAAATAAGAAGCAATCACTTGATAAGCTCATAGGGGAGGTATCAGGTATGCATCAGATATTCATGGTTTTCTTGACAATGGAATTGTAACAATTAACGTGCCACAAGAACAACTACAGTGAGTTAGTGACTGCATTAGAACCCTTTCACTTGTTCAGACATGAGATGCTACATGCAGCAATAGAACACCAGGACCATAGAATTTAGAGCAACTACAACATAATAAGAAGATAACCAAGTAGCTAGTACTAGGCTACTAGGTCCGTTCCTTTTTACTGGTTCTTTTGGCGTCAATGCTATCTCCAATAAATTGCTTAGACCACTGTTTTTCCTAATAGCAAAGCTTTTTAAAACTAATGGCACAATTTTAGGTGGAAAAAAATTAGTATATCTGTGTCAGAGTTTTAAGAGGATGACTGCATGCATTCTATAAAAAATTAGAACAGGTTAGATGGACTTAAGAGATACTCTAATCATGGCTGCTGTTGCTGTAGAGAACGAGTTCATTTTATCTGGGTGCATGTATGTATACACAGTAAACTAGTAAAAAACATTTATTTGGCACACTATCATTTTTTATCATCCTTTAAAAGTTATACTACAAAACTCAAACTATCATCCAGAGTTCTCATTTCTACGCTTGTTGTTATTCCAATTAGATCAGACAATGTACTTACTCCCATGGGACGTCACCAACCAGCATCCAGTCTCCATCCTTGTCTTCGTAAGTCATCACATATTCACCATCCTTTCTGTTCTCAGATGCACCATCCTTCCCTGGTACAGAATTAGACCCAGTACCACATGTAAGGTTAAAACTGCCGGAGAAAGGAGCACCTTACACTGAATTTCTCAAACAAAGCATTGTATGTTGGTAAATTTTATGTCCCTAGATATACACCTCTCTGAAATTTACGTTCTTAAATTAGTAGGTTTGATGTCTGTCCTTGAAGCACAAAATGGGTATGAAGAGGTTATAGGGAAATTGCTGTTTATCAAAGGCTTATGAATAATTGAGTGATATTTAGTTATTTACAGACCCTTAGCGAATGCTAGCCTAAACATTAGGCATTTTATGACATAGTCCACTGCTAGTTGCTTCATCAAACAATATTAAACACAATAAAAGTTCCTTGAATTAGAAGAGAATATTTGCTCCACCAGTAATAATATATGCTGAAACTAGGTATCTAGCGAAACAAATATGCACACAAATAGCATGGCCAAATGTAGACGCGAAGCCTCGAAACTGGTTACACCACAATAACCAATTTAGCCGGCCCTGAAAAAGAGTCTTCTTCGTCAATTTCATAAACCTGGAATTTGCTACTCCCTCCGATCCAAATTATTTGACGCAGCTTTAGTAAAGTGTACTAAAGCTGCGTCAATTAATTTGGATCGGAGGGAGTAGAACATTTCCAAACAGAGTAATTGGTTATTTCTTCAGCGAAATGAGATGTGTGCAACGATGCATTTCTTCTACCCCAATTCAAATTCAGGTGCAGATTAAAACATCAACAATTTGCCAAGGATCCAAGCAGCCTCACCGGTCCTGAAGCCAATGAACATTTTCCCTAGCCCCACAACCATGTCCTTGTAGTTCTTGTATGTCTTGAGGTCAACCTTCCTCAGGTAAGGCGCACCATCCATGCTGACCTTGACATACAGAAACTCTTGCCCCTGCTTCGTGTCAGAATCCTCCTTGCTGCTCTTCAGCTGGTTGGTGGTGGTTGCCATCGTGTTCTTGCGGTAGCTGCGGACTGGTGGCCATCCCACCACCTGAGCCCTGCGCATCGGCAATTCAGAGTAAGAACCGGCAATGGAGCCGACCCAGCATTTCGTTTGGCTCTATGAGGTTATGAACACGAGTTGAAAACAACCGGGTATGTTCAAACCAAACATACCCTGGAAAACAACTCAAAGCACTACAAACTTGGTAAACCTTGAAAGTAAAGGTAGACCCAAATTGACTAGTCCAATTCAAACCAGGTGCGCAAATTTGCAGATGTGAAGCCCTCCTTAGTTTCCCAATGAAAATTCAAAGAACAAAATCACACATCTAATAAAGTTAGAAAAAAGAGGAGGGGGGTATTGAAGTCTAATTTCACAGCAAAATTGTAAAAAGACTCTTCAGTGAATGAATCTCTACCCCTCCACGCTCCTGAAACTAATAGATCAAGCCGAGTGCAAACGCGCGCCCACAAACAGCAACGGAAGAACCGCGAAATGGGCCCTTCGGCACCAAATTTGCACCCAAAAAAGAGGGTTTTTCCGCCTCGACAGACGGAATTCCCTCAAATGCATGCAACGGCCACCAAATTACAGCTTTTCGGAGGTTCCAAGCAAACTAAATCACCGTCTCGTACTAACCCACCACATATTTTCCCAAATTTTTACGCATCACTTCCTCCACCCATTCGCGCTCCAACCCACCGCATCCCGCAAAACTCGGCAGAACACCATGAAACAGTCAAATCCACAAAATTCGCAGGGGGAGTAGGCGCCTACTTGGCAGCAGGCTGCGGCGGGGCGGCGACCTTCTTGTCCTTCTCATCCCCGGACGCGTCCTTGCCTTTCCCGCCGGCGGAAGCCGGCGCAGGCGGCGCGACCTCGTCCGAAAACCCTCGCTTGGCGCCCTTGGCGGGCAGCAGCTCCAGTGTGGTGGTGGCGGTGACCGGCCGGCGGTCGGGCGACTCGCAGCCGGGAAGTCCGAGGCGGAGCTCGGTGCCTTTCAGGTCGTCGTCCGCGCGGCCGCCGGCGGCGGCCGAGAGGCCTATGTAGTCGAGCTCGAGAGGCGGCGACATGGGAAGCAGCAGGACATGAACTGGGGAGTAGCAGGAGGGGGAGGGGGAGGACGGTGGAGGGGAGGGGGGAGTGGAGCTGGTGGTTTGATTGCTATAGGAGGGAGGGGAGGGGAGGGGAGAGGAGAGACAGAGGGAGGCGAGCAAGTGTGGTGGTGCCGTGGTAGTGGCAGTGGTAGTAGCAGCAGGAACTAGACTAGAGACTCTAGACTGTAGCAGAGTGGGGTGTGGCTGTTTGATGCTTTTGATTGCCCATGGGATGTTTAATGCGTAAAAGAGCTCGGGGTGAATAGTAAATTTAAAAAATGAAAAAAAAACTTCAAAAAAAATCTGATTTCTTTTGGTATAAACTTCGACAAATGTTCTTGGCGCTTGCAAATTTTCATCCTGAAGATAACATTCGTGGAAGTCATGGCAAAAAAACAAAAATAACACTCATAATATGCTTTCGAAAATAGCATTTTTGGAATGACGAGTTTGTTTTTTACCATGTTGAATGTTATTCCGGGATGAAAATTTGCCTGAAGCCCACAACTACACCCTGCCTGAAACCCAGGTTGCACTTAACCTTCTCCATTGTACCCGAGCTCTCTTTTTTTTGCTTAAGAAAACCATTATTGAATCATAAGACCTAATCAGGTCACATAATTCGGCAACTGTCGAGTTCAACCCCAATCCCCAACAAATCCACACTAAAAGATCCATTGCTCACAGCGGCCCTGTTCGGCAGGGTCCACCGATTTTTCAATATTGTTAGCGGTACGACCAGATACTAAAGTCAATTTCTGCCTATTACCACCAATGAAAGTATCATGACTAATCTATATATTCAGAGCTCCCTTTGGGTCCATAGCTGCTTGGGCATTCTCTTTCTCTCTACAAGTTTAGTTTGATAACTTGAGGTCATGTGTTGATGTTCACCATGAAACTATCTCGGCCTGCATACATATGTACTTCTCCTTCTCCTTCCTAATTCCTCCAAACCAAAACGTGGTGGTGGTGGGTCTCTTTGTGATCGTTGTATTGTTATTTTGCAGAGCTCCTCCGGGCATGTCACTGGTGCAGGTCATGCCTCATCTCCCTTTCACATTTATCCTCTAAATTTTGTCGCAAGTCCTTCTCTTTATTCTCCCCTATTTATGCTTGTACATACTCGGGCTACTGACCTCATCCTACTTGACTCTGTACTCCCCGCCAGTGCGGGTGGTACTAGAGGACATGAACTCTCGATGCAGGTTATGCTTGGTTGGAAGGTCTCAGACAGTAGCATGCATGTGTCTCCCATGCTCGGTCTCACTCGATCTCGAGCTACCAAAATTGTTGTTGTTGCTAGACACCATCTTATTGGATTCACTCTTAAGCCCAAACATGTGTCCCTCAACCATTCTCCCACCAGGAGCTAGATTTCACAACGGCTAAAAACACCATCTACATGAATTAGCCGACCACATTCACAACAGAAGTGCGGAATCTTCTTGTATGAGAAATCAAACCAAGTACCAATTCGGTCTTCTGGTGAAGACATTAGGAAGAAATCCCTCACCAACGACTCATCTACATATATGTTGCAGGACACGGAGGTGCTTTCCTCATGCTAAACCATCTTTCTCCGCATCTAGTTTGATCACCTCCCCGAGACAATTTCCAAGGTCCTTTCCAAAAGTTTCCAAGCGTTTATCTAGTAGTAGGTCCGTGACTCAAACCCATGCTTCAACTATGTCAAAAACCATATCAGACAGCCTCGTATCCTCCTCGTGATCCTTCAGCACTATAATGTTAAAGTCAGATTGCCATGGTCCATTAATTAACCAGTGTTTCCGTCTCCTTCACTGCCAAAGCGGACTACAAAGATGTTTCCGCTAATATCCTTAAATTGAGCCTCCATGTGGAGACCCCAAGCCTTCTACATCGTTCTCCTGAGAGCATGAATGTTCATTGGTCTATTCCTATAGATTAAATAACTAGGCCTATATGAACTATCATACATCATATAATTGGATGGTTAGGAAAGTGGTTTTATCTTGGCTCACTTTGGATCAAGTTATGTTTGGTCTAGAAACATCTCAAAACTTGCCCAACATATCAAGAACTCCAATGAGACCATTCTTCTCCTGGACATGTTAGAACAATATATGCCTTTGAATACCAAGGAATGGAATGGAAGAGTTATCTTAAAGAGCCACATGAACAACTTGCTTAACTTTCAAAGCATATACCGTAAGCAAAGAGCCATAATTAGACGGGTGAAGTTTGGAGAAGGAAACATAAAAAAATTCCAGGCAAAAGAAACTATCAAGTACACAAATACCTAGATTGCCATGTTGAAGGATGTACAACAAACTGAACACCTTGATCATAATGCAAAGGTTGCAATTCCGTGGAGAGCCTATAAGAAGAGACTTGGTAGTACTTCTCCAACTTAAAAAAATATTCAATCTCTCTAGCATGCTCTCATCAAATATTTCTTTGGAAGAGCTTGATGCACCATTCTCAAAAAACGGAAAATGATGAGGTTGTTAAACATCTTCCTACTGATAAAGCTCCTAGTCCAGATGGTTTCAATGGGGCATTTTTGAAAACTTGTTGGCATATCATTTGTCAGGACTTTTGCTAGCTCATTGAAGATTTTTATAATGAGAAAGTGAACCTTCCACCCACAAACAACTCTTTCATTACTTTGATTCCAAAGAAAGAGAATCCTCTAACACCTCATGATTTTAGGCCCATTTCTCTACTAAACAGCTCCATCAAGATCATCACTGAGCTCCTGGCTAATAGGCTACAAAAAGTAATCCTCAAGCTTATTCATACAAATCAATAATGGATTTCTGAAGTCCAAGTCCATACCAGATTGTCTATCATGGGCATATGAGTACATTCACCAGTGCCAGCAGTCCAAGAAAGAAATACTAATCTTAAAACTTGGTTTTGCTAAAGCTTTTAATACGATTGAACATGACACTATATTACAAATTCTCTAGGCCACAGGCTTTAGCTCCAGATGGATTAACTGGATAAAATGATTTACACCACTGGATTGTCTTATGTCTCGTTGAATGGAGTGTCAGGGAAGCAATTCAAATGTGAAAGGGGAGTGAGGAATGGAGACCCCCTCTCACCACTCGTTTGTGTCCTATGAGCTGATCTACTTCACCCAGTTCTCAGTGAAGTAATGCATGCAAACATTATTCAAGCTCCTATCAACTCTCAGTCAAATCAAGATTACATAGTGATCCAGTTCGCCGATGAAATTCTGGTTCTCCCAGCCCAAGAAAGACAAATTGCACAAGTGAATAACCTGCTGTCGCATTTTGTGTGACGCCCGGATAATTAAGCTACAGTAAACCCTTCTAATGTTGCCACGTCATCACGATTACTGTTGCCAAACTCATGATGATTCAAATCCCGTTTGAATTCAAATTGAATTAAAGGCAAACAATAAAAGTTTTTCAAAATTTAAAACTAAAATGTTCGGGGTGAGCCAAATAAATCCTAAGTATTAAGGTGGAGTAACCAACATTTTTAAAAAGTATTTGAATGCGCTAAAATAAATAAAACAGCGACAAAAACAATAACTTAAATGCTTTTTCAATTAGTAAAGAATACAAGTTGCTTTACTTTTGTCCCAAACCTTTTGTGAGAACAATCAATTTTACAAATCTAATTTAGGAGTGGGTTTCATTTTTCTAAAACTATAAACTATTACACAAGTAAATGAAAACAATAAAGGAAAAATAAATAAAAGGGAAAATCAAAGCAAACAAAAAAAAGGGAAAAGCACCCTCCACTGGGCTCCGGCCCAGCTGGCCTGCCCAACTGGGCCAAGGCCCACCCCCACTCCCCCACTCGCCACCGACACCCACACCCCACTCCCACGCAAAATATCCCCCCCATCTTCCCCCGATTGGATCGGGATCGAGGAGGGGAGCCGACCGCCGCCGCCTGGAGAGCCACCTCGCCGGACGCTGTCACCTAAAGCCGCCCCCGACGCTGCCGAACCTCGTCGCCTTCTCCCCACCGTCGCTCGTCTCCGTCCTCCTCCTCGCCCCTCCCGTTGCCCCGAACCCTGCAACCTCCTGTGAGCCCCCTCTCCTCCTCTCCTCGCGTCGGTCGCCCACTCGTCGTCCCCGCGCTCACCTCGCAGTCGCACCCGCCTCTGCGTGGCCGCGCCCCGCCGCGGCTCCCGCACGCCCGCGCATGCCCTGTGCGCGCCACTTTGGCCATGGCCTCGCTCACCAGCGCCCGCACGCGCGCCGTTCGCCCTGGCCGCGCCCGCGCCCGTGACCCCGCACAGGCTTCGCTCACTGCCGCCGACCCCTGTCCCGCATCGCCACGGCGCTGCCGTCACCGCTGTTGCTCGCCCCCGCTCTGCTGTTCCTTCCCCGTGTGCTGCGCCGCCGCCTCATCCCTGCCTCCCGCTGCTCGCCGCCCCTGCCGCTCATCACCACCGCCGCTGGCCACTCCGCCACGCGCCGCGCCACCCGCGCCATGCTGCTGCAGCCTGCAGCCCGCCCCTCGCGTGACCCCCGCCGCCCTCGGTTGGCCTCGCCGGAGCCATTTTCGGCCGGCCTCGCCGCAGCCCCGGGCGTGCGCGCGAACGAACAGGTGCTGGGCACCTGTTGCGCCTGTGCCCGCTAACGCCAGCGTCTGCTAAAGCCCCTATGGGCCTATGACAGAGGGGCCCCGCCCACAGAATGTTAAAAAAAGAAGAATAAGAATAAAGAAAAAATAGAAATAAAATAAATAAATAAAACAATTAATTAACTAAATAATTAACTTAATTAATTCTGTTTAAATTAACTAATTAAGATTAATTAACCTAATAACTAGTTAACCTAATTAACTACTGTTAATTAGTCAAATGGGTCACTGACAGGTGGGACCCACCTGTCAGGTTGACCAGGTCAACTGCTGATGTCATGCTGACGTCAGCAGACACTATTCTAGATAATGTTGAATTAAATAATTAAATAAATCCTAAAAATGATTTAAATCTTTTAAAATTAATATAAAATAAACCGTAGCTCGGATGGAAAAACTTTGTACATGAAAGTTGCTCAGAACGACAAGACGAATCCGGATATGCAACCCGTTCGTCCCCCACGCATCCCTAGCATAGTGAACACATAACTTTCCCCCCTCCATTTCGTCTGTCTGAAAACGCGAAACACCGGGGATATTTTCCCGGATGTTTCCCCCCTTCATCGGTACCACCTCATACCGCGATAGGGCACACCTAGCTTCACGCTTTGTCATGTCATGCATCGTCATGCATCTGTTTGCTTAATATTTATTGTTTCTTCCCCCTCTTCTCTCGCTAGACACCGAGACCGACGCCGCTGCTACCTAGTACGACTACGGTGTTGACGACCCCTCTCTCTTACCAGAGCAACCAGGCAAGCCCCCCCTTTGATCACCAGATATCGCCTACTCTTCTCTCTACTTCTTGCATTAGAGTAGTGTAGCATGTTACTGCTTTTCGTTAATCCTATCCTGATGCATAGCCTGTCCTTGCTACTACTGTTGTTACCTTTACCTGCAATCCTAATGCTTAGTATAGGATGCTAGTTTATCATCAGTGGCCCTACATTCTTGTCCATCTGCAATGCTATACTATCGGGCCGTGATCACTCGGGAGGTGATCACGGGTATATGCTATATACTTTATACATGATACATGTGATGACTAAAGTCGGGTTGGCTCGAGGAGTACCCGCGGTTGATTCACGAATTGGGGGCTGGAAGGACATACTTTCCCGACGACCCTCCGTGTGGATCTTTGTGGCGAAGCGACAGGGCAGGTAGAGACCACCTAGGAGAGAGGTGGGCCTGGCCTTGGTCGGTGTTCGCGATTATTTCAAGATAACATGTTTAACGAGATCTTGGTATTTGATCTGAGGCTGGCCACTGGCCTATACGCACTAACCATCTACGCGGGGACAGTTATGGGCACTCGATGTCGTGGTATCAGCCGAAGCCTTCGTGACGTCAGCGATTGAGCGGCGCGCGCCGGATTGGACCGTAAGCCTGCTCTTGTATTAAGGGGGCTAGTTCTGCTTCCGGCCGCGTACGCAACGTGCAGGTGTGCAATGGGCGATGGGCCCAGACCCCTGCGCCATAGGATTTAGACCAGCGTGCTGACCTCTCTGTTGTGCCTAGGTAGGGCTGCGACGTGTTGATCTTCCGAGGCCGGGCATGACCCAGGAAAGTGTGTCCGGACAAAGGGGATCGAGCGTGTTGGGAAATGTGGTGCACCCCTGCAGGGAAGTTAATCTATTCGAATATCCGTGATCTTCGGTAACAGGACGACTTGGAGTTGTACCTTGACCTTATGAAAACTAGAACTGGTTACTTAATAAAACACACCCTTCCAAGTGCCAGATACAACCCGGTGATCACTCTCTAACAGGGCGACGAGGAGAGGATCGTCGGGTAGGATTGTGCTATGCGATGCTACTTGGTGAACTTACCATCTACTCTCTTCTACATGCTGCAAGATGGAGGTGGCCAGAAGCGTAGTCTTCGATAGGACTAGCTATCCCCCTCTTATTCCGGCATTCTGCAGTTCAGTCCACATATGATACCCTTATTCCCATTGATACCAATGCATACATTTGTAGTGTAGCTCCTTGCTTGCGAGTACTTTGGATGAGTACTCACGGTTGCCTTGCTCCCCTTTCCCCCCTTCCTATACCCGATTGTTGCGACCAGACGTTGGAGCCCAGGAGCCAGATGCCACCATCGACGACGACTCCTACTACACTGGAGGTGCCTACTACTACGTGCAGCCCGCTGATGGCGACCAGGAGTAGTTTAGGAGGATCCCAGGCAGGAGGCCTGCGCCTCTTTCGATCTGTATCCCAGTTTGTGCTAGCCTTCTTAAGGCAAACTTGTTTAACTTATGTCCGTACTCAGATTTTGTTGCTTCCGCTGACTCGTCTATGATCGAGCTCTTGTATTCGAGCCCTCGAGGCCCATGGCTTGCAATATGATGCTTGTATGACTTATTTTATTTGTAGAGTTGTGCTGTGATATCTTCCCGTGAGTCCCTGATCTTGATCGTACACGTTTGCGTGTATGATTAGTGTACGATTAAATCGGGGGCGTCACATTTTGCTGCTCAAACTGGACTTCAGATTACTACAAAAAAACATGTTTTGGTGCCCCTCAATGTGGGAGAAGCAAATCTGAATAAGTTACTTGGATTCTTAGGGTGCAAGATGGGAACTTTTCCATTTACTTATCTTGATCTCCCACTGAGTGATCACATGCTTAAAAATGAAGACTTCACTCCCATTTGTCAAACAATTGAGAGAAGACTCTGTGGAGTCTCTACCATGCTAGGATATGATGGCAAGCTTCAACTCATCAAATCAGTTTTTGCAGCCCTACTAATCTTCTTCACATGTACCCTTGCTCTTCCTGCTGGAATCATTGAAAAGTTAAATAAACACATCATGCAATTTCTATGGAGGAAGTATGGACAAGAGATATCTGGCCCTGCTCTAATTACTTGGGATAAGGTCTCCCAACCAAAAAATCTTGGTGGTCTAGGGATCTTGGATCTGGCTGTTCATAACAAAGCATTGCTCATGAAAAATCTACACAAGTTCTTTAGCAGAGCAAATCTTCCCTGGTTCAACATGATTTGGGACCGCTACTACTCATTTGACTTGTCGGAAGAAGGAACGGTGGGTTCATGTCGGCGTTCTGGGACCGGGGGTACCCAGACTTGCCTGCCTGCGGCCCGTGGTGTGGCTCCATCAACGGCCCGGTATGGTCCAGCTTCAGCAACAACAACTCAGGACCCTCGCGATGGGCCAAGCCTCGCGAGGCGGACGACACCAAGACCTCCCTAGGGGCAGCCTCACTAGTCTGACTCCCAAGGATCGGAGATATCTATGCAAGGGGCCCCTCGCGAGGTTCACGTGACGTGAGCCATGACGACCAAGGCCAGACGGGCGCCAACGGGTGCAGTGTACCAGTTTCCTCTTTGGTGCTAAAGAGGCAAGCGCAGGCGCGGGTTCCTGAGGCATCAAGCAAAGGTTTCCATATCGGTGCAACAAGACCAAGACCAGTAGGACGGAGGTCATAGCGGAGCCCACAACAGCGTCACCAGTAGAGCCTTTGGCAGGCGAAGACCACCTTTTGTCGGGATAGCTTGTACTAGTTGTCCCCTTCAAACTTGGCCGTTGTGGGATCCCTTCCTGCCTAAACATTTGGGAAGAGGACCAAGGCCACTATAAATAGGACTTAGCCACCACCATAGAGGGGGGTCGGATTCATTCCACCCTGACGAGTGCACCAGCTCATCTAGCTCAAGAACACCTCATCTCCGGAGGTTGTTCATCCCTTGTACTAGTTCATACTCAGCCCCTCGAGGCAATCCACCCACACAGTGGAATAGGGTATTACACCGCAAGGTGGCCTGAACCAGTATAAACCCCCGTGTCTCTTGTTCTTTGGGTCCGTCAAGCTAGGCCGTGGAATCGTTGAGCATGCGAGTCAGGGAGAGAGTGTTCTTCGTGCGCACCCCAGAGTTCGAACCTCACAAGGGTTTGCCGGAACCCGTAATCTGACATTTGGCGCGCCAGGTAGGGGTGCTCCGGAGCTCCGCCTCTCCGCTTGTTCCGCCCCTCCGCCCACTTCGTCTCTCCGTTCGACTCTCATGGCGGGCGCTGCTACCTCTTGAGCTTGCGTTGGATTTCCCCGAAGAGGAAAGGATGATGCAGCAGAGTAGCATAAGTATTTCCCTCAGTTTTTGAGAACCAAGGTATCAATCCAGTAGGAGGCTACGCTCAAGTCCCTCGTACCTGCACAAAACAATAGCTACTCGCAACCAACGCGATTAGGGGTTGTCAATCCCTTCACGGTCACTTACGAGAGTGAGATCTGATAGATATAATATTTTTGGTATTTTTGGTATAAAGATGCAAAGTAAAAAGTAAAAAGCAAAGTAAAAACAAAGCAAGATTAAAGTGATGGAGATTGGTATGATGAGAATAGACCCGGGGGCCATAGGTTTCACTAGTGGCTTCTCTCAAGAGCATAAGTATTCTACGGTGGGTGAACAAATTACTGTTGAGCAATTGACATAATTGAGCATAGTTATGAGAATATCTAGGCATGGTCATGTATATAGGCATCACGTCCGTGACAAGTAGACTGAAATGATTCTGCATCTACTACTATTACTCCACTCATCGACCGCTATCCAGCATGCATCTAGAGTATTAAGTTAAAAACAGAGTAACGCCTTAAGCAAGATGACATGATGCAGAGAGATAAATTCATGCAATATGAAATAAACCCCATCTTGTTATCCTCGATGACAATGATGCAATACGTGCCTTGCTGCCCCTTCTGTCACTGGGAAAGGACACCGCAAGATCGAACCCAAAGCTAAGCACTTCTCCCATGGCAAGAACTACCAATCTAGTTGGCCAAACCAAATGGATAATTCGAAGAGACTTGCAAAGATAACCAATCATAATAAAAGAATTCAGAGAAGATTCAAATATTATTCATAGATAGACTTGATCATAAACCCACAATTCATCGGTCCCAACAAACACACCGCAAAAAGAAGATTACATCGAATAGATCTCCACAGGAGAGGGGGAGAACTTTGTATTGAGATTCAAAGAGAGAGAAGAAGCCATCTAGCTACTAACTATGGACCTGAAGGTCTGAGGTAAACTACTCACACTTCATCGGAGAGGCTATGATGATGTAGAAGCCCTCCGTGATGACGGCCCTCCTCCGGCGGAGCTCCGGAACAGGCCCCAAGATGGGATCTCGTGGATACAGAAAGTTGCGGCGGTGGAATTAGGTTTTTGGCTCCGTATCTGTTCGTTTGGGGGTACGTAGGTATATATAGGAGGAAGAAGTACGTCGGTGGAGCATCGAGGGGCCCACGAGGCAGGGGGCGTGCCCTAGGGGGGGCCCCCACCCTCGTGACCGCCTCTTTTGTTCCTTGGCGTAGGGTCCAAGTCTCCTGGATCACGTTCGGTGAGAAAATCACGTTCCCGAAGGTTTCATTCTGTTTGGACTCCGTTTGATATTCCGTTTCTTCGAAACACTGAAATAGGCAAAAAACAACAATTCTGGGCTGGGCCTCCGGTTAATAGTTTAGTCCTAAAAATAATATAAAAGTGGAAAATAAAGCCCAATATAGTCCAAAACAGTAGATAATATAGCATGGAGCAATAAAAAATTATAGATACGTTGGAGACGTATCAGGCGCCGCCCCACCAGCTGGATCGACGGGCGTGCGCAGAGGCACCATGGGCCTCCGAGCCTTCACCCCCACCTTACAAAAGGTGCAGTGGCCGCACAAGTTCAAGCCGGATATGCCGCCTCGCTACGATGGCGCGGCGGATCCAGCAGCCTTCCTGCTGGTGTATGAGGAGGCCGTTCGGGAAGCGGGAGGCGATGACAAGGTCATGGCCAACTGGTTTCCCATGGCCCTAGACGGCGTGCCGCGCACCTGGCTGCTCATCCTGCTAGGATCCTCAATGGCCTCCTGGGAAGAGCTGTGCGGTCTCTTCGTCGCGCGCTTCACGGCACCAGTTCCCCTCGCCGTTGCAGCCATCCTCGGCGACTCGCAGGCACTGCCCTCAGATCGCGACGTCAAGCAGTTGTTCCGTCAAATGGGCCCCGCCTCTATACAGCAGGGACCTCCCCGAGATGGGCGGCGCCCAAGGCCGACCTCACCTTCAACTCGGGGGACCATCCGGCGACCACCACCGGCTCGGGCGCGCTCCCGATGCTTTGCACACCCATCATCTGCAACATGGCGGTAACCAAGACCCTCATCGACGGCGGGGCTAGCCTCAACGTGCTCTTTGTGGAAGCTTTCAGCTTGCTCCACATACCGCACGACCGGCTCCGTCACACCAAGCCCTTCTCTGGAGTTGGCGGTGGTTCCACCAGCCCCCTAGGGCAGATCCGCCTCCCCGTCACCTTCGGCACCCGTGATAACTACCGCACTGAGCTTATCAACTTCGACATCGCTCGCATCAGCCTCCCGTACAACGCCATCCTCGGGTACCCAGCCCTGGCTCAGTTCATGGCAGCAACTCACCCTGCATACAACCTCATGAAGATGCCGGGGAGCAACGGCGTCCTCACCGTGACTGGAGACACCAAGGAGGCCCTGACGGCCCTCAAGCTCGCCTTCAGGGCCGCGGTGGCGGCGCACCCCGCAGGTGAAGCAGCACTTGGGGCCCAGGGGGCTGCGCCGGCGAAGAAGAAGCAGTTATTCTCGCAAGATCGGGCCAACACGAAGCAAGTACTGCTCGACGATGATGGGGCCTCGGGAGCCACCTTCACCATAGGCGCCAACCTCAACCCGGACCAAGAAGAGGCACTGGTGAAATTCCTGCGCGCGAACAAGGAGGTATTCACCTGGGAGCCCAAGCGGCTGGTGGGGGTCCCAATGGGAGTAATCGAGCACCACTTGAGGGTGTGCCCCAATGTGCGCCCAGTGAAGTAGAAGGCGCGACAATAGTCCACAGAGAAGTAGTCCTTCATCGTCCAGGAAACCCGCAAGCTACAGGCGGCGGGTGTCATCCGCGAAGTCCGATACCCGGAGTGGCTGGCAAACCCCATCATCGTGCCCAAGAACGGCGGGAAGGAACGCATGTGCGTCGACCTCACCAACCTCAACAAGGCCTTCCCTTAGGACCCGTTCCCGCTTCCACGCATCGATCAGATCATCGACTCCACCGCCGAGTGCGACCTGTTGTGTTTCCTAGATGCCTTCTCAGGTTACCACCAGATCAAGATGGCGGTGGAGGACGTAGAGAAGACGGCATTATTAACCCCGTGCGGGGTGTACTGCTACACCTGCATGCCGTTTGGGCAGCGTAACGCTGGGGCGACCTTCCAGTGGCTGATGCACATCGCTCTAGGCCAACAGCTCCGGAGGAATGCTGAAGCCTACATCGACGACATTGTGGTAAAATCTCGGGAGGCTAGGACCCTCATTCAGGATCTGGAGGAGACTTTTGCCAGCCTGCGCAAGGTAGATCTGCGGCTCAACCTGGAAAATGCGTGTTCGGCGTCCCCTCCGGCAAGCTGCTGGGTTTCCTCGTGTCGCACAGGGGATCGAGGCGAACCCAGAGAAGGTCAAAGCAATAGAAGACATGAGCCCGCCGCAGACTCTCAAGGACATGCAAAAACTCGCGGGCTGCGTAACCTCACTTGGGCGCTTTGTCTCCAAGGTGGGGGAGCGCGCCCTCCCGTTCTTCAAGCTGATGAAGAAGAAGGGCCCATTCGAGTAGACTCTGGAGGCCGACGTGGCATTTCAAGACCTCAAGAGATACCTAACCAGCCCACCGGTGATGGTGGTGCCTCGTTCTCTCGAGCCTCTGGTGCTTTACCTGACCGCCACACCTCATTCCGCTAGCGCAGCGCTGGTGGTCGTCCGGGAGGAGCGCCAGGCCAAGAGCCTGCCACCCGACGCCGTGCATCCGGTCAGGATGGTGCAGCACTAGGACGGCGCCCCTGAAGCCACATCAGAGCCAGCAGATGATCGGGCACCACAAGACGGCGCTCCTGAGGCCGCGGTAGCCCCGATAGGCGACCGAACTCCAGAGGTCCCCCAGCCTTAGGGAGCGCCCCAGCCTCAGGAGATCTCGGACTCCACCAACACTTCTGCCCTCGTCGAACACCTGGTGTACTTCGTCAACACGGTGTTGTGAGACGCGCGGGCACGCTACCCCATGCCGCAGAAGCTTCTGCTCGTGCTCCTCGTGGCCTCGCGCATGTTACGCTACTACTTTCAAGGCCACCCCATCAAGGTCGTGTCAGCTTACACGCTGGAGAGGGTACTTCGAAGCCCCAACGCAGCGGGGAGGGTCGCTGAGTGGAACATCGAGCCGCAGGCCTTCCAGCTAGAGTTCAGCACCACCAGGGTCATCAAGGGAGCCGCGCTCGCTGACTTCGTGGCGGAATGGACTGATGCTCTAGGGCCCGAAGCAGGCGAGGATCAGTCTCTCTCGCCGGGGAGCGAAGCACCAGACGGTTGGGTCATGTACTTCGACGGCGCCTTCGTGTGCCAGGGCGCGGGGGCTGGAGCTGTGCTCATTTCGCCCACCCAGGACAAGCTCTACTACACGGTGCAGATCTGCTTCCAGCGGGGGGAGAAGGTCTCCAACAACATCACGGAAAACGAAGGGTTGATCACCGGCCTTAAGGCTGCGGCGGCCCTAGGTGTGAAGTGCCTCACCATCAAGGGCGACTCCCAGCTCCTCGTCAACTTTTCCAACAAGGTGTATGAGCCGAAGGACGAGCACATGGAGGCGTACCTCGCGGAGGTACGCAAAATGGAGAAGCAACTCTTGGGCCTAGAACGGTAGCATGTGCCCCACGGCACAAACAAGGAAGCTGATGATATCACCAAGAGGGCATCAAGGCGTCAGCCCCAAGAGCCCAGTCAGGGAGTCCTGGACTAAGGGGTCCTCGGGCGTCTGACCTATTAGACATGGGTCGGACTGATGGGCTGTGAAGATACAAAGGCCGAAGACTCTACCCGTGTCCGGATGGGACTCTCCTTGGTGTGGAAGGCAAGCTTGGCGACCAAATATGAAGATTCCTTTCTCTGTAACCGACCTTATGTAACCCTAGATCCCTCCTGTGTCTATATAAACCGGAGGGCTAGGTCTGTAGATATATCCTCATAATCATAGTCAGACAGGCTAGACTTTTAGGCTTTAGCCATTACGATTTTGTGGTAGATTAACTCTTGTAACACTCATATTCATCAAGATCAATCAAGCAGGAAGTAGGGTATTACCTCCATAGAGAGGGCCCGAACCTGGGTAAACATTGTGTCCCCCGTCTCCTGTTACCATCGACCTTAGACGCACAGTTCGAGACCCCCTACCCGAGATCCGCCGGTTTTGACACCGACATTGGTGCTTTCATTGAGAGTTCCACTGTGCTGTCGTCAAAAGGTTTGATGGCTCCTTCAATCATCTACAACGACATTGTCCAAGGGGAAGTCTTCCTCCCCGGACAGATCTTCGTGTTCGGCGGCTTTGCACTGCGGGCCAACTCGCTTGGCCACTAGAGCAGGTCAAAAGCTACGCCCTTGGCCACCAGGTCAGATTTGGAAGCTTGAACTACGTCACGGATATCCGTGGAGACTTGATCTTCGACGGATTCGAGACCACGGCAGCCGCTCCCTGCCACCATGATGAACATGACGTAAATCTGTCATCGGTCCATACGCAGGAGATAGTACCTGTAGCTGCTCTGGCCCTAGATCCGGAGCAGATGACGCCATCCGAAGACGGGAAGCTCAACCCCGCCGCGGAAGCCGCAGACTCAGTGACGTTGGAGCTGCACACAGACTTAACTTCAAGTGACATCTATGTCACCGGAACCATGGACTCGTCTCCGGCTACAGGTTCCGAATCTTGTGCGTCCGTGCACGTCGAGCTTTATCGATCATCGATCGTCGAATTCAGCTCCGTGGACATCTTCCGACACTCTCCCTTGGGCGACGTGTTAAACTCATTAAGAGCACTATCCTTAGCGGGGGGCCCACAACCAAATTGTATCCGCTTTGAACCGGAGGCTGATGACAGAGAATTTCGCTTCCCACCCACCACCCACTTCGTAGCCACTGTCGAAGACTTAACTGACATGCTTGATTACGTCTCCGACGACATTGACTGTATGGATGAGGAGGCCGGAGAAGAAGAGGCTCAAAATACGCCGTTTACCAGACGCTGGACGGCCACTTCCTCGTATGATGTATACATGGTGGATGCACCAAAAGAGAATAGCGGCGATGACAAGGAAGATCAAGTTGAGGATAAACCTCCCGAGATACAATCAAAGCACCAGCGTCAGCGGTGCCGCTCTAAGTCACACCGCAGCAAAACAACAACACCGGCACAGGAGAAGATAACACTCCAGAAGGTGCCGAAGACAACGAAGACCCCGTTGATGCAACTGCTGAACAGGATGAACGGGAAGATGGGCCAGTTAGCCCTGGTAAACAGGCCACACACGAAGACTCAGAGGACAGTAATTATGTTTCGCTCTCCGAGGATGAGGCGAGCCTCGGCAGCGAGGATTTTACCGTGCCTGAGGAACCTTAGGAGCAGGAGCGCTTTAAGCGCCGGCTAATAGCCACTGCAAGGAGCCTGAGAAAGAAACAACAACAGATTCAAGCTGACCAAGATCTGCTCAATGATAGATGGACTGATGTCCTAGCAGCCGAACAATACGGCCTCAAGTGCCCAGCCAAAATTTACCCAAAGCGCAAATTGCTACCTCAGTTCGATGACGAGGCGCCGGAGCCCATACCATCACCGCACAATGCGGCTAATCGACCACCATGCGGTCGGGACAAAGCGGCAACTCAAGCCGAACACCAGCCCACCCCACCTCACCGTAAAGGCAGAGACAACACAGCTCGTGGTCACACATATGACCTTCGACAGGACCTGGACAATAGAGCAGGACATACTAGATCGATCTACGGATCGCAAGGACGTGACGAAGGCTATCTATTCGGACGTGACAAACCAGTCACACCCAAGCCGAAAACCGTAGACGGACTCCATCGGAGCTACGTCACAATGTGGCCCAACATAGAGGCGCCGCACACCCTCTTTTCTTCACAGACGAAGTAACGGAGCACGAATTCCCAGAAGAGTTTAAACTCGTGAATATCGAATCATATGATGGAACAACTGATCCCGTGGTATGGATCGAGGATTTCCTTCTCCATATCCACATGGCTCGCGGAGATGACCTTCATGCCATCAAATACCTCTCATTAAAACTCAAAGGTCCAGCTCGACACTGGTTAAACAGTCAGCCCGAAAACTCTATTGGCAGCTGGGAGGATTTGGAAGACGCCTTCCTCGACAACTTCCAAGGTACATATGTCCGGGCACCAGACGCCGATAACTTAAGCCATATAGTTCAACAGCCCAGAGAGTTAGCCAGGAAGCTCTGGACTAGGTTCTTAGTTAAAAAGAACCAAATCGTCGACTGTCCGGACGCGGAAGCCCTAGTGGCCTTCAAACACAGCGTCCGGGACAAGTGGCTCGCCCGCCACATCGGTCAAGAAAAAACAAAATCCATGTCAGCCCTTACCGCTCTGATGACCCGCTTTTGCGCGGGAGAAGACAGCTGGCTCGCTCATAGAAGCAACAGCGCCAGTGATCCGGGAACTTCCAAAGTCCGAGATGGCAATGGAAAACCACGACGGAGCAAACACAAACGTCGTAATGATAAAGAAAGAATGCACGACACAGCGGTCCACGCTGGATTCAGTGGCTCCAAACCCGGTCAATGGAAAAAGCCATTCAAGGCAAACAGAGAAGGATCATCCAATTTAGACAAGATATTGGATCGGCCCAGCCAGATTCATGGCAACCCCGATAAACCAGCTAATCACACCAACAGAAGCTGTTGGGTCTTCAAGCAGGCCGACAAGCTCAACGCCGAACACAAGGGGAAGAGGCCGCCTAGTGATAGCGATGACGAAGAAACTCACCAACCTAATACCGGGGGTCAGAAGCAATTTCCCCTTGAGGTAAAAACAGTGAACATGGTATACGTGACACACACACACCCCTACAGGGGAGCGTGAGAAGCACTCCCTCCGGACGGAGGATCATGCTATGTTTCCTTCAGCCAGAGTACAAAGTGGTCTTATTAAACCGCATACCTTGTCGGCCATTAAGCCGCCGGTCTCCATTCAGCAGAACCGACCAATTCTGGAGCTGGACTAGCAGTTCGTCTTCGAGGAGCGGCTCTTCAAGCCTTTAGCGCCCCCTCCGACTATGGAGCCTATGCCACCTCAGGAGGAGCTCCCCCCGCCACCAACCTCAGGAGCTCCCGCCTGCGGCCCGACCTCAGGAGCGCGCCTGCTCCTCGCACTTGAACCCCAGGAGGGGTGCTGGACTGAAGAATTTGAGGTGTACCTGCTGCAAGAGGCCCTGCCGGAGGAGGAGGACACGGAGCGCATAGCTCGGCAGGCTATAACTTACTACATCCGGGATGGTGAGCTATACCGAAAGCAACCGAATGATGTTTTCTTGCAATGCATCTCCAGGGAGCAGGGGAATGAACTATTAGCTGACATACACGGCAGAAACTGCAGGCATCATTTGTCGTCGCGCACCTTGGTGGGCAAGGCATTCCGCAGCGGATTCTACTAGCCCACGACACTCAGCGACGCAACCGAGCTGGTGAAATCCTACGAGGCCTGCCAGTTCCATGCCAAGCAAATCCACCAGCCTGCTCAGGGCCTCCAGACCATCCCAGTCTCGTGGCCGTTTGCGGTCTGGGGGCTGGATATCCTGGGTCCATTCCCTTGAGCACCTGGGGGCTACCGCTACCTTTACGTTGCCATTGACAAGTTCACCAAGTGGGCGGAGGTGGAAGTCGTCTGCACCATCCCAGCCGGCTCCGCCGTCAAGTTCATCAAGGGCCTCGTGAGCCGGTTCGAAGTCCCTAATCGCATCATCACCAACAACGGCTCATAGTTCACTAGCAATCACTTCAGATATCTTGGAACGCAGATATGCTACGCCTTGGTGGTGCACCCCAGAAGCAATGGCCAAGCTGAGCGCGCCAATGCGGAGGTCCTGAGAGGCCTCAAGACAAGGACCTTCAAGAGGAAGCTCGAGGCCTGTGGCAGGGGCTGACACGACAAGCTCCAATCTATGCTGTGGTCCATCCGCACCATCGCCACCAAGCCAATGGGCGAGACTCCGTTCTTCCTCGTCTATGGAGCTGAAGCGGTTCTCCCTCACAAGGTCAAGCATTGCTCCGCGTGGGTCCTGGCGTTCGACGAGGCGCGTCAGGACGCCATGCGGGGGGTGGACCTCGTGCCGGGGGAGGAACGCCGCTGCCAAGCCTCGTTCCGTGTGGCAAGGTACCAGCAGGCACTGCGGCGGTACCACTGCCGCAACATCTGCTCCAGGATGCTCGAGGTGGGTGATCTCGCGCTGAGGCGAGTGCTCTCCAGGGAAGGGTTGCATAAGCTCTCACCCATGCGGGAGGGCCCGTTTAGGATTGCCCGCGTCTCCAGGCCTGGTGAGGGAGTCCTGGATTAGGGGGTCTCCGGACAGCCGGCTATATCCTGTGGCTGGACTGTTGGACTATGAAGATACAAGATTGAAGACTTCGTCTCGTGTCCGGATGGGACTCTACTTGGCGTGGAAGGCAAGCTAGGCAGTACGGATATGGATATCTCCTCCTTTGTAACCGACCTTGTGTAACCCTAACCCCCTCCGGTGTCTATATAAACCGGAGGGTTTTAGTCCATAGGACAACATACAATCATACCATAGGCTAGATTTTAGGGTTTAGCCTCTCCGATCTCGTGGTAGATCAACTCTTGTAATACTCATATCATCAAGAATAAATCAAGCAGGACGTAGGGTTTTACCTCCATCAAGAGGGCCCGAACCTGGGTAAAACATCGTGTCCCCTGCCTCCTGTTACCATCCACCTTAGACGCACAGTTCGGGACCCCCTACCCGAGATCCGCCGGTTTTGACACCGACATTGGTGCTTTCATTGAGAGTTCCTCTATGTCATTGCCATTAGGCTTGATGGCTCCTTCAATCATCGATAGCGATGCAATCCAGGGTGAGACTTTTCTGCCTGGACAGATCTTCATATTCGGCAGCTTCGCATTGCGGGCCAACTCGCTTGGCCATCTGGAGCAGATTGAAAGTTACGCCCTTGGCCACCAGGTCAGGTTTGGAAGCTTAAACTACACGGCCGATATCCGCGGAGACTTGATCTTCGACGGATCCGAGCCCCTGCCTTGTGCGCCACATGACCACGATGAGTACGATTTAGCTCTACCATCGGACAGTGTTCAGAAGATCGCACCAGCAACCACTCCGACCCTCAATTCGGAACCAGTCGCGCCATCCATGGACGGGTTGATAGACCCCGCCACGGAAGCCGTACCCTCAGCGGCGATCGAGCCGAATATCGACCTTACCTTTCATGAGAGCCGTGTTGCCAAACTGCCAGATCCTTCTCCGACCACAGACTCCGAACCGCCTGTGCCCGTGCCTACCGAATCCGGCCGGGCGCCGATCATGGAGTTCACCTCCGCGGATATTTTTCAGCACTCGCCCTTTGGCGACATACTGAACTCATTAAGGTCTCTCTCCTTGTCAGGAGAGTCCTGGCCGAACTACGTCCGGCAGGATTGGGATGCAGATGACGAAGAAATTCGCCGCCCACCCACCACCCACTTAGTAGCCACTGTCGATGACTTAACCGACATGCTCGACTTCGATGGTATGGGCGACGATGCGGGAGGTGAAGAGGAACCACTGCCCACAGGGCACTAGACAGCCACCTCAACATATGACATATACATGGTGGACACACCCAAAGAAGGCAATGGCGACGGGACAACGGAGGATGACCCCTCCAAGAGGCAACCCAAGTGCCGGCGTCAGCGGCGCCGCTCTAAGTCCCACCAAGGCAAAAGCGGTGATACCGGCACCGGAGATAATAGCACTCCGGACAGTGCCTGAGACAACAACAATCCCCTCCAGCAAGATTTAGAGCAGGAGGATGGAGAAGCCAGCCCTCCTGAGAGAGCGGCAGATGGAGAGGCGGAGGATGATAATTACATGCCTCCCTCCAAAGACGAGGCAAGCCTCGATAATGACGAATTCGTTGTGCCAGAGGATCCCGTCAAACAAGAGCGCTTCAAGCGCCAGCTTATAGCCATGGCAAATAGCCTTAAGAAAAAGTAGCAGCAGCTTCAAGCTGATCAAGATTTGCTAGCTGACAGATGGACTGAAGTCCTGGCGGCCGAGGAATATAAACTCGAACGCCCCTCCAAGAGTTACCCAAAGTGCAGGTTGCTACCCCGACTGGAGGAGGAAGCACCGAAACCTACATCCCCGGCGTATGACGCGGCTGATCGGCCACCTCGTGGCCGCGACAGAGAGGCATTCCAGCCAAAAGCTCAGCCCGCACCCCGACGCCATTCAAATAAAAAGGCATGGGGAAATACGCCAGACCTGCGAGATGTATTGGAGGCAAAGCAAAACATGCAAGATCGATCTACGGATCACGAGGGAGCGCCACTATGCGAGACGATAATCGTCACACCGGATACAGTAAAAGTAAGTCCGGCCGGGCCGAACACAGCGGGCAAGACTCATTTGAGCTGCGTCGCGATATAGCCCAGTACAGAGGCGCCGCACACCCCTTATGCTTCACAGACGAAGTAATGGATCATCAAATCCCAGAGGGTTTCAAACTCGTAAATATAGAATCATACGACGACACAACAGATCCTGTGGTATGGATCGAGGATTTCCTCCTACACATCCACATGGCCCGCGGTGATGACCTACACGCCATCAAATACCTCCCACTCAAACTCAAAGGACCAGCTCGACATTGCCTCAACAACTTGCCAGCAGAGTCCATTGGCTGTTGGGAAGATTTGGAAGCCACATTCCTTGACAACTTTCAGGGCACTTATGTGCGACCACCAGATGCCGATGACTTGAGCCACATAATTTAGCAACCATAGGAATCGGCCAGGCAATTCTGAACATGGTTCCTAACAAAGAAAAATCAAATCGTCGACTGTCCGGATGCAGAGGCCCTAGCAGCTTTTAATCACAACATCCGTGACGAATGGCTCGCCCGGCACCTTGGCCAGGAAAAGCCAAAATATATGGCAGCCCTCACAACACTCATGACCCGCTTTTGTGTGGGAGAGGACAGCTGGTTGGCTCGCAACAATAACATATCAAAGAACCATGGTACTTCGGATACCAAGGACGGCAACGGCAGGTCACGTCGCAACAAACATAAGCGCCGCATTAACAGCGACAATACTGAGGATACAACAGTCAATGCCGGATTCAAAGGCTCTAAACCCGATCAGCAGAAAAAGCCATTCAAAAGAAACACTCCGGGACCGTCCAGTTTGGACCGTATACTCGATCGCTCGTGTCAAATACACGGCACCCCCGACAAGCTAGCCAACCACACCAACAAGGATTGTTGGGTGTTCAAGCAGGCCGGCAAGTTAAATGCCGAAAACAAAGATAAAGGGTCACATAGCGATGACGAGGAGGAGCCCCGACAGCCTAACACCGGAGGACAGAAGAGGTTCCCCCCACAAGTGCGGACAGTGAACATGATAAACGCAACCCATATCCACAAGAGGGAGTAGAAGCGTGCGCTCAGGGACGTATATGCGTTGGAGCCAGTCGCCCCAAAGTTCAACCCATGGTCCTCCTGTTCGATCACCTTCGATCGCAGGGACCACCCCACTAGTATCCGTCATGGCGGATTCGCCGCACTGGTCCTAGACCCAATCATCGACGGATTTCACCTCACTCGAGTCCTTATGGATGGCGGCAGCAGCCTGAACCTGCTTTATCAGGACACAGTGCGCAAAATGGGTATAGACCCCTGAAGGATCAAACCCACAAAAACGACCTTTAAAGGCATCATACCTGGTGTAGAGGCCCATTGCACAGGCTCAGTCACACTGGAAGTGGCCTTCGGATCCCCGAATAACTTCCGAAGCAAAGAGTTAATCTTTGACATAGTCCCGTTCCGCAGTGGCTACCATGCATTGCTCGAGCGAACCGCATTTGCGAGATTCAATGCGGTACCGCATTATGCATATCTCAAGCTCAAGATGCCAGGACCTCAGGGGGTCATCACAGTCAATGGAAACACGGAGCGCTCTCTCCACACGGAGGAGCACACTGCGACCCTCGCAGCAAAAGCGCAAAGTAGCCTCTTAAGGCAATCCACTAGTTTGGCGATTAAGGACCCGGACACCTTCAAGCGCACCCGGAGTAATCGGCAACAGGACCGCCTGGCACGTCCCGAGCTCGCATAGCAATGCGGCCCCCACCCCGGTCACAGCCAAATGGCGAAATCCGTGCCATGCGTACATAATTACGCATTAAAAATACCATGGGCACAGGTGTGGAGGGGGGCACGACTACGGCATGCTCCAAGACGCGGCTTAAACCGCACTAGGGGCTTCCCGCATTGTTATTTTTCTCTTTCAGGACTTTAATCTCCGGAAGCCCTATCCGGCAGCATGATTGCCGAACACATGATGCAGCAACCAAGGAGGTAGAAAGCTACGTCACACCACGGAACTCCCAGGTGGATTACGATAACGAGTGAAATACTTGCTTTAATACTATTCCTCAGCTTGCCCTTGGAAGGGACATGTCAAACAGTCCTACTTTTTGCTTATCGCACTACTTGTATCATTCTGCTTTAACGCACCTTTTTGAATAAACAATGCATAGCATTAAGACTATTATTGCATTCTTCCTTTATATATATATATGTTCATTCATGACATCTAGCACCCGTACACTCTGGTACGGCCAATACACTAGGGGCTTAAGCATACCCCATAATATGGCGTGAGAAGTCCGAACACTTTCGACAGTGCGGCACCCCGAACTTATAGCATTATATGCATCAGCTCTGAATCATGTCTTGGGTCAATAGTTGGGTTTGCCCGGCTCCCATGTTTTGGTACCTTATGTTCTGCTATATCTGCTAAGGTAGCACCGGGAGAACTACTGTGATTGTGCCCCGGTTCTGCTGGGCTAAGCACCTCAGTAGAGAAAGCTAAAACTGACTGTCATGATAAGGTGAGAGACTGGTCGCTGTTCGAGAGGTTTCAAGTCCCTAAAGACTTATGCCGCTTAGAGCGAGGAGTCGGCCCTGTCCGGCTTAAGGCGTGTATAGCGCCCCGAATTCGGCCTTCAGAATACTAGGGGCTTCGCCAAAATTTAAAATTATAGAAATCTATGGCTAAGTGAGAGTGATAACGCATTATAGTCCGATTGCCTTGTTCGTTGTGCTGAGCTCCTCCCTCGAAGGACCCAAAAATGGGAACAAGAATGCTCAGGTTTATCCCGAACACCCCAGCACTCGTGGCGTGGGGGCAGAAGCCGATGACTAGCCATCTCTCAGATTTGATAAACAGCCAAACAGAAGGTAATATTTTTAATTCAAACAAGCGTTGCATAGCGCATATGAACAAGTTTTCATAATACAGGATTACACGAGCAAGTTTATTCAAATATTACATCTTTCGCACACTCGTCCGCTACAAGACGGGCACCCTTTAGGACACCCTCATAGTACATCTTGGGGTGGCGATGCTCCTTGCCCTGTGGCGGCCCTTCCTTCACCAGCTTCACGGCGTCCATCTTGGCCCAGTGCACCTTCGCACGGGCGAAAGCCTGGCGTGCACCTTCGATGCAGACGGACCGCTTGATGACTTCCAGCCGTGGGCAGGCATCCACAAGCCGCCTCACCAGGCCGAAGTAGCTGTTGGGAAGGGCGTCGCCAGGCCACATCCGGACTATAAAGCCCTTCATGGCCTGTTCGGCCGCCTTGTGTAGCTCGACCAGTTGCTTCAACTGGTCGCTCAGAGGCATCGGGTGTTCGGTCCCAGTATACTGAGACTAGAACAGCTTCTCCGTTGAGCTTCCCTCCTTGGCCTGGTAAAACTGTGCGGCATCCGACATGCGGCAGGGCAAATCTGCGAATGCTCCTGGAGAGCTCCGAACTCATGTAAGTAACAAGTAATTTACTTTCACATGCTTGCTTTGCATATTGAATGCCTTACCCGCCGCTATCTTCTTCATCGCATCAATCTCCTGGAGGGCCTTTTGGGCTTCAGCCTTGGCACTCTTTGCACTCTCAAGGGCCGCGGCAAGCTCGGACTCTCACGTCTTCAAGTCAAGCTCCAACGCCTCGTGCTTCGTCACGAGAGCGTGGAGCTCTTGCTTCACCTCGCCCACCCGTGCCTCTTGTTTTTCCCGCTCAGTGCGCTCCTGGGCCGCTTTGTTTTCGGCCTCGGATAGCGCTTGCTTCAGGGTTGCCACTTCAGTCGTGGCCCCTGCCAAATTAAAGATGATCCTGTCATTTTGCAATCACATCCTTTTTGTATATATACATATCTATAGACTAGGTATTACTTACCTTTGTTCTCCTCGAGCTGCCTCTTAGCAAGGATGAGCTCTTTCTCGGACCCCTCGAGGTCCTGCTTCAGTGCGGCGACCTCCGCAGTCAGTGCGGCAGAGGTCAGCAGCGAAGCCTGCATACGCATACAGATATACTAGTATTAGACTCCTGCAGATATTATTTGATCCTCTATTCGGCTTTTCTTTGTGAACACCAAACATAGCATCAGGGGCTACTGTCTATGCGGTAATAATTTTCCTATATTTCAAATACTTACCTCAAAGCCTGTTAGAAGGCTGGCACAGGCTTCAGTCAGTCCGCTCTTGGCGGACTGAACCTTCTGGATCACCGCACTCATAATAGTGCGGTGCTCTTTGTCGATGGAAGCGCTATGAAGCACTCCCAGCAGATTGTCTGGTGCCTCTGGATGGACAGAGGTCACCAGCACGGGCGTCTTGCCCCTTTTGGAAGGAGGCCACCTGCCCGAGTCCGGAACCACTGTCAGTCCGCTCTTGGCGGACTGAACCTTCTGGATCACCGCACTCATAATAGTGCGGTGCTCTTTGTCGATGGAAGCGCTGTGAAGCATTCCCAGCAGATTGTCTGGTGCCTCTGGATGGACAGAGGTCACCAGCACGGGCGTCTTGCCCCTTTTGGAAGGAGGCCACCTGCCCGAGTCCGGAACCACTGGAGGTTCCAGCGCAGTGTTCGGCTGAAGTCCGAACTCAGAGCCCTCGAGAGCCTTACCCCCTTTGCTCCCGGAGTCCGGAAGGTCGCCTTGAGGCGCCTCCGGGACTGTCTCCCCTTGACCCGGTGCCTCTTGAGACAATACCTCGGCATTGTCCATAGGGTAAGGGGAGGTGGTGGTCGGAAGTGGATCGCTATCCATATCCGACGAGTCCAAGGAGCCGTCCGACGAAGATACGTCGATACGGGCTTGGGGCGGTCTGCATAATCATATTCGGCGTTAGGAGAAGCAGTGCGACAAAGGTATACTATGAGTTACTCTGGTATCCGAATACTTACGACTTTGCCAGGGGCTTGGCCCTGAGCATCCACTCGTCTTCGTCTTCGGTGGCGGTGGTGGAGCAGTCCGGAAGGAGAGTCCTTCCCTTCTTGGACCCTTCGCCTCCCCCAGTTGTGGCGGCCTTCCTTTTCTTGTCTCCCCCAGCTGGAGGGGGAGCATCTTCATCTTCCTCCTCATCTTCGTGGGAAGAGTGCGTCGCAAAGTCATCGGACGATGAGTCCGATACCACCTGGCGCCGGGAACTCTTTCGGGTTCCCTTGGCCTTCTTCTTGGTCTTCTCCGGCACCTTGTAAGGAGCCGGAGTCAGCATCTCCGTCAGGAGAGCATCCACAGTGTCTTCGGGCAGAGGGGATGGACAGTTGATCTTCTCCGATGCCCCCACCCAGTCCTATCAAAGGCATGGGAGCTCAGACCCCGCACATGGTTAAGCTATGGGAAGTAAAAATCCTACCATATGTACAAAACTTACCGGATTCGCAGGACGCTTCACGCTTAGCCCGCGGTCCTCTGTGAGAGAGGGAGGGACCTCGGTGCCCTTGAACAGCACCCTCCAGACGTCTTTGTGCGTCATGTCGAAGAGCTCGCTTAGAGTCTGGTGCCGGGCCGGGTCGAACTCCCATAAATTGAAATCCCGTTGTTGGCACGGGAGGATTCGGCGGAAGGGCATGACCTGGACTATGTTGACAAGCTTGAGCTTCTTGCTTGCCATATTCTGGATACATTTATGGAGTCCGTCCAGCTCCACCGATGAACCCCAGCATAGGCCCTTCTCTTTCCAGGAGGTGAGCCGCGTGGGGATTCCGGATCGAAACTCGGGGGCCACCACCCAGTTGGTGTCGTGCGGCTCGGTGATGTAGAACCACGCCGATTGCCACCCCTTTATGGTCTCCACGAAGGAGCCTTCAAGGCATATAACATTCGGCATCTTACCCACCATGGCTCCGCCGCATTCCGCTTGTTGGCCTCCCACCACCTTCGGCTTGATATTGAAGGTCTTCAGCCACAGGCCGAAGTGGGGCCGGATGCGGAGGAAAGCCTCACACACAACAATGAACGCCGAAATGTTGAGGATGAAGTTCGGGGCCAGATCATGAAAGTCCAGCCCGTAGTAGAACATAAGACCGCGGACGAATGGATGGAGGGGAAACCCCAGTCCGCGGAGGAAGTGGTGGAGGAAGACTACCCTCTCGTGAGGTTCCGGGGTAGGGACGATCTGCCCCGTAGCGGGCAGCCGATGCGCGATATTCGCGGCTAAGTATTTGGCTTTGCGCAGCTTTTTGATGTGTCCCTCCGTGACGGAGGAAGCCATCCACTTGCCTTCCGCTCCAGACATGTTTGGAGAAGGTTGAGGAGAAGGATGTGGACTTGGGAGTTGGAGCTCGAGTGCGCAAGAATGGATGAGCAAGGAGGAAGAAGGCGTGTGTAGAAAAAGGTTAAACCTTATCCCTTTATAAGGGCGGCCGAAACTATGCGCCCCCACTAGCCTGGTAAAACTCGCTTATCCCCCAAGCGCCGTAATTGATGGCACGGTTGGGTTACCCACACTCGTATTGATGAGAATCCCGTAATAAGGGGTACACGATCTCTGCTTTGACAAGACGTGTCAAGAGACTACCTCGCATTATGTGCGGGGCTGGTTAAAGAAAAACGATTCGAATGAACGCCGGGCCATGGCATGATGTCATGTTGCCAAAACGTGTCAGCAGATTAGATTTGTGGAAATATTATTCTCTCTACGGTGGTATGTGGAACTTATTTTGTAGGGTCGGACACTATCCTTGTATTCAAATTCTTCCGTGGTATATTCGGAGGAGGAACCCGCCTTGCAATGCCGAAGACAACACTGCACGCCGAACTCATCGTCATTGAAGCCTGGTTCAGGGGCTACTGAGGGAGTCCTGGATTAGGGGGTCTCCGGACAGCCGGACTATATCCTGTGGCCGGACTGTTGGACTATGAAGATACAAGATTGAAGACTTCATCTTGTGTCCGGATGGGACTCTACTTGGCGTGGAAGGCAAGCTAGGCAGTACGGATATGGATATCTCCTCCTTTGTAACCGACCTTGTGTAACCCTAACCCCCTCCAGTGTCTATATAAACCGGAGGGTTTTAGTCCATAGGACAACATACCATAGGCTAGCTTTTAGGGTTTAGCCTCTCCGATCTCGTGGTAGATCAACTCTTCACTACAAAAAAAAAGACACATCCGTGACATTTTGGGCCGAATGAATTTTTTTTTCTGTCATACATATGACACTTCTATGATGATAATTGTGACAAAACCCGGTATCATCATAGATGTGGTGGCCTCCTACTTCTATGGCAAAAAATCATGACATAAAATGGTCTTTTCGTCCTGGGCGGGCCGGAGACGCAGCTGCATGACATTCTTTGGGCCGTCCATGACGGAAAAAACCGTGGTAGAAGTGAGGGCGAGGAAAATTTCGGGGAGTTCCCGGTTACGGTGGGAGGTCGGGGGACGAGCGATGCACGTTTCTCTCGTACACGTACACGCATGTGTGCGAGGCGTTGGCTCTAATTGAACCCGAGCCAGGCGTTGGGCTCTAACTGAACCCGAGCGATTGCAGTGCAGGTTACGCGTTACTGAACCCGAGTGATCGATCGATGGCTGTTAACTGAACCCGATCGAGCGATTCCTTCGCTACTACTGCTAACTGAAGCCGATCGATGCTGCCTCTGGATGAACAGTGAGCGTTGTGGGGGGGGGGGGGGGTTGGATGAACAGTTCCCGATGGGGGTGGATGAACAGGACCCCATGGTGTTGCCTCTGGATGAACAGGACCCCGATCTATCGAGCCAGTTGGGGCTTGATGAACACGACCCTGTGGAGGGCTGGGTGAACAGGACCACCCCGTGGAGGGCAGGATGAATGGTAGACGGTGGAGGGCAGGATGAACAGTAGCCCATGGAGGGGTGGTTGAACAGGAGCACGTGGAGAGGGCTGGTTGAACAGTAGCCGGTGGAGTAGCGCGCGGTGGAGGCTGGATGAACAGGAGCCCGTGGATGAAAGTTGCAGGTGGAGGCTGGAGGAGGTCGACGGTGGATGAACAGTAGCTCGTGGAGGCTGGAGCGGGTCGACGGTGGAGATGAACAGTATCCCGTGGAGTCCCGTTTTGTGGTACGCCACACCCCTCCCGATGAACAGGACCCCCGTTTCGACCGTAGCGCTCCAACACAAGTCCGTTTCGTTCGTTTTGCGGTACGCCACACCCCTCCCGATGAACAGGACCCCCGTTTCGACCGTAGGAGGTCCGTTTCCTCCGTTTTGCGGTACGCCAGACCCCTCCCGATCAACAGGACCCTGTTCCGAACGTAGGAGGTCTGTTTCCTCCGTTGTGCGGTACGCCAAGCCTTGTTTCCATCGCCTGTTCCGTCCAAGCCCTCACGATGAACACGACCACGTATTCCGTTCCTACCCAGCCGGTTGGCTCCCACGCGTTCCGTTGCCTCCCCATGAACACGATGCATTCCGTTGCCTCCCCATGAACACGACGCATTCTGTTGCCTCCCCATGAACACGACGACGATGCTGTTTCTCCATTCTGACCCAGCCATGTCAATGAGCCCTCGCCGTACGTATGCGCGAGTAGGCGTTCGAGACCCCGCCCGTATGTACACATACATGGCCGTATTTTCTTTCTTGCACCCTGGCCGCCTCTACTACGACACGTGCGCGCCTCTACATCCACCAGTATATATGTACGTACACGTTCGCGACCAGAATGACAACGCTACGTACGCTTCGACCAGGTGGGTCCCGACTGTCAGGCACTTCCTTGCGTGCAAAGATGTAGCTGGTGGGTCCCAGCAGTCAGGGGGGCGAAATACGGTGGCTCATCCGGTGGCTCCCTGCTGTCAGGTGGAGGAATAATTATTTTGCACGTAATAAGGAGGCACTTCCTTGCTGCGGCCGTGGACCCAGCTGTCAGCCTCTCCACGTACTGTCCACGTCCGATGGAAGTTGTTCCTTGACCACGTTAACCATGCCGCGCCGAGAGCACTAGGGGGGTGGACGACGGCGAGGCCTAGGAAGGGGACGACGCGGAGCCGGGGAAGACGTGACAGTGGATGCCCACGCGTAGAGGAGTACGAGGGTTCACTGGTTCGCTGCGGTGTGAGGCTGCCGTCGACGTAGAATAACAGGGGGTGTGGGTGAGTAGAGGGATGACCTGGCCAGCGGTAGGAGTAGTAGGGGGCGGTGAGGCCTCCGCCGCATCGCAGCCGACCACGGGAGGCAGGAGCACGAGGCATGACCGGCGCTGGTTTGGGCGGCTGGAGCAAGAAGACCAGAGGTTGAAGAAGCACTACGGCCGTTGGATGGACATCGTACGGTCACTGGAGCTAGAATCGTGCATATTGACTAAGTTGACAAAGCCCTCCATCCTCGTCAACTTAGTAGGCCCACAAGTTAGCCTCCCACCAAGGTATTCATTTTTTGTGTGTAATAAGGAGGCACTTCCGGTGGGTCCGAGCTGACAGCAGGGGGAACATTTTTTCATGAAATACGGTGGCCGGTCGGGTGGGTCCCAGCAGTCAGGGGCAAACGTTTTTTTCGCGATATACTGGTGGGCGTCCAGTGGGTCCCTGCTGTCAGGTGGAGGAATAATTATTTTCCGCGTAATAAGGAGGCACTTCCTTGCGGATGTCGTGGACCCATTTGTCAGCCTCTCCACGTACATTATTCTTTCGATGGAATTAGGTCGTTGACCACATTGACCACGCCGCGCAGACAGCACCACGGCGGTCGACGACAGCGAGGCCTAGGAAGGGGACGACGCGGAGCCGGGGAAGACGCGGCAGTGGATGCCCACGCCGAGAGGAGTACGAGGGTTCACTGATTCGGCTGCGCTGCCGTCGCCGCAGAATAATAGGGGGTGTGGGTGAGTGGAGTGGAGGGATGGCCTGGCCAGCGGTGGGAGTAGTATGGGGGCGGTGAGGCCTCCGCGGCAGCACAGCCGGACACGGGAGGCAGGAGCAGGCGACACGACCAACACTACTTTGGGCGGCTGGAGCAAGAAGACCAGATGTTGAAGAAGCACTATAGCCGTTGGATGGACATCGTACGGTCAGTCGAGCTAGAATCGTGCATATTGACTAAGTTGACAAAGCCCTTTGTTGGTGTCAAAACCGGCGGATCTCGGGTAGGGGGTCCCGAACTGTGCGTCTAGGATCGATGGTAACAGGAGGCAAGGAACACGATGTTTTACCCAGGTTCGGGCCCTCTTGATGGAGGTAAAACCCTATGTCCTGCTTGATTAATATTGATGATATGGGTAGTACAAGAGTAGATCTACCACGAGATCAGAGAGGCTAAACCCTAGAAGCTAGCCTATGGTATGATTGTTGATGTGTATTGTATCGACTAGCCTGGCCCTGGTTTATATAATGCACTAGAGGCCTAGGTTAACAAGAGTCCTAGCCGAATACGCCGCTGGGGAGAAGTCCTTGTCTTGATCGCCAAGTCTTTGTGGAATCTTCCTTGTATGCGGCAGCTGTCCGAACTGGCCCATGAGTATACGGCCATGGGGGGCCTCGGCCCAATCTAATAGATCGGGAGACGACGTGGTGAGTACCCCCTAGTCCAGGACACCGTCAGTAGCCCCCTAAACCGGTCTTCAAGTTAGGGACGCTCCTCGATTCTTCCGAACTGTTCTTCATCTTCGGTCGTCGGTCTTGAAAACTGGTTCAACAAATCTTCTTTATCTCTGATCTTGAGGATCGCCGAAATGCATTCGACAAGTTTACACGTCGGGTATCCGAGGAGCCCCTTTAAGTTTCCGGCCTTTACCAATGCCTTGTTATTTTTATACCACACCTCGGGTTTGAAGTTGTTCCCGGGCGGCAGCGTCCTCTTGCGTCCAAGCTCCAACGCCGGAATGTATCCGAGCTCCAACGCCGGACTATGTATCCGAGCCAACGCCGGACTGTATCCAAGCTCCAACGCCGGACTATATCCGAGGTGTCATAAATCACCTTGGTTCAAAGAAGTTTGAAGGAGTTTAGCCGAGCTTAATGTCGGAAATGCCCTCTATGGAGCGAGCCACTAGCGCCCGAGCTTTATGTCGGGCTGCTTCCGAGGTGGTGCACCACCCCGAATGTGGGCCGATTTTTGTGAATATTTTTTATTGGTGCAATTTATTCTCTGCCGAGATATATAGCCAGTAGCCCTCAAGGTGTGTATCGGTCTAAAACCCGAGATGCACCTGAAGGATGACGTAAGACCGCTGATCCCAGTAGCCGCTGAGACTCAGGTTGATTTGCAAAATCGGCCTGAGGATCAAGTCCAAGCTCGGCAGAATACTTCGGGACACTAAAAGCGGCGTGCTCAGTTCTCGAGACTCAGGTTGGGTGCGGCCGACCTACCTGAGGATCAAAATCTCCTCGGAAACTATATTGCACATAAAATTTTCTGCATTGGACAAGCAATGCAGTAGCCCCCGAGACACTGGTCGTGTGGTAACACCAGATCAGGGGATCAATGTGCCCCTTTAATATTTGTAAATAATAAGCCCGAAGCCCAGTAGCCCCTGAGCCTTAATGCGGGCACGGGTGGCCGAAATTAAGGATCAATATCCATAGTAAAATCACAAATTATGTGTAATGACTCTATGTATCCAAGTACTTTACGTCATTAATGCTCGGATCCGCATTGTATAAAACTTTGTTGACCGACCATCGGCTTCCACCTCCTCGGCCAGTAGCCGAGGAGTGTTTGTCCTACTTTATAAAGCCTTTATGAGGGCAAAGATTTACAACAAACAAGGCAATCTGGCCATACGGTTTTATAAACAAAGGTACGCAGAGAGTTATATTACTGTTTAACAGAAGAAATGTCTTCCAAAGAAAATAGTCCCGCTATCGGTTCCTTTCTTTGGGTTGTCATGCTAAGCATGATCCTTAAACCTTAGCTCTAATGTAAGAGCAAAATATTGAGGATTTAGTTTGGGAGGCCAGTTAATAGCCCCCGGTAGTGTTTGGCGACAGTCGGGGTCAAGCGGTAAACACTTCGGCCAATGTTATGAACGGCCCATCATTTAACATAGTCATCGGATCGCTGACCAGTTTACGCTTATTGTGAAAGTCAGTTTTCGGCTTTCTCCACTGAGGTGCTTAACCATGTGAGCTGGAAGCACAATCGCAGTGGTTTTCCCTTTGCACGCCTAGCCGAACAAAACAGAACGTAGGAAGCAAGTGTAGGAGCCGGGCAACCCAACTATTGACCGAAGACACAATTCGAAACCGATGCATATATAGCAATATCTGAGAATGTTTTTGCCGAATCCCTAAAGGTGTCCGGCGTTGCACTGCGAGACTGATGCTGGAAAAGCACAAATAGTTTAAAAGTGCCAAAAGGCTTGGAAAACCAAGAAACGTCAGTAAAAACATGACGTCCGAACAATATCAAGTGTTCGGTGCCAATCCGGAAATTGGTCTTAGAAAAAAGGGTGCTTCTGTCGTGCTTTAACATTACACATCCGATCTCAAGACTTCAAGCGGGTCAGCCTATGGCTGCAGCCTCCTATCTCGAAGGCGGAGTGCTTCTCGTTAGACCAGTTTAGCGAACTAAACTCGAGCGGTCGCTAGCGAGAAAATGGGTTATCTGGCTATTGACCACACACTCACGTCGAAAAAGGAGCGATAGAAAAAGACTTTGCAACGACCAAGAAGAAAACACATTTACTATAAAATAGCTCATAGAAATTTTAAGAGCCCCCAAGTGACTTGGGTAGAAGAATGATTGCATGTACCGAAGTACTTATATCATATCTATGTTCAACCGAACTTTAAACGCGTCTTAACCGACCGTCAGCTTCTCCCTCTTCGGTAAAGGACCGAAAAGTGTTATGTACTCCATCGGTCGAGAATATCGACGGTGTTTCCAATAACCAGGCAATCAGGCCATAAGGCTGTAACAGACAAAGCGCGCTCAGGGAACTTATGCTATATTACCGTGAAGTGTAAGAAGCATCTTCGAAGAAAATAGTACCCCCACCGATACCTTTCTTCGGTGCTCATTGTTATTATGAGACTTGTGCAATAGATTTTTTGTACTCATGAGTTCCGTTGTGTGCCGACCATCATTGAAAACTATAAGAGCGCTAGCTTTCGGCTTCACTCAGTCTGAGGTCCAGCTCGGGTGACCCGATTGTGACAATCGCAGAGGTGCTCCCTTTATTCCCTAGTAGAACAATCGGGAACGTAGGGGTAAACACAGGAGCGAGGCAACCCAGCTTGCAAATCGCTTAAGTCAATATGGTGCATATTGTGGCGTAATACACGAACAAGGAACGAAGCCGTACAAGTATAATCGTATGCAACAGGAAAAGCTTCATAAAGGAAGCCCCCAAGTAAACGGGGTATTTGATTTTATGCGTCGCAAACAAAGTTTGTACAAGGAAATTTTTTACAAGCAACTTTTTTCCAAAAAAGTATAATGCTTGGTCGAACCGAGCACAAGTTAGAAATTAAATCTTTGAGTATGAAAGCGACTTAGCTGGTTAGTGTGTTTGGTATTGATGACGCGGTCTGAGCTTGATGCGTGGCAAGGTTCCATCCCCCAAGCCGGTCCCGAGGTGGCGGAGCGGAGAGCTCGACACGCCGAAGTGGTGACATAGCACGGTTAATGCAGACCGGCAGAGTGACGCCGAAGTCCCCGGATCATTTTCCTGTGCACAAAAAATAGTGCAAACCAGAGATAATAGTAATAATGATAATTAAAAAAATGTTGCATAATAAATAATTTATGCAAAGTGAGGAATAGAAGAAATATGGCCTGGCGCCGAAGTCAATGTCGATGTAGGGCGTCGGCGTGATGTAGTAAAGGTGTGGCAAAGGCTGAATTCACAGGTCGGTCCGAGCTCCAGATGCGGCGTTCGCCGGACTATGTACGGAAACTAATCGAACCACCACGCGACTGTCATTAATGCGGTCACCATTTGATAGACCTGTGTACATATCATGGACAAACCAGAGTAATAATTCCTTGGAAAAAATGAACCCAAACAAGCAAACAATACTGGGATTAATAGCACCTGGTTTATTTGTTGTAGCAATCCGAAGGAAGGTGATTCCCAAAATTGGGACTCACTCCGCACACCCATTGCCTGATGGGCGATAAAACGACGGCATGGCAATGCTGGTAATGGTTGACTCGCCGAGGCAAAGCCCTCGGCCCAGCTAACGTGACGGAGCTGGTCGGCTAGTGACGCCGAAGTGTCCGGAGTAGGTTGATGAAGAGATGGCGAAGCCCCTGGTCCAGCCGAGATGTCGAAGCCTCGATGTCAGCCGATGAGTCGAAGTAGGTCGGCATGATGGACACCAGCTTGAAGAAGCAATAGTGCGGCCCTGTCGATGCAGGTCGTGACGTGGTCGATGCCGGCTTGATGAAGCGACCGTGCGGCGATGACAGTATGCCCGCTCCGTGTAATCTGTGGGGCGGCGATGTTGATGATGATTTATCCTTCGCGATGCCGGACTCTTGTTCGGCTTGCCGAGATGATGATCCGAAGAAGTTGAGCTCGGCTAAAGTGACGACGTGTCTAGCGCAGGTCGGCAGCCGTGGAGTAATATTGCCGGACTGGTTTGATACCAGCATGATGTTGAAGATCATGTTCAAAAGATCTTAAAGTTAGTGGGATGTGTTCGGGAACAAAACACAATACCCCATACAAAACTTCATTTAAAAGGGATGTCCGAAATCCCGTTCATAAAAAAGATGAACTCGGGTCGGATTCGTTTTCGCGCAGAAGACATATCCAAAAAGTGATGCACTACTCGGAAGGTTCCCGGAGTTTGGACGGTCGGATCGAGCTAAAATTTTGAGAGGCGGTAGATATAGGAATTCCGCAGCCGATCAACGGTTGGATCTTTCAAAGGACGTCCGAGCTAGAAGCTGGACACCACGCCCTAAACTCATCCAAATTCCCGTTCAGATTTGACAGGGCTCCGGTATATCGTGGATTGTCAGAGATTCCTCCATCGGAACTCGATGAAATTTTCCAGGGTTGTTGTAGACTCAATTCCGCACAATTCCACCAAAGCGATCATCAAAGAGATACTCGAGGAGGTGGTGGCGGTAGATACGAGTTTGCTGTCCAGAAAAATAGCACGGTCGCTTGAGGGCAATGTTGACGTTGAGCCCCCGAGCTCCATGGATGATTCCTCCATGATCTTGATAGAGATCGGAGTTGATGTTTGATGAAGGCCCTCGTCCGAACATGGTGATCCGAACACGGGGCGCAGTTCTTGGTCGAACCAAGGTGACCAGTCGAGCTGGTGACGAAGATGCCAAAGTCGCAATTGATCTGCAGGCGAGCCATCGATCCTTTTGTCGATCACACAGCGGAACTCTCAAAGAAAGCACCAATGTCGGTGTCAAAACCGGCGGATCTCGGGTAGGGGGTCCCGAACTGTGCGTCTAGGATCGATGGTAACAGGAGGCAAGGAACACGGTGTTTTACCCAGGTTCGGGCCCTCTTGATGGAGGTAAAACCCTACGTCCTACTTGATTAATATTGATGATATGGGTAGTACAAGAGTGGATCTACCACGAGATCAGAGAGGCTAAACCCTAGAAGCTAGCCTATGGTATGATTGTTGATGTGTATTGTATCGACTAGCCTGGCCCTGGTTTATATAATGCACTAGAGGCCTAGGTTAACAAGAGTCCTAGCCGAATACGCCGGTGGGGAGAAGTCCTTGTCTTGATCGCCAAGTCTTTGTGGAATCTTCCTTGTATGCGGCAGCTGTCCGAACTGGCCCATGAGTATACGGCCATGGGGGGCCTCGTCCCAATCTAATAGATCGGGAGACGACGTGGTGAGTACCCCCTAGTCCAGGACACCGTCACCCTTCGTCCCCGTCAACTTAGTAGGCCCACTATACTGGGTCCCAGCTAGCAGGGGAATATTCATTTTTTTGTGCGTAATAAGGAGGCACTTCCTTGCGTGCGAAGATATAGCTGGTGGGTCCGAGCTGTCAGCGGCGGTAACGTTTTTTTCGCGAAATACAGAGGCCGTTTCGGTGGGTCCCAGATGTCAGGTGGGGGAAATCATTATTTTGCGCGTAATAAGGAGGCATTTCCTTGCGTGCGGACGTGGACCCAGCTGTCAGCCTCTCCACGTACAGTCCGCTTCAGATGCATGTCGGTCGTTGACCACGCTGACCACGCCACGCTGAGAGCACCAGGGCGGTGGACAACGGCGAGGCCTAGGAAGGGAATGACACAGAGGCAGGGAAGACTCGGCCATTGTTTTTGTTTCCCACGCGGAGGGGAGTACGACTGTACGAGGGTTTACTGGTTCGTCTGCCGTCGCTGGAGAATAACAGCAGGTGTGGGTGAGTAGAGGGATGGCTAGGCCAGCGATGGGAGTACGGTGGGGCGGTGAGGCCTGCACGGCAGCACAACCGGCCGCGGGGAGGAGGGAGCAGGCAGTCCCGCCAGCGCTTGTTTGAGCGGCTGGAGCAGGAAGAGCAGAGATTGAAGAAGCACGGCGGCCGTTGGATGGACATCCAACAGTATACAGGCCATCTGTGGAAACCCTCAAATCTGTGGAAAACAGCATACAGCCCATCTGCCATTATTTCAAATAATTTACAGCCCATTTGCTAATTCTTACAGGGTTTTTTTTGGAGCCCATATTCTTTATGTTAGCATTACAGCCCATATTGTGGCCACGGTTAAAAAATTATACAAAATTTTGCATATGTCGGTGCGGTCTGAACTGTTTTTAATCCCGAAATTTCGAGTCACATTCAGACTGATTTTAAAAATAAATGTATATCAATATAAAATCCAATAAATTGTCCACACATAAAAATCAATGCAATTTAAAATCTCGAAATGAAAAAAAGATATTTGAAAATAATTGCCGGTTTGATGTGTTTTAAAAATGTACATCCCATTTCTCATTACTAATAGGCCATTTTCTCGGCCAGCCGAATGAAGCTCTCGTCGTCTTGAAAGATTTGCAGCCCAACAGGCCTGATAAAGTGACTTACTTGACAAATCACAAAAGATCTGGGCTAGCCATTTTCAGAAAGAAAAAAAACTACTGGGCTGGTCTGTGGTAAACATAAAAGAAAAGGCTGTCTAGACAGGCCAAAGTGTCCAGCATAGCCCAGTTGACACCCTGCTTGCGTCTCAAAAACAAATTAGATAAATGCCACTCCAATTATGGCGATTCATAAAAATGCCACTGCAATTTCCAAACTTTGAAAAATGCCACTGCAATTTTTGCAAACTTTGAAAAACGCCACTGCAGTTTGCAAACTTTGAAAAACGCCACTCCAGACTTCGAAAAATGCCACTAGAAATGGCATGAAATGGCATTTTTCAAAGTTTGGAAATTGTAGTGGCATTTCTCGGATACACCAGATTTGGAGTGGCATTTATCAAATTAACCCAAAACAAAAATAACTGGGCGAGCTGCTGGGTCCCTGGTGTCAGCCGCTTGTTGTGCAATTCTCTCGTTTATTGACTACGTTGACAATGGCATGGGACCCAGATGTCAGAAATCCACTAGGAGGAGCCATTTTTTATTGGCTTGAAATAAGGAGGCACTTGCTTGCGTACTGCCATGACCTTGGCGGGTCCCTGCTGTCATCCTCTCCACGTACAATCATTTCCTGATTGTGTACGCGTCAACTTGCTAGGCCCACAAGTCAACCTCTAAACCGTGGAGGACAAATACAACCCATTTAAAAAAATAATAGCCCATTCCATACATTCAAACGGAAAGTTCAACATTCAGACCAAAGTAACAGGTCTAATCCACATATAGAGTACTGAACTTCCACGTTGACAACCATCATAGCCAAGTTAACTATCTACTCCCACTAACACTCTAGTAGCGTACAAGTACTAACTTACTCTTATGTAATAAAATGATATGCGTGTGATAAACTTACTAAATTTATGAATGGCTTTCGAGTCACTTCTCTGAGTGAGTGGTGCGACGAGGCAAAAAAATATTTTCCGAATACATAATTGTATGTGCATTGCAACAGGTTATCGGATGAGGCCAATCAACAATAGTAGTACACTATTTTTACTAGCTTCAGATGCTTCGCGCGTCGGGCGGGTGTTTTTACTGTAGCCATATGTTAATGTGTTCGCTGTACGTAACCAGCACCTCGAATCCTCGATAGTAGTACTATATAGTAGGAGTAAGTAGTAGGGAGTAGTAGGGTGGCATGGGCCAGAACAAGCATTCATGTCCAGGAGTACGGCACACGCCACCACCACGACATCCATCTGACACCATATTATTTCTTGGAGTTCGTGCTAGAGCAATCTCTTCAACCTCATCGTTTCTCTAACTTCAGCCATCGCGCGGCGGGCGAGGTGGGGGTTTGCCGATAGTCGGTTTCCTTAACTGCGGTCCCACTTGTAAGGCCAACTCCAACGCACGACCCCAAACGGACCTCCATTTTGCACGAACTCCAACGATAATTTTGACTAGAAAAGCAAGACCAAAGAAAACAAGAACCACAAGAATACATTTTACTACTCCTGTAAGTTGGATTAGTGCCTTCTCGATGCATTCATTGTTGATCTGCGGAGGCTCGATCTTGCGTCTGTGCTAGCTAAAAGTGATAGAACATCTACTAAATTGCGCTCTATCAATATATGGATGTACTCTTCTTCCCAATACAAAAACTTGCATCCATTCTACTCCCTCCGTTGCACAATACATGCCTTCTATTTGTCAATATATATATGTATCTAGACATGTCTTAGTATATAGGTACATCCATTTTTGGACAAATGGAAGTCAAGTATTTTGGAACGGAGGGAGTACACAATAAAATTTTTAAGTTAGCACAACTAGTCTAATCCGAGAGCAGAACCGAAGATTTGGTCGGGTTCTTCCTCCTTTTGCCGACACATGGGACATCCAGCATCCAGGCCGTGTCATGAAAGAAAATAGAGTGGTAGTTGAAGCCACGAGATGTGCATCTTGGGTTAAACTGTAAATAGAATCTTACTACTCTTGAGTAACTCCAAAAGCGGCCACCGAAGATCTTTATTGGATTTGTTTTTCATCACCAACACGTCGAGGTGAAAGATGTGCAGGTTCAGTGGGTCCTCTTGCATTTTCACTGACATGTGGGGCTGATACGTCTCCAACGTATCTATAATTTTTGATTGCTCCATGCTATATTATCTACTGTTTTGGACTATATTGGGCTTTATTTTCCACTTTTATATTATTTTTGGGACTAACCTATTAACCGAAGGCCCAACCCGGATTGCTGTTTTTTTGCCTATTTCAGTGTTTCGGATAAAAAGAATATCAAACGGAGTCCAAACGGAATAAAATCTTCGGGAACGTGATTTTCTCACCAAACGTGATCCAGGAGACTTGGACCCTACTCCAGGGAGTCAAAGAGGCGGTCACGAGGGTGGGGCGGCGCCCCCTAGGGCGCGCCCCTGCCTCATGGGCCCCTCGGAGCTCCACCGACGTACTCCTTCCTCCTATATATACCTACGTACCCCCAAACGATCAGAACAGGAGCGAAAAACCTAATTCCACCGCCGCAACTTTCTGTATCCACGAGATCCCATCTTGGGGCCTGTTTCGGAGCTCCGCCGGAAGAGGGCCGTCATCACGGAGGGCTTCTACATCATCATAGCCTCTCCGATGAAGTGTGAGTAGTTTACCTCAGACCTTCGGGTCCATAGTTAGTAGCTAGATGGCTTCTTCTCTCTTTTTGGATCTCAATACAAAGTTCTTCCCCTCTCTTGTGGAGATCTATTTGATGTAATCTTCTTTTTGCGGTGTGTTTGTTGAGACCGATGAATTGTGGGTTTATGATCAAGTCTATCTATGAATAATATTTGAATCTTCTCTGAATTCTTTTATGTATGATTGGTTATCTTTTCAAGTCACTTCGAATTATCCATTTGGTTTGGCCAACTAGATTGGTAGTTCTTGCCATAGGAGAAGTGCTTAGCTTTGGGTTCAATCTTGCGGTGTCCTTTCCTAGTGACATAAGGGTCAGCAAGGCACGTATTGCATCGTTGCCATCGAGGATAACAAGATGGGGTTTATTTCATATTGCATGAATTTATCTCTCTACATCATGTCATCTTTCTTAAGGCGTTACTCTGTTTTTAACTTAATACTCTAGATGCATGCTGGATAGCAGTCGATGAGTGGAGTAATAGTAGTAGATGCAGAATCGTTTCGGTCTACTTGTTACGGACGTAATGCCTATATACATGATCATACCTAGATATTCTCATAACTATGCTCAGTTCTGTCAATTGCTCAACAGTAATTTGTTCACCCACCGTAGAATACTTATGCTCTTGAGAGAAGCCACTAGTGAAACCTATGGCCCCCGGGTCTATTCTCATCATATCAATCTCCATTACTTTAATCTTGCTTTTCTTTTTTCTTTGCTTTTACTTTTTACTTTGCATCGTTATACCAAAAATACCAAAAATATTATATCTATCAGATCTCACTCTCGTAAGTGACCGTGAAGGGATTGACAACCCCTAATCGCGTTGGTTGCGAGTAGCTATCGTTTTGTGCAGGTACGAGGGATTTGAGCGTGGCCTCCTACTGGATTGATACCTTGGTTCTCAAAAACTGAGGGAAATACTTACGCTACTCTGCTGCATCATCCCTTCCTCTTCGGGGAAAACCAACGCAGGCTCAAGACGTAGCAAGAAGGATTTCTGGCGCCGTTGCCGGGGAGTCTACACAAAAAGTCAACATACCAAGTACCCATCACAATACCTATCTCTCACATTACATTATTTGCCATTTGCCTCTCGTTTTCCTCTCCCCCACTTCACCCTTGCCGTTTTATTCGCCCTCTCTCTATCCTCCCTCTCTTTCTCTATTTGCCTCTTATGGCCCGTTTGCTTTTTGTTTGCTTGTATGGTTGGAATAATCATTTATTTATTACTAAACAGAGAACCTAAGATTTATGGATCCTCATCCGCTTGCTAATCTTTTTAAGAGATCCAGTTATGTTGAACCAATTGCTAGTGAGTTTTGTGCACTAGATTATCTTTATGAAGTTTTGCTTGAAATTCGTGAATCTGAAAATTGCGATGAAGTATGTTATGAAGTGATTCACGATAGATCTTTGAATAAAAAGCATGATTGCAATGATGTTATTATAAATTCTATTAATGACAATTTTGCTAATAATATGCAAAGCCCTAAGCTTCGGGATGCTAGTTTTGTTATGTCCTCTACTTGTTGCAATGATCATGATTGGGGTGATTCTTCTTTTGATCTTGAAAATTTATTTAACCCCCATGATGAATATGAGATTGATTATAATGTTTGCAACAATTTTGAAAGTGGGTTTGGAAGTATGTCAACTTTAGATCCCACATATTTAGATAATGTTCAATCTTATGAAGTTTTTGATAAAAGTGCGTTTGGGAAGGTATGACTTTAGTTAATGTTAATCCCACTATTTCAGAAAAGTGCCAACTTTGCATGCATGTGGATCATGTTGAGAATATTTTATGTGACAGCTATATTGTAGCGACCTGACCCGAATGGATCACGTCTACTGTGCTACGGTGTCATCCCTGGATCAGTAATGCTGACACCACACGGTACATCGAGGATTTATAGCAGAGTTGCAATCACACACTTATTACATCGATGGCTCAAAAAGAACTTATTACAATAAATATGGCTTAAGGCCATCTAATAATGATAACATCGGAAGACTTGGAAGATTAATGGGTCCATCAACTCCAGCGGAATCACTGAGCATAGAACCACGACCTAAAACACCTCAATCGTCGTCTGAAAAGTCTGCAACATGAGAGGTTGCAGCCCGAAAACAGGTCAGCACATGGAATATGCTGGCAAAGTAACACATAGAGAGTAATGGAATGAAACAGCTATACTATATGCATATATGGCTGGTGGAAAGCTCTATGGTTACAGTTTTGCGTAAAGCCAATTTTTCCCTACTACAAAGGAATAAATTTATTTAACTATCATGGTGGTTGTGTAACACTGAGAATGGTTGACAGCATTCTCAATCCCAATTAAAAATAATTAAAACCCAATAACATTAATGAGAGGTAACATGTTGAGATTCACTCGATATTCAAATACTAGATACTCAAGTTGTCCATAACCGGGGACACGGCTAATCATGATTAGTTTGTACACTCTGCAGAGGTTTGCGCACTTTTCCCCACATGACTCGATCACCTCCGTTTGTTTTCTTGCACTACATGGTGTTTGAGAAACGGATGACCGAGACATAGTCTTTCAGAAGCGCTAGCACCTTACATGTGGGGTAGACCGGTACACCTACATCCCCTACATCTGCTAGTCCACCCTGTAAGAGTTCGCACAACTTAGTCAACTATGCCAGAGCCCATAGTAGCATGTGGCTGCACACGGAAGTTTCTAGCATGAATTATCTTATGATCCCTTTGAGCCTGGGTGGCGGTCCAGAAAAACAGGCAAGTCCTGATAGACATCAGGTGCCTCAATCCACCCAGATGTGTGTTTAAGTTGCCACCTTAGATAAACCATTAATTAACAATACTCACATCTGTCATGGATATCACTCACCCAATCCACGTCTACTAGCATAGCATGGCATAACAAGCAAACATAGAAGTAACTCCCAAAGGTTTCATAATAATACAGGTAATAGGTACTACCTCATCTACTTCCCATCCCACAATTTAATTAGATCCTAATCATGCAATGTGTGAGGATTGATCTAATGCAATAAAACATGGGTTGTAGAAAAGGTATGATCAAAGTGTTACTTGCCTTGCTGATGATCCGCGAGTCCTAGGGTTTCGAAGTAACAGGCGGTGCAATCCGGGTGATCTATCGCAGACAAACAACAAGCATACAATAAGTACTCATCTAATGCACAGGTAAAACTCGAACAAGAGAATCGAACCAGGTAGTTCAACTTAAGAACTCCGGTTGCAAAGAAAGAACGAAAAACAAACGATGGAAGAAAACAACTCGGTTCTAGCAAGTTGAAACTAGGTCAAATTTTACTGTAGCAAAAGCTTGTTCAAGTTGATTAGACGGAACGGCGGTTTCGAAACGAAACTCCAGGCGCTTGAATCACCTGATTCCGATAAACGAGCGAAAAGAAAGACTAGAAAGAAGATCGGATCTGAGATCGCGATCGCGGAAAAGATGCGGAATAAATCCGACGAGAAGAAAAAGAAGAACGGTTAAATGAACGGGCGTCGTTAACCTAGAAGAATCCGGTGATCACGTTCGTTAGGACGAACGGTCCGGAAGAAGAACGAAAACCGATCTAGGGTTTTCAGAAAAGAAACCGAAAAAGAAACGGAAAACCGATCTAGAAAACCGGGACGGTTTAGAGAAGAAAAGAATCGGAACGATTAGAAGAAAACGATCCGAGAAAAAGAGACGCGGGGCAACCTCTGGCGAGGACTCCGGCGAGGGGCTCCGGCGGCGTGCTAGGGCGGCGGCGGCGTGGGCAAGGTGCGGCGGCGGCGGCGGTGACGCAGGGCGCGGGCGGCGGCTTAGGGCGGCGCGCGGGTGAGGGGTGGCGCTCTAGGCTTTGGGTTTGATGATTTAGAGGGGGGGTGCTTAGGTATTTATATTGGGGAGGGGTGAGGAGACTTGAGGTAGGGGGCAAGAATTAGACTAGGATTAGGAAAAAGAGTCTAGAAGAAAAAGAAACTAGGAAAAGAGCCGGCCTAAGAATCCTATTAGGATTCGGCCAGGGAAACAAGAGGCGGCGGCGGCCTCCTGCCTTGCGCTGGCGCGCCTGGGCGCAGCGGCGGCTGGGGCTGTGGCCGGCTTGGGCCTTGGCCCGGATGGCCTGCGGTAAGTCTTTTTTTTATAAACGGTTTAGCGCGCAGAAAAGAAAACAAAAAGAGAACTAAACGAACCCCGAAAAATCTAAAGTAAAATTTCCCCGACTCCTAAAAATGAGTCGAACAAAATGAACTTTTCTCCGGACGTAAAATGCAATTTTTGAAAACGCGCATTTTTCCCTATCCAAATAAAATGCAAATAAACACCGAAAAACAAAAATTGATCTATTTATTAAATCTTCATTTTTCCTAAATTTGGGAAAGTCATATTATTCCCTCTCTCATATAATTTGACACCGGAAAAATTATTGAAGATAAAATAAATAAATCAAATGATCCTCTTTTCAAAATTCGAGAAAACTCTCAAATATGAAAATAACGAAATCTCCAACTCACTCTCCGAGGGTCCTTGAGTTGCGTGAAATTTCTAGGATCAACCAAAATGCAAGAAAATATGCTATGCATGATGATCTAGTGTATAACATTCCAAATTGAAAATTTGGGATGTTACAAACCTACCCCCCTTAAGATGAATCTCGCCCTCGAGATTCGGGTTGGCTAGAAAATAGGTGAGGGTGGTCCTTGAGCAAATCTTCTTCTCTTTCCCAGGTGGCTTCATCCTCTGAGTGGTGGTTCCACTGAACTTCGCAAAACTTGATAACCTTGCTGCGGGTAACTCTGCTGGCATAATCGAGAATCTTGACTGGCTTCTGCTCATACGTTAGGTCATCCTTTAACTTAATCGCTTCGAGTGGCACGGTATTTCTTAGCGGTATCTCTGCCATCTCGGCATGACATCTCTTCAGCTGAGAAACATGGAATACATCGTGAACTCCTGACAGTCCTTCTGGTAATTCCAACTTATAAGCGACTTCTCCCATACGTTTCAAGATCTTAAACGGTCCAACGAAACGCGGTGCTAACTTTCCCTTAACTCCAAAGCACTTAACTCCTCAAAGTGGGGATACTCGGAGATAAACTCTGTCTCCGGTTTCGTAAACTGTCTCCTTGCGTTTTGAATCTGCATAGCTCTTCTGCCTAGACTGGGCTACCTTGAGCCTATCGCGAATCAACTTAACTTTCCGTTCAGACTCCTTAATCAAATCTGGTCCAAAGAATTGACGGTCTCCAACTTCGTTCCATGACAACGGTGTCCTGCACCTCCTTCCGTATAAAGCTTCGAAAGGTGCCATCTTCAAACTGGTTTGGTAACTGTTGTTATAAGAAAACTCCGCATACGGCAGGTTGTCATCCCAGCTAGATCCATAATCTAGTGCACAAGCTCTCAGCATATCTTCCAAAATCTGATTGACTCTCTCGGTCTGTCCATCTGTCTGCGGATGAAAAGCTGTGCTGAACTCTAGTCTGGTTCCTAAAGTTTCGTGCAACTGATTCCAAAACTTTGAGGTAAATTGGGTTCCTCTATCTGATACGATACTCCTCGGAACTCCATGCAAACAAATGATCCTGGTCATGTATATCTTTGCCAACTTAGCACTGGTGTAAGTGGTCTTAACTGGAATGAAATGTGCTACCTTCGTCAAACGATCAACTACTACCCATATCGAGTCATATCCTGCTTTCGTCCTGGGTAGTCCTGTGATAAAATCCATGCCTATCTTATCCCACTTCCATTCGGGTATCGGCAATGGTTGTAACAATCCCGCTGGCTTTCGATGCTCTGCCTTTACTCTCTGACATACGTCACAAACTGCTACATATGCTGCAATATCCTTCTTCATTCCGGTCCACCAGAATGTTTCCTTTAAATCCAAATACATCTTGGTATTCCCTGGGTGAATCGAATACGGTGAATCATGTGCCTCTTGTAAAATCAACTTTCTGATCTCCGGGTCATTGGGCACATAAACACGGTCCTCAAACCATAAGGTATCGTGCTCATCCTCACAAAATCCCTTTGCTTTTCCTTCGCTCAATTTCTCTTTTATAGCAGCAATCTCCTTGTCAGATTTCTGAGCTTCTCTGATCTTATCCATCAATGTTGACTGAATCTCCAATGCTGCTACATAGCCTCTCGGAACTATTTCCAAACACAGCTCACGAAGGTTTTCTGCTAACTCCTTTGGTACTTCTCCCATCACTAGGGTATTGACATGGCTCTTACGGCTCAATGCGTCAGCTACTACATTAGCTTTTCCGGGATGGTAATGCAATCTCATGTCATAATCCTTGATGAGCTCCAATCATCTCCTTTGTCGGAGGTTCAACTCCTTCTGAGTGAAAATGTACTTCAAACTCTTGTGATCTGTGTACACCTCACAATGATTTCCAATGAGGAAATGTCTCCACGTCTTCAATGCATGCACTACGGCTGCTAACTCCAAATCATGCGGGGCATAATTCAACTCACGAGGCTTCAGTTGCCGTGAAGCATACGAAACAACTCTTCCTTCCTGCATAAGCACTGCTCCAAGTCCTCGACGTGAAGCGTCGCAATACACCTCATAATCCTTGGTCTGATCTAGCAAGATCAATACTGGTGAGGTAACCAAACATTTCTTCAACTCTTGGAAACTAGACTCACACTCCTCAGTCCATTTGAACTTAGTATCCTTCTTCAACAATTCAGTCATAGGCTTTGCAATCTTTGAAAAGTTCTCAATAAATCTCCGGTAGTATCCTGCGAGTCCAAGAAAACTCCGGATCTCTCCAACTGTCGTTGGTGCTTCCCATTCGGTTACGGTCTCAACCTTAGTGGGGTCAACTGCTATACCTTCTCCGGATATAACGTGTCCGAGGAATCCAACTTCCTTTAACCAAAATTCACATTTGCTGAATTTGGCGTATAACTGATGTTCCCTTACTTTCTCCAAAACCAAACGCAAATGTTCCTTATGCTCCTCTTCATTCTTTGAATAAACTAGGATGTCATCAATGAACACTACGACGAACTTATCCAAAAACTCCATAAACACTTTGTTCATCAGGTTCATAAAATAGGCAGGTGCGTTAGTCAATCCAAATGACATAACGGTATACTCATACAATCCATATCTCGTGGTGAATGCTGTCTTAGGTATGCCCTGCTCTCGAATCTTCAATTGATGGTACCCTGATCGCAAATCGATCTTGGAAAACACTTTATCTCCTTGCAACCGATCAAACAGATCGTTGATCATTGGCAGTGGGTACTTATTCTTGATGGTTACTTCATTCAATCCCCGATAATCTACAACCATCCTTAATGATCCATCCTTCTTTTCCACTAGAAGTACGGGTGATCCCCAAGGCGAAGAACTTGGGCGAATGTAACCTTTATCCAATAACTCCTTAATCTGATTCTTAATTTCCACCAAATCCTTTGCTGGCATCCTATATGGTCGCTTCGATATTGGGCCTGTACCTGGCAATAACTCAATCAAAAAATCAATGTCTCTATCCGGTGGCATGCCTGGTAATTCCTTAGGAAATACATCAGGAAAATCCTTTACCACTGGTACTTCCTCCTGCACAACTCCTGTTAGGCAATTCACTTGTGTCCTGTTTGGCACATGCCGGGATACATACTTGATCCTTCTTCCTTCTGGTGTGGTAAGCAAAATTGTCTTACTGGCGCAATCGATGTTTCCTCCATACATCGACAACCAATCCATGCCTAATATCACATCCAAACCTTGGGATTCCAATATAATTAAATCCGTTGGGAAAACATGCCTTCCTATACTTAATGGCACTTGAAAACATCCTTGTCTGGCCATGTACTCTGCTCCTGGTGAGCTTACTAGCATATGTGTTTTAAGAGTTTGGGTTGGAGGCATCTGAGGGTTTAGAAAAGACGAGAATTGAGAATAGAGTGAGGTCTAAAGGGAAAACACTACCCATATGCACATGAGCAAATGCACACAAAATCACTTCATTCAATCAAACAAGGGCTTACAAACGGTCTAACTATCGCAAAAGTGCTCGAATATAATGTTTACATGGGGGAAATACTACTGCTATCTGGTGGTCATCTAGAAATTTGAACCGGTGGAAGACTCCTTGATATCTGCTCCAGCTCCATCTTCAAAGTCGGGTTCACTTGGATCCGAATCGGTGTCGTCGACGATGATGTAGTTGTCCGGACATGCGATGTACTCGTCGTCCTCCTGGGATGCTAACTTCCTCTTGAGTTCTTCAATCTCCTGCTTAAGATCGCCATTGTGTCTCGCTAGAGCTACGATCTCGTCCATGTAGTCCTTGCGTGTAGACTTCAGTTCTCCTTCTAGCTCGATGATCCTTGCCTTCGCATTCTTCAACTCTATCATGTCATTGCACATCTGGTTCTCGTGGCGTCGAATGTGCTGGTTTAACTCCTGGATGAAAGATGCAATGGATCTATCCTTCTTGGTGCTGACTAACTCCCATTGTTCATCTCGACGTCCGCAAATCTGGTAGATAGTGTCCTTGAGGTCTTCTTGGTAAACTTCTCCAATGCGTCCTATGGTGATATGAGCTGCCATGCTCCTTCCCAGACTCCAGGTTGGTGCATTGAAAACACTATCTATGGGTTTCGTGATTGGCGCGAATGTCCTTCCCGGAACGTGAGCTTGAATCTTCCAGCGCTCCTCTTCAGGCAGAGTGGCGTTGAAGGTTCCCGTGAAGCTTGGTAATCCAATGTTCAGGTACTTGGTGACTTCCTTCAGGTGAAATCCAAATGGTGTGCCTTCATCCCGTTGAGCGTACTTAATCTTCGCGTTCGTCATCCTAAAAGAGTAGAAAAGATGAGGAGTTAGAAAATGAGAGGAGAATGGTGATCTATGGCTTTAACTTAGTGGTCGTGTCCTACAGTCAGCGTGTGCTCTGATACCATCTCTGTAGCGACCTGACCCGAATGGATCACGTCTACTGTGCTACGGTGTCATCCCTGGATCAGTAATGCTGACACCACACAGTACATCGAGGATTTATAGCAGAGTTGCAATCGCACACTTATTACATCAATGGCTCAAAAAGAACTTATTACAATAAATATGGCTTAAGGCCATCTAATAATGATAACGGCGGAAGACTTGGAAGATTAATGGGTCCATCAACTCCAGCGGCATCACTGAGTATAGAACCACGACCTAAAACACCTCAATCGTCGTCTGCAAAGTATGCAACATGAGAAGTTGCAGCCCGAAAACGGGTCAGCACATGGAATATGCTGGCAAAGTAACACATAGAGAGTAATGGAATGAAACAGCTATACTATATGCATATATGGCTGGTGGAAAGCTCTATGGTTACAGTTTTGCGTAAAGCCAATTTTTCCCTACTGCAAAGGAATAAATTTATTTAACTATCATGGTGGTTGTGTAACACTGAGAATGGTTGACAGCATTCTCAATCCCAATTAAAAATAATTAAAACCCAATAACATTAATTAGAGGTAACATGTTGAGATTCACTCGATATTCAAATACTAGATACTCAAGTTGTCCATAACCGGGGACACGGCTAATCATGATTAGTTTGTACACTCTGCAGAGGTTTGCACACTTTTCCCCACATGACTCGATCGCCTCCGTTTGTTTTCTCGCACTACATGGTGTTTGAGAAACGGATGACCGAGACATAGTCTTTCAGAAGCGCTAGCACCTTACATGTGGGGTAGACCGGTACACCTACATCCCCTACATCTGCTAGTCCACCCCGTAAGAGTTCGCACAACTTAGTCAACTATGCCAGAGCCCATAGTAGCATGTGGCTGCACACGGAAGTTTCTAGCATGAAAGATCTTATGATCCCTTTGAGCCTGGGTGGCGGTCCAAAAAAAACAGGCAAGTCCTGATAGACATCAGGTGCCTCAATCCACCCAGATGTGTGTTAGGTTGCCACCTTAGATAAACCATTAAAATTATCAATCTCACATCTGTCATGGATATCACTCACCCAATCCACGTCTACTAGCATAGCATGGCATAACAAGCAAACGTAGAAGTAACTCCCAAAGGTTTCATAATAATACAGGTAATAGGTACTACCTCATCTACTTCCCATCCCACAATTTAATTAGATCCTAATCATGCAATGTGTGAGGATTGATCTAATGCAGTAAAACATGGGTTGTAGAAAAGGTATGATCAAAGTGTTACTTGCCTTGCTGATGATCCGCGAGTCCTAGGGTTTCGAAGTAACAGGCGGCGCAATCCGGGTGATCTATCGCAGACAAACAACAAGCATACAATAAGTACTCATCTAATGCACAGGTAAAACTCGAACAAGAGAATCGAACCAGGTAGTTCAACTTAAGAACTCCGGTTGCAAAGAAAGAACGAAAAACAAACGACGGAAGAAAACAACTTGGTTCTAGCAAGTTGAAACTAGGTCCAATTTTACTGTAGCAAAAGCTTGTTCAAGTTGATTAGATGGAACGGCGGTTTCAAAACGAAACTCCAGGCGCTTGAATCACCTGATTCCGATAAACGAGCGAAAAGAAAGACTAGAAAGAAGATCGGATCTGAGATCGCGATCGCGGAAAAGATGCGGAATAAATCCGACGAGAAGAAAAAGAAGAACGGTTAAACGAACGGGCGTCGTTAACCTAGAAGAATCCGGTGATCCCGTTCGTTAGGACGAACGGTCTGGAAGAAGAACGAAAACCGATCTAGGGTTTTCGGAAAAGAAACCGAAAAAGAAACGGAAAACCGATCTAGAAAACCGGAACGGTTTAGAGAAGAAAAGAATTGGAACGATTAGAAGAAAATGATCCGAGAAAAAGAGACGCGGGGCAACATCTTGCGAGGACTCCGGCGAGGGGCTCCGGCGGCGTGCTAGGGCGGCGGCGGCGTGGGCAAGGTGCGGCGGCGGCAGCGGTGACGCAGGGCGCGGGCGGCGGCTTAGGGCGGCGCGCGGGTGAGGGGTGGCGCTCTAGGCTTTGGGTTTGATGATTTAGAGGGGGGGGGGTGCTTAGGTATTTATATTGGGGAGGGGTGAAGAGACTTGGGGTAGGGGGCAAGAATTAGACTAGGATTAGGAAAAAGAGTCTAGAAGAAAAAGAAAGAAAACGAAACTAGGAAAAGAGCCGGCCTAAGAATCCTATTAGGATTCGGCCAGGGAAACAAGAGGCGGCGGCGGCCTCCTGCCTTGCACTGGCGCGCCTGGGCGCAGGGGCGCAGCGGCGGCTGGGGCCGTGGCCGGCCTGGGCCTTGGCCCGGCTGGCCTGCGGTAAGTCTTTTTTTATAAACAGTTTAGCGCGCAGAAAAGAAAACAAAAAGAGAACTAAAAGAACTCCGAAAAATCTAAAGTAAATTTTCCCCGACTCCTAAAAATGAGTCGAACAAAATGAACTTTTCTCCGGACCTAAAATGCAATTTTCGAAAACGCGCATTTCCCCTATCCAAATAAAATGCAAATAAACACCGGAAAACAAAAATTGATCTATTTATTAAATCTTCATTTTTCCTAAATTTGGGAAAGTCATATTATTCCCTCTCTCATATAATTTGACACCGGAAAAATTATTGAAGATAAAATAAATAAATCAAATGATCCTCTTTTCAAAATTCGAGAAAACTCTCAAATATGAAAATAACGAAATCTCCAACTCTCTCTTCGAGGGTCCTTGAGTTGCGTGAAATTTCTAGTATCAACCAGAACGCAAGAAAATATGCTATGCATGATGATCTAGTGTATAACATTCCAAATTGAAAATTTGGAACGTTACAAACCTACCCCCCTTAAGATGAATCTCGCCCTTGAGATTCGGGTTGGCTAGAAAATAGGTGAGGGTGGTCCTTGAGCAAATCTTCTTCTCTTTCCCAGGTGGCTTCATCCTCTGAGTGGTGGTTCCACTGAACTTTGCAAAACTTGATAACCTTGCTGGGGGTAACTCTGCTGGCATAATCGAGAATCTTGACTGGCTTCTCCTCATACGTTAGGTCATCCTTTAACTGAATCGCTTCGAGTGGCACGGTATCTCTTAGCGGTATCTCTGCCATCTCGGCATGACATCTCTTCAGCTGAGAAACATGGAATACATCGTGAACTCCTGACAGTCCTTCTGGTAATTCCAACTTATAAGCGACTTCTCCCATACGTTTCAAGATCTTAAACGGTCCAACGAAACGCGGTGCTAACTTTCCCTTAACTCCAAAGCACTTAACTCCTCGAAGTGGGGATACTCGGAGATAAACTCTGTCTCCAGTTTCGTAAACTGTCTCCTTGCGTTTTGAATCTGCTTAGCTCTTCTGCCTGGACTGGGCTACCTTGAGCCTATCGCGAATCAACTTAACTTTCCGTTCAGACTCCTTAATCAAATCTGGTCCAAAGAATTGACGGTCTCCAACTTCGTTCCATGACAACGGTGTCCTGCACCTCCTTCCGTATAAAGCTTCAAAAGGTGCCATCTTCAAACTGGTTTGGTAACTGTTGTTATAAGAAAACTCCGCATACGGTAGGTTGTCGTCCCAGCTAGATCCATAATCTAGTGCACAAGCTCTCAGCATATCTTCCAAAATCTGATTGACTCTCTCGGTCTGTCCATCTGTCTGCGGATGAAAAGCTGTGCTGAACTCTAGTCTGGTTCCTAAAGTTTCGTGCAACTGATTCCAAAACTTTAAGGTAAATTGGGTTCCTCTATCTGATACGATACTCCTCGAAACTCCATGCAAACAAATGATCCTGGTCATGTATATCTTTGCCAACTTAGCACTGGTGTAAGTGGTCTTAACTGGAATGAAATGTGCTACCTTCGTCAAACGATCAACTACTACCCATATCGAGTCATATCCTGCTTTCGTCCTGGGTAGTCCTGTGATAAAATCCATGCCTATCTTATCCCACTTCCATTCGGGTATCGGCAATGGTTGTAACAATCCCGCTGGCTTTTGATGCTCTGCCTTTACTCTCTGACATACGTCACAAACTGCTACATATGCTGCAATATCCTTCTTCATTCCGGTCCACCAGAATGTTTCCTTTAAATCCAAATACATCTTGGTATTCCCTGGGTGAATCGAATACGGTGAATCATGTGCCTCTTGCAAAATCAACTTCCTGATCTCCGGGTCATTGGGCACATAAACACGGTCCTCAAACCATAAGGTATCGTGCTGATCCTCACGAAATCCCTTTGCTTTTCCTTCGCTCAATTTCTCTTTTATAGCAGCAATCTCCTTGTCAGATTTTTGAGCTTCTCTGATCTTATCCATCAATGTTGACTGAATCTCCAATGCTGCTACATAGCCTCTCGGAACTATTTCCAAACACAGCTCACGAAGGTTTTCTGCTAACTCCTTTGGTACTTCTCCCGTCACTAGGGTATTGACATGGCTCTTACGGCTCAATGCGTCAGCTACTACATTAGCTTTTCCGGGATGGTAATGCAATCTCATGTCATAATCCTTGATGAGCTCCAATCATCTCCTTTGTCGGAGGTTCAACTCCTTCTGAGTGAAAATGTACTTCAAACTCTTGTGATCCGTGTACACCTCACAATGATTTCCAATGAGGAAATGTCTCCACGTCTTCAATGCATGCACTACGGCTGCTAACTCCAAATCATGCGTGGCATAATTCAACTCATGAGGCTTCAGTTGCCGTGAAGCATACGAAACAACTCTTCCTTCCTGCATAAGCACTGCTCCAAGTCCTCGACGTGAAGCGTCGCAATACACCTCATAATCCTTGGTCTGATCTAGCAAGATCAAAACTGGTGAGGTATCCAAACGTTTCTTCAACTCCTGGAAACTAGCCTCACACTCCTCAGTCCATTTGAACTTAGTATCCTTCTTCAACAATTCAGTCATAGGCTTTGCAATCTTTGAAAAGTTCTCAATAAATCTCCGGTAGTATCCTGCGAGTCCAAGAAAACTCCGGATCTCTCCAACTGTCGTTGGTGCTTCCCATTCGGTTACGGTCTCAACCTTAGTGGGGTCAGCTGCTATACCTTCTCCGGATATAACGTGTCCGAGGAATCCAACTTCCTTTAACCAAAACTCACATTTGCTGAATTTGGCGTATAACTGATGTTCCCTTAGTTTCTCCAAAACCAAACGCAAATGTTCCTTATGCTCCTCTTCATTCTTTGAATAAACTAGGATGTCATCAATGAACACTACGACGAACTTATCCAAAAACTCCATAAACACTTTGTTCATCAGGTTCATAAAATAGGCAGGTGCGTTAGTCAATCCAAATGACATAACGGTATACTCATACAATCCATATCTCGTGGTGAATGCTGTCTTAGGTATGTCCTGCTCTCGAATCTTCAATTGATGGTACCCTGATCACAAATCGATCTTGGAAAACACTTTAGCTCCTTGCAACCGATCAAACAGATCGTTGATCATTGGCAGTGGGTACTTATTCTTGATGGTTACTTCATTCAATCCCCGATAATCTACAACCATCCTTAATGATCCATCCTTCTTTTCCACTAGAAGTACGGGTGATCCCCAAGGCGAAGAACTTGGGCGAATGTAACCTTTATCCAATAACTCCTTAATCTGATTCTTAATTTCCACCAAATCCTTTGCTGGCATCCTATATGGTCGCTTCGATATTGGGCCTGTACCTGGCAATAACTCAATCAAAAAATCAATGTCTCTATCCGGTGGCATGCCTGGTAATTCCTCAGGAAATACATCAGGAAAATCCTTTACCACTGGTACTTCCTCCTGCACAACTCCTGTTAGGCAATTCACTTGTGTCCTGTTTGGCACATGCCGGGATACATACTTGATCCTTCTTCCTTCTGGTGTGGTAAGCAAAATTGTCTTACTGGCGCAATCGATGTTTCCTCCATACATCGACAACCAATCCATGCCTAATATCACATCCAAACCTTGGGATTCCAATATAATTAAATCCGTTGGGAAAACATGCCTTCCTATACTTAATGGCACTTGAAAACATCCTTGTCTGGCCATGTACTCTGCTCCTGGTGAGCTTACTAGCATAGGTGTTTTAAGAGCTTGGGTTGGAGGCATCTGAGGGTTTAGAAAAGACGAGAATTGAGAATAGAGTGAGGTCTAAAGGGAAAACACTACCCATATGCACATGAGCAAATGCACACAAAATCACTTCATTCAATCAAACAAGGGCTTACAAACGGTCTAACTATCGCAAAAGTGCTCGACTATAATGTTTACATGGGGGAAATACTACTGCTATCTGGTGGTCATCTAGAAATTTGAACCGGTGGAAGACTCCATGATATCTGCTCCAGCTCGGTCTTCAAAGTCGGGTTCACTTGGATCCGAATCGGTGTCGTCGACGATGATGTAGTTGTCCGGACATGCGACGTACTCGTCGTCCTCCTGGGATGCTAACTTCCTCTTGAGTTCTTCAATCTCCTGCTTAAGATCGCCATTGTGTCTCGCTAGAGCTACGATCTCGTCCATGTAGTCCTTGCGTGTAGACTTCAGTTCTCCTTCTAGCTCGATGATCCTTGCCTTCGCATTCTTCAACTCTATCATGTCATTGCACATCTGGTTCTCGTGGCGTCGAATGTGCTGGTTTAACTCCTGGATGAAAGATGCAATGGATCTATCCTTCTTGGTGCTGACTAACTCCCATTGTTCATCTCGGCGTCCGCAAATCTGGTAGATAGTGTCCTTGAGGTCTTCTTGGTAAACTTCTCCAATGCGTCCTATGGTGATATGAGCTGCCATGCTCCTTCCCAGACTCCAGGTTGGTGCATTGAAAACACTATCTATGGGTTTCGTGATTGGCGCGAATGTCCTTCCCGGAACGTGAGCTTGAATCTTCCAGCGCTCCTCTTCAGGCAGAGTGGCGTTGAAGGTTCCCGTGAAGCTTGGTAATCCAATGTTCAGGTACTTGGTGACTTCCTTCAGGTGAAATCCAAATGGTGTGCCTTCATCCCGTTGAGCGTACTTAATCTTCGCGTTCATCATCCTAAAAGAGTAGAAAAGATGAGGAGTTAGAAAATGAGAGGAGAATGGTGATCTATGGCTTTAACTTAGTGGTCGTGTCCTACAGTCAGCGTGTGCTCTGATACCATCTCTGTAGCGACCTGACCCGAATGGATCACGTCTACTGTGCTACGGTGTCATCCCTGGATCAGTAATGCTGACACCACACAGTACATCGAGGATTTATAGCAGAGTTGCAATCACACACTTATTACATCGATGGCTCAAAAAGAACTTATTACAATAAATATGGCTTAAGGCCATCTAATAATGATAACAGCGGAAGACTTGGAAGATTAATGGGTCCATCAACTCCAGCGGCATCACTGAGTATAGAACCACGACCTAAAACACCTCAATCATCGTCTGAAAAGTCTGCAACATGAGAAGTTGCAGCCCGAAAACGGGTCAGCACATGGAATATGCTGGCAAAGTAACACATAGAGAGTAATGGAATGAAACAGCTATACTATATGCATATATGGCTGGTGGAAAGCTCTATGGTTACAGTTTTGCGTAAAGCCAATTTTTCCCTACTGCAAAGGAATAAATTTATTTAACTATCATGGTGGTTGTGTAACACTGAGAATGGTTGACAGCATTCTCAATCCCAATTAAAAATAATTAAAACCCAATAACATTAATTAGAGGTAACATGTTGAGATTCACTCGATATTCAAATACTAGATACTCAAGTTGTCCATAACCGGGGACACGGCTAATCATGATTAGTTTGTACACTCTGCAGAGGTTTGCACACTTTTCCCCACATGACTCGATCGCCTCCGTTTGTTTTCTCGCACTACATGGTGTTTGAGAAACGGATGACCGAGACATAGTCTTTCAGAAGCGCTAGCACCTTACATGTGGGGTAGACCGGTACACCTACATCCCCTACATCTGCTAGTCCACCCCGTAAGAGTTCGCACAACTTAGTCAACTATGCCAGAGCCCATAGTAGCATGTGGCTGCACACGGAAGTTTCTAGCATGAAAGATCTTATGATCCCTTTGAGCCTGGGTGGCGGTCCAAAAAAAAAACAGGCAAGTCCTGATAGACATCAGGTGCCTCAATCCACCCAGATGTGTGTTAGGTTGCCACCTTAGATAAACCATTAAAATTATCAATCTCACATCTGTCATGGATATCACTCACCCAATCCACGTCTACTAGCATAGCATGGCATAACAAGCAAACGTAGAAGTAACTCCCAAAGGTTTCATAATAATACAGGTAATAGGTACTACCTCATCTACTTCCCATCCCACAATTTAATTAGATCCTAATAATGCAATGTGTGAGGATTGATCTAATGCAGTAAAACATGGGTTGTAGAAAAGGTATGATCAAAGTGTTACTTGCCTTGCTGATGATCCGCGAGTCCTAGGGTTTCGAAGTAACAGGCGGCGCAATCCGGGTGATCTATCGCAGACAAACAACAAGCATACAATAAGTACTCATCTAATGCACAGGTAAAACTCGAACAAGAGAATCGAACCAGGTAGTTCAACTTAAGAACTCCGGTTGCAAAGAAAGAACGAAAAACAAACGACGGAAGAAAACAACTTGGTTCTAGCAAGTTGAAACTAGGTCCAATTTTACTGTAGCAAAAGCTTGTTCAAGTTGATTAGACGGAACGGCGGTTTCGAAACAAAACTCCAGGCGCTTGAATCACCTGATTCCGATAAACGAGCGAAAAGAAAGACTAGATAGAAGATCGGATCTGAGATCGCGATCGCGGAAAAGATGCGGAATAAATCCGACGAGAAGAAAAAGAAGAACGGTTAAACGAACGGGCGTCGTTAACCTAGAAGAATCCGGTGATCCCGTTCGTTAGGACGAACGGTCTGGAAGAAGAACGAAAACCGATCTAGGGTTTTCGGAAAAGAAACCGAAAAAGAAACGGAAAACCGATCTAGAAAACCGGAACGGTTTAGAGAAGAAAAGAATCGGAACGATTAGAAGAAAATGATCCGAGAAAAAGAGACGCGGGGCAACATCCGGCGAGGGGCTCCGGTGGCGTGCTAGGGCGGCGGCGGCGTGGGCAAGGTGCGGCGGCGGCGGCGGTGACGCAGGGCGCGGGCGGCGGCTTAGGGCGGCGCACGGGTGAGGGGTGGCGCTCTAGGCTTTGGGTTTTTTGATTTAGAGGGGGGGGGTGCTTAGGTATTTATATTGGGGAGGGGTGAGGAGACTTGGGGTAGGGGGCAAGAATTAGACTAGGATTAGGAAAAAGAGTCTAGAAGAAAAAGAAAGAAAACGAAACTAGGAAAAGAGCCGGCCTAAGAATCCTATTAGGATTCGGCCAGGGAAACAAGAGGCGGCGGCGGCCTCCTGCCTTGCGCTGGCGCGCCTGGGCGCAGGGGCGCAGCGGCGGCTGGGGCTGTGGCCGGCCTGGGCCGTGGCTCGGCTGGCCTGCGGTAAGTCTTTTTTTTATAAACGGTTTAGCGCGCAGAAAAGAAAACAAAAAGAGAACTAAACGAACCCCGAAAAATCTAAAGTAAATTTTCCCCGACTCCTAAAAATGAGTCGAACAAAATGAACTTTTCTCCGGACCTAAAATGCAATTTTCGAAAATGCGCATTTTTCCCTATCCAAATAAAATGCAAATAAACACCGGAAAACAAAAATTGATCTATTTATTAAATCTTCATTTTTCCTAAATTCGGGAAAGTCATATTATTCCCTCTCTCATATAATTTGACACCGGAAAAATTATTGAAGATAAAATAAATAAATCAAATGATCCTCTTTTCAAAATTCGAGAAAACTCTCAAATATGAAAATAACGAAATCTCCAACTCTCTCTCCGAGGGTCCTTGAGTTGCGTGAAATTTATAGGATCAACCAAAATGCAAGAAAATGTGCTATGCATGATGATCTAGTGTATAACATTCCAAATTGAAAATTTGGGATGTTACATATATTGTTGAATTTTCTTATGATCCTACATGTAATTACTATGAGAGAGGAAAATGTGGTTGTAGAAATTTTCATGTTACTAAATTACCTCTCGTTATGTTGAGATCGCTATTGTTTCTTTCCTCTTCCTTGCATATGCTAGTTTTTGCTTGCCTTGATAATTTATTTTCCTATAAGATGCCTATGCATAGGAAGTATGTTAGACTTAGATGTGTTTGTCACATGCTTTATGATGCTCCTTTTGTGCTTCAATTCTTGTCTTTCATGTGAGCATCATTAAAATTATCAATGCCTAGCTATAAGGCTTTAAAGAAAAGCGCTTGTTGGGAGACAACCCAATATTTTTACTTGCTGTTATTTAATAAATAAATTATCTAGCCTCTGTTTTGGTTGTGTTTTTTGTGTTTAATTAATGTTTGTGCCAAGTAGAACCGTTGGGAAGACTTGGGGAAAGTCTTGTTGAACTTGCTGTAAAAAACAGAAACTTTAGCGCTCACGAGAACTGCTGTCATTTTTATTTGGAGAGTGCTATTTAGTTAATTATTTTTTCATATGATTAATAGATAAATTCCTCAAGTCCAGAAATTTATTTTAGAATTTTTGGGGTTCTAGATATTGCGCTAGCTACAGATTACTACAGACTGTTCTGTTTTTGACAGATTCTGTTTTTCGTGTGTTGTTTGCTTATTTTGATGAATCTATGGCTAGTAAAATAGTTTATAATCCATAGAGAAGTTGGAATAAATTAGGTTTAACACCAATATAAATAAATAATGAGTTCATTACAGTACCTTGAAGTGGTCTTTTGTTTTCTTTCGCTAACGGAGCTCATGAGTTTTCTACTTTAAGTTTTGTGTTGTGAAGTTTTCAAGTTTTGGGTGAATTCTTTTGATGGATCATGGAATAAGGAGTGGCAAGAGCCTAAGCTTGGGGATGACCATGGAACACCCAAGATAATCCAAGGACACCAAAATGTCAAAGCTTGGGGATGCCCCGGAAGGCATCCCCTCTTTCGTCCACTTACATCGGTAATTTACTTGGAGCTATATTTTTATTCACCAACATGATATGTGTTTTGCTTGGAGCGTCTTGTATTATTTGTGTCTTTGTGTCTTAGTATACCACAATAATCCTTGCTGTACACACCTTTTGAGAGAGCCATACATGAATTAAAATTTGATAGAATACTCTATGTGCTTCACTTATATCTTTTGAGCTAGATAGTTTTGCTCTATGTGCTTCACTTATATCTTTTGAGCTAAGTAGTTTTTGCTCTATGTGCTTCACTTATATCTTTTGAGTTAGATAATTTTTCTCTATGTACTTCACTTAGATCTTTTAGAGCACGGTGGTGGATTTGTTTTAAAGAAACTATTGATCTCTCATGCTTCACTTAAATTATTTTGAGAGTCTCTTAATAGCATGGTAATTTGCTTAATAATAATATGCTTGGTATTCAAGATTTGTGAAACTTTCTTTTGAGTGTGTTGAATACTAAGAAAATATTGAAGCATGATAATTGTTTTGAGATATGGAGGTGATAGTATTAAAGTCATGCTAGTTGAGTAGTTGTGAATTTAAAGAATACTTGTGTTAAGGTTTGTGATTCCCGTAGCATGCACGTATGGTGAACTGTTATGTGACGAAGTCGGAGCATGATTTATTTATTGATTGTCTTCCTTATGAGTGGCGGTCGGGGACGAGCGATGATCTTTTCCTACCAATCCATCCCCCAGGAGCATGTGCATAATACTTTGCTTTGATAACTTCTAGATTTTTGCAATAAGTATATGAGTTCTTTATGACTAATGTTGAGTCCATGGATTATACGCACTCTCACCCTTCCACCTTTGCTAGCCTCTCTAATACCGCGCACCTTTTGCCGGTATCATACACCTACCATATACCCTTCCTCAAAACAGCCACCATACCTACCTATTATGGCATTTCCACAGCCATTCCGAGATATATTGCCATGCAACTTTCCACCATCTAGTTCATCATGACACATTCATCATTGTCATATTGCTTAGCATGATCATGTAGTTGACATAGTATTTGTGGCAAAGCCACGTTCATAATTTCTTCATACTTGTCACTCTTGATTCATTGCATATCCCGGTACACCGCCAGAGGCATTCATATAGAGTCATACTTTGTTTTAGAATCGAGTTGTAATCATTGAGTTGTAAATAAATAAAAGTGTGATGATCATCATTTAATAGAGCATTGTCCCAATAAAAAAAGAGAAAGGCCAAAGAAAAAAAAGGCCCAAAAAAAGAAAATAAAAAAAAGGGACAATGCTACTATCTTTTTTCCACACTTGTGCTTCAAAGTAGCACCATGATATAGCAAGTCTCATATATTGTGCTTCAAAGTAGCACCATGTTCTTCATATAGAGAGTCTCATATGTTGTCACTTTCATATACTAGTGGGAATTTTACATTATAGAACTTGGCTTGTATATTCCAATGATGGGCTTCCTCAAATTGCCCTAGGTCTTTGTGAGCAAGCAAGTTGGATGCACACCCACTAGTTTCTTTTGTTGAGCTTACATACATTTATAGCTCTAGTGCATCCGTTGCATGGCAATCCCTACTCACTCACATTGATATCTATTGATGGGCATCTCCATAGCCCGTTGATACGCCTAGTTGATGTGAGACTATCTTCCCCTCCTTTCTGTCTTCTCCACAACCACCATTCTATTCCACCTATAGTGCTATATCCATGGCTCACGCTCATGTATTGCGTGAAGATTGAAAAAGTTTTGAAAAAGTTAGAGTATGAAACAATATCTTGGCTTGTCATCGGGGTTGTGCATGATTTAAATACTTTTGTGTGGTGAAGATGGAGCATAGCCAGACTATATGATTTTGTAGGGATAACTTTCTTTGGCCATGTTATTTTGAGAATACATAATTGCTTTGTTAGTATGCTTGAAGTATTTTTTTAATGTCAATATGAACTTTTGTCTTGAATCTTTCTAATCTGAATATTCATACCACAATTAAGAAGATTTGCATTGAAATTATGCCAAGTAGCACTCCGCATCAAAAATTCTCTTTTTATCATTTACCTACTCGAGGACGAGCAGGAATTAAGCTTGGGGATGCCTGATACGTCTCCAACGTATCTATAATTTTTGATTGCTCCATGCTATATTATCTACTGTTTTGGACTATATTGGGATTTATTTTCCACTTTTATATTATTTTTGGGACTAACCTATTAACCGGAGGCCCAACCTAGAATTGCTGTTTTTTGCCTATTTCAGTGTTTTGGATAAACAGAATATCAAACGGAGTCCAAACGGAATAAAATCTTCGGGAACGTGATTTTCTCACCGAACGTGATCCAGGAGACTTGGACCCTACTCCAGGGAGTCAAAGAGGCGGTCACGAGGGTGGGGGGCGCGCCCCATGCCTCGTGGGCCCCTCGGAGCTCCACCGACGTACTCCTTCCTCCTATATATACCTACGTACCCCCAACCGATCATATCAGGAGCCAAAAACCTAATTCCACCACCGCAACTTTTTGTATCCACTAGATCCCATCTTGGGGCCTGTTCCGGAGCTCCGCCGGAAGAGGGCCGTCATCACGGAGGGCTTCTACATCATCATAGCCTCTCCGATGAAGTGTGAGTAGTTTACCTCAGACCTTCGGGTCCATAGTTAGTAGCTAGATGGATTCTTCTATCTTTTTGTATCTCAATACAAAGTTCTCCCCCTCTCTTGTGGAGATCTATTCGATGTAATCTTCTTTTTGCGGTGTGCTTGTTGAGACCGATGAATTGTGTGTTTGTGATCAAGTCTATCTATGAATAATATTTGAATCTTCTCTGAATTATTTTATGTATGATTGGTTATATTTGCAAGTCTCTTCGAATTATCCGTTTGGTTTGGCCAACTAGATTGGTAGTTCTTGCCATGGGAGAAGTGCTTAGCTTTGGGTTCGATCTTGCGGTGTCCTTTCCCAGTGACAGAAGGGGCAGCAAGGCACGTATTGCATCGTTGCCATCGAGGATAACAAGATGGGGTTTATTTCATATTTCATGAATTTATCTCTCTACATCATGTCATCTTGCTTAAGGCGTTACTCTGTTTTTAACTTAATATGCTAGATGCATGCTGGATAGCGGTCGATGAGTGGAGTAATAGTAGTAGATGCAGAATCGTTTCGGTCTACTTGTCACGAACGTGATGCCTATATACATGATCATACCTAGATATTATCATAACTATGCTCAATTCTGTCAATTGCTCAACAGAATTTGTTCACCCGCCGTAGAATACTTATGCTCTTGAGAGAAGCCACTAGTGAAACCTATGGCCCCCGGGTCTATTCTCATCATATCAATCTCCATTACTTTAATCTTGCTTTGCTTTTTTTACTTTGCTTTTACTTTTTACTTTGCATCTTTATACCAAAAATACCAAAAATATTATATCTATCAGATCTCACTCTCGTAAGTGACCGTGAAGGGATTGACAACCCCTAATCGCGTTGGTTGCAAGTAGCTATCGTTTTGTGTAGGTACGAGGGACTTGAGCGTGGCCTCCTACTAGATTGATACCTTGGTTCTCAAAAACTAAGGGAGATACTTACGCTACTCTGCTGCATCATCCCTTCCTCTTCGGGGAAAACCAACGCAAGCTCAAGACGTAGCAGGGGCCGCATGTGAGCAAACAGACGATGGGCTCCGCGCGTCCGCTGGCTGGCTGAGAAGAGAGATAGAGGAGGGTTGAGCACGGACTGCAGGAAATTTGTTCTACGTATCTCGATATAGGCTCGATATAGTGGGGTGGCATGGGCCATAACTCAGTAGCATTCACGTCTAGCAGTACGGCACACGCCACCCACATGAGTCCCATCCGACACCAATTTTCTTGGAGTCCATGCTACAACCATCTCTTCTCCCTCCTATTTTCTCAGCCATCGCGTGATGGGCGGGGTGGGGGTTTGCCGATAGTCGGTTTGCTCAACTGCGGTCCCACTTGTAAGTGAAAATGCAACACCGCATGCATTCCCGCTTGAGCGGCGTGCCGGACCAACCATGTGGGGGTGCGACGCGAACACGGTAGGCTTTTCCTTTTGAACTCGTAACTTGTAAATTTTGGTTCTGCTCCATGGCGCGACCGATAGATAGAAAATAACGATTTTTCCTAGAGTAATGAGAAGTTTGGTTCTGGCGTCGTTCATGCATGGAGTACGTACGAAAATTATGAAGTTGATGCGAAAGGTAAGATAATTACTGTAGTATCATATACTACTACATGGATTTGACGGAAAGATAAAAATACATATGGATCCATCAACGTTCAACGACATCCTCACGCCCTAGTGCGCCAGGTCACCAACCGACGTGTGAGGAGCAGCGGCGTTGGTGGCGAGCTCAATGTGCTTCTGAACAGTGCCGTCCAAGGTTGCCCTGCGCTCCAAGAAGGCCAGCGTCCTATCGTCCTCCTCTTGCATGTAGTAGTCCTTGTGGAGGATTTGCACGTAGACGTGGGTAATTATGTCGATGGTGTCTTGCTGCGCCAGGCGCTGCGCGGTGAGCGCGACCTCGAGGTGGACATTCTCCGGCGTGACGGCGGGCAGTCGCAGGGCCACCAGTGCGTAGAAGGGGTTGTTACCATAGTGGCCATTGAGGGTGGCGGGCATCGCAGAGCTTGGGTGCGTCGGCTGGAGGCTTACATCAAAGTCGTCCGCAAGCTTCTTGACGACGGTGAACTTGTCGAGGAAACCAACGAGGACCTCGTCGAACAAGGAGACGAAGCTGTCGTCCAAGCGGCCCCTCGCCCTGGCGGCCTTAAGCAATACTACCTGGAGACGTTCCTTGGTGCCGGTGGACGTGGTAGTACTCCTAAATCCAGACGGTGGTGCTACTAGTACTAGTAGTAGTACTACCAATGTAGTAGTAGGAGTACTAGCACTATACTACCCGTTGGTCAAATTATTACGTGCTTCTCCTCACAGTGAAGTGACAAGACCCTGCGCCGGAGATGACACCTGAGTATAGGCGCCGTGTTCGGCATACCATAGTCAGCCTCACCATCTGCAGTCACTATCATCATGGCTGTAGAACTAGCCTGCTTACAACTAGCCCTGTTCGACATAATTTCCCGTGCGTAGATGCCCATGCATTGCACGGAACACCAATATTGGGGGTGGACGGCTCCGACAGCGGCCATCACACCAGATTTTTCCTCGGCCTTCTACTCCTAGATGTGTACAAGTGTGCTGGGTGTGCGCGAGTGCGTCCTTCTGTGCATGCTGCCGCGCAGTAGTGAATTGTGCGTGAGTGCGTCCTTCGCATGCAAGAAGTTTTTCCTCAATGCGCCCTCAATTTACTAGCGTGCGGGGTGCTACCCCGAGTGGTTTCAACTTTGTTTACTTCACCGCGTGTCAGATGGGCCTCTAGTTTACTTATTTTCACCCACTGCCACATGGGCCAGCACACGAAGATATAGAACACGAGCCGACAAGGCAGCATGTGGATTGGTTGACCGGTCAACTAAACAATATACGGAGCTATACGCTGACACAGTGAGCGTCTAATCCATCGGTATAGAGAGTTCGAGTGAGAGGGGAGGCCCGTGAGAGATAGCAGAGAGAGAGAGAAAGAGCTAGTCCCTCCATTCGATAATGTAGTTCCAATATTTTTTAAGTCAAACTTTTGAAACTTTGACCAAGTTTATAAAGAGATTACTTATATCTACAATACCAAAGATAAATGATAGTATGAAGTAAGTACATGTTGTGATGAATCTAATGATCGTTCCAGATGTAAATGTTTTTCTCCACATATACCTGGTCAAACGTTCCTGAGGTTTGACTTTTCAAAACATCCATATGCTTATGGACGTGACAGAGTCCCTAACAAGAGAGAGAGAGAGAGAGTGAAAAAAGTGTGTGTGCGTGTGTGAAAGAGACATGGACAACACACAATAAAACTAGAGAAAAAGCATGCGTGTCTTATGCAAACATATCACACATGCATCTTCGACAACGGAGGCAAGGTGAGGACATAGTGTGTGGTTGTTTGGAACCGAGAGAGCAAGACCCCTAGCACGTGGCCAAGAGGGGTCTGACAAACAAGGGAGAGAGGTCGAGAGAGACGTACGGAGAAAATGCAGACATGGGGACGAGAGAGTGTATGTTTGTCATAGAGAGATCCCCTGGAGATCGTGATGGGACTACATGGGTGGGAGATCGAGTGACAAGGTGTGTGGGCGATAGAAGATTCCCCGAGAGATATCAAGATAGACGTATGGATGGAAGGAGACAATACGTGTGTTCATGTTGGCTAGTAAGAGATAATCATACTTAGGAGGGGGGAGTGCTTGCGCCTATGATGGATTGAGGGATTATGGTACTTAGGGGGGTGCGTGTCACATGGAGAGAGAACAAGGGCGGAGAGTGTTGGATGTGTCTATATGTATAGCGCGAGCGAGACAAGTGTATGTGTGAACCAGGGAGATATAAGGCCAGTTTGGCTTGCGAGGGAAGCAGCACCCCTCGAGGCGGCGGAGCTCCTAGGCTACCGGTTGGCTGGTGTCTAATGTAAGGGTGCGGGGCCACAAAGTTCGCCACGGAAGCAGCGCTTAGATGGCTATCTTTTAGAGTTGCGTGGGTTGAAGGTACTGCCGCCGCTGGATCTGGATGACGGGGAGTCTTTGTGGATTGGCCCGAGGGCGGCGCAACCACAGCAGTGCGGTGGGGCGGGGAGCGGGGTTTTGGCCGGGGCCACAGACGGCGGAGGCAGGCTGCTCTGCCGTTGGTCGCTGGCTCTTCGGGGAAGATTCCAAACAATGTTAGACGGGAGGCACAAGACGGCCAGCCATCCGGCGTAGATCCGACAATACGAAAATAAAATAAAATCGTGTGACCCCAATTTAGTCTTCAGTCAACAGACGTGTGACCACTCTCGTACCTTGTTGTTGATATCTTAGTGTATTTCTTCAGATCAAAGAGATATGCCGTTCTTAACATTATGCGTTATCTGCATCTTCAGACACACCGTCTTCCGACTCACCGTAGCTGCTCCAACAAGGGAAGCATACACCAGAAGGGAGCTATAGTCCCCACTCAATAGTTTCCTGCATCGAATGCGCGTGCCCGACATGCACAGCCACAACAACTGCAGGGCCATCCACAAGTCAGCACATGATGCTCACTCCTATGGATGGCAGCCAGATAGGTTGTACCCTCATCTTACTTGTGTGCAACATTTATGGCTTTGTTATTCATCTAAGCATGGAAAATAGATCATCACATTTCACTGTATATTCATGCTGATCTCTTATGGGTCTTGTTCAGGAGTTAACGTTGTTCCATAGTTATCATCCATCAGCCAATGCTATCCCACAGGCTGGTGATTATAGTATTATACCACTTCTGGTATTTCCTATGTTGTTCTTTAATACTTTTGTGTGCCATCTAGTTAATCTCGAGTACAAACGATACATATTCTGTAGCTTTCATCTGTGTTCTCCCTTTAGTTTATGAGACCTATTGCTGCTAGTTAACCCTAGTCCTACTATTTATGTTGTCTCCTACAGGCACTCATTACATAAATCTAACTACTAGTTGTCTTCCATGCATGTCAGATATAATTTCACACACTGATATATCCACAAGAACCTCACGGAGCAATGTAAAGGCCAATAAACTTGATGTCAATGATACCCAATATGATGGAACATGTAAAGGCAGTTCTTCAGAAGACTTGCAGAAAGATGATGAATCCTCTTCACCCCACAAGGTCCTTGCTCTAACTTGGCCTGTGATATGGGTACAACATGCATATAATGTCCTGGAGTGTATCTACTCTGTTGCAATGCCATGTGCTTAGTATGCTGATCATGCATTCCTGTTTTTCAGTACCTATTCCATTCATGATAACATGTTTTCAAATTTAAGTATTGTCATTCTACTCCATCGCAATGCCATCTGCTTAATTTGGACATCATGCTTCTGAATATCTTATGCATTGTTATTCATCAGTATGTACTTCATCTGTCTACCATACCATGTTTTTTTACATTGAAGTGCTGTTCTAGTGCTCTGTTGCAATGCCATCTTATTTTCCCAATCATACACGTTATGTTGCCTTAGTTATTTCTGTATGTATTCCGCTAGCATACAATTTTATATTCAACTAGTGTTTTTTTGTTGTGTTGTCCTGTCGTATCCCTAGCTCTTACACCATACTCCCTCCGTCCGGATTACATGTTGCCGAAATGGATAAAAAAGGATGTATCTAGAACTCAAATACGCCTAGACCCATCCATTTTTTTCGGATGGAGGGAATACATGTCAATATGTCATGCCTTTCTATTCTTCAGTACCTATTCCATCTCTCTGCTGTCGCATGTTTTATAATTAAAGCACCATTCTTCTATACAAGGCATGCAAGGGGAAGACGACTATGTTAGAATCTGAAGGGTTACAAACAAGGCCTTTGCAAAAGATCCAAATGCTAGGAGATAATAAACCAACTCCAGTTTTTAAAGATACTGCTCCAGCACAGAGAAACCCAACTCCTACTGATAATAAGCAGATTCCAGTGGCCAAAGAACTAGTCCGCTCCAGTCCAGCAAAAATATGTCAACTCAATTCTAAGAAGCATGTGCGTATCCTTGCATCATGAAATTTTATAGCATGCCGATCATATTTTCTACATGTTTCTTACCCATCTCTCTTTTAGAAAATAAGCTTAACAGATAGAAGATTTTCTGCAATGGTATCGTTTATGAGGAAAGATTCTTGCAGGAATTCTCTGTGCTCCAATGTAGATGTAAGTACCTATTGTATATCACTATATTTTTACATGAACATGTATTTTGTTAATCGGCGTGAATCCAACCTTTATCTGATCTAAATTTAGTTGTAGCAAAATGTATGATTAAAGGCCACAATGTTGATTTTTGCAAGGAAAACTGCCTGGTAGTTTTGCATCCTGAGTTGCATGAGTGTACTATCTCATATCAGTGGGTTTGAATACTTTGGTTCTGCAGTGGGTTTTTCAGTGTTTTTTTACTGTGTTGTCCTGTCGTATCCCTAGCTCTTACATCATACTCCCTCGGTCCTGATTAAATGTCGCAGAAATGGATAAAACTGGATGTATCTAGAACTGAAATACGCCTAGACCCATCCATTTATTTCCGGATGGAGTGAATACATGTCAATATGTCATGCCTTTCTATTCTTCAGTACCTATTCCATCTCTGCTGTAGCATGTTTTATAACTGAATCACCATTCTTCTATATAAGGCATGCAAGGGGAAGATGGCTATGTTAGAATCTGAAGGGTTACAAACTAGGTCTTTGCAAAAGATCCAAACGCCAGGAGATAATAAACCAACTCCATTTTTCATAGATACTGCTCCAGCACAGAGAAACCCAACTCCTACTGATAATAAGCATATTCCAGTGGCCAAAGAACTAGTCCGCTCTAGTCCAGCAAAAGAATGTCAACTCCATTCTAAGAAGCATGTGCGTATCCTCGCATCATGAAATTTTATAGCATTCTGCATATTTTCTACATGTTTCTTACCCGTCTCTCTTTTAGAAAATAAGGTTAAACGATACAAGACTTCCTCCATTGGGATCGTATTCAAGGAAAATATCTCGCGGGAATTCTCTTTGATCCAGTGCTGATGTAAGTACCTGTTGTATATCACTATATTTTTACATCAGCATGCATTTTGTTAATCGGCCTGAATCTAACCTTTATCTGATCTAAAATTTGTTGTAGCAAAATGTTAAAGGCGCCAATGTTGATTTTTGTAAGGAAAACTGCCTGGTAGTTTTGCGTATTGAGCTGCATGAATGTGCTATCTCATATCACGCACATTACTGAATTGTAGTGCTTTTCTGGTTGCCCATTCATTCATTGTGTCAATGTTTCTTTCGTATTACCTTACATGGCTGATGATAGCTGTGCCATATTGTGTTAATTTGGTGTAGGCTAGTTGCCCAAACATTCGTTGTGTCAATGTTGCTTTCCTATTATCTGACTTGGCCAATGATAGCAATGCTAGTGTGTTAATTGTGCAGGCTGCTGAAGATAAGAAGACAAACTCTGAAAACAGCAAGGCAACCCCATTGTTTCTTTCCAGTAAATCTAGGCCAGGTAATATGGCAATAACTCATGATTAATCTGTTTGGTTCCTGTCCTAATTTATGTTATGATGCAGTGGTCAAGACACTCTCCACTATCAATAATACAAGCCTGCCAAAATTGCCATATGAATCTGTTCAGTATCCTCTGTCTCGAATGCGACGGAATAAATGTATGTTTGTGAACCAATTAATGGCTGAAGCAATGATGGAAATGGTGGATGAATCAGAGGTGTAGAGTCGTGCGACACAACAACTGATCAATGTTTTCAGAGACAGTGTGGCAAAGCAGCAAGAACTTTCCCACATGCTTATGGGCGTCATCTGTGCTGAGGTTGCAGATTGTGACGTTGTAGATGGTTAGGTTCTACTCATTTATTTGCACTCGCATCAATCTTTGATTGCCCAGTGGATGTAATTTCCTGTAATATATTCTGGATGTGCAACATTATTCCCTGTATGCCGTACCTTTGCTCATCGTAATGGGCTCAAATTATCTAATTTGGCCTAAAGACTAAACAAACTTTAGTGGGCCCATTAAGTTAATGGGCCGTTACTAGGCTGAAAGTTAATGGTTGGCCCTCTTACCTCCCGGGTCGTTAACAGGCCGACATCGAAGCGGGCAACAGGTGGCCCCAATTTATTTCACGAGCCGTTAACAGGCCGTTACTAAGTTTGGGCTACATATGGCCCAACTATACTGTAGGCCTTTAACAGGCCGAAAGAGACAACGGTCTTGTATTGGACCATGAAGAGCATGGGCCGCTAAGAGGCCGAAAGTCAGGTCATATTGTAAATGGCCCAACTATGTTGTGGGCCTTTAGCAGGTCGAAAGAGAAACCGGGTTGGTATTGGACCATGAAGGGCATGGGCCGTTAAGAGGCCAAAACTAAGGTCCGACTACAAATGGCCCAACTCATTTATGGTCCGTTAACAGGCCGAAAGGCACACAGGGCCGGGAATTGGCCCAACACTTAAATGGGTCGCTAAAAGGCCAAAACTCAGGTCCGACTACAATGGGACCAACTGATTTATGGGCCGTCAACAGGTTGAAAGTGACACCGGGCCAGAAATTGGCCCAACACTTAAATGGGCCGCTAAAAGGCCGAAACTCAGGTCCGACTACAAATGGCCCATCAGATTTATGGGCCGTCAATAGGCTGAAAGACACAGCGGGCCGGAAATTAGCCCAACATTTAAATGGGTCGCTAAAAGGCCGAAATATGTACATCCTGAAAATTGGCCCATCCATTAAATGGGCCGTTAACAGGCCGAAATCTCATCGGGCCGATATTGAGCCCAAATATATAGCGGGCTATTAATGGGCTCGAACTGACAATGGGCTGCAATGGTGTCAAATCTTTAACGGGCCGAATTGGCACATCTCGTATGGGCCGTGGGCTTAAATGGACCTAACACAAGTAGGCCTTATATGGGCCGGCCGGCTAATTTTTATTGGGCCGGCCTTTTTCACCGGAATGGGCCACTGTTGGGCCATGCCACATGTCGACCTATCATAGGCGCCTCCTGTCCAATGAGTGGATGACATCTATCCCAACGATGAGCCGACACGTGTTTCCTCTAGCCAATGATGATTTTACACGTGGAAAATCCCCATTGGTCGGTGCTGTTAACGGGTTATCGGATCCAAAACCCGACCCGATAGCTTAACGGTGTTCCGTTACGGTGGATGCCACGTGTCGGTCACCCTTGACGAAAGCACTTCTGTGACGCGTGATTTATCGTCATGGAAGTGGACACTTCCGTGATGATAATTTTGGTAATGTCATGGAACACTTCTATGACAGCACAGGTATGACTATCTTGATTCTGTCATAAATTTGTCATGGATGTACATGCATGACAAAAAAAGCGACCTACTGTGACAAACACGTATCATCACGGAAGTGTATTTTTTTGTAGTGCTTGTAATACTCATATCATGAAGAATAAATCAAGCAGGACGTAGGGTTTTACCTCCATCAAGAGGGGCTGAACCTGGGTAAAACATCGTGTCCCGTGCCTCCTGTTACCATCCACCTTAGACACACAGTTTGAGACCCCCTACCCGAGATCCGCCGGGTTTGACACCAACACCTGGCGCTATGCGCCTGGAGATGCAAGACGGGATCCCCATCCAGAACGCCTGGAACATCCAACACCTCCAGAAGTTCTACCCATGTAGCATGGCCCAGTGCCTGTGAAGGTCTCTGCTTGTGACACTCTCACGTAATAATGGGTGGGGCTGTACATGCCCCGGAGTCTCCGGAGTGCTGCCCTCGGGCCTCGGGAGCTCCCTCCCATGACCTAGTGGCAGCACTTAGCTCCGCGCTGGTGAGAAGACTAGACTAGGTGCCAGACGCGGCTGTTCATTTGCTTTATGTAGTTGGTTTGCAACCTTTTAATGAAATTTGGAGTTCTGACGTTTCTTGATTGATTGATTGGGTTCCCTTTTCCTCTACTTCTTTGCTCGCTTCCTTGTTTTGCGTTAGGGAGGACGGCAGTTGCCCGATGCTCTCCCTCGTGCGCCTTGTGCGGGGGCTGGGCAGGTGTGTGCGTGTGCTGGGCTAGCCTAAACCACGGACACACGTCGCCAAAGCTGTGTCGCCCCGGAGCTTCGGCTCCCTTGATCTTCGCGAGGCGCCCTCGATTGAGCTCGTGATCCGTGCACCCTCTTAAGTCCGTGCCCCACGGGTACCGCGACATGGTGCACCAGGCCATGATCAGCCCATGCCCGAGGGCTCGCGCAAGGAAGAGCAAGGCACCCGATAGATGTCCCAATGAATTCTGCAGCTTTGCGACGCCTCCCGAGGTCAACAGCTCCCGAGTCAGCAGCAAGGAGGCCTTACCGGATGCCAGAAGGCGCACCCTCATGAGACAGGAAACTACCCCGGGCGTATCAAGCTAAGTTATCCCTGTGCGTCTACGTGGAGCACGAATGTCACAACACAACACAGAAACAATAAACATAGCATAGCGGCATTAAATCACGGTTCATTACATGCCCTCGCAGGGCCCCATGCTTGTTTTTTGAAATGCAGGAAGAAAGGAAAGGACGAGCAAAAGCAGCGCACACTCACGAGGGTCGGCTCCCAGCGCCCCCTCCCAGACTCATCTCAGTCTGAGCCCCTCTCGTGCTTCACTGCCGTGTGGTGGTGAGACGACCCGCCGCCGTCTTCGAAGCGAGCCCGGCGGCAAGGCGGCTGGTCGTAGCCGCCGCTGCTCGTGCTCTCACCGGCGGCGAAGCTGTGGCCATCATCAAGGGTGGGTTCGCCCTTAGCCTCATCACGGCCGTCGTCCAGGCCGAGCTCGTCATCATCGCTGAGGGAGTCCAGGATTACGGGGTCCTCGGGCGTCTGGGCTATGTGATATGGGCCGGACCAGTGGGCCATGGAGATACAAGACGGAAGACTTTCCCCGTGTCTGGATGGGACTCTCCTTGGCATGGAAGGCAAGCTTAGCATGCGTTATGAAGATTCCTTTCTCTGTAAACCGACTCTGTACAAACCCTAGCCCCTCCCGGGTCTATAAACCGGAGGGTTTAGTCCGTAGTCACAATCATAATCATACAGGCTAGACAATTAGGGTTTAGCCATTATGATCTCGTGGTAGATCAACTCTTGTAACCCCTATGTTCATTGAAGTCAATCAAGCATGATGTAGGGTATTACCTCCATCAAGAGGGCCCGAACCTGGGTAAACATCATGTCCCCTGTCTCATGTTACCATCGATCCTTAGACGCACAGTTCGGGCCCCCCTACCCGAGATCTGTCGGTTTTGACACCGACATTGGTGCTTTCATTGAGAGTTCCACTGTGCCGTCGTCGAAAGGCTCGATGGCGCCATCAATCATCTACAATAACTCTGCCACGAAGGAGATTTTTCTCCTCGGCCAGATCTTTGTATTCGGCGGCTTTGCACTGCGTGCCAACTCGGTTGGCCACCCAGAGCAGATCGACATCTATGCCCCTGGTCACCAGATTAGTTTTGGAAATCTGAACTATGTCGCTGATATCCGAGGAGACTTGATTTTCCAAGGGTTCACGGCCTCAACCACCGCTCCAGCCTTAGATCCGGAGCGCGTCATCAGGTCCGAAGACGGGAGTCTAGAGCCCGCCGGACTCTCTACGGCCTTAGAGCTCAACACCGAGAGAATAGCGTCTCCAGCAATCATTGCAAGCCCGGACTCTTCTCCGGATACTACTTCCGAACCCTGGAGGCCCGCATCATGCGAGCTCGACCCAGAAACTTCCGACCCTGTCCAAACCCCGCTCTTAAACGAGGCTTTGGACCTAATGCGATCCCTCATCATCATAGAGGAACCGCTTCTGAATCACGCCCAACCCGGACTAGGGGCTGGAAATAGGGAATTTCACTTCCCACCCAATAGCCACTTCATAGCCACTATCGAGGACCTAACCGACATGCTTGATTACGCCTCCGAAGACATCGGCGGTATGGATGACGATGCCAGAGAGGAGCAGGCCCAAAACCCGCCGGTCACCGGACGTTGGACGACCACCTCCTCGTATGACGTATACATGGTGGATACACCTAAAAACGACGATGACGATGATGAGAAAAACCTAGTCAAGGACAAACCTCCTGAGATACCACTGAAACGTTGACGTCAGCAGCGCCTCTCTAAATCGCGTCGCGGCAAAAACAGCAATACCGGCACCAAAGACAATGATACTCCGGAGAACGCCGAAGACCAAGAAGACCCCATCGAATCAACATCCGAACATGATGATCGGGAGGATGGGCAAGTTGACCAAAAAAGAGTTACCCGAAGCGTAAGCTGCTACCCCAATTCGTAGATGAGGCGTTGGATCCCATACCACCCGTGTGTAATGCGGCTGACGGACCCGATAGACCACCACGTGGCCGGGACAGAATGACAACTCAAGCCGAACACCAGCCCGCACCACCTCGCCGTAAAAGCAAAGAAACAACGATACACATACGACCTATGACAGGACCTAGAAAATAGGGCAGGTCAGACCAGGTCAATCTACGGATCGTGGGGGCATGCTCCGGCGCGAGAGGCGGGCTATCAAGCCTGGCGCGATAAACACAACAAACCCCGGGCTAAAAACTGCATACGGACTCCATTCGAACTAGGTCGTGACATGGCCCAATACAGAGGCGCCGCACACCCCCTGTGTTTCACCGATGAGGTAATGGAGCACGAGTTCCCTGAAGGGTTTAAACCCGTGAACATCGAATCATACGACGGCACAACAGATCCCGCAGTATTGTGTTGAAGATTTTCTTCTCCACATTCACATGGCTCGCGGTGATGATCTACACGCCATCAAATACTTTCCCCTAAAACTTAAGGGGCCAGCTAGGCACTGGTTAAACAGCCTCCCAGAAAACTCTATTGGAAGCTGGGATGACTTGGAAGATGCCTTTAGAGACAACTTCCAAGGCACTTATGTCCGGCCTCCGGATGCCGATGACCTCAGTCATGTAGTCCAACAGCCCGAAGAGTCGGCCAGGAAATTCTGTACTAGGTTCCTAATTAAAAAGAACCAGATTGTCGACTGTCTGGATGTCAAAGCCCTAGCTGTCGGTGTCGAAACCGGCGGATCTCGGGTAGGGGGTCCCGAACTGTCCATCGGAGGTTGATGGTTACAGGAGACAGTGAATACAATGTTTACCCAGGTTCAGGCCCTCTCGATGGAGGTAAAACCCTACGTCCTACTAGATTAATATTGATGAGTATGGGGGTTACAAGAGTTGATCTACCATGAGATCATAATGGCTAAAACCCTAGAAGTCTAGCCTATCTGATTATGATTGTCCCTATGAAATAAACCCTCCGGTTTATATAGACACCAGAGGGGACTAGGGGTGTAGAAAGTCGGTTACATAGAAAGGAAATAGTACATCCGACCGCCTAGCTTGCCATCCATGCAAAGGAGAGTCCTATCCGGACACGGGAGAAAGTCTTCTATCTTGTATCTTCATGGCCAAACAATCCGGCCTATGTCCAACAGGTCGGATGCCCGAGGACCCCTTAGTCTAGGACTCCCTCAGTAGCCCCTGAACCTGGCTTCAATGACGAGGTGTCCGACGCGCAGATTGTTTTCGGCATTGCAAGGCGGGTTCCTTCTCTGAATACCCCGACACAGTCTTCGAACAACGAACGTGTCCGGATCTGCAAAACAAGTACCACACACCACCGCAGAGAGTATAATATTTCACGAGTCCCATCTGCTGACAACTTTTTGTAACGTGACATCATGTCCCTGCCCGGTTATTATTTCGAATCGTTCCTTGGCCTGCCGCTCCATATTTCGTGATGTGGCTTTATTGGCACATCTCGTCAAAGCAGAGATCGTGTCCCCTTATTGCGGGATTCTCATCAATACGGGTATGGGTAATCCAACCGTGCCGCCCGCACGACCCCTGGGGAATAGGCGAGTTTCATGGCGAGTGGGGAGGCGTTTGATATTCACTGCCTTTATAAGGAGATAAGGATTCATCTCTTCCACCCACGCCTTCTCTCTTTCCGCCTACCCACTCTCGAGCTCCAGCGCCCAAGTTCTCATCTTTCCTTCCCCAAGAAAGCACTCCAACCATGTCCGAAGCGCAGGGCAAGTGGATGGCCTCCACTGTCAAGGAGAAGGACATCACCCAACTTCGGGAGGCCGAATATTTGGCCAGGGAGATCATCCATCGGCTTCCTGCTAAGGGACAGACCGTCCCCGCTCCGAAGCCCCATGAGAGGGTCGTGTTCATCCCTCATTTCGTCCGCGGGCTGGGATTTCCTCTCCACCCATTCGTCTGCGGACTCATGTTCTACTATGGGCTGGATTTCCATGATCTGGCCCCCAATTCCTTCCTCACCATCTCGGCGTTTATCTTCGTGTGTGAGGCCTTCCTCCGCATCCCCCCCACTTCGAACTGTGGCTGAAGACCTTCAATGTGAAGCCAAAGGTAGTGGGCGGCGAACACGCAGAATGCAGAGGCGCCATGGTGAGAAAAATCTCCAATGTCTCGTGGCCCAAAGGCACCTTCGTGGAGACCATCAAGGGCTGGCAGAAGCTATGGTTCTACGTCACTGAGCCCTGTTGTGATGCTGCCTGGGCCGTGGCCCCCGAATTCAAGTCCAATGCGGCCTACCTCCTGGCAGGAGAAGGGCCTGGATTGGTCTTTGTTGGACGAGTTGACTGCGCTTCAGACGCGCATCAGGAGGACAAGAATGTCAAGCTTGTTGGATTTCGGGTTCCGGCAGACCCTTGAGGTTCGAACACTGGGCTGCGCGCGGAGATTTCGCCTCCTACCTACCTGCACCCCTCCGCCTCGTTAAGGTCTAAGCTATGGAAAGAATAACACGAGGGACACGAGGTTTATACTGGTTCGGGCCACCGTTGTGGTGTAATACCCTACTCCAGTGTGTGGTATGGTGGATTGCCTCTTGGGCTGATGATGATGAACAATACAAGGAAGAACAGCCTCGCGAGGCTCTGTTCTTGGCTGGGGGGGATGAACTACTGGGAGGAGTTCAGTCACCCTTCTCTCCCCCTCTCTCTGATCGGAACCCCTCTCTAAAGAGCCTCCTCCCTCTCTCGTTTTTTCCTCCTCCCCTCTTGCGGGTGGCTGATCCTATTTATAGAGGCCCTGGTCCTCTTCCCAAATATCGAGCGGGAAGGGAGCCAACAATGGCGGGCTAATTTGAAGGGGGACAGCTAGTATCAGCTATCCTGACAAAAGTAGTCTTCGCCTGCACAAAGCTCTGGTGGTGACGCCGTCTTGGGCTCCACGGTGACCTCCGTCTTGCAGTCCTCATGGTCTTGGTCTCATTGCACCGGAATGGCAACCTTTTCCTGATGCCTCGGTACTCCACGGCTGCGCTTGCCCCCTTTGCACCAAAGAGGAAAGGAGGACACTGCGCGGGCTGGCACCCGCCTGGCGCCCTTGGTCGTCATGGCTTGCGTCACGGGCACCTCGTGAGGTACCCCGCCTTGGTCTCTCCGCCTCCTCGTGAGCCAGCCTGACGAGGCCGTGCCTGAGGAAGCTCCACGTCGTCCGCCCCGCGAGGCTTGGCCCCTCGCGAGGGTCTTGGGTTTGTGTTGGTGAAGATGGGTCGCGCTGGGCCCCCTTTTGAGCCACGCCACAGGCCACAGGCAGGCAAGTCTGGGGACCCCCGTTCCCAGAACGCCGACAGTAGCCCCCAGGCCGAAGGCGCGCCCGGACTTGGCCGTGCAGGGAGGTGGAAGGGCAAGAGTGAAGCGTCGCGGGCCCTAACAGCCTGCGGCCTTAGGCGCCGCGTGGCGGTTGATTGGACGTGGGCGGCACTGTTCCCCCACGCCCTCCTTATTTTGCGCCATGCTAGGCGGACCCGTAGTCGTACACAGCCGTTCCCCTTTTTGTTGCTCGAGCGCCCTCTGTCCTTCCTCCGCTCGAACTCTGGTTTCTGTTTTCAACTCAATCTTGAACCTTCCCCCCCTTCCCATCGCCATGGCTCCGACGAAGAAGGGAAGAGGGAAGAAACCCGTGTCTCCGCCTTGCCCGCCGCCGTTGGCGGCCCCCGCCGAGGGCTTGGGCAAGGTCAGCTCGGCTCTGGCCACCATCTTCAATGAATGCGGGAGGACGACGGCCTAGCCCGCGTCCCACTTCTCCATCGACAGGATAGCCACCGAGGTCTCGTATTTTGCCGACGCCCTGCGGGCGGGTCTGGTTCCTCCCTTTTCTGATTTCTTCAATGCCGTGCTTTCCCACTATCAGATCCACATGATGCATCTGGGTCCTGAATCCATCACTCTCCTTTCGGTCTTTGCCTTTGTTTGCGAGGCTATGATGGGCATCCTTCCTTCGGTCGCCTTGCTGCGCCACTTCTTCTCGCTGCGCCTTGTTGACCCTACCCAATGCTGGGCGTGTGTGAGCTTCGTTGCCGCGTCTGAGACGGCGGCCTCTGGGATTGACTTCAAGCTCCCTCCGCCCGCGGCTGGGTTCCGCGAGCGGTGGCTGTATGTGGATGCTGGGGTGCCCAGCCCCCTGCTGTCGGAGCCAACTTCGCCTGCTGTCCCCAATTCGGGCTGGGGCCAGGAGACGCTTGAGAGCCCCCGGCTCGTCTTCGTCTGGCACCGCTTCACGTTCTTGAGGTTGCTTGGCGCGACAGCGCCCAAGGTGGTGAAGGAGTTCCTGCTACGCCGCATTGCTCCTCTCCAGCGCCACTCCCGCCGGATGTGGGCCTTCAGTGGGTGCTATGATCGTATGAGGCTCCAGGAAGAGGACCTGACGCCTGAAGTGCTGAGGACGGCGCTCTTGACCCTGACGGGGGACCCCAACCCTGTCAGCATCCAGCAGGGAGGGGCCTTGCTGTACCTCTGCCAGAGCGGGGGCGATTTTGTGAGGCAGATGCCTATCTTCGATGAGTGGGGGCCGCGCCCAGCCGGCCTCCAGGGGCCTCGCGAGAACCCAGTGGTGGTGACTGCCCTTCCAGTCGGCCAAGGCGACTCTTCCTCAAGTGGCGGAGTAGGGAGGCACGAGGCGCCAGAGGCCGAGGGGGCTCCCAGCGGGGTGACAGCGTCGGGCGATGCTCATGAGGAAGCAGTTATCGGGGCCCGTGCCGCTAAGGCTGAGGGTGACAAGCAGCTGCCCTCTGCGCCTACGACCGAGGCCACTGAGGCTCCGGCGGCTTCTCTTGGCGAGGCGATTGGCAGCGCACATCAGGCAGGCGCCCCTGACGCAGATCGCCTTGATGCTCCATCTTCGTCGCAGGTTGATCCCTGCGCCCGACTCTTAGGCCGCTTCCGCGTGGACTTTGAGGCCCTCCGGAAGAGAAGGGAGGCCCTGGGCGACGATTACCCTTGTCGCCTGCTGAAGCGTAGGAAGTACTTCGCCACTGATGAGTAAGCCTTCTCCTTTCCCAGCTCCTTATCCTTCTGTTGCTCTTACTGACCCTTACTTCGCAGGCCCCTTCCAGCCGAGCTTGCGGAGACGGCTAAGGAGCCGTCCCCCTTGGCTTCGCCCCCTCCATCGTCCTCAAGCGCTCCAAGCAGTGGAGCCCTTGTGGTGAGGGCGATCGACGAGGCGAACCGTCCCGAGGCGTATCATGGCCCCGCGCACCTCGTGATCATTGGAGGGCCTTCTCGTGGCATAGCCAGCCTGCCGTGGGCTTCCCGCCTGGTCGTGGACTGCGATTGGATGAGGCGCGTCCTGCGCTCTTCACCTGGGGACGGGCTGGCCCCAGGCCGGGCATATGACACGGCGTGCCCGGCTGTCGCGAGGGTGCCAGCCCCCAGCCTAGAGGGGGAGTGCTGACTCGTGGCCCCCGGCGCTTGCTTGGGGCAGATGATGGTGTGGAAGACATGCTTGAGCGCGCTCGGGAGCGTCGCGCTCTCCGCCAAGGATTCCTTCGAAGGGCGGCTGACGCGGTAAGCCTGCTTGGAGAGGAGCTTGCCGATGAAGACGCGCGCCTTGAGGCCGAGGGCCTGCGCCTGGCTGCAGAGAGGCGCGAGCTGGAGGGCGCCATCGCCCTTGCGCGCCGTCAGCGCGATCTTGACGACGCAGAGGCCAAGGCGTCACTGGTGGCCTCTCGGGAGGCCCGATCTTGGGCCGCTGAGGAGGCTCGGGAAGCTGACCGGCGGCGAACGACAGCGGAGGAGCGGGCTCGGGAGCTCCTGGCCTGGTGCCACTCGCTGGAGGAGCAGGTGGAGCTGCGCGAGGCAGCCCTCGCGTCAATGAAGGTGGCCTCCTGCGACTCAGCAGAGCTCCAGAAGCGTGAGGAGGCGCTGACGCTGGAAGCCGCCGAACGTACCCATGAGTACGAGCGTCTGGAGACAAGGGAGCGCTTGGTGACGCAGGCGGAGGATGATGTTGCCGCACAGGAAGCCCGCGTCCTGGAGGAGGTCGGACGTCGAGTGGCGATGGCGCATTTGAACCTCGAGCACGAGTTCGAAGAGAAGATGGGGTTGATCCGGGCCGAAGCTAAAGGCAGGACTGCTGCCTTGAGGGCCAAGCTGGAGGAGGCGACGCGGCGGGCCGATGCTTTCCGGGCCGCTCTTGAGGTGGCGCAAGGTGAGTTAACCGCCTCCCAGGCCGAGGTGCTCCTTCTCTGCCAGTGGGTGGAGGAGGCTGAGGTCGTCGCGGGCCAGAACACGGACGAGATACGTCAGCGGCGGATCCTAGAGCACGAGCACGGCCCCATGCTCACCACGCTCCGGGAGAGAGCCAACACAGCCTTGGGAAACATCTGCGATGCGGCTGTTGGCGAGCCGCACACAGTCAACTATGCTGGCAATCTTCAGTTCGTCACTGACATGGTGACGCAACTGGAGGCGCGGTCGGTCAGGGCTGACAGGTTGGTGGAGGAGAGGAGCCGCGCCCTGCTTGGGCGCGCCTTTTCTCGCGTCTTCAGCCAGCTCCAGAACATGGATCCCCACTTTGATTTTGACGCCGCCATTGCCCCAGTCCCCCAGGCCGTCCGAGGCGATTTGGCGCACTGGGTGGAAGACAATGTGGATGCTCTTATCAGGGCCTTCGCTTCAGACAACAACGACGTGATCGTGGCGGCCGACGAGGCCGGCGTGGTGGACGGCCCTGACGCCGCTGGCGGCGACGCGGACAGCGATGGCGAGTTCAGCGACGCCAGCAACAGCTCGGGTGGTGCTCCTGAGAACACATTGGGGGATTCATCCGACTGATTGTGCATCGCTCCTACTTCCATACCCTGCATGAATAGAACTCAGGTTTTGGCCTGATCGCAGTGAGAGCATTTTGGAGGGGGAGCCCCTTATGTAAAACTTGTGTTCATCATATTAGTAGACGCCACATTGCCCATGCGCCCGCGCCAAGTGGTTGGCCCAAGCGACGCGCTGGTTGGCTAGTTTACCTTTGTCCCGTGCTGGACCTGAGGCAGCCCGTGGGAGGTTGTGGTGTCTCGAGTGTTCCCTGATTGGGTTCGTAGGATCTGCAGTAAAACACCCTCCTGAGAGGTCACGTCGGCGGCAGTCTGGGCTGCGCGCAAGCTAGGCCTGACCCGGCTCGCGAGGGGAGGCAGCTGAGGTGAAGTGGTAACCAAAACGTGAGAAATTGCTCGAACGAGACTAAGCACCCCTTCCCCGAACACATGCAAATCTCAAATTCGAATCCAACTTGAATCCAGCAGGGGAAAGCGACAACCAAAGGGAGAAGCAACGAAAGCAAACAAAAGGACGCGTCCGGCACCTAGTCTAGTCTTGGACGTCTTCTCACCAGCGCGGAGCTAAGTGCTGCCACTAGGCGTGGAAGGGAGCCCCAGGGCCTGAGGCCGGCACCCCTAAGACTCCGGGGCGTGTACAACCCCACTCATTATTACGTGAGAGTGTCACGGGGCGGCGAGCTTCACAGGCACTGGGCCTTCTTCACAGGTACTGGCCTTGCTTCATATCGCCAGATGAGGGCCCCGCCTTGTGCCACACTCTAGTGCCATCAACGACGACCGGAAACCCGGACGCCGCTGATGGGGTAGAGCGGTCGCCAGCGGTTCCCCCGACGACCACGGGTCCTTCGCCGGGGGCAGGCCCTGAGGCACCTCCCCAGCGGAGGGCCTACCTCCTGAGAACACCTTGCTCCGAACGCCGCGGTGATGATGTCGGATCCTGGCCCCTCTCCTGCAGCCCCCTACGCCCTCCTCCCGAGGGGCAGGAGACTGTGGGAGCGGGGTAGCTGCTCGCTGTGGCGACCCGCACCTCCTGCGATCCATGGTTAGCGTATGCCTAATCCTGAAGAATTAGTGGTACCCAATAATCGTTGCCCCCAGCGTGGCCGGTGGGACTGTCCCAGGGCTCCCGGAAAGGCTCAGCTTCTGGCGCCTCGTCCCCCCAGCTTGGGCTGAGGAGCGAGCCTTGTTCGCTCTCGTGTGGGTGTCCTTGGTCCATCATGAGGGGCACGTATTCCTCCGGCACCGTCATCCCGAATGCCACGCCGTAATGCTCCGCATGCCACGCGGTCCTGCCTGACGCGCCCACCATGGGGTGGCAGCGCGGCTGTCCACTGGGGCCGCGGGTCGCGTCGAGTCCTTCTTCTTCGCGGACTGGGAGCGGGGGCAGCGCCGCCACCGGTCCGGTGCTGACAGCTTCACTGGCGTTGGAGTAGCCTTGGAGCCTGCGGGCGTGCGCGGAGCCCCCACACGGGCCGCCCTGGGCTTGAGATGGGAGCTGGGTGCAGAAGGGGTGAGCCCCCGAGGCGGCGAAGCCCAGGAGCTCTGCCACTCACTCCAGCAGCACGTCGCGGCCGCCCTCCGGCAGCCTGCACTGCAGCAGCTCTCGGGCCACTGTGAGCGTGGCCCTCGAGTTCGCCTGCTCCCCGTGGGTGTACGGCGTCGTGGTCGCGGCGTGATTGGAGGCCCTTGCTGCTGACCGCGCCTGCCGCGGTGTGAGAGCTGTCGAAGCCTGTCTGCGTCGCTCGCGGCCCGCAGCGCCCTGCGGACCGCGAGCTGCCTGGGGCACAGGGTCGCCCGAGGCAAGCGGCTCTACGCAGGCGGGCCACGCCGCCCACGGATCTGGGTTGCCCGCCTGGTCGCCGGGCATGGTGATGACGACGCGACGGGGCGCGAAACGGTAGAAGGTGGATTCCGGCGCACCCCTACCTGGCGCGCCAAATGTCGGATTTCGGGTTCCGGCAGACCCTTGAGGTTCGAACACTGGGGTGCACGCGGAGATTTCGCCTCCTACCTACCTGCACCCCTCCGCCTCGTTAAGGTCTAAGCTATGGAAAGAATAACACGAGGGACATGAGGTTTATACTCGTTCGGGCCACCGTTGTGGTGTAATACCCTACTCCAGTGTGTGGTGTGGTGGATTGCCTCTTGGGCTGATGATGATGAACAATACAAGGAAGAACAGCCTCACGAGGGTCTGTTCTTGGCTGGGGGGGATGAACTACTGGGAGGAGTTCAGTCACCCTTCTCTCCCCCTCTCTCTGATCGGAACCCCTCTCTAAAGAGCCTCCTCCCTCTCTCCTTTTTTTCCTCCTCCCCTCTTGCGGGTGGCTGATCCTATTTATAGAGGCCCTGGTCCTCTTCCCAAATATCGAGCGGGAAGGGAGCCAACAATGGCGGGCTAATTTGAAGGGGGACAGCTAGTATCAGCTATCCTGACAAAAGTAGTCTTCGCCTGCACAAAGCTCTGGTGGTGACACCGTCTTGGGCTCCACGGTGACCTCCGTCTTGCAGTCCTCATGGTCTTGGTCTCGTTGCACCGGAATGGCAACCTTTGCCTGATGCCTCCGTACTCCGCGGTTGCGCTTGCCCCCTTTGCACCAAAGAGGAAAGGATGACACTGCGTGGGCTGGCACCCGCCTGGCGCCCTTGGTCGTCATGGCTTGCGTCACAGGCACCTCGTGAGGTACCCTGCCTTGGTCTCTCCGCCTCCTCGTGAGCCAGCCTGACGAGGCCATGCCTGAGGAAGCTCCGCGTCGTCCGCCCCGCGAGGCTTGGCCCCTCGCGAGGGTCTTGGGTTTGTGTTGGTGAAGATGGGTCGCGCTGGGCCCCCCTTTTGAGCCACGCCACAGGCCGCAGGCAGGCAAGTCTGGGGACCCCCGTTCCCAGAACGCCGACAAAGCTCGTCGATGTGATTCAGGTGATGCTAATTCGTCGGATCCTTCCATGCCAGAACCGGGCTTGCCATCTACAGGAGTTCAATCCGGCCAGGCACAAGACCCTACGACAATTCTTCGGAACTACGCATGAAGACATCTAGAAGGTGCTCTTCAAGGCCAACGAGACGTGGCCGGAGACAACCGAGGACTGCGGGCACGATCTGGCCCATCCTGCCAATTCAGTAAGTTTTCCATGCTTCAAGGTGTATCCCTTTCTGGCTTGCTCAAGGAGGATGTCCCAACTTCCCTACTTTGCCTTTTCAGGGTTGGACAAAGAAGGCGGATCGGATTCGGTGTTCGGTGCTACCTCTTGAGCATGTGTTGGTTTTCCCTTGAAGAGGAAAGGGTGATGCAGCAAAGCAGCATACGTATTTCCCTCAGTTTTTGAGAACTAAGGTATCAATCCAGTAGGATACCATGCGCGAGTCACCTCGTACCTACACAAACAAATAAGAACCTCGCAACCAACGCGATAAAGGGGTTGTCAATCCCTTCACGACCACTTGCAAGAGTGAGATCTGATAGAGATGATAATAATAAGATAAATATTTTTTGGTATTTTTATGATATAGATTGAAAGTAAAGATTGCAAAATAAAATATATTGGAAACTTGTATGATGGAAAATAGACCCGGGGGCCATAGGTTTCACTAGTGGATTCTCTCAAGATAGCATAAGTATTACAGTGGGTGAACAAATTACTGTCGAGCAATTGATAGAAAAGCAAATAATTATGAGAATATCTAGGTATGATCATGTATATAGGCATCACGTCCGTGACAAGTAGACCGACTCCTGCCTGCATCTACTACTATTACTCCACACATCGACCGCTATCCACCATGCATCTAGAATATTAAGTTCATAAGAACAGAGTAACGCTTTAAGCAAGATGACATGATGTAGAGGGATAAACTCGTGCAATATGATATAAACCCCATCTTTTTATCCTCGATGGCAACAATACAATACGTGTTCCCTTTCTGTCACTGGGACCGAGCACCGCAAGATTGAACCCAAAGCTAAGCACTTCTCCCATTGCAAGAAAGATCAATCTAGCAGGCCAAACCAAACTGATAATTCGAAGAGACTTGCAAAGATAACCAATCATACATAAAAGAATTCAGAGAAGATTCAAATATTGTTCATAGATAGACTTGATCATAAACCCACAATTCATCGGATCTCGACAAACACACCGCAAAAAGAGTTACACCGAATAGATCTCCAAGAGAATCGAGGAGAACTTTGTATTGAGATCCAAAGAGAGAGAAGAAGCCATCTAGCTACTCGCTATGGACCCGAAGGTCTGAGGTAAACTACTCACACATCATCGGAGGGGCCATGGAGTTGATGTAGAGGCCCGCCGTGATCAATGCCCCCTTCGGCGGAGCTCGGGAAAAGGCCCCAAGATGGGATCTCTTGGGTACAAAAGGTTGCAGCGGTGGAAATAGGGTTTCGTGGTGCTCATGGCTGTTTTCAGGGTATGTGACCATATATAGGAGGAAGAAGTAGGTCGGTTGAGCCACGAGGAGCCCACGAGGGGGGAGGGCGTGCCCAGGGGGTAGGCGCGCCCCTGCCTCGTGGCCGCCTCGTTCATTTGTTGACGTCCACTCCAAGTCCTCTGGATCACGTTTGTTCCAAAAATCACGCTCCATAAGGTTTCATTCTGTTTGGACTCCTTTTGATATTCCTTTTATGCGAAACACTGAAATAGGCAAAAAAACAGCAATTTGGGCTGGGCCTCCGGTTAATAGGTTAGTCCCCAAAACAATATAAAAGTGTAAAATAAAGCCCATTAACATCAAAAACAGATAATATAATAGCATGGAACAATAAAAAATTATAGATTCATTGGATATGTATCAAGCATCCCCAAGCTTAATTCCTGCTCGTCCTCGAGTAGGTAAATGATAAAAAACATAATTTTTGATGTGGAATGCTTTCTAAAATATTCTTCAATGTATTTTTCTCTATTGTGGCATGAATGTTCAGATCCGAAAGATTCAAGATAAAAGTTTATTGTTGACATAAAAATAGTAATACTCCAAGCATGCTAATCAAGCAATTATGTCTTATCAAAATACCATAGCCAAAGAAAACTTATCCCTACAAAGTCATATAGTTTGGCCATGCTTCATTTTCGTGACACAAAATGCTCTCATCATGCACAACCCCGATGACAAGCCAAGCAATTGTTTCATACTTAGCCTTTTCAAACTCTTTCAACTTTTACGCAATATATGAGCGTGATCCATGGACATAGCACTATGGGTGGAATAGAATATGATGGTTGAGGTTGTGTGAGAAGACAAAAAAGGGAGAAAGTCTCACATTGACTCGGCTAATCAATGGGCTATGGAGATGCCCACCGATTGATGTCAATGCAAGGAGTAGGGATTGCCATGCAACGGATGCACTAGAGCTATAAATATATGAAAGCTCATCAAAGAAACTAAGTGAGTGTGCATCCAACTCGCTTGCTCACGAAGACCTAGGGCATTTGAGGAAGCCCATCATTGGAATATACAAGCCAAGTTCTATAATGAAAAATTCCCACTAGTATATGAAAGTGACAAAATAAGAGACTCTCTATCATGAAGATCATGGTGCTACTTTGAAGCACAAGTGTGGAAAAAGGATAGTAACATTGTCCCTTCTCTCTTTTTCTCTCATTATTTTTTATTTGGGCTTTCTCTTTTTTGGGCCTCTTTTCTCTTTTATTTTATTTTATTTTTCGTCCGGAGTCTCATCCCGACTTGTGGGGGAATCATAGTCTCCATCATCCTTTCCTCTCTGGGACAATGCTCTAATAATGATGATCACACTTTTATTTCCTTACAACTCGATACTTAGAACAAAATATGACTCTATGTGAATGCCTCCGGCGGTGCACCGGGATATGCAATGAATCAAGAGTGACATGTATTAAAAAATTATGAACGGTGGCTTTGCCACAAATATGATGTCAACTACATGATCATGCATGGCAATATGACAATGATGATGCGTGTCATAATAAATGGAACGGTGGAAAGTTGCATGGCAATATATCTCGGAATGGCTATGGAAATGCCATAATAGGTAGGTATGGTGACTGTTTTGAGGAAGACATAAGGAGGCTTATGTGTGATAGAGCGTATCATATCATGGGGTTTGGATGCACCAGCGAAGTTTGCACGAACTCTCAAGGTGAGAACGGACAATGCACGGTACCGAAGAGGCTAGCAATGATGGAAGGGTGAGAGTGCGTATAATCCATGGACTCAACATTAGTCATAAAGAACTCACATACTTATTGCCAAAATCTACAAGTCATCAAAACCAAGCACTACGTGCATGCTCCTAGGGGGATAGATTGGTAGGAAAAGACCATCGCTCGTCCCCGACCGCCACTCATAAGGAAAGCAATCAAAGAACACCCCATGCTTCAAATTTGTCACATAATGTTTACCATACGTGCATGCTATGGGACTTGCCAACTTCAACACAAGTATTCATCAATTTCACAATTACTCAACTAGCACACCTCTAATATTACCACCTTTATATCTCAAAACAATCTATCAAGCATCCAACTTCTCTTAGCATTTAAAATTTATAACCAAAGTGAATTACCATGCTATTCTAAAAGACTCTCAAAATGATATAAGTGAAGCATGAGAGATCAATTATTTCTATAAAATAGAACCACCGCCGTGCTCTAAAAGATATAAGCGAAGCACTAGAGCAAAAATTATCCAACTCAAAAGATATAAGTGAAGCACATAGAGTATTCTAATAAATTCCAATTCATGTGTGTCTCTCCCAAAAGGTGTGTACAGCAAGGATGATTGTGGTAAACTAAAAAGCAAGGACTCAAATCATACAAGACGCTCCAAGCAAAACACATATCATGTGGCGAATAAAAATATAGCTCCAAGTAAAGTTACCGATGGACGAAGACGAAAGAGGGGATGCCTTCCGGGGCATCCCCAAGCTTAGGCTTTTGGTTGTCCTTGGATTTTACCTTGGGGTGCCTTGGGCATCCCCAAGTTTAGGCTCTTGCCACTCCTTGTTCCATAATCCATCAAATCTTTACCCAAAACATGAAAACTTCACAACACAAAACTTAAAAGAAAATCTCGTGATCTCCGTTAGTAAAAGAAAACAAACCACCACTTCAAGGTACTGTAATGAACTCATTCTTTATTTATATTGGTGTTAAACCTACTGTATTCCAACTTTTCTATGGTTCATAAACTCTATTACTAGCCATAGATTCATCAAAATAAGCAAACAACACACGAAAAACAGAATCTGTCAAAAAAGAATAGTCTGTAGTAATCTGTAGGTTTCGAATACTTCTGGAACCCCAAAAATTCTGAAATAAATTTCTGGACGCGAGGAATTTATCTATTAATAATCTGCAAAAATAGTTAACTGAATAGCGCTCTCTAGTAAAAAATGGCAGCAATTCTCGTGAGCGCTAAAGTTTCTGTTGTTTACAGCAAGATCAAAAAGACTTTCCCCAAGTCTTCCCAACGGTTCTACTTGACACAAACACTAATTAAACACAAAAAACACAACCAAAACAGAGGCTAGATAAATTATTTATTACTAAACAGTAACAAAAACAAGGAATAAAAATAAAATTGGGTTGCCTCCCAACAAGCGCTATCGTTTAACGCCCCTAGCTAGGCATAAAAGCAAGGATAGATCTAGGTATTGCCATGATAATGATAAGGTAAATCGCGAAAACTCATCTCATACTCCCTACGTTAAGCAGCAAGCTTTCTTTGTGGCAAACAAAAGTAATCAAGAGGGCTAAATTTAATGGGACAAAAGTCCCCAAGATCAAGCTCGGGAGGTATTGGTTCCTCCTTTGGCCCCTCATATTGCACAACCAATTCATCATTATAAGCATTCTTTTGGCAAAAAGTCATGAGTCTTTGTTCAAGTGAAAAACCCAACCCATTATTCTGGATAGCAAAATTATCATTAAATTCAGAGATCCTATCAACAAGAACATCGGTAGGAACCTTTTTTCTAAGGTTTTCATTAAAAGCAACATGATCTAAGGATCGTAAACGCATAATGTCTTCTTGATAAAAAAGGATTGCTTCTATGGGGGGACGGCCGACATCCACCCTATAACGCGCAAAAATTTCATTGGCCTCTTTTATTATAAATCTGAACTCATGAGCTAAAAAGATAGTCGCTGCTCGTTTAACAGAAGAATGCTCAATATTAGAAAATTCTAGGAAAATCCTTTGTATGGAAGGATGCATATGTAAAAATTGTCTTTCAAGTTTAACTATGAGCAAAGATATAGCATCCGTGAGACTACTAGTTTTATGAAGGATAGATCTGCTCATGGTAGGCAAAGCACCGGCACAAGTAAAGAAATCTAGAATAACTCCCTTCCCAATAATATTACCGCTACCAATCCGAAACTTTTTAGTGTGTAAAATAGTAGGATTTTCAAGAGGATCATCAATAGCATCAAAGTTTTCCATATTATTATCCTTATCAATGATAACCTCCCCAGTTTCAGACATGATGGCAACATATTGCAAAAAGAACGAGCACACAGAAGGCAAGAAGGAAAAAGAGGCGAACGGAAAAGACGGCGAATAAAACGGCAAGGGTGAAGTGGGGGAGAGGAAAACAAGAGGCAAATGGCAAATAATGTAATGCGAAGGATAAGAGTTGTGATGGGTACTTGGTATGTCTTGACTTGGCGTAGATCTCCCCGGCAACGGCGCCAGAAATCCTTCTTGCTACCTCTTGAGCATGCGTTGGTTTTCCCTTGAAGAGGAAAGGGTGATGAAGCAAAGTAGCATAAGTATTTCCCCAGTTTTTGAGAACCAAGGTATCAATCTAGTAGGAGACCACGCGTGAATCACCTCGTACCTACAAAAACAAATAAGAACCTCGCAACCAACGTGATAAAGGGGTTGTCAATCCCTTCACGGCCACTTGCAAGAGTGAGATCCGATAGAGATGATAGTAATAAGATAACTATTTTTTGGTATTTTTTTATGATATAGATTGAAAGTAACGATTGCAAAATAAAATAGATTGGAAACTTGTATGATGGAAAATAGACCCGGGGGCCATAGGTTTCACTAGTGGATTCTCTCAAGATAGCATAAGTATTACGGTGGGTGAACAAATTACTGTCGAGCAATTGATAGAAAAGAAAATAATTATGAGAATATCTAGGTATGATCATGTATATAGGCATCATGTCCGTGACAAGTAGACCGACTCCTACCTGCATCTACTACTATTACTCCACACATCGACCGCTATCCAGCATGCATCTAGAGTATTAAGTTCATAAGAACAGAGTAACTCTTTAAGAAAGATGACATGATGTAGATGGATCAACTCATGTAATATGATATAAACCCCATCTTTTTATCCTCGATGGCAACATTACAATACGTGTCGTTTCCCTTTTTGTCACTGGGATCGAGCACCGCAAGATTGAACCCAAAGCTAAGCATTTCTCCCATTGCAAGAAAGATCAATCTAGTAGGCCAAACCAAACTGATAATTCAAAGAGACTTGCAAAGATAACCAATCATACATAAAAGAATTCAGAGAAGATTCAAATATTGTTCATAGATAGACTTGATCATAAACCCACAATTCATCGGATCTCGACAAACACACCGCAAAAAGAGTTACATCGAATAGATCTCCAAGAGAATCGAGGAGAACTTTGTATTGAGATCCAAAGAGAGAGAAAAAGCCATCTAGCTACTAGCCATGGACCTGAAGGTCTGAGGTAAACTACTCACATATCATCGGAGGGGACGTGGAGTTGATGTAGAGGCCCTCCGTGATCAATGCCCCCTCTGGTGGAGCTCCGGAAAAGGCCCCAAGATGGGATCTCTTGGGTATAGAAGGTTGTGGCGGTGGAAATAGGGTTTCGTGGTGCTCCTGGCTGTTTTTGGGGTATGTGAACATATATAGGAGGAAGAAGTAGGTCGGTTGAGACATGAGGGGACCACGAGGGGGAGGGCGCGCCCAGGGGGTAGGCGCGCCCCCTGCCTCGTGGCCGCCTCGTTGATTGCTTTACGTCCACTCCAAGTCCTACATTGCGCCCATTAACATCCAAAACAGATACGTTAGTCCCAAAACAACAATTTGGGCCGGGCCTCCGGTTAATAGGTTAGTCCCGAAAATAATATAAAATTGTAAAATAAAGCCCATTAACATCCAAAACAGATAATATAATAGCATGGAACAATCAAAAATTATAGATACGTTGGAGAAGTATCATTCGGCTCCGCTGCCCGAGGAACCAGCCATCCCGCTTTTGACGAAGATGCTGGTTCCGGTGCCCTACGTGGCGCCAGAGAAGAAAGCCAAGAAGAAGGCCAAGGGGACCAGAGGAGGCCTCCGTCCCAAGGGTACTTCAGACGTGGCGTCCATAGACGTCGAAACTCACTCCGCCGCCGAAGACGACGAGGAGGAGGAAGAGGAGGAAGAAAGCAACTTCCCCCTCCCCGTGGGGGGAAAGAAGAGGGCTGCCTCCACAGATCTAGAAGCAGAGGCGTCCAAGAAGGGAAAGGCTTCCTTCGCAGAAAGCTTGATGTCTACTACACAACCTTCTTCTTGTAGACGTTGTTGGGCCTCCAAGTGCAGAGGTTTGTAGGACAGTAGCAAATTTCCCTCAAGTGGATGACCTAAGGTTTATCAATTCGTGGGAGGCGTAGGATGAAGATGGTCTCTCTCAAGCAACCCTGCAACCAAATAACAAAGAGTATCTTGTGTCCCCAACAGACCCAATACAATGGTAAATTGTATAGGTGCACTAGTTCGGCGAAGAGATGGTGATACAAGTGCAATATGGATGATAGATATGAGTATTTGTAATCTGAAAATATAAAAAGAACAAGGTAACTAATGATAAAAGTGAGCGTAAACGGTATTGCAATGCTAGGAAACAAGGCCTAGGGTTCATACTTTCACTAGTGCAAGTTCTCTCAACAATAATAGCATAATTGGATCATATAACTATCCCTCAACATGCAACAAAGAGTCACTCCAAAGTCACTAATAGCGGAGAACAAACGAAGAGATTATTGTAGGGTACAAAACCACCTCAAAGTTATTCTTTCTGATCGATCTATTCAAGAGTCCGTAGTAAAATAACACGAAGCTATTCTTTCCGTTCGATCTATCCTAGAGTTCGTACTAGAATAACACCTTAAGACACAAATCAACCAAAACCCTAATGTCACCTAGATACTCCAATGTCACCTCAAGTATCCGTGGGTATGATTATACGATATGCATCACACAATATCAGATTCATCTATTCAACCAACACAAAGAACTTCAAAGAGTGCCCCAAAGTTTCTACCGGAGAGTCAAGACGAAAATGTGTGCCAACCCCTATGCATAAGTTCACGAGGTCATGGAACTCACAAGTTGATCACCAAAACATACATCAAGTGGATCACGTGATATCCCATTGTCACCACAGATAAGCACATGCAAGACATACATCAAGTGTTATCAAATCCTTAAAGACTCAATCCGATAAGATAACTTCAAAGGGAAAACTCAATCCATTACAAGAGAGTAGAGGGGGAGAAACATCATAAGATCCAAATATAATAGCAAAGCTCGTGATACATCAAGATCGTGCTGACTCAAGAACACGAGAGAGAGAGATCAAACACATAGCTACTGGTACATACCCTCAGCCCCGAGGGAGAACTAATCCCTCCTCGTCATGGAGAGTGCTGGGATGATGAAGATGGCCACCGGAGAGGGATTCCCTCCTTCGGCAGGGTGCCGGAACGGGTCTAGATTGGTTTTCGGTGGCTACAGAGGCTTCTGGCGGCGGAACTCCCGATCTATTTTCCTCCTCGATGTTTTTAGGGTATATGGACATATATAGGCGAAAGAAGTCGGTCAGGGGAGCCACGAGGGGCCCATGAGGGTTGGGGGCACTCCCAGGGGGTAGGGCGCGCCTTCCTGCCTCATGGCTTCCTCGAAGCTTCCCTGACGTCTACTCCAAGTCTCCTGGATTGCTTCCGTTCCAAAAATAACTCCCCCAAAGGTTTCATTCCGTTTGGACTCCGTTTGATATTCCTTTTCTGTAAAACTCAAAAACAAGGAAAAATCAGAAAGTGGCACTGGGCTCTAGTTTAATAGGTTAGTCCCAAAAATCATATAAAATAGCATATAAAACATCCAAGGTTGATAAATATAATAGCATGGAACAATCAAAAAATTTAGATACGTTGGAGACGTATCATAGTTCCGCGTGGGACGTCGATAGCAGCCCAGAGCGGCGCCCTTGAAACAAGCCCCTGGACGAATCGTGAGTATTCGAAGACCCTGATGCATTCATATATCCTCCTCTTTCACTTCATAATTCTATCATGTTGAATCATGCATTTGCAATCCGGCTCGTTCCACCCTCGAGCGATCCTCGTCTTCGGGGAACTCGTTGGATCCGAAGGTGATGGACAACGGGTCCCTTCCAACGGCCTCCTCTCCCAAGGCCATGGACGACATTGAGGTGTTGTCTCGAAGGACCCCCAGCCAAGGAGAGACACAAGAGGCTGTCAGGATGGCGCCAGAGGGCGAGACCTTGGCCACCGGACACATGGGGGAGCAGATCCCCATGGTGGCTAGCGATGGGGGCCATGTCCAATTCGGCCCCCAGCTGAATACGGTTCCGGGGACCTATACGGCTCCGGAATCCGTCAAGCAGCCTCCATCATCGGAAGGAGGTGTGCCCATTCCGCCAGTGACCTCTGTCCAACCAGAGGCACCGGATACTCTACTGGAGGCGCTGCGAAGCGCTTCCATCGTTGAAGAACACCGTACCCTTATGGGTGCGGTGATTGAGAAGATTCAGTCCGCGAAGAGCGGACTGACCGAAGCCTACGTGAGCCTTCTAATAGGCTTGGAGGTAAGCGCTGCATTTATGTGAAAAGAAAGTTACACTATAGACAATAGCCCCTGAGACTCTGTCTGGTGTTCGGAAAGAAAAGCCGAATAGAGGATCAAATAGTTTTTCGCAGGAGACTAATCATATATGTCTTTGTGAATAAGCAGGCGTCGCTGCTGGCCGTGACTTCTCATGCTGCCGAAGTCTACGGACTGAAGCAGAGGCTGGAACGGACGGAGGAAGAGCTCGGCCATGCGGAAAAGCAGCTGGAGGATGCCCACGGTATGCAATGATCTTGTGTATGTCCGGAAGGGGTGAATGATGTAAGCTGATCATAGTGCCATGACATTTATTAGGGGCGGCGACCGAGGTAGAGGCCCTCAAGAAGGTGTTGGACGAGGCCGAGGAGATAGCGGTAAAGGAAAAAGCTGCCCGAGAAAAGCATGAGGCCAGGGTTGGTGAGGTCCAGCAGGAGCTCCAAGACGCAGTGAAGAAATGCGAGTCCTTGGAGCGCCAGAATGTGGACCAAGATTCCGAACTCGCTAAGGCCTGCCAAAGCGCACAAGAGGCCTGGGCCAAATCCCAAGGCGCCCTTCGGGAGATCCAAGAGGCCAAGAAGATCGCGGCGGGTAAGGCTTTTATTATGCAAAGCAAGTATGTGAGCCAGAGGTATCTCTTACTGACCCGGATTTGGAGTTCTCCAGGGGCATTTGCGGATTTGCCGCGTAGTGTTTCCGACACTGTGGAATTCTTCCGGGCTGAAGTGGGGAGCTCAACTGAGAAGCTGTTCTGGTCACAATACCTTGCACCAGAACATCCGGTGCCCTTTAGCGACCAGCTAAAACAGTTGGTCGAGTTGCATAGGGTGGCCGAACTAGCCATGAAGGATTTAATAATCCGGCTGTGGCCTGCAGAAGCTATACCCGGTAGCTACTTCGGCCTCGTAAAGCGGTTGGTCAATGCGTGCCCTCGGCTTGATGCCATCAAGCGGTCGATCTACATAGAAGGTGCGCGGATGGCCTTCGCCCGCGTCAAGATACAATGGGCGAAGATGGATACCGTCAAGCTCGCGACCGAAGGACCGCCCGCGGGAAGGAGCACCACACGCCTGAGTGGTATTTTGAAGATGTTCTGAAGGGATCCCACATTGTAGCGGAGCAATGTGCTAAGGACATTATTTTTGAATGAATTCATTCATGTAATCTCGTCCTGTATGATGAAAACAAGGTTTGATATGTAATATAATGCTTTGCTGTTTTGTTTATTTAAAATTTTACCTCATGTGCGGCCATTTCATCAAATCTGAGAGTTGGCCACTCGTCGGCTTCAGCCCCCACGTAGGTAGTACGGGGGTGTTCGGGATGAATCTAAACACTCTTTATCCAAGAGTTTGGTCCTTAAAGGAGGTTTCTAGCACTACGAACCAGGCAATCGGACTATGTGGCTTTATTACCCTCACTTAGCCATAGGAGTTTGACAATTAAAATATAGGCACAACCCCTAGTATCCAGACTAGGGTGTTTGTAAACACCTGATCGGATAAGAACCGATTCGTCGCATAATGCGGGTAAAATCACTAAAGATTTGAAATCTCCGAAGAGCTGACCGGCTCACGCCGCATCATGACAGTCAGTTTTCGGCTTTATCTACTGAGGTGCTGTAACATCCCAAATTTGCAATTTGGAATGAATACGCTAGAACATCATGCATATCATATTTTCATGCATTTTGGTTGATCGTAGAAATTTCACGCAACTCAAGGACCTTAGGAGAGAGTTGGAGATTTCGTTATTTTCATATTTGAGAGTTTTCTCAAATTTTGAAAAGAGGATCATTTGATTTATTTATTTCATCTTCAATTATTTTTCCAATATCAAAAATATAAGAGAGGGAATAATATGACTTTCCCAAATTTAGGAAAAATGAAGATTTAATGAATAAATCAAATTTTGGTTTTGCCGGAGTTTTGTTTGCTTTTATTTGGATAGGGAAAAATGCGTGTTTTCAAAAATTGCATTCTAGGTCCGGAGTAAAGTTCATTTTGTTCGACTCATTTTTAGGAGTCGGGGAAAATTTACTTTAGGAATTTTGGAGTTCGTTTAGTTTCTTTTTCCTTGTTTTTCTGTGCGCGGAACTATTTAAAAAAAAAGGGGACGCAGGCCCAGCCGCCTGGGCCAAGGCCGGCCCAGCCTCGCGCCAGCCGCCAGCCCGCCGCAAGCCGAGTCCGGCTTGGACTCCAAGCCGCCGCCGCCCTTGCCCCTTGCCCCCTCCCCAAGCAACACCCCCCCTCCTATATAAATACCCAACACCCCCCTCTCCACCCCAAGCCGCAGCCACCGCCGCCTCCCGCCCCGAGCCTCGCGCCAGCCCCGCCGCCTCTACTGCTGCTGCCGCCGCCTAGCTGCCGCCGCCACCTAGCCGCCGCCACCTTTGCATCCCGCCGCCGCCGGAGCCCCTCGTCGGAGCCTCGTCGAGGTAGCCGCACCGCGCCACCCTACCCTCGCCTCGGTTCGGTTTTTCTTAAAAGAACCGTTCCGTTTCTTTTCCGTTTTCTTTCCGGTTTTTCTTTTCGGTTTCTTTCCCGAAAACCCTAGATCGGTTTTCGTTCTTCTTTCGGACCGTGTATCAAACGAACGTGATCACCAATTTTTCCCGGTTAACGACGCCCGTTCGTTTAACCGTTCGTCTCTTTCTTTCCATCGGATTTATTCCGCGATCGTGATCTCAGATCCGATCTTCGTTCTAGTCTTCCTTCTCGCTCGTTTATCGGAATCAGGTGATTCAAGCGCCTGGAGTTTGTTTTGAAACCGCCATTCCGTCTAATTAACTTGAACAAGCCTTTGCTACAGTAAAATTTGACCTAGTTTCAACTTGCTAGAATCGAGTTGTTTTCTTCCGCCGTTTGTTTTTCCGTCGTCTGTTTGGTTCTTTCTTTCTTTGCAACCGGAGCTCTTAAGTTGAACTTTCTGGTTCGTTCTCTTGTTCGAGTTTTACCTGTGCATTAGATGAGTACTTATTGTGTGCTTGTTGTTTGTCTGCCATAGATCACCCGGATTGCGCCGCTTGTTACTTCGAAACCCTAGGTCTCGTGGATCATCAGCAAGGCAAGTAACACTTTGATCATACCTTTTCCACAACCCAGTTTTATTGCATTAGATCAATCCTCACACATTGCATGATTAGGATCTAATTAAATTGTGGGATGGGAAGTAGATGAGGTAGTACCTATCACCTGTATCATTATGAAACCTTTGGGAGTTACTTCTACGTTTGCTTATTATGCCATGCTATGCTAGTATACGTGGATTGGGTGAGTGATATCCATGACAGATGTGAGTTGATAATTTTAATGGTTTATCTAAGGTGGCAACTTAAACACACATCTGGGTGTATTGAGGCACCTGATGTCTATCAGGACTTGCCTGTTTTATTTTGGACCGCCACCCAGGCTCAAAGGGATCATAAGATCATTCATGCTAGTAACTTCCGTGTGCAGCCACAAGCCATTATGGGCTCTGGCATAGTTGATTAAGTCGTGCGAACTCTTACGGGTAGACTAGCAGATGTAGGGGAAAGTAGGTGTACCGGTCTACCCACATGTAAGGTGCTAGCGCTTCTGAAAGACTGTGTCTCGGTCATCCGTCTTCTCAAACACCATGTAGTGCGAGAAACCAAACGGAGGCGATCGAGTCTTGTGGGAAAAGTGTGCAAACCTCTGCAGAGTGTACAAACTAATCATGGTTAGCCGTGTCCCCGGTTATGGACAACTTGAGTATCTAGTACTTGAATATCAAGTGAATCTCATCACGTTACTTCTAATTAATGTTGTTGGGTTTTAATTGTTCACTTAATTGGGATCGGAATGCTGTCAACCATTCTCGATGTTTAACAACTACCATGATAGTTAAATAAATTTATTCCTTTGTAGTAGGGAAAAACTGGCTTTACGCAAAACTGTAACCATAGAGCTTTCCACCAGCCATATATGCCTATAGTATAGCTGTTTCATTCCATTACTCTCTATGTGTTACATTGCCAGCATATTCCATGTGCTGACCCGTTTTCGGGCTGCAACTTTCATGTTGCAAACTTTTCAGACGACGAGTAAGGTGCTTTTAGGTTGTGGTTCTATACTCAGTGATGCCATTGGAGTTGATGGACCCATTTATCTTCCGAGTCTTCCACTGTTATCGTTATTAGATGGCCTTAAGCCATATTAATAAGTTCTCTTTGAGATAACAATGTAATAAGGGTGTGATTGCCACTCTGCTATAAATCCTTCGATGTACTGTGTGGTGTCAGCATTACTGATCCAGGGATGACACCGGAGCACAGAGCACTTGATCCATTCAGGTCGGGTCGCTACAGAGATGGTATCAGAGCACACGCTGACTGTAGGACACGACCACTAAGTTAAAGCCATAGATCACCATTCTCTTCTCATTTTCTAACTCCTCATCTTTTCTACTCTTTTAGGATGACGAACGCAAAGATTAAGTACGCTCAACCGGATGAAGGCACACCATTTGGATTTCACCTGAAGGAAGTCACCGAGTACCTGAACATTGGATTACCAAGCTTCACGGGAACCTTCAATGCCACCCTGCCTGAAGAGGAGCGCTGGAAGATTCAAGCTCACGTTCCGGGAAGGACATTCGCGCCAATCACGAAGCCTATAGATAGTGTTTTCAATGCACCAACCTGGAGTCTGGGAAGGAGCATGGCAGCTCATATCACCATGGGACGCATTGGAGAAGTTTATCAAGAAGACCTCAAGGACACTATCTACCAGATTTGCGGACGCCGAGATGAACAATGGGAGTTAGTCAGCACCAAGAAGGATAGATCCATTGCATCTTTCATCCAGGAGTTAAACCAGCACATTCGACGCCACGAGAACCAGATGTGCAATGATATGATAGAGTTGAAGAATGCAAAGGCAAGGATCATCGAGCTAGAAGGAGAGCTTAAGTCTACACGCAAGGACAACATGGACGAGATCGTAGCTCTAGCAAGACACAATGGCGATCTTAAGCAGGAGATTGAAGAACTCAAGAGGAAGTTAGCATCCAAGGAGGAAGACGAGTACGTCGCATGTCCGGACAACTACATCATCATCGACGGCACCGATTCGGATCCAAGTGAACCCGACTTTGAAGACGAAGCTGGAGCAGATATCATGGAGTCTTCCACCGGTTCAAATTTCTAGATGACCACCAGATAGTAGTAGTATCCCCCCCATGTAAACACAATAGTTCGAGCACTTTTGCGATAGTTAGACCGTTTGTAAGCCCTTGTTTGATTGAATGAAGTGATTTTGTGTGCATTTGCTCATGTGCATTGGGGTAGTGTTTTCCCTTTAGACCTCACTCTATTCTTAATTCTCGTCTTCTCTAATCCCTTAGATGCCTCTGAGACGTGACAATGGATTCCCACCGGAGCTCACTCAGTTGATCCAGCAGCAAAATCAATTGATGCAGCTGTTAGTCCAGAACCAGCAGAACAACGACAACAACAACCCACCACCACCACCACCTGTTGACCACTTAGCCCGTTTCCTTAGGCTGAATCCGCCGGTGTTTTCCAGTAGCACCGAGCCAATAGTAGCAGACGATTGGCTCCGCAAGGTAGGAAGGGAGTTGACCACTGCAGGATGCACGGATGGTGAGAAAGTGAAGTTTGCCGCTCACCAGCTTGACGGACCCGCGGCAGCATGGTGGGAGAATTTCACAGCCACTTTCCCAGTTGACACTGTCACATGGGATCAGTTTCAGCAAGCTTTCCGCACTGCCCATGTTTCAGCAGGAGCTATGGCCATGAAGAAGCGTGAGTTTCGCAACTTACGCCAAGGAGGAAGGACAGTTGGCCAGTACGTTGACGACTTCAGCAAGTTAGCACGTTATGCCCCAGATGACGTTGCTACGGATGCAGCTAAGTAGGAGAAGTTTCTGGAAGGACTGAATGATGAACTAAGCATGCAGTTGATGGTAGCAAGTTTCAACAACTACCAGGAGTTGGTAGATCGTGCCATCATGATTGAAGGGAAGCAACAGCAGATTGAGAACCGCAAGAGGAAATATGGACAGGGGAAGTATAACTCTGGAGCCCAGCAGAAGCCCCGTTTTGCCCCTAAACCGGGATTTCAGTTTCAGCATACCCATGGAGGAGGTAGCTTGCACAACCATAATGGACACAAGAATGCTAATGGGAATGGAGGAAGCAACGGCCAGAATCGTACCACCCCATCGACCCCAACCAAGAGAGACCTGAGTCAAGTCACCTGTTTCAAGTGTTCCAAGACCGGACATTATGCCAATGAATGTCCTGAAGGCCAGAATGGAAATGGCAATGGAAGCTCTGGGAAAAAGCCGAACCCTTTCAATAGGGGACAGGTGAACCACGTTAACGTGGAGGAGGTTGAAGATCAGCCCGATGCAGTAATCGGTAAGTTTTTGGTTAAGTCATTTACCGCACTCGTTCTTTTCGATACTGGTGCATCGCATTCATACATATCAAGGGGATTTGTGGAAAAGTATAGCCTGCCCACTAGGGTTCTTAAAACACCTATGCTAGTAAGCTCGCCAGGAGCAGAGTACATGGCCAGACAAGGATGTTTCCAAGTACCATTAAGTATAGGAAGGAACGTTTTCCCAACAGATTTAATTATTCTGGAATCCCAAGGTCTGGATGTGATTCTTGGTATGGATTGGCTGTCGATGTATGGAGGAAACATCGATTGCGCCAGTAAGACAATTTTGCTTACCACACCGGAAGGAAGAAGGATCAAGTATGTATCCCGGCATGTGCCAAACAGGACACAAGTAAACTGCCTAACAGGAGTTGTGCAAGAAGAAGTACCAGTGGTAAAGGATTTTCCTGATGTATTTCCTGAGGAATTACCAGGCATGCCACCGGATAGAGACATTGAGTTTTTGATTGAGTTATTGCCAGGTACATGCCCAATATCGAAGCGACCGTACCGGATGCCAGCAAAGGATTTGGTGGAAATTAAGAATCAGATTAAGGAGTTATTGGATAAAGGTTACATTCGCCCAAGTTCTTCGCCTCGGGGATCACCCGTACTTCTAGTGGAAAAGAAGGATGGATCATTAAGGATGGTTGTAGATTATCGGGGATTGAATGAAGTAACCATCAAGAACAAGTACCCACTGCCAATGATCAACGATCTGTTTGATCGGTTGCAAGGAGCTAAAGTGTTTTCCAAGATCGATTTGCGATCAGGGTACCATCAATTGAAGATTCGGGTGCAGGACATACCTAAGACAGCATTCACCACGAGATATGGACTGTATGAATATACCGTTATGTCATTTGGATTGACTAACGCACCTGCCTATTTTATGAACCTGATGAACAAAGTGTTTATGGAGTTTTTGGATAAGTTCGTCGTAGTGTTCATTGATGACATCCTGGTTTATTCAAAGAATGAAGAGGAGACTAAGGAACATTTGCGTTTGGTTTTGGAGAAACTAAGGGAACATCAGTTATACGCCAAATTCAGCAAATGTGAGTTTTGGTTGAAGGAAGTTGGATTCCTCGGACACGTTATATCCGGAGAAGGTATAGCAGTTGACCCCACTAAGGTTGAGACCGTAACTGAATGGGAATCACCAACGACAGTTGGAGAGATCCAGAGTTTTCTTGGACTCGCAGGATACTACCGGAGATTCATTGAGAACTTTTCAAAGATTGCAAAGCCTATGACTGAATTGTTGAAGAAGGATACTAAGTTCAAATGGACTGAGGAGTGTGAGGCTAGTTTCCAGGAATTGAAGAAACGCTTGGTTACCTCACCAGTATTGATTTTGCCAGATCAGACCAAGGATTATGAGGTGTATTGCGACGCTTCACGTCGAGGACTTGGGGCAGTGCTTATGCAGGAAGGGAGAGTTGTTTCGTATGCTTCACGACAACTAAAGCCCCATGAGTTGAATTATGCCACGCATGATTTGGAGTTAGCAACTGTAGTGCATGCATTGAAAACGTGGAGACATTGCCTCATTGGAAATCATTGTGAGGTGTACACGGATTACAAGAGTTTGAAGTACATTTTCACTCAGAAGGAGTTGAACCTCAGACAAAGGAGATGGTTGGAGCTCATCAAGGATTATGACATGAGATTGCATTACCATCCCGGAAAAGCTAATGTGGTAGCTGACGCATTGAGCCGTAAGAGCCATGTCAACACCCTAATGACGGGGAAAATACCCAAGGAGTTAGCAGAGAACCTTCGTGAGCTATGTTTGGAAATAGTTCCGAGAGGCTATGTAGCAACATTGGAGATTCAGTCAGCATTGATGGATAAGATCAGAGAAGCTCAGAAATCTGACAAGGAGATTGCTGCTATAAAAGAGAAATTGAGCAAAGGAAAAGCAAAGGGATTTCGTGAGGATGAGCACGATACCCTATGGTTTGAGGACCGTGTTTATGTGCCCAATGACCCGAAGATCAGGAAGTTGATTTTGCACGAGGCACATGATTCACCGTATTCGATTCACCTAGGGAATACCAAGATGTATTTGGATTTGAAGGAAACATTCTGGTGGACCGGAATGAAGAAGGATATTGCAGCATATGTAGCAGTTTGTGACGTATGTCAGAGAGTAAAGGCAGAGCATCAGAAGCCAGCAGGATTGTTACAACCATTGCCGATACCCGAATGGAAGTGGGATAAGATAGGCATGGATTTTATCACAGGACTACCCAGGACGAAAGTAGGCTATGACTCGATATGGGTAGTAGTTGATCGTTTGACGAAGGTAGCACATTTTATTCCAGTTAAGACCACTTACACCAGTGCTAAGTTGGCGAAGATATACATGACTAGGTTCATTTGTTTGCATGGAGTTCTGAGGAGTATCGTATCAGGTAGAGGAACCCAATTTACCTCAAAGTTTTGGAATAAGTTGCATGAAACTTTAGGAACCAGACTAGAGTTCAGCACAGCTTTTCATCCGCAGATAGATGGACAGACCGAGAGAGTCAATCAGATTTTGGAAGATATGCTGAGAGCTTGTGCACTAGATTATGGATCTAGTTGGGACGATAACTTGCCGTATGCGGAGTTTTCTTATAACAACAGTTACCAAACCAGTTTGAAGATGGCACCTTTCGAAGCTTTATACGGAAGGAGGTGCAGGACACCGTTGTCATGGGACGAAGTTGGAGACCGTCAATTCTTTGGACCAGATTTGATTAAGGAGTCTGAACGGAAAGTTAAGTTGATTCGCGATAGGCTCAAGGTAGCCCAGTCCAGGCAGAAGAGCTACGCAGATTCAAAACGCAAGGAGACAGTTTACGAAACTGGAGACAGAGTTTATCTCTGAGTATCCCCACTTCGAGGAGTTCAGCGCTTTGGAGTTAAGGGAAAGTTAGCACCGCGTTTCGTTGGACCGTATAAGATCTTGCAACGTATGGGAGAAGTCGCTTATAAGTTGGAATTACCAGAGGAGCTGTCAGGAGTTCATGATGTATTCCATGTCTCTAAGCTGAAGAAATGTCATGCCGAGATGGCGGAGGTACCGCTAAGAGATACAGTACCGCTTGAAGCGATTCAGTTGGAGGATGACTTAACATATGAGGAGAAGCCAGTCAAGATTCTCTATTATGCCAGCAGAGTTACCCGCAGCAAGGTTATCAAGTTTTGCAAAGTTCAGTGGAACCACCACTCAGAGGATGAAGCCACCTGGGAAAGAGAAGAAGATTTGCTCAAGGGCCACCCTCACCTATTTTCTAGCCAACCCGAATCTCGAGGGCGAGATTCATCTTAAGGGGGGTATGTTTGTAACATCCCAAATTTGCAATTTGGAATGTTATATGCTAGATCATCATGCATATCATATTTTCATGCATTTTGGTTGATCCTAGAAATTTCACGCAACTCAAGGACCTTCGGAGAGAGTTGGAGATTTCATTATTTTCATATTTGAGAGTTTTCTCAAATTTTGAAAAGAGGATCATTTGATTTATTTATTTCATCTTAAATTATTTTTCCAATATCAAAAATATAAGAGAGGGAATAATATGACTTTCCCAAATTTAGGAAAAATGAAGATTTAATGAATAAATCACATTTTGGTTTTGCCGGAGTTTTGTTTGCTTTTATTTGGATAGGGAAAAATGCGCGTTTTCAAAAATTGCATTCTAGGTCCGGAGTAAAGTTCATTTTGTTCGGCTCATTTTTAGGAGTCGGGGAAAATTTACTTTAGGAATTTTGGAGTTCGTTTAGTTTCTTTTTCCTTGTTTTTCTGCGTGCGGAACTATTTAAAAAAAAGGGGACGCAGACCCAGCCGCCTGGGCCAAGGCCGGCCCAGCCTCGCGCCAGCCGCCAGCCCGCCGCAAGCCGAGTCCGGCTTGGACTCCAAGCCGCCGCCGCCCTTGCCCCCTCCCCAAGCACACCCCCCTCCTGTATAAATACCCAACACCCCCCTCTCCACCCCAAGCCGCAGCCACCGCCGCCTCCCGCCCCGAGCCTCGCGCCAGCCCCGCCGCCTCTAGCTGCTGCCGCCGCCGCCTAGCTGCCGCCGCCGCCTAGCTGCCGCCGCCGCCTCCGCCTTTACATCCCGCCGCCGCCGGAGCCCCTCGCCGGAGCCTCGTCGAGGTAGCCGCACCGCGCCACCCTACCCTCGCCTCGGTTCGGTTTTTCTTAAAAGAACCGTTCCGTTTCTTTTCTGTTTTCTTTCCGGTTTTTCTTTTCGGTTTCTTTTCCGAAAACCCTAGATCGGTTTTCGTTCTTCTTTCGGACCGTTCGTCTCAAACGAATGTGATCACCGATTTTTCCCGGTTAACGACGCCCGTTCGTTTAACCGTTCGTCTCTTTCTTTCCGTCGGATTTATTCCGCGATCGTGATCTCAGATCCGATCTTCGTTCTAGTCTTTCTTCTCGCTCGTTTATCGGAATCAGGTGATTCAAGCGCCTGGAGTTTCGTTTCGAAACCGCCGTTCCGTCTAATTAACTTGAACAAGCCTTTGCTATAGTAAAATTTGACCTAGTTTCAACTTGCTAGAATCGAGTTGTTTTCTTCCGCCGTTTGTTTTTCCGTCGTCTGTTTGGTTCTTTCTTTCTTTGCAACCGGAGCTCTTAAGTTGAACTTTCTGGTTCGTTCTCTTGTTCGAGTTTTACCTGTGCATTAGATGAGTACTTATTGTGTGCTTGTTGTTTGTCTGCCATAGATCACCCGGATTGCGCCGCTTGTTACTTCGAAACCCTAGGTCTCGTGGATCATCAGCAAGGCAAGTAACACTTTGATCATACCTTTTCTACAACCCAGTTTTATTGCATTAGATCAATCCTCACACATTGCATGATTAGGATCTAATTAAATTGTGGGATGGGAAGTAGATGAGGTAGTACCTATCACCTGTATCATTATGAAACCTTTGGGAGTTACTTCTACGTTTGCTTATTATGCCATGCTATGCTAGTAGATGTGGATTGGGTGAGTGATATCCATGACAGATGTGAGTTGATAATTTTAATGGTTTATCTAAGGTGGCAACTTAAACACACATCTGGGTGGATTGAGGCACCTGATGTCTATCAGGACTTGCCTGTTTTATTTTGGACCGCCACCCAGGCTCAAAGGGATCATAAGATCATTCATGCTAGTAACTTCCGTGTGCAGCCACAAGCCATTATGGGCTCTGGCATAGTTGATTAAGTCGTGCGAACTCTTACGGGTAGACTAGCAGATGTAGGGGAAAGTAGGTGTACCGGTCTACCCACATGTAAGGTGCTAGCGCTTCTGAAAGACTGTGTCTCGGTCATCCGTCTTCTCAAACACCATGTAGTGCGAGAAACCAAACGGAGGCGATCAAGTCTTGTGGGAAAAGTGTGCAAACCTCTGCAGAGTGTACAAACTAATCATGGTTAGCCGTGTCCCCGGTTATGAACAACTTGAGTATCTAGTACTTGAATATCAAGTGAATCTCATCACGTTACTTCTAATTAATGTTGTTGGGTTTTAATTGTTCACTTAATTGGGATCGGAATGCTGTCAACCATTCTCGATGTTTAACAACTACCATGATAGTTAAATAAATTTATTCCTTTGCAGTAGGGAAAAACTGGCTTTACGCAAAACTGTAACCATAGAGCTTTCCACCAGCCATATATGCCTATAGTATAGCTGTTTCATTCCATTACTCTCTATGTGTTACATTGCCAGCATATTCCATGTGCTGACCCGTTTTCGGGCTGCAACTTTCATGTTGCAGACTTTTCAGACGACGAGTAAGGTGCTTTTAGGTTGTGGTTCTATACTCAGTGATGCCGTTGGAGTTGATCGACCCATTTATCTTCCGAGTCTTTCGCTGTTATCGTTATTAGATGGCCTTAAGCCATATTATTTGTAATAAGTTCTCTTTGAGATAACGATGTAATAAGGGTGTGATTGCCACTCTGCTATAAATCCTTCGATGTACTGTGTGGTGTCAGCATTACTGATCCAGGGATGACCCCGGAGCACAGAGCACTTGATCCATTCGGGTCGGGTCGCTACAGGTGCTCATCCGGATAAACCAGGACACAATCGCAGTAGTTCTCCCTTTACTACCCTAGCTGATAGAGCGGAACGTAAGGTAGTAAGCACAGGAGCCAAGCAACCCAACTATTGACCAAAGACATGATTCGGAGCCAATGCATATAATGCTAATTCGGGGTGCCGAACTATACTGTATAAGTGTTCGGACTTGTTGCCATAGTGTGGGGCGCAATAAAGCCCTTGGAGGATTACGGCATACCAAGGTGTACAGATGCAAATTAAAATAGCAAAAATAAAAATAAAGAAGAAGCTAGTGCAACATATGTTGGGCCGCAAACTGTTTCCATTATAATTTTAATTAATACGTCACAACATACTTGAACAAAAAGTGCGAGAAGCAACAGTGGCTATTTAACATGCCAAGACCAAGGAGGAGCTGCGTACGGGTCCTAAAAATAGGTAGAGTGATCGCCAAGAAGGACATCTAGAGATTCCCCCACACGTCTGTGCTACTTGCCACCTTGGTGTGTCCGTCATTCGAAAGGACCAATTATGAGGGCGACGAGAGGGGCCTGCAGAAAGGAAACCTGAAGAGGAAAAAGAAAAAGTGAAAGTATCTGTGTCCAGGGGAGGTCGAGCCTTATTATGGATCACAATCTAGTTATGCCTCCGTCTATGCCCATGGTATTCTGAGTGCATAGTTATGTATGTGCGGTGCAAACGCCGCCAGTTGGTGTGGTCTGGGACAGAGGCCGAATTGCTAGTTGAGCTCTTGACGAGCTGGGCTGTCCTGGTGCATGGTAGTCTGGACTCGTTTGACAGTGTCCGGGAGTATGGCTGCCGAATTAAGGTTCTGCTTGCGGAGGCCGCTTTGTACTTCTGCTGCCAGGGCAGCGGTGTGCTCCTCGGTACGGAGGGAGCGCTCCGTATTTCCATTGACTATTATGACACCGCGTGGTCCGGGCATCTTGAGCTTGAGATAAGCATAGTGCGGCACCGCATTGAATCGGGCAAACGCAGTTCATCCGTGCAGTGCGTGATAGCCACTGCGAAAGGGGACGATATCAAAGATTAACTCCTTGCTTTGGAAGTTGTTCGGAGATCCGAAGATGACCTCCAATGTGATTGAGCCTGAGTAGCGGGCCTCTACACCTGGTATAACTCCTTTAAAGGTAGTGTTGGTGGGCTTGATCCTTGATGGATCGATGCCCATTTTGTGCACTGTATCCTAGTAAAGCAGGTTGAGGCTGCTGCCGCCATCCATGAGGACTCATGTGAGGTGAAATCCATCAATTATTGGGTCGAGGACCAGTGTGGCTGACCCGCCATGACAGATACTGGTCGGATGATCCCTACGATCGAAAGTGATCGGGCATGACGACCATGGGTTGAATTTTGGGGCAACTGGCTCTATCACATAGACGTCCCTGAGCGCGCGTTTGCGCTCCCTTTTGGGGATATGGGTGGCGTATATCATGTTCACCGTTTTGATTTGAGGGGGAAACTTCTTCTGCCCCCCTGTGTTCGATGGACGGGGCTCCTCGTCGTCGTTCTCGCTTTGCAACCCCTTCTCTTTGTCTTTGGTATTTAACTTGCCGGCCTGTTTGAAGACCCAACAACTCCTGTGGGTATGATTGGCTAGTTTATCAGGGGTGCCATGGATCTGACATGGGCGATCGAGTATGCGGTCCAGGCTGGAAGGGCCCTGATTATTTCTTTTATATGGCTTCTTCCGCTGACCGGACTTGGAGCCACTTAATCCGGTGTTGACCGCCGTCTCATCAGTATTATCACCGTTGCTTCGACGCTTATGTCTGTAGCGTCGTGGCTTGCCGTTGCTATTTCTGGCTTCCGAAGTGCCAGGTTCGCTTGTATTGTTATTACTACGGGCTTGCCAACTATCTTCGCCCGCGCAAAAGTGGGTCGTGAGTGCCGTGAGGGCTTCCATGGACTTTGGCTTTTCTTGGCCGAGGTGTCGGGCGAGCCATTCGTCCCGGATGCTATGTTTAAATGCCGCTAGGGCTTCAGCGTCCGGACAGTCGATGATCTGGTTCTTTTTGGTTAAGAATCTAGTCCAGAATTTCCTGGCTGACTCTCCGGGCTGTTGGATTATGTGACTTAAGTCGTCAGCATCCGGAGGTCGAACATATGTACCTTGGAAGTTGTCAAGGAAGGCTTCTTCCAAGTCCTCCCAGTTGCCAATGGAGTTTTCAGGTAGGTTGTTCAGCCAGTGTCGGGCTGGCCCCTTGAGTTTTAGGGGGAGTTATTTGATGGCATGAAGATCATCGCCGCACGCCATGTGAATATGGAGGATAAAGTCTTCAATACATACCGCAGGATCTGTGGTTCCATCATATGACTTGATATTCATGGGTTTGAACCCGTCTGGGAATTCATGTTCCATTACTTCATCAGTGAAGCAGAGGGGGTGTGCGGCGCCTCTATATCGGGCTAGGTCGCGACGTATTTCGGATGGAGTCTGTCTGCGATTTTCGGCTCGGACGTAACTATGCTTACCATGTTCGGCTCGATAGCCGTCGTCGCGCGTCGGGGCACGCCCTCGTGATCCATAGATCGATCTGGCCGGACCCGCTTTATTCTTCAGGCCTTGCCAGAGATCATATGTGTATCCCTGAGCAGTTTTGTCTCTGTCTTTACGGCAAGGTGGTACGGCTGGTGTTCGGCTTGGGTTGCCGCTTTGTCCCGACCACGTGGTGGTCGGTCAGCCACATTGTGCACTGATGGCACGGGCTCCAACGCCTCGTCATTGAATTGAGGTAGTAATTTGTGCTTCAGGTAACTTTTGAGTGGTCTCTTGAGGCCGTACTCCTTGGCTTCCAGGACATTAGTCCATCTGTCATTGAGCAAATCTTGATTAGCTTGAAGCTGTTGCTGCTTCTTTTTCAGGCTCCTTGCAGTTGCTATTAGCCGGCGCTTGAAGCGCTCCTGCTCGAGAGGTTCCTCAGGCACGATAAAATCCTCATTGCCGTGGCTCACCTCATCCTCAAAGAGTGGAATATTATTGCTGTCCTCCGAGTCTTCGTGCGTAGCCTGTTCATCAGGGCTGACTCGCCCATCTTCACATTCATCTTGTTCGGAAGTTGCCTCAACGGGGTCTTCATTGTCTTTGGCACCGTCCGGAGTGTTATCTTGTCCCGTGCCGGTGTTGTTGTCTTTGTTGCGGCGTGATTTAGAGCGGCGCCGCTGACGCTGACATTTTGGTTGTATCTCAGGAGGTTTATCCTCAACTGGATCTTCCTTGTCATCGCCGCTATTCTCTTTTGGTGCACACACCATGTATACGTCATACGAGGAAGTGGCCGTCCAGCGTTCGGTAAACGGCGGGTTTTGGGCCTCTTCTTCTCCAGCATCGTCATCCATACCGTCGATGTAGTCAGAGCCGTAATCGAGCATGTCAGTTAAGTCTTCGACAGTGGCTATTAAGTGGGTGGGGGGTGATGTCTACTACACAACCTTCTTCTTGTAGACACTGATGGGCCTCCAAGTGCAGAGGTTTGTAGGACAGTAGCAAATTTCCCTCAAGTGGATGACCTAAGGTTTATCAATCCGTAGGAGGCGTAGGATGAAGATGGTCTCTCTCAAGCAACCCTGCAACCAAATAACAAAGAGTCTCTTGTGTCCCCAACACACCCAATACAATGGTAAATTGTATATGTGCACTAGTTCGGCGAAGAGATGGTGATACAAGTGGTATATGGATAGTAGATATGGGTATTTGTAATCTGAAAATATAAAAACAGCAAGGTAACTAATGATAAAAGTGAGCACAAACGGTATTGCAATGCCTTGAAACAAGGCCTAGGGTTCATACTTTCGCTAGTGCAAATTCCCTCAACAATAATAACATAATTGGATCACATAACTATCCCTCAACATGCAACAAAGAGTCACTAAAAAGTCACTAATAGCGGAGAACAAACGAAGAGATTATGGTAGGGTACGAAACCACCTCAAGGTTATTCTTTCCAATGAATCAGTTGGGCTATTCCTATAGGTGTCACAAACAGCCCTAGAGTTCGTACTAGAATAACACCTTAAGACACAAATCAACCAAAACCCTAATGTCACCTAGATACTCCAATGTCACCTCAAGTATCCGTGGGTATGATTATACGATATGCATCACAAAATCTCAGATTCATCTATTCAACCAACACATAGAACCTCAAAGAGTGCCCCAAAGTTCCTACCGGAGAATCACGACAAAAACGTGTGCCAACCCCTATGCATAGGCGGAAGAAGTACGCCAGGGGGGCCATGAGGGGCCCACGAGGGTGGAGGGCGCGCCTAGAGGGGGTGGGCGCGCCCCTACCTCGTGGCCTCCTCGAAGCTTCCTTTACGTAGACTCCAAGTCTCCCGGGTTGGTTTCCTTCCAAAAATGAGTTCCGTGAAGTTTCAGGTCAATTGGACTCCGTTTGATTTTCCTTTTCTTCGATATACTAAAACAAGGTAAAAACAGAAACTGGCACTGGGCTCTGGGTTAATAGGTTAGTCCCAAAAAATGATATAAAAGTGTATAATAAAGCCCATAAACATCCAAAGCAGTAGATAATATAGCATGGAGCAACCAAAAATTATAGATACGTTGGAGACGTATCGGGGGGGGGGGGGGGGTGGGAAGCGAAATTCTCCGTCATCAGCCTCTAGTTCGAACCAGATATAATTCGGTTGTGAGTCCCCCGCTAAGGAGGAGTGTTTTTAATGAGTTTAGCACGTCGCCTAAAGGTGAGTGCCAGAAGATGTCCGCGGAGCTGAATTCAATGATCGACGCCCGATCAAGCTCGCCATGCACGGACGCACATGCTTCGGAACTTGTAGCCGGAAACGTGTCCGAGGTTCTGGTAACACAGATCTCACTTGAGGTTGGGTCTGTGTGTGGATCCAACGCCGCTGAGTGTGCGGCCTCCATGGCGGGGTTGAGCCTCCCGTCCTTGGATGGCGTGATCTGCTCCCGATATAGAGCCGGAGCAGTTGCACGTTCTATCTCATGGGTGTGGTTCGATGACAGATTTAAGTCATGTTCATCATAGTGATAGGGAGCGGCTACTGCTGCGGTCTCGAATCCGTCGAAGATCAAGTCTCCGCGGATGTCCGCGACATAGTTCAAGCTTCCAAATCTGACCTGATGGCCAGGGGCGTAGCTATAGATCTGCTCTAGATGGCCAAGCGAGTTGGCCCGCAATACGAAGCCACCGAACACGAAGATCTGTCCGGGGAGGAAGGTTTCTCCCCAGGCAATGTTGTTGTGGATGATTGACGGGGCCATCGAACTTCTTGACGATGACACATCAGAACTCTCAATGAAAGCACCAATGTCGGTGTCGAAGACGGTGGATCTTGGGTAGGGGGTCTTGAACTGTGCGTCTGAGGTTGATGGTTACAGGAGACAGGGAATACAATGTTTACCCAGGTTCAAGCCCTCTCGATGGAGGTAAAACCCTATGTCCTGCTAGATTAATATTGATGAGTATGGGGGTTACAAGAGTTGATCTACCACGGGATCGTAATGGCTAAAACCCTAGAAGTCTAGCCTATCTGATTATGATTGTCCCTATGAAATAAATCCCCCGGTTTATATAGACACCGGAGGGGACTAGGGTTGTACAAAGTCAGTTACATAGAAAGGAAATAGTACGTCCGGCCGCCTAGCTTGCCATCCATGCAAAGGAGAGTCCTATCCGGACACGGGAGAAAGTCTTCTATCTTGTATCTTCATGGCCCAATAGTCCGGCCCATGTCCAACAGGCCGGACGCCCGAGGACCCCTTAGTCCAGGACTCCCTCACTAGCGGCCTTCAAACACAGCATCCGCGACGAATGGCTCGCCCGACACCTCGGCTAAGAAAAGCCGAAGTCCATGGAAGCCCTTACAACACTAATGACGCGCTTCTGCGTGGGCGAGGATAGCTGGCTAGCCCGTAGCGGTAACAGTACCAACGACCCCGGCACTTCCGAAGCCCGAAATGGCAACGGAAGGCTCCAACACAACAAACATAAGCGTCGGAACAACAATGATGATACAGAGAATACGGCAGTCAACGCCAGATTCAGTGGCTCCAAATCTGGTCAATGGAAGAAGCCATTCAAACGAAACAAAGACGGTTCATCAAGCCTGGACCGAATACTTGATCGACCCTACCAGATCCACGACACTCCTGATAAGCCTGCAAACCATACCAACAGAAGTTGTTGGTTCTTCAAACAGGCCGGCAAGTTAAATGCCGAACATAAGGAGAAAGGGTCGCCCAGTGAGGATGACGACGAGGAACCTCGCGCACCGAAAACAGGGGGTCAGAAGAAATCCCCCCCCGCCCCCCCGAAGTCAAAATGGTGAACATGATATACGTCACCCATATCCCCAAGAGGGAGCACAAGCGCGCGCTAAGGTACGTCTATGCGATAGAGCCAGTCGCCCCAAAATTGAACGCATGGCCAGCCTGTCCGATCACCTTTGATCGCAGGACCATCCGACCAGTATCCATCACGGAGGTTCGGTCGCATTAGTCCTTGATCCAATCATCAATGGATTCCACCTTACGCGAGTCCTCATGGATGGCAGCAGCAGCCTTAACCTGCTCTATCAGGACACAGTCCGCAAGATGGGTATTGATCCATCAAGAATCAAGCCCACTAAAACTACCTTCAAAGGAGTGATACCCGGTGTAGAGGCCCACTTCACGGGCTCAATCGCATTGGAAGTGGTCTTCGGCTCGCCGGACAACTTCCAAAGCGAAGACTTGATCTTCGATATCGTCCCCTTCCGCAGTGGCTACCACGCACTGCTCGGACAACCACATTCGCTCGTTTCAATGCAGTCCCGCACTATGCCTATCTCAAACTCAAGATGTCCGGACCACGCGGTGTTATAATAGTGAATGGAAACATGGAACGCTCCCTCCACACTGAGGAGCACACCGCGGCCCTGGCAGCGGAAGTACAGGGTGGCCTCATCAAGCCAGCTATTACGTTGGCGGTCGAGTCCTCGAACACTGTCAAACGAGTTCGGACTACCCCACCATCCGACAGTCCAGCTCTTCAGGAGCTCGATGAGCAATTCGGCCTCCATCTCATCCCCTACCGAATTGTGGCATACCTACCACACGTACATAATTACGCACTAACAATACCATGGGAAAAAAGGGAGGCAAAATAAGGACAATGTCTGCAATATGGCTAGACCCTATCAGGCCACTTACATTTCCTTTTTCTTTTCTCTTTTTACAGGTTCCTTACAACCCACACCACCTTTTCGGCGGTGCCAAAGCCTCTTTATGTGGCCTATTATGAAAACACCAGTCGATGTTCCTCTCGAAGGATAATATACCAAGGAGAAAAGAAACATAGACGCGTGCCAGAGTACCTAAAGGATCTTTAAAGATCGCCTCGTCCACTTTCAGGACGTGTGCACAGCTTCCCCTTGTGTTCGGCATGTAAGGTAGCCTTGTTGCTTATTGCACTATTTGCATCAATACGTTTTGACGTATCAATCAGACTGCTACGGAAACAGTTTTTGGCCCAAACCTACATGGCGTTGGCTTATCTCTCAACATATGTTTCCTTGTTTTTGTCCGATTGTCATGTACACCTTGGTATGACCTAAATCGCCAGGGGCTCTATTAAGCCATGTACATCTTTTAAATACTAAAATAGAGTCCGAACACTTTCACAAGTGCAATTCGGCGTCCCGAATATAGCATTATATGCATTGGCTCCGAATCATGTCTTTGGTCAATAGTTGGGTTGCTCGGCTCCTGTGCTTGCTACCTTACGTTCCGTCTGATCGGCTAGTGTAGTAAAGGGAGAACTACTTGGATTGTGTTTCTGGTTTACCCGGACAAACACCTCAGTAGAGAAAGCCGAAAACTGACTGTCATGATGCAGCGAGAGCTGGTCAGCTATTCAGTGACTAAGTATAATTCTCTTGCTATTTTTTCCGCATTATGCGATAGGATGGCCTCCACCCGGCCGGGCATTCACAACACCCAAGTTCGGATAATCAAACAATACTAGGGGCTTCACCCGCACTCCCATTATAAAACTCCTATGGCTAAGTGAGGGTGATAAAGCCGTATAGTCCGATTGCCTGGTTCGCCGCACTAACACCTCCTTCACGGACCAGTACGTTGGGTCAAGTGTGTTTAAGTGTTATCCCGAACACCACCGTACTACCTATGTGGGGGCTGAAGCTGACGACTGGCCAACTCTCAGATATCATAAACAGCCGCACATGAGGAGATATTTTAAAGTAAAATAAGCAACATATCATACATAAGCCTTGTTTCATGATACAAAATTGGACAACATAGATACATTCATTCAAAAATGATGCCCTTCGAACATTGGCCCTCTAAAATGAGGGATCCTTTCAGGACATCATCAAAGTACCGCTCCGGCGTGCAGTGCTCTTTGCCAGCGGGCGGTCCCTCGGTTGCAAGCTTGATGGCGTCCATCTTCGCCCACTGCACCTTGACACGGGCGAAGGCCATCCGCGCACCTTTAATACAGACCGACCGCTTCATGGCATCAAGCCGAGGGCAGGCGCTGACCAGCGCTTCACGAGACCGAAGTAGCTACTGGGCATGGGTTCGGCGGGCCAAAGGCGGATTATCAAATCCCTCATGGCCAATTCAGCCACCCTATGCAGCTCGGTCCATTGCTTCAGTTGATCGCTGAGGGGCACAGGATGCTCTGGCGCAAGGTACCGCGACCAGAACAGTTTCTCCATTGAGCTCCCCTCTTTGGCCCAGAAGAACTCCGCAGCATCAGCAACACTCCGGGGCGGGTCCGCAAACACTCCTGGAGAACTCCAAATCCGGGTTAGAAAGATATACCTTTTCTTCACAAATTTGCTCTGCATGTTAAAGGCCTTACCCGCCGCAATTTGCTTTGCCTCTTGGATCTCCCGGACAGCGCTTCGGCCCGGGCTTCCTGTGTGCTTTGGAGTGCCTTAGCAAGTTCGGAATTTTTCTCCGTACTCTTGCGCTCTAAGGACTCGCATTTTCCTATGGCATCTTTGAGCTCTTGCTGGAATTCCTCCACCCGCAACTCATGTCGAAGGTGGGAGGCTCGTTCCTCTTCCGCCTCCTTCTTTGCCTCGGCCTACGCACTCTTGAGGACCTCGACCTCGGACGTGTCAGCTATAAACATAATTATGAAACTCATTGAGATACTACATCATAGCTGGCATCGTTTCAGACATGCTTTTGTATTACATACCTTGCTTTTCTTCTAACTTCCGCCTTAGCTCGGATGCTTCGGCGGCATGGGAAGTTGAGGCCTGTTTCGCAGCCTACTTGTTTAAACAGATATGTGCGTTAGTCTCCTGCATGAGTTATTAGATCCTCTATTCGGTTTTCTTTCCGAACACCGAACAGAGTCTCAGGGGCTACTATCTATACACATGCATTCTTTTATATAGCTAAAAACACTGTAAAGCACATACCTCAAAGCCTCTTAAAAGGCTAGTGTAGGCCTCGCTCAGTCCGCTTTTCATGGACTGAACCTTTTCAGTCACCATACCCATAATGGTACGATGTTCTTCCACAATAATGGGGCCCTGAAGCGCTCTCATCAGAGTGTCCGACACCTCTGCATTGACAGAGGATGCCGGTGTTGTAGCCGTGCCCCCTTCCAGTAAGGAAGGTTGCTCCTTCGTCTCTGGAACCATGTGGGTTTCCGGAATGACATTTGGTTGGGGGCCAAAATAGACATGGCCCCCGTCTCCAGTCTCCATGGGGGTCGGTTCCCCCATGTTCTCGACAGCCGAGGTGTCACCCTTCGGCACCGTCTTGGCAACCTCCGGTACATCTCCCTATTCTGGAAGGGTCCTTTGGGAGGACACCTCGGTGTTATCCGCGGCAGTGGGGGAGGAAGCTGGTGGAGGCAAATTGCACTCCATCATGTTCGGACCCAGCGAATTCCCAGAACCGGACTGCAGCACACAATTTAAATGCATTACAACTATAAGCCAGAAAAGCCGGACATATATATACCTTTGAGTACTTACGATCCGGCCAGGGGCTTCGGCCTGGGGCGCCACTCATCGGCGTCTGATTCGGAGTCACCCGTAAGGGACATCCTCCCTTTCTTGGACGCCTCCGCCTCTTTTCTTCCTCTCCCCCTTAGGGGGTGGGAGTTGCTCTCTTCCTCCTCCTCTTCCTCTTCGTCAGGGGAGGAGAGGGTTCCGATGTCCTCGGACACTACGCCCGAAGCACCCTTACGGCGAAGGCCGCTCTTGGCCTCCTTGTCTTTCTTTTCCGGCGCCTGGTACGGCGCTGGAACCAGGATCCTCGTCAATAGAGGAATAGCTGGGTCTTCGGGCAGCGGAGCCGAATAGTGAATCCGGTCCGCTTTCTTCATCCAGCCCTGTGAAAGTTAATGGGAAGTTTAGCATGCTTCTCGTACTCGCAAAAGTAAGGTTATCAAAGAACTTACAGGGGTCGCAGCATGGATACTGTCGTAGCCGAGGTCCTCGGTTGTCTCCGGCCATGACTTCTGGTTCTTGAAGAGCAGCTTCCACATGTCTTCGTGCTTTGTGCTGAAGAACCACTGCAGGGTCCGGGGACCGACCGGGTTGAAATTCCACATGGGCTCTTGACGCGCCTGACAGGGGAGTATCCGGCGGAAGAGCATCACTTGTATCATGCTGGCGAGGCTGGTATTTTTATCTACCATGCTCTTAATGCGCTTCTCCAGCATTGTTACCTCGTCAGACGATGCCCAGTCCAGGCCCTTATTGAGCCAGGATGTCAGCTGCATTGGGGGCCCGGACTTGAACTCCGTAGGAGCAGCCCATGTGGAGTCATGGAGCTCTGTGACATAGAACCACCCCTGCTACCATCCCTTCACGGTCTCCACAAAGGTGCCCCTTGGGCCAAGTGACATTGGGAAGTTTGCTCACCATAGTGCCACCGCAATCCGCGTGCTAGCCGTCCACCACTTTCGGATTCACATTGAAGACCTTGAGCTACAGGCCGAAGTAGGGGGAAACACGAAGGAATGCCTTGCATACGACGATGAGCGCCGAAATGTTGAAGAAAGAATTTGGGGCTAGATTATGAAAATCTAACCCATAGTAGAATACGAGGCCGCAGATGAAAGGATGAAGGGCAAACCCCAGTCCATGGAGGAAATCAGGGATGAAAACTACCCTCTCATTAGGCTTTGGTGTGGGGATGATCTGCTTTTTGGCCGGGAGCCGGTGGGCGATCTCCTTGGCCAGATACCCCGCCTCCCGGAGTTCCTTGATATTTTTCTCCGCGACGGAGGAAGCCATCCACTTGCCCTGCGCTCCAGATCCGTACATGGCTGGAGTACTTTCTGGGAATGGAGAGGATTGAAGCTTGGGCGCTGGAGCTTGAGGGCGGATGGGCTGAGGAAGGGGAATGCGTGGGGTAAAAAGGGGGAATCTTATCTCCTTATAAAGGCAGTGAATATCATGCGTCCCCCACGAGCCTTAAAGCTCGCCTATTTCCAAGGGTTCATGCGAAACGGCACGGGTGGTTTTCCCAAACCCGTATTGATGAGAATCCCGTAATAAGGGGGCACGATCTCTGTTTTGATGAGACGTGTCGTCGGTGGTTGTGTCTCTAAACGTGAAACAGGAGGCCGAAATGTGGTTTGAAATAATAAAATGGCCGGACGTAACGTCTCGCTAGTAAAATCTTCGGAGGATAGGACTTATTTGTGTTATGCCCTTGTGATTCAGAGGTATGACTGTTGTACAGAGCCAGATATAGTACTGACGATCAACTACTTGGAAGTATTCGGAGGAGGAACCCGCCTTGCAATGCCGAAGACAATCTGCACGCCGGACACATCGACATTGAAGACTGGTTCAGGGGCTACTGAGGGAGTCCAGGATAACGGGGTCCTCGGGCGTTTGGGCTATGTGATATGGGCCGGACTAGTGGGTCGTGGAGATAGAAGACGGAAGACTTGCCCCGTGTCCGGATGAGACTCTCCTTGGCGTGGAAGGCAAGTTTAGCGTGCGGATATGAAGATTCCTTTCTCTGTAAACCGACTATGTACAAACCCTAGCCCCCTCCGGTGTCTATATAAACCGGAGGGTTTAGTCTGTAGTCACAATCATAATCATACAGGCTAGAGAATTAGGGTTTAGCCATTACAATCTCATGGTAGATCAACTCTTGTAACCCCTATATTCATCAAAGTCAATCAAGCAGGACGTAGGGTATTACCTCCATCAAGAGGGCCCGAACCTGGGCAAACATCGTGTCCCCTATCTCCTGTTACCATCGATCTTTGACGCACAGTTCGGGACCCCCTACCAAAGATCTGCTGGTTTTGACACTGACAGCCGCCGCTGTCCTTGGGGCAGCACCCCGCGTGGTCCCCAAACACCCTCACGAAGAGGGTCACGGCGCCATCGTACTTGAAGTGGAGGGTGCACTGATAACCCACAAGTATAGGGGATCGCAACAGTTTTCGAGGGTAGAGTATTCAACCCAAATTTATAGATTCGACACAAGGGGAGCCAAAGAATATTTGAAGGTATTAGTAGCTGAGTTGTCTATACAACCACACCTGGAGATTAATTATCTCCAGCAAAGTGATCAGTAGCACAGTAGTTTGATAGTTTTCATAGTAGTGACAGTAGCAATAGTAACAGAAATAGTGATAGCAATAATTTTGTAGCAAGTGTAACAGTGATTATAGCAGTAGTAACTTAGCAGAAACAATATGGAAAAGTTCGTAGGCATTGGATCGGTGACTTGTTGGATGATATTCATCATGAGACATTTATAACCTAGGGCGATACAACACTAGCTCCAGTTCATCGATATAATGTAGGCATGTATTCCGTAAATAGTCATACGTGCTTTATTAAAAGAACTTGCATGACATCTTTTGTCCTACCCTCCCGTGGCAACGGGGTCCATATTGGAGACTAAGGGATATTAAGGCCTCCTTTTGATAGATAACCGAAACAAAGCATTAACACATAGAGAATACATGAACTCCTCAATCTACGGTCATCACCGGGAGTGGGCCCGGTTGTTGTCACCCCGGGGTTGCCGGATCATAACCGTAGTAGGTGACTATAACTTGCAAGATCGGATCTAAAATATGGATATAATGATGATAACATAAACGGTTCAGATCTAAAATCATCGCACCTGTGTTGGGTTTCGTAGTAATTTCAAAAATTTCCCTACGCACACGCAAGATCATGGTGATGCAAAGCAACGAGAGGGGGAGTATGATCTACATACCTGGTAGATCGACAACGGAAGGGTTTGGTTGATGTAGTCGTACGTCTTCACGATCCGACCGATCAAGCACCGAAACTACGGCACCTCCGAGTTCTAGCACACGTTCAGCTCGATGACGATCCCCGGACTCCGATCCAGCAAAGTGTCGGGGAAGAGTTCCGTCAGCACGACGGCGTGGTGACGATCTTGATGTGCTACTGCTGCAGGGCTTCGCCTAAGCACCGCTACAATATAATCGAGGACTATGGTGGCTGGGGGCGCCGCACACGGCTAAGGAATAGATCATGTGGATCAACTTGTGTGTTCTAGGGTGCCTCTGCCTCAGTATATAAAGGACCAAAGGGGGGAGGCTGGCCGGCCACATAGGGCGCGCCAGGAGAGTCCTACTCCCTCTGGGAGTAGGATTCCCCCCCCCCCCAATCCTAGTTGGAATAGGACTTGTGGAGGGGGGAAAAGAGAGAGAGGGGCCGACCCCCTCTCCTAGTCCAATTCGGACCAAGGGAAGGGAGGGGCGCGCGGCCCATGTAGGGCTGCCTCTTCTCTTTTCCACTAAGGCCCATCATGGCCCATTTAGCTCCCGGGGGGTTCCGGTAACCTCCCGGTACTCCGGTAAAATCCCGATTTCACCCGGAACACTTCCGATATCCAAACATAGGCTTCCAATATATCAATCTTTATGTCTCGACCATTTCGAGACTCCTCGTCATGTCAGTGATCACATCCGGGACTCCGAACAACCTTCGGTACGTAAAAATGCATAAACTCATAATATAACTGTCATCGTAACCTTAAGCGTGCGGACCCTACGGGTCCGAGAACCATGTAGACATGACCGAGACATGTCTCCAGTCAATAACCAATAGCGGGACCTGGATGCCCATATTGGCTCCTACATATTCTACGAAGATCTTTTATCGGTCAGACCGCATAACAACATACGTCGTTCCCTTTGTCATCGGTATGTTACTTGCCCGAGATTCGATCGTCGGTATTCCAATACCTAGTTCAATCTCATTGCCGGCAAGTCTCTTTACTCGTTCTGTAATACATCATCCCGCAACTAACTCATTTAGTTGCAATGCTTGCAAGGCTTAAGTGATGTGCATTACCGAGAGGGCCCAGAGATACCTCTCCGACAATCGGAGTGACAAAACCTAATCTCGAAATACGCCAACCCAACATGTACCTTTGGAGACACCTGTAGTACTCCTTTATAATCACCCAGTTACGTTGTGACGTTTGGTAGTACCCAAAGTGTTCCTCCGGTAAACGGGAGTTGCATAATCTCATAGTTATAGGAACATGTATAAGTCATGAAGAAAGCAATAACAACATACTAAACGATCGGGTGCTAAGCTAATAGAATGGGTCATGTCAATCAGATCATTCTCTCAATGATGTGATCCCGTTAATCAAATAACAACTCATTGTTCATGGTTAGGAAATTTAACCATCTTTGATTAACGAGCCAGTCAAGTAGAGGCATACTAGTGACACTTTGTTTGTCTATGTATTCACACATGTATTATGTTTCCGGTTAATATAATTCTAGCATGAATAATAAACATTTATCATGATTATAAGGAAATAAATAATAACTTTATTATTGCCTCTAGGGCATATTTCTTCAGTCTCCCACTTGCACTAGAGTCAATAATCTAGATTACAAAGTAATGATTCTAACACCCATGGAGCCTTGGTGCTGATCATGTTTTGCTCGTGGAAGAGGCTTAGTCAACGGGTCTGCAATATTCAGATCCGTATGTATCTTGCAAATCTCTATGTCTCCCACCTGGACTAGATCCCTGATGGAATTGAAGCGTCTCTTGATGTGCTTAGTTCTCTTGTGAAATCTGGACTCCTTTGCCAAGGCAATTGCACCAGTATTGTCACAAAAGATTTTCATTGGACCCGATGCACTAGGTATGACACCCAGATCGGATATGAACTCCTTCATTTGCTGCTTCCGAAGCAGCTATGTACTCCGCTTCACATGTAGATCCCGCTACAACGCTTTGTTTAGAACTGCACCAACTGACACCTCCACCGTTTAATGTAAACACATATCCGGTTTGCGATTTAGAATCGTCCGGATCAGTGTCAAACCTTGCATCAACGTATCCTTTTACGATGAGCTCTTTGTCACCTCCATATATGAGAAACATATCCTTAGTCCTTTTCAGGTATTTCAGGATGTTCTTGACCGCTGTCCAGTGATCCACTCCTGGATTACTTTGGTACCTCCCTGCTAGACTTATAGCAAGGCACACATCAGGTCTGGTACACAGCATTGCATACATGATAGATCCTATGGCTGATGCATAGGGAACATCTTTCATATTCTCTCTATCTTCTGCAGTGGTCGGGCATTGAGTCTTACTCAACTTCACACCTTGTAACACAGGCAAGAACCCTTTCTTTGCATGATCCATTTTGAACTTCTTCAAAATTTTGTCAAGGTACGTGGTTTGTGAAAGTCCAATTAAGCGTTTTGATCTATCTCTATAGATCTTAATGCCTAATATGTAAGCAGCTTCACTGAGGTCTTTCATTGAAAAACTCTTATTCAAGTATCCCTTTATGCTATCCAGAAATTCTATATCATTTCCAATTAGTAATATGTCATCTACAAATAATATCAGAAATGCTACAGAGCTCCCACTCACTTTCTTTTAAATACAGGCTTCTCCAAAAGTCTGTATAAAACCAAATGCTTTGATCACACTATCAAAGCGTTTATTCCAACTCCAAGAGGCTTGCACCAGTCCATAAATGGATCGCTGGAGCTTGCACACTTTGTTAGCTCCCTTTGGATCGACAAAACCTTCTGGTTGCATCATATACAACTCTTCTTCCAGAAATCCATTCAGGAATGCAGTTTTGACATCTATCTGCCAAATTTCATAATCATAAAATGCGGCAATTGCTAACATGATTCGGACAGACTTAAGCATCGCTACGGGTGAGAAGGTCTCATCGTAGTCAATCCCTTGAACTTGCCGAAAACCTTTTGCGACAAGTCGAGCTTTGTAGACAGTAATATTACCGTCAGCGTCAGTCTTCTTCTTGAAGATCCATTTATTCTCAATTGCTTGCCGATCATCGGGCAAGTCAACCAAAGTCCATACTTTGTTCTCATACATGGATCCCATCTCAGATTTCATGGCTTCAAGCCACTTTGCGGAATCTGGGCTCACCATTGCTTCTTCATAGTTCGTAGATTCATCATGATCTAGTAGCATGACTTCCATAACGGGATTACCGTACCACTCTGGTGCGGATCTTACTCTGGTTGATCTACGAGGTTCAGTAGTATCTTGTTCTGAAGTTTCATGATCATCATCATTAGCTTCCTCACTAACTGGTGTAGGTGTCATAGAAACAGTTTTCTGTGATGTACTACTTTCCAATAAGGGAGCAGGTACAGTTACCTCGTCAAGTTCTACTTTCCTCCCACTCACTTCTTTCGAGAGAAACTCCTTCTCCAGAAAGTTTCCGAATTTAGCAACAAAAGTCTTGCCTTCGGATATGTGATAGAAGGTGTATCCAATAGTTTCCTTTGGATATCCTATGAAGACACATTTCTCCGATTTGGGTTCGAGCTTATCAGGTTGAAGCTTTTTCACATAAGCATCGCAGCCCCAAACTTTCAGAAACGACAACTTTGGTTTCTTGCCAAACCACAGTTCATAAGACGTCGTCTCAATGGATTTTGATGGTGCCCTATTTAACGTGAATGCGGCCGTCTCTAGAGCGTATCCCCAAAACGATAGCGGTAAATCAGTAAGAGACATCATAGATCGCACCATATCCAGTAAAGTACGATTACGACGTTTGGACACACCATTACGCTGAGGTGTTCCGGGTGGCGTGAGTTGCGAAACTATTCCACAATTTTTCAAATGTACACCAAACTCGTAACTCAAATATTCTCCTCCACGATCAGATCGTAAAAACTTTATTTTCTTGTTACGATGATTTTCAACTTCACTCTGAAATTCCTTGAACTTTTCAAATGTTTCAGACTTATGTTTCATTAAGTAGATATACCCATATCTGCTTAAATCATCTATGAAGGTGAGAAAATAACGATATCCGCCACGAGCCTCAATATTCATCGGACCACATACATCTGTATGTATGATTTCCAACAAATCTGTTGCTCTCTCCATAGTACCGGAGAACGGCGTTTTAGTCATCTTGCCCATGAGGCACGGTTCGCAAGTACCAAGTGATTCATAATCAAGTGTTTCCAAAAGTCCATCAGTATGGAGTTTCTTCATGCGCTTTACACCGATATGACCTAAACGGCAGTGCCACAAATAAGTTGCACTCTCATTATCAACTCTGCATCTTTTGGCTTCAACATTATGAATATGTGTGTTACTACTATCGAGATTCAACAAGAATAGACCACTCTTCAAGGGTGCATGACCATAAAAGATATTACTCATATAAATAGAACAACCATTATTCTCTGATTTAAATGAATAACCGTCTCGCATCAAACAAGATCCAGATATAATGTTCATGCTTAACGCTGGCACCAAATAACAATTATTTAGGTCTAATACTAATCCCGAAGGTAGATGTAGAGGTAGCGTGCCGACTGCGATCACATCGACTTTGGAATCGTTTCCCACGCGCATCGTCACCTCGTCCTTAACCAATCTTCGCTTGATCCGTAGTCCCTGTTTCGAGTTGCAAATATTAGCAACAGAACCAGTATCAAATACCCAGGTGCTACTGCGAGCATTAGTAAGGTACACATCAATAACATGTATATCACATATACCTTTGTTCACCTTGCCATCCTTCTTATCCGCCAAATACTTGGGGCACTTCCGCTTCCAGTGACCAGTCTGCTTGCAATAGAAGCACTCAGTTTCAGGCTTAGGTCCAGGTTTGGGTTTCTTCTCTTGAGTAGCAACTTGCTTGCCGTTCTTTTTGAAGTTCCCCTTCTTCTTCCCTTTGCCCTTTTTCTTGAAACTAGTGGTCTTGTTGACCATCAACACTTGATGCTCCTTCTTGATTTCTACCTCCACAGCTTTCAGCATTGCGAAGAGCTCGGGAATAGTCTTATTCATCCCTTGCATATTATAGTTCATCACGAAGCTCTTGTAGCTTGGTGGCAGTGATTGGAGAATTCTGTCAATGACGCAATCATCTGGAAGATTAACTCCCAATTGAATCAAGTGATTATTATACCCAGACATTTTGAGTATATGCTCACTAACAGAACTATTCTCTTCCATCTTGCAGCTATAGAACTTATTGGAGACTTCATATCTCTCAATCCAGGCATTTGCTTGAAATATTAACTTCAACTCCTGGAACATCTCATATGCTCCATGACGTTCAAAACGTCATTGAAGTCCCGATTCTAGGCCGTAAAGCATGGCACACTGAACTATCGAGTAGTCATCAGCTTTGCTCTGCCAGACGTTCATAACATCCGGCGTTGCTCCTGCAGCAGGCCTGGCACCCAGCGGTGCTTCCAGGACATAATTCTTCTGTGCAGCAATGAGGATAATCCTCAAGTTACGGACCCAGTCCGTGTAATTGCTACCATCATCTTTCAACTTTGCTTTCTCAAGGAACGCATTAAAATTCAACGGAACAACAGCACGAGCCATCTATCTACAATCAAACATAAACAAGCAAGATACTAATCAGGTACTAAGTTTCATGATAAATTAAAGTTCAGTTAATTTACTCAAAGAACTCCCACTTAGATAGACATCCCTCTAATCCTCTAAGTGATTACGTGATCCAAATCAACTAAACCATGTCCGATCATCACGTGAGATGGAGTAGTTTCATTGGTGAACATCATTATGTTGATCATATCTACTATATGATTCACGCTCGACCTTTCGGTCTCCGTGTTCCGAGGCCATATCTGTATATGCTTGGCTCGTCAAGTATAACCTGAGTATTCCGCGTGTGCAACTGTTTTGCACCCGTTGTATTTGAACGTAGAACCTATCACACCCGATCATCACGTGGTGTCTCAGCACGAAGAACTTTCGCAACGGTGCATACTCAGGGAGAACACTTCTTGATAATTTAGTGAGAGATCATCTTATAATGCTACCGTCAATCAAAGCAAGATAAGATGCATAAAAGATAAACATCACATGCAATCAATATAAGTGATATGATATGGCCATCATCATCTTGTGCTTGTGATCTCCATCTCCGAAGCACCGTCGTGATCACCATCGTCATCGGGGTGACACCTTGATCTCCATCGTAGCATCGTTGTCGTCTCGCCAAGCTTGTGCTTCCACAACTATCGCTACCGTTTAGTGATAAAGTAAAGCATTACATCGCGATTGCATTGCATACAATAAAGCGACAACCATATGGCTCCTGCCGGTTGCCGATAACTCGGTTACAAAACATGATCATCTCATACAATAAAATTCAGCATCATGTCTTGACCATATCACATCACAACATGCCCTGCGAAAACAAGTTAGACGTCCTCTACTTTGTTGTTGCAAGTTTTACGTGGCTGCTACGGGCTTAAGTAAGAACCATTCTCACCTACGCATCAAAACCACAACGATAGTTTGTCAATTTGACTCCGTTTTAACCTTCGCAAGGACCGGGCGTAGCCATACTTGGTTCAACTAAAGTTGGAGAAACTGTCACCCACAAGCCACCTCTGTGCAAAGCACGTCGGGAGAACCGGTCTCGCGTAAGCGTACGCGTAATGTCGGTCTGGGCCGCTTCATCCAACAATACCGCCGAACCAAAGTATGACATGCTGGTAGGCAGTATGACTTATATCGCCCACAACTCACCTGTGTTCTACTCGTGCATATAACATCAACATATAAAACCTAGGCTCGGATGCCACTGTTGGGTTTCGTAGTAATTTCAAAAATTTCATTACGCACACGCAAGATCATGGTGATGCAAAGCAACGAGAGGGGGAGTATGATCTACATACCTAGTAGATCGACAACGGAAGCGTTTGGTTGATGTAGTCGTACGTCTTCACGATCCGTCCGATCAAGCACCGAAACTACGGCACCTCCGAGTTCTAGCACACGTTCAGCTCGATGACGATCCCCGGACTCCGATCCAGCAAAGTATCGGGGAAGAGTTCCGTCAGCACGACGGCGTGGTGACGATCTTGATGTGCTACTGCTGCAGGGCTTCGCCTAAGCACCGCTACAATATAATCGAGGACTATGGTGGCTGGGGGCGCCGCACACGGCTAAGGAATAGATCACGTGGATCAACTTGTGTGTTCTAGGGTGCCTCTGCCTCAGTATATAAAGGACCAAAGGGGGGAGGCTGGCCGGCCACATAGGGCGCGCCAGGAGAGTCCTACTCCCTCTGGGAGTAGGATTCCCCCCCCCAATCCTAGTTGGAATAGGACTTGTGGAGGGGGGGAAAGAGAGAGAGGGGCCGGCCCCCTCTCCTTGTCCAATTCGGACCAAGGGAGGGGAGGGGCGCGCGGCCCATGTAGGGCTGCCTCTTCTCTTTTCCACTAAGGCCCATCATGGCCCATTTAGCTCCCGGGGGGTTCCGGTAACCTCCCGGTACTCCGGTAAAATCCCGGTTTCACCCGAAACACTTCCGATATCCAAACATAGGCTTCCAATATATCAATCTTTATGTCTCGACCATTTCGAGACTCCTCGTCATGTCCGTGATCACATCCGGGACTCCGAACAACCTTCGGTACGTCAAAATGCATAAACTCATAATATAACTGTCATCGTAACCTTAAGCGTGCGGACCCTACGGGTTCGAGAACAATGTAGACATGACCGAGACATGTCTCCAGTCAATAACCAATATCGGGACCTGGATGCCCATATTGGCTCCTACATATTCTACGAAGATCTTTATCGGTCAGACCGCATAACAACATACGTCATTCCCTTTGTCATCGGTATGTTACTTGCCCGAGATTCGATCGTCGGTATTCCAATACCTAGTTCAATCTCGTTGCCGACAAGTCTCTTTACTCGTTCTATAATACATCATCCCCCAACTAACTCATTTAGTTGCAATTCTTGCAAGGCTTAAGTGATGTGCATTACCGATAGGGCCCAGAGATACCTCTCCGACAATCGGAGTGACAAAACCTAATCTCGAAATACGCCAACCCAACATGTACCTTTGGAGACACCTGTAGTACTCCTTTATAATCACCCAGTTATGTTGTGATGTTTGGTAGTACCCAAAGTGTTCCTCCAGTAAACGGGAGTTGCATAATCTCATAGTTATAGGAACATGTATAAGTCATGAAGAAAGCAATAGCAACATACTAAACGATCGGGTGCTAAGCTAATAGAATGGGTCATGTCAATCAGATCATTCTCTCAATTATGTGATCCTGTTAATCAAATAACAACTCATTGTTCATGGTTAGGAAACATAACCATCTTTGATTAACGAGCCAGTCAAGTAGAGGCATACTAGTGACACTCTGTTTGTCTATGTATTCACACATGTATTATGTTTCCGGTTAATATAATTCTAGCATGAATAATAAACATTTATCATGATTATAAGGAAATAAATAATAACTTTATTATTGCCTCTAGGGCATATTTCCTTCAACCTGGGCCCAAAGTCTCAAGCATTAAGCATAGTAAAGTCATAGCAACATCAATCTAAAAACATAGTGGATACTAGGGATCAGGCCCTAACAAAACTTACTCAATTACATGATGAATCTCATCCAACTCCTCACCAACCAGCGAGCCTACGAAGAAATTACTTACTCCCGGTGGGGAGCATCATGGAATTGGCGATGGAGAAGGGTTGGTGATGACGAAGAACGAAGATCCCCCTCTCCGGAGCCCCGAACGGACTCCAGATCTACCCTCCCGAGGCAGAATAGGGCTTGGCGACGGATCCGTCTCGTGTATCATGATAATTCTTTCTCCCTGATTTTTTCCCTGGAAATATGTGATTTTATAGTAACAGGGGGGTCGTCAGCGGGGCCACCAGGTGGGTACAACCCACCTGGGCGCGCCCTCGTGGGTTGTGCCCACCCAGGGGGCCCTCTCTGGTGGGTCTTGGCTCCTGAAATTCTTATTATTGATATAAAAAATCCTCGCAAAGTTTCATTCCATTATGAGAACTTTTATTTCTCCACAAAAACAACACCATGGTAGTTCTGCTGAAAATAGCATCAGTCCCGGGTTAGTTTCATTCAGATCATGCAAATTAGAGTCCAAAATAAGTGAAAAAGCATGAGAAAAAGTAGATACGTTGGAGATGTATCAAGCCCCCAAGCTTAAACCTTTGCTTGTCCTCAGGCAATTTAGTTGATAAACTGGAAGTGAGAAAGAAAAACTTTTACGAACTCTTTTGCTCTTGTTTGCATAAATAAGCTTAAACAACACCCAGATTTTCAGCCAGCATTATAACTAACTGACGACCCACAAGTATAGGGGATCTATCATAGTCCTTTTGATAAGTAAGAGTGTCGAACCCAACGAGGAGCAGAAGAAAATGACAAGCAGTTTTCAGTAAGGTATTCTTTGCAAGCACTGAAATTATCGGTAACAGATAGTTTCATGATAAGGTAATTCGTAACGGGTAACAAGTAACAAAATTAAACAAGGTGCAGCAAGGTGGCCCAATCCTTTTTATAGCAAAGGACAAGCCTGGACAAACTCTTATATAAAGGAAAGAGCTCCCGAGGACACATGGGAATTATCATCAAGCTAGTTTTCATCATGCTCATATGATTCGCGCTCGTTACTTTGATAATTTGATATGTGGGTGGACCGGTGCTTGGGTACTGCCCTTCCTTGAACAAGCATTCCACTTATGATTAACCCCTCTCGCAAGCATCCGCAACTACGAAAGAATAATTAAGGTAAACCTAACCATAGCATGAAACATAGGGATCCAAATCAGCCCCTTATGAAGCAATGCATAAACTAGGGTTTAAGCTTCTGTCACTCTAGCAACCCATCATCTACTTATTACTTCCCAATGCCTTCCCCTAGGCCCAAACAATGGTGAAGTGTCATGTAGTCGACGTTGACATAACACCACTAGAGGAAAGACAACATACATCTCATCAAAATATTGAACGAATACCAAATTCACATGACTACTTATAACAAGACTTCTCCCATGTCATCAGGAACAAACGTAACTACTCACAAATCATATTCATGTTCATAATCAGAGGGGTATTAATATGCATAAAGGATCTGAACATATAATCTTCCACCGAATAAACCAACTAGCATCAACTACAAGGAGTAATCAACACTACTAGCAACCCACATGTACCAATCTGAGGTTTTGAGACAAAGATCGAATACAACAGATGAACTAGGATTTGAGAAGAGATGGTGCTGGTGGAGATGTTGATGGAGATTGACCCCCTCCTGATGAGAGGATCGATGGTGATGATGATGGTGATGATTTCCCCCTCCTGAAGGGATGTTTCCCCGGCAGAACAGCTCCGCCGGAGCCCTAGATTGGTTCCGCCAAGGTTCCGCCTCGAGACGGCGGCGCTTCGTCCCGAAAACTTCCTTCTAATTTTTTCCAGGGCAAAAGACACCTTATACCAGAAGATGGGCATTGGGGGTCTTCCAGGTGGCCCACGAGGCAAGGGGGCGCGCCCAGGGGGTAGTGCACGCCCCCACCCTCGTGGACGGTGGCTGGCCCCCCTCTGGTGCTTTCTTCGCCCAATATTTTTAATATATTTCAAAACTGACTTTCATGGAGTTTCAAGACTTTTGGAGATGTGTATAATAGGTCTCTAATATTTGCTCCTTTTCCAGCCCAGAATTCCAGCTGCCGGCATTCTCCCTCTTCATGTAAACCTTGTAAAATAAGAGAGAAAAGGCATAAGTATTATGACATAATGTGTAATAACAGCCCATAATGCAATAAATATCGATATAAAAGCATGATGCAAAATGGACGTATCAACTCCCCCAAGCTTAGACCTCGCTTGTCCTCAAGCGGAAGCCGATATTGAAAGATATGTCCATATGTTTAGAGATAGGGGAGTCGATAAAATAAAATACGGACATGAGGGCATCATGATCATTCTTAGAATAGCAACACACACACACACACACACACATATATATATATATTCATATGATTTCTTATGCTAAAGTAACAATCTATTCACAATGTTAAGTATGAATCAGAAACTTCATTGAAAAACTAGCAAACTATAATCTCAGTCATTGAAGCAATTGCAATTTATCATAAAATCGAAAAGAGTCAATATAAGAGCTTTTCAGCAAGTCCACATACTCAACTATCATTTAGTCTTTCACAATTTCTAACACTCACGCAATACTTATGGGTATGAAGTTTTAATCAGACACAGAGAAAGATAGGGGCTTATAGTTTTGCCTCCCAACCTTTTACCTCAAGGGTAACATCAACAATAATGCCTTATGAAAACACTCATCCAATTGGATATATATATATCATGATCTTTCCAACACATAGTGCTTGACAAAGGATAAAGTGTAAAAAGGAAAGGTGAAGATAACCATGACTCTTGTGTAAGGTATAAGACAAAAATAAAAGATAAGCCCTTCGCAGAGGGAAGCAAAGGTTGTCATGTGCTTTTATGGTTGGATGCACACAATCTTAATGCAAAAGAACGTCACTTTATATTGCCACTTGTGATAGGGACCTTTATTATGCAGTCCGTCGCTTTTATTTCTTCCATATCACAAGCTCGTATAAAGCTTATATTCTCCACACTAATAGATCATACATATTTAGAGAGCAATTTTTATTGCTTGCAACAATGACAACTTACTTGAAGGATCTTATTCAATCCATAGGTAGATATGGTGGACTCTCATGGCAAAACTGGGTTTAAGGATATTTGGAAGCACAAGTAGTATCTCTACTTGGTGCATAGAATTTGGCTAGCATGAGGGGGAAAGGCAATCTCAACATGTTGGATGATCCATGACAATATAATTTATTTTGGATATAAGAAAACATAACCCATTACGTTTTCTTCCTTGTCCAAGATCAACTTTTTAGCATGTCATATTTTAATGAGTGCTCACAATCATAAAAGATGTCCAAGATAGTATATTTATATGTGAAAACCTCTCTTTCTTTATTACTTCCTATTAATTGCAACGATGACCAAAACTATGTTTGTCAACTCTCAACAACTTTTATTTATCATACTCTTTATATGTGAAGTTATTACTCTCCATAAGATCAATATGATCTCTTTATTTATTTTTATTTCTTTTTTCTTTTATCCCATCAAGATCATAGCAAGATAACCAATACCTTGACTCAAGACTAATCTTTATTATATATAGCTCACAGACTCGATTACATAGATAAGGATCAACAAAAAAACTCAAAGCTAGATCGTACTAAACTTTATTCTACTAGATCAAGATATAACCAAAAGGACCGAACTAAATAAAACAGTGAAGATAGAAGTGTGATGGTGATACGATACCGGGGCACCTCCCCCAAGCTTGGCAGTTGCCAAGGGGAGTGCCCATACCCATGTGTTTATGTCTCTTTCTTCAGAGGTGGTGATGACGGAGTTGTTGATGACGTAGGCTTCTTCCTTAATTTGCGCTTGAGGATAGAATTTTGCTCCCTTAGTTCATCGATCTCCTACTCAAGGCTTAATATCTTTTGGCATAGTTCCTATTTGTTCTCCTACAAGAGGTGAAAAGGGATACACTCAATCTTAGGTTTCTTTGCTCTATCAGGGAGGCTTGACTTTTTGAACTCCACATGCATGTCCCCAGGTTGAGGTAATGGGACTTCATCTTCATCTGAGCTCGTCTCCTCCTTTCCCCTTGGATCATAGTCTTCCTCTTCCTCCATGGTCCAACCACAATGCTCCAAGTCCCCGTAGACCTTAGGGTCTGCAAGGTAATCAGCCACATAGCTTTCTCCCTCCGAATCCTGGGACGACATATTGCATTAATCTGCGGCAGAAAAACCTCAAAACAAAAACAAAGGATTTTGTCGTGGTACGGTGGTCAAAACCATCGGGAGATTATATAATGAATTTTTACTAACCAAAAGAAATATCGTGCAAGAAAACGGAGTCCGAAGGGCACAAGAGGTGCCCACGAGGCAGGGCGGCGTGCCTAGGGGGTAGGGCGCACCCTCCACCCTCGTGGATGCCTCGTGTCCCTTTAGGACTACTTCTTATTTTCCTATTTTCTTTAAATATTGCAAAACGGAGAAAAATTGCTATTAGAACTGTTTTGGAGTCGGTTTACTTACCGTACCACATACGTATTCCTTTTCGGAGTCTGAAACGTTCTAGAAAGTGTCCCTTATGTACTCCTCCGGGGTTACAGTGTCAATAACATTGGTTTCAACATTTATGGGATTACCTGAGATATAATGTTTGATTCTTTGACCATTCACCACCTTCGGATTTGTGCCTTCGAAGTTGTTGATTTTCATGGCACCAGAACAATAGACCTTCTCGATAACGTAAGGACCTTCCCATTTAGAGAGGAGTTTTCCTGCAAAAAATCTTAAAAGAGAGTTGTATAATAGAACATAATCACCTACATTAAACTCACTCTTTTGTATCCTTTTGTCATGCCATCTTTTAACCTTTTCTTTAAACAGTTTGGCATTATCATAGGCCTGGGTTCTCCACTCATCAAGTGAGCTAATGTCAAATAATCTCTTCTCACCGGCCACTTTGAAATCATAATCGAGCTCTTTAATGGCCCAATATGCCTTATGTTCTAGTTCGAGAGGTAAGTGACATGCTTTTCCATAAACCATTTTATACGGAGACATACCCATATGATTTTGATATGCAGTTCTATAGGCCCATGATGCATCATCAAGTTTCTTGGACCAATTCTTTCTAGATCTATTAACAGTCTTTTGCAAAATTAATTTAATCTCTCTATTACTCAGTTCTACTTGACCACTAGACTGTGGGTGGTATGGAGATGCAATTCTATGATTAACATCATACTTAACAAGCATTTTACGAAAAGCACCATGAATAAAATGTGAACCACCATCAGTCATTATCTAGGGACTCCAAACCTCGGAAAAATAACTTCTTTAAGCATCTTAATAGAGGTGTTATGATCAGCACTACTAGTTGGAATAGCTTCTACCCACTTAGTAACATAATCAACAGCAACTAAAATATGTGTATACACATTAGAGGAAGGAAACGGTCCCATATAATCAAATCCCCAAACATCAAATGGTTCAATAAAAAGCAAATAGTTCATAGGCATTTCTTGACGTCTACTAATATTACCAATTCTTTGTCATTCATCACAAGACAAGACAAACTTACGGGCATCTTTGAAAAGAGTAGGCCAATAAAGACCGGATTGTAATACCTTATGTGCAGTTCTATCTCCAGCGTGATATCCTCCATAAGCCTCGGAGTGACACTTGCGTAGGATCTGTTCCTGTTCATGCTCAGGTACATAACGTCTAATAACACCATATACTTCTTCTTTATAAAGGTATGGGTCATCCCAGAAGTAATGTCGTAAATCATGGAAAAACTTTTTCTTTTGCTGGTATGTGAAACTAGGTGGTATAAATTTAGCAACAATGTAATTAGCATAATCAGCATACCATGGAGCAGTACGAGAAGCATTTATGACAGCTAATTGTTCACCAGGAAAACTATCATCAATAGGGAGTGGGTCATCAAGAACATTTTCTAACCTAGACAAGTTGTCTGCAATGGGGTTCTCAGCTCCCTTCCTATAAATAATATGCAAATAAAATTATTGTAGCTAGAGAACCCATCTAATAAGTCTAGGTTTAGCATCTTTCTTTTCCATAAGGTATTTAATACTAGCATGATCAGTGTGAACAGTTACTTTAGAATCAACAATATAAGGTCTGAACTTATCACAAGCAAATACAACTACCAAGAATTCTTTTTCAGTAGTAGCATAATTTCTCTGGGAACTGTCTAAAGTTTTTCTAGCATATTGAATAACATTTAATTTCTTATCAACTCTTTGTCCTAGGACATCACCTACAGCATAATCACTAGCATCACACATAATTTCAAAGGGTAAATTCCAATCAGGTGGCTGAACAATAGGTGCAGAAATCAAGGCTTTCTTAAGTATTTCAAATGCTTCTACACAATCATCATCAAAGACAAAAGGAACATCTTTTTGTAAGAGATTAGTCAGAGGCCTAGAAATTTTTGAGAAGTCTTTAATGAACCTCCTATAAAAACCAGCATGACCAAGGAAACTTCTTATACCTTTAATGTCCTTAGGACACGACATCTTTTCAATAGCATCAAATTTAGTTTTATCAACTTCAATACCTCTTTCAGAAATTTTATGCCCCAAGACAATACCTTCATTAACCATAAAGTGGCACTTCTTCCAATTCAAGACAAGATTAGTTTCTTCCCATCTCTGCAAAACTCGATCAAGGTTGCTTAATAAATCATCAAAAGAAGTTCCATACACGGAGAAATCATCCATGAAAACCTCAACAATCTTTTCACAAAAGTCAGAAAATATAGTAGTCATACATCTTTGAAAGGTAACAGGTGCATTACATTAACCAAAATGCATACGTCTATAAGCAAAGGTATCGAAAGGGCAAGTAAAAGTGGTCTTTTCTTGATTCTCTTTCGACGCAGGTATTTGAGAGAAACCAGAATAACCGTCTAGAAAGCAAAAATGTGTATGTTTGGATGATCTTTCTAGCATTTGATAAATAAAAGGTAAAGGGTAATGATCCTTTCTAGTAGCTTTATTTAATTTGCGGAAATCATTTACCATTCTATAACCTGTAATAATTCTTTGTGGGATCAATTCGTCATTATCATTAGGAACGATAGTAATACCTTCCTTCTTAGGGAGACAATGTGCCGGGGTACTGATCCACGGGCACCTATGGGACCGGCGGACCGGGTCCCTTTCGGTTCGGCGGGGGCGGAGATCGTGCAAAGAGCAAATCGAGGCGATGCACGCGAGCGATTTACCCAGGTTCGGGCCGCACGGATGCGTAAAACCCTACTCCTGCTTTGTGGTTTGTATTGATTTCTTGCTCGGGAGCGCGGAGTGCTACAGTACACACCAGCAGCTAGCGAGACCAAGCGTGAGTGTTCGAACCCCCCTCTACGTTGCACACGGGCCTCCTTTTATATGCTCAAGGGGTCACCAACAGGTGGCAACGGAGGCAAAGGGCAAAAATGGAAAGGTGCTGTGGTAGGCACAGCTACCTGCTACAGTGTATCATACCTAACCCTGACGGCAGGGGACAAGGGCCTTAAATGCCCGTCTGTGTCACCTAAATAGTTTGAAAAGGGACCGCCAGGGACGCCACCGTTCGCCACGATGGCGATCTTGTCAGCGCCACTTGCCACCGCACGCCCCTGGCTGCACAGCCTTCCGCCACGTACGCCTGGAAGGGCCCCAGAGCGACACGTTGGTGGATGTGCTGGAGCGCGGGCACGGAGAGATGGCTTGCCGCGGCAAGCGCCTTGCCGCGGTCATTGTCTTGTCGCATCCGGGAGCTTGTCGCTCACCGGGCCTTGCCAGGACGCGTGGTGCGCCGCGGCAAGTTCCTTGGAATGCCTTGGATGGCCTTCCCGGCAAACTCCTCTTGCCGGGGTCTTGGGATGCTTTTGTTAGCCTTCCCGGCAAGCTCCTCTTGCCGGGGTCTTGTCTTCTTGACTTGGATACTTTGTTCTTGAATGGCTCCAAAGGAACCACGGAGGACCTTTGCGGTCACCCGGCAAGCCTTGCCGCGGGATGCTGCAACTGCCCGTGCACAAGTTCGGGATACTAGGGTACCCCTACTCTAGTACACCGACAGGAGCCCCCGGGCCTGGGCCATACACGGTGCCGAGCGCTGTTGGGCTAGGCCCAAAACAGGGCACGGGCACGCGCGCGGCCTAGGTTACGCCGTGTCTCACTCCATATCCACCGCGCCCTCCCCGAACGGCACGCGTCGAATGCGGCATCGTGGGAGAGATCGTGGGGGTTTCTTTATTCGGAAATGCGGAACGTCCCCCCCCTTTATAAGCAGGGGAAACAGGGGCAGTTTACCCACTCGCCCGTTGCCGTTTCCAATCTCAGAAATCTCCGCCGCTCCCTCGCCTTCCCAAAGCTGAGAGAGAGAGAGAGCAGCGCTCCGCCCCCCATCGCCACCAGCACCACCAACGCCATCGAGTTCCTCCACTGCTTCCGCCATGGCTCCAAAAGCCGACAAGGGGAAGGCCGTGAAGTCGACCGAGGCACAACGGCTCGCGGCGCTGCGGAAGGAGCGGTCCGTCTTCCCCCCCAAGCTTGGCGCGAAGGAGCTGAGGGGGAACTACTACCTTTTCTGGTCGGCGGAGACGCGCGCGCATCCGCGCACAAAGGTACTCCCCGCCGCCGCTTGGAAGAAAGCCCCAAACGGATACCCATTCTTTGCTCTGTTCTTCTACTGCGGGCTCTGCCCGCCTTTCTCTGATTTCTTCTGCGACATCATGAACACCTACGGATTCCACCTCCTCGACTTCACCCCCAATGCCGTCCTGACAATGGCAGTTTTCGCACATCTCTGCGAAAACTTTGTCGGAGTCCTTCCCAACGTAGCCCTCTTCCGCCACTTCTTCATACCCCCAGTAGAGAGAGGAGAGCCTCTATCCGGCGGAATCGCCTGGATCTCAAGGGCCGGCAAGAAGGAGACGTATCTGGAGGGAGAATTCCGCGGCAAGTGGGAGGAGTGGAGGGCAGATTGGTGCTGGATTGACGAGGAGAGTCCGCAGCCATTCACCACCCGGCGCCAAACCCCAGTAGCACGCGGCAGCGATTGGAGTGATGTGGCCCCGGAAGACGCCAGACTGAAGATTGCCGTCACCAGGATCTTGCGCCTCAGGCTTGCCGGGCTTACTGTTGGCGCTGTTGGCGTAGACTTCCTTCACCGCCGCATCGCCCCCTGCAGGAACGGGGGAGGCCCACTTGGGAGTTCAAGAACGCGGCATATATCATGAGGCTGCGGCCGGGCCTCAACTACAACTTCACAGTCTTGGAGCTCAATGCAATGCTCCAGGAGCTCTTCAAATATGACCCCCAGCATCCCGAGGTCTTCAGGTTGCCGGGGGGCGTCGTCCTGTTGTGCAACAATTCCGCGCTCGATCGCATCCGCGCAATGATGCCGGAGTGCGACTCGCACGGGATTGTGCCAACTTGGCAGGAGCCTGCAGACGACGTCGTGCAGCAGTTCTTCGACGACTTGGTGGAAGTGCCAATCCGCCCCGACGAGAAGGACGGCCTCACCCGCGACACCACGGATGCGGAGATGGCGCTCATCGCCACTAGGCTGGAGGAGGCAGCGGCAGCCGCAGCCGCGGGCGAGTTTGGGTTCACTGTGGAGGAAGCAGATGCAACGGAGGCGGCAAGCCGTGCCGAGCGAGGGGAGCCTGCCGGCAAGAAGGGGCTTGCCGGGCGTGACGCCGAACCGAGCGAGCCCGCCAAGGACACGAGCGGCTCGTTGCAAATCGACTCCTCTTCCTCCTCATCTTCGGGCAGCTCGCCGCAAGCAGAGCCTCCATCCCCACCAAGAAGGCGTCTCCGCAAGGCCGGTGACGTGACGGAGCGGCAAGCGGGTCAACAGTCACCGCGCCGCGTGACACGCTCCACCGCGGCAAACACCGTTGCCGCGGGAGCGCCTCATGCTGTGACGGCAACTAGAGCGGAGTCTAGCCGGACCACCGCTTCAGTCCCTACCGCTACCCACGCCGCGCCGACAGCCGGAGCGGGGTCGTCTCAGACCACTGCTACTGCTCCCGCCAAGCGGCCAAGGGAAGCTACTCCTCCGCCTCCTCGCGCCGGACATGGGCCAGACTTCGACTTCTCCGTGTTCAGCTCCGACGAGGAAGAAGAAGAAGAGTAAGCTTCTCTTTCTATACTTGCATTTCTTCAATTCTTGTTGTTTGTCTTGTTTCTCACTTGCTTTTCTCTGAACTTGTTCTTTTTTAGGACTCTGGCCCAGAGAGCGGCGAAGAGGGCCAAGGTTCCGGTGATTGTCATCGAGGACGATCCTACTGCGACAACAGGAGGTGCGCCCGAGACAACCTTGCCGGACCCGGCGACGTTCCTCCAGGGCAGCCCCCAGCGTAAGTGTATGATTTACTTTCTGCTGCGAGGCGCGCTTGGGTACTTGTCTTTGCTGATATCTGCTTGTTGACTTGTGTAGGAGCCGAGCAGCCCCACCAGGAGCCAAGGGAGAATCCCCCGACAAGGGAGAATTCTCCGGCAAGGGAAGGCTTCCCGGTGAGGGAGAAGTCTCCGGCAAGGGAGGGTTCTCCGGCGAGGGGCAGCACTAGCGGCCCCCCGATGGCGGAGACCACGACTGCAGAGCCTGGTGCAGGTATTCCTCTTGCTTCAAAACTTCCCTCGGGTTCTTCTTTTCTTGATCTTTTCTAGGTTTTTGCTGGATTTTGTTTGACTCTTCTCCCCTTTTCCGGCCGTCAGATCCATCCGCTGCGGAGCAGATGGAGACCGAGGTCGCCGACGACGAACCAGCCGGTGCTGGAGATGCCGCCGGCGCAGAGGCCGCCAAGGCTGCCGCCGCAGCAACTGGCGAGGAGTCTGGCGATCGTACTGACGGCCCAGAGGTCGCAGCAGCGCCAGGCGCTACGCCGACCGCCGACCCAACCGCCGAATCCGCAGCGCCAAGCTCCAAGGAGCCCCAGCCGGGCGTTTATTTGAAGGCCCGCGACGACGTCTTCATCAATCTTCCCTGGGCATCAAGCTCCAGAGCGCCGGTCGAGGGGGAGGTCTTCGACGGAGAAGTGCTCGCCTCCGCGGGGTTGACGGTGGTTGACGCGCCAAGCAGCAGCAAGGAGCCTGAGGAGGAGCGGCTGCTGCGGAAGCTGATGTCGCTCTACTGCGCGCGGCAGGCCAAGCTGGAATCCCGCGAGGCACTTGTCGCGAAGGCGGGAGCTGATATCGAGAAGCGCGCGGAGGAGCTTGGGGGTTTCCACCGAGAAGCCCTCCGATCCCTGGCGGAAGAGCGGGAGCAGCTCGCTGAAGCGCAGAAGGCCTTCCTTCTTGAGAAGGCCGAAGCTGAAGAGCGGCAGCGACTTGCCGCTGTGATGCTAGCCACGGAGGAGGGCGAGCTGGCGCAGCGGAAGGTCAACCTCGACTCCCACGAGGAGGAGCTTGCCGCGCGCGAGGGAAAACTCGGCGAAGCCCGCAAACAAGCAGAGGACGCCGCCGCCGCCGCCGAGGCCGCCAAGGAGGAATTGAAGACGAAGGTGGCGCAGCTAGAAGCCGATCTCGCCGAGAAGGGCAGAGAGCTCAGCGCCGCCAAGGTCTCCAACGTGGATCTTGAGTTGAAGCTAACCACTTCGACCAAGACTCTGGACAGCGCCAAGAAGCGGGAGGCGGCCTTGAAGGAGGAAATCAAGGCCGACAAGGCGCTGCTGGAGAGTGCTGCCGCCGCCCAGAATGCCTTCAGGGAGACTGTGACGCACTGGACGAAGAGTCTGGTGAACGCCGCCACAGATATCGACAAGGAGCTGGCGCAGCTGGGGATGGAAGATCTTGGGTATCCCTCCGACGACAACCTCCAACCCAGCGCCAAGCTCGTCCTATTCTTCAAGGGCGTGGCGACAGCCCTCCAGCGACTCCGGGAGAGGATCCCCAAGCAGCTGGCCGACGAGTCGCGCAAGATCTGCGCAGGAGCCCTCCAGAAGGTGTTGATGAAGGTGGCCTTCCGCAATCCGGGCCTCCGCCTCACCAACATCCTCAGGACCTTGCTGCCGGAGGCTGATCTAGAGGAGCTCAAAGCCCTTGTCGCACCCATTGTGGACAAGGTGAGCGGGATCAAGCGGGTCGAAGGCGATCGCGTAGATTAGGCCGCCCATTTCTTCTTTCCTTGTCGCTGCTTATCATGTCATGAAAACAGTCTGTTAGAGCTGCGACAAGCCATCTTTGTAATATAACTTCATTATGGGCAATGATCGTAACATTATTTCCTTTACTTGACTCCTTCCTTTGTATGTCTTTTTACCCTACGCTTTTAGGGAACTTGCCGGCGCAGGCACCTGAGCCGCGAGCGCTGAGTGCGGAACGTCAGTAGCCTGCTGGCGGTGCCGCAGCCGACAAGAAACCTTGTCGCAACTAGTTGCAGCTCACTTAAGTTGTTGAGCGGACTCGAAACAAAGTAAGGGCGCAACTAGCTACGAGTTGGTTCCTCCGCGCACAGGTTTTCCATACAAAGTGCGGTCGTTCAAGGAAGATAACTTAGAATTTAAAAAATTTGATTGCTCAAACTTTGGCAACTTAGCTTTTCTGTTGTTTGCTTCCCGGCAAGGCGAAACTTTCTTGAACAACGCCTGGTCCATACCATCGTCTTCTCCTTTCCCCCCCGGCAAACTTGTGGGCGAGGGGAACCTTGCATTCAAAAGGAAGAAGAGACAATATAGATATGGAGCTTTATGGCTCGTTATTGCTTACCGGGGCTTAGGTGCTGCACAAAGTGTTAGATAACACATGCATAAAATAGAAAGCATGAAATTGACAAAATTTGCGGAGCACATGAGCTTTACTTATGCACGGGGTCTGCGCCCGGCTTTGTACAGAGGATTACATGCAACAGCGGCAAGACTTGTACAAAAGGTGGTTGCCGGAACAGGTTCCGACAACCGCGCCTTACGGGTAAAACTTGCGAAGATGCTCAATGTTCCAGGAGTTGCTCACCGGAACGCCATCTTCGGTCTCAAGGCGGACAGCGCCAGGCCTTGTGACCCGTTTCACCCGGTAAGGGCCTTCCCACTTCGGCGTCAACTTGTTGGAATTCTTGGCGGACTGAACGCGCCGAAGAACAAGGTCGCCTTCCTCTAGACTTCTGGCATTAACTTTGCGGCTATGGTAGCGGCGCAAAGTTTGCTGGTAGCGAGCAGCTCGCACAGCAGCCTGAAGACGGTCTTCCTCAAGGAGCAGCGCGTTATCTTGTCGCAGCTGCTCTTGCTCAAGCTCATCATAAGCGAGCACTCGAGGTGACCCGTATACGAGTTCCGTGGGGATAATTGCCTCTGCTCCATAGACTAGAGCGAAAGGTGTCTGGCCAGTGGCTCGATTTGGCGTCGTCCTGATCGACCAAAGAACCACCAGCAGCTCCTCGATCCAGTTTCTTCCGCACTTGTGCAACCTGTCGAAAGTTCTGGTCTTGAGCCCGCGCAGCACTTCAGCATTTGCCCTCTCCGCTTGACCGTTGCTTCTCGGGTGAGCAACAGAAGCGAAGCAGACCTTGGTGCCAAGATCTTGGGCGTACTGCATGAAGGTGCGGCTCGTGAATTGTGTACCGTTGTCAGTGATTATCCTGTTAGGGATCCCGAAGCGGCAAACAATCGACCTGAAGAACTTGACTGCTGACTGTGCAGTCACCTTCCTCACTGGTTCCACTTCCGGCCACTTTGTGAACTTGTCGATTGCAACGTACAAGTACTCAAAGCCCCCGACAGCTCGGGGGAAGGGGCCGAGGATGTCGAGCCCCCTGACCAAAAATGGCCAGGATAAAGGGATCGTCTGGAGAGCTTGAGCTGGTTGGTGTATCTGCTTGGAATGGAACTGGCACGCTTCACACTTGGTTACTTGTGCAGTTGCATCCTGGAGGGCTGTTGGCCAGAAGAAACCTTGCCGGAATGCTTTGCCGACAAGTGCTCTCGCGCCAATGTGATGACCACATATGCCTCCATGTATCTCTGCCAACAGCTTTTGTCCGTCTTCCCGGGGAATACACTTCAATTTCACACCGTTGAGTCTTCTTCTGTACAGTGTCTTGTCGACAAACTGGTACATACTTGACTGTCGGGCTACTCTTTCCGCTTCTTCTTGCTCTTCGGGAAGCTCTCCTGTCTGAAGGAAATGGACAATCTGCTGTGCCCATGCTGGAGTTTGTGGCTCGACAACAAGGACTAAAGGCAAATCTGCGGCTGCGGGAACGTCCGCTTCTATGGCAAGAACCTGAGCCTCTGCCGGAGCTTGACGTTCCCCGGCAAGCTTGCCGGAGCAAAACTTGTCGGGAGCTTCTGCTACAACGGAACAAACCCTAGGGCTTGCCGGAGCAGACTGCTCCTCAGCACTCTTGGCGTTGATCTTGGGGACCTTCTTGGCGGCGGCTTGGAGAGCTCTGCCGGCAAGTAGTCACCAGAAACCAACTTCCTCTTCTTGCTCTGTCCAGTTGATGGCGTTACGGACGGCTGAGTCAGCTTGAGCACAAAGATCCCTGGTTCCACAGGTAACTTAAGCGCGGCACACTTTGACAGGCCATCTGCAACGGCGTTCTGAGCTCTTGGAACATGCTCCATTTGTAGGCCGTCAAAGCGTTCTTCTAGCTTTCTCACTTCGTCAACGTAAGCTTCCATCAACGGACTCTGATAGCTCTTGTTTACTTGGCGGACGACAAGCTGTGAGTCACCCCTGATAATGAGCTTCTTAATCCCAAGGTCTGCCGCGATCCGAAGACCGGCAAGCAAGCCTTCATATTCTGCAGTATTGTTTGTTGCCTGCTCCTTGGGAAAGTGCATCTGGACTACGTACTTGAGGTGCTCTCCGGTGGGTGCGACAAGCAGCACGCCAGCGCCGGCGCCTTGCAGCGAAAAGGCACCATCAAAGTACATTAGCCACTCTTTGCTTGCTTCATCGACGGGGATGCTCGTCTCTGGAATTTCTTCATCTGGTGTTGGCATCCATTCTGCTATAAACTCTGCCAATGCTCTGCTCTGAATAGTTGAAGTGCTCTCAAACTTGAGGCCAAAGCTTGACAGTTCCAGTGCCCACTCAACAATCCTGCCTGTCGCTTCTGGATTCTGCAGTATCCTCTTCAGCGGAAAGCGAGTGACAACTGTTATCTCATGTGCTTGGAAGTAATGGCGCAGCTTTCTCGAGGCCATGAGAAGGCCGAAAAGCAATTTCTGCATGCCAGAGTACCTTGACCTAGCCCCCTGCAGAAGGGAATTGACAAAGTAAACTGGGCGCTGCACCATCTTCTTCTGTATCTCCTCGTGCATCTGCGCAGATCCATCTTTGTCGGGAACAGAGCTTGTCGGGGAAGCCCCCTGCTTGTCGCTGGATGCGCTTGCCGTGGTTGCTGGCTCATCATCTGCCTCCCTCTCTGCTACTAACGCAGCACTAACCACTTGATTGGTTGCCGCTATGTACAGCAGCAACTTCTCTTGTGGCTTAGGTGCGACAAGTATTGGAGGGGAGGACAGGAATCCCTTCAAGCCTTGCAGCGCAGCCTCCGCTTCCGGAGTCCATCTCATTGGACCTGCCTTTTTCAGTAATTTGAAAAATGGCAGGGCGCGCTCAGCAGACCTAGAGATAAACCTGCTGAGAGCAGCCACACAACCGGCAAGTCTTTGTACATCCTTGACGCGCTTTGGTGCTTCAATCTGCTCAATGGCCTTGATCTTGTCGGGATTGGCTTCAATTCCCCGCTGAGACACAAAGAACCCGAGAAGCTTGCCGGAGGGGACTCCAAACACACACTTCTCTGGGTTGAGCTTGAGGCTGATCTTGCGCAAATTTGCAAAGGTCTCGTCTAAATCTTGAATCAGGGTTGCTCTGTCCTTGCTCTTGACCACTATATCATCCATGTAGGCTTCCACATTTCTGTGTATTTGCGGCTCAAGAGCGACATGGACTACTCTTGCAAATGTTGAACCAGCATTTTTTAATCCAAAAGGCATTCGTACGAAACAGTACGTGCCACATGGAGTAATAAATGCAGTCTTCTCCTCATCCTCTTCTGCCATGAAGATCTGATGATATCCTGAGTATGCGTCAAGAAATGAAAGCAAATCACATCCGGTTGTGGAGTCAACAATCTGGTCAATGCGCGGCAAAGGAAATGGGTCTTTGGGACAAGCTTTGTTAACATCAGTAAAATCGATACAAAGTCTCCATTTCCCATTCGCCTTGCGCACGACTACAGGATTGGCCAACCACGTGGGATGGATCACTCCTCTGACAAGGCCTGCTGCTTCCAACTTCTTGATCTCTTCTGCAATGAATTCTTGGCGCTCCACTGCTTGCTTCCTGACTTTCTGCTTGACGGGCCGCGCATGAGGACAAACGGCAAGGTGGTGCTCAATCACTTTCCTGGGAACACCGGGGATGTCAGACGGTTGCCACGCAAACACGTCGACATTCGCCCGCAGGAAAGCAACGAGCGCGCTTTCCTATTTGGGGTCAAGAGTGGCACTGATGGTGAAGGTACCACCAGTGCCATCCTCCTTGGCGGACACCTTCTTCGTCTCTGGCGGAGCTGCCATCGTCTTCTTACACTTGCCGGTGGAGCTCGATGGTGCGTTCTCGACGGCAGCACAGCACTCCGAAGAGGTGTGCTTGCCGGAGTGGGCATCAGAACTCTTGCCGGACTTGGTCTTCTTCCCCCCGGGAGCTTCAGCGACAAGTGGCTTGCGATCTGCTGTGGCTGCTGCTTCCCGGTAGATCTTGTCGGCACAGATAAGGGCATCCTTCTTGTCGCCAGGGACAGAGATGACGCTTATCGGGCCTGGCATCTTCAGCATGTTGTATGCATAATGAGAGGCCGCCATGAACTTGGCGAGTGCTGGACGGCCAAGTATCCCATTGTAAGGCAATGGAATATCGGCAACGTCGAATGTGACCCTCTCAGTCCTGAAATTTAGCTCGCTGCCAAATGTTACCGGTGGCGTGACTTTCCCCTTCGGCTTGCTCCTTCCCGGATTGATTCCTTGGAATGTGCCGGTCTCTTCGAGCTCGCTGTCAGGGATTTGGAGTTTTTGGAGTACAGCGGAGGAGATCAGGTTCAAGCCGGCCCCGCCGTCAACTAGCATCTTGGTGACCTTGAGGTTGCGGATAGTTGGTGAAACCAACATCGGCAAACACCCGACCGCAGTTGTGCGATCAGGGTGGTCCTCAATGTCAAAGATGATAGGCGTGCTGGACCATTTCAGAAGCACTGCCGTCAACGCACAAGACTTCTGTGGCTTTCTGAAACTCCTGCTCACTGGTCCCAACATCATCCATGTCTTCATCGTCGTCGTCGTCTTCATCATTGTCGCGGCCGCGGGGAGGTCTGTCTCCTTGCCGCTGCTTGGCGCTGCCGCGGCGTCCTCCCCGGCCGGCGCGCTTCTTGCCAGATTCTGCCGCGCCACCTTGGGCCCTCTCTTTGTCTCGCCGCTCGTACTCAACCTTTTGCTGCTGGACAAGCTGCTCGACCTTCTTGCAACTCTCGAGGTCATGGCCCTTGGTGCGGTGAATCTTGCAGTACTGCTTGTCGGTGCCGTCCTGCTTGTCAGCGACTGCCACAGCCTGACAGTTGGTGCACGCAGCAACCTCCTTGCCGGAGCTACCAAATTTAGCCTTTTTGGCGCCACCTTCGTTGCCGGACTGCTCAACGACTAGCACCTCTTTGCCTTTCTTCTTCCTGTTCCGCCACCGGTTTTTCTTTGCCGGGGCAGCATCCTCACTGTGAGACCCTTCCGCTCCGGTCTTCTCTCCGGGGAGTTTCCTCCCTTCCTCAGCACGTGCACATTTGTCGGCCAGGGCGTACAGCTCACTGACGTCTCTGATCCTGCACATCGCCATCTCCTCCCGCATCCTGCGGTTACGCATGTTCTGATGGAACGCGCTGATGACCGCGGCGGGGTGGACGTCTGGGATGTTATACTGTACACGGCTGAACCTCTGAATGTACTTGCGCAGGGGTTCTCCTTCCTTCTGGGCGAGCAGATGAAGGTCACTCTCTTGGCCGTGAGGTTTGTGGCCGCCTGTAAAGGCGCCAACAAACGGATGGCATAGGTCTGCCCAGGAGGATATGGAGTTGTCCGGTAAGTGCATGAGCCAGGACCTGACGTTGGGCTTGAGCACCAACGGGAAGTAGTTGGCAAGGATCTTCTCGTCTCGCCCCCCGGCAGCCTGCACCGCGATGGTGTAGATGCTGAGGAACTCCGACGGATGCGTCTTGCCGTCGTACTTCTCTGGTACATCTAGTTTGAAATTCTTCGTACTGGGCCACTAGACTTGCCACAGCTCACGAGTGAACGCAGGGCAACCTACCGCGTACGGCAAGTCGCCTGGTTCCCCTGGCGCATGCATATCAACAGAGGGCCCAGCGCGCTGGTCTGATTGACGCCGCGCTTCTCTCCGGCACTCGATGCGAGTACGAGCGTCTTCTTGTTGTCGTTCTTGAAGAACTTGGCGCTGATCGCAACGAGCTCGCGGATCTGACGATGCGGTGGAGTCGCTGTCGAGGTGGATCCAGCGAGTCGGCGATCTTGGCCTTCGGGGTGGAGAGTGCACAGTAGTTGCACCCCCACCAGTCTTGTCGTCTCCGGCTCGCGCCTGGCTGGCCTGTCGCGGCTGCGATGTGCTTGGCTGCCGAGGAGTGTCGCCGTTGGCGAAGCCGGTGAGACTCTGGATAGTGGCCCTCCAATCGTCGATCTTGTCCGCCATTGGCGGGTAGTCTAGGAGCAGCTGAGCTCGCGCCAAAGCTTCTACTGCAGTGGCGGGTGGAGGTGGCGAACGGTGCGAGGAGCGGGATATGCTCGGACTTCTAACTACGTTAGAAGGAGCAATATCCCGTCCAGGCGACCGTGTCTCGCTCGCGCCAGCAGGTTGACGTGCATGGTGATCCTGAGCGCTCCGAGATCCACCAGCTCGATCTTGGTCTAGCGAACGCATGGTACCATGAGTACCATGACGCTGCCGGTCCCGCGCCTCCTGAGACGGGCGCGGTGCATGTACGGACGCCGAAGTCTTGGAGTGCGCCCGGTCGTTGTGGGAGCCGGCTACGCCGCCGATGGGCAGCGCAACCTTGTCGTTGGACCTGGCAGCACCGCGAGCTCCCTCGTCGACGCCTGTTCTTCCGCCGCCGTCTGCCCCACCAACCGTTTGCTCCGGCGGTGGTTGGCTCGGTGCGGACGGAGCAGCTGCCTCCGAAACCTTCTTCTTCGGGGCATGTTGATGAAGATGATGAAGATCTAGCTCGCGAGAACGCCGGATCTGGTTCACACAACTTCGACGCCCCCTACCTGGCGCGCCAAAGATGCCGGGGTACTGATCCCCGGGCACCTATGGGACCAGCGGACCGGGTCCCTTTCGGTTCGGCAGGGGCGGAGATCGTGCAAAGAGCAAATCGAGGCGATGCACGCGAGCGATTTACCCAGGTTCGGGCCGCACGGATGCGTAAAACCCTACTCCTGCTTTGTGGTTTGTATTGATTTCTTGCTCGGGAGCGCGGAGTGCTACAGTACACACCAGCAGCTAGCGAGACCGAGCGTGAGTGTTCGAACCCCCCTCTACATTGCACACGGGCCTCCTTTTATATGCTCAAGGGGTCACCAACAGGTGGCAACGGAGGCAAAGGGCAAAAATGGAAAGGTGCTGTGGTAGGCACAGCTACCTGCTATAGTGTATCATACCTAACCCTGACGGATGGGGACAAGGGCCTTAAATGTCCGTCTGTGTCGCCTAAACAGTGTGAAAAGGGACCGCCAGGGATGCCACCGTTCGCCACGATGGCGATCTTGTCAGCGCCGCTTGCCACCGCACGCCCCTGGCTGCACAGCCTTCCGCCACGTACGCCTGGAAGGGCCCCAGAGCGACACGTTGGTGGATGTGCTGGAGCGCGGGCGCGGAGAGATGGCTTGCCGCGGCAAGCGCCTTGCCGCGGTCGTTGTCTTGTCGCATCCGGGAGCTTGTCGCTCACCGGGCCTTGCCGGGACGCGTGGTGCGCCGCGGCAAGTTCCTTGAAATGCCTTGGGTGGCCTTCCCGGCAAGCTCCTCTTGCCGGGGTCTTGGGATGCTTTTGTTAGCCTTCCCGGCAAGCTCCTCTTGCCGGGGTCTTGTCTTCTTGACTAGGACACTTTGTTCTTGAATGGCTCCAAAGGAACCACTGAGGACCTTGGCAGTCACCCGGCAAGCCTTGCCGCGGGATGCTGCGACTGCCCGTGCACAAGTTCGGGATACTAGGGTACCCCTACTCTAGTACACCGACACAATGGACATGACGTACCCACTGACTATCAGCAACATGATAAATTATACCTGCCTCTAGAAGCTTTAGTATTTCATTTCTTACCACTTCTTTCATCTTAGGATTTAACCGTCGTTGGTGATCAACAACCGGTTTAGCGTCTTTCTCCAATTTTATTTTGTGCTGGCATAGAGTGGGACTAATGCCCTTAAGATCATCAAGAGTCTATCCAATAGCAGCATGGTGCTTCTTCAGAGTTTTCAATAATTTCTCCTCTTCCTGCTATGAAAGGTTAGCACTAATAATACCAGGATATATCTTCTTTCCATCAAGATAAGCATATTTAAGAGTATCAGGTAATGGTTTAAGCTCAAACACGGGATCACCCTTGGGTGGAGGAGGATCCCCTAGAATTTCAACAAGCAAGTTGTGTTTCAAAATAGGTCCCTGTTTAAAGAATACTTCATCTATTTCCCTTCTTTCATTCATAAACATATTATTTTCATGGTCTAGCAAATATTGTTCTATAGGATCATTAGGAGGCACGACAATAGAAGCAATACCAATAATTTCATCTTTTCTAGGAAATTCTTTATCATGGGGTTGTCTACGAGATTTAGCAAATTAAAAGCACGAGACATATCCCCTAAATCAACAGTAAAAATATCGTTTTCGCAGTCTATCTTAGCATTAACGGTATTCAAGAAGGGTCTACCAAATATAGTGGGACAAAAGTCATCTTGTGGGGAAGCAAGAACAAGAAAATCCATAGGATATTTAATTTTCCCACACAAGACTTCAACATCTCTAACAATCCCAACTGGTGAAATAGTATCTCTATTGGCAAGCTTAATAGTAACATCAATATCTTCTATCTCAGCAGGTGCAATATCATGCATAATTTCTTTATATAAAGTATAAGGTATTGCACTGACACTAACACTCATATCACATAAGCCATGATAACAGTGATCTCCTATTTTAACAGAAACAACATGCATGCCAACAAAAGGTCTATGTTTATATTTAGTATCGGGTCTAGCAATTCTAGCAGCTTCATCACAGAAGTAAATAACATGCCCATCCATATTATCGACCATGAGGTCCTTAACCATAGCAATACTAGGTTTAACTTTAATTTGCTTAGAGGGTGTAGGTGTTCTAGCATTACTCTTACGAAACACAGTTGAAGCTTTAGCACGATCCTTTATTCTAACAGGGAAAGGTGGTTTCTCAATATAAGCGGTAGGAAGAATAGGATCATCATTATAAGTGATAGTCTTTTCTTCAACTTTAATAGGTTCAACTACTTTTACTTCAATGGGAGGATGATATTTAAACCTCTTCTCCTTAGGGAGATCAACATGAGTAGCAAATGATTCACAGAAAGAAGCTACTATCTCAGAGTCAAGTCCATATTTAGTGCTAAATTCACGAAAAGCATCGATATCCATAAAAGATTTAACACAATCAAACTTAGGTGTTATACATGACTCCTTACCTTCGTCGAGTTCCCAATCTTCAGAGTTGCATTTAATTTTTTCCAATAAATCCCATCTGAATTCAACAGTCTTCATTATAAAAGAACCAGTACAAGAAGTATCGAGCATGGAGCGATTATTGAGAGAAAGCCAAGCATAATTTTTTTGATTAATAATTTCTATTGAGAGCTCATGATTGGGGCATTAATATAACATTGACTTAAGCCTCCCCCAAGCTTGAGTGATACTTTCTCCTTCACGAGGCCAAAAATTATATATATAATTACAATCACGATGAACCAGATGCATAGGATAAAACTTCTGATGAAATTCCAATTTCAGTCAGTTGTAGTTCCATGATCCAATATCATCACATAGCCTAAACCATGTCAATGCATTTCCCTTCAAAGATAAAGGAAAGACCTTCTTCTTGATAACATCCTCGGGCATACCTGCAAGCCTAAATAATCCACTAACTTCATCCACATAGATTAGGTGCATATCGGGATGCAATGTTCCATCTCCTGTAAAAGGATTAGCTAGCAGTTTCTCTATCATACCCGAAGGAATTTCAAAGTAAACATTTTCAGTAGGTTCAGTAGGTTGAGGAGAAACTATTCGCTCCACTGGTCGGGGTGAATATACCCCGAACAAGCCCCTCAAAGGATTATTTCCCATAGTAACAAGTTACAGTAAATTTCAGCACACTATATAATTTTTTCCTTACCAAATTCCACTTAAAAAAGGTGCTTCACTCCCCGATAACGGGGCCAAAAAAGAGTCTTGATGATCCACGAGTATAGGGGATCTATCGTAGTCCTTTCGATAAGTAAGGGTGTCGAACCCAACGAGGAGCAGAAGGAAATGACAATCAGTTTTCAGTAAGGTATTCTCAGCAAGCACTGAAATTAAGATAGTTTTGTGATAAGGTAATTCGTAATGGGTAACAAGTAACAAAAGTAAACAAGGTGCAGCAAGGTGGCCCAATCCTTTTTGTAGCAAAGTACAAGCCTGGACAAACTCTTATATAAAGGAAAGCGCTCTCGAGGACACATGGGAATTATCGTCAAGCTAGTTTTCATCATGCTCATATAATTCGCGTTCGTTACTTTGATAATTTGATATGTGGGTGGACCGGTGCTTGGGTACTGCCCTTCCTTGGACAAGCATCCCACTTATGATTAACCCCTCTCGCAAGCATCTGCAACTACGAAAGAAGAATTAAGGTAAACCTAATAAACCAACTAGCATCAACTACAAGGAGTAATCAACACTACTGGCAATCCACAGGTCCCAATCTGAGGTTTTGAGACAAAGATCGGATACAAGAGATGAACTAGGGTTTGTGAAGATATGGTGCTGGTGAAGATGTTGATGGAGATTTACCCCCTCCTGATGAGAGGATCGATGGTGACGATTTCCCCCTCCCGGAGGGATGTTTCCCCGGCAAAACAGCTCCGCCGGAGCCCTAGATTGGTTCCGCCATGATTCCGCCTCGAGACGGCGGCGCTTCGTCCCGAAAACTTCCTTCTAATTTTTTCTAGGGCAAAAGACACCTTATACCAGAAGATGGGCATCGGGGGGCTTCCAGGTGGCCCATGAGGCAGGGGGCGCACCCAGGGGGTAGGGCGCGCCCCAACCCTCGTGGACGGTGGCTGGCCCTCCTCTGGTGCTTTCTTCACCCAATATTTTTAATATATTCCAAAACTGACTTTCGTGGAGTTTCAGGACTTTTGGAGTTGTGTAGAATAGGTCTCTAATATTTGCTCCTTTTCCAGCCCAGAATTCGAGCTGCCGGCATTCTCCCTCTTCATGTAAACCTTGTAAAATAAGAGAGAAAAGGCATAAGTATTGTGACATAATGTGTAATAACAGCCCGTAATGCAATAAATATCGATATAAAAGCATGATGCAAAATGGACGTATCACTAACCATGTCGACAATAACTCTTAAAGATTGTAATGACTCATATAAATGACATAATCAACTAGCGAGCAATAATAAGATATCTCAAACAGCAACACGTTGTCAAAACAACCATGGTATAATATGACAATAGTGGTATCTCACTAGCCCTTTCTGAGACGGCAAAACATAAATGTAGAGCACCTCCAAAGCTCAAGCAGCGACTAAACATTGTAATTTGTGGTAAAAAAAGATTCAGTCATGATGCACCCAACATTAGCTACACACAATGCATAAATCATGTCCGTTGTGCTCTACTCAGTTTCTGGTGCTTGTTTGTTAGAAGGTGATGACACAACATAAAAGTAAATAGAAAGTCCCTTCACAGAGGGAAGCAGTGATTTGCAGAGGTGACAGAGCTCAATTTTTTAAAATGGAGATAAATGATATTTTGAGACATGCACCCTTCTTATTCACTTCACGACCATTAGTTATCAACATCTTCCATGCTAAGCACGCTAGTGGCGGTTCCCAAGCGGTAAAACTAAAGGCTTTGACTCCATTGGGAGTTTTTGTTTAATTATTTCATAGATGAACTCTTTTTCCTGTTTGCAGTTTGGGACTGGGCATCCCTATTACCGCCCATTTTCTCGTGCGATGGCGAGTGAATAAACACTCGACCTGAGAATAACCCGCTTAGCACGGAAGATATCGACCACCTCCTGTCATTCCATGAACGATACAGGCACACAAAACGGATAATTTTTTAGAAGCTTTTAGAGGTGGCACATGCAAATTTACTTAGGACGGCAGGGTAATACAATATATAGGTAGGTATGGTGGACTCATCTGGAATAACTTTGGGTTCAAGATTTTTGATGTACAAGCAGAATCCCCACTTAGTACATCCGAAGGCTAGCAATTTAGATTGAGAAGCGGCTAGCTAGAGAGCAACAATGATCATAACCATGCATTATGCGTAAGTAACATTGGACACTAGCATGAGTAAGATATGAACACCATGAACATAAACATTGTAGAGGCTATGTTGGTTTTGATTCAACTACATGCATCAACATGTACCAAGTCAAGCCACTTGAACATTCAGAGGATGATACCATATCCTCATACTACATGACAATCATTTTAACGCTATGTTGATATCCAAGCTAAATCATTATTAACTCCCAGCTGCTTATGCATGGCATGAGAAAATATAATCTCTAATTGTCATTGCAAACATGTTTAATCATAACGGGCTGAGTCATAGACGCTAGGTTAAACATATTTACACAGACAAGACAAGTCGAGTTCATACCAATTTCTCTTTGCTATGGCCAGTTCATCGAATATCGTCATTATTGCCTTTCACTTGCACGACCGAACGATATGAAAATAATAATATTTCAAGTGTGCCATGGACTAAGTTGGAATCTGCAAACATTTTATTCAACAGGAGAAGACAAGGTAAAATGGGCTCTAATTAGTTCAACAATTATTCATATGAGAGCCACTCAACATTTTCATCATGGTCTTCTCCTCAGTACAACTCAAATAAAAGAAAGGAATTTCAGAGAAACACACTGAAATATTTTTGAAGTTTTTGGTTTTCTTAAGTAAGCAAATAAAAGGGGATAGCAAAAGCGAGAAAAACTATTTACACGGGAAAGCTCCCAACAAGCAAAAGAAGAACTAGGAAATCTTTTTGGGTTTTCTTTTTAGTACTACTACTAAGCATGCATAGAAAGTAAATTAACTACAACTAATTTTTTCGTTTTTCTAAAGTTTTTCAAACACACAAGAAGAAAGTAAGAAAATAAATCTAAGCATGGATGATACAATGAAAAAGTGGGAGCGCCGACAAATACAATAATACGCATGAATGTAATGTCGGTGGAAACATGTACTCCCCCAAGCTTAGGCTTTTGGCCTAACTTGGTAGTGAATCACTAGCCTGGAGGGTAGTAGGGGTGCTGAGGAGCGGGCATCCACTCATCCCAGTGCTGGGGCACCTGCTGTGCCGCTTCCGCAGCAGCCTGAGCATTCTGGTAGGCTATAAAATCTGCAGGCATAATCCTATATCCGCCCCTGGCTGCAGAATGAAACAGAGCAGGAGCAGGCAATGGAATAACATCACGAGTCCTCACACTAAAAACCAGGTTATACGGAATAGGGACGCGAGGAGATTCTATATCAGTAAAACAGTGGTGATCCATGGCTGCACAGTCTAGGTAAACTTTGGTCAGAGGGAAATCACGAGGGCGTATCTCAACCTCGAAGTGAGCCACCAAACGAGTATCATAAATCCCACCATGTATTTCACCGTGTGATTTATTAAGATGGAGGCGACGAGCCACAATAGCTCCCAAGCTATAGGTGTTGTCGCCCTCTAGTGCTCGGCATAAAATAGCAAAGTCCGGTGCACTGAGCGCACCTACTTTCTTTCTAGCAAGCAAGCACTTAGCAACAAAATAAAGCAACATAATGTACGGCAGGAAAGTGTATGCTAGCAGCCGTAGTGGTTGACACTCCTCTCTCATCACCCACTGTCAGAGTGTGATAAAAATCCTCAGACCCAGCAGGCCTAGGCTCATCCAAGCTCCCATCATACGGGATCATGCATATGTCACAAAACTCAGTAAGTGGTAACTGATGGTTTTCAGCATATAAATTAAAGCTCACTTCAGGAGGATTATTTCTAGGCAAGAAAGTAAAGCTATGAACAAAGATGTTTGTGAGGTTGTGGTGCTGGTCACACTCATCTGCGATGAAGTCGGTGAGGCTGGCATTAGCAATATATTGCATGAACTCCTCAAGAATTCCAGCCTCTTGCAGGAACGGGGTGTGCAGCCATTCGCATGGTCGTACTTCCGCCAACCTCTAAGGGTGGAGATCATTGTCAGAAGACTCCCCAATAACACCCTTGGTGTTCTTCTTAGAGCCAAACTTCTTGAAGATATTCATGTCCGCGTACAATTCTCTGAAGAAAAAATTTTTGGAGTGACAAAAATTTGTCAACCAAACTTTGTAAGATTGATAGCAACTACTCATAGGGATACATAGAGGCCATAGCAAGCATTCAAACTACTTAGAACACTAAGAATTCAATCATGCAAGCACATCTACAGCAACACCAAGAGTAGCTAATTGTTCAAAGTATATACCACTAAAACAAAAACTAATTGGACAAATGGCGGAGTCACATACCAAGCAACAATCCCCCGAAACAGTTTCGGAAATGGAGTTTCGAGCAAAGAGATCAAAATCCGCGGGTTTGAGCTCAAGAACACGGGAGAGAGAGCAAAGGGGATTTTTTCTAGAGGTAAGTGATGATGTGGTATGAAGAGATAAGTGAGAGGGCCCACGTGGGGACCACAACCCACCAGGGCACGCTTGGGGGTGCTGGCGCGCCCAGGTGGGTTGTGCCCACCTGGTGCACCTCCCTCTGATGTTATTTGCACCAAAAATTCTCAAATATTCAGAAAAAATCGTATTAAATTTTTAGGGCATTCTGAGAACTTTTATTTTTGGGTCATTTTTTTATTGCACAGGAAATTCAGAAAACAGACAAAACATGGCATTTTATTTTATTTAACTAATAAAAATTGAGAATAAAAAGTAGGGACAGGAAGTAGTGCTTACTAAATTCATCAACTTCATACCATTCAAAAATGATCCATTAATAAGGTTGATAAAGTCTTATTAACAACCACTTTCGATTAGCATGAAACCGAAGAACTTTCGTAAAGCACTAACTTACCTCAATGGGGATATGCATTTCCCCAACAATAAGAATTTCATATTTCTTTTTGGAAGTAGGTAGAGGTATTTGAAAACTTCCAATAGTGATTGTGGGAGATTTTTCAATAACATTAATACCATTCACTTGGAATTGTTTCTTCGGAAAGTGCACCGTATGCTCATTACCATTAATATGAAAAGTGATCTTGCTTTTATTGCAATCAATAACAGCCCCTGCAGTATTCAAGAAGGTTCTACCAAGGATAATCAACATGTTTTCGCCCTCGAGCATCTCAAATACAACAAAGTCAGTCAAAGTAGTAACATTAGCAACAACAACGGGCACATCCTCACAGATACCGATAGTTATGGCAGTTGATTTGTCATCCATTTGCAAAGATGTTTCAGTAGGTGTGAGTTTATTCAAGTCAAGTCTTTTATATAAAGAGAAAGGCATAACACAAACACCAGCTCCTAAGTCACACAAAGCAGTTTTCACATAATCCTTTTTGATAGAGCAAGGTATAGTTGGTATTCCCAGATCTCCAAGTTTTTTAGGTATTCCATCTTTAAAAGTGTAATTAGCAAGCATGGTGGAGATTTCAGCTTCCGGTATTTTTCTCTTATTTGTGATGATGTCTTTCATATACTTTGCATAAGGAGGCATTTTCAAGATATCAGTCAAGCGAGTACGCAAAAAGACTGGCCTCAACATTTCAGCAAAGGGTTCAAATTTCTTCATCGTCATTCTTTTTAGTTGACTGGGGTGGAAAAGGCATAGGTTTTTGAACCCACGGTTCTCTTTGTTTACCGTGTTTCCTAGCCACAAAGTCTCTTTTGTCATATCTTTTATTCTTAGCTTGTGGGTTATCAAGATCAACAAGTGGTTCTATCTCAACATCATTGTCTAGTTCTTTATCATTGGTTGGCCGAGAGTCTTCATGAACCTCATCATTATCTTTTTCATTATCATTAGGTGAGTATTCATTACCAGATTGAGTTTCAGCATCAGCGATAGAAATTTCATTATCATTATCAGGAGGTTTTTCTATTTTAGGTTCACTAAAGGTATGCAAAGTCCTATCATTTTTCTTTTTCTTTTTCTTCCTAGAAGGAGTAGGTGCACTAGTGTTAGCGCTTTGTAAATCTTGTTCAATTCTTTTAGGGTGTCCCTTAGGATAAAGTGGTTCCCGAGTCATTTTACCTCCTCTAGTTGCAACTCTAACAGCAAAGTCATGCAATTCTTTTGGTGATTTAGCAACTTGTTCTAATTGAGTTTGAACCATAGAAGCATGCTTTCCAACACCTCTAACATCATTTGATATTCTAAATAACAAGTCACGCAAGCGAGCAATCATATCAGAATTATATTTCAATTGTTTCATAACATTTGCATTGAAGTGATCTTGTTTTCTAATGTGGTTTTCAAACTCATAAAGGCATTGGCTAGGTGCATATTGTGAGGATTGCCATTATCATTAAACTTCATAAGAGAATTTACCTCTACCACCTTAGGAATTGGTGGTGTATTAAGCCCATGTATTTCTTCAATAGGAGGCAAACTTTTAACATCCTCAACTTTAATACCTTTTTCCTTCATAGATTTCTTTGCCTCTTGCATATCTTCAGGACTGAGATATAATATACCCCTCTTCTTCAGAGTGGGTTTAGGAGGTGGTTCGGGAATAGTCCAATCATCATAATTTTGCAATATGTCATTCAATATTTCTTCAACTTGTCCAACAGTTCATTCCCTGAAAACACAACCAGCACAACTATCTAGGAAGTCCCTAGAAGCATCGGTTAGTCCATTATAGAAGATATCAAGTATTTCATTTTTCTTAAGAGGATGATCAGGCAAAGCATTAAGTAACTAGCAAAGCCTCCCCAAAGCTTGTGGGAGACTCTCTTCTTTAGTTTGCACAAAGTTTAATATTTCCTGTAAGGCAGCTTGTTTCATATGAGCAGAAAATATTTTTCAGAGAAGTAATAAATCATATCTTGGGGACTACACACACAACCAGGAGCAAGAGTATTGTACCAATGTTTAGCATCACCCTTTAATGAGACAGGAAATAATTTGAGAATAAAGTAGTAGCGAGTTTTCTCATCATGAGTAAAAAGGATGGTTATGTCATTGAACTAAGTAAGATGTGACACAACAGTTTCAGTTTCATAACCATGGAAAGGATCAGATTTGACCAAAGTAATTAACTCTGGGTCAATAGAGAATTCATAATCCTTATCATCAATAAAGATAGGTGAAGTAAAAAACTTAGGATCACATTTCATTCTAGCATTCATAGATTTTTCTTTATACTTGCGTAATAGTTTCTCTAGATCATCTCTATCATTGCAAGCAAGAATATCTCTAATTGCTTCTTCACTCATAACATAACCTTCCAGTACCTTAGGCAATTCATATCTAGGAGGGCTAGTTTTAGCAGGTGTTTCAGGAGATTCAGTTTCAAGCTCATCATCAGATTCAACATCATGTTGTATAACTCTAGCAATTTACTTATCAAGAAATCCGCCAAGTGGCACATTATCATTATCAAGCAAGGTACTAGCATCGTCATAAGCATCATTCATAGTAGAAGTAGAAACATCAATAACTTGCGACATATCAGAATTGATAGCATCTGGTGGTGTTGCAAGTTTACTCATAACAGAAGGTGAATCTAACGTAGAACTGGATGGCAGTTCCTTACCTCCCCTCGTCCTTGAGGGAAATATCTTAGTCTTTGGATCCTTCAGATTCTTCATAGTGATAAATTGATAATAATCCCAACTGACTCAACAAATATAGCTCTGCTCACCGGCAACGGCGCCAGACAAAGGTCTTGATAACCCACAAGTATAGGGGATCGCAACAGTTTTCGAGGGTAGAGTATTCAACCCAAATTTATATATTCGACACAAGGGGAGCCAAAGAATATTTGAAGGTATTAGTAGCTGAGTTGTCAATACAACCACACCTGGAGATTAATTATCTCCAGCAAAGTGATCAGTAGCACAGTAGTTTGATAGTTTTGATAGTAGTGACAGCAGCAATAGTAACAGAAACAGTCATAGCAATAATTTTGTAGCAAGTGTAACAGTGATTACATCAGTAGTAACTTAGCAGAAACAATATGGAAAAGTTCGTAGGCATTGGATCGGTGACTTGTTGGATGATATTCATCATGAGACATTTATAACCTAGGGCGATACAACACTAGCTCCAGTTCATCGATATAATGTAGGCATGTATTCCGTAAATAGTCATACGTGCTTTATTAAAAGAACTTGCATGACATCTTTTGTCCTACCCTCCCGTGGCAGCGGGGTCCATATTGGAGACTAAGGGATATTAAGGCCTCCTTTTGATAGAGAACCAAAACAAAGCATTAACACATAGTGAATACATGAACTCCTCAAACTACGGTCATCACCGGTTGTGGGCCCGGTTGTTGTCACTCCGGGGTTGCCGGATCATAACACGTAGGTGACTATAACTTGCAAGATCGGATCTAGAACATGGATATAATGATGATAACATAAACGGTTCAGATTTGAAATCAAGGCACCTGGGCCCAAAGTGTCAAGCATTAAGCATAGCAAAGTCATAGCAAGATCAATCTAAAAACATACTGGATACTAGGGATCATGCCCTAACAAAACTAACTCGATTACATGATGAATCTCATCCAACTCCTCACCGACCAGCGAGTGTACAAAGGAATTACTCACTCCCGGTGGGGAGCATCATGGAATTGGCGATGGGGAAGGGTTGGTGATGACGAAGAACGAAGATCCCCCTCTCCGGAGCCCCAAACGGACTCCACATCTGCCCTACCGAGGATGAACAGGGCTTGGCGGTGGCTCCGTCTCGTGGATCGCGATAATTCTTTCTCCCTAATTTTTTCTAGAAATATGTGATTTTATAGTATCAGGGGTCGTCAGCGGGGCCACCAGGTGGGTCAAACCCACCTGGGAGCGCCAGGAGAGGGGTGCGCGCCCTGGTGGGTTGTGCCCACCGAGGGCCCCCTCTCTGGTGGCTCTTGGCTCTAGAAATTCTTATTATTGATATAAAAAATCCTCGCAAAGTTTCGTTCCATCCCGAGAACTTTTATTTCTCCACAAAAACAACAACACGGTAGTTCTGCTGAAAACATCGTCAGTCGGGGGTTAGTTTCATTCAAATCATGCAAATTAGAGTCCAAAACAAGAGGAAAAGCGTGAGAAAAAGTAGATATGTTGGAGACGTATCATGCACCACCTGCTCAGGACGCGCTTGCGAGCAAATGTCTGCCAGCCGGGGGCCAGGGCCACATTGCCCGTGATGGAGACCTCCACCGCGACCCACGAGGCCTTGCTGCAACAGCCGTCGGCTTGCAGCCAGAGGCCGTCAAGACCCTCGGCCGGTAGCTCACCGGCAAAGGAGCGCGGAAGCTAGAGCCAGGTGCCAGCTGGACTCTCCGACCACAAGACGAACTCCGGGAGAACCTCCGCCGAATGGAAGCGCGCCCGAGCAAGCTGGGCGATGATACGTCTCCAATGTATCTATAATTTATGAAGTATTCATGTTATTATATTAGCTGTTTTAGATGTTTACGGGCTTTACTAATCACTTTTATATTATTTTTGGGACTAACCTATTAACCGGAGGCTTAGCCCAAATTGTTGTTTTCTTACCTATTTCAGTGTTTCAAAGAAAAGGAATATCAAACGGGGTCCGAACGGAATGAAACCTTCGGGAGAGTTATTTTTGGAATGGAAGCAATCCAGGAGACTTGGAGTAGACGCCAGGGAAGCTTCGAGGAAGCCACGAGGCAGGGAGGTGCGCCCTACCCCCTGGGCGTGCCCCCCACCCAGTAGGTTTATGAACCATAGAAAAGTTGGAATATAGTAGGTTTCACACTAATATAAATAAAGAATGAGTTCATTACAGTACCTTGAAGTGGTGGTTTGTTTTCTTTTACTAACGGAGCTCACGAGTTTTTTGTTAAGTTTTGTGTTGTGAAGTTTTCAAGTTTTGGGTAAAGATTCGATGGACTATGGAATAAGGAGTGGCAAGAGCCTAAGCTTGGGAATTCCCAAGGCACCCCAAGGTAATATTCAAGGACAACCAAGAGCCTAAGCTTGGGAAGCCCCGGAAGGGATCCCCTCTTTCGTCTTTGTTCATCGGTAACTTTACTTGGAGCTATATTTTTATTCACCACATGATATGTGTTTTGCTTGGAGCGTCAATTTATTTTGTTAGGATTTGCTTGCTGTTATTTAGAACAATGTTTTGCATCTTCTATTTAAATAAAAGTGGCATTTATGGCCTTTACTATGCCTATTTTACAAGTCTACATGTTGCTGTTTGAAAACAGAAAGTTTACCACTGTTGCAAAAATTCCCTAGAAAAGTCAGAATGTGATAAAATGTTGAAACCATTTTAATAATAAGATCTGATGAATTTACTACAGTGGGAATTTTATTTCATAATTTTTGGAGCTAGGGAAGTATGGATCTTGTTGCATTCTTCACAGACTGTCCTATTTAGGCAGATTGCTGTTATGTTTGCATTGTTTGCATATGTTTGCTTGTTTAATGATTCTATTTGAGGATAGGACTATTAAATATGCAGAGGAATTTAGTACGAAATGTTGATTAATAATTTTAGTGATTTTATACAGAAGAGTATGATAAGGTTTTTGCATTGGGTTATACTAACTTATCTCACGAGTCCTTGTTGAGTTTTGTGTGGATGAAGCTTTTGTGATTTAGGGAGACCGTGATATGAGAGGAATTAAGGAGACACAAAAGCTCAAGCTTGGGGCATCCCAAGATAATATTTCAAGAAGTCTCAAGTGTCTAAGCTTGGGGATGCCCCGGTTGGCATCCCACCTTTCTTCTTCAACAACTATTGGTTAGTATCGGTTGATCCTAAGTTTTTGCTTCTTCACGTGATGTTTGCTATTCTTAGAATGTCATTTTATTTTGTTTTGCTTGTTGTTTGAATAAAATATCAAGATCTGAAATTATTAAATGGGAGAGTCTTCACATAGCTAAATAATTATTTAACTACTGATCGATCTTCACTTATACCTTTCGGGGTAGTTTGTTACTCATTCACGTGCTTCACATATATCCTATGAGTAAATGGTTGAATGAATTGAATATAATAAATCTGAAATTTTATATGTTTCATATGCTTATCCCATGGGGAGTAATGACTTCACATATAAGAAGTAGAGGTGATAAATTTATTGAAGGTTAGCAAACATTGTATTGGTCACTTGAACAATTCATGAAATAGTATTGAGGGAAGAGAGATTTCACATATAAATATACTATCTTGGACATCTTTTGTAATTGTGAGCACTCATTAAAATGTGACATGTTAAAAGGTTGATGTTGGACAAGGAAGACGACGTAGTGGATTATGTTTTCTTATATCTGAAATAAAGTATATTGTCATGGATCATTCAACATGCTGAGCTTGCCTTTCCCCCTCATTCTAGCCAAATTCTATGCACCAAGTAGAGATACTACTTGTGCTTCCAAACATCCCTTAAACCAGTATTGCCATGAGAGTCTAGCATACCTACTTATGGATTGAGTAAGATCCTTCAAGTAAGTTGCCATCGGTGCATGCAATAAAAATTGCTCTCCAAATATGCATGATCTATTAGTGTGGAGAATATAAGCTTTATGCGATCTTGTGATGTGGAAGTAATAAAAGTGATGGACTGCATAATAAAGGTCCCTATCACAAGTGGCAATATAAAGTGACGTTCTTTCGCATTAAGATTTTGTGCATCCAACTATAAAAGCGCATGACAACCTCTGCTTCCCTCTGCGAAGGGCCTATCTTTTATTCTTGTGTTATACATTATGCAAGAGTCATGGTGATCTTCACCTTTTCTTTTTACATTTTATCCTTTGGCAAGCGCATTGTGTTGGAAAGATCCTTATATATATATATATATATATATATAATTGGATGTAAGGCATCATGAACTATTATTGTTGACATTACCCTTGAGGTAAAAGGTTGGGAGGCGAATCTATAAGCCCATATCTTTCTCTGTGTCTGATTAAAACTTTGAAACTATAAATATCACGTGAGTGTTAGCAATTGTGGAAGACTAAATGATTGTTGAGTATGTGAAGTTTGCTGAATCAAAGCTCTGACATAGACCCTTCCTAAAAATAAGATGAATTGTAATTGTTTGATGACTAATAACACGGTTTGTTAGTTTTCAAGAAAGTTTATGATCTATACTTTAACATGTGAATAACTTTTTACTTGATCATGAAAAGTTTTATGAGTTGAGCTACTGTTATGATATATAATGATGCTAGAAAAGGTGATTGAAATTATCATTGATCAAACTTGTGCACCTGCTAGCATTCACACTTCATAAATTATTTCTTTTATCATTTACCTACTCGAGGTCGAGCAGGAATTAAGCTTGGGGATGCTGATACATCTCCAACATATCTATAATTTATGAAGTATTCATGCTATTATATTATCTATTTTAGCTGTTTATGGGCTTTACTAAACACTTTTATATTATTTTTGGGACTAACCTATTAACCGGAGGCCCAGCCCAAATTGCTGTTTTCTTGCCTATTTCAGTGTTTCCATGAAAAGGAATATCAAACGGGGTCCAAACGGAATGAAACGTTCGGGAGAGTTATTTTTGGAACAAAAGAAATCCAGGAGACTTGGAGTAGATGCCAAGGAAGCTTCGAGGAAGCCACGAGGCAGGGAGGCGCGCCCCCACCCTCGTGGGCCCCTCGTGGCTCCCCTGACCGACTTCTTTCGCCTATATATATGTCTATATACCTTAAAAACATCGAGTAGCATAATAAATCGGGAGTTCCGCCGCCAGAAGCCTCTGTAGACACCGAAAACCAATCTAGACCCGTTCCGGCACCCTACCGGAGGGGGGAATCCCTCTTCGGTGGCCATCTTCATCATCCCGGCGCTCTCCATGACGAGGAGGGGGTAGTTCACCCTCGGGGCTGAGGGTATGTACAAGTAGCTATGTGTTTGATCTCTCTCTCTCTTTCTCTCGCTCTCTCTCTCTCTCGTGTTCTTGAGGTGGTACGATCTTGATGTATTGCGAGCTTTGCTATTATAGTTGGATCTTATGATGTTTCTCCCCCTCTACTCTCTTGTAATGGATTGAGTTTTCCCTTTGAAGTTATCTTATTGGATTGAGTCTTTAAGGATTTGAGAACACTTGATGTATGTCTTGCATGTGCTTATCTATGGTGACAATGGGATATCACGTGATCCACTTGATGTATGTTTTGGTGATCAACTTGCGAGTTCCGTGAACTTATGCATAGGGGTTGGCACACGTTTTCGTCGTCACTCTCCGGTAGAAACTTTGGGGCACTCTTTGAAGTTCTTTGTGTTGGTTGAATAGATGAATCTGAGATTGTGTGATGCATATCGTATAATCATACCCACGGATACTTGAGGTGACATTGGAGTATCTAGGTGACATTAGGGTTTTGGTTGATTTGTGTCTTAAGGTGTTATTCTAGTACGAACTCTATGATAGATTGAACGGAAAGAATAGCTTCGTGTTATTTTACTACGGACTCTTGAATAGATCGATCAGAAAGGATAACTTTGAGGTGGTTTCGTACCCTACAATAATCTCTTCGTTTGTTCTCCGCTATTAGTGACTTTGGAGTGACTCTTTGTTGCATGTTGAGGGATAGTTATATGATCCAATTATGTTATTATTGTGGAGAGAACTTGCACTAGTGAAAGTATGAACCCTAGGCCTTGTTTCCTAGCATTGTAATATCGTTTACGCTCACTTTTATCATTAGTTACCTTGCTGTTTTTATATTTTCAGATTACAAATACTCATATCTATCATCCATATTGCACTTATATCACCATCTCTTCGCCGAACTAGTGCACGTATACAATTTACCATTGTATTGGGTGTGTTGGGGACACAAGAGACTCTTTGTTATTTGGTTGTAGGGTTGTTTGAGAGAGACCATCTTCAACCTACGCCCCCCACGGATTGATAAACCTTAGGTCAGCCACTTGAGGGAAATTGGCTACTGTCCTACAAACCTCTGCACTTGGATGCCCAACAACGTCTACAAGAAGAAGGTTGCGTAGTAGACTTCAGGCGACCACGGCATGCCTCACCTCGGCGCAAGGGCTGCTCCGCCTAGAGCGGACACCGCTGTGAGAGGAGACGCCACTACGACCGCCGAGGACGACGCCGGTCCTTGAACAAGTACGACCGCGCCCCTGAGGAGCCATAGCGGGGGTCGCCGCTTGCTTACAGGGACGGCCTCGCCCCCTCTTGGGCGGTGGCAAGCCGGGCCCCTCCTGGCGAGCCTGCCCCTTCTCCGTGGCCGAGAACCTCTTTGTTGGCGCCATGGGGGCTGCGGCAAGACGGCGATTCAAGGAGGAAGAAGAAGGAGGAATCGGCGAGAAGGCGGAGATGAGCAAGGGGGCTCAACCCCTCCCCTCATTTATAGCCAGAAGGAGGCCAACCGCCGGTCTCCATGCTCGCATGTAATGATGATTTTCTCTTGCAAGTAGTAGGGTCTCGTCAAGTCAAACGGTTGCCGAGGCAGCGTGGGGAAGCGGAGGCGCCCACGCCCCATCAATCGCCACGTGTTGATCCAGGCCGCAAGCGGTTGGGGCCCACGGCGCTCCGCACTAGCCCTTTGGCTTCGCCTCGAAGCCAAGTTCGAGCGTGCCTTGGGCCAGGGGACTACTGTCGGCGTTCTGGGACCGGGGGTACCCAGACTTTCCTGCTTGCGGCCCGTGGCGAAGCTCCATCAACGGCCCGATACGGCCCAGCTTCAGCAGCAACAATTCAGGAGCCTCGCGAGGGCCAAGCCTCGCGAGGTGGACGACACAAAGACCTCCCTAGGGGCAGCCTCACTAGGCTCGCTCCCGAGCAGCGGAGATATCTATGCAAGGGGCACCTCGTGAGGTTCACGTGTGTAACATCCCAAAATTCTAAATTTTGGAATGTTATAATAGATAGATAGATTGATTGTTTGTTTGATTGTTGTGTGATTGATCGAGTGAAATTCGAAACTTTTTGAAAGTTAAATGAGAGGGAATAAAAGGACTTTCCCAAACTTTCACCTTTTTGCATTTTGATCTCCGTGATTCAAATACTTTTCAAATACAAAACCCGAGAGGGAAGATGACATGACTTCTTCCATTTAATTAAATGAAAAGGGTTTTAAAAAGATTTGAATTTCATTTGGAAATATTTTTAATTCAGAAACTTCAGGCAACTCAATGATTTTCATGAGAGAAGATAAAATGACCTCTTCAAATTATATGAAATATGAGTTGGAAGTTTAAAGGGATCAAATTTAGCAGTCTCCTGCGAAATTATTTTCAATTTGGAGTTATTTGGATTTTATTCAAATTAATTTTCTCCAAAAATAAAATATATGGAAAATAGGGTAACATGATTCCCTACATCAGAAAATTGGAGAGAAATAAATTTGAATTAATTTTGGTATTTTTATATTGATTTTTTATTGGATTTTATTAGACGAGTAGCACTCTTTAAATTATCTGAATTTGTGTGAATTTTATTTAAGAAAATGTTCAGCTTATAGGAAATCTTTTTCTGAAAATTCTGATATATTATATGCCTATATAATATTTTTACTTATTTTCATTTTTATTATTTTAATTGTGTGGAAAATGTTTTTTTTAACTTTCTCCTCCGCCGAACTGGGCCGGACCAGCTAGTCGCCAGGCCACGGCCCAGTCGGCCCATGCCCCAGCGCCGCTCGTCCCCGAGGTCCCGCCGCAGTCCCGCTCAGGCACGACGCCCCTCCGACCTCGACGGTCGTGCCGCCTCTGGCCTCCTCCTGCCCCCTCCCCACGCCACCCCCCGCCCCTCCCCTTAAAAAGGTGCCGCCCCGACTCCTCTCTCCTCTCGCCTCGCATCCCGCACATCGCCGCCGCCGGCGAGATCCGCCGCGACCGCCGCCGCCGCTGTTCCGCGCCTCCACCCCGCGCGCCGCACTCCGCCCCTCCGCCCCGCGCCGCATCGCCTCGCGCCGCCGCTTGCTCTCCTGCGCCGCTGTCGCCGCCGCGCCGGAGCGCGCCGCCCTCGCCGGAGCCCCGCACCATCTCGCCGGAGTTAACCGCCGTCATCGTCATGAACTGCTACCGAACCGGTAAGAAAACCAATCCGGTTTTCTTCGGTTTTCTCTTGGTTTGGTTTTTAGATTAGACCGGTTTAGTTTTTTTAGTTAGTTTAGTTATTTAACGACCGTTCTCTGTTTAGGTAAATCTAGCGAACGATTTCGTTCGTTAGCGTTCTATAACGAACGTTCGCTATTTAGAGTTTTTCTCTTTTTTTTCTTTTTATTTTTTTTGGCCAGGGACCTATCCGTGAATATTTTATTCACAGTTTAGTCCCTGATTTTCAAACCATCACTACTTTTTGCTCGTTAGTCCAAATCTAACGAAACCAACGCCCACTTCTTCGTTATGATCTCCTCTATCTAGTAATCCAACTCAAACATGTTTTTGAAAGTTTAAAATTTGAATTAGACCAGATTTGAATTCAAACTTCGTTTGATCATAACTTGAGTTTCATAACTCCTTTGAGTTTATTCTTTTTGCAAATCGAAGCTCTTGACTTAAACTTTCTGATAAGTCCAAATTCACATAATTTTGGTAGTATTAGAAATTGTTTTACGTTGCAAGAGTTATTTGCTTGGTTTTGATGTTTTTCGATTTGTTCTTCGTTCTTTCCGACCCTTTTGAGTGATTGCTTATGTGTGGTTACTACTGCTTGCTTACGATAGATTGACCGGAGTGTGACGAGTAGAACTATCAAGAGTTTTGAGTGCGAATCGTCTTCATCAACATTGCAGGCAAGTTCACACTTTGATCATACCCCTTTATCACCCAGTTTTTATGCATTAGTTCCAATCCTCAAACATTGCATGGTTAGGATGTGATTTAACATGTGGGTTGGGAAGTAGTTGATGAGGTAGAACCTATTGCCCTGTTACATTCAAACCCTTGGGAGTTACTTATCCGAATTGCTTATATTGATATGCTATGCTCGTAGACGTGGTTTGGGTGAGTGAAATCCATGACAGATGTGAGATTGTTAATTAATGGTTCAACTTAAGGTGGCAACTTAAATACACATCTGGGTGGATTGAGGCACCTGGAGTACCCAGTGTTGCCTGTATTTTTTGGAAATCCCGGAGTACCCGTGTGATCTTCCTATGGACCGCCACCCAGGCTCAAAGGGAACTGAGATTATTCATGGTAGAAACTTCCGTGTGCAGCCACAAGCTATTATGGGCTCTAGCATTGTTGAGTAAGTTACGTGAAGCTCTTGAAGAGGTGGATCGACAGGTAGTGGGATTGTAGGTTTGGTAAGGTCTGCCCGGAGTAGAGAGTTATTGTTTCTGAAAGACTGTGTCTTGGTCATCCGTTTCTCAAACACCATGTAGTGCGATAAATTCAACGGAGGAGATCAAGTCTTGTGGGGAGAAGTGCGCAAACCTCTGCAGAGTGTACAAACTAATCATGCTTAGCCATGTCCCCGGTTATGGACATCTTGAGTATCTGGTTCTTGGATTATCATATTGATCTCATCTCGTTACTTAAATAATTTGTTGGGTTATTGATGTTAATTTGGGATTGTGTTGGAGGAACCTTCTCAATATTTTCAACCAACTTTGTAGTTAGATAAGTTATATTCCTTTGCAGTAGGGAAAATTGGCTTTTCGCAAAAACATTATAACCATAAAGCTTTTCCACCAGCCAAATATGCATGTAGTGATAGCCTTTATTCATCATTATCCTATGGTGTGAATTTGCCAATACATTCAATGTACTGACCCTTTCTGGCTGCAACGTCTCATGTTGCAGGATTCTTACGACGAGTAAGTGATACGTTAGGGTTACGATTTCTACACTCAACTTTGTCGTTGGCGTTGATGGGAATCCACAACCTTTGTTACTTCCGCTATTTTTGGATTGAGGTAATAGTATTTACGTTACTTTATACATGTGATTTACCTCTGTTATAAATCCTCGAGTACTGTGTGTGTCAGCATACCGATCCAGGGATGACATTTAAGCACAGGGACTTGACCGTCTGAGGTCGGGTCGCTATAACGTGACGTGATCCATGACGACCAAGGCCAGGCGGGCGCCAGCGGGCGCAGTGTACCAGTTTCCTCTTTGGTGCTAAAGAGGCAAGCGCAGGCGCGGGTCCCGAGGCATCAGACAAAGGTTTCCATACCGGTGCAATAAGACCAAGACCAGCAGGATGGAGGTCATCGCGGAGCCAACAACGGCGTCACCACGAGAGCCTTTGGCAGGCGAAGACCACCTTTTGTCAGGATAACTTGTACTAGTTGTCCCCCTTCAAACTTGGCCATTGTGGGATCCCTTTCCGCCTAAAAATTTGGGAAGAGAACCAAGGCCACTATAAATAGGACTTAGCCACACCATAGAGGGGGATTGGATTCATTCAACCCTGACGAGCTCACCAGCTCATCTAGCTCAAGAACACCTCACCTCCGGAGGCTGTTCATCCCTTGTACTAGTTCATCCTCAGCCCCTCGAGGCAATCAGCCCACACACTGGAGTACGGTATTACATCGCAAGGTGGCCTGAACCAGTATAAACCCCCGTGTCTGTTGTTCTTTGGGTTCGTCCGGGTAGGTCGTGGAATTGTTGAGCGTGCAAGTTGTGGAGAGAGTGTTGTTCATGCGCACCCCAGAGTTCAAACCTCACAAGGGTTTGATACTTCTCCAACTATCTATAATTTTTGTTTGTTCCATGATGTTTTATTATCAATATTGGATGTTTTATAATCATTTTATATCAATTTTTGGTACTAACCTATTGACACAGTTCCAAGTGCCAGATGTTATTTTTTCCATGTTTTTTACATCGCAGAAAATCGATATCAAACGGAGTCCAAATGCCACAAAACTTTACGGAGATTTTTTATGGGCCAGAAGGAAGGCAATGGGCCCTGGTTGCACCTGGTGCGCCCCGAGGGGGTCACAACCCACCAAGGTGCGCCAGGAGGCCCTGGCGCGCCCTAGTGGGTTGTGCCCACCTCGGGTGCCCCCGGACCGCCACTTTGCTCTATAGATACCCCAAAAATACCAAAACCCTAGGGGAGTCGATGAAATATTCATCCAGCCGCCGCAGAGTCCAGAATCACCAGATCCAATCTAGACACCATCATAGAGGGGTTCACCACTTCCATTGGTGCCTCTCCGATGATGTGTGAGCAGTTCTTTGTAGACCTTCGGGTCCATAGTTAGTAGCTAGATGGCTTCATCTCTCTCTCTTGATCCTCAATACAATGGTCTCTTGGAGATCCATATGATGTAACTCTTTTTGCGGTGTGTTTGTTGGGATCTGATGAACTTCGAGTTTATGATTAGATCTATGTTTTTATATCCATGAAAGTATTTGAGTTTCTTTGATCTCTTTTATGCATGATCTCTTATAGCCTCGTATTTCTTCTCCGATATTTGGGTTTTGTCTGGCCAACTTGATCTATTTATCTTGCAATGGGAAGAGGTGCCCGGTAGTGCGTTCGATCTTACGGTGCTTGATCCCAGTGACAGAAAGGGAACCGACACGTATGTATCGTTGCCACTAAGGACAAAAAGATGAGATCTATATCTACCACAATATAGATAAACGGATCTTGTCTACATCATGTCATCATTCTTATTGCATTACTCCATTTTTCCATGAACTTAATACACTAGATACATGCTGGATAGCGGTCGACGTGTGGAGTAATAGTAGTAGATGCAGGCAGGAGTCGGTCTACTAATCTTGCACGTGATACCTATGTAGTGATCATTGCCTGGATATTGTCATAATTATTTGAAGTTCTATCAATTGCCCAACAGTAATTTGTTTACCCACCATTTGCTATTTTTCTCGAGAGAAGCCACTAGAGAAACCTACGGCCCCCGGGTCTTCCTTCTCATATATTTGCCTTGCGATCTACTTTTCCTTTGAATTTTTGTTCAGATCTATTAAACCAAAATTCCAAAAATAACTTGCTGCATTCTATATTTATTTATTGTATTTGTCATTCTATCTATCAATCTACTACAATTTACCTCATGTTCGTTTGCCTATCTTGAGGCGCCAAACCCCGGAAGGGATTGACAACCCCTTTAACACATCAGGTTGCGAGGAGTTGTTATTTGTGTGCAGGTGTTGCTTACGTTGTGTTTCTTGGTTCTCCTACTGGTTCGATACCTTGGTTTCATAACAGAGGTAAATACCTACCATCGCTGTGCTACATCATCCCTCCCTCTCCAGGGAAATACCGACGTAGTTCTAGCAACCATCAAGGAGAATTTCAGGCGCCGTTGCCGGGGAAGATCAAGTCAAGATAGTCTCCCTTCATTGTGCTTTCTAGTGCCATTGCCGGGGAGGATCTTCAACATAACCAGGTTACTAATCACAAATCTCATCTCCTCGCAATTTACATTATTTGCCTTTTGTCTCTCATTTTCCTCTCCCCCACTGATACGTCTCCAACGTATCTATAATTTATGAAGTATTCATGCTATTATATTATTTGTTTTGGATGTTTATGGGCTTTACTAAACACTTTTATATTACTTTTGGGACTAATCAATTAACGGGAGGCCCAACCCAAATTGTTGTTTTCTTGCCTATTTCAGTGTTTCGAAGAAAAGGAATATCAAACGAAGTCCAAACGGAATGAAACCTTTGGAAGAGTTATTTTTGGAACGGAAGCAATCCAGGAGACTTGGAGTAGACGTCAGGGAAGCTTCGAGGAAGCCACGAGGCAGGGAGGCGGGCACTACACCATGGGCGCGCCCCCACCATCGCGGGCCCCTCGTGGCTCCCCTGACCGACTTCTTTCGCCTATATATGTCCATATACCCTAAAAACATCAGGGAGCAGAATAGATCGGGAGTTCTGCCGCCGCAAGCCTCAGTAGCCACCATAAACCAATCTAGACCCGTTCCGGCACCCTGCCGGAGGGGGAATCCCTCACCGGTGGCCATCTTCATTATCCCGACGCTCTCCATGACGAGGAGGGAGTAGTTCACCCTCGGGGCTGAGGGTATGTACTAGTAGCTATTTGTTTGATCTTTCTCTCTCTCTCTCTCATGTTCTTGAGATGGTACGATCTTGATGTATCGCGAGCTTTGCTATTATAGTTGGATACTATGATATTTCTCCCCCTCTACTCTCTTGCAATGGATTGAGTTTTCCCTTTGAAGTGATCTTATTGGATTGAGTCTTTAAGGATTTGAGAACACTTGATGTATGTCTTGCATGTGCTTATCTGTGGTGACATTGGGATATTCACATGATCCACTTGATGTATGTTTTGGTGATCAACTTGCGGGTTCCGCTCGTGAACTTATGCATATGGGTTGCCACACGTTTTCGTCTTGAATCTTCGGTAGAAACTTTGGGGCACTCTTTGAAGTACTTTGTGTTGGTTGAATAGATGAATCTGAGATTGTTTGATGCATATCGTATAATCATACCCACGGATACTTGAGGTGACAATGGAGTATCTATGTGACATTAGAGTTTTGGTTGATATGTGTCTTAAGGTGTTATACTAGTACGAACTCTTGGATAGATCGATCCGAAAGAATAACTTTGACGTGGTTTCGTACCCTACAATAATATCTTCGTTTGTTCTCCGCTATGAGTGACTTTGGAGTGACTCTTTGTTGCATGTTGAGGGATAGTTACATGATCCAATTATGTTATTATTGTTGAGAGAACTTGCACTAGTGAAAGTATGAACCCTAGGCCTGTTTCCTAGCATTGCAATACCGTTTACGCTCACTTTTATTACTTGTTACCTTACTGTTTTTATAATTTCAGATTACAAAACCTATATCTATTATCTATATTGCACTTGTATCACCATCTCTCCGCCGAACTAGTGCACCTATACAATTTACCATTGTATTGGGTGTGTTGGCGACACAAGAGACTCTTTGTTATTTAGTTGCAGGGTTGTTTGAGAGAGACCATCTTCAACCTACGCCTCTAGTGGATTGATAAACCTTAGGTCATCCACTTGAGGGAAATTTGCTACTGTCCTACAAACCTCTGCACTTGGAGGCCCAACAACGTCTACAAGAAGAAGGTTGTGTAGTAGACATCAGGCTCTTTTCTGGCACCGTTGCCGGGGAGGTGAGTGCTTGAAGGTATATCTTTAGATCTTGCAATCGAATCTTTTAGTTTCTTGTTTTAACACTAGTTTAGTTTATAAAAGAAAATTACAAAAAATGGAATTGAGTTTGCCTCATATGCTTCATCTTTTTAATATTTTTCGTGAGAATGATGGAAAGGAAAATTGTGCTCAAGTGCTAGAAGAAGAAGTCTATAAAATGTTTGGCACTAAATCTTTGAATGATGAGCATGATTGCAATGTTGTTAGTATGAACTCCTTGAATATCCATAGTACTAATGATGATTGCAGTAGTCATGATGAAAATGTCTCTTATAATCATGTCAACTTTTGTGGAGTGCATAGAGTTTACAAGTACACGCCAAATAGGGAAGATAGATTTATCAAGAGGCATAAGTATTTAGAAACCAAATGGCTGCAAGAGAGGCTATATGTTTGTGCTGTAAATTTAAAATTTCTTCGCCATACTTGTGAACTTTGCAATGAACATGGTCATTTAAATCTCCAATGCAAATTGTTTCATGATCGTATCGTGTCCAAAAATTGTGATGATTTGATTTCCCTTGCACATCATCATGAACTTAGTTTGCTTTTGGGTTATGAAGAAATGAAACGTATAACTAAGCATATTCCAGAATATAACCTTGAGAAATTCCTCGATATTGATCTAGAAGAAATTTTTATGTATTGTGCGGTGAATTCCATTGAAAATCCTTATAATGCCAATTACATAAAGAAAAGAAAACAAATAGAGGATGAAGAGAATACTAATGAAAGGGAAGAGGCTTCCCGATATCCTCCTATTATTTCTTATGATGAATCAGGTAACGAGGAGGAGCCTTCTATTCAACCAATCTCATCAATAAGGAGCTCCAAAAAGAGGATTGAGCCCACACATAATGTGAAGTAGAAAGAGAAAAGACGGAGAAGTAAAGGTGAAAAGGTATCCCTCCCAAATGATGTTGCCCCTATTACTCATTGTGATGATGATAATTGCTATACTATTGGTGCTATCCATACAATTAATGATGAGAGTGATTATGCTTATGATATGAAAAGGACCAAGCGTGGGGATGCTATGTTTGATGAGAATGATATGTTTGAGAATATATTTGCTGCAATTAAAGTTTGTCCCAAGCTTGGGGATGCTATGTTTAATGAAGATGATATTTCTAGCCTCCCAAGTTTTGATATGCAAATTTGTTATGATGATAGCATGCCTCCTACTTATGATGATTATATTGATGAAAGTGGGTTTGGAAGAGTGTCAACTTTAGGAAGTAATGATCCCACTATTTTGGAGGATGTTGAATCTTATTGTGATAATTATGAAAGTGGATTTGGAGAGGTCATGACTTTATTTAGTAATGATTCCACTATCTTGGAAGAGGTTTCAATTGATTATGATGAGAACAAAGTTGCTACTTATGATGATTATTGTGATGATACTTATACTATAAAAAGTAATGATGATTATATTTATAAAACTTGTCATGATTATGATTACCCCTTTTCTGAACATTACTCTTTTAATATGGAAACAATTTATAGTATTCAAGTTTCTTATGATACTCCCACTATTCCGAATGAGAAGAATTTTGCTTATGTGGAGAGTAATAAAATTTGTATGCTTGTAGATCATGAAAAGAATGCTTTATGTGATGGTTATATTGTTGAATTCATTCATTAAGCTACTGAAAATTATCATGAGGGAGGAATATATGCTTGTAGGAATTGCAATAATATCAAGTTTCCTCTCTATATGCTTAAAGTCTTGAAGTTATGCTTGTTTTGCCTTCCTATGCTAGTTGATTATTGTTCCCATAAGTTGTTTTCTCAAAAAATCCCTATGCATAGCAGGTGGGTTAGACTTAAATGTGCTAGTCATATTCTTCATGAAACTCTGTTCATGTTTCAATCCTTATCTTTTATGTGAGCATCATTGAAATCATCATGCCTAGCTAGTGGCGTTAAATGATAGCGCTTGTTGGGAGGCAACCCAATTTTATTTTTGTTCCTTTATTTTAGCTACTGTTTAGTAATAAATAATTCATCTAGCCTATGTTTAGATGTGGTTTTATGCTTTTAATTAGTGTTTGTGCCAAGTATAACCTTTGGGAAGACTTGCGGAAAGTCTTTGCGATCTTGCTGTAAAAACAGAAACTTTAGCGCTCACGAGATTTGCTTCAATTTTTTAATGGAGAGTTCTAGTTAGTTAATTCTTTTTGCAGATGATTAATAGATAAATTCCTCACGTCCAGAAATTTATTTTAGAATTTTTGGGGTTCCAGAAGTATTCGAAACTTATAGATTACTACAGACTCTTCTGTTTTTCGTGTGTTGTTTGCTTATTTTGATGAATCTATCGATAGTAATAGAGTTTATGAACCATAGAAAAGTTGGAATACAGTAGGTTTAACACCAATATAAATAAAGAATGACTTCATTACAGTACTTTGAAGTGGTGGTTTGTTTTCTTTTACTAACGGAGCTCACGAGTTTTCTGTTAAGTTTTGTGTTGTGAAGTTTTCAATTTTTGGGTAAAGATTCGATGGACTATGGAATAAGGAGTGGCAAGACCCTAATCTTGGGGATGCCCAAGGCACCCCAAGGTAATATTCAAGGACAACCAAGAGCCTAAGCTTGGGGATGCCCCGGAAGGCATCCCCTCTTTCGTCTTCGTTCATCGGTAACTTTACTTGGAGCTACATTTTTATTCACCACAGGATATGTGTTTTTCTTGGAGAGTTAGGGTTTGCTTGCTGTTATTTAGGACAATTTTTTGCATCTTTTATTTCAATAAAAGTGGCATTGATAGCCTTTACTATGCCTATTTTACAAGTCTTCATGTTGTTGTTTGAAAACAGAAAGTTTACCACTGTTGCAAAAATTCCCTAGAAAAGTCATAATGTGAAAAAATGTTGAAACCTTTTGCATAATAAGATCTGATAAATTTAAGACAGTGGGAATTTTCTTTCATAATTTTTAGAGCTAGGGAAGTATGGATCTTGCTGCATTCTTCACAGACCATCCTGTTTAGGCAAATTGCTGTTATGTTTGCATTGTTTGCATATGTTTGCTTGATTAATGATTCTATTTGAGGATAGGACTATTAAATATGCGGAGGCATTTAATATGAAATGTTGATTAATAATTTTTAGTGATTTTCTACAGAAGAGTATGATAAGGTTTTTGCATTGGTTTATACTAACTTATCTCACGAGTCCTTGTTGAGTTTTGTGTGGATGAAGCTTTTGAGATTTAGGGAGACTGTGATATGAGAGGAATTAAGGAGACACAAAAGCTCAAGCTTGGGGATGCCCAAGGAATCCCAAGATAATATTTCAAGAAGTCTCAAGCGTCTATGCTTGGGGATGCCCCGGTTGGCATCCCACCTTTCTTCTTCAACAACTATCGGTTAGTATCGGTTGATCCTAAGTTTTTGCTTCTTCACATGATGTTTGCTATTCTTAGATGTCATTTTATTTTGTTTTGCTTGCTGTTTGAATAAAGTATCAAGATCTCAAATTATTAAATGGGAGAGTCTTCACATAGCTAAATAATTATTTAACTACTCATTGATCTTCACTTAAATCTTTCGGAGTAGTTTGTTATTCATTCACGTGATTCACATATATCCTATGAGTAAATGGTTGAATGAATTGAATATAATAAATCTGAAATTATATATGTTTCATATGCTTATCCCATGGGGAGTAATTACATCACATATAAGAAGTAGAGGTGGTAAATTTATTGAAGGTTAGCAAACATTGTATTGGTCACTTGAAAAATTCATATAAGAATATTGAGGGAAGAGAGATTTCACATATAAATATACTATCTTGGACATTTTTTGTAATTGTGAGCACTCATTAAAATATGACATGTTAAAAGGTTGATGTTGGACAAGGAAGACAACGCAATAGGTTATGTTTTCTTATATCTAAAATAAAGTATATTGTCATGGATCATTCAACATGCTGAGCTTGCCTTTCCCCCCTCATGCTAGCCAAATTCTTTGCACCAAGTAGAGATACTACTTGTGCTTCCAAACATCCCTTAAACCAGTATTGCCATGAGAGTCCACCATACCTACCTATGGATTGAGTAAGATCCTTCAAGCAAGTTGTCATCGGTGCATGCAATAAAAATTGCTCTCTAAATATGTATGATATATTAGTGTAGAGAAAATAAGCTTTAAACAATCTTGTGATGTGGAAGCAATAAAAGCGACAAACTGCATAATAAAGGTCCCTATCACATGTGGCAATATAAAGTGATGTTATTTCGCATTAAGATTTTGTGCATCCAACTATAAAAGCGCATGACAATCTCTGCTTCCCTCTGCGAAGGGAATATCTTTTATTCTTGTCTTATACCTTATGCTAGAGTCATGGTGATCTTCACCTTTCCTATTTACATTTTATCCTTTGGCAAGCACATTGTGTTGGAAAGATCCTGATATATATATATATATCCAATTGGATGTAAGGCATCATGAACTATTATTGTTGACATTACCTTTGAGGTAAAAGGTTGGGAGGCGAATCTATAAGCCCCTATCTTTCTCTGTGTCTGATTTAAACTTTGAACCAATAAATATCACATGAGTGTTAGCAATTGTGAAAGACTAAATGATAGTTGTGTATGTGAAGTTTGCTGAATCAAAGCTCTGACATAGACCCTTCCTGAAAATAAGAATAATTGTAATTGTTTGATGACTAATAACACGGTTGGTTAGTTTTCAAGAAAGTTTATGATCTATACTTTAACATGTGAATAGCTTGTTACTTGATCATGAGAAGTCCTATGAGTTGAGGTACTGTTATGATATATAATGATGCTAGAAAAGGTGATTGAAATTACCATTGATCAAACTTGTGCACCTGCTAGCATTCACACTTCATAAATTCTTTCTTTTATCATTTACCTACCCGAGGACGAGCAGGAATTAAGCTTGGGGATGCTGATACATCTCCAACGTATCCATAATTTATGAAGTATTCATGCTATTATATTATCTGTTTTGGATGTTTATGGGATTTACCACACTTTTATATTATTTTTGGGACTAACCTATTAACCGGAGGCCCAGCCCAAATTGTAGTTTTCTTGCCAATTTTAGTGTTTCGAAGAAAAGGAATATCCAACAGAGTCCAAACTGAATGAAACCTTCGGGAGAGTTATTTTTGGAACAGAAGCAATCCAGGAGATTTGGAGTAGACGTCAAGGAAGCTTCGAGGAATCCACGAGGCAGGGAGGCGCGCCCTACCCCCCACCCTCATGGACCCCTCGTGGATCCCCTGACCGACTTCTTTCGCCTATATATGTCCATATACCCTAAAAACATCGGGGAGCAGAATAGATCGGGAGTTCTGCCGCCGCAAGCCTCTGTAGCCACTGAAAACTAATCTAGACCCGTTCCAGCACCCTGCCGGAGGGGGAATCCCTCTCCGGTGTCCATCTTCATCATCCCGGCGCTCTCCATGATGAGGAGGGAGTAGTTCACCCTCGGGGCTAAGGGTATGTACCAGTAGCTATGTGTTTCATCTCTCTCTCTCGTGTTCTTGAGATGGTACGATCTTGATGTATCGCGAGCTTTGCTATTATAGTTGGATCTTATGATGTTTCACCCCCTCTACTCTCTTGTAATGGATAGAGTTTTCCCTTTGAAGTGATCTTATCGGATTGAGTCTTTAAGGATTTGAGAACACTTGATGTATGTCTTGCATGTGCTTATCTATGGTGACATTGGGATATTCACGTGATCCACTTGATGTATGTTTTGGTGATCAACTTGCGGGTTCCGCTCGTGAACTTATGCATAGGGGTTGGCACACGTTTTCGTCTTGACTCTCCGGTAGAAACTTTGGGGAACTCTTTGAAGTACTTTGTGTTGGTTGAATAGATGAATCTGAGATTGTTTGATGCATATTGTATAATCATACCCACGGATACTTGTGGTGACATTGGAGTATCTAGGTGACATTAGGGTTTTGGTTGATATGTGTCTTAAGGTGTTATTCTAGTATGAACTCTTGAATAGATCCATCTGAAAGAATAACTTTGAGGTGGTTTCGTACCCTACAATAATCTCTTCGTTTATTCTCTGCTATTAGTGACTTTGGAGTGACTCTTTGTTGCATGTTGAGGGATAGTTATATGATCTAATTATGTTATTATTGTTGAGAGAACTTGCACTAGTGAAAGTATGAATCCTAGGCCTTGTTTCCTAGCATTGCAATACCGTTTACGCTCACTTTTATTACTTGTTACCTTGCTGTTTTTGTAATTTGAGATTACAAAAACCTATATCTACCATCCATATTGCACTTGTATCACCATCTCTTCGCCGAACTAGTGCACCTATACAATTTACCATTGTATTGGGTGTGTTGGGGACACAAGAGACTCTTTGTTATTTGGTTGCAGGGTTGTTTGAGAGAGACCATCTTCAACCTACACCTCCCACGGATTGATAAACCTTAGGTCATCCACTTGAGGGAAATTTGTTACTGTCCTACGAACCTCTGCACTTGGAGGCTCAACAACATCTACAAGAAGAAGGTTGCATAGTACACATCACCTACTTCACAAAAATTTGACGTTTTATTCGCCCCTCTTATTCTGTTTGCCATTTTATTGTCGGATCTGTTTTTGAGTACAATCTTGGTGTGTGCTCATCATGACTCAAGAGAACACCAAGTTATGTGATTTCTCAAATACCAACAATAATGATTTTATTGTCACTCCGCTTGCTCCTCCCGCCACTTGTGCGGAGACTTGTGATATTAATACTGCTTTGCTAAATCTTGTTATGAAAGACCAATTTTCTAGTACTCCTAATGAGGATGACGCGTCCCATCTTAATACCTTCGTGGAATTATGCGATATGCAAAAGAAAAAATATGTGGACAATGATGTGGTCAAGATGAAATTATTTCCGTTTTCCTTGCGTGATTCTGCAAAAATTTGGTTCTCTTCTTTGCCTCGTAATAGTATCAATTCTTGGAATAAGTGCAAAGATGCTTTTCTCACTAAGTATTTTACTCCTACAAAAATTATTTCCCTTAGAACCCAGATCATGAATTTCAAGCAACTTGAACATGAGCATGTTGCGCAATCTTGGGCAAGGATAAAAATGATGCTAAGGAATTGCCCAGCTCATGGGTTAAATCTTTGGAAGATCATACAAATTTTTTATGCGGGATTGAATTTTGTTTCTCGTAATCTTTTACATTCCACCGCGGGTGGTACTTTTATGGTAACTAATTTGGGTGAAGCCACCAAATTGCTTGATAATATCATGGCAAATTATTCACAATGGCATACCGAAAGAGCTCCTACTAGTAAATAGGTTAATTCGGTTGAATAAATTTATTCTTTGAGTGATAAATTTGATGCTCTCATGAAATTGGTTGCTAGTAGAAGTTCTCCTATTGATCTTAATGATATGAATTTGTCTACTTTGATTGAGAAAAATAGTGATGCCATTTATGTGAAATTTATTTCTCACAATAATTTCAACAACAATGCTTATAGAGGAAATTTTAATCTTAGGCCTTTTCCTAGTAATTCATCCAACAATTATGGTAATTCCTATGGAAATCAATCTTATAATAATAATAGGAACACCTCTGATCTTGAGAATAATATTAAATAATTTATCAATACTCAAAAAGCTTTCAACATTTCCATAGAAGAAAAGTTGAATAAGATCGATGATTTGTCTAGAAGTGTTGATAGAATTGCTCACGATGTGGAAAATATCAAGATGTAAATTTTTGTGCCTAAAGTAGATGAATCAATTAAAGATCTTTATGTTTCTATGGATGAAAGTAAGAAAAGAACTGCTATGCTTAGAGCTAAATGAGAATTTTTGGAAAAAGATTTTTCTAGTGATTATTCTTGCAAAAGTTATGAAGATCTTAAAATGATTGGTGTTTCTTCTAGTGATTCCTTGTTTAGTAAAGTTAAGAATGATGAAAAAGGGACTGGAGAAGAGTCAACTTTAGGTAGAAGGCGTCCCAATATTTCGGAGGGTGAAAATCTTGTTGAAAAAATTGATGAAAGTGGGTTTGGAGAGGTCAAAACTTTAGCTAGTGATGCACTCACTATTTTGGATTACAAAGAATTTAATTATGGTAGTTGCTCTTTGATTGATTATATTTCTTTGTTGCAATAGATGATAAATTCACCCCATGCTTATGAACAAAATAAAGCTTTTACTAAACATATTGTTGGTGCTATGATGGCAACTTTTGAAGAAAAAATGGAATTAGAAATTTCAATTCCTAGAAAATTGTATGATGAGTGGGAACCTACTATCAAAGTCAAGATTAAAAATTATGAGTGTTTTTCTTTGTGTGACTTGGGTGCTAGTGTTTCCACAATTCCGAAATCTTTATGTGATGTGCTTGGTCTTACCAATCTTGAAGAATGTTCCTTGAATTTGCACTTGGCAGATTCTACTATTAAAAAGCCTATGGGAAGAATTAATGATGTTCTTATTCTTGCAAATAGAAATTATGTGCCCATATATTTTATTGTTCTTGATATTGATTGCAATCCGTCTTCTCCAATTATTCTTGGTAGATCGTTTTTACGCACTATTGGTGCCATGATTGATATGAAAGAAGGCAATATTAAGTTCCAATTTCCTTTGAGGAAGGGTATGGAACACTTTCCTAGAACTAGAACTAAGCCACCTTATGAATCAATTACGAGGGCATATTATGGATCTTGAACCAAAGATGACAAAACTTAGATCCTTGCTATATGCCTAGCTAAGGGCGTAAAACTATAGCGCTTGTTGGGAGGCAACCCAATGAATAAAATTTATTTTTGCCTTTTTATTTCTGTTCTTGAGTGTTAGCACAATTATGCTACTGTTATAATTGTGGTTTTTATGTTTTAATTAGTGTTTGTTCCAAGTAAATCCTTTAGGATCTTCTTGGCCAATAGTTGTTTGGTCTTGCTGAAAAAACAGAAACTTTTACGCTCACAAAATTAATTTTAATTTTTTACCAGAGAGCGATAAAATACCCATTCCACTTGCAGTAGATCAATATACAAATTTCTCAGGTCTTCCTAATTTTTAAGAGTTTTTGGAGTTACATAAGTATTCGAAATAATCTGATTGCTACAGACTGTTCTGTTTTGACAGATTCTGTTTTCTTTGTGTTGTGTGCTTATTTTAATGGCTCTATGGTTTTCTTTGATGAGCTTTTGCCATAAAAAAGTTGGAACACAATAGATATACTACAAAAACAAAATATGAAATGGTTTGATACAACACTTATAGTAGTAGTTTATTATTCTTATACGAATGGATCTCACGAAGGCTTTGTTGAGTTTTGTGTGATTGCAGTTTTCAAGTTTTGGGTTATATTATGATGGACGAGGGAAGGATGTAAGAGCCTAAGCTTGGGGATGCCCCGGCATCCCAGGCTATTATCCAAGAATGCGAAACTAACTAAGCTTGGGGATGTCCCCGACTGGCATCCCCGCTTTCTTCCAACAAATATCAGTATTTTACTCGAGACTATATTTTTATTCGTCACATGATATGTGTTTTTCTTGGAGCGTCTTGTATGATATGTGTCTTTGATTGTTTCATTTTGTGTTTTAAGTCATCAATACTTGATGGACACACCTTTTTGAGAGAGCCAAAATTATGTCATGACTTGTTAGAATTGCTCTCTATGCTTCACTTAAATCTTTTATGAGCCAGGACTTGCTCTAGTGCTTCACTTATACCGCTTTGTTATTTTTGACTAAATGCTCTCTTGATTCACATAGATTTGTTTGAGAGTTAGTAAAATTTTGAAGAATTTCTCTCTTGCTTCACTTAAATTATTTTGAGATAAAGAAAATTTGTTATGCTCATGATCTTCACTTATATTTGTTTGAGCTTAAGAAAAGCAACACATGAAAATTAGTGCCAAAGTGATAGATATCGAAGAATGATAAAGTAAAAGAAAATGTCATGAAGATCATTGGACAAAATAAACTTGATTCTTAGTAATAGTTTTGAGATATGATAATGAGATATGTGAGTTATGTTGATGAGTAATTGTGCTCTAGTAAGAATATTAGTGTTATGGTTTGTGATTCCCTATGCATGCATGAAAGTCAATAATCATGTCATGAAACTTATATCCTACTTGTGGTGCATTATTCGCTGTTAATTATGCTTAATGCTTGCTTATGAGATTATTCGTTTCTTGGTTGGTTGCTTCCCAATATTTTGCTAGCCTTCATTTTGCACTAAGTATGACCTCTACTTGTGCATCCAAAATCCTTTAAACCAGTTTTGCCACATTAGTCCACTATATCTACCTATATGCGGTATTCTTTTGTCGTTCTAAGCAAATTTGCATGTGCCATCTATAATTTTCAAAATAAACTTCTCTTTTGTGTGTTTGTTTCGCTCGCGGAGCGGTGAGGGGTGGCTAATATTTTCCATGCTAGATGCGTTATTCTCAAGATGAGTGTTTATTCACTTGTCATTGCACGAGAGTAAGGCAAAGGTATTGGGGATGCCCAGTCCTGAAATGCAAAAATAAATGAATTTACTTTATGTTGTCAAATAATAAATTACTTGGAAAGTGTTGGTATGGAGGGCACCTGTTGATACGGTTGGCCATGGAAAGTGAAAGTTATGGTGGAAAAAGGAATAAACTTTATTTTCTATTTGGGAACCGCCTATGATATATCTATGCATGGAAAGTATTGGGAACTCTAAGTCATTTTCGTTGGTGGGGTGGATACACCTCCCAAAATGTTTTTATCTCAATTTTTTCGCTTTCAGCACTGGCACCTCTACAAATCCCTACTTCCCTCTGCGAAGGGCCTATCTTTTACTTTATACAATTTTTATTTTGAAATTTGAGTCTCCATCTTCTCTCAAAAAAGCACCAACTAGGAGCCAATATGATCGTGCTCAAGTATTGGGTGTAGTTAATATTTGAGTGTGTTTCATGAATGGATCAATGTTTGAGCATGATGGGCCAGGGATAACTTATTTTAGCATTGATATTTTGAAAGACATGGTTGCTTGTTGATATGCTTGAGTATCTAAATTATTATGTCAAAACTAGACTATTGCTTTGAATCACATAAAAGTCCAAATGTCCATGCTATAAAGACAAGAATATGATATGACTCGATAAACAACACTCCACATCAAAAATTCCGTTTTTATCACTTACCTACTCAAGGACCAGTAGGAGTTAAGCTTGAGGATGCTGATACGTCACCAATCTATATATAAATTTTAATTGTTCCATGTTGTTTTATTATCAATCTTGGATGTTTTATAATCATTTTATAGTCATTTTATATCATTTTTGATACTAATCTATTGACATAGTGCCAAGTGCAAGTTGTTGTTTTTTCCATGTTTTTTACATCACAGAAAATCAATATCAAACCGAGTCCAAATGCCATGAAACTTTACAGAGATTTTTTATGGGCCAAAAGGAAGGCAATGGGCCATGGTTGGACCTGGGGGGTGCCCCAAGGGGGGCACAACCCACCAGGGCGCGCTAGGAGGCCCTGGTGCGCCCTCGTGGGTTGTGCCCACCTCGGGTGCCCCCAGACCGCCTCTTTGCTCTATAAATGCCCCAAAAATACTAGAACCCTAGGGGAGTCGACAAAATATTCATCCAGCCGCCGCAGAGTCCAGAATCACCAGATCTAATCTAGACACCATCATAGAGGGGTTCACCACTTCCATTGGTGCCTCTCCGATGATGCGTGAGTAGTTTTTTGTAGACCTTTGGGTCCATAGTTAGTAGCTAGATGGCTTCATCTCTCTCTCTCTCTCTTGATCCTCAATACAATGGTCTCTTGGAGATACATATGATGTAACTCTTTTTGCGATGTGTTTGTTGGGATCTGATGAACTTCAAGTTTATGATCAGATCTATGTTTTTATATCCACGAAAGTATTTGAGTTTCTTTGATCTCTTTTATGCATGATCTCTTTTATGCATGATCTCTTATAGCCTCGTATTTCTTCTCCGATATTTGGGTTTTGTCTGGCCAACTTGATCTATTTATCCTGCAATGGGAAGAGGTGCTCGGTAGTGGGTTTGATCTTACGGTGCTTGATCCCAGTGACAGAAAGGGAACCGACACGTATGTATCGTTACCACTAAGGATAAAAAGACGAGATCTATATCTACCGCAATATAGATGAACGGATATTGTCTACATCATGTCATCATTCTTATTGCATTACTCCATTTTTCCATGAACTTAATACACTAGATGCATGTTGGATAGCGGTCGATGTGTGGAGTAATAGTAGTAGATGCAGGCAGGAGTCGGTCTACTAATCTTGGACGTGATGCCTATGTAATGATCATTGCCTGGATATCATCATAATTATTTGAAGTACTATCAATTGCCAAACAGTAATTTGTTTACCCATCGTTTGCTATTTTTCTCGAGAGAAGCCACTAGTGAAACCTACGGCCCCCGGGTCTTCCTTCTCATATATTTGCCTTGCGATCTACTTTTCCTTTGCATTTTTGTTTAGATCTATTAAACCAAAAATCCAAAAATACCTTGCTGCATTTTATCTTTATTTGTTTTATTTGGCGTTCGATCTATCAATCTACTACAATTTACATCACGTCCGTTTGCCTATCTTGAGGCGCCGTACCCCGGAAGGGATTGACAACCCCTTTAACATGTCAAGTTGCGAGATGTTGTTATTTTTGTGCAGGTGCTGCTTACGTTGTGTTGCTTGGTTCTCCTACTGGTTCGATACCTTGGTTTCATAACTGAGGGAAATACCTACCATCGATGTGCTACACATCCCCCCTCTCTAGGGAAATACCGACATAGTTCCAGCTACCATCAGGGTTTGCCGGAACCCGTAATCTGACAGTGGGTTTGGAGAGGTCAAAACTTTAGCTAGTGATGCACTCACTATTTTGGATTACAAAGAATTTAATTATGGTAGTTGCTCTTTGATTGATTATATTTCTTTGTTGCAATAGATGATAAATTCACCCCATGCTTATGAACAAAATAAAGCTTTTACTAAACATATTGTTGGTGCTATGATGGCAACTTTTGAAGAAAAAATGGAATTAGAAATTTCAATTCCTAGAAAATTGTATGATGAATGGGAACCTACTATCAAAGTCAAGATTAAAAATTATGAGTGTTTTTCTTTGTGTAACTTGGGTGCTAGTGTTTCCACAATTCCGAAATCTTTATGTGATGTGCTTGGTCTTACCAATCTTGAAGAATGTTCCTTGAATTTGCACTTGGAAGATTCTACTATTAAAAAGCCTATGGGAAGAATTAATGATGTTCTTATTCTTGCAAATAGAAATTATGTGCCCATATATTTTATTGTTCTTGATATTGATTGCAATCCGTCTTCTCCAATTATTCTTGGTAGATCGTTTTTACGCACTATTGGTGCCATGATTGATATGAAAGAAGGCAATATTAAGTTCCAATTTCCTTTGAGGAAGGGTATGGAACACTTTCCTAGAACTAGAACTAAGCCACCTTATGAATCAATTACGAGGGCATATTATGGATCTTGAACCAAAGATGACAAAACTTAGATCCTTGCTATATGCCTAGCTAAGGGCGTAAAACTATAGCGCTTGTCGGGAGGCAACCCAATGAATAAAATTTATTTTTGCCTTTTTATTTCTGTTCTTGAGTGTTAGCACAATTATGCTACTGTTATAATTGTGGTTTTTATGTTTTAATTAGTGTTTGTTCCAAGTAAATCCTTTAGGATCTTCTTGGCCAATAGTTGTTTGGTCTTGCTGAAAAAACAGAAACTTTTACGCTCACAAAATTAATTTTAATTTTTTACCAGGGAGCGATAAAATACCCATTCCACTTGCAGTAGATCAATATACAAATTTCTCAGGTCTTCCTAATTTTTCAGAGTTTTTTGAGTTACATAAGTATTCAAAATAATCTGATTGCTACAGACTCTTCTGTTTTGACAGATTCTGTTTTCTTTGTGTTGTGTGCTTATTTTAATGGCTCTATGGTTTTCTTTGATGAGCTTTTGCCATAAAAAAGTTGGAACACAATAGATATAATACAAAAACAAAATATGAAATGGTTTGATACAACACTTATAGTAGTAGTTGATTATTCTTATACGAATGGATCTCACGAAGGCTTTGTTGAGTTTTGTGTGATTGAAGTTTTCAAGTTTTGGGTTATATTATGATGGATGAGGGAAGGATGTAAGAGCCTAAGCTTGCGGATGCCCCGGCATCCCAGGCTATTATCCAAGAATGAGAAACTAACTAAACTTGGGGATGCCCCCGACTGGCATCCCCGCTTTCTTCCAACAAATATCAGTATTTTACTCGAGACTATATTTTTATTCGTCACATGATATGTGTTTTTCTTGGAGCGTATTGTATGATATGTGTCTTTGATTGTTTCATTTTGTGTTTTAAGTCATCAATACTTGATGGACACACCTTTTTGAGAGAGCCAAAATTATGTCATGACTTGTTAGAATTGCTCTCTATGCTTCACTTAAATCTTTTATGAGCCAGGACTTGCTCTAGTGCTTCACTTATACCGCTTTGTTATTTTTGACTAAATGCTCTCTTGATTCACATAGATTTGTTTGAGAGTTAGTAAAATTTTGAAGAATTTCTCTCTTGCTTCACTTAAATTATTTTGAGAGAAAGAAAATTTGTTATGCTCATGATCTTCACTTATATTTGTTTGAGCTTAAGAAAAGCAACACATGAAAATTAGTGCCAAAGTGATAGATATCCAAGAATGATAAAGTAAAAGAAAATGTCATGAAGATCATTGGACAAAATAAACTTGATTCTTAGTAATAGTTTTGAGATATGATAATGAGATATGTGAGTTATGTTGATGAGTAATTGTGCACTAGTAAGAATATTAGTGTTATGGTTTGTGATTCCCTATGCATGCATGAAAGTCAATAATCATGTCATGAAAATTATATCCTACTTGTGGTGCATTATTCGCTGTTAATTATGCTTAATGCTTGCTTATGAGATTATTCGTTTCTTGGTTGGTTGCTTCCCAATATTTTGCTAGCCTTCATTTTGCACTAAGTATGACCTCTACTTGTGCATCCAAAATCCTTTAAACCAGTTTTGCCACATTAGTCCACTATATCTACCTATATGCGGTATTCTTTTGTCGTTCTAAGCAAATTTGCATGTGCCATCTATAATTTTCAAAATAAACTTCTCTTTTGTGTGTTTGTTTCGCTCGCGGAGCGGTGAGGGGTGGCTAATATTTTCCATGCTAGATGTGTTATTATCAAGATGAGTGTTTATTCACTTGTCATTGCACGAGAGTAAGGCAAAGGTATTGGGGATGCCCAGTCCCGAAATGCAAAAATAAATGAATTTACTTTATGTTGTCAAATAATAAATTCCTTGGAAAGTGTTGGTATGGAGGGCACCTGTTGATACGGTTGGCCATGGAAAGTGAAAGTTATGGTGGAAAAAGGAATAAACTTTATTTTCTATTTGGGAACCGCCTATGATATATCTATGCATGGAAAGTATTGGGAACTCTAAGTCATTTTCGTTGGTGGGGTGGATACACCTCCCAAAATGTTTTTATCTCAATTTTTTCGCTTTCAGCTCTGGCACCTCTACAAATCCCTACTTCCCTTTGCGAAGGGCCTATCTTTTACTTTATACAATTTTTATTTTGAAATTTGAGTCTCCATCTTCTCTCAAAAAAGCACCAACTAGGAGCCAATATGATCGTGCTCAAGTATTGGGTGTAGTTAATATTTGAGTGTGTTTCATGAATGGATCAATGTTTGAGCATGATGGGCCAGGGATAACTTATTTTAGCATTGATATTTTGAAAGACATGGTTGCTTGTTGATATGCTTGAGTATCTAAATTATTATGTCAAAACTATATTATTGCTTTGAATCACATAAAAGTCCAAATGTCCATGCTATAAAGACAAGAATATGATATGACTCGATAAACAACACTCCACATCAAAAATTCCGTTTTTATCACTTACCTACTCAAGGACCAGTAGGAGTTAAGCTTGAGGATGCTGATACATCTCCTATGTATATATAAATTTTAATTGTTCCATGTTGTTTTATTATCAATCTTGGATGTTTTATAATCATTTTATAGTCATTTTACATCATTTTTGATACTAACCTATTGACATAGTGCCAAGTGCAAGTTGTTGTTTTTTCCATGTTTTTTACATCACAGAAAATCAATATCAAACCGAGTCCAAATGCCATGAAACTTTACAGATATTTTTTATGGGCCAAAAGGAAGGCAATGGGCCATGGTTGGACCTGGGGGGTGCCCCAAGGGGGGCACAACCCACCAGGGCGCGCTAGGAGGCCCTGGTGCGCCCTAGTGGGTTGTGCCCACCTCGGGTGCCCCCAGACCGCCTCTTTGCTCTATAAATGCCCCAAAAATACTAGAACCCTAGGGGAGTCGACAAAATATTCATCCAGCCACCGCAGAGTCCAGAATCACCAGATCTAATCTAGACACCATCATAGAGGGGTTCACCACTTCCATTGGTGCCTCTCCGATGATGCGTGAGTAGTTTTTTGTAGACCTTTTGGTCCATAGTTAGTAGCTAGATGGCTTCATCTCTCTCTCTCTCTCTCTCTCTCTCTCTTGATCCTCAATACAATGGTCTCTTGGAGATCCATATGATGTAACTCTTTTTGCGGTGTGTTTGTTGGGATCTGATGAACTTCAAGTTTATGATCAGATCTATGTTTTTATATCCACGAAAGTATTTGAGTTTCTTTGATCTCTTTTATGCATGATCTCTTATAGCCTCGTATTTCTTCTCCAATATTTGGGTTTTGTCTGGCCAACTTGATCTATTTATCCTGCAATGGGAAGAGGTGCCCGGTAGTGGGTTCGATCTTACGGTGCTTGATCCCAGTGACAGAAAGGGAACCGACACGTATGTATCGTTACCACTAAGGATAAAAAGACGAGATCTATATCTACCGCAATATAGATGAACGGATATTGTCTACATCATGTCATCGTTCTTATTGCATTACTCCATTTTTCCATGAACTTAATACACTAGATGCATGTTGGATAGCGGTCGATGTGTGGAGTAATAGTAGTAGATGCAGGCAGGAGTCGGTCTACTAATCTTGGACGTGATGCCTATGTAATGATCATTGCCTGGATATCATCATAATTATTTGAAGTTCTATCAATTGCCAAACAGTAATTTGTTTACCCATCGTTTGCTATTTTTCTCGAGAGAAGCCACTAGTGAAACCTACGGCCCCCGGGTCTTCCTTCTCATATATTTGCCTTGCGATCTACTTTTCCTTTGCATTTTTGTTTAGATCTATTAAACCAAAAATCCAAAAATACCTTGCCGCATTTTATCTTTATTTGTTTTATTTGGCATTCGATCTATCAATCTACTACAATTTACATCACGTCCGTTTGCCTATCTTGAGGCGCCGTACCCCGGAAGGGATTGACAACCCCTTTAACATGTCAGGTTGCGAGATGTTGTTATTTTTGTGCAGGTGCTGCTTACGTTGTGTTGCTTGGTTCTCCTACTGGTTCGATACCTTGGTTTCATAACTGAGGGAAATACCTACCATCGATGTGCTACACATCCCCCCTCTCTAGGGAAATACCGACATAGTTCCAGCTACCATCAGGGTTTGCCGGAACCCGTAATCTGACAGTTCACATTGGTGGAAAGCTCACTCAAAAACTACCTAACTTGAAGATAATAGCTTCATGCAAGGATGGCATAGGGGACACCATCAAAGTTTGGTTTGACAATTGGAAGGACAGATCACTTGCTCAAGTTTTCCATGGGCTATTTTCCTTTACAAAACATGAACATAGCTCTTTAGCACTCATGGTAAATGCTGAAGATATTGAGAACCACTTTCACACTCTATCGGCTCAAGCTTTTTACTAGTATAATGAAGTTAAAAGTTTCCTTCGGGAACTCGATTGTAACCAAGATCTAGATATATGGTGTTGCATAGATGGTGACACAAAATTCTCATCAATTGCAGTTTATAACAACTTAAAAGTTGGGACTGAAGCACATATAATTTCTAAGTGGCCCTGGCAAGGTGCTAATAGAGTCAAGCACAAATTTTTCTGTTGGACGCTGCTACATGATAGAATTAACACAAGGAACATGCTAAAAGGAAGATCCATGCAGTTGGAATCATATGAATGTGTCATGTGCACTGACCTTGCAAAAGAAACTATCATGCACTTGCTTTGGGACTGCAATTTTGCTGAAGAATGTTGGAACACTGTCCCCCCCCCAAAGACAAAGAGGTGTATCACCTTATGATGAAATTTTTCTGAGATGTCAAAGGCTTCGAAAAGCTATTGGTCTAGATATTATAATCCTTAGAAGTTGGAATATTTTGATGCAAAGGAATGTCAAGATCTTCAAGAGAGTATCCCCTGGTATAGACTCCTGAAAATTTCTTCTCAAACAAGATGTAATACTGCTAGAGCACAGGATGAAGGGTAAGAATGTGGCAGTTCTGAAGGATTGGATTGATCCCCATCTTTGATGGTGAATCATAGATTAACCTAGTTGTTCCACCATGTTTGCTATAACTAGAATAGGGTGAAATGTTTGGTTGATCTTTTTTTCCCGTGTATACTTTGTACATATTTATTAAATGAAAATTGCCGTAGAACAATTTTTCAATGGTCTGAGGTTCAAAAAGAAAACATGGAATATTATGTTGTCCCCCATTTTGTATATGCATCATAACATGTCTTATCTTTTATATTTGACATTTCCTGAATACCAGAAATCAAATAGACCTTAATTCAAGATGATGGTAGGACAAGAGATGGATCCTAATTTTGGTGTTGACACTACATACCACTTGATACGTCTCTGTCGTATCTATAATTTTTGATTGTTCCATGCCAATATTCTACAACTTTCATATACTTTTGGCAACTTTTTATACTATTTTTGGGACTAACATATTGATCCAGTGCCCAGTGCCAGTTCCTGTTTGTTGCATTTTTTTTGTTTCGCAGAATATCCATATCAAACAGAGTCCAAACGGGATAAAAACGAACGGAGATTATTTTTGGAATATTCGGAGAATATGGGAAGAAAAATCCATGTGAGACGGTTCTCGAGGGGGCACGAGGCAGGGGGCACGCCCCACCCCCCTGGGCGCGCCCCTGACCCTTGTGGCCCCCCCCCCATAAGGCGGTTTCTGCTATTCTTTTGCCGCAAGAAAGCTAATTTTCAGGAAAAAATTTGGCGAAGGTTTCAATCCAATTGGAGTTACGGATCTCCATATATATACGAAACGGTGAAAGGGCAGCCAGGGGAAACGCAGAAATAGAGAGAGACAGAGAGATAGATCCAATCTCGGAGGGGCTCTTGCCCCTCCCATGCCATGGAGACCAAGGACGAGAGGGGAAACCCTTCTCCCGTCTAGGGAGGAGGTCAAGGAAGAAGAAGAAGAAGGAGGGGGGCTCTCACCCCCTCGCTTCCGATGGAACCAGAGTGCCACCAGGGGCCATCATCATCACCGCAATCTTCACCAACAACTTCACTGCCATCATTACCAACTCTTCCCCCCTCTATGCAGCGGCGTAACCCCTCTTTTACCCATTGTAATCTCTACTTAAACATGTTGCTCAACGCTATATATTATTTCCCAGTGATGTATGGCTATCCTATGATGTTTGAGTAGATCTGTTTTGTCCAATGGGTTAATTGATGATCGTGATTGGTTTGAGTTGCATGTTTTATTATTGGTGCTTTCCTATGGTGCTCTCCGTGTCGCGCAAGCATGAGGGATTCTTGTTGTAGGGTTTGCAATATGTTCATGATTTGCTTATGGTGGGTGGCGTGAGGGACAGAAGCACAGACCCGAGTAAGCAGGTTGTTTGCGTATGGGATAAAGAGGACTTGATACTTTAATGCTATGGTTGGGTTTTACCTTAATGATCTTTAGTAGTTGCGGATGCTTGCTAGAGTTCCAATCATAAGTGCATATGATCCAAGTAGAGAAAGTATGTTAGCTTATGCCTCTCCCTCGAATAAAATTGCGATAATGATTACCGGTCTAGTTATCGATTGCCTAAGGACGAATAACTTTCTTGTGTGAAAACAAGCTCTCTACTAAAACTAACTTAGTTGTGTCTTTACCTAAACAGCCCCTACTTTTTATTTATGTAATCTTTATTATCATGCAAACCTATCCAACAACATGTACAACGTACTTCTAGTTTCATCCTTGTTCTAGGTAAAACGGACGTCAAGCGTGCGTAGAGTTGTATCGGTGGTCGATAGAACTTGAGGGAATATTTGTTCTACCTTTAGCTCCTCGTTGGGTTTGACACTCTTACTTATCGAAAGAGGCTACAATTGATCCCCTATACTTGTGGGTTATCAAGACCTTTTTCTGGCGCCGTTGCCGGGGAGTCATAGCGTGGGGTGAATATTCTCGTGTGTGCTTGTTTGCTTTATCACTAAGTAATTTTTATTTGCTGTTCTTAGTTGTCCTCTGTCTTTAGTCATGGATATGGAACACGAAATACCAAAAAAATTAGGTGTACCTGCTACTCATGGAGATGGGGAACCTCCTAAAACCCTCGATGCTCATTATGTGAAAGATATTATGTACTACTTTGATAATCCTGAGAAAACCCCATTCAATTATGTTATGGGAGACACATTGGATCAACGTGAATACTTTAGGGATTATCGCTTAACTCAAAAGGGGAAACTATTATGGTATAAAATTCATATGTTGCATTGGTATCCTCGGCAACTTTGCTTGAGATATGATTATACTTGTTGCTCTAGGATGAAGGCTCCACACCTTCTCTTTTCATGCAAATTTAATGATGATGAAACCTTGGCTTCTTATGCTAATGGTATATATGATTACTATGATCTGGAACAAATAGAAGAATTTGTTGCTTTTATGGGTGCTTATGAATTGAATCTTTGTTTAAAGAGTGTGAAAATTTTGATGATTTAGTTTATGGACCTGAAAATTTAGCTATCCTTAAATATTTCTATGAGAATTATGAATTCAATGCCGATGTTGATGCGTTTATTGAGAAAGTCTCCGCTGTCCAAGAAGAGACTAATATTTTGCAGGAGTCTATGGAAGAAGAAATTGATGAAACCGTGAGCTCATTGGATGAAAAAGATGATGAGGAGAGCGAAGAACAAAAGGAGGGAGAGCAGATTAGCTACCCGTGCCCACCTTCTAATGAGAGTAACTCTCCAACTCATGCATTATTTAATTTCCCTTCGTGCTTACCGAAGGATGATTGTTATGATCCTGTTGATTCTTTTGAAATAACCCTTTTTGATGAACTTGATGCTTGCTATGCTTGTGGCCATGATACCAATATGAATGATGCTTATGGTGATGAACTTGTTATAGTTCCTCATGTTAAACATGAAATTGTTGCTATTGCACCCACGCATGATAGTCCTATTATCTTTTTGAATTCTCCCGACTACACTATATCGGAGAAGTTTACCCTTATTAAGGATTATATTGATGGGTTGCGTTTTACTATTACACATGATGATTTTGATAGATATAATATGCATGTGCTTTCTGCTCCTACTTGCAATTATTATGAGAGAGGAACTACATCTCTGCCTCTTTATGTTTCCAACATGGTAAAATTGCAAGAAACTGTTTATACTATGCATCGGCCTTTACTATGTGTGCATGAATTGTTCTTTTATGACATGCCGATGCATAGAAAGAGAGTTAGAATTCGTCATTGCTTGAATTATGTTACTTTGTTCTCACTACTAAATGCCAAATCACTGCTAATTAAAATTGGCTCTGATATACCTTGGGATCCGGGTGGATCCATTACTTGAGCACTATATGCCTAGCTTAATGGCTTTAAAGAAAGCGCTGCCAGGGAGACAACCCAAAAGTTTTAGAGAGTCATTTATTTCTGTTGTGTGCTTTTATAAAGTTTAAAAATAAAAATAAGGTGCCAAGATTTTCCTTTAGGATGTTTACTTTGCTTATTGGTTTGTACGGTGCAGGACAGAAACTTTGGCTGTAGTGCGCGATTTTACATTTTTTACTGGAACATCAAATGGTTGTGAAACTTTTTGCACTGTCTTTCTATACAAATTGTTTATTTGTACTAATTTTTCTAGAATTTTTGTAGTACTAGAGGTATGGTGAATGTTCATATTATAACAGACTGTTCTGTTTTAGACAGATTCTATTTTTGATGCATAGTGTGCTTGTTTTGATGAAACTATCGAATTGTATCAGTGGATTAAGCCATGGAAAAGTTATACTATAGTAGATACAATGAAAAACAAAATATTAATTGGTTCACAACAGTACTTAGAGTAGTGATTTGCTTTATTATACTAACGGATCTTACCGAGTTTTCTGTTGAAGTTTTGTGTGGATGAAGTGTTCGATGATCGAGAAGGTCTCGACGTGAGAAGAAGGAAGAGAGGCAAGAGCTCAAGCTTGGGTATTTCCAAGGCACCGAAAGTAAATATTCAAGGAGACTCGAGCGTCTAAGCTTGGGGATGCCCCAGAAGGCATCCCCTCTTTCTTCAACAAGTATCTGTATGTTTTCGGATTCGTTTCGTTCATGCGATATGTGCAATCTTGGAGCATCTTTTGCATTTAGTTTTCACTTTTCTTTTATGCACCATGCTGGTATGATATAGTAATTGGTTGATTTATAGAATGCTCTATGCACTTCACTTATATCTTTTGAGTATGGCATTATAGGATGCTTCATGTGCTTCACTTATATCATTTGAAGTTTGGATTGCCTGTTTCTCTTTACATAGAAAACCGCCATTTGTAGAATGCTCTTTTGCTTCACTTATATTTGTTAGAGCGTGGGCATATATTTTGTAGAAAGAATTAAACTCTCTTGCTTGACTTATATCCATTTAGAGAGATGACAGGAACTGGTCATTCACATGGTTAGTCATAAAATCCTACATAAAACTTGTAGATCACTGAATATGATATGTTTGATTCCTTCCAATAGTTTTGCGATATAAATATGGTGATATTAGAGTCATGCTAGTGGGTAGTTGTGGATTGTATAAATACTTGTGTTGAGGTTTGTGATTCCCGTAGCATGCACGTATGGTGAGCCATTATGTGATGAAGTCGGAGCATGATTTATTTATTGATTGTCTTCCTTATGAGTGGCGGTCGGGGAGAAGCGATGGTCTTTTCCTACCAATCTATCCCCCTAGGAGCATGCATGTAGTACTTTGTTTCGATAGCTAATAGACTTTTGCAATAAGTATGTGAGTTCTTTATGACTAATGTTGAGTCCATGGATTATACGCACTCTCATCCTTCCACCATTGCTAGCCTCTCTAGTACCGTGCAACTTTCGCCGGTACCATAAACCCACCATATACCTTCCTCAAAACAGACACCATACCTACCTATCATGGCATTTCCATAGCCATTCCGAGATATATTGCCATGCAACTTCCATCATCATCATATACACGAGTTGAGCATTCATTGTCATATTGCTTTGCATGATCGTAAGATAGCTAGCATGATGTTTTCATGGCTTGTCCGTTTTTTTATGTCATTGCTACGCTAGATCATTGCACATCCCGGTACACTGCTTGAGGCATTCATATAGAGTCATATCTTTGTTCTAGTATCGAGTTGTAATATTGAGTTGTAAGTAAATAAAAGTGTGATGATCATCATTATTAGAGCATTGCCCAGTGAGGAAAGGATGATGGAGACTATGATTCCCCCACAAGTCGGGATGAAACTCCGGACTTTAAAAATAAATAAAAGAGCCCAAATAAGCCCAAATGAAAAAAGAGTCGAAAGAAGCCCACCAAAAAAATGAGAGAAAAATAGAGAAGGGGCAATGTTACTATCCTCTTACTACACTTGTGCTTCAGAGTAGCACCATGTTCTTCATATAGAGAGACTCTTGAGTTATCACTTTCATATACTAGTGGGAATTTTCATTATAAAACTTGGCTTGTATATTCCGATGATGGGCTTCCTCAAACGCCCGAGGTCTTCATGAGCAAGCTCGTTGGATGCACACCCACTTAATTTTCAGTCTGAGCTTTCATACACTTATAGCTCTTAGTGCATCCGTTGCATGGCAATCCCTACTCACTCACATTGATATCTATTGATGGGCATCTCCATAGCCCGTTGATACACCTTAGTTGATGTGAGACTATCTTTCCTTTTTGTCTTCTCCACAACCACCATTCTATTCCACCTATAGTGCTATGTCCATGGCTCACACTCATGTATTGCGTGAAAGTTGAAAAGGTTTGAGAACGTCAAAAGTATGAAACAATTAGTTGGCTTGTCATCGAGGTTGTGCATGATGTGAATATTTTGTGTGGTGAAGATGGAGCATACCCAAACTATATGATTTTGTAGGGATAACTTTCTTTGGCCATGATATTTTGAAAAGACATGATTGCTTTATTAGTAGGCTTGAAGTATTATTGTTTTTATGTCAAATGATAGACTATTGCTTTGAATCACTCGTATCTTAATATTGATGCCATGATTAGATTGTGACCAAGATTATGCTAGGTAGCATTCCACATCAAAAATTATCTTTTTATCATTTACCTACTCGAGAACGAGTAGGAATTAAGCCTGGGGATGCTGATACGTCTCCGTCGTAACTATAATTTTTCATTGTTCCATGCCAATATTCTACAACTTTCCTATACTTTTGGCAAGTTTTTGTACTATTTTTGGGACTAACATATTGATCCAGTGCCCAGTGACAGTTCCTGTTTGTTCATGTTTTTTATTTCGCAGAATATCCATATCAAACGGAGTCCAAATGGGATAAAAACGAACAGCGATTATTTTTGGAATATACGGAGAATATGGGAAGAAAAATCCACGCGAGACGGTTCCTGAGGGGGGCACGAGGCAGGGGGGCACGCCCCATCCCCCTGGGCGCGCCCCTGACCCTCGTGGGCCCCCCTTAAGGCAGTTGTTGCTATTCTTTTGCCGCAAGAAATCTAATTTTCAGGAAAAAATCTCAGCAAAGGTTTCAGTCCAATCAGAGTTAGGGATCTCTCTCTATATATATACGAAATGGTGAAAGGGCAGCCAGGGGGAACGTATAAACAAAGAGAGACAGAGAGATAGATCCAATCTCGGAGGGGCTCTCGCCCCTCCCATGCCATGGAGACCAAGGACCAGAGGGGAAACCCTTCTCCCATCTAGGGAGGAGGTCGAGGAAGAAGAAGAAGGAGGGGGGATCTCTCCCCCTCGCTTCCGGTGGCGCCGGAGTGCCACCGGGGCCATCATCATCACCGCAATCTTCACCAACAACTTCACCGCCATCATCACCAACTCTTCCCCCCTCTATGAAGCGGTGTAACCCCTCTTTTACCCTCACTAATCTCTACTTAAACATGGTGCTCAACTCTATATATTATTTCCCAATGATGTATGGCTATCCTATGATATTTGAGTAGATCCGTTTTGTCCAATGGGTTAATTGATGATCGTGATTGGTTTAAGTTGCATGTTTTATTATTGGTGATGTCCTATGGTGCTCTCCCTGTCTCGCAAGCATGAGGGATTCCCGCTGTAGGGTTTGCAATATGTTCGTGATTTTCTTATGGTGGGTGGCGTGAGTGACAGAAGCACAGACCCGAGTAAGCAGGTTTTTTGCGTATGGGAGACTTGATACTTTAATGCTATGTTTGGGTTTTACCTTAATGATCTTTAGTAGTTGCGGATGCTTGATAGAGTTCCAATAATAAGTGCATATGATCCAAGTAGAGAAACTATGTTAGCTTATGCCTCTCCGTGAAATAAAATTGCAATAATGATTACCGGTCTAGTTATCGATTGCCTAGGGACAAATAACTTTCTTGTGTGACAACAAGCTCTCTACTAAAACTAACTTAGTTGTGTCTTTACCTAAGAAGCCCCTACTTTTTATTTACGTAATCTTTATTATCTTGGAAACCTATCCAACAACACGTACAAAGTACTTCTAGTTTCATACTTGTTCTAGGTAAAGCGAACGTCAAGCGTGCGTAGAGTTGTATCAGTGGTCGATAGAACTTGAGGGAATATTTGTTCTACCTTTAGCTCCTCGTTAGGTTCGACACTCTTACTTATCAAAAGAGGCTACAATTGACTCCCAATACTTGTGGGTTATCACCACTCTCTTGTAGCTAGATTCAAGCGGTGTCACTTTTAGACGCTATATGCAATTAGACTTTTGACCGAAGATACATAAACACACACAAAAGAAGATATAATAATAATAATAATAATAATAATAATAATAATAATAATAATAATAATAATAATAATAATAATAATAATAATAGTATGAGGTGTATCGATGATCTCATAGATTTAAATATAAATTTATTATGAAAATGAATAAAAAACATGCTTTGTGTTATTTTGGATTATTCTTAAGATATTGGTACGTCTCGTCGTATCTACTTTTCCTAACGCTTTTCCTCTTGATTTGGAGTCTAATTTGCATGATTTGAATGAAACTAAACTGGACTGACACTGTATTCAGCAGAACTATGACGGTGTTGTTTTTGTGCAGAAATAAAAGTTCTTGGATTGGAACGAAACTTTGCGAGGAATTTTTATACAAATAAAAACAATTTCTGGAGCCAAGAACCACTAGAGGGGGGCACCTAGGTGGGCACAACCCACCAGCGCGCGCCTCCCCCTCCAGGCGCGCCCAGGTGGGTTGTCCCCTCTTGATGGCCCCGCAGACCCTAAAACACACGCTATAAAATCACATTTTTCCACGAAAAAAACCAGGGAGAAAGAATTATCACGTTCCACGAGACGGAGCCACCACCGCCTCCTGTTCTTCATCGGGAGGTCTGATCTGGAGTCCGTTTGAGGCTCCGGAGAGGGGGATCTTCGATCTTCGTCATCACCGACCCTTCTCCATCGCCAATTCCGTGATGCTCCCCACCGGGAGTGAGTAATTCCTTCGTAGGCTCATTGGTCGGTGAGGAGGTGGATGAGATTCATCATGTAATTGAGTTAGTTTTGTTAGGGCTTGATCCCTAGTATCCATTATGTTCTGAGATTGATGTTGCTATGACTTTGCCATGCTTAATGCTTGTTACTTTGTGTAGGGACCTGACCCGAATGGATCAAGTCTCTGTGCTTAAGTGTCATCCCTGGATCGGTATGCTGACACACACAGTACTCGAAGGATTTATAACAGAGGTAAATCACATGTATAAAGTAACGTAAATACTATTACCTCAATCCATATAGCGGAAGCAACAGGGTTGTGGATTCCCATCAACACCAACGGCAAAGTTGAGTGTAGAAATCGTAACCCTAATGTATCACTTACTCGTCGTAAGATAATCCTGCAACATGAGACGTTGCAGCCCAAAACGGGTCAGTACATTGAATGTACTGGCAAATTCACACCATAGAGAATGATGAATAAAAACTATCACTACATGCATATTTGGCTGGTGGAAAAGCTCTATGGTTATAAGGTTTTTGCGTAAAGCCAATTTTTCCCTACTGCAAAGGAATAAATTTTATTTAACTATCATGGTGGTTGTTGAACATTGAGAATGGTTGACAGCATTCTCAATCCCAATTAAGTAACATCATTAAACCCAGCAATATTCATTTAAAGTAACGGGATGAGATCAACAGGATAATCCAAGAACTAGATACTCAAGATGTCCATAACCGGGGACACGGCTAACCATGATTAGTTTATTACACTCTGCAGAGGTTTGCGCACTTTTCCCCACAAGACTCGATCGCCTCCGTTTGGTTTCTCGCACTACATGGTGTTTGAGAAGACGGATGACCGAGACATAGTCTTTCAGAAGCGCTAGCACCTTACGATCGGGTAGACCATACCACCTACAACCCCTACATCTGCTAGTCTACCACTGTAAGAGTTCGCACAACTTAGTCAACTATGCCAGAGCCCATAATGGCTTGTGGCTGCACACGGAAGTTTCTAGTATGAATAATCTCATGATCCCTTTGAGCCTGGGTGGCGGTCCAAAGAAAAACAGGCAAGTCCTGGAAACCCCAGGTGCCTCAATCCACCCAGATGTGTGTTTAAGTTGCCACCTTAGATAAACCATTAATTATCAATCTCACATCTGTCATGGATTTCACTCACCCAATCCACGTCTACTAGCATAGCATGGCATAATAAGCAAACGTGGAAGTAACTCCCAAAGGTTTGATAATAAACAGGTAATAGGTAGTACCTCATCTACTTCCCACCCCACAATTTAATTAGATCCTAATCATGCAATGTGTGAGGATTGATCTAATGCAATAAAACTGGGTTGTAGAAAAAGGTATGATCAAAGTGTGAACTTGCCTGCAATGTTGATGAAGATGATTCGCACTCAAAACTCTTGATAGTTCTACTCGTCACACTCCGGTCAATCTATCGTAAGCAAACAATAGTAAACACACATAACCAATCACTCAAAAGATCAGAAAGAACGAAGAAGACGATTCGGAAACATCAAAACCAAGCAAATAACTCTTGCAACATAAAACAATTTCTAACAATACCAAAATTATGTGAATTTGGCCTTATCAGAATGTTTAGGTCAAGAGCTTCGATTTGCAAAAAGAATCAACTCAAACACAGCTACGAAACTCAAGTTATGATCAAACGAAGTTTGAATTCGAATCTGATCTAATTCAATTTTTAAACTTTTCAAAAACATGTTTGAGTTGAATTACTGGATAGAGGAGATCATAACAAAGACGTGGGCATTGGTTTCGTTGGATTTGGATAAACGAGTAAAAAGATGTGGTCGTTTGAAAACTAGGGGCCAATCTGTAAATAATTATATTCACGGATAGGTCCCTGACGTAAATAACCAGAAAACGAAAAGACTAAATAACGAACGCTCGTTTATAAGATCAAAACAGTGGACGTTCGCTTTTTAATAAAACCAAAAAAACAGATCTAGTCTAGGGTTTTTTTAAAAAAACCGAACTTAAAGAAAAGAACCGGGGTCGGTTTATACCGGTTCGCGGTGGTTTGGCGGTTTTCGAGAAAAAAACCGGCGGGCGGCTCGGGCTTGACCGGAGCGGCGGCTAGCTCTGGCAACTCCGGCGACGAAGGCGTCGGCGGCGGGGCGTCGGTAGTGCGGGGCGCGGGCGGCGCGGAGAGCGAGGCGCGGGGCGAGGGGTGGCGCGGGGCGAGGGGCGGCGGGCGACGGCGAGCTCCGGCTTGCGACGGCGGCGGCGATGTAGCGTCGGTGGCACGGGCAGCAAGCAGCGGCGGGAGGCGGCGGTTGCGGGGAGGAGAGGGGAGGGAGGGGTCCGGGCGGCGGCTTTATAGGGGAGGGGTGGCCTCGGGAGGCGTGGGGAAGGGGTCACGGGAGGCGTGCCCGGCCGGGACTCGGACGGCGGCGGCGGCGAACTCTCGAGCGGAGTCCCGCTCAAGGACGGTGGCGACGGGCGACGTGGGCTGGGTCGCGGCCTGGCCTGGGAGCTGGGCCGGCCCAGTTGGCGGGAAGGTTTTTTTTAACATTTTTTTCAGAGAACTAAAATAATAAAAACAAAATGACTAAAAAAAATTATATAGGCATATAATATATCAAAATTTTCAGAAAAAGATTTTCTACGAGATGAACATTTTTATAACTTCAAATAAAATCCACACAAATTCAGATAAATCAAAGAGTGCTACTAGTCTATTAAAATCCAACTAAAATCATTTTAAAAATACCAAAATGATTTCAAATTTATTTCTCTCAAATTTTCTGTTGTAGGGAATCATGTTACCCTAATTTCCATATATTTTATTTTTGGAGAAAAATAATTTGAATAAAACTCAAATAAATCTAAATTGAAAATTAATTCCAAAAGGACTTGAAATTGATCCTTTGAAACTCCCAACTCATATTTCATAATTTGAAGAAGTCATTTTAACTTCTCTCGTGAAAATCATTGAGTTGCATAAAGTTTCTGAATTGGAAAAATATTCCCCAATGGAACTCAATATTTTTCAAACACCCTTTTCAAAATGGAAGAAGTCATGTCATCTTCTCTCTAGGGTTTTGTGTTGAAAAGAATTTGAATTCATGGAGATCAGAAAGCAAATATGAAAGTTTGGGAAAGTCCTTTTATTCCCTCTCATTTAACTTTCAAAACTTTCGAATTCACTCACTTTCAGACAATCAATCAAACAATCAATCAAATCTATCTATCTATTATAACATTCCAAAATTTAGAATTTTGGGATGTTACACTTTGGGCCCGGGTGCCATGATTTCAGATCTGAACCATTTATGTTATCACCATTATATCTATGTTCTAGATCCGATCTTGCAAGTTATAGTCACCTACTACGTGTTATGATCCGGCAACCTCGGAGTGACAATAGTCGGGACACTTACCGGTGATGATCGTAGTTTGAGGAGTTCATGTATTCACCGTGCGTTAATGCTTTGTTCCAGTTCTCTATTAAAAGGAGGCCTTAATATCCCTTAGTTTCCAATTGGACCCCGCTGCCATGGGAGGGTAGGATATAAGATGTCATGCAAGTTCTTTCCATAAGCTCGTATGACTATTTATGGAATACATGCCTACATTGTAGTTATGGACTAGAGCTAATGTCGTATCGCCCTAGGTTGTAACTATCACATGATGAATATCATCCAACAAATCGCTGACCCAATGCCTACAAATTTCTCTTATATTGTTTCTGCTAAGTTACTACTGCTGCTTTCACTATTGCCCTTGCTACATAATCACTGCTATCACTGTTACCGTTACTATTGCTGTTGCTACTACTATCAAAACTATCATACTATTTTGCTACTGATCACTTTACTACAGATAATTGATCTCCAGGTGTGCTTGAATTGACAACTCAGCTGCTAATACTTACAAATATTCTTTGGCTCCCCTTGTGTCGAATCTATAAATTTGGGTTGAATACTCTACCCTCAAAAACTGTTGCAATTTCCTATGCTTGTGGGTTATCAAGACATTTTTCTGGCGCCGTTGCCGGGGAGCATAGCTATATTTGTTGAGTCACTTGGGATTATTTTCAAATTGTCACTATGAAGAATCTGAAGGATGCTAATACTAAGATTTTTCCCTCTAACACGAGGGGAGGTAAGGAACTGCCGTCTAGGTCCGCACTTGATTCACCTTCTGTTATTAGTAAACTTGCAACACCGCCACATGATATTATTCCTGATATGTCGCAAGTTATTATGATGCTACTTCTGCCATGAATGATATTTATGATGATGCTAGTACCTTGCTTAATGATAATGTGCCACTAGGTGAATTTCTTGATGAAAAACTTGCTAGAACTAAAGCTTTTGAGAATGCTGAAACTGATGAAATTGTTGAAAATGGTGAAGAACTTGAAATTGGAAATCTTGAAACACCTATTAGAACTCGGCCTCCTAGATATGAATTGCCAAAGGTACCGGAAGGTTATGTTATGGGTGAGGAGGCAACTAGGGATATTCTTGCTTGTAAGGATAGAGATGATCTAGAGAAATTATTACACAAGTATAAAGAAAAATCTTTGAATTCTAAAATGAAATGTGATCCTAAGTTTGCTACTTCACCTATCTTTGTTGATGATAAGGATCATGAATTCTCTATCGACCCAGAGTTAATTGCTTTGGTTGATTCTGATCCTTTCCATGGTTATGAAACTAAAACTGTTGTGGCACATCTTACTAAGTTGAATGACATAGCCACCCTTTTTGCTCATGATGAGGAGATTCACTATTATTATATTCTCAAATTATTTCCGTTCTCATTAAAGGGTGATGCTAAAGCTTGGTACAATACTCTTGCTCCTGGTTGTGTGCATAGTCCTCAAGAGATGATTTATTACTTCTATGAAAAACATTTCCCTGCTCATAATAAACAAGCTGCCTTACAGGAAATATTTAACTATGTGCAAATTTAAGAAGAGAGTCTCCCACAAGCTTGGGGGAGGCCTCTCCAATTGCTTAATGCTTTGCCTGATCATGCTCTTAAGAAAAATGAAATACTTGATATCTTTTATAATGGACTAACCGATGCTTCTAGGGATTTCCTAGATAGTTGTGCTGGTTGTGTTTTTAGGGAACGAACTATTGGGCAAGCTGAGGAATTATTGAATAACATATTGAAAAATTATGATGATTGGACTCCTCCTGAACCACCGTTTAAAACCACTCCGAAGAAGAGGGGTATCTTATATCTCAGTCCTGAAGATATGCAAGAGGCAAAGAAATCTATGAGAAAAAAAGGTATTAAAGCTGAGGATGTAAAAAAAATTACCTCCTATTGAAGAAACACATGGGGTTGATACACCACCACCAAATAAGGTGGTAGAGGTATTATCTAATGAAATTCAGTGATAATGATAACCCTCACAATATGCACCCTAGCCAATGCCTTTATGAGTTTGAAAATTACATTAGAAAGCAAGATCACTTCAATGCAAATGTTATGAAACAACTGAAATACAATTTTGATATGATTGCTCGCTTGAGTGACTTGTTATTTAGAATCTCAAATGATGTTAGAGGTGTGGGGAAGCATGCTTCTATGGTTCAAAATCAATTAGAACAAGTTGCTAAATCTCAAAAACAGTTGTTAGATGAAATGAATAATAATAACAATGATCATGCTGTTAGAGTAATGACAAAAGGAGGTAGGATGACTCGGGAACCACTTTATCCCGAGGGACACCGAACAAGAATTGAACAAGACTCTCAAAGGGTTAACACTGATGCACGTAGTCCGTCTAAAAAGAAAAATAAGAAGAAAAATGATAGGACTTTGCATGCCTCTAGTGAACCTGAAGTATAAAAACCTCCTAATAATGATAATGAAGTTTCTATCTCTGATGTTGAAACTCAATCTGGTAGTGAACACTCACCTTTTGATAATGAAAAAGATAATGATGAGGTTTGTGAAGATACTCAAACAAATAATAAAGAACCAGACAATGATGTTGAGATAGAATCAGCAGTTGATCTTGATAACCCACAACCCAAGAATAAAAGATATGATAAAAGAGACTTTGTTGCTAGAAAACATTGTAAGGAAAGAAAACCATGGGTTCAAAAACCTATGCCCTTTCCACCTAAGTCAATTAAAAAGAAAGATGATGAAGAATTTGAATGCTTTGCTGAAATGTTGTGGCCAGTCTTTTTGCGTACTCGCTTGACTAATATCTTAAAAACGCCTCCTTATGTGAAGTACATGAAAGACATCATCACCAATAAGAGAAAAATACCGGAAGTAGAAATCTACACCATGCTTGCTAATTATACTTTTAAAGATGGAGTACCTAAAAAACTTGGAGATTCGGGAATACCAACTATACCTTGCTCCATCAAAAGAAATTATGTGAAAACTGCTTTATGTGATTTGGGAGTTGGTGTTAGTGTTATGCCTTTATCTTTATATGAAAGACTTGACTTGAATAAACTCACACCTACTGAAATATCTTTGCAAATGGCTGACAAATCAACTGCCATACCTATCGGTATTTACGAGGATGTGCCCGTTGTTGTTGCTAATGTTACTATTTTGACTGACTTTGTTATACTTGAGATGCCTGAGGATGACAATATGCCAATTATCCTTGATAGACCTTTCTTGAATACTGCAGGGGCCGTTATTGATTGCAATAGAAGCAAGGTCACTTTTCATATCAATGGTAATGAGCATATGGTGCACTTTCTGAAGAAACAATTCCAAGTGAATGGTATTAATGTTATTGAAAAATCTTCGACAACCCTTATTGGAAGTTTCCAACTACCTCTACCTATTGTTAAAAAGAAATATAAAATGCTTATTGTTGGGAACATTCATATCCCCGTTGAGGTAACTTAGTGATTTACGAAAGTTCTTCGGTTTCATGCTAATGGAAAGTGATTGTTAATAAGACTTGATCAACCTTATTAATGGATCATTTTTTGAGAGGTATGAAGTTGATGAATTTAGTGAGCACTACCTTCTGTCCATACCTTTTGTTTTCTGTTTTTATTAGTTAAATAAAATAAAATGCCATGTTTTGTCTATTTTCTGAATTTCCAGTGCAATAAAAAATGACCCAAAAATAAAATTTCTCAGAATGCTCTGAAAATTTAATATGATTTTTTCTGAATATTTAAGAATTTCAGTTGCAAATAATATCAGAGGGAGGTGCACCAGGTGGGCACAACCCACCTGGGCGCGCTAGGACCCCCAGGCGCGCCCTGGTGGGTTGTGGTCCCCACGGCGCCCCCTTACTTATCTCTTCATCCCACATCACCACCTACCTCCAAAAAAAATCACCATTGCTCTCTCTCTCTCTCATGTTCTTCCTCTCAAACCGCGGATTTCGATCTCTTAGGTCGAAGCTCCATTTCCGAATCTGTTTTGGGGGATTGTTGCTTGGTATGTGACTCCTCTGTTGGTCTAATTAATTTTTGCTTTAGTGGTTTATATTTTGAATAATTAGTTGCTCTTGGTGCTATTGTAGATGAGCTTGCATGTTGAATTCTTAGAGTTCTAAGTAGTTTGAATCTATGGCCTCTATGAATCCCTATGAGTAGTTGCTTTCAGTCTTGTGAATTTTTGTTGAGAAAAATTTTGTGGACTAAAAATTTCAGAATTTTGTTCATAGGAAAAAGATGAGTATCTTTAGGAAGTTTGTTTCCAAGAAGAACTCCAAGGGAGTTATTGGGGAGTCATCTGACAGTGATCACCATACCCGGAGAATGGTAGAGGTACAGCCATGGAATGGCTGCATAACCCGTTCATGGAAGGGGACGGAATCCTTCAGGAGTTTGCACAATATGCTGCTAATGCCGGCCTCACCGACTTCATTGCAAATGAATGTGAACAGTATCATCTCCTCACAAATTCCTTTGTTTAAAGTTTTCATTTCCTTACTAAGAATAATCCCCCCTGAGGTGCGGTTTAATTTATATGCTGAAACCCGTCAGATACCACTTACTGATTTTTGTGATATTTGCATGATCCCTTCTTCTGACGGGGATTTAGTTGAGCCTAGGCCCGCAGAGTTTGATGGTTTTTACCGCACTCTGATTGTGGGGGATGAGAGAGGGGTGTCAGGTGTCGCCCCCAATACCTTGCACTTTCCTACTATGCATTATTTTGCTTTATTCATTGCGAAGTGTTTGCTTGCTAGAGAGAAGTGATGCGTCTCCAACGTATCTATAATTTTTGATTGCTCCATGCTATTATATTATCTATTTTGGATGTTAATGGGCTTTATTTTACACTTTTATATCATTTTTGGGACTAACCTACTAACCAGAGGCCCAACCCAAATTGTTGTTTTTTTCCTATTTTAGGGTTTCGAAGAAAAGGGATATCAAACGGAGTCCAAACGGAGTCCAAACGGAATGAAACCTTCGGGAACGTGATTTTCTCAACAAACGTGATCCAGGAGACTTGGAGTGGCCGCCAAGAAACAAGGGAGGAAGGCACGAGGCAGGGGGCGCGCCTACCCCCCTGGGCGCGCCCTCCACCCTCGTGGGCCCTCCGTTGCTCCACCGACGTACTTCTTCCTCCTGTATATATCCACGTACTCCCCCAAACATCCAGGAGCACCATGAAAACCTAATTCCACCACCGCAACCTTCTGTACTCGAGAGATCCCATCTCGGGGCCTTTTCCGGAGCTCTGCCGGAGGGGGCATTGATCACGGAGGGCCTCTACATCAACTCCATAGCTTCTCCGGTGATGTGTGAGTAGTTTACTTCATACCTACGGGTCCATAGTTATTAGCTAGATGGCTTCTTCTCTCTCTTTGGATCTCAATACAAAGTTCTCCTTGATTCTCTTGGAGATCTATTCGATGTAATCTTCTTTTGCGGTGTGTTTGTCGAGATCCGATGAATTGTGGGTTTATGATCCAGATTATCTATGAACAATATTTGATTCTCCTCTGAATTCTTTTATGTATGATTGGTTTATCTTTGCAAGTCTCTTCGAATTATCAGTTTGGTTTGGCCTACTAGATTGATCTTTCTTGCAATGGGAGAAGTGCTTACATTTGGGTTCAATCTTGCGGTGCTTGATCCCAGTGACAGAAAGGGAACCGACACAGATTGTATTGTTGCCATCGAGGATAAAAAGATGGGGTTTATATCACATTGCATGAGTTTATCCCTCCACATCATGTCATCTTCCTTAAAGCATTACTCCGTTCTTATGAACTTAATACTCTAGATGCATGTTGGATAGCGGTCGATGTGTGGAGTAATAGTAGTAGATGCATAATCATTTTGGTCTACTTGTCTCAGACGTGATGCCTATATACATGATCATACCTAGATATTCTCATAACTATGCTCAATTCTATCAATTGCTCGACAGTAATTCGTTTACCCACCGTAATACTTATGCTCTTGAGAGAAGCCACTAGTGAAACCTATGGCCCCCAGGTCTATCTTCTATCATATTAATCTTCCAATACTTAGTTATTTCCTTTGCCATTTATTTTACTTTGCATCTTTATTTCTCTTTATCATAAAAATACCAAAAATATTACCTATCATATCTATCAGATCTCACTCTCGTAAGTGACTGAGAAGGGCTTGACAAACCCTTTATCGCATTGGTTGCGAGGTTCATATTTGTTTGTGTAGGTGCGTGGGACTTGAGCGTGATCTCCTACTGGATTGATACCTTGGTTCTCAAATACTGAGGGAAATACTTACACTACTTTGCTGCATCACCCTTTCCTCTTCAAGTGAAAACCAATGCAGTGCTCAAGAGGTAGCAAGAAGGATTTGTGGTGCCGTTGCTGGGTAGATTCGCGCCAAGTCAAGTCAAGATTCGACTCCCACAACGAGTCATTTCTGGTGCCATTACCAAGTCAAAATATACCAAGTACCCATCACAAACTCTTATCCCTCGCATTACATTATTTGCTATTTGCATCTCATTTTCCTCTGCCCCACTTCACCCATGCCATTTTATCCGCCCTCTCTCTACATCCTTCTTCTCTTTCCCTATTTTCCTCTTTTTGCTCGTTTCTTGTTTGCTTGTGTGTTGGATTGCTTGCCTGTCATGATGGCTCAAGATAATACTAAATTGTGTGACTTTGCCAATACCAACAACAATGTTTTTCTTAGCACTCCGATTGCTCCTCTTACCGATGATGAATCTTGTGAAATTAAAGCTGCTTTGTTGAATCTTGTCATGCAAGATCAATTCGCCGGCCTTCCTAGTGAAGATGCCGCTACCCATCTAAACAACTTTGTTGATTTGTGTGATATGGAAAAGAAGAAAGATGTGGATAATGATATTGCTAAATTGAAGCTATTTCTGTTTTCGCTTAGAGATCATGCTAAAGCTTGGTTTTCGTCTTTGCTTAAAAATAGTATTGATTCATGGAATAAGTGAAAAGATGCTTTTATCTCTAAGTATTTTCCTCCCGCTAAGATCATCCCTCTTAGAAACGATATTATGAATTTTAAGCAACTTGATCATGAACATGTTGCACAATCTTGGGAGAGGATGAAATTAATGATACGTAATTGCCCTACACATGGTTTGAATCTTTGGATGATTTTACAAAAATTTTATGCCAGATTGAATTTTGCTTCTAGAAATCTTTTAGATTCGGCCGCGGGAGGCACTTTTATGGAAATCACTTTAGGAGAAGCTACTAAAATCCTAGAAAATATTATGGTTAATTATTCTCAATGGCACACCGAAAGATCTCCTAATAAAAAAGTGCATGCAATTGAAGAGATTAATGTTTTGAGTGGAAAGATGGATGAACTTATGATTTTTTTGCTAATAAGAGTGCTCCTACTGATCCTAATGATATGCCTTTGTCTACTTTGACTGAGAATAATAATGAATCTATGGATGTGAATTTTGTTGGTAGGAACAATTATGGTAACAATGCATATAGAGGTAATTTTAATTCTAGGCCGTTTCCTAGTAATTCCTCTAATAATTATGGCAATTCCTACAACAATTCCTATGGAAATTATAATAATATGCCCTCTGATTTTGAATCTAATATTAAAGAATGTATTACTTCGCAAAAGAGTTTCGATGCTTTGATTGAAGAAAAATTTCTTAAGATTGATGAGTTGGCTAGGAACGTTGATAGAATTTCTCTTGATGTTGATTATTTTAAACTTAGATCTATTACACATAAGCATGATATCAACGAGTCTCTCAAAGCCATGAGAATTTCCATTGATGAGTCAAAGAAAGAACCGCTAGGATGCGTGCTAAGAAAGATTGCTTTATAAAAGCGTGCTCTTCTACTTTTCATGATAACAAAGATGAAGATCTAAAAGTTATTGATGTATCTCCTATTAAATCTTTGTTTTGCAATATGAATCTTGATAATGATGGGGCTGAAGATGAGCCACCTTTACCTAGAAGGCGTTCCAAAAATTTGGAGTCTTTAGATCTTGATGCTAAAATTGTCAAATGTGGGATTGAAGAGGTCAAAACCTTAAATATTAATGAACCCACTATTTTGCATTTCAAGGAATTTAATTATGATAATTGCTCTTTGATAGATTGTATTTCCTTGTTGCAATCCGTGCTAAATTCTCCTCATGCTTATAGTCAAAATAAAGCTTTTACTAAACATATCGTTGATGCTTTGGTGCAATCTTATGAAGAAAAACTTGAGTTGGAAGTTTCTATCCCTAGAAAACTTTATGATGAGTGGGAACCTACAATAAAAATTAAAATTAAAGATCATGAGTGCTATGCTTTGTGTGATTTTGGTGCTAGTGTTTCCACGATTCCAAAAACTTTGTGTGATTTGCTAGGTTTCCGTGATTTTGATGATTGTTCTTTAAACTTGCACCCTGCGGATTCCACTATTGAGAAACCTATGGGAAGAATTAATGATATTCTTATTGTTGCAAATAGGAACTATGTGCACGTATATTTCATTGTTCTTGATATAGATTGCAATCCTTCATGTCTGATTATTCTTGGTAGACCTTTCCTTAGAACGATTGGTGCAATTATTGATATGAAGGAAGGGAACATTAGATTCCAATTTCCGTTAAGGAAAGGCATGGAACACTTCCCTAGAAAGAAAATTAAATTAACATATGAATCCATTATGTGAGCCACTTATGGATTGCCTACCAAAGATGGCAATACCTAGATCTATCTTCGCTTTTATGCCTAGCTAGGGGCGTTAAATGATAGCGCTTGTTGGGAGGCAACCCAATTTTATTTTCATTCCTTGCTTTTTGATCCTGTTTAGTAATAAATAATTTATCTAGCCTCTGTTTTTTTTGTGTTTAGTTAGTGTTTGTGCCAAGTAGAACTGTTGGGAAGACTTGGGGAAAGTCTTTTTGATCTTGCTGTAAAAAACAGAAACTTTAGCGCCCACAAGAATTGCTGCCATTTTTATTTGGAAGGTGATATTTAGTTAATTATTTTTTCATATGATTAATAGATAAATTCCTCACGTCCGTCAATTTATTTTAGAATTTTTTGGATTCCAGAACTTGCGTTAGCTACAGATTACTACAGACTGTTCTGTTTTTGACAGATTCTGTTTTTCTTGTGTTGATTGCTTATTTTGATGAATCTATGGCTAGTAAAAGAGTTTATAAACCATAGAGAAGTTTGAATACAGTAGGTTTAACACCAATATAAATAAATAATGAGTTCATTACAGTACCTTGAAGTGGTATGTAGTTTTCTTTCGCTAACGGTTCTCACGAGATTTTCTATTTTGAGTTTTGTGTTGTGAAGTTTTCAAGTTTTGGGTAAAGATTTGATGGATTATGGAACAAAGAGTGGTAAGAGCCTAATATTGGGGATGACCATGGCACCCCAAGGTAAAATTCAAGGACACCAAAAAGCCTAAGCTTGGGGATGCCCCGGAAGGCATCCCCTCTTTCGTCTTCGTGTATCGGTAACTTTACTTGGAGCTATATTTTTATTCACCACATGATATGTGTTTTGCTTGGAGTTTCTTGTATGATTTGAGTATTTGCTTTTTAGTTTACCACAATAATCCTTGCTGTACACACCCTTTGAGAGATACTCACATGATTTGAAATTTATTAGAATACTCTATGTGCTTCACTTATATCTTTTGAGCTATATAGTTTTTGCTCTAGTGCTTCACTTGTATCTTTTAGAGCATGGTGGTGGATTTGTTTTATAGAAACTATTGTTCTCTCATGCTTCACTTATATTATTTTGAGAGTCCTTTAGAACAACATGGCAATAATAAAAACTTTCATATAAGTGCATTGAATACTATGAGAAGTTTGATACTTGATAATTGTTTTGAGATATGGAGATGGTGATATTAGAGTCATGCTAGTTGAGTAGTTGTGAATTTGAGAAATACTTGTGTTGAAGTTTATGATTCCTGTAGCATGCATGTCTGGTGAACCTTTATGTGATGAAGTCGGAGCATGATTTATTTATTTATTGTCTTCCTTATGAGTGGCGGTTGGGGACGAGCGATGGTCTTTTCCTACCAATCTATCCCCCTAGGAGCATGTGCGTAATACTTTGTTTCGATAACTAATAGATTTTTGCAATAAGTATGTGAGTTCTTTATGACTAATGTTGAGTCCATGGATTATACAATCTCTCACCCTTCCACCATTGCTAGCCTCTCTAGTATCGCGCAACTTTCGCCGGTACCATAAACCCACCATATACCTTCCTCAAAACAGCCACCATACCTACCTATTATGGCATTTCCATAGCCATTCCGAGATATATTGCCATGCAACTTTCCACCATTCCGTTATTATGACATGCTTCATCATTGTCATATTGCTTGCAAGATCATGTAGTTGACATCGTATTTGTGGCAAAGCCACCGTTCATAATTCTTCATACATGTCACTCTTGATTCATTGCACATCCTAGTACACCGCCGGAGGCATTCACATAGAGTCATATTTTGTTCTAATTATTGAGTTGTAATTCTTGAGTTGTAAGTAAATAAAGTGTGATTATCATCATTATTAGCGCATTGTCCCAAGTGAGGAAAGTATGATGGAGACTATGATTCCCCCACAAGTCGGGATGAGACTCTAGACGAAAAAAGGAAAAAAAAGAGAAAGGCCATAAAAAAGGAAGGCCCAAAAAAATGAAAAAATGAGATAAAAAGAGAGAAGGGACAATGTTACTATCCTTTTCCACACTTGTGCTTCAAAGTAGCACCATGTTCTTCATATAGAGAGTCTCCTATTATATCACTTTCATATACTAGTGGGAATTTTTCATTATAGAACTTGGCATGTATATTGCAATGATGGGCTTCCTCAAAATGCCCTAGGTCTTCGTGAACAAGCAAGTTGGATGCACACCCACTTAGTTTATTTTTGAGCTTTCATATACTTATAGCTCTAGTGCATCCGTTGCATGGCAATCCCTACTCACTCACATTGATATCTATTAATGGGCATCTCCATAGCCCGTTGATACGCCTAGTCAATGTGAGACTATCTTCTCCTTTTTGTCTTCTCCACAACCACCATTCTATTCCACCGTAGTGCTATATCCATCGCTCACGCTCATATATTGCATGAAGATTGAAAAGGTTTGAGAACATCAAAAATATGAAACAATTGCTTGGCTTGTCATCGGGGTTGTGCATGATTTAAATATTTTGTGTGGTGAAGATAAAGCATAGCCAGACTATATGATTTTGATGGGATAACTTTCTTTGGCCATGTTATTTTGAGAAGACATAATTGCTTAGTTAGTTTGCTTGAAGTATTATTATTTTTATGTCAATATTAAACTTTTATCTTGAATCTTTCGGATCTGAACATTCATGCCACAATAAAGAAAAATTACATTGAGAAATATGTTAGAAAGCATTTCACATCAAAAATTCTTCTTTTATCATTTACCTAATCGAGGATGAGCAGGAATTAAGCTTGGGGATGCTTGATACGTCTCCAACGTATCTATAATTTTTGATTGCTCCATGCTATTATATTATCTATTTTGGATGTTAATGGGCTTTATTTTACACTTCTATATCATTTTTGGGACTAACCTACTAACCGGAGGCCCAGCCCAAATTGCTATTTTTTGCCTATTTTAGGGTTTTGAAGATAAGGGATATCAAACAGAGTCCAAACGGAATGAAACCTTCGGGAACGTGATTTTCTCAACAAACGTGATCCAGGAGACTTGGAGTGGACGTCAAGAAACAAGGGAGGAAGGCACGAGGTAGGGGGGCGTGCCTACCCCCCTGGGCGTGCCCTCCACCCTCTTGGGCCCTCTGTTGCTCCACCGACATACTTCTTCCTCCTATATATATCCACGTACACCCAAACATCCAGGAGCACCATGAAAACCTAATTCCACTGCCGCAACCTTCTATACTCTAGAGATCCCATCTCGGGGCCTTTTCCGGAGCTCCGCCGGAGGGGGCATTGATCACGGAGGGCCTGTACATCAACTCCATGGCCTCTCCGGTGATGTGTGAGTAGTTTACTTCAGACCTACGGGTCCATAGTTATTAGCTAGATGGCTTATTCTCTCTCTTCGGATCTCTATACAAAGTTCTCCTTGATTCTCTTGGAGATCTATTCGATGTAATCTTCTTTTGCGGTGTGTTTGTCGAGATCCGATGAATTGTGGGTTTATGATCTAGATTACCTATGAACAATATTTGATTCTCCTCGGGATTCTTTTATGTATGATTGGTTTATCTTTGCAAGTCTCTTCGAATTATCAGTTTGGTTTGGCCTACTAGATTGATCTTTCTTGCAATGGGAGAAGTGCTTAGCTTTGGGTTCAATCTTGCGGTGCTCGATCCCAGTGACAGAAAGGGAACTGACACGTATTGTATTGTTGCCATCGAGGATAAAAAGATGGGGTTTATATCATATTGCATGACTTTATCCCTCTACATCATGTCATCTTCCTTTAAGCATTACTCCGTTCTTATGAACTTAATACTCTAGATGCATGTTGGATAGCGGTCGATGTGTGGAGTAATAGTAGCAGATGCAGAATCATTTCGGTCTACTTGTCTCAGACGTGATGCCTATATACATGATCATACCTAGATATTCTCATAACTATGCTCAATTCTATCAATTGCTCGACAGTAATTCGTTTACCCACCATAATACTTATGCTCTTGAGAGAAGCCACTAGTGAAACCTATGGCCCCGGGGTCTATCTTCTATCATATTAATTTTCCAATACTTAGTTATTTCCTTTGCCGTTTATTTTACTTTGCATCTTTATTTCTCTTTATCATAAAAATACCAAAAATATTACCTTATCATATCTATCAGATCTCACTCTCGTAAGTGACCGAGAAGGGCTTGACAATCCCTTTATCATGTTGGTTGCGAGGTTCTTATTTGTTTGTGTAGGTGCGTGGGACTTGAGCGTGATCTCCTACTGGATTGATACCTTGGTTCTCAAAGGGAAAATACTTACGCTACTTTGCTGCATCACCCTTTCCTCTTCAAGGGAAAACCAACGCAGTGCTCAAGAGGTAGCAAGAAGGTAAGTGCACTTGGTGCTCCAGATTTTGCTGTTTTACGTCGTGCACTTTAGAGCGACAACACTTATAGTTTGGGAGCTATTGTGGCCCGTCGCCTCCACATTAACATATCCAAGGGCAAAATACATGGTGGTATTTGCGCTACTCATTTAGTGACTCACTTTAACGTTCAGATACGCCAGCATGATTATCCCTTGCCCAAGGTTTACCTAGATTGCGCGGCTATGGCAGACCACCACTTTATTGACAGGGAGCACACTACCATGGATGTTCCTTATAACATAGTTTTTAGTGTGGACACTCATGATGTTATTCCATTGCCTGCACCTTCTTTGTTTAATCCTATTGTCAGGGGTGGATACAGGATTATGCCTGAGGACATTGTCGCCTATCGGAACAACCTAGCTGCAGCACAGGCGGAATTATGCCTGGGATCCACAGGTGCCTGCTCCTCAACATTTCAACATAGGACCCCATGGTTTCTTCGACTCGTGATTACCAAGTTAGGCCAAAACCCTAAGCTTGGGGGAGTACGTATTTCCACCGACATTACATTCATGTTCACACATTTCATTCCAGTTGTCGGTGTCCATACTTTTTCATTGTATTATCCATGCTAAGTTTATTTTCTTGCTTTCTTCTTGTGTGTTTGAAAAACTTTGGAAAATTCAAAACTATTTCCTGCTTCTTTTTTATTTTTCTTCCTAGTTTAAATTGTCGTAGCACTAAAAAGAAAACCCAAAAAGATTTCCTTGTTCTTCTTTTGTTTGATGGAAGCTCTCCCGTGTAAATAGTTTTCTCATTTTTAATTTTCTTTCTTTAAGTTACTTTATTTCAAGAAAACCAAAAACTCCAAAAATATTCCAGCTTAGTCCACAACACTCTTGCACTATTATTATTTTCATATTGTTCGGTCGTGCACGTGAAAGGCAATAATGACGATATTTGATGACCTGGCCGTGGCAGAGAGAAACGGATATGAACTTGACTTGTTCTGTTTTTGTAAATATGTTTAACCTAGTATCCATGATTCAACCTATTATGATCAAACATGTTTGCAATGACAATTAGAGGTTATAGTTTCTCATGCCATGCATAAGTAACTAGGAGTGGATAATGATTTATCTTGGATGCCAACATTGCGTTAAAATGATTGTGATGTAGTATGATGATATGGTATCCTCCTCTGAATGTTCGAGTGGCTTGACTTGGCACATGTTCATGCATGTAGTTGAATCAAAACCAACATAGCCTCTATGATATTTATGTTCATGGTGTTCATATCCTACTCATGCTAGTATGCAATGTTACTAATGCATAATGCATGTTCATGACCGTTGTTGCTCTCTAGCTGTCCGCTTCTCAACCTAAATGCTAGCCTTCGCCTGTACTAACTGGGAACTCTACTTGTGCATCAAAAACCCTTAAACCCAAGTCATTCGAGATGAGTCCACCATATCTACCTATATGCGGTATTACCCTGCCGTCCTAAGTAAATTTGCATGTGCCGCCTCTAACAAAACTTCAAATAAATATCCTTTTTGTGTGCCTGGATTGTTCATAGAGCGATAGGAGGTAGTCGAGATCTTCCCTGCTAAGCGGGTTATTCTCATGATGAGTGTTTATTCACTCTTCATTGCACGAGAGGGGTGGTAATAGGGATTCCCAGTCCAAATTGCAAAAAGAGCTTACAATTAATCAAACAAAAAATCCTATTGAGTAATAACCTTTACTTTATCGCTTGGGAACCACCACTAATGCGTTTAGGATGGAAGATATTGCTAACTGATGGTCGCAAAGTAAACAAGGGTGCATTTCTCAAAATTTCATTTACCTCTTTTTTAAAAACTTGAGCTCTGGCACCGCTGCAAATCACTGCTTCCCTCTGCGAAGGGACTATCTATTTACTTTTATGATGTGTCATGACCCTCTAAAATAAGCGCCAGAACCTGAGAGCGATGTTGTCATACTTATGCATTGTGTGCATCCAATGTTATGTGCATCATGCTGGATCTTTTCTACCATGAATTACAATGTTTAGTCGCTGCCTGAACTTCGGAGGTGCTCTGCATTTATGTTTTACAGTCTCAGAAAGGGCTAGTGATACGTCTCCGTCGTATCTAATTTTCCAAACACTTTTGCCCTTGTTTTGGACTCTAACTTGTATGATTTGAATGGAACTATCCTGGACTGACGCTGTTTTCAGCTGAATTGCCATGGTGTTGTTTTATGTGCAGAAAACAAATATTGTCGGAATGACCTGAAACTCCACGAAACATCTTAGAAAAAATAATAAAAAATCCTCGCCAAAGATGAAGACCAAGGGGCCCACACCCTTCTCACGAGAGTGGGGGGCGCGCCCCCCCTACCTCTTGGGCCCCCTGGATGCCCTCCGACGCCCACTCCAACTCTATATATTTGCTTTCGGAGAGAAAAAAATCAGAGAGAAGAAATCATCGCGTTTTACGATACGGAGCCGCCGCCAAGCCCTAAAACCTCTCGGGAGGGCTGATCTGGAGTCCGTTCAGGGCTCCGGAGAGGGAGATTCGTCATCGTCATCATCATCAACCATCCTCCATCACCAATTTCATGACGCTCACCGCCATGCGTGAGTAATTCCATTGTAGGCTTGCTGGACGGTGATGGGTTGGATGAGATTTATCATGTAATCGAGTTAGTTTTGTTAGGGTTTGATCCCTAGTATCCACTATGTTCTGAGATTGATGTTGCTATGACAGTGCTATGCCTAATGCTTGTCACTAGGGCCCGAGTGCCATAATTTCAGATCTGAACCTATTATGTTTTCATGAATATATGTGAGTTCTTGATCCTATCTTGCAAGTCTATAGTCACCTACTATGTGTTATGATCCGGCAACCCCGAAGTGACAATAATCGGGACCACTCCCAGTGATGACCATAGTTTGAGGAGTTCATGTATTCACTATGTGCTAATGCTTTGTTCCGGTTCTCTATTAAAAGGAGGCCTTAATATCCCTTAGTTTCCAATAGGATCCCACTGCCACGGGAGGGTAGGACAAAAGATGTCATGCAAGTTCTTTTCCATAAGCACGTATGACTATATACGAAATACATGCCTACATTACATTGATGAATTGGAGCTAGTTCTGTGTCACCCTATGTTATGACTGTTACATGATGAACCGCATCCGGCATAATTATCCATCACTGATCCGGTGCCTACGAGTTTTCCATATACTGGTTTACTTTTATTTACTTTCCCGCTTCTACTGTTACAATCACTACAAAATACCAAAAACATTACTTTTGTTGTCTTTACTTTTGTTGCTGCTACCACCACTATCATATTACTTTGCTACTAAACACTTTGCTGCAGATACTAAGTTTCCAGGTGTGGTTGAATTGACAACTCAGCTGCTAATACTTGAGAATATTTTTTGGCTCCCCTTGTGTCGAATCAATAAATTTGGGTTGAATACTCTACCCTCGAAAGCTGTTGCGATCCCCTATACTTGTGGGTTATCAAGACCAATTTCTCGCACCGTTGCCAGGGAGCATAGCTCTATTCTTTGAGTCACTTGGGATTTATATCTGCTTATCACTATGAAGAACTTGAGAGATCCAAAAACCAAGATCTATCCCTCAACTATGAGGGGAGGTAAGGAACTGCCATCTAGCTCTGCACTTGATTCACCTTCTTTTATGAGTAAGTTTGCGACACCTACACCTGCTTCTGCTATTCGTTCTGGTGTGTCGCATGTTATTGATGATGCCACTTCTGCTATGCATGATACTTATGATGAAACTGCTTCTATGCCTGATACTACTGTGCCCCTTAGTGAATTTCTTGATGAACAAATTGCTAGGGCTAGAGAAAAAGATATCATTGAATCTGAATATGATGATGATAGTGATGATGAAAATATGCCTGTTATCCCTGAGGGTTATCTTTTTGATATGGAATCTTCTGCCGCTATTTAAGCTTACAAATATAGATATGAGCTCAAGAGGTTATTAATTAAATGGAACAAAGAATCACTTAGAGATAAAATGAAACCCGACCCTTCTTTTGCTACTTCACCTATATGTGTTCCTGGTAAGGATTATGAATTCTCTGTGGATCCCGATATAATTACTTTGGTTGAATCTAATCCGTTTTATGGCTATGAATCTGAAACTGTTATGGCACATCTTACTAAGTTAAATGATATAGCTACCCTGTTCACTAATGATGAGAGATCGCGTTACTTCTATATACTCAAAATATTTCCGTTCTCATTAAAGGGTGATGCTAAGATATGGTTTAATTCTCTTGATCTTGGTTGTGTGCGTAGTCCCCAGGATATGATTTATTACTTCTCTGCTAAATATTTCCCCGCTCATAAGAAACAAGCTGCTTTGAGGGAAATATACAACTTCGTGCAAATTAAAGAAGAGAGTCTCCCACAAGCTTGGGGGAGGCTTCTCAAGTTACTTAATGCTTTGCCTGATCATCCTCTTAAGAAAACCGAAATACTTGATATCTTTTATAATGGACTAACCGATGCTTCCAGAGATTACCTGGATAGTTGTGCTGGTTCTCTTTTCAGGGAAAGAACACCAGATGAAGCTGAAATTCTATTGAATAATATGTTGACAAATGAAAATAATTGGGCACCTCCTGAGCCAGCTCCTGCTCCAGTTACTGAGCCTATTCCTAAACCAACTCCGAAGAAGAGAGGTGTTCTATTTCTCAGTACCGAAGATATGCAAGAGGCAAAGAAATCTATGAAAGAAAAAGGTATTAAAGCTGAAGATGTTAAGAATTTACCTCCTATTGAAGAAATACATGGTCTTAATATACCGCCTGTTGAAGAAACATATGATCTTAATTCTTTATTTACTGAAGAACCTCCTGACCCCGATATCCCGACACAGGTAGTAAAGGTAAATTCTCTCTATAGATATGATAAAGCTGAAGTCCCTCCTACTAAAATTGCTATTCAGTGCTTGGATGAGTTTGATAACTTTATGTTTAAGCAAGATGACTTCAACGCTTATTTTGGTAGACAATTAAAAGAAAATGCTTATATGATTAGACGCTTGGGTGATTATATGGCTGATATTAAAGGTGAACTTAAACTTGTTAGCAAACATGCTTCTATGGTTACCACTCAAGTAGGACAAGTACTTAAGGCTCAAAAAGAAGTGCTTGATGAAATGAATAGTAAGAAAAATGATTATTCTGTTAGAGTGGCTACTAGAACTGGTAGAATGACTCAAGAACCTTTGTATCCTGAAGGCCACCCTAAGAGAATTGAGCAAGATTCTCAGAGAAATAATATTGATGTTCCTAGTTCTTCTAAAAAGAAGAAGAAGAAAAATGATAGAACTGTGCAAACTTCTAGTGAACCTATTGCTGAACCACCTGATAATCCAAATGATATATTTATGTCTGATGCTGAAACACAATCTGGTAATGAACCTGAACCTAGTGATAATATTAATGATGATGTTCACGATGATGCTCAACCTAGTAATGACAATGATGTAGAAATTGAACCTGTTGTTGATCTTGATAACCCAAAATCAAAGAATCAACGTTATGATAAAAGAGACTTTGTTGCTAGGAAACATGGTAAAGAAAGAGAGCCTTGGGTTCAGAAACCCATGCCTTTTCCTCCAAAACCATCCAAGAAAAAGGATGATGAGGATTTTGAGCGCTTTGTTGACATGATTAGGCCTATCTTTTTGCGTATGCGATTAACTGATGTGCTCAAAACAAATCCTTATGCTAAATATATGAAGGATATCATTACTAATAAAAGAAAGATACCGGAAGCTGAAATTTCCACCATGCTTGCTAATTATACTTTTAAGGGTGGAATACCAAAGAAACTTGGAGACCCCGGAGTACCTACTATACCTTGCTCCATTAAAAAAAAATTATATTAAAACTGCTTTATGTGATCTTGGAGCCGGTGTTAGTGTTATGCCTCTCTCTTTATATCGTAGACTTGACTTGAATAAGTTGACACCTACCGAGATATCTTTGCAAATGGCTGATAAATCAACTGCTATACCTGTCGGTATTTGCAGTTGATTCCGATCTAAGCACCGAACAACGGTGCCTCCGTGTTCAACACACGTGCAACCTGGTGACGTCTCCCGCGCCTTGATCTAGCAAGGAGAGAGGGAGAGGTTGGGGAATACTCCGTCCAGCAGCAGCACGATGTCGTGGTAGTGGTGGAGGAGCGTGGCACTCTAGCAGGGCTTCGCCAAGCACTGCGAGAGACGAGGAGGGAGAGGGGTAGGGCTGCGCCAAGAGAGAGGGAGACTCGTGTCTCTGGCAGCCCCAAAACCCCCACTATATATAGGGGAAGGAGAGGGGGCGTCGGCCCCTCGGGGGGGGGGGGGAAGCGGCCCCCTTAGGGTTTCCAACTAGGGGGGCGCCCACCCCCTGGGGGGCAGTGGCCCCCTAGGGTTTCCAATCCAAGGCGGCTTGGGCCCTTGGGGGGCGCACCAGCCAACTAAGGGGCTGGTTCCCACCCAACTACAGCCCATTAGGTCCTTCGGGGCAGGTGGACCCCCAGAACCCCTTCGGTGGTCCTGGTACAATACCGATAAACCCCGAAACCTTTCCGGTGACTGAAACTGGACTTCCCATATATAAATCTTTACCTCCGGACCATTCCGGAACTCCTCGTGACGTTCGGGATCTCATCCGAGACTCTGAACAACATTCAGTAACCACGTACATCTATTCCCTATAACCCTAGTGTCATCGAACCTTAAGTGTGTAGACCCTACGGGTTCGGGAACTATCCAGACATGACCGAGACATCTCTCCGGCCAATAACCAACAGCGGGATCTGGATACCCATGTTGGCTCCCACATGTTCCACGATGATCTCATAGGATGAACCACGATGTCGAGGATTCAATCAATCCCGTATACGATTCCCTTTGTCTACCAGTATAGCACTTCCCCGAGATTCGGTCGTCGGTATACCGATACCTTGTTCAATCTCGTTACTGCAAGTCTCTTTACTCGTTCCGTAACACATCATCCCGTCACCAACCCCTTAGTCACATTGGGCTCATTACGATGATGTCTTACCGAGTGGGCCCAGAGATACCTCTCCGTCATAAGGAGTGACAAATCCCAGTCTCGATTCGTGCCAACCCAACAGATACTTTCGGAGATACCCATAGTGCACCTTTATAGCCACCCAATTATGTTGTGACGTTTGTCACACCCAAAGCATTCCTACGGTATCCGGGAGTTGCACAATCTCATGGTCTAAGGAAAAGATACCTGACATTAGAAAAGCTTTAGCATACGAACTACACGATCTTGTGCTAGGCTTACGATTGGGTCTTGTCCATCACATCATTCTCCTAATGATGTGATCCCGTTATCAACGACATCCAGTGTCCATGGTCAGGAAACCGTAACCATCTATTGATCAACGAGCTAGTCAACTAGAGGCTCACTAGGGACATGTTGTGGTCTATGTATTCACACATGTATTACCATTTCCGGATAACACAATTATAGCATGAACAATAGACAATTATCATGAACAAGGAAATATAATAACAACCAACACTAGAGTCAATATTCTAGTTACATTGTGATGAATCGAACACCCATAGAGTTCTGGTGTTGATCATGTTTTGCTCGTGGAAGAGTTTAGTCAACGGATCTGCGACATTCAGGTCCATATGCACTTTACAAATCTCTATGTCTCCATCTTGAACATTTGCACGAATGGAGTTGAAGCGACGCTTGATATGCCTGGTCTTCTTGTGAAACCTGGGCTCCTTGGCAAGGGCAATAGCTCCAGTGTTGTCACAGAAGAGAGTCATTGGGCCCGACGCATCAGGAATAACTCCTAGGTCGGTAATGAACTCCTGCATCCAGATTGCTTCATCCATTCAAAATATACACGTATGCGGTTTGTGACATGGAGTCATCCAGATCTGTGTCGAAACTAGCATCGACATAACCCTTTACGACGAGCTCTTCGTCACCTCCATAAATGAGAAACATATCCTTAGTCCTTTTCAGGTACTTCAGGTTATTCTTGATCGCTGTCCAGTGTTCCATGCTGGGATTACTTTGGTACCTTCCTACCAAACTAATGGCAAGGTTTACATCAGGTCTGGTACACAGCATGGCATACATAATAGACCCTATGGCCGAGGCATAGGGGATGACACTCATCTTTTCTCTATCTTCTGTCGTGGTCGGGCATTGAGTCGTGCTCAATCTCACACCTTGCAATACAGGCAAGAACCCCTTCTTGTACTGATCCATATTGAACTTCTTCAATATCTTGTCAAGGTACGTGCTTTGTGAAAGACCAATGAGGCGTCTCGATCTATATCTATATATATATCTTGAGCCTAATTTGTAAGCAGCTTCTCCAAGGTCCTTCATTGAAAAACACTTATTCAAGTAGGCGTTTATGCTTTCCAAGAGTTCTATATCATTTCCCATCAATAGTATGTCATCCACATATAATATGAGAAATGCTACAGAGCTCCCACTCACTTTCTTGTAAACACAGGCTTCTCCATAAGTCTGTGTAAACCCAAACACTTTGATCATCTCATCAAATCGAATGTTCCAACTCCGAGATGCTTGCACCAGCCCATAGATTGAGCGTTGGAGCTTGCACACCCTGTCAGCATTCTTAGGATCGACAAAACCTTCTGGCTGCATCATATACAGTTCTTCCTTAAGGAAACCATTAAGGAATGCTGTTTTGGCGTCCATTTGCCATATCTCATAATCATAGAACGCGGCAATTGCTAACATGATTCGGACAGACTTCAGCTTCGCTACGGGTGAGAAGGTCTCATCATAGTCAACCCCTTGAACTTGTCGATAACCCTTAGCGACAAGCCGAGCCTTATAGATGGTTACATTACCATCCGCGTCTGTCCTCTTCTTAAAGATCGATTTATTTTCTATGGCTCGCCGATCATCAGGCAAGTCATTCAAAGTCCATACTTCATTTTCATACATGGATCCTATCTCGGATTTCATGGCTTCAAGCCATTTGTCGGAATCCGGGCCCGCCATAGCTTCTTCATAGTTCGAAGGTTCATCATTGTCTAACAACATGATTTCCAGGACAGGGTTGTCGTACCACTCTGGTGCGGAACATGTCCTTGTGGACCTACGAAGTTCAGTAGCAACTTGATCTGAAGTTTCATGATCATCATCATTAACTTCCTCTCTAGTCGGTGCAGGCACCACAAAAACATTTTCTTGAGCTGCGCTACTCTCCGGTTCAAGAGGCAATACTTCATCAAGTTCTACTTTCCTCCCACTTACTTCTTTTGATAGAAACTCTTTCTCTAGAAAGGATCCATTCTTGGCAACAAAGATCTTGCCTTCGGATCTGAGGTAGAAGGTATACCCAATAGTTTCCTTAGGGTATCCTATGAAGACGCATTTTTCTGATTTGGGTTCGAGCTTTTCAGGTTGAAGTTTCTTGACATAAGCATTGCATCCCCAAACTTTCAGAAACGGCAGCTTAGGTTTCTTCCCAAACCATAATTCATATGGTGTCGTCTTAACGGATTTTGACGGAGCCCTATTTAAAGTGAACGCGGCAGTCTCTAAAGCATAACCCCAAAATGATAGCGGTAGGTCGGTAAGAGACATCATGGATTGCACCATATCCAATAGAGTGCGATTTCGATGTTCGGACACACCATTACGCTGAGGTGTTCCAAGAGGTGTGAGTTGTGAAACAATTCAACATTTCCTTAAGTGTGTGCCAAATTCGTGACTCAAATATTCTCCCCCACGATCTGATTGTAAGAACTTGATTTTCCTGTCACGTTGATTCTCAACCTCACTCTGAAATTCCTTGAACTTTTCAAAGATCTCAGACTTGTGTTTCATTAAGTAGACATACCCATATCTACTTAAGTCGTCAGTGAGAGTGAGAACATAACAATAACCACCGCGAGCCTCAACGCTCATTGGACCGCACACATCAGTATGTATGATTTCCAATAAGTTGGTTGCTCGATCCATTGTTCTGGAGAATGGAGTCTTGGTAATTTTGCCCATGAGGTATGGTTTGCACGTGTCAAATGATTTATAATCAAGAGACTCCAAAAGTCCATCTGCATGGAGTTTCTTCATGCGTTTGACACTAATGTGACCAAGGCGGCAATGCCACAAGTATGTGGGACTATCATTATCAACGTTACATATTTTGGCATTCACACTATGAATATGTGTAACATCACGTTCGAGATTCAATAAGAATAAACCATTGACCAGCGGGGCATGACCATAAAACATATCTCTCATATAAATAGAACAACCATTATTCTCAAATTTAAATGAGTAGCCATCTCGCATTAAACGAAATCCAGATACAATGTTCATGCTTAAAGCTAGTACTAAATAACAATTATTGAGGTTTAAAACTAATCCCATAGGTAAATGTAGAGGTAGCGTGCCGACGGTGATCACATCGACCTTGGAACCATTCCCAACGCGCATCGTCACCTTGTCCTTCGCCAGTCTCCCCTTATTATGCAGCTCCTGTTTTGAGTTACAAATATGAGCAACTGCACCGGTATCAAATACCCAGGAGCTACTTCAAGCGCTGGTTAGGTACACATCAATAACATGTATATCACATATACCTTTGGTATTGCCGGCCTTCTTATCCGCTAAGTACTTGGGGCAGTTCCGCTTCTAGTGACCGTTTCCCTTGCAATAAAAGCACTCAGTCTCAGGCTTGGGTCCATGCTTTGGCTTCTTCCCGGCAATTGGCTTACCGGGCGTGGCAACTCCCTTGCCATCCTTCTTGAAGTTCTTCTTACCCTTGCCTTTATTGAACTTAGTGGTTTTATTCACCATCAACACTTGATGTTCCTTTTTGATCTCCACCTCCGCTGATTTCAGCATTGAATATACCTCAGGAATGGTCTTTTCCATCCCCTGGATATTGAAGGTCATCACAAAGCTCTTGTAGCTAGGTGGGAGCAACCGAAGGATTCTGTCAATGACCGCATCATCCGGGAGATTAACTCCCAACTGAGATAAGCGGTTGTGCAACCCAGACATTTTGAGTATGTGCTCACTGACAGAACTATTCTCCTCCATCTTACAACTGTAGAACTTGTTGGAGACTTCATATCTCTCGACCCAGGCATGAGCTTGGAAAACTATTTTCAGCTCTTGGAACATCTCATATGCTCCGTGCTGCTCAAAACGCTTTTGGAGCCCCGTTTCTAAGCTGTAAAGCATGTCACACTGAACCAGGGAGTAATCATCACTACGCGACTACCAGGCGTTCATAACATCTTGAGTTGCTGGGAAAACAGGTGCATCACCTAGCGGTGCTTCAAGGACATATGCTTTCTTGGCAGCTATGAGGATAATCCTTAGGTTACAGACCCAGTCTGTGTAGTTGCTACCATCGTCTTTCAGCTTGGTTTTCTCTAGGAACGCGTTGAAGTTGAGGGCAACATTAGCGTGGGCCATTTGATCTACAAGACATATTGCAAAGTTTTAGACTATGTTCATGATAATTAAGTTCATCTAATCAAATTATTTAATGAACTCCCACTCAGATAGACATCCCTCTAGTCATCTAAGTGATACATGATCCGAGTCAACTAGGCCGTGTCTGATCATCACGTGAGACGGATTAGTCATCATCCGTGAACATCTTCATGTTGATCGTATCTTCTATACGACTCATGTTCGACCTTTCGGTCTTCCGTGTTCCGAGGCCATGTCTGTACATGCTAGGCTCGTCAAGTCAACCTAAGTGTATTGCATGTGTAAATCTAGCTTACACCCGTTGTATGCGAACGTTAGAACCTATCACACCCGATCATCACGTGGTGCTTCGGAACAACGAACCTTAGCAACGATGCACAGTTAGGGGGAACACAATTCTATATATTTTAATGAGGGGTCATCTTATTTATGCTACCATCGTTCTAAGAAAATAAGATGTAAAAACATGATAAACATCACATGCAATCAAATAGTGACATGATATGGCCAATATCATTTTGCTCCTTTTGATCTCCATCTTCGGGGCGCCATGATCATCATCGTGACCGGCATGACACCATGATCTCCATCATCGTGTCTTCATGAAGTTGTCTCGCCAACTATTACTTCTACTACTATAGCTAACGGTTAGCAATAAAGTAAAGTAATTACATGGCGTTTTCATTGACACGCAGGTCATACAATAAATTAAGACAACTCCTATGGCTCCTGCCAGTTGTCATACTCATCGACATGCAAGTCGTGATTCCTATTACAAGAACATGATCAATCTCATACATCACATATATGATTCATCACATCCTTTTGGCCATATCACATCACACGGCATATGCCGCAAGAACAAGTTAGATGTCCTCTAATTGTTGTTGCAAATTTTTACGTGGCTGCTATAGGTTTCTAGAAAGAACGTTTCTTACCTACGCCAAAACCACAATGTGATATGACAATTTCTATTTACCCTTCATAAGGACCCTTTTCATCGAATCCGATCTGACTAAAGTGGGAGAGACAGACACCTGCTAGCCACCTTATACAACTAGTGCATGTCAGTCGGTAGAACCTGTCTCGCGTAAGCGTACGTGTAAGGTCGGTCCGGGCCGCTTCATCCCACAATGCCGCCGAATAAAGATAAGACTAGTAACGCCAAGTAAATTGGCAAAATCGACGCCCACAACAATTTGTGTTCTACTCGTGCATAGAAACTACGCATAGACCTAGCTCATGATGCCACTGTTGGGGATCGTTGCGGAAATTAAAAAATTTCTACGCATCACCAAGATCAATCTATGGAGCTTACTAGCAAGGAGAGGGGAGTGCATATTCATACCTTTGAAGATCGCAATGCAGAAGCATTACAAGATCGCAGATGAAGGAGTCGTACTCGTAGCGATTCAGATCGCGGTTGATTCTGATCTAAGCACCGAACAACGGTGCCTCCGCGTTCAACACACGTGCAGCCCGGTGAAGTCTCCTGCGCCTTGATCCAGCAAGGAGAGAGGGAGAGGTTGGGGAAGACTCCATCCGGCAGCAACATGACACCGTGGTGGTGGTGGAGGAGCGTGGCACTTCAGCAGGGCTTCGCCAAGCACTGCGAGAGACGAGGAGGGAGAGGGGTAGGGCTGCACCAAGAGAGAGGGAGACTCATGTCTCTGGAAGCCCCAAAACCCCCACTATATATAGGGGAAGGGGAGGGGGCGCCGGCCCCTCGGGGGGCAGCGTCCCTCTTAGGGTTTCCAACAAGGGGGCGCCCGCCCACGGGGGGGGGGCAGCGCCCCCCTAGGGTTTCCAACCCTAGGCGCCTTGGGTCCTTGGGGGGGGGGCGCACCAGACCACTAAGGGGCTGGTTCCCACCCAACTACAGCCCATTAGGTCCTTCGGGGCAAGGTGGACCCCCGGAACCCCTTCTGTGGTCCCGGTACAATACCGATAAACCCCGAAACCTTTCCGGTGACTGAAACTGGACTTCCCATATATAAATCTTTACCTCCGGAACTCCTCATGATGTCCAGGATCTCATCAGGGACTCCGAACAACATTCGGTAACCACATACATCTATTCCCTATAACCCTAGTGTCATCGAACCTTAAGTGTGTAGACCCTACGGGTTCGGGAACTATGCAGACATGACCGAGACATCTCTCAGGCCAATAACAAACAGCGGGATCTGGATACCCATGTTGGCTCCCACATGTTCCACGATGATCTCATCAGATGAACCACGATGTCATGGATTCAATCAATCCCGTATATGATTCCCTTTGTCTACGGGTATAGCACTTGCCCGAGATTCGATCGTCGGTATACCGATACCTTGTTCAATCTCGTTACGGCAAGTCTCTTTACTCGTTCCGTAACACATCATCCCGTGACCAACACCTTAGTCACATTGAGCTCATTACGATGATGTCTTACTGAGTGGGCCCAGAGATACCTCTCCATCATACAAAGTGACAAATCCCAGTCTCGATTCATGCCAATCCAACAGATACTTTCGGAGATACCCGTAGTGCACCCTTATAGCCACCCAGTTACGTTGTGACATTTGGCACACCCAAAGCATTCCTACGGTATCCAGGAGTTGCACAATCTCATGGTCTAAGGAAAAGATACTTGACATTAGAAAAGATTTAGCATACAAACTACACGATCTTGTGCTAGGCTTAGGATTGGGTCTTGTCCATCACATCATTCTCCTAATGATGTGATCCCATTATCAACGACATCCAATGTCCATGGTCAGGAAACCATAACCATCTATTGATCAACAAGCTAGTCAACTAGAGGCTCACTAGGGACATGTTGTGGTCTATGTATTCACACATGTATTACGATTTCCAGATAACACAATTATAGCATGAACAATAGACAATTATCATGAACAAGGAAATATAATAATAACCATTTTATTATTTCCTCTAGGGCATATTTCCAGCATGGTGCATCATGCTGGATCTTTTCTACCATGAATTACAATGTTTAGTCGCTGCCTGAACTTCAGAGGTGCTCTGCATTTATGTTTTACGGTCTCAGAAAGGGCTAGCGAGATACCACTATTGTCATATTATATCATGGTTGTTTTGACAGCGTGTTGTTGTTTGAGATATCTTATTATTGCTTGCTAGTTGATTATGTCATTGATCTGAGTTAATATAATTTTTAAGAGTTATTGTTGACATGGTTAGTTATAATTGTTGGGGAACATAGCATGAAATTTCAAAAAAATTCCTACGATTACGCAAGATCTATCTAGGAGATGCATAGCAACGAGAGGGGAAGAGTGTGTCCATGTACCCTCGTAGACCGAAAGCGGAAGCGTTAGCTTAACGCGATTGATGTAGTCGAACGTCTTCTCGATTCAACCAATCAAGCACCGAACGTACGACACCTCCGAGTTCTGCACACGTTCAGCTCGACGACGTCCCTCGAACTCTTGATCCAGCAAAGTGTCGAGGGAGAGTATCGTTAGCACGACGGTGTGGTGACGGTGATGGTGAAGTGATCCATGCAGGGCTTCGCCTAAGCAGTACAGCAATATGACCGGAGGAGCAAACTGTGGAGGGGGCGCCGCACATAGCTTGGAACAATTGATGTGTGTTAGAGGCGCCCCCGCCCCCGTATATATAGGAGGGAGAGGGGAGGAGGTCGGCCTGGGTGCGCCCCTAGTGGGAGGAGTCCCACTTGGGCTCCTAGTCCAATTCGCCCCCCTTTCCTTTTACCGGAAGGGGAAAGGGGGAAGGAGAGAGAGGAGGAGAAGGAAAGGGGGTGCCGCCCCCTCCCCTTGTCCAATTTGGACTCCTCCCTTGGGGGGGGCACCCCTTGTGGGCTGGTTTGCCTCCCTCCTATGGCCCATATGGCCCATATCTTCCGTCGGGGTGTTCTGGTAACCCCCCGGTACTCCGATATGTACCCGATACATTCCGAAACACTCCTGGTGTCCAAATACTATCGTCCAATATATCAATCTTTACCTCTCAACCATTTCGAGACTCCCCATCATGTCTGTGATCTCATCTGGGACTCCGGACAATCTCCGGTCACCAAAACACATAACTCATAATACAAATCATCATCGAACGTTAAGCGTGCGGACCCTACGGGTTCAAGAACTATGTAGACATGACCGAGACACATCTCCGGTCAGTAACCAATAGCGGAGCCTATATGCTCATATTGGTTCCTACATATTCTACGAAGATCTTAATCAGTCAAACCATAATGACAACATATGTCATTCCCTTTGTCATCGGTATGTTACTTGCCCGAGATTCGATCGTCGGTATCTTCATACCTAGTTCAATCTCGTTACCCGCAAGTCTCTTTACTCGTTCCATAATGCATCATCTCGTAACTAACTCATTAGTCATATCACTTGCAAGGCTTATCATGATGTGCATTACCGAGAGGGCCCAGAGATACCTCTCCGATACTCGGAGTGACAAATCGTAATCTCGATCTATGCCAACCCAACAAGCACCTTTGGAGATACCTGTAGAGCATCTTCGTAATCACCCAGTTACGTTATGACGTTTCATAGCACACAAGGTAGTCCTCCGGTATTCGGGAGTTGCATTATCTCATAGTCAAAGGAATATGTATAAGTCATGTAGAAAGCAATAGCAATAAAACTTAAAGATCATTATGCTAAGCTAATAGTTGGGTCTTGTCCATCACATCATTCTCCTAATGATGTGATCTCGTTCATCAAATGACAACACATGTCTATTGTTAGGAAACTTAACTTTCTTTAATTAACGAGCTAGTCTAGTAGAGGCATACTAGTGACACTGTGTTTTGTCTATGTATCCACACATGTATCAAGTTTCCGGTTAATACAATTCTAGCATGACTAATAAACATTTATCATGATATAAGGAAATATAAATAACAACTTTATTATTGCCTCTAGGACTGTAGCAACCAGACCTCAAACGGTCCAATCTCTGTGCTCAGGTGTCATCCCTGGATCAGTAATGCTAACACCACAGAGTACTTGAAGGATTTATAGCAGAGTAGCAATCACACACTTATTACATCGAGAATCTCCAAAGAGAGCTTAATACAACAATATTGGCTTAAGGCCATTTAAAAATGATAACAACGGAAGGCTTGGAAGATAAGCGAGTCCATCAACTCCAATGACATCACTGAGTATAAAACCACGACCTAAAGGCACCTTAATCGTCGTCTGAAAAGTCTGCAACATTATTGTTGCAGCCCGAAACGGGTCAGCACATGGAATATGCTGGCAATGTAACACATAGAGAGTAATGGAATGAAATAGTCTATACCATATGCATATATGGCTGGTGGAAAGCTCTATGTTTATAGTTTTGCGTAAAGCCAATATTTCCCTACTGCAAAGGAATAGATTTTATTTAACTATCATGGTAGTTGTTAAACATCGAGAATGGTTGACAGCATTCTCAATCCCAATTAAGCATCATCATTAATCAAAACCCGACAAAATTAATTTTAGAGTAACATGTTGAGATTCACATGATAATCCAGGTACTAGATACTCAAGATGTCCATAACCGGGGACAAGGCTAACCATGATTAGTTTATACACTCTGCAGAGGTTTGCGCACTTTTCCCCACAAGACTCGATCTCCTCTGTTGGATTTCCCGCACTACAGGGTGTTTGGGAAACGGATGACCGAGACATAGTCTTTCAGAGGCGCTAGCACCTTACGATCGGGTAGACCGTACCACCTACATCCCCTACATCTGCTAGTCTACCACTGTAAGAGTTCGCACGACTTGTTCAACTATGCTAGAGCCCATAGTAGCTTGTGGCTGCACACGGAAGTTTCCATTATGAATAATCTCATGATCCCTTTGAGCCTGGGTGGCGGTCCGAAGAAAAATAGGCAATCGCTGGAATACCCAGGTGCCTCAATCCAGCCAGATGTGTGTTTAAATTGCCACCTTAGATAAACCTTTAATTAACAATCTCACATATGTCATGGATACACTCACCCAATCCACGTCTACTAGCACAACATGGCATAATAAGCAAACATAGAAGTAACTCCCAAAGGTTTGATAATAAACAGGTAATAGGTTCTACCTCAACTACTCCCCAAACCCACAATTTAATTAGATCCTAATCATGCAATGTGTGAGGATTGATCTAATGCAATAAAACTGCGTAGTAGGAGGTATGATCAAAGTGTTACTTGCCTTGCTGATGATCCAGGAAACCTAGCGATTCGAAGTAGAAAGCGGCGCACTCCGGATACTCTATCGCAAACAAACAAGCATACAATCAGTACTCAACTAATGCACAGGTAAAACTCGAATAAGAGATCTAACCAGAAATTTCAACTTAAGAACTCCGGTTGGCAAAAAGAATCAAAACGAACGAAGCAACAAAAGACAAACGGCAAAAGAAACAAGCTTCGTTTACTATTCTGGATCTAGGGCAATTTTTACAGTGGCATAAACTTGTTTGAGTTGGTTAAACGGAAAGAGGGTTTCAAGACGAAACTCCAGGCTTTGAATCGCCTGATTCCGATGAACGAGCGAAAAATTAAACTAAAACGAACATCAGATCAGGGATCGCGATTAGAAAAACCGCGGATTTAATCCGAGAAAAAGGAAAACGGCGAACAGGTTAACGAACGAACGTTCATTAACAGGAACTAAACGAAAAAAACGTGTTTGTTAAAATGAACGGACGAGCGGGCGCTTGCCAAATAAATAAACCGGAGAAAAACCGATTTTTTTAAAAAAAACAAAAACTAGGGTTTTCAAAAAAACCGAAACGGCTTTTTCTCAAAAACCGGCCGGCGGCTACCTCGGCGACGGCGCTCCGGCGAGGCTCCAGCAGGGCGGCGGGTGGCGTGAGGCGGCGGCAGGCGGCGTGCGGCAGCGGCGGCCCGGGCTGCGGTGCGGGGTGGCGGGGTGAGGAGAGGGCGGCGGCGGGGAGGCTATTTAAGAGAGGGAGGGGGCTGACTTGGGGAGGGGGTCGGGCGCCGGCGAGGCGGCTCCGGCTCGGACTCCTCCCGAGTCCGGCGGCTCCTCAAGCGGGAGGCGGCGGCGGCTGGGCCGGCCTGGCTCGGCTGGGCCCTTGGCCCAGTCGGGCGCGGTTTTTTTAAACAATTTCACTGCGCCTAAAAAGAATTCTAGAAAAATAAATAAAAATCTAAAAATGCCAAAATAAATTTTCTTCGTCTAAATAAAATATTTAGAACAGGATGAACATTTTTTGGCTCTAAATACAATTTTTTTGAAAACATGCAATTTTTCCTAAATTCTAATAAAACCAAATAAAATCTTATTTGATTTTTTATAAATCCTCCATATTTCTTTATTTTGGGAAAGTCATTTTATTCCCTCTCTCATAATTTTTATAATAGAAATAATTTAAGATGAAATAAATAAAATCAAATGATCCTATTTTCAAATTTGAGACAACTCAAATATGAAAATAACGAAATCCCCAACTCTCTCCGAGGGTCCTTGAGTTGCGTGAAATTTCTAGGATCAACCAAAATGCAATAAATATGATATGCAATAATGATCTATTGTATAACATTCCAAATTGAAAATTTGGGATGTTACAAGGACATATTTCCTTCAGTCTCCCACTTGCACTAGAGTCAATAATCTAGAATACATTGTAATGATTCTAACACCCATGGAGTCTTGGTGCTGATCATGTTTTTCTCATGGAAGAGGCTTAGTCAATGGGTCTGCCACATTCAGAACCGTATGTATTTTGCAAATCTCTATGTCTCCCTCCTTGACTTGATCACCGATGAAGTTCAAGTATCTCTTGATGTGTTTGGTTCTCTTGTGAAATCTGGATTCCTTCGCCAAGGCAATTGCTGCAGTATTGTCACAAAAGATTTTCATTGGACCTGATGCACTAGGTATTACACCTAGATCAGATATGAACTCATTCATCCAGACTCCTTCATTCGATTCTTCCGAAGCAGCTATGTACTCCGCTTCACACGTAGATCCTGCCATGACGCTTTGCTTGGAACTGCACCAACTGACAGCTTCACCATTCAATATAAATATGTATCCGGTTTGTGACTTAGAGTCATCCGGATCAGTGTCAAAGCTAGCATCGACATAACCATTTATGATGAGCTCTTTGTCACCCCAATAAACGAGAAACATATCCCTCGTCCTTTTCAGGCACTTCATGATGTTCTTGACCACTGTCCAGTGATCCACTCCTGGATTACTTTGGTACCTCCCTGCTAGACTTATAGCAAGGCACACATCAGGTCTGGTACACAGCATTGCATACATGATAGAACCAATGGCTAAGGCATAGGGAATGACTTTCATTTTCTCTCTATCTTCTGTAGTGGTCGGGCATTGAGTCCGACTCAACTTCACACCTTGTAACACAAGCAAGAACCCTTTCTTTGACTGATCCATTTTGAACTTCTTCAAAACTTTATCAAGGTATGTGCTTTGTGAAATTCCAATTAAGCGTCTTGATCTATCTCTATAGATCTTTATGTCCAATATATAAGCAGCTTCACCGAGGTCTTTCATTGAAAAACTCTTATTCAAGTATCCTTTTATGCTACCCAGAAATTCTATATCATTTCCAATCAACAATATGTCATCCACATATAATATTAGAAATGCTACAGAGCTCCCACTCACTTTCTTGTAAATACAGGCTTCTCCAAAAGTCTGTATAAAACCATATGCTTTGATCACTTCATCAAAGCGTATATTCCAACTCCGAGATGCTTGCACCAGTCCATAAATGGATCGCTGGAGCTTACACACTTTGTTAGCACCTTTAGGATCGACAAAACCTTCTGGTTGCATCATATACAAATCTTCTTTAAGAAATCCATTAAGGAATGTAGTTTTGATGTCCATTTGCCAGATTTTATAATCATAGAATGCGGCAATTGCTAACACGATTCAGACAGACTTAAGCATCGCTGCGGGTGAGAAGGTCTCATCGTAGTCAACTCCTTGAACTTGTCAAAAACCTTTCGCAACAAGTCAAGCTTTGTAGACAGAAAAGTTACCATCAACGTCAGTCTTCTTCTTGAAGATCCATTTATTCTCTATGGCTTGCCGATCATAGGGCAAGTCAACCAAAGTCCACACTTTGTTCTCATACATGGATCCCATCTCAGATTTCATGGCCTCAAGCCATTTCATGGAATCTGGGCTCATCATCGCTTCCTTATAGTTCGTAGGTTCGTCATGGTCTAGTGACATGACTTCCAGAACAGGATAACCATACCACTCTCGTACGGAACATACTCTGGTTGACCTATGAGGTTCGGTAGTAACTTGATCTGAAGTTTCATGATCATCATCATTAACTTCCTCACTAGTTGGTGTAAGCATCACGGGAACGGTTTTCTGTGATGAGCTACTTTCCAATTCGAGAGAAGGTACAATTACCTCATCAAGTTCTACTTTCCTCCCACTCACTTCCTTCGACAGAAACTCCTTCTCTAGGAAGGATCCATTATTAGCAAAAAAATATCTTGCCTTCGGATCTGTGATAGAAGGTGTACCCAATAGTTTATTTTGGGTATCCTATGAACACACACTTATCCGATTTGGGTTCGAGCTTATCAAGCTGAAGCTTGTTCACATAAGCATCGCAACCCCAAACTTTAAGAAACGACAACTTAGGTTTTTTGCCAAACCACAGTTTATGCGGTGTCGTCTCAACAGATTTAGATGGTGCCCTATTTAACATGAATGCATCTGTCTCTAACGCATAACCCCAAAACAATAGTGGTAAATCGGTAAGAGACATCATAGATCGCACCATATATAATAAAGTACGGTTACGACGTGTGGACACACCATTACGCTGGGGTGTTCTAGGTGGCGTGAGTTGTGAAACTATTCCACATTATTTTAAATGAAGAGGAAACTCATAACTCAAATATTTGCCTCCGTGATCAGATCGTAGAAACTTTATTTTCTTGTTACAATGACTTTCCACTTCACTCTGAAATTCTTTAAACTTTTCAAATGTTTCGGACTTGTGTTTCATTATGTAGATATACCCATATCTGCTCAAATCATCTATGAAGGTCAGAAAATAACGATACCCGCCGCGAGGCTCAACACTCATCGGACCGCATACATCGGTATGTATTATTTCCAAGAAGTCAGTGGCTCACTCCATTGTTCCGGAGAATGGAGTCTTAGTCATCTTGCCCATGAAGCATGGTTCACAAGCATCAAATGATTCATAATCAAGTGATTCCAATAGTCCATCCGCATGGAGTTTCTTCATGCGCTTTACACCAATATGACCTAAACGGAAGTGCCACAAATATGTTGCACTACCATTTATCAACTTTGCATCTTTTGGCATCAATATTATGAATATGTGTATCACCATGATCGAGATTCAACAAAAATTGACCACTCTTCAAGGGTGCATGACCATAAAAGACATTACGCATATAAATAGAACAGCCATTATTCTATGATTTAATTGAATAACCGTCTCGCATCAAACAATATCCATATATAATGTTCATGCTCAACGCTGGCACCAAATAACAATTATTCAGGTCTAAAACTAATCCCGGAGGTAGATATAGAGGTAGCGTGCCGAGGGCGATCACATCGACCATGGAACCATTCCCGACGCGCATCGTCACCTCGTCCTTAGCCAATCTTCCTTTAATCTGTAGCCCCTGTTTTGAGTTGCAAATATGAGCAATAGAACCAGTATCAAATACCCAGGCGCTACTACGAGTGTAGCGACCAGACCTCAACTAGTCTGATCTCAGTGCATCAGTGTCATTCCTGGATCGGTAATGCTGACACGCACAGTACTTGAAGGATTTATAACAGAGTGGCAATCACACACTTATTACATCGAATGTCTCAAAAGAGAACTTATTACAATAAATATGGCTTAAGGCCATCTAATAACGATAACAGCGGAAGGCTTGGAAGATAAGTGAGTCCATCAACTCCAACGGCATCACTGAGTATAGAACGACGACCTAAAGGCACCTTACTTGTCGTCTGAAATGTCTGCAACATGAATGTTGCAGCCCGAAAACGGGTCAGCACATGGAATATGCTGGCAATGTAACACATAGAGAGTAATGAAACATTAAGGCTATACTACATGCATATTTGGCTGGTAGAAAGCTCTATGGTTATAGTTTTGCGTAAAGCCAATTTCTCCCTACTGCAAAGGAATAAATTTTATTTAACTATCATGGTAGTCGTTAAACATTGAGAGTGTAGACACCCTCTCAATCCCAATTAAGCATCATCATTAAAACCCAACAATATTAATTAAAGTAACATGATGAAATTCACATGATAACCCAAGTACTAGATACTCAAGTTGTCCATAACCGGGGACATGGCTAACCATGATTAGTTTATACACTCTACAGAGGTTTGCGCACTTCTCCCCACAAGACTCGATCTCCTCCGTTGGGATTCTCACACTACATGATGTTTGAGAAACGGATGACCGAGACATAGTCTTTCAGAAGCACTAGCACCTTATGAACGGGTAGACCGTACCAATCTACATCCCCTACATCTGCTAGTCTACCACTGTAAGAGTTCGCACGACTTAGTCAACTATGCTAGAGCCCATAGTAGCTTGTGGCTGCACACAGAAGTTTCTAGTATGAATAATCTCATGATCCCTTTGAGCCTGGGTGGCGGTCCATAAAGAAAAACAGGCAATCGCTGGAATACCCAGGTGCCTCAATCCACCCAGATGTGTGTTTAAGTTGCCACCTTAGATAAACCATTAATTTAACAATCTCACATCTGTCATGGATACACTCACCCAATCCACGTCTACTAGCATAGCATGGCAATATAAGCAACGCGTAGAAGTAACTCCCAAAGGTTTGATAATAAAACAGGTAATAGGTACTACCTCATCTACTTCCCCAAACCCACAATTTAATTAGATCCTATTCATGCAATGTTTGAGGATTGATCTAATGCAATAAAAACTGGGTAGTAGGAGGTATGATCAAAGTGTTACTTGCCTTGCTGATAATCCGCGAAACCTAGAGATTCAAAGTTGTAAGCGGCGCACTCCGGGTACTCTATCGCAAACAAACAAGCATACAATAAGTACTCAACTAATGCACAGGTAAAACTCAAATAAGAAATCTAACCAGAAAGTTCAACTTAAGAACTCCGGTTTGCAAAAAGAATCAAAACGAACGAAGCAACGAAGTCAAACGGCGAAAGAAACAAGCTTCGTTTACTAATCTGGATCTAGGTCAAATTTTACAGAAGCAAAAACTTGTTTGAGTTGGTTAAACAAAAAGAGGGTTTCGAGACGAAACTCCAGGCGCTTGAATTGCCTGATTCCGATAAACGAGCGAAAAGTTATACTAGAACGAAAATCGGGTCTGAAATCGTGATCAGAAATAATCGCGGAAAATCCGAGAAAAAAAACGACGAACAGATTAACGAACGAACGTTCGTTTTCTGTAACTAAACGGTGAACGTGTTCGTTAAAACGAACGAATGAGCGAACGCTCGCTAAATAAACTAAACCAAAAAATAAACTGATCTAAATAAAAAAACGAATCTAAAAAAACTGAACGAAAAACCGAACGGTTTTCTAGGGACAACCGACGGCGGCGGCGGGTTCAACCTCCGGCGAGGCGGCGGCGGGTTCAACCTCCGGCGAGGCGGCGGGGTCCGGTGGCGGGGCGGCGGCGACTCCGGCGTGGGGCGGCGGCGGCACGGGGCGGTGGGGCGGCGGCGTCCGGCAGCGGCGGCGCGGGGTGGTGGGGCGGCGGCGGCGGCATGGGCACGCGGCGTCGGCGGCGGCTTCCGGCGGCGGCGGCGCGGGGCGGTGGCGGCAGCGGCTTAGGGCGGCTAGGGTTAGGGTTAGGCGCGGGGTGGGCTTACGGGCTCGGGGTCGGCTCCTTATAAGGGCCGGCCCGAAGAGTCCTGGCCGAAACTGGCTCTAAGTCAGTTGCGCGTTTTTTTAATAATTACGCACAGAAAAACAAATAAAAGAAATACTAAACAAACTCCAAAAATCCTGAAATAAATTTTCCCCGACTTCTAAAATCAAGCCGAACAGGATGAACATTTATTTGGGGCCTAAATGCAATTTTGAAAAACACGCATTTTTCCTAAATTCAAATAAAATAGCAAATAACTCCAAAATAAAATCTTATTTGATTTTTTTATTAAATCCTCAATATTTCTTTATTTTGGGAAAGTCATTTTATTCCCTCTCTCATATTTAAAGATAAAATAAATAAAATCAAGTGATCCTATTTTAAAATTTTGAGAGAACTCAAATATGAAAATAACGAAATCCTTAACTCTCTCCGAGGGTCCTTGAGTTGCGTAGAATTTCTAGGATCAACCAAAAGCAAAATAAAATATGATATGCAGTGATGATCTAATGTATAACATTCCAAATTGAAAATTTGGGATGTTACAAACCTGCCCCCCTTAAGATGATGGCTAGAAAATAGGTGAGGTGGTCCTTTAGCAGTTCTTCCTCTCGCTCTCAGGTGACTTCATCCTTGGTGTGGTGGCTCCACTGAACTTTGCAAAACTTGATAACCTTGTTGCAGGTGACTCGGCTGGCATACTCAAGAATCTTAACTGGTTTCTCCTCATAGGTCAAATCACTGTCCAACTGAATCGCTTCTAGCGGCACTGTATCTCTCAGCGATATATCACCATCTCTGCGTGGCACTTCTTCAACTGGGAAACGTGGAATACGTCGTGAACTCCTGACAATCCTTCGGGCAATTCCAACTTGTAGGCTACTTCTCCCATACGCTCCAAAACCTTGTATGGTCCTACAAAACGTGGCGCTAACTTTCCCTTAACTCCAAAACGCTTAACTCCTCGAAGTGGAGATACTCGAAGATAAACTCGGTCTCCGACTTCGTAAACTGTCTCCTTGTGTTTAGAATCTGCGTAGCTCTTCTGCTTGGACTGGGCTACCTTGAGCCTATCGCAAATCAATTTCACCTTCTGTTCAGACTCCTTAATTAAATCTGGTCCAAACAACTGGAGGTCTCCAACTTCATCCCACGACAATGGGGTCCTGCACCTCCTTCCGTACTATAACATCCCAAATTTTTAATTTGGAATGTTATACACTAGATCATCATTTCATATCATACTTTATTTGCTTTTGGTTTGATCCTAGAAATTCTACGCAACTCAAGGACCCACGGAGAGAGTTGGGGATTTTGTTATTTTCATATTTGAGTTTTCTCAAATTTTGAGAATAGGATCATTTGATTTTAATTATTTTATCATCAATTATTTCTATTACAAAAATATGAGAGAGGGAATAAAATAACTTTCCCAAAATAAAGAAATATTGAGGATTTAATAATAAAATCAAATAAGATTTTATTTCGGAGTTTTATGTTATTTTATTTAAATTTTGGAAAAATGCGCGTTTTTCAAAATTGCATTGCATTTAGGCCCCAAATAAATGTTCATCTTGTGCGGCTTGATTTTAGAAGCCGGGGAAAATTTATTTCGGGATTTTTGGAGTCCGTTTAGTATTTCTTTTATTTCTTTTTCTCCGTGAATTATTTAAAAAAAACGCAACCGACCTACGGGCCGTGTCCGACCCGGACACTAGGCCCGTCCAGGCTTTATAAGCCGGGGAGCCCAGCCCAGGACCTCCCAAACCCTAGCGCCCCAGCCCCGCCGTCCTAGCGCCGCCGCCGTCTTCCCCGCCGCCCTAGCGCCGCCGCCGACCGCCACGCCACCGCCCCGCGCCGCCGCCGACCGCCTCCCCCGCCGCCCCGCGCCCCCGCCGCCCCGCGCCGCCGCCGACCGCTGCCCCCCGCCGGATCCGTCACCGGAGTTGCCGGAGGTAGTTTTTTTAGTCGCCGGTTTTTCTCGAAAAACCGTTTGGTTTTTTCGACGGTTTTGTTCGTTTTTTTAGTTTCGGTTTTTTTAAATAGATCGGTTTTTCCGATTTATTTAAATAGCGAGCGTTCGTTCGTTCGTTCATTCTAGCGAACGTTCGTCGTTTTTTTCTTTTCTCGGATTAAATCCGTGATTTTTCTGATCGCGATTTTTGATCCGATTTTCATTTTAGTATAACTTTTCGCTCGTTTATCGGAATCAGGCGATTCAAGCGCCTGGAGTTTCGTCTCGAAACCCTCTATCCGTTTAACCAACTCAAACAAGTTTTTGCTTGTGTAAAAATTGACTTAGATCCAGATTAGTAGAACGAAGTTTGTTTTCTTTCGCCGTTTGACTTTCGTTGCTTCGTTTGATTTGATTTTTTTTGCAAACCGGAGTTCTTGAGTTGAACCTTCTGGTTAGATCTCTTATTTGAGTTTTACCTGTGCATTAGTTGAGTACTTATTGTACGCTTGTTTGTTTGTCTGTGATAGAATACCCGGAGTGCGCCGCCTGTTACTTCGAATCTCTAGGTTTCGCGGATCATCAGCAAGGCAAGTAACACTTTGATCATACCTCCTACTACCCAGTTTTATTGCATTAGATCAATCCTCAAACATTGCATGATTAGGATCAAATTAAATGGCGGGTTTGGGAAGTAGTTGAGGTAGTACCTATTAGCTGTTTATTTTTCAAACCTCTGGGAGTTACTTCTACGTTTGCTTACTATTGCTATGGTATGCTAGTAGACGTGGATTGGGTGAGTGATATCCATGACAGATGTGAGTTTGTTAATTAATGGTTTATCTAAGGTGGCAACTTAAACACACATGTGGGTGGATTGAGGTACCTGGGTATTTCAGGATTTGCCTATTTTCTTTTGGACCGCCACCCAGGCCCACAGGGATCATGAGATTTTTCATACTAGAAACTTCCGTGTGCAGCCACAAGCTATTATGGGCTCTAGCATAGTTGATTAAGTCATGCGAACTCTTACAGGGTAGACTAGCAGATGTAGGGGAAAGTAGGTGTAACGGTCTATCCATCGTAAGGTGCTAGCGCTTCTGAAAGACTATGTCTCGGTCATCCATTTCTCAAACAGCATGTAGTGCGAGAAACCAAACGGAGGCGATCGAGTCTTGTGGGGAAAAGTGCGCAAACCTCTGCAGAGTGTATAAACTAATCATGGTTAGCCGTGTCCCCAGTTATGGACATCTTGAGTATCTAGTACCTCGATTATCATGTGAATCTCAACATGTTACTCTAAAATTAATTTTGTCGGGTTTTGATTAATGATGATGCTTAATTGGGATTGAGAATGCTGTCAACCATTCTCAATGTTTAACAACTGCCATGATAGTTAAATGAAATCTATTCCTTTGCAGTAGGGAAAAATTGGCTACGCAAAACTGTAAACATAGAGCTTTCCACCAGCCATATATGCATATGGTATAGACTATTTCATTCCATTACTCTCTATGTGTTACATTGCCAGCATATTCCATGTGCTGACCTGTTTCGGGCTGCAACAATAATGTTGCAGACTTTTCAGACGACGATTAAGGTGCCTTTAGGTCGTGGTTTTATACTCAGTGATGTCGTTGGAGTTGATGGACTCGCTTATCTTCCAAGCCTTCCGTTTGAGGTCTGGTCGCTACAAAGATGGTATCAGAGCACACGCTGACTGTAGGACACGACCACTAAGCTAAAGACCTAGATCACTACTCACTCTCTTCTCTTTTGACCTCTCATCTTTTCTACTCTTTAGGATGGCGGATGCAAGGAACAAGTTCACGCAACCGGAAGAAGATACACCCTTTGGACGTCACTTGAAGGAAGTCACTAGATACCTGAACATAGGAGTACCAAGCTTCACCAGAACCTACAACGCCACTTTACCTGAAGAAGAGAGCTGGATGATTCAAGTTCAAGTTCCAGGAAGGACGTTCATGCCAGTCACTGAGCCCATAGAGTTTTCTTTTGATGCACCAACTTGGAGTCTTGGAAAGAGCATGGCAGCTCACATCGCCATGGGACGCATTAGAGAAGTCTACCGCAATGATCTCAAGGATACTATCTACCAGATTTGTGGGCGCCGAGATGAGCACTGGGAGATGATCAGCACCAAAAAGGATAGATCAATTGCAGCTTTTATCCAGGAATTAAACCAGCACATTCGACGTCAGGAGAACCAGATGTGCGCCGACATGATAGACCTGACGAAGGCAAGGACAAGAATCAAGGAACTGGAGGAAGAACTCAAAACTACACGTGAAGATTATGAAGAGGAAATAGAAGTATTAGTGGAGAAGAATGACGATCTGATTAAGAAGATCGGAATATTCATGGGAGGCCCTACACCAGTAGATGAAGACGAAGAACCCAAGGAGATTCGCCCGGAAGACTACATCATCATCGACGACACCGACTCGGATCCAGATGATAGCGATGATGACTATGTTGATGAAGCCGGAGCAGATATCATGGAGTCTGCAACCGAAGAATATTTCTAGTAGACCACCTCATCAGTAGTCGTAGTCCACCATGTAAATACAGTAGTCCGAGCACTTTTGCGATAGTTAGATCGATTGTATGCCCTTGGTTGATTGAATGAAGTGAATTGTTTGCTTTTGCCTCATGTGCATATGGGTAGTGTTTTCTCTTTAGACCCCCTCTATTCTTAAATCTCATCTTTTCTAAACCCTCAGATGCCTCCGAGACGAGACCCCGGATTTACCTTCCCGCCGGAGCTCACCCAGTTGATCCAGCAGCAGAACACATTGATGAAGTTGCTAGTCCAGAATCAGAATCAAGGGAACAACAACAACAACCCACCACCACCACCACCTGTTGATCACTTAGCCTGTTTTCTTAGGCTGAATCCACCGGTGTTTTCCTGTAGCATCGAGCCAATAGTAGCAGATGATTGGCTCCGCAAGACAGCTGGAGAGTTGACCACAGCAGGATGCACGGATGCGGAAAAGGTGAAGTTTGCCGCACATCAGCTTGAAGGACCCGCAGCATCATGGTGGGAGAATTTCACAGCCACTTTCCCTGTCGACACTGTCATATGGGACCAGTTTCAGCAGGCTTTTCGAATTGCCCATGTTTCAGCAGGAGCCATGGCCTTGAAGAAGCGAGAGTTTCGCAACTTGCGCCAAGGAGGACAGACAGTTGGCCAGTATATGGAGGACTTTAGTAAATTAGCACGTTATGCCCCAGATGACGTTGCTACGGATGCAGCTAAGCAGGAGAAGTTTCTGGAAGGACTGAATGATGATTTGAACATGCAGTTGATGGTAGCAACCTTCAACAACTACCAGGAGTTGGTAGATCGTGCTCTTATGATTGAAGGGAAGCAACATTGAAAATCGCAAGAAGAAGTATGCACAAGGAAAGTACAATTCAGGAGCTCAGCAGAAGCCACTATTTACCCCTAGACTAGGAGGACATTTTCAGCATACCCATGGAGGAGGTAGCTCGCACAATCACAATGGCACCAAGAATGGTAATGGTAATGGAGGAAGCAACGGCCAGAACCGTACCAACCCATCAACCCCAGCCAAGAAAGACCTGGGCCAAGTCACTTCCTTTAAGTGTCAGAAGACCGGACATTATGCCAATGAATGTCCTGAAGTCCAGAATGGCAATGGAAGCTCTGGGAAGAAGCCGAACCCTTTCAACAGGGGACATGTGAACCACGTTAACGTGGAGGAGGTTGAAGAGCAGCCGGATGCAGTAATAGGTAAGTTTTTGGTTAAATCATTTACTGCACTCATTCTTTTTGATACTGGTGCATCCCATTCATACATATCAAGGGGATTTGTGGATAAGTATAACCTGCCCACTAAGATTCATAGAACACCTATGCTAGTAAGCTCACCAGGAGCGGAGTATATGGCCAGTCAAGGATGTTTCCAAGTGCCATTAAGTATAGGAAGGCATGTTTTCCCAACGGATTTAATCATTCTGGAATCCCAAGGTTTGGATGTAATTCTCGGTATGGATTGGCTGTCGATGTATGGGGGAAACATCGATTGCACCAGTAAGACAATTTTGCTTACGACGCTAGAAGGAAGAAAGATCAAGTATGTATCCCGGCATGTGCCAAATAGGACACAAGTAAATTCCCTATCAGGAGTTGTGCAGGAGGAAGTACCAGTGGTAAGGGATTTCCCTGGTGTATTTCCAGAAGAGTTGCCAGGCATGCCACCGGATAGAGATATCGAGTTTTCGATTGAGCCTTTGCCGGGCACAGAGCCAATATCGAAGAGACCATACAGGATGCCCGCAAAGGATTTGGTGGAGATTAAGGAGTTACTGGATAAAGGTTACATTCACCCAAGTTCGTCGTCTTGGGGATCGCCAGTACTTCTAGTGGAGAAAAAGGATGGATCGTTAAGGATGGTTGTTGATTATCATGGGTTGAATAAAGTAACGATCAAGAACAAGTACCCACTACCAATGATCAATGATCTGTTTGATCGATTGCAAGGAGCTAAAGTGTTTTCCAAGATCGATTTGCAATCAGGGTACCATCAATTGAAGATTCGGGAGCAAGACATACCTAAGATAGCATTCACCACAAGATATGGGCTGTATGAGTACACCGTTATGTCATTTGGTCTGACTAACGCACCTGCCTATTTTATGAACATGATGAACAAAGTGTTTATGGAGTTCTTGGATAAGTTCGTTGTGGTGTTCATTGATGATATTCTGGTTTACTCGAAGAATGAGGAGGAACATAAGGAACATTTGCGATTGGTACTTGAGAAGCTCAGAGAACATCTATTGTATGCCAAGTTCAGCAAATGTGAGTTTTGGTTGAAGTAAGTAGGATTCCTCGGACACGTTATATCCGGAGAAGGAATAGCAGTTGATCCCACAAAGGTTATCACTGTGACCAATTGGGAAGCACCGACAACAGTTGGAGAGATCTGGAGTTTCCTTGGACTCGCAGGATACTACCGGAGATTTATTGAGAATTCCTCCAAGATTGCAAAACCTATGACGGAGTTGTTAAAGAAGGATACCAAATTCATATGGACTGAGGAGTGTGAGGCTAGTTTCCAGGAGTTGAAGAAACGCTTGGTTACTTCATCAGTGTTGATTTTGCCAGACCAGACCAAGGATTATGAGGTGTATTGCGACGCTTCACGTCGAGGACTTGGAGAAGTGCTTATGCAGGAAGGGAGAGTTGTTTCATATGTCTCACGACAACTGAAACCTCACGAATTGAATTATGCCACGCACGATTTGGAGTTAGCAGCCGTAGTGCATGCATTGAAAACATGGAGACATTTCCTCATTGGAAATCATTGTGAGGTGTACCCGGATCACAAGAGTTTGAAATACATTTTCACGCAGAAGGAGTTAAACCTCAGACAAAGGAGATGGTTGGAGCTCATCAAGGATTATGATATGAGATTGCATTACCATCCCGGAAAGGCTAATGTAGTAGCTGACGCATTGAGCCGTAAGAGCCATGTCAATACACTAATGACGGGAGAAATACCAAAGGAGTTAGCCGAGGATATTCGTGAGCTATGTTTGGAAATAGTTCCGAGAGGCTATGTAGCAGCATTGGAGATTCAGTCAACTTTGATGGACAGAATCAGAGAAGCTCAGAAGACTGACAAGGAGATTGCCTCTATAAAGGAGAAAATGAGCGAAGGAAAGGCTAAAGGATTTCGTGAGGATGAGCACGACACCCTATGGTTTGAAGACCGTGTTTATGTGCCCAATGACCCGGAGATCAGGAAGTTGATTCTGCCAGAGGCACACGACTCACCATATTCGATTCACCCAGGAAATACCAAGATGTATTTGGATTTGAAGGATACTTTCTGGTGGACCGGAATGAAGAAAGATATTGCGGAGTATGTAGCAGTTTGTGATCTATGTTAGAGACTAAAGGCAGAGCATCAGAAGCCAGCAGGATTGTTACAACCATTGCCGATACCCGAATGGAAGTGGGATAAGTTAGGCATGGATTTTATCACGGGATTACCCAGGACTCGTTCAGGCTATGACTCGATTTGGGTTGTAGTTGATCGGTTGACGAAAGTAGCTCATTTCATCCCGGTAAAGACCACTTACACCAGTGCTAAGTTGGCAAAGATATACATGATCACGATTGTATGCTTACATGGAGTTCCGAGGAGTATAGTATCAGATAGAGGAACCGAGTTTACCGCAAAGTTCTGGAATCAGTTGCACGAAACTTTGGGTACCAGGCTAGAGTTCAGCACAGCTTTTCATCCGCAGACAGATGGACAGACCGAGAGAGTCAATCAGATTTTGGAGGATATGCTGAGAGCCTGTGCGCTAGATTATGGATCTAGTTGGGACGACAATTTGCCAAATGCAGAATTCTCTTACAACAACAGCTATCAATCCAGTTTAAAGATGGCCCCTTTCGAAGCCTTGTACGGAAGGAGGTGCAGGACACCGTTGTCGTGGGATGAAGTTGGAGACCGCCAGTTGTTTGGACCTGATTTGATTAAGGAGTCTAAACAGAAGGTGAAGTTGATTCGCGATAGGCTTAAGGTAGCCCGGTCCAGGCAGAAAAGCTACGCAGATTGTAAACGCAAGGAGACAGTTTACGAAGTCGGAGACCGAGTTTATCTTCGAGTATCCCCACTTCGGGGAATAAAGCGCTTTGGTGTTAACGAAAAGTTAGCGCCACGATTTGTAGGACCATACCGAGTATTGGAACGTATGGGAGAAGTGGCCTACAAGTTGGAATTGCCCGAAGGATTATCAGGAGTTCATGATGTGTTCCACGTTTCTCAGTTGAAGAAGTGCCACGCGGAGATAGCTGACATACCCTTGAGAGACACAGTGCCATTGGAAGCAATTCAGTTGGATAACAATTTGACCTACGAAGAGAAACCAGTTAAGATTCTCGAGTTTGCCAGCCGAGTCACCTGCAGCAAGATTATCAAGTTTTGTAAAGATCAGTGGAGCCACCACACGGAGGATGAAGCCACCTGGGAGCGAGAGGAAGATTTTCTCAAAGACCACCCTCACCTATTTTCTAGCCAACCCGAATCTCGAGGGAGAGATTCATCTTAAGGGGGGTAGGTTTGTAACATCCCAAATTTTCAATTTGGAATGTTATACACTAGATCATCATTGCATATCATACTTTATTTGCTTTTGGTTTGATCCTAGAAATTCTACGCAACTCAAGGACCCACGGAGAGAGTTGGGGATTTCGTTATTTTCATATTTGAGTTTTCTCAAATTTTGAGAATAGGATCATTTGATTTTAATAATTTTATCATCAATTATTTCTATTACAAAAATATGAGAGAGGGAATAAAATGACTTTCCCAAAATAAAGAAATATTGAGGATTTAATAATAAAATCAAATAAGATTTTATTTCGGAGTTTTGTGTTATTCTATTTGAATTTAGGAAAAATGCGTGTTTTTCAAAATTGCATTTAGGCCCCAAATAAATGTTCATCCTGCGCGGCTTGATTTTAGAAGCCGGGGAAAATTTATTTCGGGATTTTTGGAGTCCGTTTAGTATTTCTTATTTGTTTTTCTGCGCGAATTATTTAAAAAAAACGCAACCGACCTACGGGCTGTGTTTGACCCGGACACTAGGCCCGTCCAGGCTTTATAAGCCGGGGAGCCCAGCCCGAGACCTCCCAAACCCTAGCGCCCCAGCCCCGCCGCCCTAGCGCCGCCGCCGCCGCTGCCGCCGCCCTAGCGCCGCCGCGCCGCCGCCCCCTCCGCCCCGCGTCGCCGCCGACCGCCGCCGCCCGCCGGATCCGTCGCCGGAGTTGCCGGAGGTAGTTTTTTTTAGTCGCCGATTTTTCCCGAAAAACCGTTCGGTTTTTCCGACGGTTTTGTTCGTTTTTTGTTTCGGTTTTTTTAAATATATCGGTTTTTCCGATTGATTTAAATAGTGAGAATTCGTTCGTTCGTTCTAGCGAACGTTCGTTGTTTTTTTTCTTTTCTCGGATTAAATCCGCGATTTTTCTGATCGCGATTTCTAATCCGATTTTCATTTTAGTATAACTTTTCGCTCGTTTATCGGAATCAGGCGATTTAAGCGCTTGGAGTTTCGTCTCGAAAACCTTTATCCGTTTAACCAACTCAAACAAGTTTTTGCTTTTGTAAAAATTGAGTTAGATCTAGATTAGTAGAACGAAGTTTGTTTTCTTTCACCGTTTGACTTTCGTTGCTTCATTTGATTTGATTTTTTTGCAAACCGGAGTTCTTAAGTTGGACCTTCTGGTTAGATCTCTTATTTGAGTTTTACCTGTGCATTGGTTGAGTACTTATTATATGCTTGTTTGTTTGTCTGCGATAGAATACCCGGAGTGCGCCGCCAGTTACTTCGAATCTCTAGGTTGCGCGGATCATCAGCAAGGCAAGTAACACTTTGATCATACCTCCTACTACCCAGTTTTATTGCATTAGATCAATCCTCAAACATTGCATGATTAGGATCTAATTAAATTGTGGGTTTGGGAAGTAGTTGAGGTAGTACCTATTACCTGTTTATTTTTCAAACCTCTAGGAGTTACTTCTACGTTTGCTTACTATTGCTATGCTATGCTAGTGGACGTGGATTGGGTGAGTGATATCCATGACAGATGTGAGTTTGTTAATTAATGGTTTGTCTAAGGTGGCAACTTAAACACACATCTGGGTGGATTGAGGTACCTGAGTATTTCAGATTTTCCTGTTTTCTTTTGGACCGCCACCCAGGCCCAAAGGGATCATGAGACTTTTCATACTAGAAACTTCTGTTTGCAGCCACAAGCTATTATGGGCTCTAGCATAGTTGATTAAGGCGTGCGAACTCTTACAGGGTAGACTAGCAGATGTAGGGGAAAGTAGGTGTAACGGTCTATCCATCGTAAGGTGCTAGCGCTTCTAAAAGACTATGTCTCGGTCATCCGTTTCTCAAACACCATGTAGTGCGAGAAACCAAACGGAGGCGATCGAGTCTTGTGGGGAAAAGTGCGCAAACCTCTGCAGAGTGTATAAACTAATCATGGTTAGCCGTGTCCCCGGTTATGGACATCTTGAGTATCTAGTACTTGGATTATCATGTGAATCTCAACATGTTACTATAAAATTAAGTTGATGGGTTTGTTTAATGATGTTTAATTGGGATTGAGGATGCTGTCAACCATTCTCAATGTTTAACAACTACCATGATAGTTAAATAAAATCTATTCCTTTGCAGTAGGGAAAAATTAGCTTTACACAAAACTGTAACCATAGAGCTTTCCACCAGCCAAATATGCATATAGTATAGCTGTTTCATTCCATTATTCTCCATGTGTTACCTTGCCAGCATATTCCATGTGCTGACCCGTTTTCGGCCTGCAACGTTAATGTTGCAAACTTTTCAGACGACGATTAAGGGAGTTTTAGGTCGTGGTTCTATACCCAGTGATGCCATTGGAGTTGATGGACTCACTTATCTTCTAAGCCTTCCGCTGTCATCGTTATTAGATGACCTTAAGCCATATTTATTGTAATAAGTTCTCTATTGAGACACTCAATGTAATAAGTGTGTGATTGCTACTCTGTTATAAATCCTTCATGTACTATGTGGTGTCAGCATTACTGATCCAGGGATGACACCTGAGTACAGAGATCAGACTGTTTGAGGTCTGGTCGCTACAAAGATGGTATCAGAGCACACGCTGACTGTAGGACACGACCACTAAGCTAAAGACCTAGATCACTACTCACTCTCTTCTCTTCTGACCTCTCATCTTTTATACTCTTTAGGATGGCGGATGCAAGGAACAAGTTCACGCAACCGGAAGAAGATACACCCTTTGGACGTCACTTGAAGGAAGTCACTAGATACCTGAACATAGGAGTACCAAGCTTCACCGGAACCTACAATGCCACTTTACCTGAAGAAGAGCACTGGATGATTCAAGTTCAAGTTCCAGGAAGGACGTTCATGCCAGTCACTGAGCCCATAGAGTTTTCTTTTGATGCACCAACTTGGAGTCTAGGAAAGAGCATGGCAGCTCACATCGCCATGGGATGCATTGGAGAAGTCTACCGCAATGATCTCAAGGATACTATCTACCAGATTTGTGGGCGCCGAGATGAGCACTGGGAGATGATCAGCACCAAAAGGATAGATCAATTGCAGCTTTTATCCAGGAATTAAACCAGCACATTCGACGTCAGGAGAACCAGATGTGCGCCGACATGATAGACCTGACGAAGGCAAGGACAAGAATCAAGGAACTGGAGGAAGAACTCAAAACTACACGTGAAGATTATGAAGAGGAAATAGAAGTATTAGTGGAGAAGAATGACGATCTGATCAAGAAGATCGGAATATTCATGGGAGGCCCTACACCAGTAGATGAAGACGAAGAACCCAAGGAGATTCGCCCGGAAGACTACATCATCATCGACGACACCGACTCGGATCCAGATGATAGCGATGATGACTATGTTGATGAAGCCGGAGCAGATATCATGGAGTCTGCAACCGAAGAATATTTCTAGTAGACCACCTCATTACTAGTAGTAGTCCACCATGTAAATATAGTAGTCCGAGCACTTTTGTGATAGTTAGATCGATTGTATGCCCTTGGTTGATTGAATGAAGTGAATTGTTTGCTTTTGCCTCATGTGCATATGGGTAGTGTTTTCTCTTGAGACCCCCTCTATTCTTAAATCTCATCTTTTCTAAACCCTCAGATGCCTCCGAGACGTGACCCCAGATTTACCTTCCCACCGGAGCTCACCCAGTTGATCCAGCAGCAGAACACATTGATGAAGTTGCTAGTCCAGAATCAGAATCAAGGGAACAACAACAACAACCCACCACCACCACCACCTGTTGATTACTTAGCCTGTTTTCTTAGGCTGAATCTGCCGGTGTTTTCCAGTAGCACCGAGCCAATAGTAGCAGATGATTGGCTCCGCAAGACAGCCAGAGAGTTGACCACAACAGGATGCACGGATGCGGAAATGGTAAAGTTTGCCGCACATCAGCTTGAAGGACCCGCAGCATCATGGTGGGAGAATTTCACAGCCAGTTTCCTTGTCGACACTGTCACATGGGACCAGTTTTAGCAGGCTTTTCGAACTGCCCATGTTTCAGCAGGAGCTATGGCCTTGAAGAAGCGAGAGTTTCGCAACTTGCGCCAAGGAGGACGGACAGTTGGCCAGTATGTGGAGGACTTTAGTAAATTAGCACGTTATGCCCCAGATGACGTTGCTACGGATGCAGCTAAGCGAGAGAAGTTTCTGGAAGGACCGAATGATGAGTTGAGCATGCAGTTGATGGTAGCAACCTTCAACAACTACCAGGAGTTGGTAGATCATGCTCTTATGATTGAAGGCAAGCAGCAGCAAATTGAAAATCACAAGAGGAAATATGCACAAGGAAAGTACAATTCAGGAGCTCAGCAGAAGCCACGATTTACCCCTAGACCGGGAGGACATTTTCAGCATACCCATGGAGGAGGTAGCTCGCACAATCACAATGGCACCAAGAATGGTAATGGTAATGGAGGAAGCAACGGCCAGAACTGTACCAACCCATCAACCCCAGCCAAGAAAGACCTGAGCCAAGTCACTTGCTTTAAGTGTCAGAAGACCGGACATTATGCCAATGAATGTCCTGAAGGCCAGAATGGCAATGGAAGCTCTGGGAAGGAGCCAAACCCTTTCAACAGGGGACAGGTGAACCAGGTTAATGTGGAGGAGGTTGAAAAGCAGCCGGATGCAGTAATAGGTAAGTTTTTGGTTAAATCATTTACTGCACTCGTTCTTTTTGATACTGGTGCATCGTATTCATACATATCAAGGGGATTTGTGGATAAGTATAACCTGCCCACTAAGGTTCTTAGAACACCTATGCTAGTAAGCTCACCAGGAGCGGAGTATATGGCCAGTCAAGGATGTTTCCAAGTGCCATTTAGTATAGGAAGGCATGTTTTCCCAACGGATTTAATCACTCTGGAATCCCAAGGTTTGGATGTAATTCTCGGTATGGATTGGCTGTTGATGTATGGGGGAAACATCGATTGCGCCAGTAAGACAATTTTGCTTACGACGCCAGAAGGAAGAAGGATCAAGTATGTATCCTGAAAGTGCAACTATCCCTAGGTGGTTTTGGTAATTCATAACAACATATAGCTCATTGAGCTAATGCTATTCCAAGATGACTATTTCAGGAAAGCTCAATGATTGGCATGGCATGGATGTGAAAGTTGAACCCTCAAAATGCTAAGGACAAACGATTGGCTCAAGCTCAAAAGCTCAAGACTCTTCTTTTCATATTTTAGTGATCCAAGATCACATTGAGTCTTTAGGAAAAGCCAATACTTTCAAGGAGGGATGAGGTGTTGCTTAATGAGCCTCTTGCTTCATGTGCTTAGTGATATGCTCCAAAACCCTCAACTACTTTCCCATATCCACATATGACCTAAACCCTAAGCCAAACTCGGTCCTACCGATTCTTTCTATCCGGCGCCACCGAGTTTCATTTGTCATAAGCCACTGCCAAACCCTAGCAATTCGGTTCTACCGATAGGGATCTCGGTCTCACCGAGATGGGATTGCAAACTCTCTGTTTCCCTTTCGTAACATTTCAGTCTCACCGAAAGAGCGAATCGGTCCCACCGAGATTGCAATGTAAATTCAGTGTTTCCTTTTTGTAACTTTTCGGTCTCACTGAAAGAGCAAATCGGTCCCACCGAGTTTGCCTGACCAACTCTCTAGTTAGCTAATTACCAAAATCGGTCTCACCGAGTTTGTGTAATCGGTCTCACCGAGATTACGTTATGCCCAAACCCTAACCATATCGGTCCTACAGAGTTGCATGTCAGTCCCACCGAAAATCTCTAACGGTCACTAGGTTTACATTTTTGGTCTGACCGAGTTTGTTGATTCGGTCCCACCGAGATTGGAAAATTGTGTGTAACGGTTGGATTTTGTGTGGAGGCTATATATACCCCTCCACCTCCTCTTCATTCGTGGAGAGAGCTATCAAAACACATACACAATTCCTACTCATATGTTCTGAGAGAGAACCACCTACTCATGTGTTGAGACCAAGATATTCCATTACTACCATACGAATCTTGATCTCTAGCCTTCCCAAGTTTCTTTCCACTCAAATCTTCTTTCCACAAAATCCAAATCCTATGAGAGAGAGTTGAGTGTTGGGGAGACTATCATTTGAAGCACAAGAGCAAGGAGTTCATTACCTACACACCATTTGTTACTTCTTGGAGAGTGGTGTCTCCTAGATTGGCTAGGTGTCACTTGGGAGCCTCCGACAAGATTGTGGAGTTGAACCAAGGAGTTTGTAAGGGCAAGGAGATCACCTACTTCGTGAAGATCTACCGCTAGTGAGGCAAGTCCTGTGTGGGTGATGGCCATGGTGGGATAGACAAGGTTGCTTCTTCGTGGACCCTTTGTGGGTGGTTGCTTCTTCGTGGACCCTTTGTGGGTGGAGCCCTTTGTGGACTCGCACAACCGTTACCCTTTGTGGGTGGAGCCCTTTGTGGACTCGCGCAACCGTTACCCTTTGTGGGTTGAAGTCTCCATCAACGTGGATGTAGGATAGCACCACCTATCCGAACCACGGGAAAAACATCTGTGTCTCCAATTGCGTTTGATTTCTCCAAACCCTTCCCTTTACATTCTTACAAGTTGCATGCTTTACTTTCCGCTGCCAATATACTCTTTGCATGCTTGCTTGAATTATGTGATGATTGCTTGACTTGTCCTACAATAGCTAAAATCTGCCAAGAACTAAAATTGGGAAAAGGTTAAGTTTTTATTTGGTCAAGTAGTCTAATCACCCCCCTCTAGACATACTTTCAACCCTACAAGTGGTATCAGAGCTTTGGTCTCCATTTGCTTTAATCTCCATAGCTTTTGGTGGTCATAGCCTTGGTTTCACAACCTAGGAGAGTATGGCGTCTAGCGAGGGAAATTATCACCGTAGAGGTCCTCACTTTGATGGTACTAATTTTGCTAGTTGGAAGCATAAAATGAAAATGCATATTCTTGGACATAACCCCGCCATTTGGGCTATTGTGTGTGTTGGTTTGCAAGGTGACTTCTTTGATGGGAAAGAACCAAACCGTGAAGCTACCGCGGATGAGTTGAAGATGTTGCAATACAATGCTCAAGCTTGTGATATTCTCTTCAACGGATTATGCCCCGAAGAATTCAACAAAATCAGCCGTCTTGAGAATGCAAAGGAAATTTGGGACACTTTGATTGATATGCATGAAGGTACCGACTCCGTCAAGCAATCCAAGTTGGATGTGCTTCAAAGTCAACTTGACAAGTTCAAAATGAAGGATGGTGAAGGTGTCGCTGAAATGTACTCTAGGCTTGCTCTCATCACAAATGAGATTGCCGGCTTAGGAAGTGAAGCGATGACCGATAGATTCATCATCAAGAAGATTCTAAGAGCCTTGGATGGAAAATATGATACCGTGTGCACATTGATCCAAATGATGCCCAATTACAAAGATCTCAAGCCAATGGAGGTGATTGGAAGAATTGTTGCTCATGAGATGTCACTTAAGGATAAAGAGGAACTTCACAACAAGTCAAGTGGTGCCTACAAAGCCTCATGTGAAGCCCCTACATCATCAAGTGAGAAACAAAACTTCAATGAAGAATTGAGCTTAATGGTGAAGAACTTCAACAAGTTCTACAAGAGTAGAAGCAAAGATAGAAGCTTCAAGTCAAGGTCCTACAATGACAAAAGATCTTCTAGTCGAGAGCGAAACTGCTACAGTTGTGGAAGACCCGGACACTATTCCAATGAGTGTATGGCTCCCTACAAGAGAAGAGAAGATTCTCCAAAAAGAAGAAGCAAAGAATCACCACCAAGAGAGAGAAGGACTAGAGATGATCGTTATGAACGAAGATACTCACGGAGAAGCAAGGATTCGGAAAGGAAGGAAAAATCATCAAGGAGCTACACAAAACGAAGACATCAAGCTCATGTTGGTGAATGGGTATCCGGCTCCGACTCCGACAGTCACTCCGAGAGAAGTTATTACTCCGACTCCGAAGATACTCAAGATGAAGGTGTTGCCGGTCTAGCACTTGTGTCAACCAACTCCTACGACATATTTGACTCACCAAATGAAGGAATTGGAAGATGCTTCATGGCCAAAGGTCCTAAGGTAACACACCCCGAGTATGTTGATTTCAATAGTGATGAAGATGACTTGTTAGGTGATGATTTGCTTGTTGACAACTCTAGTGATGAATACTATGATGAAACGTCAATTAATCATGCTAATAAAACGAATGACAATGATAAGGAGAAGATTGAGGCTCTAACTAAATAACTAAACACTCTTAAGTTAGCTCATGAAACTATCTTAGAAGATCATCGAGAACTTTTAAGAGCTCATGAGAAATTACGCTTTGAAAAGCTCAATCTTGAGCAAGAGCATGAGTTCTTAAAAGCAATCAATGATGATCTCTGCAAGAAAAGTTCTTCTCACATTGCCAAGCGTTTACTCTTATCCACTTACATGCCTCAAGTCAAGTCTAATAACAAGAACAAGAAAGATTCTTCCTCTAGTAGTAACAATGATCATGCTAAATCCAATATTGTTTCTTCTAGTAGTTCTCTTGATTCCACTAATGATTCTCTTAGCCAAGTTACACTTGAGCAAGAAAATAGCTTATTGAAGGGAATTATAGAGAAAGGAGTGTACAAAAGCCTTGCCGGGAGTAAGCAATTCGAGGAAATTGTGTGCAAGCAAGGAATGCACCGGAAGAATCAAGGTGTTGGTTTTGAACGAAAGTTCAATGCCAATGGAGTTGAGTGGGAAGAAGATCAATACCCCAAGACAAAGTTTGTTCCTCAACAAGTGAAGTATGATACTTCCTTCAAGGGGACACAAGCTCAAGATGATCTTCCACCACAAGACTACAAGCAAAAAGGCAAGGACAAGCTTCAAGAGGAAATTGATGCATTTGAAGAAGCTCCTAAGACCTTAGTCAAGTGGATTCCCAAGACTACTTCAAGTTCCACTTCATCAAGTACGACTACAACTCCAAGGATTCCCATCAAGATGGTGTGGATCCAAAAGAAGAAGAACTAGAGAGTTCTTGAGGGTGACTCCGCCAACATACTTCACTCTTATCATTTTGGCAAGAACAAGTGCAATCAACTTCCACATCTTGCACTAGTTCAAGGAGTCACAAACCCTCTTGTTGGTAAGACAAGGGACAAGGTAACCTAAAAGTTTTCATGGACATCATCTTGTGTGTGCATCACTCTATGTCTATGGATATCCTTGTTTGTTCCTTGTGGGACTAACCCATGTAGGTATTGAAAGTGCAATTCACTCAAATGGATAGCTCCAAGTGATCTACATCAACATTGAGCATCCACATCTTCAACATCTACATGAAGTCATCATCGACAAAACCCGAGGTTAGTTCATCCCTCTAAGGGGGGATATCACATCTAGGGGGAGCTTTACTCTAAGACTTGAGCTAAAGCAACTCTAAAGATGTGAACACAACAATGCTTTATGTAAAAGTGGTAACCCCACTTGAGCTTAAACGATGAGTATGACATATGATCAAGTGTTCTCACTTGACTCCTAAGTCAATATACTCATATATAGATGACCTAGTCATCGCAAATTGCTTGGTAGATGCTAGAATTGGTTGTGCATGCCTTGTCACATATTTCATTTGCCATCTTATTGTGTGAGCATGCTGGTTGCATATTTTACTCATTCGAGGACATCCACTTGTTGTTTTGATTGTTTAGTTTTATTTCCTTTTGCCAAGTGGATGGACAAGAATGCCTAAGAACCTCCTCTAGCTATCTATGCTTTTCTCGTCTCAAACTCTATTCATGTTGCATCACAAAATTTGATCAAGTCAGATTCGAACCACTCTGTGTGAGGAGCGCTCGGAGTCCTCGATTCGTCATAGACTTAAACTTCCAAAACCTCTTTATGATTCTCGGTCTGACCGATACCCCACTTTCGGTCCTACCGAGATCATTAAGTTGATCTAGATTTTCGATCTCGGTGCAACCGATTTGAACATTTCGGTCACACCGAGTTTCAGTAACTGCTTGCAGTTATGAATCTCGGTGCCACCGAGTTGTTCCACTCGGTCACACCGACAGGGTCGGGCTATATATAGTCACGGGCAAAATTTTGGAAATTTCTCCGAACCCCTTCGCCCGCGCGATAGCCTGCTCTGCCAACGTGGTCTCCGGATCATCTCCTCGCCGCCAGCCGCCACCAGTCGCTGGTCTCCGTCACCGTCAACGGGAATTCTACCCCACCGTTGCCGCCGTAGCGAGTCTCCGCCGAACTAGGGTATGGACTCGATCTTTGTGCTATTCTCCAATCCGATTCTTAGCACATTGTGATCATCATGATTCTTGCCACGATTGAAACACTCCTGTCCAGTCAATGCGTTCGTAGATTAGGTTTGATTCGAAAAATTTAGGGTTAGGTTTCCGCCGAAACCATCTCGGACCCACCGAGTTGAAAAACTCGGTCCCACCCATTTGGCTTATGCCATTGCACAAGTAAGACTCGGTCTGACCGAGAATTACTTATCGGTGTGACCGATTTTGGAACTCTGTGAAACCCTAGCAGTCTCGGTGCCACCGAACTGTGACTCAGTCCAACCGAGTTCACTAGTTTAGGTTCCAAAACTGCTTCGGTATCACCGAGTTTGAAAATCAGTAGATCCGAGATGATTTCAGTGGGAAACTAAAACTAAGTTTTTGGATCATTCTTTTTGCAAAGATCTCTGCATTTTGTGATGCTCATCCACTCTACCTCATATATAAACTATTCACAAGGTCAGCAGTCAGCTTGTTCAACATGTCAGATCAGAGTGACAGCCAGAATGTGTCAGAACAGCAAGTGGTGATGAGTGAGGGCACTAGTCCCTCCAGCTCTTCAGATGATGGCAGCACAAGTACCCCAAGCAATCTGCCAAAAGCCGCCACTAGACAGAGGAAGAAGAGAACTTCAGATTCTGAAGATGAAGATTATGTGGCAGAGGAAGAGGCCACATCAAAGAGAGTTGAGCCAGCTCAAGGCACAAAGCCAGCACTGAAGATCAAAAGGCCAGCAGGCAGGCAGCCTATGTCAAAGGCTAGAGCTTCAACTGAAAAGCCTGCACCCATAGAGCCAGTTGCTGCTGAAGGCAAGAAGAGGAAGAAAAGGGTCAAGAAGACCGTAGCCAGAGTGCTTGGAAAGGCTTCCATCATGGAAGAAGAGGAAGAAGAAGAGGTAGCTGCACCAGCACCTAAGGCACCCAAGCTGATGGGTGATGCCATAAGATCAGGGGCAGCTGCTTCCAAGGCCAAGCCAGCTCCAAAGCCAAAACCAAAGAGAAATACAAGAAGCATCCCAGCTGCTGAAAAGAATAAGGCCCCAGTGCCTGAAGCTGTAGAAGAAGAGGAAGAGAATGTTCTGAGAAAGCTCAAGCCCAAGATCCCAGACCACAACGATGCTCATCCTGTGGCTGAAGACATGAAGCTCAGGAAAGACTCAGGGCTGAGGAAATGGAGAGAAGCAGATCCGTATGCTTCAAGGAGAAGGACTGCTGTGGATTACAGATTTCACACCAAGGAACAGCAGGACTTCTATGAGACAGTTTTGCTTGACAAGAAGCCAATAGTTTGTGACATGAGATGGGTCGACTGGACCTACATGAAGGAAAATGAGGAACACTACCCTGGAGTGTATGACAGCTTTAGTGCGTGTGGAGTTGCAGTCTTTGTTGGGCAGAAGCTCAGAAAGTGGAACGAGGAGCTAATCATGCAGTTCTACTCTACAGCACACTTTTACCCAGATGGAAAGATCACATGGATGTCAGAGGGTACGAGGTACCAATCTACTGTTGCTGAGTGGGCACAGCTCATCAATGCCCCATAGGAGCATGAGGATGACTTGGATATCTATGCCAAGAAGAAGATGGATCATAACTCAATGTCCAATATGTACAAGGAAATTCCCAATGAAGCTCTTGATACTTTCAAGTTTGGGTCTGTGCATTATCTTCTGTCAGGGCTGCCTACTATAAATTGGATATAGAGGCACATTCTCTTGCCCAAGTCTGGAGATCACAAGATGATCAGAGGCCATGCAATCAATTTGCTTCATGTATTTGATGTACCTCAGAAATTCAAAGTCATGAGCCTCATAGTAGAGACTATCAAGAGGACTGCAGCAGACCAGAAGAGGAGCTGTGGGTATGCCCCACAAATTCAGGAGCTCATTAACTCCAAGATGGGCATGGGCATATACTTGTTGGACAAGGAACACTTGCCCATCCGTCCAGATTTTGAGAACAATCAAGTTGTGATGACTGAAAATGAACCATCGTCTGCCCAAGCACAAGAAAAGAAGGAGAAGGCAAGGAAGGAGAAAGCTGCCAAGATGCCAACTCAAGAGGAGGCATCTGAGTATTTCTTGAAGACCAAACAAGAGCAGCTTGGTTACCTGATTGCATCCACCCTGCGGATTGAGAAAGGACTAGCCACCCTAACTCAAAACCAGGCAAGCCTAGAGAGAATCATGGAACAAAAGTTCTATGACTTGGATGTCAAGGTGACAGAGATTCAGACTGCAGTGGAGCAGTTCCAGGATGACATGCAGGAGAGGAGAGGCAGGACTACCACTCATGCCTTTGCCAGAGTGCCACGAGGTCCGAGGTCGTCTGCCGTGCCAGTTGCTGACACCAGAGCCACCACTTCAGCACCAGCTACAGCCTCAGTTCCACCAGCTCCAGCATCTACTTCAGCTCCAACTCCAGCGTCTACTTCAGCGTCTACAGAAGCCTTCGTCCTTGGAGTGATCCGGACTCCACCACCACTGGAAGATCAAGCCTCAGTGTCGATCTAGCACTATGCATTTTCTAGGAACTTTTTGGTAACTTGTTGCCAAAGGGGGAGAAAAATGTATAGATCATAGGCTTCGAGAGAGAGAGTGTTGCTTTTTTTTCTCTTGCTTTATTTGGTGGTTTTTCGAACTTTGTTTGCTTTTGAGTGCTTGAGATACTACGTCATTATCTGTGAGACATTGATGATCATGTGTTTGATCATAAGCTACACTTAATGTTTGCTTAATGCTATTATCTTATCTATCTTATGTGATCATTCACTATTCTTGGTGATGAGTGCATGTATTTCATTCTTATCATTTTAAGCGCTCCACCAAGATGTATGTGACAAGGAAGAGTAACCCATGACTCTAACTCTTTGTGCATTTGCAGTCCAAAGCAAATTTTAAATATGCACAAATTTAGGGGGAGCTCTTACTTATCACATACTTCTCAAAGCGACGATATATTTCATGCTTATTATCATTTGTCGAAGCTTTGATCTATATGTTGTCATCAATTACCAAAAAGGGGGAGATTGAAAGTGCAACTATCCCTAGGTGGTTTTGGTAATTCATAACAACATATAGCTCATTGAGCTAATGCTATTCCAAGATGACTATTTCAGGAAAGCTCAATGATTGGCATGGCATGGATGTGAAAGTGGAACCCTAAAAATGCTAAGGACAAACGATTGGCTCAAGCTCAAAAGCTTAAGACTCTTCTTTTCATATTTTAGTGATCCAAGATCACATTGAGTCTTTAGGAAAAGCCAATACTATCAAGGAGGGATGAGGTGTTGCTTAATGAGCCTCTTGCTTCATGTGCTTAGTGATATGCTCCAAAACCCTCAACTACTTTCCCATATCCACATATGACCTAAACCCTAAGCCAAACTCGGTCCTACCGATTCTTTCTATCCGGCGCCACCGAGTTTCATTTGTCATAAGCCACTGCCAAACCCTAGCAATTCGGTTCTACCGATAGGGATCTCGGTCTCACCGAGATGGGATTGCAAACTCTCTATTTCCCTTTCGTAACTTTTTGGTCTCACTGAAAGAGCGAATCGGTCCCACCGAGATTGCAATGTAAATTTAGTGTTTCCTTTTTGTAACTTTTCGGTCTCACCGAAAGAGCAAATCGGTCCCACCGAGTTTGCCTGACCAACTCTCTGGTTAGCTAATTACCAAAATCGGTCTCACCGAGTTTGTGTAATCGGTCTCACCGAGATTACGTTATGCCCAAACCCTAACCATATCGGTCCTACCGAGTTGCATGTCAGTCCCACCGAAAATCTCTAACGGTCACTAGGTTTACATTTTTGGTCTGACCGAGTTTGTTGATTCGGTCCCACCGAGATTGGAAAACTGTGTGTAACGGTTGGATTTTGTGTGGAGGCTATATATACCCCTCCACCTCCTCTTCATTCGTGGAGAGAGCTATCAGAACACATACACAATTCCTACTCATATGTTCTGAGAGAGAACCACCTACTCATGTGTTGAGACCAAGATATTCCATTACTACCATACGAATCTTGATCTCTAGCCTTCCCAAGTTGCTTTCCACTCAAATCTTCTTTCCACAAAATCCAAATCCTATGAGAGAGAGTTGAGTGTTGGGGAGACTATCATTTGAAGCACAAGAGCAAGGAGTTCATTACCTACACACCATTTGTTACTTCTTGGAGAGTGGTGTCTCCTAGATTGGCTAGGTGTCACTTGGGAGCCTCCGACAAGATTGTGGAGTTGAACCAAGGAATTTGTAAGGGCAAGGAGATCGCCTACTTCGTGAAGATATACCGCTAGTGAGGCAACTCATGTGTGGGCAATGGCCATGGTGGGATAGACAAGGTTGCTTCTTCGTGGACCCTTGGTGGGTGGTTGCTTCTTCGTGGACCCTTTGTGGGAGGAGCCCTTTGTGGACTCGCGCAACCGTTACCCTTTGTGGGCGGAGCCCTTTGTGGACTCGCGCAACCGTTACCCTTTGTGGGTTGAAGTCTCCATCAACGTGGATGTAGGATAGCACCACCTATCCGAACCACGGGAAAAACATCCGTGTCTCCAATTGCGTTTGATTTCTCCAAACCCTTCCCTTTACATTCTTGCAAGTTGCATGCTTTACTTTCCGCTGCCAATATACTCTTTGCATGCTTGCTTGAATTGTGTGATGATTGCTTGACTTGTCCTACAATAGCTAAAATCTGCCAAGAACTAAAATTGGGTAAAGGTTAAGTTTTTATTTGGTCAAGTAGTCTAATCACCCCCCCCCCTCTAGACATACTTTCGATCCTACATATCCCGTCATGCGCCAAATAGGACAAAAGAAAATTCCCTATCAGGAGTTGTGCAGGAGGAAGTACCAGTGGTAAGGGATTTCCCTAGTGTATTTCTAGAAGAGTTGCCAGGCATGTCACCAGAGAGAGATATCGAGTTTTTGATTAAGCCTTTGCCAGGCACAGGGCCAATATCGAAGAGACCATACAGGATGCCCACAAAGGATTTGGTGGAGATTAAGAAGCAGATTAAGGAGTTACTGGATAAGCGTTACATTCGCCCAATTCCTCGCCTTGGGGATCGCCAGTATTTCTAGTGGAGAAAAAGGATGGGTCGTTAAGGATGGTTGTTGATTATCGTGGGTTGAATGAAGTAACGATCAAGAACAAGTACCCACTACCAATGATCAATGATCTGTTTGATCGATTGCAAGGAGCTAAAGTGTTTTCCAAGATCGATTTGCGATCAGGGTACCATCAATTGAAGATTCGGGAGCAAGACATACCTAAGACAGCATTCACCACAAGATATGGGCTGTATGAGTACACCGTTATGTCATTTGGTCTGACTAACGCACCTGCCTATTTTATGAACATGATGAACAAAGTGTTTATGGAGTTCTTGGATAAGTTCGTCGTGGTGTTCATTGATGATATTCTGGTTTACTCGAAGAATGAAGAGGAACATAAGGAACATTTGCGATTGGTACTTGAGAAGCTCAGAGAACATCTGTTGTATGCCAAGTTCAGCAAATGTGAGTTTTGGTTGAAGGAAGTAGGATTCCTCGGACACGTTATATCCGGAGAAGGAATAGCAGTTGATCCCACAAAGGTATCACTATGACCAATTGGGAAGCACCGACAACAGTTGGAGAGATCCGGAGTTTCCTTGGACTCGCAGGATACTACTGGAGAATTATTGAGAATTTCTCCAAGATTGCAAAACCTATGACGGAGTTGTTAAAGAAGGATACCAAATTCATATGGACTGAGGAGTGTGAGGCTAGTTTCCAGGAGTTGAAGAAATGCTTGGTTACTTCATCAGTGTTGATTTTGCCAGACCAGACCAAGGATTATGAGGTGTATTGCGACGCTTCACGTCGAGGACTTGGAGCAGTGCTTATGCAGGAAGGGAGAGTTGTTTCATATGCCTCACCACAACTGAAACCTCGCGAATTGAATTATGCCACGCACGATTTGGAGTTAGCAGCCGTAGTGCATGCATTGAAAACATGGAGACATTTCCTCATTGGAAATCATTGTGAGGTGTACCCGGATCAGAAGAGTTTGAAATACATTTTCACGCAAAAGGAGTTAAACCTCATACAAAGGAGATGGTTGGAGCACATCAAGGATTATGATATGAGATTGCATTACCATCCCGGAAAGGCTAATGTAGTAGCTGACGCATTGAGCCATAAGAGCCATGTCAATGCACTAATGACAGGAGAAATACCAAAGGAGTTAACCGAGGATCTTCGTGAGCTATGTTGGGAAATAGTTTCGAGAGGCTATGTAGCAGCATTGGAGATTCAGTCAACTTTGATGGACAGAATCATAGAAGCTCAGAAGACTGACAAGGTGATTGCCTCTATAAAGGAGAAAATGAGCGAAGGAAAGGCTAAAGGATTTCGTGAGGATGAGCACGACACCCTATGGTTTGAAGACCGTGTTTATGTGCACAATGACCCGGAGATCAGGAAGTTGATTCTGCAAGAGGCACACGACTCACCATATTCGATTCACCCAGGAAATACCAAGATGTATTTGGATTGAAGGATACTTTCTGGTGGACCGGAATGAAGAAAGATATTGCGGAGTATGTAGCAGTTTGTGATGTATGTCAGAGAGTAAAGGCAAAGCATCAGAAGCCAGCAGGATTGTTACATCCATTTCCGATACCCGAATGGAAGTGGGATAAGTTAGGCATGGATTTTATCATGGGATTACCCAGGACTCGTTCAGGCTATGACTCGATTTGGGTTGTAGTTGATCGGTTGACGAAAGTAGCTCATTTCATCCCGGTAAAGACCACTTACACCAGTGCTAAGTTGGCAAAGATATACATGACCATGATTGTATGCTTACATGGAGTTCCAGGAGTATAGTATCAGATAGAGGAACCGAGTTTACCGCAAAGTTCTGGAATCAGTTGCACGAAACTTTGGGTACCAGGCTAGAGTTCAGCACAGCTTTTCATCCGCAGACAGATGGACAGACCAAGAGAGTCAATCAGATTTTGGAGGATATGCTGAGAGCCTATGCGCTAGATTATTGATCTAGTTGGGACGATAATTTGCCATATGCGGAATTCTCTTACAACAACAGCTATCAATCCAGCTTAAAGATGGCCCCTTTCGAAGCCTTGTATGGAAGGAGGTGCAGGACACCGTTGTCGTGGGATGAAGTTGGAGACCGCTAGTTGTTTGGACCTGATTTGATTAAGGAGTCTAAACAGAAGGTGAAGTTGATTCGCGATAGGCTTAAGGTAGCCCAGTCCAGGCAAAAAAGCTACGCAGATTCTAAACGCAAGGAGACAGTTTACGAAGTTGGAGACCGAGTTTATCTTCGAGTATCCCCACTTCGGGGAATAAAGCACTTTGGTCTTAAGGGAAAGCTAGCGCCACGATTTGTAGGACCATACCGAGTATTGGAACGTATGGGAGAAGTGGCCTACAAGTTGGAATTGCCCGAAGGATTATCAGGAGTTCATGACGTGTTCCACGTTTCTTAGTTGAAGAAGTGCCATGCGGAGATGGATGACATACCCTTGAGAGACACAGTGCCATTGGAAGCAATTCAGTTGGATAACAATTTGACCTACGAAGAGAAACCAGTTAAGATTCTCGAGTTTGCCAGCCGAGTCACCTGCAGCAAGATTATCAAGTTTTGTAAAGTTCAGTGGAGCCACCACACGGAGGATGAAGCCACCTGGGAGCGAGAGGAATATTTGCTCAAGGACCACCCTCACCTATTTTCTAGCCAACCCGAATCTCGAGGGCGAGATTCATCTTAAGGGGGGTAGGTTTGTAACATCCCAAATTTTCAATTTGGAATGTTATACACTAGATCATCATTGCATATCATACTTTATTTGCTTTTGGTTTGATCCTAGAAATTCTACGCAACTCAAGGACCCCACGGAGAGAGTTGGGGATTTCGTTATTTTCATATTTGAGTTTTCTCAAATTTTGAGAATAGGATCATTTGATTTTAATTATTTTATCATCAATTATTTCTATTACAAAAATATGAGAGAGGAAATAAAATGACTTTCCCAAAATAAAGACATGTTGAGGATTTAATAATAAAATCAAATAAGATTTTATTTTGGAGTTTTATGTTATTTTATTTGAATTTAGGAAAAATGTGCGTTTTTCAAAATTGCATTTAGGCCCCAAATAAATGTTCATATTGTGCGGCTTGATTTTAGAAGCGAGGGAAAATTTATTTCAGGATTTTTGGAGTCCATTTAGTATTTCTTTTATTTGTTTTTCTGCGCAAATTATTTAAAAAAACGCAACCGACATACGGGCCGTGTCCGACCCGGACACTAGGCCCGTCCAGGCTTTAAAGCCGGGGAGCCCAACCCGGGACCTCCCAAACCCTAGCGCCCCAGCCCCGCTGCCCTAGCGCCGCTGCCGCCTTCGCCGTCGCCGTCGCTGCCGCCGCGCTGCCGCCCTAGCGCCGCCGCTGCCCCCGCCGCCCCGCGTCACCGCCGAACGCCGCCGCCCGCCGGATCCGTCGCCGGAGTTGCCGGAGGTAGTTTTTTTTAGTCGTCGGTTTTCCCGAAAAACCGTTTGGTTTTTCTGACGGTTTTGTTCGTTTTTTTAGTTTCGGTTTTTTTAAATAGATCAGTTTTTTTGATTGATTTAAATAGTGAGAATTCGTTCGTTCTAGCGAACGTTCGTCGTTTTTTTCTTTTCTCGGATTAAATCCACGATTTTTCTGATCGCGATTTCTAATCCAATTTTCATTTTAGTATAACTTTTCGCTCGTTTATCGGAATCAGGCGATTCAAGCGCTTGGAGTTTCGTCTCGAAACCCTCTATCCGTTTAACCAACTCAAACAAGTTTTTGCTTTTGTAAAAATTGACTTAGATCTAGATTAGTAGAACGAAGTTTGTTTTCTTTCACCGTTTGACTTTCGTTGCTTCGTTTGATTTGATTTTTTGCAAACCAGAGTTCTTAAGTTGAACCTTCTGGTTAGATCTCTTATTTGAGTTTTACCTGTGCATTAGTTGAGTACTTATTGTATGCTTGTTTGTTTGTCTGCGATAGAATACCCGGAGTGCGCCGCCTGTTACTTCGAATCTCTAGGTTTCACGGATCATCAGCAAGGCAAGTAACACTTTGATCATACCTCCTACTACCCAGTTTTATTGCATTAGATCAATCCTCAAACATTGCATGATTAGGATCTAATTAAATTGTGGGTTTGGGAAGTAGTTGAGGTAGTACCTATTACCTGTTTATTTTTCAAACCTCTGGGAGTTACTTCTACGTTTGCTTACTATTGCTATGCTATGCTAGTGGACGTGGATTGGGTGAGTGATATCCATGACAGATGTGAGTTTGTTAATTAATGGTTTGTCTAAGGTGGCAACTTAAACACACATCTGGGTGGATTGAGGTACCTGGGTATTTCAGATTTGCCTGTTTTCTTTTGGACTGCCACCCAGGCCCAAAGGGATCATGAGATTTTTCATACTAGAAAATTCCGTTTGCAGCCACAAGCTATTATGGGCTCTAGCATAGTTGATTAAGGCATGCAAACTCTTACAGGGTAGACTAGCAGATGTAGGGGAAAGTAGGTGTAACGGTCTATCCATCGTAAGGTGCTAGCGCTTCTGAAAGACTATGTCTCGGTCATCCGTTTCTCAAACACCATGTAGTGCGAGAAACCAAATGGAGGCGATCGAGTCTTGTGGGGAAAAGTGCGCAAACCTCTGCAGAGTATATAAACTGATCATGGTTAGCCATGTCCCCGGTTATGGACATCTTGAGTATCTAGTACTTGGATTATCATGTGAATCTCAACATGTTACTATAAAATTAAGGTTACGGGTTTGTTTAATGATGTCTAATTGGGATTCAGGATGCTGTCAACCATTCTCAATGTTTAACAACTACCATGATAGTTAAATAAAATCTATTCCTTTGCAGTAGGGAAAAATTAGCTTTACGCAAAACTATAACCATAGAGCTTTCCACCAGCCAAATATGCATATAGTATAGCTGTTTCATTCCATTATTCTCCATGTGTTACTTTGCCAGCATATTCCATGTGCTGACCCATTTTCGGGCTGCAACGTTAATGTTGTAGACTTTTTAGACGACGATTAAGGAGTTTTAGGTCGTGGTTCTATACTCAGTGATGCCGTTGGAGTTGATGGACTCACTTATCTTCTAAGCCTTCCGCTGTTATCGTTATTACATGGCCTTAAGCCATATTTATTGTAATAAGTTCTCTATTGAGACACTCGATGTAATAAGTGTGTGATTGCTACTCTGTTATAAATCCTTCAAGTACTGTGTGGTGTCAGCATTACTGATCCAGGGATGACACATGAGCACAGAGATCCGACTGTTTGAGGTATGGTCGCTACACGTACAAGGCTTCGAAAGGGGCCATCTTCAAACTAGATTGATAACTGTTGTTGTAGGATAACTCTGCATAAGTCAAATTTTCGTCCCAACTAGATCTGTAATCTAGCACGCAAGCTCTCAGCATATCCTCCAAAATCTGATTGACTCTCTCGGTCTGTCCATCTATCTGCGAATGAAAAGATGTACTGAACTCTAGTCTGGTACCCAAAGTTTCGTGCAACTGATTCTAGAACTTTGAGGTAAACTGGGTTCCTCTATCTGATACAATAATCCTTGGAACTCCATGCAGATATACGATCTTGGTCATGTATATCTTTGCCAACTTAGCACTGGTGTAGGTAGTCTTCACTGGGATGAAATGAGCTACCTTTGTCAAACGATCGACTACAACCCAAATCGAGTCATAGCCTGAACGAGTTCTGGGCAATCCCGTAATAAAATCCATGCCTAGCTTATCCCACTTCCATTCGGGTATCGGCAATGGCTGTAACAATCCTGCTGGCTTCTGATGCTCTGCCTTTACTCTCTGACATACATCACAAATTGCTACATACTCCGCAATATCCTTCTTCATTCCGGTCCACCAGAAAGTATCCTTCAAATCCAAATACATCTTGGTATTTCCTGGATGAATCGAATATGGTGAATCATGGGCCTCCTGCAGAATTAACTTCCTGATCTTCAGGTCGTTAGGCACATAAACACGATCTTTAAACCATAGGGTATCATGCTCATCCTCACGAAATCCTTTAACTTTTCCTTTGCTCATCTTCTCCTTTATAGAGGCAACCTCCTTGTCAGTCTTCTGAGATTCTCTGACCTTATCCATCAAAGTAGACTAAATCTCCAATGCTGCTACATAGCCTCTCGGAACTATCTCCAAACATAGCTCACGAAGGTCCTCGGCTAACTCCTTCGGTAAATCTCCCATCATTCGGTAAATCCGGGGACACGTCTCGGAGGCATCTGATGGGTTTAGAAAAGATGAGATTTAAGAATAGAGAGGGGTCTAGAGAGAAAACACTACCCATATGCACATGAGGCAAAAGCACACAAAATCACTTCATTCAATCAAACAAGGGCATACAATCGGTCTAACTATCGCAAAAGTGCACGGACAACTCTATTTACATGGTGGAATACTACTACTAATGGGGTGGTCTACTAGAAATATTCTTCGGTTGCAGACTCCATGATATCTGCTCCAGCTTCATCAACATAGTCATCATCACTATTGTCTGGGTCTGAGTCGGTGTTGTCGATGATGATGTAGTCTTCCGGGCGAATCTCCTTGGGTTCTTCGTCTTCTTCTACTGGTGTAGGGTCTCCCATGAATATTCCGATCTTCTTGATCAGGTCGTCATTCTTCTCCACTAATACTTCGATTTCCTCCATATAATCTTCACATGTAGCCTTGAGTTCTTCTTCCAGCTCTGTGATTCTTGTCCTTGCCTTCTTCAGATCTATCATGTCTGCGCACATCTGGTTCTCCTGACGGCGAATGTGCTGGTTTAACTCCTGGATGAAAGCTGCGATTGATCTATCCTTCTTGGTGTTGATCATCTCCCAGTGCTCATCTCGACTCCCACAAATCTGATAGATTGTATCCTTGAGATCATTGTGGTAAACTTCCCCAATACGTCCCATGATGATGTGAGCTGACATGCTCTTTCCTAGACTCCAGGTTGGTGCATCAAAGGAAAACTCTATGGGCTCAGTGACTGGCATAAACGTCCTTCCTGGAACTTGAACTTGAATCATCCAGCGCTCCTCCTCAGGTAAAGTGGCGTTGTAGGTTCCGGTGAAGCTTGGTACTCCGATGTTCAGATATCTAGTGACTTCCTTCAAGTGGCGTCCAAAGGGTGTATCTTCATCCGGTTGTGTAAACTTGTTCCTTGCATCCGCCATCCTAAAAGAGTAGAAAAGATGAGGAGTCAGAAATGAGAAGAGTGAGTAGTGATCTAGGGCTTTAGCTTAGTGGTCGTGTCCTACAGTCAACCTGGCTCTGATACCATCTTGTAGCGACCAGACCTCAACCAGTATGATCTCTGTGCATCAGTGTCATCCCTGGATCGGTAATGCTGACACGCACAGTACTTGAAGAATTTATAACAGAGTGGCAATCACACACTTATTACATCGAATGTCTCAAAAGAGAACGTATTACAATAAATATGGCTTAAGGCCATCTAATAACGATAACAGCGGAAGGCTTGGAAGATAAGTGAGTCCATCAACTCCAACGGCATCACTGAGTATAGAACCATGACCTAAGGGCACCTTACTCGTCGTCTGAAAAGTCTGCAACATGAACGTTGCAGCCCAAAAATGGGTCAGCACATGAAATATGCTGGCAATGTAACACATAGAGAGTAATGAAAGATTAAGGCTATACTACATGCATATTTGGCTGGTCGAAAACTCTATGGTTACAGTTTTGTGTAAAGCCAATTTTTCCCTACTGCAAAGGAAATTTTATTTAACTATCATGGTAGTTGTTAAACATTGAGAGTGTAGACACCCTCTCAATCCCAATTAAGCATCATCATTAAAACCCAACAATATTAATTAAAGTAACATGATGAGATTCACATGATAATCCAAGTACTAGATACTCAAGTTGTCCATAACCGGGGACACGGCTAACCATGATTAGTTTATACACTCTGCAGAGGTTTGCACACTTTTCCCCACAAGACTCAATCTCCTTCGTTGGGATTCTCGCACTACATGATGTTTGAGAAACGGATGACCGAGACATAGTCTTTCAGAAGCGCTAGCACCTTACGAACGGGTAGACCGTACCAAGCTACATCCCCTACATCTGCTAGTCTACCACTGTAAGAGTTCGCATGACTTAGTCAACTATGCTAGAGCCCATAGTAGCTTGTGGCTGCACACGGAAGTTTCTGGTATGAATAATCCCATGATCCCTTTGAGCCTAGGTGGCGGTCCATAAAGAAAAACAGGCAATCGCTGGAATACCCAGGTGCCTCAATCCACCCAGATGTGTGTTTAAGTTGCCATATTAGATAAACCATTAATTTAACAATCTCACATCTGTCATGGATACACTCACCCAATCCACGTCTACTAGCATAGCATGGCAATATAAGCAACGCATAGAAGTAACTCCCAAAGGTTTGATAATAAAACAGGTAATAGGTACTGCCTCATCACTTCCCAAAACCCACAATTTAGTTAGATCCTATTCATACAATGTTTGAGGATTGATCTAATGCAATAAAAATTGGGTAGTATGAGGTATGATCAAAGTGTTACTTGCCTTGCTGATGATCCGTGAAACCTAGAGATTCAAAGTAGCAAGCGGCGCACTCCGGATACTCTATCGCAAAAAAACAAGCATACAATAAGTACTCAACTAATGCATAGATAAAACTCAAATAAGAGATCTAACCAGAAAGTTCAACTTAAGAACTCTGATTTGCAAAAAGAATCAAAACGAAGGAAGCAACGAAAGTCAAACGGCGAAAGAAACAAGCTTCGTTTACTAATCTGGATCTAGGTCAAATTTTATAGAAGCAAAAACTTATTTGAGTTGTTTAAATGGAAAGAGGGCTTCGAGAGGAAACTCTAGGCGCTTGAATCGCCTGATTTCGATAAACGAGCGAAAAGTTATACTAGAACGAGAATCGGATCTGAAATCGCAATCAGAAATAATCGTGGAAAATCCGAGAAAAAGAAAAACGACGAAAAGATTAACGAGCGAACGTTCGTTTTCTGTAACTAAACGGTGAATGCGTTCGTTAAAACGAACGAACGCTCGCTAAATAAACTAAACTGGAAAATAAACTGATCTAAATAAAAACAAATCTAAAAAACAGAACGAAAAACCGGCGGCGGCGGGGTCAACCTCCGGCGAGGCAGTGGGGGTCCGGTGGCGGGGCGGCGGCGACCCCGGTGTGCGGCGGCGCGGCTAGGGGCGGCAGCGTCTTAGGGCGGCTAGGGTTAGGGTTAGGCGCGGGGTGGGCTTATGGGCTCAGGGTCGACTCCTTATAAAGGCCGGCTCGAAGAGTCCTGGCCGAAACCGGCTCTGAGTCGGTTGCGCGTTTTTTTAAAATAATTACGCCATAAAAACAAATAAAAGAAATACTAAACGGACTCCAAAAATCCCGAAATAAATTTTCCCCGACTTCTAAAATCAAGACGAACAGGATGAACATTTATTTGGGGCCTAAATGCAAATTTCAAAAACGCGCATTTTTCCTAAATTAAAATAAAATAGCAAATAACTCCAAAATAAAATCTTATTTGATTTTTTATTAAATCCTCAATATTTCTTTATTTTGGGAAAGTCATTTTATTCCCTCTCTCATATTTTTATAATAGAAATAATTGAAGATAAAATAAATAAAATCAACTGATCCTATTTTCAAAATTTGAGAAAACTCAAATATGAAAATAACGAAAGCCCCAATTCTCTCCGAGGGTCCTTGAGTTGCGTAGAATTTCTAGGATCAACCAAAAGCAATATAAAATATGATATGCAGTGATGATCTAATGTATAACATTCCAAATTGAAAATTTGGGATGTTACAACGAGCATTAGTAAGGTACACATCAATAACATGTATATCAAATATACCTTTGTTCACTTCGCCATCCTTCTTATCCGCCAAATACATGGGGCAGTTCCGCTTCCAGTGACCAGTCCCTCTGTAGTGGAAGTACTCAATTTTAGGATTGGGTCCAGAGTTGGGCTTCTTCCCCGGAGTGACAACTTGCTTGCCATTCTTCTTGAAGTTCCCCTTCTTTCCCTTACCCTTTTTCTTGAAACTAGTGGTCTTGTTAACCATCAACACTTGATGCTCTTTCTTGATTTCTACCTCCGCAACTTTGAGCATAGCGAAGAGCTCGGGAATTGTCTTATCCATCCCTTGCATCTTATAGTTCATCATGAAGCCTTTGTAGCTTGGTGGTAGTGATTGAAGAACTCTGTCAATAACACTGTCATCCGGAAGATTAACTCCCAGCTGAGTCAAGTGGTTATGTTATCCAGACATTCTATGTATGTGCTAACTGACAGAACTATTCTCCTCCATCTTGCAGCTATAGAACTTGTTGGAGACTTCATATCTCTCAACTCGGGCATTTGCTTGAAATATTAAATTCAAATCCTGGAACATCTCATATCGTCCATGATGTTCAAAACATCTTTGAAGTCCCGATTCTAAGCCGTAGAGCATGACACACTGAACTATAGAGTAGTCATAAGACCGCGTCTGCTAGACGTTCAAAGCATCTACATTAGCGGGAGGGGGCTTTGAAGGAAATATGCCCTAGAGGCAATAATAAAGTTGTTACTTATATTTCTTAATATCATGATAAATGTTTATAATTCATGCTAGAATTGTATTAACCGGAAACTTAGTACATGTGTGCATACATAAACAAAACAGAGTGTCCCTAGTATGCCTCTACTTGACTAGATTGTTAATCAAAGATGGTTTAGTTTCCTGACCATAGACATGTGTTGTCATTTGATGAACGGGATCACATCATTAGAGAATGATGTGATGGACAAGACCCATCCGTTAGCTTAGCATTATGACCGTTTAGTTTTATTGCTATTTCTTTCTTCATGACTTATACATATTCTTGTGACTATGAGATTGTGCAACTCCCGAATATAGGAGGAACACCTTGTGTGCTATCAAACGTCACAACGTAACTGGGTGATTATAAAGATGCTCTACAGGTGTCTCCGAAGGTGTTCGTTGAGTACGCATAAATCAAGATTAGGACTTGTCACTCCGTGTATCGGAGAGGTATCTCTGGGCCCTCTCGGTAATGCACATCACTATAAGCCTTGCAAGTAATGTGACTAATGAGTTAGTTGCGGGATGATGCATTAAGGAACGAGTAAAGAGACTTGTCGTTAACGAGATTGAACTAGGTATGAGGATACCAACGTTATAATCTCGAGCAAGTAACATACCGATGACAAAGGGAATGACGTATGTTGTTATGTGGTTTGACCGATAAAGATCTTCGTAGAATATGTAGGAACCAATATGAGAATTCAGGTTCCTCTATTGGTTATTGACTGGAGATGTGTCTCGGTCATGTCTGCATAGTTCTCGAACCCGCAGGGTCCGCACGCTTAACGTTCGATGACGATTTGCATTATGAGTTATGTGTTTTGGTCACCGAAGTTTGTTCGGAGTCCCAGATGAGATCACAGACATGACGAGGAATCTCGAAATGGTCGAGAGGTAAATATTCATATATTGGAAGGTAGTATTCGGACATCGGAATGGTTCCGAGTGATTCGGGTATTTTTCCGGAGTACCGACGGGTTACCGGAACCCCCCGGGGAAGTGTTGGGCCTACATGGGCCTAAAGGGAGAGAGAGGGAAGCCCACGGGGGGTGGCGTGCGCCCCCTCCTAGGGAGTCCGAATAGGACAAGGAGGAGGGGGCGCGCCCCCCTCCCCTTTCCCTCTCCCTCTCATTCCTATTCCCTCTAGTGGATAAAGGAAAAGGGGGGGCGAATCCTACTTCGACTAGGAGTCCAAGTAGGACTCCCCCCTTGGCGCACCCCTCCTGGCTGCCGGCCCCCTCCTCCCCCTTTATATACAGGGGTGGGGGGCACCCCAAAGGTACACCAAGATTTCTCTTAGCCGTGTGCGGTGCCTCCGTCCACAGTTTACTCCTCCGGTTATAGCGTCGTAGTGTTTAAGTGAAGCCCTACGCGGATCACATCACCATCACCGTCAGCACGACGTGATGCTGAGGGAACTCTCCCTCGACCCTCTAATAGATCAAGAGTTCGAGGGATGTCAACGAGCTGAACGTGTGCTGAACACGAAGGTGTCGTACGTTCGGTACTTGGATCGGTTGGATCATGAAGACGTTCGACAACATCAACCGCGTTAATCTAACGCTTCCGCTTCCGGTCTATCAAGGTACGTGGACACACTCTCTCCTCTCGTTGCTATGCATCTACTCCCTCCATTCCAAATTACTCGTCGCGGAAATGGATGTATCTAGAACTAAAATACATCTAGATACATCCATACCCGCGACAAGTAATTCGGAACGTAGGGAGTACTAGATAGATCTTGCGTGATCGTAGGAATTTTTTTGAAATTGCATGCTACATTCCCCAATAGGCTTGTCACCTAGTGGTGCACCGAGGACATAATTCTTCTGTGCAGCAATGAGGATAATCCTTGATACTTCTCCAACGTATCTACTTTTTCTCATGCTTTTCCTCTTATTTTGGACTCTAATTTGCACGATTTGAAGGAAACTAACCCTGGACTGACGCTGTTTTCAGCAGAACTACCATGGTGTTGTTTTTGTGCAGAAATAAAAGTTCTCAGAATGGAAGGAAACTTTCCGAGGATATTTTATATCAATAATAAGAATTTCTGGAGCCAAGACCGACCAGAGAGGGGCCCTAGGTGGGCACAACCCACCAGGGCGCGCCCACTCTCCTGGCGTGCCTAGGTGGGTTGTACCCACCTGGTGGCCCCGCAGATGACCCGTGATACTATAAAATCACATATTTCCGAAAAAAATCAGGGAAAAAGAATAATCGCGATCCACGAGACAGAGCCACTACCAGGCCCTATTCTTCCTCGGGAGGGCATATCTGGAGTCCGTTTGGGGCTCCGGAGAGGGGGATCTTCGTTCTTCATCATCACCAACCCTTCTCCGTCGCCAATTCCTTGATGCTCCCCATCGGGAGTGAGCAATTCCTTCGCAGGCTCGCTAGTCGGTGAGGAGCTGGATGAGATTCATCATGTAATTGAGTTAGTTTTGTTAGGGCCTAATGCTAGTATCCACTATGTTCTTAGATTGATGTTGCTATGACTTTGCTATGCGTAATGCTTGTCACTTCGGGCTCAGGTGTAATGATTTCATATCTGAACCGTTTATGAATTCATCATTATATCCATGTTCTAGATCCGATCTTGCAACTTATAGTCACCTTCTACGTGTTATGATCCGGCAACCCTGGAGTGACAACAACTGGACCCACTCTCGGTGATGACCGTAGTTTGAGGAGTTCATGTATTCACTATGTGTTAATGCTTTGTTCCGGTTCTCTATTGAAAGGAGGCCTTAATATCCCTTAGTTTCCTATATGGACCCCCTGTGTAACGCCCTCGATGCGGCTATAGCTCCCACGTGTCGAGGCACGACTTAGAGACATAACCGCATTGAAAGCAATGTCGCAAGTCAGGCAATCATTACAACATCCCATGTAATACATAATAAAAAAGGGGGAGATACATAGTTGGCTTACACTCGCCACGTCACATCAGAGTACATAATTAACATCCATCAAAGAATCACTCATGGCCCGACTACGGCGCCAAAATAGAAAAGAACCCAACATGCGACAAGGCCCTGAATCAAACCCCAACTAGGCACCACTACTGATCATCGGGAAAGGAAACATAATAACGCTGAGAGTCCTCGTCGAACTCCCACTTGAGCTCGTACTCGTCACCTGGAGCGGAATCATCTGGACCTGCACCTGGAGTTATAGTATCTGTGAGCCACAGGGACTCAGCAATCTCGCACCCTCGCGATCAAGACTATTTAAGCTTATAGGAATGGATAAGGCAAATATATGTGGAGCTGCAGCAAGCGACTAGCATATGTGGTGGCTAACTTATACGCAAAAGAGAGCGAGAAGAGGAGGCAAAGCGCTATCGAGAATCTAGAAGAGCAACCTGCGCAAGCATTACTCCAATGCCGTGTCCACTTCCTGGACTCCGCCGAGAAGAGGCCATCACGGTAACGCACACAGTTGATTCATTTTAATTAATTTAGGTTTAAGTTATCTACAACCGGACATTAACAAATTCCCATCTGCCCATAATCGCGGGCACGGCTTTCGAAAGTTCAATCCCTGCAGGGGAGTCCCAACTTAGCCCATGACAAGCTCTCACGGTCAAGGAAGGAATAGACCTCCACCCGAGACACACCGATCAGACTCGGTAACCCGGTACAACAAGACAATTCGACAGGTTAAAACAAGACCAGCAACACCACCCGCTGTGCCGACAAATCCCGATAGGAGCTGCACATATCTCGTTCTCAGGGAACACCGGATAAGCTAAGCGTACGGGAGCCAACGTAACCCAAGTTGCCGAGGGACGGCCCCGCACGGTGCTCTAGTTTGGACCAACACTCAGAGGAGCACTGGCCCGAGGGGGGTAAAATAAGATGACCCCTGAGTCTGCAGAACCCAAGGGAAAGAAAAGGGCTAGGTGGCAAATGGTAAAACCAAGGTTGGGCATTGCTGGAAAAGCTTTAATCAAGGCGAAATATCAAGGGGTTCCCATTATAACCCAACCGCGTAAGGAACGCAAAAATCCGGGAACATAACACCGATATGACGGAAACTAGGGCGGTAAGAGTGGAACAAAACACTAGGCGAGAGGCCGAGCCGTCCACCCTTTACCAAGTATATAGATTCATTAAGATAACATAGCAATATAATGATATCCCAACAAGTAAATAAAAGATGGTCCAACAAGGAACGGCCTCCAAACTTCACCTGCAACTAGCAACGCTATAAGAGGGGCTGAGCAAAGCGATAACATAGCCAATCAACGGTTTGCTAGGACAAGGTGGGTTAGAGTTTCAACATGGCAATTGGGAGGCTGACAAGCAAAAGGTAGGCATCGTAGCATTGTCATAGCAAGAGCGAGCAAACTAGCATAGCAAAGATAGTAGTGATTTCGAGGGTATGATCATCTTACCTGCACAGTTGTCAGAGTTGACTGGATCCTCACAAGCAAACTCAACGGGCTCCCTGGTAGCGAACTCGTCTCCCGGCTCTACCCAACAAGACAAACAAGCAATAAGGATACAATCAACCACGTGCAAGACCAAGCAATATGATGAAATGATGATATGCTATATGAAATGCGATGCGGGATGCAAAATGCAAGATATGACAGGAAAGGCATGAACCTGGCCTCAACTTGGAATTCCAAGGGTGCCACTGGATAGAGGGGATGAAATCGCTTGAAAACGATATAAAGATCATTGGAATCGGAGTTACGGTTTGGAAATGGCAAGCGTTTTAAGATATGACACCGGTCTACGATTTACAGCAAGTAAGCATCTAGATGCAACGAAATGAACATGCTACAGCCACCAAACATGACAAAAAAATACATGGCAGGGATGCACACAAGATTCTTAACAAAAGACTAGCACTGAGCCACGGCCAATTCATCCATTAAGAGGTTCAAACAAGCATGGCAAAAACGCAAATGCAAAACAGATTCCAGACTTGGTGAAATTAACACTAGTCTGAAATTTCAGATCAAGAAGCCCTCTTCGGAGCAGCAAAACAACATGATACATGACCTGAACATGACAAGTAAGAACATGGAATGTAGATACTCAATAAGCTTAACAAAATATCCAAAGTGACCTGGGGCCAAAAGGGTTCACAAAATATATTAACGGGCACACGAACATAGCATAAAACACAATCAGTTTCCAGACTTAGTGAAAACTGAGACATGCTGAAATATAACTCACGAAGGCATGTAAACGAGCTCGATGCACTCACCACGGTGCAAGTCATGGCAAGGCAGGCATACATCCATTAAGAAGGCACAAAATACAAGCTATACATGGCAAGAACAATGGCATAGCATGCACGGATCAACTACAACAACGCCGGCAAAATCGCAAACGAGTTGACGATCTGCCCAGATTCACCACGAAGCAAAAGTAGAGCTCGATTGACTCAATCTAGAGTGCTCCATAATTTCAAACAAAGACATGTATGGATAGAGCATAATATGAGTAACAAAAGTCCCTTACTGATCATCCTCAAAAGAGGCACGGATCACTAGGAAACAAGCTGAACATATGGCATCATGAACTAAAATATCCCAGACTTAGTGAAAACAACTAAGTCCCTGAAAACAGATTTATCGGTTGCCTCACTTTGCAAGCTTGCACAAGTCACCACACACATCCTAAAAATGCATGGGTTGCACCTCTGGAAAGAAGACAAAATCCTTAACAAAACATATGAAGGACTCACAGGCATAGCATGCACACAATAATCATGGCAAAAATGACAAAAATCTAAGATGAACTAGCAGATCTGACAATTAACTCACGAAGCCTCCTTCTAACAGCATTTTGGGCATCAAGATGAACTCAAATGAAAATGATACAATGGAATTAAATGATGTACTCGTCGAGACGAAGATTTTGATATATCATATGCCCAAAACGGAGCTACGGATGCAAAGCTACGGGCAGTCGAAGTAGGCAAAAAATCAGGGGGAGAGGGAAAAAGTCAACCGTGGAGATGTTTTGGATCTAGATCTGGCCGGTACTGTTCATCGGGCACGCTTCCCGAGGTCGACGGCGGGCTCGCCGGAGAAGGACGACGGCGGCCGGCGGCGTAGGAGGTAGGCGCGGGGGCGGGGATGGCCGGAGTGGCCGCGGCGCTCCCGGCGTTGGCAGCGGAGGAACGGGGCGGCGAGGAGGCGGTGGTGTCCGGCGTCAGGTCCGGTCGGCGGGGCGGCGAAGAGGCCCGCGGCGGCCCGGCGTCGCCGGCCGGCTAGGCGAGCGGCGTCGGACGCGGAGAGGAAGGGCGCGCGGGCGCGCGCGGTGGCTGGGCCCGGGAGGGCTCCCCGCGGGCCTGGCGGGCTGGTGGCTGCGGCGATGTGGTCCGGCCCACGTGGCGCGATTTGGCTGGCTGGGCGCGGCGGCGGACGCTGTCCGGTCCGATCCGGATGCGTCCAGCGGCTGGAGATCTGTTTTTTTTAGAACTAGGGTTCGAGGAGGAAGACGAGATCCGAAAATGGAGGGGGTATAAATAGGCATAAGTAGAGCTAGGAGAGTCCAAATGAGGTGCGGTTGTCGGCCACGCGATCGTGATCGAACGATCTAGGACATGGAGCAGAGTTTGGTGGGGTTTTGGCCAAATTTGAGGGGTGTTGGGCTGCAACACACACGAGGCCTTTTCGGTCCCTCGGTTAACCGTTGGAGTATCAAACGAAGTCCAAATGATAGGAAACTTGACAGGCGGTCTACCGGTAGTAAACCAAGGCTGCATGGCAAGTCTCGGTCCAATCCGGAAATGTTTAATCCCCACACACGAAAGAAAGCTAGAAATGACCTCCGGATGAGAACGAAGCGCCGGAATGCAAAACGGACAACGGGGAAAATGCTCGGATGCATGAGATGAACACGTATGCAAATGCAATGCACATGATGACATGATATGAGATGCATGAAAACGAAAACAACACACGGAGACAAAGACCCGAACCCGAGAAATAAATATAACTTAACGCCAGAAACGGCAAGAGTTGGAGTACAAATTGGGAAAGTCGTATCTGGGGCGTTACAACACTCCACCACTACGAAAAGATCTCGTCCCGAGATCTAGGACTGAAAGAACTCCGGGTACTCAGAACGGAGGTGATCCTCGCGTTCCCAGGTAGCTTCACGGTCGGAATGGTGAGACCACTTGACTTTGAGAAATTTGATTGACTTGTTGCGAGTCTTGCGTTCAGTCTCTTCAAGAATAGCAACTGGGTGCTCACGATAAGAGAGATGTTCTTGGAGCTCAATGTCCTCGAAGTTGACGGTGCGGTCAGGAGTCTTGAAGCACTTTCGAAGCTGAGAGACATGGAACACATCATGAACATTTGCAAAGTTTGAAGGAAGCTCGAGTTGATAGGCGAGGTCGCCTCTCTTGCTGACAATCTTGAAAGGTCCCACGTATCTAGGGGCAAGCTTCCCTTTGATACCGAAGCGACGAGTACCTTTCATAGGAGAGACACGGAGGTAAACATGATCTCCGATCTCGAAAGCCAAATCACGGTGCTTACTATCATAGTAGCTCTTCTGGCGGGATTGGGCTGCTTTGAGGTTATCACGAATGACTTTGCACATTTCTTCTGCTTTTGTGATTAAGTCATTACCCAGCAGCTGACGTTCACCGGTTTCAGACCAGTTGAGAGGGGTACGGCACTTCCTACCATACAGAATTTCAAATGGGGCCTTGCCCGAACTTGCTTGAAAACTGTTGTTGTATGAGAATTCAGCATAAGGAAGACAATCCTCCCACTTCATGCCGAAGGAGATCACACAAGCCCTGAGCATATCTTCAAGAATCTGGTTGACACGCTCGACTTGACCGCTTGTTTGAGGATGGAAAGCAGTGCTGAAGCGGATGTTGGTGCCCATGGCCTTCTGAAAAGAATCCCAAAACTTCGAGGTAAAGATGTTGCCACGGTCTGAAGAGATCACTTGAGGAATACCGTGAAGAGAGACAATGCGAGAGGTATAGAGTTCCGCCAATTGAGCTGCAGTGATCGACTCCTTGATAGGCAGAAAATGAGCCACTTTGGTGAGCTTGTCAATGACAACAAATATAGCATCATTGCCACTCTTGGACTTTGGAAACCCAGTCACGAAGTCCATTTCAATGTGGTCAAACTTCCATTCTAGAATGGCAAGAGGTTGGAGGAGGCCAGCTGGCCTTTGGTGTTCTGCCTTCACTCTTCTACAGACATCACATTCATTCACGAATTGAGCGATCTCGCGCTTCATTCGAGTCCACCAATAAGCTTGCTTAAGGTCCTGATACATCTTCGTGCTCCCAGGGTGGATGGAGAGGAGAGAATTGTGAGCCTCGCTCATGATCACTTTACGAAGTTCACCTTTGGGCACAACAATACGATCCTCGAAGAAGAGAGTGTCCTTGTCATCAAGGCGGTAGCACTTGTACTTGGACTGACTCTTGGCGATCCCAATCTTCACCTTTTTCACCATAGCATCAAGAAGCTGGGCTTGGCGAATGTGGTCTTCTAAGGTAGGAGAGACTTGAAGGTTGGCGAGGAAACCTTGAGGAACAACTTGCAGATTAAGTTTGCGGAAAGCTTCACAAAGCTCGGGTTGATAAGGCTTGAGAATCAGACTATTGCAGTAGGCCTTTCTGCTCAAAGCGTCAGCAATCACATTGGCCTTGCCTGGAGTATACTCAATACTCGGATTATACTCTTGAATCATTTTGACCCATCGAGTTTGCCTTAGGTTGAGATTAGGCTGCGTGAAGATGTACTTGAGACTCTTGTGATCAGTGAAAATGTCCACTTTTCTTCCCAATAGAAGATGTCTCCAAGTCAAAAGAGCATGCACAACTGCCGCCAACTCGAGATCATGAGTGGGGTAGTTCTTCTCATTAGGCTTCAACTGGCGAGATGTATAAGCAACCACTTTCTTCTCTTGCATCAAAACTGCGCCAAGACCTTGGAGAGAGGCATCACAAAAGACCTCGTACGGCTTGGATTCATCAGGCGGAGTCAGAACTGGAGCAGTGATCGACTTCTCTTTCAAAGTGTTGAAAGCAATATCACACTCCGGAGACCAAACGTACTTGACGTGCTTCTGAAGAAGATTTGAGAGAGGCTTCGCGATCTTGGAAAAGTTTTCAACGAATCTTCGGCAAAGCTTGCGAGACCGAGAAAACTACGGAGTTGCTTCACATTCTGAGGAGGTTCCCAATTCACAATTGCGGATACCTTCTCGGGATTCACGGAAATGCCCTTGGCAGAGATGATATGACCAAGATAAAGAACCTCATCGAGCCAAAATTCACACTTGGAGAACTTGGCGTAGAACTGATGTTCCCTGAGCTTATCGAGAACCAAACGCAAGTGCTTGGCATGATCTTCCTTGTTCTTGGAGAAAACCAGAATGTCATCGAGATAGACCAAAACGAAGTCATTGGTGTAGGCGTTGAAGATGAAGTTCATCATGCGAGAGAACGTCGGAGGAGCGTTGGCGAGGCCAAAAGACATGACAGTGTATTCATATGAACCAAAGCTTGTTCTGAATGCTGTCTTGGGAATATCTTCTTCACGAATGCGAATCTGGTGATAACCCATACGGAGATCAAGCTTGGAGAATACTTGGGCACCTTTGAGTTGTTCGAACAGCTCATTGATGTTGGGAAGTGGGTATTTGTTCTTGATGGTCTTCTTGTTCACTGGACGGTAATCAACACAAAGTCGGTCCGTTCCATCCTTCTTCTTCACAAAAAGAACACCACAACCCCACGGAGAAGTACTAGGCCGGATGAGACCCATTCTTTCTTGCTCATCGAGTTGCTTCTTCAGCTCCTTCAACTCTTCAGGTCCGAGCTTGTAAGGATGTTTGCACACAGGTTCTGTGCCAGGCTCAAGTTCAATAATGAATTCAACTGGCCGGTGCGGAGGCATTCCTGGGAGCTCTTCCAGAAAGACGTCTTGATATTCGCAAACGACTGGAATTTGCGAGATAGCATCCAGTTCACCCTTCTCATTGAGAGAAAACAGACGGATGGTATTATCCCGAGCGGCAAAGACAATTACTTCCTCAGACGAGTGAGTCAATTGAATCTGCTTGGCTGCACAATCAAGCTGAGCCTTGTGCTTAGAAAGCCAATCCATTCCGAGAATAAGATCAATATCCGAGTTATCAAGAACCATTGGAGAAGCCAGAAACTTGAAATCACCCATCAAGATAGAAATATCCGTAACTATTGAAGTAGCCCTCATAGACTTAGCCGGAGAAACCACTCCCATAGGTTTACCCAACATTTGTGAAACGAAGTCATGCTTGGAAACAAATGATCTTGACATGAAACAATGCGATGCACCAGAGTCAAAAAGAACTTTTGCTGGAAAAGAGTTAACCGGAAATTTACCCATGATCACATATGATGAGTCCTCTGCCTGAGCTGCATTCATCAAATTCACCTTGGCATGCTTGGGGTTATGCTTGACCACAGCTGTACTTGCCGATCTGACAGGAGGAGGAGGAAGAAGACGCCTCTGGTTGAAACACTTGTTGGCATAGTGACCCTTCTGTTGGCACTTGTTGCACGTGACCTCTGAAAGCGGACGGTGATACGGAGCACTCGATCTTGGAGGTTGAGACGAAGTCTTGTTCTGAAAGCCAGGGTTGGGTGGGTGGGAAGAACCACTGCCACCTTTGCTCTTCTGCTGATATGGCTGACGGAACGGAGGAGGAGGAAGCCAAAACATCTGCTGCTTGGCCACTTGAGTAGAGGAAGAAGGAGTAACATCTCTGACTCGCTTCCTGGAAGCATCACACCTCAACTGAGCAGCCTCTTGCTTCAGTGCCATGTTGTAGAACTCATCGTATCTCAAGGGCTCAAAGAGAACAAGAGCGAGCTGAATATCTTCTCTGAGACCACCCCTGAACTGATATATCATGCTCTTCTCATCAGGCACGTCCTGCTTGGCAAAGCGGGCAAGCTTCTGGAACAATTTGTTGTAGTCATAGATAGACAAAGAGCCTTGCTTCAGATTGCGGAATTCCTCACGCTTGCTTTCAACCATGCTCTGCGGAATGTGATGAGCTCGGAAATCTCGACGGAAATCATCCCAAGTGATAACACGTCCACCTCTGGAATCCTTGTACTGCTGGAACCATTCTGCAGCTTGATCTTTGAGTTGGAAGGAAGCGAACTTGACAAAGTCCTCAGGCCTGACGTTACTGCACTCGAAATGCTTACACAGATCCACAAGCCAATCGTCAGCATCGGTTGCCTCAACACAATTGCTGAAAGTCTTTGGCCCGTTAGCAAGGAACTGGTTGAGTGTAGCAAAGTGACCCTGATTGCTGCCTTGATTCCCTTGACTGCCTTGATTGCGCTCTTGGAGAATTTGCATGATCAGTTGAGTGTTTGCATTGGTTGCAGCCATCACAGCTTGCCATGCCTCTGGAGGAGGTGGAGGCGGTGGCGGATCTGGATTCGGAGTCGTGCGCGTTGGAGGAGCCATCCTGAAGAGGTTGACCACCATTAGCACATTGACAGATAAATATTGAAGCTGAATCCAACGGAATGAAAATTGCAACATATAGACTTCACATCCGAACAAAATGAACGAATGCATTCCTCTTCAAATGGTCACATATCCATAAATTGAGAAGCCACGTAGAATTAAGGTAGAGAAATAAATCAACAAGTTACGGATCAAGAACAAATAATCGGTAAGAAATCCCAATCTCAAACCAATATCCGTGGAAGAAGAACTAGAGCTACTAGAATTCCCACCTATGAAACTCCCGAACCTTTCCGGTTATGCAATCAGGTGTTGGGGATACAGGGGAAGCATAATATCTCATCCAAACTAGCAATTCCTACATCCAGCTGTATCCATCCTTCAACACATAACCAAGAAAACTTCGGAAACCATCTACCTCAACCTTCGAAAAGCATCCGTTATACAAGTTATGGCGATACTCCCGAACTCCCGCCCCAGTACTGGGTGGCGTCGAGGTTATCTCACCAACGAACTGCATAAAAGAGATTTTCGATGTCGGCGAACATATCTCAAGTATTCCAGAATTGCAACGATAAAATTATGATGACAACACCTCAGAGCTCAACTCCCCGGGAAACTTCCACTAAACCCCTAACAGGAGGCACCAAGACAGTATTCTCATCATAAGCCATCGAAACAAATCCATACTCGCGTGATCCTAAATAAAATTTTAGTGAAATTTGAGAAGAGAAGAGTCAAAACTCTACGTCAGGATGCCTTACCAGAGCGATGAGGAGACTGGGAAGTAAAAGAATTCCTAAACTCTCCGATATATAATTCCTAAATGACTCAAAACATTTTTTCTAGACACAACTCGGCTGCTAAAAACGATCAAGCAATGGGGCTCCTAAGGTCGGGGAAGGCTCTGATTACCAACTTGTAACGCCCTCGATGCGGCTATAGCTCCCACGTGTCGAGGCACGACTTAGAGACATAACCGCATTGAAAGCAATGTCGCAAGTCAGGCAATCATTACAACATCCCATGTAATACATAATAAAAAAGGGGGAGATACATAGTTGGCTTACACTCGCCACGTCACATCAGAGTACATAATTAACATCCATCAAAGAATCACTCATGGCCCGACTACGGCGCCAAAATAGAAAAGAACCCAACATGCGACAAGGCCCTGAATCAAACCCCAACTAGGCACCACTACTGATCATCGGGAAAGGAAACATAATAACGCTGAGAGTCCTCGTCGAACTCCCACTTGAGCTCGTACTCGTCACCTGGAGCGGAATCATCTGGACCTGCACCTGGAGTTATAGTATCTGTGAGCCACAGGGACTCAGCAATCTCGCACCCTCGCGATCAAGACTATTTAAGCTTATAGGAATGGATAAGGCAAATATATGTGGAGCTGCAGCAAGCGACTAGCATATGTGGTGGCTAACTTATACGCAAAAGAGAGCGAGAAGAGGAGGCAAAGCGCTATCGAGAATCTAGAAGAGCAACCTGCGCAAGCATTACTCCAACGCCGTGTCCACTTCCCGGACTCCGCCGAGAAGAGGCCATCACGGTAACGCACACAGTTGATTCATTTTAATTAATTTAGGTTTAAGTTATCAACAACCGGACATTAACAAATTCCCATCTGCCCATAACCGCGGGCACGGCTTTCGAAAGTTCAATCCCTGCAGGGGAGTCCCAACTTAGCCCATGACAAGCTCTCACGGTCAACGAAGGAATAGACCTCCACCCGAGACACACCGATCAGACTCGGTAACCCGGTACAACAAGACAATTCGACAGGTTAAAACAAGACCAGCAACACCACCCGCTGTGCTGACAAATCCCGATAGGAGCTGCACATATCTCGTTCTCAGGGCACACTGGATAAGCTAAGCGTATGGGAGCCAGCGTAACCCAAGTTGCCGAGGGACGGCCCCGCACGGTGCTCTAGTTTGGACCAACACTCAGAGGAGCACTGGCCCGAGGGGGGTAAAATAAGATGACCCCTGAGTCTGCAGAACCCAAGGGAAAGAAAAGGGCTAGGTGGCAAATGGTAAAACCAAGGTTGGGCATTGCTGGAAAAGCTTTAATCAAGGCGAAATATCAAGGGGTTCCCATTATAACCCAACCGCGTAAGGAACGCAAAAATCCGGGAACATAACACCGATATGACGGAAACTAGGGCGGTAAGAGTGGAACAAAACACTAGGCGAGAGGCCGAGCCTTCCACCCTTTACCAAGTATATAGATGCATTAAGATAACATAGCAATATAATGATATCCCAACAAGTAAATAAAAGATGGTCCAACAAGGAACGGCCTCCAAACTTCACCTGCAACTAGCAACGCTATAAGAGGGGCTGAGCAAAGCGATAACATAGCCAATCAACGGTTTGCTAGGACAAGGTGGGTTAGAGTTTCAACATGGCAATTGGGAGGCTGACAAGAAAAAGTTAGGCATCGTAGCATTGGCATAGCAAGAGCGAGCAAACTAGCATAGCAAAGATAGTAGTGATTTCGAGGGTATGATCATCTTGCCTACACAGTTGTCAGAGTTGACTGGATCCTCACAAGCAAACTCAACGGGCTCCCTGGTAGCGAACTCGTCTCCCGGCTCTACCCAACAAGACAAACAAGCAACAAGGATACAATCAACCACGTGCAAGACCAAGCAATATGATGAAATGATGATATGCTATATGGAATGCGATGCGGGATGCAAAATGCAAGATATGACAGGAAAGGCATGAACCTGGCCTCAACTTGGAATTCCAAGGGTGCCACTGGATAGAGGGGATGAAATCGCTTGAAAACGATATAAAGATCATTGGAATCGGAGTTACGGTTTGGAAATGGCAAGCGTTTTAAGATATGACACCGGTCTGCGATTTACAGCAAGTAGGCATCTAGATGCAACGAAATGAACATGCTACAGCCACCAAACATGACAAAAAAATACATGGCAGGGATGCACACAAGATTCTTAACAAAAGACTAGCACTGAGCCACGGCCAATTCATCCATTAAGAGGTTCAAACAAGCATGGCAAAAACGCAAATGCAAAACAGATTCCAGACTTAGTGAAATTAACACTAGTCTGAAATTTCAGATCAAGAAGCCCTCTTCGGAGCAGCAAAACAACATGATACATGACCTGAACATGACAAGTAAGAACATGGAATGGAGATACTCAACAAGCTTAACAAAATATCCAAAGTGACCTGGGGCCAAAAGGGTTCACAAAATATATTAACGGGCACACGAACATAGCATAAAACACAATCAGTTTCCAGACTTAGTGAAAACTGAGACATGCTGAAATATAACTCACGAAGGCATGTAAACGAGCTCGATGCACTCACCACGGTGCAAGTCATGGCAAGGCAGGCATACATCCATTAAGAAGGCACAAAATACAAGCTATACATGACAAGAACAATGGCATAGCATGCACGGATCAACTACAACAACGCCGGCAAAATCGCAAACGAGTTGACGATCTGCCCAGATTCACCACGAAGCAAAAGTAGAGCTCGATTGACTCAAGCTAGAGTGCTCCATAATTTCAAACAAAGACATGTATGGATAGAGCATAACATGAGTAACAAAAGTCCCTTACTGATCATCTTCAAAAGAGGCACGGATCACTAGGAAACAAGCTGAACATATGGCATCATGAACTAAAATATCCCAGACTTAGTGAAAACAACTAAGTCCCTGAAAACAGATTTACCGGTTGCCTCACTTTGCAAGCTGGCACAAGTCACCACACACATCCTAAAAATGCATGGGTTGCACCTCTGGAAACAAGAAAAAATCCTTAACAAAACATATGAAGGACTCACAGGCATAGCATGCACACAATAATCATGGCAAAAATGACAAAAGTCTAAGATGAACTAGCAGATCTGACAATTAACTCACGAAGCCTCCTTCTACCAGCATTTTGGGCGTCAAGATGAACTCAAATGAAATGATGCAATGGAGTGAAATGATGTACTCGTCGAGGCGAAGATTTTGATATATCATATGCCCAAAACGGAGCTACGGATGCAAAGTAACGGGCAGTCGAAGTAGGCATAAAAATCAGGGGGAGAGGGAAAAAGTCAACCGTGGAGATGTTTTGGATCTAGATCTGGCCGGTACTGTTCATCGGGCACGCTTCCTGAGGTCGACGGCGGGCTCGCCGGAGAAGGACGACGGCGGCCGGCGGCGGAGGAGGTAGGCGCGGGGGCGGGGATGGCCGGAGTGGCCGCGGCGCTCCCGGCGTTGGCGGCGGAGGAACGGGGCGGTGAGGAGGCGGTGGTGTCCGGCGTCAGGTCCGGTCGGCGGGGCGGCGAAGAGGCCCGCGGCGGCGCGGCGTCGCCAGCCGGCGAGGCGAGCGGCGTCGGACGCGGAGAGGAAGGGCGCGGGGGCGCGCGTGGTGGCTGGGCCCGGGAGGGCTCCCCGCGGGCCTGGCGGGCTGGTGGCTGCGGCGATGTGGTCCGGCCCACGTGGCGGGATTTGGCTGGCTGGGCGCGGCGGCGGACGCTGTCCGGTCCGATCCGGACGCGTCCGGCGGCTGGAGATCTGTTTTTTTTTAGAACTAGGGTTCGAGGAGGAAGACGAGATCCGAAAATGGAGGGGGTATAAATAGGCATAAGTAGAGCTAGGAGAGTCCAAATGAGGTGCGGTTGTCGGCCACGCGATCGTGATCGAACGATCTAGGACATGGAGCAGAGTTTGGTGGGGTTTTGGCCAAATTTGAGGGGTGTTGGGCTGCAACACACACAAGGCCTTTTTGGTCCCTCGGTTAACCGTTGGAGTATCAAACGAAGTCCAAATGATACGAAACTTGACAGGCGGTCTACCGGTAGTAAACCAAGGCCGCATGGCAAGTCTCGGTCCAATCCGGAAATGTTTAATCCCCACACACGAAAGAAAGCTAGAAATGACCTCCGGATGAGAACGAAGCGCCGGAATGCAAAACGGACAACGGGGAAAATGCTCGGATGCATGAGATGAACACGTATGCAAATGCAATGCACATGATGACATGATATGAGATGCATGAAAACGAAAACAACACACGGAGACAAAGACCCGAACCCGAGAAATAAATATAACTTAACGCCGGAAACGGCAAGAGTTGGAGTACAAATTGAGAAAGTCGTATCTGGGGCGTTACACCCTGCCACAGGAGGGTAGGACAAAAGACGTCATGCCAGTTCTTTTAATAAAGCACGTATGACTATTTACGGAATACATGCCTACATTATATCGATGAACTGGAGCTACTGCCGTATCGCCCTAGGTTATAACTGTCTCATGATGAATATCATCCAACAAGTCACCGATCCAATGCCTACGAACTTTTCCATATTGTTTCTGGTAAGTTACTACTGCTATCATCACTGTTACACTTGCTACAAAATTACTGTTATCACTGTTACTGTCGCTGCTATTACTACTATCAAAACTATCAAACTACTTTGCTACTGATCACCTTGCTGCAGATAATTAATCTCCAGGTGTGGTTGAATTGACAACTCAGCTGCTAATACCTTCAAATATTCTTTGGCTCCCCTTGTGTCGAATCTATAAATTTGGGTTGAACATTTACCCTCGAAAACTGTTGCGATCCCCTATACTTGTGGGTTATCAAGACCTTTTTCTGACACTGTTGCTGGGGAGCATAGCTATATTTGTTGACTCACTTGGGATTATTATCAATTTATCACTATGAAGAATCTGAAGGATCCAAGGGCTAAGATATTTCCCTCAAGGACGAGGGGAGGTAAGGAACTGCCATCAAGTTCTGCTTTAGATTCACCTTATGTTGTGAGTATACTTGCAACACCACCACATACTATTAATTTTGATATACCACAAGCTACTGATGATGCTACTTCTCCTATGAATGATGCTTATGATGATGCTAGTACCTTGCTTGATAATGATCATGTGCACTTGGTGAATTTCTTGATAAACAAATTGCTAGAGTTATACAACATGATGTTGTTGAATCTGATGATGATCTTGGAACTGAATCTTCTGAAACACCTGCTAGAACTAACCATCCTAGATATGAATTACCTAAGATACCGAAAGGTTATGTTATGAGTGAAGAAGCAACTAGAGATATTCTTGCTTGTAATGATAGAGATGATCTAGAGAAATTATTACGCAAGTATAAAGAAAAATCTCTGAATGCTAGAATGAAGTGTGATCCTAAGTTTGCTACATCACCTATCTTTATTGATGATAAGGATTATGAATTCTCTATCAACCCAGAGTTAATTACTTTGGTTGAATCTGATCCTTTCCATGGTTATGAAACTAAAACTGTTGTGGCACATCTTACTAAGTTGAATGACATAGCCACCCTTTTTACTCATGATGAGAAAACTCACTATTACTTTATTCTCAAATTATTTCCTTGCTCATTAAAGGGTGATGCTAGAGCTTGGTACAATACTCTTGCTCCTGGTTGTGTGTGTAGTCCCCAGGATATGATTTATTAGTTCTCTGAAAAATATTTTCCTGCTCATATGAAACAAGCTGCCTTACAGGAAATATTGAACTTTGTGCAAACTAAAGAAGAGAGTCTCCCACAAGCTTGGGGGAGGCTTTGCCAGTTACTTAATGCTTTGCCTGATCATCCTCTTAAGAAAAATGAAATACTTGATATCTTATATAATGGACTAACCGATGCTTCTAGGGACTTCCTAGATAATTGTGCTGGTTGTGTTTTCAGGGAACGGACTGTTGGACAAGCTGAAGAAATATTGAATAACATATTGAAAAATTGTGATGATTGGACTATTCTTGAACCACCGCCTAAACCCACTCCAAAGAGGGTTATATTATATCTCAGTCCCGAAGATATGCAAGGGGCAAAGAAATCTATGAAGTAAAAAGGTATTAAAGCTGAGGATGTTAAAAATTTACCTCCTATTGAAGAAATACATGGGCTTAATACACCACCACTACCTAAGATGGTAGAGGTAAATTCTCTTATGAAGTTTAATGATAATGACAATCCTCATAATATGCATCCTAGCCAATGCCATTATGAGTTTGAAAACTACATTAGAAAACAAGATCACTTCAATGCAAATGTTATGAAACAATTGAAATATAATTCTGATATGATTGCTCGCTTGAGTGACTTGTTATTTAGAATATCAAATGATGAGGTGTTGGAAAGCATGCTTCTATGGTTCAAACTCAGTTAGAACAAGTAGCTAAATCTCAAAGAGAGTTGCTTGATGAAATGAATCACAATATGAATGATTTTGCTGTTAGAGTTGCAACTAGAGGAGGTAAGATGACTCAGGAACCACTTTATCCTGAGGGACACCCTAAAAGAATTGAGCAAGATTCACAAAGAACTAAGACTAGTGCAGCTAGTCCTTCTAGAAAGAAAAAGAATAAGAAAAATGATAGTACTTTGCATGCTTCTAGTGAACCTAAAATGGAAAAACCTCCTGATAATGAAAATGAAATTTCTATCTCTGATGCTAAAACTCAGTCTGGTAATGAACACTCACCTAATTATAATGAAAAATATAATGATGAGGTTCATAAAGACACGCAACCAACCAATGAAAAAGAACCCGATAATGATGTTGAGATAGAACCACCTATTGATCTTGATAACCAACAAGCTAAGAATAAAAGATATGACAAAAGAGACTTTGTGGCTAGGAAATACGGTAAAGAAAGAGAACCGTGGGTTCAAAAGCCAATGTCTTTTCCACCCAAGTCAAATAAAAAGAATGATGATGAAAAATTTGAACGCTTTGCTGAAATGCTGAGGCCAGTCTTTTTGCGTACTCGCTTGACTGATATCTTGAAAATGCCTCCTTATGCAAAATATATGAAATACATCATCACAAATAAGAGAAAAATACCGGAAGCTGAAATCTCCACTATGCTTGCTAATTATACTTTCAAAGATGGAGTACCTAAAAAACTTGGAGATTCGGGAATACCAACTATACCTTGCTCTATAAAAAGAATTATGTGAAAACTGCTTTGTGTGACTTAGGAGCTGGTGTTAGTGTTATGTCTTTCTCTTTATATAAAAGACTTGACTTGAATAAACTCACACCTACTGAAATGTCTTTGCAAATGGCTGACAAATCAACTTCCATACCTATCGGTATCTGTGAGGATGTGCCCATTGTTGTTGCTAATGTTACTATTTTGACTGACTTTGTTATACATGAGATGCCCAAGGACGACAACATGTCGATTATCCTTGTAGACCCTTGTTGAATACTGCAGGGGCTATTATTGATTGCAATAAAAGCAGGATCACTTTTCATATTAATGGTAATGAGCATATGGTGCACTTTCCGAAGAAACAATTCCAAGTGAATAGTATTAATGTTATTGAAAAATCTTCGACACACTATTGGAAGTTTTCAAACACCTCTACCTACTGTCAAAAAGAGATATGAAATGCTTATTGTTGGGGAAATGCATATCCCCATTGAGGTAACTTAGTGATTTATGAAAGTTCTTCGGTTTCATGCTAATCGAAAGTGTTTGTTAATAAGACTTGATCAACCTTATTAATGGATAATTTTTGAACCATATGAAGTTGATGAATTTAGTAAGCACTATTTTTGTCCCTACTTTTTATTCTTTGTTTTTATTAGTTAAATAAAATAAAATGCCATGTTTTGTCTGTTTTCTGGATTTCCCGTGCAATAAAAAATGACACAAAAATAAAGGTTCTCAGAATGCGCTGAAAATTTGATATGATTTTTTTCTGAATATTTAAGAATTTTTGGTGCAAATAACATCAGAGGGAGGTGCACCAGGTGGGCACAACCCACCTGCGCGTGCCAAGACCCCAGGCGCGCCCTGGTGGGTTGTGGTCCCCACGTGGACCCCTCACTTACCTCTTCATACCACATCATCACTTACCTCCAGGAAAAAATCCCCATCGCTCTCTCTCCCGTGTTCTTGAGCCTAAACCTGCGGATTTCGATCTCTTTGCTCGAAGCTCCATTTCCAAAACTGTTTTGGGGGATTGTTGCTTGGTATGTGACTCCACCATTTGTCCAATTAGTTTTTGTTTTAGTGTCTTATACTTTGAATAATTAGCTACTCTTGGTGTTGTTGTAGATATGCTTGCATGCTGAATTCTTAGTGTTCTAAGTAGTTTGAATGCTTGCTATGGCCTCTATGTATCCCTATGAGTAGTTGCTATCAATCTTACAAAGTTTTGTTGACAAATTTTTGTCACTCCAAAAATTTTTATTATCAAAAAATTGTATGCGGACATGAATATGTTCAGGAAGTTTGGCTCTAAGAAGAACTCCAAGGGTGTTATTGGGGAGTCTTCTGACAATGGTCTCCACCCTCGAAGGTTGGCGGAAGTACGACCGTGCGAATGGCCGCACACCCCGTTCCTGCAAGAGGCTAGAATTCTTGAGGAGTTCATGTAATATATTGCTAATGCCGGCCTCACCGACTTCATCGCAGATGAGTGTGACCAGCACCACATCCTCACAAACATCTTTGTTCAAAGCTTTACTTTCTTGCCTAGAAATAATCCTCCTGAAGTGAGGTTTAATTTATATGCTGAAAACCATCAGATACCACTTACTGAGTTTTGTGACATATGCATGATCTCGTGTGATGGGAGCCTGGATGAGCCTAGACCGGCTGGGTTTGAGGATTTTTATCGCACTCTGACACTGGGTGATGAGAGAGGAGTGTCAGCCACTACGGCTCCTAGCATACACTTTCCTACCGTATATTATTTTGCTTTATTTGTTGCTAAGTGGTTGCTTGATAGAAAGAAAGTATGTGCGCTCAGTGCACCAGACTTTGCTATTTTACGCCGAGCACTAGAGGGCGACAACACCTATAGCTTGGGATCTATTTTGGCTCATCACCTCCATCTTAATAAATCACATGGTGAAATACATGGTGGGATTTATGCTACTCGTTTGGCGGCTCAATTCGAGGTTGAGATACATCCTCATGATTTCACTCTGACCAAAGTTTACCTAGACCGTGCAGCCATGGATCACCACCATTTTACTAATATAGAATCTCCTCACATACCTATTCTGTATAACCTGGTTTTTAGTGTGAGGACTCGTGATGTTATTCCATTACCTGCTCCTGCTTTGTTTGATTCTACTGCCAGGGGCGGATATAGCATTATGCCAGCAGATATCATCGCCTACCGGAACGCTCAGGCTGCTACGCAAGCGGCACAGCAGGCACCCCAGCACTGGTGTGAGTGGATGCCCGCTCCTTGGCACCCCTACTACCCTCCATGCTACTGATTCACTACCAAGTTAGGCCAAAAGCCTAAGCTTGGGGGAGTACGTGTTTCCACCGACATTACATTCATGCTTATCATTCCATTTGTCGGTGCTCACACTTTTTCATTGTATCATCCATGCGTAGATTTATTTTCTTGCTTTCTTCTTGGGTGTTTGAAAAACTTTAGAAAAAACAAAAAAATTAGTTGTAGTTAATTGTAGCGCCCCGAGACCGATGTGCCAGGTGTCCTCCAGTTATTCGATGTTGTTGCTTTGGCTTTTGCTTGCGTGTTGCATTTAATCATGTCATCATCCGCATTGCATCATCATGTTTTTCAAAACTTGCATCCGTCCCGGTCTCCTCGTTCTCTTCGTTGTCTGTTCTGAGCCCTAACACACTTGCACGCGCCCGCGGCACATCCGAAATATTATTTTATAAGTGGCTGGAAAATTTTCTCAGAATGGGTTGAAAGTTGGCATGCGGTGTTGTTATGTTGTGGGTAGGCCGCCTGCCAAGTTTCATCGCATTCGGAGTTTGTTTGATGCCCCAACGGATAACTATAGCGACATTATAGTCGGTCAAAACGTCGGACGTTTTCGGTCTCCGAAAACAGTTGCCGGGCTGCACTCCTCTCCTCTCATCTCAGCCCATTACCACTCACCGCCAGGCCCTACCTAATCTCTCGTCAGCCCGCGACCCTCCTCGTGCGCGCGCCCGAAAGCTGTCCCGGACCCGACCCGGACTGTCGCCACCGTTGTGTCCGGATCATCCCCAAACATCTACAAAACGTCACCGTTTTATTATTTGGACTCCCTAGCCTATTCTTTCTGAACCGTCCGATTTCGATCGGATGATCCAAACTCCCTCTTTTCCTTATATTTATAGTCCAACCTCACCTAATCTAGCCTAACCCTAAAACATAGGAGGTTTGTCCCTCCCTGCCGCCGCCGCTCAAAGAATCTTCCTCGGGATCCCCTCACTCCTTCCCGAGCCAACCCAGCTCCGCCACCTACCTCCATCGATCCCCTCGCAGTCAGCCCCTTCCCTCGATCCACCCGGCCAACCGGAGGAGCTCCTCTTCTCCCGCTCCTCCCGAGACCAGCAGATGAGCCCCCGACGCCATCTCATCCTGCCGCCGCCGGCGACCAGCAGGTCATGTCGTCGTGCCTCTTCCTTCCCCGTCCCCGTCACCCTCTCTTGTTCTCCATATGGTTTTCCTCTGCCTCCGGTCTCAAGCTCTCTCTATTTCCCATGCACAGAGCTTCGTTGCCGTCGTCCTCATGCTGCTTCGTCGTTGCTGCCGGATCCGCCTCGCCGAGTCCTCGCCCTCGCGTTGGTTCTGTGCCTTGCCGTGGCGCCGCCGCCGGTGGGTCGCTGTCATTCAGCAAGGCCCCTCTCGGCCTCTCCTTTTCCTTCCCCGACTTGCGTCTCTCTGAATTTGTCTCCTCGTTGAACAGAGGACAGGCTTCAGCTCCGCCAGAACGCCACCTCGCTGAAGAGCCCATGCCGGGGTCGTCTTCTTCTTCTGATCCGGCGTCGTCCCAGGAGCCTGTCGTCAGATCCAGCGATCCCATCCCATTCCCGTTGCTCCGTCCTCCTCTGAGTTGCCCGCGCCACCGTGGCTCTCCTTCGAGGACGAACACGCGCCTCGCATGCACTCGTTGACCACGCCTCCCCCAGCTGTTCGTTCGATCCAGCCGCCTCGCCTCGAGCGGCCTCCTCTGCGTGTGGCCGCAAGTCGCGTGGCCCAGCGCCTCCTCCTTGAGCTCGATCTGGGCCTGGCCCAGCTCCAACGCCAGCATGCCTCCCCAGATGCGCTCAACTTCTCCACAAGCCGGCCCAGGAGGCCCAATGTGAGCAGCCCAGTCCCGGCAGATTCGGCCCGTTTCTATTTTTTTCCTGTCTAGCGGATTTAGCTATTTTCCCTGAGAGTGCCAGTTTTGAAAAATAGCCCCTAAACTTCATGCATTTAATAACTTCTCAACCGTGCATCAGATCTAAATAAGTTATATATGTAACTTGACTAGAATTTCATCTAGTTTCACAATATCCAACTTTCATCCATGTTAAAAATGTTTAAAATGATGTTTGCTTTAATTTTCTCCTATGCCATGTTAAAATGATTTAATTCATAACTAAATAACCGTAGCTCGATTTCTAATAATCTTTATATGTAAATGGGGTAGAAAAATACCTAGTTTAACATGGTGGCTTCACTTTGCATGTTTAACAACTATAAAATATGGTTTAGGGCAGAACAGTACCAAACCTAAAATATGCATATAGGGATTTACCGGAAATGTTGTTCGTTGCTTCCGGCCTCATTTAAACTTGACTAGATAGGTAGTTTTACTTTGCTTCACCCTCTTGCCATGTTTAACAACATTTAATATTGTTGGGTACATAAACAAGATCGAACTAAATAAGTCACATGGTGTTTCGTCAATATGCAACGGAGTTGCATATTGAGCTCCACTTAATTTGTAGGGTTGTTTGTGCACTTTGCCATGCCATGTATCTTTAAACTGGACATGCATCATACTTGGTTGTGCATCATGCCATGTCCATGTGTTGTTTGTTTACTATGTTGTGTGCTTCTTTCCGGTGTTGCTTCTTCGGGTTGGTTCCGGTAACGTCGCGTTTGTGAGGACCCGTTCGACTACGTCCGTTGTCTTCTTCATGGACTCGTTCTTCTTCCTTGCGGGATTTCAGGCAAGATGACCATACCCTCGAAATCACTTCTATCTTTGCTTGCTAGTTGCTCGCTCTTTTGCTATGCCTATGCTGCGATACCTACCACTTGCTTATCATGCCTCCCATATTGTTAAACCAAACCTCTAACCCACCTTGTCCTAGCAAACCGTTGTTTGGCTATGTTACCGCTTTGCTCAGCCCCTCTTATAGCATTGTTAGTTGCAGGTGAAGATGAAGTTTGTTCCTTGTTGGAACATGGAGATGTTGTTCCTTGTTGGAACATGTTTATTTTGTTGGGATATCACAATATCTCTTATTTATTTAATGCATCTATATACTTGGTAAAGGGTGGAAGGCTCGGCCTTATGCCTGGTGTTTTGTTCCACTCTTGCCGCCCTAGTTTCCGTCCTATCGGTGTTATGTTCCCGGATTTGCGTTCCTTACGCGGTTGGGTTATAATGGGAACCCCTTGACAGTTCGCTTTGAATAAAACTCCTCCAGCAAAGGCCCAACATTGGTTTTACCATTTGCCACCTAGCCTTTTCTTTCCCTTGGGTCAGCCAGCCCAAGGGTCATCTTTATTAAACCCCCCGGGCCAGTGCTTCTCTAAGTGTTGGTCCAACCCAGAGCACCGTGTGGGGCCGTCCCTTGGCAGCTTGGGTTATGTTAGCTCCCGTACGCTTAGCTTATCCGGTGTGCCCTGAGAACGAGATATGTGCAGCTCCTATCGGGATTTGTCGGCACAGCGGGTGGTCTTGCTGGACTTGTTTTACCATTGTCGAGGATGTTTTGTAACCGGGATTCCGAGTCTGATCGGGTCTTCCCGCTAGAAGGAATATCCTTCGTTGACCGTGAGAGCTTGTGATGGGCTAAGTTGGGACACCCCTGCAGGGATTTGAACTTTCGAAAGCCGTGCCCGCGGTTATGGGCAGATGGGAATTTGTTAATGTTCGGTTATAGAAAACTTGAAGTTGACCTTAATTAAAATACATCAACCGCGTGTGTAACCGTGATGGTCTCTTCTTGGCAGAGTCCGGGAAGTGAACGCGGTGTTGGAGTTATGCTTGACGTAGGTTGTTCTAGGATCACTTCTTGATCATAGTTGTTCGACCGTGCTTTTGCCTTCTCTTCTCGCTCTCATTTGCGTATGTTAGCCACCATATATGCTAGTCGCTTGCTGCAGCTCCACCTCATACCTTTTACCCTTCCTATAAGCTTAAATAGTCTTGATCGCGAGGGTGTGAGATTGCTGAGTCCCCGTGACTCACAGATACTTCCAAAACCAGCTTGCAGGTGCCGTTGAACCGAGCAGGTGGCGCAACCAAGCTCAAGGAGGAGCTCGATGAAGATCTTGTCCATTGTGTTGTTTCGTTCTAGTTGATCAGTAGTGGAGCCCAGTCGGGACGATTGGGGATCTGTGTAGCATTTGGGGTAGTCTTCTTTTATTTTGGCTCCGTAGTCGGGCCTTGATTGTAACTGGTTGATGTAATGCTTTATTCTTGTAATTGTGTGAAGTGGCGATTGTAAGCCAACTATGTATCTTTTCCCTTATTGTATTACATGGGTTGTGTGAAGATTACCTCACATGCGACATTGCTTTCAATGCGGTTATGCCTCTAAGTCATGCTTCGACACGTGGGAGATATAGCCGCATCGAGGGCGTTACAAGTTGGTATCAGAGCCTTCCCCGACCTTAGGAGCCCCCTGCTTGATCGAATCGTTGGCGTTGTTGAGTCTCGAAAAAATGTTTTGAGTCATTTAGGATTTTATATATCGGAGAGTTAGGAATTCTTTTTACTCCTCAGTCCCTTCATCGCTCTGGTGAGGCATCCTGACGTAGAGTTTTGACTCTTCTCTTCTCAAATTTCACTAAAAAAAATTTAGGATCACGCGGGTATCTTGGAATCGTTCCGATGGTTTTGTGACGAGAACATTGTTCTTGGTGCCTCCTGTCATTTAGGGGTTGTGGCAGTGTCCCGGGGAGTTGAGCTCCGAGGTGTTGTCGTCACAATTTTATCGTTGCAGTTCTGGAATACCTGAGTTTAGTTTCGCTGACATCGAAAATCTCTTTTATGCAGTTGTTGGTGAGATAACCTCGACGCCACCCAGTACTGGGGCGGGAGTTCGGGAGTATTGCCATAACTCGTATAACGGATGCTTTTCGAAGGTTGAGGTAGACGATTTCTGAAGGTTTCTTGGTTATGTGTTGAAGGATGCATACAGCTGGATGTAGGATTTGCTAGTTTTGGGTGAGATATTATGCTTCCCCTGTATCCCCAACACCTGATTGCATAACCGGAAAAATTTCGGGAGTTTATAAGTGGGAATTCAAGTAGCTCTTAGGATATCTTTCCGACAGATGTATGATATGAAATTGGGGTTCGACGTCTAGTGGTCCGCCTATCCACGGTTGATTTTACAGTGGTCTTGTTGTGTCTTAAAGAGTCCTTGGCTTTGCCGACTCGGGGACGCTTCGTATGTCATGTGCACTGCCTTGTACATGATGGTGCTGTACGATCGAGCCCGTGTAGGCCCCACCATGAAAACTTCGAACGAAATCTCTATCATATGTTTGTTCCGGCTTATTCTGCAAGCCAATCCTTTGTTTTGTTTTGAGTTGTGGTATTCGAGTTGCTTCGAAGTCAAATGTCGATTCCATACCTTCCCTAAGCGGTGTTCTCATATATCATGGGAATGCTAATCCTTCTTGATCATCGAGATTGACATGTCAATTTCTTCTCTACCGGCGTGTTTCTCGTCAAGTGGATCCGATCATTTCAACATTTGCAAGATCCAATCTCAAGTTTTCTCAATGTTGTTTGTTTCATTCATCTCGAAGTTGCCTTTGTTTTCCCGCCCTCCCTCCCTTGTTTTTCTCCGAGGACTCATATATCTAAATCAAGTATCATTTTATTGATGTGAAGTCTTTTCATTCTTTTTTTCCATCAATATTCTTACCCGTTGATTCTCATGAAGACCCTAATGGAGCTTCAAGCTCATCATTCTTCGTTCTTTCCTTCTCCGGTGGACTGAACTCAAGTTTTCGTGTTGATCATATCCTTTTCCTTGTTTCAAATGTCTTCTTATGCCGGTGCACCTCTTAATCTTCCCCGTGTGCTATTCAATTGTTCCGGAGTGCTCAAGATATCTCGAAGATTCGTATTTCCACTCTTCTTTCGTTCAAGCTCTTTCGAGGATGTTATCTCTTTTGAGCAATCTAATTCAACCGGTGCAATCTCTCTTTTCAAGCAATCGCTCAACGGTGTTTCTTTTGAGTGGGCCCTAACCCACATGTCTTTTCCCAGGATCTTACCTGACTCTTCTTATTTTCCCGGCGTTACTCTCAAATTCTTTTCCAAGTTTGACGTAAGAATGAGTTATCATCAGCCAAATGCCTTTCTCCTTGATCTTTCAAATTCTTTCATCGTTGGTTCAACCTTTCCATTTTTCATCCCGGAGTATCTCAACAATTTGGTGGTGTTTCTCATCGTCATTCTCAGATATTTGAAGACAAAGAAGAGTTTTTTCTCTAAATCTTGCTCCATTCTCTTCAAGATTCATGGTTCTAGATTTGACGCCATCCTCTCTTTATTGTTTTCGATTATCAGAATTCTTTTCACCTATCTGGAGTCCATCAATTCAGGTTTATTCATTCTCAGCTTTCAATTATCATTCTCCAACCTACCGGTGCTTAAATCAAGGATTCTCTAATCAGCTCGTAACCTCTTCGTTCTCATGGATCTAAATTCTCTCAAGCATCTTCGTTTATTTGCAAATCCTTCCCGGTGTTTCTTCATGTTTTATTCGTTCATTTTCAATTGTTACGGTGGTTCGTTCAAGAGTTCTCTTCAATCGTTATCATACCAGTTTATTTGTTATTTCTATCCTACCGGTGGTTCGTTCAATATTTTCCCAAGTTGGCGCTATATCTATCTTAATGCTCTCTACGAGAATAAGTAGTATGTCAAATCCGCTGCTTGTCATCAATTGAAATTGGTGAAGGATATGCATAACGTAATTCTTATTCTTGTTTCATCCAAGTGATTAATTCCTTTTTCCGGAGTGGTTCATCATATCACATTCTCAGTTCGAGATGCTTTATCTTTTCTTTTCCCGGAGTTCCAAGCTCTCATCATCACGAAGTTCCATCTTAAATCATTACAAGGTTTCACTTTGTGTTTTAAACTTCTATTTCTTCTCGTTACCCTTTGTTACCGGAGTTCTTAATGGAGGTTCTACATGATAGTTCATCAAGGACTCAATCCGTTCTCAAAACGTTCATCAAGATTATTTTCAGAGGAGTTCAAGCTTTCTTCTTCTTGCAATCCGGAGTGCAATTCCTTCTACTGTATCATTCGCGTTTGTGAGGACCCGTTCGACTACGTCCGTTTGTCTTCTTCATGGACTCGTTCTTCTTCCTTGCGGAATTTCAGGCAAGATGACCATACCCTCGAAATCACTTCTATCTTTGCTTGCTAGTTGCTCGCTCTTTTGCTATGCCTATGCTACGATACCTACCACTTGCTTATCATGCCTCCCATATTGTTAAACCAAGCCTCTAACCCACCTTGTCCTAGAAAACCGTTGTTTGGCTATGTTACCGCTTTGCTTAGCCCCTCTTATAGCGTTGTTAGTTGCAGGTGAAGATGAAGTTTGTTCCTTGTTGGAACATGGAGATGTTGTTCCTTGTTGGAACATGTTTATTTTGTTGGGATATCACAATATCTCTTATTTAATTAATGCATCTATATACTTGGTAAAGGGTGGAAGGCTCGGCCTTATGCCTGGTGTTTTGTTCCACTCTTGCCGCCCTAGTTTCCGTCATATCGGTGTTATGTTCCCGGATTTTGCGTTCCTTACGCGGTTGGGTTATAATGGGAACCCCTTGACAGTTCGCTTTGAATAAAACTCCTCCAAGAAGGCCCAACATTGGTTTTACCATTTGCCACCTAGCCTTTTCTTTCCCTTGGGTCCGCTAGCCCAAGGGTCATCTTTATTAAACCCCTTGGGCCAGTGCTTCTCTAAGTGTTGGTCAAACCCAGAGCACCGTGCGGGGCCGTCCCTTGGCAACTTGGGTTACGTTAGCTCCCGTATGCTTAGCTTATCCGATGTGCCCTGAGAACGAGATATGTGCAGCTCCTATCGGGATTTGTCGGCACAGTGGGTGGTCTTGCTAGACTTGTTTTACCATTGTCGAGGATGTCTTGTAACCGGGATTCTGAGTCTGATCGGGTCTTCCCGCTAGAAGGAATATCCTTCGTTGACCGTGAGAGGTTGTGATGGGCTAAGTTGGGACACCCCTGCAGGGATTTGAACTTTCGAAAGCCGTGCTCGCGGTTATGGGCAGATGGGAATTTGTTAATGTCCGGTTGTAGAAAACTTGAAGTTGACCTTAATTAAAATACATCAACCGCATGTGTAACCGTGATGGTATCTTCTTGGCGGAGTCCGGGAAGTGAACGCGGTGTTGGAGTTATGCTTGACGTAGGTTATTCTAGGATCACTTCTTGATCATAGTTGTTCGACCATGCTTTTGCCTTCTCTTCTCGCTCTCATTTTCGTATGTTAGCCACCATATATGCTAGTCGCTTGCTGCACCTCCACCTCATACCTTTTACCCTTCCTATAAGCTTAAATAGTCTTGATCGCGAGGGTGTGAGATTGCTGAGTCCCCGTGACTCACAGATACTTCCAAAACCAGCTTGCAGGTGCCGTTGAACCGAGCAGGTGACGCAACCAAGCTCAAGGAGGAGCTCGATGAAGATCTTGTCCTTTGTGTTGTTTCGTTCTAGTTGATCAGTAGTGGAGCCCAGTCGGGACGATTGGGATCTGTGTAGCATTTGGGGTAGTCTTCTTTTATTTTGGCTCCGTAGTCGGGCCTTGATTGTAACTGGTTGATGTAATGCTTTATTCTTGTAATTGTGTGAAGTGGCGATTGTAAGCCAACTATGTATCTTTTCCCTTATTGTATTACATGGGTTGTGTGAAGATTACCTCACTTGCGACATTGCTTTCAATGCGGTTATGCCTCTAAGTCGTGCTTCGACACGTGGGAGATATAGCCGCATCGAGGGCGTTACATTAATTTGCTTTCTATGTATGCTTAGTAGTAGTACTAAAAAGAAAAGCCAAAAATATTTCCTTGTTCTTCTTTTGCTTGTTGGGAGCTTCCCCGTGTAAATAGTTTTTCTCGTTTTTGCTTTTCCCTTTTATTTGATTGTTGAATAAAACCAAAAACTCCAAAAATATTTCAGTGTGTTTCTTTAAAATTCTTTTCTTTTATTCAAGTTGTACCGAGGAGAAGACCACGATGAAAATGTTGAGTGGCTCTCATATGAATAATTGTTGAACTAATAAGAGACCATTTTACCTTGTCTTCTCCTATTGAATAAAATGTTTGCAGATTCCAGCTTAGTCCATGACACTCTTGCACTATTATTATTTTCATATCATTCAGTCGTGCAAGTGAAAGGCAATAATGACGACATTCAATGAACTGGCCGTGGCAAAGAGAATCTGGTATGAACTCGACTTGTCTTGTGTGTGTAAATATGTTTAACCTAGCGTCCATGACTCAGCCCGTTATGATTAAACATGTTTGCAATGACCATTAGAGATTATAGTTTCTCATGTCATGCATAAGTAGGTGGGAGTTAATGATGATTTATCTTGGATATAAACATTGTGTTAAAATGATTGTGATGTAGTATGATGGTATGGTATCCTCCTCTGAATGTTCAAGTGGCTTGACTTGGTACATGTTCATGCATGTAGTTGAATCAAAACCAACATAGCCTCTGTAATGTTTATGTTCATTGTGTTCATATCATAATCAAGCTAGAGTCCAATGTTACTTACGCATAATGCATGGTTATGATCGTTGTTGCTCTCTAGCTGGCCGCTTCTCAATCTAAATTGCTACCCTTCGCCTGTACTAAGTGGGGATTCTACTTGTACATCAAAAACCTTGAACCCAAAGTTATTCCAGATGAGTCCATCATACCTACCTATACACGGTATTACCCTGCCGTCCAAAGTAAATTTGCATCTGCCACCTCAAAAAACTTCTAAAAAATTATCCATCTTGTGTGCCTGGATCGTTCATGGAATGACAGGAGGTGGTCGATATCTTTCGTGCTAAGCGGGTTATTCTCATGTCGAGTGTTTATTCACTCGCCATCGCACGAGAAAATGGGCGTTAATAGGGACGCCCAGTCCCAAACTGCAAACATGAAAAAGAGTTCATCTGAAATAATTAAAGAAAAACTCCCAATGGAGTCAAAACCTTTACTTTTATCACTTGGGAACCACCACTAGCATGCTTAGCATGGAAGATGTTGATAACTGATGGTCGTGAAGTGAATAAGAAGGGTGCATGTCTCAAAATATCATTTATCTTTGTTTTAAAAATTGAGCTCGGGCACCTCTGCAAATCACCGCTTCCCTCTGCGAAGGGACTTTCTATTTACTTTTATGTTGTGTCATCACCTTCTAACAAACAAGCGCCAGAAACTGAGTAGAGTACAACGGTCATGATTTCTGCATTGTGTGTAGCTAATGTTGGGTGCATCATGACTGGATCTTTTCTACCATGAATTACAATGTTTACTCGCTGCTTGAACTTTGGAGGTGCTCTGCATTTATGTTTTGCGGTCTCAGAAAGGGCTAGCGAGATACCACTATTGTCATATTATAACATGGTTGTTTTGACAACGTGTTGCTGTTTGAGATATCTTATTATTGCTTGCTAGCTGATTATGTCATTGATATGAGTCATTATAATATTTAAGAATTATTGTCGACATGGTTAGTTATAATGCTGGCTGAAAACCTGGGTGTTGTTTAAGCTTATTTATGCAAACAAGAGCAAAAGAGTTCGTAAACGTTTTTTCTTTCTCACTTTTAGTTTATCAACTGAATTGCTTGAGGACAAGCAAAGATTTAAGCTTGGGGAGTTGATACGTCTCCAACGTATCTACTTATTCTCACGCTTTTCCTTTTGTTTTGGACTCTAAGTTGCATGATTTGAATGAAACTAACCCCGGACTGACGCTGTTTTCAGCAGAACTACCATGGTGTTGTTTTTGTGCAAAAGTAGAAGTTCCTGGAATGGAACGAAACTTTGTGAGGATTTTTTATATCAATAATAAGAATTTTTGGAGCCAAGACCCACCAGAGAAGGGCCCCTGGGTGGGCACAATCCACCAGGGCATGCCCCCCTCTCCTAGCGCGCCGAGGTGGGTCATACCCACTTGGTAGCCTAGCAGACGACCCCCTGATACTATAAAATCACATATTTCCAGAAAAAAAACAGGGAAAAAGAAGTATGGCAATCCATGAGACGGAGCCGCCGCCAGGCCCTGTTCTTCCTCGAGAGGGCAGATCTGGAGTCCGTTTGGGGCTCTGGAGAGGGGGATGTTCGTTCTTCATCATCACCAACCCTTCTCCATCGCCAATTCCATGATGCTCCCCACCGGGAGTGAGTAATTCATTCGTAGGTTCGCTGGTCGGTAAGGAGTTGGATGAGATTCATCATGTAATTGAGTTAGTTTTGTTAGGGCCTGATCCCTAGTATCCACTATGTTCTTAGATTGATGTTGCTATGACTTTGCTATGCTTAATGCTTGTCACTTTGGGCCCGGGTGCCATGATTTCAGATCTGAACCATTTATGAACTCATCATTATATCCATGTTCTAGATCCGATCTTGCAAGTTATAGTCACCTACTACGTGTTATGATCCGGCAACCCCGGAGTGACAACAACCGGGCCCACTTCCGGTGATGACCGTAGTTTGAGGAGTTCATGTATTCACTATGTGTTAATGCTTTGTTTCGGTTCCCTATTAAAAGGAGGCCTTAATATCCCTTAGTTTCCAATATGGACCCCGCTGCCACGGGAGGGTAGGATAAAAGATGTCATGCAAGTTCTTTTAATAAAGTACGTATGACTATTTACGGAATACATGCCTACATTATATCGATGAACTGGAGCTAGTGCCGTATCGCCCTAGGTTATAACTGTCTCAAGATGAATATCGTCCAAAAATTCACTGATCCAATGCCTACAAACTTTTCATATCATTTCTACTAAGTTACTACTGCTATCATCACTGTTACACTTGCTACAAAATTACTGCTATCACTATTATTGTTATTGTTGCTGCTATCACTACTATCAAAACTATCAAACTACTTTGCTACTGATCACCTTGCTGCAGATAATTAATCTCCATGTGTGGTTGAATTGACAACTCAACTGCTAATACCTTCAAATATTCTTTGGTTCCCCTTGTGTCGAATCTATAAATTTGGGTTGAATATTTACCCTCGAAAACTCTTGTGATCCCATATACTTGTGGGTTATCAATCCTCAAGTTACGGACCTAGTCCGTGTAGTTGCTACCATCATCTTTCAACTTAGCTTTCTCTAGTAACGCATTAAAATTCAAGGGAACGGTAGCACGAGCCACTAATCTACAACATAGATATGCAAAAACTATCAGGTACTAAGTTCATGATAAATTAAAGTTTAATTAATCATATTACTAAAGAACTCTCACTTAGATAGACATCCCTCTAGTCATCTAAATCATCATGTGATCCATATCAACTAAACCATGTCCGATCATCACATGACATGGAGTAGTTTTTAATGGTGAACATCACTATGTTGATCATATCTACTATATGATTCACGTTCAACCTTTCGGTCTCCAGTGTTCCGAGGCCATGTCTGTACATGCTAGGCTCGTCTAGTTTAACCTGAGTATTCCACACGTGCAAAACTGTCTTGCACCCGTTGTATGTGAACGTAGATCTTATCACACCCGATCATCACGTGGTGTCTCAGGACGACGAACTGCCGCAACGGTGCATACTCAGGGAGAACACTTATACCTTGAAATTTTTAGTGAAGGATCATCTTATAATGCTACCGCCGTACTAAGCAAAATAAGATGCATAAAAGATAAACATCACATGCAATCAAAATATGTGACATGATATGGCCATCATCATCGTGTGTCTTTGATCTCCATCTCCAAAGTACCGTCATGATCTCCATCGTCACCGGCTTGACACCTTGATCTCCATCGTAGCGTCGTTGTCATCTCGCCAACTATTGCTTCTACAACTATCGCCAACACATAGTGATAAAGTAAAGCAATTACATGGCGATTGCATTTCATACAATAAAGCGACAACCATAAGGCTCCTTCCAGTTGCCGATAACTTCTACAAAACATGATCATCTCATACAATAACGTATATCACATCATGTCTTGACCATATCACATCAGAACATGCCCTGCAAAAACAAGTTAGACGTCCTCTACTTTGTTGTTGCAAGTTTTGCGTGGCTGCTACGGGCTTCTAGTAAGAACCGTTCTTACCTACGCATCAAAACCACAACGATGTTTTGTCAAGTTTGCTGTTTTAACCTTCAACAAGGACCGGCGGTAGTCAAATTCAATTCAACTAAAGTTGGAGAAACAGACACCAGCTAGCCACCTTTGTGCAAAACAAGTTGCATGTATGTCGGTGGAACTGGTCTCACGAACGTGTTCATGTAAGGTTGGTCCGGGCCGCTTCATCCGATAATACCGCCGAATCAAAATAAGACGTAGGCGGTAACCAGTATGACTATCATTGCCCACAACTCTTTGTGTTCTACTCGTGCATATCATCTACGCATAGACCTGGCTCGGATGACACTGTTGGGGAACATAGCATGCAATTTCAAAAAAAAATCCTAAGATCACGCAAGATCTATCTAGGAGATGCATAGCAATGAGAGGGGAAGTGTGTGTCCACATACCCTCGTAGACAGAAAGCGGAAGCGTTAGCTTAACGTGGTTGATGTAGTCGAACGTCTTCTCGATTCAACCGATCAAGCACCAAACGTATGGCACCTCCGAGTTCTGCACATGTTCAGCTCGATGACGTCCCTCGAACTCTTGATCCAGCAAAGTGTTGAGGGAGAGTTTCGTCAGCACGACGGCGTGGTGATGACGAAGTGATCCGCGCAGGGCTTCACCTAAGCACTATGACAATATGACCGGAGGAGCAAACTGTGGAGGGGGCGCCACACACGGCTTGGAAAAATTGATGTGTGTTAGAGGTGCCCCCCTCCCCGTATATAAAGGAGGAAGAGGGGAGGAGGCCGGCCTAGGCGCGCCCCAAGTGGGAGGAGTCCCACTTGGGCTCCTAGTCCAATTCTCCCCCCCCCCTTTCCTTTTACCGGAAGGGGAAAGGGGGAAGGAGAGATAGGAGGAGAAGCAAAGGGGGGAGCCGCCCCCTCCCCTTGTCTAATTCAGACTCCTCCCTTGGGGGGGCGCCACCCCTTGTGGGCTGGTTTGCCTCCCTCCTATGGCCCATATGGCCCATATCTTCCCCCGGGGGGTTCCGGTAACCCCCCCCCCCCCCCCCCGGTACTCCGATATGTACCTGATACATTCCGAAACACTTCCGGTGTCCGAATACTATCGTCCAATATATAAATCTTTACCTCTCGACCATTTCTAGACTCCTCGTTATGTCCGTGATCTCATCCAGGACTCCGAACAATCTCCGGTCACCAAAACACATAACTCATAATACAAATCGTCATCGAACGTTAAGCGTGCGGATCCTACGGGTTCGAGAACTATGTAGACATGACCGAGACACATCTCTGGTCAGTTACCAATAGCGGAACCTGGATGCTCATATTGGTTCCAACATATTCTACGAAGATCTTTATCGGTCAAACCGTAATGAAAACATATGTCATTCCTTTTGTCATCGGTATGTTACTTGCCTGAGATTCAACCGTCGGTATCTTCATACCTAGTTCAATCTCGTTACCGACAAGTCTCTTTACTCGTTCCGTAATGCATCATCCCGTAACTAACTCATTAGTCATATTGCTTGCAAGGCTTATCATGATGTGCATTACCGAGAGGGCGCAGAGACAGCTCTCCGATACTCGGAGTGACAAATCCTAATCTCGACCTATGCCAACCCAACAAACTCCTTCGGAGATACCTGTAGAGCATCTTTACAATAACCTAGTTACGTTGTGACATTGTGATAGCACACAAGGTATTCCTCCGGTATTCGGGAGTTGTATAATCTCATAGTCAAAGGAATATGTATAAGTCATGAAGAAAGCAATAGTAATAAAACTTAACGATCATTATGCTAAGCTAACGGACGTGTCTTGTCCATCACATAATTCTCCTAATGATGTGATCCCATTCATCAAATGACAACAAATGTCTATGGTTAGGAAACTTAAACGTCTTTGATTAACGAGCTAGTCTAGTAGAGGCATACTAGGGACACTATCTTTTGTCTATGTATCCACATATGTATGAAGTTTCTAGTTAATACAATTCTACCATGAATAATAAACATTTATCATGATAAAAGGAAATATAAATATCAACTTTATGATTGCCTCTAGGGCATATTTCCTTCAATAATCTTGGCTGAAAACCTGGGTGCTGTTTAAGCTTATTTATGCAAACAAGAGCAAAATAGTTCGCAAAAGTTTTTATTTTTCACTTTCATCAACTGAATTGCTTGAAGACAAGCAAAGGTTTAAGCTTGGGCGAGTTGATATGTCTCCGTTGTATCTACTTTTCCTAATGCTTTTCCTCTTGTTTTGGACTCTAATTTGCATGATTTGAATGAAACTCACCCGGAATTGACACTGTTTTCAGCTGAACTACCATGATGTTGTTTTTGTGAAGAAATAAACGTTCTCGGTTTGGACGGAAACTTTGCGAGGAATTTTTATACAAATAAAGAGAATTTCTAGAGCCAAGAACCACCGGAGGGGGGCACCTGGGTGGGCACAACCCACCAGGGCGCGCCTCCCCCTCCAGGCGCACCCAGGTGGGTTGTCCCCACCTGGTGGCCCCGCAGACCCTAAAACCGACGCTATAAAATCACATTTTTTCAGAGAAAATCAGGGAGAAAGAATTATCGCGTTCCACAAGACGGAGCCACCGCCGCCTCCTATTCTTCATCGGGAGGCCAGATCTGGAGTTCGTTTGGGGCTCCAGAGAGGGGGATCTTCGATCTTCGTCATCACCAACCCTTCTCCATCGCCAATTCCATGATGCTCCCCACCGGGAGTGAGTAATTCCTTTGTAGGCTCGCTAGTCGGTGAGGATTTGGATGAGATTCATCATGTAATCGAGTTAGTTTTGTTAGGGCTTGATCCCTAGTATCCATTATGTTCTGAGATTGATGTTGCTATGACTTTGCCATGCTTAATGCGTGTCACTTTGGGCTCGGGTGCCATGATTTCAGATCTGAACCGTTTATTTTATCACCATTATATCTATGTTCTAGATTCGATCTTGCAAGTTATAGTCACCAACTACATGTTATGATCCAGCAACCCCGGAGTGACAATAGTCGGGACACTTCCCGGTGATGACCATAGTTTGAGGGGTTCATGTATTCGCCGTGTGTTTATGTTTTGTTCTGGTTCTCTATTAAAAGGAGGCCTTAATATCCCTTAGTTTCCAATTGGACCCCGCTGCCATGGGAGGGTAGGACAAAAGATGTCATGCAAGTTCTTTCCATAAGCATGTATGATTATTTACGAAATACATACCTACATTATATTTATGAACTGAAGCTAGTGTCGTATCGCCCTAGGTTGTAAATGTCACATGATGAATATCATCCAACAAATCGCCGATCCAATGCCTATGAATTTCTCTTATATTGTTTCTGCTAAGTTACTACTGCTATCATCACTGTTACACTTGCTACGAAATCACTGCTACCACTATTACCGTTACTATTGCTATTGCTACTACGATCAGAACTATCATACTATTTTGCTACTGATCACTTTGCTGTAGATAATTAATCTCTAGGTGTGGTTGAATTGACAACTCAGCTGCTAATACATACAAATATTCTTTGACTCCCCATGTGTCGAATCTATAAATTTGGGTTGAATACTCTACCCTCGAAAACTGTTGCGATCCCCTATACTTGTCGGTTATCATATATCTTACCTCATATGCTAAGTGGGCATCCATTGTATTATGAATAATACTTTTAGCTACTATTTACATATTAACTTGACTTTTTCTCATTGTGTGGACCCTATATGGAATTGAAATATGTGTCATTGTAGATGCATGTTCTATAGTTGCCAATTTTCATCAAAAAATGTGACTGTTCAAACTCAAGACTATTAGATACATATAAGCCCTTAATGGTTATTTGCATAATAGTTGAAAAGTTTCTCTTACCTCCTCCCACCCCTTTTTCACCCCCTTCTTTTCTATGCACATTCGCGGTTCTAACCAACGTTCCTTCTAGCCCGATGCCTCAACATGTCACCATCTACTTCTCACGAGTCGGGATTTTTTTGTTCATACTCATTGTGCCTCGTTGCCCTACTTTTCTATACCAACTATCTTCTCATCCTCCATCTGTGCCCCACAATAGTCCCCCGAACTATGCCTAGATGTTTCAATTCCTCCTGAATTCTCATTTTATGGCGCAATTTATATAAAATTTGGAAGAGTTAATTATCTTGCCCTTTATTTGCACCAAACACCTAATTAGGAAATATTTTACCTTTTTAGAAAAGGATTAATCATCAGCCTATGCATCGAGTGATGTACACAACCATTTTACTGTAGTGTCTGAATCCTCATAAAACAACGATAAAAGGACCTACATAAAATGGACAACCAAGAGGCAAAAACGAATGCATCATAGATCTTCTTGCTAGATTGACATCCATATTTTTGAACAAAGCCCTAGGTATCATCTCCATGTGGTTGCACCCATGACCTAGAGAATCTTGTGCATCTACAAGCTGCAATGAGCACCACATATGGAGCTAGCCAAAGAATTGCATGTCACATGCTCTATAGGACCATCGAAATCATTTTATATATTTGTTGAAGCCACCCTCAATATTAGTCTAGGAAAACTTATTCTTACTGGAGTTAGATTCCTACAGCATTAAAGGAAATGACTAGTACAATCTGACAAATTGACACAAGAAGTTTGAATTCTCCATGTACCAGAAAAAAGAGCCAAAGAAGGCACTTAAACCATCGTCCATCTTGTAGAAACTTGTTATCATGAAAAATATTCAATCCAAGCTACTTAAATTTTGAATACAATCACTATTAGTCTCTCAACTATTGGCTTGTTTTAGTTTTGGCCACTACAAGAGAAGTTCACCCTTAACTACTTAAATTTATAGTATTGGATATGTTTATATAAACGACCTTATGGCACTCCCAATACATTATATTTTGAACCATATCATACATTTAATATGAAATTGGATATAACTCCTTTTTTGCGGGGTTAGATACAACTCCTTGAATATATTGTCTCTTCTTGTTGTATCTAAGGGCACTCTCACTGCATTATACCTTAACTGATGTCATATATGTTAAATGTACGTTTAGATATAGCTCCTCTAATGGATTGTCTTGTTGTTGTATTTAATAATGTTCGTTTATAATGTGTTTAGTGAGAGAAAAAGTACCACATGTGCCAGCCTACCGAGCACAAGAAAGTGAAAGATCAAAAAGGTTATTGTAAAACTAAAAACATCCATTTTGAGAAATAAAACTCATAAGAATATGAATAATTGCTGAAAATATAGTATATGTTAGAGTTTTTTTAGTTTTTAATTTTCATATGATTATTTTATATGTCATCCTAGACTAGTTTATCCTATTTATGTATATACATGCACTATCGGAAATTGTGGGTATGTTTCCTATTTTTCTGATTATGTTTGGTTTACGCAACGCTGCCATGTGTGCGAAATCATAGCCACATTGCCGGTCATACTAGGATAGCTAGCATCACCAAAATTTTGCATTATTAGGTCGAACTTTGATTTCGAAGTTTATGAACCATAACTAGACTCACCCGACATTTTAATGTTGAAAAGTATTTATCGCCCAATCCCACAAAAATGGTGATTTGGTTGCATTAGTTTGTAACATAAATGAACATTTTGGCGTCCCATCAATGTATCTTCTATATCTAAATAGTTAGTCACAATAACATTTTTAGAGAACATGCAACTATGCCACCTCACACGATTGTCACATCACCTTAGTTAGCTTCACTAATTAAACGCATGCATGCACCCTCCAACTATTATTTATTCAATGGTAACTGAGGGCGCATATGATATTCATACATTCAAATCCCGTTGAAATATATTGCAACCAATTCCCGTGGCAACACGCGAGGTATCATCTAGTATGCATAAGAGCTAGTGTGATTCATGGGATTCAAAAACAGTCAGATGGATAGAACAAATAATTGCAATCTTATGCCATGTCGAATTTTATAGGGACGAACACCACAAGGATTTATATTAAATGATGCTTTTGATTATATCATGGAAAGCATGAGCCTTTCAGATTTTTGAGTTCACTACGATTTTCTTACAAGATGTACTGCACAGAAATATTTACAGCTACCATTTGGCATGAATGATGAGCTACATAAAAAATAATAAACAAAGAAATATTTACAGATGTATAAAGCAAATAACCATTAGAAAGCCGAAAGTGCTTTTCTGAGCTCGACTAAACAGAAAAGTCGGGGAAAAATATTAAAAAATGATTTTTTATGGGTAGCAAATATCGACAAATGTTTTTATTGTTTGCAAAGTTTAATCACGAAATGACATTCTTGGAAGACATGTCAAAAATACAAAAATCTATGCTCCAAAATGCTTTTTTCATAAGCATTTTTGGAGCATCGATTTTGCTTTTTTGGACATTTTCCGCGAATGTCATATAATGTTGAAATTTTGCAAGCAATGAAAAGATTTGTCGATGTTTCCTACCAAAAAATCAGTTTTCTTTTAATTTCATTATTCACCCGAGCTCACATAAGCTCGAGTTCAGTTTAACTGCGTCTGTAAACAACTTTCAATATCATTTGAATGTTCCAAACGGTGACCGAACTTCCATGTGCAGGTGATACGCCCCGCGTCCTCCTTGATCCCTGAAGTTTGACAAAATGTGACAATCAAGTTATTAAGAATGAAACGCGCTTATGGACTACCCAACTTGACAGTAAAACAGATGCGTAGTGGCTAGACCACATTCCACCCGACAGGTGAATCCGGTTGGTGCTTAAATTATGTGTCCCAATGAAGTTCAATGAAGTTCAATGATGAGATAAGACACACATGCAACATTAGCCGGCTGATCGATGGCTCGTGGAAAGAATATATTCTGTGCTTGGTCGGAATTTGGCAATGGAGAGAAAGTGAAGAGATCTCACCTAATATTCCCATGCAGAGCCGGCAAATCTCTGTTCTTTTTCCGTAACCGAAGGCCAAGTGGGATATCTTCTCGCGGTACTGCAAAATCGGAGGACGTATCCGACGATCCGACTGACGTTTTCGCCGGCCAAAACAGAACAAAAAAGAAACAGATGAGAAAGGCTTCACCAAAAGAGAACCTAGCTTTGCTGTGATGAACGCACAAACTAAACATGAGAGCTTGAGTATTTAGGACGAGCACCTCTGAACGGGATATGTTTTCGCGGTCCATACCACCCCAAGAATGCTGAGTACCATGAAAAATGGCCATAAACTTGGTCATCCGGTCCATGGAACCTACCTTTGCTGATCGCTGCTATGAGGCTCTGATAATGTTGTCAACTTGTCATAAACTTGGTCAGCCGGTTGATAGATGCTGCTAGCATCTACAGATTGAATTAAGGTTCGGAACTCATGAATTTTTGTGAATGCCTCGGCTGTTTTCCGCAAGAGTAAGAGATTGTCTTGATGCCGAACATAATGCACTGAAATTTCAGTAGATTTGGCGAAAGTGGCGAGGTGAGGCGGAAGGCCCGCTTCTGGCAAGATCGTTGGTTACACGGGCAGTGCCTAAAAATCCTAGCACCGGCCCTATTTGCAATATCGGTAAGGAAAAACCGAACGGTGCATGACGCACTCATGAAGCAGACATGGCTGAGCGATCTTGCTCATGGGCTGACCGAAGATATGCTACAGGAGCTATCTAACCTGGCGGAAAAATTGGACGAGGTGGTGCTACTGCCTAACTAGCCAGATGAGATTGCATGGAGGTTCACCTCAAATCGCGAATATTCCGCCAGGTCCGCCTATCTGCTTCAATTCGAAGGCTCGGTGACACCTTTTTTTTAGAAAAGGAGGATGATCTCCGGCCTCTGCATCTGGAAGATGCATACGGCCACTTTATTGATTATTCTCAAGGACCTTACAAAGTATTAAAACAATATACCTATCCACCATCTTGGCAACATATGCCATTACTCCTATCCATATGATGGAGTGCTAGCTGGGCCACTACCCAAACCACTCACCTAAGCCTAACATCAAAAGCCGGAAGCCTCAGCCGAGCCACATACCGGGTCTGGGGCACAATCCGGCCAGACGCACTCGTGTGTCGCCGCCGCCATCTTCCGCAGGTCCGTCTTCAGATCATATTGAGGCTTATACCTTGTCTGGCCACTCTGCCATCGACGCCCCCATGACGCCAGACAGTTTCCTCCTCCTGCACGAGTCCATCTCCGCGCATCAGACGCCGAGTCTCCACAGCACCATGCCGCCGAGATCCGCCACCATCAATGTGTAAGATGAAGCACCGCTCCACCAAAGTCGCCGTCCTCTAGTCCCTCGAGTCCGTGTGCACCTCCAAGAATGACGCCCCCAGGGGGAAACGACACCAGAGAGCCGCCGTCATCCGATCTACTGATCTAGGGTTTCCCCCGGAGGTAGCAGAGAGTGGCCTTGAACATCTCCACGGCGATGCCTTCAGGAAGGGAACGACGCAGACAGCGTCGCCATCGCCGGCCTTGGCAATAGCCAATAGCAAGTTTTCACTCAGATCTGATCGTAGACCTCCATCTCTCGTGCACGGGTCGCCGCCGTCCTTGCTGGGATCTGGATGATCCCGCTTGCCAGATCTCAGCACGAAGAAGCCCCCCCCCCCCACCGAGACCCGCAGGCCGAGCAGCGGAGGCCGAGGCCACGTCCACAGGTCAGATCCGCGATGGATCCAAGCTCGCGCCGCCGCCCCGAAGTCAGCCCCGCGCGTAGCCGCCAACGCCTGCCGAGGCTCGCCGCCGCGTGCCCCGCGCCCCGCCACCGCTCGCCGAGGCCTGCCGCCGCAGGACGCCGCCGCCTGCCGCCTAGATCCGCCGCCCGCGGAAGAAGGGGAGTCGGGAGAGGGAGTCCCCCCGCCGCCGCCGTCTGCTACGCGGGTTTCACCCGGCGGCGGCGCGAGGAGGGGAGAAGGAGAGGCCGGCGGCGGTGCCTAGGGTTGGAGGCCCCCGAGTCGCCCAGGGCGGGGGCGACGCGAGGGAACTTAGATGATCTTGCGATTCAGATTGGGCAAAGAAGATGATAGCGTGGTATAATGTGTGACACCTGAGGGGCACAATCTCATCTGGAAAGGATGGGCCCCAGGTAAATGTCGTTTCTTCCTATGGACAGCCATGCTGGACAAAATCTTAACCGCGGATGCGCTGCTGCGTCGAGGATGGGAGAACAACTATTTCTGCCCTCTCTGCGAAAGGAATCTTGAAACCTCAACACACTTGCTACTGGAATGTCCCTGGTCGAGATATGCCTGGGAGAAGATCGCTCAACTCGCACACGCACCGGCGCTACTGCCGGCATCATGGGATGGTTTGGTCTCCATCAAAGCATGGCTAATAGCATGTCATGGCAGGGCACGAGAAGACAGGAAGAAAGGGACCTTGTCCATCATACAACTTATGGCATGGGAGATATGGCGCGAAAGGAATAGACGTATTTTTCAGCAAGAATACTTGGGCAGGGAGCGCTTCATCGAGAAAGCAAGAGAGGAGATACGGCTTTGGAACATGGCAGGAGCAGGCATTCCTTTTTACCCGGGCTGATTTCTTTCTTCCTGTTAACCCCGGTTAATCCCGGTTTCTTTCTTCTTTGCTTTTGCTTTCGGCTTTTGGTCGAGCTTGCTCGCCGTCTACTCACCTTGTGTACGCTTGTAGCTCGATTGTTTCCTCTCACTAATCAATGAATTTGGTAGACGTTGCTACCAACATTCAACCAAAAATTAAGTTTGTTAAAATTTCAAGATACAAAGAATCGGAGCCTTGGCTCAGTGGGACATGCGGTTGTGCAGCCTAACGACCCGAGTTCAATTCCTAAAATTGACAAGTGATGCACAGGGGTTTTCCCTCGTTTATTGAGGATCTAGCTTGGTGTGTGGTGAAATCTCTCATCAAGAAATATCTCGATACTCATTTAAAAAAAATTCTAAGGACCATGTTTATCTTGATACTCATACTAAAATGGATGTATGCATCCTTGGTTGGTGCATAGGCCGGGCAGTGAAAATCTCTCGTGCCACTGGCGGTGGTGGCTATCTCCTCCGTCGGAGGTGGTCGGCATGAGGCTGGATGGTTAGAACTCGAGATCCGCCATCTAGTTTCGGCTGCGAGTCGGGAAGACATAGTTGTCGGTGAAAAGCGAGCCGACGACAGGCGAGGGCGGCATTCTGCGTTGTTACCTTGATGAAGGCATCGTCGTGTAACTACTGTTGACCCACTCGTGTTGCTCCTGGGAAAACCCTAGGATCTTGTCTTATAGATTCGACGATGGCGGTACTGCGGTGTCGTTTTCTCTTTTGGAAGCATCGTTTGTGGAGCAGAGCTGGAAGACAGAGGCAGGAGGTGGAGCAGCTTCGTCTTGCATGGAGCTTTCGGTGGAGATGTCAAGTCATACCTGGCCGTAGGTACTACGCCGTGTCATGCCTGATCGGCAGGTTCTACGCATGACAGATCTTCTGGAATTTTCACGTCTGAACGGACGAGCGCGGGGTGGTGGTGTCGTTGGACGCCATGGTGGCATCAACGGATGGATGGACTGGCAAAGATGATGCAGATCTCTCTCCTGAAGATGGGTCAGCGGTTCGATGATAATGGCGGCGTCTAAAACGTGTGCATGTGGTGTACGCTTTAGGTCTGTTACAACTGTTGTGGGTTCCGATACATTATGTGGATGGATCGACGACGGCACCGATTTTAAATACGAGGAGTGAGATCACTCCACATTATCGAATTTTCTAGATGTGAGTGATGATTTCGTGTGGTTTGACGTGTATTTTTGTTAGACCTATGTTAAATAATAAATAAAAATGACTGTATGCATCGATTGGTCTTAACCTCTTTTCCAAAAAAACAAAGAATCGGAGTAGAGCTTGATTGTTCTGCCATTCCGTGGCTTACGGAGGTCATGGATTTAAGTTTTTCTTGATGGGGTGGGTGGGGGGCGTTCTAGAGCCAAAATAAATGACATGACATATGATGGAAATTTACATAAAGAGGGTACTAATTGCATTCTGCCTTTGTACTAGTCAAAATATGAATTGACGCAGACAACTAATATCATAAAAAATTGTTTAAGCCTCTTTTCTCCTCCACAAGAAAAGCTCTTCTTCTCTTGTCGGCGCTGTCGGTCCACCTAATCTTCCATGGCCTCTAGGCTATGGAGGTGCGGAGGATCCCCCCCCCCCCCCACCACGACCCCCTCGCACGGGCGGGAGGGACCCCGTTTTTGTTCTTATTAGGTTAAACGTCTTAGTTGGGGATGTGTAGCGGCAGCGATGTCCCTCGGTACAAAAAATGTCTCCCACGTTCTATCCATGTCCCGATGATGCGTCTAGCATCATGGGAGGGCGTGTGGAGGTGTGTCTCATTGGATCTCGCGGGATTCAGTCGGTGCTGGTCTTTGATGGATCTGTTTGGATCCGACCTTCGCTCGTCTTCCTTTAGGTGTTTACAGGGTTGATCCTTCTGATATACGACTTTCTTCATCGGCGATGGTTGCTACTCTGGTGTGCTGGTCCTATGGGGGCTTAGCACGACTTCCGGACTGCCTACTACAATAAGGTTGCTTAACCCCGGTGAGGGAGAGGCGATGACTTCGGCACACTTTCGGCTCGCTTAAGTGCTTGTAGTCGTCGCTAGATGGTCCACGGACATCATTGTAGTTTCTATTGCTTCTGTTGTTTTTCGAACAGCCATGATTGAACATGAATAGATTGAAAGTTTTTTAAGAAAAACAATTATTACAAAAGTAAAAAAGAGATCAATGAAATGAAATAGCTGCAAAAAAATATCTGCCATCAATGATGTCAACCCTAGGGTAACAAGAGAGACGGTTTCACAGGGGATGGCGCACAAGCACCGCCGTCGTTAAATCCAACCACTCAGGAAGATCAAGAATTTTAATCGAAACAGAAGTCCAAACAAAGTCTACGCAATGCCTTCAGCACGTGAATTGCTAGGTTCAACCAAACAAGGTCAAACTTTGATGTAGAGCTTTCATCCTTAGGCCATCTCAAACGCTGACTTGCAAATTGGCCCCGGCATCTGTCTTCGGACATAGAAGAGCAGTCCGCGGATATTGATGTGGGAGCTGACCATCCAATGCAGTCATGTATATGTCCACCTGTAAATGGCAATTTGAAGTTCAAATAAAGTTCGATCCATAGCGTGTCGAGGGAAACGACATCTATGGGATCACTGGGATCTCTTTTTGCTATGGTTGGCGGGCGCGAGGTTGTGTAAAGAGCGGGTCTAGAAGCCAGCACGAGGATCGTTTACCCAGATTCGAGCCGCAAGGATGCGTAATACCCTAGTCCTGCTTTGGTATATATTACAGTGTTCTTGAGTTCTTTAACTAGCTACGATGCGTGCGTCGTCCAAAAAATCTGAATCCCCTCTTAGTATGCCGCGGGCCTCCTTTTATAGTCAAAAGGGGCTGCCACAGTGGCACACAGGAGGTGAAAAGGTATACAGTAATCGAGTCTATCTCCTAGCACCGTAGGAAAAATGCATTTAATGCGTTGCCGGCATGCCCTTCTTGCTTTATCGGGGACGGCAAGGAAGCTCGTCCCAGCTGTCGCCGCCTCGCCTGGCTTTGACGCGCGTCTGAACTGACAAGGCGTGTAGTGCCATGTTGGCTGGCTGCTGAGTTGGTGCGGTGGATGAATCTTTAGGAAGATCTGCATGCCACCACGCAGGTGCTTGCCGAGTCGGCCTAGAGGCCGCACGTCGCCATGCAGGGGCCTGCCTAGCTGGTGGGCTAGCAGCTCCATGGGAACGGCAGTGGAATCTTGGCAGAGGTGGGCCTGGCTGCGGCCCCGCGGATGTTTTCGGCAAGAGTCTTGCCGTGGCATCTTGGTCATCCCCGACAAGGGTCTTGCCGGGGGTCTCGTGGGTATCCTTGGCAAGGATCTTGCCGAGGATCGTCATCATCTAGTGTTGCGTGCTTCTGGTCTCCACAAAGATTTGCATGCCACCATGGAGGTGCCTCCCAAGACTTGGTTCCAAAGTGGTTGATGGTGTTGGAACCCTTGGGCTCAAGGGGGGGCGGCTCTACTAGTGTCGGGCAAGTTGCACCGGCAAGGTTCTTGCCGGGGCTGCGGAGGCCGTCCCGGCAAGGACCTTGCCGAGAGAGTCCGCCTCGCCCCTCTGTTGTCCGTGTTGCTGGCTTGGCGTTGTTCTGGTTGTCTTGTGGCTTTGCTTCCTTCCTCTGCCCCGCTAGATGTGGCCGCAGGCGCGGCTCCAACTGCCCGCGCACAAGTAAAGGGGTACAAAATAGGACCCCTTCTTTTGTGCACCGACAGGAGCCCCCGGTCCTCGGCCATACATAAGCGCGACGCGTTGTTGGGCTAGGCCCAAAACGGTGCGCGGGCATGCGGGGCCGAGTTTTACTGTTGTAACTCCCTCGTCCGTCGCACTTCCACACGACCCGCGTTGAATGCGCGACGTGGGAGTCGTGCGTGACGTGAGGGTCATGCGTGGGGCGGTTGCTGCCCTCATGCGTCACATTGTAGTAAATGGTAAAGAGGCGGCCCGCGCCTTCCCCGGAAAAAGGGGAAACAGCAGACATGCTGCTCATTTACCCTCTGCGTCACTCCAATTTCGGAACCGCCGTCCCCCCTTCTTCCTCAAGCGAAAAAACCGAAACTCCCGCCTCCATCCGCCCCCGTCGTGCCCCCATTGCCCTCAATCTCCCATTGCTCCAGATTCCTCACCTCTTTCCCGGTCACCATGGCACCCAAAACCAGTAAGGGCAAGGGAGTGGCCAAGGATGCCGGGGAGAAGGAGATGCCAGAGAGCGAGTTGGCGGTGCTTCGGATGCGGCTTGCCCTCATCCCCTCGACGGTTGATGCGCTCCACCTCAGGGATTACTTCAGGCCTCTGTGCGGGGCAAAGACGACGGGGCATCCGTCCACGCACATCAACCCCGCTGATTTTGCCAAGGCCGGCCCGAATCGATATCCTTTCTTCGTTGACTACTTCTCCCGCGGGCTCTGCCTCCCTTTCTCCAATTTTTTCAACGATGTCATGCACACCTACGGCTTCCATATTCTTGATTGCACGCCGAATGCCATGACGTGCATGGCCCTCTTTGCCCACCTCAACGAGGGCTTCGCGGAATGCTTCCCAGCACGGCGCTCTTCCTCCACTACTTCTATCCCCGTATCCAGGCGGGGGGTGCCATCTCCAGCTGCATCAGGATCCCACGGACTCAGGAGAAGGCACGTATCCGGAGGGCGCCCAGAAGGATAGGTGGAAGGAGTGGCGGGGCCGGTGGCTATGGATCGAGGAGTGTTGGGGAACGTAGCAGAAATTCAAAATTTTCCTACGTGTCACCAAGATCTATCTATGGAGAGACCAGCAATGAGGGGAAGGAGAGTGCATCTACATACCCTTGTAGATCGCTAAGGGGAAGCGTTCAAGTGAACGGGGTTGATGGAGTCGTACTCGTCGTGATTCAAATCACCGATGACCAAGTGCCGAACGCACGGCACCTCCGCGTTCAACACACGTGCAGCCCGGTGACGTCTCCCATGCCTTGATCCAGCAAGGAGAGAGGGAGAGGTTGAGGAAGACTCCATCCAGCAGCAGCACAACGGCGTGGTGGTGATGGAGGAGCGTGGCAATCCTGCAGGGCTTCGCCAAGCACCACAGAAGAGGAGGGAGAGAGAGGTGCAGGGCTGCACCAACGAGAGATCGAATCGCGTGTTATGGGCAGCCCTATGCCTCACTATATATAGGGGAGAGGGAGGAGGGTGCGCCCCCATCTAGGGTTCCCACCCCTAGGGGCGGCAGCCCTAGATGGCAAAGGGGGTGGCGGCCAAGAGGGGAGAGGGGAGGGAGGCGCAGCTAGATGGGCCCTAAGGCCCATCCCCTTTAGGGTTTGCCCCTTTCCCACCTCTTAGGCGCCATGGGCCCTTGTGGGAGGCGCACCAGCCCACTAAGGGGCTGGTCCCTCACCACTCTTGGCCCATGCAAGCCTCCGGGGTTGGTGGCCCCACTTGGTGGACCCCCGGGACCCTCCCGGTGGTCCCGGTACATTACCGATAAACCCCCAAACTCTTCCGGTGTCCAAAACAGGACTTTCCATATATAAATCTTTACCTCTGGACCATTCCGGAACTCCTCGTGACGTCCGGGATCTCATCCGGGACTCCGAACAACATTCGGTAACCACATACAAACTTCCTTTATAACCCTAGCGTCATCGAACCTTAAGTGTGTAGACCCTACGGGTTCGGGAGACATGCAGACATGACCGAGACGTTCTCCGGTCAATAACCAACAGCGGGATCTGGATACCCATGTTGGCTCCCACATGTTCCACGATGATCTCATCGGATGAACCACGATGTCAAGGACTTAATCAATCCCGTATTCAATTCCCTTTGTCTAGCGGTATTGTACTTGCCCGAGATTCGATCGTCGGTATACCGATACCTTGTTCAATCTCGTTACCGGCAAGTCTCTTTACTCGTTCCGTAACACATCATCCCATGATCAACTCCTTGGTCACATTGCGCATATGATGATGTCCTACCGAGTGGGCCCAGAGATACCTCTCCGTTTACACGGAGTGACAAATCCCAGTCTCGATTCGTGCCAACCCAACAGGCACTTTCGGAGATACCTGTAGTGCACCTTTATAGTCACCCAGTTACGTTGTGACGTTTGATACACCCAAAGCACTCCTACGGTATCCGGGAGTTGCACAATCTCATGGTCTAAGGAAATGATACTTGACATTAGAAAAGTTTTAGCATACGAACTATACGATCTTTGTGCTAGGCTTAGGATTGGGTCTTGTCCATCACATCATTCTCCTAATGATGTGATCCCATTATCAATGACATCCAATGTCCATGGTCAGGAAACCGTAACCATCTATTAATCAACGAGCTAGTCAACTAGAGGCTCACTAGGGACATGGTGTTGTCTATGTATCCACACATGTATCTGAGTTTCCTATCAATACAATTATAGCATGGATAATAAACGATTATCATGAACAAGGAAATATAATAATAATCAATTTATTATTGCCTCTAGGGCATATTTCCAACAGTCTCCCACTTGCACTAGAGTCAATAATCTAGTTCACATCGCCATGTGATTAACACTCACAGGTCACATCGCCATGTGACTAACACCCAAAGAGTTCTGGGTTTGATCATGTTGCTTGTGAGAGAGGTTTTAGTCAACGGGTCTGAACCTTTCAGATCCGTGTGTGCTTCACAAATCTCTATGTCATCTCCTAGATGCAGCTACCACGTTCTATTTGGAGCTATTCCAAATAACTATTCTACTATACGAATCCAGTTTACTACTCAGAATAATCTGGATTAGTGTCAAAGTTTGCATCGGCGTAACCCTTTACGACAAACTCTTTTACCACCTCCATAATCGAAAAAATTCCTTAGTCCACTAGTTACTAAGGATAACTTTGACCACTGTCCTGTGATCCGTTCTTGGATCACTCTTGTACCCCTTGACTGACTCATGGCAAGGCACACTTCAGGTGCGGCACACAGCATAGCATACTGTAGAGCCTATGTCTTAAGCATAGGGGACGACCTTCGTCCTTTCTTTCTATTCTGCCGTGGTCGAGCTTTAAGTCTTAACTTCATACCTTACAACTCAGGCAAGAACTCCTTCTTTGACTGATCCATCTTGAACAACTTCAAGATCATGTCAAGGTATGTGCTCATTTGAAAGTACCATTAAGCGTTTTGATCTATCCTTATAGATCTTGATGCTCAATGCTCAAGTAGCTTAATCCAGGTTTTCCATTGAAAACACCTTCCAAATAACCCTATATGCTTTCCAAAAATTCTACATCATTTCTGATCCATAACATATACTCATCAGAAATTTTATAGTGCTCCCACTCACTTCTTTGGAAATACAAGTTTCTCATAAACTTTGTATAAACCCAAAATCTTTGATCATCTCATCAAAGTGTACATTCCAACTCCGAAATGCTCACTCCAGTCCTCAGAAGGATTGCTGGAGCTTTGCATCCTTATTAGCATCTTTTCAAGATTGACAAAACCTTTCGGTTGTATCACATACAACCTTTCCTCAAGAAAATCGTCGAGGAAACAATGTTTTGACATCCTATCTGCAAGATTTCATAAATAATGCAGTGACTGCTAATATAATTCCAACAGACTCTTAGCATCGCTATGAGTGAGAAAATCTCACCGTAGTCAACTTCTTGAACTTGTCAGAAAACATCTTAACGACAAGTCGAGCTTTCTTAATGGTGACATTTACCATCATTGTCCGTCTTCCTTTTAAAATCCATCTGTACCTAATAGCCTTACGACCATCAAGTAGTTCTTCCAAAGTCTACACTTCGTTTTCATACATGGATCCTCTCTCGGATTTTATGGCCTTGAGCCATTTATCGGAATCCGGGCCCACCATCGCTTCTTCATAGCTCGTAGGTTCATTGTTGTCTAGCAACATGACTTCCAAGACAGGATCACGTACCACTCTGAAGTAGTACGCATCCTTGTCATCCCACGAGGTTTGGTAGTTACTTGATCTGAAGTTTCATGATCACTATCATAAGCTTCCACTTCAATTGGTGTAGGTGCCACAGGAACAACTCTTTGTACCCTGCTATACACTAGTTGAAGTGACGGTTCAATAACCTCATCAAGTCTCCACCATCCTCCCACTCAATTTTTCGAGAGAAACTTTTCCTCGAGAAGGGACCCGATTCTAGAAACAATCCCTTATTGCTTTCGGATCTGAGACAGGAGGTATACCCAACTGTTTTGGGTGTCCTATGAAGATGCATTTATCCGCTTTGGGTTCGAGCTTATCAGCCTGAAACTTTTTCATATAAGCGTCGTAGCCCCAAACTTTTAAGAAATGACAGCTTAGGTTTCTCTAAACCATACGATGTCATCTCATCAGAATTACGTGGTGCCTTATTTAAAGTGAATGTGGTTGTCTCTAATGCCTAACCCATAAATTATTGTGGTAATTCGATAAGAGACATCATGATATGCATCATATCCAATAGGGTGCAGTTATGATGTTCGGACACACCATCACACTATGGTGTTCCAGGCTGTATCAGTTGTGAAACAATTTCCACAATGTCTTAATTCTGTGCCAAACTCGTAATTCAGATATTCATCTCTATGATCATATCATAGACATTTTATCCTCTTGTCACGATGATCTTTCAACTTCACCCTGAAATTACTTGAACCTTTCAATAATTCAGACTCGTGATTCATCAAGTAAATATACTCAACATTTACTCAAATCATCTGTGAAGTAAGAACATAACGATATCCACTACATGCCTCAGCACTCATTGGACTGCACACATCAAAATGTATTACTTCCAGCAAGTTGCTTTCCAGTTCCATTTTACTGAAACCGAGGCTTTCAGTCATCTTGCCCATGTGGTATGATTTGCATGTCTCAAGTGATTCAAAATCAAGTGAGTCCAAATGGTCCATTCGCATGGAGTTTCTTCATGCATATCTACCAACAAACATGGTTCGCATGTCTCAATCCTTTCAAAAATGAGTGAGTCCAAAGATCCATCAACATGGAGCTTCTTCATGCGTTTTATACCGATATGACTTACGTGGCAGTGCCACAAGTAGGTGGTACTATCATTACTATCTTTTGGCATGAACATGTGTATCCCTACGATCGAGATTTAATAAACCATTCATTTTAGGTGTAAGACCATTGAAGGTATTATTCAAATAAACAGAGTAACCATTGTTCTCCTTAAATGAATAACCGTATTGCGATAGACATAATCCAATCATGTCTATGCTCAACACAAACACCAATCTCGATGGTAGAAGGAGCGTACGATATTTGATTATATCAACATTGGAAACACTTCCAACACATATCATCAGCTCACCTTTAGCTAGTCTCCGTTTATTCCGTTGCTTTTATTTCGAGTTACTAACACTTAGCAACCGAACCGGTATCTAATACTCTGGTGCTACTAGGAGTACTAGTAAAGTACACATCAACACAATGTATATCCAATATACTTCTATCGACCTTGCCAGCCTTCTAATCTACCAAGTATCTAGGGTAATTCTGCTCCAGTGGTTGTTCCCCTTATTACAGAAGCACTTAGTCTCGGGTTTGGGTTCAACCTTGGGTTTCTTCACTAGAGCAGCAGCTGAATTGCCGTGTCATGAAGTATCCCTTCTTGCCCTTGCCCTTCTTGAAACTAGTGGTTTCACTAACCATCAACAATTGATGCTCCTTCTTGATTTCTACTTTCGCGGTGTCAAACATCGCGAATATCTCAAGGATCATCATATATGTCCCTGATACATTATAGTTCATCACGAAGCTCTAGCAGCTTGGTGGTAATGACTTCGGAGAAACATCACTATCTTATCTGGAAGATCAACTCCCACTTGATTCAAATGATTGTTGTACTCAGACAGTCTGAGCACAAGCTCAACAATTGAGCTTTTCTCCCTTAGTTTGCAGGCTAAGAAAATCGTCGGAGGTCTTATACCTCTTGACGTGGGCACGAGCCTGAAATCCCAATTTCAGCCCTCGAAACATCTCATATGTTTCGCGATGTTTCAAAAACGTCTTCGGTGCCTCAACTCTAAACCGTTTAACTGAACTATCACGTAGTTATCAAAACGTGTATGTCAGATGTTCGCAACATCCACAGACAAAGTTCGAGGTTCAGCACACTGAGCGGTGCATTAAGGACATAAGCCTTTTATAAAGCAATGAGGACAATCCTCAGTTTACGGACCTAGCCCACATAATTGCTACTATTAACTCTCAACTAAATTTTCTCTAGGAACATATCTAAACAGTAGAACTAAAGCGCGAGCTACAACATAATTTGCAAAGACCTTTTGACTATGTTCAGGATAATTAAGTTCATCTTATGAACTCCCACTCAGATAGACATCCCTCTAGTCATCTAAGTGATTACATGATCCGAGTCAACTAGGCCGTGTCCGATCATCACGTGAGACGGACTAGTCAACATCGGTGAACATCTTCATGTTGATCGTATCTGCCATACGACTCATGCTCGACCTTTCGGTCTTCTGTGTTCCGAGGCCATGTCTGTACATGCTAGGCTCGTCAAGTTAACCTAAGTGTTTTGCATGTGTTCCGAGGCCATGTCTGTACATGCTAGGCTCGTCAACACCCGTTGTATATGAACGTATGAATCTAACACCCGATCATCACGTGGTGCTTCGAAACTACGAACTGTCGCAACGGTGCACAGTTAGGGGGAACACTTTCTTGAAATTATTATGAGGGATCATCTTATTTACTACCGTCGTTCTAAGTAAACAAGATGCATAAACATGATAAACATCACATGCAATCAAATAGTGACATGATATGGCCATCATCACTTTGCTCCTCTTGATCTCCATCTTCGGGGCTCCATGATCATCATCGTCACCGGCATGACACCATGATCTCCATCATCATGATCTCCATCATCGTGTCTCCATGAAGTTGTCACGTCATCTATTACTTCTACTACTACAGCTAACGGTTAGCAATAAGGTAAAGTAATTACATGACGTTTATGTTGACACGCAGGTCATAAATAAATTAAGACAACTCCTATGGCTCCTGCTAGTTGTCATACTCATCGACATGCAAGTCGTGATTCCTATTACAAGAACATGATCAATCTCATACATCACATATATCATTCATCACATCCTTTTGGCCATATCACATCACATAGCATACCCTGCAAAAACAAGTTAGACGTCCTCTAATTGTTGTTGCATGTTTTACGTGGCTGCTATGGGTTTCTAGCAAGAACGTTTCTTACCTACGCAAAGACCACAACGTGATATGCCAATTTCTATTTACCCCTCATAAGGACCCTTTTCATCGAATCCAATCCGACTAAAGTGGGAGAGACAGACACCCGCTAGCCACCTTATGCAACTAGTGCATGTTAGTCGGTGGAACCGGTCTCACGTAAGCGTACGTGTAAGGTTGGTCCGGGCCGCTTCATCCCACGATGCCGCCGAATCAAGATAAGACTAGTAACGGCAAGCATATTGAAAAAAATCAACGCCCACAACTACTTTGTGTTCTACTCGTGCATAGAATCTACGCAATAGACCTAGCTCATGATGCCACTGTTGGGGAACGTAGAAGAAATTCAAAATTTTCCTACGTGTCACCAAGATCTATCTATGGAGAGACCAGCAACGAGGGGAAGGAGAGTGCATCTACATACCCTTGTAGATCGCTAAGCGGAAGCGTTCAAGTGAACGGGGTTGATGGAGTCGTACTCGTCGTGATTCAAATCACCGATGACCAAGTGCCGAACGCACGGCACCTCCGCGTTCAACACACGTGCAGCCCGGTGACGTCTCCCACGCCTTGATCCAGCAAGGAGAGAGGGAGAGGTTGAGGAAGACTCCATCCAGCAGCAGCACAATGGCGTGGTGGTGATGGAGGAGCGTGGCAATCCTGCAGGGCTTCGCCAAGCACCACAGAAGAGGAGGGAGAGAGAGATGCAGGGCTGCACCAACGAGAGATCGAATCCCGTGTTATGGGCAGCCCTATGCCTCACTATATATAGGGGAGAGGGAGGAGGGTGCGCCCCCATCTAGGGTTCCCACCCCTAGGGGGCGGCAGCCCTAGATGGCAAAGGGGGTGGCGGCCAAGAGGGGAGAGGGGAGGGAGGCGCAGCTAGATGGGCCCTAAGGCCCATCCCCTTTAGGGTTTGCCCCTTTCCCACCTCTTAGGCGCCATTGGCCCTTGTGGGAGGCGCACCAGCCCACTAAGGGGCTGGTCCCTCACCACTCTTGCCCCATGCAAGCCTCCGGGGTTGGTGGCCCCACTTGGTGGACCCCCGAGACCCTCCCGGTGGTCCCGGTACATTACCGATAAACCCCCAAACTCTTCCGGTGTCCAAAACAGGACTTCCCATATATAAATCTTTACCTCCGGACCATTCCGGAACTCCTCGTGACGTCCAGGATCTCATTCGGGACTCCGAACAACATTCGGTAACCACATACAAACTTCCTTTATAACCCTAGCGTCATCGAACCTTAAGTGTGTAGACCCTACGGGTTCGGGAGACATGCAGACATGACCGAGACGTTCTCCGGTCAATAACCAACAGCGGGATCTGGATACCCATGTTGGCTCCCACATGTTCCACAATGATCTCATCGGATGAACCACGATGTCAAGGACTTAATCAATCCCGTATTCAATTCCCTTTGTCTAGCGGTATTGTACTTGCCCGAGATTCGATCGTCGGTATACCGATACCTTGTTCAATCTCGTTACCGGCAAGTCTCTTTAATCGTTCCGTAACACATCATCCCATGATCAACTCCTTGGTCACATTGCGCATATGATGATGTCCTACCGAGTGGGCCCAGAGATACCTCTCCGTTTACACGGAGTGACAAATCCCAGTCTCGATTCGTGCCAACCCAACAGACACTTTCGGAGATACCTGTAGTGCACCTTTATAGTCACCCAGTTACGTTGTGACATTTGATACACCCAAAGCACTCCTACGGTATCCGGGAGTTGCACAATCTCATGGTCTAAGGAAATGATACTTGACATTAGAAAAGCTTTAGCATACGAACTATACGATCTTTGTGCTAGGCTTAGGATTGGGTCTTGTCCATCACATCATTCTCCTAATGATGTGATCCCGTTATCAATGACATCCAATGCCCATGGTCAGGAAACTATAACCATCTATTGATCAACGAGCTAGTCAACTAGAGGCTCACTAGGGACATGGTGTTGTCTATGTATCCACACATGTATCTGAGTTTCCTATCAATACAATTATAGCATGGATAATAAACGATTATCATGAACAAGGAAATATAATAATAATCAATTTATTATTGCCTCTAGGGCATATTTCCAACAAGGAGGAGGATCCGCGGGAGTTTTGCCGAGTTCGTCAGAGCCCGCCAGTCCATCGCAAGGACTGGAGCGACCCTGACGCCGACGACAAGAAGCTCGCGATTGCTACTACCAGAATCCATGACCTCACCATGGTCGGGCTCACCCTTGAGATGATTGGGGCCGATTTCATCCACCGCCGAATCGTCCCACTGCATAACAAGGGGAGGCCGGCCTGGCTCTTCAGGAACGCGGCCGACATCATGAGGCTTTGCCCTGGCTTGAAGCACAACTTCACGGTGATGGGGCACACCCATTTTTGTCAGAGGCTTTTTTAGCTCAATGTGAGTGACGGCGGCAGGGCTGAGAGAGCTGGCAAGCCCGCGAAGGCCGGCAAGGCCGTCATGGGGCCTCTGTTCGGGTTACCGGCGGGAGTGGTCCCGCTGAGCAACAACTCTCAACCGACATCATCGCCATGATGCTGGACTTCAACGCGCACGGCCTTGACCCAAATTGGACCGAGCCGGAGGCAGAGCAGGTGCAGGAGTTCTTCGACAACCTATCGGAGAGGTACGTCCGCGATGAGCCACTGCTTATCCAGGACACCACCAAGGAGGAGCTAGACTACATCGCCGCCAGGGCGGCGGAGGCGGCGCTTGCCAGGGAGGCTGGCAGCGCCGGCCACGTTGAGGACGAGCCAAGGCGGCCGCGGAGGAGGAGGAGCTTGACGGATGGGCAGAGTCTGCTAGGGAGGCTAGCAGCGCCGGCACCGGGGCCCCTCTCATCGAAGATGTGGTCGAGGAGTCGACTGAGGAAGAGGCCGGGGTTGACGACCCTCCGACCACGGGGAAAAGGCGCGTCCTGCGGCGGGCCAGCTCCAGCGAGCCGGTCCGGCCCGGCAGGACTGAGCAGCGGTAAGAGGTCCAGGGGGAGTCCGGGCGCCTAACGAGGGTCGCGGCAGCGAAGAAGGTGGTGAAGGTCGCGGTGACGAAAAAGAAAGCGACCACTTCTTCTTCGTCCAAGCAGTGCCGGACTCCATCCCCTTCCCCTCCTCCCGCAGATGTCAACACAGAGGTCGTCTTCGATCTTCGGTCTCTCAGCCCAAGGAGGAAGAGGAAGGCAGTGGAAGAGGAGGTGGAGGATGAGTAAGCATCTTGCCCTTCATCATCCCCGTCCCTTCAGACCGCGCCGGTTTTCTTGACTTGTTTTTATTCTGATAGGGATATGGAGACGCTGGCCCAGAGGGCGGCGAAGAAGGCCAAGGCCTCGACAGGCGACAAGCCCCCGACGGGTACTTCGCGTACGCCGTTGTTGGTGGAGAGCAGCCCGGACAGCAGTCCCCGGCGCAGCCCCCGCTCCAGCCCCCAGCGTAAGCTCACCACTCACTCCTCCACTGATGAACATTGAGATGTGAATCCTTGATGCTGACCTAGCCGGGTTCGTAGGAGAAGAACGGTAGCAGGAGGAGCCGCTGAGGGCCACCCCCAACACGCCACCCCTCTTGACTACGCTGCCCCGAGGGGCGTCCCCGGCGAGGGCATCCACCACCGAGCCCACTCATATGGTGGAGGAGATGAACTTGCGTGCCGGGGGTTCTGCCCCGGCAACAAATGCTGGAGTGGAGGGCGCTACTTCTTCCCAGCTTGAAGCGGGTAAGTCGTTTGCTTCCCGTCCTCACTCTTTCTTTTTATTATTGAACCTTGACCTTGGCCCCGTCTCATCCTCTCTTCTTGGTATCTAGATCCTTCCTCGGCGGACCGGGAGGATATCGACACTGTCATCGGGGAAGTCACCGGGGACGCCGAGGCCGAGGCCAACAAGATCGCCGTCGAGGAGGCCACCAAGATTTCCGCTGAAGAGGCCGCCAGCCTGCCGGGGAGGCCGGCAAGGCCGCTGCCGAGGAGGCCGGCAAGGGGCCTGGTGGAGAGGCCGGCAAGGCCGCTGCCGAGGAGGGGGTGGTTGATGACCAACCTTCCCCCTCTGCTGCCTCCGGCTCGGGCAAGTACTTGAAGGTGGGTGATGAACTGTTCGTCCACCTTCCAAGAATGGCAAGCACCAGGGCGCCAACCGAAGGGGAGGCATTCGACAACGAGGCGCTCGCCTCCGCCGGGCTCCAGGTCGTTGACGAACCGAGCATCGGCGGCGGCAATTCCCAAGAGGAGAAGCTGCTTCGGGCCATGAGCACCAACTTCCAGAAGCTCCAGGCGCTTCACCGTGCCCGCCTGGACAAGGCAAAATCCAAGATGACGGCAGTGGACAAGGCGGAGGCGGATCTCGAGGAACACGTCATCGAGACGCAGGCCTGGTTCCACCAAGCCCACGAGGAACCGAAGGTCACCCAGGACCTGCTGGCTGATCGCAAACAGGAGCTCATCTCGAAGCAGGCCGATGTCGAGAAAGCCGAAGAGACGGCGAGGGAACAGGCCGCCAAGGACGAGGCCACTCGACATCAGCACCAGGCCGAGCTGAACTTCCAGGAGGAGGACCTTGCCGCTCGTGAGGAGGCACTCGCCGCCACGCTCCGCGGCAAGGATGAGGAGGTCGAGAAGCTCGTCGTGCTACGGACCCAGGAACGGGAGCAGAAGCACAGGGAGGCGCTCGATGCCCAAGCCCTGGTCTATGCCGGCAGAGTGAAGGAGCTGGAGGTGGAGCGGGATGACCTGAAGAAATAGGTCCTGAAGCTGGCGAAGGAGAAAGACACTCTCAACGGCGCCTTGGTGGAGGCGCAGGACGCAGTCCTTGGCAAAGCTGAGTTGCTCCCCAAGGCCAATGACTCCATCAAAGACCTGAAGGTGAAGCTGGAGGGTTTTGAGGGGACGCTTTTCGGAGTTCAGGGCCCGGGAAGAGACCCTGTCCAAGGCCCTGAAGAATGAGAAGTAGCTGCGAAGGAACGACGCCGCCAACCACGAGGATTACGTGAAGGGAGGAAACCTCCGGATCAACCGCCTCGTCGGTATCGCGGAGAGGCTTACAACGCAGCTGGCCGCCATGGGCACATCAAGATTTAGGTATTCCCCTGAAACGGGTGCGAGCCTCAATGCCAAGCTGACCCTGTTCTTCGAGGGCGTTCTTGAGGCCCTGGAGCAGCTCCGTTCCAATAGAGCGTCCTCTCTGGCCAACGAGGCCCGGAGGCTTTGCCAGGGTGCCCTGACCAAGGTTCTCACCAAGGTGGCATACTGGAACCCCAACATCGACTTCGATGCCGCGCTGGAGAGCTTGCCGGAGGGTGTGGACCTCGCGGCGCTCGAAGAGCATATCGAGCCCATCATCAGCCGCGTCGACGGAGTTCGGAGGATAGAGGGCCAGCACCGGGACTAGGCGCCCCATTTCTCATCGCCGCTGCAGGTTCATGACCAACACAATTTTTATCTTTAGTTAGAACCGCAGCAACAACTGGTGTAATATAACTCCGTAGTACTTTGAAATGATGCATGTTATTTTCCTGTTCGATCTTTCTTTGTATGTACACCCTACGCTCAACTGGATAGTCTTGCCGGCACATAAACCCAGGTTGTGACGTTTCAAGGACGGATCCTCAACAACCGGCCAGGTGTGCTTGCGGCCAAGTAAACCACCTTGCCGTTCTCAGCGCGGCCGCTCGAATTGTTGAGCGGACTCGAAACAGAACAAGGGTGTTGCCAATAGCGGGAAGGCCACCTTGCCGTTCTCGACGCGGCCGCTCGAACTGTTGGGCGGACTTGAAACAGAACAAGGGCTTTGCCAATAGCAGAAGGCCCCCATCGTGTGCAGGTTTCTCATACCAAGAGCAGGATCTCTGAGGAAAACAACCTTATACATAAAGGAATTACTCAAAGTTTCGCATGACTTAGCTTTTCCATCGGCACGCGAGCGTTTATTGCATCCGCAAATGATGCCGCTCGTTCGGTCATCTTCTTCCTTGGAGTGATGACCGCTCTCAGTACGCCACGGGCCTCCTTTTATAGTCAAAAGGGGCTGCCACAAAGGTATACAGTAATCGAGTCTATCTCCTGGCACTGTAGGACAAACACATTTAATGCACTGCCTGATAACCCACAAGTATAGGGGATCGCAACAGTTTTCGAGGGTAGAGTATTCAACCCAAATTTATTGATTCGACACAAGGGGAGCCAAGAGTGATGCTATGCACACGATGGTGTCCAAACGATTTGTGAACGATCATATATATATCAGTCCGTCCATGCACATGAATGAAGTGTAGTTGACCACTGGATACGGCGTCGTTCCACTGTCATGTATGGCGTGTCGTCCGCCCAGCACTTTCGGGGAGCCAAAGAATATTCTCAAGTATTAGCAGCTGAGCTGTCAATTCAACCACACCTGGATAACTAAATATCTGCAGCAAAGTGTTTAGTAGCAAGGTAATATGATAGTAGTGGTAACGGTAGTAAAAGGTAACGATAGCAAAAGTAATATTTTTGGTGTTTTGGAGTGATGATAACAATAGCAACGAAAAAGTAAATAAGCGAAGAACAATATATGGAAAGCTCGTAGGTAATGGATCGGTGATAGAGAATTATGCCGGATGCGGTTCATCATGTAACAGTCATAACTTAGGGTGACACAGAACTAGCTCCAATTCATCAATGTAATGTAGGCATGTATTCCGAATATAGTCATACGTGCTTATGGAAAAGAACTTGCATGACATCTTTTGTCCTACCCTCCCGTGGCAGCGGGGTCCTAGCGGAAACTAAGGGATATTAAGGCCTCCTTTTAATAGAGTACCGGACCAAAGCATTAACACATAGTGAATACATGAACTCCTCAAACTACGGTCATCACCGGGAGTGGTTCTGATTATTGTCACTTCGGGGTTGCCGGATCTTAACACATAGTAGGTGACTATAGACTTGCAAGATAGGATCAAGAACTCACATATATTCATGAAAACATAATAGGTTCAGATCTGAAATCATGGCACTCGGGCCCTAGTGACAAGCATTAAGCATAGCAAAGTCATAGCAACATCAATTTCAGAACATAGTGGATACTAGGGATCAAACCCTAACAAAACTAACTCGATTACATGATAAATCTCATCCAACCCATCACCGTCCAGCAAGCCTATGATGGAATTACTCACGCACGGCGGTGAGCATCATGAAATTGGTGATGGAGGAAGGTTGATCATGACGATGGCGACGGATTCCCCTCTCCGGAGCCCCGAACGGACTCCAGATCAACCCTCCCGAGAGAGTTTACGGCTTGGCGGTGGCTCCATATCGTAAAACGCGATGAATCCTTCTCCTTTATTTTTTTTCTCACCGAACACGAATATGTGGAGTCAAGGTTGAGGTTGGTGGAGCTTGAGGGGCCCACGAGGCAGGGGGCGTGCCCAGGGGGGCAGGCGCGCCCCCCACGCTCGTGGGTAGGGTGTGGGCCCCCTAGCCTTGATTTTGTGCCAGTATTTTTTATTATTTCCAAAAATACTCCCCGTGGAGTTTCAGGTCATTCTGAGAACTTTTGTTTCTGCACATAAATAACACCATGGCAATTCTGCTGAAAACAGCGTCAGTCCGGGTTAGTTCCATTCAAATCATGCAAGTTAGAGTCCAAAACAAGGGCAAAAGTGTTTGGAAAAGTAGATATGACAGAGACGTATCAACTCCCCCAAGCTTAAACCTTTGCTTGTACTCAAGCAATTCAATTGACAAACTGAAAGTGATAAAGAAAAACTTTTACAAACTCTGTTTGCTCTTGTTGTTGTAAATATGTAAAGCCAGCATTCAAGTTTTCAGCAAAGATTATGAACTAACCATATTCACAATAACTCTTAGGTCTCATGTTTACTCATATCAATGGCATAATCAACTAGCGAGCAATAATAATAAATCTCGGATGACAACACTTTCTCAAAACAATCATAATATGATATAACAAGATGGTATCTCACTAGCCCTTTCTGAGACCGCAAAACATCAATGCATAGCACCTTTAAAGATCAAGGACTGACTAGACATTGTAATTCATGGTAAAAGAGATCCAGTCAAGTCATACTCAATGTAAACTAACAGTAATGAATGCAAATGACAGCGGTGCTCTCCAACTAGTGCTTTTTAATAAGAGGGTGATGACTCAACATAAAAGGAAATAGATAGGCCCTTCGCAGAGGGAAGCAGGGATTTGTAGAGGTGCCAGAGCTCGATTTTAAAATAGAGGTGAATAATATTTTGAGCGGTATACTTTCATTGTCAACATAACAACCAAGAGATGGCGATATCTTCCATGCTACACACATTATAGGCGGTTCCCAAACAGAATGGTAAAGTTTATACTCCCCCTCCACCAACAAGCATCAATCCATGGCTTGCTCGAAACAACGAGTGCCTCCAACTAACAATAGTCCCAGGGGAGTTTTGTTTGCAATTATTTTGATTGGATTTGCATAAAGCATGGGACTGGGCATCCCGGTGACCAGCCATTTTCTCGTGAGTGAGGAGCAGAGTCCACTCCTCTTGAGAATAACCCGCCTAACATGGAAGATACGGACAGCCCTAGTTGATACATGAGCTATTCGAGCATACAAAATAGAATGTTTATTTGAAGGTTTAGAGTTTGGCACATACAAATTTACTTGGAACGGCAGGTAGATACCTTATATAGGTAGGTATGGTGGACTCATATGGAACAACTCTGGGGTTTATGGGATTGGATGCACAAGCAGTATTCCCGCTTAGTACAGGTGAAGGCTAGAAAAAGACTGGGAAGCGACCAGTTAGAGAGCGACAACACTCATGAACATGTATTAAAATTAATCAACACCGAATGCAAGCATGAGTAGGATATAATGCACCATGAACATAAATACCGTAGAGACTATGTTGATTTTGTTTCAACTACATGCGTGAACATGTGCCAAGTCAAGCCACCTGAATCATTCGAAAGAGGATACCACCCTACAATACCACATCACAACCATTTTGATAGCATGTTGGCACGCAAGGTAAACCATTATATGCTCCTAGCTAATTAAGCATGGCATAAGCAACTATAATATCTAATTGTCATTGCAAACATGTTTATTCATAATAGGCTGAATGAGGAACGATGAACTAATCATATTTACAAAAACAAGAGAGGTCGAGTTCATATCAGCTTCTCCCATCTCAATCAGTCCATCATATATCATCATAATTGCCTTTCACTTGCACGACCGAATGATGTGAATAATAATAACAGTGCACGTGCATTAGACTAAGCTGGAATCTGCAATCATTCAATAAACAGGAGAAGACAAGGCAATATGGACTCTTGGTTAAATCAACAATGAAGCATATAAGAGCCACTTTAACAGTTTAATTATGGTCTTCTCCTCTCGACCCCCAAAGAAAAGAAAATAAATAAAACTATTTACACGGGAAAGCTCCCAACAAGCAAAAGAAGAACATGAAATCTTTTTGGGTTTCCTTTTTAATTACTACTACAAGTAGGGAAATTAAAACTGGCTAAAAGCTACAACTATTTTTTTTTGTTTTTCTTAAGGTTTAACAACACACACAAGAAGAAAGCATAAAAAGGAAATAAACTAGCATGGATATTACAATGAAAAAGTATGAGCACCGACATCTAGCAATGATTGTGTGAACATGAATGTAATGTCGGTGGGAAATACGTACTCCCCCAAGCTTAGGCTTTTGGCCTAAGTTGGTCTAATTCCACGGATGGCCTGGTGGATATCCAAAGTTGTAGTTCGGGTCGTACTGAGATGCAACAGTCATTGCATCGTGGGCTGCAGCTTGGAGGCAAGCTATCTCAGCCCTCCTCTTATACTCTTCCGCCTCCTCTCTGGTTATAAAATATCTCCCTTTTGCCTGAAAGTCAAAGAAAGTAGAAGCAGGGAGAGCGACATGATAGGTGCGGCGTCTGTCAAAGATTAGTCGGTACTCGAGGAACTGATCGTTCCTCTCAACAAAATGATGACAAACCATAGCCTCATAATCCAAATAAGCCAGAGGCAACTCAATATCATCCTCACGTATGGTTATACCAAGAAAATTAGCTACACGGGTTGCATAAATTCCACCGAAGAAATCTCCATTAAATCTATTATGATGCAACCTACGTGCAACAATGGCTCCCAAATTATAAGATTTATCTCCCAACACAACACTCCTAAGAATACTGAGGTCAGGGACACACATATGACATGCTTCATCTTTACCATTTATGCACCTACCTATCAAGAGAGCAAAATAATGTATAGCAGGAAAATGAATGCTCCCTATGGTAGCTTGGTTATATCTCTAGATTCCCCCATAGTTATATTAGTAAGAAAATCTCTAAATTCAGATTTGTGAGGTTCACTAGCACTACCCCATTGTGGAAGTTTGCAAGCAGTGGTAAAATCCTCTAAGTCCATAGTATAAGAATTTTCATAAAGATCAAACAGGACAGTTTGAGAATTGCGTGAAGATGAAAATTCAAACCTCCTCATAAAGGAACTAGTGAGATAGTGGTACTGGCAGCACTTTTCTGCCTCGAAGCTCACAAGATCGGTGTTACGCAAGTATGCGTTAAATTCTTCCTTAATTTCTGCTCGATCCATGAAGTCCTCTGAAGGCCATTCACAAGGCCGCACTGGGGCGTCCCTTGGTGGTTCATCATCAGCATCACGCATTGCAAGCCTGGGTCCTTGCTTCCTTGAAGAACCACCTTGGTACATTTTCCTAAACATATTTCTTCTTCTGAAATTTTTTAGTAACTTCAAAATAAAAGTGAACCAAATTCAACAAAATTGATAGCAACTACTCCTATAAGTGCCTAGAGCCTATATCATGCATTAGAACTACTTGTAACCATATAAATTTGACATGCAAGCTCAAGAACATGGTCACCTAGGCAGCACAAATTTGCAATGAATAAAGCACTAGAAAAAAAACTAATTGGACCAATGGAGGAGTCACATACCAAGGAACAATCCCCCAAAGCAGTTTTGTGAGAGGTGCTTTGAGCAAGGAGATCAAAAATCGCAGCAAAATGAGCTAGAACCCGTGCTTGAGCTGGATGGTGATTTTTTTGGGAGGAAGAAGAAGTGTGTGGGTGCAGAAATAAGTGGAGGGGAGCCACCATGGGCCCACGAGGCAGGGGGCACGCCCAGGGGGGTGGGCGCGCCGTGGACCCTCGTGGCCAGGTGCTTGCTCCCCCTGTTGTGTTCTCAGTGCCAGATATTCTCAAATATTCCAGAAAAAATCATATTTAAATTTCAGGGCATTTGGAGAACTTTTATTTTTGGGGTATTTTTATATTGCACGGATAATTCAGAAAACAGACAGAAATTACTATTTTTGCTTTATTTAATATAAATAACGAAAGTAAAAAGAGGGTACAGAGAGTTGTGTTTTCTAACTTCATCCATCTCATGCTCATCAAAAGGAATCCACTAACAAGGTTGATCAGGTCTTGTTAACAAACCCATTCCGAATAACATGGAACCGGAGAAATTTCGAATAACACTAGGTTACCTCAACAGTGATATGGACATCCCCAACAATAAGAATATCATATTTCTTCTTGATAGTAGGTAGAGGAAATTCAAAACCTCCAAAAATAATCGATGGAATTTTTCCAATAGAATTGATATTGTGGACTTGAGGTTGTTTCCTCGGAAAGTGTACCGTATGCTCATTACCATTAACATGAAAAGTGGCATTGCCCTTGTTGCAATCAATAACAGCCCCTGCAGTATTCAAAAAAGGGTCTTCCAAGAATAATAGACATACTATCGTCCTCGGGAATATCAAGAATAACAAAGTCCGTTAAAATAGTAACATTTGCAACCACAACAGGCACATCCTCACAAATACCGACAGGTATAGTAGTTGATTTATCAGTCATTTGCAAAGATATTTCAGTAGGTGTTAACTTATTCAAATCAAGTCTATGATATAAAGAGAGAGGCATAACACTAACACCGGCTCCAAGATCACATAAAGCAGTTTTAACAAAGTTTCTTTTAATGGAGCATGGTATAGTTGGTACTCCTGGATCTCCTAGTTACTTAGGTATTCCACCCTTAAAAGTATAATTAGCAAGCATGGTGGAAATTTCAGCTTCCAGTATCTTTCTTCTATTAGTGACAATTTCTTTCATATACTTAGCATAAGGATTCATTTTGAGCATATCAGTCAAACGCATATGCAAGAAGATAGGTCTAATCATTTCAGCAAAGCGCTCAAAATCCTCATCATCCTTTTTCTTGGATGGTTTGGGAGGAAAAGGCATGGGTTTCTGAACCCAAGGCTCTCTTTCCTTACCGTGTTTCCTAGCAACAAAGTATTTCTTATCATAACGTTGATTCTTTGATTGTGGATTATCAAGATCAACAGCGGGTTCAATTTCTACATCATTATTATTGCTAGGTTGAGCATCCGCATGAACATTATCATTAACATTATCACTAGTTTCATGTTCATTAACAGATTGTGTTTCAACATCAGAAATAGAGATATCATTGGGATTCTCAGGTGTGTCAATAACAGGTTCACTAGAAGCATACAAAGTCCTATCATTTTTTGTTTTCTTCCTTTTAGAAGGACTAGGTGCATCTATATTATTTCTCTGAGAATCTTGCTCAATTCTCTTAGGGTGGCCTTCAGGATACAAAGGTTCCTGAGTCATTTTACCAGTTCTAATAGCCACTCTAACAGCATAGTAATTATTCTTACTATTCAATTCATTGAGCAAATCATTCTGAGCTTTAAGTACTTGTTCTACTTGAGTGGTAACCATAGAAGCATGTTTACTAATAAGTTTAAGTTCACCTTTAACATTAGCCATATAATCACCCAAGTGTTCAAGCATATCAGCATTGTGTGTTAGTTCTCTACCAAAATAAGCATTGAAGTTTTCTTGATTACTCATAAAGTTATCAAACTCATCCAAGCATGGGCTAGCAAACTTAGTAAATGGGATTTCAGCTTTATCATATCTATAGAGAGAATTTACCTTTACTACATGTGTCGGGTTATCAAGACCATGTATTTCTTCAGTAGGTGATGGATTAAAACCATATATTTCTTCAACAGCCAGTAAATTAAGACCATTTATTTCTTCAATAGGAGGTAAATTCTTAACATCTTCAGCTTTAATACCCTTTTCTTTCATGGATTTCTTTGCCTCTTTCATATCTTCAGGACTGAGAAATAGAACACCCCTTTTCTTCGGAGTTGGTTTAGGAATAGGCTCAGGAGTTGGCTCAGGAAGTGTCCAATTATTTTCATTTGTCAACATATTATTCAATAGAATTTCAGCTTCATCTGGTGTTCTTTCCCTGAAAACAGAACCAGCACAACTATCCAGGTAATCTCTGGAAGCATCGGTTAGTCCATTATAAAAGATATCAAGTATTTCATTTTTCTTAAGAAGATGATCAGGCAAAGAATTAAGTAATTGGAGACGCCTCCCCCAAGCTTGTGGGAGACTCTCTTCTTCAATTTGCACAAAATTATATATATCCCTTAAGGCAGCTTGTTTCTTATGAGCAGGAAAATATTTAGCAGAGAAGTAATAAATCATATCATGGGGACTACGCACACAACCAGGATCAAGAGAATTAAACCATATCTTAGCATCACCCTTTAATGAGAATGGAAATATTTTAAGGATATAAAAATAGTGAGTTCTCTCGTCATTAGTGAACATGATGTCTATATCATTTAATTTAGTAAGATGTGCCACAACAGTTTCAGATTCATAGCCATAAAAAGGATCAGATTCAACCAAATTAATTATATCAGGATCAATAGAGAATTCATAATCCTTATCAGTAACAAAGATAGGTGAAGTAGCATAAGCAGGATCATATTTCATTCTAGCATTCGGAGTTTTTTGTTTAAGCTTAGCTAATAATTTCTTAAGATCACTTCTATCATTGCAAGCAAGAAATTCTCTTTTAGTTTCTTCATCCATAACATAGCCCTCAGGCACAATGGGTAATTCATATTTATTAGGAGAGCCTTCATCATTACTTTCATCAGTATTATCAGTTTCAATAACTTCATTCTCTCTAGCCCTAGCAAGTTGTTCATCAAGAAATTCACCAAGTGGCACAATAGTATCAAGCATAGAAGTAGTTTCATCATAAGTATCATGCATAGCAGAAGTGGCATCATCAATAATATGCGACATATCGGAATTAATAGCAGAAGCAGGTTTAGGTGTCGCAAGCTTACTCAAAACAGAAGGTGAATCAAGTGTAGAGCTAGATGGCAGTTCCTTACCTCCCCTTGTAGTTGAGGGATAAATATTGGTTTTTGGATCTCTCAAGTTCTTCATAATGATAAAAAGATATAAATCCCAAGTGACTCAAAGAATAGAGCTATGCTCCCCGGCAACGGCGCCAGAAAATAGTCTTCATAACCCACAAGTATAGGGGATCGCAACCGTTTTCGAGGGTAGAGTATTCAACCCAAATTTATTGATTCGACACAAGGGGAGCCAAAGAATATTCTCAAGTATTAGCAGCTGAGTTGTCAATTCAACCACACCTGGATAACTTAATATCTGCAGCAAAGTGTTTAGTAGCAAGGTAATATGATAGTAGTGGTAACGGTAGCAAAAGGTAACGATAGCAAAAGTAATATTTTTGGTGTTTCGGAGTGATGATAACAATAGCAACAGAAAAGTAATTAAGCGAAGAACAATATATGGAAAGCTTGTAGGCAATGGATCGGTGATAGAGAATTATGCCGGATGCGGTTCATCATGTAACAGTCATAACCTAGGGTGACATAGAACTAGCTCCAATTCACCAATGTAATGTAGGCATGTATTCCGAATATAGTCATACGTGCTTATGGAAAAGAACTTGCATGACATCTTTTGTCCTACCCTCCCGTGGCAGTGGGGTCCTAGCGGAAACTAAGGGATATTAAGGCCTCCTTTTAATAGAGTACCGGACCAAAGCATTAACACATAGTGAATACATGAACTCCTCAAACTACGGTCATCACCGGGAGTGGTCCCGATTATTGTCACTTCGGGGTTGCCGGATCATAACACATAGTAGGTGACTATAGACTTGCAAGATAGGATCAAGAACTCACATATATTCATGAAAACATAATAGGTTCGGATCTGAAATCATGGCACTCGGGCCCTAGTGACAAGCATTAAGCATAGCAAAGTCATAGCAACATCAATCTTAGAACATAGTGGATACTAGGGATCAAACCCTAACAAAACTAACTCGATTACATGATAAATCTCATCCAACCCATCACCGTCCAGCAAGCCTACAATGGAATTACTCACGCACGACGGTCAGCATCATGAAATTGGTGATGGAGGAAGGTTGATCATGACGATGGCGACGAATTCCCCTCTCCGGAGCCCCGAACAGACTCCAGATCAGCCCTCCTAAGGGATTTTAGGGCTTTGCGGCGGCTCCGTATCGTAAAATGCAATGAATCCTTCTCCTTTATTTTTTTCTCCCCGAACACGAATATATGGAGTCAAGGTTGAGGTCGGTGGAGCTCCAGGGGGCCCAGGAGGCAGGGGGCGCGCCCAGGGGCAGGCGGGCCCCAACCCTCGTGGCTAGGGTGGGGGCCCCTGGCCTTGATTCTTTGCCAGTATTTTTTATTATTTCCAAAAATACTCTCCGTGGAGTTTCAGGTCATTCCGAGAACTTTTGTTTCTGCACATAAATAACACCATGGCAATTCTGCTGAAAACAGCGTCAGTCCGGGTTAGTTCCATTCAAATCATGCAAGTTAGAGTTCAAAACAAGGGCAAAAGTGTTTGGAAAAGTAGATACGACGGAGACGTATCACTGCCGACGTGCCCTTCTTGCTTTATCGGGGACGACAAGGAAGCTCGTCCCAGCTGTCGCCGCCTCGCCTGGCTTTGACGCGCATCCGAACTGACGAGGCGTGTAGTGCCACGTTGGCTGGCTGTTGAGTTGGTGTGGTGGCTGAATCTTCACGAAGATCTGCATGCCACCACGCAGGTGCTTGCCGAGTCGGCCTAGAGGCCGCACGTCGCCACACAGGCGCCTGCCTAGCTAGTGGGCTGGCAGCTGCATGGGAATGACGGTGGGGTCTTGGCAGACGTGGGCCTGGCTGTGGCCCCGCGAATGTTTTCGGCAAGAGTCTTGCTGCGACATCTTGGTCGTCCACGGCAAGGGTCTTGCCGGGGGTCTCGTGGGTATCCTTGGTAAGGATCTTGTCGAGGATCGTCATCTTCTTGTCATCATCTAGTCTTGTGTGCTTCTGGTCTCCACAAAGATTTGCATGCCATCATGGAGGTGCCTCCCGATCCTTGGTTCCAAAGTGGTTGATGGCCTTGGAATCCTTGGGCTCAAGGGGGGGCGGCTCTGCTGGTGTTGGGCAAGTTGCCCCGATAAGGTTTTTGCCGGTGCTGTGGAGGCCGTCCCGGCAAGGGCCTTGCCGGGGGAGTCCACCTCGCCCCTCTATTGTTCGTGTTGCTGGCTTGGCGTTGTTCTGGTAGTCTTGTGGCTTTGCTTCCTTCCTCTGCCCCGCTAAGTGTGGCCGCAGGGGCGGCTCCAACTGCCCGCGCACAAGTAAAGGGGTACAAAATAGGCCCCCTCTTTTTGTGCACCGACATAGCGCTTGCTGGATCACATGCCCTATGACAACCAAAAAGAGGCAAGTATGCCTACTTTTTACATGTCTGGTCATAAAAGAACAACAGTCAGGCAGTGTATGCAAAAAAATCATATTTTTTGTCGTGCCAAACCGGCAGCCTCCCCCTCGTTCTCCGCCGCCTCCATCTTCTCCTTGTCTGCCTCCTCCAACTCATCTTTCTGCCACTTCAACATCTTGTAGCGGGCGGCTTGCACGATCATTCTTGCGTCGGCATCCAAAACATCCAAATTCAAGGTCAACATTTTGGCGTCCTCCGCATCGACTATGATCTGCACCTTCTTCTCTTTGAGCATGACTCTCTTCTCTTCCAGCTTGAGCTTCTTCTCGGTCGCCTCCATCAACAATTTGAACCTGTCCGCCTTGTTCTCGTCCTTGATGTCGGAGCACTTTACTTATGCCTCGTCCTTCTTATACAAGATGTCCTCGGACCTCTCCGTCATCTTGGCCACCACACCTTATCGCTTCTCCCTCTCCTCCTCCCACTTCTTTCCTAGAAACTCTCTTCTAACCTTCTTGGGCGGTTCCTTTGTTGGGTTGGTTGGGTAACCAGTTTCTTCCATGGTGGCTTGAGTGGCGGTCTTGCCTATGAATAGGTTCCACTTCTATTACCCATCCAAATTCAACCAACAATGCATGATGGTGAAGTATTTCTTCTCCAACTTCTTGAACACCGTACATGCACGAGAAGGCTACAAAGTAAAACATTGTTAAGAACTATGCATAGAACACCGTACATGCATGGTGGTGAGGTATTTCTTCCATGGTGTCTTGAGCGGAGGTCTTGGCTATGAATAGGTCCCACTTCTATTACACATCCAACTTCAACCAACAATGCATGATGGTGAAGTATTTCTTCTCCAACTTCTTGAACACCATACATGCACGACGGCACGAGAAGGCTACAAAATAAAACACTGTCTAGAACTATGCATAGATAACCGGCTAGTGATCAAGAAAACTATGCATATTCAGCTAGTGATCAACAAAGCTATGCATATTCGGCAAGCGACCAACAAAACTACGCATACCGGCAAGTGACCAACGAAACTATGCATATCTAGCTACAATAGTATGCCTCGCATATCCGGCTAGTGATCAACAAAACTATGCATATTCGGCCAAACGAACTTGCTCGGTGATTTGCGCACCACTAGGCCACCGTGTGATGAAATTCTTCAACTGAGTGCAATACTTCGAGAAGGCCTCTTGGATGGTTTACCATCGATGGTTGAGGGACTTCGGTTCACAGTATGGATGACCGTGTCGGAGTAGGGCGCGAAATGCCTGTGTTCATGGAACCATGTGTGGACGTTGGCCCAAAATGTTGTGTCATTTTGCTCTGTGCCATGGATCGGATCAAGACTAGTAGGCAACGATGCATCACACAACAGCTTGGGGGCACGCTGCATGAAACAAAATAGCTCATGCGTGCGCACCTCGGAGATGGCCCACATTCAACTAGATTGAGGCTGCCACGCAAATCAAAAAAATGTCTCCTAATGGAGCACGGGAAAAATCCGTCATCAACGTCGAGAAAAGGGAACCCCGAAGATAAACCTCCGCTAAAAATTATCGTTGTTGTTGCCACACTGCTCCCGCGAGCTCAAAAACACAACCATCGCCGAGATATCCCGGACCATCAATTTGTGTCATCTAGGGCTACTACAACTCTCCAGCGGCAAAGACTCTTAAAACGCAAGGAGGCAAGCCGACTGCCACTTAGGAAGATTTTTCCTACAAGCTGCCTCCTTCGACGCGGAGGTGAGGAAGGGAAGGTGACACCACGATGGGGTGGCACGGGATAGGGTTCACCCGACACACGCACCCCACGGGTCGACTTAGGCAGGCGGGTGTCTTCCTCATATCAAAATTTTCGTTTCTCATAAGGGAAAAGTTTCCCCTCAATGGACGAGTACATCGCATCTTACACCACCTCAACGTGCGACACGCGTCCCATGTGGGGCCCTTGACCACTCATCATTTTTCCTTCCTTCCTCGATCGTGAACGAGGGCCACACATTTCCTTTCCTTTTTCCTCATTCGTCTTCTATATCTAGTTTCTTTCTCTTTGGTTTTTCGCAATGAGATGCGCTCTCCAGGGAGGGACATGTGAGCGCCAGCTGGCCCAGTGTTGCAGGTGTGTGGATCCCATTTATGTGGATTCTTTCCCTAGCCATTGGTTTTCTTTTTAAGGAGCCTGAGATGACTTTGGAACACGGATCATGTCGGACAGGTCGGAGATGCTTTTACAACAAATGTTTACAATAAAGATCTTGTTGCAATGGTGACAGACATGGCTAAAGGTCGTGCAACAAGATCCTATTGCAACGAAGGTTTACAACAAGGATCTTATTGCTACGGCAATGACACAACCACAAATGAGATGTGATTTTGCAACAAGAGCGGTGTTGCAATGAAGGTTTGCAACATAGACCATGTTGCAATATAGTGAGTAATGGCCGTACAGTGAGCATCATACGGTCGGACGGTTCGCAACCAAGCCGATTTTTGACAAAGATCCGATGGCTGACACACAACACACCCATTTAAGAGCAACTCCAATGGGGCGATCTATTTCGTCCGCCGCCGTCCGTTTGGGTCAGCGCGGACAAAAGAGGAGGCCCAATGCGGCGATCCAAACCCAAATGGCGTCCGTTCCGCGTCCGCACCGACGCATTTGCCGCCCAAATTTGCGCCCCAAATGCGTCGGCGCGGACCCGGAACGGACGCCACGCGCGTCTTCTCGGTGTCCGCCGCGTCCTCACCTAGCGGTCGTCCAACCGTCCGCCACCTACCTGGTCAGCTTAAGTTATGACCTCGGGCCCACATGTCAGCGATGGTGGTCGTCCTTTTTTAAGCTGACCGTGCGGCGGGGCCGTCCTTATCCCGCTAGCCCCCGTCCCCATCTAGGCACGCTCGCTCCCCCCATCGCCGGCAAACCCTAGCCAGCCCTAGCCACCCCACCCGTGCCAAATGGGGCTCTTCTCCGGCACCGGCAGCAGCAGCAAGGCCAAGGGCAAGTCGCCCGCAACCCCTTTCCCCCGGAGTTTCTCCCGCCTCCGTCGGCGCCAGCTCGCCGGCCGAGGCAGCGCGCCAACGTGCCCGTGCACCAGGCGGAGTGGCACTGGCAGCACCGTGTGCCTCTCCCGTACCCCGACGCCAACCTGCCGCACAACTGGCACCTAGATCCGGAGGGGATCCCGGTGCCGGTGGCCCCGCGGTCGGCCAGGGCACACGCGGAGGAGGTGCGGCGCCGGCGGGCGCTCCTGACACCGGAGCAGCGCCGCGACTCCGCCTACGCCTCGGACTCGCCCAACTGGGCGCGCTGGTTCGCCTTCGAGCACGAGGAGGTGAGGCGACGCGGCGTCCGCGAGGTCGACCGCACCGTGGCACCACCCCCGCTCGTCGTCCACGAGGAGGACCGGGCAGCGGAGGCCGCCTACCAGGCTGCCCTTGTGGCGGTCTACCGAGAGAGCGAGGAGGACGAGCGGTGCAGGGCGGTGGCGGCACAGGAAGAGGAGGCGGCGTACGAGGCGGCAATGGCGCAGGCCATGGCCCTTTCCTCGGCGGGCAACTGCGTCCTGCTGCCGGTGACCCCGCCGGCCCCTGGGAAGGCCGAGCCGGAGCCGGAGCCCATCGAGCGCTACTCCTGGACGAGATTAGTGCGCGAGTGGTTCCGCGCACCGCCGGTCTGGGTGGGGGCGACGCCGGCGCAGGAGGCGGCGTACCTCGAGCACTAGCGCCACATCCGGCTGGCCGAGGAGCGCCGCAACGGCGAGTACCTCGAGATGCTCGAGCGCGACGCCGAGGAGGAGGCGCGGCAGACCGCGGCGGCAATGGCGGCCGCACAACCCGCGCCGGCACCGGCACAACCCGCGCCCGACATGAACGCCCTCTAGAACTCGGCGTTCTCCTGGGCCGGCCCTGCACCGATGCTCATCGACCTCACGGACCCCGAGGATGACGACGACTACGTCTAGGGCAGCGCGCCGCCTCGTAGTTTATTTTGTTTTTAGTTTTTATTAATGTTAATATGGACGCGTGGACTCTCGTCGGCCTTCGTGTCCGGCTTTTATGTATAATTATTGCGTGTGTTTTTTCTCGCGCCTTTAAAAAATGGGTCGAGCCAGCCAGTGGCGGATCTAGGCCCCAGGCCGGGGGGGGCCAGGCCCGGGGCGTGAGGCCCATTTTCTTTGTGGGCTGTAGGGGAAATACTTTAGCAACTGTTACAGTATACAAAGGGGGCCCGGGGCGCTGGGCTGGGCTGGATCTGCCCTTGGAGCCAGCGTTGGGCACATACGCCAATCCAAACGTGGAAGTGGACGTTCGTGTTCGTTTGACCGATTCAAATGGATAAAAATGAACAAAATCGTCGTCCGTTTAAGTCGGCCCGTTGAAGCTGCTCTAATGAGCCGATTCCATTTTCCATTTACGCGTCGGAATTTTACTTGTGCTCGTGTGTGCGTGCATGTGTAGCACTAGCGCGGATGCCGCTGAAAGTGCAGAGATATGATCGACGAAATCTTTCTTCGTGGCTGCCGATCGAAGCAGTACTACTACTACATTCTCTATGGCATTGTCGTCAAAATGCGTCCTTGCTCACCTCGAGACCGCCTCGCTCGCTCGATCGATCGAGTAGTTCCCCCGACAACTTTTGAGGTGTGTAGTGAAAGCAGCAGTGCGTGCCTAGCTATCTACGCTAGGTAAAAACACGCACGCACGCACGCCTTTGGAGTGAAAACTACTCCAAAAAGTGCTCCCTCTTTTGCCCCCTACGCCGATGCCGAGTAATTTTGTCTTAGGGAGCAAAGCAAACCACCGTTAATTTGAAACGCAGGGCACTTTTCTCTCTTCCTAAGCTTTGCTTCCGTCCCATGCATGCATCTTTTCCCTTCCCATGCGTGTGTGTTGTCTGCCATTATAATACTACCGCGTGTAAAAGGGGCAGGAATGGTTGGAAAATAATAATAAAATCGACCGGGTACGATGAACAAACCCATTTAAACTGCGTAGTCTCTATGATCATCATGATCTGTAGTTTTTTGTTGCTGCGCGGCTAAAATGCAGTCGGCTTCCATTGTGCAGAAATCACACTCGATGCGAACCAACATGTGGTTGGATAGTTAGAGGGGCAGTGATATCCCTAGTCCATCAGAGTTTAAGTTCTGATGCTTGCATTATTCCTAGATTTATTCCAGTATTTCCGGCGATGCGCTTTCAGTGGGAGGAGACGCTCACGTCGATGATGAGGCGTCTATGGTGACTTTGTAAATCTCAAGATGATATGTCGGCTCAGTCTTTAAAATGCTCATAGGGGTAGGGTATGCATATGTCAGTTCGTATGGGTAAGTGTATGCGTGTATGCATGAGCGTTTACGTCTATACTGATGTTAAAAAAATCGCACTGGATTTACATGTCGTCTGATTTGTTCCGTGATATGCGCTACTCAATTTTATTTCAGTTTTGCTGTTTGGGCTGATACGGTTGTAGCTAGTGGCCTTAAATTTTCTAAATTTATTGTACGTACAATGATACTACCATCTTAACAGTGCCACATATGATGATAGCTTAAGTTGGAAGAGTGAGAAAGGAAACAAGATGAACCTTCTCTTACCCAAGAGTTGATCTCTTAGTAATGAAGATAATACAATTCTCTTTATTATACGAGAGGTTGTTATGTATTTCTTATTTAATTTTAAGCATCCCATAATATTAGGACCATGCAAACATGAATTGTTTAAGGTAACATTTTCTTCTTCTAGAATATGCATGCACATGTGTATCTTATATTAATACGAGAAAAGGGTAAAGGAACCCGTCCACACGATTTACATGCCAGGTTGACGGCAGGGGTTATGAAAGCGATCTAAGAAGAAGAGGGTAAAGGTAACACTAAAATATAGTTCATTTTATCTTTCTTTATATGGATTTTCTATTCCACAATTCTCTGATATTACCTTTGCTCAATTTTGTAGCCAATAAATTATGTTGTGAAATGGATTAAGTCAGTCTTTTTTATGGGGAAGATTAAGTCACTCTGAGTTGAAATGGTAGTCTAAGAATTTGAATGACACTTAAGATTTTCCAGGCAACGGAGCCACAAAACTTTCCTCAACATTCATAATTTACATAAATAAAATGGATTAAACACTCAACATGTTAATAATATTTGTTGAAGACGTTTATATTTTGAACCAAAAATCTATTATTATATATTTGCATTAACACGCACTTAAAGTTGAGGATACTCAAGCATGTCTTGTGAAATGACATATGTCTAGAAGCAGAGCAAGTAGGCCACTTTGGTTCACATGATTTCCAAACACACTATAATAGATAAGACTTAGAAGGTTGTCATGGCATATTAAATTCTATAGGAGTTGAAAACAAAAAAGATTGTCATTGATGTTGATTTGGTGTATACCATGGTTGTCATGGAAACAAAATATTTTTTATAAGGTTGAACTCAATGGTTTTTTATGAGATTCCATGTAGACTAGACCATAGAGAAATTCTTATAATATATATTCTTATAAACCAAATATGCTACAACGTAAAACGTATTGAGAAATAGAATCCTACAAAATTCTTATGGAAGTTCTTGTAAAGAACAAAAGATTGAACTCCTACACACACATCATCATCGCCGCAAACCCACACGCGAATTATCTCCTGATTCAAGAACCCACTCGTTAGTCTATTACATATATACACCAGTAGATGTATGTGAGGCGGAGGACGATATTTGGTCTTTAATTGTGAGACAAGTGTGTGACGACCAGCTATCACAATGCGGGATGTCTAAGACGGTGATATAACAAAGTAATGCCACGTTCTCTTCAGGGCTAAAATGTGGGTTGGAGAGGCTTAACCTCCGCGACATCTTAAGGATATGGTAGGGTTAATTAACCTTGTCAAACCTATATATTTCCTCTAATTTAGAATCAATCGCACCTACTGGAGAGGTTGAATAACTTAACACCACATAGTTAACTTGTATAAGTTTTTTTGTTGCTAGCCCAATTAATCAGGTAGTTATCCAAACACAAAATAAGATTCAGACAATTATAGGGTGGGAATTAGCTAAGTTGATGGAGCACTAGCAAAGGAAAGCCGGAGCCGTTAGAGAACGGGACGAAAGCCTGTTTCGAGAGCATAGGCCGAGGCAGGTGTGGCCCGAGGGCATCTCCAAGCAAACATTCATTTTTTTCTTTATACACCTACAACGTACGGTCTGAACACTTTTTAGGCCCTACAATGTGGGCATCTAGATTATACCGGATCGGTTCGAATGTTCGAAATCTCCCGGTCTAAAGTTCGGATCTGTCCGTGGACATATGGCATCATCTTTCAAGGGATAACATAGTCTTAGATATCTAAGGCTCTATTTGTTTGGGCCTTTGCTTCTACTTTTGCAGTTTTTCCATTTTGATCAAAAAGCCATAAAAACTTCTAAATAGATGATTTCAGGGTTTTTATGACTTTTGATGGATCAATATAACAATATTTAGGGCTCCTTTGATTCAAAGGAATTTTATAGGATTTCTAAAGGATTGAAATCCTTAGGATTTTTTCCTATGTTGGTCCTTTGATTTATAGGATTGAATCTCATAAGAATTTTTTCTATGAAATCTTTTGTATTACATTTAATAGGAAATCTAACATCCACTCCAACCTCTTATTACAATTCATTTGTTTTTTCTGTGCAGTCAAACACTCATTGCTAATCCTTTAGGATTCAAATGGGCATGCCACTCCAATCCTATACATTTTTTATTCCTATGTTTTCAAAATTCTAAGAATCAAAGAGGCCCTTAGCTTCAAAAGCCATAAAAGCTCTAAAAACAGATATTTAAAAGCTTTTGTGGCTTTTGATCAAAATAAAAAAGCTGCAAAAGCAGAAGTAAAAGTCCAGACAAACAGGATCTAAAACGTGATTAGAAGCAACGGGTTTGAGGAAATCCTCGTAGGCAGCGTTTCGGGTAATGGCGTGGAGCAGCAGCGCGAGTGTCGTCCGTCGGAATCCGACCACGCCGGCAGGGGAAAATGGGAAATTGAGCCGCAGCTGCTACGTGCGGCACACACACCACAATCATTCCACCCAGCGAAATATAGTACTTTCTTCGTTCCATAATATAAGAACTTTTTTAACATGATATTAGTATAGTGTTAAAAATGTTTCTATATGGCTATATTTTGGGACAGAGAGAGTAGCTCGCTCGTACCCCGTACGCCCGATTGCGCGCGCACGCACAACGGCCGGCCCGAATACGAGGCGTATAGAAGAAACCACGCCGCATCCGTCGCGAGTTGCGACGGTTGACTGGTGGAAGGCCGTAGGCGTGTACATGTCGGGGGTGAGAGACAGCGCGACAGCCGGGCATGTACTGCTGCCGGGCACCGCCACCGCACGTCATTTCATCGACCTCTCGCGCTCTCGCTGCAAGCTGCCGACACCCACCTTCCGCCATATTCAATTGCTGCTGGCACGTACATGTATCGTTAACTGCTCTTGTCACTCCAGCTCCGTCCATGCTCAACATAGCAAATATTCTACGACCACCGCCCGTCATGACACACTAACTACATAACTCTGGTCCGGCATGCTAATGCAATCGAGCCGGGCCGGTTGCAAAGGTTAATGACTCTACAAATGATGTATAAAGTCTGTTTTCTCGGAGGGAAGGAGCACACACCTCTCATATTTTGGAACGTAACTAGGGGCCAGTGTTGACAACCTGACATACTGACATCATGGCTAGCTAAACTACAGTACTGGCACTTGAGGCTACCAAAAAGCAAGCACGCACGCACGCACGTACCAGCAGGCAGCAGCTGCGCTGCAACAATTGGCACGGCAACACACCGTACGTTGGTCGAGGCAGAAAATAAAGGAGACACAACCGAATCATGTCCATCCTTGTCTCCTTCGTACTACCCTCCTCCCTTGCAAATTGAACTCGACTTTTTTTGTCCTCGTGCTTCGTCTGCAAGCATTGGCGTCTGTTTGCAATCACAAGGAAAAAGGAAGGCAATGAGAAAATCATGCGAAATATACCGTGACCAAATACTCATATTAGAAAACCTTTTGACTGCCTTTTTCACCTTGTGCTAAAAGAGGAAATATCTCATGGATCAGGCGTTGAAATAGGGCTGCCAAACTAAAGTACTAGTAAGAACGCTCCTTTCGTTCGAGTTGCTGGGCTGTTTCACGTGCATGGATTTTACTTTTTTTTTAAATTAACTTTTAAAGCCGATTGTCGGAATTAAGGTCAGTTTTCATTGTTGGGCTGCATGGTTGACAAACTTTTGGGTTTTGTAACTTTAGCCTCTGTTAGATGCAACTCCTTCGCGATCCATGTGTAACTTTTCTCTCAAACGTTGATGTGCACTTTCCACTGCTAGCACCACGTCTCAACACTCCTATCAGTGAGATGTGTAATTTTATCAGTTGTCCATATTCAACTGTTTCCTCCAAATATATCTCCCCCACACCTGTTGAATATTTACCATGCAGCCTTTTTTTACATTGTCATGTCATACATTAAGTGACATGGCATATCACTTGGCATCTACCTCTGCCACCTGGCTGATGAAGGAACGCCTACTCATGTACCATGTTAACATGTCGAACAAGTATTACAAGAATCGTTCTCTCCTCTCTAAACCCCACAAAGGAGATTTCCTGGACGCACTACATCGCGACCCCTCATCCTCCGGCAGGTCATCGCCCCTTTCCTTCTTCACTCTGCTTTGGGGCTTTACTTTTCCTCACTTCGAGAAACCACGATCTATCGGATGGAGCTTTAGTTTCCTTCGCTTTGAGGCTTTTAGTAGGGTTATCCTCCGACACTTCATTAGTGGTTGTGGCGCCGCTGATCTGGCGAGTTAATGTTTCCTCGAACCTCCTCACCCCGTCGGTGTTGGCTGAAGCAGCGCTGATGGCTCATTGGCGTAGATTCACGTGGGCTTGCATGCACTACAAAAAAAGACATATCCGTGACATTTTAGACCAAACGAAATTTTTTTCTGTCATACATATGACACTTCTATGACGATAATTATGACAAAACCCGGTATCATCATAGATGTGGTGGGCTCCTACTTCTATGACAAAAAATCATGATAAAAAATGGGTTTTTCGTCCTGGGCGGGCCAGAGACGCAGCTGCATGATATTCTTTGGGCCGTCCATGACAGAAAAAACCATGGTAGAAGCGAGGGCGAGGAAAATTTCGGGGGGTTCCCGGTTATGGTGGGAGGTCGGGGGCCGAGCGATGCGCGTTTCTCTCATACACGTACGCGCGTGTGTGCGAGGCGTTGACTCTAACTGAACCCGAGCGATTGCACTGCAGGCTACGCGTTACCGAATCCGAGCGATCGATCGATGGTTGTTAACTGAACCCAATCGAGCGATTACTTCGCTACTGCTGCTAACTGAAGCCGATCGATGCTGCCTCTAGGATGAACAACGAGCGTTGCGGGGAGGGGGGTTGGATGAACAGTGAGCGGTGGTGTTGCCTCTGGATGAACAGGACCCCGTGGTGTGGAGGGCTGTATGAACAATAGATGGTGGAGGGGTGCCCGTGGAGGGGTGGTTGAACAGGACCCCGTGGTGTGGAGGGCTGGATGAACAGTAGACAGTGGAGGAGTGCCCGTGGAGGGGTGGTTGAACAGTAGCCGGTGGAGTAGCGCGCGGTGGAGGCTGGATGAACAGGAGCCCGTGGAGGCTGGAGGAGGTCGACGGTAGCCCGTGGAGGCTGGAGGAGGTCGACGGTGGAGATGAACAGTATCCCGTGGAGTCCCGTTTTGCGGTACGCCACACCCCTCCCGATCAAAAGGACCCCTGTTTCGACCATAGGAGGTCCGTTTCGTCCGTTTTGCGGTACGCCACACCCCTCCTGATTAAGAGGACCCCCGTTTCGACCGTAGGAGGTCCGTTTCGTCCGTTTTGCGGTATGCCACACCCCTCCCGATCAATAGGACCCCCGTTTCGACCGTAGGAGGTCCGTTTCGTCCGTTTTGCGGTACGCCAGACCCCTCCCGATGAACAGGATCCCGTTTCGAATGTGGCCGGTTGAACACAAGGCCGTCTCCTCCGTTCTGCGGTACGCCAGGCCTCGTTTCTATCGCATGTTCCGTCCAAGCCCTCCCAATGAATATGACCACGCATTCCGTTCCGACCCAGCCGGTTGGCTCCCACGCGTTCCGTTGCCTCCTGATGAACATGACGCATTCCGTTGCCTCCCCATGAACACGACGCATTCCGTTGCCTCCCCATGAACACGACGACAACGTTGTTTCTCCGTTTCGACCCAGCCATGTCAACGAGCCCTCGCCGTACGTATGCGCGAGTAGGCGTTCGAGACCCCGCCCGTATGTACACCTACGTGGTCGTATTTTCTTTCCTGCACCCTGACCGCTGTACGTACGTGTACATGCTACGTGTGCGCTTCTACTACGACACGTGCGCGCCTCTACATCCACCAGTATATATGTACGTACACGTTCGCGACCATAATGACAATGCTACGTACGCTTTGACCAGGTGGGTCCTGACTGTCAGGCACTTCCTTGCGTGCGAAGATGTAGCTGGTGGGTCCCAGCAGTTAGGGGGGCGAATCGTTTTTTTGCCCGGACGCACTTCCTTGCGTGCGAAGGTGTAGCTAGTGGGTCCCTGCAGTCAGAGGGAAACGTTTTTTTTTGTGAAACACGGTGGCCCGGCCGGTGGGTCCCCGCTGTCAGGTGAAGGAATAATTATTTTGCGTGTAATAAGGAGGCACTTCCTTGCTGCGGCCGTGGACCCAGCTGTCAGCGTCTCCACGCACAGTACTCTTCCGATGGAAGTCGGTCATTGACCACATTGACCACGCCGCACCGAGAGCACCACGGCGGTGGACGACGGCGAGGCCTAGGAAGGGGACGACACGAAGGCAGGGAAGACTCGGCAGTTGTTTCCCACGCGGAGGGGAGTACGACTATATGAGGGTTTACTGGTTCGTCTGCCGTCGCCGGAGAATAACAGCATGTGTGGGTGAGTAGAGGGATGGCTAGGCCAGCGATAGGAGTACGGTGGGGCGGTGAGGCTTGCGCGGCAGTACAGCCGGCCGCGGGGAGGAGGGAGCAGGTAGTCCCGTCGGCGCTTGTTTGAGCGGTTGGAGCAGGAAGAGCAGAGATTGAAAAAGCACGACGGCCGTTGGATGGACATCCAACAGTCAGTGCTTATGCGTCAACCTTTTTTTAGAAAAGTCTCAAATCTATGGAAAATAGCATACAACCCATCTGCCATTATTTCTAATAATTTACAGCCCATTTGCTAATTCTTAAGGTTTTTTTGGAACACATATTCTTTTTGTTAGCATTATAGCCCATATTGTGGCCACGGTTAAAAAATTATATGAAATTTTGCATATTTCGATGCGATCCGAACTGTTTTTAATCCTGAAATTTCGACTCACATTCAAACTGATTTTAAAAATAAATGTATATCAATATAAAATCCAACAAATTCTCCACGCATAAAAATTAATGTAATTTAAAATCTTGAAATGAAAAAAAAGATATTTGAAACTAATTGCCGGTTTGCTATGTTTTAAAAATGTACAACTCATTTCTCATTACTGATGGGCCATTTTCTCGGCCAGCCGAATGAAAACTCTCCTCGTCTTGAAAGATTTGCAGCCCAACAGGCCTGACAAAGCGACTTACTTGGCAAATCATAAAAAAACTGGGTTGTGGCCGTGGACCCAGCTGTCAGCCTCTCCACGTACAGTACTCTTCTGATGAAAGTCGTTCCTTTACCACGTTGACCACGCCGCGCGGAGAGCACCACGGCGGTGGACAACGGCAAGACCTAGGAAGGGGACGACGCGGAGCCGGGGAAGACGCGACAGTGGAAGCCCGCGCAGAGAGGAGTACGAGGGTTCACTGGTTCGGCTGCGGTGTGAGGCTGCCGTCGCCGCAGGGCCTGGCCAGCGGTGGGAATAGTAGGGGCGGTGAGGCCTCTGCGGTAGCACAGCCGGCCACGGGAGGCAAGAGCATGCGGCACGACCGGCGCTGCTTTGGGCGGCTGGAGCAAGAAGACCAGAGGTTGAAGAAGCACTGCGGCCGTTGGATGGACATCGTACGGTCACTGGAGCTAAACTCGTTCATATTGACTAAGTTGACAAAACCCTTCGCCCCGTCAACTTAGTAGGCCCACAAGTCAGCCTCCCACCAAGGTGGGTCCCAGCTAGCCGGGGGAGTATTCATTTTTTTGTGCGTAATAAGGAGGCACTTCCGGTGGGTCTGAGTTGACAGCGGGGGGGGGACTTTTTTTTCATGAAATACGGTGGCCCGTCCGGTGGGTCCCAGTAGTCAGGGGGAAACGATTTTTTCACAAAATACTGGTCACCCGTCCGGTGGGTCCCCGCTGTCAGGTGGAGGAATAATTATTTTTCGCGTAATAAGGAGGCACTTCCTTGCGGCTGCCGTGGACCCAGCTGTCAGCCTCTCCACGTATAGTACTCTTTCGATGGAAGTCGGTCATTGACCACATTGACCACGCCGGCGCTGAGAGCACCACGGCGGTGGACGATGGCGAGGCCTAGGAAGGGGACGACACGGAGCTGGGCAAGACGCGGTAGTGAATGCCCACGCGAAGAGGAGTACGAGCGTTCACTGGTTCGGCTGCGGTGTGAGGCTGCCGTCGCCGCAGAATAACAGGGGGTGTGGGTGAGTGGAGGGATGACCTGGCCAGCGGTGGGAGTAGTATGGGGCGGTGAGGCCTCCGCGGCAGCACAGCCGGCCACGGGAGGCAGGAGCAGGCGGCACGACCGGCGCTGCTTTGGGCGGCTGTACCAAGAAGACCAGAGGTTGAAGAAGCACTACGGCCGTTGGATGGACATCGTACGGTCACTAAAGCTAGAATCGTTTATATTGACTAAGTTGACAAAGCCCTTGGTACGCTCCAATTTAGTAGGCCCACAGGTCAGCCTTCGAAACGGTGCGCCCCAGATCTTAGGGGGAGGAATCTTTTTTGGGCGGCCGAAGCTAAGAATATCCGAGATTGAAGAAGAAGCACGACATCCGTTGGATAGACATTCAACGGCCACTGCTACTAGAACCATGTGTTGACTATAATAAGTTAACAAAGCCTTGCATACGCATCAACTTATTTTTTTAGGAGACGCGTCACTTAGTAGGCCCACAAGTGTGTGGCAGAGAACTTATAGCCCATTTGTGTTTTGTAAGAATGTACAACCCATTTTTAAATTCTAATGGAATTTACAACAGCTCATTTACAGTTTGTTAAAAATACAGCCCATTTTCTAGTTAGGACAAGATTAATAATTTCAGCCAACCGTTGAAGACAGAATTCAATAAAATTTCCCACATTTTAATGAGATCCGAAACATTTTTATTCCGAAATTTCTAGTCAGATTAAATATAAATTTGTATTACGTAAAAATCCAACGAAACATTGCGCGCGCAACAATGAAAATTTAAGATTTGCAAAATTCATAAATAATATTTTATAAACTAATTTCGTGTTTGGTGCATTTTTTTATAGTTACTGCCCAGTTTTTATAATTACATCTCATTTATTATTTTTTTAAACCCATTTTCTTCTTAAGCCTAATGCATCCCTCCTAGGAAAGATTTGCAGCCCAACGGGGCGGAGAATAACAAGTTGCCCTTGCCTGGATATTCCTCAAAAAGACGTATAGCTGGGCTAGCCATTTTCATCTTGAAAAAATTAGTATCTGGGCTGGATATCTGGCCTGGCCTAGACGGGCCACAACCCGCCCAGTTAATACCCTGCTCTCCTCTGAAAAACAACGAAATCATCACCAAGAAAAACTGTGTAGTGCTCATGCCTCAAAAACACAAATACTGCTCGAGCTGCTTGGTCCCAGCTGTCGGCCGCACCTTGTACAATTCTCTCGTTTATATTGACTACATAGCTTGACAATGGTGTGGGACCGTGATGTCAGGAAACCAGGAAAAAGCAAAAAAAATATAGTTATACATAATAAGGAGGCACTTGCGTACGTACGGCTATGACCCAGTGGGTCCCTAGTGTCATCCACTCGAAATAAAGTCATCTCCTGAATCCTCATGTTCGTTGACGATGTTAACAATGCTCGGCGCCACGGCGAGCGCAACAACTCAAAGGACAACGGAGAGGGCCTCGCGGGCCCTATGAATGGTCTGATACAGTGCCCGCTGCTCATTCAGGAAGCCAGGATCATCGGACACCTATGAGCACCTTCGAGAAACTAAGACGGCATGAAACGGTAAGGCCGCGCTTGGGAGCTCTGATTTATTTCAAACCTGTATTAACATACAAGTGTAATTTACTCGTCATCGGAAACAATGCGTAAAATACAGGCGTAATGAAATCGAGGGCTCGAGGTCTGTAAGTAAAACAAGCAGGCTATATGGACGCGTGTAATTTGAGAGATCAGTGTATATTTTACGAGCACTGCTATATGGACGACATTACCAGACGATACATGCACGACGTGCGTATCATGCCATCCATGGGTAAGGCTGAAACAACAAATAACGACTGGATTAGCAATCGTCTGAGTGTCGTTCAGCATTTTTATCGTGTGTGAAGTACTTCCGATATTTTACTAGTCGAAATCGACCAACCAAGCGCCTTCGCCCGAGACCATTTGCTTTAATTTACGAGCGTCAGTTTTACAAGCGGTTTTGATTGGAAAACGACGATCCAATCACGGCCTAATATCATGAGTTGGTCGGAAGATCATATGGTTTCACGTCTAACCTACCCGACTTGTCGTATAGTCTATGAATGAAACATCAGATGATGAACTTTTTAAGCACGGAAACAACAGAAGAGGATGATCTTCTTAACAAGCAAATCACTGGCATTAGATCAACATGGAAAACAATACGAAGCATTATTCTCAGGAGGCACGGTGAACAACTCGTGATGCCGCATGCCACAACATTCCAAGCTCAACTTTGCAATCAAACACAAGGCCTGGCATTACATAGACAATATTGAGAACAAACTCTTAACACAGGAATATCTCAGCAGAGTAACTATTTACTTATAAACTGAACACAGGAATAGGAAAAAACACTCAACGCTGCTCACAGCAAGGGCGTCCCACTCAAAAATATCAAATGCATGTCTTCTGGCTAACATCAATGAGCAAATTTTGACAAGGTTTTCCAATTCCAATATATTAAACTAACGTCTTCTTGCTAACATCAATGATTAAACTTTGACACGCTTTTCCCATTCAAAATATGTAATGCCTATGATCGTCATGTCGTAGCTTCTTGTACTTGTTTGGGCACTCAACGTGTTGTTAAATTGCCAATGGTCTCTGCAGACTAGTCATGTCACCGGTGTCTAATAATACTCTGTAAAGCTTCTCGGTCATTCCTTCTGTAATGTAGTGCAAACAGTGACTGCTTCTTTCTACAAAGTGGAACGGCCAACTGGACCCAGTAATGCAGCAGTTTGGCTTGGACACATTGGCTCCTTTTGTGCAGTTTAACTAAAATCGAAGTCAGAATAAAACCGAGTTTTAATTTTGATATCCCTGTAAGCAATAATAGGTATAAGGGAAACAATTACTGAGAAATAATGGTTGATGACTTGTACTCCCAGAAGAAAAGCATCTACTGATCTACTTTATCTTAATGGGAAACAAAGCAGGAGAGTAGCAATTCTCCATTAGTGTGATTCATTCATATTGACTGAGACATTATCTTAACAATGCCTTGATTCAACATGTATAAAGAATGACAAAGCAGAAAAGTACCATTCCTAAAACAATGCAACTGATTCATTTTAACAGAGACATTATCTTAACAATACCTTGGTTAAACATGTAGAAAGAACTACAAAGCAGGATAGTACCATTCCTAACAAGTGTTGCAGTTTTGAACTAAGATTCAGTAGTTAATTAATTCTGAGAGTAGTATTGCTTAATTTTACCAGCGGCATTAGATTAACGAAAAGCATAAACAGTTCCAGGGGAGAGTGGGCGCAACAACGGTATGTGCTTCCATCTACTTATAAAGGGGGTGATGCAGAGTTTGTTGTAACAAAGCAACAAGCATCATGTCTGGGTTGGTCCCATTTTTGTTCACTACTTAATGGGAAAAGACAGCAATACAATAGCTTCAATTCAACATTTATTTAAAACAATACCAATACAAGTAGCACAACATCTCAAAGCACACTACACAATCATGTGGATGAAGGCCTGTACTAACCTTTCATGAGACGGACAAGATAAAATACGAATCTGCCAACACGAATAGGAAATCCAATCTTGTTTTGTGCAGTTGCACTGAAATCAAGCAAAGTGTTTCGCGTAGCGAAGCAAAATGTCGCAATAGCAACAAGTTGAATCGATACGAAGACTGGAAACAAATCTCGATCTCCTTTTGTGCAGTTCCACCAAAATTAAGCAAAGTCACCGGTGTGACATTCAAGTTGAACTGCACAAAACACTCTTAAAACATAAGTGTTTCGAGTAGCGAAGCAAAATGTCGCAATAGCAACAAGTTGAATCGATACCCCTGTTTTAAAGGAGGATGAAACAAACGGTGACAGAAAGAAGCATCTAACTTATCTTGGATGGAAAACAAAGTAGGACAGTAGCATTTCTAAAATGGTTGCATTGATTCATATTAACAGAGACATTTTCTTGAAATAACATTCGTTAAAAAATGTAATTTACTTTTAACAGCGGCATTGCTTCAATTTTCCGGCGGCATTCTTAGATTAACAACAACAAAATAGCTGTATGGGACATGCCAGCACCATGTGCATCCACAAGTATAAATGGGTGATGCAGAGAATGTAGCCAAGCAGCATATATGCACTGGTCCCATATTTGTTCTCTTTGAACCTTCTTCCTATGTGAGGGCAGCAAATCTACTCCTGCACAAACTACCCGACCCCCCAGTTTCTTTCCCTTTTCAACATAGAGATCGGTTCCTTACAGATGTGTGTACTGGGTTACCCCTTTTTTCCCTTTTCGACCTACAAAGCGGCTGGATAGCCAGTCTATACTACTTTCTGCCCCTCCTTTCCTCATTGAACCACGTCCTACATTCTTGCTCCAGCCCACCGCACCATTCTTTCTTCTTTGAACCAAGACCTAGATTCGACTATAGATCGAAAAAGATCCACATGCAGCTAGAGCAACGACGGTTTCAAAGAAACTTATACCTTAGGGTCGTCGGGATGTGGCAAGGCATGCAACGGGAGGCCGGATCTGCCCACACTATGTACGGCAGCGAGGAAGAAGGGGTCGGTGGACCTCCCGCACAGGCGCTGGGTGAAAGAGAACAGCGTAGCTGGCAGTGGATTGCCTCCCTCGCCGAAGGCGATAGAGTGAATGCTGCACCTCCTCCCCTTCCCGGTGCGACGGGATACAGACACCTCCTTTACCAGCTCTGAGGGGGGGGGGAGAGACAAGAGGCCAACGCAATCTTGTTTAGATCTGGTGAAGAGAGGGTGAGAGACTGTGAATATAGCAAATCCTAGAAAATGAACGCCGAGCCTCCAGCGTGTAACATATATGTAGTGCAGCGAGCGTGTGGAGACTGCAAACCCTAAGTTGATGTCCACTCTGTATATGGTCTATTTTTTTCCTAGTTTTATTTGTTGCTTGTTGCTACATTATGTACTTGTGGGAGCTTAGATGTGATATCCTTAAATAACATCTAGATGTGAATTAGACAAACTGATTTTCTAACGTATCAAGACAGAAAACTCGATCAAAAACACGCCCCCGCTTCCAGGTCGCGAGAGTCGTCGCGCACACACACATAGACATAGACATGCATATCCGTGTTTATGTAAAATTCCATTTCCATCTCCATCTCCAATCATATTTGTCCAACTGGCACATTATTTACGTTGTTAATTATATATGCAGCAATATTAACGTACATCATCTCTTGTTTGCGCACGTCCGGACCGCTGCCACGGCCGGTCCTGACCAACCCGAACCCTCTTCATCACCCGCGCGTGCTTCCCGACCGAAACGGTCAGTGTCGCATTCATGCCCGGCCAGAGCGGACGCGACCTCTCACTGGCGCCGGCATTGAAGCGGCACGCCGGCCGAGAGAGCGTCACCCGCGCCGCTTCCGGGTGCACGCGGCTGCTCCGCATTCAAAGATCGCAATAGCCGGCTACAACATGCATGTAAAAAGTTCTTGGGAGTCCGTGCTACAGCTAGCTGTCCTCCCCCAACTCGTCAATCTCTTCCAGTAGTGCTAGTACTCCATGGCGCGATCCATCGACAAGCAGGCGGGAAAGTTATCGTATACTCGGTTTGCGGTGAGTGGCATGCCGAGCGACCGTGTTGGGTCGAGCCGTGGAGGAGGGTGAGACACGAACACGACAGACGTGATTTAAACGTTGGTTTTGCTCGATGGCGCGATCCAACGAAACGAAACGTTGGTTTCTCTCCGTTTCCATTTTTTCTACGGAAAAACAGAAACTTTTCACTCCATTTTCATTCCTATTCCAAGGTTGCCCCGTTACAACATTCCGTCAAATACAAAGGAAAACTAACACGCATGCTGATGCATCTCAATGATTCACATATCATAGCCAATATTTACTTCACAACTAAAGAAAAAAGTTGTGAGAGCGTGTACGAAAGAAAAACTACTGATGGGGTCACTACGACTTAAACCCTAAACCCTAAACATGATTTAATTTCCTGGCCAGGTAGAACCTGTCGAAGGAAAGACGGCTGGCACCGTCGGATCATACGATGCTTTTGTGCAGTTCCACTAAAATCGACCTGAGCATCCCTGATGGCAAAGATATTGAATAAGTGTGATTAGAATAATAGTACTGGCACTAGTTCATGAGACATAAACTCATCACAAGTAGAAGCCGGTAGAAGTAGAGAAAGATCAACATGGAGATGGAGCTACGGCAGTGGAGAAAGCCGGCTCCAAAAGGAAGATGGACTACCTGGGACGTCGGGCTGTAGCTAGAAGGGCGGTTGGGATGCGGCATTGGCCCATACCGCGATGAACCCCGATTGGGACGCACCGACTGTGGGTTTTCTCCCTCGCCGATGTCGACCGCGTCTACGCAGAACATTGTTCCCTTCCCCCAGCTGCGGGATCAGGCCCGTCGTTCTATGCTTGTGAAGAGAGCAACCTAAACAAGCAGGCTTGTAGCTTAGGCTCCTGCTAGTGTATATATAGTGGTTTTCTTTTTCTTTCCATATCAACCATTTTATATTGTGTACGTGTCATTCAAGAGTGAAATGATGGTTGCTTCTTCCGACTAACTTACTGTGTGATTTGACTGCTCCTTAGTGGCCCCTACACGTACTCCCCCTACATGTATGCAACAGTCACACGTACACATGGATGCAAAAACGCGCGCGACGCCCTAATGCATGCATGCCCGAGCACACGACGGAACACACACGGTCAGGCTCAAGTGCTCAACCTACACGTGCATGCACACACATACTCAGTCAGGGTGAGCTAGTGACCGTATAAACACCGTAAAATATATATATTGAGCGCAATGAGCGTATTATGAAGTCCACTGACCGTATTTTTACAAATATACAATGATAGACAGTGTGTTTATCTCGTTTGAAATTAAGCCATATTAACCGGAGAGGAGGCAGTATGGACTAGCATTACTTTGATGTGTCCCGTCAACTTGCCAAACGAGGAGAAGGTTGTAGGACGAGAGAAGCTTGCGCGCAGTGGCTCGCAGGACAAGGAGAAACTTTTGACTAATGCAAGATCTCCCTCGCTCAGGCGGTGGACCTGCAACAATTAATTTGGTGTCAGATTGCCAGAAGCATACACTATACTACTACTAGTGCTATTATTGTTTGACTTCTCGAATAGGCAAACAGTCAAGCGCAAAGTTTACTAGTACTACTACTATAGTCTATAAAGGTACGTACTATACTAGTACGAACCGGATGGAGGAGCGTATGCACTCTTATTATAATTTTAAAATGTGATAAAGCAATCTTCAACACATTTGGTTCTCTTCGAGGGTTCTCGCATGTGATAATGGAAGTTGATTGCATGGAACACTCGCCATAATTTTCGCTTAATTCTGGCTCATATCCTGTTACAAATAGTAGCGCTCGGTAATATTTCCTCTTTTTTGTTATTCAGCATGTAAACAGGTCAGCAAACCTTGCGGAGCATCTTCGTGCGAACCGTGCTTGCTGCACTTTGAATGTGGCCGAGAGCTGGCTTGATGAAACACCTCGCTTCCTACTTTTTTTGCGGGGTACCTCGCTTCCTAGTGACCAGTGTCTTGGCTGATCGTCCTAAGAATGCTTATATATGAATAAAGCTCTCTCATTTAACCGCAAAAAATATTAAGCCATATGAGCGCTACTATGCAGACGACTCATGGTGCACGATTCTTGCACGACAGTGCTAATCAAGCCGCCCATGCCTATGAGCAAACTACAACATGCCAATGGATTCACCATCGTCCAGCTTTCGTCCGAACAAGTATCGTCTACGTAGTAGTTTCGAAGCCATGTTAACCAGAAAGGAGGGAGTGTGGACTAGCACTACTTTTTGGTGTGTCCTGTCAACTCGCAGAACGAGGAGAAGCTTGCAGGACAAGGTGAAGCTCGCTTACGCATTTTGACTAATGCAACCTACCCTCGGTGGACATGCATCAGTCCATTCGGTGTCAGATTGTGAGAGGCATACACTATAGTACCCAACATGTGGAGTACCATCATTGTTCGACTTCACGAAGAGGCGAAGAGCCAAGCGCAGTAGTACGAGTAGTACTACTACTAGAACCGCATGGTGGAGCGTCTGTACTCTTATTTTTTATCTCTGATAAAGTACACGTTTATTCCGGAGAAGGGCGGAAAATGGTAGCCCAACATTTAATGAATGATATCGATCAACCAACCATGCTCGAATATATCTTGGACTCTATGCGAGCCCGTCTGTGTGTTCTCGCTCCTCGGGCTTGTTTGGTTCATGACTAACTTTGCCACGACTAATCTTAGGCAAACTGTGGCTGCCACAAAAAGTTTGGCTAACAAAATGGCCACCACAAGTGTGGAAAGATTTGGCAAAAATTTGAGCCTATGACTTGTGGGCCGTATAACTAGAAAAGTGTGGCAATAAACCAAACATATGCCTAAGGTGTTGTGGCATGACTAAGGTTAGATGTGGCAACCTTAGGCTGAGAACCAAACAGCCCCCTCGTCTCTCTCAAGGAACGGTGGGTTGGCTCTTTGTCGTCAATTGAGATCGGTTTGCTCACACTCCTGTCCCACATGTTAGTGATATGCCAAGAGGACGTGCGTTGACCGACTGGCCATACGCGTACTTGGTTTTGCACCTTCATACTACTCCTCCCTCCATCACAGTTTACAGGGCGCGCTTCATTATGATGCATTTCTCTCAATGCATTTCCACCACCAGAGAGACTTTAGATGCGTTTGGTTTAATGCTCAATTAATTAGGGCGTGGTAACCGCAATCAAGTCCACAGTTTTCTCTTCATGTACTGTACTACTACGGAGTGGAGTAAGTGCATGCATGTGTGTACCCGGGGTGGAAGCACTGCATGCATGTGTGTACGCATTATTCCCTCTAGTAATAGACGCTGTGCTATAACTACCAATGCTATTTTTCAGGCCGATCTCTAGTCGCCTTGGTCCCACAGATTTTTTTTCTTTTTTCTAAAGCGTGCTGTATAAACAGTGACGGATGGAGTAGTATGAGCGGATTCAAAGAAGAGCGTATTGATGGTTGCTTCTTCAAAGCAACTTACAATGGGAAAGGTGGGGCTTATGATTTGATTGCTCATTACTCACTATTAATGCAGCGCAACGACCGGGCTGAGTCTCCCATGCAGTTGCGCACTACCCCCTCGGTTCTTAAATATACTCCGGAGTATTTGTCTTTCTAGAGATTTCAATGAGTGACTACTCAAATATTTGTCTTTTTAGAGATTTCAAATGGACTGGCACATACGGATGTATATAGACATATTTTAGAGTGTAGATTCACTCATTTTGCTCCGTATGTAGTCACTTGTTGAAACCTCTAGAAAGACGAATAGAATATTTAGGAACGGAGGGAGTACACATACGAAGCAAAATGAGTGAATCTACACTCTAAAATATGCCCGTTTGAAATTTGTAAAAAGACAAATATTTAGGAACGAAGGAGTATAATTTTGTGAATGGTACATGGACCCGGATGATGAAGAGGCTTCTGGCAATGCTATCAAGCTTCCATCATTTGTTTACATAATTAACGTACTATACAAATAATTTTCCAGCAACATGAAATTGTACAATGGTGTGAGCTTTCAGCTTTTGTTTCGCGTGTCTTGCCATCGATGCTCTTTCAGAAACAATAAAAAGCTAACTTCCTTGCTAATGCATGTCAATTATTAGCATATCAGAGCTAATAATTACATCACAACTGAAGACAGAGTTGTGAGAAGGTGTTAAATTAAAATTGATCCATGCTTTCATTGGTAGCAACGTCCCCCCAGCTCTGTCTAAATCAACAAGGCATGTTGGAAAAAAAAAAGTAGCTATCTGGAGCATGCAACATTCCAATCATTTTGTGCAGTTCCACTAAAATAGAGCTGAGTGTCCCTGTTCCAAAGATATTAAGTGTGATTACGATAATAGAGGACTACTGATGAAACAATAAACACACAAATAGAAGCGGGTCACCTTTGCAGTCTCTCTTAAGACTAACTAGTTGGAGAAGATTAGGCTCGGAGTTGGATGAGGAGGATAGAGCAAAACCAATCTCTCTTTGTGCAGTCGCACTGAAATGTAGAGACATTGCCCATGTGACATTTTAGTACAACCGCACAAAACACTCTTAAGAAAAAAGTGATTTGTGCAGTTCACCAAAAGGTCGCAATAGCAACGAGGTGAAATGGATAGCCCTCTTTGCAAAAAAGAGGTAGAAAGGAAACAATTACTGGCCAATAACAGTTGATGACACATGCGACGACAAAAAAGAAGCATATTCCTGGTCCTAAGGGAAGATAACAACACGGTTGTGTTTGTCTAAAACGGTGTGAGGACGAGAATGCAATATGGAAAGTACGCCGGACGAGCTACGTTTTGGGCAAAGAACTATGGAAGATCCACATGTAGCAACGTGGGAAGACGGGCAGTGGAGCAAGGCTGGAGGGGATACCTGGAGGTCTTCAGGATGTAACTAGGTGAGCGACGGCGGGCGGAATCTGTGAGCAGGTGGCGGGGCCCTACTGCGCCGGAGCTTGGTCAGAGAGAACGACGTGTATCACAGATCGGGACGTGCTACCTCGGCGCTGTCGAACGGAGAAACGATGCACTTCCTCCCTTTCCCCCGGCGGACGGGATGCAGCTGGATCAGTGACCAACGGTGAGAGAGAGAGAGGCCACCGCACTCCCTTTCCCCCGGCGGACGGGATGCGTCCGGATCAGTGACCAACGGTGAGAGAGAGAGAGGCCACTGCAGCCTTGTGTGAGATACTCTGAAGAGCGACAAACCAGGTAGGCAGGCTCCATTGTATATAGTGAGCGAACTACCTTTTTCTCCATAAAAATCATTTTATATTATGTGTACGTGCCATTGAGCGATATAACTTTATTTAAAAATAACGCGGCAACGCGTCAAGTCAAACTTTGTTTCGTGCATGCGTGGTACACGACCTCCCTAGGTAAACAACCGCTACAGACGTTCAAATTAGCACGTGGGATGCATTTCGTAAAGAAATGAGCTCCACTGTGTACCCGCGCGGGTGTGGCTGGGCACGAAGCGTGAGTACATGCACGGTGCACCTATTCTCTTCTTGTATACGTACACCACCTACGCGGGGTTATGTAAGAGAGATACAAACCTAGAGAGATATAGTGTGTGGGTTCTTGAGAGTTTTTTTGGGGGGAGGGGGGTCAATAAAAAAATGTAACATATGCAATGTGTGTGAAATAGAGTCCTGGATATAACATATACATAGAGGGGCGATCCACGAGAAGAGAGTGGAGGTATCATCGGCTTGAGGTGTCCATAGAATCGAAGAGAGGGATGATGTGTGTGTGTGTGCGCGCGTGATCGATAAAGAGTGCCATCGAATTTGTGTGTGCCCACGTCAAAGATATAGAGTGGCTGGCCTACTGGAACGTGAGATGGGACATGTGCAGTTTGTCTCTGTGGCATGGATACCTACCTGTAGCGCTCGACTATCGGTGTGTGGTGGGGGAAGAGGGAGTCCCAATTAACTATAGAAGTACAATGACTGGTATATGTGTGGAGGAGGAGAGAGGCCTACCTCATGTATTAAGGAGATCGATCTGCCTCATGTATTAAGGGAGATTGATCAGCATCCATGCATATGTGTAGGAGACGAATAAGGTTGGGAGAGAGACAGAGCTAGAGTGTTGGAGGGGGTGGTAGTGGAGTTGCTTCTAACAAATGGTGGGATAGGCTTGCTAGAAAAACGGAGGGCACGCCCGCAATATCAATAAGAGAGGAGATGGCTGCTTGTTGTCTGTGCACGTGCGTGTGAGAGACGGGTCAGGAGGCATGCACGAATGATGAGGGGGGACGATGTGGTTGTGGTAAGCAGACGTAACTACATAGGAAGATCAATCGCCCTTTGTTAGAGAAAGGAGAGACATAACTTGTGAGGTACATCGATCGATGGGGCGGTAGTTAAAGTCGATCTAGGTATATGTTGGGAGATCGATCGGTATACATGCACGTGTGTGTTAGAAGCAAATGAGGCACGAGGAGAAGGATAGAGAGAGAGATGCATATAGGAGGTGGTACGAGAAGCATACTATATCGAGAGGGGAGGAGTGTGCGAGTACGAGAACGATGAAAAGAGTGGTGGGGGTAAGGCATGGACGGTGACAAGAGAAGAGGGGAAGCTTGTGTTTGTGCTAGGCGCACCTGGCTAGAGAGGCATATCGATCGATGTGTGCCGTAAATAAGGAGCTGGGGGGCCTACACACACCGTGGGTGAACGACCTAAAGTGAAAAGACGAATTTGTGCGATGGAGCTAGAGAATGCTGAGAGAGGGTGAGAGGGATGCGGGCGTGTGCATGCATAAGAGAAAGTTAGCGCTAGCTACAAAGGTAAGAAGGTTGTGTGGAGGTAAAAGACGAATAGAGATCATATATACTTCATTATAAAAGGCGAATTCGGATATTTGAAGAATTTATCATAGTGTTTCAAACCGACGCATGTGTGAATATATATAACGGTGATACACATGGTGTGGTTATGAACATGTTATACTACATTTAATATATTTTATCTCTACTCTTATAAAAAACGGAGTTGTTGATGATGGTGTGCCTGCCATCCTGCATTATAGGCCGTCCGATTTATATCTGACGAATAGCAAGGAAACTATGATGGTTGAAGTTGGCAACAATCATGATTGTAGATTCTTATTGAAATAGATAAACGAATTCAAATTTAGTTCGAATTGCAGCGGTAGTATAGACATTTGGAATGCACTAAAATGTTGGTATGAGTAGGTTACATGCATTATACAGCAAGCGAAAAAATTTAATCGGACATAACATGGATTCATACTCCCTCCTTCCATCTATATAGGGCGTAATGAGATTTTTAAGACTTCCTTTGACTACTGACAAGATTAATAGTACATGACATGCACAATGTGAAAATTATATCATTGAAAGAACCTTTCACAGACGAATTTAACGGTGTGCTTTGTGTAAGTTGCATGTCATATATCATTGCTCTAATATTTGGTCAAAGTTAGCGTCAAAAAACGCATTAGGCCCTATATAGATGGAAGGAGGGAGTAGCTTTGAATAGCATTTGTATAGTAAAACGGGGCAAGACTCTTTCTTTGTGTGGTGTGAATAGTTTTATTTTTTTCATTTTCTTTTTGGTTGAGGGAAGTGCGAATTGATTTGGTACGTACAAGTACAATATTACTACACGTTAGGCTTGTCCCTAAAATTCAACCCGTGTCTTGTTATATCCCGAAAATTCAGATATCGTGCTCCCAAAACTGACGCCTTCACAACCCGCGCCTTGCTATCCCGAAATTACAACACACGCGAAAACTCGATCCAGCTGCCAAATCTCGACACGCGAAATCTCCCTTCTAACCCTGAGCCGAAAGGGCCGCTAGTTCAAATCGGTGGGGGTACTTTTGTAACACACCCTACATTTTGGACAAGCGCGTCCCTAAGTCATGCTTCACCCCTCCCATCGCCCCCTTTTTGCCATTCGAAATCCCAGGCCGCCTGAAAGTGCAACTATCCCTAGGTGGTTTTGGTAATTCCTAAAAACATGTAGCTCATTGAGCTAACATTATTCCAAGATTAATATTTTAGGAAAAGCTCAATGAATGGCATGGCATGGATGAGGAAAGTGGATCCCTCAAAATTCTAAGGATAAAAAGTTTGGCTCAAGCTTCAAGATCAAGACTCTACATTTTATATTTTAGTGATCCAAGATCACATTGAGTCAATAGGAAAAGCCAATACTATCAAGGAGGGATGAGGTGTTGCTTAATGGCTTGCTTGCTCAAAGTGCTTAGTGATATGCTCCAAAACCCTCAACTACCTTCCCACACCCACATATGACCTAAACCAAAAGTCAAACTCGGCCCCACCGATTCTTTCTATCCGGCGCCACCGAGTTTCAAATGTCATAGCCACTGCCACAAACCCTAGGCAAATCGGTCTCACCGATAGGGATCTCGGTCTCACCGAGATGGGATTGTAATCTCTCTGTTTCCCGTAACGTTTCGGTCTTACCGAGATGAGCGATCGGTCCCACCGAGATTGCAATGTAAACTCTCTGTTTCCCTTTTGTAACATTTCAGTCTCACCGAGATGAGCGAATCGGTCCCACCGAGTTTACCTGACCAACTCTCTGGTTAGCTTATTACCAAAATCGGTCCCACCGAGTTTGTGTAACCGGTCACACTGAGATTACGTTATGCCCTAACCCTAACCATATCGGTCCTACCGAGTTGCATCTCAGTCCCACCGAAAATCCTCATGGTCACTAGGTTTGCTAAATCGGTCCGACCGAGTTTGGCAAATTGTGTGTAATGGTTAGATTTTCTGTGGAGGCTATATATACCCCTCCACCCACTCTTCATTCAAGAGAGAGCCATCAGAACATACCTACACTTCCAATACACATTTTCTGAGAGAGAACCACCTACACTTGTGTTGAGGTCAAGATATTCCATTCCAACCATATGAATCTTGATCTCTAGCCTTCCCCAAGTTGCTTTCCACTCAAATCTTATTTCCACCAAATCCAAATCCTGTGAGAGAGAGTTGAGTGTTGGGGAGACTATCATTTGAAGCACAAGAGCAAGGAGTTCATCATCAACACACCATTTGTTACTTCTTGGAGAGTGGTGTCTCCTAGATTGGCTAGGTGTCACTTGGGAGCCTCCGACAAGATTGTGGAGTTGAACCAAGGAGTTTGTAAGGGCAAGGAGATCGCCTACTTCGTGAAGATCTACCGCTAGTGAGGCAAGTCCTTCGTGGGCGACGGCCGTGATGGAATAGACAAGGTTGCTTCTCCGTGGACCCTTCGTGGGTGGAGCCCTCCGTGGACTCACGCAACCGTTACCCTCCGTGGGTTGAAGTCTCCATCAACATGGATGTACGATAGAACCACCTATCGGAACCACGACAAAAACATCCATGTCTCCAATTGCGTTTGAATCCTCCAAACCCTTCCCTTTACATTCTTGCAAGTTGCATGCTTTACTTTCCGCTGCTCATATACTCTTTTGCATGCTTGCTTGAATTGTGTGGAGATTGCTTGACTTGTGCTAAGATAGCTAAAATCTGCCAAGAACTAAAATTGGGAAAAGGCTAGATTTTATTTGGTCAAGTAGTCTAATCACCCCCCCTCTAGACATACTTTCGATCCTACAAGTGGTATCAGAGCTTTGGTCTCCATTTGCTTTGATTTCTGTAGCTTTTGGTGATCATAGCCTTGGTTTCACAACCTAGGAGAGTATGGCATCTAGCGAGGGAAATTATCACCGTAGAGGTCCTTACTTTGATGGTACTAATTTTGCTAGTTGGAAGCATAAGATGAAAATGCATATTCTTGGACATAACCCCGCCGTTTGGGCTATTGTGTGTATTGGCTTGCAATGTGAATTCTTTGACGGGAAAGAACCGAACCGTGAAGCCACCGCGGAAGAGTTGAAGATGCTGCAATACAACGCTCAAGCTTGTAATATCCTCTTCAATGGATTGTGCCCCGAAGAATTCAACAAAATCAGCCGTCTTGAGAATGCAAAGGAAATTTGGGATAGTTTGATTGATATGCACGAAGGTACAGACTCCGTCAAGGAATCGAAATTGGATGTGCTTCAAAGTCAACTTGACAAGTTCAAAATGAAGGATGGTGAAGGTGTTGCTGAAATGTACTCTAGGCTTGCTCTTATCACAAATGAGATTGCCGGCTTAGGGAGTGAAGAGATGACCGATAGATTCATCATCAAGAAGATCCTAAGAGCCTTGGATGGAAAATATGATACCGTGTGCACATTGATCCAAATGATGCCCAATTACAAAGATCTCAAGCCAACGGAAGTCATTGGAAGAATTGTTGCTCATGAGATGTCACTCAAGGATAAAGAGGAACTTCACAACAAATCAAGAGGTGCTTACAAAGCCTCATGTGAAGCCCCCACATCATCGAGTGAGAAACAAACCTTCAATGAAGAATTGAGCTTAATGGTGAAGAACTTGAACAAGTTCTACAAGAGTAGAAGCAAAGAGAGAAGCTCCAAGTCAAGGTCCTACAATGACAAAAGATCTTCTAGTCGAGAGCGAAACTGCTACAATTGTGGAAGGCCCGGACACTATTCCAATGAGTGTACGCCCCCCTACAAGAGAAGAGAAGATTCTCCCAAGAGAAGAAGTAGAAGAGAAGAATCACCATCTAGAGAAAGAAGGAGTAGAGATGATCATTATGAACGAAGACCCTCACGGAGAAGCAAGGATTCAGAAAGAAAGGACAAGTTATCAAGGAGCTACACAAAATGAAGACATCAAGCTCATGTTGGTGAATGGGTATCCGGCTCCGACTCCGACAACCACTCCGAGAGAAGCTATCACTCCGACTCCGAATATACTCAAGATGAAGGTGTTGCCGGTCTAGCACTTGTGACAACCAACTCCTACGACATATTTGACTCACCAAATGAAGGAGTTGGAACATGCTTCATGGCTAAAGGCCCAAAGGTATCACACCCCGAGTATGTTGATTTCAATAGTGATGAAGATGACTTGTTAGGTGATGATGATTTACTTGTTGACAACTCTAGTGATGAATACTATGATGAAATGTCAATTAATCATGCTAATCAAGATAAAACGAATGACAATGATAAGGAGAAGATTGAGTCTCTAACTAAAGAACTAAACACTCTTAAGTTAGCTCATGAAACTATCTTAGGAGATCATCGAGAACTTTTAAGGACTCATGAGAAATTACGCTTTGAAAATCTCAACCTTGAGCAAGAGCATGAGTTCTTAAAAGCAATCAATGATGATCTTCGCAAGAAAAGTTCTTCTTACATTACCAAGCGTTTACTCTTATCCACTTACATGCCTCAAGTCAAGTCTAGTAACAAGAACAAGAAAGATTCTTCCTCTAGTAGTAACAATAATCATGCTAAATCCAATATTGTTGCTTCTAGTAGTTCTCTTGATTCCACAAATGATTCTCGCCAAGTTACACTTGATCAAGAAAATAGTTTATTGAAGGGAATTATAGAGAAAGGTGTTTACAAGAGCCTTGCCGGAAGTAAGCAATTCGAGGAAATTGTACGCAAGCAAGGAAGGCACCGGAAGAATCAAGGTGTTGGTTTTGAATGAAAGTTCAATGCCAATGGAGTTGAGTGGGAAGAAGATCAATACCCCAAGACGAAGTTTGTTCCTCAACAAGAGAAGTATGATCCTACTTCTCTCAAAGGGACACAAGCTCAAGATGATCTTCCACCACAAGACCACAAGCAAAAAGGCAAGGACAAGCTTCAAGAGGAAATTGATGCATTTGAAGAAGCTCCTAAGGCCTTGGTCAAGTGGGTTCCCAAGACTACTTCAAGTTCCACTTCATCAAGTACAACTACAACACCGAGGATTCCCATCAAGATGGTGTGGATCCCTAAGAAGAACTAGAGAGTTCTTGAGGGTGACTCCGCCGACATACTTCACTCTTATCATCTTGGCAAGAACAAGTGCAATCAACTTCCACATCTTGCACTAGTTCAAGGAGTCACAAACCCTCTTGTTGGTAATACAAGGGACAAGGTAACCTAAAAGCTTTCATAGACATCATCTTGTGTGTGCATCACTCTATGTCTATGGATATCCTTGTTTGTTCCTTGTGGGACTAACCCGTGTACGTATTGAAAGTGCAACTCACTCCAATGGATAGCTCCAAATGATCTACATCAACATTGAGCATCCACATCTTCAACATCTACATGAAGTCATCATCGACAAAACCCAAGGTTAGTTCATCCCTCTTAGGGGGGATCTCACATCTAGGGGGATCTTTACTCTAAGAATTGAGCTAAAGCAACTCTAATGGTGTGAACACAACAATGCTTTATGTAAAAGTGGTAACCCCACTTGTGCTTAAACGATGAGTATGACCTATGATCAAATGTTCTCATTTGACTCCTAAGTCAATATACTCATATATAGATGACCTAGTCATCGCAAATTGTTTGATAGATGTTAGAATTGGTTGTGCATGCTTTGCCACATATTTCAATTGCCATTTTATTGTGTGAGCATGTTGATTGCATATTTCACTCATTCGAGGACATCCACTTGTTGTTTTGATTGATTGTTTTTCTTTTCTTTTGCCAAGTGGATGGACAAGAATGCCTAAGAACCCTCTCTAGCTATCTATGCTTTTCTCGTCTCAAACTCTATTCATGTTACATCACAAAATTTGATCAAGTCAGATTCGAACCACTCTGTGTGAGGAGCACTCGGAGTCCCCGATTCGTCATAGACTTAAACTTCCAAAACTTCTTTGTGCTTTTCGGTCTGACCGATTCCTCCATTTTGGTCATACCGAGATCACTGAGTCGATCTAGGTTTTCAATCTCGGTGCAACCGATTTGAACCTTTCGGTCACACCGAGTTGTTCCACTCGGTCACACCGACAGGGTCAGCCTATATATACTCACGGGCAAAATTTTGGAAATTTCTCCGAAACCCCTTCGCCCGCGCATAGCTCGCTCTGCCTCCAGGGTCTCCGGATCGTCCTCCTCGTCGCCAGCCGCCTCCTGTCGCTGGTCTCCGCCGCCGTTAATGGAATTCTTCCCCGCCATTGCCGTCGTAGCAGTTCATCGCCGAACTAGGGTATGGACTCGATCACAGTGCTATCCCCGTCCGATTCCTAGCACATTGTGTTCATTATGATTCTTAACACGATTGAAACGATCTTATCCAGTCAAAACACTCCGTAGATTAGAGTTGAATTGAAAATTTAGGGTTAGGTTTCCGCCGAAACCATCTCAGACCCACCGAGTTGTGGAACTCGGTACCACCGATTCGGCTCAGGCCATTGCACATGTAATTTTCGGTCTGACCGAGAATTGCAAATTGGTGTGACCGAGTTCAGGACTTTGTGAAACCCTAGCAGTCTCGGTGCCACCGAACTGTGACTCGGTCTAACCGAGTTCACTAGTTTAGGTTCCAACAGCTGCTTCGGTATCACCGAGTTTACAAATCGGTTGATCCGAAATGCTTTCTGTCGAAAACTAAAACTAAGTTTTTGACTCATTCTTTTGCAAAAACCTCTGCATTTTGTGATGCTCATCCACTCTATCTCATCTATATCTATTCACAGGGTCTGCTGTCAGTGTTTGCAATATGTCTGATCAGAGTGACAGCCAAGAACAGGTCAGAGGAGCAGGTTCACCTGAGTGAGGGCACTAGTCCCTCTAGCAGTTCAGATGATGGTAGCAGGAGCACTCCCAGCAACTTGCCCAAAGCTGCCACCAGAACAAGGAAGAAGAAAACTTCAGAGTCTAAGGATGAAGACTATGTGGCAGTTGAGGATGAGGCCACTTCCAAGAAGAAAGTGGTTAAGAAGGAATATAGCACTGCTGCTGCCACCAAGCCAGGCATGAAGCAAAAGGTTCCTGCAAAGAGAATTCCAGTGTCTAAGGCCAGAGCATCTACTCAAGTCCCTTTGGGATCTGAACCCAAAGAGGCTGCTGCAGAAGGGAAGAAGAGGAGGGAGAGAATCAAAAAGGCCACTGCTAGAGTGCTTGGGAGATCCTCAATCATGTGAGATTCTGAAGAGGAAGAGGAAGAAGAGGTTGCTGCACCAGCACCTAAGGCCCAGAAGCTTATGGGTGATGCTATCAGGACAGGGGCTGCTTCATCAAAGCCCAAAGAAGCACCCAAAGCAGCCTCCAAGCCCAAGAGTGCACCTAAGAGGAATACCAAGAGTATACCAGCTGCTGAGAAGAACAAGGCCCCAGTGCCTGAAGTTGCTGCCGATGAAGATGATGAAGGACAAGTCCTGAGGAAGCTCAAACCCAAGATTCCAGACCACAATGATGCTCATCCTGTGGCTGAGAACATGAAGATCAGGAGAGACTCAGGACTGAGGAAATGGAGAGAGACATACCCATATGCTACAAGAAGAAGAACTGTTGTTGATTACAGGTTCCACACAAAGGAACAACAAGATTTCTATGAGACCGTGCTGCTGGACAAGAAGCCTATAGTGTGTGAAATGAGGTGGGTCGACTGGAAGTATATCAAGGAAAATGAGGAACACTATCCTGGTGTGTTTGACAGCTTCAGTGCTTGTGGAGTTGCAGACTTTGTTGGGCAGAAGCTCACAAAGTGGAATGAGGAGCTCATAATGCAATTCTACTCCACAGCACACTTTTATCCAGATGGCAGGATAGTATGGATGTTTGAAGGTACAAGGTACCACTCAACTATTGAGGAATGGGCAAATCTGATTAATGCTCCTAAGGAAGAAGAAGATGACTTGGATGTCTATGCCAAGAAGAAGATGGATCACAACTCTATGACAAACATGTACAAGGAGATTCCTGAAGATGATCTTGAGACTCACCAGTTTGGGTCAGTAAACCACTTGCTGTCAGGGCTGCCTACAATCAATTGGATCCTTAGGCACACTCTCTTGCCCAAGTCTGGTGATCACAGAATGATCAGAGGCCATGCAATTAACTTGCTACATATATTTGATGTGCCACAGAAGTTCAAGGTCATGAGCCTTATAGTTGAGACTATCAAGAGGACTGCAGCAGACCAGAAAAGAAGTTGTGGATATGCCCCACAAATCCAAGAGTTGATAAACTCAAAGATGGGCACAGGCACATACCTGTTGGATAAGGAACACTTGCCTATCTACCCAGACTTCGAGGACAATCAAGTTGTGATGAATGAGAATGAACCATCATCAGTACAAGCTCAAGAGAAGGAGAAAGCAAAGAAAGAGAAGGCTGCCAAGATGCCAACTCAAGAGGAGGCATCTGAGTACTTTTTGAAAAGCAAGCAGGACCAGCTTGGTTATTTGATAGCATCAACTCTGAGGATTGAGAAGGGGTTGGCCACCCTGACTCAAAACCAAGAGAGCTTGGAAAGAATCGTGGAGCAAAAATTCTATGATTTAGATGTCAAAGTAACTGAGATTCAGTCAGTTGTGGAGCAGCTACAAGATGATATGCAGGAGAGGAAGGGCAAGACAACCACTGATGCATTTGCCAGAGTGCCTAGAGCTCAGAGGTCTGCCGCAGTGCCTGTTACAGACACCAGAGCCACTTCATCTGCACCAGCTACAGCTACAGTGCCACCAGCTCCAGCACCTACCCCAGCAGCTCCATCTACTTCGACTGAAGCCTTCATTCTTGGAGTTCTCCGGACACCACCACCTGAAGACCAAGCCTGAGAGACGTTTTAGTGCTATGCATTTTCTATGAACTTTTTGGTAATTTGTTGCCAAAGGGGGAGAAAAATGTATAGATCATAGGCTGAGAGAGAGAGAGAGAGAGTTTGCTTTTGTTCTCTCTTGTCTTCTTGGTTGAACTTTGTCTGTCTTTTGATTGCTTGAGATACTATGCTATTATCTGTGAGACATTGATGACCATGTGGTTGATCATAAGCTACACTTATGCTTGTTAGATGATATTATCTTACTTATCCTTATATGATCATTCACTTTGCTTGGTGATGAGTGCATGTATTTAATTCTTATCATTTTGAGCGCTCCACCAAGATGTATGTGACATGGAAGAGTAACCCATGATCCTAACTCATTGTGCATTTGCAGTCCAAAGAAAATTTTAAGATATGCACAAATTTAGGGGGAGCTCTTGCTTTTCACATACTTCTCAAAGCGACAATATCTTTCACTCTTATTATCATTTGTCGAAGCTTTGATCTATATGTTGTCATCAATTACCAAAAAGGGGGAGATTGAAAGTGCAACTATCCCTGGGTGGTTTTGCTAATTCCTAACAACATATAGCTCATTGAGCTAACATTATTCCAAGATTAATATTTCAGGACAAGCTCAATGAATGGCATGGCATGGATGAGGAAAGTGGATCCCTCAAAATTCTAAGGATAAAAAGTTTGGCTCAAGCTTCAAGATCAAGACTCTACATTTTATATTTTAGTGATCCAAGATCACATTGAGTCTATAGGAAAAGCCAATACTATCAAGGAGGGATGAGGTGTTGCTTAATGGCTTGCTTGCTCAAAGTGCTTAGTGATATGCTCCAAAACCCTCAACTACCTTCCCACACCCACATATGACCTAAACCAAAAGTCAAACTCGGCCCCACCGATTCTTTCTATCCGGCGCCACCGAGTTTCAAATGTCATAGCCACTGCCACAAACCCTAGGCAAATCGGTCTCACCGATAGGGATCTCGGTCTCACCGAGATGGGATTGTAATCTCTCTGTTTCCCGTAACGTTTCGGTCTTACCGAGATGAGCGATCGGTCCCACCGAGATTGCAATGTAAACTCTCTGTTTCCCTTTTGTAACATTTCGGTCTCACCGAGATGAGCGAATCGGTCCCACCGAGTTTACCTGACCAACTCTCTGGTTAGCTTATTACCAAAATCGGTCCCACCGAGTTTGTGTAACCGGTCACACTGAGATTACGTTATGCCCTAACCCTAACCATATCGGTCCTACCGAGTTGCATCTCAGTCCCACCGAAAATCCTCATGGTCACTAGGTTTGCTAAATCGGTCCGACCGAGTTTGGCAAATTGTGTGTAATGGTTAGATTTTCTGTGGAGGCTATATATACCCCTCCACCCACTCTTCATTCAAGAGAGAGCCATCAGAACATACCTACACTTCCAATACACATTTTCTGAGAGAGAACCACCTACACTTGTGTTGAGGTCAAGATATTCCATTCCAACCATATGAATCTTGATCTCTAGCCTTCCCCAAGTTGCTTTCCACTCAAATCTTATTTCCACCAAATCCAAATCCTGTGAGAGAGAGTTGAGTGTTGGGGAGACTATCATTTGAAGCACAAGAGCAAGGAGTTCATCATCAACACACCATTTGTTACTTCTTGGAGAGTGGTGTCTCCTAGATTGGCTAGGTGTCACTTGGGAGCCTCCGACAAGATTGTGGAGTTGAACCAAGGAGTTTGTAAGGGCAAGGAGATCGCCTACTTCGTGAAGATCTACCGCTAGTGAGGCAAGTCCTTCGTGGGCGACGGCCGTGATGGAATAGACAAGGTTGCTTCTCCGTGGACCCTTCGTGGGTGGAGCCCTCCGTGGACTCGCGCAACCGTTACCCTCCGTGGGTTGAAGTCTCCATCAACGTGGATGTACGATAGCACCACCTATCGGAACCACGACAAAAACATCCGTGTCTCCAATTGCGTTTGAATCCTCCAAACCCTTCCCTTTACATTCTTGCAAGTTGCATGCTTTACTTTCCGCTGCTCATATACTCTTTTGCATGCTTGCTTGAATTGTGTGGAGATTGCTTGACTTGTGCTAAGATAGCTAAAATCTGCCAAGAACTAAAATTGGGAAAAGGCTAGATTTTTATTTGGTCAAGTAGTCTAATCACCCCCTCTAGACATACTTTCGATCCTACACCGCCATAACCTCTCCCCTCCAGCCGCGAAACCCCATCTCCTCCGTCCGCCACGTCACTGCTGCCCAGCCGAAGCCTCTTCCCCGACGATGTCGTCCACCGCAATAGCTCGACGTCCCTCGTCCACCTCCCCGGATGAGGATCCGTCGTCCCGCCGGTTAAGCCGCCCCGTCCTCCACCTCCAAGGAGCTGCTCCGACGATCACCTCGTCTATCGCGGCTGCTCCATCCCCACAGCGCCGCCTTAACCTGCTACACCGGAACCGCGACATCCTCACCGACTCCTCAGACGAAGCCGAGGCCTACTCGGCGCCACCAAAGAGGTTGTACACTCATCGCATCGCACCTTCTCCTTAACTCGACCTCCCCGCGCCGACGATGCTCCATCCACACCCCCATGGAGCGGCTACCTTGAAGCCGGCGCCGCGGGCGACATCTCCACGACAGCTCTTCCCCAGTGCGAGGCCCCTTCGGTGGCGGCGTCCATACCAGCCGGATCTGCTGCTGCTGCTCCGGCTCTCGCTCGCTCGCGCTGCTGGTGCTGCTCCGGCTCTCGCTCGATCGCTCGCTCGCCCAGCTGCTGCTGCTGCTCTCCCCCTCGCTCGTGCTGCTGCTCTGCTTCGATTAAGCCACACTTCAGTCGACTGAATCGAATTTTGGGTCAGTCGATTTTCAGGGGTTGGGGGGGGTCGCAGCGGGGACGGGGGCTCGCCGGAGAGGTACCCCACTATCTATCTTAGGGTTTAGGGTGGGGGCGGGGGGCCTAGAGGGCTGGCCGGGGCGGCGGTGGCGAGTTGTTCCGGGGCGGCGAGGCGGCGCTGGGGCCGGCGGTTCGGCCGGTGGTGGCCGGCGGCTCAGGGGGTGCAGGTTGAAGATGAACTGCAGACCCTCCCTAAACTACATGTCAAGTGCCTCTCTGCTACCATTGCGTTCAGTTTCGACAGTAGCATTCAGATTCCACAGTAAATTTCAGTTTCGACAGTTAAGTTCAGAGTCAATAGTTTTTACCTCATCTGTTGTAGTCAGGTGGTTTTTGGTGATGTTAATTTTACATCCATTTTACATCATCTATTGGAGATGCTATTAGAATCCCACTTGAAATTGACGATGTCTGTCTTGTGCTGCTTCAGCCTTGATGTCTTACGGCTCACCGAAGCTGCTCCAACGACAGAACGATCCATCAAAACAGAGCAGTGCCCTGGACGCCGTCTACAGATTCCTCAGATCTTCCTCCACACCTCCGACAGCCACCTCCGCCTCAACTGCTTCAGCAACCAACCCAATGATGCTGAGGTCGACACGGCTACGGCAAAGAGGTTGTACACTTGTTGCATCACTTATTACTATACATTCACGTCGATCCATTAGGGCTATTTTGGTTCAACGGAAAAACGTCGATCCACTGGTTGTTACCATCACTCTAAATTTCTGCATGCTCTCCTTACATAATCTCACCATATTTTTTTCGTATGCATGTCAGATATTGTACACAGTCATGCTAAACATGTAGAGAAAAAGGAAAGAGTTTTGCGCGGCAATACAATGTCATGCAGACATCTCTCCATGGTGGGTTCAATGGCAAACCCTCCCCGCCCCTCTCCAGATTGTAATCCAGAGGAAGATATCTATTTTGAGGCGGATTCAGACGCCGCTGACCACTCCTATTTACCCCCCAAGGTGTTTGCTCTACCTTGGCATGATGATGTTAGTCATATCATGCATATGTTGCCTTGCAGTGCCTACTTTTGGCATCATATATGTCATCTGCTTAGTTTAGACATGTTCTGTAATGCCACATGTTTAGTTTCTATATCATATATGGGAATTATGCAGTCTCATGTCTTTTAGCCAGCCATAATATATGTGAAATGTGCAATGTCATCCTGTTTAACCAGGCATCATATATTTGAATGATATCTTACCCATCCTTTTCTTCATTACATTTCCATTTGTCGACAATGTTTGTACATTAAACTACTCTTCCTGTGAATCAGCCATTTGGGTGGGAGATGGAAAAATCTGGAGTGAAAACAAGGCCTTCAGAGCAGACAGTGCTACCTGTCGAAGCAGATCTCTTGTTGGGTCCCGATAGCTCCTCAGGGATGGATTCATAGACAGATGACTAGTCCTATTCCCCCACTAAGGTGTGTGCTCTAACTTGGCACGGTTATACTGCTCATATCATGCATACGGTGTCTTGCATTGCATAGTTTAGACATCATATACACAATATTCAACACCATGTTCTTAGTTCAGACATCATATCGAATGCCCTTTGTTTAGCATATAAATCACATATGTGAATTAAATGATGCGATCCTGATTACTTAGATAACATGTAGGTGAATTATGTCATGCGATCATGTTTAGTTATTCATCATATCTTTGAATTATGTTATGCTATGCCATCCAGTTTAGATAGACATCATATATGTGAAATTATGTCATGCTATCCGTTTTAGTTAAACAATATACATGTCAACTATTTCATGCACTCTTTTTTACACACTATCTATTGCATCTGTCTCTCATACAATGTCTGTACATTCAACTATGTTTCCTGTTTATCAGCCATTTGAATTGGAGCGGGTGATGCCAGTATCTAGCGGACTAAAAACATGGTCTTCAAATAAAATAGTGCTACCTCTTGGTGGAGATAGCACCCCGGTTGTACATGCACAAGAACCAGCCCTACCACACATAACCCAAACTCACGCAGATTGTACCCCTACTGCGATGGACAGAGAACTAGCTTCACCCAATCTAACCCCAACCCCAGCCGATAGTAACCCAGTTCCTGTTGACACAGCAACATCTCCACCATAGAGCTCCCAAACAAGAGCAATTAGTAAGGCAGCTCCAGTGCCCAAAGGGCCAGTACTATCACGGCGAACCCCAACTCCACCAGTTAGTACGCCTATTCCTGTGGAGGAAGCACAACCAGCTAGTCGTAGTTTAACATCTATCGCATTTGATGTTGTTAAATCGTATGTGCGTATCTTCCCATCTTGGAAATATTATACTGAAGATGAAGGAAAATGCCAGTTGCAGGTGTTTGTCCAGGAGTTATGTGTAATTAATGTTATTCATGGCAATTACTTTGCTTCGTCCCATACATCCTACCTCCATGATGGTTATAATACAACAAATTTTCCCATTTTTCTCTATAGAGAAGGACCGATTTGGAAACTCAGGATGAGGTAACCTGTGCTAATACCTCTGCTATCGTCAAGAATGCTTGGTGGCAGTATCGGAATTATCTGAAGAAAACGTACTTCACCGGTAAACAAACTCATCAAATCCCCTTACGTTCTCCTGAAACACATTTACTGGACGATGACTGGGAACGCCTTGTTCTGTACTGGTCCCGAACCAAGAATGTGGTAAGGTCTATGAGCTCATTTTCTATTTTAAGTATTATATTATTGCGTCTTACTGTACTCTGTTCATGTAGAACAAGTGCCTAAACCTGAAGAACAACTGTTCTAATTTAAGATTCCATTGATATCATAGTTCAAAAAAGCACTAGGCATTAATTGTGCGTTTTGCCACCGCCTTGCGCTTTACTGACCAAAGCGCATGCTTATGCGCAGTTATGCACAGATTATGCGTAGTTATGCGCAATGCGTTTTGCCAACGCCTAGAGCCTACGCGCGCTTAAGTGCTCTCTTAGGCGCGCCTTTTTTAACTATGATTGTTTTGCTCTTGTATCACTTTATTTACTCATACAAACTTATTTTTAAATTGAAGGATCCAATCGAAACTCCAATGGCACAGCAGGTATGTTCACACATGTTTCTTTAAGAGGTTTGCTCTTATCAATAGCTCTGTTGATTTCAATTTCAATTGTGTATACAGTTGACTTTCACATCATGCACATTACTAGCATCACAGCAGAGCCAATAGTGTTGTTGTACATGGAGACCCGTGGTACCCATCTGAAATCTTGTTGTGCCGTGTTGCTTCCCACGCTTTGTATTCTTTCACTGCTGCTTTGTCTTGAACTGATATGATTTGAACCGTATCTCTATTTTGATTTGGCAGGAGAGTGCAGTGACCATAGGACATAGATATATGTTTGTTTGATGCTTTTATTATGTACTAGTACTTGGCAATAGAAGACTTGGTAGTTTAATCCTGTCCACCTTACTAATGAACTGGTTCACTGAAATGAGTTTCATATACTAGTACATGCTAAAATTGTTATGTGTCTGCTTGTTTCTTCTTTTAGAATGCTGACAGAATATTGGGGAAGAGTGTCTTATTAAGCAATGGTAAAGGAAGTAATGCATATAAGGTTCATGATAGTTACACATCCTTGTTGGTCTCCAACAAAGCTGATAAAACAGCTAAGGAAGACTATCTTGAAGACAGTGAGACAACCCCAAAGTCCTGTCTTGGTTTAGTGTTCGAGTTACTGGCCACTACCGCTTGCACAAGCTATTCAAACTCACTATCTGAATCAGTTCGGTTTCTTGAGTCTCAACTACAAGCTGAAAGACATCAATTAGCTGTGCTGCGACAAAAAGCGGAAGGACTGCGGAAGTCCCTGGAGCATTCAGATGCATACTTTCTGGTGCAACAACAAGCATTGGAGGATTTTAGCGCCAAACAGGACAAAGCTAATCAGCTTGCTAAGCTTATTGCCAGCATGGTGGATACCCAGGATAACGTTTCTTGAGCTCTTCTGAAGTTGTTTCAGTTATGCTCTTGTTTTGCTGCCGTGTTTATTTGCACTGGTGGCCAATTTTGACGGCCAGTGTATGTAATGTGCTGCTTTGTTCCCTATATTTGCACTGGTGGCGAACTTTGATGCCTAGTGGATGTAATATGTGTAATAGCGGTAATAGGCTAGCGTTAATTGCTTGCTTATTTATTTCCTTATTGTCTTGTTTAGTTGTTTGCTTGTAGTCACTGCAGTTATTTTTCTGTTTTTTCTAGTGGCCACAATAGCCTATTTTTGGTAACTAGGCCAAAATAATCATGGCAACACATGGACTGTTGTAACCATGGGCCTCCTGCAGGCCGTATGATCCATCGGCCTTCTATACGGACCTTAGGGTCCATGGGCCTTCTACGGGTCGTAGGGTCCATGGGCCTTCTACGGGCCGTACGATCCATGAGCCTTCTACGGGCCGTACTAACCATGGGCCTCATACAGGCCGTAGGATCCATGGGCCTTCTACGGGGCGTATCATCATTTCGCCAATCATGGGCCATACTATTCGTGGACCATAATGGGCCGTTAATAGGCCGTATTTGATAACTCTATGAAAACAGCCCAACGGTTTTTTTTACATGAAAACGGCCCAACGTATTAATGGTCCGCAAACGGGCCGACTGTAATGACGGGCTGAATTTGGCCCATAAGCAGAAAATGACAGTAACGGGCCGTATGTAACCGAATGCTGCAAATGAGCCCAAGAATCAATGGGCCCCGAGAAGGCCAAAAGATAACTTGGGCTGGAAACAGCCCAATGGCATAACGGGCCGTTAATGGGTATAAAGTTATACAGTGTTCATTACGGGCCAGTCTCACCACGGGTCGTTAATGGGCCAAGAGTTACAAAGGTCCTCATATGGGCCGAAAGAAGTCATGGGCCACACATGGCCGGAAGTTAAAACGGGCTGAATCATATTGGACGGCCCAGATGACGCTACTGGGCCTAATTCGGATAGGGCGTAACGGGCCCTGGGTTAGCGGGCTGTAAATGGGCTATATGCGAACATGCCATTAATAGGCTTTCCGTGGGCCGGCCCGCCACCTTTTGACCAAGTCAAATGGGCCGGCCTTTTCACAGGAATGGGCCTCTGTTGGGTCGTGCCACCTGTCGCCGTATCATAGGCGCCTTCGGTCCAATGAGCGGATGACATCTGTCCCAACGGTGAGCCGACACGTGTTTCCTCCTGCCAATGATGATTTTACACATGGAAAATCCCCATTGGTCGGGGCTGTTAACGGGTTATCGGATCCAAAACCTGACCCGATAGCTTAACGGCGTTCCATTATGGTGGATGCCACGTGTCGGTCATCCTTGACGAAAGCACTTCTGTGACGCGCGATTTATCGTCATGGAAGTGGACACTTCCGTGATGATAATTTTGACAATGTCATGGAACATTTCTACGACAGCACAGGTATGACTATCTTGATTCTATCATAAATTTGTCATGGATGTACATGCATGACAGAAAACGTGACCTACTGTGACAAACACGTATCATCACGGAAGTGTATTTTTTTGTAGTGATGGCTACTGAGCTTAGGATTCGCATCGTTGATGGCTCATTGGAGTAGAATCACATGTGCCTCCATGGCTAGTGAGGTTAGGATTTGCAGCATTTGTCAGCATGACGGCCGTGGTGGTTTCCCTTTATAGTTTGGTCTCCCCCTCCCCGGTTTGTCTCTTCTCCATCAAGTTGGAGTGGTCTTCGGTGGTCGTATGATGCCTATGAGCCTTTTTGAGGTTGGGATCTTGGATACATGGATATTTTGACAACCATGAATTCTACAATTTCTTCTCCTAGGCATCGATCCTACGAAACCTGTCCTTGATGAGTTCCTGTTCGCGATCAATGATTGCTTGGCTCCCATAATAGAGGTAAGCACGGCGGTACAATGTCGTCAAATTTGGGGTGAAGAAATGATTGGACCTCTAGAAACTTTGATATGTCTCATTTATTTTCAAGGATGCATGTCCTATTGGTTTGAGCAAATAGATATGAGGACCTTTTCGCAAGGGAAAAAGCCTGACTAGAGATAAAAAGAACTATCCATTTGTTATGAACCAGTCACCGTTCTAAAATGTGCTAAATTTGAAATTGTTGGTGATCAATCTTGTAATTAGGCCACAATATTTCAATCTAGCAATTTTCTACATCCTGATGAAAAGAAAGAAAACTATATGATAGAATGTATTTAAAAGTTTGTCCATTGAAGCGTATAAAAAGTTTAGTTCGGTGGCACTTGCATAAGAAAATATCATAGTTTTTCATTTCCCACTCGATATGACCAAAACATCAACTTTCATGAGGGAAACAATGTAGTGCATCAACTGACAAAAGAGTGCACCATCAGTCCAAAGTAGTGTCGAGTCCGTCCATGACTAGACCAAATGCCACGATGTAACTAAAAATACGCCACTAGAACCTAACTTGGCACCATGGAGGATTTGGGAAGGGGGAGGCTCACGCATGAGGGAGAGACATTGTTTTTTTTGCAAAGAATGCATGCAACTTCATGATATATGCATCCGCCTTCCCCAATTAGACCAGTACTCAAAACGAGTCCAAATCTAGAGTTTCAATACCCTAGCGTGCCTGGCTCCCACTTACCATGATGGCATGCACTATCCTTTCATACCATGTTTTGACTCATTCAGACATATCCCTCATGGGCATTATTTTATATAAGAATATGACTCCATGATAGTCTATGTTAAAGCACTTGGAAACCATACCTCTATTGTGTTATTCTCATGTCTGAAGCAAGCAATTGCATGGTGCCAAAGAATTTCAGTTATTTGTTGCCACCTCTTAAAAGAACTAAAAGTGGGCTGAACTACATACTCCACATCACCGTGTGACACAATAAATAGTCCTTTCCCAACAGTAGTAACAAACACGATTAGTAGACTAATCAATGAAATTTTGAAGTTTCTTGTGTATCTTTGCACATAATTTCCATCCCAATCTTTTGTACCTTCCTTTTTTACTTTGTGTATATATGGTTCATTAGAGTCAGCTCTGCTCACCATAGAGATGATTGTTTCTCTTGCATGAAAAATGTACTTGTTGCTAAATACTTCACAATTGATGTTCAAGAGAATGTTGCACTTTGGGAATTCTTGGGGGAAATTTTCAAACCCATGTGTTAGGAGCTATTATTCTACCCATTTGTGAGATATCGGGCTATCTTCTTTGAGCTTCTCCGTATATGCAATCTATTATGGAATCGTGCTTGACATTGCACAAGGCAACACTATTTTCGCCTTCTCCTTTGTTTGTAGAACGGTGATGATATTGAAACCAATAGATCCCTTGATAAGGCTGCTCATGAGAGTGGATCATGCATACAAGATCGGAATAGGGTATACATGGGGCGAAGATTTACCCATGTTCAGGCCCTCACGGTGGAGGTAATACCCGACATCCTGCATTTCTGATTCTATTGGTTGGTGTCTGGTATGAAAGATCTTTTGAATAGATTGGATGCCGACTTGGGAGGCGCCTACCTCCCCTTATATAGGTGTATTAGGGGTAGGGTTACATGGTTGGTTTACAAAGTAGTCTCCTATTAAATTTACTAACATATGTATCTTAGAGTACAAGTTGGGGCCCCCTGATGGGATGACTTCCCGGTCTGGTCGATGAATTGCTGGTAGGTTGGATACCTCCGGTATATTGAACCGTCACTGAGGGACCAACACGGTACAAAATGGCAAGGGCCCTTCACCCTGCGAGGGGTCCATCTTCTAGGAGTTTCTTCATCTTGGCGTGCAAGCCAAGGAACCCTAAACAGATCGAGGCTCTACGTTGGTTAGGAAACATGTAACCTAGACCTTGTCCCACTATATGAGGAGATGTCCGGGGGTAGTTTGAGGGCATCTAACTGTTGGGGAACGCAGTATTTCAAAAATTTACCTACGATCACGCAATATCTATCGAGGAGATGCATAGCAATGAGAGGGGAAGAGTGTTGTCCACGTACCCTCATAGACCGTAAGCGGAAGCGTTGTGACAACGCGGTTGATGTAGTCGTACGTCTTCACGATCCGACCGATCCTAGCACCGAAGGTATGACACCTCCGCGATCTGCACACGTTCAGCTCGGTGACGTCCCACGAACTCTAGATCTAGCTAAGGTCGAGGGAGAGTTTCGTCAGCACGACGGTGTGGTGATGGTGATGATGAAGTTACCGATGCAGGGCTTCGCCTAAGCACTACAACGATATGACCGAGGTGGAATTCTGTGGAGGGGGACACTGCACATGGCTAAACAATCAACTTACGTGTCTATGGGGTGCCCCCTCCCCATATATAAAGGAGTGGAGGAGGGGGAGGGCCAGCCTCCTATGGCGCGCCCCAAGGGGGATTCCTACTCCTACTAGGAGTAGGTTTCCCCCTCCTCCTAGTCCAACTAGGAGGGGAAAGGAAGGGGAAGGAGGGGCGCCGCCCCCTCCTAGTCCAATTCAGACCAGCCCATGGGGGGGCGGCCACCCCTTGAGTTCCTTTTCTCCTTTCCCGTATGGCAGATTAAGGCCCACTACTTCCCCCGGCGAATTCCCGTAACTCTTTGGTACTCCGGAAAATACCTGAATCACTCGGAACCTTTCTGATATCCAAATATAGCCTTCCAATATATCGATCTTTACGTCTTGACCATTTCGAGACTCCTCGTCATGTCCGTGATCTCATCCGGGACTCAGAACAACCTTCGGTACATCAAATCACATAACTCATAATACAAATCGTCATCGAACGTTAAGCGTGCGGACCCTACGGGTTCGAGAACTATGTAGACATGACCGAGACACATATCTGGTCAATAACCAATAGCGGAACCTGGATACTCATATTGTCTCCTACATATTCTACGAATATCTTTATCGGTCAAACGGCATAACAACATACGTCGTTCCCTTTGTCATCGGTATGTTACTTGCCTGATATTCGATCGTCGGTATCACCATACCTAGCTCAATCTCGTTACCGGTAAGTCTCTTTACTCGTTTGGTAATGCATCATCCCGCAACTAACTCATTAGTCACATTGCTTGCAAGTCTTATAGTGATGTGCATTACCGAGAGGGCCCAGAGATACCTCTCCGACAATCAGAGTGACAAATCCTAATCTTGATCTATGCCAACTCAACAAACACCATCGGAGACACCTATAGAGCATCTTTATAATCACCCAGTTACGTTGTGACGTTTGATAGCACACTAAGTGTTCCTCCGGTATTCGGGAGTTGCATAATCTCATAGTCATAGGAACATGTATAAGTCATGAAGAAAGCAATAGCAATAAACTAAACGATCATAGTGCTAAGCTAACGGATGGGTCTTGTCCAACACATCATTCTCTAATGATGTGATCCCGTTCATCAAATGACAACACATGTCTATGGCTAGGAAACTTAACCATCTTTGATTAACGAGCTAGTCTAGTAGAGGCATACTAGGGACACTCTGTTTGTCTATGTGTTCACACATGGTACTAAGTTTCCGGTTAATACAATTATAGCATGAATAATAAACATTTATCATGATATAAGGAAATATAAATAAGAACTTTATTATTGCCTCTAGGGCATATTTCCATCAGTCTCCCACTTGCACTAGAGTCAATAATCTAGTTCACATCGCCATGTGATTTAACACCAATATATAGTTCACATCTTTATGTGATTAGTTCACATCTCCATGTGACTAATACCCAAAGGGTTTACTAGAGTCAATAATCTAGTTCACATTGCTATGTGATTAACACCCAAAGAGTGATCATGTTTTTCTTGTGAGAGAAGTTTAGTCAACGGGTCTGCCACATTCAGAGCCATATGTATTTTGCAAATTTTCTATGTCTACAATGCTCTGCACAGAGCGACTCTAGCTAATCGCTCTCATTTTCAATATGTATCTAGATTGAGACTTAGGGTCATCCAAATCGGTGTCAAAGCTTGCATCGACGTAACTCCTTACGATGAACTCTTTGTCACCTTCATAACCGAGAAACATTTCCTTATTCCACAAAGCATAATTTTGACCGCTATTCAGTGATCCACTCCTCGATCACAATTGTACCCTCTTGCGAAACTCATGGTGAGGTACGCAATAGGTCTGGTACACAATAGGTCTGGTACACAGCATAGCATACTTTATAGAACCTATGACTGAGGCATAGGGAATGACGTTTCATTCTCTTTCTATTTTCTACCGTGGTCGGGTTTTGAGTCTTTACTCGACTTCACACCTTGCAACACAGGCAAGAACTCCTTCTTTGACTGTTCCATTTTGAACTACTTCAAAAACTTGTCAAGGTATGTACTCATTGAAAAAATTATCAAGCGTCTTGATCTATCTCTATAGATCTTGATGCCTAATATGTGAGTAGCTTTACCGAGGTCTTTCATTGAAAAATTCTTATTCAAGTATCCTTTTATGCTATCCAGAAATTCAGTATCATTTCCGATCAACAATATGTCATCCACATATAATATCAGAAATGCTATAGAGCTCCCACTCACTTTCTTGTAAATACAGGCTTCTCCAAAAGTCTATATAAAACTATATGCTTTGATCAACTCATCAAAGCGCATATTCCAACTCTGAGATGCTTGCACCAGTCCATAGATGGATCGCTAGAGCTTGCACACTTTGTTAGCATCTTTAGGATTGACAAAACCTTCTGGTTGCATCATATAAAACTCCTTTTGTTAATAAATCCATTAAGGAATGTAGTTTTGATATCCATTTGCCAGATTTCATAAAATGCGACAACTGCTAACATGATTCGGACAGACTTTTAAGCATCGATATGAGTGAGAAAATCACATCGTAGTCAACACCTTGAACTTGTCAAAAACCTTTTGCGACAATTCGAGCTTTGTAGATAGTAACACTACTACCAGCGTCCGTCTTCCTCTTGAAGATCCATTTATTCTCAATGGCTCGTCGATCATCGGGCAAGTCAATCAAAGTCCATACTTTGTTCTTTATACATGGATCCCATCTCAGATTTCATGGCCTCAAGCCATTTTGCGGAATCTGGGCTCATCATCACTTCCTCATAGTTTGTAGGTTCGTCATGGTCAAGTAACATGACCTCCAGAACAGGATTACCGTACCACTCTGGTGCGGATCTTACTCTGGTTGACCTATGAGGTTTGGTAGTAACTTGATCAGAAGTTTCATGATCATCATCATTAGCTTAGGTTCGTCATGGTCAAGTAACATGACCTCCAGAACAGGATTATCGTACCACTCTGGTGCGGATCTTACTCTGGTTGACATACGAGGTTTGGTAGTAACTTGATCAGAAGTTTCATGATCATCATCATTAGCTTCCTCACTAATTGGTGTAGGAATCACTGGAACTGATTTCTGTGATGAACTACTTTCCAATAAGGGAGCAGGTACAATTACCTCATCAAGTTCTACTTTCCTTCCACTCACTTCTTTCGAGAGAAACTCCTTCTCTAGAAAGGATCCATTCTCAGCAATGAATATCTTGCCTTCGGATCTGTGATATAAGGTGTACCCAACAGTCTCCTTTGGGTATCCTATGAAGACACATTTCTCCGATTTGGGTTCGAGCTTATTAGGTTGAAGCTTTTTTTACATAAGCATCGCAGCCCCAAACTTTAAGAAACGACAACTTGGGTTTCTTGCCAAACCACAGTTCATAAGGTGTCCTCTCAACGGATTCCGATGGTGCCCTATTCAATGTGAATGCAGTCGTCTCTAAAGCATAACCCCAAAACGATAGCGGTAAATCAGTAAGAGACATCATAGGTCGCACCATATCTAATAAAGTATGGTTATGACATTCGGACACACCATTACGCTGTGGTGTTCCAGGTGGCGTGAGTTGCGAAACTATTCGACATTGTTTCAATTGAAGGCCAAACTCGTAATTCAAATATTTCTTCTCTGCGATCAGATCGTAGAAACTTTATTTTCTTGTTATGATGATTCTCCACTTGACTCTGAAATTCTTTGAACTTTTCAAACATTTCAGAGTTGTGTTTCATTAAGTAGATATACTCATATCTGCTCAAATCATGTGTGAAGGTCAGAAAATAACGATACCCATCGCGAGCCTCAACACTCATCGGACCACATACATTGGTATATATTATTTCCAATAAGTCAGTGGCTCGCTCCATTGTTCTGGAGAACGGAGTCTTAGTCATCTTGCCCATGAGGCATGGTTCGCAAGCATCAAATGATTCAAATCAAGTGATTCCAGAAGTCCATCCGCATGGAGTTTCTTCATGCGCTTTACACCAATGTGACCTAAACGGCAGTGCCACAAGTATGGTGCACTATCATTATCAACTTTGCATCTTTTGGCATCAATATTTTGAATATGTGTAACACTACGATCGAGATTCAATAAACCATTTATATTAAGTGTATGACCATAGAAGGTTTCATTCATGTAAACAGAACAACAATTATTCTTTGACTTAAATGAATAACAGTATTGCAATAAACATGATCCAATCATATTCATGCTCAACGCAAACACCAAATAACATTTATTTTAGGTTCAACACTAATCCCGAAGGTAAAAGGAGTGTGCGATGGTGATCTTATCGACATTGGAATCATTCCAACACAAATCGTCACCTTGCCCTTAACTAGTCTCTGTTCATTTTGCAACTCCTGTTTCGAGTTACTAATCTTAGCAACTGAACCGGTATCAAAGACCCTGGGGTTACTATGAACACTAGTAAAGTACATATCAATAACATGTATATCAAATATACTTTTGTTCACTTTGCCATCCTTCTTATCCGCCAAGTATTTAGGGTAGTTCCGCTTCCAATGATCATTCCCTTTGCAGTAGAACCACTCAGTTTCAGGCTTAGGTCTAGCTTTGGGCTTCTTCACAGGAGTGGCAACTTGCTTGCCATTCTTTGTGAAGTTCCCTTTATTTCCCTTGCCTTTTACTTGAAACTAGTGGTCTTGTCAACCATCAACGCTTGATGCTTTTTCTTGATTTCAACCTTCGCCAATTTCAAAATCGAGAAGAGCTTGGGAATCATTTTCGTTATCCCTTGCATATTATAGTTCATCACGAAGTTCTAGTAACTTGGTGATAGTGACTAGAGAACTCTGTCAATCACTATCTTTTCTAGAAGATTAACTCCCACTTGATTCAAGTGATTGTAGTACTCAGACATTCTGAGCACATGCTCACTAGCTGAGCTATTCTCATCCATCTTGTAGGCAAAGTACTTGTTCGAGGTCTCATACCTCTTGACTCGGCCATGAGTCTGAAATACCAATTTCAGCTCTTGGGACATCCTATATGCTCCGTGGCATTCAAAACGTCTTTGAAGTCCAGGTTCTAAGCCGTAAAGCATGACACACTAAACTATCAAGTAGTCATCATACCGAGCTTGCCAAACATTCATAACGTCTGCATCTGCTCCTGCAATAGGTCCGTCACCTAGCGGTGCATATAATTCTTCTGTGCAGCAATGAGGATAATCCTCAGATCACGGAGCTAGTCCGCATCATTTCTACTAACATGTTTCAACATAGTTTTCTCTAGGAACATATCATAAATAAAACGGGGAAGCTATACGCGAGCAATAGATCTACAACATAGATATGCAAATACTATCAGGACTAAGTTCATGATAAATTTAAGTTCAATTAATCATATTACTTAAGAACTCCCACTTAGATAGACATCCCTCTAATCATCTAAGTGATCACGTGATCCATATCAACTAAACCATGTCCGATCATCACGTGAGATGGAGTAGGTTTCAATGGTGAGCAACACTATGTTGATCATATCTACTATATAATTCACGCTCGACCTTTCGGTCTCAGTGTTCCGAGGCCATATCTGCATATGCTAGGCTCGTCAAGCTTAACCCGAGTACTCTGCGTGTGCAAAACTGGCTTGCACCCGTTGTATGTGAACGTAGAGCTTAGCACACCTGATCATCACGTGGTGTCTCGGCACGACGAACTGTCGCAATGGTGCATACTCAAGGAGAACACTTGTACCTTGAAATTTAGTGAGAGATCATCTTATAATGCTACCGCCGTACTTAGCAAAATAAGATGCATAAAGGATAAACATCACATGCAATCAATACAAGTGATATGATATGACCATCATCATCTTGTGCCTTTGATATCCATCTCCAAAGCACCGTGATGATCAGCATCGTCACCGGCTTGACACCTTGATCTCCATCGAAGCATCGTTGTCGTCTCACCAACTATTGCTTCTATGACTATCGCTACCGCTTAGTGATAAAGTAAAGAAATTACATGGTGATTGCATTTCATACAATAAAGCGACAACCATATGGCTCCTGGCAGTTGCCGATAACTGTGTTACAAAACATGATCATCTCATACAACAATTTAAATAATCAAGTCTTGACCATATCACATCACAACAAGCCCTGCAAAATCAAGTTAGAAGTCCTCTACTTTGTTGTTGCAAGTTTTACGTGGCTGCTACGGGCTTAGCAAGAACCATTCTTACCTACGCATCAAAAACCACAATGCGGTATAGTGATTGCTTTTTGATCTACAGAAAGAACCCTGTTCACTGAATCCGATTCAACTAAAGTTGGAGAAACACACACCCACTAGCCACCTGTGTGCGAAGCACGTTGGGAGAACCAGTCTCGCGTAAGTGTACGCGTAATGTCGGTCTGAGCCACTTCATCCAACAATACTGCTGAGTCAAGAATCAACTAGTGACGGCAAGCAATATGTATATACCCACGCCCACAACTCCTTTGTGTTCTACTCGTGCATATAACATCTACGCATAGACCTGGCTCGGATGCCACTATTGGGGAACGCGGTATTTCAAAAATTTACCTACAATCACGCAAGATATATCTAGGAGATTCATAGCAACGAGAGGGGAAGAGTGTTGTCCACGTACCCTCGTAGACCGTAAGCGGAAGCATTATGACAACGCAGTTGATGTAGTCGTATGTCTTCACGATCTGACCGATCCTAGCACCAAAGGTACGACACCTTCGCGATTTGCACACGTTAAGCTCGGCGACATCCCAAGAACTCTAGATACAGCTGAGGTTGAGGGAGAGTTTCGTCATCATGACGGCGTGGTGACGGTGATGACGAAGTTACTGATGCAGGGCTTCGCCTAAGCACTACAACAATGTGACCGAGGTGGAATTCTGTGGAGGGGAACACCGCACACGGCTAAACAATCAACTTGTGTGTCTATGGGGTGCCCCCCTCCCCCGTATATAAAGGAGTGGAGGAGGAGGAGGGCCAGCCTCCTATGGCGCGCCCGAAGGGGGGATTCCTACTCCTACTAGGAGTAGGTTTCCCCCTTCTCCTAGTCCAACTAGGAGGGGAGAGGAAGGGGAAAGAGGGGAGAAGGAAGGAGGGGGGCGCCGCCCCCTCCTAGTCCAATTCGGACCAGCCCATGGATGGGCGCGCGGCCACCCCTTGAGGTCCTTTTCTCCTTTCCCGTATGGCCCATTAAGGCCCACTACTTCCCCCGGCGAATTCCCATAACTCTTTGGTACTTCGGAAAATACCTGAATCACTTGGAACTTTCCAATGTCCGAATATGGCCTTCCAATATATCAATCTTTACGTCTCAACCATTACGAGACTCCTCATCATGTCTGTGATCTCATCCGGGACTCCGAACAACCTTCGGTACATCAAATCACATAACTCATAATACAAATCGCCATCGAACATTAAGCGTGTGGACCCTACGGGTTCGAGAACTATGTAGACATGACCAAGACACATATCCGGTCAATAACCAATAGCGGAACCTAGATGCTCATATTGTCTCGTACATATTCTACGAATATCTTTATCGATCAAACCGCATAACAACATAAGTCATTCCCTTTGTCATCGGTATGTTACTTGCCCGAGATTCGATCATCGGTATCACCATACCTAGTTCAATCTCGTTACCGGCAAGTCTCTTTACTCGTTTCGTAATGCATCATCCCGCAACTAACTCATTAGTCACATTGCTTGCAAGGCTTATAGTGATGTGCATTACCGAGAGGGCCCAGAGATACCTCTCCGACAATCGGAGTGACAAATGCTAATATTGATTTATGCCAACTCAACAAACACCATCGGAGACACCTGTAGAGCATCTTTATAATCACCTAGTTACGTTGTGACGTTTGATAGCACACTAAGTGTTCCTCCGGTATTCGGGAGTTGCATAATCTCATAGTCATAGGAACATGTATAAGTCATGAAGAAAGCAATAGCAATAAACTAAACGATCATAGTGCTAAGATAACAGATGGGTCTTGTCCATCACATCATTCTCTAATGATGTGATCCCATTCATCAAATGACAACACATGTCTATGGCTAGGAAACTTAACCATCTTTGATTAACGAGCTAGTCTAGTAGAGGCATACTAGGGACACTCTGTTTGTCTATGTATTCACACATGTACTAAGTTTCTAGTTAATACAATTCTAGCATGAATAATAAACATTTATCATAAGGAAATATAAATAACAACTTTATTATTGCCTCTAGAGCATATTTCCTTCACTAACATCTTGTGATTGTCTGAGTAGAAACAATCCACTCATACTGTAACCCCCTCATGCGAAATGTTTTCCCACAATCGATCAGAGCAAAAGTAGGAGTAGGGTATTAACTCGGCCATGAGAGTCTAAACCTAGTTCCCCATATGTGATCCATTATGGAACATTTGATCGCGCTCTCCACCCTACCGAGGCTACTAACGGTTTTGGATACTATCAATTGGCGCGCTAGTCACATGTTGCGTTGGTCGGAGATCTAGTCCAGATTGGATCTCAGTTCCAAGACAACGACTTCATGCCGGACCAGAGCCCTCGGGAGGCCGAGTAGGGCTAGAGATCCACCAGAATGGTTTCATAGCGAAACATTCATTCTTGAAGATGATGAACATGCGCACTACAAGGAAGCGATGGCTGGACCTAGCTCAACTGATTGGCTTAAAGCCATCAAATATGAAATGAAATCTATGTATGAAAATGAAGTTTGGAACTTGGTAGAGCCTCTAGAGGATGTGAGACCAATAGTGTAAATGGATTTTCAAAAGAAATATAGACCCGGATGATAAGTCACTATCCATAAAGCTAGACTTGTCGTGGAGTGGTTTTGGTAAATTCAAGGAGTTGACTACGATTAGACCAAGGCATGCTTAAGTCTGTGGAGATTATGATGATAACTGTTGCTTATTTTGATTATGAAATATGGCTTATGGATGCCAAAATGGCATTCCTGAATGGTAGTCTTAAAGATGTATCTATGATACAGTCTAAAGGTTTTGTCGATCCTAAGTATGCCAGAAGGTATGCAAACTTCAGAGGGCCATTTATGGTCTAAAGCAAAGCATCGAGGAGTTGGAATATTCGCTTTGATGAAGTGATCAAAGGGGTTGGTTTCATCAGTACTGGTGAAAAATCTTGTGTCTAGAAGAAGTTTAGCGGAAGTTCCAAAGCATTTCTGATTTTATCTGTGGACGACGCATTACTAATTGCAATGATGAGAAATTTCTTAGTATAATAAAAGATTCATTGAAGAATATTTTTTTGATGAAATAATGAGGCAAAGAGGCTTATATATTGTGCAGTAAAATATATAGAGATAGATCAAGGTGCCTAATAGCTCTTAGCCAGAGCACATATATTGACAAGGTTTTTAAAGAGGTTTAAAATTGAGACGCTAAGAAGGGTCAGTCAAATTTCGCCTGGCACAACACTTAGCAAGAAACTGTGTCATTAGACAGCTCATGAGTGAGTGCAAATGAATGATGTTCCAGATGCCTCAGCACTTGATTCCACCATGTATGTCATGTTATGTACAAGACCATACGTTTCCTATGCGCTGAGTGTTAGTAGCAGGAACCAGCGTGATCCAGGATTGTCTCATTGTACAAGAATTAAAAATACTTTTAAGTACCTCAAGAGGACCAAGGATATGCTTCTTTTCTATGGAGGTGATGAAGAGTTGTAAGTGGTTACGTGATGATAGCTTCATGACTAGTGTAGTTGACTTTAAATCTCAATCCTTAGAGGCAAGACTTGGAATCTATTTATCATTTATTATTCCACACGTGCATATGAGTTTTCCTCTAAGCCTCGTGGTTATTGCAGACTCGAGTTGCATTTGTATCATATAACATAAACATTAATTATAAACTTGGAAATGAATAATAACATTTTATTATTGCTATAGGGCATATTTCCAACACTATAGCCTTCAAATGTTGGTCCGGATGGTGGAGGGGAACCATTTTCCAGTGGTGATGTTCTCCACCACCTTCTTGCTCTTGTCGGTGGTAGTACTCTGGCCACTTTTGCTCCATCCTCAACTACCTTTGTGGTCATGACCCGTCATTCTAACCACGACTCCTGTCATTGTGAGCCATGTTCGGATCTGGTTTTGGCGGCAGAAGGAGATTGGAGGCGAAAGGGGGAAGCTCGCAACAATGGCAGACACATTGAGGAATAGAAGGGTAATGAGAAAGAGAGATCTTTGGAGAAGGTAAGGCATCACGATTTGTCGTCCCCGACTTGTTACTTCCCCATGGGATTCCCGAGCGACGGTCTTTATGCAAGGGCACATGTCCGAGGTTTCCTACGAGGTTTCCCACTAAGTGAGATTTGGGGGCAAGAATCTAGGCATCATCATCATCATTATGAAGAATCAAACCGAAGTGGGTTGGTTTCCCTCCTTCTTTGACAACGATAGTGATGAGACATGACTGACGTGAGTAGCCATCATGCCTCGATCCCTGCGAATGGGATAGTTGTGACTTGATCTGGTTGGATACGCTTCTGCATCTGATAGTCAAAATCCAATGTCACCAAAAGCCCGTGGAGCCTCGCGTCGATCAAGAAGCCAAAAATTGGGTGGGGCACTCGGGAAATTATCCTGGTTAAGGCATCCGACTGTCTACTTAAAGAATAAAAGTAAAGGAAGCTAGAAGAAGTTAAGCAATCAGAAGCCAGACTAACACACTCATTTCATGCGAGAGGAGCCCACCTAGATTTCATCTTAGACAGTTCGAGAAGAATCATAACCTAACTCCAGACAAGCTCGGAGGATATTGATGGTGTACTAAACCGAGGGTGGCCCATCTGGTGGGAGGCTCATCAATGGCCCAGCCTTAGGGAAACATGCTACAATATGGTGAGGTCCCTTCACCCCACGAGGGGTCTTTCTTCTGTAAGGCTCTTCATTGCAAGCCAAGGAATTCTAAACCGATCAAGGCACTAGGTCAGTTAGGAAACATGCAATCATATGCCACGTCCCCTTCATAAGGTGAGGTCCGGGTGTAGTTCGAGAGCATATGATATCTTGTTATCATATTGGTAGTAACAATCCACTCATACTATAACCCCCTCACACGACGTGTTTTCCCACAATCAACCAAAGCAAAAGAAGGAGTAGGGTATTACCTCGATCACAAGGGACCAGGCCTGGGTAAATTCCTCGTGTGTGATCCCCTCTAGAACATCCGGTCACATTCTCCACCCTACAGGGGCTATTAACAGTTTTTGGTATAGTCAGCTATTGCTACCTCTTGAGCTTGCGTTCGTTTTTCCCTTGAAGAGGAAAGGGTGATGCAGCAAAGTAGAGTAAGTATTTCCCTCAGTTTTGAGAACCAAGGTATCAATCCAGTAGGAGACAATGCGACAAGCCACCGAATACCTGCACAAACAAACACCAACTTGCACCCAACGCGATAAAGGGGTTGTCAATCCCTTCACGGTTATTTGCAACATGAGATCTGATAAAGATGGATAAACGGTAAAGTAATGTTTTTGGTATTTTTGGTTTATGGAACGGAAAGTAAAAGATTGCAAGGAAAGTAAATCGGAAACAAAATAATAGATCATAACTTATATGATGGAAAATAGACCCGGGGGGCATAGGTTTCACTAGAGGCTTCTCTCAAGATAGAAAATAATACGGTGGGTGAACAAATTACTGCTGAGCAATTGATAGAAAAGCACAAAGTTATGACGATATCTAAGGCAATGATCATGAATATAGGCATCACGTCTGTGTCAAGTAGACCGAAACGATTATGCATCTACTACTATTACTCCACACATCGACCGACTCCTGCCTGCATCTAGAGTATTAAGTTCATAAGAACAGAGTAACGCATTAAGTAAGATGACATGATGTAGCGGAATTAACTCAAGAAATATGATGATAACCCCATCTTGTTATCCTCGATGGCAAAAATACAATACGTGTCGGTTCCCCTTCTGTCACTAGGATCGAGCACCGCAAGATTGAACCCAAAGCTAAGAACTTCTCCCATTGCAAGAAAAACCAATCTAGTTGGCCAAACCAAATCGATAGTTCAAAGAGACTTGCAAAGATATCAAATCATGCATAAAAGAATTCAGAGAAGATTCAAATAATATTCATAGATAAGCTAATATAAATCCACAATTCATCAAATCTCGGCAAACACACCGCAAAAGAGTATTACATCAAGTAGATCTCCAAAAACATCAAGGACAACTTTGTACTGAGAATCAAAGAGAGAGAGAAGAAGCAATCTAGCTACTAGCTATGGACCCGTAGGTCTGTGGTAAACTACCCACGCTTCATCAGAGAGGCAATGGTGTTGATGTAGAAGCCCTCCGTGATTGAATCCCCCTCCAGCAGGATGCCGGAAAAGGCTCCTAGATGGGATCTCATGGGCACAGAAGGTTGCGGCGGTGGAAAAGTGGTTTCATGGCTCCCCTGGAAGTTTTCGGGGTATTTGAGAATATATAGGAGGAAGATCTAGGTCAGGGGGTAACCGAGGGGCCCACAAGTTCGGGGGGTGCCCTACCCCCCTGGGCGCACCCTCCACCCTTGTGGCCGTCTCATGGGTCCTCGTGGCTCTTCTTACTTGCACTCTAAGTCTCCCAGGTGTCTTCTGGTCCAAGAAAAATCATCGCGAAAGTTTTATTTTTTTGGACTCCGTTTGGTATTCCTTTTCTGTGAAACTCTAAAACAAGAAAAAAAATAAGAACTGGCACTAGGCTCTAGGTTAATAGGTTAGTCCCAAAAATCATATAAAATAGCATATTAATGCATATAAAACATCCAAAACAGATAACATGGAAAAATAAAAAATTATAGATACGTTGGAGACGTATCAGCTATCCACAAAGTGAGTTTCTTTTTCACTATCTTCTTTATCAGCACTACAAACACTAGATTATCCTTTCTCTGTTATCTTTATGCGCATTTGTACCACTCTTCTTGTTATGATCCTCTTATCTCCCCCTTGTCTTTTGCACCACAATCTTCTTGGGACCAATTACAACAAGTAACTCAGTGCGACAATTAACAACAACATCCTCCGACTGCTAACTCTCAACCATCTTGATATGGTTGATACGTCCATTTTGCATCACTATTTCTTTGATTACTTTTAGTGACATTTTTCACACAATTGCATCATTCTAATGCCTTTTTTCTCGTAATTTACATGTTTTACAGGGACGGGGAAAATGCCTGAAAGCTATAGAAAATGAGCAAAATAAGGCACCGAAAAATATATTTTTCTAAAGACCAAAACATAAAATAAAACAATATTTCTGGAAGTTTCTAACGGAAGTGGGCCAAGGGTGCCTGGCACCGGTCGGGGAGGTCCCTATGGGGCCCACATGACCCCAACCCATGTTCCCTAGGCTATGAGTTAGGAGCGCATGGGGCCCATAGGAGTCTCCCGAGGTGCCTCCGGTGCCCACTGGTTCTATATCTACCCCCTGGTTGACTTTATGGGATTTTTCCACTGCCATCAATGGGGCATGATAGAGAGGAGAACTTTTCACCTCTGGCAGGCTGATTTGTCAGAATACCATCCCTTAGGGGGGGAGCCATCGTCATCACCGCCACTCAATTCATCATTGGGTTCATCATATCCACCATCCACATCAGCACCATCATCTCTATCATCCATCTCCATCCCTGCTTTTCAATCTATGAACTATTACCTCGGATCCTTTGCTGAGATTACTTTATGGTGTCGACTGATCATGAGTCATATGATGTCTTATGAGTAGTCCGTTTCATTCTCCAGGACATGGGATAAACCCTGCTGCTAGTAATCATGTGAAGTTGAAGAAAGGTTAATGTCATTATATTATCTTGTGGTGTGATTCTCTAGTGGAACGATGACTGCATATCACTTCACTATTAGAGGCCTAGAGGAGAGTATTGTGTGATTATTTTATCTATGAGGGTGGTTAGAGTGTCAAAAATTACCAAATCCTAAGTTTATGAACTATTGTGTAAGGGGTTGTCAGAACCCTAAAGTTTAATGCTATGTTTTGATGTTATCTTAATTACTCTTCTTGTATTTGTGGATGCTTGCACAGAGGGTATAATCATAAGTATATTAGTTGTTTAACTATGGAAACCAAATTAATATTCGCTCCACCACACAATAATTATCGAGCCAATGAATGTTAACTCAATGGAACTAGATGAAAACAACTTGGTGAAATTCCCGTGTGTCCCCGAGAGCGATTTGATCCCTATAAGTAATATAAGCGGCTTGTCTTCGACAGAATTAAGGATTGGGCCACCTGTTGCCATTTTTTTACAAATTACCTTCTTGCAATTATTCTTGTGATCAAACAATGTTTGTAGTTTTTACACTGATTCCTTATTAGTTCCTATCAACCAATTCCATTTGCTCCTCATTGGGGTCGACACTCTTATAAAAAAGGGTTACAATAGACCCCCTACACTTGTGGCTTATCAACGGTCCACATAACATGTTGACAAGGTGTACATAAATAAGTGAGCTTCTTGAACACTTTGAAAGTTTTGTTGATCAGGACAAGATCTTTATCAGTCTTTATTGAATTAGGCAATTCACGACAGTACAACTCGGTATGCAATAGTAAACCTTCAAATAAGTTCTATTGTCAAACCGTTGTCTAATAGGTTCCATATCCACAACATGGGCAACTCATTGCGATCACATCCATGGAATGATTTAAATAACCATCTAAGTATGTTATGTTCTTGCCAAGGCCGCGAAATAAGCCCCCATGTGGATTTCCACACAAAACATGTGCTAACATCAACCCTGAATCAAGACTTTAGATGTGTTGGTGCATAGATCAATATATCAAACCCTAGAAACCCTACACCTGCATGATGTAGTAGAAACTAAAATAGACCAATGACCAACAAAATAAAGTATGTGAATCAAATGGTAAACAACAACCTAATGAACCTTTGATTTTCCTCCCAACCCTGACCTCAAGCCCCCTAAATTTCTGGTCAGTGGAGAGCAAATAAAAAAGCTAGCGTCACCAAATTATCAATGATGAGCACCATTGGCGAGTTCTGCATGTTCGCTCGTCATGCTGATTAACTCCAAGTTGACATCCATTCACCGCCCTCCCTCCGTTAGACAACTTTGTAATCGGGAGAAATGGGTTGCGTATTGGAAAACGAGAATGGTTAGGGGCTATGAAAATGATTTTCCCCTCAGTTGCTCTTCCACCTTACTCACGTGCATATCACGCACACGAAATCCCACTGAAACCCTCCACCATCCCAAGTCAGCGGCCAATGTGGCATTTTTAACATGCATGGTGACATTTAGACTGGTCATATACACGCAACAAGATTTTGGAATAGTGATGCTTGCGAGTATTTTTGAAGGTCAGACTTGCGAGTTGATGTCATAACCATGCCCAACCATGAAAGTTGATGCACTGTTGGTGTACTTCACTCTTTTAAGAAACATGCAGATGATTTGCCATTTCACTCAAAGAGGAAAAACCACGGGAAGATATCATATGGTACCAACCATTACATGATACCATGTTTCCGATATCAAATTTTGTTGTTTCAGAACAAATCAAAAAACTGTGTATTTCGAATTTGGGTCTAAGATGTTTTAGGGATGGTAGACATATGTCATCTGAACATTACTTATTTGTTTTCAATTTTTCTCAAACACATAAATTTATTTGTTGTGGCATGGAATCATACGAGGCATGATATCACAACTCACGAGATATTTTTCCATTCCTTTGCGAAGTGGTTGGCTATCCTACACAGTACTAGGTTCTCATTATCGTTAAAGGCGCCCCTAAGAAAAGCCTGAAGACGGTCTACTCTGAAGATACTTCGGTCTCGCTGTCGCCAGTTGTCACACACTGCAGAGCACGTATAACACGGTCCCGGGAGTATCCTTGGTCACCCTTATGCATGTACGGTTATAATCCACGTAGGAATTTTGGCCAAAACCAAATACTGCATGCAAACCAGTTAACTGGTCGTAATATCTGACGAGTGGCAGTAGGAACTAGAAACCACTACACTTGTTTGATACCGCGATTCCCTTCCGAGAAATTCAGCAGCTGGCAGCACAGTTCTTCACTTCCTCCAGCCCTGCTATAAGATCAACTGCACCACGAAAACCCGGAGCACCACACGCATTAACTGAATCAAAGGAAGGAGTCGCACATGGAGCCAAGAGGTGAATCCAAGCGACACCCATGCGACGGACCCCTGCCTGGAACAACGCTGATCACGAGATGAAATAAAATAGGCACAGGAAATATACAATCTCACTCCCAAGAAGATCATCCAAGCTGCTCCCTGTTCGAACATGGTATGCGCAAGCGCAATCGGGCAATCATGACGCGTATGGGCAGAACGGGCGTAGATCACGACCGAGAGGGCCATCAAATCCGCCAGTCTGTCCAGCTGAATGAGACGGTGTGCACTTGCGGCCTGGTGCAGTTTACCTTGGGATAGACGACGGCCCGACGACGACGCCGCCGGTGGACTGCTCGCTGACAGGAACGAGTCGTTGGTTCCTCTGTTCCCCGGAAGGGACGGCGATGGCGAAATCATGGCATCGGCGACGAGTCCCCGACGGAAACGCGAGGTTCGTGGTAGGCTCCATGCGTGCCGGGCGTCGACGTGTGATTGAGTGGAGGTTCAGAGTGTGAAGCAGCGGCAGCAACCACCGGAGAATCTCGCGAGCACCCACTGGCTGGCAGCCGTGACCGGAGGCTAAAGCAAAAGGGAAGCTGGTTTGATGGATGGACAAGCAAGGATTTGACGCCTCTGGCTGCCTTCGCGCCTCCTCTCCCTGCCATTCGCTTCGTGACGGGGACGAAAAGATCGCGCCTTTTTCTCGGCACGCCGTCCTCTTCCTCTATCGTGGCCAACATCTCACATCCCCTGCCAGTGTGCCGTTGCCACTATGTGGTGTGCCGAGGCCTTTCCGGCGATGTTCACACGCCGGCTATATTCGTGTCCGCCCATGACTGGCGCCGGAGCTTCCGTACCACGGCCGTGGCGGGCGGCCGAGCTCACCACCGGTGCCACTTTGCTTCGACGCGTCGCCCCGAGAGACCAACCAACGCCGGGGACGCAACGCAACGCAACGCAACTGGGATGTCAGCCAAGGGAGCGAAGGATGGCCGGGGCCCTGGCAAAGCAAAGGTTCAGTGCACACTTCCGTCAGTCCTTGTCAGAGAGCACCTGATAGTGGCGCGCCGTACTGCAGGTGCCCAGGAGTTTGCGTCTTGCGACTAGATCTCCTCACTGACTCCACTGTTGGAGTGGGGGTCGTTCTGTCGCCCGGCAGTGCACACTTGCGAAGGCTGCGATCGCCAGTCAGTGTTGCCGCCCATGGTCCATCGGTGATGGGCTCTGATGTACTAGTAGGAAACGGTCGTCAGGGTGGTTCCAGAGAGGGTGTTCCGCGCAAGTGGCTGGCACATGGCATCAGTAGGCCAACAACGACCGACGCCTGCATCTCGGGCCTTCTTCGGCCAACGACAGGCCAACGGGAACAGTGGAACCAAAAACGACGCGTGATAATAGTTTGATTATTCCACCGGGTTATTATTATATGGAGCTAATTCAGCAAGCGAAATAGGATAGGCAATTGCAAGCTTTATATTCCCGAGCTCTTTTATGACGGTCCCAAATCGGTACGAGTCGTTAGTTGCTCATGATCGGATGGGTGAATTACACTAATGGTGATCTGTTGTGTGCGGATTCGAAAAAAGGCCATCATATACGTGGCAGAGTATTATGAAATGGGTGAATTCACCAAAACATGGTCATATTTGGAGGGATGGAGACTTCACTAACAAGAATGATAGGGGGGACGGGGAAGGGGTATGTGACCTTATTGCCTCCACCTCGAGCTAAAGGGATGTGAGTCTACTTGAGCAAACCTGCTGGGTTGTTGATGTGGCTAGAATCCTAGCTATTCCATCGCCTGCACATGAGATGGACGATTTCCTCGCATAGAATCTGAATAAAAATGGATGTTTTTTGGTCCGGTCAGCATATCATGCAATATGGAATTACCAACATAGCTGCAAGCTCAGGCGTACTGATGGAATTGTATCTATATATTGTAATCCAACTTGGGAAAGAGTGTGGAGAGTGGTTTGCCCGGTGAATATTTTTATTTTCTTGCGGGGTCCTCTTGTAACATCCTAAATTTTCAATTTGGAATGTTATACATAGATCATCCATGCATATCATATTTTATTGCATTTCGTTTTGCGATCCTCAAAATTCTAAGCAACTCAAGGTCCCTCGGAGAGAGTTGGGGATTTCCCTGTTTTCATATTTGAGTTTTATCAAATATTGAAACGAGGATTTTTGGTTTTAATTATTTTTCTCTCCGAAAATATTTCATATTAAAATACATGAGAGGAGATAATATGACTTCTTCAAAATAAATGAAATATTGGAGGAAAAAAATTAAAATTAAATATTTGATTTTTATCCGGAGTTTATTGCTATTTTATTTGAATTGGAAAAATTGCATGTTTTTCAAAGTTGCATTTTAGGGCCAAGAAAATGTTCACTTTGTTCTAAGTATTTTATTTAGACGGTTAAAATTTGTTTTGGCATTTTTAGAATTTTATTTCATTTTCTAGGATTTTTTTAGTTTCGGCAGAATTTTTTTTTACAAAAAAAAAGTGTTAGCGCCCGACTGGGCCGAAGTCCAGCCGAGTCGGCCTAGCCGCTCGCGCCTCGTCTCCGCTCGGGAGACCGAGACAGCGCCGCCGCCGCGAAGCCGAGTCCGGCCAGGACTCCCGCGCCGTGCCCCCTCCTCCAAGCCGAGCCGCCCCGCCCTCTCCTTAAAAGCCGTCGCCCCGCCGCCCTTGGAGCCCGCACCACCCCGCCGCCGCAAGCTGCTGCGCCGCCGCCCTTTGCCCGCACCGCCGCCGCCCCGCACTGCCCCGCCGCCCGTCGGAGCAGCCCCGCCACGCCGGACTTCGCCGAAGGTAGAACCGTTCGTTTTAAAAAAACCCGGTTCGGTTTTTTTAGAAACCCTAGTTTTGGCTCCATCAGATGCCTCCGAGACATGACCCCGGATTTACCTTCCCACCGGAGCTCACTTAGTTAATCCAACAGCAGAATACCCTGATGCGGTTTTTAGTTCAGAACCAAGCACTACTAGGGAAAAGCCTACCAGCAGCGAGGGTTTTGGGTCTCTCAGTAGCGCGGGCACCGGCGCTACTAATAAGGCGCTACAGCTAACGTATAGCAGTAGCGCCGGTTGTCCCATGCTACTGCTATACATGAATAGCTGTAGCGCTCTTTGGGAAAGGGCGCTACTGATATTATCTGCAGCGCTGTTTGCTGGGACGCGCTACTGACAATGCGACACTACTGCTAAATTTCCCCCCTCGCTACTACTAGTTTATTTATTAGTTTTTTTCCTGCATGTTTGTTTTGTATTTGTTTTGTATTTGAATAGGCTTTATACAATAACCTTTAGCATATCATACACATACAAATGTGATCATAGCATATACATACAATTAGTCTCATCAAATCATGTCATCATAATAATCATCATCCAACACAAAGTGGTCTCTCGTCATCATCTCGAAAATAGTGATACAAGTCTCGAATGATATGCAAATACATCGTTATCCATCTAAACAATGATATACGCGAGAAGAGCTATCACTTTGAGAACATGAGTTCGTATCCCTCTTTCGCATTAGCGTGAACCTCTAAACTAACTACTGCCTGTCGCTCGGAAACCGGAAGGGCCTGACACTCCGGCCACTTGTTGTATATATACTCCTAGCATAGCACTTCTTCGCCATCTATGATCTATGCACCTGCATCATCACATGAGTCGATGATATGCAACATATATAGTTGAGCAACAGAAAGAGACAGACTTGGCAAAAATAAAAACAACATATCATAAGCATAAATAACAAAGTTCATCGTACCCCAAAATGCCCTAACTAGAGTGATTTTCGCTAGTCGAGGAGGAGGACGGTTTAATTACATCACAAATAAAGTTTCACCGTGCATAACTGAAAGTATGGACTAAACGGACACATTGTCATATATCGACAATCACTCCAACATGTCGTTCCATCCATCCAAGTCAGGGAGATAGTCCCCGAGCCTAGTGAAACGCTTCAGGTCGAGACGCTGAGAGGCTATCCATGTTCGGACGTCTTCCCGCGACATTTGTCCTTCTCCGTAGAACATCCCTGTTTTTCCGACGACCTCCTTCATGATGATTTGGGCAAGTTCGCGCTGGATGTTATAGAACTCAGCTCGAAGTCGATGATCCTCGATATCTCCTATGTCCTTTGCCCATTGCAGAATATGGGCATCGCCGGATCTAGGTGACATGCGAAGGTTCTGGTGATCCCGTCTGTACTCCAGCATGTGGTGTAGGACATAGAATCCATCATTAAGAGAATCGTTCGGTTGCTGGATGCAGCAGAAGTCGGTCTTATGGCCGAAGGCGACCCTGCCGCCCCTTCTCTTCTTGTCCCTGACCTCTCCACCCCTTGCTTGGTACTAAAACATAGCACTGTCGAGAACACCCTTGATGTGGGTGTAATCCTTTTTGTGAATGTTCTTTGACGAGTCCAAGTAAAGAGCGTGGGAGAATCGGGGGTAGAGGATGATGAGGACGGCGCGCCCGCCGCTGCGCAAAATAAGTCCTCAAATTAATTAGCCTCCACCGTGCAAATGAATGATTGAAATCGAAGGAAGGATAGCAGCGCGGATGACTTACACGGGATGATAAGGCACGAGAATCGCCTCCTTGTCCTTATTGGCGAGCATGAAATTGACGATGTAATCCCTCGCATATTCACGATGATTTGCGCAGACTCCCAAGAAGCCCTCGTGCATGTAGTACGGGTCAGCGACACAGATATGAGATATCTGCTCAACCCCGATGATGTAGTTCATGTGCAAGGCATAAAGGCGGACAAACGTAAAATCCAGCTTCTTCACGTGAAACATGTCGAATATGTAATCGAATCGGAGGAAGAACTTATCCGCGGGGAAGCTGTCGACGTACGACATTTGCCGCGGAACGTTAACCACGTAGAGTGGGTATCCTGGATCTTTCGAGGCGATGAGGTCTTTCTCTACCCGCAGCACATCGTCATGAAGTCTCTTTAGATCGCCGAATCTGGCCCGTAGCGCTGTTGCAGGTAGGATTGGTTGACCGGGGATATGCCATTTATCCGCATCGGGGATATCTATACAGTCCTGAAGCCGAGGCTGCTGAGGCGGCTGGATCATAGAAACATCTTTTTTGCCTTTCCTCGCTCTCTTCCTAAACTTCTTTACTACTGGAAGGTCGTCCATAATATGTTGAGACGGCAATTCAGGCACCGACTCATGACGCTCAAACCCTGAGGAGGCGCCAGTATAGACATACTGTTCAACAGCGCCATCGTCGTCCTCATCCTCATCCATGGCGACATCATCAGCGACTAATGGAGCCTCCTCCTTACCCCGTCCGCTATCACCCAACCCGACACCCGACGATAATTGGGTAGGTGGGGTGTTGATGTTCATACCTTGCTGAGGCTGCATGCTCGTGGGTGTGCTCCCGACCGCCTCCAGACGAAGCAGACTCTTTGGCCACAACAGGACCCACCCAACATTGCAACAATCACCAAGCCGCCGCGGTGTCTCGTCGTCATCCCCCAGTAGTACTGGAGGAGGCAAATTCTCGTGGCCCGGTTTGACACTGGCCACGGAAACCTTGAAGACGTTCGGGGGGATCGGTCGGCTGTGGAACAATGGTTCCTTCGGCTCCATTATCGTCGCCTTCCCCACGTCCACCTTCTGGTCGCCGATGGTGTACAATATGGTGCACGGGGTTTCGTCGGCCTGCAAAGAAAAGTCTGCGACGTGAGACATCCGAAAGGCAACGAAAACAGGAGATTATACATTTATATTGAAGGGGGCCGGTGTGACAGATACCGTGAGGGCGTCGAGCTCAGCCAAAGACGAAGCACCGCCTAGCACGTCCGGTGCAGGAGCCGGTGCGGGAGCAGGTGCAGCTGCAGGTGCTGGTGCAACGCTAGTCGAGCTGCTGCCCGCCAAGAAGTCAGCAAGGGGAAAGTTCGCTGCATCTTTTTTTGGATTTTGCCTGGTCCAATTGAAAACGGCCGAAACCAAGGTAGTAGAAATATCTAAAGCCACCTGTTTTGCGGCAGCTACCGCTGTTGCGACTGTCTCAGTTGATTTCTTCTCAACCGCAATCTCAACCCTCTTGTCGATGTTTTCTTCATTTAACCTCCGTCTTTTCTGTCTCTCCTCTGTGGTCTCATGGTAGTACTTCTTCCACGTGGCGCCGTCTCCGACACTGTGCACGCGTCCATATGACGGTCGAGTATCCACCGGTTGTTGTTTCAATATGTTAAACGCCCGGTTGAATGGAGTGTCCCACTTGGGCCTCGCCAATGCCTCAGACGGCGAGTCGCTTTCGGCCGCAATCTTGTGCTGCTCTCTCTGCAAAAGGCACAACGATCATTTACAAATATGACTAACGTGTGCAGTCGAATTGATCAGAAACTAAAATTACCAGCAGTCTCATGAACTCCATAATGACCGGTGTTGTCTCGTAAACCTTTTTCACTGGGTCCCAACGGTGTCGGGCCCTGAGGACGTCACGCTCCTGCGGGACGGTGAACTCCGCCAAGGGGTCTGGGATGCCCAGACTCGCGGCTTCCGCGTCCTCCTTGGCCCATTTGGACCTCTTTCCACCGTAACCACGGCTTCCGAGGTGGTGGCTCCCAATGTTCCTCTCTTGAAGCCCCTTCATGTACTTAGACTTTTTTTTTGGCATCTTCGGCCTCGCAAGCCTCCTTGAATATTTGAAACTGCTTTTCCGTGATTGTCGGATTATCCTTTACAATCTCGGAGTAGGGTTCCTTCTTGTCGATGATCCTTGCTTTCACTCGATTTTTCCAGGCGGCCAACGCATCGCTAAACTTGGTCATGGCGTGTTTGTTTATCTTCTTCATTGCCGGGTCCTCATCTGGATCTTTATAATCCTTCTCATTCCGGCCCGGGAACAAGAATATCTGGTGAAACTTCTTTAGGAGGGAGCTCCTCATATTTTCTATCTTCTGTAGTTTCTCATCGTTGATGGTGGCGGTTGTCCGTACGATGCATCCTATTTGATTGCCGTAGCATCGACGCGCTCCCTCGGGCGCCGTTGGCTCAAAATTGCCGTCGTCCACCTCCGTGACCACCACTCTAGTAGTCCTGAGTTTGTTAGGAACCCGTTGCCTCTTTGCTTTCGGTTCTACACCGGCTCCACTCCCGCGCCGGTCTCGATGCCGGTCTGAGTCTGAGCACCGGTCTCAGTCTCAGCACCGGTCTGCGTGTCGGTCTCAGTCCCCGATGCCACCGGTTGGCCCAGCAATAACATCGGTTGATCATCGGTAATGCTAAAAAATTCGTTTGCCGCCCGGTAGGCGTCGTCGCAATCACCAGAACCCTGTCCTTCATCGTTGCTAGCCATGTTTCCTATGATTAAATCTAGTCAATTAATTCTAGACCTAATAAAATGAATAATGACATAAAAAAGGCCTATTGTTTTGCAGGAATGTTGACTCCTTCCTGGTGGCAAATCACGGGCACTCGATATGTCCTAGTTTGTAGCACAAGTCATGCCGAAATTCACGAAAAATTTCAGCATGAGCTTTGCTAAAAAGTGGACAAATCGAGAACCTGAAATTTGTCGGAAAAGAAATGAATCAACATTCCGGCAAAACATAGGCCACTAAGCATCATTCCCTGCAAACAGTGTCCAAATATACACGAGCAACCACATGTGCAAACAGTGTAGAAGAAAATTCATTTAACTACTAATAGAACAAAATTCAGTTAACTTTAGTGCTCTATAATGATGAAAGGAAAAAAATTCAGTTAACTACTAATTTCATTCATTTAGGTTATTTATTTAACATCGCCTAATTAACCTACTGTACCAATACTACTAGCAGCACTACTAACCTAATTAACCTAGCAAAACTCTAGTGCCCTAACTGAAAAACATCTAATTAACATCTACTAGTACCACTATTGCCCTAACCTAATTAACATATACTAGTATCACTATATACTATACAAGCAGCATCTACCCTAATTAAACCCTACTGCCCTAAGTAACTTTTGTTGTAAACCAAATTTTTTGCTCTAAACTAATTTTTGCTCTAACATCTACTACTTAACATCCTTTGCTCTAAACTAAATTTTTTGCTATAAACAAACTTTTGCTCTACTAATTTTTTCTCTAGAATGCAGAGAGAGATGAGTGGGGGGAGGGGTGGGGGACTTACAGAGAGGGGAGAGACGGTGGCGGGGAGGTGCTCGGTGATGGAGGCAGGGGCGGAGAGGGCGGGCTCGGGCACGGGCAACGGCGGTCCTGGGCGGGCTCGGGCGGCGATGAGGTGGAGGGCACCGACGGTGACGTCGAGGGCGGTCTCGGGCGGCGGCGGTGAGGCTGAGGGCGGCCTCGGGCGGCGGCGGTGAGGATGACGGCGGCCTCGGGGGGAGACGGTGAGGTTGCGGGCGTCCACGCCGGCAGGAGACGGCGACGAAGTGGGGCGACAGCGAATTGGGGAGACGGCGGCGAGGGCGAGGGATTTGGGGAAGAAGTGGTGGCCGGGGGGCCGGGGGGAAACCGCTGTTTAAGTGAAACGTAACGGTAGCGCGTTTCCGAAAACGCGCTATAGCTAAGTTAGCTATAGCGCGTTTCCTGAAACCCGCTACTGTTATTCCTTTCTCCTTTTTCCCCTTTTTCCTTTTATTTTTCTTTACATTTTATTTTTTTCCTTTCTCCTTTTTCTATTTCTTCCATTTTCATTTACTTTTCTACTTGTTTTTCACTTTATTTTATTTCCGGTAGCAGCAGCGCCTTACACGTAAGCGCGCTACAGCTAAGGAGAGTAGCAGTAGCGCTGGGCCAGTATACACACTACTGCTAGGTTGGGCTAGCCATGCGCACCCAGTTCAAACATAGCAGCAGCGCTTTTCGCCAGTACGCGCTACTGCAAAAGTCATAGCAGTAGCGCGGTTTATTTACGCGCGCTGCTACTAAGTAGCAGTAGCGTTTGATTTTGTACAACGCTACTGGTAAGATTCTGTGTATAGGCTTTTCCCTAGTAGTGAAGGCAACAACAATAACAACAACAACAATCCACCGCCACCGCCACCAGCTGAAGATACGAGAGAAGGACATACCAAAGACAGCATTCACCACACGGTACGGGTTGTATGACTATACTGTCATGTCGTTTGGACTGACTAACGCCCCTGCCTACTTCATGAACATGATGAACAATGTATTCATGGAATATTTGGATAAGTTTGTTGTGGTGTTCATTGATGATATAATGGTATACTCGAAGAACGAGGAGGAGCACGAAGAGCATTTACGCTTAGTTCTCGAGAAACTCAGGGAACATCAGTTGTATGCCAAGTTCAGCAAATGCGAGTTTTGGCTGAAGGAAGTAGGATTCCTTGGACATGTTATATCAGGAGAAGGTGTAGCAGTAGATCCTACCAAGGTTCAGTTAGTCACTGAATGGTTGGCACCCACTTCAGTTAGCGAGATCCGTAGTTTTCTTGGACTCGCGGGATACTATCGAAGATTCATTGAGAATGTTTCCAAAATTGCAAAGCCAATGACAGAGTTATTGAAGAAGGATACCAAGTTTAAATGGACGGAAGAATGTGAAGCAAGTTTTCAGGAGTTAAAGAAACGTTTGACTACAGCCCCAGTGCTGATTCTACCGGGTATACGTAAGGAGTTCCAAGTGTATTGTGATGCCTCTCGCTTAGGACTTGGAAGTGTGCTTATGTAGGACGGAAGAGTTGTTTCGTATGCCTCGCGACAACTGAAACTGCACGAAGTAAATTATGCCACGCATGATTTGGAGTTGGCCGCCGTAGTGCATGCGTTGAAGACCTGGAGGCATTACTTTATTGGAAATCGTTGTGATGTGTGCACGGATCATAAGAGTTTGAAGTACATTTTCACACAGAAGGAGCTGAACCTTAGGCAGAGGAGATGGTTGGAGCTTATAAAGGATTATGACATGAAGCTTCAATATCATCCCGGCAAAGGCCAATGTCGTAGCCAACGCTTTGAGTCGGAAGAGTTATGCTAATACCCTAGTGAGCACGGGATTGCCGAAGGAGTTAGCAGAGGATCTCAGGGAACTTCGATTGGAGATTGTTCCTAGAGGTTTTGTTGCAACCATGGAGGTTCAGTCTACATTGTTAGGAAAGATTCGAGAAGCTCAGAAGGAGGACAAAGAGATTGCCGAGATAAAAGAGAGAATGATCGAAGGAAAGGCCAAAGGTTTTCGTTGAGCACGACACCTTATGGTTTGAGGACCGTGTTTATGTGCCCAATAACACAGAGATCAGGAGGTTAATATTTCAGGAGGCTCATGATTCACCATACTCGATACACCCTGGAAACACCAAGATGTATTTGGATTTGAAGAAACGTTTCTGGTGGACTGGTATGAAGAAGGATATTGCCGAGTATGTAGCCGTATGTGATGTAAGTCGGAGAGTGAAGGCTGAGCATCAAAAGCCAGCAGGATTGTTACAGCCTATGTCGATACCCGAATCGAAGTGGGATAAACTTGGCATGGATTTTATCACCGGATTACCCAGGACCAAATCGGGATATGATTCTATATGGGTAGTAGTTGATCGCTTGACCAAAGTAGATCACTTTATCCCAGTGAAAACCACCTATACAAGTGCGAAGTTGGCCAAGATATATATGACCAGGATCGTATGTCTGCATGGAGTTCCGAGGACCATCGTATCAGATAGAGGGACACAGTTTACTTGAAAGTTTTGGCATCAGTTGCACCAAACTTTGGGAACAAGGCTGGAATTCAGTACAACTTTTCACCCGCGGACAGATGGACAGACCGAGAGAGTCAACCAGATTCTGGAGGATATGTTGAGGGCCCGTGCACTAGATTATGGATCTAGTTGGGATGACAATTTGCCCTACGCGGAGTTCTCATACAACAACAGCTACTAAGCCAGTTTGAAGATGGCACCGTTCGAAGCCCTGTACGGACGAAGGTGCAGAACACCGTTGATGTGGGATGAAGTCGGAGACTGACAATTGTTTGGACCAGATCTGATCAAAGAGTCTGAAGAGAAAGTTAAGTTGATCAGAGATAGACTGAAGATAGCTCAGTCCAGGCAGAAGAGTTATGCCGATTCGAAACGCAAGGAAATAACCTATGAAATTGGAGATAGAGCATATCTGCGAGTGTCACCCTTGCGAGGAGTGAAACGTTTTGGAGTTAAGGGGAAATTAGCCCCAAGATTTGTAGGGCCGTATCGAATTTTGGAACGTATGGGAGAAGTTGCCTACAAGTTGGAGTTACCTGAAGGACTGTCAGGAGTTCATGATGTATTTCATGTTTCATAGCTGAAGAAGTGTCATGCTGAGATGGCCGATATACCGCTAAGAGATACAGTACCCTTGGATGCGATTCAATTGGACAGTGATTTGACCAATGAGGAGAAGCCAGTCAGGATTCTCGAATTTGCCAGCCGAGTCACCCGCATCAAGGTTATCAATTTTTGCAAAGTTCAGTGGAGCCACCATACCGAGGATGAAGCCACCTGGGAACGAGAGGATGATCTTCGCAAAGACCACCCACACCTATTCTCTAGCCAACCCGAATCTCGAGGGCGAGATTCATCTTAAGGGGGGTAGGTTTGTAACATCCCAAATTTTCAATTTGGAATGTTATACATAGATCATCCATGCATATCATATTTTATTGCATTTCATTTTGCGATCCTCGAAATCCTAAGCAACTCAAGGACCCTCGGAGAGAGTTGGGGATTTCCCTGTTTTCATATTTGAGTTTTATCAAATATTGAAATGAGGATTTTTGGTTTTAATTATTTTTCTCTCCGAAAATATTTCATATTAAAATACATCAGAGGAGATAATATGACTTCTCCAAAATAAATGAAATATTGGAGGAAAAAGATTAAAATCAAATATTTGATTTTTATCCGGAGTTTATTGCTATTTTATTTGAATTAAAAAAATTGCACGTTTTTCAAAGTTGCATTTTAGGGCCAAGAAAATGTTCACCTTGTTCTAAATATTTTATTTAGACGGTGAAAATTTGTTTTGGCATTTTTAGAATTTTATTTCATTTTCTAGGATTTTTTTTTAGTTTCGGCGGAATTTATTTTTATAAAAAGTGTTAGCGCCCGACTGGGCCGAAGCCCAGCCGAGTCGGCGCAGCCGCTCGCGCCTCGTCTCCGCTCGGGGGACCGAGACCGTGCCGCCGCCGCGAAGCGTTGTCCGGCCAGGACTCCTGCGCCGTGCCCCCTCCTCCAAGCCGAGCCGCCCCGCCCCCTCCTGAAAAGCCGCCGCCCCGCCGCCCTTGGAGCCCGCACCACCCCGCCGCCGCAAGCCGCCTTCGCCCGCTACCGCGCCGCCTTGCCCGCGCCGCTGCCGCCCCTCACCGGAGCCGCCGCCGCCCCGCACTGCCCCGCCGCTCACCGGAGCAGCCCCGCCACGCCGGACTTCGCCGGAGGTAGAACCGTTCGGTTTTAAAAAAAACGGTTCGATTTTTTCTAGAAACCCTGTTTTTTTGGATAGATCGGTTCACCGGTTTTTCGTGGTTTAGTTACTTTGCGGACGTTCGTCCATACGTTTGTTTTAACGAATGGAGTTTACTCGTTAGTAATAGACAACGAACGGTTGTTCGTTAGCCTGTTCGTCAGTTTTCTTTTTCTTGGATTTTCCGCGATTATTTTCAATCACGATTTCTGATCCGATTTTCGTTTTAGTTTATCTTTTCGCTCGTTTGTCGGAATCAAGCGATTCAAGCGCCTAGATCTTTGTCTCGAAACCCTCTTTCTGTTTAACCAACTTGAACAAGCTTTTGCTACTGTAAAATTTGACCTTTTTCCAGATTAGTAAACGGATCTTGTTTCTTTCACAGTTTGAGTTTCGTTGCTCCGTTTGATTTGATTCTTTTCACAAACCGGAGTTCTTCAGTTGAGCTTTCTGGTTAGATCTTCTTGTTTGAGTTTTTACCCGTGTTTCTTTGCTTGATTGCTTATGTATGCTATTTTTTGTTTGCGATAGAATACCGGGAGTGCGGAGCGTGCTACTATGAATCCCTAGGTTTTGCGGATCATCAGCAAGGCAAGTAACACTTTGATCATACCCCTTTATCACCCAGTTTTTATGCATTAGTTCCAATCCTCAAACATTGCATGGTTAGGATGTGTTTAACATGTGGGTTGGGAAGTAGTTGATGAGGTAGAACCTATTGCCCTGTTATATTCAAACCCTTGGGAGTTACTTCTACGTATTGCTTATATTGCTATGCTATGCTCGTAGACGTGGTTGGGTGAGTGAAATCCATGACATATGTGAGATTGTTAATTAATGGTTCAACTTAAGGTGGCAACTTGAATACACATCTGGGTGGATTGTTTGTTGGGCACCTGGGGAATCCAGTGTTGTCCTAGAATATCCCGGAGTACTCGTGTGATAATCCTATGGTCCACCACCCAGGCTCAAAGGGAACCGATATATTTTCATGCTAGAAACTTCCGTGTGCAGCCACAAGCTATTATGGGCTCTAGCATAGTTGAGTAAGTTGCGTGAAGCTTCCGAGGAGGTGGATCTGCATGTAGTGGGATGTCGGTTGGTACGGTCTGCCCGGAGTAAGGAGTTAATGCTTCTGAAAGACTGTGTCTCGGTCATCCGTTTCTCAAACACCCTGCAGTGCGAGAAATCCAATGGAGGAGATCGGGTCTTGTGGGGAAAAGTACGCAAACCTCTGCAGAGTGTATAAACTAATCATGGTTAGCCGTGTCCCCGGTTATGGACATCTTGAGTATCTGGTACTTGGAGTATCATAAGTATCTCATCACTCTAAACTAATATTGTTGGGTTGTTAAATACTTTATTTGGGATTGAGTTGGAGGAACCTTCTCAATGATGTTTCAAATACCATGATAGTTAAATAAAATCTATTCCTTTGTTGTAGGGAAAAATTGGCTTTTCGCAAAAACTATAACCATAGAGCTTTCCACCAGCCAAATATGCATGTAGTGATAGCATTATTCTGTTCTTGCTCTACTGTGTTATCTTGCCAGCATATTCCATGTGCTGACCCGTTTTCGGGCTGCAACGTATTATGTTGCAGAATTTTCAGACGAGGAGTAAGGTTCGTTAGGTCGTTGCCGTGCAGCTCAGCTATGCCGTTGGAGTTGATGGACTCACTTTATCTTCCAAGCCTTCCGTTGTTATCGTATTAGATGGCCTTAAGCCATATTTATTGTAATAAGTTCTCTTTTGAGACATTCGATGTAATAAGTGTGTGATTGCTACTCTGTTATAAATCCTCGAGTACTGTGTGTGTCAGCATTACCGATCCAGGGATGACACTGAAGCACAGAGACTTGGATGTTTGAGGTCGGATCGCTACACCTCTCCATGGCACCTTACCTTGCTGGATCACTTTGGCTAATAGGAACTTAAAAGTTTTGGGACAATGCCCGATTTTTGAGCAAGGACCAGAGGACACCAACCATCTATTGATTTTGTAGTCTAAAGATAAGGTCGTCTGGAAGAACCTTGGTGTAGAAGAAATCTCTAAATGAGCTTTTGCGTCAGATCAAGCAAGCAAGGCAGTACTGGAACAACTCCTTAACTGGCCTGAACATGAGGTTCAGATAGTTGGCCCCAAAAGCTTCCATGAAACCATAGTTGTAGGCGTGTGATATATTTGGCAGGGGAGAACAAAGAAGATTCATGGGGAAAGGACACAAGAACCTCAAAATTATCGCCTGATTAGTGTGAAGGAAATATGCCCTAGAGGCAATAATAAAGTTATTATTTATTTCCTTATATATCATGATAAAAGTTTATTATTCATGCTAGAATTGTATTAACCGGAAACATAATACATGTGTGAATACATAGACAAACAGAGTGTCACTAGTATGCCTCTACTAGACTAGCTTGTTAATCAAAGATGGTTATGTTTCCTAACCGTGGACAAAGAGTTGTCATTTGATTAACAGGATCACATCATTAGATGAATGATCTGATTGACATGACCCATTCCATTAGCTTAGCACCCGATCGTTTAGTATGTTGCTATTGCTTTCTTCATGACTTATACATGTTATGACTATGAGATTATGCAACTCCCGTTTGCCGGAGGAACACTTTGTGTGCTACCAAACGTCACAACATAACTGGGTGATTATAAAGGAGCTCTACAGGTGTACATGTTGGGTTGGCGTATTTCGAGATTAGGATTTGTCACTCCGATTGTCGGAGAGGTATCTCTGGGCCCTCTCGGTAATGCACATCACATAAGCCTTGCAAGCATTGCAACTAATGAGTTAGTTGTGAGATGATGTATTACGGAACAAGTAAAGAGACTTGCCGGTAACGAGATTGAACTAGGTATTGGATACCGACGATCGAATCTCGGGCAAGTAACATACCGATGACAAAGGGAACAACGTATGTTGTTATGCGGTCTGACCGATAAAAGATCTTCGTAGAATATGTAGGAGCCAATATGAGCATCCAGGTTCCGCTATTGGTTATTGACCGGAGACATGTCTCGGTCATGTCTACATTGTTCTCGAACCCGTAGGGTCCGCACGCTTAAGGTTACGATGACAGTTATATTATGAGTTTATGCATTTTGATGTACCGAAGGTTGTTCGGAGTCCTAGATGTGATCACGGACATGACGAGGAGTCTTGAAATGGTTGAGACATAAAGATTGATATATTGGAAGCCTATGTTTGAATATCGGAAGTGTTCCGGGTGAAATCGGGATTTCACCGGCGTACCGGGAGGTTACCGGAACCCCCCCGGGAAGTATATGGGCCTTAGTGGGCCTTAGTGGAAGAGAGGAGAGGTGGCCAGAGATGGGCCGCGCGCCCCTCCCCCCCTTGGTCCGAATAGGACAAGGAGAGGGGGCCGGCCCCCCTTCCTCCTCTCTCTCCTCTTTTCCCCCCTCCGTGAATCCTATTCCAACTAGGAAAGGGGGGGAGTCCTACTCCCGGAAGGAGTAGGACTCCTCCTGGCGCACCACCTCTTGGCCGGCCAGCCCCCCCTTTGAGCCTTTATATACGGAGGCACGGGACACCCCTAGAGACACAAGTTGATCCACGTGATCATATTCTTAGCCGTGTGCGGTGCCCCCTTCCACCATAGTCCTCGATAATATTGTAGCGGTGCTTAGGCGAAGCCCTGCGACGGTAGTACATCAAGATCGTCACCACGCCGTCGTGCTGACGGAACTCTTCCCCGACACTTTGCTGGATCGGAGTCCGGGGATCGTCATCGAGCTGAATGTGTGCTAGAACTCGGAGGTGCCGTAGTTTTGGTGCTTGATCGGTCGGGCCGTGAAGACGTACGACTACATCAACCAAGTTAACGCTTCCGTTGTCGATCTACAAGGGTACGTAGATCATACTCTCCCCTCTCGTTGCTATGCATCACCATGATCTTGCGTGTGCGTAGGAATTTTTTTGAAATTACTACGTTCCCCAACAGTGGCATCCGAGCCTAGGTTTTATATGTCGATGTTATATGCACGAGTAGAACACAAGTGAGTTGTGGGCGATATAAGTCATACTGCTTACCAGCATGTCATACTTTGGTTCGGCGGTATTGTTGGACGAAGCGGCCCGGACCGACATTACGCGTACGCTTACACGAGACAGGTTCTCCCGACGTGCTTTGCACATAGGTGGCTTGCGGGTGACAGTTTCTCCAACTTTAGTTGAACCGAGTGTGGCTACGCCCGGTCCTTGCGAAGGTTAAAACAACACCAACTTGACAAACTATCTTTGTGGTCTTGATGCGTAGGTAAGATTGGTTCTTGCTTAAGCCTGTAGCAGCCACGTAAAACTTGCAACAACAAAGTAGAGGACGTCTGACTTGTTTTTGCAGGGCATGTTGTGATGTGATATGGTCAAGACATGATGCTAAATTTTATTGTATGAGATGATCATGTTTTGTAACCGAGTTATCGGCAACCGGCAGGAGCCATATGGCTGTCGCTTTGTTGTATGCAATGCAATCGCCTTGTAATGCTTTACTTTGTCACTAAGCGGTAGCGATAGTCGTAGAAGCATAAGATTGGCGAGACGACAACGATGCTACGATGGAGATCAAGGTGTCGCGCCGGTGACGATGGTGATCACGACGGTGCTTCAAGGATGGAGATCACAAGCACAAGATGATGGCCATATCATATCACTTATATTGATTGCATGTGATGTTTATCTTTTATGCATCTTATCTTGCTTTGATTGACGGTAGCATTATAAGATGATCTCTCACTAAATTTCAAGATAAAAGTGTTCTCCCTGAGTATGCACCGTTGCCAAAGTTCGTCGTGCCCAGACACCACGTGATGATCGGGTGTGATAAGCTCTACGTCCATCTACAACGGGTGCAAGCCAGTTTTGCACACGCAGAATACTCAGGTTAAACTTGACGAGCCTAGCATATGCAGGTATGGCCTCGGAACACTGAGATCGAAAGATCGAGCGTGAATCATATAGTAGATATGATCAACATAGCAATGTTCACCATTGAAAACTACTCCATTTCACGTGATGATCGGTTATGGTTTAGTTGATTTGGATCACGTGATCACTTAGATGATTAGAGGGATGTCTATCTAAGTGGGAGTTCTTGAGTAATATGATTAATTGAACTTAAATTTATCATGAACTTAGTCCCTGATAGTATCTTGCTTGTTTATGTTAATTGTAGATAAATGGCCCGTGATGTTGTTCCGTTAAATTTTAATGCGTTTCTTGAGAAAGCAAAGTTGAAATATGATGGTAGCAATTACACAGACTGGGTCCGTAACTTGAGGATTATCCTCATTGCTGCACAGAAGAATTACATCCTGGAAGCACCGCTGGGTGCCAGGCCTGCTGCTGGAGCAACACCAGATGTTATGAACATCTGGCAGAGCAAAGCTGATGACTACTCGATAGTTCAGTGTGCCATGCTTTACGGCTTAGAATCGGGACTTCAACGACGTTTTGAACGTCATGGAGCATATGAGATGTTCCAGGAGTTGAAGCTAATATTTCAAGCAAATGCCCGGATTGAGAGATATGAAGTCTCCAATAAGTTCTATAGCTGCAAGATGGAGGAGAACAGTTCTGTCAGTGAGCATATACTCAAAATGTCTGGGTATAATAATCACTTGATTCAGATGGGAGTTAATCTTCTTGATGATTGCGTCATTGACAGAATTCTCCAATCACTGCCACCAAGCTACAAGAGCTTTGTGATGAACTATAATATGCAAGGGATGAATAAGACTATTCCCGAGCTCTTCGCAATGCTGAAAGCTGCGGAGGTAGAAATCAAGAAGGAGCATCAAGTGTTGATGGTCAACAAGACCACTAGTTTCAAGAAAAAGGGCAAAGGGAAGAAGAAGGGGAACTTCAAGAAGAAAAGCAAGCAAGTTGCTGATCAGGAGAAGAAACCCAAGTCTGGACCTAAGCCTGAAACTGAGTGCTTCTACTGCAAGCAGACTAGTCACTGGAAACGGAACTGCCCCAAGTATTTGGCGGATAAGAAGGATGGCAAGGTGAACAAAGGTATATGTGATATACATGTTATTGATGTGTACCTTACTAGAGCTCGCAGTAGCACCTGGGTATTTGATACTGGTTCTGTTGCTAATATTTGCAACTCGAAACAGGGACTACGGATTAAGCGAACACTGGCAAAGGACGAGGTGACGATGCGCGTGGGAAATGGTTCTAAAGTCGATGTGATCGCGGTCGGCACGCTACCTCTACATCTACCTTCGGGATTAGTATTAGACCTAAATAATTGTTATTTGGTGCCAGCGTTGATCATGAACATTACATCTGGATCTTGTTTAGTGCGAGACGGTTATTCATTTAAATCAGAGAATAATGGTTGTTCTATTTATATGAGTAATATCTTTTATGGGCATGCACCTTTGAAGAGTGGTCTATTTTTGATGAATCTCGATAGTAGTAACACACATATTCATAATGTTGAAGCCAAAAGATGCAGAGTTGATAATGATAGTGCAACTTATTTGTGGCACTGCCGTTTAGGTCATATCGGTGTAAAGCGCATGAAGAAACTCCATACCGATGGACTTTTGGAACCTCTTGATTATGAATCACTTTGTACTTGCGAACCGTGCCTTATGGGCAAGATGACTAAAACACCGTTCTTCGGTACAATGGAGAGAGCAACAGATTTGTTGGAAATCATACATATAGATGTATGTGGTCCGATGAATGTTGAGGCTCGTGGCGGATATCGTTATTTTCTCACCTTCACAAATGATTTAAGCAGATATGGGTATATCTACTTAATGAAGCATAAGTCTGAAACATTTGAAAAGTTCAAAGAATTTCAGAGTGAAGTTGAAAATCATCGTAACAAGAAAATAAAGTTTCTGTGATCTGATCGTCGAGGAGAATATTTGAGTTACGAGTTTGGTCTACATCTGAAACAATGCGGAATAGTTTCGCAACTCACGCCACCCGGAACACCTCAGCGTAATGGTGTGTCCGAACGTCGTAATCGTACTTTACTTGATATGGTGTGATCTATGATGTCTCTTACAAATTTACTGCTATCATTTTGGGGTTATGCTTTAGAGACGGCTGCATTCACGTTAAATAGGGCACCATCAAAATCCGTTGAGACGACACCTTATGAACTATGGTTTGGCAAGAAACCAAAGTTGTCGTTTCTTAAAGTTTGGGGCTGCAATGCTTATGTGAAAAAGCTTCAACCTGATAAGCTCGAACCCAAATCGGAGAAATGTGTCTTCATAGGATACCCAAAGGAGACTGTTGGGTACACCTTCTATCACAGATCCGAAGGCAAGACATTCGTTGCTAAGAATGGATCATTTCTAGAGAAGGAGTTTCTCTCGAAAGAAGTGAGTGGGAGGAAAGTAGAACTTGACGAGGTAACTGTACCTGCTCCCTTATTGGAAAGTAGTACATCACAGAAACCTGTTTCTGCGACACCTACACCAATTAATGAGGAAGCTAATGATAATGATCATGAAACTTCAGAACAAGATACTACTGAACCCCGTAGATCAACCAGAGTAAGATCCGCGCCAGAGTGGTACGGTAATCCTGTTCTGGAAGTCATGCTACTAGATCATGATGAACCTACAAACTATGAAGAAGCGATGGTGAGCCCAGATTCCGAAAAATGGCTTGAAGCCATGAAATCTGAGATGGGATCCATGTATGAGAACAAAGTATGGACTTTGGTTGACTTGCCCGATGATCGGAAAGCAATTGAGAATAAATGGATCTTCAAGAAGAAGACTGACGCTGACGGTAATATTACTGTCTACAAAGCTCAACTTGTCGCAAAAGGTTTTCGACAAGTTCAAGGGGTTGACTACGATGAGACCTTCTCACCCGTAGCGATGCTTAAGTTTGTCCGAATCATGTTAGCAATTGCCGCATTTTATGATTATGAAATTTGGCAGATGGATGTCAAAACTGCATTCCTGAATGGATTTCTGGAAGAAGAGTTGTATATGATGCAACCGGAAGGTTTTGTCGATCCAAAGGGAGCTAACAAAGTGTGCAAGCTCCAGCGATCCATTTATGGACTAGTGCAAGCCTCTCGGAGTTGGAATAAACGCTTTGATAGTGTGATCAAAGCATTTGGTTTTATATAGACCTTTGGAGAAGCCTGTATTTACAAGAAAGTGAGTGAGAGCTCTGTAGCATTTCTGATATTATATGTGGATGACATATTACTGATTGGAAATGATATAGAATTTTTGGATAGCATAAAGGGATACTTGAATAAGAGTTTTTCAATGAAAGACCTCGGTGAAGCTGCTTACATATTAGGCATAAAGATCTATAGAGATAGATCAAGACGCTTAATTGGACTTTCACAAAGCACATACCTTGACAAGATTTTGAAGAATTTCAAAATGGATCAAGCAAAGAAAGGGTTCTTGCCTGTGTTACAAGGTGTGAAGTTGAGTCAGACTCAATGCCCGACCACTGCAGAAGATAGAGAGAAAATGAAAGATGTTCCCTATGCGTCAGCTATAGGCTCTATCATGTATGCAATGCTGTGTACCAGACCTGATGTGTTCCTTGCTATAAGTCTAGCAGGGAGGTACCAAAGTAATCCAGGAGTGGATCACTGGACAGCGGTCAAGAACATCCTGAAGTACCTGAAAAGGACTAAGGATATGTTTCTCGTATATGGAGGTGACAAAGAGCTCATCGTAAACGGTTACGTTGATGCAAGCTTTGACATTGATCCGGACGATTCTAAATCGCGAACCGGATACATGTTTACATTAAACGGTGGAGCTGTCAGTTGGTGCAGTTCTAAACAGAGCGTCGTGGCGGGATCTACGTGTGAAGTGGATACATAGCTGCTTCGGAAGCAGCGAATGAAGGAGTCTGGATGAAGGAGTTCATATCCGATCTAGGTGTCATACCTAGTGCATCGGGTCCAATGAAAATCTTTTGTGACAATACTGGTGCAATTGCCTTGGCAAAGGAATCCAGATTTCACAAGAGAACCAAGCACATCAAGAGACGCTTCAATTCCATCCGGGATCTAGTCCAGGTGGGAGACATAGAGATTTGCAAGATACATACGGATCTGAATGTAGCAGACCCATTGACTAAGCCTCTTCCACGAGCAAAACATGATCAGCACCAAGGCTCCATGGGTGTTAGAATCATTACTATGTAATCTAGACTATTGACTCTAGTGCAAGTGGGAGACTGAAGGAAATATGCCCTAGAGGCAATAATAAAGTTATTATTTATTTCCTTATATATCATGATAAAAGTTTATTATTCATGCTAGAATTGTATTAACCGGAAACATAATACATGTGTGAATACATAGACAAACAGAGTGTCACTAGTATGCCTCTACTAGACTAGCTTGTTAATCAAAGATGGTTATGTTTCCTAACCGTGGACAAAGAGTTGTCATTTGATTAACAGGATCACATCATTAGATGAATGATCTGATTGACATAACCCATTCCATTAGCTTAGCACCCGATCGTTTAGTATGTTGCTATTGCTTTCTTCATGACTTATACATGTTATGACTATGAGATTATGCAACTCCCGTTTGCCGGGCCAGACGTCACAACGTAACTGGGTGATTATAAAGGAGCTCTACAGGTGTCTCCAAAGGTACATGTTGGGTTGGCGTATTTCGAGATTAGGATTTGTCACTCCGATTGTCGGAGAGGTATCTCTGGGCCCTCTTGGTAATGCACATCACATAAGCCTTGCAAGCATTGCAACTAATGAGTTAGTTGTGAGATGATGTATTACGAAACGAGTAAAGAGACTTGCCGGTAACGAGATTGAACTAGGTATTGGATACCGACGATCGAATCTCGGGCAAGTAACATACCGATGACAAAGGGAACAACGTATGTTGTTATGCGGTCTGACCAATAAAAGATCTTCGTAGAATATGTAGGAGCCAATATGAGCATCCAGGTTCCGCTATTGGTTATTGACCGGAGACATGTCTCGGTCATGTCTACATTGTTCTCGAACCCGTAGGGTCCGCACGCTTAAGGTTACGATGACAGTTATATTATGAGTTTATGCATTTTGATGTACTGAAGGTTGTTCGGAGTCCCGGATGTGATCACGGACATGACGAGGAGTCTCGAAATGGTCGAGACATAAAGATTGATATATCGGAAGCCTATGTTTGGATATCGGAAGTGTTCCGGGTGAAATCGGGATTTCACCGGAGTACCGGGAGGTTACCGGAACCCCCCCGGGAAGTATATGGGCCTCAGTGGGCCTTAGTGGAAGAGAGGACAGTTGGCCAGAGATGGGCCGCGCGCCCCTCCCCCCCCCTTGGTCCGAATAGGACAAGGAGAGGGGGCCGGCCCCCCTTCCTCCTCTCTCTCCTCTTTTCCCCCCTCCGCGAATCCTATTCCGACTAGGAAAGGGGGGAGTCCTACTCCCGGAAGGAGTAGGACTCCTCCTGGCACACCACCTCTTGGCCGGCCAGCCCCCACCCTTTGAGCCTTTATATACGGAGGCACGGGACACCCCTAGAGACACAAGTTGATCCACGTGATCATATTCTTAGTCGTGTGCGGTGCCCCCTTCCACCATAGTCCTCGATAATATTGTAGCGGTGCTTAGGCGAAGCCCTGCGACGGTAGTACATCAAGATCGTCACCACGCCGTCGTGCTGACAGAACTCTTCCCCGACACTTTGCTGGATCGGAGTCTGGGGATCGTCATCGAGCTGAACGTGTTCTAGAACTCGGAGGTGCCGTAGTTTCAGTGCTTGATCGGTCGGGCCGTGAAGACGTACAACTAAATCAACCAAGTTAACACTTCCGTTGTCGATCTACAAGGGTACGTAGATCATACTCTCCCCTCTCGTTGCTATGCATCACCATGATCTTGCATGTGCGTAGGAAATTTTTTGAAATTACTACGTTCCCCAACATAGTGTGTGTGCTTACAGAAAACTACACTACATCGGCTTACCCTAAGCCTATAATCAGAAAGTGTGGATGGATCAACAAGCTCTTTTCTTAGGGAAAACCAAGGAAATACTATGGTTGTAGGGAATATAACAATTGAAAATTGTTTGGACGCCCTCACTATAGAGGATATCGTCCTAAAGTTTGGTCTCTCACTAACAACCACAATGGGGTGTAATAGAATCATGTGAAGAAAATATGCCCTAGAGGCAATAATAAAGTTATTATTTATTTCCTTATATCATGATAAATGTTTATTATTCATGCTAAAATTGTATTAACCGGAAACTTAGTACATGTGTGAATACATAGACAAACAAAGTGTCACTAGTTTGCCTCTACTTGACTAGCTCGCTGAATCAATGATGGTTAAGTTTCCTAACCATAGACATGAGTTGTCATTTGATTAACGGAATCACATCATTATAGAATGATGTGATTGACTTGACCCATCCTTTAGCTTAGCATGATGATCGTTTAGCTTGTTGCTATTGCTTTCTCCATAACTATACATGTTCCTATGACTATGAGATTATGCAACTCCCAAATACCGGAGGAACACTTTGTGTGCTGCCAAACATCACAACGTAACTGGGTGATTCTAAAGGTGCTCTACAGGTGTCTCCGATGGTATTTGTTGAGTTTGCATGGATCAAGATTAGGATTTGTCACTCCGATTGTCAGAGAGGTATCTCTGGGCCCTCTCGGTAATGCACATCACTATAATCCTTGTAAGAAATATGACTAATGAGTTAGTTGCGGGATGATGCGTTATGGAACGAGTAAAGAGACTTGCCGGTAACGAGATTGAACTAGGTATTGAGATACCGACGATCAAATCTCGGGCAAGTAACATACCAATGACAAAGGGAACAACGTATACCGTTATGCGGTTTGACCGATAAAGATCTTCGTAGAATATGTAGGAGCCAATATCAGCATCCAGGTTCCGCTATTGGTTATTGACCGGAGATGAGTCTCGGTCATGTCTACATAGTTCTCGAACCCGTAGGGTCCGCACGCTTAACGTTCGGTGATGATCGGTATTATGAGTTTATGTGATTTGATGTACCGAAGGTAGTTTAGAGTCCCGGATGAGATCAGGGACATGACGAGGAGTCTCGAAATGGTCGAGACGTAAAGATCGATATATTGGACGACTATATTCGGACATCAGAAAGGTTCCGAGTGATTCGTGTATTTTACGGAGTACCTGGAAGTTACGAGAATACAGGGAAGAAGTATTAGGCCTCATGGGCCAAGTGGTAGAAGAGAGGAGGCAGGGCGCACGCCCCCCTAGCCCAAACTGAATTGGACTAGGGGGTCGACCCCCCTTTCCTCCTTTCATCCCTCTCCTTCCTTCTCCCCTTCCCCCTTCCTTTCCTCCTCATAGTAGGAGTAGGAAAGGGGAGTCCTCCTCCTACTAGGAGCAGGACTCCTCCTCCTGGCGCGCCCTACAGGGGCCGGACGGCCTCCTCCCTTGCTCCTTTATATACGGGGGCAGGGGGCACCCTAGAACACACAAGTTGATCATTGATCCCTTAGCCGTGTGCGGTGCCCCCCTCCACCATAATCCACCTCGATCATACCATAGCGGTGCTTAAGCGAAGCCCTGAGTCGGTAGCAACATCATCACCGTCATCATGCCGTCGTGCTGACGGAACTCTCCCGTGAAGCTTTGCTGGATCGGAGTTCATGGGACGTCATCGAGCTGAACGTGTGCTGAACTCGGAGGTGTCATGTGTTCGGTACTTGGATCGGTTGGATCATGAAGATGTTTGACTACATCAACCGCGTTCTCATAACGCTTCCGCTTACGATCTACGAGGGTACATGGAAGATACTCTTCCCTCTCGTTGCTATGCATCACCATGATCTTGCGTGTGCGTAGGATTTTTTTTGAAATTACTACGTTCCCCAATAGTGGCATCCGAGCCAGGTTTATGCGTAGATGTTATATGCACGAATAGAACACAAGTGAGTTGTGGGCGATACAAGTCATACTGCTTACCAGCATGTCATACTTTGGTTCGGCGGTATTGTTGGATGAAACGGCCCAGACCGACATTACGCATACGCTTACGCGGAACTGGTTCTACTGACGTGCTTCGCACATAGGTGGCTGGCGGGTGTCATTTTCTCCAACTTTAGTTGAACCGAGTGTGACTACACCCGGTCCTTGTTGAAGGTTAAAACAACACTAACTTGATGAAATAAGGTTGTGGTTTTGATGCGTAGGTAAGAACAGTTCTTGCTCAGCCCATAGCAGGCACGTAAAACTTGCAACAACAAAGTAGAGGACGTCTAACTTGTTTTTGCATGGCATGTTGTGATGTGATATGGTCAAGACGTGATGAGATATAAGTTGTTGTATGAGATGATCATGTTTTTGTTGAAGTTATCGGCAACTGGTAGAAGCATTATGGTTGTCTCTTTATTGCATAAGATGCAAGCGCCAAATAATTGCTTTACATTATCGCTATGCGATAGCAATAGTTGCAAGAGCAATAGTTGGCGAGACAACCATGTGATGACACGTTGATAGAGATCAAGATAATGGAGATCATGGTGTCATGCCGGTGATGATAGAGATCATGACGGTACTTTGGAGATAGAGATCAAAGGCACAAGATGATCATGGCCATATCATGTCACATATTTTGATTGCATGTGATGTTTATCCTTTATGCATCTTATTCTGCTTGATTGACGGTAGCATTATAAGATGATCTCTCACTACATTTCAAGGTACAAGTGTTCTCCCTGAGTATGCACCGTTGCCAAAGTTCGTCATGCCGAGACACCACGTGATGATCGGGTGTGATAAGCTCTACATTCACATACAACGGGTGCAAGCCAGTTTTGCACACGCAGAAATACTCGGGTTAAACTTGATGAGCCTAGCATATGCAGATATGGCCTTGGAACACTGAGACCGAAAGGTCGAGCGTGAATCATATAGTAGATATGATCAACATAGTGATGTTCACCATTGAAAACTACTCCATCTCACGTGATGATCGGACATGGTTTACTTGATATGGATCACGTGATCACTTAGATGATTAGAGGGATGTCTATCTAAGTGGGAGTTCTTAAGTAATTTGATTAATTGAACTTTAATTTATCATGAACTTAGTCCTGATAGTATTTGCATATCTATGTTGTAGATCAATAGCTTGCGATGTAGCTTCCCGTTTAATTTTGATATGTTCCTAGAGAAAAATAAGTTGAAAGATGATAGTAGCAATGATGCGGACTTGGTCCGTGATCTGAGGATTATCCTCATTGCTGTACAGAAGAATTATGTCCTTGATGCACCGCTAGGTGACAGGCCTATTGCAGGAGCAGATGGACACGTTATGAACGTTTGACAAAGCTCGGTATTGTTGGGGAACGTAGTAATTTCAAAAATTTCCTACGCACACACAGGATCATGGTGATGCATAGCAACGAGAGGGGAGAGTGCCGTCCATGTACCCTCATAGACCGTTAAGCAGAAGCGTTATGACAACGCGGTTGATGTAGTCGTATGTCTTCACGATCAACCGATCCTCAGTACCCAACGTACGTCACCTCCGCGTTCATCACACGTTCAAATCGGTGACGTCCCGCGAACTCACGATCCAGTAGAGCTCGGGGGAGAGTTTCGTCAGCACGACGGCGTGGTGACGATGTTGATTAAGCTACCGTAGCAGGGCTTCACCTAAACACCGCTACAGTTGGACCGAGGTGGATTATGGTGGATGGGGCACCGCACACGGCTGGGAGAGATCTTTGTGATCAACTTGTGTGTCTAGAGGTTCCCCTTGCCCCTGTATATAAAGGAGAAAGGGGGAGGCCGGCCGGCCCTTGTTGGCGCACCTAAGAGGAGGAATCCTCCTCCTAGTAGGAGTAGGATTCCTCCCTTTCCTACTCCTACTAGGAGGGGGAAAGGCAGGGAGAGAAAGAGAAGGAAAGGGGGGCGCCGCCCCCCTTCTCCTAGTCTAATTAAAATAGGGGGAAGGGGCGCGCTGCCTGCCCTAGGCCGGCCCCTCTCTCTTTCACTTATGGCCCAACAAGGCCCATTAGCCCCCGGGAGGTTCCGGTAACCCCTCCGGTACTCCGGTAAAATCCCGATTTCACCCGGAACTATTCCGATGTCCAAATGTAGGCTTCCAATATATCAATCTTTATGTCTCGACCATTTCGAGACTCCTCGTCAAGTCCGTGATCACATCCGGGACTTCGAAGTACCTTCGGTGCATCAAAACATATAAATTCATAAAATCGATCGTCACAGAACTTTAAGCATGCGGACCCTACGGGTTCGAGAACTATGTAGACATGACCGAGACACGTCTCCGATCAATAACCAATAGCAGAACCTGGATGCTCATATTGGTTCCTACATATTCTACGAAGATCTTTATCGGTCAAACCACACAACACTATACGTTGTTCTCTTTGTCATCGGTATGTTACTTGCCCGAGATTCGATCATCGGTATCCAATACCTAGTTCAATCTCGTTACTGGCAAGTCTCTTTACTCATTCTGTAATACATCATCCCATAACTAACTCATTAGTTATCATGCTTGCAAGGCTTATAGTGATGTGCATTACCGAGAGGGCCCAGAGATACCTCTCCGACAATCGGAGTGACAAATCCTAATCTTGATCGATGCCAACTCAACAAGTACCTTTGGAGACACCTATAGAGCACCTTTATAATCACCCAGTTACGTAGTGACGTTTGGTAGCACACAAAGTGTTCCTCCGGTATTCGGGAGTTGCATAATCTCATAGTCATAAGAACATGTATAAGTCATGAAGAAAGCAATAGCAGTAAACAAACGATCAAGTGCTAAGCTAACGGAATGGGTCAAGTCAATCACATCATTCTCCTAATGATGTGATCCCATTGATCAAATAACAACTCATGTCTATGGTTAGGAAACTTAACCATCTTTGATCAATGAGCTAGTCAAGTAGAGGCATACTAGTGACACTATGTTTGTCTATGTATTCACACATGTATTATGTTTCCGATTAATACAATTCTAGCATGAATAATAAACATTTATCTTGAAATAAGGAAATAAATAATAACTTTCTTATTGTCTCTAGGGCATATTTCCTTCAGGTATGATGACTACTTAATAGTTTAGTGCACCATGCTTTACGGCTTAGAACTGGGACTTCAAAAACGTTTTGAATGCCATGAAACATATAATATGTTCTAAGAGTTGAAATTATTATTTCATACTCATGCCCGTATCAATAGGTATGAGACCTCTGACAGTATGTTGCCTACAAGATGGAGGAGAATAGCTCAACCAATGATTATGTGCTCAGATTGTCTGGGTACTACAATTGCTTGAATCAAGTGGGAGTTAATCTTCCAGATAAGATAGTAGTTGATAAAGTTCTCTAGTCACTATCACCAAGTTACTACAACTTAGTGATGAACTATAATATGCAAGGGATGATAAAAACGATCCTCAAGCTCTTCGTGATGCTGAAATCGACGAAGGTAGAAATCAAGAAAAGCATCAAATGTTGATGGTTGACAAAACCACTAGTTTCAAGTAAAAGGTCAAGGGAAAGAAAGGGAACTTCAAGAAGAATGGAAAGCAAGTTTCCACTCCCATGAAGAATCCCAAAGATAGACCCAAGCCTGGAACTGAGTGCTTCTACTGCAAAAGAAATGGTCACTGGAAGTGGAAATGCCCTAGATACTTGGCGGATAAGAAGGATGGCAAAGTAATCAAAAGTATATTTGAAATACATGTTATTGATATGTACTTTACTAGTGTTTATAGCAACCCCTCAGTATTTGATATTGTTTAGTTGCTAAGAGTAGTAACTCGAAACGGGAGTTGCAAAATAAACAGAGACTAGTTAAGGGCGAGGTGATGATGTGAGTTGGAAGTGATTCCAAGGTTGATAAGATCACCATCGCACACTCACTTTACCTTCGGGATTAGTGTTGAAGCTAAAATAAATGTTATTTGGTGTTTGCGTAGAGCATAATATGATTGGATCATGTTTTTTGCAATACGGTTATTCATTTAAGTCAAGGATAATTGTTATTCTATTTACATGAATAAAACCTTCTGAGGTCATACACCCAAGGTGAATGGTTTATTCAATCTCGATCGTAGTAATACACATATTCATAATATTGAATCCAAAAGATGCAAGGTTAATAATGATAGTGCAACTTATATGTGGCACTGCCGTTCAGGTCATATTGGTGTAAAGCGCATGAAGAAACTCCATGCTGATGGGCTTTTGGAATCACTTGATTATGAATCATCTGATGCTTGCGAACCATGCCTCGTGGGCAAGATGACTAAAACTCCGTTCTCCGGAACAATGGAGCAAGCAACTCACTTATTGGAAATAATACATAATGATGTATGCAATCCGATGAGTGTTGAGGCTCACAGCGGGTATCGTTATTTTCTAATCTTCACAGATGATTTGAGAAGATATGGGTATATCTACTTGATGAAACATAAGTCTAAAATATTTGATAAGTTCAAACAATCTTAGAGTGAAGTGGAAAATCATCGTAACAAGAAAATAAAGTTTTCGCGATATGATCGTGGAGGAGAATATTTGAGTTACGAGTTTGGTATTCAGTTGAAACAATGCGGAATAGTTTCGCAACTCACGCCACCTGGAACACGCATAACGGTGTGTCTGAACGTCATAACCGTACTTTATTAGATATGGTGCAATCTATGATGTATCTTACCGATTTATCACTATCGTTTTGGGGTTATGCACTAGAGACAGCTGCATTCACGTTAAATAGGGCACCATCTAAATCCGTTGAGATGACACCATATGAATTGTGGTTTAGCAAGAAACCTAAGATGTTGTTTTTTAAAGTTTGGGGCTATGATGCTTATCTGAAAAAATTTCAACCTGATAAGCTCGAACCCAAATCGGAGAAATGCGTCTTCATAGGATACCCAAAGGAAACTGTTGGGTACACCTTCTATCACAGATCTGAAGGCAAGATATTTGTTGCTAAGAATGGATCCTTTCTAGAGAAGAAGTTTCTCTCGAAAGAAGTGATTGGGAGGAATGTAAAACTTGATGAGGTAATTGTACCTTCTCCCGAATAGGAAAGTAGTTCATCACAGAAATTAGTTCTAGTGATTCCTACACCAATTAGTGAGGAAGTTAATGATTATGATCATGAAACTTCAGATCAAGTTACTACCAAACCTCATAGGTCAACCAAAATATGTTCCACACCAGAGTTGTACAGTAGTCCTATTCTGGAGGTCATGTTACTTGACCATGACGAACCTACGAACTATGAGGAAGCGATGATGAGCCCAGATTCCGCGAAATGGCTTGAGGCCATGAAATCTGAGATGGGATCCATGTATGAGAACAAAGTATGGACTTTGATTGACTTGCCCGATGATCGGTGAGTCATTAAGAATAAATGGATCTTCAAGAGGAAGACGGACGCTGATAGTAATGTTACTATCTACAAAGCTCGAATTGTCGCAAAAATGTTTTCGACAAGTTCAAGGTGTTGACTACGATGAGATTTTCTCACTCGTATCGATGCTTAAAAGTTTGTCTAAATCATGTTAGCAGTTGTCGCATTTTATGAAATTTGGCAAATGGATGTCAAAATTGTATTCCTTCATGGATTTCTTAAAAGAAGAGTTGTATATGATGCAACCAGAAGGTTTTGTCAATCCTAAAGGTGCTAACAAAGTGAGCAAGATCCAGCGATCCATCTATGGACTGGTGCAAGCATCTCGGAAGTTGGAATATATGCTTTGATAAAGTTATCAAAGCATATGGTTTTATGTAGACTTGCGGTGAAGTCTGTATTTACAAGAAAGTGAGTGGGAGCACTACAACATTTCTGATAAGTATATGTGAATGACACATTGTTGATCAGAAATAATGTAGAATTTTCTGGAAAGCATAAAGGCGTGTTTGAAAAGAGTTTTACAAATAATGACCTCAATGAAGCTGCTTACACATTGAGCATCAAGATCTATAGAGATAGATCAAGACGCTTGATAAGATTTTTCAATGAGTACATACCTTACAAGATTTTGTAGTAGTTCAAAATGGAACAATCAAAGAAGGAGTTCTTGCCCATGTTGCAAGGTGTGAAGTTGAGTAAAGACTCAAAACCCGACCACAGTAGAAAATAGAAAGAGAATGAAAAGTCATTCCCTATGCCTCAGTCACAGGTTCTATAAAGTATGCTATGCTGTTTACCAGTCCTATTGTATACCTTAGCATCTTTTTGGAAAGGGAGTACAATAGTGATCTAGGATTGTGTTCATTACCAGATTGTGTTTCTGCATCAGACATTGAAATATCATTTGGATTATCAGGTGGTTCAGCAATAGGTTCACTAGAAGTTTGCACAGTTCTATCATTTTTCTTCTTATTTTTAGAAGAACTAGGAACATCTATATTATTTCTCTGAGAATCTTGCTCGATTCTCTTAGGGTGGCCTTCAGGATACAAAGGTTCCTGAGTCATTCTACCAGTTCTAGTAGCCACTCTAACAGCATAATCATTTTTCTTACTATTCATTTCATCAAGCACTTCTTTTTGAGCTTTAAGTACTTGTTCTACTTGAGTGGTAACCATAGAAGCATGTTTCCTAACAAGTTTAAGTTCACCTTTAATATTAGCCATATAATCACTCAAGCGTCTAATCATATAAGCATTTTCTTTTAATTGTCTACCAAAATAAGCATTGAAGTAATCTTGCTTAAACATAAAGTTATCAAACGCATCCAAGCACTGACTAGCAATTTTAGTAGGAGGGACTTCAGCTTTATCATATCTATTGAGAGAATTTACCTTTACTACCTGTGTCGGGATATCGAGATCAGGAGGTTCTTCAACAAATAAAGAATTGAGATCATATGATTCTTCAACAGGCGGTGAATGAAGACCATGTATTTCTTCAATAGGAGGTAAATTCTTAACATCTTCAGCTTTAATACCTTTTTCTTTCATAGATTTCTTTGCCTCTTGCATATCTTCGGGACTGAGAAATAGAACACCTCTCTTCTTTGGAGTTGGTTTAGGAATAGGCTCAGTAATTGGAGCAGGAGCTGGCTCAGGAGCTGGCTCAGGAGGTGCCCAATTATTTTCATTTTTCAACATATTATTCAATAGAATTTCAGCTTCATCCGGTGTTCTTTCCCTGAAAAGAGAACCAGCACAACTATCCAGGTAATCTCTGGAAGCATCGGTTAGTCCATTATAAAAGATATCAAGTATTTCGGGTTTCTTAAGAGGATGATTAGGCAAAGCATTAAGTAACTTGAGAAGCCTCCCCCAAGCTTGTGGGAGACTCTCTTCTTTAATTTGCACGAAGTTGTATATTTCCCTCAAAGCAGCTTGTTTCTTACGAGCAGGGAAATATTTAGCAGAGAAGTAATAAATCATATCCTGGGGACTACGCACACAACCAGGATCAAGAGAATTAAACCATGTCTTAGCATCACCCTTTAATGAGAACGGAAATATTTTGAGTATATAAAAGTAACGCGATCTCTCATCATTAGTAAACAGGGCAGCTATATCATATAACTTAGTAAGATGTGCCACAACAGTTTCAGATTCATAGACATAAAACGGATCGGATTCAACCAAAGTAATTATATCAGGATCAACAGAGAATTCATAATCCTTATCAGGAACACAAATAGGTGAAGTAGCAAAAGCAGGGTCGGGTTTCATTTTATCTCTAAGTGATTCTTTGTTCCATTTAACTAATAACCTCTTAAGCTCATATCTATCCCTACAAGCTAAAATAGCGGCAGAAGATTCCATATCAAAAAGATAACCCTCAGGAATAACAGGCATATTTTCATCATCACTATCATCATCGTATTTAGATTCAATAATTTCCTTTTCTCTAGCCCTAGCAATTTGTTCATCAAGAAATTCACTAAGGGGCACAATAGTATTAGGCATAGAAGCAGTTTCATCATAAGTATCATGCATAGCAGAAGTGGCATCATCAATAACATGCGACATATCAGAACGAATAGCAGAAGCAGGTGTAGGTGTCGCAAACTTACTCATAACAGAAGGTGAATCAAGTGCAAAGCTAGATGGCAGTTCCTTACCTCCCCTCGTAGTTGAGGGATAGATCTTGGTTTTTGGATCTCTCAAGTTCTTCATAATGATAAGAAGATATAAATCCCAAGTGACTCAAAGAATAGAGCTATGCTCCCCGGCAACGGCGCCAAAAATTTGTCTTAATAACCCACAAGTATAGGGGATCGCAACAGCTTTCGAGGGTAGAGTATTCAACCCAAATTTATTGATTCGACACAAGGGGAGCCAAAGAATATTCTCAAGTATTAACAGCTGAGTTGTCAATTCAACCACACCTGGAAACTTAGTATCTGCAGCAAAGTGTTTAGTAGCAAAGTAATATGATAGTGGTGGTAGCGGCAACAAAAGTAAAGACAGAAAAAGTAATGTTTTTGGTATTTTGTAGTGATTGTAACAGTAGCAGCGGGAAAGTAAATAAGCGAGAACCAGTATATGGAAAACTCGTAGGCACCGGACCAGTGATGGATAATTATGCCGGATGCGGTTCATCATGTAACAGTCATAACATAGGGTGACACAGAACTAGCTCCAATTCATCAATGTAATGTAGGCATGTATTCCGTATATAGTCATACGTGCTTATGGAAAAGAACTTGCATGACATCTTTTGTCCTACCCTCCCGTGGCAGCGGGGTCCTATTGGAAACTAAGGGATATTAAGGCATCCTTTTAATAGAGAACCGGAACAAAGCATTAGCACATAGTGAATACATAAACTCCTCAAACTATGGTCATCACCGGGAGTGGTCCCGATTATTGTCACTTCGGGGTTGCCGGAGCATAACACATAGTAGGTGACTATAGACTTGCAAGATCGGATCAAGAACTCACATATATTCATGAAAACATAATAGGTTCGGATCTGAAATCATGGCACTCGGGCCCTAGTGACAAGCATTAAGCATAGCAAAGTCATACCAACATCAATCTCAGAACATAATGGATACTAGGGATCAAACCCTAACAAAACTAACTCGATTACATGATAAATCTCATCCAACCCATCACCGTCCAGCAAGCCTACGATGCAATTACTCACACACGGCGGTGAGCATCATGAAATTGGTGATGGAGGATGGTTGATGATGACGACGGCGACGAATCCCTCTCTCCGGAGCCCCGAACGGACTCCAGATCAGCCCTCCCGCGAGGTTTTAGGGCTTGGCGGCGGCTCTGTATCGTAAAATGCGATGATTTCTTCTCTCTGATTTTTTCTCTCCGAAAGCAAATATATAGAGTTGGAGTTGGCGTCGGAGGGCATCCAGGGGCCCACGAGGTAGGGGGCGCGCCCTAGGGGGCGCACCCCCCCACCCTTGTGAGAAGGGTGTGGGCCCCCTGGTCTTCATCTTTGGCAAGGATTTTTTATTATTTTTTCTAAGATGTTCCGTGGAGTTTCAGGTCATTCCGAGAATATTTGTTTTCTGCACATAAAACAACACCATGGCAATTCTGCTGAAAACAGCGTCAGTCCGGTTTAGTTCCATTCAAATCATACAAGTTAGAGTCCAAAACAAGGGCAAAAGTGTTTGGAAAAGTAGATACGACGGAGACGTATCAACTCCCCCAAGCTTAAACTCTTGCTTGTCCTCAAGAAATTCAGTTGACAAACTGAAAGAAAGAAAGAAAAACTTTTACAAACTCTGTTTGCTCTTGTTGTTGTAACTATGTCAAACCAGTATTCAAGTTTTCAGTGTAGATCATAACTAACCACATTTGGAATAATTCTCAGGTCTCATAATTACTCATATCAATAGCATAATCAACTAGCAAGTCATAATAATAAATCTCGGATGACAACACTTTCTCAAAACAATCATAGTATGATATAACAAGATGGTATCTCGCTACCCTTTCTGAGACCGCAAAACATAAATGCAGAGCACCTTTAAAGATCAAGGACTGACTAGACATTGTAATTCATGGTAAAAGAGATCCAATTATAGTCATACCCAATATAAATTAACAGTGATGAATGCAAATGACAGTTGTGCTCTCCAGCTAGTGCTTTTTAATAAGAGGGTGATGACTCAACATAAAAGTAAATTGATAGGCCCTTCGCAGAGGGAAGCAGGGATTTGTAGAGGTGCCAGAGCTCGGTTTTGAAATAGAGATAAATTGTATTTTGAGCGATATACTTTCATTGTCAATGTAGCAACTAAGAGATGGCGATATCTTCCATGCTAAACACATTATAGGCGGTTCCCAAACAGAATGGTAAAGTTTATACTCCCCCTCCACCAACAAGCATCAATCCATGGCTTGCTCAAAACAACAAGTGCCTCCAACATACATCAGGTCCCAGGGGGAGTTTTGTTTGCAATTAATTCTGATTTAGTTTGCATAAAGCATGGGACTGGGCATCCCGGTGACCAGCCATTTTCTCATGAGTGAGGAGCGGAGTCCACTCCTCTTGAGAATAACCCGCCTAACACGGAAGATAACGACAACCTTGGTTGATACATGAGCTATTCGAGCATACAAAATAGAATGTTTGTTTGAAGGTTTAGAGTTTGGCACATACAAATTTACTTGGAACGGCAGGTAGATACTGCATATAGGAAGGTATGGTGGACTCATCTGGAATAACTTTGGGGTTTAAGAGATTGGATGCACAAGCAGTATTCCCGCTTAGTACAGGTGAAGGCTAGCAAAAGACTGGGAAGCGACCTACTAGAGAGCGACAACAGCCATGTACATGCATTAAAATTAATAAACATTGGATGCAAGCATGAGTAGGATATAATCCACCATGAACATAAATATCGTGAAGGCTATGTTCATTTGTTTCAACTACATGCGTGAACATGTGCCAAGTCAAGTCACTTAAATCATTCAAAGGAGGATACCACCCCATCATACCACATCATAACCATCTCAATAGCATGTTGGCACACGAGGTAAATCATTATAACTCATAGCTAATCAAGCATGGCACAAGCAACTATGATCTCTAATTGTCATTGCAAACATGTTTATTCATAATAAGCTGAATCAAGAACGAGGGACTCATCATATTTACAAAAACAAAAGAGGTCGAGTTCATACCAGCTTTTCTCATCTTAGTCAGTCCATCATATATCATCATAATTGCCTTCCACTTGCATGACCGAAGGGTGTGAATAATAACAAGAGTGTACGTGCATTGGACTAAGCTGGAATCTGCGAGCATTAAATAAACAGGAGAAGACAAGGCAATATGGGCTCTTGGTTAGATCAACAATAGTGCATATAAGAGTCACTTCAACAATTTAATTATGGTCTTCTCCTACTGACCCCCAAAGAAAAGAAAAGAAATAAAACTATTTACACGGGAAAGCCCCCAACAAGCAAAAGAAGAATGGGAAATATTTTTGGGTTTTCCTTTTAATTATTACTACTACAGTAGAAAAATAAACTACTACTAATTTTTTTGGTTTTTCTTAAGGTTTAGCAAACACACAAGAAGAAAGCGGGAAAAAAGAAAATAAACTAGCATGGATATTACAGTGAAAGAGTATGAGCACCGACATCTAGCAATGAGTGTGTGTGAACATAAATGTAATGTCGGTGAGAAATACGTACTCCCCAAGCTTAGGCTTTTGGCCTAATTTGGTCTATTGCCAGGGATAGCCTGGCAGATACCCGTAAGTGTAGCTGGGGTCGTACTATGATGAGGAAGAAGAAGGCTCCGATTACCACTGGCTGGCAATCATCTCCGGATCCCACTGATAGTTAGACTGCCGTGCAGGATCAAATTGTGGTTCCAGTTCTGGCTCCTCGGCTGGTGCAGGGTTCCGGTAGGCGTGAATAGCCGTCAACGGAACAAGGTGCGTGCCTACAGTCAAATCAAACAAAGAAGGAGCAGGCAGTGTAATAGTCTCAGGGTGATGTTTGTTAAAGAACAATTGATATTTATGCTCTCCTGCCCTATTCTTAACAATAAAATCATGTGCCACCATACTTTTATGATCTAGATAAACATGGGGCAGCACCTTTTCTTCCTTCTCAGCATGCCTAATAGGTATGTTAAAATGTGCAGCTAGGCGTGTAGCATAGATGCCTCCAAAGATGGGACCCTTAGTACGGTTCATACTTAACCGTCTAGCAATAATACTGCCCATACTAAAAGTGTTATCACTGTATAAACCGTGGTGCAGAATAATTATATCAGGGATACTAAGGTTTCCACAGTTTCCACGTCCAATTAAATAACGACTAGCAAATAATGCAAAGTAATGTAAAACAGGAAAATGTATGCTAGTGATCCGTGCATCGGAAACCTTCCTAGTTTCTCCTACAATGATAGTATCAATAAACCCAGCCACATCATCATAATGTGGTTCTTCTGTCTTGCCCTCAAAAGGGACTAAACAAATCCGACAGAAATCATAAAGTGACATCTCCTTATGCTCATCATATAAATGAAACTCCACCGTAGGTGGTGAGTTCCTAGAATGAAAATGAAAGTTTTGCACAGAAGTATTTGTGAGTAAGAGATACTGATCGCATTGGTCATGGAGGAAAGTGGTGAGGCCTGCATTGTGAGCCAATTCATGAAAATCTTCATAAATATCGGTTGCTCTCAAGAAATCATCAGAAGGCCATTCACACGCCCGAATCTCCGCGGTGCGTGGCAAATTATACTTAGGCTTCGGTGCCTTTTCCTTCGAGCTTTGACTCGATGAGCCCCTCAAGAATCTCCTCATTATTTTTCTGAAATAATCTGAAATTTTTAGTAACTTCAAACAAAAATGAACCAACTTCAATAATATTGATAGCAACTACCCCTACAAGTGCCTAGAGCCTAAATCAAGCATTAGAACTACTTGGAACCATATAAATTTGACATGCAAGCTCAAGAACATGGTCACCTATGCAGCACAAATTTGCAAAGAATAAAGCACTAGAACAAAAACTAATTTGACCAATGGAGGAGTCACATACCAAGGAACAATCTCCCCAAGCAGTTTTGTGAGAGGTGCTTTAAGCAAGGAGATCGAAAATCACAGCAAAAGTGGCTGGAACTTGTGCTTGAGTTGGTTTTTCGGGTTTGTGTGAGACAGAGGAAGAAGATGGGTGCTGGGATAAGTGGAGGAGGGCCACCATGGGCCCACGAGGCAGGGGGCGCCCTAGAGGGGGGGGCGCCCACCACCCTCGTGGCCAGGTGGCAGCTCCTCCCGTGGTAATTTTTGCACAGTAAATCCTCAAATATTCCTGAAAAAATCATATTAAATTAGCATGGCATTCTGAGGACTTCTATTTTTGGGATATTTTTATATTGCACGGATAAGTCAGGAAACAGACAGAAAAATACTATTTTTACTTTATTTAATATAAACAACAGAAAGTAAAAGTGGAGTATAGAAGGTTGTGCTTCTAGTTTCATCCATCTCATGCTCATAAAAAAGAATCCACTAACAAGGTTGATCAAGTCTTGTTAACAAACTCATTCCGATAATCATGAAACAGGAGAAATTTCGAATAACACTAGGTTACCTCAACGGGGATATACACATCCCCAATAATAAGTATATCATATTTCTTCTTGATAGTAGGAAGAGGAAATTCAAAACCTCCAATTATAATCGATGGAATTTTCCCAATAGAATTGATACTATGAACTTGAGGTTGTTTCCTCAGAAAGTGTACCATATGCTCATTAGCATTAACATGAAAAGTGACATTGCCTTTGTTGCAGACAATAACAGCCCCTGCAGTATTAAGAAAAGGTCTTCCAAGAATAATAGACATACTATCATCCTCGGGTATATCAAGAATAACAAAGTCCGTTAAAATAGTAACGTTTGCAACCACAACAGGCACATCCTCACAGATACCGACAGGTATAGCAGTTGATTTATCAGCCATTTGCAAAGATATTTCAGTAGGTGTCATCTTATTCAAGTCAAGTCTGCGATATAAAGAGAGAGAGGCATAACACTAACACCGGCTCCAAGATCACATAAAGGAGTTTTAATATAATTTCTTTTAATGGAGCAAGGTATAGTAGGTACTCCGGGGTCTCCAAGTTTCTTTGGTATTCCACCCTTAAAAGTATAATTAGCAAGAATGGTGGAAATTTCGGCTTCCGGTATCTTTCTTTTATTAGTAATGATATCCTTCACATATTTAGCATAAGGATTTGTTTTGAGCACATCAGTTAATCTCATACGCAAAAAGATAGGCCTAATCATTTCAGCAAAGCGCTCAAAATCCTCATCATCCTTTTTGTTGGATGGTTTCAGAGGAAAAGGCATGGGTTTCTGAACCCAAGGTTCCCTTTATTTACCATGTTTCCTAGCAACAAAGTCTCTTTTATCATAACGTTGATTCTTTGATTGTGGGTTATCAAGATCAACAGCAGGTTCAATTTCTACATCATTATCATTACTAGGTTGAGCATCATCATGAACATCATTATTAATATTTTCATTAGGTTCATGTTCATTACCAGATTGTGTTTCAGCATAAGACATAGAAATATCATTTGGATTATCAGGTGGTTCAGCAATAGGTTCACTAGAAGTTTGCACAGTTCTATCATTTTTCTTCTTCTTTTTAGAAGAACTAGGAATATCAATATTATTTCTCTGAGAATCTTGCTCAATTCTCTTAGGGTGGCCTTCAGGATACAAAGGTTCCCGAGTCATTCTACCAGTTCTAGTAGCCACTCTAACAACATAATCATTTTTCTTACTATTCATTTCATCAAGCACTTCTTTTTGAGCTTTAAGTACTTGTTCTACTTGAGTGGTAACCATAGAAGCATGTTTGCTAACAAGTTTAAGTTCACCTTTAATATTAGCCATATAATCACCCAAGCATCTAATCATATAAGCATTTTCTTTTAATTGTCTACCAAAATAAGCATTGAAGTCGTCTTGCTTACACATAAAGTTATCAAACTCATCCAAGCACTGACTAGCAATTTTAGTAGGAGGGACTTCAGCTTTATCATACCTATAGAGAGAATTTACCTTTACTACCTGTGTCGGGATATCGAGATCAGGAGGTTCTTCAACAAATAAAGAATTGAGATCATATGTTTCTTCAACAGGCGGTGAATGAAGACCATGTATTTCTTCAATAGGAGGTAAATTCTTAACATCTTCAGCTTTAATACCTTTTTCTTTCATAGATTTCTTTGCCTCTTGCATATCTTCGGGACTGAGAAATAGAACACCTCTCTTCTTCGGAGTTGGTTTAGGAATAGGCTCAGTAATTGGAGCAGGAGCTGGCTCAGGAGCTGGCTCAGGAGGTGCCCAATTATTTTCATTTTTCAACATATTATTCAATAGAATTTCAGCTTCATCCGGTGTTCTTTCCCTGAAAAGAGAACCAGCACAACTATCCAGGTAATCTCTGGAAGCATCGGTTAGTCCATTATAAAAGATATCAAGTACTTCGGGTTTCTTAAGAGGATGATCAGGCAAAGCATTAAGTAACTTGAGAAGCCTGCCCCAAGCTTGTGGGAGACTCTCTTCTTTAATTTGCACGAAGTTGTATATTTCCCTCAAAGCAGCTTGTTTCTTATGAGCAAGGAAATATTTAGCAGAGAAGTAATAAATCATATCCTGGGGACTATGCACACAACTAGGATCAAGAGAATTAAACCATGTCTTAGCATCACCCTTTAATGAGAACGGAAATATTTTGAGTATATAAAAGTAACGCGATCTCTCATCATTAGTAAACAGGGCAGCTATATCATTTAACTTAGTAAGATGTGCCACAATAGTTCCAGATTCATAGCCATAAAACGGATCGGATTCAACCAAAGTAATTATATCAAGATCAACAGAGAATTCATAATCCTTATCAGGAACACAAATAGGTGAAATAGCAAAAGCATGGTTGGGTTTCATTTTATCTCTAAGTGATTCTTTGTTCCATTTAACTAATAACCTCTTAAGCTCATATCTATCCCTACAAGCTAAAATAGCGGCAGAAGATTCCATATCAAAAAGATAACCCTTAGGAATAACAGGCATATTTTCATCATCACTATCATCATCGTATTCAGATTCAATAATTTCCTTTTCTCTAGCCCTAGCAATTTGTTCATCAAGAAATTCACCAAGGGGCACAGTAGTATCAGGCATAGAAGCAGTTTCATCATAAGTATCATGCATAGCAAAAGTGGCATCATCAATAACATGCGACATATCAGAATGAATAGCAGAAGCAGGTGTAGGTGTCGCAAACTTACTCATAACAGAAAGTGAATCAAGTGCAGAGCTAGATGGCAGTTCCTTACCTCCCCTCGTAGTTGGGGGATAGATCTTGGTTTTTGGATCTCTCAAGTTCTTCATAATGATAAGAAGATATAAATCCCAAGTGACTCAAAGAATAGAGCTATGCTCCCCGGCAACGGCGCCAAAAATTTGTCTTAATAACCCACAAGTATAGGGGATTGCAACAGCTTTCGAGGGTAGAGTATTCAACCCAAATTTATTGATTCGACACAAGGGGAGCCAAAGAATATTCTCAAGTATTAACAGCTGAGTTGTCAATTCAACCACACCTGGAAACTTAGTATCTGCAGCAAAGTGTTTAGTAGCAAAGTAATATGATAGTGGTGGTAGCGGCAACAAAAGTAAAGACAGAAAAAGTAATGTTTTTGGTATTTTGTAGTGATTGTAACAGTAGCAGCGGGAAAGTAAATAAGCGAGAACCAGTATATGGAAAACTCGTAGGCACCGGACCAGTGATGGATAATTATGCCGGATGCGGTTCATCATGTAACAGTCATAACATAGGGTGACACAGAACTAGCTCTAATTCATCAATGTAATGTATGCATGTATTCCGTATATAGTCATACGTGCTTATGGAAAAGAACTTGCATGACATCTTTTGTCCTACCCTCCCGTGGCAGCGGGGTCCTATTGGAAACTAAGGGATATTAAGGCCTCCTTTTAATAGAGAACCGGAACAAAGCATTAGCACATAGTGAATACATAAACTCCTCAAACTATGGTCATCACCGGGAGTGGTCCCGATTATTGTCACTTCGGGGTTGCCGGAGCATAACACATAGTAGGTGACTATAGACTTGCAAGATCGGATCAAGAACTCACATATATTCATGAAAACATAATAGGTTCGGATCTGAAATCATGGCACTCGGGCCCTAGTGACAAGCATTAAGCATAGCAAAGTCATACCAACATCAATCTCAGAACATAATGGATACTAGGGATCAAACCAGAACAAAACTAACTCGATTACATGATAAATCTCATCCAACCCATCACCGTCCAGCAAGCCTACGATGCAATTACTCACACACGGCGGTGAGCATCATGAAATTGGTGATGGAGGATGGTTGATGATGACGACGGCGACGAATCCCCCTCTCCGGAGCCCCGAACGGACTCCAGGTCAGCCCTCCCGAGAGGTTTTAGGTCTTGGCGGTGGCTCCATATCGTAAAACGCGATGATTTCTTCTCTTTGATTTTTCTCTCTCCGAAAGCAAATATATAGAGTTGGAGTTGGCGTCGGAGGGCATCCAGGGGCCCACGAGGTAGGGGGCGCGCCCTAGGGGGGGCGCCCCCCACCCTCGTGAGAAGGGTGTGGGCCCCCTGGTCTTCATCTTTGGTGAGGATTTTTTATTATTTTTTCTAAGATGTTCCATGGAGTTTCAGGTCATTCCGAGAATATTTGTTTTCTGCACATAAAACAACACCATGGCAATTCTGCTGAAAACAGCGTCAGTCCTGGTTAGTTCCATTCAAATCATACAAGTTGGAGTCCAAAATAAAGGCAAAAGTGTTTGGAAAAGTAGATACGACGGAGACGTATCAACTCCCCCAAGCTTAAACCCTTGCCTGTCCTCAAGCAATTCAGTTGACAAACTGAAAGAAAGAAAGAAAAACTTTTACAAACTCTGTTTGCTCTTGTTGTTGTTGTAACTATGTCAAGCCAGTATTCAAGTTTTCAGCATAGATCATAACTAACCACATTTGCAATAATTCTCAGTTCTCATAATTACTCATATCAATAGCATAATCAACTAGCAAGTCATAATAATAAATCTCGGATGACAACACTTTCTCAAAACAATCATAGTATGATATAACAAGATGGTATCTCACTAGCCCTTTCTGAGACCGCAAAACATAAATGCAGAGCACCTTTAAAGATCAAGGACTGACTAGACATTGTAATTCATGGTAAAAGAGATCCAATCATAGTCATACCCAATATAAATTAACAGTGATGAATGCAAATGACAGCTGTGCTCTCCAGCTAGTGATTTTTAATAAGAGGGTGATGACTCAACATAAAAGTAAATGGATAGGCCCTTCGCAGAGGGAAGCAGCGATTTGTAGAGGTGACAGAGCTCAGTTTTGAAATAGAGATAAATTGTATTTTGAGCGGTATACTTTCATTGTCAACGTAGCAACTAAGAGATGGTGATATCTTCCATGCTAAACACATTATAGGCGGTTCCCAAACAGAATGGTAAAGTTTATACTCCTCCTCCACCAGCAAGCATCAATCCATGGCTTGCTCGAAGCAACGAGTGCCTCCAACATACATCAGGTCCCAGGGGGAGTTTTTTTTGCAATTAATTTTGATTTAGTTTGCATAAAGCATGGCACTGGGCCTCCCGGTGACCAGCCATTTTCTCGTGACTGAGGAGCGGAGTCCACTCCTCTTGAGAATAACCCGCCTAACACGGAAGATAAGGACAACCTTGGTTGATACACGAGCTATTCGAGCATACAAAACAGAATGTTTATTTGAAGGTTTAGAGTTTGGCACATACAAATTTACTTGGAACGGCAGGTAGATACCGCATATGGGAAGGTATGGTGGACTCATCTGGAATAACTTTGGGGTTTAAGAGATTGGATACACAAGCAGTATTCCCGCTTAGTACAGGTGAAGGCTAGCAAAAGACTGGGAAGCGACCAACTAGAGAGCGACAACAACCATGCACATGCACTAAAATTAATAAACATTGGATGCAAGCATGAGTAGGATATAATCCACCATGAACATAAATATCGTGAAGGCTATGTTGATTTGTTTCAACTACATGTGTGAACATGTGCCAAGTCAGGTCACTTAAATCATTCAAAGGAGGATACCACCCCATCATACCACATCATAACCATCTCAATAGCATGTTGGCACACGAGGTAAATCATTATAACTCATAGCTAATCAAGCATGGCATGAGCAACTATGATCTCTAATTGTCATTGCAAACATGTTTATTCATAATAAGCTAAATCAAGAACGAGGGACTCGTCATATTTACAAAAACAAAAGAGGTCGATTTCATACCAGCTTTTCTCATCTCAGTCAGTCCATCATATATCATCATAATTGCCTTTCACTTGCACGACCGAACGGTGTGAATAATAACAAGAGTGTACGTGCATTGGACTAAGCTGGAATCTGCGAGCATTCAATAAATAGGAGAAGACAAGGCAATATGGGCTCTTGGTTAGATCAACAATAGTGCATATAAGAGCCACTTCAACAATTTAATTATGGTCTTCTCCTACTGACCCCAAAGAAAAGAAATAAAACTATTTACACGGGAAAGCTCCCAACAAGCAAAAGAAGAACGGGAAATATTTTTGGGTTTTCCTTTTAATTATTACTACTACAGCAGAAAAATAAACTACTACTAATTTTTTTGGTTTTTCTTAAGGTTTAGCAAACACACAAGAAGAAAGCGGAAAAAAAAGAAAATAAACTAGCATGGATATTACAGTGAAAGACTATGAGCACCGACATCTAGCAATGAGTGTGTGTGAACATAAATGTAATGTCGGTGAGAAATACATACTCCCCCAAGCTTAGGCTTTTGTCCTAAGTTGGTCTATTGCCAGGGATAGCCTGGAGGATACCCGTAAGTGTAGCTGGGGTCGTACTGTGATGAGGAAGAAGAAGGCTCCGATTGCCACTGGCTGGCAATCATCTCCGGATCCCACTGATAGTTAGACTGCCGTGCAGGATCAAATTGTGGTTCCGGTTCTGGCTCCTCGGCTGGTGCAGGGTTCCGGTAGGCGTGAATAGCCGTCAACGGAACAAGGTGCGTGCCTACAGTCAAATCAAACAAAGAAGGAGCAGGCATGGTAATAGTCTCTGGGTGATGTTTGTTAAAGAACAATTGATATTTAAGCTCTCCTGCCCTATTCTTAACAATAAAATCATGTGCCACCATACTTTTATGATCTAGATAAACACGGGGCAGCACCTTTTCTTCCTTCTCAGCATGCCTAATAGGTATGTTAAAATGTGCAGCTAGGCGTGTAGCATAGATGCCTTCAAAGATGGGACCCTTAGTACGGTTCATACTTAACCGTCTAGCAATAATACCACCCATACTAAAAGTGTTATCACTATATAAACCGTGGTGCAGAATAATTATATCAGGGATACTAAGGTTTCCACAGTTTCCGCGTCCAATTAAACAACGACTAGCAAATAATGCAAAGTAACGTAAAACAGGAAAATGTATGATAGTGATTCGTGCATCGGAAACATAACACATAGTAGGTGACTATAGACTTGCAAGATCGGATCAAGAACTCACATATATTCATGAAAACATAATAGGTTCAGATCTGAAATCATGGCACTCAGGCCCTAGTGACAAGCATTAAGCATAGCAAAGTCATAGCACTATCAATCTCAGAACATAATGAATACTAGGGATCAAACCCTAACAAAACTAACTCGATTACATGATAAATCTCATCCAACCCATCACCGTCCAGTAAGCTTACGATGCAATTACTCACGCACGGCGGTGAGCATCATGAAATTGGTGATGGAGGATGGTTGATGATGACGACGGCGATGAATCCCCCTCTCCGGAGCCCCGAACGGACTCCAGATCAGCCCTCCCGAGAGGTTTTAGGGCTTGGCGGCTGCTCCGTATCGTAAAACGCGATGATTTCTTCTCTCTGATTTTTTTCTCTCCGAAAGCAAATATATAGAGTTGGAGTTGGCGTCGGAGGGCATCCAGGGGGCCCACGAGGTAGGGGGGCGCCCCCCCACCCTCGTGAGAAGGGTGTGGGCCCCCTGGTCTTCATCTTTGGCGAGGATTTTTTATTATTTTTTCTAAGATGTTCTGTGGAGTTTCAGGTCATTCCGAGAATATTTGTTTTTTGCACATAAAACAACACCATGACAATTCTGCTGAAAACAGCGTCAGTCCGGGTTAGTTCCATTCAAATCATACAAGTTAGAGTCCAAAACAAGGGCAAAAGTGTTTGGAAAAGTAGATACGACGGTGACGTATCACTCTACAGGTGTCTCCGATGGTATTTGTTGAGTTGGCATGGATCAAGATTAGAATTTGTCACTCCGATTGTCGGAGAGGTATCTCTGGGCCCTCTCGGTAATGCACATCACTATAAGCCTTGCAAGCAATGTGACTAATGAGTTAGTTGAGGGATGATGGATTATGGAACGAGTAAAGAGACTTGCCGGTAACGAGATTGAACTAGGTATTGAGATACCGACGATCGAATCTCGGGCAAGTAACATACCGATGACAAAGGGAACAACGTATACCGTTATGCAGTTTGACCGATAAAGATCTTCATAGAATATGTAGGAGCCAATATGAGCATCCAGGTTCCGCTATTGGTTATTGACCGGAGATAAGTCTCGGTCATGTCTACATAGTTCTCGAACCCGTAGGGTCCGCACGCTTAACGTTCGGTGACGATCGGTATTATGAGTTTATGTGATTTGATGCACCGAAGGTAGTTCGGAGTCCCGGATGAGATCGGGGACATGACGAAGTGTCTCGAAATGGTCGAGACGTAAAGATCGATATATTGAACGACTATATTCGAACATCGGAAAGGTTCCGAGTGATTTGGGTATTTTTCGGAGTACCGGGGAGTTACGGGAATACATGGAAGAAGTATCGGGCCTCATGGGCCAAGTGGTGGAAGAGAGGAGGCAGGGTGCACGCCCCCCTAGCCCAAACCGAATTGGACTAGGGGCCGGCCCCCTTTCCTCCTTTCCTCCCTCTCCTTCGTTCTCCCCTTCCCCCTTCCTTTCCTCCTCCTAATAGGAGTAGGAAAAGGGAGTCCTACTCCTACTAGGAGGAGGACTCCTCCTCCTCCTGGCGCGCCCTACAGGGACCGGCCGGCCTTCCCCTTGCTCCTTTATATACGGGGGCAAGCGGCACCCTAGAACACACAAGTTGATCATTGATCCCTTAGCCGTGTGCAGTGCCCTCCTCCACCATAATCCACCTCGATCATATCGTAGTGGTGCTTAGGCGAAGTCCTGCTTCGGTAGCAACATCATCACCGTCATCATGCCGTCGTGCTGATGGAACTCTCCCGTGAAGCTCTGCTGGATCGGAGTTCGTGGGACGTCATCGAGCTGAACGTGTGCTGAACTCGGAGGTGCCATGCGTTCGGTACTTGGATCGGTTGGACCGTGAAGACGTTTGACTACATCAACCGTGTTCTAATAACGCTTCCGCTTACGGTCTACGAGGGTACGTGGACGATACTCTTCCCCCTCGTTGCTATGCATCACCATGATCTTGCGTGTGCATAGGAATTTTTTTTAAAATTAGTACGTTCCCCAACATCATTGTCAATTCTGATAATATGAAGATCATCACAATTATGAAAAAAGGTGTCCGATCAGCAGGTGGAACAACTACAACTGCTATATTTTATGATTGCTATCATATAGCTTGTAATTTTGTGCAAATATGCTTTGATCACTACTTTAGAGAAGCTAATTCAGTAGCCCGTTCTCTGTCTAAAATTGCTAAGTTTTCAACCTGTAATGAGTGGTTAGAAGAGGCTCCAAGTGAGCTAGTTCCCCTCTTGCTAGTTGTTTTAACATTGATTAACAATAAATAAGAGGGGTCCAATTGTCAAAACAAAACTCATACGACTACTAAATAGGTTGATCGCAACCATGAGTTGAGCATTTCATGTGTACAACATATATGCCCGCATCTAATTACTTTCCCTTTTGCATGACCGGTGCTAAATTAAGTCTTCTCAAGCTATTAAGCTACATGAAAGATCTCACAATGCAGGCGTTAGTTCCTGTAAAACTAATGCGAAGTGTGGCTTCTGCAGTTGTCACTTGTGAGTAAAAAGTTAAGCAAATACCAGCACACGAAGGTAATGAACAAACAAAGGGTGCAGCCAGCCAAGGATTTCATTCGACAATTGAATGTGGTTGAATCACTTGGGCCTCCACTTATCTTGCAGTCAGTGAGGAAATAGATTGGCGAGTACACAAAAGATTCCAGTTGGGCCTCCCACTTGAACATAATATGACAAATTAGTAGGAGTGCACAAATGAAATCATCATTTCTGCATGATTTCATGATACAACGATGCTTGATGGAAGGTCAAAGGCATGGACTCATCTTGTCACTAAGAACTGCTGATCAATGTATGTCGGATTTAGGGGTGAAACTATCGGGTGATATCGCCAATTTGGAGAAAACCAGAGACGGTGCAACTATCCGATCTCCAACGGCGCAAGGTCGATTTTCCTTTTAGGACTCGACACCGATCAATACAGCCAGATTCGCTGGGATAAAAACTCCTTTAGACCGGGCTAAAAACAAACATGATCTGGTTACAACGCATAGCTGGAATTCCATAGGAAATCATGATGGGCTTAGAAGCCCCAAATTATTGGGATTTGGTCGGCCCACACGGCCGAGCCTATTTCCCACGCATTTCTACATATACATACACGGGCGTGCCTATACCGCTTAAAGCGAGTTGGAAGGTGCCCTTGTCTCAGCGTTCATACATCGTCCAGGCAGCCCACCTCTCGTGACCAGTAGCAACCCACATCAAAACACATCTATCAAAAAATGTTAATCATGTATTTGGAAAATGTTAGAGTGTGTATATAAAATGTTCCTGAAATATACCAAAAATATACAATGTTTAAGAAAGAATAAAAATTATAAAAAATATGATTTAGAAAATGTTAATCATGTATTTGAATCATGTTGAATGTTTATTTAAAAAATGTTCCTGACATATAAAAATTTTACAATGTGTATGGAAAAAGTAGAGGTAAAAATACATGTTAAAAATGTTAATCATGTATTTAGGAAATATTAAACATCTATACAAAATGTACTTAATGTATACAAAAAATATATAATGTGTATGGAAAAAAGTTGACATCAAAAGGATATATATGAAGGAAAATTTAATCATGTATTTGACACATTTTTTCATGTATTTGAATAAACATTAAACGTATATAGAAAATGTTGCTGTTGTATAAGGAAAGACAAAAAATTCGATGAAAGCAGAACAAGATACAAAGTAAAATGAAGAACATCAATGAAAATAAAAAAAGAAACAAAGGCAATGAAAGAAAAAAGAAATAGAAAAAAACCAGGGCAAAAGAATGTAAAATAATGACAGCCAAGAAAGAAACTGAAGAACCCCAGAGGAAACCTATGAAAACCAAGCAAGAAAGAAATAAAGGGAAAAACTGTCAACCCAAAAAAAGTGAAAACCAAAGAAAAGCATAGAAAAAGAAAAACAAGCGAAAACTAGTAAATTAATGAAGAAAACAGATCAAAAAGCAAAGAAACCTAGAGAGAAAACCAAGCTCGGTGAAGAAACAGAAAAAATGAAAAAGAGAAAAAAAAAACGAAGTGAAAGAGTGAATCGAACGCAGTCAGCGACAACAAGGAATGACCGAACGCACGAAACAGGGCTAGCCAAGTACTGTAGCGTGCAGATAAAATCATCAGTCGCGGGGAGCATATGTCTCGCCTCGCTATAAGCGATATATAGGTCCCACGATTCGTATATAGCTGCGCGCCTAGGCAAATCGCTTAGGGACCTCCTACTTGGCGCATACAACGCCAGGGAACAAGCGAATGCGCACCCTCTTGGGCCCGCCCATGTGCGGGACGGGAAAAGAGGGAAGTACCTTTTGTTTTTCTTGCTTTTTCCTGTTTTAACATTTTCCCTTTTCAAAAATAATTCCGAATTTTAAAAAAGTTGAAAATTGTGAAATGTTCATGAATTCAAAAATTGTCATGATTTGAAAAAAAATGTTTGGGAAATGATAAATGATCACAGATTAAAAAATGTTCACCGAATTAAAAAACAGTTCTTGAATTCAAATAATTTTCTTGATTTCAGAAGAATGAATTTTTTTAAATTTTAATGAACATTTTTTTATTTTTATGAACACTTTTTTTTGAGAAATTTCTAATAATAATGAGCATTTGTTTTGTATTTGATGAACACAATTTGAACTCAATGAACATGTTTTAACTTGATGAACAAAATCTGTATTTAAGAATATTTTTTAAAAAAATGGATCAACAAATTTTGAATTCAACGAACATATTTTGAGTTTGATGAACATTTTCTGAAAATCTATGAACAAAATTTGAAATTTGATGAACATTTTTATAATTCGATGAACCAATCCTGAATTTTGTTGACCATTTTTAAAATCTATGAACAAAATTTGAATTACTTCAAAAAATTCCTTGATGAACATTTTTTGAATTTGGTAAATAAAAAATGTCATGAATTTGAAAAGCAAATTCGTAAAAAGTATGCTATTTCAAAAAATATTAACGATTTCAAAAATTGTTCACAATTTGCAAAAATATTCACGAATTCGAAAGATATTTGCAAATTCGAAACGCAAAATATAACAGAAAATATTCACAAATTTAAATGGTTTTCGCAAATTAAAAAATGATCATAAAATGAAAAATAAAAACAGAAAAAAAGAAAACAAAACAGAAAAGGGGCCGAAAGTAAAAATAAAATAGTAAAAAAGAAAAAGATAGAAGAAAACAAAAAACGGTGCAGGAAAGGTTCTTCCTGAACATTCCCAAAACTGGTTGGGGTGAATCCCAAAAATGGACCGTCCCATAGAAACTCCAGTGCGCGGGGGAGTGCGCGTGCGGGGACCCGCTTGCCGAATAGGAGTCACCTCTCGCTTATAGCGAGATCTAGGTTGTGCTAACGTCAAACGTCTCCCTTAATGCTGCTGCCGAACGCGCGGGGTGGCCTTAGGCCACTGATGATTTTTTTATTCAGTTTTTTCATGTATGTTGATTCTGTTTTTTGCTCTAATTTTTATTTTTTAAAATTTCCAAATATTCTAAATAGATATACTACAAAAAAAGTTTACATAAATATTTGAATTTTTTTATCTAAGCATTTGAAAAAATCTGTATGGAGGAAATCTTTTGATGAAAAATGTATACAAAAGATATACAATGCGTATGAAAAAAGTTGATCATGTATTTAGAAAAAATAAAGAAGGCATTTGAAATTTTTTAATGTGTATAATTTTTTGTCATGTATACAGAAGATAAATACACCACAAAAATAATGTGTATAAAATACGTTGATAGTGTATTTAACAAATATTAAAAGTATTTAAAAAGTGTTCCTAGTGTATGCAAAAAATGTATATTGTGTGTGAAAAAATGTTTATTGTCAGAAAAAATATTCTTGTTGTATGAAAAAATACACGTGTAATGCTTTTGAATATTTATTAAGAAATGTCAATCTTGTATGTCAAAATTTTTTAATTAGTATAAAAAATATCTATTAGATATACATATCTATGGAAGAAAGTTGAGATAAAAAATAGTTTTCAAATAATTATTCAAAAGCATTAGACGTGTATTTTTTTAATGATGTATGCTAAAAAAGTTTAACATGTGTCGAACAAAGAGGAAAACGATGAAAATGAAAAAGAAACAAAGAAAAATGAAGAAATTCCATAAAAGCCAAAAAACTACAGAATACCACTGCAAAAGAGTGAAAACCAAAAAAAAAGAAAGAAAGAAAGAAAGAAAGAAAACTGCTGAAAACTATCAAAGAAACAAAAAACAAAACAAATAAAAAACCAAATAGAAAAGGAAACAATAAAACAAGGAAGAAATAAAAGAAAACAACAGAGGAAAACCAGAGAGAAAAACAATGCAAAAAAGGAAAAACTGAGGAAGAAAGAAAAGAAAAACAAAACAAGAAAACCAAAGAAAAATCAGCGTAAAAATAAAAATAAAAATGGTAAATCAAACAAAAACTGGTAAGATGAACAAGAGAGAAGAAAATCGTAAAGAAACTAAGAAAAGCAAAAAGAAAAAAAGGAAAGGACAGAAAAAAGGAAAAGATAAGAAAGAAACCCCTAAAGAAAATTGGACTACACACAACGAGCAAGTAGCGATTTTTTTAAGGAGAATACAACACTTTCTTTCATTCAATAATGTTTGAACGGATAATGTGATCCGATGGATCAATAAGCCACACATGTCTACCAATACAAAGTGTAGTAGATGATCTAGCTAATCTGTGTGCCTCATCATTACTTTTTTTGCGAGATCAAAAGGGTCTTATTCCATCATGGTAGGGCTACAATCATTTGGGAAGAGATCCTCAATACATGAGAGTCCGCTGCCGAGCCACACGGTCATAGCTCGCTCAGAGCGACTATACCTCGCCAAGCAATCTGCAACACTATTTTGAGACCTATAAAGTTTGTGCGGAATAAACACCCTATCAATCATAAGGGACTTAATTTCGGCTACTAAGTGACCAAACTCGCAACTATGCAATGTGCGAGTAGCGAATGATCGAACCAGTACAGTGAACGATCGAACAACTACGTGGGGTGAAGATCCTTCAGGCAAGGGGAGCGTCAATCCGAAAGTGCATTTCTGCTCCCGAGCTCATTTGAGCTCGGTGAATAGTAAAATAAAAAAAAATCAAAAAATTTCAATTTTTTTGGGAGAAACATTGACAAAAGTTCTAAGTGCTTGCAAAAATTCATCATGAAATTACATTCCTGTAAAGCGTGGCAAAAAAAACAAATTCAGTGCTCCAAAATGCTTTTGAAAGTAGCTTTTTCAGAGTACTGATTTTGTTTTTTTGCCACGCCTTCTAGAAATGTGATTTCATGGCGAATTTTTGCAAGCACTTAGAACTTTTGTCAATGTTTCTCCCAAAAAAAATTTGGATTTGTTTTTAAAATTTTTTGATTTAGTTTTGATTTTACTGTTCACCCGAGCTCATTTGAGCTCGGGTGCAGAAACTCCGCGTCCGCGTCAATCTCACTATAAGCGAGATATAGGTCTTGTGCATACATAGCGCCCACTTGACCAATTGAGTGAAAGTAAAGGCACCGGGCCATCTAGCTCCATACATCATTTTGGTTTTATGAAGCATCCAAAACTTTCTGGCTGAGTTTTTCTTTTCTATTTTTGTACCTGCCTTTTGTTTTTCAGATTCCTTTCTAATTATAATTTTTTTATTTTAGTTTAAATTTTTCATTTTTAGTTTCAAATTCCTGAACATATTTCAAATTCCTAAACTTTTCTGAATTCACGAACTTCTTTATCTGTAACATTTTCAAAATCTGCGTTCGTTTTCAAACCTGTGGACATTTTTAAAATTTATTTATTTTAAAATTCGTGAATCTTGTCAAATTTTTGAACATCTTTAAAATTTGTGTACTTTTTCTCAAATTCATGAACATTTGTAAATTCTTAAACCTTTTCAATGATGAATTTTTTTCATCCACAAACATTTTCTTAAATCCACGAACATTTGGCAAATTCATGAGCAATTCTATCACAAACAATTTTTGAAATTCCTGTTTCTTGTTTATTGATGAACATCTTTTTCAAATTCATGAATTCTTTCAAAACAAGCACATTTTTTGAATGTATATTTTTTATCATTAGAAAACATAAGTTAGTTCTTTTTTGAACCCTTTGTTGTTGGTATTTTTACCATTGTGCAACTAAACGATAGAGCCGATGTAAAAATGGATCGAATTAGCCAGCCATCGAGCGACCAAGCTATGAGCGCTATTTACCATCGCCACCCGCTATAGCGTCGCGCGAGCACCCGCGCGGTCGGTGGCGTCTGAAGTGTTGGTTAGGTGCTCTCTGTTTCCCATGTTATGCTAGTTGAGAAGCTGGGCAAACACGTCAATGTACATCTAGCTTCCTACACAAATGCATGTTTGGGACTTCCGCTTCGCTCTAAAACGCAAGCCAAATAAGATAGCTCATGTCCCGATCAAAAATATATATTCAAATATGAGGTACAACTCCCCTGTTTCCCATGAAGCTCTTTAAGAGGTGCTTTAAAAATTCTACTCAAAGAATCCTTGTGGAGTTAGGTAGAGTAACTTATTACTACTCTATGTTACTATTTTCATAATGGGTAGTGTCATATATGTGATAACATAAAGGGCTTCATTTATTACTTTTTAGACTCATTTCACATTTATGTTACTTCATTTGCATCTCCTCATTAATTACTTGCCACATCATATTTTTTGTCTATGTGGCATGCATGTTACTACTTTCTCCTTTCCGGTTTATAAGGCTGGTCGTAATGGTAGTATCGTAGCTAGTATCATGCATGCCAACTAGGCAATTTTGATGAGGTGGCATAGTATTAAATGAAGAAAAAAAAGGTGTAGTATCATATCATGATACCGTATCATAATAAATGCTATGCTACTTTGTGTCATGCATGGCAATAAATAGAGTACTACATGATCCTAATATATGATAATATGCATTAGGGAGGTAGTATCATACACTAGTATCATATGCATGATACTAGTATATGATACTCCTCATTACAACCAGCCTAAGGCTCAATTCAAAAATCTCACCAACCAAGATAGATGATGAGTGGTGAAATATTTTTTGTAGTTTGCAAAAGCACCCAATTAATGCTCTTATTTTCCTCAAAAAATTATGTTTACAAATGCATTAATTGCAATGCATGCATGCATAAAGTGCATGCATTGGTCAATTTTCTCTTAATACTTGCATGCAATAATTTAATGCACCTTGAAGTCTGAACATGTGATGGGGAACAACCAAATTGAGCCTTATAAAATGGAAAACCTAAAATTTTGAGATAAGCCCTATAAACCGGAAAGGAGAGAGTACCTATGTTACTCCCACTATGACTAGTCTAAAACTACGCACCACTGTCATTGGTAAGTGGATACATATGTATTTTTTGCTCGCGTAAGACAACCCACAGTAGATATTTCCTACCATACTTTCTTATTTTTTGAAGCTGCAGCTAGGGAACCAAACAAGATCCACTCCTATGGTGGAGATGCAACTCCTGGATGGATATTCTACAAGTGAATTTAATGTTGTGGAGCTAATTTTGGAAGGATGGAGCAGTCTGAGACAGGCCCCACGGGGGAGCACCTTTTTTGGGTCGTGAGAGCATGTGAGCACGTCATACGTTGCATTCGGCTGTTAGCACATGTAACGTGCTGGACTTACCCGAGCCTTTTTTGATAGATTAATTTTTCCCATTCTTTTGGATTTTTCTAGGTTTTCTTGATATATTGTTTTTCCTTTGATTTTTATTATTCTCGTGTTTCTATTAGAGCACATTTGTGCTCTCACGTGGCGATAGGAGCATAATTTGTGTTTCACATTGTGAGCATATGTTAATACTAGATCGGAACATGGGTTAGTACTAGGCAGGAGCACGTGTAAGTACACACTAGAAGCATATGTGTGCTTAGCACTGTTGTGCTTCACTTTCGAAATGCAGGTTAGTACTACGTTGGGAGCACGCGTGTTATTATTAGTTGAAAACATAACTTACTACTAAGTGGAAGCACAGACTAGTCCACGTTGGGAGAGCATGTTAGCAGTAGTTGCGAGCAAAATTTTGCTCGAAAAGAAAGTTCCCTAAAACCTATAAACATGGATTCTAGTTTCGAAACTCTTGACACAGGGACGTAATGATAAAAACAATTAGTAATTTGCAGGGACGGTCAAGAGAGAATTGGTTTGGAGAGAAATCAAAAACACACACAAACAAACCAACTCATCCATCATGCTCATGGGAAGAAACCCAATCAGAACGCCTCAGGTTGTGACAAGTGCTGTAGAGGAGATGGGTAACTTTGCAAGAGGTACCCCTTAGTTAAAGATTTCTCTGTTTGGCGTCTTATTTTTTTAGAGAATGGCGTCTTATATGCCCTTTGGCAAAACATTGCATAGCGTTTCTCCTATGGGCCATGGCTTAATAAACCGCTGCTCATTCGCTCGACTCGTGTTCACTATTTTTTCTCTGCTCACATTTTGCTCACTGGTCTACTCTTTGGGAAAGTACCAGTTTAATTTACTAAATCTTAAAAAATGCTCCCAGATGTTCATGAATTTATTGCAAATTTGAAAAATGTTCATGAATTTTAAAAATATTAATGGATATAAAAATGTTCACAAATTGAAAAAAGTTCATGAATTTTCAAAAGGTTCATGGATTTGAAAATATGTTCACGGATTTGAAAAAAGATTTTGGGTTTGAAAGAAGTTCATGGATATGAAAAAAATCATAAATTTTAAAAGTTTGTAAATTTGATTTTTTTTCACGAATTTGGAAATGACCCCGTTTGGATCGGCATCTTCAGCTTCAGATGTGCATAATGTTGGACCGGTGTGAATCGTTCAAAGGCCATCTTGCCGACGAGATCATGGTGTTGGAAAACCTAGTTAAAAAATTGCACCTATGCACACCCAAGAACAATATGAAGATGCATTACGGGTTGGGATCACGATTGTTACCGCCACCGAGTTCCAGCGAAAGAATAACGTGTCGGTGTAGATCATACTTGGAGTCCCTCGAACCGTCGATGGATGATCCCACGAACCGCCCACTAACAGTTCCTCGAACCAAATATCGAAAACATGGCCTCTCTACTTGGTTGCAAGCGTGCAGCCTTCACGATCCGACAGCATTTCACCGTCCAGAGCTAATCGTCGCCAGAGAATTAGAGGGAGGAGATTAAAACCAGACTGGGCTTCTAATTATGAGGATTAGAGGATATAGCTCTAGCTCTAATTAGATCAACTAGGATCAACTAGAACTAGGACTAAAGGGAAATAGAGGAGGCTCCAAAATTGTGTGTATCCAAGGACAAAATCCTCTAGTATATATAGGTTCCAAGGGGAGGGAGGGGCTGCCACCAAGGAGGGAAAGTCCCTCCTTGGGGAGCCGTCCAGGTGAGAAGGAGTTGGACTCCTCCCCCACAGCAATTCGGCCTCCCATTTAGGAAAGGAGGGCACCACTTCCTTTTGGGCCACAGTGGCCCAATATACCTTCCACCACTTAGCCTTTGAAGGCTCGTTGATATTAAATTAAATATAAAATCCCTCTAAAAATTACTAGAGCATATTATATATAATTTAATTCCTTCGGAAACATTTTCCACATATATATTGATTATCGGTAATACCTGGTATCGCCCGATAAACTCCGAAACCCATCCGGTGACCCCGACACGCTTTCGGTTTCTCTCAGAACTATTCTGAATATTAACAAAATAATTACACAAATAAATTCTCATCACCCCGTCCCACTAACACTCAACATATCATGATTGCCTTAAGCTTGTGACCCCGTAGATTTGGTAACTCATAGACATGAATGAAGCCCCTTCGTTCAATGACCGATAGCGGAACCATAGAGATCCATATCGATCCCTATGAGCACACGAATGATATTCATTGAACCTTTGGTTATCATGTAATGTTCCCTTTGCTTCACGATAATTCACAAAACCCGAGATGCATCGGTATCCTCTTGAGTCATCACATGCTCAATATACTGTTATCCTCGTTATCGGTTTTGTTCTTCTTTCTCGTTGTCGTATTCCGGCATCCCCGTGAAGTAGTCACCTGTGTCTGTCCAGACGATGATGGATGCAGTCACACTGAGAGGGACCTAAGAATATTTCTCCATCGTCGGAGGAGCAAATCCCACTCTCAAGTTTTCTAGTCCTTTGTCAAACTTTCCGATAATCGTGTAAGTTGTCGTTATGACACCGATCACCGTGTTAAAGGCGACGTTTGAGCAACCCCAAAGTCCAAGGTACGGTAAGAAGTGAATACGATACTCTCATGGTCTAAGGAGAAAAATCACACATTAACACTCCGTCTTATTACAATTGATTATAGACGATATAAACTCAACTCACAACAGACAAGTTTGGGTCAATTTGATATGATTGTTCTTCCAGCGTCATAATCTCAATATTGTTTTAGGACTATCGTTTACACTTAATGATATCCTAAGATCCGGAAAACGTGATCACCAACAACACTTGAGCTAGTCCTAGAGGCAAGACTATGAACCTTTTATTTAACCATTTATCATTCCACACGTGCATCTGAGTTTTCCACTGAATCACATATTCTAGGATCATACCAGTTATAGCATATAATATAAACTTCTTTAATTATAAATACAGAAATATAATAATACAAATATTATTGCCTCTAGGGCATATTTCCAACAGTCTCCCACTTTCACTAGAGTCAATAATCTTGTTGCATGCTTTTCTAACACCCATGGTTTTTTGGTGTTTCTCATGCTTTGCTAGTGGTAGTCTTCGGCACCAGGTTTGGTACTCTTCAAATCCTAATGTTATTTGTGTCGATAATATCTGATTTTTCTGTATAATTTTTATGTTAAATTAATGGTAACAATATATCTCTATATATTCCATTTTATAGTAAGTATATCTCCATATAGTCCATTACTATATCTTTATAGAGTCAATTTTCGTTTGGAACTACACCATATTCTATCAATAAAATTTTATTGATCCAAACTTCTCAAGCCTCAATCTATATCATTTATAGCATCCACAATTATGTTCGTTTTCTGAAACTATTTCAAAATTTATAGCCCGATAGTTTATTTATATCAGTCATCAAGTTGTCTTGTGTAACCTTTACAACAAACAATTTGTGTAAATATTTACTACAATCTCTTCATCTCCTCCATGGACAAGAAGCAAAACCTTTTGTCCAACCGAGGTGCTTAATCTTTCAGCAATCACCCTAGTGAACCTCTCTAGGAACACTATGGTAGTTTACTACTAACTATTAGTTTATACAAAATATATGGTTTTGTACATTTGATAGCATACATGATGAATTCAATCTCTGAAGTAAATTGAATTCTACTCATCCACACATGCACATCAATTGATTTCTGCATAGTATTATGCTATTTGGCATTTTGGGAAAACATTTTCACCATTTAAACTTCTTTAAAACTTTGTCACAGTACATGTCTTAGCACAATCAAATGTTTCCATCTATCTATATAGATTTTCATTGACTAATTCTAAGTCCTTCTAGAAACATGATTTTAATCTTTTGTGGTAATATAGTTTATATTATATCTGATGAGTGATATGTCATACATATGTAAGATCACAAATGCCATAAAACTCCCACTAAAATTCTTGTATCCACAAGCTTCTTGATTAAGTTTAAATTCTCCAATTAATTCATCAAATTCTAGCTACTTGATATTTTATTTCAAATCATACACATGGCTTGAAATATTTATATCATTCTGGTAATATATATATATATAGTAGCACTATTCTAATCCTGGGATTAGAATAACTATTTGAATCACGACGCGCCCTTATATAGGGTCGGACCGGATGCTCCCGAACTCACAAAAGAAAAAAAAGAAAAAGCCCACCCTGAACCCCACGTTTCCCGACTCCCCCCGATTCGAAGTCTCCGCCATCCCTGCCGCCGCGCGCCTCCCCCCCCACGACCGGCGGGCCTGCTCCCCATTGCCGGCGTGCCACCTCACACCCAACGGCCGCCGTGCCTCCCTCATCCTACCCGGCCCGCGCGGTTCCTCTCCCACGTGCCGCCGCCGACAACTGCCCCGACGCGCCCGCCGACTATCCCGGCGCGCCGCCGCCGCCATCTTCCCCGGCGCATCGCCACCACCATTCCTCACATACGTGGTTGTTGTCGGGTAGGGAGATGGCGACCGCCACCCCGGCTTTCTCCTGTGCAGCAGCGGCGCATCCCCTACTCCCGGATCCAAGCGCAGCTCCCAACCCATTCTATCAGTGCATCTTGGGGGTCGTCGGTGGACGACGGCGCCGTCAACTGCCCGTGGCTCCTCCCCCCAGCGCCGCCGTGGCTCAGGGCCCACATCCTCCTCCTGTTCGCCCCTCCCTCGAACACGTCGCTTCGGCCTTCGTCCACAGCGCCGGCACCGGCTCCGCCTCCCTGAAGCTACCCGTGCTCCTCTGATGTTCACGTGGTAATCCACTACAGCGCCAGCCTCCTCTCTCCTTCGACGCCTGGATCCTCGCGATGCAACCTTCCTCCGACAGCCTACATCGGCGAAAAAAGAGAGGGGTCGGCATCTACTTCTGCAACCGTTGGTCCGAACTCTCAAATTTCTTGAAATTGAACTGATGTTGTTGATTCAGGCGAATCTATCTCTTCCTCTCTCTTTGTGAACCAGTTTCCATGTTTTCAGAGATACACGCATGTGCTTGCTTGATGTAACCCTAAAACAGGAAAAAAATGCATGCTTGCATAATTAAAGTGATAAAAAATGCCCCGCCCGAGTTCAGAATTCTGGATCGCTACTTGTGATGTGCTGAATCACCACTATATTTTTCTATTCTTCTTCAGAAGTTCAGAAGTCCAGGTTGTTCAGGCGGCGCGGGCGAACATGCACACTCAACTCTGCAGTGCCTGAGAAGCCACATGGGTCTCTAGCCTAGGCAGAGATGGAGAAGGGGCTCTGTTCTCCATTTTGTTTATTGGTGCATGCGAGATGTTTTTGATGTCATGTGCGTGCAACTATTGGTGCATGATAGAACTTCTAAAAACACAGACGCAAGGCCAAAAAAATTTAACGAAAAAGAAAAACCAGTGGAATACACACCCTTAAAAAATGTGTATAAATAAAAATGGTTTTGTGAGAAGTTCATGTACGACTACCCAAGGAGTTCAAAACTCACTCACCACGGAAAGATTGCCGAACCACACATCCCACTCCAGTTAGGTCTAAATTTTAAAAAGAGAGCATTCAAATAAAAAATTAATGTTTAATAAAAAACTATTCATTTCAACAAAAAGCAAGAAATCCAAAGTTAAAGAAATAGGCGGTTTAATGTTCACTAAAAAAACTTTTAATGTTCCAAAAAATAACAAGAAGTTCAAATTAAAAAATAAATATTTCAGTTATACGTTTATTAAAAATTGATTTTTTTCATGTTTCTAAATAAAAAATGGTCTCAAATTAATTGGAAAAATGTTCTCAACTTCGGGACAGAAAAAATATAAGAGAAAAAAAGTTCAAAATGACACAAAAATCAATAGAAAAAATCGAAGTTCAAATATAAAACAAGGACAACTTCATGATTCAACTGAATGTTCAAAATAATAAAAAAATATTCAAGTTAAAAAAACAAAATGGTTCAATAGTTGTAAAAATCATTTTTTCTCTTTTTAAAAATAAAACCAAGAAGGTCAAATTGAAATAATATAGAATTTCAATTTTGAAATATAAAACAGATTTCTCTATTTCCAGCAAGACCCCTAGAAGTTTAAACAAAATAACTAGAAGCTCAAATTTAAAAATGGAGCAGTTTGATATTTATTATTAAATAATAATTTTCCTTGTTTATAAAAAAACCTAGTGGTTCTAATTTGTAGAGAAAATGGATTTTCATTGTTTCTACAAAAAACCTAGAGGTTCAAATTTAAATAACGGAGAAGTTCATTGTTTATTACAAAAATACGAAGAAGGTCAAATTAAAAAAACTGAGCCGTTCAAAAAGTTTATAAAAATAGATTTTCCCTCTGTTAAATAGAAGACCTAGAAGTTTAAAATTAAATAATTGAGCAGTTCGATATTTATTACAAAACTAGGACTTTTCTCATTACTAAGCGAATAACAACAAGAAGTCCTAATTAAAAACTAAAGTTGCTTACTGTTTATAAAAACTCAGATTTTCCCCAATACTAAAGATTAATACCAAGACGTTCAATTTTAAAAAATGGAGTAGTTCAATGTATATTAAAAAATCAGTTTTTTCTTGTTACTAAATTATAAAACCAAGAAGTTCAATTTTTAAAAGCAGAGCAGTTTGACATTTATTTGAAAACTCAATTTTTTCCGGTTACTCGAAATAATTAAGAAGTTCTATTAAAATAAACCTAGAAGTTCAAATTTAACGAAGGGGCTCGATGTCTATCAAAAAGTAGGATTTTTTCCGTTACTAAAAGAAATAAAACCAGGAAGTCCAAATTAGAAAGATGGAGAATTTCGATGATTATAGAAAACTCGGATTTCCCTCGTTATTAAAGAATGGAAAACAAGAAGTTCAAAAATTAAATAATAAGAAGTTCAACTTAAAATAAATGGAGCGCTTCAAAATTTCATCAAAAAGATTAGGAAAAAACTAGGAAGTCCATATTAAAAAGATGAAAAAGTTTGATAATTATATAAACTCAGGTTTTCCTCATTATTAACGAATGGAAACAAGAAGTTCAAAAATAAAAAACAAGAAGTTCAACTTTTGAAAATAAAGCGCTTCAAAATTTCATAAAAAAGATTAAGAAAATCAGATTAAAAATTCATAAAAAAACTCATATATTTTTTCATGTAACCGAGAGAAGTTCAGATTGATAACTGCCAGAAGTTCACGTACTACACGGTGTGCATTTTGTATTAAAAAGAATAAAAAAAGCAAAGACTAAAAGTTTGTTGATATAAGTTCAAGTCCTCCGTCAGAGAAATTTTAAAAAATATTGTGAGTGAGGTTTATACAAAAGAAATACCATTTGTGTAACACTTGACGAATGGATGAGAAAATTACAAATGAAAAATACGTCACTGAAGTTCAACGTAAAAACAGCAGGAAGTTCACCTACTACACTGAATGAATATCAGATGAAAAACTTTTAAAATCACCGCGAGTATGAAAAATGATCAACACGGGAAAGTTGCGTGTTTACAGCAGCTTTCTACTGGTATATCACTTGCTCAATTCCGGTGAGTGGATGGAGAGCTACGAGCAAAAAAAACACGTGAAAAACAGAGTGAAGTTCAAGTAGAGATGCCGAGAAGTTCAGGTTCTTCACGCGGTGCATTTTTGAAGAATCTGTTTCGCGATAAAGGCAGAACGAATGATCTCGCCATTTTCGAAATTACTTGAAAATGACCAAGATACAGAGAAAACCATCAACATGAAAAAGTTTCGCATTTTCCGTAGCTTTTCAGCGGTATATTATTTGCCCCATTCCGATAAAGTTTGTAGAAATTACGGCAAAAATACGTTTTTAACCTTTTTTAAACTGACATAAAACCGTAATTAATTAGGAGAAACAATATATACAAAAAAGTTTCGCATTTCTTCAAGCTTTCCAACGCCATATCACTTGCTGCATTTGGACGTACGGTTAAATAATTAGCTCGAAAATACGAACTCGGTGGAACTTGTACCGTTTTCTAAATTAATTTTAAACCATCCAAAATTAGAAAAAAAAATTATCATAAAAAGTAGCACATTTTCATAAGCTTTCCAACTCCATATTATTTGCCTCAATTGGATTAGCCGTTTAGAAATGGCATCGAAAATACGAACTCGGGTGTTCGGTTTGCGAAATTTTACGATTTTCCGAATTACTATTTAACCGTAGGGAATTAGAGAAAACTTTCAACATGTGGAAGGAGCGGTTTTGCAGCAGGTTTGCAACGCCATATTATTTGCCTCATTCCGATAAACGGGTTAAAATGCGATCGAAAATACGATTCACGTTTTTTGTATGAAGAAAAAACGGTTTTCAAAACTGCTCTTAAACTGCTTACATTTTGCCAAAAATTTAACTTGGGTCATGATACTGATGTCCATAGCTATCCAACGGTATATCGCAAGCCCCATTTGAACACCTTTTAGCTGAAGTTCAACCTAGTACTCGGGGAAGGTCAGGCGCGTTACTCGGGAAGTTCATGTTGTGATCAGAATATTATTCTGATCCCGTGATGAGAATAGTGTTTATATAGTAGCACCTGCGCGACCTAGAACTTCCACCACCCCCGACCCGTGATTCCGTGATGAGAATAGTGTTTATTTGGATCACAACGCCCCCTATATAGAGCCGACAGGATGTTCCCGAACTCCTGAGCCTCCCACCACCCGCGCGACCTAGAACTTCCACCACCCCCGACCCCTCACTCTCCGGGAACTGCCTCCCCACCGCCGCCCACCGCATCCTGCAATGGGCGCCGCCCTGGCCACGTGTAGAGGCCACTCATCTCTTCTCGACCACGCCCCCAGGAGGAGGTCCTCCCGAACCCCCCGCCGCTGTAGGCCTGCCCTGAACCCATCGCCAGATCTACTGCGTGCCGCCCTCCCTGAAACCCCCGCCGAGTGCAACCTCCCCCGCTGCTAGCGCGCCTCTTTCCTCGTTGCCGGCGCGCCTCCTTCCTCGTCATCGGCGCGCCTCCTTCCCGGTCCCGGTGTGCTTCCTCCACAATCGCTGGCGCGCCTCCTCCCCACTGCCGGTGCTTCCTCCTTCATTGTGACCCCGCCGCCCCCTTCCTTCTTCCTTGTGCCCAACGCCCTCCGCCATCCTCGCATCGTGCTGCTGGCCCAACCCCCCACTACCTCTCGACCATGTGCGCTGCTTCCCGTCAAGAGCATCGACGTGCCGCGCCCTCCGTGTGCCGACGCTGGGGACCCAGCCATAGACCTCGCCACCACATCCCCGTTACTCCTTCGTCGACCAGGACTCCTGTCTCTGCTCGATTTATCCAACTTTGCCTGATTTCTCGTTGCTCTCCACCACAACAGTGCTCAGGCCGTTCGCTGCTACCAAATCCGTCCGTTCAAGGATGCAGCACCAAGACATTCAGCACCTCAGCCACCAGCGTCTTGACGGCCCCAATCCCCGTTGATGCACCAATCCCGCGCAACGCCTGTCCTCCTGGGCTTTGGCTGGTGCAGCTTCCTGCACCCATGCGGCTCCTGCGCCGTCCAACTACGACCGCCATGCAGTCCAACCTTGCCTTATACTGCAGGTTGTCCGTCGCTCGCGTGGAACAAGGGTTTGTGTGATGTGTGCGGTAGTGCGTGCTACCTGCATCTGTAGTTTAGGATGCAGACAATGAGGCAAAGTATTCTTTCTGAAAGGAGTATGGGTTGTTCACACGAAAAGAACTCTTGAATGGTTGTAAAATCCTGCCCAGTAGTGATTATTAGACCTCTAAAGTCAGTAATTTCTTACAATGTCAGTCCCTTCAAGAAGTTGAGAAGTGTTATTCTGGGGAGGAGAAATAAGTCCTATTGGAACGGACCGTGGATGGTTGAGGAATGCGAGATCCAAGCAGAGTGAGGTTTGCTCCATTAAGATTTGGCAAAATAGCCATAGCAAAGGATTTCCTTTTCCTCACTGTTGTCCATGAGAGTTGTTCTTCTCGCTCCAAATTCAGATCATAATTTAAAAACACTGATGATTGCTTCTGTACGGGGACTTGGTGGCCCTGATACGCATGAGCCGCTATCGCAGAATGATTGGAAGGTCAGATGCAAAAACCAATGATGTTCAAAAGATAACATACGGGAATAAAAAACAGGAGAACTCTGCAATAAATAGTATTTAACAGCAGTTCTGCTGCATAAATAAAGAATAGAAAAACACTGAAAGTATGTGTGCGTTGCAGGAAGAATGCTAGGTCGCTGAGTACTAGTTGTATTCTTCTTTGGGAATTGAGAGTACTAGTTCAAGGCGTGGTGAGGTATGTACTAAGTTGGGACATCTACGGTAGAAGGATTTTTTGTTTTCCTTTATTTCCTTTTCTCAGAGAACTAGTGCTCCCTGGATCCAGCATCATCCGAGGTGCGGCACCATCCTGGGAAGGTCGCGGGCAGTGCCCTGGGAAGGTCGCGGGCTCGCCCTGGGCAGGTCGTGAGCACTTCATGGAAATCCCCTGCCCGGGTTCATCATCCTCGCCGGAAGCTTTTCTCTTCGACCTCCTGCAATGATGTTGGTCGTTCCGCTGGAGCGAATAAAGGACCGCAAAAATCTCCCTTCCATCCCCTCTCTACTTATTCTGAAAAAGAATCTATGTTTGGCAGCGATGACATTGTTGCTATGAACAGATAAATTTAGTTTTAAGTCATCACAAAAATTTAGTTTTGATGTCCAATGCGAGTCCAGGTTGAAGTTTGATGCATTGTACATGATTTTTGTAAATTATATCCTATCTAAATGCATAACACTTCCCATCCGATTGTACGTAATTCTGCAGTCTAATGTGACTCTAGTTTGAAGATTGTAGTAATTAAAAAACAATGTATAGTCTGAGAGGTCGATTCCATCGCGAGCAACTGTCCACGGGAGTTGCTCTCAAATCCCGTTATTCTGATCCTGTGAACATATCAAATTAAAATAACAGATCAGTTGGATGCTCATTAAAATTTTGGATTTTTCTCGTTCATAAAAAAATAACCAATTTTTTTAAAAGTTAGATTTTCCGCGTTTCTAAATAATAAGAGAGAAGGCCAACTCAAAATAACAGAGCAGTTCAAAAAAAAGTATATAAAAATGGATTTAAAAAAACTAGAAATTTTGAAATAACCGAGAAGGTCAAAAAAATAGAAATTCAAATTTGAAAACCCTAGAAGTTCAATTTGAAATAATCGAGAAGGTCAAAAAACCTAGAAGTTTAAATTTAAAAACCTAGAAAATTGTTTGCTTATTTAAAACCATATTTTTCTAAGAAGTTCAAAGTAAAAAAAAAGAGAAGTTCGAAGGTTAAAAAAACTTAGATGTCTTCTCATTACTAAATACTAAAATGAAGAAGTTAAAATTAAGAAACAAGGAAAAACTAAAAAAGTTTTAAAAGACTTAGTAGTTCAAAAAATTATTTAAAGAAAACATTTTCCATGTTTCCAAGAGAAATTTGAGGTTCAAATTTCACAAACATAGAGGTTCAATGTTTATTACAAAACCAAGAGAGTCAAATTAAAAATACAAAGAAGTTCAACTTTTTAATAACGAAGGGGTGATAGAAAAACCTAGAGGTTCGAATTTAAATAACCGAGAAGTTCAATTTTTAGTACAAAACCAAAAAGATTAAGTTACAAAAAAAAATCTAAAATAAGAAGTTCAAATTAAAAAGACGAAGAAGTTCAATACTTGTTACAAACCCAAAGAAGGTAATAAAATAAAGCATCTCAAACAATTTTATAAAAAAGATTTTCTCCGTTAAAATAAACCTAGAAGCTCAAATTTAAAAACGGAGCGGCTCGATGTCTATCAGAAAGTAGGATTTTTTCCGTTACTAAAAGAAATAAAACCAGGAAGTCCAAATGAAAAAGATGAAGAAGTTTGATGATATAGAAAACTCAGATTTCCTCGTTATTAAAGAATGGAAACAAGAAGTTCGAAAATTAAATAACAAGAAGTTCATCTTTTAATAATAGAGCGCTTCAAAATTTCATAAAAAATATTAAGAAATAAAACCAGGAAGACCATATTAAAAAGATGGAGAAGTTCGATGATTATAGAAAAGTCAGATTTTCCTCATTATTAAAGAATGGAAACAAGAAGTTGAAAAATAAAATAACAAGAAGTTAAACTATTAAAAATAGAGCTCTTCAAAATTTATAAAAAATATTAAGAAATAAACCAGGAAGTCCATATTAAAAAGATGGAGAAGTTCGATGATTATAGAAAAGTCAGATTTTCCTCTTTATTAAAGAATGGAAATAATAAGTTCAAAAATAAAATAACAAGAAGTCAACTATTAAAAATAGAGCGCTTCAAAATTTATAAAAATATTAAGAAATAAACCAGGAAGTCCATATTAAAAAGATGGAGAAGTTCGATGATTATAGAAAAGTCAGATTTTCCTCGTTATTAAAGAATGGAAACAAGAAGTTCAAAAATAAAATAACAAGAAGTTCAACTATTAAAAATAGAGCTCTTCAAAATTTATAAAAAATATTAAGAAAATCAGATTAAAAATACATGAAAAAACTCAAATATTTTCACGTAGCCGAGAGAAGATCAGGTTGATAACTGCCACAAGTTCATGCACTACACGGTCTGCATTTTGTATTAAAAAAGAATAAAAAAAGCAAAGACTAAAAGTTTTGTTGTTATAAGTTCAAGTCCGTCATCGGAGAAAGTTAAAAAAATTATTGTAAGAGAGGTTTGTACAAACGGAATAATATTTGTGTAACACTGACGAATGGATGAGAAAATTACAAATGAAAATACGTCACAGTGGATGAATTTTAGATGAAAAACTATTAAAATCATCGCGGGTATGAAAAAACGATCAATACGGGAAAGTTGCGTGTTCACAACAGCTTTCTACTGGTATATCACTTGCTCAATTCCGGTGAGTGTTCCGGTTAGTGGATGGAGAGCTAGGGCAAAAAAAGCACGTGAAAAACAGAGTGAAGTTCTAGTAGACATGCCGAGAAGTTCAGGTTCTTCACGCGGTGCATTTTCGAAGAATCTGTTTCGCGATAAAGGTAGAATGAATGATCCCGCCGTTTTTAAAATTACTTGAAAATGGCTAGGAATCCGAGAAAACAATAAACATGAAAAAGTTTCGCATTTTCTGTAGCTTTTCAAGGGTATATTATTCGCACCAATCCGACAAAGTTTGTAGAAATTATGGCAAAAATACGTTTTTATCCATTTTAAAAACTGGCATAAAACCAAAGGAATTGGTAGAAACAATACATATCAAAAAGTTTCGCATTTACTCAAGCTTTCCAACGCCATATCATTTGCTGCATTCGGACGTACGGCTAAAAAATTAGATCGAAAATACGAACTCTGTGGAACTTGTACTGTTTTTTCTAAATTACTCTTAAACCGTTAAAAAATAGGAAAAACCTTCAACATGAAAAAGTAGTGCATTTTCATAAGCTTTCCAATGCCATATTACTTGCCTCAATTGGATTAACCGTTTAGAAATGGCATCGAAAATACGAACTCGGCTGTTCGGTTTTTGAAATTTTATGTTTTTCCAAATTACTCTTTAACCATAGGTTAATAAAGAAAACTTTCAACATGTGGAAGGAGAGGTTTTGCAGCAGCTTTCCAACGCCATATTATTTGCCTCATTCCGATTAACGGTTTAGAAATGCGATAAAAAATACGATTCATGTTTTTTGTGTGAAGAAAAAACGGTTTTCAAAACTGCTCTTAAACCGCTTACATTTTGAAAAAAATTTAAGTTGGGTCATGATACTGGTGTCCATAGCTTTCCAATGGTATATCGCAAGCCCCACTTGGACACTTTTTAGCTGAAGTTCAACCTTGTACTCGGGGAAGGTCAGACGCGTTACTCGGGAAGTTCATGTTGTGATCAGAATATTGTTCTGATCCCGTGATCAGAATAGTGTTTATGTATATATAAACACTATTCTGATCACGGGATCAGAATAATATTCTGATCACAACCTGAACTGCCTGAGTAACGCGTCTGAACTTCACTCTGTACAAACCCGACCTTTGGGCTATCTTCGCAACCGTGTCTCCCCACGCAAATTATTCTGGTTAGTTGTGTTCTATATGATGTTAGTGTAACTTAGAAATGTTTTTAGCAACTAAATACCTGTTTTTAAACAGGAATCTCGCTCGTTGGCGGATTTTGCTCTCGGTTGTGATGAAATTATGTTTTGTGCAATTTTACTGCCTGAGTTGTTCGACCTGAACTTCTCCCAGTGCTAGGTTGAACTTCCGCCAACATTGCCCGAATGGGGCTTGCGATATACCGTTGGAAAGCTATGGACACCAGTATCATGACCCAAGTTGAACTTTTAGAAAAATATAAGCGGTTTAAGAGCAGTTTTGAAAATCATTTTTTCTTCACACAAAAAACGTGAAATCGTATTTTCGATCCAATTTCTTATCGGAATGAGGCCAATAATATGGCATTGAAAAGCTGCTACAAAACCGCTCCTTTCACATACTGAAAGTTTTCTCCAATTACCTACGGTTAAAGAGTAATTTAGAAAATCGTAAAATTTCACAAACCGAACAGCCAAGTTCGTATTTTCGATGTCATTTCTAAATGGCTAATCCAATTGAGGCAAATGATATGGCGTTGGAAAGATTATGAAAATGCGCTACTTTTTCATATTAAAAGTGTTTTCTAATTTTGAATGGTTTAAAAGTAATTTAGAAAATGGTCCAAGTTCCACCGAGTTCGTATTTTCGTGCTAATTTTTTAACCGTATGTCCGAATGTAGCATATGATATGGCATTGGAAAGCTTGAGGAAATGCGAAACTTTTTGGTATATATATTGTTTTTCCCAATTCCTTACTGTTTTAAGTCAATTTTGAAAATGGCTAAAAACGTATGTTTGCCATAATTTCTACAAACTTTATCGGAATGAGGCAAATAATATACCGTTGAAAAGCTAAGAAAAATGCGAAACTTTTTCATGTTGATGGTTTTGTATGATTCCTTGCCGTTTTCAAGTAATTTCAAAAACGGCGAGATCATTTGTTCTGCCTTTATCGCGAAACAGATTCTTCGAAAATGCACCGCGTGAAGAACCTGAACTTCTCGGCTTGTCTACTTGAACTTCACTCTGTTTTTTCATTGCTTTTTTTGCTCGTAGCTCTCCATCCACTCATCGGAATTGAGCAAGTGATATACCGATGGAAAGCTGCTGTAAACGCGCAACTTTCCCGTGTTGGTCATTTTTTCATACTCGCGACGGTTTTAAAAGTTTTTCATTCGAAATTCATTTAGTGTAGTAGTTGAACTTCCTGCTGTTTTCACGTTGAACTTCTGTGATGTATTTTCGTTTGTAATTTTGTGTTTCATTTGTCAGTGTTACACAAATGATATTTCTTTTGTACCAACCTCTCTCACAATAATTTTTTTAACCGAGGACTTGAACTTATAACAACAAAAAATTTGGACCTTCCCTTTTAATTCATTTTTCTCATATTAAACACACACCATGTAGTACATAAACTTTCTCCATTTTTAAAATTTGAATTTTTGTTTTTCTTTTTTAAATTAAATTGCTCCCAAATAATATACTAAACTTCTTTTGTGGATTGAGAGAATTATTTTAAAACACAAAAAAAATAATTTCTTTTTTGTGTTTTTGAACATGTAAATAAAAAGTGAACCTCCCTCGCAAGAATTTTTGAACTTCCCCGGATAGAGCACTTGAAATTCTTTCAACAAACGTTTTAACCTTTTATTTTTTATACTTTTATTCTCACCTGAAATGCATTCCTTGCAGTGCTTGAATTTCTCGTTGTTTTCACTATGAAGTTTTGTCACATTTTTGTGTATACGTCGAATTACACACAATTGAAGGTCGAACGCCATTTTTTGCCATTTTAAAACATGTAATTGAAGGTCGAACGTCCCACGATATAAATTCTGAACTGTGCATGGGGGTGCACGTGAACTTCTTGCAACAAATTTGAGTTTTTTATATTTTCCGAACTTCTATGTTGTTTCAAATTGAACTTCTTAGTCTTATTCTTAGAAGAAAATATGTTTTCAAATAAGCATCAAACATTTTTTTTAAAATTGAACCTCATACTTTTATTTTTTCTAGAAATGAAAAGAATTTGATTTTTCCGTAAACATCAAACTACTCCTTTTATTTTAATTTGAACTTCTTTAATTTTATTCTTTAGTAACGAAGAAAACCTGTGTTTTTTATAAATCTTGAACTTCTTATTTATATATATAATTTGGACTTCTTGGTTTATTTGAAATACTTTCTTTTTTGATTTTTTTAAACTCTAAAACAATGTTCTTTTTATAAAAAATAAGCATCAAAGTCATGTGTTATGTTAATTTGAACTTCTTACTTTTCCTCATGTGCTAGGGTGAAATTCTCTCTTTCAACTACCTTTCCACACAATAATATATGAACTTCTCGGAACATAAATTTCATTGAGCACTTTTCCACACATAGAACATACATGAAGGAGGTTGAAGATGTGCACGCGAGATGCATCAACATGTAGGAAAGTTTAGTACTAACTAGCACTCGGGAATCAAAGATGGACGAGAAGAAATGCTTACACATCTCGAATCAAAGACGGACCATAGGAGCACAACAGCAGACTTTTGTCCAGAAACAAAGTTCATAACACTACAATCTACCTCCCAAAACAACACTAGACTTGGGGGATTTATTCCTCTGTTAATGCCGCGCCTTTTATGGGTTGATCCCAATCAGAACACACCAATCTTCAAGCTGTTCTTTTGACTTGTTCTCAACCTGAACAACCATAAGATGCGAACTAGTTTATGGAATTTTCCACATCAAAATAGGCATACACAAGGATGGGGAAGGGAACGTGAGGAGGACGTAGTCGTGGATGCACAAAGTCAGATTTTTTTGACTCAGACAATTTTTTTTGCACCCACACGTACACTGAACTTCAGACAATAAGTTATTTAGAAACACTACATAAGTGGACATAGTACAACAGATGGAAGCGAGATTTCTACTACCGGAGCAAATTCAAGGAAGCTACGATCTGAACTATTATGTTCTAACTTAGTAGGGTTCACAACATGAACTTCATAAAAATCTATATAACATACGCCACAACACGCAAACAGCACACCCGGTGCACGCATAAATGCCAGCATGCACGCACACACCAGTGCAGCAACACACACTTTAGCATGTTCCCCATGCTACTCAAAGGGCGTTGGTGACTGGCCGCAGAGCTCAGGAGGACGCAAGGCAGCCGTGGCAACAGATAGGAGGTGGTACACCATGCAGTGCCTTCATGGACAAGTTAGAAGCACTAGCACAAGCAATTAAGGACTCTGACAGCCACACCTGTAGCAAAAGAGGTAGAAGTTCAGTTTTAGGTACAAGTTTAAATTTTAGATTTTTCAGAGGCACTTGCATGTACATGCTGATAGTAAAAGCAAGCATATAGGAGGAGACTATAAACCATAAAAACGGAAGCCAACACATGTTCAACAGTAGCCTGGAAGCGCACACATACATCCATAATTGAACTTGGCATATAGCTATAGTAGGACTTCCCAACGACAGACGCATAGCCATCATAGAACTTGGTGTATAGACATGGTTGAACTCTCGCCATCAGTGTACATAATATCATTAAGGCTACAAAATAGAACATGAATCAGCCATAAAAGAAGAGCACAACATATGAACCTTCCATGGCCATGGGGTATGAGCATTACAACACAATAGAAAATAGTACAATAGCACTTATCAATCTATTGCAATTTTTTCAATCTAGTAGTAACTAGCTCAAACGAATTTCAGGTCAATCTATTTGTTCAGGTTCACTTGACCACTTCCTAAAAATGATCAGGCTCTAAAATCCAACTCTACAATTTTTTCAGTCTGGTAGTACTAGCTCGACCAAATAGTACAATCATGCTCTTCTTTAGAATATGATGACCATTTTGTGGAGTGTGCAGAGTTGCATTTTTGTGTCATTATATTTTTGCGACTCTGGTAGACTTGTCACTATTTGGTTGAGCCTGTACTATTTGGTCTTTCGGATGACCTAAACTTTCGAAGAAGAAGAATACACAAAAATGTACTATTTAAGCATATAGTAGGAGACTATAACTAGTTGCTTTGGATGAGCATGTACTATTTAAGCATATAGTAGGATACTGTATCATCTCTTCTTCGGGTGTTCAAATATAATGAGCTGAACCTTTTCACAATAGTAACTAGCTCAACCAAAGCAACTTACGATGACCCAAACTTCTGAAGAAGAATACACAAAAAATGTAGAGTTGGATTTTTACATATGTAAGTTCTTCCAAATTGCAATAATCAAACAGTAGCACAACATCAGACTCCACACATCCCCTTGATGTCTACTACACAACCTTCTTCTTGTAGACGTTGTTGGGCCTCGAAATGCAGAGGTTTGTAGGACAGTAGCAAATTTCCCTCAAGTGCATGACCTAAGGTTTATCAATCCGTAAGAGGCGTAGGATGAAGATGGTCTCTCTCAAGCAACCCTGCAACCAAATAACAAAGAGTCTCTTGTGTCCCCAACACACCCAATTCAATGGTAAATTGTATAGGTGCACTAGTTCGGCGAAGAGAAGGTGATACAAGTGGTATATGGATAGTAGATAAAGGTATTTGTAATCCAAAATTATAAAAACAGCAAGGTAACTAATGATAAAAGAGAGCGCAAACGGTATTGCAATGCGTTGAAACAAGGCCTAGGGTTCATACTTTCACTAGTGTAAGTCCTCTCAACAATAATATCATAATTGGATCACATAACTATCCCTCAACATGCAACAAAGAGTCACTCCAAAGTCACTAATAGCGGAGAACGAATGAAGAGATTATGGTAGGGTACGAAACCACCTCAAAGTTATTCTTTCCAATCAATCCGTTGGGCTATTCCTACAAGTGTCACAAACATCCCTAGAGTTCGTACTAGAATAACACCTTAAGACACAAATCAACCAAAACCCTAATGTCACCTCAAGTATCCGTGGGTATGATTATACGATATGCATCACACAATCTCAGATTCATCTATTCAACCAACACATAGAACCTCAAAGAGTGCCCCAAAGTTTCTACCGGAGAATCACGACGAAAACGTGTGCCAACCCCTATGCATAGGTTCATGGGCGGAACCCGCAAGTTGGTCACCAAAACATACATCAAGTGAATCACGTGATATCCCATTGTCACCACAGATATCCATGGCAAGACATACATCAAGTGTTCTCAAATCTTTAAAGACTCAATCCGATAATATAACTTCAAAGGGGAAACTCAATCCATTACAAGAGAGTAGAGGGGGGAAGAAACATCATAGGATCCAAATATAATAGCAAAGCTCGCGATACATCAAGATCGTATCACCTCAAGAACACGAGAGAGAGAGAGATCAAACACATAGCTACTGGTACATACCCTCAGCCCCGAGGGAGAACTACTCCCTCCTTGTCATGGAGAGCGCCGGGATGATGAAGATGGCCACCGGAGAAGGATTGCCCCCTCCGGCAGGGTGCCGAAACGGGTCTAGATTGGTTTTTGGTGGCTACGGAGGCTTCTGGCGGCGGAACTCCCGATCTAATCTCTGTTATGGAAGTTTTAGGATACGTGGGCATATATGGGTGAAAGGAGTACGTCGGTGGAGCTACGGGGGCCCAAACAAGATCCACTCCTATGGTGGAGATGCAACTCCTGGATGGATATTCTACAAGTGAATTTAATGTTGTGGAGCTAATTTTGGAAGGATGGAGCAGTCTGAGACAGGCCCCACGGGGGAGCACCTTTTTTGGGTCGTGAGAGCATGTGAGCACGTCATACGTTGCATTCGGCTGTTAGCACATGTAACGTGCTGGACTTACCCGAGCCTTTTTTGATAGATTAATTTTTCCCATTCTTTTGGATTTTTCTAGGTTTTCTTGATATATTGTTTTTCCTTTGATTTTTATTATTCTCGTGTTTCTATTAGAGCACATTTGTGCTCTCACGTGGCGATAGGAGTATAATTTGTGTTTCACATTGTGAGCATATGTTAATACTAGATCGGAACACGGGTTAGTACTAGGCAGGAGCACGTGTAAGTACACACTAGAAGCATATGTGTGCTTAGCACTGTTGTGCTTCACTTTCGAAATGCAGGTTAGTACTACGTTGGGAGCACGCGTGTTATTATTAGTTGAAAACATAACTTACTACTAAGTGGAAGCACAGACTAGTCCACATTGGGAGAGCATGTTAGCAGTAGTTGCGAGCAAAATTTTGCTCGAAAAGAAAGTTCCCTAAAACCTATAAACATGGATTCTAGTTTCAAAACTCTTGACACAGGGACGTAATGATAAAAACAATTAGTAATTTGCAGGGACGGTCAAGAGAGAATTTGTTTGGAGAGAAATCAAAAACACACACAAACAAACCAACTCATCCATCATGCTCATGGGAAGAAACCCAATCAGAACGCCTCAGGTTGTGACAAGTGCCGTAGAGGAGATGGGTAACTTTGCAAGAGGTACCCCTTAGTTAAAGATTTCTCTGTTTGGCGTCTTATTTTTTTTTAGAGAATGGCGTCTTATATGCCCTTTGGCAAAACATTGCATAGCGTTTCTCCTATGGGCCATGGCTTAATAAACCGCTGCTCATTCGCTCGACTCGTGTTCACTATTTTTTCTCTGCTCACATTTTGCTTGCTGGTCTACTCTTTGGGGAAAGTACCAGTTTAATTTACTAAATCTTAAAAAATGCTCCCAGATGTTCATGAATTTATTGCAAATTTGAAAAATGTTCATGAATTTTAAAAATATTAATGGATATAAAAATGTTCACAAATTGAAAAAAGTTCATGAATTTTCAAAAGGTTCATGGATTTGAAAATATGTTCACGAATTTGAAAAAAGATTTTGGGTTTGAAAGAAGTTCATGGATATGAAAAAATCATAAATTTTAAAAGTTTGTAAATTTGATTTTTTTTCACGAATTTGGAAATGACCCCGTTTGGATCGGCATCTTCAGCTTCAGATGTGCATAATGTTGGACCGGTGTGAATCGTTCAAAGGCCATCTTGCCGACAAGATCATGGTGTTGGAAAACCTAGTTAAAAAATTGCACCTACGCACACCCAAGAACAATATGAAGATGCATTACGGGTTGGGATCACGATTGTTACCGCCACCGAGTTCCAGCGAAAGAATAACGTGTCGGTGTAGATCATACTTGGAGTCCCTCGAACCATCGATGGATGATCCCACGAACCGCCCACTAACAGTTCCTCGAACCGAATACCGAAAACATGGCCTCTCTACTTGGTTGCAAGCGTGCAGCCTTCACGATCCGACAGCATTTCGCCGTCCAGAGCTAATCGTCGCCAGAGAATTAGAGGGAGGAGATTAAAACCAGACTGGGCTTCTAATTATGAGGATTAGAGGATATAGCTCTAGCTCTAATTAGATCAACTAGGTTCAACTAGAACTAGGACTAAAGGGAAATAGAGGAGGCTCCAAAATTGTGTGTATCCAAGGACAAAATCCTCTAGTATATATAGGTTCCAAGGGGAGGGAGGGGCTGCCACCAAGGAGGGAAAGTCCCTCCTTGGGGAGCCGTCCAGGTGAGAAGGAGTTGGACTCCTCCCCCACACCAATTCAGCCTCCCATTTAGGAAAGGAGGGCACCACTTCCTTTTGGGCCACAGTGGCCCAGTATACCTTCCACCACTTAGCCTTTGAAGGCTCGTTGATATTAAATTAAATATAAAATCCCTCTAAAAATGACTAGAGCATATTATATATAATTTAATTCCTTCGGAAACATTTTCCACATATATATTGATTATCGGTAATACCTGGTATCGCCCGATAAACTCTGAAACCCATCCGGTGACCCCGAAACGCTTTCGGTTTCTCTCGGAACTATTCTGAATATTAGCAAAATAATTACACAAATAAACTCTCATCACCCCGTCCCACTAACACTCAACATATCATGATTACCTTAAGCTTGTGACCCCGTAGATTTGGTAACTCATAGACATGAATGAAGCCCCTTCGTTCAATGACCGATAGCGGAACCATAGAGATCCATATCGATCCCTATGAGCACACGAATGATATTCAGTGAACCTTTGGTTATCATGTAATGTTCCCTTTGCTTCACGATAATTCACAAAACCCGAGATGCATCGGTATCCTCTTGAGTCATCACATGCTCAATATACTGTTATCCTCGTTATCGGTTTTGTTCTTCTTTCTCGTTGTCGTATTCTGGCATCCCCGTGAAGTAGTCACCTGTGTCTGTCCAGACGATGATGGATGCAGTCACACTGAGAGGGACCTAAGAATATTTCTCCATCGTCGGAGGAGCAAATCCCACTCTCGAGTTTTCTAGTCCTTTGTCAAACTTTCCGATAATCGTGTAAGTTGTCGTTATGATATCGATCACCGTGTTAAAGGCGACGTATGAGAAACCCCAAAGTCCAAGGTACGGTAAGAAGTGAATACGATACTCTCATGGTCTAAGGAGAAAAATCACACATTAACACTCCGTCTTATTACAATTGATTACAGACGATATAAACTCAATTCACAACAGACAAGTTTGGGTTAATTTGATATGATTGTTCTTCCAGCGTCATAATCTCAATGTTGTTTTAGGACTATCGTTTACACTTAATGATATCCTAAGATCCGGAAATGTGATCACCAACAACACTTGAGCTAGTCCTAGAGGCAAGACTATGAACCTTTTATTTAACCATTTATCATTCCACACGTGCATCTGAGTTTTCCACTGAATCACATATTCTAGGATCATACCAGTTATAGCATATAATATAAACTTCTTTAATTATAAATATAGAAATATAATAATACAAATATTATTGCCTCTAGGGCATATTTCCAACAGTCTCCCACTTTCACTAGAGTCAATAATCTTGTTGCATGCTTTTCTAACACCCATGGTTTTCTGGTGTTTCTCATGCTTTGCTAGTGGTAGTCTTCGGCACCAGGTTTGGTACTCTTCAAATCCTAATGTTATTTGTGTCGATAATATCTAGTTTTTCTGTATAATTTTTATGTTAAATTAATGGTAACAATATATCTCTATATATTCCATTTTATAGTAACACTATATCTCCATATAGTCCATTACTATATCTTTATAGAGTCAATTTTCGTTTGGAACTACACCATATTCTATCAATAAAATTTTATTGATCCAAACTTCTCAAGCCTCAATCTATATCATTTATAGCATCCACAATTATGTTTGTTTTCTGAAACTATTTCAAAATTTATAGCCCGATAGTTTATTTATATTAGTCATCAAGTTGTCTTGTGTAACCTTTACAACAAACAATTTGTGTAAATATTTACTACAATCTCTTCATCTCCTCCATGGACAAGAAGCAAAACCTTTTGTCCAACCAAAGTGCTTAATCTTTAAGCAATCACCCTAGTGAACCTCTCTAGGAACACTATGGTACTTTACTACTAACTATTAGTTTATACAAAATATATGGTTTTGTACATTTGATAGCATACATGATGAATTCAATCTCTGAAGTAAATTGAATTCTACTCATCCACACATGCACATCAATTGATTTCTGCATAGTATTATGCTATTTGGCATTTTGGGAAAACATTTTCACCATTTAAACTTCTTTAAAACTTTGTCACAGTACATGTCTTAGCACAATCAGATGTTTCCATCTATCTATATAGATTTTCATTGACTAATTCTAAGTCCTTCTAGAAACATGATTTTAATCTTTTGTGGTAATATAGTTTATATTATATCTGATGAGTGATATGTCATACATATGTAAGATCACAAATGCCATAAAACTCCCACTAAAATTCTTGTATCCACAAGCTTCTTGATGAAGTTTAAATTCTCCAATTAATTCATCAAATTCTAGCTACTTGATATTTTATTTCAAATCATACACATGGCTTGAAATATTTATATCATTTTGGTAATATATATATATAGTAGCACTATTCTAATCCTGGGATTAGAATAACTATTTGAATCACGGCGCACCCTTATATAGGGTCGGACCGGATGCTCCCGAACTCACAAAAGAAAAAAAGAAAAAGCCCACCCTGAACCCCACGTTCCCCGACTCCCCCCCAATTCGAAGTCTCCGCCATCCCCGCCGCCGCGCGCCTCCCCCCCCACGACCGCCGGGCCTGCTCCCCATTGCCGGCGTGCCACCTCACACCCAACGGCTGCCGTGCCTCCCTCATCCTACCCGGCCCGCGCGGTTCCTCTCCCACGTGCCGCCGCCGACAACTGCCCCGACGCGCCCGCCGACTATCCCGGCGCGCCGCCGTCGCCATCTTCCCCGGCGCATCGCCACCACCATTCCTCACCTACGTGGTTGTCGTCGGGTAGGGAGATGGCGACCGCCACCCCGGCTTTCTCCTGTGCAGCAGCGGCGCATCCCCTACTCCCGGATCCAAGCGCAGCTCCCAACCCATTCTGTCAGTGCATCTTGGGGGTCGTCGGTGGACGACGGCACCGTCAACTGCCCGTGGCTTCTCCCCCCAGCGCCGCCGTGGCTCAGGGCCCACATCCTCCTCCTGTTCGCCCCTCCCTCGAACACGTCGCTTCGGCCTTCGTCCACAGCACCGGCACCGCCTCCGCCTCCCTGAAGCTACTCGTGCTCCTCTGATGTTCACGTGGTTATCCACTACAGCGCCAGCCTCCTCTCTCCTTCGACGCCTGGATCCCCGCGATGCAACCTTCCTCCGACAGCCTACATCGGCGAAAAAAGAGAGGGGTCGGCATCTACTTCTGCAACCGTTGGTCTGAACTCTCAAATTTCTTGAAATTGAACTGATGTTGTTGATTCAGGAGAATCTATCTCTTCCTCTCTCTTTGTGAACTAGTTTCCATGTTTTCAGAGATACACGCATGTGCTTGCTTGATGTAACCCTAAAACAGGAAAAAAATGCATGCTTGCATAATTAAAGTGATAAAAAAATGCCCCGCCCGAGTTTAGAATTCTGGATCGCTACTTGTGATGTGCTGAATCACCACTATATTTTTCTATTCTTCTTCAGAAGTTCAGAAGTCCAGGTTGTTCAGGCGGCGCGGGCGAACATGCACACTCAACTCTGCAGTGCCTGAGAAGCCACATGGGTCTCTGGCCTAGGCAGAGATGGAGAAGGGGCTCTGTTCTCCATTTTGTTTATTGGTGCATGCGAGATGTTTTTGATGTCATGTGCGTGCAACTATTGGTGCATGATAGAACTTCTAAAAACACAGACGCAAGGCCAAAAAAATTTAACAAAAAAGAAAAACCAGTGGAATACACACCCTTAAAAAATGTGTATAAATAAAAATGGTTTTGTGAGAAGTTCATGTACGACTACCCAAGGAGTTCAAAAATCACTCACCACGGAAAGATTGCCGAACCACACATCCCACTCCAGTTAGGTCTAAATTTTAAAAACAGAGCATTCAAATAAAAAATTAATGTTTAATAAAAAACTATTCATTTCAACAAAAAGCAAGAAATCCAAAGTTAAAGAAATAGGCGGTTTAATGTTCACTAAAAAAACTTTTAATGTTCCAAAAAATAACAAGAAGTTCAAATTAAAAAATAAATATTTCAGTTATACGTTTATTAAAAATTGATTTTTTTCATGTTTCTAAATAAAAAATGGTCTCAAATTAATTGGAAAAATGTTCTCAACTTCGAGACAGACAAAATATAAGAGAAAAAAAGTTCAAAATGACACAAAAATCAATAGAAAAAACCGAAGTTCAAATATAAAACAAGGACAAGTTCATGATTCAACTGAATGTTCAAAATAATAAAAAAATATTCAAGTTAAAAAAACAAAATGGTTCAATAGTTGTAAAAAATCATTTTTTTCTCTTTTTAAAAATAAAACCAAGAAGGTCAAATTGAAATAATATAGAATTTCAATTTTGAAATATAAAACAGATTTCTCTATTTCCAGCAAGACCCCTAGAAGTTCAAACAAAATAACTAGAAGCTCAAATTTAAAAATGGAGCGGTTTGATATTTATTATTAAATAAGAATTTTCCTTGTTTATAAAAAAACCTAGTGGTTCTAATTTGTAGAGAAAATGGATTTTCATTGTTTCTACAAAAAACCTAGAGGTTCAAATTTAAATAACGGAGAAGTTCATTGTTTATTACAAAAATACGAAGAAGGTCAAATTAAAAAAACCGAGCCGTTCAAAAAGTTTATAAAAAATAGATTTTCCCTCTGTTAAATAGAAGACCTAGAAGTTTAAAATTAAATAATTGAGCAGTTCGATATTTATTACAAAACTAGGACTTTTCTCATTACTAAGAGAATAACACCAAGAAGTCCTAATTAAAAACTGAAGTTGCTTACTTTTTATAAAAACTCAGATTTTCCCCAATACTAAAGATTAATACCAAGACGTTCAATTTTAAAAAATGGAGTAGTTCAATGTATATTAAAAAATTAGTTTTTTCTTGTTACTAAATTATAAAACCAAGAAGTTCAATTTTTAAAAGCAGAGCAGTTTGACATTTATTTGAAAACTCAATTTTTTCCGGTTACTCGAAATAATTAAGAAGTTCTATTAAAATAAACCTAGAAGTTCAAATTTAACGAAGGGGCTCGATGTCTATCAAAAAGTAGGATTTTTTCCGTTAATAAAAGAAATAAAACCAGGAAGTCCAAATTAGAAAGATGGAGAATTTCAACGATTATAGAAAACTCGGATTTCCCTCGTTATTAAAGAATGGAAAACAAGAAGTTCAAAAATTAAATAATAAGAAGTTCAACTTAAAATAAATGGAGCGCTTCAAAATTTCATCAAAAAGATTAGGAAAAAACTAGGAAGTCCATATTAAAAAGATGGAAAAGTTTGATAATTATATAAACTCAGGTTTTCCTCGTTATTAACGAATGGAAACAAGAAGTTCAAAAATAAAAAACAAGAAGTTCAACTTTTGAAAATAAAGCGCTTCAAAATTTCATAAAAAAGATTAAGAAAATCAGATTAAAAATTCATAAAAATACTCATATATTTTTTCATGTAACCGAGAGAAGTTCAGATTGATAACTGCCAGAAGTTCACGTACTACACGGTGTGCATTTTGTATTAAAAAGAATAAAAAAAGCAAAGACTAAAAGTTTGTTGATATAAGTTCAAGTCCTCCGTCGGAGAAATTTTTAAAAATATTGTGAGAGAGGTTTATACAAAAGAAATACCATTTGTGTAACACTTGACGAATGGATGAGAAAATTACAAATGAAAAATACGTCACAGAAGTTCAACGTAAAAACAGCAGGAAGTTCACCTACTACACTGAATGAATATCAGATGAAAAACTTTTAAAATCACTGCGAGTATGAAAAATGATCAACACGGGAAAGTTGCGTGTTTATAGCAGCTTTCCACTGGTATATCACTTGCTCAATTCCGGTGAGTGGATGGAGAGCTACGAGCAAAAAAAAACACGTGAAAAACAGAGTGAAGTTTAAGTAGAGATGCCGAGAAGTTCAGGTTCTTCACGCGGTGCATTTTCGAAGAATCTGTTTCGCGATAAAGGCAGAACGAATGATCTCGCCATTTTCGAAATTACTTGAAAATGACCAAGATACAGAGAAAACCATCAACATGAAGAAGTTTCGCATTTTCCGTAGCTTTTCAGCGGGATATTATTTGCCCCATTCCGATAAAGTTTGTAGAAATTACGGCAAAAATACGTTTTTAACCTTTTTTAAACTGACATAAAACCGTAATTAATTAGGAGAAACAATATATACAAAAAAGTTTTGCATTTCTTCAAGCTTTCCAACGCCATATCACTTGCTGCATTTGGACGTACGGTTAAATAATTAGCTCGAAAATACGAACTCGGTGGAACTTGTACCGTTTTCTAAATTAATTTTAAACCATCCAAAATTAGAAAAAGAAATTATCATAAAAAGTAGCACATTTTCATAAGCTTTCCAACTCCATATTATTTGCCTCAATTGGATTAGCCGTTTAGAAATGGCATCGAAAATACGAACTCGGGTGTTCGGTTTGCGAAATTTTACGATTTTCCGAATTACTATTTAACCGTAGGGAATTAGAGAAAACTTTCAACATGTGGAAGGAGCGGTTTTGCAGCAGGTTTCCAACGCCATATTATTTGCCTCATTCCGATAAACGGGTTAAAATGCGATCGAAAATACGATTCATGTTTTTTGTATGAAGAAAAAACGGTTTTCAAAACTGCTCTTAAACCGCTTACATTTTGCCAAAAATTTAACTTGGGTCATGATACTGATGTCCATAGCTATCCAACGGTATATCGCAAGCCCCATTTGAACACCTTTTAGCTGAAGTTCAACCTAGTACTCGGGGAAGGTCAGGCGCGTTACTCGGGAAGTTCATGTTGTGATCAGAATATTATTCTGATCCCGTGATGAGAATAGTGTTTATATAGTAGCACCTGCGCGACCTAGAACTTCCACCACCCCCGACCCGTGATTCCGTGATGAGAATAGTGTTTATTTGGATCACAACGCCCCCTATATAGAGCCGACAGGATGTTCCCGAACTCCTGAGCCTCCCACCACCCGCGCGACTTAGAACTTCCACCACCCCGACCCCTCACTCTCCGGGAACTGCCTCCCCACCGCCGCCCACCGCATCCTGCAATGGGCGCCGCCCTGGCCACGTGCAGAGGCCACTCGTCTCTTCTCGACCACGCCCCCAGGAGGAGGTCCTCCCGAACCCCCCGCCGCTGCAGGCCTGCCCTGAACCCATCGCCAGATCTACTGCGTGCCGCCCTCCCTGAAACCCCCGCCGAGTGCAACCTCCCCTGCTGCTGGCGCGCCTCTTTCCTCGTTGCCGGCGCGCCTCCTTCCTCGTCGTCAGCGCGCCTCCTTCCCGGTCCCGGTGCGCTTCCTCCACAATCGCTGGCGCGCCTCCTCCCCACTGCCGGTGCTTCCTCCTTCATTGTGACCCTGCCGCCCCCTTCCTTCTTCCTTGTGCCCAACGCCCTCCGCCATCCTCGCATCGTGCTGCTGGCCCAACCCCCACTACCTCTCGACCATGTGCGCTGCTTCCCGTCAAGAGCATCGACGTGCCGCGCCCTCTGTGTGCCGACGCTGGGGACCCAGCCATAGACCTCGCCACCACATCCCCGTTGCTCCTTCGTCGACCAGGACTCCTGTCGCTGCTCGATTTATCCAACTTTGCCTGATTTCTCGTTGCTCTCCACCACAACAGCGCTCAGGCCGTTCGCTGCTACCAAATCCGGCCGTTCAAGGATGCAGCACCAAGACGTTCAGCACCTCAGCCACCGGCGTCCTGACGGCTCCAATCCCCGTTGATGCACCAATCCCGCGCAATGCCTGTCCTCCTGGGCTTTGGCTGGTGCAGCTTCCTGCACCCATGCGGCTCCTGCGCCGTCCAACTACGACCGCCATGCAGTCCAACCTTGCCTTATACTGCAGGTTGTCCGTCGCTCGCGTGGAACAAGGGTTTGTGTGATGTGTGCGGTAGTGCGTGCTACCTGCATCTGTAGTTTAGGATGCAGACAATGAGGCAAAGTATTCTTTCTGAAAGGAGTATGGGTTGTTCACACGAAAAGAACTCTTGAATGGTTGTAAAATCCTGCCCAGTAGTGATTATTAGACCTCTAAAGTCAGTAATTTCTTACAATGTCAGTCCCTTCAAGAAGTTGAGAAGTGTTATTCTGGGGAGGAGAAATAAGTCCTATTGGAATGGACTGTGGATGGTTGAGGAACGCGAGATCCAAGCAGAGTGAGGTTTGCTCCATTAAGATTTGGCAAAACAGCCATAGCAAAGGATTTCCTTTTCCTCACTGTTGTCCATGAGAGTTGTTCTTCTCGCTCCAAATTCAGATCATAATTTAAAAACGCTGATGATTGCTTCTGTACAGGGACTTGGTGGCCCTGATACGCATGAGCCACTGTCGCAGAATGATTGGAAGGTCAGATGCAAAAACCAATGATGTTCAAAAGATAACATACGGGAATAAAAAACAGGAGAACTCTGCAATAAATAGTATTTAACAGCAGTTCTGCTGCATAAATAAAGAATAGAAAAACACTGAAAGTATGTGTGCGTTGCAGGAAGAATTCTAGGTCGCTGAGTACTAGTTGTATTCTTCTTTGGGAATTGAGAGTACTAGTTCAAGGCGTGGTGAGGTATGTACTAAGTTGGGACATCTACGGTAGAAGGATTTTTTGTTTTCCTTTATTTCCTTTTCTCAGAGAACTAGTGCTCCCTGGATCCAGCATCATCCGAGGTGCGGCACCATCCTGGGAAGGTCGCGGGCAGTGCCCTGGGAAGGTCGCGGGCTCGCCCTGGGCAGGTCGTGAGCACTTCATGGAAATCCCCTGCCCGGGTTCATCATCCTCGCCGGAAGCTTTTCTCTTCGACCTCCTGCAATGATGTTGGTCGTTCCGCTGGAGCGAATAAAGGACCGCAAAAATCTCCCTTCCATCCCCTCTCTACTTATTCTGAAAAAGAATCTATGTTTGGCAGCGACGACATTGTTGCTATGAACAGATAAATTTAGTTTTAAGTCATCACAAAAATTTAGTTTTGATGTCCAATGCGAGTCCAGGTTGAAGTTTGATGCATTGTACATGATTGTTGTAAATTATATCCTATCTAAATGCATAACACTTCCCATCCGATTGTACGTAATTCTGCAGTCTAATGTGACTCTAGTTTGAAGATTGTAGTAATTGAAAAACAATGTATAGTCTGAGAGGTCGATTCCATCGCGAGCAACTGTCCACGGGAGTCACTCTCAAATCCCGTTATTCTGATCCTGTGAACAGATCAAATTAAAATAACAGATCAGTTGGATGCTAATTAAAATTTTGGATTTTTCTCGTTCATAAAAAAATAACCAATTTTTTTTAAAAGTTAGATTTTCCGCGTTTCTAAATAATAAGAGAGAAGGCCAACTCAAAATAACAGAGCAGTTCAAAAAAAAGTATATAAAAATGGATTTAAAAAAACTAGAAATTTTGAAATAACCGAGAAGGTCAAAAAAATAGAAATTCAAATTTGAAAACCCTAGAAGTTCAATTTGAAATAATCGAGAAGGTCAAAAAACCTAGAAGTTTAAATTTACAAACCTAGAAAATTGTTTGCTTATTTAAAACCATATTTTTCTAAGAAGTTCAAAGTAAAAAAAAAGAGAAGTTCGAAGGTTAAAAAAACTTAGATGTCTTCTCATTACTAAATACTAAAATGAAGAAGTTAAAATTAAGAAACAAGGAAAAACTAAAAAAGTTTTAAAAGACTTAGTAGTTCAAAAAATTATTTAAAGAAAACATTTTCCATGTTTTCAAGAGAAATTTGAGGTTCAAATTTCACAAACATAGAGGTTCAATGTTTATTACAAAACCAAGAGAGTCAAATTAAAAATACAAAGAAGTTCAACTTTTTAATAACGAAGGGGTGATAGAAAAACCTAGAGGTTAGAATTTAAATAACCGAGAAGTTCAATTTTTAGTACAAAACCAAGAAGATTAAGTTACAAAAAAAATCTAAAATAAGAAGTTCAAATTAAAAAGACGAAGAAGTTCAATACTTGTTACAAACCCAAAGAAGGTAATAAAATAAAGCATCTCAAACAATTTTATAAAAAAGATTTTCTCCGTTAAAATAAACCTAGAAGCTCAAATTTAAAAACGGAGCAGCTCGATGTCTATCGGAAAGTAGGATTTTTTCCGTTACTAAAAGAAATAAAACCAGGAAGTCCAAATGAAAAAGATGAAGAAGTTTGACGATATAGAAAACTCAGATTTCCTCGTTATTAAAGAATGGAAACAAGAAGTTCGAAAATTAAATAACAAGAAGTTCATCTTTTAATAATAGAGCGCTTCAAAATTTCATAAAAAAGATTAAGAAATAAAACCAGGAAGACCATATTAAAAAGATGGAGAAGTTTGATGATTATAGGAAAGTCAGATTTTCCTCGTTATTAAAGAATGGAATCAAGAAGTTGAAAAATAAAATAACAAGAAGTTAAACTATTAAAAATAGAGCTCTTCAAAATTTATAAAAAATATTAAGAAATAAACCAGGAAGTCCATATTAAAAAGATGGAGAAGTTCGATGATTATAGAAAAGTCAGATTTTCCTCGTTATTAAAGAATGGAAATAATAAGTTCAAAAATAAAATAACAAGAAGTTAAACTATTAAAAATAGAGCGCTTCAAAATTTATAAAAATATTAAGAAATAAACCAGGAAGTCCATATTAAAAAGATGGAGAAGTTCGATGATTATAGAAAAGTCAGATTTTCCTCGTTATTAAAGAATGGAAACAAGAAGTTCAAAAGTAAAATAACAAGAAGTTCAACTATTAAAAATAGAGCGCTTCAAAATTTATAAAAAATATTAAGAAAATCAGATTAAAAATACATGAAAAAACTCAAATATTTTCACGTAGCCGAGAGAAGATCAGGTTGATAACTGCCACAAGTTCATGTACTACACGGTGTGCATTTTGTATTAAAAAAGAATAAAAAAGCAAAGACTAAAAGTTTTGTTGTTATAAGTTCAAGTCCGTCGTCGGAGAAAGTTAAAAAAATTATTGTGAGAGAGGTTTGTACAAAAGGAATAATATTTGTGTAACACTGACGAATGGATGAGAAAATTACAAATGAAAATACGTCACAGAAGTTCAACTGAAAACAAATGGAAGTTCAACTACTACAGTGGATGAATTTTAGATGAAAAACTATTAAAATCATCGCGGGTATGAAAAAACGATCAATACGGGAAAGTTGCGTGTTCACAACAGCTTTCTACTGGTATATCACTTGCTCAATTCCGGTGAGTGTTCCGGTGAGTGGATGGAGAGCTAGGGCAAAAAAAGCACGTAAAAAACAGAGTGAAGTTCAAGTAGACATGCCGAGAAGTTCAGGTTCTTCACGCGGTGCATTTTCGAAGAATCTGTTTCGCGATAAAGGTAGAACGAATGATCCCACCGTTTTTAAAATTACTTGAAAACGGCTAGGAATCCGAGAAAACAATAAACATGAAAAAGTTTCGCATTTTCCGTAGCTTTTCAAGGGTATATTATTCGCGCCAATCCAACAAAGTTTGTAGAAATTATGGAAAAAATACGTTTTTATCCGTTTTAAAACTGGCATAAAACCGAAGGAATTGGTAGAAACAATACATATCAAAAAGTTTCGCATTTACTCAAGCTTTCCAACGCCATATCATTTGCTGCATTCGGACGTACGGCTAAAAAATTAGATCGAAAATACGAACTCTGTGGAACTTGTACTGTTTTTTCTAAATTACTCTTAAACCGTTAAAAAATAGGAAAAACCTTCAACATGAAAAAGTAGTGCATTTTCATAAGCTTTCCAACGCCATATTACTTGCCTCAATTGGATTAACCGTTTAGAAATGGCATCGAAAATACGAACTCGGCTGTTCGGTTTTTGAAATTTTATGTTTTTCCAAATTACTCTTTAACCATAGGTTAATAAAGAAAACTTTCAACATGTGGAAGGAGAGGTTTTGTAGTAGCTTTCCAACACCATATTATTTGCCTCATTCCGATTAACGGTTTAGAAATGCGATAAAAAATATGATTCACGTTTTTTGTGTGAAGAAAAAACAGTTTTCAAAACTGCTCTTAAACCGCTTACATTTTGACAAAAAATTAAGTTGGGTCATGATACTGGTGTCCATAGCTTTCCAAAGGTATATCGCAAGCCCCATTTGGACACTTTTTAGCCGAAGTTCAACCTTGTACTCGGGGAAGGTCAGATGCGTTACTCGGGAAGTTCATGTTGTGATCAGAATATTGTTCTGATCCCGTGATCAGAATAGTGTTTATGTATATATAAACACTATTCTGATCACGGGATCAGAATAATATTCTGATCACAACCTGAACTGCCTGAGTAACGCGTCTGAACTTCACTCTGTACAAACCCGACCTTTGGGCTATCTTCGCAACCGTGTCTCCCCACGCAAATTATTCTGGTTAGTTGTGTTCTATATGATGTTAGTGTAACTTAGAAATGTTTTTAGCAACTAAATATCTGTTTTAAACAGGAATCTCGCTCGTTGGCGGATTTTGCTCTCGGTTGTGATGAAATTATGTTTTGTGCAATTTTACTGCCTGAGTTGTTCGACCTGAACTTCTCCCAGTGCTAGGTTGAACTTCCGCCAACATTGCCCGAATGGGGCTTGCGATATACCGTTGGAAAGCTATGGACACCAGTATCATGACCCAAGTTGAACTTTTAGAAAAATATAAGCGGTTTAAGAGCAGTTTTGAAAATCATTTTTTCTTCACACAAAAAACGTGAAATCGTATTTTCGATCCAATTTCTTATCGGAATGAGGCCAATAATATGGCATTGAAAAGCTGCTACAAAACTGCTCCTTTCACATACTGAAAGTTTTCTCTAATTACCTACGGTTAAAGAGTAATTTAGAAAATCGTAAAATTTCACAAACCGAACAGCCAAGTTCGTATTTTCGATGTCATTTCTAAACGGCTAATCCAATTGAGGCAAATGATATGGCGTTGGAAAGATTATGAAAATGCGCTACTTTTTCATATTAAAATTGTTTTCTAATTTTGAACGGTTTAGAAGTAATTTAGAAAATGGTCCAAGTTCCACCGAGTTCGTATTTTCGTGCTAATTTTTTAACCGTATGTCCGAATGTAGCATATGATATGGCGTTGGAAAGCTTGAGGAAATGCGAAACTTTTTGGTATATATTGTTTTTCCCAATTCCTTACTGTTTTAAGTCAATTTTGAAAATGGCTGAAAACGTATGTTTGCCATAATTTCTACAAACTTTATCGGAATGAGGCAAATAATATACCGTTGAAAAGCTAAGAAAAATGCGAAACTTTTTCATGTTGATGGTTTTGTATGATTCCTTGTCGTTTTCAAGTAATTTCAAAAACGGCGAGATCATTTGTTCTGCCTTTACCGCGAAACAGATTCTTCTAAAATGCACCGCGTGAAGAACCTGAACTTCTCGGCTTGTCTACTTGAACTTCACTCTGTTTTTTCATTGCTTTTTTTGCTCGTAGCTCTCCATCCACTCATCGGAATTGAGCAAGTGATATACCGATGGAAAGCTGCTGTAAACGCACAACTTTCCCGTGTTGGTCATTTTTTCATACTCGCGACGGTTTTAAAAGTTTTTCATTCGAAATTCATTTAGTGTAGTAGTTGAACTTCCTGCTGTTTTCACATTGAACTTCTGTGATGTATTTTCGTTTGTAATTTTCTGTTTCATTTGTCAGTGTTACACAAATGATATTTCTTTTGTACCAACCTCTCTCACAATAATTTTTTGAACCGAGGACTTGAACTTATAACAACAAAAAATTTGGACCTTCCCTTTTAATTCATTTTTCTCATATTAAACACACACCATGTAGTAAATAAACTTTCTCCATTTTTAAAATTTGAATTTTTGTTTTTATTTTTTAAATTAAATTGCTCCCAAATAATATACTAAACTTCTTTTGTGGATTGAGAGAATTATTTTAAAACGCAAAAAAAACAATTTCTTTTTTGTGTTTTTGAACATGTAAATAAAAAGTGAACCTCCCTCGCAAGAATTTTTGAACTTTCCCGGACAGAGCACTTGAACTTCTTTCAACAAACGTTTTAACCTTTTATTTTTTATACTTTTATTCTCACCTCAAATTCATTCCTTGGAGTGCTTGAATTTCTCGTTGTTTTCACTATGAAGTTTTGTCACATTTTTGTGTATACGTCGAATTACACACAATTGAAGGTCGAACGCCATTTTTTGCCATTTTAAAACATGTAATTGAAGGTCGAACGTCCCACGATATAAATTCTGAACTGTGCATGGGGGTGCACGTGAACTTCTTGCAACAAATTTGAGTTTTTTAATATTTTCCGAACTTCTATGTTGTTTCAAATTGAACTTCTTAGTCTTATTCTTAGAAGAAAATATGTTTTCAAATAAGCATCAAACATTTTTTTTAAATTGAACCTCATACTTTTATTTTTCCTAGAAATGAAAAGAATTTGATTTTTCCGTAAACATCAAACTACTCCTTTTATTTTAATTTGAACTTCTTTAATTTTATTCTTTAGTAACGAAGAAAACCTGTGTTTTTTATAAATCTTGAACTTCTTATTTATATATATAATTTGGACTTCTTGGTTTATTTGAAATACTTTCTTTTTTGATTTTTTTAAACTCTAAAACGATGTTCTTTTTATAAAAAATAAGCATCAAAGTCATGTGTTATGTTAATTTGAACTTCTTACTTTTCCTCATGTGCTAGGGTGAAATTCTCTCTTTCAACTACCTTTCCACACAATAATATATGAACTTCTCGGAACATAAATTTCATTGAGCACTTTTCCACACATAGAACATACATGAAGGAGGTTGAAGATGTGCACGCGAGATGCATCAACATGTAGGAAAGTTTAGTACTAACTAGCACTCGGGAATCAAAGATGGACGAGAAGAAATGCTTACACATCTCGAATCAAAGACGGACCATAGGAGCACAACAGCAGACTTTTGTCCAGAAACAAAGTTCATAACACTACAATCTACCTCCCAAAACAACACTAGACTTGGGGGATTTATTCCTCTGTTAATGCCGCGCCTTTTATGGGTTGATCCCAATCAGAACACACCAATCTTCAAGCTGTTCTTTTGACTTGTTCTCAACCTGAACAACCATAAGATGCGAACTAGTTGATGGAATTTTCCACATCAAAATAGGCATACACAAGGATGGGGAAGGGAACGTGAGGAGGACGTAGTCGTGGATGCACAAAGTCAGATTTTTTTGACTCAGACAATTTTTTTTGCACCCACATGTACACTGAACTTCAGACAATAAGTTATTTAGAAACACTACATAAGTGGACATAGTACAACAGATGGAAGCGAGATTTCTACTACCGGAGCAAATTCAAGGAAGCTACGATCTGAACTATTATGTTCTAACTTAGTAGGGTTCACAACATGAACTTCATAAAAATCTATATAACATACGCCACAACACGCAAACAGCACACCCGGTGCATGCATAAACGCCAGCATGCACGCACACACCAGTGCAGCAACACACACTTTAGCATGTTCCCCATGCTACTCAAAGGGCGTTGGTGACTGGCCGCAGAGCTCAGGAGGACGCAAGGCAGCCGTGGCAACAGATAGGAGGTGGTACACCATGCAGTGCCTTCATGGACAAGTTAGAAGCACTAGCACAAGCAATTAAGGACTCTGACAGCCACACCTGTAGCAAAAGAGGTAGAAGTTCAGTTTTAGGTACAAGTTTAAATTTTAGATTTTTCAGAGGCACTTGCATGTACATGCTGATAGTAAAAGCAAGCATATAGGAGGAGACTATAAACCATAAAAACGGAAGCCAACACATGTTCAACAGTAGCCTGGAAGCGCACACATACATCCATAATTGAACTTGGCATATAGCTATAGTAGGACTTCCCAACGACAGACGCATAGCCATCATAGAACTTGGTGTATAGCAATGGTTGAACTCTCACCATCAGTGTACATAATATCATTAAGGCTACAAAATAGAACATGAATCAGCCATAAAAGAAGAGCACAACATATGAACCTTCCATGGCCATGGGGTATGAGCATTACAACACAATAGAAAATAGTACAATAGCACTTATCAATCTATTGCAATGTTTTCAATCTAGTAGTAACTAGCTCAAACGAATTTCAGGTCAATCTATTTGTTCAGGTTCACTTGACCACTTCCTAAAAATGATCAGGCCCTAAAATCCAACTCTACAATTTTTTCAGTCTGGTAGTACTAGCTCGACCAAATAGTACAATCATGCTCTTCTTTAGAATATGATGACCATTTTGTGGAGTGTGCAGAGTTGCATTTTTGTGTCATTATATTTTTGTGACTCTGGTAGACTTGTCACTATTTGGTTGAGCCTGTACTATTTGGTCTTTCGGATGACCTAAACTTTCGAAGAAGAAGAATACACAAAAATGTACTATTTAAGCATATAGTAGGAGACTATAACTAGTTGCTTCGGATGAGCATGTACTATTTAAGCATATAGTAGGATACTGTATCATCTCTTCTTCGGGTGTTCAAATATAATGAGCTGAACCTTTTCACAATAGTAACTAGCTCAACCAAAGCAACTTATGATGACCCAAACTTCTGAAGAAGAATACACAAAAAATGCAGAGTTGGATTTTTACATATGTAAGTTCTTCCAAATTGCAATAATCAAACAGTAGCACAACATCAGACTCCACACATCCCCTTGATGTCTACTACACAACCTTCTTCTTGTAGACGTTGTTGGGCCTCCAAGTGCAGAGGTTTGTAGGACAGTAGCAAATTTCCCTCAAGTGCATGACCTAAGGTTTATCAATCCGTAAGAGGCGTAGGATGAAGATGGTCTCTCTCAAGCAACCCTGCAACCAAATAACAAAGAGTCTCTTGTGTCCCCAACACACCCAATTCAATGGTAAATTGTATAGGTGCACTAGTTCGGCGAAGAGAAGGTGATACAAGTGGTATATGGATAGTAGATAAAGGTATTTGTAATCCAAAATTATAAAAACAGCAAGGTATCTAATGATAAAAGAGAGCGCAAACGGTATTGCAATGCGTTGAAACAAGGCCTAGGGTTCATACTTTCACTAGTGTAAGTCCCCTCAACAATAATATCATAATTGGACCACATAACTATCCCTCAACATGCAACAAAGAGTCACTCCAAAGTCACTAATAGCGGAGAACGAATGAAGAGATTATGGTAGGGTACGAAACCACCTCAAAGTTATTCTTTCCAATCAATCCGTTGGGCTATTCCTATAAGTGTCACAAACATCCCTAGAGTTCGTACTAGAATAACACCTTAAGACACAAATCAACCAAAACCCTAATGTCACCTCAAGTATCCGTGGGTATGATTATACGATATGCATCACACAATCTCAGATTCATCTATTCAACCAACACATAGAACCTCAAAGAGTGCCCCAAAGTTTCTACCGGAGAATCACGACGAAAACGTGTGCCAACCCCTATGCATAGGTTCATGGGCGGAACCCGCAAGTTGGTCACCAAAACATACATCAAGTGAATCACGTGATATCCCATTGTCACCATAGATATCCATGGCAAGACATACATCAAGTGTTCTCAAATCTTTAAAGACTCAATTCGATAATATAACTTCAAAGGGGAAACTCAATCCATTAAAAGAGAGTAGAGGGGGGAAGAAACATCATAGGATCCAAATTTAATAGCAAAGCTCGCGATACATCAAGATCATATCACCTCAAGAACACGAGAGAGAGAGAGAGAGAGATCAAACACATAGCTACTGGTACATACCCTCATCCCCGAGGGACAACTACTCCCTCCTCATCATGGAGAGCGCCGGGATGATGAAGATGGCCACCGGAGAAGGATTGCCCCCTCCGGCAGGGTGCCAGAACGGGTCTAGATTGGTTTTTGGTGGCTACGGAGGCTTCTGGCGGTGGAACTCCCGATCTAATCTCTGTTCTGGAAGTTTTAGGATACGTGGGCATATATGGGTGAAAGGAGTACGTCGGTGGAGCTACGGGGGCCCCACAAGGCATGGGGCGTGCCCTAGGGGGGCGCCCCCACCCTCGTGAGCACCTCCCGTATCTCCCGACGTGGAGTCCAAGTCTATCCGGTGGTTTTCATTTCAAAAATAACTTCTCCAGTTGATTTCGTTCCGTTTTGACTCCGTTTGATATTCCTTTTCTTCGAAAGACTGAAATAGGCATAAAACAACAAATCTGGGCTGGGCCTCGGGTTAATAGGTTAGTCCCAAAAATAATATAAAAGTGGAAAATAAAGCCCAATATTTCCCAAAACAGTAGATAATATAGCATGGAGCAATCAAAAATTATAGATACGTTGGAGACGTATCACCCCTGCAGTTCAATCAGTCAAATCAGTTAAGTTCAATTTACAGAAGTTTTTACCCCACCAAGATATCCATGTGCAACAGCATGTTCAGTGAGGGAGTTCAAATCCTCCTAGAGAGAGAGAGAGTTCAGTGAAGAGAGGGAGGGGCAATACCTGACATTAAGGAGAGGTCTCGTGCTTCGAGTGGAGCGCCATGGCACTCACACACATCAGATCACTCATTAACCATCATCACACACACAACCAAGACCCAACACAACGCTGCACATGAAACTCACTCAGCGGCAGCATGCCGCAACACCACAAAGCCGCCATCATCTGCTACACACAACACACAGAAGTGCAGCAGCAGCGGCACACAACACACATAACCCCTCTCTTCACTGGACTTCTCTCCATTTTTATTTAGAACTTCAGCAATTGGTCGCGAGAGCTCAATCTGTAGAATTTTGGGAGCACTGCCGGCTATGGATTAGAATCATTTAGAGAGAGAGAGAGAAGTAGCACCACATGATCGGTAAACAAAATTGTGACGTCAAATAATCAACAGAATTTGCAACAGCACCGGAATGGGTGGAAGCAACTTTTTGCAACGTGATTTCCTTCCATTGTGAGATCCATCGAACTGCTACGCATTTTCATTCATCTCTGTTTTCTTCTTCAAACACAATATCGAACTGAGGTGGCTGGGCAGGTTGAACTGAATTGAAGTGACGGGGAGGTGGTGGCAGCGGTGGGATCTTCGCGGGCATACAGTACGGGTGTCGTCATGGGACCAGGTAGGTTGCCTGGCCACGACAGGAGGCTGACAGAGGGGCGTGCGGGGCGGCCGCTGGGCGCAAGGAAACGACGCTGTGGGGTGGAGACGCGTGGGGCAGTCGCGGGGGTGGAGCCAGACGCCGCTGCAGGGTGGTGTGCGACCGCGAAGTGAAGGCGTGTGGCGACCGGCAACCTTGGGCAGCGGCGGTCGTTACCGGGATATGGGGCATGGTGGCACGCCGACGGTTTGGGGTGGATGCAGTTTGCATGTGGCGGCCAGCAACCTTGAGCGGTCGACGGGGCCGAGCAGTCGGCGGCGGGAGGCGCACTGGGGTCGGGGGGGCAACGGGGCCGAGCGGCGGGAGGTGTGGCAGGGTCAGGGTGCCTGGCGGCGGGAGGCGCGTTGGGGTCGGGGGCCGGGCCGGGGTGGCGGGCGGCAAGAGGTGCGCTGGCATTAGGGGGCGGCGGCGGTTGTGGAGGGGGGGCGGGGAAGGTGGGGATGGGCTGGTGGGGATAGTGGGTGAGTGGTCGGGGTGGATGGAGGTGTTTTTTTCCCTCCACTCCACCGTACTGGTTCGGGAGTTTGGGAACACCTAATCGAGCCTATATAGGGTGATTGTGATCCAAATAGTTATTCTAATCCTGTGATTAGAATAGTGCTGTCCTATATATATAGTAATACTATTCATCACCCAGGTTGCAGAATATTTTATTCTTCACCTGAGGTAATCTTACGATCGCTTCATAAATAAATTACGTTTGGAATACAAATAGTTACATTCATATTGATTCACTATGTAAAATTTGGTATAAGAAAATAAAAAACAGGTTATAAGACCAGAAATATCGCATTTTATGTATGTTTTTACGTTCGTAACTTTACGTAACATAAAATATTTTTTATGACGAGTATATAATTTCTTACGTTCTCTTTTTACATAAGAAATAAGACAAAATTTACGAAACCTAAAAACGCAGTGCATTGACGTCAAAATAGAGAGGGTGTGAAGAATAACTATTCCTCCCTAGGGTGACGAATAGCGCGACCCTATATATAATTCTACTGGAAAAATTTCGACAGTTATTATTGGAGGTTCTGAATTTCCTCTTCCTACTGTCAAGAAGAAATATAATATTCTTATTGTTGAGGACATACATATCCCCGTTGAGGTAACCTAGTGTTGTTTGAAATTTCTCCGGTTTCATGCTATTCGAAATGAGTTTGTTAACAAGACTTGATCAACTTTGTTAGTAGATTCCTTTTGATGAGCATGAGATGGATGAAGTTAGAAAGCACAACCTTCTGTACCCTCTTTTTAATTTCTGTTATTTATATTAAATAAAGCAAAAATAGTATTTTTTTGTCTGTTTCCTGAATTATCCATGCAATGAAAAATACCCCGTAAATAAAAATTCTCCAAATGCCCTGAAAAGTTAATATGATTTTTTCTAGAATATTGGAGAATATTTGGCACTGACAACACACCAGGGGGCCTCACCATGTGCCCACGAGGGTGCAGGGCGCGCCCTACCCCTGGGCGCGCCCCCTGCCTCGTGGACCCCACGTGGGTCCCCTCCACTTATTCTTGCACCCACACACTTCGTCTTGCTCCAGAAAAAATCATCCACCAGCTCAAACCCGAGTTCTTGCTCATCTTGCTGCCATTTTCGATCTCCTTGCTCAAAGCTCCATTCACAAAACTGCTTTGGGGGATTGTTCTTCAGTATGTGACTCCTCCAATGGTCCAATTAATTTTTGTTCTAGTGCTTTATTTATTACAAATTTGCATGATATGGCCTCTAGGCACTTGTAGGAGTAGTTGCTATCAATCTTGTTGCGTTTGGTTCACTTTTATTTTAAGATACTAAAAATTTCAGAAATTTTTAGAAAAATATGAAGAGATTTTTGAGGGGCTCATAGAGCCGAATATTGAAGGATAAGCAAAGTGAAGAGAACAAGAAGCCCAAGTATAATCTCCCTCGTACTGTGGAGGTTCGGCCGTGTGAATGGCCTTGTGATGAGTTCTTGAGAGATGCCGGGATTTATGAAGATTTTTATTATTTGGCTGAGAATGCAGGCCTCACCGACTTCCTTCACGACCAGCATGAACAATATCTCTTACTCGCCAATATTTTTGTGCAAAATTTTCATTTCCATGCTAGGAGATCGCCACCTTCGGTGGAATTTTATTTATATGATGAGCATAAGGAGATGTCACTTTATGATTTTTGCCGGGTCTGTATGATACCCTTTGCGGGCAGCGTAGGGGAACTGCATTGTAACGATGTGGAAGGGTTTATTGATACGATTGCTGTAGGGGAAACTAGAAAGGTTTCCGATGCAAGAATCACTAGCATACTTTTTCCTGTTCTACGTTACTTTGCAATATTTGCTAGTAGATGTTTAATTGGTCGTGGGAACTGCAGAAACCTTAGTGCCCCTGATATTGTTATTTTGCGCCATGCCATGTTTCGTGATACTAATTTCAGTTTAGGCGCTATTGTTGCTAAACGGTTAAATCTGAACCGTACAAAGGGCCCCGTCCTCGGAGGTATCTTTGCCTCGCGCCTTGCTACACACTTTAACATACCTATCAGGCATTTTGAGAAAGAGGAAAAGTTGCTGCCTCCTATTGTTCTAGATTATAAGAGTATGGTAGCACATGAGTTTATTGTTAAGGATAAGAATAGGATACTTAAGTACAAATTAATATTTGGTAAAAATTATTGTGAGATTATTACCTTGCCTGTGCCCTCTTTGTTTAACATATTTTCAGGCACGTACCTCATTCTGCCCGAGGTCGTTCAGGCATACCAGAGCCAGACATCAGCTCCAGAGCCGGAGCCACTATCTGATCCTCACCGTTAGTCTGTTTATCAGTGGAATCCGGAGGAGATTGCCAACCAGTGGCAACCTGAGGACCCTTCTCAGTACGACCCCAGCTACAGTTTTAATCCATGGGCATAGACCAACTTAGGACAAAAGCCTAAGCTTGAGGGAGTACGTATTTCTCACCGACATTACATTGATGCTCACACACTCATGCCAGTTGTCGGTGATCATACTTTTTCATTGTATCATCCATGCTAGTTTATTTTCTGTTTTAAGCTTTCTTCTTGTGTGTTTGAAAACCCTTAAGAAAAACCAAAAAATTAGTTGTAGCTTTTAGTTAGTTTACTTTTCATGCCTGTAGTAGTAGTAATTAAAAATAAAACCCAAAAAGATTTATCGTTCTTCTTCTGCTTGTTGGGAGCTTTCCTGTGTAAATAGTTTTGTTCCTTTCTTTTCTTTGGGGGGTCAAGAGGAGAAGACCACGATGAAAACGTTGAGTGGCTCTCATGTGCATTATTGTTGATCTAACAAAGAGCCCATATTATCTTGTCTTCTCCCATGTATAGAATGCTTGAAGATTCCAGCTTAGTCCAATGCACGTGCACTATTATTATTATCCACACTATACGGTCGTGCAAGTGAATGGCAATAATGACGATATATGATGAACTGATTGAGATGAGGAAAGCTGGTATGAACTCGACCTCTCTTGTTTTTGTAAATATGATTAGTCCATCATTCCTGATTCAGCCTATTATGAATGAAACATGTTTGCAATGACAATTAGAGATTATAGTTGCTTATGCCATGCTTAATTTGCTAGGAGTTTATAATGGTTTACCTTGCGTGCCAACATGCTATTAAAATGGTTGTGATGTGGTATGATAGGGTGGTATCCTCCTTTGAACGATTCGAGTGGCTTGACTTGGCACATGTTCACGCATGTAGTTGAAACAAAATCAACATAGCCTCTACGATATTTATGTTCATGGTGAATTATATCCTACTCATGCTTGCATTCGGTGTTGATTAATTTTAATGCATGTTCATGACTGTTGTCGCTCTCTAGCTGGTCGCTTCCCAGTCTCTTTCTAGCCTTCACTTGTACTAAGCGGGAATACTGCTTATGCATCCAATTCCATAAACCCCAAAGTTATTCCATATGAGTCCACCATACCTTCCTATACACGGTATCTACTTGCCGTTCCAAGTAATTTGTATGTGCCAAACTCTAAACCTTCAAATAAACATTCTGTTTTGTATGCTCGAATAGCTCATGTATCAAATAGGGATGTCTGTATCTTCCATGCTAGGCAGGTTATTCTCAAGAGGAGTGGACTCCGGTCCTCACTCGCGAGAAAATGGCTGGTCACCGGGATGCCCAGCCCCATGCTCAAATCAAATCAAAATAATTGCAAACAAAACTCCCCTAGGATTGTTGTTAGTTGGAGGCACCCGTTGTTTCGGGCAAGCCATGGATTGATGCTTGTTGGTAGTGGGGGAGTATAAACTTTACCATTCTGCTTGGGAACCGCCTATAATGTGTGTAGCATGGAAGATATCGAGATCCCTCGGTTGTTATGTTGACAATGAAAGTATACCGCTCAAAATATTATTCATCTCTATTTCAAAATTGAGCTCTGGCACCTCTACAAATCCCTGCTTCCCTCTGTGCAGGGCCTATCTATTTATTTTTATGTTGAGTCATCATCCTCTTATTAAAAAGCACCAGTTGGAGAGCACCACTGTCATTTGCATGTATTATCATTAGTTTACATTGAGTATGACTTGACTGGATCTCTTTTACCATGAATTACAATGTCTAGTCAGTCCTTGATCTTTAAAGGTGCTCCGCATTTATGTTTTGCGGTCTCAAAAAGGGCTAGCGAGATACCATCTTGTTATATCATATTATGGTTGTTTTGAGAAAGTGTTGTCATCCGAGATTTATTATTATTGCTCTCTAGTTGATCATGTCATTGACATGAGTAAACATGAGACCTAAATGTTATTGTCAATATGGTTAGTTCATAATCTTTGCTGAAAACTTGAATGCTGGCTTTATATATTTACAACAACAAGAGCAAACAGAGTTTGTAAAAGTTTTTCTTTATCACTTTCAGTTTGTCAACTGAATTGCTTGAGGACAAGCAAAGGTTAAAGCTTGGGGAAGTTGATATGTCTTCGTCGTATCTACTTTTCCAAATACTTTTGCCCTTGTTTTGGACTCTAACTTGCATGATTTGAATGGAACTAACCCGGACTGATGCTGTTTTCAGTAGAATTGCCATGGTGTTATTTTTGTGCAGAAATAAAAGTTCTTGGAATGACCTGAAAATAAACGGAGATTATTTTTGGAATATATAAAAAATACTGGCGAAAGAATCAAGGCCAGGGGCCCACACCCTGTCCACGAGGGTGGGGGCACGCCCCCTGCCTCATGGGCCCCCTGGTGCTCCTCCGACCTCAACTCCAACTCTATATATTCGTGTTCGGGGAGAAAAAAAATCAGGGAGAAGGATTCATCATGTTTTACGATACGGAGCCACCTCCAAGCCCTAAACTCTCTCAGGAGGGCTGATCTGGAGTCCGTTCGGGGCTCCGAGAGGGGAATCCGTCGCCATCGTCATCATCAACCTTCCTCCATCACCAATTTCATGATGCTCACTGTCGTGCATGAGTAATTCCATCGTAGGCTTGCTGGACGGTGATGGGTTGGATGAGATTTATCATGTAATCGAGTTAGTTTTGTTAGGGTTTGATCCCTAGTATCCATTATGTTCTAAGATTGATGTTGCTAAGGCTTTGCTATGCTTAATGCTTGTCACTAGGGCCCGAGTGCCATGATTTCAGATCTGAACCTATTATGTTTTCATGAATATATGTGAGTTCTTCATCCTATCTTGCAAGTCTATAGTCACCTATTATGTGTTATGATCCGTTAACCCCGAAGTTACAATAATCAGGATACTTACCGGTGATGACCGTAGTTTGAGGAGTTCATGTATTCACTATGTGTTAATGCTTTGGTCCGGTACTCTATTAAAAGGAGGCCTTAATATCCCTTAGCTTCCAATAGGACCCCGCTGCCACGGGAGGGTAGGACAAAAGATTTCATGCAAGTTCTTTTCCGTAAGCACGTATGACTATATTCGGAATACATGCCTACAATACATCGATGAACTGGAGCTAGTTCTGTGTCACTCTATGTTATAACTGTTGCATGATTGACCGCATCCGACATAATTATCCATCACTGATCCATTGCATACAAGCTTTTCATATATTGTTCTTCGCTTATTTACTTTTCCATTGCTACTTGTACAATCACTATAAAACCAAAAATATTATTTTTGCTACCGTTACCACTACTATCATATTACTTTGCTACTAAACACTTTGCTGCAGATATTAAGTTTCCAGGTGTGGTTGAATTGACAACTCAGGTGCTAATACTTGAGAATATTCTTTGGCTCCCCTTGTGTCGAATTAATAAATTTGGGTTGAATACTCTACCCTCGAAAATTGTTGCGATCCCCTATACTTGTGGGTTATCAAGCCACACAAAATACTTTCTTCGCCGCCGCAAATTTTTGTTCTTCGGAGATCCCATCTGAAGACCTTTTCTGGTACTCTGTCGGAGGGGGAATCGATCACGGAGGGCCTCTACATCAACCTTGCCGCCCTTCCGATGATGTGTGAGTAGTTTACCACAGACCTACAAGTCCATAGCTAGTAGCTAGATGGCTTCTTATCTCTCTTGCATCTTCAATACAATGTTCTTGGAGATCTATTCGATGTAATCCTTTTCTATGATGTGTTTTTTGGGCTCCGATGAATTGTGGTTTGTGATCATATTATCTATGAATATTATTTGACTCTTCTCTGAACTCTTTTATGCATGATTGTTATAGCTTTGTATTTTTCTCCGATCTATCTGTTTGGTTTGGGCAACTAGATTGATTTATCTTGCAATGGGAGTGTTGGGGAACGTAGTAATTTCAAAAATATTCCTACGCACACGCAAGATCATGGTGATGCATAGCAACGAGAGGGGAGAGTGTCATCCACGTACCCTCGTAGACCGTTAAGCGGAAGCGTTATAACAACGCGGTTGATGTAGTAGTACGTCTTCACGATCGACCGATCCTCAGCACCGAACGTACGGCACCTCCGCGTTCAGCATACGTTCAGCTCGGTGACGTCCTGCAAACTCATGATCTAGTAGATCTCGAGGGATAGTTTTGTCAGCACGATGGCGTGGTGATGATGTTGATGAAGCTACCGTCGCAGGGCTTCGCCTAAGCACCGCTACGATATAACCGAGGTGGATTATGGTGGAGGGGGCCACCGCACACAGCTAAGAGATCAACAGATCAATTGTTGTTGTGTCCAAGGGGTGCCCTCTCCCCGTATATAAAGGAGGGAGAGGAGGAGGGGGCGGCCAAGGAGGAGGAGGCGCGCCCAAGGGGGGCAATCCTACTCCAAGTAGGATTCCCCCCTCTTTCCGTCCTAGTAGGAGAGGGGAAGGAAGGGGAGGAGAAGAAGAAGGAAAGGGGGGGGCGCCCCCCTAATCCAATTCAGTTTGGTCTAGGGGGGCGCGCGCCCCTAGCTGGCCGCCTCTCCTCTTCCTCCACTTGGGCCCATAAGGCCCAATAACCCCCCAGGAGGTTCCGGTAACCTCCCGGTTCTCCGGTATTTATCCGATAATCCCCAAAACTCATCCGGTGTCCGAATATAACTTTCCAATATATCGATATTTACATCTTGACCATTTCGAGACTCCTCGTCATGTCCGTGATCACATCCCGGACTCCGAACTACCTTCGGTACATCAAAACACAAAAACTCATAATACCGATCGTCACAGAACTTTAAGCGCGTGGACCCTACGGGTTCGAGAACTATGTAGACATGACCGAGACACGTCTCCGGTCAATAACCAATATCAGAACCTGGATGCTCATATTGGTTCCTACATATTCTATGAAGATTGTCGGTGTGAAAACCGGCAGATCTTGGGTAGGGTGTCCCGAACCGTGCGTCTAGGCCGGATGGTAACAGGAGGCAAGGGACACGAAGTTTTACCCAGGTTCGGGCCCTCTTGATGGAGGTAAAACCCTATGTCCTGCTTGATTAATATTGATGATATGGGTGTTACAAGAGTAGATCTACCACGAGATCAGAGAGGCTAAACCCTACAAGCTAGCCTATGGTATGATTGTATGTTGTGATTGTTGTTCTACAGACTAAAACCCTTTGGTTTATATAGACATCAGAGAGGGTTAGGGTTACACAAGGTCGGTTACAAAGGAGGAGATATCCATATACGAATTGCCTAGCTTGCCTTCCATGCCAAGTAGAGTCCCATCCGGACACGAGACGAAGTCTTCAATCTTGTATCTTCATAGTCTAACAGTCCGGCCAATGGAGATAGTCCGGCTATCCGGAGACCCCCTAATCTAGGACTCCCTCAGTAGCCCCCGAACCAGGCTTCAATGACGACGAGTCCGGCACGCAGTATTATCTTCGGCATTGCAAGGCGGGTTCCTCTCCAAATTCTGTGTACCTGTCGAAATAATGCCCGGTTCCTTGTGATGGTTTGTACTCCTTGGCTTCTACGCCCAATAATGGCCACTTTCCACGTGTCGAGCGAATGTGAAGAGCCAGGGTGTTTTCACATTTACCCCCTAGCTATGTAAATGAGCCGCCTATTTAAAAAGACGAGGATTCAGATCCAAATCACATCATCCTCCCTTGCCGAGTCTTCATCAGAGCGCACCCGACAGAGATCCATTCCACCATGGCCGGTCAACGCAGCTCCTCCTCTCGCACCCCTAGTTCCAAGCCTGGAGATTGGGAGAGATGTTCCATCCCGCACAGCAAATTGGTGATGCTTCAGTCCAAGGGATTTCTTCCCCCGGCGTACCTGGTCCCGGTTCGAGCCGGGCTTGCCACCTACAATGGCGGAGATCAAGCGGAGAGCCGTCCCAATCCCTCCAAGGGAGAGCGGGTATGCCTTGTCCCTTATCTGGTAAGAGGGCTCGGATTCCCAATTCATCCATTTCTCCGGGGGCTTCTGGAGTTCTATGGCCTCCAGCTGCACAACCTTACGCCTGCCTCCCTGCTGCATATCGCGGGATTCATAGCCCTTTGCGAGTTATTTTTGGGCTGTGAGGCCCATTTCGCTCTGTGGAAGAAGCTGTTCTGCCTTGTGCCCCGTTCTAAGAAGGGATCAATATATCAAGTGGGCGGAGCCGAAGTGTGGCGTATTGCCGGGAACGGATACCTGTCCGGGACCCCGAAGAAGACGTCTGAAGACTGGCCTTCAGAATGGTTTTATATAGAAGATGTCCCCCTTTCGGACCCTATTCGGATCGGCCTTCCTGAGTTCGACAACGCCCCTTTGAAGAAGCGCCGGAGCTGGCGTTCACGGAGATCCCTGGAGGAAGACGACAGTGACATTCTTTATCTGATGAGCCGGATAAGTTCTTTAGCTCGATCCGGATTGACCATGATCGAGGTCATGGCTATATGCATTATGCGGGGGGTGCAGCCGCTCCAGTATAGAGGCCACCCCATGTGGGATTTCGACGGGGAGGATGACGCCACCCGCCATGGCCGCAAAGGGTCGGGATCGGCTGCTGATCAAATAAAGATCTTGTCCACTTTGTACAAGGGAGAAGAGGAGGAATTCCTCCGTGTCAACCCGCAGGGCGGATTCTCTATGTACAATCCTCCGAGCTGGGTAAGCGGAGACTTTTTCTCGCCCATCCATTTCGTATTCCCATAGTTTAAGTATTCATTCTAGTGATTTCATCGCAGGAGCTGCGCCAAGCGGTAAAGGAGATAAACAGCCCTCCTCCACAGCCCAAGGACCCTGGACGGTCCCTTGACCTGGCCTCCCAGGAGGATCCGGACATATCCGTGGAGCTGATCGACGGGGTATTTTACCAAGGGAGTAATGACAATACCTTGGTGGCCATTACAACCGATTACCTTGGGCTAGTTCCAGCCTCACAGGTGACTGAGACCGAAGTCCCAGCACTTAAAAAGGGATCCGTCCTTGTGCTCTTTTTTTATTGCCGTATAACAGCCGTGTTTTGCAGGGGAGGTCCTCGGGGCAGAAGGCCGAGCCTGTGGCAACTAGCCAACAAGGGGCCGCTAGGCCAAGCAGGCTGAAAAGATCCGCAGTCCGGATTGAGGCACCGGCGCAGCGGTATGGCGCGCCGTCTTTATTGCAAGACATTATTTACAGAGGCGTATTAACGCCCATGCCTTCTTTTCAGGAAAAAGAGCGCTCACCAGACTATACCCGGAGAGGCTACCAATCGCTCCTCCACAAGCCAGGCTCCAAGGCCGGACTCAGAGGTGGGAACGAGTACAAGGCGTGCGCCGGGTGCTCCTCCGACAAAGGATATGGATAGACTGTCCGCCACCCATTCCGAGGTGGAAAGTGCCATGAACCACAGGCGTCGCCGGACTATTCTTCGTGACGCTTGTTTCTCCCAAGAGGCATTGGATGCCTTCAACTCGGGAGACACGCACCTCCGTGCCGCTCAAAATGGTCTAGCCAGAGCCACAGAACAGTATGTAAAAGACATACGGGTGAGAAAATTTGATGATTATATATATCAGTAGCCCCTGAGACTTGAAACAGTTAGGATAACTGGTTTAAGGATCATTTGTTATGTAGGTTCTTACAGAAAAGAATACTCAACTGTCCCAGGAGCTGGAAGAGTGCAAAGCCCAACTTCAGGCTGCACTGGCCGCAGCAGGGGAGCCCAAAGAGACCCCCTCTGGTAACATATCCGTCAAATGATAAGTATCATATTAGAGTGCGGCTTTATATGCAGATCTGACGATAAAATTGCAGATGACGCTGGAGTGAATCCGGATAAGCAACAGCTCATACGCCAGCTGAAGGCCGGTGAGAGCGTGCTTACAAGGGTGAGGCAGGAGAAGAATGATCTCCAAGATGCCAACACCAAGCTGGGCGTGGAACTAAAAGATGTTTGTGCCCAACTGTCGGACTCTGTTAAGGAGAATCGGCGGCTTTGACGCGGCATATTTAGTAAGTGCTTGAATGAACTTTGAAAAAGAGTTCGGCGAGGAAGCTGGCTGACAGAGTTATGTCTGTAGGTATGCTAATAGGTCGTCCTGCCGAGGAGATTCCTAGTTCAACGGGTTATCTTCTTCCCGAGCTCGCATAGTTGCACGAACGAGTTCGACAGGTGATGCAAGGCGTTGCCCAGGCCTTGTGGCCGTCCGTCTCCATATCCGAAGGCCTTGGAGAGCTTGCAGAAAAGCTGAAGGGAGCACGGCGGCGCTTCCGATTATGGAAGATATCGGCCTGCCGTCAGGGCTCCAGGGAAGCTTGGGCAATGGTGAAGACACGGTACACGAAGGCTGACCCGAACCACATGGCCGAAGTCGGACCTGTGGGGCCTGATGGCAAGGAGATCCCTGTGAAGTTAGTGTACGGCCAAGTAGAATTGGCCGCAAAGTATTCCCAACAGGACTGTAGACTAGACAGCCTATTGGATGGCATTGAAGAGGAATTCAACCAGTCAAATTGACTATGTAATTTTAAAGTGACATATATGATGCCTTCTAGCCGCCTTCTAGCCGGATTGTAGATCGTTTGTCGTGGCGGACCTTTTCGCTTCAACCTCGGGACCCGACAGTCCGGAGTGTATCCGAATACCCTCTCGGTTATATAAGAACCGGGGCATGCGTGGAGACCAGGCGTAGGGGTCATTAGTGCTTTATCAGACAAGTGCCCAACTAGTTATGTTATATTACATGGGTAGTAAGAAACATCTTCCAGAGAGAATAGTTCTGTTAAGGGTTCCTTTCCCTGGGTAGGCATGCCCTAAAGTGCATGTCCAGACTGCGATAAGAAGCGCAATGAAAACATCTGGGGGCAGATATGGATAATAGATAAAAGTCATCTTTTGTTCACCGACCAAATATTCTCTTAAGCATGCTAGCTTTCGGCTTCACCCAGTCTGAGGTACACGTCCGGCTGACCCGGCGGTAACAATCGCAGAGGTGCTCCCCTTATGCCCTAGCCGAATTAACGGGAACGTAGGGCATAAAATACAAGAGCCAGGCAACCCAGCTTGGCCAAAACTTAAGTCATGTCGATGCATATAATGGTGAAAAAAGGTACATGTGGAAGTATAACACATGTGTTGGGCGTGGGGCCCAGGTAAATAATTTAAGCTTCTGTGAGAGAAGCCCCCAGGTATGAAGATTGCAGCTAGCGCATCTGTGATGTATGAGTGAGGCACAAGGTGACCCTTGAAGGCCTAGGGAGATAAAAAGAAAGAAAGGGAAACAAGACAGATGATGCATATGCAGAAAATGGACGAAGGGAGGGGACTAACATAAGGTACGGAGCTAGGCGTAGAATCTTCGGAGCCTGGCTGCGTTCCATGGGTTCAGCTCGAGTCGACTGGTCGATGCATCCCGTAGTCGGTACGCTCCACCGGTCAGAACTTGGTTGATAATGAAGGGACCTTCCCATTTGGGCTCGAGCTTGTTCTTTTTCTTATCCGGCAGCCGTAGAACTAGTTCGCCTACGTTATAAGTTTTGGCCCGTACTTCTCTGCTTTGGTATCTGCGAGCCTGTTGCTGGTAAAATGTGGAACGGGCTTTGGCTACGTCACGCTCTTCCTCCAATGTGTCCAGACCATCCTGCCGATCGAGCTCGGCTTCTCTTTCTTCGTACATGCGCACTCGAGGTGAGTCATGAATTATGTCATAGGGCAGGACTGCCTCTGCACCGTACACCATAAAAAATGGTGTATATCCGGTACTATGATTCGGCATGGTCCGCAATCCCCAGAGTACGGAGTCGAGCTCCTCTACCCAGTGCGTATCGTACTCCGTTAAGGAGCGCACTAATCGGGGTTTAATGCCGCTCATTATAAGACCATTTGCTCGTTCGACTTGACCGTTGGTTTGTGGGTGATAGACTAAAGCGTAATCGAGCTTGATGCCCATTTTGCTGCACCAGAGTTTTACCTCATCGGCCGTGAAGTTCGTGCCGTTATCAGTGATGATGCTGTGGGGGACGCCGTAACGGTGTACAACCCCGGATATGAAATCTATCACCGGTCCAGATTCGGCTGTTTTTACCGGTTTAGCCTCTATCCATTTGGTGAATTTATCCACCATGACCAATAAGTATTTTTTCTTGTGGGTTCCCCCTTTAAGGGGTCCGACCATGTCAAGCCCCCAGACCGCGAAAGGCCATGTAATGGGGATCATTTGGAGGGCGGTGGGTGGCATGTGGCTTTGATTTGCAAAGAGCTGGCAACCGGTGCAACGTTGGACCAAGTCCTGTTCATCTGCCCGGGCCGTTGGCCAATAAAATCATGTGCGGAAGGCCTTGCTTACAAGAGCCCGGGCTGCGGCGTGATGACCACCGAGTCCGGCGTGAATTTCTGCCAAAAGATTCTGCCCTTCCTCTTCGGAAATGCACCTTTGAAGGACTCCGGTAGCGCTTTTTTTGTACAATTCTCCCTCGTGGACCCTGTAGGCTTTGGATCATCGCACTATGCAGCGTGCCTCATCTTGGTCCTCCGGAAGTTCCTGTCTAATTAGGTAGGCCAGGAATGGTTCTGTCCACGGGGCAATAATGGCCATTATTTCGTGGGCTGATTGTGTTATTTCGGTGGCGGAGCCTTCGATTGTGTCAGAGAGTTCGGTATCGGGTATTTTGGCCGGGTCCGGACTGTTGTTATCGGTGTCCCCTTCCCATGCTACGGATGGCTTGAAAAGCCTTTCTAGAAAAATGTTGGGAGGGACTGCGTGGCGTTTTGCGACAATGCGGGCGAGGATATCCGCCGCCTGATTGTTTTCCCGAGCCACATGGTGAAATTCGAGCCCCTCGAACCGAGCTGACATTTTTAGGATGGCATTGCGATAAGCGGCCATTTTTGGATCCTTGGCATCAAAGTCTCCATTTATTTGGGATATCGCGAGGTTTGAATCCCCGCGCACCTCTAGGCGTTGAATGCCCATGGATATTGCCATCCGGAGACCATGTAGAAGGGCCTCATATTCGGCTGCATTGTTGGAGTCCGTATACATTATCTGTAGTACGTATTGAACGGTATCTCCTATTGGGGACGTCAAAACGACGCCAGCCCCCAGACCAGCCAACATTTTGGAGCCGTCGAAGTGCATGATCTAGTTTGAATATGTGCCGTACTCTTTAGGGAGTTCGGCTTCCGTCCATTCAGCGACGAAGTCAGCCAAAACTTGCGATTTAATAGCTCGTCATGGCTTGTAAGTTATGTCGAACGAGAGGAGCTCAATGGCCCATTTGGTGATAAAGGGGTAATGCCTTTTCTCCCAAGCGGGAGATAAAGCGGCTTAGAGCCGCCACGCATCCAGTTAATTTTTGTATTTGTTTGAGGTCTGTTGGGGTAGCCAACTGTGACAACACTCGGATTTTGGCCGGATTAGCTTCAATACCTCTACTGGAGACAATGAATCCCAGGAGCTTTCCTGCTGGTACGCCGAAAACGCATTTTTCCGGATTGAGCTTGATGTCATATGTTCGGAGGTTGTCGAATGTGAGCCTCAAGTCGTCTACTAGAGTTTCGACATGCTTGGTTTTAACGACCACGTCATCCACGTATGCCTCCACTGTTTTGCCGATCTGGTTTGCCAAGCATGTCTGAATCATGCGCTGGTATGTTGCACCGGCGTTTTTTAGCCCGAAGGGCATTGTGTTGAAGCAGAATGGGCCGTATGGTGTGATGAATGCCGTTGCGGCTTGGTCTGGCTCTGCCATTTTGATTTGATGGTAGCCGGAGTATGCGTCGAGGAAACACAATGAATCGTGTCCTGCGGTAGCATCGATGATTTGATCGATGCGGGGGAGGGGGAAGGGATCCTTTGGGCAGGCCTTGTTAATGTCCTTAAAATCGACGGACAAGCGCCAGGATTTGTCCTTCTTTGGTACCATCACCAGGTTTGCTAGCCAGTCTGGATGTTTTATGTCTCTGATGAATCCGGCCTCCAATAGCTTGGCTAGTTCCTCTCCCATGGCTTGTCTTTTAGGCTTGGAGAAACATCGAAGAGCCTGCTTGACTGGCTTGAATCCTTTTAGGATATTAAGGCTGTGTTCAGCCAGCCTGTGTGGGATTCTTGGCATGTCTGAAGGGTGCCAGGAAAAAATGTCCCAGTTCTCACGTAGGAACTCTCACAGTGCGGCGTCGACATCAGGGTTTAATTATGCCCCGATGGAAGCTGTTTTTGTAGGGTCCGTTGGATGGACTTGGAATTTGACTATTTCGTCCGCCGGCTTAAAGGAGGTGGACTTGGATCTTTTATCGAGTATCACGTCATCCCTGTTCACCGTGGAGCGCAATGCAGTTAGTTCTTCGGCCGCTAGCGCTTCGGATAGTGCCTCAAGGGCCAGTGCAGCTGTCTTATTTTCGGCGCGGAGTGCTATGTCCGGATCACTAACAAGAGTGATGATTCCGTTGGCCCCGGGCATTTTGAGCTTCATGTACCCGTAATGGGGTATGGCTTGGAAGATTGTAAACGCCTCCCGCCCTAATAGAGCGTGGTATCCGCTGCTGAACGGGGCCACTTGGAATGTAATTTCTTCGGACCTGTAATTATCTGGCGTGCCGAATACCACATCTAGTGTGATTTTTCCAGCGCAGCGTGCTTCCCGATTGGGGATGATTCCTCTAAAGGTTGTGCTGCTTTGCTTAATGCGGCTCCAGTCTATTTCCATCTTTTGAAGAGTTTCCTCATATATGAGGTTTAATCCGCTGCCGCCGTCCATGAGTACCTTGGTGAGTCGAAAGCCGTCCACGATTGGACTGAGGACCAGTGCGGCTGGTACTCAGGCTGTTAGGAATTTAGGTTCGTCACTGGCATTGAAGGTAATAGCTGTGTCGCTCCAAGGATTTATTTCTGCTATGTGGCAGATTTCGGACATGCTGCGGAGTGTTCGCTTCCGTCTATTATTTGACGCGAAGGTCTCAAGACCGTTAAGACCGTATTGTTGTCCTAGGGGTGGTGCTCTGTGGTTTTTTGGAGGAGTAGATCCTCACCACTTTTGGCCACCTGCCGGAGTATCCAGCATGCTCTAAGGCTGTGCGTTGGTATCACATCCGCTATACTATGAATTTTGCAGGGTCCGTTGAGCCATCCCTCCAGTACGGTCCCTTGCCCCATAGAGGGCTTTTGCTTTTTGGTAGTTAACCCAGGTGTATTGTGATAATGCACCCTTTTATTTCGGACTGGGTTTGTATTCAGGGTCGGATTATCCTAGAATTTTATTTCGGTTTTCCAGGCGCTTTCCATCACACAGTAATTTCGTACTATGGACACCAAGTCGGCAAAGCGTGTAATTTCGCGATGACTTATGGCGTTGAGGATTCCCTTGTCCGTGCAATTATTGCAGAAGAATGAAACTGCATCTTCCTCGCGGCAGTCCTTTATCCTGTTCTTGACCAGGAGGAATCTGGCCCAGTAATGGTGTACTGTTTCTTCGGGCTCTTGCCTAATTTGGGATAGATCGCGTATGTTTGGGTGGGTGGGTGGAATTGAATCCGAATCCTCACCCAATCTGAGGCTCAGTGGCCAAGGAGTTTCCGAACTCGAAAGTTTGGATTCTTGGATGTTTTCAAGTAAATCTAGCCCGCTGCCTGATTCTGGGTTCAGGCTTTGAGTGACATCCTCCCCTCCGTGGGTATCCGGCTTGGAGGGATCGGGAATCCGGACGTAGCTAGTCCTTAAGATGGGTGAAGGGTTGCCGCATTGTTCTTCCATCACTGCAACGTGATGGGTGACCTGGGGAGAGTTAATTTCTCTCAGATCGGCTTTAGGCCCAATCTGATCATAGTCTATAGCGACTCCCAGGGCGGCGATGCGATCCAAGAGCTCGTTCAGGGAAGAGAGCTCCATTGGATCTAACTGCTCGGCGAGTTCCGAGTTGACGTGAAGATTGCTTTCGATGACCCGAGAAGTCATCGTCGGCGCAGCGGCCGAAGAGGCGGTCATAAGAAAACCACCTAGCCGGAGAGTTTGGCCGATAGCCAGAGCTCCCTCAGCGATAGTGCCGTCTTTAGAGACGGGACGAGACATCCTTCCTGGTGGCGACGGCACAACGGAACTCTCAATGAAAGCACCAATGTCGGTGTCAAAACCGGCGGATCTCGGGTAGGGGGTCCCGAACTGTGCGTCTAGGCCGGATGGTAGCAGGAGGCAAGGGACACGAAGTTTTACCCAGGTTCGGGCCCTCTTGATGGAGGTAAAACCCTACGTCCTGCTTGATTAATATTGATGATATGGCTGTTACAAGAGTAGATCTACCACGAGATCAGAGAGGCTAAACCCTAGAAGCTAGCCTATGGTATGATTGTATGTTGTGATTGTTGTTCTACGGACTAAAACCCTTTGGTTTATATAGACACCGGAGAGGGTTAGAGTTACACAAGGTCGGTTACAAAGGAGGAGATATCCATATACGTATTGCCTAGCTTGCCTTCCATGCCAAGTAGAGTCCCATCTGGACACGAGACGAAGTCTTCAATCTTGTATCTTCATAGTCTAACAGTCCGGCCAATGGAGATAGTCCGGCTATCCGGATACCCCCTAATCCAGGACTCCCTCAAAGATCTTTATCGGTCAAACCGCATAACAACATACGTTGTTCCCTTTGTCATCGGTATGTTACTTGCCCGAGATTCGATCGTCGGTATCTCAATACCTAGTTCAATCTCGTTACTGGCAAGTCTCTTTACTCATTCCGTAATACATCATCCCGTAACTAACTCATTAGTTATCATGCTTGCAAGTCTCTTTACTCGTTCCGTAATGCAACATCCCGCAACTAACTCATTAGTCACATTGCTTGCAAGGCTTATAGTGATGTGCATTACCGAGAGGGCCTAGAGATACCTCTCCGACAATCAGAGTGACAAATCATATTCTAGATCTATGCCAACTCCACGAACACCATCAGAGACACCTGTGGAGCACCTTTATAATCACCTAGTTACGTTGTGACGTTTGGTAGCACACAAAGTGTTCTTCCGGTAATCAGGAGTTGCATAATCTCATAGTCATAGGAACATGTATAAGTCATGAAGAAAGCAATAGCAGTAAACTAAAACGATCAAGTGCTAAGCTAACAGAATGGGTCAAGTCAATCACATCATTCTTCTAATGATGTGACCCCGTTTATCAAATGACAACTCATGTCTATGGTTAGGAAACATAACCATCTTTGATCAACGAGCTAGTCAAGTAGAGGCATACTAGTGACACTATGTTTGTCTATGTATTCACACATGTATTATGTTTCCGGTTAATACAATTCTAGGATGAATAATAAACATTTATCATGAAATAAGGAAATAAATAATAACTTTATTATTGCCTCTAGGGCATATTTCCTTCAGTCTCCCACTTGCACTAGAGTCAATAATCTAGATTACGCAGTAATGATTCTAACACCCATGGAGCCTTGGTGCTGATCAAGTTTTGCTCATGAGAGAGGCTTAGTCAAGGATCTGCAACATTCAGATCTGTATGTATCTAGCAAATCTCTATGTCTCCCACCTGGACTTGATCCCGGATGGAATTGAAGCGTCTCTTGATGTGCTTTGTTCTCTTGTGAAATCTGGATTCCTTTGCCAAGGAAATTGCACCAGTATTGTCACAAAAGTTTCATTGGACCCGATGCACTATGTATGACACCTAGATCGGATATGAACTCCTTCATCCGGACTCCTTCATTTGCTGCTTCCGAAGAAGCTATGTACTCCACTTCACACGTAGATCCCGCCACGACGCTTTGTTTAGAATTGCTCCAACTGACAGCTCCACCGTTCAATATAAACATGTATCAGGTTTGCGATTTAGAATCGTTCGGATCAGTGTCAAAGCTTGCATCGACGCAACCATTTACGACGAGCTCTTTTTCACCTCCATAAACGAGAAACATATCCTTAGTCCTTTTGAGGTATTTCAGGATGTTCTTGACTGTTGTCCAGTGATCCACTCCTGGATTACTTTGGTACCTCCCTGCTAAACTAATAGAAAGGCACACATCAGGTCTGGTACACAAATTGCATACATGGTAGAGCCTATGGTTGAAGCATAGGGAACACTTCTCATTTTCTCTCTATCTTCTGCAGTGGTCGGGCATTGAGTATCACTCAACTTCACACCTTGTAACATAGGCAAGAACCCTTTCTTAGCTCGATCCATTTTGAACTTCTTCAAAACTTTATCAAGGTATGTGCTTTGTGAAAGTCCAATTAAGCGTCTTGATCTATCTCTATAAATCTTGATGCCCAATATATAAGAAACTTCATCGATGTCTTTCATTGAAAAACTCTTATTCAAGTATCCTTTTATGCTATCCAGAAATTCTATATCATTTCCAATGAACAATGTCATCCACATATAATATTAGAAATGCTACAGAGCTCCCACTCACTTTCTTGTAAATACAGGCTTCTCCAAAAGTCTGTATAAAACCATATGATTTGATCACACTATCAAAACGTTTATTCCAACTCCGAGAGGCTTGCACCAATCCATAAATGGATCACTGGAGCTTGCACACTTTGTTAGTACCCTTGGGATCGATAAAACCTTCAGGTTGCATCATATACAACTCTTCTTTCAGAAATCCATTCAGGAATGCAGTCTTTACATCCATTTGCCAAATTTCATAATCATAAAATGTGGCAATTGCTGACATGATTCGGACGGACTTAAGCATCGCTGCGGGTGAGAAGGTCTCATCGTAGTCAACTCCTTGAACTTGTCGAAAACCTTTTGCAACAAGTCGAGCTTTGTAGATAGTAACATTATCGTCAGCGTCAGTCTTCTTCTTGAAGATCCATTTATTCTCAATGGCTTGCCGATCATCGGGCAAGTCAACCAAAGTCCACACTTTGTTCTCATATATGGATCCCATCTTAGATTTCATGGCTTCAAGCCATTTTGCGGAATCTGGGCTCATCATCGCTTCCTCATAGTTCGTAGGTTCGTCATGGTCAAGTAACATGACCTCTAGAACAGGATTACGATACCACTCTGGTGCAGATCTTACTCTGGTTGACCTACGAGGTTTAGTAGTAACTTGATCTGAAGTTTCATGATCATCATCATTAGCTTCCTCACTAATTAGTGTAGGTGTCACAGGAACCGGTTTCTGTGATGAACTACTCTCCAATAAGGGAGCAGGTACAGTTACCTCATCAAGTTCTACTTTCCTCCCACTGACTTCTTTCGAGAGAAACTCATTCTCTAGAAAGGATCCATTCTTAGCAACAAATGTCTTGCCTTCGGATCTGTGATAGAAGGTGTACCCAACAGTCTCCTTTGGGCACTACTAGGAAAAGGGCTATAGCTAATATGGACATTAATGGCGCACCATGTATGTGGTGCGCCACTGCTATAGATACAGATGCACCATTAGTGTCCTCATTACTAATGGCGCACCAGACACACGGTGCGCCATTACTAGCAATTTTTTTATTTTTCCAAAACTAGTAATGGCGCACCAAGGCACAGTGCGCCATTACTAGTTTCAACTAGTAATGGCGCACCACTCTCTGTGCGCCACTACTAACAATTTTTTTATTTTTTTCAAAACTAGTAATGGCGCACCATGGTACAGCGCGCCATTACTAGTTCAAACTCGTAATGGTGCACCACAACCACGGTGCGCCACTACTAACAATTATATTTTTTTTTGCAAAACTAGTAATGGCGCACCACTTAACAGGTGCGCCATTAGTAACCAGGGTTACTAATGGCTGGTTACTAATGGCGCATTATTAGGTGGTGCGCCATTGGTAACCTGAGAGCAGCTAGATATTTTGGACAGCCACCTACCACACTCACTTTCCCCACTTCATTCTCTCCACCTCCTCCTCCAAGCTTGTCTCGCCTGCCTCCGCCTCCTCACCTCATTTGCACCATAGATTCACCCAAATTAAGTGGTTAAATTACCTTTTTTGATAGGTAAGTAAGGGGAAAGCTTTCTTTATGTTGTAGATCTACTTTTTTCTCCGTCCAACAACGTGCACATGCACTTTTTATGGCCTAGATCTATGTATGTTTGTGGTGTTGCATATGTTTGTGTTTGCAGGTACCCGTATTTGAAATGCAACAGTTGCCAATATTTTGCCGGAATGTTGATTCATTTCTGTTTCGGCGAGAATTTGGCACTATGCATTCTTTTTTGTCCTATTTTTAGGCAAAGTCATGCCAAATTTTTTTGGTTCTAAAATATCGTTTTGCTCTACCCCGCAGGCGACCATGGTCCGCACGATGACCGAAGGCATTGTGAATAGGTTTTTGAGCTCCGCGAAGGCCGAGATGCTTCAAAAGAACGAGACGGAGATAAGATGTCCGTGTCGAAGATGCAAGCTAAGGAGCCTTATGGACCCGGATTCCGTACAGGCACGAAACCACCTACTCTTGCATGGTTTCATGGATGGCTATCGGTGGCAAGGTGATGAAGACGATTATGAAGTCGTCCATGGGGGCCGGGCAAGAAATGAGGAAGGGCAATAAGACAACCGCGGCGAGGGCGGGCGAGAAGACGAAGAATCTCCAGGACATGATCACGAAGTAGATGCGGTACACAGTCATCATGTAGAAGATGCCGGACATGATGATGAGAAAGATGCCGGAGCAGACGAAGGGCATGATCATGAAGATGAAGATGCCGGAGCAGACGACGATGGACCATCGATGGGCTGGGTGCAGGACCCTCATATTCAAGAGCTGCTTCTCAAGCAGACGGATAAAGCAAGAGCTGCCGCCCGAGAGAAAGCCAAGCTGGATCAACTGGAGATAGACGCGATTACTCCATTGTATGAAGGATGCAGGCCCGAGGATACCCGCCTGAAAGTAACGCTCATGGCTATGGAGATGAAGGTAAAACACAAAATGACCGACGCATGCTTCGACGAGAACATGTCATTCTGGCACGAACGTCTTCCCAAGGGGAACAAGTGCCCGACCAGTTTCGAGGAGGCGAAGAAAATCGTGTGTCCTCTGGATTTACCGCACGTGAAATACCATGTGTGCATGAACAATTGCATCATTTATCGGGACGAGCACACGGAGTCTACCATATGTCCGGTGTGCGGCGTCACTCGATACAAGAAGAGGAAGAAAGCTCCTCGAAAAGTGGTGTGGTACTTTCCGATCACTCCTCGTCTGTAGTGGTATTTCACGGACCCTAAGCTAGCAAAGCTCCTGCGTTGGCACGTGAATAGGGAGGAGAAGAAGCGAGATGATGACAGAAATGATCCGGAGATAAATAAAAAAGACAAGATGCTGAGTCACCCTAAGTATGCGAGCCAGTGGCAAAGCATTGAACTTCGAACATCCAGAATTTGGGGACGATCCAAGGAACATTGTGCTGGGCGCGAGCACCAATGGAGTCAATCCGTTTGGCAGCCAGAGAAGCACACATAGCACCTGGCTTGTGTTTGTGTGGATGTACAACCTTCCCCCTGGTTGTGCATGAAGAGGAAGTATATTCACATGAATATGCTAATTGAAGGGCCAAAACAACCAGGAAATGACATCAATCTCTATCTGGGGCTGCTGAAAGAGGAGCTAGACACGCTGTGTAAAACGCCAGCCAATACGTGGGATGCCGCAGAGAAAGAATATTTCCCTATGAGAGCCGCACTGCTCACGACGGTGCACGACTATCTTGGTTACGGATATGTCACGGGGCAGGTGGTCCACGAATTTTCTGGATGCGTCAGGTGCATGGATGACACAATGTATCGCCAGCTAGATAGAGATCCTGGGTCTTCAAAAACCGTGTTCATGGGACATCGAAGGTGGCTTCGCGACGATGACTCATGGAGAAAATGCAAGGATCTGTTCGATGGTGAAACCGAACCCCGAAGACGCCCGCGTACGAGGAGCGGCAAGGAAATAGACGAGATGTTGAAAAATTGGAAATATTGCCCACTACTGGGAAAGAAGCAAAAGGCGCCAGAGCCGAGAAAGAAGCAAAAGGCGCCAGAGCCACTGCTGAAGGTATGGAAAATGAGGTCTGTTTTCTGGGACTTGCCGTACTGGAAGATCCTCCGTGTGCCTCATAGCCTTGATGTCATGCATATCACGAAGAACGTGTGCAAGAGTCTACTTGGTACCCTGCTCAACATGCCAGAGAGGACCAAAGATGGGCCGGAAGCAAGGGCTGGCTTGAAATCAATGGGCATTAGGGAGGAGCTTCACGCTAATGATGATGATGATGATGATGATGATGATGATGATGATGATGAGGCAAATCAGGACATGGAAAGTCGTCGCAAAGGCAAAAAGGCCAAGAAGACCGGAAATGACTACCCTCCCGCGTGCTTCACTCTAAGTCAGGAGGAGATCGAGCAGTTTTTCACCTGCCTCGTAGGAGTAAAACTTCCTTATGGTTACGCGGGGAAGATAAGCAGATACCTAGACTCAGCGAAGCAGAAGTTCAGCGGGATGAAGTCTCACGACTGGCATGTGCTGATGACGCAGATACTTCGAGTTGCAATCCGTGGGATCATGGACGCGCACACCCGTGAAACGCTATTTGGCCTATGAAACTTTTTCGACGTCATCTCTCGAAAGTCGGTTGGCGTGAGGCAACTCAGAAGGCTACAGGAAGAGATCGTGGTGATACTATGCGAGCTTGACATGTACTTCCCGCCCGCATTCTTCGATGTTATGGTGCATCTGCTGGTCCATATCGTGGAGGATATCATCCAACTCGTGCTGACGTTCCTTCACAGCATGATGCCGTTCGAAAGGATGAATGGTGTCATCAAAGGATACGTTTGCAATATGTCACGTCCAGAGGGAAGCATAGCCAGGGGCTTTCTGACCGAAGAGTGCATCTCCTACTGCACGAATTATCTAGGCATCGAGAACCCCTTTGGTCTGCCCATCAACAGGCACCTCGGCAGGCTCGCTGGATGGGGTCACCGCGATGGTCGCCGCGAAATGCGTGTCGACTTCGAGGGTCGACTCACCGACTTTGAAAGAGCAAACCTAGTCGCGCTACAACACATAGACGTGGTCGATCCTTGGGTGGTAGAGCACAAAACCTTTATTGAGAAGACGTACAATGATCGAGGCCAACAGAGGGTGGACAGAGATATAATCAAAGAGCACAACTCATGTTTCACGCGTTGGTTCAAGGAGAAGCTTCTGTCGTACCCTTTACATGAGGATTCTTCCGCGAAAGAAAAACTCATAATCGCCTTGTCACAGGGCGCCGAGCACAACCTGATGACCTATGAGGCGTACGATATCAACGGCTACACATTCTACACTGCGGACAAGGACATGAAGAGCGATGGTTATTAGAACTCCGGGGTAACAATGGAATCCTACACCGGTAACGACAAGGACAAATACTACAGAAGGATCGAGGAGATCTGGGAGCTGAGCTACGCTGGAGAGAAGGTCCCGATGTTCCGTGTCAGATGGGCCAAGAGCGTCCTAAAAGAAGACCGGTATTTCACCACCATGGTTATACCCGAAGCCAAATCCAAGACCGTGGGCGCAAACGTCACCACGAAAAATGAGCCATGGGTACTGGCTTCCCAGGTGGACCAATGCTTCTTCATTACCGACCCGTTTAAGCCCAGTCGTGTTGTCGTGAGGAGAGGCAAAAGGAAGATCATCGGAATGGATGGAGTCGCCAATGAGCAAGACTTCGACAAGTACGGCGACCTGAAGATGGAACATGATGACGACGATGAAGTGCCATACACCACAAGAAGAAGCAAGACCATCCTACCTAAAGGACGTCCGTTCAACAGAAGAACTCCATTTGTGAAAAAGAAGGGCAAGAAGATTGTGAAAAGATAGCTAGCTAAGATCGATTGTATTTAAATTGTAATCTTCATTTCTCGATTGTATTTCGACATATTGAAATGATATTTCTTCTGTTCTAGTCCTCATGAATATTTATTTATGTTTATTCTGGTATACCAATTTTTATTTATGTTTATTCTGGTATTGAATTTCTAACTCACAAAAAGTATTGAATTTGTTAATATTTTTTGAACTCCTGAATATTTTTAAATTTCATGGGCACGTTTTGAATTCATGAATATTTTTTCAAATTTGATGATATTTTTTCATATTCATAAATGTTTTACCAATTCACAAATGAATGCAATTAAAAATCCAAAAAAACAAATTTGATGATATTTTCAAATAACAAATTTGATGATATTTTTTCATATTCATAAATATTTTCAAATAACAAATTTGATGATATTTTTCACATTCATAAATGTTTTCAAATTTGATCGTCATATTCTAAAAAATTATTAGATGCAACTAAAAATAATAATAATAAGTTAGTAATGGCGCACCGGGGGGAAGGTGCGCCATTGCTATCAAGGTACTTATGGCGCACCCCTAGGAGGTGCGCCATTGGTATACCAATTTTTATGATATTTTTTCAAATATTTTCAAATAACAAATTTGATGATATTTTCAAATAACAAATTTGATGATATTTTTTCATATTCATAAATATTTTCAAATAACAAATTTGATGATATTTTTTCACATTCATAAATTTTTTCAAATTTGATCATCATTTTCTAAAAAATTATTCGATGCAACTAAAAATAATAATAATAAGTTAGTAATGGCGCACCAGGGGAAGGTGCGCCATTGCTATCACTGTGTTTATGGCGCACCACTAGATGGTGCGCCATTGGTAACCCTCTCCCCACTAAAAAAGGCAAAGATAAAAAACACCGTCGATCCGAAATCCCCAATCCCCCGAGCCCTCGATCTGCTGCTCCGCCGCCGCCCCGACCCCCTGCGCTGCCGCCCCGACCCACTGCACCGCCACCAGTCACCCCGCGCCACACAGAGACGTCCAGGAGGACCGCCGTCGACTGATTCTTCATCTACGGCCACCCCGACCTCCCGAGCTCGTCGTCGAGCACCTCGGTGAGGCCCTCGATAGATTTCCCCCTTCCCCCGTCGGGTTCATTGCCGTAGCCGCCGTTGCCGAGCTCCTGCATTGTTGTTTGGCGCCGCTACTGTCGTGCCCGCGCTCGCGGTGAGCACGCGGTCACCTCGCGTAGCCCTGGGCTCCCTGGCTTCGCCTTGCTCCCCGCGCTGCGCCACGGCCGTGCCCACCAGCGCGTCAGCCCACGCGTCGGCCGGTCGCCGCGCCCTTGCCCCGCCTAGTGCCGCTACCTCTTGCGCCCCTGCGCCTTGCCTCACGCACGCCCGTAAGCACTGCCCCTGCTCCTGTCGTTTCTATGTGCTGCTGCTTTTCCTTGTGCTCCTACTGCTGTGTTGTTGCTCTTGCCACTACTCCGCTCCTTGCATTGCTGTTGCTTTGCTCATTGCCTCCGATTGGATAGTTTGCTAGGTTTGGGGGCTACTCTAGGGTATTTAGGCCTTGTGTTTTTGCTCTTCTGTGTGCAGTTTGGCGTGGTTGTTGCTCTGCAAGTAGTTCAGAGATAGCTAGGTTTGTTTTGTGTCATGGCTCATATGTCTTTCTGGTTTTGCAGTGCTGCCTCATAGTTTAATCTTGTGGTGTAGCTGCCCTTCTGCTGTAGTGTCTTTTCCATGAGTTGGTTTACGTACCTTGTATCTTATGCCCAAACCTGGAAGTAGAAGGATCATCAAACCAAGAAACCTTTTGATGCATGATGCCCAAAACGTAGAATCATTTTGAAGTTGCTGTGGTGGATTTCTATATACTAGGACATCAGAATGCTGAATGATGGGAAATAATTCACTTGTGATGATGTTATAGTTTAATGCTGAATGCCTCATAGTTTAATGCTGAATCATTTAAAATAATTCCACTATTAGTGATCAGTGGGCACTAATTATACCATCCTGGTATTTCACTTGTGATGTTGTACTTGTGATGATGCTACTTGTGATCTTCTGAAATGACCCATTGTCGACTTCATTACGCAGGGATAATGATTTTGCAGGTACCCTGAGAGGCCCTTGAGTTTGCCAGAATGTCGATTAACTTCTATTCCGGCAAATTCGGGTACTCCATATGTCCTATTTTCAGCAAAGGTCATGCTGAAATTTTCCATGAATTTTAGCATGACTTTGCTAAAAATAGGACATATGGGGTACTTGCGACTAATGCATGGGCCGGGGTATCTTAGTACTTAATTAACTAGGATCAACTGCCTCTTGTGTTATACAAATAGAAGTGTGATATCAACTCATAGTTATTACTAATGTCAGTTGCTCGTCATCGATAAACCCTAATGTGGTAGGATGACCTACTAAAAAAGCCCATACCACATATTCTATTTGGATGGCCCTCCTAACCCTTGACCATAAATACTTGAGATGGATGTAGCAGGCTTAAAGAAAGAAATATTTTTAGGCCAACTCCACTGGGCCTGGCTGAAAATGCACAAGTGTGCATGACTAACAATATTCTATTGTAAAGCTAAACAGGAAAGAGGAACCACTCATCCTAACCATTTGCTCTCAAAATTACCACCTATGTTTCTATCCTCTACAAGACCCTCCACCTATCTATCCTCTACAAGACCCTCCACCTATATTTCTAATTAGATACCTTTCTTTCAATTCTTAACCAGTTCCATTTCTCCACTAGAATTTTCCCTAGAACTTGTTATATCAACCAATCAACTCCTTATTAGAAGAACTCCACCGGAATTTTCCCTAGAACGCATGCAAGCTTCCAGGTCCTCGTAGGGTCTCCGTTATAACTTATAAGAACTTGGAAATGCAATCTATTAGTGCAAGAAGTGAATGAAACTCTATTACTTATTTAAGATTTAACAAAATGTCAATATTACTTAATTAAGTAGGATGAACTTAGTTGTTATAATATTTTCAAGATGATATGATGATGATGGCTTTTAGGGTGCCTCGTCATCGATAAACCCTAAATGATGAAAACTTAGGCTTTTGGGGTGCCTCGGCGTCTACAAACCCTAAATGATATAACCTTGGCTTTTAGGGTGCCTCGGCATTGATAAACCCTAAATGATGAAACTTAGGCTTTTGGGGTGCCTCGGCGTCGACAAACCCTAAATGATATAACCTTGGCTTTTAGGGTGCCTCGGCATCGACAAACCCTAAATGATAAAACCTTAGCTTTTAGGGTGCCTCGGCATCGATAAACCCTAAATGATGAAAACTTAACTTAGCATTTAGGGTGCCTTAGCGTCGACAAACCCTAAATGATAAAATCTTAGCTTTTAGGATGACTCGGTGTCGACAAACCCTAAATGATGAGACCATGATAATTCCTCACAAACCAACCCTTAAATAACACTGAGCCATTATGCTGTCACCCTTGAAGCCTTGCGGGCATTTGCAGCCCTTAGCTTGTTCATTCTGTAGATTTCCAAAATTTAGTTTTGTACCGCACACCGAAGCCAACTTTTTGGTGACATTCCTCGAGAATTAGGTTATTTGGTCAACATAGAGATCTTGTTCCTTGACAATAACCAACTTTTTGACCAAATTTTTTCCTATTTAGAGCGAAACATGGCCGGCAACGATGAGGCCGGCGGTTCGGGCAAGGCATTCTGGGAGCTGTCCCAGGAGATGGAGGAAGAACCTCACCGCTATGAGGACGCCGCGGAAGACACCGATCCCGACTACACAACCCCTAGTGGCGTCGGGGATGACACCACTGATGGTGCCACCGAGGATGCCACCACTGATGATGGCAGCGCACGCACAGATGGCAGCCAACCGAAGAGGCAACGGAAGGACCGGCGCCCAAACGTGCTCAGCACTGTCAAGGAGGAATTTACCGAAGTGTCCTTCGAGGGGCTTCCAACGACGCCCAAAGAATTAGTCAAGGGGTACACAGGACAGCTCGGGTGCATTCTCCGGAGCACCGTCTCGATCAACACTGAGAACCTAAGGCATCGTGACTGAGGGAATTTGCGCAACCTCCTCTTCACGAAGCTGCATGAACGATACAAGTTCCCCGGTGACTTCGCAAACACACGCCTCTCAGGGAATAAAGTGAACAGTGCCACCCTCAAGAAGATGAGCACGGCCCTGGCTACTTGGAGAGCCGCGGTGAAGAGAATGATTGAAAAAGGTGATAGTTATGAGAAGATCAAGGAGAAAAATTCTTCGATCAACGAAGATGACTACCTGGAGTTCAAGATCAATTGCGAGAACAACGCAACCGTGGAATCAAGTCAGTGGGGGAAAGAGATGCGGGACTTGAACTTAGGGGTCGACAAACTCGGTCCCGGCGGTTACAGAGTGGCGGAACCTATATGGGACAAGGAGGACGCGGAGCATGCCGAGCAAGGCCTACCACCCCTCTTCAAGAAATACCGTGACAAGCAGACCAGGAACTATGTCAGGGCCCGGTACAAGATTGACCCGGTAACCAAGGAGCTTACCACGGATCCGAAGACCAAGGCACTTGAGCTTGTTCTGGTAAGGAATACACCCCCGTAATTAGCTCCATATGGTTGCATTCTAATTAATGAAGCCAAATTTCTAAATGGTTCGCGTTCCTTCCGCAAGACACTGAAAGTAGTAGCGCGGGGTCGTCTCAGAGCTCCCCTTTCGACACCCCTTTAAATAGGGCATTGAACGTAATGAAAAACAAGGATAAGCTCAGTAAGCCGTCATCAGCTGGCCGTGTGGCCAGCAAAGGCTTGTCCACGAAATGGTCGAAATACTATACCGCTGGGCGAAAGGAGAGAAAGACCACCTCGGGAAGCCAGGAGCGCGAGGTTCAAGAACTCAAGGCAAAAGTGGCGCGGATTCCGGAGATAGTAGAAGAGCAAGTGCAAGACCAACTGGGAGCGACGATCACCGCCATTATGCCTACCTTGCTTGAGGGGCTGCAGGCATGGATTGCGGGCGGCCAACAGGGGCCGCCCCCGATTCCCAGCTTCACGGGCAGCAACTCGCACAACGCGCCGGCGGCGCCATTGGTGTGTCCGGCGGAGGCGGCATTGGTGTCTCCGGCGTCGGTGCCGACATTGGAGCTTAATGCACCCGTGTGTGGGAAGAATACGCTGGCCGGCACCTCGGCAGCAAGCGGCCCCTCCGTCACTTGCACGCCCGCCGTTGGCGGTGCCTCGACATTAGCCGAGCTCGACGCCATCATGGTAACTAAGTCTCTCGGCCGATGACTTCATCTCCTTGCCTTTGACTGGGCATCCCTGACGCCCTACATGTTTTCGTAGGGCGCTACCGATGTTCCATGCACTCTCCTGCACTTCATGAACGGCGAGTTGATCGATGTCGCCAAGGCCAGAATCGTTCAGCCGGGCAACCGCCTGTTCCACGGTAATCCGATGCCACCCAACGTGTCTAGGGTTCAACTGGTTCGGGTGCTGCGGGGCTGCGACGACTTGTTACCTCCGTATCGACCCCCTGGGGCCGACGAAGATGATGTGATGACCCTCAGCGCCTGCATAGGCTGGTCCATGCTTTGGGCGAAGAGCCAGATTTGTTTGGGGGCGGGGGACACCACCCCACAAACAACACCGCCAGTCGTGCCGGCGCCAAGCCATGGCAAGACCGCCGCAACGCTACCGGACGACGACGACGAACATATGGCCGATCCGGACATGCATATGGCACAGGATTCGGACGACGACAACGGTACATTTACCAGGGTCGATAAGTACTTCGACGAACATGGGTATGGTGACGAATTCTTGGGGCCTCCTTCTCAAGAACCCAACCCTGCAAAAGATGATCGCGATCTAGCTGGTACCACGAAGAAACCCAATTGCAACAGGCATCTTCTGGCGTTCAGTTCTCAGGAGATGCCTCCAGCTGCCGCCTTCACCGAGCCTCAGATAGCCAAGGTGCGAAATATTATCAGCCCCAACAGACTCAAGAAGGCTGTCCCTGAGCAGAACTCAATCCTATTACAGCAGAAGAAGAAGGGACGGAAAAGAAAGAATAACAAGGGTGCGAGCCAGCCGACACCGAGTACGATTCATGCTCAGGACGGGCCACCTACATCTAAGGATATCTCGAGGAGGGTGCATGTGGCGGATAGGCTGATGTTACCGACAAATCTGCTCAATGCTGCAACCGGTGCTATGTGGAGTCTGCATGACAGTGTTCTTTCTTTGGAGAAGCGGCGTCTCTCCGAGAATGATGTGGCATACCCGGTTTTCATGGCCAAGGTGCTAGAGGGCAAGGGCTTTGTCGATAGCGCCATCGGGGGTATGATCGTCCTATGGTTTGATGACATCTTCACTATGTTTAACCTTCATCCACTGCACTACACCTTCGTTCGGCTATTTTCGCTGAGTATGGAGATGCGGATCATTAGAGACAAGACCCCGGACATCGTGATAGTCGACCCATTCTACATGCGTGCCAAGATCTTGGGCAGCGCTGGGGACCGGCAAGTCGCGAGTTCATACCTCGAAGGCGTCATTCTGGCGAACCCAGATAAGGATAACTTCCTCGTGCCTTACTTTCCCGAGTAAGTCATCCCCTCACCGCCCCATAACATATGATTTCTTAGATTTCGATCGTTCTTCTTTTCTAATATTCCGTGTTTTGTGTAGTGACACACGTTGCACACTCATCCTCTTAAGCCCGAACTATTCCATGGCCACGTATTTTGACTCGGACCGCCGGTCGAATAAAGACTACACAAATATCAAGAAAGTTCTTGATGATGTTCTCCCCGGTTACGCCAAATCTGGAGGCACCTTCAGGAGGCCAATTCTTAGTTACGGCAAGCACGTGTTCACCCACGTAACGACGTTCCCCTGCGTCAAGCAGCCGCCTGGCGGTCAGAAGGATGCCTACTACGCCCTCCATCACATGCGGGCGATCATACGGGACCATAATCAACTTCTGCTACCAAATAGCCTCAAAGATTGGGCCACACGCTTGTCGGCCATCCAGGACGCGAACCTCAGACAAGAATTCTTTCGCATCCAGTCGGAGTTTGCGGAAATCATCCATTAAGATGTCCTTCGTACCTCGGGGCAGTTCTACCTCAGATATCAACCGTCCAACAGTGAAATAGAAACAACGCTACAAATGCAGGCTGACAACGATCGCGATTTCATGACCATCACGAAAGACGGCGGCTTCATCCATGCTCCGGTCCCTGAGTCGAGTCGAAAGTAGTGATGCTATGTCGTTCTTAACTATCGATTAGCTCATGTTATAATTAAACTTTAATGAACTTGTATGTCTCTTTGGTTTGGACAGTCGTTCAACTTATATGTAATCGATGCTATTTATTAGTAGGACCATGAATCGTGCTATTAATGTGTTGCTTTTCTCTTCCGATCCTTTTGTTGCATACTTATATATTGCTTATGTATTGTCTGTGAATTGCTACTAACGTTTTGTTTGTCTAGTGCATAGAGATGCCGTCGTATATCGTGTACAAGGGTAAGGTTCCCGGAGTCTACGAAGACTGGGAGGAGTGTCGGAGACGGGTTCACCGTTTCAGCGCTAACAGTTACAAAGGGTACACCACTAGGGCGGAGGCGGAAGCTAGATACGCGCGCTATCTAGCGGGAGAGAGGAGGGAGCGGAGGAGGAACCGGATGAAGACCAGTTTCATCGCGATGATGCTCATTGTGATGACCGCAACTCTCTTCTATGTGATGGTAGTTTAGATGATCGATATCGACTTGTAATGTGAAGACAAACTCGCTACTTGCGGTCTTGAGACTTGTAATGTTCTAACTTTGTTTGGTCTTTTGAATTCGGAGACTAATATGATGAATTGTATTCGGAGACTAATCTTCTATTTGTATTCGATAAATCTGCTGTTTATATGTTGTGCTGTCTATATTCTGTGCAGTAATATATTTTGTAACATGTGCAAATATCAGAAAAGAAAAAAAAATCCTAATATTCATACTAGTGGCGCACCATACTGCACTTTAGTGGCGCACTGCAATAAACATACTAGTGGCGCATTACCTAGAAGTGCGCCATTAGTAACCCAGAGCACAAGGTAAATATGGCCCCCTGGGAGGCATAGTAATGGCGCACCAGGGGACATATTAATGGTGCACTGCCAGGTGCGCCACTATTATCTGGGATACTAAGGCTAGTCATAGTGGGAGTAACTTAGGTAGTAACATAGCACACTTCAAGAAAATTTTGCTTATGTGGCATGTAGTTAATGAGGAGAGAGGTGTTTAGAGTAACATAATATGTTACTGTAACATAGCGCTTCCCGAGAAAGGATGAGTCTACAAGCTAATAAATGAAGCAATCTATGACACTAGTACTATGTTACTTTGCACTATGAAGATAGTAACTTAGACTAGTGTCATATACATGACACTAGTATAAGTTACTCCCCACTATGACCAACCTAATGGCGCACCAGGGGTGCGCCATTAGTACTTGTTACTAGTGGCGCACCTATAGTGCGCCATTAATGGCAAAACAGGTGCGCCACTAATTAGCCTTTTCCTAGTAGTGGGGTATCCTATGAAGACACATTTCTCTGATTTGGGTTCGAGCTTATCAGGTTGAAGCTTTTTCACATAAGCATCGCAGACCCAAACTTTAAGAAACGACAACTTTGGTTTCTTGCCAAACCACAGTTCATAAGGCGTCGTCTCAACGGATTTCGATGGTGCCCTATTTAACATGAATGTAGCTGTCTCTAAAGCATAACCCCAAAACGATAGCGGTAAATCAGTAAGAGACATCATAGATCGCACCATATCTAGTAAAGTACGATTACGACATTCGGACACATCATTACGCTGTGGTGTTCCGGGTGGTGTGAGTTGTGAAACTATTCCACATTGTTTCAAATGTAGACCAAACTCGTAACTCAAATATTCTCCTCCACGATCAGATCGTAGAAACTTTATTTTCTTGTTATGATGATTCTCCACTTCACTCTGAAATTCTTTGAACTTTTCAAATGTTTCAGACTTATGTTTCATTAAGTAGATATACCCATATCTGCTTAAATCATCTGTGAAGGTGAGAAAATAACGATACCCGCCGCGAGCCTCAATATTCATCGGACCACATACATCAGTATGTATGATTTCCAACAAGTCTGTTGCTCGCTCCATTGTTCTGGAGAATGGAGTTTTAGTCATCTTGCCCATGAGGCATGGTTCGCAAGTACCAAGTGATTTATAATCAAGTGATTCCTGAAGTCCCTCGGTATGGAGTTTCTTCATGCGCTTTACACCAATATGACCCAAATGGCAGTGCCACAAATAAGTTGCACTATCATTATCAACTCTGCATCTTTTGGCTTCAACATTATGAATATGTGTATCACTACTATCGAGATTCAACACAAATAGACCACTCTTCAAGGGTGCATAACCATAAAAGATATTACTCATATAAATAGAACAACCATTATTCTCATATTTAAATGAATAACCGTCTCGCGTTAAACAAGATCCAGATATAATGTTCATGCTTAACGCTGGCACCAAATAACAATTATTCAGGTCTAAAACTAATCCCGAAGGTAGATGTAGAGATAGCGTGCCGACGGTGATCACATCGACTTTTGAACCATTTCCTACGTGCATCGTCACCTCGTCCTTAGCCAGTCTTCGCTTAATCCGTAGTCCCTGTTTCGAGTTGCAAATATTAGCAACAGAACCAGTATCAAATTCCCAAGTGCTACTGTGAGCTCTAGTAAGGTACACATCAATAACATGTATATCACATATACCTTTGTTCACCTTGCCATCCTTCTTATCCGCCAAATACTTGGGGAAGTTCCGCTTCTAGTGACCAGTCCCTTTGTAGTAGAAGCACTCAGTCTCAGGCTTAGGTCCAGACTTGGGTTTCTTCTCTTGAGCAGCAACTTGTTTGCCATTCTTCTTGAAGTTCCCTTTCTTCTTCCCTTTACCCTTTTTCTTGAAACTGGTGGTCTTGTTGACCATCAACACTTGATGCTCCTTCTTCATTTCTACCTCCGCAGCCTTTAGCATTGCGAAGAGCTCGGGAATTGTCTTATCCATCCCATGCATATTATAGTTCATCACAAAGCTCTTGTAGCTTGGTGGCAGTGATTGAAAAACTCTGTCAATGACACTATCAACTGGAAGATTAACTCCCAGCTGAGTCAAGTGGTTACGATATCCAGACATTCTGAGTATATGTTCACTGACAGAACTATTCTCCTCCATCTTGCAGCTGTAGAACTTATTGGAGACTTCATATCTCTCAATTCGGGCATTTGCTTGAAATATTAACTTCAACTCCTGAAACATCTCATATGCTCCATGACGTTCAAAACGTCGTTGAAGTCCCGGTTCTAAGCCGTAAAGCATGTCACACTGAACTATTGAGTAGTCATTAGCTTTGCTCTACCAGATGTTCATAACATATGGCGTTGCTCCTGCAGCGGGTTTGGCACCCAACGGTGCTTTCAGGACGTAATTCTTCTGTGCAGCAATGAGGATAATCCTCAAGTTATGGACCCAGTCCATGTAATTGCTACCATCATAATTCAACTTTGCTTTATCAAGGAACGCATTAAAATTCAACGGAACAACATCACGGGCCATCTATCTACAATAACATATACAAGCAAAATACTATCAGGTCTAAGTTCATGATAAATTTAAGTTCAATTAATCATATTACTTAAGAACTTCCACTTAGATAGACATCCCTCTAATCATCTAAGTGATCACGTGATCCATATCAACTGAACCATAACCGATCATCACATGAAATGGAGTAGTTTTCAATGGTGAACATCACTATGTTGATCATATCTACTATATGATTCACGCTCAACCTTTCGGTCTTAGTGTTCCGAGGCCATATCTGCATATACTAGGCTCGTCAAGTTTAACCCAAGTATTCTGCGTGTGTAAAACCGTCTTACACCTGTTGTAGATGAACGTTGAGCTTATCACACCCGATCATCACATGGTGTCTCGGCACGATGAACTTTGGCAATGGTGCATACTCAGGGAGAACACTTTTACCTTGAAATTTAGTGAGAGATCATCTTATAATGCTATCGTCAAACAAAGCAGAATAAGATGCATAAAGGATAAACATCACATGCAATCAATATAAGTGATATGATATGGCCATCATCATCTTGTGCCTTTGATCTCCATCTCCAAAGCACCGTCATGATCACCATCGTCATCGGCGCGACACCTTGATCTCCATCGTAGCATCGTTGTCGTCTCTCCATCTATTGCTTCTACGACTATCGCTACCGCTTAGTGATAATAAAGCAATTACAGGACGATTGCATTGCATACAATAAAGCGACAACCATATGGCTCCTGCCAGTTGCCGATAACTCTGTTACAAAACATGATCATCTCATACAATGAATATAGCATCATGTCTTAACCATATCACATCACAACATGCCCTGCAAAAACAAGTTAGACGTCCTCTACTTTGTTGTTGCAAGTTTTACGTGGCTGCTATGGGCTGAGCAAGAACCGTTCTTACCTACGCATCAAAACCACAACGATAGTTCGTCAAGTTAGTGTTGTTTTAACCTTCTCAAGGACCGGGCGTAGCCACACTCGGTTCAACTAAAGTTGGAGAAACTAACACCCACCAGCCACCTGTGTGCAAAGCACATCGGTAGAATCAGTCTCGCGTAAGCGTATGCGTAATGTCGGTCCGGGCCGCTTCATCCAACAATACCGCCGAACCAAAGTATGACATGCTGGTAAGCAGTATGACTTGTATCGCCCACAACTCACTTGTGTTCTACTCGTGCATATAACATCTACGCATAAACCTGGCTCGGATGCCACTATTGGGGAACGTAGTAATTTCAAAAAAAATCCTATGCACACGCAAGATCATGGTGATGCATAGCAACGAGAGGAGAGAGTGTCGTCCACGTACCCTCGTAGATCGTTAAGCGGAAGCGTTATAACAACGCGGTTTATGTAGTCATACGTCTTCACAATCGACCGATGCTCAGCATTGAACGTACGACACCTCCACGTTCAGCACACGTTCAGCTCGGTGACGTCCCGCGAACTCACGATCTAGTAGAGCTCGAGGGAGAGTTTCGTCAGCATGACAGCGTGGTGACGAGGTTGATGAAGCTACCGTCGCAGGGCTTCGCCTAAGCACCCCTACGATATAACCGAGGTGGATTATGGTGGAGGGGGGCACCGCACACGGCTAAGAGATCAACAGATCAATTGTTGTTGTGTCCAAGGGGTGCCCCCTCCCCGTATATAAAGGAGGGAGAGGAGGAGGGGGCGGCCAAGGAGGAGGAGGCGCGCCCAAGGGGGGCAATCCTACTCCAAGTAGGATTCCCCCCTCTTTCCTAGTCCTAGTAGGAGAGGGGAAGGAAGGGGGGAGAAGAAGAAGGAAAGGGAGGGCCGCCCCCTAGTCCAATTCAGTTTGGGCTAGGGGGGCTGTGCGCCCCTAGCTGGCCACCTCTCCTCTTCCTCCACTTGGGCCCATAAGGCCCAATAACCCCCCCCCCCCCCCCTCCGGAGGTTCCGGTAACCTCCCTGTCCTCCGGTATTTATCCGATAACCCCCAGAACTCATCCGGTGTCCTAATATAACCTTCCAATATATCGATCTTTACGTCTCGACCATTTTGAGACTCCTCGTCATGTCCGTGATCACATCCGGGACTCCGAACTACCTTCGGTACATCAAAACACAAAAACTCATAATACCGATCGCCACAGAACTTTAAGCGTGCGGAATCTACGGGTTCGAGAACTATGTATACATGACCGAGACACGTCTCTGGTCAATAACAAATAGTGGAGCCTGGATGCTCATATTGGTTCCTACATATTCTACGAAGATCTTTATCGGTCAAACCGCATAACAACATACGTTGTTCCCTTTGTCATCGGTATGTTACTTGCCCGAGATTCGATCGTCGGTATCTCAATACCTAGTTCAATCTCGTTACCAGCAAGTCTCTTTACTCGTTCCGTAATGCAACATCCCACAACTAACTCATTAGTCACATTGCTTGCAAGGCTTATAGTGATGTGCATTACCGAGAGGGCCCAAAGATACCTCTCCAACAATCGGAGTGACAAATCCTATTCTTGATCTATGCCAACTCCATGAACACCATCGGAGACACCTGTAGAGCACCTTTATAATCACCCAGTTATGTTGTGAAGTTTGGTAGCACACAAAGTGTTCTTTCGGTAATCGGGAGTTGCATAATCTCATAGTCATAGGAACATGTATAAGTCATGAAGAAAGCAATAGCAGTAAACTAAAACGATCAAGTGCTAAGCTAACGGAATGGCTCAAGTCAATCACACCATTCTTCTAATGATGTGATCCCGTTTATCAAATGACAACTCATGTCTATAGTTAGGAAACATAACCATCTTTGATCAACGAGCTAGTCAAATAGAGGTATACTGGTGACACTATGTTTGTCTATGTATTTACACATGTATTATTGTAACACCCCGTATGTAACCTGCCATATTTGTATTCCAACTCTTGCCATTTTCGACACTAAGTTATGATTTTCCTCGTTGTCGGGTTTTTGTCTTCGTGTGCTTTTGTATTTGTCATGCATCTCATATCATGTCATCATGTGCATTCCATTTGCATACGTGTTCGTCTCATGCATCTGAGCATTTTCCCCATTGTCCGTTTTGCATTTCGGCGCTCCTATGTCCTCCGGTGTCCCTTTCTACCTCTTTTCGTGTGCGGGTATTAAACATTCTCGGATTGGACCGAGACTTGTCATGCGGCCTTGGTTTACTACCGGTAGACCGCCTGTCAAGTTTCGTGCCATTTGGACTTCGTTTGATACTCCGACGGTTAACCGAGGGACCGAAAAGGCCTCGTGTGTGTTGCAGCCCAACACCCCTCCAAAGTGGCCCAAAACCCACCTAAACCCCTTCCATCATCTAGATCGTTCGATCAGGATCGCGTGGCCGAAAACCGTGCTCAATTTGGAGCCTCCTAGCTTCCTCTACCTATAAATATAGCCTCCTCCCCGAAATTCCGGATCCAAACCACCCTAACCCTAGCCCCGCTCCTCATCCGCGCGCCGGACACGTCCGTCCGCGCGCCGGACAAAGTCGCCGCCGCCGCCCAGCCAACCAGGAGGCGCCACGTGCCCTCCCGGCGTCTCCCACCGCCGCGGCCCGTGGTCAGCCCTCCCGGCCCGCGACCGCGCCCGAGCGCCCCGCGCCGCCCGTCCTTCCCCGCCGCCGCGCCAGGCTCCGCCTCCAGCGCCGCCCCGCCGCGGAAGTGCTTCGGCGCCGACACCGACCTTCGCCGCCCGGCGACCTCTGCCGCCCTTCGTCGACCGCGCCGCTCCTCGACTAGCGCGCCTACCTCGACGTCCGGCGTCGCCGACCACCACCACTACTCCGGCGAGCTCTTCCCCCTCGAGTCTGGCAAGCCCCTCTCCGGCAAACAGTAACTCCGGCGAGTGCCTCAAAGTCCATGCCCGGATCCAGATCTGGAATTCAGAGGTTGACTTTTGCTCTAACCCTAGATATTTTTGGCATTCTTCTTCATGTCATAACTCTGCAACCGTGGCTCCGTTTTGGGCGTGTAGCATATCAAAATGTTCGTCTCAACGAGTACTTCATTTCATCTCATTGCATCATGTTCATTTGAGCTCATATTGATGCCCTAAATGCTGCTGGAAGAGTGCTAGTTTCTGTTAGTTTCAGATTCATATCAGTAATTGGACATTTGTCATTTTTGCCATGATTGATGTGTGCCTCCTATGAACTTGAGCTCTACATGTGTTTTGAAGTATGCCATGCCATCTTTACAGGGGTGTATGCCATGTATTTTTGTGATCTCTGTGGTGACTAGCACAAGCATGCAAAGTAGCTCTAGTAATGTTGCTGATTTCAGGGACTTAGAAATATTATAAGTCTTTGTCCTGTCAATATTTTTATGCCATGTATCCATGTTGCTACAGAGTGGTCCATGCCTCTTTTGAGCATGATCAGTAAGGATGTTTTGTAGATATTGTTGTGCTCTATCCATCCATGTCTTTGTTTGCAATTATGGAGCACCCTAGCTTGAGTCAATCGAGCTCTACTTTTGCTATAAAATGTTCCTGGCAGATTATTTACGTGTTAAGCATTTTTGCCGAGGATGTTGTAGTTCATCCATGCATGCTATGTTGTTATTCTTGCCATGTTTAGCTTCTATGCCATGTCTACTTACTGGGTGTATGCTTAGTTTGTCATGAAATGCCTTGTGGTGAGTGCATCGAGCTCGTAAACATGCCTACTTGATATCTATTTTGCCATGTTCTAGTTTTCTACTAAGTCTGAACCTGTGAACGATAATTGCTATGTTCACATGGTTGCCATTGTATTTTCTGATCTCTTTTGGCTTATGGTCAGTAAGGGACTTTTGTTGTATGCTTTGAGTAGCTTCATGCCATGCCTTGCTTTGCCATGATATGTTCCTGTAGCATGTTGTTATCGTGCTCTAAACTTTGCTTCCTGATGTTAAAATTCCTGACTTGTTATTTTCACTAAGTCTGTAACCTGTTATCTTTTGCACTTTTTCCATGCTTGTTTGAACCTGCTATTGAGTGAATTAGCCGTAGCTCGGTGTTCATCTTTTGTCAAGCATATTGAGTGGATCCCTTCCATGTATTTTGTTGCTATGTTTGAGCGCAGTAGCTTGTTGTTCTTGATGCATTTAGATGGCCTCGTGCTGTTAATCGCAGCTTTGTGTCATATTTGTTTTGCTTGCCATTTGCAAACCGTGCATTCGATTCCGGTGCTCTTTATATCGATTTCGACCGAAATCAACCCATCTTTCCAGTGGCACTCTTGGTTTTCCAATTTGAGGCCAGGTTCAATCATTCCTTTCCGAAACTTGCATATGCAACACATATTGCATCCCGCATATCATGACATGTTTTGCATCATGTTGTTTGTGCATTGTACGTGGTTGATTGTGTCTCTTTTTGCTTGTTGTTCTTGCTTGGGTAGAGCCGGGAGACGAGTACGTGATCGAGGAGCCTGTTGAGTACGTTTATGAGGATCAAGCTAATGTCAACTCGGAGAACTTTGCAGGCAAGATGACCATACCATCAAAATCACTTCTATCTTTGCTTGCTAGATGCTCGCTCTTTTGCTATGCCTATACTACGATACCTACCACTTGGTTATCATGCCTCTCATATTGCCATGTCAAACCTCTAACCCACCTTGTCCTAGCAAACCGTTGTTTGGCTATGTTACCGCTTTGCTCAGCCCCTCTTATAGTGTTGCTAGTTGTAGGTGAAGATTGGAGTTTGTTCCTTGTTGGAACATGTTTATTTTTGGGATATCATTATTATATCTTGTCTATTTTAATGCACCTATATACTTGGTAAAGGGTGGAAGGCTCGGCCTTATGCCTGGTGTTTTGTTCCACTCTTGCCGCCCTAGTTTCCGTCATACCGGTGTTATGTTCCTTGATTTTGCGTTCCTTACACGGTTGGGTTATAATGGGAACCCCTTAACAGTTCGCCTTGAATAAAACTCCTCCAGCAATGCCCAACCTTGGTTTTACCATTTGCCTCCTAGCCTCTTTTTCCCTTGGGTTTTCGGAGCCCGAGGGTCATCTTTATTTTAAACCCCCCCTGGGCCAGTGCTCCTCTGAGTGTTGGTCCGAAATGGGCAGCCTGCGGGGCCACCTCGGGGTAACTCGAGGGTTGGTTTTACTCATAGCTTGACCTATCCGAGTGTGCCCTGAGAACGAGATATGTGTAGCTCCTATCGGGATTTGTCGGCACATTCGGGCGGCTTTGCTGATTTAGTTTTACCATTGTCGAGATGTCTTGTAACCGGGATTCCGAGTCTGATCGGATTGTCTTGGGAGAAGGAATATCCTTCGTTGATCGTGAGAGCTTATGATGGGCTAAGTTGGGACACCCCTAATGGGAATTTGTTAATGTCCGGTTGTAGAAAACATGAAACTTAACTTAATTAAAATGAATCAACAGAGTGTGTGGCCGTGATGGTTTCTTTTCGGCGGAGTCCAGGAAGAGAACACGGTCTCATGTTATGCTTGAACGTAGGTTATTCTAGGATCACTTCTTGATCATAGTTTATCGATCGTGCCTTTGCTCTCTCTTCTCGCTCTCATTTGCGTATGTTAGCCACCATATATGCTAGTGCTTGCTGCAGCTCCACTTCATACCTTTTACCCTTCCTATAAGCTTAAATAGTCTTGATCGCGAGGGTGTGAGATTGCTGAGTCCCCGTGACTCACAGATTACTTCCAAAACCAGATGCGGGGACCGATGATACCGCTCTAGGCGATTCGACTGAGCTCAAGTGGGAGTTCGATGAGGACTCAGGACGATACTACATTTCCTTTCCAGACGATCAGTAGTGGTGCCCAGTTGGGGCGATCGGGGACTTTGTCGCATTTGGGGTTGTTCTTTATTTTGGTTCCGTAGTCGGACCTTGAGTGTATCTGGATGAATGTAATGTTATTTATGCTATTGTGTGACGTGGCGATTGTAAGCCAACTATGTATCTCTTTTTCTTATTCATTACATGGGTTGTTGTGAAGATTACCTCACTTGCGACATTGCTTACAATGCGGTTATGCCTTTAAGTTGTGCTTCGACATGTGGGAGTATAGCCGCATCGTGGGCGTTACAATTATGTTTCCAGTTAATACAATTCTAGCATGAATAATAAATATTTATCATGAAATAAGGAAATAAATAATAACTTTATTATTGGCTCTAGGGCATATTTTCTTCAGGAAGAGGTGCTTTGTGATGGGTTCGATATTGCCTTGCTCAATCCCAGTGATAGAAAGAACATGACACATACTTGTATCGTTGTCATTAAGAATAAAAAGATGAGGTTTATTCATATTAATTGGGTTTATTTTGTGTACATCATGTCATCTTGCTTAAGGCGTTACTTCATTCTTTATGAACTTAATACTGTAGATGCATGCTGGATAGGGGTCGATGTGTGTAGTAATAGTAGTAGATGCAGACATGAGTCGGTCTACTTGTCTCGGACGTGATGCATATATACATGATCATTGCCTTGGATATCCTCATAACTATGCGCTTTTCTATCAATTGTCCAACAGTAATTTGTTTACCCACCGTATGCTATGTTCGAGAGAGAGCCTCTAGTAAAAACTATGGTCCCCGGGTCTATTTTAATCATATATCAAAATCCAAAAATACTTTGTTGTACTTTTATTTTATTTTGTGTTTTTGTTTATCTATCTATCACTACGAAATTCGATCCTTGCAATTAACCGCCAATGGATTGACAATCTCTTGTTTGTGTTGCGTGTAATTATTTGTTATTTCGCGTGTAGGTGTTGTTCATGAGGTATTGTGTGGTTCTTCTACTGGATTGATAACCTTGGTTCTTAACTGAGAGGAATACTTATTTCTGAGCTGCCCTGTTTCTGCTTCGCCTCTGCACCAACTAGCACCACCAAGCCGCCCCATTTCTACGTTTCTACGTCCTTGCCTCTGCACCAACCAGCACGACCAAGCCGCCCCGCTTCTGCCATCCTGTTGAAGTAGCTATAACGTCCTCATGGCTGTTTGTTGATTCTTGAGGAGACTGGTTGATATTGCGGATAATTTTCGAACGTATTTAAATTGGCAAGAATTCATTCAATGGAGCAAGGTGGGACTATGCAAGATAAATGACCACGCATCTTTGTTTGCGCAGAATTTTTACCGCGGGCGCTGGCCTAGCCTGACCCATCTAAGTGACGGAAGAAGCCAGGTGGCAATCCAGACATACGGGAATTACCCTACAATCGAAGAAACGAGATCAGGACCGCGGATTGAATACCTAAAACAACATGTACTATTCTATATATATATATATATATATATATATATATATATATATATATAATATAAAATATTACAAAGGTGGGTCGGGAAGAGGCAAGAGGAAAGAAAACTAATTAACGATACAAAAGGGGAGCGGAGGGAGAAAAGTGGAAGGGGAAGTTCACAAATGAAAGGAGTGAAGCGAAAGGAAGAGAAAAGAAAACAAAAGCCCAGATTCCTCTCCAAACAGGTCCTATCCTTTTCCCCCCCCTCTCTCTCTCTCTCTCTCTCTCTCATTGTTGTTTTCTCTCACTGGACCCTCCATTTCTAAAAAAGAGAGAGGAGATGAGGACATGCAAAGCTACCATACCATAAAGATTTGCATAGGAATTTGCGGCAGCCAAGATCCTCTGGAAATTTGATTGGTGCAGCCGCAAGAATTATTTGTTGTCAATTGTTTGGTGCTCAAGGATGGTAGGTGGAGGAGAATTCAAGGGCACCATGGTGCAACAGATGGTGTGTGGTGGCACAAGCAACTCCAACAATATCATGAGTGGGCTGATGCCTTGTGCCGAGGAGGAGCAAGAGGAATCCACCAACATGCCTCTCCTGTCTTCTTCTCCTTCTATGGCTTGCTCCCATGATCATCAGCTCCTTTACCACTCGTCAGGTCAAGTTCCTGATGTTCGTGACAGCGCTGCAACTTCCCCTGCAAGTTTTCAAGGTGGACAGGAGGAGAGCCAGATGCCAGAATCATGGAGCCAGATGCTTTTGTAAAGACCTTCGTCTATACCTCCCACCCTCAGTCCTCTGTGATTTACTTACTACTAATGCAAGAATTAGTGCTAGCTAGCTAGGGTGCCCTTCAATTCATGCAGATTTCTTCATCAGTACAAATTAAGTAGCTGCACGCTTTGTCCTGTTGTTGATCAACCCCCTCTCTAATGGTCTTTTACTGCAAATCTCACATGCATGTTTCTTCTTCCTAGTACTAACTTGTTGTTTTTTCATGTATGGACGGTGCATGTGTACGTACGCACGCGTCGGTAACCACAAAGCAGAGGAGGATTAGTTGGAGACCATGAGTCAGATCTACTGTCAAAAGGATTAGAGGAGGGTCCTATGGCGGCTCGGGCTGGAGCCCCAGCTTACAGTTTCTATGGCCATGGCGGTGGTGAGGAGATCCAGCCGTCGGGGCCCAACTCTCGGCTGAGCCAGATGCTCTTGGCTTTCTCTCCAAGGTCATGCATCACCTCGAACCTCGACGGCGGCTTGCTGGACTTCTCCAACGGCGCGGCGCCGGCGCCCGCACCGGAGCTGTGGAATCAACAATCGGATAACTCGTCTGAGGTGATCAACTGAATTTCACTTCATGCATGGCTGAAATCCCCCATAAACTCTTTGTCGTTTCCTCCAATTAATTTGCAAGGTATATTTCTTTGCTTGCAGTTGTTTCGCAAACAATTCTATGTATTCTTAGACGCTTTTTAATTAGAATCGATCGTTGCTTGATTATACAAAACCTTTAGCTCCATATGTGTGTGTGTCGTGTATATACTCTCTGTAAAGCTAATAATATTAATTCCAAGATTCTCAAAAAACAAAAACTTCTCATGTGCATACTTCATATCTTCTTAAGGGTGTAGAGATCCTTTTTTTTCGCCGGGGAGGGCATAGAGATTCACTTATATGTGTAATGTCACATCGGATTCTATCCGTGTTAATTTGGGCAATATCAACCATGGGATTAATTAACTCTTGTTAGCAGTTTCTTTTTGTACTAAAGATGAAATAGAGTCATGATTTGATTTTTCTTTTTTTTCTACCTTCCAGAGTAACAGCACTGCAACTGGATCAGCTCCCAAGAAGGCTAGGGTTCAACCCGCCTCTTCAACGGGACAGTCTATTCTGAAGGTTTTATTCTTGACGCACTCCTTTCTTATTACTAGCTTAGAATCCTGATTCTCTCTCTGGAGTATGTAATTTTCTGTCTATACCAGCAGAAGAGCCTGTCAACGCTTGTACCCATCTCCCTTTCCTAGACAATATATTGCACATTTGCACCACATATAAAAATGTTAGACCCTCTATTGATAAATGTAAAACGAACCAAGTGTTTCAATGTTCAATTTTGAGCGTAAAAATATGATTGAATACTTTGCCCATAGTCCCACAAGGATCAAGTAATGCTTGTAAACTGGAATGCAGCAACAAGTATTTTATTATCCATGCAAAAAATGTATTTTGTATCACACAATCCGCATATTATTGTACTACGTATTGACCAAATTAATGAGAAGGCCATCTCTCGATAAGAATAGCTAAGGCTACCATGATATATCACTTGGATCTCGAACACTATCTATGATAATAAATCCAGAGGTGTTAATGAAATGTCCAAAAAAAAACGATTCAGTTTGAATGTATTTATATTCTGGATTGACCTAAAAAAGGGATATATGAAGTTGAAGGCCTTGCCATAGCAAAAGGGTCAATAGGTCAGGTTTGTTTGGTAACATCTTTTTCTTAGTGTTGGTAACATCTTTTTTTGATTGGTATGGCTTCGACCATTCCTAGAGCCAGGCAATTACTTAAACATAGGCATAGATAGAATTATTTGTCCACACGGTTATCAAGTTTTTTTTTGAAGTTACCGTTGCAAACCCCAAGAAACTAAGAACCTTCATCTATATTTTCTCATTCGTGTATGACAAATAGATCTATGGTAATATTGTTTTCTTTTTTTCTAAATGTATTTACGTACCAAAGTGATTAATTAAAAAAGTATCACCCTTGGAAACTTGGGTGTGTAGTATGGCCTTTGTTTATGCTGTTTATACTACTTCGGATATGGGATACTCTATTTTAATAAAGATGGTTGTGTGCGTCACATGATGCAGAAGCCGGGAGTTTTAAGCTCGTTACTGGAGAAATATGTTGAAAATTTCAGATATATGGAAAAGATATAGAACACGCTAAGATACAACAAAAAGTCCTTCTTGCCTTACATGTGCATATTGGCTAAAAAAAGGTGTGTATTCATATTTGCATCCCATCAATTTTGTCATTTCAGGTAAGGAAGGAGAAGCTCGGGGATAAAATAACAGCACTTCACCAAATAGTTTCCCCATTTGGCAAGGTATTACACCATTTTAGTTGTACGTTAATGTTAAACCTCACTGCACTGCACTCTAGCTAGCACTTGATGTCAAATATGCTTATGCATGATCTCTCCTGCGAGCTCATCCCTCTAGTGCATCAGTGTGTAATTAAGCTTCAGGTCCCAAAAAGCTAGCAAAATATATTCTTTTGCGGCCGCTGACACATAGAATGGGAATGCATATATGTGAAGCTTTTGCCCATGCCCTTTATTTTTAGCTGCACATTCTTTCACTTTATGCAGCAAAGGAAGTACACTGACATATATGCACACTTGTTCCCATTTTACCAGACCGACACTGCGTCCGTGCTGCAAGAGACTATTGGCTATATCGGATTCCTCCTGGGTCAAATAGAGGTCCAACGTCCTTAACTTGTCTCTCTCTTCCCCACGAGCGGCCCTAATTTTTTCTTCATATTCGTAGTGTGTTTGATTTCTCAGGAGTTGAGATTTTATTCGTCTCCTGGTGTCTGCATCAAGAGGTGCAGACAGCAGCTTGCCAATGCTTGATGCAAAGTTTTGATATTCAGTTCTAGTAGTTGCTAGCTTCTACGTATAATTTTTACACATGCATGCATGCACTGCTTCCTTTACTTTAATATTGGTGGCATTTTCATGTAATATGCAAGTATGTGTGTTAAACAAATACGCATGACACCTACCATGCAACATGGTGCAGTGCCAGGGTAACGTATAGAGGTGTGTGTGGGGCGGCAAATTTTACCTGTGGTGCCTGGCTACCTGTAAAAGCGAGACGTGAGCTGCAGGCGAAACAAAAAGGGGGAAGGGTGGGGCTGGGTGTAAGAGCACGCTCTTAAAGTGCGTGCGTGGAAATCAGCACAACAGCAAGTTGCATGTGCGTGTGTGCCTGTGTTTTCATGCTTTGGATGTGCTTCGTCTAGCTCTTTCTATTTCTTCTCTACCGCTCGTCTCTCTGTCCCCTTTCTTTTTCACAATCTTGTTTACGTTACGTACGATTTCATGTGCATGACTGATGTTCACTCGTTCTTCCGTGTACATGCATGGTGCGCAGGCGCTCAGCTACCCATACTTGGGACATGGCACTGGTGCCTCCGTACGTCACCAAGCTGTAAGTAACCCATCTCTCTCTCTCTCTCTCTCTCTCTCTCTCTCTCTCTCTCACACACACACACACACACATTTATGGATGTTTTTCTTGAGAATGACATATTTATGGATGTTGTTAACGTCATGGCTTTAGCTAATTGTAACACAAATAGTTCAATGAAGTTGCCGACTCATTATCATCATCATCATCATCATCATCATCATCGTTGTCATTATTATTATTTGAGAAAAGCCAACATAGTATATATGACACCCACTGACCTGGGCATACCTTGGGCCGGGTTGGCTTCATGCCAAACTTTTAATAGCCGAGGACACATTACATGTACCCGTCAATTTATGCACCGGATGCCCCGATTCTAGTGCAGCCATTGGATGTGAAACCGAGGGAGAGGGTCAAGTTGGAAGATGGGTAGATGGCCTATTTTCAAAATAGTCCTTCTGTTTTGTTTGAATTGACCCAAACTCCACATCCCTCTCCATTAATATTTCCATGTGTTTAATTTTTGGTCTAACTATAAAAAGGGTGGGTCATATATGCCATTTTTTTATCCGTTTCCACTAACATGTTCATCTTGACAAGCTCTTAAAAACAAGATCGATGCTGCATACATTTTTTAATTATTTTTCCTGCTTTTTGAAACTTGATGGGTCAGTTTTGTAAACGGGGAGCTTACACAAGAACTTTATAAGAACAACATGTTTGAGTAAATTTAATGAAACACTATCCTACATTTTGTAGTTATTTCATAAATATATTGGTCAAGTGTCAAAAAAATATTTCGAAAATGTTTCAAAACATATTCTATATTGGTCTTGTTTCGAACATTTCATCAATACAAAAGAAAAAGGATGGTCAAATCAGATCTGAATTTGGGCTTGTGGTTTAAAATATAATACCCTTTTTGTGTTTGGAGCTAGAAATAAACGCTACATTTACTAATGGGATTGGGCAAAGCGTGGAGTGCGGGTTAAATTTCATATAGTATGAGGTATGTTTCGCAAAATGAAAACAATCCATCTTCTAGCCCGACTATGTCTCTTAGATTTCCATTCAATGGTCTCAAAAGCTTTGGTGCATAGTGTGCACCGATTGATCATTTCACTAGATATTTTCTTTTTAATAGCCAGTCCTGAAGCTCACACGAGCTCAGCTCAAAACAAACAAACGGGGGCTTTACTCAATTATTAAAATATATTAATAACAGTCATGCTTTGAATATAAAATACATTGCTACATCTATATTTTACTAAAACCCTAATTTTACCGTGTCGAAAAAATAACCCTAGATTCCAGGTAATTCAATGTTTTATTGGGCTTTCGGGCCAAGCCTCGGCAGAAAACTAGAGCTTGAGTCCGGCCCAGCTGTCCGGCATTTGGGCTTAAGTGTTAGGCCAAGTTGCCCACACATAGGTTTACGTGCATGAGACATGGCTGCAAGAGGAAATATTAACTAGTTGGGTGCCATAGTCACAATATATGCTAGATTTCACTAATTATGGGCAGTTGCGGACCTGGTAGCATGACGTACTCTAACAGTGACAAAGATTTAACGAAACAGACATCATTCACGGGCGCCAATAAAGGGGGCTGCCGGTGGTGACATTGTCAAGCTTGTCACTATTGTTCAACTCAGTAGTGGCCATCATGTATAATAAGACATGTTAGTAGCAACTTCGTCCAACTAAAAAAGCCCGTCCGAGAATGATCCTCTTATCTATTGCCTTTGTATACAAGCCTAACTAACCTTAACCCTAGCATATCCATTGAAATGATCCCTCTCCACCACCACTCATGATCTCCTTCCTCTATTACTCTTCACAATCCCTCGGCTCCTATTTCCTTCCTCCATTACTTATCTCTCATCTACCTCTCATCAACGCCGCTACATCGACTTCCTTTATGCCAAGGTCAAGATCACGCTCCTCTGCCATAACTTCTTTGTCGATGAGATCAACATCATGTGTTGAGGGTTCGTTGGTTGAAGCATGAAAGGAGGAATGTGCAGAGTCGCATGTAGTGTGTCATGCACCATTGTGGCCTAGGCGTCATGGGCTCGTCACCAAGGTTGAGGAGTCCTTTGCATTTGGCCTACTCTTCAATGTCGACAACCTACACCAAACATCCATGACACCTTCAGCCTCCACCAACCGAATTCAACATCTCCAATATCCTCCTCGAATATTACAATGGGTGGCTAAGAAAGGATGTCTTCTTGAGTGATGTTGGCCTCTCATATAGAGTGGTCTCGATTGAGCAGCGGCGTGACCTCCTCTGGCGGGCGATGGTGGCGGATAGTGGCAACACAAGGTGATGGATGAAGCTATAGCTCCCTTGGCATGGCTGGAAACTCGATCCATGAGTTTTTTATGCACTAGTCACCATTGGCGTGTGCATTGTGTCCTTTAGTAGTAACAAATATCGGCACTAAACATTTTGTCGATGGCTGCAAAATGTCAACTCGTCAATGTAGATGGCGAAGTGTGGTTAGTGGTTAAGTTGTAGAAGAAAACCTCTTTGTTTCTTCATGAAAGGATGGCCTAAGGGTAGACATCACTTGTGAAGACTAGTGGTGCATTGGTAACCAACTGAACATCACCAATGGAAACTAGTGACAATCTTATAATGTTTATCATAAAGTTCACGACAAATAATATTCTTCATTAATTTGCTATGACTCTTTTACCATCAAAAAGTTGTTACAATTTTTTTCATCATGGACTAGATGCCACGTGGACTCACTGTATGGACTGAATGATGTGGTAGCCACATCAAACCATACACCCTACACGACAAATAATGGTGATAACCGTCGTCACAAAATTAGATGGCCCATTCCATCTAACATATCCTAATTTAATTTTGTCCAAAGCAATGTCATAGAAATTTGGAGGATTGGCGCTCTTAGGGATTTTTCCTATATATATAAATCATCCGATATCTTTAGAAAAAATGCCCCTGGATTGCTTTTGCACCCTAGTTTTTGGAATTTTCCATCAATTAAAACACCTTAGTACAATTCCTTTGCTTTTTCCTATGAATCTCTCTCTCTCTCCCAAATTCATGTGGCTTTCTAATCCTATAGGATTCAAGAGGACATGTCACTCCAATCTGGTGTTTGTCCTTGAGAATCTTGTGAATCAAAGTAGCTTTAAATATTTAATACTCTCTCCGATCCATATTAATTGACACTGATTTATTACAATTTGTACTAAAATCAGCGACAATTAATACACTTTTACTAAAATCAGCGACAATTAATATGAACTGGAGGGAGTACGATGATGATCCAAGCCCATTTCTACTATTCAACTTGTGAAATGGGTCATGGATAAGTCCAAATGGTTTTAGAAATATGAAAATGGGTAAATAGACTTAGATAAAAGGTATGTGCGTTTTACAATTAATAGAATGTTTGAATTTAGAGGGTACAAATTGCTGGGTGCACCTAGCCAATTCAAACTGGACACTGGGCGCACTTATCCAGGGTGGACGGTCCGATCTCCACTAGGTAGCGCGCATGCCACCTATTTCAGCCCAAATTAAATGCCAAAAAAGTACATTATTTGTAAACATGGTGAAGTTGAAATGAAAATTACGAACTGATCATGTTTATGAAGAATACCTACTGACCAGAGTAGTGAAAATCTGAATTCATTGACAGTTTCACTATCCACAAGTCCAAAGTTCGTAATCTGATAAAACACAAAATAATGAGCAGAAAAGTACTCCTCTGGTCGGGTGCATAGGGCGATGTGTGTGTGGTTATAGGTCACCGAATTGGCTAACTAATAATGTGGCATGTGCCACCAGTAGCATAACATTGGATTCATATATGGATAATGTTTTTAAACATATTTTTTTTCTTCACATGTAATGCGTATTTGATTAGTCAAACTGCCGACCTTGAAGCATGTGTACGCCCTATGCACCACGGAGGGGGTATGTTTTTACCCCTATAAACTTGATATCAGGCTGCCGGAGGTTTGTACTTTTATCTATCAAAGATGCAATGAAAATTTATCAATTTACAATTTAAACCTGATATAAAAAATAACATAATACACCCAATATCTCATTTTTATAATATATTTAGATTGTTTAAGTTGGATTTTCACGGAATTCCCACCGGTTGTCATCTTCGTTTTAGGGCGCCAACTTTGGCGTCCAGATTTTTAGCGGGTAACAGTGATTGACCGGTGACAAGATACGACAGGGTGCATATTGCCGGAGCAATTAAGGTAGGGACATGCACGCATGTGCTGGCTACCGCATGTGAGCCAATGATGTATGCACGTCCGCTAGATGCCTATATCATTTCAGGCAAACTTTTTGCACGCCTGTACGTGCAATGCTGAAATGCGGATTGTTCACATGCTTCTGTTGGCTAGCTTTAAAAGAGAGCATGTGCACATTTCTAAGAATTGCGAAATAAACCTTACGTATACATGAATAGTGCAAAAGTAAGTTTGATAGCAAGAACTTGTTACAAAATGTATGCCCGTTTCTGATGTGTCAGAAGAGATAATATAATAGATGAATGACTGTCTGTCAAAAATGCTTTTATATTATTAGACGGAGGGAGTAGTATAGAAGGCACCTACGTGTACTCATCTGTATACGTGATAAATGAGTAGGTGCTGGGGAGAACTTTCACTAGCACACGCACATATAACTTGTCACAGAATGTATGCCCATTTCTGTTTCTAAAACGCGAGAGTATGAGGGGACTGCTGGTTTGCTCCCCCAAGAAATATGGTGGTTTAGGAGTGAAGAATATTGAATATTTCAGCCGGGCTCTGCGGCTGAGGTGGGAGTGGTTTCGATGGGATGAGGTGGACAGGCCGTGGAAGGGCACCCCGACGCCGTGCGACAGCTCTGACAAGCAGCTCTTCTCGAGCTGTACCACAATTCAGTTGGGTGATGGCTCTCTTGCTTCCTTCTGGATGGACAAATGGCTGAATGGGGTTGCACCTGTTGTTCTTGCTTCGGAGATCTTCAAATTGACCCGCCTCAAAAGGTTATCGGTCAAGGAGGCGATGGACAATGGGCGATGGATGAAAGGGTTACAGCGTATGCATACTGATGCCTAGATCGAGCAGTTTATCAGGCTTTGGGGGGAGGTGCAGAATGTGACGCTGTCCAACAATAGAGATTGCATCAGTTGGGACTTAACTGCAAATGCTGCATACTCTGCTTGCTCTGCTTATGAAATTCAGTTTGCAGCTAGGATTGCGATGCCGGGTTTGGACCGGGTGTGGAGGTGCAAGATGGAAGGAAAGGTCAAGTTTTATTTGTGGCTGCTCCTGCAAAATAGGAACTGGACGGCAGATCGTCTGTGAGCGAGAGGGTGGTCACATAATTCCATGTGCCGGTTGTGTGATCAACAGGAGGAAACCGCGGAACACCTAACTCTGTCCTGCTGCTATGCAAAGGAGGTTTGGTTCCAGTTCAGCAGAACAAGCAGCGCAATGTACAATGCTATTTCGTCGGCACCCTCGATTGGGGAATGGTGGTTCAGGCTGTATTCTGCTACGGGTGAAAAAGAGAAAGTATCTGAGGATATTACTTTGGCCGCGTATATCGCGTGGAATCTGTGGATGGAGCGAAACCGGAGGGTTTTTTATCAGAAGGAGCGGACGGCCATCTCTCTGGCTGTTTTCATCAAGGAGGAGGTTAATTTATTCTGGGAGGCAACTAAGAGGACCACTGTAGTATAGATGTGAGAATTCCCGTGATGTGGTGTTTTTTTTTTCATGTTGTTCTGAGTGCGTGGGTATGGTGTCTGAGCTAGGCTCTAGTGGTTTTGTAATGACTTCTCTTTCTTCTATAATGCAAAGGCAGAGCTCCTGCTGTTCGCGTCAAAAAAACGCGAGAGCGCACGTACTTCTATCCAACTTTGCTCCGAATATAATCAACCTTAACTATAACTGGTCTTTCTTTTGTGCGTGCAGCAGCTGAACCATGGCGATCACATAAATTCCTCGGCAGAAGCAGCCCGTCCCCAACAGGTTTGTACAAACATGTATAGACGCATTTGCATTTGTTTGCTTCGTATACGTCGATATCGATCACAAATACTAATTAAACTACTCGATTGGTACATATGTAGGATGCACAAGATGTCGAGGGCAAGAAGTCGGATCTGAGGAGCAGAGGGATGTGCCTGGTGCCGGTGTCGTGCATTACCTCGCGTCTGGGCGCCGACAACACCTCCGACTTCTGGCAGCCGGCGCCGCCGCTCAGCGGTATCATCCTGCGATAGGATCATCAAATTGTCTAAACACCGCGGGCTTGTGTGCGCGCGTAAATATATACCATTGGTTAGCATTCATGTATCCATTGTTGATATACATATATAGTTGTTGAGGTATTTGGAAACACATATCATCAGGAGCAGTCATTCTATGTGCAAGAGTGATTGCTCATGATGATATGCAATGCATGTATGTATGCATACACAATATACACACAAAGTGCTGCTCTCCACCTGTTGTGTATGCATGTAGTACCTTTTTCTACGGAATATGTGTGTCTACTTTGCAACGGACGGTTGACTTATTTTAGGACCCTCCCGCAAAAAAAAGACTTGTTTTGGGACCGGGGAACCTTTATTGATTCAAGTTGAATACAGGCCCAACAATTCCGACTGAGGTTTTAAGGGGGTTTCCTGTACGAAGCTCCCCGCATCAAAGTGACGACCAAACGCACATGGGATACGTGCACTTGGCCAGACCATTTGTAGCCACTTTTTCTCTCTTTTTTTCCTTTTGAGTTTTTATGGTCTTTGGTTGGGTATTCTTCGGGCTTTTCTTCTTTCTTTTCTTTTTCTTATTTTTTCTTTTTCTTATTAGGTTTCTTCTACTCTCTTCTTCTTATTTTTTAATTTTTTACTTTTACTACTTTTAAAATACATAGAATTATCATAAAATTATACAAACATTTAGTAATTTGTGTAGACATACAAGGGAACAATTTTAAAGAAGTGCGAACTTTTTAAAATTACATGAATGTATATTTAAAAATAAATGAATACTTTTCAAAGATGTGAAAACTTTCGAAATTATACAATAACATTTTTTAAACAGATGGTACACTTTTTATATAATATTAAAACAAATTGAACACTAATTAATTATATGGTTTTTTCTAGAAAATGATCTAAACAATTTTAATTACACTACCTTTTTGAAACAAATGTGAACAATTCTAATTACTTGAAGCTAATATTTCCAAATTACATGGATTTATCAAAATACAATTCTAGCTTATAAATTCTTTTTGAAAATGTATTTTTGAAAGAACATTTTTGAAATACATATTTTAGAACAAAAATAAAACAATAGAAATACTAGCTAATTGCCCCGCATTGCAACGGGGGCATACATATTCTAGTGATTAAACATCAATTTTGTCCGACATATACCTTACAACCGCCATATTCTATATTTTGAAAATATTTAATTTGATTTGAGCACAGGTAAGGGAGCTAGTGAAGTTTTGACACAGTTGAGGTTTCAGTATGATCTGATTTGATTTGGGTATGCGTTGGGGAAGGAAAGGAAAGATTTGATTTGGTTGGGATTTTGTTATGATTTAATTTTATTTGATTGAGTTAAGACGTGGTTTTGGTAAACTACCGCCTTGCTTACATTATTCCAAGCTACTCTATTTACGTTGATTTATATTTTGCACGACATCAATTGGGATTATTAAAAAATCAACAGACAAATCAAAAGTGGGGGAGTGGGTGTTGGGCGAAAATACCGAGGGAGGCGGTGAGGTGAACCTATCAACCCACCCCCCCCCCCCCCCCCCCCCCCCGCTTTAATAATACTACAGATATAGCAACAACTATCTGATTTGGGCCCCTATTTGAGGGCTCCGTTGAGAACCACACTTGACAACCGAGCTCTCACTCAAAAGTTTTAAGAAGTTGCTATATACATTTAAAATGATAAAAATTAAATAATAAAAGTAAAATTTGGTCTATAACTCCGATGGCATTCCCTGATTTTGATTGGTTTTTATTTCTTAATTTTATTTGTATCTTGTCAATTCTTTTTTATTTATTCAGGATTTTTATTTTTTGTACATTTTTTATTTGGCGATTTTTAAGTTCCTGAAGTTTCAAATTCATGTACATACTTTTAATTATATGACAATTTTAAAATTTATGAAGATTATTTTAATATGGGAGCTATTTTGAATTAACAATATTTCATAAATCCGTGAAAAATTTCTACATTTTACGCACTTTTGGAAATTTCAGGAACTTTTATGAAGATGAATGTTTTTTAAAAAAAATCCATGAACCTTTTCAAACATTTACTTGTAGTTTATTAATTCACAAATTTTCAAATCTATAAGAAAATAATAGACTGGTTTTATACGAACTGGTATGTGGACGATTTATTTTCGTATGTGCCAGCTAGAAAAAACAAGCAAGACATTAGCGTAGTAAGCGATGGTTGTTATTCGATCCGGGTGGAATGTGTGTGCTTCGTACCACTAGTGGTGTATCCGGCGGCTGAGGCCGTGAGGTTGACTGAGATCGCATCTCACGTTCTCTGCAGCCAATAGCGACCCAAACGCACAGGGAGGCCCTGATGTCACTGTAGCAGTGATTCCAGGATTTTTTAAATTTCCGTTTGGCTTATGGAAGTAACATGAAAAAATATTTATTTTTAAACTTTTATGACTATTTTCGAAATGTGAGAACAGTTTTTGCAAATTTTAGGACGTTTTTCGAAAAACAGGAACAATATTTTAAAACCTGAGCATTTTTGGAAGTTCTAAACTTTTTTGAAAACAAAAACGTTTTTACAATTGTAAACAAGGAAAACCAGGTCGCTACAGTACTGCTACAGGAATTTTCCACGAATTTTTCCCAAACATTGTCTGCATTTTTTTTAAAAAACCGTTCACCATAGTGATGCTACTCGGAAAACTGTAGTGCTGCAGTATTGGGGGAACCGGGTTGCTACAGCTAATGCGCTCTTTGCGCGGAGCCCTATATGGCGCCTTATGCGCCATTCAACCATGAATACGCAGGGCATTGCAAAAACGTATTTATGGCGCGACAAAAAGGCATTTCCTATTTGGCGCCACAGGCGCCAGTTCTGTGGCGTCCATAAATGGGCCGGCCCATCTAGGGCCAGTTGATGATTTCTTTTCTGAAAATTCCATGAACTCTTTTGAATTTCGATGATCTTTTTATAAATTTCAATAGTTATTTTTCAGATTGATGAACTTTTTTGAATATCGATGAACTTTTTTGAAATTTGATGAACATCTTTTTTTAAATGGATGAACTTGTTTAGATTTATGAACTTTTATTTCAGTTCAACAAACTTTTTTGAAAAATACATGAACTTTTTTTGAATTTCTATGAACTTTTTAAAAAATTAATGAAGTTTTGCTAAATTGGATGAACTTTTTTTCAATTTGAATGAACTTTTTTCAAATTGATGAACTTTTTTCGAAATTGATGAACCTTTTTTAAAGATTTGAACTGTTTTTCAAAATAGATGAACCTTTTTTCCTTCGAATCTGTAAAAAAATTTTGATTTCATATTTTTATTTTCGTAACAAAAAAAAGGGGCAGCACGCTAGTGGGCTAGCCCATGCCTGCAGCGCTGCAGGCACCGGGTCGTTAATGGGGGCCTGCACGCTGCATAGGAGCTCCCCGAAAAAAACCCCCAAAAGTCGTTCTGTTTAGGATTAGAACCTAACCGCTAGAACTACTAGGCCCTAGTGAAACATTGGAACGCGAACAGCTTAAGAACTAAACTTTAGCCCCGCCGTTTAGAAAAACATGATTTCTTTTGAAAAAGAATGTGAATAAAATTTTAATGTCCACATATTTGAAAAAACATCAAGAATTAGAAAAACAATACATGTATTAAAAAGTTAACGAATTTGAAAATTTTCGTCGACTATGAGAAAAAAATCACCAATTAGAAAAAAAGTTAATTGATTTTGAAAAAAAGTTTATGAATTCTGAAAAGAGTTCACAAACTTAAAATAAGTTCACTTATTTTGGAAAACGTTCATAGTTTTTTCAAGAAAAAGTTCATGAATTTAAGAAGACAAAAAATGAAAAATGAAAAGCAAAAGAAAATGAAAAAGAAAAGGAAAAAAGTAAAAAAAGAAAGAACAAAAATGGGAGAAATGGAGAAAGTTATCACAATATGTGTTGTGTCCCAGCTGGTTAGCGCAGTTTATCTGCGAATAAAAGATCCTGGGTTCAGTCACTATCACACCCACGCTTTCTCTGTTTAACAAACAAAAAAATCAATTAACTTTGAAAAGTATTGTATGCAACTTAGGATAATGTTAGGCTACTCACTCGTCAAGCCAGGCAGCTTAGGATAATATTTAGGCCACCTCAAAAACTAAATTACCTACAGTACTATCAACTTGGAGGTGAAGCTAGTTATGGTAGAATACTTGCTATGGTAGAATACTTAGAGGTGAAGCTAGTTAACTTGGTAGTCATGGTAGCATTGGCGGGCAGACTCCCCCAGAAAAGGAAAGCACAAAGATCTCGTACAATCCATCCCACATAGTTTCCAAATTAGGAATCACGCTAGAGAACTTAGATCCCACAAAAACTTTTTGACATTGTAGGCAACTTAGGTCACTTGACGGACAACTTTCATAGTGTTGTAGGCCATTGATGATCACTTGTAGGCAACTTGGTTTCTAAGGTAGACAACTTTGAAGCCATGTTAGGCAATTTTCCGTTCTATGGTAAGCAACTTTTATAGTATGGTAGGCAACCAAACTGTCTACAACTTAGTTTCCAATGTATGTAGGTTAGCAACCATGGTAACAACTTATTACACTATTTCATGCAACTAATTTGGAGGCTATCAGGAAATTCATCTAGCATCAAAGTTACCCTTGTTTAGTATTGAAGTTGCCTCATTTAGCATCAATTTCTTTTGAAATAAAATCAACAAAACATATCCATATGGGATCTAGTTTTGAAGAGCTCGTTGCGAGGAATCCAATGATAAAATGGTCCTTCGTTTTAGCACATGATTCAAAAGTTGTAGTTTTCGAAAAAAAATGAAACGAAATAGATGGGTGACATCAACACATTCACTTGCACATGTGCTGCCTATCCACATGTGGGTGGGTGCGGTCCCCACCACTGTGACCATCCACTGTGTTAAATAGTCACATGTGTCATACCCAACAGACCGTTTCCACCATGCGCTCGGCTTTCAAGGTCCCCTGGGATCGATTTATACTAGATTGTGCGACCGGCTTACTCAAATAGTGCAGTTGCATTATCTAGAATTCCGGACCTTTGTTCGTTTGCATTCATAGAGCCAGGGTGGGCGAACAGCGGCGCCTAGGGCAAGCAGGTCACAAAGAACAACCAAAGGTTAACTTTCTGGACGAATCTCTTTTAGCCCTCAATCTCAATCTAGTGATTATGTGCCAGCCCGACTCGATCTCAACATTGTGTGCCACAGCAAACCCTAGCAAGTAGCAGCCATGTGATGCTGACTCATCTTTTTCCCGATGAGGCAAGGAAGGCGTTGGTGACTCGAATATATGAATATAGGGCTCACCGACTGTAAGGATTCAAGGGCGAGGCTACTTCTCGGTGGCAGCGAGGGGCAGTAGGAGCACGCAAGGCGAGTTCACGATGGCAAAAACTATGAGCAATGTACATTACGTGGTTTCTATCTTCTCTTTGTTGTATATGGTAATGGTAATACTCGATTCAATAATAAATCATGCTCCAACTTCATAGCATAACCGGAGGCTATACGTGCATGCTTCGGGAATCACAAACTTTAACACCAATATCTTACTAAACACGATCATCCACTAGTACCTCCCACGTATTATTATTATATATATATTGCAAAACTATTGCAAGGAATCAAACATATCATATTCAGTGATCCACAAGTTTTATGTAGGATTTTATGACTAACCATGCAATTGACCAATCCCATTGACTCTCTAAATAGATATAAGTGAAGCATGAGAGTTTAATTCTTTCTACAAAAGACCATGCTCTAATAAATATAAGTGAAGCAAAAGAGCACTCTACAAAAGAACGGTTTTCTATGTGAAGAGAAATAGGAAATCCAAACTTCAAATGATATAAGTGAAGCACATGAAGCATTCTATAAAGCCATACTCAATAGATATAAGTGAAGTACAATGAGCATTCTATAAAACAACCATAGACTATCTCCTATCAGTATGGTGCATAAAAGAAAAATGAAAACTAAAAACAAAAGACGCTGCAAGATTTACACATATCACATGAACGAAACGAAAAGAAAACATATCGATACTTATTGAAGAAAGATGGGATGCCTTCCAGGGCATCCCCAAGCTTAGACGCTTGAGTCTCCTTGCACTAGTGCAGAACCAGGCTTTAGCACCAGTTCGTAAGGCCCTTTAGTGCCGGTTCTGCAACCGGCACTAAAGGTTGGGGACTAAAGCCCCCCTCTTTAGTACCGGTTCAACACGAACTGCCACTAAAGGGCCAACACGTGGCACGAGCTAGCGTCGGGGGCAGGGAGACCTTTAGTACCGGTTGGTAACACCAACCGGTACTAAAAGTTTTGGGTGTTTTGTTTTGTTTTTTATTTTTCCTTTATTTTTGTGTTTTTCATTTATTTTTTCATTTGCTGGTATTTTACGATACTACATATTATACACGTTATGCATATATAAAAATAGAATTTCTCATATATATATATATATATATCATCGAATGTCTCGCACCACCATTCACACATACACATGTATATATAATTTGGTATATACAATTTCTCCTACAATTTGCAGATCATTACATGGAGTCATCACCTTGGTACCGGGTAATAGAATTCTCCTTTGGGATCTATGACCTCGTCGAGCAGAAATCCCGCTATTTCCTCTTGAAGTGCTCGTACGCGAGCCTTCGGTAGTAGCTGATCCCGCATCTCTTTCATCTTTAAAGAAGATATCAAAATATACATGAGTATTATTAGTTGTGTGTATATATTAGATAATGATGTAAAAATTGTGAATAGTGTTCTGGCAAACGTACCCAGAGGTCTCTATCGGTTCTGGGCCTTTCGGTAGTCATCATGCGAATGTTCTCACAAACGTAGAACACACATAAAACAGTCCCCGACGCCTGCTTCACGGCCTTTATGAAAATAGAATTCAATCAGATAATAATTAGTCAAGCATGATATTTAATGGCATTTAAACTAGAATTAAAGAGATATGGTAGCCAACTACTTAATTAATTACCTTGGGTCGGATCCATTTCAGCTCTTTTCTCCATTGGCCATAAAACTGTTTGATAAACTTTTGCCAAGCCCTGCCCGTCGGCAAAGAAAATGAATAAAGGAGTTATTAATTAGTTGATATCAGAAAATGACGAACTATAAAGAGTCCGACATATATAGTTCAATAATGATTGAAATTACCTGTTGACCATCCCCTTCACGATTTTGAAGTCAGTATATTTTTTAAGTAGTGAGTCCAGTACTTGAACTTTACCCTCGTCAACTTCACTGATTAACAAGATTCAGTGGTATCTGCATGCGCACACGTTTGCATGTATAATTAAGCGAGCATGTGCATAACTCATGAACTACCCTAAACCATATACACTTATTAACATCTAGCTAGTAAGCAAAAGTGGAATTTGTAGTACAAGACAGTGTGACTCACTGAAAGTTGTAAGGAAGTAGTATTTCTGGACAGGCATTTAGGCGCTTCAAGAACTCTAGCAAGCTTTTCTCTACGTGTGGTCGGTCATATTCTTGTGACCATGTCTTTTCATTAATGCTATTTGGGTCAATGAACCCAATTCCATAGCGTCTAGCTTTTTTCATTTCAAACATCTTCATTCTGCATAATACCATAGAAGAGAATATAGTAAGGATAATTACCGGTAATGAATAGAACGAGCACTACAGCTAGCTAGAGAATTAAATTAATTATAGAAAGAAACAACTTACAAACAATAGCAACCGACGATAGATTTGTCGAGTGCATCTTGATTGAATAACTGAAACATTTCTTGAAACTCAACCCACAGATCTTTTCCATGAGGGACTCTCGATCGGTAGTCTTGACTTCTTTCATGTACCATTGATGCAATTCATACATTCTCGTTGTTAGAAACTTGACCTCCCTAGGCTTCACCATAGGCTCGTCGCAGGCATATTTCCGTTTTACACCCTCCTCTCTAATCGTATCCATGGGCTCGATCTCTAGGAGTTGATAAACAGTGACACCAGCCTCTTTAGCCATCCTTCTATGAGCGTCGGTTATTACCAGCTGATCGGCACCGGTACTCGCATGTGTTGGTACAATGAGCGAGGGGATCGATTGCACCGCCTATTCTCCCAGCTGGGGAATAGTTTCCCACTTTTTTGGCAGCTGCTTGGCTGGAGCTCAAGCTCGACTCATTATTTCATGCTTTATATCCCTTCTTGATTTGGCACTCATAGTCTGAGTCCCTAGGCTTGGGAGCCGGTGCTTTAGCCATACGAATAAAGTGGTCAACGACATGCTCAAGCACTTTCTCCTTTGGCGGCGGTGGTGGTTTCGGTCCAAAATGGGCGTCCAATTGGGCCATGCATTCGGCTTCGTTTTCCTCCTCGGTCATGTCATAAGGCCTCTTCGAAAGAGGCGCGAGGCTTGGACCATATTGAAATCGCTTGCCTCTTGTACCTTTACTTGTACCGCTAGGCACCATAGCTGCGGCGTGATACGTCCATTTTGCATCATGCTTTTATATCGATATTTATTGCATTATGGGATGTTATTACACATTATGTCACAATACTTATGCCTATTCTCTCTTATTTTACAAGGTTTACATAAATAGGGAGAATGCCGGCAGCTGGGATTCTGGGCTGGAAAAGGAGCAAATATTAGAGACCTATTCTACGCAGCTCCAAAAGTCCTGAAACTTCACGGAAGACGTTTTCCAAATATATAAAAAATACTCAGCGGAAGAGATTCACCAGGGGGCCACACCCTGCCCACGAGGGTGGGGCGCGCCCCCTACCTCGTGGGCCCCCTGGTGGCCCTCCGGTGGCCATCTTCTGCTATATGAAGTCTTTCGATGGGAAAAAACTAACAAGCCATCTTCTCGGACGAAACTCCGCCGCCACGAGGCGGAACCTTGGCGGAACCAATCTAGGGCTCTAGCGGAGCTGTTCTGCCGGGGAAACTTCCCTCCTGGAGGGGGAAATCATCGCCATCGTCATCACCAACGCTCCTCTCATCGGGAGAGGGCAATCTCCATCAACATCTTCATCAGCACCATCTCCTCTCAAAACCCTAGTTCATCTCTTATATCCAATTCTTGTCTCCAAGTCTGGGATTGGTGCTAGTAGGTTGTTAGTAGTGTTAATTACTCCTTGTAGTTGATGCAAGTTGGTTTAATTGGTGGAAGATCATATGTTCAGATCCTATATGCACATTAATACTCCTCTGATTATGAACGTGTTATTGCTTTGTGAGTAGTTACTTTTGTTCCTGAGGACATGGGAGAAGTCTTGCTATTAGTAGTCATGTGAATTTGGTATTCGTTCGATATTTTGATGAGATGTATGTTGTCTCTCCTCTAGTGGTGTTATGTGAACGTCGACTACATGACACTTCACCATTATTTGGGCCTAGAGGAAGGCATTGGGAAGTAATAAGTAGATGATGGGTTGCTAGAGTGACAGAATCTTAAACCCTAGTTTATGCGTTGCTTCATAAGGGGCTGATTTGGATCCATATGTTTCATGCTATGGTTAGGTTTACCTTAATACTTTTTTTGTAGTTGCGGATGCTTGCAATAGAGGTTAATCATAAGTGGGATGCTTGTCCAAGTAAGGGAAGCACCCAAGAACCGGTCCACCCACATACCAAATTATCAAACTACCGAACGCGAATCATATGAGCATGATGAAAACTAGCTTGACGATATTCCTATGTGTCCTCGGGAGCGCTTTACATCATATAAGAGTTTGTCCAAGCTTGTCCTTTGCTACAAAAAGGATTGGGCCACCTTGCTGCACTTTATTTAGTTTTGTTACTTGTTGCTCGTTACAAACTATCCTATCACAAAACTATCTGTTACCACTTATTTCAGTACTTGCAGAGAATACCTTGCTGGAAACCTGTTATCATTTCCTTCTGCTCCTCGTTGGGTTTGACACTCTTACTTATCGAAAGGACTACGATAAATCCCCTATACTTGTGGGTCATCAAGACTCTTTTTTAGCGCCGTTGCTGGGGAGTGAAGCGCCTTTGGTAGGTGGAATGTGGTAAGGGAAAATTTATATAGTGTGCTGAAATTTATTGTCACTTGTTACTATGGAAAGTAATCCTCTGAGGGGCTTGTTCGGGGTATCTTCACCCTGACCAGTAGAGCAAAGAGTTGCTCCTCAACCTACTGAACCTACTGAAAATGAAAATGAAAATGTCTGCTTTGAAATTCCTTCGGGTATGATAGAAAAACTGCTAGCCAATCCTTTTTTAGGAGATGAAACAAAACATCCTGATGAGCATCTAATATATGTGGATGAAGTTTGTGGATTATTTAAGCTTGCAAAGAAGGGCTTGTTACTATGGAAAGTAATCCTCTGAGGGGCTTGTTCGGGGTATCTTCACCCCGACCAGTAGAGCAAAGAGTTACTCCTCAACCTACTGAACCTACTGAAAATGAAAATGAAAATGTCTACTTTGAAATTCCTTCAGGTATGATAGAAAAACTGCTAGCTAATCCTTTTTTAGGAGGTGGAACAAAACATCCTGATGAGCATCTAATATATGTGATGAACATATTGGAAAGAAGGGTACATCTACAAGCTTAAATAATCCACAAACTTCATCCACATATATTAGATGCTCATCAGGATGTTTTGTTCCATCTCCTAAAACTTTATTCGTATGGCTAAAGCACCGGCTCCCAAGCCGAGGGACTCAGACTATGAGTGCCAAATAAAGAAGGGATATAAAGCATGAAATAATGAGTCGAGCTTGAGCTCCAGCCAAGCAGCTGCCAAAAAAGTGGGAAACTATTCCCCAGCTGGAAAGTAATCCTCCTGATGAGCATCTAATATATGTGGATGAAGTTTGTGGATTATTTAAACAAAACTGCTAGTTAATGCTTGATACTTCTTGTGCTGGCTCTTTTATGATGAAGACTATTGAATTTAAATGGGATTTATTGGAAAAAATTAAACGCAACTATGAAGATTGGGACCTCAACAAAGGTAAGGAGTCAGGTATGACACCTAGTTTTGATTGTGTTAAATCTTTTATGGATACCGATATTTTTCATAAATTTAGCACTAAATATGGACTTGACTCTGAGATAGTAGCTTCTTTCTATGAATCTTTTGCTACTTATGTTGATCTCCCCAAGGAGAAGTGGTTTAAATATCATCCTCCCATAGAAGTAAAAGTAGCTGCACCTATTAAAGTTGAAGAAAAGATTGTCACTTATAATGATCCTATTGTTCCTACTACTTATATTGAGAAACCACCTTTCCCTATTAGGATAAAGGATCATGCTAAAGCTTCAACTGTAGTTCATAAAAGCAATATTAAAACATATACACCTCCTGAGCAAGTTAAAATTGAACCTAATATTGCTATTGTTAAAGATCTATTGTCTAATAATATTGATGGGCATGTTATTTATTTCTGTGATGAAACTGCTAGAATTGCTAAACCCTGTGCTAAAGATAAACCTAGACCTGTGGTAGGCATGCCTGTTATTTCTGTTAAAATAGGAGATCATTGTTATCATGGCTTATGTGATATGGGTGCCAGTGCTAGTGCAATACCTATTAGCCTATATAGAGAAATCATGCATGATATTGCACCTGTTGAATTAGAAGATATTGATGTCACAATTAAACTTGCCAATAGAGATACTATTTCACCAATGGGAATTGTTAGAGATGTTGAAGTCTTGTGTGGGAAAACTAAATATCCTGCTGATTTTCTTGTTCTTGGTTCCCCACAAGATAGCTTTTGTCCCGTTATATTTGGTAGACCCTTCTTGAACACTGTTAATGCTACCATAGATTGCAAAAGAGATGTTGTTACTATCGGTTTAGATGATATGACTCATGAATTTAATTTCTCTAAATTTAGTAGACAACACCGTGAAGAAGAATTACCTAGTAAGGATGAAATTATTGGTCTTGCTTCTATTGCCGTACCTCCTAGTGATCCTTTAGAACAATACTTGCTAGACCATGAAAATGACATGTTTATGAATGAAAGAAGGGAATTAGATGAAGTATTCTTTAAACAGGAACCTATTCTGAAAAACAATTTACCTGTTGAAATCGTAGGGGATCCTCCTCCACCCAAGGGTGATCCCGTGTTTGAGCTTAAACCGTTACCTGATACTCTTAAATATGCTTATCTTGATGAGAAAAAGATATATCCTGTTATTATTAGTGCTAACCTTTCAGAGCATGAGGAAGAGAGATTATTGAAAACTCTGAAGAAGCACCGTGCTGCTATTGGTTATACTCCTGATGATCTTAAGGACATTATTCCCACTCTATGTCAACATAAAATTAATTTGGAAGAAGATGCTAAACCAGTACGTGATCATCAACGCCGGCTGAATCCTTAAATGAAAGAAGTGGTAAGAAAGGAAATACTAAAGCTCCTTGAGGCAGGTATAATCTATCCCGTTGCTGATAGTCAGTGGGTAAGCCCTGTCCATTGTGTCCCTAAGAAGGAAGGTATTACTGTTGTTCCTAATGATAACGATGAATTGATCCCTCAAAGAATTATTACAGGTTATAGGATGGTAATTGATTTCCACAAATTAAATAAGGCTACTAAAGGATCATTACCCCTTACTTTTTATCGATTAAATGCCAAAAATATTATCCGAACATACACATTTTTGCTTTCTAGATGGTTATTCTGATTTCTCTCAAATACCCGTGTCAGCCAAAGATCAATCAAAAGCTAGTTTTACATGCCCTTTTGGTACTTCTGCTTATAGACGTATGCCTTTTGGTTTATGTAATGCACCTGCTAACTTTCAAAGATGCATGATGGCTATATTCTCTGACTTTTGTGAAAAGATTTGTGAGCTTTTCATGGACGATTTCTCTGTCTGTGGATCTTCTTTTGATGATTGCTTGAGCAACCTTGATCGAGTTTTGCAGAGATGTGAAGAAACTAATCTTGTCTTGAATTGGGAAAGGTGCCACTTTATGGTTAATGAAGGTATTGTCTTAGGGCACAAAGTTTCTGAAAGAGGTATTGAAGTTGATAAAGCTAAAGTTGATGCTATTGAGAAGATGCCATGTCCCAAGGACATCAAAGGTATAAGAAGTTTCCTTGGTCATGCTGGATTTTATAGGAGGTTCATTAAGGACTTCTCAAAAATTTCTCGGCCTCTGACTAATTTATTACAAAAAGATATACCATTTGTCTTTGATGATGATTGTGTAGAAGCATTTGAAATACTTAAGAAAGCATTGATCTCTGCACCTATTGTTCAACCACCTGATTGGCATTTACCGTTTGAAATTATGTGTGATGCTAGTGATTATGCTGTAGGCGCTGTTCTAGGACAAAGAGTTGATAAGAAATTAAATGTTATTCAATATGCTAGTAAAACCCTAGACAATGCTCAAAGAAATTATGCTACTACTGAAAAAGAATTCTTAGCGGTTGTATTTGCTTGTGATAAGTTCAGACCTTATATTATTGATTCTAAAGTAACTATTCACACTGATCATGCTGCTATTAAATATCTTATGGAAAAGAAAGATGCCAAACCTAGACTTATTAGATGGGTTCTCTTGCTACAAGAATTTGATTTGCATATTGTTGATAGAATGGAGCTGAGAACCCCGTTGCAGACAACTTGTCTAGGTTAGAAAATGTGCTTGATGACCCACTTCCTATTGATGATAGCTTTCCTGATGAACAATTAAATGTCATAAATGCTTCTCATACTGCTCCATGGTATGCTGATTATGCTAATTACATTGTTGCTAAGTTTATACCACCTAGTTTCACATACCAGCAAAAGAAAAAGTTCTTCTATGATTTGAGGCATTACTTTTGGGATGACCCACATCTTTATAAAGAAGGAGTAGATGGTGTTATTAGACATTGTGTACTTGAGCATGAACAAGAACATATCCTATGCAAGTGTCACTCCGAAGCTTATGGAGGACACCATGCTGGAGATAGAACTGCACATAAGGTATTGCAATCTGGTTTTTATTGGCCTACTCTCTTCAAGGATGCCCGTAAGTTTGTCTTATCTTGTGATGAATGTCAAAGAATTGGTACCAATATTAGTAGACGTCAAGAAATGCCTATGAATTATTCACTTGTTATTGAACCATTTGATGTTTGGGGCTTTGACTATATGGGACCCTTTCCTTCCTCTAATGGATATACACATATTTTAGTTGCTGTTGATTACGTTACTAAGTGGGTAGAAGCTATCCTAACTAGTAGTGCTGATCATAACACTTCTATTAAAATGCTTAAAGAAGTTATTTTTTCCAGGATTTGGAGTCCCTAGATATTAAATGACTGATGGTGGTTCACATTTTATTCATGGTGCTTTCCGTAAAATGCTTGATAAATATGATGTTAATCATAGAATTGCATCCCCTTATCACCCACAGTCTAGTTGTCAAGTAGAATTGAGTAATAGAGAACTCAAATTAATTTTGCAAAACACTGTCAATAGGTCTAGAAAGAATTGGTCCAAGAAACTTGATGATGCATTATGGGCCTATAGAACTGCATATAAAAATCCTATGGGTATGTCTCCATATAAAATGGTCTATGGAAAAGCATGCCACTTACCTCTCGAACTAGAACACAAGGCTTATTGGGCTATTAAAGAACTCAATTATGATTTTAAACTTGCTGGTGAGAAGAGGTTATTTGATATTAGCTCACTTGATGAATGGAGAACCCAAGCCTACGAAAATGCCAAGTTGTTTAAAGAAAAAGTTAAAAGATGGCATGACAAAAGAATACAAAAGCGTGAGTTTAATGTAGGTGATTATGTATTGCTATACAACTCATTTAAGATTTTTTGCAGGACAACTTCTCTCTAAATGGGAAGGTCCCTACGTTATCGAGGAGGTCTATCGTTCCAGTGCCATAAAAATCAACAACTTTGAAGGCACAAATCCGAAGGTGGTGAACGGTCAAAGAATCAAACATTATATCTCAGGTAATCCCGTAAATGTTGAAACCAATGTTATTGAAACCGTAACCCCGGAGGAATACATAAGGGACACTTTCCGGAACGTTTCAGACTCCGAAAAGGAATAGGTATGTGGTATGGTAAGTAAACCGACTCCAAACTAGTTTTTAAGGCAATATTTTCCGTTTTGGAATATTTATAAAAATAGAAAAATAAGTAGCAGTCCATGAAGGACACGAGGGCTCCACGAGGGTGGAGGGCGCGCCCCCTACCTCGTGGGCACCTCGTGTGCTCCCCGGACTCCATTTTCTTACACAACACGTATTTTGGTCGGTAAAAATTTATTATATAATCTCCCGGGGGTTTTGACTCCCGTATCACGCAAATATCCTCTATTCTTGTTTCGAGCTGTTTTTCTGACAGATCTAGATTATCATGACGTCTCCAAGTGCCCCCAAGGACAAGTTCTTCGAGAAGGTCATCAACGCTTATCTCGCGGAGGTGCAGCGACACCCTCAAACCATTGAGATGCGTGATGGGTTGCTGCACATCCGTGATGCTGAGGGACCGAAGGGGACCGGAAGCGTGGAGGCGAGGCTCGAAGCAATGGAGCAACAAGTTTTCAAGTGTCAGGGGATGGTGGAGCATGGACTCAACTCCTACCACATAATGATCACAGAGTTCACCAACAAACACAAGCTGGATGCCGACAACATCGGGGAGACCATCTTCAAGCTTCACGAGAAAGTCGAGCACCTTCAAGCTCAAATCTATGACCTGCAAAACCAAAACTGTGAGTATGAATATAGATTCAAAAGGATAGGTTTGGCTGCAGATTTGAGGATCCCGGAAACTAGGTCATCCTTCTATGATGGTGAGCCTATGCCTTGGAAGAAGGACGACAAGCCTACGCCATCAACAAAATCACCACCGTCTCCACCAACAAAGAAGAATTAAGTATCTGGTATGGGCACTCCACTTGGCAACTGCCAAGCTTGGGGGACTGCCCCGGTATCGTATCACCATCACTTTTATCTTTACCATTTTTCTTAGTTTGATCCTTTTGGTAATATCTTGATCTAGTAGAATAAAAGTTCTTAGTATGATCTAGTTGTGAATTTTGCTTTATAATCCTTCTATGTAATCGAGTCCGTGACCTATATAATAAAGATTAGTGTTGAGTCAAGGTCTTGATTATTTTGCCATGATCCTAAAGAAATAAAAGAAAAGAGAAAGAAATAAAAAGAAACAAAGAGATCATGTGAGTCTTATGGAGAGTAATGAGCTCACATAGAAAAAGTATGATGAATAAAAGTTGTTGAGAGTTGACAAACATAGTTTTGGTCATCGTTGCAATTAATAGGAAGTAATAAAGAAAGAGAGGTCTTCACATATAAATATACTATCTTGGACATCTTTTATGATTGTGAGCACTCATTAAAATATGACATGCTAAAGAGTTGACATTGGACAAGGAAGACAACGTAATGGGTTATGTTTTCTTACATCTGAGATAAATTATATTATCATGGATCCTCCAACATGTTGAGCTTGCCTTTCCCCCTCGTGCTAGCCAAATTCATCGCACCAAGTAGAGATACTACTTGTGCTTCCAAATACCCTTAAACCAGTTTTGCCATCAGAGTCCACCATACCTACCTATGGATTGAGTAAGATCCTCCAAGTAAGTTGTCATCGGTGCAAGCAATAAAAATTGCTCTCTAAATATGCATGACTTATTAGTGTGGGAGAAATAATATTTATACGATCGTGTGATATGGAAGAAATAAAAGCGACAGACGGCATAATAAAGGTCCATATCACAAGTGGCAATATAAAGTGACGTTCTTTCGCATTAAGATTTTGTGCATCCAACCATAAAAGCGCATGACAACCACTGCTTCCCTCTGTGAAGGGCTTATCTTTTACTTTTATCTCCTACATTGCATAAGAGTCATGGTGATCTTCACCCTTCCTTTTTACATTTTATCCTTTGGCAAGCACTGTATGTTGGAAAGGTCCTGGCATATATGGCTATTTGGATGTGAGTTTTCATGAACTATTATGGTTGACATTACCCTTGAGGTAAAATGTTGGGAGGCAAAACTATAAGCCCCTATCTTTCTCTGTGTCCGATTAAAACTCCATACCCATAAGTATTGTGTGAGTGTCAGCAATTGTGAAAGACTATATGATAGTTGAGTATGTGGACTTGCTGAAAAGCTCTTATACATTGACTCTTTCCTATGTTATGATAAATTGCAATTGCTCCAATGACCGAGATTATAGTTTGTTAGTTTTCAATGAAGTTAACTATTCATACTTGAGATTGTGATTGAATTATTACTCTAGCATAAGAAATCATATGACAAGAATTATATAAGTCACTGTTCTAAGAATGATCATGATGCCCTCATGTCCGTATTTTATTTTTATCGACACCTCTATCTCTAAACATGTGGACATATTTTTCAATTTTGGCTTTTCGCTTGAGGACAAGCGAGGTCTAAGCTTGGGGGAGTTGATACGTCCATTTTGCATCATGCTTTTGTATCGATATTTATTGCATTATGGGCTGTTATTACACATTATGTCACAATACTTATGCCTATTCTCTCTTATTTTACAAGGTTTACATAAAGAGGGAGAATGCCGACAGCTGGGATTCTGGGCTGGAAAAGGAGCAAATATTAGAGACCTATTCTACGCAGCTCCAAAAGTCCTGAAACTTCACGGAATACGTTTTCCAAATATATAAAAAATACTCAGCGGAAGAGATTCACCAGGGGGCCACACCCTGCCCACGAGGGTGGGGGCGCGCCCTACCCCCCTAGGCGCGCCCCCTACCTCGTGGGCCCCCTGGTGGCCCTCCGGTGGCCATCTTCTGCTATATGAAGTCTTTCGATGGGAAAAAATAACAAGCCATCTTCTTGGACGAAACTCCGCCGCCACGAGGCGGAACCTTGGCGGAACCAATCTAGGGCTCTAGCGGAGCTGTTCTGCCGGGGAAACTTCCCTCCCGGAGGGGGAAATCATCGCCATCGTCATCACCAACGCTCCTCTCATCGGGAGAGGGCAATCTCCATCAACATCTTCATCAGCACCATCTCCTCTCAAAACCCTAGTTCATCTCTTATATCCAATTCTTGTCTCCAAGTCCGGGATTGGTGCTAGTAGGTTGTTAGTAGTGTTAATTACTCCTTGTAGTTGATGCAAGTTGGTTTAATTGGTGGAAGATCATATGTTCAGATCCTATATGCACATTAATACTCCTCTGATTATGAACGTGTTATTGCTTTGTGAGTAGTTACTTTTGTTCCTGAGGACATGGGAGAAGTCTTGCTATTAGTAGTCATGTGAATTTGGTATTCGTTCGATATTTTGATGAGATGTATGTTGTCTCTCCTCTAGTGGTGTTATGTGAACGTCGACTACATGACACTTCACCATTATTTGGGCCTAGAGGAAGGCATTGGGAAGTAATAAGTAGATGATGGGTTGCTAGAGTGACAGAATCTTAAACCCTAGTTTATGCGTTGCTTCATAAGGGGCTGATTTGGATCCATATGTTTCATGCTATGGTTAGGTTTACCTTAATACTTTTTTTGTAGTTGCGGATGCTTGCAATAGAGGTTAATCATAAGTGGGATGCTTGTCCAAGTAAGGGCAGCACCCAAGAACCGGTCCACCCACATACCAAATTATCAAAGTACCGAACGCGAATCATATGAGCATGATGAAAACTAGCTTGACGATATTCCCATGTGTCCTCGGGAGTGCTTTACATCATATAAGAGTTTGTCCAGGCTTGTCCTTTGCTACAAAAAGGATTGGGCCACCTTGCTGCACTTTATTTAGTTTTGTTACTTGTTGCTCGTTACAAACTATCCGATCACAAAACTATCTGTTACCACTTATTTCAGTACTTGCAGAGAATACCTTGCTGGAAACCTGTTATCATTTCCTTCTGCTCCTCATTGGGTTCGACACTCTTACTTATCGAAAGGACTACAATAGATCCCCTATACTTGTGGGTCATCATGGCGGCTCTCTTCCGTTGTTGCTTAGGTGGCGGAGCTCGCTGAGGCGGCGGAGACGGATGACGTGCCTGACTTGGAGGAGGAGGAGTGGGCTGACGCGGTGCCGGACTTGGAGTAGGAGGAGTGGCCTGACGCGGTGCTGGACTTGGAGGAGGAGGAGTGGCCTGACACATTGGTGGACTTGAAGGAGCAGGGCTCTGCTGAGGCGGTGGCTGATGACTTGGAGGAGCGGGAGTCTATTGATGCGGTGGAGGACTTCGAGGAGGAGTCGGCTGACGCGATGTTGGTGGCCTTGGAAAGATGATGCAATCCTTTCTCCATAGGATGATACGATGTGTGGCCTCTCCTAGTGTGTGTGCTCCTCATCACCTCCAGGAATGTCAAGCTCTAGCCTCGAATATTGTGCCACCACTTCATCAACCACGACACAAGCATAGCCAGTTGGAATCGGGTTGCAATGGAAGGTTGCTTCGGGGGGATTTTTATAAGCAACGACGTCCGCCACCTTCATGGATATGTTCTTCATTTTGACATGTAGCTCACAATTAGTGTTCTCCATGATGTCATCCACAGTGTATCTATCCAGCAGTGCCTCGCCTGGGGCGGAACCCATACTGCTTCTCGGCATGGATGGGACGGTGCTATCCAATGCTGGATCCGCTAGGTGCTGCCACTGCTGAGAACCCCTTTCTTGGCTAAGTGAGTTGATCTGCTGCTGCTGCCGCTGGAATTGGAGTGCCAACTCCGTGTGCTGATTCTAGGCCTTTAAGGCGTTCTGCTTCATGCTTCCTCTGCTCCTCCTCCAACTTCCTCTTCTTCTCCTCCTCCATCTTCTTTCTCGCATGGCTTCTGTAGTCGGCGTTCCAGTCCACAAACCCCTCATACCACGAAACAACGCCTTTGCCTCGTGTTCTTCCTGGGTGTTTAGGATTTCCTAGCGCGCGCGTAAGCTCGTTGTTCTCTCTGTTGGGCGTGAACACCCCCATTCGAGCCTCCTCTATTGCAACAAGTAAAGCGACGTCGGCTCCTTTAAGACTTGCCTTCTCCAAAACCAGCCCTGTCTTCGGGTCCAACTTCCCCCCATGCGCGTAAAACCAAGTCCTGCACCTGTCGGGCCCGCTCAATGTAACTGGAGTGACCCCTGCATCTAGCAGCTGTTACTCAGACTTATCCCACTTAGGCCGAGCCACGGCGTAGCCACCTGGCCCCAGCGTATGGACATGCTCCTTTTTCACGGCATTGAGCTTGTTTACTCTCGACCTTTCCTTAGCTAATTCCGATTCCTTGAATTTCATGAAAGCGGGCCTGTGATCTCTTTACTTCTCCAGTGTTCCCATGAATTCTGGAGTCTTCTTTCCTCCTTCGACGTACTTGGCCCATATACTTTTCTTGTGGTTGTTGAATGCAACCGCCATCTTCCTAAGAGCAGCGTCCTTGACATTCTGCACATCTGCATCTGTGAAATGATCTGGTAGGGTGAAATGTGATATGAGAGATTCCCAAAGCAGATCTTTTGCTCTTTGGTCGAAAAAAGTAAGATCTGGATGTTCCTTTGCTAGCTTTTTCCACTCTTGCATGGAGATCGGGATTTGGTCCTTCACAAGAAATCCGCACTGACGAATGAACTTGCCCGCATTCTTCTTAGGCGCGATTGGTTCGCCATTAGGTTTGATGGCATCGATGTTGTACTTTAGGCCTTCCTTCAACTTTTTGGTTGGGCCTCGCACTGTCCTGCTTCCTGTAGAAGATTTGCTCGATCCGGAGGGCTGTAAGAAGAAAGATCGATTTGTTAATATATATACAAATCATTTAAAACATGTGATGATCACCAGATGCCTGCTTATATAAATATACCTCGCCGGTCTTTGTTATTTCAAGATCAACATTTTCTTCGTCATCATAATCATAGTTCTGGACTTCATCTATTCGTTCGTCTTCATCAAATATCATACCATCACCGATAGGGTTCAGATATTGCGAGCCGTCATCTTCTTCAAACTCATCTGGGCGAGGGGATGAGCGTATGATGTTGAATAGGGCCTCCTCTCCTTCTCTGTCGGTATTGTCCATAGCTTTTATTTAACTAATCCAGAAGAAATATAAAACAATTTGGTATTTAAATTACAATGCATGCATGCAATCAATAAGGAAAAACTGAATCATAGTACATAATATGCATCATCGAATATAATCTCGAATACATTGTCTCGAATATTATCGAATAATATATATAATCTCGAATACATCGTCTCGAATATTATCGAATAATATATATAAACTCAAATACATCGTCTCAAATATTATCGAATACATCACTAGCCAGCTAGCTAATATAGATCGAATACTATAGAATAATCTAGTTCACTCGCAGCTCCTGAGGCGTGGGCGGTGGACACCCAAAGAGAAGGAACCGTCATAGGATCATAGCTCCGGTGAGATCCTCGAAGAACCTTCCAGGTATTGGAGAACCTGACATCCATATCAGTCATGTAGCGACAGACGTGCTCGTCCTCCTCCCTGACACGATGGCGTACCACCTCTGGCGGGGCGACTCCCTCCGCACCGAAAGTAGCCCATGCGAACGCCACCAAAGGAGCTCCGGTTCGATGACGGGACCCGAGGCCGGGTTCCTCACCAAGCGGCGCCCCCCTAAAGGTAGCACCTCCCAGTGCTAGCCCGGCGGAGCCCAGTCCCGGGCATGGCTCCTCTGAAGCAGGACGTTGTCGCGAACGGGTCGACGGCGAGGATGCGGGCCAGGCATCGTTAACGTCGAGAACAAATACTATATGTAAATTAATATATATATATATGTGATCAAATATAATGTTGCTTATGTCAAAATTCAAACTTTGACATATATGATATCTAGCTAGGAGTAGCTATAATTCATCTAACATTAATATATCTAGCTAATTCATCTAATATTTTACAAAAGTATAAAAAATTAATTCATCTAACATTATTATATCTAATTCATCTATAACTAAAAGTATAAAACACTAATTCATCTAACATTTCTATCTAGCTAATTCATCTAATTCATCTAACATTTGACATTAATCTAACATTTCTATCTAGCTAATTAATCTAACATTTGACATGAATTTAACATTTATATCTAATTCATCTAACATTTGACATTAATATATCTAATTTGATCATCTAATTAACAATTTGACATTAATCTAATTCATCTAGCTAGCTAAAACTTTGACATTAATCTAAAAAATAGAAAACAAAAAATAAGTAAAAAATGTGTGTGTGTGTGTGTGCGCGCATGCATGCGTGTACGTGTGCGTGTGTGTGTGCGAGCGGGGGCTCGATCGGGGCGCGGCCATGTCGCGCAAAGGGGGCTCGCAGCGCGGGGCGACCGGGGCGACGACGGGGGGCGGCGATCGACGGGGGAGGCGACGGGGATGGCGACGGCGACGACACGTGATGGGGACGGCGTCAGCGACAACGCAGGACGAGGGCGGCGTACGGGGCGGCGACAACGTCGAAGAAGAGGAGGAGAGGAAGCGGGAGAAGAAACTGCAAAATTTCGTAAGTGCTACATATATTGCAGGGGCCTTTAGTACCGGTTGAAGCCACCAACCGGTACTAAAGGTCAAATTTGGCCAGGCCAAGCGGCGGGAAGCGACCCCCTTTAGTACAGGGTTGATAACCCGCAAGTATAGGGGATCGCAATAGTTTTCGAGGGTAGAGTATTCAACCCAAATTTATTGATTCGACATAAGGGGAGCCAAAGAATATTCTCAAGTATTAGCAGCTGAGTTGTCAATTCAACCACACCTGGAAACTTAATATCTGCAGCAAAGTATTTAGTAGCAAGGTAATATGATAGTAGTGGTAACGGTAGCAAAAGTAATATTTTTGGTATTTTATAGTGATTGTAATAGTAGCAACGGAAAAGTAAATAAGCGAAGAACAATATATGGAAAGCTCATAGGCATTGGATCGGTGATAGAGAATTATGCCAGATGCGATCGATCATGTAACAGTCATAACCTAGGGTGACACAGAACTAGCTCCAGTTCATCAATGTAATGTAGGCATGTATTCCGAATATAGTCATACGTGCTTATGGAAAAGAACGTGCATGACATCTTTTGTCCTACCCTCCCGTTGCAGCGGGGTCCTATTGGAAATTAAGGGATATTAAGGCCTCCTTTTAATAGAGTACCGGACCAAAGCATTAACACATAGTGAATACATGAACTCCTCAAACTACGGTCATCACCGGGAGTGGTCCCGATTATTGTCACTTCGGATCATAACACATACTAGGTGACTATAGACTTGCAAGATAGGATCAAGAACTCTCATATATTGATGAAAACATAATAGGTTCAGATCTAAAATCATGGCACTCGGGCCCTAGTGATAAGCATTAAGCATAGCAAAGTCATAGCAACATTAATCTCAGAACATAGTGGATACTAGGGATCAAACCCTAACAAAACTAACTCGATTACATGATAAATCTCATCCAACCCATCACCGTCCAACAAGCCTATGATGGAATTACTCACGCACGGCGGTGAGCATCATGAAATTGGTGATGGAGGAAGGTTGATGATGATAATGGCGACGGATTCCCCTCTCTGGAGCCCCGAACGGACTCCAGATCATCCCTCCCGAGAGAGTTTAGGGCTTGGCGGCGGCTCCGTATCGTAAAACATGATGAATCCTTCTCTCTGATTTTTTCTCCTCAAAAGTGAATATATGGAGTCAAGGTTGAGGTCGGTAGAGCGTCAGGGGCCCACGAGGCAGGGGGCGCGCCGAGGGGGGCAGGCGCCCCCCCCATCCTCGTGGACAGGTGGAGGCCCCCCTGACGTGGATTCTTCTTCCAGTATTTTTTTTATATATTCCAAAATAATTCTCCTTTGATTTTCAGGCCATTCCGAGAACTTTTATTTCCGCACAAAAATAACACCATGGCAATTCTGCTGAAAACAGCGTCGGTCCGGGTTAGTTCCATTCAAATCATGCAAGTTAGAGTCCAAAACAAGGGCAAAAGTGTTTGGAAAAGTAGATACGATGGAGACGTATCAACTCCCCCAAGCTTAAACCTTTGCTTATCCTCAAGAAATTCAGTTGATAAACTGAAAGTGATAAAGAAAAACTTTTACAAAATCTGTTTGCTCTTGTTGTTGTAAATATGTAAAGCCAGCATTCAGGTTTTCAGCAAAGATTATGAACTAACCATATTCACAATAACATTTAGGTCTCATGTTTACTCATATCAATGGCATAATCAACTAGCGAGCAATAATAATAAATCTCGGATGACAACACTTTCTCAAAACAATCATGATATGATTTGACAAGATGGTATCTTGCTAGCCCTTTCTGAGACCGCAAAACATAAATGCAGAGCACCTTTAAAGATCAAGGACTGACTAGACATTGTAATTCATCGTAACAGAGATCCAGTCAAGTCATACTCATGTAAACTAACAGTAATGAATGCAAATGACAGTAGCTCTCCAACTCGTGCTTTTTAATAAGAGGATGATGACTCAAGATAAAAGTAAATAGATAGGCCCTTCGCAGAGGGAAGCAGGGATTTGTAGAGGTGCCAGAGCTTGGTTTTGAAATAGATATGCATAATATTTTGGGCGATATACTTTCATTGTCAACATAACAACCGAAAGATCTCGATATCTTCCATGCTACACACATTATAGGCGGTTCCCAAACAGAATGGTAAAGTTTATACTCCCCCTCCACCAACAAGCATCAATCCATGGCTTGCTCGAAACAACGAGTGCCTCCAACTAACAAGAGTCCCGGGGGAGTTTTGTTTGCAGTTATTTTGATTTGATTTGCATAAAGCATGGGACTGGGCATCCCGGTGACCAGCCATGTTCTCATGAGTGAGCAGCGGAGTCCACTCCTCTTGAGAATAACCTACCTAACATGGAAGATACATATAGCCCTAGTTGATACATGAGCTATTCGAGCATACAAAACAGAATGTTTATTTGAAGGCTTAGAGTTTGGCACATACAAATTTACTTGGAATGATAGGTAGATACCGTATATAGGTAGGTATGGTGGACTCATATGGAACAACTTTGGGGTTTATGGAATTGGATGCACAAGCAGTATTCCCGCTTAGTACAAGTGAAGGCTAGAAAAAGACTGGGAAGCGACCAGCTTGAAAGCGACAACAGTCATGAACATGCATTAAAATTAATCAACACCGAATGCAATCATGAGTAGGATATAATGCACCATGAACATAAACGTCGTAGAGGCTATGTTGATTTTGTTTCAACTACATGCATGAACATGTGCCAAGTCAAGCCACTCGAATCGTTCAAAAGAGGATACCACCCTATCATACCACATCACAACCATTTTAATAGCATGTTGGCACACAAGGTAAACCATTATAAGCTCCTAGCTAATTAAGCATGGCATAAGCAACCACAATCTCTAATTGTCGTTGCAAACATGTTTATTCATAATAGGCTGAATCAGGAATGATGAACTAATCATATTTACAAAAACAAGAGAGGTCAAGTTCACACCAGCTTCTCTCATCTCAATCATTTCATCCTATAATCATCATTATTGCCTTTCACTTGCACGACCGAATAGTGTGGAAAATAACAATAGTGCACGTGCATTGGACTAAGCTGGAATCTGCATGCATTCAATTCAAGAGAGAAGACAACGTAATATGGGCTCTTGGTTAGATCAACAATAATGCATATGAGAGCCACTCAACATTTTAATCATGGTCTTCTCGTATCGACCCCAAAGAAAAGAAAAGAAGTAAAACTATTTACACGGGAAAGCTCCCAACAAGCAAAAGAAGAGCAAGAAATCTTTTTGGGTTTATTTTAATTACTACTACAAGCAAGAAAGTAAACTAGCTAAAAGCTACAACTAATTTTTTTTGGTTTTTCTTAAGGTTTATCAAACACACAAGAAGAAAGCATAAAAAGGGAAAATAAACTAGCATGGATGATATAGTGAAAAAATATGAGCACCGACAACTAGCATGAGTGTGTGAGCATGAATGTAATGTCGGTGAGAAATACGTACTCCCCCAAGCTTAGGCTATTGGCCTAAGTTGGTCTATGGCCACGATTGGCCTGGCGGATATCCAAAGTTGTAACTGGGGTCGTACTGAGATGCATCGACAATTGCCTGATGAGCTGCAGCTTGGAGGCGAACTGTCTCCGCCCTCCTCTCGTACTCGGTCGCCTCCTCCCTGGTTATAACACATCTCCCCTTTGCCTGAAAGTCAAAGAGAGTAGGAGCAGGGAGAGTGACGTGATAGGTGCGTCGTCTGTCAAAGATTAGTCAATACTGGAGGAACTGATCGTTCCTCTCAACAAACTGATGACGAACCATAGCATCATAATCTAGATAAAGAAGGAGGCAACTCAATATCATCTCCACGAATGGGTATCTCAAGAAAGTTAGCTATACGGGTTGCATAAATTCCAACAAAGAAATCTCCATGAATACAATTATTATGCAACCTACATGCAACGATAGCCCCCAAGTTGTATTGTTTATCTCCTAAAACAACACTTCTGAGAACGCTAAGATCAGGAACACACATGTGACATGCTTCATCTTTACCATTAATGCATCTACCTATGAAGAGAGGAAAATAATGTATAGCAGGGAAATGAATGCTCCCTATGGTAGCTTGCGTCACATCCCTAGATTCCCCCACAGTTATACTGGCAAGAAAATCTCTAAATTCAGACTTGCGAGGTTCACTAACATCACCACACTGTGGGAGTTTACAAGCAGTGTTAAAAATTTCTAAGTCCATGGTATAAGATTTATCATAAAGATCGAACATGACAGTTTGAGAATTGCGTGATGATGAAAATTTAAACCTTCTCACAAATGAATCAGTTAAATAGAGGTATTGACGACACTTATCTTCCTCGAAGCTCTCAAGATCAGCATTACGCACATAAGCTTCAAATTCCTCCTTGATCCCTGCTCGAACCATGAAGTCCTCTAGGTGGTTCCTCGTCCGCATCGCGTATTGCAAGTCTGGGTCCTTGCTTCCTTGAAGAACTACCTTGGTACATTTTCCTAAACATATTTCTTCCTCTGAAATTTTTTTGAAAATTTTCGTAACTCAAAATAAAAGTGAACCAAACTCAACAATATTGATAGCAAATACTCTTACAAGTGCCTAGAGGCTATATCATGCATTAAAACTACTTTTGACCATATAAATTTGACATGCAAGCTCAAGAACAGGGTCACCTAAGCAGCAAAAATTTGCAATGAATAAAGCACTAGAACAAAAACTAATTGGACCATTAGAGGAGTCACATACCAAAGAAAAATCCCTCAAAGCAGTTTTATGAATGGAGCTTTGAGCTAGGAGATCGAAAATGGCAGCAAGATAAGCTTGAACTCGGGTTTGAACCGGTTGGTGATTTTTATGGGAGGAAGAAGGAGTGTGTGGTAGCTGGAATAAGTGGAGGGGAGCCACCATGGGCCCACGAGACAGGGGGCGCGCCCTGTACCCTCGTGGCCAGGTGCTTGCTCCCCCTGCTGTGTTCTCAGTGCCAGATATTCGCAAATATTCTAGAAAAAATCATATTTAATTTTCAGGTCATTTGGAGAACTTTTATTTTCGGGGTATTTTTTATTGCATTGATAATTCAGAAAACAGACAGAATATACTATTTTTGCTTTATTTAATATAAATAACAGAAAGTAAAAAGAGGGTACACAGAGTTGTGTTTTCTAACTTCATCCATCTCATGTTCTTCAAAAGGAATCCACTAACAAGGTTGATCAGGTCTTGTTAACAAACTCATTTCGAGTAACATGAAAACGGAGAAATTTTGAATAACACTATGTTACCTCAACGGGGATATGCACGTCCCCAATAATAAGAATATCATATTTCTTCTTGAAAGTAGGTAGAGTAAATTCAAAACCTCCAATAGTAATCGATGGAATTTTTCCAATAGAGTTTATACTATGAACTTGAGGTTGTTTCCTCGGAAAGTGTACCGTATGCTCATTGCCATTAACATGAAAAGTGACATTGCCTTTGTTGCAATCAATAACAGCCCCTGCAGTATTCAAAAAGGGTCTTCCCAGAATAATAGACATACTATCGTCCTCGGGAATATCAAGAATAACAAAGTCCGTTAAAATAGTAACGTTTGCAACCACAACAGGCACATCCTCACAAATACCGACAGGTATAGCAGTTGATTTATCAGCCATTTGCAAAGATATTTCAGTAGGTGTCAACTTATTCAAATCAAGTCTATGAGATAAAGAGAGAGGCATAACACTAACACCGGCTCCAAGATCACATAAAGTAGTTTTAACATAGTTTCCTTTAATGGAGCATGGTATAGTTGGTACTCCTGGATCTCCTAGTTTCTTTGGTATTCCACCCTTAAAAGTATAATTAGCAAGCATGGTGGAAATTTCAGCTTCCGGTATCTTTCTTTTATTAGTAACAATATCCTTCATGTACTTAGCATAAGGATTCGTTTTAAGCATATCAGTCAAAAACATACGCAAAAAGATAGGACTAATCATTTCAGCAAAGCGCTCAAAATCCTCATCATCCTTTTTCTTGGATGGTTTAGGAGGAAAGGGCATGTGTTTCTGAACCCATGGTTCTCTTTCTTTACCGTGCTTCCTAGCAACAAAGTATCTCTTATCATAATATTGATTCTTTGATTGTGGGTTATCAAGATCAACAGCAGGTTCAACATCTACATTATTGTCATTGCTAGGTTGAGCATCAACATGAACATCATCATTAACACTATCACTAGGTTCATGTTCGTTACCAGCTTGTGTTTCAGCATCAGAAATAGAAATATCATTGGGATTCTCAGGTGTGTCAATAACAGGTTCACTAGAAGCATGCAAAGTCCCATCATTTTTCTTTTTCTTCCTCTTAGAAGGACTAGGTGCATCTACATTAGCTCTCTGAGAATTTTTCTCAATTCTCTTAGGGTGGCCCTCAGGATACAAAGGTTCCTGAGTCACTTTACCTCCTCTAGTTGCAACTCTAACAGCATAGTCATTATTCTTACTATTCAATTCATTGAGCAAATCATTCTGAGCTTTAAGTACTTGTTCTACTTGAGTGGTAACCATAGAAGCATGTTTACTAATAAGTTTAAGTTCACCTTTAACATTGGCCATATAATCACTCAAGTGTTCAATCATGTAAGCATTATGTTTCAATTGTCTACCAACATAAGCATTGAAATCTTCTTTCTTAACCATAAAGTTATCAAATTCATCCAAATATTGGCTAGCAAACTTAGTAGGAGGGATTATAGCTTTATCATATCTATAAAGAGAATTTACCTTTACTACCTATGTCGGGTTATCGAGACCGTGTGTTTCTTCAACAGGTGATGAATTAAAACCATGTATTTCTTCATCAGGAGGTAAATTCTTAACATCTTCAGCTTTTATACCTTTTTCTTTCATAGATTTCTTTGCCTCTTACATATCTTCAGGACTGAGAAATAGAATACCCCTTTTCTTCGGAGTTGGCTTAGGAGTTGGTTCAGGAAGTGTCCAATTATTTTCATTAGTCAACATATTATTCAATAGAATTTCAGCTTGATCAATAGTTCTTTCCCTGAAAACACAACCAGCACAACTATCCAGGTAATCTCTGGAAGCATCAGTTAGTCCATTATAAAAGATATCAAGTATTTCATTTTTCTTGAGAGGATGATCGGGCAAAGCATTAAGTAATTGGAAGAAGCCTACCCCAAGCTTGTGGGAGACTCTCTTCTTCAATTTGCACAAAATTTTATATTTCCCTTAAAGCAACTTGTTTCTTATGAGCGGGAAAATATTTAGCAGAGAAGTAGTAAATCATATCCTGGGGACTACGCACACAACCAGGATCAAGAGAATTAAACCATATATTAGCATCACCCTTTAATGAGAGGGGAAATAATTTAAGGATATATAGTAGCGAGTTTTCTCATCATTAGTGAATAGGGTAGCTATATCATTTAATTTAGTAAGATGTGCCACAACAGTTTCAGATTCATAGCCATAGAAAGGATTAGATCAACCAAAGTAATTATATCAGGGTCGACAGAGAATTCATAATCCTTTTCAGTAACAAAGATAGGTGAAGTAGCATAAGCGGGATCATATTTCATTCTAGCATTCAAAGATTTTTGTTTCAGCTTAGCTAATAGTTTCTTAAGATCACTCCTATCATTGCAAGCAAGAAAGTCTCTAGCAGTTTCTTCATCCATAACATAACCCTCAGGAACAACATGCAATTCATATCTAGGGGGAGAATCTTCATCATCACTTTCATCAATATTATCAGTTTCAATAATTTCATTCTCTCTAGCCCTAGCAAGTTGTTCATCAAGAAATTCACCAAGTGTCACAGTAGTATCAAGCATAGAAGTAGTTTCATCATAAGTATCATGCAAAGCAGAAGTGGCATCATCAATAACATGCGACATATCAGAATCAATAGCAGAAGCAGGTTTAGGTGTCGCAAGCTTACTCAAAACAGAAGGTGAATCAAGTGCAGAGCTAGATGGAAGTTCCTTACCTCCCCTCGTAGTAGAGGGAAAAATCTTGGTTCTTTGATCTTTCAAGTTCTTCATAATGATAAGCAGATATAAATCCCAAGTGACTCAAAGAATAGAGCTATGCTCCCCGCAAACGGCGCCAGAAAATAGTCTTGATAACCCGCAAGTATAGGGGATCGCAACAGTTTTCGAGGGTAGAGTATTCAACCCAAATTTATTGATTCGACACAAGGGGAGCCGAAGAATATTCTCAAGTATTAGCAGCTGAGTTGTCAATTCAACCACAAATGGAAACTTAATATCTGCAGCAAAGTATTTAGTAGTAAGGTAATATGATAGTAGTGGTAACGGTAGCAAAAGTAATGGTAGCAAAAGTAATATTTTTGGTGTTTTATAGTGATTGTAATAGTAGCAACAAAAAAGTAAATAAGCGAAGAACAATATATGGAACGCTCGTAGGCATTGGATCGGTCATAGAGAATTATGCCGGATGCGATCGATCATGTAACATAACATAGGGTGACAAAGAACTAGCTCCAGTTCATCAATGTAATGTAGGCATGTATTCCGAATATAGTCATACGTGCTTATGGAAAAGAACCTGCATGACATCTTTTGTCCTACCCTCCCGTGGCAGCAGGGTCCTATTGAAAACTAAGGGATATCAAGGCCTCCTTTTAATAGAGTACCGGACCAAAGCATTAACACATAGTAAATACATGAACTCCTCAAACTACGGTCATCACCGGGAGTGGTCCCGATTATTGTCACTTCAGATCATAACACATAGTAGGTGACTATAGACTTGCAAGGTAGGATCAAGAACTCTCTTATATTGATGAAAATATAATAGGTTCATATATGAAATCATGGCACTCGGGCCCTAGTGACAAGCATTAAGCATAGCAAAGTCATAGCAACATCAATCTCAGACCATAGTGGATACTAGGGATCAAACCCTAACAAAACTAACTCGATTAGATGATAAATCTCATCCAACCCATCACCGTTCAGCAAGCCTACAATGGAATTACTCATGCACGGCGGTGAGCATCATGAAATTGGTGATGGAGGAAGGTTGATGATGACGATGGCGACGAATTCCCCTCTCCGAAGCACCGAACGGACTCCAGATCAGCCCTCCTGAGAGAGTTTAGGGCTTGGCGGTGGCTCCATATCGTAAAACGTGATGAATCCTTCTCTCTGATTTTTTTCTTCCCGAAAGTGAATATATGGAGTCAAGGTTGAGGTCGGTGGAGCGTTAGGGGGCCCACGAGGCAGGGGGGCGCGCCCAGGGGGGCAGGCGCGCCCCCACCCTCGTGGACAGGTGGAGCCCCCCTGACATGGATTCTTCTTCCAGTATTTTTTTATATATTCCAAAATAATTCTCTGTTGATTTTCAGGTCATTCTGTAACACCCACAATGTAGCTATATCTCCCACGTGTCGGGGCACGACTTAGAGGCATAGCCGCATGGTAGGCATGTCGCAAGAGGGGTAATCTTTACACATCCCATGTACTGAATAAGAAAGGGATAAAGAGTCAGCTTACAATCGCCACTTCACACACTACATAAATAATCCATACATCATCCAAGGTACAAACAAAGGTCCGACTACGGAACCAAAATAAAGAAAGACAACCTCAAATGCTAGATCCCCGATCGTCCCAACTGGGCTCCTCTACTGATCATCCAGAAAAGAAACATAGTAACGACCCGAATCCTTGTCGAACTCCCACTTGAGTTCGGTAGCATCCCCTGCTCTGCGTCATCGGCACATGCATCTGTTTGGAAGTATCTGTGAGTCACGGGGACTCAACAATCTCACACCCGCGAGATCAATACTATTTAAGCTTAAGGGTAGGAAAGGGTTGTGAGGTGGAGCTGCAGCAAAGCACTAAGCATATATGGTGGCTAACTTACGCAAAAGAGAGCGAGAAGAGAAGCAATGCATGGTCGAGGGTCTAATAGTGATCAAGAAGTGATCCTGAAGCTACTTACGTTCAAACATAACACGGGACCGTGTTCTCTTCCCGGATTCCGCCGAAAAGAGACCATCATGGCTACACACGCGGTTGATTCATTTTAATTAAGTTAAGTGTCAAGTTCTTTACAACCGGATATTAACAAATTCCCATCTGCCCATAACCGCGGGCACGGCTTTCGGAAGTTCAAAACCCTGCAGGGGTGTCCCAACTTAGCCCATCACAAGCTCTCATGATCAACGAAGGATATTCCTTCTCCCAGGAAGACCCGATCAGACTCGGAATCCCGGTTACTAGACATTTTGACAATGGTAAAACAAGACCAGCAAAGTCGCCCGATGTGCTGACAAATCCCGATAGGATTCGCACGTATCTCGTTCTCAGGGCACAGTGGATAGGTAAAGCTATGAGTAAAACCAACCCTTGAGTTACCCCGAGGTGGCCCCGCAGGCTGCCCGTTTCGGACCAACACTCAGAGGAGCACTGGCCCGGGGGGTTTAAAATAAAGATGACCCTTGAGTTTGCAGAACCCAAGGGAAAGGCATATGGTGGTAGGTAGGCAAATGGTAAAACCAAGGTTGGGCCTTGTTGGAGGAGTTTTATTCAAGGCGAACTGTCAAGGGGTTCCCATAACACCCAACCGTGTAAGGAACGCAAAATCAAGGAACATAACACCGGTATGACGGAAACTAAGGCGCAAGAGTGGAACAAAACACCGGGCAAAAGGCCGAGCCTTCCACCCTTTACCAATTATATAGATGCATTAAAGTAAAATAAGATATAATAATGACATCCCAACAAAATCCATGTTCCAACATGGAACAAACTTCATCTTCACCTGCAACTAGCAACACTATAAAAGGGGCTGAGCAAAGCGGTAACATAGCCAAACAACGGTTTGCTAGGAAAGGTGGGTTAGAGGCTTAACATGGAAATATGGGAGGCATGATATAACAAGTGATAGGTAGCGCGGCATAACAATAGAGCGAGCAACTAGCAAGCAAAGATAGAAGTGATTTCGAGGGTATGGTCATCTTGCCTGCAAAGTTCTCAGAGTTGACGAAAGCTTGATCCTCGTTAGCGTACTCAACAGGTTCCTCGATCACGTACTTGTATCCCGTCTCTACCCAAAGCAAGAACACAAGCAAAGGACCACATCAATCACGGTGCAGTGCACAAGGAACATGATGCGAAACATGACATGACATGCGAGATGTGATATGCAATGCATATGCGTGCTCCGGAAGGAAAAGGATGAAGAAATAATCAACTTGGCAAACCAAGTGTTCCTCTAGAAAGATGAGATGATTTTGGCTGAAATCGATTAAAGATCACCGGAAACGGATGCATGGTTTGCAAATGGCAAGCAAAACAAGAATGGCACAATTCTGCGATTAACAGCACGATGCCATCTAGAATGCAACAAGAAACAAACTACTACAACCCAACATAACAACAAAGCATATGGCAGTGATGTACTCAAGATGCTTGACAAATCATGAACACTGAGCTACGGCTAAATCACACAAGAGCAGGTTCAAACAAGCATGGCAAAAGTGCAAAAGATATCAGCTTCACAGACTTAGAGAAATGACTAACTTGTCAAAAACAACACCAGGAAGCACTATTTAGAGAAAGCAAACAACATGCTACAGGAACATATCATAGCAAATCAAGGAATGACATGATTCTACTAAATGCATAGGACAAAAGTCCCTTAATGATCATGAGCCAAAAGGCACATAAGTTATGATGGCTCACATGTAAACATAACAAGTTTTATTAACAATTTCAGACTTTGCAGAAAACAGAGCATGGCAAAAACAGAATTATGAAGGCACTTTTGCGAGCTCAAATCACTCACCACAAAGCATTGCATGACAAAACAAGCATACATACAGCAAGAAGACATGTTCATGAAGCTAAACATGAAAAGAGCAAGGTCATAGCATGCATGGATCAATAGCAACAACCATGGCAAAATTATTAACATGTTAACAATCTGCCAGGAACATTTTATAGCAAAAGTAGAGAAAGATTAAGACATTCTAGGGCACTCCATAATTGCAAACAGGGGAATAGATGTATAGAGCATAACCATATGTCAAAAACACCCTTATTGAAGATACTCAAAACAAGCATGTATCTCACTGTAGCATCAAGTTTGCATGGCATCAAAATCAGCAACATCACGAAGCCTAGTTTGCATGCTTGTGCTAGTCACCACATTGATCACCAAAATACATGGAAAGCACCCCTATAAAGATGGCATGGCATAGTTCAAAACACATGTAGAGCTCATGCCCATATGAAGCACACATCAAATGTGGCAAAAATGACAAATCACCTTAAACTGATAAGTAGCAGCAGTAAACATTTTATAGCACTCTTGCATCAATGATTAGGGCATCAAGATGAACTCCAACAATAATGCCACAATGGAATGAAATGAAGAGCATCTCACAATGAACATTTTGATATCTTATATACATGAAACAGAGCTATGGTCACCGAGATACGAGGCGATGAACAGGGAATGAAAATGTTAGGGGAAATGGACTTAGACGAAAAATCAACCTTCCGGATCTCAGATCTAGGGTTCTTTGTCTTGCACGTGAACTGAGGCGGCCGGAGATGCTCGTCGGAGAGGAAGAAGAGGGCGGCGGCCAGAGCTGCGGGGATCGCCGGATCGAGAGGCAGGGGCCGGCGAGCGTGAGGCGGTGGTGCTGGAGAGGCGCGGGCGGCGGGCGGAGCCGGGCGACGCTGGCACGGAGTCGGGCAGGCGGACGGCAGCGGCCGGTGAGCGGGTGGACGGCGGTGAGGTGGCGGCTTCCTGTGGCGGCGGCGACGCGGGGCTCGGCGGGCACGCAGACGCGGGCGGCGGGGAGGCGCGGGCGGCGCTCGGGCTCGGCGGCCCGACCCGGGCTCGGGCGGGCCGAGGGCGGTGGGCGGCGGCGGTGACACGTGGCGGGCGGAGATTGGTTGCGGGCGGCGCCGCGGACGCGTCCGGCCCGATCCGAACGTGTCCGGCGGCGGAGAGGGTTGGATCTAGGGTTGGACCGCGCGAAAATTTCGAAGGAGAGCATCTATTTATTGGTAGGAGGAGGAAGGAGTGTCCAAATGGAGTGTAATTTTCGCCCACACAATCGTGATCCGACAACGGAGGACATGGGAGTGGTTTGGATGAGTTTTTGGGCCGTTTTGGAGGGGTGTTGGGCTGCAACACACAAGAGGCTTTTGCGGTTACCCGGTTAACCGTTGGAGCATCAAACGGACTCCAAATGGAACGAAATTTGACAGACGGTCTACCGGTGGTGTACCAAGGCCACTTGGAAAATCTTGGTCCATTCTGAGAACATTTAACACCCGCTCACGAAAAGAGACAAAAGGGGGTGCCGGTGCATGTAGGAGTGTCGGATTGCAAAACAGACAACATGGAAAATGCTCGGATGCATGAGACGAACACGTATGCAAATGCGATGCACATGATGACATGATATGAAATGCATGACATGAACAAAATGGAAAACAAAGATAAAAACCCAACCACGAAGGGAATCTCATAACTTAAAGCCGAAAATGGCAGGAGTTGGAGTTACAATTATGGCAAGTTACATCCGGGGTGTTACAACACTCCACCACTACGAGAGGATCTCGTCCTGAGATCTAGGACTGAAAGAACTCCGGATATTCAGAACGGAGGTGGTCCTCGCGTTCCCAGGTGGCTTCTCGGTCGAAATGATGTGACCACTTCACTTTCAAGAATTTGATAGACTTGTTGCGAGTCTTGCACTCGGTTTCTTCAAGAATAGCAACGGGATGCTCATGATAAGACATGTCTTCTTGGAGATCAATCTCTTCGAAGTTGATGGTGCGCTCAGGAGTCTTGAAGCACTTGCGAAGCTGTGACACGTGAAACACATCATGCACATTTGCGAAGTTGGACGGAAGCTCAAGTTGATAGGCGAGATCGCCTCTTTTGCCAATGATCTTGAAAGGACCCACGTATCTAGGGGAAAGATTCCCTTTGATACCGAAGCGACGAGTACCTTTCATTGGAGAGACGCGGAGGTAGACATGGTCCCTGATCTCGAAAGCCAAATCACGGTGCTTGCTATCATAGTAACTCTTCTGGCGCGATTGCGCGGCTTTGAGATTTTCACGAATGACTTTACACATTTCTTCAGCTTCTGTGATTAAGTCATTGCCAAGAAGTTGGCATTCACCAGTCTCTAACCAATTTAGAGGAGTACGACACTTTCTGCGATAGAGAATTTCGAATGGGGCCTTGCCCGAACTCGCTTGGAAACTGTTGTTGTAGGAGAACTCGGCATATGGAAGACAATCTTCCCACTTCATACTGAAGGAGATGACACAAGCCCTGAGCATATCTTCAAGGATTTGATTGACTCGCTTGACTTGGCCACTAGTTTGAGGATGGAAAGTTGTGCTGAAGCGAAAGTTGGTGCCCATGGCCTTCTGGAAGGAGTCCTAGAACTTAGAAAAGATGCTTCCACGATCTGAAGATATCAATAGTGGAATGCTATGCAAAGAGACAATCCCGGAGGTGTATAGCTATGCCAGCTGAGCTGTTGTGATAGATTCTTTGATTGGAAGGAAATGAGCCACTTTAGTAAGCTTGTCGATGACAACAAAGATAGCATCATTTCCGCGCTTGGACATGGGAAATCCAGTCACGAAGTCCATCTCAATATGGTCAAACTTCCATTCTGGAATGGCAAGAGGTTGGAGGAGACTAGCTGGCCATTGGTGTTCTGCTTTCACCCTTCTGCAGACATCACATTCATTCACGAATTGAGCAATTTCTCGCTTCATTCGCGTCCACGAATACTACTGCTTGAGGACATGGTACATCTTTGTACTTCCAAGATGAATGGATAGAAGGGAATTGTGAGCCTCATTCATAATGACTTTCCTTAGATCACCTTTAGGAACCACAATCCGGTCCTCGAAGAAGATAGTGTCTTTGTCATCAATGCGATAGCACTTGTACTTGGGTTGGCTCTTGGCAATCCCATTTTTCACCTTCTTCACCATGGAATCCAGGAGTTGTGCCTCACGAATTTGATCTTCCAAAGTAGGAGAGACTTGGAGGTTGGCAAGAAAGCCTTGAGGAACAACTTGGAGATTCAGTTTGCGGAAAGCTTCACAAAGGTCCGGTGTTGCAGTAAGCCTTCCTGCTCAAAGCATTTGCAATGACATTGGCCTTGCCTGGAGTATATTCAATACTCGGATTGTATTCTTGAATCATTTCGACCCAACGAGTCTACCTAAGGTTGAGGTTGGGCTGAGTGAAGATGTACTTGAGGCTCTTATGATCTGTGAAGATGTCCACTTTCCTTCCCAACAAGAGATGTCTCCACGTTAATAATGCATGGACAGCTGCCGCCAACTCGAGGTCGTGAGTGGGGTAGTTCCTTTTGTTGGGCTTCAACTGACGAGAGGTATAGGCCACAACTTTCTTCTCTTGCATGAACATAGCACCGAGACCTTGCAGGGAGGCATCACAGAAAACTTCAAATGGCTTGGATTCGTCAGGAGGAGTCAAGACATGAGCTGTGACTAACTTCTCTTTAAGGGTGTTGAAAGCAACGTCACACTCATGCATCCATACATACTTGACATGCTTCTGAAGGAGATTGGAAAGAGGATTTGCAATCTTAGAGAAATTCTCAACGAATCTTCGACAATAGCTTGCAAGCCCAAGAAAACTGCGGAGCTGCTTGACATTATGAGGAGGTTCCCAATTCACAATGGCAGACACCTTCTCAGGGTTAACAACGATGCCCTTGGCGGAGATGATATGGCCAAGGTAAAGAACTTCGTCAAGCCAGAACACACACTTGGAAAACTTCACATAGAATTGATGCTCTCTGAGTTTGTCGAGTACCAATCTCAAATGCTTGGCATGATCCTCCTTATTCTTGGAAAAGACCAAGATATCATCGAGATACACCAGGACGAAATCATTTGTGTGAGGGTTGAAGATGAAGTTCATCATGTGAGAGAACGTTGGAGGAGCATTAACAAGGCCGAAAGACATGACGGTATATTCATAAGAACCATAGCTTGTTCTGAATGCTGTCTTGGGGATATCTTGTTCATGAATGCGAATCTGATGATAACCCATACGGAGGTCAAGCTTGGAGAAAACTTGAGCACCCTTAAGTTGCTCGAAAAGCTCATTGATGTTGGGAAGTGGATACTTGTTTTTTTATTGTTTTCTTATTCAATGGACAGTAGTCGACACAGAGTCGTTCCGTTCCATCCTTCTTCTTGACAAAAAGAACACCACAACCCCATGGAGAAGAACCCGGTCTGATCAAACCCATACGCTCTTGTTCATTGAGTTGTTTCTTGAACTCCTTCAACTCCTCTGGTCCAAGCTTGTAAGGACGTTTGCAAACAGGTTCTGTGCCAGGCTCAAGATCGATAACGAATTCAACTGGCCGGTGAGGAGTGATACGTCCATTTTGCATCATGCTTTTATATCGATATTTATTGCATTATGGGCTGTTATTACACATTATGTCACAATACTTATGCCTATTCTCTCTTATTTTACAGGGTTTACATAAAGAGGAAGAATGCCGGCAGCTGGGATTCTGGGCTGGAAAAGGAGCAAATATTAGAGACCTATTCTGCACAGCTCCAAATGTCTTGAAACTTCACGGAAGACATTTTTAGAATATATAAAAAATACTCAATGGAAGAAGTTCACCAGGGGGGCCACACCTTGCCCACGAGGGTGGGGGGCGCGCCCTACCCCCCTGGACGTGCCCCCCTACCTCGTGGGTCCCCTGGTGGCCCTCCGGTGGCCATCTTCTGCTATATGAAGTCTTTTGATGGTAAAAAAAATCATAAGCCATCTTCTTGGACGAAACTCCACCGCCACGAGGCGGAACCTTGGCGGAACCAATCTAGGGCTCCGACGGAGCTGTTCTGCCGGGGAAACTTGCCTCCGGGAGGGGGAAATCATCACCATCGTCATCACCAACGCTCCTCTCATTGGGAGAGGGAAATCTCCATCAAACATCTTCATCAGCACCATCTCCTCTCAAAACCCTAGTTCATCTCTTGTATCCAATTCTTGTCTCCAAGTCCGGGATTGGTACTAGTAGGTTGCTGGTAGTGTTAATTACTCCTTGTAGTTGATGCTAGTTGGTTTATTTGGTGGAAGATCATATGTTCAAATCCTATATGCATATTAATACCCCTCTGATTACGAACATGTTTATGCTTTGTGAGTAGTTACATTTGTTCCTGAGGACATGGAAGAAGTCTTGCTATTAGTAGTCATGTGAATTTGGTATCCGTTTGATATTTTGATGAGATGTATGTTGTCTCTCCTCTAGTGGTGTTATGTGAACGTCGACTACATGACAATTCACCATTATTTGGGCCTAGAGGAAGGCATTGGGAAGTAATAAGCAGATGATGGGTTGCTAGAGTGACAGAAGCTTAAACCCTAGTTTATGTGTTGCTTCGTAAGGAGCTGATTTGGATCCATATGTTTCATGCTATGGTTAGGTTTACCTTAATACTTTTGTTGTAGTTGCGGATGCTTGCAATAGAGGTTAATCATAAGTGGGATGCTTGTCCAAGTAAGGACAGTACCCAAGCACCGGTCCACCCACATACCAAATTATCAAAGTACCGAACGCGTATCATACAGACGTGATGAAAACTAGCTTGACGATAATTCCTATGTGTCCTCGGGAGCGCTTTTCTCTATATAAGAGTTTGTCCAGGCTTGTCCTTTGCTACAAAAAGGATTGGCCACCTTGCTGCACTTTATTTACTTTTGTTACTTGTTGCTCATTACAAATTATCCTATCACAAAACTATTTATTACCACTTATTTCAGTACTTGCAGAGAATACCTTGCTGGAAACCGCTTATCATTTCCTTCTGCTCCTCGTTGGGTTCGACACTCTTACTTATCGAAAGGACTATGATAGATCCCCTATACTTGTGGGTCATCAAGACTCTTTTCTGGCGCCGTTGCCGGGGAGTGAAGCGCCTTTGGTAGGTGGAATTTGGTAAGGAAAAATTTATATAGTGTGCTGAAATTTACTGTCACTTGTTACTATGAAAAGTAATCCTCTGAGGGGCTTGTTCGGGGTATCTTCACCCCGACCAGTAGAGCAAAGAGTTGCTCCTCAACCTACTGAACCTACTGAAAATGAAAATGTCTGCATTGAAATTCCTTCGGGTATGATAGAAAAACTGCTAGCTAATCCTTTTTTAGAAAATGGAACAAAGCATCCTGATGAGCATATAATATATGTGGATGAAGTTTGTGGATTATTTAAGCTTGCAGGTGTACCCGGAGATGTTGTTAAGAAGAAGGTCTTCCTTTTATCTTTGAAGGGAGATGCGTCGACATGGTATAGGCTATGTGATGATATGGGATCATGGGACTATAAGCGATTGAAATTGGAATTTCATCAGAAGTTTTATCCTATGCATCTTGTTCATCGTGATCATAATTATATATATAATTTTTGGCCTTGCGAAGGAGAAAGAATCGCTCAAGCTTGGGGGAGGCTTAAGTCAATGTTATATTCATGCCCCAATCATGAGCTCTCAAGAGAAATTATTATTCAAAAATTTTATGCTCGGCTTTCTGATAACAATCGCACCATGCTTGATACTTCTTGTGCTGGCTCTTTTATGATGAAGACTATTGAATTTAAATGGGATTTATTGGAAAGAATTAAACGCAACTATGAAGATTGGGACCTCGACAAAGGTAAGGAGTCAGGTATGACACCTAGTTTTGATTGTGTTAAATCTTTTATGGATACCGATGTTTTCCGTAAATTTAGCACTAAATATGGACTTGACTCTGAGATAGTAGCTTCTTTCTGTGAATCTTTTGCTACTCATGTTGATCTTCCGAAGGAGAAGTGGTTTAAATATCATCCTCCCATAGAAGTAAAAGTAGCTGCACCTATTAAAAAGTTGAATAAAAGATTGTCCCTTATAATGATCCAGTTGTTCCTACTTCTTATGTTGAGAAACCACCTTTCCCTGTCAGGATAAAGGATCATGCTAAAGCTTCAACTGTGGTTCGTAAAAGCAATATTAAAACTTATACACCTCCTGAGAAAATTAAAGTTGAAACTAATACTGCTATTGTTAAAGATCTCTTGTCTGATAATATTGATGGGCATGTTATTTATTTCTGTGATGAAACTGCTAGAATTGCTAAACCTTGTGCTAAAGATAAACCTAGACCTGTGGTAGGCATGCCTATTATTTCTGTTAAAATAGGAGATCATTGTTATCATGGCTTATGTGATATGGGTGCCAGTGCTAGTGCAATACCTATTAGCCTATATAGAGAAATCATGCATGATTTTGCACCTGTTGAGTTAGAAGATATTGATGTCACAATTAAACTTGCCAATAGAGATACTATTTCACCAATGGGAATTGTTAGAGATGTTGAAGTCTTGTGTGGGAAAACTAAATATCCTGCTGATTTTCTTGTTCTTGGTTCCCCACAAGATAGCTTTTGTCCCATTATATATGGTAGACCCTTCCTGAACACTGTTAATGCTACCATAGATTGCAAAAGGGATGTTGTTACTATCGGTTTAGATGATAGGACTCATGGATTTAATTTCTCTAAATTTAGTAGACACCACTGTGAAGAAGAATTACCTAGTAAGGATGAAATTATTGGTCTTGCTTCTATTGCCGTACCTCCTAGTGAACCTTTAGAACAATATTTGCTAGACCATGAAAATGACATGTTTATGAATGAAAGAAGGGAAATAGATGAAGTATTCTTTAAATAGGAACCTATTCTGAAACACAATTTGCCTGTTGAAATCCTAGGGGACCTCCTCAACCCAAGGGTGATCCCGTGTTTGAGCTTAAACCGTTGCCTGATACTCTTAAATATGCTTATCTTGATGAGAGAAAGATATATCCTGTTATTATTAGTGCTAACCTTTCAGAGCATGATGAAGAGAGATTATTGAAAACTCTGAAGAAGCACCGTGCTGCTATTGGGTATACTCTTGATGATCTTAAGGGCATTAGTCCCACTCTATGTCAACATAAAATAAATTTGGAAGAATATCCTAAACCAGTTCGTGATCATCAACGACGGCTGAATCCTTAAATGAAAGAAGTGGTAAGAAAGGAAATACTAAAGCTCCTTGAGGCAGGTATAATCTATCCCGTTGCTGATAGTCAGTGGGTAAGTCATGTCCATTGTGTCCCCAAGAAGGGAGGTATTACTGTCCTAATGATAAAGATGAATTGATTCCTCAAAGAATTATTACAGGTTATAGGATGGTAATTGATTTCTGCAAATTAAATAAGGCCACTAAAAAGGATCATTACCCCTTACCTTTTATCAATCAAATGCTAGAAAAGATTATCCAAACATACACATTTTTGCTTTCTAGATGGTTATTCTGGTTCTCTCAAATACCTGTGTCAGCCAAAGATCAATCAAAGACTACCTTTACTTGCCCTTTTGGTACTTTTGCTTATAGACGTATGCCTTTTGGTTTATGTAATGCACCTGCTACCTTTTAAAGATGCATGATGGCTATGTTATCTGACTTTTGTGAAAAGATTTGTGAGGTTTTCATGGACGATTTCTCCGTCTATGGATCTTCTTTTTATGATTGCTTGAGCAACCTTGATCGAGTTTTGCAGAGATGTGAAGAAACTAATCTTGTCTTGAATTGGGAAAAGTGCCACTTTATGCTTAATGAAGGTATTGTCTTGGGGCACAAGGTTTCTGAAAGAGGTATTGAGGTTGATAAAGCCAAGGTTGATGCTATTGAGAAGATGCCATGTCCCAAGGACATCAAAGGTATAAGAAGTTTCCTTGGTCATGCCGGATTTTATAGGAGGTTCATTAAGGACTTCTGAAAAATTTCTCAGCCTCTGACTAATTTATTACAAAAATATATACCATTTGTCTTTAGTGATGATTGTGTAGAAGCATTTGAAATACTTAAGAAAGCATTGATCTCTGCACCTATTGTTCAGCCACCTGATTGGAATTTACCCTTTGAAATTATGTGTGATGCTAGTGATTATGCTGTAGGTGCTGTTCTAGGACAAAGAGTTGATAAGAAATTAAATGTTATTCAATATGCTAGTAAAACCCTAGACAATGCTCAAATAAATTATGCTACTACTGAAAAAGAATTCTTAGCGGTTGTATTTGCTTGTGATAAGTTCAGACCTTGTATTTTTGATTCTAAAGTAACTATTCACACTGATCATGCTTCTATTAAATATCTTATGGAAAAGAAAGATGCTAAACCTAGACTTATTAGATGGATTCTCTTGCTACAAGAATTTGACTTACATATCTTTGATAGAAAGGGAGCTGAGAACCCCGTTGCAGACAACTTGTCTAGGTTATAAAATGTGCTTGATGACCCACTTCCTATTGATGATAGCTTTCTTGATGAGCAATTAAATGTCATAAATGCTTCTCATACTGCTCCATGGTATGCTGATTATGCTAATTACATTGTTGCTAAGTTTATACCACCTAGTTTCACATACCAGCAAAAGAAAAAGTTCTCCTATGATTTGAGGCATTATTTTTGGGATGACCCACATCTTTATAAAGAAGGAGTAGATGGTGTTATTAGACATTGTGTACCTGAGCATGAACAGGAATAGACCCTACGCAAGTGTCACTCCGAAGCTTATGGAGGACACCATGCTGGAGATAGAACTGCACATAAGGTATTGCAATCTGGTTTTTATTGGCCTACTCTCTTCAAGGATGCCCGTAAGTTTGTCTTATCTTGTGATGAATGTCAAAGAATTGGTAATGTTAGTAGACGTCAATAAATGCCTATGAACTATTTACTCGTTATTGAACCATTTGATTTTTGGGGCTTTGACTATATGGGACCTTTTCCTTCCTCTAATGAATATACACATATCTTAGTTGCTGTTGATTACGTTACTAAGTGGGTAGAAGCTATTCCAACTAGTAGTGCCGATCATAACACTTCTATTAAAATGCTTAAAGAAGTTATTTTTCCAAGATTTGGAGTCCCTAGATATTTAATGACTGATGGTGGTTCACATTTTATTCATGGTGCTTTCCGTAAAATGCTTGCTAAATATGATATTAATCATAGAATTACATCTCCTTATCACCCACAGTCTAGTGGTCAAGTAGAATTGAGTAATAGAGAGCTCAAATTAATTTTGCAAAAGACTGTTAATAGATCTAGAAAGAATTGGTCCAAGAAACTTGATGCATTATGGGCCTATAGAACTGCATATAAAAATCCTATGGGTATGTCTCTGTATAAAATAGTTTATGGAAAAACATGTCACTTACCTCTCGAACTAGAACACAAGGCATATTGGGCTATTAAAGAGCTCAATTATGATTTTAAACTTGCCGGGTGAGAAGAGGTTATTTGATATTAGCTCACTCGATGAATGGAGAACCCAAGCCTACGAAAATGCCAAGTTGTTTAAATAAAAAGTTAAAAGATGGCATGATAAAAGGATACAAAAGCGTGAGTTTAATGTAGGTGATTATGTATTGCTATACAACTCTCGTTTAAGATTTTTTTTTCCAGGAAAACTTCTCTCTAAATGGGAAGGTCCTTACGGTATCAAGAGTCTATCGTTCTGGTGCCATAAAAATCAACAACTTCGAAGGCACAAATCCGAAGGTGGTGAACGGTCAAAGAATCAAACATTACATCTCAGGTAATCCCATAAATGTTGAAACCAATGTTATTGAAATCGTAACCCTGGAGGAATACATAAGGGACACTTTCCAGAATGTTTCAGACTCCAAAAAGGAATAGGTATGTGGTACGGTAAGTAAACCGACTCCAAAACAATTTTAAGGCAATATTTCTCCGTTTTGGAATATTTAGAAAAATAGAAAAATAAGAAGCAGTCCGGGAAGGACATGAGGGCTCCATGAGGGTGGAGGGCGCGCCCTACCCCCCCTGGGCGCCCCCTAACTCGTGGGCACCTCGTGTGCTCTCCAGACTTCGTTTTCGTACACAACACGTATTTTGGTCGGTAAAAATTCATTATATAATCTGCCGGGGGTTTTGACTCCTATATCACACAATTATCCTTTGTTTGTGTTTCGAGCTGTTTCTGCTGCAGATTAGAGCAAGATGTCTTCGCAAGAGTCAGTCAGGGAGAGTCAGTGTCTCATCTGGCACCGAGATCAATGACAAACAACAATGTTGACCTCTTTGGGCCAGCAACAGAGGAAGAGATGGAGGCTGAATTGAAGAGGATAGATGCCATGGAAGAGGCCCAAGAAGTCACTTCCCGCTTCCGAGCTGGATTCACAATGGGAGAACTTTAGAGCTCGGCTATTCCAAATTCGGTTATCCCTTCCAATGTTAGATTTTTTTCTTTTGAGAATATGAAAAAGAGTGTCACTGGTTCTCCCGCAGCTATGCAACACCCTTGGGTGCAGCCGTGCAGGGAGCTTTGGCTGTTACAAGAAAACTCCGAAAGGAAATAATGGACCTCAAGCAGCAAGTCAATAAGCTCGAGGAGGAGAATCGTATCCTGAGGGGCATCATCGCCAAGAATATCACATCACCATCCCCAAAAAGAGAGACATAATCACATGGGTATGGGCACTCCCCTTGGCAACTGCCAAGCTTGGGGGAGTGCCCCGGTATCGTATCACCATCACTTTTATCTTTAGCGTCTTTCTTAGTTCGATCCTTTTGGTAATATCTTGATCTAGTAGAATAAAAGTCTTAGTATGATCTAGTTGTGAGTTTTGCTTTATAATTCTTCTATGTAATCGAGTCCGTGAGCTATATAATAAAGATTAGTGTTGAGTCAAGGGCTTGATTATTTTGCCATGATACTAAAGGAATAAAAGAAAAGAGAAAGAAATAAGAAGAAACAAAAATATCATGTGAGTCTTATGGAGAGTAATGAGCTCACATAGAAAAAGTATGATGAATAAAAGTTGTTGAGAGTTGACAAGCATAGTTTTGGTCATCGCTGCAATTAATAGGAAGTAATAAAGAAAGAGAGGTCTTCACATATAAATATACCATCTTGGACATCTTTTATGATTGTGAGCACTCATTAAAATATGATATGCTAAAGAGTTGACATTGGACAAGGAAGACAACGTAATGGGTTATGTTTTCTTACATCTGAGATAAATTATATTGTCATGGATCATCCAACATGGTTGAGCTTGCCTTTCCCCCTCATGCTAGCCAAATTCATCGCACCAAGTAGAGATACTACTTGTGCTTCCAAATACCCTTAAAACCAGTTTTGCCATGAGAGTCCACCATACCTACCTATGGATTGAGTAAGGTCCTCCAAGTAAGTTTTCATCGGTGCAAGCAATAAAAATTGCTCTTTAAATATGTATGACTTATTAGTGTGGGAGAAAATAAGCTTTATACGATCGTGTGATATGGAAGAAATAAAAGCGACAGACTGCATAATAAAGGTCCATATCACAAGTGGCAATATAAAGTGACGTTCTTTCGCATTAAGATTTTGTGCATCCAACCATAAAAGCGCATGAAAACCTCTGCTTCCCTCTGCGAAGGGCCCATATTTTACTATTATCTCCTACCTTGCATAAGAGTCATGGTGATCTTCACCCTTCCTTTTTATATTTTATCTTTTGGCAAGCACAGTATGTTGGAAAGATCCCGGTATATATGGCTAATTGGATGTGAGTTTTCATGAACTATTATTGTTGACATTACCCTTGAGGTAAAACATTGGGAGGCAAAACTATAAGCCCCTACCATTTCTCTGTGTCTGATTAAAACTCCATACCCATAAGTATTGCGTGAGTGTCAGCAATTGTGAAAGACTATATGATAGTTGAGTATGTGGACTTGCTAAAAAGCTCTTATATATTGACTTTTTCCTATGTTATGATAAATTGCAGTTGCTCCAATGACCGAGATTATAGTTTTTTAGTTTTCAATGAAGTTTATGATTCATACTTGAAATTGTGATTGAATTGTTACTCTAGCATAAGAAATTATATGACAAGAATTATATAAGATGTTGTTCTAAGAATGATCATGATGCCCTCATGTCCGTATTTTACTTTTATCGACACCTCTATCTCTAAACATGTGGACATAGTTTCCAATTTCGGCTTTCGCTTGAGGACAAGCGAGGTCTAAGCTTGGGGGAGTTGATACGTCCATTTTGCATCATGCTTTTATATCGGTATTTATTGCATTATGGGATGTTATTACACATTATGTCACAATACTTATGCCTATTCTCTCTTATTTTACAAGGTTTACATAAAGAGGGAGAATGCCGGCAGCTGGGATTTTGGACTAGAAAAGGAGCAAATATTGGAGACCTATTCTGCATAGCTCCAAAAGTCCCGAAACTTCACGGAAGACGTTTTCAGAATATATAAAAAAATACTCAGCAGAAGAAATTCACCAGGGGGGCCACACCCTGGCCACGAGGGTGGGGGCGCCCCCCCTACCTCGTGGGCCCCCTAGTGGCCCTCCGGTGGCCATCTTCTGTTATATGAAGTCTTTCGATGGGAAAAAATCATAAGCCATTGATAACCCACAAGTATAGGGGATCGCAACAGTTTTCAATAAGTAAGAGTGTCGAACCCAACGAGGAGCTAAAGGTAGAACAAATATTCCCTCAAGTTCTATCGACCACCGATACAACTCTACGCATGCTTGACGTTCGCTTTACCTAGAACAAGTATGAAACTAGAAGTACTTTGTAGGTGTTGTTGGATAGGTTTGCAAGATAATAAAGAGTACGTAAATAAAAAGTAGGGGCTGTTTATATAAAGAAACAATAAAGTAAATATAGCGAGTGTGGAAAAGTGGTGGTAGGAGTTGCGAAATTGCCCCTAAGCAATTGACTTCTTTACTAGACCGATAGCAAGTATTATGTGGGAGAGGCCACTGCTAGCATGTCATCCCTTACTTGGAATTCTATGCACTTATGATTGGAACTATTAGCAAGCATCCGCAACTACTAATGTTCATTAAGGTAAAACCCAACCATATCATTAAGATATATTGGCCCCCCTTTAATCCCGTATGCATCAATTTCTATGCTAGGTTGAAGCTTCTGTCACTCTTGCCCTCCAATACATAGTCCTATTAACATACAACTAACCCTATGGTGTGATCCACGCACGCGCTCATATGATGGGCACCAAAGGACGTCAACATAACCACAATCAAATTAAATCAATCATAGCAATTCATCAACCACCGATAGGACAACGAAAATCTACTCAGACATCATAGGATGGCAACACATCATTGGATAATAATATGAAGCATAAAGCACCATGTTCAAGTAGAGGGTACAGTGGGTTGCGAGAGAGTGGACCGCTGTAGATAGAGGGGGGAAGGTGATGGAGATGTTGGTGAAGATGGAGGAGGTGTTGGTGAAGATCGCGGTGATGATGATGATGGCCACGGCGGCGTTCCGGCGCCACCGGAGGAGAGGGGGAGAGGCCCCCCTTCTTCCTCTTCTTCCTTGACCTCCTCCCTAGATGGGAGAAGGGTTTCCCCTCTGGTCCTTGGCCTCCATGGCATGGGAGGGGAGAGAGCCCCTCCGAGATTGGATCTATCTCTTTGTTTCTCTTTGGTTCTGCGTTCTGTTCTGGCTCTGTTTCACCGTTTCGTATATATATGGAGATCCGTAACTCCGATTGGCCTAAAACCTTCGCCGTGATTTTTTTCTGGATATTAGCTTTCTTGCGGCAAAATAAGAGCATCAACCACCTTACGGTGGGCTCACGAGGGTAGGGGGCGTGCCCTAAGGGGGGGCGCCCCCCTGCCTCGTGACCACCTCGGGCACTGGTTAGCGTTGATTTTCCTTCCGAATTTTCCTTATTTTCCAAAAATAAGCTCCGTCTGTTTTTATCCCGTTTGGACTCCGTTTGATATGGATATTCCGCGAGACCAAAAACATGCAACCGACAGGAACTGGCACTGGGCACTGGATCTATGTTAGTCCCAAAAATAATATAAAAAGTTGCCAAGAAGTATATGAAAGTTGAATAATATTGGCATGGAACAATCAAAAATTATAGATACGACGGAGACGTATCAGCATCCCCAATCTTAATTCCTGCTCGTCCTCGAGTAGGTAAATGATAAAAAAGATAATTTTTGATGTGGAATGCTACCTAGCATAATCTTGATCATGTGTCTAATCATGGCATGAATATTAAGACACGAGTGATTCAAAGCAATAATCTATCTTTTGACATAAAGACAATAATATTTCAAGCATACCAACCAAGCAATTATGTATTATTGAAATAACATAGCCAAAGAAAGCTCATCCCTACAAAATCATATAGTCTCGCTATGCTCCATCTTCACCACACAAAATATTTACATCATGCACAACCCCGATGACAAGCCAAGCAATTGTTTCATACTTTTGACGTTCTCAAACCTTTTCATCTTTCACGCAATACATGAGCGTGAGCCATGGACATAGCACTTTAGGTGGAATAGAATATGATGGTGGGGGTTATGTGGAGAAGACAAAAAAGGAGAAAGTCTCACATCAACTAGGCGTATCAACGGGTTATGGAGATGCCCATTAATAGATATCAATGTGAGGAGTAGGATTGCCATGCAACGGATGCAGTAAGAGCTATAAGTGTATGAAAGCTCAAACTGGAAACTAAGTGGGTGTGCATCCAACTTGCTTGCTCATGAAGACCTCGGGCGTTTGAGGAAGCCCATCATTGGAATATACAAGCCAAGTTCTATAATGAAAATTCCCACTAGTATATGAAAGTGAAAGCATATGATACTCTCTCTATGAAGAACATGGTGCTACTCTGAAGCACAAGTGTGGTAAAAGGATAGTAACATTGCCCCTTCTCTCTTTTTCTCTCATTTTTTTATTTTCTCTTTTTTTATTTTTTGGTGGGCTTCTTTGGCCTCTTTTTTTTATTTGGGCTTCTTTGGCCTCTTTTATTTTTTATTTGGGCTTCTTTGGCCTCTTTTATTTTTTTGTAAAGTCCGGAGTCTCATCCCGACTCTATGGGGGAATCATAGTCTCCATCATCCTTTCCTCACTGGGGCAATGCTCTACTAATGATGATCATCACACTTTTATTTACTTAGAACTCAATATTACAACTCGACATAGAACAAAGATATGACTCTATATGAATGCCTCCGGCGGTGTACCGGGATGTGCAATGATCTAGCGTAGCAATGACATCAAAAAACAGACAATCCATGAAAACATCATGCTAGCTATCTTACGATCATGCAAAGCAATATGACAATAAATGCTCAAGTCATGTATATGATGATGATGGAAGTTGCATGGCAATATATCCCGGAATGGCTATGGAAATGCCATAATAGGTAGGTATGGTGGCTGTTTTGAGGAAGGTATATGGTGGGTTTATGGTACCGGCGAAAGTTGCGCATTACTAGAGAGGCTAGCAATGGTGGAAGGGTGAGAGTGCGTATAATCCATGGACTCAACATTAGTCATAAAGAACTCACATACTTATTGCAAAAATCTATTAGTCATCGCAACAAAGTACTACGCGCATGCTCCTAGGGGGATAGATTGGTAGGAAAAGACCATCGCTCGTCCCCGACCGCCACTCATAAGGAAGACAATCAATAAACACCTCATGCTCCGACTTTGTTACATAACGGTTCACCATACGTGCATGCTACGAGACTTGCAAACCTCAACACAAGTGTTTCTCAATTTCACAATTACTCGACTAGCATGACTCTAATATCACCACCTTTATATCGCAAAACTATTGCAAGGAATCAAACATATCATATTCAGCGATCTACAAGTTTATGTAGGATTTTATGACTAACCATGTGAATGACCAGTTCCTGTCATCTCTCTAAATAGATATAAGTGAAGCAAGAGAGTTTAAATCTTTCTACAAAAGATATGCCCGTGCTCTAACAAATATAAGTGAAGAAAAAGAGCATTCTACAAATGGCGGTTATCTAAGTGAAGAAAAACAGGCAATCCAAACTTCAAATGATATAAGTGAAGCACATGAAGCATTCTATAAAGCCATACTCAAAAGATATAAGTGAAGTGCAATGAGCATTCTATAAATCAACCAAGGACCACCTCATACCAGCATGGTGCATAAAATAAAAATGAAAACCTAAATGCAAAAGACGCTCCAAGATTGCACATATCGCATGAACGAAACGAATCTGAAAACATACCGATATTTGTTGAAGAAAGAGGGGATGCCTCCCCAACATCCCCAAGCTTAGACGCTTGAGTCTCCTTGAATATTTACTTGGGGTGCCTCGGGCATCCCCAAGCTTGAGCTCTTGCCTCTCTTCCTTCTTCTCACATCGAGACCTTCTCAATCATCGAACACTTCATCCACAGAAAACTCGGTAAGATCCATTAGTATAATAAAGCAAATCACTACTCTAAGTACTGTTGCAAACCAATTCATATTTTGTTTTTGCATTGTGTCTACTGTAATATAACTTTTTCATCGCTTAATCCACTGATATAAATTGATAGTTTCATCATAACAAGCAAACTATGCATCAAAAACAAAATCTGTCTAAAGCAGAACAGTCTGTAGCAATCTGAACATTCACTATACTTGTGATAGTTAAACAATTCTGCCAAAAATTTAAAATCAAGCACTACATCCAAAGTTTCTATCCTGCACCATACAAACCATCAAGCAAATGTAAACATCCTAAAAGCAAACCTTGGCACATTATTTTTATAATACAATGGAACTGTACAAGGGGATAATTATTTTTGTTGAAAGGTTTCTGTAATTAAGATTCACAAAGTTCCCATGGGCATGAACAAAGTTCAAGGACGTCCCCCACTTTCACAATGCTCGTCTCTCTCACTTTCACTTTTCTTTTAGAAAAAAGTTTTGGGTTCCCCTCTTTATTTTTGTTGTTTTTAAACTATATGAAAGCACTCAACAAAAATAAATGACTCTCTAAAACTTCCGGGTTGTCTCCCTGGCAGCGCTTTCTTTAAAGCCATTAAGCTAGGCATATAGTGCTCAAGTAGTGAATCCACCTGGATCCCAAGGTATATCAAAGCCAATTTTAATTAGCAATGATTTGTAATTTAGTAGTGAGCACAAAGTAACATATATCATGTAATGACGAAGTCTAACTCTCTTCCTATGCATCGGCATGTCATAAAAGAACAATTCATGCACACCTAGTAAAGGCCAATGCATAGTATAAATAGTTTCTTGCAATTTTATCATGTTGGAAACATAGAGAGGTGGAGATATAGTTCCTCTCTCATAATAATTGCAAGTAGGAGCAGCAAGCACATGCATATTATATCTATCAAAATCATCATGTGCAATGGTAAAAGGCAACCCATCATTATAATCCTTAATAAAGGCAAACTTCTCCGGTAAAGTGTAGTTGGGAGAATTCAAAAAGATAATAGGACTATCATGCGTGGGTGCAATAGCAACAATTTCATGTTTAACATAAGGAACTATAGAAAGTTCATCTCCATAAGCATAATTCATATTGGCATCTTGGCCACAAGCGTAGCAAGCATCATCAAAAAGGGATATTTCAAAAGAATCAACGGGATCATAGCAATCATCATAGCAATAATCCTCCGGTAAGCACGAAGGGAAATTAAACAATGTATGAGTTGAAGAGTTACTCTCATTAGAAGGTGGGCACGGGTAGCTAATCCACTCTTCCTCCTTTTGTTCTTTGCTCTCCTCCTCATCTTTTTCATCCAATGAGCTGACAGTTTCATCAGTTTCTTCTTCCATAGACTCCTGCAAAATATTAGTCTCTTCTTGGACAGCGGAGACTTTCTTAATAAGCGCATTAATTTCGTAATTGTATTCATAATTCTTATAACAATATTTCAGGATAGCTAAATTTTCAGGTCTATAAACAGCATCATCAAAATCTTCAAACTCTTTAAACATAGATTCAATTTCATAAGCACCCATAAAAGCAACAAATTCTTCTATTTGTTCCACATCATAGTAATCATATATACCATTAGCATAAGAAGATAAGGTTTCATTATCATTAAATTCACATGAAAAGGGAAGGTGTGGAGCCTTCACCTTAGAGCAACAAGTACAATCATATCTCAAGCATAGTTGCCTAGCATACCAATTCAATATATGAATTTGATCCCATAATAGTTTCCCTTTTTGGGTCAAGCGATAATCCCTAAAGTATCCACGTTGATCCAACGTTACTCCCATTACATAATTAAATGGGGTTTTCTCAGGATTATTAAAGTAGTACATAATATCTTTCACATAACCAGCATCGAGGGTTTTAGGAGGTTCCCCATCTCCATGAGCAGCAAGTACACCTAATTTTTTTGTATTTCATGTTCCATATCCATAACTAAAGATAGAGAACAACTAAGAACAACAAATAAAAATTACTTAATGATAAAGCAAACAAGCACACACGAGAATATTCACCCCACACTATTGCTCCCTGGCAACGACGCCAGAAAAAGGTCTTGATAACCCACAAGTATAGGGGATCGCAACAGTTTTCGATAAGTAAGAGTGTCGAACCCAACGAGGAGCTAAAGGTAGAACAAATATTCCCTCAAGTTCTATCGACCACGGATACAACTCTACGCACACTTGACGTTCGCTTTACCTAGAACAAGTATGAAACTAGAAGTACTTTGTAGGTGTTGTTGGATAGGTTTTGCAAGATAATAAAGAGTACGCAAATAAAAAGTAGGGGCTGTTTAGATAAATAAACAATAAAGTAAATATAGCGAGTGTGGAAAAGTGGTGGTAGGAGTTGCGAAATTGCCCCTAAGCAATTGACTACTTTACTAGACCGATAGCAAGTATTATGTGGGAGAGGCCACTGCTAGCATGTCATCCCATACTTGGAATTCTATGCACTTATGATTGCAACTATTAGCAAGCATCCGCAACTACTAATGTTCATTAAGGTAAAACCCAACCATAGCATTAAGATATATTGGTCCCCCTTCAATCCCGTATGCATCAATTTCTATGCTAGGTTGAAGCTTCTGTCACTCTTGCCATCCAATACATAGTCCTATCAACATACAACTAACCCTATGGTGTGATCCACGCACGCGCTCATATGATGGGCACCAAAGGACAGCAACATAACCACAAGCAAATTAAATCAATCATAGCAATTCATCAACCACTGATAGGACAACGAAAATCTACTCAGACATCATAGGATGGCAACACATCATTGGATAATAATATGAAGCATAAAGCACCATGTTCAAGTAGAGGGTACAACGGGTTGCGAGAGAGTGGACCGCTGTAGATAGAGGGGGGAAGGTGATGGAGATGTTGGTGAAGATGGCAGAGGTGTTGGTGAAGGTCACGGTGATGATGATGATGATGGCCACGGCGGCGTTCCGGCGCCACCGGAGGAGAGGGGGAGAGGGGTCCCCTTCTTCCTCTTCTTCCTTGACCTCCTCCCTAGATGGGAGAAGGGTTTCCCCTCTGGTCCTTGGCCTCCATGGCATGGGAGGGGCGAGAGCCCCTCTGAGATTGGATCTATCTCTCTATTTCTCTCTGGTTCTGCGTTCTGTTCTGGCTCTGTTTCACCGTTTCGTATATATATGGAGATCCGTAACTCCGATTGGCCTGAAACCTTCGTCGTGATTTTTTTCCCAAATATTAGCTTTCTTACGGCAAAATAAGAGCGTCAACCGCCTTACGGTGGGCTCACGAGGGTAGGGGGTGCGCCCTAGGGGGGGGGGCGCCCCCCTGCCTCGTGACCACCTCGGGCACTGGTTCGCGTTGATTTTCCTTCCCAATTTTCCATATTTTCCAAAAATAAGCTCCGTCTGTCTTTATCCCGTTTGGACTCCGTTTGATATGGATATTCTGCGAAACTAAAAACATGCAACAAACATGAACTAGCACTGGGCACTGGATCAATATGTTAGTCCCAAAAATAATATAAAAAGTTGCCAAAAAGTATATGAAAGCTGAATAATATTGGCATGGAACAATCAAAAATTATAGATATGATGGAGACGTATCAGCCATCTTCTCGGACGAAACTCCGCCACCACGAGGCGGAACCTTGGCGGAACCAATCTAGGGCTCCGGCGGAGCTGTTCTGCCGGGGAAACTTCCCTCCTGGAGGGGGAAATCATCGCCATCGTCATCACCAACGCTCCTCTCATCGGGAGAGGGCAATCTCCATCAAACATCTTCATCAGCACCATCTCGTCTCAAAACCCTAGTTCATCTATTGTATCCAATTCTTGTCTCCAAGTCCGGGATTGGTACTAGTAGGTTGCTAGTAGTGTTAATTACTCCTTGTAGTTGATGCTAGTTGGTTTATTTGGTGGAAGATCATATGTTCAGATCCTATATGCATATTAATACCCCTCTGATTATGAACATGTCTACGCTTTGTGAGCAGTTACGTTTGTTCCTGAGGACATGGGAGAAGTCTTGCTATTAGTAGTCATGTGAATTTGGTATTCGTTCGATATTTTGATGAGATGTATGTTGTCTCTCCTCTAGTGGTGTTATGTGAACGTCGACTACATGACACTTCACCATTATTTGGGCCTAGAGGAAGGCATTGGGAAGTAATAAGTAGATGATGGGTTGCTAGAGTGACAGAAGCTTAAACCCTAGTTTATGCGTTGCTTCGTAAGGAGCTGATTTGGATCCATATGTTTCATGCTATGGTTAGGTTTACCTTAATACTTTTGTTGTAGTTGCGGATGCTTACAATAGAGGTTAATCATAAGTGGGATGCTTGTCCAAGTAAGGACAGTACCCAAGCACCGGTCCACCCATATACCAAATTATCAAAGTACCGAACGCGGATCATACGAACGTGATGAAAATTAGCTTGACGATAATTCCTATGTGTCCTCAGGAGCGCTTTTATCTATATAAGAGTTTGTCCAGGCTTGTCCTTTTCTACAAAAAGGATTGGGCCACCTTGCTGCACTTTATTTACTTTTGTTACTTGTTGCTCGTTACAAATTATCCTATCACAAAACTATCTGTTACCACTTATTTCAGTACTTGCAGAGAATACCTTGCTGGAAACCGCTTATCATTTCCTTCTGTTCCTTATTGGGTTCGACACTCTTACTTATCGAAAGGACTATGATAGATCCCCTATACTTGTGGGTCATCAAGGAGGCATTCCTGGAAGCTCTTCTGGAAAGACGTCTTGATATTCACAAATGACTAGAATCTAAGAGATGGCATTCAACTCGCCCTTCTCATTGAGAGAAAACAGTCGAATGGTATCATCATGAGCGGCATAGATGTTCACATCCTCAGAAGAGTGTGTCAATTGAATCTGCCTAGAAGCACAATCAAGCTGAGCCTTGTGCTTAGAAAGCCAGTCCATGTCGAGAATTAGATCAATATCCGAGTCACCAAGAACAATTGGAGAAGACAAAAATTTATAGTCTCCAAACTGGACAGAGACATCGGGAGCAACCAAACTAGAAGTCATAAGCTTTACGGGAGAAACAACTTGCATGACTTTGGAAAAAACCTCTTTGTCAATATTGTGCTCCGATGCAAATGGGAATGGCATGAAAGAATGCGATGCACCAGTATCAAAAAGAACTTTAGTAGGAATGGAGTTAACCGGAAGGTTACCCATGATCACATCTGAAGAGTCCTCTGCCTGAGCTGCGTTCATCATGTTAACCTTAGCATGCTTGGAATTATGCTTGACCACTGCATTGCTGGTAGATCTTACAGGAGGAGGAGGCAGAAGGCGCCTTTGGTTGAAGCATTTGTTTGCATAGTGACCTTTCTGCCGACACTTGTTGCAAGTAACCTCTGAGAGCGAACGGTGATAAGGAGCACTTGACCTTGAAGCTTGAGGCTGAGCTTTGTTCTGATAGCCTGGGTTGGGTGGGTGGGAAGATCCATTGCCACCTTTGCTCTTCTGTTGATAAGGTAGACGAAACGGAGGAGGAGGAGGCAACCAGAACTTCTGTTGCTTAGCTGCCACTTGTGGTGAAGAAGAAGATTGAACTGCATCCCTGAGTCTCTTCTTAGATGCCTCACACTTGAGCTGAGCAGCTTCTTGCTTTAGTGCCATGTTGTAGAATTGATCAAACTCAGTCGGCTCAAGAAGCACGAGAGCTAATTGCAGATCTTCTCTGAGGCCACCTCTGAATTGATAAATCATGCTCTTTTCATCAGGGACGTCTTGTTTAGCGAAGCGAGCGATTTTCTGAAACTGGATATTGTATTGATACACGGACATGCTTCCTTGCTTGAGATTGCGGAACTCCTCACGCTTGCTCTCAGCAACACTTGGTGGGATGTGATGAGCTTTGAAGTGTCAGCGGAAATCATTCCAAGTAATCACACGACCTCCTCTGGAATCTCTGTATTGTTGATACCACTCGGCAGCTTGGTCTTTGAGTTGAAACGAAGCAAACTTGACAAAGTCCTCAGGCCTGACATTGCTACATTCAAAATGTTTGCAGATATCCACGAGACAGTCATCGACGTCTGTGGCCTCAACACAGTTGCTGAAGGACTTCGAATGGTTTGTGAGGAACTGATTGAGGGTAGCAAACTAAGGCTGATTGTTGCCTTGGCCTTGATTTCCTTGGTTGCCTTGCCCTTGGTTGCGCTCTTGCAAGAGTTGCAAAAGCATCTGAGTGTTGGCGTTGGTGGCTGCCATGACGTCTTGCCATGCCTCCGGAGGTGGAGGTGGTGGCGAAGGGTTCGACTGTTCCCCATCATTGTGGTCCAGATTCTGACGCGTTGGAGGAGCCATCCTGAAGAGGTTGACATCTGTTAGCATCTTGAAAGACATATATTCAACCTGAATCAATGGATCGAAATTGCAACATAAAGTCTTCACAATAAACATTCGAACAAGGATGACCGAATGAATTGCAAAGTAAGTCATCACACTTCCATTAAGGTTGAGAAGCCACTTAGATAAAGGTAGAAGACTAAAACAACAAGGTACATATATGAACGAATAAGTGGTGAGGATTACCCAATCACAAAGCAAATATCTGCGGGAAGAAATAATAGGGCTACTTGAATTCCCACCTATGGAACTCCCGAAACTTTCTGGTTATGCAATCAGGTGTTGGGGATACAGGGGAAGCATAATATCTCACCCAAAACTAGCAATTCCTACATCCAGCTGTATCCATCCTTCAACACATAACCAAGAAACCTTCGGAAATCATTTACCTCAACCTTTGAAAAGCATCCATTATACAAGTTATGGCAATACTCCCGAACTCCCGCCCCAGTACTGGGTGGCGTCGAGGTTATCTCACCAACAACTTCATAAAAGAGATTTTTGATGTCGGCAAACTCAGGTATTCCAGAACTGCAACGATAAAATTGTGACGACAACACCTCGGAGCTCAACTCCCCGGGACACTGCCACAACCCCTAAATGTCAGGAGGCACCAAGAATAATGTTCTCGTCACAAGAATATCGGAACGATCCCATATCTTAGCATGTGTCTGTTGGAAAGATATCCTACGTGATACTTGAATTCCCACCTATGAACTCCCGAAACTTTTTGGTTATGCAATCTGGTGTTGGGGATACAGGGAGGCACAATATATATCACACAACTAACAAGCCCTATGCTCCAACTGTACCCATCCGTCAACACATAAGTAAGAAAAACTCCGGAAATCATGTACCTCAACCTTCGAAAAGCATCTGTTATACGAGCTGTGGCAATACTCCCGAACTCCCTCCCCAGTACTGGGTGGCGTCGAGGTTATCTCACCACTAACTACATAAAAGAGATTTTCGATGTCTGCGAACTCAGGTATTCCAGAACTGCAACGATAAAATTGTGACGACAACACCTCAGAGCTCAACTACCCGGGACACTGCCACAACCCCTAAATGTCAGGAGGCACCAAGAACAATGTTCTCGTCAAAAAACCATCGGAACGATTCCAAGATACCCGCGTGATCCTAATTTTTTTTCATGAAATTTGAGGAGAGAAGAGTCAAAACTCTACGTCAGGAGGCCTCACCAGAGCGACGAAGGTACTGAGGAGTAAAAAGAATCCTACTCTCCGATATATATAATCCTAAGATTCAAAACATTTTGTTCTAGACTCAACAACTTTAGCGATTTGATCAAGCAGGGGGCTCCTAAGTCGGGGAAGGCTCTGATTACCAACTTGTAACACCCACAATGCGGCTATATCTCCCACGTGTCGGGGCACGACTTAGAGGCATAGCCGCATGGTAGGCATGTCGCAAGAGGGGTAATCTTTATGAAGGAAATATGCCCTAGAGGCAATAATAAAGATATTATTTATTTCCTTATTTCATGATAAATGTTTATTATTCATGCTAGAATTTTATTAACCGGAAACATAATACATGTGTGAATACATAGACAAACAGAGTGTCACTAGTATGCCTCTACTTGACTAGCTCGTTAATCAAAGATGGTTATGTTTCCTAACCATAAACAAAGAGTTGTTATTTGATTAACGGGATCACATCATTAGGAGAATGATGTGATTGACATGACCCATTCCATTAGCTTAGCACCCGATCGTTTAGTATGTTGCTATTGCTTTCTTCATGACTTATACATGTTCCTATGACTATGAGATTATGCAACTCCCGTTTGTCGGACGAACACTTTGTGTGCTACCAAACGTCACAACGTAACTGGGTGATTATAAAGGAGCTCTACAAGTGTCTCCAAAGGTAAATGTTGGGTTGGCGTATTTCGAGATTAGGATTTGTCACTCCGATTGTCGGAGAGGTATCTCTGGGCCCTCTTAGTAATGCACATCACATAAGCCTTGCAAGCATTGCAACTAATGAGTTAGTTGCAAGATGATGTATTACGAAATGAGTAAAGAGACTTGCCGGTAACGAGATTGAACTAGGTATTGAGATACCGACGATCGAATCTCGGGCAAGTAACATACCGATGACAAAGAGAACAACGTATGTTGTTATGCGGTCTGACCGATAAATATCTTCGTAGAATATGTGGGAGCCAATATGAGCATCCAGGTTCCGCTATTGATTATTGACCGGAGACGTGTCTCGGTCATGTCTACATTGTTCTCGAACCCGTAGGGTCCGCACGCTTAAGGTTTCGATGACAGTTATATTATGAGTTTATGAGTTTTGATGTACCGAAGGAGTTTGGAGTCCTAGATGAGATCAGGGACATGACGAGGAGTCTCGAAATGGTCAAGACGTAAAGATTGATATATTGGACGACTATATTCGGACATCGGAAAGGTTCTGAGTGATTCGGGTATTTTCGGAGGTACCAGGGAGTTACGGGAATACGAGGAAGAAGCAATGGGCCTTAATGGGCCTTAGTGGGAAGGACCAGGAGGTGGCGCGCGCCCCTCCCAAGCCCAGTCCGAATTGGACAAGGGGTTTGGGGCGCGGCCCCTCTCTCCCTTCCTTCCCCTCTTCCCCCCTTTCCCCCCTTCTCCTAGTTGGACTTGGAAAGGTGGAAACCTACTCCAACTAGGAGTAGGAATCCTACTCCTCCTTGGCGCGCCCACAAGGGCCGGCCGGCCTCCCCCTTGCTCCTTTATATACGGGGGCAGGGGCACCCCAAAGACACACAAGTTGATCCAGGTGATCGTTTTCTTAGCCATGTGCGGTGCCCCCTTCCACCATAATCCTCGATAATATTGTAGCGGTGCTTAGGCGAAGCCCTGCGATGATAGAACATCAAGATCGTCACCACGCCGTCGTGCTGACGGAACTCTTCCCTGACACTTTGCTGGATCGGAGTCCGGGGATCGTCATCGAGCTGAACGTGTGCTAAAACTCGGAGGTGCCGTAGTTTCGGTGCTTGATCGGTCGGGCCGTGAAGACGTACGACTACATCAACCGCGTTGTGCTAACGCTTCCACTGTCGGTCTACAAGGGTACATAGATCACACTCTCCCCTTGTTGCTATACATCACCATGATCTTGCGTGTGCGTAGGATTTTTTTTGAAATTACTACGTTCCCCAAAAGTGGCATCCGAGCCTAGGTTTTATGTGTTGATGTTATATGCACGAGTAGAACACAAGTAAGTTGTGGGCAATATAAGTCATACTGCTTACCAGCATGTCATACTTTGGTTCGGCGGTATTGTTGGACAAAGTGGCCCGGACCGACATTACGCGTACGCTTACGCGAGACCGGTTCTCCCGACATGCTTTGCACAAAGGTGGCTAGCCGGTGACAGTTTCTCCAACTTTAGTTGAACCGAGTGTGGCTACACCCGGTCCTTGCGAAGGTTAAAACATCACCAACTTGACAAACTATCGTTGTGGTTTTGATGCGTAGGTAAGATTGGTTCTTGCTTAAGCCCGTAGCAGCCACGTAAAACTTGCAACAACAAAGTAGAGGACGTCTAACTTGTTTTTGCAGGGCATGTTGTGATGTGATATGGTAAAGACATGATGCTAAATTTTATTGTATGAGATGATCATGTTTTGTAACCAAGTTATCGGCAACTGGCAGGAGCCATATGGTTGTCGCTTTATTGTATGCAATGCAATTGTGCTGTAATGCTTTACTTTTTCACTAAGCGGTAGCGATAGTCGTGGAAGCATAAGATTGGCAAGACGACAACGATGCTATGATGGTGATCAAGGTGTCGCGCCGGTGACGATGGTGATCACGACGGTGCTTCGAAGATGGAGATCACAAGCACAAGATGATGATGGCCATATCATATCACTTATATTGATTGCATGTGATGTTTATCTTTTATGCATCTTATCTTGCTTTGATTGACGGTAGTATTTTAAGATGATCTCTCACTAATTATCAAGAAGTGTTCTCCCTGAGTATGCACCGTTGCGAAAGTTCTTCATGCTGAGACACCACGTGATGATCGGGTGTGATAGGCTCTACGTTCAAATACAACGGGTGCAAAACAGTTGCACACGCAGAATACTCAGGTTATACTTGACGTGCCAAGCATATACAGATATGGCCTCGGAACACAGAGACCGAAAGGTCGAGCGTGAATCATATAGTAGATATGATAAACATAGTGATGTTCACCAATGAAACTACTCCATCTCACGTGATGATCGGACATGGTTTAGTTGATTTGGATCACGTGATCACTTAGAGGATTAGAGGGATGTCTATCTAAGTGGGAGTTCTTAAGTAATATGATTAATTGAACTTAAATTTATCATGAACTTAGTCCTGGTAGTATTTTGCAAATCATGTTGTAGATTAATAGCTCGCGTTGTTGCTTCCCTGTGTTTATTTTGATATGTTCCTAGAGAAAATTGTGTTGAAAGATGTTAGTAGCAATGATGTGGATTGGATCCGTGATCTGAGGTTTATCCTCATTGCTGCACAAAAAAATTATGTCCTTGATGCACCGCTAGGTGACAGACCTATTGCAGGAGCAGATGCAGACGTTATGAACGTTTGGCTGGCTCAATATGATGGCTACTTGATAGTTTAGTGCACCATGCTTAACGGCTTAGAATCGGGACTTCAAAGACGTTTTGAACGTCATGGACCATATGAGATGTTCCAGGAGTTGAAGTTAATATTTCAAGCAAATACCCGAGTTGAGAGATATGAAGTCTCCAACAAGTTTTATAGCAAAAAAAGGAGGAGAATCGCTCAAATAGTGAGCATGTGCTCAGATTGTCTGGGTAATACAATCGCTTGAATCAAGTGGGAGTTAATCTTCCAGATAAGATAGTGATTGACAGAATTCTCTAGTCACCATCACCAAGTTAGTAGAACTTCGTGATGAACTATAGTATGCAAGGGATAACAAAAACGACTCCCGAGCTTTTCATGATGATGAAATCGATGAAGGTAGAAATCAAGAAAGAGCATCAAGTGTTGATGGTTGACAAGATCACTAGTTTCAAGAAAAGGGCAAAGGAAAAAAGGGGAACTTCAAGAAAAACAGCAAGCAAGTTGCTGCTCAAGTGAAGAAGCCCAAGTCTGGTCCTAAGCCTGAGACTAAGTGCTTCTACTGCAAAGGGACTGGTCACTGTAAGCGGAACTACCCCAAGTGATTGGCGGATAAGAAGGATGGCAAAGTGAACATAAGTATATTTGATATACATGTTATTGATGTGTACTTTACTAGTGTTTATAACAACCCCTCGGTATTTGATACTGGTTCAGTTGCTAAGATTAGTAACTCGAAACGGGAGTTGCAGAATAAACAGAGACTAGTTAAGGGTGAAGTGACGATGTGTGTTGGAAGTGGTTCCAAGATTGATATGATCATCATCACACACTCCCTATACTTTTGGGATTAGTGTTGAACCTAAATAAGTGTTATTTGGTGTTTGCGTTGAGCATGAATATGATTTGATCATGTTTATTGTAATACGGTTATTCATTTAAGTAAGAGAATAAATTGTTGTTCTGTTTACATGAATAAAACCTTATATGGTTACACACCCAATGAAAATGGTTCATTGGATCTCGGTCGTAGTGATACACATATTCATAATATTGAAACCAAAAGATGCAAAGTTAATAATGATAGTGCAACTTATTTGTGGCACTGCCGTTTAGGTCATATTGGTGTAAAGCGCATGAAGAAACTCCATGCTGATGGGATTTTGGAATCATTTGATTATGAATCACTTGGTGCTTGCGAACCATGCCTTATGGGCAAGATGACTAAAGACTCCGTTCTCCGGAACAATGGAGCGAGCAACAGATTTGTTGGAAATCATACATACTGATGTATGTGGTCCGATGAATATTAAAGCTCGCCACAAGTATCATTATTTTCTGACCTTCACAGATGATTTGAGCAGATATGAGTATATCTACTTGATGAAACACAAGTCTGAAACATTTGAAAAGTTCAAAGAATTTCAGAGTGAAGTGGAGAATCATCGTAACAAAAATAAAAGTTTCTACGATATGATCACAGAAGTAAAATATTTGAGTTACGAGTTTGGCCTTCAGTTAAAAACAATGTGAAATAGTTTCACTACTCATGCCACCTGGAACACCACAGTGTAATGGTGTGTCCGAACATCATAACCGTACTTTATTGGATATAGTACAATCTATGATGTTTCTTACCGATTTACCAATATCGTTTTGGGATTATGCATTAGAGACAGCTGCATTCACGTTAAATAGGGCACCATCTAAATCCGTTGAGACGACACCGTATGAACTATGGTTTGGGAAGAAACCTAAGCTGTCGTTTCTTAAAGTTTGAGGTTGCAATGCTTATGTGAAAAAGTTTCAACCTGATAAGCTCAAACCCAAATCGGAGAAGTGCGTCTTCATAGGATACCCAAAATAAAAATGTTGGGTACACCTTCTATCACAGATCCGAAGGCAAGATGTTTGTTGCTGAGAATGGATCCTTTCTAGAGAAGGAGTTTCTCTCAAAAGAAGTGAGTGGGAGGAAAGTAGAACTTGACGAGGTAACTGTACCTGCTCTCTTATTGGAAAGTAGTACATCACAGAAACCAGTTTCTGTGACAACTACACCAATTAGTGAGGAAGCTAATGACAATGATCATGAAACTTCAGAACAAGATACTACTGAACCTCATAGATCAACCGGAGTAAGATCCGCGCCAGAGTGGTACGGTAATCCTGTTCTGGAAGTCATGCTACTAGATCATGATGAACCTACGAACTATGAAAAAGCGACGGTGAGCCCAGATTCCACGAAATTGTTTGAGGCCATGAAATCTAAGATATGATCCATGTATGAGAACAAAGTATGGACTTTGATGGATTTGCCCGATGATCGGCAAGCCATAGAAAATAAATGGATCTTCAAGAGGAAGACGGATGCTGATAGTAGTGTTACTACCTACAAAGCTAGACTTGTCGAAAAAGGTTTTTGACAAAGTTCAAGGTGTTGACTACGATGAAATTTTCTCACTTGTAGCGATGCTTAAGTTTGTCCAAATCATGTTAGCAATTGCCGCATTTTTTTATGAAATCTGGCAAATGGATAAACAAAACTACATTCCTTAATGGATTTAAAGAAGAGTTGTATATGATACAACCAGAAGGTTTTGTCAATCCTAAAGGTGCTAACAAAATATGCAAGCTCCAGCGATCCATCTATGGACTGGTGCAAGCATCTCGGAGTTGGAATATACGCTTTGATAAGTTGATCAAAGCATATAGTTTTATACAGACTTGCGGTGAAGCCTGTATTTACAAGAAAGTGAGTGGGAGCACTACAACATTTCTGATAAGTATATGTGTATGACATATTGTTGACCGGAAATAATGTAGAATTATTCTGCAAAGCATAAAGGAGTGTTTGAAAGGATTTTTTCAAAGAAAACCTCGGTGAAGCTGCTTACATATTGAGCATCAAGATCTATAGAGATAGATCAAGACGCTTGATAAGTTTTTTCAATGAGTACATACCTTGACAAGATTTTGAAGTAGTTCAAAATGGAACAGTCAAAGAAAGAATTCTTGCCTGTGTTACAAGGTGTGAAGTTGAGTAAGACTCAAAGCCCGACCACGGCAGAAAATAGAATGAGAATGAAAGCCATTCCCTATGCCTTGGCCATAGGTTCTATAAAGTATGCCATGCTGTGTACCAGACCTATTGTATACCCTACACTAATTTTGGCAAGGGAGTACAATAGTGATCTATGAGTAGATCACTGAACAACGGTCAAAATTATCCTTAGTGGAATAAGGATATGTTTCTCGATTATGGACATGACAAAAAGGGTTCATCGTAAAAGGGTTATGTCGATACAAGTTTTGGCACTGATCCGGATGACTCTTAGTCTTCATCTGGATACATATTGAAAGTGGGAGCAATTAGCTAAAGTATCTCCGTGCAGAGCATTGTAGACATAGAAAATTGCAAAATACTTACGGATCTGAATATGGCAGACCCGTTGACTAAACTTCTCTCACAGGCAAAACATGATCACACCTTAGTACTCTTTGGGTGTTAATCACATAGCAATGTGAACTAGATTACTGACTCTAGTAAACCCATTGGGTGTTTTTTTGACTGTGAACTGTGGGGCAAAACCCCCACAGCAGATCAAAACTTTATTGAAAAAATAACAGATACAACAAGTTGATTACAAGGAGTAACCAGGTAACAAGGAAGAAGAAAAAAGAAAGCCCTACATAACTAGCTTAGGGTGGGAGGTAAGAGATCCATTTGAGCAGGTCATCCTTGTAAGCAGCTCTGATCCTGTGCTGCATGAGGCTAATATCCTACCTAAAAGCAAACCTCCATTTATTGAAACTGGCCCTCTCATTTCTGAACACTTTGGCATTTCTGATGATCCAAATATGCCAGCAAGCAATGAATACCACTTCAGAAAAGAAAGGCCTATCAAAACTTCTCCTTGCCTGTGTAACCAGCTCAATCATGGAGGTGCCAGCAAACCAATCGATCTGTAGATAATTCCAGACACTAACACTGAAATTGCAATTGAAGAACAAGTGATCTCTGGTTTCCCTAGCCTGCAAAGGGCATAGCCTACAGTGGACTCCATCCTCCATGTGCCAGTGCCTTCTTTGAACCATATCCTTGGTGTTTAACCTGTCCATAATAAGCATCCAAGCAAAGACTTTGATCTTGAGAGTACAAGAGGATTTCCATATCCAACAGAGCAAAGGATTGAAGGACTCAAACTGAAAGGAGTGTGAGTAAAACATCTTGGGCTTGTAAAACTTGGAAGAGCCCTGCCAAAACCAACAGTCCTTCGAGCTGGGGTCTCTTCTGTGTGAGTTCATTAACTCCTTTATCAGATTTAACTCATCAAAGGCTTGAGACGATAAGAGAAGGTGAAAAAATTGGTGCATATCCTGGGTGGTGAAAATTTCCTTAATTGAGACCCAGGGGTCCTTGGCAAAAGAGAAAAGCATTGGGAATCTTGCCTGTAAACTAGATGGTTCAGAGTCAAGGTTCCAGTTATCAGACCAAAAGAGAGCAGTGTCCCCTTCATTGATCTGCACCCAGGAGCAGTCCCTAAAATGCTGCAGGACTTTGCAAATATCTCTCCACCAGAAGGAGCCACAATCATTTGTTCCCTGGGGCATTCTCTCAAAATAATATGAGTCCCAAACTAGGGATACCCAAGGAATTTGTCATTTGTTCAAGAAATTACTGGCATGCTTGAGAAGGAGAGCCACATTCTGAACCCCCAGATTAAGAATACCAAGACCTCCTTTGTTTTTTGGCCTACATATGAGTTCCCAAGCCGCCAGAGATGGGGCAGGTTCATCTCTATGCTTTCTCCACAAGCACTGTCTTTGAATTCTTTCCAACTGCTTGAGAATACCAGCCGGGAGAGCAAGACTACCCATAAAGAAAATTGGTAAAGAGGACAGAGCAGAGTTTAGGAACTGTAGCCTTTCTCCTTGGTTAAGAAAAGAAGAACTGGCAGTCATTCTTCTCTCCATACAGTCAACCAGTGGCATGAAGTCTACCATTTTGGGTCTTGTGGTCCCCACAGGTAATCCCAGATAAGTAAATGGCATTGTACCAATTTTGCAACCAAAAGCAGTTGCCAAATCCTTCATTACCGCAGAGTCAACATTGATTGGAATAATGAAGGACTTTTGATAGTTGACATCCAGACCAGTGGACTGAGAGAACACCTGTAGCATATCCTTCAGAGCCAGGAGTTGAACCCTGTCTGCAGGGAGGATGATCAAAGTATCATCAGCATACTGGATCACAGGGTAGTCTGTATCATGGTAGGGTATAGGTAAATGCAGAATTCCCTTCCTGTACATATCATTAATCACTGTTTGTAGCAGGTCAGCAGCTATGACAAATAGCAGGGGAGATACAGGGTCACCCTGTCTAACTCCTTTCTTACAAACAAACTTCCTCCCAGGGACTCCATTGAGCATAATAGAAGAAGTACCAGTGGTAAGAAGCTGTTTCATCCAAAGAATCCACTTATCATTAAAGCCCTTATATCTGAGAATTTGAAAGATAGCTTCATGCTCAATAGAGTCAAAGGCCTTTTCAAAATCCAATTTGAGGATTACTATTGGCCTCTTTGACTGGTGGCATTGATGCAAGTATTCAAAAGTCCAGCCCAGACAGTCCTGTATTGTTCTGGTCTTAATGAAACCATATTGGTTCTTATGGATGCACTGCATAATCATTGCTTGTAGTCTATTTGCAGCCATTTTGGACAAAAATTTAAGCCCCATACTAGTGAGAGAGATAGGTCTGTAGTCTCCCACTTCCTCAGGAGAAAGTTTTTTGGGCACAAGAGTAATAAAAGAACTATTGATGTTATCTAAGACAGCCTCTCCCTCATGAAAAGCCTGGGCTAGCTCATAAAATTCCCCAGAAATAAGGTGCCAGCATTTCTTAAAAAACAAGCCATTAAATCCATCAGGACAAGGTGCTTTATCCATAGGCATATGCTTGACCACATTGTCCATTTCCTCCTTTTCAAAAGGCCTAGTGAGAACCTCAAGGCCAGACACTGGTGAGATAAGTGAAGACAAATCAAAACCCATCACAATCCCTCCAGAGGTGCCCATTCTATTCTTAAAACAACTCCAGATAATTCCAGCCATTTGGGAGTGATCAGAGACTACAGTTCCATCAGGTAGTCTTAAACTAGCTATAGAGTTCCTCCTATGCCTCTCAGTGGCCATAGCATGGAAGAATCTAGTGTTTTCTCCCCCCACCTTAAAGTAACGGATAGAGCATCGCTTCTTCCAATACAGAAACTGTAAGTGCAGAAGCTTTTCCAAATGGGTTTTGACAATTCTTCTGAAGTTGTTCTCCTGAATAACAAGAGGCCTCCACTCCTCTAATTCGTCCAGAAGGAAAATGACATGATTGCATTTGCTAATCAATAGCCTCAATTTGGAAATATTCATTTGCCATTTCTTAAGACACATTCTCAAACATTTAAATTTGTCTGCAGTTTTAGCAGTTATGTGTGTTTTCCGAGAGGGCTACTTCCAAGAAGATTCAACACAGTTCATGAAACCCTCCAGTTCAAGCCAAGAGTTTTCAAACCTAAAGATGTTTGATTTTGGAATGGAAGTCTGGATGGACACTAGGCAAGGCACATGATCTGATGCAGTCCGAGCCAGGGGCAGAACTTCAGTCATGGGGTAATCAGAAATCCAATCTGCAGAAGTAAAAAACCAGTCTAGCTGCTCAAGAAGTGGGGTATCCTGCATATTGGACCATGTGTAGGATCTGCCTTTGATTGGAAGCTCAAGGAGGCCCAGGTGACCAATAATCTCATTAAAAATGAACATGTCATTTATGTCCCCACCAGGTAAGTTTCTGTTATCCACAGAATGGAGGAAATTAAAATCGCCAAGTAGTAACCAGTGCTCATTGATAGGTATAGCCAGGTTGTATAACCAATTAACAAAGTTGTCCCTGGCTACACCCTGACAAGGGCCATAAATAGCCACAAGAGTCCAAGTTTCATTATTTTGCCTTGAAGTAAACTGAACAACCACAGCAAACTGCTGCACTTCAATTATAATGCCACTAAAAACTGTAGAATTCCAGACAACAATAATTCCACCAGAAGCTCCAATTGAAGGAGAACAGACAAAAGAGTCAAATCTTTTAGGGCAGAAAGATTTGATTGTCCTAGAGTCAAAAGAAGCACATTTTGTTTCTTGCAGACAAGCTATTGAACATTGGCTTTCCTCAATTTTCTGCCTAACAGCTCTCTGTCTAGCTTCAGAATTCAGGCCTCTTACATTCCAACAAAGAACATTCTAGTTTCTACAGCTATTACTCATTATAGCAAAAGATAAAGACCAGAAACCACATGGCACACAATACCACATTTCTAAAAGAGCACAGTTTAGTCTGTCCCAACATTATCAAGCACCAAAGATCCAGAAGCAGGAAATTGCCTAAAAATAAAGGTAAAGCAAAGTTAAGGGCTTGCGAAACCCAATATGCCAGGGACACTCTAATCATCATGTTTAGGCGAAGCTACAGTAGGTGGGTCCACCATAAGTGCATCCACAGATAGCAGAGCAGCATCAATCTGAAGCTCACGTCCAACTTCTTGGAGTCTACTGACGGGGGTTGCAGGAGGAATTTCATCAGAAGCAGGCTCTTCATACATCTGGGCCGTGAAAGGCTTGGCCTTGGGCTTCTTCCTCTTGGGCTGTAGTGCGAGCTCTTGGAATGTGGGCTTGAACCCATTGGGTGTTGGTGACATATCGATGTGAACTATGGGTGTTAACCACATAAAGATGTGAACTATTGATGTTAGATCACATGGCGATGTGAACTATAGTATTGACTCTAGTGCAAGTGGGAGACTGAAGGAAATATGCCCTAGAGGCAATAATAAAGTTATTATTTATTTCCTTATTTCATAATAAATGTTTATTATTCATGCTAGAATTGTATTAACCGGAAACATAATACATGTGTGAATACATAGACAAACAGAGTGTCACTAGCATGCCTCTACTTGACTAGCTCGTTAATCAAAGATGGTTATGTTTCCTAACCATAAACAAAGAGTTGTTATTTGATTAACGGGATCACATCATTAGGAGAATGATGTGATTGACATGACCCATTCCATTAGCTTAGCACCCGATCGTTTAGTATGTTGCTATTGCTTTCTTCATGACTTATACATGTTCCCATGACTATGAGATTATGCAACTCCCGTTTGTCGGAGGAACACTTTGTATGCTACCAAACATCACAACGTAACTGGGTGATTATAAAGGAGCTCTACAGGTGTCTCCAAAGGTAAATGTTGGGTTGGCGTATTTCGAGATTAGGATTTGTCACTCCGATTGTCGGAGAGGTATCTCTGGGCCCTCTCGGTAATGCACATCACATAAGCCTTGCAAGCATTGCAACTAATGAGTTAGTTGCAAGATGATGTATTACGAAACGAGTAAAGAGACTTGCCGGTAACGAGATTGAACTAGGTATTGAGATACCGACGATCGAATCTCGGGCAAGTAACATACCGATGACAAAGGGAACAACGTATGTTGTTATGCGGTCTGACCGATAAAGATCTTCGTAGAATATGTGGGAGCCAATATGAGCATCCAGGTTCCGCTATTGGTTATTGACCGGAGACGTGTCTCGGTCATGTCTACATTGTTCTCGAACCCGTAGGGTCCGCACGCTTAAGGTTTCGATGACAGTTATATTATGAGTTTATGAGTTTTGATGTACCGAAGGAGTTCGGAGTCCCGGATGAGATCAGGGACATGACGAGGAGTCTTGAAATGGTCGAGACGTAAAGATTGATATATTGAACGACTATATTCGGACATCGGAAAGGTTCCGAGTGATTCGGGTATTTTCGGAGGTACCGGGGAGTTACAGGAATACGAGGAAGAAGCAATGGGCCTTAATGGGCCTTAGTGGGAAGGACCAGGAGGTGGCGCGCGCCCCTCCCAAGCCCAGTCCGAATTGGACAAGGGGTTTGGGGTGCGGCCCCTGATGAAGCTATGTACCTGGGGTAGGAGCACGGACCCGTCCCAAAGAGTCCTACCCAAGGATATCCCTAGAAGAAATCATCTATCAATCGACTTGAAGGTACTCCACTCGACAGGTTCAAGACACTCGACCAAGAAGCTACCACTCGACCATGAAGCTAATCACTCGACTACCAGGAGACCTACAGTCACTCCGTAGGCAAACGGTCAGCTGTTAAGTGGTCTTCATGGTCATTATAGCACTTTATTAGAGGCATTACCAGTAACGCCCCATCTTAAATGTACTTTAAACCCTGCATTACTGAGGGCAGGAGGGGGCCGGCGAACTCTATATAAGCCACCCCCCTCCTCAGTAGGAAGGGTTCGCACCCCTGTAATCCATACATGCATAATCCAGTCGACCGCCTCCGGGCTCCGAGACGTAGGGCTATTACTTCCTCCGAGAAGGGCCTGAACTCGTAAACCTCGCGTGTAACAACTTCCCAATAGCTAGGATCTAGCCTCTCCATACTCACCCCCCTACATCGCTGTCAGAGTTAGAACCACGACAGTTGGCGCCCACCGTGGGGCAGGAATCTTAGCGCTTAATTAGAGAAGTTGCGATCTTTTCCGATCCCTTTGATCATGGTTTCTTGCGGAGTTTTGGTGGAGGGCCGCGAGATCCGTCTCGGTGCGCTCACCTTCATCGCCGATAGCTCTGCCTGGCTTCAGGAGGCACCGCTCGACATCGACGCGCTCCCTGTCCGCGGCGCGACGCACTTCCGCGCATGCATTCGCGGCGTCCTCCTGCGGCAGCCGTCGACCCAGTATCGGTCGACCCCTGCGTCATCTCCCCGCCCCGTCTCCCGCCAGCGCAAGTGCTCCGGTCGGTCGAGACTTCAGCGGTGGGTGAGGCACGCCGTGGCTCGCCAGTCGGCAGCCCCACAAGTTGCGGCAATCGAGCCCGTCGTGTCCCTCTATGGCCTGTTTGACCTATCGACTGGCTCCGTGGACACCGCATCCGAGTGCGACAGCAGCGACCCAGCGGCTGAGGTACTGGCGGTCGATGGGACACGCAGTCCCCCCGGTTTCCCTCGCACTGGCGGAGCTACGGGCGGAGGCGACCCGTCGCGTTCCCACGATGAGTATCTGCCCGAACCTCTCACGTCGTTACAGCGGGAGGAGCTTCGCCGCCGGAACATGGACGCACTCCTCACTCCTATTGTCAGAGAAACCCCCGAGGCCCGGGCCTTGGAGGACGTGCGCCTTGCTAACCTGGCCGAGCGCACTCGACTGGAGAATCTCCAGCGAATACTCGACGAGCAAGCGCGTCGTCGGGCTCCCGAGTCCAGTCGACGTCCGCTAGCTCCCGAGTCCAGTCGGCGCCGGCCCTTCTCACCGCCTCAGGTATATCGAACCCCAGTTCAGAATCTGGCCGCCGCAGCCCGTATAGCAGAATCAATTCAGCCATCCCAGTCAGAGGCAGGCAGAGGCTTGTTGCAGATCAGAGCATTGCTCCGGGCGGCAGGAAACCAGAATTCCGCTGTTTCCCAGTCGCGAGATAGGATCCACAGTCGATCCATTGCAGCAGACACAGTTCAGTCGGCCCATAGCCCGAGATCGCCCCCGAGGCGTGAGGGACGTGATGACCGGCATGATCAGTACCGGAGAAATGAACAGTATGATCATCGATTCAGACGAGATGATCGACATCGAGTGCCAACCCCTCCCCCGAGGAGCGGGTCATATGCGCCTCGACGGCAAGATGACAGACGCCCTCACAGTGTTGGGCAGAGGATTCCAGTCGACCCCAGAGACCAAGGCTTTGATGCGAGGTCTATCCTCGTTGAAGCATTGGTCGACAGGAACAGGGCTCATCGAGAGGGCCACGACAGAGATGCGCCTGCCAACAGCAGCAGAGCACGTGTTTCAGGGCCAGAGTGCTTTAGTCGAGCCATCAGGGCCGCAGTGATTCCTCCCAATTTCAGGCTGGCAACTGGAGTCAGCAAGTTCACCGGCGAGTCCAAGCCTGACACTTGGCTCGAAGATTACCGAGTGGCTGTACAGATTTGCGGTGGCAATGATGAAGTGGCCATGAAGCATTTACCTCTTATGTTGGAGGGCTCAGCCAGAGCATGGTTGAATCAGCTGGCACCTAGCAGCATTTACACCTGGGAGGACCTCTCCCGAGTGTTTGTCACGACCTTTGAAGGAACATGCAAACGACCTGCAGGCCTCATAGAGTTACGGTCTTGCGTGCAGAAGCCGAATGAAACACTGAGGGATTACATCCAGAGGTGGATCACGCTGCACCACACAGTTGAGAACGTGCCAGACCATCAGGCAGTTTGCGCTTTCAAAGAGGGCGTTAAATACAGAGAGTTGAATCTGAAGTTCGATCGAACTGGAGAGATGTCTCTGAATCGGATGATGGAGATCGCCACCAAGTACGCTAATGGTGAAGATGAAGATCGACTCCGAAGCGGCAAGCTCAAAGGAGTCGCCCAGGAAACTGGAGGAAACTCCACTCGGAAACAGAAACGGAAGGCCGAGCCAGCTGCTCCCGGGGAGGCCCTGGCCGTTGCCCAGGGAAACTTCAAGGGGAAACCCAAAGGCACCTGGAAGCCCAAGAAGGTCAAAGATCAAGACGGGAATGATGTTTTGGATTTACCGTGTCACATCCACACCAAGAAAGACGAAGAGGGTAATTTTATTTACCCAAAGCATACCACTCGACAGTGCCGGCTCCTGATCCAGCAGTTCCAGGGCAAACAGCCCAAAGATAAGGAAAAAGAGCCCGACAGGGTCGAAGACAAAGAAGACAGTGACGATGGATATCCCCAGATCAATTCCACCCTGATGATTTTTGCTGATGTTGAGAGCAAGAGTTGACTGAAAGTCATTAACCGTGAGGTGAACATGGTTGCCCCGGCAACACCCAATTACCTGAAGTGGTCGCAGACTGCCATCACATTCGACCAGTCAGATCACCCAACGCATATTGCCACCCCTGGGAGGCAAGCTTTGGTGGTCGACCCAGTTGTCGAAGGCACTCGACTGACCAAAGTATTGATGGACGGCGGTAGTGGCCTGAACATACTGTACTCTGAGACTTTGAAAGGGATGGGCATTCCGATGTCCAGACTTAGTACCAGCAACATGAGCTTTCATGGAGTCATTCCTGGGAAGAAGCCGAGTCGCTCGGCCAGATTGCTCTCGATGTAGTTTTCGGTGATTCGAAGCATTACCGCAAGGAAAGGTTGACATTCGAAGTTGTGGACTTCCAGAGTGCCTATCATGCCATTTTGGGTAGGCCAGCTTACGCACACTTCATGGCCCGACCATGTTACGTGTATCTCAAACTGAAGATGCCTGGCCCCAAAGGCGTGATCACTGTTACAGGCAATCGGAAGAAGGCGGAAGAATGCTTTCAGAAAGGCTCGAAAATCGCTGACGCTCAGATGGCAGTAGTCGAGCTGAAAGAGTACCAAAAGACTGCCGATCCGAGTGATTTGCTGCGAGCCAAGAAGCCCGCCTCAGAATCAGCTTTTCAGTCGGCTGGTGAAACAAAGACAGTCCACGTTCACCCGACGGACCCCAACGCTGCTCCGACTCACATCTCGACGACGCTCGACTCCAAATAGGAAGAAGCGCTCATCCAGCTCCTCCGTGAGAACTGGGATATCTTCGCATGGAAACCCTCTGACATGCCTGGAGTTCCTAGAGGGCTGGCTGAGCACCGTCTACGAGTCGACCCAAAATTTAAGCCTGTGAAGGAACATCTTCGACGGTCCGCCGTCCAGAAGAAGCAAGCAATTGGCGAGGAAGTGGCTTGGCTCTTGGCAGCGGAGTTCATCCGAGAGATTTACCACTCCGAGTGGCTCGCCAATGTCGTCATGGTCCCCAAAAAGGACAAGTCACTCCGCATGTGCATTGACTTCAAGCATATCAATCGGGCCTGCCCGAAAGATCATTTTCCCCTCCCTCGCATCGACCAAATAGTCTACTCGACTGCGGGGTGCGAGAGACTGTCTTTCCTAGACGCCTATTCCGGGTACCATCAGATCCGTCTGTATGGGCCCGACGAGATCAAAACAGCTTTCATCACCCCATTCGGGTGCTTCTGTTACGTCACCATGTCGTTCGGCCTCAAGAACGCCGGAGCCACGTTCATGAGAATGATTCAGAAGTTTTTACTCACTCAAATCAGTCGGAATGTGGAGGCATACATGGACGATATCGTGGTCAAGTCCCGAAAAGGTTCCGACCTGCGGGCTGACCTTGCTGAAACCTTTGCCAATCTCAGGAGGTACGATATCAAGCTCAATCCATCAAAGTGCATATTCGGAGTTCCAGGTGGGAAATTACTTGGTTTTCTCGTTTCCGAACGAGGGATCGACGCCAATCCTGAGAAAATTGGCACCATACTTCGGATGAAACGTCCTGTACGCGTGCACGATGTCCAAAAGCTTACAGGCTGCTTGGCCGCTTTAAGTCGATTCATTTCTCGTCTCGGCGAAAAGGCGTTGCCTCTTTACCGACTGATGAAGAAGTCTGACAAATTCGAGTGGACTCCAGAAGCTGATGCAGCATTCGCAGATCTCAAAGCTCTGCTCTCCACCCAGCCGGTGCTTGCTGCCCCAATCAGCAAAGAACCTTTGCTGCTTTACATTGCAGCCACAGGACAAGTTGTCAGCATAGTACTTACGGTCGAGCGGGAAGAGGAAGGAAAGGCCTTCAGAGTTCAGCGCCCAGTCTATTACGTGTCTGAAGTTTTGACCCCTTCAAAACAAAGATACCCCCATTACCAGAAACTTGTATATGGGATTTACATGACCACAAAGAAGGTTGCACATTACTTCTCTGATCACTCCATTACAGTCATCAGCGACGCCCCACTGTCAGAGATTCTGCACAACAGAGATGCAACTGGTCGAGTGGCCAAGTGGGCGATTGAACTCCTTCCCTTAGATATCAAGTTCGAGGCAAAGAAGGCTATCAAATCCCAAGCAATCGCAGATTTCATCGCCGAGTGGATTGAACAGCAACTTCCGACTCAAGTTCACTCGGAGCACTGGACCATGTTCTTCGATGGATCTAAGATGCTTAATGGTTCCGGCGCGGGAGTAGTCTTAGTCTCCCCCCGAGGAGATAAGCTCAGATACGTTCTCCAGATTCACTTTGATTCCTCCAATAATGAAGCAGAGTATGAAGCACTTTTGTATGGGTTGCGCATGGCCATTTCACTCGGCGTCCATCGCCTCATGGTCTATGGCGATTCAGATTTAGTGGTTAATCAAGTGATGAAGGAGTGGGACGTCAGAAGTCCGGCCATGACCGGTTACTGCAGCACAGTAAGAAAGCTAGAAAAGAAATTTGAGGGGTTGGAGCTTCATCACATTCCCCGACTGAAAAATCAGGCAGCTGATGATCTGGCAAAGATAGGCTCCAAGAGGGAAGCCATTCCCAGCAACGTGTTCCTGGAACACATCCACTCGCCGTCAGTCTAAGAAGATCCCTTCACAGAAGAAACCCCGCAGCCGAAAAGTGCCACAGATCCGACTGGAGTCGAAGTTCCTGCCGTGGTCGACCTAATCATGGAAGTCTTGGCGATCACTCCCGACTGGACGGTACCGTACATCGCGTATATCCTAAGAAGAGAACTCCCGAAGGACAAAGAAGAGGCCCGACAGATCGTCCGTCGATCCAAGGCCTTCACAGTCATAAAAGGACAGTTGTACAGAGAAAGCGCGACTGGAATCGGTCAGAAGTGCATAACACCGGAAGAAGGTCAGATGATCCTTGATGAGATCCACTCGGGGACCTGTGGTCACCATGCATCCTCTTGGACCATTGTGGCCAAAGCATACCGAGCGGGATTTTACTTGTCAAGAGCAAATGAGATGGCAAAGCAGATAGTCGACAAGTGCGAGGGGTGTCAGTTCTACTCCAACATGTCACACAAGCCCGCATCAGCCCTGAAGACCATTCCACTCGTCTGGCCCTTCGCTGTCTAGGGACTGGACATGGTCGGTCCTCTGAGAACAGGCAGGAGCGGTTTCACCCATGTGCTTGTGGCAGTCGACAAGTTTACCAAATGGATTGAAGCTAAACCCATAAAGAACCTCGATGCTTGCACTGCTATTAGTTTCGTCAGAGGACTAACATTCAGATATGGAGTCCCCCACAGCATCATCACTGACAATGGGTCAAACTTCGATTCAGACCAGTTCAGAGCCTTTTGCGCCTCTCAAGGCACTCGAGTCGACTATGCATCAGTCGCCCATCCCCAGTCGAATGGACAAGCTGAAAGAGCAAATGGTCTGATCCTCAAAGGACTAAAACCTCGACTAATGCGTGATCTCAAGCACGCGGCAGGTGCCTGGGTCGACGAGCTTCCGTCAGTTCTGTGGGGATTAAGGACCACCCCTAACCGGTCGACTGGAAGAACCCCATTCTTTCTTGTTTATGGAGCCGAAGCCGTTCTGCCAAGTGATCTCCTTCACAACGCTCCCCGAGTCGAGCTTTACACCGAGGATGAAGCAGAACAGGCTCGGCAAGATGCAGTAGACCTCCTGGAAGAAGAAAGAGAGATGGCCATGATCAAATCAACCATTTATCAGCAAGACTTGCATCGATTCCATGGCCGGCATGTGAAGAGTCGAGCCTTCCATGAAGGAGATTTGGTCCTCCGAGTGGATCAACAGAAACCACACAAGCTTGCTCCTACTTGGGAAGGCCTCTTCATCATCACCAGAGTCCTCAACAATGGAGCATATCACCTCTACAATGTTGATCGCCAGATCGACGAGCCGCGAGCTTGGAACGCAGAGCTGCTCCGCCACTTTTACACTTAAGTTCCTTCCTATAAAGATGTAATAAAAGAAACTTCCGCAGTTCATTTTTATCAAAGACAAGAGTGTTCCAATGATTGCTGTCACTTTTGTTTACATATGAAAACCCCCAGTGGGTGACTTAGCCGTGAATCCGTTTCGCCTAAGTTCAAAAAAAAATCCTACCGAGTGGAGAGCAAACCTCCCACTCGGGGGCTTAGCTGCAGTCCAGCACTCGCCTAAGTTCTCCTACAAAGAGACTTAGCTGCAGTTAGCACTCGCCTAAGTTTGAAAAATCCTACCGAGTGGAGAGCAAACCTCCCACTCGGGGGCTTAGCTGCAGTCCAGCACTCGCCTAAGTTCTCCTACGAAGAGACTTAGCTGCAGTCAGCACTCGCCTAAGTTTGAAAAATCCTACCGAGTGGAGAGCAAACCTCCCACTCGGGGGCTTAGCTGCAGTCCAGCACTCGCCTAAGTTCTCCTACGAAGGGGCTTAGCTGCGGTCAGCACTTGCCTAAGTTTTGAAAAATCCTACCGAGTGGAGAGCAAACCTCCCACTCGGGGGCTTAGCTGCAGTCCCGCGCTCGCCTAAGTTCTCCTACGAAGAGACTTAGCTGCAGTCAGCACTCGCCTAAGTTTAAAATCCTACCGAGCGAGAGCAAACCTCCCACTCGGAGGCTTAGCTGCAGCCCAGCGCTCGCCTAAGTATGAAACACTTCTCATGTCCCAAGGACGACGAGGGGCAGGTCGACTGCCACCTTCTCCTTCGGAGCTGCACCACAGACACAAAGTTATTTCGAGTGAAGATCAAATCCCACTCGACGGGTCATCCACAAAGAGATTCAACGACAAATCAAGTTCAAATAAAGCCTAAAAGATCCCAGAGACCTCAGATCAAGATACTCGAGCCCCCGGCTCGGCAGAGTTTAACTGTTACACTTCCACTCGGCATTCCGAGGCAAATTTAAGGCAGAGTTTAACGGATTACAAAATACACTCGGCATTCCGAGGCAAGTTTTTTCATTCCTCAGGAGGAGTAGGACTGGCAGGGGCGACAAACTCATCCAAGTCGATCCCATCTGCGATGCGGGTAGCAGCAGCAATAAATGTCTCCATGAAGTCCTGGAAGTTGTGCTTCCTCATGTTGGCGACTTGGATGGCGGCCAGCTTCTCCTCCCGCACCTCCTTGCAATGGACGCGGACCAGAGACAGAGCCACGTCAGCACCACACCGAGCTGAAGACTTCTTCCACTCTTGCACTCGGTCAGGGATTCCGTTGAGTCGAGTCATCAGAGACTCAAGATCATTCTGGAGCGTGGACTCTGGCCAAAGCGTCGGGTCGATCCGCGTCATGGCGACCTTCAGTCGATCCAAGTAATCCATGACGCCATCAACGCGGGATTCCAGTCGGAGCAGGTTCATGGCAGCTTCGTCTTGCACCGGAGAGTTGATTGGATCCAAACCTGTTTCGATCTGCCCGGTCTCCTCTTCGAAGTTCTGGCAAAGTTCTGCATGCACGACCCAAGGATAAGTCAAATTTCATTAAACTGAGTTGACACAAAAAAGAACCAGTCGGAACTGATTGTGCACCTTCGAGCTTGATGTACAGCTTCTTGGCAAAGCTCCTCAAGTAGCTCTCCAGGTCGTCCCTCCTGCAAGCGATGCCTTCCATCTTCTCGCTTAGGGTGAGGTTCTCCTTCTTCCAACGCGAACACTCCCTGTTGGCTTCCTTTAGAGCGGTCTTCAACTTGGTGTTCTCCCCTTCTAATTGGTCGACCGAAGCCAGCTTCTGCGCGGCCAGAGCGGTCTTGTCATCAGCCTCCTTACGGGCAGCAGCCAAGTCCCGATCCTTCTTTGCCAGAGCTTCTTTCAGTTTTTCTGCAAAAATGATGATTGAGTCGGAGAAAGCGAAGAGATACTCAAGCCTGAAAACTAACCAGTCGACAAAGGCGTCTTACCTGCGGTGCCGTCTCTGACCTTCTGCAGCTCCGTCCTGGCCAGCTCCAGATCGAGGTTCATTTGAATTTGCTGCTTCTCCAAGTCAGCCAAGCGGGTTCTAAGATCACAAGATTTCTGAAGTCAAAGGGGAGGAATTGCAATCTCAGTAAAAAAAACAACAAAGGCAGTAAACACTAAGACTACGGTCGACTGCCAGCAGTCCACCATAGTCTCGGGGACTACACCCAGTGGGTGCACTTAGCGTGCCCCCACCGGTTCCTACCCCACTCGACCGACCCCTGAAGTCGAGTCCAAGACAAGTTGCTTCCGAGCAGCTAAGAGACAATAATGGAGTTTCTAAGACTACAGCCGAAGCAAAACATTCGACAGTAGCCTCGGGGGCTACACCCAGTGGGTGCACTCAGCGTGCCCCCACAGTAAAAAAAAAGAGAGAGAAAAGACGTCGACTGCTCGCAGTCGACGGGATACCGTTCCATTCGGCATGACCCGATCAGACAGAGCGAAGAAACTCAACTACGACTCAATTCAAAAGACTACAGTCGACTGCCAGCAGTCGACCGTAGTCTCGGGGACTACACCCAGTGGGTGCACTTAGCGTGCCCCCACTCGTCCAAGAATTGGCAAACACACCCACTGGGTGTACAAACTTAAAGATCTTCGGAAAAGAGATTCTCCAAAGGACATATCAAAACAGACCAAGTGTTGAAGTCGACTGACCTGGACATTGCTCTGAAGAGCCGAGCTTGCGTCATAAGCCGCCTGGCAAGCCTCCCGAGCCACTCTCACCTGTTCCATCATGACTCCAGCCTGGCGTACAGCCTCCTTCGCAGCAGCCGCTTGGTCCTCAGGGACGGGGTATGCAGCAAAAAGCGAAGACGGATCCGCAGTCGACGCTGAAGGCCGCACACTCGAAGGTGCCGTAGTTTCGGTGCTTGATCGGTCGGGCCGTGAAGACGTGCGACTACATCAACCGCGCTGTGCTAACGCTTCCGCTGTCGGTCTATAAGGGTACATAGATCACACTCTCCCCTCGTTGCTATACATCACCATGATCTTGCGTGTGCGTAGGAAATTTTTTGAAATTACTACGTTCTCCCAAACTTTACACATCCCATGTCCTGAATAAGAAATGGATAAAGAGTCGGCTTACAATCGCCACTTCACACAATACATAAAAAATCCATACATCATCCAAGGTACAAACAAAGGTCCGACTACGGAACCAAAATAAAGAAAGACAACCCCAAATGCTAGATTCCCGATCGTCCCAACTAGGCTCCTCTACTGATCATCTGGAAAAGAAACATAGTAACGGCCCGAATCCTTGTCAAACTCCCACTTGAGTTCGGTAGCGTCCCCTGCACTGGCGTCATCAGCACCCACATCTGTTTGGAAGTATCTGTGAGTCACTGGGACTCAACAATCTCACACCCGCGAGATCAAGACTATTTAAGCTTAAGGGTAGGAAAGGATAGTGAGGTGGAGCTGCAGCAAAGCACTAAGCATATATGGTGGCTAACTTACGCAAAAGAGAGCGAGAAGAGAAGCAACGCACGGTCGAGAATCTAATAGTGACCAAGAAGTGATCTTGAAGCTACTTATATTCAAACATAACACGAGACCGTGTTCTCTTACCGGACTCCGCCGAAAAGATACCATCACAGCTACACACGCGGTTGATTCATTTTAATAAAGTTAAGTGTCAAGTTCTCTACAACCGGATATTAAGAAATTCCCATCTGCCCATAACCGCGGGCACGGCTTTTGAAAGTTCAAAACCCTGCAGCAGTGTCCCAACTTAGCCCATCACAAGCTCTCACGGTCAACGAAGGATATTCGTTCTCTCAGGAAGACCCGATCAAACTCGGAATCCCAGTTACTAGACATTTTGACAATGGTAAAACAAGACCAACAAAGTCGCCCGATGTGCCGACAAATCCCGATAGGAGTCGCACATATCTCGTTCTCAGGGCACACCGGATAGGTCAAGCTACAAGTAAAACCAACCCTCGAGTTGCCCCGAGGTGGCCCCGCAGGGTGCCCGTTTCGGACCAACACTCAGAGGAGCACTGGCCCGGGGGGGGGGTTTAAAATAAATATGACCCTTGAGTCTGCAGAACCCAAGGGATAGGCATTTGGTGGTAGGTAGGCAAATGGAAAAACCAAGGTTGGGCCTTGCTAGAGGAGTTTTATTCAAGGCGAACTGTCAAGGGGTTCCCATAACACCCAACCATGTAAGGAACGCAAAATCAAGGAACGTAACACTGGTATGACGAAAACTAAGGCGACAAGAGTGGAACAAAACAACGGGCAAAAGGCCGGCCTTCCACCCTTTACCAAGTATATAGATGCATTAAAGTAAAATAAGATATAATAATGATATCCCAACAAAATCCATGTTCCAACATGGAACAAACTTCATCTTCACCTGCAACTAGCAACGCTATAAGAGGGGCTGAGCAAAGCGGTAACATAGCCAAACAACGGTTTGTTAGGAAAGGTGGGTTATAGGCTTGACATGGCAATATGGGAGGCATGATATAGCAAGTGGTAGGAAGCGCGGCATAACAATAGAGCGAGCAACTAGCAAGCAAAGATAGAAGTGATTTCGAGGGTATGGTCATCTTGCCTGTAAAGTTCTCAGAGTTGACGAAAGCTTGATCCTCGTTAGCGTACTCAATGGGTTCCTCGATCACGTACTCATCTCCCGGCTCTACCCAAAGCAAGAACACTAGCAAAGGACCAACAATCAATCACGGTGCAATGCACAAGCAACATGATGCAAAACATGGAATGACATGCGAGATGTGATATGCAATGCATATGCGTGCTCCGGAAGGAAAAGTATGAACAAGGCATCAACTTGGCAAACCAAGTGTGCCACTGGAAAGATGAGATGATTTCGGCCGAAATCGATATAAAGATCACCGGAAATGGATGCACGGTTTGCAAATGGCAAGCAAAACAAGGATGGCACAATCCTATGATTAACAGCATGATGCCATCTAGAATGCAACAAGAAACTAAGCTACTGCACCCCAACATAACAAAAAAGCATATGGCAGTGATGTACTCAAGATGCTTGACAAAACATGAACACCGAGCTATGGCTAAATCACACAAGAGCAGGTTCAAACAAGCATGGCAAAAGTGTAAACATACCACGTTTAATTAAGAGTTTCAGACTTGGCAGAAAACAGAGCATGTCAAAAACGGAATTATGAAGGAAAATTTGTGAGCTCAAATCACTCACCACAAAGCAATGCATGACAAAACAAGCATACCTACATCAAGAAGACATGTTCATGAAGCTAAACATGGCAATAGCAAGTTCATAATATGCAGGGATCAATAGCAACAACCATGACAAAATTGATTAACATGTTAACAATCTGCCAGGAACATTTTATAGCAAAAGTAGAGCAAGATTAAGACATGCTAGGGCACTCCATAATTGCAAACAGGGCATGGATGGATAGAGCATAACCATATGTCCAAAACATCCTTACTGAAGATACTCGAAACAAGCATGTATCTCACTGTAGAATCAAGTTTGCATGGCATCGAAATAACATCAGGAAAAAGACTAAGCAAAATCCTAAGTCACTGATATCAGCAACATCACGAAGCCTAGTTTGCATGCTTGTGCTAGTCACCACATTGTTCAAAAAAATACATGGCAAGCACCCCTGTAAAGATGGCATGGCATAGTTCAAAACACATGTAGAGCTCAGGCCCATATGAAGCACACATCAAATGTGGCAAATATGACAAATCACCTTAAACTGATAAGCAGGAATAGTAAACATTTTATAGCACTCTTGCATCAATGATTAGGGCATCAAGATGAACTCCAACAAGCATGCCACAATGGAATAAAATGAAGAGCATCTCACAATGAACATTTTGATATCTTATATGCATGAAACGGAGCTATGGTCACTGAGACACGAGGCGACGAACATGGAATGAAAATGTTAGGGGAAAAGGACTTGGACGAAAAATCAACCTTCCGGATCTCAGATCTAGGGTTCTTCGTCTTACACGCGAACCGAGGTGGCCGGAGATGCTCGCCGGAGAGGAAGAAGAGGGCGGCGGCCGGAGCTGCGGGGATCGCCGGATCTAGAGACGGGGGCCGGCGAGCGCGAGACAGTGGTGCTGGAGAGGCGCGGGCGGCGGGCGGAGCCAGGCGGCGCGGGCGCGGAGTCGGGCGGGCGGACGGCAGCGGCCGGCGAGCGGGCGGACGGCGGTGAGGTGGCTGCTTCCCGCGGCGGCGGCGACGACGGACGAAGGCGGCGGCGACGGCGGACGAAGGCGGCGACGCGGGGCTCGGCGGGCGCGCAGACGCGGGCGGCGGGGATGCGCGGGTGGCGCTCAGGCTCGGGGGCCTGCCCGGGCTCGGGCGGGCCGGTGGCGGTGACACGTGGCAGCCGGAGATTGGTTGCGGGCGGCGGCGCGGATGCATCTGGCCCGATCCGGACGTGTCCGGTTGCGGAGAGGGTTGGATCTAGGGTTGGACTGCGCGAAAATTTTGGAGGGGAGCACCTATTTATAGAGAGGAAGAGGTAGGAATGTCCAAATGGAGTGTAGTTTCGCCCACACGATCGTGATCCAACGACGGAGGACATGGGAGTGGTTTGGATGGGTTTTTGGGCCGTTTTGGAGGGGTGTTAGGCTGCAACACACAAGAGGCTTTTGCAATTACCCGGTTAACCATTGGAGCATCAAACGGACCCCAAATGGAACGAAATTTGACAGGCGGTCTACCGGTGGTGTACCAAGGCCACTTGGCAAATCTCGGTCCATTCTGAGAACGTTTAACACCCGCTCACAAAAATTGACAAAAGGGGGCGCCGGTGCATGTAGTAGTGTCGGATTGCAAAACGGACAACGGGGAAAATGTTCGGATGCATGAGACGAACACGTATGCAAATGCGATGCACATGATGACATGATATGAAGTGCATGACATGAACAAAATGCAAAACGAAGACAAAAACCCAACCACGAAGGGAATCTCATAACTTAAAGCCGAAAATGGCTAGAGTCGGAGTTACAATTATGGCAAGTTACATCTGGGGTGTTACACATTCGGAGAACTTTTGTTTCTGCACAAAAATAACACCATGGCAATTCTGCTAAAAACAACGTCAGTCCGGGTTAGTTACAGTCAAATCATGCAAGTTAGAGTCCAAAACAAGGGCAAAAGTGTTTGGAAAAGTAGATACGACGGAGACGTATCACGGGTCGTGGCTGCAACCGGTACTAAAGACCCCCCTTTAGTACCGGTTGGAGCCACGACCCGGTACTAAAGGGGGTGCACTGGCCCAGGTGCGGTGCGACAAGTTTAGTCCCACCTCGCTAGCCGAAGGGCAGCCACACTAGTTTATAAACCCAGCCGCGGCTACTCCTTTGAGCTCCTCTCTAAAGCAAGCTTCTAGGCCTAAACTATTGTGTTGCCGTGTGGGCCTATTGGGCCTTCCGGGCCTGCATCCTGGCCCAACTATAGGTTGGGTTTCTAGTCGTATGCACGCCGCTGTGGCCCAGTAGGTGGGCTTTTTTATTTTTATGCTTTATTTATTTGTAAGTTGTTTTTTGCTGTATTTAGAGTTTCTTTGTGATTATTTTTGCTTTAGGTTCAAAAATTTACAAACTTTCTATTAGTGCCAGTAGTTTTCAAATTTGAATAGTTTAAATTTGAATTATTCGAAATCTGTGTGAATCACTAGTTTGTGAATAACTTTACTTTAAAAATAGATTTTCAGTGATTCTTTTTCTTATGTTTAATATTAGTGTGTTTTATCATTATATTCAATTAGGTAATACTTAGGTTATTTAAAAAAATGAAATGCCTTGTAATAGATGAGTTTTCATCCGAAACCCTGATACTTCGAAAGAGATTGTCCATTTTGTACACGAAATGCATCCAGTTTTTGCCGTAACCCTCTCTACTTTTTTGCACATGCTATGTGGGTGAAATGATGATACCATGTCAACTTTCAACCTTTTCAGAGTTCATTTGTAGTGCTTTTCAATTTCAGGGTCATTTAGCTCAAAACAATCAGTAAATGCATGAAATATAGCAAATGATCTCAGAAAGGGTTGAAAGTTGATGACGTGGCTTTGAATGGTGCATACTGAATGCACAAAAAATCTGGAGTTGTAATAAGTTTAAAAAATGAATTGCCTTTGTAACAGATGAGTTTTCATCTGAAACCCCGATACTTCGAAAGAGATTATCCATTTTCTACACAAAGTGCATCCAGTTTTTGCCGTAACCCTCTCTACTTTTTGGAGATGCTATGTGGGTGAAATGATGACACCATGCCAAATTTCAACCTTTTCAGAGTTCATTTGTAGTGCTTTTCAATTGCAGGGTCATTTAGCTCAAAACAATCAGTAAATGCATGAAAAATAGCAAATGATGTCAGAAAGGGTTGAAAGTTGATGATGTGGCTTTGAATGGTGCATACCGAACGCACAAAAAGTCTGGACTTGTACTAAGTTAAAAAATGAAATGCCTTTGTAACAGATGAGTTTTCGTTTGAAACCCCGATACTTCGAAAGAGATTGTCCATTTTGTACATGAAGTGCATCCAGTTTTTTCCGTAACCCTCTCTACTTTTTTGCACATGCTATGTGGGTGAAATGATGATACCATGCCAACTTTCAACCTTTTCAGAGTTCATTTGTAGTGCTTTTCAATTGCAGGGTCATTTAGCTCAAAAAATCAGTAAATGCATGAAAAATAGCAAATGATGTCAGAAAGGGTTGAAAGTTGATGATGTGGCTTTGAATGATGCATACTGAAAGAACAAAAATCCTGGAGTTTTAATAAGTTAAAAAATTGAAATGCATTTGTAACAAATTAGTTTACGTCCGAAACCCCGATACTTCGAAAAACATTGTCCATTTTGTACACGAAGTGCATCCAGTTTTTGCCGTAACACTCTCTACTTTTTTGCACATGCTATGTGGGTGAAATGATGATACCATGCCAACTTTCAACCTTTTCAGAGTTTATTTGCAGTGCTTTTCAATTTCAGGGTCATTTAGCTAAAAAAAATAGTAAATGCATGAAAAATAGCAAATGATGTCAGAAAGGGTTGAAAGTTGATTGAGGGAGTCCTGGATTCGGGGGTATCCGGACAGCCAGACTATATCCTTTGGCCGGACTGTTGGACTATGAAGATACAAGATTGAAGACTTCGTCCCGTGTCCGGATGGGACTCTCCTTGGCGTGGAAGGCAAGCTTGGCAGTACGGATATGTAGACCTCCTTCCTTGTAACCTACTCTGTGTAACCCTAGCCCCCTCCGGTGTCTATATAAACCGGAGGGTTTAGTCCGTAGGACCAACAACAACAATCATACCATAGGCTAGCTTCTAGGGTTTAGCCTCTTCGATCTCGTGGTAGATCAACTCTTGTACTACTCATATCATCAAGAATAATCAAGCAGGACGTAGGGTATTACCTCCATCAAGAGGGCCCGAACCTGGGTAAACATCGTGTCCCCTGCCTCCTGTTACCATCCGCCTAGATGCACAGTTCGGGACCCCCTACCCGAGATCTGCCGGTTTTGACACCGACATTGGTGCTTTCATTGAGAGTTCCTCTGTGTCGTCATCGTTAGTCTTGATGGCTCCTTCGATCATTGATAGCGATGCAGTCCAGGGTGAGACTTTTCTCCCCGGACAGATCTTTGTATTCAGCGGCTTCGCACTGCAGGCCAACTCGCTTGGCCATCTAGAGCAGATCGAGAGTTACGCCCCTGGCCACCAGGTCAGGTCTGGAAGCTTAAACTACATGGCCGACATCCGCGGAGACTTGATCTTCGACAGATTTGAGTCCCTGCCGATGGCGCCGCACGGTCACGATGAGCAGGGTTTAGCTCTACCATCGGATAGTGTTCAGGAGACCGCACCGGCAACCGCTCCGACCCTCAATTCGGGGCGAATTGCGCCATCCATGGACGGGTGGATAGACCCCGCCACAGAGGCCACATTCTCAGCGGCGATCGAGCTGAGTATCGACCTTATCCTTCACGAGAGCCGTGATGCCAAACTGCCAGATTCTTCCCCGGCCACGGACTCCGAACCGCCTGCGCCCGTTCCTATCGAATTCGACTGGCGCCGATCATGGAGTTTACCTCCACGGATATCTTTCAGCACTCGCCCTTCGGCGACATACTGAACTATGTCCTGGCCGAACTATGTCCGACAGGATTGGGATGCGGATGACGAAGAAATTCGCCACCCGCCCACCACCCACTTAGTAGCCACTGTCGACAATTTGACCGACATGCTCGACTTCGACTCCGAAGACATCGACGGTATGGACGATGATGCAGGAGACGAACAAGAACCACTGCCCACAGGGCACTGGACAGCCACCTCATCATATGATATATATATATATATATATATATATATATATATGGTGGACACACCGAAAGAAGGCAATGGTGACGGGACAGCGGAGGATGACCCCTCCAAGAAGCAACCCAAGCGCCGACGTCAGCGGCGCCGCTCTAAGTCTCGCCAAGGCAAAAGCGGTGATACCGGCGCAGGAGATAATAGTACTCCGGACAGTGCCTAAGATGACGACAATCTCCTCCAGCAAGATTTAGAGCAGGAGGATAGAGAAGCCAGCCCTCCTGAGAGAGCGCCAGATGGAGAGGCAGAGGATGATAATTACACGCCTCCCTCCGAAGACGAGGCAAGCCTCGACGATGAGGAATTTGTTGTGCCTGAGGATCCCGTCGAGCAAGAGCGCTTCAAGCACCGGCTCATAGCCACGGCAAATAGCCATAAGAAAAAGCAACAACAGCTTCAAGCTGATCAAGATTTGCTAGCTGACAGATGGACTGAAGTCCTTGCGGACGAGGAATATGAACTCGACCGCCCCTCCAAGAGTTACCCAAAGCGCAGGTTGCTACCCCTACTGGAGGAGGAAGCATTAAAACCTACATCTCCAACGTATGACGCGGCTGATCGGCCACCTCGTGGCCGCGACAGAGGGGCATTTCAGCCAAAAGCTCAGCCCGCACCCCGACGCCACTCAAATAAAAATGTCAAGGCACAGGGAGACACGCTAGACCTGCGAGACGTATTGGAGGACAAAGCAAAACACGCAAGATCGATCTACGGCTCACGAGGGCGCGCCACTATGGGAGACGATAACCGTCATGCCGGATACAGTAAAAGTAAATCCGGCCGGGCCGAACACAGCGGACAAGACTCATTTGAGATGCATTGTGATATAGCCCAGTACAGAGGCGCCACACACCCCCTATGCTTCACAGACGAAGTAATGGATCACCAAATCCCAGAGGGTTTCAAACCCGTAAATATCGAATCATACGACGGTACAACAGATCCTGCGGTGACGATCTACATGCCATCAAATAACTCCCACTCAAACTCAAAGAACCAGCTCGGCATTGGATCAACAGCCTGCCAGCAGAATCCATTGGCTGTTGGGAAGATCTGGAAGCCGCATTCCTCGACAACTTCCAGGGCACTTATGTGCGACCACCAGATGCCGATGACTTGAGCCACATAATTCAGTAGCTAGAGGAATCGGCCAGGCAATTCTGGACACGGTTCCTAACAAAGAAAAATCAAGACGTCGACTGTCCGGATGCAGAGGCCCTAGCAGCTTTTAAGCACAATATCCGCTATGAGTGGCTCGCCCGGCACCTTGGCCAGGAAAAGCCGAAATCTATGGCAGCCCTCACGACACTCATGACCCGCTTTTGCGCGGGAGAGGACAGCTGGCTGGCTCGAAGCAATAACATATCAAAGAACCATGGTACTTCGGATGCCAAGGATAGCAATGGCAGGTCACGTCGCAACAAACACAAGCGCTGCATCAACAACTACAATACCGAGGATACGACAGTCAATGCCGGATTCAGAGGCTCTAAACCCGGTCAGCGGAAAAAGCCATTCAAAAGAAGCACTCCGGTCCCGTCCAGTTTGGACCGTATACTCGATCGCTCGTGCCAAATACACGGTACCCCCGACAAGCCAGCCAACCACACCAACAGGGAATGTTGGGTGTTCAAGCAGGCCGGCAAGTTAAATGCCGGAAACAAAGATAAGGGGTTACATAGCGATGACGAGGAGGAGCCCCGACTGCCGAACACCGGAGGATAGAAGAGGTTCCCTCCACAAGTGCGGACGATGAACATGATATACGCAACCCACATCCCCAAGAGGGAGCGGAAGCATGCGCTAAGGGACGTATATGCCTTGGAGCCAGTCGCCCCAAAGTTCAACCCATGTTCCTCCTGCCCGATCACCTTCGATCGCAGGGACCACCCCACTAGTATCTGTCATGGCGGATTCGCCGCACTGGTCCTAGACCCAATCATCGACGGATTTCACCTCACTCGAGTCCTTATGGACGGCGGCAGCAGCCTAAACCTGCTTTATCAGGACACAGTGCGCAACATGGGTATAGACCCCTCAAGGATCAAACCCACAAAAACGACCTTCAAAGGCGTCATACCAGGTGTAGAGGCCCATTGCACATGCTCAGTCACACTGGAAGTGGTCTTCGGATCCCCGGATAACTTCCAAAGCGAGGAGTTAATCTTCGATATAGCCCCGTTCCGCAGTGGCTATAACGCACTGCTCGGGCGAACCGCATTTGCGAGATTCAATGCGGTGCCGCATTATGCATACCTCAAGCTCAAGATGCCAGGACCTCGGGGGGTCATCACAGTCAATGGAAACACAGAGCGCTCTCTCTGCACGGAGGACACTGCGGCCCTCGCAGCATAAGCACAAAGCAGCCTCTTCAGGCAATCCACCAGTTCGGTGATTAAACACCCGGACACCGTCAAGCGCGCCCGGAGTAATCTGCAACAAGACCGCCTGGCACGTTCTGAGCTCGCATAGCAATGCGGCCCCCACCCCAGTACCAGCCAAACGGCGAAATCCGTGCCTCACGTACATAATTATGCATTGAAAATACCATGGGCATAGGTGGGTGGGGGGGCACGACTACGGCACGCCCCAAAACGCAGCTCAACCGCACTAGGGGCTTCCCGCCTTATTATTTTTTCTCTCTTTCAGGACTTTACTCTCTGGAAACCCCGCCCGGCAGTATGATTGCCGGACACACGATACAACAACCAAGGATGCAGAAAGCTACGTCGCATCATGGAATTCCCAGGTGGTCTCTGATAATGAGCGAAATACCTGCTTTAAATACCATTCCTCAGCTTGCCCTTGGAGGGGACATGTCAAATAGTCCTAATTTTTGCTTATCGCACTACTTGTATCATTCTGCTTCAACGCACCTTTTTGAGTAAACAATCATAGCACTAGACTATTACCACATTCTCTATTCTTTTATATATATATGTTCATTCATGACATCCAACACCCGTACACTCTGGTACGGCCAATATGCCAGGGGCTTAAGCATACCCCATAACACGACGTGAGAAGTCCGAACACTTTCGACAGTGCGGCACCCCGAACTTATAGCATTATATGCATCAGCTCCGAATCATGTCTTGGGTCAATAGTTGGGTTTGCCTGGCTCCCATGTTTTGGTACCTTACGTTCCGCTATATCGGCTAAGGTAGCACTGGGAGAACTACTGCGATTGTGCCCCGGTTCATCTGGTCAAGCACCTCAGTAGAGAAAGCTAAAATTGACTGTCATGATAAGGCGAGAGCCGGTCGCTGTTCGAGAGGTCTCGAGTCCCTAAAGACTTATGCCGCTTAGGGCGAGGAGTCGGCTTTGTCCGGCTTAGGCGTGTATAGCGCCCCGAATTCGGCCTTCCGAATACTAGGGGCTTCGCCGAAATTTAAAATTGTAGACTTCTATGGCTAAGTGAGAGTGATAAAGCATTATAGTCCGATTGCCTTGTTCGTTGCGCTGAGTACCTCCCTCGAAGGACCCAACAATGGGAAAAAGAGTGCTCATATTTATCCCGAACACCCCAGCACTTGTGGCATGGGGGCAGAAGCCGATGACTGGCCATCTCTCAGATTTGATAAACAGCCGCACAAAAGGTAATATTTGAAATTCAAACAAGCGTTGCATAGCGCACATGAACAAGTTTTCATAATACAGGATCACACGAGCAAGTTCATTCAAAAATTAAATCCTTCGCACACTCGTCCACCCTTCAGGACACCCTCATAATACATCTCAGGGTGGCGATGCTCCTTGCCCTGCGGCGGCCCCTCCTTCACCAGCTTCTCGGAGTCCATCTTGGCCCAGTGCACCTTCGCACGGGCAAAAGCCTGGCGTGCACCTTCGATGCAGACGGACCACTTTATGACTTCCTGCCATGGGCAGGCATCCACAAGCCGCCTCACCAAGCCGAAGTAGCTATTGGGAAGGGAGTCGCCAGGCCACATCCGGGCTATAAGGCCCCTAATGGCCTGTTCGGCCGCCTTGTGCAGCTCGACCAGTTGCTTCAGCTGGTCGCTCACAGGTATCGGGTGTTCGGTCCCAGTATACTGAGACCAAAACAACTTCTCCGTCGAGCTTCCCTCCTCGGCCCGATAGTACTTTGCGGCATCCGACACGCTGCGGGGCAACTCTGCGAATGCTCCTGGAGAGCTCCGAACTCGGGTAAGTAATAAGTAATTTACTTTCACATGCTTGCTTTGCATAATGAATGTCTTACCCGCCGCTATCTTCCTCATCGCCTCAATTTCCTGGAGGGCCTTTTGGGCTTCAGCCTTGGCATGCTTTGTGATCTCGAGGGCCACAGCAAGCTCGGACTCTCGCGTCTTCGAGTCAAACTCCAAAGTCTCGTGCTTCTTCACGAGAGCCTGGAGCTCTTGCTGCAACTCACCCACCCGTTCCTCTTGTTTCTCCCGCTCGGTGCGCTCTTTGGCCGCTTTGTTTTCGGCCTCGGACAACGCTTGCTTCAGGGTCGCCACTTCGGTCATGGCCCCTGGCACATCCATGATGATCCTATAATTTTGCAACCGCATCTTTTATATATATATACATATAGACAAGGTATTACTTACCTTTGTTCTCCTTGAGCTGCCTCTTGGCAGGGCTGAGCTCTTTCTCGGACTGCTCGAGGTTCTCCTTTAGTGCGGCGACCTCCGCAGTCAGTGCGACAGAGGTCAGCAGCGAAGCCTGCATACGCATATAGACAAACTTGTATTAGACTCCTGCAGATATTATTTGATCCTCTATTCAGCTTTTCTTTGTGAACACCAAACAGAGCATCAGGGGCTACTGTGTATGCGGTAATATTTTCCTATATTTTAAACACTTACCTCAAAGCCTGTTAGAAGGCTGGCACAGGCTTCAGTCAGTCCGCTCTTGGCGGACTGAACCTTCTTGATCACCGCACTCATAATAGTGTGGTGCTCTTCGTCGATGGAAGCGCCGCAAAGCGCTCCCAGCAGGTTGTCCGGTGCCTCTGGATAGACAGAGGTCACCGGCACGGGCAGCTTGCCCCTCTTGGAAGGGGGCTGCCTGCCGGAGTCCGGAACCACTAGAGGTTCCGATGCGGTGTTCGGCTGAGGGCCGAACTTGGAGCCCTTGGGAGTCTTGCTCCCTTTGCGCCTGGAGTCCGGAAGGTCACCTTGAGGCGCCTCCGGGACTATCTCCCCCCGGCTCAGTGCCCCTTGAGACAATACCTCGACATTGTCCGTAGGGCGAGGAGAGGAGGCGGTTGGAAGTGTATCACTATTCATATCTGACGAGTCCAAGGAACCGTCCGACGAGGATACGTCGATATGGGCTCGAGGCGGACTGCATGATCATATTCGACATTAGGAGAAGCAGTGCAATAAAAGTATGCTATGAGTTACTCTGGTATCCGAATACTTACGACTTCGCCAGGGGCTTGGCCCTGAGTAACCACTCGTCTTCGCTGTCGGCGGCGGTGGTGGAACAGTCCGGAAGGAGAGTCCTTCCCTTCTTGGACCCTTCGGCCTCCCCGGTTGGTGCGGCCTTCCTTTTCTTGTCTCCCCTGGCTGGAGGGGGAGAATCTTCATCTTCCTCCTCCTCATTTTTACGGAGGAGTGCGTCTCAGAGTTATCGGACAATGAGTCCGATACCACCTGGCGCCGGGAACTCTTTCGGGTTCACGTGGCCTTCTTCTTGATCTTCTCCGGCACCTCATAAGGAGCTGGAGTCCGCATCTCCATCAGGAGAGCGTCTGCAAAGTCTTCGGACAGAGGGGCCAGACAGTCAATCTTCTCCGATGTCTCCACCCAGTCCTATCTAAGGCATGGGAGCTCAGACCCCGCACATGGTTAAGCTATGGGAAATAAATACTCTACCAGATGTACAAAACTTACCGGATTCACAGGGCGCTTCACGCTTAGCCCACGGTCCTCGGTAAGGGGAGGGGGGGGACCTCGGCGCCCTTGAACAGCACCTTCCAAACTTCCTTATGCGTCGTGTCAAAGAGCTTGCGTAGAGTCTGGTGCTGGGCCGGGTCGAACTCCCACAAGTTGAAAACCTGTTGTTGACACAGGAGGATCCGGCGGAAGAGCATGACCTGGACTATGTTGAAAAGCTTGAGTTTCTTGCCTATCATGTTCCGGATACACTTCTGGAGTCCGTCTAGCTCCACCGATGATCCCCAGGACAGTCCCTTCTCCTTCCAGGAAGTGAGCCACGTGGGGATTCCGGATCGAAACTCGGGGGCCGCCACCCAGTTGGTGCCGCGCGGCTCAGTGATGTAGAACCACCCCGATTGCCACCCCTTATGGTCTCCATGTAGGAGCCCTCGAGCCATGTAACCTTGGGCATTTTGCCCACCATGGCTCTGCCGCATTCCGCTTGTTGGCCGCCTACTACCTTCGGTTTGACATTGAAGGTCTTCAGCCACAGGCCGAAGTGGGGCCGAATGCGGAGGAAAGCCTCGCACACGACGATGAATGCCGAGATGTTGAGGATGAAATTCGGGGCCAGATCATGGAAGTCCAACCCGTAATAGAACATAAGGCCGCGGATGAATGGATGGAGGGGAAACCCTAGTCTGCGGACGAAGTGGGTGAGGAAAACTACCCTTTCGTGAGGTTCCGGGGTAGGGACGATCTGCCCCACGGCTGGCAGCCGATGCGCGATATCCGCGGCTAAGTATCCGGCCCCACGCAGCTTTTTGATGTCTCATTCCGTGACGGAGGAGACTATCCACTTGCCTCCCGCTCCGGACATGTTTGGAGAGGGTTGAGGAGAAGGATGTGGACTTGGGCGCTGGAGCTCGAGTGCGCGAGAATGGATGAGCAAGGAGGAAGAAGGCGTGGGTAGAAAAAGGTGAATCTTTATCCCTTATAAGGGCGGACTAAACTATGCGCCCCCACCAGCCTGGTAAAACTCGCTTATCCCCCAAGAGCCGTAATTGATGGCGTGGTTGGGTTACCCACGTCCGTATTGATGGGAATCCCGTAATAAGGGGACACGATCTCTGCTTCGACAAGACGTGCCAAGGAAACCGCCTCGTGAAACACACTGAGGTTGGTTGTGAAAAACGATTCGAATGATGACCTGGCTGTGGTGTGATGTGACACTGCGAAATGCGTCGGCAGATTAGATTTGTGAAAATATTATTCTCTCTACGGTTGTATGTGGAACTTGTTTTGCAGAGCCGGACACAATCCTCGTGTTCAAAATCTTCTATGAAGTATTCGCAGGAGGAACCCGCCTTGCAATGCCGAAGACAATCTGCGTGCCGGACTCATCGTCATTGAAGCCTGGTTCAGGGGCTACTGAGGGAGTCCTGGATTCGGGGGTATCCGGACAGCCGGACTATATCCTTTGGCTGGACTGTTGGACTATGAAGATACAAGATTGAAGACTTCGTTCCGTGTCCGGATGGGACTCTCCTTGGCGTGGAAGGAAAGCTTGGTAGTACGGATATGTAGATCTCCTTCCTTGTAACTGACTCTGTGTAACCCTAGCCCCCTCCGGTGTCTATATAAACCGGAGGGTTTAGTCCGTAGGACCAACAACAACAATCATACCATAGGCTAGCTTCTAGGGTTTAGCCTCTTCGATCTCGTGGTAGATCAACTCTTGTACTACTCATATCATCAAGAATAATCAAGCATGACATAGGGTATTACCTCCATCAGGAAGGCCCGAACCTGGGTAAACATCGTGTCCCCTACCTCCTATTACCATCCGCCTAGACGCACAGTTCGAGACCCCCTACCGGAGATCCACCGGTTTTGACACCGACATTGATGACCTGGCTTTGAATGGTGCATACTGAATGCACAAAAAGTCTGGATTTGTAATTAGTTAAAAATGAATTGCCTTTGTAACAGATGAGTTTATGTCCGAAACCCCGATACTTCGAAATAGATTGTCCATTTTGTACACGAGGTGCATCCCGTTTTTGCCGTAACCCTCTCTACTTTTTTGCACATGCTATGTGGGTGAAATGATGATACCATGCCAACTTTCAACCTTTTCATAGTTCATTTGTACTGCTTTTCAATTTCAGGGTCATTTAGCTAAAAAAATATCAGCAAATGCATGAAAAATAGCAAATGATGTCAGAAAGGTACACGTTTGTCCGAAGCACAAAAATACATGTTTCAAATGCCAAAACACATAAGCACCCGAACTATTACAAAGATTCCCTACAGTTTTTCCAAAGTGGGACTTTCCGGATATATATAAGTCCGGAAACTCACGAGAGAAGAAAGTGATGACAGTGAAGCCTATCACATCTAGAGTGAGATCTTTGGGTGTGAAATTTTTTCTCCGTGTGTGTCCCTTTGCATCGTAACCATGGACAATCTTCATCATTTAACTAGATGCTTGGGTCAATATTCACTATGAATGGAGCAATTTCATCAAACTTTTCATAATCTTCTGACATGTCTGTCTTGTGATCCACTCCCTCGATGTTTCTTTTCCCTGAAAGAACTATGTGGTGCTTTGGTTCATCGTATGATGTATTCGCTTCCTTATCTTTTATTTTTCTCGGCTTGGTAGACATGTCCTTCACATAGAAAACCCGTGCCACATCATTGGCTAGGACGAATGGTTCGTCTGCGTATGCAAGATTGTTGAGATCCGCTGTTGTGATTCCGTATTGCGGGTCTTCCATTACCCCGCCTCGTGTCATATTGACCCATTTGCACCGAAACAAGGGGACCTTCAAACCACGTCCATAGTCAAGTTCCCATGTGTCCTCTATGTAACCATAATATGTGTCCTTTCCCCTCTTGGTTGCTGCATTAAAGCGGTCACCACCGTTTTGGTTGGGGCTCTTCTTATCTTGGGGGATCGTGTAAAATGTATTCCCATTTATCTCGTACCCTTTGAAAGTCATTATATTCGAAGATGGTAACTGGGACAACAAGTACAGGTCATCTTCAACAGCGGCGTCATGCATGGCACGTGTCTGCAACCAACCGGCGAAAGTCCCCATTTGTTCACGTGTAATCCAGTCGTCAGACTACTCCGGGTGTTTGGAGCATAGAAAATTGTTGTGTTCCTCCATATACAGATCCACCAAGGAGAAATTTGGTAGAACTCTGTAGTGTGCTTGAGTGAGAGAATGCCCATCCATACATATTATTTATTCCGGTCCTAGCATGCCATTTCCACCCAGTCTGCCCTTATGTCATGATTCAGGAACACCAATCGGCTTAAGGTCAGGAATAAAGTCAATACAAAACTCAATGACCTCCTCATTTTCATGGCCCTTGGAGATGCTTCCTTTTGGCCTAGCACGGTTATGAACATATTTCTTTAAGACTCCCATGAACCTCTCAAAGGGGAACATATTGTGTAGAAATACAGGACCCAGAACGTTAATCTCTTCGCATAGGTGAACTAGGACGTGCGTCATGATGTTGAAGAAGGATGGTGGGAACACCAACTCAAAACTGACAAGACATTGAACCAAATCATTCTCTAACCTTGGTATGATTTCTGGATCGATTACCTTCTGAGAGATTGCATTGAGGAATGCAGATAGCTTCACAATGGCTAATCATACGTTTTCCGGAGGAGCCCCCTCAATGCAACCAGAAGCAGTTGTGTCATAATCACGTGGCAGTCATGAGACTTTAGGTTCTGGGACTTTTTCTCTGCCATATTTACTATTCCCTTTATATTCGATGAGAAGCCAGACGGGACCTTCATACTGAGCAGGCATTCAAAGAAGATTTCCTTCTCTTCTTTGGTAAGAGTGTAGCTAGCATGACCTTGATGTATGTCGTCTTTTCTATGCATACATTGCTGGTCCTCCTGTGCCTCCGGTGTATCTTTTGTCTTCCCATACATGCCCAAGAAGCCAAGTAGGGTCATGCAAAGATTCTTCGTCACGTGCATCATGTCGATTGCGGAGCGGACCACTAGGTCTTTCCAATAGGACAGGTCGCAAAATATAGATTTCTTCTTCCACATGGGTGCGCATCCGTCAGCGTCATTCGGAACAGATTGTCTTCCAGGACCCTTTCCAAAGATTACCTTCAAATCCTTGACCATATCATGTACATCATCACCAGTACGGTGGTGAGGCTTCGTCCGGTGACCTGCCTCACCTTTGAAATGCTTGCCTTTCTTTCTTACGGGATGCCTGCTCGAAAGAAATCAACGGTGTCCCAGGTACACATTCTACCTAGAATATCCAAATATATACTGTCGGTATCATCCAAACAGTGTGTGCATGCGCGGTATCACTTGTTTGTCTATCCTGACAGGTTACTGAGAGCAGGCCAATCATTGATGGTCACAAACAGCAACGCATGTAGGTCAAATTCTTCTTGTTTGTGTTCATCCCATGCACATACAACTTTTCCATTCCATAGTTGTAAGAGTTCTTCAACTAATGGCCTTAGGTACACATTAATGTCGTTGCCAGGTTGCTTAGGGACTTGGATGAGCACTGGCATCATAATGAACTTCCTCTTCATGGACAACCAAGGAGGAAGGTTATACATACATAGAGTCACAGGCCAGGTGCTATGGTTGCTTCTCTTCTCCCCAAAAGTATTAATGCCATATGTGCTTAGACCAAACCATACGTTCCTTGCGTCACCTGCAAAGTCCTCCCAGTACTTTCTCTCCATTTTTTTTTCCACTGCGACCCATCAGCGGGTACTCTCAACTTTTAGTCTTTCTTATGGTATTCTCTGTGCAATCGCATCAACTTGGCATGCTCTTTATTTTGGAACAAACGTTTCAACCGTGGTATTATAGGAGCATACCACATCACCTTGGCAGGAATCTTCTTCCTGGGATGCTCGCCCTCGACATCACTAGGGTCGTCACGGCTGATCTTATAGTGCAATGCACCGCATACCGGGCACGCGTTCAAATCCTCATACTCACCGCGGTAGAGGATGCACTCATTAGGGCATGCATGTATCTTCTATACCTCTAACCCTAGAGGGCAGACAACCTTCTTTGCTTCGTATGTACTCTCAGGCAATTCGTTGTCCTTTGGAAGCATCTTCTTTAACATTATCAGCAACTTCCCAATCCCTTGTCAGATGCACCATTCTCTGCCTTCCAGTGCAGTAATTCCAGTGTGGTGCCCAGCTTTTTCTTGTCAGCTTCGCAATTCGGGTACAACAATTTCTTGTGATCCTCTAACATGCGATGCAACTTCTTCTTCTCCTTTTCATTTGCGCAGTTTCTCTTTGCATCGGCAATGGCCCGACCTAGATCATCAGCGGGCTCATCTAATGCCTCTTCTTTAGCTTCTTCCCGCATTGCCGGCTCAACTTCTTCCCCCATTGTTGTACCATCGTATTCAGGGAACCCATGGACAGGATAGCTGTCGTCGTCCTATTCTTCTTCATTGTCTTCCATCATAACGCCTCTTTCTCCCTGCTTGGTCCAAACATTATAGTGGGTCATGAAACCAGACTCAAATAGGTGGACGTGAATGGTTCTTGACTTAGAGTAATTCTGATCATTCTTACACCCGGCACATGAACAAGGCATAAAACCATCCGCCCGCTTGTTTGCCTCAGCCGCAAGCAGAAAAGTACCACACCATTATTGGTCATCGTACATCCATTGCCGGCTCATCTTCATCACACAGAACCGAATAGACCAAATTAATACAAGTTCGTACATAAAGTTCATACAACACTTATTCTCATAAAACAAACATACAAATAACTCTCTAGCTAAAGCATTTAAATGCAACAACAAATGCGATCAAGATGGCAACTAAGGTAACAATTGATCCAACAGCATAATGATACCAAGCCTCACTATCAATGTCATATTTTCTAATCTTTATAATCTTCAAGCGCATTTTCTCCATCTTGATCTTGTGATCATCGACGACATCGGCAACATGCAACTCCAATTCCATCTTACCCCCCTCAATTCTTTTCAATTTTCCTTTCAAATACTCATTTTCTCTTTCAACTAAATTTAACCTCTTGACAATAGGGTCGGTTGGAATTTCTGGTTCACAAACCTCCTAGATAAAAATATCTATGTCAACTTGATGGGAATAATTTTTCATAAACACAAAATGCAACAAATAGTTACAAAAGAGAATATACCACATCCGAATCATAACCCGGACGAGGGCCGACGGGGACGGATATCAAAACCATGGCACTATGTATAACAAACAACGTACGGGTAAGAGAATTATACAAGTAACTATATATCTAAATCACACAAACATGATGTTTTTATATAAAAAGATAAGAACAAGAGGATCACCACAAGGTGGTGCCGGTGATGGGACGGTGCGGGCGATCGACGGTGGTTAGGACAGAGACGGGAAGGCACTAAGTAAACCACACCTACATATGCAAACTAAGAGTTATTTTGACCTCAAATTGCATATAAATCAAATACTACCACACATAATTCCTCCCAAAATAAAACCCACAAATCACTATACTTATATAGCATTGCAAGACCTAATCTAGCAATGAGAGATGAAAGGACAAAGTTGCTAACCTTTGTGATCACTTGGATGGATGGGGTGCCTTCAAATCTTGGACAAATTTTGGCAAAAATGGAGATGAGCTCGAGCAAGAGGGGAAGAAAATAGAGAGGAGGGGAAAAACAGAGTGCTTCGGCTCGGGCTGGATGAAGCACTAAATATAGTGTGACCTTTAGTACCAGTTGGTTTTATGAACCGGGACTAAATGTTCATCTCTAGTCCCGGTTCGTGGCATGAACTAGTACTAAAGGTGCCGGTGGGGGCCCAGCCTGCCACCACGTCTTTAGTACTGGTTCGTGGCATGAACCGGTACTAAAGGTTCGCCAGGAACCAGTACTAATGAGCATCGCCCGCCTACACTACAAAAGAAGACACTTCCGTGATGATACGTGTTTGTCACAGTAGGTCATGTTTTCTATCATGCATGTACATCCATGATGATTTTACGACGGAATCAAGATAGTCATACCTGTTGAGGGAGTCCTGGATTAGGGGGTCTCCGGACAGCCGGACTATATCCATTGGCCGGACTGTTAGACTATGAAGATACAAGATTGAAGATTTCGTCTCGTGTCCGGATGGGACTCTACTTGGCGTGGAAGGCAATCTAGGCAATACGAATATGGATATCTCCTCCTTTTTAACCGACCTTGTGTAACCCTAACCCTCTCCGGTGTCTATATAAACCGAAGGGTTTTAGTCCGTAGGACAACAATCACAACATACAATCATGCCATAGGCTAGCTTCTAGGGTTTAGCCTCTCTGATCTCGAGGTAGATCTACTCTTGTACTACCCATATCATAAATATTAATCAAGCAGGACATAGGGTTTTACCTCCATCAAGAGGGCCCGAACCTGGGTAAAACATCGTGTCCCCTGCCTCCTGTTACCATCCAGCCTAGACGCACAGTTCGGGACCCCCTACCCGAGATCCGCCGGTTTTGACACCAACATTGGTGCTTTCATTGAGAGTTCCGCTGTGCCGTCGCCACCAGGAAGGATGTGTCATCCCGTCTTTAATGACGGCACTATTGCTGAGGGAGCTTTGGCTATAGGCCAAACTCTCCGGCTAGGTGGTTTTCTTATGACTGCCTGTTCAGCCACTGCACCGACGATGACTTCTTAGGTCATCGAAAGCAATCGTCACGTCAACTCGGAACTCGCCGAGCAGTTAGATCCAATGGAGCTCTCTTCCCTGAACGAGCTCTTGGATCGCATCGCCGCCCTGGGAGTCGCTACAGACTACGATCAGATTGGGCCTAAACCCGATCTGAGAGAGATCAACTCTCCCCAGGTCACCCATCACGTTGCAGTGATGGAGGAACAATGCAGCAACCCTTCATCTATCTTAAGGACTAGCTATGTCCGGATTCCCGATCCCTCCAAGCCGGATACCCGCGGAGGGAGGACGTCACTCAAGGCCTGAACCTAGAATCAGGCAGTGGGCTAGATTTATCGGAAAACATCCAAGAATCCAAACTTCTGAGTTCGGAAACTCCTTGGCCCCTAAGTCTCAGATTGGGTGAGGATTCGGATTCAATTCCACCCACCCACCCAAACATACGCGATCTATCCCAAATTGGGCAAGAGCCCGAAGAAACAGTACACCATTATTGGGCCAGATTCCTCCTGGTCATGAACAGGACAAAGGACTGCCGCGAGGAAGACGCAATTTCATTCTTCTGCAATAATTGCACGGACAAGGGAATCCTCAACGCCATAAGTCGTCGCGAAATTACACGCTTTGCTGACTTGGTGTCCATAGTACGAAAGTACTGTGCGATGGAAAGCGCCTAGAAAACCGAAATAAAATTTTGGGATAATCCGGCCCATAATACAAACCCAGTCCAAAATAAAAGGGTGCATTATCACAATACACCTGGGTTAACTACCAAAAAGCAAAAGCCCTCTACAGGGCAAGGAACCGTACTGGAGGGATGGCTCAACGGACCCTGCAAAATTCATAGTACATCGGATGCAATACCAACGCACAACCTTAGAGCATGTTGGATACTCCGGCAGGTGGCCAAAAGTGGTGAGGATCTACTCCTCCCAAATACCACAGAGCACCATCCTGTGGACAACAATACGGTGTTAACGGTCTTTGAGACCTTCGCGTCAAATAATAGACGCAAGTGAACACTCCGTGGCATGGCCGAAATCTGCCACATAGCAGAAATAAATCCTAGGAGTGACACGACTATTACCTTCAATGCCAGTGACGAACCTAAATTCCGAATAGCCCGAGCACCAGCCGCACTGGTCCTCAGTCCAATCGTGGACGACTTTCGACTCACCAAGGTACTCATGGACGGCGGCTGCAGATTAAAACTCATCTATGAGGAAACTCTTCAAAAGATGGAAATAGACTGGAGCCGCATTGAGCAAAGTAGCACAACCTTTAGAGGAATCATCCCCGGTCAGGAAGCACGCTGTGCTGGAAAAATCACACTAGACGTGGTATTCGGCACGCCGGATAATTATAGGTCCGAAGAAATTACATTCCAAGTGGCCCCGTTCAGCAGTGGATACCACGCTCTATTAGGGCGGGAGGCGTTTACAATCTTCTAAGCCATACCCCATTACGAGTACATGAAGCTCAAAATTCCCGGGCCCAACGAAATCATCACACTTGCTAGTGATCCGGACATAGCACTCCGCGCCGAAAATAAGACAACTGCACTGGCCCTTGAGGCACTATCCGAAGCCCTAGCGGCCGAGGAACTAATTGCGCTGCGCTCCACGGTGAACAGGGACGACGTGATACTCAATAAAAGATCCAAGTCCACCTCCTTTAAACCGGCGGACGAAATAGTCAAATTCCAAGTCCATCCAACGGACCCTACAAAAATAGCTTCCATCGGGGCACAATTAAACCCTGATGTCGACGCCGCACTGCGAGAGTTCCTACGCGAGAACTGGGACATTTTTGCCTGGCACCCTTCAGACATGCCAGGAATCCCACGCAGGCTGGCTGAGCACAGCCTAAATATCCTAAAAGGATTCAAGCCAGTCAAGCAGGCTCTTCGACGTTTCTCCGAACCTAAGAGACAAGCCATGGGAGAGGAGCTAGCCAAGCTATTGGAGGCTGGATTTATCAGAGACATAAAACATCCGGACTGGCTAGCAAACCTGGTGATGGTACCAAAGAAGGACAAATCCTGGCGCTTGTGCGTCGATTTTAAGGACCTTAACAAGGCCTGCCCAAAGGATCCCTTCCCCCTCCCCCGCATCGATCAAATCATCGATGCTACCGCAGGACACAATTCATTGTGTTTCCTCGACGCATACTCCGGCTACCATCAAATTAAAATGGCAGAGCCAGACCAAGCCGCAACGACATTCATCACACCATACGGCCCATTCTGCTTCAACACAATCCCCTTCGGGCTCGAAAACGCCGGCGCAACATATCAGCACATGATTTAGACATGTCTGGCAAACCAGATCGACAAAACAGTGGAGGCATACGTAGATGACGTGGTCGTTAAAAACAAGCATGTCGAAACTCTAGTAGACGATTTGAGGCTCACATTCGACAACCTCCGAACATATGACATCAAGCTCAATCCAGAAAAATGCGTTTTCGGCGTACCAGCCGGAAAGCTCCTGGGATTCATTGTCTCCAGTAGAGGTATTGAAGCTAATCCGGCCAAAATCCGAGCGTTGTCACAGTTGGCTACCCCAACAGACCTCAAACAAATACAAAAATTGACTGGATGCGTGGCGGCTCTAAGCTGCTTTATCTCCCGCTTGGGAGAAAAGGCATTACCCCTTTATCGCCTCCTCCGGCGCACCGAACACTTCGAGTGGACGGATGCCGCCACGGCCGGACTCAACGAAATAAAAGCCATATTGGCAACAAACCCAGTCCTGGCTGCGCCAAAAATTGGCGAACCAATGCTATTATACATTGCGGCAACTCATCAAGTCGTAAGCGCAGTGCTCGTCGTCGAGCGAGAAGTGGACGGACACAAATTCCCCCTTCAAAAGCCGGTTTACTATGTGTCCACTATCCTTACTCCATGCAAATCACGGTACCCGCATTATCAAAAGATAGCGTACGCGCTATTTATGGCATCCCGGAAGCTGCGACACTACTTTCAAGAGTGTTCGATAATGGTAGCCTCGGAAGTACCACTTAACGATATTATAAACAACCACGACACGATGGGCCGGATTGCCAAATGGGCCATTGAGCTCCTCCCGTTCGACATAACTTACAAGCCACGACGAGCTATTAAGTCGCAAGTTTTGGCCGACTTCGTCGCTGAATGGACGGAAGCCGAACTCCCTAAAGAGTACGACACATATTCAAACTGGATCATGCACTTCGACGGCTCCAAAATGTTGGCTGGTCTGGGGGCTGGCATTGTTTTAACGTCCCCAACAGGAGACACCGTTCAATACGTACTACAGATAATGTATACGGACTGCAACAACGCACCCGAATATGAGGCCCTCCTACATGGTCTCCGGATGGCAGTATCCATGGGCATTCAACGCCTAGAGGTGCGCGGGGATTCGAACCTCGCGATATCCCAAATAAATGGAGACTTTGATGCCAAGGATCCGAAAATGGCAGCTTATCACAATGCTGTCCTAAAAATGTCAGCTCGGTTCGAGGGGCTCGAATTTCACCATGTGGCTCGGGAAAACAATCAGGCGGCGGATATCCTCGCCCGCATCGGCGCAAAACGCGACGCGGTCCCTCCCAACATATTTCTGGAAAGGCTCTTCAAGCCATCCGTAGCATGGGAAGGGGACACCGGTAACAACAGCCCGGACCCGGTCAAAATACCCGATACCGAACTCTCTGACACAATCGGAGGCTCCGCCACCGAAATAACACATTCAGCCCACGAAATAATGGCCATTATTGCCCCGTGGACAGAACCATTCCTGGCCTACCTAACTAGACAGGAACTTCCGGAGGACCAAAATGAGGCACACTGCATAGTGCGGCGATCCAAGGCCTACAGGGTCCATGAGGGAGAATTGTACAAAAAAAGCGCTACCGGAGTCCTTCAAAGGTGCATCTCCAAAGAGGAAGGGCTGAACCTTTTGGCAGAAATTCACGCCGGACTCGGCGGTCATCATGCCGCAGCCCGGGCTCTTGTAAGCAAGGCCTTCCGTACAGGATTCTATTGGCCAATGGCCCGGGCAGATGCACAGGACTTGGTCCAACATTGCGCCGGTTGTCAGCTCTTTGCAAATCAAAGCCACATGCCACCCACCGCCCTCCAAACAATCCCCATTACATGGCCCTTCGCGGTCTGGGGGCTTGACATGGTTGGACCCCTTAAAGGGGGAACCCACAAGAAAAAATACTTATTGGTCATGGTGGATAAATTCACCAAATGGATAGGGGCTAAACCGGTTAAAACAACCGAATCCGGACCGGTGATAGATTTCATATCCGGGGTTGTACACCGTTACGGCGTCCCCCACAGCATCATCACTGATAACGGCACGAACTTCATGGCCGACGAGGTAAAACTCTGGTGCAGCAAAATGGGCATCAAGCTCGATTATGCTTCAGTCTATCGCCCACAAACCAACGGTCAAGTCGAACGAATGGTCTTATAATCAGCGGCATTAAACCCAGATTAGTGCGCTCCTTAACGGAGTCTGACACACATTGGGTAGAGGAGCTCGACTCCGTACTCTGGGGGCTGCGGACCACGCCGAATCGTAGTACCGGATATACACCATTTTTATGGTGTACGGCGCAGAGGCAGTCCTGCCCTGTGACATAATTCATGACTCACCTCGAGTGCGCATGTACGAAGAAAGAGAAGCCGAGCTCGATCGGCAGGATAGTCTGGACACCTTGGAGGAAGAGCGCGACGTAGCCAAAGCCCATTCCGCATTTTACCAGCAACAGGCTCGCAGATACCAAAGCAGAGAAGTACGGGCCAAAACTTATAACATTGGCGAACTAGTTCTACGACTGCCGGATAAGAAAAAGAACAAGCTCAAGCCCAAATGGGAAGGTCCCTTCATTATCGACCAAGTTCTGACCGGTGGAGCGTACCGACTGTGGGATGCATCGACTAGTCGACTCGAGCCGAACCCATGGAACGCTGCCAGGCTTCGAAGATTCTACGCCTAGCACCGAACTTTATGTTAGTCCCCTCCCTTTGTCCATTTTCTGCATATGCATCATATGTCTTATTTCCCTTTCTTTCTTTTATTTCTCTAGGCCTTCAAGGGTCGCCTTGTGCCTCACTCATACATTACAGATGCGCTAGCCGCACTCTTCATACCTGGGGGCTTCTTTCACAGAAGCTTAAATTATTTACCTGGGCCTCACGCCCAACATATGTGTTATACTTCCGCATGTACATTTTTTCACCATTATATGCATCGATATGACTTAAGTTTTGGCCAAGCTGGGTTGCCTGGCTCTTGTATTTATGCCCTACGTTCCCGTTAATTCGGCTAGGGCATAAGGGGAGCACCTCTGCGATTGTTACCGCCGGGTCAGCCGGACGTGTACCTCAGGCTGGGTGAAGCCGAAAGCTAGCATTCTTAAGGGAATATTCGGTTGGTGAACAAAAGATGACTTTTCTTTATTATCCATATTTGCCCCCAGATGCTTTTTCTGCGCTTCTTGTCGCAGTCCGGACATGCACTTTAGGGCATGCTTACCCAGGGAAAGGAACCCTTAAAGGAACTATTCTTCCTGGAAGATGTTTCTTACTACCCATGTAATATAACATAACTAGTTGGGCACTTGTCCGATAAAGCACTAATGACCCCTACGCCTGGTCTCCATGCATGCCCCGGTTCTTACATAACCGAGAGGGTATTCGGATACACTCCGGACCGTCGGGTCCCGAGGTCGAAGCAAAAAGGTCCGCCACGACAAACGATCTACAATCCGGCTAGAAGGCATTATACATGTCACTTTAAAATTACATAGTCAAATTTGACTGGTTGAATTCCTCTTCAATACCATCCAATAGCCTGTCTAGTCTACAGTCCTGTTGGGAATACTTTGCGGCCAATTCTACTTGGCCGTACACTAAGCTCACAGGGATCTCCTTCCCATCGGGCCCCACAGGTCCAACTTCGGCCATATGGTTCGGGTCAGCCTTCGTGTACCGTGTCTTCACCATTACCCAGGATTTCCCTAGCGCCCTGACGGCAGGCCGATATCTTCCATAAACAGAAGAGCCGCCACGCTCCCTTTAGCTTTTCTGCAAGCTCTCCAAGGCCTTCGGGTATGGAGACGGATGGCCACAAGGCCTGGGCGACGCCTTGCATCACCTGCCGAACTCGTTCGTGCAGCTGTGAGAGCTCGGGAAGAAGGTCACCCGTTGAACTGGGCATTTCCTTGGCAGGACGACCTGTTAGCATACCTACAGACATAACTCTGTCAGCCAGCTTCCTCGCCAAACTCCTTTTCAAAGTTTGTTCAAGCACTTACTAAATATGCTGCATCGAAGCCGCCGATTTTCCTTAACAGAGTCCGACAGTTGGGCACGAACATCTTGTAGTTCCACGCCTAGCTTGGTGTTGGCATCTAGGAGATCATTTTTCTCCTGCCTCACCCTCATAAGCACGCTCTCACCGGCCTTCAGCTAGCGTAGGAGCTGTTGCTTATCCGGATTTACTCCAGTGTCATCTACAATTTTATCGTCAGATCTACATATACACCGCATTCTATATGATACTTATCATTCGAAGGATATGTTACCAGAGGGGGTCTCTTTGGGCTCCCCTGCTGCGGCCAGTGCGGCCTGAAGTTGGGCTTTGCACTCTTCCAGCTCCTGGGACACTTGAGCATTCTTTTCTGTAAGAACCTGCGTAACAAATGATCCTTAAATCAGTTATCCTAACTGTTTCAAGTCTCAGGGGCTACTGATACATATAATCACCAAATTTTCTCACCCGTATGTCTTTTACATACTGCTCCGTGGCTTTGGCTGGACCATTTTGAGCGGCACGGAGGTGCGCGTCTCCCGAGTTGAAGGCATGCAATGCCTCTTGGGAGAAACAAGCGTCACGAAGAACAGTCCGGCGACGCCTATGGTTCATTGCACTTTCCACCTCAGAATTGGTGGCGGACAGTTTATCCGCATCCTCTGTCGGAGGAGCACTCGGCGCACGCCTCGTGTTCATTCCCGCCTCCGAATCCGGCCTTGGAGCCTGGCTTGTGGAGGCGCGATTGGTAGCCTCTGCGGGTTAGTCCAGCGAGCGCTCTTTTTCCTGAAAACAAGGCATGGGCATTAATATGCCTCTGAGAATAATGTCTTGCAATAAAGACGGCGCGCCATACCGCTGCGCCAGTGTCTCAATCCGAACTGCGGGTCTTTTCAGCCTGCCTGGCCTCGCGGCCCCTTGTTGGCCAGTCACCGCAGGCTCGGCCTTCTGCCTCGAGGACCTCCCCTGCAAAACACGGCTGTTATACGGGAATCAAAAACACGCAAGGATGGATCCCTTTTTGAAGTGCTGGGACTTCGGTCTCAGTCACCTGTGAGGCTGGAAGTAGCCCAGGGTAATCGGTTGTAATGGCCACCAAAGCATTATCATTGCTCAATTGGTAAAACACCCCATCGATCAGCTCCACAGATACGTCTGGATCCTCCTGGGAGGCCGGGTCGAGGGACCGTCCAGGGTCCTCGGGTTGTGGAGGGGGGTTGTTTATCTCCCTTACAGCCTGGCACAGTTCCTGCGTGGAAATCGCTAGACTGAATACTTAACTACGGAAATATGAAACGGATGGGCGAGAAAAAGTCTCCGCTTACACAGCTCGGAGGATTGTACATAGAAAATCCGCCCTGCGGGTTGACACAAAGGAATTCCTCCTCTTCTCCCTTGTACAAAGTGGATAAGATCTTTATTAGATCAGCAACCGATCCCGGCCCTTTACGGCCGTAGCGAGTGGCGTCATCCTCCCTGTTGAAATCCCACATGGGGTGGCCTCTATAGTGAAGCGGCTGCACCCCCCGCATGATACATATGGCCATGACCTTGATCATGGTCAATCCGGATCGAGCTAAAAAACTTATCCGGCTCATCAGGTAAAGAACGTCCCTGTCATCTTCCTCCAGGGAGCTCCGTGGACGCCAGCTCCGGTGCTTCTTCAAAGGGGCGTTGTCGAACTCAGGAAGGCCGACACGAATAGGATCTGGGAGGGGGACGTCTTCTATATAAAACCATTCTGAAGGCCAGTCTCCAGACGTCTTCTTTGGGGTTCCGGACAAGTATCCGGTCCCGGCAATACGCCACACTTCGGCTCCGCCCACTTGATATATTGACCCCTTCTGAGAACGGGGCACAAGGCAGAACAACTTCTTCCACAGGGCAAAATGAGCCTCACAGCCCAAAAATAACTCGCAAAGGGCTACGAATCCCGCGATATGCAGCATGGAGGCAGGCGTAAGGTTGTGCAATTGGAGACCGTAGAACTCCAGGAGCCCCCGGAGAAACGGATGAATTGGGAATCCGAGCCCTCTTACCAAATAAGGGACAAGGCATACCCGCTCTCCCTTGGAGGGATTGGGAAGGCTCTCCGCTTGCTCTCCGCCATTATAGGTGGCAAGCCCGGCTCGAACCGGGACCAGGTACGCTGGGGGAAGAAATCCCTTGGTCTGAAGCATCACTAATTTGTTGTGCGGGACGGAACATCTCTTTCAATCCCCAGGCTTGGAGCTGGGGGAGCGAGAGGAGGAGCTGCGTCGACCGGCCATGATGGAATGGATCTCTGTCGGGTGCGCTCCGATGAAGGCTCGCCAAGGGAGGATGGTGTGATTTGGATCTGAATCCTCATATTTTTAATAGGCGGCTCATTTACACAGCTAGGGGGTAAATGTGAAAACACCCTGGCTCTTAACATTCGCTCGACACATGGAAAGTGGCCTTTATTGGGCGTGGAAGCCAAGGAGTGCAACATTCACAAGAGACCGGACACTATTTCAACAGGTACACAGAATTTGGAGAGGAACCCGCCTTGCAATGCCGAAGACAATACTGCGCGCCGGACTCATCGTCATTGAAGCCTGGTTCCGGGGGCTACTGAGGGAGTCCTGGATTAGGGGGTCTCTGGACAGCCGGACTATATCCATTGGCCGGACTGTTAGACTATGAAGATACAAGATTGAAGATTTCGTCTCGTGTCCGGATGGGACTCTACTTGGCGTGGAAGGCAAGCTAGGCAATACGAATATGGATACGTCCTTTGTAACCGACCTTGTGTAACCCAAACCCTCTCCGGTGTCTATATAAACCGAAGGGTTTTAGTCCGTAGGACAACAATCACAACATACAATCATACCATAGGCTAGCTTCTAGGGTTTAGCCTCTCTGATCTCGTGGTAGATCTACTCTTGTACTACCCATATCATCAATATTAATCAAGCAGGACGTAGGGTTTTACCTCCATCAAGAGGGCCCGAACCTGGGTAAAACATCGTGTCCCCTGCCTCCTGTTACCATCCAGCCTAGACGCACAGTTCGGGACCCCCTACCCGAGATCCGCCGGTTTTGACACCGACACCTGTGCTGTCGTTGAAGTGTTCCATGACATTACCAAAATTATCATCAGGGAAGTGTTCACTTCCGTGACGATAAATCGTGCGTCATAGAAGTGCTTTCGTCAAGGGTGACCGACACGTGGCATCCATCGTAACAGGTCGCCGTTAAGCTACCGGGTCCGGTTTTGGATCCGGTAACCCGTTAACAGCCCGGACCAATGAGGATTCTCCACGTGTAAAATTGTCATTGGCCAGAGGAAACACGTGTTGGCTCACCGTTGGGACAGATGTCATCCAATCATTGGACACGAGGCGCCTAGGATACGTCGACACGTGGCACAGCCCTACAGAGGCCCATTCCGGTGAAAAGGCCGGCCCAGCTAAAGGCCCACCATGTTTTTTCAGACACTAGTGGGCTGGCCCGTTAATAGCCTGCCATGTTTTGGGTCAAATTGAGGCCCATACCAGATCAGGCCCATTCACAGCCTGCCGTGTTTTGGGCCAAATTATGGCCCATATCGGAGCTGGCCCATTAACAGGCCACTATTCTTCTGGGCCCATTCTAAGACAGGTTTGTATTTCAGCCTATTAAATGCCCGGTAATAGTTTCGGCCTATTCGCGGCCCATGGTGCATCTGGGACGTTGTCAGTCCGGCTTAACTTTAGGCCATTTAACGGCCCATGCAGAAACTCGGCTATTTCTTGTCCGAAGTAACTTTAGGCCTCTTAACGGCCCGTAGTCTTCGTGGATAAATTTCAACCCAACTGGCCTATCGGGCTGTTAATGGCTCGTGTAATAGTTGAGCCTAATTACAGCCCACGTTGAATCCGGCCTGCTTACAGCCCATCTGATAATGGCCCATGACACTTTTAGGCCTATGGCCCTAATACGTCTGTGACGTATCTACTTTTCCAAACACTGCTGCCCTTGTTTTGGACTCTAATTTGCATGATTTGAATGGAACTAACCCGGACTGACGCTGTTTTCAGCAGAATTGCCATGGTGTTATTTTTTTGCAGAAATAAAAGTTCTCGGAATGACCTGAAATTCAACGGAGATTATTTTTGGAATATATAAAAAATACTGGCGAAAAGATCCACGTCAGGGGGCCCACACCCTGTCCACGAGGGTGGGGGCACGCCCCCTGCCTCGTGGGCCCCCTGACGCTGCACCGACCTCAACTCCAACTCCATATATTCACTTTCGTGGAGAAAAAAATCGGAGAGAAGGATTCATCGCGTTTTACGTGGAGCCACCGCCAAGCCCTAAACTCTCTCGGGAGGGCTGATCTGGAGTTCGTTCTGGGCTCCGGAGAGGGCAATCCTTTAACATCATCATCATCAACCTTCCTTTATCACCAATTTCATGATGCTCACCGCCATGCGTGAGTAATTCCATCGTAGGCTTGCTGGACGGTGATGGGTTGGATGAGATTTATGATCTAATCGAGTTGGTTTTGTTAGGGTTTGATCCCTAGTATCCACTATGTTGTGAGATTGATGTTGCTATGACTTTGCTATGCTTAATGCTTGTCACTAGGGCCTGAGTGCCATGATTTCAGATCTGAACCTATTATGTTTTCATGAATATATGTGAGTTCTTGATCCTATCTTGCAAGTTTATAGTCACCTATTATGTGTTATGATCCGTTAACCCTGAAGTGACAATAATCGGGATACTTACCGGTGATGACCGTAGTTTGAGGAGTTCATGTATTCACTATGTGTTGATGCTTTGGTCTGGTACTCTATTAAAAGGAGGCCTTAATATCCCTTAGTTTCCAATAGGACCCTGCTGCCACGTGAGGGTAGGACAAAAGATGTCATGCAAGTTCTTTTCCATAAGCACGTATGACTATATTTGGAATACATGCCTACATTACATCAATGAACTGGAGCTAGTTCTGTGTCACCCTATGTTATAACTGTTGCATGATTGATCGCATCCAACATAATTATCCATCACCGATCCAATGCCCACGAGCTTTTCATATATTGTTCTTTGCTTATTTACTTTTCCGTTGCTGCTGTTACGATCACTATAAAACTAAAAATGCTTCCGTTACTTTCGCCACCGTTAACACTACTATCATATTACTTTGCTACTAAATACTTTGCTGCAGATATTAAGTTTCCAGGTGTGGTTGAATTGACAACTCAGCTGCTAATACTTGAGAATATTCTTTGGCTCCCCTTGTGTTGAATCAATAAATTTGGGTTGAATACTCTACCCTCGAAAACTATTGCGATCCCCTATACTTGTGGGTTATCAAGACTATTTTCTGGCGCCATTGCCGGGGAGCATAGCTCTATTCTTTGAGTCACTTGGGATTTATATCTGCTTATCAGTATGAAGAATTTGAAAGATCAAAGAACCAAGATTTTTCCCTCAACTACGATGGGAGGTAAGGAACTGCCATCTAGCTCTGCACTTGATTCACCTTCTGTTTTGAGTAAACTTGTGACACCTACACCTGCTATTCATTCTGATATGTCGCATGTTATAGATGATTCCACTTCCGCTATGCATGATACTTATGATGAAACTACTACTATGCTTGATACTACTGTGCCACCAGGTGAATTTCTTGATGAACAACTGGCTAGGGCTAGAGAGAATGAAATTATTGAAACTCATAATATTGATGAAAGTGATGATGAAGATTCTCCCCCTAGATATGAATTGCCTATTGTGCCTGAGGGTTATGTCATGGATGAAGAAACTGCTAGAGACTTCTTAGCTTGCAATGATAGATCTGATCTTAAGAAATTATTACCTAAGCTGAAAGAAAAGTCTTTGAATGCTAGAATGAAATATGACTCTGCTTTTGCTACTTCACTATCTTTATTACTGATAAGGATTATGATTTCTCTCTCAATCCTGAGTTAATAACTTTGGTTGAATCTGATCCTTTTTATGGCTATGAATCTGAAACTGTTGTGGCACATCTTACCAAATTAAATGATATAGCCACCCTATTCACTAATGATGAGAAAACTCGCTATTACTTTATCCTTAAGTTGTTTCCGTTCTCATTAAAGGGTGATGCTAAAACATGGTTTAATTTTCTTTATCCTGGTTCTGTGCGTAGTCCCCAGGATATGATTTATTACTTCTCTGCTAAATATTTCCCCGCTCATAAGAAACAAGCTGCTTTAAGGGAAATATATAATTTTGTGCAAATTGAAGAAGAGAGTCTCCCACAAGCTTGGGGGAGGCTTCTCTGATTACTTAATGCTTTCCGGGTCATCCTCTCAAGAAAAATGAAATACTTGATATCTTTTATAATGGACTAACCGATGCTTCCAGAGATTACCTGGATAGTTGTGCTGGTTGTGTTTTCAGGGAAAGAACTGTTGATCAAGCTGAATTGCTATTGAATAATATGTTGACTAATTAAAATAATTGGACACTTCCTAAACCAACTCCTAAGCCAGCTCCGAAGAAAAGGGGTATTCTATTTCTCAGTCCTAAAGATATGCAAGAGGCAAAGAAATCTGTGAAAGAAAAAGGTATTAAAGCTTAAGATGTTAAGAATTTAACGCCTATTGAAGAAATACATGGTCTCGATAACCCAACACAGGTAGTAAAGGTAAATTCTCTCTATAGATTTTATAAATGTGAAATCCCATTTACTAAGTTCGCTAGCCAATGGTTGGATGAGTTTGATGACTTTATGGTTAAACAAGAAAACTTCAATGCTTATGTTGGTAGACAATTGAAACACAATGCTGATATGCTTGAACACTTGAGTGATTATATGGCTAGTGTTAAACGTGAACTTAAACTTATTAGTAAACATGCTTCTATGGTTACCACTCAAGTAGAACAAGTACTTAAAGCTCAGAATGATTTGCTCAATGGATTAAATAATAAGAAGAACGATAATGATGTTAGAGTTATGATTAGAGGGGGTAAAATGACTCAGGAACCTTTGTATCCTGAGGGCCACCCTAAGAGAATTGAGCAAGATTGTCAGAGAACTAATGTAGATGCACCTAGTCCTTCTAAGAGGAAGAAAAGGAAAAATGATAGGACTTTGCATGCTTCTGGTGAACCTGTTGTTGACACACATGAGAATCCCAATGGTATTTCTATTTCTGATGCTGAAACACAATCTGGTAATGAACATGAACCTAGTGATAATGTTAATGATGATGTTCATGTTGATGCTCAACCTAGCAATGATAATGATGTAGAGATTGAACCTGCTATTGATCTTGATAACCCACAATCAAAGAATCAACGTTATGATAAGAGAGACTTTGTTGCTAGGAAGCACGGTAAAGAAAGAGAACCATGGGTTCAGAAACCCATGCCCTTTCCTCCTAAACCATCCAAGAAAAAGGATGATGAAGATTTTTTGCTTAAATGATTAGACCTATCTTTTTGCGTATGCATTTGACTGATATGCTTAAAATGAACCCTTATGCTAAATACATGAAGGATATTGTTACAAATAAAAGAAAGATACCGGAAGCTGAAATTTCCACCATGCTTGCTAATTACACTTTTAAGGGTGGAATACCAAAGAAACTTGGAGATACGGGAGTACCAACTAAACCATGCTCCATTAAAAGAAACTATGTTAAAACTGCTTTATGTGATATTGGAGCCAGTGTTAGTATTATGCCTCTCTCTTTATATCGTAGACTTGATTTGAATAAGTTGACACCTACAGAAATATCTTTGCAAATGGCTGATAAATCAACTGCTATACCTGTCGGTATTTGTGAGGATGTGCCTGTTGTGGTTGCAAACGTTACTATTTTAACAGACTTTGTTATTCTTGATATTCTCGAGGACGATAGTATGTCGATTATCCTTGGTAGACCCTTTTTGAATACTGCAGGGGCTGCTATTGATTGCAACAAAGGCAATGTAACTTTTCGTGTTAATGGTAATGAGCATACGGTACACTTTCCGAAGAAACAACCTCAAGTCCACAGTATCATTTCTATTGGAAAATTTTCAACAATCACTATTGGAGGTTTTGAATTTCCTCTTCCTACTGTCAAGAAGAAATATGATATTCTTATTGTTGGGGACATGCATATTGTCAGTGTCAAAACCGACGGATCTCGGGTAGGGGGTCCCGAACTGTGCGTCTAGGCCAGATGGTAACAGGAGGCAAGGGACACGAAGTTTTACCCAGGTTCGGGCCCTCTTGATGGAGGTAAAACCCTACGTCCTGCTTGATTAATATTGATGATATGGGTAGTACAAGAGTAGATCTACCACGAGATCGGAGAGGCTAAACCCTAGAAGCTATCCTATGGTATGATTGTTGTTCTATTTGTTGTCCTACGGACTAAAACCCTTCGGTTTATATAGACACCGGAGAGGGTTAGGGTTACACAAAGTCGGTTACAATGGTAGGAGATCCACATATCAGTATCGCCAAGCTTTCCTTCCACGCCAAGGAAAGTCCCTCCCAGACACGGGACGAAGTCTTCAATCTTGTATCTTCATAGTCCAGGAGTCCGGCTGAAGGTATAGTCCGGCCATCCGCACACCCCCTAATCCAGGACTCCCACAGTAGCCCCTGAACTAGGCTTCAATGACGACGAGTCCGGCGCGCAGATTGTCTTCGGCATTGCAAGGCGGGTTCCTCCTCCAAGTACTTCATAGAAGATTTTGAACACAAAGATAGTGTCCGGCTCTGCAAAATAAGTTTCCACATATTGCCATAGAGAGAATAATATTTACACAAATCTAATCTGCTGACGTATTCCATAGTGTGACATCGCACCACGGCCAAGCCTTTATTCGAATCGTTTTATTGTCCCACCTTAGCATGTCATGCGAGGCGGTTTCCTTGGCACGTCTCGTCGAAGCAGAGATCGTGTCCCCTTATTCCGGGATTCTCATCAATACGGGCGTGGGTAACCCAACTGCGCCATTGATTACGGCGCTTGGAGATAAGCGAGTTTTACCAGGCTGGTGGGGACACGTAGTTGCGTCCACCCATATAAGGGGATAAGGATCCACCTTTTCACCTACGCCTTCTTCCTCCTTTGCCTATCCATTTTCGCGCACTCGAGCTCCAGCGCCCAAGTCCGCACTCCCCACCTCAACCTTCTCCAGCCATGTCCGGAGCGGGAGGCAAGTGGATTGTCTCCTCCGTCACGGAGGGACACATCAAAAAACTGAGGAAGGCCGGATAGTTGTCTAACGGCATCGCGTACCGGCTTCCCTAAGAGGGGCAGCTCCTCCCCACCCCAAGGCCCCATGAGAGGGTAGTGTTCCTTCCCCACTTACTCCGTGGACTGGGCTTTCCTATCCACCCATTCGTCCGGGGACTCATGTTCTACTACGGCCTGGATTTCCATGATCTGGCCCCGAACTTCATCCTCAACATCTCGGTGTTTATCGTCGTCTGCGAGGCTTTCCTCCACATCCGCCCCCATTCCGGCCTATGGCTCAAGACTTCCAATGTCAAGCCGAAGGTGGTGCGCGGCAACCAGGCGGAGTGCAGAGGTGCCATGGTGGGCAAGATGCCCAACATCTTATGGCTCGAGGGCTCCTTTGTGGAGACCCTGAAGGGGTGGCAATCGGGGTGGTTTTACATCACCGAGCCGCATGACCCTGAGTGGGTCGCAGCCCCCGAGTTCCGGTCCGGACCCCCAACACGGCTCACGTCCTGGAAAGAGACGGGCCTGTCGTGGGGCAGCAAAGGAGAGGTGACTGGACTACAAACATGCATCCAAACCCTGGTGAACAAGCAGCTCAAGCTTGTCAACGTAGTCCAGGTTATCCTCATCCGCCGGATCCTCCCGTGTCAACAATGGGCCTTCAATCTGTGGGAGTTCAACCCGGCGCAGCACCGAACACTGAGCAGGCTCTTCGACACGACGTACGAAGATGCCTGGAAGGTGCTTTTCAAGGGCGCCGAGGCTCCCGCATCCGCTACCGAGGATCGCGGATTCAGCGCGCAACGTCAAGCTAGCATGGTAAGTTGTTTGTACCTTTTACAGGGTATTAGTTTTTCATAGTTTAACTCTATGCGGGATCTAAGCTCCCTTAGCTTTGACAAGATTGGCTGGCGAAGTCCGGATAGATCGACTGTCCGACTCCTTTGCCCGAAGACCCAGCCGATGCCCGCTTGGCGAAGCTGCTGGTTCCGGCACCCTATGTGGTGCCGGAGAAGAAGGCCACGAAGAAGGCCACGAGGACTCGAAAAAGTGCCCGACGCCAGGAGGTGTCGGGTTCATCATCCGACGGCTCCAAGGCGCATTCCTCCCGTGAAGATGAGGAGGAGGAAGAAGAGACCTCTCCCCCTCTAGTGGGGGAGAGAAGAAAAGGAAGGCCGCCCTCACTGGGGAGGCCGAAGGGTCCAAGAAGGGGAAAACCCTTCCTCCGGACTACTCCACCAACACCGACGACGGCTGAGAGGAGTGGCCACTCAGGGCCAAGCCCCTGGTGAAATCATAAGTATCCGGATACCAGAGTAATTCATAGTATTCCTTTATTGCACAGCTTTCCCTTATGTCGAATATGATTATGCAGCCCACCCAAAGCCGGCTCGACGCATCGTCGAGCGGTTCACTGGACTCGTCGGATGTGAATTCGCTTCCGACGGCTACCTCCCCCCGCCCTACGGACGACGCCGAAGTGTTGTCCCAACAGGTTCCAAGCCAGGAGGACGTGGTCCTGGAGGCACCGCAAGGCGACCTCCCGGACTCCAGGAGTAAAGGGGATAAAACCCCCCAGGGCTCCAAGTCCGGCTCTAGGCCGGACACCGCTCCGGAACCTTCAAAGGTTCCAGAATCTGGCGGGCGACCTCCTTCCAAGAGGAGCAAGCCCACCGTGCCGGTGACCCCCGTCCAACCGGAGGCGCCGGACAATCTGTTGGAGGTGCTCAAAGGCGCCTCCATCAACGAGGAGCACCGCACCATTATGAGTGTGGTGGTCCAGAAGGTTCAGTCCGCCAAGAGCGGACTGACTGAAGCTTGTGCTAGTCTTTTAACAGGCTTTGAGGTAAGTAAAGAATGTGTAAATAATATTACCGCATAGACAGTAGCCCCTGACACTCTGTTTGGCATTCGGGAAGAAAAGCCGAATAGAGGATCAAGTAAAATTCGCAGGAGTCTAACAAAAAGGTGTCAATATGCATATGCAGGCTTCTCTGCTGGCGTCCGCCGCACTGACTGCGGAAGTGGACACGCTAAAGCAGAACCTCGAGCAGTCCGAGCAAGAGCTTGGGCGTGCCAAGAAGCAGCTCGAGGACAAGGAAGGTAAGAAATACCTTGTTTAAATATATATAAAAAAGTGCAATTGCAAAAAATGACAGGATTATCGTGGCTATTGTAGGGGCCACGTCTGAGGTGGCGACCGTTAAGCAAGCGCTGTTCGAGGCCGAGAAGAGGGCGGCCACGGAGTGCACTGAGCGGGAGAAGTATGAGGTCCAGGTTGGCAAGGTGCGGCAAGAGCTCCAGGCTCTCATGAAAAAACATGAGAGTTTGGAGCTTGACTCAAAGACGCGAGCGTCCGAGCTCGCGGTGGCTATGGAAAATGCCAAGTCTTCCAAGGCCGAATCCCAGAAGACCCTCCAGGAGTTGGATGCGGTGAAAAAGATAGCGGCGGGTAAGAAATTCTTTATGCAAAGCAAACACATAAACGTGAGTTACTTGTTACTTACCCGAATCCGGATCTCTCCAGGAGCATTCGTAGATCTTCCCCGTAGCGTGTCCAATGCCGCCGCATTCTATCGAGCCGAGGAGGGCAGCTTGACAGAGAAGGTGTTCTGGTCTCAGTATGCTGAGGCCGGACACCCCGTGCCCCTGAGCGACCAGCTGAAGCAACTGGTCGAGCTCCACAAGGCGGACGAACAGGCCATGAAGGGCCTCATAGTTCGGCTGTGGCCTGGAGAGGCTCTGCCCGGGAGCTATTTCGGGCTGGTGCGGCGGCTGGTGGGGGCCTGTCCAAGGCTCGAAGTCGTCAAGCGCTCCGTCTGCATTGAAGGTGCCCGTAGGGCCCTTGCCCATGCTAAGGTGCACTGGGGCAAGCTGGATGCTGAGAAGCTTGTGAAGGACGGGCCACCGCCGGGGAAAGAGCATCGCAAGCCGAAGAATTATTATAAGGATGTTCTGAAGGGTGCCCGCCTTATGGCGGATGAATGTTCCAGGGATGTAATTTTTGAGTAAAACTCGCTCGTTTTGTCCTGTGCGCTGAAAACTTGTTCATATGCGCTAAGCAATGCTGTTGGAATTTAAAATATTACCTTCTGTGCGGTTGTTTATCAATTCTGAGAGATGGCGAGTCGTCGGCTTCTGCCCCCGTGCCGCTAGTGATGGGTGTTCGGGGATAAACCTGAGCGCTCTTTTTCCCATGTTTGGGTCCTTCGAGGGAGGCGCTCAGCACAACGAACAAGGCAATCGGACTGTAATGCGTGAACACTCTCACTTAGCCATAGAATTCTATAATTTTAAATTTCGGCGAAGCCCCTGGTATTCGGAGGACCGAGTTTGGGGCGCTATCCATGCCTTGGCCGGACAGACCCGACTCCTCGCTCTAAGCAGCATAAGTCTTTATGGACTCGAAAAACCTCTCGAACAGCGACCAGCTCTCGCTTCATCATGACAGTCAGTTTTAGCTTTCTCTACTGAGGTGCTCGACCCAGTTCAACTGGGGCACAATCGCAGTAGTTCTCTTAGTGCTACCTTAGCCGACATAGCGGAACGTAAGGCACCAAAACATAGGAGCCGAGCAAACCCAACTATTGACCCAAGACATGATTCAGAGCCGATGCATATAATGCTATAAGTTCGGGGTGCCGCACTTGTTAAAGTGTTCGGCTTCTCACACCATATTGAGGGGTACTAAAGCCCCTGGCGTATTTTGGCCGTACCAAAGTGTACGGGTGCAACATGTCCTTAAGGAAAATATATTTGTAAAAAAGAGTAATGCAAAAATAGACAAGAGCTATGCATTGTTTATTAAAAAGGGCTGCGATCAAAAAAGAACGATACAAATAATGCGATAAGAAAAAGGTTGGACTATTTAACATGTCCGTTCCAGGGGCAGGCTGCGGAATGGTATGCGAAACAGGTATACTGCTCGTGATAGAGACCACCTGGGAGTTCCATAATGCGGCATGGCTTGTCTGCTTCCCTGGTTCTTGCATCGTTTGTGCGGCAATTGAACTGCCGAACAGGCCTTCTGAAGAATGGAGTCCTGAAAGTAAGAGAAAATTAAAAAATCGGCAGCCCCTGGTGCGGTTTAAGCCGTGTTTCGGGCGTGACGTGATGGTGCCCTCTCCCCCTGTACCCATGGTATTTCTAGAGCGTAGTTATGTACGCGAAGCACTGGTGTCGCATTTTTCGAGGGCTGGGTTTGGGGCCGCATTGCTACGCCTGCTTGGAACGTGCCAGGCGGTCTTGTTGTAGGTTACTCCGGGCGCGCTTGACGGTCTCCGAATGTTTAATGGACGGACTGGAGAACTGCCTGGAGAGGCTGCTTTGTACTTCCGCTGCAAGGGCCGTCGTGTGCTCCTCAGTTCGGAGGGAGCGTTCGGTGTTTCCATTGACCGTAATTACTCCTCGAGGGCCTGGCATCTTGAGCTTAAGGTATGCGTAGTGCGGTACCGCATTGAACTTGGCGAATGCGGTTCGCCCGAGCAGTGCGTGATAGCCACTCTGGAATGGGACTATGTCGAAGATTAACTCCTCGCTTCGGAAATTATCCGGAGATCCGAAGACCACTTCAAGTGTGACTAAACTAGTACAGTTGGCCTCTACACCTGGTATTACGCCTTTAAAGGTCGTTTTGGTGGGCTTAATCCTCGAGGGATCTATGCCCGTTTTCTGCACTGTATCCTGGTAAAGCAGGTCTAGGCTGCTGCCACCGTCCATAAGGACTCTAGTGAGATGAAATGCGTCAATAATTGGGTCTAGAACCAATGCGGCGAATCCTCCATGACGGGTGCTAGTGGGATGGTCCCTTCGATCAAAGGTGATCGGGCAGGAGGACCATGGGTTGAACTTTGGGGCGACTGGCTCTACCACGTATACGTCCCTTAACGCGCGCTTCCGCTCCCTCTTGGGGATGTGGGTTGCGTATATCATGTTCATCGTCCGCACTTGTGGGGGAAAACCCTTCTGTCCACTGTTGTTCGGCGGCCGGGGCTCTTCGTCGTCATCGCTATGCAGCCCCTTGTCTTTATTTTCAGCATTTAACTTGCCTGCCTACTTGAACACCCAACAATCCCTGTTGGTGTGATTGGCCGGCTTTTCGGGGGTGCCATGTATCTGGCACAAGTGGTCGAGTATTCGGTCCAAACTGGATGGGCCCCTAGGATTTCTTTTGAATGGCTTTTTCCGCTGGCCGGATTTATAGCCTCTGAATTCGGCATTAACTACCGTATCCTCAGCATTGTCGCCGTTAATGCGGCGCTTTTGCTTGTTGCGACGCGACCTGCCACTACTGTCCCTGGTATCCGAATTACCAGGGTTCTTGGTCATATTGTTGCTACGAGCAAGCCAGCTGTCTTCTCCCGCGCAAAAGCGGGTCATGAGTGTCGTGAGTGCTGCCATAGATTTTGGCTTTTCCTGTCCAAGGTGCCGGGCAAGCCACTCATCACGGATATTGTGCTTGAAGGCTGCTAGGGCCTCTGCGTCCGGACAGTCGACTATTTGATTTTTCTTTGTTAGGAACCGTGTCCAGAATTGCCTGGCCGATTCCTCTGGCTGCTGAATTACGTGGCTTAGGTCATCGGCGTCTGGTGGTCGCACATAAGTGCCCTGGAAATTGTCGAGGAATGCGGCTTCCAGGTCCTCTCAACAACTGATTGATCCTGTTGGCAAGCTGTTAAGCCAATGCCGAGCTGGTCCTTTAAGCTTGAGTGGGAGGTATTTGATGGCGTGGACATCATCGCCGCGGGCCATGTGGATATGAAGGAGATAATCCTCGATCCATACCGCATGATCTGTTGTGCCACCATATGATTCGATGTTTACGGGTTTGAAACCCTCGGGGATTTGATGATCCATTACTTCGTCTGTGAAGCATAGTGGGTGTGCGGCGCCTCTGTACTGGGCTATATCACGACGTAGCTCCAATGAGCTTTGTCTACTGTGTTCGGCCCTACCGGATTTATGTCCGGCGTGACGGTTATCGTCTCGAGTCGTGCGGCGCCCACGCGATCCGTAGATCGATCTTGTTTGCCTTGCCTTGTCCTCCAACATATCTCGCAGGTCTGGCGCATTTTCCCATGCCTTGGTACGGGTGCGGCTTGAGTGGAGGGCCGAGAGGCCTCTCTGTCGCGGCCATGAGGTGGTCGGTCGGCCATATCAAGTGCTGGTGATGTAGGTTTAAGTGCTTCCTCCTCTAATCGGGGTAGCAACCTGCGCTTTGGGTAGCTCTTGGAGGGGCGTTCGAGTTTATGCTCTTCGGCCGCAAGGACTTCAGTCCATCTGTCGACTAGCAAATCTTGATCAGCTCTAAGCTGTTGCTGTTTTTTCTTGAGGCTTCTTGCCGTGGCCATAAGCCTGCGTTGAAAACGCTCTTGCTCGACGGGATCCTCTGGCACGACGAATTCATCATCGTCGAGGCTTGCCTCGTCTTCGGAGGGAGGCATATTATTATCGTCCTCGACCTCTCTGTCTGCCGCTCTCTCATGAGGGCTGTCTTCTCCATCCTCCTGTGCTGAATCTTGCTGGAGGGGGTTTTCTTCGGCACTCTCCGGAGTATTATTATCTCCCGTGTTGGAATCACCATATATTTGCTTTGGCGGGGTTTTGAGCGGCGCCGCTGACGCCGGCGCTTAGGCTGTTTCTTGGAGGGGTCATCCTTCGCTGTTCCATCGCCATCTCCTTCTTTTGGGGCGTCCACCATGTATATGTCATATGACGAGGTGGCTTTCCAGGGTCCAATAGGCGCTGGTTCTTCATCGTCTCCTGCATCGGCGTCCATACAGTCGATGTCTTCGGAGTTGAAGTTGAGCATGTCGGTTAAATCATCGACAGTGGCTACAAAGTGGGTGGTGGGTGGGCTTTGAATTTCTTCATCATCTGTATCCCAACCTTGCTTACCGTAGTCCGGCCAGGGCTCTCTTGATAAAGAGAGAGATTGTAGTGTCTTCAGAATATCGCCGAAAGGCGAGTGCTGAAAGATGTCCGCGTTAGTAAACTCCATGATCGGCGCCCAATCGGATTCGATCGGCAGGGGCGCAGAGGGTTCGGAGTCCGGAGAGGAGTCCGGCTCCTTGGAGTCACGAGTCTCGCGGAGTGCGGGGCTGGTGTTTGGCTCGATCGCCGTTGGGATCGCAGCCCCCGAGGCGGCGTCCAACCACCCATCCTCGATCGGCGCAGTTGGCTCCGAATTAAGGGTCGAAGCCGATGCGGGTGCGGCCTCCAGGGCACTGTTCGGCGGCAGAGCTAGATCATGCTCGTCGTGACAGTGCGGCGCGCTCGGCAGTGGCTCGAATCCGTCGAAGATCAAGTCCCGGGGGATGTCAGCCGTGTAGTTTAAACTTCCAAATCTGACCTAAGGCCAGGGGCATAGATTTCGATCTGCTCCAGATGGCCAAGTGAATTGGCCCGTAGTGCGAAGCCGCCGAAGATGAAGATCTGTCCGGGGAGGAAGGTCTCACCCTGGACTGCATCGCTATTGATGATCGTAGGAGCCATCAAGCCTAACGGCGACGACACAGAGGAACTCTCAATGAAAGCACCAATGTCGGTGTCAAAACCGGCGAATCTCGGGTAGGGGGTCCTGAACTGTGCGTCTAGGCCGGATGGTAACAGGAGGCAAGGGACACGAAGTTTTACCCAGATTCGGGCCCTCTTGATGGAGGTAAAACCATACGTCCTGCTTGATTAATATTGATGATATGGGTAGTACAAGAGTAGATCTACCACGAGATCGGAGAGGCTAAACCCTAGAAGCTAGCCTATGGTATGATTGTTGTTCTGTATGTTGTCCTACGGACTAAAACCCTTTGGTTTATATAGACACCGGAGAGGGTTAGGGTTACACAAAGTCGGTTACAACGGTAGGAGATCCACATATCCGTATCGCCAAGCTTGCCTTCCACGCCAAGGAAAGTCCCTCCCGGACACGGGACGAAGTCTTCAATCTTGTATCTTCATAGTCCACGAGTCCGGCTGAAGGTATAGTCCGGCCATCCGGACTGAAGGAAATATGCCCTAGAGGCAATAATAAAGTTATTATTTATTTCCTTATAATCATGATAAATGTTTATTATTCATGCTAGAATTGTATTAACCGGAAACATAATACATGTGTGAATACATAGACAAACAAAGTGTCACTAGTATGCCTCTACTTGACTAGCTCGTTAATCAAAGATGGTTATGTTTCCTAACCATGAACAATGAGTTGTTATTTGATTAACGGGATCACATCATTAAGAGAATGATCTGATTAACATGACCCATTCCATTAGCTTAGCACCCGATCGTTTAGTATGTTGCTATTGCTTTCTTCATGACTTATACATGTTCCTATAACTATGAGATTATGCAACTCCCGTTTACCGGAGGAACACTTTTGGTACTACCAAACGTCACAACGTAACTGGGTGATTATAAAGGAGTACTACGGGTGTCTCCAAAGGTACATGTTGGGTTGGCGTATTTCGAGATTAGGATTTGTCACTCCGATTGTCGGAGAGGTATCTCTGGGCCCTCTCGGTAATGCACATCACTTAAGCCTTGCACGCACTACAACTAAATGTTTTAGTTGCGGGATGATGTATTACAGAACGAGTAAAGAGACTTGCCGGCAACAAGATTGAACTAGGTATTGGAATACTGACGATCGAATCTCGGGCAAGTAACATACCAATGACAAAGGGAACGACGTATGATGTTATGCGGTCTGACCGAGAAAGATCTTCGTAGAATATGTAGGAGCCAATATGGGCATCCAGGTCCCGCTATTGGTTATTGACCGGAGACATGTCTCGGTCATGTCTACATTGTTCTCGAACCCGTAGGGTCCGTACGCTTAAGGTTACGATGACAGTTATATTATGAGTTTATGCATTTTGATGTACCAAAGGTTGTTCGGAGTCCCGGATGTGATCACGGACATGACGAGGAGTCTCGAAATGGTCGAGACATAAAGATTGATATATTTGAAGCCTATGTTTGGATATCGGAAGTGTTCCGGGTGAAATCGGGATTTTACCGGAGTACCGGGAGGTTACCGAAACCCCCCGGGAGCTATATGGGCCATGATTGGCCTTAGTGGAAAAGAGAAGAGGCAGCCCCTCATGGGCCGCGCGCCCCTCCCCTCCCTTGGTCCGAATAGGACAAGGAGAGGGGGCCGGCCCCTCTCTTTCTTTTCCCCCCTCCGTGAATCCTATTCCAACTAGGATTGGGGGGGGGGGATCCTACTCCCAGAGGGAGTAGGACTCTCCTGGCGCGCCCTCCTTGGCTGGCCAGCCTCCCCCCTTTAGTCCTTTATATACGGAGGCAGGGGCACCCCAGAGACACACAAGTTGATCCACGTGATCTTTTCCTTAGCCGTGTGTGGCGCCCCCAGCCACCATAGTCCTCGATAATATTGTAGCGGAGTTTAGGCGAAGCCCTGCTGCTGTAGTGCATCAAGATCGTCACCACGCCGTCGTGCTGACGGAACTCTTCCCCGACACTTTGCTGGATCGGAGTCCGGGGATCGTCATCGAGCTGAACGTGTGCTAGAACTCGGAGGTGCCGTAGTTTCGGTGCTTGATCGGTCGGATCGTGAAGACGTACGACTACATCAACCAAAAGCTTCTGTTGTCGATCTACTAGGTATGTAGATCACACTCCCCCCTCTCGTTGCTATGCATCACCATGATCTTGCGTGTGCGTAGGAATTTTTTTGAAATTACTACGTTCCCCAACAGTGGCATCCGAGCCTAGGTTTTATATGTTGATGTTATATGCACGAGTAGAACACAAGTGAGTTGTGGGTGATATAAGTCATACTGCTTACCAGCATGACATACTTTGGTTCGGCGGTATTTTTGGATGAAGCGGCCCAGACCGACATTACGCGTACGCTTATGCGAGACCGGTTCTCCCGACGTGCTTTGCACAGAGGTGGCTTGTGGGTGACAGTTTCTCCAACTTTAGTTGAACTGAGTGTGGCTACGCCCGGTCCTTGCGAAGGTTAAAACAGCACCAACTTGACAAACTATCGTTGTGGTTTTGATGCGTAGGTAAGATTGGTTCTTGCTTAAGCCCGTAGCAGCCACGTAAAACTTGCAACAACAAAGTAGAGGACGTCTAACTTGTTTTTGCAGGGCATGTTGTGATGTGATATGGTCAAGACATGATGTTGATTTTTATTGTATGAGATGATCATGTTTTGTAACCGAGTTATCGGCAACTGGCAGGAGCCATATGGTTGTCGCTTTATTGTATGCAATGCAATCGCGATGTAATGCTTTACTTTATCACTAAACGGTAGCGATAGTCGTGGAAGCACAAGCTTGGCGAGACGACAACGATGCTACGATGGAGATCAAGGTGTCACGCCGGTGATGATGGTGATCACGATGGTGCTTCGGAGATGGAGATCACTAGCACAAGATAATGATGGCCATATCATATCACTTATATTGATTGCATGTGATGTTTATCTTTTATCCATCTTATCTTGCTTTGATTGACGGTAGCATTATAAGATGATCTCTCACTAATTATCAAGAAGTGTTCTCCCTGAGTATGCACCGTTGCGAAAGTTCTTCGTGCTGAGACACCACATGATGATCGGGTGTGATAGGTTCTACGTTCAAATACAACGGGTGCAAAACAGTTGCACACGCGGAATACTCAGGTTATACTTGACGAGCCAAGCATATACAGATATGGCCTCGGAACACGGAGACCGAAAGGTCGAGCATGAATCATATAGTAGATATGATCAACATAATGATGTTCACCAATGAAACTACTCCATCTCACGTGATGATCGAACATGGTTTAGTTGATTTGGATCACGTAATCACTTAGAGGATTAGAGAGATGTCTATCTAAGTGGGAGTTGTTTAAGTAAATTAACTGAACTTAAATTTATCATGAAACTTAGTACCTGATAAGTATCTTCCTCGTTTATGCTTGTTTGTAGATAGATGGCTCGTTTTGTTGTTCCGTTGAATTTTAATGCGTTCCTTGAGAAAGCAAAGTTGAAAGATGATGGTAGAAATTACACGGACTTGGTCCGTAACTTGAGGATTATCCTCATTGCTGCACAGAAGAATTACGTCTTGGAAGCACCGCTGGGTGCCAGGCCTGCTGCAGGAGCAACGCCGGATGTTATGAACGTCTGGCAGAGGAAAGCTGATGACTACTCGATAGTTCAGTGTGCCATGCTTTACGGTTTAGAATCGGGACTTCAACGACGTTTTGAACGTCATGGAGCATATGAGATGTTCCAGGAGTTGAATTTAATATTTCAAGCAAATGCCCGGATTGAGAGATATGAAGTCTCCAATAAGTTCTATAGCTGCAAGATGGAGGAGAACAGTTCTGTTAGTGAGCATATACTCAAAATGTCTGGGTATAATAATCACTTGATTCAATTGGGAGTTAATCTTCCAGATGATTGCGTCATTGACAGAATTCTCCAATCACTGCCACCAAGCTACAAGAGCTTCGTGATGAACTATAATATGCAAGGGATGAATAAGACTATTCCCGAGCTCTTCGCGATGTTGAAAGCTGCGGAGGTAGAAATCAAGAAGGAGCATCAAGTGTTGATGGTCAACAAGACCACTAGTTTCAAGAAAAAGGGCAAAGGAAAGAAGAAGGGGAACTTCAAAAAGAACGGCAAGCAAGTTGCTACTCAAGAGAAGAAACCCAAACTTGGACCTAAGCCTGAAACTGAGTGCTTCTATTGCAAGCAGACTGGTCACTGGAAGCGGAACTGCCCCAAGTATTTGGCGGATAAGAAGGATGGCAAGGTGAACAAAGGTATATGTGATATACATGTTATTGATGTGTACCTTACTAATGCTCGCAGTAGCACCTGGGTATTTGATACTGGTTCTGTTGCTAATATTTGCAAATCGAAACAGGGACTACGGATCAAGCGAAGATTGGTTAAGGACGAGGTGACGATGCGCGTGGGAAACGGTTCCAAAGTCGATGAGATCGCAGTCGGCATGCTACCTCTACATCTACCTTCGGGATTAATATTAGACCTAAATAATTGTTATTTGGTGCCAGCGTTAAGCATGAACATTATATCTGGATCTTGTTTGATGCGAGACGGTTATTCATTTAAATCAGAGAATAATGGTTGTTCTATTTATATGAGTAATATCTTTTATGGTCATGCACCCTTGAAGAGTGGTCTATTCTTGTTGAATCTCGATAGTAGTAACACACATATTCATAATGTTGAAGCCAAAATATGCAGAGTTGATAATGATAGTGCAACTTATTTGTGGCACTGCCGTTTAGGTCATATCGGTGTAAAGCGCATGAAGAAACTCCATACTGATGGACTTTTGGAACCACTTGATTATGAATCACTTGGTACTTGCGAACCGTGCCTCATGGGCAAGATGACCAAAACACCGTTCTCCGGTACTATGGAGAGAGCAACAGATTTGTTAGAAATCATACATACAGGTGTATGTGGTCCGATGAATATTGAGGCTCGTGGCGGATATCGTTATTTTCTCACCTTCAGAGATGATTTGAGCAGATATGGGTATATCTACTTAATGAAACATAAGTCTAAAACATTTGAAAAGTTCAAAGAATTTCAGAGTGAAGTTGAAAATCATCGTAACAAGAAAATAAAGTTTCTACGATCTGATCGTGGAGGAGAATATTTGAGTTACGACTTTGGTGTACATTTGAAAAATTGTGGAATAGTTTCGCAACTCACGCCACCCGGAACACCACAGCGTAATGGTGTGTCCGAACGTCATAATCGTACTTTACTAGATATGATGCGATCTATGATGTCTCTTACTGATTTACCGCTATCGTTTTGGGGGTATGCTCTAGAGACGGCCGCATTCACGTTAAATAGGGCACCATCAAAATCCGTTGAGATGACGCCTTATGAACTGTGGTTTGGCAAGAAACCAAAGTTGTCGTTTCTAAAAGTTTGGGGCTGCGATGCTTATGTGAAAAAGCTTCAACCTGATAAGCTCGGACCCAAATCAGAGAAATGTGTCTTCATAGGATATCCAAAGGAAACTATTGGATACACCTTCTATCACAGATCTGAAGGCAAGACTTTTGTTGCTAAATTCGGAAACTTTCTGGAGAAGGAGTTTCTCTCGAAAGAAGTGAGTGGGAGGAAAGTAGAACTTGATGAGGTAACTGTACCTGCTCCCTTATTGGAAAGTAGTGCATCACAGAAAACTGTTTCTGTGACACCTACACCAGTTAGTGAGAAAGCTAATGATAAATGATCATGAAACTTCAGAACAAGATACTACTGAACCTCGTAGATCAACCAGAGTAAGATCCACGCCAGAGTGGTATGGTAATCCTGTTCTGGAAGTCATGCTACTAGATCATGATGAACCTACGAACTATGAAGAAGCGATGGTGAGCCCAGAATCCGCAAAGTGGCTTGAAGCCATGAAATCTGAGATGGGATCCATGTATGAGAACAAAGTATGGACTTTGGTTGACTTGCCCGATGATCGGCAAGCAATTGAGAATAAATGGATCTTCAAGAAGAAGACTGACGCTGACGGTAATATTACTGTCTACAAAGCTCGACTTGTCGCAAAAGGTTTTCGGCAAGTTCAAGGGATTGACTACGATGAGACCTTCTCACCCGTAGCGATGCTTAAGTCTGTCCGAATCATGTTAGCAATTGCCGCATTTTATGATTATGAAATTTGGCAGATGGATGTCAAAACTACATTCCTGAATGGATTTCTGGAAGAAGAGTTGTATATGATGCAACCAGAAGGTTTTGTCGATCCAAAGGGAGCTAACAAAGTGTGCAAGCTCCAGCGATCCATTTATGGACTGGTGCAAGCCTCTCGGAGTTGGAATAAACGTTTTGATAGTGTGATCAAAGCATTTGGTTTTATACAGACTTTTGGAGAAGCCTGTAGTTACAAGAAAGTGAGTGGGAGCTCTGTAGCATTTCTGATATTATATGTGGATGACATATTACTAATTGGAAATGATGTTGAATTTCTGGATAGCATAAAGGGATACTTGAATAAAAGTTTTTCAATGAAAGACCTCGGTGAAGCTGCTTACATATTAGGCATTAAGATCTATAGAGATAGATCAAAATGCTTAATTGGACTTTCACAAACCACATACCTTGACAAAGTTTTGAAGAAGTTCAAAATGGATCAAGCAAAGAAAGGATTCTTGCCTGTGTTACAAGGTGTGAAGTTGAGCAAGACTCAATGCCCGACCACTGCAGAAGATAGAGAGAATATGAAAGATGTTCCCTATGCATCAGCCATAGGATCTATCATGTATGCAATGCTGTGTACCAGACCTGATGTGTGCCTTGCTATAAGTCTAGCAGGGAGGTACCAAAGTAATCCAGGAGTGGATCACTGGACAGCGGTCAAGAACATCCTGAAATACCTGAAAATGACTAAGGATATGCTTCTCGTATATGGAGGTGACAAAGAGCTCATCGTAAAAGGTTACGTTGACGCAAGCTTTGACACTGATCCGGACGATTCTAAATCGCAAACCGGATACGTGTTTACATTAAACGGTGGGGCTGTAAGTTGGTGCAGTTCTAAACAAAGCGTTGTAGCGGGATCTACATGTGAAGCGGAGTACATAGCTGCTTCGGAAGCAGCAAATGAAGGAGTCTGGATGAAGGAGTTCATATCCGATCTAGGTGTCATACCTAGTGCATCGGGTCCAATGAAAATCTTTTGTGACAATACTGGTGCAATTGCCTTGGCAACGGAATCCAGATTTCACAAGAGAACCAAGCACATCAAGAGACGCTTCAATTCCATCCGGGATCTAGTGAAGGTGGGAGACATAGAGATTTTCAAGATACATACGGATCTGAATATTGCAGACCCGTTGACTAAGCCTCTTCCACGAGCAAAACATGATCAGCACCAAGGCTCCATGGGTGTTAGAATCATTACTGTGTAATCTAGATTATTGACTCTAGTGCAAGTGGGAGACTGAAGGAAATATGCCCTAGAGGCAATAATAAATTTATTATTTATTTCCTTATAATCATGATAAATGTTCATTATTCATTCTAGAATTGTATTAACCGGAAACATAATACATGTGTGAATATCTAGTAAAACAAAGTGCCACTAGTATGCCTCTACTTGACTAGCTCGTTAATCAAAGATGGTTATGTTTCCTAACCATGAACAATGAGTTGTTATTTGATTAACGGGATCACATCATTAAGAGAATGATCTGATTGACATGACCCATTCCATTAGCTTAGCACCCGATCGTTTAGTATGTTGCTATTGCTTTCTTCATGACTTATACATGTTCCTATGACTATGAGATTATGCAACTCCCGTTTGCCAGAGGAACACTTTGTGTGCTACCAAAGGTCACAACGTAACTGGGTGATTATAAAGGAGCTCTACAGGTGTCTCCAAAGGTACATGTTGGGTTGGCGTATTTCGAGATTAGGATTTGTCACTCCGATTGTCGGAGAGGTATCTCTGGGCCCTCTCGGTAATGCACATCACTTAAGCCTTGCAAGCATTGCAACTAAATGAGTTAGTTGCGGGATGATGTATTACAGAACGAGTAAAGAGACTTGCCGGCAACAAGATTGAACTAGGTATTGGAATACCGACGATCGAATCTCGGGCAAGTAACATACCGATGACAAAGGGAACGACGTATGATGTTATGCGGTCTGACCGATAAAGATCTTCGTAGAATATGTAGGAGCCAATATGGGCATCCAGGTCCCGCTATTGGTTATTGACCGGAGACGTGTCTCGGTCATGTCTACATTGTTCTCGAACCCGTAGGGTCCGCACGCTTAAGGTTACGATGACAGTTATATTATGAGTTTATGCATTTTGATGTACCAAAAGTTGTTCGGAGTCTCGGATGTGATCACGGACATGACGAGGAGTCTCGAAATGGTCGAGACATAAAGATTGATATATATTGGAAGCCTATGTTTGGATATCGGAAGTGTTCCGGGTGAAATCGGGATTTTAACGGAGTACCGGGAGGTTACCGGAACCCCCCGGGAGCTATATGGGCCATGATGGGCCTTAGTGGAAAAGAGAAGAGGCAGCCCCTCATGGGCCGCGCGCTCCTCCCCTCCCTTGGTCCGAATAGGACAAGGAGAGGGGGCCGGGCCCTCTCTTTCTTTTCCCCCCTCCACGAATCCTATTCCAACTAGGATTGGGGGGGGGGAATCCTACTCCTAGAGGGAGTAGGACTCTCCTGGCGCGCCCTCCTTGGCCGGCCAGCCTCCCCCCTTTAGTCCTTTATATACGGAGGCAGGGGCACCCCAGAGACACACAAGTTGATCCACGTGATCTTTTCCTTAGCCGTGTGCGGCGCCCCCAGCCACCATAGTCCTCGATAATATTGTAGCGGAGTTTAGGCGAACCCGTGCTGCTGTAGTGCATCAAGATCGTCACCACGCCGTCATGCTGACGGAACTCTTCCCCGACACTTTGCTGGATCGGAGTCCGGGGATCATCATCGAGCTGAACGTGTGCTAGAACTCGGAGGTGCCGTAGTTTCGGTGCTTGATCGGTCGGATCGTGAAGACGTACGACTACATCAACCAAACGCTTCCGTTGTCGATCTACTAGGTATGTAGATCACACTCCCCCCTCTCGTTGCTATGCATCACCATGATCTTGCGTGTGCGTAGGAATTTTTTTGAAATTACTACGTTCCCCAACACGGACAACCCCTAATCCAGGACTCCCACACATATCCCCGTTGAGGTAACCTAGTGTTATTCGAAATTTCTCCAGTTTCATGCGATTCGGAATGAGTTTGTTAACAAGACCTGATCAACCTTGTTAGTGGATTCCTTTTGGTGAGCATGAGATGGATGAAGTTAGAAAACAAAACTCTTTGTTCCCTCTTTTTACTTTCTATTATTTATATTAAATAAAGAAAAAATAGCATTTTCTGTCTCTTTCCTGAATTATCCTTGCAATAAAAAAATACCCCGAAAATAAAAGTTCTCCAAATGCCCTGAAAATTAAATATGATTTTTTCTAGAATATTTGAGGATTTTAGGCACTAAGAACACAGCAGGGGGAGCAGCCACGTGCCCATGAGGGTGGAGGGTGTGCCCACCCCCTGGGCACGCCCTCTGCCTCGTGGACCCCACGTGGGCCCCCTCCACTTATCCTTGCACCCACACACTTTGTCTTGCTCCAGAAAAAATCATCCACCAGCTCAAACCCGAGTTCTAGCTCATCTTGCTGCCATTTTCGATCTCCTTGCTCAAACCTCTATTCACAAAACTGCTTTGGGGGATTGTTCTTTGGTATGTAACTCCTCCAATGGTCCAACTAGTTTTTGTTCTAGTGCTTTATTTATTGCAAATTTTTGCTACTTAGGTGACCCTGTTCTTGAGCTTGCATGTAAAATTTGTGTGGTTAAAAGTAGTTTTAATGCATGATATAGCCTCTAGGCACTCATAGGAGTAGTTGCTATCAATTTTGTTGAGCTTGGTTCACTTTTATTTTGAGTCACTAAAAATTTTAGAAATCTTTCAGAGGAAGAAATATGTTTAGGAAAATGTACCAAGGTGGTTCCTCAAGGAAGCAAGGACCCAAGCCCGCAATACGCGAGCCGGACAATGAACTACCAAGGGATGCTCAAGTGTGGCCTTGTGAATGGCCGTCCGAATATTTTATGGTTCGAGTAGGAATCAAGGAGGAATTTGAAACATATGTGTGTAATGCTGATCTTGAGGGCTTCGAGTCAGATAAGTGCCATCAGTACCTCTATTTAACTGATTCATTTGTGAGAAGATTTAAATTTACATCATCACGCAATTCTCAAACTGTCCTGTTTGATCTTTATGATAAATCTTATACCATGGACCTAGAAGATTTTAATACTGCTTGTAAACTCCCACAGTGGGGTAATGTTAGTGAACCTCGTAAATCTGAATATAAAGATTTCCTTGCTAGTATCACTGTGGGGGAATCTAAAGAAATAACACAAGCTACCATAGGGAGCATTCATTTTCCTGCTATACATTATTTTGCTCTCTTTATAGGTAAATGCATAAATGGTAAGGATGAGGCATGTCACATGTGTGTTCCAGATCTTAGTGTTCTCAAGAGTGTTGTATTAGGAGATATACAATATAACTTGGGGCCATTGTTGCACGTAGGTTGCATAATAATAGTATTAATGGATATTTCTTTGGTGGAATTTATGCAACCCGTTTAGCTGATTTTCTTGAGATACCCATACACGGAGATGATATTGAGTTGCCTCCTGCTTATTTAGATTATAATGCTATGGTTCATCATCAGTTTGTTGAGAGGAACGATCAGTCCCTCCAGTACCGACTAATCTTTGACAGACGACACACCTATCAAGTCGCTCTCCCTACTCCTACTTTCTTTGACTTTCAGGCAAAAAGGAGATATGTTATAACCAGGGAGGAGGCAAACGAGTATGAGAGGAGGACGGAGGCAGCCTGCCTCCAGGCTGCAGCCCTTCGGGCAGTAGCTGATGCATCTCAGTACGACCCCAGTTTCAACTTCGGATATCCACCAGGCCATCCATAGGCATAGACCAACTTAGGCCAAAAGTCTAAGCTTGGGGGAGTATGTATTTCTCACCGACATTACATTAATGTTCACACACTCATGCCAATTGTCGGTGCTCATACTTTTTCATTGTATCATGCATGCTAGTTTATTTTCTTTTTTAGTTTCTTCTTGTGTGTTTAAAAAACCTTAAGAAAAACCAAAAAAATTAGTTGTAGCTTCTAGCTAGTTTACTTTCCATGCTTGTAGTAGTAGTAATTAAAAAGAAAACCCAAAAAGATTTCTCGTTCTTATTTTGCTTGTTGGGAGCTTTCCCGTGTAAATAGTTTTATTTCTTTTCTTTGGGGGTCGAGAGGAAAAGACCGTAATGAAAATGTTGAGTGGCTCTCATATGCATTATTGTTGATCTAACAAAGAGCCCATATTACCTTGTCTTCTCCCTTGAGGTGAATGCTTGCAGAATCCATCTTAGTCCAATGCACGTGCACTATTATTATTATCCACACTATTCGGTCGTGTAAGTGAAAGGCAATAATGACGATATATGATGAACTGATTGAGATGAGAAAAGCTGGTATGAACTCGACCTCTCTTGTTTTTGTAAATATGATTAGTTCATCGTTCCTGATTCAGCCTATTACGAATAAAACATGTTTGCAATGACAATTAGAGATTATAGTTGCTTACGCCATGTTTAATTAGCTAGGAGTTTATAATGGTTTACCTTGCGTGCCAACATGCTATTAAAATGGTTGTGATGTGGTATGATGGGGTGGTATCCTCCTTTGAACGATTCGAGTGGCTTGACTTGGCACATGTTCACGCATGTAGTTGAAATAAAATCAACATAGCCTCCACGATATTTATGTTCATGGTGAATTATATCCTACTCATGCTTGCATTCAGTGTCGATTAATTTTAATGCATGTTCATGACTGTTGTCGCTCTCTAGCTGGTCGCTTCCCAGTCTCTTTCTAGCCTTCACTTGTACTAAGCGGGAATACTACTTGTGCATCTAATTCCATAAACCCCAAAGTTGTTCGATATGAGTCCATACCTACCTATATACGGAATCTAACTGCCGTTCCAAGTAAATTTGTATGTGCCAAACTCTAAACCTTCAAATAAACATTCTGTTTTGTATGCTCGAATAGCTCATGTATCAACTAGGGATGTCTGTATCTTCCATGCTAGGCGGGTTATTCTCAAGAGGAGTGGACTCCACTCCTCACTCACAAGAAAATGGCTGGTCACCAGGATGCCCAGTCCCACGCTCAAATCAAATCAAAATAATTGCAAACAAAACTCCCCCATGATTGTTGTTAGTTGGAGGAACCCGTTGTTTCGGGCAAGCCATGGATTGTTGCTTGTTGGTGGTGGGGGAGTATAAACTTTACCATTCTACTTGGGAACCGCCTATAATGTGTGTAGCATGGAAGATATCGAGATCTCTCGGTTGTTATGTTGACAATGAAAGTGTACCGCTCAAAATATTATTCATCTCTATTTCAAAACCGAGCTCTGGCACCTCTACGAATCCCTGGTTCCCTCTACGAAGGGCCTATCCATATACTTTTATGTTGAGTCATCATCCTCTTATTAAAAAGCATCAGTTGGAGAGCACCGCTGTCATTTGCATGTATTATTATTAGTTTACATTGAGTATGACTTGACTGGATCTCTTTTACCATGAATTATAATGTTTAGTCAGTCCTTGATCTTTAAAGGTGCTCTGCATTTTTGTTTTGCGGTCTCAGAAAGGGCTAGAGAGATACCATCTTGTTATATCATATTATGATTGTTTTCAGAAAGTGTTGCCATCCGAGATTTATTATTGTTGCTCGCTAGTTGATTATGCCATTGATATGACTAAACTGTTGGGGAACATAGTAATTTCAAAAAAATTCCTACGCACACGCAAGATCATGGTGATGCTTAGCAACGAGAGGGGAGAGTGTGATCTACGTACCCTTGTAGACCAACAACGGAAGCGTTAACACAACGTGGTTGATGTAGTCGTACGTCTTCACGGCCCAACCGATCAAGCACCGAAACTACGGCACCTCCGAGTTCTAGCACTCGTTCAGCTCGATGACGATCCCCGGACTCCGATCCAACAAAGTGTCGGGGAAGAGTTCCATCAGTATGACGGCGTGGTGACGATCTTGATGTACTACCGTGGCAGGGCTTCACCTAAGCACCGCTACAATATTATCGAGGACTATGGTGGAAGGGGGCACCGCACACGGCTAAGAATATGATCACGTGGATCAACTTGTCTGTCTATGGGGTGCCCCCTGCCCCCGTATATAAAGGAGAAAGGGAGGAGGAGGCCGGCCCTAGGAGGGGGCGCGCCAAGTGTGGAGTCCTACTAGGACTCCCTAGTCCTAGTAGGATTCCACCTCCCATATGGAATAGGAAAAGAGGAAGGGAAAAGGAGAAGGAAGGAAGGGGGCGCCCCCCTTCCCTAGTCCAATTCGGACCAGACCAAGGGGAGGGGTGCGGCCACCCTAGAGGCCCTTTTTTTTCTTTCCCGTATGGCCCAATAAGACCCAATACGTATTCCCGTAACTCTCTGGTACTCCGAAAAATACCCGAATCACTCGGAATCTTTCCGATGTCCGAATATAGTCGTCCAATATATCGATCTTTACGTCTCGACCATTTCGAGACTCCTCGTCATGTCCCCGATCTCATCCGGGACTCCGAACTCCTTCGGTACATCAAAACTCATAAACTCATAATATAACTATCATCGAAACCTTAAGCGTGCGGACCCTACGGGTTCGAGAACAATGTAGACATGACCGAGACACGTCTCCGGTCAATAACCAATAGCAGAACCTGGATGCTCATATTGGCTCCTACATATTCTACGAAGATCTTTTATCGGTCAGACCGCATAACAACATACGTTGTTCCCTTTGTCATCGGTATGTTACTTGCCCGAGATTCGATCGTCGGTATCTCAATACCTAGTTCAATCTCGTTACCGGCAAGTCTCTTTACTCGTTTCGTAATACATCATCTCGCAACTAACTCATTAGTTGCAATGCTTGCAAGGCTTATGTGATGTGCATTACCGAGAGGGCCCAGAGATACCTCTCCGACAATCGGAGTGACAAATCCTAATCTCGAAATACGCCAACCCAACATGTACCTTCGGAGACACCTGTAGAGCACCTTTATAATCACCCAGTTATGTTGTGACGTTTGGTAGCACACAAAGTGTTCCTCCGGCAAATGGGAGTTGCATAATCTCATAGTCATAGGAACATGTACAAGTCATGAAGAAAGCAATATCAACATACTAAACGATCGGGTGCTAAGCTAATGGAATGGGTCATGTCAACCAGATCATTCACCTAATGATGTGATCCCGTTAATCAAATAACAACTCTTTGTCCATGGTCAGGAAACATAACCATCTTTGATTAACGAGCTAGTCAAGTAGAGGCATACTAGTGACACTCTGTTTGTCTATGTATTCACACATGTATTATGTTTCCGGTTAATACAATTCTAGCATGAATAATAAACATTTATCATGATATAAGGAAATAAATAATAACTTTATTATTGCCTCTTGGGCATATTTCCTTCAGTCTCCCACTTGCACTAGAGTCAATAATCTAGTTCACATCGCCATGTGATTCAACACTAATAGTTCACATCACCATGTGATTAACACCCATGGTTCACATCGTCATGTGACCTATACCCAAAAAGGTTTACTAGAGTCAATAATCTAGTTCACATCGTTTATGTGATTAACACCCAAAGAGTACTAAGGTGTGATCATGTTTTGCTTGTGAGATAATATTAGTCAACGGGTCTGTCACATACAGATCCGTAAGTATTTTGCGAATTCTATGTCTACAATGCTTTGCACGGAGCTACTCTAGCTAATTGCTCCCACTCTCAACATGTATCTAGATCGAGACTTAGAGTCATCCAGATCTGTGTCAAAACTTGCATCGACGTAACTTTTTACGAGAACCTTTTGTCACCTCCATAATTGAGAAATATTTCCTTATTCCACTAAGGATAATTTTGACCGCTATCCAGTAATCTACTCTTAGATCACTATTGTACTCCCTTGGTTAACACAGTGTAGGGTATACAATAGATCTGGTACACAGCATGGCATACTTTATAGAACCTATGGCTGAGGCATAGGGAATGACTTTAATTCTCTTTCTATCTTCTGCCGTGGTCGGGCTTTGAGTCTTACTCAATTTCACACCTTGTAACACAGCCAAGAACTCTTTCTTTGACTGTTCCATTTTTGAACTACTTCAAAATATTGTCAAGGTATGTACTCATTGAAAAAACTTATCAAGCGTCTTGATATATCTCTATAGATCTTGATGCTTAATATGTAAGAAGCTTCACCGAGGTCTTTCTTTGAAAAACTTCTTTCAAAATACTCCTTTATGCTTTGCAGAATAATTCTACATTATTTCCGATCAACAATATGTCATTCACATATACTTATCAGAAATGATGTAGTGCTCCCACTCACTTTCTTGTAAATACATGCTTCTCCAAAAGTCTGTATAAAACCAAATGCTTTGATCACACTATCAAAGTGTTTATTCCAACTCCGAGAGGCTTGCACCAGTCCATAAATGGATCGCTGGAGCTTGCACACTTTGTTAGCTCCCTTTGGATCGACAAAACCTTCTGGTTGCATCATATACAACTCTTCTTCCAGAAATCCATTCAGGAATGCAGTTTTGACATCCATCTGCCAAATTTCATAATCATAAAATGCGGCAATTGCTAACATGATTCGGACAGACTTAAGCATTGCTACGGGTGAGAAGGTCTCATCATAGTCAATCCCTTTGAACTTGCCGAAAACCTTTTGCGACAAGTCGAGCTTTGTAGACAGTAATATTACCGTCAGCGTTAGTCTTCTTCTTGAAGATCCATTTACTCTCAATTGCTTGCCGATCATTGGGAAAGTCAACCAAAGTCCATACTTTGTTCTCATACATGGATCCCATCTCAGATTTAATGGCTTCAAGCCGTTTTGCGGAATCTGGGCTCACCATCGCTTCTTCATAGTTCGTAGGTTCATCATGATCTAGTAGCATGACTTCCAGAACAGGATTATCGTACCACTCTGGCGCGGATCTCACTCTGGTTGATCTACGAGGTTCAATAGTATCTTGTTATGAAGTTTCATGATCATTATCATTAGCTTCCTCACTAATTGGTGTAGGTGTCACAGAAATAGGTTTCTGTGATGTACTAATTTTCAATAAGGGAGTAGGTACAGTTACCTCGTCAAGTTCTACTTTCCTCCCACTCACTTCTTTCGAGAGAAACTCCTTCTCCAGAAAGTTTCCGAATTTAGCAACAAAAGTCTTGCCTTCGGATCTATGATAGAAGGTGTATCCAATAGTTTCCTTTGGATATCCTATGAAGACACATTTCTCCGATTTGAGTTCGAGCTTATCAGGTTGAAGCTTTTTCACATAAGCATCGCAGCCCCAAACTTTCAGAAACGGCAACTTTGGTTTCTTGCCAAACCACAGTTCATAAGGCGTCGTCTCAACGGATTTTGATGGTGCCCTATTTAACGTGAATGCGTCCGTCTCTAGAGCGTATCCCCAAAATGATAGCGGTAAATCAGTAAGAGACATCATAGATCGTACCATATCTAGTAAAGTACGATTACTACGTTCGGACACACCATTACGCTGTGGTGTTCCGGGTGGCGTGAGTTGCGAAACTATTCCACATTGTTTCAAATGTACACCAAACTCGTAACTCAAATATTCTCCTCCACGATCAGATCGTAGGAATTTTATTTTCTTGTTACGATGATTTTCAACTTCACTCTGAAATTCTTTGAACTTTTCAAATGTTTCAGACTTGTGTTTCATTAAGTAGATATACCCATATCTGCTTAAGTCATCTGTGAAGGTGAGAAAATAACGATATCCGCCACGAGCCTCAACATTCATCGGACCACATACATCTGTATGTATGATTTCTAACAAATCTGTTGCTCTCTCCATAGTACCGGAGAACGGTGTTTTTGTCATCTTACCCATAAGGCACGGTTCGCAAGTACCAAGTGATTCATAATCAAGTGGTTCCAAAAGCCCATCAGTATGGAGTTTCTTCATGCGCTTTATACCGATATGACCCAAACGTCAGTGCCACAAATAAGTTGCACTATCATTATTAACTTTGCATCTTTTGGTTTCAATATTATGATTATGTGTATCACTACGATCGAGATCCAATGAACTATTTTCATTGGGTGTGTAACCATATAAGGTTTTATTCATGTAAACTGAACAACAATTTATTCTCTTACTTAAATGAATAACCGTATTACAATAAACATGATCAAATCATATTCATGCTCAACGCAAAGACCAAATAACACTTATTCAGGTTCAACACTAATCCCGAAAGTATAGGGAGTGTGCGATGATGATCATATCAATCTTGGAACCACTTCCAACACACATCGTCACTTCACCCTTAACTAGTCCCTGTTTATTCTGCAACTCCCATTTCGAGTTACTAATCTTAGCAACTGAACTAGTATCAAATACTGAGGGGTTTCTATAAACACTAGTAAAGTACACATCAATAACATGTATATCAAATATACTTATGTTCCCTTTGCCATCCTTCTTATCTGTCAATCACTTGGGGTAGTTCTGCTTCCAGTGACCAGTCCCTTTGCAGTAGAAACACTTAGTCTCAGGCTTAGGACCAGACTTGGGCTTCTTCACTTGAGCAGCAACTTGCTTGTTGTTCTTCTTGAAGTTCCCCTTCTTCCCTCTGCCCTTTTCTTGAAACTAGTGGTCTTGTCTACCATCAACACTTGATGTTTTTCTCGATTTCTACCTTCGTCAATTTCCGCATTACGAAGAGCTTGGGAATCGTTTCCGTTATCCCTTGCATACCATAGTTCATCACGAAGTTCTACTAACTTGGTGATGGTGACTAGAGAATTCTGTTAATCACTATCTTATCTGGAAGATTAACTCCCACTTGATTCAAGCGATTGTAGTACCTAGACAATCTGAGCACATGCTCACTAGTTGAGCGATTCTCCTCCATCTTTTAGCTATAGAACTTGTTGGAGACTTCATATCTCTCAACTCGGGTATTTGCTTGAAATATTAACTTCAAATCCTGGAACATCTCATATGGTCCATGACGTTCAAAACGTCTTTGAAGTCCCGATTCTAAGCCGTTAAGCATGGTGCACTAAACTATCAAGTAGTCATCATATTGAGCTAGCCAAACGTTCATAACGTCTGCATCTGCTCCTGCAATAGGTCTGTCACCTAGCGGTGCATCAAGGACATAATTCTTCTGTGCAACAATGAGGATAAACCTCAGATCCCGGATCTAATCCGCATCATTGCTACTAACATCTTTCAACACAATTTTCTCTAGGAACATATCAAAATAAACACATGAAAGCAACAACGCGAGCTATTGATCTACAACATAGATATGCTAATACTACCAGGACTAAGTTCATGATAAATTAAAGTTCAATTAATCATAATACTTAAGAACTCCCACTTAGATAGACATCCCTCTAATCCTCTAAGTGATCACGTGATCCAAATCAACTAAACCATGTCCGATCATCACGTGAGATGGAGTAGTTTTATTGGTGAACATCGCTATGTTGATCATATCTGCTATATGATTCACGCTCGACCTTTCGGTCTCCGTGTTCCGAGGCCATATCTGTATATGCTTGGCTCGTCAAGTATAACCTGAGTATTCTGCGTGTGCAACTGTTTTGCACCCGTTGTATTTGAATGTAGAGCCTATCACACCCGATCATCACGTGGTGTCTCAGCACGAAGAACTTTCGCAACGGTGCATACTCAGGGAGAACACTTCTTGATAATTATTGAGAGATCATCTTATAATGCTACCGTCAATCAAAGCAAGATAAGATGCATAAAAGATAAACATCACATGCAATCAATATAAGTGATATGATATGGCCATCATGATCTTGTGCTTGTGATATCCATCTTTGAAGCACCGTCGTGATCACCATCGTCACCGGCGCGACACCTTGATCTCCATCATAGCATCGTTGTCGTCTCACCAATCTTATGCTTCCACGACTATCGCTACCGCTTAGTAAAGCATTACAGCGCGATTGCATTGCATACAATAAAGTGACAACCATATGGCTCCTGCCAGTTGCCGATAACTCGGTTACAAAACATGATCATCTCATACAATAAAATTTAACATCATGTCTTGACCATATCACATCACAACATGCCCTGCAAAAACAAGTTAGACGTCCTCTACTTTGTTGTTGCATGTTTTACGTGGCTGCTACGGGCTTAAGCAAGAACCAATCTTACCTACGCATCAAAACCACAACGATAGTTTGTCAAGTTGGTGCTGTTTTAACCTTCGCAAGGACCGGGCGTAGCCACACTCAGTTCAACTAAAGTTGGAGAAACTGTCACCCACAAGCCACCTCTGTGCAAAGCACGTCGGGAGAACCGGTCTCGCATAAGCGTACGCGTAATGTCGGTCTGGGCCGCTTCATCCAACAATACCGCCGAACCAAAGTATGACATGCTGGTAAGCAGTATGACTTATATCACCCACAACTCACTTGTGTTCTACTCGTGCATATAACATCAACATATAAAACCTAGGCTCGGATGCCACTGTTGGGGAACGTAGTAATTTCAAAAAAATTCCTATGCACACGCAAGATCATGGTGATGCATAGCAACGAGAGGGGAGAGTGTGATCTATGTACCCTTGTAGACCGACAACGGAAGCGTTAGCACAACGTGGTTGATGTAGTCGTACGTCTTCACGGCCCAACCGATCAAGCACCGAAACTATGGCACCTCCGAGTTCTAGCACACGTTCAGCTCGATGACGATCCCCGGACTCCGATCCAGCAAAGTGTCGGGGAAGAGTTCCGTCAGTATGACGGCGTGGTGACGATCTTGATGTACTACCGTCGCAGGGCTTCGCCTAAGCACCGCTACAATATTATCGAGGACTATGGTGGAAGGGGGCACCGCACACGGCTAAGAATATGATCACGTGGATCAACTTGTCTGTCTATGGGGTGCCCCCTACCCCCGTATATAAAGGAGCAAGGGAGGAGGAGGCCGGCCCTAGGACGGGGCGCGCCAAGTGTGGAGTCCTACTAGGACTCCCTAGTCCTAGTAGGATTCCACCTCCCATATGGAATAGGAAAAGAGGAAGGGAAAAGGAGAAGGAAGGAAGGGGGCGCCCCCTTCCCTAGTCCAATTCGGACCAGACCAAGGGGAGGGGTGCGGCCACCCTTGAGGCCCTTTTTCTTCTTTCCCGTATGGCCCAATAAGGCCCAATACGTATTCCCGTAACTCTCCGGTACTCCGAAAAATACCCGAATCACTCGGAACCTTTCCGATGTCCGAATATAGTCGTCCAATATATCGATCTTTACGTCTCGACCATTTCGAGACTCCTCGTCATGTCCCCGATCTCATCCGGGACTCCGAACTCCTTCGGTACATCAAAACTCATAAACTCATAATATAACTGTCATCGAAACCTTAAGCGTGCGGACCCTACGGGTTCGAGAACAATGTAGACATGACCGAAACACGTCTCCGGTCAATAACCAATAGCAGAACCTGGATGCTCATATTGGCTCCTACATATTCTACGAAGATCTTTTATCGGTCTGACCGCATAACAACATACGTTGTTCCATTTGTCATCGGTATGTTACTTGCCCGAGATTCAATCGTCGGTATCTCAATACCTAGTTCAATCTCGTTACCGGCAAGTCTCTTTACTCGTTCCATAATACATCATCTCGCAACTAACTCATTAGTTGCAATGCTTGCAAGGCTTATGTGATGTGCATTACCGAGAGGGCCCAGAGATACCTCTCCAACAATCGGAGTGACAAATCCTAATCTCGAAATACGCCAACCCAACATGTACCTTCGGAGACACCTATAGAGCACCTTTATAATCACCCAGTTATGTTGTGACGTTTGGTAGTACACAAAGTGTTCCTCCGGCAAACGGGAGTTGCATAATCTCATAGTCATAGGAACATGTATAAGTCATGAAGAAAGCAATAGCAACATACTAAACGATCGGGTGCTAAGCTAATGGAATGGGTCATGCCAATCAGATCATTCACCTAATGATGTGATCCCGTTAATCAAATAACAACTCTTTGTCCATGGTCAGGAAACATAACCATCTTTGATTAACGAGCTAGTCAAGTAGAGGCATACTAGTGACACTCTGTTTGTCTATGTATTCACACATGTATTATGTTTCCGGTTAATACAATTCTAGCATTAATAATAAACATTTATCATGATATAAGGAAATAAATAATAACTTTATTATTGCCTCTAGGGCATATTTCCTTCATAAACATGAGACCTAAATGTTATTGTGAATATGGTTAGTTCATAATCTTTGCTGAAAACTTGAAGGTTGGCTTTACATATTTACAACTACAAGAGCAAACAGAGTTTGTAGAAGTTTTTTTTATCACTTTCAGTTTATCAACTGAATTGCTTGAGGACAAGCAAAGGTTTAAGCTTGGGGGAGTTGATACGTCTTTGTCGTATCTACTTTTACAAACACTTTTGCCCTTGTTTTGGACTGTAATTTGCATGATTTGAATGGAACTAACCCGGACTGACGCTGTTTTCAGCAGAATGGCCATGGTGTTATTTTTGTGCAGAAATAAAAGTTCTCGAAATGACCTGAAAATCAACGGAGATTATTTTTGGAATATATAAAAAATACTGGCGAAAAGATCCACGTCAGGGGGCCCACACCTTGTCCACGAGGGTGGGGGACGCGTCGCCTGCCTCGTGGCCCCCCTGACGCTCCACCGACCTCAACTCCGACTCCATATATTCACTTTCGAGGAGAAAAAAATCGGAGAGAAGGATTCATCGCGTTTTACGATACGGAGCCACCGTCAAGCCCTAAACTCTCTCGGGAGGGCTGATCTGGAGTCCGTTCGGGGCTCCGAAGAGGGGAATCCGTCGCCATCGTCATCATCAACCTTCCTCCATCACCAATTTCATGATGCTCACCGCCATGCGTGAATAATTCCATCGTAGGCTTGCTGGACGGTGATGGGTTGGGTGAGATTTATCATGTTATCGAGTTAGTTTTGTTAGGGGTTTGATCCCTAGTATCCACTATGTTCTGAGATTGATGTTGCTATGACTTTGCTATGCTTACTGCTTGTCACTAGGGCCCGAGTGCCATGATTTCAGATCTGAACCTATTATGTTTTCATGAATATATGTGAGTTCTTGATCCTATCTTGCAAGTCTATAGTCACCTATTATGTGTTATGATCCGTTAACCCTGAAGTGACAATAATCGGGATACTTACCGGTGATGACCGTAGTTTGAGGAGTTCATGTATTCACTAAGTGTTAATACTTTGGTCGGGTACTCTATTAAAAGGAGGCCTTAATATCCCTTAGTTTCCAATAGGACCCCGCTGCCACGGGAGGGTAGGATAAAATATGTCATGCAAGTTCTTTTCCATAAGCACGTATGACTATATTCGGAATACATGCCTACATTACATCGATGAACTAGAGCTAGTTCCGTGTCACCCTATGTTATAACTGTTGCATGATTGATCGCATCCGACATAATTATCCATCACCGATCCAATGCCTAAGAGCTTTTCATATATTGTTCTTCGCTCATTTACTTTTCCGTTGCTACTGTTACAATCACTAGAAAACCAAAACTGCTTGTGTTACTTTTGCCACTGTTACCACCACTATCATATTACTTTGCTACTAAATACTTTGCTGCAGATATTAAGTTTCCAGGTGTGGTTGAATTGACAACTCAGCTGCTAATACTTGAGAATATTCTTTGGCTCCCCTTGTGTCGAATCAATAAATTTGGGTTGAATACTCTACCCTCGAAAACTGTTGCGATCCCCTATACTTGTGGGTTATCAGGCCCACGTAGATACTGGCCTGCTTAAAGCCCATAACTTTATTGGGCCAAACAGGCCCGAGATATATTTTGGCATGTTAACAGCTCGTCCTATTTGGGCCAAACATGGGCCTTAGGCAGTTTCGGACTATATTGGCCCGTGAATTTTTTGGCTCAACGCTAGCCCAATCTAGGTTTTAGCCCGTTAAAAGCCCATGGTATTCTCTAGCCCAGCTGGCTAGAACTTTACTCGGCCTGTTAAAGGCAGGAAACTACTATAGGTTTAGACCTGCTAATGGCCCAAGATGATTATAGGCCCACATTTTGGCCCATATGAGTAACGGGACGGCCTGAAGACCGACAACACTGAGATCCACTGAACAAAGAATAAACCTAGACTATACAATAAAAAAATTACGGCATATCACATCCACTAGGAATCAAAGTTCGCTACCGGTGATAATAAAGTGCAACGTGACCGCGGATTACATACAATGGGCATCAAAGGTCCCCACCAGTGCATATAAATGCGCCGACACAAGAATATACAAAACCGAGAGCACTTCAGAAGGAACTAGGCCTGTCCAAGACGGGCCCCACAAGCAGTCGAACAAGCTGATGAGACCTCAGTTGTGTCAACGATAGATGCTCCATCCCTAGCTGTATGGCACCATAGTGTGCAAGGCAGTCCTCTAACATCTTCATTGCATCTTTGACTTCAAGTCGGAGTTGAGCTGAAGCAAGCCTTTCCGCTTTAAGTTGAGACTGAAGAAGTCGAACTAATTGAGGGAGCGACTGCACAGAGGTTGTCTCGCACCTGCTGGTGAGTAGCTTCAACTCACCGTCTTCATCAAGACAGGACCTTGGGGTCATCTCGCTATCCTCAATATGGTTTGGCTCACTATCTTTCCTAAAGTTCTGCCTGACATAAGAGATACGACTCTGAAAGAGAAACAAGGAGACACGTAACAGGTTTCACAATTATATAAGCAAATAAATGGATCTGTTTTGAATAAGGAACATGTTTTTACAACTACAATTTAAAACAGGTAGTTGTTGCAAACATCCAATCAGATGTAAACAGCAAAGTAAACAGCAGTGGAGGAAATGATGCCTATCCAAATCTATACTAGAACAAAGTTGGAAGGCTTGAGAAGGATGAACTTACATTACATGTTAACATGGGATGGACAAAGCCCTTATCCATGTTGATGGAAGGATAATTCAATAAATTCCCCAAAGAAAATTCTTTATAAGCGTTGCCATTATTCTACATTTTGGAGAGAGTAAATATATATCAAATAATATTGGAAGAAATAGAGGATAATGAAGCTCAGGTGCAGACTGATGATACATAATCAAATAGCAATTAATTAAGTACAGGGTTACAAGGGAAAATGTACTAACAAGAGGAATGCATACATCAATGTGTGTAGTGGCATTGGCTTTATTCAACATATTGGTAAGAGTAAATGTAGATACGATAATTTGGAGAAAGTGGAGGACAGTGCAGATAAGATGCAGAGTAGTGCTAGACAATCAACTATCTCGCGATGCAAGTACAGTAATACCACCACCGTCCGTTATTACTTGTCGCTCAAATGGATGTATCTAGCACTATTAAGTTCTAAATACATCCATTTGATCAACAATTAATTCGATACAGAGCGAGTACATGACAACATGTACTTACATGAGCAATCCAAAACTTCATAACCATTGAGTAAATATAGATCTTATAATTTCAAGCAAAGGGAGGATAAAGAAGTGAAAATTCACAATGATGCTACATAATCAAACAGCAATGAGTGTAAGTATGCTGACAAAGGGCAAGAGGTACTGACAAGAGCAATGCAGAGCCCAGTATTGTTGTGAAATCCTATGATCCTTTAAGCAAGGAGATTCATGTGAACTTAGTTTTCATACAAGAGAGAAGGTAAGGCACATGCAGAAATTTAGGAGTTCAAATTTTGAATTGATATCATAGACAGTACCTGACGCTGGGCTCTCAGTAGTTCTAATAGGGGTTTGGCCAGTGGAGTAGGGGTAAAGTGTGGTACAGTTGGGCCTATGTTTTCTGTGGCTGCTGATCTATCTGATTTAACAGGTATCACTACCTTTTCCAAACACCTAGTTTGTACTCCTTGAGGATCTGCACTCACCCTCTTCCTTTTGGACATCTATTACGAAAGAACAACATTTGAATGGAAAAACATAGTATGACGACACATGGAATAGGTACAGAAAATGGATAGGTATGACATATACTCATATATGAAGCTTAAACTAAGCACATGGTGTAACAAAGTAGAAGTAATGCAAGAGGTCAGATGCAAAATATGTGCGACCAATACAACCTTGCCATGTTAGAGCAAGCACCTTGATGGGTGAATAAGATAGGCCATCCTCCACCATGCCAAGTTTGTTAGCCAGTGCATGGTTCCGCAATATTCCTCTTGTGCGCCCATTCTCATATTCATTTTGATAATGTTCAATACCTGACATGCATGAAAACATAAAAACAAGTGAGATCATCTTTGTAATGTAGAAGTGATTCTAATCCAATATTGCCTCCTTGTAAACCCCTTTGTGCTATCTCTGCAATTCTTTTGAGAGATGTCATGCATGCTGTAATTTGATGTGTGCATTATTATAATGTGGCCTACTAAAAATATGTGTAGCGCCCAAGATGCGATTCTATCCCAATCACGTGATGAACTCATGATTGGGGCACAACCGCATTTCGAGCGCAGAGCAAGGTGGATATCATTACAACATACCATGTACTGAATAGATGAGAATACAAGATAAAGGCTTACACTCGCCACAAGTAACATCATTCATACAACAATACATCAATACATGGCAACCATCATACAGAAGAGCAGGAACCGACTATGGATGAAATCAAACAAAAAATAAGAACGACATCCACCTTGCTAATCCCAGGCTCCCCGACCCGGAACCTATCCCTTGATCGAAGAAGAAGAACTCCAAAATCAATCAAGCATCGCTCTCACGTCAGAGCTTCGCATTACCTGCACCTGCAACTGTTGTTGTAGTAATCTGTGAGCCACGAGGACTCAGCAATCCCATTACCATGGGTGTCAAGACTAGCAAAGCTTAATGGATAAGGAAGGGGTAAAGTGGTGAGGTTGCAGCAGCGACTAAGCATTGCATGGTCGCTAACTTACAAGTACAAGAGTAAGATGAGAAACTATGCAAACGGTCGCAAACTAGTAATGATCAATAAGTGATCCTGAACTACTTACGTTCAAACATAACTCAACCGTGTTCTCTTCTCAAACTTCCCCGAAAAGAGACCATCACGTTTACGCAACGCGATTGGCGTATTTTAGTTGAGTTTACTTCAAGTCTACTACAACCGGATATTAACGAATTCCCAATGCCACATAACCGTGGGCACGGCTCTCGCAAGTTTAAACCCTGTAGGGGTGTCCCAACTTAGCCCATGACAAGCTCATGATCCGCGGAGACAATCCTCCATCGCGGGACACCCGATCAGACTCAGAATCCTGGTGCACAAGACATTTCGACAATGGTAAAACTAGTCCAGCAAGACATCCCGATGCACCGACCTAGCCCGATAGGAGTTGCGCGATCTCGTTCTCAGGGTACACAGGATGGGTCAGCCTACATGTATATACCAAATACCTCGGGTTTCCCCGAGGCGGCCCCGCAGTCTGCTCGGTTTGGACCAACACTCATGAGGAGCACTGGCCCGGGAGTTGATTAAAAGTCTGCGGGTGCTAGCCGGTCCCTATGCAAGTTTTTTAGTTGTTATTAGGCAAATGGTAAACCAATGTTGGGCCTTACTGGAAGAGTTTTATTCAAAGCGAAAAGTCAAGAGGGTCCTATACCCCTCATCGTGTTAGGGACGCAAAATCAAGGAACATAACACCGGTATGACGGAAACTAGGGCGGCAAGAGTGGAACAAAACACCAGGCATAAGGCCGAGCCTTCCACCCTTTACCAAGTATATAGATACATTAATTAAATAAGAGATATTGTGATATCCCATGATATCCATGTCCCAACATGGAACAACCTGCAATTGCACCTGCATCTAGCAACGTTATAAGAGAGGCTGAGCAAAGCGGTAACATAGCCAAACAACGGTTTGCTAGGATGGGTGAAAAAGGTTAGATGCTATCATGGCAATTTGGAAGGCTTGATAAACAAGTTGTAGGTAGCGCGACATAGCGATAGCATCGACACAATTAGCATAGCAAATATAGTAGTGAGATCCAAGGTGACGGTCATCTTGCCTGAAATCCCTCTAGGAAGAAGAACGAGTCCATGAAGTAGTCGAACACCGTAGTCAAACGGATCCTCACAATCGCAACGAAACCAGGAACTATCAAGATGAAGCAACACCGGAAAGAAGCAAACAACATGGTAAACTACCATCACATAAACATGGCATGATGCACAATCAAGTATGATGCATGTAAGGTTTAATGTTTCATGGCATGGCAAAGTGCAACAAACAACACTACAAATTAAGTGGAGCTCAATATGCAACGAGTTGCATATTGACAAAACACCACATTCAATTATTTAATTTGCTCTCGTTTAAGCTACTCAACAATATTAAATGTTGTTAAACATGGCAAGAGGTGAAGCATAATTAAACTATTTATTTAGGCAAGTTTAAATGAGGCCGGAATAACAAACAACAATTCCGAAAAATGCTCATATGCATATTTTGAATTTGGTATTGTTCTTCCCTAAACACAATTTTAGAGTTGTTAAACATGCAAAGTAAGGCCACCATGTTAATCTATGCATTTTCCACCCTAAATACATATAAAGTTTATTAGATTCAGAGCTACGGTTATTTAGTTATGAAATAAAGCATTTTAACAAGTAATTAAGCAAAATAAAAGCAAACAACATTTTTAACATAGATGAAAGTGGCATATTGTGAAACTAGATGAAATTCTAAGCATTTTACATATTTAAAGTTTTTACATGTGATGCATGGTTGTGGAGTTATTAAATGCATGAAGTATGAGGGCTTTTCTATAAAAACTGCTTTCTAAGTTAACAGACAAATTCGCAGCGCATAGGAAAAAACAGCTATGGGCTGAAACCAGATAGGCTGGGCCAACAGAGGGGGCGCTGCGGCACCCATGGGCTTCGGCCCGGTCGGTGGTGAGGCGGCCCGCAGGAGAGCAGGCAGGCTGCGGTGGATCTAGCCCAAGGGGGCGGCTTGGAGGCAGGCCGAGCGAGTGTGTGGTCAACGCGAGCGATAGGGGGGTATGGTGGAGACGAAGCAGAGGCTGGACCGGGCGTTCTTTTTTTTTGAACAAGAAAAGGCGCTCGAAGCGCCAAATTCATTTCAGCTCAGAAACAGTGTACAGCGTGAATTACAAACTCCTGAACCTGAAAATTTGAGAGAAGAGACACCACATGACAGGAACTATGTCTATGAGCTGAAGCGAAGCAACAAACTTGAGGTTCAACCTTAGAATGAAGAACCTGATGAGCTACATTGTGTGCTATGCCATTAATTTCCCTAGAAATGTGAAACACTCGAGGTTGCAAGCTATTAGCATGCTTGAACAAATCAGCCAAAGGCTTCCTGATGCTCCAAGGGGTGGTAGATTCCACAATCTTGCCGATAGTAGCCACCGAAGATAAAGAGAGGCAATCCATGAGAAAGGTTGGCTGAAGAATATTGAGCTTATTAGCCACTTGAGCTGCAAAAGAAAGAGCCAGAGCTTCTGCATGTAGAGGAGAAGTAGTGGGAGGAGCTGATGCTTGAATTTGCACATTGATTTCAAAACGATCTTGAGGCAAAACAAGATAGACCCCTATTCCAGTAGCAACTGCTCCCTGTAATAGACCAGGAACTTTTGAACTTCTGAAAGTAGCGTCAGAAAATATTTTGGTCCCCGTAATGAGCAAATCCGATTTAAGAGTTCGACCCTGCGTAGGAAGATGATCAGGAGGACAAAGAACTTTTGGCATCACCTGCATCTTAGAGAAATGAGGCAAGTCCTTATAAGAATCAGAGGACAAGGCCATAGTAGCAATGTGCACATGATGAGGTAGAGCGTTTTTCCTGTCAAAAAGAAAATCATTTCTAGCCTTCCAAAGACACCATAAGAAATTAAGAATGTTAGAGATAGAACCATTAGGATGTCCCATTTGAAGCAAGGCAATAATGATAGAATGCATGGAAGTATGACCTTGGATTAAAACATCAGACCTAATAAACCAAGGATAGTCAAACCAAGCAGCACGAGCAAAGGGACAAAGAAAAAATAAATGGGTTCATCCTCCTGATGGCCACACCTACAACAGTTTTTAGATATATGAACAGAGAATCAACTAGCTCGCAAACCTGTAGGCAATGCCCTTCTAAGAAGACTCCACGCAAAAGTTTGTACCCTAGGCAAAACCTGTTTTTGTTTCCAAACCATTTTGAGAAGATTCTTCAAATCCAAAGAAAGAACAGAAGGAGCATTTCTGGGAACTGCATGAATGTCCTGCAAACAAAGCTTATAAGCAGATTTGGAGGAACAAATGCCATTCGGAGTGAGATCCCAACAAAGCAAGTCTGGACCATCATCATTGATAATATCAGTTTGGACAATAATTGAGGCCATAGGTTGCTGGAAAAGTAAATGAACAAGCTCATTATTCCAAATTTTTTGTCCAGGGAGCCAAAGATCCTTAACTAAAGAAGGATATCTAAAGCCCGGTTCTTGAATAATGAGATGTTCATGAATGGAAGTCCAAAGGGAGCACCAAGGTGTGCTCCAAATAGAGATATTACCTTGAGTTAATTGGTAAAAAGAATGAGCTTTCAATTTAGGGATCATTTTTAAAACCGAAGCCCAAAAAGCAGATTTAGGAGCAGAAGAATGAGCAACCCAGATGGAGGAGTCATGAAAATATTTAGCCTTAAGAACTAAATATAGCTGAGAAAAAGGGGATTTAGCAATTCTCCAAGCAGCTGCAAGAACAAGACTCTCATTGATTGCCTTCAAATTTCTTATGCCCAGTCCACCTTCTTTTTTAGAATTGCATATGTCTTTCCATGCACGAATACAAAGACTCCTTGAAGAATCATTCTCCCTAACACCTGTCCACCAGAAATTTCTAATGACAGCAGTGAGCTTTGCAATAAACTTCTTTGTGAACAGGATGTTAGCCATATAATAAACAGGAATAGCAGAGAAAACAGAGCGAATTAATTCAAGCCTCGCAGCATGAGAAAGCATATTGGCTTTGTAAGCAGGCAATTTATTCATAAATTTATCAAGAACAAAGTTATAGGCGGCAGTTCTATTTTTAGCAGGAAGAATAAGCGGATGACCAAGATGAGTGAAATTGGTATCCATGGAGGAAACAGGAAAAACTTGCTTAATCTCCTGTCTAGTAGGTTGACTAACTCGAGAACTAAAGAGAATGGCAGATTTAGCCCAGTTTGGAGTTTGACCTGAAATAGAACAAAAGTGGTGAATGAGCTGAGCCATAGCAGTGGCTTCCTGAATAGTGGCTTTCCCACAAACCAACAAATCATCTGCAAACAACAGAGAATGAATAGAAGGGCAATTTGGTCCAAGCGAAATTCCTTGAAGATTTTGAGCAGCAAGAGCTTCATTGAGAGCAATAGACAATTCATTGATAGCAATAACAAACAAATAAGGCGACATGGGACAGCCTTGACGAATGCCTCTGAAACTTCTAAATTTATGTGAAGGCTGCCCATTAACAAGCACAGAGAAAGTAGGAGAAGAAATGCACGAATACACCAAATTAATGAAATGACGATGCAACCCTTTACGTGCAAGCGCAGACACAATGAAGTTCCACTCTAAACGATCAAAAGCTTTAGCCAGATCTATTTTTAGCATGAAAGCATGATGATTCCATGAAGTAAGAGAGAAAGAGTGAGTAATCTCTTGAGCAATAATAATGTTGTCACTAATTCTTCTACCCTCAATAAAGGCTTGCTGAGCAGGATCAATATAGTCCGGAAGATGTGGCTTAATTCTATTAGCTAGCGATTTTGCAATGATTTTATAGACAACATTACAAAGGCTAATGGGACGATAATCCATAGGAACCTGAGGAACTAACTTCTTTGGGATTAGAGCAATATTAGTATCATTAATGTGGGGAGGTAAAATACCAGTTTGATAAAAGTTAATCACAAGTTGAGTGACCTCCTCCCCTATCCAATCCCAAGCAGCCAAATAAAATTCCACATTAAAACCATCTGGACCTGGAGAAGCATTCAACTTCATTTCTTTAAGAATCTGCAAAAGTTCATTTTTATCAAGAAGAAAATAAGTAGGATCCAAAGAGTTGACAGGCAAGTGAGTATTGAGAAAAGGTCTTCCAATGTCATTGTTAGGCGAGGAGAAGATGTACCTAAAATAGTTGACAAAAGTATTAGTGATAGCACTAGGCTTAAAATGAATCACATCATTCTCATCCTTAACAGAACAAACAGTATTCCTTTTTCTTCTTTTGATCACGGCCTGATGAAAAAATTTAGTATTGCGATCACCAGCCGTGGCCCAACCCTTTTTACTTCTTTGTTTGTAAAACTGATTAAGTTTGGAAAGAGTTTGCTCATACCTAAGAGTGAGAGAACCTTCCAAAGTATGATTTTGCTGCTGCAAAGGAAGCTGCTGTATCTGATTGATACTTGATTCAAGTTCCAAAAGTTCTTACTGAAGAGGCTTTTTCTTCTTGCACCACTTTTTCAACGAACCTGCCAAAGAAAAAGACTTTGTTGCAAAGGAGTGAGATGTACAATTATTCCAGGCAGATTTAGCAAAGTTGCTAAAATCTTTCTCAAGTAACCACCAATTTTCAAATTTAAATGTTTGCTTAGGCTTAACAAAATTACCATCAGTGGAGACAAGAATGGGAGCATGATCACTGAGAATAATAGGAAGATTAAGCACTTTAGTATTAGGATAATGCATACAGCACTCAGAGTTAACCAGGCATCGATCTAGGCGTCTATAAATAGGATTAGCTGTATGTTGTTTGTTACGCCAAGTGTACGCAGGACCACTGAAACCAATATCAAAAAAACCACAATTTTTAACAAGAAAACAAAAAGCAGACAAACGATAATAATTAATACTACCATTACAACCATCCGTTTCATACAAAATGTCATTAAGGTCACCCATACACATCATGGGCTTCCCCAGGTTATCATACACAAAAGCAGCAACTTGACTCCAAATAGTACTAGTCTGCCTATGATAGGGGTCACCATATATACAAATCAAGCAAAAGTGGACACCTGAAGCTAGATGAACTACATTAGCAAGAATATAGTGAAAGGAGGCACTATGAACAGAAACTTTGAGTTCATCATTCCACATAAGCCAGAGCCCACCGGAAGCACCTCTAGAAGGAACAACAAAGCTATTAGCAACATCAAACCTATTAACAAGATCAATTGATCGAACCTTAGAAGATTTGATCTCAGAAACAAAGGTTACCTGGGCTCTAGTAGAACGTATCAAATTAGCCAGAAAAAGCATACGATCATTGCCGAGACCCCGACCCATACCCCGACAATTCCAAGCTATCGCTTTCATGGCATCCGAGGCTAAAAAGAATCTGCCATACTCATGTTTGTTTTAGCATCAAATTTCATCTCCTCTCCCAACTGACCCCCCATGAGATCCACTCAAATTGATGATAAGGGTTGATTGATGGAGTAAACTAGAAAAAACAGACAAGCATCAGAGGTTGGGGAGAGCCAGCAGCAAGCCCCGCTAGGATTTAGGTGGAGAGCGGGGCGAGACCACGGGCCTTAACAGAGGCGGCAATACAGGCGGGTCACGGCGGGCGGTGGTTCAGCCCCGCTACTGCTGAGGCGGGCGGAGACAGAGGTGTCGAAGGCGGACGGCAAGGCCGGCTTGCTGCCAGCCAAGAATCTCGTTGAAGAGAGGAAACGAGAAAAGGGGATCTGGGAGAGGCAACAGCTATGGGCAAGAGAGGTGAAGCAGATGGAGTTCAGGGGAAACAAGGGATGGAGAAAGGAGATAGAGGAGGAAGCGGAACTGCACCGAGGAGGAAGAAGACGGCATCACGCCAGTCGCCGGACATTTGCCGGAAGTCGCCCAGCAGGTTTAAGTTATTCACTTCCTCCTCTATGAATGGCTGGGAGGTTATTTAGATCCATAGGAACTTGAGCGAGCAAGTTTGGGCAGTGAGAAGAAGGCTGGGATAAGAGGAGTGAGGGATTGAAGATTTGGATTGATGGTTAGACAAGAAGGATGGAAGATTAAGAAGAGCGGATGAGATTAGGATCTACGCGAGAACAGAGCACCAGATGAAAAATACGCGAAGGAAGGGAAGAACTGGAGTGGAAAAATTATGGGAACGATTAGATCAGGAGAGGAGGTGGATAGGGAAAGAGAGATCAAGCAAAAAGGAAGCACATCACCACACTAATCTCCGGCATCTCGCCATTCACCGGCATGTCGCCAGCCGCTTTCCTGAGGAGCTGGACCGGGCGTTCACGGTGTTCACAAAGAAGAAGACGATGAGGAACAGCGGGGAACAACGGGGCAAGGTCGAGGGCGGCCGGGAATCAACAAATCCAGCGGGGCTTAGTTCGAACGGTGGCACCATGGCGCTCCTGGGTTCATAGACAAAGAGAGGAAGTTTGAGAGAGATATACAGGAGAAGGGAAGGAAGACTGAGAGGAGAAGGAGCAGGGGCTTGGCACTGGACCTGCGGTGCTGCCGTTGGTGAGGTGGTACGGGAAACGCTGGGGATTGAGGCGGCGGCTTCCTGGGCACAGAGAGAAACGAGAGAGAGTGTGCGTCGAGAGAGAGAGAGGAGAAAATAAAGGGAAACGAGAGAGAAGGACGGGGGACGACGCAGGGGCCTGTCGCGTGGTGATCGCGGTCGCCGGACGGGGAGGCGAGGTGGACGACCTCGAGGTGGAGCAAGCTCGGGCGCGAGGAAATGAGGGCATCTCCGGCAGGTCCTGGTGGCCGGCGGCTAGCCGGAGTCGGACGGAGCAGTGACCAGGCAGCGGATCGAGGTGCTCGGGACCTTGTCGGTCCAGATCGAGCAAGCGTGGCTCGGGGAGGAGCAGCGTACGGGACGGTGGTGCGGGAGCATGCTTGGGGAGGAGCAGGGGCGCGCGAGGAGCTGCTACTGGTCTTGGTCGTCGGCGGGGATGAGGCCTCGGGCACGAGGAGATCAATGACCGGCGCTTGTTGGTTGGGTGAACAAGGTGGCGATGGATTGGATCGGGGATTGGGCAGGTTTGGATGGGGATGGATCCCGAGGTGGGAGACGAGCGCGGCAGCGGCAGGGACAAAACTCCTAGAAATTAGGGTTGGGACAGATTAGGTTAGGGGTTAGCCTACTATATTTAGCAAAAGAAATTTAGAAAGGGGCTAGAATGACCCTTTAATCATAATGGGACGGTCGAGAATAAAATGCTTTGGGAGTCCAAACAAATAATCGCAGATGTTTTAAGGATGTTTGGGGATGATCCGAATCCAACAATGACGACAGAGCGGGTCGTTCGGGACAACTTTTGGACACAGGTGAGGGGATCTGTGCACTGTTGAGGGAGTCCTGGATTAGGGGGTGTCCGGATGGCCGGACTATACCTTCAGCCGGACTCCTGGACTATGAAGATACAAGATTGAAGACTTCGTCCCGTGTCCGGAAGGGACTTTTCTTGGCATGGAAGGCAAGCTTGGCGATACGGATATGTATATCTCCTACCATTGTAACCGACTCTATGTAACCCTAACCCTATCCGGCGTCTATATAAACTGGAGAGTTTTAGTCCGTAGGACAACACATTCATACACAACAATCATACCATAGGCTAACTTCTAGGGTTTAGCCTCTCTGATCTCGTAAACATCGTATCATATGATGGCACAACAGATCCTGCGGTATGGATCGAGGATTATCTCCTTCATATCCACATGGCCCGCGGCGATGATCTCCACGCCATCAAATACCTCCCACTCAAGCTTAAAGGACCAGCTCGGCATTGGCTTAACAGCTTGCCAGCAGGATCAATCAGTTGTTGGGAGGACCTGGAAGCCGCATTCCTCGACAATTTCCAGGGCACTTATGTGCGACCACCAGACACCGATGACCTAAGCCACGTAATTCAGCAGCCAGAGGAATTGGCCAGGCAATTCTGGACATGGTTCCTAACAAAGAAAAATCAAATAGTCGACTGTCCGGACGCAGAGGCCCTAGCAGCCTTCAAGCACAATATCCGTGACGAGTGGCTTGCCCGGCACCTTGGACAGGAAAAGCCGAAATCTATGGCAGCACTCACGACACTCATGACCCGCTTTTGCGCACGAGAAGACAGCTGGCTTGCTCGTAGCAACAATATGACCAAGAACCCTGGTAATTCGGATACCAGGGATAGTAGTGGCAGGTCGCGTCGCAACAAGCAGAAGCGCCGCATTAACGGCGACAATGCTGAGGATACGGCAGTTAATGCCGGATTCAGAGGCTATAAATCCGGCCAGTGGAAAAAGCCATTCAAAAGAAATCCTAGGGGCCCGTCCAGTTTGGACCGAATACTCGACCGCTTGTGCCAGATACATGGCACCCCCGAAAAGCCGGCTAATCACACCAACAGGGATTGTTGGGTGTTCAAGCAGTCAGGCAAGTTAAATGCTGAAAATAAAGACAAGGGGCTGCATAGAGATGACGACGAAGAGCCCCGGCCGCCGAACAACAGTGGACAGAAGGGTTTTCCCCCACAAGTGCGGACGGTGAACATGATATACGCAACCCACATCCCTAAGAGGGAGCGGAAGCGCGCATTAAGGGACGTATACGCGATAGAGCCAGTCACCCCAAAGTTCAACCCATGGTCCTCCTGCCCGATCACCTTTGATCGAAGGGACCATCCCACTAGCACCCGTCATGGAGGATTCTCCGCTTTGGTTCTGGACCCAATTATTGACGGATTTCATCTCACCAGAGTCCTTATGGACGGCGGCAGTAGTCTGAACCTGCTTTACCAGGATACAGTGCGGAAAATGGGCATAGATCCCTCGAGGATTAGGCCCACGAAAACGACCTTTAAAGGCGTAATACCAGGTGTAGAGGCCAACTGTACAGGCTCAGTCACACTTGAAGTAGTCTTCGGATCTCCGGATAATTTCCGAAGCGAGGAGTTAATCTTCGACATAGTCCCATTCCAGAGTGGCTATCACGCACTGCTCGGACAAACCGCATTCGCCAAGTTCAATGCGGTACTGCACTACGCATACCTTAAGCTCAAGATGCCAGGCCCTCGAGGAGTAATTACGGTCAATGGAAACACCAAACGCTCCCTCCGAACTGAGGAGCACACGGCGGCCCTTGTAGCAGAAGTACAAAGCAGCCTCTCCAGGCAGTTCTCCAGTCCGGCCATTAAACGTCCGGACACCGTCAAGCGCGCCCGGAGTAACCTACAACAAGACCGCATGGCACGCTCCGAGCAGGCGTAGCAATGCGGCCCCAACCCCAGCCCTCGCAAAAATGTGGCACCAGTACTTCGCGTACATAACTACGCTCTAGAAATACCATGGGTACAGGGGGAGGGGCACCATCACGGCACGTCCAAAACACGGCTTAAACCGCACCAGGGGCTGCCGATTTTTTAATTTTCTCTTACTTTCAGGACTCCACTCTTTGGAAGGCCTGTTCGGCAATTCAATTGCCGCACAAACGATGCAAGAACCAGGGAAGCAGACAAGCCATGCCGCATTACGGAACTCCTAGGTGGTCTCTATCATGAGCAGTATACCTGTTTCGCATACCATTCCGCAGCCTACCCCTGGAACGGACATGTTAAAATAGTCCAACCTTTTGCTTATCACATTATTTGTATCGTTCTGCTTCAATCATAGCCTTTTTTAATAAACAATGCATAGTTTCTGTCTATTTTTGCATTACTTTTTTTTACAAATATATGTTCCTTAACGACATGTTGCACCCGTACACTTTGGTACGGCCAAAATACGCCAGGGGCTTTAGTACCCCTCAATATGGTGTGAGAATTCCGAACACTTTAACAAGTGCGGCACCCCGAACTTATAGCACTATATGCATCGGCTCCGAATCATGTCTTTGGTCAAATGTTGGGTTTGCCCGGCTTCTATGTTTTGGTGCCTTACGTTCCGCAATATCGGCTAAGGTAGCACTAGGAGAACTACTGCGATTGTGCCCCAGTTGAGCTGGGTCGAGCACCTCAGTAGAGAAAGCTAAAACTGACTGTCATGATGAAGCGAGAGCTGGTCGCTGTTCGAGAGGTTTTTTCGAGTCCCTAAAGACTTATGCCGCTTAGAGCGAGGAGCCGGCTCTGTCCGGCCAAGGCGTGGATTGCGCCCCGAACTCGGTTTTCCGAATACCAGGGGCTTCGCCAAAATTTAAAATTATAGAATTCTATGGCTAAGTGAGAGTGTTCACGCATTATAGTCCGATTGCCTTGTTCGTTGGGCTGAGCGCCTCCCTCGAAGGACCCAAACACGGGAAAAAGAGCGCTCAGGCTTATCCCCAAACACCCCAGCACTAGCGGCATGGGGGCAGAAGCCGATGACTCGCCATCTCTCAGAATTGATAAACAGCCGCACAGAAGGTAATATTTTAAATTCAAACAGCATTGCTTAGCGCATATGAACAAGTTTTTAGCGCACAGGACAAACGAGTGAGTTTTACTCAAAAATTACATCTCTGGAACATTCATCCGCCACAAGGCAAGCACCCTTCAGAACATCCTTATAATAATTTTCGGGCTTGCGATGCTCTTTCCCCGGCGGTGGCCCGTCCTTCACAAGCTTCTCAGCATCCAACTTGCCCAGTGCACCTTAGCACGGGCAAGGGCCCTACGGGCACCTTCAATACAGACGGAGCGCTTGATGACTTCGAGCCTTGGACAGGCCTCCACCAGCCGCCGCACCAGCCCGAAATAGCTCCCAGGCTAAGCCTCTCCAGGCCACAGCCGAACTATGAGGTCCTTCATGGCTTGTTCGACCGCCTTGTGGAGCTCGACCAGTTGCTTCAGCTGGTCGCTCAGGGGCACAGGGTGTCCGGCCTCAGCATACTGAGACCAGAACACCTTCTCTGTCGAGCTGCCCTCCTCGGCTCAATAGAATGCGGCGGCATCGGACATGCTACGGGGAAGATCTGCGAACGCTCTTGGAGAGCTCCGGATTCGGGTAAGTAACAAGTAACTCACGTTTATGTGTTTGCTTTGCATAAAGAATTCCTTACCCGCCGCTATCTTTTTCACCTCATCCAACTCCTGGAGGGTCTTCTGGGATTTGGCCTTGGCAGACTTGGCATTTTTAATAGCCACCGCGAGCTCGGACGCTCGCGTCTTTGAGTCAAGCTCCAAACTCTCATGTTTTCCATAAGAGCCTGGAGCTGTTGCCGCACCTTGCCAACCTCGGCCTCATACTTCTCCCGCTCGGTGCGCTCCGTGGCCGCCGTCTTCTCGGCCTCGAGCAGCGCTTGCTTAAGGGTCGCCACCTCAGACGTGGCCCCTATAATAGCCACGATAATCCTGTCATTTTTTGCAATTGCACCTTTTTATATATATTTAAACAAGGTATTTCTTACCTTCATTGTCCTCGAGCTGCTTCTTGGCATGCCCGAGCTCTTGCTCGGACCGCTCGCGGTTCTGCTTTAGCGTGTCCACTTCCGCAGTCAGTGCGGCGGACGCAAGCAGAGAAGCCTGCATACGCATATTGAATCCTTTTTGTTAGACTCCTGCGAATTTTATTTGATCCTCTATTCGGCTTTTCTTCCCAAACGCCAAACAGAGCATCAGGGGCTACTGTCTATGCGGTAATATTATTTACACACTCTTTACTTACCTCAAAGCCTATCAAAAGGCTAGTACAAGCTTCAGTCAGTCTGCTTTTGGCGGACTGAACCTTCTGGACCACCACACTCATAATGGTGCGGTGCTCCTCGTCGATGGAGGCACCTCCAACAGATTATCCGGCGCCTCCGGTCGGACGGGGGTCACCGGCACAGAGGGCCTGCTCCTCTTGGAAGGAGGTCGCCCGCCAGACTCTGGAACCTTTGAAGGTTCCGGAGCGGTGTCCGGCCTAGAACCGGACTTGGAGCCCTGGGAGATTTTTTCCCCGTCACCCCTGGAGTCCGGGAGGTCGCCTTGCGGCGCCTCCAGGACCACCTCCTCCTGGCTTGGAACCTGTTGGGACAACACTTCGGTGTCGTCCGTAGGGCGGGGGGAGGAAGCTGTCGAAAGCGAATTCACATCCGACGAGTCCAGTGAACCGCTCGATGACGCGTCGAGCCGGTCTTTGGGTGGGCTGCATAATCATATTCGACATAAGGGAAAGCTGTGCAATAAAGGAACACTATGAATTACTCTGGTATCCAGATACTTACGATTTCGCCAGGGGCTTGGCCCTGGTCGGCCACTCCTCTTCGCCGTCGTCGGCGTTGGTGGAGTAGTCCGGAGGAAGGGTTTTCCCCTTCTTGAACCCTTCGGCCCCCCCAGTTGGGGCGGCCTTCCTTTTCTTCCCTTCCCCCGCTGGAGGGGGAGAGGTCTCTTCTTCCTCCTCCTCGTCTTCATGGGAGGAGTGCGTCTTGGAGCCGTCGGATGATGGATCCGACGCCTCCTGGCGACGGGCACTCTTTCGAGTCCTCGTGGCCTTCTTCTCCGGCACCACATAGGGTGCCGGAACCAGCAGCTTCGCCAAGAGGGCATCAGCTGGGTCTTCGGGCAAAGGAGCCGGACAGTTGATTTGTCCGGACGTCACCTGTCAATCCTATTAAGGGCAAGGGAGCTTAAATCCCGCATGGAGTCAAACTATGAAAAACTGATACCCTGTAGAAGGTAAAAATAGATTACCGCACGAGCATGACGCTGCGTGCTGAATCCGCGATCCTCGGTAGCGGATGCGGGGGCCTCGGTGCCTTTGAAAAGCAACTTCCAGGCATCTTCGTACGTCGTGTCGAAGAGCCTACTCAGAGTTCGGTGCCGCGCCGGGTCGAACTCCCACAGGTTGAAAGCCCGTTGTTGACACGGGAGGATCCGACGGATGAGCATGACCTGGACTACATTGACAAGCTTGAGCTACTTGTCCACCAGGGTTTGGACGCATGTTTGGAGTCCGGTCAGCTCTCCTTTTTTACCCCATGACAGGCCCGTCTCTTTCCAGGACGTGAGCCGCGTTGGGGGTCCGGATCGGAACTCAGGGGCTGCAACCCACTTAGGGTCGCGCGGCTCGGTGATGTAAAACCACCATGATTGCGTCCCCTTCAGGGTCTCCACAAAGGAGCCCTCGAGCCATAAGATGTTGGGCATATTGCCCACCATGGCGCCTCCGCACTCCGCCTGGTTGCCGCGCACCACCTTTGGCTTGACAATGAAGTCTTGAGCCATAGGCCGAAATGGGGGCGGATGCGGAGGAAGGCCTCGCACATGACGATAAACGCCGAGATGTTGAGGACAAAGTTCGGGGCCAGATCATGGAAATCCAGGCCATAGTAGAACATGAGCCCCCGAACAAATGGGTGGAGAGGGAAACCCAGTCCGCGGGGAAATGGGGGAGGAACACCACCCTCTCATGGGGCCTAGGGGTAGGGATGAGCTGCCCCCCTTCGGGAAGCCGGTGCGCAATGTCGTTGGACAAGTATCCGTCCTTCCTTAGTCTTTTGATGTGTCCCTCCGTAATGGAGGAGACCATCCACTTGCCTCCCGCTCCGGACATGGCTGGAGAAGGTTGAGGTGGGGAGTGCGGACTTGGGCGTTGGAGCTCGAGTGCGCGAAAATGGATAGGCAAAGGAGGAAGAAGGCGTAGGTGAAAAGGTGGATCCTTATCCCCTTATATGGGTGGACGCGACTATGGTCCCTACCAGCCTGGTAAAACTCGCTTATCTCCCAAGCGCCATAATCAATGGCGCGGTTGGGTTACCCATGCCCGTATTAATGAGAATCCCGGAATAAGGGGACACGATCTCTGCTTTAACAAGACGTGCCAAGGAAACCGCCTCGCATGACACGCTGAGATGGGACAGTAAAATGATTCGAATAAAAGCTTGGCCGTGGTGTGATGTCACACTATGGAATACGTCAGTAGATTAGATTTGTGTAAATATTATTCTCTCTATGGCAATATGTGGAAACTTATTTTGCAGAGCCGGACACTATCTTTGTGTTCAAAATATTGTATGAAGTACTTGGAGGAGGAACCCGCCTTGCAATGCCGAAGACAATCTGCGCGCCGGACTCGTCGTCATTGAAGCCTGGTTCAGGGGCTACTGAGGGAGTCCTAGGTTAGGGGGTGTCCGGATGGCCGGACTATACCTTCAGCCGGACTCCTGGACTATGAAGATACAAGATTGAAGACTTCGTCCCGTGTCCGAAAGGGACTTTCCTTGGCGTGGAAGGCAAGCTTGGCGATACGGATATGTAGATCTCCTACCATTGTAACCGACTCTATGTAACCCTAACCCTATCCGGTGTCTATATAAACCGGAGGGTTTTAGTCCGTAGGACAACACATTCATACACAACAATCATACCATAGGCTAGCTTCTAGGGTTTAGCCTCTCTGATCTCGTGGTAGATCTACTCTTGTACTACCCATATCATCAATATTAATCAAGCAGGACGTAGGGTTTTACCTCCATCGAGAGGGACCGAACCTGGGTAAAACTTCGTGTTCCTTGCCTCCTATTACCATCCGGCCTAGACGCACAGTTCGGGACCCCCTACCCGAGATCCGCCGGTTTTGACACCGACAACTGTGCAGAGAGGTTTGACATTTAGCGAGAGGGGAAAACAAAGACAACGGGGGCTGACAAAAGGCCACGGAGAAGACAATAGAGAAGAGAGCGGTCTGAGAGACGATGATGAAGGCAAAGGGAGAAACGACAACGACGACAGATGCAGGTTTTGTAAAATGACGGCAACGAATAGCCGAAGCAATGCAAATGATCACATGATGAATGCAACAAACAAAAGGAACACATGGCAACAATGAAAAACAAGGAAGGCGTCTGGAGCGTCGGTCTTGGGGTGTCACAACTGTCCTCGACTTACGAGAGATCTCGCCCTGAGATCTAAGGATGGAACCGGAGAGAAGCAGAAGAGGAAGAGGTAACTAAGTTGCTTCTTTGACAAACAAGTGAAACCACAAGCCTTGAGAGGTTGAACAATTCGATAGAAAGAATATAATGGAGATGAACGAGATTGTAAACACTTCGTTAGCGAAAAGGAACAAGGAACATTGCGAAAAACCTTGGGGTTGCAAAGACATGAATGAAGAGCTCCAGCGACAAGGAAGGACATGTAACCACTTCGGTTGAAATGGAATAAGCAAGGAATGAGAACGAAAGAATGCAGGCAGCACTCCGGTAGAAAAGAGAAGCTAAACTTGACAAGATGAGAGGATACTTGATGAAATCAACAACACACTGCCTCTGGAACTATTGAAAGAATGGCACAAGGGGTAAGAAAGATTTCAAACAACACTCTGGTTGAGAAGGGGGGCAAAACTTGATTAGATGAGAGAACTTGAATGGAGGACACGACACTCCGGTTGAATGGATAAGCAAAGGAAAGAACATGATCGTTGACAAAAATGGGATGATGGGTCGAAGAGTGCAACATCACAATGCCTCCGAAACGAAAGAATGGAATCTAGATCGTTAGGAATAAAGAAAGTAGAAGAAAATGATAACTTCTACCACCAATGAATTTGAACACATCCTTAGAAAAAATGGATTGAATGGAGTTGTTGAAAATTAAACAACAAAAGAATAAGGTTGTTGTGGGCTTATGGAAAACATCTCAAAATTATTAGGTGACAACCGACCACTAATGGAAACGGTTGCTTGCTTGAGAGCAACGAAGAGATGAAAACTTCTTTCACCGCAAGAATATGATTAAACTTGGATTATTAATAAGCACCATAATTGGCAACATTCCTTAGGGAAGGCTTTAGGTGAAATCTCTACCAAGATAACTCCCATGGAGGGATTGATAGGTTGAAACGATCTCCTGAACGAAGAGAAAATCATGGTTTTAAAAATATCTCATTCATGACAACTTGAATCACGAAGGGAAATTGTCAATAATGACATAGCACCCCCTCAAAAGATAAGAGAGAAATAATTGCACTTCAGAATGCAAGATGATGAATGCTTGAACTCCTCAAAACAAGACATGTGTTTAACACCATGTTTATTTTAGGGTATAGCTTGACGGATCTTAACTTCAAGAGAAATCTTGAAGAACAATTGAAGAATAAAATGAATCCTTGACGAACCACCATATTGAGCCTTCGTGAGAACTCCGGTAATAAAAGAATGATAAAAAAAGAGAGGTTGAAAACACAAGGTGAATCCTTGCAATGATTTAGATGGAGCTTCTTGACGAGATAAAGAGAAAAATTTGAACTCCGGAAAAGAAAGATGAACAACTTGGTACTGAGAAATTGATATCATGAACAAACTCCGAAAGAAGGACGTAATCTGTTGGATGAAACAAGAATAAGAATTATGTTATATGTATCCTTCACCAAATTTAAATTGATGACAAGCAATGGATTTGGCATCCTACTTATTCTTCTTGAAAAGGAATGATGAGAGATATAGCGCAAACTTCGGGAAATCTTCAATGAACCACCGTTAGGATTGGAAAGAACGAATGAATTGATATGATAACAAAGGAGAAGGAATCATGAACGAACCGTCATAAGAATTTGAAAATGAATGAAGAAAGAGAATGAATCAATGGGAGGAATTAGAAAATGAACGATGATATTTGAGGGAATTTAGATACATCAGAACGAATAGATCACGAGCTGGCTAGAGATTACTTGAACGATGCACTGGAACAATTGGGGAATGAGAGCTAAACATTGAGAGCGAATAAATCCGAAATGATGGCCTTCGTAGGAACGAAACAGAAAACAACTCCTGACACGCTCCGGATGGGTAAGAAAAGAATTTCTGACAAATGGAATAATCTGAGAGGATAACAACAAGCTAGCACCACGAATCTTCGAGAGAACGGACAGGATTTAGAGGAAAACTCTTCTTTGGTCTTCAAATGTTGAGGCACTCCGGAATGAATAATAGAAAGGTTGAGAGAAAGATGAAAACAATTTCAAAGCGATCTTGAAGGAGGCATATGACTGATGGAATCCATTCTTACGTCACACCTTGAAAAGAATTTGGGAATAACTCTAAAAAATTAGAAGAGTCAGGTAAGATCCTGAGAAAAGACCCGTGGGTTAGGGCCCACTCAAAAGAAAACATTGTTGAACAATTTTGAAGAGAGATTGCACCGGTTGAATTAATGACTTGAATGAGATAACAACCTTGAATTAGCTTTAATTGATTAAGAATGATAACTCGAATCTTGAGAGATATCTCCAGCACACCGGAACAATTGAATAGCAAGTGAAGAATGATTAAGAGGTGCACAAGCATGAGAAAACATTTGAAATAAGGAAAAGGATATGATCAACAAAGCTTGAATTGAATCCACCAGAGAAGACAAGAGAACGAGTAATGATGAACTTGAAGCTCGTGAGCATCTCCATGAGAAATCACCGGTTAAGAACATTGAAGGAAAGTAATGAAGAGTCTTCACATGAATGACATTGATACTTGATTAAGAAATACGAGTCCTTGAAGAAAAGGGTGGGTGGGTGGGAAAAGAAGAAGAAAATTTGGGACGGGTGAAACGAACAACATTGGAAAAACTGAGAAGTGATCTTGTGAATGGGGAAAATGATAGGATCATCTTGGCGAGAAGCATGTCGGTTGGAAAAGAATTGGCATGACCGTCTTGATGACCAAGAATGATTAGCACTCCCATAGAAATATGAGAACACTGCTTCGAAAAGGCATGGAATCAACACTTGAGAATGAAGCAACTCGAATACGACAATCAAAACAGAACAAAGGATTTGGCTTGCGGAATAAGCCAGAAACAAACATATGATAGACCCCATATCGTAGCATGTGTCTATTGGAAAGATATCCTATGTGATACTTGAATTCCCACCTATGAACTCCTGAAACTTTCTGGTTATGCAATTTGGTGTTGGGGATACAGGGAGGCATAATATATATCACACAACTAACAAGCCCTATGCTCCAAATGTACCCATCCGTCAACACATAACCAAGAAAAACTCCGAAAATCATGTACCTCAACCTTCGAAAAGCATCAGTTATACGAACTGTGGCAATACTCCTGAACTCCCTCCCCGGTACTGGGTGGCGTCGAGGTTATCTCACCACTAACTACATAAAAGAGATTTTCGATGTCGGCGAACTCAGGTATTCCAGAACTACAACGATAAAATTGTGACGACAACACCTCAGAGCTCAACTCCCCGGGACACTGCCACAACCCCTAAATGTCAGGAGGCACCAAGAACAATGTTCTCGTCACAAGAATATCGGAACGATCCCCAGATACCCGTGTGATCCTAATTTTTTAGTGAAAATGAGGAGAGGAAAGTCAAAATATCTACGCCAGAAGACCTTACCAGAGCGACGAAGGGGGATGAGGAGTAAAAAGAATCCTACTCTTCGATATATATAATCCTAAGATTCAAAATAGTTTTGTTCTAGACTCAACAACGGCATCGGTTCAATCAATCAAGGGGGCTCCTAAGGTCGGTAAGGCTCTGATACCAACTTGTAGCGCCCAAGATGCGATTCTATCACAATCACGGGATGAACTAATGATTGGGGTACAACCGCATTTCGAGCGCAGTGCAAGGTGGATATCATTACAACATACCATGTACTGAATAGATGAGAATACAAGATAAAGGCTTACACTCGCCACAAGTAACATCATTCATACAGCAATACATCAATACATGGCAACCATCATACAGAAGAGCAGGAACCGACTATGGATGAAATCAAACGAAAAATAAGAACGACATCCACCTTGCTAATCCCAGGCTCCCCGACCTGGAACCTATCCCTTGATCGAAGAAGAAGAATTCCAAAAGCGATCAAGCATCGCTCTCACGTCAGAGCTTCGCATTAACCATACCAACAACTGTTGTTGTAGTAATCTACGACCAACAAGGACTCAGCAATCCCATTACCATGGCTATCAAGACTAGCAAAGCTTAATGGGTAAGGAAGGGGTAAAGTGGTGAGGTTGCAGCAACGACTAAGCATTGCATGGTGGCTAACTTACGAGTACAAGATTAAGATGAGAAACTACGCAAACGGTCGCAAACTAGTAATGATCAGTGTAACGCCCCGTGACCGATGTGCCAGGTGTCGTCTAGTTATTCGCTGTTGTTTCCTTGTCATTGCTTGCGTGTCATGCATTGCATATCATGTCATCATGTGCATTTCATTTGCATACATGTTCGTCTCATGCATCCGAGCATTTTCCCCGTTGTCCGTTTTGCAATCCGGTGCTCCGGTCTCCTCCGGTGGCTGTTTCTACCTTTCTTTCATGTGTAGGAATTAAACATTTCCAGATTGGACCGAGACTTGCCAAGCGGCCTTGGTTTACTACTGGTAGACCGCCTATCAAGTTTCGTATCATTTGGACTTCGTTTGATACTCCAACGGTTAACCGAGGGACCGAAAAGGCCTCGTGTGTGTTGCATCCCAACACCCCTCCAATTTGGCCCAAAACCCACCTAAACCTGTTCCATCATCTCGGTCTTTCGATCACGATCGCGTGGCCGAAAACCGCACCTCATTTGGACTCTCCTAGCTCCCTCTACCTATAAATATGTGCTCTCCTCCGAAATTTTCGCGCAGTCCAACCCTAGATCCAACTCCCTCCGCGCCGCCAGGGCGGACGCGTCCATCTCGCCGGCCACCTCCTTCCGCCCAATGGCAGCGTGCCACGTCACCTCATCGCCGCCGCTAGCCTATCCGACGCCGCCACCTCACCGCCTCCTCTGTCCTCCGTCGCCGCGAGCCTGCGCGGCCCAGATCCGGCCCGCGGGGCCCGAACTGCGCCGCCCCGCGCCTGGGCGCCCCGCGCCGCCGGACCCGACTAACGCCGCCGCCGCCGCCTGCCTCCCTGCCCCACCGCCTCGCAGGTCCGTCGCCGCCGCCACCGCGCAGCTGCCACCGCCGCCATGCGCCTTCGCCGCCTCCACCCTCTCGCCGGCACCGCCCCACTGCCTAGGCCGCCGTGCACTGCCTCCATCGCCGCGCCGCCACTGCCAAGGGCGCGCCGCGCCGCCCTGCTCCGGCCTCAGCCGCCGCCATGCCCCGCGGGTGCTCCGCCCCCTCGCCGGAATCACCGCGCCGCTCGCCGGAGTCCGTCCCGGCCAGATCCCCCCCGCCTGGACGAGATCCATCGGGAGCCCAACCAAACACACCCGTCTCGGATCCGCAGCGCTCCGTCCCGGAACCGCTCCGTCCCGCGTTGACTTTTCGCGGAGGTAAAATTCGTCTAAGTCCCGAGTTTCCCATATCCAAATGCTCATGTTCATGGCCTCGTAACTTTGCATCCGTAGCTCCGATTCATGCATATAGCATATCAAAATGTTCATCTCAAAGAGTAAATCATTTCATTCCATTGCATCATTTTCATTTGAGCTCATCCTGATGCCCGAAATGCTGTTAGAAGAGGGCTACTTGAGTTAATTGTCAGATCTGCTACTCCGTTTAGCACTTTTGTCATTTTTGCCATGATTATTGTGTGCATGATATGCCCATGAGTTCTACATGTGTTTTGTTAAGGGTTTTTTCATCTTCCCAGAGGTGCAACCCATGTATTTTTGTGATGTGCGTGGTGACTTGTGCAAGCTTGCAAAGTGGTGCACTTGCTAATTCTGTTTTCAGGGACTTAGTAATTTCACTAAGTCCTGCAGCTGGTTACCTGATGTTGCCATATGTCCATGTTGTTTCCTAGTGATCTGTGCCTCTTTTGAGGATGATCAGTAAAGATGTTTTGTTAATATTGTAGTGCTCTATCCATCCATGTCTTTGTTTGCAATTATGGAGCACCCTAGCTTGAGTCAATCGAGCTCTACTTTTGCTACATTGTGAATCTGGGCAGATTGTCAACTTGTTTGCAATTTTGCCGGTGATGTTGTAGTTGATCCGTGTATGCTATGTTATTGTTCTTGCCATGTATAGCTTGCATTTTGTGCCTTATTGATGGGTGTATGCTTGTCTTGCCATGACTTGCACCGTAGTGAGTGCATTGAGCTCGTAAACATGCCTACTTGAGTTATATTTCAGCATGTTTCAGTTTTCACTAAGTCTGAAAACTGATTATGTTTTTGCTATGTTCACATGCTTGCAATTGTATTTTCTGATCCCTTTTGGCTCAAGGTCACTAAGGGACTTTTGTTAAGCTCTTTGAGTAGCTCCATGCCATGCTTTACTTTGCCATGATCCGATCCTGTAGCATGTAGTTTTGTTGCTCCGAAGAGGGTTACCTGATCTGAATTCCAGACAAGTGTTAATTTCACTAAGTCTGAGATCTGTTTGTCTTATGCATTTTTGCCATGCTTGTTTGAACCTGTTAATGGACGAATTGGCCGTAGCTCAGTGCTAGACTTTTGTTAAGCATATTGTGTGCATCCCTGCCATGTATTTTGTTGTCATGTTTGGGTGCTGTAGCATGTTCATTTCATTGCATTTAGATACCTACTTGCTGTAAATCGCAGACCGGTGTCATTTTTGAATCGCTTGCCATTTCCAAACCGTAACTCCGATTCCGGCGTTCTTTATATCGTTTTCAAGCGATTTCATCTCATCTTTCCAGTGGCACACTTGGATTTCCATGTTGAGTCCAGGTTCATGCTTTCCTTGTCAATTCTTGCATATGCATCGCATCCCGCATCCCGCATATCATACCATGTTCATGTGTGGGTTGTTTACTATGTTGTGTGCTTCTTTTCCGGTGTTTGCTTCTTCGGGTTGGTTCCGATAACGTCGTGTTGTGAGGACCCGTTCATCTACGTCCGTTTGTCTTCTTCATGGACTCGTTCTTCTTCCTTGCGGGATCTCAGGCAAGATGATCATACCCTCGAAATCACTTCTATCTTTGCTTGCTAGTTGCTCGCTCTTTTGCTATGCCTATGCTGCGATACCTACCACTTGCTTATCATGCCTCCCATATTATTGAACCAAGCCTCTAACCCACCTTGTCCTAGCAAACCGTTGTTTGGCTATGTTACCGCTTTGCTCAGCCCCTCTTATAGCGTTGTTAGTTGCAGGTGAAGATTGGAGCTTGTTCCATGTTTGGAACATGGATATTTTGTTGGGATATCACAATATATCTTATTTAATTAATGCATCTATATACTTGGTAAAGGGTGGAAGGCTCGGCCTTATGCCTAGTGTTTTGTTCCACTCTTGCCGCCCTAGTTTCCATCATATCGGTGTTATGTTCCCGGATTTTGCGTTCCTTACGCGGTTGGGTTATAATGGGAACCCCTTGACAGTTCGCTTTGAATAAAACTCCTCCACCAAGGCCCAACCTTTGTTTTACCATTTGCCACCTAGCCTCTTTTTCCCTTGGGTTAGGCCAGCCCAAGGGTCATCTTATTTTAACCCCTCCGGGCCAGTGCTCCTCTGAGTGTTGGTCCAACCTAGAGCACCGTGCAGGGCCATCCCTTGGCAACTTGGGTTACGTCGGCTCCTGTACGCTTAGCTTATCCGGTGTGCCCTGAGAACGAGATATGTGTAGCTCCTATCGGGATTTGTCAGCACAGCGGGTGGTCTTGCTGGACTTGTTTTACCATTGTCGAGGATGTCTTGTAGTACCGGGATACCGAGTCTGATCGGAATGTCTCGGGAGGAGGTCTATTCCTTCGTTGACCGTGAGAGCTTGTGATGGGCTAAGTTGGGACACCCCTGCAAGGATTTGATCTTTCGAAAGCCGTGCCTGCGGTTATGGGCAGATGGGAATTTGTTAATGTCCGGTTGTAGAAAACCTGAACTTGACCTTAATTAAAATGAATCAACAGCGTGTGTAACCGTGATGGTCTCTTTCCGGCAGAGTCCGGGAAGTGAACACGGTGTTGGAGTTATGCTTGACGTAGGTTGTTTTAGGATCACTTCTTGATCATACTTCCATCGACCGTGCTTTGCCTTCTCTTCTCGCTCTCATTTGCGTATGTTAGCCACCATATATGCTAGTCGCTTGCTGCAGCTCCACCTCTTACCTTTTACCTTACCCATAAGCTTAAATAGTCTTGATCGCGAGGGTGCGAGATTGCTGAGTCCCCGTGACTCACAGATACTTCCAAAACCAGCTTGCAGGTGCCGATGAGACCGTGCAGATGACGCAACCAAGCTCTGGAGGAGCTCGCTGAAGATCTTGTCCTTTGTGTTGTTTCGTTCTAGTTGATCAGTAGTGGAGCCCAGTTGGGGTCGATCGGGGACCTTTGTCGCATTTGGGGTTCTTCTTTTATTTTGTTTCCTTAGTCGTACCTTGATTGTATTTGGATGTTGTAAAGCTTTATTCATGTATTGTGTGAAGTGGCGATTGTAAGCCAACTATGTATCTTCTTCCCCTATTTTTATTACATGGGTTGTGTGAAGATTACCTCACTTGCGACATTGCTTTCAATGCGGTTATGCCTCTAAGTCGTGCCTCGACACGTGGGAGATATAGCCGCATCGAGGGCGTTACAAGTTGGTAATCAGAGCCTTCCCCGACCTTAGGAGCCCCATTGCTTGATCGTTTTTAGCGGCCGAGTTGTGTCTAGAAAAATGTTTTGAGTCATTTAGGAATTATATATCGGAGAGTTTACGAATTCTTTTTACTTCCCAGTCTCCTCATCGCTCTGGTAAGGCATCCTGACGTAGAGTTTTGACTCTTCTCTCCTCAAATTTCACTAAATTTTTTTTAGGATCACGCGGGTATCTTGGAATCGTTCCGATGGTTTTGTGACAAGAACATTGTCTTGGTGCTTCCTGTCAGGGGTTTTGAGGAAGTGTCCCGGGGAGTGGAGCTCTGAGGTGTTTTTGTCATAATTTTATCGTTGCAGTTCTGGAATACCTGAGTTTAGTACGCCGACATCGAAAATCTCTTTTATGCAGTTCGTTGGTGAGATAACCTCGACGCCACCCAGTACTGGGGCGGGAGTTCGGGAGTATTGCCATAACTCGCATAACGGATGCTTTTCGAAGGTTGAGGTAGATGATTTCCGAAAGGTTTCTTAGTTATGTGTTGAAGGATGGATACAACTGGATGTAGGATTTGCTAGTTTGGGTGAGATATTATGCTTCCCCTGTATCCCCAACACTTGATTGCATAACCGGAAAGGTTCGGGAGTTTCATAAGTGGGAATTCAAGTAGCTCTTAGGAAATCTTTCTGATAGATGTATGATATGAAATTGGGGTTCGACGTCTAGTGGTCCGCCTATTCACGGTCGGTTTTATAGTGGTCTCGTTGTGTCTTAAAGAGTCCTTGGCTATGCTGACTCGGGGACGCTTCGTATGTCATGTGCACTGCCTTGTACATGATGGTGCTGTACGATTGAGCCCGTGTAGGCCCCACCACGAAAACTTCAGACGAAATCTCTATCATATATTTGTTCCGGCTTATTTTGCAAGCCAATCCTTTGTTTTGAGTTGTGGTATTCGAGTTGCTTCGAAGTCAAGAGTTGATTCCATACCTGTCCTAAGCGGTGTTCTCATACTCCTATGCGAATACTAATTCTTCTTGATAATCGAGATTGTCATGTCAATCCTTTTCACCGGTGTGTTTCTCTTCTAGTGGATCCGATCATTCCAACATCTACAAGATCAAGTATTAGTTCTTCTCAATGTTGTTTGTTTCATCCGTTCCAAGTTGCCTTTGTTTTCCCTCCCTCCCACCCTTTTCTTCTAGGAACCAGATTTCTTATTCAAGTATCATTTTATTGTTGTGAAGCCTCTCCATTCTTTCTCCGTCAGTATTCTTATCCGGTGTTTCTCAAGAAGATTTTAACGGAGCCTCAAGTTCATAATTATTCGTTCTTTTTCTTCTTCGGTGGATTCAAGTCAAGCTTTATTGATCATATTCCTTTCATTGTTTCAAATGCTTTCCATGCCGTTGCACCTCTTAATCATCCACCTCTTGCTATTTTGTATCTGGAGTGCTGAAGATATATCAGAAGATTCATGCTTCCACTCTTAATCCGTTCAACCTATTTCGAGGATGTTATCTCATTCAAGCCATTTAATTCAACCAATGCAATCTTTCTTCAAATCATCTCAACGGTGTATCTTTTGAGTGGGCCCTAACCCACAGGTTTTTCCCAGGATCTTACCTGACTCTTCTAATTCTCCCGGAGCTTTTCATATTCATCTCAAAGTTTGACGTAAGTATGATTTGTCATCAGTCAAATGTCTTTCTCTAAGATCTCTCAAATCCTTTTTTTTCATCGTTGGTTCAACCTTTCTAATTGTCATTCCGGAGTGCCTCAGCAATTTATGGTGGTCTTTCTCATCGTCATTCTCGGATTTTGAAGACCAAAGAAGAGTTTTACCTCCATATCTTATACGTTCTCACAGAGATTCGTGGTTCTAGTTTGAGACCATCCTCTCATAATTGTTTTTGATTGTGAGAAGTCCTTTCACCTATCTGGAATCCATCAATTCAGACTTGTTCATTCTTAGCTTTCAGCTCTCGTTCCCCAAATCTCACCGGTGCATCATTCAATATTCTTTAATCAGCGCGTGATCTCTCGTTTTAGTTGTATCTAAATTCTCTCAAGTATCTTCGTTCATTTCATAATTCTTCCAGGTGTTCCTTTATCTTTTCTTCGTTCATTTTCATTTCTTACGGTGGTTCTTCCAAATTTCTCTTCCTTATCAATTTATTCGTTATCAATCCTACCGGTGGTTCATAGAAGACCTTCCCAAGTTTGTGTTATATCTCTCTTAATCGTTCCAACGGGAATAAGTTGTTTGCAATCCGTTGTTTGTCATCAATTTAAATTGGTGAAGGATACGCATAATGTAATTCTTATTCTTGTTTCATCCTAATGGTTAATTCTTATTCCGAAGGCCCTTCAAACTCTCGGTTTCATTTGTTTCATCTTCTCTTTTCCCGGAGTCCAACCTCTTTCAATTATATTATCACGGAGATCTCTATCTAAAACATTGCGAGGCTTCAATCTTATTCTTTTCATCATTCAATTATTTTGGATAATTCTTTTATTACCGGAGTTCTTAATGAAGGTTCTACATGATGTTTCATCAGGGACTTAATTCATTCTCGAAGTGTTCATCGACATTCTTTTCTAAGAAGCTCAAGCTTTCTTCATATGGTAATCCAGAGTGCAATTCTTTCTTCCGTATCATTGGAGGTGGTATTATGTCATTCTTGATAATTTGAATTCATGTTTCATGATTCACATGTTGTCATGAAGGAGATATTTTAAATCCATCAACCTCTTCGTTGGAATTATCTTGGGTTATATTTCACCTAAAGCCTTCTCTAAGGTTTGTTGCTATTATGGTGCTTATAAATGATCCAAGTTCTTCATTTATCCCTTCTGGTGCGATATACTTTCTCGCCAATTTGTTCATAGCAATCAAATTCATTTCCCGGGAGTGGAAGGTTGTCACCTCATAATTTTGAGATGTGTTCCATAAGACCATATCAATGTTATTCTTTTCGTTTTGATTTTCCAACAACTCCGTTCAACCCTTCTCCTAAAGATGCATTTTCAGGCTCTTTTGTAGCAGAAGTTGGCTTTGTCTTCTACATTCGTTTGTCAAAATTATCTTTACTCTACTTTTTCGTTCCGGAGGCATTGTGATGTTGCTCTCTTCAACCCATCTTCTTGTTTTGTCAGGATCGTGTTCTTTTCGTCCTTATCCTTTTTAACCGGAGTGGTTTCAATATACATCTTCCCTTCAACCTCAAGGTTTTTTTTCGCAATATTCTTTGTCCCTCTTTCCTAACGGAGTGTTTTCGACCTTGTTCATCTTCGTTGTATTCTTTTCTCGAATTTGTTCAACCTCTCAAGGTTCTTTGGTTTCATTCGTTTGTCAAAGAAGCAACTTAGTTTTACCTCTCCTCTCTTCCTTCCGTTGTTTCCCCGGTACCATTCTAGATCTCGGGACGAGATCCTCTCGTAGTAGTGGAGTGTTGTAACGCCCCGTGACCGATGTGCTAGGTGTCGTCCAGTTATTCGCTGTTGTTGCCTTGTCATTGCTTGCGTGTCATGCATTGCATATCATGTCATCATGTGAATTTCATTTGCATACATGTTCGTCTCATGCATCCGAGCATTTTCCCCGTTGTCCGTCTTGCAATCCGGCGCTCCGTTCTCCTCCGGTGGCTGTTTCTACCTTTCTTTCATGTGTAGGGATTAAACATTTCCGGATTGGACCGAGACTTGCCAAGCGGCCTTGGTTTACTACCGGTAGACCGCCTATCAAGTTTTGTATCATTTGGACTTCGTTTGATACTCCAACGGTTAAGCGAGGGACCGAAAAGGCCTCGTGTGTGTTGCAGCCCAACACCCCTCCAATTTGGCCCAAAACCCACCTAAACCTCTTCCATCATCTCGGTCGTTCGATCACGATCGCGTGGCCGAAAACCGCATCTCATTTGGACTCTCCTAGCTCCCTCTACCTATAAATATGTGCTCTCCTCCGAAATTTTCGCGCAGTCCAACCCTAGATCCAACTCCCTCCGCACCGCCGGACATGTCCGCCCGCCGGCGGACGCGTCCATCTCGCCGGCCACCTCCTTCCGCCCAATGGCAACGTGCCACGTCACCTCATCGCCGCCGCCAGCCTATCCGACGCCGCCACCTCACCGCCTCCTCTCTTCTCCGTCGCCGCGGGCCCGCGCAGCCCAGATCCGGCCCGCGGGGCCCGAACCGCGTCGCCCCGCGCCGCCGCACCCGACTGACGCCGCCGCCGCCGCCTGCCTCCCTGCCCCGCCGCCTCACAGGTCCGTCGTCGCCGCCACCACGCAGCTGCCACCGCCGCCATGCGCCTTCGCCGCCTCCGCCCTCTCGCCGGCACCGCCCCGCCGCCTAGGCCGCCGTGCGCCGCCTCCATCGCCGCGCCGCCACTGCCAAGGGCGCGCCGCGCCGCCCTGCTCCAGCCCCGGCCGCCGCCATGCCCCGCGGGTGCTCCGCCCCCTCGTCGGAATCGCCGCGCCGCTCGTCGGAGTCCGTCCCGGCCAGATCCGCCCCACCTGGACGAGATCCATCGGGAGCCACACCCGTCTCGGATCCGCACCGCTCCGGCCCGGAACCGCTCCGTCCCACGTTGACTTTTCGCAGAGGTAAAATTCGTCTAAGTCCCGAGTTTCCCAGATCCAAATGCTCATGTTCATGGCCTCTTAACTTTGCATCCGTAGCTCCGATTCATGCATATAGCATATCAAAATGTTCATCTCAGAGAGTAAATCATTTCATTCCATTGCATCATTTTCATTTGAGCTCATCTTGATGCCCAAAATGCTGTTAGAAGAGGGCTACTTGAGTTAATTGTCAGATCTGCTACTCTGTTTAGCACTTTTGTCATTTTTGCCATGATTATTGTGTGCATGATATGCCCATGAGTTCTACATGTGTTTTGTTAAGGGTTTTGTCATCTTTCCAGAGGTGCAACCCATGTATTTTTGTGATGTGCGTGGTGACTTGTGCAAGCTTGCAAAGTGGTGCACTTGCTAATTCTGTTTTCAGGGACTTAGTAATTTCACCAAGTCCTACAGCTGTTTACCTCATGTTGCCATATGTCCATGTTGTTTCCTAGTGATCCGTGCCTCTTTTGAGGATGATCAGTAAAGATGTTTTGTTAATATTGTAGTGCTCTATACATCCATGTCTTTGTTTGAAATTATGGAGCACCCTAGCTTGAGTCAATTAAGCTCTACATTTGCTACTTTGTGAATCTGGGCAGATTGTCAACTTGTTTGCAATTTTGCCGGTGATGTTGTAGTTGATCCGTGTATGCTATGTTATTGTTCTTGCCATGTATAGCTTGAATTTTGTGCCTTCTTGATGGGTGTATGCTTGTCTTGCCATGACTTGCACCGTAGTGAGTGCATCGAGCTCGTAAACATGCCTTATATTTCAGCATGTGTTAGTTTTCACCAAGTCTGAAAACTGATTATGTTTTTGCTATGTTCACATGCTTGTAATTGTATTTTCTGATCCCTTTTGGCTCAAGGTCACTAAGGGACTTTTGTTAAGCTCTTTGAGTAGCTCCATGCCATGCTTTACTTTGCCATGATCCGATCCTGTAGCATGTAGTTTTGTTGCTCCGAAGAGGGTTACCTGATCTGAATTCCAGACAAGTGTTAATTTCACTGAGTCTGAGATCTGTTTGTCTTATGCATTTTTGCCATGCTTGTTTGAACCTGTTAATGGACGAATTGGCCGTAGCTCAGTGCTAGACTTTTGTTAAGCATATTGTGTGCATCCCTGCAATGTATTTTGTTGTCATGTTTGGGTGCTGTAGCATGTTCATTTCGTTGCATTTAGATGCCTACTTGCTGTAAATCGCAGACCGGTGTCATTTTTGAATCGCTTGCCATTTCCAAACTGTAACTCCGATTCCGACATTCTTTATATCGTTTTCAAGCGATTTCATCTCATCTTTCCAGTGGAACACTTGGATTTCCATGCTGAGGCCAGGTTCATGCTTTCCTTCTCAATTCTTGCATATGCATCGCATCCCGCATCCCGCATATTATACCATGTTCATGTGTGGGTTGTTTACTATGTTGTGTGCTTCTTTTCCGGTGTTTGCTTCTTCGGGTTGGTTCCGATAACGTCGTGTTGTGAGGACCCGTTCGTCTACATCCGTTTGTCTTCTTCATGGACTCGTTCTTCTTCCTTGCGGGATCTCAGGCAAGATGATCATACCCTCGAAATCACTTCTATCTTTGCTTGCTAGTTGCTCGCTCTTTTGCTATGCCTATGCTACGATACCTAACACTTGCTTATCATGCCTCCCATATTATTGAACCAAGCCTCTAACCCACCTTGTCCTAGCAAACCGTTGTTTGGCTATGTTACCGCTTTGCTCAGCCCCTCTTATAGCGTTGTTAGTTGCAGGTGAAGATTGGAGCTTGTTCCATGTTTGGAACATGGATATTTTGTTGGGATATCACAATATATGTTATTTAATTAATGCATCTATATACTTGGTAAAGGGTGGAAGGCTCGGCCTTATGCCTAGTGTTTTGTTCCACTCTTGCCGCCCTAGTTTCCGTCATATCGGTGTTATGTTCCCGGATTTTGCGTTCCTTACGCAGTTGGGTTATAATGGGAACCCCTTGGCAGTTCGCTTTGAATAAAACTCCTCCAGCAAGGCCCAACCTTGGTTTTACCATTTGCCACCTAGCCTCTTTTTCCCTTGGGTTAGGCCAGCCCAAGGGTCATCTTATTTTAACCCCTCCGGGCCAGTGCTCCTCTGAGTGTTGGTCCAACCTAGAGCACCGTGCAGGGCCATCCCTTGGCAACTTGGGTTACGTCGGCTCCTGTACGCTTAGCTTATCCGGTGTGCCCTGAGAACGAGATATGTGCAGCTCCTATCGGGATTTGTCGGCACAGTGGGTGGTCTTGCTGGACTTGTTTTACCATTGTCGAGGATGTCTTGTAGTACCGGGATACCGAGTCTGATCGGAATGTCTCGGGAGGAGGTCTATTCCTTCGTTGACCGTGAGAGCTTGTGATGGGCTAAGTTGGGACACCCCTGCAGGGATTTGAACTTTCGAAAGCCGTGCCCGTGGTTATGGGCAGATGGGAATTTGTTAATGTCCGGTTGTAGAAAACCTGAACTTGACCTTAATTAAAATGAATCAACAGCGTGTGTAACCGTGATGGTCTCTTTCCGGCAGAGTCCGGGAAGTGAACACGGTGTTGGAGTTATGCTTGACGTAGGTTGTTTTAGGATCACTTCTTGATCATACTTTTATCGACCGTGCTTTGCCTTCTCTTCTCGCTCTCATTTGCGTATGTTAGCCACCATATATGCTAGTCGCTTGCTGCAGCTCCACCTCTTACCTTTTACCTTACCCATAAGCTTAAATAGTCTTGATCGCGAGGGTGCGAGATTGCTGAGTCCCCATGACTCACAGATACTTCCAAAACAAGCTTGCAGGTGCCGATGAGACCGTGCAGATGACGCAACCAAGCTCAGGAGGAGCTCGCTGAAGATCTTGTCCTTTGTGTTGTTTCGTTCTAGTTGATCAGTAGTGGAGCCCAGTTGGGGTCGATCGGGGACCTTTGTCGCATTTGGGGTTCTTCTTTTATTTTGGTTCCGTAGTCGGACCTTGATTGTATTTGGATGTTGTAAAGCTTTATTCATGTATTGTGTGAAGTGGCGATTGTAAGCCAACTATGTATCTTCTTCCCCTATTTTTATTACATGGGTTGTGTGAAGATTACCTCACTTGCAACATTGCTTTCAATGCGGTTATGCCTCTAAGTCGTGCCTCGACACGTGGGAGATATAGCCGCATCGAGGGCGTTACAATCAATAATCCTGAACTACTTACGTTCAAACATAACCCAACTGTGTTCTCTTCTCGAACTTCCCTGAAAAGAGACCATCACGGTTACGCGGTTGGTGTATTTTAATTTAGTTTACTTCAAGTCTACTACAAACGGGTATTAACAAATTCCCATCTGCTACATAACCGTGGGCATGGCTCACGAAAGTTTAAACCCTGCAGGGGTGAGGGTGTTCTGGATTAGGGTGTCTCCAGACAGCCGGACTGTCCTGGATTAGGGGCTTCTTCTCTCTCTTTGAATCTCAATACAAAGTTCTCCCCCTCTCTTGTGGAGATCTATTCGATGTAATCTTGTTTTTGCGGTGTGTTTGTTGAGACCGATGAATTGTGGGTTTATGATCAAGTCTATCTATGAATAATATTTGAATCTTCTCTGAATTCTTTTATGTATGATTGGTTATCTTTGCAAGTCTCTTCGAATTATCCGTTTGGTTTGGCCAACTAGATTGGTAGTTCTTTCCATGGGAGAAGTGCTTAGCTTTGGGTTCGATCGTGCGGTGTCCTTACCCAGTGATAGAAGGGGCAGCAAGGCACGTATTGTATTGTTGCCATCGAGGATAACAAGATGGGGTTTATTTCATATTGCATGAATTTATCTCTCTACATCATGTCATCTTGCTTAAGGCATTACTTTGTTTTTAACTTAATACTCTAGATGCATGCTAGATAGCGGTCGATGAGTGGAGTAATAGTAGTAGATGCAGAATCGTTTCGATCTACTTGTCACGGACGTGATGCCTATATACATGATGATGCCTAGATATTCTCATAACTATGCTCAATTCTGTCAATTGCTCAACAGTAATTTGTTCACCCACCGTAGAATACTTATGCTCTTGAGAGAAGCCACTAGTGAAACCTATGGCCCCCAGGTCTATTCTCATCATATCAATCTCCATCACTTTAATCTTGCTTCGCTTTTTTACTTTGCCTTTACCTTTTACTTTGCATCTTTATACCAAAAATACCAAAATTATTATATCTATCAGATCTCACTCTTCTAAGTGACCGTGAAGGGCTTGACAACCCCTAAACGCGTTGGCTGCGAGTAGCTATCGCTTTGTGTAGGTACGAGGGACTTGAGCGTGGGTTCCTACTAGATTGGTACCTTGGTTCTCAAAAACTGAGGGAAATACTTATGCTACTCTACTGCATCATCCCTTCCTCTTCGAGGAAAACCAACGCAAGCTCAAGACGTAGCAAGAAGGATTTCTGGCGCCGTTGCCGGGGAGTCTACGCAAAAAGTCAACATACCAAGTACCCATCACAATCCCTATCTCTCGCATTACATTATTTGCCATTTGCCTCTCACTTTCCTCTCCCCAATTCACCCTTGTTGTTTTATTCGCCCTCTCTCTCTATCCTCCCTCTCTATTTGCCTCTTTTTGCCCGTTTGCTTTTGTTTGCCCGGGTGTTAGATTGCTTGTTTGTCGCGATGGCTCAAGATACTACCAAATTGTGTGACTTCACCAATACCAATAATAATGATTTCCTTAGCACTCCAATTGCTCCTGTTACCAATGCCGAATCTTGTGAAATTAATACTACTTTGTTGAATCTTGTTATGAAAGATCAATTCGCCGGCCTTCCTAGTGAAGATGCCGCTACTCATCTGAATAGCTTCGTTGATTTATGTGATATGCAAAAGAAAAAAGATGTCAACAATGATGTCGTTAAATTGAAGCTATTTCCTTTTTTGCTTAGAGATCGTGCTAAGGCTTGGTTTTCGTCTTTGCCTAAAAATAGTATTGATTCATGGAACAAGTGCAAAGATGCTTTTATCTCTAGGTATTTTCCTCCTGCTAAGATCATCTCTCTTAGAAACGATATTATGAACTTTAAACAACTCGATCATGAACATGTTGCACAACCTTGGGAGAGAATGAAATTAATGATACGTAATTGCCCTACTCATGGTTTGAATTTGTGGATGATTGTACAAAAAATTTATGCCGGATTGAATTTTGCTTCTAGAAATCCTTTAGATTCGGCCGCGGGAGGCACTTTTATGGAAATCACTTTAGGAGATGCTACTAAACTCCTAGATAATATTATGGTTAATTATTCTCAATGGCATACTGAAAGATCTTCTAAAAAAGTGCATGCGATAGAAGAAATCAATGTGCTGAGTGGAAAGATGGATGAACTTATGAAATTATTTTCTACTAAGAGTGTTTCTTCTGATCCTAATGATATGCCTTTGTCTACTTTGATTGAGAATAACAATGAATCTATGGATGTGAATTTTGTTGGTAGGAATAATTTTGGTAACAACGCTTACAGAGGGAATTTTAATCCTAGGCCATATTCTAGTAATCCTTCTAATAATTATGGGAATTCGTACAACAACTCTTATGGAAATTATAATAATATGCCCTCTGAATTTGAGAATAGTGTTAAAGATTTTATGAATTCACAAAAGAATTTTAATTCTTTGCTTGAGGAGAAATTGCTTAAAGTTGATGATTTGGCTAGAAACGTTGATAGAATTTCTCTTGAGGTTGATTCTTTAAAGCTTAGATCTATTCCTCCTAAACAATATATCAATGAGTCTCTCAAAGCCATGAGAATTTCCATTGATGAGTGCAAAGAAAGAACCGCTAGGATGCGTGCTTCCAAAGATGCCTTTATTAAAGCGTGTTCTTCCAATTCCTATGAAAATCAAGATGAAGATCTAAAAGTTATTGATGTGTCCCCTATTAAATCTTTGTTTTGCAATATTAATCTTGATGAAACTGAATATGATCTTCCTTTACCTAGAAGGCATTCTAAAAATTCGGAGTATTTAGATCTTAATGATAAAATTGATGAAAGTGGGATTGAAAGAAATAAAAACCTAGATGTTGCTAAACCCACTATATTGGATTTCAAGGAATTTAATTATGAAAGTTGATCTTTAATTGATTGTATTTCCTTGTTGCAATCCATGATAAATTCTCCACATGCTTATAGTCAAAATAAAGCCTTCACCGAACATATTGTTGATGCCTTGATGCAATCTTATGAAGAAAACCTTGAGTTGAAAGTTTCTATCCATAGAAAACTCTATGATGAGTGGGAACCAACTATTAAAATTAAAATTAAAGATCATGAGTTTTATGCTTTGTGTGATTTGGGTGCTAGTGTCTCTACTATTCCCAAGACTTTGTGTGATTTGCTAGATTTCCGTAATTTTGATGATTGCTCTCTAAACTTGCATCTTGCGGACTCCACTATTAAGAAACCTATGGGAAGGATTAATGATGTTCTTACTGTTGCAAATAGGAATTATGTGCCCGTATATTTCATTGTTCTTGATATAGATTGCAATCCTTCTTGCCCTATTATTCTTGGTAGACCTTTCCTTAGAACGGTTGGTCCGATTATTGGTATGAAGGAAGGGAATATTAGATTTCAATTTCCATTAAAAAAGGGCATGGAACACTTTCCAAGAAAGAAAATAAAATTACCATATGAAACTATCATGAGATCCACTTATGGATTGCCTACCAAAGATGGCAATACCTAGATCTATCCTCGCTTTTATGCCTAGCTAGGGGCGTTAAACGATAGTGCTTGTTGGGAGGCAACCCAATTTTATTTTTATTCCTTGATTTTTGCTCCTGCTTAGTAATAAATAAATTATTTAGCCTCTGTTTTGGTTGTGTTTTTTGTGTTTAATTAGTGTTTGTGCCAAGTAGAACCGTTGGGAAGACTTGGGGAAAGTCTTGTTGAACTTGCTGTAAAAAACAGAAACTTTAGCGCTCACGAGAACTGCTGTCATTTTTATTTGAAGAGTGCTATTTAGTTAATTCTTTTTGAAGATGATTAATATATAAATTCCTCACGTCCAGAAATTTATTTTAGAATTTTTGGGGTTCCAGATCTTGCTCTAGCTACAGATTACTACAGACTGTTCTGTTTTTAACAGATTCTGTTTTTCATGTGTTGTTTGCTTATTTTGATGAATCTATGGCTAGTAAAATAGTTTATAATCCATAGAGAAGTTGGAACACAGTAGGTTTAACACCAATATAAATAAATAATCAGTTAATTACAGTACCTTGAAGTGTTCTTTTGTTTTCTTTCACTAACGGAGCTCACGAGTTTTCTATTTTGAGTTTTGTGTTGTGAAGTTTTCAAGTTTTGGGTGAATTCTTTTGATGGATCATGGAACAAGGAGTGGCAAGAGCCTAAGCTTGGGGATTCCCATGGCACCCCTAAGATAATCCAAGGACACGAAGAAGTCAAAGCTTGGGGATGCCCCGGAAGGCATCCCCTCTTTTGTCCACTTCCATCGGTAATTTACATGGAGCTATATTTTTATTCACCAACATGATATGTGTTTTGCTTGGAGCGTCTTGTATTATTTGTGTCTTTGTGTCTTAGTATGCCACAATCATCCTTGCTGTACACACCTTTTGATAGAGCCATACATGGATTAAAATTTGATAGAATACTCTATGTGCTTCACTTATATCTTTTGAGCTAAGTAGTTTTGCTCTATGTGCTTCACTATATCTTTTGAGCTAAGTAGTTTTTCTCTATGTGCTTCACTTATATCTTTTGAGCTAGATAATTTTGCTCTATGTGCTTCACTTATATCTTTTGAGTGTTATAATTTTTCCCTATGTGCTTCACTTAGATCTTTTAGAGCACGGTGGTGGATTCGTTTTAAAGAAACTATTGATCTCTCATGCTTCACTTAAATTATTTTGAGAGTCTCTTAATAGCATGGTAATTTGCTTACTAATAATATGCTTGGTATTCCAGATTTGTGAAACTTTCTTTTGAATGTGTTGAATACTAAGAAAATATTGAAGCATGATAATTGTTTTGAGATATGGAGGTGATAATATTAAAGTCATGCTAGTTGAGTAGTTGTGAATTTAAAGAATACTTGTGTTAAAGTTTGTGATTCCCGTAGCATGCACGTATGGTGAACCGTTATGTGACGAAGTCGGAGCATGATTTATTTATTGATTGTCTTCCTCATGAGTGGCGGTCGGGGACGAGCAATGGTCTTTTCCTACCAATCTATCCCCCTAGGAGCATGCGCGTAATACTTTGCTTTGATAACTTCTAGATTTTTGAAATAAGTATATGAGTTCTTTATGACTAGTGTTGAGTCCATGGATTATACACACTCTCACCCTTCCACCTTTGCTAGCCTCTCTAATACCGCGCACCTTTCGCCGATATCATACACCTACCATATACCTTCCTCAAAACAGCCACCATACCTACCTATTATGGCATTTCCATAGCCATTCCGCGATATATTGCCATGCAACTTTCCACCATCTAGTTCATCATGACACATTCATCATTGTCATATTGCTTAGCATGATCATGTAGTTGACATAGTATTTGTGGCAAAGCCACCGTTCATAATTTTTCATACTTGTCACTCTTGATTCATTGCATATCCCGGTACACCGCCGGAGGCATCCATATAGAGTCATACTTTGTTTTAGAATCGAGTTGTAATGATTGAGTTGTAAATAAATAAAAGTGTGATGATCATCATTCAATAGAGCATTGTCCCAATAAAAAAAGGGGAAGGCCAAAGAAAAAAAGAAGGCCCAAAAACATAAAAAAAATAAAAAGGGGCAATGCTACTATCCTTTTTTGCACACTTGTGCTTCAAAGTAGCACCATGATATAGCGAGTCTCATATATTATGCTTCAAAGTAGCACCATGTTCTTCATATAGAGAGTCTCATATGTTGTCACTTTCATATACTAGTGGGAATTTTACATTATAGAACTTGGCTTGTTGATGTGAGACCATCTTCTCCTTTTTGTCTTCTCCACAACCACCATTCTATTCCACCTATAGTGCTATATCCATGGCTCATGCTCATGTATTGCGTCAAGATTGAAAAAGTTTTGAAAAATTTAGAGTATGAAACAATTGCTTGGCTTGTCATCGGGGTTGTGCATGATTTAAATACTTTGTGTGGTGAAGATGGAGCATAGCCAGACTATATGATTTTGTAGGGATAAATTTCTTTGGCCATGTTATTTTTGAGAAGACATAATTGCTTTGTTAGTATGCTTGAAGTATTATTATTTTTATGTCAATATAAACTTTTGTCTTGAATCTTTCTAATCTGAATATTCATACCACAATTAAGAAAATTTGCATTGAAATTATGCCAAGTAGAACTCCGCATCAAAAATTCTCTTTTTATCATTTACCTACTCGAGGACGAGCAGGAATTAAGCTTGGGGATGCCTGATACGTCTCCAACGTATCTATAATTTTTGATTGCTCCATGCTATATTATCTACTGTTTTGGACTATATTGGGCTTTATTTTCCACTTCTATATTATTTTTGGGACTAACCTATTAACCGGATGGCCAGCCCAGAATTGCTGTTTTTTTCCTATTTCAGTGTTTCGAAGAAACGGAATATCAAACGGAGTCCAAACGGAATAAAAGCTTCGGGAATGTGATTTTCTCACCGAACGTGATCCAGGAGACTTGGACCCTGCTCCAAGGAACAAAAGAGGCGGTCACGAGGGTGGGGGGCGCCCCCTAGGGCGTGCCCCCTGCCTCGTGGGCCCCTCGTTGCTCCTCCGGCGTACTTCTTCCTCGTATATATACACACGTACCCCCAAACGATCAGGACAGGAGCCGAAAACCTAATTCCACCGCCGCAACTTTCTGTATCCACGAGATCCCATCTTGGGGCCTGTTCCGGAGCTCCGCCGGAAGAGGGCCGTCATCACGGAGAGCTTCTACATCATCCTAGCCTCTCCGATGAAGTGTGAGTAGTTTACCTCAGACCTTCGGGTCCATAGTTAGTAGCTAGATGGCTTCTTCTCTCTCTTTGAATCTCAATACAAAGTTCTCCCCCTCTATTGTGGAGATCTATTCGATGTAATCTTGTTTTTGCGGTGTGTTTGTTGAGACCGATGAATTGTGGGTTTATGATCAAGTCTATCTATGAATAATATTTGAATCTTCTCTGAATTCTTTTATGTATGATTGGTTATCTTTGCAAGTCTCTTCGAATTATCCGTTTGGTTTGGCCAACTAGATTGGTAGTTCTTTCCATGGGAGAAGTGCTTAGCTTTGGGTTCGATCTTGCGGTGTCCTTACCCAGTGACAGAAGGGGCAGCAAGGCATGTATTGTATCGTTGCCATCGAGGATAACAAGATGGGGTTTATTTCATATTGCATGAATTTATCTCTCTACATCATGTCATCTTGCTTAAGGCGTTACTTTGTTTTTAACTTAATAATCTAGATGCATGCTGGATAGCAGTCGATGAGTGGAGTAATAGTAGTAGATGCAGAATCGTTTTGATCTACTTGTCACGGATGTGATGCCTATATACATGACGATGCCTAGATATTCTCATAACTATGCTCAATTCTGTCAATTGCTAAACAGTAATTTGTTCACCCACCGTAGAATACTTATGCTCTTGAGAGAAGCCACTAGTGAAACCTATGGCCCCCGGGTCTATTCTCATCATATCAATTTCCATCACTTTAATCTTGCTTTTCTTTTTTACTTTGCCTTTTACTTTTTACTTTGCATCTTTATACCAAAATACCAAAAATATTATATCTATCAGATCTCACTCTCGTAAGTGACCGTGAAGGGCTTGACAACCCCTAATCGTGTTGGTTGCGAGTAGCTATCGCTTTGTGCAGGTACGAGGGACTTGAGCGTGGCCTCCTACTTGATTGATACCTTGGTTCTCAAAAACTGAGGGAAATACTTATGCTACTCTGCTGCATCATCCGTTCCTCTTCGGGGAAAACCAACGCAAGCTCAAGACGTAGCGGCTAGCTTCTAGGGTTTAGCCTCTCAGATCTCGTGGTAGATCAACTCTTGTAATACCCATATCATGAAGAATAAATCAAGCAGAACGTAGGGTTTTTCCTCCATCAAGAGGGCCCGAACCTGGGTAGAACATCGTGTTCCCTGCCTCCTGTTACTATCCGCCTTAGACGCACAGTTCGGGACCCTCTACCCGAGATCCGCCGGTTTTGACACCGACAAGGGGTGTCCCAACTTAGCCCATGACAAGCTCACGATCCGCGGAGACAATTCTCCATCGCGGGACACCCGATTAGACTCGGAATCCCGATGCACAAGACATTTCGACAATGGTAAAACTAGTCCAGCAAGACCTCCCGATGCACCGACCTAGCCCGATAGGAGTTGCGCGATCTCGTTCTTAGGGTACACTGGATGGGTCAGCCTACAGGTATACACCAAATACCTCGGGTTTCGCCGAGGCGGCCCCGCGGTCTGCCCGGTTTGGACCAACACTCATGAGGAGCACTGACCCGGGGGTTGATTAAGAGTCCATAGGTGCTAGCCGGTCCCTATGAAAGTTTTTTTAGTTGTTATTAGGCAAATGGTAAAACCAATGTTGGGCCTTGCTAGAAGAGTTTTATTCAAAGCAAAATATCAAGAGGGTCTCATACCCCTCGTCGTGTTAGGGACGCAAAATCAAGGAACATAACACCGGCATGACGGAAACTAGGGCGGCAAAAGTGGAACAAAACACCAGGCATAAGGCCGAGCCTTTCACCCTTTACTAAGTATATAGATGCATTAATTAAATAAGAGATATCGTGATATCCCATGATATCCATGAAAATCCATGTCCCAACATGGAACAACCTGCACCTGCACCTACAACTAGCAACGCTATAAGAGGGGCTGAGCAAAGCGGTAACATGGAAATTTGGGAGGCTTAATAAACAAGTGGTAGGTAGCGCGACATAGCGATAGCATCGAGACAACTAGCATAACAAAGATAGTAGTGAGATTCAAAGTGACAGTCATCTTGTCTGAAATCCCGCTAGGACAAAGAACAAGTCCATGAAGTAGTCGAACACCGTAGTCGAATGGATCCTCACAATCGCAACGAAACCCGGAACTATCAAGAAGAATCAACACCGGAAAGAAGCAAACAACATGGTAAACAACTATCACATAAACATGGCATGATGCACAATCAAGTATGATGCATGTCCGGTTTAATGTTTCATGGCATGGCAAAGTGCAACAAACAACACTTCAAATTAAGTGGAGCTCAATATGCAACGAGTTGCATATTGACGAAACACCACATTCAATTATTTAATTTGCTCTCGTTTAAGCTACTCACCAATATTAAATGTTGTTAAACATGGCAAGAGGTGAAGCATAATTAAACTAACTATTTAGGCAAGTTTAAATGAGGCTGGAACAACAAACAACAATTCCGCATATTTTGAATTTGGTACTGTTCTTCCCTAAACATAATTTTAGAGTTGTTAAACATGCAAGGTAAGGCCACCATGTTAAATCTATGCATTTTTTTCACCCCAAATACATATAAAGTTTATTAGATTCAGAGCTACGGTTATTTAGTTATGAAATAAAGCATTTTAACAAGTAATTAAGCAAAATAAAAGCAAACGCCATTTTTAATTTTTTTAACATAGATGAAAGTGGCATATTGTGAAACTAGATGAAATTCTAAGCATTTTACATATTTAAAGTTTTTACATGTGATGCACGGTTGTGGAGTTATTAAATGCATGAAGTTTGAGGGCTTTTCTGTAAAACTGCTTTCTGAGTTAATAGACAAATTTGCAGCACACAGGAAAAAACAACTATGGGCTCAAACCACACAGGCTGGGCCAACAGAGGGGGCGCTGCGGGGAAGCTCACCCATGGGCTTCGGCCTGGTCGGTGGTGAGGCGGCCCGCAGGAGAGCCAACAGGCCGCGGTGGATCTGGCCCAAGGGGCGGCTTGGAGGCAGGCTGAGCGAGTGCGTGGTCAACGCGAGCGACAGGGGGGCACGGTGGAGACGAAGCAGAGGCTGGACCGGGCGTTGACGGGGCTTACGAAGAAGAAGACATCGAGGAACAATGAGCAACGGGGTACGGTCGAGGGCGGCCGGGAATCAAGAAATCCAGCGGGGCTTAGTTCGAACGGCGGCACCATGGCGCTCCTGGGTTCCTGGACAGAGAGAGGAAGTTTGAGAGAGATATAGAGGAGAAGGGAAGGAAGACTGAGAGGAGAAGGAGCGGGGGCTCGGCGCTGGACCTACGGTGCTACCGTTGGTGAGGTGGTTCGGGCGGCGCTGGGGATTGAGGCGGCGGCTTCCTGGGCACAAAGAGAAACGAGAGAGAGAGAGAGAGAGAGAGAGAGAGAGAGAGAGAGAGAGCGCAAAAAATAAAGGGAAACGAGAGAGAAAGCAGGGGGACGACGCAGGGGCCTGTGGCGTGGTGCTCGCGGTCGCCAGACAGGGAAGCGAGGTGGACGACCTCGAGGTGGAGCAAGCTCGGGCGCGAGGAAAAGAGGGCATCTCCGGCAGGTCCTGGTGGCCGGTGGCTTGCCAGAGTCGGACGGAGAAACAACCAGGCAGCGGATCGAGGTGCTCGGGACCCTGTCAGTCTAGATTGAGCGAGCGCGGCTCGGGGAGGAGCAGCGTACGGGACGGCGGTGCGGGAGCATGCTTGGGGAGGAGCAGGGGCGTGTGAGGAGCTGCTGCTGGTCTTAGTCGTCGACGGGGCTGAGGCCTCGGGCACGAGGAGATCGGCGACTGGCGCTGGTTGGTTGGGTGAATAAGGTGGCTATGGATTGGATCGGGGATCCGGCAGGTTTGGATGGGGATGGATCCCGAGGTGGGAGACGAGTGCGGCGGCGGCGGCAGGGACAAAACTCCTAGAAACTAGGGTTGGGGCAGATTAGGCTAGGGGTTAGCCTACTATATATAGCAAAAGAAATTTATAAAGGGGTTAGAATGACCCTCCGATCGTAATTGGACGGTCGAGAATAAAATGCTTTGGGAGTCCGAACAAATAATCGCAGATGTTTTAGGGATGTTTGGGGATGATCCGAATCTAACGGTGACGACAAAGCGGGTCAGGTTCGGGGCAACTTTCAGACACGAGCGAGGGGATCTGTGCACTGTGCAGAGAGGATTGACATTTAGCGAGAGGGGAAAGCAAAGACAATGGGGGCTGACAAAAGGCCACAGAGAAGACAAGAGAGAAGAGAGCGGTCCGAGAGAAGGTGATGAAGGCAAAGGGAGAAACAACAACGACGACGGATGCAGGTTTTGTAAAATGACGGCAAGGAAGTGCCGATGTAATACAAATGATGACATGATGAATGCAAAAAACAAAAGAAACACGCAGTAACAATGATAAAAAGGAAGGCGTCTGGAGCGTTGGTCTTGGGGCGTCACATTATGAGAACTCCAGAAGTGATGATACTTCACAGATGACAGCTTCAACATATAGTAAAGAAGAACAAGTCGACCTGACCTGACAGATTCAAAATATACTAAGGGAGAACAAGTCGACCTGACCAGTCGACCGCAAATGTCTCTGCTACTCTTCCCAACATGGAACATACTTATTAAAGAAGAGAAGAGGATCATCTTAAAGAAGAGTAGAAGAGCAAGCAGATTGAAGATATTACAAGTCTTTCTATACATATGTGGCTTACATGCATTTCGAAACTAAAGTAGGAACATTTAGCTGTCCAATTAAGCATAATATCATATTTGAATTTGTACAACTAAGCTTGTTTAGCTCGATGGGTGGAGCAGTTCTATTATGACAAGAACCACGTAGGCTCATCGTGGTCATCATAAAATGGAGAAACCGTAAGCATGATGAGTATAGTGTTGACCGTGGCAGTGGGATGGCAGATCTGAAGCTGCAAACCATGCAAAGGTAGTTAGCAACCGATGTTTGCTTTGAAATAACAACTAAGATTTGGTATGGACAAGAAAGTACAACCAACAAGTGACAAAGAAATGTAACTCTGATGTCTCTCTATATGTCGCGACATGCATTTGGAGACTCAAGTGGGACCTTTAGCTAACCAATTAAATGTGTATGTTAAGTAATATCATTATCATATCACAATCATATTTGAACAAGTAAGCTTTGGAATTTTGAGTGTTGTGTTGTTTAGCTTGAAGGGTGGAGTAATGCTAGTAAGACAAAAAGTAGTAGAGTAGATAAAAGGGGGAAATTCTAAGCATCAAGAGTAAAATCAGGAAAGTGGAACTAGTTGGACCAGTGGGTGGCACACATGCTTTTCGAAACGAATATAGAAATATTAGGTGACCAATTAAATGTTCTCTACTTTAGTAGTATGAGGATCATATCACATTCATATTTCAACACCCAAGCTTTGGAATTATGAGTGGCATGTTATTTCGCTTGATGGGTTGAGGTCTTGAGGAGCAGTGCTAGCACAACACGAAGCACCTATGATGATGGTAGCGAATATCACTACAAAAAAATACACTTCCGTGATGATACGTGTTTGTCATAGTAGGTCGCGTTTTTTGTCGTGCATGTACATCCATCACAAGTTTATGACATAATCAAGATAGTCTTACCTGTGCTGTCGTAGAAGTGTTCCATGACATTACCAAAATTATCATCACGGAAGTGTCCACTTCCATGATGATAAATCGCGCGTCGCAGAAGTGCTTTCGTCAAGGGTGACCGACATGTGGCATCCACCGTAACGGAACACCGTTAAGCTATTGGGTCGGGTTTTGGATCTGATAACCCATTAACAGCCCCGACCAATGGTGATTTTCCACGTGTAAAATCATCATTGGCTAGAGGAAACACGTGTCGGCTCATCGTTGGGACAGATGTCATCCACTCACTGGACATAAGGCGCCTATGATACGTCGACACGTGGCACGGCCCAATAGTGGCCCATTCCTGTGAAAAGGCCGACCCGTTTGACTTGGTCAAAAGCTGGCGGGCCGGCCCATGGAAAGCCTGTTAACGGCCTGTTCGCATATAGCCCATTTACAGCCCGCTAACCCAAGGCCCGTTACGCCCTATCCGAATTAGGCCCAGTAGCGTCATCTGGGCCATCCATTATGATTCCAGCTCGTTTTCACTTCTGGCCCATGTATAGACCATGACGTCTTTCGGCCGATATGAGGCCCTTTGTAACTCTTGGCCCATTAGCGGCCCATGCTGAAACTGGCCCGTAATGAACAATGTATTACTTTACACCCATTAACGGCCCGTGGTGAAACTGGCCCATAATGAATAGTGCATCACTTTATACCCATTAACGGCCCGTTATTCCGTTGGGCCGTTTCCAGCCCAAGTTAACTTTCGGCCTTTTGAGGGCCCATTTATTCTTGGGCTCATTTGCAGCATTTGGTTACTTACGGCCCGTTACTGTCATTTTCTGCTTGTGGGCCAAATTCAGTCTGTCGTTACAGTCGGCCCATTTGTGGACCGTTAGTCTGTTGGGCCATTTTCATAGCATCACCAAATACGGCCTATTAACGGCCCGTTATGGTCAGCCCATAAAACATACGATTTCCATTAAAGGCCCGTCTACGGCCCATTAAAGGCCCATACAAGACCCATAAATGAGTCGGCGGCCCATGGATCCTACGAGACGTAGAAGGCCCATGGATTCTACGAGACGTACAAGGCCCATGGATCCTACGAGACGTAGAAGTCCCATGGATCCGACGGCCCGTGAAGGGCCATGGTCGGGCGAGTTGGCCCCCGTTTGAACGATATAGCATATTTAAAGAATTATCCTACTCAATACTATCACCTCTAAAAAGCATGCATTATACAACAAAGAGATCAAGGCATAGAAAGGTAGAATAATCCTACACTACACAATAAAGAAATTACAGCCGATTATACCCACTGGGCATTATGGTTCGGCACAGGTGATAATAAAGCATACACAAACAGCAAATTACATACACTAGGCAAATACAGCTCATACATCATGGACGCGCATCAACTTAACTCCATTTGAACTATAATCTCTTCAGAAAATAGGATTGGCCGGATTCAGATAGTACAAATTTCAGTCTGCAAAATCTCCAATTCCTTCATGGTTACCTCAGTGTCTTGTTTCATTTTTTGACTCCTGCATCTAATACCTGCATGTCCAGTCTCAACTTGTTGATTATACATTGACAATCATGTCCATGTTGTCTTGCCACCTCTAGTTGATGCTCGAGAACATCAGCACATTCCAATTCCAATCCATAATCATTTGGTAACGGCCATGCCGCATTGCTCGCAGATCTTTGTGTTGATGTCACTTCATCCTGAAATGTTTCTGTAAGTACACATGACTAGGGCAAAAATATAGTTACAACAGTGAAGCGAACAAGACACTATTTTGTACTACATGGCAAAACAGGACTAACAATAATGTTACACGTCACTTTAAAAAAAATGTTACACGTCATGAAGCATAAGCAGGTGATATTTTAAAAATTATAAAAAAGATAGTCTATGTAGCCTGCATACAGAAATCCCTCTTAGCTCACCAGAGGAGCATGATGTTGGGGCCCAATCAAAAACACAGACAAGTTACAAATGTAGACATCACGTTACATATAAGTAAGCAAGCAGTTGGCCATTCTGTGCCTCAATTAAAGTCTTAGGGATCATAATGAACAGCAGATGGTTTCATACAAACATACTACAGCAGGCAAAACTATGCAATCATTAGCGTAGTATAAACTAGATTGTGAGCCTCATGCAATAATAGTTGGTTAATAGACTTCAAAGCTTCAGGCACACTTCGGCAGAGTAATTAAATGGTAAGGCCTTTAATTATGTCAACTAATACTGATACAAGTACTGAACATCAGGCATGATTATTTGGGCATCTCATTAACTGAGGACAAATAAAGCAATTGAAAAGAGAAAATTAACTATGCCTGAAACAAACAAGGAATTGAACTGTTGAGTTGCATACAGTGACTTACCTTAGCAGGTTGAAGAGGCTTAGCACAGCTCCTACTTCTCTTGCAAGGATCCTTCCTAACATCTTGTACTTGGAAATCCTCAATCTTATCTTCATTGCACCCTCTCTGCAAGGTGACACAAACTAGTTACTCGTCTCCTTGGAAGATAAATATGCATACTTTCCAGTCTGTGAACACAAAAGGATGAGATTATAACAAAACACCACCACATAATGAAACATGCCGCATCTCTTGCACTTGCACATAATGAAATGAGCATTTACTATGTGTGCACTATGTAAAAACTAGGCATACCTTCGAACTGGATCTCCAGGTACTCTTGGAGAGCCTACTGTAGTGTACAGCCAAACCTTTATGTCACCTATGAGTTAGACAAGGCCCCACTACAGCAGCCCTTAGTGTTTAAATCGTTGACAAGCTCTGTTAGAGTGTTAGGTGAAGAACAACAAGTAATTAAAGAAAACAGTCCTAGTATGGCTGGCTGATGCAAACAAGAAATTGAACAGATGTGTGAGAAAATCTTACATATCAAGAAAAGAAGAAAAGAAGGAGGCTTAAAGACCATCACTTGACTGACCAGATTTAAGGGGCATTTAAACATCATGTGCAACGTATGAACTAACATAAACATTGCATATTCCAGATTCTACAATGGAATGCACATGTATTAGGTTATGCCATGTATGATGATGCCTAAATGTACAGATAGCAGGCAGGAGTGATTCATCATTGCATGCACAATTGAATTGCAGGTTAAGGGCCAGTTCGATTCCGCCTTTTCAGGGCATATTGTCAAAATAAGCCATAAAAGATGTAAAGAAGTCATTTTTGAGTTATGGGCTTGGGATTAAGTAATTTATCTTTGGAGGGGGGCGTTTCGGGTAGAACCTCACTAAAAATTGAAGGGAAGGGGAATAGTGAAATGACTCTGTTGTCTGCCTATATTACACTCAAAATGCAACTGCTGACGCCTGTGTCACACCTGACCCTCAAGTAAAAACAAACACACAAGCATTCATTGCCCTGCCCGCTTACATCTCGTCTCCCCTTTCCCTCTACCTCGATCCCCTGCCTGCAGCACTAGGGTTCCTCCATCGAGCCGTCGCCACTGGTCCCATATGGCCTGGTCCTCGACGATGCTATGTCCAGCCAGGCTACATTGCCGGCGGGTAGGGGCAAATCTCCCTGGCTCCTCCTCCCTCTGGCGCCACCCCTCATTCTCATGGTCTCCAGCAGCTGCTCCACTGTGGTTCGTCCAACGCACTACTCCGGCGGGCGCTGCACAACTACGGCTGATGCCACACTACGGAAGAAGGCACCTTATTCCCCCTCCCCTCCTCCCAGGCCATGGCCTTGAGGTACTGTTGAAGGATGAGCTCATCCAACAATGTGAGGATCTCCTCTGATTTTTTTTCCAAATTTTCATTCTGATCCACTATACGATGAATTGCTATGAGCTGCTTCTGCTGCTGCTATATGATGCATTGCTATGAGCTGCTCCTGCTGCTGCTATATGATGAATTGCTATGAGCTGCTGCTGTATGATGAGTTGCTATGAGATGCTGCTGCTATATGATGAATTGCTATGAGCTGCTGTTGCTATATGATGAGTTGCTACAAGCTGCTCCTGCTGCTGCTATATGTTGAATTGCTATGAGCTGCTCCTGCTGCTGCTATATGATGAATTGCTATGAGCTGCTCCTTCTGGTGCTATATGATGAATTGCTATGAGTTGCTACTGGTATATGATGAATTGTAGACTGCTGCTGCTGTATGATGAGTTGCTATGAGCTGCTGCTACTATATGATGCTTTCAGGTGCTGCTGCTATACGATAATAACCAACCACTTGGACCATCGAATTTCAATAAATAATTGTTCTTCATTTAAATGTGGGTCATGCGTTCTTCGTTTAAATTAGACAATGGGATCTCTATGGAAAACATTGACCAAAGTAGATTATGCCAAGTAGATGGTATCTTTGTATTTGCATTTTGAGCAAATAGTGATGGTCTGTTTTCCTATCATATTAATTACTGCACTGGGTTCAATTTGTGATGTTTGCAAGTCAAATTAATTTCCATATGGGCAGCAAAATGAAGAAAATATAATGCAATCTAGACTTTCCACTGATCATACCAAAGATAAGCTGAAAACGCAATGAAAAGAACTAGTTGGCTTATTACATGGAGCTTATATTCACAGGTGCTTATTTTCTTAGGATAACTCGTAATAACTGTCCCTGAGAAACTTGGCTAATAGAACTGGCATACAAATAACATGTCATGATGATTGCAATGGAGGAGTGACATACCATAGCACACTGTATAGGCTCACCGCTGCCTCTCCTTTTTTGCGATGTTCATGAAATTGCCACATACATCTTTTACTTTTTCATTATGTAACCCTATCTGCAAGTTGACACAGCTAATTTCAGACATCTCTACATGATACTACATTGCATATCCCTTGCGCATATTTAAACCACCAATTAACGATTGTGTGTGTACCATAAACTAGGAATGACTCTGTATGCTGGACTAGCAGGCACTCTAAGGGAGCCTAATGTAGTGCACTGGAATTCCTACATGCCACCTATGATTTTGTGTAATGTACTTCCCCTGTTCCTAAATATATGTCTTTGTAGAGATTCCAGTATGGACCACATACAGATGTATATAGATGCATTTTCGAGTGTAGATTCACTCATTTTGCTCCGTATGTAGCCTATAGTGGAATCTCCAGAAAGACTTATATTTAGGAACGGAGGTACGAGGTAGTATCATGTATGACATCTACATATCTAATTTAGCAGCCAGTAGTAGAAATCATTGTCTGCACAAAGGGATTACTGGTCGAAAATCCTAGCAATGCATGCTGGCAGGCACAGAACAATACAAGAGAGAGAGAGAGACACACACACTTACAAGATCATAGCAATGCCTCAGTCCAGGATCTTGGTTGGCCAAGTTGTTAGATCCAGAAGAAACATCGTCCTTGTAGTTTTTGCCAGCTGCATAACAGGTAACAGCGACCGGTTAGTATATTTGAAGTACATCGGGCAGGTGATGCTGGACGGGTTTAAAGGTGACAAGTACCTAGGCCGTGGCGGGTGCTTGGCATCTCTCCAGACGGTGGGAATCAGGGTAGAAACGTCGAGGGTGATGATGCTGCGCTGACTGTCGGGGTCCGCTAAGGAGATCTAGAACCGTCGAGTAGGGTGTTTGTGGAGCGGCTCCGGTAGGGTGGACTACGGTGTGGGCGAAGCGGATCTGTGGCCGTGGACGAGGGCGTAGGTGAAGCTTCTCCGGTGGTTGGGTTAAGGATGGTGTCGATGACGCGGATCTGCGACCGTGGACGGGGCGTCAGAAGCTGCTCCGGTGGTTGGGTTAAGGATGGTGTCAACAATGCGGATCTGCGGCCGTGGACGGGGCGTCAGAAGCTCCTCCGGTGGTTGGGTTAAGGGTGGTGTCGACGATGTGGATCTACGGCCGTGGACGGGGCGTCAGAAGCTGCTCCGGTAGGTTGGATGAGGGTGCGAGGAAGCGGATCTGAGGCCGTGGACTTGTGAGTTGTCAAAGCGGCCCCGGTAGGGTTGAGAATGGTATAGGCGAAGCTACTCCGGTAGGGTTGATGATGGTGTCGGCAAAGCGGCTCCGGTAGGGTTGAGGAAGGTGTCGGCGAAGCGGCTCTGGTAGGGTTGAGGAAGGTGTCAGCGAAGAGGATCAGAGGCCGTCGACGGGGGCGTCGGTGGGGCGACTCCGGGGGAGTGGACGAAGCGTCTCCGGTGGCGAGTACGAATGAGCCGCTGTAGATGCGTGGTGGTTGACGAGAGTACCGGGGAAGCAGATCCGACGCCGTGGACAAGGCCGACACTGAATGGGCTATGGTAAAGTGGTGGATGAGCAGTCTACTTGTTTCTAGGGGAGGTGGGAGGGGTAGATGCGGCCGCAGAAGCAGATCCGGCGAGGTGGACGCCGCTGGCAGTGAATGGGCTATGGTACGCCGGTGGATGAGCAGTCTAGGGTTTTGAGAGGGGAGGGGAGAAAGGGTGATGAAGTACGGACGGCGTGATGTAAGATGCTCAGGTGCTGTGGAGTTAGTCGTTTTTGCGGGAGGGGGAGAGGAAATGGGGGTGCCGTGTAGTGGGGGAACCGGAGTTACCAAAGCAGCCCCGACCTATCATGTAGATGAGGGCGGTATTGTAACTGTTGGTCTCCGTGCACCAAGGACAAAAGGGGGATTTCGCATGCTAAAGACTAAGGTGGCGGAAATTTTAGAAGGAGGCGGGAGATTTTGCCGCCCGCGGGATCATTCGTATCCAGTTTCAACTAATTTTGGACCGTGCTAGCGGGAAGGTCATGCTAGACTGTGTACACGGGGCACGCGTCAGCAGTTAATAACTGGTGTGAAGTCCACCCCAGAAAAAAAACAATAACTCGGGATGATGCGCCGATAACTTGGACGTTCGCACGGGCGCGGCCAATCATACGGGTGTAGTGGCGCGTTCACAAAAAAGGGATCAAACGCTCAGCCTATGTATTTCTCGTGTAAATAGATAATTTAATGCCATTGGTTATTTACTTTAAACATAATGCATTGACGTGTTAGTGTAGAGGCGCACAAAAAGAAATGGATATTGTAGTCAGCTACTTAAAAGTGTTACCTCATATGATTACATAGCCTCCATTTCATAAATTGCGTACCCGTTGAATTCATATATGAATATTACATATATTACTTCAAAATAGAAACTTAAATCATCCAAGACTAATGAATTTGAATGCAAGAGTAACAATGGTGCATGTACATTATAGCTACATTGGTTGTTTGAAGAAACATCACTATAACTTTGGCATGCACAACTGAAAAGGTTTATTTAAATAGAAAAAATGTGATATGTGAGTGTCCAATCTTTATAGCGTTGAATCGATATTGTACCTTTGGCCACGATACAAAGTAGATATTGACTTATGTTCAAGCGATGCACGTCCACGATCGCTAGATAGTGATACGTGAATGAATTGTGCAATCTCTCTCACACGCATACATATCTCATTTCCCAGTGGGCATCGGAATCACACACGCGCACTTCATGTATTTCTCTCCCTCCGTCAGGGTTAAATTCGTCTTTCTACCCCATCCTACAAGTCTCTCACACAGAAACACACACGCTCTCTATGTCTAACACGCCCACCCCTTTAATTCCGCCCACCCACAACCAATAATGTCTCGAAGTATAATAATGTCTCTCACACATATGCTATCTACATATCCCTTAATATAGCTAGATATGTGTCACACAAACTCCTTCTCCCTACTAGCAAGATACCCATGCGTTGCACGGAACATCAAGATGTATTTGTATGAGAAGTTTATCTTGTGGGAGAAAAGGATGAACGAGGAAATGCCTTATTTGCAAATGCGGAGAGGGGTGTGGGTATCTTTTTGCAAAATTGCCATAGTTTCCTTCCTGTCCATCGGATATAAATTGGATGGCCTATATTGCAGGATGGCAGGAACACCATCATCACCAACTCTGTTTTTTATAAGAGTAGAGATATGTGAGTGTCACTGCCCCCCCCCCCACACCCACACTTCCCAACACCGAAGGAGTAGGGTGACACCTCGATCTTGATACTAATCTATCGACTAGCTTCTCTCTCAAACATACACACACACACTACCTGACACTGAAGGAGTAGGGTGGCACATCGATCTTGATAATAATCTATATACTCCTCTTTCAAACACACACACACACACACTCGCTAGTTGTGCCTCTGTGCCTACCGCGCACACTCTCGATACGTCTTTCTCTCCCTCCCCCCAACAATGACAGTAGAAGAGTGACAACTCGATCTGATCATAATCTGTCAATTGGTTTCTCTCTCAAACATTGTGTCTCGGTGCCTCGCTCGGTAGCCCCCTCGATATGTAGACTTCTCGCGCGCGCACAGCTGTAGTGACGATGACGCTGAACCCAGTGTGCCTTGTTTTTACCGACCTCATGTGATAGTTTTCACCCTGTTTTCTGTTAATTAACAAGGCAACCTTTTCTTTGTTACTACTAGTGAATCTGAAATCATTCGGGGAAGACATAAAATATATCACTTCAACCCAATTATTGCAGCAACTATTTTAAAAGAAATTAGCTAGCTGCACGTGCGTTGCACGGAACATCAAGATGCATTTGTATGAGTAGTTTATCTTGTGAGATAAAAGGTTGAACGAGGGAAGGCCTTATTTGCGAACGTGGAGAGACGTGTGGGCATATTTTTGCAAAATTGCCATAGTTTCTTTCCTATCCGTTAGATATAAATCCGACGGCCTATATTGCAAGATGGCACGCACACCATCATCACCAACTCTGTTTTCTACTCCCTCCGCCCAAAAATACTTGTCATCAAAATGGATAAAAAGAGATGTATCTAAAACTAAAATACGTCTAGATACATTTCCTTTTATCCATTTTGATGATAAGTATTTCCGGACGGAGGAAGTATTTGTCTTTTTAGAGATTTCAACAAGTGACTATGACCGGACCTTACCAACATACTCAAAAAAGTAGTCCATAATTTTGATGTTACCCTCTTTTCTTGGCGGTGCAGTGCCGTCTGGATACCTCATAAATAAATAAAGTTCTACATGATACTAATATATGATACATGGCGCAGGAGTACTAAGTATTATTAATACAGTTTTGCTAGGACTCATCTAGATGAGATATAATTTGGTCTCATTCATCTTTTATAGCCATTGGATGTGATGCTATATAAGATGCGTGTGTGCTGATGTGGGTTGCATTTGTTCTTGTGCAACGAACTGACCACTGCATGTCATGTTTGATAGTCTCAGGTCATTAAAAGCATACAAGCCCCACATCTCTTCTTGGTTGATTCCTCTATTTATGTCAAAAAATAAGAAACAACGTGAGAGCTAATGCACCACGCCTATGTGTTTACTATTTGGTTTTCGTAAGATGACTTAATACTCACCTAGACGGAGGGAGTATTCGATTTGACAGCGGGCGGCGCAGTTCCCGATACGGCTTTAATGCAGACGAGGGAGGGAGTAGCGGTTCCCGATATGTTGAACGGCCAATGCATCCTCCTTCAATTAATGCATGAGGGAAGTAATGGGAGGAGGTCCGGGAAAAGAGGCTGCATGATGTGAATGCAACACAGTTTGCCCTCATTGCGCTCATATAAAGGCGCCCCTCCGTTCCAATGCATCTACCACATCGTACGCACCTAAGCATTTGCCTAAGCACCTACACTAAGAGCAAAAGAGCTCACTCTAGACCCATGGCGGCGATGAGCGTGAGCGGCCAACGGCTGCGCCAGATGGTCCACGACACCGGCCTGCGGCATGGCGCTGAGGATCATCTCCAGATAGTGTTGGAGACCGGCTGGTGGATGGCCACCGTCGACGCCAACTAAGACTCTCAGTTGGACCAGATGATCGTTGCCACTAGCAACAAGTTCACCATCCTCAAGAAGCTCGCGGACGACATCACCATACTCCTCCAGCCCGCGCGCCCGGGCTCCTCATTGCCTGCCACCCTAATCGGCCTCCATGGCCGGAACCTCTTTCGAGCACTGGTGGCCCTGCGACTGCCCGCCGACGCCACGAAGAATGTCCACCTGGAGGTCGCGCTCGCCACGAGGCGCCTCCACCTGCAAGAATTCGTCGACCTACACATCCACGTGTACGAGGAAATCGTGTACATAGGTATCTACAAGGCCAGTGAGGACGCTACGACGTTGGCCTTCCTCAACCGGCTGGAAGCCTTGGATGCCTTTGCTGAGAAGCACCTCGACCTCGCCACAAAAGCCGCTGCTCCTTAGCCTCCGGTCGGTGGCCCGGCGCACTAAGTTGAGGAGGAGGAGGTCGCACATTCGTGGATCCATCTTTCTTCTTTCCTTCTGTAACCACCACTGCGATCGCATCATCGTGGCCTTAATTCTTATTGTGCTGTTGCATTCTCGTTCCAGTCAATACCGACATGTGCGATCCCTTTGCTTAATTATATGCATCACTGTAACTAGTACTCCATCCGTCAATTTATAAGTTGTGCTTACCTTTTCCATCAACTTCGTGCAACGCGCGGGCATCTTGCTAGAAACACTAGAATATGTCTATATATTCCGTATGTGATAGTCCATTTGAAATCTCAAAAAAGACAAATATTTAGGTATGGAGTGAGTAATATATTAGGAGTATATCAAAACAACAGTGATTTCTTTCAAGTTTGTGAACAAATACTACTATTCTACTACTTTGGATCCGTCGCAACGCATGGGCACATTGCTGGTAAAAGGAAAAGGCCTGCCGCGTTCGCGTCGCACCCCCACATGCTCGGGAATCGGGAGTACAACACGGCCCGTCCGGCACGACACATAGCTTAGGGAAGGCGTGTTGCCTAGCATTTTCACTTTTGTGTGGGACCGCCATTGAGCAAACTGACACCCCGCCCGCCGTCGGGCTGGAAAACAGAAACAAGGGGAAGATCTAGCTGTAGCACGGAAGCCAAGAAATTTGGTGTCAGACGGGGCTCATTGATAGAGTAGGAGAATTTAGTACTAGTACTACTCCTACTAGTACCAAGTTTGTACTCCTAATATTATATTACTAGTTCTACCACTATACAACTAGTAGGTACGTGCACGGCACAACATTGTAGGAACAAAAAATGGGAAGATCTTGTTTTGGGTGATTTATCTTTTTTTGAATCAACGTAGTATGAATAATATTATGTGGGGGCACCCATGAAGCTTATGTGGCTTGGTTGCATGGCTATGGAAGGTTAGAGAAAAATAAATAGATAATGTGTTTAGAGTGCACTCCACTAAATAGATATACTTTGGATCCATTGCAATGGACCGACACATCTATATCTATACCCCCTATATAGTGTGTGAAAAACTTTGAAAGTTGGTCGTTGGATGAAGCCAATCCGACGGTACAAAGATGGCAAATCCGAGCAGTACTGGCCGTTGGATATCATCCACCAGATTCTGCCACATGTATAATCTAGAAGACTCCATGGTTGAACTTAATTCATGACTAACTTTGCCACAACTAAGCTTAGGCAAAGTTATTAGTTCTTCAAAATGAGAGCCATAAGTTGGCAAGCCTAAGGGAATCTTGCCACATTTTTTGTGTGTATGTCATGTGGGGCCTTAGTGTGGCTTGCCTAAGGTGTGGCTTGAACCAAACACTCACCTAAGTTAATCAAACTTGCCAAACCTTACATTCCACCAGATTTTGCCACATGTTAGAATCCAGAAAGCTCCACATGTAGAAGCATAATGCACAAACCACCAGAATCTCATGCGTGCAATGCACGTGTACCTTACTAGTACTAGTTGGTAGTAGTAAGAAACAAATTCCAGTTTTGGCATGAGCTCGTACTGCGGGAGCACCACAAGGCCTGCCGCAGGAGTTACATTTCCCTCTCGGGGCCCACGGGACCAAACTTCAGTGGCTTAGTGCCCGGCCTATGAGTCAATGACATGCGGACCTTAAATGCGGCTGGCCCACATGTCATTCTCATGGTGGTGGCATGGTTCGCGACTCACTCGTTCGAGATGAACCGGCTGGTGGTGGCGTGGCCGTGGCGAGGGTGCCACAGCTGGGTGTCGGGGCGTTACGAGGCGTAGATGGACACACCGGCGGGTACTACCTATAGTACATAAGTACTCCAGCTGAGGATTGATGCCCGGGACGAAATGTGTCACAGCCGCTGGATGAAAATTCGATGGGGCAGGAGTACGGATCGGAGCACAGCAGTGGAGCAGGCAAACCGCGTCCAATCGGGTGTGTCTGTGGTAGAAAGTTGATGGTCGCCGCAGTTCAGCTGGCCCGCATGTCATGCTGAAAGCACAAGTGCTCCCTTGGTGGTTTTGGTAATTAATGACAACATATCTCTTGTTGGACTAACACTTTTACCTAGTATGTTTCAGATAAGTTCAACAATGAAGTGGCATGGACTAGAGGATGCAGAACCCCTTCTAAATGCCAAGGACAAATGATTGGCTCAAGCTCCAAGCTCAAGACTCCACATTTCCTATTTTAGTGATCCAAGATCACATTGAGTCTATAGGAAAGCCAATACTATTAAGAAGGGATGAGGTGTTGCTTAATGGCTTGCTTGCTCAAAGTGCTTATTGATATGCTCCAAAGCCCTCAACCACTTTCTCACTTCCAAATATGTCCCACACCAAAATTCAAACTCGGCCCCACCGATTCTTTCTATCTGGAGCCACCGAGTTCAGTTGACATAGCCACTGCCAGAAACCCTAATCAGTTCAGTCTCACCGATGGGATCTCGGTCTCACCAGATGGGCTTGCAAACTCTCTGTTACCTACTGCAATATTTTCGGTCCCACCGAGATATGCAATCGGCCCCACCGAGTTTGCTTGGCCAACTCTCTGTTTCACTTATTACCCAAATCAGTCCCACCGAGTTTGAGTAATCGGTCAAACCGAGTTTTGGATTTACCCTAACCCTAGCACATTGGTCCCACCGAGTTGATCCAGTCGGTACCACCAAAAACCCTAACGGTCACTAGGTTTGCTAAATCGGTCCGACCGAGTTTCTCAATTCGGTCCCACCGAGATTGGTAAATTGTGTGTAACAGTTAGATTTTGTATGGAGGCTATATATACCCCTCCACCCACTCTTCATTCGTGGAGAGAGCCATCAGAACATACCTATACTTCCAATACACATTTTTTGAGAGAGAACCACCTACTCATGTGTTGAGACCAAGATATTCCATTCCCACCATATGAATCTTGATCTCTAGCCTTCCCAAGTTGCTTTCCACTCAAATCTTCTTTCCACCAAATTCATATCCTGTGAGAGAGAGTTGAGTGTTGGGGAGACTATCATTTGAAGCACAAGAGCAAGGAGTTCATCATCAACACACCATTTGTTACTTCTTGGAGAGTGGTGTCTCCTAGATTGGCTAGGTGTCACTTGGGAGCCTCCGACAAAGATTGTGGAGTTGAACCAAGGAGTTTGTAAGGGCAAGGAGATCACCTACTTCGTGAAGATCTACCGCTAGTGAGGCAAGTCCTTCGTGGGCGATGGCCATGATGGGATAGACAAGGTTGCTTCTTCGTGGACCCTTCGTGGGTGGAGCCCTCCGTGGACTCGCGCAACCGTTACCCTTCGTGGGTTGAAGTCTCCATCAACGTGGATGTACGATAGCACCACCTATCGGAACCACGACAAAAACATCCGTGTCTCCAATTGCGTTTGATTTCTCCGAATCCTTCCCCTTACATTCTTGCAAGTTGCATGCTTTACTTTACGCTGCTCATATACTCTTTCCATGCATGCTTGATATGTATTATGCTTGTTAAACTTGTGCCAAAACTCCACTTCAACTTAAAGAAGTTAAAAACTGCAACTTTTAGCACTTAGTGTCTAATCACCCCCCTCTAGACACCTCTTCTCGATCCTTTCAATTGGTATCAGAGCTCTGGTCTCCATTGCCTTGGTTTAAACACCATTGGAGGAAGATGGATGTGTCTACTTTTGGGAGTCTTAGACATAGAGTGCCTATTCTTGATGGAGAATATTTTCATGAGTGGAAAAATGAAATGCTTGAGATTTTCAATGAATATCATTTGAACAAGTACATTGCTAGCCCTTGTGCACCTCATGTTGATCCTTTGCATCCTACCCTTGATGAGTCTATTGACATGATTCACAATCTTAGAACTGTAAATCTTATCACTAGAGGCTTTCCTAGAAACTTGATTGGATGTTTGCCTACTCTTAAGTGTGCCTACACCATATGGAAATTTGTTGAGGAACTCTTTCCAAATTATTCCTTGAAAGATCTAGATGAAATCCTCCATAAGTCTATTGCCTTGATTAAGATGAGTTCCAATGATCCCAGATTTGGTGACCGCTTATTTGAGCTTACTAGTCTTACGAGTGCCAAAGGAGATGTTGGAATCATTAGCAATATCATTTCCAGAGCTATTAGAATTCATAAAGATAACTGTAGAAATGATCATTTATCTAATGAATTACCCTCTCTAGGAATTGACCAATCACAAGATGATATTGAACATGGATATTCTGATGAGGATGATGATGATAGTGACTATGATCTCGATGATGCGATGAGACACTTTGGTCTTATGGAAAATCTTCACGGCTACATGGCTGGAGGAAAGGAATGGGTCCTTGATAGTGGATGTACTGATCATATGACCGGAAATAAAGACATGTTCCATGAGCTTGTTGGAAACAACGGCCCTCAAAAGTATGTCACTTTTGGTGATAATTCAAAGGGTAAGGTGGTTGGCCTTGGTAAGGTGGCCATCTCACATGATAGCTCCATACAAAATGTCATGCTCGTTGAATCTCTTGGCTACAACTTACTTTCAGTATCTAGACTTGCTGATTTCGGTTTCAATGTCCTATTTACTGAAGTAGACTGCCAAGTGTTTCGTAGAGATAATCATAAAATGTTCTTTACCGGTATACGTAGAGGAGATCTTTACATTGTTGATTTCACTAAAAAGGCTCAACCTAGAACTTGCTTAATTGCTAAATCTTCTAAAGGCTGGTTGTGGCATAGAAGGCTAGGCCATGTGGGCATGCGAAACCTTGACAAACTCATTAAAGGAAATCATATCCTTGGCGTTAACGATGTCATATTTGACAAAGATAGACTTTGTAGTGCTTGTCAAGCAGGGAAACAAGTTCGAGGAAGTCATCGCGCTAAGAACATCATGACCACAAGAAGACCACTCGAGCTACTTCACATGGATCTTTTTGGTCCAAATGCCTACAAGAGTCTCGGTGGTAAATCATTTGGTCTAGTCATAGTTGATGATTTTTCAAGATTTACGTGGGTGTTCTTTCTTGATGACAAATCGCAGGTCCAAAAGATCTTCAAAAACTTTGCTAGGAAGGCCCAAAATCAATTTGATGTGAAGATCAAGAAGGTTCGGAGCGACAACGGAACGGAGTTCAAGAATGCAAATGTGGACACCTTTCTTGACAAGAAGGGATCGCACATGAGTTCTCGGCTACGTACACACCTCAACAAAATGGAGTTGTTGAGAGGGAGAACCGGACTCTTATCGAGATGGCAAGAACGATGCTTGATGAGTACAAGACGCCAAAACACTTTTGGGCGGAAGCGGTTGAGACAGCTTGTCATGCAACAAATCGCTTGTATCTTCACAAACTACTCGACAAGACGGCATACGAGCTCCTCACCGGTAACAAACCCCAAGTTGGATACTTTAGAGTATTCGGCTCAAAGTGCTACATTCTTGATAAGCATCGTCGTTCTAAATTTTCTCCTAAGTCTCATGAAGGTTTCCTACTTGGTTATGGCTCAAACTCTCACACATACCGTGTCTACAACAATTTCACCCAAAAGGTTGAAGAAACGGTAGATGTGAAGTTTGATAAATCTAATGGCTCGCAAGTAGAGCAATTGCCAATTGATGTAGAAGACAAAGATCCCTCGGAAGCAATCCAAGACTTGTCTATTGGCAAGATTCGTCCAATGGAGATAAAGGAGAGTACCTCGTCCGTCCAAGTGGAAGCTTCTACCTCACGACAAGGTGAACCAAGAGTTGATACGGAAGCATCCACGAGTGGGACACACCAAGATGAAGAAAACGAGGAAGTGCACCAAGAACGTCAACAACCTCCTTCTCCACCATGACAAGAGAACGACAACGCTGACAATGAAGAAGGCCAAGAAGAAGAACAAGATGAAGAAGATGTTTAACCAAGACCCAAGCAAAAGCTTTCACGAGTTCGAGCAAGAATTGCTAAAGATCATCCCGTGGAGCAAATCTACAATGATATCCAAACCGGGAGAATCACTCGCTCAAAAACTCGTTTAGATAACTTTTGTGAACACTATTCATTCATCTCTCACATTGAACCCATGAAGGTTGAAGAAGCATTGGAAGATCCGGATTGGATAAACGCTATGCATGAAGAGCTACACAACTTTGAGAGAAATCAAGTGTGGACATTCGTTGTAAAGCCCGACAACAACCACAACATCATTGGTACCAAATGGGTGTTTCGCAACAAGCAAGATGAATATGGACAAGTGGTTCGCAACAAAGCACGTCTTGTCGCCCAAGGCTATGTTGGGAAACGTAGTAATTTCAAAATTTTCCTACGCACACGCAAGATCATGGTGATGTATAGCAACGAGAGGGGAGAGTGTGATCTACGTACCCTTGTAGATCAACAACGGAAGCGTTAGCACAATGTGGTTGATGTAGTCGTACGTATTCACGGCCCGACCGATCAAGCACCGAAACTACGGCACCTCCGAGTTCTAGCACACGTTCAGCTCGATGACAATCCCCGGACTCCGATCCAGCAAAGTGTTGGGGAAGAGTTCCGTTAGCACGATGGCGTGGTGACGATCTTGATGTACTACCGTCGCAGGGCTTCGCCTAAGCACCGCTACAATATTATCGAGGACTATGGTGGAAGGGGGCACCGCACACGGCTAAGAATATGATCACGTGGATCAACTTGTGTCTAGAGGTGCCCCCTGCCCCCGTATATAAAGGAGCAAGGGAGGAGGAGGCCGGCCCTAGGAGGGGGCGTGCCAAGTGTGGAGTCCTACTAGGACTCCCTAGTCCTAGTAGGATTCCACCTCCCATATGGAATAGGAAAAGAGGAAGGGAAAAGGAGAAGGAAGGAAGGGGGAACCCCCCTTCCCTAGTCCAATTCGGACCAGACCAAGGGGAGGGGTGCGGCCACCCTTGAGGCCCTTTTTATTCTTTCCCGTATGGCCCAATAAGGCCCAATACGTATTCCCGTAACTCTCCGGTACTCCGAAAAATACCCGAATCACTCGGAACCTTTCCGATGTCCGAATATAGTCGTCCAATATATCGATCTTTACGTCTCGACCATTTAGAGACTCCTCGCCATGTCCCCGATCTCATCCGGGACTCCGAACTCCTTCGGTACATCAAAACTCATAAACTCATAATATAACTGTCATTGAAACCTTAAGCGTGCGGACCCTACGGGTTCGAGAACAATGTAGACATGACCGAGACACGTCTCCAGTCAATAACCAATAGCGGAACCTGGATGCTCATATTGGCTCCCACATATTCTACGAAGATCTTTATCGGCCAGACCGCATAACAACATATGTTGTTCCCTTTGTCATCGGTATGTTACTTGCCCGAGATTCGATCGTCGGTATCTTAATACCTAGTTCAATCTCGTTATCAGCAAGTCTCTTTACTCGTTCCATAATACATCATCTCACAACTAACTCATTAGTTGCAATGCTTGCAAGGCTTATGTGATGTGCATTACCGAGAGGGCCCAGAGATACCTCTCCGACAATCGGAGTGACAAATCCTAATCTCGAAATACGCCAACCCAACATGTACCTTTGGAGACACCTGTAGAGCTCCTTTATAATCACCCAGTTACGTTGTGACATTTGGTAGCACACAAAGTGTTCCTCTGGCAAACGGGAGTTGCATAATCTCATAGTCATAGGAACATGTATAAGTCATGAAGAAAGCAATAGCAACATACTAAACGATCGGGTGCTAAGCTAATGGAATGGGTCATGTCAATCACATCATTGTCCTAATGATGTGATCCCGTTAATCAAATAACAACTCTTTTGTTTATGGTTAGGAAACATAACCATCTTCGATTAACGAGCTAGTCAAGTAGAGGCATACTAGTGACACTCTGTTTGTCTATGTATTCACACATGTATTATGTTTCCGGTTAATACAATTCTAGCATGAATAATAAACATTTATCATGATATAAGGAAATAAATAATAACTTTATTATTGCCTCTAGGGCATATTTCCTTCAGGCTACACACAACTCGAAGGTATGGACTATGGTGAGACCTATGCTCCTGTTGCTAGACTTGAGTCCATTCGCATCTTACTTGCTTATGCTAATCACCATGATATCACTTTGTACCAAATGGACATTAAAAGTGCTTTTATAAATGGTGAAATTGAGGAGGAAGTTTAAGTTAAGAAACCTCCCGGCTTTGTCAATCCTAAGAAACCTAATCATGTCTACAAACGTCACAAAGCCCCTTATAGTCTTAAAAAAGCTCCTAGAGCATGGTATAAATGCTTGACCAAGTTCCTTATTGAAAAAGGATTTGAAATTGGAAAAATTGATTCTACTCTTTTTACTAAAAGGGTTAATGGAGAACAATTTGTATGCCAAATTTATGTTGATGATATTATATTTGGATCAACTAACCCTCATTTTAGTGAAAAGTTTGGGAAGCTAATGTCGGAGAAGTTTGAGATGTCTATGATGAGTGAACTCAAATTCTTTCTTGGTTTGCAAATCAAGCAAACTAAGGAAGGCAGCTTTGTCTCTCAAACGAAGTACACCAAGGACTTATTCAAGAAGTTCAATATGCAAGAATGCAAAGGTATGACTACACCCATGCCTACTAGTGGACATCTTGATTTGAACAAAGATGGTGAACCGGTTGATCAAAAAGTTTACCGCTCTATTATTGGTTCATTGTTATATCTATGTGCTTCACGTCCCGATATCATGCTAAGTGTGTGCATGTGTGCACGATATCAAGCTGCTCCTAAGGAATGTCATCTTAAGGCCGTGAAGAGGATAGTGAGATACTTAATACATACACCAAATTTTGGCATTTGGTATCCAAAGAGGGATTCCTTTGATCTTGTTGGCTACTCCGACTCGGACTATGCCGGTGACAAGGTTGATAGAAAGTCCACTTCGGGTACTTGTCAATTCCTTGGTAGATGTAGTGACCAGACCTCAAACAGTCTGATCTGTGTGCTCCGGTGTCATCCCTGGATCAGTAATGCTGACACCACACAGTACTCGGAGGATTTATAGCAGAGTAGCAATCACACACTTATTACATCGAGTGTCTCAAAAGAGAACTTATTACAATAAATATGGCTTAAGGCCATCTAATAACGATAACAGCGGAAAGCTTGGAAGATAAGTGAGTCCATCAACTCCAACGGCATCACTGAGTATAGAACCACGACCTAAAACTCCTTAATCGTTGTCTGAAAAGTCTGCAACATTAACGTTGCAGCCCAAAAACGGGTCAGCACATGGAATATGCTGGCAAGGTAACATATAGGTAGTAATGGAATGCAACAGCTATACTATATGCATATTTGGCTGGTGGAAAGCTCTATGGTTACTGTTTTTGCGTAAAGCCAATTTTTCCCTACTTCAAAGGAATAAATTTAATTACTATCATGGTGGTTGTGAAACATTGAGAATGGTTGACAGCATCCTCAATCCCAATTAAGTAACATCATTAAAACCCATCAAAATTAATTTAGAGTAACATGTTGAGATTCACATGAAAATCTAGGTACTAGATACTCAAGATGTCCATAACCGGGGACACGGCTAATCATGATTAGTTTATTACACTCTGCAGAGGTTTGCGCACTTTTCCCCACAAGACTCGATCGCCTCCGTTTGATTTCTCGCACTACAGGGTGTTTGAGAAGACGGATGACCGAGACATAGTCTTTCAGAAGCGCTAGCACCTTACGATCGGGTAGACCGTACCACCTACATCCCCTACATCTGCTAGTCTACCACTGTAAGAGTTCGCACAACTTAGTCAACTATGCCAGAGCCCATAATGGCTTGTGGCTGCACACGGAAGATTCTAGTATGAATAATCTCATGATCCCTTTGGGCCTGGGTGGCGGTCCAATAAAAACAGGCAAGTCCTGGAAACCCCAGGTGCCTCAATCCACCCAGATGTGTGTTAGGTTGCCACCTTAGATAAACCATTAATTAACAATCTCACATCTTTCATGGATATCACTCACCCAATCCACGTCTACTAGCATAGCATGGCATAATAAGCAAACGTAGAAGTAACTCCCAAAGGTTTGATAATTAAACAGGTAATAGGTACTACCTCATCTACTTCCCATCCCACAATTTAATTAGATCCTAATCATGCAATGTGTGAGGATTGATCTAATGCAATAAAACTGGGTTGTAGAAAAGGTATGATCAAAGTGTTACTTGCCTTGCTGATGATCCGCGTAATCTAGAGATTCAACGTAACAGGCGGCGCACTCCGGGTATTCTATCGCAGACAAACAACAAGCATACAATAAGTACTCATCTATTGCACAAGGTAAAACTCAAATAGAAGATCTAACCAGAAAGTCCATCTTAAGAACCCTGGTTGGCAAAGGAATCAAATCGAACGAAGCGAAAGAAATCAAACGGCGAAAGAAAACAACTCCGTTCTAGTAATCTGGATCTAGGGCAAATTTTACAGTAACAAAAACATGTTTAAGTTGATTATTCGGAAAGAGGGTTTCGAGACGAAACTCCAGGCGCTTGAATCGCGTGATTCCGATAAACGAGCGAAAAGTTATACTAAAACGAAAATCGGATCAGAAATCGCGATCAGAAAATAACCGCGGAAAATCCGACGAAAAAGACAAACGACGAACAGATTTTTTTAAAAAAAAAACTGCACGGAAAACGAGGCGGCGGCGAACCTCGAAAAGCGCGCAACTCCGGCGGGCGGCGGCGGCGGCTGGAGGCGGCGGCTAGGGTTTTGGCGGCGGGGTGGGCTGGCTCTCTCGGCCCGGGCCTCGGGCGCTATTTAAAGGCGCCTCGGGCGGAGGTTTCCCGGCCGGGTACGGCCCGGAGTCGGTTCGCGTTTTTTTATATAAATCCGCTCGGAAGAAAAATAAAAAGAAATACTAAACGGACTCCAAAAATCACGAGATAAATTTTGCCAGGTTTCTAAAATCAAGCCCGATAAAGTGAACATTTATCTGGGCCCAAACTACAACTTTGAAAAACGCGCATTTTTCCTAAATTCAAATAAAAATACCGAAAAACTCCGAAATAAAACTTATTTGATTTTTTTTATTAAATCCTCAATATTTCTATATTTTGGGAAAGTCATTTTATTCCCTCTCTCATATTTTTGTAATAGAAATAATTGATGATAAAATAAATAAAATCAAATGATCCTGTTTACATAATTTGAGAAAACTCAAATATGTAAATAACGAAATCCCCAACTCTCTCCGTGGGTCCTTGAGTTGCTTAGGATTTTCTAGGATCAAAACCAAAACCAAAATAAAATATGATATGCATGATGACCTAATGTATAACATTCCAGATTGAAAATTTGGGATGTTACAAACCTACCCCCCTTAAGATGAATCTCGCCCTCGAGATTCGGGTTGGCTAGAAAATAGGTGAGGGTGGTCTTTGAGCAAATCTTCCTCTCGCTCCCAGGTGGCTTCATCCTTCGTGTGGTGGCTCCACTGAACTATGCAAAACGTGATAACCTTGCTGCGAGTAACTCGGCTGGCAAACTCGAGGATCTTGACTGGTTTCTCCTCATAGGTCAAATTGTTATCCAACTGAATTCCTTCTAATGGCACTGTGTCTCTAAAAGGTATGTCAGCCATCTCCGCGTGACACTTCTTCAACTGAGAAACGTGGAACACATCATGCACTCCGGCCAATCCTTCTGGCAAATCCAACTTGTAGGCCACTTCTCCCATACGCTCCAAAACTCGATATGGTCCTACAAATCGTGGCGCTAACTTCCCCTTAACTCCAAAGCGCTTGATCCCTCGAAGGGGATACTCGAAGATAAGCTCTATCTCCGACTTCGTAAACTGTCTCCTTGTGTTTAGAATCTGCGTAGCTCTTCTGCCTGGACTGGGCTATCTTGAGCCTATCGCGAATCAACTTCACCTTCCGTTCAGACTCCTTAATCAAATCTGGTCCAAACAACTGGCGGTCTCCAACTTCATCCCATGACAACGGTGTCCTGCACCTCCTTCCGTACAAAGCCTCGAAAGGGGCCATCTTCAAACTGGTCTGATAGCTATTATTGTAAGAAAACTCTGCATATGGCAAATTATCGTCCCAACTAGATCCATAATCTAGCGCACAAGCTCTCAGCATATCTTCCAAAATCTGATTGACTCTCTCAGTCTATCCATCGGTCTGCGGGTGAAAAGCTATACTAAACTCTAGCCTAGTACCCAAAGTCTCATGCAAATGCTTCCAGAACTTTGAGGTAAACTGGGTTCCTCTATCTGATACAATACTCCTCGGAACTCCATGTAGACAAACGATCCTGGTCATGTATATCTTTGCCAACTTAGCACTGGTGTAAGTGGTCTTTACTGGGATGAAATGTGCTAGTTTCATCAACCAGTCAACTACAACCCAAATCGAGTCATAGCCTGAATGAGTCCTTGGTAATCCCGTGATAAAATCCATGCCTAGCTTATCCCACTTCCATTCGGGTATCGGCAATGGTTGCAACAATCCTGCTGGCTTCTGAGGCTCTGCCTTTACTCTCTGACATACGTCACAAACTGCTACATATTCTGCAATATCTTTTTTCATTCCGGTCCACCAGAAAATATCCTTCAAATCCAAATACATCTTGGTATTTCCTGGGTGAATCGAATACGGTGAGTCATGTGCCTCTTGCGGAATCAACTTTCTGATCTCCGGGTCATTGGGCACGTAAACACGGTCTTCGAACCATAGGGTGTCGTGCTCATCCTCACAAAATCCTTTAGCTCTTCCTTTGCTCAGTTTCTCCTTTATGGTGGCAATCTCTTTGTCCGTTTTCTGAGCTTCTCTGATTCTATCCATCAAAGTTGACTGAATCTCTAGTGCTGCTACATAGCCTCTCGGAACTATTTCCACACATAGTTCACGAAGATTTTCTGCTAACTCCTTGGGTATTTCTCCCGTCATTAGTGTATTGACATGGCTCTTGCGGCTTAATGCATCAGCTACTACATTAGCCCTCCCGGGATGATAATGCAATCTCATATCATAATCCTTGATAAGCTCCAACCATCTCCTTTGTCTGAGATTCAACTCCTTCTGCGTTAAAATGTACTTCAAACTCTTATGATCCGTGTACACCTCACAATGATTTCCAATGAGGAAATGTCTCCATGTCTTCAATGCATGCACTACGGCTGCTAACTCCAAATCATGCGTAGCATAATTCAATTCGTGGGGCTTCAGTTGTCGTGAAGCATATGAAACAACTCTCCCTTCCTGCATAAGCACTGCTCCAAGTCCTCGACGTGAAGCGTCGCAATACACCTCATAATCCTTGGTTTGATCTGGCAAAATCAACACTGGTGAGGTCACCAAACGTTTCTTCAACTCCTGGAAACTTGCCTCACACTCCTCAGTCCATTTGAACTTAGTATCCTTCTTCAGCAACTCCGTCATAGGCTTTGCAATCTTTGAGAAATTCTCAATAAATCTCCGGTAGTATCCTGCGAGTCCAAGAAAACTCCAGATCTCTCCAACTGTTGTTGGTGCTTCCCACTTGGTCACGGTTTCAACTTTAGCGGGATCTACTACTATACCTTCTCCGGATATAACATGTCCGAGGAATCCTACTTCCTTCAGCCAAAACTCACATTTGCTGAACTTGGCATATAATTGATGTTCTCGGAGCTTTCCAAGTACCAAACGCAAATGCTCCTTATGCTCCTCTTCATTCTTCGAATATACCAGGATATCATCAATGAACACTACGAGGAACTTATCCAAAAACTCCATAAACACTTTGTTCATCATGTTCATAAAATAGGCAGGCGCGTTAGTCAGTCCAAATGACATAACGGTATACTCATATAGTCCATATCTTGTGGTGAATGCTGTCTTAGGTATATCCTGTTCTCGAATCTTCAACTGGTGGTATCCAGATCGCAAGTCGATTTTGGAAAACACTTTAGCTCCTTGCAATCGATCAAACAGATCATTGATCATTGGTAGTGGGTTCTTGTTCTTGATCGTTACTTCGTTCAATCCTCGATAGTCAACAACCATCCTTAATGATCTATCCTTCTTTTCCACTAGAAGTACTGGTGATCCCCAAGGCGAAGAACTTGGGCGAATATATCCCTTATCCAGTAACTCCTTAATCTGCTTCTTAATTTCCACCAAATCTTTTGCTGGCATCCTATATGGTCTCTTCGATATTGGCCCAGTGCCTGGCAATAGCTCAATCAAAAACTCAATGTCTCTATCCGGTGGCATGCCTGGCAACTCTTCGGGAAATACATCAGGAAAATCCTTTACCACTGGTACTTCCTCCTGCACAACTCCTGTTAGGCAATTCACTTGTGTCCTTTTTGGTACATGCCGGGATACATACTTGATCCTTCTCCCTTCTGGTGTGGTAAGCAAAATTGACTTACTAGCACACTCAATATTCCCTTTATACTTTGATAACCAATCCATGCCTAATATCACATCCAATCCTTGAGATTCCAATACTATTAGGTCTGAGAGAAAAACATAGTTACCAATCCTTAATGGTAACCGATCACACCATAAACTTGCCACATACTCTGCTCCTGGCGAGGTTACTAACATGGGTGACCTAAGGGCTTGGGTTGGTAGGTTATACTTATCCACAAATCCCCTTGATATGTATGAATGCGATGCACCAGTATCAAAAAGAACGAGTGCAGTAAATGACTTAACCAAAAACTTACCTATTACTGCATCGGGCTGAGCTTCAACCTCCTCCACATTAACGTGGTTCACCTGTCCCCTGTTGAAAGGGTTCGGCTTCTTTCCAGAACTTCCATTTCCGTTTTGTCCTTCAGGACAGTCATTTGCATAATGTCCTGACTTCGAACACTTATAGCAAGTGACGTGGCTCAAATCCTTCTTGGCTGGGGTTGATGGGGTGCTGCGGTTCTGTCCATTACTTCCTCCATTCCCATTACCATTCTTGGTGCCATTGTGATTGTGCGAGCTACCTACTCCATGGGTATGCTGAAAATGTCCTCCTGGTCTAGGGGTAAAACGAGGCTTCTGCTGAGCTCCTGAATTATACTTTCCTTGTCCATGCTTCCTCTTACGGTTCTCAATTTGCTGCTGCTTCCCTTCAATCATAAGAGCACGATCTACCAACTCCTGGTACTTGTTGAAGGTGGCTACCATCAACTGCATGCTCAATTCATCATTTAATCCTTCCAGGAATTTCTCCTGCTTAGCTGCATCTGTAGCAACGTCATCTGGGGCATAACATGCTAGCTTACTAAACTCCTCCACATACTGGCCAACTGTCCGTCCTCCTTGGCGCAAGTTACAAAACTCACGCTTCTTCATGGCCATTGCTCCTGCTGAAACATGGGCAGTACGAAAAGCCTGCTGAAACTGGTCCCATGTGACAGTGTCGACTGGGAAGGTGGCTGTGAAATTCTCCCACCAAGATGCTGCGGGTCCTTCTAACTGATGTGCGGCAAACTTAACCTTCTCCGCATCTGTGCATCCTGCTGTGGTCAACTCCCTAGCTATCTTGCGGAGCCAATCATCTGCTACTATCGGCTCGGTGCTACTGGAAAACACCGGCGGATTTAGCCTAAGAAAACGGGCTAAGTGGTCAACAGGTGGTGGTGGTGGTGGTGGGTTGTTGTTGTTGTTCCCTTGATTCTGATTCTGAACTAGCAGCTGCATCAAGGTGTTCTGCTGCTGGATCAACTGGGTGAGCTCCGGCGGAAAGGCAAATCCGGGGTCACGTCTCGGAGGCATCTGAGGGTTTAGAAAAGATGAGATATAAGAATAGAGGGGTCTAAAGGGAAAACACTACCCATATGCACATGAGGCAAAAGCACACAATTCACTTTCAATCAATCAAACAAAGGCATACAATCGATCTAACTATCGCAAAAGTGCTCGGACTACTATATTTACATGGTGGACTACTACTACTGATGAGGTGGTCTACTAGAAATATTCTACGGTTGTAGACTCCATGATATCCGCTCCTGCTTCATCAACATAGTCATCATCGCTACTATCTTGTTCCGAGTCGGTGCCGTCAATGATGATGTAGTCCTCCGGGCTAATCTCCTTGGGTTCTTCGTCTTCATCTATTGGTGTTGGGCCTCCCATATATATGCCAATCTTCTTGATCAGATCGTCATTCTTCTCCACCAATACTTCAATTTCTTCTTCATAATCTTCGCATGTAGCCTTGATTTCTTCCTCCAGTTCCTTGATTCTAGTCTTATCCTTCTTCAGATCTATCATGTCGGCGCACATCTGATTCTCCTGTCATCGAATGTGCTGGTTTAACTCCTGAATAAAAGCTGCAATTGATCTATTTTTCCTGGTGCTGATCATCTCCCAGTGTTCATCTCGGCACCCACAAATCTGGTAGATAGTATCCTTGAGATCCTTGCGGTAGACTTCTCCAATGCGTCCCATGGCGATGTGAGCTGCCATACTCTTTCCTAGACTCCAAGTTGGTGCATCAAAAGAAAACTCTATGGGCTCAGTGACTGGCATGAACGTCCTTCCGGGGACTTGAACTTGAATCATCCAGCGCTCTTCTTCAGGTAAAGTGGCGTTGTAGGTTCCCGTGAAGCTTGGTATTCCTATGTTCAGGTATCTAGTGACTTCCTTCAAGTGGCGTCCAAAGGGTGTATCTTCATCCGGTTGGGTGAACTTGTTCCTTGCATCCGCCATCCTAAAGAGTAGAAAAGATGAGGAGTCAGAAGAGAAGAGAGTGAGTAGTGATCTAGGTCTTTGGCTTAGTGGTCGTGTCCTACAGTCAGCGTGTGCTCTGATAGCATCTCTGTAGCGACCAGACCTCAAACAGTCTGATCTCTGTGCTCCGGTGTCATCCCTGGATCAGTAATGTTGACACCACACAGTACTCGGAGGATTTATAGCAGAGTAGCAATCACACACTTATTACATCGAGTGTCTCAAAAGAGAACTTATTACAATAAATATGGCTTAAGGCCATCTAATAACGATAACAGCGGAAGGCTTGGAAGATAAGTGAGTCCATCAACTCCAACGGCATCACTGAGTATAGAACCACGACCTAAAACTCCTTAATCGTTGTCTGAAAAGTCTGCAACATTAACGTTGCAGCCCAAAAACGGGTCAGCACATGGAATATGCTGGCAAGGTAACACATAGGTAGTAATGGAATGCAACAGCTATACTATATGCATATTTGGCTGGTGGAAAGCTCTATGGTTACTGTTTTTGCGTAAAGCCAATTTTTCCCTACTTCAAAGGAATAAATTTAATTACTATCATGGTGGTTGTGAAACATTGAGAATGGTTGACAGCATCCTCAATCCCAATTAAGTAACATCATTAAAACCCATCAAAATTAATTTAGAGTAACATGTTGAGATTCACATGAAAATCTAGGTACTAGATACTCAAGATGTCCATAACCGGGGACACGGCTAATCATGATTAGTTTATTACACTCTGCAGAGGTTTGCGCACTTTTCCCCACAAGACTCGATCGCCTCCGTTTGATTTCTCGCACTACAGGGTGTTTGAGAAGACGGATGACCGAGACATAGTCTTTCAGAAGCGCTAGCACCTTACGATCGGGTAGACCGTACCACCTACATCCCCTACATCTGCTAGTCTACCACTGTAAGAGTTCGCACAACTTAGTCAACTATGCCAGAGCCCATAATGGCTTGTGGCTGCACACGGAAGATTCTAGTATGAATAATCTCATGATCCCTTTGGGCCTGGGTGGCGGTCCAATAAAAACAGGCAAGTCCTGGAAACCCCAGGTGCCTCAATCCACCCAGATGTGTGTTAGGTTGCCACCTTAGATAAACCATTAATTAACAATCTCACATCTTTCATGGATATCACTCACCCAATCCACGTCTACTAGCATAGCATGGCATAATAAGCAAACGTAGAAGTAACTCCCAAAGGTTTGATAATTAAACAGGTAATAGGTACTACCTCATCTACTTCCCATCCCACAATTTAATTAGATCCTAATCATGCAATGTGTGAGGATTGATCTAATGCAATAAAACTGGGTTGTAGAAAAGGTATGATCAAAGTGTTACTTGCCTTGCTGATGATCCGCGTAATCTAGAGATTCAACGTAACAGGCGGCGCACTCCGGGTATTCTATCGCAGACAAACAACAAGCATACAATAAGTACTCATCTATTGCACAAGGTAAAACTCAAATAGAAGATCTAACCAGAAAGTCCATCTTAAGAACCCTGGTTGGCAAAGGAATCAAATCGAACGAAGCGAAAGAAATCAAACGGCGAAAGAAAACAACTCCGTTCTAGTAATCTGGATCTAGGGCAAATTTTACAGTAACAAAAACATGTTTAAGTTGATTATTCGGAAAGAGGGTTTCGAGACGAAACTCCAGGCGCTTGAATCGCGTGATTCCGATAAACGAGCGAAAAGTTATACTAAAACGAAAATCGGATCAGAAATCGCGATCAGAAAATAACCGCGGAAAATCCGACAAAAAAGACAAACGACGAACAGATTTTTTTAAAAAAAAACCGCACGGAAAACGAGGCGGCGGCGAACCTCGAAAAGCGCGCAACTCCGGCGGGCGGCGGCGGCGGCTGGAGGCGGCGGCTAGGGTTTTGGCGGTGGGGTGGGCTGGCTCTCTCGGCCCGGGCGTCGGGCGCTATTTAAAGGCGCCCCGGGCGGAGGTTTCCCGGCCGGGTACGGCCCGGAGTCGGTTCGCGTTTTTTTATATAAATCCGCTCGGAAGAAAAATAAAAAGAAATACTAAACGGATTCCAAAAATCACGAAATAAATTTTGCCGGGTTTCTAAAATCAAGCCCGATAAAGTGAACATTTATCTGGGCCCAAACTACAACTTTGAAAAACGCGCATTTTTCCTAAATTCAAATAAAAATACCGAAAAACTCCGAAATAAAACTTATTTGATTTTTTTATTAAATCCTCAATATTTCTATATTTTGGGAAAGTCATTTTATTCCCTCTCTCATATTTTTGTAATAGAAATAATTGATGATAAAATAAATAAAATCAAATGATCCTGTTTACATAATTTGAGAAAACTCAAATATGTAAATAACGAAATCCCCAACTCTCTCTGTGGGTCCTTGAGTTGCTTAGGATTTTCTAGGATCAAAACCAAAACCAAAATAAAATATGATATGCATGATGACCTAATGTATAACATTCCAGATTGAAAATTTGGGATGTTACAGTAGATTTCTTGTGTCTTGGTCTTCCAAGAAACAAAACTCGGTATCCTTATCCACCGCCGAAGCGGAATACATTGCCGCTGGTTCATGTTGTGCTCAATTACTTTGGTTGACCCAAACTATTAAAGATTATGGGATATATGTGAAACATGTTCCATTACTTTGTGGCAATGAAAGTCACTACAAAAAAATACACTTCCGTGATGATACGTGTTTGTCACAGTAGGTCGCTTTTTTTTCATGCATGTACATCCATGCCAAATTTATGACAGAATCAAGATAGTCATACCTGTGCTGTCGTAGAAGTGTTCCATGACATTACCAAAATTATCATCATGGAAGTTTCCACTTCCATGATGATAAATCGCACGTCACAGAAGTGCTTTCGTCAAGGGTGACCAACACGTGGCATCCACCGTAACGGAACGCCGTTAAGCTATCGGGTCGGGTTTTGGATCCGATAACCCGTTAACAGCCCCGACCAATGGGGATTTTCCACGTGTAAAATCATCATTGGCTAGAGGAAACACGTGTCGGCTCATCGTCGGGACAGATGTCATCCACTCACTGGACAGAATGCGCCTATGATACGTCGAAACGTGGCACGACCCAACAAGTTTAAATGGGCCGGCTCAACTAAAGGCCCACAAGATTTTGCGGACCATAATGGGCCGGCCCAGTTAAAGGCCCACGAGATTTTGCGGACCATAATGGGCTGGCCAGCTAAAGGCCCACAAGATTTCGCGGGCCATAATGGGCCGGCCCAGGTAAAGGCCCACAAGATTTTTGTGTGCCATAATAGGCCGGCCCAGGTAAAGGCCCACAAAATTCTTGCGGATCATAATGGGTCGACCCAGCTAAAGGCCCACGAGATTTCGCCGACATTAATGGGCCGACCCAGCTATAGGCCCACAAGATTTTGAGGACCCTAGTAGGCCGGCCCGTTAACTGGCTGCCATGTTTTGGGCCAAATGCCGGCCCATATTTGATCCGGTCTATTAATGGTCGGCCACGCTCCATGCCTAACAGTGGCCCATATGAGATCCGGCCCGTTAAAAGCCTACCACGTTCTAGGCCAAATTACGGCCCAGACCAGGTCCGGCCCTTTAAGGGGTTTGGGGCCTAATTATGGCCCATATCAGATTCGGTCCGTCAACTAGACACTATGCTTTTGGGCCCACTTGCTAAAGGCCCACTTAGTAATTCGGCATGATATTAGTTTTGGCATGTTAAGGGCCCGTTTAACATTTCGGCCCTATATTAATTTCAGCATATTAAAAGCCCTTCATATAGTTGGGCCTAACTACGGCCCGGTTTGCATCCGGCCTGCTCGCAGCCGATATCTGATTGGGCCAAACAAGGACCGAGATAATTTTTCGTCCTGTTAAAAGCCCGTGATTTGATTCGCACAATCATGGGCTGGGGTTCATTTCGGGCTCCTGCCGGCCCGTGAGCTGATCGGCACATTTTAGGCCCAACCTACATCGTGATTGCATGACGGCCCGATTATGTACCATAATTTTACGGTTTGGCCGGTTTACTGCGAAGACATGATATATATATATACAGTAAAATAATTGCAGCATCGTGAATAAGAAAAAACCTATACTATACAATAAAGTAATTACGGCATATTACATTCACTGGGCATCAAAGTTCGCCACTATGATAATAAAAGCACATGCAGACAGCAGATTACATACACTGGGCATCAAAGATTGCCACCAGTGCAAATAAACACGCAGACAAAATAATGTACAAAACCGACATCACTTCAATAGAGTTCAAGAAAGGTTAGCCCTGCTGGGGAGCTGTAGCGCAAGAAGCTTAGCAAGATGATGAGACTGCGCTTGTGCAACACTTATATCTTCCTCACTCTGAAAGATAAACAAGCAGACAGATGACATGTTTTGCACATAAAAGTATCAGTGCTGACAATTCATCACATTTCTTAGTGACGAATAAAGTGACACAGTTTAAATTTGCATTAACACAAATGGTATTGTTCAGGTCAAGACATGGCAGGAAATGACATTGTGAAGGAGTTGGCAGCTTCACGACACCACTGGATTACAGATCAAGAACTCATAAGTATCAATGGTTAGTGTGCTATCAATTTATACCATTTTAGATTGGCAAATAAAGAGACGGTTTAAATAATAGTAGAATGATATGACATTGTTCATAGTTAAGACATTGCAGAATATGATATTGTGCTGTAGTGGGTAGGTTCACCACACCACTGGATTAAGGATGAAGAACAGAAGCATACATGCAGTGCAAAAGAAGATCACTTGCTCTGTATAGTTTAATTTACATGGTATGAAGAAGGAAGTTGGTTGTATAACTGAAAACTTAAATTGAGAAAGGACAAACTTTTGTTTATGAACTACATAATAAACTTTAAACAAGCAATTTGATGCAAACACCAAAAATAAACAGCTATTGCAGTCATGCCTAACCAAATATATACAACAAAGTTTGAAGGCTTGAGATGGACAAACTTACATTATTGGTGAAGACAGGCTCTATAAAGGCCTTGTCCATGCTGATGGGGTGGGGGGGGCAATTCAAGAAGTTTACCACAGAATCTTCTTCAAAAGCATTGCCTTTATTCTACATTTTGTTAAGAGTAAATATAAATGTGATAATATATGAAAAAATGGAGAATATTTAAGATAAGATGAAGAGTGATGCTACATAACCAAGTAGCTATAAATGTAAGTGCAGCGATACAGGCAAAAGGTACAGCCAAGAGCAATGCACAGCTAAACTTCTTTAGTACCAACCTTATGGTAGGAGTAAATAAAGATCTGATGTGTAGAAAATGGAGGGCAAAAGAAAATAAGCTGCAGAGTGATGGTACATGAACAACTACCTGTCATTATAAGTACACTGATAAAGGACATCATGTACTTACAAGAACAATGCAGAGCTAAAAAAACATTGGCATTGGATATATTCTACAGTAATGTAACCATTCATACAGATCAGATAATTTGGAGCGAACAATTGATAAGCAAGCTATCATGCATACCGCTGTCACATAATGAACCAGGTATGTATGCAAGTACAGTGATACAGGACAACAGGTACTAACAAGAGCAAAGCAGCGGGCAGCATATTTGCGATATCCTGTCATTCTTGTCAAACCGGAATTCTTCTTCGAGCAAATTTCCTGCAAAAAAGATCCGTAAGGCACATGCGGAAAAGTAGAAGTTCAAATTGTCATGTGATTTCATAGACAGTACCTCATCCTGGGAACGAGACCATGTGATTTCATACTGTCATGTGATTTCTAGATTGACCCTCGCCTAGTTACGACAATGTAATGTAAATCATTCGTGTGTTCAATCAGCAGAAAACAGGAAAATAATAACCATGACTAATAGCACTTACACGTAAGTTGGACAGGAGGATGTGAAAATGGTGTTTGTCTTCACAATAATCTTCCCATGATGGGAATACACTAGTGCAGAACCGGGCAATAGCACCGGTTCGTAAGGCCCTTTAGTGCCGGTTTGGTAACCGGCGCTAAAATGTAGGCACTAAAGCCCCCCCCCCTTTAGTACCGGTTCAGCACGAACCGGTGCTAAAGGGCAACCACGTGGCACGAGCCAGCTTCGGGGGCAGGGAGCCCTTTAGTACCGGTTGGTGTCACCAACCGGTATTAAAATGTTGGGGGGTTTTGGGTTTATGATTTATTTTTCATTTAATTTTGTGTTTTCCATTTAATTATTTTTCGTTTGCTGGTATTTTACGATACTACATATTGTACATGTTATGCATATATATAAATAGAATTTCTAGTAGAACCGATCATAATATATATATATATATCATTGAATGTCTCACAACCACCATTAATTAATTCACACATATATACAATTTCTCCTAATTGGTGCCTTCGGAGCCAGTGGCATTAGCCTAGCTAATTGGTGCCTTCGGAGCACGATAACAATTGGAAGTGGTTCAGGGAACCCATGGCCAAGATAGCTGTCGTCGTCCTCTTCTTCTTCATTGTCTTCCATCATAACCCCTCTTTCTCCATGCTTGGTCCAAACATTATAGTGGGGCATGAAACTGGACTCAAACAGGTGGACGTGAATGGTTCTTGACGTAGAGTAATTGCGACCATTCTTATAGCCAGCACATGGACAATGCATAAAACCATCCGCTCGCTTGTTTGCCTCAGCCGCAAGCAGAAAAGTATGCACGCCATTAATGAACTCGGGAGAGCATCGGTCATCGTACATCCATTGCCGGCTCATCTTGAATACACAACACCGAAAACATCAAATTAATACAATACATAAATTTCATACATAAAGATCATACAAAACTTAAATGCAACAAACAAATAACTCTCTAGCTAAAGAATTTAAATGCAACAACAAATGCGATCAAGATCGCAACTAAGGTAACAATTGATCCAACAGCATAATGATACCAAGCCTCACTATGAATGGCATATTTTCTAATCTTTCTAATCTTCAAGCGCATTTTATCCATCTTAATCTTGTGATCATCGACGACATCGGCAACATGCAACTCCAATTCCATCTTCTCCCCCACAATTCTTTTCAATTTTTCCTTCAAATCCCCGTTTTCTCTTTCAACTAAATTTATCCTCTTGACAATAGGGTCGGTTGGAATTTGGGTTCAACTACCTCCTACATACAAATATCTATGTCAACTTGATGGGCATAATTTGTCATAAACACGAAATGCAATGAATAGTTTTAAAAGAGAATATACCACATCCGAATCATAACCCGGACGAGGGCCGACGGGGATGGATATCAAAACCATGGCACTATGCATAACAAACAACGTATGGGTAAGATAATTATACGAGTAACTATATATCCAAATCACACAAACATCATTTTTTTATATAAAACTTCATGAACAAGAGGCTCACCACAAGGTGGTGCCGGTGACGGGACGTTGTGAGCGATCGACGGTGGTTATGACAGAGATTTCGAAGGTACTAAGTAAACCACACCTACATATGCAAAACTAAGTGTTATTTTTGACCTCAAATTGCATATAAATCAAATACTAGCACATATATATAATTCCTCCCAAATTACTAAACTCAAAAATCAATCACTATATAAAGCATTGCACGAGCTAATCTAGCAATGAGAGATGAAAGGAAAAAGTTGCTAACCTTTGTGATCATTTGAATGGACAGGGGCCTTCAAATCTTGGGCAAAATGTGTGATGAGCTTGAGAGGAAGAAGGAAAAGAACAGAGAGGAGAGGGGAAAGGGGAAGAACAGAGCGAGCTCGGGTGGACGAAGGGTCTATGTAGGACGACCTTTAGTACCGGTTCCTGATACGACCCGGTACTAAAGGTGTTGGAGGGGCCCCGGACTGACAACATCCTGCCACCACTCTCTTTAGTACCGGTTCGTGGCATGAACCGGTGCTAAAGGTTCGTCACGAACTGGTACTAATGAGAGCGGCCCGGCTAGCCGTTGGAACCGGCACTAATGTACACATTAGTGCCGGCTCAAATTCGAACCGGCACTGATGTGCTTCACATTTGACCCTTTTTCTACTAGTGATATATGCACGTAGTCCCTAACAACATTGAAAGCATTATATTTTAAACTATGAATAAATGGAATGGGGTTCCAATCTGCAGGAATTGGCCGTCTCTGCAGTTGGGATAGGTCTTCGGCCAGTGGACTTGCTGTACTTTTTGCTGGAGTGGGATTTTTCTATGGTACAGCTAGTGCTATGGAAAATGAAATCGATATACCTTTTGCTGGAGTGCAGGTCCTGTGTGGTGGGGCTAGTGGTGTGGCCAGTGAAGTATGGGTACAGTCTGCTAGAGTCGGTCCTACGTTTTGTGTCACTGGTTGTACAGCCAATATAAGTGGGGTGTTGTCTGATTTCTCCGGCACTGCCACGTTTTTCAAGGACTTTGCTGGTGCTCCTTCAGGTTCAGCAATCACCCTCTTCCTTTTTGATGTCTGATGCACGAGAACAACATTTGAGTGGAAAAACATGGTATGATGACAGATGGAATATGTATTGATAATGGATGGGCATGGCATCTCAACATATATGATGAGTAAACTAAGAAGATGGCGGTGCAACAAAGTAGAATAAATGCAAGACAACATATGCAAGATACCCGCAATCAATAAAACATTGCCAAATTAGAACAGGCACCTTGATGGGTGAACAGGACAGGCCATCTGCCTTTGACTCCTCAAGGTTAGAATAGTCATTAGGATCATATTCTGAACAAGAATCAACAGGTGGGGAGCGTATGAGTTTCATTGCATCCATAATGGCACTCAATGCCTTGGTGCCAATTTTGTAAGTCATTGCAGTGTTTAGCTTCAAGAGTGGACTGCTGCTAGTGCGACACAAAGCAGCTACATAGATCATAGTGTAGATATAACGGGAAAACCTTAAGCATCAGAGTAAAATCAGCAAAGTGGAACTTGCTAGAATATATGTGCTAGTATTGCCGGTACGGCTAGAAAGGCTTTGGATACCAGCTCTCTTCAAGTGAAGGTGCGGTACTGTTAATATCAATGTAACTCTCAAAGGCGACACAGCTCCCCGCATTTCCTTGCTATTCTTATAGGATTCAAGTGGGCAGGCCACTACAAATCATATTCCTATGTTTACAAGATCCTACGAATCAAAGAGGCTCAAAGTGTCCATCACAACCGACCGTATAGACCTCTACACTGCAATTGTCCCTGCTCATCTTCAGTACAAGGAACATACTGTACTATTATCATACTCCCTCCGTTCCAAAATATAAGTCTTGGTAGAGATTTCCACTATGGATCACATACAGATGTATCCAGGTACATTTTAGAGTGTAGATTCACTCATTTTGCTCCATATGTAGTCCATGGTGGAATCTATACAAAGACTTGTATTTAGGAATGGAGAGAGTACATATCAAAGAAGAATGGAAGAGGAACATGGTAAAGAAGAGCAAGCAGATTTTGGATAATAAAATGTTGGTTGCGCAGTGCCCACACATGATGAACCAGAGCGCATTAAGAATGCAACTCCTAGCTGTCTCTCGGCCATTTCAGGCGGTTGGATCAAGATCCTACGTCTCCTAACCCTTCTTCTTCCTCGTCTCTGATTCTTCTCATACATAACGCCGCACAGGCCGCCGACCGGACCACCGGCCCCCACCGCCTGTGTTCCTCCGCCACCCCCACCCCAACCCCCACCCGCGTCGAGTTTTCTTCATTCGGCAAGGCCCCACAACCACCCGAGCCCCTCCGATCGCACCGGCGAACTCCAGTGAGCTCTGAAAAATCGACTGACCCAATTTTGAAATTTAGTTTACTGTGATTTAACTAGTGTGGAATATAAAAGGGGAAAACCATAAGCATTGCGAGTATGGTGTTGAGTGTGCCATGGCGGATCTGAAGGTGCAAACCGGACAAAGGCAACTTCGCAACCAAGACAAGAAATCAGAGTAAAGTAGTGGTGATCTATTTTCTTGCAGCGATAAATAAGTTGAGCAGATACGAAAGAGTACCGCCTCTGGTGCGGCGCCGTGTATGCATCTGCTGAGAATTTGACGGTGTTGCGGTAGCGATGGCTATCGGCGGTGTGGAAGCAGATCTAGGAGGGTAGACGATGGCGGCGGGGCGCGGTGGACGAGATGGTCGTAGGAGCGGCACCGACAAGGTGGACGACGGCGGGGATGAAGCGAGAGGACAGGATGCAAGGATCCTAGTCCGAAGCCGTGGATGAGAGAGGTCGATCTCTTGTAATGGACGGCGGCGTCGGGGTATCAGCTCCAGCATGGTGGAGGAGGATGGTGGTGGATGGGGTGGCGGACGGCGGCGGACGGAGGAGGGTGGGGTGGAGAGGATGTTTTGGCGCCCATGGAGTACAAATGGGGAAAAGGGAGGTAGAGAGGAAGGGAGGAACCATGTATTCAGGGCGCGCTTGTCTCAAATGTGAGGAAATTTACAAACTTAGCTCCCGTTTCAAATTTCTACTACATCACAGCAACACTAGTCGGTTGGGGATAGGACGGTAATCTCGCATACACCGTATATTTGCCGCCGAGAGTTTGTTTTTGGCGCCCGCCGTGTATGAATATGAATCGGGGAGGGAGTCGATTTCGGCCGAGGACACACTGTGTTTTGGCGCCCACCGTGTATGAATCCGGGTGAGAGGCGGTTACGTCACGTTTGGGTGAAATTAAAAACCTACCCCTATCGAAACCTATAGAAATCCAGCATATAGGCTTTGCGTGGCAGGGATAGGCAGTAGTGATTTCCATCTCACAGATTTTGGTTTCGGGCGGTTACTGCGACTTTCCCCGCTTCGTTCAAATTTTGCAGAGTGCACGTTTACCGTGCCAACTCAATTCGAATCACGTTTGTATTCTATTTTTTTCCGGGCGGGATCCATTTTCAATTGGAATACATTCTATATACATCATTTTTTATATATACTTTCAAAAGCACAACACCATTTATACATAAATATGGTTTACAAATGGCATGATCTCAGATTCATAAGGTTGTATCCATCAATTTGGATTTTCAAATATTTGAAACCACTTTATGTTGAAATCCAATGTATGCATTCCTCGCTAACTGTCTCGATTTAATGTGTGTTTCATGCGGGTTTTTTTTACTTCTCAAACATGTATAATGTGTTTCACACACGCAACATATAGTGTAATCTCGTTTAGACATTAACTGCATATAAACCATGCATTGTTTGTAATTGAAGAATCTACGGATCACCAATATTGATAAACTATATAACATTACATGTGTGCCCAAATTCAAATGAATATGCATGTTTGATACACCAATTTGCGTTATGATATTATCGATGTCGTGATCTCTAGTTTAAATATTTGAAGCCCCTTTAATCCAGATATTCGTCTCATATAGCTATCGCTCATGCTTATATAGGACTATCTCTCTGGACCTATACGTGTTCATCGTCTCTCAGGTATCTCTCGTGCTACCTGTATGTCGACAATCATCTTTTATCTTCGTAACACACTGACGGTACTCTCTCCCTCGACCTTCATCACTCTATCTCTCTCTAAGTATATCTCGCTCCCTGCTATGTGTCTCTAACTATGATTCTCCATGTGGAATCTCTTTCTCTCACACAAACACAAAACTTTGTCTCCCGGGGTCTCATTTCTCTCTACTATTCCCATGTGTGCCACTCGCACACCCCTCATACAGAGATGTCTTTCGCTCCTTAGATATGAGAACCTATGACTCTTCCTCATCAATATCTCTTTCTCACACACGAACACAAACTCTGTCTCCCAGGGTCTCATATTTCTCCATTGTTCTCTTGTATGTCGCTCACACACACCCTCTCTCCCTAGAGATATCTTGTGTTCCCTCGTATGTCTCTCTAGCTATCACTCTCGTTTAGAAATATATTTCTCTCTCGCAGACACAAAACTCCGTCTCTCTGGATCTCATTTCTCTCTGATATCTGTTTGTATGTGACTCACACGCACCCTCTCTCTATCTCTCACACCCACCCACATAACCCAGCCTTCTGATCCACTCGACTTCTATCTCTAACGCACACTAGCTAGCATCTTTATCTTTCTATTTATCTGTTTCTCCATAAACCTTCTTTCTCTCCCTCACTCTTGATTCCTATCACGCACACTACATATGTTTCTCTCTACATGAAGTCAAGTGCCCTCTCACACACATATATAACTTAACCCTTTGAACCACCCGACGATCATCTCCAACACCCAAACTAGCGGATGTCCCTCTAGCCAGCATCTCCATCTCTGTATCTATCTGTAGTTTCTCCGTCAACATTTCTTTCTCGCACGGAGTCTTGCTTCCTATCACCCACACTATATATGTCTCTCCATACATATGCATTTATAGGTTGGTCTCTTTTGCACAATCGTTGCGCCACACTCCCTCTGCTCGCCATAGATGCATGCTCCATCCCACACCACTATCTCTTAAAGACAAAAATACATGCTCAATTGTCGGGACTTCTTCCATGCATTCTCACATGCATGCATATTGTCATACCGATCCGTCTCTCCCATGTCGTTGATCTTATGACTTATTGTCATGCGGGCACACACACACATCCCACATATAAATGTATACCTCTCACACATGCACGTTCAAGGTCTCTATGTCTCCATACGTAGTTAATTACCCTCAATCCTAACGCCACGTCGAATCGTTCTCCTCTTTTGTGCACATAACTTCCGCCTGGATGGGTAAAACACACACTCACACTTAACAATCTCCTTCTAGCTACCCCCCGCCTCTCACTCTTCCCCTATATCCCCGAAACCAATAAGACCATCCCTTAGTTTAATTCCCGCCTACATGCACCATCGATATATAGTAGTCTTCCTCGGTGTCTCTCGAACAAACACATTCTCTCGAAGTCGACTCCTCTCATGCATATAGGTCCTAATGCGTTTTTCGAGGCTAACTTTGACCAAACATTAGAGCAATAATATATGACATGCAACTTACACAAAGCAAACCTTCAATTTTGTACGTCAAAGGAGCTTCCAATAATATAATTTGCATAGTAGACATCTCATGTGCTATTAATATTGTCAATAGTCGAAGGCTGTCTTGAAAAACACATTAGGCCCTATATAGATGGAAGGAGGGAGTAGGTCCCATGCAAAAAATGAGAATAAAATTCAAACATCTGGGCATCGTGGCTCGGTCGATAACATTGAGAAACTTGGTTTTAAAATCATGAAACTTGGCATGGTGTCATGTCATGGTAGTACCATGCCGTGGTAAAAAAATGGCCGAATAGGAACAAATTTTGGTATAAGCTTCTTGCAAATCGGAGCTTCTCTCAAGAAGGCTCGTGGTTTTGGGAGGGAACATGTCACCTTTGTGTGCATAATTCAAATTTGAAATACAAGCACATGTTCCAGTGCACCAAAGTTGGTTGAAAAATCACATGTGTGTCCTCGGGTAAATTTCTAGGTTCCATGCAAGAAATGGGAATGAAATTCAAAATTCTGGGCGTCGTGGCTGGGTTGGAAACATTGAGAAACTTAGTTTTTTAATTCCTGTAAATCCAAAACATGCATGAAAATAGTGAAACTTGGCTTGGTGCCATGACGTGGCACCAACTTGCTGTGGTAAATTTGCAGTCCGATTTGCGAAGGCGCACACATTAACAATCAACAAAGTCATTTTGGAAGAAGTGCTGTCACGTTACAATCGGAAACACAAGTATTATTGAAACCATGGGCGTTCTACTTACTAGTACCATTTACGTGCCGCCACGCGTCCCCTTTTTTATTAGCTAGGAGGCGATGTGCAGGGTTGCTATTTGAGTACGAGAGGCGTGCGATCAGACCCCTGCGCGTGCTTATCGGGAGGAGAGCCCTTTGACCTCCATCTGCCTTCCACCTCTCTCCCAAGGTCTCCAATAATGGCGCCCGAGCCTCTGTTTAATGGTGTGGCTATGTCTCACTCGACTGAGATTTAAGAGATAAAAAAGAAAAGCTGAAAGCACGAATCTTGATGTAAGATCCGACGGACCTATATAGCATCTACTGCGAATTATAGCAAGACTGATGAATATATAAGGATGATTAATTTTTTTTATCAAAGAAGGGCTTGCCCCTTCCGATTTTCATTGCTGAAAACCACCACAATTCACAAAAAGTTCAGCACAACTCCAGCCTAACACGAAGGATTAAAAGCTACCAGATTGAAATCGCAACATCCCAAGAGGCCAACAAAGGCCAAACATCCGCGCTAGAACCCAACATTTCACAACCGACGACACAATCCACATCCTAAACCGATTATTACATCAAAAGAAACCAGGAAACTAGTCTCCGCGGCGAGCGGCAATGAGCTCTTTCGTGTCCTCAAGACGCTGCTTGAGAACATCCACAGATTCCTCCACCAGCCTTTGGCGCTCATTGAGGAGCATGTCATTCTCGTCCATAAGTTTCTTCAACAAGGCACTAGTCTCCTCCTGCAGGTCTGCACTTCGGACGATCTTCTCCCTCAGCAGGTCACGCTCGGCCCGGAGCCTCTCATTGCCCTCCCTTAGTTGCTGGATGATGCCGGTAGCCTGTTCAAATGAGGCTATCATGTCATCATGGAACCTCACCGAGCGGGAGATCTGATCCGTCTGGCTATGGATGATCGCATGCATGTGCCTGTAACAGTCGTCGCGTGCCCGCGAGAAATTTTCCCAGGCCGCCGCGGCGCGGCGGGACATCTCTACTGCATTCGTGGCACGGCGAGACATCTCTGCTGCTTCCGCGGCACGGACGGACCAGTCTACTGCATCGACGGCGCGGTGGGACCTCCATGCTGCTTCAGCGGCACGGCGGGGCCTCTGTGCTGCTACTTCCGCGCGGCGGGACATGTCGGCTGCTCTTGCAGCGAGGCGGGACATCTCTCGTGCTTCCGCTTCCATGCTCGTCTCTCCCTGGTGGCAATCTCTCGACCCAGAACTCACGCTGGCCATGGCAGACGCAAGGGAAGGATGCTGAATGACTTGTTTGTTTTTGTGGATGAGGTGTTGAGGAGGAATGTGCAGTCAACTTGGCATACTAGTATTTATAACAGAGTACTAATACGCTCCTAAGTGGGAAACCGTTTAGGATGTGATCAGTGTGAACAAGTTTGCAATTCAATATAGCATGGAGTAATTTGGAATGTGACGTGACGCAAGCTCAAAATTTATTGACGGTTCTAGTTTCGAAGTGCGGCACTATTCCCGGATGGAGTACTTCTTTTTCTACTCCCTCCTTTCCGGTTTTATAGGGATTATCTCAAAATTTTAGTTTTTCCATTTTATAAGGCTCAATTTGGTTGTCCCCAACACATGTTCAGATTCCAAGGTGCATTAAATCATTGCATGCAAGTATTAAGAGAAAATTGACCAATGCATGTACTTTATGCATGCATGCATTGCAATTAATACATTAAACCTATCTCTCGGGACTTCTCGCACGCACCATCGTGCCACCCACAAAAACTTGTACTCTAAGTTTACTAGTACGTTATATAGGAAGAGAAGAGGTGCACGCACGCACTCGTCCTCTCACACACGCGTCTATTTTTTCTCGAAAAGGAGGATGATGACCCCCGGCCTCTGCATCTGGGAGTCACACACGCAAATTATTGAAATATATCGAGTGCAGTGCTTTGATGTGTCACGTCAACTCGTACATCAACGAGAAGTTTGATTATCCCCTCCCTCGCGGACTTAACTGCACATGCCTTTGGCTGTATGACAGGTTGGCCACACACCTGTAGGGCCCACCTGTCATACACGCAAAGGCAGGAGCGTCCCTCCCTCGCCCATGAGCGTGCTGGCTGGCAAGACTAGGAGAAGCTTTCGCTACACGCTCTCCCTCCCGCGCGCGGTGGACATGCAGCAGTTCAATCGGTATCAGATGGCCAGAAGCATACTGTAGTACTCCTCCAGTGCAGTAGTATTCCATCATTGTTCGACTTCCCGAAGAGGCGAAGAGCCAAGCGCAGCCCGGACGCTCGTGTGGCAGTTTCATGTGTATAGTAGTCTAGGATAGCGTGTACCGTGCCTGTAAGCTTAAAATCATTGGGGTCGGCTCCATACTATGTGGCCGTCTCGAAGTTTAAAAAAATTTGAAATAGTCTTATAGCCCTACCCGAAAACTGCCGCGCGTACTGCCTGGGAAAAGCCCCGCCCTCAACTATTAACTACGCGAAAACAGTTCGAGCTTGTTCGTTCTATATAAATACAGTACTTATTGTATGTTTATTCACCCGTGGGGTTGTTCAATGAATGGAGGGGCGGGGAGCACAAGTGAACAATATTGTACTACTACTAGTAGTAAGTAGGAGTTGTACAGTAGTCACCTTAAATAGAGAGTTTCTTTTATTTAATGCCACGTACACAAATTGAAACGCTTGTTGTGGAGAAAAAAGATAATCACTCCACTATATATGGACGCAGGGGCCTGAGCGCTTTCTTTACTAGGGTTGCTCTCTTCATTCTCTCATCCTCTCCAGATATAAACAAGACAGCGGTAGCGACATTTTCTCTCTGCTCACCGCTAGTCACAGATCCGGTCGGATCCCTTCGTCCAGTGTGTGTAGAGGACTAAAAGGTGCATCGTTCACGCGGTCATCGCCGCTGAGGGAGGAAACCCACAGCTGCTGGAGGGGCCCGATCCTCTGCCCGTGCCGTTCTCTCCGACACATTGCCGGCTCGGGAGGTCCTCCGACCCTTCTTCCTCCCTGCCGTATTGTCCGCAGATCTGAACTGCCGCCGCCGACATCCCGGCAACCCTCAGGTATAAGTTCTTCGAAAGCGGCCTTGCTCTACTGCCCCAGCTCCCCACGTGTCTGCATGTGCATCTTTTTCTACTCCCTTCAGCTCTTCCAAAGCCACCTACATTTTTAGTATTATTAGAGGTAAAGCTACTTCATGCATTCGAATCTAGGGCTTTGTTCAAACAACAAAGAAAGGGGGAAAGTTGTAGCATGAATCTAGGACTTGATTCAAAGAGGAAATAATATGGTGAAAGTAGTAGAGACCGGATACCCAACCGGTCTCTTGGTTGAAAAGGGAAATAATGGGAAAACGCAGTACAAACTGGATAAGGAACAGATCTATTATTTGTTGAAAAAAGGACAGAAAGTGGCGGCTGGTGGACAAGTCAACAGAGTATGTCTAGGATTAGATTTGCTGCCATCACATAGTAAAAGGTCTCCAGGATTAGATTTGCTGCCATCACATAGTAAAAGGTCTCAGGATTAGATTTGCTGCCGTCACATAGTAAAAGGTCTCCAGGATTAGATTTGCTGCCCTCACATAGTAAAAGGTCTCCAGGATTAGATTTGCTGCCCTCACATAGTACAATGGCACTCATGCTGTTTTCCCCAGTATGATAAGTAAGTTGCTCCTTTACGCTGCTGAGTGTCCTGGTGTCCCCACGGTCCCATGCCCTTAAACCAACTCTTTAGCTGCTGTTGATTTACTGTGTCTGGTAAACAAGCAATGGCACCACTAAAGTAATCCCATATTTGAGGAATCTCATTGTTGATCGTAATGCTTCTGGGAACATGAAGCATCGCTGACGTTTTAAAATTTCTATTGTCCTTGTGTGATTTCCATGAACATAATTAAGATGCTTCTTTTCATTTTGTATATGTTTCATATATTCTTATTGACCAGCAACTGTTTACTTTCTATCTATTTGTGCAGATAGGGATATCCATTTCACCTTGTTGCTATTGTGACCTTTTGGTGAACTGCAGAAAACATTTTTTTCGAATGAGTGTCTTGTGCAGTTCAACTAAAATGTCACGTGGGCAACATCTCTCAATTTTGGTGGAACTGCACAAAATGGTGATTGGAGTTTCCAAAATCTCCGTCAAGTTCTGCTGGTAATCTCGTGCAACATTTTATTAGCCTTTGCAAGATGGAGCCGTCACTGTCACCACAATGGCACTTTATTTTAGTGGAACTGCACAAAAGGATAAGAAAATTATAGTTGCACCTTACATGAGCCAGACAGCCAACCTTAATGTTCCTCAATTTTAGTGCAACTACTAAAGAAGAACCTGCCAGCTCACAAGAGCAAGTACTTCTTGCTAGCTGAATGATGCAATCTTTGCTTCATTTCAGGTGAACTGCGGAAAAAGGCGCATGAATTGAATCATGGAACTCCAGGCAGACCTCATCCAAGTAGAGCTGGAGGTTGAGTTCAAGGAGGCCGCTATTAAAGCGAAATCATGCTCTCATGTCTCCTTGTTTGTGCTGTGCAAACATGCTGTGCAAACAGGAATACTCAACTACAGATGTTGTGACGGTCAAGAGCATTCGCCAAGTTCTTTGATTGTATGACATGGCTAGCCAAGATGGATTTAATCCCGATATTCACTTTATCAAAAGGCTCTAATGGGTTGGTTCTGAATCTTGCAAGCCGGGAATCAGTGAGATGTGTAGGCATCTTTGTTGTACTTATTATTTGGATCTTATTTGTTGGTTCTGAATCTTGCAAGTTGGGAATCAATGAGATGTGTAGGCATCTTTGTTGTACTTATTATTTGGATCTTATTTGTTGGTTCTGAATCTTGCAAGCTGGGAAATACGGCATGATGATGCAGAGGACAACAACCATAACAAACAGTTCAAACTCGGTAGTATTATCTTTTGTCAAAGTGCGACAAATGTGATGATCGTGTGCGTCCTGAGAATAATAATTCTAATTGTTGTGCATGTTGATCCTGTGGCACTGATAGAACGAGCGAATGCATTGCTTGTTTTAAGTACAAATTTCTATTAAAGCTAATTAAATTTAAGTAAAGTGACCACTAACTCCTGTTATTACAGTACCAATACAGAACCGCTCGTGATCCGACGTGTGGCCGAGGGTGCATCTTCTGCCGGGCGTGCAGCGGACGAGGGAGGGGTAGTAACTGTTGTCGCATGTACACACTTAGCTTATTGTTGAATCTAGTTCCCTGAGAGCTGAAAAACGAACTGCTGCTGCAGCCTACACACTCGTTCACTCGAAGAGACTCGAATGGCGATCCGAGGGGTGAGCCTGCTAGATATGGACTTCAGCAAGGATTTCCCCTTTGAGTTCTCCATTCAGTCCTATGGCTGCACCTAGTTGAATGTGATGTACACCAACTATACAGACTCGGTGAAGCTCTGCCTCGCCTCAGTCCTATGGCTGGACCAGGTTCTGGAGCATTCGACCGTTTCATCGGCAGTGCCGGCTGCACCTTTGCTACGGTGGAGAGAAGAACGCGATGATTCGGCCATCTGGTGCAACAAGCTTGTCGACATCCAGAAGCAATACAAGATCATCAGCAACGGGCAGGAGAAGGACTTCGTGGTTGACCTCGCTGAGACCATCATCGACCCCTGATACGCCAACATGAAAGAAGACGACCTAAACACGTGGGAGGTACCTCTGAATCTAGCCTACATAACCTACGCAGCCAAGGGCGCATACGCATGCTACGACATGTACATGCAGATCTTGGACATGAGTGCGTGTCTGCTTCCCATAACCGACGAGTACACGGACAACCGCGACGTCATGATCAAGCGTGCCAGGAAGGTCTAGATGTTGTACTTTATCTGTTTATAAGCACCTTTATCATGTGAGTGTTTCATGCATTAGCCTATGTGTCGTAATTATCTGTTTTTTCTGAAATATTTCTTTTAAGAACCCATTAACCTGATTGCTTTTTAGTGGCAATTTGCTTATGTATGTAAACTAGTTCACTTGTCCGTAAAAAAACTAGTTCACTCGGCTGCCGTGCTTTGAATCTCCTTCCTCCCAACATATTCCCCTCCTCAGGTGGACCCAGCAGGTCTCTGAATTTTCTCCCACTTTCTTTTTCGATGTAACTGAGTTTTCTCCCAGTACTTTCCCCTAGAACCAACTCAACTGTCCCACGTCTAGCCTAAAAAATAATAATACCCCATGTACTATTAACTCATCAAATTAAAATGATATTTTATTTCATAAGTTGAAAGTTCTTACAAAATAATAATAATAATTGTTTCTATATATAACTTGGCAAGTTAACTCCTAGTGATTGCGTACATAAGCTTGCAAAGATTTTACTGACATGCAATCATGTGTTTATGTTTTTATAGCATTTCTCCGTCTAGCCCAACATGATATTTTCACCCAGCCCAGCAAGTCCGCGGCTTTCGAGAAAAATGCAAATGGGATTTAAATGGGCTGCATAGATGCTACATCATTGTTTCACCTAGCCCACCAAATGGACTAAAAAAACAAATGGACTGACAGCTGGGTCCACGGCCACAGCCCAGTTTTTGTGATTTGCCAAGTAAGTCGCTTTGTCAGGCCTATTGGGCTGCAAATCTTTCAAGACGAGGAGAGCTTTCATTCGGCTGGCCAAGAAAATGGCCAATCAGTAATGAGAAATGGGCTGTACATTTTTAAAACACATCAAACCGGCAATTAGTTTCAAATATCTTTTTTTTATTTCGGGATTTTAAATTACATTAATTTTTATGCATGTAGAATTTGTTGGATTTTATATTGATATACATTTATTTTTAAAATTAGTTTGAGTGTGAGTCCAAATTTCGGGATTAGAAACAGTTCGGACCGCACCGAAATATGCAAAATTTCGTATAATTTTTTAACCGTGGCCACAATATGGGCTGCAATGCTAACAACAAGAATATGGGCTCCAAAAAAACCTTAACAATTAGCAAATGGGCTGTATGCTGTTTTCCACAGATTTGAGGCTTTCCTAAAAAAAAGGTTGACGCACAAGCAGTGACTGTTGGATGGCCATCCAATGGCCATCGTGCTTCTTCAATCTCTGCCCTTCCTGCTCCAGCCGCTCAAACAGGCGCCGACGGGACTGCCTGCTCCCTCCTCCCCGCGGTCGGCTTTGCTGCCGCGCAGGCCTCACCTCCCCACCTTACTCCCATCGCTGGCCTAGCCATCCCTCTACTCACCCACACCTGCTGTTATTCTCCTGCGACGGCAGACGAGCCAGTAAACCCTCGTAAAGTTGTACTCCCCTCCGCGTGGGAAACAACTGCCGAGTCTTCCCTGCCCCCGTGTCGTTCCCTTCCTAGGCCTCGCTGTTGTCCACCGCCCTGGTGCTCTCGGCGCGGCCTGGTCAACGTGGTCAATGACCGACATGCATCTGAAGTGGAATTTACGTGGAGAGGCCGACAGCTGGGTCTACGGCCGCACGCAAGGAAATGCCTCCTTATTACGCGCAAAATAATGATTCCTCCACCTGACATCAGGGACCCACCGAAAGGGCCTTTGTATTTCGCGAAAAAAATGTTACTGCCGCTGACAGCTCGGACCCACCAGCTATATCTTCGCACGAAAGGAAGTGCCTCCTTATTATGCACAAAAAATGAATACTCCCCCTGTTAGCTGGGACCCAGTATAGTGGCAGGCTGACTTGTGGGCCTACTAAGTAGACGGGGACGGAGGGCTTCGTCAACTTAGTCAATATGCACGATTCTAGCTCCAGTGACCGTACGATGTCCATCCAACGGCCGTAGTGCTTCTTCAACCTCTGGTCTTCTTGCTCCAGCCGCCTAAACCAGCGCCGGTCGTGCCTCGTGCTCCTGCCTCCCGTGGCCGGCTGCGATGCGGCGGAGGCCTCACCGCCCCCTACTAATCCCACCGCTAGCCAGGCCATCCCTCTACTCACCCACACCCCCTGTTATTCTGCGGCGACGGCAGCCTCACACCGCAGCGAACCAATGAACCCTCGTACTCCTCTACGCGTGGGCATCCACTGTCGCGTCTTCCCCGACTCCGCGTCGTCCCCTTCCTAGGCCTTGCCGTCGTCCACCGCCCTGGTGCTCTCGGCGCGGCGTGGTCAACGTGGTCAAGGAATGACTTCCATCGGACGTGGACTGTACGTGGAGAGGCTGTCAGCTGGGTCCACGGCCGCAGCAAGTAAGTGCCTCCTTATTACGTGCAAAATAATTATTCCTCCACCTGACAGCGGGACCCACCGGACGGGCCACCGTATTTCGTGAAAAAAAACATTTCCACCTGACTGTTGGGACCCACTAGCTACATCTTCGCACGCAAGGAAGTGCGTCCGGGCAAAAAAAAAACGATTCACCCCCTGACTACTGGGACCCACCAGCTACATCTTCGCAGGCAAGGAAGTGCCTGATAGTCGGGATCCACCTGGTCGAAGCGTACGTGGCGTTGTCATTCTGGTCGCGGACGTGTACGTATATACTGGTCGATGTAGAGGCGCGCACGTCTTGTAGTAGAGGCGCGCACGTAGCATTTACACGTACGTACAGCGGCCAGGGTGCAAGAAAGAAAATACGGCCACATATGTGTACATATGGGCGGGGGTCTCGAACGCCTACTCGCGCATAGGTATGGCCAGGGCTCGTGTACATGACTGGGTCAGAATGGAGAAACATCATCGTCGTCGTGTTCATGGGGAGGCAACGAAATGCGTCGTGTTCATGGGAAGGCAACGAAATGCGTCGTGTTCATCGGGAGGGCTTGGACGGAACAGGCGATGGAAACGAGGCCTGGCATACCGCAGAACGGAGGAAACGGCCTTGTGTTCGACCGGCCATGTTCGAAACGGGATCCTGTTCGTCGGGAGGGGTCTGGCGTACCGCAAAACGGAGGAAACGGACCTCCTACGGTCGAAACGGGGGTCCTGTTGATCGGGAGGGGTGTGGCGTATCGCAAAACGGATGAAACGGACTTGTGTTGGAGCGCTACGGTCGAAACGGGGGTCCTGTTCATCGGGAGGGGTGTGGCGTACCGCAAAACAGGACTCCACGGGATACTATTCATCTCCACCGTCGACCTCCTCCAGCCTCCACGGGCTCTTGTTCATCCAGCCTCCACGGGCTCCTGTTCATCCAGCCTCCACCGCGCGCTACACCACCGGCTACTATTCAACCACCCCTCCACCGTCTACTGTTCGTCCAGCCCTCCACACCATGGGGTCCTGTTCAACCACCCCTCCACGGGCACCCCTCCACCATCTACTGTTCATCCAGCCCTACACGTGACGGGGTCCTGTTCAACCACCCCTCCACCATCTACTGTTCATCCAGCCCTCCACGTGACGGGGTCCTGTTCAACTACCCCTCCACCATCTACTGTTCATCCAGCCCTCCACACCATGGGGTCCTATTCATCCACCCCTCCATGGGCACCCCTCCACCGTCTAATGTTTATCCAGCCCTCCACCACACCACGAGGTCATGTTCATCCAGAGGCAATGCCACCGCTCACTGTTCATCCAAACCCCCCCGCAAAGCTCACTGTTCATCCCATCGATCGGCTTCAGTTAGCAGCAGTAGCAAAGGAATCGCTTGATCGGGTTCAGTTAACAGCCATTGATCGATCGCTCGGGTTCAGTAACGCGTAGCCTGTAGTGCAATCACTTGGGTTCAGTTAGAGCCCAACGCCTCACTCGGGTTCAGTTATAGCCAACGCCTCGCACACACGCGCATACGTGTATGAGAGAAACGCACATCGCTTGGCCCCCAACCTCCCATCGTAACCAGGAACTCCCCGAAATTTTCCTCGTCCTTGCTTCTACCATGGTTTTTTCGTCATGGACGGCCCAAAGAATGTCATGCAGGTGCGTCTCTAGCCCGCCCAGGACGAAAAGCCCATTTTCTGTCATGATTTTTTGTCATAGAAGTAGGAGCCCACCACAACTATGATGATATGGGGTTTTGTCACAATTATCGTCATAGAAGTGTCATATGTATGACAGAATTTTTTTTGTTCGGCCCAAAATGTCACGGATGTGTCTTTTTTTGTAGTGAGTGCTATCAAGATTGCTCACAATCCCGTGCAACACTCTCGAACTAAGCATATTGAAGTTCGGCATCATTTCATTCGAGATCATGTTGCTAAGGGTGACATAAACCTTAAGCATGTTCGCACGGATAAGCAATTAGCACATATATTCAGTAAACCACTTGATGAGAAAGTGTTTTGCATGTTAAGAGGTGAATTGAACATCATTGATGCTTCAAACTTGGAGTAGGAACTCCATTGGATACATGCAAGACTTGAGCTTACGACTAATCACTTGATATTTTGATGATTATCTTATGTCTTGACAATTTGCATCTTGCATGTTATCTAACCCTTGTAGGTACTTGGATGAATCTAATTCTATGAGATTGCAACTCACTCACATCTTGAGCAATCTCTACATCACCAAGTCTCTACACAATGGTGGTTGATGACAAGGAAGCACGAAACCATTCAAACATATCCTTTGACAAATTCTATGTTGAGTTTCATGATTGTCATGTTGGATACACAAGTGCTCTTCCTTGAGAAAACTAACCCATGTAGGTAGATGAACTCAAAATCCAAAGGGTGCTCCCAACTCTTGATGGGCTACATCAACCTTGAGCAACCCACACAAGTTCAACTACATGATCAAGATCAACACCGCCACCCAAGGTATGTTATTCCATCTTAGAGTAGCTTTACTCCAAGTCATGAGTCAAAGAAACTCGACAAGATGTGAATACATCAAGATACTTAAACGAAAAATGGTAACCCCATTTGAGCTTAAACGATGAGTATGACCTATGATCAAGTGATCTCACTTGACTCCTAAGTCAATGTACTCTAACATAGGTGACTTTGTCACCGCCCAACTCTAGATGAAGTTCTCTTGTGTTCTTTTCTGTGTTCTTGCATTTGTCCCATGCATATTTGTTTCCCCTTTCAAAAAAAACTTCATCTAGATCTTTTAGTTTCTTTTCTTTGTCCTTTTCTCTGCATTTCCGTATTCAATTCAATGCAAATCTTTGTGAGATCTTATTTGTCTAGTGAGCTGAGGTGACAAGTGTTTTTCTCTGTGATGAACTCGGTTCCACCGGTTTCATGTCTCCGGTCTAGCCGAAGATTTTCGGGGCAACCGAAGCATACAACTCGGTGACACCGATTTCACTATAGGAAAAACCTTTTGCCATTTATTCCTGCTTTTTTTTTCTTGATCCAGCTCCACTCAATGAATCTTGTCCTCTGCAAGCATCACATTTACCTGAATGCTTTGTACTGTGATTCAAGGACCGAACCCATTCACAACAAATTCCAGAAGACCCTTCTTGGAAATTGATGTCAAAGGGGGAGAGAGAGATCACATCAAAGCTTAATCATATCTCTAGGGGAGGGAATACTCCAGGAAAGAGTAATCTTCGAGGATCCAGATGCTTGATGTTCAAGAGGAGAGATGCGACATGTCTTCTTGGTGGAAAGACATGTTCATATGTGCTTATTTGCATTAGCTCTGTTCCTTTGTTCTTTGAGCTCTGTTTTTCTGTTCCGTATCTTCTCCCAGTATCCCATGCTAGATTCAGGGGGAGCAAGACTTCCAAGGGAAAGAAAATTCTTAAATTCATTGCATATCCTTCTCTTTGGGGACATGTCAATATCTATCGTGGTACTCTGTACTCACTCTACATGTCATCCGAGTCTTGGTACTCTTGTGGTTTCTTTTGTTTGCTCTAGCTAGTGGGTGCATCTGTGTTATCTAACCTTGTTTATGCAGGCTCATCCCATCCTAGCCAACTCAAGACCAGAAGGTAAGTATATGCATCATAGTCATGTGTATGAGATATTCTTGCTGATGTACATACTATTTGCAAGAAGGACTCATGGGCATGAAGGTACATTTCTCATATTTTCATCACTTGCTCTGATGCATATAGCCAAGATACATGTAACACATTACTACTCTATCATGGTTATGCTCTCACATGCTTCTATATACCATATTCACATGTTTGCATACATGTAGGGGGAGCCTATGCTTGTTACATGTCTTTCCAAAGCTTTACTTGCTATTCTCTATATCTTTATCTAAAAGCTTTGATGTATGTTGCCATCAATTACCAAAAAGGGGGAGATTGAAAGCACAAGTGCTCCCTAGGTGGTTTTGGTAATTAATGACAACATATCTCTTGTTGGACTAACACTTTTGCCTAGTATGTTTCAGATAAGTTCAACAATGAAGTGGCATGGACTAGAGGATGTGGAACCCCTTCTAAATGCTAAGGACAAAGGATTGGCTCAAGCTCCAAGCTCAAGACTCCACATTTTCTATTTTAGTGATCCAAGATCACATTGAGTCTATAGGAAAGCCAATACTATTAAGAAGGGATGAGGTGTTGCTTAATGGCTTGCTTGCTCAAAGTGCTTAGTGATATGTTGCAAAGCCCTCAACCACTTCCTCACTTCCAGATATGTCCCACACCAAAAGTCAAACTCGGCCCCACCGATTCTTTCTATCCGAAGCCACCGAGTTCATTGACATAGCCACTGCCAGAAACCCTAATCAGTTCAGTCTCACCGATGGGATCTCGGTCTCATCGAGATGGGCTTGCAAACTCTCTGTTACCTATTGCAATATTTTCGGTCCCACCGAGATATGCAATCGGCCCCACCGAGTTTGCTTGGCCAACTCTCTGTTTCACTTATTACGCAAATCGGTCCCACCGAGTTTGAGTAATCGATCAAACTGAGTTTTGGATTTACCCTAACCCTAGCACATCGGTCCCACCAAGTTGATCCAGTTGGTCCCACCGAAAACCCTAATGGTCACTAGGTTTGCTAAATCGGTCCGACTGAGTTTCTCAATTCGTTCCCACCGAGATTGGTAAATTGCGTGTAACAGTTAGATTTTGTGTGGAGGCTATATATACCCCTCCACCCACTCTTCATTTGTGGAGAGAGCCATCAGAACATAACTACACTTCCAATACACATTTTCTGAGAGATACCACCTACTCATGTGTTGAGACCAAGATATTCCATTCCCAACAAATGAATCTTGATCTCTAGCCTTCCCAAGTTGCTTTCCACTCAAATCTTCTTTCCACCAAATTCATATCCTGTGAGAGAGAGTTGAGTGTTGGGTTGACTATCATTTGAAGCACAAGAGCAAGGAGTTCATCATCAACACACCATTTGTTACTTCTTGGAGAGTGGTGTCTCCTAGGTTGGCTAGGTGTCACTTGGGAGCCTCCGACAAAGATTGTGGAGTTGAACCAAGGAGTTTGTAATGGCAAGGAGATCGCCTACTTCACGATGATCTACCGCTAGTGAGGCAAGTCCTTCATGGGCGATGGCCATGATGGGATAGACAAGGTTGCTTCTTCGTGGACCCTTCATGGGTGGAGCCCTCCGTGGACTCGTGAAACCGTTACCCTTCGTGGGTTGAAGTCTCCATCAACGTGGATGTACGATAGCACCACCTATCAGAACCACGACAAAAACACCCGTGTCTCCAATTGCGTTTGAATTCTCCAAATCCTTCCCCTTACATTCTTGCAAGTTGCATGCTTTACTTTCCGCTGCTCATATACTCTTTGCATGCTTGCTTGATATGTATTATGCTTGTTAAACTTGTTCCAAAACTCCACTTCAACTTAAAGAAGTTAAAAACTGCAACTTTTAGCACTTAGTGTCTAATCACCCCCCCTGTAGACACCTCTTCTCGATCCTTTCACATGCACACAAAGGCAGGGGAGCGGTGGGACCGAGAAGGATGAGGGGCACGTCGGGGGGATGAGGATCCCCTGACGCGAACAATCCTACCATTCTGTCACTGACATGTGGGACCCATAAGCGTGGGTCCCACCTGTCAGCGAAGGAAAGGTAGGGCAAGGCAGTGATAGCCACGTCAGAGGATCCATGTCCACGTCGGGGGACGTCGTGCCGTGGGTTGGAGCGGCGTCGTGGGAATCGCGTGTGGGTGTGGCAGTGGTAGAAACAAGAAATGTGATGGTCGCCGTGGTTCAACTTCCATGGACAAGCTGTCATGTCTGCTGACACATGTATATCAAAACTAGAGTGTTTATATTTCAAGCACGTGAACAAGTATTATTCTACTACTTTGGATCCATTGCAACGCACGGGCCAGCACATTGGTACTAGTAGTGTCCATCTCTATCTCTAGAGGCCTTCCCTCGTTCATCCTTTTCTCTCACAAGATAAACTACTCATACAAATGCATCTTGATGTTCCGTGGAACGCACGAGGATGTTTCCTTGGGGGTCTCTCCAGCGCGGCGTGGCCGTAGTTGCAAGTTGACACCCCTTGAGATGCCGACGTTGAGGGGCACTCGGATTTCCTCCGATGAGCAGGTAAGATGAGTTTGATCATGTAGTAAATGCATTATAAAGACTACTTCCGTGTCCATTTCCAAATTCTCCCCCTGCCCACTGTTTCACAGGTTAGGCTCGGTGCGAGTGGAGATTGGCTTGCATATGTACGGGAGGGTACCAACATCAATTTGCACAACATTTACAACGGTGACACTATTCCCGTAGAACCTTTGTCCAACATTGGGATCAGCCATGCAACGGGCCACCGCATGAATTGGTACGATGGAACCACGGTGAGATTGAATAAGATAGCACGAACCTTGCACATGGCGGTCAAAGGCGGACCATGCTGTCTGCGGCCGATTTGTTGCCGTACGAGTAGGAAGACGCTGTGCTGCTTTCTAACCGCATCTTCGCGGTGACAAACTAGGGGACTTATTTTGTATGGGACACATCCTGTGATATACTCCCTCTCTCCCAGTTTATTTGTTTTGAATCTTTTTGTTTTATAAGTTTCAAATTCAAATTTAGAGCTCCCCATCACATGTTGAGATTAGAATGTCCATTAAATTGTTGCATGCATGTATAGTAAAGAAACAAATCTCGAGTTTGGCACGAGTTCGTGCTGCGGAAGCACCACAAGCCCTGGCGCAGGAGTTACATTTCCCTCTTAGGGCCATCGGGACTGAGCTTCAGCGCCTTACTAAACCTACCTTTGAGTCAATAACATGTGGACCCGATAGGTGACTGGTCCACATGTAATGCTCCCGTAGGCAGAGGGGCAGTGGGGCCAAGAGGGGTGAGCCACAGGTCGGGGGACGTGTGGTTTCATGGGTTCGAGCGGCGTCGTGGGAATCGCGGGTGGCTGTTGTAGAAACTTGATGCTCGCCGCATTTTAGGTGGCCCACATGTCATGCACACAAAGGCAGATGGGCGGTGCGGCCGAGAGGGGTGAGGCGCACGTCGAGGGGCGTGGTGCTGTGGGTTGGAGAGGCGTCGTGGGAATCGCGAGATGAAACGTGATGGTCGCCGTAGTTGAACTTCCATGGACAAGCTGCCATGTCTACGGGCACATGCACTGCATACCGATCACTGGAAGGAGTAGTAGAGAAAGCTATATATGCGGATAAATAGGTCCTTATAGTCAAGCGGACCCACGCTACTACTCTGTTCCAAAGACATGCACACCATCTAAATAGTCCATCTATATCAATATACACTGAGAGGGAATAATTTTTTACAAGAGAGGAAATAGTTCATCCATCCATAATGCCCTCCTGCTGGTGCATCCTTTTCTTCTTCTTTTTCTTCTTCTTCTTCTTCTTCTTCTTCTTCTTCTTCTTCTTCTTCTTCTTCTTCTTCTTCTTCTTCTTCTTCTTCTTCTTCTTCTTCTTCTTGTTCTCATTCTCTGTGGGAGACGGCTTCGCAACAATCTCTTTGGACATTGCAGCTATCTCGAAATTCACACGGGCATCGAGGGCAGCATATTTTAACCGCTCGTACGTCAAGGGATAAATCTCCCATCCAGATGACCTTAATGCCACCGTCTCATCACCCTTCTGAAGATTTGTACCGAGGACAAAATTTGCTACATCGAATAGGGATGGTGTCTGTTTATCACAATCTTCTACATGAATTTTGATTCTAGTTTGTAGGTCAGCGATGCTTTTCAAATCAAGGTTGTACGGCTCCAGCTTCTATTTGTCCCCTTCGATGGCTGCCCACAGAAGTATACGTCCTCCCGAGACAAGAAATCGTGAAGCTCACCTGGTATGGAGGGCGAGTGTATGATGTGGTACACCAAAACATCATCTTCGTGGCATAGCTGAAGGACGGCGGTGCGCTGGATCTTCCCAGGGGCACGCTCCATGTACTCTGCGTCGAGACCGATGACCCTCGTCTCTACCTTTTCAAGGGAGTTGGATACATTGTTGATCCACTGCCGAACAACCCTTGGGTGGACGGTGACGGTGGCAACTATGCACATCGAGCCTTCGACAAGGACATGTTGGACGCTAAAAACCTGCATCTCGATCTCATTCGCCATTTGGAACCGCTGGAACGGAGGGCTATGGTTTGGAGAATTAGGATTAGATGGATAGTCTAACTGAAGTAGTAGATGATTATTTAAAGAGGTTAAAACAATGTGAACGCAGTGGGGTTTGGATGCAAATGAAGACGAAGGGGAGGTGAAGAAGCCGAGGAGAATGGGTTCCCGATGGAGAAGTAAATGGGAGAAGTGGCGTGCAGGCAGCTGATTAGACGGCTATGTAGACTAAACGAAAAGGCTATGCGGGTAGAATGATGAGTCGTACCTGTTCGTGTACGTGCCCATCCTTCCTGATAGGTGGGACCTATGCAAACAGATAAAAAATGTGTCGTAGTTTTTTTTGAGCGCGTGAGTGGGAGACACAACATTCTCTGGTTAAGGAATACTCCCTTCGTTTAGGTGAGTATAAGTCACCTTATGAAAATCAGGTTTTCCCAAAACCTTTAGGCGTGGAGCATTAACTTCCTGCTCGATCCCCTCCCAGCCTCATTAGCCAGCGTTCTCTTCTTCTGCTGCCGCGTTCTACCTTTCCATTTTTCCTCTTCTCAAGTGTGGAACGATCTGCATGCCGTCCTTGATGCACCAGAACGACCACTGCATGCATCGCGGCAGGGCGTTGATTGGGCATGCATGAGAATTTGGTTCTGCTCGCTATATGGATGATACCTGAACGATTAAGTGAATAGGCATGCTAGCACGGGAGACCTATTTCCGCTATACAATACTGGAGTACTCATGTTCCTACTAGTAGGAGTAGTAGTAGTACAACTATGGTACACTTGATGGTCAAAATACTATTCAGCTGGTCCTCACAGTGAAGTGACAACAACCTGCGCCTGACACTAGTCCAGGCAGCGTGTTCGGGTTACCAAAGTCAGCCTCACCCTGTGCACTATGCAGTCTGTCACCGCCGCTGTACATCACATTGGCGCCTCGCCTCGTCTCCCTCTCCGCTCCCATAGCACCACTCCATCTCCATCTCCTTCTCCGTCTCCATCTCTGTCTCCATCTCACTGTGACCCCGTGTACCGTCGCCTCACTCGCCTCCCCCAGTACCACTATTCCCTCGCTAGCCGCTCCAGCACCGACATCCTTCTCCCCCGTAAATCAAGCCCCCTTCCAAACTCCACCATGGCCGAACGCGAACCGCGCAACATCCATATGAGCCGCGATTGGAGCAATCTCCCCAGTGACATCCTCGACCTCTGTTGTTCGTGTATGGATATGTTGAGCACGCTACGGCTGGCTGCATGCTCGAGGGACATGCACACGACCATCGTCGAAGCAAGGCCTAAGCTTTTCAAGACACCCTGGTTGCTGCTATCTGGTCTTGCAAGATTGGCTCACCATGATACGGAGGTGTGCATGATGCCCCTCGTCTTCAATCCGATCTCCATTAGCCGAATCTTCTTTGCAGGTATGTAGTCGGTCGCCATACATCATTTCCCTCGACATCGACCCGATCACCATCGCCCGAAACTTCTTGGCAGGTATGTACTAGGTCAGCATGAACTCCCACTGGATGGCTGCCTTCAGAGAAGACGGTAAAAAGTTGGTGCTTGTGATCTTGCATACCTCCCATGAGATTATCCTTCCTCCGTTGGATTATATAGAGTATTACCATCGCGGTCCAAGTCATCTAGATTACTACGTCAGTTGGACGGACCTTGTTTTGCAGAAGATTGTAGAAACATGCACCACACTGTTGGTTTCATCTAACCATACATTAGGCAAGTAAATGTGCATATGGAGAACTCTATATTTGGAAGTAGTGAAATCCTGCAATGCTTACCATGTGTACATACCTATATTCGCCCTTCAGCAATCAATGGCTAGAATAATATCCTCACAAATTTTTTGCCCACAGAACGCGAGTATATAACAATGCATGGTCTGTTAGTTACCTTGAAGAATTTGTTTGTGAGGACAGAACATGATTACATAACATGCATGACATGGTAGTTTCCTGTGAAGAATCGATTGCGAGATAACATGAGTATAACCATGCATGGCACTTCTATATTTTCGAACCCAGTATACATTTCCCTGTATTTTCCTCCCAGTTCCAACAGGGACATATCAATGTTGTGTCTTGCATTATCCTACTCATACTCTGAATAATGTTGATCTTACATTAACAATTCCTGTCCTTTTTGATATGATGAAGTGTCCCTACAGTTACTGCCCTTTGTAATCACACCACCTTTGCCAAAAACAGGGAAGCACAACTGGTTCCTCGCTCGATCAAACGACGGCAAAAGACTGATAATCATTCAGACACATGAGCCGGAAAAGTTATATTGCAAAAACCCCACTGTATACAAGCACCGTGTAATACGTGAGTATCCGGACAGCGGCTGTTACGTCTATGAGCAGGATACCAGCTTGTTGGAGCCTTTAGGATTTTTTAGTTGGAGGTGGGTAAACAGCCTTGGTTCACACTCTCTGTTTCTCGGACTCAATTATCTGATTAACCAGGAGATCACCGTTGGCAAGGACCTTGATGGCAGAGAGGCTCTGTTTAATATGGAAAACAGTGTCTACACGGCGAGCCCTAGGAGTTCGGGAGCAAACTCCCCTGATTGTCAATGGTACAGCCTGCTGCCAAAAGAAGGTGAGAATGACAAAGGCATCCGGATTAACTTTGATCCTTGGATGTCTCAATTACGACAGGCAGGGATGTGGTTCAAGCCTTCAGGTTGATAGGTAATTGGGTTGTTGCATCGAAAGGGTGGAGTACTGGTGTCTCCGGATCACTGGTCGCTGAAGCGGGGCTGCAAATTATGATGGTGTTGGATCATCTCTTCAAATGACTTTGTTGTCTTTGCTGCTGGTTCTGGATGGGTAGTTCTTTCTTTTGTTATGCATATTCCTTGTCATTTGGTCATCCACGTCTATGTCACTGTTACTATGTAATAGTTGCTTCTGTTTAGAATGTCATTCTCGTCTGGATCATGAGAATCTGAGCGCTGCAGATGGGTGCGTTTTGGTGGTGTAGCAAGACTTCTTATGAACTATCATGTCTTGCTGTTTATGTCAGTAGTAGTCACTAGTCAGTGTTTGAATGTTGTATATATCATTGTTTCAAACTGTTTATTGTCTCGAACTACTGGTGGGCTAAATTAGGGTATCACCATTCTCCAGTGTTCAGAGTATATCTCCTTTTTTCAAGTTATATAATTTGAGCTCAGTGTCTTTTCGTTGATGTACACTTGTTTGGGCCAGTGAGGTGTTGTTGAATAAGGGCCGAGTAGTAATGCAATGCCAAACAGGTCAATTATGACTGTCAGGCCGGGCTCTCAAAAGATCCTGAAAAAAGGCCGGGCTCTACAAAAAAGAAAGAATAAGGACTCTTAGGCCGACATGTGGGCGCCACCGGTGTTTTTTTGCACTTGCACGTCGAGAGCATATTTGCGCGTCGAAGTCTGTCCGCCACCGGCTGATTTCTTCGTCAGATTCCGGACAACTTTCAAATGCAGTCGTGTGTTTGAATCTTCCCGGCGTTTGTTCTGCGATGGCGCGCTGGTGAGCTTTGATCAGTGGCACCTAGGATGGGGCTCGGTGCCCTCTGAGCTTGAGTTTTTTAACAAAGCTTACCTTCCACGGCATGCCTCGACGTGCTTGGAACAGCGAGTCCATGAACGAGCTTATCAACAACCTTGGAGGTGAGCTCGTAAGTATGTTTGTTCCTCCAGACAGCTGGGCTCTGACGGTTATGGCATGGATGAAGAAGCCGTCCACCATACCGAAGGTGATTGGTGTTGAGATACCGATGCAGGAACCGGGGTTGTACTATTTGTCGCCACCAAGGCCGCCGCGGACCACGTTAGGGATGTACCTGTATCGAGTGTTCGTGCATGTCGAAGAAGTGGTCAATCCATCAATCGAAGTCCTGCCGCCGCCGCTGGTGCCAGGGTCCATCGACGACGTCCATTACAGAGTCAACGTCATACTTTCCCCGTGTTGCTCGGAACGATGGATGCCACAGGGCCTACTCCATCGCGCGGCGGAGGCCACTGCTTCTTTGGGAGAAGAGGAAGGGCTGGCTGCCTGGATGTGCTCTAATTTGAGGTAACAACTGAATCTTGTCAGATACTAGTTAAATCCGAGCTATGGGTGTGAGCACTGATATGCCAGTACATTTGATTGTGACCTGTTCTAATCTTGTACCTGAACTTTTTTTAGAAAGGGCTGTACGTCAAATTAATGTGCTACCAGAACTTATTATGTTGTCTGTCTGTTTTCTTTGCACAACATTCAAGATATTTCCCCATCATTGATAAAGACGATGAACCGTTATGTACGACTTCGTTGGTTTCAACATAGCCCTTCCCGTAGTGATCCACTGCTTCCATCCTGATTGTGCCGCCTGCGTGAAATTTTTGTATGCAAGTTCAGTGTGCTATGATGTTCTATATGATTGTGTCAACTATATAAGTTTTTACTGAGCATCAGCAATGCATATGGCTGAAAGATGTATTTACGAGCATCGACCGATGGGTCTCTCTCTCTATCTCTCTCTCTCACACACAAATGCACACACACGCGCACATGCACAAGTGGGACCCATTGAATTATTTATTTGCTCGTGACAGCTTTTAATTAGGTTCCACTGTAATCTAACTTTTTTCTTAAGTTATTAATTGAGCTCAGTGACTTCAAAAAGTTGTACAGAAGCCTTGTTTGGGCCTTTCCGGCGTCGCTGAATGTGGGCTGAGTAACCATGTTAGGTTGTACTATACTACAAAGGCCTTTTTTTCAACATCAGCAATGTAACTGGGCCGACAGTTGTACACAATATCTGGGTCAACTTGTTATTCTCCGCCCCGCTGGGCTGCAAACTTTCCTAGGAGGTATGCATTAGGCTTAACAAGAAAATTAACTTTAATAAATAATAAATGGGATGTAATTATAATAACTGGACAATTACTATGCACCAAACACATAATTAGTTTGAAAAATATATTATTTTTGGAATTTGAAAATTTTAATTTCATTACTTGTTACGCGCGCAATATTTCCTTGGATTTTAACGTAATACAACTTCATTGTGAAATTATATTTAACCTGACTAGAAATTTCGGATAAAAATATTTCGGATCCCATCAAAATGTGGGACTTTTTTAATTCTGTTTTGAGCAGTTGTTTGAAATTATTAATCGTTGTCCTAGCTAGAAGTTGGGCTGTACTCTTAACAAACTGTAAATGGGCTGTAGTAAATTCCATTAGAATTAAAAAATGGGTTGTACATTCTTACAAATCGTAAATGGGCTATATGTTCTCTTCCAAATCCGAGCTGTGGGCCTACTAAGTTGACGCGTACCAAGGGCTTTGTCAACTTAGTCAATATAAATGATTCTAGCTGTAGTGATCGTACGATGTCCATCCAACGGCCGTAGTGCTTCTTCATCCTCTGGTCTTCTTGCTCCACCCGCCCAAAGCAGCGCCGGTCGTGTCGCGTGCTCCTGCCTCCCGTGGCCGGCTGTGATGCCGATGAGGCGTCACCGCCCTGTACTACTCCCACCGCTGGCTAGGCCATCCCTCTACTCACCCACACCCCCTGTTATTCTACGGCGACGGCAGCCTCACACCGCAGCCGAACCAGTGAACCCTCGTACTCCTCTCCGCGTGGGCTTCCACTGCTGCGTCTTCCCTGGCTCCGTGTCGTCCCCTTCCTAGGCCTCGCCGTCGTCCATACCACCGCCCTGGTGCTCTCAGCGCGGCGTGGCCAACGTGGTCAACGACCGACTTCCATCGGAAGAGTACTGTACGTGGAGAGGCTGACAGCTGGGTCCAGGCGGCCGCAAGGAAGTGCCTCCTTATTACGCGCAAAATAATTATTCCTCCACCTGACAGCAGGGACCCACCAGATGGGCCACCTTATTTCGCGAAAAAACGTTTCCCCCCTGACTGCTGGGACCCACCGGACAGGCCAGCGTATTTCGCAAAAAAAACGTTCGCCCCGCTGTCAGCTCGGACCCACCGGAAGTGCCTCCTTATTACGCACAAAAAAATGAATACCCCCTGCTAGCTGGGACCCACGATGGTGGGAGGCTGACTTGTGGGCCTACTAAGTTGACTGGGACGGGGGCCTTTGTCAACTTTAGTCAATATGAATGATTCCAGCTCCAGTGACCGTATGATGTCCATCCAACGGTCGTAGTGCTTCTTCAACCACTGGTCTTCTTGCTCCAGCCGCCCAAAGCAGCGCCGGTCGTGCCACATGCTCCTACCTCCCGTGGCCGGCTGTGCTGCCGCGGAGGCCTCACCGCCCCTACTATTCTCACCGCTGGCCAGGCCCTGCGGCGACGGCAGCCTCACACCACACCCAAACCAGTGAACCCTCGTACTCCTCTCAGCGCGGGCTTCCACTGCTGCGTCTTCCCTGGCTCTCCATCGTCCCCTTCCTAGGCCTCGTCGTCGTCCACCGACCTAATGCTCTCGGCGCAGCGTGATCAACATGGTCAAGGAACAACTTCCATTGAACGTGGACTGTATGTGGAGAGGCTGACAGCTGTGTCCACGGCCGCAGCAAGGAAGTGCCTCCTTATTACGCGCAAAATAATGATTCCTCCACCTGACAGTTGGCACCCACCGGACGGGCCACTTTATTTCGCGAAAAAAACGTTTCCCCCTGACTGTTGGGACCCACCAGCTACATCTTCGCACGCAAGGAAGTGCGTCCGGGCAAAAAAAATGATTCACCCCCCTGACTGCTGGGACCCACCAGCTACATCTTTGCAGGCAAGCAAGTGCCTGACAGTCGGGACCCACCTGGTCGAAGCGTACGTAGCGTTGTCATTCTAGTCGCGAACGTGTACGTACATATATACTGGTGGATGTAGAGGCGCGCACGTGTCATAGTAGAGGCGCGTATGTGTCGTAGTAGAGGCGCGCACTGCTACGTCTTGAGCTTGTGTTGCTTTTCCCGAAGAGGAAGGGATGATGCAGTAGAGTAGCGTAATTATTTCCCTCAGGTTTTGAGAACCAAGGTATCAATCCAGTAGGAGGCCACGCTCAAGTCCCTCATACCTGCAAAAAATGATAGCTACTCGCAACCAACACGATTAGGGTTGTCAATCCCTTCACGGTCACTTACCAGAGTGAGATCTGATAGATATAATATTTTTGGTATTTTTGGTATAAAGATGAAAAGTAAAAAGTAAAGGCAAAGTAAAAATCAAAACAAGATTAAAGTGATGGAGATTGATATGATGAGAATAGACCCGAGGGACATAGGTTTCACTAGTGGCTTCTCTCAAGAGCATAAGTATTCTACGGTGGGTGAACAAATTACTGTTGAGCAATTGACAGAATTGAGCATAGTTATGAGAATATCTAGGCATGATCATGTATATAGGCACAACGTCCATGACAAGTAGACCAAAACGATTCTGCATCTACTACTATTACTCCACTCATCGACCACTATCCAGCATGCATCTAGAGTATTAAGTTAAAAACAGAGTAAGGCCTTAAGCAAGATGACATGATGTAGAGAGATAAATTCATGCAATATGAAATAAACCCCATCTTGTTATCCTCGATGGAAACGATGCAATACGTGCCTTGCCGCCCCTTCTGTCACTGGGAAAGGACACCGCAAGATCGAACCCAAAGCTAAGCACTTCTCCCATGGCAAGAACTACCAATCTAGTTGGCCAAACCAAACGGATAATTCAAAGAGTTGTGCAAAGATAACCAATCATACATAACAAAATTCAGAGAAGATTCAAATATTATTCATAGATAGACTTGATCATAAACCCACAATTCATCGGTCTCAACAAACACACTGCAAAAACAAGATTACATCGAATAGATCTCCACAAGAGAGGGGGAGAACTTTGTATTGAGATCCAAAAAGATAGAAGAAGCCATCTAGCTACTAACTATGGACCCGAAGGTCTGAGGTAAACTACTCACACTTCATCGGAGAGGCTATGATGATGTAGAAGCCCTCCGTGATGACGGCCCTCTTCCGGTAGAGCTCCGGAACAGGCCCCAAGATGGGATCTCATGGATACAGAAAGTTGCGGTGGTGGAATTAGGTTTTTGGCTCCTGTTCTGATCGTTTGGGGGTACGTAGGTATATATAGGAGGAAGGAGTACGTCGGTGGAGCACCGAGGGGCCCACGAGGCAGGGGGCGCGCCCCCACCCTCGTGACCGCCTCTTTGACTCCTTAGAGTAGGGTCCAAGTCTCCTGGATCACGTTCGGTGAGAAAATCACATTCCCGAAGGTTTTATTCCGTTTGGACTCCGTTTGATATTCCATTTCTTCGAAATACTGAAATAGGCAAAAAACAGCAATTCCGGGCTGGGCCTCCGGTTAATAGGTTAGTCCCAAAAATAATACAAAAGTGGAAAATAAAGCCCAATATAGTCCAAAACAGTAGATAATATAGCATGGAGCAATCAAAAATTATAGATATGTTGGTGACGTATCAGGCATCCCGAAGCTAAATTCCTGCTCGTTCTCGAGTAGGTAAATGATAAAAAGATAATTTTTGATGCGGAGTGCTACTTGGCATAATTTCAATGCAAATCTTCTTAATTGTGATATGAATATTAAGATTCGAATGATTCAAGACAAAATTTTATATTGACATAAAAATAATAATACTTCAAGCATACTAACAAAGCAATTATGTCTTCTCAAAATAACATGGCCAAAGAAAGTTATCCCTACAAAATCATATAGTCTGGCTATGCTCTATCTTCACCACACAAAGTATTTAAATCATGCACAACCCCGATGACAAGCCAAGCAATTGTTTCACACTCTAACTTTTTCAAAACTTTTTCAATTTTCATGCAAAACATGAGCATGAGCTATGGATATAGCACTATAGGTGGAATAGAATGGTGGTTGTGGAGAAGACAAAAAGGAGAAGATAGTCTCACATCAACTAGGCGTATCAACGGGCTATGGAGATGCCCATCAATAGATATCAATGTGAGTGAGTAGGGATTGCCATGCAACGGATGCACTAGATCTATAAGTATGTGAAAGCTCAAAAAGAAACTAAGTGGGTGTGCATCCAACTTGCTTGCTCATGAAGACCTAGGGCAATTTGAGGAAGCCCATCATTGGAATATACAAGCCAAGTTCTATAATGTAAAATTCCCACTAGTATACGAAAGTGATAACATGAGAGACTCTCTACTATGAAGATCATGGTGCTACTTTGAAGCACAAGTGTGGTAAAGGGATAGTAGCATTGCCCCTTTTTATTTATTTTCTCTTTTTTGGGCCTTCCTTATTTCTTTGGCCTTTTTTTGGGACAATGCTCTATTAAATGATGATCATCACACTTTTATTTATTTACAACTCAATGATTACAACTCGATTCTAAAACAAAGTATGACTCTATATGGATGCCTCCGGCGGTGTATCGGGATATGCAATGAATCAAGAGTGACAGGTATGAAAAATTATGAATGGTGGCTTTGCCACAAATACTATGTCAACTACATGATCATGCTAGGCAATATGACAATGATGAATGTGGCATGATGAACTAGATGGTGGAAAGTTGCATGGCAATATATCTCGGAATGGCTGTGGAAATGCCATAATAGGTAGGTATGGTGGCTGTTTTGAGGAAGGTATATGGTAGGTGTATGATACCGGCGAAAGGTGCGCGGTTTTAGAGAGGCTAGCAAAGGTGGAAGGGTGAGAGTGCGTATGATCCATGGACTCAACATTAGTCATAAAGAACTCATATACTTATTGCAAAAATCTAGAAGTTATCAAAGCAAAGTATTACGTGCATGCTCCTAGGGGGATAGATTGGTAGGAAAAGACCATCGCTCGTCCCCGAACGCCACTCATAAGGAAGACAATCAATAAATAAATCATGCTCCGACTTCATCCAATAACGGTTCACCATACGTGCATGCTACGGGAATCACAAACTTTAACACAAGTATTCTTTAAATTCACAACTACTCAACTAGCATGACTTTAATATTATCACCTCCATATCTCAAAACAATTATCATGCTTCAATCTTTTATTAGTATTCAACACACTCAAAAGAAAGTTTCACAAATCTTGAATACCAAGCATATTATTATTAAGCAAATTACCATGCTATTAAGGGACTCTCAAAATAATTTAAGTGAAGCATGAGAGATCAATAGTTTCTTTAAAACAAATCCACCGCCGTGCTCTAAAAGATCTAAGTGAAGCACATAGAGCAAAATTATGGCGCTCAAAAGATATTAGTGAAGTACACAGAGCAAAACTACTTAGCTCAAAAAGATATAAGTGAAGCACATAGAGCAAAACTACATAGCTCAAAAGATATAAGTGAAGCACATAGAGCAAAACTACATAGCTCAAAAGATATAAGTGAAGCACATAGAGTATTCCATCAAATTCTAATTCATGTATGGCTCTCTCAAAAGGTGTGTACAGAAAGGATGATTGTGGCATACTAAGACACAAAGACACAAATAATACAATACGCTCCAAGCAAAACACATATCATGTTGGTGAATAAAAATATAGCTCCAAGTAAATTACCGATGGAAGTGGACGAAAGAGGGGATGCCTTCCGGGGCATCCCAAAGCTTTGACTTCTTGGTGTCCTTGGATTATCTTGGGGGTGCCATTGGCATCCCCAAGCTTAGGCTCTTTCCACTCCTTTTTCCATAATTCATCAAAAGAATTCACCCAAAACTTGGAAACTTCACAACACAAAACATAAAGTAGAAAACTCGTGAGCTCCATTAGCGAAAGAAAACAAAAGACCACTTCAAGGTACTGCAATGAACTCATTCTTTATTTATATTGGTGTTAAACCTACTGTATTCCAACTTCTCTATGGATTATAAACTATTTTACTAACCATAGATTCATCAAAATAAGCAAACAACACACGAAAAACAGAATCTGTCAAAAACAGAAAAGTCTGTAGTAATCTGTAGCTAGCGCAAGATCTGGAACCCCAAAAATTCTAAAATAAATTTCTGGACGTGAGGAATTTATATATTAATCATCTTCAAAAATAATTAACTAAATATCACTCTTCAAATAAAAATGACAGAAGTTCTCGTGAGCGCTAAAGTTTCTGTTTTTTACAGCAAGTTCAACAAGACTTTCCCCAAGTCTTTCCAACGGTTCTACTTGGCACAAACACTAATTAAACACAAAAAACACAACCAAAACAGAGGCTAAATAATTTATTTATTACTAAGCAGGAGCAAAAAGCAAGGAATGAAAATAAAATTGGGTTGCCTCGCAACAAGCGCTATCGTTTAACGCCCCTAGCTAGGCATAAAAGCGAGGATAGATCTAGGTATTGCCATCTTTGTTGGGCAATTCTTCGATGAGGCATCTGTTTCCCTTAGGAATTTCTTTCTTTCTAGTGATTATTAAACTTTTAGGCACAAGATCGAAAAATTCATTTGTAGCAATTGGTTCCTTAGTGATATCAAAAAGATTGGGATGAATACTTATAGATTTAAGATCCGCAGTTTTCTTAGATGATTCACCCTTATTTTTAGGAACATACATAAGCTTGGAAATTTTAGTAGGAGGACTTGGAGTATTCTTTACGGAAGAAAAAGCGGTTCCCAAGTTTGTAATGATACCCTCAAGTTTATAAATTCTAGTAGAATCTAAGTTCATCTTCTCATTAACTGTGGGTTCTTTTTCCTTAATATTTTTCAAAGCCATTCCTACCTTAGATCCATATTGAGTAATTTGATTGTGGATCTTTTTATCTAGATTTTCAATTGATTCAATAGTAGCAACTTTATTTTCAATAATTTCAAGTCTTTGCATAACATGCTCCAAAGTTAACATGGTTCCATTAACCAAAAGAGGTGGTGAGCCAAATAAATTTATCATAGCATTATAAGAATCAAAAGTATGGCTACACAAGAAGTTCCCTCCGGTAATGGTATTGAGGATATATCTATACCGAGGATTAACACCTACATAAAAATTGCGGAGAAAAACTAAGGTAGATTGCTTCCTGGTAGATCTATTTTGAGCATTGCAAATTCTATACCAAGCATCTTTTAGATTTTCTCCCTCCCTTTGTTTAAAATTTAGAACTTCACTCTCGGGAGACAACGGAGAAGATATGAGACTAGCCATGACGACAAGCAAACAAACTAGCACACAAGCAAACAAGAGCAAACGGGCAAAAAGAGGCAAATAGAGGCAAACAGAGAGGGAGGATAGAGAGAGAGGGCGAATAAAATGGCAAGGGTGAAGTGGGGGAGAGGAAAACGAGAGGCAAATGGCAAATAATGTAATGCGAGAGATAGGGATTATGAAGGGTACTTGGTATGTTGACTTTTTGCGTAGACTCCCTGGCAATGGCGCCATAAATCCTTCTTGCTATGTCTTGAGCTTGCGTTTGTTTTCCCTGAAGAAGAAGGGATGATGCACCAGAGTAGCGTAAGTATTTCCCCAAGTTTTTGAGAACCAAGGTATCAATCCAGTAGGAGGCCACGCTCAAGTCCCTCGTACCTGCACAAAAGAATAGCTACTCGCAACCAACGCGATTAGGGGTTATCAATCCCTTCACGGTCACTTACGAGAGTGAGATCTGATAGATATAATATTTTTGGTATTTTTGGTATAAAGATGCAAAGTAAAAAGTAAAGGCAAAGTAAAAAGCAAAACAAGATTAAAGTGATGGAGATTGATATGACGAGAATAGACCCGGGGGCCATAGGTTTCACTAGTGGCTTCTCTCAAGAGCATAAGTATTCTACGGTGGGTGAACAAATTACTGTTGAGCAATTGACAGAATTGAGCATAGTTATGAGAATATCTAGGCATGATCATGTATATAGGCATAACGTCCGTGACAAGTAGACCGAAAAGATTCTGCATCTACTACTATTACTCCACTCATCGACCTCTATCCAGCATGCATCTAGAGTATTAAGTTAAAAACAGAGTAACGCCTTAAGCAAGATGACATGATGTAGAGAGATAAATTCATGAAATATGAAATAAACCCCATCTTGTTATCCTCGATGGCAACGATGCAATACGTGCCTTACTGCCCCTTCTGTCACTGGGAAAGGACACCACAAGATCGAACCCAAAGCTAAGCACTTCTCCCATGACAAGAACTACCAATCTAGTTGGCCAAACCAAACGGATAATTCAAAGAGACTTGCAAAGATAAACAATAATACATAAAAGAATTTAGAGAAGATTCAAATATTATTCATAGATAGACTTGATCATAAACCCACAATTCATCGGTCTCAACAAACACACTGCAAAAAGAAGATTACATCGGATAGATCTCCACAAGAGAGGGGGAGAACTTTGTATTAAGATCCAAAAAGAGAGAAGAAGCCATCTAGCTACTAACTATGGACCCGAAGGTCTGAGGTAAACTACTCACACTTCATCAGAGAGGCTATGATGATGTAGAAGCCCTCCGTGATGACGGCCCTCTTCCGACGGAGCTCCGGAACAGGCCCCAAGATGGGATCTCTTGGATACAGAAAGTTGCGGCGGTGGAATTAGGTTTTTGGCTCCTGTTCTGATCGTTTGGGGGTACGTAGGTATATATAGGAGGAAGGAGTACGTCGGTGGAGCACCGAGGGGCCCACGAGGTAGGGGGCGCGCCCTAGGGGGCGCCCCCACCCTCGTGACCGCCTCTTTGACTCCTTGGAGTAGGGTCCAAGTCTCCTGGATCACGTTCGGTGAGAAAATCACGTTCCCGAAGGTTTTATTCCATTTGGACTCCATTTGATATTCCGTTTCTTCGAAATACTGAAATAGGCAAAAAAACAACAATTCTGGGCTGGGCCTCCGGTTAATAGGTTAGTCCCAAAAATAATATAAAAGTGGAAAATAAAGCCCAATATAGTCCAAAACAGTAGATAATATAGCATGGAGCAATCAAAAATTATAGATACGTTGGAGACATATCACGCACGTAGCATGTACACGTACGTACATCGGCCAGGGTGCAAGAAAGAAAATACGGCCACGTATGTGTACATACAGGCGGGGTCTCGAACGCCTACTCGCGCATACGTACGGCCAGGGCTCGTGTACATGGCTGGGTTGGAACGGAGAAACAGCGTCGTTGTCGTGTTCATGGGGAGGCAACGGAATAAGTCGTGTTCATGGGGAGGCAACAGAATGCGTCGTGTTCATCGGGAGGCAACGGAACGCGTGGGAGCCAACCGGCTGGGTCAAAACGGAATGCGTGCTCGTGTTCATCGGGAGGGCTTGGACGGAACAAGTGATGGAAACGAGGCCTGGCGTACCGCACAATGGAGGAAACAGACCTCCTACGTTCGGAACGGGGTCCTGTTGATCTGGAGGGGTCTGGCGTACCGCAAAAAGGAGGAAACGGACCTACTACGGCCAAAATAGGGGTCCTGTTGATCGGGAGGGGTGTGGCGTACCGCAAAACGGACGAACCGAACCTCCTACGGTTGAAACGGGGGTCCTGTTGATCGGGAGGGGTGTGGTGTACCGCAAAACGGACGAAACAGACTTGTGTTGGAGCGCTACGGTCGAAACGGGGGTCCTGTTCATCAGAAGGGGTGTGGCGTACCGCAAAACGGGACTCCACGGGATACTGTTCATCTCCACCGTCGACCTCCTCCAGCCTCCATAGGCTACCGTTGACCTCCTCCAGCCTCCACGGGCTCCTGTTCATCCAGCCTCCACCGCGCGCTACTCCACCGGCTACTGTTCAACCACCCCTCCACGGGCACCCCTCCACCGTCTACTGTTCATCCAGCCCTCCACACCACGGGGTCCTGTTCAACCACCCCTCCACGGGCACCCCTCCATCGTCTACTGTTCATCCAGCCCTCCACCACACCACGGGGTCCTGTTCATCCAGAGGCAATGCCACCGCTCACTGTTCATCCACCCCCCGCAACACTCACTGTTCATCCAATCGATCGGCTTCAGTTAGCAGCAGTAGCGAAGGAATCGCTCGATCGGGTTCAGTTAACAGCCATCGATCGATCGCTCGGGTTCAGTAACGCATAGCCTATAGTGCAATCGCTCGGGTTCAGTTAGAGCCCAACACCTCGCTCGGGTTCAATTAGAGCCAACGCCTCGCACAAACGCGCATACGTGTACGAGAGAAACGCGCATCGCTCGGCCCCCGACCTCCCATCATAACCAGGAACTCCCCGAAATTTTCCTCGCCCTCGCTTCTACCACGGTTTTTGCCGTCATGGACGGCCCTAAGAATGTCATGCAGCTGCGTCTCCGGCCCACCCAGGACGAAAAGCCCATTTTTTCATGATTTTTTGTCATAGAAGTAGGAGCCCACCACATCTATGATGATACCGGGTTTTGTCACAGTTATCGTCATAGAAGTGTCATATGTATGACAGAAAAAAAATTCGTTCGGCCCAAAATGTCACGGATGTGTCTTTTTTTGTAGTGTATAAAGGGAGAAATGATAAGCTTTACGAGTATAGTGACCGTGCCATGGCGGAACTGAAGTTGCAAACCGGACAAAGCTACTTCGCAACCAATGTTTTCTTTCAACAAGCCACTACGATTTGGTACGGATAAGAAAAGTACAGTAAACAATTTGCGATCCACTACAATTTACGTTTGGCGCCCACCGTGTCTGAATGGGCTCAGAGGCGGTCTTGTCACTTCTAATTGAAGTTACTATTCTACCCCTATCGACAGCAGTGTAAATCCGGTCAACAAGGATGTAAGTGTCAGGGGTAGACAGTAATTTCCATCTCGCAAACACTTTCTTCGGGTAGCCCACAAATGATAGTGGGTGTTTAGCCTCGTCGTTCAAAACTTGGGAGAATTAGCATTCACCTTTGCCCTAGGCCTTGGCAACTAAATTCAAATCCAATTTGTATTCGATTACGAATATCCACAGATAATTCTACATTTTGTTATTTATTTCTTCAAAACCACAACAAAGATTTATTCCACCTTTATATATTATTATGATTTAGAAATGCCATGATCTTCGAATTCAGTAGGTTGGATACACTTTGAGTCAAATAGTTATTTCATCCAATACAATATGCCCACACGAAAAACAGTTCACCTTATGTCAATCATACAAGTACTGAGGATTACCTCGCCTAAAAAATTTGGATCATTACAACGCATGGACAATGTAGGGGGTCTTACAACATAATCCATTCAGAGACATGACACAACATGCAAGTACAATAATCTAATGACAATTTCAACTGGTATATAAAGAAGAACTAGGATTACCCTGGGCTTCAGATAGCACAAACAGCAGCACCTCCTCCGTCTTCAAATTCAACATTCTTACTTCCTCCAATTCTTGGGTTTCTTGCATAATGCGTGCAGCAAATTGCATAATTTCCAGCCTCAAGATCAAGATTATCTCATTCATGGCAGCCACACCATCTATTTCTGCCTCTAGTAGAGCCTCAAGAACTATAATATTTGTGCTCAGACTGCTCTCTGGCGGTGTTGCCTCTGAACTGCTACCATCTGGTAACATGGATGGCGCACTGCTTACACAATAGATTCTGGGGCTGTACACATTGTGTCCTAGTGCGAACGGCATCCTGAAAGGTTTCCGCTGGACATAAGTAAGAGATAGTTATCGCATGAGCTAGGCAGTAAGCTTGCATGGTAAACGACATACAAATTATTGCCGAGCATGGCAAGCTATATTTAAATGGTTCGAAGCAACAGTGGCCGAAAAGAAATTAAAATGGTAAGATGAAACTAGGGATGTAAGTGGCAAATAAACGACATCCGGCAGTCCCATCTAGTTAGTTTTTGCTAGCTTTCTAGTTCATTTTCCTCAAAAAACAAAAACTCTTTTGAACTATCATACCACTAGTGGACTTTAATCGGGATTAAATGGGACCCAGTTGACATCCCTAGTTGAAAGGGAGTGTACCACCGCTATATTTAAGTTGCCAAGGCATCTAAGTAGTTGAAATAATCTAAGAAATCACTTAACAGTGTGGCCTCATATAAACTATGAAGACAGTCTTGTGATGAAGTTCAGAGGAAAAATTAAGGACTCAAATGAACTAGGCATGCATTTCTTTATGGTAGTACAACAGGCACTACTGACAAATTGGCAAACTCAGGTATTGCAGGTTGAGGGCACTGTGGGATTACAGGTTGAGGGCACAAGCCAAGAAAGCAGCCCACACGCATTACATTTCACATGTAGTAAAACACACTGGCTTACCATATGTTGCTGTGAAGTCTCGCTGCTGTCGCAATGTTCTTTGAAGATATCGTCAGCATCTCGTGGTTGCAAATCTAGTTGTTGTAGTTTATTTTGCACCCTCTATTTAGGTAAAATTAATTTAAATTGCATGCACTGGTTCAAATTGATCATCAATGGTTCATCTAAACTAATGAAAGAAGGGTGTGTGCTTACACGACAATATATCTGCTTCACTCTATTTTTATGCTTGTTCGAGGTGCCATCCCCAAAAGAACAAATATTTTGCATAATGGGGTTGGCAGCTCCATAATTAATAGAAGCATCAAATTCGTCATGCAAATTGGGAAGATAAAGAACACACACAAAAGTAATGAACAGAGGCTCAGAGCAGTGATGTAATAGCTAGCATCAGAAAATGTAGGGTAAAATGAATAAAAAGCAGCGTAACCACATGCTAGTTTGCTGATGTGTAATTAAGCATAGAGAACATGAAGAAGTCTGATGGAACCAATAGGTGGCATCAGAACAACACCATTATCATAAATATAGCATGCAAGAAGTAAAATAGTAGGCAGTGATATCTAGGAAGTACAGTAATACTTAGGACAAAACTAAAGCATATTAACTATATGTGCACTGGTATGTAATTTAGCACATGTAACATGTTCACTGCTAGAAGTATGGCCCTACAGGTGCAGGCAGAATAACGTGTCTCATGAAAAATTGAATGATGCCCTGAAGAAATTCAAAGGTGCGGTGCTTATGCTAAGAAAGTGAACGTAGGCGCCAGCCGTTGGATAATAGTACCTGATTCTCGGTGGTGTATGGGTATCGTTGTCATACTTGATAGATAATGATCATCGATGGTGCTCGTGTTGCAGTTGAGTTTAGGCCGGCTGTCACCGTCGTTGAAGCGGCTCCGGTGCTTCGGTTGCGGCGCCTGTCGACATACAGGAAAGCTCATGTATGGTAAGTGAACAGTTGCACGATAAAGAAGAGAAAAACCTGAAGTAGAACAAATCGAAATAACCTGATGAGGCTGCGATGTCAGTAAAGCATGGCCGGTGGAGTTGAATATGGCGTCCGTCGAGCGGGTCCGATGCGGCGGACGAAGGCTTCGGCGAGCGTTGTGTATAGTGTTGTCGGTGAGGCGGATTTGTTGTGGCGGACGAGGGCTTGTATGAAGGGCCAGCAATGGGGCGGACGAGGGAGTCAATGAAGGGCCTACATTGTGGTGGCCGAGAGTGCCGGTTAAGCAGATCCGGTGCGGTGGACCATGGTGGCGGTCAAGGAGATCTGGAGCATTTGACAAGCCAGTCGCTGAAGTGGCTCCGGTGAAGTGGTGAGTTGGCAGTTGGGGGTTCCAAGGTGCAGAAGGTAGATCTGATGGGGTGTGAGGTCCACCGCTGCGACAGAGGACTAGATTCAGGGGCTTGCCGTGGTTGGGAGTCGGGGGGGGGAAGGGGAGGGGCTCTGGGAGGAATGTTGGGGGCAAAGAGGGGAAAATAATGGATTTACCAAAGCGGCCCTTTTTCCGTTCATGTGGCAATGGTAAAACAGGAATATCACAGGGCTAAACTTTTGGGCGCGAGATATTTCGATGTGAGCGGGAAGTTTGAAAGCTTTTGGCGCCTGAAATTATAAGTGTTATGCTCTTATACGGCCGACTATGATATCATGGTCGAGAATTTATTTGTTTTGCACGCAAAAAAAGTGCAAGTTTTGAAATGTCTCCAACTTGAAACTTAGATTGTCCATTCAATTCAAATATGGATCATTGAGCTAGTACAAGAAAATACCATCATACGGTCCAATTCAAATGAAATTCCAAATGTGTTTATCCTAAATATGATGACAAAAGCAAAAATGCGTATGTGTATGAATAAAGTGGATGATTATAAACTTTGAACATGCCCGTATGTGTATATCTCTAGGTTTTATATATGAATTTGAAATCACAAAATCCCGGCTTAAAAAATGTACCTCCGTTTAAATGAATTACAAAAGCTAATGATGGAGTAGAATTCCAGAATTCCAATCTTAGGTTTGTAATTCTGGTACATCAAGGTATATCATGCATGTTCAAAAGTATCGGTATCTCATAGTCCAAACTGTGAAACAAATTGATCAACCATGAGTGCACACACTATTGACCATATATATCTCAATTACGCTAAAGTCCCTCAAATATAGAAACCTCACTCTTTATCTGAAGCCACCCCCCCACACACATACACACAAGTCGTTCTCTCCCCTAGACACGAACACACGAGCACATTAACACCCGCTCTCTTCCAAAGTCCGGACCCCAATATAGGTCTCTATCAATTTGTCTCTCGGGCATGCACACATCTCTTCCCCCACTCTATGTCTCACGACATCTCTCTTTCCCAACCACATGCACTATGTAGAGTGTATCTTTCCCATACACACAAAACGTCGCCCCAAACGTCTATCTCCCTAGTTATGTGCTTCTCGCACACTCACCTCACACACTACCCCACTGCAAACAAGCACACTTTGTCTCCTTGTGCACCACTCTCCTCTTTCTATCTCTCCCACATGCGGACCCGTCCCAGCTCCTTCCCTGTATACATATATGCCATGACTCTTTCCATAGCTCCCTAATGTATCATTGTTCTCAATCTCGCACGTTGTTCTCTACACCATCTATTCTAGATCTCTCATGAAGTCCCTATCACACACACGATGACTCGCTTCCCTTGCGTCTCTGTACATAGGCCAATTTCAAACAACATCAACATTGTCTCCCTATCTATACGCCACTTATGGACACAAACGCCCCTCTCTCCCCCTCTCTTCCTCTCTCTCTGTCTCTCTCTCTCTGTCTCTCTCTCTCTCTATCTCTCTCTCTCCGTTGCTAGATCTCTCTCTCTCTCTCTCCGTCGCTAGATCTCTCTCTCTCGCACCCCTCTCCCACACACACTAGATGTCTCCTCCAAATAGTCTACTCCCCGCCCGCACCCATGCTATCCTGCTACTAAACATGCCTTTGTCTCTCTTTGACACACATGTCACACCATTCCCCCTTCCCTTATACTAGGTTTATATCATTAGTGGTCTCTCTACTCCACATACACACACTCCCTCTCACACACAAATGCACGCACAAACACACAGACACGCACAAACACCCATCTATCTGGATCCTTCTTTTATGACACACACCCTTGCATATTCTCTCAAGCTCTAGGTATGTATATACCCCCTCTCTAGCTTAGATGCACACCAAAATTCTCCAACTCTCTAACTCACACATCTCTCCCCATGTCCGCATGTGTATCTCACACACTCACACTCAGATTATGTCTATGTGTCTCCACGTTACACAACACAAAGCCCCATGTACATGTATCTCTCTATCCTCCACACACATAGACACAAAGAATCTCTTAGCATTGCCTTAGTCTCTAGACATATCACACACGCACACTGTCTCTCTCTCTCTCGCAAACACGCTCAACAAGGGTTTCCCCGTGAATAACTTACGGTCTATTCATCAACACTCGTGGCAGTACGGCAAACACGAGACATGAAAAAGAATAAATCTACATGTGCGTAGACCACCTAGTATGACTACTAGGACAAGAGCAAGCCGAAAGTGCGCTGCCGTCAACCCTCCTTATCGGCGACGGAAAAACATTTGTTTTAGACAGTCGAGAAGTCATTATGCTAAGGCCCCACATGTTGAGCCGTTGAATAGAATGTAGATCCTAGTTTACGGAAACAAGTATCGGTAATACGTTTGTATCTCCATACTTATATTTCTTCTCTTATAAAAAACCGAGTAGGTGATGATGGTACGCATGAAATCTTGCAATATAGACCGTCCGATCTATATCTGACAGATGGAAATTAAACTAAAAGATACCCGCACCTCTCTCCACATTTGCAGACAAGGACTTTCCCTAGTTCATCCTTATCTCCAACAACCTCATTATTGAGCAATTAAAAAAGGAAGCCTCTAGAACAAACTGGCCTGGTGGCCACTACCGGCATCGTCTATCCCCATGCCTCCGCTCAGTCCGACCACCAATCACCACCACGCCCCACTCCTCTTCACCTTATCTCCTCTTTCTCGAGATATCATTAGTTTTTACACATTGGATTACTCATGCATGGGTCAATCACAACAGTGTTTTATAAAAAATGCATTTTGATGTTCCGTGCAATGCACGGACATCTTGCTAGTACCCCTACAGAAGACTAAGTTTGTGATGATGGTGTGTCTGCCATCCGTTATTTCTGACTATTAGATCTACATCTAACGACTGTGAGGTAAGTTGTTGCCTTTTCTCACCAACATCAAACTTCTCTACCAATTTGCATAAAAAACCATAATTTGTATCTTAAAACCAACCACACCCCTCCCTCACCTCACCAAAACAGCCCAAGGAATATATTCTGATTGAAACATAATATATCTCTAGTGATATATGTATATCAAAATTAGAGTGTTTTTATCAAGTTTGTGAATAAGTATTATTCTAATTATGATCCGTTGCAATGGACGTGAACATTGCTAGTATTTCCATCCATGAAAAAATGCTAGTATTTCCATAGTTTCGAGTTTCCCATCAAGATATTAGTCACTCATGGTTGATATTTACTTTCAATCACGTACACATAGGAACTATTTAACTAGCCTTGCTTATTGGCTTCCAAAGGTTAACTTTCACTCCTACTTACAATATGTAGAGTATTTAACAAAAAACTACCACTTTCAACCAGCCCTAAGAAGAAACTATTGGACAAAAAATAGCAAAAACATACCCAAAATTTCTTAATCCGCGCCAAAAACTACTACCTAGTGCCGATTAGGCTTGTTTAAACCCGTTTATGACAGGGTTGGCCCACACGTCTGTGTCGACGAGGCAACTTAAACCAACACGTTTTGTGTGACCGTTGACATGAGGGACCCACATCTGACCTTCTATCCTGTTATCCCCCTCAAATCATTATTTTTCCTAAACATTACTTCAAACAGTACTGATGCGTGTTCATCGGTGATGCCGGTGTTGAGCGAGTTGGTCGCCGCTCCGCCGGACGGGCCGGACGCCACGCTGGCCTCTGCATAGATTGGCAGGCTGTCTCGAGCATGACTCACGCGCGAGCAAGCCGCCGCCCTGGCCTTGGCTCGAGCCAGATGGCTGGCCTTAGCGTGGCACACGCGAGCAAGCCGCCGCGCTGCCATGCCAATCTAGTTAGCAAACCTTGCAAACAAGCAGCTGGACGAAGCTATTCATGGCTAGCTAGCGACCGCGAGCACCGGACGGAGCTGGCATCCGAGCTGCCGCAAGATGGGCTCCGCCCCGCCGGCGGTTTTGAGCTCACCTTCTGCTGGCGGTGGTAGCTGCGTCCCATGGCCGAGGATGACTAGGTGGACGGGCCGGAGGTAGGAGGACACCGGGGGATTTTTGTGCAGACTGACATGTAGGTCCCACAAGTCATAATGCCTAACTTGTCGGTCGAATAGAAGGCGTTGACTTAAGGGGCGACATGGGTTCAAACGTGCCTATAACGGCACTTTGTAGAGTAGTCATTTCTTGGTAGGGCTGGTTGGTAAGGGCATGTACAATGGTTGATAAGGTAGTCTTATCTTAATTCTACCACGTATGCAAGTGCTAGTAGTTTCTTGGCATTATTAGTGGTTTCTTGTAAGGAACAATGTACTACTAGCGACAAAAGGCGATTCTAGGTTGCGTTGTACTCCAACGAGTACTACTAGTGGTCGCAGGAGTGTATACCTCGTTTTGTGGGTTCGATCCCGGCCGAACGCACGATGACCTTTTTTTTAATAGTAACTTCACTGCGAGCCAATATTGTACATGGGTAGTTTGAGTTTTGCAGTTGAACGGACGTGTCGCACCACAATCTGGGTGCACTGGATAGCCCAGCCATGTGAACGGGTTTTACTTCCCATCATCTCGTGGCTCGCGTGCTCGCCCTAGCCGCATCTCGCTTGCAGCTTCCTCATCAGGTAGTAGCATATTTAAACTAGCGCCTCCCAATTAAGCCCGAGGAGCTGGAAAAGCCTGGTGCGGCATTGGGAACTGTGCAATATGGCTCTATACGTAAAGTGCTAGTACTTACTACTCTGTAGCTTGTGGCATTGCACGCATGGACTTCACTCCATTATCGGCGCTATAAAAGAAATTCCTCTTGACGTGATTTTTTTTGTTTTGAAACGGAGGCAAAGCTTTGTGTCATCTCATTCATAAAGAAGGAACTACTAACAAAGTTCGACGAGACCCATTACACCTCCACAAATGGAAGCGAAAAGCATAGTCTCGTTGTATCAAATAACTCAAATATTCTGTCACACAGTAACCATCGCTGATAAACAGGCTGCTAGTGTGTGCGTGAGAGGAGCGGCTGAGTAGGCCAGCTACACGCTTGAATAGAGCACCAAGAGTACCCACTACGCAGGTGTACTTTCCCTGCATTGATAGTACAACGGTGGTTCTAGAGAACAGTACTACCCTCCACTTCCAAATGTAGCTCCTTGGCCCTGAGATTCAAGAGTTCAAAATCGGTGCACTATACTAGAAGTACAGTCCATCGCACTACTAGTTGAGAAAGTAGTACTCTACTAATACTGCTACAGTACAAGTACATAGTAAATAATAGCCTCACCCCTTCACTTAGGAACGATCGAGGAGCTACAGTTGGAAGGGACGAGGCCCTACGGTTACTACGCTCTTATCTCCTCCTCGCCAGTTCCCCTCCCCATGAAGAGAAGGCAGTTCATCGCTACTCACATGGATTCGCCAGGCAGTTCTCCTCCTCGTAGGGGCTGGGAGACCTTGGACGACGATCCTCTAGAATAATTTGCATGTCGCTCCGATGTCATCACCGGCACAAGACTCGGTGCTTCCTGCACCAACTTTTTCAAGACGGTGCTTAAACAAGCTTGGGAAAAGGCCATGCTTGTTGGTCTTCCATGCATCCTCGAGGAGAAGGTTCTTCTATGGGACAATCCTTCGAACAGTCCACTGCTCCCTGGCCATGGTTGCACGTTGACTCCTCTAGAGTTGCCAACGTTGAGAGGTAGTCGGATTTTGCCGATGAGCAGGTCAGTCATGGAGTTTGATCATGTAGTACTCAGTTATTCCATTTCCATCCCACAATTTCTCCACTGCCCACCATCTTATATATAGGTCTGGGTCGGTGCTAACGAAGATTGGCTTGCATACCTCCAGCTGGATACCACCATCATTTTGCACAACATCCACAGCAGTGTGGCCGTTCCTGTAGACCCCTTCTCCACCATTGGGATCGGCCTTCCGGACAGGCTGGGCTTGAATACGTATGATGATGCCTACATGAGATTGAAGAAGATAGCAATTGTGGACCCGCTGACAAAGGGACGCGGCTACGACGATTACTATCTCATCGCGCTGTTCGACATAAGGATTGCCATCAATGCAAGAGGCAGTAACGGGAGAGGCTGGCGCATGTTGGCCACGGCAGATTTGTACCCCTACACGCTCGAAGACGCCGTGCACCATCTAGGCCGCATCTTCGCGGTGACAAGCCAGGGGACTTGTTTCATCTGGTTGCCATCCTATGGTACGGGAGATTACAAACGGAATGCACAAACCATCATTTGCATCCCTAACGGTACTCCATTATTTTGCAGGGACCAGTCATCCCTCGATCAAAATAAGATCGTCGATCCTGGATGTGCATTTGTATCCGCGATTCGGTCTAACCTGGAACCTTGTAGCTGACTTTGGCATATTGGAATCAACTATCTTAGCAGTCGTTACCCATGGTACCACTGATGTGCAACATGGTCACACAATCTACCACGATCGGACCGCCACCATCTACCCAGGTATTCCATTTAGTATTATACTTTTTAACCCTCTCGCCTTCTCTTTCATTGTTGTACTACTTACTAGTACTAGTAGGAGTACTTTTACCTTGGAGGACGCGTATAGCTAGATATGCCCTTGAAGACTTGAACTCACTAGCTGCCACCATTTTTGTTTTTCCATGTCTTACTATCTCATCCAAGTAGCCAAGAGTGGTTATATATAATAAGCCGGTTATTTTATTTCCTCTATATCAGAGTACTACTATTTGCTGCACAGCATTATTGACCGCCATATTTGAGCACAACATTATTATGCATGGACCTTGACTATGTACGTCACCATGTGTCCAGATCTGAGATGCCGCGTGTACTAGATGAACGGCGCCGAGTTCGACCCCCCCGTGATGCTACATGGGTGCCGAGGAACACTCTTGGAGAGTACTCGCTTTTCATTGGGGACAGCTACCCCATTGTGAAGGGGATGGCACCTTCCATGCATGACACCGAAGGCCTGCCATTCATGAAGCATGGTTGTGTCTTCAGTGCGCACAGCCGGATGTACGACATGCTCGGACACACTATCCCTGATTTATTCTGCTTCAGCTTGGATGAGTTTCCATCGTGTGGAACCGGACTAGAAAGCTGCGACAATGATTCCCGTTGCCCACCGCTATGGATCGTGCCATCCATGAAGAACACCTGGGACTGGAACCTGGAGGAGGACATGTAGCCCATCTATAATGTGTAAGTGGAGTATGGTAAATTGTGAACGGTAGCACTGTGAATATATGTAGACTAGTCGTGCACAAATTTATCACATGAATTGGAGATGAACTTGTGTGGCATACTAGCATTTTTCCTTTAGAATTTATTACTAGTAAATGTGTTATGTGTACGTGCAACTTGTGTGGTTGATGCACGGGCTCCAACATGCTCTTTGAGAAAAAAGGTGGCACGGTTTTGGATATAGATGACGTGGCAGCATCATACAGTAGCATCGTTCGCTATAGTTGTAGTATACTCCTACTAGAACGACAACTCCTGTAAAACCTTGCGCTTGGATCTTTGCCTCTTCGGGAGGTTCAATAGTTCGTACTCGTGTGAACCTTGCACTTGGCTCTTCGCCTCTTCGGAAGGTCCAACAATGATGATACCACAGTACAATATGCTTCTAGCAATCTGGCACTGATTAAACTGCTGCATGTCCACCGCGAGGGCGAGGGCGAGGGAGAGGGAGAGGGCGCTGCAGTCAAAACCATGTCCTCGTCTTGTGACCCACCGCGCGCGTTCGTGAGGGAGAGGCGTACAGTATGCAAGCCTCTCCTCATTCGGCAAGTTGACAGGACACAACAAAGCAGAACTAGTTTTGCGGTGATTATACGATCACTAGCTCATGGTAGAGCACCGTATTGCACCCTATTGACCGGCCACATTGTCGATGTGGCACTTCGTTGGCTGGTTAAATTGTTACATGGTTTCTGGGTCCCACCTGTCAGTTGGTAGAGCAAAGAAATTAGTTAAACAAGGCGTAAAGAAGTCCAACCCTTTCTCACGAACCATCCTGGTTGTGTATGTGAGTGCATGCACGTGTACTCCCTCGTTCTTCCAACAAAGAGTGTACGTTGGCTAAAAAACAAGGAGTGTACATCTACATTTCCAATGCATTTAGCTTTTAATGTAAATCGATATTGATTGACTAATGCACCAACTCGTGCTCTGGCTATAGGCTACATGTCTGACCTTAATTACAGCATGCAAAAACCTTCATTTGATCTTCCTCTCTCAATGGTCACATGCACACATAAGTCTGCTACTTTTGGGCATTAATTTTTCCCTGGTCAATGTGTAAATCTCTAAATGTACAGTCTTTCACGGACGTAGGGAGTAGGTTGAGCACTTGAGCGTGAGCGTGTGTGTTGCGTCATGTGCTGTGTGCCGCATGGGTGCATGAGTGTTGTGTGCGTCCATGTGTACATGTGAGTGTTGCATGTTGCATGCATGCATGCATGAGGCTTTTACTCCCTTCCATTAACATGTTCATATTTCAAGCTTCCTTTGTTCCCTCCATATGGTGATATTCCCTCTGTTCCCAAATACGGAGTAAAAGCCTCCCTCTGTTCCCAAATACGGAGTATTTGTCTTTCTAGAGATTTCAACAAGTGACTACGTATGGAGCAAAATGAGTGAATCTACACTCTAAAATATGTCTACATACATCCGTATGTTGTATTCCATTTGAATGTCTAAAAAGACTATATTTAGGAATGGAGGGAGTAGCAAATAAACATTAAATTCTCTTGTTTTCCCTCCTTGGTCACGGTGCACAACCAAAGATGACTTATTCACCTGGATGGAGGGAGTAGATGGTCAAATTTGACACAAAATTAATGCATTGGTAAACATAATTTTTTGAGGAAAACGAGTGCATTAATTGAGTGTTTTGCAAACTACAAAAATTATTCAACCAGTCATCATCTACCTTGGTTGATGAGATTTTTGAATTGAGCCCTATAAACCGGAAAGGAGATAGTACTAGTACTCCTACATTATTGGCGTCGGGTGCCATGGCCAATGTTTCATCTTGTTAGACAGGATGAGCGTACAGGCATAGGGATACTGTAGATACCAAGTCTTCGCGACCCATCTCGATCAGAGAGAACTATTCAACTAGTCTTCATAGTGAAGTGACAATACACATTGCAGCAGATGGGACACTTAATTAATAAGCTGGACCAGCGTGTTGGTGTTACTAAATAAGCCTTACCCAGTACTGCCATCATGTTTGCCAGTGGAGCATGCTTCCGCAAATATGCCTACGTACCTCTCTCCTCCATTAACCGACATATGGGCCCTCTTGAGGTAGACCCACTTGTCATCGGCGTAACTATTTAAACTCTGAAGGACGGTATATCCTGGTAGTAGTAGTAGAATTGAGATTTAATGCACTTTCTTCCCCGTCTTTCACTCTTCTTCCTCCTCTCTTCCCCATCGACGGACGGACACCATTTCCCCCCGCTCACTGCTCGCGCGCCCGTGCCATCTGCCTTGGTAGCACGCATGTACCATATCCCCCCGCTCACTGCTCGGCCACACACGCTATCTTCTTTGCTCTCCCGTTGAATCCACTTTCCCGCTGGCTCGCAGGCACCGAAAACCCCAATCACTCAGCGCCCTAAAAAACCCTATGGCAGAACCGACTAACACGTAGACCGCGATTGGAATTCCCTCCCCGATGTTCTCTTGGAGCAGATCTGTAATCGTATGGACCTGCTCAGCACCGTCCGTCTGGCCACACGCTCAGTGTCTTTGTACCGTCTACTCATCTGCAACCGGCCGACTCTTTTCAAGACACCATGCTTGCTGATGCCCGATCCTCGCAGGTGGCCCGGACACCGACTTGACGATCCTACGGAGGTTGCCGTGGTGCCCCTCGACATGCTACCACTCCCCGCCCACCTGTCTGATACATCTCCAACGTATCTATAATTTTTGATTGCTCCATGCTATATTATCTACTGTTTTGGACATTATTGGGCTTTATTATCCACTTTTATATTATTTTTGGGACTAACCTATTAACCGGAGGTCCAGCCTAGAATTGCTGTTTTTTGCCTGTTTTAGGGTTTCGAAGAAAAGGAATATCAAACGGAGTCCAAACGGAATGAAACCTTCAGAAACATGATTTTCTCAACGAATAAGACCAGAGAGACTTGGACCCTACGTCAAGAAAAGAATCAGGAGGCCACAAGGTAGGGGGCGCGCCTGCCTACCCTAGGCGCGCCCTCCACCCTCAAGGGCCCCCTGTTGCTCCACGGATGTACTCCTTCCTCCTATATATATCCACGTACCCCCAAATGATCAGATACAGAGCCAAAACCCTAAATCCACCGCCGTAACTTTCTGTATCCACGAGATTCCATCTTGGGGCCTGTTCCGGAGCTCCGCCGGAGGGGGCATCGATCACGGAGGGCTTCTACATCAACACCATAGCCTCTTCGATGAAGTGTGAGTAGTTTACCTCAGACCTACGGGTCCATATTTAGTAGCTAGATGGCTTCTTATCTCTTTTTGGATCTCAATACAATGTTCTCCCCCTCTCTTGTGGAGAACTATTCGATGTAATCTTCTTTTTGTGGTGTGTTTGTTGAGATCGATGAATTGTGGGTTTATGATCAAGTCTATAATAATATTTGAATCTTCTCCGAATTCTTTTATGTATGATTGGTTATCTTTGCAAGTCTCTTCGAATTATCAGTTTGGTTTGGCCTACTAGATTGATCTTTCTTGCAATGGGAGAAGTGCTTAGCTTTAGGTTCAATCTTGCGGTGTCCTTTCCCGGTGACAGTAAGGGCAGCAAGGCACGTATTGTATTGTTGCCATCGAGGATAACAAGATGGGGTTTTCTTCATATTGCATGAGTCTATCTCTCTACATCATGTCATCATGCTTAAGGTGTTACTCTGCTTTAAACTTAATACTCTAGATGCATGCTGGATAGCGGTCGATGAGTGGAGTAATAGTAGTAGATGCAGGCAGGAGTCGGTCTACTTGTCTCGGACGTGATGCCTATATACATGATCATACCTAGATATTCTCATAACTATGCTCAATTCTGTCAATTTCTCAACAGTAATTTGTTCACCCCCCCGTAGAATACTTATGCTCTCGAGAGAAGCCACTAGTGAAACCTATGCCCCCCAGGTCTATCTTTATCATATTGATCTCCTACTATTTAGGTATTTACTTTGCTATTTACTTTGCCTTTATTTTACGTTGCATCTTTATCATAAAAATACCAAAAATATTATCTTATCACATCTATCAGATCTCACTCTCGTAAGTGGCCTTATAGGGATTGACAACCCCAATTTGCGTTGGTTGCGAGGATTTATTTGTTTTGTGCAGGTATGAGGGACTCGCGCGTAGCCTCCTACTGGATTGATACCTTGCTTCTCAAAAACTGAGGGAAATACTTACGCTACTTTGCTGCATCATCCCTTCCTCTTCGGGGAAAAGCAAAGCAGTGCTCAAGAGGTAGCAAGAAGGATTTCTGGCGCCGTTGCCGGGGAGGTCTACGCAAAAGTCAACATACCAAGTACCCATCACATACCCTTATCTCCCGCATTACATTATTTGCCATTTGCCTCTCGTTTTCCTCTCCCCCACTTCACCCTTGCCATTTTATTCGCCCTCTCTCTCTATCCTTCCTCCCTCTCTTTCTCCATTTTCCTCTTTTTGCCCGCTTGCTTTTTGTTTGCTTGTGTGTTAGTTTGCTTGCTTGTCACAATGGCTCAACATAATACTAAATTTTGTGACTTCACCAATACCAACAATAATGATTTTATTAGCACTCCGAATGCTCCTCTTACCGATGCTGAATCTTGTGAAATTAATATTGCTTTGCTGAATCTTGTCATGAAAGATCTGTTCTCCGGCCTTCCTAGTGAAGATGTCGCTACCCATCTAAATAGCTTCATTGATTTGTGTGACATGCGAAAGAAGAAAGATGTGGATAATGATATTGTTAAATTGAAGCTATTTCCTTTTTCTCTTAGAGATCGTGCTAAAGCTTGGTTTTCGTCTTTGCCTAAAAATAGTATTGATTCATGGAACAAGTGCAAAGATGCTTTTATCTCTAAGTAATTTCCTCCCACTAAGATCATCTCTCTTAGAAATGATATTATGAATTTTAAGCAACTTGATCATGAACATGTTGCACAAGCTTGGGAGAGAATGAAACTAATGATACGTAATTGCCCTACTCATGGTTTAAATTTGTGGATGATTATACAAAATTTTTATGCCGGATTGAATTTTGCTTCTAGAAATCTTTTAGATTCGGCCGCGGGAGGCACTTTTATGGAAATCACTTTAGGAGAAGCTACTAAACTCCTAGATAATATTATGGTTAACTATTCTCAATGGCATACTGAAAGATCTACTAATAGAAAGGTGCGTGCGATAGAAGAAATTAATGTTTTGAGTGGAAAGATGGATGAACTTATGAAATTATTTGCTAATAAGAGTGTTTCTTCTGATCCTAATGATATGCCCTTGTCTACTTTGATTGAGAATAATAATGAATCTATGTATGTGAATTTTTTTGGTAGGAACAATTTTGGTAACAACACGTATAGAGGAAATTTCAACTCTAAGCCTTATCCTAGTAATCCCTATAATAATTATGGTAATTCCTACAACAATTCTTATGGAAATTATAATAAGATGCCCTCTGATTTTGAATCTAATATTAAAGAATTTATTACTTCCCAAAAGAATTTTAATGCTATGATTGAAGAAAAATTGCTTAAGATTGATGATTTGGCTAGGAACATTGATAGAATTGCTCTTGATGTTGATTCTTTGAAACTTAGATCTATTCCACCTAAGCATGATGTCAATGAGTCTCTCAAAGCCATGAGAATCTCCATTGATGAGTGCAAAGAAAGAACCCCAAGGATGCGTGCTAAGAAAGATGCCTTTATAAGAGCGTGTTCTTCTAGTTCCTATGAAAATAATGATGAAGATCTAAAAGTTATTGATATGTCCCCTATTAAATCTTGTTGTTTTACAATATGAATCTTGATAATGATGGGACTGAATATGATCCACCTTTACCTACAAGGCGTTCCAATAATTCGGAATTTGTTGGTCTTGATGCTAAAATTGATAAAAGTGGGATTGAAGAAATTAAAACCCTAGATGTTGCTAAACCCACTATTATGGATTTCAAGGAATTTAACTATGAAAATTGCTCTTTGATTGATTGTATTTCCTTGTTACAATCCATGCTAAATTCTCCTCATGCTTACAGTCAAAATAAAGCATTTACTAAACATATCGTTGATGCCTTGATGCAATCTTATGAATAAAAACTTGAATTGGAAGTTTCTATCACTAGAAAACTTTATGATGAGTGGGAACCAACTATGTAACACCCTCGATGCGGCTATATCTCCCACGTGTTGGAGCACGACTTAGAGGCATAACCGCATTGAAGGCAATGTCGCAAGAGGGGTAATCATTACACATCCCATGTACTGAATAAGAAAGAGATACATGGTTGGCTTACAATCTCCCCTTCACACAATACATGAATAAAGCATTACAATCATCCAGGTACAAGCAAGGTCCGACTACGGAACCAAAATAAAAGAAGACTACCCCTAAGGCTATAGATCCCCGATCGCCCCAACTAGGCTCCACTACCGATCGACAGATAAACGAAACAACACACGAACAAGATCTTCATCGAGCTCCTCGTTGAGCTCGGTTGCATCACCTGCACGGTATCATCAGCACCTGCAAACTGGTTTTGGAAGTAATCTATGAGTCACGGGGACTCAGCAATCTCACACCCTCGCGATCAAGACTATTTAAGCTTATGGGTAAGGAAAAGGTATGAGGTGGAGCTGCAGCAAGCACTAGCATATATGGTGGCTAACATACGCAAAAGAGAGCAAGAAGAGAAGGCAAAGGCACGATCGAGAAACTATGATCAAGAAGTGATCCTAGAACAACCTACGTTCAAGCATAACTCCAACACCGTGTTCACTTCCCGGACTCCGCCGAGAAGAGACCATCACGGCTACACACGCGGTTGATGCGTTTTAGTTAAGTTTAGTTTCAGGTTTTCTACAACCGGACATTAACAAATTCCCATCTGCCTATAACGCGGGCACGGCTTTCGAAAGTTCAAATCCCTGTAGGGGTGTCCCATCACAAGCCCTCACGGTCAACGAAGGATATTCCTTCTCCCAAGAAGACCCGATCAGGCTCGGAATCCCGGTTACAAGACATTTCGACAATGGTAAAACAAGACCAGCAAACCACCCAGATGTGCCGACAAATCCCGATAGGAGATGCACATATCTCGTTCTCAGGGCACACCGGATGAGTCAGACGTCGGGTAGGCCAGCCCAGAGTTGCCCCTGGTGGCACCGGACATCGCTCAGGTTGGACCAAGGCTTAAAGAAGCACTGGCCCGGGGGGGTTAAAATAAAGATGACCCTTGGGTTGGCCGACCCAAGGGAAAGAAAAGGCTAGGTGGCAAATGGTAAAACCAATGTTGGGCCTTGCTGGAGGAGTTTTATTCAAGGCGAACTGTCAAGGGGTTCCCATTATAACCCAACCGTGTAAGGAACGCGAAATCAAGGAACATAACACCGGTATGACGGAAACTAGGGCGGCAAGAGTGAAAAAAAAAACACCAGGCATAAGGCCGAGCCTTCCACCCTTTACCAAGTATATAGATGCATTATTTAAATAAGAGATAATGTGATATCCCAACAATAATCATGTTCCAACATGGAACAAACTCCAATCTTCACCTGCAACTAGCAACGCTATAAGAGGGGCTGAGCAAAGCAGTAACATAGCCAAACAACGGTTTGCTATGACAAGGTGGGTTAGAGGTTTGACATGGAAATATGGGACACATGATAAGCAAGTGGTAGGTATCGCAGCAAAGGCATAGCAAAAGAGCGAGCATCTAGCAAACAAAGATAGAAGTGATTTCGAGGGTATGGTCATCTTGCCTGAGATCCTGCAAGGAAGAAGAACGAGTCCATGAAGAAGACAAACGGACTTAGTTGAACGGATCCTCACAAACGCGACGTTGTCGGAACCAACCCAAAGAAGCAACATCGAAAAGAAGCAAACCACATAGTAAACAACCATCACATAATCATGGCATGATGCACAACCAAGTATGATGCATGTCCGGTTTACTGAGGCATGGCATGGCAAAGTGCAACAAACAACACTACAAATTAAGTGGAGCTCAATATGTAACGAGTTGCATATTGACACAACACCACATCAATTATTTAGTTCTCTCTCGTTTATGTACCCAACAATATTAAATGTTAGTTAGCATGGCAAAAGGTGTAGCATATGAAAACTACCTAACTAGGCAAGATTAAATGAGGCCGGAACAACAAACAACAAGTCCGGAAATTCCTCATGTGCATATTTTAGGTTTTGGTACTGTTCTGCCCTAAACCATATTTTAGGGTTGTTAAACATGCAAAGCAAGGTTACCATGATAAACTATGCATTTTTTTACCCCAATTACATATAAATATTATTTAAAACCGAGCTATGGTTAATTAGTTATGAATTAAATCATTTTAACATGACATAGGGGCAAATTTAAACAAACAACATTTTAAACATGGATGAAAATTTCATATTATGAAACTAGATGAAATTCTAAACATTTTTCATATATAAAGTTTTTACATGTGATGCTTAGTTTGTGAGTTAAGATATGTATGAAGTCTAGGGGCTTTTCTGCAAAACAAGCAGCATCTGGATAATAGCAAAATTCGCAGGTCCAGGGAATAAACATAGTGGACCGAAACTAGTGCAAGATGGGCCAACAGAGAGGAGGGGCTGAGGGAGCTGCTCACATGGGCCTTCGCCCGGTTCGGTGGAGGAGGCCCAAGAGGGGCGCGGGGCAGGTTGGAGAAGGCCGGGCCTTGGCGCTGGAGTGGCCGCCTGGGCAGCGACACGGTCAATGCGAGCGAGGCGCTTGATCTAGTCAGGGGAAATAGAGGCCGGCGACGCCGTGGACTTGGCGCTGGGCAAAGCAGAAAGAGGACCCCCGGTTCAGGCGAAGCAGGGTCAGCGGCGGCGGGGTGCTCTCCAGCGAGGGCGCAACTTGGGGAGGCGGAGAGGACGGTCGGCGAGAGGCGCAAGCTTCAGTTCCAACGACAACGCAGATGAGGCAGAGGAGGTCGACGCGGGATCGTGGTCGACGTGGACGAGCGTACTGGCTCGATGCAGAGGAAGACAACCAGGACCAGGTTAAGGGAACGGCAGCTTGCTAGGACTTGGGTGGCTCGAGTCGACGGAGCAAGCAACAGGCACGGCGGCGCTGAGGTCTCCGGTGGCACAGGGGCGCCGAGGCATTGAGCGACGAGCTACTCCTGCTCGATGCTGATAGCGGCAACCAGGGGCGCGAAGGAGGCCGGCGAGACGGGGATGAATGCCCGGGTACAGAGGTCATGAGGTCGTCGGAGCTTGGCGTGGATCTGGACGACGAGGGCAGCGCGGGACTTGACGAAGGAGCTGAAGTAGATCGGACGGCGGCAGCAAGATGCTTGGAGCTCCATGGCCATGGCAAGGCCTCTGGTCACCTGAGAGGGAGAGAGATCGGGGCATGGGAGAGTAAGATCGGGGAAGGAAGGCAGGGAGGCGACGGGGAGCTGCAGCATGACATGGTGCTCCGGTCGGCGAGGTCGAGGGAGGCAGAGGCGGCAAGGAGGGGAGGTGCTGCGGGACAACGGCGGGGCTGAGCAGAGGAGCTCGACGGGGCTGGATCGATGGGTGTATCGGGGAAGGTGGTTGGCTGCGGGGTTTCCATGATTGATGGGTTGGATCAATGGAATCGGCTGGTTGTGGTTGGCCCGATCTGGAAAACATGGAGGGAGGTGGCAGCTTCGGTTGGTGGAATTGGATCCGGAGGGGTCCCGAGGTGGATGGCGGCGGCTCGACGGGACAAGTCCCTATATTTTAGGGTTTGTCCAAAATAGACTAGGAGTGGAGTATATGTACATCACAGATTAGGTTAGGGGCTACTTCGTCCCACCGATCGCAATCGGACGATCGCGAATAAATAGCTAGGGAGTCCAATTAACAAAACGGAGATGCTTTGTAGATGTCTGGGGATGATCCGGATCCAACGGCGATGATTGTCCGGGTCGGGTCTGGGAGAGCTTTCTGTCGGCGTTCTGGGAACGGGGGTCCCCAGACATACCTGCCTGCGGCCTGCGGCGTGGCTCAAAGGGGGCCCAGCACGGCCCATCTTCACCAACACAAGACTCAAGACCCTCGCGAGGGGCCAAGCCTCACAGGGCGGACGACGTGGAGCTTCCTCAGGCGCGGCCTCGTCAGGCTGGCTCACGAGGAGGCGGAGAAATCAAGGTGGGGTACCTCGCGAGGTGCCCTTGACGCAAGCCATGACGACTCAGGGCGCCAGGCGGGTGCCAGCCCGCGCAGCGTCCTCCTTTCCTCTTTGGTGCAAAGGGAGCAAGCGCAGCCGCGGAGTACCAAGGCATCAGGCAAAGGTTGCCATTTCGATGCAATGAGACCAAGACCAGGAGGACTACGAGATAGAGGTCACCGTGGAGCCCAAGACGGCGTCATCACCAGAGCTTTGTGCAGGCGAAGACTACTTTTGTCAGGATAGCTGATACTTGTTGTCCCCCTTCAAATTAGCCCGCCTTTGTTGGCTCCCTTCCCGCTCAATATTTGGGAAGAGGACCAGGGCCTCTATAAATAGGACCAGCCGCCGATAGAGCAACGGGGTTGGAAAAAAGGAAGGGAAAGGCTCGATAGAGAGGTTGGAAGCATAGAGAGAGAGAGAGAGAAAGGGGGCTGAACTCCTCCCAGCAGTTCATTGCCCCAGCCAAGAGCAGACCCTCGCGAGGCTGTTCTTCCTTGTATTGTTCATCATCATCGGCCCCAAGTGGCAATCCACCTACCACACACTGGAGTAGGGTATTACACCACAACGGTGGCCCGAACCAGTATAAACCTTGGGTCTCTTGTGCAGTTCTTTCAGTAGTCTAGATCCTTGCGAGACGGAGAGGTAGACGACGTAATCTTTGCGCGCACCCTAGAGTTCGAACCTTAAGGGTCTGCCGGAACAAAAAATCCGACATTTGGCGCGCCAGGTAGGGGTGCGCCGGAATTCGTCTTCCACCGCTCCGTTCTCCTCCGACCATCACGCTCATGTCTGACGCTCGACGAGCCCGCGCGGAGCGCCGGGCCGCCCCCGAGCTCGTCCGCGCCGCAGGGGGCTCTCCTACGCCGTCCCATCGCGCTACACCAGCACCCTTGGTCATCGCGGCCCTCCTGGGCAGCTCGCAGGCGTCGCCCACAAGTCACCACGTCAAGTCGTTCGTCCGCCGGGTCAGCGCCGCTTCCACGCGGCAGGGGGCTCCCCTGGATCGGGCCGCGCCCGAGACCGGCCTGACCTTCAGCTCGGAGGACCACCCCTCCAACTCGGCCTGCTCGGGCGTGCTCCCCATGTTGTGCACCCCCACCATCTGCCAGGTGGCCGTCACCAGAACCCTCGTTGACGGCGGCGCGGGCCTCAGCGTGCTCTCGGTCGAGGCCTTCAACCTCCTCCGCATACCCCTGGAACGGCTGCAACCCAGCCGGTCCTTCTCGGGCGTTGGGGGCAAGTCGTCCAGTTCCTTGGGGCAGAACCGGCTCCCAGTGACCTTCGGCACCTACGACAAATTCCGCACAGAGCTGGTTGACTTCGACATCGCCCCCATCAGCCTCCCCTACAACGCCATCCTCGGCTACCCAGCGCTGGCCCAATTCATGGCCGCGACGCACCCGGCGTACAACCTCATGAAGATGCCCGCGAGCAGCGGTGTCCTCACTGTGCACGGAGACACCGGGGACGCGCTGCGGGCGCTCAAGCTCGCCTTCAAGACGGCGGCGTCGGCACAGCCCGCCGACTTGGAGACTCCTGGGCCCAAGGGGGCTGCACCCGCCAAGAAGAAGCAGTTGTTCACCCAAGACAAGGCAGAAACCAAGCAGATACCCGTCGATGAGGACGGATCCACCGACGCCACTTTCACCATAGGCGCCCACCTCAAACCCAAGCAGGAGGAGGCCCTGGTCGGGTTCCTGCGCGCAAACAAGAAGGTATTCGCTTGGGAGCCGGACCAGTTGGCAGGGATCCCCAGGAGTGTAATCGAGCATCACCTCAACGTGGGCCCCAACGTGCACCCTGTGAAGCAGAAGGCCAGGCGGCAGTCCACAGAAAAGCAGGCCTTCGTCGTCCAAGAGACCTGCAAATTAGAAGCCGCTGGGGTCATCCGCGAGGTCCGATACCCAGATTGGTTGGCCAACCCTGTCGTTGTGCCAAAGAAGGGAGGGAAGGAGCGTATGTGTGTCGACTTTTCACCAACCTCAACAAAGCATGCCCGCAACATCCGTTCCCGCTCCCCTGCATCGACCAGATCGTCGATTCCACTGCGGAATGCGACCTGTTATGCTTCCTGGATGCCTTCTCCGGGTATCACCAGATCAAGATGGTGGTAGAAGACGTCGAGAAGACAGCCTTCCTAACCCCATGTGGGGTATACTCCTACACGTGCATGCCATTCGGGCTGCGTAACGCGGGGGCGACCTTTCAGCGGCTGATGCACATCACCTTGGGCCCGCAGCTCGGTAAGAATGTTGAAGCTTACGTCGATGACATTGTGGTAAAGTCTCGGGAGGCCGGGACCTTGATACAGGACTTGGAGGAAACCTTCGCGAGCCTCAACGCAGTGAACCTACAGCTCAACCCAGAGAAGTGTGTGTTCGGAGTCCCCTCGGGCAAGCTCTTGGGTTTCCTCATGTCCCACCGAGGCATCAAGGCTAACCCAGAGAAGGTCAAGGCGGTAGAAGACATGAGCCCGCCAAAGACCCTCAGAGAAATGCAGAAGCTCACGGGGCGCGTGACCGCGCTAGGGCGCTTCATCTCCAAGTTGGGAGAACGAGCCCTGCCCTTCTTCCAGCTAATGAAGAAAAAGGGGCCCTTCGAGTGGACTAAAGAGGCCAACAAGGCGTTCCAGGATCTCAAGAGATACCTGACCAGCCCACCGGTCATGGTGGCTCCGCGCCCTCAGGAGCCCCTGGTGCTTTACCTCGCCGCCACTCCCTACTCCGCCAGCGCAGCCTTGGTGGCAGTCAGAGAGGAGCGCCGAACCAAAACCACGGCAGCAGCCTGGGACAAGGCAGAACAGAGGCAAGGAAGGCCAACAGAAACCGCCACCGCGGCTGAGGAGGATCAGCCGCCGCAGAGGGGCGCACCAGAGATGGAAGAGGCCCCTCTTCCAGATGGCCAGTCTCAGGAGGCCTCATTGCCTCAAGAGGCACCACGGTCTCCGGAAGGAGCCACCAGCACTGACGCACTCCGCCTCGTTGAGCACCCAGTGTACTTCGTCAGCACAGTGCTGCGGGATGCAAGAGCACGGTACCCCATGCCTCCGAAACTCCTCTTCGCGCTACTAGTGGCTTCGTGCAAGCTACAGCACTATTTTCAGGGTCACCCCATCAAGGTCGTCTCGTCATACCCCCTGGAGAGAGTGATCAGGAGCCCTAATTCAGCTGGAAGGGTCGCTGAGTGGAACATAGAACTGCAAGCGTTTCAGCTCGAATTCAGCACGACCAGGGTCATCAAGGGAGCAGTGTTGGCGGATTTTGTGGCAGAGTGGACGGAAGAACCAGGCCTCAAGGCTGATGAGGATCGGTCCCTATCCCCGGGAAGCGAGGCGCCAGAAGGCTGGGTCATGTACTTCGATGGGGCGTTCTCCAGGAATGGCGCTGGAGCTGGGGCGGTGCTTATATCGCCCACACAGGACAAGCTCTATTATGCCGTGCAACTCTGCTTCCAGCAAGGCGAAAAGGTCTCCAACAACATAGCGGAGTATGAAGGTTTAATAGCGGGCTTGAAGGTCGCGGCCGCCCTAGGAGTGAAATGCCTCACCATCAAGGGCGATTCGCAGCTCCTTGTCAATTTCTCCAACAAGGTGTACGAGCCAAAGGATGAGCACATGGAAGCCTATCTTGCCGAAGTCCGCAGGATGGAGAAGCAATTCTAGGGGTTGGAGTTGTAGCATGTGCCCCGTGGCACCAATCAGGAGGCTGACGACATCGCCAAACGTGCGTCCAGACGGTTACCCCAGGAGCCTGGCGTTTTCGAGGAGCGGCTCTTCAAGCCCTCAGCCCTGCCGTCATTATCAAACACGGCTCAGCCCTGGGAGGAGCTCCCCCAACCACCTGCCTCGGGAGCTCCGACCTGTGGCCCGGCCTCAGGAGCGCGCCTGCTCCTGACGATGGAGCCTCAGGAGGGATGTTGGATCACGGAGCTCCGGAGCTACTTAACGCAAGGGACCTTGCCGGAGAAGGAGGAGGAAGCGGAGCGAGTGGCATGCCAGGCCACGGCATACTGCATCAAAGACGGAGAGCTCTACCAGAAGCGAGCAAATGGTGTATCCCTGCGCTGCATCTCCAGGGAGCAAGGGAAGGAACTACTGGAAGATATACACGGCGGGGACTGCGGACATCATTCATCATCGCGGACCCTCGTCGGTAAGGCGTTCCGCAGTGGGTTTTATTGGCCCACCGCGCTCAATGACGCCGTGGAACTAGTGAAAGCTTGTGAAGCCTGCCAGTTCCACGCCAAGCAGATCCACCAGCCAGCAGGAGGCTTGTAGACTATCCCCCTTTCGGGGCCATTCGCAGTCTGGGGGCTGGACATCTTGGGCCCGTTTCCTCGGGCGCCAGGGGGCTACCGCTACCTCTACGTTGCCGTGAACAAATTCACCAAGTGGGCTAAAGTAGAGGCTGTCCGCACCATTCCCGCGGGTTCCGCGATCAAGTTCGTCAAGGGCATCGTGAGCCGGTTCGGGGTGCCGAATCGCATCATCACGGACAACGGTTCGCAGTTCACCAGTAACCTCTTCAAAACATAATGTGCTATCCTTGGAACGCAGATATGCTACGCCTCAGTGGCGCACCCCCGAAGCAACGGCCAGGCCGAGCGAGCCAACGCGGAGGTCCTGAGGGGCCTCAAGACCAGGACGTTCAAGAAGAAGCTGGAGGCCTGTGGCAGAGGTTGGTACGACGGGCTTCAGTCCGTGCTGTGGTCCATCCGCACCACCGCAACCAAACCGACTGGAGAGACCCCGTTCTTCCTGGTCTACGGAGCGGAAGCGGTCCTCCCTCACGAGGTCAGACGTCGCTCCGCGCGGGTCCTGGCGTTCGACGAGGCGCAGCAGGACGCCATGTGGGGGATGGACCTCGTGCTGGGAGAGGAACGTCGCCGAGAAGCCGCGCTACGAGCGGCGAGGTACCAGCAAGCGTTGCGGCGATATCACTGCCGCAACATCCGTCACAGGACTCTCGAGGTAGGAGACCTCGTGCTCAGGCGGGTTCTCTCCTGGGAGGGACTGCACAAGCTCTCTCCCATGTGGGAGGGCCCGTTCAAGGTTGTTCATGTTTCCAGGCCCGGATCCGCGCGCTTGGAGACTTAGGAGGGAGTGCCGGTCCAGAATGCATGGAACATCCAGCACCTCCAGAGGTTCTACCCTTGAAAAGGCCCAGAGCCTGTGAAGCAAGGCGAGTGCCTGTGAAGCTATCGTGTTTTGGAAAAGGCCCTGAGCCTGTGAAGAAGGCGAACGCCTGTGAAGATCATCCTCTTTGGAAAAGGCCCAGAGCCTGTGAAGAAGGCGAACGCCTGTGAAGATCATCCTCTTTGGAAAAGGCCCAGAGCCTGTGAAGAAGGCGAATGCCTGTGAAGATCATCCTCTTTGGAAAAGGCCCAGAGCCTGTGAAGAAGGCGAACGCCTGTGAAGATCATCCTTTTTGGAAAAGGCTCGGAGCCTGTGAAGAAGGCGAATGCCTGTGAAGCTCGTTTCCCCTAAGAAGAAAGGCCCGGAGCCTATGAAGAAGGCCAACGCCTGTGAAGCTCGCCGCCCATGACACTCTCACGTAATAATGAGTGGGGTTGTACACGCCCCGGAGTCTGAGGAGCGCCGGCCTCAGGCCCTGGGGCTCCCTCCCACGCCCAGTGGCAGCACTTAGCTCCGCGCTGGTGAGAAGACGTCGAAGACTAGATTAGGTGCCGGACGCGGCTTTTTCATTTGCTTTCCGTAGTTGGCTTGTTTGTTCGCATTTGAAGTTTTATTGAAGTTGTTGCCATCTTTGGCTTGCGATTCTTCGGCTTTTCACTCTCCTGCCTCGATTTCTTTTGCGCCAGGCCTCGCGAGGGGGGGGGCAGTTGAGCGCCCTCGCGAGCGTTCCTATCCTAGTCATTCAAAGAGTTCGCGACCTGGGCCCCTTACAGGAGCACCCCTCCAGTCCGTGCCCCATGGGCACCGCGACACAAACAAAGGGCCTGGGTCGGTCGCCCCCCTCACGGCCGGGGTCGGGAGCTATCCACGCTCGGGCACATAGCCGGAAGGAACGGTAACGAAAGCAAAACGATGATTAACAGCGATAACCCAAACACGCCCCCGCGAGGCTCCGCAATATTGTCTTTGTTACGCAGGAAAAAGGGAAAAGGAAGAACAAATCCGGCGCGGCTCGCCTCACACCGGCCCGCGGGGAAGGCCCGAGCTGCCTCCGGAGCTCAGGCGGACTCCCTCTCATGCTTCACCAGGGTGCGGCGGCGTGCGGACACGTTGCCACCCCCCAAGCAGACACGACGACATGGAGGCTGATCGCGGCAACCGTTAGAGGAGTCGCCGCCTGAAGAAGAACCGGAGAAGCTTGAGGAACCCCGAACGCCGCCAGCCGCGCGAGCGCTGCTCCCTCCATCATCACCGGAGCTGGGTTCCCAGCCGCGGTCGTCACCCTCGGGGCAACACCCTGCGCGGCGACCATCTTCCCCGAACACCCTGATGTAGAGGGTGGCGTCGCCGTCGAACTTGAAGTGTAGGGTGCACCGATGGCTCAGGTTACGCACACGGGCAAATGTCTGCCAACCTCGGGCCAGGGACAGGCTCCCGGCCGCAGAGACCTCCAGGGAGACCCATGAGGCCCGGCTGCAGCAGCCGTCGGCCTGGAGCCAGAGGCCGCCCGGGGTGCCGTCCGGGAGCTCGCCGAGGAGGAAGCGAGGAAGCGGGAGCCGGGTGTTAGTCGGCTCCGCCAACCACACGACGAACTCCGGCAGTGCTTCGGCAGCACGAACGCGCGGCCTGGGGGGACGCGCAGCCGGAGCGCGCCCCCCGGCTGCAGCAATCCGCCCGTCGCCGTGCTGAAGATCGCCTCCACGGCCGCGGGGAGCCACCGTGGTGGCCACAGGATGCTTGCGAGGGCGCCCTTGGCCGCGCTTGGGTGGGGGAGAGGCGGGCTCAACCCAGCAAGCCTTCCCCTTCTTGGCGGCCGGGAACCTCCTCGACGGGGCCATGAAGAAAAAGGAGAAGCAAGGGGGGATGAACTGAAAGGGCGCGCTCCGGCCCGTACTTATGGCTGGCGATGGCCAACCAACGGCCCCCATGATCGCAGGTAATTATGACCCGCTTTGCATGCAGGGACTTGTCCAATCCGTGAAGTTGCCAAGGCGCCATGGGGAAGTGGAGATGCCCACGTCCAATCAACCGCCACGCGGCGCCCAAGGCCGTAGGCTGTTAGGGCCCGCGGCACTCCGCCCTTGCCCTTTCGCCTCTCAGCACGGCCAAGTCCGGACGCGCCATGGGCCCGGGGGCTACTGTCGGCGTTTTGGGAACGGGGGTCCCCAGACTTGCCTGCCTGCGGCCTGCGGCGTGGCTCAAAGGGGGCCCGGCACGGCCCATCTTCACCAACACAAGACTCAAGACCCTCGCGAGGGGCCAAGCCTCGCGGGGCGGATGATGTGGAGCTTCCTCAGGCGCGGCCTCGTCAGGCTGGCTCACGAGGAGGCGGAGAAATCAAGGCGGGGTACCTCGCGAGGTGCCCATGACGCAAGCCATGACGACTCAGGGCGCCAGGCGGGTGCCAGCCCGCGCAGCGTCCTCCTTTCCTCTTTGGTGCAAAGCGAGCAAGCGCAGCCGCGGAGTACCGAGGCATCAGGCAAAGGTTGCCATTTCGGTGCAACGAGACCAAGACCAGGAGGACTACGAGACGAAGGTCCCCGTGGAGCCCAAGACGGCGTCATCACCAGAGCTTTGTGCAGGCGAAGACTACTTTTGTCAGGATAGCTGATACTTGTTGTCCCCCTTCAAATTAGCCCGCCTTTGTTGGCTCCCTTCCCGCTCAATATTTGGGAAGAGGACCAGGGCCTCTATAAATAGGACCAGCCGCCCATAGAGCAACGGGGTTGGAAAAAAGGAAGGGAAAGGCTCGATAGAGAGGTTGGAAGCATAGAGAGAGAGAGAGAAAGGGGGCTGAACTCCTCCCAGTAGTTCATTGCCCCAGCCAAGAGCAAACCCTCGCGAGGCTGTTCTTCCTTGTATTGTTCACCATCATCAGCCCCAAGAGGCAATCCACCCACCACACACTGGAGTAGGGTATTACACCACAACGGTGGCCCGAACCAGTATAAACCTTGTGTCTCTTGTGCAGTTCTTTCAGTAGTCTAGATCCTTGCGAGACGGAGAGGTAGAAGACATAATCTTCGTGCGCACCCCAGAGTTCGAACCTTACGGGTCTGCCGGAACCCGAAATCTGACACTTTCGGACGCGCACGAGGGGTTCGATGCATTGTGCAAGGAGGGGTTTCTGGGCCTGGCGGTTGACAGCGGACTGTGCAGAAAGCTTTGGGCTGAGAGAAGAGAAGAGAGAGAGACCCGACGACTGTTTTCGGAGACCGAAAATGTCCGACGTTTGACCGACTATGATGTCACTATAGTTATCCGTTGGGCTATCAAACGAACTCCGAATGCGATGAAACTTGGCAGGCGGCCTACCTACAACATAACAGCACCACATGCCAACTTTCAAACCATTCCGAGAACATTTTTCAGCCATTTATAAAATAATATTTCGGACGTGCCGCGGCCGCGTGCAAGTGTGCTTGGACTCAGAACGGACAACAGAGAGAACGGGGGAACCCGGGCGGATGCAAGTTTTGAAAACATAATGATGCAATGCACATGATGACATCACAAGATGTAACACGCAAGCGAATGACATGGCAACGACAGTGAATGACTGGAAGACACCTGGCACATCGGTCTCGGGGCGTTACAAACTATTAAAATTAAAATTAAAGATCATGAATGCTATGCTTTATGTGATTTGGGTGCTAGTGTTTCCACGATTCCAAAGACTTTGTGTGATTTTTTAGGTTTCCGTGATTTTGATGATTGCTCTCTAAACTTGCACCTTGCAGCTTCCACTATTAAGAAACCTATGGGAAGAATTAATGATGTTCTTATTGTTGTAAATAGGAATTATGTGCCCGCAGATTTTATCGTTCTTGACATAGATTGCAATCCTTCATGTCCTATTATTCTTGGTAGACCTTTCCTTAGAACGATTGGTGCAATTATTGATATGAAGGAAGGAAATATTAGATTCCAATTTCCATTAAGGAAAGGCGTGTAACACTTTCCTATAAAGAAAATTAAATTACCTTATGAATCTATTATGAGAGCCACTTATGGATTGCCTACCAAAGATGGCAATACCTAGATCTATTCTTGCTTGTTATGCCTAGCTAGGGGCGTTAAACGATAGCGCTTGTTGGGAGGCAACCCAATTTTATTTTTATTCCTTGATTTTTGCTCCTGTTTATTAATAAATAATTTATCTAGCCTCTGTTTTGGTTGTGTTTTTTGTGTTTAATTAGTGTTTGTGCCAAGTAGAACCGTTGGGAAGACTTGGGGAAAGTCTTGTTGAACTTGCTGTAAAAAACAGAAACTTTAGCGCTCACGAGAACTGCTGTAATTTTTATTCGGAAGGTGCTATTTTGTTAATTCTTTTTGAAGATGATTAATAGATAAATTCCTCACGTCCAGAAATTTATTTTATAATTTTTGGGGTTCCAGATCTTGCTCTAGCTACAGATTACTACAGACTGTTCTGTTTTTGACAGATTCTGTTTCTCGTGTGTTGTTTGCTTATTTTGATGAATCTATGGCTAGTAAAATAGTTTATAAACCATAGAGAAGTTGGAATACAGTAGGTATAAAACCAATATAAATAAAGAATGAGTTCATTACAGTACCTTGAAGTGGTATTTTATTTTCTTTCGCTAACGGAGCTCACGAGATTTTCTACTTTAAGTTTTGTGTTGTGAAGTTTTCAAGTTTTGGGTAAAGATTTGATGGATTATGGAACAAGGAGTGGCAAGAGACTAAGCTTGGAGATGCCCATGGCATCCCCTATATAATCTAAGGATACGTAAAAGCCAAAGCTTGGGGATGCCCCGGAAGGCATCCCCTCTTTCGTCTACTTCTATCGGTAACTTTACTTGGAGCTATATTTTTATTCGCCACATGATATGTGTTTTGCTTGGAGCGTCTTGTATTATTTGAGTATTTATTTGTTAGTTTACCACAATCATCCTTGCTGTACACACCTTTTAAGAGAGCCATACATGATTGATAATTTTTTAGAATACTCTATGTGCTTCGCTTATATCTTTTGAGTTATATAATTTTTCTCTAGTACTTCACTTATATCTTTTAGAGCACGGTGGTGGATTTTTTTATAGAAACTATTGATATCTCATGCTTCACTTAGATTATTTTGAGAGTCTTAAATAGCATGGTTATTTGCTTAAAATGCTAATATGCTTGGTATACAAGATTAATAATAAAAACTTTCTTATGAGTGTGTTGAATATTATGATAAGTTTGATACTTGATAATTGTTTTGAGATATAAAGATGGTGATATTAAAGTTGTGCTAGTTGAGTAGTTGTGAATTTGAGAAGTACTTGTGTTGAAGTTTGTGATTCCCGTAGCATGCACGTATGGTGAACCATTACGTGATGAAGTCGGAGCATGATTTATTTTTTGATTGCCTTCCTTATGAGTGGCGGTCGGGGACGAGCGATGGTCTTTTCCTACCAATCTATCCCCCTAGGAGCATGCGTGTAATACTTTCCTTTGATAACTTGTAGATTTTTGCAATAAGTATATGAGTTCTTTATGACTAAAGTTGAGTCCATGGATTATACGCACTCTCACCCTTCCACCTTTACTAGCCTCTCTAATACCGCGCACCTTTCGCCGTTATCATACACCCACCATATACCTTCCTCAAAACAGCCACCATACCTACCTATTATGGCATTACCATAGCCATTCCGAGATATATTGCCATGCAACTTCACACCATTCCGTTTATTATGACACACTCCGTCATTGTCATATTGCTTAGCATGATCATGTAGTTGACATCGTATTTGTGGCAAAGCCACCATTCATAATTCTTTCATACATGTCACTCTTGATTCATTGCATATCCCGGTATACCGCCGGAGGCATTCATATAGAGTCGTATTTTGTTCTAAGTATCGAGTTCTAATTGTTGAGTTGTAAGAAAAATAAAAGTGTGATGATCATCATTATTAGAGCATTGTCCCAGTGAGGAAAGGATGATGCAGACTATGATTCCCCCACAAGTCGGGATGAGACTCCGGACGAAAAATAAAAAAAGAAAAAGAAAAGAGGCCATATAAATAAAAGATAAAAGTCCCAAATAAAAAAAGAAAAAGAAAAAAAATGAGACAAAAAGAGAGAAGGGACAATGTTACTATCCTTTTACCACACTTGTGCTTCAAAATAGCGCCATCATCTTCATAGTAGAGAGTCTCTCATGTTATCACTTTCATATACTAGTGGGAATCTTTCATTATAAAACTTGGCTTGTATATTCCAATGATGGGCTTCCTCAAAATGCCCTAGGTCTTCATGAGCAAGCAAGTTGGATGCACACCCACTTAGTTTCTTTTTGAGCTTTCATATACTTATAGCTCTAGTGCATCCGTTGCATGGCAATCCATGCTCACTCACATTGATATCTATTGATGGGCATCTCCATATCCCGTTGATATGCCTAGTTGATGTGAGACTATCTTCTCCCTTTTTGTCTTCTCCACAACCACCACTCTTTTCCACCTATAGTGCTATATCCATGGCTCATGCTCATGTATTGCGTGAAAATTGAAAAAGTTTCGAGAATGTCGAAAGTATGAAACAATTGCTTGGCTTCTCATTGGGGTTGTGCATGATTTAAATATTTTGTGTGGTGAAGATAGAGCATAGCCAGACTATATGATTTTCTAGGGATAACTTTCTTTAGCCATGATATTTTGAGAAGACATAATTGCTTTGTTAGTATGCTTGAAGTATTATTATTTTTTAGGCCAATATGAACTTTTGTCTTGATTCTTTCGGATCTAAATATTCATACCACAATTAAGAAGAATTACATTAAAATTATGGCAAGTAGCACTCCCCATCAAAAATTCTGTTTTTATCATTTACCTACTCGAGGATGAGCAGGAATTAAGCTTGGGGATGCTTGATACGTCTCCAACGTATCTATAATTTTTGATTGCTCCATGCTATATTATCTACTGTTTTGGACATTATTGGGTTTTATTATCCACTTTTATATTATTTTTGGAACTGACCTATTAACCGGAGGCCCAGCCCAGAATTGCTGTTTTTTGCCTGTTTTAGGGTTTTGAAGAAAAGGAATATCAAACGGAGTCCAAACGGAATGAAACCTTCGGGAACGTGATTTTCTCAATGAATAAGACCAGAGAGACTTGGACCCTACGTGAAGAAAAGAAACAGGAGGCCACGAGGTAGGGGGCGCACCTGCCTACCCTAGGCGCATCCTCCACCCACATGGGCCCCTTGTTGCTCCACCGACGTACTCCTTCCTCCTATATATATATCCACGTACCCCCAAACAATCAGATACGGAGCCAAAACCCTAATTCCACTTCCATAACTTTCTGTATCCAGGAGATCCCATCTTGGGGCCTGTTCCGGAGCTCCGCCGGAGGGGCATCGATCACGGAAGGCTTCTACATGAACACCATAGCCTCTCCGATGAAGTGTGAGTAGTTTACCTCAGACCTATGGGTCCATAGTTAGTAGCTAGATGGCTTCTTCTCTCGTTTTGGATCTCAATACAATGTTCTCCCCCTCTCTTGTGGAGAACTATTCGATGTAATCTTCTTTTTGCGGTGTGTTTGTTGAGATCGATGAATTGTGGGTTTATGATCAAGTCTATCTATGAATAATATTTGAATCTTCTCTGAATTCTTTTATGTATGATTGGTTATCTTTGCAAGTCTCTTCGAATTATCAGTTTGGTTTGGCCTACTAGATTGATCTTTCTTGCAATGGGAGAAGTGCTTAGCTTTGGGTTCAATCTTGCGGTGTCCTTTCTCGGTGACAGTAAGGGCATCAAGGCATGTATTGTATTGTTGCCATCGAGGATTACAAGATGGGGTTTTCTTCATATTGCATGAGTCTATCCCTCTACATATGTCATCTTGCTTAAGGCATTACTCTGTTTTTAACTTAATACTCTAGATGCATGCTGGAGAGCGGTCGATGAGTGGAGTAATAGTAGTAGATGCAGGCAGGAGTCGATCTGCTTGTCTCGGACGTGATGCCTATAAACATGATCATACCTAGATATTCTCATAACTATGCTCAATTCTGTCAATTGCTCAACAGTAATTTGTTCACCCACCGTAGAATACTTATGCTCTCGAGAGAAGCCACTAGTGAAACCTATGGCCCCCGGGTCTATCTTTATCATATTGATCTACTACTACTTAGTTATTTACTTTGCTATTTCCTTTGCCTTTATTTTACTTTGCATCTTTATCATAAAAATACCAAAAATATTATCTTATCATATCTATCAGATCTCACTCTCGTAAGTGGCCTTATAGGGATTGACAACCCCTATTTGCGTTGGTTACGAGGATTTATTTGTTTTGTGCAGGTACGAGGGACTCGCGCGTAGCCTCCTGCTGGATTGATACCTTGGTTCTCAAAAATTGAGGGAAATACTTACGCTACTCTCGAGAGCATCATCCCTTCCTCTTCGGGGAAAACCAAAACAGTGATCAAGAGGTAGCACTGTCCTTCATGCGCGGCCACTATTGGGCGGGCATGAAGGCCAACTGGATCTTCCTCATCCACCAATCCGGTAGTCTGTGGCTTCTTGTGGATATATACACCCAGCGAGAGATCACCATTCCATCGTTGGATACTGCCGCCATCGAGCCTCGCAACCCGCCGGACACTCCTGCCTGCTACGCATGAGACGCGTAGAGCTTTTGGCTCGACCTCTGTTTGCTTAAAGGTGTAATCTGCAAAGTGCCCACACTATCAGAAGGCTACATGTATTACAAGCTCATTGCCTTGTTCAACATGGGATTAGTCTATCTGGAATCTAGTCTCCATACATGGTTATGGCTCATCATCAATCCTGTTAAGGAAACATTTCTGTCTGATGCTATAGTGCATGATGGCATCGTTTACGCCGTCGAGGCACATATTGGCTGCCTATACTGGTGGAATCTATCGCCGTGTAATTTTCCTATCTCATCTCATGTTTACCTTATGAATATGGCTCCCTGTTCATTGTTACAAATTTAGAATAGATAGTATGTCTATAACCACATCATTGCTATATTGTTCCTCTCATTTCCTATATTTTTATGACCACACAAGTTATTGTTAGAGTTGATATGAGAATAATTGGCATATAATGATTGTTAGAATAGATATTACGAGCATAACCTCATGAAGGCTATATGTCACTATCATTTCCAAGATTTTTATAACAACGCATGTTATTGCTTAGAGTTGATATGAGAATAGTAGTAAGTGCTATGGTGGAATATGAGTAGGCCATGTCATAGTTGTTTTCCTCTCATTGTTACATGATGTTTGAACCATGACATATTGCTAGAATATGAAAACCATTGGCTTATTTTTTTAACTTGGGGTATGATTATGACCACGACATTGCAATTCTCTGTCTATGATATGTGTCATTGTTATAATAATCTTAATCCCACACATACTTTGAACATGACTGGTTATTATGCAGCATACACAAATGCGCTGGCCTTCATGATTCCAGGACCTGGAATCATACCAGCTGATGGGTGGTGGTTTATCGCTCGTTCAGCTGACGGCGGTCATTTGATAATCATTCACACGTACCGAATTGACCAAACCATTACATCAAACCACATGCAGGACAATGCCTGGGGCATTCGTGACATTGATGTCTATGGCTGCTTCGTGTTTGAGAATGATCCAAGCTCCGTTGGGCCAGGTGTATTCAACTGGAGGCGGGTTTACAGCCTCGGCAACCACTCCATGTTCCCCGGGCTCAATTATCCGATCATCCAACCAATCATCCATCATATCACCGATGATGATTATCGTGCTATGCAACTTCCATTCGCCAGGGGGAACCGTGTTTACACATCATACCATGGGTTTCATGAATCACCATATCCAGAGATTTGTCGACACAGCTTGTTGCCAGGTAATCTTCAGGGTGTGAAAGGCATCAAGCTTCCATGCGATGGATGGCTTTTGCAAACCCGACATGCGGCGATGTGGTTCATGCCAACAGCAAATATGCACACCTTGATTCGTACTGATATATGGACTGAGCCATGTATCATGCTGCTGTAGCACGACCCTCTTTTGTTGGATATTATATACTGTTGTTAGTTTGATGCACTCCTCTGGTTTGAAGGTTATATACCTTTCTGGGATCAAGTGCATCCTAACTCACCTGCGTAGGATGTACTGATAATGATGGTGGAGATGCTGTGCAGAAGCCATATATATATATATATATATATATATATATATATCAATGAGGCTTCAAGTGTGTACTTGTTAGTTAAACCTAGGTTAAAATGTGACACTAAATACGACTAGTAAGTTGTACAGTAGTAGTACTAGTATACATCGGTTAAATTATTCATCATGTCCACACATTGAATTGATGTGACAACACGCTGCGCGTGAGGTGACACAAGTATCCCGGCGGCGTGTTCGGGTATTGTGGACTTCAGATTTGGAGTACCACTTATCTGTCGAAATCTTTCATCATTCACTTAAAACAGTCGATTGATCATACATTGAGTACCATATAACTAGAATTAACCGATGCAAGTCCAAGAAGGATTGGCCGGTGCTGCCGGCTGGCGTCAAGTTTGATCCCACGGAACAGGAGCTGATTGAGCACCTTGAGGCCAAAGTGAGTGCTGACAGCGCGAGATCTCACCCTCTCATCGATTCTTTCATACCAACCATCGACAGCGAGCATGGCATATGCTACACCCATCCTGAAAAACTTCCAGGTAAGACACCGATCGGCCGTCTACTTGCACAAACATATTCCTTTGTTTATAGCTCTATTTTTGTTTTTAGACGCAGACCTAGTGAAGCAATTACAATTTGTCAGTTAATAAAAAGTGAAACAAGTGACTGCAACGTGCCAAAGATGTTATGAAAATGCCAACTACGTACACTAAAACCTGTATTCGACAATACGGCAGGTGTCACACTGAGTGGCCTAAGCAAGGATTTCTTCCAGCGCAATTCTAGGGCATTAAAAAGGGGCACGTGGACACGTCGCAAGATACAGTCGGAGTGCGGCATGCACGTGATGTGGCATAAGACCGGCAATACCTTGCCGGTGATGGTCACCGGCTGGCAGACGGGTAGCAAAAAGGTTCTGGTGCTGCACACCAACAAGAACTTCGACCAGCAGAGGACCAACTGGGTGATGCACCAGTACCACCTCAGGGACCTGGAGCAAGATAAGGAGCGATAGCTGGTCCTCTGCAAGATTTTCTACCAGACGAACACTAGGGCCAGGAGTAAAAAGAGTTAGGTTGGTATTGGTACTTGTACTACTTTGTCATTCGCAAGTTGGTATTGTTGTTACGATCTTTCGGTATGAACTTGGAATTTGCTTCCAACCATCATGCCGAGGGTCAACGTGAACATAAAGCTGAATCATTTGTTTCGAAATGAATTTTCAGGCACCTGATTTTCATTTCCTGGGTAGCATAGGCACCTGCCATTCGAATTCCCAGTTCTCCAAATTTTTCGAAACAAGTGCATGCACTTATTATCACGATGAAAACAACAATATACCTGATGCATCCTAGTTATCAGTCTGTACTTGCAGAATTCTCTCGTTTATTGAGCATGTATATTGTTTTTTCAGGTCGAGCAAGTTTCAACTGGGCTGTAGACTGCCCAGGCTTGGTTTTGTTTTAACAGGCCCAGTCCATGATGGCAACAGGGCACAAAGATCCAGCAGGTATCTACTGGCCTCTAGCCTGCCAGCGTTAGTTATATTTTGTCTTACAACATCCGTAGGCAGTTTTTTTACTGAATCAAACACACATTCCAGTTCTATTTTCCTCTTGAAACGCCATGTCCTACTTCCATTTTCTAATCTCTACCTATAGTTTTACTAGTTCATATACATGTATCATTATATTGAAAGTACATAAAGTTCCCTTTTCATATTTACATCCTTATTTTTGTTGTTGTTTTCCCTCCCAGCGCTGATTTTTTTACCATTGGTTTTCCCTTAAACCAACTCAATTGTCCCACATCTTATTTTCTTACAAAAACAAAACAATTTTTTTGGCAAATCAATAAGTTCTTAAAAAATGTTTATCATTTCGGGATTACAATAGTTTGGACTCCACCGAAATATGCAAAATAATGTTGAACTCTTTGACCGTGGTCCTCGGCAGAAAATGGGTTGTAATAAATTACTTAAGAATTAGCAAATGGGCTGTAAATTATTGTAAAATAGCAAATGGGCTCTATGTTGTCTGCCACAGATTTGGAGGCTGACTTGTGAGCCTACTAAGTTCATGCGTACACAAGGTTTCTCAAAAAAAGAAACTTAGTCAACAATCAACTCTACTAGCGTCAGACCGTTAGATGTCAATCTAACGGCAATCGTGCTTCTTCAGTCTCTGATCTTCCTGCTCCAGCCGCCCAAACTAGCGCCGGCGGAACCGCCTGCTCCCACCTCCCGTGGCCGGCTGTGCTGCCGGGCAGGCCTCACCGCCCCACCATACATCCCTGGCATGTCTATCCCTCTACTCACCCACACCTCCTGTTATTTTCCGGCGACGGCTGCTGAACCAGTCAACCCTCATACTACCCACTGCATGGGCAGCCACTGCCGTGTCTTCCCCAACTCCGTTTCATCCCCTCCGTAGGCCTCGCCGTCGTCCACCGCCCTGGTGCGGCATGGTTAACGTGGTCAATGAACGGCATCCATCGGAAGTGGACTGTACATGGAGAGGCTGGCAGCTGGGTCCACGGCCGCACACAAGGAAATGCCTCATTACACGCAAAATAATGGTTCCTCCACCTGACATCTGGGACCCACCGGACGGGCCACCGTATTTCGCGAAAAAAATGTTCCCACCACTAACAGCTCGGACCCACCAGCTATATCTTCGCATGCAAGGAAGTGCTTCCTTATTACGCACAAAAGAAGAATACTCCCCCTGCTAGCTAGGACCCACCATATGCGAGGCTCACTTGTGGGCCTACTGATGTCTACTACACAACCTTGTTCTTGTAGATGTTGTTGGGCCTCCAAGTGCAGAGATTTGCAGGACAGTAGCAAATTTTCCTCAAATAACAAAGAGTCTCTTGTGTCGCCAACACACCCAATACAATGTTACATTGTATAGGTGCACTAGTTCGGTGAAGAGATGGTGATACAAGTGCAATATGGATGGTAGATATAGGTTTTTGTAATCTGAAAATATAAAAACAGCAAGGTAACTAATGATAAAAGTGAGTGAAAACGGTATTGCAATGCGTTGAAACAAGGCCTAGGGTTCATACTTTCACTAGGGCAAGTTCTCTCAACAATAATAACATAATTGGATCATATAACTATCCCTCAACATGCAACAAAGAGTCACTCCAAAGTCACTAATAGAGGAGAACAAACGAAGAGATTATGGTAGGGTACGAAACCACCTCAAAGTTATCCTTCTGACCGATCTATTCAAGAGTCCGTAGTAAAATAACATGAAGCTATTCTTTCCGTTCGATCTATCATAGAGTTCGTACTAGAATAACACCTTAAGATACAAATCAACCAAAACCCTAATGTCACCTAGATACTCCAATGTCACCTCAAGTATCCGTGGGTATGATTATACATATGCATCACACAATCTCAGATTCGTCTATTCAACCAACACAATGAACTTCAAAGAGCGCCCCAAAGTTTCTACCGGAGAGTCAAGACGAAAACGTGTGCCAACCCCTATGCATAAGTTCACGGAACTCGCAAGTTGATCACCAAAACATACATCAAGTGGATCACGTGATATCCCATAGTCTCCACAAATAAGCACATGCAAGACATACATCAAGTGTTCTCAAATACTTAAAGACTCAATCCGATAAGATAACTTCAAAGGGAAACTCAATCCATTACAAGAGAGTAGAGGGGCATAAACATCATAAGGTCCAACTATAATAGCAAAGCTCGCGATACATCAAGATCGTACCACCTCAAGAACACAAAAGAGAGATATCAAACACATTGCTACTGGTACATACCCTCAGCCCCGAGGGTGAACTATTCCCTCCTCGTCACGGAGAGCGCCAGGATGATGAAGATGGCCACCGGTGAGGGATCCCCCCCCTCCGGCAGGGTGCCGAAACGGGTCTAGATTAGTTTTCGGTGGCTACAGAGGACTGCGGTGGCGGAACTCCCGATCTATTCTGTTCCTCGATGTTTTTAGGGTATATGGACATATATAGGCGAAAGAAGCTGGTCAGGGGAGCCACGAGGGGCCCACGAGGGTGGGGGAGCCCCTAGGGGGGCAGGCGCGCCTCCCTACCTCGTGGCCACCTCGAAGCTTCCCTGACGTCTACTCCAAGTCTCCTGGATTGCTTCCATTCCAAAAAATAACTCTCCCGAAGGTTTCATTCCGTTTGGACATCGTTTGATATTCCTTTTCTTCGAAACACTAAAATAGGCAAGAAAACAGCAATTTCGGCTGGGCCTCCGGTTAATAGGTTAGTCCCAAAAATAATATAAAAGTTTATAATAAAGCCCATAAACATCCAAAACAGATAATATAATAGCATGGAACAACCAAAAATTGTCACATCCCTAGTTCTGGTATGACCTAGACCAGCTAGTCAGTTGTGCATCATGTTCAAATTCCATTTAAATTTGAAATGGGGATTGTGAAACCCTCAGAAATCATTTCTGGAAATAACCCAGATAAAAATTGCTCCAAAAAGGTCCAAGAAAATGTTCATGTTGCTCTCTGAAAATGTTGGTCAGAGGTAGAAATCAAACCAATATTTTTAGGAACTCATAAATATTTATTTTGGCCATTTGGAATTAATGCAATAATTAATTGCTTGGATATATATATGATATATATATAATATATGCCCAAAATTTATGCCAGTAGTTGAGGAGCTCTGGAATAATACCACTAGCCCCTGCAAAAATTGGCATAAGAAAATAAAATGGTTTAGTATTTTATTAAACCAAAAAAATGTCAGAAAAATAGAAAAGAAAAACAAAAATGGAAAAACCTACCTGGACCTTACCTGTGGCCAGCTCCTGTGCGGCCTGGCCCGGCCCAACTGGCCAAGCTAGTCATCCTCCTCCTTGCCAGGAGGAGGCGAAGGAGGGCACGGCGAGCGCGCGCATGCATGCCACGCTCCTGCCTGCCTGCCCCCCTTCCCCTCGGCGCTGTCCACCCCAGAGAGCTCCACCGAGCCCCCTGGCCTCTCCTCACTCTCTCCCGAGCTCTTTCCTCTCCTCTTCTCGTCTTCTCTCCCGCGCCCGAACGCCACCGCAGCACGTCGCCGTGAGCCACCGCGACCATCACCATCGCCCCGTCCCTTGCTGCTTTCCAGGAGCACCGCCGCCCTCGACTACGCCACCTCGTCAAGCTGGACGACGCCAGGAGCACTGCAGCGTCGCCACCGCGGTCATCCCCTTCGTCGGAGCCGCGGATCGCCGCCGCTAAATTCGTCGCTGACTGGTCCTCCCCGAGCTCACCGACGACGCCTTCGAGTTTGCTGTGAGCTCCCCTTCCCCCTCCCCCTAGCCCCGTAGCTCGAGCGCCCCCTAGCCATATCGGCCACCTTGGCCGAGAGCTCGGCTCCGCCGTTCATGCCGCCGCCGTGGCCATAGCTGCCACAGCTCGCAACCGAGCTCACCGCCGTTCTCGGTGCCCTCCCGCGTGTCGTTTGCACCCAACCGCAGCCCCCCTAGTGCCCCGTCGCGCCGAACCCGCCGTTCCCATAGCTCCGGCCGCCGCGGATGACCTCGCTGCGGTCGTCTTCGGCCACCCCTCCTCCTCCTACCTACCCCACTATATGCGGGAGAGCACGGGCTACGCCCCGTTGCTCCCAGCCGCTGCCCCCGTGCCCTGCAGCGTGGACGCCGCCGCGTCCAGAGGTCGCCGCCGACGACCCTAGCCGGCCTGACGTGCGGGCCCGGCCTGACAGGTGATTAGCTTAAGGCTAATCGCCGTTTAACTAATCCCTGACGCTGACAGTGGGCACAGGCGCCCTAATCCTTTAATTAGATTAGTTTAATAACCCCCTGTTAATAAACCGGTCACTGACGTGTGGACCCCACACGTCAGGTTTGACCTGGCAGCTCCGTTGACCTGTTGATGTAGGAATGACGCAATGCTGACGCAGTTATTCATTTTCTGGTTTAAAATTAAATCAGGAAATTCCAGAATATTTGCAAAACTTCAAAAATTCATAGAAATTCAACCGTAGCTCAGATTGAAATAATTTATATATGAAAAATTATCAGAAAAATTCAATCTATTCATCTGTACCTGTTTCATGCATGTCTAACCAACTTATACTTGCTGTATAGGTGAAAACATATAAATGGCATTAATAAAGATTTAATTTAGAGTTGCATTTGAACCTTGGGTTCAAATGGACCTCTTCCAAATAGAATGCTAAATGCATTAGCTCAAAGCACATCACATAGTCATGCCATGATCATGCATCATATTGTTGCATATGCTTGTGTTTGATTATCGACACCGTTCCTTCTCGATAGGTCCTGCTCCGGAGACCCTTCCAGAGTACCTGTCTGAGGAGCAGTGCCTTCCTTGTTGATCTACCAGGCAAGCAAACCCCCTTGTTCATTCCGATACAATCCTACTCTCTCGCTCCTGCTCTCATTTATTGCATTAGGACAACAACGATTCAACTGCTACTTTATGTTGTGGTAGTTGAACCCATTCCTCTGCATGACCTGTCATTGCCACAGTAAATAGTTAAAACCCACTAGCATGTGTAGGAGTTGATTGAGCCATGTTGTGTTCTTGCCATGCCATGCCTGCTATTGCTTAGAGTTGTGTCAGGTCTGATTCATCGGGAATGAATTGGAGTGGTACGATATGTTCTGGTGCTGAGAGTTAAGCGTGTGAACACGATTTGGTAAAGGTAGCGGTGAGAGGCCATGTAGGAGTACATGGTGGGTTGTCTCACTGGAACCGTCCTTAAGCACCGAGTTCCATGTATGTTGTCCAATGACTAGCTACTACCACACATTGGAATGCTTAAGTGCCCCTCTTGACTTATTAGCCAACTTGATCTCTCTCCAGGAGTCGCAAATAGTTTCTGGTGTTTGTAGGTAGTGTTAGTAGTCTACCAAGTGGCACCCGGCCAGGTGGGCTTGGGACAGACTAGGCACAAGTGGCACAGTGTACCAAGCGTAGATCCATCCGGCGAGGTGGGCTTGGGAACCCTGCACATATCACTTGGGGCCGTGAGAGACACCCCGGCCGGATTTCCTTGCGGATGGAACCCGAATAGGCGATAAACCTGGACTAGAGTCTTGTGTGGTTAGTCAGGTCGTGGCCTACACCCTCGCCAGGCTTCCGTTTGAAGGTTGCCGAGATACATGACGTGTACATGGTGATAAGTGGTGAGAGTGTGTGTGTGATGAAGTACACCCCTGTAGGGTTATCATGATCTATTCGAATAGCCATGTCCTCGGTTATGGACTTCTTGGATGCTTACGTGGTACATAGACAACTTAAAGTGGATACTCTAAAATGCTCAATACAAGTGTGAGTGCTGTGGACGGTCTTCTCGTAAGGAGACGAGGATGAATCCATAGTAGTGTATTTGATGTGGTGTTTAGTGGACTCGGTGCGCTGCCTCACCTCAAAGAAGTTTCTCGTTGTCGTAGAACAGGATAGCCACTGAGTCAAAGCTGGCTTGCTACAACTAAACCCCACATTACCTTCTTGATGCAAATGCATGTATGATAGGATCTGATGTAAGTCTTGCTGAGTACCTTTGTACTCACGTTGCTTTATTTATGTTTTTGCAGCGGAGACTTCGGTCTTATTAGTTTACTTGGACTTCGATGAGTAGCTTGCACCTCAGCTATGATCTTGTACCCTTGGGAGGGACTTGTAGATAGTCGGGCTTCTTAGCCTTTTTCTTTTGTAGTTGTCTATACTCAGACATGTAATGCTTCCGTTGCTTGCACTACTAGGAAAAGGGCTACTAATGGCGCACCAGTTTTGCCTACTAATGGCGCACTGCTGGTGCGCCATTAGTATCACGCCACTAGTATTTCTTACTAATGGCGCACCACTGGTGTGCCATTAGTATCTGGTATACTAATGGCGCACCAAGCAGTGCGCCATTAGTATAGAACACCATGCGTCATTAGTATGCCTCCCAGGGGGCCATATTTAACCATGTGCTTTGGCATACTAATGGCGCACTGTTGGGTGATGCGCCATTAGTGTGATTATAACAGTGCGCCATTAGTGTCTTGTGTGGTGCGCCACTAGTATGAATATTAGGGATTTTTTTTCATTTCTGATATTTTCACAGGTTTAAAAATATTGGAGATAACATACAACACAGATATGCTTAGCTTACATACAGGGGGCCATATGTAACGATGTTACCTACGTCCACCAGATCATATCCAACACACAAGTTTCATCATATATACATACATAGCCAACACATAGTTCCATCGTTACATATTACAAAAGTTTCACAATGTTCATTCAACACCGTTATCCATCAATTCACAAAAGTTTCACATTGATACAAAATAAAAACACAAATGGAAAAGAAGCACTCCATCCATGCAAGCTTCCGTGAATTAAATCAAATCTGCAAAATGATAAACAAGAAGTTAGAAGAAGAAGAAGAAGAAGAAGAGAAGAAGAAGAAGACTAGAAGAAGAATAAGAAGAAGAATAATAAGAATAAGAAGAAGACTATAAGCTTATTATGTAAACTTGATCATTTTGTGCTAACATAAGTAATTTTGGAGCTAACCTATAGGAAACTAAGCATATAAGCTCTAAGTTAGCATATTAGAGCCAACTTAGGTAAAATGAAGCTAACCTATGTCATTTTGGATAAGAAGAAGACTATAAGATTATTATGTAAACTTGATCATTTTGTGCTAACATAAGTAATTTTGGAGCTAACCTATAGGAAACTAAGCATATAAGCTCTAAGTTAGCATATTAGAGCCAACTTAGGTAAAATGAAGCTAACATATGTCATTTTGGATAAGAAGAAGAATAAGAAGAAGACAATAAGCTTATTATGTAAACTTGATCATTTTGCGCTAACATAAGTAATTTTGGAGCTAACCTATAGGAAACTAAGCATATTAGAGATAAATAGGTAACTAAGTATATATATATATATATCATTTTGGAGATCTGGCATACCTGACATAGTTCAGTTCTCATTGTTCTTCTCCTTCTCCTTCCTCAGCCTGATGCACCAAGAGCGGCGAGGCGGTGGAGGCAGCTGTGGGATGTAGTGTTCTACCACAATTGGCGTGGTCATGTTGCCCAGCTGTGGGATTGCCGGCGCCACCACCGGTGCGTGGTAATTGTCAGGCACCACTACCATCGGGAGGCCACCCTCAGCCACCACCATCTCTTGCCCATGGTCACCCACCACCATCTCTTGCCCATGGTCACCCACCACCATCTCTTGCACCTGGTCACCCACCACCATCTCTTGCCCTTGGTCAGCCACCACCAGCGCTAGGTCATCCTCAGCCTGATGCCCATCGTCATCCTGCAGCTCCTCATCCCCACTCTGCTCCTCTTCTCCCCCACTCCAGTCCGGATCATCCTTCTTGTTGTCTTCGCTGCTGCCAGAATTGCTGCTGCTTTCGCTAAGGCCAGAATCGCTGTTGCTTTTTCTACATCCATAATCGCTGTTGCTTTGGCTGTAGCCAGTGTCGCTGCTGCTGCTCCCATTGCCTGTCCAAATGCAACAATGACCGTTAACAATCGATGTGAGACAAAGCCAAATATGGAGGAATAAGAAGAGGCAAAACGCACTGGCATCTTCGTCTTCAGCGTAGTGCATGCGACACATAGTCTTGTTGAAAACCTTCACGATGAGCATTGTGGCGTCATCGTCGTACCTCAAGAGAAGAAAGTACCCGGTCCGCAGGTCGTAGGCACTGTAGAACTTCTCCCAGCCACGACACTGGTACATGTGGCCCTCCTCGATCACCAACTCCACGTCCCACAGCCTGCGAACCCCGCTGCCGGGCCTGTCGGAGCTTCACATTATCTAGCGGATCTTCACCCAGCATCTTCATGAAAGCGTCAGGCAGCCTATGCAATTTGGGACAAGGAGTGATGTAGCAAACAACAGAGTTATCATAATGAGATGGGTGAAGGGGAGATCTCTTGTTTTATATACCTGCCTCGTGGCTGACACTGAAGAAGAAAGTATGATAGTGAAGAACTCCAAAGCATCCAACTCGTACTCCGGTGAGGCAGAGCGGCGGTGGCTGCTTCCCCCCATCTCTGATAAGCAGCAGAAGAGACCAATTACTACCCTTATAACATTATAGCAGCATATATTTTGAGCAGAAGATAATCAACATTAGTCGCAAGTACCCCATATGTCCTATTTTTAGCAAAGTCATGCTAAAATTCACGGAAAATTTCAGCATGACCTTTGCTGAAAATAGGACATATGGAGTACCCGAATTTGCCGGAATGGAAGTTAATCGACATTCCGGCAAACTCAAGGGCCTCTCGGGGTACCTGCAAATTCATCATGACACAATGGTCGGAGACAAAACCCAGCAACTTTACACGTCTTTCACATATTTGTTTGCAAGTTCTGATATGTAATAAAGATGAGCCTCAAGATACAACACATCAAGCATGGAAAACTAGTCAAAAGTTTGAGATATCGAGTTTCAAGACATTATACTGCAATTCACTCATAAAGCCATGATTAAATGTGCATAACTACCACTGAGAAAATAATAGGTCTCATCTTCTCATGCATAAACTGCATATCCAGAAGGCACATAGCTAGAAAGGGTGAAAATTACATGGACATTAACCTGTCCAGTTTTTCATTATGGGATTGCTAAACATCACACATAACAGTACCACCCAAACTTTGAGCTAGCATACAGAGAGAAATGCGATTTTTTGCAACATCAAAACTGAAAAATCAATACACTTTCTAGCATAAGACTAATATTTTCACCAATGAGCCAAGAGAAATAGGAATTAGCCTGCTGTTCTCAAACCTAGATTCTAGATGACTTCTATAAGCAAGTGAATCCAGGAATAAAATAATGTATTCTTTACCTTTGACTACCAAGGTCGAGACTTGCCATAACAAAGAGAGGAGTAGGTCTGAACAAAAGGAGACACGATGCCCTGATGAAGAACAAACCCACGACACAATGGCCAATTGACCCTGCGAATTGAGGTGAACAGAGCAGCAGCAACAGGTCAGCAAGATTTCTACAAGTAGGCAACCTGGGATGACAAAAGAGAAGACTAGCAATTAGTCTGAAACATTTATGCACAGGGAAGACTACCCTTAGTTATGTGGGGCTTCTAGGCACATCACTGAGTTTGTTCTAGCAAGCGACAATTTTATGTGAGCTATATGTGGTTCATAGCTGAATGTGATCATACTTCAAACTTTTAACTGTATGGGTGGGAAATCTGATGGTTGAACAACGATTGACTTTGGCAAAAATCAGCGGCTAGTTGAATTGCTTAATTTCAGAATTGAAGCTAATCTCTCGGCTAACCGAATTGCTTACTGCTACTGTGGATGAAAGATTGCAGCAAGAGAGCAAGCAAGCAACTCAGCACAAAACAGATGCAACCTAACTAGTCTCATGGCAAGTACTTAGTACCAAGCAGCAACAACAAACAGGCATGGCGCAGGGTACAAATTACTACAACAAATTTCCATGAACTGTACTGTCAGCAAAAAACCCTGCTAGAATTACAACAACTACAATGAACCTATTTCAAAAAGATAGAAAATGAACACATAAAAAGAACACTACATATACTCATCTATTTTCCTCAGTTTTTTTAAAAAAAAAGGGACCAAAAAATGGACAAACATGAACTACAGCTACTGATATGGTCTACTACCAAACATAAACTGCAGAAAAAAGAAAAAGGAGAGGGAAGGGGTTAGGGTTCAAACCCAATACATTAGGTGTACCTAATGCACATGGAGTACTAATTATTCATGTTTGCTAGGCACTACTCCCACAATTTTTTGAACCTAATTTGACCTAAATTCGAGAGGGATTTGACCTAAACCTAGCAAAAGAGAGAAGAAGAGGGCATGGCCAGGAGGGAGGAGAGGAGGAAGAGAGTACAAGAGAGGAAGAGGGAGGAGGGTTACCTGACCACGATGAGGTGGTGGCCGGAGCGGAGACGACGGAGGGCGGAGACGGCGAGCTTGGGGGAGGCGGGGATAGACGGCAGGGAGGTCGCGGGCCTCCTCTCCTGGTGGACGTGGGGCCTCCCTCTCCTGGTGGATGTGGGGCGGCTCCGAGGCAAGGGAGGCGGCGCTTGGGGGGAAGGCGGGGCTTGGGGGGAGGCGTCGAAGGGGAGAGGGAGGCGGCGGGGGCGCGTGGGCGCGTGGCTGTGGCGAGGTTAGGTCGAGTGGGGGATCTAGCGAGGGAGGGAGAGAGGCCAGAGGGGAATAGGTGGAGTGGGGGGAGGGTTAGCAATGGCGCACCTCCCCCTAGTGCGCCATAAGTATGACGATAGCAATGGCGCACCACCCTCTGGTGCGCCATTAGTAGTTTTTTTTCTGATAGCAATGGCACACCCTCCTCTGGTGCGCCATTAGTAACTTTTTTTTCTGACAGCAATGGCGCACCCTCCTCTGGTGCGCCATTAGTAAAAAAAATTAATTATTTCTTATTGCATCTAATAATTTGTTTTTATATCAAATTTGTTATTTTCATGAGGACTAGAACAGAAGATATCATCAAATATCATCAATTTTTTTTGAAAATATCATCAAATTTGTTTTTTTATTTTTAATTGAAAATATCATCAAATTTGTTATTTGAAGATATCATCAAATTTCTTATTTAAAATATCATCAAATTTGTTATTTAAAAATATCTTCAAAAAGTGGGGGAGGCTGCGGGTGTCGGCGGCGGCGGTGGAGCGGGCCGGGGGAAGGTGCGGGGTGTCGGCGGCGGCGGTGGAGCGGGGGAGGGTGCGGTGGGTCGGCGGCGGCGTGGAGCGGGGGAGGGTGCGGTGGGTCGTTGGCGGCGGTGGAGCGGGGAAGGGTGCGGTGGGTCGTCGACGGCGGCGGAGCGGGGGAGGGTGCGGGGGGTCGTCGGCGGCGGTGGAGCGGGGGGAGGGTGCGGGGGGTGCTCGGCGGCGAGGGGGATAGCTATCGAGAGGGAGGGGGGTCGAGATCGAGTGTCCTCATGAATATTCAATATTTTTTTCATATGGAATATGAAAAAATATCATCAAATTTGAAAAAATATTCATGAATTCAAAAAGTGCCCATGAAATTTAAAAATATTCATGATATCAAAAAGTAAAAAAAAAGTGCCCATGAAGTTTAAACTAGTAATGGCGCACTATGCAATGGTGCGCCATTAGTAGTTTTGCAAAAAAGTAAAAAAAATACAGTAGTGGCGCACTCTATGGCTGGTGCGCCATTAGTAGTTCTAACTACTAATGGCGCACTCTGCCCGGATGCGCCATTAGTATGTTTGAAAAAATGAAAAAAAACATTTTGTTACTAGTGGCGCACCGTGTGCCTGGTGCGCCATTAGTGTCTTCAACACTAATGGCGCATCTCCACATGGTGCGCCATTAGTATATAGTAGTGGCGCACCACTTCTCTGGTGGGCCATTAGTGTCAATTCCATCTATAGCCCTTTTTCTAGTAGTGTTGTATGCTCTGAATGATGGGTCATGTGACCCCTGTTTGTATTTAATGCTATGTGGCTCTTCTGGGCCTTTATCTATATGAGTTGTGTTATGTTGTGATGCCATGTTGTACAGCACATACTTGCATGTTATGCGTACGTGTGACGTGTATTGCTATGTGTGTGATCCGACAATCTAGTTGTTTATCCTTGGCAGCCTCTCATATGGGGAAATGTAGTCTAGTGCTTCCTTGAGCCATAGTAGTCCGCTACAGCCCAGTTCACCGGAGTCCTGCTAGCCCAGCACTACTGCTCAGGACACATGACTGGCCGGCATGTGTTTCACTTCGTTCCTGTGTCTGTCCCTTCGGGGAAATGTCACGCGGTGACATCCGGAGTCCTGTTAGCCCAGTGCTACAGCCCGGATTCACACGCTGCTGACCGACATGCTCGATGTGAATCATGTATGCCTGTCCCCATAGGTTAGTGCCGCTTTCGGTTCACGACTAGCCATGTCGGCCCGGGTTCTCTGTCATATGGATGCTAGCGACACAATCATATACGTGAGCCAAAAGGCGCAAACGGTCCCGGGCCAGGGTAAGGCGAAAACCCGTGGGAATACCGTGCGTGAGGCCGCAAAGTGATATGAGGTGTTACCGGGTAGATCAATGTGACTTGGGACCGGGGTCCCGACAGCTTTGGTATCAGAGCCTGACTGCCTGTAGGATTTCCAAGCCAACCTGGTCGAAGTTGAGTCTAGAAACTCTTTAGTTATTTAATGGAATAGATTGTGGAAGGGAACGTAAGGCTCTTTTTACTCCTTTCACCTCTTGGCCCTCTGATCTGAGTCATCCTATCTTTCCTATGGGGTTAAGGAACTAGGCTTCCTCTTCTGTCTATCAGGATCACGTGTTACTACTCCGTAGTCCCATAGGATTGGTTGATCAGAGTCATATTCTAGTTTTCAAGTACTTCCGGTGTAGTCTGCTTAGTAATATCTCAGAACCCTGAGTGATGATGTTGAGTTTGGTGCTACCCCGTCCTTGCGGAATGTTTCATTTTGAGCATTCTACTGCCATTATGCTGCCGGAATTGTCCTAGGAGTTCAAGAGATAGTATTTTCCTCGTACTATATTCTACATCCTTATGATGATGCTGAATCCATCCTTGTTTCCTTGGTTTCGTTCTTCAGGATGTTGTCGGTTAACCGAAATTCTGTTGCTCGTAGCTGGAACCACGGAGATGGTAGGGATGAGGATCCTCTCGATCAGTCTTCGTTGGCAAAGTTCATGTTAGAAGTTGAGATGAACAAGCGTGAGACCAACTGCTTGTTAGCTCGTAAGCACACCCGTGATTTGGGTTCTTCCTCCAGTTCTAGTTCTCAGAAGCGCCGGATTTGGGTTCCGAACTCCGCACTTCCACCCGGTTATACACCAAGGCCTTCTTGTGTGGCACCTCACCTAGTTCAACCGTATGCTACACCCATGCCTATTGGTAGACCACTTGTCAATGCGGGTCCTTGTCCTACCTCCAAGAATTGTTACAAGTGCGGAGAGCCAGGCCACATTGCCCGTATTTGCAGTCAGACCCATGTTGCTCCACCCCAGCCCAAGAAGTCTGTTGGCCGTGGTAGTAAGCCATCACGCAAGATGATCAGTGCCAAGTCAGCTCCCACTGAACTTGGACGTGTGCATCACGTCTGAGCTAAAGACGCTCATGATGATCCAGATGTCGTTCTTGGCACACTCCTTGTTAATTGTCATCCAACTTCAGTTCTATTCGATACTGGAGCATCTCACTCCTTCATTTTCGAAAGTTATGCCCGCTTGCACGACATGTCATTTTGTGATATGCCCTCCCCACTACTCATTCAAACTCCTGGATCCAAGTGGCAAACTTCTAGGATAAGTTATGGCAATGAAATACATGTTGACAGACTTGTATTCCTAGCTTCCTTGATATCCCTTAAGTCTTCAGATATTAACATCATCTTGGGTATGGACTGGATGAAAGCTCATTATGCCAAGATTGATTGTTGCACCAGGTTTGTTCTGCTCACACGCCCATCTGGCAACATAGTCACTGTCTCCACCAAAATTGCAAAGCATCAACTCTATTCTCTAAATGCCAGCCCTCTTCCTGACCTTGAAGATATCCTGGTAATCCGCGACTTTCCGGATGTCTTTCTAAAGGAACTGCCAGGTATTCCACCTGACAGAGATGTAGAGTTTGTCATAGATCTTATCCCCGGAACCACCCCAATTTCTAGGAGACCTTACAATATGGCACCCATATAGCTAGCCGAGCTTAAGAAACAACTTGATGAGTCCTTGCAAAAGGGTTTCATCTGTCCTAGTTCTTCTCCCTGGGCTTGCCCCGTCCTCTTTGTCAAGAAGAAGGATGGTACGGACCGGATGGTTGTAGATTATCGCCCCGTTAATTTGGTCACGATAAAGAACAAGTATCCGCTCCCCAGGATCAACGATCTGTATGATCAGCTCACTTGATGCTCAGGCTTCTCCTAGATGGATTTGAGGTTAGGCTACCACCAAATCAAGATCAGAAACGGGGACATTCCTAAAACGGCTTTTGTCACTCGTTATGGTCAGTACGAGTACACCATCATGTCCTTTGGTCTAACCAATGCTCCAGCTACATTCTCTCGCTTGATGAACTCGATCTTCATGGAGTACTTAGATAAGTTCGTCGTGGTTTACCTCGATGATATTCTTATTTACTCGAAGAATGAGGAAGAGCATGCCGAACATCTTAGACTTGTGTTAGAAAAACTCAGAGAACACCGCCTTTATGCCAAGTTCTCCAAGTGCGAATTTTGGTTGCCAGAAGTGACCTATCTCGGCCACGTAATCTCTGGTAAGGGCATTGCTGTCAATCCCGAAAGAGTTCAAGCCGTTCTTGATTGGACACCACCTGAAATGGTTAAGCAAGTTAGGAGTTTCCTTGGCCTAGCCAGTTATTGTCGCCGCTTTGTTGAGAACTTCTCCAAAGTGGCCAAACCACTCACGGAACTTCTCAAGAAAGATAAAAAGTTTGAGTGGTCCCCACAGTGCGAGTACAACTTTCAGGAACTAAAAAGACACCTGACTTCTGCTCCCATACTTGTGCCACCGGATTTCACTAAGGACTTTGTTATCTATTGTGATGCCTCACGACAGGGACTAGGCTGCATTCTTATGCAAAATCGTCATGTGATTGCCTATGCATCTCGACTGTTGCATCCACATGAGGAAAATTATCCTACACATGATCTAGAGCTTGCAGCCGTAGTCTATGCCCTTAATATATTGCGACATTACCTTCTTGGTTAACGTTGCGAGATATACACCGACCACCAGAGTCTCAAGTATATCTTCACCCAACCAGATTTGAACCTTAGGCAAAGACGTTGGTTGGAGTTGATCTCAGATTACGACTTAGGAATTACCTACACCCCAGGCAAGGGGAATGTCAAGGGCCAGGCACTTCTCCATGAGGAATTATGTAAGATTAACCTTCACATTGCTCCTCACGGATTCCTTTCTACCTTGGTGGCGAAACCTACCCTTGAGGATCAGATCATTACTGATCAGAAGTTTGATAGGGGTGTTATCCGCATCAGGAGAAACATTAGGAAGGGAGTTGGTGGATGTTTCTCTATGGATGACCGAGGTGTTGTTTTCTTTGAGAATCGCTTGGTGGTTCCCAAGAATCAACATCTGCGACAACTGATTCTTAATGAGGCGCATGAATCTCCTCTCACGATTCATCCCGGTAGTACTAAGATGTATCAGGACCTGCGCTAGAGGTTCTGGTGGACTAGGATGAAGAGAGAAATTGCTCAGTTTATTGCTAACTGTGACGTTTGTCGTCGCGTTAAGGAAGAGCATCAAAGACCCGCTGGCACCCTTCAGCCTTTAGCTATTCCTGAATGGAAATGGGATAAAGTTGGTATGGAATTCATCACCGGCTTTCCCAGGACCAAGAGAGGGAATAATGCTATCTTCGTAGTCATTGATCGTGTTTCCAAAGTGGCTCACTTCCTACCTGTTCGAGAGAGTATCACTGCTGGTCAGCTCGCTGACTTATACATTTCTTGAATAGTGTCACTTCATGGTGTTCCACTAGAGATCAATTCAGACCGTGGTAGTCTTTTCACTTCTCATTTCTGGGAGAGTTTCCAAACTGCCATGGGCACCCATCTTTCCTTCAGTACCGCTTTCCACCCTCAGTCAAGTGGTCAGGTGGAAAGGGTCAACCAAATCCTCGAAGACATGCTTAGAGCGTGCGTTATCTCATTCAGTATGGATTGGGAGAAGTGCCTTCCTTTCGCCGAGTTTGCTTATAACAATAGCTACCAATCCAGTCTCAAGAAAGCTCCTTTTGAGATTCTGTATGGACGAAGATGTCGAACACCTTTGAACTGGTCAAAAACCGGTGAAAGACAATTCTTTGGACCGGATATGATCCAGGATGCAGAAGAGCAAGTTCACATCATTCGTGAGAATTTGAAAACAGCCCAATCTCGTCAAAAGAGCCAGTATGACCGTCGTCATAAGGAAGTGGCTTATGAAGTTGGCGACAAGGCTTACCTTCGGGTTACCCCTTTGAAGGGTACCCATCGTTTCGGTATCAAGGGCAAGTTGGCTCCTTGTTACATTTGTCCTTTTCTCATTCTCGCTAAACGAGGAGAGGTTGCCTACCAGTTGGAACTACCCCCACATCTTTCTCGAGTTCATGATGTCTTCCACGTCTCTCAACTCAGGCGTTGCTTCTCGGATCCCATCCGCGGAGTGGACCACGAAACGCTTGATCTCCAAGATAACCTCACATATCGAGAGTACCCCGTCCGCATTCTGGATCAAGCAGAGCGTGTCACTCGACGTCATAACATCAAGTTTCTCAAGGTTCAATGGTCTCATCATTCCGAGAGAGAAGCTACTTGGGAGTGTGAAGATCGTCTTCAACTTGAGTACCCCACTTTCTTTCCGCCGACTCTTGAATCTCGGGACAAGATTCTTTCGAGTGGGGGCGAGTTGTCACATCCCTAGTTCTAGTATGACCTAGACCAGCTAGTCAGTTGTGCATCATGTTCAAATTCCATTTAAATTTGAAATGGGGATTGTGAAACCCTCAGAAATCATTTCTGGAAATAACCCAGATAAAAATTGCTCCAAAAAGGTCCAAGAAAATGTTCATGTTGCTCTCTGAAAATGTTGGTCAGAGGTAGAAATCAAACCAATATTTTTAGGAACTCATAAATATTTATTTTGGCCATTTGGAATTAATGCAATAATTAATTGCTTGGATATATATATATGATATATATATAATATATGTCCAAAATTTATGCCAGTAGTTGAGGAGCTCTGGAATAATACCACTTGCCCCTGCAAAAATTGGCATAAGAAAATAAAATGGTTTAGTATTTTATTAAACCAAACAAATGTCAGAAAAATAGAAAAGAAAAACAAAAATGGAAAAACCTACTTGGACCTTACCTGCGGCCAGCTCCTGTGCTGGCCCAGCACTGTGCGGCCTGGCCCAGCCCAACTGGCCAAGCCAGTCATCCTCCTCCTTGCCAGGAGGAGGCGAAGGAGGGCACGGCGAGCGCGCGCATGCACGCCATGCTCCTGCCTGCCTGCCCCCCTTCCCCTCAGCGCTGTCCACCCAAGAGAGCTCCACCGAGCCCCCTGGCCTCTCCTCACTCTCTCCTGAGCTCTTTCCTCTCCTCTTCTCGTCTTCTCTCCCGCGCCCGAACGCCACCGCAGCACGTCGCCATGAGCCACCGCGACCATCGCTACCGCCCCGTCCCTTGCTGCTGTCCAGGAGCACCGCCGCCCTCGACTACGCCTCCTCGTCGAGCTGGACAACGCCAGGAGCACTGCAGCGTCGCCACCGCCGTCATCCCCTTCGTCGGAGCCGCGGATCCCTGCTGCTAAATTCGTCGCTGACTGGTCCTCCCCGAGCTCACCGACGACGCCTTCGAGTTCGCTGTGAGCTACCCTTCCCCCTCCCCCTAGCCCCGTAGCTCGAGCGCCCCCTAGCCCTGTCGTCCACCTTGGCCGAGAGCTCGGCTCCGCCGTTCATGTCGCCGCCGTGGCCACAGCTGCCACAGCTTGCAACCGAGCTCACCGCCGTTCTCAGTGCCCTCCCGCGTGTCGTTTGCACCCAACCGCAGCCCCCCTAGTGCCCCGTAGCGCCGAACCCGCCGTTCCCGTAGCTCCAGCCGCCACGGATGACCTCGCCGCGGTCGTCTCCGGCCACCCCTCCTCCTGCTACCTACCCCACTAGATGCGGGAGAGCACGGGCTACGCCCCGGTGCTCCCAGCTGCCGCCCCCGTGCCCTGCAGCGTGGACACCGCCGTGTCCAGAGGTCACCGCCGATGACCCTAGCCGGCCTGACGTGCGGGCCCGGCCTGACAGGTGATTAGCTTAAGGCTAATCACCGTTCAACTAATCCCTGACACTGACAGTGGGCCCAGGCGCCCTAATCCTTTAATTAGATTAGTTTAATAACCCCCTGTTAACTAACCGGTCACTGACGTGTGGACCCCACACGTCAGGTTTGACCTAGTCAGCTCCATTGACCTGCTGACGCAGGCATGACGCAATGCTGACGCAGTTATTCATTTTCTGGTTTAAAATTAAATCAGGAAATTCCAGAATATTTTCAAAACTTCAAAAATTCATAGAAATTCAACCGTAGCTCAGATTGAAATAATTTATGTATGAAAAATTATCAGAAAAATTCAATCTACTCATCTGTCCCTATTTCATGCATGTCTAACCAACTTATACTTGCTATATAGGTGAAAACATATAAATGGCATTTATAAAGATTTAATTTAGAGTTGCATTTGAACCTTGGGTTCAAATGGACCTCTTCCAAATAGAATGCTAAATGCATTAGCTCAAAGCACATCACATACTCATGTCATGATCATGCATCATATTGTTGCATATGCTTGTGTTTGATTATCGACACCGTTCCTTCTCGACAGGTCCTGCTCCGGAGACCCTTCCAGGGTACCTGTCTGAGGAGCAGTGCCTTCCTTGTTGATCTACCAGGCAAGCAAACCCCCTTGTTCATTCCGATACAATCCTACTCTCTCGCTCCTGCTCTCATTTATTGCATTAGGACAACAACGATTCAACTGCTACTTTATGCTGCGGTAGTTGAACCCAATCCTCTGCATGACCTATCATTGCCATAGTAAATAGTTAAAACCCACTAGTATGTGTAGGAGTTGATTGAGCCATGTTGTGTTCTTGCCATGCCATGCCTGCTATTGCTTAGAGTTGTGTCAGGTCTGATTCATCGGGAATGAATTGGAGTGGTACGATATGTTCTGGTGCTGAGAGTTAAGAGTGTGAACACGATTTGGTAAAGGTAGCGGTGAGAGGCCATGTAGGAGTACATGGTGGGTTGTCTCACTGGAACCGTCCTTAAGCACTGAGTTCCGTGTATGTTGTCCAATGACTAGCTACTACCACACATTGGAATGCTTAAGTGCCCCTCTCGACTTATTAGCCAACTTGATCTCTCTCCAGGAGTCGCAAATAGTTTCTGGTGTTTGTAGGTAGTGTTAGTAGTCTACCAAGTGGCACCCGGCCAGGTGGGCTTGGGACAGACTAGGCACAAGTGGCACGGTGTACCAAGCGTAGATCCATCCGGCGAGGTGGGCTTGGGAACCCTGCACATATCGTTTGGGGCCGTGAGCGACACCCCGGCCGGATCTCCTTGCGGATGGAACCCGAATAGGCGATAAACCTGGACTAGAGTCTTGTGTGGTTAGTCAGGTCATGGCCGACACCCTCGCCAGGCTTCCGTTTGAAGGTTGCCGAGATACATGACGTGTACATGGTGATAAGTGGTGAGAGCGTGTGTGAAGAAGTACACCCCTGCAGGGATATCATGATCTATTCGAATAGCCGTGTCCTCGGTTATGGACTTCTTGGATGCTTACGTGGTACATAGACAACTTAAAGTGGATACTCTAAAATGCTCAATACAAGTGTGAGTGCTATGGACGTCCTTCTCATAAGGAGACGAGGATGAATCCATAGTAGTGTATTTGATGTGGTGTTTAGTGGACTCGGTGCGCTGCCTCACCTCAAAGAAGTTTCTCGTTGTCGTAGAACAGGATAGCCACTGAGTCAAAGCTGGCTTGCTGCAACTAAACCCCACATTACCTTCTTGATGCAAAGGCATGTATGATAGGATCTGATGTCAGTCTTGCTGAGTACCTTTGTACTCACGTTGCTTTATTTATGTTTTTGCAGCAGAGACTTTGGTCTTATTAGTTTACTTGGACTTCGACGAGTAGCTTGCACCTCAGCTACGATCTTGTACCCTTGGGAGGGACTTGTAGATAGTCGGGCTTCTTAGCCTTTTTCTTTTGTAGTTGTCTGTACTCAGACATGTAATGCTTCTGTTGCTTGTATGCTCTAAATGATGGGTCATGTGACCCCTGTTTGTTTTTAATGCTATGTGTCTCTTCTGGGCCTTTATCTTTAGGAGTTGCATTATGTTGTGATGCCATGTTGTACAGCACATACTTGCATGTTATGCGTACGTGTGACGTGTATTGCTATGTGTGGGATCCGACAATCTAGTTGTTTATCCTTGGCAGCCTCTCATATGGGGAAATGTAGTCTAGTGCTTCCTTGAGCCATAGTAGTCCGCTACAGCCCGGTTCACCGGAGTCCTGCTAGCCCAGCTCTACTGCTCAGGACACTTGACTGGCTGTCATGTGTTTCACTTCGTTCCTGTGTCTGTCCCTTTGGGGAAATGTCACGCGGTGACATCCGGAGTCCTGTTAGCCCAGTGCTACAGCCCGGATTCACACGCTGCTGACTGACATGCTCGATGTGAATCATGTATGCCTGTCCCCATAGGTTAGTGCCGCTTTGGGTTCACGACTAGCCATGTCAGCCCGGGTTCTCTGTCATATGGATGCTAGCGACACAATCATATACATGAGCCAAAAGGCGCAAACGGTCCCGGGCCAGGGTAAGGCGACACTCGTGGGAATACCGTGCGTGAGGCCGCAAAGTGATATGAGGTGTTACCGGCTAGATCAATGTGACTTGGGATCGGGGTCCCGACAAAAATTATCGATACGTTGGATACGTATCACCTACTAAGTTGACACGGATGGAGGGCTTTGTCAACTTAGTCAATATGAACGATTCTAGCTCTAGTGACCGTACGATCTCCATCCAACGGCCGTAGTGCTTCTTCAACCTCTGGTCTTCTTGGTCCAGCCGCCCAAACCAGTGCCGGCCGTGCCACCTGCTCCTGCCTCACGTGGTCGGTTGTGTTGCCGCGGAGGCCTCACCGCCCCCTACTACTCCCGCCGCTGGCCAGGCCATCCCTCTACTCACCCACACCCCCTGTTATTCTGTGGCGACGACAGGCTCACACCGTAGCCGAACCAGTGAACCCTCGTACTCCTGTCTGCGTGGGATTCCATTGCCGCGTCTTCGCCGGCTCCGTGTCGTCCCCTTCCTAGGCCTCGCCGTCGTCCACCGCCCCGGTTCTCTCGGCACGGCGTGGTCAACGTGGTCAAGGAACAACTTCCATCGGAAGAGTACTGTACGTGGAGAGGCTGACAACTGGGTCCAGAGCCGCAGCAAGGAAGTGCCTTCTTATTACGCAGAAAATAATGATGCCTCCACCTGACAGCAGGGGCCCACCGGACGGGCCACTGTATTTCACTAAAAAATGTTTCCCCTGATTACTGGGATCCACCAGCTATATCTTCGCATGCAAGGAAGTGCGTCCATATTACGGGCAAAAAAATGATTCGCCCCTGACTGTTGGGACCCACTAGCTACAGCTTCGCACGCAAGGAAGTGCCTGACAGTAGGGACCCACCTAGTCGAAGAATACGTAGCGTTGTCATTCTGGTCGTGAACGTGTACGTACATACTGGTCGATCGGTCTCTTTGCAAGTATGAACCGTGTCCGAGTAAGTAGCGGCACGTGTGTCGTTGTAGAGCACCCGACATAGCAGTTCACGCAGTCCCATATAAGTCATGTACATGTACGTACAGCCGCAGGGCAAAAAATACGGCCACATATGTACATACGGGCAGGGTCTCGAGCGCGTACTCGCGGACGTCCAGGGCTTGTGTACATGGAGAGGTACGGACGGGAGCAACGGCGTCCTGTTCATCGGATAGCGAACCGACTGGGTCGGAACGGAGAAACATCGACGTGTTCATCGGGAGGCAACAGAACATGTGTTGCTCATCTGGAGCCAACCGGCTTGGACGGAACAGCTGATGGAAACGAGGCCTGGCATACCGTAGAATGGAGGAAACGGCCTTGTGTTCGACCGGCCACGGTCGAAACGGGATCCTGTTCATTGGGAGGGGTCAGGCCTATCGCAAAACGGAGGAAACGGACTTCTCTGGACCTCCTATGGTGGAAACGGGGTGTTGTTGATCGGGAGGGGTGTGGCGTACTACAAAATGGAGGAAACAGACTTGTGTTGGAGCGCTACGGTCGAAACGGGGGTCCTGTTGATTGGGAGGGGTGTGGCATACCGCAAAATGGAACTCCACAGGATACTGTTCATCTCCACCGTCGACTGCCTCCACAGGCTATTGTTCATCCACCGTCGACCTCCTCCAGCCTCCACCTACGACTGTTCATCCACGGGCTCCTGTTCATCTAGCCTCCACCGCGCGCTCCTCCACCGGCTACTGTTCAACCAGCGCTCTCCACGGGGTCATGTTCAAACACCCCACCACGGGCTACTGTTCATCCAGCCCTCCACCGGCTACTGTTCAACCAGCCCTCCATGTGGTCATGTTCATCCAGCCCTCCACGGGGTCCTGTTCATCCACCCCCGAACCGGCTCGATCGATACGGGTCTTGTTCATCCAGAGGTAACAGCCTCTACTACCACGAGGTCATGTTCGTCCAACTCCCCACTGGGAACTGTTCATCCATGCCCCCCCCCCCCCCCGCCCAACAATGCTCAATGTTCATCCAAGGAAGGAGGTAGCAGGGTTCGATCGGCTTCAGTTAGCAGCAGTAGCGAAGGAATCACTGGGGTTCAGTTAACAGCAAGGGATCGATCGATCGCTCGGGTTCAATAACGCTTAGCCTGCAGTACAATCGCTCGGGTTCAGTTAGAGCCCAACGCTTCGCTTGGGTTAGTTTAGAGCCCAACGCCTCGCACACATGCGTGTACGTACGAGAGAAATGCGCATCGCTCGGCCCCCGACCACCCACCGTAACCGGCAGCTCCCCCAATATTTTCCTCGCCCTCGCTTGTACCACGGTTTTTTCTGTCATGGACGGCCCAAATAATGTCATGCAGCTGCGTCTCCGGCCCGCCTAGGATGAAAGCCCATTTTCTGTCATGATTTTTTTTCATAAAAGTAGGACCCCACCACATCTATGATAATACCGGGTTTTGTCACAATTATCGTCATAGAAGTGTCATAAGCATGACAGAAAAAAATTTGTTCGGCCCAAAATGTCACAGATGTGTCTTTTTTTGTAGTGCTAGCTGTTGGAACCAGCACTAATGGTCACATTAGTGCCGGTTCAGTTACAAACCGGGACTAATGTGCTTAACGTTAGGCCATTTTTTGAACTCTTGCCTCTCCTCCTCCTCATATAAGACCTCCTTGATCTTTGAACACTTCACCACACAAAACATAACAATAAACTGGTAAGATTCGTTAGTATAATAATGCAAATCGCTACTTTAAGTATTGTTGCAGACCAATTCATATTTTGTTTTTGCATTGTAGATAATGTATTATAATTTCTCCATGGCTTATACCACCAATAGAACGATAGTTTCATCAAAACAAGCAAAAAATGCATCAAAACCAAAATATGTCTTATACAAGACAACGTATATCAATATGAACATCTACCATACTTCTATTATTCCAAAAATTCTGAAAAATTAGGTCAAAGTAAACATTTTGCATGACAACACTGTGTTAAAATTTTAGAAACTTTTGACCTTCCAATAAAAAAATGAAAAATCATGCACTACAGCCAAAATTTCTGTTTTTTACACTACACATACCAACTAGCAATCTAATCATCCTAAAGGAAAATCTTGGCACATTATTTTGTAATACAATGGATTTGTACAAGGTGTTGGGGATATGACTACCTATGACCCGCCCGGGAGGGGTCGGGTCAATCCCAAGGGCGGGTTACTTAAAAGGAAGCCCGAAGAGTATACACGGTGACGATTTATGATAAAGCTTGTAGTAGGCCCAAGCCCAGAGGTGGCTTAAGGCCCGTAAATGTAAACCGCCATGTATGAATAAGACTTGTAAGATAAGGCATGTAAGAGTTGTCACCGAGCCGGACACATAGTATGAGCCGGCCGGGACTCTGTAGGCCGCAGGGCGTCAACCCGTGCATATAAGGGGCCGGTCCGGCGGCGGCTTAGGGCAAGAAACAATAGATCGAGAGCCAAGCTAGAATATTTCACTCCTTGGTCATCGAAACCCAGCAATACCACATCAGCTGGACTAGGCTTTACCTTCATCGCAAGGGGACGAACCAGTATAAAAACCTCTCATGTCATTTGTCCCGATTACCCCCTTTAAGCTTCCTAGTTGTGATGGCTCCACGACTAAGTCCTTTCACTAGGACATCTGTCATGACAATTCCACGACAGTTGGCGCCCACTGTGGGGCCAGCGCACGGTGGATTTGAGTTCTTGAAGGGCAGCTTCGAAGGGCTCAAGGGATACGCTGTGGGACGGATGACCAAGAGTCGTCACGGCAAGCTCTACATCGACGACGCGGGCTGGGGCCCCGAAGCTGGCTCAATTGAGTATGGGTACCGGGTCCCCTTCGGCGGAATCCACGTCTTCATCGGCCAGATCAGCGAGCCAGTCCCTGAGCCGGACATCTGCACCGACCTCATCGAGATGGCTCAGCATGCGAAACCTGCCCGGACTCAGCCCTCCGTGAGGCGTGCCTTCGTGGGTTGCATCCATGGAGGGGAGTTCTTTGAAGGATCTGTGGATGGCTGTGGGACGGCCATCTATTCTGACGGTGAGTCATCCACAGGCGAGACGGATTCATTGTATCAACTACAAGATGGCGGGCTTGGGGGATGTTCCGATGGCAGCAGTATTCCGGACCCCTTTGATCCGCCGAACAGAGCGGGGATTTTCATGACTGGTACGCAGACCACTCAAAACTCTACAACTGCGGCAGCAATAACCACCGGGATTGCAGCGGCCGGGTCAGGAGGCCCCGCGCGTCCACTGGCTCAGGTGCTGATGGATCTCATGGATAGGATGTCGGCCCTGTTAACTGTCGTGGTAGAACCGGTGGATAAGGCTCAACATGATGCGGACTCCCCACGGTTACGTGGGGAGGTAGCTCAAGCCAAGGAAAACTTGGCAGCGAAGGACGTCAGGATGGCTGCAGAGCGGGCGGCTTTGGACGCTCGGGCTCAGCAGCTTCAATCAGAGGCTTTTCAGCTCTCGATGAATCTGAACGCATCAAACGAGGTCATGAGGAGGAGGCACCAGAAGACTCAATCACGTCTGCCCCTGACTTACGATCCTAGGAACCTCTTCCACACCCGGAGCCGGTCCTAGTAACCCGCCGGAGGCAAACCGGATTACAACACCCAGAGCTGGGGCGCCGGGTCAGCCGCGGGCTATGGAACCCCCTCGTGTGAATACTTCTCCGCCTCGTTATACACCAACACCACCGGGTCATTTTCCTAGCCCTCTGGAGAATCTAGTCACTGCATCGGCACGTTTGGTGTCTCTCACCATGGAAGGTGACTCTCCGACGGTGATCGAAATGTGAAGCGTCAGAGAATTTCTTCAGACGGCTCTAGCACAGCAGGAGTCATACTCTTATAGTCGAGACAGAATTCATTCAACCCCTCGCCCAAGACAGAGCCCAAGCTATAGCAGGCATATGGATTCAGCGGCCGTGTCAAGCAACGCCCAGCAGCGTAACCAGCCACGCAGGCATGACCCGACGCGTGATGGAGCTCTTAACTTGGCTGAACAGGAGAGGATTCGCCAATAGGCTGAGCGGGCGGTTCAGCAGGCAGCTGAGCAGGCGGTTCACCAAGCTTTTCCGGCTTATCCAACGACCTCTGTTGAAGTAGGTGTGACCACAAGGACTGGAGGTGTCCCTTGCTTGGTGCCGGCTAATAAGCGCTTACCAAAGGATTTTAAGGGGCCTCGTAAGGTGCCTAATTACACAGCTGACTTACCACCCAGGGCATGGATTGAAAGTTATGAGATGGCCATGGAGTTATTGGAGGTCAGTGACGCAGCGATGGCCAAGTACTTCACCATGATGTTGGACGGAACAACTCGCACTTGGTTGAAGGGGTTGCCACCCAATTCCATCGTCTCATGGGCAGAGTTAAAAGCCCAGTTTATTCAGAACTTCAAAGATACATGCAAGCAACCCATGTCAATTGTGGACTTGACTAATTGCAAGCAAGAGGAAGGTGAATCCACGACCCATTGGGTGCACCGGGTGAAGGAAATAATACATTCATCTGATAAGATGGATGCCGGCTCCGCGGTCTTAATGTTGGAGAAAAATTGCCATTTTGAACCTCTGAAACAGAAGCTGGGGCGGCTTAAGCGTGATTGCAATGACATGGGCCAACTGATGGCGGCTCTGGTCAAATACGCTGATTCTGATAGTACCAAAGATCCCGCATCTGATGAAGAGAAGATAGGGAATGGAAAGAAGAACGACAATGGCAAAGGTCATCAACATAACCTGGCAAATCAAGGAGGTAATAATAAACGTAAGGCTGACGGTAGTCTGGAGTTTGTGGCTAACACCAACGCACATGGCTACAATCAACGACGTAAGGGGAGGCCACCTCCTTGGTCAGGTGGGTCAGGTCCCACCCTCGAGCAGTTGCTAAATGAACCCTATCCAAGACACATCACCAGGGAGAAGCCGGCCACCCATCTATGGAAAGATTGTACAATCATGAAGGCTTTCAAGAATTCTAACATGTTCGACGGTAATCATGGACCTGGCAACGGCTCAGGCGGTGGTGGCTTTCACGGCCCGGGCGGCGGCTCAGGCGGTGGCAGCTTTCATGGCCTGGGCAGAGGCTCAGGCGGTGGCGGTTTTCATGGCCAGGGCCCTCAAGGCAATCAAGGCGGCTATAGTCAGCAATCTGGCCAAGGTAGTCAGCAGCAGCAGCAATCCGGGTATCAGAGTAACCCAAAGCAGCTAAGTAGTGGGCAATATCACGTATTCACCACAAGTTTATGCAAAAGGGACCAGAAACTTCATAAGAGAGCTATGAATGCTATCGAGCCGGCGGCTCCACGTTATTTGAGATGGTCTGAGGAGACTATTTTGTGGAGTAGGGAAGATCACCCTCCCCGGGTTGATAATCCGGGTCACCTAGCCTTGGTAGTGGCCCCTCAGGTTGGTGGATATAAATTCTCTAAAATACTCATGGACGGAGGCAGTAGCATCAACATCTCTATTATGAGACGTTCCGTCGCATGGGGTTGACTGACAAAAGTCTTAAGACATCCAACACCGTTTTCCATGGAGTAGTGACTGGCAAGTCGGCATATCTAGTTGGTAAAATTGAGCTAGAAGTAGCCTTTGGAGATGAGCATGATTCTAGGACAGAGAAGTTAACCTTTGAAGTGGTCAAAATCAAAAGCCCATATCACGCCCTGTTTGGACGGCCGGCTTATGCAAAATTCATGGCACAACCGTGTTATGTTTATCTGCAGCTCAAGATGCCGGGTCATAAGGGCAATATCACGATGCATGGAAGTCGGAAGATAGCTTTGGAATGTGAAGAAGGTGATGCTGCTTACGCCGAATCTGTTTGTGCGATAGAGGAGTTGAAGTTTTACAAGGATAATGTCGACCCGACGGACATGACGTCTTTGAAAAAGCCAACCACGGAGCATGAGCCGGTGCTAAAGTTTAAGTCAGCCGACAATACCAAGATGATTGACTTTGTGCCTGGCGACTCATCCAAACAATTCATTATCAGCGCTAACTTGAATCCAAAATAGGAAAGCACGCTCATTGAGTTCATCCTTGAGAACCGGGACATCTTTGCATGGAAGCCTTCTGACATGCCAGGTGTACCGAGAGAACTCATTGAGCACACTCTCAATATTGATCCGAAGTTTAAGCTGGTCAGGAAGTTTATTCGGCCGTTCAATGAGCAAAGGCGCAAGGCTATTGGAGAAGAGGTGGCCCGGCTCTTGGCGACCGAGTTTATTGTTGAAGTTTTTCACCCAGAGTGGTTGGCTAACCCGGTGCTGGTGCTGAAAAAGAACGGCACTTGGCGTATGTGTGTGGATTAAACAGATTCAAACAAGGCTTGTCCGGCTGATCCTTTTGCTCTCCCTCATATTGATCAAATCATTGATGCTATGGCAGGTTGTGAGCATTTGAGTTTTCTGGATGCTTATTCTGGCTATCATCATATCAAGATGGCAGTGAAGGACCAAGGGAAGACGGCTTTCATTACTCCGTTTGGGGCCTTCTACTATGTGTCTATGCCTTTCGGGCTTAAGAGTGCTCAGGCGACTTATCAGCGGTGTGTGCAGAACTGTCTTCATAATCAGATTGGGCATAATGTTCATGCTTATGTGGACGATATAGTGGTGAAATCCAGAGAGAAGGAAACTCTGGTAGATGATGTGAAGGAAACCTTTGATAACCTCCGGGTCTACAAAATGATGCTTAACCCGACCAAGTGCATTTTTTCAGTCCCAGCCGGCAAGCTTTTGGGTTTTTTGGTGTCTAACAGAGGCATTGAGGCTAATCCAGAGAAAATTAAGGCGATTACGTCTTTGGCTAAACCGGCGTGCATCAATGACATTCAGCGGCTGGCGGGTCGTGTCGCAACTTTAAGCCAGTTCATAAGCTGGTTAGGCAAGAAGGCTATGTTGTTATATCAAATGATGAAGAAGACAGATAGTTTTGCCTGGAGTGACGATGCTAACTCTGCCTTTGAAGATCTAAAAAACAGCTCGCCGAGCCGTCGGTTCTTGCTGCTCCTGTTGAGAAGGAGCCACTGTTGTTATATGTGGCTGCAAACACATGTGTTGTTAGTGTGGCCATTGTTATCAAGTGCAAGGAGGCTGGCAAGGAACATCTGGTTCAACGGCTGGTTTATTACGTCAGTGAGGTGCTCATTGAGTCCAAACAGAGATATCCACATTGGCAGAAGCTTGTTTATGGGGTGTTCATGGAAAGCCGAAAGCTTAAGCATTACTTTCAGGGTCATCCTATCACTGTGGTTAGCTCTTCTCCTTTAGGAGATATTATTCAAAATAGAGAAGCCACAGGACGAGTTGCCAAGTGGGCCATTGAACTTGGGTCTCATGGTTTAAAGTATGTGCCATGTACCGCCATCAAATCTCAAGCACTAGTGGACTTCATTAACGATTGGACGGAGTTGCAGATACTTGAAGAGAAGGCAGACAACACATATTGGACGATTCATTTTGATGGGTCCAGACAATTGGAAGGCTCGGGGGCTGGAGTTGTTTTAACTTCCCCTCGAGATGACAAATTTTGTTATGTGTTGCGATTGGTGTTTCCTTGTACTAACAACGCAGCTGAGTATGAGGCCTTACTCCATGGTCTTCGAATGACTAGAGAGATGAGTTTAAGCCGTGTACGGTGCCTTTGCGACTTAGATTTGGTGGCTCAGAAAGTATCAGGAAAGTGGGATTCCAAGGACCGTCTCATGGCGGCTTATTACCATGAGGTTGACGCTGTTGCTGGACACTTCAAGGGTTATCAGGTGGAGCACATTGACTGCGGAAAGAATGAAGCGGCCGATGCTTTAAGCCGGCTGGGATCTCAGCGTAAGCTTGTGCCACCTAACACCTTTTTAGATGTTCTGCATAACCCTTCTGTCAAGTTGCCTATAGAGGAGGACTTGGCTGTTCCAGACCCAGAAGCACAATTGGTGGGGGCTCTTCATGTCATTCATTATTGGCCAGTGCCATATTTGGCTTATATGGCCCAGGGTGAGTTGCTGGAGGATGAGACCTTGGCTCGACAAATAACCCGGCGGTCTAAGTCAATGAAAATTTCCAATGGTGAGTTGTATCATCGCAGTGTCACCGGAGCGTTTCAACGTTGTGTCTCTCCTGAAGAAGGTCAAGAAATTCTTCGTGAGATCCATGAAGGAGATTGTGGCCATCGTGTCGGTTCAAAGTCTCTTGTGGCCAAAGCTTTTCATCATGGTGTTTACTGGCTAACGCTCACGCCGATGTGGAGGATCTGGTCAGTAGGTGTGATGGGTGTCAAAAATTTGCACGACGAGCGCACGTGCCGGCTCAAGAATTGCAGATGATTTCAATCACTTGGTCGTTTGCGGTCTGGTGTCTTGACATGGTTGGACCTTTCAAAAGGTCCAAAGATAAGAAGATACACCTTTTGGTGGCAGGGGACAAGTTCACAAAATGGGTTGAGGCAGAGCCAGTCAGTAAGTGTGATGCGGCCATGGCGGTTCAATTCATGAAGAAGGTGATCTTTCGTTTTGGCTTTCCACACAGCATTATCACTGACAATGGCACCAACCCGTCCCAAGGAGATATGGAAGAGTTCTGTCAACGAGAGCATATCCGGCTTGATGCTTCATCAGTAGCTCACCCCAATCCAATGGTCAAGCTGAAAGAGCCAATCAGGAAATCCTGAAAGGTCTAAAACCCCGGCTTATGGTCCCTTTACAACGGACGCCGGGTTGTTGGGTGGAAGAATTACCCTCTGTGATATGGAGCACCAATACTACCGCTAACAGGTCTACGGGTTATACGCCTTCCTTCATGGATTATGGAGCAGAGGCAATTCTGCCCAGTGACATCCGTCATGACTCGCCCCGCGTGGCGGCTTACGTTGAAGCTGATAACGAGCAAGCCCGACAGGATGCGTGTGACACCCCAAGACCGTTGCGCCAGGTGTCTTCCAGTTATTCGTTGTTGTTGCCTTGTCTTTTGCTTGGGTGTCGCTTCTTGCCATGTCATCATCCGCATTGCATCATCATGTTTTCAAAACTTGCATCTGTCCCGGTCTCGTCATTCCTTCTGTTTTCCGTTCTGAGCCCAGACACACTTGCACGCGCCCGCGGCATGTCCGAAATAGTATTTTATAAGTGGCCAGAAAATGTTCTCGGAAAGGGTTGAAAGTTGGCATGTGGTGTTGTTATGTTCTAGTTAGGCCGCCTGCCAAGTTTCATCGCATTCGGAGTCCATTTGATGCCCCAACGGATAAATATAGCGGCAATAGTAGCCGGTCAAAACGTCGGACGTTTTCGGTCTCTGGAAACATTCGCCGGGCCTCTCTCTCTCTTCTCTTCTCTCAGCTCAAGCCCTTCTGCACAGCCCACAAGTTCCAACCGACCCCTCGCGTGCGCGTCCGAAACTGTCCTGAACCCGACCCGGACAGTCGTCACCATTGGATCCGGATCATCCCCAAACATCTACAAAATATCACCGTTTTATTATTTGGACTCCCTAGCCTATTCTTTCTGAACCATCCGATTTTGATCGAAGGCTCCAGATAGCTCCTAACCAAAAATCCAGTGCTTTATATATAGACCTAGGCAGCAACCCTAAAATCTAGGGGGTTTGTCCCATCGCCACCGCCACTCCACCGAATCCACATCGGGATCCTCCCATTCCTCCTCCCACCAACCACTGCTCGAGCCCGAGCTCTTCGATTCGAGGCCGCCAGAAAACCCCGCTGCCTTGATCGAGAGCTTCCTCCTCCCTCTTCGATCCAGAGGAGTGGAGATCCTCCTCGCTCTTCCGAAGCCCCTGCCTCCTCTCTTGTCCACCAGGAACAGTGCCGCCCCTCTCCTTCCCGTGCTTCCTCTCCTCTCGCCCGTCCCCGACCTCTCTCTTCCCCTTCGCAGGTGCTCCGCTCGCCATGGCCCCGAGCTCCGCTGCACCAAGTCCGTCCACGCCTCGTCTCTGCGTTGCAGTGAGCCGCCGCCTGCGTTGACCCGCTGCTGCTCGTCTTCAACGAGCCGGCCAAGCCCCAGGAACGTTGCCCGCCCCTCTCCTCCTCACGGGTCCTGGACCCCTGCGCCCCGTCACCGGCATCCGGCGCCGCCATGGATTAGCGCCAACGGTTCCTCACCTCCGCCCGGTTCCTCTCGCGTCGTCGCCCTGCTCCCCTGATTCGAACGAGGAGATGAGGGCCTTGCCGCACTCATTGACCGCATCGCTCCCTGCTTCCTCTTTGCGCTTGTGGCCCACTGCAGCCTGCCCGCGGCCCAAACCTGCAAGGCCCAGCGCCCGCCTCTGCGTTGCCATCGCCATGGGCCGCCAGATCCACAAGCCTCTCCGCAAACGGGTCGAAGCCCATGGGTGAGCCGCCCCAGCCCCTGCCCTGTTTCAGACTCGGCCCATTAGTGTTTTTTTCCTGCTGCTGCAATTTAGCTATTCTCCAGAAAACTGATGTTTTACAGATTAGTCCCTCTAGTTCATGCATTTCATAACTCACCAACCGTGCATCGGATTAAAATAAGTTATATATGAAATATGCTTAGATTTCTGTATAGTTTCATAATATGTCATTTTCATCCATGTTTAAAATGTTAAAAATGTTGTTTACATATATTTTGCCTATTGCCATGTTAAAATGATTTAATTCATAACTATTTAACCGTAGCTCGGATTTAATCAATCTTTATATGTAAATGGGGTAGAAAAATGCCTAGTTTAACATGGTGGCCTCACTTTGCATGTTTAATAACTCTAAAATTGTGTTTAGGGCAGAACAGTACCAAAACCAAAAATATGCACATGAGGAGTTTCCGGACTTGTTGTTTTGTTGTTCCGGCCTCATTTAAACTTGACTAGATCGGTAGTTTTACTTTGCTTCACCCTCTTGCCATGTTTAACAACATTTAATGTTGTTAGGTACATAAACGAGATCGAACTAAATAACTTGAATGTGGTGTTTCGTAATATGCAACGGAGTTGCATATTGAGCTCCACTTAATTTGTAGGGTTGTTTGTGCACTTTGCCATGCCATGCTTCCTTAAACCGGACATGCATCATACTTGATTGTGCATCATGTCATGTTTATGTGATGGTTGTTTACTATGTTGTTTGCTTCTTTCCAGTGTTGCTCCTCTGGGTTAGTTCCAATAATGTCGTGTTTGTGAGGACCCGTTCGACTACGTCCGTTTGTCTTCTTCATGGACTCGTTCTTCTTCCTTGTGGGATCTCAGGCAAGATGACCATACCCTCGAAATCACTTCTATCTTTGCTTGCTAGATGCTCTCTCTATTGCTATGCCTTTGTTGCGATACCTACCACTTGCTATATCATGCCCCCATTAGCTAAGCCAAGCCTCTAACCACCTTGTCCTAGCAAACCATTGTTTGGCTATGTTACCGCATTACTCAGCCCCTCTTATAGAGTTTCTAGTGCAGGTGAAGATTGAAGTTTGTTCCTTGTTGGAACATGGGTATTTTGTTGGGATATCACAATATCTCTTATTTAATTAATGCACCTATATACTTGGTAAAGGGTGGAAGGCTCGGCCTTATGCCTGGTGTTTTGTTCCACTCTTGCCTCCCTAGTTTCCGTCATACCGGTCTTATGTTCCTTGATTTTGCGTTCCTTACATGGTTGGGTTATAATGGGAACCCCTTGACAGTTCGCCTTGAATAAAACTCCTCCAGCAAGGCCCAACATTGGTTTTACCATTTGCCACCTAGCCTTTTCTTTCCCTTGGGTCGGTCGGCTCAAGGGTCATCTTTATTTAACACCCCCGGGCCATTGCTTCTCTAAGTGTTGGTCCAACCGAGCGATGTCCGGGGCTACCAGTGGCAACTCTGGGCTGGCCTACCCGACGTCTTGCTCATCCGGTGTGCCCTGAGAACAAGATATGTGTAGCTCCTATCAGGATTTGTTGGCACATCTGGGTGGCTTTGCTGGTCTTGTTTTACCATTGTCAAAATGTCTTGTAACCGTGATTCCGAGCCTGATCGGGTCTTGCTGGGAGAAGGAATATCCTTCGTTGACCGTGAGAGCTTGTGATGGGATAAGTTGCTACACCCCTGCAGGGTTTTGAACTTTCGAAAGTCGTGCTCGCGGTTATGGGCAGATGGGAATTTGTTAATGTCCGGTTGTAGAAAATCCGAAACTTATCCTAATTAAAATGCATCAACCGCGTGTGTTGCCGTGATGGTCTCTTTCCGGCGGAGTCCGAGAAGTGAACACGGTGTTGGAGTTATGCTCGAACGTAGGTTGTTCTAGGATCACTTCTTGATCATAGATTCTCGACCGTGCCTTGCCTTCTCTCCTCGCCCTCATTTGCGTATGTTAGCCACCATATATGCTAGTGCTTGCTGCAGCTCCACCTCATACCTTTTACCCTTCCTATAAGCTTAAATAGTCTTGATCGCGAGGGTGTGAGATTGCTGAGTCCCCGTGACTCATAGATTACTTCCAAACCCAGTTTGCAGGTGCCGATGATACCGTGCAGGTGACTCAACTGAGCTCAAGGAGGAGCTCGATGAAGATCTCGTTCTTTGTGTTGTTCCGTTTCTAGTTGATCAGTAGTGGAGCCCAGTTGGGTCGATCGGGGATCTGTAGCATTTGGGGTAGTCTTCTTTTATTTTGGTTCCGTAGTCGGACCTTGATTGTAACTGGATGATGTAATGCTTTATTCATGTATTGTGTGAAGTGGCGATTGTAAGCCAGCTATGTATCTCTTTCCCTTATGTATTACATGGGTTGTGTAAAGATTACCTCATTTGTGACATTGCTTACAATGCGGTTATGCCTCTAAGTCGTGCTTCGACACGTGGGAGATATAGCTGCATCGTGGGCGTTACAAGTTGGTATCAGAGCCTTCCCCGACCTTAGGAGCCCCCTACTTGATCGAATAGCTGGCATTGTTGAGTCTAGAAAATGTTTTGAGTCATCTTGGAATTATATATATCGGAGATTAGGATTCTTTTTACTCCTCGGTCCCTTCGTCGCTCTGGTGAGGCATCCTGACGTAGAGTTTTGACTCTTCTACTCTCAAATTTCATTAATTTTTTTAGGATCATGCGGGTATCTTGGAATCGTTCCGATGGTTTTGTGATGAGAACATTGTTCTTGGTGCCTCCTGACATTTAGGGGTTGTGTTAGTGTCCCGGGTAGTTGAGCTCCGAGGTGTTGTCGTCACAATTTTATCGTTGCAATTCTGGAATACCTAAGTTTCGCCGACATCGAAAATCTCTTTTATGCAGTTGTTTGTGAGATAACCTCGATGCCACCCGGTACTGGGGAGGGAGTTTGGTAGTATTGCCATAACTCGTATAATGGATGCTTTTCGAAGATTGAGGTAAATGATTTCCGAAGGATTCTTGGTTATGTGTTGAAGGATGGATACAGCTGGATGTAGGATTTGCTAGTTTTGGGTGAGATATTATGCTTCCCCTATATCCCCAACACCTGATTGCATAACTGGAAAGTTTCGGGAGTTTATAAGTGCGAATTAAAGTAGCTCTTAGGATATCTTTCGGACAGATGTATGATATGAAATTGGGGTTCGACGTCTAGTGGTCCGCCTATCCACAGTTGGTTTTACAGTGGTCTCGTTTTGTCTTAAAGAGTCCTTGGCTATGCTGACTCAGGGATGCTTCGTATGTCATGTGCACTGCCTTGTACATGATGGTGCTGTATGATCGAGCCCGTGTGGGCCCCACCACAAAAACTTCAGACGAAATCTCTATCATATGTTTGTTCCGACTTATTCTGCAAGCCAATCCTTTGTTTTGCTTTTGAGTTGTGGTATTCGAGTTGCTTCGAAGTCAAATGTTGATTCCATACCTTTCCGAACCGGTGTTCTCATACTCCGATGTGAATACTAATCCTTCATGATAATTGAGATTGTCATGTCAATCCTTTTCAATCGGAGTTTTTCTCTTCAGGTGGATCCAATCTTTTCAACATTCGCAAGATCAACTCAAATCTTTCTCAACGGTGTTCGTTTTCATCCGTCTCCAAGTGTCTTTGTTTTTTTCCTGCCCACCCACCCTTTTTCTTCAAGGACTCATATTTCCTAATCAAGTATCCATCTTATGGACGTGAATTCTCTCCATTCTTTTCCGTCAATGTTCTTATCCGATGATTCTCATGAAGATTCTAACGGAGCTTCAAGATCATCATTCATCTTTCTTCTTTCTTCTCCGGTGGATCTAATTCAAGCTTTGTTGATCATATCCTTTTCATTGTTTCAAATGTCTTCTCTTGCCGGTGCACCTCATAAGCCGGCAGTCCAAAATCAAAGAACACAGGTATGACATTGTTGTTCGTAAACAGACTTATCTGTGTTTTTTCTTTAATCAAAGGCTTTTTCAGCCTTGTTTATCTTTACATCTGGTCTTGATTATTCCACTATGGTAATTTCATAGTTATATATTGGGTGTTTTGACCCATCCAGCGATAAACCACCAGGACAGTTTCTCATCTTTTACATACAGGAACAGGTTTAAACACTGCAGATATGATAAAGGATATACGGCATATATTGACATGACAGATAAAATGTTGTACGTAGTATGATATGCACGATGGCATAGGCAGAACATGCAGGTTTTGAAGCTAGCCTATTACAAGGCGTTGGGAACCCAAAAGGTTAAAAGTGTTCTATCTCCTAAGCAGATGCTAAGAGCCGGCTCATTAAAGTTTCAGCCGGATTAATTAGATGTTTACGACTCCTCCCTCGCCGGTTCATCTTCCTCCACTAGTTGGAAACTGGGCTTGGACCGATCAAAGCCATGAAGAGCAACAAACTCAGCTTCATCGTCAATTAGACCAGACGGGTCAATTTCTGGGGCAAAGGTGTGTTGGCGAACCAGTGGTATGAGATCTGTCACTTTATACGACGGCGTCGCCATCTTTTTATTCTCAACATCAAAACCCGGCTAATACTTATCAACATTGGTCTCATCACCAAGGATAGTAGCATGCGGACGAACTCCCCTCACATAAGCGACAAAATCGTCTTGATCAAACGGAGTCCCGTCTTCCTTCAAGGGGGGATACCCCTTGGCTACATCCACCGGGTCTAGTTCCGGCACCCAGGCTTTCGAGCGGCTTAGAGCGGTTAGGGCTCAGTCTCTTGCACAAGACCGCTTGACCTCTTGGAATCTGGCGGGTAAGATAGATAACTTATTCAAAACATCACTCAAGAGGTTTGGTCCTTGGTTGGCTGGGGAGATAATTGCAAGCGCCCGTTGAGCCCCAGTGTACAGTTGCTCCACCAGGGTGTAAACCGCCTTGAGTTTTGTCACACTGTTTTGGCTCAGATTGTCGCTCCATGGACCTATGAGTATTTTAAAAGGTTAAGGAGGCGTCTTATATTTCTGGCAAAACTAGAGTTTAAGTAAATAATACAAATGACTCACCAAAGATTGCGGAGACCATCTGAGACACGTGGTTTTTTAAGCCGGTAAGCTCCGTGGTAACCTCCTTGAGAGCCGCCTCAGCTGTCTCAGCATGCTGTATCAGCAAGGTTTTCTCATTGGCCCATGATTTTTTCTCTGCATCAAAACTGGTCTTCGGTTTTTCAGCTTCAGAGAGGCTCAACTGGAGCTTGGAGTCAACATTCTTTGTCTCGGTCTCTTGGTCCGCCAGCCGGGTCTTTACATCAGTCAATTGAGAACTCAATTCAGTTATGGCGGTCTACAGACATGCACAGGTGTGTTAAAAATTCAGCAACGCAACACCACTCGGCACTTTGGGGCTAATGTTTGCCAAAGTAATTTTTTTAAATGCAAAATGGCTCTTCTATGATTAAAGTCCCAAGTGTTTTACAAGTAACAACGCTTGGCACTTGGGGGCTAATGCATGATATTAAGAAAGTTTTCATCTTGAGCCGGATCACACTATTTGTTTGGACTGATTCAAGACAGTTATGAAATCAAGTACTGGCTCGTTCATGATAAATTAAGCCAGCCCTTGGGGACTACAGGTGAAATTTATGCTAATCCAATGGACTTAGGGAAAATCTAAGACAAAGCATCAACCTATATCACAAGTCTACAGATCATTCAGGTTCATCATAATCCGGAGACTTGGGGGCTGGTAGAGCATATGTAAACTAATGAAAGCCGGAGAACATACCTCATATTTCAATTACAGCTGTTTGACCATCTCAATTTCAGAGTCATGGCTGGAATGCACATGACTGAGGTATCCAGATAGCGCGTCACTAACATTCAGGTGAGCATAGTGAGAGACGTCAAACCGTACTTTATGCCTTTCCAAAGCCTCTTTTTTGGCAGAGTGCCTGGCCAGTACAGTTGGATTGCCCGGCTCAACGAATCTGCTACCGGTGATTAGGACGTCATTGTCAGAAGGCGCCGGTGGGTTAGCTGAGCTGGACGGCCCAATGGTGGATGGATTGAGAATGGTCTCATCAGTTGACGGCTCAGGAAGGTTGGGTTGAATGTTGATAGGAGGGTCTTCTGGTGCTTCAGATTGATCAGGAGCAGGAGTTGGTATTGCCGGTTCAGGAGCAGTGTCTTTCGGGTCTTCCGCCGGCTTAGTCACCTTGGCTTTCTTGGGCTTTGCTTGACCGCTAAGAAGGATTTCATGAGTTAGTATAATGATGCAGTCTTAAAGATGCAGAAGAAAGATGATTTTCTTTACCCAGGGGGCAGTCTTGAAAGCCGGAAATTGAGTTTGTGAAGAATCGCCAGAAGAGCGAGAAACTTCCTGCAATAGTAAAATTACAGTTAAGAGAGTAAGGAAATAGATTCATTGACAAAAAGCAAAAGTCAAAGGTGAAGGAAACCTCGTTCTGGCATTTCCGAGGAGTTTTTGGTAAGCCGGAGGGCAGTTCATTACCGTCGTTCATCCAGGCCTGACGGCGGTCTCATGTAGCTGCTTTTTCAAAAGAAAATTTGGATCCAAATAAGTCAAAGGGTGTGAAAACCTTACTTTCTGGGTTACCAGTCGAGGTTTCTATCTTGGCAAAGGGGCTAAGTCGGAGGAAATAGTTACCTCTTCTTCTACTGCCTGGCTGGCCCCCGTGTCATCCTGGCAATAGTCAGTGTTAATAAGATTGTTAAAAAGCAGGCCAAGAGAGTCAAGGGCTACCTCCGACTCAGAAATATCATCTAGCTTGAACATATCAGAAGCAGTTCTTTTCTTCTTGGATTTCTGGGTTGTCTTCTTGGCGGCTATGGCGGCGGCTCTGGCCTTCTTGGTAGCTTCGTGATCATATTTGGCCTTCCAAAAGTCAGATTTGGCATGTAGGCAGATAACAGGTTAAAAGTCAGACAAGCACTTAACTACTGAAGAAAAAAAGGGAGTCAAGGGGACTTACCTCTAGTGCCGGGTTAAGGTTGCAGAAAGGATTCAATCCAACTTTACTGCAGTCCTCGTATTTACTGTTTACGTGGGTGGTTGACATTTCAACAATGGCCTCTTCAGTCAGTTGCACAGAACTATGATGCAGAGAGTCATCTGGGCCTCCGCCATATTTATACATCAAGTTGGATCGTCGGCTCAGAGGGATGACCCGCCATGCGATCCAACAACGGATCAAGTCAACTCCAGTTAGGCCGTTTCCCAACAAGGCTTGAATCCTTTTGATGGATTGAATGAGCTTCTTACGTTCAGCAGCAGTCAGCTTGTCGGGGAGCACAAACTTAGAGTCAAGACGCTCCATGCGATAACCCGGCATTGGTTTTTCATCAGCTGGCGACGTGTCCTTGCAATAAAACCAAGTTTGGTTCCAATCCTTCGGATGGCTTGGTAAGATAACTAAGGGAAAGACAGTGCCCTGTCGGCGCTGAATCGAAATTCCGCCAAGTTCCAAGCTAGGGCCGTTGGTGCATCTGTTCTGGCGGTTCAGATAGAAATAATCTCTGAAGAGTTCAACGGTAGGTTCTTCTTGAAGATAAACCTCACAGAGAACTTGAAAATTGCAGATGTTGGATATTGAGTTGGGTCCAAGATCTTGAGGATGAAGCTTGAAAAAATGTAGAACATCTCTGAAGAATTTTGAGCCGGCGGTGAAAAACCCGGTTCATATGATAAGTAAAGATAATGACTTCACCATCTTTGGGCTGAGGTCATTCTTCGTCCGGGTCAGGAGCACGATAGGATATAATGTTTTTCTCTGGCAAATATCCGATGGTGACAACATCCTTCAAAGTGTCCTCAATGACTGTGGAAGGGCCCCAGTTGCAGACTGTTGGCGTCTTTGGCGACAAAATGAAAAAGGACAAGCTGAAAAGAAAGTAATTGGCCGGTTCAAATTAATTGGTGGAGTTACAGGTTAATGATTATAGTACAGATGAGTACTGGCTTAAGTAAGGGCTAATGATATATAAAGGAAAATGAGCCGGCATGATAAGCCGCCATGACTAAAGATATTCGAAGGTTGCCTGAGACAGAATTGGCTAAGTACTGAGATAAACAAGTTTCACAAGTTGTTGCTATTATTTTGGATCAAGACGGTTCAAAAAAGAAAAATAAATCTAGACCTGAAGAACCAGCACAGAGGAGTTCATCAGTTCTAAGGAGGCCTTTGTACAAGAAAAAGGGATATGCTAGAGTCTAGAATGGATGCAAAACAACTACCGCATGAGTTCTATACTTCTTTTAGATCAAAGGAGGATGTGGTGGAGAAACTACAAAGCACCCGCGATGAACAGCAAAGAATATAGAAGGAACTCGCAAACCCTAATGCAGATCTAAGGTATGGGAAAGCAAGGACTTACGAACGCAGATCTACTGCGGAGAATCACCACCGTTCTCTGGACAAACTCAGGGTGATGCAGCGGCCGAGGTTGAGGACGACGGTGATTGCTACGATGGCGGCGGAGCTCGAGCAATAGAGGGGTTGCGAGAGGAAGAAGGAGAAGACTGAGGAAGACTGGTCGTACCTATTTATAAGGGGATAAGTGAACATGCAGGCGCGAAAATCAAGGAAGGCCAAAATGATGATTATCCAACTAAACAGACGCCTCGATTTTCAGAATACATTTAAGATAAGGATCCGTTAAAAGATGACGTCGTGGCGGTTTTCCAAATTTTATGAAGGTGACGTCATGGAGGGTTACAAGATTTTCACAGCTGTGGTAGATGGATTTTTTCTAAGTGTTAAAGATTTATATGAACAAAGTTTAAAACAACCTGGGGCCTAATGTTGGGGATATGACTACCAGGTATGACCTGCCCAGGAGGGGCCGGGTCAATCCCAAGGGCGGGTTACTTAAAAGGAAGCCCGAAGAGTATACAAGGTGATGATTTATGATAAAGCTTGTAGTAGGCCCAAGCCCAAAGGCGGCTTAAGGCCCGTAAGTGTAAACCGCCATGTATGGACAAGACTTGTAAGATAAGACATCTAAGAGTTGTCACTGAGCCGGACACATAGTATGAGCCGGCCGGGACTCTGTAGGCCGCAGGGCGTCAACCCGTGTATATAAGGGACGACCCGGCGGCGGCTTAGGGCAAGAAACAACAGATCGAGAGCCAAGCTAGCGTATTTCGCTCCTTGTTCATCGAAACCTAGCAATACCACATCAACTGGACTAGGCTTTACCTTCACCGCAAGGGGCCGAACCGGTATAAAAACCTCTCATGTCCTTTGTCCCGATTAACCCCTTTAAGCTTCCTAGTTGCGATGGCTCCACGACTAAGTCCTTTCACTAGGACATCTACCGTGACAATTCCACGACACAAGGGGATAATTATTTTTGCGAGAACTATCATGAAAAATTCTACATTGTTTCCATGAGCATGAACACAAGTGTCCAAGGTCGACCCTCACTTCTCCAATGCATCACCTTTCAATTGCTTCTCTTTTTGAAAAAGTTTTTGGTTCCCCTCTATATTTTTTTGTTTTTAAACTTTATAAAAGCACTCAACAAAAATAAATGACTCTCTAAAACTTCCGGGTTGTCTCCCTGGCAGCGCTTTCTTTAAAGCCATTAAGCTAGGCCTAAAGTGCTCAAGTAATGGATCCACCCGGATCCCAAGGTATATCAAAGACAATTTTAATCAACAATGATTTGTAATTTAGTAGTGAGCACAAAGCAACATATATCATGAAATGACAAAATTTAACTCTCTTCCTATGCATCGGCATGTTATAAAACAACAATTCATGCACATCAAATAAAGGCCAATACATAGCATAAGCAGTTTCTTACAATTTTATCGTGTTGGAAACATAGAGAGGCAGTTATCTAGTTCCTCTCACATAATAATTACAAGTAGGCGCGGCAAGCACAGGCATATTATATTCATCAAAATCATCATGTACAACAGTAAAAGGCAACCCATCAATGTAATCCTTAATAAAAGCAAACTTCTCCGATATAGTGTAGTTTGGAGAATTCAAAAAGATAATAGGACTATCATGTTTGGGTGCAATAGCAACAATTTCATTCTTAACATAAAAAGCTATAGCAAGTGCATCTCCATAAGCATAATTCATATTGGCATCATGGCCATAAGCATAGAAATCATCAATTTCATCAAAAAGGGATATTTCAAAGGAACCCAAGGCATCATAGCAATCATCCTAACATTCATCCTTCAGTAAGAACGAAGAGAAATTAAATAATGTGTGAGTTGAAGAGTTACTCTCATTAGAAGGTGGGAACGGGTAGCTAATCCGCTCTTCCTCCTTTTGTTCTTCGCTCTCCTCGTCATCTTTTTCATCCAATGAGCTCACAGTTTCATCAATTCCTTCTTCCATAGACTCCTGCAAAATATAGTCTATTCTTGGATAGCGAAGACTTTCTAAATAAATACATCAATATCAGAATTTTATTTATAATTCTCATAGAAATATTAAAGGATAGCAAAACTTTTAGGTCTATAAACTGAATCATCAAAATCTTCATACTTTTCAAACAAAGATTCTATTTCATAAGCACCCTTAAAAGCAACAAATTCTTTGATTTGTTTCACATCATAGTAATCATATCTACCATTAGCATAAGAAGCCAAGGTTTCATTATCACTAAATTCACATGAAAAGGGAAGGTGTGGAGCCTTCATCCTAGAGCAACAAGTAAAATCATATCTAGAGCATAAATCTCGAGCATACCAATGCAACATATGAATTTGATCCCATAAAAGTTTCCCTTTTTGAGTCAAGTGATAATCCCTAAAGTATTCACATTGATCTAACATGTCTCCCATTATCATGTTGAATGGGGTTTTCTCAGGATTATCAAAGTTGTCTTTTATATTTTTCACATAACGAGCATCGAAGGTTTTAGGAGGTTCCCCATCTCTATGAGTAGCAAGTACCACTAATTTTTTTTGGTGTTTCATGTTCCATATTCATAAATAAAGATAGAGAACAACTTAGAACAAAAAAAACTACTTAGTGATAAAGCAAACAAGAACACACGAGAATATTCACCCCATGCTATTGCTCCCCGGCAACGGTGCTAGGAAAAGGTCTTGATAACCCACAAGTATAGGGGATCGTTTGTAGCCTTTTTCGATAAATAAGAGTGTCGAACCCAAGGAGGAGCTAAAGGTAGAAGAAATATTCCCTCAAGTTCTATCGGCCACCGATATAACTCAATGCATACTTGATGTTTGCTTTACCTAAAACAAGTATGTAACTATTTCTACTTTGCGAGAATAAAACTATGAATAAATTGCAAGGTAATAAAAGTAGATGGCTTTTATCAACAAGAAAGTCATTTGTCCCTAGGCAATCGATAACTAGACCAGTAATCATTCATGTTGGAAATATGCCCTAGAGGCAATAATAAAAGTATTATTATTATATTTCTTTGTTCATGATAATTGTCTTTATTCATGCTATAACTGTATTATCCGGAAATCGTAATACACGTGTGAATAATAGACACCAACATGTCCCTAGTAAGCCTCTAGTTGACTAGCTCGTTGATCAACAGATAGTCATGGTTTCCTGACTATGGACATTGGATGTCATTGATAACGGGATCACATCATTAGGAGAATGATGTGATGGACAAGACCCAATCCTAAACATAGCACAAGATCGTATAGTTCGTTTGCTAGAGTTTTCCAATGTCAAGTATCTTTTCCTTAGACCATGAGATCGTGTAACTCCCGGATACCGTAGGAGTGCTTTGGGTGTGCCAAACGTCACAATGTAACTGGGTGACTATAAAGGTATACTACGGGTATCTCCAAAAGTGTCTGTTGGGTTGACATGGATCAAGACGGGGATTTGTCACTCCGTATGACGGAGAGGTATCACTGGGCCCACTCAGTAATGCATCATCATAATGAGCTCAAAGTGACCAAGTGTTTGATCACGGGATCATGCATTACGGTACGAGTAAAGTGACTTGCTGGTAACGAGATTGAACGAGGTATTGGGATACCGACGATCGGATCTCGAGCAAGTAACATACCGATTGACAAAGGGAATTGTATACGGGGTTGTTTGAATCCTCGACATCGTGGTTCATCCGATGAGATCATCAAGGAGCATGTGGGAGCCAACATGGGTATCTAGATCCCGCTGCTGGTTATTGACCGGAGAGCGATCTCGGTCATGTCTACATGTCTCCCGAACCCATAGGGTCTACACACTTATGGTTCGGTGACGCTAGGGTTGTAGGGATATGTATATGCAGTAACCCGAATGTTTTTCGGAGTCCCGGATGAGATCTCGGACGTCACGAGGAGTTCCGGAATGGTCCGGAGGTAAAGAATTATATATAGGAAGTACTATTTCGGCCATCGGGACAAGTTTCGGGGTTATCGGTATTGTACCGGGACCACCGGAAGGGTCCCGGGGGCCCACCGGGTGGGGCCACCTGTCCCGGGGGGCCACATGGGCTGTAGGGGGTGCGCCTTGGCCTACATGGTCCAAGGGCACCAGCCCCAAGAGGCCCATGCGCCTAGGGTTTCAAGGAGGAAGAGTCCTAGGAGGGGAAGGCACCTCCTAGGTGCCTTGGGGAGGAGGGATTCCTCCCCCTTGGCCGCACCCCCTAGGAGATTGGATCTCCTAGGGCCGGCGCCCCCCTTGGCCCTCCTATATATAGTAGGGTAAGGAGGGCTTTCAGAAAATGCCTTTGGTTGCCTCCTTCTCCCTCTCCAACACCTCCTCCTCCTCCATAGCGCTTGGCGAAGCCCTGACGGAGTACTGCAGCTCCATCATCACCACGCCGTCATGCTGTTGCTGGTGCCATCTCCCTCAACCTCTCCTTTCCCCTTGCTGGATCAAGAAGAAGGAGACGTGGCTGTTCCGTACGTGTGTTGAACGCGGAGGTGCCGTCCGTTCGGTGCTAGGATCTTCGGTGATTCGAATCACGTCGAGTACGACTCCCTCATCCATGTTCTTTGAACGCTTCCGCTCGCGATCTACAAGGTACGTATATGCATCTAATCACTCTTTGCTAGATGAACTCCTAGATGGATCTTGGTGAAACCGTAGAAATTTTTTTGTTTTCTGCAACGTTCCCTAACAGTGGCATCATGAGCTAGGTCTATGCGTAGTTCTTCTTGCGCGACTAGAACACAATTTGTTGTGGGCGTAGATGTTGTCAACTTTCTTGCCGCTACTAGTCTTATCTTGCTTCAACGGTATTGTGGGATGAAGCGGCCCGGACCAACCTTACACGTACGCATACGTGAGACCGGTTCCACCGACTAACATGCACAAGTTGCATAAGGTGGCTGGCGGGTGTCTGTCTCTCCTACTTTAGTTGGAGCGGATTCGATGAAAAGGGTCCTTGTGAAGGGTAAATAGAAGTTGAAAAATCACGTTGTGGCTTTCACGTAGGTAAGAAAACGTTCTTGCTAGAACCCTACTTCAGCCACGTAAAACTTGCAACAACAATTAGAGGACGTCTAACTTGTTTTTGCAGCAAGTGCTTTGTGATATGATATGGCCAAAGTTGTGATGAATGATGAATGATCTATATGTGATGTATGAGATGTTCATGCTATTGTAATAGGAATCACAACTTACATGTCGATGAGTATGACGGTGACAAGATGATCATGGAGCCCCAAGATGGAGATCAAAGGAGCTATGTGATATTGGCCATATCATGTCACTATTATTATTTGATTGCACGTGATGTTTATCATGTTTTGCATCTTGTTTGCTTAGAACGACGGTAGTAAATAAGATGATCCCTCATAATAATTTCAAGAAAGTGTTCTCCCTAACTGTGCACCGTTGCTAAAGTTCGTCGTTTCGAAGCACCACGTGATGATCGGGTGTGATAGATCCTTACGTTAACATACAACGGGTGTAAGACAGATTTACACACGCAATACACTTAGGTTGACTTGACGAGCCTAGCATGTGCATAGACATGGCCTCGGAACACAGAAGACTGAAAGGTCGAGCATGAGTCGTATAGAAGATACGATCAACATGAAGATGTTCACCGACGTTGACTAGTCCGTCTCATGTGATGATCGGACACGGCCTACCAACTCGGATCATGTTATACTTAGATGACTAGAAGAGGGATGTCTATCTAAGTGGGAGTTCATTATAATTTGATTAGATGAACTTAATTATCATGAACTTAGTCTAAAATATTTACAATATGTCTTGTAGATCAAATGGCCAACGTAGTCCTCAACTTCAACGCGTTCCTAGAGAAAACCAAGCTGAAAGACGATGGCAGCAACTACACGGACTGGGTCCGGAACCTGAGGATCATCCTCATAGCTGCCAAGAAAGATTATGTCCTACAAGCACCGCTAGGTGATGCACCTGTTCTCCCTGCAGAACAAGACGTTATGAACGTTTGGCAGGCACGTACCGATGACTACTCCCTCGTTCAGTGCGGCATGCTTTACAGGTTAGAGCCAGGGCTCCAAAAGCGTTTTGAGAGACATGGAGCATATGAGATGTTCGAAGAGCTGAAAATGGTTTTTCAAGCTCATGCCCGGGACGAGAGATATGAAGTCTCCGACAAATTCTTCAGCTGTAAGATGGAGGAAAATAGTTCTGTCAGTGAGCACATACTCACTATGTCTGGGTTACATAACCGCTTGACTCAGCTGGGAGTTAATCTCCCAGATGACACGGTCATTGACAGGATCCTTCAGTCGCTTCCACCGAGCTACAAGAGCTTTGTGATGAACTTCAATATGCAGGGGATGGAAAAAGACCATTCTTGAAGTATTTTCTATGCTGAAATCAGCAGAGGTAGAAGTCAAGAAGGAACATCAACTGTTGATGGTCAATAAAACCACTAAGTTCAAGAAGGGCAAGGGTTTGGTTGCCTCCTATATATAGTAGGGGAAGGAGGGCTTTCAGAACATGCCTTTGGTTGCCTCCTTCTCCCTCTCCAACACCTCCTCCTCCTCCATAGCGCTTGGCGAAGCCCTGACGGAGTACTGCAGCTCCATCATCACCACGCCATCGTGTTGTTGCTGGTGCCATCTCCCTCAACCTCTCCTTTCCCCTTGCTGTATCAAGAAGAAGGAGACGTGGCTGTTCCGTACGTGTGTTGAACGCGGAGGTGCCGTCCGTTCGGTGCTAGGATCTTCGGTGATTCGAATCACGTCGAGTACGACTCCCTCATCCACGTTCTTTGAACGCTTCCGCTCGCGATCTACAAGGTACGTAGATGCATCTAATCACTCGTTGCTAGATGAACTCCTAGATGGATCTTGGTGAAACCGTAGAAAATTTTTTGTTTTCTGCAACGTTCCCCAACAATTCATGCAATTTTATATGAGGGAGAGGCGTGAGCTAACATACTTTCTATACTTTGATCATGTGCACTTATGATTGGAACTCTACCAAGCATCCGCAACTACCAAAGATCATTAAGGTAAAACCCAAACATAGAATTAAGTATCAAGTCCTCTTTACTCCCATATGCAATAGCCAACTTACTCGGGTTTGTGTATTCGGTCACTCACGCCACCCACTATAAGCGAATTATGAACATATTGCAACACCCTACAGTGGGGATCCCTCATGTTCGCGTGACATGGAGGGCGCTGTAGGACAACACCATAATAAAATATACACTCATACCAACCAAGATCACGATTAACCCATAGGACAAAATGGATCTACTCAAACATCATAAGATAGCCATAGATCATTGGGAAATAATTTATAGCATTGAGCACCATGTTTAAGTAGAGATTACAGCACGGAGAAGGGGTGTTACACCGCTGCATAGAGGGGGGGGAGTTGGTGTTGACGGTAGCAAGATTGTTCATGTAGATCGCTATCACGATCCTTGCCCCGGCGGCACTCCGGCGCCACCGGGAGAGAGGGGAGAGAGCCCCCCTCCTTCTTCTTCTTCTTCCTTGGCCTCACCCTAGATGGGAGTGATACGTCTCCAACGTATCTATAATTTTTGATTGTTCCATGATTTTATATTATCATTCTTAGATGTTTTACAATCATTTTATAGCAACTTTATATCATTTTTTGGGACTAACCTATTGACATAGTGCCCAGTGCCAGTTGTTGTTTTTTACTTCGCGGGAAATTGATACGTCTCCAACGTATCTATAATTTTTGATTGCTCCATGCTATATTATCTACTGTTTTGGACATTATTGGGCTTTATTATCCACTTTTATATTATTTTTGGGACTAACCTATTAACCGAAGGCCCAACCCAGAATTGTTGTTTTTTTGCCTGTTTTAGGGTTTCGAAGAAAAGGAATATCAAACGGAGTCCAAATGGAATGAAACCTTCGGGAACGTGATTTTCTCAATGAATAAGACCCAGGAGACTTGGACCCTACATCAAGACACAAGAGAGGAGGCCACGAGATTGGGGGCACGCCTACCCCCCCCCCCCCCAGGTGCGCCCTCCACCCTCGTGGGCCCCCTGTTGCTCCACCGACGTACTCCTTCCTCCTATATATACCTACGTACCCCCAAACGATCAGATACAGAGCCAAAACCCTAATTCCACCACCGTAACTTTCTGTATCCACGAGATCCCATCTTGGGGCCTGTTCTGGAGCTTCGCCGGAGGGGGCATCGATCACGGAGGGCTTCTACATCAACACCATAGCCCCTCCGATGAAGTGTGAGTAGATTACCTCAGACCTACGGGTCCATAGTTAGTAGCTAGGTGGCTTCTTCTCTCTTTTTGGATCTCAATACAATGTTCTCCCCCTCTCTTGTGGAGATCTATTCGATGTAATCTTGTTTTTGTGGTGTGTTTGTTGAGATCGATGAATTGTGGGTTTATGATCAAGTGTATCTATGAACAATATTTGAATCTTCTCTGAATTCTTTTATGTATGATTGGTCATCTTTGCAAGTCTCTTCGAATTACCAGTTTGGTTTGGCCTACTAGATTGATCTTTCTTGCAATGGGAGAAGTTCTTAGCTTTGGGTTCAGTCTTGCGGTGTCCTTTCCCAGTGACAGTAGGGGAAGCAAGGCACGTATTGTATTGTTGCCATCGAGGATAACAAGATGGGGTTTTCATCATATTGCATGAGTTTATCCCTCTACATCATGTCATCTTGCTTAAGGCGTTACTCTGTTTTTAACTTAATACTCTAGACGCATGTTGGATAGCGGTCGATGAGTGGAGTAATAGTAGTAGATGCAGGCAGGAGTCAGTCTACTTGTCTCGGACGTGATGCCTATATACATGATCATGCCTAGATATTCTCATAACTATGCTCAGTTCTGTCAATTGCTCAACAGTAATTTGTTCACCCACCGTAGAATACTTATGCTCTTGAGAGAAGCCACTAGTGAAACCTATGGCCCCTGGGTCTATCTTCATCATATTAATATCCAATACTTAGTTATTTCCTATGCTTTTACTTTTCTTTTATTTTACTTTGCATCTTTATCACAAAAATACCAAAAATATTATCTTATCATATCTATCAGATCTCACTCTCGTAAGTGGCCGTGTAGGGATTGACAAGCCCTTATCGCGTTGGTTGCGAGGATTTATTTGTTTTGTGCTGGTACGAGGGACTGGCGCGTAGCCTCCTACTAGATTGATACCTTGGTTCTCAAAAACTGAGGGAAATAGTTACGCTACTTTGCTACATCATCCCTTCCTCTTCGGGGAAAACCAACGCAGTGCTCCAGAGGTAGCAAGAAGGATTTCTGGCGCCGTTGCCGGGGAGGTCTACGCAAAAGTCAATATACCAAGTACCCATCACAATCCCTATCTCCCGCATTACATTATTTGTCATTTGCCTCTTGTTTTCCTCTCCCCCACTTCACCCTTGCCGTTTTATTCGCCCTCTCTCTCTATCCTCCCTCTCTTTCTCTATTTGCCTTTTTTTGCCTGCTTGCTTTTTGTTTGCTTGTTTGTTAGTTTGCTTGCTTGTCACGATGGCTCAACATAACACTAAGTTGTGTGACTTCACCAATACCAACAATAATGATTTTATTAGCACTCCGATTGCTCCTCTTACTAATGCTGAATCTTGTGAAATTAATACTGCTTTGCTGAATCTTGTCATGCAGGATCCGTTTTCCGGCCTTCCTAGTGAAGATGTCGCTACCCATCTAAATAGCTTCGTTGATTTGTGTGATATGCAAAATAAGAAAGATGTGGATAATGATATTGTTAAATTGAAGCTATTCCCTTTTTCGCTTAGAGATCGTGCTAAAGCTTGGTTTTCGTCTTTGCCTAAAAATAGTATTGATTCATGGAACAAGTGCAAAGATGCTTTTATCTCTAAGTATTTTCCTCCCACTAAGATCATCTCTCTTAGAAACAATATTATGAATTTTAAGCAACTTGATCATGAACATGTTGCACAAGCTTGGGAGAGAATGAAACTAATGATACGTAATTACCCTACTCATGGTTTAAATTTGTGGATGATTATACAAAAAATTTATGCCGGATTGAATTTTGCTTCTAGAAATCTTTTAGATTCGTCCGCGGGAGGCACTTTCATGGAAATCACTTTAGGAGAAGCTACTAAACTCCTAGATAATATTATGGTTAATTATTCTCAATGGCATACTGAAAGATCTACTAATAAAAAGGTGCATGCGATAGAAGAAATTAATGTTTTGAGTGGAAAGATGGATGAACTTATGAAATTATTTGCTAGTAAGAGTGTTTCTTCTGATCCTAATGATATGGCCTTGTCTACTTTGATTGAGAATAATAATGAATCTATGGATGTGAATTTTGTTGGTAGGAACAATTTTGGTAACAACGCGTATAGAGGAAATTTTAATCCTAGGCCTTATCATAGCAATCCCTCTCATAATTATGGTAATTCCTACAACAATTCTTATGGAAATTATAATAAGATGCCCTCTAATTTTGAATCTAATATTAAAGAATTTATTACTTCGCAAAAGAATTTCAATGCTTTGATTGAAGAAAAATTGCTTAAGATTGATGAGTTGGCTAGGAACGCTGATAGAATTTCTCTTGATGTTGATTCTTTGAAACTTAGATCTATTACACCTAAGCATGATATCAATGAGTCTCTCAAAGCCATGAGAATTTCCATTGATGAGTGCAAAGAAAGAACCGCTAGGATGCGTGCTAAAAAAGATGCCATTATAAGAGCGTGTTCTTCTAGTTCCTATGAAAATAAAGATGAAGATCTAAAAGTTATTGATGTGTCCCCTATTAAATATTTGTTTTGCAATATGAATCTTGATAATGATGGGACTGAATATGATCCACCTTTACCTAGAAGGCATTCTAAGAATTCAGAATTTTTTGATCTTGATGCTAAAATTGATAAAAGTGGGATTGAAGAAATTAAAACCCTAGATGTTGCTAAACCCACTATTATGGATTTCAAGGAATTTAACTATGAAAATTGCTCTTTGATTGATTGTATTTCCTTGTTGCAATCCGTGCTAAATTCTCCTCACGCTTATGGTCAAAATAAAGCGTTTACTAAACATATCGTTTATGCCTTGATGCAATCTTATGAAGAAAAACTTGAATTGGAAGTTTCTATCCCTAGAAAACTCTATGATGAGTGGGAACCAACTATTAAAATTAAAATTAAAGATTATGAATGCTATGCTTTATGTGATTTGGGTGCTAGTGTTTCCACGATTCCAAAGACTTTGTGTGATTTGTTAGGTTTATGTGTTTTGATGATTGCTCTCTAAACTTGCACCTTGCGGATTCCCCTATTAAGAAACTTATGGGAAGAATTAATGATGTTCTTATTTTTGCAAATAGGAATTATGTGCCCGTAGATTTTATTGTTCTTGACATAGATTGCAATCCTTCATGTCCTATTATTCTTGGTAGACCTTTCCTTAGAACGATTGGTGCAATTATTGATATGAAGGAAGGAAATATTAGATTCCAATTTCCATTAAGGAAAGGCATGGAACACTTTACTAGAAAGAAAATTAAATTACCTTATGAATCTATTATGAGAGCCACTTATGGATTGCCTACCAAAGAAGGCAATACCTAGATCTATCCTTGCTTGTTATGCCTAGCTAGGGGCGTTAAACGATAGCGCTTGTTGGGAGGCAACCCAATTTTATTTTTATTCCTTGCTTTTTGCTCCTGTTTAGTAATAAATAAATTATCCAGCCTCTGTTTTGGTTGTGTTTTTTGTGTTTAATTAGTGTTTGTGCCAAGTAGAACCATTGTGAAGACTTGGTGAAAGTCTTGTTACACTTGCTGCAAAAAACAGAAACTTCGGCGCTCACGAGAACTGCTGCCATTTTTATTTGGAAAGTGCTATTTAGTTAATTCTTTTTGAAGATGATTAATAGATAATTCCTGATACGTCTCAACGTACCTACTTTTCAAAACACTTCTGCCCTTGTTTTGGACTCTAACTTGCATGATTTGAATGGAACTAACCCGGACTGACGCTGTTTTCAGCAGAATTACCATGGTGTTATTTATGTGCAGGAGCAAACGTTCTCGGAATGACCTGAAACTTCACGGAGCGACTTTTCAGAAAATAAGAAAAATACGTGCAAAAGATGAAGGCCAGGGGGCCCACCACCTCTCCACGAGGGTGGGGGCGCGCCTGCCCCCCTAGGGCCCGCCCCGCTACCTCGTGGGCCCCCTGTTGCCTCTCCGACTCCAACTCCACCTCCATATATTGAGTTTCGGGGAGAAAAAAATCAGAGAGAAGAAATCATCGCGTTTTACGATATGGAGCCGCCGCCAAGCCCTAAAATCTCTCGGAAGGGATGATCTGGAGTCCGTTCGGGGCTACGGAGAGGGGAATCTGTCGCCATCATCATCATCAACCATCCTCCATCACCAATTTCATGATGTTCACCACCATGTGTGAGTAATTCCATCGTAGGCTTGCTGGACGGTGATGGGTTGGATGATATCTATCATGTAATCGAGTTAGTTTTGTTAGGGTTTGATCCCTAGTGTCCACTATGTTCTGAGATTGATGTTGGTATGACTTTGCTGTGCTTAATGCTTGTCACTAGGGCCCGAGTGCCATGATTTTAGATCTGAACCTATTATGTTTTCACCAATATATGAGTGTTCTTGATCCTATCTTTCAAGTCTATAGTCACCTATTATGTGTTATGATCCATTAACCCCGAAGTGACAATAATCGGGATACTTACCGGTGATGACCCTAGGTTGAGGAGTTCATGTATTCACTATGTGTTAATGCTTTGTTCCGGTACTCTATTAAAAGGAGGCCTTAATATCCCTTAGTTTACGTAAGGACCACGCTGCCACGGGAGGGTAGGACAAAAGATGTCATGCAAGTTCTTTTCCATAAGCACGTTTGACTATATTCGGAATACATGCCTACATTATATCAATGAACTGGAGCTAGTTATGTGTCACCGTAGGTTATGAATGTTACATGATGAACCGCATCCGGCATAATTCTCCATCACTGATCCATTTCCTACGAGCTTTTCATATATTGTTCTTCGCTTCTTTACTTTCCCGTTGCTATTGCTATCATCACTACAAAATACCAAAAACATTACTTTTACTATTGTTACCTTTTGCTACCGTTATCTCTACTATCATATTACTTTGCTACTAAACACTTTGCTGTAGATATTAAGTTTCCAGGTGTGGTTGAATTGACAACTCAGCTGCTAATACTTGAGAGTATTCTTTGGCTCCCCTTGTGTCGAGTCAAGAAATTTGGGTTGAATACTATACCCTCGAAAACGGTTGTGATCCCCTATACTTGTGGGTTATCAAGACTATTTTCTGGCGCCGTTATCGGGGAGCATAGCTCTATTCTTTGAGTCACTTGGGATATATATCTTCTTATCATTATGAAGAACTTGAGAGATCCAAAACCCAAGATCTATCCCTCAACTACGAGGGGAGGTAAGGAACTGCCATCTAGCTCTGCACTTGATTCACCTTCTGTTTTGAGTAAGTTTGCGACACCTACACCTGCTTTTGCTATTCGTTCTGATATGTTGCATGTTATTGATGATGCCACTTCTGCTATGCATGATACTTATGATGAAACTACCTCTATGCCTGATACTTATGTGCCACTTAGTGATTTCTTGATGAACAACTTGCTAGGGCTAGAGAAATTGAAAATATTGAATCTGATGATACTGATGAAAGTAATGATGAAGAACCACTTGTTATTCCTAAGGGTTATGTTTTTGATCAAGAAGCTTCTTTAGCTACTTTAGCTTGCAAAATTAGAAATCAACTCAAGAGATTATTAGCTAAATGGAGTAAGCAATCTCTAAATGCTAGAATGAAACCTGACCCTGCTTTTGCTACTTCACCTATCTTTGTTACTGATAAGGATTATGAATTCTCTGTTGATCCTGATATAATTACTCTGGTTGAATCTGATCCTTTTCATGGTCATGAATCTGAAACTGTTGTGGCACATCTTACTAAATTGAATGATATAGCCACCCTGTTCACTAAAGATGAGAGAACTCGTTACTTTTACATCCCATTTACTAAATTTGCTAGCCCATGCTTAGATGAGTTTGATAAATTTATGGCGAAGCAAGAAGATTTTAATGCTTATTTTGGAAGACAATTGAAATACAATTCAAATATGCTTGAACACTTGGGTGATTATATGGCTAATGTCAAAGGTGAACTTAAACTTATTAGTAAACATGCTTCTATGGTTACCACTCAAGTAGAACAAGTACTTAAAGTTCAAAATGATTTGCTCAATGAATTGAATAGTAAAGATAATGATAATGTTGTTACAGTTATGACTAGAGGTGGTAGAATGACTCAGGAACCTTTGTATCCTGAAGGCCATCCTAAAAGAATTGAGCAAGATTCTCAGAGAAATAATATAGATGCACCTAGTTCGTCTAAAAAAGAAGAAAAAGAAAAATGATAGGACTTTGCATGCTTCTAGTGATCCTATTGTTGAAACACCTGAGAATCCAAATGATATTTCTATTTCTGATGCTGAAACACAATCTGGTAATGAACCTGAAACTAGTGGTAATGTTAATGATAATGTTCATGATGATGCTCAACCTAGTAATGATAATGACATAGAAATTGAACCTGCTGTTGATCTTGATAACCCACAATCAAAGAATCAACTTTATGATAAGAAAGACTTTGTTGCTAGGAAACATGGTAAAGAAAGAGAACCATGGGTTCAGAAACCCATGCCTTTTCCTCCCAAACCATCCAAGAAAAAGGATGATGAGGGTTTTGAGCGCCTTACTGAAATGATTAGACCTATCTTTTTGCGTATGCGATTAACTGATATACTCAAAACCTATCCTTATGCTAAGTACATGAAAGATATTATTAAAAATAAAAGAAAGATACTGGAAGCTGAAATTTCCACCATGCTTGCTAATTATACCTTTAAGGGTGGAATACCAAAGAAACTTGGAGATCCCGGTGTACCCACTATACCATGCTCTATTAACAGAAACTATGTTAAAACTGCTTTATGTGATCTTAGAGCCGGTGTTAGTGTTATGCCTGTCTCTTTATATCGTAGACTTGATTTGAATAAGTTGAATGGTTGATAAATCAACTGCTATACCTGTCGGTATTTCTGAGGATGTGCCTGTTGTAGTTGCAAACGTTACTATTTTAACGGACTTTGTTATTCTTGATACTCCCGAGGACGATAGTATGTCTATTATTCTTGGAAGACCCTTTTTGAATACTGCAGGGGCTGTTATTGATTGCACTAAAGGCAATGTCACTTTTCATGTTAATGGTAATGACATACGGTACACTTTCCGAGGAAACAACCTCAAGTTCATAGTATCAATTCTATTGGAAAAATTCTATCGATTATATTTGGAGGTTTTGAATTTCCTCTTCCTACTGTCAAGAAGAAATATGATATTCTTATTATTGGGGATGTGCATATCCCCGTTGAGGTAACATAGTGTTATTCGAAATTTCTCCGGTTCCATGTTATTCGGAATGAGTTCGTTAACAAGACTTGATCAACCTTGTTAGTGGATTCCTTTTGATGATCATGAGATGGATGAAACAAGAAGGCACAACCTTCTGTACCCCACTTTTACTTTCTATTATTTATATTAAATAAAATAAAAATAAATATTTTTCTGTCTGTTATCTGATTATCCATGCAATATAAAAATACCTAGAAAATAAAAGTTCTCCAAATGCCCTGAAATTTAAATATGATTTTTTCAGAATATTTGAGAATATTTGGCACAAGGAACACAGCAGGGGGGCCAACCACCTGCTCACGAGGGTGGAGGGCGCGCCCTACCCCCTGGGCGCGCCCCCTACCTCGTGGGCCCATGGTGGCCCTCCTCCACTTATTCCTGCACCCACAAACTTCATCTTCCTCCCGCAAACACGAATATCCAGCTCAAGCACGAGTTCTAGCTCATCTTGCTACCATTTTCGATCTCCTTGCTCAAAGCACCTCTCACAAAACTGCTTGGGGAGATTGTTCCTTGGTATGTGACTCCTCCATTGGTCCAATTAGTTTTTGTTCTAGTGCTTTATTCATTGCAAATTTTTGTTGCTTAGGTGACCCTATTGAGGGAGTCCTAGATTAGGGGGTCTCTGGACAGACGGACTATATCCTTTGGCCGGACTGTTGGACTATGAAGATACAAGATTGAAGACTTCGTCTCATGTCCGGATAGGACTCTACTTGGCATGGAAGGCAAGCTAGGCAATACGGATATGTATATCTCCTCCTTTGTAACCGACCTTATGTAACCCTAGCCCCCTCCGGTGTCTATATAAACCAGAGGGTTTTAGTCCGTAGGACAACATACAATCATACCATAGGGTTTCACCTCTCCGATCTCGTGGTAGATCAACTCTTGTAATACTCATATAATCAAGAATAAATCAAGCAGGACGTAGGGTTTTACCTCCATCAAGAGGGCCCGAACCTGGGTAAAACATCGTGTCCCCTGCCTCCTATTACCATCCACCTTAGACGCACAGTTCGGGACCCCCTACCTAAGATCCGCCGGTTTTGACACCAACATTGGTGCTTTCGTTGAGAGTTCCTCTGTGTCATTGTCGTTAGGCTTGATGGCTCCTACAATCATTGATAGCGATGCAGTCCAACGTGAGACTTTTCTCCCCGGGCAGATCTTTGTGTTCGGCGGCTTCGCACTGTGGGCCTACTCGCTTGGCCATCTGGAGCAGATCGAAAGTTATGCCCCTGGCCACCAGGTCAGGTTTGGAAGCTTAAACTACACGGCCGATATCCGCGGAGACTTGATCTTCGACGGATTCGAGCCCCTGCCTTGTGCGCCACGCGGTCACGATGAGTACGATTTAGCTCTACCATCGGATAGTGTTCGAGAAATCGCACCGGCAGCCGCTCCGACCCTCAATTCGGAGCCAGTTGCGCCATCCATGGACGGGTGGATAGACCCCGCCACGGAGGCCGTATCCTCGGCGGCGATCGAGCCGAATATCGACCTTACCCTTCATGAGAGGTGTGTTGCCAAACTACCGGATCCTTCTCCGGCCACGGACTCCGAACCACCTGCGCCCGTTCCTGTCGAATCCGATTGGGCGCCGATCATGGAGTTTACCTCCGCGAATATTTTTCAGCACTCGCCCTTTGGCAACATACTGAACTCATTAAGGTCTCTCTCCTTGTCAGTACAGTCCTGGCCGAACTACGTCCGACAGGATTGGGATGCGGATGATGAAGAAATTCGCCGCCCACCCACCACCCACTTAGTAGCCACTGTCGATGACCTAACTGACATGCTCGACTTCGACTCTGAAGACATCGACGGTATGGACGATGATGCAGGAGGCGAAGAGGAATCACTGCCCACAGGGCACTGGACAGCCACCTCATCATACGATATATACATGGTGGACACGCCCAAAGAAGGCAATGGCGATGAGACAACGGAGGATGACCCCTCCAAGAAGCAACCCAAGCGCCAGCGTCAGCGGCACCGCTCTAAGTCCCGCCAAGGCAAAATAGGTGATACCGGCACAGGACATAATAGCACTCCGGACAGTGCCGAAGACGGCAACAATCCCCTCCAGCAAGATTTAGGGCAGGAGGATGGAGAAGCCAGCCCTCCAGAGAGAGCGGCAGATGGAGAGGCGGAGGATGATAATTACATGCCTCCCTCCGAAGACGAGGCAAGCCTCGACGATGACGAATTCATCGTGCCTGAGGATCCCGTCGAACAAGAGCGCTTCAAGCACCGGCTTATAGCCACGGCAAATAGCCTTAAGAAAAAGCAGCAGCAGCAGCTTCAAGCTGATCAAGATTTGCTAGCTGACAGATGGACTGAAGTCCTGGCGGCCGAGGAATATAAACTCGAACGCCCCTCCAAGAGTTACCCAAAGTGCAGGTTGCTACCCCAACTGGAGGAGGAAGCACCGAAACCCACATCCCCGGTGTATGACGCGGCTGATCGGCCACCTCGTGGCCGCGACAGAGAGGCATTCCAGCCAAAAACTCAGCCCGCACCCCGACACCATTCAAATAAAAAGGAATGGGGAAATACGCTAGACCCGCGAGACATATTGGAGGACAAAGCAAAGGATGCAAGATCGGTCTATGGATCATGAGGGCGTGCCACTATGCGAGATGATAATCGTCACGCCGGATACAGTAAAAGTTAGTCCGGCCAGGCCAAACACAGCGGGCAAGACTCATTTGAGATGCGTCGCGATATAGCCCAGTACAGAGGCGTCGCACACCCTTTATGCTTCCCAGACGAAGTAATGGATCATCAAATCCCAGAGGGTTTCAAACCCGTAAATATAGAATCATACGACGGCACAACAGATCCAGCGGTATGGATCGAGGATTTCCTCCTGCTCATCCACATGGCCCGCGGTGATGACCTACACACCATCAAATACCTCCCACTCAAACTCAAAGGACCAGCTCGGCATTGGCTCAACAGCTTGCCAGCAGAGTCCATTGGCTGTTGGGAAGATCTGGAAGCCGCATTCCTCGACAACTTTCAGGGCACTTATGTGCGACCACCAGATGCCGATGACTTGAGCCACATAATTCAGCAGCCAAAGGAATTGTCCAGGCAATTCTGGACACGGTTCCTAACAAAGAAAAATCAAATCGTCAACTGTCCGGATGCAGAGGCCCTAGCAGCTTTCAAGCACAACATCCACGACGAATGGCTCGCCCGGCACCTATGGCATCCCTCACGACACTCATGACCCGCTTCTGTGCGGGAGAGGACAGCTGGTTGACTCGCAGCAATAACATATCAAAAAACCATGGTACTTCAGATACCAAGGACGGCAATGGCAGGTCACGTCGCAATAAACATAAGCGCCGCATTAACAGCGACAATACCGAGGATACGACAGTCAATGCCGGATTCAAAGGCTCTAAACCCGGTCAGCGGAAAAAGCCATTCAAAAGGAGCACTCCGGGCCCATCCAGTTTGGACCGTATACTCGATCGCTCGTGCCAAATACACGGCACCCCCGACAAGCTAGCCAACCACACCAACAGGGATTGTTGGGTGTTCAAGCAGGCCGGCAAGATAAATGCCGAAAAAAAGATAAGGGGTCACATAGCGATGGCGAGGAGGAGCCCCGGCAGCCGAACACCAGAGGACAGAAGAGGTTCCCCCCACAAGTGCGGACGGTGAACATGATATACACAACCCACATCCCCAAGAGGGAGCGGAAGCGTGCGCTCAGGGACGTATATGCATTGGAGCCAGTCGCCCCAAAGTTCAACCCATGGTCTTCCTGTCCGATCACCTTCGACCGCAGGGACCACCCTACTAGTGTCCATCATGGAGGATTCGTCGCATTGGTCCTAGACCCAATCATTGACGGATTTCACCTCACTCAAGTCCTTATGGATGGCGGCAGCAGCCTGAACCTACTTTATCAGGACACAGTGCGCAAAATGGGTATAGACCCCTCAAGGATCAAACCCACAAAAACGACCTTTAAAGGCATCATACCAGGTGTAGAGGCCCATTGCACAGGCTCAGTAACACTGGAAGTGGTCTCCGGATCTCCGGATAACTTCCGAAGCGAAGAGTTAATCTTCGACATAGTCCTGTTCCGCAGTGGCTACCATGCACTGCTCAAGCGAACCGCATTTGCGAGATTCAATGCGGTACCGCATTATGCATATCTCAATCTCAAGATGCCAGGACCTCGGGGGGTCATCGCAGTCAATGGAAACACCGAGCGCTCTCTCCGCACGGAGGAGCACACTGCGGCCCTCGCAGTAGAAGCGCAAAGCAGCCTCTTAAGGCAATGCACTAGTTCGGCGATTAAGGACCGGACACCTTCAAGCGCGCCCGGAGTAATCAGCAACTGGACCGCCTGGCACGTTCCAAGCTCGCATAGCAATGCGACCCCCACCCCGGTCCCAGCCAAACGGCGAAATCCGTGCCACGCGTACATAATTACGCATTAAAAATACCATGGGCATAGGCGGGGAGGGGGGCACGACTGCGGCATGCTCCAAGTCATGGCTTAAACCGCACTAGGGGCTTCCTGCTTTGTTATTTTTCTCTTTCAGGACTTTAATCTCTGGAAACCCTGTCCGGCAGCATGATTGCTGAACACATGATGCAGCAACCAAGGAGGCAGAAAGCTATGTCACACCACGGAACTCCCAGGTGGATTATGATAATGAGTGAAATATTTTCTTTAATACTATTCCTCAGCTTGCCCTTGGAAGGGACATGTCAAACAGTCCTACTTTTTGCCTATCGCACTACTTGTATCATTCTTCTTTAACACACCTTTTTGAATAAACAATGCATAGCATTAAGACTATTACTGCATTCTTCCTTTACATATATATGTTCATTCATGACATCTAGCACCCGTGCACTCTGGTACGGCCAATACGCCAGGGGCTTAAGTATACCCCATAATACGACATGAGAAGTCAGAACACTTTCGACAGTGCGGCACCCCGAACTTATAGCATTATATGCATCAGCTCCGAATCATGTCTTGGGTCAATAGTTGGGTTTGCCCGGCTCCCATGTTTTGGTACCTTACGTTCTGCTATATCGGCTAAGGTAGCACTGGGAGAACTACTGCGATAGTGCCTCGGTTCTGCTGGGCTAAGCACCTTGGTAGAGAAAGCTAAAACTGACTGTCATGATAAGGCGAGAGACTGGTTGCTATTCGAGAGGTTTCAAGTCCCTAAAGACTTATGCCGCTTAGAGCGAGGAGTCGGCCCTGTCCGGCTTAAGGCGTGTATTGTGCCCCGAATTCGGCCGTCATAATACTAGGGGCTTCGCCAAAATTTAAAATTATAGAATTCTATGGCTAAGTGAGACTTATAACGCATTATAGTCCGATTGCCTTGTTCGTTGTGCTCAGCACCTCCCTTGAAGGACCCAAAAATGGGAACAAGAGTGCTCAAGTTTATCCCGAACACCCCAGCACTCGTGGCATGGGGGAAGAAGCCGACGACTAGCCATCTCTCAGATTTGATAAACAGCCGAACAGAAGGTAATATTTTAAATTCAAACAAGCGTTGCATAGCGCATATGAACCATTTTTCATAATACAGGATTACACGAGCAAGTTTACTCAAATATTACATCTTTCGCACACTCGTCCGCTACAAGACGGGCACCCTTCAGGACACCCTCATAGTACATCTCAGGGTGGCGATGCTCCTTGCCCTGCGGCGGCCCTTCCTTCACCAGCTTCACGGCGACCATCTTGGCCCAGTGCACCTTCGCACGGGCGAAAGCCCGGCGTGCACCTTCGATGCAGATGGACCGCTTGATGACTTCCAGCCGTGGGCAGGCATCCACAAGCCGCCTCACCAGGCCAAAGTAGCTGTTGGGAAGGGTGTCACCAGGCCACATCCGGACTATAAAGCCCTTCATGGCCTGTTCGGCTGCCTTGTGCAGCTCGACCAGTTGCTTCAGCTGGTCGCTCAGAGGCATCGGGTGTTTGGTCCCAGTATACTGAGACCAAAACAGCTTCTCCGTTGAGCTTCCCTCCTCGACCTGGTAAAACTGTGCGGCATCCGACACGCTGCGGGGCAAATCTGCGAATGCTCCTGGAGAGCTCCGGATTCAGGTAAGTAACAAGTAATTTACTTTCACATGCTTGCTTTGCATATAGAATGCCTTACCCGCCGCTATCTTCTTCATCGCATCAATCTCCTGGAGGGCCTTTTGGGTTTCGGCCTTGGCACTCTTTGCACTCTCAAGGGCCGCGGCAAGCTCGGACTCTCGTGTCTTCAAGTCAAGCTCCAACGCCTCGTGCTTCGTCACGAGAGCGTGGAGCTCTTGCTGCACCTCGCCTACCCGTGCCTCTTGTTTTTCCCGCTCGGTGCGCTCCTGGGCCGCTTTTTTTTCGGCCTCGGATAGCGCTTGCTTCAGGGTTGCCACTTCGGTCGTGGCCCCTGGCAAATCACAGATAATCCTGTCATTTTTGCAATCGCATCCCTTTTATATATATACATAACTACGTACTAGGTATTACTTACCTTTGTTTTCCTCGAGCTGCCTCTTGGCAAGGCCGAGCTCTTTCTTGGACCCTTCGAGGTACTGCTTCAGTGCGGCGACCTCCGCAGTCAGTGCGGCAGAGGCCAGCAGCGAAGCCTGCATACGCATATAGACATACTTATATTAGACTCCTGCGATATTGTTTGATCCTCTATTCGGCTTTTCTTTGTGAACACCAAACAGAGCATCAGGGGCTACTGTCTATGCGGTAATATTTTCCTATATTTCAAATACTTACCTCAAAGCCTATTAGAAGGCTGGCACAGGCTTTAGTCAGTCCGCTCTTGGCGGACTGAACCTTCTGGATCACCGCACTCATAATAGTGCGGTGCTCTTCGTCGATGGAAGCGCTGCAAAGCGCTCCCAACAGATTGTCCGGTGCCTCTGGATGGACAGAGGTCACCGGCATAGGCGTCTTGCCCCTTTTGGAAGGAGGCCACCTGCCCGAGTCCGGAACCACTGGAGGTTCTGGCGCGGTGTTCGGCTGAAGGCCGAACTCGGAGCCCTCGGGAGCCTCCCTCCCTCTGCTCCTTGAGTCCGGAAGGTCGCCTTGAGGCGCCTCCGGGATTGTCTCCCCTCGACCCGGTGCCTCTTGAGACAATACCTCGGCATTGTCCGTAGGGCAAGGGGAGGTGGCGGTCAGAAGTGGATCGCTATCCATATCCGACGAGTCCAAGGAGCCGCCCAACGAAGATACGTCGATACGGGCTTGGGGCGGTCTGCATAATCATATTCGGTGTTAGGGGAAGCAGTGCGACAAAGGTATGCTATGAGTTACTCTAGTATCCGAATACTTACAACTTCGCCAGGGGCTTGGCCCTGAGCAGCCACTCGTCTTCGCCTTCGGCGGCGGTGGTGGAGTAGTCCAGAAGGAGGGTCCTCCCCTTCTTGGACCCTTCGCCCCCCCCCCCTCGGTCGGGGCGGCCTTCCTTTTCTTGTCACCCCCGACTGAAGGGGGAGCATCTTCATCTTCCTCCTCGTCTTTGGGGGAGGAGTGCGTCGCGGTGTTATCGGATGATGAGTCCGATACCACCTGGCGTCAGGAACTCTTTCGGGTTCCCTTGGCCTTCTTGGTCTTCTCCGGCACCTTGTAAGGAGCCGGAGTCAGCATCTCCGTCAGGAGAGCATCCGCAGTGTCTTCGGGAAGACGGGCTGGACAGTTAATCTGCCCCGACGTCTCCACCTAGTCCTGTCAAAGGCATGCAGCTCAGACCCCGCACATGGTTAAGCTAGGGGAAATAAATATCCTACCGGATGTATAGAACTCACCGAATGCGCTAGGCGCTTCGCGCTTAGCCTGCGGTCCTCGGTGAGAGAGGGAGGGACCTCAGCACCCTTGAACAGCACCCTCCAGACGTCCTAGTGCATCGTGTCGAAGAGCTCGCTCAGAGTCTGGTCCTGGGCCGGGTCGAACTCCCACAAGTTGAAATCTCGTTGTTGACACAGGAGGATCCGGCGGAAGAGCATGACCTGGACTATGTTGACAAGCTTGAGCTTCTTTCTTGCCATATTCTGGATACATTTCTGGAGTCCGTCCAGCTCCACCGATGAACCCGAGGATAGGCCCTTCTCTTTCCAGGAGGTGAGCCGTGTGGGGATTCCGGATCGAAACTCGGGGGCCACCACCCAGCTGGTGTCGCGCGGCTCGGTGATGCAGAACTACGTTGATTGCCACCCCTTTATGGTCTCCACGAAGGAGCCTTCAAGCCATGTAACATTGGGCATCTTGCCCACCATGGCTCCGCCGCATTCCGCTTGTTTGCCTCCCACCACCTTCGGCTTGATATTGAAGGTCTTTAACCACAGGACGAAGTGGGGCCGGATGCGGAGGAAAGCCTCACACACGACGATTAATGCCGAAATGTTGAGGATGAAGTTCGGGGCCAGATCATGGAAGTCCAGCCCGTAGTAGAACATGAGACCGCGGATGAATGGGTGGAGGGGAAACCCCAGTCCGCGGAGGAAGTGGTGGAGGAAAACTACCCTCTCATGAGGTTCCGGGGTAGGAATGATCTGCCCCGCAGCGGGCAGACGATGCGCGATATTCGCCGCTAAGTATCCGGCTCCGCGCAGCTTTTTGATGTGACCCTCCGTAACGGAGGAAGCCATCCACTTGCCTCCCGCTCCGGACATGTTTGGAGAAGGTTGAGGAGAAGGATGTGGACTTGGGTGTTAGAGCTCGAGTACGCAAGAATGGATGAGCAAGGAGGAAGAAGGCGTGGGTAGAAAAAGGTTAAACCTTATCCCCTTATAAGGGCGGCCGAAACTACGCGCCCTCACTAGCCTCGTAAAACTCGCTTATCCCCCAAGCCCCGTAATTGATGGCACGGTTGGGTTACCCACACCAGTATTGATGAGAATCCCGTAATAAGGGGGACACGATCTCTGCTTTGACAAGACGTGTCAAGAAACTGCCTCGCGTTATGTGCGGGGCTGGTTAATGAAAAACGGTTCGAATAATCATAGAGCCATGGCATGATGTCATGTTGCCAAAACGTGTCATCAGATTACATTTGTGGAAATATTATTCTCTCTACGGTGGTATGTGGAACTTATTTTGCAGGGTCGGACACTATCCTTGTATTCAAATTATTTCGTGGTGTATTCGGAGGAGGAACCCGCCTTGCAATGCCGAAGACAACACTGCGCGCCAGACTCATCGTCATTGAAGCCTGGTTGAGGGCCTACTGAGTGAGTCCTAGATTAGGGGGTCTCCGGACAGCCAGACTATATTCCTTGCCCGGACTGTTGGACTATGAAGATACAAGATTGAAGACTTCGTCTCGTGGCCGGATAGGACTCTACTTGGCATGGAAGGCAAGCAAGGCAATACGGATATGTATATCTCCTCCTTTGTAACCAACCTTGTGTAACCCTAGCCCCCTTCGGTGTCTATATAAACCGGAGGGTTTTAGTCCGTAGGACAACATACAATCATACCATAGGCTAGCTTATAGGGTTTAGCCTCTCCGATCTCGTGGTAGATCAACTCTTGTAATACTCATATCATCAAAAATAAATCAAGCAGGACGTAGGGTTTTGCCTCCATCAAGAGGGCCCGAACCTGGGTAAAACATCGTGTCCCCTGCCTCATGTTACCATCCGCCTTAGATGCACAGTTCGGGACCCCCTACCCGAGATCCGCCGGTTTTGACACCGACGCCTATTCTTAAGCTTGCATGTCAAATTTATATGGTTCCAAGTAGTTTTGATGCATGATATAGGCCCTAGGCACTTGTAGGAGTCGTTGCAATCAATTTTATTGAGTTTGGTTTACTTTTATTTTGAAGTTACTAAAAAAATTCAGAATTTTTCAGAGGAAGAAATATGCTTAGGAAAATGTTCCAAGGTGGTTCTTCAAGGAAGCAAGGACCCAGGCTTGCAATGCGTGATGCTGATGAAGAGCCACCAAGAGACGCTCCAGTGCGTCCTTGTGAATGGCCTTCTGAGAACTTTATGGATCGAGCGGGAATTAAGGAAGAATTCAACGCATATTTGCGTAACGCTGATCTTGTGAGCTTCGAGGAAGAGAAGTGCAGCCAGTATCACAACCTCACCAGTACCTTTGTGAGGAGGTTTGAATTTTCATCTTCACGTAATTCTCCAATTGTCCTGTTTGATCTTTATGATAAATCTTACACTATGGACTTACAGGATTTTACCACTGCTTGCAAACTTCCACAATGGGGTAGTATAAGGGATCCTCGCAAATCTGAATTTAGAGATTTTCTTGCTAGCATAACTGTGGGACAATCTGGAGATATTACACAAGCTACCATAGGGAGCATTCACTTTCCAGATATACATTACTTTGCTCTCTTTATAGGTATATGCATTAATGGTAAAGATGAGGCGTCTCACATGTGTGTCCCCGATCTCAGTTTTCTTAGGAGTGCTGTATTAGGAGACAAATCATATAATTTGGGAGCCATTGTTGCACGTAGGTTGCATATTAATAGACTTAATGGAGATTTCTTTGGTGGAATTTATGCAACCCGCATAGCTAATTTTCTTGGTATAGCCATACGCGAAGATGATATTGAATTACCTCCTGCTTATCTAGATTTTAATTCTATGGTTCACCACCAGTTTGTCGAGAGGAACGAATCACCTCTCCAGTATCGACTAATCTTTGACAGACGCCGTGCTGTCCGTATTACTCTCCCTGCCCCTGCCTTCTTTGATTATGAGGCAAGAGGAGGATATACTATTACTAGAGAGGAGGCAGATGAGTACGAGAGGAGAGAGGGCCACTCGTCGCCATGCTGCAGCTCAGCAGGCGATAGCTGCTGCATCGCAGTACGACCCCAGCTACAATTATGGATATCCGCCAGGCCAGCCGTGGCCGTAGACCAACTTAGGCTAAAAGCCTAAGCTTGGGGGAGTACGTATTTCCCACCGACGTTACATTTATGTTCACACACTCATTGCTAAATGTCGGTGCTCATACTTTTTCGTTGTATCATCCATGCTAGTTTATTTTCCTCTTTATGCTTTCTTCTTGTGTGTTTAATAAACCTTAAGAAAAACCAAAAAAATTAGTTGTAGCTTTTAATCCGTTTAATTTCCATGCTTGTAGTAATTAAAAAGAAAACCCAAAATATTTCCTGTTCTTCTTTTGCTTGTTGGGAGCTTTCCCGTGTAAATAGTTTTATTTCTTTTCTTTTCTTTGGGGGTCGATAGGAGAAGACCATAATTAAATTGTTGAAGTGGCTCTTATATGCATTATTGTTTATCTAACAAAAGAGCCCATATTGCCTTGTCTTCTCCTGTTTATGGAATGCCTGCAGATTCAAGCTTAGTCCAGTGCACGTGCACTCTTATTATTATTCACATTGTTCGGTCGTGCAAGTGAAAGGCAATAATGATGATTATATGATGGACTGACTGAGATAAGAAAGGCTGGTATGAACTCGACCTCTTTTGTTTTTGTAAATATGATTAGTTCATCATTCTTGATTCAGCCTATTATGAATAAACATGTTTGCAATGACAACTAGAGATCATAGTTTCTTGGGCCATGCTTGATTAGCTATCAGTTATAATGGTTTACCTTGCGTGCCAACATGCTATTAAAATGGTTATGATGTGGTATGATAGGGTGGTATCCTCCTCTAAATGATTTAAGTGACTTGACTTGGCACATGTTCACGCATATAGTTGAAACAAAATCAACATAGCCTTCATGATATTTATGTTCATGGTGGATTATATCCTACTCATGCTTGCATTCGGTGTTGATTAATTTTAATGCATGTTCATGACTGTTGTCGCTCTCTGGCTGGTCGCTTCCCAGTCTTTTGCTAGCCTTCACCTGTACTAAGCAGGAATACTGCTTGTGCATCCAATCCCTTAAACCCTGAAGTTATTCCACATGAGTCCACTATACCTACCTATTTACGGTATCTACCTGCCGTTCCAAGTAAATTTCTATGTGCCAAACTCTAAACCTTCAAATAAATATCCTGTTTTGTATGCTCGAATAGCTCATGTATCAACTACGGTTGTCTTTATCTTCCATGTTAGGTGGGTTATTCTCAAGAGGAGAGGACTCCACACCTCACTCACGAGATAAATGGCTGGTCACCGGGATGCCCAGTCCCATGCTTTATGCAAACTAAATCGTCAAAATAATTGCAAACAAAACTTCCCCTGGGACTCTTGTTAGTTGGAGGCACTCGTTGTTTCGAGCAAGCCATGGATTGATGCTTGTTGGTGGAAGCGGGACCATAAACTTTACCATTCTATTTGGGAACCGCCTATAATGTGTGTAGCATGGAAGATATCGCCATCTCTTGGTTGTTATGTTGACAATGAAAGTATACCGCTCAAAATATTATTCACCTCTGTTTCAAAACTGAGCTCTGGCACCTCTACAAATCCCTGCTTCCCTCTGCGAAGGGCCTATCTATTTACTTTTATGCTGAGTCATCATCCTCTTATTAAAAAGCACCGGTTGGAGAGCACCGCTGTCATTTGCATTCATTGCTGTTAGTTTACATTGAGTATGACTTGACTAGATATCTTTTACCATGAATTACAATGTCTAGTCAGTCCTTGGTCTTTAAAGGTGCTCTGCATTTATGTTTTGCGGTCTCAGAAAGGGCTAGCGAGATACCATCTTGTTATATCATATTATGATTGTTTTGAGAAAGTGTTTTCATCCGAGATTTATTATTATTGCTCGCTAGTTGATTATGCTATTGATATGTGTAAACTTGAGACCTATGCGTTATTGAAAATGTGGTTAGTTACAATCTTTGCTGAAAACTTGAATGATGGATTTACATATTTACAACAACAAGAGCAAACAAAGTTTGTAAAAGTTTTTCTTTATCACTTTTAGTTTGTCAACTGAATTGCTTGAGGACAAGAAAAGGTTTAAGCTTGGGGGAGTTGATACGTCTCCAACGTATCTACTTTTCCAAACACTTTTTCCCTTGTTTTGGACTCTAACTTGCATGATTTGAATGGAACTAACCCGGACTGACGCTGTTTTCAGCAGAATTGCCATGGTATTATTTATGTGCAGGAGCAAACGTTCTCAGAATGACCTGAAACTTCACGGAGCCACTTTTCAGAAAATAAGAAAAATACCTGGAAAAGATGAAGGCCAGGGGGCCCACCACCTCCGACTCCAACTCCACCTCCATATATTGAGTTTCGGGGAGAAAAAAATTAGAGAGAAGAAATCATCGCATTTTACGATAAAGAGTCGCTGCCAAGCCCTAAAAACTCCAACTCCATCCTCCGTCACCAATTTCATGATGCTCACCGCCGTGCGTGAGTAATTCCATCGTAGGCTTGCTGGACGGTGATGGGTTGGATGAGATCTATCATGTAATCGAGTTAGTTTTGTTAGGGTTTGATCCCTAGTGTCCACTATGTTCTGAGATTGATGTTGCTATTACTTTGCTATGCTTAATGCTTGTCACTAGGGCCCAAGTGCCATGATTTCAGATCTGAACCTATTATGTTTTCATCAATATATGAGTGTTCTTGATCCTATCTTGCAAGTCTATAGTCACCTATTATGTGTTACGATCCGTTAACCCCGAAGTGACAATAATCGGGATACTTACCGGTGATGACCGTAGTTTGAGGAGTTCATTTACTCACCATGTGTTAATGCTTTGTTCTGGTACTCTATTAAAAGGAGGCCTTTATATCCCTTAGTTTTCGTAAGGACCCCGCTTCCACGGGAGGGTAGGACAAAAGATGTCATGCAAGTTCTTTTCCATAAGCACGTATGACTATATTCTGAATACATGCCTACATTATATCAATGAACTGGAGCTAGTTCTGTGTCACCCTAGGTTATGACTGTTACATGATGAACTGCATCCGGCATAATTCTCCATCACTGATCCATTGCCTACGAGCTTTTCATATATTGTTATTCGCTTATTTACTTTCCCGTTGCAATTGCTATCATCACTACAAAATACCAAAAACATTACTTTTACTACTGTTACCTTTTGATACCGTTATCACTACTATCATATTACTTTGCTACTAAACACTTTGCTGCAGATATTAAGTTTCCAGGTGTGGTTGAATTGACAACTCAGCTGCTAATACTTGAGAGTATTGTTTGGCTCCCCTTGTGTCGAATCAACAAATTTGGGTTGAATACTTTACCCTCGAAAACTGTTGTGATCCCCTATACTTGTGGAATATCAATTACTCACGTCCAGCAATTTATTTTATAATTTTTGGGGTTCCAGATCTTGCGCTAGCTACAGATTACTACAGACTGTTCTGTTTTTGACAGATTCTGTTTTTCGTGTGTTGTTTGCTTATTTTGATGAATCTATGGCTAGTAAAATAGTTTATAAACCATAGAGAAGTTGGAATACACTAGGTTTAATGCCAATATAAATAAATAAGGAGTTCATACAGTACCTTGAAGTGGTCTTTTATTTTCTTTCGCTAACGGAGCCCACGAGATTTTCTACTTTGAGTTTTGTGTTGTGAAGTTTTCAAGTTTTGGGTAAAGATTTGATGGATTATGGAACAATGAGTGGCAAGAGCCTAAGCTTGGGGATGCCCATGGCACCCCCAAGATAATCTAAGGACACCTAAAAGCCAAAGCTTGGGGATGCCCCAGAAGGCATCCCCTCTTTCGTCTACTTCTATCGGTAACTTTACTTCAAGCTATATTTTTATTCGCCACATGATATGTGTTTTTCTTGGAGCGTCTTGTGTGATTTGAGTCTTTACTTTTTAGTTTACCACAATCATCCTTGCTGTACACATCTTTTGAGAGAGCCATACATGATTTCGAATTTGTTAGAATATTCTATGTACTTCGCTTATATCTTTTGAGTTATATAGTTTTGCTCTAGTACTTCACTTATATCTTTTAGAGCACGGTGGTGGATTTGTTTTATAGAAACTATTGATCTCTCATGCTTCACTTAGGTTTTTTGAGAGTCTTAAATATCATGGTAATTTGCGCAAAATCCTAATATGCTAGGTATTCAAGATTAGTAAAATTTTCTTATGAGTGTTTTGAATACTAAGATAAGTTTGATGCTTGATGATTGTTTTGAGATATGGAGGTAATAATATCAAAGTCGTGCTAGTCGAGTAGAATGCACGTATGGTAAACGTTATGTAACAAATTTGAAATAGGAGGTGTTATTTGATTGTCCTCCTGTAGGATCGAAAGTATGTCTAGAGGGGGGGTGATTAGACTACTTGACCAAATAAAAACTTAACCTTTTCCCAATTTTAGTTCTTGGCAGATTTTAGCTATTGTAGGACAAGTCAAGCAATCATCACACAATTCAAGCAAGCATGCAAAGAGTATATTGGCAGCGGAAAGTAAAGCATGCAACTTGCAAGAATGTAAAGGGAAGGGTTTGGAGAATTCAAACACAATTGGAGACACGGATGTTTTTCCCGTGGTTCGGATAGGTGGTGCTATCCTACATCCACGTTGATGGAGACTTCAACCCACAAAGGGTAAAGGTTGCGCGAGTCCACGAAGGGCTCCACCCACAAAGGGTAACGGTTGCGCGAGTCCACGGAGGGCTCCACCCATAAAGGGTCCACGAAGAAGCAACCACCCACAAAGGGTCCACGAAGAAGCAACCTTGTCTATCCCACCATGGCCATCACCCACGAAGGACTTGCCTCACTAGCGGTAGATCTTCATGAAGTAGGCGATCTCCTTGCCCTTACAAACTCCTTGGTTCAACTCCACAATCTTGTCGGAGGCTCCCAAGTGACACCTAGCCAATCTAGGAGACACCACTCTCCAAGAAGTAACAAATGGTGTGTAGTTAATGAACTCCTTGCTCTTGTGCTTCAAATGATAGTCTCCCCAACACTCAACTCTCTCTCATAGGATTTGGATTTTGTGGAAAGAAGATTTGAGTGGAAAGCAACTTGGGGAAGGCTAGAGATCAAGATTCATATGGTAGGAATGGAATATCTTGGTCTCAACACATGAGTAGGTGGTTCTCTCTCAGAACATATGAGTTGGAATTGTGTATGTGTTCTGATGGCTCTCTCCACGAATGAAGAGGAGGTGGAGGGGTATATATAGCCTCCACACAAAATCCAACCATTACACACAGTTTTCCAATCTCAGTGGGACCGAATCAACAAACTCGGTCGGACCGAAAAGGTAAACCTAGTGACCGTTAGAGATTTTCGGTGGGACTGACATGCAACTCGGTAGGACCGATATGGTTAGGGTTTGGGCATAACGTTATCTCGGTGAGACCGATTACACAAACTCGGTGAGACCGAATTTGGTAATTAGCTAACCAGAGAGTTGGTCAGGCAAACTCGGTGGGACCGATTTGCTCTTTCGGTGAGACCGAAAAGTTACAAAAAGGAAACACTGAATTTACATTGCAATCTTGGTGGGACTGATTCGCTCTTTCGGTGAGACCGAAAAATTACGAAAGGGAAACAGAGAGTTTTCAATCCCATCTCGGTGAGACCGAGATCCCTATCGGTAGAACCGAATTGCTAGGGTTTGGCAGTGGCTTATGACAAGTGAAACTCGGTGGCGCCGGATAGAAAGAATCGGTAGGACCGAGTTTGGCTTAGGGTTTAGGTCATATGTGGATATGGGAAAGTAGTTGAGGGTTTTGGAGCATATCACTAAGCACATGAAGCAAGAGGCTCATTAAGCAACACCTCATCCCTCCTTGATAGTATTGGCTTTTCCTAAAGACTCAATGTGATCTTGGATCACTAAAATATGAAATGAAGAGTCTTGAGCTTTTGAGCTTGAGCCAATCCTTTGTCCTTAGCATTTTGAGGGTTCCACTTTCACCATCCATGGCATGCCAATCATTGAGCTTTCCTGAAATAATCATCTTGGAATAGCATTAGCTCAATGAGCTATATGTTGTTAAGAATTACCAAAACCACCTAGGGATAGTTGCACTTTCAATCTCCCCCTTTTTGGTAATTGATGACAACATATAGATCAAAGCTTCGACAAATGATAATAAGCATGAAATATATCGTCGCTTTGAGAAGTATGTGATAAGTAAGAGCTCCCCCTAAATTTGTGCATATTTAAAATTTGCTTTGGACTGCAAATGCACAAGAGTTAGAGTCATGGGTTACTCTTCCATGTCACATACATCTTGGTGGAGCGCTTAAAATGATAAGAATGAAATACATGCACTCATCACCAAGAATAGTGAATGATCACATAAGATAGATAAGATGATAGCATTAAGCAAGCATTAAGTGTAGCTTATGATCAAACACATGATCATCAATGTCTCACAAGCAATGACATAGTATCTCAAGCACTCAAAAGCAAACAAAGTCAGACGTGATGCCTATATACATGACCATACCTAGATATTCTCATAACTATGTTCAATTCTGTCAATTGCTCAACAGTAATTTGTTCACCCACCGTAGAATACTTATGCTCTCGAGAGAAGCCACTAGTGAAACCTATGGCCCCCGGGTCTATCTTCATCATATTAATCTCCCAATACTTAGTTATTTCCTTTGCTTTTACTTTTCTTTTATTTTACTTTGCATCTTTATCACAAAAATACCAAAAATATTATCTTATCATATCTATCAGATCTCACTCTCGTAAGTGGCCGTGTAGGGATTGACAACCCCTTATCGCGTTGGTTGCGAGGATTTATTTGTTTTGTGAAGGTACGAGGGACTGGCGTTTAGCCTCCTACTGGATTGATACCTTGGTTCTCAAAAACTGAGGGAAATACTTATGCTACTATGCTGCATCATCCCTTCCTCTTCGGGGAAAACCAACGCAGTGCTCAAGAGGTAGCAGAAATCAATACCAAACGGAGTCCAAAGGCAGCAAAACTGTTTCGAGATTTTTTTTCTGGACCAGAAGACACCTTTTGGGCCAAAGAAGTACCAGAGGGGGATTCCGAGGGGAGCACAACCCACCAGGGCGCGCCAGGTAGGTTGTGCCCACCTCGGTGGCCCCCGCACTGCCTCTTTGCTCTATAAATACCCCAATATTCCAGAAACCCTAGGGGAGTCGACGAAAATCAATTCTAGACGCCGCTAGTTCTAGAAACCACAGATCCAATCTAGACACCATCACAGAGGGGTTCATCATCCTCGTTGGCGCCTCCATGATGATGCGTGAGTAGTTCATTGTAGACCTACGGGTCCGTAGTTAGTAGCTAGATGGCTTCCTCTCTCTCTCTTTTGATTCTCAATACAATGGTCTCTTGGAGATGCATTTGATGTAACTCTTTTTGCGGTGTGTTTGTTGGGATCTGATGAACTTTGACATTATGATCAGATCTATGTTTTTATCCATGAAAGTTATTTAACTCTTTTGATCTCTTATATTCATGATTACTTATAGCCTCATATTTCTAATATGAATCTTTGGTTTATTAAGGCCGACTAGATCGATTTTTCTTACCATGGGAAGAGGTGCTTTGTGATGGGTTCGATCTTACAGTGCTTGATCCCAGTGACAGAAGGGGAACCGACACGTATGTATCATTGTTATTAAGGATAACAATATGGGGTCTATTTCTACATAAATAGATCTTGTCTACATCATGTCATCGTTCTTATTGCATTACTCCGTTTCTCCATGAACTTAATATACTAGATGAATGCTGGATAGCGGTCGATGTGTGGAGTAATAGTAGTAGATGCAGGCAGGAGTCGGTCTACTAATCTTGGACGTGATGCCTATATAATGATCATTGCCTGGATATCATCATGATTATTTGAAGTTCTATCAATTGCCCAAAAGTAATTTGTTTACCCACCATATGCTATTTTTCTCGAGAGAAGCTACTAGTGAAATCTATGGCCTTCGGGTCACTTGTTTATCATATTTTCCTTCGAGATCTATTTTTATTCGCTTTTATTTTCGAATGTATTAATCCAAAAACCCCAAAATACCTTTCTGCACTTTATTTTATTTAGCATTTATTCTCGATCTATTTATCCAATCTATCATATTTTCATCCCGTCAACCCGACAATATCTGGCACCTTTACCTGAAAGGGATTGACAACCCTTTTAACAGGTTGGGTTGCAAGTATTTGTTCTTTGTGTGCAGGTACTGTTTACATAGTGTTCTGTGATTCTCCTACTGGTTCGATAACCTTGATTTCATCATTGAGGAAAATACCTACCGTCGTTGTTCTGCATCATCCCTTCCTCATTGGGGAAATACCGACGTAGTTTAAGCCGCAATCAAAAGGAATGTCTGGCGTTGTTGCCTGCGAGACATCATCAACATCTACCAGGTTCCTAATCACAAGTCTCATCTCCTTGCAATTTACATTATTTGCCATTTGCCTCTCGTTTTCATCTCCCCCACTTCACAAAATTTGCCGTTTATTCGCCCTCTTTTTCATTCTCCGTTTTCTCGTCAGATCTATTTTTCGTGTGCAATTTTGTTTGTCACTTTTTGTCGTTATGGATAGTTCTTCCTCTATTGCATGCACTCCCGAGAATGAGGTTCTTAACTTTAAACAAAGGGGAGGGGGGAGTTTAAAAGATGCTTGGTATAGGATTTGCAATGCTCGTAATAGATCCATTCGTAAGCAATCTACCGTTGTTCTTCTTCGTTGTTTTTATGTGGGCATCACTACTTGGTATAGACTTGTCCTTGATATGATTACCGGTGGAAATTTCGTGATGTGTCCTCTCTTGATGCTTTTAATGCTATGGGAAATTTAGTGGGATCACCACCTCTTATGATTAATGAAACAACTTTGACTCTAGAACATGTTATGGAAAGACTAGATGCTATTGAAAAGAAAATGCTTACTGAAGAACATATTGAAAATTTGGATAAAAATGCATAATTTTTCTACTAAGTTTGGGTCAAAAGCGGGAGAAGTTTTTAAGTTGTTAAAAGAAAAGGGGGCCATAATTCAGGAAAAAATTGAAGAAAGCCCATCTCGGAATGATAAATTGGAAGAAATCTTTAGTAATCTAAGCACGGCCTTTGCTTCCGCTAAAAATATTGAAAAAACTCCCATAAAAGTTGGCAAGATCACTCAATTTACTAAGAATAAGGGTGCAACTTCTAGTAATAACAAAGGAGATCTTAAGATGATTAGTATTCATCCGGATTATGTTGAAGTTATAAGAGACCCTATGTGCAAGAATGAACTCCTTAAACTTGTTCCTAGGAGTATTGAAAATTTGTATGCTAGATCCTTGAAGAATTCTAAGTGTTTGATTGAAGAGTTGGAAACCAAAGATGATAACACTTGAATCTTTGCATTATGCCTAGCTTAAGGGGCATAAAATGCTAGCGCTTGTTGGGAGGCAACCCAATGAATAAAATTTATTTTGTATTTTTATTTATGTTCTTGAGTGTTTGCACAATTATGATACTATTATGATTGTGTTTTTTATGTTTTAGTTAGTGTTTGTGCCAAGCAAAGCCTTTGGGATCATGTTGGGTGATAGTTGATTTGATCTTGCTAAAAAACAGAAACTTTTGCGCTCACGAAAATAATTCTCATATTTAACAGAAGAACGATAAACTACTGACTCTTTTTGAATAAGATTAATATACAAATTTTCCATGTTTTCCTAGTTTTTCAGAATTGTTGGAGTTACATAAGTATTCAAAGTTTTCAGATTTCTACACACTGTTCTATTTTTGACAGATTCTATTTTCTATTTGTTTTGTGCTTGTTTCGATGAATCTATGGTTTTTATTGGAGGGTATAAGCTATAGAAAAGTTGGATACAGTAGGTATAATGCAAAAATAAAATACGAATGGGTTTGCAACAGTACTTATAGTAGTGATTTGCTTTGTTATACTAACGGATCTCACGAAGGTTTTGTTGAGTTTTGTGTGATTGAAGTTTTCAAGTTTTGGGTGAGATCACGATGGATGGAGGAATAAGGAGTAAGAAGAGCCTAAGCTTGGGGATTCCCATGGCATCCCAAGCCATTATCTAAAAATATAAGAAAGCAACTAAGCTTGGGGATGCCCCGAGTGGCATCCCCTCTTTCTTCTAACGACCATCACTATTTTACTTGGAGCTATATTTTTATTCGTCACATATCATGAGTTTTGCTTGGAGCGTCTTGTATGATATGAGTATTTGCTTGTTTTGCTTTCTATTTTAAGTCATCTATCCTTGCTAGACACACCTATTTGAGAGGGCCTAAATTATGCTATGACTTGTTAGAATTGCTCTCTATGCTTCACTTAAATCTTTTTGAGCTATGGAATTGCTCTAGTGCTTCACTTATATCTTTTTTAGCACGGTGTGCTTTATTATTTTTGGATAAATGCTCTCATGCTTCACTTATCTTTATTTGGGAGTTAGTAAAACTTTGAAGAAATTCTCTCATGCTTCACTTAAATTATTTTGAGAGAAGAAAATTTGCATGCTCATGTTCTTCACTTAGATTTGTTTGAGCTACCAGAGCAACTTATGAAATTAGTCCCAAAGTGATAGATATTCAAGAGGGATATAATAAAAACTTTCATGAAGATCATTGTTCAAAATAAACTTGATTCCTTGTAATAGTTTTGCGATATGTTGATATAATATGTGAGTCATGTTGATGAGTAATTATGCTTTAGTAAGAATATTGGTGTTAAGGTTTGTGATTCCTTATGCAAGCATGAAAGTCAATAGTTATGCTATGAAATTACATCCTACTTGTGGTGCATTATTTCGTGTTAGTTATGCTTAATGCTCGCTTATGAGATTTTTCGTTTCTTGGTTGGATGCTTCTCAATCTTTTTGCTAGCCTTCATTTGCACTAAGTATGATCACTACTTGTGCATCCAAAATCCTTAAACCCAGTTTTGCCACATGAGTCCACTATACCTACCTATATGCGGTATTCTTTTGCCGTTCTAAGCAAATTTGTATGTGCCATCTCTAAATTTCAAAATAAATTTCTCTTTTGAGTGCTCGTACCGCTCATGAAACGGTAGGGGGTGGCTGATATATTTCCATGCTAGATGTGTTATTCTCAAGATGAGTGTTTATTCACTTGCATTGCACGAGAGTACGACAAAGGTATTAGGGATGCCCAGTCCCGAAATGAAAAATGAATTTACTTTATGTTGTCAAATAATAAATTCCTTCGAAAGTGTTGGTATGGACGGCACCCGTGGATTCGGTTAGTCATGCAATGTGAAAGTATGGTGGAAAAAGAATAAACTTTATTTTCTGTTTGGGAACCGCCTATGATATATCTAGCATGGAAAGTATTGGGAACTACTCGATTGTTTTCGTTGACAGGAAAAGCATGCCACCAAAAAAATTTATCTCTATCTTTCACACTTTGAACTCTGGCACCTCTACAAATCCCTACTTCCCTCTGTGAAGGGCCTTTCTTTTACTTTATGCAATTTTTATTTTTACTTGAGTCTCCATCTTCTCTTATAAAGCACCAACTAAGGGGCACTATGATCGTACTTGAGCATTGCGTGTAGCTAATATGTGAGTGTGTTTCATGAATGGATCAATGATTGAGCATAATGGGCTAGGGATAACTTGCTTTAGTGTTGATATTTTGAAAGACATGGTTGCTTCTTGATATGCTTGAGTATTGAAATCTTCATGTCAAAACTAGACTATTGCTTTGAATCATATAAAAGTCCGAATGTCCATGCTACAAGGAAAAGAATATGTGATGAACATGTTAGGCAGCATTCCACATCAAAAATTCTGTTTTTATCATTTACCTACTTGAGGACGAGCAAGAATTAATCTTGGGAATGCTGATACGTCTCCAACGTATCTATAATTTTTGATTGCTCCATGCTGTTATATTATCATTCTTGGATGTTTTAAAATCATTTTATAGAAACTTTATATCATTTTTTGGGACTACCCTATTGACATACTGCCCAGTGCTAGTTGCCATTTTTTGCTCTTTTTTACTTCATAGAAAATCAATACCAAACAGGGTCCAAATGCAGCAAAACATTTTGGAGATTTTTTATGGACCAGAAGACACCTGTTGGGCCAAAGAAGTACCAGAGGAGGGCTCCAAGGGGAGCCCCCAGGCACGGCCAGGTGGGTTGTGCCCACCTCGGTGGCCTCCTGCACCGCCTCTTTGCTCTATAAATACCCCAATATTCCAGAAACCCTAGGGGACTCAACGAAAATCAATTCCAGCCGCCGCAAGTTCTAGAAACCATAGATCCAATCTAGACACCATCACAGAGGGGTTCATCATCCTCATTGGTGCCTCTTCGATGATGTGTGAGTAGTTCACTGTAGACCTACGGGTCTGTAGTTCATAGCTAGATGGCTCCCTATATCTCTTTTGGTTCTCAATAGAATGGTCTCTTGGAGATCTATTTGATGTAACTCTTTTTGCGGTGTGGTTGTTGGGATCCGATGAACTTTGAGTTTATGATCAGATCTATGTTTTTATCCATGAAAGTTATTTGAGTCTTTTGATCTCTTATATGCATGATTACTTGTAGCCTCATATTTTTTTCTTCAATCTTTGGATTAGTTAGGCCAACTAGATCGATTTTTCTTGCCATGGGAAGAGGTGCTTTGTGATGGGTTCGATCTTACGATGCTTGATCCGAGTGACAGAAGGGGAACCGACACGTATGTATCGTTGCTATTAAGGATAAAAAGATGGGGTCTATTTCTACATAAACAGATCTTGTATACATTATGTCATTGTTCTTATTGCATTACTCCGTTTCTCCATGAACTTAATACAGTAGATACATGCTGGATAGCTGTCGATGTGTGGAGTAATAGTAGTAGATGCAGCCAGGAGTCGGTCTACTAATCTTGGACGTGATGCCTATATAATGATCATTGCCTGGATATCGTCAGGATTATTTGAAGTTCTATCAATTGCCCAATAGTAATTTGTTTACCCACCGTATGATATTTTTCTCAAGAGAATCCACTAGTGAAATCTACGGCCCCCGGTCTCTTCTTTATCATATTTGCCTTCGAGATCTATTTTTATTCGCTTTTATTTTCAGATGTATTAATCAAAAAACCCAAAAATACCTTGCTGCACTTTATTTTATTTTGCACTTATTCGCGATCTATTTATCCAATCTATCATATTTTTATCCCGTCAATTTGACATCGTTACGTTTTTGTTTCTATTTCCACATAAAAAATTCCATTTCCATTTCCATTTTGCAAATTTTCATTTTTGTTTTCATATTTCTTCTCTGTTTCCATTTTCCTCCAAAAAAGGACAATTTTCACTCCCTTTTCATCCCTACTTCCTTGCGACCGAAGTAGAGCTCCAACCAATTTACGAGGAGGGCACAACCCACCACCACGCGCATGGGCTGCTTGGCGCGCCCAGGTGTCTTGTGGTGGCTGTGGGCCCCCAATTGCGTTGATTCCACCTCCCAAAAATCACATATATTCCAAAATAATTCTCCGTAAATTTTTATCATGTCTAGACTTCGTTTGATATGGATATTTGATAACCCACAAGTATAGGGGATCGCAACAGTTTTCGAGGGTAGAGTATTCAACCCAAATTTATTGATTCGACACAAGGGGAGCCAAAGAATACTCTCAAGTATTAGCAGCTGAGTTGTCAATTCAACCACACCTGGAAACTTAATATCTGCAGCAAAGTATTTAGTAGCAAAGTAATAGGATAATAGTGGTAACGGTAGCAAAAGGTAACAGTAGTAAAAGTAATGTTTTTGGTATTTTGTAGTGATGATAGCAATAGCAACGGGAAAGTAAATAAGCGAAGAACGATATGTGGAAAGCTTGTAGGCAATGGATCGGTGATGGAGAATTATGCGGGATGCGGTTCATCATGTAACAGTCATAACCTAGGGTGACACAGAACTAGCTCCAGTTCGTCAATGTAATGTAGGCATGTATTCCGAATATAGTCATGCGTGCTTATGGAAAAGAACTTGCATGACATCTTTTGTCCTACCCTCCCGTGGCAGCGGGCTCCTTACGGAAACTAAGGGATATTAAGGCCTCCTTTTAATAGAGAACCGGAACAAAGCATTAACACATAGTGAATACATGAACTCCTCAAACTACGGTCATCACCGGTAAGTATCCCGATTATTGTCACTTCAGGGTTAACGGATCATAACACATAATAGGTGACTATAGACTTGCAAGATAGGATCAAGAACACTCATAAATTGATGAAAACATAATAGGTTCAGATCTGAAATCATGGCACTCAGGCCCTAGTGACAAGCATTAAGCAGAGCAAAGTCATAGCAACATCAATCTCAGAACATATTGGACACTAGGGATCAAACCCTAACAAAACTAACTCGATTACATGATATATCCCATCCAACCCATCACCGTCCAGCAAGCCTACGATGGAATTACTCACGCACGGTGGTGAGCATCATGAAATTGGTGATGGAGGATGGTTGATGATGATGATGGCGACGGATTCCCCTCTCCCGAGCCCCGAACGGACTCCAGACCAGCCCTCCCGAGAGGTTTTAGGGCTTGGCGGCGGCTCCGTATCGTAAAATGCGACGATTTCTTCTCTCTGATTTTTTTTCTCCCCGAAACACAATATATGGAGTTGGATTTGGAGTTGGAGTCGGAGAGGCAACAGGGGGCCCATGAGGTAGGGGGCGCGCCCCCCACCCTCGTGGAGAGGTGGTGGGCCCCCTGGCCTTCATCTTTTGCGGGTATTTTTCATATTTTCTGAAAAGTTGCTCCGTGAAGTTTCAGGTCATTCCGAGAACGTTTGTTCCTGCACATAAATAACACCATGGTAATTCTGCTGAAAACAGCGTCAGTCCGGGTTAGTTCCATTCAAATCATGCAAGTTAGAGTCCAAAACAAGGGCAAAAGTGTTTGGAAAAGTAGATACGATGGAGACGTATCAACTCCCCCAAGCTTAAACCTTTGCTTGTCCTCAAGCAATTCAGTTGACAAACTGAAAGTGATAAAGAAAAACTTTTACAAACTCTGTTTGCTCTTGTTGTTGTAAATATGTAAAGCCAGCATTGAAGTTTTCAGCAAGGATTATAACTAACCACATTTGCAATAATGCATAGGTCTCAAGTTTACTTATATCAATAGCATAATCAACTAGCGAGCCATAATAATAAATCTCGGATGACAACACTTTCTCAAAACAATCATAATATGATATAACAAGGTGGTATCTCGCTAGCCCTTTCTGAGACCGCAAAACATAACTGCAGAGCACCTTTAAAGACCAAGGGCTGACTAGACATTGTAATTCATGGGAAAAGAGATCTAGTCAAGTCATACTCAATGTAAACTAACACTAATGAAATGCAAATGACAGCGGTGCTCTCTAACTGGTGCTTTTTAATAAGAGGATGATGACTCAGCATAAAGTAAATAGATAGGCCCTTCGCAGAGGGAAGCAGGGATTTGTAGAGGTGCCAGAGCTCGGTTTTGAAACAGAGGTGAATAATATTTTGAGCGGTATACTTTCATTGTCAACATAACAACCAAGAGATGGCGATATCTTCCATGCTACACACATTATAGGCGGTTCCCAAACAGAATGGTAAAGTTTATAGTCTCCCTTCCACCAACAAGCATCAATCCATGGCTTGCTCGAAACAACGAGTGCCTCCAACTAACAAGAGTCCCAGGGGGAGTTTTGTTTGCAATTATTTTGACGATTTAGTTTGCATAAAGCATGGGACTGGGCATCCCGGTGACCAGCCATTTATCTCGTGAGTGAGGTGGAGAATAACCTGCCTAACATGGAAGATACAGACAACCCTAGTTGATACATGAGCTATTCGAGCATACAAAACAGGATATTTATTTGAAGGTTTAGAGTTTGGCACATACAAATTTACTTGGAACGGCTGGTAGATACCGTAAATAGGTAGGTATAGTGGACTCATGTGGAATAACTTCGGGGTTTAAGGGATTGGATGCACAAGCAGTATTCCTGCTTAGTACAGGTGAAGGCTAGCAAAAGACTGGGAAGCGACTAGCTAGAGAGCGAAAACAGTCATGAAAATGCATTAAAATTAATCAACACCGAATGCAAGCATGAGTAGGATATAATCCACCATGGACATAAATATCGAGAAGGCTATGTTGATTCTTTTTTCAACTACATGCGTGAACATGTGCCAAGTCAAGTCACTTAAATCATTCAGAGGAGGATACCACCCTATCATACCACATCATAACTATCTCAATAGCATGTTGGCACGCAAGGTAAACCATTATAACTCATAGCTAATCAAGCATGGCACAAGAAACTATGATCTCTAGTTGTCATTGCAAACATGTTTATTCATAATAGGCTGAATCAGGAACGATGAACTAATCATATTTACAAAAACAAAAGAGGTCGAGTTCATACCACCTTTTCTCATCTCAGCCAGTGCATCATATATCATAATAATTGCCTTTCACTTGCACGACCGAACGATGTGAATGATAATAATAGTGCACGTGCATTGGACTAAGCTGGAATCTGCAGGCATTCAATAAACAGGAGAAGACAAGGCAATGTGGGCTCTTTTGTCAGATAAACAATAATGCATATAAGAGCCACTTCAACAATTTAATTATGGTCTTCTCCTATCGACCCCCAAAGAAAAGAAAAGAAATAAAACTATTTACATGGGAAAGCTCCCAACAAGCAAAAGAAGAACAGGAAATATTTTTGGGTTTTCTTTTTAATTACTACTACAAGCATGGAAATTAAACTAACTAAAAGCTACAACTAATTTTTTTGGTTTTTTAAAGGTTTATTAAACACACAAGAAGAAAGCATAAAAAGGGAAATAAACTAGCATGGATGGTACAATGAAAAAGTATGAGCACCGACATGTAGCAATGAGTGTGTGAACATAAATGTAATGTCGGTGGAAAATATGTACTCCCCCAAGCTTAGGCTTTTGGCCTAAGTTGGTCTATGGCCACGGCTGGCCTGGCGGATATCCATAATAATAGTTGGGGTCGTACTGAGAAGAAGAAGAGTAAGACTCCGATTGCCACTGGCTGACAATCATCTCCGGATCCCACTGGTAATTAGACTGTCGTGGAGGATCAACTTGTGGTTCCGGCTCTGGCTCCACGGCTGGTGCAGGGTTCCGGTAGGCGTGAATAGCCTTGAACGGAACAAGGTATGTGCCTGAAGATAAATCAAACAAAGAAGGAGCAGGCAAGGTAATAGTCTCAAGATGATGTTTGTTAAAGAACAATTGATATTTAAGCTCTCCTTCCCTATTCTTAACAATAAAATCATGTGCCGCCATACTTTTATAATCTAGATAAACATGAGGTAGCACTTTTTCTTCCTTCTCATAATGCCTAATAGGTATGTTAAAATGTGCAGCTAGGCGTGAAGCATAGATGCCTCCAAAGATGGGGCCCTTTGTACGGTTCAGACTTAACCGTTTGGCACTAATGCCGCCCATACTAACAGAGTTATCACCATATAAACCATGGAGCAAAATAATAATATCAGGGATACTAAGGTTTCCACAGTTTCCGCGACCAATTAAGCAACGACTAGCAAATAATGCAAAATAAGTAAAACAGGAAAATGTATGCTAGTGATTCGTGCATCGGAAACCTTCCTTGTTTCCCTTACAGTGATAGTATCAATAAACCCCTCCACATCATCGCGATGTGGTTCTTCTGTCTTGCCCTCAAAAGGGACTAAACAAACCCGACAAAAATCATAAAGTGACATCTCCTTATGCTCATCATATAAAAGGAAGTCTACTATAGGTGGTGAGCTCCTAGAATGGAAATGAATGTTTTGCACAAAGGTATTTGTGAGTAAGAGATACTGATCGCATTAGTCGTGGAGGAAAGCAGTGAGGCCTGCATTTTTAGCCAATTCATGAAAATCTTCATAAATCCCGGCTGCTCTCAAGAAATCATCGGAAGGCCATTCACATGCCCGAACCTCCGCGGTGTGAGGCAGATTATACTTAGGCTTTGGTGCCTTTTCCTTCGAGCTTTGGCTTGATGAGCCCCTAAAAAGTCTCCTCGTCATTTTCTGAAAAATTCTGAAATTTTTAGTAAATTCAAAATAAAAGTAAACGAAACTCAATAATATTGATAGCAACTGCTCCTACAAGTGCCTAGGGCCTATATCATGCATCAAAACTACTTTTGACCATATAAATTTGACATGCAAGCTCAAGAACAGGGTCACCTAAGCAGGAAAATTTTGCAATGAATAAAGCACTAGAACAAAAACTAATTGGACCAATGGAGGAGTCACATACCAAGGAACAGTCTCCCCAAGCAGTTTTGTGAGAGGTGCTTTGAGCAAGGAGATCGAAAAATGGCAGCAAAGTGAGCTAGAACTCGTGCTTGAGCTAGATATAAGTGTTTGGGGGGAGGAAGGAGTGTATGGGTGAAAGGATAAGTGGAGGAGGGCCACCATGGGCCCACGAGGCAGGGGGCGCGCCCAGGGGGGTAGGGAGCGCCCTCCACCCTCGTGGGCAGGTGGTTGACCCCCCTGTTGTGTTCTTTGTGCCAAATATTCTCAAATATTCTGGAAAAAATTATGTTTAAATTTCAGGGCATTTGGAGAACTTTCATTTTCGAGGTATTTTTATATTGCACGGATAATCAGATAACAGACAGAAAAATATTTATTTTTATTTTATTTAATATAAATAACAAAAAGTAAAAGTGAGGTACAGAAGGTTGTGCCTTCTAGTTTCATCCATCTCATGGTCATCAAAAGGAATCCACTAACAAGGTTGATCAAGTCTTGTTAACGAACTCATTCCGAATAACATGGAACTGGAGAAATTTCGAATAACACTATGTTACCTCAACGGGGATATGCACATCCCCAATAATAAGAATATCATATATCTTCTTGACAGTAGGAAGAGGAAATTCAAAACCTCCAAATATAATCGATGGAATTTTTCCAATAGAATTGATACTATGAACTTGTGGTTGTTTCCTCAGAAAGTGTACCGTATGCTCATTACCATTAACATGAAAAGTGACATTGCCTTTAGTGCAATCAATAACAGCCCCTGCAGTATTCAAAAAGGGTCTTCAAAGAATAATAGACATGCTATCGTCCTCGGGAATATCAAGAATAACAAAGTTTGTTAAAATAGTAACGTTTGCAACTACAACAGGCACATCCTCACAAATATCGACAGGTATAGCAGTTGATTTATCAGCCATTTCCAAAGATATTTCATTAGGTGTCAACTTATTCAAATCAAGTCTACGATATAAAGAGAGAGGCATAACACTAACACCGGCTCCAAGATCACATAAAGCAGTTTTAACATAGTTTCTTTTAATAGAGCATGGTATAGTGGGTACTCCTGGATCTCCAAGTTTCTTTGGTATTCCACCTTTAAAAGTATAATTAGCAAGGATGGTGGAAATTTCAGCTTCCGGTATCTTTCTTTTATTTGTAATAATATCTTTCATGTACTTAGCATAAGGATTGGTTTTGAGCATATCAGTTAATCGCATACGCAAAAAGATAGGTCTAATCATTTCATCAAAGCGCTCAAAATCCTCATCATCCTTTTTCTTGGATGGTTTGGGAGGAAAAGGCATGGGTTTTTGAACCCATGGTTCTCTTTCTTTACCATGTTTCCTAGCAACAAAATCTTTCTTATCATAACGTTGATTCTTTGATTGTGGGTTATCAAGATCAACAGCAGGTTCAATTTCTATGTCATTATCATTACTAGGTTGAGCATCATCATGAACATTATCATTAACATTATTACTAGTTTCAGGTTCATTACCAGATTGAGTTTCAGCATCATAAATAGAAATATCATTTGGATTCTCAGGTGTTTCAGCAATAGGTTCACTAGAAGCATGCAAAGTCCTATCATTTTTCTTTTTCTTCTTTTTAGAAGAACTAGGTACATCTATATTATTTCTCTGAGAATCTTACTCAATTCTCTTAGGGTGGCCTTCAGGATACAAAGGTTCCTGAGTCATTTTACCACCTCTAGTCATAACTCTAAAAACATTATCATTATTTTTATTATTTAATTCATTGAGCAAATCAGTTTGAGCTTTAAGTACTTGTTCTACTTGAGTGGTAACCATAGAAGCATGTTTACTAATAAGTTTAAGTTCACCTTTGACATTAGCCATATAATCACCCAAGTGTTGAAGCCTATTTGAATTGTATTTCAATTGTCTACCAAAATACGCATTAAATTCTTCTTGCTTAACCATAAATTTATCAAACTCATCTAAGCATGGGCTAGCAACCTTAGTAAATGGGATTTCAGCTTTATCATATCTATAGAGAGAATTTACCTTTACTACATGTGTCGGGTTATCAAGACCATGGGTTTCTTCAATAGGTAATGCATTAAGATTATATTTTTCTTCAACAGGCGGTAAATTAAGACCGTGTATTTCTTCAATAGCAGGTAAATTATTAACATCTTCAGCTTTAATACCTTTTTCTTTCATAGATTTCTTTGCCTCTTGCATATCTTCAGGACTGAGAAATAGAATACCCCTCTTCTTTGGAGTTGGTTTAGGAATAGGCTCAGGAATTGGCTCCGGAGGTGTCCAATTATTTTCATTTGTCAACATATTATTCAATAGAATTTCAGCTTCATCTGGTGTTCTTTTCCTGAAAACAGAACCAGCACAACTATCCAGGTAATCTCTGGAAGCATCGGTTAGTCCATTGTAAAAGATATCAAGTACTTCATTTTTCCTAAGAGGATGATCAGGCAAAGCATTAAGTAATTGGAGAAGCCTCCCCCAAGCTTGTGGGAGACTCTCTTCTTCAATTTGCACAAAATTATATATATCCCTTAAAGCAGCTTGTTTCTTATGAGCAGGGAAATATTTAGCAGAGAAGTAATAAATCATATCCTCGTGACTAAACACACAACCAAGATCAAGAAAATTAAACCATATCTTAGCATCACCCTTTAATGAGAACGAAAATATTTTAAGGATGTAAAAGTAACGAGTTCTCTCATCTTTAGTAAACAGCGTAGCTATATCATTTAATTTAGTAAGATGCGCCACAATAGTTTCAGATTCATAACCATGAAAAGGATCAGATTCAACCAAAGTAATTATATCAGGATCAATAGAGAATTGATAATCCTTATCAGTAACAAAGATAGGTGAAGTAGCAAAAGCAGGGTCAGGTTTCATTCTAGCATTCAAAGATTGCTTACTCCATTTAGCTAATAACCTTTTGAGTTCATTTCTATTTTTGCAAGCTAAAATAGCTAAAGAAGCTTCTTGATCAAAAACATAACCCTTAGGAATAACAAGTGATTCTTCATCATCACCTTCATCAGTATCATCAGATTCAATATTTTCAATTTCTCTAGCCCTAGCAAGTTGTTCGTCAAGAAAATCACTAAGTGGCCCAGTAGTATCAGGCATAGAGGTAGTTTCATCATAAGTATCATGCATAGCAGAAGTGTCATCATCAATAACATGCGACATATCAGAATGAATAGCAGAAGCAGGTGTAGGTGTCGTAAACTTACTCAAAACAGAAGGTGAATCAAGTGCAGAGCTAGATGGCAGTTCCTTACCTCCCCTCGTAGTTGAGGGATAGATCTTGGTTTTTGGATCTCTCAAGTTCTTCATAATGATAAGGAGATATATACCCCAAGTGACTCAAAGAATAGAGTTATGCTCCCCGGCAACGGCGCCAGAAAATAGTCGTGATAACCCACAAGTATAGGGGATAGCAACAATTTTCGAGGGTAGAGTAATCAACCCAAATTTATTGATTCGAAACAAGGGAAGCCAAAGAATACTCTCAAGTATTAGCAACTGAGTTGTCAATTTAACCACACCTGGAAACTTAATATCTGCAGCAAAGTATTTAGTAGCAAAGTAATAGGATAACTGTGGTAACGGTAGCATAAGGTAACAGTAGTCAAAGTAATGTTTTTGGTATTTTGTAGTGATGATAGCAATAGCAACGGGAAAGTAAATAAGCGAAGAACGATATGTGGAAAGCTTGTAGGCAATGGATCGGTGATGGAGAATTATGCGGGATGCGGTTCATCATGTAACAGTCATAACCTAGGGTGACACAGAACTAGCTCCAGTTCGTCAATGTAATGTAGGCATGTATTCCGAATATAGTCATACGTGCTTATGGAAAAGAACTTGCATGACAACTTTGGTCCTACCCTCCCGTGGCAGCGGGGTCCTTACGAAAGCTAAGGGATATTAAGGCCTCCTTTTAATAGAGAACCGGAACAAAGCATTAACACATAGTGAATACATGAACTCCTCAAACTATGGTCATCACTGGTAAGTATCCCGATTATTGTCACTTTGTGGTTAACGGATCATAACACACAATAGGTGACTATTGACTTGCAAGATAGGATCAAGAACACTCATAAATTGATGAAAACATAATAGGTTCAGATCTGAAATCATGGCACTCGGGCCCTAGTGACAAGCATTAAGCAAAGCAAAGTCATAGCAACATCAATCTCAGAACATATTGGACACTAGGGATCAAACCCTAACAAAACTAACTCGATTACATGATATATCCCATCCAACCCATCACCGTCCAGCAAGCCTACGATGGAATTACTCACGCACGGTGGTGAGCATCATGAAATTGGTGATGGAGGATGGTTGATGATGATGATGGCGACGGATTCCCCTCTCCCGAGCCCCAAACGGACTCCAGATCAGCCCTCCCGAGAGGTTTTAGGGCTTGGCGGTGGCTCCGTATCGTAAAACGCGATGATTTCTTCTCTCTGATTTTTTTCTCCCCGAAACACAATATATGGAGTTGGAGTCGGAGAGGCAACAGGGGGCCCACGAGGTAGGGGGCGCGCCCCCACCCTCGTGGAGAGGTGGTGGACCCCCTGGCCTTCATCTTTTGCAGGTATTTTTCATATTTTCTGAAAAGTTGCTCCGTGAAGTTTCAGGTCATTCCGAGAACGTTTGTTCCTGCACATAAATAACACCATGGTAATTCTGCTGAAAATAACGTCAGTCTAGGTTAGTTCCATTCAAATCATGCAAGTTAGAGTCCAAAACAAGGGCAAAAGTGTTTGGAAAAGTAGATACGACGGAGACGTATCAATATTCTACGAAACAAAAAACATGCAACAAACAGGAACTGGCACTAGGCACTGGATCAATAGGTTAGTCCAATAAATCATATAAAATGTTGCCAAAATATGGGAAAGTTGTATAATATTGGTATGAAACGATCAAAAATTATAGATACGATGGAGATGTATCAGACACACTAGCACCTACAACACATAAAACATTAAAATTATTTAAATCTCTATCTCAACATTTGGTTCGAAGATATCTAAAGCGTACACATTTTTAGTGAGCTCAGCAATCTTACCAGTCATTTGACCAAGAAATCCAACATCATTATTCAATATATCAGTACATGTCTTTTTTAGTGAGCAATTATAAAATTTTGAGAGTTTCTTCTAATAGATTCGTATTACCATTGCTCGCCACATTTAAATTATTAGGTGCTCCTTGATTGGTAGGCTAAGGTGTCTTAGGATAATTAGGAGAATACCCTTCATTCTTCCAATTAGAGTTATGGTTGTTTTGAGTCATAAAATTAACATCATCCATATTAGTATTGATATTGGAAATAACATATACCTCTTCTTTATCTTTGACATATAGTATCGATCAATTTGTCGATCTTCAAGTTCAACTCATTGTTCATCTCCGTAGAGATGGAGTACACCTTCCTTGTGGTTGAACTTCCTACACGCCATTGGTAATTTGTTTTCTTGCATTTCATTAAGTAGTTTCCTAGCTTCTTGAATTGGTCATTCCATGATGATTCCTCCTGCAACTATGTATAACATGGTTTTTGACATGGGGTTAAGGGCATTATAAAATATATGAATAATAAACCACTCTTCCATTCCATGTTTTGGGAAAAAAATTATAGCCTCTTTCATGCTATCCGATGCAAGCGCTAGTGGCTCGCGATATTCCTGGTTAAAGCCAGTTATATGAGATCATAGTTGCATAATTTTTCCAAGGGACAAAACTTATATACAAATATGCTATAGAGCTAGAAGCCATTCTTTTACTTTTCCTTTTAGAGAGAAAGGAAATAGACCCAACTTCAAAGTGTCAGGTTTGTAATTGTTAATAGGTGTCATAACAAAAAGTTTAGTAAAAGTATTCAAATGCATGCCGACATCTCTAGATGTGGAGTATCCAAATTGGTTTTTTGTTGAACCATAAGAACAAAATGGGGCTTATGAAAGGATCGGTATGGTTGACTAGAGGGGGTGAATAGGCTTTTGGGAAACGTTGCATGCAAAACAAAAAATTCTACGCACACGCAAGATCTATTGATGGAGATGCATAGCAGCGAGAGGGGAGAGTGTGTCTATGTACCCTCGTAGACCGTAAGCGGAAGCGTTTGTTAACGCGGTTTCTGTAGTCGAACTTCTTCATGATCCAACTGATCGAGTACTGAATGTACGACACCTCCGTGTTCAACACACGTTCAGCTCAATGACGTCCTCAAATTCTTGATCTAGCAAGACGACGAAGTAGTGGAGGAGTTCCTAAAGCGTGACGGCGTGGTGATGGTGATGCTATCTCCGTAGGGCTTCTCCTAAGCATAACGAAAATATGACCGAGGGACTAAACTGTGGAGGGGGGCACTGCACACGGCTAAGAGATTGTCTTGGTTATGTGTGGCGCCCCCCTCCCACATATATATATAGGCGGCGAGGGTGGAGGCGGCCTGGAGGCGTCCCAAGTGGGGCCGAATTCCACTTGGGGTCCTACCCCAAGACGCGCCCCCTGCCATGTATAGGTACGGGAGAAAGGCAGGGGAGGGTGGCACGCCCCCCTTTCCTTTCTCATGTGAGAAGGGAAAGGAAGGAGGGGCCACCCCTCCCCTTTCCTGCCCCATAGGGCCGGCTGGCCAGGGAAGGGGCACACCAACCCCCTTAGGCCTTGTTTGGCACAAGGGGGTCGGAGGGGTTTTGAGGGGATTATCCCTGCGAGGCCCAGACAGCCTGTTTGGTACGCGAGGGTTAGATGGGATAAACCACTCGGTTCCCCTTCGATCCCCTTCTACCCACGCTCTTCAGAAGACTCGAGGGGGCTCAAGGATTTGGTCGCCCGACTCCTCACAAGACGCCGCCGCCGCTGACTCCTCCCAGCCGCCCGACGCCTCGACGCCGACGATCTTCTCCGGCGTACTAGACTTCTCCCTGATGGTAAGTGATACGTCTCCAACGTATCTACTTTTCCGAACACTTTTGCCCTTGTTTTGGACTCTAACTTGTATGATTTGAATGGAACTAACCCGGACTGACGTTGTTTTCAGCAGAATTGCCATGATGTTGTTTTATGTGCAGAAAACAAAAGTTCTCCGAATGACCTGAAACTTCACGCGATATCTTACAATAAATAATAAAAAATCCTCGCCAAAGATGAAGACCAGGGGGGCCACACCCTTCTCATGAGGGTGGGCCCCCCTAGGGCGTGCCCCCCTACCTTGTGGGCCCCCTGGAGACCCCCCGACTCCAACTCCAACTCTATATAACTGCTTTCGGGGAGAAAAAAATAAGGGAGAAGAAATCATCGCGTTTTACGATACGGAGCCGCCACCAAGCCCTAAAACCTCTCGGGAGGGCTGATCTGGAGTCCGTTCGGGGATCCAGAGAGGGGGATTCGTCGCCATCATCATCACCAACCATCCTCCATCACCAATTTCATGATGCTCACTACCGTGCGGGAGTAATTCCATCGTAGGCTTGCTGGACGGTGATGGGTTGGATGAGATTCACCATGTAATCGAGTTAGTTTTGTTAGGGTTTGATCCCTAGTATCCACTATGTTCTGAGATTGATGTTGCTATGACTTTGCTATGCTTAATGCTTGTCACTAGGGCCCGAGTGCCATGATTTCAGATCTGAACCTATTATGTTTTCATCAATATATGAGAGTCCTAGATCCTATCTTGCAAGTCTATAGTCACCTATTATGTGTTATGATCCGTTAACCCCGAAGTGACAATAATCGGGATACTTATCGGTGATGACCTTAGTTTGAGGAGTTCATGTATTCACTATGTGCTAATGCTTTGTTCCGATTCTCTATTAAAAGGAGGCCTTAATATCCCTTAGTTTCCATTAGGACCCCGCTGCCACGGGAGGGTAGGACAAAAGATGTCATCCAAGTTCTTTTCCATAAGCACGTATGACTATATTCAGAATACATGCCTACATTACATTGACGAATTGGAGCTAGTTCCGTGTCACCCTATGTTATGACTGTTACATGATGAACCACATCCGGCACAATTATCCATCATTGATCTGATGCCTACGAGCTTTCCATATGCTGGTTTACGCTTATTTACTTTCCCGTTGCTATTGTTACAATCACTACAAAATACCAAAAACATTACTTTGCTTTCATTACTCTTTTGTTACAGTTACCATCACTATCATATTACTTTGCTACTAAACACTTTGCTGCAGATACTAAGTTTCCAGGTGTGGTTGAATTGACAACTCAGCTGCTAATACTTGAGAATATTCTTTGGCTCCCCTTGTGTCGAATCAATAAATTTGAGTTGAATACTCTACCCTCGAAAGTTGTTGCGATCCCCTATACTTGTGGGTTCTCAAGACTAATTTCTGGCGCCGTTGCCGGGGAGCATAGCTCTATTCTTCGAGTCACTTGGGATTTATATCTGTTTATCACTATAAAGAACTTGAGAGATCCAAAAACCAAGATCTATCCCTCAACTACGAGGGGGGGTAAGGAACTGCCATCTAGCTCTGCACTTGATTCACCTTTTGTTATGAGTAAGCTTGCGACACCTAAACCTGCTTCTTCTATTCGTTCTGATATGTCGCATGTTATTGATGATGCTACTTCTGCTATGCATGATACTTATGATGAAACTACCTCTATGCCTGATACTACTATGCCACTTAGTGATTTTCTCGAGGAACGACTTGCTAGGGCTAGAGAGATTGAAAATATTGAATCTGATTATGAAGATGAAAGTGATGATGAAGAATCACTTGTTATTCCCGAGGTTTATTTATTTGATCAAGATGCTTCTTTAGCTATTTTAGCTTGCAAAGATAGATATGAACTCAAAAGGTTATTAGCTAAATGGAATAAGCAATCTCTAAATGCTAGGATGAGACCTGACCCTGCTTTTGCTACTTCACCTATCTGTGTTGCTGATAAGGATTATGAATTCGCTGTTGATCCTGATATAATTACTTTGGTTGAATTTGATCCTTTTCATGGCTATGAATCCGAAACTGTTGTGGCACATCTTACTAAATTAAATGATATAGCCACCCTGTTCACTAATGATGAGAGATCTCGCTACTTTTATATCCTTAAAATATTTCTGTTCTCATTAAAGGGTGATGCTAAGATATGGTTTAATTCTCTTGATCCTGGTTGTGTGCGTAGTCCCCAGGATATGATCTATTACTTCTCTGCTAAATATTTCCCTGCTCATAAGAAACAAGCTGCTTTAAAGGAAATATACAACTTTGTGCAAATTAAAGAAGAGAGTCTCCCACAAGCTTGGGGGAGACTTCTCAAGTTACTTAATGCTTTGCCTGATCATCCTCTTAAGAAAAATGAAATACTTGATATCTTTTACAATGGACTAACCGATGCTTCCAGAGATTACCTGGATAGTTGTGCTGGTTCTCTTTTCAGGGAAAGAACACCTGATGAAGCTGAAATCTTATTGAATAATATGTTGACAAATGAAAATAATTGGACACCTCCGGATCCAGCTCCTGCTCCAATTAATGATCCTATTCCTAAACCAACTCCGAAGAAGAGAGGTATTCTATTTCTCAGTCCTGAAGATATGCAAGAGGCAAAGAAATCTATGAAAGAAGAAGGTATTAAAGCTGAAGATGTTAAGAATTTACCTCCTATTGAAGAAATACATGGTCTTAATTTACCGCATGTTGAAGAAACATATGATCTTAATCCTGTATTTATTGAAGAATCTCCAGACCTCGATAACCCGACACAGGTAGTAAAGGTAAATTCTCTCTATAGATATGATAAAGCTGAAATCCCATTTACTAAAATTGCTAGCCCATGCTTAGATGAGTTTGATAAATTTATGGCTAAGCAAGAAGACTTTAATGCTTATTTTGGTAGACAATTAAAATACAATTCAAATATGCTTGGACACTTGGGTGATTATATGGCTAATGTCAAAGGTGAACTTAAACTAGTTAGCAAACATGCCTCTATGGTTACCACTCAAGTAGAACAAGTACTTAAAGCTCAAAAAGAATTGCTCAATGAGATGAATAGTAACAAAAATAATTATGCTGTTAAAGTGGCTACTAGAACTGGTAGGATGACTCAGGAACCTTTGTATCCTGAAGGCCACCCTAAGAGATTTGAGCAAGATTCTCAGAGAAATAAAATTGATGCACCAAGTTCTTCTAAAAAGAAGAAAAAGAAAAATGATAGAACTATGCAAACTTTTAGTGAACCTATTGCTGAACCACTTGATAATCCAAATGATATCTCTATGTCTGATGTTGAAACACAATCCAGCAATGAACATGAACCTAATGAAAATGTTAATGATGATGTTCATAATGATGCTCAACCTAGTAATGATAATGATGTAGAAATTGAACCTGCTGTTGATCTTGATAACCCACAATCAAAGAATCAATGTTATGATAAGAAATATTTTGTTGCTAGGAAACATGGTAAAGAAAGAGAGCCTTGGGTTCAGAAACCCATGCATTTTCCTCCCAAACCATCCAGGAAAAAGGATGATGAGGATTTTGAGCGCTTTGCTGAAATGATTAGACCTATCTTTTTGCGTGTGCGATTGACTGATATGCTTAAAACAAATCCTTATGCTAAGTACATGAAATATATTATTACAAATAAAAGAAAGATACCGCAAGATGAATTTTCCACCATGCTTTCTAATTATACTTTTAAGGGTGGAATACCAAAGAAACTTGGAGATCCAGGAGTACCTACTATACCATGCTCCATTAAAAGAAATTATGTTAAAACTGCTTTATGTGATCTTGGAGCCAGTGTTAGTGCTATGCCTCTCTCTTTATATCGTAGACTTGATTTGAATAAGTTGACACCTACTGAAATATCTTTGCAAATGGCTGATAAATCAACTGCTATACCTGTCGGTATTTGTGAGGATGTGCCTGTTGTAGTTGCAAATGTTACTATTTTAACGGACTTTGTTATTCTAGATATTCCCGAGGACGATAGTATGTCTATTATTCTTGGAAGACCTTTTCTTAATACTGCAGGGGCTGTTATTGATTACAACAAAGGCAATGTCACTTTTCATGTTAATGATAATGAGCATACGGTACACTTTCTGAGGAAACAACCTCAAGTTCATAGTATCAATTCTATCGGAAAAATTCCATTGATTATATTTGGAGTTTTTGAATTTCCTCTTCCTACTGTCAAGAAGAAATATGATATACTTATTATTGGGGATGTGCATATCCCCGTTGAGGTAACCTAGTGTTATTCGAAATTTCTCCGGTTTCATTTGAATCGGAATGAGTTTGTTAACAAGACTTGATCAACCTTGTTAGTGGATTCCTTTTGACGAGCATGAGATGGATGAAACTAGAAGCACAACCCTCTGTACCCTCTCTATACTTTCTGTTATTTAGTTGAAATAAAATAGAATTAAATAATTTTCTGTCTGTTATCTGATTATCCGTGCAATATAAAACTACCTCGAAAATAAAAGTTCTCCAAATACCCTAAAAATTAAATATGATTTTTTAGAGAATATTTGAGGATTTATGGAACAAAGAACACACCAGGGGGCAACCACCTTGCCACGAGGGTGGAGGGCGCGCCCACCCCCCTAGGGCATGCCCCCTGCCTCATGGGCACATGGTGGCCCTCCTCCACTTATTCTTTCAGCCACACACTAAATCTTCCTCCCCCAAACACGACAAACCAGCTCAAACCCGAGTCCAAGCTCGTTTTGCTGCCATTTTCGATCTCCTTGCTCAAAGCACCTCTCACAAAACTGCTTGGGGAGATTGTTCCTTGGTATGTGACTCCTCCATTGGTCCAATTAGTTTTTGTTCTAGTGCTTTATTCATTGCAAATATTTGCTACTTAGGTGACCCTGTTCTTGAGCTTGCATGTCAAATTTATATGGTCAAAAGTAGTTTTGATGCTTGATATAGGTCTTAGTCACTTGTAGGAGTAGTTGCTATCAATATTATTGAGTTTGGTTTACTTTTATTTTGAAGTTACTAAAAAAATTCAGAATTTTTCAGAGGAAGAAATATGCTTAGGAAAATGTTCCAAGGTGGTTCTTCAAAGAAGCAAGGACCCAGACATGCAGTGTGTGATGCTGACGAAGAGCCACCAAGAGACGCTCTAGTGCGTCCTTGTGAGTGGCCTTCTGAAAATTTTATGGATCGAGCGGGAATTAAAGAAGAATTTAATGCATATTTGCGTAATGCCGATCTTGAGGACGTTGAGGCAGACAAATGCCCCCAGTATCATGATCTCACAAGCTCTTTTGTGAGGAGGTTTGAGTATTCATCTTCGCGTAATTCTCCTTTAGTCATGTTTGATCTTTATGATAAATCTTATACCATGGACCTAGAGGATTTCACTTTTTCTTGCAAACTTCCACAATGGGGTAGTGTTAGGGATCCCCCTAAAAATCTGAATTTAGAAACTTTCTTGCTAGTATAACTGTAGGGGAATCTAGAGATATAACGCAAGCTACCATAGGGAGCATTCACTTTCCTGCTATACATTATTTTGCTCTCTTCATAGGTAGGTCCATAAATGGAAAGGATGAAGCATGTCACATGTGTGTCCCTGACCTTAGCATTCTCAGGAGTGCTGTGTCAGGAGACCAATCTTATCATATTTGTGCCATTGTAGCTTGTAGGTTGCATCATAATAGACATAATGGAGATTTCTTTGGAGGAATTTATGCAAACCGCTTAGCTAAATTTCTTAAGATGGACGTTCGTGAAGGAGACATGGAGTTGCCTCCTGCTTATTTAGATTTTGATTCTATGGTTTCCCACCATTTTGTCGAGAGGAACGAATCACCTCTCCAGTACCGACTAATCTTTGACAAACACCGTGCTGTCCATATTACTCTCCCTGCTCCTACTTTCTTTGATTATCAGGCAAGAGGAGGATATACTATTACCAGAGAGGAGGCAAATGAGTACGAGAGGAGAGCGGAGGCCGCTCGTCACCACGCTGCAGCTTAGGAGGCGATAGCTGCTGCATCACAATACAACCCCAACAAATATTATTATGGATATCAGCCAGGCCAGCCGTGGCCATAGACCAACTTAGGCCAAAAGCCTAAGCTTGGGGGATTATGTATTTCCCACCGACATTACATTTATGTTGACACACACTCATTGCTAGATGTCAGTGTTCATACTTTTTCATTGTATCATCCATGCTAGTTTATTTCCTTTTATGCTTTCTTCTTGTGTGTTTAATAAACCTTAAGAAAACCAAAAAAAATAGTTGTAGCTTTTAATTAATTTACTTTCCATGCATGTAGTAGTAATTAAAATAAAACCCAAAAATATTTCCTGTTCTTATTTTGCTTGTTGGGAGCTTTCCCGTGTAAATAGTTTTATTTCTTTTCTTACTTTGGGGGTCAGTAGGAGAAGATCATGATTAAATTGTTGAAGTGGCTCTTTTATGCATTATTGTTTATCTGACAGAAGAGCCCATATTGCCTTGTCTTCTCCTCTTTATTGAATGCCGCAGATTCCAGCTTAGTCCAATGCACGTGCACTCTTATTATTATTCACATCGTTCGGTCGTGCAAGTGAAAGGCAATTATGATGATATATGATGGACTAACGGAGATGAGAAAAGCTGGTACGAACTCGACCTCTTTTGTTTTTGTAAATATGATGAGTTCATCGTTCTTGATTCAGCTCGTTATGAATAAACATGTTTGCAATGACAATTAGAGATCATAGTTGCTTATGCCATGCTTGATTAGCTATGAGTTATAATAGTTTACCTTGCGTGCCAACATGCTATTAAAATGGTTATGATGTGGTATGATAGGGTGGTATCCTCCTCTGAATGATTTAAGTGACTTGACTTGGCACATGTTCACGCATGTAGTTGAAACAAATCAACATAGCCTTCATGATATTTATGTTCATGGTGGATTATATCCTACTCATGCTTGCATCCAATGTTTATTAATTTTAATGCATGTACATGGTTGTTGTCGCTCTCTAGTTGGTTGCTTCCCAGTCTTTTGCTAGCCTTCACTTGTACTAAGCGGGAATACTGCTTGTGCATCCAAACTCCTTAAACCCCAAAGTTATTCCACATGAGTCCACTATACATTCCTATATGCGGTATCTACCTGCCGTTCCAAGTAAATTTGTATGTGCCAAACTCTAAACCTTCAAATAATTATCCTGTTTTGTGTGCTCAAATAGCTCATATATCAACTAGGGTTGTCTGTATCTTCCATGTTAGGCGGGTTACTCTCAAGAGGAGTGGACTCCGCTCCTCACTCACGAGATAAAGGGCTGGTCACCGGGATGCCCAGTCCCATGCTTTATGCAAACTATATCAAAATAATTGCAAACAAAACACCCCCTGGGACCTAATGTATGTTGGAGGCACTCGTTGTTTCGAGCAAGCCATGGATTGATGTTTGTTGGTGGAGGGGGAGTATAAACTTTACCATTCTGTTTGGGAACCGCCTATAATGTGTGTAGCATGGAAGATATCGCCATCTCTTGGTTGTTATGTTGACAATGAAAGTATACCGCTCAAAATGTTATTCACCCCTATTTCAAAACCGAGCTCTAGCACCTCTACAAATCCCTGCTTCCCTCTGCGAAGGGCCTATCTATTTACTTTTATGTTGAGTCATCACCCTCTTATTAAAAAGCACTAGCTGGAGGGCGCAGCTGTCATTTGCATTCATTACTGTTAGTTTATATTGGGTGTGACTATGATTGGATCTCTTTTACCATGAATTACAATGTCTAGTCAGTCCTTGATCTTTAAAGGTGCTCTGCATTACCCGGACTGACGCTGTTTGTAACATCCCAAATTTTCAATTTGGAATGTTGTACATTAGGTCATCACTGCATATCATATTTTATTTGCTTTTGGCTTGATCCAGAAATTCTACGCAACTCGAGGACCCACGGAGAGAGTTGGGGATTTTGTTATTTTCATATTTGAGTTTTCTCAAATTTTGAAAATAGGATCATTTGATTTTATTTATTTTATCTTCAATTATTTCAATTATAAAAATAAGTGAGAGGGAATAAAATGACTTTAACAAAATAAAGAAATATTGAGGATTTAATAAAAAATCAAGTAAGTTTTTATTTCGAAGTTTTCTTCCTATTTTATTTGAATTTAGGAAAAATTGCACGTTTTTCAAAACTGCATTTTAGGGCCAAGGAAATGTTCATCTTGTTCTAAGTATTTTATTTAGACGGTGAAATTTTTTTTTGGCATTTTTAGAATTTTATTTATTTTTCTAGGATTTTTCTTAGTTCGGCGGGATTATTTTAAAAAAATCTTCGCGCCCGACTAGGCCGAAGGCCCAGCCGAGCCAGGCCAGTCCGCTCCGCCGCCGCCTTCCCCACGCCGCGCCGCCGCCGACCCGGACCCCAAGTCCGAGCCGGACTCCTCCGCGCCGCCCCGCCTTGCCTCTACCCCAAGCCGCCACCCCCTCCCTCTTAAATACCGTCGCCGCCCTCCCCACCCCGCCACCCAACCCGCCCCGCTTCGATAGTAGCAGCAGCAGCAGCCGCCGCCGCCTCCCGCCGTCGCCGCCGCAGCCCCGCCACCCCACGCCGCCCCGCCGCCACACCGAAACCACGCCGGAGCCCCGCCGGAGACGAGCCGAGGTGGCCGCCCCGCCGCCCCGGTTTTCTAAAGAAACCGATCCGGTTTTTTTAGAAAACCCTAGATTCGTTTTTTTAGGAATAGATCGGTTTTACTGTTGTTTTTCGGTTTATTTATTTAGCGAGCGTTTGCCCGTTCGTTTGTTTTAACGAACGAATTCGGCGTTTAGTTTCAGTTAACGAACGTTCGTTCGTTAATCTGTTCGTCAGTTTTTCTTTTTCTCAGATTTTTTCCGCGGTTATTTTCTAATCGCGATTTCTGATCCGATTTTCGTTCTAGTATAACTTTTCGCTCGTTTATCGGAATTAGGCAATTCAAGCGCCTGGAGTTTCGTCTCGAAACCCTCTTTACGTTCAACCAACTCAAACAAGATTTTGCTTCTGTAAAAGTTGACATAGATCCAAATTAGTAAACAAAGTTTGTTTCTTTCGCCGTTTGCCTTTCATTTCTTCGTTCGTTTTGTTTCTTTTTGCAAACGGAGTTCTTAAGTTGATCTTTCTGGTTACCTCTCTTATTTGAGTTTTACATGTGCATTAGTTGAGTACTTATTGTGCGCTTGTTTGTTTGCGTTAGAGTACCCGGAGTGCGCCGCTTGCTACTTCGAATCTGTAGGTTTCACGGATCATCAGCAAGGCAAGTAACACTTTGATCATACCTCCTTACTACCAAGTTTTTATTGCATTAGATCAAACCTCAAACAATTGCATGATTAGGATCTGATTACTATGTGGGTTTTGGGAAGTATATGAGGTAGTACCTATTACCTGTTTTATTATCAAACCCTTCGGAGTTACTTCTACGTTTGCTTGTTATGCCATGCTATGCTAGTAGACGTGGATTGGGTGAGTGTATCCATGACAGACGTGAGATTGTTAAATTAATGGTTTGTTTAAGGTGGCAACTTAAACACACATCTGGGTGGATTGAGGCACCTGGGTATTCCAGTGATTGCCTATTTTTCTTTATGGACAGACACACAGGCTCAAAGGGATCATGAGATTTTTCAGACTAGAAACTTTCGTGTGCAGCCACAAGCTACTATGGGCTCTAGCATAGTTGACTAAGTCGTGCGAACTCTTATAGTGGTAGACTAGCAGATGTAGGGGATGTAGGTTGGTACTGTCTACCCGATCGTAAGGTGCTAGCGCTTCTGAAAGACTATGTCTCGGTCATTCGTTTCTCAAACATCATGTAGTGCGAGAATCCCAACGGAGGAGATCGAGTCTTGTGGGGAAAAGTGCGCAAACCTCTGCAGAGTGTATAAACTAATCATGGTTAGCCGTGTCCCCGGTTATGGACATCTTGAGTATCTAGTACTTGGATTATTATGTGAATCTCATCATGTTACTTTAATTAATATTGTTGGGTTTTTATGATAACGCTTAATTGGGATTGAGAGGATGTTTATATTCTCAATGTTCAACAACCACCATGATAGTTAAATAAAAATTTATTCCTTTGTAGTAGGGAAAAATTGGCTTTATGCAAAAACTGTAACCGTAGAGCTTTCCACCAGCCATATATGCATGTAGTATAACTTTATTCCTTCATTACTCTCTATGTGTTACATTGCCAGCATATTCCATGTGCTGACCCGTTTCGGGCTACAACGTTCATGTTGCAGACTTTTCAGACGACAAGTAAGGTGCCTTTAGGTCGTGGTTCTATACTCAGTGATGTCGTTGGAGTTGATGGACTCACTTGTCTTCCAAGCCTTCCGTTGTTATCGTTATTAGATGGCCTTAAGCCATATTTATTGTAATAAGTTCTCTTTTGAGACATTCGATGTACTAAGTGTGTGATTGCTACTCTTATAAATCCTTCAAGTACTGTGCGTGTCAGCATTACTGATCCAGGGATGACACTAAAGCACAGAGATCATACTTTTTGAGGTCTGGTCACTACAAGATGGTATCAGGGCACACGCTGACTGTAGGACACGACCACTAAGCTAAAGACCTAGAACACTACTCCCTCTTCTCATTTCTGACTCCTCATCTTTTCTACTCTTTTAGGATGGCGGATGCAAGGAACAAGTTCACGCAACCGGATGAAGATACACCCTTTGGACGCCACCTGAAGGAAGTTACTAAGTACCTGAACATCGGAGTACCAAGTTTCACCGGGACCTACAACGCCACTTTACCCGAGGAGGAGCTCTGGATGATTCAAGTTCAAGTTCCAGGAAGGACGTTTGCGCCAGTCACTGAGCCCATAGAGTTTTCCTTTGATGCACCAACCTGGAGTCTAGGAAAGAGCATGGCGGCCCACATCACCATGGGACGTATTGGAGAAGTTTACTGCAATTATCTCAAGGATACTATCTATCAGATTTGTGGGCGCCGAGATGAACACTGGGAAATGATCAGCACCAAGAAGGATAGATCAATCGTAGCTTTTATCCAGGAGTTAAACTAGCACATTCGACGTTAGGAGAACCAGATGTGCGCAGACATGATAGATCTGAAGAAGCGATGACAATAATCACGGAGCTGGAGGAAGAACTCAAGGCTACACGTGAAGATTATGAGGAGGAAATCGTCGTACTAGTGGAGAAGAATGACGACCTGATTAAGAAGATCGGAATATTCATGGGAGACCCCACACCAGTAGAAGAAGACGAATAACCCAAGGAGATTCGCCAGGAAGACTACATCATCATCGACAACACCGACTCTGACCTGAGCGATGGTGAATATGAAGACGAAGCTGGAGCAGATATCATGGAGTCTGCAACCGAGGAATATTTCTAGTAGACCACCAAATCAGTAGTAGTATTCCACCATGTAAATATAATAGTCCGAGCACTTTCGCGATAGTTCTAGATTGATTGTTTGCCCTTGATTGATTGAGTGAAATGTTTGTGTTTGTCTCATGTGCATATGGGTAGTGCTTTCTCATTAGACCTCATTCTATTCTAATCTCTCCCCTCTAAACCCATCAGATGCCTCTGAGACGTGACAATGGATTTGCTTTCCCACCGGAGCTCACCCAATTAATCCAGCAGCAGAATACCTTGATGCAGTTGCTAGTCCAGAATCAGAATCAGGGGAACAACAAAAACAACCCACCCCCGCCACCACCTGTTGATCACTTAACCTGTTTCCTTAGACTGAATCCGCCGGTGTTCTCCAGTAGCACCGAGCCTATAGTAGCAGATGATTGGCTCCGCAAGATTGGAAGGGAGTTAACCACTACAGGATGTACTGATGCTGAGAAGGTGTGCTTTGCCGCACTTCAGTTGGATGGACCAGCAACATCATGGTGGGAAAATTACACTGTCACCTACCCTATAGCCACGGTGACATGGGACCAATTTCAGCAGGCTTTCCGTGCTGCCCATGTTTCAGCAGGAGCTATGGCCATGAAGAAGCGTGAGTTTCGCAACTTGCGCCAAGGAGGACGGACAGTTGGCCAATACGTGGATGACTTTAGTAAGTTAGCACGTTATGCCCCGGATGACGTTGCTACGGATGCAGCTAAGCAGGAGAAGTTTTTGGAAGGACTGAATGATGAGTTGAGCATGCAGTTGATAGTAGCAACTTTCAACAACTACCAGGAGTTGGTAGATCGTGCTCTTATGATTGAAGGGAAGCAGCAACAGATTGAGAACCGCAAGAGGAAGTATGGACAATGGAAGTACAATTCAGGAGCTCAGCAGAAGCCATGTTTTACCCCGAAATCGGGAGGACATTTTCAGCATACCGATGGAGGAGGGAGTTCGGATAATCAGAATGGCCCCATGAACGGTAATGGGAATGGGGGAAGCAACGGTCAGAACCGTACCAACCCATCAACCCCAGTCAAGAGAGACCTGAGCCAAGTCACTTGTTATAAGTGTCAGAAGACCAGACGCCAATGAATGTCCTGAAGCCCGGAATGGAAATGGCAATGGAAGCTCTGGGACGAAGCCGAACCCTTTCAATAGGGGACAGGTGAACCACGTTAACGTGGAGGAGGTTGAAGCCCAGCTAGATGCAGTAATAGGTAAGTTTTTGGTTAAGTCATTTACTGCACTCGTTCTTTTTGATACTGGTGCATCGCATTCATACATCTCAAGGGGATTTGTGGATAAGTATAAACTACCAACCCAAGCCCTTAGGTCACCCATGTTAGTAACCTTGCCTAGAGCAGAGTATATGGCTAGTCTATGGTGTGATCGGTTACCATTAAGGATTGGTAACTATGTATTTCCATCGGACCTAAAAGTATTGGAATCTCAAGGATTGGATGTGATAATAGGCATGGATTGGTTATCGAAGTATGGAGAGAACATGGAATGCGCCAGTAAGTCAATTTGGCTTACGATGCCAGAAGGAAGAAAGATCAAGTATGTATCCCGGCACGTGCCGAAGAGGACTCAAGTAAATTCCTTATCAGGAGTTGTGCAGGAAGAAGTACCAGTGGTGAAGGATTTCCCTGACGTATTTCCAGAGGAGTTGCCAGGCATGCCACCAGATAGAGATATTGAGTTTTTGATTGAGCTTTTGCCAGGCACAAGGCCAATATCTAAGAGACCATACAGGATACCCGCAAAAGATTTGGAGGAGATTAAGAAGCAGATTAAAGAGTTACTGGATAAAGGTTATATTCGCCCAAGTTCTTCGCCTTGGGGATCGCCAGTACTTCTAGTGGAGAAGAAGGATGGATCGATAAGGATGGTTGTTGATTATCGAGGATTGAATGAAGTAACAATCAAGAACAAGTACCCACTGCCGATGATCAATGATCTGTTTGATCGATTGCAAGGAGCTAAGGTATTTTCCAAGATCGATCTGCGATCAGGATACCATCAGTTGAAGATTCGAGAGTAGGATATACCTAAGACGGCTTTTACCACCAGGTATGGGTTGTACGAGTATACCGTTATGTCATTTGGTCTGACTAACGGACCTGCATATTTCATAAACATGATGAACAAGGTGTTTATGGAGTTTTTGGATAAGTTCGTCATGGTGTTCATTGATGATATTTCGGTCTACTCAAAGAATGAACAAGAGCATAAGGAGCATTTGCGTTTGGTACTTGAGAAGCTCAGAGAACATCAGTTATATGCCAAGTTCAGCAAATGTGAGTTTTTGTTGAAGGAAGTCGGATTCCTCGGACACGTTATATCCGGAGAAGGTATAGCAGTAGATCCCACCAAGGTTGTCACTATGACAAATTGGGAAGCACCGACAACAGTTGGAGAGATCCGGAGTTTTCTTGGACTTGTAGGATACTACCGGAGATTCATTGAGAATTTCTCAAAAATTGCGAAGCCTATGACGGAGTTGTTGAAGAAGGATACCAAGTTCAAATGGGCTGAGGAATGTGAGGCCAGTTTCCAGGAGTTGAAGAAACGTTTGGTTACATCACCAGTGTTGATTCTGCCAGATCAGAGCAAGGATTATGAGGTGTATTGCGACGCTTCACATCGAGGACTTGGAGCAGTGCTAATGCAGGAGGGAAGATTTGTTTCGTATGCTTCATGATAGCTGAAACCTCATGAGTTGAATTATGCCACGCATGATTTGGAGTTAGCAACCGTAGTGCATGCATTGAAGACTTGGAGACATTTTCTCATTGGAAACCATTGTGAAGTGTACGCGGATCACAAGAGTTTGAAGTATATTTTCACGCAGAAGGAGCTAAATCTCAGGCAAAGGAGATGGTTGGAGCTCATCAAGGATTATGACATGAGATTGCATTATCATCCCGGAAAGAACATAGTAGCCGATGCGCTGAGCCGTAAGAGCCATGTCAACACACTAATGACGGGAGATTTACCAAGGGAGTTAGGCGAAGACCTTCGTGAGCTATGTTTGGAGATAGTTCCGAGAGGCTATGTAGCAGCATTGGAGATTCAGTCTACCTTGATGGATAAGATCAGAGAAGCTCAGAAGACTGACAAGGAGGTTGCCTCTATAAAGGAGAAGATTAGCAAAGGAAAAGCTAAAGGATTTCGTGAGGATGAGCACGATGCCCTATGGTTTGAAGACCGTGTTTATGTGCCTAACGACCCGGAGATCAGGAAGTTGATTCTGTAGGAGGCCCATGATTCACCATATTCGATTCACCCAGGAAATACCAAGATGTATTTGGATTTGAAGGATACTTTTTGGTGGACCGGAATGAAGAAGGATATTGCGGAGTATGTAGCATTTTGTCATGTATGTCAGAGAGTAAAGGAAGAGCATCAGAAGCCAGCAGGATTGCTACAGCCATTGCCGATACCCGAATGGAAGTGGGATAAGCTAGGCATGGATTTTATCACGGGATTACCCAGGACCCGTTCAGGCTATGACTCGATATGGGTTGTAGGTAGAGACCCGACCTCAAACGGTCAAGCCTCTGTGTATTCGTGCCATCCTTGGATCGGTATGCTGGCACACACAGTACATCAATGTATATATCAAAGTGCAATCACATGTATAAATAACGTAAAACTGATATATACCTCGTAAGTCTCAGTGGAAACAAACATAAGGGCGTGGAGTCCATCAACGCCAATGGCAAGTTGAGTGTAGACCGTAACCCTACAACGTAACTCTTACTTGTCGTAGAAAAATCCCTGCAACATAAGATGTTGCAGCCCTGTAGGTCAGTACATGGAATGTACGGGCAAGTCACATCATAAGAATAATGAACCTATTTGTACATGCAATTTGGCTGGTGGAAAGCTCTAAGTTTAATTTTTGCATAAAGCTAGTTTTTCCCTAGAATAAAAGATGTTATTCTACCACTACTGTATAGCATAGGATGAGTTGGCAAAGCCAACTCAATCCATTCCCAAAGTTTCATTTAAAACCCAACTGTTTAATTAAGAGTGATGAGATCTCCCAGCATTTCCACTACTAGATGCTCAAGTTGTCCGTAACCGGGGACACGGCTAATTGATTTGGTTTTAACACTCTGCAGAGGTTTGCGCACTTTTCCCCACAAGACTCGATCGCCTCCCTTGAAGTTCTCGCACTGCCTGGCGTTTGAGAACAGGATGACCGAGACATAGTCTTTCGAAAATGTTCTCCCTTAACCCACGGATAGGCCGGTACACCTACATCATTCTACATCTGCTAGCCCATCCCGGAAGGGGTCACACTAACTACTCAACTAAGCCAGAGCCCATATTGGCTTGTGGCTGCACAGGTAAGCTTCTAGACATGAGAATACGATTGGTCTCTTTGAGCCTGGGCGGCCGACCACTAGCGGTGCACCACCATGGATTAACCATGCATGCTCCCACTGTACTTCGCCACCATTCAAACCAAAATACCACCCAGGTAGTTCATTTACAAGTCTTGGTCCTAATTACTACTTTGTCACTCATGTCTCACCATGTTCGCTTCCCAAACCACGTCTATCTTTAGCAAGGCAAAAATAAACTTACACAATGATGACAAGGAAGTATAGATCAGACCTACCTCAAATGAACTACTAGGTAACGGCATAGCCATCTGGCAACAATAAATCTTACCATGCAATCCTACCTCAAAGGACTAAGTTCATAATAAAAACAAAGGTAATTAAAGGAATGGTCAAATGTGAAATTGCCTGGTAATAGTTGATGAAGATTATATCACTCTCAGAAATTTACTTAATAGAACTATTCGTCACTCTCTAATGAAAATCTATAAAGTCAAACATTGCATTCACATAAGCAATCATTTCAGAGAACCAAATAACATGCAACATGAAAATACTCGGAAAATCCAAATGAACACACAACACACTTAACTATCAAAAGTAAATACTAAGTGCAAAACAACATAGGGCATGGGTGCCAAAAATTGTGAGATGGACCATAGTGCATACTAGGAATATGGAGTAAAACTACTATGGACAGATCCTAATGTGTGAAAAATATCGTGAGATAGGTCCAAGTGATAGGGTTTGGCAACGGTGACACAGTGCAAAAAGAATCACATCAATCGGAGCAACGGTTTAGGAGATATGGCCAGTTGAGGTTTGAATTCAAATCTGAATAAATTCAAATTTGAAATTGGCCAAAAGTTTTCAAAGTTAGTTCTCTGAATAAAGCTATTCAAGATGAACATTTGGCCGCTGGTTTCGTCGAATTTGGAGTTACGGTTAAAAAGATACAACCATTCGAAGTTTAGGGACTAATCTGAAAACTCAGGGACTAAACAGAAAAGAAATAACTGCAAACAGGCCCTTGGCCACGTGATGGCTCATGACTGGCCGAGCAGCATTCGCTGTAGAAGCTGTACGGCGAATGGCCGGCATTTAATAAAAACACTAACGCGCGGCTAACTAACAAAAACCGACCGGTGGTTTTTAAAATAAACCCAGGGTTAACCGCGGCTAAACTAATTAAGTGAACCAACCGGTTTAAAAATAAAAGCGGCGGTTTTGTTTTTCGTGTAACGGTTAAAAAAAGACCTAGACTTTGAAAAGAACGAGGAGGCGGGGCGGCTCACAGAGGGCAACTGCGGCGGCGCCGGCGTTGGCCAGCACCTCGGCGTCGACGGGGCGGTGGTTCCGGTGGGCTTCGACGCCGGCGAAGTGGACGGAGGGGTGCCGCGTGGCGCGGGCGTTGCAGTGGTGGTGGCGAGGATCCTCGGGGCGTCCGGATGGGCGGCGCGAGGACGACGGAGCTCCGTGCTCCGGCGGGGCTCTCCGTCGGTGGGGCAGCGGCTGCGGCGGTCCTCGGCGGCAGGGAAGGAGGCGGCGGGGTCCGACGTGTCGAGGGCGTCCACGGACTGGTGGTGCAGGGCGTCGGCAGCATCCAGGCAGGCGGAGGAAGGGTGGCGGCTCCGGTGCTCCGGCGAGGGCACGCGTCATCGGGGCGGCTTCTCCGGGGGACCTAGGCGACAAGAAAACCGTCACAAAGACGCGGAGGAGCACGGGGTCCGGATGAGCACGGAGATAGGGATCAAAAGGGTTCACCGGCGATGAATTCGTCCGGTGAGGAGCTCGGCTCCGACGAGATGCACTCGATGATGGCGACAGATAGGAGCGGCGAGAGGACGAGCAAGTGGGCAGGATGGAGAGAGGGGGCTCCGATGCTTTTATAGGCGCGGAGAGGGGTGCTCAGGGTGGCGAGATAAGCCTCATCCGCGGGGTTTCACCGGCGGTTGCGGGCGGGCGCGCTCGCGGCCTGTCCCATGCGGCATGGCGGGAGGTTGGGGACGAGCTAGGAGGAAGGGCCCACCAGTCGGCGAGTGTGGGCGGGCGGCCGAGCGAAGAGGGGCGCGGGCGAGCGAGGCGTAAGGCCTCGGGCGGCCTCGGGCGCTGCTGGGCCAGCTCGGTGCGCTGGCTGGCTCTTGGGCCGAAGACCATGGGTCGTCTGGCGGGCGCGCGTGTGTGTTTTTTTTGTTTTTTTCATAATGGAGACTCCAACAGAAGTAAATTAAATTTAAAAAAAATACATAGGCATATCATATACCAAAATGTTCAGAAAAATTCCCCGAATAAGATGAACTGTTTTTCAAGTTCAACTAAATTCCAAAAAAAATCATAAAAGTCAAACAGTGCTACTGTTGCATTTAAAATCAATAAAAATCATTTTTTAAATAGCAAAATGATTTCAAATTTATTTTCTCCTAATTTTCCATTGAAAGGAATCATTTTACCCTTATTTCCATTTATTTATTTTTAGGAGAAAAATAATTTGAATTAAAACTAAATAACTTCCAAGAGGATTTGAATTTGGAATTTGAAACAACTTCAATTGGAAAATGAGTTTCAAATAACTTCAAAGTGACTCAATTTATTTCTTTGAAACTTCCAACTCTCTTTCCTCAAATAGAGAAGTCATTTTATCTTCTCTCATGAACTCATTGAGTTGCTTAAAGTTTCTAAATTTAAAATATTTCAAATGGAATTCAAATCATTTTCAAATCCCTTTTCATTTCTTTAAATGGAAGAAGTCATATTATCTTCACTCTAGGGTTTTGTGATGAAATGAATTTGAATTCATGGAGATCAAAATGCAAGATGAAAGTTTTGGGAAAGTCCTTTTATTCCCTCTCATTCAACTTTCAAAAGGTTTCAATTTCCACTCAGTTTCACACAACAAACAAACAAACAATCATAATTACTTATTTAATATAACATTCCAAAATTTAGAATTTTGGGATGTTACAAACTACCACCCTTAAAATGAATCTCGTCCTCGAGATTCGGAGGCTAGAAAAGAAGGTTAGGTTTGGAGGGTCTCCTTGAAAATCCATTCATCCACACAAGGTATGGGGTGCTACCACCCTTAGAAGCATGGTTACACTTCCAACAAAACTCATGTACCCATCCATTGGGTTGACGGTGTCGGTCTTCTCATATTCTCTGGGTTAACTCTTTCACTAGTGCTCTTCTGGTAAGGGCATGACCTTTTCCTCAAAGTCAGGAGTCCTTGCATCAAATAAGGTCCTTCTGAATCTGGGTCTTCTTAGCTGTCAGGCTGTCGCTAATGCTAAACAACTATCGAAAATCTCACAATGGTCAACAATTACTGGTTCCTCCTGCAGGAAATGGGTCTGGGTTGAATCTCACCGTGTAACCTACGATTGACAACAGGTGCCTCTACAGGGTTTCCATCATCCTGCCATTTTAAGGTTTTTGTCTTGTCGTGTCGACACTCTTCTAGGGTTTTAAGGCTCTCTGATTTTCTATCAACATATGATAGCTCATGATAGAAGTCTCCGGTATGGGGCCAATCCATCCCGTACTTGAATCATTACTACATACGTAGATAGTGAATCACGTTTTCTAACACTTGGGCATCCTCACAAGCATTGCAGAACTTCTCTTCTCCCCGAACTGGGTTCGAGTAAATCCCTTGGTTCTGCAAGCCACACAAAATCTCTATCGTTTCTTCACAACTCTCAGGTTTTATGTAACCTCCTATGAAATCTATGCTGATGAAATCGTAGCTTCTTTCAGAATTATTTTCTTCAACAAGATTGTGCTTGTTTCCTTATCAAATCCTGGGTGCTGTGGGTTATGGCCCACTTCAACACTTGTATATGTTTAACTCATCCTTGGAGTTACTATTGTTCCATATTCTAACATTACATCTCCTTTAAATCCAATAGTACGTCATTCCTTTATACTCTTGGGGTAACCATCATAACTAAAACCAAACTCCAACTCATTTGCCCAAACTCCACTCAATGGAATACATTTTCTTTTCCATTGTTCAAGTGTTCACACAAGCAAGTATCGCCAAAAAAATGCACTGGTTCATCCATAATTCATATTCTCTTCATATCAAATCCCTTATTACATCCTTAACCACTACTCAAAACTCAAATTTCACAAGTACTCTATTACGAAAGCCGCCATCCACATAGTTTGGTATGGTCAAGCATTACTTCCATCTTTATTCGTTTTCCCTTCTTGAAGATGTTTTAGTCCCACCGGAATAGTGCGATGTGATCCTTGAAATCATTGACCTTTTGCTTCATCATGGTGGCCATGAGCTTCATCTCCATCATCTCTGCATGGACCTCTCTCAGGTATTCCTGAGTGTGACGGAGTCTTGCTTCTAGTATTTCTCCAATCTAATGTATGGCTTCCATAGCAGCTTCACGAACAGAGTCGAAGAATGTTGCTCGTGGTACTCGAGAAATAAAAAAGTATTGCCCCATAGTCTTTGCGCAAACTCCCTTCATACGGTGGAGGTGTACCTCCACATACCAAAGTCCAACTCCCTTCTCCATGAAAGAATAACCCTTGTAGACTTCATCTCCTTCAAGATGAATATGCTTCATCATGTCCTTCAGGATTTTTGGGTAATCCTGATCACTGGTCAAGGTCATGATCGTTTCCGGGCCCTTCAGAAAAGACTCATAAAGGGTTGTCATCTGCATGTATAAGATAGAAGGGGTACTCAGGATAATGTATCTATTTCCTTGGGTGAAATGTGGTTATTTTTTGGGAAATGTTTGGGTCAGCTTCTCCATGGGTTCAAGGTTTAAGTCTGGTGAGATAATGAGAGAGGCACTCCCAATCAACAACAACTCATAACATTTCACATGAGATTCCAACCACATCAACTTTTATTGCTTCATGAGCTATTACAATTTCCATTCCATAACTCAACTCAACATCCCCAACGAAAATAAAAGTGTGTTCCACATTTATTACATGCTTTATTCCAATATCAAGATCTCAACTACTCTGCTCAAGCTCTCCTCGGGTCTGAACATTCTTTGGCAAAATGTCCTACTCCTTTGCAGCATAAACAAATGACTTTAGACAAATCCAGGGGCTTCCTGGTGGTTATCTTGGCTCCTTGGGTTCTTGGCTTCCTTGCTGGGCATTTGCTAGCATAATGACCTAAATCCTTGCACCTGTAACAAGTGATTTGACTCAGGTCCTTTTCTGCAGAAATTGGGTTGTTCTGGGGATACATGCTCCTTCTCTTCCTCGACTTCTTCATTCTGATCAGTTCCTCTATCTCTTGTCGATCAAACTCCACTTCTTCCGTCGGGAAGTTTCCCAGATACTCTTGGCTTTCCTTCGTGCAATACTGTGAAAAATGTCCTTCTTCTCCACATGAATAGCAAGCATTGGAGTAAAATCTGTTTAGGCTTTCTCCATCAGGGTCGTCAACATCTTCTTTCATCACCAGTTTTCTTAAACTTTCCCCGAGGGCTTCTTCCAATACTTCCTTCTGCTGCTTGGCAATTTCTTGTACCCTGGGATAAGTATGACACTGGGCAGGGTAGTGCGTAGTTCCTTCACATAAGAAACAAGTAACCTTCAGGGTTGGGCATTCTTCAGCTTGGTGATTTCCTTCACAATGAGGGTATCCATCCTTGTGTTCTTCATGGGTATGTCCTATCTCACCACAAATCTTGCATGCACAAGGTTTCTTAATTTTATTGCCATAGGGCTTCTGAATAAGACGAGACCTCGGTAGAGTCATCTTGAATTCCTCCCAAGTTTTTGCTCCGTTACATCCTTGTATGGCCTGATGCATTTTCCACCAGGTTGTAGCAATTTTTGTAAAGTACTGAATAGCGTATTGAACCTCATTCTTCCTTGCAACGAAATTGCTCCTGAAGTGATTCTCCATGTTTTGAATCCATAGCTCTGCCTCCAACTGAGTGATCGGTTCAGAGAATGCAAGTCCATCTTCATTCATCATCTATTGGGTCCAAGGGTTTGGGATGAGATACGAGAGAGGGATAGAGAGATACACACAATACACACAATATTGTTTTGAAAACAAGTTTTATTTGTGGTTGTCAGGAAAAACACACACGAAATATGACAGCTCACAAATCATCGCATCTAACGTGAGTATACAACAAGGGTTTGGTCCTCCAAAGTTCATATAAATCTTGGAATATGTCAGTGTCTTCAAATTCTTCAATTCTTCAGAGGCTTCGACTGTTGTAGCTTCAATTCTTCCGGTGTATGGTGAAGTCTGATATCCTCATTCTCGGAGTGGCTTCAGTTCATCCTCCGTGTGGTCCAAAGGGAACGGGTTATTGTCTAGCTAAAAGGGAATATTTGATAAAGCTCGGAAAAGAAGAGAGGTAAAGGATCTTTTTGAAAATAAAGTTTTAGAGAAATCCTTTCCTAAGGGCTTTCCAGTTTCTAAGGTTACGTTCTACAGTCAACATGTGCTCTGATACCATCTTGTAGCGACCCGACCTCAAATGGTCAAGCCTCTGTGTATCCGTGCCATCCCTGGATCGGTATGCTGGCACACAAAGTACATCAATGTATATATCAAAGTGCAATCACATGTATAAATAACGTAAAACTGATATATACCTCGTAAGTCTCAGCGGAAACAAACATAAGGGCGTGGAGTCCATCAACGCCAACGGCAAGTTGAGTGTAGACCGTAACCCTACAACGTAACACTTACTCGTCGTAGAAAAATCCCTGCAACATAAGACGTTGCAGCCCTGTAGGTCAGTACATTGAATGTACTGGCAAGTCACATCATAAGAATAATGAACCTATTTGTACATGCAATTTGGCTGGTGGAAAGCTCTAACTTTAGTTTTTTCATAAAGCTAGTTTTTCCCTAGAATAAAAGATGTTATTCTACCACTACTGTATAGCATAGGATGAGTTGGCAAAGCCAACTCAATCCATTCCCAAAGTTTCATTTAAAACCCAACTGTTTAATTAAGAGTGATGAGATCTCCCAGCATTTCCACTACTAGATGCTCAAGTTGTCTATAACCGGGGACACGGCTAATCGATTAGGTTTTAACACTCTGCAGAGGTTTGCGCACTTTTCCCCACAAGACTCGATCGCCTCCCTTGAAGTTCTCGCACTGCCTGGCATTTGAGAACAGGATGACCAAGACATAGTCTTTCGAAAATGTTCCCCCTTAACCCAAGGATAGGCCGGTACACCTACATCATTCTACATCTGCTAGCCCATCCCCGAAGGGGTCACACTAACTACTCAACTAAGCCAGAGCCCATATTGGCTTGTGGCTGCACACGTAAGCTTCTAGACATGAGAATACGATTGATCTCTTTGAGCCTGGGCGGCTGACCACTAGCGGTGCACCACCATGGATTAACCATGCATGCTCCCACTGTACTTCGCCACCATTCAAACCAAAATACCGCCCAGGTAGTTCAATTACAAGTCTTGGTCCTGATTACTACTTTGTCACTCATGTCTCACCATGTTCGCTTCCCAAACCACGTCTATATTTAGCAAGGCAAAAATAAACTTACACGATGGTGACAAGGATGTATAGATCAGACCTACCTCAAATGAACTACTAGGTAACGGCATAGCCATCTGGCAACAATAAATCTTACCATGCAATCCTACCTCAAAGGACTAAGTGCATAATAAAAACATAGGTAATTGAAGGAATGGTCAAATGTCAACTTACCTGGTAATAGTTGATGAAGATTATATCACTCTCAGAAATTTACTTAATAGAACTATTTGTCACTCTCCGATGAAAATCTATAAAATAAAACATTGCATTCACATAAGCAATCATTTCAGAGAACCAAATAACATGCAACATGAAAAGACTCAGAAAATCCAAATGAACACACAACACACTTAACTATCAAAAGTAAATACTAAGTGCAAAACAACATAGGGCATGGGTGCCAAAAATTGTGACATGGACCACAGTGCATACTAGGCATACGAGTAAAACTACTATGGACAGATCCTAATGTGTGAAAAATATCGTGAGATAGGTCCAAGTGATAGGGTTTGGCAATGGTGACACGGTGCAAAAAGAATCACATCAATCGGAGCTACGGTTTAGGAGATATGGCCAGTTGAAGTTCGAATTCAAATCTGAATAAATTCAAATTTGAAATTGGCCAAAAGTTTTCAAAGTTCGTTCTCTGGATAAAGCTATTCAAGATGAACATTTTGCCGCTGATTTCGTCGAATTTGGAGTTACTGTTAAAAAGATACAACCATTCGAAGTTCAGGGACTAATCTGAAAACTCAGGGACTAAACAGAAAAGAAATAACTACAAACAGGCCCTTGGCCACGTGGCGGCTCGTGACTGGCCGAGCAGCGTTCGCTGTAGAAGCTATACGGCGAATGGCCGGCATTTAATAAAAACGTTAACGCGCGGCTAACTAACAAAAACCGACCGGTGGTTTTTAAAATAAACCTAGTGTAACATCCCAAATTTTCAATTTGGAATGTTATACATTAGATCATCATGCATATCATATTTTATTTGCTTTGGGTTTTGATCCTAGAAAATTCTAAGCAACCCAAGGACCCACGGAGAGAGTTGGGGATTTCGTTATTTTCATATTTGAGTTTTTTCTCAAATTTTGAGAATAGGATCATTTGATTTTATTTATTTTATCATCAATTATTTCTATTACAAAATTATGAGAGAGGGAATAAAATGACTTTCCCAAAATATAGAAATATTGAGGATTTAATAAAAAATCAAATAGTTTTATTTCGGAGTTTTTTTGTTTTTATTTGAATTAGGAAAAATGCGCATTTTCCAAAATTGCATTTAGGGCCCAAATAAATGTTCACTTTGTCGGGCTTGATTTTAGAAGCCAGGAAAAATTTATTTCGGGATTTTTGGAGTCCGTTTAGTATTTCTTTTTATTTTTTTCTTCCAAGCGAAAAAAAACGCAACCGACTACGGGCCGTAACCGGCCAGAGCTCTGCCGGCCGGGGGGGTTTTATAAGCCGCGCCTCGGGCCCGAGCCAGCCCACCAGCAGCCGCCGCCCGAACCCTAACCCTAGCCGCCAGCCGCCGCCGTCGCCAGCCGCCGCCGCCCCGCCGTCGATCCGCCGGAGCCGCGCGTCGCCCGAGGTTCGCCGCACCTCGAATCCGTGCCATTTTTTAAAAAAAATATTCCGTTCGTCGTTTTTCTTTTCGTCGGATTTTTCCGCGGTTATTTTCTGATCGCGATTTCTGATCCGATTTTCGTTTTAGTTTAACTTTTCGCTCGTTTATCGGAATCAGGCGATTCAAGCGCCTGGAGTTTCGTCTCGAAACCCTCTATCCGAATAATCAACTTAAACAAGTTTTTGCTACTGTAAAATTTGACTTAGGTTCAGATTACTAGAATGAAGTTGTTTTCTTTCGCCGTTTGACTTTCTTTGCTTCGTTCGATTTGATTCTTTTTGCCAACCAGAGTTCTTAAGTTGAACCTTCTGGTTTGATCTCTTATTTGAGTTTTACCTGTGCATTAGATGAGTACTTATTGTATGCTTGTTTGTTTGCCTGCGATAGAGTACCCGGAGTGCGCCGCTACTTCGAATCGTTAGGTTTCACGGATCATCAGCAAGGCAAGTAACACTTTGATCATACCTTTTCTACAACCAAGTTTTTTTGCATTAGATCAATCTTCACACATTGCATGATTAGGATCTAATTAAACTGTGGGATGGGAAGTAGATGAGGTAGTACCTATTACCTGTTTATTATCAAACCTCTGGGAGTTACTTCTACGTTTGCTTATTATGCCATGCTATGCTAGTAGACGTGGATTGGGTGAGTGAAATCCATGACAGATGTGAGATTGATAATTAATGGTTTATCTAAGGTGGCAACTTAAATACACATCTGGGTGGATTGAGGCACCTGGGTAGTCCAGGACATGCCTGTTTTCTTTTGGACCGCCACCCAGGCTCAAAGGGATCATGAGATTTTTCAAACTAGAAACTTCCGTGTGCAGCCACAAGCCATTATGGGCTCTGGCATAGTTGATTAAGTCGTGCGAACTCTAACAGGGTAGACTAGCAGATGTAGGGGAAAGTAGGTGTACCGGTTTATCCATCGTAAGGTGCTAGCGCTTCTGAAAGACTGTGTCTCGGTCACCCGTTTCCCAAACACCATGTAGTGCGAGAAATCCAACGGAGGCAATCTAGTCTTGTGGGGAAAAGTGCGCAAACCTCTACAGAGTGTAACAAACTAATCATGATTAGCCGTGTCCCCGGTTATGGACATCTTGAGTATCTAGTATCTGGATTATCATGTGAATCTCATCATGTTACTCTTAATTAATGTTGTTGGGTTTAATGATGATGCTTAATTGGGATTGAGAATGCTGTCAACCATTCTCAATGTTTAACAACTACCATGATAGTAATTAAATTTATTCCTTTGAAGTAGGGAAAAATTGGGTTTATGCAAGACTGTAACCATAGAGCTTTCCACCAGCCAAATATGCATATAGTATAGCTGTTGCATTCCATTACTCTCTATGTGTTACCTTGCCAGCATATTCCATGTGCTGACCCATTTTCAGGCTGCAACGTTAATGTTGCAGACTTTTTAGACGACGATTAAGGAGTTTTTAGGTCATGGTTCTATACTCAGTGATGCCGTTGGAGTTGATGGACTCACTTATCTTCCAAGCCTTCCGCTGTTATTATTATTAGATGGCCTTAAGCCATATTTATTGTAATAAGTTCTCTTTTGAGACACTCGATGTAATAAGTGTGTGATTGCTACTCTGCTATAAATCCTCCGAGTACTGTGTGGTGTCAGCATTACTGATCCAGGGATGACACCAGAGCACAGAGATCAGACTGTTTGAGGTCTGGTCGCTACAGAGATTGTATCAGAGCACACGCTGACTGTAGGACTCGACCACTAAGCTAAAGACCTAGATCACTACTCACTCTCTTCTCTTCTGACCTCTCATCTTTTCTACTCTTTAGGATGGCGGATGCAAGGAACAAGTTCACCCAAACGGATGAAGATACACCCTTTGGACGCCACTTGAAGGAAGTCACTAGATACCTGAACATAGGAGTACCAAGCTTCACGGGAACCTACAATGCCACTTTACTTGAAGAAGAGCGCTGGATGATTCAAGTTCAAATCCCAGGAAGGACGTTCATGCCAGTCACTGAGCCCATAGAGTTTTCTTTTGATGCACCAACTTGGAGTCTAGGAAAGATTATGGCAGCTCACATCGCCATGGGACGCATTGGAGAAGTCTACCACAAGGATCTCAAGGATACTATCTACCAGATTTGCGGGCGCCGAGATAAACACTGGGAGATGATTAACACCAGGAAAGATAGATCAATCGCAGCTTTTATCCAGGAGTTAAAGCAGCACATTCGATGACAGGAGAATCAGATGTGCGCCGACATGATAGATCTGAAGAAGGCTAAGACTAGAATCAAGGAACTGGAGGAAGAACTCAAGGCTACACGCGAAGATTATGAAGAAGAAATTGAAGTATTGGTGGATAAGAATGCCGACCTAACTATGAAGCTAGCAGTATTTATGGGAGGCCCGACACCAGTAGATGAAGACGAAGAACCCAAGGAGATTAGCCTGGAATACTACATCATCATCGACGGCACCGACTCGGAAGCAGATAGTAGCGATGATGACTATGTTGATGAAGCAGGAGCAGATATCATGGAGTCTACAACTGTAGAATATTTCTAGTAGACCACCTCATCAGTAGTAGTAGTCCACCATGTAAATATAGTAGTCCGAGCACTTTGCGATAGTTAGATCGATTGTATGCCTTTGTTTGTTTGAATGAAGTGAATTGTTTGCTTTTGCCTCATGTGCATATGGGTAGTGTTTTCTATTTAGACCCCCTCTATTCTTATATCTCATCTCTTCTAAACCTCAGATGCCTCCGAGACGTGACCCCGGATTTGCCTTTCCGCCGGAGCTCACCCAGTTGATCCAGCAGCAGAACACCTTGATGCAGTTGCTAGTCCAGAATCAGAATCAGGGGAACAACAACAACAACCCACCACCACCACCTGTTGACCACTTAGCCCGTTTTCTTAGGCTGAATCCGCCGGTGTTTTCCAATAGCACCGAGCCGATAGTAGCAGATGATTGGCTCCGCAAGACAGCTAGGGAGTTGACCACAACAGGATGCACAGATGCGGAGAAGGTTAAGTTTGCTGCACATCAGTTAGAAGGACCCGCAGCATCATGGTGGGAGAATTTCACAGCCACCTTTCCAGTCGACACTGTCACATGGGATCAATTTCAGCAGGCTTTCCGTACTGCCCATGTTTCAACAGGAGCTATGGCCATGAAGAGCGTGAGTTTCATAACTTGCGCCAAGGAGGACGGACAGTTGGCCAGTATGTGGAGGAGTTTAGTAAGCTAGCACGTTATGCCCCAGATGACGTTGCTACGGATGCAGCTAAGCAGGAGAAGTTCCTGGAAGGACTAAATGATGAGTTGAGTATGCAGTTGATGGTAGCCACCTTCAACAACTACCAGGAGTTGGTAGACCGTGCTCTTATGATTGAAGGGAAGCAGCAGCAAATTGAGAATCGCAAGAGGAAGTATGGACAAGGAAAGTATAATTCAGGAGCTCAGCAGAAGCCACGTTTTACCCCTAGACCGGGAGGACATTTTCAGCATACCCATGGAGTAGGTAGCTCGCACAATCACAATGGCACCAAGAATGGTAATGGGAATGGAGGAAGCAATGGCCAGAACCGCAGCACCCCATCAACCCCAGCCAAGAGAGATCTGAGTCAAGTCACCTGTTTCAAGTGTTCCAAGACCGGACATTATGCCAATGAATGTCCTGAAGGCCAAAACGGCAATGGAAGCTCTGGAAAGAAGCCGAACCCTTTCAACAGGGGACAGGTGAACCACGTTAGTGTGGAGGAGGTTGAAGCTCAGCCCGATGCAGTAATAGGTAAGTTTTTGGTTTAAGTCATTTACTTCACTCGTTCTTTTTGATACTGGTGCATCGCATTCATACATATCAAGGGGATTTGTGGAAAAGTATAGCCTACCCACTAGGGTTCTCAAAACACCTATGCTAGTAAGCTCACCAGGAGCAGAGTACATGGCCAGTCAAGGATGTTTTCAAGTGCCATTAAGTATAGGACGGCATGTTTTCCCAACAGATTTAATTATTCTGGAATCCCAAGGTCTGGATGTGATTCTTGGTATGGATTGGCTGTCGATGTATGGAGGAAACATCGATTGTGCTAGTAAGTCAATTTTACTTACCACCCTAGAAGGGAGAAGGATCAAGTATGTATCCCGGCATGCGCCAAACAAGACACAAGTAAATTCATTAACAGGAGTTGTGCAGGAGGAAGTACCAGTAGTAAGGGAATTCCCTGATGTATTTCCAGAGGAGTTGCCAGGCATGCCACCGGATAGAGATATTGAGTTCTTGATTGTGCTATTGCCAGGCACAGGGCCAATATCAAAGAGACCATATAGGATGCCAGCAAAGGATTTGGTGGAAATTAAGAAATAGATTAAGGAGTTACTGGATAAAGGTTACATTCGCCCAAGTTCTTCACCTTGGGGATCACCAGTACTATTAGTAGAGAAGAAGGATGGATCATTAAGGATGGTTGTTGATTATCGAGGATTGAATGAAGTAACAATCAAGAACAAGTACCCGCTACCAATGATCAATGATCTGTTTGATCGATTGCAAGGAGCTAAAGTGTTTTCCAAGATCGATTTGCGATCAGGGTACCACCAGTTGAAGATTCGAGAATAGGATATTCCGAAGACAGCTTTTACCACAAGGTATGGGCTGTATGAGTATACCGTTATGTCATTTGGTCTGACTAACGCGCCTGCCTATTTTATGAACATGATGAACAAAGTGTTAATGGAGTTTTTGGATAAGTTCGTCGTAGTGTTCATTGATGATATCCTGGTTTATTCAAAGAACGAAGAGGAACATAAGGAGCATTTGCGTTTGGTACTTGGAAAGCTCAGAGAACATCAATTATATGCCAAGTTCAGCAAATGTGAGTTTTGGTTGAAGGAAGTAGGATTCCTCGGACACGTTATATCTGGAGAAGGTATAGCTGTTGATCCCACTAAAGTTGATACCGTGACCAAGTGGGAAGTCCCAACTACCGTTGGAGAGATCCGGAGTTTTCTTGGACTCGCAGGATACTACCGGAGGTTTATTAAAAAAATTCAAAGATTTCGAAGCCTATGACGGAGTTGTTGAAAGATACCAAGTTCAAATGGACTGAGCAGTGTGAGGCTAGTTTCCAGGAGTTGAAGAAACGCTTGGTTACCTCACCAGTGTTGATTTTGCCAGATCAGACCAAGGATTATGAGGTGTATTGCGACGCTTCACGTCGAGGACTTGGAGCAGTGCTTATGCAGGAAGGTAGAGTTGTTTCATATGCCTCAAGACAACTGAAGCCCCATGAGTTGAATTACGCTTCGCATGATTTGGAGTTAGCAGCCGTAGTGCATGCCTTGAAGACATGGAGACATTTCCTCATTGGAAATCATTGTGAGGTGTACACGGATCATAAGAGTTTGAAGTACATTTTCACACAGAAGGAGTCGAACCTCAGACAAAGGAGATGGTTGGAGCTCATCAAGGATTATGATATGAGATTGCATTATCATCCCAGGAAGGCTAATGTAGTAGCTGATGCATTAAGCCGCAAGAGCCATGTCAATACGTTAATGACGGGAGAAATACCCAAGGAGTTAGCAGAAAATCTTCGTGAACTATGTTTGGAAATAGTTCCGAGAGGCTATGTAGAAATGTTGGAAATTCAGTCAACTTTGATGGACAGAATCAGGGAAGCTCAGAAGACTGACAAGGAGATTGCTTCCATAAAGGAGAAAATGAAAGAAGGAAAAGCTAAAGGATTTCATGAGGATGAGCACGATACCCTATGGTTTGAAGACCGTGTCTATGTGCCCAATGACCCGGAGATCAGGAAGTTAATTCTGCAAGAGGCCCATGATTCACCCTATTCAATTCACCCAGGGAATACCAGCAGTTTGTGATGTATGCCAGAGAGTAAAGGCAGAGCATCAGAAGCCAGCAGGATTGTTACAACCATTGCCGATACCCGAATGGAAGTGGGATAAGTTAGGCATGGATTTTATCACGGGATTGCCCAGGACTCGTTCAGGCTATGACTCGATTTGGGTTGTAGTCGATCGATTGACGAAAGCAGCTCATTTCATCCCAGTAAAGACCACTTATACCAGTGCTAAGTTGGCAAAAATATACATGACCAGAATAGTATGTCTGCATGGAGTTCCGAGGAGTATCTATCAGATAGAGGAACCCAGTTTACCTCAAAGTTCTGGAAGCAGTTGCACGAAACTTTGGGAACCAGGCTAGAATTCAGTACAGCTTTTCATCCGCAGACAGATGGACAGACCGAGAGAGTCAATCAGATTTTGGAGGATATGCTGAGAGCTTGTGCGCTAGATTATGGATCTAGTTGGGACGATAATTTGCCATATGCAGAGTTCTCTTACAACAACAGTTACCAAACCAGTTTGAAGATGACCCCTTTCGAAGCTTTGTACGGAAGGAGGTGCAGGACACCGTTGTCGTGGGTCGAAGTTGGAGACCATCAGTTGTTTGGACCTGACTTGATTAAGGAGTCTGAACAGAAAGTGAAGTTGATTTGTGATAGGCTCAAGGTAGCCCAGTCCAGACAGAAGAGTTATGCAGATTCTAAACGCAAGGAGACAGTTTACGAAGTTGGAGACAGAGCTTATCTTCGAGTATCTCCACTTCGGGGAACAAAGCGTTTTGGAGTTAAAGGGAAGTTAGCGCCACGATTTGTAGGACCATATCGAATTTTGGAGCGTATGGGAGAAGTGGCCTACAAGTTGGAATTGCCCGAAGGATTGTCAGGAGTTCATAATGTGTTCCACGTTTCCCAGTTAAAGAAGTGTCACGCGGAGATAGCTGACATACCATTGAGAGACACAGTGCCTTTGGAAACTATTCAGTTAGACAACGATTTGACCTACGAGGAGAAACCAGTTAAGATCCTCGAGTTTTCCAGCCGAGTTACTCGCAGCAAAGTTATCAAGTTTTGCAAGGTTCAGTGGAGCCACCACACGGAGGATGAAGCCACCTGGGAACGAGAGGAAGATTTGCTCAAAGACCACCCTCACCTATTTTCTAGCCAACCCGAATCTCGAGGGCGAGATTCATCTTAAGGGGGGTAGGTTTGTAACATCCCAAATTTTCAATTTGGAATGTTATACATTAGATCATCATGCATATCATATTTTATTTGCTTTGGGTTTTGATCCTAGAAAATTCTAAGCAACTCAAGGACCCACGGAGAGAGTTGGGGATTTCGTTATTTTCATATTTGAGTTTTTTCTCAAATTTTGAGAATAGGATCATTTGATTTTATTTATTTTATCATCAATTATTTCTATTACAAAAATATGAGAGAGGGAATAAAATGACTTTCCCAAAATATAGAAATATTGAGGATTTAATAAAAAATCAAATAGTTTTATTTCGGAGTTTTTTTGTTTTTATTTGAATTAGGAAAATGCGCGTTTTTCAAAATTGTATTTAGGGCCCAAATAAATGTTCACTTTGTCGGGCTTGATTTTAGAAGCCCGGGAAACTTTATTTTGGGATTTTTGGAGTCCGTTTAGTATTTCTTTTTATTTTTCTCTTCCGAGCGAAAAAAAAACGCAACCGACTACGGGCCGTAACCGGCCTGAACTCTGCCGACCGGGGGGCTTTATTAGCCGCGCCTCGGGCCCGAGCCAGCCCACCAGCAGCCGCCGCCCGAACCCTAACCCTAGCCGCCAGCCGCCACCGCCGCCAGCCGCCACACCGCTGCCGATCCGCCGGAGCCGCGCGTCGCCCGAGGTTCGCCGCACCTCGAATCCGTGCCGTTTTTTTTTAAAAAAATTCTATTCGTCGTTTTTCTTTTCGTCAGATTTTTCCGCGGTTATTTTCTGATCACGATTTCTGATCCGATTTTCGTTTTAGTTTAACTTTTCGCCCGTTTATCGGAATCAGGCGATTCAAGCGCCTGGAGTTTCGTCTCGAAACCCTCTATCCGAATAATCAACTTAAACAAGTTTTTGCTACTGTAAAATTTGACTTAGGTTCAGATTACTAGAACGAAGTTGTTTTCTTTCGCCGTTTGACTTTCTTTGCTTCGTTCGATTTGATTCTTTTTGCCAACCGGAGTTCTTAAGTTGAACCTTCTGGTTAGATCTCTTATTTGAGTTTTATCTGTGCATTAGATGAGTACTTATTGTATGCTTGTTTGTATGCCTGCGATAGTGTACCCGGAGTGTGCCGCCTGTTATTTCGAATCGTTAGGTTTCACGAATCATCGGCAAGGCAAGTAACACTTTGATCATACCTTTTCTACAACCCACTTTTTTTGCATTAGATCAATATTCACACATTGCATGATTAGGATCTAATTAAACTGTGGGATGGGAAGTAGATGAGGTAGTACCTATTACCTGTTTATTATCAAACCTTTGGGAGTTACTTCTACGTTTGCTTATTATGCCATGCTATGCTAGTAGACGTGGATTGGGTGAGTGAAATCCATGACATATGTGAGATTGATAATTAATGGTTTATCTAAGGTGGCAACTTAAATACACATCTGGGTGGATTGAGGCACCTGGGTAGTCCAGGACATGCCTGTTTTCTTTTGGACCGCCACCCAGGCTCAAAGGGGTCATGGGATTTTTCAAACTAGAAACTTCCGTGTGCAGCCACAAGCCATTATGGGCTCTGGCATAGTTTATTAAGTCGTGCGAACTCTTACAGGGTAGACTAGCAGATGTAGGGGAAAGTAGGTGTACCGGTCTATCCATCGTAAGGTGCTAGCGCTTCTGAAAGACTGTGTCTCTGTCACCCGTTTCTCAAACACCATGTAGTGCGAGAAATCCAACGGAGGCGATCGAGTCTTGTGGGGAAAAGTGCGCAAACCTCTGCAGAGTGTGTGATTCTATACTCAGTGATGCCGTTGGAGTTGATGGACTCACTTATCTTCCAAGCCTTCCGCTGTTATTATTATTAGATGGCCTTAAGCCATATTTATTGTAATAAGTTCTCTTTTGAGACACTCGATGTAATAAGTGTGTGATTGCTACTCTGCTATAAATCCTCCGAGTACTGTTTGGTGTTGGCATTACTGATCCAGGGATGACACCGGAGCACAGAGATCAGACTGTTTGAGGTCTGGTCGCTACACCTAGGGTTAACCACGGCTAAACTAATTAAGTGAACCGACCGGTTTAAAAATAAAAGCGGCAGTTTTGTTTTTCGTGTAACGGTTCAAAAAAGACCTAGACTTTGAAAAGAACGAGGAGCCGGGGCAGCTCACAGAGGGAAACTGTGGCGGCGCTGGCGTTGGCCAGCACCTCGGCGTCGACGGGGCGGCGGTTCCGGCGGGCTTCGACGGCGGCGAAGTGGATGGACGGGTGCCGCGTGGCGCGGGCGTTGCGGTGGTGGTGGCGAGGATCCTCGGGACGTCCGGATGGGTGGTGCGAGGACGACGGAGCTCCGTGCTCCGGCGGGGCTCTCCGTCGGTGGGGCAGCGGCTGCGGCAGTCCTCGGCGGCAGGGAAGGAGGCGGCGGGGTCCGACGTGTCGAGGGCGTCCACGGAGTGGTGGTGCAGGGCGTCGGCAGCATCCAGGCGGGCGGAGGAAGGGCGGCGGCTCCGGTGCTCCGGCGAGGGCACGCGTCGTCGGGGCGGCTTCTCCGGGCGACCTAGGCGACAAGAAAAACGTCACAAAGACGCGGAGGAGCACGGGGCTCCGGATAAGCACGGAGATAGGGATCAAAAGGGTTCACCGGCGACAAATTCCTCCGGTGAGGAGCTCGGCTCCAGTGAGATGCACTCGATGATGGCGACAGATAGGAGCGGCGAGAGGACGAGCAAGTGGGCAGGATGGAGGGGCTCCGATGCTTTTATAGGCGCGGAGAGGGGTGCTCAGGGTGGCGAGATAAGCCTCATCCGCGAGGTTTCGCTGGCGGTTGTGGGCGGGCGCGCTCGTGGCCTGTCCCGTGCGGCACGGCGGGAGGTTGGGGACGAGCTGGGAGGCAGGGCCCACCAGTCAGCGGGTGTGGGCGGGCGACCGAGCGAAGAGGGGCGCGGGCGAGCGAGGCGTAAGGCCTCGGGCGGCCTCGGGCGCTGCTGGGCCAGCTCCGTGCGCTGCCTGGCTCTTGGGACGAAGACCATGGGCCGGCTGGCGGGCGCGTGTGTGTGTTTTTTTTTGTTTTTTTTTCAGAAAGGAGACTCCAACAGAAGTAAATTAAATAAAAAATATATAGGCATATCATATACCAAAATGTTCAGAAAAATTCCCCGAATAAGATGAACTGTTTTTCAAGTTCAACTAAATTCCAAAAAAATCATAAAAGTCAAAAAGTGCTACTGTTGCATTTAAAATCAATAAAAATCATTTTTTAAATAGAAAAATAATTTCAAATTTATTTTCTCCTAATTTTCCATTGAAAGGAATCACTGTACCCTTATTTCCATTTATTTATTTTTAGGAGAAAAATAATTTGAATTAGAACTAAATAACTTCCAAGAGGATTTGAATTTGGAATTTGAAACAACTTCAATTGGAAAATGAGTTTCAAATAACTTCAAAGTGACTTCCAATTTATTTCTTTGAAACTTCCAACTCTCTTTCCTCAAATAGAAGAAGTCATTTTATCTTCCCTCATGAACTCATTGAGTTGCTTGAAGTTTCTAAATTTAAAATATTTCAAATGGAATTCAAATCATTTTCAAACCCCTTTTCATTTCTTTAAATGGAAGAAGTCATATTATCTTCACTCTAGGGTTTTGTGATGAAATGAATTTGAATTCATGGAGATCAAAATGCAAGATGAAAGTTTTGGGAAAGTCCTTTTATTCCCTCTCATTCAACTTTCAAAAGGTTTCAATTTCCACTCAGTTTCACACAACAAACAAACAAACAATCATAATTACTTATTTAATACAACATTCCAAAATTTAGAATTTTGGGATGTTACATTGTAGTCGATCGCTTGACGAAGGTAGCTCATTTCATCCCAGTAAAGACCACTTACACCAGTGCTAAGTTGGCATAGATATACACGACCAAGATCGTATGTCTGCATGGAGTTCCTAGGAGCATTGTATCAGATAGAGGAACCCAGTTTACCTCAAAGTTCTGGAATCAGTTGCACGAAACCTTGGGTACCAGGCTAGAGTTCAGTACAGCTTTTCATCCACAGACTGATGGACAGACCGAGAGAGTCAATCAAAATTTGGAGGATATGCTGAGAGCTTGTGCGCTAGATTATGGATCTAGTTGGGATGACAATTTGCCACATGCGGAGTTCTCTTACAACAACAGTTATCAATCTAGTTTGAAGATGGCCCCTTTTGAAGCCTTGTACGGAAGAAGGTGCAGAACACTCGTGGGACGAAGTTGGAGACCGACAGTTGTTTGGACCAGATTTGATTAAGGAGTCTGAACAGAAAGTCAAGTTGATTCGTGATAGGCTCAAGGTAGCCCAGTCCAGGCAGAAGAGCTATGCAGATTCTAAACGCAAGGAGATAGTTTACGGAGCCGGAGATAGAGTTTATCTTCGTGTATCTCCACTTCGAGAAGTTAAGCGCTTTGGAGTTAAGGGGAAGTTAGCGCCACGTTTTGTGGGACCATACAAAGTTTTGGAGTGTATGGGAGAAGTTGCTTACAAGTTGGAGTTGCCCGAAGGATTGTCAGGAGTTCACGACGTGTTCCACGTTTCCCAGTTGAAAAAGTGCCACGCAGAGATGGTTGATATACCGCTAAGAGATACGGTGCCGCTGGAAGCAATTCAGTTGGATAGTGATTTGACCTACGAGGAGAAACGAGTCAAGATTCTCGAATATGCCAGTCGAGTCACCCGTAGCAAGGTTATCAGGTTTTTTAAAGTTCAGTGGAGCCACCACACCGAGGGTGAAGCCACCTGGGAGCGAGAGGAAGATCTGCTGAAGGACCACCCTCACCTATTTTCTAGCCAACCCGAATCTCGAGGGCGAGATTCATCTTAAGGGGGGCAGGTTTGTAACATCCCAAATTTTCAATTTGCAATGTTATACATTAGGTCATCACTGCATATCATATTTTATTTGCTTTTGGCCTGATCCCGAAATTCTACGCAACTCAAGGACCCACGGAGAGAGTTGGGGATTTACTTTTGTTTATAAATAGATCCGGTTTTCTGAAGAAACTGATCCGGTTTTTTTAGAAAACCCTAGATTTGTTTTTTTATAAATAGATCGGTTTTACTTTTGTTTTCCGGTTTATTTATTTAGCGAGCGTTCGCCCGTTCGTTCGTTTTAACGGACAAATTCGCCGTTTAGTTTCAGTTAACGAACGTTCATTCGTTAATCTGTTCGTCAGTTTTTCTTTTTCTCGGATTTTTCCGCGGTTATTTTCTGATCGCGATTTCTGATCCGATTTTCATTCTAGTATAACTTTTCACTAGTTTATCGGAATCAAGCGATTCAAGCGCCTGGAGTTTTGTCTCGAAACCCTCTTTCTGTTTAACCTACTCAAACAAGATTTTGCTTCTGTAAAAGTTGACTTATATCCAGATTACTAAATGAAGTTTGTTTGTTTCGCTGTTTGCCTTTCGTTGCTTCGTTCGTTTTGTTTATTTTTGCAAACCGGAGTTCTTAAGTTGAACTTTCTGGTTAGCTCTCTTATTTGAGTTTTACATGTGCATTAGTTGAGTACATATTGTGTGCTTGTTTGTTTGCGATAGAGTGCCCAGAGTGCGCCACTTGCTACTTTGAATCTCTAGGTTTCACGGATCATCAGCAAGACAAGTGTGACACCCGGATAATTAGGCTACAGTAAAACTCTCCTAATGATGCCAAGTCATCTTTGATTACTGTTGCTAAACTTCCGTTAGTTCAAACCGATTCAAAAATCAATTCAAAAAATTGGCAAACAACAAAAGTTTTCAAAATGTTGAACTAAAATGTTCGATGTGTGACAAATATTGCTAGGGTAATTATAGTAAAGAAAACACATTTCTATAAAATGCCTAAATGACTTAAAATGAATTAAAACAGAAGGAAAATAAATAAAAGAAAGAAAATGCAAAAGGGAAAAATAAAAAGAAAAGCAAGAAAGAGAAAAGAAGAACAACAGTCACCCCCACTGGGCTTCGGCCCAGCAGGCTGGCCCATTCGGCCACAGGCCCAACCGGCCATTCCCCCCCCCCCCCGTTCCCCATATCCCCCACGACCCAAACCCTAGCCCCACACAGACCGCACACTCACCCCCACGTCGCCCACTCCCCTCCCCCCGATCTAGATCGGATCGGGGCTCGCCGCCGCCCGGATCGCCATTGCCGACCATCACCACGTCGGAGCCCGCCTGGACCTCGCCGGCGCCCCTTCCCCACCGGCCTGCATCCTCTCTGCCGCTCGTCACCGTCAACCCCCACGACCCCCGCTGCCCAGTCCCTACACTTCCGATAAGGCCCCGGCCTCTTCCCCCGCGCTACCCTGCCTCGCCGCGGCCCGCGCTCACCACCCCGCGGCCTCTCCTTCTCTCCCCGCACTCGTCGTCCGCTTCGACCGCTCGTCCACGCGCGAGCACGCGCCGTGCTCGTCTGCACCGCGCCGTGACCCTGCCTAGCTATCGCTGCTGTTCTTCCTCCTGCTGCGCTGCTGCTTGCTCCGCCTGCTTCCTCTGGGCGCCATGCTCGGCCGCGCCCCGCTCCGCTTCGCCCTGCACGGCCACGATGCCCCGCTCGCGTCGCGCGCCCCGCACCACACGCGCACGCCACCCGCGCTCGCGGCTACGCCTCACGTGCCCACTCGCATCGCCCCCCCCCCCCCCCCCCCGCGCCACTACTGCTTTAGCTGCCCCCGTCGCCAGTGGCTCGTCGCACCCGCCTCCGCCCAACCGCGCCGCTTGCTGCTCCCGGCGAGCCACCCCGCACCCTCCTTCGCCTGGCCGCGCCGGCTTCGCCCGACCACGCCTGCCGTCCGTCTCGTCCCACCATGCCTCCGCCCCCCGCCTGAGGCCGCTGCCACCTCTTCCCCTGCGCTCGCCCACGCCGCCGTGCCGTTGCCTCGCCAACGCCACCGCCCCCTGTTCTGCTGCAGACCCTGGCCGCCATGCCCGCGGCCGCCTCCGGCGCCTGGCTGCCAGCCATGCTCGTGCGGCTTCGCCTGGGTCGGGTGCCCGCGAGCCCCTGCGCCCGTAGCCGCCCAGCGCCCGTTTAGCCCCTTGGGGCCTATGACATGTGGGGCCCAGCCCCAGAACGAAACGATAAAATTAAAATTGAAATTAAAATAAATAAATAAATAATAAAATAATAATTAATTAATTAAAGAGTTAGTTAACTTAATTAATTTTGATTAATTAACTAATTAACTTGATTAACTACTGTTAATTAATAGGACATTTGATGACAGTAGGGACCCACTGGTCAATTTGACCAGTCAACGGTCAATGCTAACTAGACTGTTGACTTTGACTGGTCCCACCAATCAGCCTCTGCCGACTGGGTAGTTGACCAAGTCAACCAGGCCTATTGGTCAGCCACACAAGCCCTTCTGTGGGTACACTTCTGTGTACCCATAGCAATTTAACATTTAGTTTTTGAATTAAAACAATTTAGAAAATTATTTAAAACTTTGAAAAATCATATAAAATAAACCGTAGCTCGGATGAAAATACTTTCTACATGAAAGTTGCTCAGAACGACGAGACGAATCCGGATATGCAGCCCGTTCGTCCGGCATGCGTCGCTAGCATAGCGAACACGCAACTTTCCCCCTCCGGTTCATCTGTCCGAAAACACGAAACACCGGGGATAATTTCATTTCCCCCTTCACCGGTACCACCTCGTACCGCGTTAGGACACACCTAGCATCACGCTTTGTCATGTCATGCATCGTCATGCATTTGTTTGCATTATATTTATTGTTTCTTCCCCCTCTTCTCTTGCTAGACACAGAGACCAACGCCGCTGCTACCCAGTACGACTATGGGGTTGACGACCCCTCTCTCTTGCCAGAGCAACCAGGCAAGCCCCCCCTAATCACCAGATATCAGCTACGCTTCTCTATACTGCTTGCATTAGAGTAGTGTAGCATGTTACTGCTTTCCGTTAATCCTATCCTGATGCATAGCCTGTCCTTGCTACTACTATTGTTACCTTTACCTGCAATCCTAATGCCTAGTATACGAGGCTAGTTTATCATCAGTGGCCATACATTCTTCTCCGTCTGCCATGCTATACTATCGGGTCGTGATCACTCGGGAGGTGATCACGGGTATATACTATATACTTTATACATGATACATGTGATGACTAAAGTCGGGTTGGCTCGAGGAGTACCCGCGGTTGATTCATGAATTTGGGGCTGGAAGGACATACTTTCCCGACAGCCCTCTGTGTGGATCTTTGTGGCAAAGCGACAGGGCAGGTTGAGACCACCTAGGAGAGAGGTGGGCCTGGCCCTGGTCGGCATTCGCGGTTATTTCAAGATAACACGTTTAACAAGATCTTGGTATTTGATCTGAGTCTGGCCACTGGCCTATACGCACTAACCATCTACGCGGGGACAATTATGGGCACTCGACATCGTGGTATCAGCCGAAGCCTTTATGACATCAGCGACTGAGCGGCGCGCGCCGGATTGGACCATAAGCCTACTCTTGTATTAAGGGGGCTAGTTCTGCTCCCGGCCGCATACGCAACGTGCAGGTGTGCAATGGGCGATGGGCCCAGACCCCTGCGCCATAGGATTTAGACCGGCATGCTGACCTCTCTGTTGTGCCTAGGTAGGGCTGCGACGTGTTGATCTTCCGAGGCCGGGCATGACCCAGAAAAGTGTGTCCGGACAAAGGGGATCGAGCGTGTTGGGAAATGTGGTGCACCCTGCAGGGAAGTTAATCTATTCGAATAGCCATGATCTTCGGTAACAGGACAACTTGGAGTTGTACCTTGACCTTATGACAACTAGAACCGGATACTTAATAAAACCCACCCTTCCAAGTGCCAGATACAACTGGTGGTCGCTCTCTCACAGGGCGACAAGGGGAGGATCATCGGTTAGGTTTATGCTACACGATGCTACTTGGTGAACTTACCATCTACTCTCTTCTCCTGCAGCAAGTTGGAGGTTACCAGAAGCGTAGTCTTCGATAGGACTAGCTATCCCCCTCTTATTCCGCCATTCTGCAGTTCAGTCCACATATGATACCCTTATTCTATTTGATACCAATGCATACATATGTAGTGTAGCTCCTTGCTTGCGAGTACTTTGGATGAGTACTCACGGTTGCTTTACTCCCTCTTTTCCCCCTTTCTATACTCGATTGCTGCGACCAGACGTTGGAGCCCAGGAGCCAGACGCCACCGTCGACGACTACTACTACTACTCGGGAGGTGCCTACTACTACGTGCAGCCCGCTGACGACGACCAGGAGTAGTTTAGGAGGATCCCAGGCAGGAGGCCTGCGCCTCTTTCGATTTGTATCCCAGTTTGTGCTAGCCTTAAGGCAAACTTGTATAACTTATGTCTGTACTCAGATATTGTTGCTTCCGCTGACTCGTCTATGATCGAGCTCTTGTATTCGAGCCCTCGAGGCCCCTGGCTTGTAATATGATGCTTGTATGACTTATTTTATTTGTAGAGTTGTGTTGTGATATCTTCCCGTGAGTCCCTGATCTTGACCGTACACGTTTGCGTGTATGATTAGTGTACGGTTGAATCGGGGGTGTCACTGCAAGTAACGCTTTGATCATACCTCCTTACTACCCAGTTTTTATTGCATTAGATCAAACCTCAAACAATTGCATGATTAGGATCTGATTAATATGTGGATTTTGGGAAGTCGATGAGGTAGTACCTATTACCTATTTTATTATCAAACCCTTGGGAGTTACTTCTACATTTGCTTGTTATGCCGTGCTATGCTAGTAGACGTGGATTGGGTGAGTGTATCCATGACATATGTGAGATTGTTAAATTAATGGTTTATTTAAGGTGGCAACTTAAACACACATCTGGGTGGATTGAGGCACCTGGGTATTCCAGCGATTGCCTATTTTTCTTTATGGACCGCCACCCAGGCTCAAAGGGATCATGAGATTTTTCATACTAGAAACTTCCATGTGCAGCCACAAGCTATTTTGGGCTCTAGCATAGTTGACTAAGTCATGCGAACTCTTACAGTGGTAGACTAGCAGATGTAGGGGATGTAGGTTGGTACTGTCTACCTGATCGTAAGGTGCTAGCGATTCTGAAAGACTATGTATCGGTCATCTGTTTCTCAAACATCATGTAGTGCGAGAATCCCAACGGAGGAGATCGAGTCTTGTGGGGAAAAGTGTGCAAACCTCTGCAGAGTGTATAAACTAATCATGGTTAGCCGTGTCCCCGGTTATGGACGTCTTGAGTATCTAGTACTTGGATTATAATGTTAATCTCATCATGTTACTTTAATTAATATTGTTGGGTTTTTATGATAACGCTTAATTGGGATTGAGAGGATGTTTATCTTCTCAATGTTCAACAACCACCATGATAGTTAAATAAAAATTTATTCCTTTGCAGTAGGGAAAATTTGGCTTTATGCAAAAACTGTAACCATAGAGCTTTCCACCAGCCATATATGCACGTAGTATAGCTTTATTCCTTCATTACTCTCTATGTGTTACATTGCCAGCATATTCCATGTGCCGACTCGTTTCGGGCTGCAACGTTCATGTTGCAGACTTTTCAGACGACGAGTAAGGTGCCTTTAGGTCGTGGTTCTATACTCAGTGATGCCATTGGAGTTGATGGACTCACTTGTCTTCCAAGCCTTCCACTGTTATCATTATTAGATGGCCTTAAGCCATATTTATTGTAATAAGTTCTCTTTTGAGATATTCGATGTACTAAGTGTGTGATTGCTACTCTGTTATAAATCCTTCAAGTATTGTGCGTGTCACATTACTGATCCAGGGATGACATTAAAGCACAGAGATCAGACTATTTGAGGTCTGGTCGCTACACTGTTTTCAGCAGAATTGCCATGATATTGTTTTATGTGCAGAAAACAAAAGTTCTCGGAATGACCTGAAACTCCACGGGATATCTTACAATAAATAATAAAAAATCCTCACCAAAGATGAAGACTAGGGGGCCCACACCCTTCTCGCGAGGGTGGGGGGTGCCCCCCTAGGGCGCGCCCCCTACCTCGTGGGCCCCCTGGAGACCCCCCGACTCCAACTCCAACTCTATATAACTGCTTTCGGGGAGAAAAAAGTAAGGGAGAAGAAATCATCATGTTTTACGATATGGAGCCGCCGCCAAGCCCTAAAACCTCTCGGGAGGGCTGATCTGGAGTTCGTTCGGGGCTCCGGAGAGGGGGATTCGTCGCCGTCATCATCATCAACCATCCTTCATCATCAATTTCATGATGCTCACCGCCGTGCGTGAGTAATTCCATCGTAGGCTTGCTTGACGATGATGGGTTGGATGAGATTCACCATGTAATTGGGTTAGTTTTGTTAGGGTTTGATCCATAGTATCCACTATGTTCTGAGATTGATGTTGCTATGAATTTGCTATGCTTAATGCTTGTCACTAGGGCCCGAGTGCCATGATTTCAGATCTGAATTATTATGTTTTCATCAATATATGAGAATTCTAGATCCTATCTTGCAAGTCTATAGACACCTATTATGTGTTATGATCCGTTAACCCTGAAGTGACAATAATTGGGATACTTACCGGTGATGACCGTAGTTTGAGGAGTTCATGTATTCACTATGTGCTAATGCTTTGTTCCAGTTCTCTATTAAAAGGAGGCCTTAATATCCCTTAGTTTCCATTAGGACCCCATTGCCACGGGAGGGTAGGACAAAAGATGTCATGCAAGTTCTTTTCCATAAGCAATTATGACTATATTCGGAATACATGCCTACATTACATTGACGAATTGGAGCTAGTTCTGTGTCACCCTATGTTATGACTGTTACATGATGAACCACATCCAGCATAATTATCCATCATTGATCCGATGCCTACAAGCTTTCCATATACTGGTTTACGCTTATTTACTTTCCCATTGCTATTGTTACAATCACTACAAAATACCAAAAACATTACTTTGCTTTCATTACTCTTGTGTTACCGTTACCATCACTATCATATTACTTTGCTACTAAACACTTTGTTGCAGATACTAAGTTTCCAGGTGTGGTTGAATTGACAACTCAGCTGCTAATACTTGAGAATATTCTTTGGCTCCCCTTGTGTCGAATCAATAAATTTGGGTTGAATACTCTACCCACGAAAGTTATTGCGATCCCCTATACTTGTGGGTTATCAGTAAGTCATCGTCTCCCCTCCTTTCCCTCATTGTCTAGGGTTTGCCATCGGCCATGGCTGCTTTCGGAGTTTGTGTCGTCACAGGACTGGCGGGATGGGAGCCAGGAGGCGGGGCAGTGGTCGTACATGGCGCCCTGTTGCGTCTCTTTTGGCCCCATCATCAAGCTGCTCAACTCCAGGGTGCTCTCCAAGCACTTCAGCCCCGCCTTCCGCAAGTACGGCCCGCCCAAGAAGTGACCACCAACTACTGGTTGGGATTGATCTGTCCATCCGTCCATGCCATTCAGCTAGCATACATACAATACTTCTGCTGCTACTATTCGATCTGTCTACTAAAATAATGTGTTGTACTACCTATTTGTTGTGTCCTGTGTGACAATTCCTAGCTACTTTTAATTGTGGTTGGCTGGCTCATCGTCAAGTACTTATTAGATTGTGCTAGTAGTTACATGATGCAACTATCTGTCATGTCATTTCTTATGTAGAGTCAAGTCAAGTGGCGCTGCATTTTGAACCATTTGTTTTTACCATGGAAATCATGCACTTACTGTAAGCCATGAATCTACTGTTGTTTAATTCAGGTTAAGAGGATGATGTGTCCTCACACTGTCTTCCTATCCAACCACCCGTTGCACATGTCAATCCTGATTAAGCAGGATTACAAATGCAAATAGGATGTTTCTTTGGTGCTGCTTGATCTGAATGTTAATGGAACAATAGCTGCTACTCTGAATTTGTGATGAATCATATTAAAAGTAGTTGTATTTGATATTTAGTGTGTGCTGTGCTTGATGAATTTGGGTCTGAGAAAACCACTCTTGATCATTTGCACTTCAGTTTAGGATGAAACTGACTACTACATGCATAATATGTATCTTACATAAATCTGGAGAGATTTTCTGCTGAGTGTTGGATATCTGAGTTGTTGTTGTTGTTGTTGACCTGAATATTTTAAAACGGAAAAAGCTACCACCGCTATTTCTTTTTCATACAATTCCTTGTCACTATTCCTTGTATTTGATTAGCCTAATGGCTGATGCTTTCCGTTTGAGGCACAACTTAACTCAAAACTGAATAATGCAGTAGTATATTATCTGTGTATGTCATATTATCTCCTCCAAATATTGTGGCTGCAAAAGACTAAAGAATCTTCCGATTTGCACAACTAAGGGTTACGTGTGTTCTTTAACAGGTTGGTACTATGCGTTATGCCCAATGAAGCTATGTTGTTAATTTGTACCATATCTACAAGCTAGAGTTTAGGCTATATATTTTTGCAGAGTTTATAAATCTAATGTAGAATAATTAGGATTTAACAAGCATAAACTTGTTACTTCCCCTGCCAATGAATTGACCTGATGAAATGAATGTAGTTTATAAAAATATATACCTGATTGTTGTTGTTTATTCAAGGGAAAAGTCTCTTTGATTTTGGTCTTGATTCTAATTGTACATCTTCTGCATGTATTGGAGCAAAACATCCTGCGATGTTTCTATTCAAACGTGTGTTGTCAGATTAGGAATAATGATGAAATTCTGCTACTTATAATACTTATGATGAAATGTGTTTGACTCTTATTTTCACAGCCTGCCGCTTGGATCCTTGTTGGGGTGGACGAGTTACCTCCCTCTTGGGAACCTGTTGCCATGCCAAACTTAGGTAAGCTACATAAGTTTCTTGGCCTCTTGAGCTTGTTTCTTTGCCGAAGTAGTATATCATACTTGATAGCTCTTGGTCATTGCACATCTTGGCACACTGATAATATAATATTCTATATCATTATGTTTGTCGTATGCATATAGTTCTTATTTGTTGCTTGTTTACACTAGTTTTAGTGCCGAGATGAACTTGTTTGGCAATAAAGAAACAACGATGATGTTTCTAACAAGTTTCCTTGTTTATCTATAATAGTACTAGACATCTAAAAGTAGTTATGTACCTCTTGGTGTAGCTCTAACAAGGCCATGAAATAATTCATACTATTTCTTCATTGTAATTTTCCCTTTGCAAACGGTCTACAGCCTCTGAAGTTGAACGGAGCTTGCCTTTGTTCTCTTTTTAATTTTGTATTTTGTGCTCTTAATATTCCTTGAAATATACCTGATCGTTGTTGTTTATGCAAGGGGAAAGTCTCTTTGTTTGCTGAGAAGCATTTTGTTTTCCTCCAGGTCCCATTGAACCAGGTTGAGAAGTGGAACAAGCAGAGGGGGAATTTTGCAGGGTCCCTCGAAATTGTCTGTTTGAGAGTCTCCTCGGTTGCTTTTGTGTTTGCGCTACTACTGACTTGTAGTTGGAATTTATGCTTGTGTTATGTACTCTCTTCCAACAATCGCTGTAGAACATCAAGTGATGCTTTTCTCTATGTTGCATAAATAGTTCAGCATGCTTATGTATTCTCAGCATGCTTGAATGTACACATGTCTTACCTGGGACTTGTGAATGCCGAGAACCTATGAGACATTTTTGGTTCTAAGTCATGCTGATGTGAGAGAATATGTTGATGTTATGTGACATCGCAATTATGTGATGATATATTGATTCCAAGTCAATAGAATTATGTTGTTCATCTGAAGAACTGTTGCAAGATTAGATTTTTAACTTTTTTACACCATTTTAATTCAATGTGGCAATCCCTTCCTATCAAACGTTGTTTTGTATAGAGGGGGATTTGATGAATGTGTGGCTAGAGGGGGATTTGAGGTTTCAAGGGGATTGGGTGGAAGAGGGGGGGTTCACCAAATCCCCTGGAATCCTCTCCTCCCAAAACCTCCACAATCCCTTGCTGTCAAACAAGGCACATTAGGTCCATACACCTACAGGGGGTGTCCAAAACCCCTTCCAACGATCCGATGACTACCCGATGCACCACTACAAAAAAAGACACATCCGTGACATTTTGGGCCGAACGAAAAAAAAATTATGTCATACATATGACACTTCTATGATGATAATTGTGACAAAACACGGTATCATCATAGATGTGGTGGGCTCCTACTTCTATGACAAAAAATCATGATAGAAAATGGGCTTTTCGTCCTGGGCGGGCCGGAGACGCAGTTGCCTGACATTCTTTGGGCCGTCCATGACAGAAAAAACCATGGTAGAAGCGAGGGGGAGGAAAATTTCGGGGAGTTCCCGGTTACGGTGGGAGGTCGGGGCCGAGCGATGCGCGTTTCTCTCGTACACGTACGCGCGTGTGTGCGAGGCGTTGGATCTAACTGAACCCGAGCGAGGCGTTGGGCTCTAACTGAACCCGAGCGATTGCACTGCAGGCTACACCTTACTGAACCCGAGTGACCGATCGATGGCTGTTAACTGAACCCGATCAAGCGATTCCTTCGCTACTGCTGCTAACTGAAGCAGATCGATGGGATGAATAGTGAGCGTTGCGGGGGGTTTGGATGAACAGTGAGCGGTGGTGTTGCCTCTGGATGAACAGGATCCCGTGGTGTGGTGGAGGGCTGGATTAAAAGCAGACGGTGGAGGGGTGGATGAATAGGACCCCGTGGTGTGGAGGGCTGGATGAACAGTAGACGGTGGAGGGGTGGTTGAACAGGACCCCGTGGTGTGGAGGGCTGGATGAACAGTAGACGGTGGAGGGGTGCCCGTGGAGGGGTGGTTGAACAGGACCCCGTGGTGTGGAGGGCTGGATGAACAGTAGACGGTGGAGGGGTGGTTGAACAGTAGCCGGTGGAGTAGCGCGCGGTGGAGGCTGGATGAACAGGAGCCCGTGGAGGCTCGAGGAGGTCGACGGTGGAGATGAACAGTGTCCCGTGGAGTCCTGTTTTGCGGTACGCCACACCCCTCCCGTTGAACAGGACCCCCGTTTCGACCATAGCGCTCCAACACAAGTCCGTTTCCTCCATTTTGCGGTACGCCACACCCCTCCCGATCAACAGGACCCCCATTTCGACCGTAGGAGGTCTGTTTCCTCCGTTTTGCGGTACGCCAGAGCCCTTCTGATGAACAGGATCCTGTTTCGAACATGGCCGGTCGAACACAAGGCCGTTTCCTCCGTTCTGCGGTACGCCAGGCCTCGTTTCCATCGCATGTTCCGTCCAAGCCCTCCCGATGAACACAACGCATTCCATTGCCTCCCCATGAACACGACGCATTCCGTTGCCTCCCCATGAACACGACGACGACGCTGTTTCTCCGTTCCGACCCAGCAATGTACACGAGCCCTGGCCGTACGTATGCGCGAGTAGGCGTTCGAGACCCCGCCCGTATGTACACATACGTGGCCATATTTTCTTTCCTGCACCCTGGCCGCTGTATGTACGTACACGTTCGCGCCTCTACTACGACACGTGCGCGCCCCTACATCGACCACTATGTACGTACACGTTCGCGACCAGAATGACAATGCTACGTACGCTTCGACCAGGTGGGTCCCGACTGTCAGGCACTTCCTTGCTTGCGAAGATGTAGCTGGTGGGTCCCAGCAGTCAGGGGGCGAAATACGGTGGCCGGTCCGGTGGGTCCCCGCTGTCAGGTGGAGGAATAATTATTTTGCACGTAATAAGGAGGCACTTCCTTGTTGCGGCCGTGGACCCAGCTGTCAGCCTCTCCACGTACAGTCCACGTCCGATGGAAGCTGTTCCTTGACCATATTGACCACGCCACGCCGAGAGCACCAGGGCGGTGGACGATGGCGAGGCCTAGGAAGGGGACGACGCGGAGCCGGGGAAGACGCGGCAGTGGATGCCCACGTGTAGAGGAGTACGAGGGCACTGGTTCGCTGCGGTGTGAGGCTGCCGTCGCCGCAGAGTAACAGGGGGTGTGGGTGAGTAGAGGGATGACCTAGCCAGCGGTGGGAGTAGTAGGGTGCAGTGAGGCCTCCGCCGCATCGCAGCCGACCACGGGAGGCAGGAGCATGAGGCACGACTGGCGCTGGTTTGGGCGGCTGGAGCAAGAAGACCAGAGGTTGAAGAAGCACTACGGCCATTGGATGGACATCGTACGGTCACTACATCTAGAATCGTGCATATTGACTAAGTTGACAAAGCCCTCCGTCCCCGTCAACTTAGTAGGCCCACAAGTCAGCCTGCCACTATACTGGGTCCCAACTAACAGGGGGAGTATTCATTTTTTTGTGCATAATAAGGAGGCACTTCCTTGCGTGCGAAGATATAGCTGGTGGGTCCGAGCTGTCAGCGGCGGTAACGTTTTTTCGCGAAATACAGAGGCCCTTTCGATGGGTCCCTATGTCAGGTGGAGGAATCATTATTTTGCGTGTAATAAGGAGGCATTTCCTTGCGTGCGGCCGTGGACCCAGCTGTCGGCCTCTCCACGTACAGTCCACTTCAGATGCATGTCGGTCTTTGACCACGTTGACCAGGCCGCGCCGAGAGCACCAGGGCGGTGGACGACGGTGAGGCCTAGGAAGGGGACGACACGGAGGCGGGGAAGACTAGGCTGTTGTTTCCCACGCGAAGGGGAGTACGACTGTACGAGGGTTTACTGGTTCGTCTGCCATCGCCGAAGAATAACAGCAGGTGTGGGTGAGTATAGGGATGGCTAGGCCAGCGATGGGAGTACGGTGGGGCGGTGAGGCCTGCGCAGCAGCACAGCCGGCCACGGGGAGGAGGGAGCAGGCAGTCCCGCCGGCGCTTGTTTGAGCGGCTAGAGCAGGAAGAGCAGAGATTGAAGAAGCACGACGGCCGTTGGATGGACATCCAACAGTCACTTCTTGTGCGTCAACCTTTTTTTTAGGAAAGCCTCAAATCTGTGGAAAACAGCATACAGCCCATCTGCCATTATTTCTAATAATTTACAGCCCATTTGCTAATTATTAAGGTTTTTTTGGAGCCCATATTATTTTTGTTAGCATTACAGCCCAAATTGTGGCCACGGTTACAAAATTATACAAAATTTTGCATATTTCGGTGCGGTCCGAACTGTTTTTAATCCCGAAATTTTGACTCGCATTCAAACTGATTTTAAAAATAAATATATATCAATATAAAATCCAAAAAATTATCCATGCATAAAAATTAATGTGATTTAAAATCTTGAAATGAAAAAAAAAGATATTTGAAACTAATTGCCGGTTTGATGTGTTTTAAAAATGTACAGCCCATTTCTCATTACTGATGGGCCATTTTCCTGGCCAGCCGAATGAAAGCTCTCCTCGTCTTGAAAGATTTGCAGCCCAACAGGCCTGACAAAGCGACTTACTTGGCAAATCACAAAAAAAAAACTGGGCTGTGACCATGGACCCAGCTGTCAGCCTCTCCACGTACAGTACTCTTCCGATGGAAGTCGTTCCTTGACCACATTGACCACGCCGCGCGGAGAGCACCATGGCGGTGGACGACGGCGAGGCCTAGGAAGGGGATGACGCGGAGCCAGGGAAGACGCGGCAGTGGAAGCCCGCGCGGAGAGGAGTACGCGGGTTCACTGGTTCGGCTGCGCTGTGAGGCTGCCGTCGTCGCAGGGCCTGGCCAGCGGTGGGAATAGTAGGGGCGGTGAGGCCTCCGCGGCAGCACAGCCGGCCACGGGAGGCAGGAGTATGCGGCACGACTGGCGCTGCTTTGGGCGGCTGGACTAAGAAGACCAGAGGTTGAAGAAGCACCACGGCCGTTGGATGGACATCGTACAGTCACTGGAGCTAGAATCGTTCATATTGACTAAGTTGACAAAGCCCTCCGTCCCCGTCAACTTTGTTGGCCCACAAGTCATCCTCCCACTATGGTGGGTCCCAGCTAGCAGGGGGTATTCATTTTTTTGTGCGTAATAAGGAGGCACTTCCTTGCGTGCGAAGATATAGCTGGTGGGTCCGACATGTCAGCGGGGGGAACGTTTTTTCGCGAAATATAGAGGCCCTTCCGGTGGGTCCCAGCTGTCAGGTGGAGGAATCATTATTTTGCACGTACAGTCCACGGCCGATGGATGTCGTTCATTGACCAAGTTGACCAGGCTACGCCAAGAGCACCATGGCGGTGGACGATGGTGAGGCCTACGAAGGGAACGACACGGAGCCGGGGAAGACTCGGCAATGGTTGCCCATGCGGTGGGGAGTACGAGGGTTTACTGGTCCGGATGCCGTCGCCGGAAAATAACAAAAGGTGTGGGTGAGTAGAAGAATGGCCTGGCCAGCAATGAAGTAGGGTGGGGCGGTGCAGCCTGTGCGGCAGCACAGCCGGCCACGGGAGGCGGGAGCAGGCAGTCCCACCGGAGCTGGTTTGGGCGGCTGGAGCAAGAAGATCAGATATTGAAGAAGCAGCACGGCCGTTGGATTAACATCCAACGGTCACTGCTGCTAGAATCGTTTGTGGACTAAGTTGACAAAGCCAAAGTACACGTCAACCTAGTAGACCCACAAGTCAGCCTCCAAATCTGCCCAAACAGCATACAGCCCAAAATTTCTAGCCAGATTCAAATTAATTTTAAATCTAAATATACCTTAATTTAAATTCAATGAAATTTTACCTGCACAAAAACAATGAAATTTAAAATATCAAAATCCGAAGGAAAATAGTATTTTGGAACTAATTGTCTGTTTGCTATATATTTTCATTTTACAGCCCATTTATTATTACTTATAGCCCATTTCTTATTACTTATAGCCCATTTTCTCGGAAAAATGCATCCCTCCTCGTCTTGAAAGATTTCCGGCCCAGCAGGGCATAGAAAAGCAAGTAGGCCTACGTTGGTTATTCTGCAAAAAACAAGATAGCTGGCTAGCAATTTTCAAAAAGGAAAAAAACAAACTGGGCTGGCCATGTGCTAAACATATGAAATAAAAAGCCTGGGCTAGACGGGCCACGGGTCCCGCACAACCCAGTTGATACCCTTCTCCATCCCGAAAAAACAAAATTACTGCGCGCGCTGCTGGGTCCCTACTGTCATCCTCACCATGTACAGTCATCTCCTTATTCCTCTCGGTTGTTGACCATGTTGACAACACCGGAGGGAGGCGCCGCGGCGAGTGAACCAAGGCGGAGGACGATGGTGAGGCCTCGGACGGGAGTGAACAGGAGCCGGGGCAGATCACAGCCAGCCGTGGGAGGCGGGAGCAGGCGGTCCCGCCGGCGCTGGTTTGGCTTTGGCGGCTCGAGGAAGAAGAGACTGAAGAAACGCGACAGACGTTGAATGTCAATCCAACGGTCAAGGTTGGCACAATCGTTTTGTTGACTAAGCGGACACCAAGTAGCATACTTTTTTATATATAGGAAGAAAACTGCGAGCAAAATGCGTTCGTCTGCCGTCCTCCTCATAGGGAACGTTCGCCACATAAGTGACTAGCACCCTTGGTTTTCAATCGAGAGGTCTTGGGTTCGAGTCCCAGGAACTCTCAATTTTGTCCTCCTTCCTTCCTCGAAAAAAAGGGAAAGAAAATCAAAGACTTGGGAAGGCGTACAGAACAAGCTAGTGTACCAGTAATGAGACGTTGCCGAGTTTTAGAAAAAAGAAAGACGTGCTCCTATAGCTGGTTCGAATCCAAACCTAGACTATGACTATATATGGTGCTATGCTACTCTGCAAGTAATGAAACTGACATATCCAACGTTCGCTTCTCCTCTTCTCTACTTACTCTGCCTAGCATCAGAAGCTCTGGCCGCAGCAACCATGTCCGCTGGCTGCTCATCCACCTGCTCTTCAGCAGGCAACAACCAGATATGCGCCAAGTCGCAACCCGTACCATCGCCTGTGGGTCTCATCACACCCTCGCCGGCACGCGCACCGCAGCCGATTGCTCATCGCAACCCGCTGCCGTTGGTGTGGTGCCACTGCTGCAAATCACACAGAGTCATCCGTCGTGTCTCAACCACAATCCGCAACCCTGGCCGAGTCTTCTACAAATGCCCGAATCATGGGGTAATAATATGTTTAAGTGTTGTTCTGCTGCTTTCAGTTGCTGATTTTTTTAATAGTTTGGTTGATGATCTACCAATTTGATTCGTGCAGAAAAGGGAAGATTCATGTGATTTGTATTTCTGGGAAGTTGCTGATGTGGGGGAATGCAACTACGCTGATTATTTGGTTAGCCGAGGAATCCCAATACCAGCAGGTTGGGGTGTTGGACAAGTAACTGAAGGAACGGCAGAAGAGGAAGATGCAGAGCAGAAGCTTAAAGATGCAGTTCCTCTGATCATGGCCAAGCAACAGTTGTTGAACGGCCTTGACAACAATGAGGAGATCAAAGAGCTTGTGAAGATAATGGGCAAAATCGATGTGCTCTGTAGGATGATTGTCTCTTTATTTGCAGTGTATGTAGCACTCGTGATGTATTCAGTGGCTACGACATGAGCACTTTGCTGAAACTAGTAATGAATGAAACCTGTGTAGCAGGCTGGGCGTAGTGTTGTGAACATCTAATGATTTCTATTAACGGAAATCAGGGGGTATCCCCTTTTGCTCATATAAATAAATAAATAGCAGAGACCCTGTCGGGTCAGCTTTGTTCTCATTCGAAGACGTCGAGCAAATTGCAGTCCAACAGCAAACTATGTCATCAAATTCAAGTTTCGCAGCCAAATATGAGTACAACTAAACAACAATGTCATCATGTTTTAGTTGTCATACAATCACGAAACACAAATCAGCATACATAACAAGTGATGTTCTCACAGCAAAATACTAAACAACATGTTCATCAGGTTTCAATTGTCATAGCAAACACAATTTCACATAGTAGATAAAAAAACGTCTTCTAACAGGAAAATACGACAAAAGCAATGTAATCATCATCCGCGGCAGCAGCGTCAACATCTTCGCCATGTGTATTAGTCTGAATCATAATTCCCCACGGTGTCATCTTCTTCTTCGTCCTCAACGTCCTCGAACGTTGGCTTCTTCTTGATCAACTCTTGTATGTCCACAGCACGACAGGTAATCTTTTCGCCGGCGTCATTGACGTGATGGTTCTCAAAGATATTAGGAACATCTGTGTTATCTTGTACATCAGGAGCAGTGTAAGCATCATCTTGTTGTGCAACTTCATTAAACGAATTCCTCTGCTCAAACCTTTGCAATACTCTCCAGTCATCGCTACATGCAAATGTGTCTTCCAAGAAAAATATCTGTGTTGCTTGATTTGCCAAAATAAAAGGCTCGTTGGTCTGGTATGCCGCCTTGACATTGATGGATTTGAAATAATCATCAGCTCTGGGTTTTGCGATCCTGGAAAACAGGTTATACCAACGATAGCACAACAGAACCACACACCGATGATCCTCGAAACTGGAGATATACTGCAACTGAATAATGTCTGTTATGTTAGCATACATTTCAGTTGTCTCTTTGTCATACGTATCCGTGCTCATGATGGCACTGTTTTGTGTCTTCCTGCCTTCGTCTCGTGCAAGGGTGTTGTAGCGCACATCTCCAACAACGCAAGATTCATAATGTCTTACCTGAGTATCAGGACCCATTGCTAGTGAGTAAAGGGCATCATCAACTACCTGCCCATCCTCCCGCATCTTCTTAACCTATGGTTAGAAAATACACAAGCTGATCATCTTATGTACTCAATATATTAAAAAAACTGTCAGTGCACTTCAAAAGCTTACATGGTTCTTGAACCATTTCGCAAATCCTGCCATAACTAGTTTGTCAATGTTTCTTGGATTTTGCGGCAGTAACTCCTCTTTGTAGATGCTGCACAACATAGTGATCGCGTCAAACATCTAAATATATAAGAATGTGCTGCAAGTTTAGTAGATTACGATGTATAAGCTACAGTACTGCACTTACTTGATATAAGGTAGTATCTCAGGACAGTTATTCAACACATACCAAACCATTTTGTCCAAATCTTTAGGTTTGTCCTCTTGTCAACTCTTCCCTGTAACTCAAACAGAATAATCGAAAACATTGAGCCCGGGATTGTCTTCACCCACCTCTTTGCTAAGCTGATCTTCTGTTTCAATGTATTTTGAGCAGAATGTCAACGCTTTTGTAGCAATATAGGCCTCTGCAATGGAACCCTCGGGTCTAGCTCTGTTCCTAACATAGCCCTTGAAAGTGCCTAGCCGCCTTTCAATAGGGTACATACAGCCATACTGTACTGGACCTCTAAGTAGTGCCTCATCAGGTAGATGAACAGCCAAATGCACCATCACATCAAAGAAGGCTGGAGGATATATCTTCTCAAGGTCGCATAGGATAGTTGGTATCTTGTCTCTAAGATTCTCCAAAGCATCTATCCTGATATTCCTACTGCAGAGTTCCCTGAAGAATTGTCCCAACTCTACAACTGCTCTGTATAAGTTAGGGCGGCCCAATCCTCTAAGGATAACAGGTAAAACCCTTTGAAGTAGGACGTGGCAGTCATGAGTTTTCAACCCTTGTACCTTGTTTCCATCTTCACTGACTCTCCTTTCAGGGTTGAAAGCAAATCCATGTGGGAATCTCACACGTGACAGGACCTCGCAGAATTCTTTTCTTTTTACCTTGTCCAAGACGTACACAGCTAGTGCCATATCCCGTGGTTTACCTTCATCTTGCACCTGCAAATCCTTTCTGATACCCAGGTGTGTCAAATCAATCCTAGATTTCAAGGTATCTTTCGTCATGCCTTCAATATTAAGAAGTGTGCCGATAATGCTGTCACATATATTTTTCTCGATGTGCATCACATCAAGATTATGCCTTATATCCAAATCTTTCCAATACTCCAAGTCCCACAAAGTGGACCTGCGGATAAACAATAATCTCTCTTCTACCCTGCCACGCTTCCTTTTCCCGCTACCATTACCAGGATGGTTTCCTGGTGTCATATGCCTGACCTTCTCTAATTCCACTTGCAACTCATCGGCGGTGAGCCTCTTTGGCGCATCACGGTTTTCATGCTTTGCATTGAACACATGTCTTCGGTATTTTCTAGGATGCGGCTTGTCCTTGGCAAGGAAACGGCGGTGTCCAATGTAACAGATCTTGCTAAGTATTGCGTATGACAGCGGATTCCTGTCACAGCGAACACATGCATTATAACCATGTGTCGTTCGCCCTGACATAGTGCCCAAAGCCGGATAATCATGGATGCACCAAATTATAACAGCACGCAGAAAGAAATCAGCTGGTGGGCTGCTATATAGGTCTCGAGTCAGAACACCCTTCCATAGTTGTTGAAGTTCCTCCACAAGAGGCTCCATGAACAAATCAAAATCCTTTCCAGGACTTTTTGGACCTGGGATGAGCAAGGTCATCATGTAGTTTGATTCTTTGGTGCAGACATTTGGAGGCATGTTGTAAGGGATAACAAGCATTGGCCACATGCTATATGTGGCGCTCTGGTGGCCAAATGGGTTAAATCCATCTAAAGCTAAGCCAAGTCTAATGTTTCCCGGGTCAGCAGCAAACTCTTTGTGTTTATCATTGAAGCTTTTCCACTCACTACCATGAGATGGATGGCTCATTACATTCTGATCTCTGTACTCCTGGTTCCTAGAATGCCACAGTACATCCTCTCTTGTTTCAGCATCATGAAACAACCTCTGCAATCTTGGTGTAATTGGAAAATGTCTCAGAACATTATGAGGAATCCTCTTCGCAGCATCACCATCTTTCCATCTTGATGATTTGCATTTCGGGCATTCACTTAAGTTGGCATAATCCTTTCGGAACAGAACACAATTATTCTTACAAACATGGATCATATCATATCCAATTCCAACTGCACGAAGGAAATTCTTCATTTTACTGTAGGTGTGTGGCAGCTCAGACGCATCTAGGAAAGATTCGCGGAAAGCAGCCAACACCGCATCGAATGATTTGTTGGTCATCCGCTCAGATGTCTTCACCTGAAGAAAGGTGACCATAACTGAGAATACTGACAGCTTATTTCCTAGGGTGACAGCAATGTTGCGTTGTTCCAACATGCGGGCCCATCGTTTTTCTTCTGCAGGTGAAAGTTCATGGAATGCACGAGCATTTCATAGCGTTGTTTCAATGTTGGTCAAACTCACTGGCTCCGCCACCACCACCTCCTCCTCCTCTTCCACCTGAGCATCAGGCAGATCAAGATGGTGAACTGCTGCTTCCACGTAGTCAATAACATTGACATCCACAGCTTCACCATGATGAACCCACCTAGTATATGTGACCGACATCCCATACAAGTGTAGATGATTTTGCACAGTTGACTGGGGTCTTGTAACTGAATTCATACAACTGCTACACGGGCAGAGCACATCTGATTTCGGACCACCATACTCAGCTCTGATAAAGTTCATGAAGTTTTCAACCCCCTCGACATATGCAGCGGAGAATCTTCGAGCAGAAGTTATCCAAGTCTCGTCCATTTGTTGGACATACAAATTAATTCTTGATGTCTACTACACAACCATCTTCTTGTAGACGTTGTTGGGCCTCCAAGTGCAGAGGTTTGTAGGACAATAGCAAATTTCCCTCAAGTGGATGACCTAAGGTTTATCAATCCGTAGGAGGCGTAGGATGAAGATGGTCTCTCTCAAACAACCCTGCAACCAAATAACAAAGAGTCTCTTGTGTCCCCAACACACCAAATACAATGGTAAATTGTATAGGTGCACTAGTTCGGCGAAGAGATGATGATATAAGTGGTATATGGATAGTAGATAATAGTATTTGTAGTCTGAAAATATAAAAACAGCAAGGTAACGAATGATAAAAGCAAGCGTAAACGGTATTGCAATGCAGTGAAACAAGGCCTAGGGTTCATACTTTCACTAGTGCAAGTCCTCTCAACAATAATAACATAATTGGATCACATAACTATCCCTCAACATGCAACAAAGAGTCACTCCAAAGTCACTAATAGCAGAGAACGAACGAAGAGATTATGGTAGGGTATGAAACCACCTCAAAGTTATTCTTTCCAATCAATCCGTTGGGCTATTCCTATAAGTGTCACAAACAGCCCTAGAGTTCGTACTAGAATAACACCTTAAGACACAAATCAACCAAAACCCTAATGTCACCTAGATACTCCAATGTCACCTCAAGTATCCGTGGGTATGATTATACGATATGCGTCACACAATCTCAGATTCATCTATTCAACCAACACAAAGGACCTCAAAGAGTGCCCCAAAGTTTCTACCGGAGAATCACGACGAAAACATGTGCCAACCCCTATGCATAGGTTCATGGGCGGAACCCGCAAGTTGATCACCAAAACATACATGAAATGAATCACGTGGTATCCCATTATCACCACAGATACGCATGGCAAGACATACATCAAGTGTTCTCAAATCATTAAAGACTCAATCCGATAAGATTACTTCAAAGGGGAAACTCAATTCAAGAGAGTAGAGGGGGGAGAAAGCATCATAGGATCCAACTATAATAGCAAAGCTCGCGATACATCAAGATCGTATCACCTCAAGAACACGAGAGAGAGAGAGAGATCAAACACATAGCTACTGGTACATACCCTCAGCCCCGAGGGAGAACTACTCCCTCCTCGTCATGGAGAGCACCGGGTTGATGAAGATGGCCACCGGGGAAGGATTGCCCCCTTCGGTAGCGTGCCGGAACGGGTCTAGATTGGCTTTCGGTGGCTACGGAGGCTTCTGGCGGCGGAACTCCCGATCTAATCTCTGTTCTGGAAGTTTTAGGATATGTGGGTATATATGGGTGAAAGGAGTACGTCGGTGGACCGAAGGGGGGGCCATGAGGCAGGGGGCACGCCCCAGGGGGGTGGGCGCGCCCCCTACCCTCGTGAGCTCCTCCTTCATCTTCTGACGTAGGGTCCAAGTCTATCCGGTAGGTTTCCTTCCAAAAATAACTTCTCCAGTTGATTTCGTTCCGTTTCGACTCCATTTGATATTCCTTTTCTTCGAAACACTGAAATAGGCATAAAAGAGCAAATCTAGGCTGGGCCTCCGGTTAATAGGTTAGTCCAAAAAATAATATAAAAGTGGAAAATAAAGCCTGATATTGCCCAAAACAATAGATAATATAGCATGGAGCAATCAAAAATTATAGATACGTTGGAGACGTATCAAGAATCCCCAAGCTTAATTCCTGCTCGTCCTCGAGTAGGTAAATGATAAAATGATAATTTTTGATGTGGAATGCTAGTTAGCATAATTGCAATGTAATTCTTCTTAATTGTGGTATGAATATTCAGATCTGAAAGATTCAAGATAAAAGTTCATATTGACATAAAAATGATAATACTTTAAGCATACTAACTGAGCAATTATGTCTTCTCAAAATAACATGGCCAAAGAAAGTTCATCCCTACAAAATCATATAGTTTAGTCATGCTCCATTTTCGTCACACAAGAATGCTCTCATCATGCACAACCCCAATGACAAGCCAAGCAATTGTTTCATACTTTAGTAATCTCAAACCTATAAACTTTCACGCAATACATGAGCGCGAGCCATGGATATAGCACTATGGGTGAAATAGAATAATGAGGAGGTTATGTGGAGAAGACAAAAAGGAGAAAGTCTCACACCAATGAGGCTAATCAATGATCTATGGAGATGCCCATCGATTGATGTTGATGCAAGGAGTAGGGATTGCCATGCAACGGATGCACTAGAGCTATAAATGCATGAAAGCTCAACAAAGGAAACTAGTGGGTGTGCATCCAACTTGCTTGCTCACGGAGACCTAGGGCACTTGAGGAGGCCCATTGTTGGAATATACAAGCCAAGTTCTATAATGAAAAATTCCCACTAGTATATGAAAGTGACAACATATGAGACTCTCTATATGAAGAACATGGTGCTACTTTGAAGCACAATATATGAGACTTGCTATATCATGGTGCCACTTTGAAGCACAAGTGTGGGAAAAAAGGATAGTAGCATTGCCCCTTTTATTTTCTTTTTTTATTTTTATTTTTTGGCCTTCTCTTTTTTTCATGGCCTTTCTATTTTTTCGGCCTTCTCTTTTTTTATGGCCTTTCTCTTTTTTTTCTTTTTTTTGGGACAATGATCTATTGAATGATGATCATCACACTTCTATTTATTTACAACTCAATGATTACAACTCGATACTAGAACAAAGTATGACTCTATATGGATGCCTCCGGCGGTGTACCGGGATATGCAATGAATCAAGAGTGACAAGTATGAAAAAAATATGAACGGTGGCTTTGCCACGAATACTATGTCAACTACATGATCATGGTAAGCAATATGACAATGATGAATGTGTCATGATAAACTGGATGGTGGAAAGTTGGATGGCAATATATCTCGGAATGGCTATGGAAATGCCATAATAGGTAGGTATGGTGGCTGTTTTGAGGAAGATATAAGGAGGTTTATGTGTGAAAGAGCGTATCATATCACGGGGTTTGGATGCACCGGCGAAGTTTGCGCCAACTCTCGATGTGAGAAAGGGCAATGCATGGTATCGAAGAGGCTAGCAAGGATGGAAGGGTGAGAGTGCGTATAATCCATGGACTCAACATTAGTCATAAAGAACTCACATACTTATTGCAAAAATCTACAAGTCATCAAAAACATCGGTACTACGCGCATGCTCCTAGGGGGATAGATTGGTAGGAAAAGACCATCGCTCGTCCCCGACCGCCACTCATAAGGAAGACAATCAAATAACACCTCATGTTTCAAATTTGTTACATAACGTTTACCATATGTGCATGCTACGGGACTTGCAAACTTCAACACAAGCATTTCTCAATTTCACAACTACTCATCTAGCACGACTTTGATATCACCATCTCCATATCTCAAAACAATTATCAAGTATCAAACTTCTCATAGTATTCAACACACTCATAGGAGAATTTTATTATTCTTGAATACCTAGCATATTAGGATTTTAAGAAAATTACCATGCTATTTAAGACTCTCAAAATAATCTAAGTGAAGCATGAGAGTTCATCTATTTCTTCAAAATAAAACTACCACCATGCTCTAAAATATTTAAGTGAAGAACTAGAGCAAATGACAAACTACTCCGAAAGATATAAGTGAAGATCAATGAGTAGTTGAATAATTATGCAACTATGTGAAGACTCTCTAACATTTAATAATTTCAGATCTTGGTATTTTATTCAAACAGCAAGCAAAGCAAAATAAAATGACATTCTAAGAATGGCAAACATCATGTGAAGAAGCAAAAACTTAGGATCAACCGATACTAACCGATAGTTGTTGAAGAAGAAAGGTGGGATGCCAACCGGGGCATCCCCAAGCTTAGATGCTTGAGACTTATTGAAATATTATCTTGGGATGCCTTGGGCATCCCCAATCTTGATCTTTTGTGTCTCCTTAATTCCTCTCATATCACGGTCTCCCTAAATCTCAAAAGCTTCATCCACACAAAACTCAACAAGGACTCGTGAGATAAGTTAGTATAAACCATTGCCAAAAACCTTATCATACTCTACTGTACCAAATCACTAAAATTATTATTCAACATTTCATACTAAATGCCTCTGCATATTTAATAGTCCTATCCTCAAATAGAATCATTAAAGAAGCAAACATATGCAAACATAACAGCAATCTGCCTAAACAGGATAGTCTGTAAAGAATGCTGCAACATCCATACTTCCCTAGCTCCAAAAATTATGAAAGAAAATTCCCACTGTATTAAATTTATCAGAGCTTAATATGCAAAAGGTTTCAACATTTTATCACATTCTGACTTTTCTTGGGAATTATTGCAACAACGGTAAACTTTCTGTTTTCAAACAGCAACATGTGGACTTCTAAAATAGGCATAGTAAAGACTATCAATGCCAATTTTATTGAAATAAAAGATGCAAAACATTGTTCTAAATAACAGCAAGCAAATCCTAGAAAAATAAATTGACGCTCCAAGCAAAACACATATCATGTGGTAAATAAAAATATAGCTCCAAGTAAAGTTACCGATGAACGAAGACGAAAGAGGGGATGCCATCCGGGGCATCCCCAATCTTAGGCTCTTGGCTATCCTTGAATATTACCTTGGGGTGCCTTGGTAATCCCCAATCTTAGGCTCTTGCCACTCCTTATTCCATAGTCCATCGAATCTTTACCCAAAACTTGAAAACTTCACAACACAAAACTTAACAAAAAACTCGTAAGCTCCGTTAGTATAAGAAAGTAAATCACCACTTCAAGGTACTGTAATGAACTCATTCATTATTTATATTGGTGTTAAACATACTGTATTCCAACTTCTCTATGGTTTATAAACTATTTTACTAGCCATAGATTCATCAAAATAAGTAAACAACACACGAAAAACAGAATCTGTCAAAAACAGAACAGTCTGTAGTAATCTGTAGCTAGCGCAAGATCTGGAACTCCAAAAATTATAAAATAAATTTCTGGACGTGAGGAATTTATCTATTAATCGTCTTAAAAAAGAATTAACTAAATATCACTCTCCAAATAAAAATGGCAGCAATTCTCGTGAGCGCTAAAGTTTTTGTTTTTTACAGCATGATCAACAAGACTTTCCCCAAGTCTTCCCAAAGGTTCTACTTGGCACAAACACTAATTAAAAGCATAAAACCACATATAAACAGAGTCTAGATGAATTATTTATTACTAAACAGGAACAAAAATCAAGGAACTAAAATAAAATTGGGTTGCCTCCCAACAAGCGCTATCGTTTAACGCCCCTAGCTAGGCATGATGATTTCAATGATGCTCACATAAAGGATAGGAATTGGAACATAAAGAGAGCATCATGAAGAATATGACTAGCACATTTAAGCCTAACCCACTTCCTATGCATAGGGATTTTGTGAGCAAACAACTTGTGGGAACAATAATCAACTAGCATAGGAGAGCAAAACAAGCATAACTTCAAAACTTTAAGCACATAGAGAGGAAACTTGATATTATTGCAATTCCTACAAGCATATATTCCTCCCTCATAATAATTTTCAGTAGCATCATGAATGAATTCAAAAATATAACCAACACCTAAATCATTCTTTTCATGATCTTCAAGCATAGAAAATTTACTACTCTCCACATAAGCAAAATTCTTTTCATGAATAGTGGGAGCAAACTCAACAAAATAACTATCATGTGATTGAAAATTAAGATCAAGATGACAAAGTTCATTGTTATTATTATTCTTTAAAGCATACGTGTCATCACAATAATCATCATATATAGGAGGCATGCTTTCATCATAATAAATTTGCTCATCAAAACTTGGGGGACAAAAAATATCATCTTCATCAAACATAGCTTCCCTAAGCTTGTGGCTTTGCATATCATTAGCATCATGGATATTCAAATAATTCATACTAACAACATTGCAATCATTCCCATCATTAAAATCTTTAGTGCCAAACATTTTATAGATTTCTTCTTCTAGCACTTGAGCACAATTATCCTTTCCATCATACTCACGAAAGATATTAAAAAGGTGAAGCGTATGAGACAAACTTAATTCCATTTTTTTGTAATTTTCTTTTATAAACTAAACTAGTGATAAAACAAGAAACTAAAAGACTCGATTGCAAGATCTAAAGATATACCTTCAAGCGCTAACCTCCCCAGTAACGGCGCCAGAAAAGAGCTTGATGTCTACTACACAACCTTCTTCTTGTAGACGTTGTTGGGCCTCCAAGTGTAGAGGTTTGTAGTACAGTAGCAAATTTCCCTCAAGTGGATGACCTAAGGTTTATCAATCCGTAGGAGGCGTAGGATGAAGATGGTCTCTCTCAAACAACCCTGCAACCAAATAACAAAGAGTCTCTTGTGTCCCCAACACACCAAATACAATGGTAAATTGTATAGGTGCACTAGTTCGGAGAAGAGATGATGATACAAGTGGTATATGGATAGTAGATAATGGTATTTGTAATCTGAAAATATAAAAACAGCAAGGTAACGAATGATAAAAGCAAGCGTAAATGGTATTGCAGTGCGTTGAAACAAGGCCTAGTGTTCATACTTTCACTAGTGCAAGTCCTCTCAACAATAATAACATAATTGGATCACATAACTATCCCTCAACATGCAACAAAGAGTCACTCCAAAGTCACTAATACCGGAGAACGAACGAAGAGATTATGGTAGGGTACGAAACCACCTCAAAGCTATTCTTTCCAATCAATCCGTTGGGCTATTCCTATAAGTGTCACAAACAGCCCTAGAGTCCGTACTAGAATAACACCTTAAGACACAAATCAACCAAAACCCAAATGTCACCTAGATACTCCAATGTCACCTCAAGTATCCGTGGGTATGATTATACGATATGCGTCACACAATCTCAGATTCATCTATTCAACCAACACAAAGGACCTCAAAGAGTGCCCCAAAGTTTCTACCGGAGAATCACGACGAAAACGTGTGCCAACCCCTATGCATAGGTTCATGGGCAGAACCCGCAAGTTGATCACCAAAACATACATCAAGTGAATCACATGGTATCCCATTGTCACCACAGATACGCATGGCAAGACATACATCAAGTGTTCTCAAATCTTTAAAGACTCAATCCGATAAGATTACTTCAAAGGGGAACCTCAATTCAAGAGAGTAGATGTCACACCCTAGCTGGTTCATGCATTAGAGTGTTGCATCATGTCTACTTTTACAGAAACTTGAAATGGGGATGACAGAACCCCCAGCACCCCCTGGAAACAACTAGGGTTTACTAAAATTATTTTCAATGAACCCAAAATTCCCTTCACAAAATGTTCATCATTTCTGGATTGGGTTAAAACCCCTGGAAAAAATGGTGTACTCTTTTCTAGGACATTCTGGATTCTTTGAATTAAATCATAAGTATTTGAATTTGGGCATTTAAATGCTATAAAATATTTTAAATGCCCAAATAATTCTGGATTTAAGTGAGGGCTGTTAGGAATAATCCCAACAGAGCCCACAATTATTTTCAGGATTTTAGTAAGTGCCTAAGTATTTTTAATAAAGCCCTAAAGTTACAGAAAAATAGAAAAAGAAAACCAACAGGAAAAGAGAGAAAGAGAAAGCTTACCTGGCGCCCACCCAGCAGGCCCACCTGCCGGCCCAGCCCAACCAACGCTCCAGCGAGCTGCTTGGCTTGGCCAGGCAGGCAAGCAGCTACTCGACGGAGAGCACAGCATGCGCGCCACGCAGCTGCCCGCCGCCTCGCCGCTCCCCTCGTCGAGCTGTCGACGTGGGACGACCCCCCTCTCTCTCCCCGGCCTTGCGGACATTCGCTCTTCCCTCTGGTTCCTCTCTCTCGCCCTCCCCGACGTCGCCCGAGATGTCACCGTCGCCGCCGCTCGCCGCAGCCATGTCCAACGCCGTCCCCGCACCCTCTCACCGTGTCCGGACAGTTCGCCGTCGTCGACTACGTCGACTAGCCAAGCCGCCCGACGCCGGAGCCCCTGCATCGTCCCCACCGCCGTCGTCTTCAACCTCGGGCCGCCGAGATCCCCGTCGCCGTTCTGACCGCACCGAGCCTTCCCCGAGCACGCTGACCTTCTCTGCAGCTTCCCAGTGAGCTACTGCTCCTCCCCCTTCTCTCCGCTTCGTCGCTAGAGCACTGTAGCCGCCGTGCCTTTTCCATCCGAACGCACCGCCGCCAGACCACGTCGCCGGTGATGCTCCGGTGACCTTTTGGTCACGGGCTTGTGCCCGTCACACTCACTGCATCGCGTAGATGTTGTAGGTGCAAGCGCCACGCCGCCTAGGCCACTGCAGCCACGCGCATGAGCTGACCCGAGCTTCGGCCTCCGCCAAGCTCGTCCCCGGCGATGCTTCGGCCACTCCCCGGCAAAGCCATCACCACGGCTGGATGCGGGCGAGCACCAGCTGCCCATAGCTGCTCTCCGCACAGCAAATGATGCCCTTTGGGCAAATCCCGCAGCGCGCCGCCGCGTCTGGCCTCGCCGGCGGCTAAACGCCGGCAGGCTTTGACCCGCTGACGGGCAAGTTGACCACGCCTAACCCATTTGGGCCCAGGTTGACTCCCCCCTGAGCCTATGACAGGTGGGGCCGGCCTGTTAATTAGTTTAGGATTAGTGCTAACTAATTATAATTAGTTTAGGTCATTGACATGTGGGCCCAGGCCCCACTGACAGTTAGTTAGTATTAACTTAATCCTGTTAGTTAGCAGAGACACTGACAGACGGGGCCCACCAGTCAGGTTTGACTGGCCCTGGTGCCTTTGACTCGCTGACATCATAGTGACGCAGTGCTAACGCAATTATTCATTTTTCGGATTTATTTTAATATAGGAAATTCCATAAAATAGCCAAAACTTCTAAAAATCATAGAAAATCAACCATAGCTCCAAATCAAACAAATTATATATGAAAAATGATCGGAAAAATTCAATCTATCCATATATAATGGTCTCATGCATGAAAAACCACTTTAACCTTGTTGTTTAGGTGAAAAAAGCTAACACACTTATTATGCATAAGAACTTTAACTTCCATTTGAATCTTTGGTTCAAATGGACCCATTTCAACTTGTTTCACATTGCATTAGGCAGGATACATCATTTTGCCATGTCATAGCATGCATCATATTGCTACATATTGTCATGTGTTGATTATGTTATGTGTGTCCTTCGTGGTAGGTTCTGCCTCCAAGGATATCTCCGAGTATCCAACTGAAGGGCAGTACCCTACTACCACTCCATCAGGCAAGCAGCCCCATTGATCATATCGATACAATCCCGTGTTCTCGCCTCTGCTCTCATTTACTGCCTTAAGACAACAATGTTTCAAACTGCTGTGTGCTGCGGTAGTTGAACCCTTATCCTCTGCATGACCTGTCATTGCCATAGTAACTAGATGAAACCCACTAGCATGTGTAGGAGTTGATTGAGCCATGCTTGTGTTTCCAACCCTGCTATGCCTGCTATGCTTAGAGTTGTGCCAGGTCTGGTTCATCTGGGTGATGGGCTAGAGTGAAATGATTATGTCGGTAATGTGAGTGATGTGTTGAACATGATTTGGTAAAGGTATCGATGAGAGGCCATGTAGGAGTACATGGTGGGTTGTTTCATTGAGGTCGTCCCTAAGAACTGAGATCTGTATGTGTGATTTTAAGAATCAGCTACTACCATGCATTGGGATCCTTAATTGACCCTCTCGGTTTCTTAATCACCCTAGTACTCTGTCTAGGAGTTGCAAATAGTTTCTGGTGTTTGTAGGTTATGTGTTGGCGGCCGTGCGTAGCGCTGACCCTAGGGGTGGGCTATGATGCGATAGATACACCGTGGCACGGTGTACCGAGTCGCCCGTTTGGTGTCTCGGGAACCCTGTTCACATCGTTCGGGGCCGTATGTGGAAACCTCGGCCAGACTCCCTGCGGATGGAACCTGGATAGGCGATAAACCTGACTAGAGACTTGAGTGTTTAGGTAGGCCATGGCCGACACCCTCGTTGGGCTTCCGCTTGAAGGTTGCCGAGTACATGTCGTGTAAACGACGGTAGGTGGTGAGAGCGTGTATGAAGGAGTACACCCCTGCAGGGTTAACATCATCTATTCGAATAGCCGCGTCCGCGGTAAAGGACTACTTGGTTGCCTATACAGTTCATAGACAAGTTAATGGTTACTACTAAAAGACTCAAGATAAGTGTGAGTACCGAGGATGGCCCTCTCATAGGATGACGAGGGAGGATCCCCGGTGGAGTATTGTGTTGGTGATTACTGGACTCGTGTGCGAAAACTATTTTACTAGTGGTGTCCCGTAGGATAGCTTAGCCAAGAGTCAAAGCTGGCTTGCTGCAATAACTCCACCACCTTCTTGAGAATGAGCATGTATAGTAGGTTCTGATGTAAGACTTGCTGAGTATCTTTGTACTCATGTTTGCTTAATTACTATTTTCAGATGACAACACTGCCCCCTCCGATCGGTTTTATGTAGATCTCGACATCGATGAGTGACTTGCCACCCAGGTGGTGATCCTGGCCATGGAGGGCCCTATGTAGATAGACAGGCTTCGAGAAGCCTTCTTTCTTTCTAGTGTCTGTACTTAGACTATTTGCTTCCGCATGTGCTTGTATGTTTGTATGACTTGAGTGTCGGGTCATGTGACCCCTACCTGTATGAAGTTGTTATGTATGGCTCTCTAGAGCCTTTAAATAAAGTACTTGACTTGTAGAGTTTTGTTGTGATGCCATGTTGTATTTGCACATATCGAGCATATTGTGTGTATGATTGAAATGCTTGGTATGTGTGGGATCGGACAATCTAGTTGTTTATCCTTGGCAGCCTTTCTTATGGGGAAATGTAGTCTAGTGTTCCTCGAGACATAGTAGTCCGCTACAGCCCGGTTCACCGGAGTCCTGCTAGCCCAGCACTACTGCTCAAGACACTTGACTGACCGGCATGTGTTTCACTTCGTTCCTATGTTTGTCCCTTCGGGAAAATGTCACGGGCGACATCCGGATTCCTGTTAGCCCAGTGCTACAGCCCGGATTCACTCGCTGATGACCGACATGCTCGATGTGATTCATGTATATCTGTCTCCATAGGTCTGTGCCGCTTTGGGTTCACGACTAGACATGTCCGCCCAGGTTCTCCGTCATATGGATGCTAGCGACACTATCATATACGTGAGCCAAAAGGCGCAAACGGTCCCGGGCCATGGTAAGGCGACACCCGTGGGGATACCATGCGTGAGGCCGCAATGTGATATGAGGTGTTACCGGCTAGATCGATGTGACTTGGAATTGGGGTCCTGACAGCGTTAGCATCAGAGCCGGACTGCCTGTAGGTTCGTTGAGCCAAACTGGTCGATGTCGAGTCTAGAAATGCTTTAGTTATATGTAGGGGAATTGATTGTGGGAGGGAACGTAAGGCTCTTTTACTCCTTTACCTTATGCCCTCTGATCTGTGTCATTCTCTTCTCTTTCTACATGGGTTAAGGACTAGGCTCTCTTCTTCTGTCAGGTTCACGTGTTACTAATCCATAGTAGCTTATAGGATTGTTGTTACAAGCCTCGGTACAGTTTCTACTACTTTTAGTATGTTGCCAGTTGAATCAGAACCCTGATATGATGTTGTTGAGTGGTATTGCAAACTATTGTGGATGTCTCAAATCTTTTTCTAAGCGTTTACAGCTGTTATGCTGTCCAATTTTCCCTAAAAATTCTAATGTCTTTGCATTGTGGTTGTGCTTTCAGATGGCCACTCGTTCTCAAAACCAAGTGGTTCGCCTGACCCGGTGCCTCGATGTGCTCGGTCATACTGCTATGTTAGTCCGGGTAATGATCAAGACGGGTTACCGTTGGTATCCCGAATACACTGTCGAAGAGCAATTCCGAGACTTTAATCAAAGCCAATATTTCTGCACCGTCAGGATATTTCCTTCTTATCCTGGATCTACCGAGCCCATCCACTGTTCCTATGGACTTGGGGTTACTGTTGAGATGGCTGTGTAGGATGCTGCCTATTCCATGATGACCATCATGCGAGTCTGAACTGGCCTGCTTTGGAACACCAACTTCCGTTATATGCCAGCTTCACTCCCAGGAGCGCAAGGGTATCTCCAGGCTATCTATGCTGACTCCACACATGAGGACTCACTAACTCGCACCACTGCCGAGATGCTCGAGGATAAGGACCGAGAGTATCGAGCCTTGAGACTGGAGCTTTTCAACACCCGTGCTGATCATTGGGCCACTTTGACTCGGTTTGCACCTGCTGTGCAAGCTAGATGTATGGATACGAGGGATCTGTATCCTGTGAGATCGGCTCTGCCAGACATGGTGGATTAGCGTGATGTGGGAGGCATCACCCCACCCCGTGGTCCCCGCAGGCCACCGTTTGTTGGTCCAAGGCCTCATTCTAGCCCCTATGGTCCACAAGCTCCTCAGGACCGTCTGTTCCCGGATGATCACGTTGAACTTCCAGGCTATGGAGGTGACTTCTATGAGGACTACTATGGAGCTGTCTGAGTTAGTAGTAGTATCACTAGTATTGTAATAGTTGTATCTCCACTGTCCTGCGTGACTTGTGGAATATGACTTAGTGTGTAATCAATTCCGGAGGTGTAGAGAAATAATGTATAGGAGCTTGGAATGCCTCCAATGAGATGTAACGTCTTTCATCATAGTTGTACTGTAGCCTGGGCTTGTACTAAACTATGTATGGTGTGTATGACCGTTGGTATATATATGGCAGTTCTATATTACCATGTCATACGGATGAACATCTATGCACTCTGTGTTATCCATTACATTTTGCCCTTCCTTGCTAAGTTGTGCCATACTTATCTAAACCGTTGTCTTGTTTTCTCCTAGGATGGTCAACACCCGCAGCAACCCTGCTGCCCCGGAGCAGGGGGGAGCCAGTGCAGTTAGGGGTGAAAATCTGCCTCACCCGCCTTCTCTGGCCGAAGTGATGCTGGAGGCGGAAAGAAACAAGCGTGAGACTAACCGCTTGCTGGAGCGGATTGAGCAGAACACTGCACGCCATCAGCGAAATGACTTGGTGTCAATCAATGACTTCATCAAGTTGTACCCACCAAAGTTTAACCATTCCGTCGAGCCCCTCGACGCGGATGACTGGCTTCGCAGCATCACCCACAAGCTATGTTCTGCCAACGTAGCCGAAGCTGACAAGGTTACTTATGCTGCCTATCACCTCGAAGGCCCTACTAGCCTTTGGTGGGAAAACTTTGAAGCTATGCGCCCGGTCGGCCAAATCACTACTTGGGCTGAATTCAGTGAGGCTTTCCGTGAGCATCACATCCCGGAAGGTCTCATAGATCGCAAGAGGGAAGAGTTCTGCAATTTCACCCAAGGAAGACTGACTGTGGATGCATATGGTCGTGAATTTGGGAATCTGGCACGATATGCTCCTGAAGAGATATCCACCGATGCTAAGAAGAAGGCAAGGTTCCGCAAGGGACTTAACCCTGAGCTTCACCGCGATCTTCGTCTGCACGAGTGCACCTCCTTTCAGAAGTTGGTCAATAAAGCCATCAGTGCTGAGACAGGCCAGTCTGACTATGACGCTTCACGCAAGCACTCTCGTGATTTTGGCTCTTCATCCGGCTCGGGATCTCAGAAGCGCCGGGTGTGGATTCTAAGCACGGCACTGCCACCCAGGTTCACTCCGAGGCCATCCTTTGAGGCGCCTCGCCCCAACCAGCAGTTTGCACCGCCCAAGCCCTATGGTGGCCCCGCTGCTAATGCTGCTCCACGCCCCAATGTTGTGACATGTTTCAAGTGTGGAGAGCCGGGTCACTATAGTCGAGAGTATCCCTAGAACAACAACCCCAATCAGTCTGGAAAGTCTGTTGGCCGTGGTAAGCCAGCGGGAAAGACATTCTTTCTACGCCAAGCCGGTCACCACTACACGTGGCCATGTCAACTATGGCTCAGCCGAGGAGGCTCATGAGGATCCTAACGTCGTCCTTGGTACGCTCCTTGTTAATTGCCATCCGGCATCTATTCTTTTCGATACTGGAGCATCTCATTCATTCATATCTGAGAGCTATGCTCGATTGCATAACACGACATTCTGTGACATGCCCACTTCCATGGTAATTCAAACTCCGGGTTCCAAATGGCAAACTTCTAGAGTAAGCCATGGGAACAAAATTCTTGTCGATAGACTTGTCTTCCTTGCATCCTTAATAGCTCTCAAGTCCTCGGACATAAACATAATCTTGGGTATGGACTGGATGTCAGCTCATTACGCTAAAATTGATTGTGCCACTAGAACCGTTCAACTTACTCACCCATCGGGCAAGACAGTCAATGTCTTAACTCGAGTGGCCAAGCACCAGATTTACTCCCTAAATGCCAACCCCCTTCCAGACCTTGAAGATACTCCGGTAGTCCGAGACTTTCCGGATGTCTTTCCAGAAGAACTGCCAGGTGTTCCACCTGACAGGGATGTCGAGTTTCTGATAGACCTTGTTCCAGGAATCGTTCCAATTTCTAGAAGACCCTATAAGATGGCACCCTTAGAACTAGCCGAGCTTAAGAACCAACTTGATGAGTCCTTGAAAAAGGGTTTCATCCGTCCTAGTTCCTCTCCTTGGGCTTGCCCCGTCCTCTTCGTCAAGAAGAAGGATGGAACGGATCGGATGGTTGTAGATTACCGACCTGTCAACTTGGTCACTATCAAGAACAAGTATCCGCTTCCCAGGATCAACGATTTGTATGACCAGCTTGCTGGATCCTCAGTCTTTTCCAAGATGGATTTGAGGTTGGGCTACCATCAAATCAAAATCAGAAACGAGGACATTCCCAAAACGGCCTTTGTTACTCGTTATGGCCAATACGAGTACACCGTTATGTCCTTCGATTTAACCAATGCCGCAGCCACCTTCTCTCGGTTAATGAACTCGGTCTTCATGGAGTATTTGGATAAATTCATCGTGGTATACCTCGATGACATACTCATCTACTCCAAGAATGAAGAGGAACATGCCTAACATCTAAGGCTGGTATTGACGAAACTTCGAGAGCATCGCCTTTATGCCAAATTCTCCAAGTGTGAATTTTGGTTGCCAGAAGTGACCTATCTAGGCCATGTAATCTCTGGTAAGGGTATTGCTGTCAATCCCGAGCGAGTTCAAGCTGTCCTTAATTGGACTCCACCTGAGACGGTCAAGCAAGTTCGGAGCTTCCTTGGCTTAGCGAGTTATTGCCGCCGCTTCGTCGAGAATTTCTCCAAGGTTGCTAAACCTCTAACTGAACTCCTCAAGAAAGATAAAAAGTTAGAGTGGACCCCACAGTGCGAGTTCAGCTTTCAAGAACTGAAAAGACGCTTGACATCTGCTCCCGTACTGGTACCACCAGATTTCTCCAAGGACTTTATTATCTATTGCGACGCCTTGCGACAAGGACTAGGTTGCATACTCATGCAAGATCGCCAGGTAATTGCCTATGCTTCACGGCAATTACACCCACATGAGGAAAATTATCCCACACATGATCTAGAGCTTGCAGCTATGGTCCGTGCACTTAAAACTTGGCGACATTACCTCCTCGGTAATCGTTGCGAGATCTTCACCGATCACCAAAGTTTGAAATATATCTTCACCCAACCGGATTTGAATCTCAGGCAAAGACGTTGGGTCGAGTTGATCTCGGATTACGACTTAGGAATAACTTACACCCCGGGCAAAGCCAATGTCATGGCTGATGCGCTAAGTCGTAAATCTTATTGTAACAATCTGATGTTACAACAAAGTCAACCACTTCTCCATGAGGAATTTCGTAAGCTTAATCATCACATTGTTACTCAAGGATTCCTATCCACCCTGGTGGCGAAGCCTAACCTTATGGATCAGATCATAACCGCCCAGCGGTATGATAAGGGCATATCCCGGATTAAGGAGAACATCGCTAGCGGAGTTGCTAAATGTTTTTCCATGGATGAGCGAGGTGTTGTCTTCTTCGAGAACCGCTTGGTGGTTCCCAAGAAACAACATTTACGCCAGTTGATTCCTAAGGAAGCTCATGAATCCCCTCTCACCATTCATCCCGGTAGTACCAAAATGTATCAAGACCTACGCCAGAGGTTTTGGTGGACTAGGATGAAGAGAGAAATTGCTCAATACATTGCTAGTTGCGACGTCTGTCGTCGTGTTAAAGCAGAGCACCAACGGCCTGTTGGCACCCTTCAACCTTTGGCTATTCCTGAGTGGAAATGGAATAAAATCAGTATGGATTTCATTACTGGGTTTCCCAGGACCAAGAGAGGGAATAATGCCATCTTCGTCATGATCGACCGTCTTTCCAAAGTAGCCCACTTTCTACCTGTTCGTGAGAGTATCACCGCTAGCCAGCTAGCTGATTTATACATCTCCCGAATAGTATCTCTTCATGGTGTCCCATTGGAAATTAACTCACACCATGGGAGTCTCTTCACCCCTCGATTTTGGGAAAGTTTCCAAAATGCTATGGGAACTCGTCTCTCTTTTAGCACCGCCTTCCATCCTCAATCAAGTGGTCAAGTAGAGCGAGTCAATCAAATTTTGGAAGATATGCTCCGAGCTTCTGTCATCTCATTCGGAATGGGTTGGGAGAAATGCCTTCCATTCGCGGAGTTTGCTTATAACAATAGTTATCATGCTAGCTAGGGCAAAGCTCCTTTCGAAGTTCTCTATGGATGAAAATGTCGAACGCCTCTTAACTGGTCAAAAACCAGGGAAAGACAACTCTTTGGCCCGGATATGATTCAGGAAGCAGAGGAGCAGGTTCGCATTATTCGTGAGAAATTGAAAACAGCCCAATCTCGTCAAAAGAGCCAATATGATCGTAAACATAAGCTCATGACTTATGAAGTCGGTGAGAAGGCTTACCTTCGGGTTACTCCGTTAAAGGGAACCCATCGTTTCGGTATCAAAGGCAAATTGGCTCCTCGTTACATTGGACCTTTTCGCATTCTTGCCAAACGAGGAGAAGTTGCCTACCAATTGGAACTACCTTCGCATCTTTCCAGAGTTCACGATGTCTTCCACGTTTCTCAACTCAGGCATTGCTTCGCGGATCCTATCCGTGGAGTGGACCACGAAATGCTTGATCTACAAGATAACCTCTCATATCGGGAATATCCCGTTCGTATCCTTGATCAACCGAGCGTACCACTCGACGCCATAATATCAAGTTTCTCAAGGTTCAATGGTCACACCATTCCGAGAAAGAAGCCACTTGGGAAAGGGAGGATCGTCTTCGACTCGAGTACCCCACCTTCTTCCCGGAGGATCCTAAATCTCGGGACGAGATTCTTTTGAGTGGGGGTGAGTTGTCACACCCTAGCTGGTTCATGCATTAGAGTGTTGCATCATGTCTACTTTTACAGAAACTTGAAATGGGGATGACAGAACCCACAGCACCCCCCCTGGAAACAACTAGGGTTTACTAAAATTATTTTCAATGAACCCAAAATGCCCTTCACAAAATGTTCATCATTTCTGGATTGAGTTAAAACCCCTGGCAAAAATGGTGCACTCTTTTCTAGGACATTCTGGATTCTTTGAATTAAATCATAAGTATTTGAATTTGGGCATTTAAATGCTATAAAATATTTTAAATGCCCAAATAATTCTGGATTTAAGTGAGGACTGTTAGGAATAATCCCAACAGAGCCCACAATTATTTTCAGGATTTTAGTAAGTGCCTAAGTATTTTTAATAAAGCCCTAAAGTTACAGAAAAATAGAAAAAGAATACAAACAGGAAAAGAGAGAAAGAGAAAGCTTACCTGGCACCCACCCAGCAGGCCCACCTGTCGGCCCAGCCCAGCCAACGCTCCAGCGAGCTGCTTGGCTTGGCCAGGCAGGCAAGAAGCTGCTCGACAGCGAGCACAGCATGCACGCCACGCAGCTGCCCGCCGCCTCGCCGCTCCCCTCGTCGAGTTGTCGACGTGGGACGACCCCCCTCTCTCTCCCCGACCTCGCAGACATTCGCTCTTCCCTCTGGTTCCTCTCTCTCGCCCTCCCCGACGTCGCCCGAGACGTCACCGTCGCCGCCGCTCGCCGTAGCCACGTCCAACACCGTCCCCGCACCCTCTCACCGTGTCCGGACGGTTCGCCATTGTCGACTATGTCGACTAGCCAAGCCGCACGACGCCGGAGCCCCTACATCGTCCCCGCCGCCGTCGTCTTCAACCTCGGGCCACCGAGATCCCCGTCGCCGTTCCTACCGCACCGAGCCTTCCCCGAGCACGCTGACCTTATCTGCGGCTTCCCAGTGAGCTACTGCTCCTCCCCCTTCTCTCCACTTCGTCGCTAGAGCTCTGTAGCCGCCGTGCCTTTTCCGTCTGAACGCACCGCCGCCTGACGACGTCGCCGACGATGCTCCGGTGACCTTTTGGTCACGGGCTTGTGCCCGTCACACTCACTGCATCACGTAGATGTTGTAGGTGCAAGCGCCACGCCGCCTAGGCCACTGCAGCCACGCGCATGAACTGACCCGAGCTTCGGCCTCCGCCAAGCTTGTCGCCGGCGATGCTCCGGCCACTCCCCAGCCAAGCCATCACCACGGCTAGCTGCGGGCGAGCACCAGCTGCCTGTAGCTGCTCTCCGCGCAGCAAATGATGCCCTGTGGGCAAATCCCATAGCGAGCCGCCGCGTCTGGCCTCGCCGGCGGCTAAACGCCGGCAGGCTTTGACCCGCTGACCGGCGAGTTGACCATGCCTGACCCATGTGGGCCCAGGTTGACTCCCCCCTGAGCCTATGACAGGTGGGGCTGGCCTGTTAATTAGTTTAGGATTAGTGCTAACTAATTATAATTAGTTTAGGTCATTGACATGTGGGCCCAGGCCCCACTGACCGTTAGTTAGTATTAACTTAATCATGTTAGTTAGTTGAGACACTGACAGACGGGGCCCATCAGTCAGGTTTGACTGGCCCTGGCGCCTTTGACTCGCTGACGTCAAAGTGACGCAGTGCTAATGAAATTATTCATTTTCTGGATTTATTTTAATATAGGAAATTCCATAAAATAGCCAAAACTTCTAAAAATCATAGAAAATCAACCATAGCTCCAAATCAAACAAATTATATATGAAAAATGATCAGAAAAATTCAAATCCATCTGTAATGGTTTCATGCATGACAAACCACTTTAACCTTGCTTTTTAGGTGAAACAAGCTAACACACTTATTATGCATAAGAACTTTAACTTCCATTTGAATCTTTGGTTCAAATGGACCCATTTCAACTTGTTTCACATTGCATTAGGCAGGACACATCATTTTGCCATGTCATAGCATGCATCATATTGCTGCATATTGTCATGTGTTGATTATGTTATGTGTGTCCTTCATGGTAGGTTCTGCCTCCGAGGATATCTCCGAGTATCCAACTGAAGGGCAGTACCCTACTACCACTCCATCAGGCAAGCAGCCCCATTGATCATATCGATACAATCCCATGTTCTCGCCTCTGCTCTCATTTACTGCATTAAGACAACAACGTTTCAAACTGTTGTGTGCTGCGGTAGTTGAACCCTTATCCTCTGCATGACCTGTCATTGCCACTGTAACTAGATGAAACCTACTAGCATGTGTAGGAGTTGATTGAGCCATGCTTGTGTTTCCTACCCTGCTATGCCTGCTATGCTTAGAGTTGTGTCAGGTCTGGTTCATCTGGGTGATGGGCCAGAGTGAAATGATTATGTCGGAAATGTGAGTGATGTGTTGAACATGATTTGGTAAAGGTATCGATGAGAGGCCATGTAGGAGTACATGGTGGGTTGTTTCATTGAGGCCGTCCCTAAGAACTGAGATCTGTATGTGTGATTTTAAGAATCAGCTACTACCATGCATTGGGATCCTTAATTGACCCTCTCGGTTTCTTAATAACCCTAGTACTCTGTCCAGGAGTTGCAAATAGTTTCTGGTGTTTGTAGGTTATGTGTTGGCGGCCGTGCGTAGCGCTGACCCTAGGGGTGGGCTATGATGCGATAGATACACCGTGGCACGGTGTACCGAGTCGCCCGTTTGGTGTCTCGGGAACCCTGTTCACATCGTTCGGGGCCGTATGTGGAAACCTCGGCCAGACTCCCTGCGGATGGAACCTGGATAGGCGATAAACCTGACTAGAGACTTGAGTGTTTAGGTAGGCCATGGCCGACACCCTCGTTGGGCTTCCGCTTGAAGGTTGCCGAGTACATGTCGTGTAAACGACGGTAGGTGGTGAGAGCGTGTATGAAGGAGTACACCCCTGCAGGGTTAACATCATCTATTCGAATAGCCGCATCTGCGGTAAAGGACTACTTGGTTGCCTATACAGTTCATAGACAAGTTAATGGTTACTACTAAAAGACTCAAGATAAGTGTGAGTACCGAGGATGACCCTCTCGTAGGATGACGAGGCAGGATCCCCGGTGGAGTATTGTGTTGGTGATTAGTGGACTCGTGTGCGAAAACTATTTTACTAGTGGTGTCCCATAGGATAGCTTAGCCAAGAGTCAAAGCTGGCTTGCTGCAATAACTCCACCACCTTCTTGAGAATGAGCATGTATAGTAGGTTCTGATGTAAGACTTGCTGAGTATCTTTGTACTCATGTTTGCTTAATTACTGTTTTCAGACGACAACACCGCCCCCTCCGATGGGTTTTATGTAGATCTCGACGTCGATGAGTGACTTGCCACCCAGGTGGTGATCCTGGCCATGGAGGGCCCTATGTAGATAGACAGGCTTCGAGAAGCCTTCTTTCTTTCTAGTGTCTGTAGTCAGACTATTTGCTTCCGCATGTGCTTGTATGTTTGTATGACTTGAGTGTCGGGTCATGTGACCCCTACCTGTATGAACTTGTTATGTATGGCTCTCTAGAGCCTTTAAATAAAGTACTTGACTTGTAGAGTTTTGTTGTGATGCCATGTTGTATTTGCACATATCGAGCATATTGTGTGTATGATTGAAATGCTTGGTATGTGTGGGATCGGACAATCTAGTTGTTTATCCTTGGCAGCCTTTCTTATGGGGAAATGTAGTCTAGTGTTCCTCGAGACATAGTAGTCCGCTACAGCCCGGTTCACCGGAGTCCTGCTAGCCCAGCACTACTGCTCAAGACACTTGACTGACCGGCATGTGTTTCACTTCGTTCCTATGTTTGTCCCTTCGGGAAAATGTCACGGGCGACATCCGGATTCCTGTTAGCCCAGTGCTACAGCCCGGATTCACTCGCTGATGACCGACATGCTCGATGTGATTCATGTATGCCCGTCTCCATAGGTCTGTGCCGCTTTGGGTTCACGACTAGCCATGTCGGCCCGGGTTCTCCATCATATGGATGCTAGCGACACTATCATATATGTGAACCAAAAGGCGCAAACGGTCCCGGGCCATGGTAAGCCGACACCCGTGGGGATACCGTGCGTGAGGCCGCAATGTGATATGAGGTGTTACCGGCTAGATCGGTGTGACCTGGAATCGGGGTCCTGACAGCAGAGGGGGGAGAAAACATCATAGGATCCAACTATAATAGCAAAGCTCGCGATACATCAAGATCATATCACCTCAAGAACACGAGAGGGAGAGATCAAACACATAGCTACTGGTACATACCCTCCGCCCCGAGGGAGAACTACTCCCTCCTTGTCATGGAGAGCACCGGGATGATGAAGATGGCCACCGGGGAAGGATTTCCCCCTCCGGCAAGGTGTCGGAACGGGTCTAGATTGGCTTTTGGTGGCTACGGAGGCTTCTGGCGGCGAAACTCCTGATCCAATCTCTGTTCTAGAAGTTTTAGGATACGTGGGTATATATGGGTGAAAGGAGTACGTCGGTGGACCGAAGGGGGGGCCACGAGGCAGGGGGCGTGCCCCAGGGGGGTGGGCGCACCCCCTACCCTCGTGAGATCCTCCTTCATCTTCTGACGTAGGGTCCAAGTCTATCCGGTAGGTTTCCTTCCAAAAATAACTTCTCTAGTTGATTTCGTTCCGTTTCGACTCCATTTGATATTCCTTTTCTTCGAAACACTGAAATAGGCATAAAACAGCAAATCTTGGTTGGGCCTCCGGTTAATAGGTTAGTCCAAAAAATAATATAAAAGTGGAAAATAAAGCCCAATATTGCCCAAAACAGTAGATAATATAGCATGGAGCAATAAAAAATTATAGATACGTTGGAGACGTATCAGTTCTTCTACTAGATATTACAGGACAAACATATATGCTTTTTTATGAAGTCCAGAAAAAAAATACCTAGGTCGATGTCTAAAGCTATGGCAAGATATTTGGACGAGCAGATCTAAGTAACAAAATATATGTAAAGCTAATTCAGCAAACAGATTTGAGTGCCAAATTATGGCAGGCTGTTTCAGCAGTCAATGTGGCCGAGCACACAGCCATCGAACTATCGAAGGCCATCGTAGCAACAAAGATCGAGTATAAAACGGTGTAGAGCTATTTCAGCTAACGGATTGGCTACTAGACCATGGCAATCTACGTCACAATAAATATATGGCAGGATATTTTAGCAACTAATCGGCCTTGGCATGCCATCTCAGCTAAGCAGATTGAGTGCGGAACAGGGCAAGGAAGCTTCTTAAGCAGAGCATATTGACAGTAAACTACTTCAGCAAACAGTGAGATTAACAGCGTCTATCAGCTAACATTCAGCGCTACACCGACATGAACGGGGCCTCAGTCTAGAATGCGCGTACCATGGGAGAAGCTGACCGTCGTGCGTCTCCACACGAACATCGCCAGCGGTGGCGGCGCTGACTCCCGTGCGCCTCCACAAGAACGTAGCCAGAGGTGGCGGCGCGGCTAGAGGACGGCGGTCTACGAGAGCGTACCGTGGGATAGAGAGGATCGCCGAACCGCGGCGCCGACGTATCGGCGAGGCGGGGAGGGCGTCTTTGGCGAAGCGAATGGAGTGGAGGGGGACAGGGGGAGGGGGGTTTGGGGAATATTATTGGCTAGTTGGCCGAAGGGCGGTTGAATCGGATTTGGGGGGAATTTTTTGGTGTGGGGGGGAGGATTTTTGCGCAGTGGGCGGGGGGAGTTTGGCGCATGGTCGGTTTCTCCAAGTGTAGTGCCACGTGTCAGTGAAGAGGCAAGCCGAAGCGCGTTCCGTTTGCGTGAGCCGTGTGCAGGACCGAACATGTGTGGGGTGCAATGCGACCGCGACAGGAGTGCTATGAGTGTACCGCATTTTTTCCTTCTAAACTAGGTACTTCGCCCCCTAAAAAAAGTCTGTTGCTTCGCGCGATCCATCGATACTACTACTAGTAATCCGGTAATCCCGACTAAAACGGCGCGGCCGGGTCTTTTCCCGCGCGATATGCTGGGAGGTTGGCTTAGTTGGGTTTTTTAGGACGAGTAATGCTACACCTACATAATCCCAGTTACGTAATTAACGCAATGTGAAATGTGTGAGCTGTTGATTGTAGATTGGGGGACGGAGGGGCCCACCACCATGAAAATCAGGGGAGGAGAGAGAGAGGCAATTTACGTTAACACTTTCGTAGGTTCCCGTAGATGTAGAAAGATGTGTCCGATCCTGCAATATAGGCCGTCCGATCTATATCTAACGGATAGGAAGGAAACTATGACAATTTACCCGCACTCCTCTCCACATTTGCAGATAAGGCTTTCCCTCGTTCATCCTTTTCTCCCACGAGATCTTGATCTTCCGTGCAACGCACGGGCATCTTGCTAATACTCCTACAATATGTATATTATTGTGAAATTTCATATACACCGGCCGAGATTAATGCAAACACGGTAGATTTTCATTACTTTTTGAACTTTTATAGGACAAAAAAATAAAAGAAACCCGACCCTAAACCTATTCTACGGCGGCGACCGACGTCCTCCATCTGTGATCTCCATGTACGGGGGCGGGGTTCAAGACCCGTGAAGTGAAGGTGCGGTCTCCAGCGAGGAAAAGTAGAACACGGGATACGGACCGGCCAGTTGGCACACCATGCCCTGCCGCCTCCCATGCCCTACTCATCCTCGGAGGAGTCCTGACCTCGGTGGTGTCGAACGTTGGACGGCGGCAAGTAGGACGCGTGGCTGACGGTGCTCCCGTCATCGGCCGCCAGCGTGGCCAACGCTTGTGCGGCGACTTGAGCAAGGGCGGCGACCTCGAGCTCCATCCCCGAAGACAAGCTCTCCCGCAGAGCGTTCGTGCTTGCGGCCATGGCGGATGTGGTTCCAGGTAGGAGGACGATGCGCTATGTTGTGGAGGTTAGCTGGGTGTTGCCACTTTAAGTAGCGCATTCCGGTGAGGCCAAGCGTCCGGGTGCGTCATTAAGTCGCCAGAGTTGGTTCCGCGGGCACCGAGCCTCTTAATGATGACATATGAACGGACGGCATGAATGCGGGCAGCTGGCGCCGGCTGGGAACGCACTGTGCGACGGCGCGAGGGATGAGGGTTTTGGTGTGCCAGGGTAGTCAGCTGCGGTCGTGGCAACGTTGGAGATGCCCTTTGCTCACATGTGATCCCCGCATGTCATTGGAAAAGCAAGACGACCCGGCATGGTCTCAGGTCCAGAGGATGCAGTTGGCCGCACTACACGACTCTCCGGACACGTCGCAGTGCCCCGTGCATCCTCGATGAGCCGGGTGTTGGGGTGTGTTTGGATTGTGGCCAAAGTGCACCTTGCCAAAATTTTGGTCATGACCAAAAGATTGGTCTTTGTTTGGATGGTTGCCATTTTTTTGGCATGCCAATGAACTCTAGCCAACTCTAGTTCATTTTTCTTGCCAATGTCGGCCAAATCATGGGCAACCAATACCTCAACCAAAATTTTGGTCATGACCCAAAGATTGGTCTTTGTTTGGACGGTTGCCATTTCTTTGGCATGCCAATGAACTCTAGCCAACTCAAGTTCATTTTTCTTGCCAATGTCGGCCAAATCATGGGCAACCAATACCTCATCCAAAATTTTGGCTACCCAATGCTTTGATGGGGCAACCTTGGGCACAAACCAAACATACCGTTGGTCGTGCCACAGCACTAACGCCACCCTTGGCAAACTGAAACTGACTGTGTCTAGCGACGATATGAGCGTGTCTCTCACCGCGGTCGCCGTGTCCAGAGGCGGTGCTGGAGCTGCGCCCCGTTGTTGGCCCCAACAACCCACATGAACGGTTGTCGGTGGCGAGGAGGTCGTGGGCCAGCTCCTCCATTGGACTAGTCTGCGCTACATCGTCCCGACGGGTGTGCCCCACATGTCTGTTTCCCTGTTTTCCCGGCCATATTCGAGCGTCAGTGCTCCGAGTTGCGCATTAGGCCTTTCACTATGTAGGCCAAGCGAGACAACTTATTGTTTATTTGAGCCGTTCAAGTATAATCATGTGGCGTTTGCTTATTTCTCATTCCTCTCCAACCCTCTTCTCCATCGATCATGTCGCCCTCCAGTCGAGTCCATCCTCCTGCATGCCTCATTTGAACATTCCGCCGAGTATCATTCGCATGTACCCATCCTAGTCCTCTTTCAATAGATCTCCGGACCCCGAGATGAAATCGAGAGGGAACGAGTGGGGGCACGTGACACCTAAGGCGGATTCAAAATTTTGAACCGGTGATCATAGCATCCGCAAATCATATATAAAGGGTATTCAATGTTTGTTTCGTTTTTGAACGTACAATATACTCCCTTCTATCCTTTCTAGTTTACATATAAGTTTTATGTGTAGTCAAAGTATATCTACTTTGATCAAAAAGGTATCAACATTCAACAACGCCAATCAATATTTTTAGATTCGTACGTACTCCTAGATTTGTACTCGAGATGGTTTCCAATTTGACTATTGACAAGATTAATAGTACATGAGATGTATAATGTGAAAATTATATCATTGGAAACTCCTTTCACATACGAATTTGACTGTATGCTTTGTGTAAGTTGCATGTCATATATTATTACTCTAACATTTGGTCAAAGTTAGCCTCGAAAAACGCATTAGACCATGTATGCTTTGTGTAAGTTGCATGTCATATAGGAGTATTATTACTCTAACATTTGTGTAAGTTGCATGCCATATATTATTACTCTAACATTTGGTCAAAGTAGTATAGTGGAAGTGGATCCTTTGACGTAGGTATCCCTGCCTTACCCTCCCTTTCGGTCACTTACTGGCGGACCCCATGCTTGCTAGGCCCCGCATGTCAGTTACTCAATGGGTTCGGCCACGTCAGGGGATCCTCATCCATAGTATACTCCCTCTATTTTTATTTACTCCGCATAAAACGGAGGGAGTGGTGGTATAATAAATGACGCGGGCGGGGGAGGGGGAGGGACGTCGGTTTGCTCTCAACTGCGGTCCCACAAGCAAGCGAAAACGCAAGATGAAGCGTGTTCCATTCGGTGAGCGACGTGGAGGGTCCAGCGTGCCGGGCTGCAACGCAAACGCGACAAGAGCGATGTACAGTGAAAACCGATTGACCGATCGTCACCGGAACCACTATTCACACCAGAACCTTCGCTGCTCGGCCTAAGCCAGCCACTGCCCTAAAACCACACCAAATCTCCAGCCCATTCCCCCACCTTTCGATCCCCTAGCCCGCATCAAGCGTCCCCTAGTTCGTCGGAAAGCCATGGTGCGCCGCAAGATCACTTACTACAAGATGCTGACGCTGGAGTGCCGCGCAGAAATCGTGACGGCGGTCGGCGCCATAGACCTCCGTTCCCAAGCTCGCTCTGCGGCAGGCCAATCCCCGAGTTCTCTGGAGCCAAGCTACGAGGAGGAGGAAGCCGATCCAATGTTAATGGTGGAGGTCGCGGCGCAGAAGACCCCTGATGGGTATGAGACGATGGACGTCGACTTCGTGCCGGCGTCCGAGTCCCCCATGGTGCAGGCGGACCAGCGGTTCAACATGGCGATACTAAAGGAGGACCGGGAGGCAGAGGCTCAACTCGACGCGGAGCGCGCGCATGCCGCTGCCATCGAGGCTCTCCTGCAGGCAGAACCGGATGTCGTGGATGTGAACCGGGCGGCAGAGGCTCAACTTGAGGCGGAGCGCGCGAATGCCGCTGCCATCGAGGCCCTCCTGCAGGCGGAACCGAACGTCCTGGACTTGAACCGGGCGGCAGAGGCTCGACTCGACACAGAGCGCGTGGATGCCGCTCTCATCGACGCCCTCCTGCAGGAGGAACCGGACGTCCTGGACTTGAACCGGGCGGCAGAGGCTCGACTCGACGCGGAGCGCGCCGATGCCGCTGCCATCAAGGCCCTTCTGCAGGCGGAACCGGACTTCCTCGACTTGAACCGGGCTGTGCTCTCGTCCGTGCAGAGCGCCCGCACGCTCTGCTTGAACGAGTAGCTGGAGGCCGAGGACAACCACGGTGCGGAGACACACGTAGGCAGCGACCGCCGGTTCGCACCGGCAGCCAAAGACGACGAGGTCGTCTCTTTCCGCGAGCAGTGATAGTTTTTCTTTATGTTGTTGTTTTTATGGATCTTTTGCTGTGTAAAAACATATATTTGTTATGCAAGTCGCCTGACTTGGGTCAGTCTACCATTTCAGGCGGTTGGATGAATATCCTACGTCTCCTAACCCTTCTTTCCTTCTTCCTCACCTCTTCTTCTTCCCCAATAGACCACCACACGGGCCGTACGGATACTCCCCAACATGCAGTTGGATAAACATACTCTATGAACGAAAATTATGTGTCAGCGATAGGATGGCTGAGTTTGGTGTGTTCCCATGCGACATCACGTGTCAGTGAGGGTGCGTTCCCTTGGTTGGGTTTGCGGCGTGCATGAGCGACCGTGTGAGGGTGCGGTGCGACCGCGGCGTGCAGGAGCGACCGTGTGAGGGTGCGGTGTGACCGCGATAGCCGTGCACAAGTGTACCTCCTTCTCATTTTGAAAACTTTAGGCAAGCTTGGAAAAAATGTGTGGTGAAGTTTGGCAATGCAAGGCCTAGACCCAAACAGGATAAGTACGGACGTACTAGGAGTACTAGTGTTAAAAAAGAAAGGTTGGGTTTTCCTTCGCGGGATTTAATCGATACAAATCCTCGTTTCACGTGTCAATTAATGCATATTTTTTTCTCCAAAGACCAAAGAGCTAACCATATCACTCCTCATCGCTTCATTAATGCAGCGCCATGCAAACCAACCTTCTCACTTCCGCATGCATGCAGGGGATATTAATGTCCTTGGTTGCTAACACCATCAATTTTGCCTCGATTAGTGTTAGTGGACCTTTGCAAATTGTAATTTTGATATACTGGCCTTGTGTACAAAAAAATGGAGTAGTAACTATATTTGACTTCCTTCCCCATTGCGATGACGTCGACGATATTTTTTTTGTGGTTTGGCGAAGTGTGTTTGACGGAGAACACCATTGAGGGAGACCACGGTAAGTCGTTCGCAAGTGCCGCCTGCAAGCCGAGACAACCGCCTTATTTGCATCCAGGAAGTCCTTTACTAGTACTACTATAACTAATGCGGTGAGATGGCTTCTCGAAGAACACGATGGAGAAGCGGAGTCAGCGAAGAGTGAAATGATGGTTGCTTCGTCCGTGCTTTTGTGATTTGATGCCTCACTGCTTTGTGATTTGTGATAGAAGGGACAGGGGAGTAGACTCTTTGCTCTATACTATACTACATACGTCCAAGCATGGGAGAAAGAGGAGAGACGTTGCATTTTTCTATTCCTTAAATCAATCAATCAGGGAGCTTCGGTTCCATCGTTTTGGCTTTGGCAACACCGTCCACAATGGTTCCCACGATGCCAAAAGCAATTTTCACATTTGGCTACACATTGTGGATGCCCTTAACCGTACCACTTGGTTTTTCTCCTGTGTGCTATCTATACAAATCTCAATTATATTGATCTAAAAAATTATAGAATCGAGATTAGTAAAAAGGAGGTGATTTTGCCGCGCGGATGGCGGGGGAGGTTTCTTATTTTCGGAGGACGTTGTCCTGGCGGTTTGCTAACATGCGGTCCCACGTGTCAGTGCTTTACCAAGCTGATCCGCGTCCCACATGAGGCAGAACAACGGCATAAGCAACACGTGGTTAAGTTGAAGAAGATGAGGGAGAAGTGGATTCAGCAACGAGTGAAATGATGGTTGCTTCGTCCCTCCAACTTAACTGCGGGAAAGGTGCAGCTTTGTGATTTGACGCCTTATTGCTCATTACTACGCCGGCGCCATGACTGGGGTGCTTCACCCCGGCTGCTTTGCACTGTATTCCGGTATGGCACGTGGACCCGGTAGCTTGATGTCCCACATGTCAGCGAAAGTGACTAGAAGATTTATGAAAGCGAGCGCTCCACTCTTACAACGGAGGAGTAGACGACACGACGGCCCAGTGAACTGTCACTTGTACTGTATAGTACTATAGTTTTGCTGTTTCGCACGATCCATCGATACAAACCCGATACGGTCACTTGTACTGTATAGTACTATAATCTTACGATGAATTTTTCCGCGTGGTAGATGATACTGGCCATACATTTCAAAGGCAATGTTAATGTATGCAAACTGAATAATTATAAGTAACAATGTGATATCTAGTAAAACTAAAAACATATATGATTTATTGTGTTAGAGTGTAGTAGTAGTGATGTATTGCATAGTTGTTAGATGTAACATGCAAGAACGTGTAGAGATGTAGTTTTGGAGGGCCTAGAGAGAGAAAAGCGTAATACGGTCACCGAACTTCAGAATAAGCTGATTACGGTCACTATATACGTTTTGCGGTGATTATACGGTCACTTGCTCACAGCTCAGCATCGGATTGCACTCTGTTGACCGGCCAAATAGTCTGCATGGCGCCATGTTGACTAGTTAAATTGACCACGTTCGTTGTGGGTCCCACCTGTCAGTTCGCATAGGCAAAAGGTCAGATAAACACAAATTTACTCAGGCGCGACAAGGCTCCAACCCGTGTGCGGGAATCACCTGGTTGTGTATGTGTCTGTCAGGGCCTGATGTGTGCGCATGCACGTGTAGGTTGAGCACTTGAGCGTCAGAGTGTGTGTTGGTCGTGTGGTGTACTGGTGTGTGCATGCATGCGTGCGTGTGTGCGTGTGAGTGTTGCGTGCATGCGTGTGTGGCTGCGTGTTTACGTGCGAGTGTTGCGTGCGTGCGTGGGTGCATGTGTTTGTGTGAGTGTTGCGTGGATGCAGTTCGTGTGCATGCGTGCGTGTGTGTATAATCACCACACCAGCTCCTGTGTGTTAAAACAGACGACTCAGCATACCAATACAAGGCCACCTTGTCCGCTGTGCCCACGGTCATGACTTCGAACCACCGCCCAAATATATTTTTTATCCTTTGTTTTCATTCTTACTAGCAAGATGCCCGTGCGTTGCATGTAACATCAAGATGCATTTGTATGACTTGTTTATCTTGTGAGAGAAAAGGATGAACGAGGGAAGGCCTTATTTGCAAATGTGGAGAGGTGTGTGGGTACCTTTTTGCAAAATTGCCATAGTTTCTTTCCTGTCCGTCAGATATAAATCGGACGGCCTATATTGCAGGATGGCAGGCACACCATCATCACCAACTCTGTTTTTTATAAGAGTGTATTTTATGTATTTTATAAGAGTGTAGATGTAGAGTAGATACAAGTCGACAGGTGGGCACGATGGTAGTGAGATAATGTATGCAACACTAGAGGTGCCATGTGGAGCGTTTAACTGGTCAACTAGTCATGTCATGAGCAAATACAGAGTTGTACGGTGAGCCCGTGACTGCATAATAACCACTAAACGTAAATGGTGACCGTAATGAGTGGATTCTGAAGTCCAATGTACGTATCGTGCTTTCGCTTCAAATACAATGATCGTCATTGCATATATCGCGAGAGAAAGATGAAACATGCGTGAATTTTCTGGGGGCTTACTTTTAGAGGACCTGGAGATAGTTTTGTGTGCATACGTGAAAGGGGCGTACAGGGGGTATGCGATGGAGAGAGAGATGCTCTCCGTTTCTCTTTATTATGACTAACTTTGTATATAGTATAAAAATATACAAATTCATAGTGCGGAATAAATATCATTGTGGGCACCATGCAATGCAAATTAGCATTCGTACTCCTCCATATAACTTTGTAATGTTGTATATATGTAGAAACTCTAAAATAATTTTTTGGCCACACTTTATTCAAAAGGAATGTTGTACGCGAAATAAACGTGAAGAGAGGGCTTTTTAGATCAATGGGGTACGTGATGTAACATGTGTGAATGTGTAGTTGATGCATTTGGTGGGGCCTAGAGAGGTATGTGTGTGTATTACGTATTCGAGAGAGGCATGGATAGAGGGGCCGACGGGGGGCATGGGAGAGATAGCACGAGAAATGAGAGTGGTCTAGAGAGAGAGACGAACATGACGTCACGACAAGAGATTCCATTCCCTTGAGTGTGTATATGCAAGGGGGGAGGGAATAGAGGCACCAGGAGAAATTTTCTATGTGTGTGGTGTTTGTGTTGGTATGTGTGGGTGTGAGAAGATAATGAGACGTGGGGGAAGAGGGTGTGTCACCGCGTGAGGTCCGGTGGGTCGAGGTGAGGCCATTCGTTCTGTTCTGTCCTGCGCCACATTGGTCGGCCCGTGATGCATTTAGGAAGACCCATGGATGACTAGTCGTACAAGACAAAGATAGCAGAATAGTGAAGGACTCTGTGTCCACTGACAAAGCCGGCTAGGATTTGTAACCCTAGGTTCTCGGACTAAGGCAACCCCTTTATCTCTGATATTACTATTCATCCAACCTAACTTTAAGGGGCATCCTACAGAATGCTCTGCTAGAATCATACTCGTCGATTAGGAAGAGAGGTGTGAGACAATGTGTGAGAGATAGGCGTAAAGATAATGTGCGTACATGAGACACGTAGGCAGGTCCATGTATATAGAAAGGGTCGATGAGGATTGTGCGTGTGTATGTTTGCGAGAGGAAGAGTGCTTGTGATAAAGGTTAGTGAAAACAGTTGTAAATGGTTATGAGAGGGAGGGAGGGATATATCTAGAGCATGTGTGCGAGAAACACACCTCGGGAGAGAGTGTGTGAGCATGTGTGAGCATGTGTGAGAGACCACCGATGGAGAGTGAAACTACACGTGAAAGACTGCTCTACACATTGATTAAAGATATAAACTGTATCCAAATATTAGGATGGGATCATGATATTTGCAATTCGCGTAAGGAGCGGTCATTGATCCATCAAACATCTAGATTCTATCGAATTTGAGCATGTCTATGTTATTATTCGGCACAATTGATCCACATAGTTAGTATTTTGAACTCCAGACAATGCATCGCTTTAGCAATCGAATATAAACGTGAGTATAGTTCATGTTGTGTGTGTAAAGCACATTATACATATGAAAGTTACACAATGGACATTATAAATAGCTACTACCTATGAACTAGCATACATTTGAATTCAACTTAAGGTGGTTTAAAAAAATCAAATTCAACATTAAGTCCATTCAATTATTTGAATTTGATATCATGGCATTTGTAAACCATACCTAAATTATGGGGGAACCAATCTTTGCTCTGATTTTGTACATAATAGCATATGTAGTCGTGTACAAAATAGATTCAAATTTAGCTCCTCCATTCCAAAATAATCGTAGTTATAGGATTTTCAAGTGTCAAAATTTCAAAAATAAGCGGATAATTTAATGAGGTTTTCAAACATACAAGGTCAAATATAACATTGTATATTTAGGTCAATCCTCATAGTTCAAGAGTACTCTAAACGTGAATGCTTGTGTTTCAAAATTTTGAACGAAGCGCCAAAAGAGCCTCTACTCGCCCGAAACCGCGTGAGACCAATGTTTGGTAGTACAAGGAAATTACTTTTCTAATAACTCCGACCCGTGAAACCTACCGGCCCAACGTCCAAAGGTCTAAACCGGGGTAGGTTTGTAGCTTCATCTAGACGCCACGCAACCGCATCCGAAAAACATTCATACACAATGGCCGCCTAAGCACACATGCGCGCGGCCGAAATTGCTCCCGCCCACTATTTGGGACACCTGGGATTACCATCCAACCCCCGACCCGCAGTAGGTCCGAAATTTAAGAGGGGGGCAAAGTTTGTACTTTCCCCAAATTTCAAACAAGCGCATCCCATTTCTGTTCAAAAAAGCAAAAAGACAAGCGCGTCCCAGACCGAAACATGGTTCCCCCCCCCACCCGTCCGATTCCCCATTCGTACTCCGTGGGCACCAAAACTACCTCTCCACCAGCCACGAAACCCCGGCGTCCTCCGTCCGCCACCCCATCCCACCCATCAACCGCCGCCCTCCTCCATCACGCCGGAGCCGATACCCTGACGTCGTCGTCCACCGCAACGCCCTCCACGGCTAGTAGTTGAAGCCGAGGCCGAGCCGTCCGTACCCGAGCCAGTTCAACCACGCCGTCCTGCGCCTCACCGCTGCCGCTCCAACTTCGCCACCCTCCACCGCACCGGAGTTGTTCCTGCTACGCCGTCCTTCGCCGCCTCGGATCTGCTTCCCCTCCGCCAACATATGGCCACGGCAACACAGTCAACAATTTGGCCATGGGTTCGTCCAAGCCTACACCCTCCAGAACATCGGTTTCCCCGGTAAAAAGAAGAAAATCGACGCGACTTGTGGAGGTGACCACACCGGCAACCAAAAAAGGTACTCATCTTCCCTTATTCGTGCAAATCTTACGTCTCTGCTTGCACGGTATTCATCCCACGGAAGACACTAGTTGACCACTTCTTCTTGATACTAGATGTTCCTAGTAACTCGCGATGCACAAGGTTTCTCCTCATATACTATTTCACCTTAGCTAGAGGTCCGTCGCCCCCTGAATTTCAATTTCTGGCCACTTGATTCCCAATTAACGGAAGCATTCCCCAGCGTAACAGGTGCTAGTACGCCTATTACGCCGGGGAAGCAGCGCCTTGGTGTTTATCTTAGGGGCATGTACGGCCTAGAGCTACTGGCTCCCGATCTGGAGGTCGGCCGGGATTAAAGGGATGGCCTGGGGGCGCTGCCAAGCACGGCGGTGGTGTGAGGTCGATGGGAGGGCGGGGCTGCGGAGGCAGGGGTCTGGGCCGGTGGTCGCTGGCGGTTCGAGAAAGATCATCAATAGTGACTGGCGGGAGGTAGACGAAGGCCATCTGCCCGTTCCTTATAGATCGGACGGTTCATTAAAAAAATCGACTGACCTATTTATTTTCAGTCGACTGTTATCTTAGATATGACCACATGTGGTGGTGTGCTGGAGGAGTACCTGCATTTCCTGTGCTCATATATTACAAAATCATACAGAGTAGAATCTAATTTTGTTTGCCATGCAATGTTGTAGAGCTATCATATGTCTCCTGTCATTTATTTTTCAGCCACCTACTATCTACTACTTTTACAGTGCACTAGTTCTGCACACACTTCACCCTTACTCTCACTGTTGTGTTTTTATGCAAGGGTATTTCAGACTCTGCTGCCATGAGAGAAGCCAAAAAGAAAAGAGAGAAGTCGCTCCAGTTTGGTGTGCGGGTAGGCAAGACACGTTTCAGCGCTATAATGGGTGCAGTGTCAGCAGATGGAGACGGTAAACGTAGCTCTAGAGTTGATGACCTCGCTCGCAATGAACCACCATCCCACGTGCTTGCTTTAACTTCGCGGTGTCATATGTGGTTGCATGTTCCATATGGTATCTAGCTTGTATTCGAAAGGCCGGAGTCGGTAAGATAAGGAAAGATATTTTTTTACATGAACCACCATCCCGTGAGCACCAGAAGACAAATAGCTAGTCAGGGCACTGGCCGAGCCAGTGACAAGCCCAGCAAAGATAGGCATCACCTGGAAGCCAACTAAAAAGCTGCGATGGTGGCGAAGCATCCCGCCTCCCACCAGGCTCTCAGGTCCTAGATGATCATGCACACCACTCCAGCCGGATGTCTAGCTTGTATTGCTTCCAATTTGGTTAAATTGCATCTGATTAGCTTACACATTATACCTTTGAATATGACATGCCTTTCTATTTTTGGTACATACTAGTACATCTGTGTATTAACCATGTTCTTACATCAAACTAATGTTCTTGTGTATCCCTCATCAATCACTTATGACGAGGCAGGCAGGTAAGGGGACTACTCCTCATTTAAAGAATGCAACGTCAGCCTCCCGACATGATTCTCAAGAAACAGAAATGCTAGATGAAGATAGTGAACATAGCTTTGTAGTTGATTACAGCATTTCCCCTACACTAGCATCGCAGGTGCTTGCTCTAACTTGACAGCGTGATATGTGGTTGCATGTTGCATATGGTGTCTAGATTGTAATTCTTCCAATCTGGTTAAACTGCATGTGCTAGTCTGCTTAGCTTATACATTATACATGTTAATGTGACATGCCTTCCTGTATTTAGTACATAGTACATATGTCTATTAACCATGTCCTTACATAAAACTATTGTTTTTTGTATCCCGCATCAATCAACATGACGAGACACCTTTAGTATATGCAGTGCGATATTAGTTGCATCTTTCATATGATTTATAGCATGCGCTGCTTCTAATTTGTTGAAATTCCATTTATGATGGGACGCTTTTAACTTGGCAGAGTCATATTGGTTGCATCTTTCATGTGGTGTCTAGCTTGCATTACTTCTTATTTGCTGGAATGGTTTCTGCTTAGTTTACACAAACAGTTGTGAACATGCCATGTCGTCCTGTTTTTCATACATATTCCATCCTGGTATCATGTGTTTGCCTTACATCAAAGTAGTGATTGTCAGTATCATGCATGAATGAGTTCTGAAGAGAGAATTCTATTGCTTTTTCTTGTCGGTTTTACTTTGCAATTCAAAATCAATAAAGCGGAAGGAGGTTAGCAAGGCAGCGGATAAGGGTGCTCCTTCCGAATGGAGGGCCTCTACAGTTTCTACTCCTCCACACCCCCAAGATGATTTCCAAGACAACACATGCATAGGCACTCAACAAAGATGTGTTTATGATGAGCACGTCTCCCCTAGTGCAGCATCACCGGTGCTCCCTCTAACTTGGCACTGTTATATGTGGTTGCATGTTATGTGTGATGTCTAGCTTGTATTGCTTCTAATTTTGTTGAATTCCATCTGCTTACTTTACACATTATACTTGAATAAGACATGTGTTCCTGTTTCTAGAACATTCAATATCTGTCTATCACACTATGTTCTTACATCAAATTACTACTGTTGTGTAACCTGCAACAATCACTTATCATAAGGCACATTTGACTTCGGAGTGTGATATAGGTTACATCTCACATTCTTTTCTAGCTTGTATTACTAATTTGTTGAAATGGCACTTATGACGAGACAGTTTTAACTTGGTAGAGTGATATTCGTTGCATCTTTCATATGGTGTCTAGCTTTCATTACTTCCAATTTATTGAAATGCCTTCTCCTTAGTTTACACATCATAAGCTGTGAATATGCAATGCTGTGAATATGCAATGGCACTAATGACGAGAGACCTCTAACATGGTAGTGTGATGTTGTTTGCATCTTGCATATGATTTATTTCTTGTGCTTCACATTTGTTTAAACGCCATTTATGATGAGACACTGTTAACTTGGCAGAGCGATATTTGTAGCATCTTTCATATGGTGTCTACCTTCCATTGCATTGCTTCTAATTTGGTGAAATGTCTTCTTCTTAGTTTACACATCATAGTTCTGGTTATCTCTTCCGTCCTATTTTTCATACATATTACATCCTCCTATCATGTGGTTGTCTAACATCAAAGTTCAGTTCGTCTGCATCACGCATCAATTTGTTCTGAAGAACTAAATTGTTATTTGTTTTTCTTGTCGGCTTGACTTAGCATGGCACAGAGAAAGAGGAAGAAACACAGAATGGCAGGGAATGAGAAGCGGATGAATCCTGCAGATTTTGCTGGTACTAATGGTGCAATAGAAGGTCAAAGTCCAGCAGAAAATTCGACAAACACAGCATCCCATGCTACACGAGTTGCAAAAAAAGACAAACAGAAACAAATAGCTACCACCAAACAAGCAGAGATAGCCCTAGTTCTTGCAACACCTACCACAGTACTACCAGCTGCACGACATACTCGTGCGTCAACTGAGCTAGCAGCACGTTCCCAAGCTCCCTTGCCACCTGACACTACTTCCCAAGCACTCTTGACACAAGACGAGTTGGCAATATCAGATGAACCTTGTGAGCTTCAACAGCAAGAAGGTAGTTGCTAGAGTCAAGTTACAGTTGCATGCTTCTTTATATGTAGTCTCACAGTTTGATGTACACTAACACTTCCTATGTTTGTTGTTGGACTAGCACCTAGGAGCAAGAGGAAACAAACATCAGGGATAATGCTCAATAGGTTAACTAAATCTAGAGGAGGAAGAATGGAGATCCATTTTGAGGCAGGTTTAAAAAGGCCACGTGATGCTACAGAGTCAGCCAAGTTAGTATCAGAGGCAGCGGTTGCTGTTAGGTGTCATGTACGTATCCTCCCAACATGGATTCAGTACAGGAATGACAAAGATGAAACCCAGTTCAACATCTTCCTCGACCATTTATCTGTAAGTATGGTTATTTATGGAAACTAGTAATATCGTCTTGCTCTGTGCAATACTTTCTAGGTTGCTGATAATGAGACTCCCATAATTTTCAACAGATGAGGTTCAAGTTGAATAGCCAAGATGATGCAACCAGACAAGCTTGCACCCATGTTTTCAAGTCTGCTCTGCGACAGTATCGGTATAACTTGAGGAAAACTCACTTTGAAGGTAAGGCTAACAGTGAACTTGCCCAAACATCTCTAGTGGAAAATATATCTGATGAAGACTGGAGAGGCCTCGTTAAACACTGATCCGATCCGAAGTATCAGGTACATTATATATATGTCATCAGATCACATGTTGAAGTCCTATTTACGCATGTGCCACACAAATCTATCTTCTTGTAGGTGAACTGTTCAAAGAACAAGGCCAACCGTATGAAAGTGAAATTCCAACAAACGACAGGATCTCGTAGAAGGACCAAAAAGTACCTGAACCAAATGCTGTGGAAATCTTCAAGGATTGTCACACCAGCAAGAAGAAGGGCATGACTACACCAGTCAAAGCCGTTGTTGTAAGTCCTTAATCCTCATGCCTTTTAACTACTACTTACTCTGACTTGTGCCTTGAACTGCATGGTTTGCAGCCAATGTCTATTACTCTTTTCAATTTTATACACGATTGTCTTAGCGTATCATTGCACCTTACAAGGTTTAAAAGAGAGGAGTGATGTTCCTTTGATCTTGACCCGTATTCTAGTTCCGTGCTGGACTTGGCCACACAATGTTACAATTGCTTGTTTGTCTGTTCTCAGTTGTTTTGTGATATGAATGACGTCATACTATGCTTACCGTATTATAAACTTCGTCTCTTTATCCTTAGGCCTCAATACAATGTGAAGAAATAGACAATACATTAGCGATGCTACATGGTCATATGTTTGGAACCTGGTTTTATTATGTACTTTGCAATAAAATACAACTAATATTTTACATGGGTTCACCAGAATAAGTTATGTATATAGACCAAAGCTATTTTGTTTGGTCTTGCTGCCTCCTTAATATCTTCTATTCTGGTACTACTAATGTAAAACCTCAACTTTTCAGCGAGCTATGGAACAAATGGTGGAACCGCCACCTTCTGAAGGTGGCGAGGAAACTATAACCGCAATGTCAGCTCTTGCTGCAGTGGGTCAGTACCTGTCCACTAACAGTGCCAAAAGCACGTTCCTGCGTAATACTGGGTTGGTTGTTAAGGCAATATCGTCCAAACTGCCTCATGATCAAGATATGCAAGCTCAAAGCAATGTTGCATCTGCGCTCCAGACACAAGTCCATTCCCTAACAGAGACCCTTTGTGAAACAAGGAGAAACATTGCTCAATGTCGTCAAGATATGCATGGTTTTGAAACCAGACTATTAGACATTTGCTATGTTGTTCAGGAGCCTAGGGGAAATGAAAGCGAGGGTTATGGTGCTCCATCGGACAATATAGCATGAAAACGTAACAGTCAGGTCAAATGAACTAAGCGTCTGAACTTCTGGTGGTGCATTTATCTGCTAGACTGTTAAGTTTTATGCCAACCTTCCTTTTGTTATATAGTTGTAATTTTTTTGGTGCGATACAAAATTTATTCTTAACGTGCAGCCACCGCCTGAAGAAAACAGCAAGCCATTTTTGTATAGTGTAGGGTGTTCCCTATATTTGCACTGGTGGCGATCTTTGATGCCGAGTGGATGTAATCTATGCAATCGCCTTAATAGCCTAGTGTTAGTTTCGGCCTTATTTATTTCCTAGTCTTCTTTTTCCCTAGTTTGCTAGTGGCCGCAACTACCATGGGCCATATACGGGCCGTAGGATCCACGGGTCTCCTACGGGCCGTCGATAAATGGGCCTGTAATCGGTGGTCCTCGAGCCGTCGAATAAATGGGTCTACATGGGCCATAATCGGGCGTAATTGGTATCGGCCCAGCATGGTAACAGGCCGTTAACAGGCCGTAGGACAGCAAAGGCTTAATTCTGTCACAGGCATAACGGGTCGTTAATGGGCAGAATATAGGATGGGCTGGAAACAGCGCAACGGGTTATAGGCCAGAAACGGGCCGACTCTTGCCATGGGCCGAATTTGGCCCATTAGGGTAACAGGCCAGTAACGGGCCAACTCTTGCCATGGGCCGAATTTGGCCCATTAGTGGAACAGGCCAGTAACGGGCCGACTCTTGCCATGGACCGAATTTGGCCCATTAGGGGAACAGGCCAGTAACGGGCCGGAAGTAATCGAGGGCCGAAAAGGAGCCCAAGAACGTATGGGCCGTCAATAGGCCGAAAGCTAACACGGGCTGGAAACGGCCCACGTAAATCACGGGCCGTTAACGGGTATTAAGAAAATTACTGTTCATTATGGGCTAGAGTCACCGTGGGCCTTTACCTGGGCCGGCCTATTATGGCACATGAAAATCTTGTGGGCCTTTACCTGGGCCGGCCCATTATGGCCCGCGAAATCTTATGGGCCTTTAGCTAGGCCAGCCCATTATGGTCCGCAAAATCTCGTGGGCCTTTAGCTGGGCCGGCCCATTATGGTCCGCAAAATCTTGTGGGCCTTTAGTTGGGCCGGCCCATTTAAACTTGTTGGGCCATGCCACGTGTCGACGTATCATAGGCGCCTTCTGTCCAGTGAGTGGATGACATCTGTCCTGACGATGAGCCGACACGTGTTTCCTCTAGCCAATGATGATTTTACACGTGGAAAATCCCCATTGGTCGGGGCTGTTAATGGGTTATCAGATCCAAAACCCGACCCGATAGCTTAACGGCGTTCCGTTACGGTGGATGACACGTGTCGGTCACCCTTGACGAAAGCACTTCTGTGACGCGCGATTTATCGTCATGGAAGTGGACACTTCCGTGATGATAATTTTGGTAATGTCATGGAACACTTCTACGATAGCACAGGTATGACTATCTTGATTCTGTCATAAATTTGTCATGGATGTACATGCATGACAAAAAAGCGAACTATTGTGACAAACACGTATCATCACGGAAGTGTATTTTTTTGCAGTGCACTCTGAAACCTTTCCGATATCCGAATATCATCGTCCTATATATTAACTTTACCTCCGGACCATTCCGGAGCTCCTCGTCATGTCCGTGATCTCATCTGGGACTCCGAACAACATTCGATCACCAAATCCATATAACCCATATAACATTATATCATTAATGAACGTTAAGCGTGCGGACCCTACGGGTTCGAGAACTATGTAGACATGACCGATACACCTCTCCGGTCAATAACCAATAGCGGAACCTGGATGCCCATATTGGCTCCTACATATTCTACAAAGATATTTATCGGTTGAACCTTATGACAACATACATAATTCCCTTTGTCCATCGGTATGATACTTGCCCGAGATTCGATCGTAGGTATCTTCATACCTAGTTCAATCTCGTTACGGGAAGTCTCTTTACTCATTCCGTAATACATCATCTTGCAACTAACTCATTAGTCACTTTGCTTCCAAGGCTTCTTATGATCACTACTAGGGAAAACCTTATACATAGAATCTTAGCAGCAGCGCAGCATAAAAACAGGCGCTGCTGCTAAGTAGTAGCAGCGCGGCTACGGAAAGCTCGCTACTGGTGCAAACTTAGCAATAGCGCGTGACGCTTAAACCGCGCTGCTACAAAAATCCACCGACAATACACAACGACATAAGTTTACCAGTAGCGTGGCGCCAGGGAGCGCGCTGCTGCTAATGCCATAGTAGCAGCGCGCTTTTTTGTCATCTCGCTGCTGCTAATTTTGAAAATGTGCACAGGGTTGGCCTGTTTAGCAGTAGCGCGTGACAGGAAAGCGCGCTGTTGCTACGCTCTTAGCAGCAGCACGCTTTCTCTCCCGCGCTACTGCTAAGACGCAGGACCCACCACCTTTTCCACCTCCCCCTCCCCATCTCCTCTCCTCCCTTTCCCCTACCTCCCACATCCTCCCTCGCTCACTCTTCTTCTTCCTCAATACTTCTCCCCCCATTACTCTCCCTCTTCTACCTACCTTTCTCTCTCTTCATTACTCCTAGCTATAACTACACCACCTCCATTAATTCATCTCCTTTCTCTTTTTCCTCCCCCCTCCACTAGTTGAAGTTGTCTCCTCCCAAATTAGCTAGCTAGGTAGATGTAGCATTTAGTTAAGTGACCTATTTGCCCCCTAACTAGATCTTTCTTTGTCAAGAAGAGCTTTGTGCACTTTTGACCTCCCTACATCATCATCTCCACCGTGTGCTCGATCTCGAGATAGAGGTGTGATTAATATTTCATGCTTTTGCAAAATGAAATATGTTTATGCATGTGTGTGTGATATTTTTGTGGAAATTGTGTGTGCGGCATGAGTTGACGCCAAATTGTGCATTTGAGTTGCCTATGTTTTGCCGAAATGTCGATTTATTTCCGTTTCGGCGAATTCCGGGCAAACTCTAGATCTATATATGTCCTACTTTTAAGGAAGGTCATGCCGAATTTTTGTATGACTTTGACGAATGCACGCATTTTTATAATCAATTTGTTTATTATTACCGTGCAGAGTTCACGATGGTCAGTGGAACGATGGTGGACAGGTGGTTGCGGTCGGCGGTTCAGGACATGAAGGAAAATAACCTGACAGGGGTTTTATGTCCGTGTCGAAAATGCAAAGGAATAGTTTGGCTTGACCCCCATGTCGATGGTCGTGTCGAAGCGCACCTGCTCATGACTGGTTTCATGGATGGCTATACTCGGTGGATAACTGACGATGAGGAAGACGATGTTGAGGATGCCGACTGTTGGGGAACGTAGTAATTTCAAAAAAAAATTCCTATGCACCCGCAAGATCATGGTGATGCATAGCAACGAGGGGAGAGTGTGATCTACGTACCCTTGTAGACCGACAGCGGAAGCGTTATGACAACGCGGTTGATGTAGTCGTACGTCTTCACGGCCCGACCGATCAAGCACCGAAACTACGGCACCTCCGAGTTCTAGCACACGTTCAGCTTGATGACGATCCCCAGACTCCGATCCAGCAAAGTGTTGGGGAAGAGTTTCGTCAGCACGACGGCGTGGTGACGATCTTGATGTACTACCGTCGCAGGGCTTCGCCTAAGCACCGCTACAATATTATCGAGGATTATGGTGGAAGGGGGCACCGCACACGGCTAAGAATATGATCACGTGGATCAACTTGTGTGTCTAGAGGTGCCCCCCTGCCCCCGTATATAAAGGAGCAAGGGGGAGGAGGCCGGCCCTAGGAGGGGCGTGCCAGGGAGTAGGATTCCTACTCCTAGTTGGAGTAGGTTTCCTCCTTTCCTAGTCCAACTAGGAGAAGGGGGGAAAGGGGGGAAGAGGGGAAGGAAGGGAGAGACGGGCCGCGCCCCAAACCCCTTGTCCAATTCGGACTGGGCTTGGGAGGGGCGCGCGCCACCTCCTCGTCCTTTCCACTAAGGCCCATTAAGGCCCATTGCTTGTTCCTCGTATTCCCATAACTCCCCGGTACCTCCGAAAATACCCGAATCACTCGGAACCTTTCCGATGTCCGAATATAGTCATCCAATATATCGATCTTTACGTCTCGACCATTTCGAGACTCCTCGTCATGTCCCCGATCTCATCCGGGACTCCGAACTCCTTCGGTACATCAAAACTCATAAACTCATAATATAACTGTCATCGAAACCTTAAGCGTGCGGACCCTACGGGTTCAAGAACAATGTAGACATGACCGAGACACGTCTCCGGTCAATAACCAATAGCGGAACCTGGATGTTCATATTGGCTCCTACATATTCTACGAAGATCTTTATTGGTCAGACCGCATAACAACATACGTTGTTCCCTTTGTCATCGGTATTTTACTTGCCCGAGATTCGATCATCGGTATCTCAATACCTAGTTCAATCTCGTTACCGGCAAGTCTCTTTACTCGTTTCGTAATACATCATCTTGCAACTAACTCATTAGTTGCAATGCTTTCAAGGCTTATGTGATGTGCATTACCGAGAGGGCCCAGAGATACCTCTCCGACAATCGGAGTGACAAATCCTAATCTCGAAATACGCCAACCCAACATGTACCTTTGGAGACACCTATAGAGCTCCTTTATAATCACCCAGTTACGTTGTGACGTTTGGTAGCACACAAAGTGTTCCTCCGGCAAACAGGAGTTGCATAATCTCATAGTCATAGGAACATGTATAAGTCATGAAGAAAGCAATAGCAACATACTAAACGATCGGGTGCTAAGCTAATGGAATGGGTCATGTCAATCACATCATTCTCCTAATGATGTGATCCCGTTAATCAAATGACAACACATGTCTATGGTTAGGAAACATAACCATCTTCGATTAACGAGCTAGTCAAGTAGAGGCATATAGTGACACTTTGTTTGTCTATGTTTTCACACATGTATTATGTTTCCGGTTAATACAATTCTAGCATGAATGATAAACATTTATCATGAAATAAGGAAATAAATAATAACTTTATTATTGCCTCTAGGGCATATTTCCTTCAATCTCCCACTTGCACTAGAGTCAATAATCTAGTTCACATCGCCATGTGATTCAACACTAATGGTTCACATCACCATGTGATTAACACCCATAGTTCACATTGTCATGTGACCTATACCCAAAGGGTTTACTAGAGTCAGTAATCTAGTTCACATCGTTTATGTGATTAACACCCAAAGAGTACTAAGGTGTGATCATGTTTTGCTTGTGAGATAATTTTAGTCAACGGGTCTGTCACATACAGATCCGTAAGTATTTTGCGAATTCTATGTCTACAATGCTCTGCACGGAGCTACTCTAGCTAATTGCTCCCACTTTCAATATGTATCTAGATCGAGACTTAGAGTCATCCAGATCTGTGTCAAAACTTGCATCGACGTAACTTTTTACGACGAACCTTTTTGTCACCTCCATAATTGAGAAATATTTCCTTATTCCACTAAGGATAATTTTGACCGCTGTCCAGTGATCTACTCTTAGATCACTATTGTACTCCCTTGCTTAACACAGTGTAGGGTATACAATAGATCTGGTACACAGCATTGCATACTTTATAGAACCTATGGCTGAGGCATAGGGAATGACTTTCATTCTCTTTCTATCTTCTTCCGTGGTTTGGCTTTGAGTCTTACTCAATTTCACACCTTGTAACACAGCCAAGAACTCTTTCTTTGACTGTTCCAATTTTTGAACTACTTCAAAATATTGTCAAGGTATGTACTCATTGAAAAAAAACTTATCAAGCGTCTTGATCTATCTCTATAGATCTTGATGCTCAATATGTAAGCAGCTTCGCCGAGGTCTTTCTTTGAAAAACTTCTTTCAAAACACTCCTTTATGCTTTGCAGAATAATTCTACATTATTTCCGATCAACAATATGTCATTCACATATACTTATCAGAAATGTTGTAGTGCTCCCACTCACTTTCTTGTAAATACAGGCTTCACCGCAAGTCTGTATAAAACTATATGCTTTGATCATCTCATCAAAGCGCATATTCCAACTCCGAGATGCTTGCACCAGTCCATAGATGGATCACTGGAGCTTGCACATTTTGTTAGCACCTTTAGGATTGACAAAACCTTCTGGTTGTATCATATACAACTCTTCTTTAATAAATCCATTAAGGAATGCAGTTTTGTTTATCCATTTGCCGGATTTCATAAAATGCGGCAATTTCTAATATGATTCGGACAAACTTAAGCTTAGATACGAGTGAGAAACTCTCATCGTAGTCAACACCTTGAACTTGTCGAAAACCTTTTTGCGACAATTCTAGCTTTGTAGATAGTAACACTACTATCAGCGTCCGTCTTCCTCTTGAAGATCCATTTAATCTCAATGGCTCGCCGATCATTGGGTAAGTCAATCAAAGTCCATACTTTGTTTTCATACATGGATCTCATCTCAGATTTCATGGCCTCAAGCCATTTCGCGGAATCTGGGCTCATCATCGCTTCCTCATAGTTCGTAGGCTCGTCATGGTCAAGTAACATGACCTCCAGAACTAGATTACCGTACCACTCTGGTGCGGGTCTCACTCTGGTTTTACCTACGATGTTCGGTAGTAACTTGATCTGAAGTTACATGATCATCATCATTAGCTTCCTCACTAATCGGTCTAGTAGTCACAGGAACAGATTTCTGTGATGAACTACTTTCCAATAAGGGAGCAGGTACAGTTACCTCATCAAGTTCTACTTTCCTCCCACTCACTTCTTTTGAGAGAAATTCCTTCTCTAGAAAGGATCCATTCAAAGCAACGAATATCTTGCCTTCGGATCTGTGATAGAAGGTGTACCCAACATTTTCTTTTGGGTATCCTATGAAGACGCACTTCTCCGATTTGGGTTTTAGCTTATTAGGTTGAAACTTTTTCACATAAGCATTGCAACCTCAAACTTTAAGAAACGACGGCTTAGGTTTCTTGCCAAACCATGGTTCACACGGTGTCATCTCAACGGATTTAGATGGTGCCCTATTTAACATGAATGCAGCTGTCTCTAATGCATAACCCCAAAACGAGAGTGGTAGATTGGTAAGAGACATCATAGATCGCACCATATCTAATAAAGTACGGTTATGACGTTCGGACACACCATTACATTGTGGTGTTCTAGGTGGCGTGAGTAGTGAAACTATTTCACATTGTTTTTAACTGAAGGCCAAACTCGTAACTCAAATACTCTTCTCTATGATCAGATCGTAGAAACTTTATTTTCTTGTTACGATGATTTTCCACTTCACTCTGAAATTCTTTGAACTATTCAAATGTTTCAGACTTGTGTTTCATCAAGTAGATATACCCATATCTGCTCAAATCATCCGTGAAGGTTAGAAAATAACGATACCCGCCGCGAGCCTCAACACTCATCGGATCACATACATCAGTATGTATTATTTCCAATAAGTCAGTTGCTCGCTCCATTGTTCCAGAGAACGGAGTCTTAGTCATCTTGCCCATAAGGCATGGTTCGCAAGCATCAAGTGATTCCAAAAGCCCATCAGCATGGAGTTTCTTCATGCACTTTACACCAATATGACCTAAACGGCAATGCCACAAATAAGTTGCACTATCATTATTAACTTTGCATCTTTTGGTTTCAATATTATGATTATGTGTATCACTACGATCGAGATCCAACGAACTATTTTCATTGGGTGTGTAACCATATAAGGTTTTATTCATGTAAACAGAACAACAATTTATTCTCTTACTTAAATGAATAACCGTATTACAATAAACATGATCAAATCATATTCATGCTCAACGCAAACACCAAATAACAGTTATTTAGGTTCAACACTAATCCCGAAAGTATAGGGAGTGTGCGATGATGATCATATCAATCTTGGAACTACTTCCAACACACATCGTCACCTTGACTTTTACTAGTTTCTGTTTATTCTGCAACTCCCGTTTCGAGTTACTACTCTTAGTAACTGAACCAGTATCAAACGTCGAGGGGTTGCTATAAACACTAGTAAAGTACACATCAATAACATGTATATCCAATATACCTTTGTTCACTTTGCCATCCTTCTTATCCACCAATTACTTGGGGTAGTTCCGCTTCTAGTGATCAGTCCCTTTGCAGTAGAAGCACTCAGTCTCAGGCTTAGGTCCAGACTTGGACTTCTTCACTTGAGCAGCAACTTGCTTGCCGTTCTTCTTGAAGTTCCCCTTCTTCCCTTTGCCCTTTTCTTGAAACTAGTGGTCTTGTTAACCATCAACACTTGATGTTTTTCTTGATTTCTACCTTCGTCGATTTCAGCATCACGAAGAGCTTAGGAATTACTTTCATCATCCCTTGCATATTATAGTTCATCACGAAGTTCTACTAACTTGGTGATGGTGACTAGAGAATTCTGTCAATCACTATTTTATCTGGAAGATTAACTCCCACTTGATTCAAGCGATTGTAGTACCCAGACAATCTGAGCACATGCTCACTAGTTGAGCGATTCTCCTCCATCTTTTAGCTATAGAACTTGTTGGAGACTTCATATCTCTCAACTCGGGTATTTGCTTGAAATATTAACTTCAACTCCTGGAACATCTCATATGGTCCATGACGTTCGAAACGTCTTTGAAGTCCCGATTCTAAGCCGTTAAGCATGGTGCACTAAACTATCAAGTAGTCATCGTATTGAGCTAGCCAAACGTTCATAACGTCTGCATCTGCTCCTGCAATAGGTCTGTCACCTAGCGGTGCATCAACGACATAATTCTTCTGTGCAGCAATGAGGATAAACCTCAGATCACAGATCCAATTCGCATCATTGCTACTAACATTTTTCAACACAATTTTGTCTAGGAACATATCAAAATAAACACAGGGAAGCAACAACGCGAGCTATTGATCTACAACATAATTTGCAAAATACTAGCAGGACTAAGTTCATGATAAATTTAAAGTTCAATTAATCATATTACTAAAGAACTCCCACTTAGATAGACATCCCTCTAATCCTCTAAGTGATTACGTGATCCAAATCAACTAAACCATGTCCGATCATCACGTGAGATGGAGTAGTTTCATTGGTGAACATCACTATGTTGATCATATCTACTATATGATTCACGCTCGACCTTTCGGTCTCCGTGTTCCGAGGCCATATCTGTATATGCTTGGCTCGTCAAGTATAACCTGAGTATTCTGCGTGTGCAACTGTTTTGCACCCGTTGTATTTGAACATAGAGCCTATCACACCCGATCATCACGTGGTGTCTCAGCACGAAGAACTTTCGCAACGGTGCATACTCAGGGAGAACACTTCTTGATAATTAGTGAGAGATCATCTTAAAATGCTACCGTCAATCAAAGCAAGATAAGATGCATAGAAGATAAACATCGCATGCAATCAATATAAGTGATATGATATGGCCATCATCATCTTGTGCTTGTGATCTCCATCTTCGAAGCACCGTCATGATCACCATCGTCACCGGCGCGACACCTTGATCACCATCGTAGCATCGTTGTCGTCTCGCCAATCTTATGCTTCCACGACTATCGCTACCGTTTAGTGATAAAGTAAAGCATTACAGCGCAATTGCATTGCATACAATAAAGCGACAACCATATGGCTCCTGCCAGTTGCCGATAACTTGGTTACAAAACATGATCATCTCATACAATAAAATTTAGCATCATGTCTTGACCATATCACATCACAACATGCCCTACAAAAACAAGTTAGACGTCCTCTACTTTGTTGTTGCAAGTTTTACGTGGCTGCTACGGGCTTAAGCAAGAACCAATCTTACCTACGCATCAAAACCACAACGATAGTTTGTCAAGTTGGTGTTGTTTTAACCTTCGCAAGGACCGGGCGTAGCCACACTCGGTTCAACTAAAGTTGGAGAAACTGTCACCCGCTAGCCACCTTTGTGCAAAGCACGTCGGGAGAACCGGTCTCGCATAAGCGTACGCGTAATGTCGGTCCGAGCCGCTTCGTCCAACAATACCGCCGAACCAAAGTATGACATGCTGGTAAGCAGTATGACTTATATCGCCCACAACACACTTGTGTTCTACTCGTGCATATAACATCAACACATAAAACCTAGGCTCGGATGCCACTGTTGGGGAGCGTAGTAATTTCAAAAAATTTCCTACGCACACGCAAGATCATGGTGATGCATAGCAACGAGGGGAGAGTGTGATCTACGTACCCTTGTAGACCGACAGCGGAAGCGTTATAACAACGCGGTTGATGTAGTCGTATGTCTTCACGGCCCGACCGATCAAGCACCGAAACTACAGCACCTCCGAGTTCTAGCACACGTTCAGCTCGATGACGATCCCCGGACTTCGATCCAGCAAAGTGTTGGGGAAGAGTTTCGTCAGCACGACGGCGTGGTGACGATCTTGATGTACTACCATCGCAGGGCTTCGCCTAAGCACCGCTACAATATTATCGAGGATTATGGTGGAAGGGGGCACCGCACACGGCTAAGAATATGAGCACGTGGATCAACTTGTGTGTCTAGAGGTGCCCCCCTGCCCCCGTATATAAAGGAGCAAGGGGGAGGAGGCCGGCCCTAGGAGGGGCGCGCCAGGGAGTAGGATTCCTACTCCTAGTTGGAGTAGGTTTCCTCCTTTCCTAGTCCAACTAGGAGAAGGGGGGAAAGGGGGGAAGAGGGGAAGGAAGGGAGAGAGGGGCCGCGCCCCAAACCCCTTGTCCAATTCGGACTGGGCTTGGGAGGGGCGCGCGCCACCTCCTCGTCCTTTCCACTAAGGCCCATTAAGGCCCATTGCTTCTTCCTCGTATTCCCGTAACTCCCCGGTACCTCCGAAAATACCCGAATCACTCGGAACCTTTCCGATGTCCGAATATAGTCGTCCAATTTATCGATCTTTACGTCTCAAATATTTCGAGACTCCTCGTCATGTCCCCGATCTCATCCGGGACTCCGAACTCCTTCGGTACATCAAAATCATAAACTCATAATATAACTGTCATCGAAACCTTAAGCGTGCGGACCCTACGGGTTCAAGAACAATGTAGACATGACCGAGACACGTCTCCGGTCAATAACCAATAGTGGAACCTGGATGCTCATATTGGCTCCTACATATTCTACGAAGATCTTTATCGGTCAGACCGCATAACAACATACGTTGTTCCCTTTGTCATCGGTATTTTACTTGCCCGAGATTCGATCATCGGTATCTCAATACCTAGTTCAATCTCGTTACCGGCAAGTCTCTTTACTCGTTTCGTAATACATCATCTCGCAACTAACTCATTAGTTGCAATGCTTGCAAGGCTTATGTGATGTGCATTACCGAGAGGGCCCAGAGATACCTCTCCGACAATCGGAGTGACAAATCCTAATCTCAAAATACGCCAACCCAACATGTACCTTTGGAAACACCTGTAGAGCTCCTTTATAATCACCCAGTTACGTTGTGACGTTTGGTAGCACACAAAGTGTTCCTCCGGCAAACGGGAGTTGCATAATCTCATAGTCATAGGAACATGTATAAGTCATGAAGAAAGCAATAGCAACATACTAAACGATCGGGTGCTAAGCTAATGGAATGGGTCATGTCAATCACATCATTCTCCTAATGATGTGATCCCGTTAATCAAATGACAACACATGTCTATGGTTAGGAAACATAACCATCTTCGATTAACGAGCTAGTCAAGTAGAGGCATACTAGTGACACTTTGTTTGTCTATGTATTCACACATGTATTATGTTTCCGGTTAATACAATTCTACCATGAATGATAAACATTTATCATGAAATAAGGAAATAAATAATAACTTTATTATTGCCTCTAGGGCATATTTCCTTCATCGACGGGGCAGGCAATGATGACACGGGGCAAGACGAAGAGATGATCAATAATGGCGGCGGGGAAGAGGCCGGACATGGCGGCGGAGAAGGGGCCGGACATGGCGGCGGAGAGAACGACATGGACTCCACGCAGCAGAGTTCATCGGTACTAAGTTCAATCGTGCGGAACCCTCATGTTCAAGCATTGCTTCGCAAGGAGACGAGTACTGAGAGAGATGCTTCTAGAGAGGAGGCTAAGCTGGAGCAACTGGTGGTAGACTCGAACACTCCATTGTATGATGGTTGCAATCCTGAGGTGACCCGCTTGAGTTTCACGCTCCAAGTGCTGAAGACGAAGGCTAAAAACAAATGGACCGACACTAGCCTCGATAAGCATCTCAAGTACCTAAAGGATGTTCTTCCCGAGGGTAATCTATGTCCTAGTAGTATTGATGAGGCCAAGAAGATCGTGTGCCCTCTTGATCTGCCACACGTTAGATACCATGCATGCATCAACGATTGCATAATTTATCGGAAGGAGCACGCGGAAAAAACAAGTTGTCCGGTGTGCAATGCTTCTCGATACAAGAAGGCCGGGAAGAAATGTCCCCAGAAAGTGGTATGGTACTTACCGATCACTCCCCGTCTCCAGAGGTATTTTGTAGATCCCAAGGAAGCAAAGCTAATGCGCTAGCATGCGGAGAGGAAGAAGCCCGACGATGGAGATGATCCGAAGCTGAGACACGTCAAGGATGGAAGCCAGTGGAGAGCGTTGAACAGCTTCTATCGGTATTTTGAATGTGATGCAAGGAACATCGTGCTCGGCGCGTGTACCGATGGCATGAATCCATTTGGCAACCAGAGCACCAACCATAGCGCATGGCCCGTGTTTGTATGGATGTACAACCTCCCCCCCTGGTTGTGCATGAAATCGAAGTACATTCACATGAGCATGCTTATTCAAGGGCCGAAACAACCAGGAAATAATATTAATTTGTATCTGGGGCTACTTCAGGAGGAGTTAGACACGTTATGGAAAACACCGGCCAAGACATGGGACGCCAGCAAAGGCGAGTATTTCAACATGAGAGCCGCGCTGATCACGACAGTGCACGACTATCTTGGTTACGGATATGTGGCAGGCCAGGTGTGCCATGGATATTGCGGATGCACGCGGTGCATGGATGATACGACATCTCAGCAGCTAACGTCAAGGAAAGATGGCGGGTCTAGGAAAATCGTGTGCATGGGGCATCGAAGATGGCTTGAACGGGACGACCCATGGAGAAACCATGGAGATCTATTCAATGGTCACGCTGAGCATCGAGGACCTCCACGTAAGCGGAGCGGTGCCGAAATCGATGAGCTATTGAAAAACTGGAAGGAGTGCCCCGCGCCGGGAAAGACGATGAGAAAGGTGCCGGAGCCGCTGCTGAAGGTATGGAAGACGAGGTCTGTGTTTTGGGACTTGGAGTACTGGCACAAACTCGATACACCTCATTGCCTTGAGCAAATGCATATCTGTAAGAATGTCCTTGAGAGCTTGCTCGCAACACTGATGAACATGCCGGATAAGACCAAGGATGGGCCGAAGGCAAGAAAAGACTTGCAAGATTTGGAAATCAGGGAAGATCTGCACATGCCGCCATGTAAAATGTCAGACGAGACAGAGACGGAGACAGAGGCACGGGAGAAGAAGGGCAAGAAAATAAAGAATGAGGATTATTGCCCCCCTTCTTGCTTCACCTTAAGTCAGGCTGAGATCAATCAATTCTTTAAGTGCCTTACCGGAGTCAAAGTTAGTTCCGGTTACTGTGGCAAGATAAGTAGATATCTAAACACGGACAAGAAAAGGTTCAGCGGGATGAAGTCTCATGACTATCATGTGATGATGACGCAGATATTACCTGTTGCCCTTAGAGGGATAATGGACAAGCACGTCCGTGACACGCTTATTGGTCTCTGCAACTTTTTCGACGTCATCTCTCGAAAGTCGATCAGTGTGAAGCAGCTCCAAAGGCTACAGGAAGAGATCGTTGTGATACTGAATGAGCTTGAGATGTACTTCCCGCCCGCGTTCTTTGACGTGATGGTGCATCTGTGTGTCCATATTGTGGATGACATAATAGACCTGGGGCCGTCATTCCTGCACAACATGATGCCGTTTGGGAGGATAAATGGGATCATCAAAGGATTCGTTCATAACATGTCCCGTACGGATGGAAGCATCGTCCAGGGCTATTTGACACAAGAGTGCATCTCTTTCTGTGAGAATTTTCTATATGGCACAGACCAGCCGCCTGGTGTTAGTGTTGGTTTGCCCGTTAACAAGCATGATGGGAGGCTCGAAGGAGAAGGTCACTGCAATGGTCGCAGGGAACTGCACGTGGCATACTCAGATTGACGCAGCGACTTTGACAGAGCAAACTTGGTAGTGCTACAACACCTAGACGAGGTAGATCCTTTCGTGGCACTGCACAAAGAAATTATCGCAAAGAAGTATCGTGACCGGGGGGTATGCAGGACGGACGCCGCAGTTACTAGAGAGCACAACTCCACTTTCCTGCATTGGTTCAAAGAGCATATTATTGCTAATCCCCCGGAGGAGGGCTATAAGGATGGATTGCTCATATACGCCTTAGCACATGGCCCCTCGCCCAACCTCGTAACCTATCAGGCATATGATATCAACGGATACACGTTCTACACGGAGGCCAAATATATGGACAGTGATGAATATCAGAACTCAGGGGTGACGATGGAATGCATGACCGGCAGCGACAATGGCGCAACTGAACGATTTTATGGAAGGGTCGAAGAGATCTGGGAGCTTGACTACTCTGGACTGCACAACACGACGATGTTCCGTGTCAGATGGGCTAAGAATGTCGAAAGAGAAAGCCGTATTTTCACTACCATGACTATACCCGACGCCAAGAGCGCTACCGTGAATGCTATTGCAAAAAACAAGCCATGGGTACACGCTAAGCACGTGACACAATGCTTCTTCATAACTGACCCATGCAATCCCAGTCGTGTTGTCGTGAGGAAAGGCAAAAGAAACATCATTGGAATGGATGGAGTCGCCAACGAGGAAGACTATGATCAGTACGGCAACCCAATGAGGGAAGATGACGATGATGATGAAGTATACGTCAAAAGAAGAATCAATACTACATTACCAAAGAAAAATCGTACTCCATGGAAAAGGCAAAGTCACAATGAGGGGCTCAATTATTCTTCGACGAACAAGAAGGGAAAGAAGCTAACTCAAAAATGAAAACATCAGCGCTGAGGAATCGGTCAAATGATGTAATATAGATATATATGTTCCTATTTTGTATACACACTTAATTAGCCATTATTATGCATGGGTCCAATGATGTAATATATATATATATGTTCCTATTTTGTATACACACTTAGCCATTATTATGCAAGGGTCCAATGATGTAATATATATGTTCCTATTATGCTGAGGAAAAGAAAAAAGGGAAACTGGTTATAGCAGTAGCGCTTTAGTGAAAAAGAGCTACAGCTAGTCAAGGTAGCAGTAGCGGTTTCTGCAGAAAATCTCTATAGCTAGTCAAGGTAGTAGTAGTAGCGCATTTCGTGTAAACGCGCTACTACTACGTCCACTTAACCCAAAATTCTCCCTCTCCCTGCTTCATCCCGCCTCTTTTCCCCCAAATCCCCACTCTCTCTTCCCCGGCCCCGTCGCACCGCCGCGCCCGCCCCCGACCTCGGCGCGCTCGCCCCCGACCCCGGCGCACTCGCCCCCGACCTCGGCGCCCCCGACCCAGGCGCGCTCGCCCCCGGCGCCGGCGCTCGCCCCCGACCCGTCGACCCTCGCCTCCCTCCTCTGCTTCCTCCCCTCCCAACCTCGCCCATCGTCGGGCCTGCCTCCTCGCCTTGCACCCTCTATAAACCACCCCCCTCTCTCTCTCTCTGCTAGCTAGGGTTAATTTACTTAGGTTTTAGTTATGTTAATTAGGTTATCTATTTAGTTATGAATTTAGATAGGTTTCAAAATTTGCTGAATTTATATGCAAATTTGAACTAGACATGTGATATGTGGATATGTCATGTTTTGGACATGTCATGTTTTGGTAAATGATCCGAGTTGCCTATGTTACGCCGGAATGTTGATTCATTTCCGTGACGGTGAATTTCAGGCGCTCGATATGTCCATTTTTTGCAAAGGTCACGCCGAAATTTCCCATGAATAAAGGCATGATTTGTGCTACATAGTTGGCATATCGAGTGCTGGCACATAGATTTCTTTTTTATCTCATTTCTCATTTATTCATACTTTTAGAAATAAATGAGGACACTTAATCATAGGAAACATGTCGAACAACGAAGAAACCGGGCCTTCTGACCAAGATGCAGACGAGATGGATTATGAGGGTGAACAAGACTACCTCGACTTTTTGACTGCTAAGCAAGGTTTGCAGGTCCGCCTCAATGATGGTACTGACGCCGACACCGACGGCCCCGGCACCGATGGCGGCGCCGAGACCAGTGGGGAAGGTACCGCCGGGGAAGATACCAGCGCTGATGCCGGTACCGAAAAGAGGCATAAGAAGCAGAGGATACGAAAACCTAACAAACTAGGGATTGGACGACTTGTGATCACAAAGATGGCACCTGCAAGTTTGAGCCGTTAGAGCCGGAAGAACCTCGCAAGTGCTATGGGAATCAAGTAGGATGCATCCTACGGGAATGCGCGAGCATCAATGACGATGACTTAAGGAGTAAAGAACATTTGACGCAGTTGCTCCTAACAAAGTTGCACAAGAGATTCAAGTTCCCCAATCGGGATGATAACATAGAACAACTGTGGGATGATCCGAAGATGAAAAATATTAACAATCACGCCATGGGCATGTTCAGCAATGATTTGGCCTCCTGGAAATCAAGGGTGAAACGAGCTATTGAGGCTGAGGAATCCCTATCCAAGATTCTGGAGGAAAATCCGACACTTACGGAAGAGGAGTTTGAAAAGTTCAAGGACACTTGCGCTACCGAGGACGCCAAGGCTAAGGCTGCGAAATTCAAGAGCCTTCAGCAAAGGAACACGGGGAAGCATCGCCTCAGAAGCCGTGGCTACCTCAGTAAAAGGCCCATATGGGATAAGGAGGACGCGGAACGTGAAGCCGCGGGTCTCCCAGACCCCTTCGCGAAGTTCACCAACCCCTTGGAGCATGACTTCATTAGGGCCCGCTACAAGTGGGACAAGGAGAAAAAGGTTTTTTACACGGACAAGATCACGAGGAAATTGATTAGACTACTGGATAAGCAACACCAGCTTGCAGCCGAAAACCCTACTTCTCCGATGAGGCCCAACTGGGACACCCCTCTCAACCAGGCCTTGAACGAACTTAAGGGACTCCCTTTGGGCCAGCGGCCGCAATATGGTCGTGTGCACGGCGCTGGAGATGGCGCCACGTGCAAGGTGTTTTACAACGAGGGCCCGAAGGCCAAGAAGCAGAAAAAGAAGTTTAGTCAGGCAGACATCGACACGAAGGTGAAGCTTGCGGTCGAGAAAAAAGCAGCTGAGGACGCGAAAAAAGCAGCCGGGGACAAATATGAGTTGCTACAGCAGGCAGTCAATGCAGCTATAACTGCCTGCAGAAATGATTTTGCTACTAACTTGGTTCCAGTTATCATCAACTGGACGAAGGAAAATCCAGACAAGACGGTACATGATTTCCCGTTGCCCAGTTTCGTCGGGAGCAACTCCATGAACAACAACACCATCGCACCATCACTTTCTCATGCAACTGGGCCTCCTCTCGCAGCCGCTCCCGCTCATAGCAGCCCGTCCTCAGTCTCTGGCGCGCTTGGTGGGCCTTCGTCTTTGGTTGAGCTCGACGCCGTCACGGTAATTACATGTCGCACCAACATATATATATATATATATAATATTCCATTTTTGTTGCCTTTCGGATGTTTTACGCCACAGACATATGTGTTTGCAGGTGAAAGAAACCCCGTGCACCATACTCTACTTGATCAAAGGCCAGAAGGTGGACGTGGGAAAGGGGATGATAATGGACCCCTTGCAACCCACGTTCCACAACCAGCCGATCCCTGCTGGGCACTTCAGGGTTAGCTTGTCCAGTGTGAAATCAGGGCACGAGGATTTGCCTCCTCCAGTACAGCATGTGGGAGCGGACGACGAGACCCCGCCGCGGATTGGAAGCTGCAAGGGTTGGGTGCTGCTATGGCCGAAGAATCTTATTCGTCTGGAGCCGGCCGAGAGCACACCAATAATCACACATTAACAAGCATGTGCGGAGACCACCACCCCGCCTACGCAATTACCAGCTCCTGTAGTGCCGGGTGAGAGCGGCGGACGACATGATGAAGGGGGTGCAATAGTGCTGGCTGATGTAATTTGTCCTGTAGAACAGAGAATGGATGATGAGACGGAGGTCGACCCTATGGATTTCCTCAATACAAACACGTATGACTGTGACATAGAATTGATGAGTCAACCATATGACGAATCAGGCTATCATCTTGCTAATGAGGATATGGATGATATGCCCGGGCAGGAAGGTCATAGCAGGGATTGCAAAAAGTCTCTCTTCATGAAATCCTCACAGGACACGCCTGAAGATGCCGCCTCAACACAGGCTCAACTATCCCAGCGCGAGGGTCGTACAGTACTTAGCCCGGGAACACTGGGGCAGGGGTTAAGGAAGGGTCTAGAAGGTGTGCCCAAGAAAAAGGAGAGAAAGAGATCGGGGAAGATAGCTGCCTCCAAACAAGCCAGAGCACATAGCAGCCAAACGATGCATTCCGAAGAGCGTGTACCCGTGAAAGGTGCGGCCATGTTCCATCTCACGGGCGAGCCGATGCTACCGCCGAAACCGCTAGAGGCACTATCAGGGGATCTCAGGAGACTGCACGACCATGTGCTGTCGACTGAGAAAAGCCTACTAGCCTCAAAGGATCCAGGATATCTGACATATGCGGCTCGTGTGCCTGAGGGGAAGTGCTACGTCGAGACACGGCCCGCGGAGGTGTTCTTCCTGCGGTTTGACCATATCTTTGAGATGTTTTTGACAAGGCGGCTCGATTTTACAATCGTCCGCCTTTTTGCGCTACATATGAGCTCTGTCATGAACAGTGAAGAAGTCTCGCAAATCTGTGTGGCAGATCCATACTACATGCACGAGTCTTTCTTGAGTCTCAGCGACTTTGAGCGTGAAACTGCTAGGGACTACCTCCAAAACTTCATGGTACAGAATAAGGACCGGGAAATTGTCCTCGTGCCTTATCATCCAAAGTAAGTCAGTTTCGAACAACCCTTTCATACATTTCAATCATTCCTTCTCTCTCTATGGGGAATAATTTGAGGTGTCTTTTCCCCGCAGCAACGGGCGCACCGTCCTTATCGTTCTTTATCTACAAGCCTCCCACGCCGTGTATTTTGACCCTTCCAGAGACTACGAGAAAAAAGACTACACCCACATAATGAATATTCTAGATGATGCTCTCCAAGGCTTCAGCTTTAGAGGTGGCCACATGCAGATCAGGAAACAAAGGAACAAGAAGATGGGTTTCGCGCATAAAACTAACTTCTCCTGCATCCAAGTCCCAAAACCAAGCAAGAAGGATGGATTGTACATCCTCCATCTCATGAATCAGTTCAACACGGATCACCAAAAGCTTCGCATGAGAAGCAGAAATGATGATCATATCCACAAGTGGCTAGAATCTCATGGAAAAGCGGATTATAAACTTAGAGATGACTTCTTTCGCATCCAAAGCGACATTGCGACGATCATCATGAAAGAAGTCGTAGATGAGAAGGGGATGTTCCACCACGGCCCTATATCGCGAGCTGACGTCCGAACTCGCATAGGCATGCAATGTCTAGACCTCACGCCGTTCAAGAAGCTAGGGTCCATCCTCGATGATATGGAAGGATGGAACTTCTAGTGATTTATGATGCCGATGATGATGATATGTGTCGGTTGAACTTTGTGATGCAACTTTGTGATGTCCATGATCCCTGCCGAACTTGCGTAACGCTACTTTGTTAGTTTGCGTACGATGACCTGCGTACCTCTAGTTAATTAATTTGCATACTGTATGTTGCATCTAGTTGCTAACCCTTTCTTTTTCGGTGTTCTCTAGTATATTTTGTTGCATATATATGATTGTACATCCTCTTCATGAACATGCATCTCTAACAGGTACCTAGTTTCTTGATGGCGAGATGGAACTGCTATGTCGTGTACAAAGGGAAGGTTCCGGGGGTGTACAACGAGTGGCATGAGTGTCAGGCGCAAGTGAATGGGTTCTCGGACGCCAGCCATAAAGGCTTCAAAAGCAGACAAGAAGGAGAAGCTAGTTACTTTAGGTTCACGCTAGCGCGAGAGAGGACTCGTAACCGCCATCTCATGTACTGCATAGTTCCGCTCTCACTCATAGTGATAGCTCTTCTCGCGTATACCTTTGTTTAGATGGATGACGTTGTAGTTGCAAGTATTCGAGAATTGCATGTATCGCTATTTTCGAGATGATGACAAGATACCACTTTGCGTTGGATGATGATTATGACGAGACTATTTGTATGTATATGCTATGATTACATTTGTGGTCTCGCAGGCATTTGTATGTGTATCATGATGACATTTGTATGTGCTAAAGATTCTTCTATAAAGCCTGTTCAAATACAAAACAAATATGCCGAAAAAAACAAAAAACTACTAAAATTAGCAATAGCGAGTGGAGAAAAGTTAGCAGCAGCGCGGTTGTAGCAGTAGCGCGCACAGGGGAAGCGCGCTATAGCTATTAGCAGCAGCGAGGTTCCTTTAAGCACGCTGCTGCAACACTTGTGTAGTAGTAGCGCGGGTGGACCAGCGCTACTGCTAAACGTTAGTTGTAGCGCCTTATTAGTAGCGCCGGCCCCCGCGCTACTAAAAGGCCGAAAACCCGCGCTGCTGCTAGGCTTTTCCCTAGTAGTGGATGTGTATTATCGAGAGGGCCCAGAGATACCTTTCTGATACTCGGAGTGACAAATCCTAATCTCGATCTATGCTAACTCAACAAACACCTTCGGAGATACCTGTAGAGAATATTTATGATTGCCCAGTTATGTTGTGATGATTGATAGCACATAAGGTATTCCTCCGGTATCCAGGAGTTACATAATCTTGTAGTCGAAGGAATATGTATTTGACATTAAGAAAGCAATAGCAATAAACTGAACGATCAATATGCTAAGCGAACGGATGGGTCTTGTCCATCACATCATTCTCCTAATGATATGATCCCATTATCAAATGATAACACATGTCTATGGCTAGGAACCTTAACCATCTTTGATCAACGAGCTAGTCTAGTAGAGTCTTACTAGGGACAAGGTATTTGTTTATGTATTCACACATGTATTTAAGTTTCTGATCAATACAATTCTAACATGAATAATAAACCTTTATCATGAATAAGGAAATATAAAATAAAACTTTATTATTGCCTCTAGGGCATATTTCCTTCAGTCTCCCACTTGCACTAGAGTCAATAATCTAGTTCACATCGCCATGTGATTAACACCCATAGTTCACATCGCCATGTGACCAACACCCAAAGAATTTACTAGAGTCAATAATCTAGTTCACATCACATGTTATTAACACCCAAAGAGTACTAAGGTGTGATCATGTTTTGCTTGTGAAAGAAGTTTAGTCAACGGGTCTGTCATATTCAGATCCGTATGTATTTTGGAAATTTCTATGTCTTCAATGCTCTACATGGAGCTACTCTAGCTAATTGCTCCCACTTTCAATATGTATCTAGATTGAGACTCATAGTCATCTGAATCGGTGTCAAAGCTTGCATCGACGTAACTCTTTACGACGAACTCTTTATCACCTCCATAACCGAGAAAATATCTCCCTAGTTCTCTAAGGATAATTTTGACTATTGCGCAGTGATTTACTCCTGGATCACTATTGGTACCTCCCTGCCAAACTTATGGCAAGGCACACATCGGGTCTAGTACATAGCACAGCATACGTGATAGAACTTATGGCTGAGGCATAGGGAATGACTTTCATTTTCTCTCTATCTTCTGTAGTGGTCGGGCTTTGAGTCTGACTCAATTTCACACCTTGTAACACAGGCATGAACCCTTTCTTTGACTGGTCCATTTTGAACTTCTTCAAAACTTTATCAAGGCATGTGCTTTGTGAAAGTCCTATTCAGCATCTCGATCTATCCCTATAGATCTTGATTCCCAATATATAAGCAGCTTCATCAAGGTCTTCCATTGAGAAATTCTTATTCAAGTATCCTTTTATGCTATCTAGAAATTATATATCATTTCCAATCAACAATATGCCATCCACATATATTATCAGAAATGCTACAGAGCTCCCACTCACTTTCTTGTAAATACAGGCTTCTCAATAAGTCTATATAAAACCATATGCTTTGATCACCTCATCAAAGCGTATATTCAACTCCGAGATGCTTGCACCAGTCCATAGATGGATCACTGGAGCTTGCACACTTTGTTAGCACCTTTAGGATCAACAAAACCTTCTGGTTGCATCATATATAACTCTTCTTTAAGAAATCCATTAAGGAATGCAGTTTTGACGTCCATTTGCCAAATTTCATAATTATAAAATGCGGCAATTGCTAACATGATTCGGACTGACTTAAGCATCGCTACGGGTGAGAAGGTCTCATCGTAGTCAACCCCTTGAACTTGTCGAAAACCTTTTGCGACAAATCGAGCTTTGTAGATGGTGACATTACCATCAGGGTCTGTCTTCTTCTTGAAGATCCATTTATTCTTAATGGCTTGCCGATCATTGGGCAAGTCCACCAAAGTCCATACTTTGTTCTCATACATGGATCATATCTCAGATTTCATGGCCACAAGCCATTTATCAGAATTTGGGCTCATCATAGCTTCTTCATAGTTCGTAGGTTCGCCATGGTCTAATAACATGACTCCCAGGACAGGATTACCATACCACTCTGGTGCGGAACGTGCTCTATTCGACCTACGAGGTCCAGTAGTAACTTGATCTAAAGATTCATGATCATCATCATTAGCTTCCTCTCTAGTTATTATAGGCATCACGGGAATGGATTTCTCTTATGTGCTACTTTCCAATTTGAGAGAATGTACAATTACCTCATCAAGTTCTACTTTCCTCCCACTCACTTCTTTCAAGAGAAACTCCTTCTCTAGAAAGGACCCATTCTTGGCAACAAAGATCTAGCCTTCGTATCTGTGGTAGAAGGTGTACCCAATTGTTTCCTTAGGGTATCTTATGAAGACGCACTTCTCTGATTTGGGTTCGAGCTTATCAGGCTGAAGCCTTTTGACATAAGTGTTGTGACCCCAAACTTAAAGAAATGACAGGTTAGGTTTCTTGCCAAACCATAGTTCATACGGTGTCATCTCAACGGATTTAGACGGTTCCCTATTTAACGTGAATGCAGCTATCTCTAATGCATAACCCCAAAATGATAGTGGTAAATCGGTAAGAGACATCATAGAATGAACCATATCCAATAAAGTACGGTTACGATGTTCGGACACACCATTACGCTGTGGTGTTCTAGGTGGCTTGAGTTGTGAAACAATTCCACATTGTTTTAAATGAAGGCCAAACTCGTAACTCAAATATTCGCCTCCGTGATCAGATCATAGAAACTTTATTTTCTTGTTACGATGATTCTCCACTTCACTGAGAAATTCTTTGAACTTTTCAAATGTTTTAGACTTGTGTTTCATCAAGTAGATATTCCCATACCTACTCAAATCATCTGTAAAGGTCAGAAAATAACGATACCCGCCACGTGCCTCAACCCTCATCGGACCGCATACATCGTTATGTATTATTTTCAATAAGTCATTAGCTCGCTCCATTGTTCCAAAGAATGGAGTTTTAGTCATCTTGCCCATGAGGCATGGTTCGCAAGTATCAAATGATTCATAATCAAGTGATTCCAAAATTCCATCTGGATGGAGTTTCTTCATGCGCTTTACACCAATATGACCTAAACAGCAATGCCACAAATATGTTACACTATCATTATCAACTTTGCATCTTTTGGCATCAATATTATGAATATGTGTATCACTACGATCGAGATTCAATAAACCATTCACATTGGGTGTAATATCACAGAAGGTTTTATTCATGTAAATAGAATAAAATTATTCTCTAACTTAAATGAATAACCGTATTGCAATAAACATGATCTAATCATATTCATGCTCAACGCAAACACCAAATAACATTTATTTAGGTTCAACACTAATTCTGAAGGTAGAGTGAGTGTGCAATGGTGATCATATCAACCTTGGAATCACTTCCAACACACATCGTTACCTCGCCCTTAACTAGTCTCTGTTCATTCTGCAACTCCTGTTTTGAGTTACTTACCAACTGAACCGGTATCAAATACCCAGGGGCTACTACGAACACTAGTAAGGTACACATCAATAACATGTATATCATATACACCTTTCTTCACTTTGCCATCCTTCTTATCCGCCAAGTATTTGGGGCAGTTCCGCTTCTAGTGACCATTTCCTTTGTAGTAGAAGCACTCAGTTTCAGGCTTAGGTCTAGCTTTGGGCTTCTTCATGGGAGCGGCAACTTGCTTTCCATTCTTCTTGAATTTTCATTTCTTTCCCTTGCCCCTTTTCTTGAAACTAGTGGTCTTATTAACCATCAACACTTGATGCTCTTTCTTGATTTCTACCTCCGCCGATTTCAGTATCGCGAAGAACTCGAGAATCATTTTCATCATCCCTTGCATATTATAGTTCATCACAAAGATCTAGTAGCTTGGTGATAGTGACTGGAGAACTCTATCAGTCACTATCTTATATGGAATATTAACTCCCACTTGATTCAAGCGATTGTAGTACCCAGGCATTTTGGGCACATGCTCACTAGCTGAGCTATTCTCATCCATCTTGTAGGCAAAGCACTTGTCAGAGGTCTCATACCTCTCAACACGGGCATGAGCCTAAAATACCAATTTCAGCTCTTGGAACATCTCATATGCTCTGTGGTGTTCAAAACGTTTTTGAAGTCCCGGTTCTAAGCCGAAAAGCATGGCGCACTAAACTATTAAGTAGTCATCATATCGAGCTTGCCAAACGTTCATAATGTCTGCATCTGCTCCTGCAATAGGTCTGTCACCTAGCGGTGCATCAAGGACATAATTCTTCTGTGCAGCAATGAGAATAATCCTCAGATCACAGACCCAGTCCGTTTTATTGCACTGTCATCTTTCAACTTAGTTTTCTCTAGGAACATATCAAAAAATAGGAGAGCTATATCGCGAGCTATTGATCTACAACGTAGAAAATGCAAAACTATTAAGACTAAGTTCATGATAAATTAAGTTCAATTAATCAAATTACTAAAGAACTCCCACTTAAATAACCATCCCTCAAGTTATCTAAGTGATAAATGATCCAAATCAACTAACCCATGTCTGATCATCACGGGAGATGTGGTAGTCATCAATGGTGAACATCTCTATGCTGATCATATCTACTATATGACTCACGCTCGACCTTCTCGTATCCAGTGTTCCGAGACCATGTCTGTACATGCGAGGCTCGTCAAGTTTAACCCAAGTATTCTGCATGTGCAAAACTGTCTTACACCTATTGTATGTGAACATAGAGTCTATCACACCCGATCATCACGAGGTGCTTCGAAACAACAAACTTTGGCAATGGTGCATACTCGGGGAGAACACTTTTATCTTGAAATTTAGTGAAGGGATCATATTATAATGCTACCGCCGTTCTAAGCAAAATAAGATGCATAAAGGATAAACGTCACATGCAATCAAAATATGTAACATGATATGGCCATCATCATCTTGTGCTTTTGATCTCCATCTCCAAAGCATCGTCATGATCTCCATCGTCACTGGCTTGACACCTCGATCTCCATCGTTGCGTCGGGGTCTCCTTGCCAACTATTTCTTCTACAACTATTGCTAACGCATAGTGATAAAGTAAAGCAATTACATGGTGCTTGCATTTCATACAATTATTAAGAGACAACCTTGAGGCTCCTGCCAGTTGTCAATATTAAAAAACATGATCATCTTATACAATAAACTATATCACATCACGTCTTGACCATATCACATCACAACATGCCCTGCAAAAACAAGTTAGACGCCCTCTACTTTGTTGTTGCAAGTTTTACGTGGCTGCTACGGGCTTCTAGCAAGAACCGTTCTTAACTACGCAAAAACCACAACATTGATTTATCAAGTTTGCTGTTTTAACATTCTTTAAGGATCGGCCACAATCAAATTCGATTCAACTAAAGTAGGAGAAACAGACACCCACCAGCCACCTTTATGCAAAGCAAGTTGCATGTCAGTCTGTGGAACCGGTCTCATGTGCGTGGACATGTAAGGTTTGGTCCGAGCCGCTTCATCCCACAATACCGCCGAATCAAAATAAGACGTTGGTGGTAAGCAGTATGACTATCACCACCCACAACTCTTTGTGTTCTACTCGTGCACATCATCTACGCATATACCTAGCTCTGATGCCACTATTAGGAAACGTTGCATGGAAAACAAATATTTTTCTATGCACACGTGAGATCTATCCATGGAGATGCATAGCAACGGGAGAGGAGAGTGTGTATACATACCCTCGTAGACCGTAAGCAGAAGCGTTTGTTAACGCGGTTGATGTAGTCAAACTTCTTTGTGATCCAACCGATCAAGTACCGAACGTACGACACCTCCGTGTTCAGCACACTTTCAGCTCGCTGACGTCCTCGCCTTCTTGATCCAGCAAGATGGCTAAGTAGTGGGTGAGTTCCGGCAGCACGAAGGTGTGGTAACGGTGATGGTGATGCTATCTTCGCAGGGCTTCGCCTAAGCACAACGAAAATATGACCGAGGGACTAAACTGTGGAGGGGGCGCCGCACACGGCTAAGAGATTGTCATGGTTATGTGTGGCGCCCCCTCCCACATATATATAGGTGGGGGAGGGAGGAGGCAGCCTGGATGCGCTCCAAGTGGGGCCGAATCCCACTTGGGGTCCTCCTCCAAGCCGCGCCCCCTACCATGTATAGGTGCGGGAGGAAGGCAGGGGAAGGTGGCGCCCCCCTTTCCTTTCTCACATGAGGAGGGAAAGGCAGGAGGTGCCACCCCTCCCCTTTCCTTCCCCACAGGGCCGGCCGGCCAGGGAAGGCGCGCACCATCCCCCTTGTGGGCTGGTCTGTCCCCCTTGGCGCATTAGGCCCATACACCTACCGGGGGTGTCCGAAACCCCTTCCGGTTATCCGATGACTACCCGGTGCACTCCGGAACCTTTCCGGAGTCCGAATATCATCGTCCTATATATCAATCTTTACCTCCGGACCATTCCGGAGCTCCTCGTCATGTCTGTGATCTCATTCGGGACTCTGAACAACATTCGGTCACCAAATCCATATAACTCATATAACACTATATCGTCAACAAACGTTAAGCGTGTGGACCCCACGGGTTCGGGAACTATGTAGACATGACCGAGACACCTCTCCGGTCAATAACCAATAGCGGAACCTGGATTCCCATATTAGCTCCTACATATTCTACGAAGATCTTTATCGGTCGGACCTTATGACAACATGCGTAATTCCCTTTGTCCATCGGTATGTTAGTGATTCGATCGTAGGTATCTTCATACCAACTTCAATCTCGTTACCAGCAAGTCTCTTTAGTCGTTCCATAATACATCATCTTGCAACTAACTCATTAGTCACTTTGCTTGCAAGGCTTCTTATGATGTGTATTACCGAGAGGGCCTAGAGATACCTCTCCGATACTCGGAGTTACAAATCCTAATCTTGATCTATGCCAACTCAACAAACACCTTCGGAGATACCTGTAGAGCATCTTTATGATCACACAATTATGTTCTGACGTTTGATAGCTCACAAGGTATTCCTCCGGTATCCGGGAGTTGCATAATCTCATAGTCAAAGGAATATATGTATTTGACATTAAGAAAGCAATAGCAATAAACTGAACGATCAATATGCTAAGCTAATGGAGGGGTCTTTTCCATCACATAATTCTCCTAATGATGTGATTCTGTTATCAAATGACAACACATGTCTATGGTTAGGAAACCGTAGCCATCTTTGATCAATGAGCTAGTCTAGTAGAGGCTTACTAGGTACACGGTATTTGTTTATGTATTCACACATGTATTTAAGTTTCCGATCAATACAATTATAGCATCAATAATAAACCTTTATCATGAATAAGGAAATATGAAATAACAACTTTATTATTGCCTCTAGGGCATATTTACTTCATAGGCCACTAACAATTTTTGGCCTATTTACAAAACTTTAGGTTCAACGAGAAAGAAGGTTGTTTAGATATGCAACTAGCAAGGTGGACAACCTATATGGCATGCAACACAAGTAACAAGTGCAAGCAAGAGTGAACACACAATAAAATCTTGCACAAGGTAAAGGTTGAAGTAACCGCAAGTGGAGTCGATGGAGAAGAGGATATGTTGCAGAAGGTCTCTCCTTGGGGGAGATCTGTCTCCATTGGAGGGGTGTGGAGGCACAATGCTCCAAGCGTCCCAAGGACTCACCCTATTCTCCCGACGCCATCGCACAAGTGAATCCCCCTCCATCACTTGTGATTATGGAGATGAATCCCCCCTTTGGAAGAGTACCAAATCAGGGCTGAAAACAAAGATTGCCTAAAAGGAAATGGTTGTGGCGACTAATTTAGAGGAGGGATTTCTAGTATATGTAGGCCAATGGGCACCGGAGACCACCTAGGGTGCCCATAGAGCCTAGGCGCTCGCCGAGGCACCCCATTCGCACCCCTGCAAGGTGGGCACCCAGCCCAGGCGCCGAGGTCCTATGGGCCTGCCATGTTATGGACTTTGGCTCCCTGGTCATCTTCAAGCACACAAATTCCTCTCCTATTTTTCCCGATTTTTCTCGGGCATTTTCTGTGGTGGTTTCCTGAAATTTAAAAAGTAGCAGAAAGCAAGAACTGGCGCTCGATACTGAATTAATATGTTAGTTAAATAAAATTGATAAAATTTGTGCCCAAAGTGTTTATAAATTGTAGCAAAGTAGCATGAATCATACAAACAAATATAGATACATTTAAGAGGTATTACACACCAACAGCCAGGACCGGTCACCCATGTCAATCCATATGCCAAGGTCCTTGGAAAAGGGCACCAGATCCCAGCTGGATATAGCTTCATCGCAGCCTAAGGCATGGATCACTGGGGGAACCGACATCTTCACCAAGGCGGCCCTAGAAGATGGGCTGCTAGAGAGACGGGCCTCCATGGGACGGCTCTGGTCCTGCCCTTGAGTTCCATCACCCCAAACCCAAGATCCATCCGCATCACCGTTCATGGCCTGGCCCAAGCATGCTAGCCCTACATCGACGACATGCCCCCTCGTGTCGCTTGACTACGTGGTTTGCTTTGGATCCCCGTAGACCATAGCCATAGAAGACTGATACTTCTCCAACGTATCTATAATTGTTTATTGTTACATGCTATTATATTATATGTTTTGGATGTTTTATATGCATTAATATGCTATTTTATATTTGTGAGTAACCTATTAACCTAGAGCCCAGTGCCAGTTCCTATTTTTCCCCTGTTTTTGAGTTTTGCACAAAAGGAATACCAAAGGGAGTCCAAATGGAACAAAACCTTCACGATAACTTTTCTTAGACCGGAAGACAACCAGGAGACTTGGAGATGAAGTCGGAGGAGCCACGAGGCAGCCACAAGGATGGAGGGCGTGGCCCCCACCCTTGTGCCCCCCCCCCCCGTGCACCTCCTGACCTAATTCTTTCGCCTATATATTCCCAAATATCCCCAAACTACCAGAGGCATCCACGAAAAGACTTTTCCACCACCACAACCTTCTGTACCTGTGATATCCCATCTAGGTACCTTTTCCAGCACCCGCGAGAGGGGGATCCGATCACAGAGGGCTTCTACATCAACTCTATTGCCCTTCAGATGAAGCGTGAGTAGTTTACCTCAGACCTACGGGTCCATAGCTAGTGGCTAGATGGCTTCTTCTCTCTCTTTGATTCTCAATACCATGTTCTCCTCAATGTTCTTGGAGATCTATTCGATGTAATACTTTTTTGCAGTGTGTTTGCCGAGATCCGATGAATTGTGGATTTATGATCAGCTTCTCTATGAAAATTACTTGAATCTTCTCTGAATTCTTTTATGCATGATTTGATATCTTTGTAATTCTCTTCGACCTATCGGTTCGGTTTGGCCAACTAGATTGGTTTTTCTTGCAATGGGAGAAGTGCTTAGCTTTGGGTTCAATCTTGCGGTGTCCTTTCCCAGTGATAGTAGGGGCGGCAAGGCACGTACTATATTGTTGACATCGAGGATAAAAATATGGGGTTTTCATCATATTGCTTGAGTTAATTCCTCTACATCATGTCATCTTACTTAATGTGTTACTCTATTCTTCATGAACTTAATACTCTAGATGCAGGCAGGAGTCGATCGATGTGTGGAGTAATAGTAGTAGAGGCAGAATCGTTTCCGTCTACTTGACACGGACGTGATGCCTATATTCATGGTCATTGCCTTAGATATCGTCATAACTTTGCGCTTTTCTGTCAACTGCTCGGCAGTAATTTGTTCACCGATCGTATTCTTTGCTATCATGAGAGAAGCCTCTAGTGAAACCTATGGCCCCCGGGTCTATTTTCCATCATATAAGTTTCTATTTTCCGTCATATAAGTATCCGATCTACTATTTTGCAATCTTTTACTTTCCAATCTATAAACCAAAAATACCAAAAATATTTACTTTATCGTTTATCTATCTCTATCAGATCTCATTTTTTCAAGTAACCGTGAAGGGATTGACAACCCCTTTATCGCGTTGGGTGCAAGTTGTTTGATTGTTTCTGCAGGTATTTGATGATTTGTGCGTTGTGTCCTACTGGATTGATACCTTGGTTCTCAAACTGAGGGAAATACTTATCTCTACTTTGCTGCATCACCCTTTCCTATTCAAGGGAAAAACCAACGCAAGCTCAAGAAATAGCAAAGACCACTGTGCCAGATCAGCCGCCTACCGGAGCACGCCATCCGCCGCGCGCCCACATGATCGGTCGTTCATGCGTTGCCTCGTCACCATGCCCCACACCGGAGTGTCATGCTGCGCTGTCGCTGAGCCCTCTTGTCCTCTGCAACCCGCCACTCAGCGAAGAGGCTCTGCGTGGTACCGAGATCTCAGGATCTGCTTTGTAAGGGCATCTCCAAGGCAGACCCGTAAACCTCCCACAACCGTCTGGACCGCCGAAGCCATCCGACGCGGTCCTATATCGGTCCGCGGGCGGTCCAAACGCGATTTCTCACGCGAAACGAAGACAAAAGTGGGGGAGCTTTGCGGGAGTCCGGGCACATGAAACGTACGAATCCGACACCCTGGGCCCACCCAAAACCATTCCCCAACCCCGCGACTCCATCCTCCCCATTTTCTCTCCTTCCTTATTTTTGTTGTTACCGTCGCCGCCACTCCACCACCCTGGCCACCACGCCACACCCCTGCCGGAAATCTGCGTCTTTGTCACCTCTGGCGATCAAGCAGGGCTCCCCGCCGCTTCTCCTATGTCTCCGTTCAACCCCCTGTCCTTCGACCGCCCCGCCAGGTACCATCCTCTACTGTGCCAGCCAACTATTCGATGAATCGTCGGAGCTAAAAATAGTCATCCCTTCTTCTTTGTAGCAATGGATTCCGATTTGGAGTACATATACGAGCAGTATGTTGAGTCCTCCGACGGCTCGTCGAACGAGGAGTACTCCGATGAGACGATGATGATGCAGGCGGTCCTTGAAGACACGGAGCATGCAGAGAAGCATGTTCTCAATTTCAAGGGCTCGATCAAGGGTTATCGAGTGTTCAACCGCAACAGGGCACACAACCATTTTGACACTGATGGACAACTACTTTGCCCCTGATGCACTATTCACTGACCATTTTCGCCGATGTTTTCGGATGTGCAAGACTGTCTTCGATAGTTTGTACCATGGCGCCCGGTCCTACGATGACTACTTCATCCTGAAGAAGGACGTCGTGGGAACGATTGGCTTCTCTGGTTAACAGAAGTGCATGGCCGCACTCCGGATGCTTGCATATGGCACGACCACTGATTCGTGGGACGAGTACCTACGGATGTCTGAGAGCACATGCAGAGATCTCATAGTCAGGTTTGCAACTGTCATGGTCGAGGTGTTCAGACGTCAATACCTGAGAGAACCAACTGTAGCAGACACGGAAAGGCTCCTGGCAATCTCAGAAGCAAGATGGTGGCCAGGTTTGCTTGGATCTCTTGATTGCATGCATTGGAAATGAGAGAACCGCCTGAAGGCTTTACAAGGTGTGATCATGCACAACATGATCATCGAGGATGAGGGTGACGATGCTGCTGCGACTCTGGAATTTGAGAACATGGGTGATCCTATCTAACTTTCGGACCAAAATCTGGCCACATTTGAGGAGTTTATTCAAATGCATCAAAAAATTCAGCATCGACAAACTTACGAGCAGCTGAAGGAAGATCTGATTGAGCATCAATGAACGGTGAAAGGGGATAACAATGTTGGTATGTAATATTGGAACTATTCAAAATTTGAACTTGTGCTGCATGCGGCTATTTGAATGTTTGTATCCTTTTCATGCGGCTATTTGATCGTGCGGACTTGAAAAAAAAATTGAGGAAGGCATGATGTATGCGGCTCGGTTGGATGGCTGCCTTTTTTACTGGTTGCCGTTGGAGATGCCTTAAGAGAACTACCTTTCTATTTTATATAGTTAGACCGTGTATTTTGATTGGTGCATTATCATAGAGCGGGGCGCGAGAAGCGAAGAGGAGAGAAGGGGCACCCCTGGGCGACGGGCGTTTTATAAAATGAAGAAGTTGCCTTTCTTCCTTCGTCAGCTCTTCTTAATCATAGACGGAGGGGGCACGTCGTGCTTTGCAGCGGCTTAGGTCGAGGTTGTGCGCGTGTTGCCATTGCTCGATGGGCCGCCGGCGGTGCTCGTCTAGATTTCGCTGGGAAGTGAGGCCGTTGTCTCTTATTTTCATTTTTTCAAATTACACAACAATTATCTCTTTTTTTGGACAGGATACTCAGTATACCTGGCCATGGACAGCCCGACCCGGTTGGCCTGACCCGACCCGGCCCGAAAAAGCCCGACCCGACCTTGTCCATGGGCCGGGCTCGGACCTAGGTTTTAAGCCCGAAGCCCAGGCCGCGCCAGGCCCGAGCCCGTCGATTTCACCATTTAAGGAAGAGGCCCGGCCCATGGCCCGAGGCCCGACGGGCTTTTAGTGTGATGGGCCGGGCTCAGGCCTAATTTTTAGGCCCGACGGCCGGCCCGGGCCGGGCTTCGGGCCCGGGTTGGCCCGGACCGGCCCGAGGAATGGCCAGGTATAATACTCAGACAACTATCTTTGTTTCACAGGACGGCAGAGGTTACAAATTTTCCTTTTGAAGAATGTTAGCCTCCAATTTTTCACACGAAAAACTGCGTCCACACACATATGTTATCCTGAATTTTTCATGTCGATGGATGCGCACGGTCCACTTGTCTATCATCGCTTGTCCGACATGAGCGGTGCATATGTACCATCAACCAAGCAGCGATATTCACGTGCAGGCATAAATACGGACCACATCTTAAGCTCCCACGCGATCCACGGGGGCACTTTTATATTTCTTTTTAGGGGTACGGGGATACTGTTATACTGTATATAGTAACTCGTGAGAGCAACCACCAGGACAGCGAACCGAAAATATGACACGCGGAGTACTATATATAGGAAATTTTATATATTCATTCATGGATGTACCCATAGACGTCCTACGTGATTGATGGAGGATTGCAGAATGTATGTCCCCACCACGATCATAAGGTCCCCGGCTGACGACGCATCCTATCGCAAGGCCCCGCGCACGTCCAAATCGCATGGCCCAATGGCCCATGGTGGCCAATAAACCGCTGATTTTTCATTGGCGAAATGAAGGCACCGACACCAAAATGTGAAGTGATCCATATGGAACGGGGGGTATACGTGGGGTAGTTTCGGCAGTCCCTACGCGAACGGGCTCGTGTCGCCGATTCTCTCTAGATTTCGTTCATGTAAAAAGTTTCAGATAGAAATTTACACGACCGTGAGCCGACCACTTCATCCCGTAAATACTATCCGTAATAAACTTTCTGTAGATGTAGAGACTATACAGCATGCTCTCTGAAGCCATTAGCCAGTAATACTTTATTGCTTAAACTACTATAGAAGTAGTACTCTTTTTTTGCGAGACTATACAGGTAGTACTTAAGAGCACCGATGTCTAATCAAATACTCATTTTAGCATGAAGAGACAAAAACCGATTTATTCTGTAATTTACATTTCCAGAAATATAAGGAGGAAGCCTTTCCTAAGATCTAATTCGTTTTTTAACACAGTACATATGCATACGCTTGTACATACACACGTACACTCACCTCTATACACACACGTGCTCACGCCCTACCCTATGAGCAACATTCGAGAGACTGAGCCGGCATATCTTTTTGACATTGGTCGCCACGGATGCCTTCATAATCAACCAGAACGTCTACTCCCACTGAATGCACATCACCGGAAAGTCTGAAATAACTCCAGAAAATGCGAGCACTGGTACTTAAACTTTAGAAGACTGGGGATATCACTGTCCTCCTGACCATCCAACCACGGTTGATACGCCCTAAGATTTAGTTTTGATTAACAATTTGTTCATCTATACATGAATTATTCGTATATAAAATTGATACTAGTGAAATTTTTCTTTAATACAAAGACAAAAATAACACTTTTATAGTTGAGCAAAGTTTTGGTAAAAAAAGATGATGATTTCGTACTCCAATTTATTTATATTTTGTATATTTGTTCTGTCCTAGGTCAAACTTTGTAATAAAGTATATAATGGAAACTATGCATGTATTGTTGAAGAAAGTTTTGGTAAGAGCTTTTCCGGCGTGCTGGTCCTACTCGGTCGAGGATGGTGACTTCCCATCGTCAACAGTTCGTGCGCATGACTAAGGTTGTCAGCGCTCCCTCCGGGAACGGCGGCAATGGCGGCTGCGGCGCGCCCTCATCCCGCGTTGGAGATGTTTCTGTATTGGTTCTCTAAAGTGTTCATTGTAATTCCCTTATCTTGTGGGGTGCGTTGTACCACTGCTTACTTTTAATATAATCTGGGGTCCTTTTCACAAATGCTTAGAAACATTTTTTTAATACAGTACAGAGGCAAGCGCTCATACATATGCTCATACACTCACCCCTATGAACGTACGCACGCACATCCTATCCCTATGAGCACCTTCGAAAGACTGAGCCGGCATATCATCTTGAGATTTACGAAGTCACAATAGGTACCTTGTCATCGACGAAAACGTCTCCTCCCACTGAAAGCACATCGCCGAAAATCCTGAAATAAATCCAGGAATAATTCGAGCATCAGGACTTAAACCCTGATGGACTGGGGATACCACTGTTCCTCTAACCATTCAATCATAAGTTGGTTCACCACTTCTTAGAAACATTGATGCCTAATCAAACACTCTTTCATAAAATAAAGCACTAAGGCTATTCCGTGTAGCAAAAAAAAAACGACTCATTTTGCTGAGCGCTTATCCAACCACTTGAACTGTACATGGTCTAAAATGCTCTATGAGAGATTTTATATGATGCGAGTTGTGTTAATATAAGTTGTGGTTATTATACGCAGATGGCATACACCTCCGGTGCATGGTTCCTTGACCACAACAGCATCTCTAAGCGATCGATCTCCACCAACTTAATCTCGGGATCTGCAATTTTTTGGCATTTGTTAGTTGACATTTTTAGTACCAGCCAGCTATAGATATACGTGAAAAATTGTGCACCGCATCGTTCGGATCCCGTTCATTAATTTGATGTACTCCGTAGCCACTCCCCCCACAGCTCCAACCCTAGGTACCCAACTTGCTATATATACGCGCACCAGCTCTACACAGGGACGCTCAGACTCCAACCACAGGCACAGCACACAAAACAAGTCTTGTGGTATAGAGAAACGGAGCTAGGGAAGCTAGCTAGCTCGACCATGGGTGGTGTTCGGCAGCAGCTCATGGCCGCCGTCCTCGTGGCGGTGGCGCTGATGGCCACGGCGGCGGAGGGGTACATCACTCAGAAGACATGGGGCGCCATCCGCCGGGCGAACCGCGCCGGGCCGTTCGTCGGCCTCGTCGTGCCCAACACATACGAGATGGTCCCCGTGCTCGAGTCGCCCAGCTTCGTGGCCAGCAAGAGCATCCCTAACATGGACATCCAAGGTAAAGATGCTCCTACTCAAATGGTACATTCAGTCTAATCAGATCAAGCGTGTATACGGGCGCCATGTGCGAAAATAACTTGACATGAAAGGGCACTATTAACATTACGTGATGGATGATCTTTCCGTAAGCTTGAAATGTCAACACTTTGGTTGGGTCAAAGAAATAAACGTAATATGAAACAAGCCTGTTCGTAATATCATAACATCAGAACGAATATGGTTGAATTGATTAACAAGCCTGCTCATATATGAGAACCGTCTGAATTATGTACTGTAGTGAATTTGAATGGTAGACGAAAGAAGTGACCGGACGTGCTGAAACACTTATGCATGACCTGAAAGCACATGATGATGGAACGCGGGTGAGACCGGGCGTTTCATGGAGGACTTGCATGAAAGCACATGAGATGCATGTGCCTATTGACGGAGCTAACCAGGCACACATGAGCAAGCAGAGTGAACGTTTGTACGATCGAAGTGAAAAATAATACTTCCATCTAAACGCTCTTACATTTCTTTACAGAGGAAATAAAAGTTAAAATCGGTCGTAACTACACCATATGTCGTTGATAATTAAAAAAAGATAATTAAATACTAACATTATTGCATGATTTTTGCTTGAAGGGCGAAGGTTTCGCTTCGGAACCATCGAAGGCCAAAGCGTCGTCATGGTCATGACTGGACTGAGCATGGTAAGACCGTACATACTACAGCATTATATTTTGTGTAGCAGTGTATCTTACAAATACTCAGAACTTAACGAACTGTTGCACCATGGAATGGAATCAATGACTGCAGCTCAACGCTGGTCTGACCACCCAGATGCTGCTGAGCCTGTTCCGGGTGAAGGGCATCGTCCACTGGGGCATCGCTGGCAACGCCAACGAGGACCTCCAGATCGGCGACGTCACCATCCCCGAATACTGGGCCCACGTTTCCCTCTGGAACTGGCAGGTAGTACAGATTTGGTATTAGAAAACGTGAACATGTCATGGTCGTCCAGGATTTTGATTTGTGGTGCTACCAAAATTTTGTCGATTGGGCGGCCAGCGGTTCGGCGACGGCAAGGATAACGAGCTACCGCTGGAGGCCGCCGGCGACTACACCCGGGAGTACGGCTTCCTCAACTTCTCCGACTACACCGTGGGGCAGAGCAACCCGGCGCTATCCGCCAACCAGCTCAACAGCATCTGGTACCAGCCGGAGGAGATCTTCCCCAAGTCCGGCGAGCCCGAGGAGCGGCAGCACGCGTTCTGGGTGCCCGCCAGCAAGCGGTACTACGCGCTGGCGGCGAAACTGGAGGGCATGGAGCTGCCGGCGTGCGTGAACGCGACGACGTGCCTGCCCCGCGCGCCGCGGGTCACCCGGGTCAGCAAGGGCTGCAGCGCCAACGTGTTCCTGGACAACGCCGAGTACCGCCAGTTCCTCCGCAAGCAGTTCGAGTGCACCCCCGTGGAGATGGAGAGCGCCGCCGTGGCCCTCGTGGCGCACACGCAGGGGGTGCCGTTCCTCACCATCCGCTCGCTCTCCGACCTGGCCGGGGGAGGCTCCGCGCTCGGGAACGAGGCCAGCACCTTCATCGACATCGCCGCCAAGAACGCCGTCGAAGTCATGCTCAAGTTCGTGCCGCTGCTCGGGAAGGGCGGCGACGAGATGGAGGACGGCGCGGCCGCGGACATGTGAGCCAGCAGCCGCTTGTCCATGCATGAATAATCGGATGCCCGTGCGTGGTGTATCGTCTCGCTTTCCCTTTTTCCTTTTTTTCTTGCGCCGCGCTATCGATAAGGCCTGCGAGCCCTAGCTCAACAGTTGGTGAGCCCACGACCACGACGAGTTGCAGAGATGAATAAATAAATCAAATAGTCGGCCTAATGCCGTTTGTCCGGATTCCCAATAGTGTGCAATTTAACCAAACGCACTCAATTGAATCACGCCACTGATGTACGTATGTGCTTACATCTACGTGATGCAGTACAATGTTAGTACTCTCACCGTTTCTTTTCACTTGGCACATTGGTTTTGTCTTGAGTTAAAAAAATTAAGTCCATATTCATAAAAAATCAACATTCATAATATCAAATCAATATTATTAGATACATCATAAAATATATTCTTATATTGTATTTCTTTCGTATCGTAAATTTTGTTTTTTTAATGTAATTTTGATCAAAAATTACAAAATTTGACTTATGACAAAACGAGAAAGCTAAGTACCTGCCGACTGGTGGTTAGCGACAAACACGCACGCTTCCGTCATCCTCGATTGTTGGCTCATTTTTTTCAAAAAAATAGTAGCAATAGGAATCGAACCCCGCACCTACGACTTGCTACAAACTTTGACTATACCCAATGACCATCTCAGTCAACTGCATGTTTATGTTTGGAGGTGGGCTAATTTTGTAGATACTTGATTACCGCAAGTAGGCCACTGCTATAGTGCAGCCGTCCATCTATAGTGTAGATCTGGCGAACATAATTTATCATTTTTTCCCTCTCCAGATCCTTTTGTTCGCCAGATCCGATTTCTTGCTTTCCTCCCAATCCATTTTTTTCCTCTCTAGATTTTTTTTCGTTCGAGATTTTTTTTCACGCAAAAATTGGTGTGAACAAGAGAGGATTCGATCCTTGCACCACTAGTGAGCCAACTCAACTAGCCTACCACCTGACCTACGATCCCTTTCTTGAACAAAAGAAAGTAAATGGGCTATTTAACATGTCTCATCTACTACGTATGCATAAAAACGAGTTAATTTAGTGTTCGATTTTTTCCGCGCTTAGGTACCCCGTTCCTGCTAACTTTACCAACCGGGGAGGGAGGGGTGATGAAATATCCTCCGTTAACTTTCGTGTAAATAACATGGTAACTCAAAATTCATATACCTGATAACTTATGTACCCCGGTCCTAAAAACTTTGTTGGCGAGGGTGGGGGTGGGGGAGTTGTTGAAACATACCACGGTAACTTCTGTGCAAATAACATGATAACTCAAACATGGCGGACCTGATAACTTATGTACCCCGGTCTCTTGATAACTTGGTCGGCGAGGGTGGGGGTGGGGCAAGTCGCTGAAACATGCCGTGGTCACTTCTGTGCAAATAACATGATAACTCAAACATGGCGAACCTGATAGCTTATGTACCCTGGTCCTGATAACTTGGTCGGCGAGGATGGGGTGGGGCAAGTCGCTGAAACATGCCACGGTAACTTCTGTGCAAATAATATGATAACTCATACATGGTAGACCTGAAAACTTTGTCGGAGGGGTCGGGGTGGGGGTGTCGTTGAAACGTACGACGGTAACTTCTATGCAAATAACATGATAACTCACACATCATAAACATGATAAATTATGTACCGGTCCTGGTAACTTTGTCGGAGGGGCCGCAGTGAGGGAGTCGTTGAAACAAACATACCACGATAACTTCTATGCAAATAGTATGATAACTCACACATCATAGACATTAAATTATGTACCCGGTCATGGTAACTTTGTCGGTGAGGTTGGGGTTGGGAGGGAGTCATTGAAACATACCACAGTAACTTCTATGCAAATAACATGATAAGTCACACATCGTAGAAATGATAAATTATGTACCCAATCCTGATTACTTTATCGGCGGGGATAGGGTGGAAGGAGTTGTTGAATCATACCACGATAAGTCTTATGCAAATAACATGATAACTCACACATCGTAGACTTGATAATTTATGTACCCAACCCTGGTAAATGTGGCGACTGTGGCGAGGGGGGCGGGGGGCAACCCCGGTAATATATATATGTAAATAGCTTGTTAATAGACACATACCAAGCTGATAACTCACATACAAACGCCATTATAATTTTTTGACCCGAATTTTTTTTGTTGAAAAATATACACCCGGTAATTTCTATGTAAAAAGCATGATAATGTATACATCACAGATTTGATAACTAATATCTTACATTTTAAACACCATGGTACCTTTCATTCAAGGGAAAAAAGTTTTTAAACATTTTCATCGGTAATTTATGTGTTAAATTACCATACTTCCTTATGGCTTAACCTTCTCGTACTGTAGTTATCAGCCTTATCGTGGTATAGTTATCATGTTGCTCATACCATAGTTATCACGCTGGTCATGCCAAAGTTATCATGCCAAACTTTATTTTTTCTTTTGATATGGCAGAAATAAGAAAGGTACAAATAAGATTGTTTATCTACAATAGGCAACAATAAAAGGTGGCTTAGTTGGTTATTAGGCTTAATAGGTATTGCATAGACCTAGGTTTGAATCCTCTTTCAAGCACTTTTATTTTATTTTAATATTATGCGGTGAAAAATCAGAAAAAACCGCTAGTGATTTATCATGGTTTTTGAGAGAAGAAAAAAAATCAATGAAAAGCGAGCGTGAGAAGATAGCGGTCACGTAGAAACTAGTCGTGCAGAATGACAAAATTAACATGCAAAGTAAAAGGAAATGGAGGGAGCAGTAGACCTCCACAGTTCTCGAAGAATGGTCAAGCATGAATCCCAAAGCATAGTATGTTATAAACACAGCGTATGGTGTATCAACCGCTTGGAAATGGGCATGCCTACCACTCATCTGATCCATTTGAAATGAAAGGAACGCTCGTGTTTTCTGAAACAAGTGCATGCTGCCTCCGGTATTGCTCAACAACATCAAACTCGAAGCAAAACTATGGGTCACAGCATGAGCAAAGAAGCTTTACTCTACTCTACTCTATTTTTATTTAATGGGTGAGATAAATCTTTTGCTTCCATTTTCCAAAAAAAAACGGTGGTATGTTTGCATAGGTGCTGGGGAAGAAACAGCACAAGCACGTCTAAAAGAAAGAAAGAGAAAAAGAAAAGAAACAAATGCCGATAACGGTGGATCAACAAAAACGACGAAGCCTCACGACCGTTGCGTCCACCGGAGATCGCCCACCAAGCTCCGAGACTCCGAAGCGCCGATACCAATCAAAACCTCCAAGAAGGGACGCGACGATGGCGACGCTGCTGCTAAGGGTTTCCCCCGGTACACGACGAGGAGAGAGGAAGGGTAGCCCCGACGCCCTCCAGGAATGTCCGATGGCACCCTTAGGTGACACCGCGTCGGTGTCGGCCAAGCCAACAGAGATTTCTCCCAATCACATCCTCCACCTCAGGCACTCCGGAGCTCGCCGCCAAACCGACCACCACCCTGCGCCAACATGGACACAAAGCTTCCTGCGCTGTCTCACCATGGCACCGCGAAGATGGACTGCACAACGAAGAAGAGGAGCCGGGACTAGGGAAGCAACACCGTCAGCATACGGGAGGGCCCCACCTCCACCGTCCATGACGGTAGCCGACCGGACGCCAAAGCAGGAGCCTACCGGGCCCATGGCCCCACAGGCCCGGCCGGGCCCTCAGAGGCCCGGACAGCTCCCGCCTCCGCGCAACAGCTGGCACGCCGTCGACGCCGCTGCCCCAGTCCAAGCCGCTGCCCACCCTTCCCATACAGAGAGCGTCGTGGTCGCGCCGGAGCCGACCCGCAAGGACCCAGATGGGGCCCTACGGGCCCAGATATGGGCCGGGGATGCGCCACCGGCCGTCCAGCACCACCGGAGCGCCCCACCGCCAAGAGGCGGCACCACCGCGGCGAGCGCCGATGGCCTCCGCCACCAGGACGCCGGGCCGCCACGAGTCGAGCACCGCCGCCGCCTCCCCCTACCCCGGGAAGGAGGAGAGAGCGCGGGTAAGGGACGACCCGCCGCCGCCGACACCACCCGGCCGGACCCGGGGGCGACCGCCGGCGGCGGCGGGGGGAAAGGGCGAAGGAGGACGAACGAGAGGGAGGTGAGCGCGCGCTGCCCCGGCCGCCTCCCGGGGAGACGACGGAGGCGGTGGGACGGGGAGGAGGGGATGGGGGCGGGAAGGGGAGGGGGAGGGGAGGCCTGCGTCGGGCGGCTGGCGGCGGCGGCGGTGGGAAACCCTAGCGGGGGAGCGGGTTGATTGGTTTACCACATCGTTGTGTTGCGACTGCGACTCCTTATCATATACTTTCTGATGTACTAACGTAATTCTGAGCAACCCTATTCATGTCTGGATTCCCAATTGTGTGTAATTAGACGCACTCAATCCAATCACGCTACTCATGTGCGTATGGGCTTACATCTTCTATGTGATTACATTAGTTTACTCTTTAGTGATTAAAACATCTTATACAAGTTTCTAGTATGGGAAATATCATTAATTTTTGTCTCGATTACTGTTGATGTTAATGGCCTTGTATAGATGCAAAATATATTCTTGATAGTGACCTTGTATAAGGGAATGAAGGGAGCATGTATCAATTGGATTGACAGGGAAATCAATCGGTAGGGGTAACTGAAAAGATAAAAAGAAAATAATACGATACAAAAGAAGAGGATAGGTCTGCACAGTAAATAAAAGAGAAAATGCTGATGCAGCATGTTGGTGACGTGGAGGGCTGTATGTCGAGAGAATTGCTAGTAGGGGATTAACTTCTTAAAAATGTAATATTAGTTTACTCTTTAGTGATCTGCCACGTTGGACTTGAGGACATCTGACACATTTTATTCAGCCGTCTCGAGCTATGGATATGTGGACAAAGCTGGGACTACATAATATCATAAATGATGTAGTGAAAGAGGATCGGTTGGGTTCCATGACAATGGAGATCCTGGCTAGGAATCGTTCAGTTCGGAATGGATTACCTATAGCAGAATTGATCATGGTAGCTTCTTGGTATATTTGGTGCCAACACCGACAACATGTGCAAGGCAAAACAATTCAAGCACCCGACAGAACAATAGTTTTACCAAAGTACTCGCAACGAATTATACTAGAGCACATACAACAAAGCAGCATATGAGGATGCAAGATCGGATGTGGAAGAAGCCGAGCAGATATGTTATTAAAATTAATGTAGATGCGGTGTTCCAGTATGAAACACTTTCGGGTGCGACAGTCGTGATTGCTCACGACGAAAAAGGTTTCTCTATGCTTTCATATGTTAAAGCTATCGATTATCTGAGAAATAAAGTCTATGCTTTCAAAAAGAAAGAATGTACAATGTTAGTACTCTGACCTTTTCTTTTCACTTGGCATATTAGTTTTGTCTCCATGCAAAAAAAGTTTTGTCTTGAGTTAAAAAAATTAGCTTTGTAAGCATGTTGTTTTCCGGCACATAAGAAATACTAGTCCAATTGTTTAGCCCATCACCCTATAGGCAGCCCATCAGGAGAAGGAGGTGGAGGGGTAAGCAAATGAGTATGTTGGCCCAATACCCAAAAGAAAAAGGGGAAAGGAGCACAAAAAGGAGTCCAAACCCTATTCGGCACCTTACGCGCCAAATGGTTATTTACAACTGGCGCATCCCCCTCCTCCCCTCGTTCATATCTATCCTAACCTGCCGACCCATATAAGAGTCCCTCATATTCATTTTTTCAGAAGTCCCTCCGGTTTTGGGAAGCTTCTAGAAGCTTCCCCAACCATTTTTATGTGTTTTAGTTTTCTATTTTAATCCAATTCCTTTTCAAATTCATGAATGTTTTCCTGATTCTTGAACTTTTATGAAATTCCTGAACCTTTTTCCAATTTTGTGATAATTTTTCAAAAGCATGAAGTTTCTTTCAAATTCTTGAATGTTTTTCAAATTCACAAAGTATTTTCAAGTGCATGAACTTTTTTTTAAAATCCATGAATGTTTTCAAGTTCATGAACCTTTTTTAAACCCATGAACTTTGAATCCGCAAACTTTTCCCAAATGCATGAATATATTCAAATCCATGAACATTTTTTTAATTCTATGATTCTTTTTCAAAATCCACATTTTTTTCAAATTCATGAACCTTTTCAAAAAATTTAATTTTTTTCATATTTATGAACTTTTTTGCAATGAATTTTTTCAAATCCATTTTGTGTTATTATTTTTTTACAGATTTTTAAGATTATTTTTTACAAAAATTAAATGGTTGACCAGTCAACCATCAACCAAAAAAAACCTACGAGGCTGCAACACGAGCGATCTGGTCGCGTCGCCTTTGTTGGGCCCGGGCCTAGCTGAGCGAGGCGTGAGAGCTAGGATCATTTACCAATGCTAAACGCCTCGACGAGGCGCACTCAAGGAGGATGTGGGTTTGTGATTTACTAGGAAACATGCCGCGTTGCTACGGGGTGGATGGACAATGGTTGAAGAGAGGGTGGTGCACAAAGGACTTCCGCCAAGTGCATTTTTTTCTAGACTTTGAAGCACATTCTTTAAGAGTTCAGTTACTAATTTAAAGGATTTTCGAAGTAAGAGCACACATGATGTTTTTTGTATGAGCGTATGACTTCAATGTGACATTCTAGATTAAACCGTCAATATATAGTGACAACACATATCTCATCAATAAATTAACCATCGTATTGATGATAAAAAAAATCATACACACAACATTTATGTTGAGTTACTGATATCACACAGTAAAAATGTTGTATACTTCGCCTAGTGTCCAAGCATGTTGTGTGTGTGCTCACTGTGAAGTCCTTGTCGAATAGATGTATAACTTCCAATGTTGTCGCGATATATGCAAGATTTCTCCATCGCAGTTCAATCTTTGCTTAGTGTGTTGCGCCTCAATTCTGGGTTCTTTTGTTGTGGTCGCATATTTTTGTCTTTCTGCCTTTCTCATGCATGCATTTTTATCTTCTGCGTTGGCTTCATGTTTGCATATTTTTTCCGTGTGTATTTTTTTGCAACCGGGTCAAATCTTTAGTTCTTTTTCTTAGTTGATAGGCTTCACATCACCTTTTCAGTTTTTTCCTATTTTTCTTCATTGGTCATTGATACATACCGCTCTTTATCTCTCTTTTTTCTTTGTTATTTGCCGTCCATGACTCATGATTGCCATTCAAATTGCTTTCCTACATGAGAGTTTTGGATAATATATGAATCTGTTGTTGATTAAAAAGCTGATACAAAATATGAATCATAAATAGAGCATATGTAGGTGCTTATAAATAAATCTAATTACGATGGACATAAGCATGATAATATATGTGTTGTTTGCATGCTAGAGTGTCATGTTTTCCTTGAAGCAATTTAGATAGCAGGAAAATGATATTAAAGTAAGAGCATTGCTATATACACCATGTTTTTCGTCTGACTTCACTACAAAGTTATATATTAGTATGTCGATGCTTAGTGACAAAGCATACTACACCGCCATATTAACCATTGCACGGACATCAGGAAATAAAAATGCTGTATATGCAATACTTCAAAAGTAATTTTACATGGATGCAATTGTTTTTGTTTCTCCATAGCATCAATGTTTGGGTCAAAAGGATGTATAAGTTGGTTGCCTTGTTCCTCCATACCACCTTTAACATGACCATCTTCAAGGACAGCAAGCAAGTCATCTTCTTCCTCATCCGGAACAACAACCTTATTGAGAACAATTAAAGACTGTGTGGCCATGACATGTAAATGCCTATGTTTTTGTGTCGATGTTTTACTATGCACTCGCATAAAACGAAATGAGCAGCGCCCGGAGATAATTTATGTATTTACTTTATTGGGCATCCAAGCATACATGTTATCGCCGTGTGTGCCCTGGGCTATGTAGTCAATATGAGTACGTCGAAAAACAGAAACAGATGTAAATCCAACTTAAAAAAATGTAGAACCAAACATGTGCATGTAGATTCGGAGAAAAAGAAAAAATGCATGCATGGCCAAGTAATTTGATGGGTAAAGGAGTGTGTCCCTCCTAGTTAGTTCTTCTTTCTTTAATCTACCTAGTTATCTATATTATCAAATCTAGCTAATCTCTATTCGGTGAGTGCTTCCGTGTCCAGCACATTCGGGTGTGCGTTGCAAACAACTTATCCAGCTGTGTAGCTCAAAAAGAAAAGACAACAAAACGTGTCATCCCACACGCATCGCTGTCTATCTCTCCAACCTTATCTTATCCAGCTGCACAGCCAACCTCATCTTCTCGGCCACCCTCATCCCCATATCTCCCCACGCTCCCGATTTCCTTCCCCTCTTCTCTCCCCTACTCTCTGTCCAGCGAGGAACGACACTCCAATCCCTCTCAATGGCCGCCGCTGCTTCAAGGCCTCCCCGCAGAGGTCTCGATCCAGATCAGATCGAGGCCGCCACCGAGCCCCTCGACCGCCTCCTCCTTCCTCTTCGCCCTCGCTCACTCCGCCCCCACCCTCCAGTGCCTCCCCGCAGCACCTCCTTCTCCCTCCTTTCTCCTTCTTCCTCTCTTCCACCCCCTGCATCTCAATCCTTTCGTTTTCCCTTGGGTCATGAGCAGAGGAAGCATGCAAGGGCCTCGCTGCTGCCGCCACCATGGCCGCCGCGCCGCCGCCGTCTCTGAGCTCGCCGGCTGTTGGCGAACATCTCCCCTGCGACCGGCGCCGCAACCCTCTGCCTCGCCTCCATCATACGTGAGGATGATGACGACTGCGCCGCCATCGACCTATCCCGGTTCGTCCCTCGCCTCGCTCGCGTGGGGCGCACCTGCGCGTGGACCGCCGGTCAGGCAAGCCGCCCCTCGCCGGCAGGAGCGCCGGTGCCGCTCGCCTGAAGCATCTGATGGCGGCCCGAACGTTGTTCCGACGGCGACCGGGACTCCTCTTTGCGTTCATTCTTTTCCCCATCTGCATCTCTGTCATCTGAGTCAATTGTAAATCGTCACCTCGGATGCTGCTGGTTGTGCTAATTCAGTTTCTTCATGATGGCCAAGGGCCTCGCCAAGCAGCGGGAGGACTTCCGGGCTAGGCTGGCCAGCCGCAAGCGCGCCCGCGAGCTCGCCTCGTGCCGGTCAAGGCCACCTCCGGCGACTTCCTGTCCGTCGCGCTCTCCAACGCCTTGCCCCATTCCCGGGCCAGGGCGGCGCGAACTCCCGCCGCGACGCATCACCCCTTCCTTGGCTTCTGCGGTGTGGACGCCGGCGGCAATTGGCGAGGCGTGCTCGGCGGTTCGGTGGAGGCAGGTAGTGGATAAGTGGCCGATGGTGGCAGGGGTTTTTATGCAAAAAAAATAAACGAAACGTTATCTCATCAGGAACTCACTTTAAGTAAGACTGGGTTGATTTCTCAGAAACGAAGGGACTTTTTCGCAAAAAAGCTGATGACGGAAATTTCAGAAAGCACCAAATGAACTCTCCGAATTCAGAACAGTATACGAGGCGTAATTAATTGTTTTGTATGGAAGTCCATTGTTTGGCCAAATGTGGTATTTATATAACTAAATTGAGATGGACTTTTAATAATTGGTTCCTCCTTTATTAAATCACAAGCAAAGTAGCATCAGTTACAAGGAAGAAAACAACCGCATTCGGCGAGAATCCATCCAGATACTAGGAGGTGAATACTTAGCTAATCTAACTAGTTCATGAGCTACTTGGTTGCTATCTCTTTTACAATGGTCATTGTCGGTACTAAAACCAGCAGATCTCGGGTAGGGAGTCTCGAGTTATGGATTTTGAAACGATGGTGAACATGAGACAAGTGAGACAGTGTTTACTTAGGTTTGAGCCCTCTCGAAGAGGTGAAACCCTACATCCTGCTTGATTATATTGATGATGGAGTATTGAATACAGGTTGATCTACCTCGAGATCGTATATTGTGTTCTAAACCCTAAGGCTAGTAAATGTGATTGTTTTTGTACAGACTAAACCCTTTGGTTTATATAGGCACCATGGGCATCTAGGGTTACACATGGTCGGTTGCCAACTAGGAGTAAACTGAAGGAAATATGCCCTAAAAGCAATAATAAAGTTGTTATTTATATTTCCTTATATCATGATAAATGTTTATTATTCATGCTAGAATTATATTAACGGAAACTTAGTACATGTGTGAATACATAGACAAACAGAGTGTCCCTAGTATGCCTCTACTTGACTAGCTCGTTAATAAAAAATGGTTAAGTTTCCTAGCCATGGACATGTGTTGTCATTTGATGAACGGGATCACATCATTAGAGAATGATGTGATGGACTAGACCCATCCGTTAGCTTAGCACTATGATCGTTTAGTTTATTCCTATTGCTTTCTTCATGACTTATACGTTCCTATGACTATGAGATTATGCAACTCCCGAATACCAGAGGAACACTTAGTATTGGGGATGTACCCCGCGGTATGACCCGGCCGGAAGTATGACCCGGCCGGACTTGGCGCTTCATCGATGACCCGCCGGAGGACTGGTGACTCACGGGTCTGGCGGCTCACTGGTCAGACGACTCACAGATGACCCCGACGGCGGGTCACATAGAAGACTAGGCCCAAGGCCCAGTAGGCCGGCTCATATTATGGTGGGCCGGCTTAAGACAGAAGGCATGAGGAATATTTGCTTTACGAGGAAGCAAGACCCGTACTTGTATCCGACTTGTAATAGAGAATAAGTTAGTTCTAATCCTAATAGGACTCTACATATAAGCCGCCCCTTCAACTTATATAAGGAGGGGCAGGGCTCCCCAAAGTGGGACAAGCAATAAGAAACAATATCTAGGGCTAGACACAAAGAGGAGAGCCGGCTTACGACGACTCCCTCATGAACATAATGAGACCTAACCACAAACAGCACGTAAGGTTATTACCGGATGATGTTTTTTGGGGCCCGAAGCCGTCTAAATCCTCGTCTTGTGTGATGATCCACTATGCATCTCTCGATTTCGACCAATCCCTTCAAACTACCGCATAGATGCGTTGGCCTCGCGACTAAGTCCTGACACTAAGGACATCTGCCGTGACAATTCCACGACAGTTGGCACCCATCGTGGGGCCTGCGCACGGTGGTGATGAATTTTTAAAGGGATCTCTCCTAGAGTTCGAAAAGCTCGTGATTTTGTCAGATAAGCAAAAGCCGACAAGTTCATTGTTTTGTGATCTCAACATGATTAACTATGGAGCCAGCGTATACAAGATGGAGAAGGATCAAGAGGATTAGGGTTGCGTTGGTTGTTGGTTGAGCCGCCGCAAGACGTCGACACCGGTTGGATTTTCCGCTACCGCCGTTACGGCAAGCCACGTGAGACTAACAAAAATTTCTATCTCTGTCCGTGGCCATGTCCGTTCCCAATTGTTCTTCGGTCGCAACAACCAAAGGCAGATAGCCAGTGTACGCATAATCTGCGGTTTAATCAAAGCAAGTCCGAAGACTACTCATGTTCTGACATCTCCAAATCAGTATTTTTTTTAATCTCTGTTTGCTACACGGAGGAGCAAACATCTCAAAGGCGCAAGTTTCTAGGTCAATCATGACAAAAGAATTAATCTTACGTGAAGCTTCTTCAAGTGGTCTAGTCACATCAGGTTTCAGTCTACAGTTACCGTGTCTACACACAGTGGATTAAATTTTCTGTTGGGGACAATCAGCGCAGAACTACGGACTGGACAACTCCGACCATGCACGCGCCTGGTGCAGAACAGGAAATATCAGCATACTTGATACGGAGGCTGTCGGCCGCACCGGAATATGTTCAACGTTATCCAGTACTGATATCTGCGTTCATCTGAAAAACAAATCAGGTGCTATCTGTTCTCAGTATTTTTAGCATATAATTCTTTTAAGAACAATTACTCTATCTTTTAATATATTTTATGCAGGATAAAGTCTATTACAAAAGTGATGTCATGCCATAGACATGAGGCTCGCACCGGTTTAAACATTGTGGCCGATTCTCGCGCCTACGTCGGCTTAAATGTCCTGGCCAACTCTCGCGCCTGCGCCGGTTTAAATGATCACTGCCACGGCCGACTCGTTAGTCCACGCCCGCATGTGCTGGTCTCCAACACCGCGGCCGACTCCCTCGCCAATGGACGCGCGCACGATACCACTCCCGCAGTCCGGTCTACATCAGCACGCCGGTGCCGCACCCATTCTCATAAGTCGCCCGACGGATACGCGAGCAAGTCGCCGCCCCCGTTGTTGGGTTTACATCAATACGTGGCCAATTCAATTGTCCGCCTGCGATTGACTCACCCGTCCGCGCCGGCTTACAACGCCGTGGTCGACACACCTGCGATTCGGCCGTGATTAAATTTCAATTTCACCATGGTGATCATCAACTCCGCGGTGGATAATTTTTGGCCTAACATATCAGGTGAAATCCATCCAGTTTATTTTATTAAACATGTTGTTTTTGTCAAAGAACAAGTTTATCTTTGCCTTGGTCTGCAATATTGTTTATGCAGGGCAGTTATTTATGACAAAAAGTGATATTATACCATGGAGATGGAGGCACGCCAACATTTTTCCGCACAGGTGGTCGTCGTTACTCAATGGACTCCCGCACAACATTGCACCGGCGTACAATGTTGTGGCCGTCTCTCGCGATCGCGCCGGCTTACAACATCATGGTCGTCTCTCGCGATCGCGCCGGCTTACAACGTCATGGCCGTCTCTCGCGACCACGCCGGTTTACAACAAGGAGGACAACTTGCCCGACCGCACCAGCTTAGAACGCCACGGCCGGTTCATCTGTCTATGCCGCCTCTGATGTTACGGTCGTCTTTACCGTCCGTCTCTCGCGGCCTGGTCTACATCAACACACTGGGCCGCACCTGTCTGCATGAGCTGTTTATTGAGTATGAGCAAGTCACTGCTTGGGAAGCCGGTTTTCTTCCAACAAATTGGAGGCAAATTATCATGTATTATCAGCCGCCGTCTGCACCGGATGGCTCAATGGGCAGGCGCACAAATCGCCGCCACTACAGTTTGGTTAAGCTTCAAACAACCAGTTGGAAGGAACCATTGGCTGAGTTGCAGACACGGCTCATACGGGATCATTTATAACCCGCCGCAGTCACCTCAACCTTCTGCGGATTCACATCGCGTTATCAATGCCAATGATATACACCTTATGCTATGGTCAAATATGGAGAATCTCAAGCCAACTCTTCGAGTCATCTTGAGACTCGGGGGCTACAATGGTATGGCTTGACAAAATTAGCCGGTTTCAATGAATTCAAGAACTCCGGGTCATTGAAGGAAAGATAACCCGGCCCTGGAGGCTACTGCTTTATTGGCGAATATTTAAAGGCCGTCAGAAAATTTCCGGCTCATGATGAAGATGCCAGTTTCAAATATAGCTCAAGAGACATCTCTCTCTCACAAATTTTTGAAGCTCTCAAATCCGGTTCAAAATCCGGCTCAAGGTAAATTTGTCCCTCACAATTTTTTGAAGCTTTCAAATCCGGTTTAAAGTTCTGGTTCAAAAAGAATTAATCTCTCGCAAGTTCGAGTTCTTACAAAAATTAAAGGTTGCCAAAAAGAATTTGCTGCCATGTTGCGCGGTTCAAACATAGGTATCCTGCCTTACGGCTTATTTTATTATGGTCACTTGGGGGCTTCCTGCTCATCGGGTATAGCTATCAGTACCCTCTTGATCGGCGCAATGCCAAAACTTATATGGTCACTTGGGGGCTTCCTATTCAAACATAGGTCGTATTCGAACCAAAGAGAACATAGTTGTCGATACCCTTTTGATTGGCAAACTGCCGAACCCACTTGGGGGCTTCTTGATCGTATCCGAATCATAGTTCAACCCCTTTGGGAATCGACGTGGATCGTATTCGAATCAGCGTCGCTAAACAACTCTTAAGGTCATTTGGGGGCTTCCTGTTCAAACATAGGTCGTATTCGAACCAAAGAGAACATAGCTGTCGGTACCCTCTTGATCGGCAACGCCAAAGCCACTAGGGGCTATATGATCATATTCGAATCTTAGCTTAACCCCTTTGGAACGGTTTACTGATCGTATCCGAATCAGAAGCCTCAAAAAGTTTTATTCTGTCTCTGGTAAAGTTTATTGCAGCCACAATTACTTAACTTGAGACCTTTTCGGGATTATATCTCAAATATATATAAGTGTTTTATGCTTAACCCGGCTTGACTTTTGGCTATAAGTCGCCAGTTTATGACAATCATCATATATTTGGAAGTATTGGCTTCTAAGGATTGGGTTATCACCCTTACTGCATAGGTCATGTAAACCGGCAGTACAAATTCAATATCACAGTGGTTATATGTGAGTTATTATGACCCGCCTTGCGGTAAACCGCCAAGGGGTCTTGTGATCTACTCGTGTGCAGGATAAGACTACATTTGGGTGTTTACCCGCCCTGACTCTTGACGTTAAGTCGCCAGGGCATATGTTGTTTAAAATCTGTGCAGGATTTGCATAATTATGACTTATATAAATGCTTCAGTCCAAGCTCATCACTGAAATTGGTGTCTCAAAAGGGTTATCAATTATTGATTTTCTCAAGGGCTATAGACCACCGGGTTACAAAAATTCCGGCTTACAAAGAATGCGCATTAAGTCGTCATCGGCCAAGAGCCGCCAGGTATTTAAACTCCGGATTTACTTGTCAACCGATGAGGTATTCAAATCTTTAAATAGCCAAAACTGGCTGGATTTTCATGATGACATTGAATGATTGAGGTTTTCATATCGGGTTATATTATTCAAATCTTGAATAGCCAACATGGCTGGATTTCTATTGTGATTATCAATAACCAGTGTTATGATTGAGGTTTTCAAAGTCGCTTTAGCGCAACGGCTATTATTTTTATCAATGGATATGATTTATTCTACAATGGAAGGAATAGTCCCGAGTCGCTGCAGGCTTACGACCCGGCCCTTGGGGGCTACATTATTCAGATTGGGATTATATCAAATATGCAAGTCCCATGTCACTGCCAGCATGCACCATGGCACTTGGGGGCTAATGCAAAGTCATCTTTGCTCAATTTATTGAAGACCTGACTCATCACATTCTAAATGAGTTGGCCCTTGGGGGCTACCAATTGCTCCTGTCAAAATTTCAAGGTACACAAGCATTAATCCATTATATTGAACGGTCCACTATTCAGTTGGTGGAGTACAAAGCTCTTAACCTTGTGGACGTGGGTTCAAGCCCCATGGTGGAGACTATATTATATGATGTTATTATCAATTATATACAAAGTCCCAGCTCAGTATTATCTTATTAAGCCGGCCCTTGGGGGCTACACATTGCTGTTCAAATTTACATGGTTATATCTACAAAGTCCCTGCTCATTATTGCATAATGACCCGACCCTTGGGGGCTGCACTGGTTGAAGTTTTCATGAGCATAAAGCAATTACATGTCCTAGGTTGCTGCAAGCATGACAACCCGGCACTTGGGAGCTACATGTGTGGAATATTCAAGGTTGCAACATTTATTGGAGCAAGTCTTAAACCATCACTTTGTTCTGCTCAAGACTTGGGGGCTACAGGTAATATGGATATAAGGGAGAAAAATCTTCAAATTATCAGTTTTGAGCAAATCAGGAGGATCAATTACATAAACCGGTGTCAACAACAATTATGACCCGGCATCGTCTGTTTTATAATCCGGAAGTTTTTTGGTAATGATAAACCGGCAAGTTTTACATCTTCAAGCCGGCTGAATATCAGATAAGTATTTGAAGACCAAAATTATTTGACCCGGCGCCTTGGAAGCCGACTCAAGTGGATTATTCTTCACAATATTTTTCTGTGAGAAACCAACATCAGCAGATTGAGTATGAAGCTAGCTTATTTGACCCGGATTTTCTAGATGAAGGAAATGACAATTGGACTTAAGGATAATCAGGTCCCATCTCAGGAGAATATTTAATCCGGAGCACAAGGAATTAAGGATGATCAGGTGCCGGCGTACAAGAATTTTTAACCCGGAACACAATCTGTCAAATTTGTTCTTGTGTTTGTTTTACAGGATCAGTTTAACATGGATAAATCCAAATTAAACTGGGGGCTAATGTTGGGGATGTACCCCGCGGTATGACCCGGCCAGACTTGGCGCTTCACCGATGACCCGCCGGAGGACTGGTGACTCACGGGTCTGGTGGCTCAATGGTCAGACGACTCACAAATGACCCCGACGGCGGGTCACATAGAAGACTAGGCCCAAGGCCCAGTAGGCCGGCTCATATTATGGTGGGCCGGCTTAAGACAGAAGGCATGAGGAATATTTGCTTTACGAGGAAGCAAGACCCGTACTTGTATCCGACTTGTAATAGAGAATAAGTTAGTTCTAATCCTAATAGGACTCTACATGTAAGCCGCCCCTTTAACTTATATAAGGAGGGGCAGGGCTCCCCAAAGAGGGACAAGCAACAAGAAACAATATCTAGGGCTAGACACAAAGAGGAGAGCCGGCTTACGGCGACTCCCTCATGAACATAATGAGACCTAGCCACAAACAACACGTAGGGTTATTACCGGATGATGTTTCCCGGGGCCCGAAGCTGTCTAAATCCTCGTCTTGTGTGATGATCCGCTATGCATCTCTCGATTCCGACCAACCCCTTCAAGCTACCGCATAGATGCGTTGGCCTCGCGACTAAGTCCTGACACTAAGGACATCTACCGTGACAATTCCACGACACTTAGTGTGCTATCAAACGTCACAATGTAACTGGGTGATTATAAAGATGCTCCACAGGTGTCTCCGATGGTGTTTGTTGAGTTGGCATAGATCGAGATTAGGATTTGTCACTCCGTGTATCGGAGAGGTATCTCTGGGCCCTCCCGGTAATGCACATCACTTGCAAGAAATGTGACTAATAAGTTAGTTGCAGGATGATGCATTATGGAACGAGTAAAGAGACTTACCGGTAACGAGATTGAACTAGGTATGATGATACCGACGATCGAATCTCGGGCAAGTAACATACCGATGACAAAGGGAACAACGTATGTTGTTGTGCGGTTTGACCGATAAAGATCTTCGTAGAATATGTAGGAACCAATATGAGCATGCAAGTTACGCTATTGTTTATTGACCGAAGATGAGTCTCGGTCATGTCTACATAGTTCTCGAACCCATAGGGTCCGCACGCTTAACGTTCGATGATGATTGGTATTATGAGTTTTTGTGTTTTGATGTACCGAAGGTAATTCAGAGTCCCGGATGTGATCACGGACATGACGAGGAGTCTCGAAATGGCCGAGACATGAAGACTGATATATTGGAAGGTTATGTTTGGACACCAGAATGGTTTCGGATGAGTTCGGGCATATACCGAAGTACCGGGGGGTTACCGGAACCCCCCCGGGGGCTTAATGGGCCTACATGGGCTTTAGTGGAAGAGAGAGGAGGTGGCCAAGAGGTGGGGGCGCGCCCCTCAAGCCCAATCCGAATTGGGAGGGGGGCCGGCCCCCCTTTCCTTCTTCTCCTCTTCCCCTTCCTCCCCCCTCCTATTAGGACTAGGAAAGGGGGAAACCTACTCCTAGTAGGAGTAGGAATCCCCCCCTTAGGGGCGCACCATGAGGCCGGCCGGCCTCTTCCCCTCCTTTATATACGGGGGAGGGGGGCACCCCATAGACACACAAGTTGACAATTGTTTTAGCCGTGTGCGGTGTCCCCCTCCACAGATACACACCTCGGTCATATCGTCGTAGTGCTTAGGCAAAGCCCTGCGCCGGTAACTTCATCATCACCGTCAACACGCCATCGTGCTGATGAAACTCTCCCTCGGCCTCAACTGGATCAAGAGTACGAGGGATGTCACCGAGCTGAACGTGTGCAAATCGCGGAGGTGTCGTGCATTCGGAACTTGATCAATTGGATCGCAAAGACGTTCGACTACATCAACCGCGTTTCTTAACGCTTCCGCTTTCGATCTACGAGGGTACGTAGACATACTCTCCCCTCTTGTTTCTATGCATCCCTAGATAGATCTTGCGTGATCATAGGAATTTTTTTTAAATACCTCGTTCCCCAACAGTGGCATCCGAGCCAGGTCTATGCGTAGATGTTATATGCACGAGTAGAACACAAAGAGTTGTAGGCAATAATAGTCATACTGCTTACCAGAATGTCATACTTTGATTCGGCGGTATTGTTGGATGAAGCGGCCCAGACTGAGATTACATGACTGGGTTCATGAGACTGGTTCTACCACCGTGCTTCGCACACAGGTGGCTAGTGGGTGTCTGTTTCTCCAACTTTAGTTGAATCGAGTGTGACTACGCCCGATCCATGTTGAAGATAAAACAACACACTTGACGAAAAATCGTTGTGGTTTTGATGCGTAGGTAAGAACGGTTCTTGCTAAGCCCGTAGCAGCCACGTAAAACTTGGAACAACAAAGTAGAGGATGTCTAACTTGTTTTTGCAGGGCATGTTGTGATGTGATATGGTCAAGACATGATGAGATATAAATTATTGTATGAGATGATCATGTTTTGTTAAAGTTATCGGCAACTGGCAGGAGCCTTATGGTTGTCTCTTTATTGCATAAGATGCAAGCGCTATATAATTGCTTTACTTTATCGCTATGCGATAGCAATAGTTGAAAAAGCAATAGTTGGCAAGACGACCATGTGACGATATGTTGATAGAGATCAAGATGATGGAGATCATGGTGTCATGCCGGTGACGATGGAGATCAAAGGCACAAGATGATGATGGCCATATCATGTCACATATTTTGATTGCATGTGATGTTTATCTTTTATGCATCTTATTTTGCTTAGTACGATGGTAGCATTATGAGATGATCCCTTACTAAAATTTGAAGTATAAGTGTTCTCCCTGAGTATGCACCGTTGCGACAGTTCTTCATGCTGAGACACCACATGATGATCGGGTGTGATAAGCTCTACGTTCACATACCACGGGCGCAAGCCAGTTTTGCACAAGTAGAATACTCAGATTAAACTTGACGAGCCTAGCATGTGCAGATATGGCCTCGGAACACTGAGACCGAAAGGTCGAGTGTGAATCATATAGTAGATATGATCAACATAGTGATGTTCACCATTGAAAACTTCTCCATCTCACGTGATGATCAGACATGGTTTAGTTGACATGGATCATGTGATCATTTAGATGACTAGAGGGATGTCTATCTAAGTGGGAGTTCTTAATTAATATGATTAATCGAACTTAAAATTTATCATGAACTTAGTCCTGATAGTATTTGCATATCTATGTTGTAGATCAATTGCTCGCGTATAGCTTCCCTGTTTTATTTATGGTATGTTCCTAGAGAAAACTATGTTGAAAGATGTTAGTAGCAATGATGCGGACTAGCTCCATGATCTGAGGTTTATTCTCATTGTTGCACAGAAGAATTATGTCCTTGATGCACCGCTAGGTGACGGACCTTTTGCAGGAGCAGATGCAGACGTTATGAACGTTTGACAAGCTCGGTATGATGACTACTTGATAGTTTAGTGCGCCATACTTTACGGCTTAGAACCGGGACTTCAAAAAAATTTGAACGCCACGGAGTATATGAGATGTTCCAAGAGCTGAAATTGGTATTTCAGACTCATGCCCGTGTTAAGAGGTTCGAGACCTCTGACAAGTACTTTGCCTACAAGATGGAGGAGAATAGCTCAGCTAGTGGGCATGTGCTCAGAATGTCTGAGTACTACAATCACTTGAATCAAGTGGGATTTAATCTTCCAGATAAGATAGTGATTGACAGAGTTCTCTAGACAATATCACCAAGTTACTAGAACTTCGTGATGAACTATAATATGCAAGGGATAACGAAAACGATTCCCAAGCTCTTCGCGATGCTGAAATTGGCGAAGGTAGAAATCAAGAAAAAGCATCAAGTGTTGATGGTTGACAAGACCACTACTTTCAAGTAAAAGGGTAAGGGAAAGAAAGGGAACTTGAAGAAGAATGGCAAGCAAGTTGCCACTCCCGTGAAGAAGCCCAAAGCTAGACGTAATGTAATGCCCTCGATGCGGCTATAGCTCCCACGTGTCGAGGCACGACTTAGAGACATAACCGCATTGAAAGCAATGTCGCAAGTCAGGCAATCATTACAACAACCCATGTAATATATAATAAAAGGGGAAGAACATAGTTGGCTTACACTCGCCACGTCACATCAGAGTACATAAATAACATCCATCATACAAGCACTCATGGCCCGACTACGGCGCCAAAATAGAAGAAAAACCCAACATGCGACAAGGCCCTGAATCGAACCCCAACTAGGCACCACTACTGATCATCGGGAAAGGAAACATAATAACGCTGAGAGTCCTCGTCAAACTCCCACTTGAGCTCGTACTCGTCACCTGGAGCGGAATCACCCGGACCTGCATCTGGAATTATAGTATCTGTGAGCCACGGGGACTCAGCAATCTCGCACCCTCGCGATCAAGACTATTTAAGCTTATAGGAAGGATAAGGCAAATATATGTGGAGCTGCAGCAAGCGACTAGCATATATGGTGGCTATCTTATACGCAAAAGAGAGCGGGAAGAGGAGGCAAAGCGCGAGCGAGAATCTAGAAGAGCAACCTGCGCAAGCATAACTCCAACACCGTGTCCACTTCCCGAACTCCGCCGAGAAGAGGCCATCACGGTAACACACTCAGTTGATTCATTTTAAATAATTAAGGTTCAAGTTATCTACAACCGGACATCAACAAATTCCCATCTGCCCATAACCGCGGGCACGGCTTTCGAAAGTTCAATCCCTGCAGGGGAGTCCCAACTTAGCCCATGACAAGCTCTCACGGTCAACGAAGGAATAGACCTCCACCCGAGACATACCGATCAGACTCGGCAACCCGGTACAACAAGACAATTCGACAGGTTAAAACAAGACCAGCAACACCGCCCAAATGTGCCGACAAATCCCGATAGGAGCTGCACATATCTCTTTCTCAGGGCACACTCAGATAGGTCAAGCTACGAGTAAAACCAACCCTCAAGTTCCCCCGAGGTGGCCCCGCAGGCTGCCCAGTTCGGACCAACACTCAGAGGGAGCACTGGCCCGGGGGGGGGGGTAAAATAAGATGACCCTTGAGTCTGCAGAACCCAAGGGAAAGAAAAGGCTAGGTGGAAAATGGTAAAACCAAGGTTGGGCATTGCTGGACAAGCTTTAATCAAGGTGAAATATCAAGGGGTTCCCATTATAACCCAACCGCGTAAGGAACGCAAAATCCGGGAACATAACACCGATATGACGGAAACTAGGGCGGCAAGAGTGGAACAAAACACTAGGCGAGAGGCCGAGCCTTCCACCCTTTACCAAGTATATAGATGCATTAAGATAACATGGCAATATAATGATATCCCCAACAAGTAAATAAATGATGTTCCAACAAGGAATGGCCTCCAATCTTCACCTGCAACTAGCAACGCTATAAGAGGGGCTGAGCAGAGCGGTAACATAGCCAATCAACGGTTTGCTAGGACAAGGTGGGTTAGAGTTTCAACATGGCAATTAGGAGGCTGACAAGCAAATGGTAGGCATCGTGGCATTGGCATAGCAAAAGAGCGAGCAAACTAGCATAGCAAAGATAGTAGTGATTTCGAGGGTATGATCATCTTGCCTGCACAGTTGTCAGAGTTGACTGGATCCTCACAAGCAAACTCAACGGGCTCCTCGGTAGTGAACTCGTCTCCCGGCTCTACCCAACAAGACAAACAAGCAACAAGGATACAATCAACCACGTGCAAGACCAAGCAATAAGATGAAATGATGATATGCTATGCGGGATGCGATGCGGGATGCAAAATGCAAGATATGACAGGAAATGCATTGACCTGGCCTCAACTTGGAATTACAAGGGTGCCACTGGAAAGATGAGATGAAATCGCTTGAAAACGATATAAAGATCATTGGAATCGGAGTTACGGTTTGGAAATGGCAAGCGTTTTAAGAATGACACCGGTCTGCGATTTACAGCAAGTAGGCATCTAAATGCAATGCAACGAACATGCTACAGCCACCAAACATGACAAAAAAATACATGACAGGGATGCACAGAAGATGCTTAACAAAATACTAGCACTGAGCCACGTCCAATTCATCCATTATGAGGTTCAAACAAGCATGGCAAAAACGCAAATGCAAAACAGATTCCAAACTGTGTGAAATTAACACTAGTCTGAAATTTCAGGTCACGAAGCCCTCTTCGGAGCAGCAAAACAACATGATACATGATCTGATTAAGGCAAGTAAGAACATCGCATGGAGCTACTCAACAATATTAACAAAAGTCCCAAAGTGACCTGAGGCCAAAAGGGATCACAAAAAATACTAACGGGCACACGAACATAGCTAAAACACAATCAGTTTTCAGACTTAGTGAAAACTGAGACATGCTGAAATATAACTCACGGAGGCATGTAAACAAGCTCGATGCACTCACTATGGTGCAAGTCATGGAAAGGCAAGCATACATCCATTAAGAAGGCACAAAATTCTAGCTAGACATGGCAAGAACAATGGAATAGCATGCACGGATCAACTACAACAACATCGGCAAAATCGCAAACGAGCTGACGATCTGCCCAGATTCACCACGAAGCAAAAGTAGAGCTCGATTGACTCAAGCTAGGGTGCTCCATAATTACAAACAAAGACATGGATGGATAGAGCATAACATGAATAACAAAAATCCTTTATTGATCATCCTCAAAAGAGGCACAGATCACTAGGAAACAAGCTGAACATATGGCATCATGAACTAGATAATCCCAGACTTGGTGAAAACAACTAAGTCCCTGAAAACAGATTTACCGGGTGCCTTACTTTGCAAGCTTGCACAAGTCACCACACACATCCTAAAAATGCATGGGTTGCACCTATGGAAAGAAGACAAAATCCTTAAACAAAACATATGAAGGACTCACAGGCATAACATGCACACAATAATCATGGCAAAAATGACAAAAGTCTAAGATGAACTAGCAGATCTGACAATTAACTCACGAAGCCTCCTTCTAACAGCATTTTGGGCATCAATATGAACTCAAATGAAAATGATGCAATGTAATGAAATGATGTACTCATCGAGGCGAACATTTTTATATACTATATGTCCAAATCGGAACTACGGATGCAAAGTTACGGGGCCTCGAACAGGAGCATATGAAGTAAAAAATTCCTGGGACTTAGCAAAAAAAACCCTCCCGGATTAGATCTAGGGTTTCGCACGGAAACCGAGGAGCGGCCGGCACTGTTCGCCGGAGTTGGAGCTCGCCGGCGTCGGAGAGGAAGCAGAGGAGGTCGCCGGGGCCGGAGGAGGACGGGGCGGCGTCGGCGGCGGTGGCCGGCCCGGGCGGCGCGAGCTCCGGCTCGGCTCGCGGGGCGGCGCGGCGATGCGCGGCGAGGGGCTCCGAGGCGAGGTGGCGGCCGGCGATGGCGGCCCGCGATGGCGCGGCCACCGGGGTCGGGGAAGATGGGCCTGTGAGGCGGCGGCTCCCTCTGGCCCGGTGCGGCGCGGGAGCGGGCTCGCTGCGGGCCAGGCGGGCTTCGGCGGCGGTGGGTGTGGCTCTGCCACGTGGCGCGTCGCGGGTGGCTGCGGGGCGGCGGCGGACATTGTCCGATCCGCTCCGGACACGTCCATCGGCGGCGGATCTGGAGCTTTTTAGGGTTTCGGGGAGAGGGAGAGATCCGAAAACGGAGGGGTGTATATATAGGCATAAGTGGAGCTAGGAGAGTCCAAATGAGGTGCGGTTTTCGGCCACGCGATCGTGATCCAACGCTCTAGGACATGGAGCAGAATTTGGTGGGTTTTGGGCCAAATTGGAGGGGTGTTGGGCTGCAACACACACGAGGCCTTTTCGGTCCCTCGGTTAACCGTTGTAGTATCAAACGAAGTCCAAATGATACGAAACTTGACAGGCGGTCTACCGGTAGTAAACCAAGGCCGCTTGGCAAGTCTCGGTCCAATCTGGAAATGTTTAATCCCCACACATGAAAGAAAGCTAGAAATGGCCACCGGAGGAGAACGAAGTGCCGGAATGCAAAACGAACAACGGGGAAAAAGCTCGAATGCATGAGACGAACATGTATGCAAATGCAATGCACATGATGACATGATATGAGATGCATGAAAAAGAAAACAACACACGGAGATAAAGACCCGAACCCGAGAAATAAATATAACTTAACGCCGGAAACGGCAAGAGTTGGAGTACAAATTGGAAAAGTTACATCCGGGGTGTTACAACACTCCACCACTACGAAAAGATCTCGTCCCGAGATCTAGGACTGAAAGAAGTCCGGGTACTCAGAACGGAGGTGATCCTCGCGTTCCCAGGTAGCTTCACGGTCGGAATGGTGTGACCACTTGACTTTGAGAAATTTGATTGACTTGTTGCGAGTCTTGCGTTCAGTCTCTTCAAGAATAGCAACTGGGTGCTCACGATAGGAGAGATCTTCTTGGAGCTCAATGTCCTCGAAGTTGACGGTGCGGTCAGGAGTCTTGAAGCACTTTCGAAGCTGAGAGACATGGAACACATCATGAACATTTGCGAAGTTTGAAGGAAGCTCGAGTTGATAGGCGAGGTCGCCTCTCTTGCTGACAATCTTGAAAGGTCCCACGTATCTAGGGCAAGCTTCCCTTTGATACCGAAGCGACGAGTACCTTTCATAGGAGAGACACGGAGGTAAACATGATCTCCGATCTCGAAAGCCAAATCACGGTGCTTACTATCATAGTAGCTCTTCTGGCGGGATTGGGCTGCTTTGAGGTTATCATTTCTTCTGCCTCTGTGATTAAGTCATTACCCAAAAGCTGACGTTCACCGGTTTCAGACTAGTTGAGAGGGGCACGGCACTTCCTGCCATACAGAATTTCAAATGGGGCCTTGCCCGAACTTGCTTGAAAACTATTGTTGTAGGAGAATTCAGCATAAGGAAGACAATCCTCTCACTTCATGCCGAAGGAGATCACACAAGCCCTGAGCATATCTTCAAGAATCTGGTTGACACGCTCGACTTGACCGCTTGTTTGAGGATGGAAAGCAGTGCTGAAGCGGATGTTGGTGCCCATGGCCTTCTGAAAAGAATCCCAAAACTTGGAGGTAAAGATGCTGCCACGGTCTGAAGATATCACTTGAGGAATACCGTGCAGAGAGACAATGCGAGAGGTATAGAGTTCCGCCAATTGAGCTGCAGTGATCGACTCTTTGATAGGCAGAAAATGAGCCACTTTGGTGAGTTTATCGATGACAACAAATATAGCATCATTGCCACGCTTGGACTTTGGAAACCCAGTCACAAAGTCCATTTCAATGTGGTCAAACTTCCATTCTGGAATGGCAAGAGGTTGGAGGAGACCTGCTGGCCTTTGGTGTTCTGCCTTCACTCTTCTGCAGACATCACATTCATTCACGAATTGAGCGATCTCGCGCTTCATTCGAGTCCACCAATAAGCTTGCTTGAGGTCCTGATACATCTTTGTGCTCCCAGGGTGGATGGAGAGGAGAGAATTGTGAGCCTCGTTCATGATCACTTTACGAAGTTCACCTTTGGGCACAACAATACGATCCTCGAAGAAGAGAGTGTCCTTGTCATCAAGGCGGTAGCACTTGTACTTGGACTGACTCTTGGCAATCCCAATCTTCACCTTTTTCACCATAGCATCAAGAAGCTGGGCTTGGCGAATCTGGTCTTCTAAGGTAGGAGAGACTTGAAGGTTGGCGAGGAAACCTTGAGGAACAACTTGCAGATTAAGTTTGCGGAAAACTTCACAAAGCTCGGGTTGATAAGGCTTGAGAATTAGACTGTTGCAGTAAGCTTTCCTGCTCAAAGCGTCAGCAATCACATTGGCCTTGCCTGGAGTGTACTCGATACTCGGATTATACTCTTGAATCATTTCGACCCATCGAGTCTGCCTTAGGTTGAGATTAGGCTGAGTGAAGATGTACTTGAGACTCTTGTGATCAGTGAAAATGTCCACTTTTCTTCCCAATAGAAGATGTCTCCAAGTCAAAAGAGCATGCACTACTGCCGCCAACTCGAGATCATGAGTGGGGTAGTTCTTCTCATTAGGCTTCAACTGGCGAGATGTATAAGCAACAACTTTCTTCTCTTGCATCAATACTGCGCCAAGACCTTGGAGAGAGGCATCACAAAAGACCTCATACGGCTTGGATTCATCAGGCGGAGTCAAGACTGGAGCAGTGATCAACTTCTCTTTCAAAGTGTTGAAAGCAATATCACACTCCGGAGACCAAACGTACTTGACGTGCTTCTGGAGAAGATTAGAGAGAGGCTTCGCAATCTTGGAAAAGTTTTCAACGAATCTTCGGCAATAGCTTGCGAGACCGAGAAAACTGCGGAGTTGCTTCACATTCTGAGGAGGTTCCCAATTCACAATTGCAGACACCTTCTCGGGATTCACGGAAATGCCCTTGGCAGAGATGATATGACCAAGATAAAGAACCTCATCGAGCCAAAATTCACACTTGGAGAACTTGGCATAGAACTGATGTTCCCTGAGCTTATCGAGAACCAAACGCAAGTGTTTGGCATGATCTTCCTTGTTCTTGGAGAAAACCAGAATGTCATCGAGATAGACCAAAACGAAGTCATTGGTGTAGGCGTTCAAGATGAAATTCATCATGCGAGAGAACGTCGGAGGAGCGTTGGCGAGGCCAAAAGACATGACAGTGTATTCATATGAACCGAAGCTTGTTCTAAATGCTGTCTTGGGAATATCTTCTTCATGAATGCGAATCTGGTGATAACCCATACGGAGATCAAGCTTGGAGAATACTTGGGCACCTTTGAGTTGTTCGAACAGCTCATTGATGTTGGGAAGTGGGTATTTGTTCTTGATGGTCTTCTTGTTCACTGGACGGTAATCAACACAAAGTCGGTCCGTTCCATCCTTCTTTTTCACAAAAAGAACACCACAACCCCACGGAGAAGAACTAGGCCGGATGAGACCCATTCTTTCTTGCTCATCGAGTTGCTTCTTCAGCTCCTTCAACTCTTCAGGTCCGAGCTTGTAAGGACGTTTGCACACAGGTTCCGTGCCAGGTTCAAGTTCAACAACGAATTCAACTGGCCGGTGCGGAGGCATTCCTGGGAGCTCTTCTGGAAAGACGTCTTGATATTCGCAAACGACTGGAATTTGAGAGATGGCATCCAATTTACCCTTCTCATTGAGAGAAAACAGACGGATGGTATTATCCCGAGCGGCAAAGACAATTACATCCTCAGACGAATGAGTCAATTGAATTTGCCTGGCTGCACAATCAAGCTGAGCCTTGTGCTTAGAAAGCCAATCCATCCCAAGAATAAGATCAATATCCGAGTTACCAAGAACCATTCGGGAAGAAAGGAACTTGTAGTCGCCCAATGTGATAGTAACATCTGGCACCTCCAGACTAGCACTCAAACGTTTACCAGGAGAAACGATATCCATTTGTTTACCCAAATGAGAAGAAACGAACTCATGCTTGGTAAAAAATGGCTTAGACATGAAACAATGCGATGCACCCGTGTCAAAAAGAACTCTTGCATGAATATCATTAACAGGAAGGTTACCCATGATCACATCTGACGAGTCCTCTGCCTAAGATGCATTCACCATATTGACCTTGGCGTGCTTGGGGTTATGCTTGACCACAGCTGTACTTGCCGATCTGACAGGAGGAGGGGGAAGCCGCCTCTGGTTGAAACACTTGTTGGCATAGTGACCCTTCTGTTGGCACTTGTTGCACGTGACCTCTGAAAGCGGACGGTGATACGGAGCACTCGATCTTGGAGCTTGAGACGAAGTCTTGTTCTGAAAGCCAGGGTTGGGTGGGTGGGAAGAACCACTGCCACCTTTGCTCTTCTGCTGATACGGCTGACGGAACGGAGGAGGACGAAGCCAAAACTTCTGCTGCTTGGCCACTTGAGTAGAGGAAGAAGGAGTAACATCTCTGACTCGCTTCCTGGAAGCATCACACCTCAACTAAGCAGCCTCTTGCTTCAGTGCCATGTTGTAGAACTAATCGTATCTCAAGGGCTCAAAGAGAACAAGAGCGAGCTGAATATCTTCTCTGAGACCACCCCTGAACTGATATATCATGCTCTTCTCATCAGGCACGTCCTGCTTGGCAAAGCGGGCAAGCTTCTGGAACAATTTGTTGTAGTCATAGACAGACAAGGAGCCTTGCTTCAGATTGCGGAATTCCTCACGCTTGCTTTCAATCACGCTCTGCGGAATATGATGAGCTCGGAAATCTCGACGGAAATCATCCCAAGTGATAACACGTCCACCTCTGGAGTCCTTGTACTGCTGGAACCATTCTGCAGCTTGATCTTTGAGTTGGAAGGAAGCGAACTTGACAAAGTCCTCAGGCCTGACGTTACTGCACTCGAAATGCTTACACAGATCCACAAGCCAATCGTCAGCATCGGTTGCCTCAACACAATTGCTGAAAGTCTTTGGCCCATTAGCAAGGAACTGGTTGAGTGTAGCAAAGTGACTCTGATTGCTGCCTTGATTCCCTTGACTGCCTTGATTGCGCTCTTGGAGAATTTGCATGATCAGCTGAGTGTTTGCATTGGTTGCGGCCATCACAGCTTGCCATGCCTCTGGAGGAGGTGGAGGCGGTGGCGGATCTTGATTCTGGTTCTGACTGGTGCTCTTAGCGGGAGCCATCCTGAAGAGGTTGACCACCATTAGCACAATGACAGATAAATATTTAAGCTGAATCCAACGGAATGAAAATTGCAATATATAGTCTTCACATCCGAACAAAATGAACGAATGCATTCCTCTTCAAATGGTCACATATCCATAAATTGAGAAGCCACGTAGAATTAAGGTAGAGAAATAAATCAACAAGGTACGGATCAAGAACGAATAATCGGTAAGAAATCCCAATCTCAAACCAATATCCGTGGAAGAAGAACTAGAGCTACTAGAATTCCCACCTATGAAACTCCCGAACCTTTCCGGTTATGCAATCAGGTGTTGGGGATACAGGGGAAGCATAATATCTCACCCAAACTAGCAAATCCTACATCCAGCTGTATCCATCCTTCAACACATAACCGAGAAAAACTTCGGAAACCATCTACCTCAACCTTCGAAAAGCATACGTTATACAAGTTATGGCGATACTCCCGAACTCCCGCCCCAGTACTGGGTGGCGTCGAGGTTATCTCACCAACGAACTGCATAAAAGAGATTTTCGATGTCGGCGAACATATCTCAAGTATTCCAGAATTGCAACGATAAAATTATGATGACAACACCTCAGAGCTCAACTCCCCGGGACACTTCCACTAAACCCCTGACAGGAGGCACCAAGACAATGTTCTCATCATAAGCCATCGGAACGATTCCAAGATACTCGCGTGATCCTAAATTTTTTTTAGTGAAATTTGAGAAGAGAAGAGTCAAAACTCTACGTCAGGATGCCTTACCAGAGCGATGAGGAGACTGGGAAGTAAAAAGAATTCCTAAACTCTCCGATATATAATTCCTAAGTGACTCAAAACATTTTTTTCTAGACACAACTCGGCCGCTAAAAACGATCAAGCAATGGGGCTCCTAAGGTCGGGGAAGGCTCTGATTACCAACTTGTAACGCCCTCGATGCGGCTATAGCTCCCACGTGTCAAGGCACGACTTAGAGACATAACCGCATTGAAAGCAATGTCGCAAGTCAGGCAATCATTACAACAACCCATGTAATATATAATAAAAGGGGAAGAACATAGTTGGCTTACACTCGCCACGTCACATCAGAGTACATAAATAACATCCATCATACAAGCACTCATGGACCGACTATGGCGCCAAAATAGAAGAAAAACCCAACATGCGACAAGGCCCTGAATCGAACCCCAACTAGGCACCACTACTGATCATCGGGAAAGGAAACATAATAACGCTGAGAGTCCTCGTCGAACTCCCACTTGAGCTCGTACTCGTCACTGGAGCGGAATCACCTGGACTTGCATCTGGAATTATAGTATTTGTGAGCCACGGGGACTCAGCAATCTCGCACCCTCGCGATCAAGACTATTTAAGCTTATAGGAAGGATAAGGCAAATATATGTGGAGCTGCAGCAAGCGACTAGCATATATGGTGGCTATCTTATACGCAAAAGAGAGCAGGAAGAGGAGGCAAAGCGCGAGCGAGAATCTAGAAGAGCAACCTGCGCAAGCATAACTCCAACACCGTGTCCACTTCCTGGACTCCGCCGAGAAGACGCCATCACGGTAACACACTCAGTTGATTCATTTTAAATAATTAAGGTTCACGTTATCTACAACCGGACATCAACAAATTCCCATCTGCCCATAACCGCGGGCACGGCTTTCGAAAGTTCAATCCCTGCAGGGGAGTCCCAACTTAGCCCATGACAAGCTCTCACGGTCAACGAAGGAATAGACCTCCACCCGAGACATACTGATCAGACTCGGCAACCCGGTACAACAAGACAATTCGACAGGTTAAAACAAGACCAGCAACACCGCCCGAATGTGCCGACAAATCCCGATAGGAGCTGCACATATCTCTTTCTCAGGGCACACTCAGATAGGTCAAGCTACGAGTAAAACCAACCCTCAAGTTCCCCTGAGGTGGCCCCGTAGGCTGCCCAGTTCGGACCAACACTCAGAGGGAGCACTGGCCCGGGGGGGGGGGGGGTAAAATAAGATGACCCTTGAGTCTGCAGAACCCAAGGGAAAGAAAAGGCTAGGTGGAAAATGGTAAAACCAAGGTTGGGCATTGCTGGACAAGCTTTAATCAAGGTGAAATATCAAGGGGTTCCCATTATAACCCAACCGCGTAAGGAACGCAAAATCCGGGAATATAACACCGATATGACGGAAACTAGGGCGGCAAGAGTGGAACAAAACACTAGGCGAGAGGCCGAGCCTTCCACCCTTTACCAAGTATATAGATGCATTAAGATAACATGGCAATATAGATATCCCCAACAAGTAAATAAATGATGTTCCAACAAGGAACGGCCTCCAATCTTCACCTGCAACTAGCAACGCTATAAGAGGGGCTGAGCAGAGCGGTAACATAGCCAATCAACGGTTTGCTAGGACAAGGTGGGTTAGAGTTTCAACATGGCAATTGGGAGGCTGACAAGAAAATGGCAGGCATCGTGTCATTGGCATAGCAAAAGAGCGAGCAAACTAGATAGCAAAGATAGTAGTGATTTCGAGGGTATGATCATCTTGCCTGCACAGTTGTCAGAGTTGACTGGATCCTCACAAGCAACCTCAACGGGCTCCTCGGTAGCGAACTTGTCTCCCGGCTCTACCCAACAAGACAAACAAGCAACAAGGATACAATCAACCACGTGCAAGACCAAGCAATAAGATGAAATGATGATATGCTATGCGGGATGCGATGCGGGATGCAAAATGCAAGATATGACAGGAAATGCATGGACCTGGACTCAACTTGGAATTCCAAGGGTGCCACTGGAAAGATGAGATGAAATTGCTTGAAAACGATATAAAGATCATTAGAATCGGAGTTACGGTTTGGAAATGGCAAGCGTTTTAAAAATGACACCGGTCTGTGATTTACAGCAAGTAGGCATCTAAATGCAATGCAACGAACATGCTACAGCCCCCAAAAATGACAACAAAATACATGGCATGGATGCACACAAGATGCTTAACAAAAGACTAGCACTGAGCCACGGCCAATTCATCCATTATGAGGTTCAAACAAGCATGGCAAAAACGCAAATGCAAAACAGATTCCAGACTTAGTGAAATTAACACTAGTCTGAAATTTCAGGTCACGAAGCCCTCTTCGGAGCAGCAAAACAACATGATACATGATATGATTAAGGCAAGTAAGAACATGGAATGGAGATACTCAACAATCTTAACAAAAGTCCCAAAGTGACCTGAGGCCAAAAGGGATCACAAAAAATACTAACGGGCACACGAACATAGCTAAAACACAATCAGTTTTCAGACTTGGTGAAAACTGAGACATGCTGAAATATAACTCATGAAGGCATGTAAACGAGCTCGATGCACTCACTATGGTGCAAGTCATGGCAAGGCAAGCATACATACATTAATTAGGCACAAAATTCTAGCTAGACATGGCAAGAACAATGGCATAGCATGCACGGATCAACTACAACAACATCGGCAAAATCACAAACGAGTTGACGATCTGCCCAGATTCACCACGAAGCAAAAGTAGACCTCGATTGACTCAAGCTAGGGTGCTCCATAATTACAAAAAAAGACATGGATGGATAGACCATAATATGAATAACAAAACGCCTTTACTGATCATCCTCAAAAGAGGCACGGATCACTAGGAAACAAGCTGAACATATGGCATCGTGAACTAGATAATCCCAGACTTAGTGAAAACAACTAAGTCCCTGAAAACAGATTTACCGGGTGCCTCACTTTGCAAGCTTGCACAAGTCACCACACACATTCTAAAAATGCATGGGTTGCACCTCTGGAAAGAAAACAAAATCCTTAACAAAACATATGAAGGACTCATAGGCATAACATGCACACAATAATCATGGCAAAAATGACAAAAGTCTAAGATGAACTAGCAGATCTGACAATTAACTCACGAAGCCTCCTTATAACAGAATTTTGGGCATCAAGATGAACTCAAATGAAAATGATGTAGTGTAATGAAATGATGTACTCATCGAGGCGAACATTTTGATATACTATATGTCCAAATCGGAGCTACGGATGCAAAGTTACGGGGCCTCGAACAGGAGCATATGAAGTGAAAAATTCCTGGGACTTAGCAAAAAAAAACAACCTCCCGGATTAGATCTAGGGTTTCACACGGAAACCGAGGCGCGGCCGGCACTGTTCACCGGAGTTGGAGCTCGCCGGCGTCGGAGAGGAAGCAGAGGAGGTCGCCGGGGCCGGAGGAGGACGGGGCGGCGTCGGCGGCCGGCCCGGGCGGCGCGAGCTCCGGCTCGGCTCGCGGGGCGGCGCGGCGATGCGCGGCGAGGGGCTCCGAGGCGAGGTGGCGGCCGGCGATGGCGGCCCGCGGTGACGCGGCCACCGGGGTCGGGGAAGATGGGCGCGTGAGGCGGCGGCTCCCTCTGGCCCGGTGCGGCGCGGGAGCGGGCTCGCCGCGGGCCAGGCGGGCTTCGGCGGCGGCGGGTGTGGCTCTGCCACGTGGCGCGTCACGGGTGGCTGCGGGGCGGCGGTGGACGTTGTCCGGTCTGCTCCGGACACGTCCGTCGGCGGCGGATCTGGAGCTTTTTAGGGTTTCGGGGAGAGGGAGAGATCCGAAAACGGAGGGGTGTATATATAGGCATAAGTGGAGCTAGGAGAGTCCAAATGAGGTGCAGTTTTTGGCCACGCGATCGTGATCGAACGCTCTAGGACATGGAGCAGAGTTTGGTGGGGTTTGGGCCAAATTGGAGGGGTGTTGGGCTGCAACACACACGAGGCCTTTTCGGTCCCTTGGTTAACCGTTGTAGTATCAAACGAAGTCCAAATGATACGAAACTTGACAGGCGGTCTACCGGTAGTAAACCAAGGCCGCTTGGCAAGTCTCGGTCCAATCCGGAAATGTTTAATCCCCACACACGAAAGAAAGCTAGAAATGGCCACCGGAGGAGAACGAAGCGCCGGAATGCAAAACGGACAACGGGGAAAAAGCTCGAATGCATGAGACGAACATGTATGCAAATGCAATGCACATGATGACATGATATGAGATGCATGAAAAAGAAAACAACACACGGAGACAAAGACCCGAACCCGAGAAATAAATATAACTTAACGCCGGAAACGGCAAGAGTTGGAGTACAAATTGGGAAAGTTACATCCGGGGTGTTACACGTAAGCCTGAAACTAAGTGTTTCTACTGCAAAGGCAATGGTCACTGGAAGCGGAACTATCCCAAATACTTAGCGGATAAGAAGGATGGCAAAGTGAACAAAAGTATATTTGATATACATGTTATTGATGTGTACTTTACTAGTGTTCATAGTAACTCCAGGGTATTTGATACCGGTTCAGTTGCTAAGATTATTAACTCAAAGCAGGAGTTGCAAAATGAACAGAGACTAGTTAAGGGCAAGGTGACGATGTGTGTTGGAAATGATTCCAAGGTTGATACGATCACCATCGCACACTCCTTTTACCTTCAGGATTAGTGTTGAACCTAAAATAAATGTTATTTGGTGTTTGCGTTGAGCATGAATATGATTGGATAAGGTTTATTGCAATACAATTATTCATTTAAGTCATAGAATAATTGTTGTTTTGTTTACATGAATAAAACCTTCTATGGTCATACACTTAATATAAATGGTTTATTGAATCTCGATCGTAGTGATACACATATTCATAATATTGATGCCAAAAGATGCAAAGTTGATAATGATAGTGCACCATACTTGTGGCACTACCATTTAGGTCATATTGGTATAAAGCGCATGAAGAAACTCCATGCGGATGGACTTTTGGAATCAATTGATTATGAATCATTTGATGCTTGCGAACCATGCCTCATGGGCAAGATGACTAAGACTCCGTTCTTTGGAACAATGGAGCGAGCCACTGACTTATTGGAAATAATACATACCGATGTATGCAGTCCGATGAGTGTTGAGGCTCACGGCGGGTATCGTTATTTTCTGACCTTCACAGATGATTTGAGCAGATATGAGTATATCTACTTAATGAAACACAAGTCTGAAATGTTTGAAAAGTTCAAAGAATTTCAGAGTGAAGTGGAGAATCATCGTAACAAGAAAATAAAGTTTCTACGATCTGATCACGGAGACGAAATATTTGAGTTACGAGTTTGGCCTTCAGTTGAAACAATGTGGAATAGTTTCGCAACTCATGCCACCTGGAACACCACAGCGTAGTGGTGTGTCCGAACGTCATAACCGTACTTTATTAGATATGGTGCGATCTATGATGTCTCTTACCGATTTACCACTATCGTTTTGGGGCTATGCATTAGAGACAGCTGCATTCACATTAAATAGGGCACCATCTAAAATCCGTTGAGATGACACCGTATGAATTGTGGTTTAGCAAGAAACCTAAGCTGTCGTTCTTAAAGTTTGGGGTTGCGATGCTTATGTGAAAAAGTTTCAGACTGATAAGCTCAGACCCAAATCGGGGAAGTGCGTCCTCATAGGATACCCAAAATAAACTGTAGGGTACACCTTCTATCACAAATCCAAAGGAAAGATCTTTGTTGCTAAGAGTGGATCCTTTCTAGAGAAGGAGTTTCTCTCGAAAGAAGTGAGTGGGAGGAAAGTAGAACTTGATGAGGTAATTGTACCATCTCCCGAATTGGAAAGCAGTTCATCACAGAAATCAGTTCCAGTGATGCCTACACCAATTAGTGAGGAAGTTAATGATGATGATCATGAAACTTCAGATCAAGTTACTAGTGAACCTCGTAGGTCAACCAGAGTAAGTTCCGCACCAGAGTGGTATGGTAATCTTGTTCTAGAAGTCATGTTACTAGACCATGACGAACCTACGAACTATGAGGAAGCGATGATGAGCCCAGATTCTGCGAAATGGCTTAAGGCCATGAAATCTAAAATGGGATCCATGTATGAGAACAAAGTATGGACTTTGATTGACTTGCCCGATGATCGGTGAGCCATTCAGAATAAATGGATCTTCAAGAGGAAGACAGACGTTGATAGTAGTGTTACTATCTACAAAGCTCGAATTGTCACAAAAGGTTTTTGACAAGTTCAAGGTATTGACTACGATGAGATTTTCTCACTCGTATCAATGCTTAAAAGTCTGTTCGAATCATGTTAGCAGTTGCCGCATTTTATGAAATCTGGCAAATGGATATCAAAATAACATTCCTTAATGGATTTATTAAAAAAGAGCTGTATATGATGCAACCAGAAGGTTTTGTCAATCCTAAAGGTGTTAACAAAGTGTGCAAGCTCCAGCGATCCATCTATGGACTGGTGCAAGCATCTCGGAGTTGGAATATACACTTTGATGAGTTGATCAAAGCATATAGTTTTATACTGACTTGCAGTGAAGCCTGTATTTACAAGAAACTGAGTGGGAGCACTACAGCCTTTCTGATAAGTATATGTGAATGACATATTGTTGATTGGAAATGATATAGAATTTTCTGGAAAGCATAAAGGAGAATTTGAAAGGAGTTTTTCAAAGAAAGAATTACCTGTAAAGCTACTTACATATTGGGCATCAAGATATATAAAGGTAGATCAAGACACTTGATAAGACTTCCGATGAGTACATACCTTTATAAGATTTTGAAGGAGTTCAAAATGGATCGGTCAAAGAAGGAGTTCTTTCCTAAGATGTAAGGTGTGAAATTGAGTAAATACTCAAAACCCGACCACGGCAGAAAATAGAAAGAGAATGAAAAGTCATTCCCTATGCCTCAGTCATAGGTTCTATAAAGTATGCTATGCTGTGTACCAGACCTATTGTTTACCTTAGCATGATTTTGGCAAGGGAGTGCAATAGTGATCTAGGAGTAGATCACTGGACATCGATCAAAATTATCCTTAGGGGACTAAGGAAATATTTCTCGGTTATGGAGGTGATAAAAGAGTTCGTCATAAAGAGTTACATCGATGCAAGCTTTTTACACCGATCTAGATGACTCTAAGTCTCGATCTAGATACATATTGAAAGTGGGAGAAATTAGCTAGAGTAGCTCCGTGCAGAGTATTGTAGACATAGAAATTTGCAAAATACATACGGATCTGAATGTTGCAGAACCGTAGACTAAACTTCTCTCACAAGCAAAACATGATCACTCTTTGGGTGTTAATCACACAGCGATGTGAACTAGATTATTGACTCTAGTAAACCCTTTGGGTATTAGTCACATGAAGATGTGAACTAATCACATAGAGATGTGAACTGTTGGTGTGAAATCACATGATGATGTGAACTAGATTATTGACTCTAGTGCAAGTGGGAGACTGAAGGAAATATGCCCTAGAGGCAATAATAAAGTTGTTATTTATATTTCCTTATATCATGATAAATGTCTATCATTCATTCTAGAATTGTATTAACCGGAAACTTAGTACATGTGTGAATACATAAACAAACAGAGTGTCCCTAGTATGCCTCTACTTGACTAGCTCGCTAATCAAAGATGGTTAAGTTTCCTAGCCATGGACATGTGTTGTCATTTGATGAACGGATCACATCATTAGAGAATGATGTGATGGACTAGACCCATCTGTTAGCTTAGCACTATGATCGTTTAGTTTATTGCTATTGCTTTCTTCATGACTTATACATGTTCCTATGACTATGAGATTATGCAACTCCCGAATACCGGAGTAACACTTAGTGTGCTATCAAATGTCACAACGTAACTGGGTGATTATAAAGATGCTCTACAGGTGTCTCCGATGGTGTTTGTTGAGTTGGCATTGATCGAGATTAGGATTTGTCACTCCGATTGTCGGAGAGGTATCTCTAGGCCCTCTCGTTAATGCACATCACTATAAGCCTTGCAAGAAATGTGACTAATGATTTAGTTGCGGGATGATGCATTACGGAACGAGTAAAGAGACTTGCCATTAACGAGATTGAACTAGGTATGATGATACCGACGATCGAATCTCGGGAAAGTAACATATCGATGACAAAGGGAACAACGTATGTTGTTATGTGGTTTGACCAATAAAGATCTTTGTAGAATATGTAGGAACCAATATGCGCATCCAGGTTCTGCTATTGGTTATTGACCAGAGATGAGTCTTGATCATGTCTACATAGTTCTCGAACCCGTAGGGGCCGCACGCTTAACGTTCAATGATGATCGGTATTATGAGTTCATGTGTTTTGATGTACCGAAGGTAGTTCAGAGTCCCAGATGTGATCACGGACATGACGAGGAGTCTTGAAATGGTCGAGACTTGAATATTGATATATTGGAAGGTTATGTTTGGACACCGGAATGGTTTCGGATGAGTTCGGGCATATACCGAAGTACCAGGGGGTTACCGGAACCCCCCGGGAGCTTAATGGGCCTACATGGGCTTTAGTGGAAGAGAGAGGAGGCAGCCAAGAGGTGGGGTGCACCCCAATCCGAATGGGGAGGGGGCCCGACCCCCCTTTCCTTCTTCTCCTCTTCCCCTTCCATCCCCCTCCTATTAGGACTAGGAAAGGGGGGTAACCTACTCCTAGTAGGAGTAGGAATCCCCCCTTGGGGGCGCACCATGAGGCCGGTCGGCCCCCTCCTCCCGTCCTTTATATACGGGGGAGGGGGGCACCCCATATACACAAGTTGACAATTGTTTTAGCCATGTGCGGTTCCCCCTCCACAGATACACACCTCAGTCATATCATCGTAGTGCTTAGGCAAAGCCCTGCGCCGGTAACTTCATCATCATCGTCAACACGCCGTCGTGCTGACGAAACTCTCTCTCAGCCTCAACTAGATCAAGAGTACGAGGGACGTCACCGAGCTAAACGTGTGCAGATCGCGGAGGTTTCGTGCGTTCGGTACTTGATTGGTTAGACCGCGAAGACTTTCGACTACATCAACCGCGTTTCTTAACGCTTCCGCTTTCGGTCTACAAGGGTACGTAGACATACTATCCCTCTCGTGCTATGCATCCCTAGATAGATCTTGCGTGATCGTAGGAATTTTTTTGAAATTCCGCATTCCCCAACATAAACATGCAGACATCTGAAGCTATCCTTGAAGTGTACGCCATGTCTGAATACATGGTCGGTCTCCTATACATGTGTCGTCTTAGGACCTTCCTGCAGTAATGGCTGAATGCCTGACACTAGGCCGCCCGCGCGGCCATGGAAGCCAGCCAGCACATGAGCCATGAGCTCTGCCCATGAGCATTGTGGATCCCACCAACAGTGTCGCCGCCCTGCATGTAGACACCCCAGAGACCATCCAAAGGAGCAGGCTTTTCATCGACCCACAGACCCCTACGAACGACAGAGCCTCCAGCGACCGGCTTGCCCTAGGCAATGCCAGATCAGGGACTAGAAGGATCCAAGCTAGGGAAAAGGGTGAGGAGAAGGATCGGAACATTCCATGACCGACACTCCCTGCGCTGTCGATGGGTGGCCATCGAAGTTAGAGCCACCCACCCCTCCTACTAACCTTCCCGCCACCTGATGTCTACTACACAACCTTCTTCTTGTAGACGTTGTTGGGCCTCCAAGTGCAGAGGTTTGTAGGACAGTAGCAAATTTCCCTCAAGTGGATGACCTAAGGTTTATCAATCCGTAGGAGGCGTAGGATGAAGATGGTCTCTCTCAAGCAACCCTGCAACCAAATAACAAAGAGTCTCTTGTGTCCCCAACACACCCAATACAATGGTAAATTGTATAGGTGCACTAGTTCGGCGAAGAGATGGTGATACAAGTGCAATATGGATAGTAGATAATAGTATTTGTAATCTGAAATTATAAAAACAGCAAGGTAACTAATGATAAAAGTGAGCGTAAACGGTATTGCAATGCGTGGAAATAAGGCCTAGGGTTCATACTTTCGCTAGTGCAAGTTCCCTCAACAATACTAACATAATTGGATCACATAACTATCCATCAACATGCAACAAATAGTCACTCCAAAGTCACTAATAGCGGAGAACGAACGAAGAGATTATGGTAGGGTACGGAACCACCTCAAACTTATTCTTTCCAATCAATCCGTTGGGCTATTCCTATAATTGTCACAAACAGCCCTAGAGTTCGTACTAGAATAACACCTTAAGACACAAATCAACGAAAACCCTAATGTCACCTAGATACTCCAATGTCACATCAAGTATCCGTGGGTATGATTATACGATATGCATCACACAATCTCAGATTCATCTATTCAACCAACACATAGAACCTCAAAGAGTGCCCCAAAGTTTCTACCGGAGAATCACGATGAAAACGTGTGCCAACCCCTATGCATAGGTTCATGGGCGGAACCCGCAAGTTGATCACCAAAACATACATCAAGTGTATCACGTGATATCCCATTGTCACCACAGATATCCACGGCAAGACATACATCAAGTGTTCTCAAATCTTTAAAGACTCAATCCGATAAGATAACTTCAAAAGGGAAACTCAATTCATTACAAGAGAGTAGAGGGGGGAAGAAACATCATAGGATCCAAATATAATAGCAAAGCTCGCGTTACATCAAGATCGTATCACCTCAAGAACACGAGAGAGAGAGAGAGAGATCAAACACATAGCTACTGGTACATACCCTCAGCCCCGAGGGAGAACTACTCCCTCATCGTCATGCAGAGCACCGGGATGATGAAGATGGCCATCGGAGAAGGATTCCCCCCTCCGGCAGGGTGCCGGAACGGGTCTAGATTGGTTTTCGGTGGCTACGGAGGCTTCTGGCGGCGGAACTCCCGATCTATTGTGTGTTCTGGAAGTTTTAGGATACGTAGGTATATATGGGTGAAAGAAGCACGTCGGTGGACCGAAGGGGGGCCACGAGGCAGGGGGCGCGCCCTAGGGGGGTGGGCGCGCCCCCACCCTCGTGGGCACCTCCCTTCTTTCTTGACGTGCACTCCAAGCTTTTCCAGTAGCTTTCCTTCCAAAAATAACTTCTCTAATTGATTTCGTTCCGTTTCGACTCCGTTTGATATTCCCTTTCTTCGAAACACTGAAATAGGCAAAAAACAGCAATTCTGGGTTGGGCCTCCGGTTAATAGGTTAGTCCCAAAAATAATATAAAAGTGGATAATAAAGCCCAAAACTGCCCAAAACAGTAGATAACATAGCATGGAGCAATCAAAAATTATAGATACGTTGGAGACGTATCAAGCATCCCCAAGCTTAATTCCTGCTCGTCCTCGAGTAGGTAAATGATAAAAACAGAATTTTTGATGCGGAGTGCTACTTGGCATAATTTCAATGTAATTCTTCTTAATTGTGGTATGAATATTCAGATCCGAAAGATTCAAGACAAAAGTTCATATTGACATAAAAACAATAATACTTCAAGCATACTAACTAAGCAATCATGTCTTCTCAAAATAACATGGCCAAAGAAAGTTCATCCCTACAAAATCATATAGTTTAGTCATGTTTCATTTTCGTCACACAAGAATGCTCTCATCATGCACAACCCCGATGACAAGCCAAGAAATTGTTTCATGCTTTAGTAATCTCAAACTCATAAACTTTCACGCAATACACGAGCGCGAGCCATGGATATAGCACTATGGGTGGAATAGAAAATTGAGGGGGTTATGTGGAGAAGACAAAAAGGAGAAAGTCTCACATCAATGAGGCTAATCAATGGGCTATGGAGATGCCCACCGATTGATGTTAATGCAAGGAGTAGGGATTGCCATGCAACGGATGCACTAGAGCTATAAATGTATGAAAGCTCAACAAAAGAAACTAGTGGGTGTGCATCCAACTTGCTTGCTCACGAAGACCTAGGGCACTTGAGGAGGCCCATTGTTAGAATATACAAGCCAAGTTTTATAATGAAAAATTCCAACTAGTATAAGAAAGTGATAACATGAGAGACTCTCTACTATGAAGATCATGGTGCTACTTTGAAGCACAAGTGTGGTAAAAGGATAGTAACATTGTCCCTTCTCTCTTTTTCTCTCATTTTTTTGGGCCTTCTCCTTTTTTATGGCCTTTCCCTTTTTTGGGCCTTCTCTTTTTATGTCCTTTCTCTCTCTTTTTTATACCTCACTTGGGACAATGCTCTAATAATGATGATCATCACACTTCTATTTATTTACAACTCAATGATTACAAATCGATACTAGAACAAAGATGACTCTATATGAATGCCTCCGGTGGTGTACCGGGATATGCAATGAACCAAGAGTGACATGTATGAAAGAATTATGAACGGTGGCTTTGCCACAAATACTATGTCAACTACATGATCATGCTAAGCAATATGACAATGATGAATGTGTCATGATGAACGGAATGATGGAAAGTTGCATGGCAATATATCTCGGAATGGCTATGGAAATGCCATAATAGGTAGGTATGGTGGCTGTTTTGAGGAAGATATAAGGAGGTTTATGTGTGAAAGAGCGTATCATATCACGGGGTTTGGATGCACCGGCGAAGTTTGCGCCAACTCTCAATGTGAGAAAGGGCAATGCACGGTACCGAAGAGGCTAGCAAGGATGGAAGGGTGAGAGTGCGTATAATCCATGGACTCAAAATTAGTCATAAATAACTCACATACTTATTGCAAAAATCTACAAGTCATCAAAAACCTCGGCACTACGCGCATGCTCCTAGGGGGATAGATTGGTAGGAAAAGACCATCGCTCGTCCCCGACCGCCACTCATAAGGAAGGCAATCAAATAACACCTCATGTTTCAAATTTGTTACATAACGTTTACCATACGTGCATGCTACGGGACTTGCAAACTTCAACACAAGCATTTCTCAAATTCAAAACTACTCAACTAGCACGACTTTGATATTATTACCTCCATATCTGAAAACAATCATCAAGCATCAAACTTCTCTTAGTATTCAATACTCTATATGAAAGTTTTTACTATTCTTGGATACCTAGCATATTAGGATTTTAAGCAAATTACCATGCTATTCTAAAGAATCTCAAAATAATATAATTTAAGCATGAGAGTTCATCTATTTCTTCAATATAAAACTACCACCATGCTCTAAAATATATAAGTGAAGCACTAGAGCAAACAACAAACTACTCCGAAAGATATAAGTGAATATCAATGAGTAGTTGAGTAATTATGCAACTATGTGAAGACTCTCTAACATTTAATAATTTCAGATATTGGTATTTTATTCAAACAGCAAGCAAAGCTACAGAAAATGACATGACGCTCCAAGCAAAACACATATCATGTGGCGAATAAAAATATAGCTCCAAGTAAAGTTACCGAAGAACGAAGACGAAAGAGGGGATGCCTTCCGGGGCATCCCCAAGCTTAGGCTTTTGGTTGTCATTTAATATTACCTTGGGGTGCCTTGGGAATCCCCAATATTAGGCTCTTGCCACTCCTTATTCCATAGTCCATTGAATCCTTACCCAAAACTTGAAAACTTCACAACACAAAACTTAACAGAAAACTCGTAAGCTCCGTTAGCGAAAGAAAACAAAACACCTCTTCAAGGTACTTTAATGAACTCATTATTTATTTATATTGGTGTTAAACCTACTGTATTACAACTTCTCTATGGTTTATAAACTATTTTACTAGCCATAGATTCATCAAAATAAGCAAACAACACACGAAAAACAGAATCTGTCAAAAACAGAACAGTCTGTAGTAATATGGATCAAACGTATACTTATGGAACTCATAAAATTCTAAAATAAATTTCTGGACCTGAGGAATATATCTATTAATCATATTCAAAAATAATTAACTAAATATAACTCTCCAAATAAAAATGGCAGCAATTCTTGTGAGCGCTAAAGTTTCTGTTTTTTACAGCATGATCAACAAGACTTTCCCCAAGTCTTCCCAAAGCTTCTACTTGGCACAAACACTAATTAAAAGCATAAAACCACATATAAACAGAGTCTAGATTAATTATTTATTACTAAACAGGAAAAATAAGCAAGGAACAAAAATAAAATTGGGTTGCCTCCCAACAAGCGCTATCGTTTAATGCCCCTAGCTAGGCATGATGATTTCAATGATGCTCATATAAAAGATAAGAATTGTAACACAAAGAGAGCCTCATGAAGAATATGACTAGCACATTTAAGTATAACCCTCTTCCTATGCATAGGGATTTTATGAGCAAACAACTTGTGGGAACAAGAATCAACTTGCATAGGAAGGTAAAACAAGCATAACTTCAAGATTTTAAGCACATAGAGAGGAAACTTGGTATTATTGCAATTCCTACAAGCATATGTTCCTCCCTCATAATAATTTTCAGTAGCATAATTAATGAATTCAACAATATAACCAGAACCTAAAGCATTCTTTTCATGATCTACAAGCATAGAAATTTTATTACTCTCCACATAAGCAAATTTCTTCTCAGTCGGAATAGTGGGAGTATCATAAGAGACTTGAATACTATAAATTGTTTCCACATTAAAAGAGTAATGTTCAGAGAATGGGTAACCATAATCATGACAAGTTTTATAAATATAATCACTACTTTTTATAGCATAAGTATCATCATAATAATCATCATAAGTAGGAGGCATGCTATCATCATTACAAACTTGCATATCAAAACTTGGGAGACTAAAAATATCATCTTCATTAATCATAGCTTCCCCAAGCTTGGGACAAACATTAATTGCAGCAAATATATTCTCAAAAACATTATCTTCATCAAACATAGCATCCCAAGCTTGGGCCTTTTCATATCATAAGCATAATCACTCTCATAATTAATAGTATGGATAGCACCAATAGTATAGCAATTATCATATTCTTCCAAGCAAGTGCCAAAAAGATTTTCAAGATCATAAGAAGTACCATTATCTTCCACAATTATATTTTCATGAGTCACAATAGTGATAGGAGCAGCATTATTTGAGAGATATATCTTTTTACCTCTCTTCCCTTTTCTTTTCTTCTTCTTCATCACATCATGTGTGGGTTCAATCCTCTTTTTGGATCTCCTTATTAATGAGATTGGTTGAGTAGGAGGCTCCTCCTCCTTACCTGATTCATCATAAGAAATAATAGGAGGGTATTGGGAAGCCTCTTCCCTTTCATTAGTATTCTCTTCATCTTCTATTTGTTTTCTTTTCTTTATGTAATTGGCAATATAAGGATTTTCAATGCAATTCACCGCACAATACATATAAATTTCCTCTAGATAAAAATGAAGAACTCTAGCAAGATTAAACTTTGGAATACCCTCATTTATACGTTTCATTTCCTCATACCCCAAAAGAAGACTAAGCTCTTTATGATGCTCAAGGGTAATCAAATTATCACAATTTTTGGATATGATTTGGTCATGAAACAATTTGCATTGGAGATTTAAATGACCATGTTCATTGCAATGTTGACAAGGGGCGCGAAAAATATTGAATTTTTCAGCACAATCATCAAGACTTTCTTGCAACAATTTAGTTTCTAAATACTTATGCCTCTTGCAATATCTATCTTCCCTATTTGGTGCGTTCGTACAAACCCAATGTACTCCACAAAAATTGACATGTTTATAGGAGACATTTTCATCATAACTAGTGCAATCATCATTAGTATCATGGATATTCAAAGAATTCGTACTAACAACATTGCAATCATGCTCATCATTCACATATTTAGTGCCAAACATTTTATAGATTTCTTCTTATAGCACTTGAGCACAATTTTCCTTTCCATCATACTTACGAAAGATATTAAAAAGGTGAAGCGTATGAGGCAAACTCAATTCCATTTTTTATAGTTTTATTTTATAAACTAAACTAGTGATAAAACAAGAAACTAAAAGACTCGATTGCAAGATCTAAAGATATACCTTCAAGCGCTAACCTCCCCGGCAACGGCGCCAGAAAAGAGCTTGATGTCTACTACACAACCTTCTTCTTGTAGACGTTGTTGGGCCTCCAAGTGCAGAGGTTTGTAGGACAGTAGCAAATTTCCCTCAAGTGGATGACCTAAGGTTTATCAATCCGTAGGAGGCGTAGGATGAAGATGGTCTCTCTCAAGCAACCCTGCAGCCGAATAACAAAGAGTCTCTTGCGTCCCCAACACACCCAATACAATGGTAAATTGTATAGGTGCACTAGTTCGGCGAAGAGATGGTGATACAAGTGCAATATGGATAGTAGATAATAGTATTTGTAATCTGAAATTATAAAAACAGCAAGGTAACTAATGATAAAAGTGAGCGTAAACGGTATTGCAATGCGTGGAAATAAGGCCTAGGGTTCATACTTTCGCTAGTGCAAGTTCCCTCAACAATACTAACATAATTGGATCACATAACTATCCCTCAACATGCAACAAAGAGTCACTCCAAAGTCACTAATAGCGGAGAACGAATGAAGAGATTATGGTAGGGTACGAAACCACCTCAAACTTATTCTTTCCAATCAATCCGTTGGGCTATTCCTATAATTGTCACAAACAGCCCTAGAGTTCGTACTAGAATAACACCTTAAGACACAAATCAACCAAAACCCTAATGTCACCTAGATACTCCAATGTCACCTCAAGTATCCGTGGGTATGATTATACGATATGCATCACACAATCTCAGATTCATCTATTCAACCAACACATAGAACCTCAAAGAGTGCCCCAAAGTTTCTACCGGAGAATCACGACGAAAACGTGTGCCAACCCCTATGCATAGGTTCATGGGCGGAATCCGCAAGTTGATCACCAAAACATACATCAAGTGTATCACGTGATATCCCATTGTCACCACATATATCCACGGCAAGACATACATCAAGTGTTCTCAAATCTTTAAAGACTCAATCCGATAAGATAACTTCAAAGGGTAAACTCAATTCATTACAAGAGAGTAGAGGGGGGAAGAAACATCATAGGATCCAAATATAATAGCAAAGCTCGCGATACATCAAGATCGTATCACCTCAAGAACACGAGAGAGATAGAGAGAGATCAAACACATAGCTACTGGTACATACCCTCAGCCCCGAGGGAGAACTACTCCCTCCTCGTCATGGAGAGCACCGGGACGATGAAGATGGCCACTGGAGAAGGATTCCCCCCTCCGGCAGGGTGCCGGAACGGGTCTAGATTGGTTTTCGGTGGCTACAGAGGCTTCTGGCGGCGGAACTCCCGATCTATTGTGTGCTCTGGAAGTTTTAGGATACGTAGGTATATATGGGTGAAAGAAGCACGTCGATGGACCAAAGTGGGGGCCACGAGGCAGGGGCGCGCCCTAGGGGGGTGGGCGTGGCCCCCACCCTCGTGGGCACCTCCCTTCTTTCCTGACGTGCACTCCAAGCTTTTCCGATAGATTTCCTTCCAAAAATAACTTCTCTAATTGATTTCGTTCCGTTTCGACTCCGTTTGATATTCCGTTTCTTCGAAACACTGAAATAGGCAAAAAACAGCAATTCTGGGCCGGGCCTCCGGTTAATAGGTTAGTCCCAAGAATAATATAAAAGTGGATAATAAAGCCCAAAACTGCCCAAAACAGTAGATAACATAGCATGGAGCAATCAGAAATTATAGATACGTTGGAGACATGTCACCACCCCTATGATGCCCCACCATGGACCCCACTGCAAACCCACTAGCGTGGTCCGCTGGGCCAACCGCAACCACCTTTGTCAAAGACGCCCTCTAGAAGAGCCAACAATGAGGCCAGCACTAACGATGCATCACAAAAATGTGCCGCTGCCAAGCCTCGTTGCTCGCGACATGCCATTATCCATTTCAAGGTGAGCCAGACCTATCCACCACCGTCACCCAGCCCAATAGCTGCCGGATCCACACGCCCTAAGAGTAGCTAACCCATGCCGCAACATCACTAACAGGGAAGGGGGATGTAGCCTTGTCATTGCGAGCACTGCAAAGAGCTTTGCCCGATGGACACCTTCCAATGGCGACGAGGAGGGAGAGGAGGTGGGGTGTGCTGTAAGGATTTCTGGAAGCATTCTGATAACCCACAAGTATACGGGATCAGTTGTAGCCTCTTTTGATAAGTAAGAGTGTTGAATCCAATGAGGAGCTAAAGGTAGAACAAATATTTCCTCAAGTTCTATTGACCACCGATACAACTCTACGCACGCTTAATGTTCGCTTTACCTAGAGCAAGTATGAAACTAGATGTACTTTGTAGGTGTTGTAGGATAGGTTTGCAAGATAATAAAGAGAACGTAAATAAAAACTAGGGGTTTTTTAGATAAATAAACAATTAAGTTAGTTTAACGAGTGTGGATAAGTGGTGGAAGGAGTTGCGGAATTGTCCCTAAGCAATTGACTATGTTACTAGACCGATAATAAGTTTTATCTTGGAGAGGCCACTGCTAGCATGTCATCCCTTACTTGGAATTCTACGCACTTATGGTTGGAACTATTAGCAAGCATCCACAACTACTAACGTTCATTAAGGTAAAACCCAACCATAGCATTAAGGTATATTGGTCCCCCTTCAATCCCGTATGAATCAATTTCTATGTTAGGCTGAAGCTGCTATCACCCATGCCCTCCAATACATAGTCCTATCAACATACAACTAACCCTATGGTGTGATCCACGTGCGCGCTCATATGATGGGCACCAAAGGACAACAACACCACAAGCAAATTAAACCAATCATAGCAATTCACCAATCACCAATATGACAACAAAAAATCTACTCAAGCATCATAGGATGGCAACACATCATTGGATAATAATACGAAGCATAAAGCACCATGTTAAAGTAGAGGGTACAACGGGTTGCGGGAGAGTTGACCACTGAATATAGATGGGGGAAGGTGATGAAGATGTTGGGGAAGATGATGGAGGTGTTGGTGTAGATCGCCGTCACACGATGACTGCCCTGGCGGCGTTCCGGCGCCACCGGGAGAGAGGGGGAGAGAGCCCCCTCCTCCTTCTTTTTCCTTGCCCCCCTAGATGGGAGGAGGGTTTCCCCTCTGGTCCTTGGCCTCCATGGCAGTGGAGGGGCGGGAGCACCTCCGAGATTGGATCTCTCTCTCTGTTTCCTTTTGTTTCTGCGTTCCTAGATTCTATCCTTTCACCATTTCTTAAATTCTCGGAGATCCGTAACTCCAATTGGGCTGAAATTTTAACACGATTTTTATCCGGATATTAGCTTTCTTGCGGTGAACGAAGGGCACCAACCGCCTTAAGTGGTGGCCACAAGCCCCCTGGCCGCGCCCAGGGGAGGGGCGCGCCTCCAGGGTTTGTGGGCCCCTCGGACATCGTCTCACATTGATTCCAATTCCCAAAAATCACATATATTCCAAAAAAATCTTCGTCAATTTTTATCGTGTTTGGACTTTGTTTGGTATGGATATTCTGCGAAACAAAAAACATGCAACAAACAGGAACTGGCACTGGGCTGGATCAATATGTTAGTCCCAAAAATAGTATAAAAAGTGCCAAAAGTATATGAAAGTTGTAGAATATTGGCATGAAATAATCAAAAATTATAGATACGACGGATACGTATCATGTTCCTTCCTTTCGTAGAAGGCTGCGTGATGTTTATTTATATTAGGCAGATAGCCGGTGTCACCGAGTACAAGACGGATACATTGATCTCGTGTTAGGATCGGTTATAGAGAGAATCGGGAGGAGACAGAGATACGTACGTCTATGTTTTGCAGATATTGAGTACAATATGTTATGTCTAACACCCTCCCTTAATCTAAACTATCCTAAGTTTAGATTATTCCTGAACTCTTCAAATAGCTTGACTGGCAAAGCTTTAGTGAACCCATCTGCAACTTGATCTTCAGAGGGAATGAATCATATCTCCAACTTCTTATCTGCAACCCTTTCTCGTACAAAGTGAAAGTCTATCTCAGTATTTTTGGTTCTGGCATGGAAAGCAGGGTTAGCAGACAGTTAGGTAGCACCTAGATTGTCACACCATAGATTTGAAGTGCATTGTTGCTTTATTCCCAATTCATCAAGCAAAGATTCCACCCAAATGATCTCAGTGGTGGCATTAGCAAGTGACTTATATTCAGCTTATGTACTTGACCTTGACACTGTTGCCTGTTTTCTGGCACTCCAAGAAATAAGATTAGAGCCAAAGAAGACTGCAAAACCTCCAGTTGACTTTCTACCATCAGCACAGCCTGCCCAATCAACATTAGAAAAAGCACTAACAAGTGTGGAGTTTGAACATCTGAACTGAAGTCCCAAATCTGCAGTGTGCTTCACATATCTTACAATTCTTTTGACTGCTGTCCAGTGCATAGAAGTAGGAGCATGCATATATTGTCAAACCTTGTTGACAACAAAGGAGATATATGGCCGTGTCAGGGTCAGGTACTTCCTCTATTGCGTGAACTTTGTTGTTATGGCTAGTTCTTCCTCTATTGCGTGTACCCCCAAGAATTAGGTTCTTAATTTTAAACAAAGGGGAGGGGAGAATCTAAAAGATTCTTGGTATAAGATTTGCAATGCTCATAATAGATCTATTTATAAGCAATCTATCGTTGTTCTTTTTCGCAGTTTTTATGTGGGCATAATCACTTGGTATAGATTCGTCCTTGATACAATTACCGGTGGAAATTTCTTGATGTGCCCATCTTTGGATGCTTTTAACGCTATGGGAAATTTAGTGGGATCACCACCTATCATTATCAATGAAACGGTTTTAACTCTTGAGCATGTTATGCAAAGATTAGATGTTATTGAAAATAAGATGATTAACGAAGAACAAATTGAAAATATGGATGAAAATATGACGATATAGTATTATGTGAGTTATGTGATTCGGTGACCAAATGTTGTTCGGAGTCCCGGATGAGATCACGGACATGACGAGGAGTCTCGTAATAGTCGAGAGGTAAAGATTGATATATATATAGGGTGATGGTATTCGGACACCGAAAGTTTTTCGGAGGGTACCGGGTACTTATCGGGTCACTGGAAGGGGTTCCGGGCACCCCAGGCAAAAGATATGGGCCTTATGGGCCAAGAGGGGATACGCACCAGCCACAAGGGGCTGGTGCGCCCCCCATATGGGCTGGCCTAGGAGGAGAAGGAAAGAGGGGGAGGGAAAGGAAAAGAGTGGAATGGGATTCTCCCTTCCTTCCCTCTCCCCCCTCTTTCCTTCCCCCTCCAACAAACATGGCTGGGTGGGGGCGGCCAAGGGTAGGAGCCCAAGTAGGATTCGGACCTACTTGGGGCACACCTTGGCCTCTCCCCTCTCCCTCCCACCTATATATATGAGGAGGGGGGGCGCCTAGCACACCCCAGACAATTGCCTAGCCATGTGACGCGCCCTCCACCGTTTACACCCCTGGTCATATTTTCGTAGTGCTTATGCGAAGCCCTGCGGAGATCACTTCACCATCACCTTCACCACACCTTCGTGCTGACGGAACTCATCCACTACCTCGACATCTTGCTGGATCAAGAAGGCGAGGGACGTCACCGAGCTGAACGTGTGCATAACGCGGAGGTGTCGTGCGTTCGGTACTTGATCGGTTGACGTGAGAAGAAGTTCGACTACATCAACCGCGTTGTGAAATGCTTCCACTTACAGTCTACGAGGGTATGTAGACACACTCTTCCCCTCGTTGCTATGCATCTCCGTGGATAAATCATTGTGTGTGTGTAGATTTTTTTTTACTTTCCATGCTACGTTTCCCAACAACATAATCTTGCTAATAAAATTGGGTCAAAAGCGGGAGATGTTTTTAAATTACTAAGGGAAAAGGAAACCTTAGTTAACGAAAGAATAGAAGAAAGTCCCTCTCGGATTGATAAGTTGGAAGAAATTTTTAGTAACTTAAGCTTGACCTTTTCTTCTGTTAAAACTATTGAGAAAACTCCTCTAGAAATTTGGAAGTTTACTCAAGTCACTAAGAACAAGGGTGCCACTTCTAATAACAACAAGGAATATCTTAAAATGATTAGTATTCATCCCAATTTTGTTAAAATGATAAAAGACCCTTCTTGCAAGAATGTGTTCTTCAATTTTATTCCTAGAAGCATGGTTATTGAGAACATTCATGCTAAATCCTTGAAGAATTCTAGTTGTTTAATTGAGGAATTGAAGAACAAAGATGACAAGACTTAAATCTTTGCATTACGCCTAGCTAGAGGGATAAAACGATAGCGCTTGTTGGGAGGCATGTTGGGAACATAGTAATAATTCAAAATTTTCCTACGTGTCACCAAGATCAATCTAGGAGATGCTAGCAATGAGAAAGAGGGAGTGCATCTTCATACCCTTGAAGATCGCTAAGAGGAAGCGTTACAAGAACACGGTTGATGGAGTCGTACTCGCGGCGATTCAAATCGCGGAAGATCCAATCAAGCACCGAACGGACGGCGCCTCCGCGTTCAACACACGTACAGCCCGTGGACTTTTCCTCCTTCTTGATCCAGCAAGAGGAGAGGAGAAGTTGAGGAAGAACTCCGGCATCACAACGGCGTGGTGGTGGTGGAGCTCGTGCCCGGCAGAGCTTCGCTAAGCGCTACAGAGGACGAGGAGGTGTTGGAGGAGGGAGGGGCTGCGGCAGCCCTCCCACCCCCTCTATTTATAGGGTGAAGGGGAAAGGGGGCCGGCCCCCCTAGATACATCTAGAGGGGGGGGCGGCCAAGGGGGAGGCTTGCCCCCCAAGCAAGGTGGGAGGCGCCCCCCTCCCCTATGGTTTCCAACCCTAGGCGCCTTGGGCCCTTGGGGGGTCCACCAGCCCACTAGGGGGCTGGTTCCCTCCTATATTCAGCCTATTAAGTCCCCTGGGGCAGGTGGCCCCACCCGGTGGACCCCCGGACATCTTTCGGTGGTCCCGGTATAATATCGATAACCCCCGGAACCATTCCGGCGACTGAAACTGGACTTCCCATATATAAATCTTCACCTTCGGACCATTCTGGAACTCCTCGTGACATCCGGGATCTCATCCGGGAGTCCAAACAACCTTCCGTAACCACATACTATTTCCTATAACAACTCTAGCGTCACCGAACCTTAAGTGTGTAGACCCTACGGGTTCGGGAACCATGCAGACATGACCGAGACATCTCTCCGGCCAATAACCAACAGCGGGATCTGGATACCCATGTTGGCTCCCACATGTTTCACGATGATCTCATCGGATGAAACACGATGTCGGGGATTCAATCAATCCCGTATACAATTCCCTTTGTCCATCGGTATGTTACTTGACCAAGATTCGGTCGTCGGTATCCCCATACCTTGTTCAATCTCGTTACCAGCAAGTCTCTTTACTCATTCCGTAATGCATGATCCCATGGCTAACTCCTTAGTCACATTGAGCTCGTTATGATGATGCATTATCGAGTGGGCCCAGAGATACCTCTCCATCACAGGGAGTGACAAATCCAAGTCTCGATTCATGCCAATCCAATAGATACTTCCGGAGATACCTGTAGTACACCGTTATAGTCACCCAGTTACGTTGTGATGTTTGATACACCCAAAGCACTCCTACGGTATCTGGGAGTTGCAAAATCTCATGGTCTAAGGAAACGATACTCGACATTAGAAAAGCTCTTGCAAACGAACTACACGATCTTGTGCTATGCTCAGGATTGGGTCTTGTCCATGACATCATTCTCCTAATGATGTGATCCCGTTATCAACGACATCCAATGTCCATGGCCAGGAAACCACAACCATCTATTGATCAATGAGCTAGTCAACTAAAGGCTCACTAGGGACATATTGTGATCTATGTATTCACACATGTATTACGGTTTCCGGTTAATACAATTATAGCATGAACAATAGACAATTATCATGAACAAGGAAATATAATAATAACCACTTTATTATTGCCTCCATGGCATATTTCCAACAGTCTCCCACTTGGACTAGAGTCAATAATCTAGTTACATTGTGATGAATCGAACACCCATAGAGTTCTGGTGTTGATCATGTTTTGCTCTTGGAAGAGGTTTAGTTAACGGATCTGTGACATTCAGATCCGTATGCACTTTACAAATATCTATGTCTCCATCTTGAATATATTCACGAATGGAGTTGAAGCGACACCTGATATGCCTGGTCTTCTTGTGAAACCGGGGCTCCTTGACAAGGGCAATAGCTCCAGTGTTGTCACAGAAGAGAGTCATCGGGGCCGATGCATTGGGAATAACTCCTAGGTCGGTGATGAACTCATTCATCCAGACTACTTCCTGTGCTGCCTCCGAGGCAGCTATGTACTCCACTTCACATGTAGATCCCACCACGACGCTTTGCTTGCAACTGCACCAGCTGACTGCCCCACCATTCAAAATGTACACGTATCCGGTTTGTGACTTGGAGACATCTAGATATGTGTCGAAGCTAGCATCGACGTAACCCTTTATGACGAGCTCTTCGTCACCTCCATAAACGAGAAACATATCCTTAGTCCTTTTCAGGTACTTTGGGATATTCTTGGCTGCTATCCAATGTTCCATACTGGGATCACTTTGGTACCTCCCTAACAAACTTACGGCAAGGTTCACATTAGGTCTGGTACATAGCATGGCATACATAATAGAGCCTATGGCTGAGGCATAGGGGATGACACTCATCTTTTCTCTATCTTCTGCCGAGGTCGGGCATTGAGCTATGCTCAATCTCATACCTTGTAATACAGGCAAGAACCCCTTCTTGGACTGATCCATATTGAACTTCTTCAATATCTTGTCATGGCACGTGCTTTGTGAAAGACCAATGAGGCTTCTCGATCTATCTCTATAGATCTTGATGCCTAATATGTAAGCTGCTTCTGCAAGGTCCTTCATTGAAAAACACTTATTCAAGTAGGCCTTTATGCTTTCCAAAAGTTCTATATCATTTCCCATCAAATAGTATGTCATCCACATATAATATGAGAAATGCTACAGAGCTCCCACTCACTTTCTTGTAAACACATGCTTCTCCAAAAGTCTGCATAAACCCAAACGCTTTGATCATTTCATCAAAGTGAATGTTCCTATTCCGAGATGCTTGCACCAGCCCATAGATGGAGCGTTGGAGCTTGCATACCCTGTCAGCATTCTTAGGATCGACAAAACCTTCTGGCTGCATTATATACAATTCTTCCTTAAGGAAACCATTAAGGAATGCCATTTTGACGTCCATTTGCCATATCTCATAATTGTAGAATGTGGCAATTGCTAACATGATTCGGACGGACTTCAGCTTCTCTACGGGTGAGACGGTCTCATCGTAGTCAACCCCTTGAACTTGTCGATAACCCTTAGCGACAAGCCGAGCCTTATAGACGGTCACATTACCATCCGCGTCAGTCTTCTTCTTAAAGATCCACCTATTTTCTATGGCTTGCCGATCATCGGGCAAGTCTGTCAAAGTCCATACTATGTTTTCATACATGGATCCTATCTCGGATTTCATGGCTTCAAGCCATTTGTTGGAATCCGGGCCCACCATCGCTTCTTCATAGTTCAAAGGTTCACAGTTGTCTAACAACATGATTTCCAGGACAGGGTTGCCATACCACTCTGGTGCGGAACGTGTCCTTGTGGACCTACGAAGTTCAGTAGCAACTTGATCTGAAGTTTCATGACCATCATCATTAACTTCCTCTCTGGTCGGTGTAGGCACCACAGAAACATCTTCCTGAGCTGCGCTACTCTCCGGTTTGAGAGGCAGTACCTCATCAAGTTCTACTTTCCTCCCACTTACTTCTTTCGAGAGAAACTCTTTCTCCAGAAAGGATACATTCTTGGCAACGAAGATCTTGCCTTCGGATCTGAGGTAGAAGGTATACCCAATAGTTTCCTTAGGGTATCCTATGAAGACGCATTTTTCGACTTGGGTTCGAGCTTTTCAGGTTGAAGTTTCTTGACATAAGCATCGCATCCCCAAACTTTTAGAAATGACAGCTTAGGTTTCTTCCCAAACCATAATTCATACAGTGTCATCTCAACGGATTTCAACGGAGCCCTATTTAAAGTGAATGCGGCAGTCTCTAAAGCATAACCCCAAAATGATAGCGGTAGATCGGTAAGAGACATCATAGATCGCACCATATCCAATAGAGTGCGATTACAACATTTGGACACACCATTACGCTGAGGTGTTCTAGGCGGCGTGAGCTGTGAAACAATTCCACATTTCCTTAAGTGCGTGCCAAACTTGTGACTCAAGTATTCCCCTCCATGATCTGATCGTAAGAAATTTATTTTCCTGTCATGTTGATTCTCTACCTCACTCCGAAATTCCTTGAATTGTTCAAAGGTCTCATACTTGTGTTTGATTAAGTAGACATACCCATATCTACTTAAGTTATCAGTGAGGGTGAGAACATAATGATAGCCACCGCGAGCCTCAACGCTCATTGGACCGCACACATCAGTATGTATGATTTCCAATAAGTTGGTTGCTCGCTCCATTGTTTCAGAGAATGGAGTCTTGGTCATTTTGCCCATGAGGCATGGTTCGCACGTGTCAAATGATTCATAATCAAGAGACTCCAAAAGTCCATCTGCATGGAGTTTCTTCATGCGTTTGACACCAATGTGACCAAGGCGGCAGTGCCATAAGTATGTGGGACTATCATTTATCAACATTACATCTTTTGGCATTCACACTATGAATATGTGTAACATCATGTTCGAGATTCAAAAAAATAAACCATTGACCAGCGGGGCATGACCATAAAACATATCTCTCATATAAATAGAACAACCATTATTCTCGGATTTAAATGAGTAGCCATCTCGCATTGAACGAGATCCAGATACAATGTTCATGCTCAAAGCTGGCACTAAATAACAATTATTGAGGTTTAAAACTAGTCCCAAAGGTTGATGTCAAGGTAGCATGCCGACGGCGATCACATTGACCTTGGAACCATTCCCAAGGCGCATCGTCACCTCGTCCTTAGCCAGTCTCCGCTTATTCCACAGCTCCTGTTTTGAGTTACAAATATGAGCAACCACACCAGTATCAAATACCCAGGAGCTACTACGAGCGCTGGTAAGGTACACATCAATAACATGTATATCACATATACCTTTGGCGTTGCCGGCCTTCTTATCCGCTAAGTACTTGGGGCAGTTCTGTTTCCAGTGACCATTTCCCTTGCAATAAAAGCATTGAGTCTCGGGCTTGGGTCCATTCTTTGGCTTCTTCCCGGCAACTGATTTACCGGGCGCGGCAAATCCCTCGCCGTCCTTCTTGAAGTTCTTCTTACCCTCGCCTTTCTTGAAACTAGTGGTCTTATTCACCATCAACACTTGATGTTCCTTTTTGATTTCCACCTTCGCTGATTTAAGCATTGAATATAATTCAGGAATGGACTTCTCCATCCCTTGCATATTTTAGTTCATCGCAAAGCTCTTGTAGCTAGGTGGAAGGGACTAGAGGATCCTGTCAATGACCGAGTCATCTAGAAGATTAATGAAGGAAATAGGCCCTAGAGGCAATAATAAAGTTGTTATTTATATTTCCTCATATCATGATAAATGTTTATTATTCATGCTAGAATTGTATTAACCAGAAACTTAGTACATGTGTGAATACATAGACAAACAGAGTGTCACTAGTATGCCTCTACTTGATTAGCTCGTTGAATCAATGATGGTTATGTTTCCTGACCATAGACATGAGTTGTCATTTGATTAACGGGATCACATCATTGGATAATGATGTGATTGACTTGACCCATCCGTTATCTTAGCACGATGATCGTTTAGTTTGTTGTTATTGCTTTCTCCATAGCTTATACATGTTCATATGACTATGAGATCATGCAACTCCCGAATACCGGAGGAACACTTAGTGTGCTATCAAACATCACAACGTAACCGGGTGACTATAAAGATGCTCTACAGGTTTCTCCGATGGTGTTTGTTGAGTTGGCATAGATCGAGATTAGGATTTGTCAACCCGTGTATCGGAGAGGTATCTCTAGGCCCTCTCGGTAATGCACATCACTATAAGCCTTGCCAGCAATGTGACTAATGAGTTAGTTGCGGGATGATGCATTATAGAATGAGTAAAGAGACTTGCCGGTAACGAGATTGAACTAGGTATTGAGATACCAATGATTGAATCTCGGGCAAGTAACATACCGATGACAAAGGGAACAACGTATATCGTTAGGCGGTTTGATCGATAAAGATCTTTGTAGAATATGTGGGAGCCAATATGAACATCCAAGTTCCGCAATTGGTTATTGACCGGAGATGTGTCTCGGTCATGTCTACATTGTTCTCAAACCCGTAGGGTCCACATGCTTAACGTTCGGTGATGATCGGTATTATGAGTTTATGTGTTTTGATGTACCGAAGATAGTTCGGAGTCCCGGATGTGATCATGGACATGACGAGGAGTCTCAAAATGGTCGAGAGATAAAGATTGATATATTAGATGACTATATTCGGACACGGAATGAGTTCCGGGGTTCACCGGATAATTATCGGAGTGCCGGGGGGTTATCGAACCCCCGGGGGAACTAATGGGCGAACATGGGCCTTGTGAGAGAGAGGAAGGGGCATTAGGGCTGGTAGCGCCACCCCCCTTGAGGAGTCCTAATTGGACAAGGAGGGGGGTGGCGCCCCCTCTTTCCTTCCCTCTCTCCCTCTCCTTCCTTCCCCCTTCTTCCTCCTAGATGGACTAGGAAAGGGGGAGTCCTACTCCTACTAGGAGGAGGACTCCTCCCCTCCTTGGCGCGCCCCAGGGGCCGGCCGACCTCCCCCTTCCTCCTTTATATACGGGGGCAGGGGGCAACCTAGAACACACAAGTTGATCATTGATCTCTTAGCCGTGTGTGGTGCCCCCTCCACCATAATCCACCTCGGTCATATCGTCGTAGTGCTTAGGCGAAGCCCTGCGCCAGTAGCTTCATCATCACCATCATCATGCCATCATGCTGATGAAGCTCTCCCTCAACACTCAGCTGGATCGAGAGTTCATGGGACATCACCGAGCCGAACGTGTGCAGATCGCGGTGGTGCCATACTTTCGGTACTAGGATCGGTCGGATCATGAAGACGTACGACTACATCAACATCGTTGTCATAACGCTTCCGCTTACGGTCTATGAGGGTACGTGGACAACAATCTTCCCCTCTCATTGCTATGCATCACCATGATAGATCTTGCATGTGCGTAGGATTTTTTTTGAAATTACTGCATTCCCCAACAGTGGCATCCGAGCCAGGTCTATGTGTAGATGTTATATGCATGAGTAGTACACAAAGGAGTTGTGGGCTTGGGTATATACATATTTCTTGTTGTCAGTAGTTGATTCTTGATTCAGCGGTATTGTTGGATGAAGCAGCCCAGACCGACATTACGCTTACGCTTACGTGAGACTGGTTCTATCGACGTGCTTCGCACACAGGTGGCTGGTGGGTGTCAGTTTCTCCAACTTTAGTTGAATCGGATTCAATGAACATGGTTCTTTCTAAAGATCAAAAAGCAATCACTATACCGCGTTGTGGTTTTTGATGCGTAGGTAAGAACGGTTCTTGCTCAGCCTGTAGCAGCCACGTAAAACTTGCAAAACAACAAAGTAGAGGACGTCTAACTTGTTTTTGCAGGGCATGTTGTGATGTGATATGGTCAAGACATGATGCTAAGTATTATTGTATGAGATGATCATGTTTTGTAACACAGTTATCGGCAAGTGGCAGGATCCATATGGTTGTCGCTTTATTGTATGAAATGCAATCGCCATGTAATTGCTTTACTTTATCACTAAGAGGTAGCGATAGTCGTAGAAGCAATAGTTGGCAAGACGAAAACAATGCTTCGATGGAGATCTAGGTGTCAAGCCGGTGACGATGGTGATCATGACGGTGCTTTGGAGATGGACATCAAAGGCACAAGATGATGATGGCCATATCATATCACTTATATTGATTGCATTTTATGTTTATCCTTTATGCATCTTATTTTGCTTAGTTCGGCGGTAGCATTATAAGATGATTGACGACCCACAAGTATAGGGGATCTATCGTAGTCCTTTCGATAAGTAAGAGTGTCGAACCCAATGAGGAGCAAAAGGAAATGATAAGCAGTTTTCAGTAAGGTATTCTCTGCAAGCACTGAAATTAGCGGTAACAGATAGTTTTGTGATAAGGTAATTTGTAAAGGGTAACAAGTAATAAAAGTAAATAAGGTGCACCAAGATGGCCCAATCCTTTTTTTAGCAAATGACAAGCCTGGAAAAACTCTTATATAAAGGAAAACGCTCCTGAGGACACATGGGAATATCGTCAATCTAGTTTTCATCACACTCATATGATTCGCGTTCATTACTTTGATAATTTGATATGTGGGTGGACTGGTGCTTGGGTACTGCCCTTCCTTGGACAAGCATCCCACTTATGATTAACCCCTATTGCAAGCATCCACAACTACAAAAGAAGTATTAAGGTAAACTGATGCGGAGCATCCCACGATCATCCCCATGGACGCAGGACGCACCTACACCTCCAACGACACCACTTGGACCAATGACAAGAGCCCGAGCCAAGGCTATCAAAGATAAGGTGAACTCACTCCTCTTCGAACTTCCACTTTCGATGCATGAGACATGGCTACTACCTAAGTCCAAGTTGTTGTGCATGATTAGGTATCAAAAGGATCCTTCCGAAGATGCATGTGAAGATGTACAAGCCCCCAAGTTCACGGATGAAGAAAACCAACGGAAGGAGTCAAGGACACCTCCCAGGCCCCGGACATCCGGCCACGACCCCGGACATCCGGCCCCTAGAGCTTCACCCACCACAGCCGCTTAGCCGCCAGAGATTACAGGCCCCGGACATCCGGCCTTGCCAGCCCGGACATACGGCCCTTCCCGAGCCCCCGGATATCCGGCCTCCAGCCCGGAAATCTGGACCCCTCCAAACCCGAGAGCAACAAACCAGCCGCTCCCGCCCGGACATCCGGCCTCCTCAGCCCGGGCATCCGGCTATGCGTGAAAGCCCGGACATCTAGCCCGACGCCGGGACGTCCGGCCTCCCCTATCTGCGCACAGTGAAGGGCTGAGGCCCGTGTACCCCTTCTCCCCCCTAGACTATATATACTCCTCCTCGTCCTACTTTCTAGGGTTAGCAAAGGATTAGCTCATATTTTGTGTAAGAGCTTTGCTCATCCACTTGGATACCTTCTCCTCGGATATTCGAGCCGCCACCGGAGAAGATCCCCCAAGCGGATTCAAGACCCCATTTAGGGAAGAACTCAAGACCTCCTCACGGAGAAGACCGGCTACCCTTGTATCGTCCTTAGTTGTCCGTGGATCGTGTATCTTTCCTTATGTACTCGAGGATCTAGCACATGTGTGACTTATTCGTGTTGGTTTAGTGTTTCCTCTCGTGTTTCCCCTTGTGTTTTCCCTCATTTCCCCCCTTGTGTTCCTCGTGTTCTTCGCAGGATCCGCTCCTCGTGTTCTACCCTACATCATCTTGGTATCATGAGCCACGTTGATCACGATTTCGGAGCCTCCCCATTGTGTTGCTAGCCTAGTTTTGTTGATTTGTCCCTAATTCGAAAATTCCCCACAAAAATAGCCCCCAATTTTTTTTGTGATTTTTTGGTGTGATGAAGTTTTGTTGGATTTGATCCGCGGATTTCGTGTGTTGCAGGTAGATCCAGCTTTCCATCCACTTTTCCCAAATTTCCATCCACAAATTCCTGCAAATTTTGCCGGATTTGACCTCTCCTCGCGAAGATCTTTGAATCCATTTACGAATCCAGAGCCCGGACATCCGGCCCGACAAGCCCGGACATCCAGCGCCCCGGACATCCGGCCATCAGGCCCAGACATCCGGCCACTGGCAGCATCACTTCCTCTCCACCGCTCGTTTTCTGCCCATTTTTCGCCAAATTTTGTTCTGGTGCCCACATATACTTCCGCATACCTCCACCACTTCCGCATAGCACCACCATATACCACATACACAACCACCGCTTACCAACTCCAACCCCGACATTTTAGGTCCAATTTTGCTTTGAGAGTTTGAGTTGCGGTTCCGTATCATTTTGTGTTTCGGCTATGTAGGTACGGTTCGACATCAACATCACTGCCGCTCATCTTCACCACAGACGCGTCATCAACAACGACCACCTTGACTACAACTTGGTATTCATGCCACCATTTTGACACCATACCGTCCGCAAGAAACGGTAACCTCATCTTGGTATTGGACATATCACTCTTGCCATTACATTGATAGCCATCATAGCCTTACTCCTTTGCGTCGCTTACCCATCGAGACTAGCCTTTGAGTATTGCCGTCAACGAGACTTGTGCACATTAGTGATCATACTTCCCATAGAATACATACATCATTGTTGCATATCTTGGTATCATCTCTTGTGTTACAAGGTTGTCATCGCATACACAATTGCTATCTTGGTTCGTCAAGCATTGCATGAGAAAAGAGCTCAAACATCAAAGAGCCAACCAAGCTTTTAAGTAAAAGGGAAAGATAAGCAAAGAGATTTTAAGCAAGAACCATAGCATCATATAACATTAAGATTGTCATACTCGATCATCTTGGATCATCGCATAGAAACACCTTGCATAGAGCATACTTAGGATAGAAGTCATTGCATTTTTGCTTAGTAGGTTGTGCATAAATCTTTGTATCCACCTATTGTGCAATCGTGCTAGCGTCTCTCTAGTGTTGTGCAACAAGAGCATTTTTGTGGTTTCCACATTTTGGCTCACCCTTGGTTGCACGACCCCGTTTATCTTTGTGCGTGTGTGTTTCCGTGTACCTTACATTGCTTGGTCTACTTGTTGCATTGCAATCTTGTGAATCTTTTCCAACATTATTGAAGCTCCCTTACAATTGCATCAAATTTTATGTGACCATCCTAACCAAGCTCCACCATAAGATTTTACTTGTATAGGTGTGAGAAACCGACAAGAATTGGTACCAATTGTGCTATTTCCTTGTCCACATTGGAGTGATCATCGATCCACTTTCAACTTCGGTCAAGGTACATTTGGTATTCGTTCTTCTTTTTCTACCACTCACATTTTCCTTGGAATGATGGATAGGCCAAGTACTTCTACCAACCCACTCTTCATTGAGCACGGCGACGACATGAACTCCTACATCACCAAGAGCCACCTCTTTGGTCACAACCTCGCCGCCGACTTGCTACTCTCCGAGCAACGTACAAGGGACTACTTCGACCACAAGCTCGACGATCACAAGCAAGAGAATGACGCAAGGATGGACGAGATTCGCGCTTTGTTGCTCAACCTCTCTTCTTCCACTTCGTCCTCTTCAAGAAGGACCCGCTCAAGTCGACACTCCGACTTCACCCTCTCCGGCTCAACTACACCAACATCGAACACTCTTCGCTGTGCCGCGCGCAACGATCGTCAAGCAAGCCTCAATCCTCTATGCAACACCATCTCTCAAGAGATCCGACAATGTCAAACCCAAGAGGCTTTTGCACTAGCACGAGAACAGCAACGACAACGCCAACATGAAGAGGAAGAGCGAGCGCGTTTACACCAAGATGCACAAGATGTCGAGGCACAACGCCAACAACAACAACAACTCCATGAAGCTCAAGCACTTGCGGCGCAACAAGCCCTCCGAGATTCAACTTGAGCCGTAGCCAACCGAGGCCGACAAGCTCGTGAACAATAAGAAGCACTTCACGAAGAAGTTCAAGAACGAAGATTTCAAGCTCGCGTGCATCGTCAAGTTCCTCCTCGAGCTCGACAAGCTCCTCCACAAGCTCGCCAATAACATCAAGTTCATCAAGAGCATGAAGACAATGGAATTCATCCACGACAAGAGCAACATGAGGTTCACAACCCTCCTCTCCAAGAGCAACATGAGTTTGACAATCATCAACAATATGGGCGTCATCATCCCCGACCCCAACACAATGAAGAGCAATGCTGCGGTAAGCTCAAGTTCACCATGCCCAAGTTCAATGGAAGCAATGATCCCGAATAGTATCTTTCATGGGCATCAAGGTCAACAAAATCTTCCTTTTGCACAACTATGAAGAAGAGAAGAAGATCGCAATGGCATCCCTTGAGTTCCAAGACTATGTCCTCTTTTGGTGGGAACACTACAAAAAAATACACTTCCGTGATGATACGTGTTTGTCACAGTAGGTCGTGTTTTCTGTCATGCATGTACATCCATGATGATTTTATGACAGAATCAAGATAGTCATACCTGTGCTGTCGTAGAAGTGTTCCACGACATTACCAAAATTATCATCACGGAAGTGTCCACTTCCATGACGATAAATCATGCGTCACAGAAGTGCTTTCGTCAAGGGTGATTGACACGTGGCATCCACCGTAACAGAACGCCGTTAAGCTATCGGGTCGGGTTTTGGATCTGATAACTCGTTAATAGCCCCGACCAATGGGGATTTTCCACATGTGAAATCATCATTGGCTGGAGGAAACACGTGTCGGCTCATCGCTGGGACAGATGCCATCCACTCACTGAACAGAAGGCGCCTATGATACGTCGACACGTGGCACGGCCCAATAGAGGCCCATTCCTGTGAAAAGGCCGGCCCGTTTGACTTGGTCAAAAGGTGGCGGGCCGGCCCATGGAAAGCCTGTTAACGGCCTGTTCGCATATAGCCCATTTACAACCCGCTAACCCAAGGCCCGTTACGCCCTATTCGAATTAGGCCCAGTAGCGTCATCTAGGCCATCCAATATGATTCTAGCCCGTTTTCACTTCTGGCCCATGTATGGCCCATGACGTCTTTCGGCCCATATGAGGCCCTATGTAACTCTTGGACTATTAACGACCCATGGTGAAACTGGCCCGTAATGAACAGTGTATCACTTTACACCCATTAACAGCTCATGGTGAAACTGGCCCGTAAAGAACAGTGTATCACTTTATACCCATTAACGGCCCGTTATTCCGTTGGGCCGTTTCCAGCCCATGTGATCTTTCGGCCTTCTCAGAGCCCATTTATTCTTGGGATATTCTCCAGCATTCGTTTACTTACGGCCCGTTACTGTCATTTTCTGCTTGTGGGCCAAATTCAGCCCGTGGTTACAGTCGGCCCGTTTGTGGTCCGTTAATACGTTGGGCCGTTTTCATAGCGTCATCAAATACGGCCTATTAAGATGGCCCGTTATGGTCGGCCCATGAACGGATGATTCCATCTCTAGCCCGTTTACGGCCAAAATGCGGTCTGTTTGGCCCATGTTTGGCCAATTGATCATATGACCCGTATAAGGCCCATTGATGATACGGCCCGTAGAAGGCCCATTGTTTCTACGGCCCGTAGAAGGCCCACTGTTTCTACGGCCCGTAGAAGGCCCACTGTTTATACGGCCCATAGAAGGCCCACTGTTTCTACGGCCCGTAGGAGGCCTAGTGTCACTACAGTAAATATTAGCCCATGGTTATTGTGGCCTAGTTTTAAAAATAGGTTATTGCAGCCACTAGCAAACCGCAGAAAAAGAACTGCACTGACTACAAGCAAACAAATAAACAAGACAACAAGGAAATAAATAAGCAAGCAACTTACACTAGGCTATCACGGCTATTACACATATTACATCCACTGGGCATCAAAGTTCGCCACCAGTGCAAATATAGGGAACACAGCATCATATGAACGCCGCAGCAAAACAAGTCCAGAACTGAAACCACTTCAGAAGAGCTCAAGAAACAATATCCTGGGTACCCATAATGCTGGCAAGATGCTTAGCAAGCTTATTAACTTTCTCTTGTTTGGCGCTTAAGTCCTCCAGCGCTTGTTGTTGCACCAGAAAGTATGCATCTGAATTCTACAGGGACTTCCTTAGTCCTTCGGCTTCCTGTTGCATAACATCTGATCGATGTCTTTAAACTTGAAGTTGAGACTCAAGAAGCCGAACTGATTCAGGCAACAAGTTCGAAGAGCTGGTGCCAGCAGTGGTAGCCAGTAACTCAAACACTACATCAAGACAGGACTTTGGGGTTGTCTCAGAGTCTTCAATATAGTTTTTATCAGCTTTCTTGGAGACCAACATGGATGTCTCACTATCTTGAACCTTATCTGCATTACTAACTTTACCATTGCATAACAGGGTACTCTTCTCCAATATTTTATCCGCGTTCTAAAAGAGAAACAAACAAACACATCTCAGGTTTACAATGTAGTATATGAAACTCATTTTGGTAAACCAGTTCAATAGTAAGGTGGACAGGATAACAGCATGAAACAAACATATATCTATGTAGTATGGTCACTGTATGGTCTATATCATTCTAGTTTATGTTGCCAAATCAAGATAGATACAGTTCGAATCATATCTATTTAAGACAAAGCAGCATAGACAGAATATAAGTGTGGGAAACTACACAGCAATAACAACACTTGTAATGTGCATGTCATGAGAACATAACTGTTTATTCAATTGAAACTGAAATCAACATAGAGCAAGTTACAACAACAAACAGCCAAACACGTTGAAGAAACATGTTTAAAACATACCTGTTGCGCCATTGGAGTTTCAATTGCATCCTTCAAATTTGAAATTAGTTGGTATCAATAAATACAATGATGCAAGAGCAAAGTAATATGAACCATAGCTACGGAACCTGACCTGAGAACAATTCTTCTTCTACTTTAAGCATTGACTTCAGGTTCGGAGTGGTGGTCCTCGTGATTTGGGCACTGTAGTTGCCTTACTAACTGCTCATGTTTGTGTGCTCTGTGGTGGAGAGGGTGCTATGTTAACGAGAACTGGGTGTCTATCTGCTGGGGTTGGGGTTAGAAGGGGTGTAGCTGGTTCTCTATCCAACTGGGTAGGGGTACAATCTGCATGAGTGTGGGTTATGTGTGGTGGGGCTGGTTCTTGGGCAAGTACAACTGTGGTTCTATCTGCATCGACATGTAGCACGATCTTTTCTGAAGACCGTGTTTTTACTCCCACAGATACTGCCATCACTCCCTCCAATTGAAATGGCTGATAAACAAGAAAAGTAATCGAATGTACACACACTGTAAGATAGACAGGTGCAATGGATAGTAGGGAAGAAAACAGGGCATGAAGTAATTCACATTTCTGTTGTCTAAGCAAACAGAATAGCAGGACATAATTTCACATATATGATGGCTAATTAAACAGGATAGCATGACACAATTTCACATGTATGATGGCTAACTAAACAAGATAGAATGACATACTTCAAAATATGATGACTATGTAAACAGGATGACATGATATAACTATACGATGTGTCTATTAAAGTGGTTGGCATGCCATAAATCACAAACATGCCGTCGATGGAAACATGATGGCATGATATAATTCACGGATAGAATGACATAATTTAAAGTATGATGACTATGTAAACAGGATGAGATGATATAACTATATTATGTCTTTAGAAAATGGGTTGGCATGCCATAATTTAGATACATGCTGTCCATGTAAACATCATGGCATGACATAATTCAAATATATGATTTATATACTAAGGAAGTGAGCAGAGGGCAATCGCATATATGATGTGTCAACTAAGGTGATGGCATTCAATATTGTGTATATGATGTAAAAACTAAGCATTGCAATACAACATGTGCATTATATGAGTAATATAACCCTGCCAAGTTTGAGCATACACCTCAGGGGGATAATAGGACTGGTCATCTGCCTCTGAATCCTCCTCTGAAGAGCTATCTGTAACCAGCAAGATATCTGCTTCAGCAGGTAGCATTGTCTCCTCTGAAGACCTTGTTTTCACTCCAGATTTCTCCAACACCAATTCAAATGGCTGATGCACAGGAAGATCAGTTGAATATACAAACATTGTCGACAAAAGCAATGAGAAATACAAAAAAGGACGGCATGATATAATTCACATATATGACGCTTGCCTAAACAGCATGGCATTGCATAATTCACATACATAATGCCTTGCAAAAAGATAACATTGCATAATTCACATATATAATGTCTTGCAACAAGATGGCATTGCATAATTCACATATATGGTAATTAGACACTAAACAGGTGGCATTCACACAAAGCATGTCTAAACTAAGCAAATGACATAGCAATGCAAGATACCATACACACGATATGAGCAACAGAACCCTGCCAAGTTAGGGCATGCACCTCGGGGGGGGGGATATGACTGGTCATCTGTCTCCGAATCCTCCTCTGAGGAGCTATCGGTAACCAGCAAGACATGCGCTTTGTCAGATAGCATTGTCTGCTCTGAAGACCTTGTTTCCACTCCAGATTTTCCCATGACCGTGCCGAATGGCTGATGCAAAGGAAGAGTAATTGAATGTACTAAAATTTTGACATATTTAACATGTAATAAAAAATGATGTCATGATATAATTCACATATAAGATGACTGGCTAACCAGGGTGGCATTGCAAAATTCACATATATGATGCCTGGCTAGACAAGATGGCATTGCATGATTCACATATACGATAAAGAAACTAAACAGATGGCATTGACACAAAGCATGTCTAAACTAAGCAGATGACATCTTTAATGTATACAGTAAGCAATGCAAGGCACCATATGAATGATATTACCAACATCAGCATGCTAAGTTAGAGCGAAGACCTCATGGGGTAAATAGGAGTGGTCTTCTCCTTCTGAATCCCCCTCAGAACAGTTATCTTCCTCTTGATTACGATCCAAAATGAGTGGAGGGGGGCTGCCTTTGCGCCCACCATGGAACGGCGTCTGCATGAAATTTTATTGCCACACAAGGCTCGTCTCTTTTGCTCTACATGATCAGTTCCATTGTGTACAATAACTGGCATGCATAGGAATAAAACATAGTGAGATTATGTAAGGAGTGCATGCACAAATCCAGAGTGATGGTAGCAAACTTTGGATAGACCCAAAACCAATGATAGCAGGCAGATAATAGCTTTAGTTAAAAAGTACAGATAATGGCTCCTTTAATGCTTGTTTGCACCCAACATGAAACTCATAGTAGACACCGGAGATTAACCAGATAGTAGACAGATAGTACTGATTGCTGCCCCAATATGTACCCCACAACCATTTAAAAACTCAAGTTTCAGCATTAGTTTGGACCTGACTCGGAGTCTAATAGGTGAACACAAAGATAATGTAGGATGTCATCATATTAAGAGATGCATAACGTAAGCAGACAGGGAAGAGTGCGACCTCTCTTGCAGACCCGTGTAGTCCTCAAGGTCATCTGCTCAGTTGATGATGGTAATGCAGTTGCCGTGGCTGCCGGTGGCGGGGAAGAATATTTGAGGCGGCGAAAGACAGTCTGGAGAGCGGATCCCTGTTGTGGTGAACCCTTCTGTCGTTGGAGCAGCTGAGCTGGAGTAGAACACAGCGCCGCAGGAGCAGGACAAACCACACAAGGTTTTCTTTGACACATATCTGTAACAGAAGTAATTGAGTAAGGGCTTGTTTGAATTTGAGGATTCTAACAATGCAGGGATAGGAAATAGACAGGAATAAGATAGGAATGCACGTGCAAAACAGAGAATTTAAAAACACAAGATTTCTGCCAATCTGGGTGTTTGATTCACAACAATTGGAAGATCACAGGATGCAAAAAAGCATGGTGAGATTAAGTCAAACCACAAGAAAATGTACGGTTATAATGCTATTATGCTACTATCTCTTAGTCTTGTGCTTGATGAATAGGAATATGAAAAGGAGGAGAAGTGGAAATTAGAATTCCTATGGTTTTTCTTTCAAGGAGACACTAAAGGAACAAATCCTACAGTTTTCCTTTGCTCCATTCCTTTGCACCAAATTCATGAAAAGTAGTACCATAGGAAACTTTCCAATTCCGATGTTTTTCATTCACTTTTCCATTCAAGCATCGGCGATTCTAGTAGGCAGGCTTGAGCAAGTAAAATCCTACACTAAAAAAATGTTTTTGTGCTACTTCTATTACTTTGGACCCACGCCACTGCCATACTAGCTCAACTCCCAGGCCCATTGACAAATGCACAACTTAAACGCGCAGAGATAAATAATGATGGCGTTCAAGAGAGTCCATCACGGATAGCTAAGTTGCCTGGTACCTCACTGCTTGTCATATAGTACGATAAAATAATCGTATTTCCCGTTACTACGAGTGCTCAGTGGACAATATATATGACATGTAGAGTAAAAAAGAGATGCAATAAGTGTACAACCTCTTTGGCGAAGCCATGTCGATCTCAGCATGATTGGGTTGGCCGGTGAGGATGCTCCGGCTGACTTGGCTGTCGGAGGAGGGGAAGAAGATCTTAGGCGTTTGGAGATGGAGCCCGAGGTACTGCTCCGCTGTGATGGAGGGTTTCATCGTTGGAGCAGCTCCTGTGAGTTGTACGACGCCGAGGCTGAAGCAGGACTAGAGAGACAATGAACAACGTTAACCTGAGTGGAATTCTAATAGCATCTCCAATACATGACGTAAAATACATAACCACAAGGAAAATTTTGTTTTTGCCACTCTAGATTTTGCCAATTTTCCTTATGCCACTCTAGATTTTGACATTTCACTTTTGCCACTCTTAGCTTTTGACAATTATCACAATTGCCATTCCCTGGCAAAAGTAGTATAATTTTATTTCATTTTTGCCACTCTTAGCTTTTGAAATGTATCACAATCGCCACTCCGAAATTTTAGCTTTTGCCACCGGAATGGCAATTCAGATAATTGTCAAAAACTAAGAGTGGCAAAAGTGAAATGTCAAAATCTAGAGTGGCATAAGGAAAATTGGCAAAATATAGAGTGGCAAAAACAAAATTTTTCCCCACCACAAAGTGCTAGATGTAAAATACATCAGCCGCTCATCTCTAAACTTAACTGTCGAAACTGAACTTAACTGTCGAATCTGAATTTTGCTGTCGAAACTGAATTTTACTGTCGAAACTGAACGCACTAGCAAGGTGAGGCTCCACGTCAATCGACTGACTTTTTCATCTCTGGTCAGTCGATTTTGCAGCTGTTGGATACGAAATCAAGGGCCTGCGGTTCATCTTCAACCTCCACCCCCCTGAGCCACCAGCCACCACCGGCCAAACAACAGCCCCCCGCCGCCCGCGCCCGGCGGTGCGCCGCCCCGCCCACCCCGAAAACAATCCCCACTACCAGTCCGCCGCCACCCTGGCCATCCCTCTAGGCCCCCTCGTGCCGAGCTTTTTCTCTGGCGATCCCCACGTCACCGCCCACCGATGCCCCGCCACCGCCGGCGACCACTGCCCCCATCCTGAACCCTAAGATAGATAGTGGGGTACCTCTCCGGCGAGCCCCCCTCCCCGCTGCGGCTAGTTCTTCCTTCACCCCAGCGAGCCCCCCACCCCCTGAAAATCGATAGACCCAAAAGTCGATTCAGTCGACTAAAGTGTAGCTAAATCGGAGCAGCATCACAAGCAAGAGCAAGAGCGAGAGCAGCAGCGCGAGCAAGAGCAGACCAGGCAGGGGACCGAGAGCAAGAGCAGAGCAGCAGCGCGAGGGAGAGCTAAAGCAGCAGCAGCTCCTACTGATGTGGACGTCGCCGCCGAGGGAGCGATGCCATGGAGGAAGTGGCCGGCGACGCCGCTGTGGATGGAGCCGCGTCGTGTCAGCTCGGGACCGAGCGCCGACAGCACCGTGAGATCGAATCAAGAAGAAAATGCGGTGATTAGTGTACAACCTCTTTGGTGGCGCCGATTAGGCCGCAGCTTCATCCGAGGAAACGGTGATGACGATGCTCTTCCGGTGGTGCAGGTGAAGACGGCGGTGTGGGAATGGAGATGGCACGAAAGACGAGGGGAACGTCGGGGCAGCTCCTTGGAGGTGGAGGATGGGGTGGCTGAACCGGCGGGACGATGAGATCGACGACGGATCCTCATCCGGTACGGTGGATGAGGGACGTCGAGGTGTTCCTGTGGACGACGTCGTCGGGGAAGAGGCTCCGACTGGGTGGCGGACAGAGCAGGGTGTGCGGTTTCGTCGTGGGTTTTCGCGGCCTCGGTGTACGAATGGGTGGGCGGATGGGATGGCAGTGGGGAACCATGGCTTATAGACGCGCTTGTCCGAAATGTGGGGTAAGTTACGAAAGTACCCCCACTGATTTGAGGCGGTTCTTTCGATTCGGGGGTACCACGGGCATTTTGCGTGTCGGGATTTCACAAGAGGTGGGAGTTTTCGTGCGCGTTGTAATTTCGGAATAGCAAGGCGCGAGTTGAGATGGAGGGAGTTGTCAGAGCACAACGAGGCAAAGATATATCTTAAATATTTCGGGCTAACAAGGCGTGGGTTGAAGAGGCGGGAGTTTCGCAGCACGATAGACAGAGATGCTAGCTTGAATTTTCGGCATAACAAGGCGCGGCTTGAAATTTCGGAAGAACAAGCTTAACGTGTACCCAAAAAAGACAATTTGCACCTCAACACGCACACAAACACCATTTATACTAGAGTAAGGTACACGTGCATTGCACGCATGAGATTTGGAAACCAAATTATGAATAAATACCACATTATAGCATGCAAGCTTTGAGTCATATATGCATGATGTAGACGTTCGTTTAATTCTTATAGTTCATTTGATTCAAAATCATCTAGTTTTTATAAGAAAGCTAATCTATTTTAAGATTCATGGAATTGTGCGTCGTAAGACATAAAGTAAAAACAAATAATGGCAAATCATGTAGAAAAACATTTGGGCAATTCTGATACGGAAGATTCTAGAACAAATAAGAAGTGCTTGTGTTTTGATGTTTGTGCATTATGCTTAAGTTCAACCATGGAGTCTTCTAGATTATACATGTGGTGAAATCTAGTGGAATCTAGATGATATCCAACGGCCAGTAGTGCTCAAATTTGCCATCTTTGGACCGTCGGATTCGCCTCGTCCAACGACTATCTTTGAAAGTTAAAGTTACCCGCACACAATATAAAAAAATATAAAATATAATATATATAGGGGTATATATATAGATATGTGATGCGAAAGCCGCCCATCATCTCCAATTAGAATAGTGTGTCCATGCACGGATGTGACGTGGCCAAATGATGTCTGCCATAGGTATCTCAAATTCAAATCAGTCTGACCTTGTTCAATGTGTATACATTACAACATGCTCGTTTCCAAACCACACCGCGCAGATCTCTGTTATATTCATGCATGCATGGGTTTCAAACATCAGGATCTCTTATTGAAATATTTGAATTCAACTTTAGATTGATTATGACCTCACCTATTCTTTTACACCCACACAATAGTCTTCTCTTTATAATTGTACCACTAACTTTCTCTCGTGCATGCATGCACACACACTACCAGTCGGCATTATCCATCGCACGCATGCAATCTTTTTCTTCAGGTCGGTCTCCCATGAAGGCACACACCCACACACATCCCCCTCTCCATCATATCGGGCATTCTTTATCTCTCACACGTGCATGCGCAACGATCGATGTTCCTCTATGTATGTGTGTATATAGCTAGGTCTTTCATAGTTTTCCACACAAATCGATCAATCGATATATCCAGTGAGGTCTCACCCTCTTTCCCACATCCACATCAATCAATCTATACCTCTCTATATAGGATTAACATATATAGCTAATACACCCACATTAGTTATATATCCAACGTCCCCCTCTCATCATCCATGCCTTCTGCTTCATCTCTCAGACGCGTGCACAATGGCGAAGACAGGGGGCAATAAGGGCCCTGCCCCCTCCCCCCTAACATCACTATATATCGAGGCTAATATGAATGTGATCATTAGACAATTGCTGCTAAAAATGGTTTAAGTTCATGAATTGACCCTCCTCGTAAAGGATTAGCAATGCTTGCCCCCCTAGCTCATTTATTTTTCATGGCTCCGCCACTGCGCGCAACAGCGCACGTGTTCGCCCCCTCTCTCTAAATATCAATCTCGCACTTGTGCATTCCTTCATAGTCTCCCTCCACTCGGCCCCTCGCACCATCTTCTAGCCCCCACCAGATTTTGCTACATGTACAATCTAGCAGACTCCATGGTTGAACTTAAGCATAATGCACAAACCTCAAAACAACAGTGGTTCTCTTTTGTTCTAGAATCTTTCGTATCATAACTGCCCAAACTTTTTTTCTAGTTGAATTGCCATTATTTGTTTTTACTTTATGCTTTACAACGCACAATTCCATGAATCATAAAATAGATTAAGGGCTTCTTTGATTCAAAGGATTCTCAAAGGAATTTTGGAGGATTCTAATCATTAGGAATTTTTCCTATCTTGGTTGTTTGATTTGTAGGATTGTAAACCATAGGAATTTTTCCATATGATTCATAGTGATGTGATGCTGGTTCCAGAACAATGTACACGTCCTCCCTGAGCCATTCTGGAGGTACATGCACGAAGCGAAGATGTGCACGCACGCCACGCACACACTCATTCCCTCGCACGCACACGCGGGTACATGGGTGGACGCAATTTTGTACCAAGATCCACCCCATGTGATAATTTGACGTGTGTAAAGTCGTTCACTTCATTGATGGTCAATTAATACAACGCATGCAAATTGAGTGGACGTGAGGGCGGAAGAAAGACATTATTACTCCACTGCGCGCATGCGAGTAGTTAAATCATGGGTTCCTAGTAGTACTTCCATTGGTCTCCTTCATATTTTGTGCCAATTTTTGACAGTAACATGATATTTACGCATTTGAGCAGTGTAGTAATTGAAATTTATGTTCCGCTAAACTCATCGGGAGCCGTTTCGGGCCTCGAAACCAAAACCATCAATTAATCTTTACCTTGTTCCCATCACATTCGAAAGCCTGCTCACACCTGCTAGTACGTACCAAACCTGAACGTGTTCCCACTATGCAGGTATTAGTACTAGTGCTAGTACTTAGGTTATAAAAAGGGGAACTACCTAACCGAAAATTACTCTACCTTTCCTCCTCATAAGTGATTCTTCTTCGCCCGTCGTTGCCATGGCCGGTGAGCAGAGCTCTAGGTCAAGAACTACTCGTAACAAGGGAGCGGCAACCAAGGCTGCGGAAAAAAGAGGGCTCGGCACCACGCAGAGACCTCGAAAGATCTCTCACGGGCAGGCGATGGCTCCCAGGAGCGCCCTAGCCGCGGAGGCGAACATGCCGAGCCGGCGGAGCTGGAGTCGTTATCCCTCGACGGCATGCCCGATCAGCTCAATAAGCACCTCAATAAGCAGAAGGAGTTCATCCAAGGCTTGATGGAGTTGTTGAAGGAGAGCCACGAAGACATGCCCGCTGAGCTCAGTCAATAGGGGGAGTTGACTGCCGGCTTGGTGATGCTGCTGAAGAAGAGCATTGCCTAGGAGAAGAAGGCGACCGGCGAAATCCTAGGACTTCAGGAGGACAAGGCGAAGCTCTGCCATGAGATCGACCTGTTGAAGGAGAAGAACGCCGGCTGGAAGAAGCTGCATGAGAATAGTAGTTCCTCGATGAAGATGCTGCAGGCCCTCATCATGGAACAGAAGGAGGAGTTGGCGAAGCTCCGCATCGAGCACCCGGCTGCTATCAAGGTACGCAATGCGGCCGTGGAATAGATGATGAAGGCTCGCGTCAAGAAATCCCGCGTCATGGACAGAATGAAGAAGATGACGGAGGAGACGCACAAGGAGATGGAGGTCGTGGAGGCGATGAAGAAGCAGTTACGACTCCGCGGCGAATTAGATCATTTGGGGTGATAATCTTCCTTCTTCTTTTGCTCCTGTGTTTCATCTTTTGCTTCGGGTGTTTCGCCGCACGTGTCACGTTCTCTGCGAGGCATGAATAGAACAATGGTTTTTTTGAGGGAATGAATAGAACAATGCTAACAATGATATGACTAGCAAATTAGATCATTTTTTATCGCCATATGGCACTAGGCTGCTGTGTTTCGTGCTCCTCCATCGCAGTACTACTCCAGTGGAAAACTTGAGTATACCGCATGGTTCCTTGCTCCTCCTCGATCAGGTCGTCGGCGCATTTATACAAGTAGTCAAATCACAAGGCCCCGCCTTCCAGCAGTAATGAGCCATCAAATCACAAAGGCCCTCGCCTCTCGTGAAACCGACCAAGCTAGACTGCCCCGCCCTCTAGCCTTTTAAAAAATGTATACTTTTGTACCATGGAGTAAGGTCACGCAGTAGTATCGATGGATTGCACCATGGAGCAAAACTTGAAATTAAAAAAGGTGGTACATATAGAGAGCGCTTGTCGCCAAATTATGCATATAGTACTATTAAAAAGGCTAGTCACAATAATGGTATCCAGCACAACCCACCCCTCAAATAAAACTAAGAGGGTGCTTGGATACGTTTTAGTCCCATGACTAAAAGTAGTGGGACTAAAACATGATAGCCTCACCCATGCTTGGATCCAAATACTAAAAAGGCTAAAGTCAAGTTAATGAGCATTTATTATCCTCCAAACCCTCCAATCTAGAACTCGCCTATGTTAAAGGAGAGGAGTTAAATGAGTAGAGAGAGGACTAATCCACATTTTAGTAGGGGTACCCCTGACTAAATTTTTTTAGTCTCAAGACTAGTTTTAGCCCCTCTTTAGTCATGGGTGCTTGGAACTTTAGCCTCTTAAAGAGACTATTTTTAGTCAGACTAAAATAAGTCCCTTGGATCCAAGCACCCTCTAAGCATCCTGGAATTCTTTGACAAAACTAAGCACCCTGAAATTCTTTGACAACTAAACTGCTGGCTATATGATGTTGGCCATATATATATATATATTGTATGTATATAATGTGAAGAAACGAGTGGTAGTACTATACCAACTAAAAGATGAAATGTAAGAAATACTAGTATGTACGTACTGAAGAGTTAAAGTAACGAGAAGAAACATAACATAGTTCTGCTGGGGGCTCAGCACAACACACCCCTCAAATTAAATTAAGCACACCTGAAATTAAAATTTGCAACTATTTCGGTAGACACTGCATTAGAACCACCATGAGCAACGACACTGCCACCTTACTCGGAGTCCTCGTCCACGTCCTCGACTTCGTCCTTTTCCCTCTTCCTCTTGGCCGATACTCCTTTGCTTGAACCGCACACTTGGCTGTTGCTCTTCATCCAACCCTTGTAGATATTGAAGCAAAGGTAGCCATCCATTGCAGCGTAGTGGATGTGGTGTACATCTAGTACATTTCGCTGCCATGCATGACGATGAAACGTGTATGGAGGTTTCTCCAGTTTACCGTACGAAGGATGAACCATGGCTCCTGCTAGGGTCAGCATTGAAGGCTAACGAGAGGACACCAGCCGATTCTTCTGGAGGTCGAAGGTGTTGCCTACAACGAGGCCTATCCGACGCAGGACTTCTTTGTCGTTACCAAAGTCTACAGTAAGAAATTTGACTAGGTTGCTCTGGAGGAAGTCCTTAAAATCCTGGCACTCAACGTCGGTATGGCATATGTGGTAGACCAAGCATAAGTCATGCACGCAAACCTAGATCACGGCGGGCTTCTTCCTCTCTTCGTCCTTTAGATCCTTCTCTGGTCCCAGGACTGTGGTGTACTCAACATCTAGCCCAGCGACCCACTCATCATCTGAGTCTTCGAACATGCGTCTGAAGCGAGAAAGGCATCATATGCGGAAGAGCGGGTGTAGATGACGTCGAACTCATCGCCGGTGATGGTTATAACCTTGTACTCACCGCCGATCGTGGAGATTTGGGACGCCATGGATTTGGGAGGAGGTTTAGGATTAGTGGAACTGCCGTAATGTGAATGGACGGGACGACTAGGAGCGAACCGCCATAGTATTGAAGGATGTGCGGGGACGAGTAGGAGCGGCATTAATTAATTGAATCGTCTCGCCTCCCTCCGCATGCAAGCCTCACGCACACATCCCTAGTGCATGCTATGGCTGGGTATTTATTTCTCCCAATCAGCATATGCAACGAGCAGCAGAATCAGTGTAATATGTGGTGATTTAATTACAGCATGACTAATAAAAATGGGACTAATATGTGGTGATTTAATTATCTTCTCCTCTTAAACCACCGCCGCTCCTCTCCTGTTCCAATCTAAATGCAGCGCCGCTCCTCTCCTCTTCCATTTCAAAACCACCGCCTCTCCTCTCATGTTCCAGTCCAAAACCAGCGTTGCTCCTCTCCCATTCTAATCCAAAACCAGCGCTTCTCCTCTCCTCTTCCATTCAAAAACCACCGCCGGCGAGTGAAGGTGTTGTGGAGAAGTAGATCGATGGAGGAGTACAACCGATACATGAGGACCGCAGACGGCGACCCTGTGAAGCTAGCTAGGATGTTGGAGATACAGTCTTGGTTTGACAACAAGGACCAACTAGTGGCGACGGTGACATCCATGGCCAAATATCTGCAACAGAGCGAAAAGGCGACGATACTCCCGGAGGGAGTCGCGCCGGAGTACATAGAGCTGCTCCTCTGGGCCATGGAGCAAACAGATTCACCGAATCTGATCATGAGGGAGCGGTGGTGGGAGTATCGATCCCAGATGGAGCATCCACCAGAGATTGAAGGATCGAGCATCTACAGGATGCCGTTTGTGAGGGTGTCCTGCCAGAGCGAGCCGGTGGAGTCTTCGTCGACCGAACCCAACTGCAAGAGGAGAAAAGCAGTTGGCCCGACGACGCTTCCCCGCCATCGTCTCCCTCGCCGTTCACATTGCCTCACGAGGCGGCTGTCTGCCACCGAGGAATAGGAGGGGGCTGCCCCCCCAGCCCAATACTCGGGCAGGTTGTGAATTGTCAGGAGGAGCTTAGGGTTGTCAGTATTTGCAGGTTGTGAATTGTGTTTTGTGTTGTATATTTTGAGAGTACTTTCAGATATGAATGTCTTTTGAATTTCAGATTTGCAGTATTGAGCATATGAAGTATTTTATGAATTCTAGAGATCTATTTTTAGCACTTAAAAATGTAGTTTCATAGGAGTATAAAAGTGCAGACAATGTGATTCTCAGAGAAGAAACTGCAACTTTCAGTTTGAGATAAGAAACTGCAAGTTCAGTTTCAGATAAGAAACTATAACTTTCAGAGGCAGAGCATTTATATTAACATGACCTTTTCAAACAGGGTTAACATCATGTTGGAAGTTTTATTCATGGTCGAAAATGGAACTATCAGCCAGTTAACATCATGCTGATCAACATTCATGCATAGCACATCTTCATATGATGCACAGTCAAAATGCCCACACAATGTCGAGTGTGCGAAACACAGAGAAAACATGGGACGAAGCTTTGGCAAGTGTTGGACGTGGTTTTGGGCTGCCCCATCTAGGCTTTCATTTTTAACATGCGCAGCCCACGACCTCGGATGGGAGGTCCATAGGCCTGTTTGTATTTTCTTAGGGCCATCATTTATCGACCGGACTATGGACCTCCCATCCGAGGTTTTATTTTTGGCAGCCCGATTTATGTATTTTTTTGAAGAAAACGCAGAGGTCTGTTCTATTTTTCTATATAAGAATAGGAACGCCAGGTCCAACTTATGTTTCCCTTCTAACTATATTATATATATTTAAGTTATTTTATATGTTATTATATATTATTTTTATTGTCATCATATATTTAACAGATACTTACACATGTAAGAAAACAATATCCCACATCTTATTAACTTATAAAAATAATTTCTTAACAAATAAAATCCTGGGATGTTTTGGCACGAAAATCCTAGTGATTGTGTACAAAATCTTGGTAAGATTTAAGGACGAATGTAATAATATCACTTATTATTTAAATATATTTATAACAAAATGCTCAGCTCCTTTTTATTTTTTGATAACATTGCTGGCCTAACCCAACATTATAATTAGAATCAGCCCAGCAAAATCGTGTATTTCGAGAAAGTGCAAATGGCCTGTAATTTTTTAGGAAATAAAATAAATGGGCCACATGGCCGCTACATTATTTGTTCAGCCAGCCCAGCTAATGGCTGTAATTCAAAAGAAAGATCAAATTGACTGTAAATTCTACCGCGCAAAAAAAGACTGTAAATTCTGGAAAAATGGGTTGAATACGTGCCACATTTTTGGAGACTGAAATGTGGGCCAATAGGTCGAAGCCAACGGAAGTCGTTGTCAATTTAGTCAACAAATGATTCTGACATGTTAGTCGTTGGATTTACATCCAACAGCGGGCATTCATCTTCAATCTCTCGTCTTCTTCCTCCAGCGCCGTCGGGTCCACCTCCCGCCTCCTGCTGCTAGCAGCTCTGCTTAGCACGCTTCGCTATGAAGCGATACTCCACTGTTGGCCAGGCCATCCCTCCACCCCTCCACACCTCCTGTTCTTCTCCACTGACTGCCGAACCACACCGCACTAGAACCAGTTAACCCTCATACACCTCTCCGTCTGCGACTCTACTCCCGCGTCTTCCCATCTTCGGCTCGTTGCTGTCCGGGGCCTCGCCGTCGTCTACCACCTTGGATGCGCTCGGCGCAGTGTGTTCAACATGGTCAACAAACGACACCATCGGAAGTAGACCGTGCGTGGAGAGGCTGACAGCTGGGTCCACGGCCGCACACAAGGAAATGCCTCCTTATTACGCGCAAAATAATGATTCCTCCACCTGACATCTGGGACCCACCGGAAGGGCCTTTGTATTTCGTGAAAATAACGTGCCCCCGCTGACATGTCGGACCCACTAGCTATCTTTGCACACAAGGAAGTGCCTCCTTATTACGCACAAAAAAATGAATACCCCCCTGCCAGTTGTAACCCAGCATAGTGGGAGGCTGACTTGTCAATATGAATGATTCTAGCTCCTATTACCGTACGATGTTCATCCAACGGTCGTAGTGCTTCTTCAACCTATGGTCTTCTTGCTCCAGCCGCCCAAACCAGCGCCGGTCGTGCCGCGTGCTCCTGCCTCCCGTGGCCGGTTGTGATGCCGCGGAGGCCTCACCGCCCCCTACTACTCCCACCGCTGGCCAGGCCATCCCTCTACTCACCCACATCCCCTGTTATTCTGTGGCGACAGCAGCCGAACTAGTGAACCCTCGTACTCCTCTTCGCGTGGGCATCCACTGCTGCATCTTCCCCGACTCCGAGTCATCCCCTTCCTAGCCCTCGCCGTCGTGCACCGCCATGGTGCTCTTGGCGTGGCGTGGTCAACATGGTCAAGGAACGACTTCCATCGGACATGGACTGTACGTGGAGAGGATGACAGCTGGGTCCACGGCCGCAGCAAGGAAGTGCCTCCTTATTACGCATAAAATAATGATTCCTCCACTTGAGAGTGGGGACCCACCGGACGGGCCATCGTATTTCGTGAAAAAAACGTTTCCCCCTGACTGCTGGGACCCACCAGCTACATCTTCGCACGCAAGGAATTGCGTCCGGGCAAAAAAAACGATTCGCCCCCTGACTGCTGGGACCCACCAGCTACATCTTCGCACGCAAGGAAGTGCGTCCAGGAAAAAAAACGATTCGCCCCCTGACTGCTGGGACCCACCAGCTACATCTTCGCACCCAAGGAAGTGTGAATGTGCTAGTGATCGACTAGAGGGGGGGGGGTGAATAGGCGATTTTTATGAAAGTCTTCTAAACAGGGAAGTTTTGAAGACAAACGATAGAAGTAAACCTATTACCACGCAGCGGAAGGTAGACTACACTAGGCAAACCTTAGTCAGGTGATCAACGAAGTGAAAGCACGATGACTAATAGCAGCTAGGCAGTAGGGATCAGGTAGGAAGATATTGTGAAGCCAATCAGAACAAGCAATCACTCAGTGAAGACAACAGATAATGCAATCACGCAATGACTTCACAAGGACCAACAGTAATTAAAGGGAAGGGAAGGATGAAACCAGTGACTCGTTGAAGACAATCATTTGTTGGACCAGTTCCAGTTGCTGTGACAACTATACGTCTGGTTAGGGCGGCTAGGTATTTAAACCTGAGGACACACAGTCCCGGACACCCAGTCCTGAACACGCAGCTCAGAACCCTTAGTCCTCACCATATTCCCCTTGAGCTAAGGTCACGCAGACCTCACCCAATCACTCTGGTAAGTCTTCGAGGTAGACTCCCAAACCTTCACAGACTTCGTTCACCGGTGATCCACAATGACTCTTGGATGCTCAAAACGCGATGCCTAACCGGCTTGAGGATTCACAGTCCTCAAGTGTAATAAGTCTTCAGATCACACAGACAAGAAGACTTAAGTGATGCCTAACACTCTTTGGCTCTGGGTGGTTAGGGATTTATCCTCTCAAGGAATTCTCTCTCAAAGGCTTCGAGGTGGGTTGCTCTCAAACGACAAAAGCCGTACTTTAACTCTGAGCAGCCAACCGTTTATGGTTGTAGGGGGTGGGCTATTTATAGCCACTAGGCAACCCGACCTGATTTGTCCGAAATGACCCTGGGTCACTAAGGAACTGACACGTGTTCCAACGGTCAGATTTCAAACACACACGGAAACTTTACTTGGGCTACAAGCAAAGCTGACTTGTCCAACTCTGAACAAGATTCGCTCTCATAGTCTTCACTCGAAGACATAGGATTTTGGTTAAGCATCACTTCATTCATTCTGACTGGTTTTCTTGGACCCCACTTAATAGTATGGTGGTTCCTATGACTCAACAAAGAAGAAAAAGAACTACGAAAGATCTAAGTCTTCGCGCTCCATAGTCTTCATGCGATGTCTTCTCTTGTCGTAGTCTTCAATGTGAATGTCTTCACATACCACCTTTGACTTCAATGTATTCATACATTTTTAGGGGTCATCTCTGGTAGGAAAACCGAATCAATGAGGGACTTCTACCTGTGTTATCCTGCAATTCTCACAAACACATTAGTCCCTCAACTAGGTTTGTCGTCAATACTCCAAAACCAACTAGGGGTGGCACTCGATGCGCTTACAATCTCCCCCTTTTTGGTGATTGATGACAAACTAGTTGAAGTTTTCAACGGGGAATATAATATGTGAAATTGTAAAGGATAAGGAATTGTCTTCATAAGTTGCAAGGGCTCCCCCTGAAGATGTGCATATAAGTAATTTGCTTTTGGAATGCAAATGCACATGGCAGGTTGTACTTGTGGAGATCCTCTTCAACTTATGATGACAATCTATCATGCATGAAAGGTATGTGAAGATAATGAACATGCATAATGGTAAATGGACGTCTGCAAAATGATCTAAGTGCGGAATTTATCATCGCACATGCGGAATTTATCATCGCATCACAAAATAGCAAATAAGTAGCAGACGACCATCGAGTTTAAGTGTTACAACTCAAAGAACCAAATGTATCAAAACGAGAGTTGTAAACACTAGGAAAAACATAAAGTAACCGCCCATATGGACCTGTTTGAAGACTATCAACCTCATAAGCTTCTCCCCCTTTTGTCAGTGAGGACCAAAAAGGTTTGAAGACATAGAGCATCTACTCGTTCCCACGAAGAGTAGGTGAGGCAGCAGGGTCGTCGGTGGTGTTCGGCGGTGCAGAAGAACTTGGGGCAGTGTCGAGGCGTGCAGAAGTGGGGGCGGTGAAGTGGCATCATCTTCCTCCTCGATTACTCTGACATTCACAGTTGCCGCAAAGGAAGAAAACTCAGAGTCTTCAAGAGATGGGGTTCGTCGCAGCACAGCCCTTCTGGGTGGTGTGGAGTCAAACTTGAAACGTTCAGAGAAGCCATCCTCTTGAAGATCATCCTCAGGACACATAAGCGTCAGCCCTTTCCATGTACGCCGACAAGTTTCATGGGCAACAAATGCATTCTTGGTGGCGAGGTTGTGAATGTGGTTGACATCCACCAAGAGGCTGTGCATTTGGCGCTTCAGCCAATCATGATGCCTATCCTGTTTCTAATGAAGAGCAACCAGAAGCTCTCGGTCATTGAGAACACGAGATCACTTCTTGGGCCGTTGGGCAATAGTGCTTTCAGTGGCTTCAGTGAGGGCATGATGAGGTGCGCGTGTAGTGCCAGCCAGAGGATAAACACGAGTGACTGCTTCAACTCCTTCAATGTTCTGAGAGAAACTTTGATGCTCCGCATTCTGAAGACTAAGAGGCTCCTTGGCAGGCTCTGGATAGAGGGCTTCAATGGACATATCCACGTCAGGCATAAAGATCCGATGATTGCGAGCAGAGGGCTGATATGAGATAGCTGAGTGGAGTTTGATCAGCTGCATTATCCATGGAGCGTAGAACTTCAAGCCAAAGAGATCAGATCCTGAAGCAGCAAGTTGGCGGATGAAGAAGTCTTGTGCATTGAAGCATTTGCCGTGAAGAATATAGAAGACCAAAGTCTTCATTGCACCTTCCAGCTTTGCATCTGAGGAATGTCCTTTGATGGGCCAGAGAGCTTGCCTTATAATGTGATAGATAGTCCTTGGCAGATACTCAAGGTCTTCAACAAAGAACTCCTTAGGATATGTAGCATCTTGTGGCAAAGGCTTCATCATACTGAGCATCTGACTCATGCTCGGTTCAGGCCTCTGAAAGATGCTTTCCATAGCTTCACTGTGAAGTTGACATCCAGGTTCATAGAGATCTCCAGGAGTGGGCAGACCAGTGAGCTCAATGATATCAAAGGCTTTGGCTTCGTGATGAACATTTCCTGTCATCCACTCCAGGACCCAAGTCTTCGGATCTCTGTTGTAACCACGTATGTGAAGTGTGGCATAAAATTGGAGCAGCAACTCTTCATTCCAGTGCTCTTGGTCGGTGATGAAGGGTAACAATCCAACCTCTTTGAAGCAATCCAGAGCTTCTTCCAGACAGGGCAGACCAGCTATTGCTTCGGTGTCAAGACGCATATGTGGGGAGATGCGACCTTGATTGTACAGAATGCAGGAGTAATAGCTTCGCTGCGGATAGCTCCAGAACCGATCAGAAGATATTCGTTCCCTTGAGTAGGGGTTCTTGGAGCTATTGAAGAAGGTGTTGTCTGCTTTGAAGCCGTTGACATTGAAGGATCCAGGTGCTGTTGCAGGACCTGGAAACCTGGGCAACCTTGGCATTGGCTTCTGTACCTTAGGCCTATGCTCAATATGATAGTCAAACTGAGGACCAGCAGCAGGCACATGAACAGAAGCAGTAGTATCATTGGCTTCACTGACTTCTGGTTCTTGGGCTGGTGCAGGATCCACATTTGCTTCATCCATGACAACGTCAGGGGCTTCATTGGTGTTGGTGGTGGCAGCCTCAAGATTTTCTACCTCCACTTGATGAGCTGGAGGGTCAGGCACAAACACGTTGTCCTCGAGAACAGCTTCTTCAGTAGTTGGGGGAGTAGGAACACGTTCTTCTGCTTGGGTGTCATCGGCTGATGCAGCCGGAATGTCTTCAGCAGTTTTAGCCTCAGACTCGAAGACTTGAGACCTTGGTCCTTTGCGAAGCCTACGTAACGCAGGCGACGCCTTTGGAGATGGAGTTGGCTGGGCCTCAAGGTCATCTTCTTCTTCTTGCCGGGGTGGTGTGACTTGTTATTGTTGTGGGTGATCAGCCCATGTTGCATCCTGAGCAATTGGCGTCAGAGGACGACCAATGTTGATGAGTTTGCTGTGCGTAAGCACAGGCGATGATACCTGTTGGTGCTTGATCTGAGGAAGAACTACATCATCTTCAACATGGTCATGATGACCAATGTTTTCAGCAGCGGTGGGATCAGCTGCTGGTATGTCTTCAGCTTCATGAGCCTCTGTGAAAGCAGGCTCATGGACAGTCAGTTGGCGCTCTTGATGTTCAGCGGCAGGGCGAACCATGGAGATAGGTTCAACAATTAAGGGCTCTGTGGGAGCAGCCCGTTCCTTCTTGGTCTTGCGCTTCTTTTTGGAGGGAGCAGCAGCAGAGGCTTTAGGATGTTTCCTCTTTCTGGCTTCAGCCTCAGCTGTCCTCGTCTTCTTCATGTCTAAAGCGGTAGACCTGGCCTTTGGCTTCGAGCCAGTCATGCTGGTTGGGAAGACAATGGGATGTGCTTCCTGCCTTGGTGCATTGGGTTCGGCCATAGCGGGCTTCTTCTTCTGCTTTGCAGCCATCCTGGGGTCAATGCCAGGACGCCCAAGAGCCTTGCGCTTCTCAGCCTCATTGTAGGCTTGCACACACTTGTCAGCCAGGCTCTTCATGTGCTCACGAGAACCTTGAGCTTCTTCACGCTTCTTGAGAAAGGCTTCTTTGAGCTCGTGCAACATGATCTTGAAGTTCTTGACCTCTTGCACACTGAGCTTGGCCATATGCTTCTTGAACTGAGCTTTCTCAAAGTCAATCTTCTGCTTCAGTTCAACGATGCACTGAGCTATAGCTAAGTCTGAAGCAATGGCGCCATGGAAAGCGACACTGAGGCCAATGGGAAGTTGCAGATCTTCAAAGCTAAGGTTGGGCGTGTCAAACCACTCATCGATGAAGTCGTGGATGATTGCCACGTCAAAGAGATGTAAATTGTTGAAGATTTCTGCTTCTTCTTTGCTCTTGATCAGTTGCTCAAGAGCATCATCTGCAAGATCTTCATCACTGGATAGATCAATGGTATCGTTGCGCAGAATAGCAGCAGCAGTCAGTTCTTGGCCGGTATGTGGCAGAGGCATCTTTACCTTCTGGGGCTTGGAGATGCGTGACAGATCTTCAGACTGCACACTGTCTTCAGGAGGTGCAGTAGCTAGTGGCTTCGCCCGTGAGATTTTTGGTGCTGAGGCAGGCTTTGAAGCTTTAGGCTGCTTCAGTTTCTTTGGCTTCGGCGCTGCAGGCGCTTCATCTGATTCAGCGTCATCTGCAGGCTCATCCACGGCTATCCCTTGAACCACGATATGAGTGATGAGACCTTCCAGGTTGTAGAAGGGCCCAACAAGATTGGGTTCAGCTTTGCGGGTCCCATTGGCACGGGGAGTAGAGGGACCAGGGTTGAAGTCTAATCCCAAAGACTTCTTGTTCTGCTTCGCCGAATTCTGGGCAAACTGGAAGTTGCGCTTGAACAGATTGTCGTCACGACACCAGAGCAGTTAAGATGGGTCAGCATCCGCAGGCTGTGGTCCACAGACCATGTAGGGATAGAAGCCTTGTTCAATGGCTTCATCTCTGGACCTGGGTTGAAGATTTTTGTATAGGATGTCTCCCATGGTCGCCTGATGGCATTCTTTTCAGCATATTCCTTTGTCACAAATCTGTACTTGAACCACTGTTCTGCCCAATATCGTCGAATCCATTGGATTCGTGTCTTGCGCTGATTGTAATCCTCTTCTGGATCTGTCTTGTACAGTTCTGAGAGGTCATCGGGCAGATTTCTTGATGTCTCACCTTGACGCTTTCTGCCACCCTTCGTTGCTGATTTCTCTCCAGCCATGAACTTTAAACTGAATGGCTTCAATACGTTCAAAGGCTTCAAGGGCTTTGGCTTGCTAGACAAACATGAACTGGCTTCGGGAGAATTTATGTGATGCTGTAAGAATTCTGCAAATGAATGCAGACTATGAGAACCAAGGGATTCTCCCACCGACATGTACCTGTGACAGCATTAAGGTGCGAGGGAAGGGGAAGAGGTCATATGCATTCTCAGAAGATTTTGAAGATAAATTAGTTTAGAAGACATTGACCTCATCGTGCGAAGACATTCACTCATTGATAAGGAGTTGGTTCCAGATTTGTACGAATCCACAGATCAGTACAAGTGAGGAATCTAACTACTTTGTGAAGCATAAGTGAGCATACTAGGCATAATATGAGATGCAGTATGAAGTGGATCCAACTTGTGTGAACAGAAACTGCTTGTGGTAGAAAGTGACGAATCTATAGGATCAAAGAGGCCGTAAAAAGGAAGTTTTATTTACCACACAAGAAACTGCTAGATGGAGTGGAAGAGGAGGCCGAGCAGTTCGATCGTCCGTGCCCTAACTTGGCGACGGAGGACACCTATGGCGACGGAGGAGAAGACAATGTCCACGGCCGGCGTGAAGACGGCGTCGGAGAGGTCGCGGCAGCTAAGCGCTTCGTCGCCAACGTCGTCGAGGGCTAGCGGTGGCGCTAGGGTTCGTGCGAGAGTGGAAGAAGGATAATGACTATGGTGAGGCGTGTATTTATAGGGACATGGATGGCACAACATTATTACTCAGGTGCCCCTGTCGATTCACATCTGGAGAACACGTGGCCATCATGCAACCTATCGGAGGTTTTTCCACGTTCCCACGCACGCCCGGATTGTCGGGTGGTCGTTCCCACTTCTCCGGGTTTCAGGTGAAGGAATTGGCATTGAAAACGGACTTAATGTTTGTCTCTGTATCTTCTGCTGACAAGGACGCAAAGAAGACATTCGACAGTTTAATAGAATGCATATGATTTGGAGAGATAGAGTTTGAGATAGAAAGCATAGAGAGGTTAGGGTCCTATCACATTCACTTAGTTCAAAAGATTCAACAAGAAGACATAGCTATAAGTGAATGCTGTAGAGGACAAAACACTATGTATATATATATACGTGAAAAAGACAATCAAATCAACATAGTGAAGATAATCATGAGGACAAGTTGAGAATGATGACAAACAAAATGTGAAGACATAACAAATGTAACGCCATGGGTAAAACACTTCAAACAGAAGAATTTGGTGGTGGCGTTACCCACCGTATAGGAAGTATTAGACCCAGACACGACACACAATTATCGTGGCGCTCCGAAGTCAAATTCCACATTAATGTATTCACACTTGGAATGTATGTCTTCATTGATTGAAGATATACTTTACTTCGTGTGTTGCACATCTAAGTCATCAATATGCATAAGTGTTAGGATGTGTGCCTGATGACAGGACATTTGAGGATTCCAAGATATTTAGCTCACACCGTAACTTGCAAAATCTCTTCTCATCCAAGGGCTTGGTGAAGATATCTGCCAATTGCTCTTCAGTGTTGACGTGTATGATATCAATATCTTCCTTCACAACATGATCTCTGAGAAAGTGATGACGAATTTCAATGTGCTTTGTCTTCGAGTGCTGAACTGGGTTGTTGGCAATCTTGATGGCGCTTTTGTTGTCGCAGTAGAGTGGCACTTGCTTCAGATGAATGCCATAGTCTTTGAGTGTTTGCTTCATCCACAGAAGCTGAGCGCAGCAAGATCCAGCAGCAATGTATTCAGATTCAACAGTGGAGAGAGATACACATTTCTGCTTCTTTGAAGACCAACATACAAGTGATCGTCCCAGAAAATGACATGTGCCTGATGTAGACTTGCGATTCACCTTGTCACCAGCATAATCAGCATCCGAGAAACCAACCTGATCACTCTGAGCCCTTTGGATACCATAATCCTAGAGTTGGGGTGTAAGCCAAATATCGAAGAATTTGCTTCACAGCTAAGTGATGCGATTCCTTTGGTGCCGCTTGGAATCGAGCACACATGAAAACACTAAGCATAATATCTGGCCTAGATGCACATAGATAAAGTAAGGAACCAATCATGGAGCGGTATACCTTTTGATCGAACTCTTTACCATGGTTGTCGGGACCCAGATGAAGTTTGGCTGGCATTGGCGTTGTGAAACCTTTGCAGTCTTGCATACCAAACTTCTTCAGGCAATCTTTGAGATACTTCTCTTGAGATATAAAGATGTCGTTGCGTTGCTGACATATTTGAAGACCAAGGAAGAACTTCAGCTCACCCATCATGGACATCTGATATTGCTCTTGCATCATATATGCAAACTCTTCACTGTATTTCTGATTGGTGCAGCCGAAGATAATGTCATCCGCATATATTTGGCACACAAACAGTTCACCATCATATGTCTTCATGAAGAGAGTGGGGTCGAGGGAACCAGATTTGAAGCCTTTGCTCTTCAGGAAGTCTTAGAGTGTGTCATACCAAGCCCGAGGGGCTTGTTTGAGGCCATACAGTGCCTTGTTGAGCTTGTATACCATGTCAGGATGTTTTGGATCTTCAAAGCCAGGTGGTTGTGCGACATACACTTCTTCTTCAATCTTGCCATTGATAAAAGCGCTCTTCACATCCATTTGATACAGAAGTATGTTATGATGATTTTCATAGGCCAGCAGTATGCGTATGGCTTCAAGTCTAGCCACAGGAGCAAATGTTTCATCGAAGTCAATGCCTTCAACTTGAGTGTATCCTTGAGCAATGAGACGAGCTTTGTTTCTGACAACTTGACCATGCTCATCTTGCTTGTTGCGATATATCCATTTGGTGCCTATTATATTGTGCTTCCGAGGATCAGGACACTTAACCAGTTCCCATACATTATTCAGCTCAAACTGTTGAAGCTCTTATTGCATAGCTTGAATCCATTCAGGTTCCATGAAGGCTTCTTCAACTTTCTTGGGTTCTGTTATTGAGATGAATGCGAAGTGCCCACAGAAATTTGCTAGCTGTGTTGCCCTTGAACGAGTGAGTGGACCTGGTGCATTGATGCTGTCAATTATTCTCTCAATCTGCACTTCATTTGCAACACGAGGATGTATAGGACGAAGATTTTGCTCTTGCTGATCATTATCATTATTAGAGGGATTGTCTTCAGGCTGAGCATTGTCTTCGGGTTGATCAGGTGCGGAGATGATGAGTTCTTCTTCGGGTTGAGCTTCAGAAGGTATGATTTCTCCAGTTCCCATAAGTTTAATTGATTCACTGGATGGAACTTCATCTAGCACATTTGGCAGCTGTTCTCTTTGTGAGCCGTTAATTTCATCGAACCGCACATCCACTGTTTCAACCACTTTGTAATGAAAGAGATTGAAGACTCTGTAGGAGTGCGAATCCTTTCCATATCCAAGCATAAAACCCTCATGTGCTTTTGGTGCAAATTTTGACGTGTGATGTGGATCCTTGATCCAGCACTTGGCACCAAATACTCTGAAGTAGCTGATATTTGGCTTCTTGCCAGTAAGGAGCTCATAGGATGTCTTGTTCAGAAGCTTGTGAAGATAAACATGGTTGATGATATGGCATGCAGTGTCAATGGCTTCAGGCCAGAATTTTCTTGGAGTCTTGTATTCATCAAGCATCGTTCGAGCCATCTCAATAAGTGTTCTATTCTTGCGTTCGACGACGCCATTCTGCTATGGCGTGTACGGAGCTGAGAATTCATGTGTGATGCCCAAAGTATCAAGATATGTATCAAGGCCAGTGTTCTTGAATTCAGTGCCATTGTCACTTCTGATGTGCTTTATCTTGGCGCCATAGTTGTTCATTGCTCGATTGGCGAAGCGTCCGAAGACATCCTGCACTTCAGTCTTGTATAGGATTATATGCACCCAAGTATATCTAGAATAATCATCAACAATGACAAAGCCATAGAGACAAGCAGTAGTAGTAAGAGTTGAGTAATGAGTGGGACCGAAAAGATCCATGTGGAGCAGTTCGAAGGGTCGAGTCGTTGTCATGATTGTCTTCGAGGGATGCTTGGCCCTTGTCATCTTTCCTGCTTCACAGGCACCACATAAGTGATCCTTCTTGAACTTGACGCCCTCGATGCCTATGACATGCGTCCTCCTTGCAAGGGTGTGGAGGTTCCTCATGCCAGCATGCCCTAGCCTTCGATGCCAGAGCCAGCATTCAGAAGCTTTTGCTAGAATACATACTGCAAGTTGTGGTCCTGCTGAGAAATCTACCACATACAAATCATCTTTTCGATACCCTTCAAACACTAGAGACTTGTCAGATTCCATTCGTACAAGGCAACGATATTTTCCGAACATCACAATCATGTTTAATTTGCAAAGCATTGAGACAGACATTAAGTTGAAACCAAGGGATTCAACAAGCATGACTTTATCCATGTGTTGATCTTTTGAGATTGCAACTCTACCTAGACCCAGTACCTTGCTTTTACTAGTGTCAGCAAATGTGATGTGACTTTTGTCGGATGGACATAAGGTTGAGTCCATAAGAAGGCTTCTCTTGCCAGTCATGTGATTGGTACACCCACTATCAATAATCCATTCTGAAGCTGCTGGTGTCGTACCCTACAGTGCAGTTAGGGGAATAGGCTTCATGAAGAGAATTGTGAAGCAAAAACATTTGACGAACTAGTGGGTTATGAAAGCTTAGATCGAGATTTGGACTGATAGGGCGAGTAGCAAGCGATTCAGGAACAAAGTACATAATAAGACCATTTGGGCATTTGATCTTGCACCCTACAAGATGTTTAAGGTCCCCAGCAATAGTGTCAGACGATTTTGGTTTTTGGCTAGAGACCTTTCCCTGCAGAAGAGAGTTAAGCTTTCTTAGCCACCCACATATTCAGGGGTGGCTTCGAAGCAATGAGTCTAAGTGTAGCATCTGAGATCTTTGGCTTTGGAGCCCTAGCAAAAAGTCTTGCAGGTGGACAGTAGTACTCATAAGAATAAGCAGAATAGTTCTTGGTCTTATGAACATGGCGGTTTAAAGGACCGCGGTCATATTCATAGGCCTGAGTATGGCTTCCCTGCAAAACATTTGCGTTAGTGCGACTCCGGTGAGTCCTCTGTCTGTATGAAGCCTTTGGACCATATGAAGCCTGTGGTCTGGGGTTTGTCTTCTTCACCTGTGGTGTCATGATGAGATTCACAGGAAGATTCTCCAAACACCTTTTCGGCACCCAGATCTTCTTCATAGACGGTCCATTCCTGCAGTTAGTACCAATATACCTGGCAAACACTTCACCATTCTGATTCTTAAACAGTTTGTAGTTTGCATCAAAGGATTCATCAATAACAATCGGATTAGCACAAGTGAAGCCAGATAAGGTGGATGCATCCACTGAAGGTTCCTTTGCAGCAACCCATGTGGTTTTGGGGTACTGCTCAGGTTTCCAGTAAGAGCCATCGGCATTCATTTTCCTTTCGAACCCAACACCCTCTTTCCTAGGGTTTCGGTTCAGGATCTGCCTTTTGAGGACATCACATAGTGTCTGATGCCCTTTGAGACTTTTGTACATCCCTGTTTCAAGCAGTGTTTTCAACCTAGCATTCTCATCAGCAATGGCAGTGGTATCCTCAGCAGAGGGGTTACTTACCACATCAATAGGTGAAGATATTGCAACAGTAGCAGCAGTAGAACATTCAGCAACAGAAGTAGCGTTATCACGCTCAATGCATTTAAGACATGGTGGTTCAAATCCTTCCTGAGCTGAACTGATGTGTTTGGCGCGAAGTGACTCGTTTGCCTTTTGAAGATCTTCATGAGCCGCTCTCAATTTCTCAAGGTCTTGCTTCCTTTGAATATAATCGTAGGATAGCCTTTCATGAGTTGTTGAGAGCGTTTCATGACGATTTTCAAGTTCCTCATACTTAACGTGAAGATTTTTTATGTCTTCAATTAAGGACTGAGATCGAGTCATTTCAGCGTCTAACAGATTATCGCTTTTGTCTAACAGTTTTTGAATGTGTTCCATAGCTTTCTGTTGTTCAGTTGCAATTTTAGCAAGTGTTTTGTAGCTAGGTTTGGAATCACAATCAGATTCATCGTCACTGGATGTTTGATAGTGAGTAGTGCATGTGTTTACCTTGGCACCACGTGCCATGAAGCAGTAGGAAGGAGCGGAGTAGTCCTTGTCATTTGCATCGGCGTCGGTGATGAAGTCATTGTCTTCAGTGTTGAAGATGGACTTGGCAACGTATGTTGTATCGCAACGCCAGAATCAGACTCCTCCTCAGACTCCACCTCCGCCTCCTCAGAAGCAGACTCCTCCTCAGAATCCATTTCCATGCCAACAAACGCACGTGCCTTGCCAGATGAGCTCTTCTTGTGTGATGAAGACTTTGAGGAAGACTTGGAAGAAGACTTTGAGTATTTCTTCTTCTTCTTGTCGTCAGAGTCATACTCCTTGCTCTTCTTCTTCTTGTTGTTCTCATTGTCCCACCGTGGACACTCAGAGATGTAGTGTCCAGGCTTCTTGCACTTGTGACATATTCTCTTCTTGTCGTCATGAGCAGAAGCTTCATCATTCCTTGAGCTTGATCGTGAAGACTTTCTGAACCCTTTATTTTTGGTGAATTTTTGGAACTTCTTCACAAGCATAGCAAGCTCCTTTCCAATGTCTTCAGGATCATCAGAACTGCTGTCAGATTCATCTTCGGATGAGGAGACAGCTTTTGCCTTCAAGGCACGAGTTCGCCCATAGCTGGGACCGTAGATGTCTCTTTTCTCAGAAAGCTGAAACTCGTGTGTGTTGAGCCTCTCAAGTATGTCAGACGGATCGAGTGTCTTGAAATCAGGGCGTTCTTGAATCATCAGGGCTAGGGTGTCAAACGAACTGTCAAGTGATCTCAGGAGTGTCCTGACGACTTCATGCTTGGTGATCTCAGTGGCGCCGAGGGCTTGAAGCTCATTTGTGATGTCAGTGAGTCGATCAAACATGAGCTGGACATTCTCATTGTCATTTCTCTTGAAGCGGTTGAAGAGGTTGCGAAGGACACTGATTCTCTGATCTCTCTGGGTGGAGACGCCTTCGTTGACCTTGGAGAGCCAGTCCTAGACTAGCTTGGAAGTCTCCAACGCACTCACACGGCCATACTGTCCTTTGGTCAGATGACCACAGATGATATTCTTGGCAGTAGAGTCCAGTTGAACGAACTTCTTGACATCAGCAGTAGTGACACCTTCTCCAGCCTTGGGAACGCCGATCTTGACGACATACCATAGGTCGACATCAATGGCTTCAAGATGCATGCGCATCTTATTCTTCCAGTAGGGATATTCAGTTCCATCGAAGACGGGGCATGCAGCGGAGACTTTAATTATCCCTGCAGTCGACATAGCTAAAACTCCAGGTGGTTAAACCGAATCACACAGAACAAGGGAGTACCTTGCTCTGATACCAATTGAAAGTGCTAGTGATCGACTAGAGGGGGGTTGAATAGGTGATTTTTATGGAAGTCTTCTAAACAGGGAAGTCTTGAAGACAAACGATAGAAGTAAACCTATTACCACGCAGCGGAAGGTAGACTACACTAGGCAAACCTTAGTCAGGTAATCAACGAAGTGAAAGCACGATGACTAATAGCAGCTAGGCAGTAGGGATCAGGTAGGAAGATATTGTGAAGCCAATCAGAACAAGCAGTCACTCAGTGAAGACAAAAGATAATGCAATCACGCAATGACTTCACAAGGACCAACAGTAAGTAAAGGGAAGGGAAGGATGAAACCAGTGACTCGTTGAAGATAATGATTTGTTGGACCAGTTCCAGTTGCTGTGACAACTGTACGTCTGGTTAGGGCGGCTAGGTATTTAAACCTGAGGACACACAGTCCCGGACACCCAGTCCTGAACACGCAGCTCAGAACCCTTAGTCCTCACCGTATTCCCGTTGAGCTAAGGTCACGCAGACCTCGCCCAATCACTCTGGTAAGTCTTCAAGGTAGACTCCCAAACCTTCACAGACTTCGTTCACCGGCGATCCACAATGACTCTTGGATGCTCAAAACGCGATGCCTAACCGGCTGGAGGATTCACAGTCCTCAAGTGTAATAAGTCTTCAGATCACATAGACAAGAAAACTAAAGTGATGCCTAACACTCTTTGGCTCTGGGTGGTTAGGGATTTATCCTCTCAAGGAATTCTCTCTCAAAGGCTTCGAGGTGGGTTGCTCTCAAACGACAAAAGCCGTACTTTAACTCTGAGCAGCCAACCGTTTATGGTTGTAGGGGGTGGGCTATTTATAGCCACTAGGCAACCCGACCTAATTTGTCCGAAATGACCCTGGGTCACTAAGGAACTGACACGTGTTCCAACGGTCAGATTTCAAACACACACGGCAACTTTACTTGGGCTACAAGCAAAGCTGACTTGTCCAACTCTGAACAAGATTCGCTCTCATAGTCTTCACTCGAAGACATAGGATTTTGGTTAAGCATCACTTCATTCATTCTGACTGGTTTTCTTGGACCCCACTTAATAGTACGGTGGTTCCTATGACTCAACAAAGAAGAAAAAGAACTACGAAAGATCTAAGTCTTCGCGCTCCATAGTCTTCATGCGATGTCTTCTCTTGTCATAGTCTTCAATGTGAATGTCTTCACATACCACCTTTGAATTCAATGTCTTCATACATTTTTAGGGGTCATCTCTGGTAGGAAAACCGAATCAATGAGGGACTTCTACCTGTGTTATCCTGCAATTCTCACAAACACATTAGTCCCTCAACTAGGTTTGTTGTCAATACTCCAAAACCAACTAGGGGTGGCACTAGATGCACTTACAAAGTGCTTGATAGTCGGGACCCACCTGGTCGAAGCGTACGTAGTGTTGTCATTCTGGTCGCGAACGTGTACGTACATATATACTGGTGGATGTAGAGGCGAGCACGTGTCGTAATAGAGGTGCGTGTGTTTCGTAGTAGGTGCGTATGTTTCGTAGTAGAGGCGCGCATGTAGCATCTACACGTACGTACAGCGGCCAGGGTGCAAGAAAGAAAATACGGCCATGTATGTGTACATACGGGCGGGGTCTCGAACGCCTACTCGCGCATACATACGGCCAGGGCTCGTGTACATGGCTGGGTGGGAACGGAGAAACAGCGTCGTCGTCGTGTTCATGGGGAGGCAACAGAATGCATCGTGTTCATGGGGAGGCAACGGAATGCTCGTGTTCATGGGGAGGCAACAGAATGCATTGTGTTCATCGGGAGGCAACGGAACACGTGGGAGCCAACCGGCTGGGTCGGAACGGAATGAGTGGTCGTGTTCATCGGGAGGGCTTGGACCGAATAGGCAATGGAAACGAGGCCTGTCGTACCGCAAAACGGAGGAAACGGACCTCGTACATTTGGAACAGGGTCCTGTTGATCGAGAGGGGTGTGGCTTACCGCAAAACGGAGGAAACGGACCTCCTACGGTCGAATCGGGGGTCCTGTTGATCGGGAGGGGTGTGGTGTACCGCAAAACGGACGAAACGGACCTCCTACGGTCGAAAGGGGGTCCTGTTGGTCGGGAGGGGTGTGGCGTACCACAAAACAGACGAAACGGACCTCCTACGGTCGAAACGGGGGTCCTGTTCATCGGGAGGGGTGTGGCGTACCGCAAAACGGGACTCCACGGGATACTGTTCATCTCCACCGTCGACCTCCTCCAGCCTCCACGGGCTACCGTCGACCTCCTTCAGCCTCCACGGGCTCCTGTTCATCCAGCCTCCACCGCGCGCTTCTCCACCGGCTATTGTTCAACCACCCCTCCACGGGAACCCCTCCATCATCTACTGTTCATCCAGCCCTCCACACCACGCGGTCCTGTTCAACCACCCCTCCACAGGCACCCCTCCACCGTCTACTGTTCATCCAACCCTCCACACCACGGGGTCCTGTTCATCCAGAGGCAACGCCACCGCTCACTGTTCATCCACCCCCCTCCCCCCCGCAACGCTCACTGTTCATCCAATCGATTAGCTTCAGTTAGCAGCAGTAGCGAAGGAATCGCTCCATCGGGTTCAGTTAACAGCCATCGATCGCTCGGGTTCAGTAACGCGTAGCCTGCAGTGCAATCGCTCGGGTTCAGTTAGAGCCCAACGCCTCGCTCGGGTTCAGTTAGAGCCAACGCCTCTCTCTCACACACACACGCATATGTGTACGAGAGAAACGCGCATCACTCGGCCCCCGACCTCCCACCGTAACCGGGAACTCCCCGAAATTTTCCTCCCCCTCGCTTCTACCATGGTTTTTTCCGTCATGGACGACCCAAAGAATGTAATGCAGCTGCGTCTCTGGCCCGCCCAAGACGAAAAGCCCATTTTCTGTCATGAGTTTTTGTCATAGAAGTAGGAGCCCACTACATCTATGATGATACCGGGTTTTGTCACAATTATCGTCATAGAAGTGTCATATGTATGACAGAAAAAAATTTCGTTCGGCCCAAAATGTCACGGATGTGTCTTTTTTTGTAGTGGAACAAGTTATCAAGCACCGAGTGGCATCCCTTGAGTTCCAAGACTATGTCCTCATTTGGTGGGAACAAGTTATCGAGCGCTGAGAGGCAAGAGGTGAACCACCCATCACTACTTGGGCACAAATGAAGGATGTCACGAGAGCATGCTTTGTGCCTACCTACTACAACCGCAACCTCTTCAAGAAACTCCAACTACTCAAGCAAGGAACCAAGAGCGTTGAAGAGTACTACAAGGAGATGGAGATTGCCATGATAAGAGCCAACATCACGGAAGATGATGAGCAAACAATGGCATGTTTCTTGAATGGACTCAACCATCCTATCAAGAAGATCGCCGACTTCCAACCATACTCGAACCTCATCGAGCTAGTACATCAAGCTACCAAAGCGGAACGTCAAGTGCAAGATGATTACAAGCATGCCAAGTTCTCATCCAAGTCATACAGCTTCTCCAACACCCAAGCTTCAATGACTCCAACACCATCTACCAAGCCTTCTACAAGCAACATCGACAAGTCGAGTTCCAAGAAAGCTTCGTCAACTCGAAGTCATCCTCCTACTACAAGCAACTTCAAGCCAGGAGCTTCATCATCATCCACTCCAACCGATGAGACCGTCAAGATGAGTTCCTTCAAATGCTTCACATGTGGAGGCCGAGGCCACAGGTCCTAGAAGTGCACCAACAAGTGGACCATGATCCTCAATGACGATGGAACCTACGACTCGTTGAGTGAAGGAGCAATGGACGCTCTTGTGCAAGTCGCCATGCATCAGCAAGTGAACGATGAAGAGGAACAAGTCTTTTGCGATGAAGATTCAAGTCCCGCTCTTGTTGTCTCCAAGGTCTTGACTCTCCAACATCACCAAGAAGAAGACCAAAGATGCCACATATTCCACACCAAGGCCGACATCAATGGAAGATCCGTCAAGGTCATCATCGATGGAGGGAGTTGTCATAATCTCGCAAGTGAAGAACTTTGCTCCAAGCTCCAATTGCCCAATACGAATCACCCACATCCATACAAAGTGCAATGGCTTAGTGACTCCGACACTATCCAAGTCGAGCATCGAGTACAAGTCTCCTTCAAAATTGGCGCCTACGAAGACACCTTAGAGTGCGACGTCGTTCCAATGACCGTTTGCCACCTTCTCCTTGGACGCCCATGGAAATTTGATAGAGGAGTCATCCACAACGGCTGAACGAACCACTACATCTTCAAGATGAAGGGCAAGGAGTATGTCCTTCGTCCCATGTCTCCAAGCCAAGTTGTCACCGACAAGCAAGCCACCCATCGTGGAGATAATAGTGAGAGAGAGAGCCACCAAAAAGAGAGTGAGCGCCACAAGCCCAAATCGAGCACCTCCACGATGAGCGAAAAGAAGAACTTAGTCCTATTTGCCACCAAAAGTGAGATAAGAGGAGTGTGTGAGAACCCATCTAGTGTCCTACACCACGTCCTTTTGTGCAAGGACAATGAACCACAAACTAACACCTCGCACACTCTTCCTCTAGTGTTGTCTTCTCTTTTGCAGGAATTTCACGATGTTTTCCCCGACGAGCTACCTTCGAGACTACCTCCACTATGAGGCATCGAGCACCGCATCGACCTCATCCCCGAAGCACCTCTTCCGAACAAAGCCCCCTACCGCGTCAACCTCGAAGAATCCAAAGAAATACAAAGGCAAGTAAAGCATCTCATAGACCATGGACATGTGCGTGAAAGTTTGAGCCCTTGTGCCGTCCCGGTCATTCTTGTGCCAAAATGAGATGGTAGCTTTAGCATGTGCTCCGATTGTATACCTATCAATGCTATCACCGTTCGTTATAGGTATCCCACCCACGCCTTGGTGATATGCTTGATGAACTTAGTGGTGCCACTATCTTTTCAAATAAGAGTGGTTACTATCAAATCCACATACAAGAGGGTGATGAATGGAAAACTGCTTTCAAAACCAAGTTTGGGTTATATGAGTGGTTGGTCATGCCTATGGGTCTATCGGAAGCATCGGGTACTTTTATGCGTCTTATGAATCATGTCTTTTGCCCTTACATTGGTGTGTTTGTTGTGGTCTACTTCGATGATATCCTTGTTTTTAGCAAGTCTCTCAAAGAGCATGTGACCCATGTCTGAACCGTTTTGCAAACTCTTTGAAAAGAGCATCTCTATGCTAATACGGAGAAATGCCTTTTTGGCATTGACAAGCTTGTTTTCTTGGGTTTTGTTGTTTCCTCTAAGGGTGTTCATGTTGATGAGTCCAAGATCAATGCTATCAAGACTTGGCCAAAACCAACCAACTTGCTTTAAGTGCGTAGTTTTCTTGGCCTTGCGGGTTTCTATCGTCGCTTTGTGAAAGATTTTAGCACCATTGCTTCGCCTTTGCATGCTTTGAGAAATAAGAATGCGCCTTTTTTGGGGGGGCCATCCCAAGATACCGCTTTCAATGAGCTTAAGAATTTTCTCACTCATGCTCCCGTGCTTGCATTACCCAACTTTGAAAAACCCTTTGAGATTCATTGCGATGATAGTGGTAATGGCATAGGAGGTGCGTTAACGCAAGAGAAGCGCCCCATAGCTTACTTTAGTGAGAAACTCTCCTGCGCGCAACTCAATTACCCCATATATGACAAAGAGATATATGCTTTAGTCCGCGTTTTGCATGAATGGGAACACTATCTTCGCCCTCATGAGTTTATCATTCATACCGATCATGAAACGCTAAAGTATCTTATGGGACAAACCAAGTTGAACAAGCGTCATGCTAAATGGAGTGAATTTACTGAATCTTTTCCTTATGTCATCAAGTACATTAAAGGTAAGGAAAACATTGTGGCGGATGCCCTTTCCTGCATATGCATGCTTGTTACTCAACTTGAATTGGATGTCATTGGCTTTGAGCATATAAAAGACTTGTATGAGCATGATTCTACTTTTGCTACTCCTTATGCCAAGTGTTCGACACACACCTGTTGGGAACACTATTACATCAAAGATGGATATATTATGAGAGCTAACAAGCTTTGCCTCCCCGAGTCTTCTCTTCGCTTGTTGCTTTTGCAGGAATCTCATGGAGGAGGCTTAATGGGACATTTTGGACGAGACAAGACTTTTGCCACGCTCTCGAAGAACTACTTTTGGCCCAAGATGTTTCGCGACGTCAACCGCTTCACCAACCGATGCTCTACATGTCGCAAAGCTAAGTCCAAATCTTAATCCCATGGCCTTTACATGCCTCTCCCAATTCCTTATCAACCATGGGAAGACATTAGCATGGACTTTGTACTTGGATTACCTAGGACTAAAAACGGAAATGATTCAGTATTTGTCGTTGTGGACCGTTTCTCCAAGATGGCACATTTCATTCCTTGCAACAAAATAGACGATGCTTCACATATTGCAAACCTCTTTTGTAGGGACATATTGCGTCTACACGGAGTGCGAAAGACGATCGTCTCGGACCGCGATATCAAGTTCCTAAAGTACTTTTGGAAGACCCTATGCGCCAAGCTTGGAATCAAGCTACTCTTCTCCACGGCTTACCATCCTCAAACCGACGGCCAAACGGAGGGTGACCAACTGCACACTCTCCGCTCTACTTCGAGTACTCATCAAGAAGAGCATCAAGGAGTGGGAGGAGTGTCTACCTATTGCCGAGTTCGCCTACAATCGAGCAAAACACTCAACAACTCGCAAGTCCCCCTTCGAGGTCGTCTACGGATTCAACCCATTATCACCATTGGACATTCTTCCTCTACCACTACAAGAGCGCATCAATTTGGACACAAGTGCACGTGTGAACCATCTCAAGAAGGTGGATGAAGATACAAGGCAAACCATCGAGCGACAAGTACAACGACTTGCGACCAAGCGCAACATCAACAAGCACCCCATGGTATTCAACATTGGAGATCTTGTGTGGCTACACCTACGCAAGGACCATTTCCCCAACGAATGCAAGTCCAAACTTCGACCACGCGCGGATGGACCCTTCAAGGTGCTCGAACGCTACAACAACAACGCCTACAAGATCGACATCCCATGCGACAAGTACTCCGTGAGCGACATCTTCAACATCAAAGATCTCTCTCCCTACCATGGTGATGAGGATTTCGATCCGAGGACGAATCTTCCCCAAGGGAGGGGAGATGATGCGGAGCATCCCACGATCATCCCCATGGACGCACCTCCACCTCCAACGACACCACTTGGACTAATGACAAGAGCCCGAGCCAAGGCTATCGAAGATAAGGTGAAGTCACTCGTCTCCCAACTTCCACTTTCGATGCATGAGACATGGATACTACCTAAGTCTGAGGTGTTGTGCATGATTAGGTATCAAAAGGATCCTCCCGAAGATGCACGTGAAGATGTACAAGCCCCCAAGTTCACGGATGAAGAAAACCAACGGAAGGAGTCAAGGACACGTCCCAGGCCCCGGACATCCGGCCACGACCCCGGACGTCTGGCCCCTGAAGCTTCACCCACCACAGCCGCTCAGCCGCCAGAGACTATAGGCCCCGGACATCCGGCCTCGCCAGCCCGGACATCCGGCCCTTCCCGAGCCCCCCGATATTCGGCCTCTAGCCCGGATATCCGGACCCCTCCGAACCCGAGAGCAACAAACCAGCCGCTGCAGCCCGGACATCCGGCCTCCTCAACCCAGACATCTGGCCATGCGTGAAAGCCCGGACATCCGGCCCGACGCCCAGACGTCCAGCCTCCCCTGTCTGCGCACAGTGAAGGGCCGAGGCCCATGTACCCCTTCTCCCCTAGACTATATATACTCCTCCTCGTCCTAATTTCTAGGGTTAGCAAAGTATTAGCTCATATTTTGTGTGAGAGCTTTGCTCATCCACTTGGATACCTTCTCCTCGGAGATTCGAGCCTCCACCGGAGAAGATCCCCCAAGCGGATTCAAGACCCCTTGAGGGAAGAACTCAAGACCTCCTCGCGGAGAAGACCAGCTACCCTTGTATCGTCCTTAGTTGTCCGTGGATCGTGTATCTTTCCTTATGTACTCGAGGATCTAGCACATGTGTGACTTATTCGTGTTGGTTTAGTGTTTCCTCTCGTGTTTCCCCTTGTGTTTTCCCTCGTATTCCCCCCTCGTGTTCCTCGTGTTCTTTGCGGATCCGCACCTTTCGTGAAAGATCGGGCAATTAGGGTTCTACCCTACATCATAAACCTAACCATAGCATGAAACATATGGATCCAAATCAGCCCCTTACGAAGCAACGCATAAACTAGGGTTTAAGCTTCTGTCACTCTAGCAACCCATCATCTACTTATTACTTCACAATGCCTTCCTCTAGGACCAAACAATGGTGAAGTGTCATGTAGTCGACGTTCACATAACACCACTAGAGGATAGACAACATACATCTCATCAAAATATCGAACGAATACCAAATTCACATGACTACTTATAGCAAGACTTCTCCCATGTCCTCAGGAACAAACATAACTACTCACAAATCATATTCATGTTCATAATCAGAGGGGTATTAATATGCATAAATGATCTAAACATATGATCTTCCACCAAATAAACCAATTAGCATAAACTACAAGGAGTAATCAACACTACTAGGAACCCACAGGTACCAATCTGAGGTTTGGATACAAAGATTGGATACAAGAGATGAACTAGGGTTTGATATGAGATGGTGCTAGTGAAGATGTTGATGGAGATTGACCCCCTCCCGATGAGAGGAACGATGGTGATGACGTTGGTGATGATTCCCCCCTGGAGGGATGTTTTCCCGGCAGAACAGCTCCGCCGGAGCCCTAGATTGGTTCCGCCAAGGTTCCGTCTTGTGGCGTTGGAGTTTCATCCCGAAAGCTTGCTCTCTATTTTTTATCGGACGAAAGACTTCATATAGCAGAAGATGGGCACCGGAGGCCTTCCAGGAGGCCCACGAGACAGGGGGCGCACCCCCCACCCTCGTGGATGGTGGGTAGCCCCCCTCTGGTTCTTTCTTCGCCCAATATTTTTTATATATTCCAAAACGTGCCTCCATGAAGTTTCAGGACTTTTGGAGTTACACAGAATAGGTCTCTAATATTTTCTCCTCTTCTAGTCGAGAATTCCAGCTACCGGCATTCTCCCTCTTCATGACAAAGAAAAATATGTCCAGATGTTTAGAGATAAAGGTGTCGATAAAATAAAATACGGACATGAGGGCATCATGATCATTCTTATAACAACAACAACACACACACACACACTAACACACACACACACATATATATAGGACAACACTATTCTAATCCTCGGATTAGAATAGTTATTTGGATCACGACACGCTATATAGGGCCAAGGAGGTCCTCCCGAACTTGCCCACTATGCACCTCCCGAACGGCCCATTAGAAAATCCACGACCTTCTCTCCCTGCCTCGACCAAAACTGAAAACGCGACCGTGACCGGCCTTCCTCCTACCGCCGCGGCCAGCCTCCTACCCGCCGCTGCCACGCCTCGCCTCCACCCACCATCGCGCCCTGCCTCCACCCGCCGCCGCGCCCTGCCTCCCCCTGCCACCGCCAGTCCCTGCCTCCACCTGCACCTTCAACCTCTGCCCCGACTCCCCCGCAACCTTCCACATTCAGCAGGAGCTCCAGTCGCCGCGCCGCCCCCGCCCCAAGAACCGATAGCCGCGCCACCCCCGCCTAGGGATCTTGCCGCCGCACCGCACCCACCCAGGGATCCATGGTGGGCTGCTGGATCTCGTCCCCTCCTCTCCGTGGAGCCCTGCTGGAGGCCCTCCTCCTCGACAGGATGTCATCCAGCTAGGGCCAGTGGGAGCAAGCCGACGTGGCTCTTCGATGCTCCGGTGAGGTACTCCCAATTATCTCTATTGCTCTGGTGAGGACACCCTCCTCTCCCTACAGTAGCCTCAAACTTTCCCTTGTCACAGAAGAAGTTGGGTAATGTGGTGCTGTTGTTGATTATCTAGGTTGTAGTCCAGAAAAGTTTTGGAAAAAAGTTAAAGTGGTTCTACTTCCTGTAATTTAGAGATATTGATGTTGATGATTATGTAAAAAAATTAACAGAAGTTCAAAGTTTGAATGAAAAGGAAAAAATAGCTCCATTTTAAGAAGAAAACTAAAAAAGCCATTGTCACAGGGCCGACCATGAAGGTCTGGTGTTGAGAAGGTCAGGTGCATGATGCATCTCCGGCCATCCCCTTCCCACCTTGGCCTTAGACCAAAAGATGAACTTCTTAGTTGATGATGTTGACCTTCATCATAATTTTTTTGCTCTGCTGTGCGGTGGAAAATTTAATTTTGTTGTTCTATGAGCAGCAACTTGAGACTCCCAAGCTCTGCAGATGTCTCTTAGATGTGGTGTTCTTCTATGTGCAGCTGATGGGAACTCTCTGCTACTAGAACAATGAAATTAACCACGCAGCTAGATCCCAACCTTTTGCTCACCCCATGCGCGTGAGTACATTTGATCGAAGTTTGCCTTGTTGTTTCTCTGAGACATTTAAGTATAATTGTTTAAAAGGTTCAGTTATGACCACAACTATGGGTTCAGATATACTCAACGACTAGGCTACCACTACCTATAGCAGAACCTTGACTTGTTGCACATGGGCTGCACTTCATGTTCACTTCAAAGATAGGATACCATATGTGCAGTGCCTCATGTGTGTATCAGCTAGCTAATGTTTCTGCAAAAATAGTTTTTGTATATAGCTTGCATGTACAAACATAGATTTAACCCATTTTGGCACTACAAATACATAGTTTTGGTAGTTCTACTTGTACATAGTTCATAAAATTTGTTTGCTTGTCTACTGGTGGCTGTGGTAGATACGATCCTACATGGGAAATTGTGACACACTTTCGCTTGGTGCCGCCACAGGACCAGTGTGCCCTCCCGTCCTCTGCTTTTATGTGTGCGCAGCTATGTGTCTCGCACCATGGCTTGCCCCTGCTGCTGCTGGGAATAGGTAGAAAATTCTGTTAAAGTTTGTTCATGGCTTCAATTCGGGTGTTAGTAGTTCAGTTCAAATTTGTGCATAACTATTGTTTTCGACAGTCAAATTTGTGCTTGGCTTCGGAGACGTTCCATGAAGTCCCACTACATCTATACGTCATGTTCTTCGGAGATGTTCCGTGAAGTTCTACCATTGTTGTGGGACACTGTGGGCTCGTGTGTGCGGGTGCCAGTATGTTGTGCTTGGTTCATGTGTGCCTTGCAAGATGCATGTTTGCCATGCTGGATGCTGGCCAGCTCGCTCTTCATGTGCATCACTGCTGCTCTAACCACACTTGTAAGTAGCTGTTGGTTCTCTCTTCGTGTGTTTATTAAAAAAAGGAAGACGCCAAGTCAATAAAAGAGCATCATGTCCTAGGGCATGCGTGTTGGGTCTGGTGTCTCGTGTGTGTGCGCGCTCACCTTGTGGGAGCTTGTGTTTTGTGCTCCTGTTCCGGTTTGCACGAGGAAGTTTAGCCTTGTCCTTTGAAAAGGTTCAATGTGTATGTATGGGAATGCACATGGGGCACTGTGTTTGCATGAAGGTCACTGAGCACCAGTATGTATATATGTTAACAGTTGGTGTCTAGTGGTTGTTAATTACCACTTTGGCCTGAACATTGCTTCTATGTGTTGTTCTTGACAGAGATCAACATGCTTCTCTGTAAAATATAAATTAGAAATCCTAGTATATGTGTTCTCTTGAAAAAATATATGGATACACACAAAAAATAGTGGACGAGAAATACATAGTTTGTGCCGCACAAAGTTCAAAATGTTTGCTTTCGAAAAAAATATACATCTTTGGGGTGCGAATATAAAGAAGCATTTCAAATATAAATTTCTCCATTACTAAAGATTAAATCGAGAAGTTCATATTAAAAAATAGAGAGGTTTGATGTTATACCAAGGAAGAAATCAAAGTGTAACAAAGAAAAATTGTTAACTCTTGAAGTTCAAATTTAATAAATCGAAGAGTTCAAAGAAAATGTTATGGGTGTTCAAAAAAATTCTCCCATGGATTTTCCCATTATTGAAAAGCGATGACAAAAAAATTAAAATTATATCACAGATAAACTCAAAAAATGTAACAAAAAACATACTTTACACGTTAGAAAAAAATCAAAGGTCATATTAAAATAACAGAGCACTTGAAAAACTCTATAAAATACATATTACCCCTTTTTTCCGTTACAAATGAATAACACCAAGAAGTCCAAATTGTAAAAACCAAGAAGTTCACTTTTTAAAAATAGAATAGTTCAATGTATATGAAGAACCCAGGATTTCCTCGTTACTAAATGATAATCCAACAAATTGAAAAAACTCAGATATTTTCACGTAACCGAGAGAAGTTCAGATTGATAACTACCAGAACTTCACGTACTACACGGTGTGCATTTTGTATTAAAAATAATGAAAAAGAAAAGGCAAAAAACTTTTTGCTAGAAGTTCAAGTGCTCTGTCCGGAGAAGTTCAAAAATTCCTGCGAGAGAGGTTCACCTTGTATTTCCATGTTCGATTTTTTCCGTATAAAAATCGAATACAATTCTTTACTCAAAAATATAAAAAGGTGAAGTTCCAATTGAAATAACAAAGAAGTTCAGAGTTTATTAAAACCTAGGATTTACCTGTTCAAAAAATAAAAAAACACAACGCCATTTTTGCACTTTTAAAAACAACTCATAACCTAAAAATAGTTGCTAGAAGTTCAAGTGCTCGGCAAGGAAAAGTTCAAAAAATTACTGTGAGAGAGGATCACCGTGTATTTAGATGTCCAAAAATACATAAAAAATATGTTGTTTTTTGTGTTTTAAAATAATTCTCTCAAACCAAAGAGAAGTTCAAAGTGATAACAACCGGAAGTTCACGTACTACATGGTGTGTATTTCATATAAAAAACAATAAAGTGAAACGAAGTGAAGTTCAAACAAAGATGCCCCAGAAGTTCAACTACTTCACGCAGTGCAAAAAACAACACGTCAAAAACAGAGTGAGGTTCAAAGAGACATGTCCGAGAAGTTCAACTACTTCACACAGTGCGTTTCCATTCGCAACGAAGGCAGAAATCATGATCTCATCATTTCTCTAATTTACTTCAAAACGACAGGAATATCATTTGTGTAAGTTTCAAGTCCTCGGTCGGAGAAAGTTAAAAAATATATTGTGAGAGAGGTTTGTACAAAAAGAATATCATTTGTGTAACACTGACGAAAATTGATGAGAAAATTACAAATGAAAATACGTCACGGAAGTTCAATGTGAAAACAGCAGGAAGTTCAACTACTACACTGAATGAATTTCAGATGAAAAACTTTTAAAACCATCGTGAGTATGAGAAAATAATCAACAAGGGAAAGTTGCGTGTTTACAGCAGCTTTCCATCGGTATATCACTCGTTGAATTCCGGGGAGTGGATGGAGAACTATGAGTAGTTGATGGAGTTCTGCGAGCAAAAAAAAGCACGTCGAAAACAGACTGAAGTTCAGGTAGAAATGCTGAGAAGTTCAGGTTCTTCACGCGGTGCATTTTCGAAGAATCTATTTCGCGATAGAGACAGAACGAATGATCCCTCCGTTTTTGAAATTACTTGAAAATGGCTAAGAATCAGAGAAAACCATCAACATGAAAAAGTTTTTAATTTTCCGTAGCTTTTCAACGGTATATTATTTTCCCAATTCCGATAAAGTTTGTAGAAAATATGGCAAAAATACGTTTGTTGCCATTTTTGAAACCGACTTAAAACCGTAAAGAATTGGGAGAAACAATACATACCAAAAAGTTTCGCATTTGTTCAAGCTTTCCAACGCCATATCATTTGCTGCATTCGGACGCACGGTTAAAAATTAGCTCGAAAAGACGAACTCGGTAGGACTTGGACCATTTTCTAAATTACTATTAAACCATTCAAAATTAGAAAAAACTTTCCAGATGAAAAAGTAGCGCATTTTCATAAGCTTTCCAACGCCATATCATATGCCTCCATTGGATTAGCCGTTTAGAAATGACATCGAAAAAATGAACTCAGCTTTTCGGTTTACGAAATTTTACGTTTTTTCAAATTACTCTTTAACCATAGGGAATTAGAGAAAACTTTCAACACATGGAAGGAGCGGTTTTGCAGCAGCTTTCTAATGCCATATTATATGCCTCATTCCGATAAACAGTTTAGAAATGCGATCAAAAATACGATTCACGTTTTTTGTGCGAAGAAAAAACGGTTTTCAAGACTGCTCTTAAACCGCTTATATTTTGCCAAAAATTTAAGTTGGGTCATGATATTGGTGTCCATAGCTTTCCAACGGTATATCGCAAGCCCCATTTGGGCAATGTTGGCGGAAGTTCAACCTAGTTCACAGGGAAGTTCAACTTACTACTAGCGGGGCAGGTCAGGTTGTGATCAGAATATTATTCTGATCCCGTGATTTCTTATGCTAAAGTAACAATCTATTCACAATGTCAAGTATGAATCAGAAACTTCATTGAAAACTAACAAACTATAATCTCCGTCATTGAAGTAATTGCAATTTTTCATAACATCGGAAAGAGTCACATAAGAGCTTTTCAGCAAGTCCACATACTTAACTATCATTTAGTCTTTCACAATTGCTAACACTCACGCAATACTTATGGGTATGAAGTTTTAATCGGACATAGAGAAAGATAGGGGCTTATAGTGTTGCCTCCCAACCTTTTACCTCAAGGGTAATGTCAACAATAATAGTTCATGATAACTTACATCCAATTGGATATATATATCAGGATCTTTCCAACACAATGTGCTTGCCAAAGAATAAAATGTAAAAGGGAAAGGTGAAGATCACCATGACTCTTGTATAAGGTATAAGACAAAAGTAAAAGATAGGCCCTTCGTAGAGGGAAGCAGAGGTTGTCATGTGCTTTTATGGTTGAGTGCACAAAATCTTAATGCGAAAGAACGTCACTTTATATTGCCACTTGTGATATGGACCTTTATTATGCATTCTGTCGCTTTTATTTCTTCCACATCACAAGATCGTATAAAGCTTATTTTCTCCACACTAATAAATCATACATATTTAGAGAGCAATTTTTATTGCTTGCAACAATGACAACTTACTTGAAGGATCTTACTCAATCCATAGGTACATATGGTGGACTCTCATGGCAAAATTGGGTTTAAGGATATTTGGAAGCACAAGTAGTATCTCTACTTGGTGCAAAGAGTTTGGCTAGCATGAGAGGGAAAGGCAAGCTCAACATGTTGATCATCCATGACAATATACTTTATTTCGGATATAAGAAAACATAACCCATTACGTTGTCTTCCTTGTCCAACATCAACTTTTTAGCATGCCATATTTTAATGAGTGCTCACAATCATAAAAGATGTCCAAGATAGTATATTTATATGTGAAAACCTCTCTTGCTTCATTACTTCCTATTAATTGCAACGATGACCAAAACTATGTTTGTCCACTCTCAACAACTTTTATTCATCATACTCTTTATATGTGAAGTCATTACGCTCCATAAGATCAATATGATCTCTTTATTTCTTTTTATTCTTACTTTTATTCCCTCAAGATCATAGCAAGATAACCAAGCCCTTGACTCAAAACTAATCTTTATTATATATGGCTCACATACTCGATTACATAGAACGATCATAAAGAAAAACTCAAAACTAAATCGTACTAAGAAAAACTCAAAACTCAAAACCAAAAGGATCGAACTAAGAAAAAAGGTAAAGATAGAAGTGTGTTGGTGATACGATACCGGGGCACTCCCCCAAGCTTGGCAGTTGCCAAGGGTAGTGCCCATACCTGATACTCAGTTCTCCTTTGCTCGTGAAGAAGATGGTGGTGATGATGGCTAGTCGCACATCGAGCATAGGAGATCCTCCAATTTGCGGATAATGCCCTTAAGTGCGGTGATATGCTCCTTCAACAAAAAAATTCATGCATGCGATACTTATTTTGTATGCGAGCTAACTCAATCATCTTGAAAGCTTCAATCTCCGCTGGGGTAAGAAGATTTTAATGAGGTTGGAGGATGTCTTCGTCTTCTGCTGCTGAAGCTTGATCCTCCATGGCCTTCTTGATCCCATCATCCTTGTTGATCTCCCCGGGTTGTTCTCTCTTCAGCTCAGTCTTCATTAACCAAGCATCGTTGCCCTCATTGTTGGAGGAGGGGGGCGACATAATGCCTGGCCTTGACAACTCTGGCAGAAAACAGCTCAAAACAAAAACAGAGGATATTTGCATGGTACGGTGGTCAAAACCTTCAGGAGATTATATAATGAATTTTTACCGACCAAAAGAAGTATCATGCAAGAAAATGGAGTCCGGAGGGCACACGAGGTGCCCACGAGGCAGGGGCGTGCCCAAGGGGTGGGGCGCGCCCTCCACCCTCGTGGATGCCTCGTTCCCTTCTCGAACTGCTTCTTATTTTCCTATTTTCTTAAATATTCCAAAACAGAGAAAAAAATGCTATTAGAACTGTTTTGGAGTCGGTTTACTTACCGTACCACATACCTATTCCTTTTCGGAGTCTGAAATGTTCTGGAAAGTGTCCCTTATGTTTTCCTCCGGGGTTACGGTTTCAATAACATTGGTTTCAGCATTTATGGGAGTACTTGAGATATAATGTTTGATTCTTTGACCGTTCACCACCTTTGGATTTGTGCCTTCACCACCGGAACGATAGACCTCCTCGATAACGTAAGGACCTTCCCATTTAGAGAGAAGTTTTCCTGCAAAAAACCTTAAACGAGAGTTGTATAACAAAACATAATCACCTACATTAAACTCACACTTTTGTATCCTTTTGTCATGCCATCTTTTAACTTTTTCTTTAAACAGTTTGGCATTCTCATAGGCCTGGGTTCTCCATTTCTCAAGTGAGCTAATGTCAAATAGTCTCTTCTCACCAGCAAGTTTGAAATCATAATTGAGCTCTTTAATGGCCCAATATGCCTTATGTTCTAGTTCAAGAGGTAAGTGACATGCTTTACCATAAACCATTTTATACGGTGACATACCCATAGGATTTTTGTATGCAGTTCTATAGGCCCATAATGTATCATCAAGTTTCTTGGACCAATTCTTTCTAGATCTATTAACAGTCTTTTGCAAGATTAATTTAAGCTCTCTATTACTCAATTCTACTTGAACACTAGACTGTGGGTGATGTGGAGATGCAATTCTATGATTAACATCATACTTAGCAAGCATTTTACGAAAAGTGCCATGAATGAAATGTGAACCACCATCAGTCAATAAATATCTAGGGACTCCAAAACTCGGAAAAATAACTTCTTTAAGCATCTTAATAGAGGTGTTATGATCAGCCCTACTAGTTGGAATAGCTTCTACCCACTTAGTAACGTAATCAACAGGAACTAAAATATGTGTATACCCATTAGAGGAAGGAAACGTCCCCATATAATCAAAGCCCCGAACATCAAATGGTTCAATAACAAGTGAATAATTCATAGCCATTTCTTGACGTCTACTAATATTACCAATTCTTTGACATTCATCACAAGACAAGATAAACTTATGGGCATCCTTGAAGAGAGTTGGCCAATAAAAACCAGATTGCAATACCTTATGTGCAGTTCTATCTCCAGCATGGTGTCCTCCATAAGCCTCGGAGTGACACTTGCGTAGGATCTGTTCCTGTTCATGCTCAGGTACACAACGTCTAATAACACCATCTACTCCTTTATAAAGGTGTGAGTCATCCCAGACGTAATGTCTTAAATCATAGAGAAACTTTTTATTTTGCTGGTATGTGAAACTAGGTGGTATAAATTTAGCAACAATGTAATTAGCATAATCAGCATACCATGGAGCAGTATGAGAAGCATTTATGACAGCTAATTGTTCATCAGGAAAACTATCATCAATAGGTAGCGGGTCATCAAGAACATTCTCTAACCTAGACAAGTTGTCTGCAACGGGGTTCTCAGCCCCCTTTCTATCTATAATATGCAAATCAAATTCTTGTAGTAGGAGAACCCATCTAATAAGTCTAGGTTTAGCATCTTTCTTTTCCATAAGATATTTAATAGCAACATGATAAGTGTGAACAGTTACTTTGGAATCAACAATATAAGGTCTAAACTTATCACAAGCAAATACAACTGCTAAAATTCCTTTTCAGTAGTAGCATAATTTCTCTGGGCATTGTCTAGAGTTTTACTAGCATATTGGATAACATTTAATTTTTTATCAACTCTTTGTCCTAAAACAGCACCTACGGTATAATCACTAGCATCGCACATAATTTCAAAGAGTAAATTCCAATCATGAGGCTGAACAATAGGTGCAGAAATCAAAGTTGTCTTAAGTATTTCAAATGCTTCTACACAATCATCATCCAAGGAAAAAGGAACATCTTTCTGTATGAGATTAGTGAGAGGCCTGGAATTTTTTTAGAAGTCTTTAATGAACCTCCAATAAAAACCGGCATGACCAAGGAAACTTCTTATACCTTTAATGTCCTTAGGACACGACATCTTCTCAACAACATCAACTTTAGCTTTGTCAACTTCAATACCTCTTTCAGAAATTTTATGCCCCAAGACAATACCTTCATTAACCATAAAGTGGCACTTCTCCCAATTCAAGACAAGATTAGTTTCTTCACATCTCTGCAAAACTCGATCAAGGTTGCTTAAGCAATCATCAAAAGAAGTTCCATATACGGAAAAAATCATTCATGAATACCTCAACAATATTTTCACAGAAGTCAGAGAATATAGTAGTCATACATCTTTGAAAGGTAGCAGGTGCATTACATAAACCAAAAGGCATACGTCTATAAGCAAAGGTACCAAAAGGGCAAGTAAAAGTGGTCTTTTCTTGATCCTCTTTTGACACAGGTATTTGAGAGAAACCAGAATAACCATCTAGAAAGCAAAAATGTGTATGTTTGGATAATCTTTCTAGCATTTGATCAATAAAAGGTAAATGGTAATGATCCTTTTTAGTAGCTTTATTTATTTTGCGGAAACCAATTACCATTCTATAACCTGTAACAATTCTTTGTGGGATCAATTCATCTTTATCATTAGGAACAACAGTAATAACTCCCTTCTTAGGGACACAATGGACATGACTTACCCACTGACTATCAGCAACATGATAAATTATACCTGCCTCCAGAAGCTTTAGTATTTCTTTTCTTACCACTTCTTTCATCTTAGGATTTTACCATCGTTGGTGATCAACAACCGGTTTAGCGTCTTTCTCCAATTTTATTTTGCGCTGGCATAGAGTGGGACCAATGCCCTTAAGATCATCAAGAGTATATCCAATAGCAGCATGGTGCTTCTTCAGAGTTTTCAATAATCTCTCTTCTTCTTGCTCTGAAAGGTTAGCACTAATAATAATAGGATATATCTTCTTTTCATCAAGATAAGCATATTTAAGAATATCAGGTAATGGTTTAAGCTCAAACATGGGATCGCCCTTGGGTGGAGGAGGATCCCCTAAGATTTCAATGGGAAATTTCAAAATAGGTCCCTGTTTAAAGAATACTTCATCTATTTCCCTTCTTTCATTCATAGACATATCATTTTCATGGTCTAGCAAATATTGTTCTAAAGGATCATTAGGAGGCACGGCAATAGAAGCAAGACCAATAATTTCATCTTTACAAGGAAATTCTTTATCATGGGGTTGTCTACGAAATTTAGCAAAGTTAAATTCATGAGACATATCTCCTAAACCAACAGAAACAATATCCTTTTGCAGTCTATCTTAGCATCAACAGTATTCAAGAAGGGTTTATCAAATATAATGGAACAAAAGTCATCTTGTGGGGAACCAAGAACAAAAAAATCAGCAAGATATTTAACTTTCCCACACAAGACTTCAACATCTCTAAGAATCCCAACAGGTGAAATAGTATCTCTATTGGCAAGCTTAATTGTAACATCTATCTCTTCTATCTCAGCAGGTGCAATATCACGCATAATTGCTTTGTATAAGGAATGAGGTATTGCACTTGCACTAGCACCCATATCACATAAGCCATGATAGCAATGATCTCCTATTTTAACAGAAATAACATGCATGCCTACAACAGGTCTATGTTTATTTTTAGTATCGGGTCTAGCAATTCTAGCAGCTTCACCACCGAAGTAAATAACATGCCCATCAATATTATCGGACAAGAGATCTTTAACCATAGCAACACTAGTTCAACTTTATTTTCTCAGGAGGTGTAGGTGTTTTAGCATTAGTCTTACGAACCACAGTTGAAGCTTTAGCATGATCCTTTATTCTAACAGGGAAAGGTGGTTTCTCAATATGAGCGGTAGGAACAATAGGATCAACATTATAAGTGATAATATTTTTATTCAACTTTAATAGGTTCAACTACTTTTACTTCAATGGGAGGATTATATTTAAACCACTTCTCCTCAGGGAGATCAACAAGAGTAGCAAAGGATTCGCAGAAAGAAGCTACTATCTCAGAGTCAAGTCCATATTTAGTGCTAAATTCACGGAAAACATCGGTATCCATAAAAGATTTAACACAATCAAACTTAGGGGTTATACCTGACTCCTTAACTTCGTCGAGATCCTAATCTTCAGAGTTGCGTTTAATTCTCTCCAATAAATCCCATTTGAATTTAATAGTCTTCATCATAAAAGAACCAGTACAAGAAGTATCGAGCATGGAGCGATTATTGAGAGAAAGCCGAGCATAAAAATTTTGAATAATAATTTCTCTTGAGAGCTCATGATTGGGGAATGAGTATAACATTGACTTAAGCCTCCCCCTGCTTGAGCGATGCTTTCTCCTTCGCGAGGCCAAAAATTATATATATAATTACGATCACAATGAGCAAGATGCATAGGATAAAACTTCTGATGAAATTCCAGTTTCAATCGGTTGTAGTTCCATGATCCCATATCATCACATAGCCTAAACCATGTCAATACATTCCCTTCAAAGATAAAGGGAAGGCCTTCTTCTTGATAACATCCTCGGGCATACCTGCAAGCTTAAATAATCCACAAACTTCATACACATAGATTAGGTGCAAATCGGGATGCAATGCTCCATCTCCTGTAAAAGGATTAGCTAGCAGTTTCTCTATCATACCCGAAGGAATTTCAAAATAAACATTTTCGGTAGGTTTAGTAGGTTGAGGAGCAACTCTTTGCTCTACTAGTCGGGGTGAAGATACCCCGAACAAGCCCCTCAAAGGATTATGTTCCATAGTAACAAGTGACAGTAAATTTCAGCACACTATATAAATTTTTCCTTACCAAAGGCGCTTCACTCCCCGGCAACAACTCCAGAAAAGTGTCTTGATGACCCACAAGTATAGGGGATCTATCGTAGTCCTTTCTATAAGTAAGAGTGTCGAACCCAACGAGGAGCACAAGGAAATGATAAGCAGTTTTCAGTAAGGTATTCTCTGCAAGCACTAAAATTAGCGGTAACAGATAGTTTTATGATAAGGTAATTTATAACGGGTAACAAGTAATAAAAGTAAATAAGGTGCAGCAAGATGGCCCAATCCTTTTTGTAGCAAAGGACGAGCCTGGACAAACTCTTATATAAAGGAAAACGCTCCTGAGGACACATGGGAATATCGTCAAGCTAGTTTTCATCACGCTCATATGACTCGCATTCGTTACTTTGATAATTTGATATGTTTGTGGACCGGTGCTTGGGTAGTGCCCTTCCTTGGACAAGCATCCCACTTATGATTAACCCCTATTCCAAGCATCCGAAACTACAAAAGAAGTATTAAGGTAAACCTAACCATAGCATGAAACATATGGATCCAAATCAGCCCCTTACGAAGCAACGCATAAACTAGGGTTTAAGCTTCTATCACTCTAGCAACCCATCATCTACTTATTACCTCCCAATGCCTTCCTCTAGGCCCAAACAATGGTGAAGTGTCATGTAGTCGACGTTCACATAACACCACTAGAGGAAAGACAACATACATCTCATCAAAATGTCGAACGAATACCAAATTCACATGACTACTTATAGCAAGACTTCTCCCATGTCCTTAGGAACAAACGTAACTACTCACAAATCATATTCATGTTCATAATAAGTGGGGTGTTAATATGCATAAAGGATCTGAACATATGATATTGCACCAAATAAACCAACTAGCATCAACTACAAGGAGTAATCAACACTACTAGCAACCCACAGGTGCCAATCTCAGGTTTGGAGACAAAGAATGGATACAAGAGATGAACTAGGGTTTGAGATGAGATGGTGCTGGTGAAGAGGTTGATGGAGATTGACCCCCTCCCGATGAGAGGATCGATGGTGATGATTTCCCCCCTCCCAGAGGGATGTTTCCCCGGCAGAACAGCTCCACCGGAGCCCTAGATTGGTTCCGCCAAGGTTCCGCCTCGTGGCAGTAGAGTTTCATCCCGAAAGCTTGCTCTCTATTTTTTTCTTGGACGAAAGACTTCATATAGCAGAAGATGGGCATCGGAGGCCTGCCAGGAGGCCCAAGAGGCAGGGGGGGCGCGCCCCCCACCCTCGTGGATGGCGGATGGCCCCCCTATGGTTCTTTCTTTGCCCAATATTTTTATATATTCCAAAACATGCCTCCGTGAAGTTTTAGGACTTTTGGAGTTACGCAGAATAGGTCTCTAATATTTGCTCCTCTTCTAGCCCAGAATTCCAGCTGTCGGCATTCTCCCTCTTCATGTAAACCTTGTAAAATAAGACAGAAAAGGCATAAGTATTGTGACATAATGTGTAATAACAGCCCATAATGCAATAAATATTGATATAAAAGCATGATGCAAAATGGACGTATCAATGATCTCTCACTAAATTTCAAGGTATTAGTGTTCTCCCTGAGTATGCACCATTGCTACAGTTCGTCGTGCCGAGATACGACATGATGATCGGGTGTGATAAGCTCTACGTTCACATACAACGGGTGCAAGCCAGTTTTGCACACGCAGAATGCTCGGGTTAAACTTGACGAGCCTAGCATATGCAGATATGGCCTCGGAACACTGAGACCGAAAGGTCGAGCGTGAATCATATAGTAGATATGATCAACATAGTGATGTTCACCATTGAAAACTGCTCCATCTCACGTGATGATCTGCTACCTCTTGAGCATGCGTTGGTTTTCCCTTCAAGAGGAAAGGGTGATGCAGCAAAGCAGTGTAAGTATTTCCCTCAGTTTTTGAGAACCAAGGTATCAATCGAGTAGGAGACCACGCGCGAGTCACCTCGTACCTACACAAACAAATAAGAACCTCGCAACCAATGCGATAAAGGGGTTGTCAATCCCTTCACGGCCACTTGCAAGAGTGAGATCTGCTAGAGATGATAATAATAAGATAAATATTTTTGGTATTTTTATGATATAAATTGAAAGTAAAGATTGCAAAATGAAATATATTGGAAACTTGTATGATGGAAAATAGACCCCGGGGCCATAGGTTTCACTAGTGGCTTCTCTCAAGATAGCATAAGTATTATGGTGGGTGAACAAATCACTGTCGAGCAATTGATAGAATTGAGCATAGTTATGAGAATATCTAGGTATGATCATGTATATAGGCATCACGTCTGTGACAAGTAGACCGACTCCTGCCTGCATCTACTACTATTACTCCACACATCGACCGCTATCCAGCATGCATCTAGAGTATTAAGTTCATAAGAACGGAGTAACGCTTTAAGCAAGATGACATGATGTAGAGGGATAAATTCATGCAATATGATAAAAAAACCATCTTGTTATCCTCGATGGCAACAATACAATATGTGCCTTGCTGCCCCTACTGTCACTGGGAAAGGACACCGCAAGATTGAACCCAAAGCTAAGCACTTCTCCCATTGCAAGAAAGATCAATCTAGTAGGCAAAACCAAACTGATAATTCGAAGAGACTTGCAAAGATAACCAATCATACATAAAAGAATTCAGAGAAGCTTCAAATATTGTTCATAGATAATCTTGATCATTGATACGTCTCCAACGTATCTATAATTTTTTATTGTTCCATGCTATATTATATTCTGTTTTGGACATTATTGGGCTTTATTATTCACTGTTATATTATTTTGGGGACTAACCTATTAACCGGAGGCCCAGCCCAGAATTGTTGTTTTTTGCCTATTTTAGGGTTTCGAAGAAAAAGATTATCAAACGGAGTCCAAACGGAATGAAACCTTCGGGAACGTGATTTTCGGAACGAACATGATCCAGGAGACTTGGACCCTAAGTCAAGCAACCAACAGGGAAGCCACGAGGTAGGGGGCGCGCCTACCCCCTGGGCGCGCCCTCCACCCTCGTGGGCCCCCTGTTGCTCCACCGACGTACTCCTTCCTCCTATATATACCTACGTACCCCCAAACGATCAAATACGGAACCAAAACCCTAATTCCACCGCCATAATCTTCTGTATCCACGAGATCCCATCTTGGGGCCTGTTCCGGAGCTCCGCCGGAGGGGGCATCAATCACGCAGGGCTTCTACATCAGCACCATAGCCCTTTCGATGAAGTGTGAGTCGTTTACCTCGGACCTTCGGGTCCATAGTTATTAGCTAGATGGCTTCTTCTCTCTTTTTGGATCTCAATACAAAGTTCTCCCCCTCTCTTGTGGAGATCTATTCGATGTAATCTTCTTTTGCGGTGTGTTTGTTGAGACCAATGAATTGTGGGTTTATGATCAAGTTTATCTATGAACAATATTTGAATCTTCTCTGAATTCTTTTATGTATGATTGGTTATCTTTGCAAGTCTCTTTGAATTATCAGTTTGGTTTGGCCTACTACATTGATCTTTCTTGCAATGGGAGAAGTGCTTAGCTTTGGGTTCAATCTTGCGGTGTACTTTCCCAGTGACAGTAGGGCCAGTAAGGCACGTATTGTATTGTTGCCATCGAGGATAACAAGATGGTTTTTTTATCATATTGCATGAATTTATCCCTCTACATCATGTCATCTTGTTTAAAGCGTTATTCTGTTCTTATGAACTTAATACTCTAGATGCATGCTGGATAGCGGTCGATGTGTGGAGTAATAGTAGTAGATGCAGGCAGAAGTCGGTCTACTTGTCTTGGACGTGATGCCTATATACATGATCATACCTAGATATTCTCATAACTATGCTCAATTCTGTCAATTGCTCAACAGTAATTTGTTCACCGACCGTAAAATACTTATGCTCTTGAGAGAAGCCACCAGTGAAACCTATGGCCCCCGGGTCTATCTTCCATCATATTAATCTTCCAACACTTAGTTATTTTCATTGCCTTTTATTTTACTTTGCATCTTTATCATAAAAATACCAAAAATATTATCTTATCATATCTATCAGATCTCACTCTCGTAAGTGACCGCGTAGGGATTGACAACCCCTTATCGCGTTGGTTGCGAGGATTTATTTGTTTTGTGTAGGTGCGAGGGACTCGCGCGTAGCCTCCTACTGGATTAATACCTTGGTTCTCAAAAACTGAGGGAAATACTTACGCTACTTTGCTGCATCACCCTTTCCTCTTCAAGGGAAAACCAACGCACGTGCTCAAGAGGTAGCAAGAGGGATTTCTGGTGCCATTGCCGGGAAGGTTCGTGCCAATTCAAGTCAATACTCGACTCCCGACAACGAGCCATTTCTTGCGCCGTTGCCGGGTAGATCTACACAAAAGTCAACATACCTGTCGTGGTTCTAACTCTGACAGTGATGTAGGGGGGTGAATATGGAGAGGCTAGATCTTAGCTATTGGGAAGTTGTTACACGCGAGGTTTACGAGTTCAGGCCCTTCTCAGAGGAAGTAATAGCCCTACGTCTCAGAGCCCGGAGGCGGTCGACTGGATTATGCGTGTATGGATACAGGGGTGCAAACCCTTCATACTGAGGGGGGGTGGCTTATATAGAGTTCGCCGGCCCTCTCCTGCCCTCAGTAATGCAGGGTTTAAGGTACATTTAAGGTTGGGCGTTACTGGTAACGCCCCTAGTAAAGTGCTATAATGACCATAAAGACTACTTAATACTCGACCGTTTGCCTGCGGAGTGACTTCGGTCGAGTGGCTAGCTTCATGGTCGAGTGATAGCTTCTTGGTCGAGTGTCTTGAACCCGTTGAGTGGGATACCTTCGAGTAGAGGAAAAGGTGACTTCTCCTAGGGGTGTCCTAGGGTAAGACTCTTTGGTCAGGTCCGTGTCCCTACCCTAGGTACATGTCTTCATCATTAGCCCCCGAATGGATCGAGGTTAGAGTGGGGAAAAGTTGGAGATCTTTCCGACTGGTTGTTCGGGCTACATGAGCGCCTTGTTTTGGGTCAATCGTCACGGATGACGTTGCCAACCTTTTTCAGTCGCCTTGATCCATTCCAGGCCTTTCGTCGAGTGAATTTCTTTGTTTGTGACATACCGAGCGCCGGCGCGATCGGGGTCTTCTGTTTTGACAAGCCGTTTTGGTGGCCCGTGGATGTCGCGGGATTTGGATTTTGGGAAGCGCGCGGGACGGGAGCGGCCGCAGTAATCGGAAGCGATAAAGCGGAAGCTCCTCGATCCCCGCGTCGCCTTTTTCACCACGTACTGTGTGCGCGTCTGATGCGGGATTTGACTGGATAGCCTGGGCCTACCAGTCAGCCACTCGGAAGCGGTCCCTTATAAATTGCCGGCTCGGGGTTTCCAAGCAGTGCGCTCTCTTCTCCTCCTTTCTTCCGCCTCTCTCCCTTCGCAAGTCCTTCCGCCACCTCCGTTCCCACCCCAGCGCAGCAGGCCCGTGCGAGACTTCGCCGGCGACGATGACGAAGAGCAAGACCTCTGCTCTGGAGCGCTCGAAGAAGGCGGCGACAGCGGGGAAAGGGAAGAGGTCAGCTCGGGGCGGATCTTCCTCTAGGACCGCTCTGCCCAAAGGTTGGATCCAGGGCGACTGGATGCCGTCGGTGCTCCGGTAAGAGGATCTCGACGACATGGTCGAGGGGGGAGTCATTCCCCACGAAGCTGCGCGTCTTCCGGGGGGAGAGATCGAACCTCAACCCGGCGACGGTGAGTGCGTGCTCCTAGCCACCCACATCGACCGAGGGTTTTCTCTGCCGCCCCATCCTTTCTTCCGGAGTTTCCTGAATTTCTTCGGAGCGCAGCTCCACCACTTCACTCCCAACTCCATTGTCTACCTTGCTGCTTTCATCTCGATGTGTGAGGCTTTCTTGGGTTGTCGACCCCATTGGGGACTCTTCAAACACATCTTTACCTGCCGTTCTCAATCGGTCAAGAAGGCTAAGTCGAGTGACGAGAGGATGCAGGTGATCCAGCTGTGCGGGGGCCTCGCGATCCAGACGAGGGGGAAGAGTTGTTTTCCGTCTATCACCTTCCCGGAGTCGGTCCGTGGCTGGCAGTCGACCTGGTTCTACTGCAAGGACGAGGCGACCCCCGGACAGTCGATTGGTCTTCCTCCTTTTTCCCTTGACCGAGCCGAGAAGCCTGCCTCTCTGAAAGTCGCGCCGGAGGAAAAGGCCCAAGTCAAGGTGCTGGCAGGTCGAGTGGTTGAGCTTGTCCGCGAGGGCGTGACTGGTATGGACCTGCTGGAGGTCTTTCTTCAAAGGCGCATCCAACCGCTCTAGGCCCGCGACCACCCGATGTGGCTGTATTCGGGTCTTGACGACACCACTCGGGTCCACCCGGAGGAGGTCACCGACGAGATGGTGGAGGGGTGGCTATCGAGCATCACGGGGAACAAAGACAGCCCTCGAGGAGCCAGGAGGGTAACCCCCACTCGACAACTCGTATGAGGTGGACCAGGTATGTCTTTGTGCTCCCGACTGATATCTTGTCTTCTGTATTGGTCTTTTTTGAATAAGTCGATTGACTTTCATCTTGTCTATTGTTTTTCAGGCGACCACCGAGATGTACTCGACGCCCAACGGGGCACAGGGGTCGACTGAGGAAGGGGAGGCGAGCGGAGGCGAGAGCGGGGACGACCAAGGCGAGTGGGAGTCCGATGGTGAGGGAGAGGGAGGCGACGACATCTTCTCCAGCGAAGGGGAGGAGGAGGAGGTTGAACCCCCCCGTCCGGAGGGGTGATCCAAGCTCAGCCACGATCCAGCGCGGGAACGTGGCAAGGAGACTGCTCCTGTTGGGCAGTCGTCGAAACGCCCTCGGACTTCTTCTCCTCCGCCGACTGGGAGGGCTCCCAAGCATCCACGAGCGACGCCATCCAAGCTGCCCAAGGCTCTGCCCAAGATGAAGATAGTTGTTCCTACCATTTCCGGGTAATAATAAGACTTTCTTTCCTTTGTCGGCCGTGGACGGATCCTTGGTCGATTCACTGAGCCAACTGATTGACTTTCGAGATTTGCAGCGGTGCTACTTCTGAGGTCTCCGCCAGGAACGACGACCAAGAGATGGAGGACGCTGTTACCTCCAACCCTGGTACAATTGCTGATGTCCTGCCTTTGAGTCGACTGAACCTTTCTCGCGACTCTGGTCGATTGAATGTTTTCCTTGTAGCTCCTCCTCATGTTATCGACCTCCCGGACGATGAAGACAACGAACCGTTGAGAGTGAGGAGGCACAAGAGGGCGTCGACTGACAAGACCCCCCACCAATCTGCTCCAGCGTCCGAGGCCGAGGCTCAGGATGGTGGTGACGCCACTCGGGCTTCAGTGACCTTCGCCGTTCCTCTGGCGAGTGCGCGGCCCTCGTCGTCGACTGCGGATCCGTCTTCGCTTTTTGCCACATACCCCGTCCCTGAGGACCAAGCGGCTGCTGCAAAGGAGGCTATACGCCCGGCGGGGATCATGATGGAGCAAGTGAAGATGGCTCGGGAGGCCAGCCAAGCAGCCTATGACGCGAGTTCGGCTCTTCAGAGCAACGTCCAGGTCAGTCGACTCAACACTTGGTCTGTTATGATATGCTGTTTAGAGAGTCTCTTTTCCGAAGATCTTTGTATCTGTACACCCACTGGGTGTGTCTGTCAATCCTTGTACAAGTGGGGGCACGCTAAGTGCACCCACTGGGTGTAGTCCCTGAGACTACGGTGGACTGCTGGCAGTCGACTGTAGTCTTTACATTGTGTTGCTGTAGCTGTATTTCTTCACTTGGTTTGGTCGGGCCAGGTCGACTTTTTCTCTCTTTTTTTTAAACCAGTGGGGGCACGCTGAGTGCACCCACTGGGTGTAGTCCCCGAGACTACTGTCGAATGTTTTTGATTCGGCTGTGGTCTTAGAAACGTCATCATTGCCTCTGAGTTACTCGGAAGCAACTTATCTTGGACGTCTGTCGACTGATTTTTCTTTTTGCAGAAATCTTGCGAACTTGTAGCTCGCTATACTGAGTTGGAGAATCAGCAGATCCAGCTCAACCTTAACTTGCAGCTTGCTCAGGAGAATTTGAAGAAGGCGCAAGAAGAGGCAAAAGGTATGGCTGGTGAGGTTCTCCATTCTTAACAGGTGGCTTTTCTTTCCTGTCCATTCTTGATGTTGGTTCCACTCGACGCGCCGCAGATAAACTAGAGGAGGCTCTGAAGAAGAAGGATCAAGACCTTGCAGAAGCGCTCAAGGAGGCCTCGAGCAAAACGAAGCTCGCAGAAGAGAAGCTGGCTTCGGTCGGGACTCTTGAAGAGGAGAACTCCAGACTGAAAGCTGCTCTTGAGACAGCTAATCGAGATGCCAGTCGACTGAAGAAGGAGAAGATGGCTCTGCACGACAAGGCGGGCGAGCTGGCGGGGAAAGTGAAAGATCTGGAGGCTTATCTCGGAGGGCTCGCCAAGAAGCTGTTCGTCATGCTCGAAGGTAATTATTCCAACCTGACTGTCTTGTAGTTGCCGAGCCCGCGTACGGCCACTGTCTTATTCTTGAATCGTGTTCGCAGAATTCTGCCAGAACTTCGAAGAGGAAACCGGTCGAGTGGAGCCAGGCTTGGATCCCGCCAATTCTCTCGTGAAGGACGAGGCTGCCATGAACATGCTCCGACTGGAGTCTCGTGTTACCAGCATCGTTGATTATCTGGCTCGGCTGAAAGTTGCAATGTCGTGGATCGACACATCACTCTGGCCTGGGACGACGCTTCAGAACGACCTCGAGTCTCTGATGGCTCGACTTAACGAAGTCCCAGGTCGAGTGGCGGAATGGAAGAAATCTTCTGCTAGATGCGGTGCTGATGTCGCTCTGTCTCTGGTCCGCGTCCATTGCAAGGAGGCGCGAGAAGAAAAGCTGGCGGCCATCCAAGTTGCAAATACCAGGAAGCACAGCTTTCAAGACTTCATGGAGACCTTCATCGCCGCTGCCACCCGTATTGCTGACGGGATCGACTTGGATGAGTTCGTCGCCCCTTCCAGTCCTCCTCCTGAGGAGTAAAAAACTTTAAATTTACCTCGGAATGCCGAGTGGATTTGTAACCGTTAAACTCTGCCTTAAATTTGCCTCGGGATGCCGAGTGGACTTGTAACAGTTAAACTTTGGCGAGCCTCGGGCTCGAGTACTTTGAGGTCTGGGACCTTTTAGGCTTTATCCGAAATCGATTTCTCGTTGGGCATCTTCATGGTTTGATTCGTCGAGTGGAGCTTGATCTTCACTCGGAATGACCTTGTATTTGCGGCGCAATTCCGAAGTGGGAGTTAGTAGTCGACTCGCGGATTGGGTCGAATATTGAACTTAGGTGAGCACTGGGCTGCAGCTAAGCCCCCGAGTGGGAGGTTTGCTCTCCACTTGGTAGGATTTTTAAACACTTAGGCGAGTGCCGGACTGCAGCTAAGTCTCCCGAGTGGGAGGATCGCTCTCCACTCGGTAGGATTTTTTCAAACTTAGGCGAGTGCCGGACTGCAGCTAAGTCTCTAAGTGAGAGAACTTAGGCGAGTGCTGGACTGCAGCTAAGCCCCCGAGTGGGAGGTTTGCTCTCCACTCGGTAGGATTTTTAAACACTTATGCGAGCACTGGGCTACAGCTAAGCCCCCGAGTGGGAGGTTTGCTCTTCACTCGGTAGGATTTTTTCAAACTTAGGCGAGTGCCGGACTGCGGCTAAGTCTCTAAGTGAGAACTTAGGCGAGTGCTGGACTGCAGCTAAGCCCCCGGGTGGGAGGTTTGCTCTCCACTCGGTAGGATTTTTTCAAACTTAGGCGAGTGCCGGACTGCAGCTAAGTCTCTAAGTGAGAGAACTTAGGCGAGTGCTGGACTGCAGCTAAGCCCCCGAGTGGGAGGATCACTCTCCACTCGGTAGGATTTTTTAAACACTTAGGCGAGCACTGGGCTGCAGCTAAGCCCCCGGGTGGGAGGTTTGTTCTTCACTCGGTAGGACTTTTTCAAACTTAGGCGAGTGCCGGACTGCAGCTAAGTCTCTAAGTGAGAGAACATAGGCGAGTGCTGGACTGCAGCTAAGCCCCCGAGTCGGAGGATCGCTCTCCACTCGGTAGGATTTTTTAACCACTTAGGCGAGCACTGGGCTGCAGCTAAGCCCCCGGGTGGGAGGTTTGCTCTCCACTCGGTAGGATTTTTTCAAACTTAGGCGAAACGGATTCGCAGCTAAGTCACCCACTGGGGGATTTCGTATGTAAACAAAAGTAACAACAATTAATGGAACACTCTTGCCTTTGATAAAAACGAACTGCAGGAACTTTTCTTATTACATCTCGTCCAAGGGAGAGCTCAAGTGTAAAAGGGGCGGAGTAGTTCTGCATTCCAAGCTCGTGGCTCGTCGATCTGGCGATCAACATTGTAGAGGTGATACGCTCCATTGTGGAGGACTCTGGTGATGATGAAGGGGCCTTCCCAAGTAGGAGCAAGCTTGTGTGGTTTCTGTTGATCCACCCGGAGGACCAAATCTCCTTCTTGGAAGGCTTGACTCTTCACATTCCGGGCGTGGATCGACGCAAGTCTTGCTGATAAATGGTCGATTTCATCATGGCCATCTCCCTCTCTTCTTCTAGGAGGTCGACTGCGTCTTGCCGGGCCTGTTCTTCTTCATCTTCGGTGTAAAGCTTGACTCGGGGCGCGTTGTGAAGAAGATCACTTGGCAGAACCGCTTCGGCTCCGTAAACCAGAAAGAATGGGGTTCTTCCAGTCGACCGGTTAGGGGTGGTCCTCAATCCCCACAGAACTGACGGAAGCTCGTCGACCCAAGCACCTGCCGCGTGCTTGAGATCACGCATCAGTCGAGGCTTTAGTCCTTTGAGAATCAGACCATTTGCTCTTTCGTCTTGTCCATTCGACTGGGGATGGGCGACCGATGCGTAGTCGACTCGAGTGCGTTGAGAGGCGCAAAAAGCTCTGAACTTGTCCGAATCGAAGTTTGACCCATTGTCAGTGATGATGCTATGCAGGACTCCATATCTGAATGTTAGCCCTCTGACGAAACTGATAGCAGTGCAAGCATCAAGATTCTTGATAGGCTTAGCTTCAATCCATTTGGTAAACTTGTCGACTGCCACAAGCACATGAGTGAAACCACTTCTGCCTGTTCTCAGCGGACCAACCATGTCTAGTCCCCAAATAGCAAAGGGCCAGACGAGTGGAATGGTCTTCAGGGCCGATGCAGGCTTGTGTGACATGTTGGAGTAGAACTGGCACCCTCCACACTTGTCGACTATCTCTTTTGCCATCTCATTTGCTCTAGGCCAGTAGAATCTCGCTCGGTATGCTTTAGCCACAATGGTCCGAGAGGACGCATGGTGGCCATAGGTCCCCGAGTGGATATCATCAAGGATCATCCGACCTTCTTCTGGTGTTATGCACTTCTGACCGATTCCAGTCGCGCTTTCTCTATACAACTGCCCCTTTATGACTGTGAAGGCCTTGGATCGGCGGACGATCTGTCGAGCCTCTTCCTCATCCTCTGGGAGCCCTTTCCTTAGGATATACGCGATGTACGGTATCGTCCAGTCGGGAGTGATTGCCAAGACTTCCATGATCAGGTCGACCACAGCAGGAACTTCGACTTCAGTTAGATCTGTGGCACTTTTCGGTTGTGGGGCTTCTTCTGTGAAAGGATCCTCCTGGACTGACGGTGAGCGGATGTGCTCCAAAAACACATTGCTGGGAATGGCTTCTCTCTTGGAGCCTATCTTTGCTAGATCATCAGCTGCTTGATTTTTGAGTCGGGGGATGTGATGAAGCTCTAACCCCTCAAATTTCTTTTCTAGCTTTCTCACTGCATTGCAATAACCAGTCATAGCCGGACTTCTGACGTCCCACTCCTTCATCACCTGATTAACCACCAAATCTGAGTCGCCATAGACCATGAGGCGACGGACGCCGAGTGAAATGGCCATGCGCAACCCATACAGAAGTGCTTCATACTCTGCTTCATTGTTGGAGGAATCAAAGTGAATCTGGAGAACGTATCTGAGCTTATCTCCTCGGGGGGAGACTAGAACTACCCCAGCACCGGAACCATTCAGCATCTTAGATCCATCGAAGAACATGGTCCAGTGCTCTGAGTGAACTTGAGTCGGAAGCTGCTGTTCAATCCACTCGGCGATGAAATCTGCGATTGCTTGGGACTTAATAGCCTTCTTTGCTTCAAACTTGATATCTAAGGGAAGGAGTTCAATCGCCCACTTGGCCACTCGACCAGTTTCATCTCTGTTATGCAGAATCTCTGACAGTGGGGCATCGCTGACGACTGTAATGGAGTGGTCAGAGAAGTAATGTGCAACCTTCTTCGTGGTCATGTAAATCCCATATACAAGCTTCTGGTAGTGAGGGTATCTTTGTTTTGAAGGGGTCAAAACTTCAGACAGATAATAGACTGGGCGCTAAACTCTGAAGGCCTTTCCTTCTTCTTCCCGCTTGACCGTGAGTACTGTACTGACAACTTGTCCCGTGGCCGCAATGTACAACAGCAGAGGCTCTTTGCTGATTGGGGCAGCAAGCACTAGCTGGGTGGAGAGCAGAGCTTTGAGTTCTGCAAACGCTGCTTCAGCTTCTGGAGTCCACTCGAACTTGTCAGACTTCTTCATCAGTCGGTAAAGAGGCAACGCTATCTTACCGAGTCGAGAAATGAATCGACTTAGAGCGGCCAAGCAACCTGTGAGCTTCTGGACATCGTGTATACGCACGGGGCGCTTCATCCGGAGTATGGTGCCAACTTTCTCGGGGTTAGCGTCGATTCCTCGTTCGGAAACGAGAAAACCGAGTAACTTTCCACCTGGAACTCCGAATGTGCATTTTGATGTATTGAGCTTGATATCATATCTCCTGAGGTTAGCAAAGGTTTCAGCAAGGTCAGTCAGTAGGTCGGAACCTTTCCGTGACTTAACCACAATATCATCCATGTATGCTTCTACGTTCCGACTGATCTGAGTGAGCAAACACTTCTGAATCATCCTCATGAACGTGGCTCCAGCATTCTTGAGGCCGAAGGGCATGGTGACATAACAGAAGCACCCAAATGGGGTGATGAAAGCCGTTTTGATCTCGTCAGGTCCATACAGACGGATCTGATGGTACCCTGAATAAGCATCTAGAAAAGACAAACGCTCACATCCCGCGGTCGAGTCCACTATCTGGTCGATGCGGGGGAGAGGGAAATGATCTTTCGGGCAGGCCCGATTGATATGTTTGAAATCAATGCACATGCGAAGTGACTTGTCCTTCTTGGGGACCATGATGACATTGGCGAGCCACTCGGAGTGGTAAATCTCTCGGATGAACTCCGCTGCTAAGAGCCGAGCCACCTCCTCACCAATGGCTTTCCTCTTCTGGACGGCGGACCGTCGAAGATGTTCTTTCACAGGCTTGAACTTCGGGTCAACTCGCAGACGGTGCTCAGCCAGCCCCCTGGGAACTCCAGGCATGTCAGAAGGCTTCCATGCGATGACATCCCAGTTCTCACGGAGGAACTGGATGAGCACTTCTCCCTATTTGGAGTCGAGCGTCGTCAAGATGTGAGTTGGAGCAGCGTCGGGGTCGGTCGGGTGAATGTGAGCCATCTTTGTTTCACCGGTCGACTGAAAAGCGGACTCTGAAGCAGGCTTCTTGGCCCGTAGCAATTCACTCGGATCGGCAGTCTTTTGGTACTCTTGCAGCTCGACCACTGCCATCTGAGCATCTGCAATCTTTGAGCCTTTCTGAAAGTACTCTTCTGCCTTCTTCCGATTGCATGTAACAGTGATTACCCCTTTAGGGCCAGGCATCTTCAGTTTGAGGTACACGTAACATGGTCGAGCCATGAAGCGCGCGTAAGCTGGCCTGCCCAAAATGGCATGATAAGCACTTTGGAAGTCCACAACCTCGAATGTCAACTTTTCCTTGCGGTAATTCTTTGAATCACCGAAAACCACATCAAGAGCAATCTGGCCGAGTGATTCGGCTTTCTTGCCAGGAATGACTCCGTGGAAGCTCATGTTACTGGTACTCAGTCTAGACATCGGAATGCCCATTCCTTTCAAAGTTTCGGCGTACAGTATGTTCAGACCACTGCCACCATCCATCAAGACTTTGGTCAGTCGAGTGCCCTCGACAATTGGGTCGACCACCAACGCTTGCCTCCCAGGGGTGGCAATGTGCGTAGGGTGATCAGACTGGTCAAACGTGATGGCAGTCTAAGACCACTTCAGATAACTGGGTGTTGCCGGAGCGACCATATTCACCTCACGGTTGATGACTTTCAGTCGACTTTTGCTCTCGACATCGGCAAAAATCATCAGGGTGGAATTGACTTGGGGGTATCCATCGTCACTGTCTTCCTTGTCCTCAACTCTGTCCGACTCTTTTTCCTTGTCTTTGGGCTGTTTGCCCTAAAACTGCTGGATCAGGAGTCGACACTGTCGAGTGGTATGCTTTGGGTAAATGAAATTACCCTCTTCATCTTTTTTGGTGTGGATGTGGCATGGCAGATCCAAAACATCATTTCCATCTTGATCCTTGACTTTCTTGGGCTTCCAGGGGCCTTTGGGTTTTCCCTTGATGTTTCCCTGGGCTACGGCTCGGGCCTCCCCAGGAGCGGCCGGCCCGGCCTTCCACTTCTGTTTCCGACTGGAGTTTCCTCCGGTTTCTTGGGCGACTGCCTTGAGCTTGCCGTTTCGGAGTCGATCTTCGTCTTCACCATTAGCGTACTTGGTGGCAATCTCCATCATCCGATTCAGAGACATCTCTCCAGTTCGGCCGAACTTCAAATTCAACTCTCTGTATTTAACGCCTTCCTTGAAGGCACAAACTGCTTGATGGTCTGGCACATTCTCAACCGAGTGATGCAGTGTGATCCACCTCTGGATGTATTCCCTCAGGGTTTCGTTCGGCTTCTGCACGCAAGACCGCAACTCTGTAAGGCCTGCAGGTCGCTTGCATGTTCCTTCAAAGGTTGTGACAAACACTCGGGAGAGGTCCTCCCAGGTGTAGATGCTGCTGGGTGCCAACTGATTCAGCCACGCCCCGGCTGAGCCCTCTAACATGAGAGGCAAATGCTTCATGGCCACCTCATCGTTGCCGCCGCCAATCTGTATAGCCACTCGGTAATCTTCGAGCCAAGTGTCAGGCTTAGATTCACCGGTGAACTTGCTGACCCCAGTCACCAGCCTGAAATTGGGAGGTATTACTGCGGCCCTGATGGCTCAACTGAAACACTCTGGCCCTGAAACACGTGCTCTGCTGCTGGCGGGCGCATCTCTGTTCTGGCCTTCCCGATGAGCCCTGTTCCTGTCAACCAAGCCTTGAACAAGGACAGACCTCGCGTCAAAGCCTGGGTCCCTGGGGTCGACTGGAATCCTCTGCCCAACACTATGAGGGCGTCTGTCATCTTGCCGTCGAGGCGCATATGACCCACTCCTCGGGGGAGGGGTTGGCACTCGACGTCGATCATCACGGTCAAATCGGTGATCATACTGCTCATTCCTCCTGTACTGATCATGCCGGTTGCCACGTCCCTCACGCCTCGGGGGCGATCTCGGGCTGTGAGCCGACTCGACTGTACCCGTTGCGACGGATCGACTGTGGATCCTGTTCCGCGACTACAAGACAGCAGAATTCTGGTTTCCCGCCGCCCGGAGCAGTGCTCTGATCTGCAACAAGCCTCTGCCCGCCTCCGACTGGGAGGGTTGAATTGATTCTGCTATACGGGCCGTAGCGGCCAAATTCTGAACTGGGGTTCGGTATACCTGCGGCGGCGGGAAGAGCTGACGCCGACTGGACTCGGGAGCTTGCTGACCTCGACTGGACTCGGGAGCCCGCTGACGCGCTTGCTCGTCGAGTACCCGCTGGAGATTCTCCAGTCGAGTGCGCTCGGCCAGGTTAGCCAAGCGCGCGTCCTCCAAGGCCCGGGCCTCGGGGGTTTCTCCGACAATAGGAGTGTGGAGCGCGTCCATGTTCCGACGGCGAAGCTCCCTTCGCTGCAATGATGTGAGAGGTTCAGGGAGATACTCATCGTGGGGATGCGACGGGTCGCCCCCACCCGCGCCTCCACCAGCGTGAGGGAAACTAGGAGGACTATGCGTCCCATCGACCGCCAGAACCTCAGCCGCTGGGTCGCTGCTGTCGCACTCGGATGCGGTCTCCGCGGAGCCAGTCGAACAGGCCGCAGAGGGATTCGTCGGGCTCGATCGCCGCGACTTGCGGGGTGGCCGACTGGCGAGCCACGGCATGTCTCACCCACCTCTGAAGTCTCGACCGACCGGAGCGCTTGCGCCGGCGGGAGGCAGAGCGGGGAGACGATACGGGGGCCGACCGATATTGGGTCGACGGTTGCCGCAGGAGGACGCTACGAACGCATGCGCGGAAATGCGTCGCACCACAGACGGGGAGCGCGTCGATGTCGAGTGGCGCCTCCTGAAGCCAGGCGGAGTCGTCGGCGATGAACGTGAGCGCGCCGAGATGGATCTCGCGGCCCTCCACCAAAACTCCGCACGAAACCATGATCAAAGGGGATCGGAAAAATCGCAACTTCTCCAATCAGGCGCTAAGACTGCTGCCCCACGGTGGGCGCCAACTGTCGTGGTTCTAACTTTGACAGCGATGTAGGGGGGTGAATATGGAGAGGCTAGATCTTAGCTATTGGGAAGTTGTTACACGCGAGGTTTACGAGTTCAGTCCCTTCTCAGAGGAAGTAATAGCCCTACGTCTCGGAGCCCGGAGGCGGTCGACTGGATTATGCGTGTATGGATACAGGGGTGCGAACCCTTCATACTGAGGAGGGGGTGGCTTATATAGAGTTCGCCGGCCCTCTCCTGCCCTCAGTAATGCACGGTTTAAGGTACATTTAAGGTTGGGCATTACTGGTAACGCCCCTAGTAAAGTGCTATAATGACCATAAAGACTACTTAATACTCGACCGTTTGCCTGCGGAGTGACTTCGGTCGAGTGGCTAGCTTCATGGTCGAGTGATAGCTTCTTGGTCGAGTGTCTTGAACCCGTCGAGTGGGATACCTTCGAGTAGAGGAAAAGGTGACTTCTCCTAGGGGTGTCCTAGGGTAAGACTCTTTGGTCAGGTCCGTGTCCCTACCCTAGGTACATGTCTTCATCAATACCAAGTACCCATCACAAACCCTTATCTCCCGCATTACATTATTTGCCATTTGCCTCTCGTTTTCCTCTCCCCCACTTCACCCTTGCCGTTTTATTCTCCCTCTCTCTCTATGTAGCGACCCGACCCGAATGGGTCAAGTCTCTGTGCTTAAGTGTCATCCCTGGATCGGTATGCTGACACACACAGTACTCGAGGATTTATAACAGAGGTAAATCACATGTAAAAGTAAAGTAAATACTATTACCTCAGATCCAAAATAGCGGAAGTAACAAGGTTGTGGATTCCCATCAACACCAACGGCAAAGTTGAGTGTAGAAATCGTAACCCTAACGTATCACTTACTCGTCGTAAGATAATCCTGCAACATGAGACGTTGCAGCCACAGAGGGTCAGTACATTGAATGTACTGGCAAATTCACACCATAGAGAATGATGAATAAAGGCTATCACTACATGCATATTTGGCTGGTGGAAAAGCTCTATGGTTATAAGGTTTTTGCGAAAAGCCAATTTTTCCCTACTGCAAAGGAATAAATTTTATTTAACTATCATGGTGGTTGTTGAACATTGAGAATGGTTGACAGCATTCTCAATCCCAATTAAGTAACATCATTAAACCCAACAATATTCATTTAAAGTAACATGATGAGATCAACAGGATAATCCAAGAACTAGATACTCAAGATGTCCATAACCGGGGACACGGCTAATCATGATTAGTTTATACACTCTGCAGAGGTTTGCGCACTTTTCCCCACAAGACTCGATCGCCTCCGTTGGATTTCTCGCACTACATGGTGTTTGAGAAACGGATGACCGAGACACAGTCTTTCAGAAGCGCTAGCACCTTACGATGGATAGATCGGTACACCTACTTTCCCCTACATCTGCTAGTCTACCCTGTAAGAGTTCGCACGACTTACTCAACTATGCCAGAGCCCATAATGGCTTGTGGCTGCACACGGAAGTTTCTAGTATGAATAATCTCATGATCCCTTTGAGCCTGGGTGGCGGTCCAAAATAAAAACAGGCAAGTCCTGGATTACCCAGGTGCCTAGACAGGCAATCCTAGAATAACCCGGTGCCTCAATCCACCCAGATGTGTGTTTAAGTTGCCACCTTAAGTAAACCATTAATTAACAATCTCACATCTGTCATGGATACTCTCAAACCCAATCCATGTCTACTAGCATAGCATGGCATAATAAGCAAACGTAGAAGTAACTCCCAAAGGCTTGATAATAAACAGGTAATAGGTACTACCTCATCTACTTCCCATCCCACAGTTTAATTAGATCCTAATCATGGAATGTGTGAAGATTGATCTAATGCAAAAAAAACCGGGTATGGAAGGGGATATGATCAAAGTGTGAACTTGCCTGCAATGTTGATGAAGATGATTCGCACTCAAAACTCTTGATAGCTCTACTCGTCACACTCCGGTGAATCTATCGTAAGCAAACAATAGTAACCACACATAAGCAATCACTCAAAAGATCAGAAAGAACGAAGAAGACAATTCGGAAAACATCAAAACCAAGCAAATAGCTCTTGAAACATAAAACAATTTCTAACAGTACCAAAATTATGTGAATTTGGCCTTATTAGAATGTTTAGGTCAAGAGCTTCGATTTGCAAAAAGAATCAACTCAAACGGAGCTACGAAACTCAAGTTATGATCAAACGAAGTTTGAATTCAAAACTGATCTAATTGAAATTTTAAACTCTTCAAAAACATGTTTGAGTTGGATTAATGGATAGAGGAGATCATAATGAAGTGGGCGTTGGATTCATTGAATTTGGACTAACGGTTGAAAAGTTGTGGTGTTCTGAAAATCAGGGACTAAACTGAAAAATAAAATCTACACCTAGGTCCCTGGCCACGTGTCAGAAATCTATTGGTTAAAAACCGTTCGCTGCGAAGGCAAAGCAGTGAACATTCACTAAGTAAGGAAAAACGATTCGAAAAGAAAAAAACCTAATCTAATCCTATCCATCTAACCTAGATCGGACGGACGAGGAGCACCGGTGGCTTATCGCGGTGGTGGGCGTCGACGTCGCCGGAGAAGGAGGCGGCAGCGGCGTCGGGGTCGTCGGGGTCGCTGCTGCGGCGGTCCTCCGGCGTGGCCACGGGGTCGGGGAGAAGTGGCGCGAGTAGGGGAAGGCAATGGTGGCGTCGGCGAAGGTCGAGGGTGACGGAACGGGGCGCGGCGGCAGCGGCAGATCTCTTCGGAGGCGGGAACTCCGGCGAGGGTGGCGGCGGCTGCGGTTTGCGGCAAAGGAGGAGGCACGGGGACCGGGCGGCGGTATAAATAGGAGGAGGGGGTCGGCTTGCGCGAGGGGCAGAGGGAGAGGAGTCCCGCCTGGACACGGCGTCGCCGGCGAGGAGTGCTGGAGTCGGACTCCGGCAGCGGGTAGGAGAAGAACCCGACAGGTGGGTCCCACCTGTCGGCGGCAGAGAGAGGCAGCACCCGATCGGGGCTACGAGCGGGCGAGCGAGCGGAAGGCGGTTCGCGCGCGGGGAGCTGCTGGGCTGCGGCTGGCCTGGCCCGGTAGGCTGTGTCGGCCCAGTACGGCGGTGGGAATTTTTTTTTATAAAAACAATAACACATAAAAAGAATAAAATAAAATAAAATAAAATAAATATATTATATGGGCATATAATATATCAAAATTTTCAGAAAAATATTTTCTACAATGTGGACATTTTACTAACATTAAATAAAATACGCAAAAATTCTAATAATTCAAACAGTGCTCCTGCTCTAATAAAATCCAATATAAATCATTCTAAAATACCAAAATGATTCCAAATTAATTTTTCTCCAATTTTCTGTTGTAGGGAATCATGTTACCCTAATTTCCATATATTTTATTTTTGGAGAAAATAATTTGAATAAAACTCAAATAACTCCAAATTGAAAATAAATTCAAAAGGGCTTTGAATTTAATTCTTTGAAACTCCCAACTCATATTTCATATAATTTGAAGAAGTCATATTATCTTCTCTCGTGAAAATCATTAAGTTGCATAAAGTTTCAGAATTGGAAATATTCTCAAATGGAATTCAAATATTTTCAACACCCCTTGTCATTTAAATAAATGGAAGAAGTCATGTCATCTTCTCTCCAGGGTTTTGTGATGAAGGAATTTGAATTCACGGAGATCAGAAAGCAAATATGAAAGTTTGGGAAAGTCCTTTTATTCCCTCTCGTTTAACTTCCAAAATTTTTGAATTCACTCACTTTCAGACAATCAATCAAACAATCAATCAAATCTATCTATTTATTATAACATTCCAAAATTTAGAATTTTGGGATGTTACACTCTATATCCTCCCTCTCTTTTCCGTTCGCCTGTTTTCCGTTTGCTTGTCGTTATGACTAGTCCCTTTTCTTCTCCGTTGTCTCCCGAGAATGAAGTTCTAAATTTTAAGCAAAGGGAGGGAGAAACTCTAAAAGACGCTTGGTATAGAATTTGCAATGCTCAAAATAGATCTACCAGGAAGCAATCTACTTCCGTTCTTCTTCGCAATTTTTATGTAGGCGCTACTCCTTGGTACAGATATATCCTTGATACCATTACCGGAGGGAACTTCTTGGGTAGCCATACTTTTGATTCTTCTAATGCTATGATAGATTTGTTTGGCTCACCACCTCTTTTGGTTAATGGAACTATGTTAACTTTGGAGCATGTAATGCAAAGACTTGAAATTATTGAAAATAAGGTTGCTACTGTAGAGTTAATTGAAAATTTGGATAAAAAGATCCACAACCGAATCACTCAATATGGATCTAAAGTAGGAGTCACTTTGAAAAATATTAAAGAAAAGGAACCTATAGTTAATGAGAAAATAAATCAGGATTCCACTAGAATCAATAAATTTGAGGATATTATTACCAACTTGGGAACCGCTTTTTCTTTCGTAAAGAATACTCCAAGTCCTCCCACTAAAATTTCCAAGCTTATGTATGTTCCTAAAAGTAAGGGTGAATCCTCTAGTAAGGAAACTGCGGATCTCAAATCTATAGGTATTCATCCCAATCTTTTTGCTATCATTAAGGAACCATTTGTTACAAATGAATTTTTCGATCTTGTGCCTAAAAGTTTGATAATCAATAAAAATAAAGAAATTCCTAAGGATGGTAGATGCCTCATTGAATAATTACCTACCAAAGATGGCAATACCTAGATCTATCCTTGCTTTTTATGCCTAGCTAGGGGCGTTAAACGATAGCGCTTGTTGGGAGGCAACCCAATTTTATTTTTATTCCTTGATTTTTGTTCCTGTTTAGTAATAAATAATTTATCTAGACTATGTTTTGGTTGTGTTTTTTGTGTTTAATTAGTGTTTGTGCCAAGTAGAACCGTTGGGAAGACTTGGCGAAAGTCTTGTTAATCTTGCTGTAAAAAACAGAAACTTTAGCGCTCACGAGAACTGTTGCCATTTTTATTTGGAAAGTGATATTTAGTTAATTATTTTTGCAGATGATTAATAGATAAATTACTCACGTCCAGAAATTTATTTTAGAATTTTTGGGGTTCCAGATCTTGCGATATCTACAGATTACTACAGAATGTTCTGTTTTTGACAGATTCTGTTTTTTCGTGTGTTGTTTGCTTATTTTGATGAATCTATGGCTAGTAAAATAATTTATAAACCATAGAGAAGTTGGAATACAGTAGGTTTAACACCATTATAAATAAAGAATGAGTTCATTACAGTACCTTGAAGTGGTGTTTTGTTTTCTTTCGCTAACGGAGCTCACGAGATTTTCTACTTTAAGTTTTGTGTTGTGATGTTTTCAAGTTTTGGGTAAGGATTTGATGGATTATGGAACAAGGAGTGGCAAGAGCCTAATCTTGGGGATTCCCATGGAACCCAAAGATAATCTAAGGACACCAAAAAGCCAAAGCTTGGGGATGCCCCAGAAGGCATCCCCTCTTTCGTCTACTTCTAACGGTAACTTTACTTGGAGCTATATTTTTATTCACCACATGATATGGGTTTTGCTTGGAGCGTCTTGTATTATTTGAGTCTTTATTTGTTAGTTTCCCACAATCATCCTTTCTGCACACACCTTTTTGAGAGAGACACACATGATTCGGAAAATATTAGAATACTCTATGTGCTTCACTTATATCTTTTGAGTTATATAGTTTTTGCTCTACTGCTTCACTTATATCTTTTAGAGCACGTCGGTGGATATGTTTTATAGAAACCATTGTTCTCTCATGCTTCACTGAGATTATTTTGAGAGTCCTACAAAACAGCATGGTAATTTGCTTTAATTATTTGAGGCATTCAAGATTAATAAATAAAATTTTCTTATGAGTGTGTTGAATACTATGAGAAGTTTGAAACTTGATAATTGTTTTGAGATATGGAGATGGTGATATTAGAGTCGTGCTAGTTGAGTAGTTGTGAATTTTAGAAATGCTTGTGTTGAACTTTGTGATTCCCGTAGCATGCACGTATGGTGAACCGTTATGTGATGAAGTCGGAGCATGATTTATTCATTGACTGTCTTCCTTATGAGTGGCGGTCGGGGACGAGCGATGGTCTTTTCCTACCAATCTATCCCCCTAGGAGCATGCGCGTAATACTTTGCTTCGATAACTAATAGATTTTTGAAATAAGTATGTGAGTTCTTTATGACTAATGTTGAGTCCATGGATTATACGCACTCGCACCCTTCCATCATTGCTAGCCTCTCTAATACCGCGCACCTTTCGCCGGTATCATACACCCACCATATATCTTCCTCAAAACAGCCACCATACCTACCTATCATGGCATTTCCATAGCCATTCCGAGATATATTGCCATGCAACTTTCCACCATTCTGTTTATTATGACACACTTCATCATTGTGGTATTGCTTTTCATGATCATGTAGTTGACATTGTATTTGTAGCAAAGCCATCGTTCATAATTCTTTCATACATGTCACTCATGAGTCATTGCATATCCCGGTACACCGCCAGAGGCATTCATATAGATTCATATCTTGTTCTAAGTATCGAGTTGTAATTCTTGAGTTGTAAGAAAATAAAAGCGTGATGATCATCATTATTAGAGCATTGTCCCAGTGAGGAAAGGATGATGGAGACTATGATTCCCCCACAAGTCGGATGAGACTCCGGAAGAAAAAAAATAAATAATAAAAGAGAAAAAGAAAAAAGAGGCCATAAAAAGAAAGAAGATAAAAGGCCCAAATAAAAAATGAGAGAAAAAGAGAGAAGGGACAATGCTACTATCCTTTTACCACACTTGTGCTTCAAAGTAGCACCATGATCTTCATGATAGAGAGTCTCCTATGTTATCACTTTCATATACTAGTGGGAATTTTTCATTATAGAACTTGGCTTGTATATTCCAATGATGGGCTTCCTCAAAATGCCCTAGGTCTTCGTGATCAAGCAAGTTGGATGCACACCCACTTAGTTTCTTTTTTGAGCTTTCATATACTTATAGCTCTAGTGCATCCGTTGCATGGCAATCCCTACTCACTCACATTGATATCTATTGATGGGCATCTCCATAGCCCGTTGATACGCCTAGTTGATGTGAGACTATCTTCTCCCTTTTGTCTTCTCCACAACCACCATTCTATTCCACCTATAGTGCTATGTCCATGGCTCATGCTCATGTATTGCGTGAAGATTGAAAAAGTTTGAGAACATTAGAAGTATGAAACAATTGCTTGGTTGTCATCGGGGTTGTGCATGATTTGAATACTTTGTGTGGTGAGGATGGAGCATAGCCAGACTATATGATTTTGTAGGGATAACTTTCTTTGGCCATGTTATTTTGAGAAGACATAATTGCTTAGTTAGTATGCTTGAAGTATTATTATTTCTATGTCAATATTAAACTTTTATCTTGAATCTTTCGGATCTGAATATTCATGCCACAATTAAGAAGAATTACATTGAAATTATGCCAAGTAGAATTCCACATCAAAAATTCTATTTTTATCATTTACCTACTCGAGAACGAGCAGAAATTAAGCTTGGGCATGCTTGATACGTCTCCAACATATCTATAATTTTGATTGTTCCATGTTATATTATATTCTGTTTTGGACATTATTGGGCTTTATTATTCACTTTTATATTATTTTTGGGACTAACCTATTAACCGGAGGCCCAGCCCAGAATTGCTGTTTTTTGCCTATTTTAGGCTTTCACAGAAAAAGAATATCAAATGGAGTCCAAACGGAATGAAACCTTCGGGAACGTGATCTTCGGAACGAACATGATCCAGGAGACTTGGACCCTACGTCAAGCAACCAACAGGGAAGCCACGAGGTAGGGGGGCACGCCTACCCCCTGGGAATGCCCTCCACCCTCATGGGCCCCCTGTTGCTCCACCGACATACTCCTTCCTCCTATATATACCTACGTACCCCCAAACAATCAAATACGGAGCCAAAACCCTAATTCCACCGCCGTAACCTTCTGTATCCACAAGATCCCATCTTGGCACATGTTCTGGAGCTCCGCCGGAGGGGGCATCGATCACGGAGGGCTTCTACATCAATACCATAGCCCTTCCGATGAAGTGTGAGTAGTTTACCTCAGACCTTCGGGTCCATAGTTATTAGCTAGATGGCTTATTCTCTCTTTTTGGATCTCAATACAAAGTTCCCCCCCTCTCTTGTGGAGATCTATTCGATGTAATCTTCTTTTGCGGTGTGTTTGTTGAGACCGATGAATTGTGGGTTTATGATCAAGTTTATCTATGAACAATATTTGAATCTTCTCTGAATTCTTTTATGTATGATTGGTTATCTTTGCAAGTCTCTTCGAATTATCTGTTTGGTTTGGCCTACTAGATTGATCTTTCTTGCAATGGGAGAAGTGCTTAGCTTTGGGTTCAATCTTGCGGTGTCCTTTCCCAGTGACAGTAGGGGCAGCAAGGCACGTATTGTATTGTTGCCATCGAGGATAACAAGATGGTTTTTTTATCATATTGCATGAATTTATCCCTCTACATCATGTCATCTTGCTTAAAGCGCTACTCTGTTATTATGAACTTAATACTCTAGATGCATGCTGGATAGCGGTCGATGTGTGGAGTAATAGTAGTAGATGCAGGCTAGAGTCGGTCTACTTGTCTTGGACATGATGCTTATATACATGATCATACCTAGATATTCTCATAACTATGCTCAATTCTGTCAATTGCACAACAGTAATTTGTTCACCCACCGTAAAATACTTATGCTCTTGAGAGAAGCCACTAGTGAAACCTATGGCCCCCGGGTCTATCTTCCATCATATTAATCTTCCAACACTTAGTTATTTTCATTGCCTTTTATTTTACTTTCCATCTTTATCATAAAAATACCAAAAATATTATCTTATCATATCTATCAGATCTCACTCTCGTAAGTGACCGTGTAGGGATTGACAACCCCTTATCGCGTTGGTTGCGAGGATTTATTTGTTTTGTGTAGGTGCGAGGGACTCGCACGTAGCCTCCTACTGGACTGATACCTTGGTTCTCAAAAACTGAAGGAAATACTTACGCTACTTTGCTGCATCACCCTTTCCTCTTCAAGGGAAAACCAACACAGGTGCTCAAGAGGTAGCAATCATAAACCCACAATTCATCGGATCACGACAAACACACCGCAAAAGAAGATTACATCGAATAGATCTCCAAGAGAATCAAGGAGAACTTTGTATTGAGATCCAAAGAGAGAGAAGAAGCCATCTAGCTAATAACTATGGACCCGTAGGTCTGAGGTAAACTACTCACACATCATCGAAGAGGCTATGGTGTTGATGTAGAAGCCCTCCGTGATCAATGCCTCCTCCGGCAGAGCGCCGGAAAAGGTCCCAAGATGGGATCTCACGGGTACAGAAGGTTGCGGTGGTGGAATTAGGTTTTCGTGGTGCTCTCTGATGTTTTTAGGGTACGTAGGTATATATAGGAGGAAGAAGTAAGTCGGTGGAGCCACGAGGGGCCCACGAGGGTGGAGGGCGCCCCCTGCCTCATGGCTTCCTCGTTGGTTTCTTGACGTCCACTCCAAGTCCTTTGGATCATGTTTGTTCCAAAAATCACGCCCCCGAAGGTTTCATTCCGTTTGGACTCCGTTTGATATTCTTTTTCTGCGAAACACTGAAATAGGCAAAAAAACAGCAATTTGGGCTGGGCCTCCGGTTAATAGGTTAGTCCCATAAATAATATAAAAGTGTATAAATAATCCCATTAAACAACCAAAATAGAATATATAATAGCATGGAACAATCAAAAATTATAGATACGTTGGAGGTGTATCATGATCGGACATGGTTTAGTTGATATGGATCACGTGATCACTTAGATGATTAGAGAGATGTCTATCCAAGTGGGAGTTCTTAAGTAATTTGATTAATTGAACTTTAATTTATCATGAACTTAGTACCTGATAGTATTTTGCATGTCTAAGTTGATGTAGATAGATGGACCGTAATGTTGTTCCGTTGAATTTTAATGCGTTCCTAGAGAAAGCTAAGTTGAAAGATGATGGTAGCAACCACACGGAATGGGTCCGTAATTTGAGCATTATAATCATTGCTTCACAGAAGAATTACGTCCTGGAAGCACCGCTAGGTGACAAACCCGCTGCAGGAGCAACGCCATATGTTGTGAACACCTGGCAGAGCAAAGCTGATGACTACTCGATAGTTCAGTGTGCCATGCTTTACGGCTTAGAACCGGGACTTCAACGACGTTTTGAATGTCATGGAACATATGAGATATTTTAGGAGTTGAAGTTAATATTTCAAGCAAATGCCCGGATTGAGAGATATGAAGTCTCCAATAAGTTCTACAGCTGCAAAATGGAGGAGAATAGTTCTGTCAGTGAACATATACTAAGAATGTCTGGGTACCACAACCACTTGACTCAGCTGGGAGTTAATCTTCCTGATGATAGTGTCATTGACAGAGTTATTCAATCACTGCCACCAAGCTACAAGAGCTTCGTGATGAACTATAATATGCAAGGGATGCATAAGACTATTCCCGAGCTCTTCGCAATGCTAAAGGCTGCGGAGGTAGAAATTAAGAAGGAGCATCAAGTGCTGATGGTCAATGTCGGTGTCAAAACCGACGGATCTCGGGTAGGGGGTCCCGAACTGTGCGTCTAGGCCAGATGGTAACAGGAGGCAAGGGACACGAAGTTTTACCCAAGTTCGGGCCCTCTCGATGGAGGTAAACCCTACGTCCTACTTGATTAATATTGAAGATATGGGTGTTACAAGAGTAGATCTACCACGAGATCAGAGAGGCTAAACCCTAGAAGCTAGCCTATGGTATGATTGTATGTTGTGATTGCTGTCCTATGGACTAAAACCCTTCGGTTTATATAGACATCGGAGAGGGTTAGGGTTACACAAGGTCGGTTACAAAGGAGGAGATATCCATATACGTATTGCCTAGCTTGCCTTCCACGCCAAGTAGAGTCCCATCCAGACACGAGACGAAGTCTTCAATCTTGTATCTTCATAGTCTATCAGTCCGGCCAATGGAGATAGTCCGGCTGTCCGGAGACCCCCTAATCCAGGACTCCCTCAGTAGCCCCCGAACCAGGCTTCAATGACGATGAGTCCAGCACGCAGTTTTCTTCGGCATTGCAAGGCGGGTTCCTTCTCCAAATTTTGTGTACCTGTCAAAATAATGTTCGGTTCCTTGTGACGGTTTGTACTCCTTGGCTTCTACGCCCAATAATGGCCACTTTCCACGTGTCGAGCGAATGTGAAGAGCCAGGGTGTTTTCACATTTACCCCCTAGCTATGTAGATGAGCCGCCTATTTAAAAAGATGAGGATTCAGATCCAAATCACATCATCCTCCCTTGCCGAGTTTTCATCGGAGCGCGCCCGACAGAGATCCATTCCACCATGGACGGTCGACGCAGCTCCTCCTCTCGCACCCCTAGTTCCATGCCTGAAGATTGGGAGAGATGTTCCATCCCGCACAACAAAATGGTGATGCTTCAGTCCAAGGGATTTCTTCCCCCAGCGTATCTGGTCCCGGTTCGAGCCGGGCTTGCCACCTATAATGGCGGAGAGCAGGCGGAGAGCCGTCCCAATCCCTCCAAGGGAGAGCGGGTATGCCTTGTCCCTTATCTGGTAAGAGGGCTCAGATTCCCAATCCATCCGTTTCTCCAGGGGCATCTAGAGTTCTATGGCCTCCAGCTGCACAACCTTACGTCTGCCTCCCTGCTGCATATCACGGGATTCGTAGCCCTTTGCGAGTTATTTTTGGGCTGTGAGGCTCATTTCGCTTTGTGGAAGAAGTTGTTCTGCCTTGTGCCCCGTTCTAAGAAGTGATCAATATACCAAGTGGGCAGAGCCGAAGTGTGGCGTATTGCTAGGACCGGATACCTATCCGGGACCCCGAAGAAGACGTCCGAAGACTGGCCTTCCGAATGGTTTTATATAGAAGATGTCCCCCTTCCGGACCCTATTCGGATCGGCCTTCCTGAGTTTGACAACGCCCCTTCGAAGAAGCGCCAGAGCTGGCGTCCACGGAGCCCCCTGGAGGAAGACGACCGTGACATTCTTTATCTGATGAGCCGGATAAGCTCTTTAGCTCGATCTGGATTGACCATGATCGAGGTCATGGCTATATGCATTATGCGGGGGGTGCAGCCCCTCCAGTATAGAGGCCACCCCATTTGGGAATTCAACGGGGAGGATGACGCCACCCGCCACGGCCGCAAAGGGCCGGGATCGGCTGCTGACCTAACAAAGATCTTGTCCACTTTGTACAAGGGAGAAGAGGAGGAATTCCTCCGTGTCAACCCGCAGGGCAGATTCTCTATGTACAATCCTCCGAGCTGGGTAAGAGGAGACTTTTTCTCGCCCATCCATTTCGTATTCCCATAACTTACGTATTCATTCCGGCGATTTTATCGCAGGAGCTGCGCCAGGCCGTAAAGGAGATAAACTGCCGTCCTCCATAGCCCGAGGACCCTGGACGGTCCCTTGACCCGGCCTCCCAGGAGGATCCGGACATATCCGTGGAGCTGATCAATGGGGTTTTTTTACCAAGGGAGTAATGACAATACCTTGGTGGCCATTACGGCCGATTACCTTGGGCTAGTTCCAGCCTCACAGGTGACTGAGACCGAAATCCCAGCACTTAAAAAGGGATCCGTCCTTGTGCTCTTTTTTTTCTATTGCTGTATAACAGCCGTGTCTTGCAGGGGAGGTCCTCGGGGCAGAAGGCCGGGCGTGCGGCAACTAGCCAACAAGGGGCCACTAGGCCAGGCAGGCTGAAAAGATCCGCAGTCCGGATTGAGGCACCGGCGCAGCGGTATGGCGCGTCATCTTTATTGCAAGACATTAGTTACAGAGGCATATTAACGCCCATGCCTTCTTTTCAGGAAAAAGAGCGCTCGCCGAACTATGCCCGGAGAGGCTACCAATCGCGCCTCCACAGGCCAGGCTCCAAGGCCGGACTCAAAGGTGGGAACAAGTACAAGGCGTGCGCCAGGTGCTCCTCCGACAGAGGATACGGATAGACTGTCCGCCACCCATTCCAAGGTGGAAAGTGCCATGAACCATAGGCGTCGCCGGACTGTTCTTCGTGACGCTTGTTTCTCCCAAGAGGCATTGGATGCCTTCAACTCAGGGGACGCGCACCTCCATGCCGCTCAAAATGGTCTAGCCAAAGCCACGGAGCAGTATGTAAAAGACATACGGGTGAGAAAATTTGATGATTATATATATCAGTAGCCCCTGAGACTTGAAACAGTTAGGATAACTGATTTAAGGATCATTTGTTATGTAGGTTCTTACAGAAAAGAATACTCAACTGTCCCAGGAGCTGGAAGAGTGTAAAGCCCAACTCCAGGCCGCAATGGCCGTAGCAGGGGAGCCCAAAGAGACCCCCTCTGATATCATATCCGTCAAATGATAAGTATCATATTAGAGTGCGGCTTTATATGCAGATCTGACGATAAAATTGCAGATGACGCTGGGGTGAATCCGGATAAGCAACTGCTCATACGCCAGCTGAAGGCCGGCGAGAGCGTGCTTACGAGGGTGAGGCAGGAGAAGAATGATCTCCAAGATGCCAACACCAAGCTGGGTGTGGAACTAAAAGATGTTCGTGCCCAACTGTCGGACTCTGTTAAGGAGAATCGGCGGCTTCGACGCGACATATTTAGTAAGTGCTTGAACAAACTTTGAAAAAGAGTACGGCAAGGAAGCTGGCTGACAGAGTTATGTCTGTAGGTATGCTAACAGGTCATCCTGCCGAGGAGATGCCTAGTTCAACGGGTGATCTTCTTCCCGAGCTCGCACAGTTGCACGAACGAGTTCGGCAGGTGATGCAAGGCGTTGCCCAGGCCTTGTGTTCGTCCGTCTCCATACCCGAAGGCCTTGGAGAGCTTGCAGAAAAGCTGAAGGGAGCACGGCGGCGTTTTCAATTATGGAAGATATCGGCCTGCCGTCAAGGCGCCAGGGAAGCTTGGGCAATGGTGAAGACACGGTACACGAAGGCTGACCCGAACCACACGGCCGAAGTTGGACCTATGGGGCCTGATGGCAAGGAGATCCCTGTGAATTTAGTGTACGGCCAAGTAGAATTGGCCGCAAAGTATTCCCAACAGGACTGTAGACTAGACAGCCTATTGGAGGGCATTGAAGAGGAATTCAACCAGTTAAATTGACTATGTAATTTTAAAGTGACATATATGATGTCTTCTAGCCGGATTGTAGATCCTTTGTCATGGCGGACCTTTTCGCTTCAACCTCAGGACCCGACAGTCCGGAGTGTATCCGAATACCCTCCCGGTTATATAAGAACCGGGGCATGCGTGGAGACCAGGCGTAGGGGTCATTAGTGCTTTATCAGACAAGTGCCCAACTAGTTATGTTATATTACATGGGTAGTAAGAAACATCTTCTAGAGAGAATAGTTCCGTTAAGGGTTCCTTTCCCTGGGTAGGCATGCCCTAAAGTGCATGTCCGGACTGTGACAAGAAGCGCAGTGAAGACGTCTGGGGGCAGATATGGATAATAAATAAAAGTTATCTTTTGTTCACCGACCGAATATTCTCTTAAGAACGCTAGCTTTCGGCTTCACCCAGTCTGAGGTACATGTCTGGCTGACCCGGCAGTAACAATCGCAGAAGTGCTCCCCTTATGCCCTAGCCGAATTAACGGGGACGTAGGGAATAAATACAAGAGCCAGGCAACCCAGCTTGGCCAAAACTTAAGTCATATTGATGCATATAATAGTGAAAAAAAGGTACATGCGGAAGTATAACACATGTGTTGGGCGTTGGGCCCAGGTAAATAATTTAAGCTTCTGTGAGAGAAGCCCCCAGGTATGAAGAGTGCGGCTAGCGCATCTTTGATGTATGAGTGAGGCACAAGATGATCCTTGAAGGCCTAGGGAAATAAAAAGAAAGAAAGGGAAACAAGACAGATGATGCATATGCAGAAAATGGACGAAGGGAGGGGACTAACGTAAAGTCCGGAGCTAGGCATAGAATCTTCGGAGCCTGGCTGCGTTCCATGCGTTCGGCTCGAGTAGACTGGTCGATGCATCCCTCAGTCGTTACGCTCCACCGGTCAGAACTTGGTCGATAATGAAGGGGCCTTCCCATTTGGGCTCGACCTTGTCTTTTTTCTTGTCCGGCAGCCGTAGAACTAGTTCGTCAACGTTATAAGTTTTGGCCCATACTTCTCTGCTTTGGTATCTGCGAGCCTGCTGCTGGTAAAATGTGGAACGGGCTTTGGCTATGTTGCGCTCTTCCTCCAATGTGTCCAGACCGTCCTGCCGATCGAGCTCGGCTTCTCTTTCTTCGTACATGCGCACTCGAGGTGAGTCATGAATTATGTCATAGGGCAGGACTGCCTCTGCACCGTACACCATAAAAATGGTGTATATCCAGTACTACGATTCGGCGTGGTCCGCAGTCCCCAGAGTACGGAGTCGAGCTCCTCTACCCAGTGCGTATCGGACTCTGTTAGGGAGCGCACTAATCGGGGTTTAATGCCACTCATTATAAGACCATTTGCTCGTTCGACTTGAACGTTGGTTTGTGGGTGATAGACTAAAGCGTAATCGAGCTTGATGCCCATTTTGCTGCACCAGAGTTTTACCTCGTCGGCCGTGAAGTTTGTGTCGTTATCAGTGATGATGCTGTGGGGGACTCCGTAACGGTGTACAACCCCGGATATGAAATCTATCACCGGTCCGGATTCGGCTGTTTTTACCGGTTTAGCCTCTATCCATTTGGTGAATTTATCCACCATGACCAATAAGTATTTTTTTCTTGTGGGTTCCCCCTTTAAGGGGTCCGACCATGTCAAGCCCCCAGACCGCGAAGGGCCATGTAATGGGGATCGTTTGGAGGGCGGTGGGTGGCATGTGGCTTTGATTTGCAAAGAGCTGGCAACCGGTGCAATGTTGGACCAAGTCATGTGCATCTGCCCGGGCCGTTGGCCAATAAAATCCTGTGCGGAAGGCCTTGCTTACAAGAGCCCGGGCTGCAGCGTGATGACCGCCGAGTCCGGCGTGAATTTCTGCCAAAAGATTCCGCCCTTCCTCTTCGGAGATGCACCTTTGAAGGACTCCGGTAGCGCTTTTTTTGTACAATTCGCCCTCGTGGACCATGTAGGATTTGGATCGCCGCACTATGCAGCGTGCCTCATTTTGGTCCTCCGGAAGTTCCTGTCTAATTAGGTAGGCCAGGAATGGTTCTGTCCATGGGGCAATAATGGACATTATTTCGTGGGCTGATTGTGTTATTTCGGTGGCGGAGCCTCCGATTGTGTCAGAGAGTTTGGTATCGGGTATTTTGGCCGGGTCCGAACTGTTGTTACCGGTGTCCCCCTCCCATGCTACGGATGGCTTGAAAAGCATTTCCAGAAAAATGTTGGGAGGGACCGCGTCGCGTTTTGCGCCAATGCGGGCGAGGATATCCGCCGCTTGATTGTTTTCCCGAGCCACATGGTGAAATTCGAGCCCTTCGAACCGAGCTGACATTTTTAGGACGGCATTGCGATAAGCGGCCATTTTTGGATCCTTGGCATCGAAGTCTCCATTTATTTGGGATATCGCGAGGTTTGAATCCCCGCATACCTCTAGGCGTTGAATGCCCATGGATACTGCCATCCGAAGACCATGTAGAAGGGCCTCATATTCGGCTCCATTGTTGGAGTCCGTATACATTATCTGCAGTACGTATTGAACGGTGTCTCCTGTTGGGGACGTCAAAACATCACCAGCCCCCAGACCAGCCAACATTTTGGAGCCGTCGAAGTGCATGATCCAGTTTGAATATGTGCCGTACTCTTTAGGGAGTTCGGCTTCCGTCCATTCAGTGACGAAGTCAGCCAAAACTTGTGATTTAATCCATGGCTTGTAAGTTATGTCGAACGGGAGGAGCTCAATGGCCCATTTGGCAATCCGGCCCATCGCGTCGCAGTTGTTTATAATGTCGTTAAGTGGTACTTCCGAGGCTACCGTTATCGAACACTCTTGAAAGTAGTGTGCAGCTTCCGGGATGCCATAAATACCGCGTACACTATCTTTTGATAATGCGGGTACCGTGATTTGCATGGAGTAAGGACAGTGGAGATGTAGTAAACCGGCTTCTGAAGGGGAAATTTGTGTCCGTCCTCTTCTCGCTCAACGACAAGCACTGTGCTTACTACTTGATGAGTTGCCTCAATGTATAATAGCATTGGTTCGCCAATGTTTGGCGCGGCCAGGACTGGGTTTGTTGCCAATATGGCCTTTATTTCGTTGAGTCCGGCCGTGGCGTCGTCCGTCCACTCGAAGTGTTCGGTGCACCGGAGGAGGCGATAAAGGGGTAATGCCTTTTCTCCCAAGCGGGAGATAAAGCGGCTTAGTGCCGCCACGCATCCAGTTAATTTCTGTATTTGTTTGAGGTCTGTTGGGGTAGCCAACTGTGACAACGCTCGAATCTTGGCCGGATTAGCTTCAACACCTCTACTGGAGACAATGAATCCCAGGAGCTTTCCTGCTGGTACGCCAAAAACGCATTTTTCCGGATTGAGCTTGATGTCATATGTTCGGAGGTTGTCGAATGTGAGCCTCAAGTCGTCTACTAGAGTTTCGACATGCTTGGTTTTAATGACCACATCATCTATGTATGCCTCCACTGTTTTGCCGATCTGGTTTGCCAGGCATGTCTGAATCATGCGCTGATATGTTGCACCGGCGTTTTTTAGCCCGAAGGGCATTGTGTTGAAGCAGAATGGGCCGTATGGTGTGATGAATGCCGTTGCGGCTTGGTCTGGCTCCGCCATTTTGATTTGATGGTAGCCGGAGTATGCGTCGAGGAAACACAATGAGTCATGTCCTGCGGTAGCATCGATGATCTGATCGATGCGGGGGAGGGGGAAGGGATCCTTTGGGCAGGCCTTGTTAAGGTCCTTAAAATCGACGCACAAGCACCAGGATTTGTCCTTCTTTGGTACCATCACCAGGTTTTCTAGCCAGTCCGGATGTTTTATGTCTCTGATGAATCCGGCCTCCAATAGCTTGGCCAGTTCCTCTCCCATGGCTTGTCTTTTAGGCTCGGAGAAACGTTGAAGAGCCTGCTTGACTGGCTTGAATCCTTTTAGGATATTTAGGCTGTGTTCAGCCAGCCTGCGTGGGATTCCTGGCATGTCTGAAGGGTGCCGGGCAAAAATGTCCCAGTTCTCACGTAGGAATTCTTGCAGTGCGGCGTCGACATCAGGGTTTAATTGTGCCCCGATGGAAGCTGTTTTTGTAGGGTCTGTTGGATGGACTTCGAATTTGACTATTTCGTCCGCTGGTTTAAAGGAGGTGGACTTGGATCTTTTTATCGAGTATCACGTCATCCCTGTTCACCATGGAGCGCAGTGTAGTTAGTTCTTTGGCCGCTAGGGCTTCAGATAGTGCCTCAAGGGCCAGTGCAGCTGTCTTATTTTCGGCGTGGAGTGCTATGTCCAGATCACTAACAAGAGTGATGATTCCGTTGGGCCCGGGCATTTTGAGCTTCATGTACCCGCAATGGGGTATGGCTTGGAAGATTGTAAATGCCTCCCGCCCTAATAGAGCGTGGTATCCGCTGCTGAACAGGGCCACTTGGAATGTAATTTCTTCGGACCTGTAGTTATCCGGCGTGTTGAATACCACGTCTAGTGTGATTTTTCCAGCGCAGCGTGCTTCCCGACTGGGGATGATTCCTCTAAAGGTTGTGCTGCTTTGCTTAATGCGGCTCCAGTCTATTTCCATCTTTTGAAGAGTTTCCTCATAGATGAGGTTTAATCCGATGCCGTCGTCCACGAGTACCTTGGTGAGTTGAAAGTCATCCACGATTGGACTGAGGACCAGTGCGGCTGGTACTCGGGCTGTTCGGAATTTAGGCTCGTCACTGGCATTGAATGTAATAGCCGTGTCGCTCCAAGGATTTGTTTCTGCTATGTGGCAGATTTCGGACGTGCTGTGGAGTGTTCGCTTCCGTCTATTATTTGACGCGAAGGTCTCAAAGACCGTTAAGACCGTATTGTTGTCCTCGGGGTGGTGCTCTGTGGTTTTTGGGAGGAGTAGACCTCGCCACTTTTGGCCACCTGCCATAGTATCCAGCATGCTCTAAGGATGTGCGTTGGTATCGCATCCGCTGTACTATGAATTTTGCAGGGTCCATTGAGCCATCCCTCTAGTACGGTTCCTTGCCCCATAGAGGGCTTTTGCTTTTTGGTAGTTATCCCAGGTGTATTGTGATAGTGCACCCTTTTATTTCGGACTGGGTTTGTATTTAGGGCCGGATTATCCCAAAATTTTATTTCGGTTTTCCAGGCGCTTTCCATCGCACAGTACTTTCGTACTATGGACACCAAGTCGGCAAAGCATGTAATTTCGCGACGACTTATGGCGTTGAGGATTCCCTTGTCCGTGCAATTATTGCAGAAGAATGAGATTGTGTCTTCCTCGCGGCAGTCCTTTATCCTGTTCTTGACCAGGAGGAATCTGGCCCAGTAATGGTGTACTGTTTCTTTGGGCTCTTGCCTAATTTGGGATAGATCGCGTATGTTTGGGTGGGTGGGTGGAATTGAATCCAAATCCTCACCCAATCTGAGGCTCAATGGCCAAGGAGTTTCCGAACTCGAAAGTTTGGATTCTTGGATGTTTTTTAGTAAATCTAGCCCGCTGCCCGATTCTAGATTCAGGCTTTGAGTGACATCCTCCCCTCCGCGGGTATCCGTCTAGCTAGTCCTTAAGACGGATGAAGGGTTGCCGCATTGTTCTTCCACCACTGCAACGTGATGGGTGACCTGGGGAGAGTTAATTTCTCTCAGATCAGGTTGAGGCCCAATCTGATCGTAGTCTGTAGCGACTCCCAGGGCGGTGATGCGATCCAAGAGCTCGTTCAGGGAAGAGAGCTCCATTGGATCTAACTGCTCGGCGAGTTCCGAGTTGACGTTAAGATTGCTTTCGATGACCTGAGAAGTCATCGTCGGCGCGGCGACCGAACAGGCGGTCATAAGAAAACCACCTAGCCGGAGAGTTTGGCCGATAGCCAGAGCCCCCTTAGAGATAGTGTCGTCTTTAAAGACGGGACGAGACATCCTTCCTGGTGGTGACGGCACAGCGGAACTCTCAATGAAAGCACCAATGTCGGTGTCAAAACCGGCGGATCTCGGCTAGGGGGTCCCGAACTGTGCGTCTAGGCCGGATGGTAACAGGAGGCAAGGGACATGAAGTTTTACCCAGGTTCGGGCCCACTCGATGGAGGTAAAACCCTACTTCCTGCTTGATTAATATTGAAGATATGGGTGTTACAAGAGTAGATCTACCACGAGATCAGAGAGGCTAAACCCTAGAAGCTAGCATATGGTATGATTGTATGTTGTGATTGTTGTCCTACGGACTAAAACCCTTCGGTTTATATAGACACCGGAGAGGGTTAGGGTTACACAAGGTAGCTTACAAAGGAGGAGATATCCATATACGTATTGCCTAGCTTGCCTTCCACGCCAAGTAGAGTCCCATCCGGACACGAGACGAAGTCTTATCTTGTATCTTCATAGTCTATCAGTCCGGCCAATGGAGATAGTCCGGCTGTTCGGAGACCCCCTAATCCAGGACTCCCTTAGTCAATAAGACCACTAGTTTCAATGAAAAGGGTAAAGGGAAGAGGGGGAACTTCAAAAAGAACAGCAAGCCAGTTGCTGCTCAAGTGAAGAAACCCAATTCTGGACCTAAGCCTGAAACTAAGTGCTTCTACTACAAAGGGATTGGTCACTGGAAGTAGAACTGCCCCAAGTATTTGGCGGAGAAGAAGGATGGCAAAGTGAAAGGTATATTTGATATACATGTTATTGATGTGTACCTTACTAATGCTCGCAGTAGCGCCTGGGTATTTGATACTGGTTCTGTTGCTATTATTTGCAACTCGAAACAGCGGCTATAGATTAAGCGAAGATTGGCTAAGGACGAGGTGACGTTGCACGTGGGAAATGGTTCCAAAGTCGATGCGATCGCTGTTGGCACGCTACCCCTACATCTACCTTCGGGATTAGTTTTAGACCTAAATAATTGTTATTTGGTGCTAGCGTTGAGCATGAACATTATATTTGGATCTAGTTTGATGCAAGACGGTTATTCATTTAAATCAGAGAATAATGTTGTTCTGTTTATATGAGTAATATCTTTTACGGTCATACACCCTTGATGAGTGATCTATTTTTACTAAATCTTGATAGTAGTGATACACATGTTCATAGTGTTGAAGCCAAAAGTGCAGAGTTGATAATGATAGTGCAACTTATTTGTGGCACTGCCGTTTGGGTCATATTGGTGTAAAGCGCATGAAGAAACTCCATTCTGATGGACTTCTGGAATCACTTGATTATGAATCACTTGGTACTTCGAACCGTGCCTCATTGGCAAGATGACTAAAACTCTGTTCTCCGGAACAATGGAGCGAGAAACAGAGTTATTAGAAATCATACATACTGATGTATGTGGTCCAATAAACACTGAGGCTCGTGACGGATATCGTTATTTTCTCACCTTCACAGATGATTTGAGCAGATATGGGTATATCTACTTAATGAAACATAAGTCTGAAATATTTGAAAAGTTCAAAGAATTTCAGAGTGAAGTGGAAAATCATCGTAACAAGAAAATAAAGTTTCTACGATCTGATCGTGGAGGAGAATATTTGAGTTACGAGTTTGATCTTCATTTGAAACAATGCAGAATAGTTTCGCAACTCACGCCACCCGGAACACCATAGTGTAATGGTGTGTCCGAACGTCGTAATCATACTTTACTAGATATGGTGCGATCTATGATGTCTCTCACTGATTTACCGCTATCATTTCGGGGTTATGCTTTAGAGACAACTGCATTCACGTTAAATAGGGCACCATCTAAATCCGTTGAGATGACATCTTATGAACTATGGTTTGGCAAGAAACCCAAGTTGTCATTTCTTAACGTTTGGGGCTGCGATGCTTATGTGAAAAAGCTTCAACCTGATAAGCTCGAACCCAAATCGGAGAAATGTGTCTTCATAGGAAACCCAAAAGAGACTGTTGGGTACACCTTCTATCACAGATCCGAAGGAAAGATATTCGCTGCGAAGAATGGATCCTTTTTAGATCAGGAGTTTCTCTCGAAAGAAGTGAGTGGGAGGAAAGTAGAACTTGATGAGGTATTTGTACCTGCTCCCTCATTGGAAAGTAGTTCATCACTGAAATCAGTTCAAGTGATTCCTACACCAGTAAGTGAGGAAGCTAATGATGATGATCATGAAACTTCTGATCAAGTTACTACCGAACCTCGTAGGTCAACCAGAGCAAGATCCGCACCAGAGTGGTACGGTAATCCTATTCTGGAGGTCATGTTACTTGACCATGATGAACCTACGAACTATGAGGAAGCGATGATGAGCCCAGATTCCGCAAAATGGCTTGAGGCCATGAAATCTGAGATGGGATCCATGTATGAGAACAAAGTGTGGACTTTGGTTGACTTGCCCGTTGATAGGCATGCCATTGAGAATAAATGGATCTTCAAGAAGAAGACTAACGCTGACAGTAATGTTACTGTCTACAAAGCTCGACTTGTTGCAAAAGGTTTTCGACAAGTTCAAGGAGTTGACTACGATGAGACCTTCTCACCTATAGCGATGCTTAAGTCCATCTGAATCTTGTTAGCAATTGCCACATTTTATGATTATGAAATTTGGTAAATGGATGTCAAAATTGCATTCCTTAATGGATATCTTAAAGAATAGTTGTATATGATGCAACAAGAAGGTTTTGTCGATCCAAAAGGTGCTAACAAAGTATGCAAGCTCCAGCGATCCATTTATGGACTGGTGCAAGCCTCTCGGAGTTGGAATATACGCTTTGATAGTGTGATCAAAGCATATGGTTTTATACAGACTTTTGGAGAAGCCTGTATTTACAAGAAAGTGAGTGGGAGCTCTGTAGCATTTCTGATATTATATGTAGATGACATATTGTTGATCGGAAATGGTACTAAATTTCTGAATAGCATAAAAGGATACTTGAATAAGAATTTTTCAATGAAAGACCTCGGTGAAGCTGCTTATATATTGGGCATCAAGATCTATAGAGATATATCAAGATGCTTAAGTGGACTTTCACAAAGCACATACCTTGATAAAGTTTTGAAGAAGTTCAAAATGGATCAAGCAAAGAAAGGGTTCTTGCCAGTGTTACAAGGTGTGAAGTCGAGTCAGACTCAATGCCCGACCACTGCAGAAGATAGAGAGAAAATGAAAGTCATTCCCTATGCTTCAGCCACAGGTTCTATCATGTATGCAATGCTGTGTACCAGACCTGATGTGTGCCTTGCTATTAGTTTAGCAGGGAGGTACCAAAGTAATCCAGGAGTGGATCAGTGGACAGCAGTCAAGAACATCCTGAAATACCTGAAAAGGACTAAGGATATGTTTCTCGTTTATGGAGGTGACAAAGTGCTTGTCGTAAATGGTTACGTCGATGCAATCTTTGACACTGATCTGGATGACTCTAAGTCACAAACCGGATACATATTTTTATAAAATGGTGGAGCTGTCAGTTGGTGCAGTTCCAAGCAGAGCGTCGTGGCGGGATCTACATGTGACACAGAGTACATAGCTGCTTCGGAAGCAGCAAATGAAGGAGTCTGGATGAAGGAGTTCATATCCGATCTAGGTGTAATACCTAGTGCTTCGGGTCCAATGAAAATATTTTGTGACAATACTGGTGCAATTGCCTTGGCAAAAGAATCCAGATTTCACAAGAGAACTGATGACCCACAAGTGTAGGGGATATATCATAGCCTTTTCGATAAGTAAGAGTGTCGAACCCAACGAGGAGGAGAAGGAAATGATAAGCGGTTTTCAGCAAGGTATTTTCTGCAAGCACTGAAATTATTGGTAACAGATAGTTTTGTGATAAGGTAATTGGTAGCGGGTAACAAATAGTAAAAGTAAATAAGGTGCAGTAAGATGTCCCAATCCTTGTTGTAGCAAAGGACAAGCCTGGACAAACTCTTATATAAAGGAAAGCGCTCCCGAGGACACATGGGAATTACCGTCAAGCTAGTTTTCATCACGTTCATATGGTTCGCGTTCAGTACTTTGATAATTTGATATGTGGGTGGCCCAGTGCTTGGGTACTGTCCTTACTTGGACAAGCATCCCACTTATGATTAACCCCTATTGCAAGCATCCGCAACTACAACAGAAGTATTAAGGTAAACCTAACCATAGCATGAAACATATGGATCCAAATCAGCCCCTTACGAAGCAACGCATAAACTAGGGTTTAACCTTCTGTCACTCTAGCAACCCATCATCTACTTATTACTTCCCAATGCCTCCCTCTAGGCCCAAACAATGGTGAAGTTTCATGTAGTCGACGTTCACATGACACCACTAGAGGGATACCAAATTCACATGACTACTTATAGCAAGACTTCTTCGATGTCCTCAGGAACAAACATAACTACTCACAAAGCATATTCATGTTCATAATCAAAGGGGTATTAATATGCATAATGGATCTGAACATATGATCTTCCAGCAAGTAAACCAACTAGCATCAACTACAAGGAGTAATCAACACCACTAGCAACCCACATGTACCAATCTGAGGTTTGGATACAAAGATTGGATACAAGAGATGAACTAGGGTTTGAGATGATATGGTGCTAGTGAATATGTTGATGGATATTTACCCTCTCCCGATGAGAGGATTGTTGGTGATGACGATGGTGATGTTTTCCCCCTCCCGGAGGGAAGTTTCCCAGACAGAACAGCTCCATCGGAGCCCTATATTGTTTCTGCCAAGATTCCGCCTCGTGGCGGCGGAGTTTCGTCCCGTGAGCTTGCTTATGATTTTTTCCTGGACGAAAGACTCCATATAGCCAAAGATTTTTTTCAGAGGGCCACCAGGGGGGCCATGAGGCAGGGGTGCGCCCCCACCCTCATGGACGGTGGGTGGCCCCCCTCTGGTACTTCTTTCGCACAATATTTTTTATATATTCTGAAAATAATTCCCGTGAAGTTTCAAGACTTTTGGAGATGTGCAGAATATGTCTCTAATATTTGCTCCTTTTCCAGCCTAGAATTCCAGCTGCCGGCATTCCCCCTCTTCATGTAAACCTTCTAAAATAAGAGAGAATAGGCATAAGTATTGTGACACAGTGTGTAATAACAGCCCATAATGCAATAAATATCGATATAAAAGCATGATGCAAAATGGATGTATCTACTCCCCCAAGCTTAGACCTCGCTTGTCCTCAAGCGAAAGCCGAAATCGAAAAATATGTCCACATGTTTAGAGATAGAGGTGTCGATAAAATAAAATACGGACATGAGGGCATCATGATCATTCTTAGAACAACAACAACATATATATATATTGTCATATGATCACTTATGCTAAAGTAACAATTCAATCACATACTCAAGTATGAATCAGAAACTTCATTGAAAACTAACAAACTATAATCTCAGTCATTGAAGCAATTGCAATTTATCTTAACATAGGAAAGAGTCAATATAAGAGCTTCTCAGCAAGTCCACATACTCAACCATCATTTAGTCTTTCACAATTGCTAACACTCACGCAATGTTTATGGGTATGAAGTTTTAATCGGACACAGAGAAAGATAAGGGCTTGTAGTTTTGCCTCCCAACCTTTTACCCCAAGGGTAATGTCAACAATAATAGTTCATGAAAATTTACATCCAATTAGCTATATATATCAGGATCTTTCCAACACATTGTGCTTGCCAAAGGATAAAATGTAAAAAGGAAAAGTGAAGATCACCGTGACTCTTTGCATGAAGTATAAGACAAGAATAAAAGATAGGCCCTTCGCAGAGGAAAGCAGAGGTTGCCATGTGCTTTTATGGTTGGATGCACAAAATCTTAATGCGAAAGAACCTCAATTTATATTTCCACTTGTGATATGAACCTTTATTATGCATTCCGTCGTTGTTATTTCTTCCACATCACAAGATCGTATAAAGCTTATTTTCTCCACACTAATAAATCATACATATTTAGCGAGCAATTTTCATTGCTTGCAACAATGACAACTTACTTGAAGGATCTTACTCAATCCATAGGTAGATATGGTGGACTCTCATGGCAAAACTAGGTTTAAGGATATTTGGAAGCACAAGTAGTATCTCTACTTGGTGCAAAGAATTTGGCTAGCATGAGAGGGAAAGGCAAGCTCAACATGTTGGATGATCAATGACAATATAATTTATCTTAGATGTAAGAAAACATGACCCATTACATTGTCTTCCTTGTCCAACGTCAACTCTTTAGTATGTCATACTTTAATGAGTGCTCACAATCATAAAAGATGTCCAAGATAGTATATTTATATGGAGAACCTCTCTTTCCTTATTACTTCCTATTAATTGCAACGATGACCAAAACTATGTTTGTCAACTCTCAACAATTTTTATTCATCATACTCTTTATATGTGAAGTCATTACCCTCCATAAGATCCATATGATCTATTTATTTCTTTTTATTTCTTCTCTTTTATTCTATTTCCTCAAGATCATAGCAATATAATCAAGCCCTTGACTCAACACTAATCTTTATTATATATATAGCTCATGGACTCGATTACATAGAAGGATCATAAAGCAAAACTCACAACTAGATCATACTAAAACTTTATTCTACTAGATCAAGATATTACCAAAAGGGTCGAACTAAGAAAAACGGTAAAGATAAAGGTGTGATGGTGATACGATACCGGGGCACTCCCCCAAGCTTGGCAGTTGCCAAGGGGACTGCCCATACCCGATACTCAGTTCTTCTTTGTTGGTGAAGAAGGTGTTGGTGATGATGGATAGTCGCACATTGAGCATAGGAGATCCTCAAATTTGCGGATAATGCCCTTGAGTGCAATGATATGCTCCTTCAACAAAATATTTTCACTTGTGAGATACTTGTTTTGAATACGAGCTAACTCAATCATCTTGAAAGCTTCAATCTCCGTTGGGGTAAAGAGATTGTGATGAGGTTGAATGATGTCTTCGTCTACTCCTGCCGGAACTTGATCCCCCATAGCCTTCTTGATCCCATCATCCTTGTTGATCTCTCCGGGCTCTTCTCTCTTCAGCTCTATCTTCATTAGCCAAGCATCGTTGCCCTCATTGTTGGAAGAGGAAGGTGAAGACATGATGCTTGGCCTTGACAACCCTGACAGAAAATAGCTCGAAACAAAAACAGGGGATATTTGCGTGATACGGTGGTCAAAACCTTTGGGAGATTATATAATGATTTTTTACCGACCAAAAGGAGCATCGTGCAAGAAAACGGAGTCCGGGGGGCACACGAGGTGACCACGAGGTAGGGGGCGCGCCCAGGGGGTAGGGCGCGCCCTTGACGTCTACTACACAACCTTCTTCTTGTAGACGTTGTTGGGCCTCCAAGTGCAGAGGTTTGTAGGACAGTAGCAAATTTCCCTCAAGTGGATGACCTAAGGTTTATCAATCCGTAGGAGGCGTAGGATGAAGATGGTCTCTCTCAAGCAACCCTGCAACCAAATAACAAAGAGTATCTTGTGTCCCCAACACACCCAATACAATTGTAAATTGTATAGGTGCACTAGTTCGGCGAAGAGATGGTGATGCAAGTGCAATATGGATGGTAGATATAGGTTTTTGTAATCTGAAAATATAAAAACAGCAAGGTAACTAATGATAAAAGTGAGCATAAACAATATTGCAATGCGTTGAAACAAGGCCTAGGGTTCATACTTTCACTAGTGCAAGTTCTCTCAACAATAATAACATAATTGGATCATATAACTATCACTCAACATGCAACAAGGAGTCACTCCAAAGTCACTAATAGCGGAGAACAAACGAAGAAATTATGGTAGGGTACGAAACCACCTCAAAGTTATCCTTTCTGATCGATCTATTCAAGAGTCCGTAGTAAAATAACATGAAGCTATTCTTTTCGTTCAATCTATCATAGAGTTTGTACTAGAATAAGACCTTAAGACACAAATCAACCAAAACCCTAATGTCACCTAGATATTCCAGTGTCACCTCAAGTATCCGTGGGTATGGTTATACGATATGCATCACACAATCTCAGATTCATCTATTCAACCAACACAAAGAACTTCAAAGAGTGCCCCAAAGTTTCTACCGGAGAGTCAAGACGAAAACGTGTGCCAACCCCTATGCATAGGTTCATGGGCGGAACCCGCAAGTTGATCACCAAAACATACATCAAGTGGATCAATAGAATACCCCATTGTCACCACGGGTATCCCATGCAAGACATACATCAAGTGTTCTCAAATCCTTAAAGGCTCATTCCGATAAGATAACTTCAAAGGGAAAACTCAATCCATTACAAGAGAGTAGAGGGGGAGAAACATCATAAGATCCAACTATAATAGCAAAGCTCGTGATACATCAAGATCATACCACCTCAAGAACACAAGAGACAGAGAGATCAAACACATAGCTACTGGTACATACACTCAGCCCCGAGGGATAACTACTCCCTTATCGTCATGGAGAGCACCGGGATGATGAAGATGGCCACCGGAGAGGGATTCCCCCCTCCAGCAGGGTGCCGCAACGGGTCTAGATTGGTTTTCGGTGGCTACGGAGGCTTCTGGCGGCGGAACTCCCGATCTATTGTGCTCCTCGTAGTTTTTAGGGTATATGTAGGAGGAAGAAGTACGTCGGTGGATCTCCGGGCTGTCCACGAGGCAGGGGGGCGCGCCCAGGGGGTGGCCGCGCCCCCACCCTCGTGGGCAGCCCGAGACTCTTCTGGTCCATCTCCGATACTCCGTGGGCTTCTTCTGGTCCAAAAATAAGTTCTGTGAAGTTTTAGGTCAATTTGACTCTGTTTGATTTTCCTTTTATGAGATACTCTAAAATAAGGAAAAAAACCAGAAACTGGCACTGGGCTCTAGGTTAATAGGTTAGTCCCAAAAATCATATAAAATAGCATATAAATGCATATAAACACTAGTAGAAAAGGGGGCTTTGGTCCAGGCCGAGTAAGCCCATTAGTCCCGGTTCAGTCCAGAACCGGGACCAATGGGTGCATTTATCCCGGTTCGTGCGGCTAAGGCATTAGTCCCGGTTCACCTGGGCCCTTTAGTCCCGGTTCGCCCGGTTCGTGCCACGAACCGGGACTAAAGGGTGCGATGCCCATTGGTCCCGGTTGGTGGCACCAACCGGTACTAAAGGTTAGACCTTTAGTCCCGGTTGGTGCCACCAACCGGGACTAATGGGCTTTGAGGCATTAGTACCGGTTCATGGCACGAACCGGTACTAAAGGTCCCATTTTCAAACTCCCCCCCCCCCTCGTGGACCGCCTTTTCAGTTTTAGAAAAAACAAAAGAAAATGATGGAAATGTCAATAAAAAGAAAATAAAATAAGTTTTCCATGTGATATGTGGTCTAGTTGTTGGGAAAATTTACAAATATGAATTTCGACTTTATTTACAAAATCTCTCTGGAATTTGTAAAATGGGCATAACTTTTGCATACGAACTCGGATTAAAAGGTTTTTATATGAAAAATCATCTACTCGAAAAGTTACATCCGATGGAGACCGCCAACGGCCTGTTTGCAAATTTGTAGAATCCTCAAATTCCAAAAGGAAAAAAAGTTATGCTCAAATTTAAGTTTTTTTAAATTTTCAGTAAATCTGGTCAAACTATGGTCAAACTACTTATTCAAGAAGTATTAGTGTTACTAAATAATTATTTCACCTTTTTTGAATTTTGGTCAAATCTGGTCAAACTATGGTGAAACTATGGTCAAACTGTGGTCAAACAATGGTCAAACTACTTATTCAAGAAATATTAGTGTTACTAAAAAATTATTCAAGAATATTAGTGTTATTAAATAATTATTTCACCTTTTTTAAATTTTGGTCAAATCTGGTCAAACTATGGTCAAACTGTGGTCAAACTATGGTCAAACTACTTATTCAAGAAATATTAGTGTTACTAAAAAATTATTGTTTTTTAGAACAATAGTTTTAAACTCAAACAGTGAAATATGTGACTTCATGCTCAAGCTAAATTCCTGAGGGTTAATAGGATTGACATCTTACTATTGTCAGGTGTCGGGGGACTAATCCACGAGTACCTATGGGACCGGCGGACCGAGTCCCTTTCGGTTCGGCGGGGGCGAGGGTCGCACGAAGAGCGGATTGAGGCGAAGCACACGAGCAGTTTACCCAGGTTCGGGCCACACGGATGCGTAAAAGCCTACTCCTGCTTTGTGGTTTGTATTGAGTTCTTGCTCGGGAGCGCGGAGTGCTACAGTACACCCCAGCAGCTAACGAGACCGAGCGTGAGTGTTCTCTTCCTCGCTCCCCCCTCTACGTTGCGCATGGGCCTCCTTTTATATGCTCAAGGGGTCACCAACAGGTGGCAACGTAGACAAGGGTAAAAATGGAAAGGTGTTGCGGTTGGTACAGCTACCTGCTACAGTGTATCATACCTAACCCTGACGGCAGGGGACCAGGGCATTAAATGCCTGTCTGCGTCGCCTAAATAGTGCAAAAGGGACCGTCAGGGACGCCACCGCTCGCCACGATGGCAATCTTGTCAGCGCCGCTTGCCACCGTGCACCGCTGGCTGCACAGCCTCCCGCCACGTACGCCTAGAAGGGTCCCAGAGCAACACGTTGGTGGATGTGCTGGAGCGCGGACACAGAGTGGTGGCTTGCCGCGGCAAGCGCCCTGCCGCGGTCGTTGTCTTGTCGCGTCCGGGAGCTTGTCGCTCACCGGGCCTTGCCGGGACGCATGGCGCGTCGCGGCAAGTTCCTTGAGATGCCTTGGTTGGCCTTCCCGGCAAGCTCCTCTTGCCGGGGTCTTGTCTCCTTGGCTTGGATACTTTGTCCTTGAATGGCTCCAAAGGAACCACGGAGGACCTTGGCGGTCACCCGGCAAGCCTTGCCGCGGGATGCTGCGACTGCCCGTGCACAAGTTCGGGATACTAGGGTACCCCTACTCTAGTACACCGACAGGAGCCCCCGGGCCTGGGCCATACACGGTGCCGAGCGCTATTGGGCCAGGCCCAAAACAGGGCACGGGCACGCGCGGCCTGGGTTACGCCGTATCTCTCCCCGTATCCACCGCGCCCTCCCCGAACGGCACGCGTTGAATGCGGAGTCGTGGGATAGATCGTGGTGGTTTCTTTATTCGGAAAGGCGGAACGTCCGCCCCCCCCCCTCTTTATAAGCATGGGAAACAGGGGTAGTAATTCTCCCTCAGCTCCCTCGCGGCAAGCTTGGGGGGGAAGATTGCCCGCTCCTTCCGCAGCGCCGCAAGCCGCTGCGCCTCGGTCGACTTCACAACCTTCCGTTTGTCGGCTCTCGGAGCCATGGCGGAAGTGGTGGAGGAGGTCGACGGCGTTGGTGGTGCCTGGCGAGTGCTGCCGCCGCCCAGAATGCTTTTAGGGAGAAAGTGGAGCACTGGACGGAGGGTCTCGTGAATGCTGCCGCAGATATCGACAGGGAGCTGGCGCAGCTGGGGGTGGAGGATCTCGGGTATCCCTCTGATGAGAACCTCCAACCCAGCGCCAAGCTCACCTTGTTCTTCAAAGGCGTGGCGACGGCCCTCCGGCGGCTCCGGGAGAAGATCCCAAAGCAGCTGGCCGACGAGTCGCGCAAGATCTGTGCGGGAGCTCTTCAAAAGGTGTTGGTGAAGGTGGCCTTCCGCAACCCGGGCCTCAACCTCACCAACGTCCTCAAGACCCTGCCGCCGGATGCTGATCTGGAGGCGCTCAAGACCCTTGTCGCACCCATTGTGGATAAGGTGAGCGGGATCAAGAGGATTGAGGGCGATCGAGTAGACTAGGCCGCCCGTTTTCTTCTTTTCTTGTCGCTGCTGGTCATGTTATGAGAACTATCTGTTAGAGCCGCGACAAGCTACCTTGTAATATAACTCTATTCCAGGTAATGATTGCAATGTTATTCCCTTTACTTGATTCCTCCCTTTGTATGTTTTTGCCCTACGCTTTTAGGGAACTTGCCGGTGCAGGCACCTTAGTCGCAAGCGCTGAGTGCGAGACGTCAGCAGCCTGCTGGCGGTGCCGCTACTGACAAGAAACCTTGTCGCAACTAGTCGCAGCTCACTTAAGTTGTTGAGCGGACTCGAAACAAAGTAAGGGCGCAACTAGCTACAAGTTGGTTCCTCCGCGCACAGGTTTTCCATACAAAGTGCGGTCGTTCAAGGGAGATAACTTAAAAATTTTAAAAATCTGATTGCTCAAACTTTGGCAACTTAGCTTTTCTGTTGTTTGCTTCCCGGTAAGGCGAAACTTTCTTGAACGACATCTGGTCCATACCATTATCTTCTCCTTTCCCCCCGGCAAACTTGTGGGCGAGGGAACCTTCCTTTCCTTGAGAAAAAAGAAAGAGGAGAAAATAAAGATATGGAGCCTTACGGCTCGTTATTGCTTACCGGGGAGTAGGTGCTGCACAAAGTGTCAGATCACATATGCAAAAAATAGAAAGCATGAAATTGACAAGATGTGCAGAGCATATGAGCTTTACTTATGCACGGGGTCTGCGCCCGGCTTTGTACAAAGGATTACATGCAACAGTGGCAAGACTTGTACAAAAGGTGGTTGCCGGAACAGGTTCCGGCAACCGCGCCTTACGGGTAAAACTTACGAAGATGCTCAATGTTCCAGGAATTGCTCACCGGAATGCTATCTTCGGTCTCAAGGCGGACAGCGCCAGGCCTAGTGACTCGTTTCACCCGGTAAGGGCCTTCCCACTTCGGCGTCAACTTGTTGGAATTCTTGGCGGACTGAACACGCCGAAGAACAAGGTCACCTTCCTCGAGACTTATGGCGTTAACTTTGCGGCTATGGTAGCGGCGCAAAGCTTGCTGGTAGCGAGCAGCTCGTACAGCAGCCTGAAGACGGTCTTCCTCAAGGAGTAGCGCGTCATCTTGTCGCAGCTGCTCTTGCTCAAGCTCATCATAAGCGAGCACTCGAGGTGACCCGTATACGAGTTCCGTGGGGAGAACTGCCTCTGCTCCATAGACTAGAGCGAAAGGTGTCTAGCCAGTGGCTCGATTTGGCGTCGTCCTGATCGACCAAAGAACTACCGGCAGCTCCTCGATCCAGTTTCTTCCGCACTTGTGCAGCCTGTCGAAAGTCCTGGTCTTGAGCCCACGCAGCACTTCAACATTTGCCCTCTCCGCTTGACCGTTGCTTCTCGGGTGAGCAACAGAAGCGAAGCAGACCTTGGCACCAAGATCTTGGACATACTGCATGAAGGTGCGGCTCGTGAATTGCGTACCGATGTCGGTGATTATCCTGTTAGGGATCCCGAAGCGGCAAAGAATCGACCTGAAGAATTTGACTGCTGACTGTGCTGTCACCTTCCTCACTGCTTCCACTTCCGGCCACTTTGTGAACTTGTCGATTGCAACGTACAAGTACTCAAAGCCCCCGACTGCTCGGGGAAAGGGGCCGAGGATGTCGAGCCCCCAGACCGAAAATGGCCAGGATAAAGGGATCGTCTGGAGAGCTTGAGCTGGTTGGTGTATCTGCTTGGAATGGAACTGGCATGCTTCACACTTGGTTACTTTTGCAGTTGCATCCTGGAGGGCTGTCGGCCAAAAGAAACCTTGCCGGAATGCTTTGCTGGCAAGTGCTCTTGCGCCAATGTGGTGACCACATATGCCTCCATGTATCTCTGCCAATAGCTTTTGTCCGTCTTCCCGGTGAATACACTTCAATTTCACACCGTTGAGTCTTCTTCTGTACAGTGTGTTGTCGACAAACTGGTACATACTTGACTGCCGGGCTACTCTTTCCGCTTCTTCTTGCTCTTCGGGAAGTTCTCCTGTCTGAAGGAAACGGACAATCTGCTGTGTCCATGCTAGAGCTTGTGGCTCGACAACAAGGACTAAAGGCAAATATGCTGCTGCGGGAACATCCGCTTCTACGGCGAGAACCTGCGGCTCTGCCGGAGCTTGACGTTCCCCGGCAAGCTTGCCGGAGCAAAACTTGTCGGGAGTTTCTGCTTCAACGGAACAAACCCTAGGGCTTGCCGGAGCAGACTGCTCCTCAGCGCTCTTGGCGTTGATCTTGGGGACCTCCTAGCCTTTCTTCTTCCTGTTGTTCCGCCGCCGGTTTTTCTTTGCCGGGGCAGCATCCTCGCTGTCAGATCCTCCTGCTCCTGTATTCTCTCCGGGGAGTTTCCTCCCTTCCTCAGCACATGCACACTTGTTGGCCAGGGCATACAGCTCACTGACGTCTCTGATCTTGCACATCGCCATCTCCTCCCGCATCCTGCGGTTACGCACGTTCTGATGGAACGCGCTGATGACCGCGGCAGGTTGGACTTCTGGGATGTTGTGCTATACACGGCTGAATCTCTGAATGTACTTGCGCAGGGGCTCTCCTTCCTTCTGGGCGAGAAGATGAAGGTCACTCTCTTGGCCATGAGGTTTGTGGCCGCCTGTAAAGGCGCCGACAAACTAATGGCATAGGTCTGCCCAGGAGGATATGGAGTTGTCCGGCAAGTGCATGAGCCAGGACCTGACGTTGGGCTTGAGCACCAGTGGGAAGTAGTTGGCAAGGATCTTGTCGTCCCGCCCCCCGGCAGCCTGCACCGCGATGGTGTAGATGATGAGGAACTCCGACGGATGCGACTTGCCGTCGTACTTCTCTGGTACGTCTGGCTTCAAATTCTTCGTGCTGGGCCACTGGACTTGCCGCAGCTCACGAGTAAACGCAGGGCAACCTACCGCGTACGGCAAGTCACCTGGTTCCCCTGGCGCATCCATGTCGACAGAGGGCCCAGCGCGCTGGTCCGATTGACGTCGCGCTTCTCTTCGGTGCTCGATGCGAGTACGAGCGTCTTCTTGCTGTCGTTCGTGAAGAACTTGGCGCTGATCGCGACGAGCTCGTGGCTCTGATGACGCGGTGGAGTCGCTGTCGAGGTGGATCCGGCGAGTCGGCGATCTTGGCCTTCGGGGCAGAGAGTGCACAGTGGTTGCACCCCCACCGGTCTTGTTGCCACCGGCGCGTGCCTGGCTGACTTGCCGCGGCTGCGACGTGCTCGGCTGCCGTTGAGTGTCGCCGTTGGCGAAGCCGATGAGACTCTGAATGGTGGCCCTCCAGTCATCGATCTTGTCTGCCGTTGGAGGGTAGTCCAGGAGCAGTTGAGCTCGCGCCAAAGCTTCTGCTGTAGTTGCGGGTGGCGGTGGCGAACGGTGCGAGGAGCGGGATATGCTCGGACTTCTAACTATGTTAGAAGGAGCAGTATCCCGTCCAGGCGACCGTGCCTCGCTCATGCCAGCATGTTGGCGTGCATGCTGGTCTTGAGCACTCCGAGATCCACCAGCTCGATCTTGGTCCAGCAAACGCATGGTACCGTGAGTACCATGACGCTGCCGGTCCCGCGCCTCCTGAGATGGGCGCGGTGCATGTACGGACGCCGAGGTCTTGGAGTGCGCCCGGTCGTTGTGGGAGCCGGCTACGCCGCCGATGGGCAGCGCAGCCTTGTCCTTGGACCTGGCAGCACCGTGAGCTCCCTCGTCGACGCCCGTTCTTCCGCCGGCGTCTGCCCCATCAGCCGTTTGCTCCGGCGGTGGTGGGTTCGGCGCGGACGGAGCAGCCGCCTCCGAAGCCTTCTTCTTCGGCGGCATGTCGATGAAGATGATGAAGATCTAGCTCGTGTGAACGCCGGATCTGGTTCACACAACCTCGACTCCCCTACCTGGCGCGCCAAGGATGTCGGGGGACTAATCCACGAGTACCTATGGGACCGGCGGACCGAGTCCCTTTCGGTTCGGCGGGGGCGAGGGTCGCCCGAAGAGCGGATCGAGGCGAAGCACATGAGTAGTTTACCCAGGTTCGGGCCGCACGGATGCGTAAAACCCTACTCCTGCTTTGTGGTTTGTATTGAGTTCTTGCTCGGGAGCGCGGAGTGCTACAGTACACCCCAGCAGCTAACGAGACCGAGCGTGAGTGTTCTCTTCCTCGCTCCCCCCTCTACGTTGCGCATGGGCCTCCTTTTATATGCTCAAGGGGTCACCAACAGGTGGCAACGTAGACAAGGGTAAAAATGGAAAGGTGTTGCGGTTGGTACAGCTACCTGCTACAGTGTATCATACCTAACCCTGACGGCAGGGGACCAGGGCATTAAATGCCCGTCTGCGTCGCCTAAATAGTGCAAAAGGGACCGTCAGGGACGCCACCGCTCGCCACGATGGCAATCTTGTCAGCGCCGCTTGCCACCGCGCACCGCTGGCTGCACAGCCTCCCGCCACGTACGCCTGGAAGGGTCCCAGAGCGACACGTTGGTGGATGTGCTGGAGCGCGGACACAGAGTGGTGGCTTGCCGCGGCAAGCGCCCTGCCGCGGTCGTTGTCTTGTCGCGTCCGGGAGCTTGTCGCTCACCGGGCCTTGCCGGGACGCGTGGCGCGTCGCGGCAAGTTCCTTGAGATGCCTTGGTTGGCCTTCTCGGCAAGCTCCTCTTGCCGGGGTCTTGTCTCCTTGGCTTGGATACTTTGTCCTTGAATGGCTCCAAAGGAACCACGGAGGACCTTGGCGGTCACCCGGCAAGCCTTGCCGCGGGATGCTGCGACTGCCCGTGCACAAGTTCGGGATACTAGGGTACCCCTACTCTAGTACACCGACATCAGGAAAACAACAAGTGCAGACTTGGAAACGAGGGAGAATAGAACCCGGAAGTTAAGCGTGCTCAGGCTGGAGTAGTGAGAGGATGGGTGACCGTTCGGGAAGTTAGATAATTTGGAATGATGAGGGGTCATTAGAGATTAAATTGAGCAGTGATGAGGGGTGATTAGAGATTAGAGGTTAAAATAATTCAGAAATGTGAAAATAAAAAAATTTCAAAAAAAATTTCAAAAAAAATTTCAAAAAAAAATCAGAAAATTTCCTTTAGTACCGGTTGGTGTTACCAACCAGGACTAAAGGTGGACCGGCCACGTGGAGGGCCTTTAGTCCCGGTTCTGGATTGAACCGGGACTAAAGGGTGAGGGCATTAGTACCGACACTTTAGTCCCGGTTCCAGAACCGGGACTAAAGGCCCTTACAAACCGGGACTAAAGGCCCTTTTTCCAGACTACTTCTTATTTTCCTATTTTTTCTGAAATATTCCAAAACGGAGAAAAATTGTTAGTAGCATTGTTTTGGAGTCGGTTTACTTACCGTACCATGTACCTATTCCTTTTCGGAGTCTGAAACATTCTGGAAAGTGTCCCTTATGTATTCCTCCGGGGTTACGGTTTCAATAACATTAGGTTCAACATTTATGGGATTACCTGAGATACAATGTTTCATTCTTTAACCATTTACCACCCTCGGGTTTGTGCCTTCAAAGTAGTTGATTTTTATGGCACCAGAACGATAGACCTCCTCGATAACGTAAGGACCTTCCCATTTAGATAGGAGTTTGCCTGCAAAAAATCTTAAACGAGAGTTGTATAGCAATACATAATCACCTACATTAAACTAACGTTTTTGTATCCTTTTATCATGCCATCTTTTAACTTTTTCTTTAAATAGTTTGGCATTCTCGTAGGCCTATGTTCTCCATTCATCAAGTGAGCAAATGTCAAAAAGCCTCTTCTCACCGACAAGTTTGAAATCATAATTGAGGTCTTTAATTGCCCAATATGCCTTATGGTCTAGTTCAAGAGGTAAGTGACATGCTTTACCATAAACCATTTTATACGGTGACATACCCATAGGATTTTTGTATGCAGTCCTATATGCCCATAATGCATCATCAAGTTTCTTGGACCAATTCTTTCTAGATCTATTAACAGTCTTTTGAAAAATTAATTTAAGCTCTCTATTGCTTAGTTCTACTTGACCACTAGACTATGGATGATAAGGAGATGCAATTCTATGATTAACATCATACTTACCAAGCATTTTACAAAAAGCACCATGAATGAAATGTGAACCACCATCAGTCATTAAATATCTAGGGACTCCAAACTTTGGAAAAATAACTTCTTTAAGCATATTAATAGAGGTGTTATGATTAGCACTACTAGTTGGAATAGCTTCTACCCACTTAGTAACGTAATCAACAGCAACTAAAATATGTGTATACCCATTAGAGGAAGGAAACGGTCCCATATAATCAAAGACCCAAACATCAAATGGTTCAATAACAAGTGAATAATTCATAGGCATTTCTTGACGTCTACTAATATTATCAATTTTTTGACATTCATCACAAGACAAGACAAACTTACGGGCATCCTTGAAGAGGGTAGGCCAATAAAAACCGGATTGCAATACCTTATGTGCAGTTCTGTCTCCAGCATGGTGCCCTCCATAAGCCTCGGAGTGGCACTTGCGTAGGATATGTTCCTGTTCATGCTCAGGTACACAACATCTAATAACACCATCTACTCCTTCTTTATAAGGATGTGGGTCATCCCATAAGTAATGTCTTAAATCATAGAATAACTTTTTCTTTTGCTGGTATGTGAAACTAGGTGGTATAAATTTAGCAACAATGTAATTAGCATAATCTGCATACCATGGAGCAGTACAAGAAGCATTTATGACAACTAATTGTTCACCGGGAAAGCTATCATCAATAGGTAGTGGGTCGTCAAGAACATTTTCTAATCTTAACAAGTTGTCTGCAACGGGGTTCTTAGCTCCTTTTCTATCAATAATATGCAAATCAAATTCTTGTAGCAAGAGAACCCATCTAATAAGTCTAGGTTTAGCATCTTTCTTTTCCATAAGATATTTAATAGAAACATGATCAGTGTGAACAGTTACTTTAGAATCAACAATGTAAGGTCTGAACTTATCACAAGCAAATACAACTGCTAAGAATTCTTTTTCAGTAGTAGCACCGTCTAGAGTTTTACTAGCATATTGGATAACATTTAATTTCTTATGAACTCTTTGTCCTAGAACAGCCCCTACAGCATAATCACTAGCATCACACGTAATTTCAAATGGTAAATTCCAATCAGGAGGCTGAACAATAGCTGTAGAAACCACAGCTTTCTTAAGTATTTCAAATGCTTCTACATAGTCATCATCAAAGACAAAAGGAACATCATTTTGTAAAAGATTAGTCAGAGGCCGAGAAATTTTAGAAAAGTCCTTAATGAACCTCCTATAAAAAACGGCATGACCAAGGAAGCTTTTTATACGTTTAATGTCCTTAGGACACGACATCTTTTCAATAGCATCAACCTTAGCTTTATCAACTTCAATACCTCTTTCAAAAATTTTATGCCCCAAGACAATAGCTTCATTAACCATAAAGTGGCACTTCTCCCAATTCAAGACAAGATTAGTTTCTTCACATCTCTGCAAAACTCGATCAAGGTTGCTTAAGCAATCATCAAAAGAAGTCCCATAAACAGAGAAATCATCCATGAATACCTCAACAATCTTTTCACAAAAGTCAGAGAATATAGCAGTCATACATCATTGAAAGGTAGCAGGTGCATTACATAAACCAAAAGGCATACGTCTATAAGCAAAGGTACCGAAAGGGAAAGTAAAAGTTGTCTTTTCTTGATCCTCTTCTGACACAGGTATTTGAGAGAAACCAGAATAACCATCTAGAAAGCAAAAATGTGTATGTTTGGATAATCTTTCTAGAATTTGATCAATAAAAGGTAACGGTTGATGATCCTTTTTAGTAGCTTTATTTAATTTGCGGAAATCAATTACCATTCTATAACCTGTAACAATTCCTTGTGGGATCAATTCATCTTTATCATTAGGAACAACAGTAATACCTCCCTTCTTAGGAAAACAATGGACAGGACTTACCCACTGACTGTCAGCAACGGGATAAATTATACCTGCCTCCAAAAGCTTTAGTATTTCTTTTCTTACCACTTCTTGCATCTTAGGATTTAACCTTCGTTGGTGATCAACAACTGGTTTAGCATCTTTCTCCAATTTTATTTTGTGCTGGCATAGAGTGGGACTAATGCCCTTAAGATCATCAAGAGTATATCCAATAGCAGCACGGTGCTTCTTCAGAGTTTTCAATAATTTCTTTTCTTCATGCTCTGAAAGGTTAGCACTAATAATAACAGTATTCAAGAAGGGTCTACCAAATATGGGACCCTTAGGTGGAGGAGGATCCCCTAGGATTTCATCAAGATAAGCCTATTTAAGAGTATTTGGTAAAGGGTTAAGCTCAAACACAGGATCACCCTTAGGTGGAGGAGGATCCCCTAGGATTTTAACAGGCAAGTTGTGTTTCAAAATAGGTCACTGTTTAAAGAATACTTCATCTATTTCCCTTCTTTCATTCATAAACATATCATTTTCATGGTCTAGCAAATATTGTTCTAAAGGATCAGTAGGAGGCACGGCAATAGAAGCAAGACCAATAATTTCATCTTTACTAGGCAATTCTTTATCATGGGGTTGTCTACTAAATTTAGCAAACTTAAACTCATGAAACATATCCCCTAAACCCACAGAAACAATATCCTTATTGCAGTCTATCTTAGCATTAACAGTATTCAAGAAGGGTCTACCAAATATGGGACAAAAGTCATCTTGTGGGGAACCAAGAATAAGAAAATCAGCAGGATATTTAACTTTCCCACACAAAACTTAAACATCTCTAACAATCCCAACCGGTGAAATAGTATCTCTATTGGCAAGCTTAATAGTAACATCAATCTCTTCTATCTCAGCAGGTGCAATATCATGCATAATTTCTTCGTATAAGGAATGAGGTATTGCACTTGCACTAGCTCCCATATCACATAAGCCATGATAGCAATGATCTCCTATTTTAACAGAAATAACAGGCATGCCTACAATAGGTCTATGTTTATTTTTAGTATCAGGTCTAGAAATTCTAGCAGATTCATTACAGAAGTAAATAACATGCCCATCAATATTATCTTCTAAGAGATCTTTAACCATAGCAACACTAGGTTCAACTTTAATTTGCTCAGGGGGTTTAGGTGTCTTAATATTATTTTTGTTAACCACAATTGAAGCTTTAGCATGATCCTTTATTCTAACAGGGAAAGGTGGTTTCTCGATATAAGCAGTAGGAACAACAGGATCATTATAAGTGATAGTCTTTCCTTCAAATTTAATAGGTGCAACTACTTTTACTTTAATGGGAGGATTATATTTAAACCACTTCTCCTTAGGGAGATCAACATTAGTAGCGAAGGATTCACAGAAAGAAGCTACTATCTCAAAGTCAAGTCCATATTTATTGCTAAATTCACGGAAAGCATCGGTATCCATAAAAGATTTAACACAACCAAACTTAGGTGTTATACCTGACTCCTTACCTTCGTCGTGGTCCCAATCTTCAAAATTGCGTTAATTCTTTCCAATAAATCCCATTTGAGTTCAATAGTCTTCATCATAAAAGATCCGGTACAAGAAATATCGAGCGTCGAGCGATTACTGAGAGAAAGCCGAGCATAAAATTTTTGAATAATCATTTCTTTTGAGAGCTCATGATTGGGGCATGAATATAAAATTTACTTAAGCCTCCCCCAAGCTTGAGCGATGCTTTCTCCTTCGCGAGGCCAAAAATTATATATATAATTACGATCACGATGAACAAGATGCATAGGATAAAACTTCTGATGAAATTCCAATTTCAATCGTTGGTAGTTCCATGATCCAATATCATCACATAGCCTAAACCATGTCAATGCATCTCCCTTCAAATATAAAGGGAAGACCTTCTTCTTGATAACATCGTCGGGCGTACCTGCAAGCTTAAATAATCCACGAACTTCATCCACATAGATTAGGTGCAAATCGGGATGTAATGTTCCATCACCTGTGAAAGGATTAGCTAGCAGTTTCTCTATCATACTTGAAGGGATTTCAAAGTGAACATTTTAAGTAGGTTCATTAGAATGAGGAGCAACTCTTTTCTCTACTGGTCGGGGTGAAGATACCCCGAACAAGCCCCTCAAAGGATTATGTTCCATAGTAACAAGTGACAGTAAATTTCAGCACACTATATAAATTTTTCCTTACCAAATTCCACCTACCAAAGGCGCTTCATTCCCCGGCAATGGCGCCAGAAAAGAGTCTTGATGACCCACAAGTGTAGGGGATCTATCATAGCCTTTTTGATAAGTAAGAGTGTCGAACCCAATGAGGAGCATAAGGAAATGATAAGCGGTTTTCAGCAAGGTATTTTCTGTAAGCACTAAAATTATCGGTAACAGATAGTTTTGTGATAAGGTAATTGGTAGTGGGTAACAAATAGTAAAAGTAAATAAGGTGCAGCAAGATGGCCCAATCCTTTTTGTAGCAAAGTACAAGCCTGGACAAACTGTTATATAAAGGAAAGCGCTCCCGATGACACATGGGAATTATCATCAAGCTAGTTTTCATCATGTTCATATGGTTCGCATTCGGTACTTTGATAATTTGATATGTGGGTGGACCGGTGCTTGGGTACTATCCTTACATGGACAAGCATCCCACTTATGATTAACCCCTATTGCAAGCATCCGCAACTACAACAGAAGTATTAAGGTAAACCTAACCATAGCATGAAACATATGGATCCAAATCAGCCCCTTACGAAGCAACGCATAAACTATGGTTTAAGCTTCTGTCACTCTAGCAACCCATCATCTACTTATTACTTCCCAATGCCTCCCTCTAGGCCCAAACAATGGTGAAATGTCATGTTGTCGACATTCACATGACACCACTAGAGGGATGATAACATACATCTCATCAAAATATCGAACGAATACCAAATTCACATGACTACTTATAGCAATACTTCTCCCATGTCCTCAGGAACAAACGTAACTACTCACAAAGCATATTCATGTTCATAATCAGAGGGGTATTAATATGCATAATGGATCTGAACATATGATCTTCCACCAAGTAAACCAACAAGCATCAACTACAAGGAGTAATCAACACTACTAGCAACCCACAGGTACCAATCTGAGGTTTGGATACAAAGATTGGATACAAGAGATGAACTAGGGTTTGAGATGAGATGGTGTTGGTGAATATGTTGATGGAGACTGACCCCCTCCTGATGAGAGGATCGTTGGTGATGACGATGGTGATGATTTCCCCCTCCCGGAGGGAAGTTTCCCCGGAAGAACAGCTCCGCCAGAGCCCTAGATTGGTTCCGCCAAGGTTCCGCCTCGTGGCGACGGAGTTTCGTCCTGTGAGCTTGCATATGATTTTTTTTCCTGGACGAAAGACTCCATATAGCCAAAGATGGGCATCAGAGGGCCACCAGGGGGCCCACGAGGCAGGGGGCGCGCCTAGGGGGTAGGGCGCGCCCCCACCCTCGTGGACGGTGGGTGGCCCCCGTCTGGTACTTCTTTCTCCCAATATTTTTATATATTCTGAAAATAATTCCCGTGGAGTTCCAGGACTTTTCGAGATGTGCAGAATAGGTCTCTAATATTTGCTCCTTTTCCAGCCCAGAATTCCAGCTGCCGGCATTCCCCCTCTTCATTTAAACCTTGTAAAATAAGAGAGAATAGGCATAAATATTGTGACACAATGTGTAATAACAACCCATAATTCAATAAATATCGATATAAAAGCATGATGCAAAATGGACATATCAAGAACCAAGCACATCAAGAGACGCTTCAATTCCATCCGCGATCAAGTCAAGGAGGGAGACATAGATATTTGCAAGATACATACGGATCTGAATGTTGCAGACCCGTTGAATAAGCCTCTCTCATGAGCAAAACATGATCAACACCAAGACTCCATGGGTGTTAGAATCATTACAATGTAATCTGGATTATTGACTCTAGTGCAAGTGGGAGACTGAAGGAAATATGCCCTAGAGGCAATAATAAATTTGTTGTTTATATTTCCTTATATCATGATAAATGTTTATTATTCATGCTAGAATTGTATTAACCGGAAACTTAGTACATGTGTGAATACAAAGACAAACAGAGTGTCACTAGTATGCCTCTACTTGACTAGCTCGTTGAATCAATGATGGTTATGTTTCCTGATCATAGACATGAGTTGTCATTTGATTAATGGGATCACATCATTGGAGAATGATGTGATTGACTTGACCCATCCGTTAGCTTAGCATGATGATTGTTTAGTTTTTTGATATTGCTTTCTCCATAACTTATACATGTTCCTATGACTATGAGATCATGCAACTCCCGAATACCGGAGGAACACTTAGTGTGCTATCAAACGTCACAACTTAACTGGGTGACTATAAAGATGCTCTACAGGTGTCCCTGATGGTGTTTGTTGAGTTGGCATAGACCGAGATTAGGATTTGTCACTCCGTGTATCGGAGAGGTATCTCTGGGCCCTCTCGATAATGCACATCACTATAAGCCTTGCAAGCAATGTGACTAATGAGTTAGTTGTGGGATGATGCATTACAGAACGAGTAAAGAGACTTGCTGGTAACGAGATTGAACTAGGTATTGAGATACCGACGATCGAATCTTGGGCAAGTAACATACCGATGACAAAGGGACAACATATACAGTTATGTGGTTTGACCGATAAAGATCTTCATAGAATATGTGGGAGCCAATATGAAAATCCAGGTTCCGCTATTGGTTATTGACTGGAGACGTGTCTCGGTCATGTCTACATAGTTCTCGAACCCGTAGGGTTCGCATGCTTAACATTCAGTGATGATCGGTATTATGAGTTTATGTGTTTTGATGTATCGAAGATAGTTCGGAGTCCCTGATGTGATCACAGACATGACGAGGAGTCTCGAAATGGTCGAGGCATAAAGATTGATATATTGGATGACTATATTCGGGCACCAGATGAGTTCCTAGGTTCACCGGATAATTATCGGAGTGTTGGGGGGTTGTCGGAATCTCGGGGGAACTAATGGGCCAACATGGGCCTTGTGAGAGAGAGAGAGGAAGGGGCACTAGGGATGGACGCTCCCCCCCTTGAGGAGTCAGATTTGGACAAGGAGGGGGCGTCGCCCCCTCTTTCCTTCCCTCTCTCCCTCTCCTTCCTTACCCCTTCCTCCTCCTAGCTGGACTAGGAAAGGGGGAGTCCTACTCCTCCTAGGAGGAGGACTCCTTCCCTCCTTGGCGCGCCCTAGGGGCCGGCCGGCCTCCCCCTTGCTCCTTTATATACGGGGGCAGGGGGCACCCTAGAACATACAAGTTGATCATTGATCTCTTAGCCGTGTGTGGTGCCCCCTCCACCATAATCCACCTCAGTCATATCGTCATAGTGCTATGGCGAAGCCCTGCATCGGTAGCTTCATCATCACCATCATCACACCGTCGTGCTGACGAAGCTCTCCCTCGACACTCAGCTGGATCGAGAGTACATGGGACGTCACCGAGCCGAATGTGTGCAGATCGCGGAGGTGCCGTACTTTCGGTACTTGGATCGGTCGGATCGTGAAGACGTACGACTACATCAACCGCGTTGTCATAACGCTTCCGCTTACGGTCTACGAGGGTACATGGACAACACTCTTCCCCTCTTGTTGCTATGCATCACCATGATAGATCTTGCGTGTGTGTATGAATTTTTTTGAAATTACTGCGTTCCCCAACAATTAACTCCCAGCTGAGACAAGCATTTGTGCAACCCAGACATTTTGAGTATATGCTCGCTGATAGAACTATTTTCCTCCATCTTACAACTGTAGAACTTGTCGAAGACTTCATATCTCTCGACACGGGCATGAGCTTGAAAAACCATTTTCAGCTCTTGGAACATCTCATATGCTCCGTGTTGCTCAAAACGCTTTTGGTGCCCTGGTTCTATGCTGTAAAGCATGCCGCACTGCACCACGGAGTAGTCATCACTACGCGACTGCTAGGCATTCATAAAGTCTTGAGTTGCTGGGAAAATGGGTGCGTCACCTAGCGGTGCTTCAAGGACATATGCTTTCTTAGCATCTACGAGGATGATCCTCAAGTTATGGACCCAATCAATGAGTTAGTACCAAAACAATGATACAAAATGACTATAAAATGATTATAAAACATCCAAGGTTGATAATATAATAGTATGGAACAATCCAAAATTATAGATACGTTGGAGACGTATCAACCCTCCACACTCGTGGACGCCTCGTGTCCTTCCCAGACTACTTCTTATTTCAAATTATCTTAAATGTTCTAAAAATGAGAAAAATTGCTATTAGAACTGGTTTGGAGTCAGTTTACTTACCGTACCACGTACCTATTCCTTTTTAGAGTCTGAAACATTCTGGTAAGTGTCCCTTATGTATTCCTCCGGGGTTACGGTTTCAATAACATTAGTTTCAACATTTATGGGATTACCTGAGATACAATGTTTCATTCTTTGACCATTTACCACCCTCGAATTTGTGCCTTCAAAGTTGTTGATTTTTATGGCACCAGAACGATAGACCTCCTTGATAACGTAAGGACCTTCCCATTTACATAGGAGTTTGCCTGCAAAAAATCTTAAACGAGAGTTGTATAGCAATACATAATCACCTACATTAAACTAACATTTGTGTATCCTTTTATCATGCCATCTTTTAACTTTTTCTTTAAACAGTTTGGCATTCTCATAGGCATGGGTTCTCCATTCATCAAGTGAGCTAATGTCAAAAAGCCTCTTCTCACCGACAAGTTTGAAATCATAATTGAGGTCTTTAATTGCCCAATATGCCTTATTTCTAGTTCAAGAGGTAAGTGACATGCTTTACCATAAACCATTTTATATGGAGACATACCCATAGGATTTTTGTATGCAGTCCTATATGCCCATAATGCATCATCAAGTTTCTTGGACCAATTCTTTCTAGATCTATTAACAGTCTTTGGCAAAATTAATTTAAGCTCTCTATTGCTCAGTTCTACTTGACCACTAGACTGTGGATGATAAGGAGATGCAATTCTATGATTAACATCATACTTAGCAAGCATTTTACGAAAAGCACCATGAATGAAATGTGAACCACCATCAGTCATTAAATATGTAGGGACTCCAAACTTCGAAAAAATAACTTCTTTAAGCATCTTAATAGAGGTGTTATGATCAGCACTACTAGTTGGAATAGCTTCTACCCACTTAGTAACGTAATCAACAGCAACTAAAATATGTGTATACCCATTAGAGGAAGGAAACGGTCCCATATAATCAAAGACCCAAACATCAAATGGTTCAATAACAAGTGAATAATTCATAGGCATTTCTTGACGTCTACTAATATTACCAATTCTTTGATATTCATCACAAGACAAGACAAACTTACGGGCATCCTTGAAGGGAGTAGGCCAATAAAAACCGGATTGCAATACCTTATGTGCAGTTCTGTCTCCAGCATGGTGTCCTCCATAAGCCTCGGAGTGGCACTTGCGTAGGATCTGTTCCTGTTCATGGTCAGGTACACAACGTCTAATAACACCATCTACTCCTTGTTTATAAAGATGTGGGTCATCCCAGAGGTAATGTCTTAAATCATAGAATAACTTTTTCTTTTGCTGGTATGTGAAACTAGGTGGTATAAATTTAGCAACAATGTAATTAGCATAATCTGCATACCATGGAGCAGTACGAGAAGCATTTATGACAACTAATTGTTCATCGGGAAAGCTATCATCAATAGGTAGTGGGTCATCAAGAACATTTTGTAATCACGACAAGTTGTCTGCAACGGGGTTCTTAGCTCCTTTTCTATCAATAATATGCAAATCAAATTCTTGTAGCAAGAGAACCCATCTAATAAGTCTAGGTTTAGCATCTTTCTTTTCCATAAGATATTTAATAGAAACATGATCAGTGTGAACGGTTACTTTAGAATCAACAATGTAAGGTCTGAACTTATCACAAGCAAATACAACTGCTAAGAATTCTTTTTCAGTAGTAGCATAATTTCTTTGAGCACCGTCTAGAGTTTTACTAGCATATTGGATAACATTTAATTTCTTATCAACTCTTTGTCCTAGAACAGCCCCTAAAACATAATCACTAGCATCACACGTAATTTCAAATGGTAAATTCCAATCAGGAGGTTGAACAATAGGTGCTGAGGGAGTCCTGGATTAGGGGGTCTCCGGACAGCCGGACTGTTAGACTATGAAGATACAAGATTGAAGACTTTGTCTCGTGTCCGGATGGGACTCTACTTAGCATGGAAGGCAAGCTAGGCAATACGGATATGGATATCTCCTCCTTTGTAACCGACCTTGTATAACCCTAACCCTCTCCAGTGTCTATATAAACCGAAGGGTTTTAGTCCGTAGAACAACAACCACAACATACAATCATACCATAGGCTAGCTTCTAGGGTTTAGCCTCTCCAATCTCGTGGTAGATCTACTCTTGTACTGCCCATATTATCAATATTAATCAAGCAGGACATAGGGTTTTACCTCCATCAAGAGGGCCCGAACCTAGGTAAAACATCGTGTCCCCTGCCTCCTGTTACCATCCGGCCTAGACGCACAGTTCGGGACCCCCTACCCGAGATCCGCCGGTTTTGACACCAACAGGTGCAGAAACCAAAGCTTTCTTAAGTATTTCAAATGCTTCTACACATTCATCATCATAGACAAAAGGAACATCATTTTGTAAAAGATTAGTCAGAGGCCGAGAAATTTTAGAAAAGTCCTTAATGAACCTCATATAAAAATCGGCATGACCAAGGAAGCTTTTTATATCTTTAATGTCCTTAGGACACGGCATCTTTTCAATAGAATCAACCTTAGCTTTATCAACTTCAATACCTCTTTCAGAAATTTTATGCCCCAAGACAATAGCTTCATTAACCATAAAGTGGCACTTCTCCCAATTCAAGACAAGATTAGTTTCTTCACAGCTCTGCAAAACTCGATCAAGGTTGCTTAAGCAATCATCAAAAGAAGTCCCATAAACAGAGAAATCATCCATGAATACCTCAACAATCTTTTCACAAAAGTCAGAGAATATAGCAGTCATACATCTTTGAAAGGTAGCAGGTGCATTACATAAACCAAAAGGCATACGTCTATAAGCAAAGGTACCGAAAGGGCAAGTAAAAGTTGTCTTTTCTTGATCCTCTTCTGACACAGGTATTTGAGAGAAACCAGAATAACCATCTAGAAAGCAAAAATTTGTATGTTTGGATAATCTTTCTAGCATTTGATCAATAAAAGGTAACGGGTGATGATCCTTTTTAGTAGCTTTATTTAATTTGCGGAAATCAATTACCATTCTATAACCTGTAACAATTCTTTGTGGGATCAATTCATCTTTATCATTAGGAACAACAGTAATACCTCCCTTCTTAGAAAAACAATGGACAGGACTTACCCACTAACTATCAGCAATGGGATAAATTATACCTGCCTCCAGAAGCTTTAGTATTTCTTTTCTTACCACTTCTTTCATCTTACGATTTAACCTTCGTTGGTGATCAACAACTGGTTTAGCGTCTCTCTCCAATTTTATTTTGTGCTGGCATAGAGTGGGACTAATGCCCTTAAGATCATCAAGAGTATATCCAATAGCAATACGGTGCTTCTTCAGAGTTTTTAATAATTTCTTTTCTTCATGCTCTGAAAAGTTAGCACTAATAATAACAGGACATATCTCCTTCTCATCAATATAAGCATATTTAAGAGTATTTGGTAAAGGGTTAAGCTCAAACACAGGATCACCCTTAGGTGGAGGAGGATCCCCTAGGATTTCAACAGGCAAGTTGTGTTTCAAAATAGTTCACTGTTTAAAGAATACTTCATCTATTTCCCTTCTTTCATTCATAAACATATCATTTTCATGGTCTAGCAAATATTGTTCTAAAGGATCAGTAGGAGGCACAGCAATAGAAGCAAGACCAATAATTTCATCTTTACTAGGCAATTCTTTATCATGGGGTTAGCAAAATTAAACTCATGAGACATATCCCCTAAACCAACAGAAACAATATCCTTATTGCAGTCTATCCTAGCATTAACAGTATTCAAGAAGGGTCTACCAAATATGGACAAAGGTCATCTTTTGGGGAACCAAGAACAAGAAAATCAGCAGGATATTTAACTTTCCCACACAAGACTTCGACATCTCTAACAATCCCAACCGGTGAAATAGTATCTCTATTGGCAAGCTTAATAGTAACATCAATCTCTTCTATCTCAGCAGGTGAAATAGCATGCATAATTTCTTTGTATAAGGAATGAGGTATTGCACTTGCACTAGCTCCCATATCACATAAGCCATGATAGCAATGATCTCCTATTTTAACAGAAATAACAGGCATGCCTACAACAAGTCTATGTTTATTTTTAGTATCAAGTCTAGCAATTCTAGCAGATTCATTACAGAAGTAAATAACATGCCCATCAATATTATCTTCTAAGAGATCTTTAACCATAGCAACACTAGGTTCAACTTTAATTTGCTCAGGTGGTTTAGGTGTCTTAATATTATTTTTGTTAACCACAATTGAAGCTTTAGCATGATCCTTTATTCTAACAGGGAAAGGTGGTTTCTCGATATAAGCAGTAGGAACAACAGAATCATTATCAGTGATAGTCTTTCCTTCAACTTTAATAGGTGCAACAACTTTTACTTTAATGGGAGGATTATATTTGAACTACTTCTCCTTAGGGAGATCAACGTGAGTAGCGAAGGATTCACAGAAAGAAGCTACTATCTCAAAGTCAAGTCCATATTTATTGCTAAATTCACGGAAAGCATCGGTATCCATAAAAGATTTAACACAACCAAACTTAGGTGTTATACCTGACTCCTTACCTTCATCGAGGTCCCAATCTTCAAAGTTGCGTTTAATTCTTTCCAATAAATCTCATTTGAATTCAATAGTCTTCATCATAAAAGATCCAGTACAAGAAATATCGAGCATGGAGCGATTACTGAGAGAAAGCCGAGCATAAAATTTTTGAATAATCATTTCTTTTGAGAGCTCATGATTGGGGCATGAATATAAAATTTACTTAAGCCTCCCCCAAGCTTGAGCGATGCTTTCTCCTTCGCGAGGCCAAAAATTATATATATAATTACGATCACGATGAACAAGATGCATAGGATAAAACTTCTGATGAAATTCCAATTTCAATCATTGGTAGTTCCATGATCCAATATCATCACATAGCCTAAACCATGTCAATGCATCTCCCTTCAAATATAAAGGGAAGACCTTCTTCTTGATAACATCCTCGGGCGTACCTGCAAGCTTAAATAATCCACGAAATTCATCCACATAGATTAGGTGCAAATCGGGATGTAATGTTCCATCACCTGTGAAAGGATTAGCTAGCAGTTTCTCTATCATACTTGAAGGAATTTCAAAGTGAACATTTTAAGTAGGTTCAGTAGGTTGAGGAGCAACTCTTTGCTCTACCGGTCGGGGTGAAGATACCCCGAACAAGCCCCTGAAAGGATTATGTTCCATAGTAACAAGTGACAGTAAATTTCAGCACACTATATAAATTTTTCCTTACCAAATTCCACCTACCAAAGGCGCTTCATTCCCTGGCAACGGCGCCAGAAAAGAGTCTTGATGACCCACAAGTGTAGGGGATCTATCGTAGCCTTTTCGATAAGTAAGAGTGTCGAACCCAATGAGGAGCATAAGGAAATGATAGGTGGTTTTCAGCAAGGTATTTTCTGCAAGCACTGAAATTATCGGTAACAGATAGTTTTGTGATAAGGTAATTGGTAGCGGGTAACAAATAGTAAAAGTAAATAAGGTGCAGCAAGATGGCCCAATCCTTTTTGTAGCAAAGGACAAGCCTGGACAAACTGTTATATAAAGGAAAGCGCTCCCGATGACACATGGGAATTATCGTCAAGCTAGTTTTCATCATGTTCATATGGTTCGCGTTCGGTACTTTGATAATTTGATATGTGTGTGGACCGGTGCTTGGGTACTATCCTTACTTGGACAAGCATCCCACTTATGATTAACCCCTATTGCAAGCATCCGCAACTACAACAGAAGTATTAACGTAAAACTAACCATAGCATGAAGCATATGGATCCAAATCAGCCCCTTACAAAGCAACGCATAAACTAGGGTTTAAGCTTCTGTCACTCTAGCAACCCATCATCTACTTATTACTTCCCAATGCATCCCTCTAGGCACAAACAATGGTGAAGTGTCGTGTTGTCGACATTCACATGACACCACTAGAGGGATGACAACATACATCTCATCAAAATATCGAACGAATACCAAATTCACATGACTACTTATAGCAATACTTCTCCCATGTCCTCAGGAACAAATGTAACTACTCACAAAGCATATTCATGTTCATAATCAGAGGGGTATTAATATGCATAATGGATCTGACCAAGTAAACCAACTAGCATCAAGTACAAGGAGTAATCAACACTACTAGCAACCCACAGGTACCAACCTGAGGTTTGGATACAAAGATTGGATACAAGAGATGAACTAGGGTTTGAGATGAGATGGTGTTGGTGAATATGTTGATGGAGACTGACCCCCTCCTGATGAGAGGATCATTGGTGATGACGATGGTGATGATTTCCCCTCCCGGAGGGAAGTTTCCCCGGCAGAACAGCTCCGCCAGAGCCCTAGATTGGTTCCGCCAAGGTTCCGCCTCCTGGCGGCGGAGTTTCGTCCCGTGATCTTGCTTATGATTTTTTCCTGGACGAAAGACTCCATATAGCCAAAGATGGGCATCAGAGGGCCAACAGGGGGCCCATGAGGCAGGGGGCGCGCCCAGGGGGTAGGGCACGCCCCCCACCCTCGTGGACGGTGGGTGGCCCCCCTTTGGTAATTCTTTCGCCCAATATTTTTTATATATTCTGAAAATAATTCCCGTGGAGTTCCAGGACTTTTCGAGATGTGCAGAATAGGTCTCTAATATTTGCTCCTTTTCCAGCCTAGAATTCCAGCTGCCGACATTCCCCCTCTTCATGTAAACCTTGTAAAATAAGAGAGAATAGGCATAAGTATTGTGACACAATGTGTAATAACAACCCATAATGCAATAAATATCGATATAAAAGCATGATGCAAAATGGACGTATCAAGAACCAAGCACATCAAGAGACGCTTCAATTCCATCCGCGATCAAGTCAAGGAGGGAGACATAGAGATTTGCAAGATACATACGGATCTGAATGTTGCAGACCCGTTGACTAAGCCTCTCTCACGAGCAAAACATGATCAGCACCAAGACTCCATGGGTGTTAGAATCATTACAATGTAATCTAGATTGTTGACTCTAGTGCAAGTGGGAGACTGAAGGAAATATGACCTAGAGGCAATAATAAATTTGTTTTTTATATTTCCTTATATCATGATAAATGTTTATTATTCATGCTAGAATTGTATTAACCGGAAACTTAGTACATGTGTGAATACATAGAGAAACAGAGTGTCACTAGTATGCCTCTACTTGACTAGCTCGTTGAATCAATGATGGTTATGTTTCCTGACCATAGACATGAGTTGTCATTTGATTAACCGGATCACATCATTGGAGAATGATGTGATTGACTTGACGCATCCGTTAGCTTAGCATGATGATCGTTTAGTTTTTTGATATTGCTTTCTCCATAACTTATACATGTTCCTATGACTATGAGATCATGCAACTACCGAATACCGGAGGAACACTTAGTGTGCTATCAAATGTCACAACATAACTAGGTGATTATAAAGGTGCTCTACAGGTGTCCCCGATGGTGTTTGTTGAGTTGGCATAGACCGAGATTAGGATTCGTCACTCCGTGTATCGGAGAGGTATCTTTGGGCCCTTTCGGTAATGCACATCACTATAAGCCTTGCAAGCAATGTGACTAATGAGTTAGTTGCAGGATGATGCATTACGGAATGAGTGAAGAGACTTGCCGGAAACAAGATTGAACTAGGTATTGAGATACCGACGATCGAATCTTGGGCAAGTAACATGACAAAGGGAACAACATACATAGTTATGCGATTTGATCGATAAAGATCTTCATAGAATATGTGGGAGCCAATATGAAAATCTAGGTTCCACTATTGGTTATTGACTGGAGACGTGTCTCGGTCATGTCTACATAGTTCTCGAACCCGTAGGGTCCGCATGCTTAACGTTCGATGACGATCGGTATTATGAGTTTATGTGTTTTGATGTACCGAAGATAATTTGGAGTCCCGGATGTGATCACAGACATGACGAGGAGTCTCAAAATGGTCGAGGCATAAAGATTGATATATTGGATGACTATATTCGAGCACCGGATGAGTTTCGAGGTTCACCGGATAATTATCGGAGTGTTGGGGGGTTATTGGAATCTCCAGGGGAACTAATGGGCCAACATGGGCCTTGTGTGCGTGAGAGAGAGAGAAAGAGGAAGGGGCATTAGGGCTGGACGCCCCCCCCCCCCTTGAGGAGGCCAATTTGGACAAGGAGGGGGGCGGCGCCCCCTCTTTCCTTCCCTCTCTCCCTCTCCTTCCTTACCCCTTCCTCCTCCTAGTTGGACTAGGAAAGGGGGAGTCCTACTCCTACTAGGAGGAGGACTCCTCCCCTCCTTGGTGGGCCCTAGGGGCCGGCCGGCCTCCCCCTTGCTCCTTTATATATGGGGGCAGGGGGCACCCTAGAACACACAAGTTGATCATTGATCTCTTAGCCGTGTGTGGTGCCCCCTCCACCATAATCCACCTCAATCATATCGTCGTAGTGCTTAGGCGAAGCCCTGTGCCGGTAGCTTCATCATCACTATCATCACACCGTCGTGCTGACGAAGCTCTCCCTCGACACTCAGCTGGATCGAGAGTTCATGGGACGTCACCGAGCCGAACGTGTGCAGATAGCGGAGGTGTCGTACTTTCGGTACTAGGATCGTCGAATCGTGAAGACGTACAACTACATCAACCACGTTGTCATAACGCTTCCGCTTACGGTCTACGAGGGTACGTGGACAACACTCTTCCCCTCTTGTTGCTATGAATCACCATGATAGATCTTGCGTGTGTGTAGGAATTTTTTTGAAATTACTACGTTCCCCAACAATTAACTCCCAGCTGAGACGAGCATTTGTGCAACCCAGACATTTTAAGTATATGCTCGCTGATAGAACTGTTTTCCTCCATCTTACAACTATAGAACTTGTCAAAGACTTCATATCTCTCGACCCGGGCACGAGCTTGGAAAACCATTTTCAGCTCTTGGAACATCTCATATGCTCCGTGTTTCTCAAAACGCTTTTGGAGCCCCGGTTCTAAGCTATAAAGCATGCTGCACTGAACCAAGGAGTAATCATCACTATGCGACTGCCAGGCGTTCATAAAGTCTTGATTTGCTGGGAAAATGGGTGCGTCACCTAGCGGTGCTTCAAGGACATATGCTTTCTTAGCATCTATGAGGATGATCCTCAAGTTACGGACCCAATCTATATAGTTGCTACCATCATCTTTCAGCTTGGTTTTCTCTAGGAACGTGTTGAAGTTGAGGGCAACATTAGCGGTTCCATTTTATCTACAAGACATATTGTAAAGATATTTTAGACTAAGTTCATGATAATTAAGTTCATCTAATCAAATTATTAATGAACTCCCACTCAGATAGACATCCCTCTAGTCATCTAAGTGATACATGATTCGAATCGACTAGGCCGTGTCCAATCATCACGTGAGACAGACTAGTCAACAACTATGAACATCTCCATGTTGATTGTATCTACTATGCGACTCATGTTCGACCTTTCGGTCTCTCGTGTTCCGAGGCCATGTCTGTACATGCTAGGGTCGTCAAATCAACCTAAGTGTTTCGCACGTGTAAATCTGGCTTACACCCGTTGTATGCGAATGTTAGAATCTATCACACCCAATCATCACGTGGTGCTTCGAAACAACGAACCTTCGCAATGGTGCACAGTTAGGGGGGACACATCTCTTGAAATTTTTAGTGAGGGATCATCTTATTTATGCTACCGTCGTTCTAAGCAAATAAGATGTAAACATGACAAACATCACATGCAAATCATAAAGTGACGTGATATGGCCAATATCATCTTGCGCCTTTGATCTCCATCTTCGATGCGCGGCATGATCACCATTGTCACCGGCATGACACCATGATCTCCATCATCGTGTCTTCATGAAGTTGTCTCGCCAACTATTACTTCTACTACTATGGCTAACGGTTAGCAATAAAGTAAAGTAATTACATGGCGTTTTCATTGACACGTAGGTCATACAATAAATTAAGACAACTCCTATGGCTCCTGCCGGTTGTCATACTCATCGACATGCAAGTCGTGATTCCTATTACAAGAACATGCATGATCAATATCATACATCACACATATCATTCATCACACCCTTTTGGCCATATCACATCACATAGCATATCCTGCAAAAACAAGTACGTCCTCTAATTGTTGTTGCATGTTTTACGTGGCTGCTAAGGGTTTCTAGCAAGAACGTTACCTACACAAAAGCCACAATAGTGATATGCCAATTGCTATTTACCCTTCATAAGGACCCTTTTCATCAAATCCGATCCGACTAAGTGGGAGAGACAGACACGCGCTAGCCATCTTATACATCAAGTGCATGTCAGTCGGCGGAACCAACCTCACGTAAGTGTACATGTAAGGTCGGTCCAGGCCGCTTCATCCCACAATGCCGCCGAATAAATATAAGACTAGTAACGGTAAGCAAATTGAACAAATCATCACCCACAACTACTTTGTGTTCTACTCGTGCATAGAATCTACACATAGACCTCGCTCTGATACCACTGTTGGGGAATGTAGTAATAATTCAAAATTTTCCTACGTGTCACCAAGATCAATCTAGGAGATTCTAGCAATGAGAGAGAGGGAGTGCATCTTCATACCCTTGAAGATCTCTAAGCGAAAGCGTTACAAGAACGCAGTTGATGGAGTCGTACTCGCGGCGATTCAAATTGCGGAAGATCCAATCAAGCGTCGAACGGACGGCTCCTCCGCGTTCAACACACGTACAGCCCGGGGATGTCTCCTCCTTCTTGATCCAGCAAGGGGAGAGGAGAAGTTGAGGGAGAACTCCGGCAGCATGACGACGTGGTGGTGGTGGAGCTCGTGGTTCTTCGGCAGAGCTTCGCTAAGCGCTACGGAGGAGGAGGAGGTGTTGGAGGAGGGAGGGGCTGCGCCAGGGAAGGGGTGCGGCAGCCCTCCCACCCCCTCTATTTATAGGGTGAAGGGGAGAGGGGTCGGGCCCCCTAGATGCATCTAAGGGGGGCAGAGGCCAAGGGGGAAGGGTTGCCCCCCAAGCAAGGTGGGAGGCGCCCCCTCCCCTAGGGTTTCCAACCCTAGGCACCTTGGGCCCTTGGGGGGCGCACCAGCCCACTAGGGGGCTGGTTCCCTCCTATATTCAGCCCATTAAGTCCTCCGGGGCAGGTGGCCCCACCCGGTGGATCCCCAGACACCTTTCGGTGGTCCCGGTACAATATCGATAACCCCCGAAACCATTCCGGCGACTGAAACTGGACTTCCCATATATAAATCTTCACCTCCAAACCATTCCAGAACTCCTCGTGATGCCCGGGATCTCATTCGGGAATCTGAACAACCTTCGGTAACCACATACTATTTCCCATAACAACTCTAGCGTCACCGAACCTTAAGTGTGTAGACCCTACGGGTTCGGGAACCATGCAGACATGACCGAGACATCTCTCCGGCCAATAACCAACAGCGGGATCTGGATACCCATGTTGGCTCCCACATGTTCCACGATGATCTCATCGGATGAACCATGATGTCGGGGATTCAATCAATCCCGTATACAATTCCCTTTGTCCATCGGTATGTTATTTGCCAGAGATTCGATCGTCGGTATCCCCATACCTCGTTCAATCTCGTTACCGACAAGTCTCTTTACTTGTTCCGTAACACATGATCCCATGGCTAACTCCTTAGTCACATTGAGCTCGTTATGATGATGCATTACCGAGTGGGCCAAGACATACCTCTCTGTCATATGGAGTGAGAAATCCCAGTCTCGATTCGTGCCAACCCAACAGACACTTTCGGAGATACCTGTAGTGCACCTTTATAGTCACCCAGTTACGTTGTGACGTTTGATACACCCAAAGCACTCCTATGGTATCCGGGAGTTGCACAATCTCATGGTCTAAGGAAACGATACTTGACATTACAAAAGCTCTAGCAAACGAACTACACAATCTTGTGCTATGCTCAGGATTGGGTCTTGTCCATCACATCATTCTCCTAATGATGTGATCCCGTTATCAACAACATCCAATGTCCATGGTCAGGAAACTACAACCATCTATTGATCAACGAGCTAGTCAACTAGAGGCTCACTAGGGACATATTGTGATCTATGTATTCATACATGTATTACGTTTTCCAGTTAATACAATTATAGCATGAACAATATACAATTATCATGAACAAGGAAATATAATAATAACCACTTTATTATTGCCTCTAGGGCATATTTCTAATAAGGCAACCCAATGAATAAATTTTATTTTTGCCTTTTTCTTTCTGTTTTTGAATGTTTGCACAATTATTCTACTGTTATGATTGTGTTTTATGTTCTAATTAGTGTTTGTGCCAAGTAAAGCCTTTCGGATCATGTTGGGTGATAGTTGATTTGATATTGTTGAAAAACATAAACTTTTGCGTGTAGTAGCAGAATTTTGTAAAATCACAAAAGAGACGAAAAATTCTGATTTTTTATACAAGATTTATATAAAAAATTGCCTACATTCTCCTAAATTTTTAGAATTTTTGGAGTTACATAAGTATGGTTAGAGTAGAGATTACTACAGACTGTTCTGTTTTTGACAGATTCTGTTTTCGTTGCATTGTGTGCTTATTTTGATGAATCTATGTATTGTACCGGGGGGTATAAGCCATGGTAAAGTTGTAATATAGTATATCTAATGCAATAATAAAATATAAATAGGTTTGCAATAGTACCTAGAGTGGTGATTTGCTTTATTATTCTAACGGATCTCACGAAGGTTTTGTTAAGTTTTGTGTGATTGAAGTTTTCAAGTTTTGGGTGAGATCACGATGGATGAAGGAATAAGGAGTGAAAAGAGCCTAAGCTTGGGGATGCCCCATGGCACCCCAAGTTAATATTCAAGGAGAACCAAGCAACTGAGCTTGGGATACCCCGGAAGGCATCCCCCCTTCTTCTAACGACCATCAGTATTTTACTTGGAGCTATATTTTTATTCGTCACATATCATGAGTTTTGCTTGGAGCTTCTTGTATCATATGAGTCTTTGCTTGTTTTTCTTTTTATTTTGTCACGAGTATCTTTGCTGGACACACCTATTTGAGAGAGCCAAACTTATGCTATGATTCGTTAGAATTGCTCTTTATGCTTCACTTAAATTTTTTGAGCTATGGAATTGCTCTAGTGCTTTACTTATATCTTTTTGAGCATGGTGTGCTTTAATATTTTTAAATAAATGCTCTCATGCTTCACTTAGATTAATTTGAGAGTTAGTAAATTTTTTGGAAGAAATTCTCTCATGCTTCACTTATATTATTTTGAGAGACAAAAAATTTTATGCTCATGTTGTTCACTTATAGATTTGTTTGAGCTTGTCAAAAGCAATTGCAATATATGAAACTAGTCCCAAAGTGACATATATTCAAGAGGGATATAATAAAAACTTTCATGAAGATCATTGGAGAAAATAAACTTGATTCTTTGTAATGGATTTTAGATATGATGATAGTGATATGTGAGTCATGTTGGTGAGTACTTATGCTTTAGTAAGAATATTGGTGTTAGGGTTTGTGATTCCCTATGCAAGCATGAAAGTCAATAGTTATGCAATGAAATTACATCCTACTTGTGGTGCATTATTCGGTGTTAGTTATGCTTAATGCTCGCTTATGTGATTTTTCGTTTCTTGGTTGGATGCTTCTCAATCTTTTTGCTAGCCTCCACTTGTACTAAGTCGAAATACTACTTGTGCATCCAAAATATTTAAACCCAGTTTTGCCATATGAGTCCACCATACCTACCTATATGCGGTATTTCCATGCCGTTCTAAGCAAATTTGTATGTGCCATCTCTAATTTTCAAAATGAATTTCCTTTTTGTGTGCTCGTACCGCTCATGAAGCAGAAGGGGGTGGCCGATATTTTCCATGCTAGATGTGTTATTCTCAAGATGAGTGTTTATTCACTTGTCATTGCATGAGAGTACGGCGGTAATAGGGATGCCCAATCCCGAAATCAAAAGGAAATTTACTTTATTTTTTCAAATAATAAATTCCTTGGAAAGTGTTGGTATGGAAAGCACTCGTGGATACGACTAGCCATGGATTGTGAAAGAATGGTGGAAAAAGGAATAAACTTTATTTTCTGTTTGGGAACCGCCTATGATATATCTAGCATGGAAAGTGTTGGAAATTACTCGGTCATTTTCATTGACGGGAAAAGTATGCCTCTCAAAAAAAATTATGTCCCAATTTAAGCTTTGAGCTCTGACACCTCTACAAATCCCTACTTCCCTTTGTGAAGGACCTAACTATTTACTTTATGCATTTTTTATTTTTATTTGAGTCTCCATCTTCTCTTATAAAGCACCAACTAAGGGGCACTATGATCATACTTGAGCATTGGATGTAGCTAATATGCGAGTGTGTTTCATGAATGGATCAATGATTGAGCATGATGGGCTAGGGATAACTTTCTTTAGTGTTGATATTTTGAAAGACATGGTTTCTTGTTGATATGCTTGAGTATTGAAATCTTCATGTCAAAACTAGACTATTGCTTTGAACCATATAAAATTCCAAATGTCCATGCTACAAAAGAAAAGAATAATTCATTAGTTTAGCCGTTAGGCGAAGCTTCTTTACACGCCGATAGCGAAACAACCCAGGAAGCTTAACGTGCTCTTGGCACAAAGGTAATAGAATGGGAGTCTCACGACACCCGATACTCGGGATCTCCTGCTTGAAAAAGCAAGGAATTTCAATTACTAGTCGTTGAATAAAATAAACTAGATACCCATGTTTCCAATATTTACTTCTCTTTACTTGCAGGAGATGGCCTATGCATAAAGTAGATTTGCTACACAAGCTCAAGTGGAGGAGGAAGCAGGGGTGGCGAACAAAATGTTGGTATTGAAGATCTCTTGCTCTCCCCCTGAAGGGTTCTTAGATTATGTGATGAACATGTTAGGCAGCATTCCACATCAAAAATTCTGTTTTACCTAATCAAGGATGAGTAGGTATTAGGCTTGGGATGTTGATACGTCTCCAACGTATCTATAATTTTTGCTTCTTCCATGCTGTTATATTATCATTCTTGGATGTTTTACAATCGTTTTATAGCAACTTCATATCATTTTTTGGGACTAACCTATTGACATAGTGCCCAGTGGCAGTTGCTATTTTTGCTTGTTTTTTACTTCACAGAATATCAGTACTAAACGGAGTCAAAACGTAGCGAAACTTTTTGGAGATTTTTTCTAGACCAAAGAAGTAGCAGAGGGGAGGCCCCAGGTGGGCACAACCCACCAGGGCGCGCCAGGAGGCCCAGGCATGCTCAGGGGGATTGTGCCCCCTCGGTGACCTCTCGCACCGCCTCTCCGCCCTATAAATTGCCAAATATTCCAGAAACCCTAGGGGAGTCGACGAAACAAAATTCCAGCTTCCGCAAGATCCAGAACCACGAGATCCAATCTAGACACCATCACGGACGGGTTCATCATCCTCATTGGTGCCTCTCCGATGATGCGTGAGTAGTTCATCATAGACCTACGAGTCTGTAGGTAGTAGCTAGATGGCTCTCTCTCTCTCTCTCTCTCTTGATTCTCAATATAATGATCTCTTGGAGATCTATTTGATGTAACTCTTTTTTGCGGTGTGTTTGTTGGGATCCGATGAACTTTGAGTTTAGATCAGATCTATATACATGGATATTATTTGAGTCTTATTTTGATCTCTTATATGCATGATTTTTTATAGCCTGGTATTTCTTCTTAGAATCTTTAGTTTAGTTAGGCCAACTAGATCGATTTTTCTTGCCATGGGAAGAGGTGCTTTGTGATGGGTTCAATCTTGCGGTGTTCTTTCCTAGTGACGGAAGGGGCAGCAAGACACGCATGTATCATTGCTATTAAGGATAACAAGATGGGAGCTATTCCTACATGAATAGATCACGTCTACATCATGTCATCATTCTTATTGCATTATTCTATTTCTCCATGAACTTAATACACTAGATGCATGCTGGATAGCGGTCGATGTGTGGAGTAATAGTAGTAGATGTAGGCAGGAGTCGGTCTACTAATTTTGGAAGTGATTCCTATATATTGAGCATTGCCTTGGATATCGTCATAATTATTCGATCTTCTATCAGTTGCCCAACAGTAATTTGTTTACCCACCGTGTGCTATTTTCTCGAGAGAAGCCACTAGTGAAATCTACGGCCCCCGCGTCTATTATTTATCATATTTGCTTTGAGATCTATTTTTATTAGCTTTTATTTTAAGATCTATTATTCCAAAAACCCAAAAAAAACCTTGCTGCACATTTTTATTACTTATTTTATTTTGTGTTTTGTCGAGATCTATTTATCCAATCTACACAAATTTTATCCCGTCAACTTGACAATTTCTGGCGCCGTTACCCGAAGAGGGATTAACGACCCCTCATACGCGTCAGGTTGCAAGTATTTGTTCTTTGTGTGTAGGTACCGTTTACATAGTGCTGCTTGACTCTCCTACTGGATTGATACCTTGGTTTCATAACCGAGGAAATACCTACCGTTGCTGTACTGCATCATCCCTTCCTCTTTGGGGAAATACCAACGTAGTTCAAGTGACATCAGACACCTGCACAGGTATAAGACCAGGAGTAGAACCAGCAGAAATATTATCATATTGGTCATTGCAATTGTTGTCACCCCCGTGATCAAAATCTCGAAGAATAGGTGGAAGAAGAAGAATTTCTTTGCACAGAAGCGCACCGGCATTAGGATGAAGTGACTCAAATGGGAAAACACATTCATCAAAGACAACGTCCCGAGATATGTAGACCCTCCCAGTGGAAACATCAAGGCATTTAACCCCTTTGTGCATCGGGCTATAGCGTAAGAAGACACATTTTTTGAACGAAACGCAAGTTTCTGCGTATTGTATGGTCTAAGATTTGGCCAACACGCACAACCAAAAATACGAAGAGATGTGTAATCGGGGTTGACACCAAAAAGTCGTGTGATGGGGTTCTCAAATTTTATGACTTTACTAGGACGAATATTGATGAGGTATGTAGCAGTTAAAAAGGCTTCATCCCAAAATTTTAAAGGCATAGATGTATTGGCTAGCAATGCTAGTCCTACTTCAACAATATGGTGATGCTTTCGTTCAGCTGATCCATTTTGTTGGTGAGCATGTGGACAAGAAACATGATGTGAGATTCCAATCTTTTGAAAAAAAGAATTGAGTTTCTCGTACTCACCACCCCAGTCGGTTTGCATGGCAAGAATTTTGGAATTCAGTTGGCGTTCAACAAGATTTTGGAAATTGCTAAAGACTTGGAATACATCAGATCGTTTCTTTAGCAAATAAATCCAAGTAAATTTACTATAGTCATCAATAAAGCTTACATAATACGAGAACCTACCAACTGAAGTAGGGGCTGGCCCCCATACATCTAAGAATATAAGTTGCAATGGAGCAGTGGAAACACTAGTAGAAACAGGGTATGGTAACTGATGACTCTTAGCTTGTTGACACGAATCACAAATCGACTCAACACTAGACTCATAAGGAAGTTTATTTTTACTAAGGACATGATGAACGATAGCTGAAGACAGATGACCCAAATGACTATGCCACTTTGCCGAAGCTAGCTTTGTGACACTCCATGCTTGTTTGTTTGACCATGAGGATGATGATATAGGTGGATAGAGACCTCCCTCATACCTTCCTCTAAGGATGACTCTCCTTGTTGCCAAATCCTTGATCACAAAAGAATAAGGATAAAATATGATAAGGACATTATTGTCAATGGCAAAGCGATGAACGGAGACAAGATTTTTTGATGCTTGAGGACTATGTAAAATGTTATTTAGATGCAAGTATTTTACGGGGGTTTGAACAATTGAGTTTCCAATATGAGTAATTTTCATACCAGAACCGCTTGTCGTGTGCACTTGATCACCTCCATGGTACTTCTCCCACATTGTCAGTTTGTCGAGCTCCCCCATGATGTGTTCGGTGGCGCCAGAATCTGCATACCAATTAGTTTCAATACCGTAGGAGTTTGTGACGGTGTTCTCCCCATTTTTCTCATGGTTGTCTTCATCATAACGATGCCAGCACGCCCTAGCACCGCCGGCATAATGCTTGTAGCAAATCTGACACTCGGGATAGTCACGATCTTGTTGTTGCTGTTGTTGTTGTTGTTGTTGCTGTGGATGTTGGTAGTATCCACCACCACCATCTCGACCAGGAGAAGGAGAAGGGCGATCTCCACGCCCACGCCCCCTGGATCCTCGGCCGCGAGGGCCCTTGTCCCGAGCCTGGCCGCGCCCTCTGTAGGCTGCATTGGCGGATGTATTGTAGCCGCTTGTAGGTCCATATCCTAGCATCTCCATCCTCTAATCAAAGGTCGCAATCTGTGCAAAAAGATCATCAACAGAGATAATACTTTTTATGGCGCCGACTGCTGCAACTACTAGATCGTAATCTTGATCAAGGCCTGCAAGGATATAGTCAACCATCTTTGGATCAGAAACAGGTCGACCAGCAGTAGCCAACTCATCTCCTAAGCTCTTCATCTTGGGGCATGAACGGGGTGCTCGGTGTGGTGCCTTTTTTGGTGTTGGCGATGGCGATTCTTAGAATCGTAATCCGAGATTGTGACTGCGAGGCGAACAAGGTTGTGAGATCAGTCCACAGATCAAAGGTATTTTCTCTCCCGATGACCTACGAGAGTATCTCTTTGGACAGAGAATTCAGAAGCTAGCTGAGAACTTGTTGATCCTTCGTCAGCCATGATCCATAGACTAGGTTCGTCACCATGACCGTAGTTTTGTCCATATGCTGCGGCTCCACCGTCTTCGGGGGTGCTGCATCGGTGCCGTCCAGCAGACCAGTGACATGCGCTCCACGCGAAGCCAGTAGGCCTTCCAAAGGAGGAAAATCCCCCTTGCGAGTTTTTCTATCGGCGGTGGTCCAAGGTCGAGGACGACCGACGCAAAAGCGAAAGTCATGACGAGATGATTCTCGATCTGACGCTAGATAATTTGGAAGAGGCTCGCTCTGATTACCATGTAAGGATTTCTGGAAGCATTCCTACCTTTTATAGAAGGCCGCGTGATGTTTATTTATATTAGGCAGATAGCCCGTGTCATCCAATACAAGACAGATCCATCGATCTCATGTAAGGATCGGTTACAGAGAGAATCAGGAGGAGACAGAGATAGGTACGTCTATGTTTTGCAGATATTGAGTATAATACATCTTCTTTATCTAAATAGCTAGCCCCCACTACTAGATTTCTACACAGATGTGTGCTCCACATCACCTCAATTATTTACAGCCTTTTGATTAAAATTGTGTGGCATCAAGAAGTCATGCATGTGCTCATAAGTTACTTTTTTGCATTAATGTAAATCATGCCACTCATTAGTCATGCATGTCTTTATTTTCCAACGCATGCATGTACTCATAATTTTGCATTAATCTATCAACTCAAACTTCGCCACTTCAGCAATCATGTCTTCTTTTTTTTTTGGGGGGGGGGGGGATTTTTTTCTCTTTTATACATCATTTTGTCACACACTTCTTTTATGTTTTATCTTAAATATTTAAAACTCTTACATTTGTTTTTCATTGGTTTTAAGCACCTATTTATGCATTGGTTTAATATGCTTCCCGCGGCAACGCGCGGGACATCATCTAGTTATGTCTAACATGAGCAACTGAGCTAGAGCTCCCCTGGCGCGCGCGCATCGCACTAGTGAGGAGCAAGAGGATGAGTCCCCAAAGAGTCGCTCGATCACATACATCAAAAGGTGTACTCCCTCCTATCTATATTATTTGTCGTTGAAACAGATATATCTAGATTTATTTCAGTGCTAAATACATTTGTTTAAGCGACAACTAATATGAACTGAAACTTGGAAGAAGTACTTACTGAAGAGCACTTGGAAGAAGCACAACTAAAATGAACAACTCCATCATTTTTCCAACCTTCTATGTGCAACATCAAATGGTCTTTCACGCTCCAATAAATATCCTAATCCGAAGTACTAACAAGAATCTTGCAGATGAAGGTATATTAGAGCAACTTCAATGGGATGATCCATTTCGTCCGCCCGCATCTGTTTGGGTCGGCGCGGACAAAAGTGACGGCCCAACACGCCGACCCAAACTCAAATCATGTCCGTCTGGCGTCCGCGTCGACCCATTTCTGGTTCAAAATTGCGTCTGGAATGCGTCGGCGTGGACGCGAAGCGTACGCGCCGCGCGTCTCTTCGCCGTCCGCCGCGTCCCCACCTGGCGGCCACCCAACCGCCACCGGTCGTCTTATTTATGATGATCACCGACAGCGAGCCCACGCGTCAGTCAGTGGAAGCGTCCTTTTTTAACCACGTGTGCGGCGGGGTCGGCCTCATCCACTTCTCCCGTCCACATCTGCCCTCCCCCCACCACCACTCCCTTTACTTCCTCGCCGGCGACCGCAAACCCTAGCCATGGGCCTCTTCGGCAGCTGCAATGGCAAGGGCAAGGGCAAGGGCACCCCCCCCCCCCCCCGCGCCTCGTCCTCCCGTGCTCCCCTTCCCCCTCCTCCTCCTCCGGCGGCGACGCGTTTCCGCCCTGGTCGCCGGCGCCTACACATCCTGGTGCATCAAACGCGGTGGCATTGGAAATACAGGCAGCCATTGCTGTACCCTGATGTCACGCTGCCGCACCATTGTTTATTTATGTTTATTTCGTGTAACTTATTATTATTTTTCCATGGCGGCACATTTGGGTCGGCCTCCCCGTTGGGTGGTCAAACTGACCCATTTTAAAATGCGGATGCGTACGTCCGCCTGACCGACCCAAACGAATAAAAGGTGGACAAAACGCGCATCCGTTTAGGTAGCCCCGTTGAAGTTGCTCTTATGGTTGGTGACTTCGTTGTCTCATTGTTTTCTCCATTTGCTCCAATTGGCGAGTCCTTCTCTTCGAAGGTTTTTGGTGAATGGTGACAATGACTGAAAGCCACCCCCATCAAACATTTGTCACAACGATTGTAACAAAAATCCCACGTATTTAAGTAAGAAGATGATCCGATGGACTGTCAAAAAGAAGAGATGATGATTTGACTTTCTCGCTACTGCCAAAGGTTTAGCAACTCCAAAACGGTCCTTTTCGCCGGACGAACGGCCCGTCTCTCTGACTCTCTCCACGCGTCGCGCCGTCGCGCGCTACCTGCCGACCGCTGCCGGCCGGGAACCCAGCCCGACCCAGTCCTCCTCCCGCCATAATTTAAATCCCACAGGACGCCAAATCCCCATCCTACCCCTCCTCCTCTCTGTCCCACAAACCAAGAACGCCTGCCCTTTTCGGCCATTTCGTCCTCTCCGTCGTCTGCATCTGAGTCCAAGGTTATCGAAACAAAACCATCCCCATCACCGAGTGTCCTGCTCAGCGCGGGCTGCACGGCACGCGACGCGAGAGAAGGCAAGCATGGCAGGGCCTACGCCGACGTACTCCGCCGTCGTGGCGCACGCCTCGGCGTTCCTCGCGGAGCTCATCGCCGACCCGCTCCTCCGGCGCCACCTCCTCTCCGCCGCAGCCTCCGCGGACGGCGGCGGGGGGCAGCACACGGCCGCGACGCTCCAGGCGCTGTCGCTCATATCGGACGCGCTGGACACGGTCCCGTCCGCCTCGCCTTCGCCGTCGTCGCTCCGCGCCGCCGAGCGGCTGCTGCTGTCCCTCCCCGCGGCCACCCCGCTCTCCTGCCTCCTCTCCGCTATCGCGTCGGCAGCGCGACGACGCGGCGGGGCGCCTTCCGCCGCATCCGCCGTGCTCGACCTCTTCGTCCTCGACCCCGCGCTCGCGCGCCACGAGCTCGCGCCCGCGGCATTCGAGGCGCTCTTCGCGCCGCGCCTCCTCGCCGTCATGCGGCACTTCGCCACGCGCCGCGCGTCGGCCGTCGCCGCCGTGGCTTCCGCGGCGCAGGGCGACGAGGAAAGATCCGACGAGACAGTGGCGCTGTCGGCGATGAGGGTGCTGTCGCTGATGAGCGGCGCCCAGGCGCACGAGATGAGGGGCCTGGAGCGCGAGTACGAGATGGTGCTGGACGTGAACTGCAAGGCCTACGCGCTCTACCTAAAGAAGATCCTCGAAGCCGGCGAGGCGCCACGGATGACGCCGCCGCCTCCTCCCCCAGAGCTTGTATTCACCACCGGACAGCACGCCGACGAGTACGAGAACACCGGCTACGAGGAAGCCTCGACGGACGCCGACGATGGGGCCGTCAGTTCGCAGAATGGCGTACGGAATAATGTAAGTCTCCATAGACACTTCGTTCTTTCCATCCATTTCAGCGTGCTCAACGGAGTAGTCCAGACTCCAGAGTCACAGCAGGTTCCGGTGATTTTGTAGCCGATGTGGGCGGAGGCGGAGGGCGACATGTACCCGCGGCAGGGCAGCATCAAGGGCCGGAGGGAAATGATGAGGCCGCCGAGCCTGTACCCGCAGCGCGTGGCTCCGCACCTCATAGTGCAGCAGCAGAAGAAGCAGCCGCCGCAGGTCGGCAGAGGAAGCCCGGCGTCCAGACTCCGGGCCGGGTACTCTCCTGCCACGGCTTCCGACGAAAGCACGGAGGATTCTTCATCCGAGATCTACACCGGAAAACAGGTGTGTGTTTGTGTGCTAATTTTTTTTCAGAAATTTTTGAACATTTTAAAAGCATAATGTGAGTTCGGTGCACCGGTAGCACCACAAGCTTTGATGCATCAGATATTTTCCCTATATACATATAGCTATATCTGAATCTTTTTTTCGAGTGATCTGAACCATTTTTTTTAGATGTACATGTATCTGAACCTTGACACGGACCGAAACTTAAAGAAGTTCTCTTAAGCCGAAACTAGAGAGGTGTTTTATTATCATCCGAAACAGGGATGCAAGCAAACCATTCACGGATGGTCCACGACGGTCCGCTTGCATCCTTGTTCGTGATTGGATCCCTAGTCCGAAATCAGAGAAGTTCATTGGTGCTCAGCTCTAGTCATTTCTTATGAATCGCAGTCCCCAAAAAGATTAGCAGTGCACATCCCGGTTCATGATTAGTTAGGATATGCGGTAGTTTATAATAATTAAACATGGATGCCGGCCTACAAGTAAAAATAAGAACTTTGAATTAGGCAACTTAGACCCGTTTGTAAGTTTATGATAACCCCATTTAAATAACTAGACTAGACTTGGTCTTATTTATTCTAATAAGCTGACATTTTTTGTTTACATTCTTACTTACCTTCTTCACAAGTCACAACACATTAGAAAATAAGATCATCACAATTTAACAACCTGAAACTAAACCATAAGGATGATTGGATAAATGGGGACTGAGATCCGGTGACTTGTTGTTGACGAGTCACCGGTGAACAGTATGGTGCCTTGTCCCCTTCTCTACACCGTCTGGTCAAGAATTTGTGGACAGATCTGTGTGAACAGTACCCTAGATACAGTGACCCGTCTAGAGGAATTCGTCCACAGTGGATGAGCTTCAGTGCTTCATGTACAGTGTCTCCTACGGTACTTTGCTACAGCGTTTGATCCGGGCTTTCCATCCTTCATCCAACGGCTGGTTTCCCGCCAGTTACGGCGTGATTGGCTAGGGGCCAGTCACTAGATCTCGGTCTGATAAATGGTCTGGATTCTACAAGAAAAATTGACCGAGTTTCATTCTACAAATTTATAAAACTAGTGTACGCAACGAATGATACCCGTCTTGTACTTGAAATTCTCTTTTCTGTAAAGGTATGTTTCGCAATTTGCGTACTCTCAAAAGAACTACTGTTTTCGTAATTAGCACATAGGTACTCCTATCAATGTGCTGAAATCAATTAATTCCTACTCTGCTAGTTCGTAAATAGAAGATGTGTTTTAGATATTGGTATTTAGGGATTTTTCACTAAAAAATATGAAATTTAAATATTTATCAATCAAAATGTTTATTTATGTAGAATAAGACAAAGTTAGAAAAGTTTGAAGCCACACTTTCTAGGAATTCATCGAATGGAGGTATTGCAAAACAAGGAGATATGTTGGATGTGTTCCTGATGAGTTGTCATAACCCCATTCGCAAAAAATAATAATTGATAGCCCGGTTTTGGTTTAATCGGTTTTACACGTTTTAGAAACGAGTTAACTTTTTTATGGTATAATCTGCTAAAAAGAAACTTGCCACAAGTGTTGTGATTTAGTTTTCTAAATTTCAGTAGTAAGTTAGATTGTATTTCGATTCGCTGAATATTGTCGTAATGACATTTTGGCAAATTATGTACATACTGGCCTATAAATAAGTTTAGAATAACACAATTCGACAAACACAAATAAGTATATGAGAAGCTATTCACACAAAAAAAAAGTATGAGAACCTAAAGCTAGGGTGAATATCTAGATGGCAAAGCATATAAATATAATGGTTCATTTGCTATTCCTGAGTCGTTTGAGACACTTACAACTGTCCTTCTGCTTTTGTAACTGAAACTACAAAACAAAAACTACTGAATTTTTGCAAATAACGAACCAACACTCACAATCATTAACTTAGAAAAAAGTATTCATTCATGGATTTCAAAACACTCCCTCCGTTCTTAAATATAAGACGTTTTGGTAGTTTAAGTACATTAGAAACAGAGGTAGTAGCACTTATAATCGATAGTGGTATGAACGACTACCATACTACAATCCCGGAAATTACTGCGGTGGGAGGTTTCGGATATCCAATCCCGACTAGTAAGATATGTGACTGAGATGTAATAAAATTTGAGATAATTCATGAAAAAAAATCACTTGGAAACATCCAACCATCCTCATCTTCTTAGGCCATCTACAACGAGGGTGCTAACACCAGGCGGCAGGATTGTTTTTTTTTTTGCTCACTACGTAGATATTGCCTTGCATCCAAGCAAACTAAGTCACGAGGCACCCCATGCTTTTTCCACGCACAAGACAAAATTTAATTGGTTGCGAGGACTTATCCTGAATGCCAGAAAAACTAATTCCTTGAAAATATCTACCTAGGCTTCTTCAGCGGTTTTTCTAGGTTTTTTCGGGTGCTAGGTTAGCTCGGCGTTGAAGAGAATGAGTTTGCAATTTGAGTTTTTTACAATTGATATATGTTTTGCCGCAAAAAAAATTGACATATGTTTGATTGAATTTGCAATTTGGAGATGACCCTAGTGACCCCATTTCACTAGAGTTGCACATTTTCAAACAATTTGATTTTATAGCGTAATTCCAGATGTTAGTGATTTAAATTTTTTTTAAGACAAATGGCCCTTTCAAATCACGAAATTGAGTTCTTAACTTTCCTAAAAGAAGGTTCAGTAAAAGAAGACATGTAATTACGGTAGTTTCTAGTTTCTACTACTTGGAGGGATGGATGAACACAACCCTCGTTTGCTTCTCATCGCTCCAGAGCTGAGTTCCCAATGTTGTTGCCTTGTCTCCTAGGAAAAGCCTGCGTCGTCCCCACTGTCCAAGCCACGCAGAGCTCAGCCACGCGCCGACGACGGCGCCCGCCCCTCTCCGGAGCCCTCGAGGTAACCATTTCACCCGCTTCCAGAAACAGCATTTCCCCGACCTAGATTGCACCGATGGTATCGATGGAGACACGTGCTCATGGATTTGAATACATACAGGTCCCCGATGGGCGGCGACGCCGAGCTGTCGCGGCACCAGCAGCAGGCGGCGACGACGCCCAAGGACTTCGTGTGCCCGATCACGAGCCAGGTCTTCGACGACCCCGTCACGCTCGAGACCGGCCAGACGTACGAGCGCCGCGCCATACAGGAGTGGCTCGACCGCGGCAACGCCACCTGCCCCATCACGCGCCAGCACCTCCACGGCGGCAGCCTCCCCAAGACCAACTACGTCCTCAAGCGCCTCATCGCCGGCTGGCGCGAGCAGAGCCCGCCCGCCACGCCGATCACGCCCCCCACGCCCGCCACGCCCGCGGTGCCGAGAACGCCCGCGACCGCGAGGATGGAAAGCCCGGCCCCCGCGTTCAAGATCAACTCGCCGTCCCCGGACGCCACCGGCAGCCAGGCGAGCGCGCCGTCGCCGACCAGCGTCATCGTGCAGGCCACGGTGGAGAGCGCCGTCGGCGAGCTCCGCGCCGCGGTGTCCTGCCTCTGCACGTCCGAGGAGCTGGCCGAGTCGGAGAAGTCGGTCCTCAGGATCGAGCGGCTCTGGCGCGAGGCCGGCGCCGCCGAGCAGGCCTTCTTCTCCGCGCTGGCCAAGCCCGCCGTCATCAACGGCTTCGTGGAGATCCTCTTCAACTCCGTCAGCGCGCAGGTGCTGCAGGTGGCCGTCTTCCTCCTCGCCGAGCTCGCCTCCCGCGACGACGGCGTCGTGCAGACGCTCACGCGGGTGGACACCGACGTGGACTGCCTGGTCGCGCTGTTCAAGAAAGGGCTCGTCGAGGCCGTCGTGCTCATCTTCCTCCTGTCTCCTTCCGTGGAGCAGCTCGTTGAGATGGACATGGGCGAAGCGCTGGTGGCAACCATCCGGCGAGCCGATGAGGCAGACGCGCTCAACATGTGCGTCAAGCCCAAGTCCGCGTCAGTGATCCTCCTGAGCCAGATTCTCACAGAATCAGGCGTCAGCCGGGAGAGCACGCCGCCGGTGCCGAGGTCCTCTCTGGTGTCTGAGAGGTTCGTTAGGAGCACGGCGCTGGTCTTGGAGGCCGAGCAGGTGGAGGTAAGGGTGGCCGCAATGAGGATCCTGATGCGATGCATCGGGGAAGACGGCCACTGCCGGAGCAGCATCGTGGAGAAGCTGGCGGTGAACGCCGTCCTAGACGCCTTCCACGTCGTCGGCGACGCCGACAAGTTCGAAATCGTGCGGTTCCTCTCCGAGCTTCTGAAGCTGAAAAGGTAACGAAATCAAATTCCACATTCCTCCCACGCTTTCCAAGTGCTGCCTTGTCGACCCCATGCATAACCGTTATTCGGACTTCAGGCGATCGGCCGCGGAACGTGTGCTTCGGGCGATCAAAGAGGGGAGCTCCTTCAGCATGATGCACACGCTCCTCGTGTATCTGCAGTCCACGACGCCGGAGCAGAGCCCCGTCGTTGCCGGACTTCTTCTTCAGCTCGATCTCTTGGTGAGCTGAGCACAGTATAATTTATTCAGATCAGCTTACAGAATGATTCATATGTAGCTCTTCTGAATCCAAATAATTTGATGTGATCGTCAGGTGGAGCCGAGGAAGATAAGCATGTACCGCGAGGAGGCGATGGACAGCCTCGTGCAGTGCCTCAAGAACTCGGATTTCCCGAGGAGCCAGCTCCTCGCCGCCGAGACCATCATGAACCTCCCCGGAAAGTTCTCGTCGTCGGGGCGGCCGCTCGCCCGGTCGGCCCTGCTGAAGCTCGCCAGGGTGAAGGAGAGGTACCGGCAGTCGCAGGAGCTGAGCGTCGTTCGTGGCACCGACGGCGCCGAGGACGACGCCGCCGGGGAGGAGAAGGCGGCGTCGGAGTGGGAGAGGAAGACGGCCTACGCGCTGGTGAGCCACGAGTTCGGGCTGGTGCTGGAGGCCCTGTCCGAGTGCCTGGAGAGCAAGAACGCGGAGCTGTTCGCGGCGAGCCTCGTGTGCGCGGCATGGCTCGTCCACATGCTCTCCCTCCTCCCGGACACCGGCGTGCTCGGCGCCGCGCGTGTCTGCCTGCTCCGGCAGCTTGTGCTCGTCCTCAGGTCCGCCAAGCACGGCAGCGACCGCGCCCTCGCCATGGTGGCGCTGAGGAGCTTCATGAACGACCGCGGTTGGTTACTGGCTGCTCGACGATCATTCTGCTGATAAGTTGTAAACTAAACTTCTCTCCTCTCTTATTTATTTAACAAAGCTCATGACATTGTTTCAGAGGGAATGCAAGACATCACGACGTACATCAAGGACGTGCTGAGAACACTGAGGGAGCTCAAGAAATCGTCCGGCCTAGCGTTCGAGATGCTGAAGCTACTGTCAGATGGTCAGGAGTCTAGCATCGTAAGGCTCAGCGTTTACAAACGATCCGAATAAATTCACAATTTTTTTTTTCTAAATTCACAAAAGTTGAACTACTGCATGCAAGATTTATGTTTGCTGAAGAATGTTTCTTTTTCTTGTGGCAGGACATGTGGAACCACAAGGAGCTGAACAACGCCGACTGCAGCTCGAACGGCGAGGTCACGTCGATCGTTTACTACAAGAGCTACATCTTCTCCGGGCACTCTGATGGAACACTAAAGGTTGCTCATCCATAGTTTCAGTTTCAGCCACAGGTCATCACAATGGTTTCAGTTTCTGAAGTCTGAAAATTTAAAATCCAGGTCTGGGAGGGAAGCGAGAACATCCTTCGGCTCGTCCAGGAATCCCAGGAGCACGCGAAAGCCATCACCAGCTTGTCAATCCTGCCTTCGGAGGAGAAGCTGTACAGCGGATCCATGGACAGAACTATCAGGGTAACAACATATATTTCTTTCTTCGTAAAATCGAGGAAAGTTACGGATTAATCACAATGTGCAAAGTTCAGAATAAAACTCGTTGGCTGGTACGTACATGGGCAGGTTTGGCAGTTCCGGGACGGCCTCCGGTGCGCGGAGGTGTACGACACGAGGGACCCCGTGCAGAACCTGGCGGTGGCGAGCGCCATGGCCTGCTTCGTGCCGCAGGGCGCCGGCGTGAAGACGCTGAGCTGGAACGGCGGCACCCCCAAGGTGCTGAACCCGAGCAAGTCCGTGCGGTCCATGGCGCTGGTGCACGGCAAGCTCTTCTGCGGCTGCAACGACGGCAGCATCCAGGAGATCGACCTGGCCAGCGGCACGCTGGGCGTCATCCAGCCCGGGAACAAGAGGATCCTCGGCAAGTCCAACCCGGTCTACTCCCTGCAGGTCCACGACGGGCTGCTCTACACCGGGAGCACCCCTCTCGACGGCGCGTCCGTCAAGGTGCTTGCTACATGAACTCGATCGACAAACCAAACTATCTCCGGCGACTCGATGCTTTTGTGAGTTGTTTCTGACGACGGTTTGGGGGCGTTGCTGCTGCTGCGTGTAGATATGGAACAGCTCGAACTACAACCTGGTTGGGTCGATACCGTCGGCGGCGGAGGTGCGGTCACTGGTGGTGAGCGCGGACCTGGTGTACCTGGGCTCAAGGAACGGCGCCGTGGAGATCTGGTCCAGGGAGAAGCTCATCAAGATCGGCGCTCTTCAGGCCGGCGGCGCCGGCTGCCGGGTCCAGTGCATGGCGGTGGACGCCGACGGGGACGTCCTCGTCGTCGGAACGTCTGACGGCAAAATTCAGGTCAGGGTCGTGGTCTTACTATTTTTTTAGCCAATATTGCACGAAGGCTGTTCTTACACTGAGTTCCCTTATTTTTCTACAGGCTTGGGGATTGACTTGAGCAGAGATATGCAGATTGTCGCGTACAGGGTGGGGACGACGGAATAAGTCACCTATCTTTGTGCAGAATGGTGACCAGAAATGGGGATGTACAGCTAAAATATACTTGTAATTTAAATGTAGAGTAATTTTTTGGCATGCTTTTGCTGTTTTGCACGGATTGTTAAGAGCAACTCTAGCAAACCCCGCAAAACGCCCAGCCCGCAAAAATTCTGATGAGTATGCGGGCTATGTTCTGGCCGGCCCAATTTTCCGGTCAGAACAGAGCCCGCATACTCGCCCGGCCCGCAAAATTTTTTGCCGCAACCCGCAAACCGCACGTCCCGAACAGCATAAATACGGTTCCACGACCCTTTTGCGGGTCCAAACCCTATCCCCGACCGCCGCAAGCCACCCAATTTCCCTTTCCCCTCTACACATTCCTCGCCGCCGCCGACCACCCGCCCCGCCTCCAGCCGCCATGTGGGGCCGTATGTGGAGCTCCGGACGCGGCTCCAGCAGCAGATCCGGCCGGGGAAGGGACCCGCAGTGCGAGCGGCGCGTCCGGTCCGACGGCGCGCGGAAGCACGGGGCCCGGAAATGGACCAATCACGGCATGTCGCCGCCGGCGAGCTTCCAGCGGAGCGAGACGGCGGAGTACGACCCCCGACGCGCGTCCTTCTCCTCCGCGAGGTCCTCATACACCGAGAGCTCCTCCTCCTCCGACGCGGGCCTTCTCCCCGTGAAAAGGGAGTGGTCGGACGAGGAGGAGGAGCCGGCGCCGTTCGCCTTCGTCCTCGTGAAGGAGGAGCCCGAGGAGCCCGCTCTGCTCGGCCACCGCGGAGTCGTCGGGCCCGAGGACTACGTCACAGACGTCGACGCCGTCGCGGCCGCCGTCGCCGAGCGGAGCGTGCGCGAGGAGGCGGAGCGCCAGCGTCACGCCGAGCATATCGAAGATCTCGAGTGGCGACAGGCGGTCGCCGCCAACGTCGCCGCCAACGAGAAGGCCGAGGAGTGGCGCCGCATCCGCGCGGAGCGGGCGGTGAAGTACGTCGACCTGTGCAGCTCCGGTGAGGAGGATTGAGCGTCCGGCTCCTCCATGGCGTCGTCCATTTGCCACGACCTCGCCGCCGTTTAGATCCGACCCCTCTAGTACTAATTTAACGTAGTATGTAGTATAACTATGCTTGTAGTTTGTTGATCATGTGATGAACTATGTAGTATGTGATGAGCTATGTTTGTGCAATTTCTCCCGTGAAAATGTTTTTTTAAATTATGCAGGTTTAGATACGGTTTCTGTTCGGCCTCGCTAGTTTTCGACCCGCAAACGCGATCTTCGTGAAACCGTAAACGCGTTTTGCGGGTCGATTTTTTGCGTGGTCTGCTATAGTTTCTCTAAGGGCATCTCTAACGCGCCGTCCCGCAAATCGGACACACTGTATGCCTCCAAATGTGTTTGCGGGACGGATATCAGAGCCGACCATTCAACCCTACCCATCAAAACAGCCAGACACATTTCAAACGAAAATTGAACAAATCTGACGAATTAATGAGAACCAGTAGAAATTAAGCGGACACAACATTTATCATTAATATTTGGATTTTTTTGTGACATAGAAAAGGAGTAAAACTAGTCGAGTCTGCCCTTCGTCGAAGGTTGGCATCCGTGTTCCACATCCTACGCTTCTCGCCAAACATGGGCATGTCCATGTCCGATGTTCTACTCTTCGCCGTCATTCGCAGGATGCCGCCGCCTCCCCATCGACGTTGCCGGTGGAGGTGAGGTTGACGATTGAGCCGGACGAAACCGCCTCCAAATTGTTGCGCCACGTGTGAACATCGCGAATGACCCGTAGTTGTCAACGGTGGCATCATGCCCGCCGCAACATCCGCCTCTGTCTAGACGTGGCGCAACCACCGCGTGCGGACTCGAAGAGCGCCTACTGCTGGATGACGAGGCCTGGCCCCTATGCGGCCGTGGCCACAACAGCCTGCTCGTTGGCTTGCTTGGCGATGATTTGCTCCTCTGCCGGCCTCCTCGGCTTGGGTCCTCTGTCGTGGATCCGCGAGGAGGTCAAGGTTGTATCGCCACACCTCCGAAACGTCGACACTGTCCGCGTTGACTGCTTGTCCTGGCCCACCTCCTTCATGACGGCATCGAAGTGCGCTAGCACCTACGCCATGTTGAAGTCGGCAACCGGAATGGGGCGCGGGTGTTGGCTCATCGTCAACCGGGCGCCTCCTTCATTGTTGGGTTGTCGCCCAACAAGCTTGGAGGCAGTCATGGGGCCATGCCACGTGCTCTTCCTCCTAGTCATGGACAATCTCGGCAATTCCATATGGGCATCACGACGAGAGGCTTTTCCCCACCCTTCGAGGGTCCCGGCCATTGTGTTGGGCATCGTGGAGGGAGGAGGAAAGCAGTTGCGCCAAAGGAGCGCTCTACCGGGGATGTGGCTCGAGGATGGTGCGGGTTGTGGCGTGGACACGTGTTTTAAATAATGGACCACGCCGGGCATGGCAAGCAATCAAGGTTTTGGGCATGTTTGGTTCATGACTAACTTTGCCATTTTTTTGATAAAGAGTGCTCTTTATTGACTCATAGTGTAGCATCAAGCGATACAATCATAATGAGTACACACCCGACCTCTGCATAACTAAGATGCACACAGCCAATGCAACACACACACACAAACAAACAATCACGCCGGCAAAAAGCAAAGTCTTACAAGACCGAAGCTATGCCTAAACGTATGGAGAAAAAGAAAACCCTAAAGCAAAAAACACAACTATCGACGAAACACAGCAGTGACCATCGGGCGCCAACCAATTCTTGACAACACAAGAACTACGAGAAAGTTTCTTCAAAAGCGACGCCTCCAGAAAGGGAACGACGCGCAAACGGCGCCGTCGCCAGTCCAACCACCAAAGGTCAGAACATGGGTTTTCACCCTGAAGATCAAATCCGAGCAAAACTCCGAGCAATGCCTTCACCAGGGTAACGACGCAAAAAACGACACCATTGCTAGGTATAACCAATCAAGGTCAGACCTAGGGTTCTCACCCCGGAACTCGAGACTGGGTACACGAGAAGTACCATCCAATAATCGAAGTCATCTTATGTTGTCTCCTCCACTTGCCTCGATCCCAATAGCTGCATATGCACACGGTTTCTGGTGGTGAGCGATGGTCATGCCGGCACGAGCAAGCTGACGTGACACGATGAAGCCGCTCGCTACCACCCGACGAAGTCTGATGGGGATGAAGAACAATGGCACTACCAAAATCCAAAATTTTGGACACTTCGGACGCCCCGCACCATCCTCACAAAGTGGCAGCCCATAGCTGATCTGCATGAGACGACAGCATTAGACATTGCCACTAACTCCGTCGTCCTTGCCTTGCGCCCGAGCCCAAGTAAGCACCGCCTCCCAGCTGGCGACACCGGCGACGGCCACGACAACTGCGCTAGGCCACCGCCTCAACCAGCTGGGCTGCCCTTGATGGTGGACGCCAGAGTAGCTGGTCGTTCCAGTGTGGATGAATCTCCACTCCACACTAGGGAAGAGGGAGCTGCTCACGAGCTCCTGCCGAGGATTGATGGCGCCGGGGAGTGGCTGCAACCAGTGGAGATGGCACCACTTAATGGTGTCCATGAGCGGGAGGAGTAGGCACTATGGTGCTGTTCTGACCACCCCCAGCCTCCCCGTTGGATCCAGCCGCGTGTGGACCGCCGGTGCCGCTGCAGCAAGTCGCCTTCACAACCTGTAGCCGCTGCCTGCACCCCTTAATGGCGTCCATGCATGAGGGACAGCAGCAGGCACTATGGTGGTGATCTGACCATCCCCAGCAATCCTTCCCGTTGGATCAAGCCGCGCGTGGATCGCCGACACCGCTGCAGAAACTCACCTTCACATCCTTGACCTGGCCAGTGCCTGCATCTCGTCAAACGTTGCACGATGCCTCACGAGGACGAAGCCCCGCCGCCGCCGTCAGCCGCGCGGACAAGCCCGCCGGCACCGACCGGTGGCGGCGAGGGGAGGGCGCACGGGGACGGCTGCGGGAAAAGCGGATCCAGTCGCCGCCCGAGTCGCCTACGCGGACGACGCGGGGGCAGTTTGGTGGTAGTATGGTGGTGTCTTCTTTTCCATAACTAAACTTAGGTAAACTGTGCCTGCCACAAAAAATGTGGCAAACAAAATGGCCACCACAAGTGTGGCTAAACTTAGGCAAACTGTGGCTGTCACAAATAAAAAGTGACGAACAAAATGGCAACCACAAGTGTGGTAAGATTTTACAAATAAATAAGTCTATGACATGTGGACCATGTAGTTAGAAAAGTGTGACAATCCATAAGTATGGCAATGAACTAAACACATGTCTAAGGTTTTGTGGCATGACTAATGTTAGGTGTGGCATTAGGCTACAAACCAAACATGCCTTAATTCTGATGAAATTGACTCTCCGAGTGTGTGTGTCTTTCAGGAGAAAATGCTGAAGAATAGGAAGAATGATCATGCATGGCATTTTACGACCTACGACAAGCGACCAGAGTTTGCTAAAGTAAGAAAATGATAATACTGGGAAGATATATTATGCCCTTACCTTACATGGTTATGCCTGCTGAGTTTTTGACTTGCTCTGTGATGGATGGTGCAGTGGGAGAGAAATGCAAGAGCTGGCCTGCGAGGGCTCTTTGCCTTACTCAAGCCTGAGAAGCCTTGGGATTAGCGAAGAGAGCAGCACAATGGGTGGCATTCAGGACTATTGATGGCTTCATCCCTGTCTCAAACTAATTGTCAGAGAGGTGAGTAACTAGGATGGATCTTGATTAGCATAAACTAATTGTATGTTTATGCAAGTACCTTGTCATTAAGTGCAGTACGTCATACTGATGAGAATGTAGAGATGAATTGTGAACAACAAGAGCATCTTCAGCCGTGTTCCAACACGCCCCCTTCCCCGACGATTATTTTGCGCCGGCGCCCTAAAATCAGCCCAATCGCGTTCCCATAAAGCCGTTTTTCGCCGATTTGGGCCGAAATTGACACCGGCCGACCCAGGCCGAACCCGACGCGCTGGGGGCGCCCGGGGGTGTCAGGGCAATTGTTTTTGGCGCGAAAAAATGGCGGGCCCGTTGAGTCAGCGACCCCCGCGCCCCGTCGTCCTCATCACCTCGGTTTCCCGCGGGGAATCAATGCCAAGGCTGCCGCCGGTCAGCCTTCCATTGATTCCTCACGGGCGGCGCTTCACGGCGATGGGGTGACTCCCTCTCTCCCGCCACGCGTACACACAGCGCCCGACCGCTATAAAAGCAAGGCTTTCCCCTCACCTCTAGCCACACCTTCCTGCAGCCGCCGCGCTCTACCTCGCCGACGGCCTCTCTCTCCCCGTGCTATGCCTCCCTCTGCCCGTCGCTGATGTTCCTCCCCTCTCTCCCCAATCCTAGCCGCGAGGATGTGCGAGCGATTCCCCGGCGATGGGACGGCGGCCAACGGCTTCGGCCGCCGCTCGCTGCACGAGTGGGAGGCGCACTTGCTCTTCGAGGCCAACATCCCGACGCCTCCCGACATGCGCGCAGGGATGAGCGGGTGGAGGCTCCGCGCCGGTGGAGTCCCCATTCTCCCGCTGCTCGACGTCAACGCGCGCGCCGACTACTTCGCTGGCGAGGTCGACCGCGTGCGGGCGTCGCTGACAGAGGAGCAGCGCGCCCTCCCGTAGTATGCCGCCGACAACCACGAGGCGTGGGCGGCGTATTTCCAGTACCGGCAGGCGCAGCGGCTGGCCTCCACCAACGGGGCGCCGGTGGTGCGGAGCAACAAGAATAGCGAGGGGCGCCGCCTGTGGTGGGGTGCCCCGGCCGCTCGCTTGACGCCGTTCTCGAGTACCTCGAGGGCGGCAACGACCCGCCCTTGAGATACCCTGCCGCCCCACCCCGGAGCGGCGGCCAATGGATGCCGAGGAGGACGGCGTCTTCTTCTTCTTCCTCCCGCTCCTCCTACTCCGGGTCGCCGGCGCTGTTCAGCGCCCAGGCCGAGCCCGCGGAGATGTCGCTCGGCTGGCGCACACGCAGCGCTGGCATCATCATCAACGAGGGCAGGCACGCCTCCTCCTCGGCTCCTCCGTGCTTCATCAAGCCGAAGACGGAGCTGGGCCTCGCCATCGTGAAGACGGAGCCGGGCCTCGCCGTCGTGAAGACAAAGCCAGGCCTCGCCGCCGTCAAGACGGAGCCGGGGCTCTCCGACGAGGCGGCACTGAAATGGGCGCGCGAAGACTGGGAGCGCTTGGAGCTAGAGCGCCAGTGTCACGCCCTGGAGCAGTTCGCCGCTCGGCGCCGTGGCTGCGACGAGGGAGGCGTCGTCATTCTCGACGACGACACGCCGCCACCGGTCCGCCAGGGCAACCTCGGGCAGGGGTCCAGCAGGGGCGGCCACGTCAAGGAGGAGAAGGACGACGAGGACAACGGCGAGGGCAGCGACGTCGCCGCGCTGAGCGCGTTCTTCATGTAGTCTGGGGCTTTGTTTTTAGTAAACTTTAAATTTCCTATGTAAAAGCTGTTTAAATTCACCAAAGTTTATGCCCGTTTGCCAAATAAAAAAGCCGAATGTCTTGTAAAAAAACCCTTCTAGGGCGACCCTTGGGCGACCCTAAGGCCGGCGGCTGGGAACTCATTTGGCCCCTGTCCGATTTTATCACCGGGTCGCCCCCAGGCGGCGATTGTTCGAGCTCCTCGAGAGGTCAACGGATGGAGATGCTCTAAGTGCCAAGCTATGAGATCGCCAGCAAAAGAGCAACCTAGACAAGTGTGGTCCTGGTCAAAATTGAAATAAAACCACGATACTTATTTTGAAATGAAGGGAGTAAGCAGTATCATGTACGTACCATTTCAACAAAAACCATAGAAGACCTATTTTGTTCAAATTTAGATCCTTAATATCAGGCTCACATCCATTTTGTTCGAACTTAGACCTAGAATGCCAAAGGCTCCAGTGATGGCTCCGTGAGATCATGATGCCGCTTAAACATCATGCACGCCTGAGCTTGTCGCGGCATGATCTGCAAGTTTCCTGCTTTATTGTACTTGAGGCCAAATGTGGTCATGTGGAGCACGCGGCGCCGGCTAGGCGGGCAGTTTTCGCCGAGATCCATCTCAGTAGGATCACGACGCAAATGCTGGTCATCCTTGTGGAACAGGGACTCAATGAGGCAGAACTTGCTGTCACCCATGTAGACAAAGCTTGGCGCCCCGGTGCAACTCAAACTCCTTGCAGAGCATCTTATCCTGGCCAAGCTTCCAAGACGGAGGGCTCGTTACCTTGGCATCGACTGGTGGCACATCGCAGGAACAGAGGTAGCCAGAGCTCTCCTTGTCGCGGGCGAGGCTGACCCACGCCTCCAACTCGGCGTCGAAGTAGGCTTGGCCTGCAAAAGGCAATAGCCAGTTGCCATGGTGGGTTCACTCGAGGCGCTCGGCGTCGAAGGAGAATGTACTCGGCCGATTCTTGCGCCGGCGGCCGGCGGACACGAAGAGGGTGCGGCCGTCCGGGTGCAAGGCATAACACGCGATTTGCACGTTGTAGAAAGGCAGCGGGGAGTTGATGGTGGACCAAGACCAAGGAGCGCTGCTGTCGTAGGGTGGCGGGCTGGCAAGGTACTCGGTGCGGTCTTCCAGGAACAAGAAGAGCTTGCCGCCGATGGAGGCGAGGAGGGGGATGACGTAGTCGGCACGGCAGGAGGGCCACGGGCAGATGGTGAGGCTCATCGTGCGCGTGTCGAAGGCCGGGATGGCAGGGCTGGCCTCCTTGGCCTTCATGGCGAAGATCTTGGAGGCGTGGGAGATGAAGTTCCAGGACCTCACGTGCGGTGCTTCGATGCGGGCGACCGGCGGCTCGGTGAAGCGCTTGGACGGCAGGCCGGTGTTGGTGTCGGAGTCGAAAGCTTCGACGTCCAGCCTGTGGATGCCGTATCCCCTCTCCCAGTCTTCCAGCAGCAGGTAGAGATGCTGCTTCGGCTCCTTCGCCGGCCGCAGCTGCCTGACAGTGCGGCAGCCCCGCTCCTCTGAGCGCTTGCGCTTCGTCATATCCTGAATCTCCGCCTGCCGCGACTCGTACGAGCATAATTGAGCATAATTGGTTTGCTATCAATATTTGCCTTGCCAACTGTCGGCATTGCTAAATATTAATAATATCAAGACTTATCAACTATTGGTAACCTTATATAAAATAGACAAAACAACTTATAGCCAATCAAATAGTTGCCAATATTTAGCACAATGCTAAACATTGGCAATGTCAATTTTTGACAGCAAACTAATTATGCTCACCCTGCCCTATCCCTTCAATATGACAGTTCGTCCCACGGATCACGAACAAGGACCTGTATTTATGGATCAAAAAAGTGTTAAGCCAGCCCGAATCAAACTAGTACTGAGCAATAAAAAACAAATTTTTGGGTTTACATGGACTGTAAACCTCCAAACAAGTCCGTCCGCGATACTCACCACGATATGGTTCGTATTGAATATATATATTATGTGTATATTGTGTATTGGGTCTGCTTTCTAGTTTTTTATATAGTTGAGATCCGTGATCTACCTTTGTACATTATATAGACATGTCTATGCATGAAGAGCAATATATCATGCAATTTCTGAAAAAGGGCGCTTTATTACTTAAAAGATTTAAGCATTACACCCGGCCTCTGTATAACTAAGATGCACACAGCCAAATAAGATCCTCTCACACAAAATAAAAATAGAAAGACGAATTACAATAAAACATGTAGAGTCCGTATAACGCCTAATATGGAAGGGGGCCAATCCTTAGATCATGCTGCCACCCATATTGGATAAAAGTATCCCTCGCCGTAGCCTCCAATCATGTACACAGCTCCGTAAACAGGCCTCGATTCTCCACGTGTTGTAGAGAGGACCATAAACGAAGAGTCCCGGTACATCTATAGATAACCTGCAACAAAGAAATATTTAAAATCATGCAATTTCCACAACATACAAGGTATCAGTTTCTCCACGCCACCGCCGCCTCCCATCCGCCGCCGCTGCCTGCGCGCCAACCGCGCCAGCCGCCCCTACCCTCTATCCCTCCCGCGCTACAGCCACTGCTAGCCCCGCCCAATCCAGCTGCCGGCCAAGTCAAGTTCACGTATACATCTACGTGTGTGTTGCTTGAGAATCCATCAAGTTTGGCCTAGTTAGCTTTGCACTTCGCTAGCCCTGTCGATAGCCCCGCACGCTACAGCCGTCGTTCGCCAAGCCCCACTCGCCAGCCCCACGCGCTTCGCCAAGCCCTACTCGCCCGTTGCTGTCGTGCGCTTCATCGCCAGGCCGCCGCGTCACACGCCTTTTTGGCTTCTCCGCCGCTGCTCTCCCTGGCCCGCGCCTCCATGGCTGCCACTGCCCAGGTCTCCGTCGCGTCACCATCGCCGGTCTTCGGCGACTCCGCTGCTCAGCCGCCGACAGGCTCCTACGGCGTCGCCGTCCCGTCTGCGCCGTACGGCGCCACTCCAGCAACCAGTCATCGGGCGCTGTCCTGCTTCAGTATGAAGTCCCGCCTGCAGGCTTCTACGGCGCCGCTCCGTATACACATCACAGGGTGTCCCGTCTGTGCCCTACAGAGCAGGGCATTCACATCGGGCTCGATGGCCGGCTCCTACAGCGCCGCGCCGGCTAGCCAATGGTCGGCTCCCTCTGCGCTGCAGCAGTCCTATGGCCACGCTGTCACGCTGCCCTGTTGGCCTACGCCTACCCGCCAACCTCGGTGCCTGCGTTTCCTTATAGTGCGCCCGCTTCGTACGGAGCACCCTACGGCGGTGCATCGACGGAGCAGGTGGCTTCGTCCGTGGTGCCGAGTGGTCCTTTACCCATGGTTTTTTATGCGCCGCCTCCCGCCCCTCCCGCTGAAAGGCGCCACGAGGGCCGGCGCGGTGGCAAGCACGGCGACCAGCAACCGCCGCAGCAGGATGTTGGTGCACCTCGTCAGCAGCAACAACCACAGCTTCAGGTGCCTTTCCCGTGGGCCTCCGGTTACAACCCATGAATCGGTGTCGTTTCTGCTTACACCATGGCGTCTCCGCCCCCCTCGCCGGCCTTGCCGCCAGTGCCCTGGGACCCGGTGCTCTTCACCGCGCTGCCCACCGCTCCTACGCCGAGCAACTCCACTGGAGGTGATGATTGGTACATGGATACCGGGGCTACGGCTCACATGTTTGCTCATCCTGATAATCTTGCCTCCTTCACTCCCGTTACAACCGACCACCGCATCATTGTCGGCGACGGTTCTACACTCCCTATCACACATGTCGGGCACACTTCTTTTTCTTCTAATTTCATGCCTATTACTCTATCTAATAAACTTGTGTCATCTCATTTTATTAAGAACCTTATTTCCGTTCGTTGTTTAACACGTGAAAATCCTGTTGCTGTTGAATTTGACGAGCTTGGGTTTTGTGTCAAGGACGCTCGAACCATGATAGTACTTCACCGCTGTGACAGCCTCGACGAGCTCTATCCGGTGCATTCGCCGTCCACCTCCACCGCCGCACTGGTTGCTCTCTCCGCAGGCGTCGATCTCTGTCACGCTCGTTCGGGTCATCCCAACCCCGTCATACTTTGTCATATTCTTAAGAGTTTCAGTTGTCATAAGATAGAGGATAACACATGTCATGCCTGTCGTGTCGGTAAACATGTTCGCCTCCCATTTAATAACTCCATCACCATAGCTTCTTTTCCTTTTCAATTGATTCATAACGATGTGTGGACCTCTCTAGTTCCTAGTAATTCGGGTTATTTATATTATCTGGTTATCCTTGATGATTATTCTCATTACGTGTGGACTTTTTCTTTGTGCAGAATGTCAGATGCACTCTCCACTTTAACGGTTTTTTACTCCTATGTCAGCACGCAGTTTGGGCGTCCCATCCTTGCTCTTCAGACTAACAATGGAAAAGAGTTCGACAACCTTGCTTTCCGCACTTTTCTGTCGCACCATGGCACCGTTTTTCGTCTCACATGCCCGTATACTTCCCAGCAGAATGGTCGAGCCGAACGCGTCCTTCGCACTCTGAACGACTACGTTCGCACGCTCCTGTTCCATGCGAACGTGCTGCCTCGTTTCTGGTCGGATGCACTCGCTACTGCTTCTCTTCTCCTTAACCTTCGCCCGTGCCGCCCACGGTGCAACTATGAGCCACACCATCTTCTCTTTGGTACGCCCCAATCTCATGATGGCTTGTGTATTTTCTGGTGCCTTTGCTATCCTAGCATTGCCGACTCCGCTCCTCACAAATTCGCACCTTGTTCTGTCGCTTGCGTCTTCATCGGCTACCCTTCCAACTCCAAGGGCTATCGGTGCTACGATCCCGTCTCCCACCGTGTGTTCACTTCCCGGCACATTTACTTTGATGAGCATGTGTTTCTGTTTCACCAGCTACCCCCGGATGTTCCTCCCACCACCGGTGACGCGGGCTCCTCGACGCCTCTCCCAGGGCACTCGCGCGCCTCTCTTGGCCCGCCTTGGCTTTGAGGCGCACCCCCCGCATGTGGCTCCTCCTCCAGCCGTAGCGCTGGCGCCCCCGGCGCCCACGACGTTGGCGCCCGCGGCCCCCGTGGCCCCCTCGGCGCCCTCGGCGCTTGCGGCCCCTCCCGGCACCCGCGGTCCCCCCGGCGCTTGTGCCCCCTCGGCGCCCCCGGCGGCCCCGGCGCTTCTGGCCGGTCCGGTTACCCGCGCCCATACGGGTATTTTTTGCCTGAGCTCGCTCTACGCCTCGGATGACTACGTCCATGCGGCGTCCACCTCTGAGCCGTCGCCATTGCCGTCCTCTGTTCGAGCCGCTCTTCGTGACCCGCTCTGGATGGCTACGATGCAAGAGGAGTTTGACGCCATGTTGCGCGACCGGACGTGGCAGCTTGTTCCCCGTCCCCGACACGCCAACGTGATTACCGGGAAGCGGGTCTTTAAACACAAGCTCTGTTCTGATGGTACCCTTGATCGCTACAAAGTGCGCTGGGTCGTTCGTGGCTTTCGACAGCGTGCTGGCATCGACTTCACCGACACCTTCACTCAGGTCGTCAAGCCCGGCACGATATGCACGGTTCTCCACCTTGCGGTCTCCCATGCTTGGCCGGTGCACCAGATGGACGTCTCCAATGCCTTCCTCCATGGTCACCTCGAGGAGCAGGTCTTCTGCCAGGAGCCCACCGGGTTTGTTGACCCGGTGCTTCCCGACCACGTGTGCCTGCTTTCGCGGTCCTTGTACGGACTCAAGCAGGCTCCGCGCGCTTGGTACCAGTGCATCACGGCGTTTCTCCACCAGCTTGGGTTCCGCTCTACCCGCTCGGACACGCCTCACCCTTCGTCTATCATCAGGACTCTGACACGACCTACTTGCTGCTCTATGTCGACGACATCATCTTGACGGCATGTACGGCTGGTCTCCTCAGTCAGCTCATGGCTCGTCTTCGCACTGAGTTCGCCATCAAGGACTTGGGTCCTTTGCACTACTTCCTCTGTGTCGAGGTGGTGCGCCGTCCGGATGGCTTCTTCCTTCATTAGTGGAAGTACGCTCACGAGCTTCTGGAGCGCCTCGGCATGCTTAACTGCAAGCCCACCGCTACCACTACTAGGAAAACACTTATACACAATAGCATAGTAGTAGCGCTGGAAAGAAGTAAGTGCTGCTGCTATTTAGCAGTAGCGCTTTTCCAGGAAATCGCTACTAGTAACTCCATAGTAGTAGCGCTGTGAAGCAGAAATGCGCTACCACTATGTGTGACCAGACGAGGCCACTGACTGTTTTCGTAGTTGTAGCGGTGTACAGAAAAAAGCACTACCACTAACAGTTTAGTAGCAGCGCTCTTTTTTTATGCGCCGCTACTGCTAGTGGGCCCCAATTAGTAGTAGCGCTTTTCCTAGAAAGCGCTACTACTAAGTTCAATAGCAGCAGCGCTTTTTTCAAAGTAGCGCTGCTGATAGTTGCGGCTGGTGCCACCTTTTCCACCCCCTCCCCTCATCTCCCCCACTTTGCCCTCTCTCCCCCTCCTTTCCCCTATCCCCTCTCCACTCTAGCTCCACCATTGTTTCTCTTCTTCTCTCTTCCTCCTACCTCTCTTCTCTCCTCATTAATGGCACCCTCCTCCATAAATGGCTTATATCTTTCTCCTACATCTCTCTTCTCTCCCCCATTAATGCCCCCATCCACCATAACCCCTCTCCATTAATTAGCTAGCTAGATTCACCTCTCCTCCCAACAACTAGATCTAGCTAGCTACTTAGCCAACCACACGTGCTCTGTCGATCGTTCTCTCTCATCATCTAATTAACCGCGTGCTCTCGGTCTCTCTCGGGAGATATATATAGGTGAGTAAAAAGTTGTTCATTTCAAGAATGGGAATATGTGTGCGAATGAGAATATGTGTGTTTGGGATATATATATATATATATATATAGGGCTGGATTATTCTGTTACTAGTAGCAGAATATTATTCTATTACCCCTGGGTGAAGGAAATATGCCCTAGAAGCAATAATAAAGCTATTATTTATTTCCTTATTTCATGATGAATGTTTATTATTCATGCTAGAATTGTATTAACCGGAAACATAATACATGTCTGAATACATAGACAAACAGAGTGTCACTAGTATGCCTCTACTTGACTAGCTCGTTGATCAAAGATGGTTATGTTTCCTAACCATAGACATGAGTTGTCATTTGATTAATGGGATAACATCATTAGGTGGCATGACCCATTCCATTAGCTTAGCACCCGATCGTTTAGTATGTTGCTATTGCTTTCTTCATGACTTATACATGTTCCTATAACTATGAGATTATGCAACTCCCGTTTACCGGAGGAACACTTTGGGTACTACCAAACGTCACAACGTAACTGGGTGATTATAAAGGAGTACTACAGGTGTCTCCAAAGGTACATGTTGGGTTGGCGTATTTCGAGATTAGGTTTTGTCACTCCGATTGTCAGAGAGGTATCTCTGGGCCCTCTCGGTAATGCACATCACTTAAGCCTTGCAAGCATTGCAACTAAATGAGTTAGTTGTGGGATGATGTATTACAGAACGAGTAAAGAGACTTACCGGCAACGAGATTGAAATAGGTATTGGAATACCGACGATCGAATCTCGGGCAAGTAACATACCGATAACAAAGGGAACAACGTATGTTGTTAATGCGGTCTGACCGATAAAGATCTTCATAGAATATGTAGGAGCCAATATGGGCATCCAGGTCCCGCTATTGGTTATTGACCGGAGACATGTCTCGGTCATGTCTGCATTGTTCTCAAACCCGTAGGGTCCGCACGCTTAAGGTTACGATGACAGTTATATTATGAGTTTATACATTTTGATGTACCGAAGTTTGTTCAGAGTCCCAGATGTGATCACGGACATGACGAGGAGTCTCGAAATGGTCGAGACATAAAGATTGATATATTGGAAGCCTATGTTTGGATACCGGAAGTGTTCCGGGTGAAATCGGGATTTTACCGGAGTACCGGGAGGTTACCGGAACCCCCCGGGAGCTAAATGGGCCATTATGGGCCTTAGTGGAAAAGAGAAGAGGCAGCCCTACATGGGCCGCGCGCCCCTCCCCTCCCTTGGACTGAATAGGACAAGGAGAGGGGGCCGGCCTCTCTCTCTCTCTCTTTTCCCCCCTCCGCGAATCCTATTCCAACTAGGATTGGGGGGGGGGGAATCCTACTCCCAGAGGGAGTAGGACTCTCCTGGCGCGCCCTCCTTGGCCGGCCGCCTCCCCCCCTCTAGTCCTTTATATACTGAGGCAGAGGCACCCCAAAGACACAAGTTGATCCACGTGATCATATTCTTAGCCGTGTGCGGTGCCCCCTTCCACCATAGTCCTCGATAATATTGTAGCGGAGTTTAGGCGAAGCCCTGCTGCAGTAGTACATCAAGATCGTCACCACGCCGTCGTGCTGACGGAACTCTTCCCCGACACTTTGCTGGATCGGAGTCCGGGGATCGTCATCGAGCTGAACGTGTGCTAAAACTCGGAGGTGCCGTAGTTTCGGTGCTTGATCGGTCGAGCCATGAAGACGTACGACTACATCAACCAAACGCTTCCGTTGTCGATCTACTAGGTATGTAGATCACACTCCCCCCTCTTGTTGCTATGCATCACATGATCTTGCGTGTGCGTAGGAATTTTTTTGAAATTACTACGTTCCACAACAGTGGCATCCGAGCCTAGGTTTTATATGTTGATGTTATATGCACGAGTAGAACACAAGTGAGTTGTGGACGATATAAGTCATACTGCTTACCAGCATGTCATACTTTGGTTCGGCGGTATTGTTGGATGAAGCGGCCCGGACCGACATTACGCGTACGCTTACGCGAGACCGGTTCTCCCGACGTGCTTTGCACATAGGTGGCTTGCGGGTGACAGTTTCTCCAACTTTAGTTGAACCAAGTGTGGCTATGCCCGGTCCTTGCGAAGGTTAAAACAACACCAACTTGACAAACTATCATTGTGGTTTTTGATGCGTAGGTAAGAACGGTTCTCGCTAAGCCCGTAGCAGCCACGTAAAACTTGCAACAACAAAGTAGAGGACGTCTGACTTGTTTTTGCAGGGCATGTTGTGATGTGATATGGTCAAGACGTGATGAGATATAAGTTGTTGTATGAGATGATCACGTTGTGTTGAAGTTATCAGCAACTGGCAAAATCCTTATGGTTGTCTCTCTATTGCATAAGATGCAAGCGTCCAATAATTGCTTTACTTTATCGCTATGCGATAGCAATAGTTGCAAGAGCGATTGTTGGCAAGACGACCACGTGACGACACATTGATATAGATCAAGATGATGGAGATCATGGTGTCATGCCGGTGACGATAGAGATCATGACAGTACTTTGGAGATGGAGATCAAAGAAGCAAGATGATGATGGCCATATCATGTCACATATTTTGATTGCATATGATGTTTATCTTTTATACATCTTATTTTTGCTTAGTTTGACGGTAGCATTTTAAGATGATCTCTCACTAATTATCAAGAAGTGTTCTCCCTGAGTATGCACCGTTGCGAAAGTTCTTCGTGCTGAGACACCACGTGATGATCGGGTGTGATAGGCTCTACGTTCAAATACAACGGGTGCAAATAGTTGCACACGTGGAATACTTAGGTTATACTTGACGAGCCAAGCATATACAGATATGGCCTCGGAACACGGAGACCGAAAGGTCGAGCGTGAATCATATAGTAGATATGATCAACATAGCGATGTTCACCAATGAAACTACTCCATCTCACGTGATGATCGGACATGGTTTAGTTGATTTGGATCACGTGATCACTTAGAGGATTAGAGGGATGTCTATCTAAGTGGGAGTTCTTAAGTAATATGATTAATTGAACTTAAATTTATCATGAACTTAGTCCTGGTAGTATTTTGCAAATTATGTTGTAGATCAATAGCTCACGTTATTGCTTTCATATGTTTATTTTGATATGTTCCTAGAGAAAAATTGTGTTGAAAGATGTTACTAGCAATGATGCGGATTGGATCCGTGATCTGAGGTTTATCCTCATTGCTGCACAGAGGAATTATGTCCTTGATGCACCGCTAGGTGATAGACCTATTGCAGGAGCAGATGCTGACGTTATGAACGTTTGGCTAGCTAAATACGATGACTACTTGATAGTTTAGTGCACCATGCTTAACGGCTTAGAATCGGGACTTCAAAGACGTTTTGAACGTCATGGAGCATATGAGATGTTCCAGGAGTTGAAGTTAATATTTCAAGCAAATACCCGAGTTGAGAGATATGAAGTCTCCAACAAGTTCTATAGCTAAAAGATGGAGGAGAATCGCTCAACTAGTGAGCATGTGCTCAGATTGTCTGAGTACTACAATCGCTTGAATCAAGTGGGAGTTAATCTTCCAAATAAGATAGTGATTGACAGAATTCTCTAGTCACCATCACCAAGTTAATAGAACTTCGTGATGAACTATGATATGCAAGGGATAACGGAAACAACTCCCAAGCTCTTCGTGATGCTGAAATCAACAAAGGTAGAAATCAATAAAAACATCAAGTGTTGATGGTTGACAAGATCACTAGTTTCAAGAAAAGGGCAGAGGGAAGAAGGGGAACTTCAAGAAGAACAGCAAGCAAGTTGCTGCTCAAGTGAAGAAGCCCAAGTCTGGTCCTAAGCCTGAGACTAAGTGTTTCTACTACAAAGGGACTGGTCACTGGAAGCGGAACTACCTCAAGTGATTGGCAGATAAGAAGGATGGCAAAGTGAACATAAGTATATTTGATATACATGTTATTGATGTGTACTTTACTAGTGTTTATAGCAACCCCTCAGTGTTTGATACTAGTTCAGTTGCTAAGATTAGTAACTCGAAACGGGAGTTGCAGAATAAACAAAGACTAGTTAAGGGTAAAGTGACGATGTGTGTTGGAAGTGGTTCCAAGATTGATATGATCATCATCGCACACTCCCTATACTTTCGGGATTAGTGTTGAACCTGAATAAGTGTTATTTGGTGTTTGCGTTAAGCATGAATATGATTTGATCATGTTTATTGTAATACGGTTATTCATTTAAGTAAGAGAATAAATTGTTGTTCTGTTTACATGAATAAAACCTTATATGGTTACACACCCAATGAAAATAGTTCATTGGATCTCGATCGTAGTGATACACATAATCATAATATTGAAACCAAAAGATGCAAAGTTAATAATGATAGTGCAACTTATTTGTAGCACTGCCGTTTAGGTCATATTGGTGTAAAGCGCATGAAGAAACTCCATGCTGATGGGATTTTGGAATCACTTGATTATGAATCAGTTGATGCTTGCGAACCATGCCTCATGGGCAAGATGACTAAGACTCCGTTCTCCGGAACGAGCAACTGACTTATTGGAAATAATACATACTGATGTATGCGGTCCGATGAGTGTTAAGGCTCACGACAAGTATCGTTATTTTCTGAACTTCACATATGATTTGAGCAGATATGGGTATATCTACTTGATGAAACATAAGTCTGAAACATTTGAAAAGTTCAAAGAATTTCAGAGTGAAGTGGAAAATCATCATGACAAGAAAATAAAGTTTCTACGATCTGATCACGGAGACAAATATTTGAGTTACGAGTTTGGTCTTCAATTAAAACAATGTGGAATAGTTTCACAAACTCATGCCACATGGAACACCACAGCATAATGGTGTGTCCGAACGTCATAACCGTACTTTATTGGATATAGTGCAATCTATGATGTTTCTTACCGATCTACCACTATCGTTTTGGGGTTATGCATTACAGACAACTGCATTCACGTTAAATAGGGCACCATCTAAGTCCGTTGAGACGACACAATCTGAACTGTGGTTTGGCAAGAAACCAAAGTTGTCGTTTCTTAAAGTATGGGACTGCGATGCTTATGTGAAAAAGTTTCAACATGATAAGCTCGAACCCAAATCGGAGAAGTATGTCTTCATAGGATACCCAAAGGAGACTGTTGGGTACACCTTCTATCACAAATCTGAAGGCAAGACTTTTGTTGCTAAATTCGGAGTTTTTCTAGAGAAGGAGTTTCTCTCGAAAGAAGTGAGTGGGAGGAAAGTAGAACTTGATAAGGTAATTGTACCTTCTCCCTTATTGGAAAGTAGTTCATCACAGAAATCTGTTCCTGTGACTACTACACCAATTAGTGAGGAAGCTAATGATGATGATCATATAACTTCAGATCAAGTTACTACCGAATCTCGTAGGTAAACCAGAGTGAGATCCGCACCAGAGTGGTACGGTAATCCTGTTCTGGAGGTCATGCAACTTGACCATGACGAACCTACAAACTATGAAGAAGCGATGGTGAGCCCAGATTCCGCAAAATGGCTTGAGGCCATGAAATCTGAGATGGGATCCACGTATGAGAACAAAGTATGGACTTTGGTTGACTTGCCCGATGATCGGCAAGCAATTGAGAATAAATGGATCTTCAATAGGAAGACGGACGTTGATAGTAGTGTTACTATCTACAAAACTAGAATTGTCGCAAAAGGTTTTCGACAAGTTCAAGGTGTTGACTACGATGAGAGTTTCTCACTCGTATCTATGCTTAAGTCTGTCCGAATCATGTTAGCAATTGCCGCATTTTATGAAATCTGGCAAATGGATAAACAAAACTGCATTCCTTAATAGATTTATTAAAGAAAAGTTGTATATGATAGAACCAAAAGGTTTTGTCAATCCTAAAGGTGCTAACAAAATATGCAAGCTCCAGCGATCCATCTATGGACCGGTGCAAGCATCTCGGAGTTGGAATATACGCTTTGATAAGTTGATCAAAGCATATAGTTTTATACAGACTTGGGATGAAGCCTGTATTTACAAGAAAGTGAGTGGGAGCACTACAACATTTCTAATAAGTATATGTGAATGACATATTGTTGATCGTAAATAATGTAGAATTGTTCTGCAAAGCATAAAGGAGTGTTTGAAAGGAATTTTCCAGAAAAAGACCTCGGTGAAGCTGCTTACATATTAAGCATCAAAATCTATAGAGATAGATCAAGACGCTTGATAAGTTTTTTCAATGAGTACATGCCTTGACAATATTTTGAAGTAGTTCAAAAATGGAACAGTCAAAGAAAGAGTTCTTGGCTGTGTTACAAGGTATGAAATTGAGTAAGACTCAAAGCCCGACCATGGCAGAAGATAGAAAGAGAATGAAAGTCATTCCCTATGCCTCAGCCATACGTTCGATAAAGTATGCCATGATGTGTACCAGATCTATTGTATACCCTACACTGTGTTAAGCAAGGGAGTACAATAGTGATCTAAGAGTAGATCACTGGACATTGGTCAAAATTATCCTTAGTGGAATAAGGAAATATTTCTCGATTATGGAGGTGACAAAAGGTTCATCGTAAAAGTTACGTCGATGCAAGTTTTGACACAGATCTGGATGACTCTAAGTCTCGATCTAGATACATATTGAAAGTGGGAGCAATTAGCTAGTGTAGCTCTGTGCAGAGCATTGTAGACATAGAATTCGCAAAATACGTACGGATCTGAATATAACAGACCCGGTGACTAAAATTATCTCACAAAGCAAAACATGATCACACCTTAGTACTCTTTGGGTGTTAATCACACAGCGATGTGAACTAGATTACTGACTCTAGTAAACCCTTTGGGTGTTGGTCACATATCGATGTGGACTATGGGTGTTAATCACATGGTGATGAGAACTATTGCTGTTAAATCACATGGCGATGTGAACTAGATTATTGACTCTAGTGCAAGTGGGAGACTGAAGGAAATATGACCTAGAGGCAATAATAAAGTTATTATTTATTTCCTTATTTCATGATGAATGTTTATTATTCATGCTAAAATTGTATTAACCGGAAACATAATACATGTGTGAATACATAGACAAACAGAGTGTCACTAGTATGCCTCTACTTAACTAGCTCGTTGATCAAAGATGGTTATGTTTCCTAACCATAGACATGATTTGTCATTTGATTAACGGGATCACATCATTAGGAGAATGATGTGATTGACTTGACCCATTCCGTTAGCATAGCACTTGATCGTTTAGTTTGTTGCTATTGCTTTCTTCATGACTTATACATGTTCCTATAACTATGAGATTATGCAACTCCCGTTTACCGGAGGAACACTTTGGGTACTACCAAACGTCACAACGTAACTGGGTGATTATAAAGGAGTACTACAGGTGTCTCCAAAGGTACATGTTGGGTTGGCGTATTTCGAGATTAGGTTTTGTCACTCCGATTGTCAGAGAGGTATCTCTGGGCCCTCTCGGTAATGCACATCACTTAAGCCTTGCAGGCATTGCAACTAAATGAGTTAGTTGTGGGATGATGTATTACAGAACGAGTAAAGAGACTTACCGGCAACGAGATTGAACTAGGTATTGGAATACCGACAATCGAATCTCGGGCAAGTAACATACCAATAACAAAGGGAACAACGTATGTTGTTAATGCGGTCTGACCGATAAAGATCTTCGTAGAATATGTAGGAGCCAATATGGGCATCCAGGTCCCGCTATTGGTTATTGACCGGAGACATGTCTCGGTCATGTCTGCATTGTTCTCGAACCCGTAGGGTCCGCACGCTTAAGGTTATGATGACAGTTATATTATGAGTTTATACATTTTGATGTACCGAAGTTTGTTCGGAGTCCCAGATGTGATCACGGACATGACGAGGAGTCTCGAAATGGTCGAGACATAAAGATTGATATATTGGAAGCCTATGTTTGGATACCGGAAGTGTTCCGGGTGAAATCGGGATTTTACCGGAGTACCGGGAGGTTACCGGAACCCCCCGGGAGCTAAATGGGCCATTATGGGCCTTAGTGGAAAAGAGAAGAGGCAGCCCTACATGGGCTGCGCGCCCCTCCCCTCCCTTGGTCTGAATAGGACAAGGAGAGGGGGCCGGCCTCTCTCTCTCTCTCTTTTCCCCCCTCCGCGAATCCTATTCCAACTAGGATTGGGGGGGGGGGGGAATCCTACTCCCAGAGGGAGTAGGACTCTCCTGGCGCGCCCTCCTTGGCCGGCCGCCTCCCCCCCTCTAGTCCTTTATATACTGAGGCAGAGGCACCCCAAAGACACAAGTTGATCCACGTGATCATATTCTTAGCCGTGTGCGGTGCCCCCTTCCACCATAGTCCTCGATAATATTGTAGCGGAGTTTAGGCGAAGCCCCGCTGCAGTAGTACATCAAGATCGTCACCACGCCGTCGTGCTGACGGAACTCTTCTCCGACACTTTGCTGGATCGGAGTCCGGGGATCGTCATCAAGCTGAACGTGTGCTAAAACTCGGAGGTGCCGTAGTTTCGGTGCTTGATCGGTCGAGCCGTGAAGACGTACGACTACATCAACCAAACGCTTCCGTTGTCGATCTACTAGGTATGTAGATCACACTCCCCCCTCTCGTTGCTATGCATCACATGATCTTGCGTGTGCATAGGAATTTTTTTGAAATTACTACGTTCCACAACACTGGGCTCTATAAGGACGCGACGAGCTACACCGTAGAAACTCCCCGAGCCATCCTGAACTGAACCCCCCCAGCCACCGGCCCCCCACCGCGCCGCCGCCTCCCTCCCCGCGCGCCGCCGCCTCCCTCCCCACGCGCAGAGCTGCCCGGCCTCATCCTCCCTGCCCCCGACTCCTTCCCTTCGCCAGCGCGCCTCCACCTCCCGGCCGGCCAGGTGATGCGCGCGCATCAGTTCGCGTGAGGCCCGGCCGCCAGACACCCTTTCTCCATCTGGCGCGACGCCATGGGTAAAGCCAGAGATGGAGCTATTCCAGCACCGGCACCTGCGACGTCAGTCCACCGACGTGCTTGGCGCCGTCCACAACTCCATCGCGCTCGAGCCACCCCAGTTCGGGCGTAGTAAGTACCTCAGTACGAGTTAAAAACGATGGTTTGTTCGGAATAAAAGAAATGGTAGAAATTCAAATTGTAAAGTTCAAGCAAAAAAAGAAACCCCATGAAAATCCTACTTAGTAAGTACCTCAGTACAAGTTGTAAAATGAGAGAAGTTCAGTACAACGTTGTCAAAAAAATGTTGAGTTAAAAAAAGGAAACAAAACAAACACATTTTCTTTTTGAATAAAATATCATTCAGTTTGATGATACAAACCATACAAGTACAGGGGCGACGATACAGTAAACCGTTGAAAACTTACGAGAAAAATATTACCAAAAAAACAGAGCAAAGTCTAGTTAGTGAAAACACGCTTAGTACAAACCCATGCAAGCATCAGTACAAGTACCCTTTTCGGAACCATTGAAAATTACTCTACAAAAAATAGCTCAGTACAAACATACATATATATCAGTACGACTACTCTGTTTTTCACACGAGAAAACAGCAGGATCCGTCATGCCATATTCAAAATTACTCTTAAACGGTTTTGAAGTAGAGAAAACGTTCAACATGACTAAGTTTCGCACTTTCGATAGCTATCCAACGGTATATTATTTGCCATATTTTGACAAACTTTTTAAAAAAATTGCGTTCAAAATCAAATTTAACCGTATTCGAATTCGTTTTTAAACCATAAGGAAATAGAGAAACATTTCTATACGAAAAAGTTGCGCATTTTACATAGCTTTCCAACGCCGTATCATTTGCGTCAATTCGACAAACCGTTTGCAAAAAATCATGAAAATACGTTTCTCCCAGAATTTCACCGTTTTTCAAATTACTTTTAAATCATATAGAATTAGAAAAAGCAATACATATATGGAAGATGCGGATTTTCACCAGATTTTCAACACTATCTTATTTGCTCAATTCTGACAAACCTTTTGAAAATTGAGTCCAAAATATGATTCACGTTTTCGGTTTTGAAAAAAATGTTCTTTCAAAACTGCTCTTAAACCATAATGATTTTGCAAAAACGTTCAATATACTTGAAATATGGTTGTCAAGAGCTTTCTAACGATATATTACACGCCACGTTCTGACAAAAAAATTACAAAAAGTTTTTGAACTAAAGAAGACGATCTGTTAAACACAACTGAAAGCATCAGTTCAACCGCTTCGAAAACATCAGTACAACCACTTGAAACCGTCAGTTCAAAAAGGGTAACAGAATAATATTCTGTTACACGTAACAGAATAGCCCAGATGTGTGTGTGTGTATATATATATATGAAGAGATTTGTGCTAGTGACATGCCCTCGAGCTGCTTATGTTTTGCCAAAATGTTGATTTATTTCCGTTTTGGTGAATTTCGAGCAAACTCATATGTCCTATTTTTAGGCAAGGTCATGCCAAAATTTTATATATATGACTCTGAAGCATGCATTATTTATTTCATAACCTTTTGCTTGTTATACCGTGCAGTCGGTCATGAAGGTGAGTGGATGGAAGGTCGAGCGGTACATGCAATCCGTGGTGATGGACATGTATGCAAATAATCGGACTAGGATTAGATGTCCGTGTGCAAGATGCAAGGAAGGATTCCTTTTGGACCCTTTTGATCGTGGCACTTTGAAGGCGCACCTGCTGATGAATGGTTTCATGGATGTCTATACTCAGTGGATAAGTGAAGAAGAAGATGATGATGATGATGACGTCCTCATGGCAGGGAATAACGACATGGGGCTAGACGAAGAGATGACCGATCGACAAGAAGACGATAGCGCCGGACATGTCGGCGGGAAAGATTCCGGAAATGACGACGGCGACGGAGAAGATTCCGGACATGGCGAAGAAGAGTCTGGACATGGCGGAGAAGAGGCGGCGGTCACGCCGCAGTCTTCGATGCTACTAAGTGCAGTCGTGCAGGACCCTCATGTTCGAGACCTCCTTCGCAAGAGTACTACTAGCGAGAGAGCTGCTTCTAGAGAGGAGGCCAAGCTGGCGCATCTTGAAGTAGACTCGAGGACTCCATTGTATGACGGTTGTGATCCCGAGGTGACCCGCTTGAGTTTCACCCTCGAACTTCTAAAGACGAAGGCCAAAAACAAATGGACAGACAAAAGCCTCGATGAGCATTTGAAGTTTCTACATAATAAAGTTCTTCCTGCGGTGAACCCATGTCCTACTAGTGTCGAGGAGGCCAAGAAAATTGTTTGCCCTTTTGATTTGCCACACATTAGGTACCACGCATGCATCAATGATTGCATCATTTATCGGGGGGGAGCACGTGGTAAAAACCAGTTGTCCGGTGTGCAGTGCTTCTCAATATGAGAAGGCAGGAAAGAAAGCTCCTTAGAAAGTTGTATGGTACTTTCCGATCACTCCCTGTCTGCAGCGGTATTTCGTAGATCCTAAGGAAGCATAGCTCATGCGCTGGCACGCAGAGAGGAAGAAGCCCGACGATGGAGATGATCCGAGGCTGAGACACCTCATAGATGGTAGCCAGTGGAGAGCATTCAATGCCATATATGGATTTGCTGCAGAAGATCCAAGGAACATCGTGCTTGGTGCGAGTATCGATGGCATGAATCCGTTTGGAAAACAGAACTACTGCTACAACTTAGCTGTAGCGCGCTAGTAGTAGCGCTGGACCCAACGCTACTGTTATGCATACTTCAAGCACTACTACTAGGGTTTTCTGTAGTAATGTACGCCTGTTGATACGAAGGCCAAGCTTTCTGCCACAGATGGTACTCCTGCTTCGGATGCTGCTTTCTATCGGTCTATCGTTGGTGCTCTCCAGTACCTCACTCTGACTCGACCGGAGATCCAGTATACCGTGCAGCAAGTGTGTCTTCATATGCATGCTCCTCGAGACGTTTACTGGGCTGCCGTCAAGCGGATTCTCCACTATATCTGTGGCACTATGGATCTTGGCGCCATGCTTCACGCCTCCGCTGACACCGCCCTCACCGCCTACTCTGAGGCAGACTGGGCGGGCTGCCCTGACACTTGTCGCTCCACTTCGGGCTATTGTGTCTACCTTGGACCCTCACTTATCTCATGGTCATCCAAGCAACAGTCTACAGTCTCTCGTTCTAGTGCTGAGGCTGAGTATCGTGCGGTGGCCAACGCCATCGCCGAGTGTCCGTGGCTTTGCCAGCTACTTCAGGAGCTCTCTTGCCCTGTTGACCGTGCCACGATGGTCTACTACGACAACGTCTCGGCGGACTACCTCTCCGCTAACCCGGTGCATCATCGACGGACCAAGCATATTGAGTTGGATATTCATTTTGTTCGGGAATAGGTGGCCCTTGGCCATATTCGTGTTTTACACATCCCTACTTCCCAACAATCTGCCAATTTCATGACCAAGGGCTTGCCTACGGTGTCATTTGAGGAGTTCCGGTCCAGTCTTTGCGTCAGCTAAAGGAAATATGCCCTAGAGGCAATAATAAAGTTATTATTTATTTCCTTATATCATGATAAATGTTTATTATTCATGCTAGAATTGTATTAACCGGAAACTTAGTACATGTGTGAATACATAGACAAACAGAGTGTCACTAGTATGCCTCTACTTGACTAGCTCGTTGAATCAAAGATGGTTAAGTTTCCTAGCCATAGACATGAGTTGTCATTTGATTAAACGGGATCACATCATTAGAGAATGATGTGATTGCCTTGACCCATTCCGTTAGCTTAGCATGATGATCGTTTAGTTTGTTGCTATTGCTTTCTTCATGACTTATACATGTTCCTATGACTATGAGATTATGCAACTCCCGAGTACCGGAAGAACACTTTGTGTGCTACCAAACGTCACAAGTAACTGGGTCATTATAAAGGTGCTCTACAGGTGTCTCCGATGGTACTTGCTGAGTTGGCATAGATCGAGATTAGGATTTGTCACTCCGATTGTCGGAGAGCTATCTCTAGGCCCTCTCGGTAATGCACATCACCATAGGCCTTGCAAGCAATGCAACTAATGAGTTAGTTGTGGGATAGTGCATTGCGGAACGAGTAAAGAGACTTGCCGGTAACGAGATTGAACTAGGTATTGAGATACCGACGATCGAATCTCGGGCAAATAACATACCGTTGACAAAGGGAACAACCTATGTTGTTATGCGGTTTGACCGATAAAGATCTTCGTAGAACATGTAGGAGCCAATATGAACATATAGGTTCCGCTATTGGTTATTGACTGGAGACGTGTCTCGGTCATTTCTACATAGTTCTCGAACCCGTAGGGTCCGCACGCTTAACGTTCGGTGACGATTGGTATTATGAGTTTATGTGATTTGATGTACTGAAGGTAGTTCGGAGTCTCGGATGAGATCGGGGACATGACGAGGAGCCTCAAAATGGTCGAGACGTAAAGATCGATATATTGGACAACTATATTCGGACATCAAAAGGTTCCGAGTGATTCAGGCATTTTTGGAGTACCGTGGAGTTACGGGAATATGGGGAAGAAGTATTGGGCCTCATGGGCCAAGTGGTGGAAGAGAGGAGGCAGGACGCGCGGCCCCTAGCCTAAACCGAATTGGACTAGGGGGCGGCCCCCCTTTCCTCCTTTCCTCCCTCTCCTTCCTTCTCCCCTCCCCTTCCTTTCCTCCTCCTAATAGGAGTAGGAAAGGGGAGTCCTACTCCTACTAGGAGGACTCCTCCTCCTGGAGCGCCCTAGGAGGACCGGCCGGCCTCCCCCTTGCTCCTTTATATACGGGGGCAGGGGGCACCCTAGAACACACAAGTTGATCATTGATCCCTTAGCCGTGTGCGGTGCCCCCCTCCACCATAATCCACCTTGATTATATCATAGCGGTGCTTAGGCGAAGCCCTGCGTCGGTAGCAACATCATCACCGTAATCACGCCATCGTGCTGATGGAACTCCCCCGTGAAGCTCTGCTAGATCGGAGTTCGTGGGACGTAATCGAGCTGGACGTGTGCTGAACTCGGAGGTGCCGTGCCTTCGGTACTTGGATCGGTTAGATCGTGAAGACGTTCGACTACATCAACCGCGTTCTCATAACGCTTCCGCTTACAGTCTATGAGGGTACGTGGACGATACTCTTCCCTCTCGTTGCTATGCATCACCATTATCTTTCGTGTGCGTAGGAATATTATTGAAATTACTACATTCCCCAACAGTGGCATCTGAGCCAGGTTTATGCGTAGATGTTATATGCACGAGTAGAACACAAGTGAGTTGTGGGCGATACAAGTCATACTGCTTACCAGCATGTCATACTTTGGTTCGGCGGTATTGTTGGATGAAGCGGCCCGGACCGACATTACGCGTACGCTTACACAAGACTAGTTCTACCGACGTGCTTTGCACACAGGTGGCTGATACGTCTCCAACGTATCTATAATTTTTGATTGCTCCATGCTATATTATCTACTGTTTTTGGACTATATTGGGATTTATTTTCCACTTTTATATTATTTTTGGGACTAACCTATTAACCGGAGGCCCAACCTAGAATTGCTGTTTTTTTGCCTATTTCAGTGTTTCGGAGAAACAGAATATCAAACGGAGTCCAAACGGAATAAAACCTTCGGGAATGTGATTTTATCACCGAACGTGATCCAGGAGACTTGGACCCTACTCCAAGGAGTCAAAGAGGAGGTCACAGGGGTGGCGGCGCCCCCCCTGCCTCGTGGGCCCCTCGGTTCTCCACCGACGTACTCCTTCCTCCTATATATACACACGTACCCCCAAACGATCAGAACAGGAGCCAAAAACCTAATTCCACCGCCGCAACTTTCTGTATCCACGAGATCCCATCTTGGGGCTTGTTCCGGAGCTCCACCGGAAGAGGGCCGTCATCATGGAGGGCTTCTACATCATCCTAGCCCCTCCGATGAAGTGTGAGTAATTTACCTCAGACCTTCGGGTCCATAGTTAGTAGCTAGATGGCTTCTTCTCTCTCTTTGAATCTCAATACAAAGTTCTCCCCCTCTCTTGTGGAGATCTATTCGATGTAATCTTCTTTTTGCGGTGTGTTTGTTGAGACCGATGAATTGTGGGTTTATGATCAAGTCTATCTATGAATAATATTTGAATCTTCTCTGAATTATTTTATGTATGATTGGTTATCTTTGCAAGTCTCTTCGAATTATCCGTTTGGTTTGGCCAACTAGATTGGTAGTTCTTGCCATGGGAGAAGTGCTTAGCTTTGGGTTCGATCTTGCGGTGTCCTTTCCCAGTGACAGAAGGGGCAGCAAGGCACGTATTGTATCGTTGCCATCGAGGATAACAAGATGGGTTTATTTCATATTGCATGAATTTATCTATCTACATCATGTCATCTTGCTTAAAGCGTTACTCTGTTTTTAACTTAATACTCTAGATGCATGCTGAATAGCGGTCGATGAGTGGAGTAATTGTAGTAGATGCATAATCGTTTCGGTCTACTTGTCACGGACGTGATGCCTATATACATGATCATGCCTAGATATTCTCATAACTATGCTCAAATCTGTCAATTGCTCAACAGTAATTTGTTCACCCACCATAGAATACTTATGCTCTTGAGAGAAGCCAGCAGTGAAAGCTATGGCCCCCGGGTCTATTCTCATCATATCAATCTCCATCACTTTAATCTTGCTTTGCCTTTTACTTTGCTTTTACTTTTTACTTTGCATCTTTATACCAAAAATACCAAAAATATTATACCTATCAGATCTCACTCTCGTAAGTGACCGCGAAGGGATTGACAACTCCTAATCGCGTTGGTTGCGAGTAGCTATCATTTTGTGCAGGTACGAGGGACTTGAGCATGGCCTCCTACTGGATTGATACCTTGGTTCTCAAAAACTGAGGGAAATACTTACGCTACTCTGCTGCATCATCCCTTCCTCTTCGGGGAAAACCAACGCAAGCTCAAGACATACCAAGAAGGATTTCTAGCGCCGTTGCCGGGGAGTTTACGCAAAAAGTCAACATACCAAGTACCCATCACAATCCCTATCTCTCGCATTACATTATTTGCCATTTGCCTCTCGTTTTCCTCTCCCACCAATTCACCATTGCCGTTTTATTCGCCCTCTCTCTCTATCCTCCCTCTCTATTTGCTTCTTTTGCCCGTTTGCTCTTGTTTGCTCGTGCACTAGTTTGCTTACTTGTCGTTATGTTTGAAATTGGGGAAGTTATCGCCAATATGGGCGATAACAATATCATGGAAAATTCTGATGCTCCTACTAAAGAACCTACCATCTTTCATACAAAAAAATTCTGTGTTGGTAGTGGTAATATTATTGGAAAAGGAGTTATTCAAGATTTCTTTACTTGTGTCGGTGCTTTACCTTGTATGGGTAGTTCTATCCTTCACAGAACTAGTAGTCTTGCGGACGCTATTGCCATGCTTGTAGTTGAACTTGAAAGACAATTCATGCACATGCATCCTTCTATACAAAGGATTTTTCTGGAATTTTCTAATATTGAGCATCCTTCTATTAAGCATGCCGCTACTATCTTTTTGGCTCATGAGTTTAGATTCATAATAAAAGAATCCAAAGAAATCTTTGCACATTATAGGGTGGACGCTTGCCGTCCTCCCATAGAGGCTATCCTCTTTGATCAAGAAGAAATAATGCATTTTCAATCTCTAGATTATGTTGCTTTCAATGAAAATCTTAGAAAAAGGGTTCCTACCAATGTTTTAGTTCATATAATTTCTGAACTTAATGATGATTTGGCTATTCGAAATAATGAAATAGGATATTCTCTTGAATATAGGCTTACAAAGTTCTGTCAAAAGAATGCTTATAATGATGAATTGGTTGTGCATTATGAAGGACCAAAGGAGGAACCTATACCTCCCAAGGTTGATCTTGGGGACTTTTGTCCTGTTAAATTTAGTCCTTTTGATTACTTTTTCTTGCCTCAAAGAAAACTTTCTTCCGAACATAGAGAATATGAAATGAGTTTTAATAATCTATCTTACTATTATGGCAATACCTAGATCTATCCTCGCCTTTATGCCTAGCTAGGGGCGTTAAACGATAGCGCTTGTTGGGAGGCAACCCAATTTTATTTTTATTCCTTTCTTTTTGCTCCTGCTTAGTAATAAATAAATTATTTAGCCTCTGTTTTGGTTGTGTTTTTTGTGTTTAATTAGTGTTTGTGCCAAGTAGAACCATTGGGAAGACTTGGGGAAAGTCTTGTTGAACTTGCTGTAAAAAAACAGAAACTTTAGCGCTCACGAGAACTGCTGTAATTTTTATTTGAAGAGTGATATTTAGTTAATTATTTTTTCAGATGATTAATAGACAAATTCCTCACGTCCATCAATTTATTTTATAATTTTTGGGGTTCCAGATATTGCGCTAGCTACATATTACTACAGACTGTTCTGTTTTTGACAGATTCTGTTTTTCGTGTGTTGTTTGCTTATTTTGATGAATCTATGGTTAGTAAAATAGTTTATAATCCATAGAGAAGTTGGAATACAGTAGGTCTAACACCAATATAAATAAATAATGAGTTCATTACAGTACCTTGTAGTGGTCTTTTGTTTTCTTTCGCTAACGGAGCTCACGAGTTTTCTATTTTGAGTTTTGTGTTGTGAAGTTTTCAAGTTTTGGGTGAATTCTTTTGATGGATTATGGAACAAGGAGTGGCAAGAGACTAAGCTTGGGGATGCTCATGGCACCCCCAAGATAATCCAAGGACACCAAAAAGTTAAAGCTTGGGGATGCCCCGGAAGGCATCCCCTCTTTCGTCCACTTCCATCGGTAATTTACTTGGAGCTATATTTTTATTCGCCAACATGATATGTGTTTTTCTTGGAGCGTCTTGTATTATTTGTGTCTTTGTGTCTTAGTATGCCACAATCATCCTTGCTGTACACACCTTTTGAGAGAGCCATACATGAATTAAAATTTGATAGAATACTCTATGTGCTTCACTTATATCTTTTGAGCTAAGTAGTTTTTCTCTATGTGCTTCACTTATATCTTTTGAGCGTTATAATTTTGCTCTATGTGCTTCACTTAGATCTTTTAGAGCACGGTGGTTGATTTTTCTAAAGAAACTATTGATCTCTCATGCTTCACTTAAATTATTTTGAGAGTCTCTTAATAGCATGGTAATTTGCTTAATAATAATATGCTTGGTATTCAAGATTTGTGAAACTTTCTTTTGAGTGTGTTGAATACTAAGAAAAGATTGAAGCATGATAATTGTTTTGAGATATGGAGGTGATAATATTAAAATTCATGCTAGTTGAGTAGTTGTGAATTTAAAGAATACTTGTATTAAAGTTTGTGATTCCCGTAGCATGCACGTATGGTGAACCGTTATGTGATGAAGTCGGAGCATGATTTATTTATTGATTGTCTTCCTTATGAGTGGCGGTCGGGGACGAGCGATGGTGTTTTCCTACCAATCTATCCCCCTAGGAGCATGCGCGTAATACTTTGCTTTGATAACTTCTAGATTTTTGCAATAAGTATATGAGTTCTTTATGACTAATGTTGAGTCCATGGATCATACGCACTCTCACCCTTCCACCTTTGCTAGCCTCTCTAATACCGCGCACCTTTCGCCGGTATCATACACCTACCATATACCTTCCTCAAAACAGCCACCATACCTACCTATGATGGCATTTCCATAGCCATTCCAAGATATATTGCCATGCAACTTTCCACCGTTCCTTTTATCATGACACACTCCATCATTGTCATATTGCATATCCCGGTACATCGCCGAAGGCATTCATATAGAGTCATATTTTGTTTTAAGTATTGAGTTGTAAGAAAAATAAAAGTGTGATGATCATCATTATTAGAGCATTGTCCCAGTGAGGAAAGAATGATGGAGACTATGATTCCCCCATAAGCCGGGATGAGACTCCGGACGAAAAATAAAATAAAATAAAACGAGGCCAAAGAAGCCCAAATAAAAAGAGGCCATAAAAAAAGAGAAAAGGCCCAAATAAAAAAATGATGAGATAAAAAGAGAGAAGGGACAATGTTACTATCCTTTTACCACACTTGTGCTTCAAAGTAGCACCATGATCTTCATAGTAGAGAGTCTCTCATGTTATCACTTTCATATACTAGTGGGAATTTTTCATTATAGAACTTGGCTTGTATATTCCAATGATGGGCTTCCTCAAATTGCCCTAGGTCTTCATGAGCAAGCAAGTTGGATGCACACCCACTTAGTTTCTTTTTGAGTTTTCATATACTTATAGCTCTAGTGCATCCGTTGCATGGCAATCCCTACTCACTCACATTGATATCTATTGATGGGCATCTCCATAGCCCGTTGATACGCCTAGTTGATGTGAGACTATCTTCTCCTTTTTGTCTTCTCCACAACCACCATTCTATTCCACCTATAGTGCTATATCCATGGCTCACGCTCATGTATTGCGTGAAGATTGAAAAAGTTCTGAAAAAGTTAGAGTGTGAAACAATTGCTTGGCTTGTCATCGGGGTTGTGCATGATTTAAATACTTTGTGTGGTGAAGATAGAGCATAGCCAGACTATATGATTTTGTAGGGATAACTTTCTTTGGCCATGTTATTTTGAGAAGACATAATTGCTTTGTTAGTATGCTTGAAGTATTATTATTTTTATGTCAATATAAACTTTTGTCTTGAATCTTTCGAATATGAATATTCATATCACAATTAAGAAGATTTGCATTGAAATTATGCCAAGTAGCACTCCGCATCAAAAATTCTCTTTTTACCATTTACCTACTCGAGGACGAGCAGGAATTAAGCTTGCGGAAGCCTGATACGTCTCCAACGTATCTATAATTTTTGATTGCTCCATGCTATATTATCTACTGTTTGGACTATATTGGGCTTTATTTTCCACTTTTATATTATTTTTGGGACTAACCTATTAAACGGAGGCCCAGCCCAGAATTGCTGTTTTTTTGCCTATTTCAATGTTTCGGAGAAACAGAATATCAAACGGAGTCCAAACGGAATAAAACCTTCGGGAACGTGATTTTCTCACCGAACGTGATCCAGGAGACTTGGACCCTACTCCAAGGAGTCAAAGAGGAGGTCACGAGGGTGGGCCCCCCCTAGGGCGCGCCCCCTGCCTCGTGGGCCCCTTGGTGCTCCACCGACGTACTTCTTCCTCCTATATATACACACATACCCCCAAACGATCAGAACAGGAGCCAAAAACCTAATTCCACCGCCGCAACTTTCTGTATCCACGAGATACCATCTTGGGGCCTGTTCCGAAGCTCCGCCGGAAGAGGGCCGTCATCACGGAGGGCTTGTACATCATCCTAGCCCCTCCGATGAAGTGTGAGTAGTTTACCTCAGACCTTCGGGTCCATAGTTAGTATCTAGATGACTTCTTCTCTCTCTTTGAATCTCAATACAAAGTTCTCCCCCTCTCTTGTGGAGATCTATTCGATGTAATCTTGTTTTTGCGGTGTGTTTGTTGAGATCGATGAATTGTGGGTTTATGATCAAGTCTATCTATGAATAATATTTGAATCTTTTCTGAATTCTTTTATGTATGATTGGTTATCTTTGCAAGTCTCTTCGAATTATCCGTTTGGTTTGGCCAACTAGATTGGTAGTTCTGCCATGGGAGAAGTGCTTAGCTTTGGGTTCGATCTTGCGGTGTCCTTTCCCAGTGACAGAAGGGGCAGCAAGGCACATATTGTATCGTTGCCATCGAGGATAACAAGATGGGTTTATTTCATATTCCATGAATTTATCTCTCTACATCATGTCATCTTGCTTAAAGCGTTACTCTGTTTTTAACTTAATACTCTAGATGCTTGCGGGATAGCGGTCGATGAGTGGAGTAATAGTAGTAGATGCAGAATCGTTTCGGTCTACTTGTCACGGACGTGATGCCTATATACATGATCATGCCTAGATATTCTCATAACTATGCTCAATTCTGTCAATTGCTCAACAGTAATTTGTTCACCCACCGTAGAATACTTATGCTCTTGAGAGAAGCCACTAGTGAATCCTATGGCCCCCGGGTCTATTCTCATCATATCAATCTCCATCACTTTTAATCTTGCTTTGCCTTTTACTTTGCTTTTACATTTTACTTTGCATCTTTATATCAAAAATACCAAAAATATTATATCTATCAGATCTCACTCTCATAAGTGACCGTCAAGGGATTGACAACCCCTAATCGCGTTGGTTGCGAGTAGCTATCGTTTTGTGCAGGTACGAGGGACTTGAGCGTGGCCTCCTACTGGATTGATACCTTGGTTCTCAAAAACTGAGGGAAATACTTACGCTACTCTGCTGCATCATCCCTTCCTCTTCGGGGAAAACCAACGCAAGCTCAAGATATAGCAGTGGCTAGCGGGTGTCAGTTTCTCCAACTTTAGTTGAATCGAGTGTGACTACGCCCGGTCCTTGTTGAAGGTTAAAACAACACTAACTTGACGAACTATCATTGTGATTTTGATGTGTAGGTAAGAATGGTTCTTGCTCAGCCCATAGCAGCCACGTAAAACTTGCAACAACAAAGTAGAGGACGTCTAACTTGTTTTTCGGGGCATGTTGTGATGTGATATGGTCAAGGCATGATGCTATATTTTATTGTATGAGATGATCATGTTTTGTAACGGAGTTATCGGCAATTGGCAGGAGCCATATGGTTGTCGCTTTATTGTATGAAATGCAATCGCCATGTAATTGCTTTAATGTATCACTAATGGTAGCGATAGTCGTAGAAGCAATAGTTGGCGAGACGACAACGATGCTACGATGGAGATCAAGGTGTCGTGCTGGTAACGATGGTGACCACGACGGTGCTTTGGAGATGGAGATCAAAGGCACAAGATGATGATGGCCATATCATGTCACTTATATTGATTGCATGTGATGTTTATCCTTTATGCATCTTATTCTGCTTTGATTGACGGTAGCATTATAAGATGATCTCTCACTAAAAATTTCAAGGTACAAGTGTTCTCCCTGAGTATGCACCGTTGCAAAAGTTCGTCGTGCCGAGACACCACGTGATGATCGGGTGTGATAAGCTCAACGTTCTTATACAACTGGTGCAAGCCAATTTTTTCACACGCAGAAATACTCAGGTTAAACTTGACGAGCCTAGCATATGCAGATATGGCCTCGAAACACCGAAGACCGAAAGGTCGAGCGTGAATCATATAGTAGATATGATCAAATAGTGATGTTCACCATTGAAAACTACTCCATCCCACGTGATGATCGGACATGGTTTAGTTGATTTGGATCACGTGATCATTTAGATGACTAGAGGGATGTCTATCTAAGTGAGATTTCTTAAGTAATATGATTAATTGAACTTTAATTTATCATGAACTTAGTCCTGATAGTATTTGCATAACTATGTTGTAGATCAATAGCTCGCGATGTAGCTCCCCGTTTATTTTTTGACATGTTCCTAGAGAAAAACCATGTTGAAAGATGATAGTAGCAATGATGCATACTAGGTCCGTGATCTAAGGATTATCCTCATTGCTGCACAAAAGAATTATGTCCTTGATGCACCGCTAGGTGACAGACCTATTGCAGGAGCAGATGCAGACGTTATGAACGTTTGGCAAAGCTCGGTATGATGACTACTTGATAGTTTAGTGCACCATGCTTTACGTCTTAGAATCGAGACTTCAAAAATGTTTTGAAATGTCACGGAACCACTACAACAGGAACCCCCCTTTAGCAACGCATCAATGCGTTGCTGTATGTCCATATAGCCGTTGCTAAGGTCTACACCAACGGATTATTATACGTTGCCGTTGGTGGCGTTGCAAGGGTCTACAACTACGAATATAATTGCGTTGGTAATCGACATGAAGAAGCGTTGCAAGATAGCAACATATATAGTTGCGGCCGAACAACAATTCGTATGTGTTGGTGCGTAACCTACATGTTGCTAGGAACCTACATGCACTGATTTTGAAATGCACATAACAAATTCATGCAAACGTTCTGTGTTACTCCCTCCGTAAACTAATATAAGAGCATTTAGATTACTATTTTAGTGATCTAAATGCTCTTATATTAGTTTACAGAGTGAGTAGTATTTATATATTACTAACAATAATTACTACACCAACATTGATAGTACACATGAACTCCAAATCCAGTAAAAAGAAAGATCTCATATATTAAATAGAATCGATTGTATTACATGGATGGAACACAATCCAAAGTATATATACATGATTTCTATACATTGACCATGACAATGATATTCTATAACATGAATGGATAACTATCTACTACTAGCCCCATTCTCCACCTTGCAATCAACAACTTAGCCATGAACCATCCATTCATCTAGGCAATCCACAACAACAAAAAGTTAACATGAGTAATATATCATTAGAGAAAGAAGGAAAAAAACAGGCTAATAGAGCAATATAATCAGAAGCGAAGGAACATACAAAGGTTGAAGCCCATGAGATAACTAATCCAACTGCATGACCAATAATTTTGACATTTTTGAGTTGTCGTATCAACTGGTCATATTTTTCTAATGTGGTATCAATACACATTGCTCACAATTCATTTCCAAAGCTAACAACCAGAATTTGATATGCTAGGTCAGTACTTACCAGTTTAGCAATCAGAGTTTCTCTTGGCCAACATCTTGTTTATATACATTTCCCAAATTACGAAGATGATAAGCACATCTCTGAAAATCAAGAATGCAATGAGAATACAATCAAAACATGATCAATGGTTTCACCATTGGTTATTAGAGGCACGCTATTTGAATCAAGAATATAAAATATCACACTAATAAAAATATACAATAAATAGGTTGTTTTGGCGCCATTCTCGAATTGTTGGTGATGCATGCTCAATGGAATTATCTAGCAATATACGTGTACAGTTTTTCACCATTTACTGTATATACATGTACAGGTTGCACAATGAAATCTCACCATAATGTAATAAATACAACATGCCTGCATAGAAATTATTTTGCTCCATAAATCACTTCTAAAATATGCCCCATATTACTTAGCACATCAGGATGTTGTGTTTTATACTAAAGCACAAAGCGATATCTAAAGATATACATAGGTCATATCATCCTTTGCACTGCTGGACATCCCTACACATAGTATTTTTTTGTTAACTGAACAAAAAAGTACCTACGGTACTAACATTCCTAGAATACATATATAGAGAGAGGGAGTCAAGAGTATAGCTCTACCTGTATTCCTTCTTGAGTGTGGATCAAAATTAGAGATATCAGAAAGAGGGTCTTGTCAGTGCTTTCCAGTTACTGAGCCGCCTAAGAATTAGATACGAACAAATATGTTGGAATAGAAGATAAGTGGAGAGTGGATGTACCAGAGCGGCGTATAGTTGGTTCAATAGTAGGACACCAAAGTGGTTATGAGGAGAAGAAATTGTCTTGGATTCTGCACAACTCCCACAAGAAGGATTGAGGCAAGCTCTGCACTTCTATGGATAGAACCTCTGAATATGCCAGAACCCATTGTTAACTTTCATGACAGCAGAATAAAAACACAATCAAACTACAGCAACACATGAAAACTACTATCAGATTTCTTATGCTTGTGATAATTGAGAATGTTTACTAGTCCATTTATTCACAACTCACAAGTGGATATGCATGTCATAATCCTGCTCGTATTGACATATTAAGTATGCAGAGCCCATAGGCCACGTCATATTTTCATGTGTGTGAGCCTGTCAGTTTGTGATTGGCATAACACAACTGACTTGCACAAGCACTGCTAAAATTTAAATGCACACTTTTAATTTAATTCAAAATGCATTTCATTTCAGTACTTAAAAGCAGCTCCTCATTTCAGATAAATTTCATGTAATTTTCTTTGTACCTATTTCAGAGGAACTGATCATAAATGTGGTACCAAACTCCCATATGGTGTTGTTTGTTGTGTTCCTATTTCAGAGGATTTGATATAAACAATTTTTGGAAGCACCTTTTCAAAAGGATTTGTTGCAGGCACACAGCAGATTGTTTTTCTGAATGAAAGGGGTTTCCCCCCGCCCCATTTTATTAATGAAGCTAAACCAGACTCTAGTCTTTCTTAGCCTGTGATTCACCAGATGAAAACAACAAGGCAAACTAAATCAGGTTCTTGAAGAGCTAAACTAAGTAGGAGTTTAGGATTGTGGCACTCACCTTTCCATATAAGAAGTGAACTTTTAAAATCATTCATGAATAAACTTCTGAAGATGGACAGTCCTCAAATTTGATTATATGAACTATTATTTCTCAAACTCGACTGCAGTTCATTGTGGTGCTTCTCTCTCTCATATCTGAAGCATACAATCAAATTCCAGTCACACCTTACATATCAACCAGAAAGCAACACAAACTACTTGCATATCAATCAGCACAGAAGATGTACCAAGATTTTAACTAGAAAAGGAATAACATTTTTGACTATCCTTCCCAGAGATAATGGAGGCACAATCAATAATCCCGCCATAGTCACTTGGTCAGGAAAAGGGCGCCGAGGCCGCGCTTGGTGACAGGCGTCGGCTGCTTGCTGCAGCGGAGAGTCGGCAAACGCATCAAACATCTGGACGCAGCGCTAAGACGCCGGGGCAAGGGGCACGGAAACGGTGTGCGTTGTGCCCACAGGCTCGTGCATCAGGTGAAGCAGGCTTGTAGGTGGGCAACAGCAGGAAGGGTAAGAGCGAAGGGGGCGAGGGGACAGCCTTACTAAACCATGGGCGTCGAAGTCGAGGTAGCAGAGGCCGAGGACCACCGTCTAGCCCAAGCCGGCAGTCACGGGTGCGGAGACACCGGGCCCACCATATGAGGCGCGGAGCTGCGCTGGCGACCCATGGATGCGGGGGTGCAAGGGCGTGGAGGACGCTCATCGGCGGAGGATCGGAGGGCAGAGGTTAGGGAGAGTCGGGCGGGTGAGAGAGAGGAATCGGCGGAGGGAGATGACAGAGAGAAAAGATCTAACCTTTTTCTTTTCTTTTCAATCAACTCTACAGTTGGCTGCATGATACTCGCACGGTGGAGGTACATATAATGTGGATGTGGGCAGATGGAGGTTAGCTCTACATGGGACGTGGGAGGTGGAATCCAACAACACATGTTATCATCGTTGGTACGTATGTGTTGCTATAGGAGGGTTTTTGTTGTAGTGAACATATAAGATGTTCAAAGAGCTAAAATTAGTATTTCAGACTCATGCCCAAATCGAGAGGTATGAGACCTCTGACAAGTACTTTGCCTACAAGATGGAGGAGAATAGCTCAACCAGTGAGCATGTGCTCAGATTGTCTGAGTACTACAATCACTTGAATCAAGTGGGAGTTAATCTTCCAGATAAGATAATGATTGACAGAGTTCTTTAGTCACTATCACCATGTGACTGGAACTTTGTGATGAACTATAATATGCAAGGGATAACGGAAACGATTCCCAAGCTCTTCGTGATGCTGAAATCGATGAATGTAGAAATCAAGAAAAGCATCAAGTGTTGATGGTTGACAAGACCACCAGTTTCACGAAAAGGGAAAAGGGAAGAAAGGGAACTTCAAGAAGAATGGCAAACAAGTTGCTGCTCAAGTGAAGAAGCCCAAGTCTAGACCTAAGCCTGAGACTAAGTGCTTCTACTTCAAAGGGACTGGTCACTGGAAGCAGAACTGCCCCAAGTATTTGGCGGATAAGAAGGATGGCAAAGTGAACAAAGGTATATTTGATATACATGTTATTGATGTGTACTTTACTAGTGTTTATAGCAACCCCTCAGTATTTGATACTAGTTTAGTTGCTAAGATTAGTAAATCGAAATGGGAGTTGCAGAATGAACAGAGACTAGTTAAGGGTGAAGTGACGATGTGTGTTGGAAGTGGTTCCAAGATTGATATGATCATCATCGCACACTCCCTATACTTTTGGGATTAGTGTTGAACCTAAATAAATGTTATTTGGTGTTTGCGTTAAGCATGAATATGATTTGATCATGTTTATTGCAATACGGTTATTCATTTAAAGTCAGAGAATAATTGTTGTTCTGTTTACATGAATAAAACCTTCAATGGTCATACACCCGAGGTGAATGGTTTATTCAATCTCGATCGTAGTGATACACATATTCATAATATTGAAGCCAAAAGACGCAAAGTTAATAATGATAGTGCAACTTATTTGTGGCACTGCCGTTTAGGTCACATTGGTGTAAATCGCATGAAGAAAATCCATGCTGATGGGCTTTTGGAATCACTTGATTATGAATCAGTTGATGCTTGCGAACCATGCCTCATGGGCAAGATGACTAAGACTCTGTTCTCCAGAACAATGGAGCGAACAACAAACTTGTTGGAAATAATACATACTGATGTATGCAGTCCAATGAGTGTTGACGCTCGTGGCAGGTATCATTATTCTCTGACCTTCACAGATGATTTGAGTAAGATATGGGTATATCTTCTTGATGAAACATAAATCCGAAACATTTGAAAAGTTCAAATAATTTCAGAGTGAAGTGGAAAATAATCGTAACAAGAGAATAAAGTTTCTACGATCTGATTGTGGAGGAGAATATTTGAGTTACGAGTTTGGTCTTCATTTGAAACAATGCGGAAGAGTTTTGCAACTCACGCCACCTGGAACACCACAGCGTAATGGTGTGTTCGAACATCGTAACCGTACTTTATTAGATATGGTGCAATATATGATGTCTCTTACCGATTTACCACTATCGTATTGGGGTTATGCATTAGAGACAGCTGCATTCACGTTAAATAGGGCACCATTTAAATCCGTTGAGACGACACCATATGAACTGTGGTTTGGCAAGAAACCAAAGTTGTCGTTTCTTAAAGTTTGGGGTTGCGATGCTTATGTGAAAAAGTTTCATCCTGATAAGCTCAAACCCAAATGGGAGAAATGTGTCTTCATAGGATACCCAAAGGAGATAGTTGGGTAAACCTTCTATCACAGATCCAAAAGGCAAGACATTCGTTGCTAAGAATGGATCCTTTCTAGAGAAGGAGTTTCTCTCGAAAGAAGTGAGTGAGAGGAAAGTAGAACTTGATGAGGTAACTGTACCTGCTCCCTTATTGGAAAGTAGTTCATCACAGAAATTTGTTCCTGTGACTCCTACACCAATTAGTGAGGAAGCTAATGATGATGATCATGTAACTTCAGATCAAGTTACTACCGAACCTCGTAGGTCAACCAGAGTTAGATTCGCACCAGAGTGGTACGGTAATCCTGTTCTGGAGGTCATGTTACTTGACCATGACGAACCTGTGAACTATGAGGAAGCGATGATGATCCTAGATTCCGCGAAATGGCTTGAGGCCATGAAAACTGAGATGGGATCCATGTATGAGAACAAAGTATGGACTTTGATTGACTTGCCCAATGATCGGTGAGTCATTAAGAATAAATGGATCTTCAAGAGGAAGACGGACGCTGATAGTAGTGTTACTATCTACAAAGCTCGAATTGTCACAAAATGTTTTCGACAAGTTCAAGGTGTTGACTACGATGAGATTTTCTCACTCATATCGATGCTTAAAAGTCTGTCCGAATCCTGTTAGCAGTTGCCGCATTTTATGAAATCTGGCGAATGGATGTCAAAACTGTATTCCTTAATGGATTTCTTAAAGAAGAGTTGTATATGATGCAACCAGAAGGTTTTGTCGATCCTAAAGATGCTAACAAAGTGAGCAAGCTCCAGCGATCCATCTATGGACTGGTGCAAGCATCTCGGAGTTGGAATATATGCTTTGATAAAGTGATCAAAGCATATGGTTTTATACAGACTTGCGGTGAAGCCTGTATTTACAAGAAAGTGAGTGGGAGCACTACAGCATTTCTGATAAGTATATGTGAATCACATATTGTTGATCAGAAATAATGTAGAATTTTCTGGAAAGCATAAAGGAGTTTTTCAAAGAAAGATCTAGATGAAGCTGCTTACACATTGAGCATCAAGATCAATAGAGATAGATCAAGACGCTTGATAAATTTTTTCAATGAATACATACCTTGACAAGATTTTGAAGTAATTCAAAATAGAACAGTCAAAGAAGGAGTTCTTGCCTGTGTTGCAAGGTGTGAGGTTGAGTAAAGACTCAAAACCTGACCACAGCAGAAAATAGAAAGAGAATGAAAAGTCATTCCCTATGCCTTAGTCATAGGTTCAATAAAGTATTCTATGTTGTTTACCAGTCCTATTGTTGTAACACCCATGATGCGGCTATATATCCCATGTGTCGGAGCACGACTTAGAGGCATAACCGCATCGTAGGTGTTACAAGTTGGTAATCAGAGCCTTCCCCGACTTAGGAGCCCCCTTGCTTGATTGAATCGCTGGCGTTGTTGAGTCTAGAAAAATGTTTTGAGTCTTTTAGGATCATATATATCGGAGAGTAGGATTCTTTTTACTCCTCAGTCCCTTTGTCGCTCTGGTGAGGCATCCTGACGTAGAGTTTTGACTCTTCTCTTCTCAAATTTCACTAAAAAAATTTTAGGATCACGCGGTTATTTTGGAATCGTATCGATGGTTTTGTGACGAGAACATTGTTCTTGGTGCCTCCTGACATTTAGGGGTTGTGGCAGTGTCCCAGGGAGTTGAGCTCCGAGTTGTTGTCGTCACAATTTTATCGTTGCAGTTCTGGAATACCTGAGTTTCGCCAACATCAAAAATCTCTTTTATGCAGTTGTTGGTGAGATAACCTCGACGCCACCCAGTACTGGGGCGGGAGTTCGGGAGTATTGCCATAACTCGTATAACGGATGCTTTTCGAAGGTTGAGGTAAATGATTTCCAAAGGTTTCTTGGTTATGTGTTGAAGGATGGATACAGGTGGATGTAGGATTTGCTAGTTTTGGGTGAGATATTATGCTTCCCCTGTAGCCCCAACACCTGATTGCATAACCGGAAAATTTCGGGAGTTTCATAGGTGGGAATTCTTGTCGCTCTAGTATTTCTTCCGCAGATATTTGGTTGGTGATTGGGTAATCCTTACCAAGTATTTGTTCATGTCTGTACCTTGTTGTTTTATTCATCTACCTCTATCTAAATTGCTTCTCAATTTATGGAAGTGTGATCATTTAATTTGGAATTCATTCGTTCATTCTTGTTCGAATGTTAAGGCTATATGTTGCAATTTCGATCCATTTGATTTAGCTTGAATATATGTCTTTCAAGATGCTAACGGATGTCACCCTCTTCAGGATGGCTCCTCCAACGCGTCAGAATCCGGAACCACCGCCACCACCTCCACCTCTGAAGGCATGGCAAGCTGTGATGGCCGCTACCAATGCCAACACGCAGCTGATTATGCAACTCTTGCAAGAGTAGAACCAAGGAAATCAAGGCAATGGAAACAATCAAACTCAGTTTGCTACCCTCAACCAGTTCCTCGCAAACCAGCCAAAGACATTCAGTAACTGTGTCGAGGCCACAGACGCTGATGATTGGCTCATGGATATCTGCAAACATTTCGAGTGCAGCAACGTCAGGCCTAAGGACTTTGTCAAGTTTGCTTCGTTCCAACTCAAAGACCAAGCTGCTGAATGGTATCAGCAATACAAAGATTCCAGAGGAGGTCGTGTGATTACCTGGGATGATTTCTGTCAAGACTTCAGAGCTCACCACATTCCTCAGAGTGTTGTTGAGAGCAAGCGTGAGGAGTTCTGCAATCTGAAGCAAGGCAGCTTGTCTGTTTACCAATACAACATCAAGTTCCAGAAGCTCGCTCGCTTCGCCAAGCAAGATGTCCCTGATGAGAAGAGCATGATTTATCAGTTCAGAGGTGGCCTCAGAGAAGATCTACAACTAGCCCTCGTGCTTTTTGAGCCGAAAAAGTATGATCAATTCTACAATATGGCACTGAAGCAAGAGGCTGCTCAGCTCAAGTGCGATGCTTCCAAGAAGAGAGTTAGGGATGCAACTCCTTCTTCTTCAACTCAAGTGGCAGCTAAGCAGCAAAAGTATTGGTTGCCTCCTCCTCCTTCGTTCCGTCAGCCTTATCAGCAGAAGAGCAAAGGTGGCAATGGATCTTCCCACCCAACCCAGGCTTTCAGAACAACGCTTCGTCTCATGCTCCAAGATCAAGTGCTCCGTATCACCGTACGCTCTCAAAGGTCACGTGCAACAAGTGTCAGCAGAAGGATCACTATGCAAACAAATGCTTCAACCAGAGGCGTCTTCCTCCTCCTCCTGTGAGATCTGCTAGCAATGCAGTGGTCAAGCCTAATCCCAAGTCTGCTAAGGTCAACTTGATGAATGCAGCTCAGGCAGAGGACTCGTCAGAAGTGATCATAGGTAACCTTCCTGTTAACGATATTCCTGCAAAAGTCCTTTTTGATACTGGTGCATCGCATTGTTTCATTTCAAGACCATTTGCATCTAAGCATGAGTTGCCTTTCCAAGATTTGCCTAGGCAGTTATCAGTTGTCTCTCTGGGTAAATTCATGAACGCAAGCTCTATGGTTCCGGATGTTTCTATCACGTTGGGCGACTATAAGTTTTTGTCCTCTCCTATTGTTCTTGGTAACTCGGATATTGATCTAATTCTCGGCATGGACTGGCTTTCTAAGCACAAGGCTCGGCTTGATTGTGCTGCCAGGCAGATTCAACTGACACACTCGTCTGAGGATGTGATCGTCTTTGCCGCTCGTGATGATACCATTCGTCTGTTTTCTCTCAACGAGAAGGGCGAGTTGGATGCCATCTCTCAGATTCCAGTCATTTGTGAATATCAAGACGTCTTTCTAGAAGAGCTTCCAGGAATGCCTCCTCACCGGCCAGTTGAATTCGTCATTGATCTCGAGCCTGGCACGGAACCTGTTTGCAAACGTCCTTACAAGATTGGACCTGAAGAGTTGAAGGAGCTGAAGAAACAACTCGATATACAAGAGCGTATGGGTCTCATCCGACCAAGTTCTTCTACTTGGGGTTGTGGTGTTCTTTTCGTCAAGAAGGATGGAACGGACCGACTTTGTGTCGACTACCGTCCATTGAACAAAAAGACCATAAAGATTGACGGTTATTGACCATAAAGATTGACGTTCAGCTCAATGACGATCCCCGGACTCCGATCCAGCAGAATGTCGGGGAAGAGTTCCGTCATCACGACGGCGTGGTGACGATCTTAATGTTCTACCATCGCAGGGCTTCGCCTAAGCACCGCTACAATATTTCCGAGGATTATGGTGGAGGGGGGCACCGCACAAGGCTAAGAGATGAATGATCAATTTTTGTGTCTCTGGGGCGCCCCCTGCCCCCATATATAAAGGAGCAAGGGGGAGGAGGTGCGGCCAGGCAAGGGGCGCGCTAGGAGGAGACTCCCCCCTTTCCATGTTGGACTAGGACTTGGGGGGAAGGAGAGAAAGAGGGGAAAGGAAAGGGGGGCGCCGCCCCCCCCCTCCTTGTCCAATTCGGACTTGGGGGGCTGCCCCTTGGCCTCCTCTCTACTTCCTCCACTAGGCCCATTAAGGCCCATTAGGTTACCGGGGGGTTCCGGTAACCTCCCGGTACTCCGGTAAAATGCCGATTTCACCCGGAACACTTCCGATGTCCAAACATAGGCTTCCAATATATCAATCTTTATGTCTCGACCATTTCGAGACTCCTCGTCATGTCCGTGATCACATCCGGGACTCTGAACAACCTTCGGTACATCAAAACATATAAACTCATAATGAAACTGTCATCGTAACGTTAAGCGTGCGGACCCTACGGGTTCGAGAACAATGTAGACATGACCGAGACACGTCTCCGGTCAATAACCAATAGCGGAACCTGGATGCTCATATTGGCTCCTACATATTCTACGAAGATCTTTATCGGTCAGACCGCATAACAACATACGTTGTTCCCTTTGTTATCGGTATGTTACTTGCCCGAGATTCGATCGTCGGTATCTTAGTACCTAGTTCAATCTCGTTACCGGCAAGTCTCTTTACTCGTTCTGTAATACATCATCCCGCAACTAACTCATTAGCTGCAATACTTGCAAGCTTTAAGTGATGTGCATTACCGAGAGGGCCCAGAGATACCTCTCCGACAATCGGAGTGACAAATCCTAATCTCGAAATACGCCAACCCAACAAGTACCTTCGGAGACACCTGTAGAGCACCTTTATAATCACCCAGTTACGTTGTGATGTTTGGTAGCACACAAAGTGTTCCTCCGGTAAACAGGAGTTGCATAATCTCATAGTCATAGGAACATGTATAAGTCATGAAGAAAGCAATAGCAAAAAACTAAACGATCAAGTGCTATGCTAACGGAATGGGTCAAGTCAATCACATCATTCTCTTAATGATGTGATCCCATTAATCAAATGACAACTCATGTCTATGGTTAGGAAACATAACCATCTTTGATCAACGAGCAAGTCAAGTAGAGGCATACTAGTGACACTCTGTTTGTCTATGTATTCACACATGTATTATGTTTCCGGTTAATACAATTCTAGCATGAATAATAAACATTTATCATGATACAAAGAAATAAATAATAACTTTATTATTGCCTCTAGGGCATATTTCCTTCAGTCTCCCACTTGCACTAGAGTCAATAATCTAGATTACACAGTAATGATTCTAACACCCATGGAGGCTTGGTGCTGATCATGTTTTACTCGTGGAAGAGGCTTAGTCAGCGGGTCTGCAACATTCAGATCCGTATGTATCTTGCAAATTTCTATGTCTCCCACTTGGACTAAATCCCGAATGGAATTGAAGCGTCTCTTGATGTGCTTGGTTCTCTTGTGAAATCTGGATTCCTTTGCCAAGGCAATTGCACCAGTATTGTCACAAAAGATTTTCATTGGACCCGATGCACTAGGTATGACACCTAGATCGGATATGAACTCCTTCATCCAGACTCCTTCATTTGCTGCTTCCGAAGCAGCTATGTACTCCGCTTCACATGTAGATCCCGCCACGACGCTTTGTTTAGAACTGCACCAACTGACAGCTCCACCATTTAATGTAAACACGTATCCGGTTTGCGATTTAGAATCGTCCGGTTGAGTGTCAAAGCTTGCATCAACGTAACCATTTACGATGAGCTCTTTGTCACCTCCATATACGAGAAACATATCCTTAGTTCTTTTCAGGTACTTCAGGATGTTCTTGACCGCTGTCCAGTGATCCACTCCTGGATTACTTTGGTACCTCCCTGCTAGACTTATAGCAAGGCACACATCAGGTCTAGTACACAGCATTGCATACATGATAGAGCCTATGGCTGAAGCATAGGGAACATCTTTAATTTTCTCTCTATCTTCTGCAGTGGTCGGACATTGAGTCTTACTCAACTTCACACCTTGTAACACAGGCAAGAACCCTTTCTTTGCTTGATCCATTTTGAACTTCTTCAAAACTTTGTCAAGGTATGTGCTTTGTGAAAGTCCAATTAAGCGTCTTGATCTATCTCTATAGATCTTAATGCCCAATATGTAAGCAGCTTCACCGAGGTCTTTCATTGAAGAACTCTTATTCAAGTATTCCTTTATGCTATCCATGTAGCGACCTGACCCTAATGGATCAAGTCTCTGTGCTTAAGTGTCATCCCTGGATCGGTATGCTGACACACACAGTACTCGAAGGATTTATAACAGAGGTAAATCACATGTATAAAGTAACGTAAATACTATTACCTCAATCCATATAGCGGAAGCAACAAGGTTGTGGATTCCCATCAACACCAACGGCAAAGTTGAGTGTAGAAATCGTAACCCTAACGTATCACTTACTCGTCGTAGGATAATCCTGCAACATGAGACGTTGCAGCCCGAAACGGGTCAGTACATTGAATGTACTGGCAAATTCACACCATAGAGAATGATGAATAAAGGCTATCACTACATGCATATAGGGCTGGTGGAAAAGCTCTATGGTTATAAGGTTTTTGCGTAAAGCCAATTTTTCCCTACTGCAAAGGAATACATTTTATTTAACTATCATGGTGGTTGTTGAACATTGAGAATGGTTGACAGCATTCTCAATCCCAATTAAGTAACATCATTAAAACCCAACAATATTCATTTAAAGTAACGTGATGAGATCAACAGGATAATCCAAGAACTAGATACTCAAGATGTCCATAACCGGGGACACGGCTAATCATGATTAGTTTATACACTCTGCAGGGGTTTGCGCACTTTTCCCCACAAGACCCGATCGCCTCCGTTTGGTTTCTCGCACTACAGGGTGTTTGACAAGACGGATGACCGAGACATAGTCTTTCAGAAGCGCTAGCACCTTACGATCGGGTATACCGTACCACCTACAACCCCTACATCTGCTAGTCCACCACTGTAAGAGTTCGCACAACTTAGTCAACTATGCCAGAGCCCATAATGGCTTGTGGCTGCACACGGAAGTTTCTAGTATGAATAATCTCATGATCCCTTTGGGCCTGGGTGGCGGTCCAATAAAAACAGGCAAGTCCTGGGAACTCCAGGTGCCTCAATCCACCCAGATGTGTGTTAGGTTGCCACCTTAGATAAACCATTAATTATCAATCTCACATATGTCATGGATATCACTCACCCAATCCACGTCTATTAGCATAGCATGGCATAATAAGAAAACATAGAAGTAACTCCCAAAGGTTTAATAATGAAACAGGTAATAGGTACTACCTCATCTACTTCCCATCCCACAATTTAATTAGATCCTATTCATGCAATGTGTGAGGATTGATCTAATGCAATAAAACTGGGTTGTAGAAAAAGTATCATCAAAGTGTGAACTTGCCTGCAATGTTGATGAAGATGATTCGCACTCAAAATCTTGATAGATCTACTCGTCACACTCCGGTCAATCTATCGTAAGCAAGCAATAGTAACCACACATAAGCAATCACTCAAAAGATCAGAAAGATCGAAGAAGTCGATTCGGAAAACAACAAAACCAAACCCAATAACTCTTGCAACATTAAACAATTTCTAATAGTACCAAAATTATGTGAAATTGGCCGTATTAGAATGTTTAGGTCAAGAGCTTCGATCTGCAAAAAGAATCAACTCAAATGGAGTTAAGGATAAAAAGATATGATCAAAAGAAGTTTGAATTCAAATCTGATCTAATTCAAATTTTAAAATTTTCAAAAACATGTTTAAGTTGTTTATCCGGATAGAGGGGATCATAACGAAGACGTGGGCGTTGGTTTCGTTGGATTTGGACTAACGAGCACAAAGTTATGATCGTTTGAAGTTCAGGGACTAAACTATAAAGAAAACTCCTCACATAAAAGTCCCTGGCCGAAATTAAAACAGAAAAAGAAAAAGACTAAATTACGAACGTTCGTTACCGAACGCTAACGGACGAAAACCGTTCACAAAAAAACCTAAACCAGCGAACGTTCGCAAAATAACTGGATATATAAAAAAACGGGTTAACCAGAGAAAACCAAAAAACCGATCTAGGGTTTGGTTTTACTGGTCCATGGCGGTTTGACGGTGATGAAGACATGTACCTAGGGTAGGGACACAGACCTGACCGAAGAGTCCTACTCTAGGACACCCCTGGGAGAAATCACCTTTCAATCGACTTGAAGGCATCCCACTCGACAGGTTCAAAACACTCGACCAAGAAGCTACCACTCGACCATGAAGCTATTCACTCGACTGCCAGAAGATCTACAGTCACTCCGTAGGCAAACGGTCAGCTGTTAAGTAGTCTTCATGGTCATTACAGCACTTTATTAGAGACGTTACCAGTAATGCCCCATCTTAAATGTACTTTAAATCCTGCATTACTGAGGGCAGGAGGGGGTCGGCGAACTCTATATAAGCCACCCCCCTCCTCAGTAGGAAGGGTTCGCACCCCTGTAACCTGTACACGCATAATCCAGTCGACCGCCTCCGGGCTCCGAGACGTAGGGCTGTTACTTCCTTCGAGAAGGGCCTGAACTCGTAAACCTCGCGTGTAACAACTTCCCCATAGCTAGGATCTCGCCTCTCCATACTCACCCCCCTACATCACTATCAAAGTTAGAACCACGACAGTTGGCGCCCACCTTGGGGCAAGAATCTTAGCGCTTAGTTGGAGAAGTTGTGATTTTTCTCGATCCCTTTGATCATGTTTTCTTGCGGAGTTTTGGTGGAGGACCGCGAGATCCGTCTCGGCGCGTTCACCTTCATCGTCGACGACTCCGCCTGGCTTCAGGAGGCACCGCTCGACATCGACGCGCTCCCCGCCCGCGGTGCAACACATTTCCGCGCATGCGTTCGCGGCGTCCTCCTGCGGCAACCGTCGATCCAATATGGGTCGGCCCCCGTATCGTCTCCCCGCCCTGTCTCCCACCAGCGCAAGCGCTCCGGTCGGTCAAGACTTCAGCGGTGGGTGAGGCACGCCGTGGCCCGCCAATCGGCAGCCCCGCAAGTCGCGGCCATCGAGCCCGTCGAATCCCTCTATGGCATGTTCGATCTGTCGACTGGCTCCGTGGAGACCGCATCCGAGTGCGACAGCAGCGATCCAGCGGCTGAGGTTCTGGCGGTCGATGGAACACACAGTCCCCCTGGTTTCCCTCGCACTGACGGAGGCGCGGGTGGGGGCGATCCGTCGCATCCCCACGACGAATAAACCTCTCACGTCATTGCAGCGAGAGGAGCTTCGCCGCCGGAACATGGACGCGCTCCGCACTCCTATCGTCGGAGAGACCCCCGAGGCCCGGGCCTTGGAGGACGCGCGTTTGGCCAACTTGACTGAGCGCACTCGACTGGAGAATCTTCAGCGAGCACTCGACGAGCAAGCGCGTCAGCGGGCTCCCGAGTCTAGTCGACGCCAGCTCTTCCCGCCGACGCAGGTATACCGAACCCCAGTTCAGAATTTGGCCGCGGCGGCCCGTATAGCAGAATCAATTCAGCCCTCCCAGTCGGAGGCAGGCAGGGGCTTGTTACAGATCAGAGCATTGCTCCGGGCGGCGGGAGACCAGAATTCCGCTATCTCTCAGTCGCGGAATAGGATCCATAGTCGGTCTGTCGCAACAGATACAGTCGAGTCAGCTCACAGCCCGAGATCGCCCCCGAGGCGTGAGGGACGTGGTGGCCAGCATGATCAGTACAGGAGGAATGAGCTGTATGATCACCGATTCGACCGTGATGATCGACGTCGAGTGCCAACCCCTCCCCCGAGGAGTGGGTCTTATGTGCTTCGACGGCAAGATGACAGACGCCCTCATAGCGTTGGGCAGAGGATTCCAGTCGACCCCAGAGACCCAGGCTTTGATGCGAGATCCATCCTCGTTCAAGGTTTGGTTGACAGGAACAGAGCTCATCGAGAAGTCCACAACAGAGATGCGCCTGCCAGCAGTAGAGTACGCGCTTCAGGGCCAGAGTGTTTCAGTCGAGCCATCAGAGCCGCAGTGATACCTCCCAATTTCAGGTTGGCGACTGGAATCGGCAAGTTCACCGGTGAATCTAAGCCTGACACCTGGCTCGAAGATTACCGAGTGGCTGTACAGATTGGCGGTGGCAATGACGAGGTGGCCATGAAGCATTTGCCTCTCATGTTAGAGGGCTCGGCCAGAGCATGGCTAAATCAGTTGGCACCCAACAGCATTTACACTTGGGAGGACCTCTCCCGAGTGTTTATCACAACCTTTGAAGGAACATGCAAGCGACCCGCAGGCCTAACCGAGCTGCGGTCTTGCGTGCAGAAGCCGAATGAAACTCTGAGGGAATACATCCAGAGGTGGATCACGCTGCATCACTCGGTTGAGAACGTGCCGGACCATCAAGCAGTTTGTGCCTTCAAGGAAGGTGTTAAATACAGAGAGTTGAATCTGAAGTTCGGTCGAACTGGAGAGATGTCGCTGAATCGGATGATGGAGATTGCCACCAAGTATGCTAACGGAGAAGACGAAGATCGACTCCGGAGTGGCAAGCAGAAAGCAGTCGCCCAGGAAACTGGAGGCAATTCCAGTCGGAAGCAGAAGCGGAAGGCCGAGCCAGCCGCTCCTGGGGAGGCCCTGGCTGTAGCCCAGGGAAACTTCAAGGGAAAACCCAAGGGTACCTGGAAGCCCAAAAAAGTCAAGGATCAAGACGGAAATGATGTTTTGGATCTGCCATGTCACATCCACACCAAGAAGGATGAAGAGGGTAATTTTATTTACCCAAAGCATACCACTCGCCAGTGCCGACTCCTGATCCAGCAGTTCCAAGGAAAGCAGTCCAAGGATAAGGAAAAAGAATCGAACAGGGTCGAGGACAAGGAAGACAGCGACGATGGATACCCCCAAGTCAATTCCACCCTGATGATTTTTGCCGATGTCGAGAGCAAAAGTCGACTGAAAGTCATTAACCGAGAGGTGAACATGGTTGCCCCGGCAACACCAAGTTACTTGAAGTGGTCCTAGACTGCCATCACATTCGACCAGTCTGATCACCCAACGCACATTGCCACCCCTGGGAGGCAAGCTTTGGTGGTCGACCCAATTGTTGAAGGCACTCGACTGACTAAAGTCCTGATGGATGGAGGCAGCGGCCTGAACATACTATATGCTGAAACATTGAAAGGAATGGGCATTCCGATGTCCAGACTCAGCACCAGTAACATGAGTTTCCATGGAGTCATTCCTGGGAAGAAAGCCCAATCACTCGGCCAGATCGCTCTTGATGTGGTTTTCGGTGATTCAAAGAATTACCGCAAGGAAAAATTGACATTCGAGGTCGTGGACTTCCAAAGTGCTTACCACACCATTTTGGGCAGGCCAGCTTACGCACGCTTCATGGCCCGGCCATGTTACGTGTACCTCAAACTGAAGATGCCTGGCCCCAAAGGTGTGATCACTGTCACAGGCAATCGGAAGAAGGCAGAAGAATGCTTTCAGAAAGGCTCAAAGATTGCAGATGCTCAGATGGCAGTGGTCGAGCTGCAAGAGTACCAAAAGACTGCCGATCCGAGTGAATTGCTACGGGCCAAGAAGCCCGCTTCAGAGTCAGCTTTTCAGTCGACTGGTGAAACGAAGACAGTCCACATTCACCCGACCGACCTCGATGCTGCCCCGACTCATATCTCAACAACGCTTGAATCCAAATAGGAAGAAGCGCTCATCCAGCTCCTCCGTGAGAACTGGGACATCTTCGCATGGAAACCCTCTGACATGCCTGGAGTTCCCAGGGGGCTGGCTGAGCACCGTCCGCGGGTCGACCCAAAATTCAAGCCTGTGAAGGAACACCTTCGACGGTCCGCCGTCCAGAAGAAGCAAGCCATTGGCAAGGAGGTGGCTCGACTCTTAGCAGCGGAGTTTATCCAAGAGATTTACCACTCCGAGTGGCTCGCCAATGTAGTCATGGTCCCCAAGAAAGACAAATCACTTCGCATGTGCATAGATTTCAAACATATCAATCGGGCCTGCCCGAAAGACCATTTTCCTCTCCCTCGCATCGACCAAATAGTCGACTCGACTGCGGGGTGCGAGAGATTGTCTTTTCTAGATGCTTATTCCGGGTACCATCAGATCCGTCTGTATGGACCCGACGAAATCAAAACAGCTTTCATCACCCCATTCGGATGCTTCTGTTATGTCACCATGCCGTTCGGCCTCAAGAACGCCGGAGCCACGTTCATGAGAATGATCCAGAAGTGTTTACTCACTCAAATCAGTCGGAATGTGGAGGCATACATGGATGATATTGTGGTCAAGTCACGGAAAGGTTCCGACCTGAGAGCTGACCTTGCCGAAACCTTTGCCAACCTCAGGAGGTATGATATCAAGCTCAATCCATCAAAATGCACATTCGGAGTTCCAGGCGGAAAGTTACTCGGTTTTCTCGTTTCCGAACGAGGGATCGATGCCAATCCTGAGAAAATTGGCACCATACTCCGGATGAAGCGTCCTGTACGCGTGCACGATGTCCAAAAGCTTACATGCTGCCTGGCCGCTTTAAGTAGATTCATCTCTCGTCTCGGTGAGAAGGCATTGCCTCTCTACCGACTGATGAAGAAGTCTGACAAGTTCGAGTGGACTCCAGAAGCTGACGCAGCGTTTGCAGAACTCAAAGCTCTGCTCTCCACCCAGCCGGTGCTTGCTGCCCCAATCAGCAAAGAGCCTCTGCTGCTGTACATTGCGGCCATGGGACAAGTTGTCAGTACAGTACTCACGGTCGAGCGGGAAGAAGAAGGAAAGGCCTTCAGAGTTCAGCGCTCAGTCTATTATCTGTCTGAAGTTTTGACCCCTTCAAAACAAAGATACCCTCACTATCAGAAGCTTGTATATGGGATTTACATGACCACGAAGAAGGTTGCACACTACTTCTCTGACCATTCCATTACAGTCGTCAGCGATGCCCCACTGTCAGAGATTCTGCATAACAGAGACGCAACTGGTCGAGTGGCCAAGTGGGCGATTGAACTCCTTCCCCTAGATATCAAGTTTGAAGCAAAGAAGGCTATCAAGTCCCAAGCAATCGCAGATTTCATCGCCGAGTGGATTGAACAGCAACTTCCGACTCAAGTTCACTCGGTGCACTGGACCATGTTTTTTGACGGATCTAAGATGCTGAATGGTTCTGGTGCTGGGGTAGTTCTAGTCTCCCCCCGAGGAGATAAGCTCAGATATGTTCTCCAGATTCACTTCGATTCCTCAAACAATGAAGCAGAGTATGAAGCACTTTTGTATGGATTGCGCATGGCCATTTCACTCGGCGTCCGCCGCCTCATGGTCTATGGCGACTCAGATTTGGTGGTTAATCAGGTGATGAAGGAGTGGGACGTCAGAAGTCCAGCTATGACTGGTTATTGCAATGTAGTGAGAAAGCTAGAAAAGAAATTCGAGGGGTTAGAGCTTCATCACATCCCCCGACTGAAAAACCAAGCAGCTGATGACCTGGCAAAGATAGGTTCCAAGCGAGAAGCCATTCCCAGCAATGTGTTTTTGGAGCACATCCGCTCGTCGTCAGTCCAAGAAGATCCTTTCGCAGAAGAAACCCCACAACCGAAAAGTGCCACAGATCCGACTGAAGTCGAAGTTCCTGCTGTGGTCGACCTGATCATGGAAGTCTTGGCCATCACTCCCGACTGGACGATACCATACATCGCGTATATCCTAAGGAAAGAACTCCCAGAGGACGAGGAAGAGGCTCGACAGATCGTCCGCCGATCTAAGGCCTTCACAGTCATAAAGGGGCAGTTGTATAGAGAAAGCGCAACTGGAATCGGTCAGAAGTGCATTACACCAAAAGAGGGTCGGATAATCCTCGATGATATCCACTCGGGAACCTGTGGCCACCATGCTTCCTCTCGGACCATTGTGGCTAAAGCATACCGAGCGGGATTCTTCTGGCCTAGAGCAAATGAGATGGCTAAAGAGATAGTCGACAAGTGCGGAGGCTGCCAGTTCTACTCCAACATGTCACACAAGCCTGCATCGGCCCTGAAGACCATTCCTCTCATCTGGCCATTTGCTGTCTGGGGACTGGACATGGTTGGCCCACTGAGAACAGGCAGGAGCGGGTTCACGCATGTGCTTGTGGCAGTCGACAAGTTCACCAAATGGATCGAAGCCAAGCCTATCAAGAACCTCGATGCTGGCACTGCTATCAGTTTCGTCAAAGGACTAACATTCAGATATGGAGTCCCTCATAGCATCATCACCGACAATGGGTCAAACTTCGATTCGGACCAGTTCAGAGCTTTTTGCGCCTCTCAAGGCACACGAGTCGACTACGCGTCGGTCGCGCATCCTCAGTCGAATGGGCAAGCCGAAAGAGCAAATGGTCTGATTCTTAAAGGACTGAAACCTCGGCTGATGCGTGATCTCAAGCACGCGGCAGGTGCTTGGGTCGACGAGCTTCCGTCAGTTCTGTGGGGATTGAGGACCACCCCTAACCGGTCGACTGGAAGAACTCCTTTCTTTCTGGTTTATGGAGCCGAAGCGGTTCTGCCAAGTGATCTTCTTCACAACGCGCCCCGAGTCGAGCTTTACACCGAAGATGAAGCAGAACAGGCCCGGCAAGACGCAGTCGACCTCCTCGAAGAAGAGAGGGAGATGGCCATGATCAGATCGACCATTTATCAGCAAGACTTGCGTCGATTCCACGCCCGGAATGTGAAGAGTCGAGCCTTCCAAGAAGGAGATTTGGTCCTCCGAGTGGATCAACAGAAACCACACAAGCTTGCTCCCACTTGGGAAGGTCCCTTCATCATCACCAGAGTCCTCCACAATGGAGCGTATCACCTCTTCAATGTTGATCGCCAGATCGACGAGCCTCGAGCTTGGAATGCAGAACTACTCCGCCCCTTTTACACTTAAGTTCCTTCCCATAAAGATGTAATAAGAGAAACTTCTGCAGTTCATTTTTATCAAGGTCAAGAGTGTTCCAATGATTGTTGTCACTCCTGTTTACATACGAGAACCCCCAGTGGGTGACTTAGCCGCGAACCCGTTTCGCCTAAGTTCAAAAAAAATCCTACCGAGTGGAGAGCAAACCTCCCACTCGAAGGCTTAGCTGCAGTCCAGCACTCGCCTAAGTTCTCTTACGCAGAGACTTAGCTGCAGTCAGCACTCGCCTAAGTTTCAAAAATCCTACCGAGTGGAGAGCGATCCTCCCACTCGGGGGCTTAGCTGCAGTCCAACACTTGCCTAAGTCCTCCTACGAAGAGACTTAGCTGCAGTCAGCACTCGCCTAAGTTTAAAAAATCCTATCGAGTGGAGAGCGATCCTCCCACTCGGGGGCTTAGCTGCAGTCCAGCACTCGCCTAAGTCCTCCTACGAAGAGACTTAGCTGCAGTCAGCACTCGCCTAAGTTTAAAAAATCCTACCGAGTGGAGAGCAAACCTCCCACTCGGAGGCTTAGCTGCAGTCCAGCACTCGCCTAAGTTCTCCTACGAAGAGACTTAGCTGCAGTCAGCACTCGCCTAAGTTTAAAAAATCCTACCGAGTGGAGAGCGATCCTCCCACTCGGGGGCTTAGCTGCAGTCCAGCACTCGCCTAAGTCCTCCTACGAAGAGACTTAGCTGCAGTCAGCACTCGCCTAAGTTTAAAAAATCCTACCGAGTGGAGAGCAAACCTCCCACTCGGAGGCTTAGCTGCAGTCCAGCACTCGCCTAAGTTCTCCTACGAAGAGACTTAGCTGCGGTCAGCACTTGCCTAAGTTTGAAAAATCCTACCGAGTGGAGAGCAACCCCCCCCCACTCGGGGGCTTAGCTGCACTCCAGCACTCGCCTAAGTTCTCCTACGAAGAGACTTAGCTGCAGTCAGCACTCGCCTAAGTTTGAAAAATCCTACCGAGTGGAGAGCAAACCTCCCACTTGGGGGCTTAGCTGCAGTCCAGCACTCGCCTAAGTTCTCCTACGAAGAGACTTAGCTGCGGTCAGCACTCGCCTAAGTTTGAAAAATCCTACCGAGTGAAGAGCAAACCTCCCACTCGGGGGCTTAGCTGCAGTCCAGTACTCGCCTAAGCTCTCCTACGAAGAGACTTAGCTGCAGTCAGCACTCGCCTAAGTTTGAAATCCTACCGAGCGAGAGCAAACCTCCCGCTCGGAGACTTAGCTGCAGCCCAGCGCTCGCCTAAGTGTGAAACATTTCCCATGTCCCAAGGATGACGAGGGGCAGGTCGACTGCCACCTTCTCCTTCGGAGCCGCTCCATAGACACAAAGTTATTTCGAGTGAAGATCAAATCCCACTCGACGGTTCATCCACAAAGAGATTCAACGGCAAATCAAGTTCAAATAAAGCCTAAAATATCCGAGAGACCTCAGATCGAAGTACTCGAGCCCACAGCTCAGCAGAATTTTAACTGTTACACTTCCACTCGGCATTCCGAGGCAAATTTAAGGCAGAGTTTAACGGATTACAAAATACACTCGGCATCCCGAGGCAAGTTTTTTCATTCCTCAGGAGGAGGAGGACTGGCAGGGGCGACAAACTCATCCAAGTCGATCCCATCTGCGATGCGGGTAGCAGCAGCAATAAATGTCTCCATGAAGTCCTGGAAGTTGTGCTTCCTCGTGTTGGCGACTTGGATGGCGGCCAGCTTCTCCTCCCGCGCCTCCTTGCAATGGACGCGGACCAGAGACAGAGCCACGTCGGCACCGCACCAAGCTGAAGACTTCTTCCACTCTTGCACTCGGTCAGGGATCCCGTTGAGTCGAGTCATCAGAGACTCGAGATCGTTCTAGAGCGTGGACTCTGGCCAAAGCGCCGGGTCGATCCGCGTCATGGCGACCTTCAGTCGCACCAAATAATCCACGACGCCGTCAACGCGGGATTCCAGTCGGAGCAGGTTCATGGCAGCTTCGTCTTGCACCAGAGAGTTGATTGGATCCAAACCTGTTTCGATCCGCCCGGTCTCCTCTTCGAAGTTCTGGCAAAGTTCTGCATGCACGGCCCAAGGATAAGTCAAATTTCATAAAACTGAGTCGACACAAAAAGAACCAGTCGGAACTGATTGCGCACCTTCGAGCTTGATGTACAGCTTCTTGGCAAAGCTCCTCAAGTAGCTCTCCAGGTCATCTCTCCTGCGAGCGACGCTTTCCATCTTCTCGCTCAGGGTGAGGTGCTCCTTCTTCCAACGTGAACACTCCCTGTTGGCTTCCTTCAGAGCGGTCTTCAACTTGGTGTTCTCCCCTTCTAATTGGTCGACCGAAGCCAGCTTCTGCGCGGCCAGAGCAGTCTTGTCATCAGCCTCCTTGCGAGCAGCAGCCAAGTCCTAATCCTTCTTCGCCAGAGCTTCTTTCAGTTTTTCTGCAAAAATGACGATTGAGTCGGAGAAAGCGAAAAGATTCTCAAGCCTAAAAACCAACCAGTCGACAAAGGTGCCTTACCTGCGGCGCCGTCTCTGACATTCTGCAGCTCTGTCCTGGCCAGCTCCAGATCAAGGTTCATTTGAATTTGCTGCTTCTCCAAGTCAGCCAAACGGGTTCCAAGATCACAAGATTTCTGAAGTCAAAGAGGAGGAGTTACAATTTCAGTAAAAAGGAAAAAGCAACAAAGGCAGTAAATACTAAGACTACGGTCGACTGCCAGCAGTCCACCATAGTCTCGGGGACTACACCCAGTGGGTGCACTTAGCGTGCCCCCACCGGTTCCTAACCCACTCGACCGTTCCCTGAAGTCGAGTCCAAGACAAGCTGCTTCCGAGCAGTTAAGAGACAATAACAGAGTTTCTAAGACTACAGCCGAAGCAAAACATTCGACAGTAGTCTCGGGGACTACACCCAGTGGGTGCACTTAGCGTGCCCCCACAAAAAGAAAAAGAAAGAGAAGAAAGAGAGAAAAGACGTCGACTGCCCGCAGTCGACGAGGTTCCATTCGACATGACCCGATCAGACAAAGCGGAGAAACTCAACTACGACTCAATTTAAAAAGACTACAGTCGACTGCCAGCAGTCGACCGTAGTCTCGGGGACTACACCCAGTGGGTGCACTTAGCGTGCCCCCACTCGTCCAAGAATTGGCAAAAACACCCACTGGGTGTGCAAACTTAAAGATCTTCGGAAAAGAGATTCTTCAAAGAATATACCAAAACAGACCAAGTGTTGAAGTCGACTGACCTGGACATTGCTTTGAAGAGCCGAGCTTGCGTCGTAAGCCGCCTGGCAAGCCTCCCGAGCCACTTTTACCTGCTCCATCATGACCCCAGCCTGGCGTACAGCCTCCTTCGCAGCAGCCGCTTGGTCCTCAGGGACGGGGTACGCAGCAAAAAGCGAAGACGGGTCTGCAGTCGACACTGAAGGCTGCACACTCGTCAAAGGAACAGCGAAAGTCACGGAAGCCCGAGTGGGTTCGCCATCATCCTGAACCGCAGCCTCAGGCGCGGGAGTGGATTGCGGAGCCTTGCCAGCCAACACCTTCTTCTTCCTCTTCACCCTCAGTGGTGTGTTGTCGTCGTCGTCCGGAAGGTCGATAACATGAGGAGGAGCTGCAAGGAAAACATTCAATCGACCAACACCTTCTTCAGTCGACTCGTAAGCAGGACGGCAGTGATCGTACCAGGGTTGGAGGTGACAGCGTCCTCCATCTCTTGGTCGTTGTTCCTGGCGGAGACCTCAGAAGTTGCACCACTGCAAATCTTGAAAGTTAGTCAGTTGGCCCAGTGAATCGACCAAGGATCCGTCCACAGTCGACAAAAGAAAGCAAGTATTGTTGTTACCCCGAAATGGTGGGAACAGCTATCTTCATTTTGGGCAAGGCCTTGGGCGGCTTAGATGGCGCCGTTCGTGGGTGCTTGGGAGCCTTCCCGGTCGGCGGAGGAGAAGAAGTCCGAGGGCGTTTCGACGACTGCCCAACAGGAGCGGCCGCCTTGCCACGTTCCTGCGCTGGATCGTGGGCGATCTTGGACCGTCCCTCCGGGCGGGAGGGTTCAGCCTCCTCCTCCTCGCTGGAGAAGATGTCGTCGCCCTCCTCTCCCTCACCATCGGACTCCCACTCGACCTGGTCGTCCCCGCTCTCGCCTCCGCTCCCCTCACCTTCCTCGGTCGACCCCTGTGCCCCGCTGGGCGTCGAGTACATCTCAGTGGTAGCCTGGAGGACAACGGACAGGACGAAAGTAAGTCGACTTATACAAAGAAGACTAATACAGAAGGCCGGATATCCGACACAAAGACATACCTGATCCACTTCATATGAGTTGTCGAGTGGAATCACCCTCCTGGCTCCTCGGGGGTTGTCTTTGTTCCCCGTGATACTTGACAGCCACCCCGCCAGCATCTCATCGGTGACCTCCTCCGGGTGGATCCGAGTGGTGTCGTCAAGGCCAGAATACAGCCACATTGGGTGGTCTCGCGCCTGGAGCAGTTGAATGCGCCTCTGGAGGAAGACCTCTAATAGGTCCATCCCAGTCACCCCCTCACGGACAAGCTCAACCACTCGACCCGCCAACACCTTGACCTGGGCCTTTTCCTCCGGCGTGACTTTCAGAGAGACAGGCTTCTCGGCTCGGTCGAGGGAAAAAGGAGGAAGACCAGTCGACTGTCCGGGGGTCGCCTGGTCCTGGCAGTAGAACCAGGTCGACTGCCAGCCGCGGACCGACTCCAGGAAAGTGATAGAGGGAAAACAGCTCTTCCCCCTCGTCTGGATCGCCAGGCCCCCGCACAGCTGGATCACTTGCGTCTTTTCATCACTCGACTTGGCCTTTTTAACCGACTGGGAGCGGCAAGTGAAAATATGCTTGAAAAGCCCCCAATGCGGACGGCAACCCAGGAAGGCCTCGCACATAGAAATGAACGCGGCAAGATAGACTATGGAGTTGGGGGTAAAGTGATGGAGCTGCGCTCCGAAGAAATTCAAGAAACTCCGGAAGAAAGGATGGGGCGGCAGAGAAAACCCTCGGTCGATGTGGGTGTCTAGGAGCACGCACTCACCGTCACGGGGTTGAGGTTCGATCTCCCCCTCCGGAAGACCGCAGCTTCGTGGGGAATGGCTCCCCCTCGACCATGTCGTCAAGATCGTCTTGCCGGAGCACCGAGGGCATCCAGTCGCCCTGGATCCAACCTTTGGGCAGAGCGGTCCTGGAGGAGGATCCGCTCCGAGCGGATCTCTTCCCTTTCCCCGCCGCCGCCACCTTCTTCGCGCGCTCCAAAGCGGTGGTCTTTCCCTTCACCATCGTCGCCGGGGAGATCTCGCACGGGCTCACGGCGCTAGGGTGAGAGCGGAGGTAGCGGAGAGACTGGCAAAGGGAGAGAGGAAGAAGGAAGGAGAAGAGAGCGCGCAGCTTGGAAACCCCGAGCCGGCAACTTATAAGGGGCCGCTCCCGAGTGGCAGACCGGTAGGCCCGGGCCATCCAGTCAAATCCCGCAACAGACGCGCGCGCAGTACGTGGTGAAAAAGGCGACGTGGAGATCGAGGAACTTCCGCTTTATCGCTTCCGATTACTGCGGCTGCTCCCGTCCCGCGCGCTTCCCAAAATCCAAATCCCGTGAGATCCGCGGGCCGCAGAACCACTTGCCAAAAACAGAAGACCCCGATCGCGACGGCACTCGGTATGGCACAAACAAAGAAATTCACTCGACGGGAGGCCTGGAATGGATCAAGGCGACTGAAAAAAGTTGGCAACGTCATCCGTGACGATTGTCCCGAAACGAGGCGCTCACATAGCCCGAAGAATCAGTCGGAAAGATCTCCAACTCTTTCCCCACTCTAACCTCGATCCATTCGGGGGCTAATGATGAAGACATGTACCTAGGGTAGGGACACGGACCTGACCGAAGAGTCCTACTCTAGGACACCCCTGGGAGAAATCACCTTTCAATTGACTTGAAGGCATCCCACTCGACAGGTTCAAAACACTCGACCAAGAAGCTACCACTCGACCATGAAGCTATTCAATCGACTGCCAGAAGATCTACAGTCACTCCGTAGGCAAACGGTCAGCTGTTAAGTAGTCTTCATGGTCATTATAGCACTTTATTAGAGACGTTACCAGTAACGCCCCATCTTAAATGTACTTTAAACCCTGCATTACTGAGGGCAGGAGGGGGTCGGCGAACTCTATATAAGCCACCCCCCTCCTCAGTAGGAAGGGTTCGCACCCCTGTAACCTGTACACGCATAATCCAGTCGACCGTCTCCGGGCTCCGAGACGTAGGGCTGTTACTTCCTCCGAGAAGGGCCTGAACTCGTAAACCTCGCGTGTAACAACTTCCCCATAGCTAGGATCTCGCCTCTCCATACTCACCCCCCTACATCACTGTCAGAGTTAGAACCACGACAGACGGTTTTTGCAAAAAAACCGGCTGCGGCGAGACGAACTCCGGCGAGCGAGGCAAGGCGGCGGTTGCGGCGGATCTCCGGCGTGGCGCGGCAACGGCAGCGGTGGCGCGGGGCTTCGGCGAGGTGCGGGCGTCGGCGGCGGCGCGAGGCGGCGGCGCGGGCAGCAGCAGCGGGCGGCGGCGAAGCGCGACTGCGGCGGCGGTGGTTGGCAGCGTCGGCGACGCGATGCGGCTCGAGGCGGCGGCGAGAAGCGGTGCGGGACGGAGAGAGAAGCCGGGCGGCGGCGGCGGCTTTATAGGGGAGGGGAGGAGAGGGCGGCTTGGGCGAGGGGCCATGGAGAGGCGGCGGCGCAACGGACTCCGGGGAGGAGTCCCGGTCGGGGACGATGGGCGAGGCGGCGCGAGCTGGGCCTTGGCCAGGCTTCGGCTGGGCCGGCCTAGTTGGCGGGAAGGTTTTTTTTTATATAAACATTTTTTTTCCAGAGAACTAAAATAATAAAAACAAAATAACTAAAAATATTATATAGGCATATAATATATCAAAATTTTCAGAAAAAGATTTCCTACGACGTGAACATTTTTCTAGCATTAAATAAAATAGACACAAATTCTAATAATTCAAAGAGTGCTACTCGTCTATTAAAATTCAACAAAAATCATTTTAAAAATACCAAAATGATTTCAAATAATTTTTCTCCAATTTTCTAATGTAGGGAATCATGTTACCCTAATTTCCATATATTTTATTTTTGGAGAAAAATAATTTGAATAAAACTCAAATAACTCCAAATTGAAAATAAATTCAAAAGAACTTTGAATTTAATTCTTTGAAACTCCCAACTCATATTTCATATAATTTGAAGAAGTCATTTTATCTTCTCTCATGAAAATCATTGAGTTGCATAAAGTTCCAGAATCGGAAATATTTTCAATGAAATTCAAATATTTTCAACACCCCTTGTCATTTAAATAAATGGAAGAAGTCATGTCATCCTCTCTCCGAGGTTTTGTGTTGAAAAGAATTTGAATTCATGGAGATCATAAAAGCAAATGTGAAAGTTTGGGAAAGTCCTTTTATTCCCTCTCATTTAACTTTCAAAAGTTCGAATTCACTCACTTTCAGACAATCAATCAAACAATCAGTCAAATCTATCTATTTATTATAACATTCCAAAATTTAGAATTTGGGGATGTTACAAACCAGAAATTCTATATTATTTCCAATCAATAATATGTCATCCACATATAATATCAGAAAGGCTACAGAGCTCCCACTCACTTTCTTGTAAATACAGGCTTCTCCAAAAGTCTGTATAAAACCAAATGCTTTGATCACACTATCAAAGCATTTATTCCAACTCCGAGAGGCTTGCACCAGTCCATAAATGGATCGCTGGAGCTTGCAAACTTTGTTAGCTCCCTTTGGATCGACAAAACCTTCTGGTTGCATCATATACAACTCTTCTTCCAGAAATCCATTCAGGAATGCAGTTTTGACATCCATCTGCCAAATTCCATAATCATAAAATGTGGCAATTGCTAACATGATTCGGACAGACTTAAGCATCGCTACGGGTGAGAAGGTCTCATCATAGTCAATCCCTTGAACTTGTCGAAAACCTTTTGCAACAAGTCGAGCTTTGTAGACAGTAACATTACCGTCAGCGTCAGTCTTCTTCTTGAAGATCCATTTATTCTCAATAGCTTGCCGATCAACAGGCAAGTCAACCAAAGTCCATACTTTGTTCTCATACATGGATCCCATCTCAGATTTCATGGCTTCTAGCCATTTTGCGGAATTTGGGCTCACCATCGCTTCTTCATAGTTCGTAGGTTCATCATGATCTAGTAGCATGACTTCCATAACAGGATTACCGTACCACTCTGGTGCGGATCTTACTCTGGGCGGTTCGGTAGTAACTTGATCTGAAGTTTCATGATCATTATCATTAGCTTCCTCACTAACTGGTGTAGGTGTCGCAGAAACCATTTTCTGTGATGAACCACTTTCCAATAAGGGAGCAGGTACAGTTACCTCATCAAGTTCTACTTTTCTCCCACTCACTTCTTTCGAGAGAAACTCCTTCTCTAGAAAAACTCCGAATTTAGCAACAAAAGTCTTGCCCTCGGATCTGTGATAGAAGGTGTACCCAACAGTCTCCTTTGGGTATCCTATGAAGACACATTTCTCCGATTTGGGTTCGAGCTTATCAGGTTGAAGCTTTTTCACATAAGCATCGCAGCCCCAAACTTTCAGAAACGACAACTTTGGTTTCTTGCCAAACCACAGTTCATAAGGCGTCGTCTCAAAGGATTTTGATGGTGTCCTATTTAACGTGAATGCAGCCGTCTCTAAAGCATAACCCCAAAACAATAGCGGTAAATCAGTAAGAGACATCATAGATCGCACCATATCTAATAAAGTACGATTACGACGTTCGGACACACCATTACGTTGTGGTGTTCCGGGTGGCGTGAGTTGCGAAACTATTCCGCATTGTTTCAAATGTAGCCCAAACTCGTAACTCAAATATTCTCCTCCATGATCAGATCGTAGAAACTTTATTTTCTTGTTACGATGATTTTCAACTTCACTATGAAATTCTTTGAACTTTTCGAACGTTTCAGACTTATGTTTCATTAAGTAGATATACCCATATATGCTTAAATCATCTATGAAGGTGAGAAAATAAGATATCCGCCATGAGCCTCAACATTCATTGGACCACATACATCTGTATGTATGATTTCCAACAAATCCGTTGCTCTCTCCATAGTACCGGAGAACGACGTTTTAGTCATCTTACCCATGAGGCACGGTTCGCAAGTACCAAGTGATTCATAATCAAGTGGTTCCAAAAGTCCATCAGTATGGAGTTTCTTCATGCGTTTTACACCGATATGACCTAAATGACAGTGCCACAAATAAGTTGCACTATCATTATCAACTCTGCATCTTTTGATTTCAACATTATGAATATGTGTATCACTACTATCGAGATTCATTAAAAATAGACCACTCTTCAAGGGTGCATGACCATAAAAGATATTACTCATATAAATAGAAGAACCATTATTCTCTGATTTAAATGAATAACCGTCTCGCATCAAACAAGATCCAGATATAATGTTCATGCTCAACGTTGGCACCAAATAACAATTATTTAGGTCTAATACTAATCCCGAAGGTAGATGTAGAGGTAGCGTGTCGACCGCGATCACATCGACTTTGGAACCATTTCCCACGCGCATCGTCACCTCGTCCTTAGCCAATCTTCGCTTAATCCGTAGCCCCCGTTTCAAGTTACAAATGTTAGCAACAGAACCAGTATCAAATACCCAGGTGCTACTGCGAGCATTAGTAAGGTGCACATCAATAACATGTATATCACATATACCTTTGTTCACTTTGCCATCCTTCTTATCCGCCAAATACTTGGGGCAGTTCCGCTTCCAGTGACCAGTCTGCTTGCAGTAGAAGCACTCAGTCTCAGGCTTAGGTCCAGACTTGGGTTTCTTCTCCTGAGCAGCAACTTGTTTGCTGTTCTTCTTGAAGTTCCCTTTCTTCTTCCCTTTGCCCTTTTTCTTGAAACTGGTGGTCTTATTGACCATCAACACTTGATGCTCCTTCTTGATTTCTACCTCCGCGGTTTTTAGCATTGCGAAGAGCTCGGGAATAGTCTTATTCATCCCTTGCATATTATAGTTCATCATGAAGCTTTTGTATCTTGGTGGCAGTGATTGAAGGACTCTGTTAATGACACAATCAACAGGAAGATTAACCCCCAATTGAGTCAAGTGATTATGATACCCAGACATTTTGAGTATATGTTCACTGACAGAACTATTCTCCTCCATCTTGCAGCTATAGAACTTATTGGAGACTTCATATCTCTCAATCCGGGCATTTGCTTGAAATATTAACTTCAACTCCTGGAACATCTCATACGCTCCATGACGTTCAAAATGTCGTTGAAGACCCGATTCTAAGCCGTAAAGCATGGCACACCGAACTATCGAGTAGTCATCAGCTTTGCTCTGCCAGATGTTCATAACATCTGGTGTTGCTCCTGCAGCAGGCTTGGCACTTAGTGGTGCTTCCAGGACGTAATTCTTCTGTGCAGCAATGAGGATAATCCTCAAGTTACAGACCCAGTCCGTGTAATTGCTACCATCATCTTTCAACTTTGCTTTCTCAAGAAACGCATTAAAATTCAACGAAACAACAGCACGAGCCATCTATCTACAATTAAACATAGACAAGCAAGATACTATAAGGTACTAAGTTCATGATAAATTTAAGTTCAATTAATCATATTAATTAAGAACACCCACTTAGAAAGATATCCCTCTAATCCTCTAAGTGATCACGTGATCCAAATCAACTAAACCATGTCCGATCATCACGTGAGATGGAGTAGTATCAATGGTGAACATCAATATGTTGATCATATCTACTATATGATTCACGCTCGACCTTTCGGTCTCCGTGTTTCGAGGCCATATCTGTTATATGCTAGGCTCATCAAGTTTAACCTGAGTATTCCGCGTGTGCAACTCTTTTGCACCCGTTGTATTTGAACGTAGAGCCTATCACACCCGATCATCACGTGGTGTCTCAGCACGAAGAACTTTCGCAATGGTGCATACTCAGGGAGAACACTTATACTTTGATAATTTAGTGAGGGGTCATCTTATAATGCTACCGTCAATCAAAGCAAGATAAGATGCATAAACGATAAACATCACATGCAATCAATATAAGTGATACGATATGGCCATCATCATCTTGTACTTGTGATCTCCATCTCCGAAGTACCGTCATGATCACCATCGTCACCGGCGCGACACCTTGATCTCCATCGTAGCATCGTTGTCGTCTCGCGAATCTTATGCTTCCACGACTATCGCTGCCGCTTAGTGATAAAGTAAAGCATTACAACGTGATTGCATTGCATACAATAAAGCGACAACCATATGGCTCCTGCCAGTTGCCGATAACTCGGTTACAAAACATGATCATCTCATACAATAAAATTTAGCATCATGTCTTGACCATATCACATCACAACATGCCCTGCAAAAACAAGTTAGACGTCCTCTACTTCGTTGTTACAAGTTTTACGTGGCTGCTACGGGCTTAGCAAGAACAGTTCTTACCTACGCATCAAAACCACAACGATAGTTTGTCAAGTTGGTGTTGTTTTAACCTTCACAAGGACCGGGCGTAGCCACACTTGGTTCAACTAAAGTTGGAGAAACTGACACCCGCCAGCCACCTGTGTGCAAAGCACGTCGGTAGAACCAGTCTCGCGTAAGCGTACGCGTAATGTCGGTCCGGGCCGCTTCATCCAACAATACCGCCGAACCAAAGTATGACATGCTGGTAAGAAGTATGACTTATATCGCCCACAACTCACTTGTGTTCTACTCGTGCACAACATCAACGCATAAAACCTAGGCTCGGATGCCACTGATGGGGAACATAGTAATTTCAAAAAAATTCCTACACACACGCAAGATCATGGTGGTGCATAGCAACGAGAGAGGAGAGTGTTGTCTACGTACCCTCGTAGACCGAAAGCGGAAGCGTTAGCACAACGCGGTTGATGTAGTCGTACGTCTTCACGGCCAGACCGATCAAGCACCGAAACTACGGCACCTCCGAGTTCTAGCACACGTTCAGCTCGATGACGATCCCCGGATTCCGATCCAGCAGAATGTCGGGGAAGAGTTCCGTCAGCACGACGGCGTGGTGACGATCTTGATGTTCTACCGTCGCAGGGCTTCTCCTAAGCACCGCTACAATATTATCGAGGATTATGGTGGAGGGGGGCACCACACACGGCTAAGAGATGAATGATCAATTGTTGTGTCTCTGGGGTGCCCCCTGCCCCCGTATATAAAGGAGCAAGGGGGAGGAGGTGCGGCCATGCAAGGGGCATGCCCGGAGGAGTCCTACTCCCACTGGGAGTAGGACTCCCCCCTTTCCATGTTGGAGTAGGACTTGGGGGGAAGGAGAGAAAGAGGGGAAAAGAAAGGGGGGGGGGCGCCGCCCCCCTCCTTGTCCAATTCGAACTTGGGGGGGGAGGGGCACGCGGCTGCCCCTTGGCCTCCTCTCTACTTCCTCCACTAGGCCCATTAAGGCCCATTAGGTTACCGGGGGGTTCAGGTAACCTCCCGGTACTCCGGTAAAATGCCGATTTCGCCCGGAACACCTCCGATGTCCAAACATAGGCTTCCAATATATCAATCTTTATGTCTCGGCCATTTCGAGACTCCTCGTCATGTCCGTGATCACATCCGGGACTCCGAACAACCTTCGGTGCATCAAAACATATAAACTCATAATGAAACTGTCATCGTAACGTTAAGCGTGCGGACCCTACGGGTTCGAGAACAATGTAGACATGACCGAGACACGTCTCCGGTCAATAACCAATAGCGGAACCTGGATGCTCATATTGGCTCCTACATATTCTACGAAGATCTTTATCGGTCAGACCGCATAACAACATATGTTGTTCCCTTTGTCATCGGTATGTTACTTGCCCGAGATTCGATCGTTGGTATCTTAATACCTAGTTCAATCTCGTTACCGGCAAGTCTCTTTACTCGTTCTGTAATACATCATCCCGCAACTAACTCATTAGCTGCAATGCTTGCAAGGCTTTAAGTGATGTGCATTACCGAGAGGGCCTAGAGATACCTCTCCGACAATCGGAGTGACAAATCCTAATCTCGAAATACGCCAACCCAACAAGTACCTTCGGAGACACCTGTAGAGCACCTTTATAATCACCCAGTTACGTTGCGACGTTTGGTAGCACACAAAGTGTTCCTCCGGTAAACGGGAGTTGCATAATCTCATAGTCATAGGAACATGTATAAGTCATGAAGAAAGCAATAGCAACAAACTAAACGATCAAGTGCTATGCTAACGGAATGGGTCAAGTCAATCACATCATTCTCCTAATGATGTGATCCCGTTAATCAAATGACAACTCATGTCTATGGTTAGGAAACATAACCATCTTTGATCAACGAGCTAGTCAAGTAGAGGCATACTAGTGACACTCTGTTTGTCTATGTATTCACACATGTATTATGTTTCCGGTTAATACAATTCTAGCATGAATAATAAACATTTATCATGATACAAGGAAATAAATAATAACTTTATTATTGCCTCTAGGGCATATTTCCTTCAGTTGGGAAGGAACGTGGACATCTTCACTGATCATAAGAGTCTCAAGTATATCTTCACTCAGCCCAACCTCAACCTCAGGCAGACTCATTGGGTCGAAATGATTCAAGAGTATAATCCGAGTATTGAATATACTCCAGGCAAGGGCAATGTCATTGTTGACGCTTTGAGCAGGAAGGCTTACTGCAACAGTTTGATTCTCAAGCCCTATCAACCGGATCTTTGTGAAGCTTTCCGCAAACTTAATCTCCAAATTGTTCCTCAAGGATTCCTTGCCAACCTCCAAGTCTCTCCTACTTTGGAAGATCAGATTCGTGAGGCTCAACTTCTTAATGCTATGGTGAAGAAGGTGAAGATTGGGATTGCCAAGAGCCAACCCAAGTACAAGTGCTATCGCCTTGATGACAAGGATACTCTATTCTTCGAGGATCGCATTGTTGTTCCTAAGGGTGACCTTCGTAAATTCATTATGAACGAGGCTCACAATTCACTCCTTTCTATTCATCCTAGAAGTACAAAGATGTACCATGGCCTCAAGCAGTCATATTGGTGGACTCGAATGAAGCGCGAGATTGCTCAGTTCGTGAATGAATGTGATGTCTGCAGAAGAGTGAAAGCAGAACACCAACGGCCAGCTGGTCTCCTCCAACCTCTTGCCATTCCAGAATGGAAGTTTGACCATATTGAGATGGACTTCGTGACTGGATTTCCCAAGTCCAAGCGTGGCAATGATGCTATCTTCGTTGTCATCGACAAGCTCACTAAAGTGGCTCATTTTCTTCCTATCAAAGAATCTATCATAGCAGCTCAGTTGGCAGAGCTATATACCTCCAGGATTGTCTCTTTGCACGGCATTCCGCAGTTGATATCTTAAGATCATGGAAGCATCTTTACCTCTAAGTTCTGGGATTCTTTTCAGAAGGCCATGGGCACAAGCATTCGCTTCAGCACAGCTTTTCATCCTCAAACTAGTGGCCAAGTCGAGCGAGTCAATCAAATTTTTGAAGATATGCTCAAGGCTTGTGTCATTTCTTTCGGTATGAAGTGGGAAGATTGTCTTCCATATGCCGAGTTCTCCTACAACAATAGCTTCCAAGTGAGTTCGGGCAAGGCCCCATTCGAGATTCTATATGGCAGAAAGTGTCGTACTCCTCTTAACTGGTCAGAGACTGGTGAACGCCAACTTCTTGGCAATGACTTGATCACAGAGGTTGAAGAAATGTGCAAAGTCATTCGTGAAAATCTCAAAGCCGCGCAATCGCGCCAGAAGAGTTACTATGATAGCAAGCATCGTGACTTGGCTTTCGAGATCGGAGACCATGTCTACCTCCGCGTCTCTCCAATGAAAGGCACTCGTCGCTTCGGTATCAAAGGGAAGCTTTCCCGTAGATACGTGGGTCCTTTCAAGATCATTGGTAAAAGTGGCGATCTTGCCTATCAACTTGAGCTTCCATCCAACTTTGCAAACGTGCATGACGTGTTTCACGTGTCTCAGCTTCGCAAGTGTTTCAAAACTCCTGACCGCACCATCAACTTCGAAGAGATTGATCTCCAAGAAGACATGTCTTATCATGAGCATCCCGTTGCTATTCTTGAAGAAACTGAGCGCAAGACTCGCAACAAGTCTATCAAATTCCTGAAAGTGAAGTGGTCACAAAATTCCGACCGTGAAGCCACCTGGGAACGCGAGGACCACCTCCGTTCCGAATATCCGGAGTTTTTCCAGTCCTAGATCTCGGGACGAGATCCTTTCGTAGTGGTGGAGTGTTGTAATGCCCCGTATGTAACTTGCCATATTTGTATTCCAACTCTTGCCATTTTCGGCACTAAGTTATGTTATTTCCCTCGTGGTTGGATTTTGTCTTAGTTTTGCTTTTTGTCCTTGTCATGCATCTCATATCATGTCATCATGTGCATCGCATTTGCATACGTGTTCGTCTCATGCATCCGAGCATTTTCCCTGTTGTCCGTTTTGCATTCCGGCACTCCTATGTCCTCCGGTGTCCCCTTTTGCCTTTTTTCGTGTGCGTGTGTTAAATGTTCTCGGATTGGACCGAGACTTGCCAAGCGGCCTGGGTATACTACCGGTAGACCGCCTGTCAAGTTTCGTGCCCTTTGGACTTCGTTTGATACTCCAACGGTTAACCGAGGAACCGTAAAGGCCTCGTGTGTGTTGCAGCCCAACACCCTTTTCAAAGTGGCCGAAAACCCATCTAAACCCCCTCCATCCTCTCGGTCGTTCGATCACGATCGCGTGGCTGAAAACCGCACCTCATTTGGACTCTCCTAGCTCCCTCTACCTATATATAGGCATCCCCCTCCGAAATTCCCGCAGTCCAAAACCCTAGCCTCTTCCTCCTCCCGCCGCCGGACACGTCCGGACCGGCCGGACAAAACGCGCCGCCACCCCGAGCCACTCATAGCCCGACACGTGGCCCGCCGCCTCCTCCCACTGCGCCGGCCCGCGCGGCCCGGGGCAGGCCCCCGCGGCCCATCTCCGCCGCCCGCTCGTCCTCCGCCTCCGCGCGCCGGTCGCCGCCCGAGCGCCGCCGACACGCCACCGCCATGGCGTCTGACCGCCGCCTCCGCTCCGCCATCGGCCGCCGCCGACCTCGCCTCCACCGGTCGCCGCCTCCTCGCCGCCTTCCTGCTCCTCGTCGCCGGCAAGCGAATCCGGCGAAGCTCTGGCCACCGCCCCGTCTTCTCCGGCGAAGCCCCGGTGATCCTCGAACTGCATGCCAGATTTGGATCTGAGAGGCCTAGGGTTGACTTTCATTTTTCTCTAAGTCCCCAGTTTTCAATATTTTTAGCCATCTTCATCATGTCGTATCTCTGCATCCGTAGCTCCGTTTTGCGTGTATGATATATTGAATTGTTCGTCTGGATGTGGTCTTCATTTCATTACATTGCACCATGCTTGTTTGAGTCCATCTTGATGCCCTAAATGCTGTTGCAAGAGTGCTATAAAATGTTAGTTTCTGTTTCTTAGCAGATTATGGACATTTGTCATTTTTGCCATGTTTAATGTGTGCCTCATATGAACTTGAGCCCTACATGTGTTTTGGGCTATGCCATGCCATCTTTATAGGGGTGTATGCCATGTATTTTTGTGATCAATGTGGTGACTAGCACAAGCATGCAAAGTAGCTCTCGTGATGTTGCTGATTTCAGGGACTTAGAATTCTTCTAAGTCATTTCCCTGATGATATTTTATGCCTTGTATTCATGTTGGTACAGAGTGATCCATGCCTCTTTTGAGCATGTTCAGTAAGGATGTTTTTGAGATATTGTTATGTTCTATCCATACATGTCTTTGTTTGCAATTATGGAGTACCCTAGCATGACCCAATCTTGCTCTACTTTTGCTATAAAATGTTCCTGGCAGATTGTTTACATGTTAATCAATTTTGCCAAGGTTGTTGTAGTTGATACATGCATGCTATGAGAGTGTTCTTGCCATGGTTAGCTTATTGAACATGTCTTCTTGCTGGGTGTATGCTTAGTTTGTCATGCAATGCCTTGTGGTGAGTGCATCGAGCTCGCAAACATGCCTACGTAACTCTGTTTTTTGCCATGTCTAGTTTTCTGCTAAGTCTGCATCTGTTAACGAAACTTGCTATGTTCACATGGTTGCCATTGTATCTTCTGATCCTTTTTGGCTTATGGTCAGTAAGGGACTTTTGTTATATGCTTTGAGTAGTTTCATGCCATGCCTTTCCTTGCCATGATATGTTCCTGTAGCATGTTGTTATCTTGTTCTAAACATTGCTTTGTGATGTTAATTCCTGACATGTTATTTTCACTAAGTCTGTGAACCTGATATCTTTTGCATTTTTGCCATGCTTGTTTGAACCTGCTATTGTGTGAATTAGCCGTAGCTCAGTGTTCATCTTTTGTCAAGCATCTTGAGTGGATCACTTCCATGTGCTTTGTTGTTATGTTAGAGTGCAGTAGCTTAGTTTCTTGTTGCATTTTAGATGGCATCGTGCTGTTAAACGCAGAATAGTGCCATTATTGTTTTGCTTGCCATTTGCAAACCGTGCATCCAATTCCGGTGATCTTTATATCGATTTCGACCGAAATCAACTCATCTTTCCAGCGGCACTCTTGGCTTACCAAGTTGAGGCCTGGTTCAATCTTTTATTTCCAGAGCATGCCTATGCATTGCATATCACATCCCGCATATCATGCCATGTTTTGCATCATGTTGCTTGCGCATTGCACCATGGTTGATCGTGGTTCCCTTTGCTTGTGTTCTTGCTTTGGGTAGAGCCGGGAGACGAGTACGTGATCGAGGAACCCGTTGAGTACACTTACGAGGATCAAGCTTACGTCAACTCGTAGAACTTTACAGGCAAGATGACCATACCCTCGAAATCACTTCTATCTTTGCTTGCTAGTTGCTCGCTCTTTTGCTATGCCTATGCCGCGATACCTACCACATGCTTTATCATGCCTCCCATATTGCCATGTCAAACCTCTAACCCACCTTGTCCTAGTAAACCGTTGTTTGGCTATATTACCGCTTTGCTCAGCCCCTCTTATAGCGTTGCTAGTTGCAGGTGAAGATTGGAATTTGTTCCTTGTTGAAACATGATTATTGTTGGGATATCACTATTATATCTTGTTTACTTTAATGCACCTATATACTTGGTAAAGGGTGAAAGGCTCGGCCTTATGCCTGGTGTTTTGTTCCACTCTTGCCGCCCTAGTTTCCATCATACCGGTGTTATGTTCCTTGATTTTGTATTTCTTACGCGGTCGGGTTATAATGGGAACCCCTTGACAGTTCATCTTGAATAAAACTCCTCCAGCAAGGCCCAACCTTGGTTTTACCATTTGCCACCTAGACCTTTTCCCTTGGGTTTCGCAGACTCAAGGGTCATCTTTATTTTTAACCCCCTCGGGCCAGTGCTTCTCTAAGTGTTGGTCCAACCTGAGCGATGTCCGGTGCCCCCTGGGCAATCAGGGTTTATGCCAACCCGACGTCTGGCTCATCTGGTGTGCCCTGAGAACGAGATATGTGCAGCTCCTATTGGGATTTGTCGGCACATTCGGGCGGCTTTGCTGGTCTTGTTTTACCATTGTCGAGATGTCTTGTAACCGGGATCCCGAGTCTGATCGGGTCGTCCTGGGAGAAGGAATATCCTTCGTTGACCGTGAGAGCTTGTGATGGGCTAAGTTGGGACACCCCTGCATGGTTTTGAACTTTCGAAAGTCGTGCCCGCGGTTATGGGCAGATGAAAATTTGTTAATGTCCGGTTGTAGAGAACCTGAAACTTAACTTAATTAAAATGGATCAACAACGTGTGTAGCCGTGATGGTCTCTTTTCGGCGGAGTCCGAGAAGAGAACACGGTCTCGTGTTATGCTTGAACGTAAGTAGTTCTAGGATCACTTCTTGATCATAGATTCTCGACTGTGCTTTGCCTTCTCTTCTCGCTCTCTTTTGCGTATGTTAGCCACCATATATGCTAGTGCTTGCTGCAGCTCCACCTCATACATTTTCCCTACCCATAAGCTTAAATAGTCTTGATCGCAAGGGTGTGAGATTGCTGAGTCCCCGTGACTCACAGTTTACTTCCAAAACCAGATGCAGGTGCCGATGATACCGTTCCAGGGGATGCGACTAAACTCAAGTGGGAGTTCGATGAGGACTCAGGATGCTACTACGTTTCCTTTCCAGACGATCAGTAGTGGAGCCCAGTTGGGGCGATCGGGGATCTTATGCAATTGGGGTTGTCTTTATTTTGGTTCCGTAGTCGGACCTTGATTGTATCTGGATGATGTAATGCTATATTTATGTTTTGTGTGAAGTGGAGATTGTAAGCCAACTCTGTACCTCTTTCTTATTCAGTACATGGGATGTGTAAAGATTACCCCTCTTGCGACATTGCCTACAATGCGGTTATGCATCTAAGTCGTGCTCCGACACGTGGGAGATATAGCCGCATCGTGGGTGTTACAATTGTATACCTTAGCATGATTCTGGCAAGGGAGTACAATAGTGATCTAGGAGTAGATCATTGGACAGCGGTCAAAAATTATCCTTAGAGGACTAAGGAAATATTTCTCGGTTATGAAGGTGATAAAAGAGTTCGTCATAAAGAGTTACGTCGATGCAAGCTTTTTACATCGATCTAGATGACTCTAAGTCTCGATCTGGATACATATTGAAAGTGGGAGCAATTAGCTAGAGTAGCTCCGTGCAGAGTATTGTAGACATAGAAATTTGCGAAATACATACGGATCTGAATATTGCAGACCCGTAGACTAAACTTCTCTCACAAGCAAAACATGATCACTCTTTGGGTGTTAATCACATGGTGAAGTGAACTAGATTATTGACTCTATTAAACCCTTTGGGTATTAGTCACATGGAGATGTGAACTAATCACATAAAGATGTGAACTAGATTATTGACTCTAGTGCAAGTGGGAGACCGAAGAAAATATGCCCTAGAGGCAATAATAAAGTTATTATTTATTTACTTATATCATGATAAATGTTTATTATTCATGCTAGAATTGTATTAACCGGAAACTTAGTACATGTGTGAATACATAGACAAATAGAGTGTCACTAGTATGCCTCTACTTGACTAGCTCGTTGAATCAAAGATGGTTAAGTTTCCTAGCCATAGACATGAGTTGTCATTTGATTAAACGGGATCACATCATTAGAGAATGATGTGATTGACTTGACCCATTTCGTTAACTTAGCACGATGATCGTTTAGTTTGTTGCTATTGCTTTCTTCATGACTTATACATGTTCCTATGACTATGAGATTATGCAACTCCCGAGTGTCGGAGGAACACTTTGTGTGCTACCAAACGTCACAACGTAACTGGGTGATTATAAAGGTGCTCTACAGGTGTCTCCGATGGTACTTGTTGAGTTGGCATAGATCGAGATTAGGATTTGTCACTCCGATTGTCGGAGAGGTATCTCTGGGCCCTCTCGGTAATGCACATCACTATAAGCCTTGCAGGCAATGCAACTAATGAGTTAGTTGCGGGATAGTGCATTACGGAACGAGTAAAGGGACTTGCCGGTAACGATATTGAACTAGGTATTGAGATACCGACGATCAAATCTCGGGCAAGTAACATACCGATGACAAAGGGAACAACGTATGTTGTTATGCGGTTTGACCGATAAAGATCTTCGTAGAATATGTAGGAGCCAATATGAACATCCAGGTTCCACTATTGGTTATTGACCGGAGACGTGTCTCGGTCATGTCTACATAGTTCTCGAACCCATAGGGTCCGCACGCTTAACGTTCGGTGACAATCGGTATTATGAGTTTATGTGATTTGATGTACCGAAGGTAGTTCGGAGTCCCGGATGAGACCGGGGACATGACGAGGAGTCCCAAAATGGTCGAGACGTAAAGATCGATATATTGAACGACTATATTCGGACATCGGAAAGGTTCCGAATGATTCTGATATTTTTTGGAGTACCGGGGAGTTACGAGAATACGGGAAAGAAGTATTGGACCTCATGGGCCAAGTGGTGGAAGAGAGGAGGCAGGGCGCGCGGCCCCCTAGCCCAAACCGAATTATACTAGGGGGCCGGGCCCCCTTTCCTTCTTTCCTCCCTCTCCTTCCTTCTCCCCTTTCCCATTTCCTTTTCCTCCTGCTAGTAGGAGTAGGAAAGGGCAGTCCTACTCCTACTAGGAGGAGGACTCCTCCTGGCGCGCCCTAGGAGGGCCGGACGGCCTCCCCCTTGCTCCTTTATATAGGGGGGCAGGGGGCACCCTAAAACACACAAGTTGATCATTGATCCCTTAGTCGTGTGCGGTGCCCCCCTCCACCATAATCCACCTCGATCATATCGTAGCGGTGCTTAGGCGAAGCCCTGCGTCGATAGCAACATCATCAACGTCATCACGCCGTCGTGCTGACGGAACTCTCCCGTTAAGCTCTGCTGGATGGGAATTCGTGGGACGTCATCAAGCTGAACGTGTGCTGAACTCGAAGGTGTCGTGCGTTCGGTACTTGGATCGGTCGGATTGTGAAGACATTCGACTACATCAACCGCGTTATCATAACGCTTCCGCTTACGGTCTACGAGAGTACGTGGACGATACTCTTCCCTCTCGTTGCTATGCATCACCATGATCTTGCGTGTGCGTAGGAAATTTTATGAAATTACTACGTTCCCCAACATTAGCCGCGGTGCCGCTTTGACTGCCGAGGGGTGGGGTGTTGAGTATATGTGTTATGTGCATATTGTGTATTGGGCCCGCCTCCTAGTTCCTTGTATAGTTGAGGTCCGTGGCCCACTTTCTTACATCATATATACGTGCCTATGCACGAAGAGCAATACATCCCACAACATCCAGTTCGGATTCAGAGTTGCCAAGGCGAAGGAACGTCACCCCATAACTGGTTCCGTCACCGACCACCGTCGGGACTCCGGGGGAGCGGAGGCTAGGCGAAGCTACGCCACTTGAGGAGAGAGGAGGGTGGCTGGGGATGGCGGGTCTAGGAGAGTCCGAAATCATTAGTTGAGGAGTACTCGTTGCAAAGATCACTCCAACTTCTCAGGTCGCGATACGCGCGCCACTTGTCGCAACGTGAAAGTTTTCCCCTTTTCGTAAATCCATTTATTCAAAACATTTTATCTCTTAAACCATGCGTCCAAATCTCGAACCGCTTTCACGGTTGAATTCCTCGCGTCAAGATCTTCAAAACTAGATCCCATGTCGATAGGTTTTGATGATTTTTTTCCACGAAAAAACACGAATTGGGAGCGTGATTTTTTTCCTTTCCAAAAGAGGCATGCCCGTGCCTCTCATGAAATCACAACCGTGCCTCTCGCGGAAGAAAAAACAAGAAGAAAAAATGTGTTTTTTTTCATTTCCGAGGAGGCACAGCCATGACTCTTGCGAAAGCACAACCGTGCCTCTCACGGAAGCAAAACTGTGACTCTTGTGAAAGAAAAAAAAATAGAAAACACATTTTTTTTCGTTTACGAGAGACACGGTTGTGACGCGGAAGCAAAAACCGTGACTCTCGCGAAAGAAAAAAAAATAGAAAACACGTTTTTTTCTTTTCCAAGAGGCACGGCCGTGCCTCTCGCTAAAGCACAACCGTGCCTCTCGCATAAGTAAAACCTGACTCTTGAAAAAGGGAAAAAGAATAACAGAAAACATATTTTTTCCGTTTTCGAGAGACACGGTCGTGACTCTCGCTAAATCATAACCGTGTCTTTCGCGTAAGCAAAACCGCGACTCTCGCAAAAAGAAAAAAAAATATAAAACATGTTTGTTTTCGTTTCCGAGAGGCACGGCTACGACTCTGGCGAAATCACACCTGTGCCTCTCGCGAAAGCAAAATCGTGACTCTCGCGAAAGGAAAAAAACAGAGAACACGTTTCTTTTTCGTTTTTCAGAGGCACGACTGTGACTCTCACGCAAGCAAAACCGTGACTCTCGCGTAAGAAAAAAAACACGTTATTTCGCGTAAACAATTTTTTTTTAGAATTTTTTTATCGAAAAGCTATGGAAGGCCGGTGGAAACCAAAAAAGCTAAAAAAAATTGTTTAATAAGTCAAAAACGCGTGTAAAAAATAAAAAAATAAAATTCAAAGAAAACGCCCAGAGCACGACACGTGGCGAATGGCTGAGAGCACATCAAGTGGCGCTGATCGTTGCGAGGCTTCCAAAGGAGCGCTCGTTAAGTAGTTCCTCTTGAAAGAGTCGGATGCGAGGAGACGCGGACGAGGGAAGGAATCTTTGATTAGGCCCCATTGAGTCTTGAGCAACCCACATCTAAGCCCACATTTTGTTTTCAAAAATTGTGTTTTCAAAAAACCCAATCAGGCTGCTGGTTGATGTGGGCAACGCACATCTAAGCCGACAAAAAAGGTATCCGCGGCTTGCCTAAAAAAATAATGATATCGTGTACGTGGGTTGCCTTAAAAAATGTGATATACGCGGGAATACACTATTTACCGCATAATGCGTTAATAGTCGGAGCTTCGGACAGGGCGCCCGCGACTAGGCCCGCCCATTTTATTTTCCTTTCCAGTTTCTATTTTTTTCATTCCCCCTTTCTTTCCTGTTTATTTTATTATCAATTTTATTTTTCTCGGCTTTCTTTTTTTCATAAACTCCAAATTTCAATAAATTCTCAGAATTTCGAAGTTTCATCAAATTTTTTAAAGGTTCAAAATTTCAAAATGTTGTTCTCATATTAAAAAGTTTTAAACTTTAAATTGTTGCACTTGTTCCGAAATTTGTTCAAATTTCAAAAATGTTCCCATTTTTTTCAAAAAATGTTCATGTATTAAAACTTGTTTGATATTTTAAAAATGTTTGTGTTTTCAAAAAATGTTCAAGATTCAAAAAGTAATATTTTTAAGAATTTTTCACAAATTGGAAAAATGTTTGAGTTTTAAAAAATGGTCATCTTTTCTACAATTGTTCTGAAAGTTCAAAACATATTCTCAGTTTCAATAATTCTCAAATTCAAAAAATGTTCTAGTTTTCATCAAAAGTTCACATTTTCAAAAAAATTCCCTTTTATAAAAAAATTGTGTTTCCAAAAATTGTTTGGATGTTTCCAAAATTGTACACATTTAAGAAAGAACTTTTTATAATTTAAAAATTTGTTGACAGATCCAAAAAAATTAAGCCCATGGTGGAATGGTCGGTTCCTAGGTTTGGATGGGTGAGGTTGCTGGCGAAAGCCGTACTTCGGTTGTGGCATGAGTCGTCTTCGGTGGTTCTTAAATGCGTCGTTCCCTCATTGAAGGCGTCGATGTAGCAGTTCTTATTGTCCTTCCTATTATGCTCCGGAGTAAACCCTAGATATGGTCTGCTTGATCGGACAATGGCAGCATTGGTAGCTATGCTCAGTGTTGTGTTCCCTCTTGGGGGCATCGTCTTGGAGGTGGATCCGTTTGGTGGGAATTGTTGCTCGTGGAAGTTGGCAGTGGCCACGTGGGGCTAAAGATGATGCATTCATCGATGACAGGGAGCATGAGTACTATTCACATATGAGAAGGGTCATATAAGCCAATTGGTCGCTTCTCATGGGATCAGAGCAACATATGTCCACCTCCTTTTGGCATGTCTTTCCTCTTTGGTGTCGACGAGGTTGGCAAATTTGCTCATGGAAGATTAGGCCAGCAATGGTTTTGGTGTGCACTTTGATAGCGGCGAAGACGACACTCGAGTACTCGGCTACGTGTCCTGTGGTGTTTGGCCTTTCAGGCGTCTTGCTATTTTTTAGTGCTTTAGACCTAGTCAAACTAGGTGTGGCTCGCCTTTATTCAGTTTTTCATTTGGTTTTCCTTCAATAAACCGAGCAGTCTCTTTTTTCCCTTTTTCCCTTTTGCGCTAACATTTATGTTGTGCTTTTTTTCCTTTAATACCCTTTCTAATCAATAAATTTGACAATGCTCCCATCAACAGTAAAAGAACATGACCCTCACACAACACCTTAAAAAATGACCACATCGAGGTCTCCAGCAATAGTTGACATAGTGCATATCAGCTGCTATCGCACCTTTAGATGCTACCGGGGTTCTGGAGCATTGTATCGTGCATCAAATGGCCGGCATTGGCCAGTGCAAGTTTTGTAGAAAACCTCTCAACATTCCTAAAATGATGTTTTGATTCACGTCCGATGATGTTGTTCGTTGGATCACAGATTTAACAGCCTTGGTGCCCCTGTATCACAGTAGCATCTAAGGAGTGGTAGCACCAGTATATTTTCCCACAATTGACATAATAAAAGGGTATATCCAAGTCTTGAGAAATGCTTTTTTTGTACTATCTCCCGAACTTAATACTACTAACATAAGACGTTTTTTGACATCAGCATATTTTTTGAATTTTCACTGGCATATTAAACTCTAAGAATGCCTTATAAAAAGTCAACAGAGGTAGTGCGTCTAAGTCGCTGCCGAAAGGTGCAACTGCGTAGTGAGAAGTGTATATGACGCTTTTTCACTCCGTTGAAAAGTGCAAGTTGCATTTTCTTCTCTGAACTAGACTTCAAAGAAGCAATCACTCGCGTGAGCATTAGTAAAATGGATTTTCTTTTGTTTTATTATGTTGAACGGAGATGCTCAAATCTGAAATCATCGATCGGACGACATTTTAACTTGTGTCAGAGCTTGCTCCTACTTTTGTTGCTCTTCGTTGGCCAGGCAGGGGTCATCCACTGCCTCCCTATCGCCACCAGCTCGCCGGATCCCATCTTCCGCACCCGCACCACGGCGGCCGTGAGCTTCCCTTTCCGGCCCACCACCCGCCCGTCCAACTGAACCTCCTCCTGCACACGATCGATTCGCCATGTTTCAATTTGCTCGCCGGCCGCCGCAGCAGCTTGCCATCAATCATCATCATGTATTATTATCATAGGAAATGGACATACGTTGCACGCGACGGGCGAGAAGTAGGACAGGCCGTAGTGGACGGTGGACGTGGGCGCGCCCACCACCGTGAAGACCACCGCCGAGCACATGTTGTCCACCGCCGCCGCCAGCGCCCCCGCGTGCCACGTCCCGTCAGAGTCCTGCACGCAAGCGCAACGCGGGAACAGACAAAGACACGCCGCGGTGAGATCTCCGACCCGGACACGGCGGCACAGGCGCTTGAGTGGGAGAACCCAATATGTGCGAGGGGGCTGGGCGCACGTACGGTGAGCGGCGGCGGCACGTGGAACGAGCACACGACGCGGCCGTGCTCGGAGAGGGAGATGCGTGCGCCGGCCAGCACCAGCGAGTTGAGCGCGTGCCCCTTTTGGCTGGCCGCGTCGGTGATTTTGCCGGCGTAGTCCGCGCGCGGGTCCTCCAGCCACTTCCTGGCGACGGCGGCCAGCCGGAGCCGCAGCGCTTCGGCCTCCGCCGCCCCGTCGTCCATGTGCGTGTGTGTGTGTGTGTGTGTGTGTGTGTGTGTGTTGCGTGTGCTTGATTTGTGACCTTGGACGCTTCCTTGCTCCTCCACAGCTATAGCCTTGTTGTACCCGTAGGAGCACGATATAAGATCAGCTCGACTTAATTAACCCCATGACAGTGACTAGCAATAATGCACGATGTAGGCATATTCTGAAACTCAAGTCAACCAACGAAATGCCCAACGCAGCTTCCTTCAAATCCCTTTGGACTGGAGGTGATCTCCACTCCTCAAGAGCTTTTTTATGATACCTATACTGCTACGGAAAAAGGAGCACTATATACCTAATCTCACCGTTCAATTCTTGAGGGTATTTTAGACCTCTAATTTTTCACATTAAAAGAAAACCAAACTCTTATTAGTTTGTATCTGGAATCTGTCATGGCTGTCGACTGTCGAGAGAAAACGCCGCCGACTCAATCCAGACGCGCCGTCTCCCATATTGCACGCCCCGGCCATCTAACTCCCCCTCACTGCCGCCGTGCTAGTTCACTCCATCCATATCTAGCTAGTTCACAAATCCGTAACCTTCCAACAGGCCTCGAACGTCCGCCGCCTTGTTATGGATTAGAAGTTCAGTTATCCATACTTGGCTGCATCGTAGAAACCGAGTGATGTCAAAAACTTTCTTCCAAGGGGCTAGCTGCCGCTGCTAGGAAATAACAAACCCATCACTGAAATTGCCAACAGCCTGAACCAAGTAGTGCAGCTTAAAACCTGAATTTGCATTGGATATGGCCAACTCTCTACAAAGGTGAACACTAAATTATCCGTCAGCGCTTGTCACCCTGGGATGATGGTACCTCACATCCGGCCTGCCGAAGAACAGAAGCTGCGCCATTCTGCCCTCACATCCGGTGTAGGCAGGAGACGTCGGGTGCCGACTGCCGAGACCTGCGCTATGCCGCCGAGCGCCTGATCCACGAGCACAGGCTGGCCGAGGAAGGGACGAGAGATCGGCTCGCCGAGGGAGAATGCGTGGGGCGCCTCAATCTGACGAGCTGAAACTTAAAAATCTTCCCGAGTTGCCTTCAAATCACATATACCGCTTACGTTGATCGAGCAGTGCAGTCTTTATACTGCTAAACCAATTCCAGCAGTATATATCTCTTCGGGCCGTTGGATCTTCCAGAATGGAGGGCCTGTATTCATTACCCGGTACCGTAAAAGAGCTCCTCAAATAAGCATTTAACATTGTCAGTTAATCAATGAATTTGGACAGATAGTGTTCTCATCGTTGCTGTATCATAGCTTGCTCCCTTGATATCCCTTTGGTCTGGAGGTGGTCATCCACTGCCGGCCGACCGCCACCAGCGCGCCGGACTCCTTCTTCCGGACCTCCGTGGTCACCGCCGTCATCCTCCCTTTCCGGTCGACCACCCTCCCGTCCATCTCCACTTCCTCCTGAAAACATTTCAGCAGAACTTATTTTACTTCAGCCTTGGTCTTGATGAAACTTGCACGCGAGGATGCAAAATGCAGCTGAAATCGTACGGTTTCAGACAATGTGACTTGACGACTTAATACTGTGCAATGAAATGGAAAGCGTCTGAAATGGCGTATGCTGATCGGAAATTAGTGCTTTGTCTGGGCAAAGATAAGAATGTGCTCTTAAAGCTCAGTGTGCTGAGGCCGAAAATGGCAGAGCCATAACCGCTACCCTTTAATGTGTAGCCTTGGCGCCTCTTGCCTTATAACTACTCGAAGAAGAAATGGTTGAAGAGTTTTGCTTTGATACTCCAACTTTATTTACTCTACAAAGCACACGTTCAGAAGGAATAATCAACCAAATTCTTTGAGCTCAGAAAGCAGCTTTCCAGGAAAGATCAAGCTCACCTAATTGGACTATCCTTTATAATCTGTCTACCGAACAAAGCACGCCTAATCGCCGCCTCAGTAGTGTCAAGGCATTAATTTACCTCTGCATATTTTACTCATGGTGGTGTTTGGTGATGGTGCTCCATTCGGAATCAAGTCGGGTTTTTCTCTTATTTCTTATTTTGCGTGGTTTTCGCGGGTTCTCATATAAACCAAGCCACTCTGCATTCTTGTTCTTTTTCTTATTTTACTGAACTCGACACAGCTTTTGCCTTGCAAATCGTTTTTTTCTTCCCTTTTTTCTTGTTTCATGTGCTATATGCCCCAGATTCTCATAAACCGAGGCACTATACTTGTGCTTTTTCCTATCTTATTGAAATGTGCGCAGCTCTTGCCTTGCAAGTCAATTTTTTTCTTTTTTCTTTTGACTTGAGGTCGTCAAAATATGGAAGTACGCATAAAGACTCCACACAGTCCAAGTGTTTTTTAGTCCTTTACCAACCAAGATTATCCTATATATTTATTTTGTATTTACTCATGCGAGAAATACAACATGAAATTCAGTATACGCGGCTGCAGAACATCAATTTTTTTTAACCAGCAACTGATCAACCAACACAACGATTGCAACTGATCAAGCAACACAACGATTGCAAGAAGCAAACAGTGAGATTAATTTCCATTTAACCCAGTAAACGAGTTTATGCTGGCATTTGGAGGAGGAACAGAGCAGAGCAGAGCAGAGAGTATAGTAGGTAGGGTACGCACATGGTGCTTGGCCGGCGCGAAGTAGGAGATGTCGTAGTGGACGGAGACCTTGATGATGCCCTCCACCGACATGATCGCCGCCGCGCACACGTCGTCCACCGCCGCCGCGATAGCCCCCGCGTGCCAGTTCCCGTCCGCGTCCTGCACGCGCGCGCGCCCAAACCAAGGACAAATTGGAATCGGAAACCAATCACGGGAAGAAGCCAACCTCGCGGAGCGCCAGGGCTCGAGATAGTCTGCGGGCGCACACGTACCGTGAGGCGGGCGGGCACGCGGAGCGAGCAGACGGCGCGGCCGCGCTCGGCGAGGGACACGCGCACGCCGAACAGCGGCAGCGCGTTAAAAGCCCTGCGGCCGTCGCCGGCGCCGTCCTCCGCGATGGCGCCGGCGTCCTCGAGCCACTTGCGGGCCGCGGCGGCCATCCACGCGGGCGGCGCCGGGTCGCCCATGCACGCGCCGTGCGGGCGCGGGGTGCCTCGGCGGCGTGCGCGGTGGACGGGGATCGAGTTTGACGCGATGACCGGGCAGACCTACTCCTACTCTTCTTTTCCTACTCTACTTGACAGGGGTGTGTCTGCTTCCTTTTCGTCTCCTCTAACTTGCTTAAAGTGAGAAGCCAGGGTGTGAGCGCATGCTCATCAGTTCAACGCTTCAAACGATCGTCTCCTGTGTGGCTGTGTCTGTGTGTCTTGGGACCACGGAGGCACGGCGGCTCCTTGTCCGCGAGAGGTCTCCGTTTTTAAATATTTTTTGTTAATTTTTATAGAATTTGTGTCCTGCTCAGAGATGCGAGGCGACGACGGCTTTTTTAGATAAAATAAGATCCTTCTCGTCTAGCCCCGCTTCGGTGGTGTTTCTAATTCTCAAAGGACGTGTGAAGGTTTGTCTCGAGCGGATCTCGTGGGATTCCGTTGGTGTTTGTTTTCGGTGGATCCACGTGGATCCAGTCTTTGTTCGTCTGTGTTCGTGTGTCTACAGGTTGGATCCTTCCGATCTATGCTTCTCTTTATCGGCGACGGTTCCTGTTTTGGTGCGCTGGTTTTATAAGACCTTAGCACGACGACTTTTCAACTGTCTACTACAATAATGTTTGTCCAGCTCCAATGAGAAAGAGGCGATGAAAGCAGGGCACCTTCGGCTCGCTCCAGTCTTTGTAGTCGTCGATAGGTGGTCTACGAATTTGGATCTACTTTTTTACTTCTAGTGATTTTTTACTAGCTTAACAATTGATAAATAGATCAAAAGTTTTTCATGAAAAAATGAAAACAAATAAAAATGAACCATTCTAAATGTACATTTCAGTCTCTTTGAGGGGAAAAGAGGTTCCAGCGACTCCGATGGGGTTTATTAGGCTGCTCATATTTTGAACGAAAGTATGACCATATATTAACATAATAAAATATGAGTTTTATGCAATAATAATGGTATCATTGAAAATAAATTTTAGATACAAATCCAACAATATAATTTTATGGCATATCGCTTTTATTTTACAAATCAAGTTTGCGGTCAAAGTTTAACTTAAAATACAAGGAATCTAAGGGCATCTCTAAAGCGGACCCTCAAATCGCTCACAAACATTCGACCACACTGTATGGACGCAGTTTGTCATTAAATTTCATCTCGTATCGGTCCGCAGATCAGTCTGTTTCCCGCAAACTAAGGTGGAGGGGGGCTTTGCGGGAGTCCGGACCACCGCCACGTAGGATTTCGACACCCCCGGGCCACCCAAAACCACACCCGGACCACGCGTCTCCATCTCTTTCCTCTATCTCTTCATCCGCTTCATCCCTTGTCAACACTACCACTCTACCATCCCATTCGCCCGCCAAGTCCTTCTCGCATCTCCGCGACCTCCGCCGTTCCACCCGGTCGGCACGCCGCTTTGCCTACGCCGGCGGTCCACACCTCCTATTTGTCTGTCGGGCATCTACCGTACCAACTGCCTCGGCGGGGTTCACAATGCCCGACAAGTGTTTGGTAAAATGCACATGCTAATATGTTTGCCCTTCTTTGAAATAATGGATTCAGACATGGAGTACATGGCGAGGGCGCCTTCCGTGCGGCAGACTCGCGCGACCTCGCCCCAGCCACGAGTCAAGAAGATCCTCCCGGAGGAGACGGCTTCAACCTCCACTCCAGTCGCCGGGGCATCGCAGTCGGCGTGCTGCAACCATAGCTCGAGGGGGCCTCTCGGCGGCGAAGAATTGCGGGTAGCGAATCCAAGTGTGCGGAGGCATCGCCGCCCATAGCATGAATTCACGCGAGGAGTCCACGGCATGGACCCCTGGGGCGATGGCGTGCGTTACCGCGACGCGGCGACCATGGCCCTAGTGCGGGCGGCGGCGCTCGTCGCCTCTCCCTTCGGAGCCCTCAGCTTGAGGGTACAAGGGAAACAGATACCCCAGAGGTGGCCGCTCGTACCATGGCCGCGACACTTCCGACCTCACGACGATGTCACGATGATGAGATAGCCTCTTCTTCGGCGGAAGTGGCTCGAGCTTGTTAAGGGGAGTCTTTCCCTTTTCCGCGGCCGAGAACCTCTGTATCGGCGCCATGGTCGATGCAGCGAGCAGTGAAGCGAGGAAGAAGAAGGAGCGGGAGAAGCAACGAAAGAGATGGGTGATAGGGGCTCCGCCCCTCTTCCCATTTATAGCCAAAGGGAGGCCAACCGCCGGCCTCCACGATATAAGGTAATAATGATCTTTTCTGCATGCAGCAAGGACTCGTCAAATCGGGCAATTGCCGAGGCGGCGTGGGGAAGTGGAGACGACCACGTCCAATCAGTCGCCACGCACCAATCTTGGCCGCAGTCTGTTGGGGCCCGTGGCGCTCCACGCTTGCCCTTTGGCTTCGCCTCGAAGCCAAGCCTGAGCGCGCCTGTCGGATTCCGGGCTCCGCAAAACCCTTAAGATTCGAACACAGGGGCGTGACGAAGATCTCTCCCACTACACATCTACCTAGCGCCTCGCTCTTCTCCTGGTGGTGGGAATGGAATGCAAGCAAGCAAGCAAACAAGTAGAGCACACAAGAGTTTACCCAGGTTCAGGCCACCTTGCGGTGTAAAACCCTACGTCCTGCTTTAGTGGATTGGCCTCGCGAGGGCTTGAGTATGAACAAGTACAGTGGATCCCTGAGCTCAGGAGGCGAGCTCGAGAGGGGTGAGGAAGCGGATGTTCTTGCGCCTTTGCTATGCTCAGTCCCAATGGGTTGGTCCTCCTCCTCTAGCTAGGAGCCCTAGCTAATTATATAGACGACCAGGGTCCTCTTCCCCCGAAATGTTTAGGCGGGAAGGGAATCCCACAACAGCCATTTGAGCGGGAACACAAGGACGCTCCTATCCTGACAAAAGGTGGTCTTCGCCTGCAAAGAGGGCAGGCGGTGACGCGGTGGTGGGCTCGGGGATGACATCCTTCCTGCCGTCCTTGCGGTCTTCGGTCTTGTTGCACCAAAGGGGAAACCTTTGCCTGGCCCCTCGAGAACCTGCGCCTGTGCGGTCTCCTTTTGCATCGATATGGAAACTGCACCCGCTGGCACGGTTCGTCATGGCTTGCGTCACTGCCTCCTCCTGAGGCAGCCCTTGCCTTGAGATCTCCGCCCTTCCCGAAGCAGCCTAGCCGAGGCCACTCTTGGGAGAGGTCTTGGTTGCCCCTCCGGAGCAGCCTAGGTGAGGCCGCTCCCTGAGGAGGTCTTGGTCGTTCTCCTTGCGATGGCTGGCCCCCTCGCGAGGGTCTTGAGCAGCTGGTCGATCGACTGGGCCCTACCGGGCCGTACCAGGAATGTGACGTGGCCGCAGACAGGCAAGTCTGGGTACCCTGGTTCCCAGTACGCCGACAGTAGCCCCCGGGCCTAAGGCACGCGTGGAGTTGGCTTCTGGGCGAAGCCTAGTCGAGGACGGAGCGCCGCGGGCCCCAAGGACTGCGGGCCAGGCTGGCGCGTGACGGTTGGATGGGACGTGGCGACTCCACTCCCCACACAGCCTTGGTAACCGTGTGACTAGACGACTCCCTGGCGCGGGCGACGCGGCCATCATGGCCATGACCAATCGACGGTTTGCCTTCCTCACCCTATAAATGAGGCCCGGGGGGAGCCCCCAGGCCATCTTCAAGCCAGCACCACCATCTTCTCTCCTTCCTTTGTTCCCTTTCGCCCCCAAGATCTTCATGGCGCCGCTGAGGAAGTCCTCCGCCGCAGAGAGGGGCAAGGGTGTGAAGGAGCTGGTCTCGCCGCCGCCGAAGAGGGGCCGCGGGCGCCCCCGCAAGCATGCCGCCACGGCCGTGACGGTTCCTCGGGGAAGCGGGCGCGGCTTCTCGGGCTCCGACGGGGTCGCCGGCGAGAGGCGTGGAGTCTCTCCTCTCGGTGGGGGCGGCCGTGGACGCGGTGGTCGAGGTGGCGCAGGGGGGCGACCGGCGCCTATCTGTCCCTCGCGCAGGCAACTCCACTCCTCCCACGCGGCCTCCGAATTCGTGATCTGGGTGGAGAAGCCCAGCAGCATGTGGCTCCGGCTTCCCCGCTGGTTCCGCGCCGAACTGCCGGAAGAAGGGCCCGACGGTGTTTGGCTGCAGGCCGACGGGTGCTGTAGCGGAGCCTTCTGGGTGGGGGTCGAGGTCCTCGCTTCAAGCGACGTGTTCCTTGGTCATGGCTGGTAATCCTTCGCCCGTGCGTGCCGGCTGCGGGGAAAGTGCACCCTCCATTTCAAGTACGACGGGGTATCGTCGCTGCTCGTCAAGGCCTTCTCGGAGGGAGGAAGGCACCTTGGGTGTTGCCCAGAGGTGGACGACGACGAGGAGCACTACAAAGAGAAGACACATCCGTGACATTTTGGGCCGAACGAAATTTTTTTCTGTCATACATATGACACTTCTATGACGATAATTGTGACAAAACCCGGTATCATCATAGATGTGGTGGGATCCTACTTCTATGAAAAAAAATCATGACAGAAAATGGGGTTTTCGTCCTAGGCGGGCCGGAGACGCAGCTGCATGACATTCTTTGGGCCGTCCATGACAGAAAAAACCGTGGTAGAAGCGAGGGCGAGGAAAATTTCGGGGAGTTCTCGGTTACGGTGGGAGGTCGGGGGCCGAGCGATGCGCGCTTCTCTCGTACTGAACCCGAGCGAGGCATTGGGCTCTAACTGAACCCGAGCGATTGCACTGCAAGCTACGCGTTACTGAACCCGAGCGATCGATCGATGGCTGTTAACTGAACCCGATCGAGCGATTCCTTCGCTACTGCTGCTAACTGAAGCCGATCGATGCTGCCTCTGGATGAACAATGAGCGTTGCGCGGGGGGGGGGGGGGGGTGGATGAACAGTTCCCGGTGGGGGTGGATGAACAGGACCCCATGGTGTTGCCTCTGGATGAACAGGACCCTGATCGATCGAGCCGGTTGGGGCTGGATGAATAGGACCCCGTGGAGGGCTGGATGAACAGGACCACCCCGTGGAGGGCAGGATGAACAGTAGATGGTGGAGGGCAGGATGAACAGTAGCCCGTGGAGGGGTGGTTGAATAGGAGCCCGTGGAGAGGGCTGGTTGAATAGTAGCTGGTGGAGTAGCGCGCGGTGGAGGCTGGATGAACATGAGCCCATGGATGAACAGTCGCAGGTGGAGGCTGGAGGAGGTCGACGATGGATGAACAGTAGCTCGTGGAGGCTGGAGGGGGTCGACGGTGGAGATGAACAGTATCCCGTGGAGTCCCGTTTTGCGGTACGCCACACCCCTCCCGATGAACAGGACCCCCATTTCGACCGTAGTGCTCCAACACAAGTCCGTTTCATCCGTTTTGTGGTATGCCACACCCCTCCCAATCAACAGGACCCCCGTTTCGACCGTAGGAGGTCCGTTTCCTCCGTTTTGCGGTACGCCAAACCCCTCCCGATGAACAGGATCCCGTTTCGAACGTGGCCGGTCGAACACAAGGCCGTTTCCTCCGTTCTGCGGTACGCCAGGCCTCATTTCCATCACCTGTTCTGTCCAAGCCCTCCCGATGAACACGACGCATTTCGTTGACTCCCCATGAACACGACGCATTCCATTGCCTCCTCATGAACACAACGCATTCCGTTGCCTACCCATGAACACGACGATGACGCTGTTTCTCCGTTCCGACCCAGCCATGTACACGAGCCTTGGACGTACGTATGCGCGAGTAGGCGTTCGAGACCCCGCCCGTATGTGCACATACGTGGCCGTATTTTCTTTCTTGCACCCTGGCCGCTGTACGTACGTGTAAATGCTATGCGCGCGCCTCTACTACGACACGTGCGCGCCTCTACTACGACACGCGCGCTGAAAGTGCAACTATCCCTAGGTGGTTTTGGTAATTCATAACAACATATAGCTCATTGAGCTAATGCTATTCCAAGATGATTATTTCAGGAAAGCTCAATGATTGGCATGGCATGGATGTGAAAGTGGAACCCTCAAAATGCTAAGGACAAAGGATTGGCTCAAGCTCAAAAGCTCAAGACTCCTCATTTTATATTTCAGTGATCCAAGATCACATTGAGTCCATAGGAAAAGCCAATACTATCAAGGTGGGATGAGGTGTTGCTTAATGAGCCTCTTGCTTCATGTGCTTAATGATATGCTCCAAAACCCTCAACTACTTTCCCATATCCACATATGACCTAAACTCTAAGCCAAACTCGGTCCTACCGATTTTTCCTATCCGGCGCCACCGAGTTTCAATTGTCATTAGCCACTGCCAAACCCTAGCAATTCGGTCCTACCGATAAGGATCTCGGTCCCACCAAGATGGGGTTGCAAACTCTCTGTTTCCCTTTCGTAACTTTTCGGTCCATCCGAAAGAGCGAATCGGTCCCACCGAGATTGCAATGTAAACTCAGTGTTTCCCCTTTGTAACTTTTCGGTCTCACCGAGTTCCACTTGGTCCCACCGAAATAGCAAATCGGTCCCACCGAGTTTGCCTGACCAACTCTCTGGTTAGATAATTACCAAACTCGGTCTCACCGAGTTTGTGTAATCGGTCTCACCGAGATTACGTTATGCCCAAACCCTAACCGAATCGGTCCTACCGAGTTGCATGTCAGTCCCACCGAAATTCCTAACGGTCACCAGGTTTACATTTTCGGTCCGACCGAGTTTTATGATTCGGTCCCACCGAGATTGGAAAACTGTGTAACGGTTGGATTTTGTGTGGAGGCTATATATACCCCTCCACCTCTTTCTCATTCGATGAGAGAGCCATCAGAACACACACATCATTCCAACTCATTTGTTCTGAGAGAGAACCACCTACTCATGTGTTGAGACCAAGACATTCCATTCCTACCATATGAATCTTGATCTCTAGCCTTCCCAAGTTGCTTTCCACTCAAATCTTCTTTCCACCAAATCCAAATCCTATGAGAGAGAGTTGAGTGTTGGGGAGACTATCATTTGAAGCACAAGAGCAAGGAGTTCATTACCTACACACCATTTGTTACTTCTTGGAGAGTGGTGTCTCCTAGATTGGCTAGGTGTCACTTGGGAGCCTCCGACAAGATTGTGGAGTTGAACCAAGGAGTTTGTAAGGGCAAGGAGATCGCCTACTTCGTGAAGATCTACCGCTAGTGAGGCAAGTCCTTCGTGGGCGATGGCCATGGTGGGATAGACAAGGTTGCTTCTTCGTGGACCCTTTGTGGGTGGTTGCTTCTTCGTGGACCCTTCGTGGGTGGAGCCTTCGTGCAACCGTTACCCTTCGTGGGTTGAAGTCTCCTTCAACGTGGATGTAGGATAGCACCACCTATCCGAACCACGGGAAAAACATCCGTGTCTCCAATTGCGTTTGAAATCTCCAAACCCTTCCCTTTACATTCTTGCAAGTCGCATGCTTTACTTTCCGCTGCCCATATACTCATTGCATGCTTGCTTGAATTGTGTGATGATTGCTTGACTTGTTCCAAAATAGCTAAAATCTACCAAGAACTAAAATTGGGAAAAGGTTAAATTTTTATTTGGTCAAGTAGTCTAATCACCCCCCCTCTAGACATAATTTCGATCCTACAAGTGGTATCAGAGCTTTGGTCTCCATTTGCTTGATCTCCATAGCTTTTGGTGGTCATAGCCTTGGTTTCACAACCTAGGAGAGTATGGCGTCTAGCGAGGGAAATTATCACCGTAGAGGTCCTTACTTTGATGGTACTAATTTTGCTAGTTGGAAGCATAAAATGAAAATGCATATTCTTGGACATAACCCCGCCGTTTGGGCTATTGTGTGTGTTGGTTTGCAAGGTGACTTCTTTGACGGGAGAGAACCAAACCGTGAAGCTACCGCGGATGAGTTGAAGATGTTGCAATACAATGCTCAAGCTTGTGATATTCTCTTCAACGGATTGTGCCCCGAAGAATTCAACAAAATCAGCCGCCTTGAGAATGCAAAGGAAATTTGGGACACTTTGATTGATATGCACGAAGGTACCGACTCCGTCAAGGAATCCAAGTTGGATGTGCTTCAAAGCCAACTTGACAAGTTCAAGATGAAGGATGGTGAAGGTGTCGCTGAAATGTACTCTAGGCTTGCTCTCATCACAAATGAGATTGCCGGCTTAGGAAGTGAAGAGATGACCGATAAATTCATCATCAAGAAGATCCTAAGAGCCTTGGATGGAAAATATGATACCGTGTGCACGTTGATCCAAATGATGCCCAATTACAAAGATCTCAAGCCAACGGAAGTGATTGGAAGAATTGTTGCTCATGAGATGTCACTTAAGGATAAAGAGGAACTTCACAACAAATCAAGTGGTGCCTACAAAGCCTCATGTGAAGCCCCTACATCATCAAGTGAGAAACAAGACTTCAATGAAGAATTGAGCTTAATGGTGAAGAACTTCAACAAGTTCTACAAGAGTAGAAGCAAAGATAGAAGCTCCAAGTCAAGGTCCTACAATGACAAAAGATCTTCTAGTCGAGAGCGAAACTGTTACAATTGTGGAAGACCCGGACACTATTCCAATGAGTGTACGGCTCCCTACAAGAGAAGAGAAGATTCTCCAAAAAGAAGAAGCAAAGGATCACCACCAAGAGAGAGAAGGAGTAGAGATGATCGTTATGAACGAAGATACTCGCGGAGAAGCAAGGATTCGGAAAGGAAGGAAAAATCATCAAGGAGCTATACAAGACGAAGACATCAAGCTCATGTTGGTGAATGGGTATCCGGCTCCGACTCCGACAGCCACTCCGAGAGAAGTTATCACTCCGACTCCGAAGGTACTCAAGATGAAGGTGTTGCCGGTCTAGCACTTGTGTCAACCAACTCCTACGACATATTTGACTCACCAAATGAAGGAATTGGAAGATGCTTCATGGCCAAAGGTCCTAAGGTAACACACCCCGAGTATGTTGATTTCAATAGTGATGAAGATGACTTGTTAGGTGATGAGTTGATTGGTGATAACTCTAGTGATGAATACTATGATGAAAGACCAATTAATCATGCTAATCAAGATAAAACGAATGACAATGATAAGGAGAAGATTGAGGCTCTAACTAAAGAACTAAAAACTCTTAAGTTAGCTCATGACACTATCTTCGAAGATCACCGAGAACTTTTAAGAGCTCATGAGAAGTTACGCTTTGAAAAGCTCAATCTTGAGCAAGAGCATGAGTTCTTAAAGCCAATCAATGATGATCTCCGTAAGAAAAATTCTTCTTACATTGCCAAGCATTTACTCTTATCCACTTACATGCCTCAAGTCAAAACTAACAAGAAAGATTCTTCCTCTAGTAGTAACAATGATCATGCTAAATCCAATATTGTTGCTTCTAGTAGTTCTCTTGATTCCACTAATGATCCTCTTAGCCAAGTTGCACTTGAGCAAGAAAATAGCTTATTGAAGGGAATTATAGAGAAAGGAGTGTACAAAAGCCTTGCCGGGAGTAAGCAATTCGAGGAAATTGTGCGCAAGCAAGGAATGCACCGGAAGAATCAAGGTGTTGGTTTTGAACGAAAGTTCAATGCCAATGGAGTTGAGTGGGAAGAAGATCAATACCCCAAGACAAAGTTTGTCCCTCAACAAGAGAAGTATACTTCTTTCAAGGGGACACAAGCTCAAGATGATCTTCCACCACAAGACTACGAGCAAAAAGGCAAGGACAAGCTTCAAGAGGAAATTGATGCATTTGAAGAAGCTCCAAAGACCTTAGTCAAGTGGATTCCCAAAACTACTTCAAGTTCCACTTCATCAAGTACGACTACAACTCCAAGGATTCCCATCAAGATGATGTGGATCCAAAAGAAGAAGAACTAGAGAGTTCTTGAGGGTGACTCCGCCAACATAGTTCACTATTATCATTTTGGCAAGAACAAGTGCAATCAACTTCCACATCTTGCACTAGTTCAAGGAGTCACAAACCCTCTTGTTGGTAAGACAAGGGACAAGGTAACCTAAAGTCTTCATGGACATCATCTTTTGTGTGCATCACTCTATGTCTATGGATATCCTTGTTTGTTCCTTGTGGGACTAACCCATGTAGGTATTGAAAGTGCAACTCACTCAAATGGATAGCTCCAAGAGATCTACATCAACATTGAGCATCCACATCTTCAATATCTACACGAAGTCATCATCAACAAAACCCAAGGTTAGTTCATCCCTCTTAGGGGGGGATATCACATCTAGGGGAAGCTTTACTCTAAGACTTGAGCTAAAGCAACTCTAAAGATGTGAACAAAACAGTGCTTTATGTAAAAGTGGTAACCCCACTTGAGCTTAAACGGTGAGTATGACCTACGATCAAGTGTTCTCACTTGACTCCTAAGTCAATATACTCATATATAGATGACCTAGTCATCGCAAATTGCTTGATAGATGCTAGAATTGGTTGTGCATGCTTTGCCACATATTTCATTTGCTATCTTATTGTGTGAGCATGTTGGTTGCATATTTTACTCATTCAAGGACATCCACTTGTTGTTTTGATTGTTTGGCTTTTTCTTCTTTTGCCAAGTGGATGGACAAGAATGCCTAAGAACCTCATCTAGCTATCTATGCTTTTCTCGTCTCAAACTCTATTCATGCTGCATCACAAAACTTGATCAAGTCAGATTCGAACCACTCTGTGTGAGGAGCGCTCGGAGTCCCCGATTCATCATAGACTTAAACTTCCAAAACCTCTTTATGAATCTCGGTCTGACCGATACTCCATTTCGGTCCTACCGAGTTCATTAAGTTGATCTAGGTTTTCGATCTCGGTGCAACCGATTTGAACCTTTCGGTCTCACCGAGTTTCAGTAACTGCACGCAGTTATGAATCTCGGTGCCACCGAGTTTTTCAACTCGGTCACACCGACAGGGTCGGGCTATATATAGTCACGGGCAAAATTTGGAAATTTCTCCGAACCCCTTCGCCCGCGCGATAGCCTGCTCTGCCCCCGAGGTCTCCGGATCGTCTTCTCGCCGCCAGCAGCCTCCAGTCGCTGGTCTCCGTCGCCGTCAACGGGATTTCTGCCCCGCCGTTGCCGCCGTAGCAAGTCCACGCCGAACTAGGGTATGGACTTGATCATTGTGCTATTCCTCAATCTAATTCCTAGCACATTGTGATCATCATGTATCTTGCCATGATTGATAAACTTCTATCCAGTCAAAACGCTCGTAGATTAGGTTTAATTCGAAAATTTTAGGGTTAGGTTTCCGCCGAAACCATCTCGGACCCACCGAGTTGAAAAACTCGGTCCCACCAATCTGGCTTTTGCCATTGCACAAGTTAAACTCGGTCTGACCGAGAATAACTTATCGGTGCGACCGATTTTGGAATTCTGTGAAACCCTAGCAGTCTCGGTGCCACCGAACTGTGACTCGGTCTGACCGAGTTCACCAGTTCTGGTGCCAAAACTTCTTCGGTGTCACCGAGTTTGAAAATCGGTAGATCCGAGATGCTTTCTGTGGAAAACTAAAACTAAGTTTTTGAATTAATCTTTTGCAAAAATCTCTGCTTTTTGTGATGCTCATCCACTCTATCTCTTCTATAATCTATTCACAGGGTCAGCAGTCAGTTTGCAACATGTCTGATCAAAGTGACAGCCAAAACCTCTCAAAGCAGCAAGTTGTGATGAGTGAGGGCACTAGCCCCTCAAGTTCTTCTGATGATGGCAGCAGGAGCACCCCCAGCAATCTGCCTAAGGCTACCACACGTCAAAGGAAGAAGAGAACGTCTGATTCTGAGGATGAAGACTATGTGGCTGAAGAAGAGGGCACTTCCAAAAGGGTTGAGCCAGCTCAAGGCTCAAAGCCAGGCCTGAAAGTCAAGAGGCCAGCAGGGAGGCAGCCAATGTCAAAGGCTAGAGCCTCAACTGAGAAGCCTGCACCTGCTCCCATTGAGCCCATTGCTGCTGAGGGCAAAAAGAGGAAAGAGAGGGTGAACAAGACTGTAGCGAAAGTGCTTGGGAGAGCCTCCATCATGGTAGAAGAGGAGGAGGAAGAAGAGGTTGCTGCACTAGCACCCAAAGCAGCCAAACTTATGGGAGATGCCATAAGGTCAGGGGGAGCTGCATCCAAGCCCAAGGAAGCTCCTAAGGCTGCATCTAAGCCTAAGACAGCTCCAAAGAGAAACACAAGGAGCATACCTGCCGCAGAAAAGAACAAGGCCCCAGTGCCTAAAGCTATTGAAGAAGAGGAAGAGAGTGTCCTCCGGAAGCTCAAGCCCAAGATCCCAGACCACAACGATGCTCATCCTGTGGCTGAGGACATGAAGCTCAGGAGAGACTCAGGGCTGAGGAAGTGGAGAGAAGTAGACCCGTATGCTTCTAGGAGAAGGACTGCCGTGGATTACAGGTTTCATACAAAGGAGCAACAAGACTTTTATGAGACTGTTTTGCTTGACAAGAAGCCAATCGTTTGTGACATGAGATGGGTCGACTGGACCTACATCAAGGAGAATGAAGAGCACTACCCAGGAGTTCAGGACAGCTTCAGAGCGTGTGGAGTAGAGGACTTTGTTGGGCAGAAGCTCACAAAGTGGAACGAGGAACTCATCATGCAGTTCTACTCCACAGCTCACTTTTATCCGGATGGAAGGATTACTTGGATGTCTGAAGGTACAAGGTACCAATCTATAGTGGCTGAGTAGGCACAGATCATCAATGCCCCAGAAGAGCAAGATGAGGACTTGGATATCTATGCCAAGAAGAAAATGGACCATAACTCCATGTCCAACATGTACAAGGAAATCCCCAATGAAGCTCTTGACACATTCAAGTTTGGCTAGTGCACTATCTGCTATCAGGATTGCCCACTATCAATTGGATACTAAGGCACACTCTGTTGCCTAAGTCTGGAGATCACAAGATGATCAGAGGTCATGCTATCAACTTGCTTCATGTTTTTGATGTGCCTCAAAAATTCAAGGTCATGAGTCTCATTGTGGAAACCATTAAGAGGACAGCTGCAGATCAGAAGAGGAGCTGTGGATATGCCCCTCAGATTCAGGAGCTCATCAACTCCAAGATGGGCACAGGCATATATCTGTTGGATAAGGAACACCTGCCCATCCGTCCAGATTTTGAGAACAATGAAGTTGTGATGACTGAGAACGAGCCATCGTCTGCACAAGCATTTGCAAAGAAGGAGAAGGCGAAGAAGGAGAAAGCTGCCAGGATGCCTACTCAAGAGGAGGCATCTGAGTACTTCTTGAAGACCAAATAAGAGCAGCTCAGCTACTTGATTGCATCCTCGCTGAGAATTGAGCAAAGTCTGGCCAACCTCACTAAGAACCAGCAGAGCCTAGAGAGGATCATGGAACAGAAGTTCTATGACTTGGATGTCAAGGTAACAGAAGTCCAGTCTGTAGTGGAGCAGCTCCAGGAGGACATGAATGAGAGGAGAGGCAGGACCACAACTCATGCTTTTTCTAGAGTGCCACGAGGCCCGAGGTCATCTGCACTGCCAGTTACTGACACCAGAGCCACCACCTCAGCACCAGCCACAACCTCAGCTCCAGCGTCTATCTCAGCTCCAACTCCAGCGACTACTTCAGCATCTACAGAAGCCTTCGTCCTTGGAGTGATCCGGACTCCACCACCACCTGAAGATCAAGCCTGAGCGACGACTTAGCGCTATGCATTTTCTAGGAACTTTTTGGTAACTTGTTGCCAAAGGGGGAGAAGATGTATAGATCATAGGCTTCGAGAGAGAGAGTGTTGCTTTTCTCTCTTGTTTTATTTGGTGGTTTCTTCGAACTTTGTTTGCTTTTGTGTGAGATACTACGTCCTTATGTTTGTGAGACATCGATGATCATGTGTTTGATCATAAGCTACACTTAATGTTTGCTTAATGCTTGCTTAAATATTATCATGCTATCTATCGTTTGTGATCATTCACTATTCTTGGTGATGAGTGCATGTATTTCAATCTTATCATTTTGAGCGCTCCACCAAGATGTATGTGACATGGAAGAGTAACCCGTGATTCTAACTCTTTGTGCATTTGCAGTCCAAAGCAAATTTTAAATATGCACAAATTTAGGGGGAGCTCTTACTTATCACATACTTCTCAAAGCGACGATATACTTCATGCTTATTATCATTTGTCGAAGCTTTGATCTATATGTTGTCATCAATTACCAAAAAGGGGGAGATTGAAAGTGCAACTATCCCTAGGTGGTTTTGGTAATTCATAACAACATATAGCTCATTGAGCTAATGCTATTCCAAGATGATTATTTCAGGAAAGCTCAATGATTGGCATGGCATGGATGTGAAAGTGGAACCCTCAAAATGCTAAGGACAAAGGATTGGCTCAAGCTCAAAAGCTCAAGACTCCTCATTTTATATTTCAGTGATCCAAGATCACATTGAGTCCATAGGAAAAGCCAATACTATCAAGGTGGGATGAGGTGTTGCTTAATGAGCCTCTTGCTTCATGTGCTTAATGATATGCTCCAAAACCCTCAACTACTTTCCCATATCCACATATGACCTAAACTCTAAGCCAAACTCGGTCCTACCAATTTTTCCTATCCGGCGCCACCGAGTTTCAATTGTCATTAGCCACTGCCAAACCCTAGCAATTCGGTCCTACCGATAAGGATCTCGGTCCCACCAAGATGGGGTTGCAAACTCTCTGTTTCCCTTTCGTAACTTTTCGGTCCATCCGAAAGAGCGAATCGGTCCCACCGAGATTGCAATGTAAACTCAGTGTTTCCCCTTTGTAACTTTTCGGTCTCACCGAGTTCCACTCGGTCCCACCGAAATAGCAAATCGGTCCCACCGAGTTTGCCTGACCAACTCTCTGGTTAGATAATTACCAAACTCGGTCTCACCGAGTTTGTGTAATCGGTCTCACCGAGATTACGTTATGCCCAAACCCTAACCGAATCGGTCCTACCGAGTTGCATGTCAGTCCCACCGAAATTCCTAACGGTCACCAGGTTTACATTTTCGGTCCGACCGAGTTTTATGATTCGGTCCCACCGAGATTGGAAAACTGTGTAACGGTTGGATTTTGTGTGGAGGCTATATATACCCCTCCACCTCTTTCTCATTCGATGAGAGAGCCATCAGAACACACACATCATTCCAACTCATTTGTTCTGAGAGAGAACCACCTACTCATGTGTTGAGACCAAGACATTCCATTCCTACCATATGAATCTTGATCTCTAGCCTTCCCAAGTTGCTTTCCACTCAAATCTTCTTTCCACCAAATCCAAATCCTATGAGAGAGAGTTGAGTGTTGGGGAGACTATCATTTGAAGCACAAGAGCAAGGAGTTCATTACCTACACACCATTTGTTACTTCTTGGAGAGTGGTGTCTCCTAGATTGGCTAGGTGTCACTTGGGAGCCTCCGACAAGATTGTGGAGTTGAACCAAGGAGTTTGTAAGGGCAAGGAGATCGCCTACTTCGTGAAGATCTACCGCTAGTGAGGCAAGTCCTTCGTGGGCGATGGCCATGGTGGGATAGACAAGGTTGCTTCTTCGTGGACCCTTTGTGGGTGGTTGCTTCTTCGTGGACCCTTCGTGGGTGGAGCCCTTCATGGACTCGCGCAACCGTTGCCCTTGGGTGGAGCCCTGTGTGGACTCGCGCAACCGTTACCCTTCGTGGGTTGAAGTCTCCTTCAACGTGGATGTAGGATAGCACCACCTATCCGAACCACGGGAAAAACATCCGTGTCTCCAATTGCGTTTGAAATCTCCAAACCCTTCCCTTTACATTCTTGCAAGTTGCATGCTTTACTTTCCGCTGCCCATATACTCTTTGCATGCTTGCTTGAATTGTGTGATGATTGCTTGACTTGTTCCAAAATAGCTAAAATCTGCCAAGAACTAAAATTGGGAAAAGGTTAAATTTTTATTTGGTCAAGTAGTCTAATCACCCCCCCTCTAGACATAATTTCGATCCTACACGTGCGCCTCTACATCAACCAGTATGTACATACACGTTCGCGACCAGAATGACAACGCTACGTACGCTTCGACCAGGTGGGTCCCGACTGTCAGGCACTTCCTTGCCTGCGAAGATGTAGCTGGTGGGTCCCAGCAGTCAGGGGGCGAATCGTTTTTTTTGCCCGGACGCACTTCCTTGCGTGCGAAGATGTAGCTGGTGGGTCCCAGCAGTCAGGGGGAAACGTTTTTTTCACGAAATACGGTGGCCCGTCCGGTGGGTCCCGCTGTCAGGTGGAGGAATAATTATTTTGCACGTAATAAGGAGGCACTTCCTTGTTGCGGCCGTGGACCCAGCTGTCAGCCTCTCCACGTACAGTCCACGTCCGATGGAAGCCGTTCCTTGACCACGTTGACCACGCCGCGCCGAGAGCACCAGGGCGGTGGACGACGGCGAGGCCTAGGAAGGGGATGACGAGGAGCTGGGGAAGACGCGGCAGTGGATGCCCACGCGTAGAGGAGTACGAGGGTTCACTGGTTCGCTGCGGTGTGAGGCTGCCGTCGCCGCATAATAACAGGGTGTGTGGGTGAGTAGAGGGATGGCCTGGCCAGCGGTGGGAGTAGTAGGGAGCGGTGAGGCCTCCGTCGCATCGCAGCCGGCCACGGGAGGCAGGAGCACGAGGCACGACCGGCGCTGGTTTGGGCGGCTGGAGAAAGAAGACCAGAGGTTGAAGAAGCACTACGGCCGTTGGATGGACATCGTACGGTCACTGGAGCTATAATCGTGCATATTGACTAAGTTGACAAAGCCCTCCGTCCCCGTCAACTTAGTAGGCCCACAAGTCAGCCTGGCACTATACTGGGTCCCAGCTAACAGGGGGAGTATTCATTTTTTTGTGCGTAATAAGGAGGCACTTCCTTGCGTGCGAAGATATAGCTGGTGGGTCCGAGCTGTCAGCGGCAGTAACGTTTTTTTGTGAAATACAGAGGCCCTTTCGGTGGGTCCCTGCTATCAGGTGGAGGAATCATTATTTTGTGCGTAATAAGGAGGCATTTCCTTGCGTGCGGCCGTGGACCCAGCTGTCGGCCTCTCCACGTAAAGTCCACTTCAGATGCATGTCGGTCGTTGACCACATTGACTAGGCCGCGCCAAGAGCACCAGGGTGGTGGACGACAACGAGGCCTAGGAAGGGGACGACACGGAGGCAGGGAGGACTCGGCAGTTGTTTCCGACGCGGAGGGGAGTATGACTGTACGAGGGTTGACTGGTTTGTCTGCCGTCGCCAGAGAATAACAGCAGGTGTGGGTGAGTAGAGGGATGGCTAGGCCAGCGATGGGAGTACGGGCGGGCGGTGAGGCCTGCGCGGCAGCACAGCCAGCCGTGAGGAGGAGGGAGCAGGCAGTCCCGCCGGCGCTTGTTTGAGCGGCTGGAGCAGGAAGAGCAGAGATTGAAGAAGCATGACGACCGTTGGATGGACATCCAACAGTCAGTGCTTATGCGTCAACCTTTTTTTAGGAAAGCCTCAAATCTGTGGAAACAACATACAACCCATCTGCCATTATTTCTAATAATTTACAGCCCATTTGCTAATTCTTAAGGGTTTTTTGGAGCCCATATCCTTTTTGTTAGCATTACAGCCCATATTGTGGCAACAGTTAAAAAATTATACGAAATTTGCATATTTCGGTGCGGTCCGAAATGTTTTTAATCCCGAAATTTCGACTCACATTCAAACTGATTTTAAAAATAAATGTATATCAATATAAAATCCAACAAATTCTCCACGCATAAAAATTAATGTAATTTAAAATCTTGAAATAAAAAAAAGATATTTGAAACTAATTGCCGGTTTGATGTGTTTTAAAAATGTACAACGCATTTCTCATTACTGATGGGCCATTTTCTCGGCCAGCCGAATGAAAGCTCTCCTCGTCTTGAAAGATTTGCAGCCCAACAAGCCTGACAAAGCGACTTACTTGGCAAATCACAAAAAAACTGGGCTGTGGTCGTGGACCCAGCTGTCAGCCTCTCCACGTACAGTACTCTTCCGATGGAAGTCGTTCCTTGAACACGTTGACCACGCCGCGCGGAGAGCACCACGGCAGTGGACAACGGCGAGGCCTAGGAAGGGGACGACGCGGTAGTGGAAGCCCCGCTGAGAGGACTACGAGGGTTCACGGTTCGGCTGCGGTGTGAGGCTGCTGTCGCTGCAGGGCCTGGCCAGCGGTGGGAATAGTAGGGGGCGGTGAGGCCTCTGCGGCAGCACAGCCGGCCACGGGAGGCAGGAGCATGCGGCACGACCGGCGCTGCTTGGGGCGGCTGGAGCAAGAAGACCAGAGGTTGAAGAAGCACTACGACCGTTGGATGGACATCATACGATCACTGGAGCTAGAATCGTTCATATCGACTAAGTTGACAAATCCCTTCGTCCCCGTCAACTTAGTAGGCCCACAAGTCAGCCTCCCAGCAAGGTGGGTCCGAGCTAGCCAGGGGAGTATTCATTTTTTTGTGCGTAATAAGGAGGCACTTCCGGTGGGTCCAAGCTGACAGCAGGGGGAACATTTTTTTCGCGAAATACGGTGGCCCATCCGGTGGGTCCCAGCAGTCAGGGGGAAACGATTTTTTCGCAAAATACTGGTGGCCCGTCCGGTGGGTCCCCGTTGTCAGGTGGAGGAATAATTATTTTCCGCGTAATAAGGAGGCACTTCCTTGTGGCTGCCGTGTACCCAGCTGTCAGCCTCGATGTACAGTACTCTTCCAATGGAAATCGGTCGTTGACCACATTGACCACGCCACGCCGAGAGCACCACGGCGGTGGACGACGGCGAGGCCTAGGAAGGGGACGACGCGGAGCCATGCAAGACGCGGCAGTGGATGCCCACGCAGAGAGGAGTACGAGCGTTCACTAGTTCGGCTGCGGTGTGAGGCTGCCGTCGCCGCAAAATAACAGGGGGTGTGGGTGAGTGCAGGGATGACCTGGCCAGTGGTGGGAGTAGTATGGGGGCGGTGAGGCCTCCGCGGTAGCATAGCCGGCCACGGGAGGCAGGAGCAAGCGGCACGACCGGCGCTGCTTTGGGCGGCTGGAGCAAGAAGACCAGAGGTTGAAGAAGCACTATGGCCGTTGGATGGACATCATACGGTCACTGGAGTATTGACTAAGTTGACAAAGCTCTCCGTCCCTGTCAACTTAGTAGGCCCACAAGTCAGCCCAACAATATGGTGGGTCCCAGCTAGCAGGGGGTATTCATTTTTTGGCGTAATAAGGAGGCACTTCCTTGCGTGCGAAGATATAGCTGGTGGGTCCGACCTGTCAGTGGGGGGAACGTTTTTTCGCGAAATACAGAGGCCCTTCCTATGGGTCCTAGCTGTTAGGTGGAGGAATCATTATTTTGCGCGTAATAAGGAGGCATTTCCTTGCATGCGGCCGTGGACCCAGCTGTCAGCCTCTCCACGTACAGTCCACTTCCGATAGATGTCGTTCATTGACCACGTTGACCAGGCCGCGCCGAGAGCACCAGGGCGGTGGACGACGGCGAGGCCTAGGAAGGGAACGACACGGAGCCAGGGAATACTCGGCAGTTGTTTCCCATGCGGAGGAGTACGAGGGTTTACTGGTTCGTCTGCTGTCGCCAGAGAATAACAGCATGTGTGGGTGAGTAGAGGGATGGCTAGGCCAGCGATGGGAGTACGGTGGGGCCGTGAGGCCTGCGCGGCAGCATAGCCGGCCGCGGGATGAGGGAGCAGGCAGTCCCGCCGGCGCTTGTTTGAGCGGCTTGAGCATGAAGAGCAGAGATCGAAGAAGCACGACAGCCGTTGGATGGACATCCAACAGTCACTGCTCTCGTGTGTTAACTAAGTTGATAGGGCGTTGCGTGTGCGTCAACCTTTTTTATGAAAGCATACGTGTCAACCTATAGTAGGCGCACAAGTCAGCCTCAAATATGTGGAAAACAGCATACAACCCATCTGCCATTATTTCTAATAATGTACAGCCCATTTGCTAATTCTTAAGAATTTTTTGGAGCCCATCTTCTTTTTGTTAGCATCACACCCCATATTGTGGCCACAGTTAAAAAGTATACGAATTTTTTCATATTTCGGTGCGGTCAACTGTTTTTAATCCAGAATATCGATTCACATTCAAACTATTTTGAAAAATAATTTATATAAATATAAATCCAAATAATTGTCCATGCATAAAAATCAATGGAATTTAAGATATTGTAATGAAAAAAATTGAAACTAATTCCCGGTTTGATGTGTTTAAAAAATGTACTGCCCATTTCTGGGCAAACCAAATGAAACTCTCCTCGTCTTGAAAGATTTGCAGCCCAGCAGGGCCGATAAAGCAAGTAGGCCTTGTTGGGGGTATTTCTTTTAAAAATAGAACTGGGCTAGCCATTTTTAGCAAGAAAAAAACACAATTGGGCTCATGATGTGGTAAACATAAATAAGACCCTGGCTAGACAGGCCACAGCCCCTGCACGGCCCCATTGTTACCCTGATCCGTCGCTAAAACTAGTATAAATAACAACTGCTTGTTCCTCAAAAAAAACTGCACGACTTGCTGTGTCCCTGGTGTCAGCCGCTCGTAGTGTAATTCTCTCATTTATTGACTACGTTGACAATGGCGTGAGCCCCAGATGTCCAACCATTAGGAGGAACCATATTTTTGGGCTTGTACTATAGAGGCACTTGCTTGCGTATTGTCATGACGCTGGTGGGTCCCTACTGTCATCCTCTCCACGTACAGTCATCTCCTTGTTCCTCTCGGTTGTTGACGACGTTGACAACGCAAGAGGGCGGTGCACCGCGCACGGCGAGCGAACCAAGGCCGCAAGGCGGAGGACGACGACGAGGCCTCGGACGGAACGAACAGGAGCCGTTGAAGATGCGTCGGTCCAGTCGCAGACGGAGGGGAGTACGAGGGTTGACTGGTTCGGGCGCGGGTGCGTGTTGGGGCTGACGTCGCCGGAGAATAACAGGACGTGTGGGGGAATAGAGGGAGGGACTGGCCAACGTTGGAGGGTATGTACGGTAGGGCGGCGGAGGTGCAGCTAGCCATGGGAGGCGGGAGTAGGCGGAGCCGACGGGGTGGTTTGGTTTGGGAAATTGGAGGAAGAAGAAGACAAGAGATAGAAGATACACGACAGATGTTGGATGTCAATCCAACGGCTGGTAGGCAGAATCGTTTGTTGACTGGCTAGTAAGTCGACACCACCTTGGATAGACTATTTCCTCGCGGGTCCAAATGTCAGAATCCAAGTCTGTCACGGTCATGCAGCCTTTCCTATGAAAATTTACAGCCCATTTGATGTGCTAGTTCGAAATAAGTTTGTGGGTGCTGGTGGGGGCTAATCACTTGGCTTCCGTAATGCACAGTGAGCTCAAGCAGCCGGCAAGAGTGATGTTATTTCCCTTGGTTTGGATTTGTTACAATATTTCACTCTAAATTAAATGAATGGCAAGCCATTTGCCTTGTTTCAAAGAAAATATGACAGTCAGAGCCGAGTTGAAAAGGGCAGGAACATCTAACTCCAGATTACAAACTGTACAAAAGCACGAGGGTTAATTGTTCACCAGGTTTACAAAAAAAACCAGATTGAAAAGGGCAACAACATCTAACTCCAGCACTGTTTTCGGCAGTCACAGTAAAATGGATCGGTCAGGTCCATAGAATGAACATCTGGGTCGTAAAATTTACTGGATTATGACCACAATATGTTGTAAATAGAAGCCCGGCACGTTCAGAAGCTCTTTTGCCTACCTGAAACTCCTTTTTTTGCTCTTTGACATACCCATCCGTCAAAACCATGCTGCTGATAAACTTAAGCCTGATGGACAATAGTAACCTCGCATTCAGTAGGAAGAATGTGACAAATCTTGTGTTTGCATGGTTGGCTACATATCGTTCTAGCGTTATTGTCTTCAATCGAATCTCATGAGAAGTGAGAAAATTCCGATGCTTACGAATCCACCGATTGGTTATAACTTTCTTACCCCGTCCTGTTGCCTAAATAGACATGAAGATTGAAAACAGTTAAGGTCTAAAAGAAGAGTGTCGAAAGAGCAACAGCTGAACGGTTAATTCTAGTACACTATATGCGGGCTTCCAATGTGCGTGAAATTATCACCTTTATATACAACTTCTCCAGGCATGGAAAGCATTGCAGCAAGCCAATAATCTTGTTCAGATCAAAACTATTAATTTGGATATATAAGATCTTGACAGAATCCAGCACCATTGATAGGCCATCCATGGAGAAACTCTTCATTGAGCATAGAACATAATATTAGTACAAAATGTGAACTCCAAGATGATATTGTAACGCCCTCGATGCGGCTATATCTCCCACATGTCGAAGCACGACTTAGAGGCATAACCGCATTGAAAGCAATGTCGCAAGTGAGGTAATCTTCACAACAACGCATGTAATAAATAAGGGAAAGAGATACATAGTTGGCTTACAATCGCCACTTCACACAATACATGAATAAAGCATTACATCATCCAAATACAATCAAGGTCTGACTACGGAACCAAAATAAAAGAAGACTACCCCAAATGCTACACAGATCCCCGATCGACCCCAACTGCGCTCCACTACTGATCGACTAGAACGAAACAACACAAAGGACAAGATCTTCATAGAGCTCCTCTTTGAGCTTGGTTGCGCCATCTGCACAGTATCCTCGGCACCTGAAAGCTGGTTTTGGAAGTATCTGTGAGTCACGGGGACTCAGCAATCTCACACCCTCGTGATCAAGACTATTTAAGCTTATAGGAAGGGTAAAAGGTATGAGGTGGAGCTGCAGCAAGCGACTAGCATATATGGTGGCTAACATACGCAAATGAGAGCGAGAAGAGAAGGCAAAGGCACGGTCGAGAAACTATGATCAAGAGTGATCCTATAACAACCTACGTCAAACATAACTCCAACACCGTGTTCACTTCCCGGACTCCGTCGAGAAGAGACCATCATGGTTACACACGCGGTTGATGCGTTTTATTTAAGTTAGGGTTTAGGTTTTCTACAACCGGACATTAACAAATTCCCATCTGCCCATAACCGAAGGCACGACTTTCGAAAGTTCAATCCCTGCAGGGGTTTCCCAACTTAGCCCATCGCAAGCTCTCACGGTCAACGAAGGATATTCCTTCTCCCAAGACAATCCGATCAGACTCGACATCCCGGTTACAAGACATCCTCGACAATGGTAAAACAAGTCCAGCAAGACCGCCCGATGTGCCGACAAATCCCGATAGGAGCTGCACATATCTCGTTCTCAGGGCAACACCGGATGAACACTACGTACAACTAAAACCAACCCTCAAGTTTCCCCGAGGTGGCGCTGCAAGTGGCTCTGTTTTGGACCAACACTCAGAGGAGCACTGGCCCCAGGGGGGTGGTTAAAATAAAGATGACCCTCGGGAGCGCGACTCCCAAGGGAAAAGTAGATGGTGGTGAGGCAAATGGTAAAACCAAGGTTGGGCCTTGCTGGAGGAGTTTTATTCAAAGCGAACTACCAAGGGGTTCCCATTATAACCCAACCGTGTAAGGAATGCAAAATCCGGGAACATAACACCGATATGACGGAAACTAGGGCGGCAAGAGTGGAACAAAACACCAGGCATAAGGCCGAGCCTTCCACCCTTTACCAAGTATATAGATGCATTAATTAAATAAGAGATATTGTGATATCCCAACAAAATATCCATGTTCCAACAAGGAACAAACCCCAATCTTCACCTGCAACTAACAACGCTATAAGAGGGGCTGAGCAAAGCGGTAACATAGCCAAACAACGGTTTGCTAGAACAAGGTGGTTAGAGGCATGGCTCAACAATATGGGAGGCATGATAAGTAAGTGGTAGGTATCGCAGCATAGGTATAGCAAAAGAGCGAGCATCTAGCAAGCAAAGATAGAAGTGATTTCGAGGGTATGGTCATCTTGCCTGCAAAGTTCTCAGAGTTGCCTTGATCCTCGTAAGCGTACTCAACGGGCTCCTCGATCACGTACTCGTCTCCCGGCTGTACCCAAACAAGAACACAAGCAAAGGGAGACACAATCAACCACGTGCAATGCACAAACAACATGATGCAAAACATGTCATGATATGCAGGATGCGGTATGTAATGCATATGCATGATTTGAAAAGGAATGATTGAACCTGGCCTCAACTTGGAAATCTAAGAGTGCCACTGGAAAGGTGAGTTGATTTCAGTCGAAATCGATATAAAGATCACCAGAATCGGATGCACGGTTTGGAAATGACAAGCAAAACAAATATGGCACCGGTCTGCGATTAACAGCATGAGACCATCTAAATGCATCAAGAACAACATGCTACAGCACTCTAAAATAGCAACAAAATACATGGAAGGGATCCACTCAAGATGCTTGACAAAAGATGAACACTGAGCTACGGCTAATTCATCCAATAGCAGGTTCAAACAAGCATGGCAAAAGTGTAAATGATAACAGGTTCCAGACTTAGTGAAAATAACATGTCAGGAATTTAACATCAGGAAGCAATGTTTAGAGCACGATAACTACATGCTACAGGAACATATCATGGCAAAGCAAAGCATGGAATGAAGCTACTCAAAGCATACAACAAATGTTCCTTACTGACCATAAGCCAAAAGGGATCAAAAAATACAATTGCAACCACGTGAACCTAGCAATTATCGTTAACAGATTCAGACTTAGAGAAAAACTGGAACATGGCAAAACAGATAACAAGTAGGCATGTTTATGAGCTCGATGCACTCACCACAAGGCGTTGCATGATAACCTAAGCATACACCCAGCAAGTAGACATGGCATAGAAGCTAGACATGGCAAGAACAACAACATAGCATGCACGGATCAACAACAAAAAGCCCGGCAAAATCGAATAACATGTAAATAATCTGCCAGAAACATTTTATAGCAAAAGTAGAGCTTGATTGACTCAAGCTAGGGTGATCCATAAATGCAAACAAATACATGGATGGATAGAGCACCACAATATCTACAAAACATCCTTACTGATCATGCTCAAAAGATGCACGGATCACTAGGAAACAACATGAACATATGGCATAAAAATAATGACAGGGCAGAGACTTAGAATATTTCCAAGTCCCTGAAATCAGCAACATTGAGTAAGCTACTTTGCATGCTTGTGCTAGTCACCACAAAGATCACAAAAATACATGGCATACACCCCTGTAAATATGGCATGGCATATTTCAAATCACATGTAGAGCTCAGGATCATATCATGCACACATTAAACATGGCAAAAATGACAAAAGTGCATTTGCTGAAACAGATCTGAAACTATCATCACATAGCCCTCTTCCAACAGCATTTCGGGCATCAATATGAGCTCAAATGAAAATGATGCAATGAGATGAAATGGAGTACTCGTCGAGGCGAACATTTTGATATGTTGCACGCACGAATCGGAGCCACGATGATGAAGTTATGATGCATCAAAGTATGCAAAAAGTTACTGAGAGAGGGGGAGAAGTCAACCCAGATCTAGGGTTCAGGGCACTGTAGCAGCGGCGCGTGAACCGAGGTCGGCGGCGGGCTCGCCGGAGAAGAAGCAGGGCGTCACCGGAGTTGAGGGGCTCGCCGGTTCCGGTCCTCTCCTAGCCGTATCTGGTCGGGGGCGGCAAAGGGCGACGGGGGCGGCGTGGAGGCGGCGCACGGCGGGGTCGGCGGTCGCCGGAACGGAGCGGCAAGGTCGTGTCACCGGCGAGGTCGGTGGCAGCGGGCGGCGGCCGGCGAGGTAGGAGATGGGCGGCGCGGTGAGGCAGCGGCCCTCGGGCGAGGCAGCGGCGACCTGGGCCGCGGGGGCCGGCTCCGGGCTCCTCGGGCCGCGTGGTGAGAGGGGGTGGCCGAGCCAATGGGAGGAGGACACGTGGCGGCGGCGGGACAAGTCGGACACGTCCGGCGCCGACGGACGTTGTCCGGCGCGCGGAGGAATAAGGGGGCTAGGGTTTCGGCGGAGAGATCTGAAATTTCGGGGGTGGACCTATTTATAGAGGTAGAGGGAGCTAGGAAGCTCCAAATGAGGTGCGGTTTTTGGCCACGCGATCATGATCGAACGACCTAGGTGATGGGAGAGGTTTAGGTGGGTTTTGGTCCACTTTGGAGGGGTGTTGGGCTGCAACACACACGAGGCCTTCTCGGCTCCTCGGTTAACCATTGGAGTATCAAACGAAGTCCAAATGGCATGAAACTTGACAGGCGGTCTACCGGTAGTAAACCAAGTCCGCATGGCAAGTCTCGTTCCAATCCGAAAACATTTAATACCCGCATACGAAAAGAGGTAGAAAAGGACACCGGAAGACATACGAGCGCCATATTGCAAAACGGACAGCGGGGAAAAATGCCCGGATGCATGAGACGAACATGTATGCAAATAAAATGCACATGATGACATGATATGCAATGCATGACACGCAAGATAAGACAAGGCAACAACATTGAATAACTGGAAGACACCTAGCACATCGGTCTCGGGGCGTTACAACACTCCACCACTACGAGAGGATCTTGTCCCGAGATCTAGAATGGCACCGGAGGGAAAACAGAAGAGAAAGAGAAGAGGTAAAACTAAGTTGCTTATTTGACCAATGAGTGAAACCAAAGAACCCTGAAAAGGTTAAGCCATTTCGAGAAAAGAATACAGCAGAGATGAACGAAGTTGAAAACACTACGTTAGAAAAAAGGAACAAGGAAGAACAACTTCGGGCAGCACTCCGATTGAAAAGAAAAGGAATTGAATAAGAACTTGATAAGATGAGAAGATAGTTGATGAAATCACAAAACACTACCTCCAGAACTATTGAATGAATGGAACAAGGGGTAAGAAAGATTTCAGACGGCACTTCGGTTGAGAAGTGATATGAAACTTGATAAGATGAAAATAACTTGAGCAGAGGGCACAACACCCCGGTTAACTGGATAGGCATGAAAAGAACAAGAAGAAGGGTTGAAAAGAGCAACAAGACAATGCCTCCGGAAGAAAAGAGAGAAATGGAATGGAATGAACGGAGGAGAAAACAACATCTTCTACCTTAAATGAGCTTGCAAAAGCATCTTTAGGAGAAGGTTCGAACGGAGTTGTTGGAAAACCAACAACGAAAAGAACAAGGTTGTAGTGGACTTATGGAAGACATCTCGAAATTATGAGGTGAAATTCTGCCACTACTGGAAACAATAGATTGAATTGATATCAACAAGGAAACGAGAAGCTTATACCGCCGGGAGGATAAAAGAACTTGGGTAAATTATTAGCACCATAATAGCAACAATCCTTAGGGAAAGCTTTAGGTGAAATATAACCCAAGATAATTCCAACGAAGAGATTGATGGATTTAAAATACCTCATTCTTAACAACATGTGAATCATGAAACATGAACTCAAATTATTAAGAATGACATAATACCACCTTCAATGATATGGTAGAAAGAATTGCACTCCAGATTGCAAAATGAAGAATGATTGAGCTCCTCTGAAAAGAATCTTGATGAACACTTCGAGAAGGAATTAAATCCTTGATGAACCATCATGTAGAACCTTCATGAAGAACTCCGGTAACAAAAGGAATGACCAAACGGAATGAAAGAGACGTTGAAAGCACAAAGTGAAGCCTTGCGATGATTTAGATGGAGCTTCGTGGTGATGAGAGTTTGGAGCTCCGGGAAAAGAAAAGATGAATCAAGTGAAACCGAGAATTTGACGAACCTCCGGAATAAGGAATTGACTTTACTTGATGGAACAAGAATAAGAATTACATTATGCTTATCCTTCACCAATTAAATTGATGATAAGCAACGGATTTGGCATACTACTTATTCTCGTAGAAAGGATTAAGAGAGATATAGCATACTTGAGAATGTCTTCAATGAACCACCGGTAGGATTGAAACAACGAATGAATTGATAAGATAAAGAATGAAGAGAAATCTTGAACGAACCACCGTAAGAATTGAAAATGAATGAAGTAGGGGTGAATCACTGGTAAGAATTAACAAATGAACGAAGATATATGAGAGAGTTTAGATATAAGAGAATGAAGAGATCATGAACTGATTAGAGAAAACTTGAATGATGCATCGGTAAGATTTGGAGAACGAGAGTTGAAAGCTGAGAATGAATAAATTCTGAGATGATGGGCTCCGTAGAAACAAACTGAAAAGAATCTTGAATTGCTCCGGATAGGTGAAAAGAATACTCACAATCCAAAAAAAACTATGAGAGGATGGCAACAAGCTAGAATGACGAATCTTTGAGAGAACAGATAAGATATGGAGGAAAAACTCTTCTTCGGTCTTCAAAATCTGAGAATGACGACGAGAAACACCACCGTGAATTGTTGAGATACTCCAGAATGACGAATTTAAAGGTTGAGCCAACGGTGATAAGAATTTGACAGATCTTGGAGAAAGGCATTAGACTGATGATAACTCATTCTTACGTCAGACTTTGAAAAGAATTTGAGAATAGCTCCGGGAAAATTTAGAAGAGTCAGGTAAGATCCTGGGAAAAGACCTATGGGTTAGGGCCCACTCAAAAGAAACACCGTAGAACAATTACTTGAAAAGGAGATAGCACCGGTTGAATTAAATGGCTTGAATGGGATAACAACCTCAAGATATCTTGGACAGATTGATAATGGAGACACAAATCTTTTGAGATATCTTCAGCACTCCGGAACAATTGAATAGCGAGAAATGGATGATTAAGAGGAGCACCGATAAGAGAAAGTATTGAAACAAGGAAAGGATATGATCAACAAAGCTTGACTTGAATCCACCAGAGAAGAAAAAGAATGAAGAAATGACGAACTAGAAGAGCATCTTCATGTGAACCACCGGGTAAGAACATTGAAAGATAAGAATGAAGAGACTTCACAAGAATAAAAGGATGCTTGATTAAGAAATCCGAGTCCTTGAAGAAAAAGGGTGGGTGGGCGGAAAAAACAAAGGTAACTTGAGACGGATGAAACAAACAATGTTGAGAAGACTTGAGTCGATCTTGCGGATGTTGAAAAATGAACGGATCCACTTGAAGAGAAACACGCCGGTTGAAAAGGATTGACATGAAGGATTGGAATTCACATTGGAGTATGAGAACACCATTTAGGAAAGGTATGGAATCAACATTTGACATTGAAGCAACTCGAATACCACCACTCAAGAAAACAAAAGATTGACTTGCAAAATAAGCCGAAACAAACATATGATAGAGATTTCGTCTGAAGTTTTCATGGTGGGGCCTACACGGGCTTGATCGTACAACACCATCATGTACAAGGCAGTGCACATGCCATACGAAGCATCCCCGAGTCAGCATAGCCAAGGACTCTTTAAGACACAACGAGACCACTGTAAAATCAACCGTGGATAGGCGGACCACTAGACGTCGAACCCCAATTTCATATAATACATCTGTCGGAAAGATATCCTAAGAGCTACTTGAATTCCCACTTATAAACTCCCGAAACTTTCTGGTTATGCAATCAGGTGTTGGGGATACAGGGGAAGCATAATATCTCACCCAAAACTAGCAAATCCTACATCCATCTGTATCCATCCTTCAACACATAACCAAGAAACCTTCGGAAATCATTTACCTCAACCTTCGAAAAGCATCGGTTATACGAGTTATGGCAATACTCTCAAACTCCCACCCCAGTAGTGGGTGGCGTCGAGGTTATCTCACCAACAACTGCATAAAAGAGATTTTCGATGTCGGCGAAACTCGGGTATTCCAGAACTGCAACGATAAAATTGTGACGACAACACCTCAGAGCTCAACTCCCCGGGACACTGCCACAACCCCTAAATGTCAGGAGGCACAAAAAACAATGTTCTCATCACAAATCCATCGGAACGATTACAAGATACCCGCGTGATCCTAATTTTTTTAGTGAAATTTGAGAAGAGAAGAGACAAAACTCTACGTCATGATGCCTCACCAGAGCGACGAAGGGACTGAGGAGTAAAAAGAATCCTACTCTCCGATATATATATATATATATAATCCTAAATGACTCAAAACATTTTTCAAGACTCAACAACGCCAACGATTCGATCAAGCAGGGGGCTCCTAAGTCAGGGAAGGCTCTGATACCAACTTGTAATGCCCTCGATGCGGCTATATCTCCCACGTGTCGAAGCACGACTTAGAGGCATAACCACATTGAAAGCAATGTCGCAAGTGAGGTAATCTTCACAACAACCCATGTAATAAATAAGGGAAAGAGATACATAGTTGGCTTACAATCGCCACTTCACACAATACATGAATAAAGCATTACATCATCCAGATACAATAAAGGTCCGACTACGGAACCAAAATAAAAGAAGACTACCCCAAATGCTACACAGATCCCCGATCGACCCCAACTGGGCTCCACTATTGATCGACTAGAACGAAACAACACAAAGGACAAGATCTTCATAGAGCTCCTCTTTCAGCTTGGTTGCGTCATCTACACGGTATCCTCGGCACCTGCAAGCTGTTTTTGGAAGTATCTGTGAGTCACGGGGACTCAACAATCTAACACCCTCGCAATCAAGACTATTTAAGCTTATAGGAAGGGCAAAAGGTATGAGGTGGAGCTGCAGCAAGCGACTAGCATATATGGTGGCTAACATACGCAAATGAGAGCGAGAAGAGAAGGCAAAGGCACGTTCGAGAAACTATGATCAAGAAGTGATCCTATAACAACCTACGTCAAACATAACTCCAACACCGTGTTCACTTCCCGGACTCCGCCGAGAATAGACCATCACGGTTACACACGCGGTTGATGTGTTTTATTTAAGTTAGGGTTTAGGTTTTCTACAACCGGACATTAACAAATTCCCATCTGCCCATAACCGCGGGCACGGCTTTCGAAAGTTCAATCCCTGCATGGGTGTCCCAACTTAGCCCATCACAAGCTCTCACGGTCAACGAAGGATATTCCTTCTCCCAAGACAATCCGATCAGACTCGGCATCCCGGTTACAAGACATCCTCAACAATGGTAAAACAAGTCCAACAAGACCGCCCGATGTGCCGACAAATCCCGATAGTAGCTGCACATATCTCGTTCTCAGGGCAACACCGGATGAACACTACGTACAACTAAAACCAACCCTCAAGTTTCCCCGAGGTGGCGCTGCAAGTGGCTCTGTTTTGGACCAACACTCAGAGGAGCACTGGCCCCAGGGGGGTGGTTAAAATAAAGATGACCCTCGGGAGCGCGACTCCCAAGGGAAAAGTAGGTGGTGGTGAGGCAAATGGTAAAACCAAGGTTGGGCCTTGCTGGAGGAGTTTTATTCAAAACGAATTGTCAAGGGGTTCCCATTATAACCCAACCGTGTAAGGAACTCAAAATCCGGGAACATAACACCGATATGACGGAAACTAGGGCGGCAAGAGTGGAACAAAACACCAGGCATAAGGTCGAGCCTTCCACCCTTTACCAAGTATATAGATGCATTAATTAAATAAGAGATATTGTGATATCCCAACAAAATATCCATGTTCCAACAAGGAACAAACTCCAATCTTCACCTGCAACTAACAACGCTATAAGAGGGGCTGAGCAAAGCGGTAACAATATGGAGGGCTGCTCAGTGGTTGGTATCGCAGCATAGGCATAGCAGAAGAGCGAGCATCTAGCAAGCAAAGATAGAAGTGATTTCGAGGGTATGGTCATCTTGCCTGCAAAGTTCTCAGAGTTGCCTTGATCCTTGTAAGCATACTCAACGGGCTCCTCGATCACGTACTCGTCTCCTGGCTCTACCCAAACAAGAACACAAGCAAAGGGAGACACAATCAACCACGTGCAATGCACAAACAACATGATGCAAAACATGTCATGATATGCGGGATGGTATGTAATACATATGCATGATTTGGAAAGGAATGATTGAACCTGGCCTCAACTTGGAAATCCAAGAGTGCCACTGGAAAGGTGAGTTGATTTCGGTCGAAATTGATATAAAGATCACCGGAATCGGATGCATGGTTTGGAAATGACAAGCAAAACAAATATGGCACCGGTCTGCGATTAACAACACGAGACCATCTAAATGCATCAAGAACAACATGCTACAACACTCTAACATAGCAAAAAAATAAATGGCAGGGATCCACTCAAGATGCTTGACAAAAAATGAACACTGAGCTACGGCTAATTCATCCAATAGCAGGTTCAAACAAGCATGGCAAAAGTGCAAATGATAACAGGTTCCAGACTTGGTGAAAATAACAACATGTCAGGAATTTAACATCAGGAAGCAATGTTTAGAGCACGATAACTACATGCTACAGGAACATATCATGGCAAATCAAAGCATGGCATGAAGCTACTCAAAGCATACAACAAAAGTTCCTTACTGACCATAAGCCAAAAGGGATCAAAAAATACAATTGCAACCACGTGAACATAACAATTATCGTTAACAGATTCAGACTTAGAGAAAAACTGGAACATGGCAAAACAAATAACAAGTAGGCATGTTTACGAACTCGATTCAGACTTAGAATATTTCCAAGTCCCTGAAATCAGCAACATTGAGTAAGATACTTTGCATGCTTGTGCTAGTCACCACAAAGATCACAAAAATACATGGCATACACCCCTGTAAAGATGGCATGGCATACATCAAATCACATGTAGAGCTCAGGATCATATCATGCACACATTAAACATGGCAAAAATCACAGAAGTGCATTTGCTGAAACAGATCTGAAACTATCATCACATAGCCCTCTTCCAACAGCATTTCGGGCATCAATATGAGCTCAAATGAAAATGATGCAATGAGATGAAACGGAGTACTTGTCGAGACGAACATTTTGATATGCTACACGCACAAATCGGGGCCATGATGATGAAGTTATGATGCGTCAAAGTATGCAAAAAGTTACTGAGAGAGGGGGAGAATTCAACCCAGATCTAGGGTTCGGGGCACTGTAGCAGCGGCGCGCGAACCGAGGCCGGCGGCAGGCTCGCCGGAGAAGAAGCAGGGCGTCGCCGGAGTTGAGGGGCTCGCCGGATCCGGTCCTCTCCTAGCCAGACCTGGTCCTCTCCTAGCCGGATCCGGTCGGGGGCGGCAAAGGGCGACGAGGGCGGCGTGGAGGCGGCGCACGGCGGGGTTGGCGGTCGCCGGAACGGAGCAGCGAGGTTGCATCGCCGGCGAGGTCGGTGGCGGCGGCCGGCGGCCGGCGAGGTAGGAGATGGGCGGCGCGGTGAGGCAGCGGCCCTTGGGGGAGGCAGCGGCGACCTGGGCCGCGGGGGCCGGCTCCAGGCTCCCCGGGCCGCGCGGTGAGAGGGGACGGCCGAGCCAATGGGAGGAGGACACGTGGCGGCGGCGGGACAAGTCGGACACGTCCGGCGCCGGCGGACGTTGTCCGGCGCGCGGAGGAAGAAGGGGGCTAGGGTTTCGGGGGAGAGATCCGAAATTTCGGGGGTGGACCTATTTATAGAGGTAGAGGGAGCTAGGAAGCTCCAAATGAGGTGCGGTTTTCGGCCACGCGATCGTGATCGAACGGCCTGGGTGATGGGAGAGGTTTAGGTGGGTTTTGGGCCACTTTGGAGGGGGTGTTGGGCTGCAACACACACGAGGCCTTCTCGGCTCCTCGGTTAACCGTTGGAGTATCAAACGAAGTCCAAATGGCACGAAACTTGACAGGTGGTCTACGGTAGTAAACCAAGGCCGCAAGGCAAGTCTCATTCCAATCTGAAAACGTTTAACACCCGCATACGAAAAGAGGTAGAAAAGGACACCGGAAGACATAGGAGCGCCGGATTGCAAAACGGACAACGGGAAAAAAATGCCCGGATGCATGAGACGAACATGTATGCAAATGAAATGCACATGATGACATGATATGCAATGCATGACACGCAAGCAAAGACAAGGCAACAACAGCGAATAACTGGAAGACACCTGGCACATCGGTCTCGGGGCGTTACAAATATATAAATTATGCGTAGAAATTTAAAATGCAGCTTATGGTTACAAGTGTAGATGATAATATAAAGTACCTGAAGAACTATGGAGCCAAACACCATATTGAAATGAGCACAGAGATCATGTATTACACCCAATGTCTCCAGTTTAGGCGCAGAGAGGACGGTTATTTGCAACGGTGAATAACTAGAATCAAGGATCAACCTTTGAAGTGAAGGGGCATCTTGGATGATGAGCTGCCTTCCGTCAATAGAAATTCCAATTCTTACAAGGTTAGGCGAATTTATTTGGAGACAAACGATTCTACCTGTGAAAACAAGAACCAAGCACTCCAGCGCAGGGCAACTGGAGTGGATGATGCTGTGCAATGAGGCCTCCGATATATGAACCCGCACAAGTGAAAGTTTCTTGAGAAATGGGAGCCGAATGTTTAGTACCAGATTGTCTGGTAGGTAGCACTGCACAAAGGTGGCGGTGTGGAGAGAGGACGAAAACCCCGAGATGGACATCGGTGCTGAGGGCACAAGTTCATGGCGTTCGGTATGTGGTATGTGATTTCCAGGGGAATAGTAGAACTCAAGCAGCTGTAGTTCTGTGAATTCAGGGGATTCCAGCCAGGCGTCCACAGTGCAGGGCATGGTATGCTTGCTCAGGTAGCATGACGGGATGCAGAGGCTTTGAACGGAGCCCTGGTGGGAGGAGATGATGGCTCTGGGGATTGAAGAGAGATAGCTGACGACAGTCGAGATTAAGGGGAATGGCGCGCCATAGAGGGCGCCACCGAATTGAGAGGACTTGGGTGCGGCAGCAATCCTTGGTGGGGAGAAGCGAGATGATCTCCCCAAGGATGGCGTCCGGGAGATCGCTGATGCGGTCCACCCGAGATTCTACGGGTTCCTGGGATCCAGTGGGGGCGGGGTTGCCGCTTCTCCCCGCGCTGCCGGGTGCGGGATCTACAACAGGCGTCGCCGCTGGCGGGAGCCTCATCTTCTTGGCGTCGGGGTCAGCCGACTCCATTTTCCTCGAGGGCGTCGCGTCGCGCTCACGGATTTGAGCAGAGTAACGAATGACGAGCCTAGTTGTAGTGCGAGCGAAGAAGAAGGGGAGCTGGGGGTTTTCTGTAGGAGTGAGGAAGAAGGGGAGCTGGGGTTTTTTGTAGGAGTGAGGTGAGGAATTTGGGGGTACGAGTGGAGCGAGCTAACGTGAGGTGGGTGGGAGCGAGGAGGAAGAAGAGCACCCAGGTTTTTGAATTGATTTTACTATTTACTAGTGTGGATGGGCTGTTTTGTCTTGGGAGCCGAAAAACAATTACTACTAGTACAGTGGAGACACTCTACAGCTACCCAGAAAAACAATTACTACTAGTACAGTGGAGACACTCTACCGCTTCTGGCTCCTCCTAGGTCATTGAAACGTCTCCCTCTACTGAATGCCGTTATACTTTTGTTCACCGACATGCGGGTCATGCAGCGCGTGGGCCCAAATGCCATCCACCAAATTAGAAGGCAGTATGCAGGCGGAGAGTCACCCCGGTCGTAGCGCGGCAGTAACGAGCCGTCGTATCACAAAACCCCACCTCCCCGCAGTCTATGTTTGACGGACGAAGCAACCATCATTTCACTCTTCGCTGAATCCCCTTCTCCCTCACCGTCTTCAAGAAAGGCAACACTTGCATCTGCCGCTGTTCTTCTCTCCGAACGAAGGGAAGGTAAGCGGATCCGTGATGTTGGTATATTTTCGTTCAGAGGAAAAAAAGAACTTTTGCAAAGCAGTAACCGATCCTCACTCTCTTTTTTGTTTCATTGTCATTGAGATTGTGTTTTCCTTTCAGTGGACTCCTAGTATTTGTCAGTTTCATGATGGAACAAGGAGAACCAGGCAAAGATCCGCCGATATCGGAGCAGGCGCGGGAGGCTGATCCCCACGAGACAGAGAGCTCCAAGAAGATGGAGGCAACCACCGAGACGACCCCAGATACTGAGATGGTCAACGCCCCGTTTCAGGTTACAACCCCCGTGGCACTGCAGGAGCAGTTTTCCCCCTTCAAGGATGTGTCCCCCCCGCTGAGCTGCCCAAGGTGATTTCCTTCTTTGCCGATCTCGATTGTGGTTTTTCATCTAAGTATGTGGTGATTTTTTTAGAAAAGGAAGTATGTGGTGATTAATAATGCAAAATTTTATTAGCTTCGATGCCATGGTATACGTAGTGGTTTAAATAACTTGTGTTTCTTATACTGAAAAGTAATTCAGAATTTGTTTCTGTTTCAATTAGATCCCTAATGCAGACAAGGATTGTGTGGTTGTACATGTCACTCGCTATGAGGCGGACGACCTGAATATACGCACTCGGAAAACAGAGTTCTTGGGCTGTTGGATCCTGGAAGCCATTTGCGGTTATACCAATGAAGAGTTGTATTCCAGCCTCACTGTTGTCAGGCGTGTTGTCCAGGGTGTACAGAAGCACAAGAAGTTCAAAGCTACTCCTTCGTTTGTGAGGAATACTGTTCTTGTCAAGCTTACGCAGGAAGATGACGTGGCATGCCTCCACAAACAAGTTTATCAGTGGCAAGGCCACGATGTTGTCTTCATGAAGGTTCATAGGATTGAGCTACTGCGAGACGTCCTCGATGATGTTCATGGGAAGGTCCGTCTTGTGTCCATCCCAAATTAGATTGAGGCATGAAATAGTTGCCCCAGCTAGTGTTTAATAGTACTTTGGATTGTGTCTAATTATCCGAACCTTGCCTGTTATCGACCCCTCTGGGGCTAGTACTCTGTTTGAATCCGTCTATGGGAACTGTTGCTACTTTTGTGTGCCCGTGAATCATGTGAGAACCATCGTAATTGTTGCCGAAACATATGCGTCCTCACTAGTTTTTTCATGAATATGGCATGGTAAGACATAAGTTGTCACGGTTTATCATATGAGCAGTGTGTGTTTTGATGAAATAGAGCACTCGTTCGAGAACCGTGCGCTGACGTATACATAAGTACTTGTAAACACTGTTGGTGCTACCCCACTTGTAAGCAGTTGGGCAAAACACGGCACATTGGCTCAGCTCGCTTCAACACTAGGCTATCGACTAGCTAACAATCAACAATCTGATGTCTGACATATAAGCAACTATGTATCTTGTTACAGTGGTTCATGCAGTTAATTGAGGCCACAATGTAATAAATTCCAAACATTCACACGCTAGTCCAGCGCTCATGTGGAACACTCACATTAAACTCGTCTCCATGTCATCTCTTTCCCTACAACTTCCATGTATACATCTTCTATTCCTAAATAGATAGTACAAACCACTAGTAGATTTTTTCCAAAACATGCAACTATGGCAGAAGAACTATATAGTGTGCCAATAACTTTGAAAGATGGTCGCTGGATGAAGCTAACCCGACAGTGCAGAGATAGGCAAATCCGAGCACTACTGGCCGTTGGATATCATCAACATTCCACCAGATCTGCCACATGTACAATTTAGAAGACTCCATGGTTGAACTTAAGCATAATGCACAAACCTCAACACACAAGCACTTCTCCTTTGTTCTAGAATCTTCTGTATCATAATTGATTATTTTTTTCTAAATGAATTGCCATTATTTGTTTTTTACTTTATGATTTACTCCCTCCGTTCCAAAATAGATGACCCAACTTTGCACTAACTTTGTACAAAGTTAGTGCAAAGTTGGGTCATCTATTTTGGAACGGAGGGAGTACAATGCACAACCCCATGAATCTTAACATTTTTATAAAACTTATTGATTTTGAATGAGATGAACTATAAGAACTAAACGAACATCTACATCATGCATATATGACTCAAAGCTTTACATCCTATAGTGTGTATTTATTCATAATTTGGTTTCGAAATCTCATGCATTCAATACATGTGTACCTTACTAGTTTTGAGTAGAGTAGCAAATTTCATGCGGCCCCGGGTATATCAAAATGCAGGGCCCATGCATCATTGCCTTTCGGTCGAACCTACGTCCACAATTTTTTGTACGTACTATATCTCCACTGGTCCCCGAACCCAAAATGTTGCCTCGTTCCCATAAAACCAAGCGGCTCACACATATTTAAGGCGTCGGCTCGAACCTGTTTACTACGATGTGGCCCCGCACGCCGTAGTACTCCTACAAACCCTACCGTCGCACTCATCATCGATTTTCTTCAAGAGGACGAGGGAGAAGCCGATTTGTAGTGGAGGCGCTTTCAAAAAAAGGATCTGTAGTGGAGACCCCTACCCTAGGGTGCCCTAGGTAGCTGCCGCATGCATCATTGTCTTTTCTTTATGCTCTTGCGCCCTAGAGTGAAATGATGGTTGCTTCGTCCGTCCAGCTTAATGCGGGAGAGGTGGGGCTTTGTGATTTGACCCCTCGTCGCTCATTTTCTACTACTGCGGCGCTACGACCGGGGTGCCTCCAATTCCATCCGCTGCTCCGAACTGTAATTTGGTGCATCGCACGTGGAACAAGACGGTGGATGAGCCACATGTCGGCCAAAGGGGTCTTGCTAAGTGTGTCGTCATTTCGTGTGTGGACTGACCCTGCTTGAGTTGCTAAGCCAACACGACAAGAGCAGCCTACCACTTGGTTTTGCTCCTTGGTGAATCCCGACTATATTGATCTAAAAAGATACATGCTGAACTACCCTCTCCGTCTCGGTTTTTTTATTTTTAGGCGTCTCGGTTTATAGGGCCTGCACGTAGTTCTAGGTCATCCATTTGACTAACTAAATATGAGTTACTATGTCACAAAAAGTATATCATTGGATTCTTAAGCGGATGTAGTTGTATTTAAAAGTCGAGGGCGGGGCTTTTCCTGCGCATAGGCGGCGGGGCAGTTCCACCTAGTCGGTTCAACAGAGACGCGAGAAGACGAGGGAGTAGGCTGTTGCAAACGTAGGGCTGTGTGATTTGACAACGAGTTACTGCTGGACAGGTGGGGCCCCGTGATTTGACTTGCCATTATCATTTTAACTGCGGCACTACGACCGGCGTGAGTCTCCCAGATTCCTGACCACCTCCATACAGGTGCCTCTCCCAATGCTCCACCATGTAGTAGAGGCTGGCTCTTGCATGAGAGACCACTTCTCCACTTTTTCCTTGCCTCTCTTTCCTCCACATATGCAAAAATGCCATGTAAAGCGCACTATTGTACTTACTTTTACTTGCTCCTACAGGTGCTTAAGCTTGCCACATAGTCATAAAGTCTGATGTGGCAAGTTAATCAAGAAGAGAGAGACTAGTTTGGTGAGCCAAGGAAGAAATGGTGCTAAGCGCGTGTACCTAGGTGAAAAGACAATTTTGAGTCTATAGCTAATTAAATGAAGCAAACTTAGCAACACCATTTCATTGGAAGAGGTCACTCCTTGGCAAATGCAATAAATACATGCGCTTAGCACCGTTTCTTCCTTGAGTACGAAGAAAGAGATATAGAGGAGTAAAAAAATACACTTATAGCCAACCTTGTTGTAGTATGAGTGACTAAGTGATGACTATGCATGACATGGCAACATCAGATAGCCTAACGCACCGTGTTAAATCTCCAAGGGCGTGTCCGCGCGAGCCACGCGACGGTCATGGTAGGCGCGACCATGATACAGGCTGCTGGCAGCCCTTGGATCTGAGATCAAACGGTCGCATGCTAAGTTGCTGAAAATTTGCAGAATAACCCTCCAGGATAGGATATTCACCCATAGGTCTAGAATCACGCCATGCAACCGTTCGATCTCAGATCCAAGGGCTCTCGGAAGCCCGTATAATGGGAGAATGGAAAGCCACTACCCTGCCGTTCGCACACTGGCAGTTCGCTCCTACTCGTCCCCGCACGTCCTTCAATACTACAACGGTTCACTCCTAGTCGTCCCGTCCATTCACATTACGGTAGTTCCACTAATCTTAACCCTCCTCCCAAATCCATGGTGTCCCAAATCTCCACGATCGGCGGTGAGTACAAGGTTAGAACCATCATCGGTGATGAGTTCGACGTCATCTACACCCGTTCTTCCGCGACGGTGAAAGGATGCCTTTCTCGCTTCAGCCGCATGTTCGAAAACTCAGATGATGAGTGGGTCGCTGGGCTAGATGTTGAGTACACCACAGTCCTGGGATGAGAGATGGATCTAAAGGACGAAGAGAGGAAGAAGCCCGCTGATGAAGCTATGTACCTAGGGTAGGGTCATGGACCTGTCCAGCATACCCTCCCCGAGGACATCTTTACAAAGAATCAGAAGCAGTCGAAGAGAAAATATCATCCACTCGACCATGAAGATGTGCTCACTCGACTTCCTTGAAGATACTCAACCACCTTGAAGACACTCGACCACCAGAAGACGAGAAGCCCTCCACTCTGCAACGGTCGCGACTTAAACCATAGCATTATGGGCATTTATAACACTTTATTATAGACGTTACCAGTAACGCCCCACCTTTATGAACATTGAACCCTGTGTAACGGAGGGGGGCTGGGGTCCTGGCGCACTCTATATAAGCCACCCCCCTCCTCTGGGACAGGGGTTCACACTTTTGTAAACACACACACATGTATAATCCAGTCGACCGCCTCAGGGCACCGAGACGTAGGGCTGTTACTTCCTCCGAGAAGGGCCTGAACTCGTAAAACTCGTGTGTACAACTACTCCATAGCTAGGATCTTGCCTCCTCATACCTACCCCCATTCTACTATCAGTCTTAGATCCACGACAGTTGGCGCCCACCGTGGGGCAGGTGTCTTAGCGACTTATTGAAGAAGTTACAATTTTTCCGATCCCCATCATCATGGTTCCAGGCGGAGGTTTGGCTGAGGGCCGCGAGATCCATCTCGGCGCGCTCGTATTTGTCGCCGACGACTCCGCTTGGCTTCAGGAGGCACCACTCGATGTCGATGCGCTCCCCGCCCGCGGGGCGACGCACTTTCACGCGTGCGTCCGCGGCGTCCTCCTGCGGCAACCGTCGACCCAGTACCAGTCAACTCCTATGGCTTTCCCCTCCCTGCGACCCGCCGGAACAAGCGCACCGGCCGGTCGAGGGTTCAACGATGGGTGAAGCATGCGGTGGCCCGCCAGTCGGCCACCCCTCAAGTCGCGGCGCTCGAGCCCAACGAGTCTCTCTACGGCCTGTTCGATCTGTCAACTGGCTCTGTAGAGACTGCATCCGAGTGCGGCAGTAATGACTCGGCAGCGGAAGTCCTGATGGTCAATGGACCACGCGGTCCTCCTGGCTTCGATCGTGAAGACGGAGGTGACGGGAACGGCGATCCGTCGCGCGTTCACGAGGAGTACCGCCCCGAGCCTCTCTCCTCGCAGCAGAGAGAAGAACTTCGTCGCCGAAATATGGATCCCTTGCATACTCCTATAGTTGGAGAAACGCCCGAGGCCCAGGCCTTGGAACAGGCTCGCTTGGCCAATCTGGCTGAGCGCACTCGGCTGGAGAACCTACAGCGCGCACTCGGTGATCGTGCTCGTCAACATGCTCCTGAGTCCAGCCGACACCAACTTTTTCCACCTCCGGCTCAGGTATACCGAACACCGATCCAAAACCTAGCAGCTGCGGCCCGGATAGCAGAGTCGATTCAACCTTCCCAGTCAGAAGTTGGCCGAGGTCTGGCGCAGATTAGGGCCTTGCTCCGGGCAGCAGGAGAGCAGAATACGGCCGTGTTTCAGTCACGGGATAGGATCCATAGCAGATCTGTGGTCGCAGATACAGTCCAGTCGGCCCATAGCCCGAGATCTCCCCCGAGGCGTGAGGGACGTGGAGAGCGGCATGATCTGTACAGAAACCAGGAGCAGTATGATCGTCGAGCCAATCGCGATGGTCGCCGTCGAGTGCCCACGCCTCCTCCAAGGAGTGGGTCGTACGTGTCGCGGCCACATGAAGACAGGCACCCTAACAGCGTCGGAAGAGGTATTCCAGTCGACCCCAGGGAGCCAGGCTTTGATGCGAGATCTATTCTCATACAAGGCTTGGTCGACAGAAACAGAGCTCACCGAGATGGCCATGACAGAGGCCCGCAAACCAGCAACAGGGTGCATGTCTCTGACCCAGAGTGCTTCAGCAGAGCTATCAGAGCTGCAGTGATTCCCCCCAACTTCAGGTTGGCGACTGGAGTCAGTAAGTTCACCGAAGAGTCCAAGCCTGACACCTGGCTCAAAGACTACCGAGTGGCTGTCCAGATTGGTGGCGGCAATGATGAGGTGGCCATGAAACACCTTCCTCTGATGTTGGAGGGCTCGGCTAGGGCGTGGCTGAATCAGTTGGCGCCTGGCAGCATCTATAATTGGGAAGATCTCGCCCGAGTGTTTGTCAGAACGTTTGAGGGTACTTGCAAGCGGCCGACAGGTTTGACAGAATTACAGTGTTGCGTCCAGAAACCGAATGAAAATTTGAGAGATTATATCCAAAGGTGGATCACCCTGCACCACAAGGTGGAAGATGTGTCTGATCATCAGGCACTTTGTGCTTTCAAGGAAGGCGTCAGGTACCGAGAGTTGAATCTGAAATTCGGTCGGACAGGAAACATGAATTTGACTCGGATGATGGAAATCGCCACCAAGTATGCCAATGGTGAAGAGGAGAAGCGACTGCGGAGCGGCACGCACAAAGCAGTCGCCCACGAAGCCGGAGGAGGAAACTCCAGTCGGAAACAAAAACGCAAGGCAGAACCAGCTGCTCCGGGTGAGGCCTTGGCCGTGGTTCAAGGAAAGTTCAAGGGGAAGCCCAAAGGGCCATGGAACCCCAAGAAAGTAAAAGATCAAGATGGAAATGACGTGTTGGATCTGTCGTGCCATATCCACACCAAAAAAGACGAAGAAGGTAATTTCATTTACCCGAAGCATACCACTCGACAGTGTCGGCTCCTGATCCAGCAGTTCCGAGAGAAACAGTCCAAGGAAAAGGAGAAGGAGGCAGACAAGGCTGAGAGTGAAGGGGAAGATGATGATGGTTATCCTCACATGAATTCCACTCTGATGATTTTTGTTGATGTTGAAAACAAGAGTCGATTGAAAGTCATCAACAGAGAAGTGAACATGGTCGCTCCGGCGACACCCAATTACTTGAAATGGTCGCAGACTGCCATTACGTTCGACTAGTCTGATCACCCAGCGCACATCGCCACCCCTGGGAGGCAAGCGCTGGTGGTCGACCCGGTGGTCGAAGGCACTCGACTGACAAAGGTCCTGATGGACGGTGGCAGTGGCCTGAACATTCTGTACGCAGAAACATTGAAAGGAATGGGCATTCCGATGTCCAGACTCAGTGAAAGCCACATGAGTTTCCATGGGGTCATCCCAGGCAAGAAGGCTGCGTCCGTCGGTCAGATTGCACTCGACGTGGTTTTCGGTGATGCCAAAAATTACCGCAAAGAAAAGTTGACGTTTGAAGTCGTGGATTTTCAGAGTGTGTATCATGCAATTCTGGGCAGGCCAGCTTATGCACGATTCATGGCTCGACCTTGTTACGTGTACCTCAAACTGAAGATTCCTGGTCCCAGAGGAGTGATCACTATCTCTAGTAATCGGAAAAAGGCAGAAGAAAGTTTCCAGAAGGGCTCAAAGATCGCCGATGCCCAGATGGCCGTGGAAGAATTGCAAGAATACCAGAAAAATGCAGACCCAAGTGACTTGTTGCGAGCCAAGAAGCCAGCCACGGATTCAGCATTCCAGTCGTCTGGCGTGACGAAGTCTGTTCACATTCACCCGACGGACCCCAATGCAGCTCCGACCCACATTTCGACCACACTCGACTCCAAATAGGAAGAAGCGCTCATCCAGTTCCTCCGTGAGAACTGGGACATCTTTGCATGGAAGCCTTCTGACATGCCAGGTGTTCCCAGGGGACTGGCTGAGCATCGTTTGCGAGTCGACCCGAAAGTGAAACCAGTCAAAGAGCATCGTCGACGGTCCGCTGTCCAGAAAAGGAAAGCAATCGGCGAAGAGGTGGCTTGGCTTTTGGCAGCTGAGTTTATTCGAGAGATTTACCACTCCGAGTGGTTAGCCAATGTTTTCATGGTCCCAAAGAAAGATGACTCACTCCGCATGTGCATCGATTTCAAGCATATCAATCGGTCATGCCCGAAAGATCACTTCCCTCTCCCTCGCATCGATCAGATAGTCGACTCGACTGCTGGGTGCGAGCGTTTGTCCTTTTTGGATGCCTACTCCGGGTACCACCAGATCCGTCTGTACGGCCCCGATGAGATAAAGACAACTTTTATCACCCCGTTCGGGTGCTTCTGTTATGTCACAATGCCATTCGGCTTGAAGAACGCCGGAGCCACATTTATGCGAATGATTCAAAAGTGCCTGCTCACTCAGATCAGTCGGAATGTGGAAGCATACATGGATGACATTGTGGTCAAGTCACATAAAGGTTCTAACCTGATGACCGACCTTGCCGAAACCTTTGCCAACCTCAGAAGGTATGATATCAAGCTCAATCCATCAAAGTGCACGTTTGGAGTTCCAGGCGGAAAGTTACTCAGTTTTCTTGTTTCCGAACAAGGAATCGATGCTAACCCAGAGAAAGTAGGCGCTATACTTCAGATGAAACGCCCTGTGCGTGTGCACGATGTCCAGAAGCTTACTGGTTGCTTGGCCGCCCTAAGTCGATTCATTTCTCGCCTCGGTGAAAAGGCCCTGCCTCTTTACCGACTGATGAAGAAATCAGATGCATTCAAGTGGACTCCAGAAGCTGATACATCATTTGTAGAGCTAAAAGCCCTGCTTTCCACCCAGCCGGTGCTTGCTGCTCCAATCAGCAAAGAGCCTCTTTTTCTTTATATAGCAGCCACTGGACAAGTCGTCAGTATAGTACTTACGGTCGAGCGGGAAGAAGAAGGAAAAGCATACAAAGTTCAACGCCCAGTTTATTATATTTCTGAAGTCCTGACCCCGTCAAAGCAGAGATATCCTCACTATCAGAAGCTTGTCTATGGAATTTACATGACCACGAAGAAGGTTGCACACTACTTCTCAGATCACTCTGTTAGAGTCTTCAGTGACGCTCCATTGTCAGAGATTCTGCACAACAGGGATGCAACTAGTCGAGTGGCAAAATGGGCGATTGAACTCCTTCCCTTGGATATCAAGTTTGAGGCAAAGAAAGCTATCAAGTCCCAAGCAATAGCAGATTTCCTCGCCGAGTGGATCGAACAGCAACTGCCGACTCAAGTTCACTCGGAGCACTGGACCATGTTCTTTGACGGATCCAAGATGTTGAACGGTTCCGGTGCTGGAGTAGTTCTGGTATCCCCCCGAGGAGACAAGCTCAGATATGTCCTCCAGATTCACTTTGATTCCTCCAACAATGAAGCAGAGTATGAAGCACTCCTGTATGGGTTGCGCATGGCCATCTCACTCGGCGTCCGTCGCCTGATGGTCTATGGCGACTCAAATTTGGTAGTTAATCAAGTGATGAAGGAGTGGGACGTCAGAAGCCCAGCCATGACTGGTTACTACAACGCGGTGATAAAGCTTGAGAAGAAGTTCGAGGGGTTAGAACTCCACCACATCCCCCGATTGAAAAATCAAGCAGCCGATGAATTGGCAAAGATAGGTTCCAAGAGAGAGGCCATTCCCAGCAAAATGTTCTTGGAGCATATTCACACACCGATAGTTCAGGAAGACCCTTTCATTGAAGAGCCCTCACAACCCAAGAGCGCCACGGATCTGACTGAAGTCGAGGTCCCAGCTGTGGTCGACCTAATCATGGAGGTTCTGGCCATTACTCCCGACTGGACGGTGCCCTACATTGCGTACATCCTCAGGAAAGAGCTCCCAGAGGATGAAGAAGAAGCTCGACAGATCGTCCGCCGCTCTAAAGCTTTTACTGTGATAAGAGGGCAGCTGTTCAGGGAAAGTGTGACTGGAGTCGGTCAAAAGTGCATAACACCAGAAGAAGGTCGAATGACCCTCAATGACATCCACTCGGGGACCTGTGGTCACCATGCGTCCTCTCGGGCCATCGTGGCTAAAGCATACCGAGCTGGATTCTATTGGCCACGAGAAAATAAGATGGCGAAAGATATAGTCGACAGATGTGAAGGCTGTCAATTTTACTCTGATATGTCTCACAAGCCAGCGTCAGCCCTGAAGACCACCCCCCTCGTCTGGCCCTTCCCTGTTTGGGGACTGGATATGGTTGGACCGCTGAGGACCGGCAGAAGCGGCTTCACTCACGTGCTCGTTGCAGTCGACAAGTTTACCAAATGGATCGAAGCCAAACCCATCAAGAACCTTGACGCTAGCACCGCTGTCAGTTTTATCAGAGAATTGACGTTCTGATATGGAGTCCCACACAGCATCATAACGGACAACGGATCGAACTTCGATTCCGATGAGTTCAGAATTTTCTGCGCCTCTTAGGGCACTCGAGTCGACTATGCTTCTGTTGCTCACCCGTAGTCGAACGGACAAGCAGAAAGAGCCAATGGCCTAATTCTCAAAGGACTGAAGCCCCGACTGATGTGTGATCTCAAACACGCAGCAGGTGCTTGGGTTGATGAACTTCCGTCAGTTCTGTGGGGTTTAAGGACAACTCCTAATCGGTCGACTGGAAGAACTCCTTTCTTCTTAGTCTATGGAGCCGAAGCTGTTCTGCCAAGTGACTTGCTCCACAACGCACCCCGAGTTGAACTCTTCTCCGAAGCAGAGCAGGCCCGGCAAGATTCAGTCGATCTCTTAGAGGAGGAAAGAGAGATGGCCTTGATCCACTCGACCATTTATCAGCAATATTTGCGTCGATTCCATGCCAGGAATGTGAGGGGTCGGGCCTTTCAAGAAGGAGACTTGGTTCTTCGAGTGGATCAGCAGAAATCACACAAGCTCGCTCCAACTTGGGAAGGCCCCTTCATCGTCACCAAAGTTCTCCACAACGGAGCATACCATCTTTACAGTATCGAGCATCAGAAAGACGAACCACGGGCTTGGAACACGGAGCTGCTCTGCCCCTTTTATACTTAAACACTCGTTTGAATAAAATGTAATAAGCAACACCTTTTGTAATTCGTTTATCAAAGACAAGAGCTTACGGTTCTCTCATTCGATTGTGTTGTTCTTATTTACTCCTGATATCCCCCAGTAGGTGGGCTTAGTCGCGAATCCGTTCCGCCTAAGTTCGAAAAAATCCTCCCGAGTGAAGAGCAATCCTTCCACTCGGGGGCTTAGCTGCAGTCGAGCACTCGCCTAAGTTCTCTCACTAAGAGGCTTAACGGCAGTCCAGCACTCGCCTAAGTTTGGAAAAATCCTACCGAGTGGAGAGCAATCCTCCCACTCGGGGGCTTAGCTGCAGTCGAGCACTCGCCTAAGTTCTCTCACTAAGAGGCTTAACGGTAGTCGAGCACTCGCCTAGGTTTGAAAAAATCCTACCGAGTGGAGAGCAGTCCTCCCACTCGGGGGGGTTAGCTGCAGTCGAGCACTCGCCTAAGTTATCTCACTAAGAGGCTTAACGGCAGTCCAGCACTCGCCTAAGTTTGAAAAAATCCTACCGAGTGAAGAGCACTCCTTCCACTCGGGGGCTTAGCTGCAGTCGAGCACTCGCCTAAGTTCTCTCACTAAGAGGCTTAACGGCAGTCCAGCACTCGCCTAAGTTTGAAAAAATCCTACCGAGTGGAGAGCAGTCCTCCCACTCGGGGGCTTAGCTGCAGTCGAGCACTCACCTAAGTTCTCTCAATAAGAGGCTTAACGGCAGTCCAGCACTCGCCTAAGTTTGGAAAAATCCTACCGAGTGAAGAGCAATCCTTCCACTCGAGGGCTTAGCTGCAGTCGAGCACTCGTCTAAGTTCCCCCACTAAGAGGCTTAACGGCAGTCCAGCACTCGCCTAAGTTTGAAAAAATCCCACCGAGGGGAGAGTAGTCCTCCCACTCGGGGGCTTAGCTGCAGTCGAGCACTCGCCTAAGTTCTCTCACTAAGAGGCTTAACGGCAGTCCAGCACTCGCCTAAGTTTGAAAAAATCCTACCGAGTGGAGAGCAGTCCGCCCACTCGGGGGCTTAGCTACAGTCGAGCACTCGCCTATGTTCTCTCACTAAGAGGCTTAACGGCAGTCCAACACTCGCCTAAGTTTGGAAAAATCCTATTGAGTGGAGAGCAATCCTCCCACTCGGGGGCTTAGTTGTAGTCCAGTACTCGCCTAAGTTTGAGACCCATCCCTATCCGCAAGGACGACGAGGTGCAGGTCGACTGCAACCTTCTTCTTCGGAGTTGCGGCACTAATACAACGTCTGCTCCATCCCTATCCACAAGGACGAAGAGGTGCAGGTCGACTACCACCTTCTCCTTCGGAGTTGCGGCACTAATACAATGTCCGCTCCATCCCTATCCGCAAGGACGAAGAGGTGCAACAAGCAAAGTCCATCCGAAGGCAAACACAAGCACATTCGGAGATAAACCAAATTCAGATAAATACTAAAAGGTTCCAAGCAGCGAATCAAAAGTACTCGGGCACCAAGCCCAAAGGAGTTTAACGGTTACAGAAACCACTCGGCATTCCAAGGCAAATTTGAAGCGTATCCAAGTTTCATAAGATTGTTCACTCAGCCGGAGGAGGACTGGCAGGCTCCACGAATGAGTCCAGATTGATCCCATCAGCGATCCGAGTGGCGGCAGCAATGAAAGTCTCCATGAAGGACTGGAAGTCGTGCTTTTTGGTGTTAGCGACTTTGATCGCAGCCAGCTTGTCTTCACGAACCTCCTTGCAATGGACTCGCACCAGGGACAGCGCCACGTCAGCACCACACCGGGCGGAGGATTTCTTCCATTCTTGCACTCGGTCAGGGATCTCGTTCAGTCGAGTCATCAGAGATTCCAGATCATTCTGAAGCGTCGCCTCCGGCCAAAGCGTCGAGTCGATTCGAGAGACAACCTCCTCCTTCAGGCGTGTGAGGTAGCTTGTGGTGCTGGCGATACGGGACTCCAGTCGGAGCACGTTCATCGCAGACCGGGGAAGCGATAGGGTCCAGACCCGTCTCGACCCTCCCAGTTTCTTCGTCAAAGTCTTGACAAAGTTCTGCAGCCAAAAGTCGGTTCAATCAACCGAGCAAAATCCGATGGCAAACATCAACACAGTCGGATTAAAAGAAATACCTCCCAGCACGAGATAAAGCTTCTTGGCGAGGGTCCTCAGATAAGCTTCTGTGTCGTTCCTCTTGTGGATCGCAGACTCCAACTTTTCGTTCAGGGCGACCTTATCCTTCTTCAGGCTGGTCACTTCGCGGTTAGCTTCATTAAGACAAGATGTCAGTCTAGTCACCTCTCCTTCAAGCGTTCCGATTGAAGCAAGCTTGTTCTCTGCGAGAGCGGTTTTGTCTTGGGCTGCTTTTTGCGCGACGGTGAGGTCCGAGTCCTTCTTGTACAGAGCCAACTTCATTTTCTCTGCAAAAGAAATAATAGAATCAAAAAAGAGATCAAAGAGATATATTGAAATTCAGTCGGCAATCAGTTACCTTCCATACCAGCGGCCTCGTCTTGAGCTTTTTCAAGTCTAAGTTGCCTTTTGCTGAGCCAATTCCAAGTCTAAGTTGAGTTGCCTCTGCTTCTCTTCGAGTTCGGAAAACTTGGAGATAAGAGTACAAGACTTCTGCAGGAGGCAAGAGACAGGTCAATCGATAGGTTCGAAAGCGGTTCATTTCCGAATGAATAAAACCTAAAGAAGTGGACAAAAAGCTGTTCAGACCCCAGTCGACTGCCAGTAGTCGACCGCGGTCTCGGGGACTACACCCAGTGGGTGCACTTGGCGTGCCCCCACCGGTTCTGATCCCACTCGCCCGGCCCGCCGGAGTCGAGTGCAAGGAGTAAAAAAAAGAGAGAGAAAGAACAATTGCACCGTCAAGAAAAGAAGAACTCAGACCACAGTCGACTGCCAGCAGTCGACCGCGATCTCGGGGACTACACCCAGTGGGTGCACTTGGCGTGCCCCCACCGGTTCTGATCCCACTCGCCCAGACCGAGTGGAAGAGCAAAACTACCAAAAACGACAGCAACACCCAGTGGGTGCTCTAATTCAACACGAACAACAGGAGATTGTGCAAAAGAAGATTTTTCGAGAACAAAAACAGTCGGAAAGTCTACTCACCTCGACATTGACCCGAAGAGCGGCACTAGCGTCGTAGGTAGCCTGACTGCTCTCATGCACTATCTTCACCCGCTCCATCATCATATCAACCTGTCGGATGGCTTCCGCAGCCACTTCCGACTGGTTGTCTGGGACGGGGTAGCTGGTGAAAAAATGTGCAGACGACCCAGGTGCAGCTGCTTGAGGCTCCATGGTGTGGAGTTGGATAGTTGAAGGAACCACAGGCGCGGTCGACCGCGTGGGGTGCCCACTCGGCAAGGGTGCAGCGAACGTCACAGCGGCCCTGCCCGCATCTTCAGCTTGGCAGACGGGAGGCGTTGCAGTTGGTTCCGGCCGAGCCACCCTACCAGCTATTACCTTCTTGCTCTTCCTAGGCTTAGGAGCCACATCTTCGTCATCGTCCGGAAGGTCAATGATGTTGGGTGGAGCTGCAAGACAGAACATTCGACCCCAAGTGAACCACTCGACCCTAAAAGGATCAAGAATCGAAATCGCAAGAGTTCATACCTGGGTTAGAGGTCACCGCATCCTCCATTTCCTCGTCCTGGTACTGGTATGAAGAGGTCCCTAACGTAGCAGCACTGCAAAGGCCCGCATTCAATCGGTTACACCCAGTTAATTGAATCCACATAAAGGACAAGTCAGATGGTTACCCGGAGATAGTAGGAACGGTCACTTTGATCCGAGGCAAAGCTTTGGGCGGTTTGGAAGAGATGGCTTTCGGCACTTTCGGCGCTGAAGCGGCACGACCTTGGATTGATTTGTAGGCTTCTCAGTCGGCGTCGGGGAAGACGTCCCGGGGCGCTTCAAGGATTGCCCGATCGGCGCAGCCACCAAGTCCGGAGCGCGTGCCGGGTCATGAGTGTGCTTGGACCTCCTCTCCCTGTGAGGAGGCGAGTCGACTTCTTCCTCATCGGTCGATTGATCGCTCTCCTCGTCCTCCTCGGCTTCCGACTACTCCTCGCCGCTCTCGCCCCCGCTCCCTTCTTCTTCAGCGCCGGGGTCCTGCACTCCGTTGGGCATCGAGTACATTTCAATGAGGGCCTGAAAGGATAACAATCAAAAGACATTCAGTCGACCACAAACGGGACATGATGTGGTGAATGGAAAGATACTTGATAAAACAGAAATATACCTGCTCCGGCTGGGGCGAGTTGTCGAATGGAATCACCCTCCTGGATCCCTGAGGGCTGTCTTTGTTGCCAGTGATTCCCCTCAACCAGTTCTCCAAGATATCCTCGCTGACCTCCTCCGGGTGGATCCGAGTGGTATCTTCGAGCCCAGAGTACATCCACATTGGATGATCGCGCGCCTGAAGAGGTTGGATGCGTCGACCGAGAAAGACCTCCAGCAGATCCATCCCGGTCACTCCGTCGCGGACAAGCTGGACGACCCGTTCGACCAGCTCCTTGACCCGCGCCTTCTCTTCTGGAACTACCTTCAGGGGAGCAGGCTTCTCCACTCGAGCCAAGGAGAAAGGAGGAAGTCCAGTCGACTGGCCAGGGGTTGGCTGATCCTTGCAGTAAAACCAAGTCGACTGCCAGCCCCGGACCGAGTCAGGAAGGATCATCGCTGGGAAAGTACTCTTGCTCCTCATCTGGATCCCCAGACCACCGCACATCTGGATCACCCGCATCCTCTCGTCACTCGACTTGGCCTTTTTGACCGACTAGGAATGGCAAGTGAAGATGCGTTTGAAAAGCCCCCAGTGCGGTCGGCAGCCCAAGAAGTTTTCGCACATGGACACGAAAGCGGCCAGATAGACTATGGTGTTCGGAGTGAAATGGTGGAGCTGAGCCCCAAAGAAGTTTAAAAAACCCCGGAAGAAAGGGTGGGGAGGCAGCGAGAATCCGCGATCTACGTGGGTTGCTAGGAGGACACACTCACCCTCTCTAGGTTGCGGCTCAGTTTCGTCCCCCGAGAGCCGAGACGACTTGTGGGGGATCAATCCCCCCTCCACCAGGTCATCGAGGTCGTCCTGCGTGATTGCCGAGCGGATCCAGTCGCCCTGGATCCATCCCGCCGGCAGGCCGAACCTCGACGAGGATCCGCCCCGGCTGGTCCGCTTGCCCTTCGCCTTCGCGGTCGCCTTCTTCACGCGTTCCAGTGCTGCCGTCTTATCCTTCCCGATGGTGGCAGATCGAGCTCGAGCGGAGGTCCAATGACGAGGCGGAAGTGAGAGTGGTGGAGAGATCAGGATAAAGAGAAGAGAGAATGGTGGCGTGCGGAGCAGAGGCCTGGCCCGAGACCTTTTATAAGACCTTCCGCTGAGTGGCTGACTAGTGGACCCAAGCGATCTAAACAAATCCCGCAACAGTCGCGCGCGCAGTACGTGGCGAAAAAGGTGGCACGGGGATCGAGGAGACTTAGCTAATCCGTCCCGATGACCTCGTTTCCTCCCGTCTGGCACGCTTCCCAAAATTCGAATCCCGCGAGATCCGCGAAGAGCGGAACAACCTGTTAGACTGAAGACAAACACCCTCTACATCATCATTCGGAATTCAACCATGAAAGTTCACTCGACAACAACCAAGAATGGACCAAGGCGACTGAGAAAGTCGACGTCGTCTCCTCAACTCATTGTTTCAGGACAAGGCATATTCATAGCACAAAGAGTGGGTCGGAAGTGTTCTCAACCCCTTCCTTATTCGAACCCTGATGCATTCGAGGGCTAATGATGAAGCTATGTACCCAGGGTAGGGTCATGGACCTGTCCAGCATACCCTCCCCGAGGACATCTTTACAAAGATTCAGAAGCAGTCGAAGAGAAAATATCATCCACTCGACCATGAAGATGTGCTCACTCGACTTCCTTGAAGACACTCGACCACCTTGAAGACTCTCGACCACCAGAAGACGAGGAGCCCTCCACTCTGCAACGGTCGCGACTTAAACCATAGCATTATGGGCATTTATAACAATTTATTATAAACGTTACCAGTAATGCCCCACCTTTATGAACATTGAACCCTGTGTAACGGAGGGGAGCTGGGGTCCTCACGCACTCTATATAAGCCACCCCCCTCCTCTGGGACAGGGGTTCGCACTTTTGTAAACACACACACACACGTATAATCCAGTCGACCGCCTCAGGGCACCGAGACGTAGGGCTGTTACTTCCTCCGAGAAGGGCCTGAACTCGTAAAACTCGTGTGTACAACTACTCCATAGCCAGGATCTTGCCTCCTCATACCTACCCCCCATTCTACTGTCAGTCTTAGATCCACGACACCCACCGTGATCCAGGTTTGCATACATAATGTTTTCTTGGTCTACCACATATGCCATGCCGACGTTGAGTGCCAGGATTTTAAGAACTTCCTCAAGGAAAAAACAGTGAAATTTGTTACTGTAGACTTTGGTAACGACAAAAAAGTCCTGCGTCGGATAGTCCTTGTTGTAGGCAACACCTTCGACCTCCAGAAGAATCGGCTGGTGTCCTCTCGTCAGCCTTCAATGCTGACCCTGACAGGAACCATGGTTCATCCTTCGTACCGTAAACTGGAGCAACCTCATTACACGTTTCATCGTCATGCATGGCAGTGGAATGTACTAGATATAGACCACATCCACTACGTTGCAATGGATGGCTACCTTTGCTTCAATATCTACAAGGGTTGGATGAAGAGCAACAACCAAGTGTGTGGTTCAAGCAAAGAAGTATCGGCCAAGAGGAAGAGGGACAAGGACGAAGTCGAGGACGTGGACGAGGACTCCGAGTAAGGTGGCAGTGTCGTTGCTCATGGTGGTTCTAATGTAGTGTCTACCAGAATAGTTGCAAAGTTTAATTTCAGGTGTGGTTAATTTAATTTGAGGGGTGTGTTGTGCTGAGCCCCCAGCAGAACTATGTTATGTTTCTTCTCGTTACTTTAACTCTTCAGTACGTACAAACTAGTATTTCTTACATTTCATCTTTTATTTGGTATAGTACTACCACTCGTTTCTTCACATTATATACGTACAATATATATGGCCAACATCATATAGCCAGTAGTTTAGTTGTCAAAGAATTTCAGGGTGCTTAGTTTTGTCAAAGAATTCCAGGATGCTTAGAGGGTGCTTGGATCCAAGGGACTTATTTTAGTCTGACTAAAAATAGTCTCTTTAAGAGGCTAAAGTTCCAAGCACCCCTGACTAAAGAGGGGCTAAAACTAGTCTTGAGACTAAATTTTTTTAGTCAGGGGTACCCCTACTAAAATGTGGATTAGTCCTCTCTCTACTCATTTAACTCCTCTCCTTTAACACAGGCGAGTTCTGGATTGGAGGGTTTGGAGGATAATAAATGCTCATTAACTTGGTTTTAACCTTTTTAGTATTTGGATTCAAGCATGGGTGAGGCTAGCATGTTTTAGTCCCACTACTTTTAGTCATGGGACTAAAACGTATCCAAGCACCCTCTTAGTTTTATTTGAGGGGTGGGTTGTGTTGGACACCATTATTGTGACTAGCCTTTTTAATAGTACTATATGCATAATTTAGCGACAAGCGCTCTCTATATGTACCACCTTTTTTTATTTCAATTTTTGCTCCATGGCGCAATCCATCGATAGTACTACTGTACAAAAGTATACATTTTTTAAAAGGCTAGAGTACTGTTCATCACATATATAGCCAGTTAAATTCTCAACCTAGAACGACGTGCATGCCATGTAGTAAACTGATACAGAGGAAGTATAGTAAAAATGAGGTGATTTTACGGAGCGATCGGCGGGGGAGCATGGCCTGTCATGCGGTCCCACGTGTCATGATGTACCAAGGCGATGCACGTGTCCCTCTTCAGGCAGAAGCAATACTAGTACGTGGTTTGAGATGATGGTGAACCGAAGTGTGAAATAATGGTTGCTTCGTCCGTCTGGGAAAGTGCGGCATTGTGATTTGACGTCTCATTGCTCATTACTACTACTGGGCCGGTACGAGTGGGGTGCGTCCCCCCTGCTGTTTTGCACTGTTATTTGGTGCTTGACACGTCAACCCGGTTGCTATATGTCCCACATGTCGGTGACAGGAAGTACAGAATTCATGAAAGGGAGCGTCGACGGAGGAGTATACTACAGAATTCATGAAAGGGAGCGACTTAGTTTTGGAAAAATCCATTTTTACGGAGTACATACCCACTAGGGTTTATAGGGTTCATCTAAAAAACATTCGTTTTTCCATTTGATAAGTCTCAATTCTACTATACTAGTAGTAGTACCATTACATGTTGTATTTTGAGGTGCGTTAGATCACCCGACGCAAGCAGGGTCAAGAGGAAACTAACCAATGCATGTACAAGTTCATGGAAATTTAGTGGTCATTCATGCATTCGTTCTAATTAATGCCTCGGTAAACATAACTTCTTGAGAAAAACGAGCGTACTAATTACTTGTGCAAAATATGAAATTAATTCGACCACTCACCGTCTACCTTGGTTGGAGATATTTTGAAATTGAGCCATAAACTGGAAAGGAGGGAGTAGTAACTTTTGTCTCGATTACTATTTGTGGCCTTGTATAGATGCAAAATGTATTTTTTAATAGTGGCCTTGTATAAGTAAATGGAGGGAGTACTAACCAAAGTACGTAGTAGGGACGAGGAGTAAATGGAGGGAGTAGTAAAATTTTCTCCTTGTGCTGCGAGCCACCGAGCACGTGGGCAAGGGAGCGGGCGTAAGGCATAGTAAGCAAGCTTCACCTCATCCTGCGAGCCACCGCACCCGTGGGCGGGGGAGACGGCGTACTAAGCAAACTTCTCCTCATTCTGCGAGTTGAGGGGACACATCAAAAGTACTCCAGTGTATAGAGCCTTGCCTCTAAGGTAGGCCCCACATGGTTTGCCTCTTTTTTTAATTTAACATAATGCGTCAAGTCGCAATTTGTTTGTTCACCCGTGGTAGACAATCCTCCCTCCACCAAGTGGACAACCAGTACACGTGCCAAATTACCACATGGGCTGCCTTTTTCGTACAGAAATGAGCTCCACCGTGTACCCGCGCAGGTGTGGTTGGGAAAGAGACGGGAGTACGTGCGCCGTGCGTGCACCTCTTCTCTTCGTGCACGTCCCCCACCTACGTGGGTGTGTGTGAGAGAGATACAAACCTAGACATAATGCGCCGTCCATCCCCATGCCTCCGCCCAGTCCGACCACCAGTCACCACCACGCCCCACTCCTCCTCACCCTATCTCTCATCTTTCTCCCTCCATTTTTATATACAAGGGGCCACTATCAAAATTACAATTTGCAGATATACAAGGCCACTAACACTAATCGATGCAATATTAATGGTGTTTGCCTCGTGGTACTAGCAAAGGAGGACATTAATTATCCCTTGCATGCATGCGGGAGTTTGTAAAAAAAATGCATCTTGATGTTCCATGCAATGCACGGGCATCTTGCTAGTCCATGAAAACAACACATGGCAAAATTCCACGGTGAACGAGGGATTTGAATCTATTGGGAGGGGCTGTTTGGATCTTGCCCGGGGTAGCCAAAATATTGGCGACCCTTTTGTCCACTGGTGCCTTTGCCACCGATGAACGAGGAATGGCTCGGGTGCTCATGCTGTCATGCATCCTCCAGCGCGCACATTGGAGACGAGCTCGCACGAGCTGTGTTTTTTTGTCCCACAATGCCGCCCGAGCCGCCCGCAGACCGACCGGCGACCCGCAAATTACGCCATCCAACCGTAGCCGCACGCATTATGACAACAACTCAACCAACCGGACGAAATTCATGCAAACATGTAGACAAACTGATATTTCATATAAACAACGAGAGAAATCATATAAAATACCAGATTTTCATACAAACATGACGGATTTCATTACATTCAAATGAACTATGCGGTGCTAGTTTTGGACATCACAGGTATATAATTCCTAGCCTAAATGGTCGCCCGCCGATCGATTTGTGTTCCTCATGTCCGGCAGCATGATCACCAGACTGCCGGGAGCCCCGGAGGTATATGCTTCAGCGCAAAGGACGGCTCGCTTCCCCATTTCCCAACTGATATCATTGGCTGGTGCCGAAGATGATGGTGGCCGGCACCGGTTCGAGTTCATCACCGGCCACTACTTCGCCATGGCCGGCACCGGCTTGAGTTCATCCTAACATTCCCCTCTTCCGTGGAGCCCATGCGGGGTCAACGAAGGTCCTCGCAAAAAAAGGATCCGGCAAGACACCTGCTGTGTACGCCGGCGTCGCCTCCGCGGTGGCCTTCATGTGACCCAAGCGGCGGCGGCCTCCCGTATTCTACTTCTCCTCGATGATGGCGGCGGATGCGGAGGCGCTGGCCACCGACTCGTCGCTCTCCGCGCACCCGGCTTCTGTCGCTGCTTGCATGGCGCGGCCGCCGGCATGGGAGTCTCGGCCATAGAAATGGGAGATGCGGTACAAGGCGGCGGCGTGGACAGCAGCAACGACACCCGTGCGCCGCTCCTCGTCGAGCTGGCCTGGAGCGGCGAGTTGCTGAACCGTGCGCCGGCTTGGGGTGGCAACTGGCTCCGTCGGGCGAGGGGAGGGAGGTGGATCAGCGAGCTGCATAGCTCATATCCGGCGGGCTACCCAGCCGGCTTGGATGCGGAATAACTACTCTTCGTAAGCCATTGTAAGAGTGGACAAAATGGTGGAGGAGATAGGGGAGCGGCCCGGTCATGAACGGACGTGTGTCCAGAGTGGGTTTCTCGGCTTCCACGCGGGCGGGTTTCATGGAGGCGTTTGAATGCGGCACAGAGGCGTGTTCAGCCGGGCATGCCGCCAGTGGCGCCCTCGACTCTGACCTAGGACACCACGCCGTTCTTCCACTGACATGTGGGCTCTTTGGGTGCATGGCATGCATGTCAGTGACCCAACGCAGGCAGCGCACAGCAGAGGAACCTTTGGTGGGCCAGGGCGGTCAGAAGCGGGCATTTCATAAACCGATGATTGTTCATTGAGTGTGACGTCATATTTTTCATGTAGATAAGCCAACTATGTTGATAGCTCATTCGATACGTTGTGATTCATAAAGACCGCAGCAAACACCAATGTTCTGCTTATCACAGATAAGATTGATTAATACCCATAACAATCCATGTCCTTAACAAAGGGTGGATGCACGTATAGGTTGAACGTGTGTCTTGCATCGTGTGCTGTGTGCATGCAGGCGTGCGAGTGTTGCGTGCGTGCAAGGGTACATTTTAGTGTTGCATGCATGGGTGCGTACGTGCGTGCGTTCGTGAGTGCATGTGTATGTGTCAGTGTTGCACGACAGCATGCGTGCGTGTGTACGTGTCAGTGTTGCACGCCTACATGTGTGCATGTCTTGCGTGCGTGCATGTGTACGTGCGGGGTGAGGCTACACGTCAGTTGACTGACTTTTTCATCTCTGGTCATTAGATTTTCTAGCCGTTGGATACGAAATCAAGGGCCTCCAGTTTATCATCAAACTCCACCCCCCTGAGCCGCCAGCCACCACCGGCCAAACCGCCAGCCCCCGCCGCCCGCGGCCGGCCCGCCCTCCCTGAAACCACTCCCCACCGTCGGTCCGCCGCCGCACCGGCCATCCCTCTAGCCCCCCCCCCCCCCCCCGCCGAGCTCTTTCTCCAGGGATCCCCACCCCACCGCCCAATGAACGCCCCCAACCGCCGATGACTGCCAACCAGAGGTCTCACGACTTCGAATACCCACCGACCACTAATTTATTACCATTTCTGTCCTTCATATACGCGCTGATGGGTGGGCCCTATGGTAATGTGCACTGCTAGATGTGGACCGTTTGACTGGTCAATTGATCGTGTTATCAACAAATTACAGAGCTGTATGGTGAGCCAGTGACTGTATGATCACCCTAAAATGTACTCCTATTTTATTAACACAGTACAGACTCAAACTACCATTTCTTTCTTTCATATACGGGTTGACAGGTGAGCCCCACGGTTATGCGCCCCGATGGTGCAACACTAGTTGCGCCGGGTGGAACGTTTGACTGGTCAATTGATTGTGTCATCAACAAAATACAGAGTTGTACGGGTGAGCCAGTGACCGTATAATCATGATATGTATTTGTTTAACATGGTACAGATGCAAGGGCTCATATATACGCGCAAGCACTCACCGCTATAAGCGCACACACGTGAACCCTACCCCTATGAGCACCTTCGAGAGAGTGGGCCAGCATATATGATCTTGAGATTTTACGAAGTCACCATAGGTGCCTCGTAGTCGAGTGGAACGTCTCCTCCCACTGAACGTACGTCACCGGAAAATACTGAAATTAACATAAGATAAATGCGAGCACCGGGACTTTAACCTTGGTGGGCTCGAGAAACCACTGTCCTCTAACCATCGAACCACATGTTGGTTAGCATGACAAAATGTATGTGGTGACCGTGATGAGCTTATTCTGAAGTCCAATGACCATATCGTGCTTTTGCTTCAAATACAATGACCGTAAGTGTCGTCAACAAAATACGGAGCATGCATCAAATGCAAAGTCCGTCAGTGTCATCAACAAAATATGGAGACGTATCATGAGCTAGATGCCATTGTACTATTGTATATGCTTATTTTCTTAGTGGCCAATTGCGTGTGTGGTGTGGTGGGCACATCATTTCTAGTTGTGGTGGGTCAACATGAAGACTCATGGGTCGGTTCCATCCTGCGCCACATATAGGTTGGACCGAGACGTGTTATACGAAGACCCATGTAGAGGACTCGGCGTACAACACAAAGCTACCAGAGTCGCGGAGGACTCTATCCCCACTGGTGATAAGTCGACTATATATGATTTGTAACCCTAGGCCCTTAGTATGTTATACAATCTTGGGGGCTAGTTCGTCGATAGTATACACACACGCACAATGCCTGGTATTCACGTGTACTTTGTACACACCCCTATCACTAATATACAGTACCAAGAGTAGGCTCTTTCTTCAACTGCAATTGAATTCTAGCATGTGCATGTGTTTATTTCATATTATCGATCCATAGAGTGAGTGCGGTTTGAAATACAGGCAATGGATGCTTTTGCAATTCATATATAAACATTAATTAGTGCACTCCATGTTGTTAGTGTGAAGCACTTTATACATTTGTCACTTGCATGGATACATTCCAAATTGCTAGCTACCAAATAGAATACATGTCGAATTCAACATAAAGGGGGTTTCTAAGATTCGAATTCATAGGAAGTGCATTCATCTATTTGAACCCGAGATAATGGCATTTGTAAATCAGATGTAAAAGGGGGCATCAATCTTTGTTGTGAGTTTGAACATGCTATATATATTCATACGCATATCTAACTTTTTTTTGCAACCAAGGAGATTATATCTGGAACCATGCATGAACTGAGGTAAGTTGCATATTTTTTTAATATATACTCGCGTACAATGTATATTCAAATGTACCCCCTAAATTCCAAAATAATCGTAGCTTTAGGATTTTCAAGAGTAAAGATTTGTGAAGTTTGACAAATCCTGAAAGTTCAATTCAAGAGAACCGAAAACGTTAAGGCCTTCTTTGGTTCATAGGATAGGAATTTTATAGGAATAGGAAAATCGTAGGAAGTGAGATGACATGCATGTCAATTCCTATAGAGAAAGAGATGTCATTTGGTGCATAGGATAGGATTTTTTTCCATTGAGTCTAGGCTAATGTTTTTTTCCTCCAAAACGTGAAGGATTGATTCCTATCCTACATAGGAATAGGAATCTATTCCTACAAACCAAAGGGCTTCAAAGGTATTTTTCCTTTGCAAATCCTATCCTATAGAATTCATACAAAAATCCTACAAACCAAAGGAGGCCTAATGCTTCTGCTCCCAAATATTGAACGAAGCGCCAAATAGGCCTCTAGTCACCCGAAACCGCGTGAGACTAATGTTTTGGTGGTAGGAAATTACTGTCCTGACTCTGGCCCGTGTAGCCTATCAGCCCGATGTCCAAATGTCTAAACCGGGGTTGGTTTGTAACTTCACCAAGACGCCAGAGAAGCATTCATACGCCATGGGCGCCTACCCATGCGCTCGGTCGAAATCTATCCCGCCCACATTTGGGACACCTGACATGACCGTCCTACCCCCAACCCGCAATATGTCCGAAATTTTAGATGGGGGGAAAGTTTGTAACTTTCCCCAAATTTCAAACAAGCGCGTCTCAAACCGAAACATTGTTCCCCTTAGTTCCCCGCCTCCCTCCGTTTCCCCATTCATACTCCATGGGCGCGAAAACGCCCTCTCCACCAGCCGAGAAACCCCAGCCTCCTCCGTCCTCCACCCCATAGCGGCCAATCCACCGCCGCCCTCCTCCATCACGCCGGAGCCGGTACCCCAACGTCATCGTCCAACGCAACCGCAGCCGCAATGCCCTCAAGGACTTAGCAGCTGAAGCCGAGGCAGAGCTGCCTCCACGACGCCGACGCCGACGTGCGCCGTACCAGAACCACTCCGACCACGCCGTCCTGCGCCTCACTGCTGCGGCTCCACTGTCGCAACCGTCCACCGCACCGAAGCTGTTCCTGCTACGCCGTCGTTCGCCGCCTCGGATCTGCTTCCCCGCCGCCGACAGACGGCCACCGCACCACACTCAACAACTTGGCCATGGGTTCGTCGAAGGCTGCACCGTCCTCCACAACTTCTGGTTTCTGGCGAACAACAAGAAGATCGTCGGAAAAACAGAAGGAGGACACAACACTGCCAGCAGAAAGAGGTACTCCTCTTCCCTTATTCGTGCAAATCTCACGTCTCCGCTCACACCATATTCATCCCACGAAAGGAACTAGTTGAGCGCTTCTTACTGCATCTTCTTCGTGATACTAAATGCACAAGGTTTCCTCCCTTTTACTATTTCACCTTTGCTAGAGGTCAGTAGCCTGCCTGGATTTCAATTCAGGGTCAGTCGAACCGCAATTAAAAGAAGCAGCACCCGCTTAGGCGCGCGGAGCACCTAGTCCGCCTGTTCCCCGGGGAAGTGGCGCATCGGTGTCTATCATTGGGGTGTGGGGCGCAGGAGCTGCTTGCGCCCGATCTGGAGGTCGGCGGGGCTTGAATGGATGGACGGGGGGGCGATGCCAAGCACGGCGATGCGGTGAGGTCGAGGGGAGGGCCCAGGCAGGGGAGGAATACTGGGCCGATGGTCGCTGGCGTTTCGAGGAAGATCGTCAACACTGACTCGCTGGAGGTAGATGAAGGCGATCTGCCCGTTATTTGTACATCGGACGGTGCAGAAAAAATGGACTGGCCTATTTGCTTTCAGTCGACTATTATTTTCATAGAATCCTGTAGTAATTTAGTGTGCCATGCATGTTGTAGAGCTATCATATGTCTCCCATCATTTATTTCTCACCGACCTGCTATCTGCTACCTTTAAACTGTACTAATTGTGCACACACTTCACCCATACTCACACTATTGTTTTTTTATGCATGGGTATTTCAGACTCTGACGTAGTGTTGATGAATGCAGAAAAGAAAAGACAGAAGTCGCTCCAGTGTAATTCGAAGATAAGCACTAAGCGTTCCAGCGGTCTAACGGGTGCAGTGTCAGCAGTTGGAGACAGTAAACTTAGCTCTGCAGTTGATGATCTCAATTGCCACACACAACCATCCTAGGTGCTTGCTTTAACTTCGCGCTGTCAAATGTGGTTGCATGTTGCATATGGTGTCTAGCTTGTATTGCTTCCAATTTGGTTAAATTGCATCTGCTTACTTTACACATTATACCTTTGATAATGACATGCCTTCCTGTTTTTGATACATACTACATATGTCTATTAACCATGTTCGTACATCAAACTAATGCTCTTTTCTATCCCTCGTCAATCACTTATGATGAGACAGTCACCCGGGTGGGTTTCTGTGAGACGCCATACTCATTTAAAGAGTGCAGTGTCATCCTCCCCACATGATTCTCAAGAAAGAGCAAGGCTAAATGAAGATAGTCAACGTAGCTCTCTAGTTGATCACCGCAATTCCCCCACACCACCATCGCAGGTGCTTGCTCTTACTTGGCAGTGTGATATGTAGTGTTCGTCTTACATGAAAGTAGTGTTCGTCAGTATCATGCATCAATGAGTTCTGAAGAGCAAATTTTATTCCTTTTTCTTGTGGGTTTGACTTGACAAGGCAAAATCAAGAAAGAGGAAGGAAAAGAGTAAGGAAGGCGATGATGGTGGTCCTCTGCAGCAACGTAAACGGAGCATCTGTACCGATTCTCCTTGTACTGATAGTGCATTACAAGGTCCAAGTCTCCGCTCCCCTACTCCACCATCCAAGGTTCTTGCTCTAACTTGGCAGTGTGATATGTGGTTGCATGTTGCATATGGTGTCTAGCTCGTATTGCTCCTAATTAGTGTAAACTGCATCTGCTTAGCTTACACATGATACATGTGAATATGACACGCTTTCTTGTTTTTGGTACATACTATATCTTATGATAAGGCACCTTTAAGTCGCCACTGTGATATTGGTTGTGTCTTGCATATGATTTCTAGCATGTACTGCTTCTAATTTGTTGAAACGCCATACAGTTTGAACTTGGCAGAGTGATATTGGTTGCATCTTTCATATGGTGTCTAGCTTGCAGTGCTTCTAATTTGTTGAAATGCCTTCTGCTTAGTTACCACATCATAGGTGTGAATATGTCACACCATCCTGTTTTTCATACATATTCCATCCTCGCATCATGTGTTTGCCTTTCATCCGAGTAGTGTTCGTCAGTATCATGCATGAATGAGTTCTGAAGAGTGAATTTTATTCCTTTTTCTTATCGGTTTGACTTCACAATGCAAAATCATTACAGCTGAAGGAGATTAGTCCGGCAGTGGATGATGGTGGTCCTTCGGAGCAACTCAAATAGGGGGTCTCTACAGATTCTACTCCGCCATCCTCCCAACAAGATTTGCAAGACAACACAAGGCTGGACAGTCAATGTAGCTGTGTAGATGATGAGCACATCTCCCCTACTCCACCATCACAGGTGCTTGCTCTAACTTGACACTATTATATGTGGTTGCATGTTGCGTATGATGTCTAGCTTGTATTGCTTCTAACTTGAATTGCATTTGCTTACTTTACACATAATGCCTGTGAATATGACACGTGCTCCTGTTTCTAGAACATAGGTGTACATGATGAGCACATCTCCCCTACTCCACCATCACAGGTGCTTGCTCTTACTTGGAACTGTTATACGTGGTTGCGTTTTCCGTATGATGTCTAGTTTGTATTGCTTCTGATTATGTTGAATTGCATCTGCGTAGGTTACAACTTATACCTGCAACGATCACTTACCCATAAGACACATTTAACTTGGGACTGTGATGTAGGTTGCATCTTGCATTGTCTTCTAGCTTGTACTGCTTCTAATTTCTTGAAATGGCACTTATGACGAGACACTTTTTACCTGATAGAATGATATTGGTTGCATGTTCATATGGTGCCTAGCTTTCATTTCTTCTAATTTTGTTGAAATTCCTTCCGCTTACTGTTTTTTCATACATATTCCATCCTCCTATCGTACGTGTGAATATGAAACGCTGTCTTTTTTTTGTATATATTCCATCCTCCTATCCTGCGCTTGCCTTACATCAAAGTAGTGTTCGTCTGTATCATGCATCAACCAGTTATGTAGGGCTAATTTTATTCATCTTCTTGTGGTTTTGGCTTCATAAGGCAATATCAGAAAATAGGAAGGAAAAGAGTAAGTTAGGGGATGTTGGTGGTCCTCCGCACCGATGCAAACAGAGACTCTCTAGATTTGCCACTTCTACTGCTAATGAAGTTGAAGTCCCAAGTCTACATGATGAGTTCATCTCCCGTACTCCACCATCGCAGGTGCTTGCTCTAAGTTGACAGTGTGATAATTGGTTTCATGTTGCATATGTTGTCTAGCCTGTATTTCTTCTATTTTTATTAAATTGCACCTGCTGAGTTTATACGTTATACATGTGCATATGACATGGCTTTCTGTGTCTAGAATACACTGCATCTATCTATCATACCATGTTCTTACATCAAAGTACTGCAGTTGTGTATCCCGCATCAGTCACTCATGATTGGACGCTTTTAACATGGCAGTTTGATAGTGGTTGCATCTTGCATTATTTCTACGTTATACTGCTTCTAATTTTTTGAATTGCCACTTATGACAAGACACTTTTAACTTGGCAGAGTAATATTGGTTGCATCTTTCATATGGTGTCTAGCTTGCATTACTTCTATTTTCTTGAAAATCCTTCTGCTTAGTTTGCACATCGTAGCTGTGAATATGTCATGCCATCCTGTTTTTCTTACAAATTCCATCCTCATATGGTTGTCTTACATCAAAGTATTGCTTGTCTGTATCATGCATCAATGAGTTTTGGAGAGTGATTTTATTCTTTTGTGTTGTGGGTACAGCTTGACATGGCAAAGTCAAAAAAGAGCAAGGAAAATAATATAGTAGGGAGTGTTGTTACTCGTCGGGTGAAACGGAAAAGGTTCTGCCGTTGAGATTCTGCTGGTACTTATAGTGCAGTAGAAGGTCCAAGTCCACCGGCTAAATCTACAAACACAGTATCACCTGCTCCACCAGCTGCAGCATCCGCTTCAATTGTACCAGCATCTCAACTAGTTACTCGTTCGTTTGCTTCGGAATTGGCCAGTTCCCAAGCTGCCTTCACACCTAACACTACTTCCGAAGCACTGCTGACACAACAAGACTTGGCAAGATCAGATGAACCTCATGAGCATCAACACCAAGACGGTACCTGACCGAGTCAAGTTGCAGATGCATGCTCCTTTATATGTACTCTCACAGTTTGATGTACACTAACATTTTCCATATTCGTTGTTGAACTAGCACCACGGCGCAAGCGGCAACAGACATCAGGGATAATGCTTGACAGATTAACAAAATCTAAAGGAGGAAGAATGGAGATCCATTTTGAGGCAGGTTTAAAAAGGCCACGTGATGCTACAGAGTCAGCCAAGTTAGTATCAGAGGCAGTCGTTGCCGTTAGGTGTCATGCACGTATCCTCCCAACGTGGATCCAGTATAGGAATGAGAAAGACAATACCCAGTTTAACACCTTCCTTGACCATTTATCCGTAAGTAATGTTATTCATCACAATTAGTAATATTGTCTTGCTCTGTCCCATACTTTCTAGCTTCCTCCTAATAAGACTCACATTCTTTTTTCAATAGATGAGGTTCAAGTTGGATCCGAAAGATGATGCAACTAGACAAGCATGCACTCATGTTTTTCAGTCTGCTCTGCGACAGTATCGGTACCACCTTAGAAAATCTCACTTTGAAGGCAAGGCTAACAATGAAATCGCCCAAACATCTCCAGTGGAATATATTACAGATGAAGACTGGACAGCCCTCGTTAAACACTGGTCTGATCCAAAGTATCAGGTACGCTATATGTATTTGATCAGACCACATATTGAACTTGTATTTATGTATATGCCTTACAAGTGTATCTTCTTCTAGGCTAACTGTTTGAAGAACAAAACCAACTGTTCAAAAGTGAAATTCCAACAGACCACGGGATCTCATAGCTATAATGCACACTGCGAGGCTCTTGTAAATAGCTGCTACTTCCTTGTTTTTTGTGCCATATTATCGTATCTATATTGACTTGTTCCAAATACAGAGGAAATCCCGTGCGGACCAAAAAGAACCTGAACCGAATGCAGTGCAAATCTTCAAGGATTGCCACACCAGCAAGATGAAGGGCATGAGCACACCAGTTCAAGCCGCTGTTGTAAGTCCTTACTCCTCCTGCCTTGAACTAATTGGTACTGTGATGTGTTCATTTAACTACTTGGTTTGCAGCCAATGTCAGTTACTCTGTTCACTTTTATTCACAGTTGTCTTAACGTATCATTTCACCTTACATGGTTTAAAAGAGATGAAGGATATTCTTTTGGTCTTGATCTGTAATCTAGTTGTTATGTTCACGTGCGCACACAATGATAAAATAGCCTGTTTGTTTTATATCTATTTGCCCATGATATGAATGATGTCATACTATGTTCATCCTACTTTAAACCATGTCTCTTTATCCTTAGATGTCAACGATGTGAGGAAATAGACAATACAGTAGGCATGCTACATGGACATATGTTCCGAAAGTGATTTTATTATGTAGTTGGCACTACAATACATGCTAATGTATTACAGTAGTTCACCAAAATAAGTTATGTATAAACGTTTAACCTACTTTGTTTGTTTTTGTCTCATTAGTAACTTATCTGGTACACTAATCTACAAGTTCAAACTTTCAGGAAGCTATGGAACAAATGATTGGACAGCCACAACCACCTGAAGGTGACGAGGCTACTACAGGCACAATGTCACCTCTTGCTGCAGTGCGTCAGTATCTCTCCACTAACAGTGCAAAAAGCACCTTCCTGCGTAATTCTGGGTTGGTTGTCAAGGTAACCTCGTCCAAATCGCCTACTAAACAAAATCTTCTTGCTAGACAGAGTGATGTATCTGTGCTCCAGACACAAGTCCAATCCCTAATGGACGTTGTTTCGGAAACAAGAATAGTGGTTGAGAAATGTCGTCAAGATATGAATGGTTTTGAAACCAGACTATCAGACATTCGCTTCGTTGTTCAAGAGCAATGGCGGAAAAAGGTGGAGATCGTGCTGCTCCATCAGATTCTACAGCCAGAAACATTAGCACTCAGGTCAAATGATCTGTGCTTCTATACATCTGATGGTGCTTTTATCTGGAAGGACTGTAAACTTTATGCCAACATGCCTTTTGTTGTATGGTTGGAATTTATTGTTGTGATACAACATTTATGATGCTGCCTCAGGCTGTAGTAATTACGACGCTATTTTTGTATAGTGTAGGTTTATCTTAGTAATGTATTCGGCCGAAACCTTCGTAGGAGCCCAACATGCCAACATTCGTCGGGCCCATTCCAATTGGGCTAAAAATGATTACGGGCCGAAATTGGCATGTAGCCCACTAAAAATATCTGGGCCTAAATCAGCATAAGCTTTCATATTTTTCTGGTAGGCCTGTGCCCATAGTGGGCCTTTAACAGGCCTAAACATTATTTGGGCCCTTAGTAAAAATAGGCCGTTTACAGGTGTAAATATCTCGAGCCCATAAAATACATGGGCCTTTAATAAACCGAAAGTGAGATTGGGCCCTGATTGTGCCAAATAACCCACTGGACTTTAACAGGCCGAAATTCGGATGGGCCGTAAATGCGCCGACCTAATACACGGGCCTTTAACAGGCCAGAACTTCGGTCGGGCTAGATTATCGTCATTTTTATATGGGCCGTTAATGGGCCCGATATGACGTTGGGCCACATATGGCCCATGGTTTATGTCCGGCGGTAACAGGCCGAAAATGACAACAGGCCGAAAGTGACCCAAAGCTATAGTGGGCCTCTAACAGGCCGAATGTCAGACATGGCCGAATATGACCCAAATCCTTCACGGTCGTTTATGGGCCGAAAGTTTTGATGGCCTGTAAATGGGCCCAAATGAAGCCGGACCTTTAACAGGCCGGAAATACACCGGGCCGTAATTCGGCCCAATTACTTAGCGGACTGTTAACGGGCCAGAAGTGACCATGGGCCGCGTTGATGACAAGTTTAGGACAGGTCGTTGACGGGCCGATTTGATAGAGAATGTTGGGCCTTTAGCTGGGCCAGCCCATTATGGTCGGCAGAATCTTGTGGGCCTTTAGCTAGGCCGGCCCATTGTGGTCCGCAAAATCTTGTGGGCCTTTAGCTGGGCCGGCCCATTATGGTCTGCAAAATCATGTGGGCCTTTAGCTGGGCCGGCCCATTATGGTCCGCTAAATTTTGTGGGCCTTTAGCTGGGCCGGCCCATTATGGTCCGCTAAATCTTATGGGCCTTTGGTTGGGCCGGCCCATTTAATCTTTATGGGCCACTTTTGGGCCGGTCCACGTGTCAACATATCATAGGCCCATCTCGACCGTTGGATGAGTGACACATGTGCCAACGCGGAGCTGACGCGTGGATCCGTCAGCCAATGAGAATTTTACACGTGGAAAATCGGCATTGTTCGTGGCGGTTAACGGGTTATCGGATCAAAAATCCGACCCGATAGCTTAACGGTGTTCCGTTACGGTGGATGCCACGTGTTGGTCACCCTTGACGAAAGCACTTCTATGACGCGCGATTTATCGTCATGGAAGTGGACACTTCCGTGATGATAATTTTGGCAATGTCATGGAACACTTCTACGACAGCACACGTATGACTATCTTGATTCTGTCATAAATTTGTCATGATGTACATGCATGACAGAAAATGCGACCTACTGTGACAAACATGTATCATCACGGAAGTGTATTTTTTGTAGTGGAGGGTGGCGACGGCGTCCTGAGGAGCAGCTCTCCCTCTGAAGACGAGCTCGGCCTCGGCAGGCTCCGCGGGTCCCCCCTCTGTGGCAACAGCAGCTCCTCCAGCAGCGGCGGCTATCCTGGGCGGCCGCTCCGCCGCGCCCGGCTCGCCGAGGAGGAGGGGCCCTCGCGCCGCCGCTCTTCGGTGAAGCGCAGGGAGTAGGGCTCCGTCTTGGTTGAGGTGCTGACTACGCCGATCCACGAGCTCCGAACCCGCCTGGCCCTTGTTTTTGATTTTCTTCATTTCCTTCCTGTATTTTGTTTAAGCCGCCTCGGGTGGGCGTGTAATGAACAATGGCATGTATGCATGAAATGGAAGTCTGCTGTTATTTTCGTTCTGGATGAAATTACTTAGCTTGTGCATTGCGCTTGTCGTGAGACGAAGTCCTGAGGCGGGTGGCCTCCTGATGTCACGAGCCCCCAGGCGAGTCATGAGGACCGCCGGGCTCGGAGCCCCCGAGCGTAGATGAGCCCTGGTGAGTTGAGGAGGGCTTGCGCCCTTGAGCTCACTTGAGAGCACGGAGCGAGTACTGATATGCCAAGGCCTGAGCAGGCTTGGCGAAGTAAGTCACGAGGGCTGAAGAGCCTGACGCCAGAGCCTGGGCAGGCTTGGCAAGGTGAGGTCGTGAGGTCACGGTAGCCGAGAGCTGGGACCGGCCGTATCCCAGCCCCCACGCGCGAGGCGCGCGAGGGAGGATAAGTGGCGCAGCCTGGCCCGAAGAACTGAACTTGAGAACAGTGCGAGAAAAACGAGCGAAACCAGAGCAAACTGCAATAAACTCGAAAAACTTCATAGCATGGGGTAGAGGAAGGGCTGACAGCCAAGGAAGTAGAAAAGGCTGACAGCCAAACACCAAGGCAAAAAAAGGAAAAAGGTCACGTCTGACCCCTAGCTACGTCTTCTTCCCAGCGCGGAGCTAAGGACTTCCACTGGGACGTGGGTGGGAGCCCGATCTGAGGGCCCGTAGGCAACGCACAGGAGACTCCGAGGCATGTACAGCCCCAACTCATTATTGCGTGAGAGTGTCACGAGCGGAGACCTTCACGGGCACGGAGCCTTGATTGTCTTCACGGGCACGGAGCCTTGATTATGGATATAACCTCCTGAGGTGCTGAATGTTCCAGGAATTCTGGATGAGTATCCCATCCTGCGTCTCCAGGCACACAGCGCCAGGCCTAGAGACTTGGGCGATTCTGAACAGGCCCTCCCACATAGGTGAGAGCTTGTGTAGCCCTTCCCTGGAGAGGACCCGCCTCAGGACCAAGTCACCAACTTCCAATGTTCTCGAGCGGACGCTGCGGCAATGATACCGCCGCAGCGCCTGCTGATATCGTGCTGCCCTGAGCGCAGCTCGGCGGCGGCCCTCCTCGCCGAGCATGAGGTCCATCCGCCAGGCGGTGTCCTAGCGTTCCTCATCGAAAGCCAAGACCCGTGGGGAGCAACGCTTGACCTCGTGATGGAGGACCGCCTCCGCACCATAAACGAGAAAGAACGAGGTTTCTCCCGTAGGTTTGGTTGCGGTGGTGCGGATTGACCACATCACGGACTGGAGCTCGTCGATCCAGCCCCTGCCACAGGCCTCGAGATTTTTCTTGAAGCTGCGCGTCTTGAGGCCGCGCAGGACCTCTGCGTTGGCGCGTTCGGCCTGCCCATTGCTCCTGGGGTGGGCCACTGAGGCGTAGCAGATCTGCGTTCCAAGGTTAGCACAATATGATCTGAAGAGGTTTCTCGTGAACTGCAAACCATTATCCGTGATGATGCGGTTGGGGACGCCGAAGCGGGTCACGAGGCCCTTGATGAACTTAACTGCCGATCCTGCGGGAATCATGCGCACCGGCTCCACCTCGGCCCACTTGGTGAACTTGTCGAGGGCGACATAGAGGAAGCGGTAGCCCCCCGCCGCTCAGGGGAATGGTCCCAGGATGTCAAGGCCCCAGACCGCGAAGGGCCAGGAGAGCGGGATGGTCTGAAGATCTTGCGTTGGCTGATGGATTTGCTTGGCATGGAACTGGCATGCCTCGCAGGCTTGCACGAGCCTCGCAGGCTCGCACGAGCTCTGTGGCGTCGTCCAACGCTGTGGGCCAGTAGAAGCCACTGCGAAAGACCTTGCCCACGAGGGTGCGGGATGACGAATGATGGCCGCAATCCCCTCCGTGGATGTCGGCCAGCAGCTCTTGTCCTTGCCTCCTCGAGATGCATTTTAGCGAGATGCCATTAGGGCGCCTCCTGTAGAGCTCACCGTCTTGGATGAAGTAGGCCAAGGCCTGCCGAGCCACGCGTTCCGCGCCTTCCTCCTTCTCCGGCAAGGTGCCGCGTAGTAGGTATGCCTTGAGTTCCTCAGTCCAGCAATCTTCCGTAGGTTCGGCGGCGAGCAGCAGGCGGGCTCCGGAGGGCGCTCCACAGGGTGGTGCACCGACCTCGGGAGCCGCTGGCAGCCCCTCATGCGTGGATGCCAGCTCTAGGGTAGGTGGTGCTGTCGACGGCCTGAGAAATTGCTCCTCGAAGACACCTGGTTCCTGTGGCTCTCGTCGGGAGGCCGGCTTGGCGATGTCGTCTGCTTCCTTATTCGTGCCCCTCGGCACGTGCTGCAGCTCCAGTCCTAGGAACTGCTTCTCCATCTTGCGCACCTCCTCCAGATACGCTTCCATGTGTTCGTCCTTGGGCTTGTACTCTTTGTTAAAGAAGTTGACGAGGAGATGCGAGTCGCCTTTGATGGTGAGATGCTTCACCCCTAGTGCGGCCGCGGCCTTGAGCCCGGCGATTAGGCCCTCGTACTCTGCGATGTTGTTGGAGACCTTTTCGCCACACCGGAAGCAAAGTTGCACAGTGTAGTAGAGCTTGTCCTGAGTGGGTGATACCAGCACGGTGCCAGCCCCCGCGCCGAGGCGCGAGAAGGCACCATCGAAATATACCACCCATCCTTCCGGAGCTTCGTCGCCCGGGGCCAGCGAGCGGTCCTCGCTAGCCCCCTGGTCTGGAGCGTCGGTCCACTCTGCCACGAAATCAGCCAGCGCTGCCCCCTTGATGACCCGCGTGGTGCTGAACTCCAGCTGGAATGCCTCCAGCTTGATGTTCCACTCAGCAACCCTCCCGACGATGTTCGGGCCCCGGAGTACCTTCTCCAGGGGGTAGGCTGAGACGACCTTGATGGGATGGCCTTGAAAATAGTGGCGCAGCTTCCTGGAAGCAACGAGGAGCACCAGCAGCAGCTTCTGGGGCATGGGGTAGCGCGAGCAAGTGTCGTGGAGCACAGTGCTGACGAAGTACACGGGATGCTCCATGAGGGTTGGTGATGCGGGATCCTCAGGCGCTTCTGATGGCTCAGGAGCTTTACATAGGACGGCAGGGTCGCCAGACGTTGCGGCCGTGTCGGCTCCGGAGGTCGTGTCGTGAGTCAGCGGAGTTTCGGAGGGCCTCGGGTCATTCCGCGAGCTCTGGCCCCTGACCCTTTCCTCTCGTGCCACTACCAGCGCCGCGCTGGCGGAGTGAGGCGTAGCAGCGAGATAAAGGATCAAGGGCTCCTGAGGCCTTGGCGCCACTATAACCGGCGGGCTGGTGAGGTACTTCTTGAGATCTTGGAAGGCAGCGTCGGCCTCCGAAGTCCACTCAAAAGGCCCCTTCCTCTTCATGAGCTTGAAGAAGGGGAGGGCGCGCTCGCCGAGCTTCGAGATGAAACGCCCCAAGGACGTCACACATCCCGCAAGTTTCTGCATTTGCTTCAGGATCGTGGGCGGCTTCATTCTCTCGATGGCTTTGACCTTCTCCGGGTTGGCTTCTATGCCCTGGTGCGAGACCAGGAATCCCAGCAGCTTGCCTGAGGGGACCCCAAACACACATTTTTCCGGGTTGAGGCATAAGTTCACCTTGCGCAGGTTGGCGAACGTTTCCTCCAAGTCCCCGATAAGAGTCTTGGCCTCCTTGGACTTGACCACGATGTCGTTGATGTAGGCCTCTGCGTTCCTCCCGAGCTGAGGGCCGAGGGTGATGTGCATCCGCCGCTGGAAGGTGGTGCCTGCGTTCCTCAGCCCGAAAGGCATGCAGATGTAGCAATAGGTCCCGCATGGGGTCAGGAACGACGTCTTCTCTACGTCTTGTACTACCATTTTGATCTGGTGGTAGCCCGAGAAGGCGTCGAGGAAGCAAAGCAGGTCGCACTCGGCCATTGAGTCCATGATCTGGTCAATGCAAGGGAGAGGGAACGGGTCCTGAGGACAGAACTTGTTGAGGCTCGTGAAGTCGACGCACATGCGCTCTTTGCCTCCTTTCTTCTGGACGATGACGGGGTTGGCCAACCATTCTAGGTGGCGCACCTCCCAGATAACGCCTGCTTCTTCTAGCTTCCGGACCTCCTGGACGATGAAGGCCTGCTTTTTCGAAGCCTGCCACCGCGCCTTTTGCTTGATAGGTCGTGTGTTTAGGCACACCGTGAGGTGGTGTTCGATGACGTGCCTAGGCACCCCGACCAGGTCGGTTGCCTTCCATGCGAACACGTCCTTGTTCGCCCTAAGGAAGGCCACCGATGCCTCCTCTTGCTTTGGAAGAAGGCTCGCACCGATGGTGAAAGTGGAGCTCGCGTCTCCCTCATCGACGGGTACCTGCTTGGTCTCGGCGCGATCCTGAGAGAAGAGTTGTTTCTCTTTGGCTGGAGCGGCTTCGGCGGCTTCCGGAGCCCCCTCTGTGCTTGGGCGAGCCGCGGCAACGGCTCGATAAGCGTGCTCGAGGACCTGAAGAGCGGCCTTGGTGTCTCCTTTGATGGTGATGGTGCCACTGCTCCCGGGCATCTTGACGATGTTGTAGCCCGGGTGAGTCACCGCCATGAACTTGGCCAGGGCCGGGAGACCGAGGATGGCATTGTAGGGCAGGTGGATAGGCGCAATGTTGAAGTCGATGAGTTCGGTCCAGTAATTGGCGTGCGTCCCGAAGGTGACGGGGAGGCGGACCTGCCCGAGCAGGATGGCCGAGCCCGCGACCCCCGAGAAGGGTTTGGTGGGGAGGAGCCGCCCGTAGGCCACCGGCACACGACCAAAGGCCTCCGCAGAGAGGATGCTGAGCCCGGCGCCATCGTCGACAAGGGTCCTTGTGACGGCCACCCTGCAGATGGTGGGGTACATACCGTGGGGAGGATGCATGTGCCGGTTGTAGCTCTGGTGTGGTTGCCGGGGCCAAACACGATGGCGTGCCCCTGCGCGCCTAGCCCCCGCGGGGCCTCCTGCGACCGAGCGGCAGCCCCCAGCCGTCGAAGGTGTGATTTAGCGTGACGGGCCAACACCGGCGCCTGGGATCCTCCGATGATGCAGGCGACCCCGCGGCACGGTGACGCCCTGCCGGCAGCGTCCAGCAGCTCGCCGGGGCGAGCCACCCAAGCGTCAAGTCCCGCTGCAGGAGGCCGGTGTCGGAGCATCTACTGGGCCGTTAGAAGCGCCGCCGGCGAGGCCAGGGGAAGCGGGAGTGGTGTAGCGGGCCGCTCCCCAGTGGCCGGGCCGGCGATGGGGTCGTCGACGTGGGGGACGAAGCGCCCGTGAGCGGCGCGGTCCGCCGACGCCGCCCGGGCAACGGGAACGGCCCCAGCCTCCGCGCGGATGCAGCAGGCAGGTGTCGCCATGGCGACATAGGGCAGAAGAGGGGAGGCGAGGTCGTCGGAGAGGCGAGATCTCGACACACCCCCTACCTGGCACGCCAAATGTCGGATTCCGGGCTCCGCAAAATCCTTAAGATTCAAACACAGGGGCGTGACGAAGATCTCTCCCACTACACGTCTACCTAGCACCTCGCTCTTCTCCTGGTGGTGGGAATGGAATGCAAGCAAGAAAACAAGTAGAGCACACAAGAGTTTACCCAGGTTCAGGCCACCTTGCGGTGTAAAACCCTACGTCCTACTTTAGTGGATTGGCCTTGCGAGGGCTCGAGTATGAACAAGTACAGTGGATTCCTGAGCTTAGGAGGCGAGCTCGAAGGGGTGAGGAAGCGGATGTTCTTGCTCCTTTGCTATGCTCAGTCCCAATGGGTTGGTCCTCCTCCTCCTCTAGTTAGGAGCCCTAGCTACTTATATAGACGGCCAGGGTCCTCTTCCCCCGAAATGTTTAGGCGGGAAGGGAATCCCACAACGGCCATTTGAGCGGGAACACAAGGACGCTCCTATCCTGACAAAAGGTGGTCTTCTCCTGCAAAGAGGGCATGCAGTGACGCGGTGGTGGGCTCGGCGATGACATCCTTCATGCCATCCTTGCGGTCTTAGGTCTTGTTGCACCAAAGGGGAAACCTTTGCCTGGCCCCTCGGGAACTTGCACCTGTGCGGTCTCCTTTGCACTGATATGGAAACTGCGCCCGCTGGCACACGCTAGCGCCCGCTAGCATGGTTCGTCATGGCTTGCGTCACTGCCTCCTCCCGAGGCAGCCCTTGCCTTGAGATCTCTGCCCTCCCGAAGCAGCCTAGCCGAGGCCACTCTTGGGAGAGGTCTTGGTTGCCCCTCCGGAGCAGCCTAGGTGAGGCCGCTCCCTGAGGAGGTCTTGGTCGTTCTCCTCGCGATGGCTGGCCCCCTCACGAGGGTCTTGAGCAGCTAGTTGATCGGTTGGGACCTACCGGGCCATACCAGGAACGCGACGTGGGCCGCAGACAGGCAAGTCTGGGTACCCTGGTTCCCAGTACGCCGACAGCGCTTTGGGCCCGGGGGCTATTGTCGGCGTTCTGGGAACGGGGGTCCTCAGACTTGCCTGCCTGCGGCCCGCGGCGTGGCTCCACCAACGGCCCTGTATGGCCCATCTTCACCAGCAAACACTCAAGACCCTCGCGAGCGGCCAAGCCTCGCGAGGCGGACGATGCAAGACCTCCTCAGGGGCGGCCTCACCAGGCCGGTGCGCGAGGGGCGGAGAGATCAAGGCAAGGGACACCTCGCGAGGTTTGTGTGACACAAGCCATGACGACTGGAGCCAGGCGGGCGCTAGCGCGCACAGTGTCCTCGTTTCCTCTTTGGTGCTAAAGAGGCTAGCGCAGGCGAGGAGTCCCGAGGCATTAGGAAAAGGTTTCCATATCGGTGCAACAAGACCAAGACCAGCAGGACAGCAGGACGGAGGTCATCATGGAGCCCAAGACGGCGTCACCACCAGAGCTTTAGCAGGCGAAGACCACCTTTTGTCAGGATAGCTTGTACTAGCTGCCCCCCTTCAAATTGGCCGTTGTGGGATCCCTTCCCGCCTAATATTTGGGAAGAGGACCCGGGCCTCTATATATAGGACTAGCCACCACCGTAGGGAGGCATCTCATCTAGAGAGACCACCTTGGACCAGATCCATTAATTCCACCAAGCCACCACACTCACCAAGCACAAGAGCACCTCTTCTTAGGAGACCATTCTTCCCTTGTAACTGTTTATCCTCAACCCAAGAGGCAATCCACCACAGCACATTGGAGTAGGGAATTACACCACATTGGTGGCCCAAATCAGTATAAACTCTTGTGTCTCTTGTTCTTTGGGTTCGTCGAGCTAGGCCGTGAGATCATGTTGTGTGCGAGCTAGAGAGGGGGAGAGATCTTCGTGCGCACCCCTGTGTTCGAACCTCAAGGGTTTGCCGGAACTCGAAATCCGACAGGGGAGTGTTGTTCTCTCAATGAACTCTCCCTCCCCCCATTATTCATAAATCGGTCAAGTCTTTCACATTAGCCATTTTTTATGTTATGTGTGCTTCAGAGATGAGGTTTGGTCATGGTCCCAAGGTTAAAATATTCGTGGTGCCATACCTATTAATTCAAACATAGGTGGCTTCAGCCACCGCCCTACCGTCGTGTTCAACGGTGTTGGTCTCAAGGTCTTTGTGTGTGTTTGAGACACTTCGTGTGTGGTTCTTTTTCCCTTGCTTTTGTGCTTGAGGTGTCTCTCATAGTTGTTGTGGTTCTTCGTCTTGTCTCTCTCTTGTTGTCCTTGGTCTTCCCGTTTGCATAAGCCCCTTTCTTTTTCTGCTCCTGCCTGTTTTTGACTGGGCGGTACTATCGTTGAGCCAACACGGTACTAGCGCTTATTAGCGATACTATCGCCCAGGCCCACGGTACTACCGCACGGGAGTTGGAGCGGGGGTTATGAACCGGGGCAAGGGGAGTTTCTCTCCCCATACCCATTCACTTGCCCCTCCCTCCTCTTTCTCTCTCTCTCTCTCTCTCTCTCAGACGACGAACAGGCAGTGGAGGGCTGCCTCCAGGCCGCCGTCTCCGGGCCGTCTTCCGCATTTCCAACCAGTGGGATCGATCCCCACCCCTTCCTCTTGCCATGGATGCCGGTACCGCCCCCATTCTTCTCCTCGTTGGTTCTATGTGACGCCTGGATAATTAAGCTACAGCAACCTTCTACTAATGATGCCATGTCACTTCGATTACTGTTGCTAATCTCGCGTTAGTTCGAAACCGATTCAAATTCAAATTCAAAATCAAGCAAACAATAAAAATTTTCAAATATTAAAACTAAAATGTTCGGAGTGAACCAAATATTTCATAGGAAATTATGGTGGAGAAACCACACCTTTATAATATGTTTAAATACTATAAGCTGAATAAAATAGTAGCGGAAAGTATTATTTAAATAATTTTAAATATTAAATAATTACAAAACTATTTTAGCTTGGGTAGGAAATTAATGTGGCAGTGATATATTTGATGATACTAATTTAGGTGCTAACTTGGTATTTAAGAAAAACTAAAATAAAACAAAAGAAAAATAAATAAATAAATAAATAAATAAAGGGAAAAGGGACCCTTCCACCCTCGGCCCAACTGGGCCTTGACCCAGCCAGCCCAGCCCAGCCGCCCCTCCATAACCCCCCCTCACCCGTAACCCTAGCTACCGGTCGCCCCACTCCCCCTCCCCACATCTCTCTCTCTCCCTCGTCTCTCCCTCCCCCCGATCCAGATCGGATTAGGGCTGACCCCGTGGCCGTCGTCCGGAGCTGCCTCGTCGACCCCCGCCCTTGTCCTCACGCCCCGTCCCCTCTCCATCGACGGCGCCCCTCGCCGCACCGGCCGCGACCGCGCCCTCGACGCCCGACGCCGCTCAACGCCGTCACCACCTCCACCTGGACCTCGTCGCCTCCTCCCTTGCGTCGCGTCGTCCCCGTCGCCCATCACGAGCACCACTGCCCCATACCCTACATGCTCGATGTGAGCCGCCGCCTCCCTCCTCCCTCTCTGCTTCCACAGCACCGCCGCCTAGCCACCACGGCTCGCCTTCCTATGCAGCTGCGGCTCGCCGCCCCTCGCGCCCCCTAGAGCCCGCACGCTCGCCCGCATCGCTTGCTGTGGCCGCGCCCTGGCTCGCTGGTGCGCGCCCGCTACCCTGCGCCCCTGCCCGACATCAGCTCTGCCCATCGCTGCGCTACTCATCGCCCTACTCCCCGCAGCACGCACCGGACTGCCGCGGCCCCTGCTGGCTGCGCCCGGGGCCGGCACCCACGCCCGCATGCGCCCCCTGTCGCGCTCGTCGCGATCTTCATCAACCGCACGTGCGTGCATGACCCTAGCCGCGCCCGCGCCCGTGACCCCCCCGCCCCAGCTCTGCTCACTGCTGCCGGCCCCCTGCGTCTCGCCTTCGCCCGCACTGCTCACCGCCTCTGCGCTCGCACCACCCCCCATGCCGCGCGCCGCAACCCCCCTGCTGCAACCGCTCACCGGCGTTCGCCGTCGTCGCCCGGTCCGATCTGAGGCAACCGATTCGCCGCGCCCGCAACCGCCTGACGCTGCTCCCTGGCTCCGCGCGCACACCCCCTGCTCCCCTCGCCCTAGTCCCGCATCTCCGTCGCTTCCCCTGGCCGGCGTCGTGGGCGCCGGCGTTCGCGCCGTTGGTCTCGCCCGAGGCCAGCGCCCGGCCTCCCCATTGGGCGCTCGTGGCCGTGCCCCTATGCCCGAAACCCAGCGCCCACTAGACCCTTGATAAGGGGGCCCCACCCCAGAACATTTTTGTTAAAAAAAATTATTAATTAAAATAAATAAATAAATAAAATAAAATATTGATTAATTAATTAACTACCGTTAATTAGCTAAAAAGTCCCTGACAGGTGGGACCCACCTATTAGGTTGACCAAGTCAACGGTCAATGTTGACTGCTGACGTCATGCTAATGCATTAATTAATTTTCGAATTAAATTAATTTATTAAATCTAGAAAATTGACTGCTGACCTCGTGTGACGCCCCGAGACCGATGCCCCTGATTCCTTCCATTTAATGTAGTTGTTGTCGTGTGTTTATTTTGTTTGTTTCATTACCATAATTATTTTCCATCTTCCATTCCTCCTTGTCATATTTTGCTTCTTGCTTCATGATCATCATTATTTGCATTGCATTGTGCCTCTTGTCATTTTGCATTTCATCATAATCACCATGTGCATTGCATTCTTCATGATGTTGTCTTGCTCTATTCATGTCGTATGTATCAACCCCATTGCTCTCTCTCTCTCTCTCAAACCATGCCCGCATCATCACCTCGCTTCCTTCCTTCTTCTTTCTTTCATTTTGGCAAGTGACCTTTTCCCCTCCTCCATAAATGTTCATTCTTTCCCTATTAATCTTAAACCATGCCTACACCCTCTCTGCCAATTTTCAGCTCTTTTGGACTTGATTTGATTGGAATCAAAATTGCCTCAAGTTTGAATTTAATTCAAACTTGTGATAATTTTCTTTCTCTAAAAATGCCCAAACCAATTTATTCAATTAGTGCTAAATTTCAGGATCTCATATTAATTCTCTTTTTATCTTCTTCCCTCTCCCATCCCCGTGTGCATTTTGCTTCTTTATTTCGGTCTGATGGACTAAAGGAAAGAAAGAGCAACAGCTCAGCGCAGCAGAGAGAAGCCCAGCAGCCAGGCCGGCTCACCAGGCCTCCTGAAGCCAGCCCGCACCCCTTCTAACCCTAGGCCGACCCTCCTCTCACCCTCTCCCTCTCGTCCTCCCGCTACCGCCGCCACCCACGCATGCACGTGGCCAGCGCTAGGAAAGGCCAGCGCGCCCGATCCCCTCGCCCTCTCCTCGATTCACTCGACCCCCCACTCTCCCTCGTCTCCTCCTCTAGCGCCGCCAACGCACGCGCTGCACCCCATCTGCCCGATCCCCTCCCTCATCTCGATCTCGCAGCGCTCGCGCCCGATCCCCTGGTGCCTCGCCCTGCCTTGTCCTCCACAACTCCTCGCCGGGCCTCCACCTCTCCTCCCTGCGCCCTTCGCCAAGGTCGCCCGTTCATGGCTGCTGCATGCCCCAACCTTCCCCATCGCCTGCTAGAGCATGCCAGCGCCTCCACTGTCGCCGCCGGCGACCGCGCCACCCGGACCCCCGCGGCCTCAAGTCCCTCGCCGTCCGAGCTGCTCCGCTCTGCCGCCCCTACTCCGACCAGCAGGCGCGCCGCCGCCGTCCAGCCGCGCCATGGCCGCCTCCCTCCTCTGCGCCTCCACCACGTCGCCGCCTTGCTGCCATCCCCGCCACCGCTTGCTATCTCGCTGGACCTCCTCTGCCTCCAAGGTCGCCGCTGCTCTGGCCGCAACCACCTCCGGCCTTCAACCCCGACGCCCGACCCGGCCATCTTCGGTTGCTGCCCCGCTGGCCTCGTCGCCCCCTCTTGTCACTGCCAAGACGCGGCAACCAGGAACGCCAAGACCGCCTTCGTGGATTTCGGCAAGTTCATCCACCGCCGAACGAGGGGTTTTTGCCCTGCTCATTTTGGACGCGCCCAGTTCCTCTTTGAAAGTACGTCTTACTTAATGGCCCGACAAGTACCGCGGCACCGAAGACATTTGATGCGTCAAGTCTTTCTTCGACTAGAAGACACGTGTAACGCAAGTGTTAAGTCCGACTATAATGTGTGTACGCCTACCATCACTGAAGACCCGTGTACGACTACTGTTGACCGTGTAGGCCTTGGAGTCATGAAGTAACATTCTGAACGAACGTGAACAACTGCCATCGTAAGAACAAGACTGCCAAATACCCGCTTGGATCAGCAAGTTCAACTACCGTCGTTGTAAACTGCTTCCCGAACGTGTACCACTACTTTCACTACCATCGCCGAGTACCACTACTTCCCACGACGCCCGTGAATGATTACACCGCATCGACTCGAACCATCCCGAACCCCTTGTTTTGAAGGTATAACCGCCAAGACGATGACCTGTGGATGAATGCATGAGTTGTATGAGATGCTCACGTTTGCACCGTACCCGACGTGTTTCTTGCATGTTCCCCGTTGCCATACCGTCGTCTGGTGGGACACCCGGTTACCGGGATCACTCCTCGTCACCTTTGCACCTTCCGCACATCTCATACTTGTTTCCTTGCACCGACATCTCAATCGAGTTACCGGAACCGATATGTTGTCGTGGCATCATTTTCGGGTTCGTTGCCGTGGCACCCTTTCTTTCGGCAGTGGCGACCAAATGCCCCATATCATCTTCATGTCAACTTTTCACAAAATTGCATATAACTTGTTTATGTCATCCGCATCATGTTAACAACATTTAAATGCTTAAAATTGTTGCTTGCTTTAAAATTGCTAAACGACATATGGGGATTTTTCGGAATTGTTGTTTGTTGTTCCGGCCTCATTTAAACTTGCCTAGATAGGTAGTTTTATCATGCTTCACCTCTTGCCATGTTTAACAACATTTAATATGCTTGGGTACATAAATGAGAGTGAACTAAATAATTGAACGTGGTGTTTCATCAATATGCAACTCGTTGCATATTGAGCCCCACTTAATTTGTAGTGTTGTTTGTTGCACTTTGCCATGCCATACCTCATTAAACCGGACATGCATCATACTTGCCATACCATACCTCATTAAATCGGACATGCATCATACTTGATTGAGCATCATGCCATGTTTATGCTTGTTGGTTTACCATGATGTTTGCTTCTTTTCGGTTGCGCTTCTCCTTGATAGTTCCGATTACGTTGCAATTGTGAGGATCCATTCGACTATGTTGGCTCGTCTTCTTCATGGACTCGTTCTTCTTCCTAGCGGGATTTTAGGCAAGATGACCGTCACCTTGGATCTCACTACTATCTTTGCTATGCTAGTTGTCTCGATGCTATCTCTATGCCGCGCTACCTACCACTTATTTATCAAGCCCCCCAAATTGCCATGATAGCCTCTAACCTTTTCACTTTTCCTAGCAAACTGTTGTTTGGCTATGTTACCGCTTTGCTCAGCCCCTCTTATAGCGTTGCTAGTTGCAGGTGCAGTTGCAGGTTGTTCCATGTTGGGACATGGATATCATGGGATATCACAATATCTCCTATTTAATTAATGCATCTATATACTTGGTAAAGGGTGGAAGGCTCAGCCTTATGCCTGGCGTTTGGTTCCACTCTTGCCGCCCTAGTTTCCGCCATACCGGTGTTATGTTCCTTGATTTTGCGTGCCTAACACGATGAGGGTTTATCGGCCCCTCTTGACAGTTCGCTTTGAATAAAACTCTTCCAGTAAGGCCCAACATTGGTTTCAACATTTGCCATAACAATACTAGAACCTAATAATTAATTGGCATAGGGCGTCATGAACCCGAGGATTTTCTACATACAGGGGGCCAGTGCTGATGGTGTTGGTCCCAAACGGGCAGACTGCGGGGCCGCCTCGCGGAAACTCGAGGTATTTGGTATACCTGTAGGCTGACCCATCCGGTGTACCCTGAGAACGAGACCGCGCAACTCCTACCAGGCTAGATCAGTGCATCGGGAGGTCTTGCTGTACTAGTTTTACCATTGTCGAAATGTCTTGTGCACCGGGATTCCGAGTTTGATCGGAGGGTCCCGCGATGGAGGATTGTCTCCACGGATCGTGAGCTTGTCATGGGCTAAGTTGGGACACCCCTGCAGGGTTTAAACTTTCGAGAGCTATGCCCGCGGTTGTGTGGCAGATGGGAATTTTTTAATATCCGATTGTAGAGGACTTGAAGTAAACTCTTGTAAAATACACCAACCGCGTTGCGTAGCCGTGACTGTCTCTTTTCGGGTACATTCGAGAAGAGAACATGGTTGGGTTATGTTTGAACATAAGTAGTTTAGGATCACTTATTGATCATTACTAGTTGGCGACCGTTTGCGTAGCTTCTCATCTTACTCTTGTACTCGTTAGTTAGCCACCATACATTGCTTAGTCGTTGCTGCAACCTCACCACTTTACTCCTTCCTTACCCATCAAGCTTTGCTAGTCTTGATACCTATGGTAATGGGATTGCTGAGTCCTCCTAGCTCACATATTACTACACCAATAGTTGCAGGTACAGGTAATGCGATGATCATGACGTGAGAGCGATATTTGCTTGTGTTGGAGTTCTTCTTCTGCTCCTTCTTTGTTCAGGGGATAGGTTCCTAGTCGGCGGCCTGGACTAGCAGGGTGGATGTCGTTTGAGCTTCTGTTTGTGTCTCATCCGTAGTCGGATGTTGTTCTATGTATGATGTATTCGTGTGGCATTGTATGCCTTTTGTATGTATTTAAGGAAATATGCCCTAGAGGCAATAATAAAGTTGTTATTTATATTTCCTTATATCATGATAAATGTTTATTATTCATGCTAGAATTGTATTAACCGGAAACTTAGTACATGTGTGAATACATAGACAAATAGAGTGTCACTAGTTTGTCTCTACTTGACTAGCTCGTTGAATCAATGATGGTTATGTTTCCTAACCATAGACATGAGTTGTCATTTGATTAACGGGATCACATCATTAGAAAATGATGTGATTGACTTGACCCATCCGTTAGCTTAGCACGGTGATCGTTTAGTTTGTTGCTATTGCTTTCTTCATGACTTATACATGTTCCTATGACTATGAGATTATGCAACTCCCGAGTACCGGAGGAACACTTTGTGTGCTACCAAATTTCACAACGTGACTGGGTGATTATAAAGGTGCTCTACAGGTGTCTCCGATGGTACTTGTTGAGTTGGCATAGATCGAGATTAGGATTTGTCACTCCGATTGTCGGAGAGGTATCTTTGGGCCCTCTCGGTAATGCACAATACTATAAGCCTTGCAAGCATTGTGACTAATGATTTAGTTGCGGGATGATTTATTACGGAACGAGTAAAGAGACTTTCCGGTAACGAGATTGAACTAGGTATGAGGATACCGACGATCGAATCTCGGGCAAGTAACATACCAATGACAAAGGGAACAACGTATGTTGTTATGTGGTTTGACCGATAAAGATATTCGTAGAATATGTAGGAACCAATATGAGCATCCAGGTTCCACTATTGGTTATTGACTGGAGACGAGTCTCGGTCATGTCTACATAGTTCTCAAACCCGTAGGGTCTGCACGCTTAAAGTTCGGTGACGATCGGTAATATGAGTTTATGTGTCTGATGTACCGAAGGTAGTTCGGAGTCCCGGATATGATCACAGACATGACGAGGAGTCTCGAAATGGTCGAGACTTAAAGATTGATATATCGGAAACCTACATTTGGACATCGGAATGGTTCCGGGTGAAATTGGGATTTTACCGGAGTGCCGGGGGGTTACCAGAACCCCCCGGGGGTTAATGGGCCTTGTTGAGCCCTAGTGGAGAGAGAGAGGGGCCGGCCAGGGCAGGGCCGCGCCCCTCCCCTTGAGTCCGAATAGGACAAGGAAGGGGGGCGGCGCCCCCCTTGCCTTTTCCCCTCTCCCACTCCTTCCTTCCCCCTCGTAGTGGGACTAGGAAAGGAGAGTCCTACTCCCACTAGGAGGACTCCTCCTGGCGCGCCCTGCTAGGGCCGGCCGGCCTCCCCCTTGCTCCTTTATATACGGGGGCAGGGGGCACCCCAAGATACACAAGTTGATCAGTTGATCTTTTAGCCGTGTGCGGTGCCCCCCTCCACCATAATCCACCTCAGTTATATCGTAGCGGTGCTTAGGCGAAGCCCTGCGTTGGTAGCATCATCATCACCGTCATCACGCCATCGTGCTGACGGAACTCTCCCTCGAAGCTCTGCTAGATCGGAGTTCGTGGGACGTCACCGAGCTGAATGTGTGCTGAACTCGGAGGTGTCGCACGTTCGGTACTTGGATCGGTCGGATCGTGAAGATGTATGACTACATCAACCGCATTCTCATAATGCTTCCGCTTACTGTCTACGAGGGTACGTGGACAATACTCTCCCCTCTCGTTGCTATGCATCACCATGATCTTGCGTGTGCGTTGGTATTTTTTTGAAATTACTACGTTCCCCAACAGTGGCATTCGAGCCAGGTTTATGCGTAGATGTTATATGCACGAGTAGAACACAAAGGAGTTGTGCGCGTGGGTATATACATATTGCTTGCCATCACTAGTTGATTCTTGATTCAGCGGCATTGTTGGATGAAGCGGCCCAGACCGACATTACGCGTACGCTTACGCGAGACTGGTTCTACCAACGTGCTTCGCACACAGGTGGCTAGTGGGTGTCTGTTTCTCCAGTTTTAGTTGAATCAGATTCAATGAACAGGGTTCTTTCTGAAGATCAAAAAGCAATCACTATACCGCATTGTGGTTTTTGATGCGTAGGTAAGAACGGTTCTTGCTCAGCCGGTAGCAGTCATGTAAAACTTGCAACAACAAAGTAGAGGACGTCTAACTTGTTTTTTGCAGGGCATGTTGTGATGTGATATGGTCAAGACATGATGCTAAATTTTATTGTATGAGATGATCATGTTTTGTAACACAGTTATCAGCAACTAGCAAGAGCCATATAGTTGTCGCTTTATTGTATGAAATGCAATCGCCATGTAATTGCTTTACTTTATCACTAAGCGGTAGCGATAGTCGTGGAGGCAATAGTTGGCGTGACGACAACGATGCTTCGATGGAGATCAAGGTGTCAAGCCGATGACGATGGTGATCATGACGGTGCTTTGGAGATGGAGATCACAGGCACAAGATGATGATGGCCGTATCATATCACTTATATTGATTGCATGTGATGTTTATTATGCATCTTATTTTGCTTAGATCGACGGTAGCATTATAAGATGATCTCTCACTAGATTTCAAGGTATAAGTATTCTCCCTGAGTATGCTCCGTTGCGAAAGTTCATCGTGCCGAGACACCATGTGATGATCGTGTGTGATAAGCTCTACGTTCACATACAACGGGTGCAAGCCAGTTTTGCACATGCAGAATACTCGAGTTAAACTTGATGAGCCTAGAATATGCAGATATGGCCTCGGATCACTGAGACCGAAAGGTCGAGCGTGAATCATATAGTAGATATCATCAACATAGTGATGTTCACCATTGAAAACTACTCCATCTCACGTGATGATCGGACATGGTTTAGTTGATATGGATCAGGTGATCACTTAGATGATTAGAGGGATGTCTGTCTAAGTGGGAGTTCTTAAGTAATATGATTAATTGAACTTTAATTTATCATGAACTTAGTACCTGATAGTATTTTGCATGTCTATGTTGTTGTAGATAGATGGCCCGTGCTGTTGTTCCGTTGAATTTTAATGCGTTCCTTGAGAAAGCAAAGTTGAAAGATGATGGTAGCAATTACACGGATTGGGTCCGTAATTTGAGGATTATCCTCATTGCTGCACATAAGAATTACGTCCTGGAAGCACCGCTAGGTGTACCACCCACGCCAGCAACTGTAGACATTGTGAATGCCTGGCAGTCGTGTGTTGATGACTACTCGATAGTTCAGTGTGTCGTGCTTGTTTACGGCTTAGAACCGGGACTTCAATGACGTTTTGAACGTCATGGAGCATATGAGAAGTTCTAGGAGTTGAACTTAATATTTCAAGCAAATGCCCGGATTGAGAGATATGAAGTCTCCAATAAGTTCTACAGCTGCAAGATGGAGGAGAATAGTTCTGTCAGTGAACATATACTCAGAATGTCTGGGTAGCACAAGCACTTGACTCAACTGGGAGTTAATCTTCCTGATGATAGTGTCATTGACAGAGTTCTTCAATCACTACCACCAAGCCACAAGAGCTTTGTGATGAACTATAATATGCAAGGGATGGATAAGACGATTCCCGAGCTCTTCGCAATGCTAAAGGCTACGGAGGTAGAAATCAAGAAGGAGCATCAAGTGTTGATGGTCAACAAGACCACCAGTTTCAAGAAATAGGGTAAAGGGAAGAAGGGGAACTTCAAGAAGAACAGCAAGCCAGTTGCTACTCAAGTGAAGAAGCCCAAGTCTGGACCTAAGCCTGAGACTGAGTGCTTCTACTGCAAAGGGACTGGTCACTGGAAGCGGAACTACCCCAAGTATTTGGCGGATAAGAAGGATGACAAGGTGAACAAAGGTATATGTGATATACATGTTATTGATGTGTACCTTACTAATGCTCGCAGTAGCACCTGAGTATTTGATACTGGTTCTTTTGCGAATATTTGTAACTCGAAACAGGGGCTACGGATTAAGCGAAGATTGGCTAAGGAGGAGGTGACGACGCGCATGGGAAATGGTTCCAAAGTCGATGTGATCGCAGTCGGCACGCTACCTCTACATCTACCTTTGGGATTAGTATTAGACCTAAATAATTGTTATTTGGTGCCAACATTGAGCATGAACATTATATCCGGATCTTGTTTGATGCGAGACGGTTATTCATTTAAATCTGAGAATAATGGTTGTTCTATTTATATGAGTAATATGTTTTATGGTCATGCACCCTTGAAGAGTGGTCTATTTTTAATGAATCTCGGTAGTAGTGATAGACATATTCATAATATTGAAGCTAAAAGATGCAGAGTTGATAATGATAGTGCAACTTATTTGTGGCACTGCCGTTTAGGTCATATTGGTGTAAAGCGCATGAAGAAACTCCATTCTGATGGACTTTTGGAATCACTTGGTACTTGCGAACCATGCCTCATGGGGAAGATGACTAAAATTCCATTCTCTGGAGCTATGGAGCGAGCAATAGATTTGTTGGAAATTATACATACTGATGTATGTGGTCCGATGAATGTTGAGGCTCGCGGCGGGTATCGTTATTTTCTCACCTTCACAGATGATTTGAGCAGATATGGGTATATCTACTTGATGAAACATAAGTCTGAAACATTTGAAAAGTTCAAAGAATTTCAGAGTGAAGTGGAAAATCATCATAACAAGAAAATAAAGTTTCTACGATCTGATCGTGGAGGAGAGTATTTGAGTTACGAGTTTGGTCTTCATTTGAAACAATGCGGAATAGTTTCGCAACTCACGCCACCCGGAACACCACAACGTAATGGTGTGTCCGAACGTCGTAATTGTACTTTACTAGATATGGTGCGATCTATGATGTCTCTTACTGATTTACCACTATCATCTTGGGGTTATGCTTTAGAGACGGCTGCATTCACGTTAAATAGGGCACCATCTAAATCTGTTGAGATGCCGCCTTATGAACTATGGTTTGGCATGAAATCAAAGTTGTCGTTTCTTAAAATTTGGGGTTGCGATGCTTATGTGAAAAAGCTTCAACCTGATAAGCTCGAACCCAAATCAGAGAAATGTGTAACGCCCCAGATATACTTTCCATATTTGTATCCAACTCTTGCCGTTTCCGGCGTTAACTTATATTTATTTCTCGGGTTCGGGTCTTCGTCTCCGTGTGTTGTTTTCGTTTTTCGTGCATCGCATATCATGTCATCTCGTGCATTGCATTTGCATACATGTTCATCTCATACATTTGAGCATTTTCTCCGTTGTCCGTTTTGCAAATCCGGCGCTTCGTTCTCCTCCGGTGGTCATTTCTAGCTTTCTTTCGTGTGTGGGGATTAAACATTTCCAGATTGGACCGAGACTTGCCATGCGTCCTTGGTTTACTACCGGTAGACCGCCTGTCAAGTTTCGTGTCATTTGGACTTCGTTTGATGCTTCAACGGTTAACCGAGGGACCGAAAAGGCCTCGTGTGTGTTGCAGCCCAACACCCCCCAAATTTGGCCCAAAACCCACCAAACTCAGATCCATATCCTAGATCGTTCGATCATGATCGCGTGGGCGAAAACCGCACCTCATTTGGACTCTCCTAGCTCCCTCTATGCCTATTTAAACACCCCCCCATTTCGGATCTCGTCTTCCTCCCCGTCCTCCTCGAAAAAAAAACCGAGAACATCTCCCCGCACCGACGGACACGTCCGCCCCAACCGGACGCGTCCGCCGCCGCGCCCTCGCCCAACCACCGCGTGCCACGTGGCACCGCCGCCGCCGCCGCCGCGGGCCGGGAGGCCCGGATCCGGCCCCCGCGACCCGGCTCCTCCACGCGCGCCCCGCCGCCTCCTTCCTCCACGCGCGCCGCCGCCTCTTCGGGCTCCGGCGACCGGAGCCGCCGTCGCCGCCGCGGGTCATCTCCGGCGAGCCCGAGGCCGGCCGCCGCCCGCACCTCCTCGCCGGCGCGCGGGCCGCCACCGCCGCCGCCGGGCGCTGCCACCGGCCTCCCCCGACCTTCCCGGCGCCGCCCCGGCCTCTCCCCGCTGCTCCGGCCGCCTCCACCGGCTCCGGCGAGCCGTCTCCGGCAAACTCTGCGCGGGTGCTACAGTGCTGCTACAGTAACCGCCAGATCTGGAAACCCTAGATCCGGTTGACTTTCCCTCTCCCCCTTATTTTTTTCGTGCTATCTTTGACTGCTCGTATCTCCGCAACCGTAGCTCCGTTTTGGGCGTATGATATATCAAAATCTTCGTATCGACATGTACATCATTTCGTTCCATTGCATCGTTTGCATTTGAGGTCATCTTGAAGCCCAAAATGCTGTTATAAGGAGGCTTCGTGAGTTAAATTGCAGATCCGTTAGTTCATCATGCACTTTTGTCATTTTTGCCATGTTTAATTCGTGCATGATATGCCTGTGCCCCTTTGGGATGAATTGTTAAGCATTTTGTCTTCTTTCCAGAGGTGTCACCCATGCATTTTTAGGATGTGTGTGTTGTATTGTGCAAGCTTGCGAAGAGAGGTACCTGAGATTGCTGATTTCAGGGACTTAGTGATTTTCACTAAGTCTGGGATATTTTAGTTCATGATGCTATATGTCCAGCTTGTTTCCTCGTGATCCGTTCCTCTTTTGAGGATGATCAGTAAGGGAGTTTTGATATTTATGTTATGCTCTATCCATCCAAGTCTTTTTTTGCATATATGGAGTGCTCTAGGTTGACTCAATTGAGCTCAACTTTTGCTTCGTTGTTAATCTGGGCAGATCGTCAACTCGTTTGCGATTTTGCCGGTGCTATTGTTAGTGATCCATGCACGCTATGCCATTGTTATTGCCATGTGTTGCTAGCATATTGTGCCTTCTTGCTGGATATATGCTTGCCTTGCCATGACTTGCACCGTAGTGAGTGCATCGAGCTCGTTTACATGCCTTCGCAAGTTAAATTTCTGCATGTCTCAGTTTTCACCAAGTCTGAAAACTGTTTGTGTTCGAGCTATGTTCGTGAGCTCGGTAGAGTATTTTGTGAACCCTTTTGGCCCCAGCTCACTTTGGGTGTTTTGTTAAGCTTGTTGAGTAGCTCCATGCCATGTTCTTACTTGTCATGTTTAGGTCATTCATCATGTTGTTTAGCTGCTCCGAAGAGAGCTTCGTGATCTGAAATTTCAGGCTAGTGTTAATTTCACTAAGTCTGGAATCTGTTTTGCATATTCGTTTTTGCCATGCTTGTTCGAACCTCTTAATGGATGTTTTTGTCTATGGCTCAGTGCTAGTGTTTTGTTAAGCATATTGTGTAAATCACTTCCATGTAATTTGTTTTCATGTTTGGTGGCTGTAGCATGTTCATTTCGTTGCATTTAGATGCCTACTTGCTGTAAATCGCAGACCGGTGTCATATCTTAAAACGCTTGCCATTTCCAAACCGTAACTCCGATTCCAATGATCTTTATATCGTTTTCAAGCGATTTCATCCCCTCTATCCAGTGGCACCCTTGGAATTCCAAGTTGAGGCCAGGTTCATGCATTTCCTGTCATATCTTGCATTTTACATCCCGCATCGCATCCCGCATAGCATGTCATCATTTCATCATATTGCTTGGTCTTGCACGTGGTTGATTGTATCCTTGTTGCTTGTTTGTCTTGTTGGGTAGAGCCGGGAGACGAGTTCGCTACCGAGGAGCCCGTTGAGTTTGCTTGTGAGGATCCAGTCAACTCTGACAACTGTGCAGGCAAGATGATCATACCCTCGAAATCACTACTATCTTTGCTATGCTAGTTTGCTCGCTCTTTTGCTTTGCCAATGCTACGATGCCTACCATTTGCTTGTCAGCCTCCCAATTGCATGATTGAACCTTTAACCCACCTTGTCCTAGCAAACCGTTGATTGGCTATGTTACCGCTTTGCTCAACCCCTCTTATAGCGTTGCTAGTTGCAGGTGAAGATTGGAGCCGTTCCTTGTTGGAACATTTATTTACTTGTTGGGATATCATTATATTGCTATGTTATCTTAATGCATCTATATACTTGGTAAAGGGTGGAAGTCTCGGCCTCTCGCCTAGTGTTTTGTTCCACTCTTGCCGCCCTAGTTTCCGTCATATCGGTGTTATGTTCCCGGATTTTGCGTTCCTTACGCGGTTGGGTTATAATGGGAACCCCTTGATATTTCGCCTTGATTAAAGCTTTTCCAGCAATGCCCAACCTTGGTTTTACCATTTGCCACCTAGCCTTTTCTTTCCCTTGGGTTCTGCAGACTCAAGGGTCATCTTATTTTAACCCCCCCGGGCCAGTGCTCCTCTGAGTGTTGGTCCACCTGTCAGCTACCGGTGGCCACCAGGGGCAACTCTGGGCTGGCCTACCCGTACCTAGGACAATCTGAGTGTGCCCTGAGAAAGAGATATGTGCAGCTCCTATCGGGATTTGTCGGCACATTCGGGCGGTGTCGCTGGTCTTGTTTTAACCTGTCGAAGTGTCTTGAGTTACCGAGATACCGAGTCTGATCGGAACGTCTTGGGAGGAGGTCTTTTCCTTCGTTGACCGTGAGAGCTTGTCATGGGCTAAGTTGGGACTCCCCTGCAGGGATTGAACTTTCGAAAGCCGTGCCCGCGGTTATGGGCAGATGGGAATTTGTTAATGTCTGGTTGTAGATAACTTAAACCTTAATTAATTAAAACGAATCAACTGCGTGTATTGCCGTGATGGCCTCTTCTCGGCGGAGTCCGGGAAGTGGACACGGTGTTGGAGTAATGCTTGCGCAGGTTGTTCCTCTAGATTCTCGCTCGCGCCTTGCCTCCTCTTCTCGCTCTCTTTTGCGTATAAGTTAGCCACCACATATGCTAGTCGCTTGCTGCAGCTCCACATATACTTGCCTTATCCATTCCTATAAGCTTAAATAGTCTTGATCGCGAGGGTGCGAGATTGCTGAGTCCCTGTGGCTCACAGATACTATAATTCCAGATGCAGGTCCAGGTGATTCCGCTCCAGGTGACGAGTACGAGCTCAAGTGGGAGTTCGACGAGGACTCTCAGCGCTATTATGTTTCCTTTCCCGACGATCAGTAGTGGTGCCTAGTTGGGGTTATCGATTCAGGGCCTTGTCGCATGTTGGGGGTCTTTTCTATTTTGGCACCGTAGTCGGGCCATGAGTGATTTGTATGATGGATGTTATTTATGTACTTTGATGTGACGTGGCGAGTGTAAGCCAACTATGTACCTCCCCTTTATATTATTTATGTACATGGAATGTGTGATGATTTCCTGACTTGCGACATTGCTTTCAATGCGGTTATGCCTCTAAGTCGTGCCTCGACACGTGGGAGATATAGCCGCATCGAGGGCGTTATAAGTTGGTAATCAGAGCCTTCCCCGACCTTAGGAGCCCCCATTGCTTGATCGTTTTTAGCAGCCGAGTTGTGTCTAGAAAAATGTTTTGAGTCCTTAGGAATTATATATCGGAGAGCTTAGGAATTCTTTTTTACTTCCCAGTCTCCTCATCGCTCTGGTAAGGCATCCTGACGTAGAGTTTTGACTCTTCTCTTCTCAAATTTCACTAAATTTTTTTTTAGGATCACGCGAGTATCTTGGTTTTGTTCCGATGGTTTTGTGACGAGAACATTGTTCTTGGTGCCTCCTGTCTTTAGGGGTTGTGGCAATGTCCCGGGGAGTTGAGCTCCGAGGTGTTGTCGTCACAATTTTATCGTTGCAATTCTGGTATACTTGAGATTTGTGCGCGACATCGAAAATCTCCTTTATGCAGTTCGTTGGTGAGATAACCTCGACGCCACCCAGTACTGGGGCGGGAGTTCGGGAGTATCGCCATAACTTGTATAGCGGATGCTTTTCGAAGGTTGAGATAGATGGTTTCCGAAGGTTTCTTGGTTATGTGTTGAAGGATGGATACAGCTGGATGTAGGATTTGCTAGCTTGGGTGAGATATTATGCTTCCCCTGTATCCCCAACACCTGATTGCATAACCGGGAAAATTTCGGGAATTTCATAGGTGGGAATTCAAGTAGCCTTAGGATATCTTTCCGACAGATGTATGATATGAAATTGGGGTTCGACGTCTAGTGGTTCGCCTATTCACGGTCGATTTTACAGTGGTCTCGTTGTTTCTTAAAGAGTCCTTGGCTATGCTGACTCGGGGACGCTTCGTATGTCATGTGCACTGCCTTGTACATGATGGTGCTGTACGATCGAGCCCGTGTAGGTCCCACCACGAAAACTTTGGACGAAATTTCTATCATGTATTTGTTCTGGCTTATTCCGCAAGCCAACCCTTGGTTTTATTTCGAGTTGTGGCATTCGTTTTGCTTCGACGTCATATGATGATTCCATCCCTCGTTGTTGTACCCCTTCTACCTGATTTTTCGTGGCTTCGCAATTTAGGAATATGTGACCACTTCAAGAGAAGTGCATTCATTCATTTTGTTCGGATGTGAAGACTTTATGTTGCAATTATCATTCCGTTGGATTCAGCTTCAATATTTATCTGTCTATGTGCTCACGGTGGTCAACCTCTTCAGGATGGCTCCCGCTAAGAGCACCAGTCAGAACCAGAATCAAGATCCGCCACCGCCTCCACCTCTTCCAGAGGCATGGCAAGCTGTGATGGCCGCAACCAATGCAAACACTCAGCTGATCATGCAAATTATCCAAGAGCGCAATCAAGGCAGTCAAGGGAATCAAGGCAGCAACCAGGGTCACTTTGCTACACTCAACCAGTTCCTTGCTAACGGGCCAAAGACTTTCAGTAATTGTGTTGAGGCAACCGATGCTGACGATTGGCTTGTGGATCTGTGTAAGCATTTCAAGTGCAGTAACGTCAGGCCTGAGGACTTTGTGAAGTTCGCTTCCTTCCAACTCAAAGATCAAGCTGCAGAATGGTTCCAGCAGTACAAGGATTCCAGAGGTGAACGTGTTATCACTTGGGATGATTTCCGTCGAGATTTCCGAGCTCATCACATTCCGCAGAGCGTGGTTGAAAGCAAGCGTGAGGAATTCCGCAATCTGAAGCAAGGCTCTTTGTCTGTCTATGACTACAACAAGTTGTTCCAGAAGCTCGCCCGTTTTGCCAAGCAGGATGTTCCTGATGAGAAGAGCATGATCTATCAGTTCAGAGGTGGTCTTCGTGAGGAAATTCAGCTCGCTCTTGTCCTCTTTGAGCCGTTGAGATACGATGAGTTCTACAACATGGCACTGAAACAAGAGGCTGCTCAGTTAAGGTGTGATGCTTCCAGGAAGCGAGTCAGAGATGTTACTCCTTCTTCCTCTACTCAAGTGGCCAAGCAGCAGAAGTTTTGGCTTCCTCCTCCTCCGTTCCGTCAGCCGTATCAGCAGAAGAGCAAAGGTGGCAGTGGTTCTTCCCACCCACCCAACCCAGGCTTTCAGAACAAAGCTTCGTCTCAAGCTCCAAGATCGAGTGCTCCGTATCACCGTCCGCTTTCAGAGGTCACGTGCAACAAGTGCCAACAGAAGGGTCACTATGCCAACAAGTGTTTCAACCAGAGGCGTCTTCCTCCTCCTCCTCCTATGAGATCGGCAAGTATAGCTGTGGTCAAGCATAACCCTAAGCACGCCAAGGTCAATTTGATGAATGCAGCTCAGGCAAAGGACTCGTCAGATGTGATCATGGGTAACCTTCCTGTTAATGATATTCCTGCAAAAGTTCTTTTTGACACTAGTGCATCGCATTGCTTCATCTCGAGACCGTTTACAAATAGGCATGAATTGGTTTCACAAGTTTTGCCTAGTCCTTTAGCAGTTGTCTCTCCCGGCAAGCGCATGCAGGCTAACTCCATCGTTCCGGATGTTTCTATCACTTTGGGTGACTACAAGTTTCTGTCTTCTCCAACGGTTCTCGGTGACTCGGATATTGATCTTATTCTCGGGATGGATTGGCTTTCTAAGAACAAGGCACATCTTGATTGTGCAGCCAGGCAGATCCAATTGACTCATTCGTCTGAGGATGTAATTATCTTTACCGCTCGAGATAATACCATCCGTCTGTTTTCTCTCAATGAGAAGGGTGAATTGGATGCCATCTCTCAAATTCCTGTCATTTGCGAATATCAAGACGTCTTTCCAGAAGAGCTCCCAGGAATGCCTCCGCACCGGCCAGTTGAATTCGTTATTGAACTTGAACCTGGCACGGAACCTGTGTGCAAACGTCCTTACAAGCTCGGACCTGAAGAGTTGAAGGAGCTGAAGAAGCAACTCGATGAGCAAGAAAGATTGGGTCTCATCCGGCCCAGTACTTCTCCGTGGGGTTGTGGTGTTCTTTTTGTGAAGAAGAAGGATGGATCGAGTCGACTTTGTGTTGATTACCGTCCAGTGAATAAGAAGACCATCAAGAACAAATACCCACTTCCCAACATCAATGAGCTGTTCGAACAACTCAAGGGTGCCCAAGTATTCTCCAAGCTTGATCTCCGTATGGGTTATCATCAGATTCATATTCGTGATCAAGATATTCCCAAGACGGCGTTCAGAACAAGCTTTGGTTCATATGAATACACCGTCATGTCTTTTGGCCTCGCCAACGCTCCTCCGACGTTCTCTCGCATGATGAACTTCATCTTCAATGCCTACACCAATGACTTCGTTTTGGTCTATTTCGATGACATTCTGGTTTTCTCCAAGAACAAAGAAGATCATGCCAAGCACTTGCGTTTGGTTCTTGACAAGCTCAGGGAACATCAGTTCTACGCCAAGTTCTCCAAGTGTGAATTTTGGCTCGATGAGGTTCTTTATCTTGGTCATATCATCTCTGCCAAGGGCATTTCCGTGAATACCGAGAAGGTATCCGCAATTGTGAATTGGGAACCTCCTAAGAATGTGAAGCAACTCCGCAGTTTTCTCGGTCTCGCAAGCTATTGCCGAAGATTCGTTGAAAACTTTTCCAAGATCGCGAAGCCTCTCTCAAATCTTCTTCAGAAGCACGTCAAGTACGTTTGGTCTCCGGAGTGTGATATTGCTTTCAACACTTTTAAAGAGAAATTGATCACTGCTCCAGTTCTGACTCCGCCTGATGAATCCAAGCCGTACGAGGTCTTTTGTGATGCCTCTCTCCAAGGTCTTGGCGCAGTATTGATGCAAGAGAAGAAAGTTGTCGCTTATACATCTCGCCAGTTGAAGCCTAATGAGAAGAACTACCCCACTCATGATCTCGAGTTGGCGGCAGTTGTGCATGCTCTTTTGACTTGGAGACATCTTCTATTGGGAAGAGAAGTGGACATTTTCACTGATCACAAGAGTCTCAAGTACATCTTCACTCAGCCTAATCTCAACCTAAGGCAAACTCGATGGGTCGAAATGATTCAAGAGTATAATCCGAGTATTGAGTATACTCCAGGCAAGGCCAATGTGATTGCTGACGCTTTGAGCAGAAAGGCCTATTGCAACAGTCTGATTCTCAAGCCTTATCAACCCGAGCTTTGTGAAGCTTTCCGCAAGCTGAATCTTCAAGTTGTTCCTCAAGGTTTCCTCGCCAACCTCCAAGTTTCTCCTACCTTGGAAGACCAGATTCGCCAAGCCCAGCTTCTTGATGCTATGGTGAAAAAGGTGAAGATTGGTATTGCCAAGAGTCAGTCCAAGTATAAGTGCTACCACCTTGATGACAAGGACACTCTCTTCTTCGAGGATCGTATTGTTGTGCCCAAAGGTGAACTTCGTAAAGTGATCATGAACGAGGCTCACAATTCTCTCCTCTCCATCCACCCTGGGAGCACGAAGATGTATCAGGATCTCAAGCAAGCTTATTGGTGGACTCGAATGAAGCGCGAGATCGCTCAATTCGTGAATGAGTGTGATGTCTGCAGAAGAGTGAAGGCAGAACACCAAAGGCCAGCAGGTCTCCTCCAACCTCTTGCCATTCCAGAATGGAAGTTTGACCACATTGAAATGGACTTCGTGACTGGGTTTCCAAAGTCCAAGCGTGGCAATGATGCTATATTTGTTGTCATCGACAAGCTGACCAAAGTGGCTCACTTTCTGCCTATCAAAGAGTCGATCACTGCAGCTCAATTGGCGGAACTCTATACCTCTCGCATTGTCTCTCTGCACGGTATTCCTCAAGTGATATCTTCAGACCGTGGCAGCATCTTTACCTCCAAGTTTTGGGATTCTTTTCAGAAGGCCATGGGCACCAGCATCCGCTTCAGCACTGCTTTCCATCCTCAAACGAGCGGTCAAGTCGAGCGTGTCAACCAGATTCTTGAGGATATGCTCAGGGCTTGCGTAATTTCTTTCGGCATGAAGTGGGAGGACTGTCTTCCTTATGCTGAATTCTCATACAACAACAGCTTTCAAGAAAGTTCGGGCAAGGCCCCCTTTGAAATTCTGTATGGCAGGAAGTGCCGTACCCCTCTCAACTGGTCTGAAACCGGTGAACGTCAGCTGCTGGGTAATGACCTGATCACAGAGGCAGAAGAAATGTGCAAGGTCATTCGTGATAACCTCAAAGCAGCTCAATCCCGCCAGAAGAGCTACTATGACAGTAAGCACCGTGATCTGGCTTTCGAGATCGGAGATCACGTTTACCTCCGCGTCTCTCCTATGAAAGGTACTCGTCGCTTCGGTATCAAAGGGAAGCTTGCCCCCAGATATGTCGGGCCTTTCAAGATTGCTAGCAAGAGAGGCGACCTCGCCTATCAGCTCGAGCTTCCTTCAAACTTTGCCAATGTTCATGATGTGTTCCATGTCTCCTAACTCCGAAAGTGCTTCAAGACTCCTGACCGCACCGTCAACTTCGAGGACATTGAGCTCCAAGAAGATCTCTCTTATCATGAGCACCCAGTTGCCATTCTTGAAGAAACTGAACGCAAGACTCGCCACAAGTCGATCAAATTTCTCAAAGTCAAGTGGTCTCACCATTCCCACCGTGAAGCTACCTGGGAACGCGAGGATCACCTCCGTTCTGAGTACCCGGAGTTCTTTCAGTCCTAGATCTCGGGACGAGATCTTTTCGTAGTGGTGGAGTGTTGTAACGCCCCAGATATACTTTCCATATTTGTATCCAACTCTTGCCGTTTCCGGCGTTAACTTATATTTATTTCTCGGGTTCGGGTCTTCGTCTCCGTGTGTTGTTTTCGTTTTTCGTGCATCGCATATCATGTCATCTCGTGCATTGCATTTGCATACATGTTCATCTCATGCATTTGAGCATTTTCTCCGTTGTCCGTTTTGCATTCCGGCGCTTCGTTCTCCTCCGGTGGTCATTTCTAGCTTTCTTTCGTGTGTGGGGATTAAACATTTCCGGATTGGACCGAGACTTGCCATGCGGCCTTGGTTTACTACCGGTAGACCGCCTGTCAAGTTTCGTGTCATTTGGACTTCGTTTGATGCTCCAACGGTTAACCGAGGGACCGAAAAGGCCTCGTGTGTGTTGCAGCCCAACACCCCCCAAATTTGGCCCAAAAGCCACCAAACTCAGCTCCATGTCCTAGATCGTTCGATCATGATCGCGTGGGCGAAAACCGCACCTCATTTGGACTCTCCTAGCTCCCTCTATGCCTATTTAAACACCCCCCATTTCGGATCCCGTCTTCCTCCCCGTCCTCCTCGAAAAAAAAAACCCAGAACATCTCCTCGCACCGACGGACACATCCGCCCCAGCCGGACGCGTCCGCCGCCGCGCCCTCGCCCAACCACCGCGTGCCACGTGGCACCGCCGCCGCCGCCGCCGGCGCGGGCCGGGAGGCCCGGATCCGGCCCCCGCGACCCGGCTCCTCCACGCGCGCCCCGCCGCCTCCTTCCTCCACGCGCGCCGCCGCCTCTTCGGGCTCCGGCGACCGGAGCCGCCGTCGCCGCCGCGGGTCATCTCCGGCGAGCCCGAGGCCGGCCGCCGCCCGCACCTCCTCGCCGGCGCGCGGGCCGCCACCGCCGCCGCCGGGCGCCGCCACCGGCCTCCCCCGACCTTCCCGGCGCCGCCCCGGCCTCTCCCCGCTGCTCCGGCCGCCTCCACCGGCTCCGGCGAGCCGTCTCCGGCAAACTCGCGCGGGTGCTACAGTGCTGCTACAGTAACCGCCAGATCTGGAAACCCTAGATCCGGTTGACTTTCCCTCTCCCCCTTATTTTTTTCGTGCTATCTTTGACTGCTCGTATCTCCGCAACCGTAGCTCCGTTTTGGGCGTATGATATATCAAAATCTTCGTCTCGACATGTACATCATTTCATTCCATTGCATCGTTTGCATTTGAGGTCATCTTGATGCCCAAAATGCTGTTAGAAGGAGGCTTCGTGAGTTAAATTGCAGATCCGTTAGTTCATCATGCACTTTTGTCATTTTTGCCATGTTTAATTCGTGCATGATATGCCTGTGCCCCTTTGGGATGAATTGTTAAGCATTTTGTCTTATTTCCAGAGGTGTCACCCATGCATTTTTAGGATGTGTCTGTTGTCTTGTGCAAGCTTGCGAAGAGAGGTACCTGAGATTGCTGATTTCAGGGACTTAGTGATTTTCACTAAGTCTGGGATATTTTAGTTCATGATGCTATATGTCCAGCTTGTTTCCTCGTGATCCGTTCCTCTTTTGAGGATGATCAGTAAGGGAGTTTTGATATTTATGTTATGCTCTATCCATCCGTGTCTTTTTTTGCATATATGGAGTGCTCTAGGTTGACTCAATCGAGCTCAACTTTTTCTTCGTTGTTAATCTGGGCAGATCGTCAACTCGTTTGCGATTTTGCCGGTGCTATTGTTAGTGATCCATGCACGCTATGCCATTGTTCTTGCCATGTGTAGCTAGCATATTGTGCCTTCTTGCTGGATATATTCTTTCCTTGCCATGACTTGCACCGTAGTGAGTGCATCGAGCTCGTTTACATGCCTTCGCGAGTTAAATTTCTGCATGTCTCAGTTTTCACCAAGTCTGAAAACTGTTTGTGTTCGAGCTATGTTCGTGAGCTCGGTAGAGTATTTTGTGAACCCTTTTGGCCCCAGGTCACTTTGGGTGTTTTGTTAAGCTTGTTGAGTAGCTCCATGCCATGTTCTTACTTGTCATGTTCAAGTCATTCATCATGTTGTTTAGCTGCTCCGAAGAGAGCTTCGTGATCTGAAATTTCAGGCTAGTGTTAATTTCACTAAGTCTGGAATCTGTTTTGCATATTCGTTTTTGCCATGCTTGTTCGAACCTCTTAATGGATGTTTTTGCCTATGGCTCAGTGCTAGTGTTTTGTTAAGCATCTTGTGTAAATCACTTACATGTAATTTGTTTTCATGTTTGGTGGCTGTAGCATGTTCATTTCGTTGCATTTAGATGTTTACTTGCTGTAAATCGCAGACCGGTGTCATATCTTAAAACGCTTGCCATTTCCAAACCGTAACTCCGATTCCAATGATCTTTATATCGTTTTCAAGCGATTTCATCCCCTCTATCCAGTGGCACCCTTGGAATTCCATGTTGAGGCCAGGTTCATGCATTTCCTGTCATATCTTGCATTTTGCATCCCGCATCGCATCCCGCATAGCATGTCATCATTTCATCATATTGCTTGGTCTTGCACGTGGTTGATTGTATCCTTGTTGCTTGTTTGTCTTGTTGGGTAGAGCCGGGAGACGAGTTCGCTACCGAGGAGCCCGTTGAGTTTGCTTGTGAGGATCCAGTCAACTCTGACAACTGTGCAGGCAAGATGATCATACCCTCGAAATCACTACTATCTTTGCTATGCTAGTTTGCTCGCTCTTTTGCTTTGCCAATGCTACGATGCCTACCATTTTCTTGTCAGCCTCCCAATTGCATGATTGAACCTTTAACCCACCATGTCCTAGCAAACCGTTGATTGGCTATGTTACCGCTTTGCTCAGCCCCTCTTATAGCGTTGCTAGTTGCAGGTGAATATTGGAGCCGTTCCTTGTTGGAACATTTATTTACTTGTTGGGATATCATTATATTGCTATGTTATCTTAATGCATCTATATACTTGGTAAAGGGTGGAAGGCTCGGCCTCTCGCCTAGTGTTTTGTTCCACTCTTGCCGCCCTAGTTTCCGTCATATCGGTGTTATGTTCCCGGATTTTGCGTTCCTTACGCGGTTGGGTTATAATGGGAACCCCTTGATATTTCGCCTTGATTAAAGCTTTTCCAGCAATGCCCAACCTTGGTTTTACCATTTTCCACCTAGCCTTTTCTTTCCCTTGGGTTCTGCAGACTCAAGGGTCATCTTATTTTAACCCCCCCGGGCCAGTGCTCCTCTGAGTGTTGGTCCACCTGTCAGCTACCGGTGGCCACCAGGGGCAACTCTGGGCTGGCCTACCCGTACCTAGGACAATCTGAGTGTGCCCTGAGAAAGAGATATGTGCAGCTCCTATCGGGATTTGTCGGCACATTCGGGCGGTGTTGCTGGTCTTGTTTTAACCTGTCGAAGTGTCTTGAGTTACCGAGATACCGAGTCTGATCGGAACGTCTTGGGAGGAGGTCTTTTCCTTCGTTGATCGTGAGAGCTTGTCATGGGCTAAGTTGGGACTCCCCTGCAGGGATTGAACTTTCGAAAGCCGTTCCCGCGGTTATGGGCAGATGGGAATTTGTTAATGTCTGGTTGTAGATAACTTAAACCTTAATTAATTAAAACGAATCAACTGCGTGTATTGCCGTGATGGCCTCTTCTCGGCGGAGTCCGGGAAGTGGACACGGTGTTGGAGTAATGCTTGCGCAGGTTGTTCCTCTAGATTCTCGCTCGCGCCTTGCCTCCTCTTCTCGCTCTCTTTTGCGTATAAGTTAGCCACCACATATGCTAGTCGCTTGCTGCAGCTCCACATATACTTGCCTTATCCATTCCTATAAGCTTAAATAGTCTTGATCGCGAGGGTGCGAGATTGCTGAGTCCCTGTGGCTCACAGATACTATAATTCCAGATGCAGGTCCAGGTGATTCCGCTCCAGGTGACGAGTACGAGCTCAAGTGGGAGTTCGACGAGGACTCTCAGCGCTATTATGTTTCCTTTCCCGACGATCAGTAGTGGTGCCTAGTTGGGGTTATCGATTCAGGGCCTTGTCGCATGTTGGGGGTCTTTTCTATTTTGGCACCGTAGTCGGGCCATGAGTGATTTGTATGGTGGATGTTATTTATGTACTTTGATGTGACGTGGCGAGTGTAAGCCAACTATGTACCTCCCCTTTATATTATTTATGTACATGGAATGTGTGATGATTTCCTGACTTGCGACATTGCTTTCAATGCGGTTATGCCTCTAAGTCGTGCCTCGACACGTGGGAGATATAGCCGCATCGAGGGCGTTATAAAATGTGTCTTCATAGGATACCCAAAGGATACTGTTGGGTACACCTTCTATCACAGATCCGAAGGCAAGACATTCGTTGCTAAGAATGGATCCTTTCTAGAGAAGGAGTTTCTCTCGAAATAAGTGAGTGGGAGGAAAGTAGAACTTGATGAGGTAACTGTACCTGCTCCCTTATTGGAAAATAGTTCATCACAGAAAGTTGTTCCTGTGACTCCTACACCAATTAGTGAGGAAGCTAATGATCTAGATCATGTAACTTCATATCAAGTTACTGCCGAACCTCGTAGGTCAACCAGAGTAAGATCTGCACCAGACTGGTATGGTAATCCTATTCTCGAAGTCATGTTACTTGACCATGATGAACCTACGAACTATGAGGAAGCGATGATGAGCTCAGATTCCGCAAAATGGCTTGAGGCCATGAAATCTGAGATGGGATCCATGTATGAGAACAAAGTGTGGACTTTGGTTGACTTGCCCAATGATCGGCAAGTCATCGAGAATAAATGGATCTTCAAGAAGAAGACTGACACTGACGGTAATGTTACTGTCTACAAAGCTCGAGTTGTTGTGATGAGACCTTCTCACCCATAGCGATGCTTAAGTCCGTCTGAACCATGTTAGCAATAGCCGCATTTTATGATTATGAAATTTGGCAAATGGATGTAAAGACTGCATTCCTGAATGGATTTCTGGAAGAAGAGTTGTATATGATGCAACCTAAAAGTTTTATCGATCCAAAGGGTGCTAACAAAGTGTGCAAACTCCAGCGATCCATCTATGGACTGGTGCAAGCATCTCAGAGTTGGAATAAACATTTTGATAGTGTGATCAAAGCATATGGTTTTATATAGACTTTTGGAGAAGCCTGTATTTACAAGAAAGTGAGTGGGAGCTTTGTAGCATTTCTAATATTATATGTGGATGACATATTGTTCATTGGAAATGATATAGAATTTCTGGATAGCATAAAAGGATACTTGAATAAGAGTTTTTCAATGAAAGACCTCGTTGAAGCTGCTTATATATTGGGCATCAAGATTTATAGAGATAGATCAAGACGCTTGATTGGACTTTCACAAAGCACATACCTTGATAAAGTTTTGAAGGAGTTCAAAATGGATCAAGAAGAAAGGGTTCTTGCATGTGTTGCAAGGTGTGAAGTTGAGTCAGACTCAATGCCCGACCAGTGCAGAAGATAGAGAGAAAATGAAAGATGTTCCCTATGCTTCAGCCATAGGCTCTATCATGTATGCAATGCTGTGTACCAGACCTGATGTGTGCCTTGCTATATGTTTAGCAGGGAGGTACCAAAGTAATCCAGGAGTGGATCACTGGACAGCGGTCAAGAACATCCTGAAATACCTGAAAAGGACTAAGGATATGTTTCTCGTTTATGGAGGTGAAAAAGAGCTCGTCGTCAATGGTTACGTCGATGAAGGCTTTGACACTGATCCGGATGACTCTAAGTAACAAACCGAATACGTGTTTTTATTGAACGGTGGAGCTGTCAGCTGGTGCAGTTCTAAGCAAAGTGCCGTGGTGGGATCTACATGTGAAGTGGAGTGCATAGCTGCTTCGGAAGCAACAAATGAAGGAGTATGGATGAAGGAGTTCCTATCCGATCTAGGTGTCATACCTAGTGCATCAGGTCCAATGAAAATCTTTTGTGACAATACTGGTGCAATTGCCATGGCAAAGGAATCCAGATTTCACAAAAGAACCAAGCACATCAAGAGATGCTTCAATTCCATCCGCGATCAAGTCAAGGAGGGAGACATAGAGATTTGCAAGATACATACGGATCTAAATGTTGCAGACCCGTTGACTAAGCCTCTCTCACGAGCAAAACATTATCAGAACCAAGACTCCATGGGTGTTAGAATCATTACTGTGTAATCTAGATTATTGACTCTAGTGCAAGTGGGAGACTGAAGGAAATATGCCCTAGAGGCAATAATAAAGTTGTTATTTATATTTCCTTATATCATGATAAATGTTTTTTATTCATGCTAGAATTGTATTAACCAGAAACATAGTACATGTGTGAATACATAGACAAATAGAGTGTCACTAGTTTGCCTCTACTTGACTAGCTCGTTGAATCAATGATGGTTATGTTTCCTAACCATAGACATGAGTTGTCATTTGATTAACAGGATCACATCATTAGAGAATGATGTGATTGACTTGACCCATCCTAGCTTAGCACGATGATCGTTTAGTCTGTTGCTACATGACTTATACATGTTCCTATGACTATGAGATTATGCAACTCCCGAGTACCGGAGGAACACTTTGTGTGCTACCAAAATTCACAACATAACTGGGTGATTATAAAGGTGCTCTACAGGTGTCTCCGATTGTACTTGTTGAGTTGGCATAGATCGAGATTAGGATTTGTCACTCCGATTGTCGGAGAGGTATCTCTGGGCCCTCTCGGTAATGCACATCACTATAAGCCTTGCAAGCATTGTGACTAATGAGTTAGTTGTGGGATGATTCATTATGGAACGAGTAAAGATACTTGCCGGTAACGAGATTGAACTAGGTATGAGGATACCGATGATCGAATCTCGGGCAAGTAACATACCGATGACAAAGGGAACAACGTATGTAGTTATGCGGTTTGAACGATAAAGATCTTCGTAGAATATGTAGGAACCAATATGAGCATCTAGGTTCCGCTATTGGTTATTGACCGGAGATGAGTCTCGGTCATGTCTACATAGTTCCCGAACCCGTAGGGTCCGCACGCTTGAAGTTCGATGACGATCGGTAATGTGAGTTTATGTGTTTTGATGTACCAAAGGTAGTTCGGAGTCCCGAATATGATCACGGACATGACGAGGAGTCTCGAAATAGTCGAGACATAAAGATTTATATACTGGAAGACTACATTTGGACATCGGAATGGTTCTGGGTGAAATCAGGAATTTACCGGAGTGCCGGGGGGTTACCGGAACCCCCTGGGGGTTAATGGGCCTTGTTGGGCCCTAGTGGAGAGAGAGAGAGGGGCCGGCCAGGGCAGGGCCGCACGCCCCTCCCCTTGAGTCCGAATAGGACAAGGAAGGGGGTGGCGCCCCCCTTGCCTTTTCCCCTCTCCCACTCCTTCCTTCCCCCTCCTGGTGGGACTAGGAAAGGGGAGTCCTACTCCCACTAGGAGGAGGACTCCTCCTCCTGGCACGCCCTGCTAGGGTCGGCCGGCTTCCCCCTTGCTCCTTTATATACGGGGGCAAGGGGCACCCCAAGATACACAAGTTGATCAGTTGATCTTTTAGCCGTGTACGGTGCCCCCTCCACCATAATCCACCTCGGTTATATCGTAGCGGTGCTTAGGCCAAGCCCTGCGTTGGTAGCATCATCATCACCGTCATCACGTCGTCGTGCTAACGGAACTCTCCCTCGAAGCTCTGCTGGATCGGAGTTCATGGGACGTCACCGAGCTGAACGTATGCTGAACTCGGAGGTGTCGTACGTTCGGTACTTCGATCCGTTAGATCGTGAAGACGTACGACTATATCAACTGTGTTCTTGTAACGCTTCCGCTTATGATCTACGAGGGTACATGGACAATACGATCTACGAGGGTACGTGGACAATACTCTCCCCTCTCGTTGCTATGCATCGCCATGATCTTGCGTGTGCGTAGGAAATTTTTCAAAATTACTACGTTCCCCAACATGTATCCCCATTGATGAGGACATCAATACCATTGTTACACCCACAACCCCTGCTGCTATACATACTCGACCAATTACTAGAGCTCGCGCATGCCAATTGAATTATCAGGTGCTTTCGCTTCTTGGTAATGATTCTAATGTTCCTGAGAATATGATGCTGCCTAAATTGGACACATTTGTTTTGCTTACAAATGAAGGGTCTAGCTTGGACAAGAAAGATGAACCTTGGAGCAAGTTCAAGCATGGAGATGATGGCATGCGCAAAGGGAATAAGAACGAAGTTACAAGTGATGATTCCAGGACTTTGAAGCCACCATAATTATTGCATGAAGCCTTGGACGAAATATACAAGATGCCACTTCATAAATTTCGTCCAGAGGCTATTCTAGGTGTTGCGTCACCTTATTTTTGGGCCAGTCCCATGTAATTTCGAAATACTTGATTATAGGCAGTTTTTAGAGTCTGTATGTGTGGGGAAACAAGAGTTAGGGTTGGTTTTGGACCCCTCCTACAATGGCCACGAAATCCCCCCCTCTCTCCTCCATATATATAGCCCTTAGGGCATCGTTTAGACTTTGGGTTTTGTTTAGATTAAAAGTTCACCATAGCTGCAACTTCGGGTAGTTCATTTGTGTTCAACGACCAGACCAAGACATCACAGAACCCCACCTTGATCAGTAAAGCTTTCCTCTTATATTCGCAATATCCAGATCGCAATCTTAGTTTCTTGCTTGTTCTTCGTTTGCCTGCAGGAAACAGACCTTTGTGGTTAGGTTGACCGTGCTCCGGCATGGTCAATATAACCTCTCGGAGTTGGTTTAGCGATTGCTAAGGCGCGGCGTCCTTGCACGTTCGTAGTCGGATCTTCAAAGTCGAATTCCTCCAAAACGATAGCCACCATCTCATCGAAAGACGAGACACCCTTGCCTCTATCAAGTGGTATCAGATTTCCATGTTGCTTGGTGAGATTTTACAGTTTTTCATAGTTTAGATCGAGTCTATTCTTCATACCTAAGTCCACGAAGAAGCCAAAAAAAATTTAGGGTTAGTTCATCATATCTGAACCAGTCTGAGCCTTTGCATATTATTTTCAGTATTTTGCTTTGTTGAATTTGCGGTTGCATCGTCGTGTCTAGTTGCTGGTCTTAGAGTCTAGTCTTTTAGAGTTTCGAGTTCTGGTCATAAGTTGTCACGCCGCCGCCGCACCATCATCATCGCCCCTGCCATCTACCACCACCGCTTATCCGCCACCGATCCATCTCCATGTATCATCACCAATCCGTATCCATATAAAACCACCAATCTGTATACATATACCACCACTGCTGCCATATCCTACCACCATATATCCACCACCAATCCGAGTTCCTTTCATATTAGGTTTGTTTTCGAGATCCATCTAATTTCCTATTCGTGTTTCCTTGCTTGAGTAGGTTTCGAAAAAAAAGTCTGGAGACCCCCGGGCAGTTTTTAGGCCAAAATTTTCGCATGCAAAAATATTTTTTCCTATCCTATTTTTAGGATTTTGTGAGTCTTTTGAGCCATGTGCCATCATAGTGATTTTTTGTCGCACTTTTTCGTCATCGCCGCCCTGATTTCCGAAAAAGTCAAAAAAATCCCGTGCCCATCCTGTCAGTTTGTCCTGGGAAGAGTTTTGAGACACTCGCCATTATAGTGATTTTTTGCAAAAAAAGAGAAGCGCAAAAAAAAGGGAGCGCCAAAAAAACAGAGCAAAAGTAATAATTTCCAGAGTGTGCTTTTCCCTTGTTTACGTGCAGCGTCGTGATTTTGTTAGTGTTTTAGGCTCGCGTCTCTAGCACGGTCTAGCCTAGGACCAGCACAGTACCGTCGTTGAGCGTTTATTCAACTTTGCATCTCTGAATTGATTATTGCTAATCTTTTTGCTACCATATTATAAGACTTCCTAGCTCCACATAAATCTACATCGTGCGTTTGACTCTCCCTGGTAATCGCTCTATCCAAGCTTTGAGAGTTTTGACTACATCGGTTGCCGATCACCGCCTGCTGCTGGGTAAGAACTGGTAAGAATTTGAGATTTGCTTGACGGATTTGTGACACCCACCACCACCACTTGTTAGTAGTCCATAGGATCATATTCTTGTCTGTTTCTATTGCTGCTAACCATGGCAGGATCATAAGCTGACGAGATTGACTGGAAGAACTTGACGAACAAGGAGCTTCATGATAAGTTTCAACAAATGATGAGTGGACAGGTGCAAGATGTGCTAAACATATTTGAAGAGGCCATCGAGAAGATAGATGGCATGGAGAAGACGTTCGAAAGAAAGCTCAATAACAAGTTTACTGAATTGCTTTTGCGTTTTCCACCACCACCGCCGGCTGCACCTGTCGCACCTCTACAACCACAACAAAAACAACATCGCCTTCCAAATCAAGTGGGACGAGCACAACGCGTTCCCATTGACCCTGGGCAAAATTCTGGTGCCGTTGTTGATGCTTCTGTAGCTCCTGCTGCTACAGCAGAGGTGGAGGACCATTACGAGGATGAGGTTGATCAAAATCAGAACTACGTGCAACCACCAGCACCACCACCACCAAGTCATCCTCAGGTATATCATCGCAACGGTGGGGCTACACCACCACCAGAGGTACGAGATCATGACCTTTTTCCTAAACTAAAATTGAATATTCCACCATTTGAGGGTAGATATGTTCCTGATATATATCTTACTTAGGAGTTAGAAATTGAACAACGTTTTACATGTTTACAATATCCCGAGGAGAGACGTGTTCCTGCTACTGTTTGTGCTTTCGCTAGTTTTGGATGTGTTTGGTGGTTTGAACATTGTAGATTATATCCTATTCCAGCTACTTGGGCTTCTTCGAAAACTGCTATGTGTACTCGTTGGGTTCCACCATATTATCAACGTGAATTACTACAAAAATTGCAGCGCTTAAGACAAGGAAAAATTCTGTAGAAGAATATTATCAGGAATTACAAACTGGCATGATTAGATGTGGTATTGTTGAGGAGAATGAAGCTATGCTTGCACGTTTTATGGGTGTATTAAATGGAGAGATTCAGACCATTCTAGAGTATAAGGAGTATAATAATATCACTCGTTTATTCCATCTTGCTTGTAAAGCTGAACGTGAAGTGCAGGATCGACAGGCATTAGCGCAGACTAACTTTTCTGCAGGTCGACTTTCATCATGGACACCGCGTGCATCCTCTACTTCCACACATTTTACTGCACCGACACCTCCATCAGCTGTTACCTCCAGCAGTGATACAAGGAAGCAGGCACAACCACCATTATCTGCCAAGAGCACACCTATCGGGCCTGCACAGAGTTCTTATTCTTCCATGGCATCAACAGGGCACACAAGTGATATTATTTGTTGTTGTTTAAAGGGAAGAGGACATTTGGCGAGAATGCAAATCTCGGTGTGTGATGATTTCTACTGAGGATGGTGGGTATGAGTCCGCTAGTGACTATGATGAGGAGACTTTGGCTCTTATTACACGTGAAGAACACGGTGGAGATGATTCTGATCATGAGGCGCAATACATGGCTCCTGAAGATGCTGACAGGTATGAATGTTTAGTTTCTCAACATGTTCTGAGTGTGCAGGTCACACAAGCTCAGCAAAATCAGAGGCATAATTTGTTCCATACAAAGGGAGTTGTGAAGGAACATTCTGTTTGCATCATCATAGATGGAGGGAGCTGCAACAACTTGGCTAGCATGGAGATGGTGGAGAAGCTATCTCTCACCACAAGACCATATCCACATCCTTACTATATCCAATGGTTCAACAATAGCGGCAAGGTTAAGGTAACACGTACTGTTCGTGTGCATTTTAGTATCTCTACATATGCTGATTATGTTGATTGTGATGTGGTACCCATGCAAGCATGTTCCTTATTACTTGGTAGACCATGGCAATTTGATAAAAATTCTGTACACCATGGTAGAAATAATTAGTATACTCTTGTTCATAAGGATAGCCATATTACTTTGCTTCCTATGACTCCTGAATCCATTTTGAAAGATGATATTAATAGATCTAATAAAGCAAAACAGAAGAAAAATAAGAGTGAAAATCAAATTGTGGCAAAAGAATTTGAGCAACAAATGAAACCTAATACTAGTGTTGCTTCTAAAATTAAATTGAAAAGTGCATGTTTACTTGCCACAAAATCTGATATTGATGAGCTAGATTTCAGCAAATCTTTTTTCTATGCTTTTGTGTGCAAAGAGCCATTATTTTCATTCGAGGACGTGCCTTCCTCTTTGCCCCCTGCTGTCACTAACATTTTGCAGGAGTTCGCTGACATCTTCCCATAAGATGTGCCACCGGGATTACCACGTATTCGAGGGATTGAGCATCAAATTGACTTAATTCCCGGTGCATCGCTACCCAACCGTGCACCATACCGTACCAATCCAGAGGAGATGAAGGAGATTATGCGTCAAGTATAGGAGCTGCTCGACAAAGGTTACATACGCGAATCTTTTAGCCCTTGTGTTGTTCCTATTATACTAGTGCCTAAAAAGGATGGCACATCGTGTATGTGTGTTGATTGTAGAGGCATTAATAATATTACTATTCGTTATTGTCATCCTATTCCTAGGCTAGATGATATGCTTGATGAATTGAGTGGCTCTACAATTTTCTCCAAAGTTGATTTGCATAGTGGATACCATCAAATTCGTATGAAATTGGGAGGTGAATGGAAAACAACATTTAAAACTAAAGTTTGGTTTGTATGAGTGGTTGGTCATGCCTTTTGGGTTAACTAATGCACCTAGTACTTTCATGAGACTAATGAATGAAGTTTTACGTGCTTTCATTGGACGATTTGTCGTAGTCTATTTTGATGATATACTAATTTATAGCAGATCTTTGGAGGAACATTTGGAACATTTATGTGCTATTTTTATTGCTCTACGTGATGCACGTTTGTTTGGTAACCTTGGGAAGTGCACCTTCTGCACCGACCGAGTATCTTTTCTTGGCTATGTGGTTACTCCACAGGGAATTGAAGTTGATAAAGCCAAGATTGAAGCTATTGAGAGTTGGCCGCAGCCCAAAACGGTCACAAAAGTGAGGAGTTTTCTTGGCCTCGCTGGATTCTCACTACAAAAAAATACACTTCCGTGATGATACGTGTTTGTCACAGTATGTCCCTTTTTTGTCATGCATGTACATCCATGACAAATTTATGACAGAATCAAGATAGTCATACCTGTGCTGTCGTAGAAGTGTTCCATGACATTACCAAAATTATCATCACGGAAGTGTCCACTTCCATGACGATAAATCGCGCGTCGCAGAAGTGCTTTCGTCAAGGGTGACCGACATGTGGCATCCACCGTAACGGAACGCCGTTAAGCTATCGGGTCGGGTTTTGGATCCGATAACCCGTTAACAGCCCCGACCAATGGGAAATTTCCACATGTAAAATTCTTATTGGCCGGACGAAACATGTGTCAGCTCGTCAGTGGGTCAGATAGGTGCCTATGATACATCAACACGTGGCACGGCCCAACAGAGGCCCATTCCTATGAAAAGGTCGGCCCGTTTGACTTGGTCAAAAGCTGGCGGGCCGGCCCATGGAAAGCCTGTTAATGGCCTATTCGAATATAACCCATTTACAGCCCGCTAACCCAAGGCCCGTTACGCCCTATCCGAATTAGGCCCAGTAGCGTCATCTGGGCCATCCAATATGCTTCCAACCCGTTTTCACTTCTGGCCCATGTATGGCCCATGACGTCTTTCGGCCCATATAAGGCCCTATGTAACTCTTGGCCTACTAACGGCCCATGGTGAAACTGGCCCGTAATGAACAGTGTATCACTTTACACCCATTAACGGCCCGTGGTGAAACTGGCCCGTAATGAACAGTGTATCACTTTATACCCATTAACGGCCCGTTATTCCGTTGGGCCGTTTCCAGCCCATGTTATCTTTCGGCCTTCTCAGAGCCCATTTATTCTTGGGCTCATTTCCAGCATTCGTTTACTTACGGCCCGTTACTGTCATTTTCTGCTTGTGGGCCAAATTCAGCCCGTGGTTACAGTCGGCCCGTTTGTGGTCCGTTTATACGTTGGGCCGATTTCGTAGCGTCATCAAATACGGCCTATTAATGATGGCCCGTTATGGTCGGCCCATGAACGGGCGATTCCAACTCTAGCCCGTTTACGGCCATAATGCGGTCTGTTTGGCCCATGTTTGGCCAATCGATTATACGGCCCGTATAAGGCCCATTGATAATACGGCCCGCAGAAGGCCCATTGTTTCTACGGCCCATAGAAGGCCCATTGTTTCTACGGCCCGTAGAAGGCCCACTGTTTCTACGGCTAGTAGGAGGCCCAGTGTCACTACAGTAAATATTAGCCCATGGTTATTGTGGCCTAGTTTTAAAAAATAGGTTATTGCAGCCACTAGCTAACCGCGGAAAAAGAACTGCAATGACTACAAGCAAACAAATAAACAAGACAATAAGGAAATAAATATGCAAGCAACTAATGCTAGGCTATCACGGCTATTACACATATTACATCCACTGGGCATCAAAGTTCGCCACCAGTGCAAATATAGGGAACAAAGCAGCATATCATATACACTGGTTGTCAAAGTTGGCGACCAGCGCAAATAAACGCCGCAGCAAAACAAATCCAGAACTGAACCCACTTCAGAAGATCTCAAGAAACAATATCCTGGGTACCCATAATGCTGGCAAGATGCTTAGCAAGCTTATTAACTTTCTCTTGTTTGGTGCTTAAATCCTCCAGCGCTTGCTGTTGCACCAGAAAATATGCATCTGAATTCTGCAGGGACTTCCTCAGTCCTTCAGCTTCCTGTCGCAGCACATCTGATCGATGTCTTTCAACTTGAAGTTGAGACTCAAGAAGACGAACTGATTCAGACAGCGAGTTCGAAGAGCTTGTGCCAGCAGTAGTGGCCAGTAACTCGAACACTACATCAAGACAGGACTTTTGGGTTCCCTCACTGTCGTCAAGATAGTTTTTATCAGCTTTCTTGGAGACCAACACGGATGTCTCACTATCTTGAACCTTATCTGCATTACTTCCTTTATCATTGGATAACGCGGTACTATTCTCCAATATTTTGTCTGCATTCTAAAAGAGAAACAAGCAGACACATCACATGTTTACCATGTTGTATATGAAACTCATTTTGGTAAATGAGTTCAGTAGTAAAGTGGACAGGATAACAGCATGAAACAAACATATATCTATGTACCATGGTCACTTTATGGTCTATATCATTCTAGTTTTTGTTGCCAAATCAAGATAGAGACACAGTTCAAATAATATTTGTTCAAGACAAAGCAGAATAGACAGAATATAAGTGTGGGTAACTATAGAGCAATAACAACACTTGTAATGTGCATGACATGAGAACATAACTGTTTATTCAATTGAAACTGAAATCAATATAGAGCAGGTTACAACAGCAAACCATTTAAAGAAACAAGTTTAAAACATACCTGTTGCGCCATTGGAGTTTCAATTCCATCCTTCAAATGTGAAAATAGTTGGTATGAGTAAATACAGTCATGCAAGAGCAAAGGAGTATGAACCATAGCTACAGAACCTGACCTAAGAACAAATCTTCTTCTCCTTTAAGCGTTGAGTTGGGATTCAGAGTGGTGGTCCTCGTGCTTTGGGCACTGCAGTTCCCTCACTAACTGCTCGTGTTTGGGTGCTCTGTGGTGGAGACGGTGCTGTGTCAACTGGAACTGGGTTACTATCTACCGGGGTTGGGGTTAGAAGGGGTGTAGTTGGTTCTCTGTCCAACTGGGCAGGGGTACAATCTACGAGAGTCTGGGTTATGTGCGGTGGATCTGGTCCTTGGGCAAGTACAACCGTGGTTCTATCTGCATCAATTGGTAGCACTATCTTTTCTGAAGACCGTGTTGTTACTCCCTTAGACACTGCCATCACGCTCTCCAATTCAAATGGCTGATAAACAAGAAAAGTAACTGAAAGTATAGACATTGTATGATAGACAGGTGCAATGGATAGTGGGGAATAAAAGAGGGATGAAATAATTCATATTTATGTTGCCTAACCAAACAGGATAGCATGCCACAATTTCACATATATGATGGCTAACTAAAGAGGATAGCATGACACAATTTCACATTATGATGGCTAACTAAAAAAGATGGAAAGACATAGTTCAAAATATGAGACTATGTAAACAGGATGACATGACATAACTATATAATGTGTTTATTAAATAGGTTGGCATGCCATAATTCACATACATTCATGGATAGAATGCCATAATTCAAAATATGATGACTATAAACACTAAACAGGATGAGATGATATAACTATATGATGTCTTCATTAAATGGGTCGCCATGCCATAATTCAGATAGATGATGTGTATGTACTATGTAAACATGATGGCATGATAGAATTCAAATATATGATTTATATAGTAAGCAAGTAAGCAGATGGGAATCCATATATGATGTAAAAACTAAGCAATGCAAGACAACATGCATGATATGGGTAATATAACCTTGCCAAGTTTGAGCATAGACCTCAGGGGGAAAATAGGACTGTTCATCAGTCTCTGAATCCTCCTCTGAGGAGCTCTCTGTAACCAGCAAGATGTCTGCTTCAGCAGGTAGCATTGTCTGCTCTGAATACCTTGTTTTCACTCCAGATACTTCCATCACCGCTTCAAAGGCTGATGCACAGGAAGAGTAGTTGAATATACAAACGTTGTCGACAAATGGAACACGTAATACAAAAAATGATAGCATGATATAATTCACATACCTGATGATTGGCTAAACAGCATGGCATTGCATAATTCACATATATAATGCCTTCGCAACAAGATAGCATTGTATAATTCACATATATAATGTCTTGCAACAAGATGGCAATGCATAATTCACATATATGGTAATTAGACACTAAACAGGTGGCATTCACACAAAGCATGTCTAAACTAATCAAATGACATAGCAATGCGAGACACCATACGCACGATATGAGCAACATAACCCTACCAAGTTAGAGCATACACCTCGGGGGGGGATAGGACTGGTCATCTGTCTCTGAATCCTCCTCTGAGGAGCTATCCGTAACCAGCGAGATATGCGCTTCGCCAGATAGCATAGTCTGCTCTGAAGACCTTGTTTTCACTCCAGAATATGCCATCACCGTGTCAAATGGCTGATGCACACGAAGATCAGTTGAATGTAATAACATTTTTGACAAATGTAATATGTAACCAAAAAAAGGATGGCATGATATAATTTACATATAAGATGACTGGCTAAGTAGGATGGCATTGCAAAATTCACATATATGATGCCTGGCTAAACAAGATGGCGTTGCATAATTCACATAAACGATGAATAAACTAAACAGATGGCATTCGCACAAAGGATGTCTAAACTAAGAAGATGACATATTTGATGTATAAAGTAAGCAATGCAAGACACCATATGCATGATATAACCAACATTAGCATGCCAAGTTAGAGCGAAGACCTCAGGGGGTAAATAGGAGTTGTCTTCTCCTTCTGAATCCCCCTTAGAACAGATGTCTTCCTCTCGATTACAATCCGAAATGTGTGGAGGGGGGCTGCCTTTGCGCCTACCATGGAGCGATGTCTGCATGAAATTTTACTGCCACGCCAGGCTCGTCTCTTTTGCTCTACATGTTCAGTTCCATTGTTTACAATAACTGTCATGCATAGGAATAAAACATAGTGAGATTATGTAAGGAGTGCATGCAGAAATCCAGAGTGATGGTAGCAACCTGTGGATAGACCCAAAACCAATAATAGCAGGCAGATAATGGCTTTAGTTAAAAAATACAGATAATGGCTTCTTTACTGTTTGTTTCCCACCCAACATGAAACTCATAGTAGACACCGGAGATTAACCAGATAGTAGATAGATACTATTGATAGCGGCCCCGATATGTACCCCACAACCATTTAAAAACTCAAGTTTGACCATTAGTTTGGAGCTGACTCAGAGTCTAATCGGTGAACAGGACGATAAAGTAGCATGTAATATTAAGCGATGCATAACGTAAGCAGACACGAAAGAGTGAGACCTCTCTTGCGGACCCGTGTAGTCCTCGAGGTCATCTTCTCGGTTGATGATGGTAGTGCAGTTTTCATGGCTGCCAGCGGCGGGGAAGAAGATCTGAGGCGGCGAAAGACAGTCTGGAGGCCGGATCCCTGCTGTGCTGGACCCTTCTGTTGTTGGAGCAGCTGAGCTGGGGTGGACGACGGCGCAGCAGGAGCGGGACAAACCACGCAAGGTTTTCTTTGACAACTATCTGTAAGAGAAGTAATTCTGTAAGGGCTCGTTTGAATTGGAGGATTCCAACAATGCAGGGATAGGAAATAGACAGGAATAGGATAGGAATGCACATGCAAAACAGAGAATTTAAAAACACAGGATTTCTGCCAATCTGGGTGTTTGATTCACAACAATTGGAAGATCACAGGATTCAAAGAAGCATGGTGACATTAAGTCAAACCACAAGAAATTGTACGGTTATAATGCTATTATGCTACTATCTCTTAGTCTTGTGCTTCATGAATAGGAATTTGAAAAGGAGGACAAGTGAAAATTAAAATTCCTACCTTTTTTCTTTCAAGGAGACACTAAATGAACAAATCCGTGTGCTCAGTGGACAATATATATAACATGTAGAGTAAAAAAGAGATGCAACAAGTGTAGAACCTCTTTGGCAAAGCCATGTCGATCTCAGCGTGATTGGGTTGGCCGGTGAGGATGCTCCGGCTGACTTGGCTGTCGGAGGAGGGGAAGAAGATCTTAGGCGTCTGGAGATGGAGCCCGAGGTACTGCTCCGCTGTGATGGAGGGTTTCGTCGTTGGAGCAGCTCCGGTGAGTTGTACGACGCCGAGGCTGAAGCAGGACAAGAGAGACAACGAACAACGTTAACCTGAGTGGAATTCTAATAGCATCTCCAATACATGACGTAAAATACATAACCACAAAGTGCTAGATGTAAAATACATCAGCCGCTCATCTCTGAACTTAACTGTCAAAACTGAACTTAACTGTCGAAACTGAACTTAACTATCGAAACTGAACTTAACTATCGAAACTGAATTTTGCTGTCGAAACTGAACGCACTAGCAAGGTGAGGCTACACGTCGGTCGACTGACTTTTTCATCTTTGGTCAGTCGATTTTGCAGCCGTTGGATATGAAATCAGGGGTCTGCGGTTCATCTTCAACCTCCACCCCCCTGAGCTGGCCAAACATTAGCCCCCCGCCGCCCGCGGCCGGCGGTGCGCCGCCCCGCCCGCCCCGAAAACACTCCCCACCACCGGTCCGCCGCCGCCCTGGCCATCCCTCTAGGCCACCCCGTGCCGAGCTTTTTCTTCGGCGATCCCCACGCCATCGCCCCGCCAACGCCCCGCCACCGCCGGCGACCACCACCCCCATCCTGAACCCTAAGATAGATAGTGGGGTATCTCTCTGGCGAGCCCCCCTCCCCGCTGCGGCTAGTTCTTCCTTCACCCCGGCGAGCCCCCCACCACCTGAAAATCGACTGACCCAAAATTCGATTCAGTCGACTGAAGTGTAGCTAAATTGGAGCAGCATCGCAAGCAAGAGCAAGAGCGAGAGCAGCAACGCGAGCAAGAGTAATAGCAAGAGCAGACCAGGCAGGGGACCGAGAGCAAGAGCAGAGCAGCAGCGCGAGCGAGAGCTAAAGCAGCAGCAGATCCTACTGATGTGGACATCGCCGCCGAGGGAGCGACGCCGTGGAGGAAGTGGCCGGCGCCGCCGCCGTGGATGGAGCCGCACCGTGTCGGCTCGGGACCGAGCGCCAGCAGCACCGTGAGATCGAATCAAGAAGAAAATGCGGCGATTAGTGTACAACCTCTTTGATGGTGCCGATTAGGCCGCAGCTTCATCCGAGGAAACGGTGATGATGATGCTATTCCGGTGGTGCAGGTGAAGATGGCGGTGTGGGAATGGAGGTGGCGCGAAAGACGAGGGGAACATCGGGGCAGCTCCTTCGAGGTGGAGGACGGGGTGGCTGAACCAGCGAGACAATGAGATCGATGACAGATCCTCATCCGGTACGGTGGATGAGGGACGTCGAGGTGTTGCTGTGCACGACGTCGTCGGGGAAGAGGCTCCGGCTGGGTGGCGGACGGAGCAGGGTGTGGGGTTTCGTTGCGGGTTTTTGCGCCCTCGGTGTACGAATGGGTGGGTGGATGGGATGGCAGTGGGGAACCATGGCTTAGAGACGCACTTGTCCGAAATGTGGGGTAAGTTACGAAAGTACCCCCACCGATTTGAGGCGGTTCTTTCGGTTCAGGGGTACCACGGGCATTTCGCGTGTCTGGATTTCACAGGAGGTGGGAGTTTTCACGCGCGTTGTAATTTCGGAATAGCAAGGCGCGGGTTGAGATGGAGGGAGTTGTCGAAGCACAACGAGACAAAGATATATCTTAAATATTTCGGGCTAACAAGGCGCGGGTTGAAATTTCCGGACAAGCCTAACGTGTACTGTCCCAAATCAATGCGCCCTACAAATGTTATTCAAAACTTTGAATTCATGTTATGTTCAATTAAAATATTTCGCTACGTGTATAATGCATGCGACCTAGTACTCAAATGAACGTTTTAGTGCATTCCAAACGTATATACTACCGCTTCAATATGAACTAAATTTTAATTCGTTTCTCTATTTGAATAAGATCTACAGTAATGATTGTTGTGAAGTCAAAGCATTTGAATTCGTTTCTTTGTTTTAATAAGATCTACAATCATCATTATTGTCAAGTTAAACCAACGTTTGTGTATTATCTTCACAGCACACCACATGATTAGTCTCGAGTTACATATGAACTATGTGTACTGCTATATGAACTCCAACTAGATTTTTTGAATCCACTTTATTTTGATTTCAAATCACATTACATTTCTAGCTCTATCTAGATCTTCATAATCTAAACCATGTCTCATATGTATAATGTGTTTATCACATTATGTATGGTGCCCCGCCCCCTACGCCTACAAGTATTTAGATGTGAGTTGCAAACACCACACATTACCACAAATTCAAATAAAATGTGAGAATGTTTGATATATAGTATTTTTTAGATTGTTTGATATTTAGTTGTAAGCTGTGAACGCTACACATTATCACAAATTCAAATAAATGTGAGATTGTTTGATGTATAGTATGGTTTAGATTGTTCGACATTTAGCTGTGAGTTGCAAACGCCATGCATTATCACATTATGGTATAACATGTGCACAACACGTGTATCACCGCTATATTCATGCATGCAATGTTTAAAACACTATGATCTCCTATTCAAATATATGAATCCGCTTTCATATCAAATTATGATCTTTGTTAGTCTCTTACACCCACACAATCCTCTAACCTTTGTAGCTACCACTAACTTTCTCTCGTGCATGCACATGCCCTCCTCGCCCTCCCCCTCCCTCGGCATTCTATCCACCTGGCACATTCATTTTTTTCTTTAGGTCGTTCTCCCAGAGTCTCCACAACTCCTTTCCGACACACACCGATCGATAAACCTCTCCAGCGGCGCCTGCCTACAACATACAAACACACCTTCAATCTCCTCCTTTATGTGTCCTTGCCTCGTGTCTCTCATACGGTCAGACACACGTGTAAACTCTCGCCCCTCTTTTCATCGCTCTCACAACCGCACACTCCTCCCCCTATCTAGCTAGTAGTTGGGCCTCTCACACCACCTCCTAGCTCCATTCTCTCTGTCTATCTGTCTCGCTGGGCCTTATTTGCCTCTAACAAATGGACGTACACCGACCGATCTCTCGCTATACATATAGCTAGCTAGGTCCTTATAACTCGTTTTTACCCACACGTCAATCGATCTACCTCATTAGTTGTGTCTCTCCCTTCCTCCGACAAACAACAATTGATCTACTGATCTAGTTAGGTTTGCTTACCAAACACATGGTTCCCCTTCATCATCCATGGATGCGTCCCGATAGATCTATCACGCACAGGCACACACAGAAACACATCCCCACTCTTATTGGTAACATTGCAGTTCGACCCTCAGTTTGTCTAGTAGGCCTCTCCCACCATCTTCGAGAAGCAACTCCATCACCCATCCAGCACTCTACCCTTCTCCCTCCCTCTCCCTCCCTCTCTCCCTCCTCTCTCTCTCTGTCCCATCATATTTCCCGTCCTTCAGTTATGTATGGATGTCGACCTATCTCCCTCAAGACATAGCTGGGTCTCTCCTTCTCAACACATATACGAGTCGTTCTACCTCTATAGTTAGGCCTCTGCCTACCCCTCCCACCACCCCCCTCCCCCCCCACACACACCGATACATCGAGCGCTCTAGTCATGTCTCCCTGCCACACACAAACTTGACGTGTGCCCTCTAACGTTCCGGTAGGCTAGTCGCCCTATATCTTTGACTTGTACACACAAACAATTTCGATGGCTCTCTTCATCGATCTCGCACCCACCCACTTGATCCTCTCTTTGACTCTATCGATAGCTATGACCCCTCCCTCTCTTCTCATGGATTGCCCGATCCTCTATGTATGATATGGATAGGTCTCCATTTCACAGACATTGCATGCAAAATTTTGTTTGAGATGTCATCGACACATATTCCCACAAATAATTCACGAAATCAACCCCCCACCCCACCCCCACCCCAAAACAAAAAACACTCACGAACACGGTTTGTATCTCTCACACACACCCCACATAGGTGGGGGACGTGCACGAAGAGAAGAGGTGCATGCATGGCGCACGTACTCCCGTCTCTTTCCCAACCACACCATCGCGCGGGTACACGATGGAGCTCATTTCTGTACGAAAAAGGCAGCCCATATGGTAATTTGGCATGTGTACTGGTTGTCCACTTGGTGGAGGGAGGATCGTCTACCACGGGTGAACAAAAAAATTGCGACTTGACGCGTTATGTTAATTTAAAAAAAGAGGAAACCATGTGGGGCCTACCTTAGAGGCAAGGCTCTATACACTGGAGTACTTTTGATGTGTCCCGTCAACTCACAGAACGAGGAGAAGCTTGCTTAGTCCGCCATCTCCCCCGCCCACGGGCGCGGTGGCTCGCAGGATGAGGTGAAGCTTGCTTACCACGCCTTACGCCCGCTCCCTCGCCCACGCGCGCGGTGGCTCGCAACCCGAGGAGAAAATTTTACTACTCCCTCCGTTTACTCCTCGTCCCTACTACCTTGGTTATAGAGATTATACTATCATATTGTTTGGAATATATATGTCCTTTAGTAGATTTCAATATGAACTACTAGTACATACTCCAAACACTGATGTATATAGACGTATTTTAGAGTGTAGATTCACTCATTTTGCTCTGTATGTAGCACTCCCCCTCGCCCCTCGACCCTCGCCCACGTGGTGGACGTGCAACAATTCATTCGGTCTCATATAGCCAGAACGATATATATTGCACTACCATTATTGCTCGACTTCCCGAAGAGGCGAAGAGCCAATCGCAAGGTTAATATCTTGGAGATGCCAAGCGCAAGGTTATAGGAGAACGAGTAGTAGGTGCCGCGTCATTTATAAATAAAGTTTTTTTCTTAAGTGGCACGTACGCAATATGATAGGTTCATATGGAGAGAAAAGGAAACCGCTCCACTATATACATAGTCAGGACGGGCCAGCCTACACAGTTGCTTGTTGGGGTTGCTCTCTTCACACTCTCTCGCACAAAATGACTGTGGCCACATCTCTAACATCCCGGCGGATCACGTCCGCTTGGGGAAGGGGTGGATGCTTAGTGTAGATGCGGTGGTCGTCGCCGACGGCGAAAAACCACTGTCGGCACGTCCCGATTAGGGGTCCCCGCCATTCTCTCTCACAAAGCCGGTGAGGTTGCCTTCGTCCCTTGCTCACTGCCGCGACGTGGGCAGTTGCCGCCTCCCGCCACCCTCCTCAAGGTTGAGCTACGTCCCTCAGGTACAACTCCCTTTACAGTCGGCTTGCACCACTGCTCCAGCTGCCCACATCACTCCCTGTGGATATTTCTCTACTTCTTTGCCCCGCACATACCTCTACTGGCTTCTACGTACTGTATTTGTGATGAGTTTATGTCTCATCAACTAGTCCCAGTAATCTTATTCTAATCACGCTTGTTCAATTTCTTTGCCACAGGGTGCTCATCTCGATTTTTGTGAAACTGCACAAAATGATCCGATGGCCAAAAGGTTGCAAACTTCATTTATTAGGAAGCTCGAACGTTGCCAGCAAATTGAAGCCTGGTCAGGGTTCACGGTTTAAGGGCTAGGGACTGCATGGATCGTTTTTTTCTTTAGCTGCCTCTGTTCCAAAATAAGTGTCAACTTTAGTAGTAGTACAATTTTGTACCAAAGTTTGCACAAAGTTGAGAAACTTATTTTGGAACGGAGGGAGTACATATTTGCTATGATCTGTCAATCATTGAGATGCAATAGCATGCATGTTAGTCTCCTTTGTATTTGATGAAATGTTGCAATGGGCAACCATGGACGCAAGATACATGTAATAGAAGCTGGAAGCTTCATAGCATTGTACAAATTTATCTCGCTGATAAATTAGAGTACGTACTATACTAGTACTTCCTCCGTTCCTAAATATAAGTCTTTGTAGAGATTTCACCATGAACCACATGCGGATCACTGAACCTGTGTGTTTTCACTGCTCTTGCACGCCTCCTCTGTAAGAATGGAGAAAATTGTAATCTAGTAGGTATACCTCCTTTCGCCGAAAGCGTGGGACATCCAGCAGTCCTACGACCTCAGTAATAAAGACCAATGAGCCATCAAATCACGTAGACCCAGCTGTAAGTTGGATGGACGAAGCAACCATCACTCTTGCGCCAGTGAGAGGTCGCGTCCGCTCTGCCCGGGCATGAATGCGGCACCAATTCTTTGGAGCGGCGCTGACCGTTTCGGGCAGGAAGCGCGCGCGAGCGATGGAGGGGCTTTGGGTGGGCCAGGCTGGTCAGGAGCGGCCGTGGCAGCTGTCCGCATGTCCCTACCGGACACGCCCGGAAATGAGAGGATGCACTGACTCTCGCGGCTAAAATCGTACACTACACAACATCTCTCTGTAGGAGTAGGTCGATCTGTCGCTCTCTCTAACACACACATGGTGTTAAACACACACGCACACACGCGCACGCGCACACGCACGCACCTTGGTCCCGTTGCACCTTCTAACGTGACTTATTACACCTAGACAGAGGGAGTAGTAAGTATACGAGATACGGTGGCACACTGACTTAAGTCGAATACAAGTGCCCAAAATTTGTGTGCATGTTATAATAAGGATTCAGGAATGTATAAAAGGTTATTTCCCTCTCGTTGAACATAACGGGAGGGTTGTGTAGCTGGTTAGCCTGTTCGCTCATCAAACTTGAGGTCTCGGGTTCGATAAATACACTTGAGCATAATTTGTGCCAGGAGGATTTTTTGACTGGTCAAAATGTTTTCTAGGGTTTGCATGCTTCACACTCTCTCTCCAGTATATATATACACGCTGGAGCCTCAGCCCTTGTAGTTGCTCTCTTCACACTCTCTCGCCCTCTCCCGCTGGAGCCTCAGCGCTTGTAGTTGCTCTCTTCACACTCTCGCCCTCTCCAGATCTAAACAAGACTTCGTTGGCCTCTCTCTCCCCTCACTGCTGCTCAAAGAGCTGGCAGGATCCGTCCGCCAGGAAGGGAAGGAGGCTTAACGCTGTCGCCGTCAGCGAGGGACTATCGGCGCAGCTGTTCACTTTCCACCCAGTGGCGGCGCGGGAGGGCCTCTGACCCCTTCTTCTTCACCGCGGTCCCGTCGCCCGCCGAACCACGCCCCAAGAACCTTAAGGTATAATTTACTTACTCCACATGCATTGCTCTAGCTGCATGTATACCATGAATCTAGGATGCGGTTCAAAGAGGAAAGGAGTGGGAAAAGTTGTATATAGCATGAATCTCGGACGTGATTCAAAGAGGAAATGAAAGGGGAAAGTTGTATAGCATTAATCTAGGACGTGGTTCAAAGAGGAAAGGAATGGGGGAAAGTAGTGGGGAAAGTTGTATCACATAAATCTAGGACGTGGTTCAAAAAGGAAAGGAAGGGGCGAAAGTACTAGTTCAAAAAGGAAAGGAAGGGACAAGGATGTAGAGTTTGAGCAGGACTAGATTTTCTGTGCTCACATAGGGAAAGGCGTCTGATAACAAAACTGGGACCAACACGGACCGACACGGAGTTTTTTAGTCCCTACACCAAAATGTCCCTGTAAACAAACACCCTCTAATAATGCCGCTGCAAAATTGATGCAATGCCACAGTTAAAAGCAAATTACATGTTTAACGAATTTTATTGTTAATATAATCTCTATGTTAATATTAATCAATGCCACCGTTTGAGAAATGCTACTGCCTTGCTTTCTTTCCCATTTAGATAAGGTATATGCTTCTTTTTGTTGGCTTCTGTGTCATCCACCATTATTGACCACTAATTGTTTCCTTTGCACCTCTGTGAAAACAGGATTATCTGCTTCACCTCATTGCCATTGTGACCTTTTGTTGCACTGCACAAAACACTTTTGCAAAATGTCACACTGACAACGTTGCTTGATTGCTCGATCTTAGTGGAACTGCACAAGAGGAGATCTTACTTCCTATCCGTTAAGGCGAATTTGGTTCAGATCTTCTTCTTGTGAGTTGTTTGAATTCCGCATCATGAGAGGTTAGTACTAGCCTTCTTTCACATGATTCTGCAATGTGCATTCATATGTTGTGCTACTTGTACGATAATGTTGCTTGATTTTAGTGAACTGCACAAATGGAGACAAGACTTCCAATCTGTATGTGCACCATAATATCCCATTGAGGTAAGATAAGGATATTTCACAACTGCTGGCCTGTATTTTGCCACTTTCATTAGAAAATTAAGTTTAGTACTATACTTGTGCTCCCTAATTGACATGCCAAATCTTACATTGAAGGCGAAGCTTGTTTGTTCTTGAACCAAGTGGTGAAGGGGAAGAACAAGGGGAAGAAAAACAAAAATCAACTCCCGGTGCTGTCATGAAAAACTGGTATTGTCCTTGAGAAGTGCTTCATCTGTGCTATTTTAAATAATTCCTTTCCTTTTTTCGAGCAAACAGTGATGCTAGCATTCAGTAGCCCTCTTGTCTTTGCACAACAGGATCATCTTCCCTGAAGAAGAATATGGAGTACATGAAGTGACTAGTTCCGATTATGCCAGGATGAAGAAGCCCTGTCTATCTTATCATCAGAAGGAGCAGTTGAAGGATGGTTACATTACTCCCCACAAGACCAAACTAACTTCAGCTCAGAAGGACTGACAAAATCTCCATTTTTTGCTGTGATGCGCGAGTACAATGTTGTTCTAGGATTCTTTCTGGTGAGTTCCATTTTTCTAAAAGTGTGCTCTACATGGACCATGTATGTGCCTGTTGAAACTGTCAATTCATAGTACAGTTTGCTCTATACTAATCACTTTTTTTATTTGTGCAAACAGGGGTGCTCAGCTTGATTTCAATGGGAACTGCACAAAATGTTCATGAATACATCGAATCATTCATTTCCACCACAAGAAAGGAGGTGTCGATAAGTTCAAGGCATTGCAACATATAAGGGCGAAATCATGCAAGCTACGCACGAATTTGCTTGATTTTGGTGGAACTGCACAAAAAGAATAGCTGGTTTATTTAGCACGAGGTGCCATGTCAATGTCCGAACTGATGGCAAACCCTGCCCATTCCACAATCGTAGGCATTTGATATTTTGGAATGGGACAACCTTGTCAAATTTTGCTCATTAATTTTAGCAAGACATGCGTTTGATATTTTCGAATGGGACGCCCTTGCTGTCAGCAGCGTCGATCAATTTTTTCTTTATTCTTTAGTTGTGAAGTAAATATTGCCTCTGACATGTGAGTCGCTGAGATGCAAAATCATCGATTGTTTTGAATGTTCTCTATGAATTTCCAGGCCTGTGTGTTTTATTGCAATGTATAGAAACGCTAAAAACCTGTTCAAACTCTTTGTACTCCTTCTATTCCTTTTTACTTCGCACATTGTGAAAGTGCATACTTTTTTGTATAAGATTGGTCAAAGTAGAGATACTTTGACTGCAGACAAAACTTGTATGCAGACTACAAAGGACCGGAGGGAGTACATGTGAAACTGCTGCAAACAAGGTGATCACCCTAGGAATAATGCTAGTACATATTGTTTTGCATGTTCATCCAATGCCAGTGATACAGGAATTTAAACTAATCAAAATAAATTCATTCGTACACGGTCGGATTTCATATAAACATGTCAGATTTCATTACATTTCATACATTCTTCAACTAAAAAGGGGTGCGCTGGAGGTATAATTAATTAACCGAAGCTACCCACCTGTGTCCCGCTAAGCCGAACAGAAGCTTCAGTGACTTAACTGCAGGTGCTGTTGCATAACTGACATGTGGCATGTTGGGCCCACGTGTCAGTCAGCCAACTGCACCAGCAGTTAAGTAGAAGCAGTTTTACTCTCCAGCAGAACTCCCCGACTCCACGTCGCCGCCAAGAAGCTAACCAGCCGTCAATGGTCAACCCGCCTAGCTTGGCTTCAACAGGAGGGTAGCAGCGGTGGCCTTACTTGGACCCGAGCAGCGGCGACCTACCGTGTTCTACTCTTCCTCGTTTTCTGTGTGGCGCGGCCTCGTTGGTAGCGGGGCGGGGCCTCGGTGAAGCCGGCGATGTCCTCTGTCTCGTTGCCAGCAGGCGGCGCCTCAGCGGAGCGGTGGAAATCCTCCCCCGTGTTGCCGGCAGCATGGGGCCTCGGCTGAGCCGGGGATGTCCTCTGCCTCGTTGTTGGCGGGGCGGGGCCTCGGCGGAACCGGCGGTGTCCTCTGCCTCGTTATTGGCGCCGCGGGGCCTCGGTGGAGCAGGGCCTCGTCGACGCCAGCGGAGCGGGGACTCATCGGAGCCGGCATTGTCCTCTGCCTCGTCCTTGGTCTCGCCAAACAGCGCCTCGCCCGCTTCATCGCCCTCTTTGCTAGCCTCTTTCTAGGCGGCCGCAGCCTCCGCCACCCACATGCGCTCACGCCAGCACTCGAGGCGGCCCTTGCGGGCGGAGTGGTACGAGTCGAGCAGCGCCTCCTGCTCCGCCTGCTCCGCGGCGATCTGCTCCTCCGCCTGCAGATGCTCCTGGAGGAGGTGGTGGTTGTAGGCGGCGTCGGCCTGCGCCTCCCGGAACTGCTCCTAACGCATCTGCCTCACACTGTCCATATATTGGGCACGGGCCTCGCCGATGGTCATGGTGCAATGCACCGGCGAGGATGGCACAGAGGAGGGGGTTGGCGCCGGATCGTCGACTACCATGTTCTCCATTGGGACGTCGTCGTCCTCCGGCTGCCTGCCGGCCAGCCGGTCGGCAGCAATGGCTGCCATCTCCTTGTGGTCCGTCGTCCGCCCGTCCCGAAGAGCGCTGGAGCGCGAGGAAGCCATGGTGGGCAGTAGTGGTGTGGACAGGAGAAAGGGAACAAATGCGGATGACTGCGGCTATGGCCGGCGCAGTAGTTTATATAGCAATGGTGGGCGGGCGGAGGGACGGACGTGTGGCGCCGGAGTAGCCGCCTCGGCAACCGCGTATCATTAATGTGGGCGGCAGATGGACGTATGACACTTGTGTCATTTGAAGGCGGAGCAATCGCCTGCACCGGGAAGCGGGGCGGGCGGCGCTGACTGTTTCGGGCGGAAAGCGCGCGCGGGCGAGGAGATGACTTTACTTGGAGAGGATGGCAATGGGGACCCACCAGGTCCATAGCCTCACGTACGCAAGTGCCTCCTTATTATATATATATATATGTATAAAACTATACTCCCTCCGTCTAGGTGAATAAGTCGTATTAGAAGGTGCATCACGACCTAGGTGCAAGCAGATTGGTGGAAAAGAAGAATATTTCTCTCTTCTAAACACAACATTTAATCACAGCAGTTAAGAGGATGCCTTATTAGCTACCCATGCAGGCCATCGTAATTCATAGCATGCAAAGCGCTTTTATTTCTTGCCTAATAACAGCATGGACGTGCTGCATGCATTGGTCCTTGCCCGAGCAAAAAAAGGGAGGAAAGCGGTTTCCACGGGAGACAACGAGGCAGAGGTGGAAGCGCTCGCTGGAGTTATTTATTTTGCTTCCCCCTGGTTTCCTGACATCACGGTCCCACACCATTGTCAACCTATGTAGTACTAGTCAATAAACGAGATAATTGCACAAGAAGCGACCGACAGCTGGGACCAAGCAGCTCGAGCAGTATTTGTGTTTTTGAGGTGTGAGCACTGCAGAGTTTTTTGATGTTTAGCCCAGATATTAATTTTTCTCCTATGAACAACAACGAAAACATCGCTGCAGGTATTAACTGGGCGGGCTGTGGCCCGTCTAGCCCAGGCTAGATATCCAGCCCAGATATTAATTTTTTTCAAGCTGAAAATGGCTAGCCCAGCTATACTTTTTTTAGGAATACCCAGGCAAGGTCAAGTTGTTATTCTCCGCCCCGTTGGGCTGCAAATCTTTCCTAGGAGGGATGCATTAGGCTTAACAAGAAAATGGGATTTAAGAAATAATAAATGGGATGTAATTATAAAAACGGGCAGTAACTATAAAAAATGCACCAAACACGTGATTACTTTATAAACTATTATTTTTGGATATTGAAAATTTTAATTTCATTAATTGTTGCGAGCGCAATGTTTCATTGGATTTTTACGTAATATAAATTTATATTGAAATTGTATTTAATCTGACTAGAAATTTCGGGATAAAAATATTTCGGATCCCATCAAAATGTGGGAAATTTTATTGAATTCTGTTTTGAACGGTTGGTTGAAATGGGCTGTACTTTTAATAAACTGCAAATGGGCTGTAGTAAATTCCATTAGAATTCAAAAATGGGCCACAAATTCTTACAAATCTCAAATGGGCTATAAGTTCTCTGCCACACACTTCTGGCCTTACTAAGTTGACGCGTCCCCTAAAAATATAGAGTTGACGCGTATGCAAGGCTTTGTCAACTTATAGTCAACACACGGTTCTAGCAGCAGTGGCCGTTGGATGTCCATCCAACGGATGCCGTGCTTCTTCTTCAATCTCGGATATTCTAGCTTCACCCGCCCAAAAAATGATTCCTCCCCCTGACATCTGGGGCGCACCATTTCGGAAGCTGACCTGTGGGCCTACTAAGTTAACGTACCAAGGGCTTTGTCAACTTAGTCAATATAAACGATTCTAGCTGCAATGACCGTACGATGTCCATCCAATGGCCGTAGTGCTTCTTCAACCTCTGGTCTTCTTGCTCCAGCCGCCCAAAGCAGTGCCGGTCGTGCCGCCTGCTCCTGCCTCCCGTGGCCGGCTGTGCTGCCGTGGAGGCCTCACCGCCCCCTACTATTCCCACCGCTGGCCAGGCCCTGCGGCGACGAAAGCCTCACACCGCAGCCGAACGAGTGAACCCTCATGCTCCTCTCCGCGTGGGCATCCACTGCCGCGTCTTCACCGGCTCCGTGTCGTCCCCTTCCTAGGCCTCGCCGTCGTCCACCGCCCTGGTGCTCTCGGCACGGCATGGTCAACGTGGAAGGAACGACTTCCATCGGATGTGGACTGTATGTGGAGAGGCTGACAGCTGTGTCCACGGCGGCAGCAAGGAAGTGCCTCCTTATTACGCGGAAAATAATGATTCCTCCACCTGACAGCAGGGACCCACCGGACGGGCCACCAGGATTTTGCGAAAAATCGTTTCCCCTGACTGCTGGGACCCACCGGACGGGCCACCGTATTTCGCGAAAAAAACGTTCCCCCCGCTGTCAGCTCGGACCCACCGGAAGTGCCTCCTTATTACGCACAAAAAAATGAATACTCCCCTGGCTAGCTGGGACCCACCTTGCTGGGAGGCTGACTTGTGGGCCTACTAAGTTGACGGGGACGAAGGGCTTTGTCAACATAGTCAATATGAACGATTCTAGCTCTAGTGACCGTACGATGTCCATCCAACGGCCGTAGTGCTTCTTCAACCTCTGGTCTTCTTGCTCCAGCCTCCCAAAGCAGCGCCGGTTGTGCCGCATGCTCCTGCCTCCCGTGGCCGGCTGTGCTGCCGCAGAGGCCTCACCGCCCCCTACTATTCCCACCGCTGGCCAGGCCCTACGGCGATGGCAGCCTCACACCGCAGCCGAACCAGTGAACCCTCGTAGTCCTCTCCGCGCGGGCTTCCACTGCCGCGTCATCCCCTTCCTAGGCCTCGCCATCGTCCACCGCCATGGTGCTCTCCACGCGGCGTGGTCAACGTGGTTAAGGAACGACTTCCATCGGAAGAGTACTGTACGTGGAGAGGCTGACAGCTGGGTCCACGGCCACATCATAGTTTTTTTGGGATTTGCCAAGTAAGTCGCTTTGTCAGGCCTGTTGGGCTGCAAATCTTTCAAGACGAGGAGAGCTTTCATTCGGCTGGCCGAGAAAATGGCCCATCAGTAATGAGAAATGGGCTGTACATTTTTAAAACACATCATACCGACAATTAGTTTGAAATATCTTTTTTTCCTTTCAAGATTTTAAATTACATTAATTTTTATGCGTGGAGAATTTGTTGGATTTTATATTGATATACATTTATTTTTAAAATCAGTTTGAATGTGAGTCAAAATTTTGGGATTAAAAACAGTTCGGACCGCACCGAAATATGCAAAATTTCATATAATTTTTTAACCGTTGCCACAATATGGGGTGTAATGCTAACAAAAAGAATATGGGCTCCAAAAAAAACCTTAAGAATTAGCAAATGGGCTGTAAATTATTAGAAATAATGGCAGATGGGATGTATGATATTTTCCACATATTTGAGGCTTTCCTAAAAAAAGGTTGACGCACAAGCACTGACTGTTGGATGTCCATCCAACTGCCGTCGTGCTTCTTCAATCTCTGCTCTTCCTGCTCCAGCCGCTCAAACAAGCGTCGGCGGGACTGCCTGCTCCCTCCTCCTCGCGGCCGGCTATGCTGCCGCCCAGGCCTCACCGCCCGACCGTACTCCCATCGCTGGCCTAGCCATCCCTCTACTCACCCACACCTGCTGTTATTCTCCGGCGATGGCAGACGAACCAGTAAACCCTCGTACAATCATACTCCCCTCCACGTGGGAAACAACTGCCGAGTCTTCCCTGCCTCCGTGTCGTCCCCTTCGTAGGCCTCGCCGTCGTCCACCGCCCTGGTGCTCTCGGCGCGGCGTGGTCAACATGGTCAAGGAACGACTTTGATCGGATGTGAACTGTACGTGGACAGGCTGACAGCTGGGTCCATGGCCGCAGCAAGGAAGTGCCTCCTTATTACGCGGAAAATAATGATTCTTCCACCTGATAGCTGGGACCCACCGGACGGGCCACTGTATTTCGCGAAAAAACGTTTCCCCTGACCGTTGGGACCCACCAGCTACATCTTCGCACGGAAGTGCGTCCGGGCAAAAAAAACGATTTGCCCCCTGACTGCTGGAACCCACCAGCTACATCTTCGCAGGCAAGGAAGTGCCTGACAGTCGGGACCTACCTGGTCGAAGCGTACGTAGCGTTGTCATTCTGGTCGCGAACGTGTACGTACATATATACTGTTCGATGTAGAGGCGCGCACGTAGCATGTACACGTACGTACAGCGGCCAGCGTGCAAGAAAGAAATTACGGCCACGTATGTGTACATACGGACGGGGTCTCGAATGCCTACTCCCGCATACGTACGGCCAGGGCTCGTGTACATGGCTGGGTCAGAACGAAGAAACAACATCATCGTCATGTTCATGGGGAGGCAACGGAATGCGTCGTGTTCATGGCGAGGCAACGGAATGCGTCGTGTTCATCGGGAGGGCTTGGACTGAACATGGGATGGAAACGAGGCCTGGCGTACCGCAGAACGGAGGAAACGGCCTTGTGTTCGACCGACCACGTTCGAAACGGGATCCTGTTCATCGGGAGGGGTCTGGCGTACCGCAAAACGGAGGAAACGGACCTCCTACGGTCGAAACGGGGGTCCTGTTGATCGGGAGGGGTGTGGCGTACCGCAAAACGGACGAAACGGACTTGTGTTGGAGCGCTACGGTCGAAACGGGGGTCCTGTTCAACGGGAGGGGTGTGGCGTACCGCAAAACGGGACTCCACGAGATACTGTTCATCTCCACCGTCGACCCCCTCCAGCCTCCATGAGCTACTGTTCATCCACCGTCGACCTCCTCCAGCCTCCACGGGCTCCTGTTCATCCAGCCTCCACCGCGTGCTACTCCACCAGCTACTGTTCAACCACCCCTCTCCACGGGCTCCTGTTCAACCACCCCTCCACGGGCTACTGTTCATCCTGCCCTCCACCGTCTACTGTTCATCCTGCCCTCCACGCGGTGGTCCTGTTCATCCAGCCCTCCACGGGGTCCTGTTCATCCAGCTCCAACCGGCTCGATCGATCGGGGTCATGTTCATCCAGAGGCAACACCACGGGGTCCTGGTCATCCACCCCCACCGGGAACTGTTCATCCACCCCCCCCCCCCCCCCGCGCAATGCTCACTGTTCATCCAGAGGCAGCATCGATCGGCTTCAGTTAGCAGCAGTAGCGAAGGAATCGCTCGATCGGGTTCAGTTAACAGCCATTGATCGATCGCTCGGGTTCAGTAACGCGTAGCCTGCAGTGCAATCGCTCGGGTTCATTTAGAGCCCAACACCTCGCTCGAGTTCAGTTAGAGCCAACGCCTCGCACACACGCACGTACGTGTACGAGAGAAACGCGCATTGCTCGGCCCCTGACCTCCCACCGTAACCGGGAACTCCTCGAAATTTTCGTCCCCCTCGCTTCTACCATGGTTTTTTCTGTCATGGACGGCCCAAAGAATGTCATGCAGCTGCGTCTCCGGCCCGCCCAGGACGAAAAGCCCATTTTTTGTCATGATTTTTTGTCATAGAAGTAGGAGCCCACCACATCTATGATGGTACCGGGTTTTGTCACAATTATCGTCATAGAAGTGTCATATGTATGACAAAAAAAATTCGTTCGGCTCAAAATGTCACAGATGTGTCTTTTTTTTGTAGTGTCTATAGGCATTTTGTGAGAGATTTCAGCACCATTGCTGCACCTCTCAATGAGCTTACAAAGAAGGATGTGCCTTTTGTTTGGGGTACCGCACAGGAAGAAGCCTTCACGGTATTGAAAGATAAGTTGACACGTGCTCATTTACTCCAACTTCCTGATTTTAACAAGACTTTTGAGCTTGAATGTGATGCTAGTGGAATTGGATTAGGAGGTGTGTTATTACAAGATGGCAAAACTGTTGCATACTTTTCTGAAAAATTGAGTGGGCCTAGTCTGAATTATTCTACTTATGATAAAGAATTATATGCTCTTGTTCGGACTTTAGAAACTTGGCAAACATTATTTATGGCCCAAAGAATTTGTTATACATTCTGATCATGAATCTTTGAAACATATTAAAAGTCAAGCTAAACTAAATCGTAGACATGATAAATGGGTTGAATTCATTGAGACTTTCCCTTATGGCATTAAACACAAGAAGGGTAAAGAAAATGGTATTGCTGATGCATTATCTCGTCGCTATACTATGCTTTCACAACTTGACTTCAAAAAATTTGGTTTGGAGACCATCAAAGATCAATATGTGCATGATGCTGATTTTAAAGATGTAATGCAGAATTGTAAAGAAGAAAGAACATGGAACAAGTTCATCATTAATGATGGATTTGTGTTTCGTGCTAACAAGATATGCATTCCAGCTAGCTCCGTTCGTCTTTTGTTGTTGCAGGAGGCGCATGGAGGAGGATTAATGGGACACTTTGGCATGAAGAAGACGGAGGATATACTTGCTACACATTTCTTTTGGCCAAAGATGAGACGTGATGTTGAGCGTTTTGTTGCTCGCTGCACTACATGTCAAAAAGCTAAGTCACGACTAAATCCTCATGGTTTATATATGCCTTTGCCTGCACCTAGTGTTCCTTGGGAGGATATATCTATGGACTTTGTTTTATGTTTACCTCGAACAAAGAAGGGGAGGGATAGCATATTTGTTGTCGTGGATAGGTTCTCGAAAATGGCACACTTTATACCATGTCATAAAAGTGATGATGTTGTTAATGTTGCTGATTTGTTCTTTCGTGAAATTATTCGCTTGCATGGTGTGCCAAATAGTATTGTTTCAGATCGTGATACTAAATTTCTTAGCCACTTTTGGAGATGTTTATGGGCTAAGTTGGGGACTAAACTGCTTTTTAATAATACTTGCCACCCCAAACTAATGGACAAACTGAAGTAGTCAATAGAACATTGTCTACTATGCTTAGGGCTGTTTTGAAGAATAATAAGAAAATGTGGGAAGAATGCTTGCCTCATATTGAATTTGCTTATAATCGTTCATTGCATTCTACTACTAAGATGTGCCCTTTTGAAATTGTGCATGGTTTCCTACCTCATGCACCTATAGATTTGTTGCCTCTTCGATCTTCGGAGAAGGTTAATTTTGATGCTAAAGCACGTGATGAATTGATTTAAAAAATGCATGAGTTAACTAAGGAAAACATTGAGCGTATGAATGCTAAATGGAGATAAGGGTAGAAAACATGTTGTGTTTGCACCTGGAGATCTTGTTTGGTTACATTTGCATAAGGATACATTTCCTAATTTGCACAAATGAAAGCTAATGCCACGTGTTGATGGTCCTTTTAAGGTGTTAGAGAAAATAAATGATAATGCATATAAACTTGAGCTGCCTGCAGATTTTGGGGTTAGTCCCACTTTTAACATTACAGATTTGAAGCCTTATTTGGGTGAGGAAGATGAGCTTTCGTTGAGGAAGACTTCATTTCAAGAAGGGGAGGATGATGAGGACATCAATACCATTGTTACACCCACAGCCCCTGCTACTATACATACTCGACCAATTACTAGAGCTCGCGCATGCCAATTGAATTATCAGGTACTTCCATTTCTTGGTAACGATTCTAATGTTCATGAGAATATGATGCTGCCTAAATTGGATACATTTGTTTTGCTTACAAATGAAGGGCCTAGCTTGGACAAGAAAGATGAACCTTGGAGCAAGTTCAAGCATGGAGATGATGGCATGCACAAAGGGAACAAGAACGGAGTTACAAGTGATGATTCCAGGGGACTTTGAAGCCACCATAATGATTGCATGAAGCCTTGGACGAAATATACAAGATGCCACTTCATAAATTTCGTCCAGAGGCTATTCTAGGTGTTGCATCACATTATTTTTGGGCCAGGCCCATGTAATTTCGAAATACTTGATTATAGGCAGTTTTTAGAGTCCGTATGTGTGGGGAAACAAGAGTTAGGGTTGGTTTCGGACCCCTCCTCCAAGGGCCACGAAATTCTCCCCTCTCTCCTCCATATATTCAGCCCTTAGGGCATCGTTTAGATACAACTTCACGTACTTCGTTTGTGTTCAACGACCAAACCAAGACGTCGTAGAACCCCACCTTAATCAATAAAGCTTTCCTCTTATATTCGTAATATCCAGATTGCAATCTTATTTTCTTGCTTGTTCTTCGTTTTCCTGCAGGAAACAGACCTTCGTGATCAGGTTGATCGTGCTCCAGCGTGGTCAATAACCTCTCGGAGTTGGTTTAGGGATTGCTAAGGCGCGACGTCCTCGCACGTTCGTAGTCCGATCATCCAAGTCGACTTCCTCCAAAACGATATCCACCATCTCATCGAAAGGCGGGACACCCTCGCCTCTATCACCCATCTATTATGTAATGGTTTGATGTAATGATATCCACCTTGCAAAAGTGTGTCAATATGTGGTTCTATCCTTGGTGGGACCTTCGAGTCTCTTTAGGATAGTATCGCATATTGGGCGTGACACCTCGTGTCTCATGATGTTGTTCAGTTGAGGCGGAAGGAGAAGTGGGGAACGATAGCTCCTACCCCATAAGTGCAGTCTGAGGATGAGGATGATGATGATGATGATGAGCTTGACTATGAGCCATCGGAGGAGCCATCTTGGGCTAAGAAGCTCAAGCAGAAGATGAAGAAGCTATTTTGTGTCGAGGCCAAGGGATAATACAAGGCTCATGTTGCCGCTAAGAAGGCTCGTTGTCATGACAAGGCCATTATGATGCAGGTTGGCCTCACCGTGTCTGATGGCTCTGAGGAGAGGATCACTAATGAGGAGGCTTGGGTCCGTGTGCACTGCCTGTGGACTAATTCTGATGATGGCACGGGAGGCCCTTCAGCTGCTGCAGAGGAGTCTGGCGAGGAGGAGGAGCATGATCGGTGATGTCCTGGAGTATTGCTACCACCATCATGTTTAGGTGTCCTCTCTACTCTTTTGGCTTCTCGATGCCAAAGGGGGAGAGAGTGTAGGGATTTGCAGTGTGTTGTGAGTCGAGTGTCGAGTGTGTTTCTCTCTTTGTCGTTGATTTCCTTGCTCAAACTCTTTCGTTTGCTTTAGTTTCCAGTCGTTTGTGTTTGTCCCGTGTGTTCGAGACCATATGGTGTGAGACATATGAGCTACCCTATCCCTATCTATCTATGTAAAGTACTTTATGTTAATTATCGCTAGTGAGATATATCTTATGTTTATGCTCTCATTCATATGTTCACATAGTTTCCATTGCCTGCCGTCATCTTACTATCTATGCAAGTATGGTTTGGTCTATAGAATATAGGGGGAGTGTGGATCCTATATGTGTGTATTTTGCATTCCAAAAGCATGACTAAAATAGTGCACACATCTAGGGGGAGCCTGTCTATATTTTGTAGATTGTGGGGTTGCACACCTCTTTTTGCTACATCCTTTGTGCAAATCCCTCGTTGTCATCAATCCACCAAAAATGGGGAGATTTTTAGGGAATTTCTCCCTAAGTGGTTTTGGTGATCGATGACAACATGTTTGTGGACTAATCGTGTGTGTTGAGCTTTTCAGACTATCAAGCATATGGCACACGATGTTTCGTGCCCCTCGGAGTTTCAAGAGAAGACGGTTTTCTTTCCCGCGTTTCTTTTCTGGTGGACTTGAGTCATAGGGAAAACCGTACTATCAAGAGGGGGTCCGCATCGGAAAGTTTTGGGTCGAATCAACACATACACACTCATCTTGCTCCCATCGACCCCTTCCGTTTCATTGGAGTTGTCCTCCGTTTGCATCGAAGTAGGGGAGAAGAGCCACAAGCGGTAGTACCGTTGGCTGCAGCGGTAGTAGGCGGTAGTACCGTTGTAACCACCGTTCGCACTACCACTCGTGGCTGGGACCTCAATTTTTTTGTCAGGTTCTAGAGTGGTGCCTTCGAGTTACTACCGTGCTACTCGTTTGCCCGAGAAAATGGGCGGTAGTAGCAGCGTTAGTTGGGGCGGTAGTACCGCTCCTACTACTGTGGCTACCACTGCCCGTTCCTCTGTTTTCTCCCTTGTTTTTCAGTTCTCATGTGTATCCTGCTAGGAGCGGTAGTACTGCTCCGGAAGCGGTAGTACCGCTCATCTGCAGGCTGCGTGAAGCATAACGGTTGGATTTGCCCCCCCCCCACACACACACTATAAAAGGGGGTCTTTGTAACGTCCCGAGACCGTTGCTCCAGGTGTCTTCTAGTTATTCGCTGTTGTTGCCTTGTCATTTGTTTGTGTGTGATGCATTTCATATCATGTCATCATGTGCATGTCATTTGCATACGTGTTCGTCTCATGCATCCGAGCATTTTCCCCGTTGTCCGTTTTGCAATCCGACCCTCCTACGTCCTCCAGCGCCCCCTTTTGTCTCTTTTCGTGTGCGGGTGTTAAACTTTCTCGGAATGGACCGAGATTTGCCAAGAGGACTTGGTACACCACCTGTAGACCGCCCGTCAAGTTTCGTGCCATTTGGAGTCCGTTTGATACTCCAACGGTTAACCGGGGAACCGTAAAGGCCTCATGTGTGTTGCAGCCCAACACCCCCCCCCAAGTGGCACAATAACCCATCCAAACCCCCTCCATCCTCTCGGCCGTTTGATCATGATTGCGTGGCCGAAAACCGCACCTCATTTGGACACTCCAAACTCCCTCTACCTATATAAAGGTCTTCCCCGTCCAATTTTCAGGCGAAACCCTAGATCCAATCCTCCTCCGCACCACCGGACAACTTCCCCGTCGCTGGACATGTCCGATGCCGTCTCTCGTCCAACCACAGGCGACACGTCGACACGCCGCCATGGCCCGCGGAGCCCATCCGGGGCCCGCGCGAGCCCGACCGCGCCGCCGCCCGGCCCGTGTGTCGCCCGCCGCCTTCGCGCGTCGCCGGCGACCAACTCCGGCGACCGGAGCGCGCCGTCCTGCACCATCGTCCCCGCCGCCTCGCTCGTGCCGCGGCGCAGAGCCACCGCCGCCACCCGCATCGTCCTCCCCGCGCCTTCCCCACGAGCTCGCCGCCCCGCCACGGGAGCTCGTCGTCGGCCAGCTCCAGCCGCGCGTTCCTTCGTCGCCGGCCAGCTCCAGCCGCGCGTTCCTTCGCCGCCGGACCTCCGCGGCCTCGCCCTGGCCGGATCCGGCACCGGCCTCCCGGATCCGCGCGCCAGAGCCCCTTCGCGCCCGCGCCGCCCTACTCCGACGTCCTGCTTCGCCGTCATGGCCACGGCCAACCCCGCCGCCGTTCTGCTCCGCCGTCCGGTCCGCCCGGTTCCTACCGGTCCGCCCGGTTCCGCCGGTTATTCCTTCGCTTTTGGTTTTCGCCGAACCACCCCGACCCGTGATCCAGTTTTCCACCCTCAGACCCGTAGGCCCACGGGCCGCAACGTGAGCTCCAGCCCACTAAATCCCGCCGAGACGTGTTATAGTTATCTAACGCTCATTTTTAGATCTGGAATTTTTGGCTAAGTCTTGAATCCCTGTTATTTTTCTGCATCCTTCCTCATGTCGTATCTCTATGCTCGGTGATCCAGATCATGCATATGATATATCAAAATGTTCATCAGGATGTCCTCTTCATTTTGTTCCATTGTGCCATGCTTGTTTGAGTCCATCTTGATGCCCTAATTGTTGATGCAAGAGTGCTATAAAATGTTATTTCCTGATTCTTATCAGATTATGAGTATTTGTCATTTTTGCCATGATTATTGTGTGCTGCATATGGGCATGATCTCTACATGTGTTTTGGGCTATGCCATGCCACCTTTACAGGGTGTATGCCATGTATTTTTTTGATCTATGTGGTGACTAGCACAGGCATGCAAAGTAGCTCTCGTAATATTGCTGTTTTCAGAGACTTAGAATTTCACTAAGTCTTTGCTCTGCTGTTATTTTTATGCCATGTATTCATGTTGCTATAGTGAGATCCATGCTTCTTTTGAGTATGTTCAGTAAGGATGATTTTGACATATGGTTCTGCTCTACCCATCCATGCCCCTGTTTGCATTTATGGAGTGCCCTAGCATGACTCAATCTTGCTCTACTGTTGCTATAAAATGTTCCTGGCAGATTGTTTACGTGTTAATCAATTTTGCCAAGGTTGTTGTAGTTGATCCATGCATGCTATGAGTTTGTTCTTGACATGGTTAGCTTCATGAACATGTCTTCTTACTATTTCTATGCTTATCTTGTCATGCAATGCCTTGTGTTGAGTGAATCGAGCTCGCAAAGAGGCCTTCGTAACTCTGTTTTTGCCATGCCCAGTTTTCCGCTAAGTCGGAATCTGCTAGCGAAACTTGCTATGTTTACATGGGTGTCTTCTTATCTTCTGATCCTTTTGGCTTATGGTCAGTAAGGGACTTTTGTTATATGCTTTGAGTAGATTCATGCCATGCCTTTGTTTGTTATGTTCTGGTCCTGTAGCATGTTGTTATCTTGCTCTAAACATTGCTTCCTGATGTTAAATCCTGCCATGTTAGTATTTGCACTAAGTCTATGAAGCTGATATCTTTTGCACTTTTGCCATGCTTGTTTGAACCTGATCTTGTGTGATTTAGCCGTAGCTCAGTGTTCATCTTTTGTGAAGCATCTTGAGTAGATCACTTCCATGTGCTTTGTTGCTATGTTGGAGTGCAGTAGTGTCGTGGAATTGTCACGGCAGATGTCCTAGTGGAAGGACTTAGTTGTAGGGCCATCGCAACTAGGAAGCTTAAAGGGGTTGATCGGGACAAAGGACACGAGAGTTTTTATACTTGTTCGGCCCCTTACGATGAAGGTAAAAGCCTACGTCTAGTTGTGTTTGGTATTGCTGGGGTTTCAATCACCAAGAGGCTTAACTCGCCGGCTTGGTTATCGATCTCTTGTTTCTTGCCCTAAGCCGCCACCGGGTTGTCCCCTTATATACATGGGTTGACGCCTGGTGTCGTACAGAGTCCCGGCGGGCTCATAAATCGTGTCCGGCTCAGTGACTTCTTTTATATGCCTTTCTTTACAAGTATTTCCTTACATACGGCGGTTTACAACATTGGGCCTTAAGCCGCCGCTAGGCTTTTGGGCCTTCTATAATATTTGATAAACGGTCATCTTAATGTTTACTGGGCTTCTTGTGTAACCCGCCATTGGGGCTGACCCGGCCCCTCCTGGGCGGGTCATAACTGATAGCTATATCCCCAACATTAGGCCCCAGGTTGACTTTGAACTTCGTTCTTTGTCAATCTTCAATACTTAGACGAAAATCCATCTTCTTATCCTCGTAGAAGTTTTTGTAACCCGCCGTGACATCATCTTTTGAAAATGCAAAAAACTTTATGACGTCATCTCCAACGGATCTTCATCTTTAATGTCTCCCGAGAATCGAGGCGTCTGTGTAGTTGGATAACCATTATTCGGCTATCCCTCGATTTTCGTGCCCGTCTGTTCACATTTTCCTTATAAATAGGCACGCCTCGGCTTTCTTCCTTCTTCTCTCTCGCTCCGTCTTCTTCCTCTCGCCAACCCCCTGCTACTCGAGCTTCACCACCGCCGTGCTTCGCCTCTGTCTCCATCGACTTTGGCCGCTGCACCAACCCGAACCGATCCAGAGAACGGCGGCGACCACCGCAAAAGATCCGCGGTTGTAAGTGTCCTCCTTTTCACTTCTCAGATCCGCATTTAGGGTTTTCAGATTTCTTTGTGTTCTTCGTAGTTCATCGTAGTTCTCCATAGTTCTTCCACCGCAAGCTTCTTCTTGATCCAAAAAGAAATATATGCTTGTGCGGTAGTGTTTTTGTGCCTACTTCTGACGTCCGCAGATCCCTTTCTCTGGTTCAAAGGTCTTATTAGAACTTATAGAATCCTCTGCGCTGAACCTTTTAGGTCTAGAATTTTCTCCATTTTGAATAGCCATTTGATCTGGAATAATACCAAGCAATTTAGGAAACTTGTTTGTCTCAACACTTAGCTGAATTTGCCTTCTTCAAATATCTGTAGTCATGGCGGCTTACCATGCCGGCTTACTTTTCCTTATATGTGATTAGCCCTTAACAATCCGCCATTACTTATTTGCATAATCATCACTTAACTGTTAATCTCACCATTAAATTGAACTGTCATGTTACCTTTCTTTTCAGTTCGTCTTTGCACATCATGCCGTCCAAAGTACCAACCATCTGCAACTGGGTTCCCTCAACCGTAACTGAGGAACGTTTGAAGGACTTCTTCACCATAGGGTTTTTGCCAGAAAAAACCGTCATGTCTTACCGTGCCCCTGACTCGGAAGAAGAACGGCCCAATCCAAGGTCTGGTGAAGTGATCGTTTTTACTGACCATATGAATCGTGGCTTCTCACCGCCCGGCTCAAAATTCTTCAGAGAGGTCCTCCATTTTTTCAAACTCCACACTCAAGATATTGGGCCCAATTCCATATCTAACATCTGTAACTTCCAAGTGCTCTGTGAGGTGTATCTTCAACAAGAGCCGACCATGGAGTTGTTTAGAGAATACTTTTATCTGAATCGGCAGAATGAGTGCACCACCGGCCTTAGCTTAGAGCTTGGAGGCATCTCAATTCAACACCGGCAGGGCGCTGTCTTCCCCCTCATAGTCTTGCCCAGTCATCCAAAAGACTGGAATCAGACTTGTTTTTACTGCCAAGACATTTCACCGGCAAACGAGAGGCCACTGCCTGGTTATCGCCCCCAACGTCTTGACTCCAAGTTCGTGCTTCCTGACAAGCTCACTGCCGCTGAACGCAGAAAGATGATACCATCCATCAAAAGGATTAATGCTCTGTTAGGAAACGGGTTAACTGGAGTTGATCTGGCCCGCTGCTGGATCTCATGGCGGGTCATCCCTCTAAGTCGTTGGTCAAAACTGATGTATGAGTATGGTGGAGGCCCGGATGACTCTCTTCGTCACAGCCCCGTTCAATTAACAAAAGAAGATATTGTTTCAATGTCAACCCTTCCGGTGAACGGGAAATACGAAGATTGCAGTATTGTTGGGTTAAACCCCTTCTGCAAGCTTAACCCGGTGCCAGAAGTAAGGATATTCTGATATCTTCTCTTTTGTATTTTTCTCAGGCGTATTGTTTAATACTTGCCTGACCTTTTCATCGTGTTTTTACCTGTCTACAGGCCAACTCTGACTTCTGGAAAGTTAAATATGACCACGAAGCTGCCAAGAAAGCAAGAGTCACGGCCATAAACGCCAAGAAAATGACCCGGAGGTCAAAAAAGAAGAAGAAGAACACTGCCGAAGACTGGATGAGACTTGAAGATACTTTTGGGTCGGAGGTAGCCCTTGACTCCCTTGGCCAACTTTTTAATAATCTTATTGACACTGTTCATTTCCAGGATGACACTGGGGCCAGTCAGGCCGTGGAAGAAGAGGTAACTATCATTTCCTCCGACTCAGAGCCCTTGCCAAGACAAAAAATTCGATGAGTGATCCATAAAGTAAGGTTTTCTAACCCTTTAGCTCACTTGGATCCCAACTTTATTTTGAAAAAGCAGCCACATGAGAGCCACCGTCAAGCCCAGACGGAAGACGAACCGGCTGTTGTTCTTCAACAAACTCCTTAGAAGCGCCGGAATGAGGTTTACTTCTTTTGTCCTTAACTCTGTTTAATGGATCCTTTCCCTTGCATTACTTTAACTTTATTTTATCTTTTCAGGAGGTGTCTCGCTCTTCTGGCGACTCATCGCAGACCCAATTTCCGGCCTTCAAGACTGCCCCTGGGTAATGAAAAATCCCCCTTTTTCCGGTTTGTTTGAATTGTATCTTTGAACTGACATTCCTGCAATATTTCTCTTAGTGGCCAAGCTAAGTCCAAGAAGGCAAAGGCAGTTAAACCGGCAGAAGACCCGCCAATCCTTGCATCTGACCCGGCCAGGCCACCTTCCCCTCCATTAACTGGCGCTCCAGAAGACCCGCCTGTAGATGCAGAAGCAAATTCTCCTAAGCCGTCGTCTGATGAGACCACTGTGAATCCTTCCGCAACTGGACCATCAAGCTCAGCCAACCCGCCATCACCGTCTGCACAAGACGTTCAGATCACCGGGAGCCATTTTATTGAGCCGGGGAATCCAACTGTGCTGGCTCGGTGTACTGCGAAACAAGAGGCATTGGAGAGGCAGAAAGTGCACTTTGACGTTGCCAATTACGACCATCTAAATGCCAACGATATTTTATCCGGCTATCTCATCCATGTGCACTCCAGTCATGACTCTGAGATCGAAATGGTCAAACAGTTGCAGTTGAAATACGAGGTACGTTCTTCCAGCTTATCTATATTCCTCCAGCCCCCAAGTCTTCAGATTATGAGAGAACCGGAATGATCTGTAGACTTTATAATATAGGCCAAGACCTTTACCTTTGAAACTTTTCTTGAATTCACTAAAATAGAACAAAGCTTCACCTGTAGTCCCCAAGGGCCGGTTCCTTTTGATCATAAATGAGCCAGTACTTTAAATTGTTTTGTACCATATTAAAATGACTTAATACTCCGGCTTAACCTTGAGAAACTTGCTGAACTGCGTACATTAGCCCCCAAGTGCCAAGTGTTGTTACTTTGTAAAGTACTTGGGACTTAAAGTATGTCTGTAGAGTCATAAGAAATTGTTTTGGCATACATTAGCCCCCAAGTGTCAAGTGGTTTTTTGTAAAGTACTTGAGACTTGAACTGTGATGTTTGAACCTTTGAGCAAAATCTTGACTCATCTGAGTATGTTTTCTTGCAGAATGCCTTATCTGAACTAAACTCGCAGTTGACTGATGCGAAGACCCGGCTAGCAGGTCAGGAATCAAAAATCAAGTCTGCTAACTCCAAATTGCAAATAAGTCTTTCTGAGATGGAAAATTTAAAGACCAGCTTCGCTGCCAAGAAGAAAACCTGGGAAGAGGAAAAACGCTTCTGACACAACGCGCCGAGAAGGCCGAAACAGCCCTTGAAGAGGTTTCGACAGAACTGAATCGTTTAAAGGGCCAGGTGTCTCAAATGGTGGCCGCCATCTTTGGTAAGCCGTCTATCTGCAATCCTGTGTACTCCTTTGCTGATCCGGAATATAAACCGCCAACTGACTTTGTGTATAAAATATGTGTAGGCCCACAAAGCAAAAACCTGAGCCAAGATCCTTTGATTAAACTGAAGGCAGTGTATACCTTAGTAGAACAATTGTATATTGGCGCACAATGGGCACTTGCCGCCATCTCTCCTGCCAATCAAGGACCCAACCGGCTCAGTGGCGTCTTGAAGAAACTGTCAATCCTGCCCGCCAGATTTCAAGAAGTGAAGCGCTCCTGTGCGCGAGCCGGAGCTTTGACTGCCCTGAGCCGCTCCAAGGCTTGGGTGCCAGACCTAGACCCGGCGGACATGGCCAGAGGCTATCCCATCGTGAAGGAAGACGGATCTCCCTTTGAGCAGGAGGACTTCATGGCTTGCGTGCGCGGAGTCCGACCTCAGGCAACTACCCTTGGAGATGACACCAATATCGACAAATACCAGCCGGGTTTTGATGTTGAAAATAAGAAGATGGCGACTCCCTCGTATAAGGTGACGGATTTGATCCCGCCTGTAAGAGAAAATACATTTGCCCCGGAAGTTGACCCGGCCGGCTTGATCGATGAAGAAGCCGAATTTGTCGCCGTGAATGGTTTTGACTGGTCAAAACCCAACTTACAACAAACCGAGGGCGGTGAACCAGCGAGGGAGGAGTAATAACCATCTTCATTGGCTTATAAAAATCCTTGTAATAGTTTAGCTATGAAAACACTTAATGCCTTGCCTATGCCATCGTGCATAAAACACTGTGTGTGACTCCGTATTTCCTGATGGCAACATATGCATCATATTTGATTATTATTTCTGCAACACTTTAACTCTGTTCCTGTAGATACGAGAGAAAAGACTGGCTTGGCGGCTTAGAACCGAACGGGTTAAAACACCCGGCTTATAGCCAATATGTTTACCATAATAGAAAACAGAAACAGATATAAATAAAGGACAAGGGCTGAAACTAATCCTTTGGTTAATGTAGCAGGCAATTGTGTACAAATAATAGCCATACTTGTAACTTTGATCCTTAGACCACCGGCTTGAATAACCCGGGTAATGAAGTTGATAACTCAATCTTTCTGAGAAGTCAATGCCTCTGAATACTTAATGATCATCATACCTTGGTGGCCTTGTTGTCGAATAAACAAGCCGATGAAGAAGATCATGCTAATTATTTGTGGAATTGAGACAACAAAAAACTAAAAGGCAAATAACAGGTAACAAGTACAATTTAACCTTATGTTTAAAGCTTGGTGGCTTCTGATTCGAATACGATCAGTAAACCGGACCAAAGGGGTTAAGCTAAGGTTCGAATACGACCATATAGCCCCCAGTGACTTTGGCGTTGCGCCGATCAAGAGGGTACCGACAGCTATGTTCTCTTTGGTTCGAAGACGACCTATGTTTGAACAGGAAGCCCCCAAATGACCTTGAGAGGTTTTTAACGACCCTGATTCGAATACGATCCAAGTCAGACCCAAAAGGGGTTAACCTATGATTCGGATACGATCAAGAAGCCCTCAAGTGAGTTTGGCATTGAGCCGATCAAGAGGGTTATGACATCTATGTTCTCTTTGGTTCGAATATGACCTATGTTTGAACAGGAAGCCCCCAAGTGACCATGATATTGCAGCTAGATTCGAATACGATCATAAGCTGGACCCAAAAAGGTTAAACTGGATTCAAATATGATCAGTTCCTTAATAGTCATTGGAAAATAAGAAACAACAAAGATGCACAATCTTTGAAAAGAAAAGAGACCGATGGTCTTACTTTATTGCTGATCATGGTATATACAATGTTAAAGTATGTACATGATGAGAGCCGGTGGCTCAATTGTAGTATGGCCGGAGTTGAGCAATGTTCCACGGCCGGCGGGTCTCCTCCGACTTACGTAAGTCTTTGTGCTCTCGAACGTCAATGAGGTAATATGACCCGTTGTTTAAGTTCTTGCTGACCACAAAGGGTCCTTCCCAAGGTGGGGATAACTTGTGTGCATCTGACAGATCCTGGATGAGCCGGAGCACCAGGTCGCCTTCCTGAAAAGTCTTGGACTTAACCCGGCGGCTGTGATAACGGTGCAGGTCCTGTTGATAAATTGCTGATCGAGCTGCTGCTAAGTCTCTTTCTTCATCTAACAAGTCGAGTGCATCCTGTCTGGCTTGTTCATTATTAGCTTCAACATAAGCTGCCACGCGGGGCGAGTCATGACGGATGTCACTAGGCAACACCGCTTCTGCTCCATACACCATGAAAAAAGGTGTGTAACCTGTAGACCTGTTAGGCATGGTGTTGATACTCCACAACACCGAGGGTAATTCCTCTACCCAACAACCCGGTGTTCGCTGTAAGGGAACCATAAGCCGGGGCTTGAGACCTTTTAAAATTTCCTAATTTGCTCTCTCAGCTTGACCATTGGATTGAGGATGAGCTACGGAAGAAACATCAAGACGGATATGCTCACGTTGACAAAACTCCTCCATAGCCCCTTGGGATAGATTAGTGCCATTGTCCGTGATAATGCTGTGTGGAAAACCAAAGCGGAAGATCACATTTTTCATAAACTGAACCGTCGTGGCTGCATCACACTTACTCACCGGTTCCGCCTCAACCCAGTTTGTGAATTTATCAACTGCCACTAAAAGATGTGTCTTTTTATCCTTAGACCTTTTGAAAGGCCCCACCATGTCAAGCCCCCAGACCGCAAACGGCCAAGTGATTGGAATCATCCGGAGCTCTTGAGCTGGAACATGTGCTCGTCGTGCGAACTTTTGACATCCATCACATCTGCTGACCAGATCCTCTGCATCAGCGTGAGCCGTCAACCAGTAAAAACCATGACGAAAAGCCTTGGCCACCAGAGATTTTGACCCAGCGTGATGACCACAATCGCCTTCATGGATCTCACGAAGTATTTCTTGGCCTTCTTCGGGGGAAACACACCGCTGAAACGCTCCAGAGAAGCTGTGATGGTATAGTTCCCCATCTGAAATCGTCATTGACTTAGACTGCCGGGTTATCTGTCGAGCCAGAGTCTTATCCGCTAGCAACTCTCCCCGGGTCATGTAAGCCAAGAACGGCACTGTCCAATCTGGGATGACATGAAGAGCCGCCACCAACTGTGCCTCCGGGTCAGGAACAACTAAATCTTCTTCTGTGGGCAACTTGATAGACGGGTTATGCAAAACATCCAAAAAGGTGTTAGGTGGTACCGGCTTACGCTGAGACCCCAACCGGCTTAAAGCATCAGCCGCTTCATTCTTCCTACGGTCAATGTGCTCCACCTCATAACCTTTAAAATGCCCTGCAACAGCATCAACCTCCCGGCGATAAGCCGCCATGAGAGGATCCTTGGAATCCCACTTGCATGATACCTGTTGAGCCACTAAATCTGAGTCACCAAGACATCTGACCCGGCTCAAACTCATCTCTTTTGCCAGTCGAAGACCATGGAGCAAGGCATCATACTCTGCTGCGTTGTTAGTGCAAGGAAACATCAGCCGTAACACGTAACAAAATTGGTCACCTCGAGGAGAGGCTAAAACAACTCCAGCCCCCGAGCCTTCCAATTGCCTGGACCCATCAAAATGTATAGTACAATATGTGTTGTCTGGTTTCTCTTCTGGCATCTGCATCTCTGTCCAGTCATTAATGAAGTCAACCAGTGCTTGCGATTTGATCGCAGTACGTGATACATACTTCAACCCATGAGACCCAAGCTCAATGGCCCACTTGGCGACTAGTCTAGTGGCTTCTCTGTTTTGAATGATGTCTCCCAAAGGAGAAGAGCTAACCACAGTGATTGGATGACCCTAAAAATAATGCTTAAGCTTCCGGCTTGCCATAAACACCCCATATACGAGCTTCTGTCAATGTGGATATCGTTGCTTGGATTCAATTAACACCTCACTGACGTAGTAAACCGGCCGTTGAACCAGATGTTCCTTGCCAGCCTCCTTGCGCTCCACCACAATAGCCACACTAACAGCTCGTGAGTTGGTGGCCTGATACGTCTCCAACGTATCTACTTTTCCAAACACTTTTGCCCTTGTTTTGGACTCTAACTTGTATGATTTGAATGGAACTAACCCGGACTGACACTGTTTTCAGCAGAATTGCCATGGTGTTGTTTTATGTGCAGAAAACAAAAGTTCTTGGAATGACCTAAAACTCCACGGAATATCTTACAATAAATAATAAAAAAATCCTCGCCGAAGATGAAGACTAGGGGGCCCACACCCTGTCCACGAGGGTGGGGGCGCCCCCCCTAGGGCGCGCCCCCTACCTCGTGGGCCCCCTGGAGACCTCCCGACTCCAACTCCAACTCTATATAATTGCTTTTGGGGATAAAAAAATAAGAGAGAAGATTTCATCGCGTTTTATGATACGGAGCCGCCGCCAAGCCCTAAAACCTCTCGGGAGGGCTGATCTGGAGTCCGTTCGGGGCTCCGGAGAGGGGGATTCGTCGCCGTCGTCATCATCAACCATCCTCCATCACCAATTTCATGATGCTCATCACCGTGCGTGAGTAATTCCATTGTAGGCTTGCTGGACGGTGATGGGTTGGATGAGATTTATCATGTAATCAAGTTAGTTTTGTTAGGGTTTGATCCCTAGTATCCACTATGTTCTGAGATTGATGTTGCTATGACTTTGCTATGCTTAATGCTTGTCACTAGGGCCTGAGTGCCATGATTTCAGATCTAAACCTATTATGTTTTCATTAATATATGAGAGTTCTTGATCCTATCTTGCAAGTCTATAGTCACCTATTATGTGTTATGATCCGTTAACCCCGAAGTGACATTAATCGGGATACTTACCGGTGATGACTGTAGTTTGAGGAGTTCATGTATTCACTACGTGCTAATCACTAGTGCAGAGCCGGGCAATAGCACCGGTTCGTAAGGCCCTTTAGTGCCGGTTCGGTAACCGGCACTAAAGTGTGGGCACTAAAGCCCCCCCCTTAGTACCGGTTCAGCACGAACCAGTGCTAAAGGGCAACCACGTGGCACGAGCCAGCTCTGGGGGCAGGGAGCCCTTTAGTACCGGTTGGTGACACCAACCGGTATTAAAAGGTTGGGGGTTTGGGGTTTATGATTTTTTTTCATTTAATTTTGTGTTTTCCATTTAATTCTTTTTCATTTGCTGGTATTTTACGATACAACATATTGTACACGTTATGCATATATATAAAGAGAATTTCTACTAGAACCAATCATATATATATATATATATATCATCAAATGTCTCACAACCACCATTAATTAATTCACACATATATATACACATGTATATATATACAATTAGCTAGCTATATACAATTTCTCCTAATTGGTGCCTTCGAAGCCAGTGGCATTAGCCTAATTGGTGCCTTCGGAGCACGATGACAATTGGAAGTGGTTCATGAGGGAGGTAGCGGGTAATAGTATTCTCCTTTGGGATCTATGACCTGGTCGAGCAAAAATCCCGCTATTTCCTCTTGAATTGCTTCTATGCGGTCCTCTGCTAGGAGCTGCTCCCGCACCTCTTTGAACTGTTAAGAAGGAGATCAATATGCATGTGTATTAGTTGTGTGACTAGATATCGATAATGGTGTAAAAATTGTGAATAGTGTTCTGACAAACGTACCCACTCCTGTCTTTGAGATCTGCTCCTTTCGGACGCCATCATGCGAATGTTCTCGCAAACGTAGTATGCACATAGATTATTCCCCGACGCCTGCTTCAGGGCCTTTACGAGAATGGACTTTGATCAGATAATAATTAATCAAGCATGATAATTAAAGAGATGGCAGCTAGCTAGCTAGTACTACTTAATTGCTTACCTTGGGTCGATACCATTTCAGCTTTTTTTCCATTGGCCTGGAGTGACGCTGATGAACTTTTCCCAAGCCCTGCCCGCCGACAAAGAAAATGAATAAAGGGGTTATTAAATAGTTCATATCAGGAAATGACGAACTAAATAGGCCAAGATATAGTTAATAATGATTGAAATTACCTGTTGACTATCCCAAACAAGATGGTGTAGTCACTTGCTTTTTTAAGTAGTGAGTCCAGTATTTCAACTGTTCCTTCATCAACTTTAATGATTAACAAGATCCAGTGAAATCTGCATGCACACACGTTTGCATGTCTTAATTAAGCGGGCATATGTAAGCAAAAACATGTAGCTAGCTAGTAGGCAAAAACAGAATTTGTAGTACAAGACAGTGTGACTCACTCGAAGTTGTAAGGAAGTAGTATATCTTCATTGGTATTGAGGCGCTTGAAGAACTCTAGCATGCTTTCCTCTACACTTTTTTCATAATATGGATCTAATTTCCATGTGTATTCATTAATGGTATTTGGGTCAACGAACCCAATGCCATAGCGTCCACCTTTTTTCATTTCATAAATCTTCATCCTGCATAATACCATAGAAAAGAATATAGTGAGGATAATTACAGGTAATGATTGATCAAAATGATCACTACAGCTAGCTTGAGACTTCAATTACAGAAAGAAATCACTTACAGACAATAGCAACTGACGATAGATTTATCGAGTGCGTCTTAATTGTATAACTAAAATAGTTCTGAATACTCAACGGACACAGCTTTCTCATGGTAGTAATGATCCTTCTTGACATTCACCATGAGGGACTCTCGATTGGAAATCTTGGTAATGTCCATGTACCATTGATGCAATTCATACATTCTCGTTGGGAGCTTCTTGACATTGTATGGCTCGACCAAAGGTTGGCCCCGGACATATTTCCGTTTTATTTCCTCCTCTGTAATCAAATACATGGGCTCGATATCGAGGAGTTGTCCAACAGTGATCATGAGCCTTTTAGCCTGCTCAATATGCTCCTCGGTTATTACCACATCGCCCATCTCGGGAACGTTAATGGTTTGCCCACAATAATATTGGGCGCGCGTACTCTCATGTGTGGTTGGCACAACAAGTGTGGGGATTGATTGCGCCGCCTGTTCTCCCAGCTGGGGAACGGTTTTACAGCTCCTTTTGCCAGCTGATTTGCTCGAGCTCGAGCTCGCCTCTTTCTGTAGACGTGCTCGATTTAACTTCCTGAGGTGGCGCTCATAGTCTGTGTCAACAGGCTTGGGAGATGGTGCTCTAGCCATACGAATGAAGTGGTCAATCTTTTCCTCAGGCACTTTCTCCCTTGGCGGCGGTGGCGGTTTCGGTGCAAAATGGGCTTCCACCTCGGCCTTCGATATGGCTGCGTTTTCCTCCTCGGACTTGTCGTAAGGCCTCTGCGGAAGAGGCACGAGGCTGCTTGGACCATATTGAGATCGCTTGCCTCCGCCTGTACCTCCAGTACTACTTCAACTTGTACCGCTACGCACCATAGCTGAGGCGGCTCTCTTTCGTGATTGCTGAGGCGGCGAAGATGGTTGACGTGGTTGAGTTGGAGGAGGAGGAGTGGCCTGAAGCTGTGCCGGACTTGGAGGAGGAGTGGCCTGACACTTTGTCGGACTTGGAGGAGGAGGAGTGGCCTGAAGTTGTGCCGGACTTGGAGGAGGAGTGGCCTGACGCGTTGGTGGACTTGGAGGAGCGGGAGTCCGCTGACTCGGTGGCGGACTTCGACGAGGAGTCGGATGACGCGGTGTCGGTGGCCTTCGAAAGATGATGCAATCCTTTCTCCATAGGATGATACGATGGTTGGCCTCTCCCAGTGTGTGCTCCTCGTCACCTCCAGGAATGTCAAGCTCTAGCCCCGAATATTGGTCCACCACCTCATCAACCAAGACACGAGCATAGCCCGCTGGAATCGGGTTGCAATGGAAGGTTGCCTCGGGGGGATTTATAAAAGCAACGGCATCCGCCACCTTCATGGATATGTTCTTCATTTTGAAGTGTAGCTCGCAGTTAGTGTTCTCCATGATGTCATCCACTGGGTAGCTATCCAACAATGCGTCACCCGGGGCGGAACCCACGCTGCTTCTCGGCATGGATGGGACGGTGCTATCCAATGCTGGATCATCCGCTAGCTGCTGCAGCTGCTAAGACCCCTTTGCTGGCTAAGTGAGTTGATCTGCTCCTGCTGCCGTTGGAATTTGACTGCCAAGTCCGTGTGCGCTGATTCTAGGCCTTGAAGGCGTTCATAGTCCAGCTTCCTCTGCTCCTCCTCCATCTTCCTCTTCTTCTCCTCCTCTGTAATCTTCTTTCTCGCACGGGTTTTGTAGTCGGCATTCCAGTCCGAAAACCCCTCATACCACGGAATAGTGCCCTTGCCTCATGTTCTTCCCGGGTGTTCAGGATTTCCCAGGGCACGCATAAGCTCGTCGTTCTCTCTGTTGGGCTCGGACACCCCCGATCGAGCCTCTTCTATTGCAACAAGTAGCTTATCTTCGGCTCCGTCCAGACATGCCTTCTTCGAAACTTTGCCTGTCTTCGGGTCCAACTCCCCCCATGCGCATAGAACCAAGTCCTGCACCTAGGGGGGCAGCTCAATGTTTCTGGAGTGACACCTGCATCCTCCATCTCTTTCTCAGACTTATCCCACTTAGGCATTCACACCGCGTAGCCACCTGGCCCTAGCTTATGGAACTTATCCTTTTTTGCGGCATTGGCCCTGTTTATTCTCGACCGTTCCTTAGATAATTCCGATTCCTTGAATTTCACGAAATTGGCCCAATGAGCACTTTGCTTCTCTAGTGTTCCCTTGAATACTGGAGTCTTCTTTCCTCCCTTGACGTACTGGTCCCATACATGATTCTTGTGGTTGTTGAATGCAACCGCCATCTTCCTAAGAGCAGCGTCCTTGACTTTCTCCACATCTGCATCTGTGAAATGATCTGGTAGGGTGAAATGTTCCATGAGCGTTTCCCAAAGCAGAAGTTTTTGTCTGTCGTCGACAAAAGTAAGATCTGGACGTGGCTTTGCCGGCTCTCTCCATTCTTGAAGGGAGATCGTGACTTGGTCCTTCACAAGAACTCCGCACTGACGAATGAACTTGTCCATAATCTTCTTAGGTGCTAATGGTTCGCCATTAGGTTTGATGGCCTCGATATTGTACTTTAAGCCCTCCTTCAACTTTTTGTTCGGGCCTCGTACTGTCCTGCTGCCTGAAGATTTGCCTGATCCGGATGGCTGAAAGAAGAAGGATCAATTCGTTAATATATATCTTCAAGTCATTTAAAACATGTGATGATCACCAGATGCCTGCTTATATAAATATACCTCACCGGTCTTTGTTGTTTCAAGATCAACATTTTCTTCGTCATGTTCATAGTTCATGACTTCATCAATTCGGTTGTCGCGATCGAATATCATATCACCCTCCCTGGTGTTGTTTAGATATTCAGAGCCATCATAATCTTCTTCATTCAGATCATCATCTGGCCCGCGAGGATTGCGTATGATATTGAACAGGGCCTCTTCTCTCTCTCTACCGGTATTGTCCGCCATAGGTTTTATTTAACTAATCCAAAAGAAATATATTCAAATTAAAATGCATGGATGCAATCAATTAATAAGGAAACACTGAATCAATCATAGTACATAATAAGCATCATCGAATATAATCTCGAATACATCGTCTCGAATAATAGATATAATCTCGAATACATCATCTCGAATAATATATATAATCTCGAATATTATATATCGAATACATCACTAGCTAGCTAGCTAATAAAGATCGAATACTAGAGAGTAATCTAGGCGGTGGACAACCAAAGTGAAGGAACCATCACTGGATCATAGCTCGGGTGATCTCCCCAAAGAACCTGCCAGGTATTGGAGAACCTGACGTCCATAGCAGCCATGTAGTGATGGACATGCTCGTCCTCCTCCCTGACACGGCGATGTACCACCTCCGGCGGGGCCGGCTCCCTCCGCACCGAAAGTGGCCCACGCGAATGCCACCAAAGAAGATCAGGGTCGACGATGGGACCCGGGGCTGGGTTCCTCACCAAGCGTCGCGCCCTTGAAGGTAGCACCTCCCAGTGCCAGCCCGGCGGAGCCCAGTCCCAGACATGGGTCCTCTGAAGCAGGACGTGGTCGCGAACTGGTCGACGGCGAGGATGCGGGACGGGCATCGTCGACAACAAATACTATATGCCGCAAAAGTAAAGTAACATTTTTTAAATGATGGATTGTGATTTCATAGATGCAAATTCTAAATTTTATAACTAAAACTGACATTTCTAATATTTCTATAACTAAAACTAACATTTCTAATATTTCTATAACTAAAAAACATTTCTATATAACTACTATATAACTAACATTTCTAATATAACTAACATTTCTATATAACTAACATTTCTAATATTTCTATATAACTAACATTTCTATATAACTAACATTTCGAATATTTCTATAACTAAAAAACATTTCTATATAACTAACATTTCTAATATTTCTATAACACAGTGTGTGTGTGTGTGTGCGGCCGGGGCAGGAGCTCACCGGCGGGGCGCGACGACGGGAGGCGGCGACGGGGACGGAGACGGGCGGTGACGACGGGGATGGGGACGGGGCGGCGACGACGGGTGTCGGTGTCAAAACTGGTGGATCTCGGGTAGGGGGTCCCGAACTGTGCGTCAAGGCCGGATGGTAACAGGAGACAAGGGACACGATGTTTTTACCCAGGTTCGGGCCCTCTCGATGGAGGTAATACCCTACTCCTGCTTGATTAATATTGATGATATGGGTAGTACAAGAGTAGATCTACCACGAGATCAAGGAGGCTAAACCCTAGAATCTAGCCTATGGTATGATTGTTGTGTATGGAGTTGATTGCCTACGGACTACAACCCTCCGGTTTATAGAGACACCGGATAGGGTTAGGGTTACATAGAGTCGGTTACAATGGTAGGAGATCTTGAATATCCGCATCGCCAAGCTTGCCTTCCACGCCAAGGAAAGTCCCTTCCGGACACGGGACGAAGTCTTCAATCTTGTATCTTCATAGTCCAGGAGTCCGGCTGAAGGTATAGTCCGGCTACCCGAACACCCCCTAATCCAGGACTCCCTCAGTAGCCCCTGAACCAGGCTTCAATGACGACGAGTCTGGCGCGGAAATTGTCTTCGGCATTGCAAGGCGGGTTCCTCCTCCAAGTCCTTCATAGAAGATTGTAAACACCAAGAGTAGTGTCCGGCTCTGCAAAATAAGCTTCCACATATTGCCATAGAGAGAATAATATTAACACAAATCAAATCTGCTGACGTATTCCGCAGTGCGTCATCACACTATAGCCAAGTCCTTCACTCGAATCGTTTTCACTTTTCCACCTCAGCGTGTTTTGCGAGGCAGTTTCCTTGGCACGTCTTGTCAAAGCAGAGATCGTGTACCCCCCTTTTACGGGATTCTCATCAATACGGACGTGGGTAACCCAACCGCGCCATTTACCATGGCGCTTGGGAGGCAAGCGAGTTTTATTAGGCAAGTGGGGACGCATAACCGCATCCGCCCATATAAGGGGATAAGGATCCACCTTTTTACCTACGCCTTCTTCCTCCTTTGCCTATCCATCTCCTGCGCACTCGAGCTCCAGCGCCCAAGCCCGCACTTCCCACCTCAACCTTCTCCAGCAATGTCCGGAGCGGGAGGCAAGTGGATGGTCTCCTCCGTCACGGAGGGCCATGTCAAAAAGCTAAGGAAGGTTGGATACTTGTCCAAAGACATCGTGCACCGGCTTCCCGAGGAGGGGAAACTTCTCCCCACCCCAAGGCCCCATGAGAGGGTAGTATTCCTTCCCCACTTCCTCCGCGGACTGGGTTTTCCACTCCACCCATTTGTCCGGGGGCTCATGTTTTACTATGGCCTGGATTTCCACGATCTGGCCCCGAACTTCGTCCTCAACATCTCGGCGTTTATCGTCATGTGCGAGGCTTTCCTCCGCATCGGCCCCCATTTCGGCCTCTGGCTCAAGACCTTCAACGTCAAGCCCAAGGTGGTGCGCGGCAGCCAGGCGGAGTGCGGAGGCGCCATGGCGGGCAAGATGGCCAACGTCCTATGGCTCGAGGGCTCCTTCGTGGAGACCCTGAAGGGGTGGAAATCGTGGTGGTTTTACATCACCGAGCCGCGCGATCCGAAATGGATCGCAGCCCCCGAGTTCCGATCTGGACCCCCCACGCGGCTTATGTCCTGGAAAGAGACGGGCCTGTCGTGGGGCGACGAAAAAGAGGTGACTGGACTGCAGACATGCATCCAGTCCCTGGTGAGCAAGCCGATCAAGCTCGTCAATGTAGTCCAGGTTATGCTCGTCCGCCGGATCCTCCCGTGTCAACAACGGGACTTTAATCTGTGGGAGTTCGACCCGGCGCAGCACCAAACCCTTAACAGGCACTTCGACACGACGTATGAAGACGTCTGGAAGGTGCTAACCAAAGGCGCCGAGGCTCCCACATCCGCTTCCGAGGACCGTGGGTACAGCTCGCAGCGTCACGCTAGCGAGGTAAGCTATTTTCACCTTTTACAGGATGTTAAGTTTTTTCATAGTTTGACTCTCTGCGGGATCTAAACTCCCTCACCTTTGACAGGCTTGGCAGGCGCAGTCCGGATCGATTAACTGTCCGGCTCCCTTGCCCGAAGACCCAGCCCCTGCTCTCCTAGTGAAGCTGCTGGTTCCGATGCCTTATGTGGTGCCGGAGAAGAAGGCCAAGAAGAAGAAGGCCACGGGGACTCGGAAGAGTGCCCGTAATGTGGTGGTGTCGGATTCGTCATCCGACGAGTCCGAGACGCTCTCCTCCCGTGAGAACGAGGAGGAGGAAGTAGAAAACTCTCCCCCTCCAGCGGGGGGAGGAAAGAAAAGGAAGGCCGCCCCAACGGGGGAGGCCGAAGGGTCCAGGAAGAGGAAGACCCCTCCGCCGAACTACTCCCCCGACGTCGAAGAGGACGAAGAGGAGTGTCCAGATAGGGCCAAGCGTCCAACGAAATCGTAAGTATTTGGATATTAGAGTAACTCATGACATTCCTTTGTCGCACAGCTTTCCCTAATGTCGAACATAATTATGCAGCCCGCCCCGGGCCAAACTCAACGAGTCGTCGAGCGGCTCCCTGGATTCATCGGACGTGAACTCAGTTCCGCCCGCTGTCTCCCCCCGCACTGCGGATGACGCCGAAGTGGCGTCGCAACGAGCTCCGGGGCAGGAGGAGGTGGTCCTGGAGGAGCCGCAAGGCGACCTCCCGGACCCCATGAGTAAAGGGGACAAGACCCCCCAGGGCTCCAAGTCCGGCTTTGTGCCGGACACCGCGCCGGAATCTTCAACAGTTCCGGACCACGGTAGGCGAACTCCTTCCATGAGGAGCAAGCCTTCTGAGCCGGCGGCCTCCGTCCAACCGGAGGTGTCGGACAATCTGCTGGAGGTGCTTGACGGCGCCTCCATCGACGAGGAGCACCGTACTATTATGAGTACGGTGACCCAGAAGGTTCAGTCCACCAAGAGCGGACTGAGTGAAGCTTGCGCTAGCCTCCTAACAGGCTCCGAGGTAAGTAAAAAATATGTAAAAATATAACTGCATAGACAGTAGCCCCTGATGCTCTGTTTGGCGTTCGGAAAGAAAAGCCGAATAGAGGATCTATTAAATTTCGCAGGAGTCTAACAACAAAGAGTCAATATGCGTATGCAGGCTTCGCTGCTAGCCACCGCCGCACTGACTGCGGAGGTGGGTGCCCTGAAACAGGGCCTTGAGCGGACCGAGCAAGAGCTCGGCCTTGCCAAGCGGCAGCTCGAGGAGAAAGAAGGTAAGAAAATACCTTATAGAAAAAGTGCCTACAAAAAGACGTGATTGCAAAAAATAATAGGATTGTACTGCTTATTGTAGGGGACACGACTGAGGTGGCGACCCTCAAGCAGGCCCTATCTGAGGCTGAAAAGAAAACGGCCGCGGAGCGCACCGAGCGAGAGAGACTTGGGGCTCAGGTCGGCGAGGTGCAGCAAGAGATTCAGGCTCTCATGAAAAAACATGAGAGTTTGGAGCTTGAGTCAAAGGCACAAGCATCTGAGCTCGCGGCGGCCCTTGAGACTGCCAAGTCTGCCAAAGCCGAAGCCCAAAAGGCCCTCCGAGAGTTGGAGGAGATGAGGAAGATAGCAGCGGGTAAGGCATTCTTTATGCAAAGCAGAAATATAAAAGTAAACTACTTGTTACTTACCCGAATCCGGAGTTCTCCAGGGTCATTTGCAGATCTTCCCCGCAACGTATCCAACGCCACCGCATTCTACCGAGCTGAAGAGGGCAGCTCGACGGAGAAGGTGTTCTGGTCTCAGTATGCTGAGGCCGGACACCCTGTGCCCTTGAGAGACCAGCTGAAACAGCTGGTCGAGCTCCACAAGGCGGCCGAACAGGCCATGAAGGGCTTCATAGTTCGGCTGTGGCCCGGAGAGGCCCTGCCTAGGAGCTACTTCGGGCTGGTGCGGCGGCTGGTGGAGGCTTGTCCAAGGCTCGAGGTCGTCAAGCGCTCCGTCTGCATCGAAGGTGCCCGTCGAGCCCTTGTCCGTGCAAAGGTGCACTGGGGTAAGCTGTACGGTGAGAAGCTTGTGAAGGACGGGCCGCCGCCAGGGAAGGAGCATCGCAAGCCCGAGAGCTATTACAAGGATGTTCTTGCAGGTGCCCGCCTTGTGGCGGATGAATGTACCGAGGATGTAATTTTTGAATGAACTCGCTCGTGTTTATCATGTGCGCTGAAAACTTGTTCATATGCGCTAAGCAATGCTTATTGAATTTAAAAAATTGTTTTCTGTGCAGCCGTTTATCAAAAATTGAGAGATGGCCAGTCGTCGGCTTCTGCCCCCATGCCACTAGTGCTGGGGTGTTCGGGATAAACCTGAGCGCTCTTTTTCCCATGGTTGGGTCCTTCGAGGGAGGCGCTCAGCACAACGAACCAGGCAATCGGACTATAATGCTTGAACACTCTCACTTAGCCATAGAACTTTATAATTTTAAATTTCGGCGAAGCCCTAGTTCGGAAGACCGAGTTCGGGGCGCTATACACGCCTTGGCCGGACAAATCCAGCTCCTCGCTCGAAGCGGCATAAGTCTTTAGGGACTCGAAAAACCTCTCGAACAGCGACCGGTCTCTCGCCTCATCATGACAGTCAGTTTTAGCTTTCTCCACTGAGGTGCTTAACCCAGCTGAACCGGGGCACAATCGCAGTGGTTCTCCTAGTGCTACCTTAGCCGATATAGCGGAACGTAAGGCACCAAAACATAGGAGCCGGGCAAACCCAACTATTGACTCAAATCATGATTCGGAGCCGATGCATATAGTGCTATAAGTTCAGGGTTCCGCACTTGTGAAAGTGTACGGACTTCTCACACCATAATGAGGGGTACTGAAGCCCCTGGCGTGTTTGCCGTACCATGGTGTACGGGTGCGATCATGTCATTTAATAAACATATATATGAAAAGAGGATAATGCAAAAAATAGACAAAAAGCTATGCATTGTTTATAGAGAGGCTATTTATCAAAGCCGAACGATACAAGTAGTGCGATAAGCAAAAATATATTGTACTATTTAACATGTCCTGATCAGGGGCAGGCCGCGGAATTGCATTCAAAACAGGTATACCGCTCGTAACAGAGACCACCTGGGAGTTCCATAATGCGGCATGGCTTGTCTGCCTCCCTGGATCTTGCATCGTTTGTGCGGCAGTCGAATTGCCGAACAGGTCGTCCGAGGTATGGAGTCCTGAAAATAAGAAAAAATTAAAATTAAAAAAGAATCCAGCAGCCCCTAGTACGTTTTAAGCCATATTTTGGGCGTGCCATTATTGTGCCCCTTCCCCTGTGCCCATGGTATTTCAAGGGTGTAGTTATGTACGCGAGGTACTGGTTTCGCTATGTCACGAAAGCTGGGGTTGGGGCCGCATTGCTACGCTTGCTCAGAGTGTGCCAGGCGGTCCTGCTGTGGGTTACTCCGGGCGCGCTTGGCAGTGTCTGGCTTTTTAATGGATGGATTGGAGAATTGCCTGAGAAGGCTACTTTGTACCTCCGCTGCGAGAGCCGCCGTATGCTCCTCCGTACGGAGGGAGCGTTCGGTGTTTCCGTTGACCGTAATTACTCCTCGAGGGCCTGGCGTCTTGAGCTTGAGATATGCATAGTGCGGCACCGCATTGAACTTTGCGAATGCGGTTCGTCCAAGCAGGGCGTGATAGCCACTGCGAAACGGGACTATATCGAAGATTAACTCTTCGCTTCGAAAATTGTCTGGGGATCCGAAGACCACGTCAAGTGTTACTGAGCCTATACAGTTGGCTTCTACACCTGGTATAACGCCTTTAAAGGTCGTTCTTGTGGGCTTAATCCTTGAGGGATCTATGCCCTTTTTCCGCACTGTATCCTGATAAAGCAGGTTCAGGCTACTGCCGTCGTCCATGAGGACTCTTGTGAGATGAAATCCGTCGATGATTGGGTCGAGAACCAATGCGGCGAAGCCGCCATGACGGATGCTAGTGGGATGGTCCCTTCGATCAAAAGTAATCGGGCAGGAGGACCATGGGTTGAACTTTGGGGCGACTGGCTCCATCGCGTATACGTCCCGTAGCGCACGCTTCCGCTCCCGCTTGGGAATGTGGGTTGCGTATATCATGTTCACCATCCGCACTTGTGGCGGAAAGCCCTTCTGTCCATTGTTGTTCGGCGGCTTGGGCTCCTCGTCATCGCTGTGCAGCTCCTTGTCTCTGTTTTCGGTCCTTAACTTGCCTGCTTGCTTGAACACCCAACAATCCCTGTTAGTGTGATTGGCTGGCCTTTCGGGGGTGCCATGTATCTGGCACAAGCGATCGAGTATTCAGTCCAAACTGGACGGGCCCTGAGTATTCTTTTTGAATGGCTTTTTCCGCTGACCGGATTTATAGCCTTTGAATCCGGCATTGACTGCCGTGTCTTCATTGCTGTCGCTGTTAACGCGGCGTTTTTTCTTATTCCGACGTGTCCTGCCACTTTTGTCCTTGGTATCCGAATTACCAGGGTTCTTTGATAAGTTGTTACTGCGAGCTAGCCAGCTGTCTTCTCCTGCGCAAAAGCGGGTCATGAGTGTCGTGAGGGCTGCCATGGATTTCGGCTTTTCCTGTCCCAGGTGCCGAGCAAGCCACTCGTCGCGGATGTTATGCTTGAAGGCTGCTAGGGCCTCTGCGTCCGGACAGTCGACTATCTTGTTTTTCTTTGTTAGGAACCGTGTCCAGAATTGTCTGGCCGATTCCTCTGGCTGCTGAATTATGTGGCTTAAGTCATCGGCATCCGGCGGTCGCACGTAAGTGCCCTGGAAGTTGTCGAGGAATGCGGCTTCCAGGTCCTCCCAAGAACCGATTGAGTCTGCTGGCAAGCTGTTAAGCCAATGCCGGGCCGGTCCTTTAAGTTTGAGCGGGAGGTATTTGATGGCGTGTAGATCATCGCCGCGTGCCATGTGGATGTGAAGGAGATAATCCTCGATCCATACCGCCGGATCTGTTGTGCCATCGTATGATTCGATGTTTACGGGTTTGAAACCCTCTGGGATTTTATGATCCATTACTTCATTCGTGAAGCATAGCGGGTGTGCGGCGCCTCTGTACTGGGCTATATCACGACGCAGCTCGGAAGAGCTATGTCTGTTGTGTTCGGCCCAGCCGGATTTGTTGTATCCGGAGTGAGGATCATTGTCACATGCCGTAGGGCGCCTGCGTGATCCGTAGATCGATCTTGTTTATCTTGCCTTATCCTCCAGTATGTCTCGCAGGTCGGGCGTATTTTCCCGTGCCTTAGTTGAGCGGCGTCGGGGCATGGCTTGGGTGGAGGGCCGAGAGGCCTCCCTATCACGGCCGCGAGGTGGCCGGTCTGCCATGTCATGCGCTGGGGATGTAGGTGCTTCCTCCTCTGATCGTGGTAGCGGCCTGCGCTTCGGGTAACTCTTGGAGGGGCGTTCGAGTTCATACTCTTCAGCCGCAAGGACTTCAGTCCATCTGTCAGCTAGAAAATCTTGGGCGGCTCTAAGTTGTTGCTGCTTTTTCTTGAGGCTGCTTGCCGTGGCTAAAAGCCTGCGTTTAAAACGCTCTTGTTCGGCGGGGTCTGATGGTATGACGAATTCGTCGTCATCGAGGCTTGCCTCGTCTTCGGAGGGAGGCGTATAGTTATCATCCTTGACCTCTCGGTCTGCCGCTCTCTCATGAAGGCTGGCTTCTCCATCTTCCTGTGCCGAATCTTGTTGAGGTGGGTGTTCTTCGGCGCTATCCGGGGTAGTATTATCTCCCGTGCCGGAATCACCGTTTTTGCTTTGGCGGGATTTAGAGCGGCGCCGCTGACGCTGGTGCTTTGGCTGTTTCTTGGGGGCGTCATCCCCCACTGTTCCATCGCCATCTCCATCTTTTGGAGTATCCACCATATATATGTCATATGACGAGGTGGCCTTCCAGCGCCCTACAAGTGCTGGTTCCTATTCGTCTCCTACATCGTCGTCCATGCCGTCGATGTCTTCGGAGCTGAAGTCAAGCATGTCGGTTAGATCGTCGACAGTGGCTACAAAGTGGGTGGTGAGTGGGCTTTGAATTTCCTCATCATCCGTATCCCACCCTCGCTGACCGTAGTCCGGCCAGGGCTCTCCTGATAAAGAGAGAGACTTAAGAGAATTCTGGATGTCGCCAAAAGGCGAATGCTGAAAGATGTCTGCGGCGGTGAACTCCATTATCGGTGCCCAATCGGATTCGATTGGCAGGGGCGCGGGGGGTTCGGATTCCGAATCCTCGGAGTCACGGGTCGTGCAGAGTGCGGGGCTAGCATTCGGCTCGATCGCTTTCAGGATCGCAGCCCCCGAGGTGACGTCCAACCGCTCATCCTCGATTGGCGCAATATGCTCCGAGTTAGGGGTCGGAACCGATGCGTGTGCGGCCTCCAGGACACTGTCCGGGGGCAGAGCTATATCATGCCCTCGAGATAGTGCGGTGCGCTTGCCGTGGCTCGAGCCCGTCGAAGATCAAGTCTCGCGGATGTCAGCCGTGTAGTTTAAGCTTCCAAACCTGACTTGATGGCCAGGGGCGTAGCTTTCGATCTGCTCCAGGTGGCCGAGCGAATTAGCCCGTAGAGCGAAGATCTGTCCGGGGAGCAAAGTCTCACCCTGGACCGCATTGTTGTTGATGATGAAAGGAGCCATCGGGCCTAAAGGCGACGACACAGAGGAACTCTCAATGAAAGCACCAATGTCGGTGTCAAAACCGGCGGATCTCGGGTAGGGGGTCCCGAACTGTGTGTCAAGGCCGGATGGTAACAGGAGACAAGGGACACGATGTTTTTACCCAGGTTCGGGCCCTCTCGATGGAGGTAATACCCTACTCCTGCTTGATTAATATTGATGATATGGGTAGTACAAGAGTAGATCTACCACGAGATCAAGGAGGCTAAACCCTAGAAGCTAGCGTATGGTATGATTGTTGTGTATGGAGTTGATTGCCTACGGACTACAACCCTCCGGTTTATACAGACACCGGATAGGGTTAGGGTTACATAGAGTCGGTTACAATGGTAGGAGATCTTGAATATCCGCATCGCCAAGCTTGCCTTCCACGCCAAGGAAAGTCCCTTCCGGACACGGGACGAAGTCTTCAATCTTGTATCTTCATAGTCCAAGAGTCCGGCTGAAGGTATAGTCTGGCTACCCGAACACCCCCTAATCCAGGACTCCCTCAACGGGGACGGGACGGGTTGGGCGGGGCGCGGCGACGGGGCGCAGCGCGGCGACGGGGACGACGGGGACGGAGACGGGGACGGGGACGGCAACGGACGGCGGCGAGGGGCGGCGGCGACGGGGCAGAGGAGAAAGAAGCAGAGGGAGAGATGAGAAACTGACAAATTTTTTGAAGTGTTTTCTTATATAGAACTACCTTTAGTACTAGTTGAAGCCACCAACCGATACTAAAGGTCTGTTTTGGCCAGGCCAAGCGGCAGGAACGGCACCCCTTTAGTACCGGGTGGTGGCTCCAACCGGTATAGTAAAGACCCCCCCCCTTAGTACCGGTTTGAGCCACCACCCGGTACTAAAGGGGGTGCGCTGGCGCAAGTGCGGTGCGAAATGTTTAGTCCCACCTCGCTAGCCGAGGGGCGTCTGCACTGGTTTATAAGCCCCAGTGCGGTAGCTCTCTCGAGCTCCTCTCCAAAGCAGGCCTACTGGGCCTAAATGTTCTGTGCTTCCCTGTGGGCCTACTGGGCCTTTGCGGGCCTGCATCGTGGCCCAACAATAGGTTGGGTTTCTAGTCGTATGCATGACGTTGTGGCGCAGTAGGCGGGCTTTTTTTGCTTTATTTATTTTTGAGTTGTTTTTTGCTGTATTTAGAGTTTCTTTGTGAATATTTTTGCTTTAGGTACAAAAAACTACAGACTTTCTGTTAGTGCCGGTAGTTTACAAATTTGAATAGTTTAAATTTTGAATTATTTTAAATTTGTGTGAATCACTAGTTTGTGAATAACTTAACTTTGAAAATAGATTTTTTAGTGATGCTTTTTTCTTATGTTTAATATTAGTGTGTTTTATCATTATATTCAATTTGGTAATGCTTAGGTTATTTAAAAAATGAAATGCCTTTGTAATGGATGAGTTTTTGTCCGAAACCCTCATACTTCGAAAGAGATTGTCCATTTTGTACACGAAGTGCATCCAGTTTTTGCGGTAACCCTCTCTACTTTTTGCACATGCTATGTGGGTGAAATTATGATACCATGCCAACTTTCAAACTTTTCTGAGTTCATTTGAAATGCTTTTAAATTTCAGGGTCATTTAGCTGAAAAAATCAGTAAATGCATGAAAGAGTTTGTTTGCACATAAAATTTCTTCGCGTTTCAAATGCCAAAACACATAACTACCCTAACTATTACAAAGATTCCCTCCTGGGTGTGAAACACAGAAGAAAGTGATGATAGTGAAGCCGATCACATCCCAGATCTTTGGGTGTGAAACTTTTTCTTCGCGTGTGTCCCTTTGCGCCGTAGCCATGGAAAATCTTCATCCTTTAACTGGATGCTCGGGTCAATATTCACTGTGAATGGAGCAATTTCATCAAACTTTCCATAATCTTCTGACATGTCTGTCTTGTCATCCACTCCCACGATGTTTCTCTTCCCAGAAAGAACTATGTGGCGCTTTGGCTCATCATATGATGCATTCGCTTCCTTATCTTTTCTTTTTCTCGGCTTGGTAGACATATCCTTCACATAGAAAACCTGTGCCACATCATTAGCTAGGACAAATGGTTCGTCTGCATGCGCAAGATTGTTGAGATCCACTGTTGTCATTCCATACTGCTGGTCTTCCGTTACCCCGCCTCGTGTCATATTGACCCATTTGCACCGAAACAAAGGGACGTTCAAACCACGTCCATAGTCAAGTTCCCATATCTCCTCTATGTAACCATAATAAGTTTCCTTTCCCTTCTTGGTTGTAGCATCAAAGAGGACACCACTGTTTTGGTTGGTGCTCTTCTTATCTTGGGCGATCGTGTAAAATGTATTACCATTTATCTCGTACCCTTTGAAAGTCATTATATTCGAAGATGGTAACTGGGACAGCGAGTACATGTCATCTTCAATAGAGGCGTCATGCATGGTACGTGTCTGCAACCAGCCGGCGAAACTCCTGGTTTGTTCACATGTAATCCAGTCATCAGACCGCTCCTGGTGTTTGGAGCGTAGAAAATTCTTGTGTTTGTCCATATACGGAGCCACCAAGGCGGAATTCTGTAGAACTGTGTAGTGTGCTTCAGTTAGAGAATGTTCGTCCATACATATTATTTGATCCCCTCCTAGCGTGCCTTTTCCATCCAGTCTGCCCTTATGCCGCGATTCAGGAACACCAATCGGCTTAAGGTCAGGAATAAAGTCAATACAAAACTCAATGACCTCCTCATTTTCATGGCCCTTGGAGATGCTTCCTTCTGGCCTAGCACGGTTATGAACATATTTCTTTAAGACTCACATGAACCTCACAAAGGGGAACATATTGTGTAGAAATACAGGACCCAAAATGTTAATCTCTTCGCATAGGTGAACTAGGACGTGCGTCATGATGTTGAAGAAGGATGGTGGGAACACCAACTCGAAACTGACAAGACATTGCACCAAATCATTCTCTAACCTTGGTATGATTTCTGGATTGATTACCTTCTGAGAGATTGCATTGAGGAATGCACATAGTTTCACAATGGCTAATCGAACATTTTCCGGTAGAAGCCCCCTCAATGCAACCGGAAGCAGTTGCGTCATAATCATGTGGCAGTCATGAGACTTTAGGTTCTGGAAATTTTTCTCTGCCATGTTTATTATTCCCTTTATATTCGACGAGAAGCCAGACGGTACCTTAATATTGAGCAGGCATTCAAAAAAGATTTCCTTCTCTTCTTTGGTAAGAGTGTAGCTGGCATGACCCTGATGTATGCCGTCTTTTCCGTGCATACGTTGCTGGTCCTCCCGTGCCTCAATTGTATCTTTTGTCTTCCCATACATGCCCAAGAAGCCAAGCAGGGTCACGCAAAGATTCTTCGTCACGTGCATCACGTCGATTGCAGAGCGGACCTCTAGGTATTTCCAATAGGGCAGGTCCCAAAATATAGATTTCTTATTCCACATGGGTGCGCGTCCGTCAGCGTCATTCGGAATAGGTTGTCTGCCAGGACCCTTTCCAAAGACTACCTTCAAATCCTTGACCATATCATGTACATCAGCACCAGTACGGTGGCGAGGCTTCATCCGGTGATCCGCCTCACCTTTAAAATGCTTGCCTTTCTTTCTTACGGCATGCCTGTTGGAAGAAATCGACGATGTCCCAGGTACACATTCTTCTTACAATTAGCCAAATATATACTATCGGTATCGTCCAAACAATGCGTGCATGCGCGGTATACCTTGTTTGTCTGTGCTGAAAGGTTACTGAGAGCAGGCCAATCATTGATGGTCACGAACAGCAACGCCTTTAGGTCAAATTCTTCCCCCATGTGCTCATCCCACGCACATACACCTGTTCCATTCCACAGCTGTAAGAGTTCTTCAACTAATGGCCTTAGGTACACATCAATATCGTTGCCGGGTTGCTTAGGGCCTTGGATGAGCACTGGCATCATAATGAACTTCTGCTTCATGCACAACCAAGGAGGAAGGTTATACAAATATAGAGTCACAGGCCAGGTGCTATGGTTGCTGCTCTGCTCCCCAAAAGGATTAATGCAATCTGCGCTTAGACCAAACCATGCATTCCTTGCGTCATCTGCAAACTCCTTCCCGTACTTTCTCTCGATTTTTCTCCACTGCGACCCGTCAGCGGGTACTCTCAACTTTCCGTCTTTCTTACGGTCTTATCTGTGCCAACGCATCGCCTTGGCATGCTCTTTGTTTTGGAACAAACGTTTCAACCGTGGTATTATAGGAGCATACCACATCACCTTGGCAGGAATCTTCTTCCTGGGGCGCTCGCCCTCGACATCACCAGGGTCATCGCGGCTGATCTTATAGTGCAATGCACCGCATACCGGGCAAGAGTTCAAATCCTCGTACTCACTGTGGTAGAGGATGCAATCATTAGGGCATGCATGTATCTTCTGCACCTCTAACCCTAGAGGGCAGACATCCTTCTTTGCTTCGTACGTACTCTCGGGCAATTCGTTGTCCTTTGGAAGCATATTCTTTATCATTACCAGCAACTTTCCAAATCCCTTGTCAGATACACCATTCTCTACCTTCCATTGCAGCAATTCCAGTGTGGTGCCCAGCTTTTTCTTGTCACCTACGCAATTCGGGTACAACAATTTTTTGTGATCCTCTAACATGCGCTGCAACTTCTTCTCCAAATCACTTGCGTAGTTTCTCTTTGCATCGGCAATGACCCGACCTAGATCATCAACGGGCTCATCTGATGCCTCTTCTTCAGCTTCTTCCCGCATTGCCGGCTCAGCTTCTTCCCTCATTGTTGTATCATCATATTCAGGGAACCCATGGCCAGGATAGCTATCGTCGTCCTCTTCTTCTTCATTGTCTTCCATCATAACCCCTCTTTCTCCGTGCTTGGTCCAAACATTATAGTGGGTCATGAAACCGGACTCAAATAGATGGATGTGAATGGTTCTTGATGTAGAGTAATTGTGACCATTCTTACAGCCAGCACATGGACAAGGCATAAAACCATCCGCCCGCTTGTTTGCCTCAGCCGCAAGCAGAAAAGTATGCATGCCATTAATGAACTTGGGAGAGCATCGGTCATCGTACATCCATTGCCGACCCATCTTCAATACACAGCACCGAAAACACCAAATTAATACAATACATAAAGTTCATACATAAAGTTCATACAACACTTAAATGCAACAAACAAATAACTCTCTAGCAAAAGAATTTAAATGCAACAACACATAAACCTCTGCGGCCTCGCCCTGGCCGGATCCGGCACCGGCCTCCCCGGATCCGCGCGCCCGAGCCCCTCCGCGGCCGCGCCATCCTGCTTCACCGTCATGGCCGTGTCCAACCCCAGCGACCTCGCCGCCGTTCTGCTCCGCCGTCCGGTCCACCCGGTTCCGCCGGTTCTTCCTTCGCTTCCGGTTTTCACCGAACCACCCCGACCCACGATCCGGTTTTCCACCCTCAGACCCGAGCAGGCCCACGGGCCGCAAGGTGAGCTCCAGCCCACTAAATCCCGCCGAGGCGTGTTATAGTTATCTAACGCTCATTTTTAGATCTAGAATTTTTGGCTAAGTCTTGAATCCCTATTATTTTTAAGCATCCTTCCTCATGTCGTATCTCCATGCTCGGTGATCCAGATCATGCATATGATATATCAAAATGTTCATTAGGATGTCCTCTTCATTTTGTTCCATTGTGCCATGCTTGTTTGAGTCCATCTTGATGCCCTAATTGTTGATGCGAGAGTGCTATAAAATGTTAGTTTCTGATTCTTATCAGATTATGAGCATTTGTCATTTTTGCCATGATTATTGTGCGCTGCATATGGGCATGAGCTCTACATGTGTTTTGGGCTATGCCATGCCATCTTTACAGGGGTGTATGCCATGTATTTTTTATCTATGTGGTGACTAGCACAAGGATGCAAAGTAGCTCTCGTAATATTGTTGTTTTTTCAAAGACTTAGAATTTCACTAAGTCTTTGCTCTGCTGTTATTTTTATGCCATGTATTCATGATGCTACAGTGAGATCCATGCTTCTTTTGAGTATGTTCAGTAAGGATGATTTTGACATATGGTTGTGCTCTACCCATCCATGCCCCTGTTTGCATTTATGGAGTGCCCTAGCATGACTCAATCTTGCTCTACTGTTGCTATAAAATGTTCCCGGCAGATTGTTTACGTGTTTATCAATTTTGCCAAGGTCGTTGTAGTTGATCCATGCATGCTATGAGTTTGTTCTTGCCATGGTTAGCTTCATGAACATGTCTTCTTACTATTGCTATGCTTATCTTGTCATGCAATGCCTTGTGGTGAGTGAATCGAGATCGCAAAGAGGCCTTCATAACTCTGTTTTTGCCATGCCCGGTTTTCCGCTTAGTCTGAATCTTCTAGCGAAACTTGCTACGTTTACATGGGTGTCATCTTATCTTCTGATCCTTTTTGTCTTATGGTCAGTAAGGGACTTTTGTTATATGCTTTTGATTAGATTCCTGGCATGCCTTTGTTTGCTATGTTCTGTTCCTGTAGCATGTTGTTATCTTGCTCTAAACATTGCTTCCTGATGTTAAATCCTGACATGTTAGTATTTTCACTATGTCTATAAAGCTGATATCTTTTGCACTTTTGCCATGCTTGTTTGAACATGATCTTATGTGATTTAGCCGTAGCTCAGTGTTCATCTTTTGTCAAGCACCTTGAGTAGATCACTGCCATGTGCTTTGTTGCTATGTTGGAGTCCAGTAGCTTAGTTTCTTATTGCATTCTAGATGGCATTGTGCTGTTAATCACAGAATTGTGCCATTCTTGTCTTACTTGTCATTTGCAAACCGTGCATCTGATTCCGGTGATCTTTATATCCATTTCAACCGAAATCAACTCATCTTTCTAGCGGCACTCTTGGTTTGCCAAGTTGAGGCCTGGTTCAATCTTTTCCTTCCGGAGCACGCATATGCATTGCATATCTCATCCCGCATATCGTGCCATGTTTTGCATCATGTTGCTTGCGCATTGCACCGTGGTTGATTGTTGGTTCCTTTGCTTGTGTTCTTGCTTTGGGTAGATCCGGGAGACGAGTTCGTGATCGAGGAACCCGTTGAGTACGCTTACGAGGATCAAGCTTTCGTCTACTCTGAGAACTTTGCAAGAAAGATGACCATACCTTCAAAATCACTTCTATCTTTGCTTGCTAGTTGTTCGCTCTTTTGCTATGTCGCGATACCTACCACTTGCTTTATCATGCCTCCCATATTGCCATGACAAGCCTCTAACCCACCTTTCCTAGCAAACCGTTGTTTGGCTATGTTACCGCTTTGCTCAGCCCCTCTTATAGCGTTGCTAGTTGCAGGTGAAGATGGAGTTTGTTCCTTGTTGGAACATGATTATTGTTGGGATATCATTATTATATCTTGTTTACTTTGATGCATCTATATACTAGGTAAAGGGTGGAAGGCTCGGCCTTATGCCTGGTGTTTTGTTCCACTTTTGTCGCCCTAGTTTTCGTCATACCGGTGTTATGTTCCTTGATTTTGCGTTCCTTATGCGGTTGGGTTATAATGGGAACCCCTTGACAGTTCGCCTTGAATAAAACTCCTCCAGCAAGGTCCAACCTTGGTTTTACCATTTGCCACCTAAGCCTTTTTCCCTTGGGTTCTGCAGACTCAAGGGCCATCTTTATTTTAAACCCCCAGGCCAGTGCTCCTCTGAGTGTCGGTCCAAACTAGAGCACCGTGCAGGGCCGTCCCTTGGTAACTTGGGTTACGTTGGTTCCTGTACGCTTAGCTTATCCGGTGTGCCCTGAGAACGAGATATGTGCGGCTCCTATCGGGATTTGTCGGCACAGCGGGTGGTCTTGCTGGTCTTGTTTTACCATTGTCGAGATGTCTTGTAACCGGGATTCCGAGTCTGATCGGGTCTTCCTGGGAGAAGGAATATCCTTCATTGACCGTGACAGCTTGTGATGGGCTAAGTTGGGACACCCCTGTAGGGTTTTGAACTTTCGAAAGTCGTGCCCGCGGTTATGGGCAGATGGGAATTTGTTAATATCCGGTTGTAGAAAACCTGACACTTAACTCAACTAAAATGCATCAACCACGTGTGTAGCCATGATGGTCTCTTTTCGGCGGAGTCCGGGAAGTGAACACGGTTTTGGAGTTATGTTTGTGCGTAAGTAGTTTCAGGATCACTTCTTGATCATTATAGCTTCTCGACCGTGCTTTGCTTCTCTTCTCGCTCTCATTTGCGTAAGTTAGCCACCATATATGCTAGTGCTTGCTGCAGCTCCACCTCACTACCCCTTTTCCTACCTTTAAGTTTAAATAGTCTTGATCACGAGGGTGTGAGATTGCTGAGTCCCCTTGACTCACACATTACTTCCAAAACCAGATGCAGGTGCCGATGATACCAGTGCAGATGACGCAACCGAGCTCAAGTGGGAGTCCGATGAAGATCATGTTCGTTGTGTTGTTTCGTTTCCTTTCGATCAGTAGTGGAGCCCGGTTGGGGCGATCGGGGATCTATTGCATTAGGGGTTGTCTTTCTTTATTTGGTTTCATAGTCGGACCATGTTTGTATTCTGGTTATTGTATGATATTTATGTATTGTTTGAAGTGGCGTTTGTAAGCCAACTCTTTATACCTTTCTTATTCAGTACATGGGATGTGTAAAGATTACCCCTCTTGCGACATGCCTACTATGCGGTTATGCCTCTAAGTCATGCTCCGACACATGGGAGATATAGCCGCATCGTGGATGTTACAGTCTTCTTCCCCAAGAAGGCCCACCTCTTCCTCCCTAAACTTCATTGTTGATCCAAAGCTCATTTTCGCCCGATCTCTCTCCCTAGCCGATCAAATTTGTTAATTTTCTAGGAGTTGGTTGAGAAGGCCCGGATCTACACTCCCACCAAGAGAAATTTGATTCCCTTAATAATCCCTTGCGGATCTTGTTACTCTTGAGTATTTGAGCACCCTAGACGGTTGAGGTCACCTTGTAGGCACATTCCATTGTCGTGAAGCTCTGTGATGTTGTTGGGAGCCTCTAATCAAGTTGTGGAGATTGCCCCAACCTTGTTTGTAAAGGTTCGGTCGTCGCCTTCAAGGGATTGGTTGAGAAGGCCCGGATCTACACTTCCACCAAGAGAAATTTGATTCCTCCACTAATCCCTTGCGGATCTTGTTACTCTTGAGAGTTTGACAATTGTAAGTGCATCTAGTGCCCCTTAGTGATTTTGGTGTATTGAAGACTTATAGGTTAAGGGACTAATGCGTTTGTGAGTGTACACAGGTCTATAAGTCTATGAGGAGTTTGATATTTACAGAGAAAGTCGAACCCTAAAAATGAAGTTCTTCGACTGAAGACTTTGGATTTCCGAAGACTTTCTGAAGACTTTGAAAGTGAAGAAATTGGTGTGACCTTGAAGACTTGGTATTCATTCGATGAACATGAAGCGTGAAGACTTTTGTTTTCGTAGTTTCATTTTCTCTTTCTTGAGTCATAGGAAACACCGTACTGTTAAAGGGGGTCGAGGAAATACTAAGGAAAAATTTCCATGTGATGCTCAACTCAAAATCCTACACCTACCAATCCCTTCGAGTGAAGCCATTGGAAATCTCATACAGTCCAGTCATATTCTTCAGTGACAGAGACGAAGTTCTTCTGGTCTCTAAGAAATTTGTTCTAATTGAGGAGTTAGGAATTCGCCAGTGCGGATTACCTACACAGTGAGGAACATGATAGCCCTGAGGATTTTGCTACTCAAAATTCCGACTGTTGTTGTGCTATGAGCCAACTGTCCCAAAATATCTATCCACCTAACGGTCATATCATTGAAGGGCATTTATGTCTTATCATGTCGGGCTGCTCCCTGGGCTATAAATAGCCGCCCCCTACAACCACTAGCTGGTTGGCTCCTCCGAGAGAAACTGACACTTGTCATTTGAGAGCAACCCATCCTCCGAGGACTTTGAGCGAAAATCATCAAGTGAGGATAACCCAAACCCAAACACCTACAAACCCCCAAGTGATTGGGCATCACTGAAGAGATTGATCCTGCGTGGATCTGACGCTTGTTACCTTGGAAGACTGTGCTTCTTCCAGATAGTTAGGCGTCATGGTCTAGAGCATCCAAGAGGAATTGTGGATAGCCGAGTGACCAAGTTTGTGAAGGTTCGAAAGTCACCTGAAGACTTACCACGAGTGATTGGGCGAGGTCTGTGTGACCTTAGCTCAAGGGGAATACGGTGAGGACTGAGTGTCCTGAGCTGCATGTTCAGGACTGGGTGTCCGGGACTGTGTGTCCTCAGGTTTAAATACCTAGCTGCCCTAACCAGACGTACAACTGAGACAGCAGTTGGAACTGGTCTACCAAATCATTGTCTTCACCAAGATTACTGGTTCTATTTCCTCAACTCTTTCATTTCCTCATAACTGTGTTGTGTACTCGTTCATATATGTGCTTGAAGACTTTGACTGAAGATTTTCTCAATTTTCTCAGTTCAATTTCTTTAGTCTGTTTGTCTTCATCCTGTGTTATCCTGTGCTTACGCTTCCTGTACTCTGTGCCTGTCTTCATTTCATCATGATGACTATGCTTGTGTTCTATTATGTTTACTTTTGAGTACTTATTCCGCTGCTAGCAGTTCTTCGCTAAGGAATTTCCTCACCAGCAAATTCCTCAGTGAAAAATTCATAAAAATCGCCTATTCACCCCCCCTCTAGTCGATATAACGCATATTCAATTGGTATCAGAGCAAGGTACTCCCTTATTCTGTGTGATTTTGGTTTAACCGCCTGGAGTTTTAGTTATGTCAACCGCATGTATGAAGAAAGTGGCATGCCCCATCTTTGACGGTCACGAGTATCCCAAGTGGAAGGTCATGATGAAGAAACGCCTCATGGCGATGAACAGCGAGCTATGGACCGTCACTGAGATTGGTCTGACTGATCTATGCAAGATGGCGGAAGCAGATGACATTCGCAAGTACACTCTTCTCAACCTCACGGCGAAGGACGTCATCTGCTCCTGTCTGTCTCAAAATCAGTTCAGGAATATCATGCATCTCGATCATGCGAAGCTTATCTGGGACCGTCTCTTTGAGGTCTATGAAGGTCATCGTACCTGTCATGATCCTTGGTTTGAGGACTTCAAGGAATCTCTCAAAGCAATGACATTCGAACCAGAATCATCATCTTCTGCATCATGCCTTATGGCAAAAGACGTTAAGGTAACTGAATGCTACCTATCCGAGTCTAGTGATGATGAATCTGGTGATCAATTTGGGCCCAGCTATGTCAAACTTGCTTCCCTTGCCACTAAACAACAAAGAGCTTTGGAAAAAGTTCAATACATGCTAAATAAGAGCGATGATATGTTGGGTGAAGAAATGGATCAGTCAAAAGCTTTGGCTGAAAGTCTTCAGAGACTTCATACTAAGTATGACACCCTTCAAGATCATCATAACACTCTCTTATCGGATCATGAGAAGCTTTCTTATGAATTTCTTCAAAGAAAGCAAGACCTTGAAAATCTAAGAGTGAGTTATGAAGATCTTCAGAAGGAGCACGATTCATTACTTGCTCAACAAATCAGCACTTCTCAGGAAGAATTTGTTCCTCCTTGTTTGAAATGCATTGAACGGGAATCTGCTAATTCTTCACCTGAATGTTCAAATGCTGCTAATGTTTCAAATTCTTCACATGCCTCTGCTATCACTAATTCCTCATCTGAGCACATTGCTAGTATCACTGACAATGCAGGGCTGAAGGAATTGTACATGGCAGGCATGTACAAAAGCCTCAAAGGCATCAGACTCTTTGTGATGTGCGTAAAAAGCAAATCCTCAACAGGAACCCTAGGAAAGAGGGTATTGCCTTTGAGAGGAAACTCAATGCTGATGGTACATATTGGAAGCCTGAGCAGTACCCCAAAACTACATGGGTTGCTGCAAAGAGACCTCCAGTTGATCCATCTAACTTATCTGGATTTGCATGTGAATCTCCTCGTTCTGATGATGAGTCATTTGACTCCAACTATAAACTGTTCAAAAATTAGAATGGTGAAGTATTTGCTAGATATGTTGGCACTAACTGCAGGAATGGTTCCCCTATGAAAAGAATCTGGGTTCCCAAAAGGTGCCTTGAAAGTCTTCAGGTGAATGTCCTCAGGACACCACCTGTGAAGAATAGGAACCCAGAGCAAATTCTTCATATGGACCAAATTCCTCAAAAGGATCAAATTCCTCACATGAGTATCATCGTGCTAACAACTCTGTTTCGCAGGGAAGAGCTAAGGGCTATGAATATGAGCATTATTCTTCTAATCATCATGTTCATAAGTCCTCGAAGAATTTATCTGCTTATTCATATGCTTATCCTAACTCCTCTTATGTGAAACGAAATGGACTGGCTTCTATGCCACCTTTCTCGTATGGAGCTCGTAGAGTGATGAACTCTTTGCCACCCCTTCAGATGTGGGTGGTGAACAAAAAGAACTAATCTCTTATGCAGGGTCAGGTCTCCAGACGTACGTAATCGTCTAAAGAATCTGCTGGAGACTTGAGTATGCCTGAAAGGACGCAGGCTAATCATGAAGAAATGAACTTTCATTTCTCACGTCCTCAATACTGCTTTATCTGTTCTTTTGCTTGATGAAATTGATCTGATGATTTGATGTCATATTCTTCACTGATGAAGTATATGAGTTCGTAAGTTGCACTAATTCATCTGCAGGATGATCAATCCAAAGCCACTGAGTGGGTCCTCGATAGTGGATGTACAAATCACATGACTGGTGACAAGAATCTATTGATGGATGCTTCATTATCTCCGTCGCATTTGAAGTATATCATCGTTACCGACAAAGGCAAAAGTCGGGTATTGGGTCTAGGTAAGGTTGCGATCACAAAGGATCGACACATGGACAAAGTCATGCTTGTCGAGTCCTTAGGATACAACCTCATGTCTGTCTCAATGCTTTGCGATCTCGATATGGTTGTTGTCTTTGGCAAGTACCATTGTGTTGTGGTTATGGAAGCTGACAATTCCAAAGTCTTTGAAGGCTTTAGGAGAGGAGATCTGTATATTGTTGATTTCTCTACAGGACCACAACCAGCCATGTGTCTACATGCAAAAGCTTCAGAAGGCTGGCTCTGGCATCGACGACTTGGTCATGCAGGCATGAGGAATCTGCACACGCTTGCGAAGAAGAAGCATGTCATCGGCATCGAGAATGTCAAATTCCTCAAGGATCACCTATGCGGAGCGTGTGAAGCTGGGAAGATGACAAAGGCTAAGCATCCAGCGAAGACTATCATGACCACCACTCGTCCATTTGAATTGCTTCACATGGATCTCTTCGGTCCTAACCATTATTCTGCAGTTTCAAATGATGCATCTCAATATGGCTTTGTTATTGTTGATGATTACTCTCGATACACATGGGTACACATTGTTACTTACAAACATGAAGTGCAGGAAGTCTTCAAATGATTTTCCTCGAGGGCTTCAACCAACTTTGGTGTGAAGATCAAGCACATCAGAAGTGACAATGGAACTGAGTTCAAGAATTTTGGTCTAGATGGCTATCTTGATGAACTTGGTATTACTCATGAGTTATCTGCTCCTTATACTCCTCAGCAGAACGGCGTTGTGGAGCGCAAGAACAGGACTCTTGCTGAGATGGCTCGCACTATACTTGATGAATACAAAACGCCTCGTCGTTTCTGGATTGAGGCAATTGATACTGCGTGCCACATCATCAACAGAGTATATCTTCACAAATTCTTCAAGAAGACTGCCTATGAACTCCTCACTGATAAGAAACCCAATGTAAGTTATTTCAAAGTCTTCGGTGCTAAATGTTGGATTAGAGATCCTCATCACAACTCAAAATTTGCACCGAAAGCACATGAAGGTTTTATGCTTGGTTACGGAAAGGACTCGCACACCTACAGAGTCTTCAACAACGTTCTTCACAAGGTTATTGAAATTGTAGATGTGCGGTTCGATGAAACTAATGGCTCTCAAAGAGAGCACCTACCTACTATGATAGATGAACCAGCACCCGAGGAAACTATCAAGTTCAAGGCTACTGAGGATGTCATTCCTACTGAAAAATCTGCTGAAGAATTCATTCCAGAACATGAAGAACATCAAGCTAATGCACCTGAAGAAAATACTGAAGAAAATGGTGCTGAAGAGAATGCTGATCAAATTCCTCAACGACAACCAGCTCATCCTCGTATTGCAAAATAAGTGCAAGTTGAAAAGATCATCAATGACATCAAAGCGCCAGGTCCTCTCACACACTCAAAAGCTTCACATTTATCTAACTTTTGTGGGCACTATGCTTTTGTCTCCATCACAGAGCCCACTAAGGTAGATGAAGCATTTCTGGACCCTGAGTGGATTCAGGCCATGCAAGAAGAACTACATCAGTTCGATCTCAACAATGTCTGGGAACTGGTCAAACGTCCAGATCCTCGCAAGCACAATATCATTGGCACAAAGTGGATCTACCAAAACAAGCAAGATGAAAATGGCCTTGTGGTAAGGAATAAGGCACGACTCATAGCTCAAGGCTACACACAGGTTGAAGGAATTGATTTCGATGAAACTTTTGCTCCTGTTGCTAGACTTGAGGCTATTCGCATATTACTTGCTTATGCTAACTATCATGGTATCACTTTATATCAAATGGATGTGAAAAGTGCATTCCTCAATGGTAAGCTTGAGGAAGAAGTATATGTTGCTCAACCCCCAGGTTTTGAAGATCCAAAGAATCCTGACAAAGTCTTCAGACTCAACAAGGCCCTCTATGGCCTCAAGCAGGCCCCACGGGCGTGGTATGATACCTTGAAGGAATTCTTCATGAAGAAAGGCTTCAAACCCGGTTCACTCGACCCTACTCTTTTCACTAAATCTTATGATGGTGAATTGTTTGTGTGCCAAGTATATGTTGATGATATTATCTTTGGCTGTACTGACCAACGTTATAGTGATGAATTTGCCTACATGATGAGTGAAGAATATCAAATGTCTATGATGGGAGAATTAAAATTCTTCTTAGGTCTTCAAATTCGTCAACAACGCAATGGCATATTCATATCTCAGGAGAAATACCTCAAGGGTGTACTAAGGAAATTCGGCATGCAAGATTGCAAAGGCGTCAAAATTCCTATGCCCACAAATGGCCATCTGTGCACTGATGAAAATGGTATTGACTTCGATCATAAGGTATACCGCTCCATGATTGGTTCTTTATTATACTTATGTGCATCTAGGCCAGATATAATGCTTAGTGTTTGCATGTGTGCCCGATTTCAAGTTACACCGAAGGAATCACACCATAAGGTTGTGAAGCATATTCTTCGATATCTAGCTCACACACCAACACTTGGATTATGGTACCCCAAGGGCTCGGCTTTTGACCTCATTGGATATTCTGACTCTGACTATGCTGGTGATCGTGTGGACCGCAAATCAACATCTGGTACATGTCTCCTCGGACGATCTCTGGTCTGATGGTCCTCGAAGAAACAGAACTGTGTATCACTATCTACCGCTGAAGTTGAGTATATTGCTGCTAGTTCTTGCTGTGCTCAATTGCTATTGATGAAGCAAACTCTCAAGGACTATGGCGTCAACATAAAGAATGTGCCTCTCTTCTGTGACAATGAGAGTGCCATCAAGATTTCTCACAACCCAGTTCAGCACTCGAAGACTAAGCACATTCAGATTCATCATCATTTTCTTCATGATCATGTGTTGAAGGGTGACATTTCTATTGAGCATGTGAAGACTGAAGAACAGCTAGCCGATATCTTCACTAAGCCCTTGGATGAGAAGAGATTTAGCAAGTTGCGGTGTGAGCTAAATATCCTAGAATCTTCGAATGTTCTTTGAAAAGAACACTCATCCTAACACTTATGCAAAATTGATGATTTAGATGTGCAACACATGAAGAAATGTTTTTCTTCAATCAATGAAGAATAACACTCTAAGTGTGAAGAAATTAACGAAGAATTTGATTTTCAGAACCCTACGATAATTGTACGCGGTGTCTGAAATTATCATTCTTATACGGTGGGTCACGCCACCACCAAAAGTTGAAATTCCTCAGTTGTTCAAATCTTCAACTTTGCATTGTCTTCACTGTTTCTGTTGTTTTTCTTCTTTGGCTATATATATATATATATATGAGTTTATGTCCTCTACAACATTCACTTATAGCTATATCTTCAAGTTGGTTTTTCTGCTAAGTGAATGTGATCGGACCCTTCCCCCTCTGTGCTATACTCAACCCAATCTGTTCACAAATTCTTCATGTGCGTTCTATTTGAAACTCGTTCAAAATCTTCACTGTGTCCTTGTCAGCTGAAGAAATTGCGAACGGAACTTTTAACTTATCTTATCCAATTTTCGGCTTTGCCGCTCAAACCGTTCCGCATCCCACGACATACTTATCCACTCACCCACGATCTAACACGATCTCCACTTCTCAGTACGTGGGTGACACATGTCATGCGAATGAGAAGGGTCAGGGGCACGTTCGTCCAAATTCTTCGGGCGAACGATTTTCACCATGGCTATAAATACCCCTCTCCCCTTCCTCACTTCTTTTACTCCGCTCGACCTCTCTCAAGCTCGAGCTTCTCAAAACCTAGCGCCGCCGCTACTTCATCGTCGCCGGTGAGGAAGAGCTTCACTGCCTCGACCTCATCGCTGTCGTACTCCCGCCGGCCGCAGAAATCTTCACTCCACCGCCGCCATAGCCGTCTTCCTCCGCCAAGTTAGGGCGTGGAAGATCCGCACTGACAAACTTCACATCTCATCACTCCAGTTCGTCGTGTTCTTCGTTCAGGGTAATTAAAAGTTACTTTTACTGCACTCGTTTATTCGAATGATTATCTACAAAATCTTCAAAGGTGTTTTTCTTCATATCTTCACACACTAAAACACCTCACATATCATCTGTTCTTAATTCATTTCTCTAAGCTATGTTTTTCTTCAAGATTCCTCAAATGTGTGGATTTTTGATCTACACATCTCTGGAACCTAAGACAAAGAACGCTTAGTGAAATTCTTCAAGACACATCTGGTCAATTTTCTCAAACTTGTTCTTTTTACAAAACCTTCTGAGAACGCATATGACCTCTCCAAATTCCTCGCAACTATACTCTGTTCACAGGTACCCATGTCAGCTGCTGAATCTCTAGGTTCTCATCAACTTAACTCATTTGCAGCATTCCTCGAAGAAAAGCTGCATACTTCTTCAGAGAATTCAATTGTTCAAATTTCTCAACTGAAGAAAATGGCTGACGGTAAGAAGCCTCAGAAAGGAGGAAAGAGGGTTGAGGTCAACACAGCGTTTGATATCCCTGATGATATATATGTTGGGTACTGCACACCTCCCGAGGAAGACAAAAATCAGCGCAAGGTGCGCATTCAGAAGATAGAAAGGAGATGGGCAAGATAGTAGAGGGAGTACAGGTATGTTACTCCCAAATACATGAAGAAATTCGCACTCAATCCTTCATGCCCAAGACCTCCATTGGCACTTGGTCAAATAGCTGACCCCACCAGCCTCAAGCGTGGTGAGGATTATCCTGATGAATGGGCCAAGCGCCAAGCCAAGTTGGCTAAACAAGCCAAAGAAGCTGTGAGGAAATTCAACGAAGACTCTGCTGCTGCTGCCGCTGAGGCCTCTGTCAAGCCTAAGAAGGCCATGTCAAAGAAGCCTGCGCGCAAGCCAAGTGCTTCACCTTCAGTGGTTTCAAGGCCAAGTTCCTCAGCAATGCCCTCACGGCCAGAATCTTTAAAGCCATCAAGGCCAACTTCTCATGTTGCTCCTGTTCCTCCCAAATCCTCAGCTCCTCACAAGTCCTTAGCTGTTCCAACAAAGTCCTCTGCACCTGTGCATCTCACCACGTGTCAAAGGACGACAAGCGTCTCAATTGCCTCAGGAGCTTCAGCTAGTTCCTCAGTTGCACCAAATTCTTCAACGGGGCCCTCTCTACTGAAGACAAAGGCCACTGCTGGACGAGATCCTCACCCTAGTCCTAAGAAGAAGCAGGTCGCCTTCCAAGTGTCGTCTGAAGAAGACGAAGCTGATGATGATGAACTTGCTGAAATCATTAGAGATAGGCAAGTCAGGGCCGATAAAGCCAAGGGAACAGATGTGCCACTACTTTTGGATCCAAAGTTGATCCTCGAACACATTGATGTTTGGCACAAGGACCCCAACACTCCCATGCCTGATTTCAAACTGACTCCTGGCGAAAGTCACATGCTGACCCATTTCATCCAAGAAGAAAAATGGAAATATGAGAAGGCCAGGCAGATCAAGAAAGCGCAATACAAGAAGGAGAAATTTCTGAAGAACAACGTTGTCACTATGCTAACTGATGAACTTGTAAAAATTCAATCTGAAATCAAAACCCTCAGCGGTGACTTCAAAGCCTAGTATGCTGATTAGCAAGGAGCCAAAGTCAGATTTGTAAAGATAACTGAATAGTCACTTCCAATGTTGCTGCCCCAACGCAACAGGAAATTCCTCAAGCTGAAGCATCTGCTCAGCCAACTGAAGAACATGCCAGCACCATTGATGAAAATCAGGCTACTGAAGAAAATGTGAGTTCCAGGGCTGATGACTGCATTACAGCCGCTGAAGAAATTGCCAGGGCATCCACTAGTGGTGCGCCTGAAGAAAATGAAGAAGTCAGGGCAACTTCATCAGTTGTGCCTGAAGAAAATCAACCAGATTCCTCTACTCCTCCTGCACCTACACCAACTCCGATCCTTCCATCTGCATCAGATGTGAAGAAAACCAAGGCTGCAGAGCGTGCATCAGTGAAGAAAAGGAAAGCATCAGCTACTTCAGATTATTCAGCTCCGAAGAAGATGAAGCCTTTGACCAGCTTGTTTTAAAATCCCATTGATGTTGTTCCTCTCTCTACTATGCCATAAAAGGACCTTGTTCCTTTCGATGAAGAATATGACATTCCCAGCGGATCTGATGTAGAAACTCCTTCTGCTGCTTCGTCAGAGCAGTTGGATGAAGAAATTGAAGTGGATGAGATCCCTTCAACACCTGTCATTTCCTTGCCTCTGCCTCAGTTCACTGCTGAAGAGGCTGGCATTGAAGAAATGGAAGATGAAGATGTGGATGTTGGCTGCTCCACACTAGTGATGAGTGATGAATTCTGGGGAAGTCAGCATCCAAACTCTCCAATGTTCACACCGTTGCAGCAAATACCTCAGTCCCCTGCACAAACTGTTCAAATGGGCTCTGAAGAAACTCACCCCACTTCATCTGTACGTGAAGAAATTCCAGCCACTAGTGCTGAAGAAACTGCTGCTGGTGAACATCTGAAGACGCAGACTGCCAGGAACCAGAAATTCCTCAGCCTGAAGAACCTGTGATTGAGATTCTTGAGGTCGTGATGCAACTCACCGACACTCATCTACCCAAGCCAAAGGATCCATTCTCCAGGAAGCAAAAATTCAAGGCTGATGATTTCTTCGGCGAGCACGTATTCTTCGCAGACTACAACCCTTATGACTCTGCTCGCATTAGGAAGAGGCGTTTTTGGACAGCCAGCCAAGCCAATTTCTAATACTCAATGATGTTCAACAAGAACAAAATCTTCTACCATGAGCACATTCCTCACGTGGATATGGAATCTCTGTCGTGCTTCATGCTAGTCCTCAGTGTTCTTCACGACGCTGGACTATTAAACTTCTGTTCTGACATCTGCGATTGGAATGAAGAACTAATTCTTCAATTTTATGCGACGCTGCACATCATAGGAGATTCTGAAGATGTGAATTCATGGGTGCTGGACTGGATGTCTGAGAACACTCACTACATAGCACCAGCTACTGAATTGCTTCGTGCCTTACAACTCAGTCCTCCCCTTGAAGAAACTCGTTGCATTTACAGTGAACCTGAGCTTACAAATCACTACATGCAAGCTCTGATGAAACCTTTGAAGCCAGGTCAGGCCCCATGAACCAAATTCCTCATGAAGGAATTACTTTATGTGCCCATAACTGTCTATCACATTCTAACGAGGACAATGAGTCCCATCAAAGGGCACGACTCATCTGATGAGGAAATTGTTGGCATCATGAAGAATCTGGTATTTAATATCATTCATGGCATTCCTGTCAATTATCACGATTTCTTCATGAGGACTTTGGCAAATGTTGCACTTTCTCCGTTTGAGCTGAAGCCTTATGCACCTTGGATTATGAGATTCCTCAGAACAAGGTCTTCACTCAACTACAAAGCTGATTTCCAGAATCACCTCAGCTACTTGCCCCCGATTTAAGTCCTCAAGCAGACCTATTCGTCAGTTGATGGAAAGGGCAAGGCACCAGCTGTTATAGATGAAGGCATTCGTCCATTGGATGGACAGTTTCGCAAAGCCGCATCTTATTCCACCAATGATGACTCTGCCACACATGACTCTGCCAATGCACCCAAGTCTACTCCTCAAGCCACTGCTCCTCGTGTGATGACTGATCGTGAGCTTCTGCTTAGTCTTCACCAGAAGGTGGATCGAAATCATAAATGGTTTAAGCGTTAGTTTGGTTCATTTCTTCACAACATGACTGCTACGCACATGCAGTGAAGAAAAACCATTACTACCTCCATGAAATTTTTGGTCGCACCTGGGCCGTTCTGGCACATCTGTATGGTGAAGAAGATCTCAAGAAAATGAGTCTCGAAGAAGATTTTGACTGGTCTGCACCTCCACCGAAGAAATTCAAGAAGGTCAAGGTTCCTTCCTTGGTGGCCAGCTCATATTCTTCATCGCGCGACACCGATGAGAATGAAGACTTGGACGACACTACGGCAGGCCCTTCCACGACAAATGACCACAACAACGTTGGCGATCCTTCATCAATTTGATATTCTTCAGGGGCGTTAGTCCTCATATTCGATCCTTTTGGTCATTTGATGACAAAGGGGGAGAATTTTGAGTTAGTCTTCAAGCGGGTCTTTCTATATGGGCGTTTTTTTGTTAAGTTACAACTCTCGTTCTTCTGAGACTTTACTGGATCGAGTTGTAAACTTAAACCCGATGGTGCTCTGATACTTTTGATATGTTTTTCTGCATGCTTTTTCCTCATATATGCTAATGCACGCATGCTGAATTAAATCAGTCACCATATTTCATCATGCATTTCAAATTCTTCATTGTGATATGTCAAATCCATGTATGAATTACAAGATATAGGGGAAGATCTCCATGATCTACTCTTCAAGTGTGTAATGCTTCAAAAGCAAATACCTCACCATGCACATATTCAGAGGGAGTTCTTCTATATCTTGCAACCAAATTCCTCAATATCAGCATTTACACTTCATATGTTTATCCCCGTTGAAAACTTAACCTATATTGTCATCAATCACCAAAAAGGGGGAGATTGTAAGTGCATCTAGTGTCCCTTAGTGATTTTGGTGTATTGAAGACTTATAGGTTAAGGGACTAATGCGTTTGTGAGTGTACACAGGCCTATAAATCTATGAGGAGTTTGATATTTACAGAGAAAGTCGACCCCTAAAAATGAAATTCTTCGGCTGAAGACTTTGGATTTCTGAAGACTTTCTGAAGACTTTGAAAGTGAAGAAATTGGTGTAACCTTGAAGACTTGGTATTCATTCGATGAACATGAAGCGTGAAGACTTTTGTTTTCGTAGTTTCATTTTCTCTTTCTTGAGTCATAGGAAACACCGTACTGTTAAAGGGGGTTGAGGAAATACTAAGAAAAAATTTCCATGTGATGCTCAACTCAAAATCCTACACCTACCAATCCCTTTGAGTGAAGCCATTGGAAATCTCATACAGTCCAGTCATATTCTCTAGTGACAGAGACGAAGTTCTTCTGGTCTCTGAGGAATTTGTTCTGACTGAGGAGTTAGGAATTCGCCAGTGTGGATTACCTACACAGTGAGGAACATGATAGTCCTGAGGATTTTTCTACTCAAAATTCCGACCGTTGTTGTGCTATGAGCCAGCTGTCCCAAAATATCTATCCACCTAACGGTCATATCATTGAAGGGCATTTACGTCTTATCATGTCGGGCTGCTCCCTAGACTATAAATAGCCGCCCCCTACAACCACTAGCTGGTTGGCTGCTTCGAGAGAAACTGACACTTGTCATTTGAGAGCAACCCATCCTCCGAGGACTTTGAGCGAAAATCATCAAGTGAGGAAAATCCAAACCCGAACACCTACAAACCCCAAGTGATTGAGCATTACTGAAGAGATTGATCCTGCGTGGATCCGACGCTTGTTACCTTTGAAGACTGTGCTTCTTCCAGACGGTTAGGCGTCATGGTCTAGAGCATCCAAGAGGAATTGTGGATCGCCGAGTGACCAAGTTTGTGAAGGTTCGGAAGTCACCTGAAGACTTACCACGAGTGATTGGGCGAGGTCTGTGTGACCTTAGCTCAAGGGGAATACGGTGAGGACTGAGTGTCCTGAGCTGCGTGTTCAGGACTGTGTGTCCTCAGATTTAAATACCTAGCCGCCCTAATCAGACATACAACTGAGACAACAGTTGGAATTGGTCTACCAAATCATTGTCTTCACCAAGATTACTGGTTCTATTTTCTCAACTCTTTCATTTCCTCATAACTGTCTTGTGTACTCGTTCATATCTGTGCTTGAAGACTTTGACTGAAGATTTTCTCAATTTTCTCAGTTCAATTTATTCAGTCTGTTTGTCGTCATCATGTGTTATCCTGTGCTTACGCTTCATGTACTCTGTGCCTGTCTTTATTTCATCATGATGACTATGCTTGTGTTCTGTTATGTTTACTTTTGAGTACTTATTCCGCTGCTAGCAGTTCTTCGCTAAGGAATTTCCTCATCAGCAAATTCCTCAGTGAAAAATTCATAAAAATCGCCTATTCACCCCCCTTTAGTCGATATAATGCACTTTCAAGAACCCTAGACGGTTGAGGTCACTTCGGAGCCACATTCCATTATGGTGAAGCTCCGTGGTGTTGTTGGGAGTCTCCAATCAAGTTGTGAAGATTGCCCCAACCTTGTTTGTAAAGGTTCAGTCGCCGCCTTCAAGGGCACCACTAGTGCAATCACAGCATCTCGCATTGTGTGAGGGCGTGAGAAGAATACGGTGGCCCCAGTGGCTTCTTGAGGAGCATTGTGCCTCCACACCGCTCCAACGGAGACGTACTTCCTTTCAAAGGAAAGGAATTTCGGTAACACATTCTCATCTCCATCGGCTCCACTTGTGGTTATCTCTCTCCTTTATTTTGTGCAAACTATTGTTGTGTTGTATCATTTGCTTGCACTTGTTGTTGTTGTTAGCATCATATAGGTTGTTCACCTAGTTGCACATCTAGACAACCTATTTATTGCTAAACTTAATTTGTGAAGAAAAGCTAAAATTGTTAGTTGCCTGTTCACCTTCCTTCTAATCAATCATATCGATCCTTTCATGAATGCCTAAAAAAGAGGCATGTCATGCTTTTAAGACGCCTAACTGTACAATGTGATAGTAAAACATATGCCGCGTCTTAGTATGTGGCGCGTTAGGCCGGCGCCACACTGACGGCGTGACCAACGACGGTCAAAGGCGCCTTGGCGGACGGCACGGGACGTGCAAGTTGGTGCCTAACGGCCCGGCGCGAATGGGTCAGACGACGAAATAAGTTTTTGAGGGGTCAGTGGGCGAAATAAGTACGTCCAGTGATCATTTAGTAAAAATAATACCATACCACCCGTGCCGTCCGTGCATTCTAGATTTGTAATGGGCGATAGGATAGAGAGATCCAAACCTGAAAACAAATCATGATTAGTCAGAGACGCGTTGAGAGTGAGGGGCCACGTGCACCGCAGTTCGTTTACCATTAAAAGCAGAATCTTGGCACGGCAGCCCGGGTTCAAATGTAGTTGTAAAAAGGTCCTCCTTCTGGGAGACCCACCCACTGATGTTATGTAGCAGCAGTGCTTTCACTGGAGCAAGCATCCAGACTCACTCCAGAGACAGAGACAGAGAGGGAGAGGCTGTGGCTGACTGGGTGTGGCTGGAGAGGAGAGGAGAGGAGAGACATGAGCGGCGGAGCGGCAGCGGGGGCGGCGGCGGCGGTGAGCAGGTTCATCAAGTGCGTGGCCGTGGGCGACGGCGCCGTGGGCAAGACCTGCATGCTCATCTGCTACACCTGCAACAAGTTCCCCACCGTTGAGTACCACCCCTCTCCCTCTCCCTCTCCCTCTCCCTTCTTGGTCTGGCTAGCTTGATCTGGTTTCATTCTGACGAAATGGCTGCTCCTGTTGATGCGGGGGTGGATGCAGGACTACATCCCCACCGTGTTCGACAACTTCAGCGCCAATGTCTCCGTGGACGGCAGCATCGTCAACCTCGGCCTCTGGGACACCGCAGGTCGGGCTCCCGTCCGGCTCCCTCTCCTTTTCCTCCACTCCCCGTACCCGATGCGGAGTGTTTTCCTTCCCGTAATGCCATGTAATGGTGGTCCGTCCTGGGTTGCAGGTCAGGAGGATTACAGCAGGCTGAGGCCTCTGAGCTACAGGGGAGCCGATGTCTTCATCCTCTCCTTCTCCCTCACCAGCAGAGCAAGCTATGAGAATGTGCACAAGAAGGTACACTCACTCACATTGTGTTGCTCTTCTGAACAGGCGCATTGAGATTACTAACGGCCTGCCTTCAATTTGTTCTGCGCAGTGGATGCCGGAGCTTCGCCGGTACGCCCCCGGCATTCCTGTACTACTTGTTGGAACCAAGTTGGGTATGCTCTTGAGCTTCTTCTACAGATTTTTAGTTGGATGCCATTCAAATCCACACATTTTGGTGTGCTATCCAGTAATGCATGTATGTCTTTGGCCGCTCTTGAGCCATCGATTTCCCATATAAATGTGCAGATCTCCGAGAAGATAGAGCTTATCTTGCTGATCATGCAGCTGATTCCATAATAACAACTGAGCAGGTTTGTGCCTTTTACACTCGGATGACAGCAACCAGCTTGGCATTTTGAAATGATACTACCAAATTAACTTTCCACATGTTTTAGGGTGAGGAGCTTCGGAGACAAATAGGTGCGGTGGCATACATAGAATGCAGCTCCAAGACACAAAGGGTATGGCTTCTGCTGCATCCAAACAATAAAAGGCCCTGGGATTTCAAAGAGTTCTAGTACATATGTCTAAAAACATTCTCTCTCTTTTTTCCCTTGATAATTGTTGACAGAACATTAAGGCTGTTTTCGACACTGCAATCAAGGCAGTCCTTCAACCTCAAAGGCACAAGGAGGTAGCCAGAAAGGAAATTCGGACTCGCTCTAGTCGGTCAGTAAGGTAGGGTTCAAGTTTATGCTATTTTCTCAAACCAATCACCGGTCGTTTTGAACAAATTTCTCGACATCTTGATTTCCATTCACGTCCCCGCTTCATTTTGTAGGCGGTACTTCTGCGGGAGTGTTTGCTTAGCATAGTCGAGAACAACATTGTGGCGTCTTTCCTCGACATGATGCTCAGATGGCGCGCGGTTGTTCTCGAAATGGGACAGACAGTGATGGTAGAAGCATCTCATTGCTAGCAGCTAGACGGAACTCCTAGTTCTCTCGTGCACTGTGGTGTGGACTGTGGAGCACCCTGAATCCTTGATGATGTAAGATAGGCATCAAGTTTTGCCTCTGTAATAAGGCATGCTCTTGTGGATGAACAAATTTGAAATATCCCACTCCTTGGGCAGGCTTGAAAATCTCAGGGTAATATGCACAAACAAGATAATCTCGTTTGCTAACAAGGTTTCTGCCTATTTTCCCAGCAAAAAAAAAAGGTTTCTGCCTACTTTACCATTTTGTTTAACAAATTAAAAAAGGCACTTCCGTGGCTATTTTTTCAACAGCCAAAAACAAGTCCAGCACAACGTAGTTTTTCTAGTAAAAACTCAACCTAAATAAAGAGAAAAACACAACTGGAACAATAGTGGGAACAACCTCCTGACGCCTAGAGTAACTATTCAACAAAACGAACGGAAATCATATCCGGTCGAATCATCGTCCTTCTCGGCATGATATCCAAATCACTGGTATGCATGCTTTAACAGAGTTAAATTTCACTCAAAAATATCTAATGAAATTATATTCAACAGAATCATCAGTATAACATGCCACCAGCAGGACAAGCAACAAGACAATTGTGTGATTAATGAGTCACACAGTATAATCTTCTTAAATATTGGACTGAACCATCCTTCATGACTTAAGAGTAAAACTACGGCGGCAGTAGTTTACAACATCTTACAGCTATAACCATTCAGCAAACATTACCACTGACAAACCATCCTTTAGAAGTAAGCGACTGCAATTCGATAGTTTACAACATCTGGCAGCTAAAAGTAATCTGCCGATATTACCACCACTAACCATCCTTTGCACCAGTCACAACAGTTGTAAACAAAAATAATGTTAATCACACAATAGGCAAGCCCTAAAATCAAAAGCTTACACACTTTCTCTGACAACTAGATATGAGGATAGTTCATCTGCTTTCTCACGACCTCAGGAGGTATAATCTCTTCTTGGCCTATTACATTACATACATAAGCTGGAGGCTGCAATTTGAGAGCCCATGGTAACTGTAATCTTTCCATCCAGAAAAGGGAGCACACATATCTTACTAAGGAGCCTGCATGCAACATCAATGACTAAAGTAAGTGACTGTCCATTTCCACCACGGTGATCTTTTTACAAGGAAATAATGAGCTTACCTTACAAACAATAGAGCGTTTGACACCATAAAGATGAAATGTATTATTCTAAATGTTTTGGAAATGTATGCACATCGCCGTCTGCTTCAAATGTCCGCCCTCATATACTCATTGTCATCACTAATTGTAGTAAAATCACATGGATTTCTGTTGGTCACACAGATATCCTGTCTTACCAATCTATCCAAGGGATTGGGATTGGGATTGGCCATTCTCCCTTGATCTCTGGTCCAAGACTGAGCAGTATCATTCCTCACTGAAGAAAATCCTGGACTGGAACTAACAGAACTCAACCGCCGCGCATTCCATGCTGCTGAATACAGCCCTGAGTTCAATGCCTCAACATTCCCCCTTCTGTTTATATCACTCGATGTTATCCCTTTGGACACCCCTATTTTGTAACCTGACTGTGTCCCACAGCTCTCCGACCAGTCTGCAATTTCCTTCTGCAGCAAGGAACTGAACACACCAACTCTAGGAAGTGGACGTAATGGTCTGTGCAAATTTGGCTGGAGCGGATGACGTGATAAATCCTCTAGCGTCAATGGAATCCTTCCATTTAGGTTACTTCCGTAGGATGTGCTAGCTGATCCCATGCCATTTAGGTTACTTCCATACTGCGTGCTAGCTGATCCCATGCCATTTAGGTTACTTCCATACGGTGTGCTAGCTGATCCAATGTACTGATTGTGTGCTCCACACAATGAGCTAGTTGATCCTATGTAATGATTGTGTGCTTCGCACAATGTGCTAGCTGATCCTATGTACTGATTGTGTGCTCCATACGGTGTGCTGGCTGATCCGATGGACTGATCCTGTGCATAGTGTGAATTCCGAAGTTGAAATTCCATCTGGTTCCTGCTAGACCCTTCATAGTTGAAACTGGCTAACATTGGTGACTCGGTCAATCTCAGGGGCTGAGTAGCAGGCATGGTTTCTCTTGGATAAAAACCTGAATGTCCAACATTTCTTCCATCACACAGATTACCAGCTTCCATGGTTGACACTGAACTTGGAAAACTTCTTGCCTGGACTGAGTTAACTGCTCTATTTGTATAGTGGTCAAGTGTCGAAATTACTGGCTGGCGAGTGGGATAATAACGATTAGCTCCCGCCACATCAGTATAAGTTAAATCAACCGTGTCAATGCTAGGTCTGAACTGAGCACAACCTGTTGTGGTTGATAAATCCCTTGGAAGTGCCTTGAAAGGTTCCCACATCGACTTCTTTGCTCCCATATGGCTCCAGCGCTCAGGTGTTGCTTCAGCAAGAGGCTGGTCCTTGTCTGGTGATAATAGTGGCGAGGTTGCAGCAATAGTGACTAATTCTCCCATGCCCGAATGTGCCTGTGGTTCCTGGGTAGACATTACATGACCAGGAGTCTGTAATTTGAGAGCATGCATATGGGTAGCCTGTGTGGTGGCTGCTACACAATTCTGCAATGCATTCTGGTAACTATCTGGTTCCAAAGGCCGCTTCTGCTGTGAAGTGGTGTCAATCACACTTGACACATAATTTGGACCATCCTCGGCAGCTATTATAGTACAATCTTCATCTTCCATTATCTTGGATTGAGTATGACTAATATCAGCAGAATCGGTCTCAGCTATCAGTGGTCTCTTACCCTGACATCTCGCAAGCAGTTCAACAATATCCATTGGAATGTCATCTGTCATGGCATTTTTTTCGTGCATCACTTCTTGCTTTTTTTTATTTCTCTTCTTAGGTAGTTTCTGCTCAAAGACAGTCACATTCCGGATAACATGCTTACCTGGAGAAACCTGAGGAAACAAATGAGGCAAAACAGTTATTCTCTTAAAATATTTAGCAGAGAAACACTATAAATTTTTCATTGTGTTAACACTAATATTGCACCACAGAAAGTAAAATAATTAATACAGGATGTGAATTGAAGATGAGCAAATTTCATATTGACCATAAGATCATCAAGCACAATGAAGGAGGGGGTGTGGTATGCAATGCATATAGCCTATCATAGTACTTTAAATAGAACAAAATGCCACATGATTCGCAACAAATGGGAACAGGGCAAAGCCGACCACCCATAAGGAACATGGCTTGATTCTTACCTTCTTCAGGCGCCGCTGCACAGACTTTCTGGGTACCATTTGGCATTGATCATCTGTCCTGAGTACAGCCGTCTCTTTAGTGTTGACATCATCATGTTGCGCGTTGACAGTTGAAGGAATTTTCCTCTTACACAAATTCATCTTTTTTACCTTTGACAAGGACCTCTGCCTACAATTATCGGATTCAGTTTCACACATGCCATTTGTGTTCTGCGCATCTCTCTCCAGATTATCGTTCTGAATATTTTCATCACCTTCCCTAGTGCTGGCAGTAGGTGGTATTTTTCTCTTGCTCAACTCCTGAGCTGAGGATATAAAATCATCTTGAACATCTTTCAAAGCAACTTTATCAACAGTATTATATTTTGAATTAGCAGCAGAAGAATCATTATCCTTGTATTCCGCGTCCTTTTTCTCGGTTCTTAATTTCTTCGGAATTCTTTTCATCCAATCCATAAGCGAAGACCCCTCATCATCAACAGCATCAACTCCTTTGTATTTTGCCTTCTTCTTAGCAGTTTTTGACGATATTTCTCTCAACATCTGTCGGCTAACAGGAACAACACCATCATGCTGGATACTGGCAGTTAGAGGCATTTTCCTCTTACTCAAACTAATGGTTTTTACATTTGATAAGAACCTCTCTGTGGAGTTCTCAGCTTCCATTCGCCTCATGTCATCTGTGCTCTGTGTATTTCTCTCCAGATTATCATTCTGGATATTTTCATCACCTTGCTGCATACTGGTAGTAGGTAGGGTATTTTTCTTGCTCAATTTCCAACCTGAGGATGGAAAATCTTGAGTATCCTTAGAGGCAAATACATCTGCAGTAGATTTTGAAGCAGAAGAATCACAATCCTTGTGTTCTGAATCTTTCTTCTCAGTTCTTAATCTCTTCGGTATTCTCTTCATCCAGTTCATAAGTGAAGATTCATCATCTTCAACATCAACTCCTTTGTCTTTTGACACGTTCTTCGTAGTTTTTGACAAGATGTCTCCCACTGCCTGGTGGTCAACAGAAGGAACATCATCCGTACTTCTATCATCCTCGCAGAGATCAGCAACCTTTTCGCCATTAACTTCAATATCACTTCTGGAACCCCCGACCAGATCAGTATTGATGATTTCTGATAGCAGCCGAAGCTTTATTTGCTTTCTCCGACCGACTTTTACATCTGAACTGCCAACCTGCGCAGTACGTTTCCCTTTCTTCTTCTTATATGTAGATCCAATACTTCTTTTTGGAGCTGCTTCTTCACATGGACCACTGTTACCGACCTGATCACCTTTCTGCCCAGATATTGGTTTAGCAACTTTGGGAATAGTGTGGTCAACACTCAGTACCTCCTTGTTTTTCCCATTTTCTTCTGAATCAAGCTTCATACTTGCTTCACTAAGTTTTGAACTGGATGGGATTGCAATGGCATTTCCTTCTCTGCTTACTCTAATCTGGGAATCTTCAGGTAAAGCCATGATATCCACAGAAGCATTATCTGAGATATTTGCGGTTGTAACTTGATTAGTTGACGGCCCCTGTAAATCTGAGGAGATAACAGCTATGTTAGTTACACTCATACCAGAAAATGCTAGTTAGGAATTTAGCAAACCCTACCATACCTTTCATGGGTGGATCAGTTTTCGCCTCATAAGGTGAGTTGCATTTGGAATTGTTTTCGATGTTACTCTTCAGAAGTGCTGATCTATCAGGATTCTTCTCTTGAGCTAACAGTTGTGTGCAAGGAAATAAGCTTCTGAAATCAACGCTAGTAGGCACTAAAGTGCTCTGAACAAATCTAATAGAGCAACCATCCCTTGAGACATTCTTTGCCGTAAAAACTGCTCTAGATGTTGTTCTGTCATCTAAGATTTTCAACTCACCCAAGCACACAGAGCAATCCCATCGTCGAAACTTTGCTACCGAGAATGGGTGCAAACTGTTAGGGCGTTCATCCAATTGTTGCTGAGCACTGAAACTCTGAGATAGAGAGCAGAATTTTGCATCCATCTTCTGAGAAACATACCCGCTGGCATAAAGATAGATCATTATAAGATACACATCATATGTAATAGCACATTGTTTGCTTCAATGAAGAAAGTGTAAACCCATATATTGCCTACAATATTCAACCCACTTCAAAACCAAGTGTAGACGGATTCTCTCTCTCAAAAAATAGTTAGACATATTCATTCATAGGTTGTACCATAAAACTTGTTCAGACAGAGGGCCTTTATTGACATGCGGGGCAACTAACACTATTGAATTAGTAACCTCTTGTGATTTGAGAATATGTAAAACAGACTTTTTGTTCAAATATATAAAACAGACTTGTTGATATAATTTAATCTTTTGTAGTGGGTTAAGTGCAAATAGACATGAACTCATTGGTCTAAATGAACTATGACTAAAATATATTGATGCATATATAACTAAAATAATTGAGTATACTAATAGCAATTTCATACAAATAACCAATGTAAATCATGTCAGAAAGAAATAGGACCTGTTTGCATGCTAGTTAAGATACACAAAGAGCATGTCTAATATGTCCAAGGCATCTGTTTTCTCACCAAAAGAGATAAGGAACAAATGAAAAAGTTGCCTTTTCAGAAAACACACATGCCAGCACAGTGGAAAATATATATTGATGAGGCAAAAACTGTTATATCAGCTATAAAGGACTTGACTAATGAAGTGCACATTAATCAGTTCTAGCCATCTGAAAGGGGTGAATGGTTGATCAACATGAACTCTAAAATCTCTTGACACTGCAAATGATTAAACATGGAAACGTTTCCTTCAAACATAATTGTAAATTTGGATCTTTCCCGGTACTCCTTGGTATCGCAGCCTTGGATCTAACGCCTAACAATCCTGGATGGAAGGAGTACGCTATGAACGTGGAAGAGAATTCTAGGGCAATTCGGTCCACTTGGAATTGAAAAACGGCTAACACTGCAAATGACTAAACATGGAAACCTTCGAAGATAATGTAAATTTGGAGACAATATGTTCTATCTTCTAACCACGCTGGGAGAGGAGGTTCTCAACACTGAAATTGCTCATGATGGCAAAATTCCAAGGCTGAGAAGCTGATACGGTGCAGTTGCAGCCGTCACCTGATGTGTCTGTCGCAGCTAGCGAGCCTGTCAGCGCTCCTAGCACTGACTCGCTGCCTAATGATGGAAAGAAGTAGTGTGCAAAAATGGAAGCAAATGTTACTGTTCACTTGTTCCGGAACCGCTGCAGATGCATGAGCCGGATAGAAATGTTAACAACTACCCAGACAAAGGTGGTTGGGAACTTGGGATCAGCCATTGCCACCCATAGGAGAGGACGCAAGGGCTGATGAAAGTGAGAAGTAGATTATGCAAATGTCATATATGTAGAATGTATTGCAAAGCCTTTTGAATTCAGAGCAGCTTGTTGATGCATAAGTTATAATTATCTAATCCTCTTGCTGAAATCGCGTTCGATGAAACACGTTAACAAAAATGACAGGTACACAAATGCAAATGTACAGCATGGCCAAAATAAATGCATGCATCCACATGAACACGATAAATATGACAAACACACAATGGAAGCAGATGTTGCTGTTCACTATCAGGACCTGCTGCAGATGCATGTGAGCCAGATGGAAATGTTAACAACTGCCCAGACAGAGGGGGTTGGGATCAGCCATTGCCACCAAGAGGAGAGGATGTGGGGGCTGATGATAGTGAGAAGTAGATTATGCAAATGTTGTATATATGTAGAACATTGAGAAGCCTGTTGTACTCAGAGCAGCTTGCTGATGCATAAGTTATGATTATCTAATCCTTTTGATGAAATCCCGTTCAATGAAACGCGTCAAAAAAAATGTCAGGTACACAAATACAAATCTAGAGCATGGCTAAAATAAATGCATGTATCCACATAAACAAGACAAATATGAAAAACACACAATAATTAATCAACAAAAGACACTCGTATTTTTTGAATATGTATTCCTCAAGGCTGCAAAGCAGCAACAACACCCAGGGAGCTGGGAGAAGAGACACTCATATAGACACACATTTGTGTAGCAGTGATGATATCATGTGCTCTGATGCATCCATACTGAAGACAGTACCATGGTGGATATGAAGTAGAAAAGGGAATGAAACACCAAATATAACAAGTAGTTAGCAGAAATCACTGCTAACCAAGACTAATAAATGCACTTGACTAACCATTAATTGGAATCGTCTTGCATCAAAACAGTCATACATATGCATGTTACGATGCATGCATGCTTAAACACAGACGAATATGTAAACGTAAGCTCAAAGAATTGTGCAAAAGTGTAAGCTGACCAGTGCCATATAGCATGATAGGACAGCTAACGAGGTAACAGAGATGATTACCATATGGAGAAATGCTTGCATGGCTGCTCTGCTGACGTATGATCAGTTTCAGCGACCACTGCACCCTCACGCTTGGGTAGTTCCGCTGGTGCAGCACTGGTTCCTCCATCGCTCTCCTCTACTGCAGCCACTTCCATTGGTACTTGCACAACACAGAACACCTTCTTGTGATGGTCCAGCAACGAAACGGAACAACTCAAACACCGAAGCAGCACGCAGAAGAGAAACAAAACGCAGCTTGGATCATCATGCAGAATCCTGAACACACGTCTCACGAAAGATGGCTAGGTAGGTTGAAAGCCTGAATAAAGAAGCAAGCATATATTAGACGAGGAACAAAACACAAAGATGGCTTAGCTTGGTCCATCCATCCATGCATGCAAGCAAGCAAACTCATTCAGCTCATGGAATATAGAGAATGACACGACACAAAGGTAAACAATCACACAGCAAACCAAGCTAATAAGATAGTAATGAATGCAACCCAGCCACATCTCCAACTAATCCTCAGGAGATAACATGCATACCGAGGGAAAGGAAACACGCACACACAGCTACTTGTGCGGAGACGTGTAGACACGCAGCTAATAAGGAACTAAGCAATAAAGCTGTGCGCTCCAGGCCGACCTTGGTACTGACGGCAGACCTCAGTGTAAGCTTCGACCTTTTTTTTGGCGACATGAAATATAGACGCGCGGCGACAGCATCCGAGAGCCACGGAGTTGGGAGGTGGAGCTCGAGTCCCGAGAGGCCCATGCACAGCTGGAAACACTGCCAAGACCCCACGCAGACAAAAAAGCAAGCAAGGCAAACAGTACAGCCCACCCCCCATGAGCCCCTCTCCCCACCGCTCTTGGCCTGGCGGTTAGCCTCCTCGCCGAGATCCATGAAATGATAGCCGCGAAACCTAGGCAAAAAAAAAGGAGGCGTCGCTGCTTGGACGAACGAGCAGATCCCCTTCCGAAAACCTGCCGGGCCACGCAAGCTACGCAAGGGACAAACATCAAGTCCTACTCCATGAAATCATTAATCCAAAATGGGGAGGAGATGTGGCAGCCGATTAGTACAAAAGGAGATTAAATCCATGGGTTTTTTTTTTTCACCCGCCAGACGTAAATCTACCGCGGGGGCTTGGAGAGGAGGCAAGAAACGGAAAGATTTGGCCCGAGGAGAAAAAGGGACGCCGAGGGATTAGGGTGAAAACGACGGAGCCCCTGCCCCCTCGCCAGATCCACCAAAAAAAGGCAGGAGGGGCTCGCGGAGACGGGATCGAGTAGATCAAACCAAACCTGTGAGGTGGACAAGGCTCGCCCCCAGACGCTTCGGCACGCACGATCCACGGCGAGGGGCGTCGCGGCCGCCGGGGGAGGGATCGCAGCGAGGCCGGCCCGCGGGCTGGGCCTCCGTGGCGGCGCGGCGGCGGCTCCGGCGGGAATTTGGGGGGAGTGTGGGTGGGGAAAGGCGCGTCCTCTAGGGTTTTTTGGGGAGATGGGTGCCGAGGGAGAGAGAGAGAGCGGGTGGGGAGGTAGAGAAAGAGGATGGGTGGGAGGGATGGAGGGAGGGAGGTGGTGATGGAGAGAAAAAGGCAGCTGGGAGAGAGAGGGCGTAATCAGCTGCGGCCGGCGTGTGTGTGGACGCGAATGTTTCCTTCCCGGGGAGACGTGCCCATGTGCCCTTTGACACCACGTCAGCCCCTGCCCATACCCATGCCAGGTTTTGCTGTGGTACGAAACACACTGCTCTGCCAAAGTGTGTGTGTGTGTGTGTAAGTGTGTGTGTGTTTTACTTTTTTTCTTCAATGTGTACTTGATTTGGTGCCATGGCTTTGAGTTTTTTCATTGTCGTTCTATTTATATTATTTATTTATGTGAATTACATTTTCTGTATTTTATGTGTAGACATTTGTGAGTATAGGTTTTTTCTATAATTAATCTTGGATATAATAAGTGATGTTGTTTGCGGTGGCGCTGCAGGGTCGACTTGTGATCAGTGGATCTGTGTGCCACGTGGCCACGGTCTTCTGTCGTGGCCTCCCACTACGGACACATCCCACGTCAATCGGGAGGCATGATGATAGTGGTCAGTAGCGGAGCCAGGAACGAAGCAAACCCCGGCCTAATTTTTTTCCAGGACTGTGAATTTTTTGACACTTATAACTACCCAAAAATATCTCGTACCATTCAATGCAGACTACGCGGTTCGTACACAGAACAAGTGGAAAGAATCAAAGAAAATTACCAAGTTTAGGCAAGGGAAGAAAGGGGATGCGTGTGGCGGCGAACGACGTACACAGGGTTGGAGCTTGGCCGCCGGGGTGGGAACAGTGGAGCTGATGGAGAACTCGTTGTCAAGCACGGGATGCTTGGGGAAGTTGGGGGTCCGAAAGGTAGCGGTTGGAGGGCCGGCGCCACGGCGGCGGCAACCTAGATGGCGGTCGAACAGGGAGGCTGTGGCACGAGGTTGGAGTCGCGTGTGTCTTGTGGGTGCAACAGTGTGAGTTAGGTCATGTGTAGTCCCTTGGTCGTGCTCGTGCTGGTGAACCAACCAAACAAGGCTGTGGGCCTCCTTTGACTGGGCTGAACCCCGGGCCCATCAAAATCTCTCTGTATATGTATACTAGCTAGCAAAAATTCCCATGCCCATGGGCCTGGGCTCTGGGTGTCCGGGGCTCAACTCCGCCCCTGATACAATCCAAGCCCCCAAGTGCCTACTGTGTCGTACACTCACATTTAATGTGGCAGGCGATGGGATATGACATGGTTGGGCCTGCATTGCTTCGCGCTCTCACTTGACTGGAAATGACCTGAATTGATGGGTCCATCGCTCTCTCAGAAATCGAGTCGGACAAGGCCTGGCCTATGTCAGGAATGACACCAGGGATGACCAGATGACTTCATCAAGATTCGTGGCGCTCTTGCGAGACGGTCTCAACCAAGTTTGACCGAATTGAGCCCAAGTGGCACGGTAATCAAGGTCGTCAGGAGTCAACACTAAACGACTCGGCCCCTGGAACAATCAAGATAAGGTGAAGGAGTTGGATGTCAGGCACCTCACGTGTCTGGATCCGGCTTGGGTATTCGAACACGACTATTAGGGTGCTTTAGGATTTTTGAGGAGATTGGTGCCGAGAGAGAGAGAGGGTCGAGGAGAGAAAGAGGATAGATGGGAGGGAAGTAGGTGGTGATGGAGGACTAGAAAAGGGCGGCTGCGAGAGAGGGGCGGTCAGTTGTGGTCGACTTGTGTGGACACAAATGTTTACTTCTCGGGGGGACACGTCCCATGTGCCCTTGCCACCACGTCAGCCCCTTCTCATAACCATGCCGGATTTTGCCGTGGTACCAAACACACTACTCTGCCATGCGTGTATATGTGTGTTTTACATTTCGTCTTCAATGTGTGTTTGGTACCATAGCTTTGAGTTTTTTCCACTATTGTTCTATTATCATTTATGTGGATTTTTTTCTGTATTTTTTTGTGGAGACATTTGTGAATATAGGTTTTTTCTATTAATTAATCTTGGATATAAGAACTGATGTTGTTTGCGATGGCGCTGCAGGTTCGACTTGTGATCAGTGGATCCGCGTGCCACGTGGTCACGGTCTTCTGTCGTGGCCTCCCACTATGCACACATCCCATGTCGGTCGGGAGGCGTGATGATAGCGGTCAGTGGCGGAGCCAGGAACGAAGCAAACCCTGGGCCAATTTTTTTCCAGGAGTGTGGAATTTTTTGGCACTTATAACTACCCAAAAAATATCTCATACCATTCAATGCAGACTACACGGTTAGTACAGAGAACAAGTGGAAAGAATCAAAGAAATTTACTAAGTTTAGGCAGGGGGGAAAGGGGATGGCGTGTGGCGGCGAACGGCGCACACAGGGATGGAGCTTGGCCGCTGGGGGTGGGGAACAGTGGAGCTGATGGAGAACTCGTCATCAAGCACGGGATGCCTGGGGAAGTTGGGGGTCTGGAGGCAGTGGTCGGAAGATCGGCGCCACGGCGGCGGCCACCAAGATGGCGGCAGAACTGGGAGGCGGCGGCGCAAGGTTGGAGTCGAATGTGTCTTGTGCGTGCGACGTGTGAGTTAGGTCATGTGTAGTCACGTGGTGGTGCTCGTACTAGTGAACCAAGCAAACAAGGCTTTGGGCCTCCTTTGACTGGGCTGAACCCTGGGCCCATAAATATATATACACACACACATAAACACTATTCTGATCATGGGATCAGAATAATATTTTGATCACAACATGAACTTCCTGAGTAACGCGCCTGACCTTCCCCGTGTGCTAGGTTGAACTTCAGCTAAAAGGTGTCCAAACGGGGCTTGCTATATACCGTTGGAAAGCTATGGACACCAGTATCATGACCCAAGTTAAATTTTTGGCAAAATGTAAGCGGTTTAAGAGCAGTTTTGAAAACCGTTTTTTCTTCATACAAAAAACATGAATCATATTTTTGATCGCATTTTTAAACCGTTTATCGGAATTGAAAGTGCGTTATATCGACTAGAGGGGGGTGAATAGGCGATTTTTATGAAATTCTTCATTGAGGAATTTGCCGGTGAGGAAATTCCTTAGCGAAGAACTACTAGCAGAGGAATAAGTACTTAAAAGTAAACATAACATAATACAAGCATATTCATCATGATGAAATGAAGACAGGCACATAATACAGGAAGGGTAATCACAGAATAACACAGGATGAAGACAAACAGACTAAAGAAATTAAACTGAGGAAATTAAGAAAGTCTTCAGTCAAAGTCTTCAAACACAGATATGAACAAGCACACAACACAGTTATGAGGAAATGAAAGAGTTGAGGAAATAGAACCAGTAAGCTTGGTGAAAACAATGATTTGGTAGACCAGTTCCAACTGTTGTCTCAGTTGTACGTCTGGTTGGAGCGGCTGAGTATTTAAACTCGAGGACACACAGTCCCACCCAGTCCTCACCGTATTCTCCTTGAACTAAGGTCACACAGACCTCGTCCAATCACTCGTGGTAAGTCTTCAGGCGACTTCCAAACCTTCACAAACTTGGTCACTCGGCGATCCACAATTCTTCTTGGATGCTCTAGACCATGACGCCTAACCGTCTGGAAGAAGCACAGTCTTCAAAGGTAACAAGCGTCGGATCCACTCAGGATCAATCTCTTCAGTGATGCTCAATCACTTGGGGTTTGTAGGTGTTTGGGTTTTGGGTTTTTGGTTTTTCCTCACTTGATGATTTTCGCTCAAAGTCCTCGGAGGATGGGTTGCTCTCAAATGACAAGTGTCAGTTTCTCTCGGAGCAGCCAACCAACTAGTGGTTGTAGGGGCGACTATTTATAGCCTAGGGAGCAGCCCGACATGATAAGACATAAATGCCCTTCAATGATATGACCGTTAGGTGGATAGATATTTTGGGACAGCTGGCGCATAGCACAGCAACGGTCGGAATTTTGAGTAGTAAAATCCTCAGGGCTATCATCTTCCTCACTGTGTAGGCAATCCGCACTGGCGAATTCCTAACTCCTCAGTCAGGACAAATTCCTCAGAGACCAGAAGAACTTCGTCTCTGTCACTGAAGAAATTGACTGAACTATATGAGATCTCCAATGGCTTCACTCGAAGGGATTGGTAGATGTAGGATTTTGAGTTGAGCATCACATGAAACTTTTTCCTTAGTATTTCCTTGACCCCCTTTAACAGTACGGTGTTTCCTATGACTCAAGAAAGAGAAAAACAAAACTATGAAAATGAAAGTCTTCAAGCTTCATATTCCTCGCATGAATATCAAGTCTTCATGGACACACCAATTTCTTCACTTTCAAAGTCTTCATGAAAGTCTTCAGAAATACCAAAATCTTCAGTCAAAGATATTCATTTTTAGGGGTCGACTTTTCCTGTAAATATCAAACTCCTCATAGACTTATATACCTGTGTACACTCACAAACGCATTAGTCCCTTAACCTATAAGTCTTCAATACACCAAAATCACTAAGGGGCACTAGATGCACTTACAATCTCCCCCTTTTTGGTGATTGATGACAATATAGGTTAAGTTTTCAACGGGGATAAACATATGAAGTGTAACTACTGATATTGAGGAATTTGATTGCAAGATATAGAAGAACTCCCCCTGAAGATGTGCATAGTGAGGAATTTGCTTTTGAAGCAATGCACACTTGAAGAGTTGAATCATGGAGATCTCCCCTTATATCTTGTAATTCATACACGCATTTAACATATAATATGAAGAATTTGAAATGCATGATGAATTATGGTGCCTGATGAAATTCAGCATGCGTGCAATAATATTTAACGAGGAATAAGCATGCAGAATAGTGCATCAAAAGTATCAGAGCACAGTGCATCAAAAGTATCAGAGCACAGTGCATCAAAAGTATCAGAGCACCATCGGGTTTAAGATTACAACTCGATCCAATAAAGTTTCAGAAGAACGAGAGTTGTAACTTAGCAAAAAAAACGCCCATATAGTAGACCCACTTGAAGACTAACTCATATTTCTCCCCCTTTGTCATCGAATGACCAAAAGGATCGAAAATGAGGACTAACGCCCCTTAAAATAATCATGTTGATGAAGGAGCGCCAGCGTTGTTGGGGTCGTTTGTTGATGTAGGGCCTGCCGCAGTGTCGTCCAAATCTTCATGTTCATCAGTGTCGCGTGATGAAGAAAATGAGCTGGCCACCAGAGAAGGAACTTGGACCTTCTTGAATTTCTTCGATGGAGGTGCAGACCAGTCAAAATCTTCTTTGAGACCCATGTTCTTCAGATTTTCTTCACCATATAGATGTGACAGGATTGCCCAGGTGCGACCGAAGACTTGATGGAGGTAGTAGTGGTTTTTCTTCACTGCATTGTGTGTGGCAGTCATGTTGTGAAGAAGTGAACCAAACTGACGCTTAACCCATTTGTGATTTCGATCCACCTTCTGGTGAAGACTAAGCAGAAGTTCACGGTCAGTCATCACGCGCGGAGCAGTGGCTTGAGGAGTGGACTTAGGTGCATTGGCAGAGTCATGTGTGGCAGAGTCATCATTGGTGGAATAAGATGCAGCTTTGCGAAACTGACCATCCAATGGGCGAATGCCTTCATCTATTATAGCTGGTGCCTTGCCCTTTCCATCAACTGAGGAATATGTCTGCTTGAGGACTTCAATTGGGGGCAAGTAGCTGAGGTGATTCTGGAAATCAGCTTTGTAGTTGAGTGAAGACCTTGTTCTGAGGAATCTCATAATCCAAGGTGCATAAGGCTTCAGCTCAAACGGAGACAGTGCAACATTGGCCATAGTCCTCATGAAGAAATCGTGATAATTGACAGGAATGCCATGAACGATGTTGAATACCAGATTCTTCATGATGCCAACAATTTTCTCATCAGATGAGTCGTGGCCTTTGATAGGACTGATTGTCCTCGTAAGAATATGATAGACAGTTCTAGGCACGTACGTCAATTCCTTCACGAGGAATTTGGTTCTTGGTGCTTGACCTGGCTTCAAAGGTTTCATCAGCACCTGCATGTAATGATGTGTGAGCTCAGGTTCACTGTAGATGCAGCGAGCTTCTTCAAGGGGAGGACTAAGTGGTAGAGCACGAAGCAATTCAGAGGCTGGTGCAGTGTAGTGAGTGTTTTCAGACATCCAGTCCAGCACCCATGAATTCACATCTTCAGCATCTCCGGTGATGTGCCGTGTTGCATAGAATTGAAGAATCAGTTCTTCATTCCAATCGCAGATGTCAGAGCAAAAGTTGAGCAGTCCAGCATCGTGAAGAACACTCAGCAGCAGCAATTTCTTTAGCGCTAGTGGCTGGAATTTCCTCATGGACAAATGCAGTGGGATGAGTTTCTTCAGAGCCCAGGTGAACAGTTTGTGTGGGGGACTGAGGAATTTGCTGTAGAGGGGTGAACATTGGAGAGTTTGGATGCTGACTTTCCCAGAATTCATCACTGATTATGGGTGTGGAGCAGCCAATATCCACATCTTCATTTTCCATTTCTTCAACGCCAGCCTCTTCAGCTGTGAACTGAGGCATAGGCGAGGAGATGATAGGTGTTGAAGGGATATCATCCACTTCAATTTCTTCATCGATTGGTTCAGATGAAGCAGCAGAAGGAGTTTCTTCATCAGATCCGCTGGGGATCACATATTCTTCATCAAAAGGAACGAGGTCCTTTGATGGCCTGGTTGAGATGGGAACAACATCAATCGGATTTGCAATGAGCTTGTCATAGGCTTCATTTTCTTCAGGCACACCACTAGTGGGTGCCCTGGCAATTTCTTCAGCGGCTGGAATGCAGTCATTAGCCCTGGAACTCACATTATCTTCAGCAGCCTGATTGTCATCAGCGGTGCTGGCATTTTCTTCAGTAGGTTGAGCAGATGCTTCAGCTTGAAGAATTTCCTGTTGCATTGGGGCTGCAACATTGGAAGTGAAGTTATCCGCAAGTTTCACAAAACAAACCTTGTCTCCAAGCCAATCAGCGCGATATGCGTCAAAGTCATCACTGAGTTTCTTAATCTCAGTCTGAATAGTGACAAGTTCTTCAGTTGTCATAGAGACAACGTTTTTCTTCAGATAGCGCTCTTTCTTGTACTGCGCTTTCTTGATCTGCCCGGCCTTCTCAAATTTCCACTTTTCTTCTTGAATGAAGTGGGTCAGCATGTGACTCTCGCCATGAGTCAGCTTGAAGTCAGGCAAGGGAGTGTTGGGGTCCTTGTGCCAATCATCAATGTAGTCGAGGATCAGCTTGGGATCCAAAAGCAGTGGCACCTCTGATCCTTTGGCTCTAGCGGCCTGACTTGCCTGTCTCTGATGATTTCTGCAAGTTCATCATCATCAGCTTTGTCTTCATCAGACGGCACTTGGAAAGTGACTTGCTTCTTTTGAGGACTTGGGCGTGGACCTCGTCCAGCAGTGGCCTTTGTCTTCAGCAGTGAGGGGCCAGCTGAGGAACTTGGTGCAGCTGAGTAACTAGCTGAGACACCTGAGGCAATGGAGATGCCGGCAGTCCTTTGGCACGAAGCGAGATGCACATGTGCTGAGGATTTGGTCGGAACAGCTGAAGGCTTTGGCGGAGGAGCTGGGGACTTTGGAGGAACAGGAGCAGCATGAGGAATTGGCCGTGAGGGCTTTGATGATTCTGGCCGTGAGGGCATTGCTGAGGAAGCACTTGGCTTGCGCGCAGGCTTCTTTGACATAGCCTTCTTTGGCTTGACAGCAAGGACCTCAGCAGAGGCAGCAGCAGCAGAATCTTCATTGAATTTCCTCACTGCTTCTTTGGCTTGCTTAGCCAACTTGCCTTGGCGCTTGGCCCATTCATCAGGATAGTCCTCACCGCGCTTGAGGCTGGTGGGATCAGCGATTTGGCTAGGTGACAATGGTGCTCTTGGGCATGGAGGATTGAGTGTGAATTTCTTCATATACTTAGGAGTGACATATCTGTACTCCCTCCATTATCTTGCCCATCTCCTCTCTATCTTCTGAATGCGCACTTTGCGCTCATTCTTGGTTTCCTCAGTAGGTGTGTAGTACCCAGCATATATGTCATCAGGGATTTCAAATGCTGTATTTACCTCAGGCCTCTTTCCTCCCTTCTGTGGCCTTTTACCATCAGCCATTTTCTTCAGTTGAGGAATTTGAATAATCGAATTCTCTAAAGAAGTATGCAACTTTTCTTCGAGGAACGCTGCAAATGAGTTAAGTTGATGAGAACCTAGTGATTCAACAGCTGACATGTGTACCTGTGAACAGAGTATAGTTGCGAGGAATTTGGAGAGGTCATATGCGTTCTCAGAAGGTTTTTCAAAATGAACAAGTTTGAGGAATTTGACTAGATGAGTCTTGAAGATTTTCACTAAGCGTTCTTTGTCTTAGGTTACAGAGTTGTATAGATCGAAGATCCACACAATTGAGGAATCTTGAAGAAAAATGATGCTTAGAGAAATGAATCAAGAACGGATGACTTGTGAGGTGTTCAGTGTGTGAAGATATGAAGAAAAACACTTTTGAAGATTTTGTAGATAATCATTTGAATTAACGAGGGCAGTAAAAGTAACTTTTAATTACCCTGGACGAAGAACACGACGAACTGGAGTGAGGAGATGTGAAGTTCGTCTGTGCGGATCTTCCATGCCCTAACTTGGCGGAGGAAGACGACTACGGCGGCGGCGGAGTGAAGATGTCCGCGGTCGGTGCGAGTATGTCGGTGACGAGGTCGAGGCAGTGAAGCTCTTCCTCACCGGCGGCGATGAAGTAGCGACGGCGCTAGGGTTTGAGAAGCTCAAGCTAGAGAGAGAGGTCGAGCGGAGTAAAAGAAGTGAAGGAGGAAAGGAGGGGTATTTATAGCCACGGTGAAAAACTGCTCGCCCGAAGAAATTGGATGAACGTGCCCCTAACCCTTCTCATTCGCATGACATGTGTCACCCACGTAGTGAGAGGTGCAGATCGTGTTAGATCGTGGGTGAGTGGATAAGTGTATTGTGGGATGCGGAACGGTTTGAGCGGCAAAACCAAAAATTTCGATAAGATAGGTTTTAAAGTTCCGTTCGCAATTTCTTCAGCTGACAAGGACACAGTGAAGATTTTGAACGAGTTTTAAATAGAACGCACATGAAGAATTTGTGAACAGATTGGGTTGAGTATAGCATAGAGGGGAAGGGTCCGATCACATTCACTTAGCAGAAAACCAACTTGAAGAAATAACAATAAGTGAATGCTGTAGAGGACATAAACTCATATATATATATATATAGCCAATGAAGAAAAACGACGGAACCAGTGAAGACTATGCAAAGTTGAAGAATATGAATAATTTGAGGAATTTCAACTTTTGGTGGTGGCGTGACCCACCGTATAAGAATGATGATTTCAGACACCGCGTACAATTATCGTAGGGTTCTGAGAATCAAATTCTTCGTTAATTTCTTCACACTAAGAGTGTTATTCTTCATTGATTGAAGAAAAACGTTTCTTCATGTGTTGCACATCTAAGTCATCAATTTTGCATAAGTGTTAGGATGAGTGTCCTTTTCAAAGAACATTCGAAGATTCTAGGATATTTAGCTCACACCACAACTTGCTAAATCTCTTCTCATCCAAGGTTTTTGTGAAGATATCGGCTAGCTGTTCTTCAGTCTTCACATGCTCAATAGAAATGTCGCCCTTCAACACATGATCACGAAGAAAATGATGACGAATCTGAATGTGCTTTGTCTTCGAGTGCTGAACTGGGTTGTGAGCAATCTTGATGGCACTCTCATTGTCAGAGAAGAGAGGCACATTCTTCATGTTGACGCCGTAGTCCTTGAGAGTTTGCTTCATCCATAGCAATTGGGCATAGCAAGAACCAACGGTAATGTACTCAGCTTCAGCAGTAGAGAGTGATACGCAGTTCTGTTTCTTCGAGGACCAACAGACCAAAGATCGTCCGAGGAAATGACATGCACCAGATGTTGACTTGTGATCCACACGATCACCAGCATAGTCAGAGTCAGAATATCCAACAAGATCAAAATCCGAGCCCTTGGGGTACCATAATCCAAGTGTTGGTGTGTGAGCTAGATATCGAAAAATATGCTTCACAGCCTTATGGTGTGATTCCTTCGGTGCAGCTTGAAATCGGGCACACATGCAAACACTAAGCATTATATCTGGCCTAGATGCACATAAGTATAATAAGGAACCTATCATGGAGCGGTATACCTTATGATTGAAGTCAATACCATTTTCATCAGTGCACAGATGGCCATTTGTGGGCATAAGAATTTTGACGCCTTTGCAATCTTGCATGCTGAATTTCCTGAGTACATCCTTGAGGTATTTCTCCTGAGATATGAATATGCCATTGTGTTGTTGACGAATTTGAATACATAAGAAGAATTTCAACTCTCCCATCCTAGACATTTGATATTCTTCACTCATCATATAGGCAAATTCATCACTATAACGTTGGTCAGTACAACCAAAGATAATATCATCAACATATACTTGGCACACAAAAAATTCACCATCATAAGATTTAGTGAAAAGAGTAGGGTCGAGTGAACCGGGTTTGAAGCCTTTCTTCATGAAGAGTTCCTTCAAGGTATCATACCAAGCCCGTGGGGCCTGCTTGAGGCCATAGAGGGCCTTGTTGAGTCTGAAGACTTTGTCAGGATTCTTTGGATCTTCAAAACCTGGGGGTTGAGCAACATATACTTCTTCCTCAAGCTTACCATTAAGGAATGCACTTTTCACACCCATTTGATACAAAGTGATATCATGATGGTTAGCATAAGCAAGTAACATGCGAATAGCCTCAAGTCTAGCAACAGGTGCAAAAGTTTCATCGAAATCAATTCCTTCAACCTGTGTGTAGCCTTGAGCTACAAGCTGTGCCTTATTCCTCACCACAAGGACATTTTCATCTTGCTTGTTGCGGTAGATCCAATTTGTGACGATGATATTATGCTTGTGAGGATCTGGACGTTTGACCAGTTCCCAGACATTGTTAAGCTCGAACTGATGTAATTCCTCTTGCATGGCCTGAATCCACTCAGGCTCCAGAAATGCTTCATCTACCTTAGTGGGCTCTGTAATAGAGACAAAAGCATACTGCCCACAAAAGTTAGACAAATGTGAAGCTTTTGAGCGTGCGAGAGGACCTGGCGCTTTGATGTCATTGATGTTCTTTTCAACTTGCACTTCTTTTGCAATGCGAGGATGAGCTGGTTGTCGTTGAAGAATTTGATCAGCGTTTTCTTTAGCACCATTTTCTTCAGTATTTTCTTTAGGTGCATTAGCTCGACGTTCTTCATGTTCTGGAATGAATTCTTCAGCAAATTCTTCAGTAGGAATGACATCCTCAGTAGCCTTGAACTTGATAGTTTGCTCAGGTGCTGGTTCATCTATCACAGTAGGTAGGTGCTCTCTTTGCGAGCCGTTAGTTTCATCGAACCGCACATCTACAGTTTCAACAACTTTGTGAAGAACGTTGTTGAAGACTCTGTAGGTGTGGGAGTCCTTTTCGTAACCAAGCATAAAACCTTCATGTGCTTTCGGTGCAAATTTTGAGTTGTGATGAGGATCTCTAATCCAACATTTAGCACCGAAGACTTTGAAATAACTTACATTGGGTTTCTTATCAGTGAGGAGTTCATAGGAAGTCTTTTTGAAGAATTTGTGAAGATATACTCTATTGATGATGTGGCATGCAGTATCAATTGCCTCAGTCCAGAAACGACGAGGCGTTTTGTATTCATCAAGCATAGTGCGAGCCATCTCAGCAAGAGTCCTGTTCTTGCGCTCCACGACACCATTCTGCTGAGGAGTGTAAGGAGCAGATAATTCATGAGTAATACCAAGTTCATCAAGATAGTCATCGAGACCAGAATTCTTGAACTCAGTGCCATTGTCACTTCTGATGTGCTTGATCTTCACACCAAAGTTGGTTGAAGCCCTCGAGGAAAATTGTTTGAAGACTTCCTGCACTTCATGTTTGTAAGTAACAAGGTGTACCCATGTGTAGCGAGAATAATCATCAACAATAACAAAGCCATATTGAGATGCTTCATTTGAAATAGCAGAATAATGATTAGGACCAAAAAGATCCATGTGAAGCAATTCAAATGGGCGAGTGGTGGTCATGATAGTCTTCGCTGGATGCTTGGCCTTGGTCATCTTCCCAGCTTCACTGGCTCCGCATAGGTGATCCTTGAGGAATTTGACATTCTCGATGCCAATGACATGCTTCTTCTTCGCAAGCGTGTGCAAATTCCTCATGCCTGTATGACCAAGTCGTCGATGCCAGAGCCAGCCTTCTGAAGCTTTTGCAAGTAAGCACACGGCTGGTTGTGGTCCTGTAGAGAAATCAACAATATACAGGTCTCCTCTCCTAAAGCCTTCGAAGACTTTCAAATTGTCAGCTTCCATAACCACAACACAACGGTACTTGCCAAAGACAACAACCATATCAAGATCACAAAGCATTGAGACAGACATAAGGTTGTATCCTAAGGACTCAACAAGCATGACTTTGTCCATGTGTCGATCCTTTGTAATCGCAACCTTACCTAGACCCAATACCTGACTTTTGCCTTTGTCAGCAAAGATGATATGCTTCAGATGCGACGGAGATAATGGAGCATCCATCAATAGATTCTTGTCACCAGTCATGTGGTTTGTACATCCACTATCGAGGACCCACTCAGTGGCTTTGGGTTGATCATCCTGCAGATGAATTAGTGCAGCTTACAAACTCATATACTTCATCAGTGAAGAATATGACATCAATTCATAAAATCAATTTCATCAAGTAAGAGAACTGATAAAGCAATATGAGGACGTGAGAAATGAAAGTTCATTTCTTCATGATTAGCCTGCGTCCTATCAGGCATGCTCAGGTCTCCAGCAAATTCTTCAGACAATTACGTGCGTCTGGAGACCTGACCCTGCAGAAGAGATTAGTTCTTTTTCTTCACCACCCACATCTGAAGGGGTGGCGAAGAGCTCATCATTCTGTGAGCTCCATACGAGAAGGATGGCATAGAAGCCAGTCCATTTCGTTTCACATAAGAGGGGTTAGAGTAAGCATAAGAGTATGCAGAGAAATTCTTCGAGGACTTATGGACATAATGATTTGAAGAATAATGCATATATCCATAATCCTTAGATCTTCCCTGCGAAACAGACGGGTTAGCACGATGATGTTCATATGAGGACTTTGCTCCATATGAGGAATTTGGTCCATATGAAGAATTCGATCTGGGGTTCCTATTCTTCACAGGTGGCGTCATGATGACATTCACCTGAAGATTTTCAAGACATCTTTTGGGAACCCAGATTTTCTTCATAGGGGAGCCGTTCCTGCAGTTAGTGCCAACATATCTAGCAAATACTTCACCATTCTGATTTTTCAATAGCTTATAGTTGGAGTCAATTGACTCATCATCAGAATGAGGAGATTCACATGCAAATCCAGATAAGTTAGATGGATCAACTGGAGGTCCCTTTGCAGCAACCCATGTAGTTTTGGGGTACTACTCAGGCTTCCAATATGTACCATCAGCATTGAGTTTCCTCTCAAAGGCGATACCCTCTTTCCTAGGGTTCCTGTGGAGGATCTGCTTTTTAAGCACATCACAAAGAGCCTGATGCCCTTTGAGGCTTTTGTACATGCCTGTTGTGTACAATTCCTTCAGCCCTGCATCGTTAGTGATACTAGCAATGTCCTCAGATGAGGAATTAGTGATAGCAGAGGCATGTGAAGAATTTGAAACATTAGTAGCATTTGAACGTTCAGGTGAAGAATTAGCAGATTCATGTTCAATGCACTTGAAGCATGGTGGAACAAATTCTTCCTGAGAAGCGCTGATTTGTTGAGCAAGTAATGAATCGCGCTCCTTCTGAAGATCTTCATAACTCACTCTTAGCTTCTCAAGGTCTTGCTTTCTTTGAAGAAATTCATAAGAAAGCTTCTCATGATTCGATAAGAGAGTGTTATGATGAATTTGAAGTTTGTCAAGCTTGGACTGAAGTCTCTGAAGATTTTCAGTCAAAGTTTCAGTGCGATCCATTTCTTCACCCAACATATCATCACTTTTATTTAGCATGTTTTGAACCTTTTCTAAAGCCCTTTGTTGTTTTATAGCAATCTTAGCAAGTTTAGAATAGCTGGGTTTAAGGTTTTCATCAGATTCATTCTCACTTGATTCAGAGGAGGTATATTTGAGTACCTTGGCACCCTTTGCCATGAAGCAATAGGTGGGAGCGTAGTCATCATCGCCTTCATCAGCCTTGTTGGTGAGGTCATTTTCTTCAGTGTTGAAGATAGACTTGCTGAAGAATGCAGTAGCGAGAGCAAGGCTCGCCACTTCGGATTCGGACTCCTCAGATGACTCATCTTCCTCATTTTCTTCAAATTCAGCCTCAGAGTCCATTTCCTTGCCAATGAATGCCCTGGCCTTCTTGGAGATGCTCTTCTTGTGATATGAAGGCTTGGAGGATTTTGATGATGAGGATTTTGTGGATTTCTTATTTTTCTTCGCATCATCAGAACTGTAATCCTTGTACTTCTTCTTCTTTGATTCCTTTTCCCACCGAGGACAATCTTGAATGAAATGTCCAGGTTTCTTGCATTTGTGACAGAGCCTCTTCTTGTAGTCACTGGATGAGGAATCATTGCTCCTTGAGGATCTTCCAAGGCGACCACGTCTTGAGAACTTTTGAAACTTCTTCACGAGCAGAGCCAGATCATGGCTCAGTTCTTCAGGATCACCAAGGCTGCTACCAGAGTCTTCATCTTCAGACTCAGATACTGCCTTGGCCTTTAGTGCACGTGTTCTGCCATAGCTTGAACCATAGAGATCTCTCTTTTCAGCAAGTTGGAACTCATGAATATTTAGCCTCTCGAGAATATCAGTGGGATCAAGTGACTTGTAATCAGCACGTTCTTGTATCATCAATGCTAGAGTGTCAAATGAGGAATCAAGCGATCTCATCAATTTCTTCACCACCTCATGGTCAGTGATGTCAGTGGCACCAAGTGCTTGAAGCTCATTTGAGATGTCAGTGAGGCGATCGAAGGTTTGTTGAACATTTTCATTGTCGAGTCTTTTGAAGCGGTTGAAGAGATTGCGAAGAACATCAACTCGAGAGTCACGATGAGTTGAGACTCCTTCATTCACTTTGGACAACTTGTCCTAGATAAGCTTCGCTGTTTCCAAAGCACTCACTCTGCCATACTGTCCTTTGCTCAGATGGCCACATATGATATTCTTCGCTTGAGAGTCGAGTTGCTCGAATCTCTTCACATCGGCAGCATTCAGAGAAGGTGTGATTGAGAGAACACCATTTTCCACAACATACCAGAGATCGTTATCAATTGCTTCAAGATGCATTCACATCTTATTCTTCCAGTAGGGGATCAAAGGTAGGACACCCAGCAGAGACCTTGATCATACCTGCGGTCGACATAACTAAAACTCCAGGTGGTTAAACCAAAATCACACAGAACAAGGGAGTACGTTGCTCTGATACCAATTGAAAGTGCGTTATATCGACTAGAGGGGGGTGAATAGGCGATTTTTATGAAATTCTTCACTGAGGAATTTGCCGGTGAGGAAATTTCTTAGCGAAGAACTACTAGCAGCGGAATAAGTACTTAAAAGTAAACATAACAGAATACAAGCATAGTCATCATGATGAAATGAAGACAGGCACAGAGTACAGGAAGGGTAATCACAGGATAACACAGGATGAAGACAAACAGACTAAAGAAATTAAACTGAGGAAATTGAGAAAGTCTTCAGTCAAAGTCTTCAAACACAGATATGAACAAGCACACAACACAGTTATGAGGAAATGAAAGAGTTGAGGAAATAGAACCAGTAAGCTTGGTGAAGACAATGATTTGGTAGACCAGTTCCAACTACTGTCTCAGTTGTACGTCTGGTGGAGCGGCTGAGTATTTAAACTCGAGGACTCACAGTCCCGGATACCCAGTCAAGGACACTTAGTCCAAGACACCCAGTCATCACCGTATTCTCCTTGAACTAAGGTCACACAGACCTCGTCCAATCACTCATGGTAAGTCCTTAGGCGACTTCCAAACCTTCACAAACTTGGTCACTCGGTGATCCACAATTCCTCTTGGATGCTCTAGACCATGACGCCTAACCGTCTGGAAGAAGCACAGTCTTCAAAGGTAACAAGCGTCGGATCCACTCAGGATCAATCTCTTCAGTGATGCTCAATCACTTGGGGTTTGTAGGTGTTTGGGTTTTTGGTTTTTCCTCACTTGATGATTTTCGCTCAAAGTCCTCGGAGGATGGGTTGCTCTCAAATGACAAGTGTCAGTTTCTCTCGGAGCAGCCAACCAGCTAGTGGTTGTAGGGGGCGGCTATTTATAGCCTAGGGAGCAGCCCGACATGATAAGACATAAATGCCCTTCAATGATATGATTGTTAGGTGGATAGATATTTTGGGACAGCTGGCGCATAGCACAGCAACGGTCGGAATTTTGAGTAGTAAAATCCTCAGGGCTATCATGTTCCTCACTATGTAGGCAATCCGCACTGGCGAATTCCTAACTCCTCAGTCAGGACAAATTCCTCAGAGACTAGAAGAACTTCGTCTCTGTCACTGAAGAAATTGAATGAACTGTATGAGATTTCCAATGGCTTCACTCGAAGGGATTGGTAGATGTAGGATTTTGAGTTGAGTATCACATGAAACTTTTTCCTTAGTATTTCCTCGACCCCCTTTAACAGTACAGTGTTTCCTATGACTCAAGAAAGGGATAAACAAAACTATGAAAATGAAAGTCTTCAAGCTTCATATTCCTCGCACGAATATCAAGTCTTCACGGACACACCAATTTCTTCACTTTCAAAGTCTTCATGAAAGTCTTCAGAAATACCAAAATCTTCAGTCGAAGATATTCATATTTAGGGGTCGACTTTTCCTGTAAATATCAAACTCCTCATAGACTTATAGACCTGTGTACACTCACAAACGCATTAGTCCCTTAACCTATAAGTCTTCCATACACCAAAATCACTAAGGGGCACTAGACGCACTTACAGGAATGAGGCAAATAATATGGCATTGGAGAGCTGCTGCAAAACTGCTCCTTCCACATGTTGAAAGTTTTCTCTAATTCCCTACGGTTAAAGAGTAATTCGGAAAATCGTAGAATTTCGCAAACGGAACACTCGAGTTTGTATTTTCGATGCCATTTCTAAACGGCTAATCCAATTGAGGCAAATAATATGGCGTTGGAAAGCTTATGAAAATGCGCTACTTTTTGATGTTAAAAGTTTTTTCTAATTTTGAACGGTTTAAAAGTAATTTAGAACATGGTAAAAGTTCCACCAAGTTCGTATTTTCAACCTAATTTTTTAACTGTATGTCCAAATGCAGCAAATGATATGACGTTGGAAAGCTTGAAGAAATGCGAAACTTTTTTGTATATATTGTTTCTCCTAATTCATTACGGTTTTATGTCAGTTTTGAAAATGGCTAAAAACGTATTTTTGCCGTAATTTCTACAAACTTTATCGGAATGGGGCAAATAATATACCGCTGAAAAGCTACGGAAAATGCGAAACTTTTTCATGTTGATGGTTTTCTCTGATTCCTAGCCGTTTTTAAGTAATTTCAAAAACAGAGAGATCATGCGTTCTGCCTTTATCGCGAAACAGATTCTTCGAAAATGCACCGCGTGAAGAACCTGAACTTCTCGGCGCGTGTACCTGAACTTCACTTTGTTTTTCACGTGATTTTTTTGCTCGTAGGTCTCCATCCACTTCTCGTAACTCTCCATCCACTCACCGGAATTGAGCAAGTGATATACCAGTGGAAAGCTGCTGTAAGCACATAACTTTCCCGTGTTGATCGTTTTTTCATACTCGTGATGATTTTAAAAGTTTTCATCTGAAATTCATTCAGCGTAGTAGTTGAACTTCATGCTGTTTTCACGTTGAACTTTTGTGACGTATTCTCGTTTGTAATTTTCTCATCCATTCGTTAGTGTTACACAAATGCTACTCCTTTTGTACAAACCCCTCTCACAATAATTTTTTTTAACTTTCTCCGACCGAGGACTTGAAACTTACACAAATGATATTCGTGTAGTTTTGAGGTAAATTAGAAAATGGCGAGATCATGATTTCTGCGTTCATCACGAACGGAAATGCACTACGTGAAGTAGTTGAACTTCTGGGGCATGTCTGTTTAACTTCACTCTGTTTTTGATGTGCTGTTTTTTGACGTGTTGTTTTTCGCACTGCCTGAAGTAGGTTAACTTCTGGGCATGTCTGTTTTGAACTTCACTCTGTTTCACTTTATTATATATTTGTTATATGGAATACACACCATGTAGTACGTGAACTTCCGGTTGTTATCACTTTTGAACTTCTCTCTGCTTTGAGAGAATTATTTTTAAACACAAAAAACAACATATTTTTATGTATTTTGGACATCTAAATACACAGTCAACCTCTCTCACAAGATTTTTTTTAACTTTTCCTCGCTGAGCAATTGAACTTCTAGCGACCATTCTTTTCGTTTATGAGTTGTTTTTAACAGTGCAAAAAATGGTGCTGTGTTTTTGATTTTTTTCAACAGGTAAATCCTAGGTTTTAATAAACTCCGAACTTCTCTGTTATTTCAATCTGAACTTCACCTTTTTATATTTTTGAGTAAAGAATTGTATTCGATTTTTATATGGAAAAAAATCTTAGTTTTGTAATAAACATTATAAAAATCTTCGTTATTTCGAACTGAACTTCTAGGTTTATTTGTTAGCAATGGGAAAAATTTAAGTTTTTGTGATAAATATTGAACTGCTCCATTTTTGAAATTGAACTTCTTGGTTTATTATTTATTATCGAGGAAAATCGAACTTTTTTTCATATACATTGAACTATTGTATTTTTTAAAATTGAACTTCTTGGTTTTTTCAATTTGGACTTCTTGGTGTTATTCATTTGTAACGGGAAAATGCTATTTTTTGTAAACATCGTACAACTTCTTGGATATTTTCGAACTGAATTTCTTGGTTTTTTCATTAGTAACGGGAAAAATTATGAGAAAAATCTGCATTTCTTATAGACATCGAACTTCACCATTTTTAAAATTTGAACATCTTATTTTTATTTGTTAGTAATGGGGAAAATCCTTTTTTGAACTTTCCCGGGCAGGTCACTTGAACTTCGAGCAACTAAATTTTTCATCAAGACAACCGTCACAAATCCGTTGCTGTTTGAGAGCAGTATTAAAAATGGCAAAAAAACATAGTTTTTCCTTGTTTTTAACATGTAATTGAAGGTTGGACGTCTCGCACTAGAGATCCCGAACTTCACCGGGAGGAGCACGTGAACTTCTTGCAAGAAACATTTGAAGCTTTTAGTTTTCTGTGCTTATATTCTTATCTGAAACACATTCCGGTTAGTAGTTGAACTTCCCGTTGTTTTCACCTTTAACTTTTGTCACGTATTTTTGTTCAACCTCTCTCACAAGAATTTTTGAACTTTCTCGGACTGAGCACTTGAACTTCTAGCAACAAAATTTTTAGCCTTTGCTTGAACTTCCCGCTATTTTCACCTTGAACTTCTATCATGTATTTTTGTTCAACATCTCTCACAAGAATTTTTGAACTTTCTAGGGCTGAGCAATTGAACTTCAAGCAACAAAACTTTTAGCCTTTGCTTTTTCATTCTTTTTTTTCATACAAATGCACACCATGCAATATGTGAACTTTCAACGGTTATTAATTTGGACTTCTCTCTGTTTCGCTTTAGTAAGGGAAAAATCTGATTTTTTTATAGACATCGAACCGCTCTAATTTTTTTATTTGACCTTCTTTTGGGTATTTTTAGAAATGTGAAGATTGGAGTTTTGTTAGAAATATTGAACTTCTTCGTTATTTCAAGTTGAACTTATTGGTTTTATTCTTTAGTAACTAGAAAAATAGGAATAATCCCTTTTTTATAAACATCGAACTTTTCTAATTGTTTAATTTGAAATTCTTGATTTTATTTTGATTTTTTCCTTTTAATATTTTGTTTTGTGTATTTCCCATGGTTTTCCCAATGAACTCCCCGTGTTTTTTAAAACGATTGTGTGAACTTTTCTATCTGTTGTCTGTCAAACTATGTACTGTCAACTCGCTTTTGTCTTGATTTATCTTTTATGTGTTTTCTTTACTTTCTTAATTTCTGCCCAAAAGTTACCCCCCTTTAAAATCCATACTAATTTGGATTTTATTAAACATTATATGATGATGACATACTATTGGGAATCATGGTTGCCATATTTCTTCTCATACTAATATAAAATGTATCACACTAACTAATTTATATTAGTAGGAGAGATCATTGTTCACAATGGACATTTTGTGTCACAAGAATCCTGTTAGTAAACACTCCACTATGTGAGAAAGAGAGTAGTACTAGTAGTAGCAGCGTTGCTTCACAACAAAATAGGAACGTTAGAACAAATATGTTCAGTCTCGCACGCATATGATTAAACAGGTAGAGACCACCGAATCACAACACCAAAACTGTACTACATGCTTTTTCCCAAGGTTTCTCTGAACAAAACTTTGAGTTCACATGAACATTTAGCTGTAAAACACAAATCAATTTCTGATTTCAGGCAATGAAGTAATATATGGTCATTTTGAGAAGTTTAGAGAGAGAGAACATAGGAGCTGCAGGGAGTGAGAAACAGAGCAGCAACTTCTTTATCAGCCGGAGCGCCGTGAGGTTCAAACAAACCAGCATTTTTCAACTATGCTCAAACTAATTTCATCCATCACATATATAAAAAGGTCGCTCCAATTGCATTTTTCATAAACCAAATATACAGAAACAATATTTGCAAGAAATTTTCTTTCAAATTCAAAGAAGTTCAAATCCTCCTGGAGAAGAGAGTTCGGTGAACAGAGGAAATATCTCAGCCTCGTCGGAGCATCCTGGCAGTGTGATTCGGGCGCTGCAGGGGCGAACTTCCTGGGGCCGCGTCGTTGAACGGCCCGATGCGGTGGGGTTGAACGGCTTTGTGTGCTGCCGCAGTCACGGAAGGAGGTGGGGGAAGGGGTGGGATGCCGGATGTAGAGAAGGAGAAGAGGAGGCTCACCAGAGGAGAGGGTTGCGGGGTTGACCAGATCGCGTCGGAGCAAGCAGGCAGGGGGGCGCCCAGGCTGATGGTGCAGGAAGAGTGGAGGCATGATGGAGGATGGCAACGCCGATGATGTGTAGGCAGCGGCGGAGCATGTGGATGGCGATGGAATCTGGGGCGGGGGCGGGGGCGCGTGAGGTTGATGGCCGGTGGTTTGCTAGCAGCGCACGGGAGGGAGGGTGTCGCTGCGTTGGAAGCAGAGGAGGCTGCCTCCGACGTGTATCCAGGGGAAGGGACTGAGGGAGGTCGTCGCCGTCACCGTGGATCCAGGGGAGGGAGGCCTCTATTGCCGCCATGGTTCCAGGGGGGAGGCCGCCACCGCGGCTGTGGATCCAGGGGAGGGAGGCGCCGCCGCGGACGGGGACCGGGGGACGGCAGATGGAAGCGCCTCAGGAACGGGATGGGTGGCGGCGGAGGCGCATCGGGTCAGGGGTGGGCGGCGGTGCCCTGGGGCAGTTGGCGACGGCAAAGATGGGGATCAGGGGAGAGTGAGAGGCGGGGGAGGCGGCGGGTGGACGGCCGTGGGCGTTTTTCTTTTCTTTCGCCCGGTTCGGGAAGTTCGGGAGGGGTCCATCGGGCCCTTATAGGGTGGATCGTGATCCAAATAACTATTCTAATCCTGGGATTAGAATAGTGTTTTCCTATATATATATACTAACTGGCAAATATTCCCATGCCCATGGGTCTGGGTTCTGGGTGCCCAGGGCTCAACTCCACCTCTGATGCCGATCCAAGCCCCCAAGTGCCTATTGTGTCATACGTTCACGTTTAATGTGGCAGGTGATGGGATAAGACAAGGTTGGGCCCGCATCGCTTCGCACTCTCGCTTGACTAGAAATGACCTGAATCGGTGGATCCATCGCGCTCTCGGCAATCGAGCCGGACAAAGCATGGCCTATGTCAGGAATGACGTCAAGGATGACTTCGTCAAGATTCGAGGCGCTCTCGCGAGCCGGTCCAACCAAGTTTGACCAAATCGAGCCCAAGTGGCACGGTCATCAAGGCCGTCAGGAGTCGAGACTCAACAACTCGGCCCGTGGCACAGTCAAGATAATGTGAAGGGCTTGGATGTCGGGCACCTCATGTGTCTGGATCCAGCTTGCCATTGGGTATTCGAACCCGACTATTATGGTGCTTTAGGGTTTTTGAGGAGATGGGTGTCGAGAGAGGGGGTGGGGGAGAAATAGGATGGATGGGAGGGAAACAGGTGGTGATGGAGGACTAGAAAAGGGTGATTGCGAGAGAGGAACGATCAGTTGCGGTCGGCTTGGGTGGACACGACTGTTTACTTTCCGGGGAGACACGCCCCATGCGCCCTTGCCACCATGTCAGCCCTTGCTATTAACCATGCCAGATTTTGCCGTGATACCAAACACACTACTCTGCCATGTGTGTATGTGTGTGTTTTACATTTCCTCTGCAATATGTGTTCGGTACCATAGCTTTGAGTTTTTCCATTGTCATTCTATTATTATTTTTGTGAATTTTGTTTCTGTATTTTTGCGATGCAGACATTTGCGAGTATAGGTTGTATCTATTAACCAATCTCGGATATAAGTAGTGATGTTGTTTGCGGTGGTGATGCGAGTTGGACTTGTAATGGGCCCACGCGCCACATGGCCACGCTCTTCTGTCGTGGTCTCCCACTATGCACACCTCCTACCATGCGCATGACCCATGTGCGGAGCGAGGCGTGAAGATGACGGTCCAGGCTTTCAAGCGCATGTTGTGTCATCCACTCACATTTAATGTTGTAGATGATGGGATATTACATGATCAGGCTCATGTCACTTCGTGCTCTCACTTGACTCGACATGACCTAGATCAATGGATTCATCACTCTCTCTCAGCAACCGAGCCAGACGAGATCTGGCCTATGTCGGGAATGACGTCGGTGGTAACTTCATCAATATTCCCAGTGCTTCACGCTCTTGCTAGATGGTATCAACCAAGTTTGACCGAATCGAGCCCAAGTGATGCGATCATCAAGGTTGCCAAGAGTCGACGATTGATGAATTGGCCCCTGGCACAACCAAGATAAGGTGGAGGAGTCGGATGTCAGACACCTCTCACATGTTTGGACCCGGCTTACCATTGGGTATTCGCACCTGATAGTTAGGGTGCTTTAGGGTTTGGGGGATGGGTGGAGCAAGAGAGATTGCGGGAGGAATAGGAAGATGACGGATTTGAGGGAGGGAGCTGGTGATGACGAAGAGAAAAGGGCAGCTCAGAGGAAGGGGCGATCAACTACGGTTTGGATGTGTGTGGACACGAATGTTTCCCTCCCAAAGAGACGCTCCCCCATGTGCCCTTGCCACCACGTCAGCACCTGCCCATACCCATGCTAGATTTTTTCCATGGTACATAACACACTACTCTGACGTGTGTGTATCTGTGTAGTTCACATTTCCTCTGCAATATGTGTTTGGTACCATAGCCTTGAGTTTTTCAGTTCTAATATTATTTATGTGAATTACATTTTCTATACTTTTCAGTGCAGACATTTGCGACTATAGGTTGTATCTTTAAATTAATCTTTGATATAAGCAGCGTTATTGTTTGTGGTAGTGATGACGGGTTGGACTTGTAATGGACCCGTGCGCTACGTGGCCACGGTCTTCTATCGTGGCCCCCCACTGCGCACATGCGCTGCATGTGGTGCGAGGAGTGAAGATGACGTTCCAAACCCTCAAACGCCCATTATGATGTGTGCTTGCATTTAATGTCGTAGGCGATGACACATGACACATTTTCGCCCGTGTCACTTTGCGCTCTGGCTTGACTGGGCATGACCCGGGTTGATGGATTTGTCGCTCTCTCTCAACAACCGAGTTGGATGAGGCCTGGTCTATGCCAGGAATGATGTCAGTGACATCAAGGTTCATGGGGCTCTTGTGAGCCAGTCTCAACCAAGTTTTACCGAATTGACAACAACTGGAACGGTCATCAAGGCTGCCATGAGTTGATGCTCAATGAAGCAGCCCTTGGCACAACCAAGATAAGGTGAAGGAGTTGGATGTCGGGCATTTGTCGTGTGTCTGGACTCGACTTACCATTGGGTATTCGCAACTAGTTGTTAGGGTACTCTAGGGTTTTTGTGGATGTGTGGAGAAAGAGAGAGGGGAAAGAGAAAGAGGATGGATGGGAGGGAGGGAGGGAGGAGGTCATGGAGGAGAGAAAGGGGCATATGGGAGGAAGGGGTGATCAGTTGTGGCAGCGTCTGTGTGGACACGAATGTTTCCTTACTAGGGAGACATGCTCCATGTGCCCTTTCCAGCATGTCACCCCTTGCCCATACCCATGCCAGATTTTATCACAGTACAAAACACACTACTCTGTCATTTGTGTATGTGTGTATTTTACATTTCCTCCCCAATGTGTTTTGGTATAGGTTTGAGTATTTTCAGTGTTGTTCTATTATTATTTATGTGAATTCTATTTTTTGTATTTATGAATTAATCTCACATATAAGCAGTGATGTTGTTTGCAGTAGTGACATAGGTTGGACATGATGTAATGGACTCACGCGCCATGTGGCCACGGTCTTTTGCCGCGGCCTCCCACTATGTGCACGCCTCGTATGGGGCACGAGGCATGAACAAAAAGGTCTAGGCCCTCAAGTGCTTGTTGTATTGTCCACTCACATTTTAATGTTGCAACAATGGCACATGAGACATTCAGGATAGCGTCGCTTTACGCTCTCGCTTGACTATACATGACCTAGATTGATGGATCCATCGCTCTCTCTCAGCCACCAAACCGGCGAGGCCTGCCCTTTGTCAGGAATGACGTCAGGGATAAATTTATTAAGATTCGTGGTGCTTCGGGATCTCGCGAGCCGGTCTCAACCAAGTTTGGCCGAATCGAACCCAAGTGGCACGATTATCAAGGCCGACTGGAGTTGGCACTCAAAAAATCGCCCGCTGAGACAACCAAGATAAGGTGAAGGAGTCGGATGTCGGTGCCCGGCTTAATCATTGTGTATTGCACCCGGCTGTTAGGGTGCTTTAAGGTTCTTTGGGGGGATGGGTGTTGATATATATATATATATATATAGAGAGAGAGAGAGAGAGAGAAGGAAGAGGAAGAGGCTGGATGAGAGAGAGGGGTGGTGGAGGAGAGAAAAAGGCAGCCGGGAGGGAGGGCAATCAACTGCGGTCGGGTGTGTGTGGGCACGGATCACTACAAAAAATACACTTCCGTGATGATACGTGTTTGTCATAGTAGGTCACATTTTCTGTCATGCATGTACATCCATGAAAAATTTATGACAGAATGAAGATAGTCATACCTGTGTTGTCGTAGAAGTGTTCCATGACATTACCAAAATTATCATCACGGAAGTGTCCACTTCCATGACGATAAATCGCGTGTCACAGAAGTGCTTTCGTCAAGGGTGACCGACACGTGGCATCCACCGTAACGGAACGCCGTTAAGCTAGTGGGTCCAGTTTTGGATCCGATAACCCGTTAACAGCCCCGACCAATGGGGATTTTCCACGTGTAAAATCATCATTGGTTGGAGGAAACACGTGTCGGCTCACCGTTGGGACAGATGTCATCTACTCATTGGACCCAAAGCGCCTATGATACATCGACACGTGGCACGGCCCAACAGAGGCCCATTCCTGTGAAAAGGCCGGCCCGTTTGACTTGGTCAAAAGGTGACGGGCCGGCTCACGGCAAGCGTGTTAACGGCCTGTTCGCATATAGCCCATTTACAGCCCGCTAACCCAGGGCCCGTTTGCGGCCTATCCGAATTAGGCCCAGTAGCGTCATCTGGGCCGTCCAATATAATTCCAACCCGTTTTAAATTCCGGCCCATGTATGGCACATGACGTCTTTTGGCCCATATGAGGCCCTTAGTAACCCTCGACCCATTAACGGCCCGTGGTAAAACCGGCCCGTAATGAACAGTGTATCACTTTAGACCCATTAACAGCTCATTATTCCGTTGGGCCGTTTCCAGCCCATGTTATCTTTCGGCCTTTTCAGGGCCCATTTATTCTTGGGATCATTTCCAGCATTCGTTTACTTTCAGCCCGTTACTGTCATTTTCTGCTTGTGGGCCAAATACAGCCCGTGGTTACAGTTGGCCCGTTTGTGGCCCGTTAATACGTTGGGCCATTTACATAGCGTCATCAAATATGGCCTATTAATGACGGCCCGTTATGGTCGGCCCATGAATGGACGATTTCAACTATAGCCCATTTATGGCCATAATGTGGTCTAATATTGGCCCATGTTTGGCCAACCAATCATACGGCCCGTAGAAGGCCCATTGTGTCTACGCCCCGCAGAAGGCCCATTGTTTCTACGGACCTTAGGAGGCCCATTGTTTATACGGCCCGTAGGAGGCCCATGTTAACTACAGTAAATATGTAGCCCATTGTTAATGTGGCCTAGTTTTAAAAAATATGTTATTGCGGCCACTAGCAAACCACGGAAAAAGAACTGCACTGACTACAAGAAAACAAATAAACAAGACAACGGAATAAATAAGCAAGCAACTTACGCTAGGCTATCATGGCTATTACACATATTACATCCACTGGGCATCAAAGTTCGCCACAAGTGCAAATATAGGGAACAAAGCAGCATATAAATGCCGCAGCAAAACAAGTCCAGAACTGAAACCACTTCAGAAGAGCTCAAGAAACAATATCCTGGGTACCCATAATGCTGGCAAGATGCTTAACAAGCTTATTAACTTTCTCTTGTTTGGCGCTTAAATCCTCCAGCACTTGCTGTTGCACCAGAAAGTATGCATCTAAATTCTGCAGGGACTTCCTCAGTCCTTCGGCTTCCTGTCGCATAACATCTGATCGATGTCTTTCAACTTGAAGTTGAGACTCAAGAAGCCGAACTGATTTAGGCAGCGAGTCCGAAGAGCTTGTGCCAGCAGTAGTGGCCAGTAACTCGAACACTACATCAAGACAGGACTTTGGGGTTGTCTCAGTGTCTTCAATATAGTTTTTATCAACTTTCTTGGAGAACAACAGGGATGTCTCACTATCTTGAACCTGATCTGCATTACTTCCTTTACCATTGCATAACGGGGTACACTTCTCCAATATTTTATCTGCGTTCCAAAGAAGAAACAAACAAACACATCACATGTTTACAGTATATGAAACTCATTTTGGTAAACCAGTTCAGTAGTAAGGTGGACAGGATAACATCATGAAACAAACATATATCTATGTAGTATGGTCACTATATGGTCTATATCGTTCTAGTTTATGTTGCCAAATCAAGATAGATACAGTTCGAATCATATCTATTTAAGACAAAGCAGCATAGCCAGAATATAAGTGTGGGAAACTACACAGCAATAACAACACTAGTAATGCGCATGGCATGAGAACATAACTGTTTATTCAATTGAAACTGAAATCAACATAGAGCAAGTTACAACAGCAAACACCTTACAGGAACATGTTTAAAACATACCTATTGCGCCATTGAAATTTCAATTGCATCCTTCAAATTTGAAATTAGTTGGTATGAGTAAATATAGTGATGCAAGAGCAAAGTAGTATGAACCATAGCTACGGAACCTGACATGAGAACAATTCTTCTTCTGCTTTAAGCATTGACTTGGGGTTCGGAGTGGTGGTCCTCGTGCTTTGGGCACTGTAGTTGCCTTACTAACTGCTCGTGTTTGGGTGCTCTATGGTGGAGACGGTGTTGTGTCAACGGGAACTGGGTTACTATCTGCTGGGGTTGGGGTTAGAAGGGGTGTAGCTGGTTCTCTGTCCAACTGGGTAGGGGTATAATCTGCGTGAGTCTCGGTTATGTGTGGTGGGGCTGGTTCTTGGGCAAGTACAACCGTGGTTCTATCTCCATCGACAGGTAGCACGATCTTTTCTGAAGACCGTGTTTTTACTCCCACAGATACTGCCATCACCCCCTCCAATTGAAATGGCTGATAAACAAGAAAAGTAATTGAATGTACAGACATTGTAAGCTAGACAGGTGCAATGGATAGTAGGGAAGAAAACAGGGCATGAAATAATTCACATTTATGTTGTCTAACCAAACAGAATAGCAGGACATAATTTCAAATATATGATGGCTAATTAAACAGGATAGCATGACACAATTTCGCATGTATGATGGCTAACTAAACAGGATAGAATGAAACACTTCAAAATATGATGACTATGTAAACAGGATGACATGATATAACTATACGATGTGTCTATTAAAGTGGTTGGCATGCCATAAATCACAAACATGCCATCGATGGAAACATGATGACATGATATAATTCACGGATAGAATGACATAATTCAAAATATGATGACTATGTGAACAGGATGAGATGATATAACTATATTATGTCTTTAGAAAATGGGTTTGCATGCCATAATTCAGATACATGCTGTCTATGTAAACATCATGGCATGATATAATTCAAATATATCATTTATATACTAAGGAAGTGAGCAGAGGGCAATCGCATATATGATGTGTCAACTAAGGAGATGGCATTCAATATCGTGTATATGATGTAAAAACTAAGCATTGCAATACAACACATGCATGATATGAGTAATATAACCCTGCCAAGTTTGAGCATACACCTCAGGGGGATAATAGGAGTGGTCATCTGCCTCTGAATCCTCCTCTGAAGAGCTATCTGTAACCAGCAACATATCTGCTTCACCAGGTAGCATTGTCTACTCTGAAGACCTTGTTTTCACTCTAGATTTCTCCATCACCAATTCAAATGGCTGATGCACAGGAAGAGCACTTGAATATACAAACATTGTCGACAAAAGCAATGAGAAATACAAAAAAGGACGGCATGATATAATTCACATATATGACGCTTGGCTAAACAGTATGGCATTGCATAATTCACATATATAATGCCTTGCAACAAGATAGCATTGCATAATTCACATATATAATGTCTTGCAAAAGATGGCATTGCATAATTCACATATATGGTAATTAGACACTAAACAGGTGGCATTCACACAAATCATGTCTAAACTAAGCAAATGACATAGCAATGCAAGATACCATACGCACGATATGAGCAACATAACCCTGCCAAGTTAGAGCATGCACCTCGGGGGGGGGGGGGATAGGACTGGTCATCTGTCTCTGAATCCTCCTCTGAGGAGCTATCTATAACCAGCAAGAATGCGATTCGTCAGATAGCATTATCTGCTCTGAAGACCTTGTTTCCACTCCAGATTTTTCCATGACCGTGCCGAATGGCTGATGCACAGGAAGAGTAATTGAATGTACTAAAATTGTTGACAAATTTAACACGTAATAAAAAATGATGTCATGATATAATTCACATATAAGATGACTGGCTAACCAGGGTGGCATTGCAAAATTCACATATATGATGCCTGGCTAAACAAGATGGCATTGCATGATTCACATATACGATAAAGAAACTAAACAGATGGCATTGACACAAAGCATGTCTAAACTAAGCAGATGACATCTTTGATGTATACAGTAAGCAATGCAAGGCACCATATGCATGATTTTACCAACATTAGCAAGCCAAGTTAGAGCGAAGACCCCATGGGGTAAATAGGAGTGGTCTTCTGCTTCTGAATCCCCCTCAGAACAATTATCTTCCTCTTTATTACGATTCGAAATGTGTGGAGGGGGGCTGCCTTTGCGCCCACCATGGAGCGACGTCTGCATGAAATTTTATTGCCACTCAAGGCTCGTCTTTTTTGCTCTACATGTTCAGTTCCATTGTGTACAATAACTGACATGCATAGGAATAAAACATAGTGAGATTATGTAAGGAGTGCATGCACAAATCCAGAGTGAGGGTAGCAAACTGTGGATAGACCCAAAACAAATGATAGCAGGCGGATAATAGCTTTAGTTAAAAAATACAGATAATGGCTCCTTTAATGTTTGTTTCCACCCAACATGAAGCTCATAGTAGACACCCAAGATTAACCAGATAGTAGACAGATAGTATTGATTGCTACCCCATATGTACCCCACAACCATTTAAAAACTCAAGTTTCAGCATAAGTTTGGACCTGACTTGCAGTCTAATAGGTGAACACGGCAATAAAGTAGCATGTCATCATATTAAGCAATGAATAACGTAAGCAGACATAGAAAAGTGCGACCTCTCTTGCAGACCCGTGTAGTACTCAAGGTCATCTGCTCAGTTGATGATGGTAATGCAGTTGTCGTGGCTGCCGGCGGCGGGGAAGAAGATCTGAGGCGGCGAAAGACACTCTAGAGGGCGGATCCCTGCTGTGGTGAACCCTTCCGTTGTTGGAGGAGCTGAGCTGGGGTGGAACACAGCACCGCAGGAGCAGGACAAACCACACAAGGTTTTCTTTGACACATATATGCAACAGAAGTAACTGTGTAAGGGCTTGTTTGAATTTGAGGATTCTAACAATGTAGGGATAGGAAATAGACAGGAATAGGATAGGAATGCACGTGCAAAACAGAGAATTTAAAAACACAGGATTTTCTACCGATCTGGGTGTTTGGTTCACAAGAATTGGAAGATCACAGGATGCAAAGAAGCATGGTGAGATTAAGTCAAACCTCAAGAAGTGTACAACCTCTTTGGCGAAGCCATGTCAATCTCAGCGTGATTGGGTTGGCCGGTGAGGATGCTTTGGCTGACTTGGCTGTCGGAGGAGGGGAAGAAGATCTTAGGCGTCTGGAGATGGAGCCCGAGGTACTGCTCCACTGTGATGGAGGGTTTCGTCGTTGGAGCAGCTCCGGTGAGTTGGACGACGCCAAGGCTGAAGCAGGACAAGAGAGACAACGTTAACCTGAGTGGAATTGTAATAGCATCTCCAATAGATGACGTAAAATACATAACCACAAACTGCTAGATGTATACATCAGCCACTCATCTCTGGACTTAACTGTCGAAACTAAATTTAACTATCGAAACTGAACTTAACTGTCGAAACTGAATTTTGCTGTCGAAACTGAATTTTACTGTCGAAACTGAACGCAATAGAGGTGAGGCTACAAGTCAGTCGTCTGACTTTTTCATCTCTGGCCAGTCGATTTTGCAGCCGTTGGATATGAAATCAAGGGCCTGCAGTTCATCTTCAACCTCCACCCCCCTGAGCCGCCAGCCACCACCGGCCAAACAGCCGCCCTCCGCCGCCCGCGCCCGGTGGTGTGCCGCCCTGCCCACCCCGAAAACACTCCCACCGCCGGTTTGCCGCCGCCCCGGCCATCCCCACGCCACTGCCCCACCACCGCCGGCAACCGCCATCCCCACCCTGAACCCGAAGATAGATAGTGGGGTACCTCTCCGACGAGCCCCCTCCCCGCTGCGGATGGTTCTTCCTTAATTCTGGCGAGCCCCCCACCCCCTGAAAATCGACTAACCCAAAAGTCGATTCAGTCGACTGAAGTGTAGCTAATTCGGAGCAGCATCGCAAGCAAGAGCAAGAGCGAGAGCAGCAGCGCGAGCAAGAGCAAGAGCAAACCAGGCATGGGACCGAGAGCAAGAGTAGAGCAGCAGCACGAGCGAGAGCTAAAGCATCAGCAGCTCCTACTGATGTGGACGTCGCCGCCGAGGGAGCGACGCCGTGGAGGAAGTGGCCGGCGACGCCACCGTGGATGGAGCCGCGCCGTGTCGGCTCGGGACGAGAGTCGGCAGCATCATGAGATTGAATCAAGAAGAAAATGCGACGATTAATGTACAACCTCTTTGGTGGCGCCGATTAGGCCACAGCTTCATCCGAGGAAACGGTGATGATGATGCTCTTCCGGTGGTGCAGGTGAAGGCGACGGTGTGGGAATGGAGGTGGCGCGAAAGACGAGGGGAACGTTGGGGCATCTCCCTGGAGGTGGAGGACGGGGTGGCTGAACCGGCGGGACGACCAGATCGACGACGGATCCTCATCCGGTACGATGGATGAGGGACGTCGAGGTGTTGCTGTGGACGACATCGTCGGGGAAGAGGCTTCGGCTGGGTGGCGGACGGAGGAGGGTGTGGGGCTTCGCGGGTTTTGCCGGCCTCGGTGTACAAATGGGTGGGCAGATGGGATGGGAGTGGGGAACCATGGCTTAGGGACGCGCTTGGCCGAAATGTGGGGTAAGTTACGAAAGTACCCCCACCGATTTGAGGTGGTTCTTTCGGTTCAGGAGTATCACTGGCATTTCACATGTCGGGATTTCACAGGAGGTGGGAGTTTTCGCGCGCGTTGTAATTTTGGAATAGCAAGGCGCGGGTTGAGATGGAGGGAGTTGTCAGAGCACAACAAGACAAAGATATATTTTAAATATTTCGGGCTAACAAGGCACGGGTTGAAGAGGCGGGAGTTTCGCAGCACGATAGACAGAGACGCTAGCTTGAAATTTCGGCATAAGAAGGCGTGGCTTGAAATTTCGGGAGAACAAGCTTAACGTGTACCCAAAAAAAGACAATTTATACTAGTATGATATACTACGTACAATGTGTTTAACACGCACAACACACACGCAGACACCATTTAGACTAGTAAGGTACACATGCATTGCACGCATGAGATTTGGCAACCAAATTATGAATAAATACCACATTATAGCATGTAAGCTTTGAGTCATATATGCATGATGTAGATGTTCGTTTAATTCTTATAGTTCATTTCATTCAAAATCATCTAGTTTTTATAAGAAAACTAATCTATTTTAAGATTCATGGAATTGTGCGTTGTAAGGCATAAAGTAAAAACAAATCATGTAGAAAAACATTTGGGCATTTCTGATACGGAAGATTCTAGAACAAACAAGAAGTGCTTGTGTTTTGAGGTTTATGCATTATGCTTAAGTTCAACCATAGAGTCTTCTAGATTGTACATGTGGCAAAATCTGGTGGAATCTAGATGATATCCAATGGCCAGTAGCGCTCAAATTTGCCAGCTCCGCACCATTGGATTGGCCTCATCCAACGACCATCTTTCAAAGTTAAAGTTATCCGCACACTATATAAAAAATATAAAATATAATATACATATAGGGGTATAGATATAGATATAGATATGTGATGCGAAAGCCACCCATCATCTCCAATTAGAATAGTGTGTCCATGCACAGATGCAATGTGGCCAAACGATGTCTGCCATCGGTATCTCAAATTCAAACCAATCTGACCTTGTTCAATTTGTATACATTGCAACATGCTCGTTTCCAAACCACACCGCGCAGATCTCCGTTATATTCATGCATGCATGGGTTTCAAACATCATGATCTTTTATTCAAATATTTGAATTCAACTTTACATTGATTATGACCTCACCTAATCTTTTACACCCACACATTGGTCTTCTCTTTATAATTGTACCACTAACTTTCTCTTGTGCATGCATGCACACACACTACCAGTCGGCATTATCCATTGCACACATGCACTCCTTTTCTTCTGGTCGGTCTCCCATGAAGGCACACACACACACACATCCCCCTCTCCGTCATATCGGGCATTCTTTATCTCTCATGTGCATGCGCAACGATCGATGTTCCTCTATGTGTGTGTGTGTATATAGATAGCTAGGTATTTCATAGTTTTCCACATAAACCGATCAATCTATATATCTAGTGAGGTCTCACCCTCTTTCCCACGTCCACATCGATCAATCTATACCTCCCTATATAGGATTACATATATAGCTAATACACCCACATTAATTATATATCCAACCCCCCCTCTCATCATCCATGCCTTCCGCTTCATCTCTCAAACGCGCGCACAATGGCGAAGACAAGGGCGGCAAGGGCCCTGCCCCCCTAACATCACTATATATCGAGGCTAATATGAATGTGATCATTAGACAATTGCTGGTAAAAATGGTTTAAGTTGATGAATTGGCCCTCCTCGTAAGGATTAGCAATGCTTGGCCCCCTAGCTCATGGGACATTTTTCATGGCTCCGCCACTGCGCGCAACAGCGCACGTTCTCGCCCCCTCTCTAAATATCGATCTCGCAGTTGTGCACTCCTTCATAGTCTCCCTCCACTCGGCCCCTCGCACCATATGCTAGCCCCCCACCGGATTTTGCCACATGTACAATCTAGCAGACTCCATGGTTGAACTTAAGCATAATGCACAAATCTCAAAACAACAGTGGTTCTCCTTTGTTCCAGAATCTTCCGTATCATAACTGCCCAAACTTTTTTTCTAGTTGAACTGCCATTATTTGTTTTTACTTTATGCTTTACAACGCACAACTCCATGAATCATAAAATAGATTAAGGGCTACTTTGATTCAAAGGATTCTCGAAGGAATTTTGGAGGATTCTAATCCTTAGGAATTTTTCCTATCTTGGTTGTTTGATTCATAGGATTGTAAACCATAGGAATTTTTCCATATGATTGATTTGCACTAGATTTCATAGGAAACATACCATCCACTCAAACCTCTTTGAAAGAATTCTATGTTTTTTCTATGCACAATCAAACACTCGTACCATCTTGTAGGATTCAAGACGACATTCCACTCTAATCCCATGTTCTTCCTATTCCCGCGTTTGGGAAATCCTACGAATCAAAAGGCCCTAGGTTTTTTATAAAAACTAATTGATTTTGAATGAGATGAACTATAAGAATTAAACGAAGGTCTACATCAGGCATATATGATTCAGAGCTTACATGCTACAGTGTGGTATTTATTCGTAATTTGGTTGCAAAATCTGACGCGTGCAATGCATATGTACCTTACTAGTACTTCGAGTATGTGCAAAACACAATGGCATGCTACACAATGTCTCTCTTACAGTTCATGAAGCCACGTGGCACATGTGGAGGCGTTGTCGCGACATCCTTGTGTGGATTGATCACAGTAACGTGCTACTGGTTCTAGAAGAATGTACTCGTCCTCCCTGAGCCGCACTAGCGGTACATGCACGAAGCGAAGATGTGCACGCACGCCAGGCACGCACTCATTCCCTCGCACACATACGCGGGTACACGGGCGGACGCAATTTTGTACCAAGATCCACCCCATGTGATAATTTGACGTGTGTAAAGTCCTTCACTTCATTGATGGTCAATTAATACAACGCATGCAAATTGAGTGGACGTGAGGGCAGAAGAAAGACATTACTACTCCACTGCGCGCATGCGAGTAGTTAAATCATGGGTTGCTAGTAGTACTTCCATTGGTCTCCTTCGTATTTTGTGTGTGCGTCTTCCTTCTTTTCTAGGGGTGATAATCCTCCTTCTTCTTTTTGCTCCTGTGTTTCTTATTTTGCTTCCGATGTTTGGCCGCACATGTCACCTTCTCTGCGAGGCATGAATAGAACAATTCTAAAAATGAGATGACTAGCAAATTAGATCATTCTTTATTGCCAATAGAACAATGCCTCTTGCTAGTAATATATAATAAGAGTAGAGAGTAGAGGATATGGCACTGGGCTGCCGTGTTTCGTGCTCCTCCGTCGTACTCCAGTGGAAAACTTGAGTATACCGCACGGTTCTTTGCTCCTCCTCGGGTCGTCGGCACATTTATACGAGCAGTCAAATCACAAGGCCCCGCCTTCTAGCAGTAATGAGCCGTCAAATCACAAAGGCCCTCGCCTCTCGTGAAAAGGACCAAGCTAGACTGCCCCGCCCTCTAGCCTTTTAAAAAATGTATACATTTGTACAATAGTAGTATCGATGGATAGCGCCATGGAGCAAAACTAACAAGATGTAATTAAAGAAAAAAGGTGGTACATATAGAGAGCGCTCGTCGCCAAATTATACATATACTATATGACACTACCCACTATGAAGGTACTAGAAACTGGTCTATGTTACTCTCCACTATGACCAACCAAAGTTGAGGCACGGATACCAATGAGGGCCTGGTTGTGTCTATACTTGGACAACTCACCCGACTGCATGCGCGCCAAGCAGACGAAGCTCATGTCATGTTGGTGTCGTGTGCGGCCTGCACATTAACCAAAACCTCGCGCCTCCATCTTAGCCTCCGCGTTTAAAACATCTCAATCTCAAGGCCAAGGAGCAATGTGAAACCTATGATAGAGCTAATCGGATGGTTGAGAACACTACAATTCGTAGCTACAAATGCGTGTGTGAGAGATGACGAGTGTGTGCGTGTGTGAGAGAGTACAACTGTATGTGGGTGGCATCGACCTAGGGAGCAGTGATGGTGCGTGCGAGAAGTCCCGAGAGATAGGTGTAATGCGTCTGAAAAAAAGACTAGTCTATAGCTCGCCACAAGGCTATTCCTGTCGAACGCCAAGCGTAAGATATGTATCCGACAGTGCCAGTTTTTGCACGTACACAGCAGTAGAAAAAGAACTAGTACCATGGCATATGCTACACCATGGCCGAGAAAACGTGCTGACGTTATGCCATCCAGGAATAGTTCCACACTTCAAAACTAGAACCATCAATAAATTTTGAGCGCGTCTCGTCACATTCCAAATTAGTACTACTACCACACTATATTTAATTGCAAACCTGTTCACACGATCACAACCTAAACGGTTTCCCACTTAGGATCGTATTAGTAGTACTCCTACTCGGTTATAAATACCATATGCTAAGATGACTGCACATTCCTCCTCAACTCCTCATCCACAAAAAACAATCAAGTCAATCAAGCCATAGCCAGCGTGAGTTCTGGGTCAAGAGATTTCCACCAGGGAGAGGTGAGCATGGAAGAGGAAGCATGAGAGATGTCCCGCCTCGCTGCAAAAGCAGCCGACATGTCCAGCTGCGCAGCAGTAGCAGCATAGAGGTCCCACCGCGCCGCCGAAGCAGCACGGAGGTCCCGCCGCGCCGTCGATGTAGCAAACTGGTCCGGCCAAGCCGCGGAAGCAGCAGAGATGTCCTGCCGCGCCGCCGAAGCAGCAGGGAGGTCCCGCCGCACCACGGTGGCCTGGGAAAATTTCTCACGGGCAGGCAAGGACTCTTGCAGGCGCATGCATGCGATAGTCCATAGCCAGATGGATCGGATCTCCGGCTGGGCGAGGATGCAGGACGAGGCTACCGGCGTCATCCGACAACTGGGGGAGGGCAATGCGAAGCTCCGGGGCGAGCGCGACTTATTGAGAGTGAAGATCGCCGGAAGGGCAAAGCGGGAGGAGGAGACCGCTGCCGTGTTGCAGAGGACGGGCGTCATCATCAAGAAACTTATGGACGAGAATGCCATGCTCCGCATCGAGCGTAACAGGCTAGTGGAGGAATCCATGGATGCTGCCAAGCAGCGTATTAAGGACATGAAACTGATGAAAGAGATCATCGCCCGCCGCGAGAAGTAGTCTCCGCGACCTGCAGCGCATAAAGAAAGTAGAGATCAGCGAGCCAGATCGTTGTATGCGTCTTCCTTCTTCTTTTTCCCTTGTGTATTTCGGGCGTAGCCGCATGTGAATTTTTTTAATTATCTTCCTAATTATGTAAGACAATTATTATCCACTCTCGTCGTCCTTATATATATTCATCAGTCTTGCTATAAGTCGTAGTAGATGCTATATAGGTCCGTCGGATCTTACATCAAGATCCGTGCAAAATTTTCTTTTCAGATTTTCTTGTTTCTCTCTTAAATCTCAGTCGAGTGAGACATTGCCACGCCATTAAACAGAGGCTCGGGCGCCATTAATGGAGACCTTGGGAGAGAGGTGGACGGCAGATGGAGGTCAAAGGGCTCTCCTCCCGATAAGCACGCGCAGGGGTCTGATCGCACGCCTCCCGTACTCAAATAGCTACCCTGCACAGGGCCTCCTAGCTAATAAAAAAGGGGACGCGTTGTGGCACGTAAATGGTAAATAGAACGCCCACAGTTTCAATAATACTTGTGTTTCCGATTGTAACGTGACAACATTTGTTCCAAAATGACTTTGTTGATTGTTAATGTGTGCGCCTTCCAAATCGGACAGCAAAAAATGCCATCGATCCGTGAGATGCATGCTCAAAAATGCAATTAGATATCTAAAAAATGCCATCGTTAAGTTAGATGTTTGCTCAGAAATGCCATTAGACATTGCTATTTTCACGTCAAACCCGTTGACCATGTTACATGACAAAAATAAGCCGATTCTCACAATGATAAGTTAATGGTGTCTAGCACAACACACCCCTCAAATAAAACTAAGCACCCTGGAAGTCTTTGACAAAACAAAGCACCCTGAAATTCTTTGACAACTAAACTGCTGGCTATATGATGTTGGCCATATATATTGTACGTATATAACGTCAAGAAATGAGTGGTAGTACTATACCAACAAAAATATGAAATGTATGAAATATAACGAGAAGAAACATAACATAGTTCTGCTAGGGGCTCAGCACAACACACCCCTCAAATAAAACTAAGCACACCAGAAATTAAACTAAGCAATTAATCCGGTAGACACTGCACTAGAACCACCATGAGCAACGACACTGCCACCTTACTCGGAGTCCTCGTCCATGTCCTCAACTTCGTCCTTGTTCCTCTTCCTCTTAGGAGATACTTCTTTGCTTCAACCGCACACTTGGCTCTTGCTCTTCATCCAACCCTTGTAGATATTGAAACAAAGGTAGCCATCCATTGCAGCGTAGTGGATGTGGTCTATCGTACAGTCCACTGCCATGCACGATGAAACGTGTGTGGAGCTTTCTTCAGTTCACCGTACACAGGATGAACCATGGCTCCTGCCAGGGTCAGCATTGAAGGCTAATCAAGGGAGGGCACCAGCCCTTCCTTCTGGAGGTCGAAGGGGTCGCCTACAACGAGCCTATCCGACCTAGGATTTCCTTGTCGTTCCTAAAGTCTATAGTAATGAATTTGACTCGGCCGCCCTTGAGGAAGTCCTTAAATTCCTCGCACTCAACGTCAGCATGGCATATGTGGTAGACCAAGCATAAGTCATGCACGCAAACCTGGATCACGGCGTGCTTCTTCCTCTCTGCCTCCTTTAGTTTCTTCTCGCTTCCCAAGACTGTGGTGTACTCAACATCTAGCCCAGCGACCCACTCATCATTTGAGTTTTCGAACATACGTTTGAAGCGAGCAAGGCATTCTTTCACCGTTGCGGAAGAACGGGTGTAGATGACGTCGAACTCATCGCCGGTGATGGTTCTAACCTTGTACTCACCGCTGATCATGGAGATTTGGGACGCCATGGATTTGGGAGGATGGTTAGGATTAGTGGAACTGCCGTAATGTGAAATGATGGGACGACTAGGAGCGGTTTATCGATTGTAAAAATGTCGAGTGGGGGGGGGGGCGTGTGAATGGCAGGGTAGTGGCTTGCCTGGTGGATAAATGGATTCATGCACAGTACTATGGGGGCCCAATTAGATGTCATGTCTACTCGACGCCCAATTAAATGGCTTTTGATGTCATGTCAAGCCTCAGGAAAATTACAGGTGATACAAAGTTTTCCATTCTCCCATGATACGGGCTTCCGAGAGCCCTTGGATCTGAGATCGAATGGTTGCATGGCGTGATTCTAGACCTATGGGTGAATATCCTATCTTGGAGGGTTATTCTGCAAATTTTCAGCAAAAGCATGCGACTGTTCGATCTCAGATCCAAGGGCTGCCAGCAGCCCGTATCATGGTCACGCCTACCACGACCGTCGCCTCGCTCGCGCGGTCGCGCCCTTGGATATTTAACATGGTGCGTTAGGCTATCTGATGTTGGCATGTCATACATAGTCATCACTTAATCACTCATACAACAAGGTTAGCTATAAGGTTGGCTATGAGAGTATGTTTTGTTTACTTCTCTCTATCTCTTTCTTCGTAGTATTTATTGCATTTGCCAAGGAGTGACCTCTTCCAATGAAATGGTGCTTAGGCCCTTCCCAGTGCTCCATGGTGTACAGGTGCTAAGGATGTCACATAGGCAAGAAAGTGATGTGGCAAAGCAATTAAAAAGGAGAGAGAGCATTATGGTGACCCTAGGAGGAAACGGTGCTAAGCACGTGGACCAATGCAAAATGACTTTCAACCAATGGATGATGGAGTTTAATTGTTAAACAATTCAATGAGGGAAGCTTAGCTACAAAAGCTAAGCACCCATGCATTGAGGAGACTAGTTGCTAAGGTTTTTAATGCACTTAGCACCTCATGTAAGCAACAATGCATTGGAAGTAGCCTTAGATGAGGTGTTATGGGCATTAAATGGCTTAGCAACTTAAGTCCCCAATGCATAGGTGCTTAGTTTTTTGTTGCTAAGTTTGCTTCATCTAGGTACACGCGCTTATCACCGTTTCTTTCTGGGGTCACCAAACTAGTCTCTCTCTTCTTAATTAACTTGCCACATCAGACTTCATGCCTATGTGGCAGGCTTAGCACCTGTAGGATCAAGTACAATGGTGGGCTATAAGCCCACTTTACATGGAATTTTTGCATATGTGGGGGAGAGAGGCAAGGAAAAAGTGGAGGAGTGGGCTCTCAAGCAAGAGCCAGCCTCTACATGGTGGAGCATCGGGAGAGGCACCTGTATGGAGGTAGTCAGGAATCGGGAGACTCAAGCCGGTCATAGCGCCGCAGTTAAATCACCGGGCCCCACCTGTCCAGCAGTAACTCACTGTCAAATCACACAGCCCTCCGTTTGCAGCAGCCTACTCCCTCATCTTCTCGTGTCTCTGTCGAACTGACTAGGCGGAACTGCCCCGCCTACCGCGCGGGAAAAGCCCCATCCTCGAAATCTCCCACTCATTGTCAAACCAAGTAAGGATCTCCTTCAACCTGGCTAACTTTGCCTGGTCGCCGTCGGTGATCTGCCTGATTCGCTGCTGCATCCCCTCCATAGATCCTCGTATGAGGAGAGAGGAGGTGGTTTTGCAATGGAGAAGAGGGAGAGGCGAGACGGTGGTTTTGGAATGGATATGGTGGAGAGAAGAGGAGGTGGTTTTGCAATGGAGAAGAGGGAGAGGAGCGTGCGGCAGCGATTTAGGATTGGACGAGAGGGCTGGCACGCTGTGAGTGGATCAAAATCAAAATCAATTAACCCTTCAATTAAGAAAGCGACCCCACATTAACTAGTCTCCCTTTTATTCTGGGTCATAATTGACCATGATTTTCGCAAATAAAATATATGTTATACGTTGCAAAAATAATATAATTTGAAAGTACATTCAGATATGAACCAAACGATACAATTTTTGGTGACATGCATTCACATTTTGCTTGTCAAATACAGTACGTGGTGAAACTTTGACCCAAAATACGCAAAACAAAAAAATACTTCCAAGACCAGCGCCGCTCTTCCACTCTTCTCCTCTTAAACCACCGCCGCTCCTCTCCTGTTCCAATCTAAATCCAGCGCCGCTCCTCTCCTCTTCCATTTCAAAACCACCGCCCCTCCTCTCCTGTTCCAATCCAAAACCAGCGTCGCTCCTCTCCCGTTCTAAACCAAAACCAGCGCTGCTCGTCTCCTCTTCCATTAAAAAACCACCGCCGGTGAGTGAAGGTGCTGTGGAGAAGTAGATTGATGGAGGAGTACGACCGATACGTGAGGATCGCAGATGGCGACTGAGGGAGTCCTGGATTAGGAGATGTTCGGGTAGCCGGACTATACCTTCAGCCGGACTCCAGGACTATGAAGATACAAGATTGAAGACTTCGTCCCGTGTCCGGATGGGACTTTCCTTGGCGTGGAAGGCAAGCTTGGCGATGCGGATATTCAAGATCTCCTATCATTGTAACCGACTCTATGTAACCCTAACCCTATCCGGTGTCTATATAAACCGGAGGGTTGTAGTCCGTAGGCAATCAACTCCATACACAACAATCATAACATAGGCTAGCTTCTAGGGTTTAGCCTCCTTGATCTCGTGGTAGATCTACTCTTGTACTACCCATATCATCAATATTAATCAAGCAGGAGTAGGGTATTACCTCCATCGAGAGGGCCCGAACCTGGGTAAAAAACATCATGTCCCTTGTCTCCTGTTACCATCCGGCCTAGACGCACAGTTCGGGACCCCCTACCTGAGATCCGCCGGTTTTGACACCGACATTGGTGCTTTCATTGAGAGTTCCTCTATGCCGTCACAATCAGGAAGGATGCCTTCTCCCGTCTTTAAAGACGGTGCCATTGCTAAGGGAGCCTTGGCGGTCGGCCAAACCCTCCGGCTAGGTGGTTTCCTCATGACCGCCTGTTCGGCTGTTGCGCCGACGGTGACCTCTCGGGTCATCAAAAGCAACCTACACATCAACTTGGAGCTTGTCGAGCAGCTAGATCCAATGGAGCTCTCTTCCATAAATGAGCTCTTGGATCGCATCGCCGCCCTGGGGGTCGCTACGGATTACGACCAGGTTGGGCTTAAACCCGATCTAAGAGAAATTAACTCTCCCCATGTCACCCACCACGTTGCCGTGGTAGAGACGATGTGCGGCGACCCTTCATCTATTTTAAGGACTAGCTACGTCCAAATTCCCGACCCCTCCAAGCCGGATACCCGCGGAGGGGGAGATATAACTCAAGACCTGAGCTTAGGATCAGGCAACGGGCCAGATTCACTGGACAACATCCAAGAATCCGAACTTCAGAGTTCGGAAACTCTTCGGCCTCCAAACCTTGGATTGGGTGAGGTTTCAGATTCAACGACACCCGCCCACCCAATCATAAGCGATCTCTCCCAAATCAGGCAGAGGCCTGAGGAAACAGTACATCATTACTGGGCCAGATTCCTCCTAGTTATGAACATGATAAAGGATTGCTACGAGGAAGACGCAATCTTAATTTTTTGCAGTAATTGCACGGACAAGGGAATCCTTAACACCGTAAGTCGTCGTGATATCACACGCTTCGCTGACTTGGCGTCCATAGTACAAAAATACTGTGCGATGGAAAGCGCCTGGAAAACCGAAATAAATTTTTGGGATAATCCGGCCTTGAATAGTAATCCCGTCCGAACTAAGAGGGTGCATCATCACAGGACACCCGGGATAAACACCAAAAAGCCAAAACCCTCTACAGGGCATGGAACCGTACTGGAAAGGTGGCTTGATGGACCCTGTAGAATTCACAGTACAGAGGACGCCACACCAACTCATAGCCTTAGAGCATGTTGGATACTCCGGCAGGTGGCCAAAATTGGCGAGGACCTCTTAATTCTGGAGGCCGCAGAAAGCCAGCCCGAGGACACCAGTACCGTTCTCACAGTCTTCGAGACTTTCACATCAAACAATATGCGAAAAAGAACACTCCGCAGCCTCGCCGAAGTCTATCAAGTTGCAACAATAAATCCATGGAGCGACACTGCTATTACCTTCAACGCAAGTGATGAACCTAGATTCCGAACAGCCCGAGCACCAGCCGCATTGGTCCTCAGTCCCATAGTGGACGGCTTTCGCCTCACAAAGGTGCTCATGGATGGAGGCAGCGGACCGAACCTCATTTATGAGGAAACCCTTCAAAAAATGGAAATAGACTGGAACCGCATCGAGCGAAGCAGCACAACCTTTAGAGGAATAATCCCCAGTCGGGAAGCGCGCTGCACAGGAAAAATCACACTAGATGTGGTGTTCGGCACGCCGGATAATTACAGGTCCGAAGAAGTCACGTTTCAGGTGGCCCCGTTCAAAAGCGGATATCATGCTTTACTAGGGCGGGAAGCATTCACAATCTTCCAAGCAATACCCCATTACAGGTACATGAAGCTTAAGATGTCCGGGCCGAACGGAATTATCACTCTATCTAGTGATCCGGACATAGCACTCCGCGCCGAAAACAAGACGGCCGCATTAGCCCTTGAGGCACTATCCGAAGCCTTAGCGGCCGAGGAACTGACTGCGCTGCGCTCCACGGTTAACAGGGATGATGTGATACTCGACAAGAGATCCAAATCCACATCCTTCAAGCCAGCTGACGAAATAGTCAAATTCCAGCTCCATCCAACGGACCCCAATAAAACAGCTTCCATCGGGGCACGACTGAACCCTGATGTAGACGCCGCACTGTGAGAGTTCCTACGAGAGAACTGGGACATTTTCGCCTGGCACCCTTCAGACATGCGAGGGATCCCACGCAGGCTGGCCGAACACAGCTTAAGTATCCTAAAAGGATTCAAACCTGTCAAACAAGCCCTTTGGCGTTTTTCCGAACCCAAGAGACAGGCTATGGGAGAGGAGCTAGCCAAGCTATTGGAGGCCGGATTCATTAGAGACATAAAACATCCGGACTGGCTAGCAAACCTGGTGATGGTTCCAAAGAAGGACAAATCCTGGCGCCTGTGTGTCGATTTTAAAGACCTTAACAAGAGACAAGCGTCTCGGGTAGGGGGTCCCGAACTGTGCGTCAAGGCCGGATGGTAACAGGAGACAAGGGACATGATGTTTTTTACCCAGGTTCGGGCCCTCTCGATGGAGGTAATACCCTACTCCTGCTTGATTAATATTGATGATATGGGTAGTACAAGAGTAGATCTACCACGAGATCAAGGAGGCTAAACCCTAGAAGCTAGCCTATGGTATGATTGTTGTGTATGGAGTTGATTGCCTACGGACTACAACCCTCCGGTTTATATAGACACCGGATAGGGTTAGGGTTACACAGAGTCGGTTATAATGGTAGGAGATCTTGAATATCCGCATCGCCAAGCTTGCCTTCCACGCCAAGGAAAGTCCCATCCGGACATGGGACGAAGTCTTCAATCTTGTATCTTCATAGTCCAGGAGTCCGGCTGAAGGTATAGTCCGGCTACCCGAACACCCCCTAATCCAGGACTCCCTCAGTAGCCCCTGAACCAGGCTTCAATGACGATGAGTCCGGCGCGCAAATTGTCTTCGGCATTGCAAGGCGGGTTCCTCCTCCAAGTCCTTCCTAGAAGATTTTAAACACCAAGAGTAGTGTCCGGCTCTGCAAAATAAGCTTCCACACATTTCCATAGAGAGAATAATATTAACACAAATCAAATCTACTGACGTATTCCGCAGTGCGTCATCACACTACAGCCAAGTCCTTTACTCGAATCGTTTTCACTTTTCCACCTCAGCATGTTTTGCGAGGCGGTTTCCTTGGCACGTCTTGTCAAAGCAGAGATCGTGTGCCCCCCTTTTACGGGATTCTCATCAATACAGACGTGGGTAACCCAATCGTGCCCGTTAGCATGTTTTCTCGATTAAAGGCGAGTCCCAAACGGTTATGGGGAGGGCCCCTGGTATTCAACCTCTTATAAAGAGACCAAGGCCTTACTCCTTTTTCCAATCTCAAACGAGTTCGCCCGTCGCCTCGAGTTCCAACACCCTAGGCTCCAGATTATAAAGCCTCTTGGGAGAAACAAGCGTCACGTAGAACTGTCTGGCGACGCCTGTGGTTCATGGCACTCTCCACTTCAGAATTTGTGGCAGACAGCCTGTCCGCATCCTCTGTCGGAGGAGCGTCCGGTGCGCGCCTCGTGCCCGCCTCCGCTTCCTGGCCAGACGTTGGAGCCTGGCTGGTGGAGGCGCGATTGGCAACCTCTCCGGATGAAGTCCGGTGAGGTCTCTTCGTTCTGAAGATAGCACGAACGTTAATATGCCCTGACAGAATAACACCAGGGAAACAGAGGGTGCGCTATACCTTTGCGCCGGCATCTCAGTCCGGACTACATTCCTTTTTACCCCACGGGGCCCTGTGGCCCCTCGTTGGCTAGCCGCCGCAGGTTCGGCCTCCTGCCTCGGAAATCTCCCCTGCAAAACATGGTTGTCGTCAGAAACACCGGAATACGCGAGAGTGGAATCTCTCTCAAGGGAATGGGACTCCGGTTTCTATCACCTGGGAGGCCGGATTAACCCTGGGTAATCAGCCGTGATGGCTACCAAGGTATTGTCCTTGCTTAGCTGATGGAACACCCCGTCGATAAGCTCCACCGATATGTCCGGATCCTCTTCGGAGTCCGGATCGAGGGACCGTTCTGGGTCCTCGGGCTGTGGAGGGCGGCTGTTTATATCCTTTACCACCTGTCGCAGTTCCTGCATTGAAGTCGTTAGACTACATATCTAACCGTGGGAGTATAAAACAAACGGGCAAGCGCAGTTGTTCACTTACCCAACTTGGAGGATCGTACATAGTAAATCCGGCCTGCGGGTTGACGCGGAGGAATTCCTCCTTTTCTCCCTTGTACAAAGAGGATAAGATCTTTACTAGAGCGGCAACTGAGGCCGGCCCCTTACGACCGTAACGGGTGGCATCATCCTCCCCGTTGAAATCCCACATGGGATGGCCTCTATATTGAAGTGGCTGCACCCCTCGCATAATGCATGCGGCCATGACTCCAATCATGGTTAGTCTGGAATGAGCCAACAGTCTTATCCGGCCCATCAGGTAAAGGACGTCTCTGTCGCTTTCTCTCTGAGAGCTCCTCGGATGCCAGCTCAAGCGTTTCTTCAATGGAGCACTGTTGAACTCAGGGAGACCGACCCGGATAGGGTCCGGTAGCGGGACGTCATCTATGTAAAACCATTCCGAAGGCCAGTCCTCGGATGCCTTCTTTGGGGTTCCGGGTAGGTATCCGGTCCCGGCGATGCGCCATACTTCGGCTCCGCCCACTTGGTATATAGACCCCTTTTTAGAATGGGGCACCAGGCAGAATAACCTCTTCCACAGCGCGAAATGAGCCTCAACGCCTAAAAATAGCTCGCAAAGGGCACCGAAACACGCAATATGCAATACGGAGGCGGGCGTGAGATTGTGCAGTTGGAGGCCGTAGAACTCCAGAAGCCCACGGAGAAATGGGTGAATTGGAAATCCCAGTCCCCTTATTAGATAGGGGACGAGGCACACCCGCTCTCCTTTAGAAGGATTGGGGGTGCTCTCCGCTTGTTTTCCGCCATTGTAGGTGGCGAGACCGGCTCGGACCGGGACCATGTATGCCTGAGGGAGAAATCCCTTGGCCTGAAGCGATGCTAACTCGCTATGCGGGATAGTGCAAATCTCCCAGTCCCCGGGTTTGGGACCGGAGGGGTGAGGGGAGGAGCTGTGACGGCTGGTCATGTTGGAACGGACCTTTGCTGGAAGCGCTCCGATGATAACTCGCGGAAAGGAGAAGATGTGGTTTGGACCTAAATCCCCATCCCGTTAAATAGGCGGCTCGTTTATACGACTAGGGGTGTGGATGTAAAAACACCCCGACTTTTCACATTCGTTTAACACGTGGAAGACGGCCATTATTGGGCATGGAAGCCGAGGAGCACTACATTACAAAAATCGGACATTATTCCTACAGGTACAGAAGATTTGGAGAAGAACCCGCCTTGCAATGCCGAACAATCTGCGTGCCGGACTCGTCGTCATTGAAGCCTGGTTCGGGGGCTACTGAGGGAGTCCTGGATTAGGGGGTGTTCGGGTAGCCGGACTATACCTTCAGCCGGACTCCAGGACTATGAAGATACAAGATTGAAGACTTCGTCCCGTGTCCGGATGGGACTTTCCTTGGCGTGGAAGGCAAGCTTGGCGATGCGGATATTCAAGATCTCCTACCATTGTAACTGACTCTATGTAACCCTAACCCTATCCGGTGTCTATATAAACCGGAGGGTTGTAGTCCGTAGGCAATCAACTCCATACACAACAATCATACCATAGGCTAGCTTCTAGGGTTTAGCCTCCTTGATCTCGTGGTAGATCTACTCTTGTACTACCCACATCATCAATATTAATCAAGCAGGAGTAGGGTATTACCTCCATTGAGAGGGCCCGAACCTGGGTAAAAAACATCGTGTCCCTTGTCTCCTGTTACCATCCGGCCTAGACGCACAGTTCGGGACCCCCTACCCCAGATCCGCCGGTTTTGACACCGACAGCGACCCTGTGAAGCTAACTAGGATGTTGGAGATACAGTCTTGGTTTGACAACAAGGACCAACTAGCGGCGACGGCGACATCCATGGCCAAATATGTGCAACAGAGCGAAAAGGCGGTGATACTCCCGGAGGGAGTCACGTGGGAGTACATAGAGCTGCTCCTCTGGGCCATGGAGCAAACAGATTCATCGAATCCGATCGTGAGGGAGTGGTGGTGGGAGTATCGATCCCAGATGGAGCATCCACTAGAGATTGAAGGATCGAGCATCTACAGGGTGCCGTTTGTGAGGGTTTCGTGCCAGAGAGAGCCAGTGGAGTCTTCGTCGACCGAACACAACTGCAAGAGGAGAAAAACAGTTGGCCCGACGATGCTTCCCCGCCATCCTCTCCCTCACCGTTCACATCGTCTCACGGGGCAGCTGTCTGCCGCCGAGGAATAGTCGGGCAGGTTGTGAATTGTCAGGAGGAGCTTAGGGTTGTTAGTATTTGCAGGTTGTGAATTGTGTTTTGTGTTGTGTATTTTGAGAGTACTTTCAGATATGAATGTCTTTTGAGTTTCAGATTTGCAATATTGAGCATATGAAGTATTTTATGAATTTTAAAGATCTATTTTTAGCACTTAAGAAAATGTAGTTTCATAGGAGTATAAAAGTGCAGACAATGTGATTCTCAGAGAAGAAACTGCAAGTTTCAGTTTCAGATAAGAAACTCCAAGTTCAGTTTCAGATAAGAAACTCCAAGTTCAGTTTCAGATAAGAAACTGCAACTTTCAGAGGCAGGGCATTTATATTAACACGACCTTTTCAAACAGTGTTAACATCATGCTAGAAGTTTTATTCATGGTCGAAACTGGAACTACCGGCTAGTTAACATCATGCTGATCAACATTCGTGCATAGCACATCTTTATATGATGCACAGTTAAAAAGATATGCTATTTTCCAAATGCCCACACAATGTCGAGTGTGCGAAAAATAGAGAAAATGAGGGACAAAGTTTTGGCAAGTGTGGGATGTGGTGTGCGTAGATGACAATTGGGACCCACATGTCAATAAAGGCAGAGGCAAAAAAATTGGAGATATTTTCTGTGTACAAGTGGAATCGAACCCGGGCGGAACAACTGCCGGGTAGTGTCACTCGGCCACTGGGCTAGTTCAGTTGTTTCGTTACTAATAAGGAACTTCCTAAGGTGGTCGGATCTCCTCCTGCGCCATTGTGCACTCGCCGCGACGCCGCTGTCTGCCGTTGTGAACATGCTGAACAAACGAGAGGAATCTGGAGAGGACTGTACGTGGAGAGGCGGACTGTCGAGACCCACCAGGTCTATGGTCGTACGCAAGCAAGTGCCTCATCGAAAAAATACTTCCTCCTAATGCTATACTGACGTTGGGGCCCATAGGTTTGTCAACATAGTTATATTTTTAGGTGCTTCAACGTAGTTACTATAGGAGATAAATTCACAATGAAGCCTGGGAGCTGGCAGGTATCATTTATTATCACCGGGGCAGCAAGTATCAGCTAGGTTTTGGGCTGCCCCGTCTAGGCTTTCTTTTTTAACATGCGCAGCCCACGACCTCGGATGGGAGGTCCATACCGGCCTATGGACCTCCCATCCGAGGTTTTATTTTCCCTGAAGCATCGGCAACCCAATTTATGTATTTTTTTTTGAAGAAAATGCAGAGGTCTATTCTATTTTTCTATATAAGAATAGGAACGCCTGGTCCAACTTATGTTTCCCTTTTAACTATATTATATATATTTAAATTATTTTATATGTTATTATATATTATTTTTATTGTCATCATATATTTAACGGGTACTTACATATGTAAGAAAACAATATCCCATATCTTCTTAACTTATAAAAATATTTCTTAACAATATAATCCTGGATTTTTTTTGGCAACGAAAATCATGGTGATTCTGTACAAAAGCTTGGTAAGATTTAAGGACCAACGTAATAATAAATCACTTATTTATATATATATATAACAAAATACTCGACCCCTGTTTATTTTTTGATAACATTGCTCCACCCACTCCAACATTACAATTAGAATCAGCCTAGCAAAATTGTGTATTTCGAGAAAGTGTAAATGGCATGTAATTTTTTAGGAAAAACATAAATGGGCCGCATGGACGCTACATTATTTGTTCACCCAGCCTAGCTAATGGACTGTAATTCAAAAAAAGATCAAATGGACTGTAAATTCTACCCCGCAAAAAAAGACTGTAAATTCTGAAAAAATGGGTTGAATACGTGCCACATTTTTGGAGGCTGAAATGTGGGCCAATAGGCCGAAGCCAATGCAAGTCGTTGTCAACTTAGTCAACGAATGATTCTGACATCGTTAGCCGTTGGATTTGCATCCAACGACCGGCATCCATCTTCAATCTCTCGTCTTCTTCCTCCAATGCCACCGGGACCACCTGCTCCCGCCTCCTGCTACTACCAGCTCTGCTTAGCACTCTTCGCTGTGAAGCGCTACTCCACCGTTGGCGAGGCCATCCCTCCACCCCTCCACACCTCCTGTTCTTCTCCACCGACTGCCGAACCACACCGCACCAGAACCAGTTAACCCTCATACACCTCTCCGTCTGCGACTCTACTCCCACGTCTTCCCATCTCCGGCTCATTGTTTTCCGGGGCCTCGCCGTCGTCCACCACCTTGGATGCGCTCGGCATGGAGTGGTCAACATGGTCAACAAATGACACCATCGGAAGTAGACTGTGCGTGGAGAGGCTGATAGCTGGGTCCACGGCCGCACGCAAGGAAATGCCTCCTTATTACGCGCAAAATAATGATTCCTCCACCTGACAGCTGGGACCCACCGGAAGAGCCTCTATATTTCGCGAAAAAATATTCCCACCACTGACAGGTCGGACCCACCAGGTATATCATCGCACGCAAGGAAGTGCCTCCTTATTACGCACAAAAAATGAATACTCCCCTGCTGGTCGGGACCCGCCTTGGTGGGAGGCTGACTTATGGGCCTACTAAGTTGACGGGGACGGAGTGCTTTGTCAACTTAGTCAATATGAATGATTCTAGCTCCAGTGACCATACGATGTCCATCCAACGGACGTAGTGCTTCTTCAACCTCTGGTCTTCTTGCTCCAGCCGCCTAAAGTAGCGCCGGTCGTGCCGCATGCTCCTGCCTCCTGTGGCCGGCTGTGCTGCCACGGAGGCCTCACCGCCCCTACTATTCCCACCGCTAGCCAGGCCCTGCGGCGACGGCAGCCTCACACCGCAGCCGAACCAGTGAACCCTCATACCCCTCTCCGCGCGGGCTTCCACTGCCGCGTCTTCCCCGGCTCCGCGTCATCCCCTTCCTAGGCCTCACCGTCATCCACCGCCCTGGTTCTCTCGGCGTGGTGTGGTCAACGTTGTCAAGGAATGGCTTCCATCGGACATGGACTGTACGTGGAGAGGCTGACAGCTAGGTTCATGGCTGCAGCAAGGAAGTGCCTCCTTATTACACGCAAAATAATTATTCCTCCACCTGACAGCGGGGACCCACCGGACGGGCCACCATATTTCGTGAAAAAACGTCTCCCCTGACTGTTGGGACCCACCAGCTACATCTTCGCATGCCAGGAAGTGCGTATGAGCAAAAAAACGATTCGCCCCCTGACTGTTGGGACCCACCAGCTACATCTTCGCACGCAAGGAAGTGCCTGACAGTCGGGACCCACCAGGTCGCATATGTAGCATTGTCATTCTGGTCGCGAACGTGTACGTACATACTGGTCGATGTAGAGGCGCGCACGTGTCGTAGTAGAGGCACGCACGTAGCATGTACACGTACGTACAACGGCTAGTGTGCAAGAAAGAAAATACGGCCACGTACGTACATACGGGCAGGGTCTCGAACGCCTACTCGTGCATACGTACGGCCAGGGCCCGTGTACATGGCTGGGCCAGAACAGAGAAACAACATCATCGTCGTGTTCATGGGGAGCCAACCGGCTGGGTCAGAATGGAATGCGTCGTCGTGTTCATCGGGAGGGCTTGGATGGAACAACCGATGGAAACGAGGCCTGGCGTACCGCAGAACAGAGGAAACGGCTTGTGTTCGACCGACCACGGTTGAAATGGGATCCTGTTCATCGGGAGGGGTCTGGCGTACCGAAAAATGGAGGAAGCGGACCTCCTACGGTCGAGACGGGGGTCCTGTTGATCGGGATGGGTGTGGCGTACCGCAAAACGGAGGAAACGGACTTGTGTTGGAGCGCTACGGTCGAAACGGGAATCCTGTTCACCGGGAGGGGTGTGGTGTACCGAAAAACGGGACTCCACGGGATACTGTTCATCTCCACCGTCGACTACCTCCAGCCTCCACGGGCTACCGTTCATCCACCGTCGACCTCCTCTAGCCTCCACAAGCGACTGTTCATCCATGGGCTCCTGTTCATCCAGCCTCCACCGCGCGCTACTCCACCGTCTACTGTTCAACCACCCCTCTCCACGGGCTCCTGTTCAACCACCCCTCCACGGGCTACTGTTCATCCTGCCCTCCACCGTCCACTATTCATCCTGCCCTCCACGGGGTGGTCCTATTCATCCAGCCCTCCATGGGGTCCTGTTCATATAGCCCCAACCGGCTCAATCGATCGGTGTCCTGTTCATCCAGAGGCAACACTATGGGGTCCTGTTCATCCACCCCACCGGGAACTGTTCATCCAAACCCCCCAGCAACGCTCACTGTTCATCCATAGGCAGCATCAATCGGCTTCAGTTAGCAGCAGTAGCGAAGGAATCGCTCGATCGGGTTCAGTTAACAGCCATCGATCGATCGCTTGGGTTCAGTAACGTGTAGCCTGCAATGCAATTGCTGGGGTTCAGTTAGAGCCCAACGCCTCACTCGGGTTCGGTTAGAGCCCAACGCCTCGCACCCACGCGCGTGCATGTACGAGAGAAACGTGCATCGCTCGGCCCCGACTACCCACCGTAACCGGGAACACCTCGATATTTTCCTCGCCCTCGCTTCTACCATGGTTTTTCCCGTCATGGACGGCCCAAAGAATGTCATGCAGCCGCGTCTCCGGCCCGCCCAGGACGAAAAGCCCATTTTCTGTCATGATTTTGTGTCATAGAAGTAGGACCCCACCAGATCTATGATGATACCGTGTTTTGTCGCAATTATTGTCATAGAAGTGTCATAAGTATGACAGAAAAAATTCGTTCAGCCCAAAATGTCACGGATGTGTCTTTTTTGTAGTGCATGTTTCCTTCCTGGGGTGACTCGCCCCATGTGCCCTTGCCACCATGTTAGCCGCTACCCTTAACCATGCCACATTGATGTAGTATACAAAACACATTGGTCTACCATGTGTCTATGTGTGTGTTCTACATTTTCTCTGCAACGTATGTTTAGTATCAAATCTTTGAGTTTTTCGGTGTTCTTATATTATGTTTTATGTGTATTCCTTTTCCTGTATATTTTGTGTAGTCATTTGTGAGTTTTTTAGTGTTGTTCTATTAACCAATCTTGGACATAAGCAACGGCAATGACGTAGGTTGGACTTGTGATGGACCATGTGTCTGTTCTATATCCGGCATATCTCGTAGTAGGGGTCCTAAGCTAGGCATCTTGGAGCGATGGTAACATGGACACAGGGTTTTTCCCAGGTTCGGGCTCTCTCAAAGAGATAATACCCTACATCCTGCTTTTGATTGTATTGATATGGGTGTAGTACATAGTACATGTATCTACCACGAGATTGTTCTAATGAATATTAGATGTTGTCTATTGACTAGCCTGGCCTCGGTTTATATAACACACCAGAGGCCTAGGGTTTAGGAGAGTCCTCGTCTTGGGCGCCAAGTCTTGTGGATTCTTCCCTGTATGCGTCATGGGCTGTCTGAACTGGCCCATGAGTGAACCGCCATGGGGGTCCTCGGCCCGATCTAGCTGGTCGGGAGATGACACGGTGAGTACCCCATACTCCAGGACACCGTCAGTAGCCCCCTGAACCGGTCTTCAAGTTGGAGACGCTCCTCGATTCTTCTGAACTGTTCTTCATCTTCGGTCATCGGTCTTGAAAACTGGTTCAACAAATCTTCTCATCTTCGATCTTGAGGATCGCCGAAGTGAATCCGAAGAGTTTACACGCCGGGTATCCGAGGAGCCCCTTTAAGTTTTCGGCCTTTAGAAATGCCTTGTTATTTTTCACGCCGCACCTTGGTTTGAAGTTGTTCCCGTGTGGCGGTGTCCTCTTGCATCTGAGCTCCAAGGCCGGACTGCATCCGAGGTATCTTTTGCAGCCGAACACCAATGTCGGACCGCTTCGGAGCTCCAACGCCGGAATGTATCCGAGCTCCAACGCCGGACTGTATCCGAAGTGTCATAGATTACCTCATGTTTGAAAAAGTTTGAAGGAGTTTAGCCGAGCCTTATTGCCGAAAATGCCCTCTATAGAGCCAGCCACTTGCATCCGAGCTTTACGCCGGACTGCTCCCGAGGTGGTGCAACACCTCGGGATTGGGATGATTGCCTACGGATTTTATTTCCGATTGATGCAATTTATTTACTAACGAGATATATAACCAGTAGCCCTCAAGGTGTGTGTGTGTCGGCCTAAAACCCGAGATGCACATTAGAGGAGATAGTGATGGCGGACGGGCCCTTGCGAAAGGGTATCAAGATGTCGCCGTAATATATTAGCTTGATGCCGGATAGGTCCTAGATAGTTGCTATTGTTATCCAAAGATGCGTTTTTTGCCCATAGTTCGGTCAAGCCGAACACTGAGCACTTTGAATTTTCTGTATTGAATAGGCAATGCAGTAGCCCCTGAGACACTGGTCGGGTGGCAACACCAGATCAGGGGATCGATGTGCCCCTTTAATATTAGTAAATGATAAGCCCGAAACCCAGTAGCCCCTGGGCCTGAATGTGGGCACGAGTGGCCTAATTAAGGATCGATATCCGGAGTAAAATCACAAATTATGTGTAATGATTCTATGTATCCAAGTACTCTACATCATTAATGCCCGGATCCGCACTTTACAAAACTTTGTTGACTGACCATCGGCTTCAACCTCCTCGGCCAGTAGCCGGGGAGTGTTTGTCCCACTTTATAAAGCCTTTATGAGGGCAAAGATTTACGACAAACAAGGCAACCCGGCCATACGGTTTTATAAACAAAGGTATGCGGAGAGAATGTTATATTACTATTTTAATGTAAGAAACGTCCTCCAAAGAAAATAGTCCCGCTATTGGTTCCTTTCTTTGGGTTGTCATGCCGACCATGATCATGCAACCTCACCTCCGATCAATGCGGGAGAAAAATATTGATGATTTTATTTTGGAGAAAGTTCCCGATATATGGTCTTTAGCGAACCTAAATTTTCACTTCCGTCATTGCCGACCAATTATATCCTTTAAGATCGCTAGCTTTCGGCTTCACCCAGTCTGAGGTACTAACTGAGATGACCCAATAGTAACAATCACAGAGGTGCTCCCTTTACCGCCTAGTCGGACAATCGGGAACGTAGGGGTAAGCACACGAGCCAGGCAACCCAACTTGGCCAAAATCTTAAGTCAAATTGATGCATATTTATGGCTTTATAACGATGATTACGGAAGGCAACCCTCATATATTAAATACAAACGCCGATGATATTTATTTTGACTCCGTTGCGACAGTTTACCATTTGAAAGTGGCCCATCGTCGGCTTCTACCCCTTTGTAGATGCTACGCGGGGTGTTTCCGTAGTAACAAGACAACCCTTAGCGGAGGTCTCGGTGCCCGGAGGCGGTCGTGTTAGCGTAAACAAGGCAATCAGATATGTGGGCTTTATAACTTTCACTTAGTCATAGGAGCTTTAAACTGGGGAAGCTAGCTACGAGCCCCTGGTTAGTGTTCGCCACCGACCGATGTCTAGTCATTAACACTTCGGCCAATGTTATGAAATGCCCATCGTTTATCACGGGGTAATCGGTATCGATCTATAATTTGACACCTTCATCGGATCGCTGACCAGTTTACGCCCATTGTGACAGTTAGTTTTCGGCTTTCTCCACTGAGGCGCTTAACCATTCGAGCTGGAGGCACAATCGCAGTGGTTCTCCCTTTGCACACCTAGCCGAACAAAGCGGGACATAGGAGGCAAGCACAGGAGCCGGGCAACCCAACTATTGACCGAAGACACAATTCGAAACCGATGCATATATAGAAATATCCGAGAATGTTTTTGGGGAAACTCTAAAGGTGTCCAGCGTTGCACTGCGAGACTTATGCTGGAAACACACAAATAGTTTAAAAGTGCCATAGGATTGGAAAACCAAAAAACTACAGTAAAAACTTTATGTCTGAACTAAATCAAGTCATTTGGTGCCAATCCGAAAATTGGTCTTACTTTTGTGCTTCTGTCGTGCATTAATATGACACCTTCGATCTAAGGACTTCAAGCGGGTCAACCTACGGGTGCAACCTCCTATCCCGAAGGCGGAGTACTCCTTGTTAAGCCAGTTTAGCGAACTAAACTCGAGCGGCATTAGAGAGAAAACAGGCTATCCGGCTATTGACCACACACTTGAGTCAAGAAAGGAGGGTAGAAAAAGACTTTCCAATGACTTAGAAGAAGAACACATATTATAAAATGGCTCATATAAATTTAAGAGCCCCTGTCGGTGTCAAAACCGGCGGATCTCGGGTAGGGGGTCCCGAACTGTGCGTCAAGGCCGGATGGTAACAGGAGACAAGGGACACGATGTTTTTTACCCAGGTTCGGGCCCTCTCGATGGAGGTAATACCCTACTCCTGCTTGATTAATATTGATGATATGGGTAGTACAAGAGTAGATTTACCACGAGATCAAGGAGGCTAAACCCTAGAAGCTAGCCTATGGTATGATTGTTGTGTATGGAGTTGATTGCCTACGGACTACAACCCTCCGGTTTATATAGACACCTGATAGGGTTAGGGTTACATGAAGTCGGTTACAATGGTAGGAGATCTTGAATATTCGCATCGCCAAGCTTGCCTTCCACGCCAAGGAAAGTCCCATCCGGACACGGGACGAAGTCTTCAATCTTGTATCTTCATAGTCCAGGAGTCCGGCTGAAGGTATTGTCCGGCTACCCGAACACCCCCTAATCCAGGACTCCCTTAGTAGCCCCTGAACCAGGCTTCAATGATGACGAGTCCGGCGCGCAAATTGTCTTCGGCATTGCAAGGCGGGTTCCTCCTCCAAGTCCTTCATAGAAGATTGTAAACACCAAGAGTAGTGTCTGGCTCTGCAAAATAAGCTTCCACATATTGCCATAGAGAGAATAATATTAATACAAATCAAATCTGCTGACGTATTCCGCAGTGCGTCATCACACTACAGCCAAGTTCTTTACTCGAATCGTTTTTACTTTTCCACCTCAGCATGTTTTGCGAGGCGGTTTCCTTGGCACGTCTTGTCAAAGCAGAGATTGTGTGCCCTTTTTACGGGATTCTCATCAATACGGACGTGGGTAACCCAACCGCACCATTTACCATGGCGCTTGGGAGGCAAACGAGTTTTATTAGGCAGGTGGGGACGCATAACCGCATCCACCCATATAAGGGGATAAGGATCCACCCTTTTTACCTACGCCTTCTTCCTCCTTTGCCTACCCATCTCCTACGCACTCGAGCTCCAGCGCCCGAGCCCGCACTTCCCACCTCGACCTTCTCCAGCGATGTCCGGAGCGGGAGGCAAGTGGAAGGTCTCCTCCGTCATGGTGGGCGACGTCAAAAAGCTTAGGAAGGCCGGATACTTGTCCAAAGACATCGCGCACGGGCTTCCCGAGAAGGGGCAGCTCCTCCCCACCCCAAGGCCCCATGAAGGGGTAGTATTCCTTCCCCACTTCCTCCGCGGACTGGGTTTTCCACTTCACCCATTCGTCCGGGGGCTCATGTTCTACTACGGCCTGGATTTCCACGATCTGGCCCCGAACTTCATCCTCAACATCTCGGCGTTTATCGTCGTGTGCGAGGCTTTCCTCCGCGTCCGCCCCCATTTCAGCCTCTGGCTCAAGACCTTCAACGTCAAGCCCAAGGTGGTGTGCGGCAGCCAGGCGGAGTGCGGAGGCGCCATGGCGGGCAAGATTGCCAACGTCCCGTGGTTCGAGGGCTCCTTTGTAGAGGCCCTAAAGGGGTGGCAAGCCGGGTGGTTTTACATCACCGAGCCACGCGATCCAAAATGGATCGCAGCCCCCGAGTTCCGATCCGGACCCCCCACGCGGCTCATGTCCTAGAAAGAGACGGGCCTATCGTGGGGTGATGAGGAAGAGGTGACCGGACTGAAGACATGCATCCAGTCCCTGGTAAACAAGCCAATCAGGCTTGTAAATGTAGTCCAGGTCATGCTCGTTCGCTGAATCCTCCCGTGTCAACAACGGGACTTTACTCTGTGGGAGTTCGACCCGGCACAGCACCAAACCCTTAACAGGCTCTTCGACACGATGTATGAAGACATCTGGAAGGCACTAATCAAAGGTGCCGAGGCTCCCGCATCCGCTTCCGAGGACCGCGGATACAGCTCGCAGCGTCACGCTAGCAAGGTAAGATATTTTCACCTTTTACAGGATGTTAAGTTTTTTCATAGTTTGACTCTATGCGGGATCTAAACTCCCTTACCTTTGACAGGCTTGGCGGGTGATATCCGGACTGATTAACTGTCCGGCTGCGCTGCCCGAAGACCCAGCCCCAGCTCTACTAGCGAAGCTGCTGGTTCCGGCGCCTTATGTGGTGCCAGAGAAGAAGGCCAAGAAGAAGAAGACCACGGGGACTCGAAAGAGTGCCCGCAACGTGGTGGTGTCGGACTCGTCATCTGACGAGTCCGAGACGCCCTCCTCCCGCGAAAACGAGGAGGAGGAAGAAGAAAACTCTCCCTCCCTAGCGGAGGGAGGAGAGAAGAGGAAGGCCGCCCCAACGGGGGAGGCCGAGGGCTCTAGGAAAAGGAAGACCCCTCCGCCGGACTACGCCCCCAACGCCGAAGAGGGCAATGAGGAGTGGCCAAACAGGGCCAAGCGTCCGCCGAAATCGTAAGTTCGGATATCAGAACAAATCATGATGTTCCTTTGTTGCACAGCTTTCCCTAATGTCGAATATAATTATGCAGTCCGCCCCGGGCCGAATTCAATGAATTGTCGGGCGGCTCCCTGGACTCATCGAACGTGAACTCAGTTCCGCCCGCTGTCTCCCCCCATACTATGGACGACGCCGAAGTGGCGTTGCGACAAACTCCGGGGCAGGAGGAGGTGGTCCTGGAGGAGCCGCAAGGCACCCTCCCGGACTCCAGGAGTGAAGGGGACAAGGCCCCCGAGGGCTCCAAGTCCGGCTTTGAGCCGGACACCGTGCCGGAATCTTCAACAGTTCCGGACCGCGGTGGGAGAACTCCTTCTAAGAGGAGCGAGCCTTCTAAGCCGGTGGCCTCCGTCCAACCGGAGGTGCCGGACAATCTGCTGGAGGTGCTTGACGGCGCCTCCATCAATGAGGGACACCGTACTATTATGAGTACGGTGATCCAAAGGGTTCAGTCCGCCAAGAGCGGACTGACTGAAGCTTGCGCTAGCCTTCTGACAGGCTTCGAGGTAAGTAAAAATATGTCAAAATATTACCGCATAGACAGTAGCCCCTGATGCTCTATTTGGTGTTCGGAAAGAAAAGCCGAATAGAGGATCTATTAAATTTCGCAGGAGTCTAACAATAAAGAGTCAATATGCGTATGCAGGCTTCGCTGCTATCCACCGCCGCACTGACTGCGGAGGTGGGTGTCCTGAAGCAAGACCTCGAGCGGACCGAGCAAGAGCTCGGCCTTACCAAGCGGCGGCTCGAGGAGGAAGAAGGTAAGAAATACCTTACAGAAAAAGTGCCTATAAAAAGGCTTGATTGAAAAAAGAGTAACAGGATTGTACTGCTTATTGTAGGGGCCACGACTGAGGTGGCGACCCTCAAGCAGGCACTATCTGAGGCCGAAAAGAAAACGGCTGCGGAGCGCACCTAGCGAGAGAGACTTGGGGCTCAGGTCGGCGAGGTGCAGCAAGAGCTTCAGGCTCTCATGAAAAAACATGAGAGTTTGGAGCTTGAGTCAAAGGCGCAAGCATCCGAGCTCGCGGCGCCCCTTGAGACTGCCAAGTCTACCAAGGCCGAAGCCCAAAAGGCCCTCCAAGAGTTGGAGGAGATGAGGAAGATAGCAGCGGGTAAGGCATTCTTTATGCAAAGCAGAAATATAAAAGTAAACTACTTGTTACTTACCCGAATCCGGAGTTCTCCAAGGGCATTCACAGATCTTCCCCGCAGCGTATTCGACGCCGCCGCATTCTACCGAGCTGAAGAGGGCAGCTCGACGGAGAAGGTGTTCTGGTCTCAGTATGCTGAGGCCGGACACCCTGTGCCCTTGAGCGACTAGCTGAAACAGCTGGTCGAGCTTCACAAGGCGGCCGAACAGGCCATGAAGGGCTTCATAGTTTGGCTGTGGCCCGGAGAGGCCCTGCCTGGGAGCTACTTCGGGCTGGTTCGGCGGCTGGTCGAGGCCTGTCCAAGGCTCGAGGTCATCAAGCGCTCCGTCTGCATCGAAGGTGCCCGTAGGGCCCTTGCCCGTGCAAAGGTGCACTGGGTAAGCTAGACGGTGAAAAGCTTGTGAGGGACGGGCCGCCGCCGGGGAAGGAGCATCACAAGCCTGAGAACTACTATAAGGATGTTCTTGCGGGTGCCCGCCTTGTGGCGGATGAATGTACCAAGGATGTAATTTTTGAATGAACTCGCTCGTGTTTATCCTGTGCGCTAAGCAATGCTTATTGAATTTAAAATATTATTTTCTGTGCGGCCGTTTATCAAAAATTGAGAGATGGCCAGTCGTCGGCTTCAGCCCCCATGCCACTAGTGCTGGGGTGTTCGGGATAAACCTGAGCGCTCTTTTTCCCATGGTTGGGACCTTCGAGGGAGGCGCTCAGCACAACGAACCAGGAAATCGGACTATAATGCTTGAAAACTCTCACTTAGCCATAGAACTTTATAATTTTAAATTTCAGCGAAGCCCCTAGTTCGGAAGACCGAGTTCGGGGCGCTATCCACGCCTTGGCTGGACAAAGCCAGCTCCTCGCTCGAAGCGGCATAAGTCTTAAGGGACTCAAAAAACCTCTCGAACAGCGACCGGGGTAGGGGGCAAAACTGGCGGATCTCGGGTAGGGGGTCCCGAACTGTGCGTCAAGGCCAGATGGTAACAGGAGACAAGGGACACGATGTTTTTTACCCAGGTTCGGGCCCTCTCGATGGAGGTAATACCCTACTCCTGCTTGATTAATATTGATGATATGGGTAGTACAAGAGTAGATCTACCACGAGATCAAGGAGGCTAAACCCTAGAAGCTAGCCTATGGTATGATTGTTGTGTATGGAGTTGATTGCCTACGGACTACAACCCTCCGGTTTATATAGATACCGAATAGGGTTAGGGTTACATGAAGTCGGTTACAATGGTAGGAGATCTTGAATATCTGCATCGCCAAGCTTGCCTTCCACGCCAAGGAAAGTCCCATCCGGACACGGGACGAAGTCTTCAATCTTGTATCTTCATAGTCTAGGAGTCCGGCTGAAGGTATAGTCCGGCTACCCGAACACCCCCTAATCCAGGACTCCCTCAGCCCCAGTTAACACGGGCAAAGAAAAGTGGTTTTGAACAAACCTCGTTTTTGACAAACATATTTTAGCATAATATAATGTTTGGTCGACCGAACAAGAATAAAAAAACTGAGCATGGTAGTGACTTAGCTGGTTAATGTGCTCGGTGTCGATGCGTGGCCCGAGCTTACGGCGGGACGAGGTCCCAGCCCCCAAGCCGATCCCGAGGTGGCGGAGCGAAGAGCTCGGTGATACTCTCCAACGTACCTATAATTTTTCATTGTTCCATGCTATTATAATATCTGTTTTGGATGTTTAATGGGCTTTAATACGCACTTTTATATTATTTTTGGAACTTACCTATTAATCGGAGGCCCAGTGCCAGTTTCTGTTTTTTTTTGCCTATTTTAGTGTTTCGCAGAAAACGAATATCAAACGGAATCGGAACGGAACGAAACCTTTGCGAGGATCTTTCTTGGAACAAACGCAAACAAGGAGACTTGGAGTTGAAGTCTGGAACTCCATGAAGCTTCCACGAGGCAGGAGGGCACGCCTAGGGGGGTAGGCGCGCCCCCCACCCTCATGGGCCCCACGGAGCTCCACTGACATACTTCTTTCGCCTATATATACTCTTATACCCTAAAAACATCAGGGGAGCCACGAAACCAGTTTTCCACCGCCGCAACCTTCTGTACCCGTGAGATCCCATCTTGGGGCCTTTTTCGGTGATCTGCCGGAGGGGGATTCGATCACGGAGGGCTTCTACATCAACACCATAGCCTCTCCGATGATGTGTGAGTAGTTTACCACAGACCTTCGGGTCCATAGTTATTAGCTAGATGGCTTCTTCTCTCTCTTTGGTTCTCAATACAAAGTTCTCCTCGATGTTCTTGGAGATCTATTCGATGTAATACTTTTTGTGGTGTGTTTGCCGAAATCCGATGAATTGTGGGTTTATGATCAAGATTATCTATGAACAATATTTGATTCTTCTCTGAATTCTTATATGCATGATTTGATATCTTTGCAAGTCTCTTCGAATTATCGGTTTAGTTTGTCCTACTAGATTGATCTTTCTTGCAATGGGAGAAGTACTTAGCTTTGGGTTCAATCTTGCGGTGCTCGATCCTAGTGACAGAAAGGGAACCGACATGTATTGTATTGTTACCATCAAGGATAAAAATATGAGGTTTATATCATATTGCTTGAGTTTATCCCTCTACATCATGTCATCTTGCCTAATGCGTTACTCTGTTCTTATGAACTTAATGCTCTAGATGCATGCTGGATAGCGGTCGATGTGTGGAGTAATAGTAGTAGATGCAGAATCATTTTGGTCTACTTGACACGGACATGATGCCTATGTTCATGATCATGCCTAGATATTCTCATCACTATGCGCTTTTCTATCAATTGCTCGGCAGTAATTTGTGCACCCACCATAATATATGCTATCTTGAGAGAAGCCACGAGTGAAACCTATGGCCCCGGGTCTACTTTACATAATATAAGTTTCCGATCTATAATTCTAGTTTACTATTTGTTTTGCAATCTTTACTTTCCAGTCTACACAACAAAAATACCAAAAAAATTTATTTTATTATCTTTATAAGATCTCACTTTTTCCAGTGGCCGTTGCTACCTCTTGAGCATGCGTTGGTTTTCCTTTGAAGAGGAAAGGGTGATGCAGCAAAGTAGCATAAGTATTTCCCTCAGTTTTTGAGAACCAAGGTATCAATCCAGTAGGAGACTACACACAAGTCCCTCGTACCTGCAAAAACAAATAAGAACCTTGCAACCAACGCGATAAAGGGGTTGTCAATCCCTTCACGGCCAGTTGCAAAAGTGAGATCTAATAAAGATAATAAGAGAAACATTTTTGGTATTTTTGTTGTATAGATTGGAAAATAAATATTGCAAAATAAAAGGCGACAGAAATAGCAAGTAGATAGGAAAATAATATGATGGAAGATAGACCCGGGGGCCATAGGTTTCACTAGAGGCTACTCTCAAGATAGCAAATTCTACGGTGGGTGAACAAACTATTGTCGAGCAATTGATAGAGAAGTGCATAGTTATGAGAATATCTAGGCATGATCATGTATATATGGCATCACGTCCGCGACAAGTAGACCGAAACGATTCTGCATCTACTACTATTACTCCACACATCGACCGCTATCCAGCATGCATCTAGAGTATTAAGTTCATAAGAGAAGGGCGCTCAGTCTTCAGTTTCTGGGTTCCCCTTGTGGTGCCAAAGGGAATGCGATAGTCGGCTGCTTGTTGGGACATATCCTTTTAATGTGCCCAAGTTCACCACACCCGTGAAAAGTGACGGAAAAAGGGTTGTTATCCAGTCTTGGGTTATGTCGTCGAAGGCCTGACGACGATCTTCTACGAGGTGGATATGGAAATTCATTCCTGTGCCTCCTGCGTGGGGTTTGGTTGCGGGTTTTCCGAAGTTCCTCGATTTGTTGCTCCTGATTGGCAAGGTGGGCTTGTAAGGCAGTGATTTGCGGTCCTTACTCAGCCACCTTCTTCTTCTCGAGGCAGTGGAGGTGCAGAAGTGAAGGGAGGTCTTGGCGAGCCTTAAGGAATGCTTTGGTAAGGTGACGTAGAAGGTAGTCTCCTGCGCTAATGAAGCGGATCTGGTACTTGAGGGTTGGATCCTCATCTTCTGGGGAAATCATCACTTGAGCTGGGGCTCCAAATCTGTTCTTTCCAGGTAGGTAGCGGGTGGCGTGTTCTTCTTTCATTTCTGGAAGGAGGCCTCGAATACGGAGGAGCGCTTCATATGCCACTTGCTGAATGGCCTGGTCTTTTGTTGGCATGGGTGGTCCAATGAAGAACCACCCCTGGGGTGAGGTCTTGGCAGGCAAAAAAACCTTGGCGTAGAACTCCTTCTCGAGCACATCATTTTCCAGTTCATGCAGGGTGTATATGGGCAGCAAGGGATAGTGGCATTGTTGGAGGCAGTCTTTTAGGAGTGATGGAAATCCTGTCATAAGGAGTCTCAAGGGGGCGACAGCCATCTACAAAAGTTGAATAGGGGAGGTCAAGATGGAAAATATCCCTCGGGTTTGGTAAGCTTAGAAAAGAAGAGGAGTATAGAGGGTTTTGCAAAACGGGTTTTATCCTAACTAACGCCCATGCTAACTAAGGCTTCCTACAGTCAGGATGGCTCTGGTACCAGCTCTGTGGGGACCCCGACTCATAAGTCGAGATCACCGAATGCATGTGTACAGTGATCCCAGAGATCAATGCTCATTGAACACACAGAAGCTGAATAACAAGAGTCTTACATCCATACATACCGTCTTACACAAGTTATGACCATTATGGTCAAGTCTTACATTGATAAAGCCTTAAGGGCTGAACATCAAATGAAACACAAGCAGCGGAAATCTTCGTCGATAAGTAGAACCCATGCCATCTGCCTTAACCCTACAGGCATTCTGACTGGGAAACGTCCTAGTTCACATGTTCGTCTCCAAAGAACTCTTCTTCGAACTCCTGTTCTCCCATGCCTGGCCAATTAAATAACTAGTGGCAAGCCAATGAGTACTTTGAATGTACTCGCAAGCAACCCATGTTTTGGTTCAAGGTACAAAAATGCATGATATAGGTAATTTTTTGCAGAAAGCTAGTTTTAAGTGCAATGACATGTTCAACAACTTGTAAGACATGCATCAGGAGAATTCAATTAACCATGAGGATAGGTTACAGATATCAACATAAATAGAACGGGCATCAACCCAACTCAATCATGTCAAGTCCTTTGACTTGACCCAAGTAGTTCTTCCCACATATCCAAACACACACACTAGTTTGTAAACATGTGGACGTAGCCCAAGAGTGGTTACCCAACTGTCCTTGACCGTGGACACGGCTATTCGAATAGTTTTACACTCTGCAGAGGTTGCACACTTTACCCACAAGATCCGGGGAACTTCCGTGTCATCCACGACCCGCGGTACCTCAAGTACCCGGGGTAAGCACCCGATCACTATCTTTCCCTAGACGACACTAACAAGGAGTCCACTCGTTGTTCCGTATCCTCACGATGTACATCATACGAGACTCACTCGAGATCGTAACATCCGAGAGGGGACACAACGGTGTATCCGGTGCCCTGTGAAAACAGTCATGGCCGCCGTACCTGGCACGACCCCGTCCCGAGAGAGAGCACCAACTCTCCCCCGTCACTAATAATGCGGGCTCCAATCTAGTATCGGCCTAGGTAATCAATAATGCCCTTTCCCATATAAGGGTAGAGTGGTTGCGCATGTAAGGTTGGAATAACGGTCGCAACTTAAACCAATCCGTTTTTGAAAACAACACACACACTTGCCTCGGTACACCACTTCGTCATCAAGTGTCTACCCATCTCATTATCTGCCTCGGGCATAAGTGGCACCCGACGGGGCTTTCGAAAAGTCCTTTTGAAAATACTTTGTCTCCATCACCATGCATATACCCGTCCCTTTTGCGTAGCACTACTTAGCCTCCTATCTACTCCCACCGGCATAACCCTCATAAGAAGGTAGGGTCATGCACAATGCAAGTATCAACAAGGAGGAAATGAAGGCAACCCACCAAGGTGGCTACCATCTCATCATGATTCTGATGCAACAATAATAAAGTGCTATATGAAATGCATAAAAAGGGTTTCATAGACATGGTCAAAGGGCTGCTTGCCTGGCTCAACAAAGTGTTCTGGGTCTTCAAAGTCTTCTGGTCCAACTCCTTCGTTAGCAACGCAATCTATCGTCGCAAAATAATAACGAGAAAATAAGGCAATAATAAAACAGAAAAACCAAAGTGCTCAGAAAAATGTCAACTCATTTTTGTTAAATACTAGGTTGAAAACTAAGAAGGGGAAAATTCCTAGTTTTGGATTTGGAGTAGCAGAATAGGAGAAATGGGTTTTCAAAGGTTTATTTAAATGCTTGAAATCACATTTAAATATTTATAGTGAAGAAAAGGTTGTTCGATTTGAATGAAAGTTGCACCATTAAATAGGTTGCAATATTTTAGGAATTTAGGAATTTGAATTAATTTATTTGGACATATATTTTATCCTGTGGAATATTTGGAAAAGTGACAGAAAAAAAGGAAAAGGGGCTCTATGCCTGCTGGGCCAGAACATCCGCAGGGCAGCAGGCCCAGCCAGAGAGGCGGCCCAGCGCACTGGTGCACGCGCGCGCCAGGTTTGAACCTGACGGGCGGGGCCCAGGCGTCAGGACATGAGGCTGACGGACGGGCCCCATGGCCGTCGTCGTCAACCCTGGGTCAGAGAGGGCGGCGAGCTCACCGACGACGATGCAGGGCACGGCGAGCTTGGACAAGGGCAGGGACGGACTCAGCGTGGCGTCGCCGTTCGGGTGGAGGTGGAACCGGTCGCCGGGGTGGCCTGGTTCGCCGGCGACGAGGTCACGCGGCGGAGGGGCTTCGAGCGTCGACGGTTCTGGCCGTTTCCGGCAGCTACAGAGAGGGGAAACAAGGGGGAAGGGATCAGAGGGCTGCAGGGGTTCCAGATCGAGGTAGAGGAGGAGCGGGGGAGGCCCATACCTCGCGAACTCCAGCGAGCCGAAGCGACGGAGCTCTAGCTCGATCTCGAGCTCGGGCGGATATGGAGAGGAACTGGGGGCACAGGGGGATGTTCTGGTGGTGTAGAGAGCGAGTGGTGAGGAGAGGAGGGCTCGGGGAGGCCTTTAAGTAGGCGAGCGGCGAGGTGCCGTGGACCCATGCACCGGAGAGCTCACGCTCGTCGCTGCAGGGCTCGGGGGAAGAGGGCGTGGTGTCTGGGGTGTTCCTGGACGTCGACTACGTCGGGAGGGACAGAGAGAGGGAGTGGGGAGAGGTCAGAGGTGCACGCGTGTGAGCCGCGCCATTGGCGCGCTCGGGCGGCCGGTGTTTGCTAGCGCGGAGGCGCAGGGAGGAGGAGAGAGGAGAGGTCAGAGGTGCGCGCGTGTGAGCCGCGCCATTGGCGCGCTCGGGCGGCCGGTGTTTGCTAGCACGGAGGCGCGGGAAGGAGGAGAGAGGAGGAGGCCGACCGCGTAGCGTGCTGCGGACGCCGAGGCGCATCGGCAGGCGTGCGGGGGAGGCCCGAGGTGGTCGGAGGCGTCGGGCAGAGGGCGGCTACAGTACGGGAGCGCACTGTAGCGCGCTCCAGAGCGCCCAAATGGCCGGCATGGCATTTTCTATGCCTTGTGGGCGCGGCCAACCGTGTCCAGTAGCTCAAGGGTGGAGTAAAGAAGTAGGGAGAGGCATTGGATGCTCTGGATGGCCAGTAGGAGAGGAGAGAGGTAGAAGAAGAGGGAGAAATGGGCTGACCAGAGAGAGAAAGAGGTGGTTTCACCCATCCAATAATGGAGCTGTGGATTTTCCATTGTTACTGGAGGTGAAAGGGGACTAGGAGGAGCTGTGGTAAAAAGTTGAGCTCAAGGAGAATAGTTTTAGTGGTCAAAATGGTGATTTTTGAAAAGTGGCAGAAGGTGTTTGATAAGGGTTTTGGCAAGCAAATGATTTCCAATTGCCATGAGACTCCACAGGGTGAAATGACACATATAATTAGGGCCTCTCACCAATTTGGAGCTTATTTGGGCAAAGTTGCCAATGCAACTTTTGTAAACCCTAGAAATGAGCATAAATAGACTTATGTAGATCTAGTTGAGCATAACACTTCTCCTTGCTGCACTACTTGGTGTAGTGGCCTCATTTGGTCATGTGAACATCCTCACAAAAGTTGGGGTTAAGGGGAGAAAGTTGGTAGTACAAACTTGCTCAAATTAGGTTCTGAACAGAAAGGGTTATGGGGCATTTTGGTGGACCAAAATGACCTTGATTGAAGTGAGGCTTCTTATGCATTTGTGACTTGCTGGATTTTTCTTGGATTTTTATGGAAATATTTCCTGTAGAAATATTTCAAATCCTTGAAATGGGGAGAAATGGTTTTGGGAGGTTTTGTCCAATATTTTGAACATGACCATGTGTTGAAACTCTTATATATGGGAAATATATTCCCACTGAGTTTCCCTGATTTTTGTCAAATATTTTTAAAATAATAAAATAATTTTTCCCTATTAAAGACCATTTCTGGCCTTTAGAAAAAGCTTTTAAATAAAATAGGAAAATAACTTTTAAAATTATATTTTTGGGGTTTATGGGAATCCTATATATAATAGGTTTCAAATATACCTTTTGAAATATTTTTCATACCCCAAATCAGGTACTTGCAGTGCAAACCTCAATCCAGGGGTTTTTGGAAAACTAATTTTTGAAAATACTATTTGGCCGAATTATTTTTGTAAGAAAATACTATATTGTACTATACACATGGCATGATCATTGGGAAGAAGTTTGGGGCAAGGAGATGAAGTACAGAAGGTGGAGTACTTGACTTTAAAGAGCACTTAAAAAATCACAGAGAGAAAACCAACTCCAAAATGAAAGCAAAATAATGCAAAAGTTTTTGTCAAACCACACTTTATCAAGATTTATTAGCTTAAGTGTTATGGCATGAAAATCAGGGTGTGACAATTCCCCCTCCGGCGGAGCGCCGGAGAAGGCCCCAAGATGGGATCTCATGGGTACAGAAGGTTGCTGCGGTGTAAATAGGGTTTCGTGGTGCTCTCGGATGTTTTCGATGTATATGAGTATAAATAGGTGAAAGAAGTAGGTCGGTGGAGCCACGAGGGGCCCACGAGGGTGGGGGGCACGCCTACCCCCCTGGGCGCGCCCTCCTACCTCGTGGCCGCCTCATTGCTTCCTTGACGTCCACTCCAAGTCTCCTGGATTGCGTTTGTTCCAAAAATAACTCTCCCGAAGGTTTCATTTCGTTTCGATTCCGTTTGGTATTCATTTTTTGCGAAACACTGAAATAGGCAAAAAACAGCAATTTGCACTGGGCCTTTGGTTAGTAGGTTAGTCCCAAAAATGATATAAAAGTGCATAACAAAGCCCATTAAACATCCAAAATAGATAATATAATAGCATGGAACAAATAAATTTATAGATACGTTGGAGACGTATCAAGCATCCCCAAGCTTAACTCCTGCTCGTCCTCGAGTAGGTAAATGATAAAAACAGAATTTTTGATGTGGAATGCTACCTAGCATAATTCTCAATGTAATTTTCTTTATTGTGGCATGAATGTTCAGATCCGAAAGATTCAAGACAAAAGTTTAATATTGACATAAAAATAATAATACTTCAAGCATACTAACAAAGCAATCATGTCTTCTCAAAATAACATGGCCAAAGAAAGTTATCCGTACAAAAACATATAGTGTGGCTATGCTCTATCTTCATCACACAAAGTATTTAATCATGCACAACCCCGATGACAAGCCAAGCAATTGTTTCATACTTTTGATGTTCTCAAACTTTTTCAATCTTCACGCAATATATGAGCGTGAGCCATGGACATAGCACTATATATGGAATAGAATGGTGGTTGTGGAGAAGACAAAAAAGGAGAAGATAGTCTCACATCAACTAGGCGTATCAATGGGCTATGGAGATGCCCATCAATAGATATCAATGTGAGTGAGTAGGGATTGCCATGCAACGGATGCACTAGAGCTATAAGTGTATGAAATCTCAACAAAATAAACTAATTGGGTGTGCATCCAACTCGCTTGCTCACGAAGACCTAGGGCACTTTGAGGAAGCCTATCATTGGAATACAAGCCAAGTTCTATAATGTAAAATTCCCACTAGAATATGAAAGTGACAACATAGGTGTCGTGGTTTTGTCACGGCAGATGTCTTAGTGAAAGAACTTAGTCGTGGAGCCATCGTGACGGGTTAGCTTAAAGGGGTTAAAGCGGACACGGGACGCAAGGAATTATACTGGTTCGACCCCTTGCGATGAAGGTAAAAGCCTACTCCAGTTGTGATGGAATTGGTAGGGTTTCGATGACCAGGGAGCGAATCCGCTTTGCCTGGCTCTCGAGTTATTGTTTGCTGTCCCTCAACCGCCGTCCGGTCATCCCTTTATATACACAGGTTGACGCCCGACGGTTTACATAATCCCGAGGCCGGCTCATAAACGTGTCCGGCTCGGTTTCTACCTTTCCTTTCCTTACAACATAAGTTACATATCATATGGCGGTTTATGTCTACGGGCTCTAATCCGCCTTTGGGCCCTGGGCCTTCATGTTAGATCTCCTCTATAAATCGCCATACTTCACGTCTTCATGGGCTTCGAGTATGACTAACTCATTGTGGGCATAACCCGGCCCCTCATGGCCGGTTTATACTTAGTAGTAATATCCCCAACAATAGGAGACTCTCTATCATGAAGATCATAGTGCTACTTTGAAGCACAAGTGTGGTAAAAGGATAGTAACATTGTCTCTTCTCTCTTTTTTTCTCATTTCTCTTTTTTCCTTCTTTTTATTTGGGCCTTTTTCCCCTTTTATGGCCTCTTTTTTATTTTATCTTTTTTTCTTTTCGTCCGGAGTCTCATCCCGACTTGTGGGGGAATCATAGTCTCCATCATCCTTTCCTCACTTGGGATAATGCTCTAATAATGATGATCATCACACTTTTATTAACTTACAACTCAAAAATTACAACTTGATACTAGAACAAAATATGACTCTATGTGAATGCCTCCGGCGGTGTGCCGGGATGTGCATTGAATCAAGAGTGACATGCGTGAAAGAATTATAAAGGTGGCTGTGCCACAAATATGATGTCAACTACATGATCATGCAAAGCAATATGACAATGATGTCACGTGTCATAACAAACGGAACGATGGTAAGTTGCATGGCAATATATCTCGGAATATCTATGGAAATGTCATAATAGGTAGGTACGGTGGCTGTTTTGAGGAAGGTATATGGTGGGTGTATGATACCGGCGAATGGTGCGCGGTATTAGAGAGGCTAGCAATGGTGGAAGGGTGAGAGTGCGTATAATCCATGGACTCAACATTAGTCATAAAGAACTCACATACTTATTGCAAAAATCTATTAGTTATCAAAATGAAGTACTACGCGCATGCTCCTAGGGGATAGATTGGTAGGAAAAGACCATCGCTCGTCCCCGACCGCCACTCATAAGGAAGACAATCAATAAATAAAGCATGCTCCGACTTCATCACATAACAGTTCACCATACGTGCATGCTACGGGATCACAAACTTTAGAAAAAGTATTTCTAAAATTCACAACTACTCAACTAGCATGACTCTAATATCACCATCTTTATATCTCAAAACAATCATAAAGAATCAAACTTCTCATAGCATTCGATGCACTTTATATGATAGTTTTTATTATACCCAACTTGGATGTTCATCACATTAGGACTAATTTTATAGCCAAAGCAAATTACCATGCTGTTCTATAAGACTCCCAAAATAATATAAGTGAAGCATGAGAGATCAATAATTTCTATAAAATAAAACCACCACCGTGCTCTTAAAAGGATATAAGTGAAGCACTAGAGCAAAATTATCTAGCTCAAAAGATATAATTGAAGCACATAGAGTATTCTAATAAATTCCAATTCATGTATGTCTCTCCAAAAGGTGTGTACAGCAAGGATGATTGTGGTAAACTAATAAGCAAAGACTCAAATCATACAAGACGCTCCAAGCAAAACACATATCATGTGGTGAATAAAAATATAGCCTCAAGTAAAGTTACCGATGGACGAAGACGAAAGAGGGGATGCCTTCAGGGGCATCCCCAAGCTTAGGCTTTTGGTTGTCCATGAATTTTACCTTGGGGTGCCATGGGCATCCCCAAGCTTAGGCTCTTGCCACTCCTTATTCCAAAATCCATCAAATCTTTACCCAAAACTTGAAAACTTCACAACACAAAACTCAACAAAAAATCTCATGAGCTCTGTTAGTATAAGAAAACAAACCACCACTTCAAGCTACTGTAATGAACTCATTCTTTATTTATATTGGTGTTAAACCTACTGTATTCCAACTTCTCTATGGTTCATATCCCCCGAGACTAACCATAGATTCATCAAAATAAGCAAACAACACACGAAAAATAGAATCTGTCAAAAACAGATCAGTCTGTAGTAATCTGTAGGTTTCGAATACTTCTGTAACCCCAAAAATTATGAAATAAATTGTTATACGTGATTAATTTGTCTATTAATCATCTGCAAAAAGAATCAACCTAATCGCACTCTCCAGTAAAAAATGGCAGCTAATCTCGTGAGCGCTAAAGTTTCTGTTTTTTACAGAATGATCGCAAAGACTTCCCCCAAGTCTTCCCAAAGGTTCTACTTGGCACAAACACTAATTAAAAACATAAAACCACATCTAAACAGAATCTAGATGAATTATTTATTACTAAACAGGAACAAAAAGCAAGGAACAAAAATAAAATTGGGTTGCCTCCCAACAAGCGCTATCGTTTAACTCCCCTAGATAGGCATAAAAACAAGAATTGATCTATGTATTGTCGTCTTTGGTATGAAATCCATAAGTGGCTCTCATAATAGATTCATAAGGTAATTTAATTTTATTTCTAGGGAAGTGTTCGATGCCCTTCCTTAATGGATATTGAAATCTAATATTTTCTTCTTCCATATCAATAATTGCACCAATCGTTCTAAGGAAAGGTCTACCAAGAATAATAGGACAGGTAGGATTGCAATCTATATCAAGAACTATGAAATCTACGGGAACATAATTCCTATTTGCAAAAATAAGAACATCATTAATCCTTCCCATAGGTTTCTTAATGGTGGAATCCGCAAGATGCATGTTTAAAGAACAATCATCAAATTCACTGAAACCTAACACATTACACAAAGATTTTGGAATCGTGGAAACACTAGCACCCAAATCACATAAAGCATAGCATTCATGATCTCTAATTTTAATTTTAATAGTAGGTTCCCACTCATCATAAAGTTTTCTAGGGATAGAAACTTCTAATTCAAGCTTTTCTTCATATGCTTGCATTAAGGCATCAACAATATGTTTGGTAAAAGCTTTATTTTGATCATAAGCATGAGGAGAATTTAGCATGGATTGCAACGAGGAAATAAAATATATCAAAGAGAAATTATCATAATTAAATAACTTGAAATCCAAAATAATGGGTTCATTGCTATGTAAAGTTTTGACCTCTTCAATCCCACTTTTACTAATTTTTGCATCAAAATCTAAAAACTCCAAATCATTGGGACACCTTTTAACTAAAGTTGACTCATCTCTAGTCCCATCATTATCAATATTCATATTGCAAAACAAAGATTTAATAGGTGACACATCGATCACTTTTAGATCTTCATCCTTATTATCGTGAAAACTAGAAGAACATGCTTTTATAAAGCAATCTTTTTTAGCACGCATCCTAGCGGTTCTTTCTTTGCACTCATCAATTGAAATTCTCATAGATTTGAGAGACTCATTGATATCATGCCTAGGTGTAATAGATCTAAGTCTCAAAGAATCAACATCAAGAGAAATTCTATCCACGTTCCTAGCCAACTCATCAATCTTAGGCAATTTTTCTTCAAGCAAAGCATTGAAATTATTTTGCGAAATCATAAATTCTTTAACACTAGTCTCAAAATCAGAGGGCATCTTATTAAAATTTCCATAAGAGTTATTGTACGAATTACCATAATTATTAGAGGAATTACTAAGAAACGGCCTAGGATTAAAGTCTTCTCTATACGCGTTGTTACCAAAATTGTTCCTACCAACAAAATACACATCCATAGATTCATTATTATTCTCAATCAAAGTAGACAAAGGCATATCATTAGGATCAGCAGAAACACTCTTATTAGCAAAAAAAATCATAAGTTCATCCATCTTTCCACTTAAAACATTAATCTCTTCTATTGCATGAACCTTTTTACTAGTAGATCTTTCAGTGTGCCATTGAGAATAATTAACCATAATATTTTCTAGGAGTTTAGTAGCTTCTCCAAAATTGATTTCCATAAAAGTGCCTCCCGCGGCCGAATCTAAAAGATTTCTTGAAGCAAAATTCAATCCAGCATAAAAAAAATTGTATGATCATCCATAAATTTAATCCATGAGTAGGGCAATTACGTATCATTAATTTCATCCTCTCCCAAGCTTGTGCAACATGCTCATGATCAAGTTGCTTAAAATTCATAATATTGTTTCTAAGAGAGTTGATCTTAGTGGGAGGAAAATACTTAGAGATAAAAGCATCTTTGCACTTATTCCATGAATCAATACTATTTTTAGGCAAAGACGAAAACCAAGTTTTAGCATGATCTCTAAGCGAAAACGGAAATAGCTTCAATTTAACAATATCATTATCCACATGTTTCTTCTTTTGCATCTCACACAAATCAACAAAGTTGTTTAGATGTGTAGCGGTATCTTCACTAGGAAGGACAGAGAATTGATCCTTCATGACAAGATTCGGCAAAGCGGCATTAATTTCACAAGATTCAGCATCGTTAATAGGAGCAATCAGAGTGCTAAGAAAATCATTGTAGTTGGTATTGAAAAAATCACACAATTTAGTATTGTCTTGAGCCATCGTGACAAACAATCCAACACACAAGCATACAAGAAGCAAGAAAAAGGGCGAACGAAAAAGAGGGCGAATAAAACGACAAAGGTGAAGTGGGGGAGAGGAAAATGAGAGGCAAATAGAAAATAATGTAATGCGAGGGATAAGAGTTTGTGATGGGTACTTGGTATGTCTTGACTTGTGCGTAGATCTCCCCAGCAACAGCGCCCGAAATCCTTCTTGCTACCTCTTCAGCATGCGTTGGTTTTCCCTTGAAGAGGAAAGGATGATGCAGCAAAGTAGCATAAGAATTTCCATCGGTTTTTGAGAACCAAGGTATCGATCCAGTAGGAGATTACACGCAAGTCCCTCGTACCTGCACAAACAAATAAGAACCTTGCAACCAACGCGATAAAGGGGTTGTCAATCCCTTCACGGACACTTGCAAAAGTGAGATCTGATAAAGATAATAAGATAATTTTTTTTGGTATTTTTGTTGTATAGATTGGAAAATAAAGATTGCAAAATAAAAGGCGGCAGAAATAGCAAGTAGATAGGAAAATAATATGATGGAAGATAGACCAGGGGGCCATAGGTTTCACTAGTGGCTTCTCTCAAGATAGAAAATTCTATGGTGGGTGAACAAATTACTGTCGAGCAATTGATAGAAAAGCGCATAGTTATGAGAATATCTAGGCATGATCATGTATATAGGCATCACGTCCGCGACAAGTAGACCAAAACGATTCTTCATCTACTACTATTACTCCACACATCGACCGCTATCCAGCATTCATCTAGAGTATTAAGTTCATAAGATCAGAGTAACACATTAGGCAAGATGACATGATGTAGAGGGATAAACTCAAGCAATATGATATAAACCCCATCTTTTTATCCTCGATGGCAACAATACAATACATGCCTTGCTTCCCCTACTGTCACTGGGAAAGGACACTGCAAGATTGAACCCAAAGCTAAGCACTTCTCCCATTGCAAGAAAGATCAATCTAGTAGGCCAAACCAAACTGATAATTCAAAGAGACTTGCAAAGATACTAAATCATGCATAAAAGAATTTAGAGAAAAATCAAATATTGTTCATAGATAATCTTGATCATAAACCCACAATTCGTCGGATCTCGACAAACACACCGTAAAAAGAATTACATCGAATAGATCTCCAAGATAATTGAGGAGAAGTTTGTGTTGAGATCCAAAGAGAGAGAAGAAGCCATCTAGCTAATAACTATGGACCCGAAGGTCTGTGGTAAACTACTTCTGAGAGGCTATGGTGTTGATGTAGAAGCCCTCCGTGATCGATTCCCCCTTCGGCGGAGCACCAGAAAAGGCCCCAAGATGGGATTTCATAGGTACAGACGGTTGCGGTGGTGGAAATAGGGTTTCGTGGTGCTCTCGGATGTTTTTGGGGTATATGAGTATATATAGGAGAAAGAAGTAGCTCGGTGAAGCCACGAGGGTGGGGGCGCGCCTACCCCCTGGGCGCGCCCTCCTACCTCGTGGCTGCCTCGTTGCTTCCTTGACGTCCACTCCAAGTCTCCTGAATTGTGTTTGTTCCAAAAGTAACTCTTCCGGAGGTTTCATTCCGTTTAGATTCCGTTTGGTATTCCTTTTTTGCGAAACACTGAAATAGGCAAAAAAAATAGCAATTTGCACTGGGCCTTTGGTTAGTAGGTTAGTCCCAAAAATAATATAGAAGTGCATAACAAAGTCCATTAAACATCCAAAACAGATAATATAATAGCATGGAACAATAAAAAATTATAGATACGTTGGAGACGTATCAGCCGTGAAGGGATTGACAACCCCTTTATCGCGTTGGTTGCAAGGTTCTTGATTGTTTGTGCAGGTACTAGGCGATTTGCGTGTAGTCTCCTACTAGATTGATACCTTGGTTTTCAAAAACTGAGGGAAATACTTATGCTACTTTGTTGCATCTCCCTTTCCTCTTTAAGGGAAAACCAACGCATGCTCAAGAGGTAGCAAGAAGGATTTCTGGCGCCGTTGCCGGGGAGATCTACACTCAAGTCAATACATATCAAGTACCCATCATAAACTTGTGACGCCCGGATAATTAGATTACAGTAATTCCCTGCTAATGATGCCACATCACTTCAATTACTGTTGCTAGTCTCACGCTAGTTCGAAACTTTTCAAATTCAAATTCAAAATTAATGGCAAACAATCAAAGTTTTCAAACATTAAAACAAAAACATTTGTTTTGTGCCAAATATTACATAGGTAATTATAGTGAAGAACATACATGTTTAGCAAATGCTAAGATTCTCTAAAATGAATAGAACGTAGCTAGAACAATTATTTAGATGCTTTCAAAATAATAAACAATTACAAACTAATTTATTTTAGGTACCAAATTAATCATGGCTGTGGCATATTTATTAATGCTATTTTAGATACAACTTTGTATTTTGTAAAAAAAAACTAAAATTTACTAAAACAGAAAATAACCCCCGGGCCAACCGACCCAACAGGCCGGCCCAGTTGGCCACTCCCTCAGCCGGCCGGCCCACCCGCTCCCTCGGCCTATATCGCCCCCTAACCCCAAACCCTACCTACCCCCACGACCCATCCCACATCCTCCCTCGTTACCCACTCTCTCTCTCGTTTCCCTCCCCCTCTCTCGCTGGTTTGGATCAGGGAGGAGCCCGATCTCGCGCCCGACACTGCGCCCCACCCCCCAAACATCGTCGCTGGATTGCGCCCCTGTCCCCTCTCCCTCGACAGCACGCCGCGCCGCGTCGACCGCGCCCTCGACACCCGACGCGCCCCCCTGATCCAGATCGGATCGGGCTCGACGCTGCCGCCTCGCCCTCATCCGTCGCCGCTCGGAGCTCGCCTCACCGGAGCGCTCCACCGCCGGCTTGCGCCTCCTCGACGCCGTCGTCCCCGTCAACCTCCCCCCCGCTGCCATTTCCCTACCACTCGCCGTGAGCAAGCCCCTCCCTCTCCTCTCTCCCTCCCGCGTCGACCGTGCCACCGCGCCCCGCGCGCCCCGCTCCGCTCAACTGCGGCGGCCCGCGCTCACCATGGCCTCGCCCCGCTTCGGCCCCTCCTGCTTCTCGCACGCCTCGCCTCCATCGCTGCGCGCCACCGCTCCCCGCTACCTGTAACACCCTCGATGCGACTATATCTCCCACGTGTCGAGGCACGACTTAGAGGCATAATCGCATTGAAGGCATATGTCGCATGTTAGGCAATCTTCACAACATCCCATGTAATATATATGTAATAAAAGGGGAGATAACATAGTTGGCTTACACTCGCCACGTCAATCAAGGTACATAAATAACATTACATCATCCAACCACTCATGGCCCGACTACGGCGCCAAAATAAAAGATAACCCAACATGCGACACGGTCCCGATCACCCCCAACTGGGCATCACTACTGATCATCAGGAAAGGAAACATAGTATCGTTGAGAGTCCTCGTCGAACTCCCACTTGAGCTCGAGCGCGTCACCTGGAGCGGAATCATCAGGCCCTGCATCTGGTGTAATAGTAATCTGTGAGACACAGGGACTCAGCAATCTCGCACCCTCGCGATCAAGACTATTTAAGCTTATAGGTAAGGCAAGGTAAATATGTGGAGCTGCAGCAAGCGACTAGCAAATATGGTGGCTATCCTGTTCGCAAAAGAGAGCGAGAAGAGGAGGCAAAACGCGAGCGAGAAACTAGAGAGCAACCTGCGCAAACATTACTCCAACACCGTGTCCACTTCCCGGACTCCGCCGAGAAGAGGCCATCACGGTAACACACTCAGTTGATTCATTTTAATTAAATTAAGGTTCAAGTTATCTACAACCGGACATTAACAAATTCCCATCTGCCCATAACCGCGGGCATGGCTTTCAAAAGTTCAAATCCCTGCAGGCGAGTCCCAACTTAGCCCATGACAAGCTCTCACGGTCAACGAAGGAATAGACTTCCTCCCGAGACGTTCCGATCAGACTCGGTACCTCGGTTCTTCAAGACACTTCGACAGGTTAAAACGAGACCAACAACACCGCCCGAATGTGCCGACAAATCCCGATAGGAGCTGCACATATCTCTTTCTCATGGCACACTCAGATGAGTGCTCCATACAACTAAAACCAAACCTCGAGTTTCCCCGAGGGGGCGCTGCACAGGACTCTAGTTTGGACCAACACTCAGAGGAGCACTGGCCCGAGGGGGTTAAAATACGATGACCCTCGGGCTCCGAAAACCCAAGGGAAAAAGAGGCTAGGTGGCAAATGGTAAAACCAAGGTTGGGCATTGCTGGAAAAGCTTTAATCAAGGCGAACTATCAAGGGGTTCCCATTATAACCCAACCGCGTAAGGAACGCAAAATCCGGGAACATAACACCGATATGACGGAAACTAGGGCGGCAAGAGTGGAACAAAACACTAGGCGAGAGGCCGAGCCTTCCACCCTTTACCAAGTGTATAGATGCATTAAGATAACAAAATAATATAATGATATCCCAACATGTAAATAAATGTTCCAACAAGGAACGGCCTCCAATCTTCACCTGCAACTAGCAACGCTATAAGAGGGGCTGAGCAAAGCAGTAACATAGCGAATCAACGGTTTGCTAGGACAAGGTGGGTTAGAGGTTTGACATGGCAATTTGGGAGGCTTGAAAGAAAGTGTTAGGCATCGTATCATTGGCATAGCAAAAGAGCGAGCATCTAGCAAAGCAAAGATAGTAGTGATTTCGAGGGTATGATCATCTTGCCTGCAAAGTTGTCAGAGTTGACTGGATCCTCGAAAGCAAACTCAACGGGCTCCTCATTAGCGAACTCGTCTCCTGGCTCTACCCAAACAAGACAAACAAGCAACAAGGACACAATCAACCATGTGCAAGGATCAAACAATATGATGCAAAGATGATATGCTAAGTGGGATGCGATGCGGGATGCATATGCAAGATTTGACAAGAGATGCACGAACCTGGCCTCAACTTGGGAATCCAAGTGTTCCACTAGAAAGAAGAGATGAAATCGCTTGAAAACGATATAAAGAACGTCGGAATCGGAGTTACGGTTTGGAAATGGCAAGCGATTCAAATATGACACCGGTCTGCGATTTACAGCAAGTAGCCATCTAAATGCAATGAGATGAACATGCTACAGCAACCAAACATGGCATAAAAATACATGGCAGGGATGAATTCATGATGCTTAACAAAAGTCTAGCACTGAGCTACGGCCAACTAATCCATTAACAGGTTCAAACAAGCATGGCAAAAATGCATATGGCAAACAGATTTCAGGCTTAGTGAAATTAACACTTGTCTAGAATTTCAGATCAGGTAGCACACTTCGGAGCAACAAAACTACATGCTACAGGACCTGAACATGGCAAAGTAAAGCATGGCATGGAGCTACTCAAAGAGCTTAACAAAAGTCCCTTAGTGACCTTGAGCCAAAAGGGATCAGAAAATACAATTGCAAGCATGTGAACATAGCAAAAACATAATCAGTTTTCAGACTTAGTGAAAAGTGGCACATGCTGAAACATAACTCAAGTAGGCATGTTTACGAGCTCGATGCACTCACCACGGAGCAAGTCATGATAAGCTAAGCTTACACCCATCAAGAATACACAAAATGCAAGCTAGACATGGCAAGAACAATAACATAGCATGCATGGATCAACTACAACATCATCGGCAAAATCGCTAACAAGTAGACAATCTGCCCAGATTCACAAACTAGCAAAAGTAGAGCTCAATTGGCTCAAGCTAGGGTGCTCCATAATTGCAAACAAGGACATGGATGGATAGAGCACTACAAGATTAACAAAATATCGTTACTGATCATCCTCAAACGAGGCACGGATCACTAGGAAACAACATGAACATATGGCATCATGAGATAAACAGATCAAGGACTTGGTGGAATTGCTAAGTCCCTGAAATCAGAATTACCAAGTGCCCCACTTGGCAAGCTTGTGCTAGTCATCACACACATCACAAAAATACATGGGTTGCACCTCTGGAAATATGACAAAGCCCTTAACAAAACATATGTAGAACTCATGGGCATATCATGCACACAATAATCATGGCAAAAATGACAAATGTCTAAATGGAGCAGCAGATCTCACAATTATCTCAAGTAGCCCTCTTCTAACAGCATTTCGGGCATCAAGATAAACTCAAATGAAAATGATGCAATGGAATGAAATGATGTACTCTCTGAGATGAACATTTTGATATGCTATATGCTCAAAACGGAGCTACGGATGTAAAGTTACGATGCGATGAGTAAGGGCATATGAGCTAGGGTTTTCTGAGAAAAGTCAACCTGCCACGTGGGCGTGCCATATGAGCTAGGGGGCTCTCCTCGGGCCCGGCGGGCCGCGGGCGGTGGTGGAGGCGACCTGCCACGTGGCATGCCCTGGTTGGCGCGGACGGCGGCGGCGACTTTGTCCGTCCAGGACGGACGTGTCCGGCGGCGGCGCGAGGGGATTTTTAGGGTTTGGGAGAGAGGAGATCCGCGAATTTCGGGAGGGGACTTTAAATAGAGGTAGAGGGAGCTAGGAGAGTCCAAATGAGGTGCGGTTTTCGGCCACGCGATCGTGATCGAATGCTCTAGATGATGGAGAAGGTTTTGGTGGGTTTTGGGCCAAATTGGAGGGGTGTTGGGCTGCAACACACACGAGGCCTTTTCGGTCCCTCGGTTAACCGTTGGAGTATCAAACGAAGTCTAGATGGTACGAAACATGACAGGCGGTCTACCAGTAGTAAATCAAGGCCGCTTGGCAAGTCTCGGTCCAATCCGGAAATGTTTAATCCCCACACATGAAAGAAAGGTAGAAATGACCACCGGAGGAGAACGAAGCGCCGGAATGCAAAACGGACAACGGGGAAAATGCTCGAATGCATGAGATGAACACGTATGCAAATGCAATGCACATGATGACATGATATGAGATGCATGACAATGACAACAACACACGGAGACAAAAACCCGAACCCGAGAAAATAAAATAACTTAATGCCGGAAACGGCAAGAGTTGGAGTACAAATTGGGGAAAGTTACATCCGGGGTGTTACAACACTCCACCACTACAAAAGGATCTCGTCCCAAGATCTAGGACTGAAAGAACGCCGGGTACTCAGAACGGAGGTGATCCTCGCGTTCCCAGGTAGCTTCACGGTCGGAATGGTGTGACCACTTGACTTTGAGGAATTTGATCGACTTGTTGCGAGTCTTGCGTTCAGTCTCTTCAAGAATAGCAACTGGGTGCTCACGATAGGAGAGATCTTCTTGGAGCTCAATGTTCTCGAAGTTGATGGTGCGGTCAGAAGTCTTGAAGCACTTTTAGAGCTAAGAGACATGGAACACGTCATGAACATTTGCAAAGTTTGAAGGAAGCTCGATTTGATAGGCGAGATCGCGTCTCTTGCTGACAATCTTGAAAGGTCCCACGTATCTGGGGGCAAGCTTGCCTTTGATACCGAAGCGATGAATACCTTTCATAGGAGAGACGCGGAGGTAAACATGATCTCCGATCTCGAAAGCCAAATCACGGTGCTTACTGTCATAGTAGCTCTTCTGGCGGGATTGGGATGCTTTGAGGTTATCACGAATGACTTTGCACATTTCCTCTGCCTCTGTGATTAAGTCATTGCCCAAAAGCTGACGTTCACTGGTTTCAGACCAGTTGAGAGGGGTACGACACTTCCTGCCATACAGAATTTCAAATGGGGCCTTGCCCGAACTTGCTTGAAAACTGTTGTTGTAGGAGAATTCAACATAAGAAAGACAATCCTCCCACTTCATGTCGAAGGAGATCACACAAGCCCTGAGCATATCTTCAAGAATCTGGTTGACACGCTCGACTTGACCGCTAGTTTGAGGATGGAAAGTTGTGCTGAAGCGGATGTTGGTGCACATGGCCTTCTGAAAAGAATCCCAAAACTTGGAGGTAAAAATGCTGCCACGGTCTGAAGAGATCACTTGAGGAATACCGTGCAGAGAGACAATTCGAGAGGTATAGAGCTCCGCCAATTGAGCTGCAGTGATCGACTCTTTGATAGGCAGAAAGTGAGCCACTTTGGTGAGTTTGTCGATGACAACGAATATAGCATCATTGCCACGCTTGGAGTTTGGAAACCCAGTCACGAAGTCCATCTCAATGTGGTCAAACTTCCATTCTGGAATGGCAAGAGGTTGGAGGAGACCAGCTGGCCTTTGGTGTTCTGCCTTCACTCTTCTGCAGACATCACACTCATTCATGAACTGAGCAATCTCGCGCTTCATTTGAGTCCACCAATAAGCTTGCTTAAGGTCCTGATACATCTTCGTGCTCCCAGGGTGGATGGAGAGGAGAGAATTGTGAGCCTCGTTCAAGATCACTTTACGGAGGTCACCTTTGGGTACAACAATACGATCCTTGAAGAAGAGAGTGTCCTTGTCATCAAGGCGGTAGCACTTGTACTTGGGTTGACTCTTGGCAATCCCAATCTTCACCTTTTTCACCATAGCATCAAGAAGCTGGGCTTGGCGAATCTGGTCTTCCAAGGTAGGAGAGACTTGAAGGTTGGTGAGGAAACCTTGAGGAACAACTTGCAGATTAAGTTTGCGGAAAGCTTCACAAAGCTCGGGTTGATAAGGCTTGAGAATCAGACTGTTGCAGTAAGCTTTCCTTCTCAATGCGTCAGCAATCACATTGGCCTTGCCTGGAGTATACTCGATACTCGGATTATACTCTTGAATCATTTCGACTCATCGAGTTTGCCTGAGGTTGAGATTAGGCTGAGTGAAGATGTACTTGAGACTCTGGTGGTCAGTGAAGATGTCCACTTTTCTTCCCAATAAGAGATGTCTCCAAGTCAAAAGAGCATGCACAACTGCCGCCAACTCGAGATCATGAGTGGGGTAGTTCTTCTCATTAGGCTTCAACTGGCGAGAGGTATAAGAAACTACTTTCTTCTCTTGCATCAATACTGCGCCAAGACCTTGGAGAGAGGCATCACAAAAGACCTCGTACGGCTTGGATTCATCAGGCGGAGTCAGAACTGGAGCAGTGATCAATTTCTCTTTCAAAGTGTTGAAAGCAATGTCACACTCCGGAGACCAAACGTACTTGACGTGCTTCTGGAGGAGATTTGAGAGAGGCTTCGCGATCTTTGAAAAGTTTTCAACGAATCTTCGGCAATAGCTTGCAAGACCGAGGAAGCTACGGAGTTGCTTCACGTTCTGAGGAGGTTCCCAATTCACAATTACAGACACCTTCTCAGGATTCACCGCAATGCCCTTGGCAGAGATGATATGACCAAGATAAAGAACCTCATCGAGCCAAAATTCGCACTTGGAGAACTTGGCCGTAGAACTGATGTTCCCTGAGCTTATCGAGTACCAAACGCAAGTGCTTGGCATGATCTTCCTTGTTCTTCGAGAAAACCAGAATGTCATCGAGATAGACCAAAACAAAGTCATTGGTGTAGGCGTTGAAGATGAAGTTCATCATGCGAGAGAAAGTCGGAGGAGCGTTGACGAGGCCAAAAGACATGACAGTGTATTCATATGAACCATAGCTTGTCCTGAAAGCCGTCTTGGGAATATCTTGCTCACGGATTCGAATCTGATGATAACCCATACGGAGATCAAGCTTGGAAAAATACTTGGGCACCTTTAATTTGTTCGAACAGCTCATTGATGTTGGGAAGTGGGTACTTGTTCTTGATGGTCTTCTTGTTCAATGGACGGTAATCAACACAAAGTCGGTCCGTTCCATCCTTCTTCTTCACAAAAAGAACACCACAACCCCACGGAGAAGAACTAGGCCGGATGAGACCCATTCTCTCTTGAATATCGTGTTGCTTCTTCAGCTCCTTCAACTCTTCAGGTCCGAGCTTGTAAGGACGCTTGCACACAGGTTCCGTGTCGGGCTCAAGATCAATGACGAATTCAACTGGCCGGTGCGGAGGCATTCCTGGAAGCTCTTCTGGAAAGACGTCTTTATATTCGCAAACGACTGGAATTTGAGAGATGGCATCGAGTTCACCCTTCTCATTGAGAGAAAACAGACGGATGGTATTATCCCGAGCGGCAAAGACAATTACATCCTCAGGCGAATGAGTCAATTGAATCTGCCTGGCAGCACAATCAAAATGTGCCTTGTGCTTAGAAAGCCAATCCATTCCGAGAATAAGATCAATATCCGAGTTACCAAGAACAATTGGGGAAGAAAGGAACTTGTAATCGCCCAAGGTGATAGTAACCTCCGGGACACAGGTGTTAGTTGTCATCTGCTTGCCCGGTGACACAATTTGCAAGGAACTTTGCAGATACTGATAATCGCACTCATACTTCGATGCAAGAGGTTTGGAAATGAAACAATGCGATGCACCAGTGTCAAAAAGAACTTTTGCAGGAATATCGTTAACTGGAAGGTTACCCATGATGACATCTGACGAGTCCTCTGCCTGAGCTGCATTCATCAAGTTGACCTTGGCATGCTTGGGGTTATGCTTGACCACAGCTGTACTTGCCGATCTCACAGGAGGAGGAGGAGGAGGAAGACACCTCTGGTTGAAACACTTGTTGGCATAGTGACCCTTCTGTTGACACTTGTTGCACGTGACCTCTGAAAGCGGACGGTGATACGGAGCACTCGATCTTGGAGCTTGAGATGAAGTCTTGTTCTGAAAGCCAGGGTTGGGTGGGTGGGAAGATCCACTGCCACCTTTGCTCTTCTGCTGATACGGCTGACGGAACGGAGGAGGAGGAAGCCAATACTTCTGCTGCTTGGCCACTTGAGTAGAGGAAGAAGGAGTAGCATCTCTGACTCGCTTCTTGGAAGCATCACACCTCAACTGAGCGGCCTCTTGCTTCACTGCCATGTTGTAGAACTCATCGTATCTCAAGGGCTCGAAGAGAACAAGAGCTAGCTGAATTTCTTCTCTGAGACCACCCCTGAACTGGTATATCATGCTCTTCTCATCAGGGACGTCCTGCTTGGCAAAGCGGGCGAGCTTCTGGAAAAACTTGTTGTAGTCATAGACAGACAAAGAGCCTTGCTTCAGGTTGCGGAATTCCTCACGCTTGCTTTCAACCACGCTCTGGGGAATATGATGAGCTCTGAAATCTTGACGGAATTCATCCCAAGTGATAACACATCCACCTCTGGAATCCTTGTATTGCTGGAACCATTCTGTAGCTTGATCTTTGAGTTGGAAGGAAGCGAATTAAATAAAGTCCTCAGGCCTAACGTTACTGCACTTGAAATGCTTGCACAGATCCACAAGCCAATCGTCAGCATCGGTTGCCTCAACACAATTGCTGAAAGTCTTTGGCCTATTAGCAAGGAACTGGTTGAGTGTAGCAAAGTGATTCTGATTGTTGCCTTGGTTCCCTTGGTTGCCTTGATTGCGCTCTTGGAGAATTTGCATGATCAACTGTGTGTTTGCATTGGTTGCGGCCATCACAGCTTGCCATGCCTCCGGAGGAGGTGGAGGTGGTGGCGGATCAGGATTCGGAGTCGTGCGCGTTGGAGGAGCCATCCTGAAGAGGTTGACACCCATTAGCACATTGATAGACAAATATTGAAGCTGAATCCAATGGAATGAAAATTGCAACATATAGTCTTCACATCCGAACAAAATGAACGAATGCATTCCTCTTGAAATGGTCACATATCCATAAATTGAGAAGCCACGTAGAATTTAGGTAGAGAAGTAAATCAACAAGGTACGGATCAAGAACGAATAATCGGTAAGAAATCCCAATCTCAAACCAATATCCGTGGAAGAAGAACTAGAGCTACAAGAATTCCCACCTATGAAACTCCCGAACCTTTCCGGTTATGCAATCAGGTGTTGGGGATACAGGGGAAGCATAATATCTCACCCAATTCTAGCAAATCCTACATCCAGTTGTATCCATCCTTCAACACATAACCGAGAAAAACTTCGGAAACCATCTACCTCAACCTTCGAAAAGCATCCGTTATACAAGTTATGGCGATACTCCCGAACTCCCGCCCCAGTACTGGGTGGCGTCGAGGTTATCTCACCAACGAACTGCATAAAAGAGATTTTCGATGTCGGCGTACTAAACTCAGGTATTCCAGAACTGCAATGATAAAATTATGACGACAACACATCAGAGCTCAACTCCCCGGGACACTTCCACAAAACCCCTGACAGGAGGCACCAAGACAATGTTCTCATCATAAAACCATCGGAACGATTCCAAGATACCCGCGTGATCCTAAAAAAAATTTAGTGAAATTTGAGAAAAGAAGAGTCAAAACTCTATGTCAGGATGCCTTACCAGAGCGATGAGGAGACTGGGAAGTAAAAAGAATTCCTAAACTCTCCGATATATAATTCCTAAATGACTCAAAACATTTTTCTAGACACAACTCGGCTGCTAAAAATGATCAAGCAATGGGTCTCCTAAGGTCGGGGAAGGCTCTGATTACCAACTTGTAACACCCTCGATGCGACTATATCTCCCACATGTCGAGGCACGACTTAGAGGCATAATTGCATTGAAGGCATATGTCGCAAGTTAGGCAATCTTCACAACATCCCATGTAATATATATGTAATAAAAGGGGAGATAACATAGTTGGCTTACACTCGCCACGTCAATCAAGGTACATAAGTAACATTACATCATCCAACCACTCATGGCCCAACTACGGCGCCAAAATAAAAGACAACCCAACATGCGACACGGTCTCGATCACCCCCAACTGGGCATCACTACTGATCATCAGGAAAGGAAACATAGTATCATTGAGAGTCCTCGTCGAACTCCCACTTGAGCTCGAGCGCGTCACCTGGAGCAGAATCATCAGGCCCTGCATCTGGTGTAATAGTAATCTGTGAGCCACAGGGACTCAGCAATCTCGCACCCTCGCGATCAAGACTATTTAAGCTTATAGGTAAGGCAAGGTAAATATGTGGAGCTGCAGCAAGCGACTAGCAAATATGGTGGCTATCCTGTTCGCAAAAGAGAGCGAGAAGAGGAGGCAAAACGCGAGCGAGAAACTAGAGAGCAACCTGTGCAAACATTACTCCAACACCGTGTCCACTTCCCGGACTCCGCCGAGAAGAGGCCATCACGGTAACACACTCAGTTGATTCATTTTAATTAAATTAAGGTTCAAGTTATCTACAACCGGACATTAACAAATTCCCATCTGCCCATAACCGCGGGCACGGCTTTCTAAAGTTCAAATCCCTGCAGGGGAGTCCCAACTTAGACCATGACAAGCTCTCACGGTCAACGAAGGAATAGACCTCCTCCCGAGATGTTCCGATCAGACTCGGTACCTCGGTTCTTCAAGACACTTCGACAGGTTAAAACAAGACCAGCAACACCGCCCGAATGTGCCGACAAATCCCGATAGGAGCTGCACATATCTCTTTCTCAGGGCACACTCAGATGAGCGCTCCATACAACTAAAACCAAACCTCGAGTTTCCCCGAGGGGGCGCTGCACAGGACTCTAGTTTGGACCAACACTCAGAGGAGCACTGGCTCGGGGGGGTTTAAAATAAGATGACCCTCGGGCTCCGGAAACCCAAGGGAAAAAGAGGCTAGGTGGCAAATGGTAAAACCAAGGTTGGGCATTGCTAGAAAAGCTTTAATCAAGGCAAACTATCAAGGGGTTCCCATTATAACCCAACCGCGTAAGGAACGCAAAATCCGGGAACATAACACCGATATGACGGAAACTAGGGCGGCAAGAGTGGAACAAAACACTAGGCGAGAGGCCGAGCCTTCCACCCTTTACCAAGTGTATAGATGCATTAAGATAACAAAATAATATAATGATATCCCAACATGTAAATAAATGTTCCAACAAGGAACGGCCTCCAATCTTCACCTGCAACTAGCAACGCTATAAGAGGGGCTGAGCAAAGCGGTAACATAGCCAATCAACGGTTTGCTAGGACAAGGTGGGTTAGAGGTTTGACATGGCAATTTGGGAGGCTTGAAAGAAAGTGGTAGGCATCGTAGCAGTGGCATAGCAAAAGAGCGAGCATCTAGCAAAGCAAAGATAGTAGTGATTTCAAGGGTATGATCATCTTGCCTGCAAAGTTGTCAGAGTTGACTGGATCCTCGAAAGCAAACTCAACGGGCTCCTCATTAGCGAACTCGTCTCCTGGCTCTACCCAAACAAGACAAACAAGCAACAAGGACACAATCAACCACGTGCAAGGATCAAACAATATGATGCAAAGATGATATGCTAAGAGGGATGCGATGCGGGATGCATATGCAAGATTTGACAAGGGATGCATAAACCTAGGCTCAACTTGGGAATCCAAGTGTGCCACTGGAAAGAAGAGATGAAATCGCTTGAAAACGATATAAATAACGTCGGAATCGGAGTTACGGTTTGGAAATGGCAAGCGATTCAAATATGACACCGGTCTGCGATTTACAGCAAGTAGCCATCTAAATGCAATGAGATGAACATGCTATAGCAACCAAACATGGCATAAAAATACATGGCAGGGATGAATTCATGATGCTTAACAAAAGTCTAGCACTGAGCTACGGCCAATTCATCCATTAACAGGTTCAAACAAGCATGGCAAAAATGCATATGGCAAACAGATTTCAGATCAGGTAGCACACTTCGGAGCAACAAAACTACATGCTACAGGACCTGAACATGGTAAAGTAAAGCATGGCATGGAGCTACTCAAAGAGATTAACAAAAGTCCCTTAGTGACCTTGAGCCAAAAGGGATCAGAAAATACAATTGCAAGCATGTGAACATAGCAAAAACATAATCAGTTTTCAGACTTAGTGAAAACTGGCACATGCTGAAACATAACTCAAGTAGGCATGTTTACGAGCTCGATGCACTCACCACGGAGCAATTCATGATAAGCTAAGCTTACACCCATCAAGAATACACAAAATGCAAGCTAGACATGGCAAGAACAATAACATAGCATGCATGGATCAACTACAACATCATCGGCAAAATCGCTAACAAGTAGACAATCTGCCCAGATTCACAAAGTAGCAAAAGTAGAGCTCAATTGGCTCAAGCTAGGGTGCTCCATAATTGCAAACAAGGACATGGATGGATAGAGCACTACAAGATTAACAAAACATCCTTACTGATCATCCTCAAATGAGGCACGGATCACTAGGAAACAACATGAACATATGGCATCATGAGATAAACAGATCAAGGACTTGGTGGAATTGCTAAGTCCCTGAAATCAGAATTACCAAGTGCCTCACTTGGCAAGCTTGTGCTAGTCATCACACATATCAGAAAAATCCATGGGTTGCACCTCTGGAAATATGACAAAGCCCTTAACAAAACATATGTAGAACTCATGGGCATATCATGCACACAATAATCATGGCAAAAATGACAAATGTCTAAATGGAGCAGCAGATCTCACAATTATCTCAAGTAGCCCTCTTCTAACAGCATTTCGAGCATCAAGATGAACCCAAATGAAAATGATGCAATGGAATGAAATGATGTACTCTCTGAGATGAACATTTTGATATGCTATATGCTCAAAACGGAGCTACGGATGCAAAGTTACGATGCGATGAGTAAGGGCATATGAGCTAGGGTTTTCTGAGAAAAGTCAACCCTAAAAAAACAGATCTCAGATCCGAAGCGGCGAAACCGAGGACCGCCGGGGTTTCGCCGGAGTTCGTCGGGGAGGATGCCGCATTTCTCCCGCTGCGGCAGCGGCGAGGACGGGCGCCGAGGCGACGGTGGCCGGGGCGGCGAGCGCCGGCGTCGAGGTGGCGCGGCGGCTCCGGACGGTGATGGCGAGGCGGCGAAGCTGCGGAGGCGCGGCGCCGGTGCGGTGGCGGCGGGGAGCCAGCGAGCGGCGCGGGAGGAAGGAGAAGGGTCGGGCGGCGGCGGAGGAGACCCGGGCCACGGGGGCTCTCCTCGGGCCCGGCGGGCCGCGGGCGGTGGTGGAGGCGACCTGCCACGTGGCGTGCCCTGGTTGGCGCAGACGGCGGCGGCGACTTTGTCCGTCCAGGACGGATGTGTCCGGTGGCGGCGCGAGGAGATTTTTAGGGTTTGGGAGAGAGGAGATCCGCGAATTTCGGGAGGGGACTTTAAATAGAGGTAGAGGGAGCTAGGAGAGTCCAAATGAGGTGCGGTTTTCGGCCACGCGATCGTGATCGAATGCTCTAGATGATGGAGAAGGTTTTGGTGGGTTTTGGGCCAAATTGGAGGGGTGTTGGGCTGCAACACACACGAGGCCTTTTCGGTCCCTCGGTTAACCGTTGGAGTATCAAACGAAGTCCAGATGGTACGAAACATGACAGGCAGTCTACCGGTAGTAAACCAAGGCCGCTTGGCAAGTCTCGGTCCAATCCGGAAATGTTTAATCCCCACACATGAAAGAAAGGTAGAAATGACCACCGGAGGAGAACGAAGCGCCGGAATGCAAAACGGACAACGGGGAAAATGCTCGAATGCATGAGATGAACACGTATGCAAATGCAATGCACATGATGACATGATATGAGATGCATGACAATGACAACAACACACGGAGACAAAAACCCGAACCCGAGAAAATAAAATAACTTAACGCCGGAAACGGCAAGAGTTGGAGTACAAATTGGGGAAAGTTACATCCGGGGTGTTACAACAGTCCACCACTACGAAAGGATCTCGTCCCAAGATCTAGGACTGAAAGAACGCCGGGTACTCAGAACGGAGGTGATCCTCGCGTTCCCAGGTAGCTTCACGGTCGGAATGGTGTGACCACTTGACTTTGAGGAATTTGATCGACTTGTTGCGAGTCTTGCGTTCAGTCTCTTCAAGAATAGCAACTGGGTGCTCACGATAGGAGAGATCTTCTTGGAGCTCAATGTCCTCGAAGTTGATGGTGCGGTCAGGAGTCTTGAAGCACTTTTAGAGCTAAGAGACATGGAACACGTCATGAACATTTGCAAAGTTTGACGGAAGCTCGATTTGATAGGCGAGATCGCCTCTCTTGCTGACAATCTTGAAACGTCCCACGTATCTGGGGGCAAGCTTGCCTTTGATACCGAAGCGATGAGTACCTTTCATAGGAGAGACGCGGAGGTAAACATGATCTCCGATCTCGAAAGCCAAATCACGGTGCTTACTGTCATAGTAGCTCTTCTGGCGGGATTGGGCTGCTTTGAGGTTATCACGAATGACTTTGCACATTTCCTCTGCCTCTGTGATTAAGTCATTGCCCAAAAGCTGACGTTCACTGGTTTCAGACTAGTTGAGAGGGGTACGACACTTCCTGCCATATAGAATTTCAAATGGGGCCTTGCCCGAACTTGCTTGAAAACTATTGTTGTAGGAGAATTCAGCATAAGGAAGACAATCCTCCCACTTCATGTCGAAGGAGATCACACAAGCCCTGAGCATATCTTCAAGAATCTGGTTGACACGCTCGACTTGACCGCTAGTTTGAGGATGGAAAGCTGTGCTGAAGCGGATGTTGGTGCACATGGCCTTCTGAAAAGAATCCAAAACTTGGAGGTAAAAATGCTGCCACGGTCTGAAGACATCACTTGAGGAATACCGTGCAGAGAGACAATTCGAGAGGTATAGAGCTCCGCCAATTGAGCTGCAGTGATCGACTCTTTGATAGGCAGAAAGTGAGCCACTTTGGTGAGTTTGTCGATGACAACGAATATAGCATCATTGCCACGCTTGGAGTTTGGAAACCTAGTCACGAAGTCCATCTCAATGTGGTCAAACTTCCATTCTGGAATGGCAAGAGGTTGGAGGAGACCAGCTGGCCTTTGGTGTTCTGCCTTCACTCTTCTGCAGACATCACACTCATTCACGAACTGAGCAATCTCGCGCTTCATTTGAGTCCACCAATAAGCTTGCTTAAGGTCCTGATACATCTTCGTGCTCCCAGGGTGGATGGAGAGGAGAGAATTGTGAGCCTCGTTCAAGATCACTTTACGGAGGTCACCTTTGGGTACAACAATACGATCCTTGAAGAAGAGAGTGTCCTTGTCATCAAGGCGGTAGCACTTGTACTTGGGTTGACTCTTGGCAATCCCAATCTTCACCTTTTTCACCATAGCATCAGGAAGCTGGGCTTGGCGAATCTGGTCTTCCAAGGTAGGAGAGACTTGAAGGTTGGTGAGGAAACCTTGAGGAACAACTTGCAGATTAAGTTTGCGGAAAGCTTCACAAAGCTCGGGTTGATAAGGCTTGAGAATCAGACTGTTGCAGTAAGCTTTCCTTCTCAATGCGTCAGCAATCACATTGGCCTTGCCTGGAGTATACTCGATACTCGGATTATACTCTTGAATCATTTCGACTCATCAAGTTTGCCTGAGGTTGAGATTAGGCTGAGTGAAGATGTACTTGAGACTTTGGTGGTCAGTGAAGATGTCCACTTTTCTTCCCAATAAGAGATGTCTCCAAGTCAAAAGAGCATGCACAACTGCCGCCAACTCGAGATCATGAGTGGGGTAGTTCTTCTCATTAGGCTTCAACTGGCGAGAGGTATAAGCAACAACTTTCTTCTCTTGCATCAATACTGCGCCAAGACCTTGGAGAGAGGCATCACAAAAGACCTCGTACGGCTTGGATTCATCAGGCGGAGTCAGAACTGGAGAAGTGATCAATTTCTCTTTCAAAGTGTTGAAAGCAATGTCACACTCCGGAGACCAAACGTACTTGACGTGCTTCTGGAGGAGATTTGAGAGAGGCTTCGCGATCTTTGAAAAGTTTTCAACGAATCTTCGGCAATAGCTTGCGAGACCGAGGAAGCTACGGAGTTGCTTCACGTTCTGAGAAAAGTCCACCCTAAAAAAACAGATCTCAGATCCAAAGCGCGGAAACCGAGGACCACCGGGGTTTCGCCGGAGTTCGTCGGGGAGGATGCCGCACTTCTCCCGCGGCGGCAGCGGCGAGGACGGGCGACGGTGGCCGGGGCGGCGAGCGCCGGCGTCGAGGTGGCGCGGCGGCTCCGGGCGGTGATGGCGAGGCGGCGGAGCTGGCGCGGTGGCGGCGGGGAGCCGGCGAGCGGCGCGGGAGGAAGGAGAAGGGTCGGGCGGCGGAGGAGGAGACCCGGGCCACGGGGGCTCTCCTCGGGCCCGGCGGGCCGCGGGCGGTGGTGGAGGCGACCTGCCACGTGGCGTGCCCTGGTTGGCGCGGACGGCGGCGGCGACTTTGTCCGTCAAGGACGGACGTGTCCGGCGGCGGCGCGAGGGGATTTTTAGGTTTTGGGAGAGAGGAGATCCGCGAATTTCGGGAGGGTACTTTAAATAGAGGTAGAGGGAGCTAGGAGAGTCCAAATTAGGTGCGGTTTTCGGCCATGCGATCGTGATAGAATACTCTAGATGATGGAGAAGGTTTTGGTGGGTTTTGGGCCAAATTGGAGGGGTGTTGGGCTGCAACACACACGAGGCCTTTTCGGTCCCTCGGTTAACCGTTGGAGTATCAAACGAAGTCCAAATGGTACGAAACTTGACAGGCGGTCTATCGGTAGTAAACCAAGGCCGCTTGGCAAGTCTTGGTCCAATCTGAAAATGTTTAATCCCCACACACGAAAGAAAGGTAGAAATGACCACCGGAGGAGAACGAAGCGCCGGAATGCAGAACGGACAACGGGGAAAATGCTCGAATGCATGAGATGAACACGTATGCAAATGCAATGCACATGATGACATGATATCAGATGCATGACAACGACAACAACACACGGAGACAAAAACCCGAACCCGAGAAAATAAAATAACTTAACGCCGGAAACGGCAAGAGTTGGAGTACAAATTGGGGAAAGTTACATCCGGGGTGTTACACTACCTCCCGCGCCGGCTCCGCCCTTCGTTGCCATGGCTCCCCCTGCCGCGCCTCCACCGCATCCCTCGCCGGCACACACGCGGTCCCCACCGCTCGCGCCCACAGCAGCCATGCTCGGCGCCCTACTGCGCCGGTGGCCGCGCGCCGCCTTGCCGTAGTCGCGCTGCGCACGTCGCCCCCACCGTCCGTCCTCGCCTCCTCTGTGCCCCGGCCTCGCCTACTCCGCCCCGACGCACCGTCCCGGTGCCCCGGCACCGCCTGCATCCCCACAGCCTCGCCCTGTCGTGGCCTCTCCGCTGCCACGTCGGCGCCGGCCGGCGCCGCGCCGGCGTCCTCCCCTCGTCGTGGCACCGACTGGCCACGCCCAGTCCGGGCGCCCACACCCGCAGCGGCACACCGCCCGCACCCGCTCCGGTTGGCCTTTGGCCCTATGACAAACGGGGCCCACCCCTGAAAACGAAAATGAAAAAATAATAATAAATATATAAAAAGTAAATAAATATATAAATACATAAATAATAATTAAAATATTTAATTAAATAATTTAGCAATGAACTAATTAAGTTAATTAATCATATTTAATTAATCTAATTAACCTGTTAGTTTAATTAAGCAATAGTTATTTTAACCTAAACCCTAATCAACCTAACAGTCTATGACAGGTGGGTCCCACTGGACCCACAGGCCAGGTTTGACTCTGGCCAGCTGGGTCTGACCTGCTGACGTCATGGTGATGTCATGCTGACATCACCTTTCACTGTTCTGGATAATGTTCTATTTAAATAATTAAATAAATTTCAAAAATGCATAAAACTTTGATAAATCATATAAAATAAACCGTAGTTCAGATGGAAAAACTTTATACATGAAAGTTGCTCAGAGCGACGAGACGAATCCGGATACGCAGCACGTTCGTTCGCCACGCATCCCTAGCATAGCGAACATGCAACTTTCCCCCTCCGGCTCCTCTGCCCGAAAACGCGAAACACCGGGAATACTTTCCCGGATGTTTTCCCCTTCACCGGTACCACCTCGTACCGCGTTAGGGCACACCTAGCATCACGCTTTGTCATGTCATACATCGTCATGTGTTTGTTTGCATTATATTTATTGTTTCTTCCCCCTCTTCTCTCGCTAGACACCGAGACCGACACGGCTGCTACCCAGTACTACTACGGTGTTGACGACCTGTCCTTCTTGCTAGAGCAACCAGGCAAGCCCCCCCCTTGATCACCAGATATCGCCTACTCTCCTCTATACTTCTTGCATTAGAGTAGTGTAGCATGTTACTGCTTTCCGTTAATCCTATCCTGATGCATAGCCTGTCCTTACTACTACTGTTGTTACCTTTACCTGCAATCCTAATGCTGAGTATAGGATGCTAGTTTATCATCAGTGGCCATACATTCTTGTCCGTCTGCCATGCTATACTATCGGGCCGTGATCACTCGGGAGGTGATCACGGGTATATACAATATACTTTATACAAGATACATGTGATGACTAAAGTCGGGTGGCTCGAGGAGTACCCGCAATTGATTCACGAATTGGGGGGCTGGCAGGACATACTTTCCCGACAGCCCTTTGTGTGGATCTTTGCGGCGAAGCGACAGGGCAGGTTGAGACCACCTAGGAGAGAGGTGGGCCTGGCCAGGGTCGGCGTTTGCGGTTATTTCAAAATAACACGCTTAACGAAATCTTGGTATTTGATCTGAGTCTGGCTACTGGCCTATACGCACTAACCATATACGCGGGGACAGTTATGGACACTCGACGTCGTGGTATCAGCCGAAGCCTTCGTGAAGTCAGCGACTGAGCGGCGCGCACCGGGTTGGACTGGAACGCCTACTCTTGTATAAGGGAGGCTAGGTCTGCTCACCGGCCGCGTACGCAACGTGCAGGTGTGCAATGGGCGATGGGCCCAGACCCCTGCGCCATAGGATTTAGACCGGCGTGCTGACCTCTCTGGTGTGCCTAGGTAGGGCTGCGACGTGTTGATCTTCCGAGGCCGGGCATGACCCAGGAAAGTGTGTCCGGCCAAATGGGATCAAGCGTGTTGGGTTATGTGGTGCACCCCTCCAGGGAAGTTAATCTATTCGAATAGCCGTGATCTTCGATAATAGGACGACTTGGAGTTGTACCTTGACCTTATGACAACTAGAACCGGATACTTAATAAAACACCCCCTTCCAAGTGCCAGATACAACCGGTGATCGCTCTCTCACAGGGCGACGAGGGGAGGATCATCGGTTAGGATTATGCTATGCGATGATACTTGGTGAACTTACCATCTACTCTCTTCTACATGCTGCAAGATGGAGGTGGCCATAAGCGTAGTCTTCGATAGGACTAGCTATCCCCCTCTTATTCCGGCATTCTGCAGTTCAGTCCACATAAGTTACCTTCTTGTCCATTTGATACCAATGCATACATATGTAGTGTAGCTCCTTGCTTGCGAGTACTTTGGATGACTACTCACGGTTGCTTTGCTCCCACCTTTCCCCCTTTCTATACTCGATTGCTGCGACCAGACGTTGGAGCCCAGGAGCCAGACGCCACCGTCGATGACGACTACTACTACTCGGGAGGTGCCTACTACTACGTGCAGCCCGCTGACGACGACTAGGAGTAGTTTAGGAGGATCCCAGGCAGGAGGCCTGCGCCACTTTCAATCTGTATCCCAGTTTGTGCTAGCCTTCTTAAGGCAAACTTGTTTAACTTATGTCTGTACTCAGATATTGCTGCTTCCGCTGACTCGTCTATGATCGAGCTCTTGTATTCGAGCCCTCGAGGCCCCTGGCTTGTAATATGATGCTTGTATGACTTATTTTATTTGTAGAGTTGTGTTGTGATATCTTCCCGTGAGTCCCTGATCTTGATCGTACATGTTTGCGTGTATGATTAGTGTACGATTGAATCGGGGGCGTCACAAGTTGCTATCAGAGCCGACTGCCTGTAGGAATCCCCCTTCCAAATCCTTGGCCGAAGTTGAGTCTAGACATTGCAAAACTTTTACTAACATGGTTGTGTGTCTTATGGGCGCACGTCGCCATTGGGTGGTATTAGGATCTTTTACACCTCGATCTTTACTCTGGGACTCTAAACTCTCTTCTATTCGGGATTAAATGATTTTGCTAAAATCTAACTTTAGGTTCTCAAAAATACTTTCTCCCGGAGAGCCCCTTCAGGCCTGATGATCGCCTACTACACCAGAAGAATCCGAAGATACTCTTCGATGTTCTCCCGAGAACATGTGCTCATCGCCTTTGCAATTCCCTACCACTGTAATATCCTTATGGATAACTACGACATACACTTTCCATTCGTACAATCATTCCCCATCGATCATGTGTTTCACAAAAGTTTTCAAAATATCATTCGGTCTTCCGAAAATCCTGAGCAGCCTATTGCTCTTGAGATTCTTGCTTCCTTGCATTATGGTTAATCCCATAAGTCTAGTAATCTTATTCGCACCCTTTGTCACTATTGTTTTGAGTAGATTAAATCAATATGTTTACGAATGCTCGCAATCATCAAGCAAATAGAATTCTTCCCATCGGCTCAGACGTCACTCTGGACATGAGGTGGATCTCGACCAATCAAATTGCCATCGATTGTACCCCTAAGGCTATTCAACTTATCCATCCCTGATCAAAGCATTTCTTCTGATCCCTTGTCTTGGAATTCATAATTCCTTTGCATTTGAGCCTTGAGTTAGTCAGTTGTTACTATAATCAGATGCACATGCATTCCTTCTTCCTTTGATAGAGTACCGATACTCACATCAGCTCCGTTGTAGACCACCAGACCTCTTGTTGGATTATTATCGGACAGTGCCCTTCATATTCAAGTAACCTTGTGAGCCTTTCCATGGATATATAAAGCCTTTGGTAAATTGTATCCTATGCTTCCTCAACCATGCTCTGTTTTCGAGCTGGTGGTATTTACTATTGAAGCTTGTGCTATATGTTTCCACGATACCCTGACGGGTTGAACCTATGCCTTCCTTATTATGTGTGAACTCCAAAGTTTTCACGAGTCATACTCTTCTGGTATTTTGCTAAATAAAATTTCTACACTACAGCTTCATCAAAAGCGAGAAGTAAGATGAAAGGTTATGCATGGAAGAAGTGGGAGTCGACCTTGAGCCTTTGCGTTCATGCCCATGGACCCGATGTGAAACTTATCATCGAAGCTTCTTGTAAATGATATTAATCCCCTTACTGTAGGTTCGTCCTGTATCTATGTTTGGTCCTTTGCAATCATGGCTCCGACCATATTTTTCTCATGAATACCATTTATCGGACAAGTTAAGTACTTGTCTTGTGCAGATCATTGCACCAGTCCAACCTTTACTTTGATCTATCGTCGAGTATTACACTAGGATATCTTGATAATGTCATGGAACTGCATAACTTCTTATGGGTTCTTCATCAAGTGTTATTTCTCACCGACTTCAATTTTTCTGGGTTCTGGGTTGTCGTCAACCGAGAACACTGATATGTGAACCAATTCCTCATTCCGGTTCGATAAGCCTAATTAATTTTTGTTGCTTATGAGTTTAATAATCCTTCCCGTCATTCCTAGCCTGATCGGCTGTACCATTATTGGGATAATTTTTAACTGTGCTACCTGGTCCTTATCCCCGGAGCACCACTTTTGACAATGAGCTAAGCTTACGTTGATTTTCCTCGTCATATCATTTCGTCTTGAACAATAAGCTTGATTTCGAGTTTGTGTCGTACTCGTGGTTCCAATAATTTTTTGCTTCATCATTCCATTGACTTGATGTCATCGCCGATCGGTTACATCTTCTTGAAACCTCTCGACAACTGTGCTGTGATCATCACCAACATTCTGAGGTCTTCCAAGATATCGATCGAATTCATGGTGAGAAGTACCATCCTTGCCCCTCGATGAGTTGTGTTATCACCAACAACATTATTGCTTTCCCTCCAACACAAACTTGTTCATGTTTTGTGTTATACCTGGAGATCTGTGCTATCCAGCAATTATTCTTCTTTACCTTGGAGTATTACCATCTTTGATGTCAAGAATGTCGTGAGAATTTCACCACCTCCTAAGAATTCTTGATACAAGTAATACTTATCACCATCACCATTCCTTCTTGGTCCTCGTGTTGTTCCTAACCGGAATACCGACAAATGAACTATGATGTGTGAATACAAAACTTCCAGCAACCCTATTGCTTTGAACCAATGTTTAATTGTGTATGTTTTCCTCGAGCATACATCATTATACCATTTTGATTTGACAAATGTTATCTCCTTATTCACATAATTGGGGAGATCCATCTTTTGGAAATCTCGATGGATTGTCACCGAGTCCATCAGCCATCTCCTCACCCTCTCCCTGTTTTAATGATGACCTCGTGTTTTGGAACTCGTTTCCATAGTTCATTTCCCTAAGAACCTTACAATGTCATCTCGACAATTTGTGTTGCACCTTTCTCCTCAGGCATCCTGAATCTGAGTTATCCTAACACCAATCAGATCTGAATCTTGGTCAGATATGATGGTTGGAACATATCTCCAAGAGTTATAACATCGGTCTTTATGTGACCCGGTAAGTTGATGTCATGCCTAGCGCACCTGGCCGGAGGACCCATTGCTATAATTTCCTTTTTAGCAATGTTATCCATCCTTTCATGAGGAAATTGTAACACTTATTCTATGAGTGGTTCCTGATGGATCCTTTCTGTATCCAAAGTTTGACCTTTGCTTAAAGACCATGTCAATGCTATCTCGAAGCATGTCTATGGTATTTCAATTTTCAACAAGAACATTTGAAGCCCAATGCTAAATGTTTCCCGCTCAATTATCCAAACACAGTTGTATGGGTAAAGTCATGAAATTTCTCTCCCCTACCTAAAGAGTTTTCTACATTATTTCCTGTCATGGATATCATGCTCTACTTGTCCTTGGGAAGGATATACCCTTGGAAAATGTGTTTAAACACATTTTCCTTTCCATTGTTCCATTTAATCTGATAATCATATTATCCTTTCCATTGGTTGGTTTAACGTTGCTTGTGATCTATATGATCTAAGCAGAAATATTCTCCTGCTTATGTAAACATCTCGGTGTACAATTCTGTCAGCAAGACCCTGTTACTATTGTTGATGACATTCCGGTAGCCACCGATGGACGAGAACTTTGCCTATTGGTCCGCCTCATTGCAACGAGCAGGAAAATGATTCTCTTCGTCCCTCGCCCTTGGTACCGACGCTGTTGTCGACATAACTGACATGTTATTCTCCGACATGCCTTGCTATCATGACCATGCAAGTTGTCAACATCCTTCCTACTTTTAACCCACAAGGTGGGCCCATAACCCACAGTCCCACAGGATCGAAACCTGACTCTCCTGTACACCCCCTGTTTCCAAAGTTAGTCCTCATGGTTGGCTTCGTATGTAATTCACGAGCCACCTTCTGAGACATCATCAATTCTAGTATGAAACACAATACGTATTCCCGTTGCTCCGAACCCCTTTCACACTCTGTTTCAGGCAATGAACGATTGCTATCCGCTTTAAACTTCTTATGGTACCTTCTTACTTGTCTCTTGATGTGTTTCATTTGTTCAACTCTAGAGATACTCATGTGTTCATTCCTGGGATAACCCAGATGATTTCCCCTTATACCATTCTACCGTTTTAGAGTAGCCCCTTACCTACTCGTAAGTACGACGGAATTTCCGAAGAAAGGAGGACGACTTCATCCCGATGACCTGAAGCAGAGGAATGCAGACACCAACGGAAGCGGTCAACTTCTTCAAGAAGAGCCACTAAGACCGAGAAGGCTCGTTAGAATTTCGCAATCAAATCCCTCCCCCCTTACTTCCCCTCTTAAATCTCGGGATGAGATTTCTTGTAGTGGAGGATAATTGTGACTCCTGGATAATTAGACTACAGTAATTCCCTGCTAATGATGCCACATCACTTCAATTACTGTTGCTAGTCTTGCGCTAGTTCGAAATTGATTCAAATTCAAATTCAAAATTAATGGCAAACAATCAAAGTTTTCAAACATTAAAACAAAAATGTTTGGTTTCTGCCAAATATTACATAGGTAATTATAGTGAAGAACATACATGTTTAGCAAATGCTAAGATGCTCTAAAGTGAATAGAACATAGCTAGAACAACTATTTAAATGCTTTCAAAATAATAAACAATTACAAACTAATTTATTTTAGGTACCAAATTAATCATGGCCGTGGCATATTTATTAATGCTATTTTAGATACAACTATGTATTTTGCAAAAAAATAAAATTTAGTAAAACAGAAAATAAAAATAAATAAGGAAAAGAAAAGTAAAGGCAAAACAAAAACATAAGCAACAAGAAAAAGAAAAGAACCCCCGGGCCAACCGACCCAACAGGCCGGCCCAGTTGGCCACTCCCTCAGCCGGCCGGCCCACCCGCTCCCTCGGCCTATATCGCCCCCTAACCCCAAACCCTAACTACCCCCACGACCCACCCCACATCCTCCCTCGTTCCCCACTCTCTCTCTCTCGTTTCCCTCCCCCTCTCTTGCTAGTTTGGATCGGGGAGGAGCCCGATCTCGCGCCCGACGCTGCGCCCCACCCCCCGAACACCGTCGCTGGATCGCACCCCCGTCCCCTCTCCCTCGACGGTGCCCCTCGCCGCGTCGACCGCGCCCTCGACACCCGACGCGCCCCCTCCCCCGATCCAGATCGGATCGGGCTCGACGTCGCCGCCTCACCCTCGTCCGTCGCCGCCCGGAGCTCGCCTCACCGGAGCGCCTCCTCGACGCTGTCGTCCCCGTCAACCTCCCCACCCCCCGTTGCCATTTCCCTACCACTCGCCGTGAGCAAGCCCCTCCCTCTCCTCTCTCCCTCCCGCGTCGACTGTGCCACCGTGCCCCGCGCACCCCGCTCCGCTCCACTACGGCGGCCCACGCTCACCGTGGCCTCGCCCCGCTTCGGCCCCTCCTGCTTCTCGCGCGCCTCGCCTCCATCGATGCGCGCCGCCGCTCCCCGCTACCCCCCGCGCCGGCTCCGCCCTTCGTTGCCATGGCTCCCCCCGTCGCGCCTCCACCGCATCCCTCGCCGGAACCCGCGCGGTCCCCACCGTTCGCGCCCACAGCCGCCACGCTCGGCGCCCTACTGCGCCGGTGGCCGCGCGCTGCCTTGCCGTCATCGTGATGCGCACGTCGCCTCCACCGTCCATCCTCGCCTCCTCTGTGCACCGACCTCGCCTCGTCCGCCCCGAGGCACCGTCCCGGCGCCCCGGCACCGCCTGCAACCCCACAGCCTCGCCCTGTCGTGGCCTCTCCGCTGCCACGTCGCCATCGGCCGGCGCCTCGCCGACGTCCTCCCCTCGTCGTGGCACTGACAAGCCGCGCCCAGTCCGGGCACCCATACCCGCAGCGGCACACCGCCCGCACCCGCTCCGGTTGGCCTTTGGCCCTATGACAAACGGGGCCCACCCCCTGAAAACGAAAATGAAAAAATAATAATAAATATATAAAAAGTAAATAAATATATAAATACATAAATAATAATTAAAATATTTAATTAAATAATTAATCAATGAATTAATTAAGTTAATTAATCCTATTTAATTAATCTAATTAACCTGTTAGTTTAATCAAGTAGTAGTTATTTTAACCTAAACCCGAATCAACCTAACAGTCTATGACAGGTGGGTCCCACTAGACCCACAGGCCAGGTTTGACTCTGGTCAGCTGGGTTTGACCTGCTGACGTCTTGGTGATGTCATGCTGACATCACCTTTCACTGTTCTGGATAATGTTCTATTTAAATAATTAAATAAATTTCAAAAATGCATAAAACTTTGATAAATCATATAAAATAAACCGTAGCTCAGATGAAAAAACTTTGTACATGAAAGTTTCTTAGAGCGACGAGACGAATCCAGATACGCAGCCCGTTCGTCCGCCACACATCCCTAGCATAGCGAACACGCAACTTTCCCCCTCCGGCTCCTCTGCCCAAAAACGCGAAACGCCGAGAATACTTTCCCGGATGTTTTCCCCCTTCACCAGTACCACCTCGTACCGCGTTAGGGCACACCTAGCATCATGCTTTGTCATGTCATACATCGTCATGCGCTTGTTTGCATTATATTTATTGTTTCTTCCCATTCTTCTCTCGCTAGACACCGAGACCGACGCCGCTGCTACCCAGTACGACTACGGTGTTGACGACCTGTCCTTCTTGCCAGAGCAACCAGGCAAGCCCCCCCCCCCCTTGATCACCAGATATCGCCTACTCTCCTCTATGCTGCTTGCATTAGAGTAGTGTAGCATGTTACTGCTTTCCGTTAATCCTATCCTGATGCATAACATGTCCTTGCTACTACTGTTGTTACCTTTACCTGCAATCCTAATGCTTAGTATAGGATTCTAGTTTATCATCAGTGGCCATACATTCTTGTCCGTCTGCCATGCTATACTATCGGGTCATGATCACTCGGGAGGTGATCACGGGTATATACTATATACTTTATACAAGATACATGTGATGACTAAAGTCGGGTGACTCGAGGAGTACCCGCGGTTGATTCACGAATTGGGGGGCTGGAAGGACATACTTTCCCGACAGCCCTCTGTGTGGATCTTTGTGGCGAAGCGATAGGGCAGGTTGAGACCACCTAGGAGAGAGGTGGGCCTGGCCCTGGTCGGCGTTCGATGTTATTTCAAAATAACACGCTTAACGAGATCTTGGTATTTGATCTGAGTCTGGCTACTGGCATATATGCACTAACCATCTACGCGGGGACAGTTATGGGCACTCGACGTCGTGGTATCAGCCGAAGCCTTCGTGACATCAGCGACTAAGCGGCGCGCGCTGGGTTGGACTGGAACGCCTACTCTTGTATAAGGGAGGCTAGGTCTGCTCACCAGCCACGTACGCAACGTGCAGGTGTGCAATGGGCGATGGGCCCAGACCCCTACGCCATAGGATTTAGACCGGCATGCTGACCTCTCTGTTGTGCCTAGGTAGGGCTGCGACGTGTGGATCTTCCGAGGCCGGGCATGACCCAGGAAAGTGTGTCCGGCCAAATGGGATCGAGCGTGTTGGGTTATGTGGTGCACCCCTCCAGGGAAATTAATCTATTCGAATAGTCGTGATCTTCGGTAATAGGACGACTTGGAGTTGTACCTTGACCTTATGACAACTAGAAGCGGATACTTAATAAAACACCCCCTTCCAAGTGCCAGATACAACCAGTGATCGCTCTCTCACAGGGCGACGAGGGGAGGATCATCGGTTAGGATTATGCTACGCGATGATACTTGGTGAACTCACCATCTACTCTCTTCTACATGCTGCAAGATGGAGGTGGCCAGAAGCGTAGTCTTCGATAGGACTAGCTATCCCCCTCTTATTCCGGCATTCTGCAGTTCAGTCCACATATGTTACCTTCTTGTCCATTTGATACCAATGCATACATATGTAGTGTAGCTCCTTGCTTGCGAGTACTTTGGATGAGTACTCACGGTTGCTTTGCTCCCTCCTTTCCCTCTTTCTATACTCGATTGCTGCGACCAGACGTTGGAGCCCAGGAGCCAGACGCCACCGTCGACGACGACTACTACTACTCGGGAGGTGCCTACTACTACGTGCAGCCCGCTGACGACGACCAGGAGTAGTTTAGGAGGATCCCAGGCAGGAGGCGTGCGCCTCTTTCGATCGGTATCCCAGTTTGTGCTAGCCTTCTTAAGGCAAACTTGTTTAACTTATGTCTGTACTCAGATATTGCTGCTTCCGCTGACTCGGCTATGATCGAGCTCTTGTATTCGAGCCCTCGAGGCCCCTGGCTTGTAATATGATGCTTGTATGACTTATTTTATTTGTAGTGTTGTCTTGTGATATCTTCCCGTGAGTCCCTGATCTTGATCGTACACGTTTGCGTGTATGATTAGTGTATGATTGAATCGGGGGCATCACAAAACTCTTGTCCCTCGCATTACATTATTTGCCACTTGCCTCTCGTTTTCCTCTCCCCCACTTAACCTTTGCCCTTTTCTTTCGCCCTTCTTCCGTTCGATCTTGTGTTACCATGTACCTTCTTTTTGCTTGCATCTTTGCTTGCTAAAAGTTTATGGATCCTTATCCACTTGCTATTCTCTTTAAGATATCCAATTATGATGAACCTATTGCTAGTGAGTTGAGTGCACTAGATTATCTTTATAAGGTTTTGCTTGAAATTCGTGAATCTGAATAGTGTGATGAATTACCTTATGAAGCGATTCACGATAGATCTTTGAATAAAAAGCATGATTGCAATTATTTTATTATAAATTCTATTGATGTAAATTGTGCTAATAATATGTAAAACCCTAAGCTTGGGGATGCTAGTTTTGCTATGTCCTCTACTTGTTGCAATGATCATGATCGGGGTGATTCTTCTTATGATCTTGAAAACTTACTTAAGCCCCATGATGAATATGAGATTGATAATAATGTTTGCAATAATATTGAAAGTGGGTTTGGAAGAGTGTCAACTTTAGATCCCACATATTTCGAGAATGTTCAATATTATGAAGTTTTTGATAAAAGTGGGTTTGGAGAGGTCATGACTTTAGCTAATGTTAATCCCACAATTTTGGAAGAGTGTCAACTTTGCATACATGTGGATCTTGTTAACAATATGTTTTGTGATATCTATATTGTTGAATTTTCTTATGATCCTACATGTAATTATTATGAGAGAGGAAAATATTATTGTACAAATTTTCATGTTACTAAATTACCTCTCGTTATGTTGAGATTGCTATTGTTTCTTTCCGCTTCCTTGCATATGCTAGTTTTTGCTTGCCTTGATAATTTGTTTTCCTATAAGATGCCTATGCATAGGAAGTATGTTATACTTAGATGTGTTTGTCACATGTTTTATGATGCTCTCTTTGTGCTTCAATTCTTGTCTTTCATGTGAGCATCATTAAAATCTCTTCGGCTAGCTAGGGGCTTTAAAGAATAGCGCTTGTTGGGAGGCAACCCAATTTTATTTTTGTTCTTTACTTTTTGTTCCTGTTTAGTAATAAATAATTTATATAGCCTCTGTTATGATTGTGTTTTTTATGTTTTAATTAGTGTTTGTGCCAGGTAAAGCCTTTAGGATCTTCTTGGGTGATTGTTGTTTGATCTTGCTGCTAAAAACAGAAAGTATGCGCTCATAAAAATAATTTTCATGTTTTACCCGAGAGCGATAAAATACCAATTCCAACTGCAGTATATCAAAATACAAATTATTTAGGTCGTCCTATTTTTCAGAATTTTTGGCGTTACAGAAGTATTCGAAACCTCCAGATTGCTACAGACTGTTCTATTTTGACAGATTCTGTTTTTCGTGTGTTGTTTGCTTATTTTGATGAATCTATGGCTAGTATCGGGGGGGGGGGTATGAATCATAGAGAAGTTGGAATACAGTAGGTTTAACACCAATATAAATAAAGAATGAGTTAATTACAGTACATTAAAGTGGTAGTTTGTTTTCTTATAATAACGGAGCTCATGAGATTTTCTGTTGAGTTTTGTGTTGTCAAGTTTTCAAGTTTTTGGGTAAAGATTTGATGGATTTTGGAACAAGGAGTGGCAAGAGCCTAAGCTTGGGGTTGACCAAGGCACCCCAAGGTAGAATTTAAGGACAACCAAAAGCCTAAGCTTGGGGATGCCGCGGAAGGGATCCCCTCTTTTGTCTTCATCTATCGATAACTTTACTTGAGGCTATATTTTTATTCACCACATGATATGTGTTTTGCTTGGAGCGTATTGTATGATTTGAGTCTTTGCTTTTTAGTTTACCACAATCATCCTTGCTATACACACCTTTTGGGAGAGACACACATGAATCGGAATTTATTAGAATACTCTATGTGCTTCACTTATATCTTTTGAGCTAGAAAATTTTGCTCTAGTGCTTCACTTATATCTTTTTAGAGCACGGTGGTGGTTTTATTTTATAGAAATTATTAATCTCTCATGCTTCACTTATATTATTTTGAGAGTCTTTCAGAACAGCATGGTAATTTTCTTTGGTTATAAAATTAGTCCAAATATAATGGGCATCCAAGATGGGTATAATAAAAACTTTCATATAGAGTTTATTAAATACTATGAGAAGTTTGATACTTGATAGTTGTTTTGAGATATAAAGATGGTAATATTAGAGTTGTGCTAGTTGAGTAATTGTGGAATTGAGAAATACTTGTGTTGAAGTTTGCAAGTCCCGTAGCATGCACATATGGTAAACGTTGTGTGACAAATTTGAAGCATGAGGTATTCTTTGATTGCTTTCCTTTTGAGTGGCGGTCGGGGACGAGCGATGGTCTTTTCCTACCAATCTATCCCCCTAGGAGCATGCGCGTAGTGCTTGGTTATGATGACTTGTAGATTTTTGCAATATGTATGTGAGTTCTTTATGACTAATGTTGAGTCAATGGATTATACGCACTCTCACCCTTCCATCATTGCTAGCCTCTTCGGTACCGTGCATTGCCCTTTCTCACCTCTAGAGTTGGTGAAAACTTCGCCGGTGCATCCAAACCCCGTGATATGATACTCTCTATCACACATAAGCCTCCTTATATCTTCCTCAAAACAGCCACCATACCTACCTATTATAGCATTTCCATAGCCATTCCGAGATATATTGCCATGCAACTTTCCACCGTTCCGTTTATTATGACACACTCCATCATTGTCATATTGCTTTGCATGATCATGAAGTTGACATCGTATTTGTGGCAAAGCCACCTTCATAATTCTTTCATACATGTCACTCTTGATTCATTGCACATCCCGGTACACCGCCGGAGGCATTCACATAGAGCCATACTTTGTTCTAAGTATCGAGTTGTAAGTAAATAAAAGTGTGACGATCTTCATTATTAGAGCATTGTCCCATGTGAGGAAAGTATGATGGAGACTATGATTTCCCCACAAGTTGGGATGAGACTCCGGACGGAAAAAAAAGAAGAAAAAAAGAGGCCATAAAAAAGGCCCAAAAAATATAAATGAGAGAAAAAGAGAGAAGGGGCAATGTTACTATCCTTTTTCCACACTTGTGCTTCAAAGTAGCACCATGATCTTCATGATAGAGAGAGTCTCTTATGTTGTCACTTTCATATACTAGTGGTAATTTTTCATTATAGAACTTGGCTTGTATATTCCAATGATGGGCTTCCTCAAAATTTCCCTAGGTCTTCGTGAGCAAGCAAGTTGGATGCACACCCACTTAGTTTCTTTTGTTGAGCTTTCATACACTTATAGCTCTAGTGCCTCCGTTGCATGGCAATCCCTACTCACTCACATTGATATCTATTGATGGGCATCTCCATAGCCCATTGATATGCCTAGTTGATGTGAGACTATCTTTCTCCCTTTTGTCTTCTCCACAACCACCATTCTATTCTACCGATAGTGCTATGTCCATGGCTCGCGCTCATATATTGCGTAAAAGTTGAAAAAGTTTGAAAAGGCTAAGTATGAAACAATTGCTCGGCTTGTCATCGGGGTTGTGCATGATGGGAGCATTTTGTGTGACGGAGATGAAGCATGGCCAAACTATATGATTTTATAGGGATGAGCTTTCTTTGGCTATGTTATTTTGAGAAGACATAATTGCTTGGTTAGCATGCTTGAAGTATTATTGTTTTTATGTCAATATTAAACTTTTGTCTTGAATCTTTCGGATCTGAACATTCATGCCACAATAAAGAAATTGCATTGAAAATTATGTTAGGTAGCATTCCACATCAAAAAGTTCTATTTTTATCATTTACCTACTCGAGGACGAGCAGGAATTAAGCTTGGGGATGCATGATACGTCTCCAACGTATCTATAAGTTTTTATTGTTCCATGCTATTATATTATCTGTTTTGGATGTTTAATGGGCTTTAATATGCACTTTTATATTATTTTTGGGACTAACCTATTAACCGAAGGCCCAGTGCCAGTTTTTGTTTTTTTTGCCTATTTTAGTGTTTCGCAGAAAAGGAATATCAAACGGAATCCAAACAGAATGAAACCTTCACGAGGATCTTTCTTGGAACAAAAGCAAACCAGGAGACTTGGAGTTGAAGTCTGGAACTCCGCGAAGCTTCCACGAGGCAGGAGGGCGCGCCTAGTGGGGTTAGGTGCACCCCCACCCTCGTGGGCCCCACGGAGGTCCACCGACGTACTTCTTTCGCCTATATATACTCTTATATCCAAAAACATCAGGGGAGTCACGAAACCACTTTTCCACCATCACGACCTTCTGTACCCGTGAGATCCCATCTTGGGGCATTTTCCGGTGATCTGCCGGAGGGGGATTCGATCATGGAGGGCTTGTACGTCAACACCATAGCCTCTCCGATGATGTGTGAGTAGTTTACCACTGACCTTCGGGTCCATAGTTATTAGCTAGATGGCTTCTTCTCTCTCTTTGGTTCTCAATACAAAGTTCTCCTCTATGTTCTTGGAGATCTATTCGATGTAATACTTTTTGTGGTGTGTTTGCCGAGATCCGATGAATTGTGGGTTTATGATCAAGATTATCTATGAAAAATATCTGATTCTTCTCTGAATTCTCATATGCATGATTTGATATCTTTGCAAGTCTCTTTGAATTATCAGTTTAGTTTGGCCTACTAGATTGATCTTTCTTGCAATGGGAGAAGTGCTTAGCTTTGGGTTCAATCTTGAGGTGCTCGATCCCAGTGACAGAAAGGGAACTGACACGTATTGTACTGTTGCTATCGAGGATAAAAAGATGGGGTTTATATCATATTGCTTGAGTTTATCCCTCTACATCATGTCATCTTGCCTAATGCGTTACTCTGTTCTTATGAACTTAATACTCTAGACGCAAGATGGATAGCGGTCGATGTGTGGAGTAATAGTAGTAGATGCAGAATTGTTTCGGTCTACTTGACACGGACATGATGCCTATGTTCATGATCATGCCTAGATATTCTCATAACTATGCGCTTTTCTATCAATTGCTCGGCAGTAATTTGTTCACCCACCGTAATATATGCTATCTTGAGAGAAGCCACTAGTGAAACCTATGGCCCCCGGGTCTACTTTACATCATATAAGTTTCCGATATATAATTCTAGTTTACTATTTATTTTGCAATCTTTACTTTTCAATCTATACAGCAAAAATACCAAAAATATTTATTTTATTATCTTTATCAGATCTCACTTTTGCAAGTGGCCGTAAAGGGATTGACAACCCATTTATCGCGTTGGTTGCAAGGTTCTTGATTGTTTGTGCAGGTACTAGGCGATTTTTGTGTGGTCTCCTACTGGATTGATACCTTGGTTATCAAAAACTAAGGAAAATACTTATGCTACTTTGCTGCATCACCCTTTCCTCTTCAAAGGAAAACAAACGCATGCTCAAGAGGTAGCACTCGGCACTCTGAAGTGGTGACATAGCACGACTAATGTGGTGGGGTGGAACCTCCAGTCCGACTGAGGCGACGGAGCAGGCCAACAGTATGACGCCAAAGTCCGTGGTGTGGGTTAATGAAGAGATGACGAAGCCCCAGTCCATCCAAGGTGACGTGGTACGTCGGTACGCCGAGGTGACAGAGCTGCCCAACCCGGGTCATTTACCTGTGCACGGAAAATAGTGCAAGCCAGAGATAATAGTAATAATAATAAAATAAAATAAAAATTCGTTGCATAATTAATAATTTATGCAAAATGAGTAATAAAATAAATATGGCCCATGTGCCGAACACTCGATGAGGTAGAGCTCTCTCGGCGATGCCGAAGTCCCCGAGGCAACCGAACAAGTCGGTATGGCAATTCGACCAACAAGGTGATCACGCGAGGCGATTTACGCCAATTGGGACGACGACGTCGGCTTGCCGAAGTGACCGCGTGACGCAGTCGAAGTCGATTACATACACATGTAAAATAGTGTAGTCCAAAAAATAATAATATCAATCTAAAAGAAAAACCTTGCATATTTAATTTACGCAAAATAATAATAATTTTTGTAAGGAGATGTGGCCTGGCTTCGAAGCCAATGTTGGTGCAGGGCGCTGGCGTGATATAGCCTGTATTCACAGGGCGGTCCGAGTCCCCAATGAGGCGTTCATCGAACTGTGGACGGGAAACTGACTGAACCGTCACGCAACCATCGTTAATGCGGCCATCAGTTGACAGACCTGTGTACAAATGATGGAACAAACCAGACTAATAATTCCTCAAAAAAAGTTAACCCAAGCAAGAAAATTACTAGGATTAATAGAACCTGGTCTGAAGAAAGACTACTCCCAAAATTGGGACTCGATCCGCACGCCCATTGCCTGATGGGCGATGAAGCGATGGCATGGCGATGCTGGCAAAGGTTGGCTCACTGAGGCAAAGCCCTCGGTCCAACTAACGTGACGAAGTTGGTCGACTGGTAACGCCGAAGTCTCCGGAGTAGGTTGATGAAGAGATTGTGAAGCCCCCGGTCTAACTGAGGTGACGGAGCGGGTCGGTAAGGAGACGTTGCAGCTGCCATGTCAGCCGATGTGTTGAAGCGGTTCGGCATGATGGACATCGGCTTGAAGAAGCAACAGGTCGGCCATGCCAACACAGGTCATGACTTGTGACGCGGTCAATGTCGGCTTGATGAAGTGACCGTACGACGATGCCGGTGTGCCCGCTCCGTGTAATCCATGGGGCGGTGATGTTGATGATGATTTATCCTTCGCGATACCAAACTCTTGTTCGGCTCGCCGAGATGATGATCTGAATAAGTTGAGCTCGGCTCAACAAAGCGACGACATGTCTAGCGCAGGTCGCCAGCTATGGAGCAATGTTGTCGGACTGCTTTGACACCAGCATGATGGTGAAGAATACCTCAGAGAAGGCATAAAATTTTATAGGCGCGTGTTTAAGAAGAATGCACAATACCCTAGAAAGAGATTCTTCTAAAAAGGTTGTCCAATATCCCGTTCATGAAGAAAGATGAACTCAGGTCGGATTCATATTCGCGCAGAAAACAATCCGAAAAGTGATGAACTAATCGGAAGGTTCCCGGAGTTTGAACGGTCGGATCGAGCTGAAATTTTGAGAGGTGATAGATATGGAAATTCTGCATAATATGAACGGTTGGATCTTCCAAATAACCTTAGAGCTAGGCTCTGGATACCACGCTCTAAACTTGTCCAGATTTCTATCCAGATTCGATAGGCCTCCGCTATATCATAGATCGCCGGAGATTCCTCCATCGGAAGGTGGAGGAATTTTACAAGGTTGTTGTATACTCAATTCCGCACAATTCTACCAAAGGGTTCCTCAAATCGACTTCCGAGGAGATGGTGGCAGCGATGTTGTACGGGAAAAACTATGCGATCCATGAGGGTTATGTTGACAATGAGCCGCCAGGCTCCATGGACGACTTTTCTATGGTCTCGATTGAGATTTGAGCTGATGATGATGAAAGTATCCATATGACCTTGATGATCTGACGTGGAGCACGGTCCTCGGTCCAGCCGAGGTGACTAGTCGAGTCGGCGACAAAGATGCCGACATCGACCATCACTACTGCAGGATGCTGCTAACGTGGCACTACGATCAGAGACCCTTCGAGAAACTGTGTGTGATGCAATGATCGCAAACGATGGTGTAGGAAAACCATCAGAAATGTATAAAATGTTTACGATGACGGATGCATCAAACACGGTTCAGGTTTTAGTTGCGTGTGTGATGAAGGGCATACGGTTCAGTTCAATTAACTGTTTGCGATGAGAGGAACAAAAGAAACGGGCAGCCAGATGAAGGTGTGTGCGATGTACAGCATATGGTTCACTCGGATGAACTGTTTGTGATTAGGCAACACAAAAGAAACGGACAGCCCGATCAAGGTGTGTGCGATGTACAGCATACGGTTCACTCGGATGAACTATTTGTGATTAGGCAAGAGAACAGAAACGGTTCAATATAACAAGATGTGTGTGATACGCGGCAAATAGGTCTATAATCAGAAATGTGTGCGAAGACCGATAATAACACAGACGATTGGTTCTAATAAGACATATGTGATATGCTCTGTCTACACAACATCTATTGGCCATTGTGGGACGGGTGGTCATCCGGATACACCATAAGGATGCGAAGAGGCATTCCTATCAGCAAGGACTAGCGTTCCACTAGTAGCTCATGTAAGAAAACTATCAAGTTAAGTGTGCTCAGGCTGGAGCAGCCATCGGATGGGTGAGTGGATGGGAAGTTGTGTCGATGTTAAATTAGGTGGTGGGATGGGTCATTTTGGTCAAATGACCGAAATGCCCCATTCCCTCAGCTAATTTAACCTCGAAGTCCTTGTTTTTTATTATTTTTATTTTTTAACACATGTTAAAGAAGGCCTACCGCATTACCTTTTGACAATGTGCGATACATGGCATACAGTTGATCCATTCGACCTATTTGTGATTGAATACGTCGCGTGTGTTGTGGGCAAACGCTTGCTAGTATTCAACCGTTTGGGATTGATGAATTCATCACCGACGGGATCCCTAGTGTGGTTCGTGTTCATCTGATCATCATCTACTTCTTGTGCTACCTCGATGCTAAGTTTCCATTAATTGATGGTGTTTTATGAACACGCCACCGTTTCCTGTCATTTCCTCACATGTTTCCCGCCACCCTACTATATTGCGCATAGGGGGCGCGCGACGCACGGAGGCGACAAGCGCAGCCTGTAGCACATCCACCTTTTCCAAGTATGCCAACCCACCAAAGCGCCGCCTCTGCCATCAACCACGTCGACGAGGAAAACGAGCAGGCGCCACAACCCGTCGAGGCCGAGGCGCTCCCCGGCAACGCGATGGACGATGTTGTGATGCGCGTCATCGCCAGGGTTGAGCAGACCTTTGGCGCATGGCGCTTGAGCACCGCGGATCAAGATAGGCATGTCAGCGCCGACAGGCTGTAGCTCGCCGCACAACATGATCGATGGCGCGCCGCAGAGCAAGCTAGGCGCGTCCGCACCGATAGGCTGCGGCTCACCGCACGGCGAGACCGTTGGAGCGCTGTAGAGCGAGAGGCGCGGCGCGCCACACAGCAAGAGCGGATCCATCGGCGCTTGCTTGCTGTTGACACGGTGTCGCAGCTGGGTACACGTCCCGTCAGTACCCCCATTCCTCGCCAGGAGTGGGCAGAGGCCCTCAGCGCCGTACTTGCACCAGATGTCAGCCATGCCATACTTGCGCCGGACGCCCGTCGCGCTGTTCGCATGGGTGCCGCCGTTCGCCTTGTCCGCGGCCCGCTAGATGCCAACATGCTGGTCCGTAGGCTCGACCGCCTCCTTGGCCCAGGTGTCCACTTGGGTGCAATAGAGGAACATGGCCGTCGCATCCTCGAGTTGGTGATCTCCAATGAAATAGCCAACTTGGAGCTCGAGATCGCGCTCCAGATGTACCGCGAGCATGTCGACCGCTTGGACGAATGCCTACACGAGTTCAGGCAGAGCCAAGAGCTACCCCAGGCAAGGGCTGCTGGTCATGGTCTCATGGACACATTTTATTTTTAAAGGTTGTTTCGACGTTGATAGCTTTGTATTCACAACAATCATAGTATTGCTCTGTTTATTGCTCTATTTCAATGTGTGTACTTTATTTTCCATTCTTATATGTTATGTTTCAATATGTGTATATACGCTTTCCATTCTGTATATGTGGATGATAACAGCTAGATTCAAATTAGTATAAAAAACAGATAGAAAATGGAATTCATAATATATAAATATATATTAATTGTTCATTAGATCATCACAGAATATATATAATATATAATATCATCACATATACGTGATGATACTTAACTACTAGGTACAATGCATAAAATTGAAAACGAACAATACTAAAACTAATAATCCCTCCTGGGGCCAGTATTCCGGCAGCCCCTCGCCAGCAGCTCCCTGGTGCGCGGCGTCTTCCTAGCGTAGAGGCAGTACTCTGACTCCTCCGCCTCGCAGCGCTTGACGTACCGATCTGCCTCTTGCTGGTGGACGCGCGCGGCCGATCTTGCCATTTCGGCCGGTGCTCCTCGTCGGTGCACGCTGGAGCTTATCGGCCCACCTCCATGCAGCGACGAGGCGCCCAACACCTATGACCTTCCTCGCGAAGTACCCGTCTTCATACACCTCGTCAGCACGACAACGCGCCCGCCCCCAAAGCTCCCCCGCCTCCTTTTCCAGGCGGCATCATGGGCTTCACAGGCCGCCTGGTACCTGGCTTCCTCCTCCGCCATCTCCTTCTTGAACATCACTTGCCTGGATTTCTTAGCCGGCGGCAGCGACTTTCACAGAAAAAGATTGTACTGGCCCCAAAACCAATACAAAGTTGGGGGGTCTGGTGCAACCTCGTCACGCGGCGCATAGGAGTCCTCGTCGCTGCTAATCGAGTGAGCGTCCTCGGGGGGCGGCGACTCCTCGTCGGCGTGTGGGCAGATCGGCGGCGCCATGGCAGAGATTTGAGAGAGAGAGAGGGCGAGCGAGCGGAGGATGTAGATAAGAATGCAGGCGGGACGACGTGAGCAAGGTAGTATTTATTGGCGGCCAGAATCAAGATCGATGGGGACAGTACACACGCCGGTCACCGGAATTTACGAGTACTGTAGTTTGAATTACACACAATTCCCGCATCAAATCCGTATGTGAACATAATAGCTGATGGTTTCCAATACAGAACCGTGTCTAATTAATGATCCCCGCCAATCACCTACCAAACCTCGAGCCACGAGATAGAGTGCCAATCGTGTGGGGGGCGGTTGTCTTGCCAGATCTTTACATTTTCTTTTTTGAACACCAGATATTTACATCGTCTGATGATTTTTCAACTCGCACACCAGTACACAAAAATATGATTTTTCAAACCGTTTAGGTTAGGCGTTGCATGTAGATGTAGTTCAAATTTGAATTATGGTCATTAATTGGTTAGAAAATCACTTAAATGTCTTTAAAAGGTCAAATGACCCGTGAAAATTTCCAAATTTTCACATGATAGTTGTATTAGTGCACGTAAATGTAGGAAAAAATTTGAAGGCCGTAAGAGGAAGCTATCTCCCGTCCATCAGCAAACATGCATTGTTCCCTCTCGGAACCACGAACCTTCTAGTGAGTTGCTCCGATTTATGAGGGGTGTGTGTCCAAACTTTTGACAAACATGCCAATTTTTTTACCACATCATCTTGGTGGCATGATATTAAATCAAGCAAGGTTTCATGTTTTTCTGATCATTTTTTAATTTTTTGGAAATAAAATGCCATGGCATGCACTCCATTCATGTGCCCATGCCTTGACACCAATGTGTTTGAAAATTCATACGAATTTACTGCACATGAAATTAACTCGCACATAAGTATACAAAAATATGATTTTTCAAACCGTTTTGGTTAAGTGTTGCATTTAGATGTAGTTCAAATTTGAATTACGGTCATTCAATGGTTAGAAAATCACTTAAATGTCTTTAGAAGGTCAAATGATCCCTGAAATTTACCAAATTTTCACATGACAATTGTATTGGTGCACGTTAAACGTAGGAAAAAATTTGAAGGCCATAAGAGGAAGTTATCTCCCGTTCGTCATCAAACATGCATTGTTCCCTCTCGGAACCATGAACCTTCTAGCGAGTTGCTCCGGTTTGTGAGGGGCGTGTGTACAAATCTTCGTCAAACATGCCAATTTCTTTACCACATCATTTTGGTGGCATGACATTACATCAACCAAGGTTTCATGTGTTTCTGATCATTTTTCTATTTTTTGAATTAAAATGCCATGTCACTGCATGCATACATATGCATGTGTCCAAGTCGTGAGACCAATATGTTTGAAAATTCCTTCTAATTTACTGCACATGCAATTAACTCGCACACAAGTACACAGATATGCTTTTCAAACCGTTTTGGTTAGGCGTTGCATGTAGATGTAGTTCAAATTTGAATTACGGTCATTAAATGGTTAGAAAATCACTTAAAATGTCTTTGAAAGGTCAAATGACCCCTAGAATTTTCAAAATTTTCACATTACAGTTGTAGTAGTGCACGTTAGACGTTGAAAAATTTAAAGGCCGTAAGAGGAAGCTATCTCCCGTTCGTCATCAAACATGCATTGTTCCCTCTCGGAACCATGAACCTTCTAGCGAGTTGCTCCGGTTTGTGAGGGGTGTGTGTCCAAACTTTCGTCAAACATGCCAATTTCTTTACCACATCATTTTAGTGGCATGACATTAAATCAAGCAAGGTTTTCATGTTTTCTGATCATTTTTAAATTTTTTGGAATTAAAATGCCATGGCATGCACTCCATGCATATGCCGATGCCTTGACACCGGTATGTTTGAAAATTCCTTCGAATTTACTGCACATGGAATTAACTCACACACAAGTACACAAAATTATGATTTTTCAAACCGTTATGGTTAGGCGTTGCATGTAGATGTAGTTTAAATTCGAATTATGGTCATTAAATGGTTAGAAAATCACTTACATATCTTTAAAAGGTCAAATGACCCCTGAAATTTACCAAATTTTCACATGACAGTTGTATTAGTGCATGTTAAACGTAGGAAAAAATTTGAAGGCCGTAAGAGGAAGCTATCTCCCATTCGTCATCAAACAAGCATTGTTCCCTCTCGGAACCACGAACCTTCTAGCGATTTGCTCCGGTTTGTGAGGGGTGAGTGTCCAAACGTTCGTTAAACATGCCAATTTCTTTACCACATCATCTTGGTGGCATGACATTACATCAACCAAGGTTTCATGTGTTTCTCATCATTTTTCTATATTTTTTTTTGAATTAATGCCATGTCACTCCATGCATATGTATGCATGTGTCCAAGTCGTGAGACTAATATGTTTGAAAATTCCTTCTAATTTACTGCACATGGAATTAACTCGCACACAAGTACACATACATGATTTTTCAAACCGTTTAGGTTAGGTGTTGCATGTAGATGTAGTTCAAATTTTAATTACGGTCATTAATTGGTTAGGAAATAACTTAAATGTCTTTAAAAGGTCAAATGACCTGTGAAAATTTCCAAAATTTCACATGACAGTTGTATTAGTGCACGTAAACGTAGGAAAAAATTTGAAGGCCGTAAGAGGAAGCTATCTCCCGTCCGTCAGCAAACATGCATTATTCCCTCTCGGAACCACGAACCTTCTAGTGAGTTGCTCCGGTTTATGAGGGGTGTGTGTCCAAACTTTCGTCAAATAGGCCAATTTTTTTACCACATCATCTTGGTGGCATGACATTAAATCAAGCAAGGTTTCATGTTTTTCTGATTATTTTTTATTTTCTTGGAATTAAAATGCCATGGCTTGCACTCCATGCATGTGCCCATGCCTTGACACCAATATGTTTGAAAATTCATTCAAATTTACTGCACATGGAATTAACTCGCACACAAGTACACAAAAATATGATTTTTCAAACCGTTTTGGTTAAGTGTTGCATGTAGATGTAGTTCAACATTGAACTACGGTCATTAAATCGTTAGAAAATCACTTAAATGTCTTTAGAAGGTCAAATGACCCCTGAAATTTACCAAATTTTCACATGACAGTTGTATTAGTGCACGTTAAACATAGGAAAAAATTTGAAGGCCGTAAGAGAAAGCTATCTCACGTTCGTCATCAAACATGCATTATTCCCCCTCGGAACCACAAATCTTCTAGCGAGTTGCTCCGGTTTGGGAGGGGCGTGTGTACAAATGTTCGTCAAACATGCCAATTTCTGTACCACATCATCTTGGTGGCATGACATTACATCAACCAAGGTTTCATGTGTTTCTGATCATTTTTCTATTTTTTGAATTAAAATGCCATGTCACTCCATGCATACGTATGCATGTGTCCAAGTCATGAGACCAATATGTTTGAAAATTCCTTCTAATTTACTGCACATCCAATTAACTCGCACACAAGTACACAAATATGATTTTTCAAACCGTTTTGATTAGGCGTTGCATGTAGATGTAGTTCAAATTTGAATTACGGTCATTAAATGGTTAGAAAATCACTTAAAATGTCTTTGAAAGGTCAAATGACCCCTAGAATTTTCAAAAATTTCACATTACAGTTGTAGTAGTGCACGTTAGACGTTGAAAAAATTTGAAGGCCGTAAGAGGAAGCTATCTCCCGTTCGTCATCAAACATGCATTGTTCCCTCTCGGAACCATGAAACTTCTAGCGAGTTGCTCCGGTTTGTGAGGGGTGTGTGTCCAAACTTTCGTCAAACATGCCAATTTCTTTACCACATCATTTTGGTGGCATGACATTAAATCAAGCAAGGTTTCATGTTTTTCTGATCATTTTTTAATTTTTTGGAATTAAAATGACATGGCATGCACTCCATGCATGTGCCCATGCCTTGACACCAATATGTTTGAAAATTCCTTCGAATTTTCGTCACATGGAATTAACTCGCACACAAGTACACAAAAATATGATTTTTCAAACCATTATGGTTAGGCGTTGCATGTAGATGTAGTTCAAATTTGAATTACGGTCATTAAATGGTTAGAAAATCACTTAAATGTCTTTGAAAGGTCAAATGACCCCTGAAATTTACCAAATTTTCACATGACAGTTGTATTAGTGCACGTTAAACATAGGAAAAAATTTGAAGACCGTAAGAGGAAGCTATCTCCCATTCGTCATCAAACATGCACTGTTCCCTCTCGGAACCACGAACCTTCTAGCGAGTTGCTCCAGTTTGTGAGTGGTGCGTGTCCAAACGTTCGTCAAACATGCCAATCTCTTTACCACATCATCTTGGTGGCATGACATTACATCAACCAAGGTTTCATGTGTTTCTGATCATTTTTGTATTTTTTGAATTAAAATGCCATGTCACCACATGCATATGTATGCATGTGTCCAAGTCATGAGACCAATATGTTTGAAAATTCCTTCTAATTTACTGTACATCCAATTAACTCGCACACAAGTACACAAATATGATTTTTCAAACCGTTTTGGTTAGGCGTTGCATGTAGATGTAGTTCAAATTTGAATTGTGGTCATTAAATGGTTAGAAAATCACTTAAAATGTCTTTGAAATGTCAAATGACCCTTAGAATTTTCAAAAATTTCACATTACAGTTATAGTAGTGCACGTTAGACGCTGAAAAAATTTGAAGGCCGCAAGAGGAAGCTATCTCCCGTTCGTCATCAAACATGCATTGTTCCCTCTCAGAACCATGAACCTTCTAGCGAGTTGCTCCGGTTTGTGAGGGGTGTGTGTCCAAACTTTTGTCAAACATGCCAATTTCTTTACCACATCATTTTGGTGGCATGACATTAAATCAAGCAAGGTTTCATGTTTTTCTGATCATTTTTTAATTTTTTGGAATTAAAATGACATGGCATGCAGTCCATGCATGTGCCCATGCCTTGACACCAATATGTTTGAAAATTCCTTCGAATTTTCTGCACATGGAATTAACTCGCACACAAGTACACAAAAATATGATTTTTCAAACCATTATGGTTAGGCGTTGCATGTAGATGTAGTTCAAATTTGAATTACGGTCATTAAATGGTTAGAAAATCACTTAAATGTCTTTGAAAGGTCAAATGACCCCTGAAATTTACCAAATTTTCACATGACAGTTGTATTAGTGCACGTTAAACGTAGGAAAAAATTTGAAGGCCGTAAGAGGAAGCTATCTCCCATTCGTCATCAAACATGCATTGTTCCCTCTCGGAACCACGAACCTTCTAGCGAGTTGCTCCGGTTTGTGAGTGGTGCGAGTACTAACGTTCGTCAAACATGCCAATCTCTTTACCACATCATCTTGGTGGCATGACATTACATCAACCAAGGTTTCATGTGTTTCTCATCATTTTTTTATTTTTTCTGAATTAATGCCATGTCACTACATGCATACGTATGCATGTATCCAAGTCATGAGACCAATATGTTTGAAAATTCCTTCTAATTTACTGCACATGGAATTAACTCGCACACAAGTACACATATATGATTTTTCAAAATGTTTTGGTAAGGCATCGCATGTAGATGTAGTTCAAATTTGAATTGCGGTCATTAAATGGTTAGAAAATCACTTAAATGTCTTTAAAAGGTCAAATGGCCCCTAGAATTTTCCAAAATTTCACATTAAAGTTGTAGTAGTGCACGTTAGACGTAGAAAAAATTTGAAGGCCTTAAGAGGAAGCTATCTCCCGTTCGTCATCAAACATGCATTGTTCCCTCTCGGAACCACGAACCTTCTAGCGAGTTGCTCCGGTTTGTGAGGGGTGTGTGTCCAAACTTTCGTCAAACATGCCAATTTCTTTACCACATCATCTTGGTGGCATGACATTACATCAACCAAGGTTTCATGTGTTTCTGATTTTTTTGGAATTAAAATGACATGTCACTCCATGCATACGTATTCATGCATATGTGTCCATGTTGTGATACAAATATGTTTGAAAATTCCTTCTAGTTTACTGCACATGGAATTAACTCGCACACAAGTATACAAATATGATTTTTCAAACCGTTTTGGTTAGGCATTGCATGTAGATGTAGTTCAAATTGGAATTACGGTCATTAAATGGCTAGAAAATCACTTAAATGTCTTTAAAAGGTCAAATGACCCTTAGAATTTTCAAAAATTTCACATTACAGTTGTAGTAGTGCATGTTAGACGTAGAAAAAAATTGAAGGCCGTAAGAGGAAGCTATCTCACGTTCGTCATCAAACATGCATTGTTCCCTCTCGGAACCACGAGCCTTTTAGTGAGTTGCTCCGGTTTGTGAGGGGTGTGTGTTCAAACTTTGGTCAAACATGCCAATTTTTTTACCACATCATTTTGGTGGCATGACATTACATCAACCAAGGTTTCATGTGTTTCTGATTTTTTTAACTTTTTGGAATTAAAATGCCATGTCACTCCATGCTTAATTGTGTCATAGCCGTTAGATCAATATGTTTGAAAATCCCTTCCAATTTACTGCACATGGAATTAAATCGCACACAAGTACACGAAATATGAGTTTTCAAACTATTATGGTTAGCTGTTGCATGTACATGTAGTTCAAATTTCAATTATGGTCATTAAATGGCTAGAAAATAACTTAAATGTCTTAGAAGGTCAAATGACCCCTGAAATTTTCCAAAATTTGACATGAGAGTTGTATTAGTACTACAAAATTTCTCGTTCATTTAAAACACCATCCGTTTGCACTTTATTCCAAATTCATCTTTCACAGCTAATAAAAAATATCTACAACATCACACACAGTTGTTTTCTAGGAACCGTTTGCGATGAAAATAGCTGGGTCTATTTAAGTCTCCCTCCTTAAGCTTTGCCGGCACGTCTGCTCTAGTGCCGGCAACCCCCGAATCCCGATCCCCATTCCCTCACCCCCTTCTTGCAAAGATGACGCCATGGAAACGCTTCGTGAAGGCCCGTACGATGGCCGCGTCCCCCCCCCCAGCGTCGGCGCATGCGCTGAGAGCGCGGCCGCCTACGCCGATAGTGCCGCCGCATCCGCATTGAGCGCGGCCGCTTCCGCCGAGAGGGCGTCTGTGGCAGCTGACAGGGCAGCTGCAGCAGCCAAGATGGCTGCAGCTGCTGTTTTGATGTTGGCTGCAAACGCCGAGAGCGCTCGAGCTGCCGTCTGTGCCATTGATGTCACCCTGGCCCGGGTCGAGGCTATCCACGCCAAGATCGAGGATGCACACGCCAAGATACTCCAGGCCACCTCAGACTCCAGTATGCAACCCACGTCTAAAAAGGCGGCGGTGGCCATGGAGCACCTGCTTCCTCATGAGGTCTCCGAGCGGGAGCTGGAGATGCAGGAGGCTCCGGAGATCGAGGAGTGCCGGGAGGAGGAGTTGCGCGTGGCCGAGGTCGAGGTAGAGAAGAGTCTGTCCATCGAGGAATCAGCGGTGGAGTACCAACGCGAGCTCTGGTGCAGCCACTACTATGAGTACTACAACCTTAAGGGCGGCACCAAGGACGAGGACGAGGACGCGGTCGACTTCAGCAGGGGGACGCGGAGTCCACCAACGGCGGCATGTCGCTAGGACAAGTCATCGATGTCTCATCTCACACCGGCGATGCATAGGCCGACACGGTGACAGATTTTTAATTATGCGTACTTAGGCTATGTTTTTAATGTTGGTCTTTTGTTAGAGCAATGTTTAGGTCAGCTGGCTCTGTGTAATTACTGAAATTGCTCGATTCAGTAAGTGTGGTATGTCTGCTGTACGCTCTTTTGTGTGCCCAAATTAGCAAGCGGTGTTAAATTATGCAATGACGTACCCGGGGAAATTTCTACCAAAATTTGAATTATCAAACTCATCACATGCGTGTAAAGCAGAAGAATCATTTGCGATGCACACAATCGTTCAAAGTGAATGGTCCGGCGGCACCGCGTGCATTCAAAGTGAATGTGCTCATGCCTTGAGACCAAAATTAGAATTATCAAACTCATCCCATGTGCGTAAAGCAGAAGAATCATTTGCGATGCACACAATCATTCAAAGTGAATGGTCCGGCGGCACCGCGCGCAAAGTTTCCCTCCACATTTCCAATATTTTAGCCTACCGCCAAAATATCTACCCCCGCCCCCTTCCCTCCCTCCCCACCCCATTTTATCCCCAACCACAAGTCACATTTCCCCTGTTTCCTCCTTCCTTCCTTCCTTGCTAAGCTATAGCCGCTTCCTCGCTCTCGCCGTCTCGCATCCTACCGCCGGGGTCGCCATGGTCTTCTTCAAAGACATCTCCAGCGGTTCCTCTCCGGCGACTACTCCTTCACCACCCGGGTATGTCTCTCTTCTCTCTCTTGGGCTATGACTTGGAATGAAGGATTTTTACCCGGAGGTCGATTTGAGTCGTTTCTTTCTCTTGTAGCTCTCTAAGACCATCGGTGGCAACGAATGGAGCGGGTGAAAGTGCAACTATCCCTAGGTGGTTTTGGTAATTCATAACAACATATAGCTCATTGAGCTAATGCTATTCCAAGATGATTATTTCGGGAAAGCTCAATGATTGGCATGGCATGGATATGAAAGTGGAACCCTCAAAATGCTAAGGACAATGGATTGGCTCAAGCTCAAAAGCTCAAGACTCTTCATTTTATATTTTAGTGATCCAAGATCACATTGAGTCCATAGGAAAAGCCAATACTATTAAGGAGGGATGAGGTGTTGCTTAATGACCCTCTTGCTTCATGTGCTTAGTGATATGCTCCAAAACCCTCAACTACTTTCCCATATCCACATATGACCTAAACTCTAAGCCAAACTCGGTCCTACCGATTCTTCCTATCCGGTGCCACCGAGTTTCACTTGTCATTAGCCACTGCCAAACCCTAGCAATTCGGTTCTACCGATAAGGATCTCGGTCCCACCGAGATGGGGTTGCAAACTCTCTATTTTCCTTTCGTAACTTTTTGGTCCCACCGAAAGAGCGAATCGGTCCCACCGAGATTGCAATGTAAACTCAGTGTTTCCCCTTTGTAACTTTTCAGTCTCACCGAGTTCCACTCGGTCTCACCGAAAGAGAAAATCGGTCCCACCAAGTTTGCCTGACCAACTCTCTGGTTAGCTAATTACCAAATTCGGTCTCACCGAGTTTGTGTAATCGGTCTCACCGAGATTACGTTATGCCCAAACCCTAACCGAATCGGTCCTACCGAGTTGCATGTCATTCCCACCGAAATTCCTAACGGTCACTAGGTTTACTATTTCGGTCATACCGAGTTTTCTGATTCGGTCCCACCGAGATTGGTAAATTGTGTGTAACGGTTGGATTTTGTGTGGAGGCTATATATACCCCTCCACCTCTTTCTCATTCAGTGAGAGAGCCATCAGAACACACACATCATTCCAACTCATATGTTCTGAGAGAGAACCACCTACTCATGTGTTGAGACCAAGACATTCCATTCCTACCATATGAATCTTGATCTCTAGCCTTCCCAAGTTGCTTTCCACTCAAATCTTCTTTCTACCAAATCCAAATCCTATGAGAGAGAGTTGAGTGTTGGGGAGACTATCATTTGAAGCACAAGAGCAAGGAGTTCATTACCTACACACCATTTGTTACTTCTTGGAGATTGGTGTCTCCTAGATTGGCTAGGTGTCACTTGGGAGCCTCCGTCAAGATTGTGGAGTTGAACCAAGGAGTTTGTAAGGGCAAGGAGATCGCCTACTTCATGAAGATCTACCGCTAGTGAGGCAAGTCCTTCGTGGGCGATGGCCATGGTGGGATAGACAAGGTTGCTTCTTCGTGGACCCTTTGTGGGTGGTTGCTTCTTCGTGGACCCTTCGTGGGTGGAGCCCTTCGTGGACTCGCGCAACCGTTGCCCTTGGGTGGAGCCCTGTGTGGACTCGCGCAACCATTACCCTTCGTGGGTTGAAGTCTCCATCAACGTGGATGTAGGATAGCACCACCTATCCGAACCACGGGAAAAACATCCGTGTCTCCAATAGCGTTTGAATTCTCCAAACCCTTCCCTTTATATTCTTGCAAGTTGCATGCTTTACTTTCCGCTGCCCATAAACTCTTTGCATGCTTGCTTGAATTGTATGATGATTGCTTGACTTGTTCCAAAATAGCTAAAATCTGCCAAGAACTAAAATTGGGAAAAGGTTAAGTTTTTATTTGGTCAAGTAGTCTAATCATCCCCCCTCTAGACATACTTTCGATCCTACAAGTGGTATCAGAGCTTTGGTCTCCATTTTCTTGATCTCCATAGCTTTTGGTGGTCATAGCCTTGGTTTCACAACCTAGGAGAGTATGGCGTCTAGCGAGGGAAATTATCACCGTAGAGGTCCTTACTTTGATGGTACTAATTTTGCTAGTTGGAAGCATAAAATGAAAATGCATATTCTTGGACATAACCCCGCTGTTTGGGCTATTGTGTGTGTTGGTTTGCAAAGTGACTTCTTTGACGGGAGAGAACCAAACCGTGAAGCTACCGCGGATGAGTTGAAGATGTTGCAATACAATGCTCAAGCTTGTGATATTCTCTTCAACGGATTGTGCCCCGAAGAATTCAACAAAATCAGCCGCCTTGAGAATGCAAAGGAAATTTGGGACACTTTGATTGATATGCACGAAGGTACCGACTCCGTCAAGGAATCCAAGTTGGATGTGCTTCAAAGCCAACTTGACAAGTTCAAGATGAAGGATGGTGAAGGTGTCGCTGAAATGTACTCTAGGCTTGCTCTCATCACAAATGAGATTGCCGGCTTAGGAAGTGAAGAGATGACCAATAAATTCATCATCAAGAAGATCCTAAGAGCCTTGGATGGAAAATATGATACCGTGTGCACATTGATCCAAATGATGCCCAATTACAAAGATCTCAAGCCAACGGAGGTGATTGGAAGAATTGTTGCTCATGAGATGTCACTTAAGGATAAAGAGGAACTTCACAACAAGTCAAGTGGTGCCTATAAAGCCTCATGTGAAGCCCCTACATCATCAAGTGAGAAACAAGACTTCAATGAAGAATTGAGCTTAATGGTGAAGAACTTCAACAAGTTCTACAAGAGTAGAAGCAAAGATAGAAGCTCCAAATCAAGGTCCTACAATGACAAAAGATCTTCTAGTCGAGAGCGAAACTGTTACAATTGTGGAAGACCCAGACACTATTCCAATGAGTGTACGGCTCCCTACAAGAGAAGAGAAGATTCTCCAAAAAGAAGAAGCAAAGGATCACCACCAAGAGAGAGAAGGAGTAGAGATGATCGTTATGAACGAAGATACTCACGGAGAAGCAAGGATTCGGAAAGGAAGGAAAAATCATCAAGGAGCTACACAAGACGAAGACATCAAGCTCATGTTGGTGAATGGGTATCCGGCTCCGACTCCGACAGCCACTCCGAGAGAAGCTATCACTCCGACTCCGAAGATACTCAAGATGAAGGTGTTGCCGGTCTAGCACTTGTGTCAACCAACTCCTACGACATATTTGACTCACCAAATGAAGGAATTGGAATATGCTTCATGGCCAAAGGTCCTAAGGTAACACACCCCGAGTATGTTGATTTCAATAGTGATGAAGATGACTTGTTAGGTGATGATTTGCTTGGTGACAACTCTAGTGATGAATACTATGATGAAAGACCAATTAATCATGCTAATCAAGATAAAACGAGTGACAATGATAAGGAGAAGATTGAGGCTCTAACTAAAGAACTAAAAACTCTTAAGTTGGCTCATGACACTATCTTCGAAGATCATCGAGAACTTTTAAGAGCTCATGAGAAACTACGGTTTGAAAAGCTCAATCTTGAGCAAGAGCATGAGTTCTTAAAAGCAATCAATGATGATCTCCGCAAGAAAAGTTCTTCTTACATTGCCAAGTGTTTACTCTTATCCACTTACATGCCTCAAGTCAAGTCTAACAAGAAAGATTCTTCCTCTAGTTGTAACAATGATCATGCTAAATCCAATATTGTTGCTTCTAGTAGTTCTCTTGATTCCACTAATGATTCTCTTAGCCAAGTTACACTTGAGCAAGAAAATAGCTTATTGAAGGGAATTATAGAGAAAGGAGTGTACAAAAGCCTTGCCGGGAGTAAGCAATTCGAGGAAATTGTGCGCAAGCAAGGAATGCACCGGAAGAATCAAGGTGTTGGTTTTGAACGAAAGTTCAATGCCAATGGAGTTGAATGGGAAGAAGATCAATACCCCAAGACAAAGTTTGTCCCTCAACAAGAGAAGTATACTTCTTTCAAGGGGACACAAGCTCAAGATGATCTTCCACCACAAGACTACGAGCAAAAAGGCAAGGACAAGCTTCAAGAGGAAATTGATGCATTTGAAGAAGCTCCTAAGACCTTAGTCAAGTGGATTCCCAAGACTTCTTCAAGTTCCACTTCATCAAGTACGACTACAACTCCAAGGATTCCCATCAAGATGATGTGGATCCAAAAGAAGAAGAACTAGAGAGTTCTTGAGGGTGACTCCGCCAACATACTTCACTCTTATCATTTTGGCAAGAACAAGTGCAATCAACTTCCACATCTTGCACTAGTTCAAGGAGTCACAAACCCTCTTGTTGGTAAGACAAGGGACAAGGTAACATAAAAGTTTTCATGGACATCATCTTTTGTGTGCATCACTCTATGTCTATGGATATCCTTGTTTGTTCCTTGTGGGACTAACCCATGTAGGTATTGAAAGTGCAATTCACTCAAATGGATAGCTCCAAGAGATCTACCTCAACATTGAGCATCCACATCTTCAATATCTACATGAAGTCATCATCGACAAAACCCAAGGTTAGTTCATCCCTCTTAGGGGGGATATCACATCTAGGGGGAGCTTTACTCTAAGACTTGAGCTAAAGCAACTCTAAAGATGTGAACAAAACAATGCTTTATGTAAAAGTGGTAACCCCACTTGAGCTTAAACGATGAGTATGACCTACGATCGAGTGTTCTCACTTGACTCCTAAGTCAATATACTCATATATAGATGACCTAGTCATCGCAAATTGCTTGATAGATGCTAGAATTGGTTGTGCATGCCTTGCCACATATTTCATTTGCCATCTTATTGTGTGAGCATGCTGATTGCATATTTTACTCATTCGAGTGTTGGGGAACGTAGTAATTTCAAAAAAATTCCTACGCACACGCAAGATCATGGTGATGCATAGCAACGAGGGGAGAGTATGATCTACGTACCCTTGTAGATCGCAACGGAAGCGTTGACACAACATAGAGGAAGTAGTCGTACGTCTTCTTCCCGATCCAACCGATCCAAGCACCGTTACTCCGGCACCTCCGAGTTCTTAGCACACGTACAGCTCGATGACGATCCCCGGGCTCCGATCCAGCAAAGCTTCGGGGAGGAGTTCCGTCAGCACGACGGCGTGGTGACGATCTTGATGTTCTACCGATGCAGGGCTTCGCCTAAGCACTACAACGATATGATCGAGGTGGAATATGGTGGCAAGGGGCACCGCACACGGCTAAGGAACGATCTCAATGATCAACTTGTGTGTCTAGAGGTGCCCCCTGCCTCCGTATATAAAGGAGCCAAGGGGGAGGGGTGCGGCCAGCCCTATGGAGGCGCAGGAGGAGTCCTACTCCTACCGGGAGTAGGACTCCCCCCCCAATCCTATTCCAAATAGGACTCCCAAGGGGGAAAGAGAGAGAGAGAGGTGGCCGGCCACCTCTCCTAGTCCTAATAGGACTAGGGGAGGGGGGAGGCGCGCAGCCCACTATGGGCAGCCCCTTTCACCTTTTCACTAAAGCCCAATAAGGCCCATATGACTCCCGGGGGGTTCCGGTAACCTCCCGGTAATCCGGTAAAATCCTGATTTCACCCGGAACACTTCCGATGTCCAAACATAGGCTTCCAATATATCAATCTTTATGTCTCGACCATTTCGAGACTCCTCGTCATGTCCCTGATCTCATCCGGGACTCCGAACTCCTTCAGTACATCAAAACTCATAAACTCATAATAACTGTCATCGAAACCTTAAGCGTGCGGACCCTACGGTTCGAGAACAATGTAGACATGACCGAGACACGTCTCCAGTCAATAACCAATAGCGGGACCTGGATGCCCATATTGGCTCCTACATATTCTACGAAGATCTTTATCGGTCAGACCGCATAACAACATACGTTGTTCCCTTTGTCATCGGTATGTTACTTTCCCGAGATTCGATCGTCGGTATCTAATACCTAGTTCAATCTCGTTACTGGCAAGTCTCTTTACTCGTTCTGTAATACATCATCTCACAACTAACATATTAGTTGAAGTGCTTGCAAGGCTTATGTGATGTGCATTACCGAGAGGGTCCAGAGATACCTCTCCGACAATCGGAGTGACAAATCCTAATCTCGAAATACGCCAACCCAACATCTACCTTTGGAGACACCTGTAATGCTCCTTTATAATCACCCAGTTACGTTGTGACGTTTGGTAGCACCCAAAGTGTTCCTCCGGCAAACGGGAGTTGCATAATCTCATAGTCATAGGAACATGTATAAGTCATGAAGGAAGCAATAGCAACATACTAAACGATCGGGTGCTAAGCTAATGGAATGGGTCATGTCAATCAGATCATTCCACTAATGATGTGACCTCGTTAATCAAATAACAACTCTTTGTTCATGGTTAGGAAACATAACCATCTTTGATTAACGAGCTAGTCAAGTAGAGGCATACTAGTGACACTCTGTTTGTCTATGTATTCACACATGTATTATGTTTCCGGTTAATACAATTCTAGCATGAATAATAAACATTTATCATGATATAAGGAAATAAATAATAACTTTATTATTGCCTCTAGGGCATATTTCCTTCAGTCTCCCACTTGCACTAGAGTCAATAATCTAGATCACATCACCATGTGATTAACATCGATAGTTCACATCATCATGTGATTAACACCCATAGTACACATCGCCATGTGACCAACACCCAAAGGGTTTACTAGATTCAGTAATCTAGTTCACATCGCTATGTGATTAACACCCAAGGAGTACTAAGGTGTGATCATGTTTTGCTTGTGAGAGAATCTTAGTCAACGGGTCTGCCACATTCAGATCCGCATGTATTTTGCAAATTTCTATGTCAACAATGCTCTGCATGGAGCTACTCTAGCTAATTGCTCCCACTTTCAATATGTATCTAGACCGAGACTTAGAGTCATCTAGATTAGTGTCAAACTTGCATCGGCGTAACCCTTTACGACGAACCTTTTTCACTTCCATAATCGAGAAACATATCCTTATTCCACTAAGGATAATTTTGACCGCTGTCCAGTGATCTACTCCTAGATCACTATTGTACTCCCTTGCCAATATCAGTGAAGGTTATACAATAGATCTGGTACACAGCATGACATACTTTATAGAACCTATGGCCAAGGCATAGGGAATGACTTTCATTCTTTTTCTATCTTCTGCCGTGGTCGGGCTTTGAGTCTTACTCAACTTCACACCTTGTAATACAGGCAAGAACTTTTTCTTTGACTGCTCCATTTTGAACTACTTCAAAATCTTGTCAAGGTATGTACTCATTGTAAAAACTTATTAAGCGTCTTGATCTATCTCTATAGATCTTGAAGCTCAATATGTAAGCAGCTTTACCGAAGTCTTTCTTTGAAAAACTCCTTTCAGACACTCCTTTATGCTTTACAGAATAATTCTACATTATTTCCGATCAACAATATGTCTTTCACATATACTTATCAGAAATGTTGTAGTGCTCCCACTCACTTTCTTGTAAATACAGGATTCATCGCAAGTCTGTATAAAACTATATGCTTTGATCAACTTATCAAAGCGTATATTCCAACTCTGAGATGCTTGCACCAGTCCATAGATGGATCGCTGGAGCTTCCATATTTTGTTAGCACCTTTAGGGTTGACAAAACCTTCTGGTTGTATCATATACAACTCTTCTTTAATAAATCTATTAAGGAATGCAGTTTTGTTTATCCACTTGCCAGATTTCATAAAATGCGGCAATTGCTAACATGATTCGGACAGACTTAAGCATAGATACGAGTGAGAAACTCTCATCGTATTCAACACCTTGAACTTGTCGAAAAACTTTTGCGACAATTCTAGCTTTGTAGATAGTAACACTACTATCAGCGTCCGTCTTCCTCTTGAAGATCCATTTATTCTCAATTGCTTGCCGATCATCGGGCAAGTCAACCAAAGTCCAAACTTTGTTCTCATACATGGATCATATCTCAGATTTCATGGCCTCAAGCCATTTTGCGGAATCTAGGCTCACCATCGCTTCTTCATAGTTCGCAAGTTCATCATGGTCTAGTAACATGACTTCCAGAACAGGATTGTCGTACCACTCTGGTGCGGATCTCACTCTGGTTTACCTACGAGATTTGGTAGTAACTTGATCTGAAGTTACATGATCATCATCATTAGCTTCCTCACTAATTGGTGTAGTAGTCACAGGAACAGATTTCTGTGATGAACTACTTTCCAATAAGGGAGCAGGTACAGTTACCTCATCAAGTTCTACTTTCCTCCCACTCACTACTTTTGAGAGAAACTCCTTCTCTAGAAAGTTTCCGAATTTAGCAACAAAAGTCTTGCCTTCGGATTGTGATAGAAGGTGTACCCAACAGTCTCCTTTGGGTATCCTATGAAGACACATTTCTCCGATTTGGGTTTGAGCTTATCAGGTTGAAACTTTTTCACATAAGCATTGCAACCTCAAACTTTAAGAAACAACAGCTTAGGTTTCTTGCCAAACCATAGTTCATACAGTGTCGTCTCAACGGATTTAGATGGTGCCGTATTTAACGTGAATGCAGCTGTCTCTAATGCATAACCCCAAAACGATAGTGGTAGATCGGTAAGAGACATCATAGATTGCACTATATCCAATAAAGTACGGTTATGACGTTCGGACACACCATTATGATGTGGTGTTCCATGTGGCATGAGTTTGTGAAACTATTCCACATTGTTTTAATTGAAGACCAAACTCGTAAATCAAATATTTGTCTCCGCGATCAGATCGTAGAAACTTTATTTTCTTGTCACGATGATTTTCCACTTCACTCTGAAATTCTTTGAACTTTTCAAGTGTTTCAGACTTATGTTTCATCAAGTAGATATACCCATATCTGCTCAAATCATCTGTGAAGTTCAGAAAATAACGATACTTGCCGTGAGCCTTAACACTCATCGGACCGCATACATCAGTATGTATTATTTCCAATAAGTCAGTTGCTCGCTCCGGAGAACGGAGTCTTAGTCATCTTGCCCATGAGGCATGGTTCGCAAGCATCAAGTGATTCATAATCAAGTGATTCCAAAATCCCATCAGCATGGAGTTTCTTCATGCGCTTTACACCAATATGACCTAAACGGCAGTGCCACAAATAAGTTGCACTATCATTATTAACTTCGCATCTTTTGGTTTCAATATTATGAATATGTGTATCATTAAGATCGAGATCCAATGAACTATTTTCATTGGGTGTGTAACCATATAAGGTTTTATTCATGTAAACAGAACAACAATTATTCTCTGACTTTAATGAATAACCGTATTGCAATAAACATGATCAAATCATATTTATGCTCAACGCAAAAACCAAATAACACTTATTTAGGTTCAACACTAATCCCGAAAGTATAGGGGAGTGTGCGATGATGATCATATCAATCTTGGAACCACTTCCAACACACATCGTCACTTCACCCTTAACTAGTCTCTGTTTATTCTGCAACTCCCGTTTCGAGTTACTAATCTTAGCAACTGAACTAGTATCAAATACTGAGGGGTTGCTATAAACACTAGTAAAGTACACATCAATAACATGTATATCAAATATACTTATGTTCACTTTGTCATCCTTCTTATCTGCCAATCACTTGGGGTAGTTCCGCTTCCAGTGACCAGTCCCTTTGCAGTAGAAACACTTAGTCTCAGGCTTAGGACCAGACTTGGGCTTCTTCACTTGAGCAGCAACTTTCTTGCTGTTCTTCTTGAAGTTCCCCTTCTTCCCTCTGCCCTTTTCTTGAAACTAGTGGTCTTGTCTACCATCAACACTTGATGTTTTTCTCGATTTCTACCTTCGTCAATTTCCGCATTACGAAGAGCTTGGGAATCGTTTCTGTTATCCCTTGCATGTCATAGTTCATCACGAAGTTCTACTAACTTGGTGATGGCGACTAGAGAATTCTGTCAATCACTATCTTATCTGGAAGATTAACTCCCACTTGATTCAAGCGATTGTAGTACTCAGACAATCTGGGCACATGCTCACTAGTTGAGCGATTCTCCTCCATCTTTTAGCTATAGAACTTGTTGGAGACTTCATATCTCTCAACTCGGGTATTTGCTTGAAATATTAATTTCAATTCCTGGAACATCTCATATGGTCCATGACGTTCAAAATTTCTTTGAAGTCCCGATTCTAAGCCGTTAAGCATGGTGCACTTACTATCAAGTAGTCATCATATTGAGCCAGCCAAACGTTCATAACGTCTGCATCTGCTCCTGCAATAGGTCCGTCACCTAGCGGTGCATCAAGGACATAATTCTTCTGTGCAGCAATGAGGATAAACCTCAGATCACGGATCCAATCCGCATCATTGCTACTAACATCTTTCAACACAATTTTCTCTAGGAACATATCAAAATAAACACAGGGAAGCAACAACGCGAGCTATTGATCTACAACATAATTTGCAAAATACTACCAGGACTAAGTTCATGATAAATTTAAGTTCAATTAATCATATTACTTAAGAACTCCCACTTAGATAGACATCCCTCTAATCCTCTAAGTGATCACGTGATCCAAATCAACTAAACCATGTCCGATCATCACGTGAGATGGAGTAGTTTCATTGGTGAACATCACTATGTTGATCATATCTACTATATGATTCATGCTCGACCTTTCGGTCTCCGTGTTCCGAGGCCATATCTGTATATGCTTGGCTCGTCAAGTATAACCTGAGTATTCCGCGTGTGCAACTGTTTTGCACCCGTTGTATTTGAACGTAGAGCCTATCACACCCGATCATCACGTGGTATCTCAGCACGAAGAACTTTCACAACGGTGCATACTCAGGGAGAACACTTCTTGATAATTAGTGAGAGATCATCTTAAAATGCTACCGTCAATCAAAGCAAAATAAGATGTATAAAAAGATAAACATCATATGCAATCAAAATATGTGACATGATATGGCCATCATCATCTTGCTTCTTTGATCTCCATCTCCAAAGTACTGTCATGATCTATATCGTCACCGGCATGACACCATGATCTCCATCATCTTGATCTATATCAATATGTCATCACATGGTCGTCTCGCCAACTATTGCTCTTGCAACTATTGCTTTCGCATAGCGATAAAGTAAAGCAATTATTGGGCGCTTGCATCTTATGCAATAGACAGACAACCATAAGGCTTTTGCCAGTTGCCGATAACTTCAACAAAACATGATCATCTCATACAACAACTTATATCTCATCACGTCTTGACCATATCACATCACAACATGCCCTGCAAAAACAAGTTAGACGTCCTCTACTTTGTTGTTGCAAGTTTTACGTGGCTGCTACGGGCTTAAGCAAGAACCAATCTCACCTATGCATCAAAACCACAACGATAGTTTGTCAAATAGACTCCGTTTTAACCTTCGCAAGGACCGGGCATAGCCACACTCGGTTCAACTAAAGATGAAGAAACAGTCACCCGCAAGTCACCTATGTGCAAAGCACGTCGGGGAAACCGGTCTCGCGTAAGCGTACGCGTAATGTCGGTCCGGGCCGCTTCATCCAACAATACCGCCGAACCAAAGTATGACATGCTGGTAGGCAGTATGACTTATATCGCCCACAACTCACTTGTGTTCTACTCGTGCATATAACATCAAACCATAAAACCTAGGCTCGGATGCCACTGTTGGGGAACGTAGTAATTTCAAAAAATTTCCTACGCACACGCAAGATCATGGTGATGCATAGCAATGAGGGGAGAGTATGATCTACGTACCCTTGTAGATCGCAACTGAAGCGTTGACACAACGTAGAGGAAGTAGTCGTACGTCTTCTTCCCGATCCGACCGATCCAAGCACCGTTACTCTGGCACCTCCGAGTTCTTAGCACACGTACAGCTCGATGACGATCCCCGGGCTCCGATCCAGCAAAGCTTCGGGGAGGAGTTCCGTCAGCACGACGGCGTGGTGACGATCTTGATGTTCTACCGACGCAGGGCTTCGCCTAAGCACTACAACGATATGATCGAGGTGGAATATGGTGGCAAGGGGCACCGCACACGGCTAAGGAACGATCTCAATGATCAACTTGTGTGTCTAGAGGTGCCCCCTGCCTCCGTATATAAAGGAGCCAAGGGGGAGGGGTGCGGCCAGCCCTATGGAGGCGCAGGAGGAGTCCTACTCCTACCGGGAGTAGGACTCCCCCCCCCCCAATCCTATTCCAAATAGGACTCCCAAGGGGGAAAGAGAGATAGAGGTGGCCGGCCACCTCTCCTAGTCCTAATAGGACTAGGGGAGGGGGGGAGGCGCGCAGCCCACTATGGGCAGCCCCTTTCACCTTTTCACTAAAGCCCAATAAGGCCCATATGACTCCCGGGGGGTTCCGGTAACCTCCCGGTAATCCGGTAAAATCCTGATTTCACCCGGAACACTTCCGATGTCCAAACATAGGCTTCCAATATATCAATCTTTATGTCTCGACCATTTCGAGACTCCTCGTCATGTCCCTGACCTCATCCGGGACTCCGAACTCCTTCGGTACATCAAAACTCATAAACTCATAATAACTGTCATCGAAACCTTAAGCGTGCGGACCCTACGGTTCGAGAACAATGTAGACATGACCGAGACATGTCTCCGGTCAATAACCAATAGCGGGACCTGGATGCCCATATTGGCTCCTACATATTCTACGAAGATCTTTATCGGTCAGAGCGCATAACAACATACGTTGTTCCCTTTGTCATCGGTATGTTACTTTCCCGAGATTCGATCGTCGGTATCCAATACCTAGTTCAATCTCGTTACTAGCAAGTCTCTTTACTCGTTCCGTAATACATCATCTCACAACTAACATATTAGTTGCAGTCCTTGCAAGGCTTATGTGATGTGCATTACCGAGAGGGCCCAGAGATACCTCTCCGACAATCGGAGTGACAAATCCTAATCTCGAAATACGCCAACCCAACATCTACCTTTGGAGACACCTGTAATGCTCCCTTATAATCACCCAGTTACGTTGTGACGTTTGGTAGCACCCAAAGTGTTCCTCCGGCAAACGGGAGTTGCATAATCTCATAGTCATAGGAACATGTATAAGTCATGAAGGAAGCAATAGCAACATACTAAACGATCGGGTGCTAAGCTAATGGAATGGGTCATGTCAATCAGATCATTCCACTAATGATGTGACCTCGTTAATCAAATAACAACTCTTTGTTCATGGTTAGGAAACATAACCATCTTTGATTAACGAGCTAGTCAAGTAGAGGCATACTAGTGACACTCTGTTTGTCTATGTATTCACACATGTATTATGTTTCCGGTTAATACAATTCTAGCATGAATAATAAACATTTATCATGATATAAGGAAATAAATAATAACTTTATTATTGCCTCTAGGGCATATTTCCTTCATCGAGGACATCCACCTGTTGCTTTGATTGTTCGGTTTTATTTCTCTTTGCCAAGTGGATGGACAAGAATGCCTAAGAACCTCCTCTAGCTATCTATGCTTTTCTCGTCTCAAACTCTATTCATGCTGCATCACAAAATTTGATCCAGTCAGATTCGAACCACTCTGTGTGAGGAGCGCTCGGAGTCCCCGATTCGTCATAGACTTAAACTTCCAAAACCTCTTTATGATTCTCGGTCTGACCGATACTCCACTTTCGGTCCTATCGAGATCATTTAGTTGATCTAGGTTTTCGATCTCGGTGCAACCGATTTGAACCTTTCGGTCTCACCGAGTTTCAGTAACTGCACGCAGTTATGAATCTCGGTGCCACCGAGTTGTTCCACTCGGTCACACCGACAGGGTCGGGCTATATATAGTCACGGGCAAAATTTGGAAATTTCTCTGAACCCCTTCGCCCGCGCGATAGCCTGCTCTGCCCCCGAGGTCTCCGGATCGTCTTCTCGCCGCCAGCAGCCTCCAGTCGCTGGTCTCCGTCACCGTCAACGGGATTTCTGCCCCGCCGTTGCCGTTGTAGCAAGTCCCCGCCGAACTAGGGTATGGACTTGATCTTTGTGCTATTCCTCAATCTGATTCCTAGCACATTGTGATCATATTGATTCTTGCCACGATTGAAACACTTCTATCCAGTCAAAACGCTCATAGATTAGGTTTGATTCGAAAATTCTAGGTTTAGGTTTCCGCCGAAACCATCTCGGACCCACCGAGTTGAAAAACTCGGTCCCACCGATTTGGCTTATGCCATTGCACAAGTGAGACTCGGTCTGACCGAGAATTACTTATCGATGTGACCGGTTTTTGAACCCAGTGAAACCCTAGCAGTCTCGGTGCCACCGAACTGTGACTCGGTCCTACCGAGTTCACTAGTTTAGGTTCCAAAACTGCTTCGGTATCACCAAGTTTGAAAATCGGTAGATCCGAGATGATTTTAGTGGGAAACTAAAACTAAGTTTTTGAATCATTCTTTTTGCAAAAATCTCTACTTTTTGTGATGCTCATCCACTCTATCTCATCCATAATCTATTCACAGGGTCAGCAGTCAGTTTGCAACATGTCTGATCAAAGTGACAGCCAGAACCTCTCAGAGCAGCAAGTGGTGATGAGTGAGGGCACTAGCCCCTCAAGTTCTTCAGATGATGGCAGCAGGAGCACCCCCAGCAATCTGCCTAAGGCTGCCACACGTCAAAGGAAGAAGAGAACGTCTGATTCTGAAGATGAGGACTATGTGGCAGAGGAAGAGGCCACTTCCAAGAGAGTTGAGCCAGCTCAAGGCTCAAAGCCGGGCCTTAAAATCAAAAGGCCAGCAGGCAGGCAGCCCATGTCAAAGGCTAGAGCCTCAACTGAGAAGCCTGCTCCCATCGAGCCCGTTGCAGCTGAGGGCAAGAAAAGGAAAGAGAGAGTGAAGAAGACTGTGGCTAGAGTCCTTGGCAAGGCCTCCATCATGGTAGAAGAGGAGGAGGAAGAAGAGGCAGCTGCACCAGCGCCCAAGGTAGCCAAACTTATGGGAGATGCCATAAGGTCAGGAACAGCTGCATCCAAGCCCAAGGAAGCACCCAAGGCTGCATCTAAGCCTAAGACAGCACCAAAGAGAAACACAAGGAGTATACCTGCTGCAGAAAAGAACAAGGCCCCAGTGCCTGAAGCTACTGAAGAAGAGGAAGAGAGTGTCCTTAGAAAGCTCAAGCCCAAGATCCTAGACCACAATGATGCTCATCCTGTGGCTGAGGATATGAAGCTCAGGAGAGATTCAGGGCTGAGGAAGTGGAGAGAAGCAGATCCGTATGCTTCTAGGAGAAGGACTGCCGTGGATTACAGATTTCACACCAAGGAGCAGCAAGATTTCTATGAGACTGTTTTGCTTGACAAGAAGCCAATCGTTTGTGACATGAGATGGGTCGACTGGACCTACATGAAGGAACATGAAGAGTACTACCCCGGAGTGTATGACAGCTTTAGTGCGTGTGGAGTTGCAGACTTTGTTGGGCAGAAGCTCACAAAGTGGAATGAGGAGCTAATCATGCAATTCTACTCCACAGCACACTTCTACCCGGATGGAAGGATCACATGGATGTCAGAGGGTACAAGGTACCAATCCACTGTTGAGGAATGGGCGAAGTTGATCAATGCCCTAGAGGAACAAGCAGATGACTTGGACATTTACGCCAAGAAGAAGATGGGTCATAACTCAATGTCCAACATGTACAAGGAGATCCCGAATGAAGCACTTGACACTTTTAAATTTGGCTCGGTGCATTATCTGCTGTCAGGATTGCCTACGATCAACTGGATCCTTAGGCACACCCTTCTGCCCAAGTTTGGAGATCACAAGATGATCAGAGGTCACGCGATCAATTTGCTTCATGTTTTTGACGTGCCTCAAAAATTCAAAGTTATGAGCCTTATAGTGGAAACAATCAAAAGGACTGCGGCAGATCAGAAGAGGAGCTGTGGATATGCCCCTCAGATTCAGGAGCTCATCAACTCCAAGATGGGCACGGGCGTATATTTGTTGGATAAGGAACACCTGCCCATCCGTCCAGATTTTGAGAACAATGAAGTTGTTATGACTGAGAATGAACCATCATCTGCCCATGCACAAGCACAGAAGGAGAAGGCGAAGAAGGAGAAAGCTGCCAGGATGCCTACTCAAGCGGAGGCATCTGATTATTTCTTGAAGACCAAACAAGAGCAGCTCAGTTACTTGATTGCGTCCACCCTGCGGATTGAGCAGAGTATAGCCACCCTGACTCAGAACCAGGCGAGTTTAGAAAGGATCATGGAACAGAGGTTCTATGACTTGGACATCAAGGTAACAGAAGTTCAGTCTGCAGTGGAGCAGCTCCAGGAGGACATGAATGAGAGGAGAGGCAGGACTACCACTCATGCTTTTTCTAGAGTGCCACGAGGCCCGAGGTCGTCTGCCGTGCCAGTTGCTGACACCAGAGCCACCACCTCAGCACCAGCTACAGCCTCAGCTCCAGCATCTACTTCAGCTCCAACTCCAGCGACTACTTCAACATCTACAGAAGCCTTCGTCCTTGGAGTGATCCGGACTCCACCACCACCTGAAGATCAAGCCTGAGCGTCGACTTAGCACTATGCATTTTCTAGGAACTTTTTGGTAACTTGTTGCCAAAGGGGGAGAAGATGTATAGATCATAGGCTTCGAGAGAGAGAGAGTGTTGCTTTTCTCTCTTGCTTTATTTGGTGGTTTATTCGAACTTTGTTTGCTTGTGTGTGAGATACTACGTCCTTATGCCTGTGAGACATCGATGATCATGTGTTTGATCATAAGCTACACTTAATGTTTGCTTGATGCTTGCTTAAATATTATCATTCTATCTATCGTTTGTGATCATCCACTATTATTGGTGATGAGTGCATGTATTTCATTCTTATCATTTTGAGCGCTCCACCAAGATGTATGTGACATGGAAGAGTAACCCATGACTCTAACTCTTTGTGCATTTGCAGTCCAAAGCAAATTTTAAATATGCAAAAATTTAGGGGGAGCTCTTACTTATCACATACTTCTCAAAGTGACGATATATTTCATGCTTATTATCATTTGTCGAAGCTTTGATCTATATGTTGTCATCAATTACCAAAAAGGGGGAGATTGAAAGTGCAACTATCCCTAGGTGGTTTTGGTAATTCATAACAACATATAGCTCATTGAGCTAATGCTATTCCAAGATGATTATTTCAGGAAAGCTCAATGATTGGCATGGCATGGATATGAAAGTGGAACCCTCAAAATGCTAAGGACAATGGATTGGCTCAAGCTCAAAAGCTCAAGACTCTTCATTTTATATTTTAGTGATCCAAGATCACATTGAGTCCATAGGAAAAGCCAATACTATTAAGGAGGGATGAGGTGTTGCTTAATGAGCCTCTTGCTTCATGTGCTTAGTGATATGCTCCAAAACCCTCAACTACTTTCCCATATCCACATATGACCTAAACTCTAAGCCAAATTCGGTCCTACCGATTCTTCCTATCCGGCGCCACCGAGTTTCACTTGTCATTAGCCACTGCCAAACCCTAGCAATTCGGTTCTACCGATAAGGATCTCGGTCCCACCGAGATGGGGTTGCAAACTCTCTGTTTCCCTTTTGTAACTTTTCGGTCCCACCGAAAGAGCGAATCGGTCCCATCGAGATTGCAATGTAAACTCAGTGTTTCCCCTTTGTAACTTTTCAGTCTCACCGAGTTCCACTCGGTCTCATCGAAAGAGAAAATCGGTCCCACCGAGTTTGCCTGACCAACTCTCTGGTTAGCTAATTACCAAATTTGGTCTCACCGAGTTTGTGTAATTGGTCTCACCGAGATTACGTTATGCCCAAACCCTAACCGAATCGGTCCTACCGAGTTGCATGTCAGTCCCACCGAAATTCCTAACGGTCACTAGGTTTACTATTTCGGTCAGACCGAGTTTTCTGATTCGGTCCCACCGAGATTGGTAAATTGTGTGTAACGGTTGGATTTTGTGTGGAGGCTATATATACCCCTCCACCTCTTTCTCATTCAGTGAGAGAGCCATCAGAACACACACATCATTCCAACTCATATGTTCTGAGAGAGAACCACCTACTCATGTGTTGAGACCAAGACATTCCATTCCTACCATATGAATCTTGATCTCTAGCCTTCCCAAGTTGCTTTCCACTCAAATCTTCTTTCTACCAAATCCAAATCCTATGAGAGAGAGTTGAGTGTTGGGGAGACTATCATTTGAAGCACAAGAGCAAGGAGTTCATTACCTACACACCATTTGTTACTTCTTGGAGAGTGATGTCTCCTAGATTGGCTAGGTGTCACTTGGGAGCCTCCGTCAAGATTGTTGAGTTGAACCAAGGAGTTTGTAAGGGCAAGGAGATCGCCTACTTCGTGAAGATCTACCGCTAGTGAGGCAAGTCCTTCGTGGGCGATGGCCATGGTGGGATAGACAAGGTTGCTTCTTCGTGGACCCTTTGTGGGTGGTTGCTTCTTCGTGGACCCTTCGTGGGTGGAGCCCTTCGTGGACTCGCGCAACCGTTGCCCTTGGGTGGAGCCCTGTGTGGACTCGCGCAACCGTTACCCTTCGTGGGTTGAAGTCTCCATCAACGTGGATGTAGGATAGCACCACCTATCCGAACCACGGGAAAAACATCCGTGTCTCCAATAGCGTTTGAATTCTCCAAACCCTTCCCTTTATATTCTTGCAAGTTGCATGCTTTACTTTCCGCTGCCCATAAACTCTTTGCATGCTTGCTTGAATTGTATGATGATTGCTTGACTTGTTCCAAAATAGCTAAAATCTGCCAAGAACTAAAATTGGGAAAAGGTTAAGTTTTTATTTGGTCAAGTAGTCTAATCACCCCCCCTCTAGACATACTTTCGATCCTACAGCGGGGTGGCTGAAGATCTATCTGCTCGTTGTCACCATCAATCTCCATGCGTGAAGCTACTTGCGTTTGATTCTGTGGACATTGGGAGGAAGTTTCTGGCATGTGTAGAGAAGGTTAGACCCTCTTCCATTGTTATAAATCATTTGTTAGATGTGATTCAGACACTGTCACGGTCCCAACCCATTCATACCACACCTTCAACTAAACGCATCCTAAGACAGGGTCATAGTTTGTACCTAGTATCTTAAATTGTTGTCATCTCATCAGCGGTGCCATTAGAAAATTATTTGGCACCGCTTCAGCAATTTGTGCAGCCAACTTTGGTCCACACATCCTAGCAGCCAAGCAGTAAAATACTAAATCTTTATGGCACGAAGGAACTGGGCATCCGAGCAACTACGTGCTCCGGAGTCTGGGTCCCTCATTTTTTTCCACTGCATCGGTTTGCCAATTCATGGCACCGGTGCGAGACGTATCAACAGTTGTCTTTACACCAGTTTTGGCATACATAGTGGACGGCCTTAATGCTATTAGTTCTATGTTACTAAATTTGTGCATGTACACACCTGTTAGTATCAATTTGCTATCATCCAAACACTGTCGCTATGCTGTTGCAGTTATATTTACCTTCCTCATAAAATGTTCATTTTGTTATTTATTGTACATGAGTAAGAACTTGTAGCATCGTTGTAGTTAATTATAGCTTTTGATGTTCCAGAATTTGGTTGTTGTCTCAGTACCAATTATTTCATTTGCACATTGATGTTTTTGAGAAGATATGTCATAATTAACATGTTTCTTTAGTTTTTCAGAATAAGCATTGGTGATTTTCTATGTTGCTATAAACCCATTTCCCCTACAATTTTTACTTATCTAGTTTTAAATATTATAGGATGAACGGAAGTGTTCTTACTTGGAGTGGGTTGATCAAGAGTGGCCACAGTCTTTGAAGATGTGCCTAACGAAGCTCTCGAGCATGTATGAGGAAGTGAACACAGCTAGGCTTAGAGAAAGTCTTGTCAATGCTGAAGCATATTTCAAGATGCGGGATAAAAAGTTGAAGGTGGAGAATGAGCTCAGATTTTTTTAAAGACTTTGCTAAGATGGTGTTGGCAAAGGAGGAGGCACTTTCCCAGTTAGCCCGTGCAAAATGGGTTCTTACTGAACTGAAAGCAGAGGTGGATAAGACGAGCCTGGATGATCTCGATTAGGAAAATGAATATATTGTTCTTATGAAGTTGAACTAGTTATATGGTGTACTGTGTTGTTTTCACGTAGCTACCGTACCGTGATGTTATAATATATTTATGTGCCTGATATGAAATTGGCAAACAGCTGTTCGATATGAAATGTAAATTTGCGTAATACTGGAATTATTAATTGTAAACTAATAAACCTGCTAAATGTGTCATGGACCTTTGCAAACGGTTCAAGCAGTAAAAACGGTTGCGATGGATAGCCCAATGCCACACAGTTTTCTTCATCAAATCGTGTGTGATATAGTTGATAAAAGCAAATAGTTAACCAAGGAAGACCGTGTGTGATAGTTACACCTTTCACACATGAGCCTACACATAAAACTGTGTGGGATTTATGTCTAAACGGAAACGTTTTCCCTGGATTGACTGTGTGGGATGTACATAAGAACGGAAACGTATTCCTTGGATTGACTGTGTGTGATATACATACGAACGGAAATGTTTTTCTGGGATTCACCGTGTGGGATGTACATACCTACGGAAATGATTTTCTCAGATTACCATGTGGGATGTACATACCTATGAAAATGATTTCTAGGATTCACCGTGTGGGATGTACATACCTAGGGAAATGATTTCTGGGATTCACCGTGTGGGATGTACATACCTACAGAAATGATTGGGTTTCGATGCCTCGCCTGATCGCACACGGCCCCAGCCTGGGTCCCAGGAGGGCCTATCCCTGATGATTTCTAGGTCGTGTGGGAAGGACACCCTATCGCACACACTCGCTAGGCGACGGTTCCAAATGCCGTCGCGGAAAGGAGTAAAAAACCGTTTGTTTAGGACCGACGCGCACCAGTGCATAAAGCTCGGCTCCGATGCGTAGACGCGCCGGAGATGATCCGAATTCCCATTGCACCGTGGTGACTGCCAGCAAGCTCTCAATGAAAGCACCAATGTCAGTTCTATATCCGGCGTATCTCGTCGTAGGGGTCCTAAGCTAGGCATCTTGGAGCGATGGTAACATGGACACAGGGTTTTACCCATGTTCGGGCTCTCTCGAAGAGATAATACCCTACATCCTGCTTTTGATTGTATTGATATGGGTGTAGTACATAGTACATGTATCTACCATGAGATTGTTCTAATGAATATTAGATGTTGTCTATTGACTAGTCTGGCCTCGGTTTATATAACACACCAGAGGCCTAGGGTTTAGGAGAGTCCTCGTCTTGGATGCCAAGTCTTGTGGAGTCATCCTTGTATGCGTCATGGGCTGTCCGAACTGGCCCATGAGTGAACCGCCATGGGGGTCCTCGGCCCGATCCAGCTGGTCGGGAGATGATGCGGGGAGTACCCCCTAGTCCAGGACACTGTCACCATGTGCCATGTGTTCACAGTGGTCTGCTGCAGCCTCCCACTATATGTACGTCCCACGCGGGTCCTGGTTATGGAGGTTCATGCCCGCAAGCGCATGTTGTGTCGTCCACTCGCATTTGAGGCTGCACACGATGGACACGCCATCGTTTGCATGCGTCACTTTGTGCTCCCACTTGACCAGACCTAACCCGGATTGATGGATCCAACTCTCTCTCTCTCTCAACCACACCACCAAAAAAAATAGCAAGAGCAACAAAAACGACAACAACAACAACAACAACCGAGTCAGATGAGGCATGACATATGTCAAGGATAACTTCATCAAGATTCTCTATGCTTCGCACTCTCACAAGCCGGTCTCAACCAAGTTTGACCGAATTGAGCCCAAGTGGCGTAGTGATACGTCCCCAACGTATCTATAATTTTTTATTGTTTCATGCTATTATATTATCTATTTTGGATGTTTAATGGGCTTTAATATGCACTTTTATATTATTTTTGGGACTAACCTATTAACCAAAGGCCCAGTGCAAATTGCTGTTTTTTTGCCTATTTCAGTGTTTCACAGAAAAGGAATATCAAACAGAATCCAAACGGAATGAAACCTTCGCGAGGATCTTTTTTGGAACAAATGCAATCTAGGAGACTTGGAGTGGAGGTCAAGGAAGCAATGAGGCGGCCATGAGGTAGGGCGGCGTGCCTAGGAGGGCAGGCGCGTCCCCACCCTCGTGGGCCCCTCGTAGCTGCACCAACCTACTTCCTTCGCCTATATATACTCTTATACCCTGAAAACATCCAGGGGATCCACGAAACCACTTTTCCACCGCCGCAACCTTCTGTACCCGTGAGATCCCATCTGGGGACCTTTTTCGGTGATCTGCCGGAGGGGGATTCGATCACAGAAGGCTTCTACATCAACACCATAGCCTCTCCGATGATGTGTGAGTAGTTTACCACAGACCTTCGGGTCCATAGTTATTAGCTAGATGGCTTCTTCTCTCTCTTTGGTTCTCAATACAAAGTTCACCTCGATGTTCTTGGAGATCTATTCGATGTAATTCTTTTTGCGGTGTGTTTGTCGAGATCCGATGAATTGTTGGTTTATGATTAAGATTATCTATGAACAATATTTGATTCTTCTCTGAATTCTTATATGCATGATTTGATATCTCTGCAAGTCTCTTCGAATTATTAGTTTGGTTAGGCCTACTAGATTGATCTTTCTTCCAATGGGAGAAGTGCTTAGCTTTGGGTTCAATCTTGCGGTGACCTTTCCCAGTGACAGTAGGGGCAGCAAGGCACGTATTGTATTGTTGCCATCGAGGATAAAAATATGGGGTTTATATCATATTGCTTGAGTTTATCCCTCTACATCATGTCATCTTGCCTAATGTGTTACTCTGTTCATATGAACTTAATACTCTAGATGCATGCTGGATAGCGGTCGATGTGTGGAGTAATAGTAGTAGATGCAGAATCGTTTTGGTCTACTTGAAATGGACGTGATGCCTATGTTCATGATCATGCCTAGATATCATCATAACTATGCGCTTTTCTATCAATTGCTCGGCAGTAATTTGTTCACCCACTGTAATATATGCAATCTTGGGAGAAGCCACTAGTGAAACCTATGGCCCTCGGGTCTACTTTACATCATACAAGTTTCCGATCTACAATTCTAGTTTATTGTTTATGTTTCAATCTTTATTTTCCAATCTATACAACAAAAATACCAAAAATATTTATCTTATTATCTTTATCAGATCTCACTTTTGCAAGTGCTTGTGAAGGGATTGACAACCCCTTTATCGCATTGGTTGCAAGGTTCTTATTTGTTTGTGCAGGTACTAGGCGACTTGCGTGTAGTCTCCTACTGGATTGATACCTTGGTTCTCAAAAACTGAGGGAAATACTTATGCTACTTTGCTGCATCACCCTTTCCTCTTCAAGGGAAAACCAACGCATGCTCAAGAGGTAGCACGCAGTCATCAAGGCTATTAGGAGTCGATGCTTGACGAATTGGCCCCTTTCACAACCAAGATAAAGCAAAGGAATCAGACATCATGCATCCTCTCTTGTCTAGACCCAGCCTACCATTGCGTATTTGTTGGACATATGCCCCAGAGGCAATAATAAAATGGTTATTATCATATTTCCCATTCATGATAAATGTTTATTATTCATGCTAGAATTGTATTGACTGAAAACTTAGATACACGTGTGAATACATAAACAACATCGTGTCCCTAGTAAGCCTCTACTAGACTAGCTCGTTGATCAAAGATTGTTATGGTTTCCTGACCATAGACATGAGTTGTCATTTGATAACAGGATCACATCATTAGGAGAATGAGGTGATGGAGAAGACTCAGTCATAAGTTTAGCATAAGATTGTATCACTTAGTTTTGCTATAGCTTTCTTCATGTCAAGTATTTGTTCCTTCGACCATGAGATCATGCTACTCGTGGATACCAAAGGAATGCCTTGTGTGCTATCAAACATCACTTCATACTTAGGTGATCATAAAGGTGCTCTACAGGTGTCTCCAGTGGTCTCTAGAGATTTGCCACTCCGTATGATGGAAAGATATCTCTGGGCCCACTCGGTAATACAACATCACAAGAGATTCAGGTGACTAATGAGTTTAGTCGCGGGATCTTGTATTACGGAAACGAGTAAAGAGACTTGCTACTAATGATATTGAACTAGGTATGGATATACCGACGATCGAATCTCGGGCAAGTAACATATCGCCGGACAAAGGGAATTGCATATGGGATTACCCAAATCCTCGACATTGTGGTTCAACCGATAAAGATATTCATGGAATATGTAGGAACCAATATGAGCATCCAGGTCCCGCTATTGGGTTACTGACCGGAGAGGTGTCTCGATCATGTCTACATGATTCTCGAACCCGTAGGGTTACACGCTTAACGTCCGTTGATGCTAGAGTATAATTGGATATTTGTATTAGTGACTAAAAGTTGTTCGGAGTCCCGTATGAGATCTAGGAGATCACGTGGAGCTCCGAAATAGTCTGAAGGTAAAGATTTATATATGGAAAGTCATTTTTTGGGATTCCGGAAAAAGTAGGTTTTTTTGGTATTATACCGGGAAGCTTCCGGAGGGGTCCAGAAGTCCACAACTGGGTCCATCACATCTCGAGGGCTAGCATGTGCTAAGGAGAGGCTTCCTGGCCCCTTTGGGTTGGGCGCACCATCCCCAAAGACCCATGCGGCCAAAGGGGAAAGAGTCCCAGCTCCGTACAACGGAAGGGGAGAAGGACTAGGAATCCAACTCTTCCGCCCTTGGTGCGCCAGCCATATGCGGTGGAGGGGCTAGACTCCTATTCCTCCCATGCATATAAATAAAGTGAAAGGTGAAGGAAATATGCCCTAGAGGCAATAATAAATTTGTTATTTATATTTCCTTATATCATGATAAATGTTTATTATTCATGCTAGAATTGTATTAACCAGAAACTTAGTACATGTGTGAATACATAGACAAAACAAAGTGTCCCTCGTATGCCTCTACTTGACTAGCTCGTTAATCAGAGATGGTTAAGTTTCCTAACCATAGACATGTGTTGTCATTTGATGAATGGGATCACATCATTAGAGAATGATGTGATAGACAAGACCCATCCGTTAGCTTAGCATAATGATCGTTTAGTTTTATTGCTATTGCTTTCTTCATGACTTATACATGTTCCTCTGACTATGAGATTATGCAACTCCCAAATACCGGAGGAACACCTTGTGTGCTATCAAACGTCACAACGTAACTGGGTGATTATAAAGATGCTCTACAGGTGTCTCCGATGGTGTTTGTTGAGTTGGCATAGATCAAGATTAGGATTTGTCACCCCGAGTATCGGAGAGGTATCTCTGGGCCCTCTCGGTAATGCACATCACTATGAGCCTTGCAAGCAATGTTACTAATGAGTTAGTTATGGGATGATGCATTACAGAACGAGTAAAGAGACTTGCCGGTGATGAGATTGAACTAGGTATGATGATACCGACGATCGAATCTCGGGCAAGTAACATACCGATGACAAAGGGAACAACGTATGTTGTTATGCGGTTTGACCGATAAATATCTTCGTAGAATATGTAGGAGCAAATATGAGCATCTAGGTTCCGCTATTAGTTATTGACCGGAGATGTGTCTCGGTCATGTCTACATAGTTCTTGAACCCGTAGGGTCCGCACACTTAACGTTCGATGACGATTTGTATTATGAGTTATGTGATTTGATGTACCGAAGTTTGTTCGGAGTCCCGGATGAGATCACGAACATGAAGAGGAGTCTCGAAATGGTCGAGACATAAAGGTTGATATAATGGACCATGTTATTCGGACACAGGAAGTGTTTCGGATAGTTTCGGGTAAAAACGGAGTGCCGGAGGGGTTACCGGAACCCCCCGGGGGAACTAATGGGCCACCATGGGCCTTATTGGAGAGAGAGGAGGGTAGCTAGGGCAGGCCCCCCCTTGCAGTCCGAATTGGACAAGGGAAGGGGGGCGGCGCCCCCAGGCCCTTTCCTACTCCCTCTCCCTTTCCTTCCTTCCCCCTCTCTTCCTTGTGGAGGAATCCTACTAGGACTAGTAGTCCTAGTAGGACTCCCTCTCCTTGGGCACGCCCCTAGGGCCGGCGGGCCTAGCCCTCCCTCCTTTATATACGGGGCAGGGGCACCCTAGAACACACAAGTTGATCTTTTAGCCGTGTGTGGTGCCCCCTCCATAGTTACACACCTCAGTCATATCGTTGTAGTGCTTAGGCAAAGCCCTACGCTGATAACTTTATTATCACCGTCGCCATGCCGTCATGCTGATGGAACTCTCCCTCAGCCTCAACTGGATCAAGAGTTCGAGGGACGTCATCGAGCTGAACGTGTGCTGATCGCGGAGGTGCCGTGTGTTCGGTACTTGGATCAGTTGGATTGCGAAGACGTTCGACTACATCAAATGCGTTACTAAACGCTTCCGCTTTTCGGTCTACGAGGGTACGTGGACACACTCTCCCACTCGTTGCTATGCATCTACTAGATAGATCTTGCGTGATCGTAGGTAAAACTTTTGAAATACTGCGCTCCCCGATAGTGGCATCCGAGCCAGGTCTATGCGTAGATGTTATATGCACGAGTAGAACACAAAGAGTTGTGGGCGATAATAGTCATACTGCTTACCAGTAATGTCTTACTTTGATTCGGCGGTATTGTTGGATGAAGCGGCCCAGACCGACATTACATGACCGCGTTCATGAGACTGGTTCTACCGACGTGCTTCGCACACAGGTGGCTAGTGGGTGTCTATTTCTCCAGCTTTAGTTGAATCGAGTTTGACTATGCTCGGTCCATGTTGAAGGTTAAAACAACACACTTGACGAAAAATGATTGTGGTTTTGATGCGTAGGTAAGAACGGTTCTTGCTAGAAGCCCGTAGCCGCCACATAAAACTTGCAACAACAAAGTAGAGGACATCTAACTTGTTTTTGCAGGGCATGTTGTGATGTGATATGGTCAAGATGTGATGAGATATAAATTGTTGTATTAGATGATCATGTTTTGTAACAGTTATTGGTAACTGGCAGGAGCCATATGGTTGTCGCTTTATTGTATGAAATGCAATCGCCATGTAATTGCTTTACTTTATCACTAAGCGGTAGCGATAGTTGTAGAAACAATAATTGGCGAAACGACAACCATGCTACGATGGAGATCAAGGTGTCAAGCCGGTGACGATTGTGATCATGATGGTGCTTTGGATATGGAGATCAAAGGCACAAGATGATGATGTCCATATCATATCACTTATTTTGATTGCATGTGATGTTTATCCTTTATGCATCTTATTTTGCTTAGTACGGCGGTAGCATTATAAGATGATCTCTCAATAAATTTCAAGGTATAAGTGTTCTCCCTGAGTATGCACCGTTGCTACAGTTCGTCGTGTCGAGACCCCACGTGATGATCGGGTGTGATAAGCTCTACGTTCACATACAACGGGTGCAAGCCAGTTTTGCACACGCGCAATACTCGGGTTAAACTTGACGAGCCTCGCATGTGCAGATATGGCCTCGGAACACTCGACCGAAAGGTCGAACGTGAATCATATAGTAGATATGATCAACATAGAGATGTTCACCCTTGAAAGCTACTCCATCTCACGTGATGATCAGACATAGTTTAGTTGATATGGATCGCGTGATCATTTAGATGACTAGAGGGATGTCTATCTAAGTGGGAGTTCTTAAGTAATATGATTAATTGAACTTAATTTCTCATGAACTTAGTCCTGATAGTATTTGTTGGAAATATGCCCTAGAGGCAATAATAAATTGGTTATTATTATATTTCCTTGTTCATGATAATCGTTTATTATCCATGCTAGAATTGTATTGATAGGAAACTCAGATACATGTGTGGATACATAGACAACACCATGTCCCTAGTAAGCCTCTAGTTGACTAGCTCGTTGATCAATAGATGGTTACGGTTTTCTGACCATGGACATTGGATGTCATTGATAACGGGATCACATCATTAGGAGAATGATGTGATGTACAAGACCCAATCATAAGCCTAGCACAAGATCGTGTAGTTCGTATGCTAAAGCTTTTCTAATGTCAAGTATCATTTCCTTAGACCATGAGATTGTGCAACTCCCGGATGCCGTAGGAGTGCTTTGGGTGTGCCAAACGTCACAACGTAACTGGGTGGCTATAAAGGTGCACTACGGGTATCTCCGAAAGTGTCTGTTGGGTTGGCACGAATCGAGACTGGGATTTGTCACTCCGTGTAAACGGAGAGGTATCTCTGGGCCCACTCGGTAGGACATCATCATAATGTGCACAATGTGACCAAGGAGTTGATCACGGGATGATGTGTTACGGAATGAGTAAAGAGACTTGCCGGTAACGAGATTGAACAAGGTATCGGGATACCGACGATCTAATCTCGGGCAAGTATCGTACTGATAGACAAAGGGAATTGGATACGGGATTGATTGAATCCTTGACATCGTGGTTCATCCGATGAGATCATCGTGGAGCATGTGGGAACCAACATGGGTATCCAGATCCTGCTGTTGGTTATTGACCGGAGAGTTGTCTCGGCCATGTCTGCATGACTCCCGAGCCCGTAGGGTCTACACACTTAAGGTTCGATGACACTAGGGTTATAGGGAAAGTATGTACGCGGTTACCGAATGTTGTTCAGAGTCCCGGATGAGATCCCGGACGTCACGAGGAGTTCCAGAATGGTCCGGAGGTAAAGATTTATATATGGGAAGTCCCGTTTTGGTCACCGGAAAGGTTTCGGGTGCTATCGGTAACGTACCGGGACCACCGGGAGGGTCCCGGGGGTCCACCAGGTGGGGCCACCAGCCTCGGAGGCCTACATGGGCCAATAGTGGGAAGGGACTTAGCCCCTAGGTGGGCTGGGGCGCCTCCCACCAAGGCCGAAGGCACCTCCAAGAGGGGAGGGGGGCAAACCCTAGGGCAGATGGGCCCTAAGGCCCACCCCAGGTGCGCCTCCCCCTCTCCCCCTTGTGGCTGCCACCCTAGATAGGATCTGGGGCTGCCGCACCCCTTGGGGTGGGAACGCTAGAGGGGGTGCAGCCCCCTCCCCTCCCCCTATATATACTTGAGGTATGGGGGCTGCCCAATACATACGATTTGATCTCTCTCTTGGCGCAGCCCTACCTCTCTCCCTCCTCGTCTCTCGTAGTTCTTGGCGAAGCCCTGCTGGAGTCCCGCGCTCCTCCACCACCACGCCATCGTGCTGCTGCTGGACGGAGTCTTCCCCAACCTCTCCTTCTCCCCTTGCTGGATCAAGGCGTAGGAGACGTCACCGGGCTGCACGTGTGTTGAACGCGGAGGCGTCATTGTTCGGCGCTTAGATCGGAATCAACCGCGATCTGAATCGCTACGAGTATGACTCCTTAATCCGTGTTCTTGTAACGCTTCTGCTTAGCAATCTACAAGGGTATGTAGATGCACTCCCCTTCCCGTCGTTGCTAGATTGCTCCATAGATTGATCTTGGTGATGCGTAGAAAATTTTAAATTTCTGCTACGATCCCCAACAGTGGCATCATGAGCTAGGTCTATATGTAGTTTCTATGCACGAGTAGAACACAAGTTGTTGTGGGTGTCAATTTTGTCAATTTACTTGTCGTTACTAGTCTTATCTTGATTCGGCAGCATCGTGGGATGAAGCGGCCTGGACCGACCTTACACGTACTCTTACGTGAGACTGGTTCCACCGACTGACATGCACTAGTTGCATAAGGTGGTTAGCGGGTGTCTATCTCTCCCACTTTAGTCGGATTGGATTCGATGAAAAGGGTCCTTATGAAGGGTAAATAGAAATTGGCATATCACGTTGTGGTTTTGGTGTAGGTAAGAAACGTTCTTGCTAGAAACCTATAGCAGCCACGTAAAAACTTGCAACAACAATTAGAGGACGTCTAACTTGTTTTTGCAGCATGTGCCGTGTGATGTGATATGGCCAAAAGGATGTGATGAATGATATATGTGATGTATGAGATTGATCATGTTCTTGTAATAGGAATCACGACTTGCATGTCGATGAGTATGACAACCGGCAGGAGCCATAGGAGTTGTCTTAATTTATTTATGACCTGTATGTCAACATAAACGTCATGTAATTACTTTACTTTATTGCTAAAGTATTAGCCATAGTAGTAGAAGTAATAGATGACGAGACAACTTCAAGAAGACACGATGATGGAGATCATGATGATGGAGATCATGGTGTCATGCCGGTGACAACGATGATCATGGAGCCCCGAAGATGGAGATCATAAGGAGCAAAATGATATTGGACATATCATGTCACTATTTGATTGCATGTAATGTTTATCATGTTTTACATCTTATTTTCTTAGAACGAAGGTAGCTTAAATAAGATGATCCCTCGCAATAATTTCAAGAAAGTGTTCCCCTAACTGTGCACCATTGCGAAGGTTCATCTTTTCGAAGCACCACGTGATGATCGGGTGTGATAGATTCTAACGTTCGAATACAACGGGTGTAAGCCAGATTTACACACGCAAAACACTTAGGTTGACTTGACAAGCCTAGCATGTACAGACATGGCCTTGGAACACGGAATACCGAAAGGTCAAACATGAGTCATATAGAAGATACGATCAACATGAAGATGTTCACCGATGATGACTAGTCTGTCTCACATGATGATCGGACACGGCCTAGTTGACTCGGATCATGTATCACTTAGATGACTAGAGGGATGTCTATCTAAGTGGGAGTTCATTAAATAATTTGATTAGATGAACTTAATTATCATGAACATAGTCTAAATTGTCTTTGCAAATATGTTGTAGATAAATAGCTCACGTTGTAGCTCCCTGTTTCAATACGTTCCTAGAGAAAGACTAAGTTGAAAGATATTGTAAGCAATGATGCGGACTGGGTCCGTATTTCGAGGAGTGTCCTCACTGCTACACAGAAGGCTTACGTATTTGATGCACCGCTCGATGTGCAAACCCCTACAACGTCGTCTGTGGATGTTGTGAACACCTGACAGACACATCCTGATGACTACTTGATAGTTTAGTGCACCATACTTCACGGCTTAGAATCGGGATTCCAATGACGTTTTTGAATGCCATAAGACATATGAGATGTTCCAAGAGCTGAAATTGGGATTTCGGGCTCATGCCCGTGTTGAGAGGTATGAGACCTCTGACAAGTTCTTTTGCCAACAAGATGGAGGAGAATAGCTCAGCTAGTGAGCATGTGCTCAGAATGTCTGGGTGCTACAATCACTTAAATCAAGTGGGAGTTAAACTTCCAGATAAGATAGTGATTGATAGAGTTCTCTAGCCACTATCACTAAGCTACTAGATCTTCGTGATGAACTATGACATGCAAGGGATGGAGTTGATCCCGGAGCTGTTCGCGGTGCTTAAGACCGCAAAAGGTAGAAATCAAGAAGGAGCATCAAGTGTTGATGGTTTAACAAGACCACTGGTTTCAAGAAGGGCAAGGGCTAGAAGGGAAACTTCATGGATGGCAAACCAGTTGCCGCTCCCGTGAAGGAACCCAAGGTTGAACCCAAACCCGAGACTGAGTGCTTCTATTGTAAGGGGAACGGTCACTGGTAGCGGAATTACCCCAAATGCATGGTAGATAAGAAGGCTGGCAACTTCAACAAAGTATATACGTGTTATTAATGTGTACCTCACTAGTACTCCTGGTAGCACCTGGGTATTGGATACCAGTTCAATTACTATTATTGGTGACTTGAAGCAAAAGCTACAGACTAAACGGAGACTGGCTAAGGGCGAGGTGACGATGTGTGTTGGAAGTGTTTCCAAAGTTGATGAGATCACCATCGCATGCTCCATCTGCCTTCGTGATTAGTATTGAACCTAGATAAATGTTATCAGGTGCCTACGTTGAGCATGAATATGATTAGATCATGTTCATTGCAATACGATTATTCATTTAAGTTAGAGAATAATGGTTATTCTATTTACATGTATAATATCTTTCATGGTAATGCACCCTATGTGAATGGTTCAGTGAATCTCGGTCGTGGTAATACACATGTTCATGCCAAAAGATGTAGACAGTACCACTTTCTTGTGGCACTGCCGCTTAGGTCATATTGGCGTAAGATGCATGAAGAAAATCCGTGTCGATGGATGTTTGGAGTCACTTGATTTTGAATCGCTTGACACATGCGAGCCATGCCTCATGGGCAGGATGACTAAGACCCCGTTTTCAGGTACAATGAAACGGGCAAGTGACTTGTTGGAAATCATACATGCTGATGCGTGTGATCCAATGAGAATTGAAGCGTGCGGTGTTTATCGCTATTTTCTCATCTTCACTGATGATTTGAGTAAATATAGGTATATTTACTTAATGAAGCACAAGTCTGAAACATTTGAAAAGTTCAAGCGGTTTCAGAGTGAAGTTAAGAACCATCATAACAAGAAGATCAAATTCCTACGATCTGATCGATGAGAATTTCTGAGTTATGAGTTTGGCAATCACTTAAGACATTGTGGAATTGTTTCGCAGTTGAAGCCACCTGGAACACCACAGCGTAATGGTGTGTCCGGACGTCATAATCGAACCTTATGAGATATGGTGCGATCTATGATGTCTCTTACCGATCTACCGCTATTATTTTGAGGATATGCGTTAGAGACAGCTGCATTAACTTTAGATAGGACACCATCTAAGTCTGTTGAGACGACGTCGTATGAATATGGTTTGGCAAGAAACCAAAAATTGCCGTTTCTTAATGTTTGGGGCTGCGATGCTTAAGGCTTCAGCCGGAGAAGCTCGAACCCAAAAGCGGACAAACACATCTTCATAGGATACCCAAAGGTGACAGTTGGGTATACCTTCTATCTCAGATCCGAGGGCAAATTGTTTGTCGCTAAGAACGGGTCCTTTCTCGAGAAGGAGTTTCTCTCGAAAGAATTGAGTGGGAGGAAGATAGAACTTGATGAGGTTGTCGAACCTTTACTTCAACCAGAGAGTGATGCAACACAGAAAGATGTTTTCTGTGGCACCTACGTCTGTTGAATAGGAAGTTAATGATAGTGATCATGAAGCTTCGGATCAAGTTGCTATCGAACCTCATACGACGACAAGGATATGTACTACTCCTGACTGGTATGGTAATCCTGTCTTAGATATCATGTTGTTAGACAACAATGAACCTACGAGCTATGGAGAAGCGATGGTGGGCCCGTATTCCGACAAATGGTTAGAAGCCATGAAATCCGAGATAGGATCCATGTATCAGAACAAAGTATGGACTTTGGTGGACTTGCCCGATGATCGGTGAGCCATTGAGATAAATGGATCTTTAAGAAGAAGACGGACGTGGGCGGTAATGTTACCGTCTATGAAGCTCAACTTGTGGGAAAGAGTTTTCTCACAAGTTCAAGGAGTTGACTACGATGAGAATTTCTCACCCATAGCGATGCTTAAGTCTGTCGGAATCATGTTAGCATTAGCTGTATTTTTCGATTATGAAATCTCACAGATGGATGTCAAAACAAGTTTTCTTACCAGTTTTCGTAAGAAAAGGTTGTATGTGATACAATAAAAGGTTTTGTCGGTCCTAAGGATGCTAAAAGGTATGCTAGCTCTAGCAATCCTTCTATGGACTAGAGCAAGCATCTCGGAGTCGGAATATATGCTTTGATGGAGTGATCAAAGTTTTTAGGTTTATACAATGTTTGCTAGAAACTTGTATTTACAAGAAAGTGAGTGGGAGCACTACAACATTTCTGATAAGTATATGTGGATGACATATTGTTGATTCGAAATAATGTAGAATTTCTGGAAAGCATAAACGGTTGTTTGAAGAGTGATTTTCAAAGGAAGACCTGGATAAAGCTGCTTACATATTGGGCATCAAGATCTATAGAGATAGATCAAAACGCCTGATGATACTTTCAAAGAACGCACACCTTGACATGTTTTTGAAGGAGTTCAAAATAGATCAGTCAAAGAAGGGGTTCTTACCTGAGTTGTAAGGTGTGAAGTTGAGTAAGACTCGAAGATTGACCACGGCAGAAGAAAGAGGAAGGACGAAGGTCGTCCCCTATGCTTTTGTCATGGGCTCTATACGGTATGCCATGCTGAGTACCGCACCAGATGTGTGCCTTGCCACATGTATGGCAAGAGGGTACAAAGGTGATCTAGAAGTGGATCACTAGATAGCGGTCAAAATTATCCTTAGAGGAATAAGGAAATGTTTCTCGGTTATGGAGGTGATAAAGAGTTCGACGTAAAGAGTTATGTCGATGCAAGCTTAACACCTATCCAGATAGCTCTGAGTAGAGATACCGGATACGTATAATGGGGCAACAATTTGGAATAGCTCCAAGTGGAACGTGGTAGCAGCATCTACGATATGACATAAAGTTTTGCAAAATACATAGGGATCTGAATATTGCAGACCCGTTGGCTACAACCTCTCTCACAAGCATAACATGATCAAACCCAGAACTCATTGAGTGTTAATCACATAGTGATGTGAACTAGATTAGTGACTCTAGTAAACTCTTTGGATGTTGGTCACATGGCGATGTAACCTATGAGTGTTAATCACATGGCGATGTGAACTAGATTATTGACTCTAGTGCAAGTGGGAGACTGTTGGAAATATGCCCTAGAGGCAATAATAAATTGGTTATTATTATATTTCCTTGTTTATGATAATCGTTTATTATCCATGCTAGAATTGTATTGATAGGAAACTCAGATACATGTGTGGATACATAGACAACACCATGTCCCTAGTAAGCCTCTAGTTGACTAGCTCGTTGATCAATAGATGGTTATGGTTTCCTGACCATGGACATTGGATGTCGTTGATAACGGGATCACATCATTAGGAGAATGATGTGATGGACACGACCCAATCCTAAGCCTAGCACAAGATCGTGTAGTTCGTATGCTAAAGCTCTTCTAATGTCAAGTATCATTTCCTTAGACCATGAGATTGTGCAACTCCCAGATGCCGTAGGAGTGCTTTGGGTGTGCCAAATGTCACAACGTAACTGGGTGGCTATAAAGGTGCACTATGGGTATCTCCGAAAGTGTCTATTGGGTTGGCACGAATCGAGACTGGGATTTGTCACTCCGTGTAAACGGAGAGGTATCTCTGGGCCCACTCGGTAGGACATCAACATAATGTGCACAATGTGACAAAGGAGTTGATCACGGGATGATGTGTTACGGGACGAGTAAAGAGACTTGCCAGTAACGAGATTGAACAAGGTATCGGGATACCGACGATCGAATCTCGAGCAAGTATCGTACCGATAGACAAAGGGAATTGGATACGGGATTGATTGAATCCTTGACATCGTGGTTCATCCGATGAGATCATCGTGGAGAATGTGGTAACCAACATGGGTATCCAGATCCCGCTGTTGGTTATTGACCGGAGAGTTGTCTCAGCCATGTCTACATGACTCCCCAGCCCGTAGGGTCTACACACTTAAGGTTCGATGACGCTAGGGTTATAGGGAAAGTATGTATGCAGTTACCGAATGTTGTTCGGAGTCCCGAATGAGATCCCGGACGTCATGAGGAGTTCCGGAATGGTCCGGAGGTAAAGATTTATATATGGGAAGTCCCGTTTTGGTCATCGGAAAGGTTTCGGGTGCTATCGGTAACGTACCGAGACCACCGGGAGGGTCCCGGGGGTCCACCAGGTGGGGCCACCAGCCCGGAGTCCTACATGGGCCAATAGTGGGAAGGGACTAGCCCCTAGGTGGGCTGGGGCGCCTCCCACCAAGGCCCAAGGCGCCTCCAAGAGGGGAGGGGGGCAAACCCTAGGGCAGATGGGCCCTAAGGCCCACCCCAGGTGCACCTCCCCCTCTCCCCCTTGTGGCCGCCACCCTAGATGGGATCTAGGGCTGCCGCACCCCTTGGGGTGGGAACCCTAGAGGGGGTGCAGCCCCCTCCCCTCCCCCTATATATATACTTGAGGTATGGGGGCTGCCCAATACACACGATTTGATCTCTCTCTTGGCGCAACCCTACCTCTCTCCCTCCTCGCCTCTCGTAGTGCTTGGCGAAGCCCTGCTGGAGTCCCGCGCTCCTCCACCACCACCACGCCATCATGTTACTGCTGGACGGAGTCTTCCCCAACCTCTCCTTCTCCCCTTGCTGGATCAAGGCGTAGGAGACATCACCGGGCTGCACGTGTGTTGAACGCAGAGGCGCCGTTGTTCGGCGCTTAGATCGGAATCAACCGCGATCTGAATCGCTACGAGTACGACTCCTTCATCCGCGTTCTTGTAACGCTTCCGCTTAGCGATCTACAAGGGTATGTAGATGCACTCCCCTTCCCCTCGTTGCTAGATTACTCCATAGATTGATCTTGGTGATGCGTAGAAAATTTTAAATTTCTGCTACGATCCCCAACAGTATTAGCATATCTATGTTGTAGATCAATAGCTCGTGTATAGCTCCCCTATTTTATTTTTAATATGTTCCTAGAGAAAACTAAGTTGAAAGCTGATAGTAGCAATGATGCGGACTGGGTCAGTGATCTAAGGATTATCCTCGTTGCTGCACAGAAGAATTATGTCCTTGATGCACCGCTAGGTGACGGACCTATTGCAGGAGCAGATGCAGATGTTATGAACGTTTGGCAAGCTCGGTATGATGACTACTTCATAGTTTAGTGCACCATGCTTTACGGCTTAGAACCGGGAGTTCAAAAATGTTTTGAACGCTGCGGAGCATATAAGATGTTCCAAGAGCTGAAATTGGTATTTCAGACTCATGTCTGAGTCGAGAGGTATGAGACCTATGACAAGTATTTTGCCTACAAGATGAAGGAGAATAGCTCAACCAGTGAGCATGTGCTCAGAATGTGTGAGTACTACTATCGCTTGAATCAAGTGGGAGTTAATCTTCCAGATAAGATAGTGATTGACAGAGTTCTCTAGTCACTATCACCAAGTTACTGGAACTTCGTGATGAACTATAATATGCAAGGGATGACGAAAACGATTCCCAAGCTCTTCGTGATGCTGAAATCGCCGAAGGTAGAAATTAAGAAAAGCATCAAATGTTGATGGTTGACAAGACCACTAGTTTCAAGTAAAAGGGCAAGGGAAATAAAGGGAACTTCAGGAAAAATGGCAAACAAGTTGCCACTCCCATGAAGAAGCCCAAAGCTAGACCCAAGCCTGAAACTGGGTGCTTCTACTACAATGGAAATGGTCACTAGAAGCGGAACTACCCCCAAATACTAGGCGGATAAGAAGGATGGCAAAGTGAACAAAAGTATATATGATATACATGTTATTGATGTGTACTTTACTAGTGATTCATAGTAGCCCCTGGGTATTTGATACCGGTTCAGTTACTATGATTAGTAACTCAAAACAAGAGTTACAAAATGAACAAAGACTAGTTGAGGGCGAGGTGACGATGTGTGTTGGAAATGATTCCAAGGTTGATAAGATCACCATCGCATACTCCCTCTACCTTCGGGATTAGTATTGGAACTAAATAAATGTTATTTGGTGTTTCCGTTGGGCATAAATATGATTGGATCATGTTTATTGTGATACGGTTATTCATTTAAGTCAGAGAACAATTGTTGTTCTATTTACATGAATAAAACCTTCTATGGTCTTACATCCAAAGTTTATTTGTGGCACTCCCGTTTAGGTCATATTAGTGTAAAGCGCATGAAGAAACTCCATGCTGATGGGCTTTTGGAATCACTTGATGCTTGTGAACCATGCCTCATGGGCAAGATGACTAAAACTCCGTTCTCTGGAACAATGGAGTGAGCCACTGACTTATTGGAAATAATACATACTGGTGTATGCGGTCCGATGAGTGTTGAGGCTCGCGGTGGGTATCGTTATTTTCTGACCTCCACAGATGATTTGAGCAGATATGGGTATATCTACTTGATGAAACATAAGTCTGAAACATTTGAAAAGTTCAAAGAATTTCAGAGTGAAGTGGAGAATCATCGTAACAAGAAAATAAAGTTTCTGCGATCTGATCGTAGAGGCGAATATTTGAGCTACGAGTTTTGGCCTTCATTTAAAACAATGTGGAATAGTTTCACAACTCATGCTACCTGGAACACCACAGCGTAATGGTGTGTCCGAACGTCGTAGCCGTACTTTATTAGATATGGTGCGATTTATGATGTCTTTTACCGATTTACCACTATCGTTTTGGGGTTATGCATTAGAGACAGCTGCATTCATGTTAAATAGGGCACCATCTAAATCCGTTGAGACGACTCCATATGAACTGTGGTTTAGCAAGAAACCTAAGCTGTCGTTTCTTAAAATTTGGGGCTGCGATGCTTATGTGAAAAGGCTTCAACCTGATAAGCTCGAACCCAAATCAGAGAAATGTGTCTTCATAGGATACCCAAAGGAAACTGTTGGGTATACCTTCTATCACAGATCCGAAGGCAAGATATTTGTTGCTAAGAATGGATCCTTTCTAGAGAAGAAGTTTCTCTCGAAAGAAGTGAATGGGAGGAATGTAGAACTTGATGAGGTAATTGTACCTTCTCCTGAATTGGAAAGTAGTTCATCACATAAATCAGTTGCAATGATTCCTACACCAATTAGTGAGGAAGCTAATGATGATGATCATGAAACTTTAGATCAAGTTACTACCGAACCTCGTAGGTCAACCAGAGTACGGTCCGCATCAGAGTGGTACGGTAATCCTGTTCTGGAAGTCATGTTACTAGACCATGACGAACCTACGAACTATGAGGAAGCGATGATGAGCCCAGATTTCGAGAAATGGCTTGAGGCCATGAAATCTGAGATGGGATCCATGTATGAGAACAAAGTATGGACTTTGATTGACTTGCCCGATTATCGGCGAGCCATTGAGAATAAATGGATCTTCAAGAGGAAGACGGACGCTGATAGTAGTGTTACTATCTACAAAGCTCGAATTGTCGCAAAAAGTTTTTGACAAGTTCAAGGTGTTGACTACGATAAGATTTTCTCACTCGTAGCGATGCTTAAGTCTGTCCGAATCATGTTAGCAATTGCTGTATTTTATGATTATGAAATTTGGCAAATGGATGTCAAAACTGCATTCGTTGATGGATATCTCAAAGAAGAGTTGTATATGATGCAACCAGAAGGTTTTGTCGATCCTAAAGGTGATAACAAAGTGTGCAAGCTCCATCGATCCATTTATGGACTTGTGCAAGCCTCTCGGAGTTGGAATATATGCTTTGATAGTGTGATCAAAGCATATGGTTTTATATAGACTTTTGGAGAAGCCTGTATTTACAAGAAAGTGAATGGGAGCACTACAACCTTTCTGATAAGTATATGTGAATGACATATTGTTCATCAGAAATGATGTAGAATTTTCTAGAAAGCATAAAGGAGTTTTTGAGAGGAGTTTTTCAAAGAAAGACCTCGGTGAAGTTGCTTACATATTGAGCATCAAGATCTATAAAGATAGATCAAGACGCTTGATAAGACTTTCGATAAGTACATACCTTGATAAGATTTTGAAGGAGTTCAAAATGGATCAGTCAAAGAAGGAGTTCTTACCTGAGTTGTAAGGTGTGAAGTTGAGTAAAGACTCAAAACCCGACCATGACAGAAAATATAAAGAGAATGAAAAAATCATTCCTATGCCTTAGTCATAGGTTCTATAAAGTATGCTATGCTGTGCACCAGACCTATTATGTACCTCACCATGAGTTTGGCAAGAGGGTACAATAGTGATCCAGGAGTGGATCACTGGATAGCGGTCAAAATTGTCCTTAGTGGAATAAGGACATGTTTCTCGGTTATGGAGGTAACAAAATGTTCGTCGTAAAGGGTTACGTCGATGCAAGCTCTGACACTGATCCGGATGACTATAAGTCTCAATCTGGATACATATTGAAAGTGCGAGCGATTAGCTAGAGTAGCTCCGTGCAGAGCATTGTAGACATAGAAAATTTGCAAAATACATACGGCTCTCAATGTGGCAGACCCGTTGACTAAACTTCTCTCACAAGCAAAACATGATCACTCTTTGGGTGTTAATCACATAGCGATGTGAACTAGATCATTGACTCTAGTAAACCCTTTGGGTATTAGTCACATGGAGATGTGAACTAATAACATAAAGATGTGAACTATTGGTGTTAAATCACATGACGATGTTGCTACCTCTTGAGCATGCGTTGGTTTTCCCTTAAAGAGGAAAGGGTGATGCAGCAAAGTAGCATAAGTATTTCCCTCAGTTTTTGAGAACCAAGGTATCAATCCAGTAGGAGACTACACACAAGTCACCTAGTACCTGCACAAACAAACAAGAGCCGCGCAACCAATGCGATAAAGGGGTTGTCAATCCCTTCATGGTCACTTACGAAAGTGAGATCTAATAGAGATAATAATATAAATATTTTTGGTATTATTGTTGTATAGATTGAAAAGTAAAGATTGCAAAATAAATAGTAAACTAGAATTGTAGATCGGAAACTTATATGATGTAAAGTAGACCCGGGGGCCATAGGTTTCACTAGTGGCTTCTCTCAAGATAGCATATATTATGGTGGGTGAACAAATTACTGCTGAGCAATTGATAGAATAGCGCATAGTTATGATGATATCTACGCATGATCATGAACATAGGCATCATGTCCGTGTCAAGTAGACCGAAACGATTCTGCATCTACTACTATTACTCCACACATCGACCGCTATCCAGCATGCATATAGAGTATTAAGTTCAAAAGAACAGAGTAACACATTAGGCAAGATGACATGATGTAGAGGGATAAACTCAAGAAATGTGATATAAACCCCATATTTTTATCCTCGATGGCAACAATACAATACGTGTCGGTTCCCTTTCTGTCACTGGGATCGAGCACCGCAAGATTGAACCCAAAGCTAAGCACTTCTCCCATTGCAAGACAGATCAATCTAGTAGGCCAAACCAAACTGATAATTCGAAGAGACTTGCAAATATATCAAATCATGCATATACGAATTCAGAGAAGGATCAAATATTGTTCATAGATAATCTTAATCATAAACCCACAATTCATCGGATCTTGGCAAACACTCCGCAAAAAGAATTACATCGAATAGATCTCCAAGAACATCAAGGAGAACTTTGTATTGAGATCCAAAGAGAGAGAAGAAGCCATCTAGCTAATAACTATGGACCTGAAGGTCTATGGTAAACTATTCACACATCATCGGAGAGGCTATGGTGTTGATGTAGAAGCCCTCCGTGATCGAATCCCCCTCCGGCAGATCACCGGAAAAGGTCCCCAGATGGGATCTCACGGGTACAGAAGGTTGCGGTAGTGGAAAATTGGTTTCGTGGCTCTCCTGGATGTTTTCAGGGTATAAGGGTATATATATAGGTGAAAGAAGTAGGTCGGTGGAGCTGTGAGGGGCCCACGAGGGTGGGGGGCATGCCGCCCTACCTCGTGGCCGCCTCGCTGCTTCCTTGACGTCCACTCCAAGTCTCTTGGATTTCTTTTGTTCCAAAAAAAGATCCTCGCGAAGTTTTAATTCCATTTGGATTCCGTTTGATATTCCTTTTCTGCAAAACACTGAAATAGGCAAAAAACAGCAATTTGCACTGGCCTTCGGTTAATAGGTTAGTCCCAAAAATAATATAAAAATGTAAAATAAAGCCCATAAACTTCCAAAGCAGATAATATAATAGCATGAAACAATCAAAAATTATAGATATGTTGGAGAAGTATCAAGCATCCCCAAGCTTAATTCCTGCTCGTCCTCGAGTAGGTAAATGATAAAAACAGAATTTTTGATGTGGAATGCTACCTAACATAATTTCCAATGTATTTCTCTTTATTGCGGCATGAATGTTTAGACCCAAAAGATTCTAGACAGAAGTTTAATATTGACATAAAAATAATAATACTTCAAGCAATGCTAACCAAGCAATCATGTCTTATCAAAATAACATAGCCAAAGAAAGCTTATCCCTACAAATTCATATAGTTTGGCCATGCTTCATTTTTGTCACACAAAATGCTCCCATCATGCACAACCCCGATGAAAAGGCAAGCAATTGTTTCATACTTTAGTCTTTTCAAACTCTTTCAACTTTCACGCAATATATGAGCGCGAGCCATGGATATAGCACTATGGGTGGAATAGAATATGATGATGGAGGTTGTGTGAGAAGACAAAAAAGGAGAAAGTCTCACATTGACGCGGCTAATCAACGGGCTATGGAGATGCCCATCAATTGATGTCAATGCAAGGAGTAGGGATTGCCATGCAACGGATGCACTAGAGCTATAAATATATGAAAGCTCAACAAAAGTAACTAAGTGGGTGCGCATCCAACTTGCTTGCTCACGAAGACCTAAGGCATTTGAGGAAGCCCATTGTTGGTATATAAAAGCCAAGTTCTATAGTGAAAAATTCCCACTAGTATATGAAAGTGACAACATAAGAGACTCTCTATCATGAAAATCATGGTGCTACTTTGAAGCACATGTGTGGAAAAATGATAGTAACAATACCCTTCTCTCTTTTTCTCTCATTTTTTTGAAGAACTTTCCTCACATGGTACAATGCTCTAATAATGAAAATCATCACACTTTTATTTACTTTACAACTCAAGAATTACAACTCGATACTTAGAACAAAATATGACTCTATGTGAATGCCTCCGGCGGTGTACCGGGATATACAATGAATTAAGAGTGACATGTTGAAAGAATTATGAAGGTGGCTTTGCCACAAATACGATGTCAACTACATGATCATGCAAGGCAATATGACAATGATGGAGCGTGTCATAATAAATGGAATGGTGGAAAGTTGCATGGCAATATATCTCGGAATGGCTATGGAAATGCCATAATAGGTAGGTATGGTTGCTGTTTTGAGAAAGATATAAGGAGGTTTATGTGTGATAGAGCGTATCATATCACGGTGTTTGGATGCACCGGCGAAATTTGCACCAACTCTCGAGGTGAGAAAGGGCAATGCATAGTAGCGAAGAGGCTAGCAATGACGGAAATGTGAGAGTACGTATAATCCATGGACTCAACATTAGTCATAAAGAACTCACATACTTATTGCAAAAATCTACAAGTCATCAAAACCAAGCACTACGCGCATGCTCCTAGGGGGATAGATTGGTAGGAAAAGACCATCGCTCGTCCCCGACTGCCACTCATAAGGAAAGCAATCAAAGAACACCTCATGCTTCAAATTTGTCACACAACATTTACCATACGTGCATGCTAGGAGACTTGCCAACTTCAACACAAGTATTTCTCAATTTCATAATTACTCAACTAGCACAACTTTAAAATTACCACCTTTATATCTCAAAAACAACTATCAAGAATCAAACTTCTCATAACATTTAATGCACTCTATATGAAAGTTTTTATTATACCCATCCGGGACGTCTATCATATTAGGACTAATTTCATAACCAAAGCAAATGGCCATGCTATTCTAAAAGGCTCTCAAAATAATATAAGTGAAGCATGAGAGATCAATAATTTCTATAAAAATAAACCACCACCGTGCTCTAAAAAGATATAAGTGAAGCACCAGAGCAAAATTATCTAGCTCAAAAGATATAAATGAAGCACATAGAGTATTCTAATAAATTCCGATTCATGTGTGTCTCTCACAAAAGGTGTGTACAGCAAGGATGATTGTGGCAAACTAAAAAGCAAAGACTCAAATCATACAAGACGCTCCAAGCAAAACACATATCATGTGGTGAATAAAAATATAGCCTCAAGTAAAGTTACCGATAGATGAAGACGAAAGAGGGGATGCCTTCCGGGGCAGCCCCAATCTTAGGCTTTTGGTTGACCTTGAATTTTACCTTGGAGTTCCTTGGGCATCCCCAAGCTTAGGCTCTTGCCACTCCTTGTTCCGAAATCCATCAAATCTTTACCCAAAAACTTGAAAACTTCACAACACAAAACTCAACAGAAAATCTCATGAGCTCCGTTAGTATAAGAAAACAAACCACCACTTTAACGTACTGTAATAAAATCATTCTTTATTTATATTGGTGTTAAACCTACTATATTCCAACTTCTCTATGGTTCATATCCCCCAATAGTAGCCATAAATTCATCAAAATAAGCAAACAACACACGAAAAACAGAATCTGTCAAAAACAGAACAGTCTGTAGTAATCTGGAGGTTTCGAATACTTCTGTAACTCCAAAAATCCTGAGAAATTAGGACATCCTAAATAATTTGTATATTGATCTACTGCAGTTGGAATCAGTATTTATCGCTCTCTAGTTAAAAATGAAAATTATTCTCGTGAGCGCATACTTTCTGTTTTTTCAGCAAGATCACTTAACAATCATCCAAGAAGATCCTAAAGGCTTTACTTGGCACAAACACTAATTAAAACATAAAAAACACGATCATAACATAGGATAGATGACTTATTTATTACTTTACATGAATGAAAAGCAAGGAACAAAAATAAAATTGGGTTGCCTCCCAACAAGCGTTATCGTTTAACGCCCCTAGCTAGGCATAAAAACAAGAATAGATCTAGGTATTGCCATGATAATGGTAAGGTAAATCGTGAAAACTCATCTCATACTCCCTACGTTCAGCAGCAAGCTTTCTTTGTGGCAAGCAAAAGTAATTAAAAGGGCTAAATTTAATGGGACAAAAGTCCCCAAGATCAAGCTCAGGAGGTATTGGTTCCTCCTTTGGCCCCTCATATTGCACAACCAATTCATCATTATAAGCATTCTTTTGACAAAAAGTCATGAGCCTTTGTAGGGAAAAACCTAACTCATTTTTCTGGATAGCAAAATTATCATTAAGTTCAGAGATCCTGTCAACAATAACATCGCTGGGAACCTTTTTTCTAAGGTTTTCATTAAAAGCAACATGATCTAAAGATCGTAAGCGCATTATGTCCTCTTGATAAAAAAGATTGCTTATATGGGAGGACGGCCATCATCCACCCTATAATGCGCGAAAATTTCATTGGCCTCTTTTATTATAAATCTGAACTCATGAGCTAAAAAGATGGTAGGTGCTCGCTTAACAGAAGAATGCTCAATATTAGAAAATTCTAGAAAAATCCTCTGTATGTAAGGATGCATATGGATAAATTGTCTTTCAAGTTCAACCATGAGCAAAGATATAACATCCGCAAGACTAATAGTTTTATGAAGAATAGACCCGCCCATGGTGGCCAAAGCACCAGCACAAGTAAAGAAATCTTGAATAACTCCTTTTCCAATAATATTACCACTACCAATCCAAAACTTTTTAGTGTGTAAAATAGTAGGTTCTTCATGAGGATAATCAAAAGCATCAACGTTTCCCCCTTCGTTACTACTATACTTTCCAATGATAACCTCCCCAGTTTCAGACATGATGGCAACTAAACGAACTAGAACGAACACACAAAAGGCAAGCGAAAAGAAACGGATGGAAAAAGGGTGAACGGAAACGAAAATGGCAAGGGTGAAGTGGGGGAGAGGAAAATGAGAGGCGAATGGCAAATAATGTAATGCGAGAGATAAGAGTTTGTGATGGGTACTTGGTATGTCTTGACTTGGCGTAGATCTCCCTGGCAACGGCGCCAGAAATCCTTCTTGCTACTTCTTGAGCATGCGTTGGTTTTCCCTTAAAGAGGAAAGGGTGATGCAGCAAAGTAGCGTAAGTATTTCCCTCAGTTTTTGAGAACCAAGGTATCAATCCAGTAGGAGACTACACGTAAGTCACCTAGTACCTGCACAAACAAACAAGAGCCTCGCAACCAACGCGATAAAGGGGTTGTCAATCCCTTCACGATCACTTACGAAAGTGAGATCTAATAGAGATAATAAGATAAATATTTTTGGTATTTTTGTTGTATAGATTGAAAAGTAAAGATTACAAAATAAATAGTAAACTAGAATTGTAGATCGGAAACTTATATGATGTAAAGTAGACCCGGTGGCCATAGGTTTCACTAGTGGCTTCTCTTAATACAGCATATATTACGGTGGGTGAACAAATTATTGCCGAGCAATTGATAGAATAGCACATAGTTATGATGATATCTAGGTATGATCATGAACATAGGCATCACGTCTGTGTCAAGTAGACCGAAACGATTCTGCATCTACTACTATTACTCCACACATCGACCGCTATCCAGCATGCATCTAGAGTATTAAGTTCAAAAGAACAGAGTAACGCATTAGGCAAGATGACATGATGTAGAGGGATAAACTCAAGCAATATGATATAAACCCCATCTTTTTATCCTCGATGGCAACAATACAATACGTGTCGGTTCCCTTTCTGTCACTGGGATCGAGCACCGCAAGATTGAACCCAAAGCTAAGCACTTCTCCCATTGCAAGAAATATCAATCTAATACGCCAAACCAAACTGATAATTCGAATAGACTTGCAAAGATATCAAATCATGCATATAAGAATTCAGAGAATGATCAAATATTGTTCATAGATAATCTTAATCATAAACCCACAATTCATCAATCTCGGCAAACACACCGCAAAAAGAATTACATCGAATAGATCTCCAAGAACATCGAGGAGAACTTTGTAATGAGATCCAAAGAGAGAGAAGAAGCCATCTAGCTAATAACTATGGACCCGAAGGTCTATGGTAAACTACCCACACATCATCGGAGAGGCTATGGTGTTGATGTAGAAGCCCTTCATGATCGAATCCCCCTCTGGCAGATCACCGGAAAAGGTCCCCAGATGGGATCTCACGGGTATAGAAGGTTGCGGTGGTGGAAAAGTGGTTTCGTGGCTCTCATGGATGTTTTCAGGGTATAAGGGTATATATATAGGTGAAAGAAGTAGGTCGGTGGAGCTACGAGGGGCCCACGAGGGTGGGGGGCGTGCCGCCCTACCTCGTGGCCGCCTCGCTTCTTCCTTGACGTCCACTCCAAGTCTCCTGGATTGCGTTTGTTCCAAAAAAGATCCTCGCGAAGGTTTCATTCCATTTGGATTCCGTTTGATATTCCTTTTCTGCAAAACACTGAAATAGGCAAAAAAACAACAATTTGCACTGGGCTTTTGGTTAATAGGTTAGTCCCAAAAATAATATAAAAGTGTACAATAAAGCCCATAAACATCCAAAACAGGTAATATAATAGCATGGAACAATCAAAAATTATAGATGCGTTGGAGACGTATCAGATGTGAACTAGATTATTAACTCTTGTGCAAGTGGGAGACTGAAGGAAATATGCCCTAGAGGCAATAATAAAGTTGTTATTTATATTTACTTATATCATGATAAATGTTTATTATTCATGATAGAATTGTATTAACCGGGAACTTAGTACATGTGTGAATACATAGACAAAATAGAGTGTCCCTAGTATGCCTCTACTTGACTAGCTCGTTAATCAAAGATGGTTAAGTTTCCTCACCATAGACATGTGTTGTCACTTGATGAATGGGATCACATCATTAGAGAATGATGTGATGTACAAGACCAATCCATTAGCTTAGCATAATGATCGTTTAGTTTTATTGCTATTGCTTTCTTCATGACTTATACATGTTCCTCTGACTATGAGATTATGCAACTCCCGGATACCGGAGGAACACCTTGTGTGCTATCAAACATCACAACGTAACTGGGTGATTATAAAGATGCTCTACATGTGTCTCTGATGGTGTTTGTTGAGTTGGCATAGATCGAGATTAGGATTTGTCACTCCGAGTATCGGAGATGTATCTCTGGGCCCTCTCGGTAATGCACATTACTATGAGCCTTGCAAGCAATGTGACTAATGAGTTAGTTACGGGATGATGCATTACGGAACGAGTAAAGAGACTTGCCGGTGACGAGATTGAACTAGGTATGATGATACCGGCGATCGAATCTCGGGCAAGTAACATACCGATGACAAAGGGAACAACGTATGTTGTTATGCGGTTTGACCGATAAAGATCTTCATAGAATATGTAAGCTAATATGAGCATCCAGGTTCCGCTATTGGTTATTGACCGGAGATGTGTCTCGGTAATGTCTACATAGTTCTCGAACCCATAGGGTCCGCACGCTTAACGTTCGGTGACGATTTGTATTATGAGTTATGTGATTTGATGTACCGAAGTTTGTTCGGAGTCCCGGATGAGATCACGGACATGACGAGGAGTCTCGAAATGGTTGAGACATAAAGATTGATATATGGACCATGTTATTCAGACACCGGAAGTGTTCTGGATAGTTTCGGGTAAAACGGAGTGCCGAAGGGGTTACCGGAACCCCCCGGGGGAACTAATGGGCCACCATGGGCCTTATTGGAGAGAAAGGAGGGTAGCCAGGGCAGGCCTCGCGCCCCCTTGCAGTCCTAATTGGACAAGGGAAGGGGGGGTAGCGCCCCCTTTCCTACTCCCTCTCCCTCTCCTTCCTTCCCCCTCTCTTCCTTGTGGAGGAATCCTACTAGGACTAGTAGTCCTAGTAGGACTCCCTCTCCTTGGGGGCGCCCCTAGGGCTGACCGGCCTCCCCCTCCCTCCTTTATATACGGGGCATGGGGGCACCCTAGAACACACAAGTTGATCTTTTAGCCGTGTGCGGTGCCCCCTCCATAGTTACACACCTCGGTCATATCGTCGTAGTGCTTAGGCGAAGCCCTACGCCGGTAACTCCATCATCATTGTCACCACGCCATCATGCTGACGGAACTCTCCCTCAGCCACAACTGGATCAAGAGTTCGAAGGACGTCATCGAGCTGAACATGTGCTAATCGCAGAGGTGCCATGTGTTCAGTACTTGGATCGGTTGGATCGCGAAGACGTTCGACTACATCAACCGCGTTACTAAACGCTTCCGCTTTCGGTCTACGAGGGTACGTGGACACACTCTCCCGCTCGTTGCTATGCATCTCCTAGATAGATCTTGCGTGATCGTAGGTAATTTTTTTGAAATACTATGTTCCCCAACAGAAGGGGCGCAACAAAGCCCCCCAACAGATTGGACTTGGCTGCTGCCCCGTTTCTCCCTCCCGGCATAATCCTTGTCCCTGATCTTTCGCTTAGCGAAGCGCTGCCGAAATTCGATGACCACCATGTCGTCGTGCTGGTTGTGATCCCATCTACATCTCCGCCCTCGCTTGCCGGATCAAGGAGTCAAAGACGTCACCGAGTCGCACGTGTGCTAAACTCGGAGGTGTTTTCCAATCGGTGTTAGATCAGTTTGGATCGTGATTGGATTGCGAAGAGTACGACTACATCAACCATATTATATACGCTTTTTGGTCTACAAGGGTATGTATACACACTCCCCTCTCGTTGCTATGCATCTTTTAGATTGGATCTGGGGTGTTTCGTAGGATTTTTTTGAGTTTCATGCTCCGTTCCCCATCAGTATTCGCACCCGGTTGTTCCCGTTGTTCATGTCCTTCGGGTGAATGGTGATGGGTCCATTTACTTTACAGGAATTCCATGAGTCCATCAAGACCTTGTGTGTATAGTATGAGACATCGTGCTCAGTTCGGATTCCAGCCGGACACAACTAAAGTTAATGAAGGACTCACAGGCTAATAACGACACATCACCCCCCATGCTTTACCTACCAGGCAGGAGTCGGCCCATTATCCATGAGATGTGTCAAGCCCATGACTCGGCCCTTGAAGCACACCGGGGAGCATCCCACAAGATCTGGCGTAATCCCACATGATTAGGCTAGATCATGCCAACCCGGATACGTGCAAACCCTAGCCTTGTCCCTCTATATAATACAAGACACAGACATCCGAGTGGATCTCTTCAACCTTCCATATTCTATGCAATCCTTACGATGTACACCATTCTACACAAACCCTTAGCTCTCATACAAGGCTATGATCCCATTATACATCAAAGCAGAAGTAGGGTATTATCTCGATCACGAGGGCCGATTCCTGGGTAAACTTGCCTTCTGTAAATTGCCTCTAGGCAATTAGTTGTGTGTAATAAACTTGTCCACGGGTTAAAGCTTGAGATTCAATATCGATATCTATGCTCCTAGAATTAATGAATTTCTCTTAGAAATGTACTGTTGCTTAGTATTCTGTCATAAGTTTTCACCAAATAATATTCTCACATGTAGGGCCTGTTTGGGACTGCTCTGCTCTTTAAAATTGAACTCTGCTTCAGAAAACACAAGCCAAACAGGGGTAGCTCCACGATATGCCGCTCCGCAAAAAACTAGAATCTAGGGTACAACTTAGTTTTTTATGAAGCTCCTCAGGGGGTGCTCCAAAAAACTCTAGAAGCTGGAGTTTGGTGAAAATTACCCACCACTGCCACCAGTAAATGGATACCCCTTCGTTTCTCCGCCCTCAACCAATCAAATAGATCCTTTCCACTAAATTTCTCATTCTTGAAGCTGGAGCTAGATGGAAGCCAAACATTTTCTTTGGTAGTGCTACAACTTCTGCTTGAAACTGCTCCAAAGTAAATTTAGTGAAGCGAAACTGATTTTGATGAAGCGGAGCAGTCCCAAACAAGCCCGTAATCTGAGTGCATGCGACATATCTAGCATTGGTACTTCCATTTATCCTTGTGCATAAAAATAAGACTATTGTGTAGGTTAGGGATTCAATTGATGAAAAGCGTAATAGAATTACCCCTGTTGTTTCCATTGTGTGTTTATTGGCATGTAAATCCACTTCTTTCATTTATCTTCAAATAGATGGTTAGAAGAAATATGGCCAAACATTAGCTTAAATATTTGATACAATATTCTAAAAAAATATATATATAAAAATAATAATGTGCGAAGGTTCAAAATCGAACACTTGTGCTTTTGGGGGAGTTTTACACTGGATTCAGGTTTTTGTGTGAAAAAGGTTTATTCACACACGTTTTTCTAGAGTGAGTTGTAAGAACTAATGTTGGTATTGCTGACAAGGATGGTCTCTGACTGATGGGCTGCAGATGCAAAGGACGTATGCACTGATGTTGCTGGCCCGTCGTGTAAGTGTTTGTAGGCTTGTAAATTCACGCCTTTCATTTATTTTCAAAGATTCGACCTAGAACAAAATTTAAGTAGTCGTGTTAGATCGAAACAGCTCGTCTCGCGTCAAAGTTATTCCACACAATAAAATGTGTGTCTACCACATTGGGCGAGGTCTCTACACAATGATATATCAGGAACAAATTTCCATTAGAAAAACAGTTTTGTAGTAAACATCAATGATAAGAGACATGTTGTGATATATACTGGTACTACCATTAAACTATCGGCTCCACCGTAATGTGGAACTATATACCAAAAGTAACCATATAAAATCGGTTTGTTAATCAACGTAAAACTAGCTTAGGAGGATATATCCCCTGTACTGTTCAGCTATATGCTGTCTTCCACCTTGCAAAATGGAAATAGATAACACACTAAATGGATTTATTACATGCTGGGTAGAGAAAACCCGTCTCTTTCTGCTATCCGTGTATCTCTCTCGTGTTCAAGATTCACTCCACATGCATGTAGCCAGTATGTTCATTGTTAATTTCAAAACCGAAGCTAATCTCTCGACTAATCAGATTGCTTATAATTATTGAAGAAAGATTGCAGCAAGAGAGCAAGCAAGCAGTACACACACAACACAAGCAACCTAACTCATCTCATGTCAAGTACTAGTACTACCAAGGAGCAACACCAACCAAGCAGCAACAAAACACCAAGCACTGAGCGGGGCACAGACAGAATGGCGCAGAGGATCCGCAAGGAGAAATGGGTGGGGAGAGGCGAATCAGATGCCACACCACCCAATCCACACAAACACATCTACGCACACACACATCCCACTATCTTCTTTACTCCACCCACACGCTGGCCAGCAAAAGTGGAGGAGGCCCTAACCCTAACCCTAACCCAACCACAGGAGGCTTAACCTGACCTAACGCAAACCAAACCACAGGGGGGCCCACAAAAGATATTGAAAGCTCCGTGGCCTGCGTGGGCCCGGCGTGGGTGGGGGTGCATTCAAGGAGGGGACGGACGGACTGTTGTGAAGCAAAAGTACAAAATAATGGTGGTGGTTTGCTGCTGTGCTTACCTATACATCATGCTCTTGGGGCTGCAAGGTGCACGCCGTCCGTCTACTTCAGAAAATAAATCGCAGTGTGTATCGTTGGAAAAGTTCATTTTGGCTCATCGCTTGTGTTTTCTTTTTTATTGTGGGTGTAGCGAGCAATACTATTTCATGTAGGAGTAGTATATACTTCTTCCGTCTTAAAATAAGTGACTCAATTTATATTAAATTTAGTACAAACTTGAGTAATTTATTTTGAGACGAAGGAAGTAGTAAATAAGAAAATAATATATGCACACCGAGTCAGCTCGTAAAGACCGACCATTTTTGTCCAAATTTAATATTATCTAGCTAGTTATGAGGATGAGCTAGGTATTAGGGTTTGGTGAGGAAGAAACTTACCTCAATAATAGATAGAAGTATCTCCCCGTAAAAAAAGAGTAAGTATCTCCCCGCCTCTCTCACAGTAGAATGCACAAAGCTTCTGCTGCACAATCCTAAAAAGGTAAAATAAAAAAATCGTACTAAAAATAGGCTTTTTTATCTCAAAATTGGTGAAAGCTTATCAAGCTACATGCATGTATGTACATATGGATATTAGCAGAATCTTCTAAATCACTACATTTGCTGAAAATGACAATGTTGCTCTCTATAATCCGCACATTCAAGAGTGTGGTTCCCTTCCAAGACTGATTTCCTTTTTATCATCGTAACTTCTGAAAGAATCAATGCATTCATGTACACAAATATATACATCAAGCCCTGCCCCACATTATCTTTTATTTTCCTGGAGCAACAAGTATTCTCTTTTCAGCTTGATGCTTGCCACGCTTTGCCCTCACCTACCACACCTCGCCACCTGTTTCCTCTAATATGGTGCGCGCTCCATCCATTAACAAAGCTACGCCCCACCCCACCCCCCCCCCCCCCCCCCCACCCCCCTATTATCACACCAGCACTTGGAGGAGAAGGATTCTGCAGCAACAGGGAGATGTCATTTCTTGCTCCCTCCAGCACATGGTTCTTGACGTTCATCATATCATTGTTAGCCCAGTTTAGCTACTGATTAAAAAAGTGTAATTAACCATGCCATTTTCTCCTTAGCCGCAGTGGCGCCCTTAAAGTCTACACGGGCTAGCTTCTTCATTCCAGAATCAAAGGCGGGCTTTGGGTCTTCGAAGTGCAAACTAAAGTCACATGTATCAATAGAATGAGAGCCACTCTTTGATTGGTCCACAAGATAGGACAATCATAGAAATAGAAAAAAAACATAGGAAACGAGATGGCATGTATCTTAATTTCTATAAAAAAGATATGTCATTTGATGCATAAGATAAAAAAATTTCATTGAATTTAGGCTAATGTTTTTTTTTGAAATGTGAAGGATTGGTTTCTATCCTACATAGGCATAGGAATCCATTCCTACAAACCAAGAGCTTCAAAAAAGATTATACTACAAAATTCATATCCTTTAGAATTCTTACAAAATTCTTATAAACGAAAGGCGACTTTAATATGGCCCCATACACATGACACATAGAGGAGTGTAGCGTAGGAAAATATTGGTTAATTTTGTCTCACGCGTAAAACAACCATAGTGGGTGTTTGGTACTAGCGCAACCCCACCAACCAAGTGAGGCATAATTTTCTATCTCACACAAATAAAGCAAACCCCTACGGTAAATATATCTCAAACTTATTTACCTATCATTTTAGCGCAAATTATGTGTTATTGTCGTTTAAATTGTTAAAATGGCATTAAATTAATCCTTGGTTACCATATGTGTAAGGGTTGAAACAAATAATTTTAAATGTTTATGTATAATATTAATTATTTTAAATACTTTTGGGAGAGGGAGAGAGAGAGAGAGAGAGAGAGAGAGAGAGAGAGTGTGTGTGTGTATGTATAATTGCTTATGGTTGATACTTTTGTGGAATATTAATCCTTGATACTTTTGGGGAATATTTTTTTTGGTTGAATATATTGGTTTAGTCCTTAGCAAAATGGGGGCACTTAGCACTCTTCAGCTACCTATTGATTATGTGTTAATCGATATATTCAACAAAGATAATACAAGAAATTGAAGAAACTAGAACTGACACAAGCAGTAGAACTCTGACAAAAACTAAAAGTTATGTCCAAGACCTCTGAAGTTGTTGTCTCCAACTTCGCCCTTTCTGATCTCAATGTTCCTCCAGCATTCGACTAACGACAGACTAACCTAGAAGGCTTTGATGAGACACATGAGCCGCCTAACACTGCATGCTGGTGCGACCAGGAGACTGCTAAACACATTATGTCAAAGAAACAACCTTTATCAAGCAAAATGCATAGTTCTTGCCTTGTCAGCGGATCATTGGGGAAGAACACTAAGACCACTAAAAGCATAACATGAGAGAACCATCCGTGTTGATCAAGATGAAACTATGTTCCACCATCACCACGGGAACCACCAAGATAACAAAGAGCTAGATGACCGTCCACTAGATCGAAGTCTTTAGGCAGGACAAAAAGCGCCACTTTCCCCCTTTCAGTGACTAAGAAGACAAGATGGCAAGCCGACAACATAGCCAAATGAATTTAGTTTCGTACACCAAAGTACAACATTTTTTTAACCATCGAGACGTCACAGTGGATGACACGCACACATACCTTAACATAGACTACCCCCCCCCCCCCCCCCCCCCCCCCCCCTCTGTCAAAATGCCTCTTCCTATACCCGAACAACCCATGGAGGCAAGACGGGAAATTGGTGGTGTCTTCTTATCCTTGCGAGGTAAGAGAAATTGCAATTACATGGTGTCCTTACTAGTCAAAGTTTGAGAATTTGAATGATCTGAAATACCCCCAATCTCTCGGAGAACTTTAATTATTTTTGTTATTTCTTAACAGACCGCTAATTTTGCTAATAATCGAATTGATGCATATAACTTTTTTACTAAAATGATTTTCCTTACTTGGGACTGGGTCAAGATGGCAACCGGGAGAAACTTGTCCAAGTATTGCTCTGTTTTCGCCGTCTTTCGCCGTCCTCGTGACACCAGTCCCCATCCTCTAATCCTCCCATCACCATCCCTTGCCAGGTAAATTTCTTCGCGGGGATCCCCGCTCATCATAGGCTACAACAACACAACAAGTTGCTTATCAACACAACTATGTTCAGATCACGCAAGGCGAGGCTGCGCAGCAATGACGCAAGCCCGAAGGTCAGGGGGCATAATGAACACATGGATGGCGAGTCGCCATCAACGACTTAACACTGGCCCTGTTTGGATCATGGGGTTAGATCTAGTTTGGATTAGTTGGAGGTTCAAATAACTCAAAAGTATCCAAACAGGAAGGGTTAGAGTGGGTTAGTTTCATCTAACCCAACTATCCTGGTGGAGAGGTGCTTATTTGGGTTAGAGTGGGTTAAAAAATAACTCTAACTCTAACTGTGTTAGAGTATCCAAACAGGGCCACTATCGGGTGGCGCAAACGATGATGGGGAACAAGGGAGCTTTGGGAAGAGCGGATCGATGAGATGGGGTTGCCGGAGTAGCGTCTTTGGTAGCGAGCACATGATGGCGACGACTATCGAGGCGGCGTGAGGCGGCAGCGGCTTGATCTGGTGGAGGCGTGGAGCCGTGGTCTCATGGAGAATAGGGCAAGAGAGAAAGAAGGGTTGGGTGGTTGGCTGTTGAGACAAAGCTTGGACTCGGGATGAAATTGAGTGTTTTAGGTTTAGGTAATTGAGGTTTCAAAGACAGGCCCACATATCGGCCCCTCCTGGTGGGTACTTGTGGGTATAATCGCACAATGAGAGGTTGACCGTACTGTCTTCGGGATACTTGAAGACGAAGGAAAATCTTGGCCAATTTACATACACACAAGTACAAAATTTGGCCCAAATTCCCTCCCCCGCCAAAACATTGTAATTACCCTTCGGGGTCACATAACGGGTATCCATAGCCATCATCTGGGCCCACAAACATAGAAATAGAAAACATCGGAATTAGTACTGAATAGTGTTTGATGCGCGGCATGAAGAACAAAGGAAATGTACAAAGAACTTTCCTCCAAAATAGAGTGCAAATGATTCCCAAGCATTTCATTCCTATGAATCAAAGAACATATTGCAATTCCTTAAACGAAAGAAGCCCTTGCTTCTCTAAAAAGAAATCCCTTACTCATATCTGGCTCCCCTTCCGCTATAGATCTGGCTTTCCTTTCATGCCACAAATGTGACAGTCACACTGACACCTACCTGTGTATATAGGTTAGGCTAGTACATAAGGTCAGGTGAGAGAAAAAAAGGGTAGTAGACCAGCTGGCTAACTAGCAATAGCTTGCTCGACCTAGATCGCACATGATGCCATACTAGTAGTAGCTAGGTTCCACGCATCAAAATCTGCACATGGTTCTCAAGTCACAACAGGGAACTCGGCCCCGCCCCCGCATCGTCTCCACCAAGGCGACTCGGGGGAAACCCTAAATCGCCGCCGCCGCACCCCTCCTTCCCCTCCGCTACCGGCAGAGGTGTGCGCCGGCGTGCGCTCGACATTGATGAAGGTGGCGGCGGGGGATCCGGTGGCTCCACATAGCATGGAGTGCTCGGCATCCGGGGCGGCGGCCCCGGGCGGAGAGCGCCGAGTGGCCCGGGCGGCGGGCCACCCCGGCCGGAGCTGGTGAGGCGCCTCCCTCGGTCTCGCGGGGGACGAGGAGGTGTCGGTCCACGGTCGCTGGTGTGCGGCCTTCCCTGCGCGGTTGCCGTCGCCAGATGCATCTCATCCTCTCCGCCCCGATCTGCTCCTCCATCGCCGGATCCGGGTCCTCCCGGGCGTCGGCAGCACGGATCTCGTCGAGGGGGTTGGTTCCGGGGGAAACCCCTGGCCGGCGCAGCCACATCGCAGGCGACGCCCTGGGCGCCGTACCCCTCCCTGGAGGCTGTGGTGAGGATCCTTCCCCCCTCCTTCCGTTCCCTGCTAGGTGAAAGCCTAGGTCCCCTGATTTGGGCGGCGACGACACATCCGTGTCGTGTTCCTTCTTGGAGGCGCAGTCCGGGGACCGCAGGGGCGGCGAGAGAGTCGGGTTGTGGGTGTGATGGTGGAGGGTGGCAGCTTGGCTCGGCGCTTCACTGCCTTTTCTCCGGTGGCTCATCGCTGTTGCCCTTGTTGCTGCGACTGTGGCCGACAGCTCTAACCCTTCGGTGTGGCTTAACCGCGGACGACGACGGTGCTCGGAATGGTGTGCTCTAAGCTAGCAGGTCTGCTCCTAGTTCTTTCTTCATGTGCAGTTTGGGCGTCTTCCTCTGGGTTCTAGGGTGAACCGAGCTGCCGCCTGCCGGTGCGGCATCCTTCGAGCTAGGATGGGAGGGCAGGGGCCCTTTGCAGTGGCAGTTCCAGAGGAGTGTCAGTGTTGTCTTCGAGTTTGGCTACAATCACGAAGCTTGCGCGGTGGTGCATCCTCTCAAGTCCGTAGCTTGTCCGGTTGGTGTAGGTCTTCCTGTAGGGTGTTGGCGGCAGCATGGCATGTTCTTGCTATCGCTGCTGCCTTTGAGTCTGTTTCGCTTTGCTCCTTGTATCAGCCGCTTGGTTCTCTTCTTGCTTTCCTTGTTAGTTGGTGTTTTTGTAATCCTGGCCGGTTGATGGCTTTGTTAATTCAAAGCCGGGCTCTTCTTGAGCCTTCGTTCTAAAAAAAAGTAATAGCCGGTAAGGAATAATGTCCCTCAAAAAAAAGGAATAATGTATTTCTCTTGTAAAAATGACATAATGGATTTCTGTGACTAAGTTCTTCCCACCTTCATCTACGATCGGGCGACGACGGTGTTGGTGCACGGTTTCCTTCTTCGCTTTGGAGAAATTGAACACTAGGTGTTGTCTTGGTGGTGGTTGTGCTGCTGCTGCAAGGCCTGGAATGCTGCAGCGAGACTTTATATTAGCTTCTTCTTCCTTTTTTGCTGTGTGCATCCGTCATACCATTAGGGTATTGTATTGTTGCAGAGGCCGAGTGTAATTGATATCTTCGCCATATTAATATATACTCCCTCCGTTCTTAAAAGAGTGTACTTCCAACTTTGTTGGAAAGTCAAATTTTTTTTATGTTTGACCATATTTATACAATAATAGACCAACATTTATGCCATCAAATTAGTAGCATTAGATTCATGATAATATATATTTTTATCATATACCTATTTAGTTTCACAAACATTGACATATATTTACACAAACTTGGTCAAACTTTGAGATAGTTTGATCCTTCAACAAAGTTAGAAGTATACTCTTTCAAAAACGGAGGGAGTACTCTTTATCGGAAAAGTTCTTCCCACCTTCTATGGATTTTAATGTAATTTTCTACTTAAAGATCCTGAGCTTCCGTGAAACAAAAAATATATGAAAATTAGTCTTTAATTAACCTTTGAGTTTTGGTTCGGTACACCTTAAAAATTTGCACGACTCTTAAAGTCACTTAAAAAGAGTATTCTCATACATTCACGATCAATAGTTTTAATCCATATTCCCCAATGCATCAAATAGGACATCAGAACAGTCTAATATTTTTCTATTGAAGGAGTAGCTTCTAATTTCTATCTTTAATCTACATATGAATCCGTAACTTTTCTAAGGGGTGTATCGAAATCCGTAAACCCTTTTCTACCTAAAATTTTACCGGCATGTTACTGCACGTGCGGCCAACTTCGCATGATGTTTTTACATGTAGGTATGCCCCGCAAAAAAAAAACATGTAGGTATAGATATACCATAATAAATGGTTGTGTGTGTTAAGATGATGCTAAGGTGGTGTTTGGTTCTCTAGTCCTACGATTTTTTCTAGTCTCTAGGACTTTTTAAAAAAGACTCTTAAGAAGGTGCCTTTAAGAACATTTAACAAAAAGTCCCATCCTGTTTGGTTTGCTAGGGACTTTTTCTAGTACCAACACAAAAAAGTCTCTGAAACCAAACACCCCCTAAGTTTAAAGGTTTCAAACTTTTTCTATTAAAAAAGTGAATACTACTCCCTCCGTCCTAAAATAAATATCTCAACTTTATAATAACTATATTATAAAGTTGTAATGAATTTGAAACACTTATTTTAGGATGGAGGAAGTATAATACTATGTCTATTGCTGTCTTTTGATCTATTACTTACATGCACATATTACTGGAGAAGTACTACGTGAATACACGGTATTTTACTCCAACAGTCAAATATCATAGTCTAATCCTTCACCATAAGGGTAATATTAACGGTTGCTACTAAGATAAGGCTTCCTTTGGTTCACATGATAGAAATGTTATAGGAATAAAAAAATCATAAAAAATGAGATGACATGTATCTCAATTTCTATAGAGAAAAAGATGTCATTTGATGCATAGGGTATAAATTTTTCCATTGAGTCTTAGCTAAAGTTTTTTTTCCAAAATGTGAAGGATTGATTTCTATCATACATAAAAATAAATTTCATTCTTACAAATCAAAGGGATTCAAAGAAAATTTTCTATGCAAATCCTATTCTATAAAAATCTTATAAAATTTCTATAAATCAAAGGAGGTCTAAACAACTCTACACCATTAGAGTAGGCAACATGTTCTGGAAAGAGCGAGGGTTAATAATTGAATAGAGGATACTCTACGTTGCTCCACCATCCTGAGAAAGCCACCACCATATCTGCTGCCTAAAGCGTTGTGCCCGGCCGGCACAGTGGAAAACCCTAGGGCTCAAATAATTAACTAGTACTACGTCACATCCATAGGTCAGAGAAATAGCCACCTCTGTCTGCGCAGTGGCTCTCACATCATAGGGTTTCTGTGGACCCAAACGCAGCGCTGCGGGACAGATCGATCGACCGAGACAGTACGTATTATTCCATCGGTATTCTTTTCATGGCGTACATCGGCCGTCGGATTTCCATCCGACGTACCGGTGGGCCCTTCCCGCAAAGGGCTTCGTAGGAGACGTACGAACCACGCGTACTGGGCGATTTGATGCGGCTATGTACTGATGTGAGCTATACTTACTTGCTGGTCAAGGACGGCATCATATCATGTACTGCATCACGTATACAGGCCAGTTTAACCGGAGAGGAAGGCCGTTTAAACCATTGTTGCCGAATCCAAGAAGCTTGTAATTATAGCTGACAGCCCCCTGCGGCTGACCACATGGACGATGCATGGGCGACCCGTGGTATTCGGCCCATGATTAGGTCCATGCTTTGGTGCATGACCAGAGTCAAGAGAGCGTCTTCGGCGGAGGCAGATCGACCCTAGCCCTAGCGGATGGATGGATGTAATCTGCTTATGCAGCAGTAAGTTCCAGTAAGAACAAGCCTCTTATCAACTATTAAATCATGGATATTTAACCCGTGTGGTATAAAATCATAACCACAAGTAAGTACTCCCTCTGTTAATAAATATAAAAGCGTTTAGATCACCACTTTAATGATCTAAACGCTCTTATATATCTTTATGGAGGGAGTACAATACAAATCTAACGACATTCAATTGGATGTCACATAGAGTATATACTAACAATTTAACGGTTACGCTCACACAGAAAAATGTAACTCTTTTTTTACAGGGCAGGAAAAAAAACCAATGTAAGTGTTAGTCAAAGACTTGTCTTAAGGAAGCCTAAATTGCTACTACCTCTGTACACGAATGTAAGACATTTTTACAGTTCAAATTAAACTACAAAACATCTTATATTAGGAACAAAGAGAATAGATAATTTGGGACGGAAGTATGTTTCAGTGACTAAGAATGAGATTATAGCGTGTGGAACAGACCGCGTTAGGCTCCAGGGCTTTGTGTGCTCCCATATTTTCAAATGTTCAAAATTATATTTAAAGAATGAAAAACTAAAACACTTTTACTTGTGTATGTATATATGCCCTGCTTGTATATTTAAAATTTATCAACAAGTAATCTATTTGTTTGGGCTACACAAAAGATATGTTTGTTGTTTTCCTGTGACCCTTATCATAAATATGTTTCTTCATTAAATTATGTGGATACACAATGCACGACTATACGTATACTATTTTCCCAAATGATTAATCGATTAACACATTTTTTTGACTTGAAATACTGGACATACCGGGGCCACAACTGGTTTTACGTATATACAAATTAGTATTGGCCGAGAATTACTAAGTTAACCTATCAGGGTTTTGTCTTGATTTCCTTCTACAAACAGAACTAATCTTTTATTTGATTGAGCCCTCTTGAGGAGGTTGTTTTCATAGAAAAATTACTAGCTTAATATTTTAGCAGGGTGTATAGCAAGGGCATATTTCTAAGAATGGCCGGGGGGTTATATTAGAGGGTAGCATATAGGGTACTTTATTATGAACAAAATGTTTGGTGGAAACTGGAAAGTAATGCAATGTTTGACAGGAATATAGTTGGTGGTGAAGGGAAGGAGGGAACCACCATTCGTACATGTCTCGGGTCCCTCCAAAAACTTTGTCGGTTCGGTCAAAACACTCAGTTTGCTTGCGTTTTGTATTTATGGGAATTGATCTATAGGTTGCACTGACCGTATATATATGTGCATGCATGACTAGGGGATATAAAGTTTTTTCGTTCTTCTTGTTCACATGTACTTTTCACCTTATGATTTTCTTCTTGTATCTTTTCTCTTTGTTTCTAATGTGCATAGCAATCCCCATTTGTTTTCTAAAGACAAACAATCTCGATTCGTCTCACGCATAAGCTAACGGTTACTCTCCATCAACATCAGCAGATCGCTGACCAAACCCTAAATTAAGCTAGTGTCTTCTATTGTAATAACAAACTGATCGATATGATTACATGTTATGTGACTAGCTAAACGAACTAAACAAAAGCAGTTTGTGCGCATGCGACAAATGAAAAAAAAACTAACAAAGTTTCTTTTGGAGCAATGGTTATTAAAGCCTACATGAAACTTGAATACCAGCAGAAAAAAACTCAATTTTAAATTAATTAACAACATTTGAAAATTATTATGGTAGCAACAATTTTTCTCTCTAAATTTCATCCATTGATTCTAACCTTGTAATTTATTCGCTATTCGAGCTCCAACGAGGTGTCGTGACACTGCGAAAGCAATCTACAACCAAGACGGAGGCGGGGATCACGGAGAGCGGCAACTCTGAGTAGGCGAAGGTGAAGATGACGCATATGACCACAGCGATGAAGGCGGTTAAGATGATGGAGCTATTCAAGATGAGTGAAGTTACTACCTTGGGATCAAGATACAACAAAAGCCGGAGGGGATCACACTATGTCAGAAGGCATATGCAAAGAAGATACTTGAAGGCCGTAGCATGGAGGATTGCAATCCAGCTTATGTTCCAATGGAGCCTCGGCTTAAACATAGCAAAAGGAGTAAAGTGCCCACAGTTGATGCAACAGGGTATATGAGTGTGGTCAGAAGCTTAAGGTATCTTGTGAATACACGACCATACTTGGCCTATTCTGTTGGTATAGTGAATCGCTTCATAGAAGCACCTGTGACGGAATATTGGGCAATTGTGAAACATATATAGTGAATCGCTTCATAGAAGCACCTGCGACGGAATATTGGGCAATTGTGAAACATATACTCATGTACATCAAAGGGACAACAAATTTCGGTTATGTTTATTTTAAGAGAGAACAAGAAGGAGATGAGGGAGCTACTTAGCTTGGCTATAGTGATAGCACATGGCAGGAGATATGAACGACCGTAAAAGTATGTCGGGCGAAGCATATTTTTTGAGAGGAGGCATAGTAAGTTGGCTATCACAAAAACAAAAGGTGGTCACATTACTATCATCCGGTGAAGCAGAGTATATTGCAGCTGCAACCGTGGCGTGCCAAGGTGTGTGGCTAGAAAGGCTACCCGTGACCTCACGGACAAGGAACCGGAAAGAGTGATGCTCAATATTGATAACAACTCCGTGGTTTCCCTATGTAAGAATTCGGTACATCATGACAAGAGCAAACACATCGATATCAAGTATTACTGTATACGAGAGTGTGTGGAAGAAGGCAAGATTGAAGTCAACTGTATTTGCACTGACGACCAGCTTACAGATATCCTGACCAAATCTTTGGGACAACATAAGTTTGTGGAGATGTAGGAAAGATCGGCGTCCAAGCTGTAATGTAATGCAAGGACATCATGCTTATGGTGATTGTTGGAGTCAATCACGATTCGGTAATCCAGACTTGTAGCCAACACCTTGTCGTACATGTACTAGGTAGAATAGGTAACATATGTAGTGATGCTGTCAGATTTTTAGATATGGCAAATCAAATATTCTTATGGCAATTTATGACAGCATGATGTCAAGTTAATTTGCAAGCATTGTAATTTTCTAAAAAAAATGAGCTGAGACGGGTTTGTTATACTCGCCAACTAAACTTGTCATCGGCGATGAACAAAATTTGTTGAAAATATCATAATCCAACAAAATTTACCATAAAAATGTTCATTTTGGCATGTCTAAAAATCTGATGTTTGCTTAAAATTCAGGTTCATAAACTTTATAGGAGTGACAGACTCCTATATTTTGCAATAAATCACGGTGTTCCTGTATTGTGTTCCGGGGAGATCAAATCGATGAAGCCACCCAGCGTTGAGTATCTTTGCTTTCGTAGCTAGTTTCCACAACCACAAAACCATCCACCCGCCTGCCTGCTCGGTTCTATACGTGCGTATAGTTTGCCCTGTATCTGTATAGTTTGAGTAAATTACACAGATGTACTACAATTGGAGCATTGGAAATAGATTGGTATCAAGTTTGGTAATTTTTATGTGTTAGTACCAAGTCTGAGGCTAGACGTTACAAAAAAGTCTAAATCGTGTATAAACGCGTATTGACAGTGTATCTGACCGGTGGGGCCCGCATGTCAGCTGCCGATGTGGCATTCTTTTTGCAGAAACCCCCCGCACCTCCTTCGTCCTCATGCGCGGCGAGGCCCGATCTGGATCGAGGGGAGGAGCCCCTCGAGCCCGAGCTCCTTCGCCTCCCGTAACCCCTGCCCCGCCCTGGCCTCCTCCTCGCCGCGCCGCCGGCCGGCCACCGGAGCACCACCACCAGCGACCAGGACCAGGCCGTCCCCGCACCCTGCCTCTCTCCTTCTCTTCCTCCTTCCATTTTTTCTTCTCTCTCTCTCTCTCACCCGAAGCTCTCTCTCTTGACGCGCCGCCTTGGTTCCCGTCTTCTTGGACTCCGGCGGCCGCATAGCCTCCTCCAGCGCCCACGCCTCCTCGATCCTCGCGTCCTGCAGCATCACATCCCGCACCGCCTCCTGCAGCTCCAGCGAGGGCGGAACCCCGTCGGAGGCCATCTCGCCGAGGGCGACGAGCGCGCTCCTGGGGTCCCCGAGTCTGCAGAACCCGGCGATGGCGATGCCGTAGGTGGCGGCGTCGGGCCGGCGCGGGGAGTCGGGGCGGCAGAGCCAGCGGAGCACGGAGGCGGCCTCACGGGCGCGGCGCATCGCGAGGAGGTGGCCGAGGAGCGGGATGGCGAGCGGGAGCGGCAAGGGGCGGACGGGGTGGTGGCGGAGCGCGGTGAGCAGTGCGAAGGCCGGGGTGAGCGTGGGGAGGGAGGCGAGGTGCTGCGCCGCGGAGAGGAGGTAGCCGGCGGCGGGGACCTGGCCCTTGGAGATGAGCCGCGGGATGAGCGCGGAGATGGCGTCGAGCTCGGACGGGGAGAGGGGGGAGGGAGGCGCTTCCGTTGTGCAGAGGCCCCGAAGGAAATGATGGAGGCCACGAGCAGAGGCCGCGGCGGTGCGAGCAGGGGCAGCTCCGGCGCAAGCGGGGGCCGCGGCCATGCGAGTGGGAGCTCGGGCTCGATGGATCCTCCCCTCAATCCAGACTGGGCGCCGCCGTGCGGGGGGTTTCTGCAAAAAAAATGTCACATCAGCAGATGACATGCGGGTCCGCCGGTCAGATACACTGTCAATACGTGTTTATACGCGATTTAGACTTTTTTGTAACGTCTAGTCCCAGACTTGATACTGACACGTAAAAATTATTAAATTTGATACCAATCTGTTTCCAATGCTTCAATTGTAGTACTTCTATGCAATTTACTCGTATGGTTTACCTACGGCCGGCAAGTTGCCCGACCGCTGCGCCGATGCCTTCCGCTGCTGTAGGCCACCGCCTCCATTGCTACTGCCGGCTGCTGCTAACCAGGATTACACCGTCCTTGCTCCCCTACACTGCGCACCTCGCTGTTCACCACTCATCGCTCGCCGTTGGTGCTCGCCTGATCGGTGTTGGCTATGTCGACGACGGCCGAGAGCGCGGATGTGGGGGACCTCGTCCTGCACGCAGTTGTGCGTGGCGGCGAAGACGAGCGTGCTCGGGCATCGTGTGGTAGCTGGGACGCACTCGGCATGCTCTACATATAGCTTTTGTTCCCTTCGGCAGCACCGTCTGATGTTACCTGAGGCCTGAACCTGAAGCCTGGAGCAACAGTGTGCTGGACACAGAAACAGCACTTTGCTGAACCTGAAGCATGTTGCAGTGTGAAGCAACATTGACAGCAGCAGCATTTTGCTTGCTTTATGTTCCAATTACCTGGTTCATTGCGTGCTGTTGTTCCAATTAGCTGTAGCAATTGTGGTTTACAGGAGTAGATGGTCAAGTGTATGGCAACTGTAATGGTGTCTTATGTATACAGTTTGACAAGTTACATTTGCAACTGGTAGCTCTGTTTGCACAGGAATACATGCAAAATGTGCAAGCAAGGAACATTTGACAACATGTTGTACTTGAGAGTGGCGCTTTGGCACATGGGAGCGCGCGCTCTTGGTTTTTTCAATGCGTCTTAAACATATTTTGAAATGTCAAAAAACTTCAAACAAAAACTTAGCGTGTACATCTTGATATTATACATGCTCACAAAGTCGTTTCGCGAAAAACCAACAACTTATGTGCCGCGTGTGAAGAAGACAAAATCCGGTGTTAAAAAAAATACTTTTCACAAGGCATCCTTTTGTCTTTTTACACAAGCCACAAAAAATGTTAGTTTTCTCTAAAACATGACGTGCACACATATAATATCAAGATGTATACGCCAAATTTGTGTTTGAAATTTTTTCACATTTTAAAATATATTTTTTTGCGTGCAGGAGCGCGCGCTCCTGAGAGCATCAACGGATTTATGTACTTAGAGTCCTTACATAAATACCATACATATCACAGGGATGAAATAAACAACTAATGTAGTTTTTTTTTGACCCGACAACTAATGTAGTTGAACATTCTGCTTCGGTACACTCATTAAACATAAAAACAGCTTAGATTAGCTCATACCTCTTCATAAGAAAAGAACATGATGGTCATATTTTATAAATTCTTCACCCGTTGTATACGTAGCGTTACACAAACCGGCGCACACACTCCATCCTCAGCCGGACCCATTTATTTTCTAAATAGATGGATGAAGAAGGATTCAAACTTCGTACTCTTGAATTACTTCCACCGACTATAACTAAGTAGAACAACTCACTTGTTGTGTCTAATTACTTCTTTTATTCTTCTTGTTATACATCTTCTCAATTTGGTTTTCTTTTTTTTGCTTTTGTTTGGCCTTTTTTCTTCGATTTTATTTAGTTTTTATTTCTTTTTATTCTTCTTCTACTACTAGGGAAAAGCCTATACACAGAATTTTATCAGTAGCGTTGTACAAAATCAAGCGCTGTTGCTACTTAGTAGCAGCGCGCGTAAATAAACCGCGCTACTGCTATGACTTTAGCAGTAGCGCGTACTAGCGAAAAGCGCTGCTGCTACGTTTGAACTGGGCGCACATGGTTAGCCCAACCTAGCAGTAGCGCGTATAATGGCCCAGCGCTACTGCTAATCTCCTTAGCTGCAGCGTGTATTCCAGAACGCGCTGTAGCTAACGTAGCAGTAGCGCCCTTTCTGGAACGCGCTACTGGTACTTCTGACTTAACCACGCGGTTCGTCCTTCCCCACGGCCACTTCATCCCTCAAATCAACTCCACTTTCGCCGCCGCCGTCGCCCCTTGGCCGCCGCGCGCTCTTCCCACGCCGCCCCCGACCCCAGATTCAACGCCGGCCCCGCCCCCGACCTCAACGCCGCCCGGGACGCCGCCCCGACCCCGACCTCAACGCCGCCCCGGACGCCGCCCCCGCCCCCCCGACCTCAACGCCGCCCCGGAGCCCCGACCACGACCTCGACGCCGCCTGCCCCTCCCTCGTCGCAGGCACCCGAGGTGAGCACACCTGCTCCTCCCTCTCCCCTACCTCTGCCTAGGGTTTCTACCTCCATCAAATTAGTTAGGGTTTCTACCACTTTCCACCCCTATAGGTTCATCAAATTAGATGGTAATTAGGACAGTAGTTCTTAGGTACTAATTAGTTAGTAAGAACTAGGTACTAATTAGGTACTAGAATATTTTTATTTATAGTAAGTTTATTTTTAGTAAGAACTAGTTGAATTAATAGAACTAGATAGTAAGAACTTGTTGCTATTTTTTTAGTTAAAGCAATTTTCCCGCATCGACATGGACGATGCCTATCCCGCATCCTCGTCGTCGAGTCGGCGGAGGACGACACCTGCTTGACCAGATGGGCCATGTCCGGGACTGGGCTCCGCCGGGGTGGTACTGGGAGGCGCTACCTACCGGGGGGCGCAGGTTGGTGAGGAGCCAGCCTGTCGTTGACCCGAACCTTCTTTGGTGGCGGTCGCGTGTGCCAGTGACGGTCCAGAGGCTCGAGGACTCCGCGGAGGTGGTGTGTCACCGTGTCAGTGAGGAGGACGCGCACGTCCGTCGCTACTTGTTTGCGTTGGAGCACAGGTTCTCCAATACCTGGCAGATTCTCTAGGGATCTCACTGGAGCTATGATCCCGTGATGGTTCCTTCTCTATGGGTGTCCACCGCCCGCGCCGATACCCGTCGTGTGCTAGGGTTTTAGTTGTACTAGTGATGTTATATGTATGACACTATTCAGGATGTATTAGTGATAATATTCGACGATGTACGGACGCATGAGATGATTTACTTTTGCTTATTGAATGCATGCTAATTTGAGTCTTATAAGATATTTTGAAATGTATATCTTGTGTTGCTCAATATCCAAGTGGCCGGTCATGTTTGCAGGTTACACCTCCGAGTGGCCTATGTTTTGCCGGAGTGTTGATTCATTTTCGTTCCGGCAAATTTCAGGCGCTCGATATATCCTATTTTAGCAAAGGTCATGCCGGATTTTTCCGTGAATTTTGGCATGACTTTTGCCAGAATATGTAGGAAATATCGAGTGCCCCGGATTTGTGTGTTGAGTATCCTGGTAACTGTCTTTTATTGATTTTCAATTAATGTTTTAATTATGAACATAGGAAATGTCTGACGACAAAAAGGATTTCGGTATTTGCAAATACTGCAAAGACGAGCGCGGCCTGTGCGACGGAATCTTCCTAGATGATGATAGGCGCTTCAGCATCAAGCTGGACGAGAACTTCGAAGTGGATACAGTAAGTCACAACGACAAGTCTTTTTTCGTAATTAAGCATGACATCTGCTTCATTTGCTTCAACTTATATTTTTTTACTACTCTACTAGCGTATCCCTTGCCATGCAAGAGTTTTTTATTGGATAAGATAGGTTTCAGTCATACTATGGAGGTAAAGAAAGTTTATTTGAAGACCGAGCATGGTTATATTTTCCATGTAAAATTATACAATTCAGACGACTACACCTATTTTGGATGCAAAACATGGCGAGCACTATGCAAGACTTATGCATTTGAGCCTGATATGGTTATCGCTTTTGATATTCGTCCGGAAGATGATATTGAAGGTAATACCGACATCTAGGTCGATGTGCAGACGCCTCCAGTTACACCAAAATGTAAGTTTCTCAACCATATTTATGTCTTTGATATTGTTTATTCAAAAATAGTTGACAACTAATTTGTATTGTCAGCTTATTTCGGTGCAAGCAAACATGTCCAGCGCTTGGTAGACAGGACCTACTACTGTCCCGGGGCTGAACTAAACTGCGAGGAGCTAAGTCATTATGTTTCATGGCTTGAGGATCTTGATACCGGTAAGACAAATTTTCTTCCTGGACTTAGAAATCTTAGTACTGAAAACGTGTGACCAATAGTGTTCGTCATGAACTACAGTCACATCTATTTAGGAAGGATGGTAAGATTTTTACTATTTGTCCTCAGTGTATCTTTTCCATACATTATTTGTGAAGCTAAACTTCATTGCTAAGTATGTGACCATACGATGTTCTTCAACAGGGACTCCCGATGAATGTTGTGCCTTATGGGATCGAGACTAAAGGTACCATGAGTATTATTAGCTTACGGCCAAGATATCCTACATGTTACTTTAGTGCATTCAAGATCAGCGATGAATGCTTAATAGTGCAAGACTGGACCAGATATGTGATGGGGGAGCGCAGACAAGTACTAGGGGGCAGCAAACAGATGTGCTACCCAAAATTAGAAGACAGGTTCATCTGCATGCTCCAACTTGATCAAGGAGGAGAGCTACACATGTTTTATATTGTTTTACCTAAGAGAGAGCAGCAGGAGTGATTAGCTAGAAATGAGTTTGAGGATGATGATGTGCTATACTATTACTATGATGATAAAATAGCTAGTGTTGGTGGTAATGACTGATGATTATTATTAGCTAGTGTTAGTGGTGATTAAATAAATATTGTTGGTGCTAATAATTATGATGATGATTAAATAGCTTGTGCTGGCGGATTAAATTCAAGTGGAAGTAGTATACTTTTGACATGCACCACATATTGCCTCCACTTGAACCTAATCCACCTTCATTTGACACACTGTTATGAACATAATGATGTAAACCTCATAACTGGCATTGTATCAATATTTGTACGATGATGCATAAATACACTAAAAATAAAAAAATAAAAAAAATACTAGTAGCGATGGAAAGAAAACACGCTGCTAGTAGTTACATTAGCAGCAGCGTGGGAGTGAACAAGCGCTGCAGCTATTTGTCCTAACAATAGCGTGTGCGGCACGCGTTACTGCTAAGCAATAGCTGTAGCGCCTTATTAGTAGCGCGCCTACCGTGCTACTAGTGAGCACAAAACCAGCGCTACTGCTAGGGTTTTCCTAGTAGTGTTCTTCTTATCTTTCATTTTTCATTTGCTTAAATTTGTGAACTTTTTTCAAATCTGTGAACTTATTTTTTAACCCATGATTTTTTTCAAATAAATGAATGTTTTTCAGTTTTGCAAACATTTTTCACATTCATGATTTTTTTGAAATCAAAGATTTTTTTCAATTTCATTAACTTTTTCCAAATTCATGAACTTTTTGTAAAAATCATGATTTTTTTACAAATCATTGAACTTTTTCAATTTTATGATTTTTTTGTCACATTCATGTACTTTTTTCAAATTGATGAACTTTTTAAAACTTGTAAAGTTTTTCTTTAATCTTAGGGTGGGCGGCAGAAACCAAAAACTCAATTTTTATAATTCAGTTTATTTTAAATTTTGGTTAGCAAAACTGTAAACTGAAATGAACAGGCAAAAGCAGCTAACCGATAATTTGATTAGCCGGCTTATTCGGTTCGGTGTTCAGTTTACACCGAGCAAACTCGTCAAATGTGCTACTTTATACTGATACTCCGTCACATTATATAGCAGTACTTTGTGTCCCCATTTTCGTAGCTCAGCGGGGTGGGACTAAATTGGGTGCTATGGGCGACTGGGCGCACGCGTGACTGAAAGGCTAAAGCAGATTTGGGCCTTCGTGGCCGGCTTAGCCTATGTGGGCGTGCACAGAGAGCAAGCTCCACTCGCTACTTGGCGTGGGCTTGGCCACTTGGGTCCTTAGCTTCACTCGCTACAACGACAGTTTCAGTTTTCTCTTTCATTCATTTTTCTTCTTTTAAAACTTTATTATTCTTTTTCAAACCTGTTCAAAAATTTGAAATATTGTTTGAAACTCAAAGTTTTCAAATATCGTTTACAATTTTATGAAATGTTCTGAAATTTCAAAATTGTTCCAATTTTTGACAAATTTAAGAAATGTTTGTGTTTCAAAAAAGCTGATTTTTTTAAAGTGCGTGGTTTACAATTTGTGTTCACCATCAATTGTTGGAATTTTTCTTAACAAATTTGGAAAAAGTGTTCAAGTCTATAATTTTTTCATACACAATTTAAAAATTGCAACCTTCTTGACAAATTTCAAGAAATGGTTAGGATATAAGAATATGTTCATGTTAATCGATAATGACGGAAATTGCAAATGACCGACATTCAAATTAGGGAAAATTACATACTCACGGATGTACCTGTTTGGCCTAGTCTAGCACGCTCCTCTCAGTTGGTATTTTTTGGGGGGCTATAGATAAATGACCCCAACTTCTTGGAGCAGCTTGGCAAAAGAAAACTCATACATACATAGCTATAAAGTTACACATACGAGAAACTTATAATAGATTCAAATACTTCCAATGAATAATTTGATCATAATCCTATAATTCACCGGATCCCAACAAACGCACTGCAAAAGTTTACATCGGATTGACCTCAGATAAGATCATTGTATTAAAGATCACGAGATTTGGGTGCACCGGCGAAGTTTGCACCAAGTCTCAAGGTGAGAACTGATACGTCTCCAACATATCTATAATTTATGAAGTATTCATGCCATGTTTGCAACAATTTTATATGGTTTTGGTATGATTTTATTAAAACTAACCCGGACTAACATTGTTTTCAGCAGAACTACCATGGTGTCGTTTTTTGTGTAGAAATAAAAGTTCTTGGAATGGGATGCAAATTTACGGTGATTCTTTATGGACAAAAAGAGATCCTCGAAGCACCGGAGCTGGGCCAGGAAGTGACCGAGGAGGCCACAAGCCTAGGGGCGCGCCCCCAACTTGTGGGCCCCTCGGGCACCCCCTTGACGTGAGACTGACGCTAATAATTCCTATAAATACCAAAACCCCAGAAAAGAACCCTAGATCAGAAGTTCCACTGCCACAAGCCTCTGTAGCCACAAAAAACCAATCGGGAGCCCGTTCTGGCACCCTGCCTGAGGGGTAAACCGTCACCTGAGGCCATCTTCATCATCCCGGTGGTCTCCATGACGAGGATGGAGTAGTTCACCCTCGAGGCTGAGGGTATGTACTAGTAGCTATGTGTTTGATCTATCTCTCATGTGTTCTTGATTTGGCACGGTCTTGATGTACCACGAGCTTTGTTAATATATTTGGATCTTATGGTGTTCTTCCCCTTCTACCTTCTTGTGATGAATTGAGTCTTGCTCTTTGAGGTTTCATTATGTTGGATTGAGTATTGGATTTAAGAACACTCGATGTATGTCTTGCGATGGGATATCTGTGGTGACAATGGGATGTTCTATTGATTAACTTGATGTATGTTTTGGCACTCAACTCACGGATTCCCGAGGTGACATTGGGGTAATCTATGCATAGGGGTTGATGCACATTTTCGTCCTATGTTCTTCAATAGAAACTTTGGAGTGACTCTTTGTCACACTTTGAGGGATTTCCATATGATTTAATCATGTTATCATTGTTGAGAGAATTTGCACTAGTGAAAGTATGAACCCTAGGCCTTGTTTTCAAGCATTGCGATACCGTTTTTGCTCACTTTTGTTACTAGTTACCTTGCTGTTTTTATATTTTCAGATTACAAAAGCCTATATCTACCATCCATATTACACTTGTATCACCATCTCTTCGCCGAACTAGTGCACCTATACAATTTAAAATTGCATTGAGTGTGTTGGGGACACAAGAGACTCCTTGTTTTTTGGTTGCAGGGTTGTTTGAGAGTGACCATCTTCATCCTACGCCTCCCACATATTGATAAACCTTAGGTCATCCACTTGAGGGAAAAATGCTACTTTCCTACAAAACTCTACGCTTGGAGGCCCAACACGAGTCTACAAGAAGAAGGTTGCGTAGTAGACATCAAGAACGGGTAATGCTCGCTACCGAAGAGGCTAGCAAAATATGGATAGGTGGAAGTGCTTATAGTCCAAAAACTCACATTAGTCATAAAGAGATCAAGCATTTACTGTGAAAGCCTAGAATCCCTTGAAGCAAAGTATTACTCACATGTCCCTATGGAGGAGGTTGGGAGGAGTTAACCATCGCACCCCCGATCCATATGATACGTCCCCAACGTATCTATAATTTTTGATTGTTCCACACTATTATATTATCTATTTTGGATGTTTTATATGCATTAATATGCTATTTTATATTATTTTTGGGACTAATTTATTAACTAGAGCCCAGTGCCAGTTTCTGTTTTTCCTTGTTTTTGAGTTTTACACAAAAGGAATATCAAACGGAGTCCAAACGGGATAAAACTTTACGATGATTTTTCTTGGACCATAAGAAACCTAGGAAGCTTTGGGAGGAGGCCAGAAGACACACGAGGTGGCCACAAGACCTAGGGGCGTGCCCCAGGGAGGGCCCCTAGGCTTGTGGACCCCTCGGGGGTCTCCTAACCCTAATCTCAGCACTATAAATCATCAAATATTCCCCCTATGCCAGAAGCATCCACCAAATTACTTTTTCGCCGCCACAAGCCTCTGTTCCCGTGATATACCATCTTGGGGCTTTTTCCGGCACCCTACCGGAGGGGGATTCGATCACGGAGGGCCTCTACATCAACCTTGCTTCCCTTCCGATGAAGCGTGAGTAGTTTACCACAGACCTACGGGTCCATAGCTAGTAGCTAGATGGCTTCTTATCTCTCTTTGATCTTCAATACAATGTTCTCCTTGGTTTTCTTGGAGTTCTATCCGATGTAATATTCTTTTGCGGTGTGTTTGTCGAGACCCAATGAATTGTGGATTTATGATTATATTATCTATGAATATTATTTGAGTCTTCTCTGAACTCTTTTATGCATGATTAAGATATCTTTATATTTTTCTTTGAACTATCAGTTTGGTTTGGCCAACTAGATTGTTTTTTATTGCAATGGGAGAGGTGCTTAGTTTTGGGTTCAATCTTGCGGTGTCCTCACCCAGTGATAGAAGGGGTAGCGAGACACGTATTGTATTGTTGCCATCAAGGACAAAAAGACGGGGTTTATATCATATTTCTTGAGTTTATACCTCTACATCATGTCATATTACTTAAGGCGTTACTATGTTCTTATGAAGTTAATACTCTAGATGCATGCTGGATAGCGGTCGATGTGTGGAGTAATAGTAGTAGATGCAGAATCGTTTTTGTCTACTTGTCATAGACGTGATGCCTATATTCATGATCATTGCCTTAGGTATCCTCATAATTATGCGCTTTTCTATCAATTGCTCGACAGTAATTTGTTTACCCACCGTAAGTTTTCTTTCAAGAGAGGAGCCTCTAGTGAAACTTATGGCCCCCGGGTCTATTTTCCATCATATATTTTCAGATCTATAAACCAAAAAACCCAAAAATACCTTACTGCAATTTATTTATATTTACTTTAGTTTGCTCTTTTATTTATCTTTTATACCTATCTCTATTAGATCTCACTCTTGTTCGTGACAGTGAAGGGATTGACAACCCCTTTTTCACGTTGTGTGCAAGTGTTTGTTAGTTTGTGCAGGTGCATATATTAGGGACTTGCTTGTGCCTCCTACTGAATTGATACCTTGGTTCTTAACTGACGGAAATACTTATCTCTACTTTGTTGCATCACCCTTTCCTCTTCAAGGGAAAAATCAACGCAAGCTCAAGGAGTAGCATCGGACAACACAAAGGATATCAATCAAGGATAAATTATGCTCCAACTTCCTAGTCATGCCATAACCAACACTTTAATGAGCGGGAATTCAGAAACCTTAATCGATATTTTTACTAGACCAAGATTACCAACTAGTAAATCTCCATATTATAAACTCAATATCGTTAATCAATTGCAACATATTCAGTGATCTCTACATGCAAGTTCTTATTAGACCACCATTGTATACCTATTATTTTTGGACCAAACAAATAACTCATGCAAAATACCGCTTCCTATTTAACACTCAAAAAGATATAAGTGAAGCAAGAGAGTCCAAATAATTTTTATTAAATATTTCTCGTGGAGCTCAAACAAATATAAGTGAAGAACATGAGCAATTGCCTCAAGTCAAAAGATATTAGTGAAGAACATAGAGCATTCTATAAATTTTTGATGAATGTGTGTATCTCTCCAAAAAGGTGCAATCAGGAAACAATGATTGTGAAAGTAAGCAAACAAACCAAAGAAAATAAAAATGCGCTCCATGCAAAACACATATCATGTGACAAATAAAAATATAGCTCCAAGTGAAGTTACCGATAGATCATAGACGAAAGGGGGGATGCCTTCCGGGGCATCCTCAAGCTTAGATGCTTGAGTATTCCTTGAATACTATTGAGGGAGTCCAGGATTAGGGGGTATCCGGACAGCCGGATTATATCCTTCAGTCGGACTGTTGGACTATGAAGATACAAGATTGAAGACTTCGTCCCGTGTCCGGATGGGACTCTACTTGGCGTGGAAGGCAAGCTAGGCAATACGGATATGTATATCTCCTCCTTTGTAACCGACCTTGTGTAACCCTAGCCCCCTCTGGTGTCTATATAAACCGGAGGGTTTAGGTCCGTAGGACAACGACAATCATACCATAGGCTAGCTTCTAGGGTTTAGCCTCTCCGATCTCGTGGTAGATCAACTCTTGTAATACCCATATCATCAAGAATAAATCAAGCAGTATGTAGGGTTTTACCTCCATCAAGAGGGCCCGAACCTGGGTAAAACATCGTGTCCCCTGCCTCCTGTTACCATCCGCCTAGACGCACAGTTAGGGACCCCCTACCCGAGATCCGCCGGTTTTGACACCGACATTGGTGCTTTCATTGAGTGTTCCACTGTGCCGTCGCCAGAAGGAAGGATGTCTCGTCTCGTCTTTAAAGACGGTACTACTGTTGGGGGAGCTTTGGCTGTCGGCCAAACTCTTCGGCTAGGAAGTTTCATCATGACCGCCTGTTCGGCCGCCGCGCCGACGATGACTTCTCGGGTCATCGAAAACAACCTCCACGTCAAATCGGCACTCACCGAACAGATGGATCCAGTGGAGCTCACCTCCATAAACGAGCTCTTGGATCGCATCGCCGCCCTGGGAGTCGCTACGGACTATGATCGGATTGGGCTTAAACCCGATCAAAGGGAGATTAACTCTCCGCCGGTCACCCATCATATTGCAGTGGTGGAGGAACAATGCGGCGACCTCTCCTCCATATTGAGGACCAACTATGTCCGGATTCCTGAGCTCTCCGAGCCGGATACCCGTTCGCGGGAGGACAGCATCCAATCCCTGAACTTAGAGTCAGGCAGCGGGCCAGGATTATCGGGCAACACCCCGGAACTAGAATTTCCAAAATTGGAAATTCCTCGGCCCCTGGATCCCAGATCGGGTAAGGGTTCGGATTCAATTCCACCCACCCACCCAAACATAAGCGATCTTTCCCACATCAGGCAAGAGCCCCAGGAAACAGTACATCACTATTGGGCCAGACTCCTCCTTGCGATGAACAAGGTTAAGGACTGTCGTGAGGAAGACGCAATCTTATTTTTCTGCAATAATTGCACGGACAAGGGAATCCTTAACGCCATAAATCGCCATGAGATATCACGCTTCGCTGGCTTGGCGTCCATAGTACGAAAGTACTGTGCGATGGAAAGTGCCTGGAAAACCGAAACAAACTTTTGGGATAATCCGGCCCTAAATAAGAACCCAGTCCGAAATAAAAGGGTGCACTATCAAAAGACACCCGGGTCAACTACCAAAAAGCAAAACCCCTCTATAGGGCATGGAAACGTACTGGAGGGATGGCTTAATGGACCCTGTAAAATTCACAGCATAGAGGGCGCCATACCAACACATAGCCTTAGAGCATGTTGGATACTCCGGCAGGTAGCCAAAAGTGGCGAGGATCTCCTAATTCCAGAAGCCACAGAGCACCATCCCAGAAATACCAGTACGGTATTAACGGTCTTCGAGACCTTCGCATCAAATAATAGGCGAAAGCGAACACTCCGCAGCCTTGCCGAAATCTACCACATGGCGACAATAAACCCATGGAGTGACACGACTATTACTTTCAATGCTAGTGACGAACCTAAATTCCGAACAGCCCGAGCACCAGCCGCATTGGTCCTCAGTCCAATTGTGGACGGCTTTTGACTCACCAATGTACTCATGGACAGCGGCAGCGGATTAAACCTCATCTGTGAGGAAACCCTTCAAAAAATGGAAATAGACTGGAACCGCATCGAGCGAAGCAGCACAACCTTTAGAGGAATAATCCCCAGTCGGGAAGCGCGATGTACAGGCAAAATCACACTAGATGTGGCGTTCGGCACGCCGGAGAATTATAGGTCCGAAGAGATTACGTTCCAAGTGGCCCCGTTCAGTAGCGGTTACCACGCCCTGTTAGGGCGGGAGGCGTTCACAATCTTCCAAGCCATACCCCACTATGGGTACATGAAGCTTAAAATGCCCGGGCCCAACGGAATTATCACTCTTGCTAGTGATCCGGACACAGCACTCCGCGCCGAAAACAAGACAGCCGCACTGGCCCTCGAGGCATTATCCGAAGCCCTAGCGGCCGAGGAACTGACTGCGCCGCGCTCCACGGTGAACAGGGATGATGTGATACTCGATAAGAGATCCAAGTCCACCTCCTTTAAACCGGCGGATGAAATAGTCAAATTCCAAGTCCATCCAACGGACCCTACAAAAATAGCTTCCATCGGGGCACAATTAAACCCTGATGTAGATGCCGCACTATGAGAGTTCCTACGCGAGAACTGGGACATTTTTGCCTGGCACCCTTCAGACATGCCAGGAATCCCACACAGGCTGGCCGAGCACAGCCTCAATATTCTGAAGGGATTCAAGCCGGTCAAGCAGGCTCTTCGGCGTTTCTCTGAACCAAAGAGACAAGCCATGGGAGAGGAACTAGCCAAGTTATTGGAGGCCGGATTCATTAGAGAAATAAAACATCCAGACTGGCTAGCAAACCTGGTGATGGTACCAAAGAAGGACAAATCCTGACGCCTGTGCGTCGATTTTAAGGACCTCAACAAGGCTTGCCCAAAGGATCCCTTCCCCCTCCCCCACATCGATCAAATTATCGACGCTACCGCAGGACATGATTCATTGTGTTTCCTCGACGCATACTCCGGCTACCACCAAATTAAGATGGCGGAGCCCGACCAAGCCGCAACGGCATTCATCACACCATATGGCCCCTTCTGCTTCAACACAATGCCTCAAAAACGCCGGCGCAACATATCAGCGCATGATTCAGACATGTCTGGCTAACCAGATCGGCAAAACAGTGGAGGCATACGTAGATGACGTGGTCGTCAAAACCAAACATGTTGAATCTCTAGTAGACAACTTGAGGCTCACATTCGATAACCTCCGAACATATGACATCAAGCTCAACCCAGAAAAATGCATTTTCGGTGTGCCAGCCGGAAAGCTCTTGGGCTTCATTGTATCCGGCAGAGGAATTGAAGCAAATCCGGCCAAGATCCGAGCTCTGTCACAATTGGATATCCCAACGGACCTCAAACAAATCCAGAAATTAACCGGATGTGTGGCGGCTCTAAGCCGCTTTATCTCCCGCCTGGGAGAAAAGGCATTACCCCTTTATCACTTCCTTCGGCGCACTGAACACTTTGAGTGGACGGATGCCACCACAGCCGGATTGGAAGAAATAAAAGCCATATTGGCAACCAACCCAGTCCTGGTCGCGCTAAACTTTGGCGAACCAATGCTGTTATACATTGCGGCAACTCATCAAGTTGTGAGCACAGTGCTTGTCGTCGAACGAGAAACGGACAGACATAAATTCCCGCTTCAAAAGCCGGTCTACTATGTATCCACTGTCCTTACTCCATGCAAGTCATGGTACCCGCATTATCAAAAGATAGCATACGCGGTATTCATGGCATCCCGGAAGCTGCGACACTACTTTCAAGAGTGTTCGATAATAGTACCTCGGAAGTGCCACTTAATGATATTATAAACAACCGCGACGCCACGGGCCGTATTGCCAAATGGGCCATTGAGCTCCTCCCGTTCGATATAACTTACAAGCCGCGGCGAGCCATTAAGTCGCAAGTATTGGCTGACTTTGTCGCTGAATGGACGGAAGCTGAACTCCCTAAAGAGTACGGCGCATATTCCAACTGGATCATGCACTTTGACGGCTCCAAAATGTTGGCTGGTCTGGGGGCTGGCGTCGTTTTGACGTCCCCAACCGGAGATACAATTCAATACGTACTCCAGATAACGTATACAGACTCCAACAACGCAGCCGAATATGAGGCCCTTTTACATGGTCTCCGGATGGCAGTATCCATGGGCATTCAACGCCTAGAGGTGCGGGGGGATTCGAACCTCGAAATATCCCAAATAAATGGAGACTTTGATGCCAAGGATCCAAAAATGGCGGCCTATCGCAATGCCGTCCTAAAAATGTCAGCTCGGTTCGAGGGGCTCGAATTTCATCATGTGGCTCGGGAAAACAATCAGGCGGCGGATATCCTCGCCCGCATCGGCGCAAAACGCGACGCGGCGCCCCCCAACATATTTCTGGAGAGGCTGTTCAAGCCATCCGTAGTATGGGAAGGGGACACCGGTAATAATAATCCGGACCCGTCCAAAATACCCGATACCAAACACTCTGACACAATCGGAGGCTCCGCCACCGAAATAACACCTTCGGCCCACGTAATAATGTCCATCATAGCCCCGTGGACAAAACCATTCCTGGCCTACCTAACTAGGCATGAACTTCCAGAGGACCAAAATGAGGCACGATGCATAGTGCGGCGATCTAAGGCCTACATGGTCCATGAGGGAGAATTGTATAAAAAAAGCACTACCGGAGTCCTTCAAAGGCGTATCTCCGAAGAGGAAGGACGGAACCTTTTGGCAGAAATTCACGCTGGACTCAGCAGTCACCATGCCGCAGCCCGGGCTCTTGTCAGCTAGGCCTTCCGTACAGGATTCTATTGGCCAACGGCCCGGGCAGATGCACAGGACTTGGTCCAACATTGCGCCGGTTGTCAGCTCTTTGCAAATCAAAGCCACATGCCACCCACCGCCCTCCAAAAAAATCCCCATTACGTGGCCCTTCGCGGTCTGGGGGCTTGACATGGTTGGACCCCTTAAAGGGGGAACCCACAAGAAAAAATACTTACTAGTCATGGTGGATAAATTCACCAAATGGATAGAGGCCAAACCTGTTAAAACAGCCGAATCCGGACCGGTGATAGACTTCATATCCTGGGTCATACACCGTTATGGCGTCCCTCACAGCATCATCACTGACAACGGCACGACCTTTATTGCCGATGAGGTAAAACTCTGGTGCAGCAAAATGGGCATCATGCTCGATTATGCTTCGGTCTATCACCCACAAACCAACGGTCAAGTGGAGCGCGCGGACGGCCTTATAATGAGCGGCATTAAACCCAGGCTAGTGCGGTCCTCAACGGAGTCTAACACGCACTGGGTAGAGGAGCTCGACTCTGTACTCTGGGGGCTACGGACCACTCCGAACCGTAGTACCGGATATACACCCTTCTTTATGGTGTACGGCGCAGAGGCAGTCTTGCCCTGTGACATAATTCATGACTCACCTCGAGTGTGCATGTACGAAGAAAGAGAAGCCGAGCTTGATCGGCAGGACAGTCTGGACACCATGGAGGAGGAGCGCGACGTGGCAAAAGCCCGTTCCGCATTTTATCAGCAACAGGCTCGCAGATACCAAAGCAGAGAGGTACGGGCCAAAACTTATAACATTGGCGAACTAGTTCTACGTCTGCCGGATAAGAAAAAGAACAAGCTCGAGCCCAAATGGGAAGGTCCCTTCATTATTGACCAAGTTCTGACCGGTGGAGCGTACCGACTGTAGGATGCATCGACTAATCGACTCGAGCCGAACCCATGGAATGCGGCCAGGCTCCGAAGATTCTACGCCTAGCACCGGACCCTGTGTTCGTCCCCTTCCTCTGTCCATTTTTTATACATTATCTGTCTTGTTTTTCTTTCTTTCTTTTATTCTCTCTCCAGGCCTTCAAAGGCCAACTTGCGCCTCGTTTGCACATTACAGATGCGCTAGCCGCACTCATCATACCTGTGGGCTTCTTTCACAGAAGCTTGATTATTTATTTGGGCCTCGTGCCCCGCACATGTGTTATGCTTCCACATGTACCTTTTTTCGCCATTATATGCATCGATATGACTTAAGTTTTGGCCAAGCTGGGTTGCCTGGCTCTTGTATTTATGCCCTACGTTCCCGTTAATTCGGCTAGGGCATAAGGGGAGCACCTCTGCGATTGTTACTGCCGGGTCAGCCGGATGTGTACCTCAGACTGGGTGAAGCCGAAAGCTAGCGTTCTTAAGGGAATATTCGGTCGGCGAACAAAAGATGATTTTTATTTATTTTCCATATCTACCCCCAGATGTTTTTTCCCGCGTTTCCTATCGCAGTCTGGACATGCACTTTAGGGCATGCTTACCCAGGGAAAGGAACCCTTAACGGAACTATTCTCCCTGGAAGATGTTTCTTACTACCCATGTAATATAACATAACTAGTTGGGCACTTGTCTGTTCAAGCACCAATGACCCCTACGCCTGGTCTCCACGCATACCCCGGTTCTTATAGAACTGAGCGGGTATCCGGATACACTCCGGACTATCGGTTCCCGAGGTTGAAGCGAAAAGGTCCGCCATGACAAATGATCTACAATCCGGCTAGAAGGCATTATACATGTCACTTTAATTACATAGTCATGCAGACTGACTAAATTCCTCCTCTATACCATCCAACAGGCGGTCTAGCCTACAATCCTGTTGGGAATACTTTGCGGCTAATTCTACTTACCCATAAACTAAGCTAACGGGGATCTCTTTTCCGTCGGGCCCCAAAGGTCCGACCTCGGCCATGTGATTTGGGTCAGCCTTGGTGTACCGCGTCTTCACCATGGCCCAGGCTTCTCGAGCACCTTGTCGGCAGGCCGATATCTTCCATAATCGGAAGCGCCGCCGTGCTCCCTTGAGCTTCTCTGTAAGCTCTGCAACGCCTTCTGGCAGGGAGGCAGATGGCCACAAGGCCTGGGAAACACCTTGCATCACCTGCCGAACTTGTTCGTGCAGATGCAAGAGCTGGGATAGAAGGTCACCTGCAGACCCGGGCATTTCCTCCGCAGGACGACCCGTCAGCATACCTACAGACATAACGCTGTTAGTCGGCTTCTTCGCCGAACTCCTTCAAAAGGATTCGTTCAAGAACTTACTGAAAATGCCACGCCGAAGCCGCTTTTTCTCCTTCTCGGAGTCTGCAAGCTGGGCTCGAACGTCTTTTAGTTCCACGCTTAGCTTGACATTGGCGTCTAGGAGATTGTTTTTCTCCCGCCTAACCTCAGTCAGCACGCGTTTGCCAGCCTCTAGCTGTCGCACGACATGCTGGTCCTCTGGATTTTCTCCGGATTCATCTGCAAAATCTATTGTTAGATCTGCAGCCACGCCGCACATTATATGGTAACCATCATTCTTTAAAGTAAATGTTACTAGCGGGAGGCTTTTTCGGTTCCTGCAATGCGGCAACAGCGGCCCGCAGTTGGGTCTTGAATTCCTCCAGCTCCTGGGACAGCCTAGTATTCTTCTTTGTAAGAACCTACACAATAAAGATGATCCTTAAATCAGTTCTGCTAACTGTTTCAAGTCTCAGGGGCTACTGATACATATAAATCGCCAGATTTACTCACCCGTACATCCTTTACATACTGATCCGTGGCTCTGGCTAGACCATCTTGAGCAGCACGGAGGTACGCCTCTCCGGAATTAAAGGCATCAAATGCCTCTGGTGAGAAACAAGCGTCACGGAGTACGGCCCGGCGGCGCCTATGATTCATGGTGCTTTCCACTTCTGAGTTAGTAGCGGATAATCTATCCGCATCCTCTGTAGGGGGATTATCCGGCGCCTGCCCCATATCGGCTTCCGCCTCTATGTCCGGTCCTGGCGCCCGACTGGTGGAGGCGTGATCAGCAACATCGCCGGGCATATTCCGGCGAGCGTTTTTTCTATTAAAGAAACGCGGGCGTCATTACATTTTGAGAAATACGACAACCATGGAGCGGGGTTTTATACCTTTGCGCCGGCGTCTCCGTCTTGACCGCCTTCCTTTTTGGCCTACCCGGCCTCGGCGCCTCTTGTTGGCGAGTTGCTGCGGGTTCGGCAGGGCGTCCCGAATGCCTTCCCTGTAAAAAATGCCATGTGTATATGGTGGGTGAAGTGTCTAAAAGGGGATCCTAGTTTTTGGAGTTGGGATTTTTGGTTTTTCTTATGTGCGATGCAGGGAGCAGTCCGGGATAGTCGACCGTAATGGCCACCATGGCATCGTCGCAGCTTAACTGATAGAACTACCGGTCTATCAGCTCCATGAAGATAACCGGATCTTCTTCAAGTCCAGAGTCAAGGGCCCGGTCAGGGTCCTCCAGCTGTGGAGAGGGGCTGCTGACCTCCTTTATGGCTTTTCGCAGTTCTTGCCGCAAACTGGCAAGGTGAATACTTACGACAAAGAATGCGGGAAAATGGAAGTAAGGGGATATAGCTTACCTAGCTTGGAGGATTGTACATGGAGAATCCATCCCGTGGCTTGATGCGGGTGAACTCCTCCTCCTCTCCCTTGAACAATTCGGACATAATTTTTGCTAAAGTGGCAGCATCGCCCGGACCCTTACGCCCATAGCGGGTGGCGTCATCCGCCCCGTTGAAACACCACAAGGGGTTCCCACGGTATTGAAGTGGTTGCACTCCCCGCATTATGCAAATCGACATAACTTCGATTATTGTCAATCCTGATTGAGCCAATGCTTTGATCCGGTTCATCAGATAGAGGACTTCTCTGTTGTCTTCCACCTGGGGGCTCCGTGGGCGCCAATTTCGGTGCTTCTTCAGAGGAGCATTGTTGAACTCAGGAATACCCCGCCGAACAGGGTCTGGAAGGGGAACGTCCTCCATATAAAACCATTCTGAAGGCCAGTCTTCGGACGACTTCTTCGGGGTACCGGACAGGTATCCGGTATCGGCGATGCGCCATATTTCGGCTCCGCCCACTTGATAAAGTGATCCCCTCTGTGTGTGAGGGACAAGGCAAAATAGCCTTTTCCACAACTCGAAGTGAGCCTGGCAACCCAGGAACAACTCGTAGAGAGCAACATAGCCGGCGATATGTAGAATGGAGGCAGGGGTGAAATTGTGTAATTGGAGGCCGTAGAACTCCAGGAGCCCGCGGAGGAACGGATGAATTGGAAATTCGAGTCCCCTTAGTAAATAAGGAACAAGGCATACCCGTTCCCCATGGAGGGACAGGGAAAGCTCTCCGCTTGCTCCCCGCCATTGTAGGTGGCAATCCCGGCTCAAACGGGCACCATATACGCCGGAGGGAGAAATCCCTTGGTCTGCAGTTCGACCAATCGACTGTGTGGGACTGAACACCTCTCCCAATCACCGGGCTTAGGGCTACAGGGGCGGGAGGAGGAGCTGCGGAGGTCGGCCATGCTGGAATGGATCTTTCCGAAACACGCTCTGATGGATTCTCGCTGAGGGGAGGATGGTGTGGATCGGATTTAGGAATCCCTATCCCTTTAATAGACAATTTATTTATCTGGCTAGGGGGGCAAATGTAAAAATTCCCTGGCGCCTCGTATTCATTCAACGCATGGGAGATAGCCCTTATTAGGCACAGAAGCCAAGAGGTTCAACATTTATGGGGCCGGACACTGCTTACAAACACTTGGAAATTGGAGAAGAACCCGCCTTGCAATGCCGAAGACAATACTGCGCGCCGGACTCATCGTCATTGAAGCCTGGTTCGGGGGCTACTGAGGGAGTCCAGGATTAGGGGGTATCCGGACAGCCGGATTATATCCTTCGGCCGGACTGTTGGACTATGAAGATATAAGATTGAAGACTTCGTCTCGTGTCCGGATGGGATTCTACTTGGCGTGGAAGGCAAGCTAGGCAATACAGATATGTATATCTCCTCCTTTGTAACCGACCTTGTGTAACCCTAGCCCCCTTTGGTGTCTATATAAACCGGAGGGTTTAGGTCCGTAGGACAACGACAATCATACCATAGGCTAGCTTCTAGGGTTTAGCCTCTCCGATCTCGTGGTAGATCAACTCTTGTAATACCCATATCATCAAGAATAAATCAAGCAGGATGTAGGGTTTTACCTCCATCAAGAGGGCCTGAACCTAGGTAAAACATTGTGTCCCCTGCCTCCTGTTACCATCCGCCTAGATGCACAGTTCGGGACCCCCTACACGAGATCCGCCGGTTTTGACATCGACAACTACCCTGGGGTTCCTTGGGCATCCCCAAGCCTAGGCTCTCGCCGCTCCTTATTCTTTCTTCCACTGTCATCTGACCCAAAACTTAGAAAATGTTGACCACACAAAACTCAACCAAATCTCATGAGATCCATTAGCATTACAAAATAAATCATTAACTTTGGTACTATCAAAGCAAGATTCATAATTATTCTTACATAATACCTATTGTATTTTATCATCTCTATAGTTTATGCCCCCCGATACAATCCATAGAAACTTTGAAATAAGCACACTATGCAAAAAAAAAAGAATATGCCTAAAACAGAACAATACATAATGATGGAATATTTAGTCATACTTCTGTAACTTCCAAAATTCTGAAAAATTAGGAAAATGGAGAAAATTTATATCCCACTATTGTGTAAATATTTGAGCAATTGATCAAACTCCAATTCATGATGAAAATTCATATACTAGACACAAACCTTCCTGTTTCAGCACATGAACAAATCAACAGGCATCCAAAGTACCCCAATGGTTTTACTTGGCATCAAAATCAAAAGAAAAGATAGAAACATAACTACTGTAGTAGCAATAATCATGTTGACAAACAAAAATAGAAAGGAAAAATAAAGATAACTATTGGCTTGTCTCCCAACAAGTGCTATTGTTTTTAATGCCCCTAGCTAGGCATGGGATTTCAATGATGCTCACATAAATGGTAAAAAGTAAAGAACAAAGAGAGCCTCATATAGTATGTAACTAGCACATTTAAGTCTAACCCACTTCCCATTCATAGGTAGTTCATAATTAAACAAATTATTAAAGCAAGCAATATTAAGCATATGCAAGGAAGAAGGACAAAACATTAACAATTTGAACATCAAGAGAGGTAATTGCAATCATGCTTCTAAAATTTATATGCATGTGGATCATGAACAAAATGTTTAACATGATAGCTATCCGATCAGATCATTGGAAGATTATAAAATGTATATTATCAATTCTCTCTCTCTCTCTCTTGATCTTCAATACAATGATCCACATACATATAAATTCTGCAATCCGATGCAGTCATGACCTTTCCAAAACCGCTTTTAATAATACTGCAATTTTTATTGTTAATAATAGATTCATTATGAGGCTCAAATAAATTTCCAAGATCAAAAGAAGCATCCTAATCATCTCCCCAATCATGGTCACTGCAATAAGCAGTAGGCATAATAAAATCATCATTAATAGTGCCTTCAGACATAGTGTCACCATAAAAAGCAATATCAAGTGTGTCATCTTCATCACTTGGATCATAAAGATTATCATATTTTTTGTTTTATAACTTCTTCATTGGTAGGGGGAATAAAAATATCACGCTCATCAAACTCATCATCCCCAAGCTTGTAACTTTGCATATCATTTGCACAATTAACATTCATGGAATTTATACTAACATCATTGCAATCATGCTTCTCATTCAAGGGACCATGATGAATCATTTTATAAATTTCTTCTTTTAACACTTCATCACAATTCTGATTTTAAGAAAAACTTCACAAAGATAATGAAGTGCACTCAACTAGTTTTTCCTTTAAAAGAGCTTATAGCAATAGCATTTTCATCACTAGCAATTGGTTTATCATAATTAGATTTTTTTAACAGTCCGACTAGTGGAGAAGGATCCATATCAACTTTTTAGCAAGCGAAGATGCAAGAAAATAGAAGGCACATGGCAACACAAGGAGAGATAGTAACACAAATATTTTTGGTATTTTTGCAATGAGAAAAAGGAAAATAAAAGGAAAAAAGCAAAAAAGATAAGAACATTCAAATTGATAAATGTGTGCGAAGGAACATGATTTGTCTGGTGAATCCCGGCAACGGTGCCAGAAATTCTTCTGCTATTTGTAGTAATGTTGGGATTCCCTGAAGAGGAAGGGTGATGTAATATAGTAGCAGATAGTATTTCCCTCAGTTAAGAACCAATGTTCATCGAAATAGAAGAAGACGACACACAGACAACTTTAACAACACCGCACATACACAAACAAATGCTTAGACCCAACAAAGGCAAGGGGGCATCACTCTCCTTGTTATGGCCAGTTGTAAGTATCAAATCTGGTAGTGGTAGAAATAATAAATAGAAGTAAAAGAAAACACCAAGGAATTATAAGTTTTGTTTAATATGGAGGTGAATGGAACTGGGGGACATAGCGTTCACTAGAGGCATCTCTCTCATAAATAGCATTGGTGGGTAAACAAATTACTGTCGGGTAATTGGCAGAAAAGCACATAGTTTTGATGATCATCCATGGCATAATTAATATATACACATCATGTCTGTGAAAAGTAGACTATTAAATTTACTGACGTCTACTACTAGTACTCCATCCCAAGACCGCTATCCAGCATCAAAGTATTAAGTTCATGACAAATAGAGTAACGCCTTAAACAAGATGACATAATGTATATGGAATAAGCTCAAGCAATATGCTCAAACCCCGTCATTTTATCATTAGTATCAACAATACAATACGTGCCTTGCAAGCCCTCCACCCGCAGGGTAAGGACACCATAAGATTGAACCTACCACTATGCACCACTCCCTCTGAAGTTCTAATCATTAACTTGGCCAAAGAAACTCATAGATCGGAAAGCATACATAGCTATGAAATTACACATACGAGAAACTTAAAAGAGATTAAAATACTTTAATGAATAATCTGATCATAAACCCACAACTCACCGGATCCCAACAAACGCACCGCAAAAGTTTACATTGAATTGATCTCAGATGAGATCATTGTATTGAAGATCAAGATCAAGATCAAGATCAAGAGAGAGAGAGAGATCTAGCTATTTCTATCGACATATAGGTCCTATAGGAACTACTCGCACACCATCATGGAGGTATCAAGGTGAAGAGTGTCTCTCCAATGGTTTCATCCTCCGGCAGAGTACCGGCGGAGGCCTCCATATGGGATCACTCCGGAATAGAGGCTTACAACGACGAAAGAATTGTTCCAGGTCTCGCTCTAGGGGTTTGTGAATATTATGGAATTTACAGGCCAAGAATTAGAGCAATCGAAGCCACGAGTGGGCCACAAGGCACCTGGGCACACCCTACCCCTAGGGCACCCCCTGCCTTGTGGCTTTCTCGTGCATCGTCTACACTAGTGAAAAAAGTGCTAGCCACAACTCTCATTGGTGGCGCGCCATTTCCAGCCAACGCTGGCACTACTTTTTTCAAATAGTGGTGGCGTCGTCTTATTTGATACGACATTAGTAGATGCATAGCGCTGACGTAGGAATTTAAGTGTAGGCCATTAGTATGTGGGCCCGGTCATCCTCCCATTCCATGGAGTACTGCTTGCATAGGGAAAACACCTACGCCAGCACTGTGTCTGATACTTGTGTCGTAAGACGTTGTGGCAACTCCATTAGTGCTTAAGTGGGGCCCAATACCAGCTAATAGATATTGTGCTGGCGTCACAGCTGGTAGCACGCCATAGGTATGCAACTCTCTATAGTTAGATTGATTGCTGCGCGTATCTAGCTAATACTGTGAACATTATCCTGCTTGTTTCTCTCTGCAGATCCTAAGTAATACACCCGACCGTCCGCTGCCCTAGGCCGATATCCTCTATCGACGACTATATCAATCTAATCTAGGTAATATATATGCTCAATTTTCTGTTTTTCACTTTTTAGCAAAAGGTATATATATAAATATATATGCATATATTGTCGTGTTGAAAGACCTTTTTTGTAGGAAATGGTATGAAAAGATTCTTACATATAAATGAGTTCTTTGAGGTGGCGTTGGAAGATATGGATCATAGAGGCAAAAAAGACATATTATGTCCATGTAAGAAGTGCGAAAATGGAGTTTTGATTGACTCTTCCACTGGTTGTGTGAAGATGCACTTGTTGAAACATAGTTTCATGCCTGGTTACACACGATGGACAAGTCATGGTGAGGACGAGGAGGATGCCAGAGTCGAAGAAGGGGTGACACATGATGATAAACCAAAAGGAGGCATCAAGAAAGAGGCCGAACATGAAAATCAGCCAGACGGACACGAAGTCTGTGCAGAGGTTCAGGAAGTAAGAAGTCTTTTGTACAAAAGACAGAAAGAATAGAGCGATAAAGACTTGTCCGAGAAGGAAGATCTAGATGAGCATGCCGATGATAAACAATCTGGCGTCAATAAAGAAGAAAGTGAAGTCCATCTCAAAACAAACTGTATGAAAAGAAGCCAAAACACGTTGTTGGGTGTAGAAAGTTCGGTCGAGAGAATTCAGAAATGACGCTGCACTTAATTATATATATATATATATATTATTAAGCAGCACTGTAGTGTGTATCGACTGTATGTATTTCAATCTTAATAAAATAAATATTATCACATATTTTTTGGATGTAAAAGAGCTGTGTGCAAAATAGCGCTAAATGGAATTTGGAGGGTGAAGATTTACCCCAAAGCGGCTAAGGGAATGGTGGAACATAGCTATGGCGTTGGCGACGTAGCCAACGCCATAGCTAAATATCTATGTCACCAACGCCATAGCTATTTTCAGCATTCCCTTAGCCGATTTGGGGCAAATCTCGTTTCACGCTAAACCCACACACTCTAGTTCTCTCGGGCCTCCACCACCACCCTCGTCGCCGCCCGCCACTGCATCATGTGCCCTCGACGCCCCCATCGACCTCGCTGCGCCCTCGACCCCCTTCCCCACCAAGTCCTCGTTGTCGGTGTCAAAACCAGCCAATCTCGGGTAGGGGGTCCCGAACTATGCGTCTGAGGATCGAAGGTAACAGGAGGCAGGGGACACGATGTTTACCCAGGTTCGGGCCCTCTTAATGGAGGTAATACCCTACTTCCTACTTGGTTGACTTTGATGAGTATAGGGGTTACAAGAGTTGATCTACCTCGAGATCGTAATGGCTAAACCCTAGATGTCTAGCCTATATAATTATGATTGCCTCTACGAACTAAACCCTCCAGTTTATATAGACACCGGAGGGGCCTAGGGTTGTATAGAGTAAGTTTACAAAGAAAGGAAGCTACACATCCAATCGCCAAACTCACCGTCTATGCAAAGGAGAGTCCCATCCAGACACGGGGGAAGGCCTTCTATCTCGTATCTTCACGACCCATCAGTCCGGCCCATGTCACATAGCCCAACCATCCGAGGACCCCTTAATCCAGGACTCCCTTAGTAGCCCCTGAACTTGCCTTCAATGACGATGTAGTATCTGGCTTTATTTCTTCAGCTTTGCAAGGCGGGTTCTCCATTATACTTCGGATTCATGATAGTTCGGCTCCATATTTAAATATCATATTTTTTGCCGCCCTTGCCCCGGCTTCCACGTGTCAAACGAATGCGAACAGTCCAGGTATGTTTTACAAATAACCCCTTGACCACGCAGGGATGGAGTCTATTTAAGGAGATTAGATCTCAGATGCCATTCCACACCACGCGAAAATCCTTAGAACTCGCCGCAGGAAATCATCCAAACATGGCCAGCACTCCTAGATCCTCCTCACGTCCCCACGGCCCTCAAAAAGGCGACTAGGAAAGCTGCTCGGTGTCACACACCCATCTGAATGAACTTCAGACACAGGGATATCTTCCTCCTGCGGATCTAGTCTCCATTCGGGCTAGGTTAACTTCCCTCAATGGCGAAGCCCTGGCGGAGAATTTCCCCAATCCTTCTAAAGAGGAGCGGGTGTGCTTTGTTTCCTTCCTTCTGAGAGGCGTAGGATTCCCTATCCACCCTTTCCTCAGAGGTCTCCTGGAGTATTATGGCCTCCAACTACATAATCTGACGCCGGGCTCCATCCTACATATCATGGGTTTCGTTGCTCTCTGCGAGCTGTTCCTAGGCTATGAGGCCCATTTCAAGCTATGTCGGAAATTCTTATGCCTCATCCCCCACTCCCAAAAGGGATCTATATTCGAGGTGGGCGGTGCTGAAGTATGGCGCATAGCCGGGACAGGATACCTGTCCGACACTCCGAAGAAGGCAACCGAAGAGTGGCCCTCAGAATGGTTTTATATTGAAGACGTCGTTCTTCTGGACCCAATCTGGCATGGTCTTCCCGAATTCTCCAGCGCTCCTTTAAAGAAGCGCGCCAGCTGGCGTCCCCGAAGCCTCGAGGAAGGAGACAGTGCGGTGGTCGAGAGGCTAGCAAGCAAGATCAGAGTACTTGCCAACTCCGGGTTGTCTATAATCGAGGTAATGGTGATTTCAATAATGCGATGCGTTCAGCCGCCCTAATCCAGAGGCTTTTCTATGTGGAATTACAACGGGGAGGACGATGCATCCTGTTGTCTACGCAAAGGTCCAGACAATTTTTCCGCCCTGGCCACCATCCTAGCCGACCTTTACAAAGGGGAGAAGTAAGACTTCACTCGCTTGAGATGTCGGGAAGGTTTTTCCATGTATAACCCCATAAACTGGGTGAGTGTTTTAATTATTGGCCTTACTCAACCTTTTTCCAGAGTCATGCTAGTCGAACTTAATCTGGCCACTTTTAATAGGAATGGAGAAAAGGTCGTCGAGGGGGTCTACAGCCCCGCTCCGCAGCCAGAGGACCATGTTCGGGACCTGGATCCCGGATATGAGAAGATCCGGATATATTCATAGAACTTAAGGGGCGGGGGGGTCTTCTATCAGGCGAGCTACGACGGCACGGAAGTGGCCATTATAGCCGATTACCCCGGCCTTCTCCCCTCCTCTCATGTAAGTACCTAGGAGATGTCTCCTCCAAAAGAGTTTTCCCGTTGCGCCTCACCCACCGCACTGTCTCATGCTCCAAAGGAGCGGCGCTTGTCTCGCCGAGCTATATCAAAGGTGTCCTCTAAGAAGGTGGCGCCCGCGCAAGGCGAGTCTTTGAAAAGAAGGGCAAACGGTGATACTACCGAACCCCACCTTCACCAAAGCGGTATAGTTTTTAACATGCACTCGGTGGATAGACCGAATTGTGACATTTTCTGCTGGGCCATTTTTTTAGGAAGACTATATCCAGGGACCTCGCTGGTCATGCATAGACCAATCCAGCCCCGGACCCTGCCATAAGGGCTAGGGTTGATACGGGCAAAATGCCGGATTGTCATCTCCAAGAGGATTCAGATAATGTGTCCGTCACCAATTCCGAAGTGGAGAGCGTGATGAATCATCGGTGACAGAAAGAGGCCATGCGCGACCCAAGCTTTACCGAAGAGGCGTTCAACTCCCTTAGCTCTGCGGATGCATATATCCGAGCTGCTCGAGATGACTTGCCGGGGCCACTCACTAGCTTTCAAAGGATATGCGGGTAAGAACTTTTGTGTAGATTCAATAATCCTGTGCTAGCAGCCCCCGAGACTTGAAGCAGTTGGCCCAACGGATTTAAGGGTCGTTGATATTATCAGGTACTCACGGCTAAAAATAACACGCTGTCCAAGGAGCTTGAAGAATGTCAGACCAAGCTAATTGTTGCCACCGCCGAACTAGAAAATTTGAAGAAATCCAAGAGGGCTCTGGATGGTAAGCACAACAGTGTCTGGAAAATACGATTCTGTGCTAACAATGATTTTTGAATATTCATTGTTTTGTGTACGAAAGCAGGATCGACAGATCAGTTGGAGGAGATGCTAAGGGCTGCTCAGGCAGATAAACAACATGCCGAAGGGCAAGAAGCCGCTGGTCAACGTGTATTAACACATGCCATTAATGAGAAGAACAAACTACATGATGCCAACATCAAGCAAGCTGAGGAGCTAAAGGACATAAGAGCCCAACTGTCGGATGCATTGAAGGAGAACCAAAAGCTGAAAGGCGGCATATTTAGTATGTCCATGAACCTAACTTTCATACGATCCCCTGATGGAAATTTTTTACGAGATTTGTTCCTGTAGGTTTGTTAACTGGGCGGCCCGAAGGAGAAGTGTCGGGATTTCAAGGCGACTTGCTGCAAGAGCTATCCAAAGTGCACGAGCGAGCTCGGAAAGCAATGAGGAACATGGCTAAGGCTTTATGGCCATCCGATTTTCCTCCAGGAATGATGGGGGAGCTCGCGGAGTTATTCAAGGGAGCTTGTCTTCGTTTTGAGCTGTGGAAGGCATCAACATGTCGAGAAGGTTCACGAGAGGCCTGGGCCATGGTGAAAACGCGGTATACCGGACTTGATCCGGATCATATGGCCCGGGTCAGACCTCGGGGACCAGACAGACAGGAAATTCCGGTTAGCTTGGTGTACGATCAAGTTAAGATAGTCGCCAAATTCTCACAGTAGGACTGTAAACTAGACAACATGATAGATGGCATAGATAAAGAGTAGGCGTGTGATTTCATGTAACAATACACTTTATCATCAAGCTTATCTCCGACCGAATTGTAAAAGATTGTCATGGCAGACCTTTTGCTTCGACCTCCGAAACCCAAGGGTTGGAGTGTTTTCGAATACTATACCTATGGAAAACACCAAGTATGTTCAGAAACCAGGCAATCCGGTCATAGTGCGTGAACAGACAAACTGTATTCGGGGATCTATGTTATATTACTTGTTAACGTAAGAAACATATTCCAGAGAGAATAGTTCCGTTAAGGGTTCCTTTCCCTGGGTCATTTCCAGAGTCTTTGTATTTTGATAGTTTATATTTCCACGAAGGCAGTTCATCGTTTGTCCTTCGACCAATTATTTCCTTAAGAACGCTAGCTTTTGGCTTCACCCGTCTGAGGTACATGTCCGGATGACCCGGTTGTGACAATCGCAGAGGTGCTCCCTTTATTCCCTAGCTGAACAAGCGGGAACGTAGGGCATAAGCACAGGAGCCAGGCAACCCAGCTTGGCAAAAACTTAAGTCATAGAGGTGCATATAATGGCAAAGACATGACGTATGTGAGAAACAACATATATATGGTGAGCTTTATGCTCAAAATAATAAGCTTCTATTGAGAGAAGCCCCCAGTTATGATGGGGTGTGTACATTTAAGGATGCATACCCCTCAAGTTTGCGGCTTACCCAAACACACGCTAGAAATCATAAAGAAAAATGGAAAACAATAGGAAAAATGAAAAAGGAGAAAAAGGGAACGAACAAAGGTATGTGTCCAGACTCAGGCGTAGAATCTTCGGAATCGAGCGGCGTTCCATGGGTTCGGCTCTAAGCGATTATCCGATGCATTGCGTAGGCGATTGGCTCCTCCAGTGAGAACTTCATCTATAATGAAGAGACCCTCCCATTTGGGCTTGAGCTTGTCCTTTTTCTTCTCTGGTAGGCGCAGAACTAGTTCACCGACATTATAAGTCTTTGCCCGCACTTCTCTGCTTTAGTATCTTTGAGCTTGTTGCTGGTAGAATGCGGAACGGGCTTTGGCGACGTCGCGCTCCTCCTCCAAGCCATCTAAGTCGTCTTGCTGATCGAGCTCGGCCTCTCTCTCCTCATACATGCGCACTCGACGTGAGTCATGAATAATATCGCAGGGCAAGACAACCTCTGCGCCATACACCATGAAGAACAGTGTGTATTCGGTCGTGCGATTGGGCGTGGTCCGCAGCCCCCAGAGTACAGAGTCAAGCTCCTCGACCCAGTGTTTGTCTGACTCCTTTAGGTATCGCACTAGTCTAGGTTTGATGCCACTCATTATTAGGCCATTGGCCCGTTCAACTTGACTATTTGATTGGGCGTGATATACAGAGGCGTAATCAAGCTTAATGCCTAGATTAGCACACCAAGTTTTCACCTCGTCAGCTGTAAAGTTACAGCCATTCTCAATAATAATGCTATTTGGGACACCATAACTGTGTACGACAGTGGATATAAAGTCTATTACCGGTCCGACTTTAGCCGTTTTAACTGGTTTGGCATCTATCCACTTAGTGAATTTATCGACCATAACCAGCAAGTATTTTTTCTTATGGCTTCCCCCTTTAAGGGGTCTGACCATGTCCAACCCCCAGACCATGAAAGGCCAAGTACTGGGGATTGTTCGTAGGGTAGTGGGCAGCATATGGCTTTGATTGGCAAAAAGCTAGCATCCGACACAGCGTTGTACGAGGTCCTGTGCATCTACTCGGGCCATGGGCCAAAAGAAACCTGTACGGAAGGCCTTACTTACAAGGGCCCAAGCTGCGTCGTGATGGCTGCTAAGACCAGCATGTATTTCGGCCAAGAGCTGTTGTCCCTCCTCTTCGGAGATACATCTTTGAAGGACTCCGGTAGTACTTTTCTTGTAGAGTTCACCTTCATGGACTTTGTAGGCTTTGGAGCGTCGAACTATGCGACATGCCTCGTTTTGGTCATCAGGGAGCTCATGCCTATTGAGGTAGGCTAAGAATGGTCCAGTCCATGGGGTGATCACCGCCATGATTACGTGGGCGGAATGCGTTGGTTCGGTTCCCGAGCCCCCGATGATATCCAAATCATGTTCGGCATCCGAGGGTGTGGTCGGCGCCGGACTGGAATTTCCGCTCTCGTCCCGCCATACCACGGATGGCTTGAAAGCCGTTCCATGAAGGTGTTAGGTGGGACGGGGTCGCGTTTAGCACCCATTCGAGCAAGGATGTCCGCTGCTTGATTACTGTCTCGGGACACATGATGAAACTCGAGCCCCTCAAACCGAGCTGATATTTTGAGTACGACGTTGTTGCATCGAATTCTCCGTTTATTTGGGATATTGTGAGGTTCGAGTCCCCGCGCACCTCCAAGCATTGTATTCCCATAGAAACAGCCATCCGGAGACTATGCAGTAGTGCCTCATATTCGGCTATGTTATTGGAGTCCGTATACATAATTTGTAATACGTAATGGAAAGTGTCCCCTGTGGGGGATGTTAGGATGACACCAGCCCCCAGACCGGCCAACATTTTAAACCGTCGAAGTACATCGCCCAGTTGGAGTATGTGCCGTACTCTTTAGGGAGTTCGGCTTCTGTCCATTCGGCGACAAAGTCGGCCAACACCTATGATTTAATAGCTCGGCATGGCTTGTATGTTATTTCAAATGGTAAGAGCTCAATAGCCCATTTTGCAATGCGTCCGGTGGCGTCTCGATTGTTTATGATGTCGTTGAGTGGTACCTCGGAGGCCACCATAATCGAGCACTCTTGAAAGTAGTACCGCAGCTTCTGAGATGCCATGAAAACCGCATATGCTATCTTTTGATAGTGCGGGTATCAGGATTTGCATGGTGTGAGGACCTCCGATACATAGTATACTGGTTTTTGGAGTGGGAACTTGTGTCCCTCTTCCTCTCATTCAACGACGAGCACAACGCTCACCACCTGGTCAGTTGCAGATATATACAACAACATAGGTTCACCGACATTAGGTGCGACAAGGATTGGGTTGTTTGCTAACAAAGTTTTTATTTCTTCCAACCTGGCTGTTGCCGCGTCCGTCCACTCGAAGTGGTTGGTACGTCGAAGCAGGTGATATAGCGGCAGCGCCTTCTCTCCCAATCTAGAAATAAAGCGGCTCAAGGCTGCCACACACCCAGCTAGTTTTTAGACCTGTTTTAGGTCTGTTGGTGTTGCCAACTATGACATGGCTCGGATTTTGGCCTGATTTGCTTCAATTCCACTATTGGAAATAATGAATCCAAGCAGCTTTCCTCCCGGAACGCCAAAAACACATTTTCCTGGATTGAGCCGTATGTCATATGTTCGGAGGTTGTCAAATGTAAGGCGTAAGCCGTCCACCAATGATTTGACATGGTTAGTTTTGATGACTACATCATTTACGTATGCCTCCACCGTCTAGCCAATTTGTTTTCCAGGCATGCTTGAATCATGCGCTGGTAAGTGGCGCCAGGGTTTTTAAGTCCGAAAGGCATAGTGTTGAAGCAAAAAGGCCCATACGGAGTAATGAATGACGTTGCGGCCTGATCGGATTCCTTCATCTTAATCTGATGGTATCCGGAGTATGCGTCGAGGAAACATAGTGAATCGTGTCCTGCAGTTGCATCAATGATTTGGTCAATGCGGGGCAGTGGGAAGGGGTCCTTAGGCAAGCCTTGTTGAGGTCTTTGAAATCGACACAAAGGCGCTAGGATTTGTCCTTCTTTAGCACCATGACCAGGTTAGCTAGCCAATCCGGGTGTTTGATCTCTCTAATGAACCCGACTTTGAGTATTTTGGCTAGCTCCTCCCCCATAGCTTGTCACTTGGGTTCGGAAAACCGCCGCAGCGTTTGCTTAACTGGCTTGAACCCCTTTATTATGTTGAGGCTATGTTCGACCAGTCTGCATGGGATTCCTGGCATATCCTAGGGATGGCAGGCAAAGATGTCCCAATACTCGCGCAGGAATGCTCTTAGAGCGGCGTCGACCGTCAGATCCAGCTGTGCTCGAATGGCTGATGTTTTATTAGGATCCGTCGGGTGAACTTGGAATTTGACCATTTCGTCTGCTGGCTTGAAAGAAGTGGACTTAGGCCTTTTATCGAGGATTACCTCGTCTCTATCCATTGTGGAACGCAGAGTGGTGAGTTCCTCGGCCGCAAGGGCCCCAGATAATGCCTCAAGGGCCAGGGATGTGGTTTTGTTTTTGGTGCGGAGTGCTATGTCCGGTTCAGTGGTGATTGTGATAACTCCATTGGGCCCGGGCATTTTGAGCTTCATGTACCCGTAACGGGGTATGGCTTGAAAGCGTGTGAATGCGTCTCACCCCAGCAGGGCGTGATATCCACAATTGAAAGGTGCCACGTGGAAGATTAACTCTTCGGACCTGTAGTTCTCCGGCGTGCCGAATACCACATCAAGCTTAATTTTCCCCGAGCATCGCGCTTCTCGGCCGGGGATAATGCCTCGAATGGTTGTGCTGCTCTTCTCGATGCGACTCTTGTCTATTTGCATTTTATCGAGCGTGTCCTTGTAGATGAGGTTCAGTCCGCTACCACCGTCCATGAGTACTTTAGCGAGCCGAAAGCCATCAACGATTGGATTTAAGACCAAAGCGGCTGGTGCGCGGACTGATCGAGCCCTTGGCTCGTCGTTGGCGGTGAAAGTTCAAGGAAATATGCCCTAGAGGCAATAATAAAGTTGTTATTTGTATTTCCTTATATCATGATAAATGTTTATTATTCATGCTAGAATTGTATTAACCGGAAACTTAGTACATGTGTGAATACATAGACAAACAGAGTGTCACTAGTATGCCTCTACCTGACTAGCTCGTTGATCAAAGATGGTTAAGTTTCCTAGCCATGGACAAAGAGTTGTCATTTGATAAACGGGATCACATCATTAGAGAATGATGTGATTGACTTGACCCATCCGTTAGCTTAGCACTTTGATCATTTAGTTTACTGCTATTTCTTTCTCTATAACTTATACATGTTCCTATGACTATGAGATTATGCAACTCCCGAATACCAGAGGAACACTTAGTGTTGGGGATATTACTACTAAGTATAAACCGGTCATGAGGGGCCGGGTTATGCCCACAATGAGTTAGTCATATTTGAAGCCCATGAAGACAAGAAGTATGGCGCTTTATAGAGGAGATCTAACATGAAGGCCCAGGGCCCAAAGGTGGATTAGAGCCCATAGACATAAACTGCCATATGATATGTAACTTATGTTGTAAGGCAAGGAAAGGTAGAAACCGAGCCGGGCACGTTTATGAGCCGGCCTCGGGATTCTGTAAACCGCCGGGCGTCAACCTGTGTATATAAAGGGACGACCCGATGGCGGTTTAGGGACAACAAACAATAACTTGAGAGCCAGGCAAGCAGATTCGCTCCCTGGTCATCGAAACCCTAGCAATTCCATCACAACTGGAGTAGGCTTTTACCTTCTTCGTAAGGGGCCGAACCAGTATAATTCCTTGCGTCCCTTGTCCGCTTTAACCCCTTTAAGTTAACCTGTTGCGATGGCTCCACGACTAAGTCCTTTCACTAGGACATCTACCGTGACAAAACCACGACAGTTGGTGGCCACCGTGGGGCTATCGCACAATGGTTTCGACTTATTGAAGGGCAGCTTCAAAGGACTCAAGGGATACACTGTGGGCCGGATGACCAAGTGTCGTCGCGGCAAGGTCTACATCGACGACGCAGGCTGGGGCCCCGAGGCCGGCTCGATTGAGTACGGGTACTGGGTCCCCTTTGGCGGAATACACGTCTTCATTGGCAAGATCGGCGAACCGGGCCCTAAGCCGGACATCTGCACCGACATCGTCGAGACGGCTCAGCGTGCAAGACCTGCCCGAGTTCAGCCTGCCGTAAAGCGTGCCTTCGTGGGAGTCATCCACGGAGCGGAATCTGAGGATAGATCGGTATCTGGTGGCGAAATCGTCGTTTACTCTGATGACGAGTCTTCAACCGGAGAGACCGAGTCGCTGTATCAACTACATGATGGCCGAATTAGTGGCGGTTCTGATGGTGACAGTATTCCGGACCTCTCTGATCCGCCGAGCCGAGTTGCGATCTTTATGGCTGGTACACAGTCGGTGTAGCACTCTTCTACCGTAGCGGCAATGATTTCTGGTTCAGTAGCTGCAGCACCTGCTGGGGCAGGAGGCTCCGCGCCAGCGCCGGTTCAGGTTTTGTCCGATTTATTCGACACTTTGGCAACGTTGTTGGCGGCTGAGGTTAAGCGGCGAATTAGGATCAGCATAATGTGGAAATTGCAAAGGTGAAGGATCAGATAGCTCAAGCTAAGGTAGATCTAGCAGCGTAGAACACCAGGATGGCCGCGGAGCGGGCCGAGTGGGAGGCACATGCTTATCGGCTTATGCTAGATCAGAGTGCATCGAATGATGTCATGAGGAGAAGGTACCGGTCTCACCTGCCTCCGGTTTACGAGGGAAGGAATCTCTTCAACACGCCAGGAGCAGGAACCAGCAACCAGCCAATGGTAAACCGGATGGAGGCACCTGGAACGGGGGCGCCGGTTCAGCTGCGCGCGACGGATCCGCCTTGTCAGAACAATGTCCTAGCACAACACGTCTCAACGCCTCCGGGTGATTACTCTAACCCGTTGGATAACATCATCGCCATCGCTTCATGATTGGCAGCTCTCCCGATCAAAGGCTAGTCTCCAGTAGCAGTTGAAACATGATGGTCTAGAGAGCTCCTTCAGACAGCTTTGACCCAACATCAGGCTTATTCACACAATCGTGAGAGGATTCATTCCACCCCCTACCCAAGTCGGAGCTACAACAGGCATATTGATGAACCGGCTATATCAAGCAGTGTGTGAAACCGTAACCCGCCGCGAGGGCATAACCCGGCGGGTGGCGGTGCTAATGCGCAGGATGTGGTGGATCACGGTCGAGCACGTCGAGAAGCCGAGTTAGCAGCACAATACACGGCTCGTCAGCTTACTCTGGTTCGTCCAACCACTTCAGTGGAACCAAGTGTGGTTTTTAGTTCTTTGGGGGTGCCGTGTCTCACCCCGGCCTTACGCAACATGCGGCTGCCCAAGGATTTCAAAGGTCCTCGTAAGGTGCCCAATTACACTACCGATTTACCCCCCGAATCATGGGTCGAGAGCTATGAGATGGCGATGGAGATGCTGGATGTGGATGATGCAGCATGTGCCAAGTACTTCACCATGATGCTGGAAGGAACAACTCGTACCTGGCTGAAAAGTTTACCAGCTAACTCCATTGGATCATGGGCTGAGTTAAAAAGCCAGTTTATCCAGAATTTCAAAGATACATGTAAGCAGCCGATGTCAATTGTGGACCTAGCCGCTTGTGTTCAAGAGGACGGGGAGTCCACAACCCATTGGGTAAAGCGAGTCTCAGCTATTTTGCATTCATCAGACCGCATCGATGCTGATACAACAGTCTTGACGTTGGAAGACAATTGCCGGTTTACGCCGTTGAAACTGAAGTTGGGAAGGCTCAAGCGTCACTGCAATGACATGGCAACGCTTACGGCAACTCTGGTTAAGTATGCCGATTCGGACAGTACCAAGGACCCTGAGTCTGAGGATGAAAAGCCGGGAAAGGGAAAGAAGAATGGCAGTGCCAAGGGGCAGAAGCATAACCCGGCGGGTCATGGGAACAACGGTAAGCGCAAGGAGGATAATAGCTTGGACTTTGTGGCTAACACCAACACTTAGGATAATGGTCAGCGTCGTAAGGGTAAACTGCCCCAGCGGGGTGGAGGATCAGGTCCCAACCTTGAGCGCCTGTTAAACCAGCCTTGCCCAAAGCACGGGTCGAAAGAAAGGCCATCTACGCACCTTTGGAAAGATTGCTTCATTATGCGGGAATTTAAAAATTCGAATCTTTTTCAATACGACCATGGACCGCCCGGCGGTTCAGGGGGCGGTTTCCATGGGCCGGGTAATGGTGGTGGCAGCTCCGGTTCAGGATTTCAAGGCAACCAAAACGGACCTGGCAATCAAGGCAGTCAGGGTAACCAGAGAGGCTATAATCATCAAGGGAATCAGCAGCAGCAACAATCGGGTTATCAGAGTATTCCGAAGCAGTTGAACAGTGGGCAGTACCATGTCTTCACCACTAGTTTGTGTAAGCGTGATCAAAAGCTTCATAAAAGGGCAGTAAACTCTGTTGAACCGGCAGTGCCCCGTTATCTGCGCTGGTCTGAACAACCCATTTTGTGGAGTCGAGAGGATCGTCCACCCCGGGTTGATAATCCGGGTCACCTGGCATTAGTGGTGGCACCTCAGGTTGGGGGGTACAAGTTCACCAAAGTACTCATGGATGGAGGGAGCAGTATCAATATCTTTATTATGAAACCTTTCGTCGCATGGGGTTGACAGATAAAAATCTCAAACCGTCGAACACCGTTTTTCATGGTGTGGTGCCTGGCAAATCGGCGTACCCAGTTGGTAAGATAGCTCTAGAGGTTGCTTTTGGAGATGATCATGATTCAAGGTCAGAAACATTGACTTTTGAAGTGGTGAAAATTAAGAGCCCATATCATGCCCTGTTTGGACGACCGGCCTATGCTAAGTTCATGGCAAGGCCCTGTTATGTTTATCTGCAGCTTAAGATGCCGGGTCATAAGGGGACCATCACAGTGCATGGGAGCCGGAATATTGCTTTGGAATGCGAAGAAGGTGATGCGGCTTATGCTGAATCGGTCTGTGCAACAGAGAGTTGAAGTTCTACAAAGACAATGTTGATCCGGAAGATATGACTTCTCTGAAAAAGCCAACTACAGAGCATGATCCGACCTTGAAGTTTAAATCGGCCGAGGAGACTAAACTGGTTGACTTTGTTCCTGGCGATTCATCCAGGCAGTTCAGCATCAGCGTTAACCTGGATCCGAAATAGGAAAGCGCGCTCATCGAGTTCATCCGTGAGAACCGGGACATCTTTGCATGGAAACCTTCTGATATGCCAGGTGTACCGAGGGAACTCACTGAGCACACTCTTAATATAGACCCTAAGTTTAAACCGGTCAGGCAGTTTCTCCGCCGCTTCAATGAAGAAAGGCACAAGGCTATTGGTGAGGAGGTAGCCCGACTTTTGGCAGCATGGTTTATTGTGGAGGTCTTTCACCCTGAGTGGCTAGCTAATCCGGTGCTGGTACTTAAGAAGAACGGCACTTGGCGTATGTGTGTGGACTACACAGATCTGAACAAGGCCTGTCCAGCTGATCCCTTTGCTCTCCCTCGTATTGATCAAATCATTGATGCTACAGCGGGTTGTGACCGTTTGTGTTTTCTGGACGCTTATTCTGGTTATCATCAGATCAAAATGGCAGTTAAGGACCAGGAGAAGACAACTTTTATAACTCCCTTTGGAGCCTTCTGCTATGTATCTATGCCTTTTGGGCTCAAGAGTGCCCAGGCGACTTATCAGCGCTGTGTGCAGAATTGTCTTCATAATCAGATTGGGCGCAATGTTCATGCTTATGTGGATGATATTGTGGTAAAGTCCAGAGAGGAGAGAACATTGATAGATGACTTGAAGGAGACTTTTGATAACCTCCGGGTTTATAAGATGATGCTTAATCTGGCCAAATGTTTCTTTAGTGTACCGGTAGGCAAGCTCTTGGGTTTTCTGGTGTCTAACAGGGGCATTGAAGCTAATCCGGAGAAGATCAAAGCTATTACGTCCCTGGCTAAACCGACATGTATTAACGATGTTCAGCGTCTGGCGGGTCGTATTGCAGCATTGAGCCGGTTTATCAGCCGTTTGGGAGAAAAGGCAATCCCTCTGTATCATATGATGAAGAAGATAGACTATTTCGTCTGGAGTGATGCTGCCAATGAAACCTTTGAGAGTTTAAAGCGGCAGCTAGCTGAGCCGCCTATCCTTGCTACTCCTGTTGATAAAGAGCCCTTGTTGTTATATGTGGCTGCTAATGCCCGGGCTGTTAGTGTGGCTGTTGTTGTGGAGTGCAAGGAGGCCAGAAAGGAGTATCTGGTTCAACGGCCGGTTTATTATATCAGTGAGGTGCTTATTGAGTCCAAGCAGAGGTACCCACATTGGCAGAAACTGGTGTATGGAGTTTTTATGGCAAGCCGGAAGCTCAAGCACTATTTTCAGGGTCATCCTATCACTGTGGTCAGTTCTGCCCCCCTGGGGGATATCATCCAAAACAGGGAAGCAACTGGCCGGGTTGCCAAGTGGGCTATCAAGCTTGGACCTCACGGGTTAAAATATATGCCTCGAACAACAATCAAACCCCAAGCGCTTGTGGACTTCATCAATGACTGGACAGAGTTGCAGGCACCGGAGGAAAAGCCAGATAACACTTATTGGACTATTCATTTTGATGGATCCAGACAATTGGAGGGCTCGGGGGCTGGAGTCATATTAACTTCCCCATGAGGTGATAAGTTTTGTTATGTTCTCCGTTTAATGTTCCCTTGCACTAACAATGCAGCTGAGTATGAGGCCTTGCTCCATGGTCTTCGGATGGCTAAGGAGATGAATTTAAGCCGGGTTAAGTGATTTGGTGACTCGGACCTGGTAGCTCAGCAAGTGTCTGGCACTTGGGATTCCAAGGATCCACTCATGGCAGCATATCTTCAAGAAGTAGATATTGTTGCAGGTCATTTCAAGGGTTATCAAGTCGACCATGTGGACCGGCGAAAGAATGAAGCGACGGACGCTTTAAGTCGTTTGGGTTCCCAACGTAAACCGGTTCCACCCAATGTCTTTCTGGATGTTTTGCATAACCCGTCGGTTAAGTTACCTACGGAGGAGGATTTGGCTGTTCCTGACCAGAGGCTCAATTAGTGGCAGCTCTTCATGTTATCCCGGATTGGACGGTCCCATACTTCCCGTATATGAACCGGGGCGAGTTACTAGTGGACGAAACTTTGGCCAGACAGATAATCCAGCGATCCAAATCAATGACCATTATCAATGGAGAGTTGCATCATTGCAGTGTAATAGGGGCGTTTCAGCGTTGTGTGTCTCCTCAAGAAGGCTGTGAGATTTTACGTGAGATCCACGAAGGAGATTGTGGTCACCACGCCGGTTCAAAATCTTTGGTAGCTAAGGCTTTTCGTCATGGCTTCTATTGGTTGACGGCTCATGCTGATGCTGAGGATTTGGTAAAGAGGTGTGATGGTTGTCAGAAGTTTGCACGCCGCGCTCATGTTCCGACTCAAGAATTAAGGATGATTCCAATCACTTGGCCGTTTGCAACTTGGGGGCTGGATATGGTTGGGCCCTTTAAGAGGTCCAAGGACAATAAGACCCACCTTCTGGTGGCGGTTGATAAGTTCACCAAGTGGGTGGAGGCAGAGCCAGTCAATAAGTGTGACGCAGCTACGACGGTTCAATTCATCAAAAAGGTGATATTCTGTTTCGGTTTTCCACACAACATCATAACCGATAATGTTACTAATTTGTCCAAGGGTGCTATGGAAGAATTTTGTCAACGTGAGCACATCCGGCTTGACGTATCATTAGTGGCTCACCCCAATCTAATGGTCAAGCAGAGAGAGCCAATCAAGAGATTTTGAGAGGCATCAAGCCCCGGCTTATGGTTCCCTTAAAGCGGACGCTGGGTTGTTGGGTGGAGGAATTGCCTTCTGTGCTATGGAGTATCAATACCACACCGAACAGATCTACGGGTTACACACCTTTCTTCATGGTTTACGGAGCAGGGGCGGTTCTCCCTAGTGACATCCGTCATGACTCACCCCGTGTGATAGCTTATATTGAAGCTGATAATGAGAAATCACACCAGGATTCACTGGACCTGTTAGATGAGGAGCGTGATCTCGCAGCGGCACGTTCAGTAATTTGCTAGCAAGATCTGCGTCGTTATCACAGTCGCCGGGTTAAAACCAGAACTTTTCAAGAAGGTGATCTGGTGCTCCGGCTCATCCAGGATCAGGCTGATATGCACAAGTTGTCCCCACCTTGGGAAGGACCTTTTGTGGTCAGCAAAAATCTGCACAACGGATCATACTACCTTATCGATGTTCGAGAGCACAAAGACTCACGTAAATCGGAGGAGGAGACCCAACGGCCGTGGAATATAGCTCATCTTCGGCCTTACTATACTTGAGCCACAGGCTCTTCTTATGTACATAATTATGACAATGTATATATTATGATCAATATAATAAACCGAAGCCTCAGCTAAAGCGGGGTCTCTGTTGTTTTTATTACATCATGTGTGGTTACATGGGGGCTTCTGTTTATAAAGCGGAGCTCTATTTCCCATTGATCCGGCTTATAAGCCATATAAATATATATAAGGTCACTTGGGGGCTTGATCGTATTCGAACCATAGCCACACCTCTTGGTCGACATAAGGCCACCAGGGAAATCACTTGGGGGCTTGGTTATATTTGAACCATATCTACACCTCTTGATCGGCTTAAAGCCAAAATGAAATTACGTGGGGCCAAAGAGAGTGTTGCAAAAGCACAACTCAAACATAGGCACCCACTAAGCACAACTCAAAATATTGCTCGGGGGCTCTTTGCTTCTCAAAGAACAAAGAAGTCTACACCCTTGTAATAGGCTATCAAGTCAGGCTTGGAAACCAGGTGTATTCACCTAAAACCCCGGGTTATCCTGCCCATTTAAGTAAGCCACTCCATCCAGGTAATCCTGGTATGACCCGCCGAATGTTTGACAAGTCAATCTCATAGACCCTGAACTTGTCAAAGTTAAAACGGCGATTGGTTAATGTGAGGTCTATCTTAAAAGGCTTTGTAAAATGATTTAACTCAGTGGCCTGGCAGCCCATGAAAAGCCTCGATTTGGGCCTGGCAGCCCATGAAAAGCCTTGCATGTTCTTCTTATATTTTCATTTGCCAAAGTTCTTTCTCCTTTGGTGAGGTTTATAATATCTTATGATAAACCGACGTTTATTGACCCGGCTTGGCTTTCAATGATAAGTTGTAAGTACATGATCATTCATAATCCGGCGTTTCTTGACCCGGGTTGGCTTTCAACGATAAGTTGCAAGTACATGATCAGTTATAATCCGGCGTCTATTGACCCGGTCTGATTTCGAGTACAAGTCACCAGCATTATATATGGATACACCGGTGTTTATTATAACCCGGTGCGGTTTTATCATAAACTGGCAAACATGGAAGGAGTTATCAATACTCAAGATTGAGGTTATCACTCTTACTATACAAAAAGTTGATCAACCAACAGTGTGATTTAACATCACAGGTATCATCTCTTTCATCTTTGATTATTTTCAAAGTACAACCTTGGTTATAAACCGGCTATATATTTGGGCATCATGACCCGTCATGCGGTAAACCGCCAGGACACTTTCAACTTCTTGTATGCAGGAACAGTTTGAATAACATCGTTACAGATTATGAACATAATCTTTACCTAATAATAAAGCAAATTGGGTTTCTTTCGTCCGTCATGGCATTTTTCATAAAAGTCCCTCTATTTCAGAGAATTCAACCCGGAGTCCTGTTTTAAGTTAAAACGAATCGTTATGTTCGTATTTTACACAAAAGTCCCTGTCTTTTCTTGAAATCAACCCACCGTCCGGATTTAAGTCACACCCGAACCGTTATTTTACATTTTTTGAAAACCCCCTGATGTTTTAGATTATTCATCCGTGGATTATATTTAAGTCAAACAAGTGCTTTTTAAAATCATCCATATCTTTTAAACCGTAACTCCGATTTGAACATGTTATATATGAAATTTGATTAGAAAAATATGTAGAATATGAATATGAGATTATTTTTACCTGTTAAGTATTTTTAAATATTATTTTGGAATATATTTGAGTCAAACCAAATGATTTTCTATATTATCTGTATCTTTTAAACCATAACTTCGATTTTAACATATTATATATGAAATTTTATTAGAAAAATGTGTGGAATCTAAATATGATGTTAATTTTACCCGTTAAATATTTTTAAAATATTGTTATGGAAGCAAACTTATAATTTATAGCGCAAGATTCGTTTTTTTCATACCGGTAGCGATCCAGATTACAAATAAACATCCCACTATAACGATATACGGAAAAGAAAACATCAATAACTACACATGCATACCTCTGAAAAATGTCGCAAGGGAAAACAACAGATTTCTTATCGTGAGAGTGAGAGAAAGAGAGTGAGAGAGACAGAGAGGGAGAGGGAGGAGAGAGGGAGGAGAGAGGGAGAGAGAGACGCCTTAGGATTAACCATATTCAACACACATTTTTGTTGTTTTGTGTGAACACCGAGGCTATCGCCGGCGAGGGTGAGAAGGAGGATAAGCGGCAACACAAATATGATGCCTTGCAAAAATAAAGGAGATGGACCTATTGTGGTCTTGAGTGATGATTGTTGAGTTAAGAGCGTGTGTTATGTTTTCTCTCCCGTTGCAATGCACGGGCTCTTTTGCTAGTATGTCCTAAAGCATGATGGATTAACAGTATTAGGCAACATAAATATGCACGATGGCATATCATACCAAGTATTTTGAAACTAGCCTATTACAAGGCGTTTTAATGCCCAAAAAGAATAATGGTTTTTAGCAAGTGTGGCAGTACACAGAAGGTTAAACCGGCCTCCGGATCATGACTCTTCACCAGGCTGACTTGAAGGCTGTGGATCATCTTGCGCTGGTGCATCCTCCTCTTCTCTACCAAGTGGCTGGAAGTCAATAGTTGCCCAATCGATTCCAGTTAAGGCTTGGAACACAGCTTCATCGCTTGTAAGGTTGGAGGGGTCAACATCAGGGGCATAGGTGTTCTTACGAATTAGCGGAATAAGATCTTCTACATCATGTGTTGGCACAGCAAGTCTTTTATGATCAGAATCATAAACCGGCTGATAGTGAGAGAGATCTGTTTCTTCAGCCAATTTGCTCGCTAAGGGGCGCATTTCCCTTGTCAACTTTCAAAGATCGTCATTGTTAAACTCTGAACCGTCCTCCTTTACGCCAGGGTAGCCGCTGCCTATATCCGATGACTCAAGATCTGGTATCCATGCCTTAGCCCGGATTAGGGCAGTCAGCGCACCTGACCTTGTAGCTGATCTTTTTAATTCGTCCAACCGAGCAGGCAACATTGACAACTTTTCAAGGGTTTCCTTTATCAAAGTTGGAGGCGGTTTGTTATGAGTAGTAGTGCAAATGGCCCGTTGGGTTTCGGAATATAACTGCTCTATAAGAGTATAGGCAGCCTTCAGCTTCATCCGCATGTCAGAGCCCAGATGGGAAATGCGAGTTCCTATGTCATTGCGATCATCAGTAAACCAGTAACTGATGAGATAATGTATGTTGGAAACTTCAGGTGAGGGTACTTACCAAAAACATCAGCGGTCATGGCATTTATCTACCGCTTTAAACCGGTCAGCTCTTCGGCCACCAGTTTAAGCGCTGCTTCTACATCTCCAGCTCTCTTTTGCAATGCGGTTTTCTCTATGCCACAATCCGCCCGTTCCTTCTCAAAAGTTTCCTTCAGCTGCTCCATGGCTGCTAAGGCGCTGGTCAGTTCCTCTTTGGCTTTGGAGGTTTCTGCTTCCTGGGAATTGATATTTTCTTGAAGATCAGAGGGTTGGGCTTCCTTTTTGCTCAGCTCAGCCTACACGAGACAGACATATCATGAGTTGGCAGTACATATTTGAAGTACCAAGCACATAACAAGTTATACACTTGGCACTTTGGGGCTAATGCCTCTTTGCTGGATTATCAGAATTTTTTACAAGTCCCAAGTACAATACAAGTATTATTCTTGGCACTTGGGGGCTAATGTACATTTGCTCAAAGTAGCATTGGTCAAAGTTCCGGTTCATCTTGAAAAGGTAAACTGGCCCTTGGGGACTACACAGGTGAAAGTTATAGGATTACAATGTTAAAGTACCGATTCATCTTAAAAGGATGAACCGGCCCTTGGACGATAAGCATGCAGAGTTGATATATTGCAAAGTCTCGATTTAGATTGACATCATAAATCGACCCTTGGGGGCTACTGGAGTTGGTACTTGAAATTGGACATAAGAGAGAAACAATTATGTAGTTACCTCATATTGCTCCTTCATCAGATTCACTAAACCGGCTTCGTGGTCGCGGTTTGTGTACAAACGGTTTAAAAAACCATAATGAAGTTCTTGGGCGTTGAGGTGGCCGTAGCTTGAAAAGTCTATGCTCCACTTGCCTTTGCCCATAGCAGAAAGTTCCTCCTTGGCACTATGCTTTGATAACGCAACAAGATTGCCAGGGGTGGTGTGGCCAACGCCGGTAATTATAATATCATCTTCCTTGTCACTAGCAGCCTTTACTGGAGTTGGCGATTTATCAACAGCCTTAGCTAGACTTGACGGTTTATCATCAGTTCGGACCAGGCTTGTTGGTTTATCAGCATGGCCTGTTGCATCAACTTCTACTTGTTCAACAACAAAATCATGATCTTGACGTGTCGGATCATCAAGCACGGTGTCAACATTTGTTCCTTCCGGTTCTGGAGTTCTCTCCGGTTCAATAACCACATTGTCATCAGACGGTTTATTTACCCGAGCTTTCTTGCTGGGTCTGGCCTTGGCTCTGAAAGGGAAAAATATAAAGGTTAGTATAAAACGCAAGTATAAAGCGTCAAAGATTAAAGGTTAAAGTGTTTACCCAGGAAAAGTCTTAAGAGGAGGAAGTTGTGTGGTCGTTGATCCGCCAGATGATGAATGAGGTGTTCCCTGATAATTTGAATCGGAAAGATTAAGAGGTTGTCGGAAATAACCTGCCTTGGGATAAGAAGGATCAGAAGTGTGTGAGACCTCAGATTGACGTTTCCAAACTAGAGTGTTCGGTAAACCGGCTGAAGTGACTACTTGGCCGCTGTGCCGGGTTGTGCAGCAAGCTTCGTGTTGCTGCTTCTTCAAAAGAAAGTGTGGGTCCAAGTGAGCTAGGGGTGAGAAAATCTTACTTTCCGGATTGCTTGACGGATTTTTTGTGTTGGCAGAGGGTCTGAAACGAAGGAAAGGATAATTACCTCTACGTCATCAGCTTGGCTGCCTTCAGCGTCATCCTGATAATAATCATTGTCAATGAGGTGCATGAAAAATGAACCAAGAGAGTCAAGTTCTACCTCTGAGTCTGGATTATCCGGGTCATCATCAACATTCGATTCAGAAGGTTCAGTGCTTTTCTTCTTGGCAGGTCTTTTAGTAACCTTGGTCATGGGGCGAGGTGTTTTGGCCGGTTTATCTTTAGGTTTCTTCTTCCAAAATGATTCATCACCTAGTTAAAAGATTGACAGAGGATATAAAAGATTACACAGTTAAGAATATCAAGTACAAGCAGGAGTGAGGCAATTCTTACAGCTGGCGGTTTATTCAAAGTATAGAAGGGACTTAACCCGGTCTTGCTGCAGACAACCTCTGATTCATTCAGTATTTTCTTAACAGACTCAGTAACTTCAGCCTCTTTTAGCTGAATATCAATATGTAGTTAAGGATATTTTGAGTCCCCTGTGTACTCACACATTAAACCGGGGTGACGGCTTAACGGTAACTGTCGGATTTCGGGTTCCGGCAGACCCTTGAGGTTCGAACACTGGGGTGCGCGTGGAGATCTCTCCCCTACTGATCTACGTCCAGTCTCCTCGTGTGATCTAAGCTGGAAAAACAACGAGCAACACTGGGGACGCAAGGATTATACTGGTTCGGGCCACCGTTGTGGTGTAATACCCTACTCCAGTGTGTTGTGTGGTGGATTGGCTCAGGGGCTGATGATGAATAGTACAAGGGAAGAACAGCCTCGCGAGAGGTGTTCTTGAGCTGGTGCGATGAACTGCTAAGGTGAGTTCCGTCGCCTCTCTCTCTCTCTCTGCTAGGGTCCTGCCAGATCTCTCTCCTACTCTGTGGTGGCTAGCTCTATTTATAGAGGCCCTGGGCCTCTCCCCAAATAATGAGCGGGAAGGGCGCCAACACTTGGCCATTTTGAAGGGGAACATATAGTACAAGTTATCCTGACCAAAGGTGGTCTTCGGCTGCCAAAAGCACCTGTGATGACGCCGTCTTGGGCTCCACGGTGACCTCCGTCCTGTCGCTCTGCTAGTCTTGGTCTTGTTGCACCGGAATGGAAACCTTTGCCCGATGCCTTGGCCTGTGCTTGCCCCCTTTGCTCCAAAGGGGAAACAAGGACACTGCGCAGGCCGGCGCCCACCTGGTCTCGATCGTCATGTCTTGCGTCACGGGTTCCTTGTGAGGTACCCCTGCCTTGATCTCTCCGCCTCCTTGCGAGCCTTCCTGATGAGGCTGCCTTTGAGGAAGCTTCCCGTCGTCCGCCCCGCGAAGCTTGGCCCCTCGCGGGGGTCTTGAGCTTGCGTTGATGAAGATGGGCCGCGCTGGGCCCCCACTTGAGCCACATCGCAGGCCGCAGGCAGGCAAGTCTGGGGACCCCCGTTCCCAGAACGCCGATAGTAGCCCCCGGGCCCAAGGCGCGCCCGGGCTTGGCCTGGCGGGGAAGCGAAGGGGTAAGCGCGAAGCACCGCGGGCCCCAACAGCCTGTGGCCTTGGGTGCCGCGTGGCGGTTGACTAGATGTGGGCGTATCCGCTTCCCACGACGCCCCGGCGACCGCACGACTTGACAAGTCCCTACATGCAGAGCAACTGGTCATGATTACCTGCGATCGTGGTGCTCGGCGGTTGGCCTCATCCGGCTATAAGTACGGGGCTAGGCGAGCCCCTTCAGTCCATCCCTTCTTGCTGCTCCTTTTCTTCTTCTTGGCTAATCGCCGTCCCCATGGCCCCAAAGAGATTCTCGGCCGCGGAGAAAGGAAAGGCCCCCCGGGCAGGGCCTGACCCTCCCCCAACCAAGCGCGGCCGAGGCCGCCCTCGCAAGTACACCACGGTCCCCGTGGTAGCCTCCCGCGGTCATGGAGGCAGTTCCCTGCGTGGTGGTGAGCGCCCGGTTGCCGACGGGGGGCACATCATGGGTGTGCGCCCCCCTAGACCATGCTTCCGCTCTGCGGAGGTGCTGCCGGAGTTCGTCGTGTGGTCGGTGGACCCATCCAGCACCCGGCTCCAGCTCCCATGTTTCTTCGTAGATGAACTGCCGACCAGCGCTCGGTGCGGCTTCTGGCTCCAGGCAGACGATTGTTGCAGCAGGGCCTCCTGGGCTTTGCTGGAGGTCTCCATCTCTGGGAACGGGGCCCTGACGCGTGGCTGGAAAACGTTTGCCTGCGCGCGCGGCCTGGGCCGGTGGTGTACCCTGTACTTCAAGTTCGATGGCGACGCCACCCTCTACATGAGGGTGTTTGGGGAAGATGGTCGTCGTGCCGGGTGCTGCCCTGAAAACGACGACCGCGGCCGCCTGCCCAGCCCCGGCACTGACCAGGATGAAGATGGTGACTGGCATATAGGCGGCGGTGCTCAGGGTTCGCCAAGTTTCGGCGACTCTCCCTCAGGCAGCAGCTCCTCCAGCGGTGGCCGTGACCAGCCCCCGCGCCGTCGCGCTCGCCTGGGTGAAGGCAGCGGGTCCACCCGCCGCCGCGCCCTGGTGAAGTGAGAGGAGGCGTCCACCTGATCCCCAGGAGCAGCTCGAGCTTTTGCTGTAGGTTGGTGTTGGACAGGTCGTGTCCATTTTGTTTCCTTCCTTTCTTGCGTAAGAAGAAGGTAGTACAGGGCCCCGTGGGGGCGTGTTAGAACTGTTGCTGTCAAGTCTCGCGTTGCTTTTGCCATTTCTGCGCTATGTTCCGTGCTGCGTGTCCATGTGCGGGAGTCATTTGAGCTTGGTGGAGCTTGACGCGGCCCTCGCCTCCGGAGGCTGAGGCCTCGCCGTGCACTTCATGCCCTGCAAGGATTAGTTAGAGGGGTAGCTTACGGTCTTGGTTGTGGGGGCGATCAGCCTAGGTCTTGTGCTCGTGTCGCGATGCCCGTGGGGCATGGACTGGGAGGGGTGCTCCCGCAGAGGACTCGGATAGGGAAGCTCCAAACGATCGGGGCAGAAAACACTCGCGAGGGCGCCCGCGACTCCCTCGCGAGACTTGTGCGAGAGAAAATGAGGCAAGCGAGCGAGAAAGACAAAGAGTCACAAGCCAGGAACGTCAGCAACTCCAATAAAACTTCAAATGGGAATAAACAAGCCAATTGCAGAAAGCAAATGGGAAAGCCGCGCCCGGCACCTATTCTAGTCTTCGACGTCTTCTCACCAGCGCGGAGCTAAGTGCTGCCACTAGGCGTGGGCGGGAGCCCCCGAGGCCCGAGGGCGGCACTCCGGAGACTCCGGGGCATGTACAACCCCACTCATTATTACGTGAGAGTGTCACGGGCGGCGAGCTTCACAGGCATTTGCCTTCTTCACAGGCACCGGGCCTTTCCCAAAACGCGATAGCTTCACAGGCATTGGCCTTCTTCACAGGCACCGGGCCTTTCCCAAAACGCGATAGCTTCACAGGCATTCGCCTTCTTAACAGGCACCGGGCCTTTCCCAAAACGCGATAGCTTCACAGGCATTCGCCTTCTTCACAGGCACCGGGCCTTTCCCAAAACGTGATAGCTTCACAGGCATTGGCCTTCTTCACAGGCACCGGGCCTTTCCCAAAACGCAGCAGCTTCACAGGCATTCGCCTTCTTCACAGGCACCGGGCCTTTCCCAAAATGCGATAGCTTCACAGGCATTGGCCTTCTTCACAGGCACCGGGCCTTTCCTTGGCGCTAGGCCTCGCTCAGGGGTAGAACCTCCGGAGATGTTGAATGTTCCATGCGTTCTGGATGGGTACTCCCTCCGGAGTCTCCAAGCACGCGGAGCTAGGCCTGGAAACATGAACAACCTTGAATGGGCCCTCCCACATGGGAGAGAGCTTGTGCAGCCCCTCCCTGGAGAGAACCCTTCTGAGTAGAAGATCCCCTACCTCAAGGGTCCTGGGGCGGATGTTGCGGCAGTGGTATCGTCGTAGCGCCTGTTGATACCTTGCCGCTCGCAGTGCGGCTTCCCGACGGCGTTCCTCTCCCATCACGAGATCCATCCCCCCGCATGGCGTCCTGCTTAGCCTCGTCGAATGCCAGGACCCGCACAGAGCGACACCTGACCTCGTGAGGGAGAACAGCCTCTGCTCCGTAGATGAGGAAGAATGGGGTCTCGCCAGTCGGCTTGGTCGCTGTCGTGCAGATTGACCACAGCACGGACTGGAGCTCGTTGTACCAGCCCCTGCCATAGGCTTCCAGCTTCTTCTTGAAGGTCTTGGCTTTGAGGCCCCTCAGGACCTCCGCGTTGGCCCGCTCGGCCTAGCCGTTGCTCTGGGGGTGTGCTACCGAAGCGTAGCATATCTGCGTTCCAAGGTTAGCACAGTACGTTTTGAAGAGATTACTGGTGAATTGCAAACCATTGTCGGTGATGATGCGGTTGGGCACCCCAAATCGGCTCACGAGGCCCTTGATGAATTTGACCGCTGAGCCTGCCGGGATTGTGCGGACGGCTTCCACCTCAGCCCACTTGGTGAATTTGTCCATGACGACGTAGAGGTAGCGATAGCCCCGTGGTGCCCGAGGAAACGGGCCCAGAATGTCGAGCCCCCAAACTGTGAACGGCCATGAGAGGGGTATAGTCTGTAGACCCCCCGCAGGCTGATGGATCTGCTTAGCGTGAAACTGGCAGGCCTCGCAATCCTTCACAAGCTCAACGGCGTCGTTGAGTGCTGTGGGCCAATAGAATCCACTACGGAATGCCTTGCCGACGAGGGTCCGTGACGATGAGTGGTGCCCGCAGTCTCCGCCGTGTATGTCCGCCAGTAGCTCCTTCCCTTGCTCTCGGGAGATGCAACGTAAGGACACGTCATTCGGTCACTTCCTGTAGAGCTCTCCATCCCTGATGCAATAAGTCGTGGCCTGCCGCGCCACACGCTCCGCCTCCTCCTCATTCTCCGGCAGAGTCCCTTGTATCAGGTAGTTCTTGAGCTCCGGGATCCAACACCCTTCCTGAGGCTCTAACGCCAGGAGCAGGCGTGCCCCTGAGGCTGGGCCACAGACCGGGGCTCCTGAGGCAGGCGGCTGAGGGAGCTCCTCCCTTGGTTGTGCCGTGCTCGACAGCGACAGCACCGCCGAGGGTTTGAAGAGCCGCTCCTCAAAGACGCCAGGCTCCTGAGGCAGCCGCCTAGATGCCCTCTTGGCAATGTCATCAGCCTCCTGATTGGTGCAGCGAGGCACATGCTGCAACTCCAGTCCCCAGAACTGTTTCTCCATCTTGCGGACCTCAGCGAGGTAGGCTTCCATGTGCTCGTACTTTGGCTCGTATATCTTGTTGGAGAAGTTGACGAGGAGCTGCGAATCGCCCTTGATGATGAGGCGCTTCACCCCTAAGGCAATTGCGTCCTTCAAGCCTACTATTAGGCCTTCGTACTCCGCTATGTTGTTGGAGACCTTTTCTCCGTGCTGGAAGCAAAGTTGCACGGCATAGTAGAGTTTGTCCTGGGTAGGGGATCCGAGCACTGCGCCAGCTCCCGCACCATGTCAGGAGAATGCCCCATCAAAGTACATGACCCAGCCATCCGATGCTTCACTTCCCGGGGAAAGTGATCGGTCTTCGCCTGCCTCGAGACCCGGCACTTCTGCCCATTCTGCCATGAAATCCGCTAGCGCGGCTCCCTTGCTGACTCTGGTCGTACTGAATTCTAGCTAAAATGCCTGTAGCTCGATGTTCCATTCAGCAACCCTTCCAGCTGAGTTGGGGCTCCTGAGTACCCTCTCCAAGGGGTATGTCGAGACGACCTTGATGGGGTGGCCTTGGAAGTAGTGCCACAGCTTGCGTGAGGCCACCAATAGCGCGAGGAGGAGCTTTTGAGGCATGGGGTACCGCACCCTCGCGTCCCGTAGCACTGTGCTGACGAAATACACGGGGTGCTCGACGAGGTTGAGGGTGCTGGCACTGCCTGTGTCAGTGTCAAAACCGGCGGATCTCGGGTAGGGGTCCCGAACTGTGCGTCTAGGCCAGATGGTAATAGGAGGCAAGGGACACAAAGTTTTACCCAGGTTCGGGCCCTCTCGATGGAGGTAAAACCCTACGTCCTGCTTGATTAATATTGATGATATGGGTAGTACAAGATTAGATCTACCACGAGATCGGAGAGGCTAAACCCTAGAAGCTAGCCTATGGTATGATTGTTGTTCTCTATGTTGTCCTACGGACTAAAACCCTCCGGTTTATATAGACACCGGAGAGGGTTAGGGTTACACAAAGTCAGTTACAATGGTAGGAGATCTGCATATCCGTATCGCCAAGCTTGCCTTCCATGCCAAGGAAAGTCCCTTCCGAACACGGGACGAAGTCTTCAATCTTGTATCTTCATAGTCCAGGAGTCCGGCTGAAGGTATAGTCCGGCCATCCGGACACCCCCTAATCCAGGACTCCCTCAGTAGCCCCTGAACCAAGCTTCAATGACGATAAGGATCCACCTTTTCACCTACGCCTTCTTCCTCCCTTGCTTATCCATTCTCGCGCACTTGAGCTCCAGCGCCCAAGTCCGCACTCCCCACATCAACCTTCTCCAGCCATGTCCGGAGCGGGAGGCAAGTGGATGGTCTCCTCCGTCACGGAGGGACACATCAAAAAACTTAGGAAGGCCGGATACTTGTCTAACGACATTGCGTACCGGCTTCCCGAAAAGGGGCAGCTCATCTCCACCCCTAGGCCCCATGAGAGGGTGGTGTTCCTCCCCCATTTCCTCCGCGGACTGGGCTTCCCTCTTCACCCATTTGTCCGGGGGCTCATGTTCTACTATGGCCTGGATTTCCACGATCTGGCCCCGAACGTTGTCCTCAACATCTCGGCGTTTATCGTCGTGTGCGAGGCTTTCCTCCGCATCCGCCCCCATTTTGGCCTATGGCTCAAGACTTTCAATGTCAAGCCGAAGGTGGTGCGTGGCAACCAGGCGGAGTGCGAAGGCGCCATGGTGGGCAAGATGGCCAACGTCTTATGGCTCGAGGGCTCCTTTGTGGAGACCCTGAAGGGGTGGCAATCGGGGTGGTTTTACATCACCGAGCCGCACGACCCCGAATGGGTCGCAGCCCTCGAGTTTCGATCCGGACCCCCTACACGGCTCACCTCCTGGAAGGAGACGGGCCTGTTGTGGGGTAAAAAAGGAGAGCCGACCGGACTCCAAACATGCGTCCAAACCCTGGTGGACAAGAAGCTCAAACTTGTCAACGTAGTCCAGGTTATGCTCATCCGCCTGATCCTCCCGTGTCAACAACGGGCTTTCAACCTGTCGGAGTTCGACCCGGCGCGGCACCAAACTCTGAGCAGGCTCTTCGACACGACGTACGAAGATGCCTGGAAGGTGCTTTTCAAGGGCACCGAGGCCCCCGCATTCGCTACCGAGGATCACGGATTCAGTACACAGCGTCACGGTCATGCGGTAAGCTGTTTTTTCCTTTTACAGGGTATCAGTTTTTCATAGTTTGACTCCATGCGGGATCTAAGCTCCCTTACCTTTGACAGGATTGGCAGGTGACGTTCGGACAGATCAACTATCCGGCTCCTTTGCCCGAAGGCCCAGCGGACGCTCGCTTGGCGAAGCTACTGGTTCCGGCACCCTATGTGGTGCCAGAGAAGAAGGACGTGAAAAAGGCCACGGGGACTCGAAAGAGTGCCCGACGCCAGGAGGTGTTGGATCCATCATCCGACGGTTCCGAGGTGCATTCCTCCCGTGAAGACGAGGAGGAAGAAGAAGAGAACTCTCCCCCTCCAGCGGGAGGAGAGAAGAAAAGGAAGGCCGCCCTCTCTGGGGAGGCCGGAGGGTCCAAGAAGGGGAAAACCCTTCCTCCGGACTACTCCACCGACGCCGACAACGGCGGAGAGGAGTGGCCACCAAGGGCCAAGCCCCTGGCAAAATCATAAGTATGCGGATACCAGAGTAATTCACAGTATTCATTTATTGCACAGCTTTCCCTTATGTCGAATATGTTTATGTAGCCCACGGAAAGACCGGCTCGACGCGTCGTCGAGCGGCTCACTGGACTAGTCGGATGTGAACTCGCTTCCGACGGCTTCCTCCCCCCGCCCTACGGACGACACCGAAGTGTTGTCCCAACAGGTTCCAAGCCGGGAGGAGGTGGTCCTGGAGGCGCCGCAAGGCGACCTCCCGGACTCCAGGAGTAAAGGGGATGAAACCCCCCAGGGCTCCAAGTCCGGCTCTAGGCCGGATACCGCTCCGGAACCTTCAAAGGTTCCAGAGTCCGGCGGGGGACCTCCTTCCAAGAGGAGCAAGCCCACCGTGCCGGTGACTCCCGTCCAACCGGAGGCACCGGACAATCTGTTGGAGGCGCTCCAAGGCGCCTCCATCGACGAGGAGCACCGCACCATTATGAGTGCGGTGGTCCAGAAGGTTCAGTCCGCCAAGAGCGGACTGACTGAAGCTTGTACTAGCCTTTTAACAGGCTTTGTGGTAAGTAAAGAATGTGTAAATAATATTACCGCATAGACAGTAGCCCCTGATGCTCTGTTTGGCGTTTGCGAAGAAAAGCCGAATAGAGGATCAAATAAAATTCGCAGGAGTCTAACAAAAAGGAGTCAATATGCATATGGAGGCTTCTGTGCTTGCGTTCGCCGCACGGACTGCGGAAGTGGACACGCTAAAGCAGAACCTCGAGCGGTCCGAGCAAGAGCTCGGGCATGCCAAGAAGTAGCTCGAGGACAATGAAGGTAAGAAATACCTTGTTCAAATATATATAAAAAAGGTGCAATTGCAAAAAATGACAAGATTATCGTGGCTATTGTAGGGGCCACGTCTGAGGTGGCGACCCTTAAGCAAGCGCTGGTCGAGGCCGAGAAGAGGGTGGCCACGGAGCGCACCGAGCGGGAGATGTTTGAGGCCGAGGTTGGCAAGGTACGGCAAGAGCTCCAGGCTCTCATGGAAAAACATGAGAGTTTGGAGCTTGACTCAAAGACGCGAGCGTCCGAGCTCGCGGTGGCTATTGAAAATGCCAAATCTGCCAAGGCCGAATCCCAGAAGACCCTCCAGGAGTTGGATGAGGTGAATAAGATAGCGGCGGGTAAGGCATTCTTTATGCAAAGCAAACACATAAACATGAGTTACTTGCTACTTACCCGATTCCAGAGCTCTCCAAGAGCGTTCGCAGATCTTCCCCGGAGTGTGTCCGATGCCGCCACATTCTATCAAGCCGAGGAGGGCAGCTCGACAGAGAAGGTGTTCTGGTCTCAGTATGCTGAGGCCGGACACCCCGTGCCCCTGAGCGACCAGCTGAAGCAACTGGTCGAGCTCCACAAGGCGGCCGAACAGGCCATGAAGGGCCTCATAGTTCGGCTGTGGATTGGAGGGGCTCTTCCTGGGAGCTATTTCGGGCTGGTGCGACGGATGGTGGAGGCCTGTCCAAGGCTCGAAGTCATCAAGCGCTCCGTCTGCATTGAAGGTGCCCGTAGGGCCCTTGCCCGTGCTAAGGTGCACTGGGGCAACCTGGATGCCGAGAAGCTTGTGAAGGACGGGCCACCGCCGGGGAAAGAGCATCGCAAGCCCGAGAATTATTATAAGGATGTTCTGAAGGGTGCCTGCCTTTTGGCGGATGAATGTTCTAGGGATGTAATTTTTGAGTGAAACTTGCTCATTTTGTCCTGTGCGCTGAAAACTTGTTCATATGCGCTAAGCAATTTTATTGGAATTTAAAATATTACCTTCTGTGCGGCTGTTTATCAATCCTGAGAGATGGCAAGTCGTCGGCTTCTGCCCCCGTGCCGCTAGTGTTGGGGTGTTCGGGGATAAACCTGAGCGCTCTTTTCCCCATGTTTGGGTCCTTCGAGGGAGGCGTTCAGCCCAACGAACAAGGCAATCGGACTATAATGCGTGAACACTCTCACTTAGCCATAGAATTCTATAATTTTAAATTTCGGCGAAGCCCCTGGTATTCAGAAGACCGAGTTCGGGGCACTATCCATGCCTTGGCCGGACAGAGCCGGCTCCTTGCTCTAAGCGGCATAAGTCTTTAGGGACTCGAAAAACCTCTCGAACAGCGACCGGCTCTCGCTTCATCATGACAGTCAATTTTAGCTTTCTCCACTGAGGTGCTCGACCCAGCTCAACTGGGGCACAATCGCAGTGGTTCTCCTAGTGCTACCTTAGCCGATATAGCGGAACGTAAGGCACCAAAACATAGCAGCCGGGTAAACCCAACTATTGACCCAAGACATGATTCGGAGCCGATGCATATAATGCTATAAGTTCGGGGTGCCGCACTTGTTAAAGTGTTCGGACTTCTCACACCATATTGAGGGGTACTAAAGCCCCTGGCGTATTTTGGTCGTACCAAAGTGTACGGATGCAACATGTCGTTAAGGAACATATATTAAAGACGAGTAATGCAAAAATAGACAAAAGCTATGCATTGTTTATTAAAGAGGGCTGCGATCAAAGCAGAACGATACAAATAATGCGATAAGCAAAAGGTTGGACTATTTAACGTCTCCGTTCCAGGGGCAAGCTGCGGAATAGTATGTGAAACAGGTATACTGCTCATGATAGAGACCACCTGGGAGTTCCGTAATGCGGCGTGCTTGTCTGCTTCCCTGGTTCTTGCATCGTTTGTCCGGCAATTGAACTGCCGATCGGGCCTTCCGAAGAGTGGAGTCCTGAAAGTAAGAGAAAATTAAAAAAATCGGCAGCCCCTGGTGCGGTTTAAGCCGTGTTTCGGGCGTGCCGTGATGGTGCCCCTCCCCCCTGTACCCATGGTATTTCTAGAGCGTAGTTATGTACGCGAAGTACTGGTATCGCTTTTTTGCGAGGGATGGGGTTGGGGCCGCATTGCTACGCCTACTCGGGTCGTGCCAGGCAGTCTTGTTGTAGGTTACTCTGGGCGCGCTTGACGGTGTCCAGTCATTTAATGGCCGGACTGGAGAACTTCCTGGAGAGGCTGCTTTGTACTTCTGCTGCAAGGGCCGCCGTGTGCTCCTCTGTTCGGAGGTAGCGTTCAGTGTTTCCATTGACCGTAATGACTCCTCGAGGGCCTGACATTTTGAGCTTAAGGTATGCGCAGTGCGGTACCGCATTGAACTTGGCAAATGCGGTTCGCCCGAGCAGTGCGTGATAGCCACTACGGAATGGGACTATGTCGAAGATTAACTCCCCGCTTCGGAAATTATCCGGAGATCCGAAGAGCACTTCAAGTGTGACTGAGCCTGTACAGTTGGCCTCTACACATGGTATTACGCCTTTAAAGGTTGTTTTGGTGGGCTTAATCCTCGAGGGATCTATGCCCATTTTCCGCACTGTATCCTGGTAAAGTAGGTTCAGGCTGCTGCCGCGGTCCATAAGGACTCTAGTGAGATGAAATCCGTCAATAATTGGGTCTAGAACCAACGCGGCGAATCCGCCATGACGGATGCTGGTGGGATGGTCCCTTCGATCAAAGGTGATCGGGCAGGAGGACCATGGGTTGAACTTTGGGGCGACTGGCTCTACCACATATACGCCCCTTAACGCGCGCTTCCGCTCCCTTTTGCGGACGTGGGTTGCGTATATCATGTTCACCGTCCGCACTTGTGGGGGAAAACCCTTCTGTCCACTATTGTTCAGCGGCCGGGGCTCCTCGTCGTCATCGCTATGCAGCCCCTTGCCTTCATTTTCAGTGTTTAACTTGCCTGCCTGCTTGAACACCCAACAATCCCTGTTGGTGTGATTGGCCGGCTTTTCGGGGGTGCCATGTATCTGGCACAAGCGGTCGAGTATACGGTCCAAACTGGACGGCCCCCTAGGATTCCTTTTAAATGGCTTTTTCTGCTGACCGGATTTAGAGCCTCTGAATCCGGCATTAACTGCCGTATCCTCAGCATTTTCGCCGTTAATGCGGCGCTTCTGCTTATTGCGACGCGACCTGCCACTACTGTCCCTGGTATCCGAATTACCAGGGTTCTTGGTCATATTGTTGCTACGAGCAAGCCAGCTGTCTTCTCCCGCGCAAAAGCGGGTCATGAGTGTCGTGAGTGCTGCCATAGACTTCGGCTTTTCCTGTCCAAGGTGCCGGGCAAGCCACTCGTCACGGATATTGTGCTTGAAGGCTGCTAGGGCCTCAGCGTCCGGACAGTTGACTATTTGATTTTTCTTTGTTAAGAACCGTGTCCAGAATTGCCTTGCCGATTCCTCTGGCTGCTGAATTACGTGACTTAGGTCATCGGCGTCTGGGGGTCGCACATAAGTGCCCTGGAAATTGTCGAGGAATGCGGCTTCCAGGTCCTCCCAACAACTGATTGATCCTGTTGGCAAGCTGTTAAGCCAATGCCGAGCTGGTCCTTTAAGCTTGAGTGGGAGGTATTTGATGGCGTGGAAATCATCGCCGCGGGCCATGTGGATATGAAGGAGATAATCCTCGATCCATACCGCAGGATCTGTTGTGCCATCATATGATTCGATGTTTACGGGTTTGAAACCCTCGGGGATTTGATGATCCATTATCTCGTCTGTGAAGCATAGTGGGTGTGCAGAGCCTCTGTACTAGGCTATATCACGGCATAGCTCCAATGAGCTTTGTCTACTGTGTTCGGCCCTACCGAATTTGTGTCCGGCGTGACGGTTACCGTCTCGAGCCGTGGGGCGCCGACGCGATCCGTAGATCGATCTTGTTTGCCTTGCCTTGTCCTCCAACATATCTCGTAAGTCTGGCGCATATTCCCGTGCCTTGGTACGGGGTGCGGCTTGAGTGGAGGGCCGAGAGGCCTCTCTGTCGCGGCCACGAGGTGGCCGGTTGGCCGCATCAAGTGCTTCCTCCTCTAATCGGGCTAGCAACCTGCGCTTTGGGTAGCTCTTGGAGGGGCGTTCGAGTTTATGCTCTTCGGCCGCAAGGACTTCAGTCCATCTGTCGACTAGCAAATCTTGATCAGCTCTAAGCTGTTGCTGTTTTTTCTTGAGGCTTCTTGCTGTGGCCATAAGCTTGCGTTGAAAACGCTCTTGCTCGATGGGATCCTCTGGCACGACGAATTCGTCGTCGTCGAGGCTCGCCTCGTCTTAGGAGGGAGGCATATAATTATCGTCCTCGACCTCTCTGTCTGCCACTCTCTCATGAGGGCTGGTTTCTCCATCCTCCTATGCTAAATCTTGCTGGAGGGGTGAGGGAGTCCTGGATTAGGGGGTGTCCGGATGGCCGGACTATACCTTCAGCCAGACTCCTGGACTATGAAGATACAATATTGAAGACTTCGTCCCGTGTCCGGAAGGGACTTTCCTTGGCGTGGAAGGCAAGCTTGGCGATACGGATATGCAGATCTCCTACCATTGTAACCGACTTTGTGTAACCCTAACCCTCTCTGGTGTCTATATAAACCGGAGGGTTTTAGTCTGTAGGACAACATAGAAAACAACAATCATACCATAGGCTAGCTTCTAGGGTTTAGCCTCTCTGATCTCGTGGTAGATCTACTCTTGTACTACCCATATCATCAATATTAATCAAGCAGGACGTAGGGTTTTACCTCCATCGAGAGGGCCCGAACCTGGGTAAAACTTCGTGTCCCTTGCCTCCTGTTACCATCCGGCCTAGACGCACAGTTCGGGACCCCCTACCCGAGATCTGCCGGTTTTGACACCGACATTGGTGCTTTCATTGAGAGTTCCTCTGTGTCGTCGCCGTCAGGCTTGATGGCTCCTACGATCATCAATGGCGATGCAGTCCAGGGTGAGACCTTCCCCCCCGGACAGATCTTCGTCTTCGGCGGCTTCGCACTGTGGGCCAATTCACTTGGCCATCTGGAGCAGATCGAAAGCTATGCCCCTGGCCATCAGGTCAGATTTGGAAGCTTAAACTACACAGCTGACATCCGCGGGGACTTGATCTTCGATGGATTCGAGCCAATGCCGAGCGTGCCGCACTGTCACGACGAGCATGATCTAGCTCTGCCGCCGAATAGTGCCCTGGAGGCCGCACCCGCATCAGCTTCGACCCTTAATTCGGAGCCAACTGCGCCGATCGGGGATGGGCAGTTGGACGCCACCTCGGGGGCTGCGATCCCAACGGCGATCGAGCCGAACACCAGCCTCGCACTCTGCGAGGCTCGTGACTCCAAGGAGCCGGACTCCTCTCCGGACTCCAAACCCTCCGCGCCCCTGCCGATCGAATCTGATTGGGCGCCGATCATGGAGTTTACTGCTGCGGACATCTTTCAGCACTCGCCTTTCGGCGATATTCTGAAGACACTGAAGTCTTTCTCTTTATCAGGAGAGCCCTGGCCGGACTACGGTCAGCAAGGTTGGGATTCGGACGATGAAGAAATTCAAAGCCCACCCACCACCCACTTTGTAGCCACTATCGACGACTTAACCGACATGCTCGACTTCGACTCCGAAGACATCGACGGTATGGACGCCGATGAAGGAGACGATGAAGAACCAGCGCCTATCAGGCCCTGGAAAGCCACCTCGTCATATGACATATACATGGTGGACACCCCAAAAGAAGGAGATGGCGATGGAACAACGGAGGATGACCCCTCCAAGAAACAGCCTAAGCGCCGGCGTCAGCGGCGCCGCTCAAAATCCCGCCAAAACAAATACGGTGATTCCAGCACGGGAGATAATAATACTCCAGAAAGCGCCGAAGAAAACCCCCTACAGCAAGATTTAGCACAGGAGGATGGAGAAACCAGCCCTCATGAGAGAGCGGCAGACAGAGAGGTCAAGGACGATAATTATATGCCTCCCTCCGAAGACGAGGCGAGCCTCGACGACGACGAATTCTTCGTGCCAGAGGATCCGGTCGAGCAAGAGCGTTTTCAACGCAGGCTTATGGCCACGACAAGAAGCCTCAAGAAAAAACAGCAACAACTTAGAGCTGATCAAGATTTGCTAGTCGACAGATGGACTGAAGTCCTTGCGGCCGAAGAGCATAAACTTGAACGCCCCTCCAAGAGCTACCCAAAGCGCAGGTTGCTACCCCGATTAGAGGAGGAAGCACTTGATGCGGCCGACCGGCCACCTCGTGGCCGCGACAGAGAGGCCTCTCGGCCCTCCACTCAAGCCGCACCCCGTACCAAGGCATGGGAATATGCGCCGGACTTATGAGATATGTTGGAGGACAAGGCAAGGCAAACAAGATCGATCCACGGATCGCGTGGGCGCCCCACGGCTCGAGACGGTAACCGTCACGCCAGCCACAAATTCGACAAGGCCAAACACACTAGACAAAGCTCATTGGAGCTACGTCGTGATATAGCCTAGTACAGAGGCGCTGCACACCCACTATGCTTCACAGACGAGATAATGGATCATCAAATCCCCGAGGGTTTCAAACCCGTAAACATCGAATCATATGATGGCACAACAGATCCCGCGGTATGGATCGAGGATTATCTCCTTCATATCCACATGGCCCGCGGCGATGATTTCCATGCCATCAAATACCTCCCACTCAAGCTTAAAGGACCAGCTCGGCATTGGCTTAACAACTTGCCAACAGGATCAATCAGTTGTTGGGAGGACCTGGAAGCCGCATTCCTTGACAATTTCCAGGGCACTTATGTGCGACCCCCAGACGCCGATGACCTAAGTCACGTAATTCAGCAGCCAGAGGAATCGGCCAGGCAATTCTGGACATGGTTCCTAACAAAGAAAAATCAAATAGTCGACTGTCCGGACGCTGAGGCCCTAGCAGCCTTCAAGCACAATATCCATGACGAGTGGCTTGCCCGGCACCTTGGACAGGAAAAGCCGAAGTCTATGGCAGCACTCACGACACTCATGACCCGCTTTTGCGCGGGAGAAGACAGCTGGCTTGCTCGTAGCAACAATATGACCAAGAACCCTGGTAATTCGGATACCAGGGACAGTAGTGGCAGGTCGCATCGCAACAAGCAAAAGCGCCGCATTAACGGCGAGAATGCTGAGGATACGGCAGTTAATGCCGGATTCAGAGGCTCTAAATGCGGTCAGTAGAAAAAGCCATTTAAAAGGAATCCTAGGGGCCCGTCCAGTTTGGACCGTATACTCGACCGCTTGTGCCAGATACATGGCACCCCCGAAAAGCCGGCCAATCACACCAACAGGGATTATTGGGTGTTCAAGCAGGCAGGCAAGTTAAATGCCAAAAATGAAGACAAGGGGCTGCATAGCGATGACGATGAGGAGCCCCGGCCGCCAAACAACAGTGGACAGAAGGGTTTCCCCCCACAAGTGCGGACGGTGAACATGATATACGCAACCCATGTCTCCAAAAGGGAGCGGAAGCGCGCGTTAAGGGACGTATACGCGGTAGAGCCAGTCGCCCCAAAGTTCAACCCATGGTCCTCCTGCCCGATCACCTTTGATCGAAGGACCAGCCCACTAGCATCTGTCATGGCGGATTCACCGCATTGGTTCTAGACCCAATTATTGACGGATTTCGTCTCACTAAAGTCCTTATGGACGGCGGCAGTAGCCTAAACCTGCTTTACCAGGATACAGTGTGGAAAATGGGCATAGATCCCTCGAGGATTAAGCCCACCAAAACGACCTTTAAAGGCGTAATACCAGGTGTAGAGGCCAACTGTACAGGCTCAGTCACACTTGAAGTTCTCTTCGGATCTCCGGATAATTTCCGAAGTGAGGAGTTAATCTTCGACATAGTCCCATTCCGCAGTGGCTATCACGCACTGCTCGGGCGAACCGCATTCGCCAAGTTCAATGCGGTACCACACTACGCATACCTTAAGCTCAAGATGCCAGGCCCTCGAGGAGTAATTAAGGTCAATGGAAACACCGAACGCTCCCTCCGAACGGAGGAGCACATGGCGGCCCTTGCAGCGGAAGTATAAAGCAGCCTCTCCAGGCAGTTCTCCAGTCCGGCCATTAAACGACCGGACACCGTCAAGCGCGCCCGGAGTAACCTACAGCAAGACCGCCTGGCACGATCCGAGCAGGCGTAGCAATGCATCCCCAACCCCATCCCTCGCAAAAATGCGACACCAGTACTTCGCGTACATAACTATGCTCTAGAAATACCATGGGTACAGGGGAAGGGGCACCATCATGGCACGCCCAAAACAGGGCTTAAATCGCACCAGGGGCTGCCGATTTTTTAATTTTCTCTTACTTTCAGGACTCCACACTTCAGAAGGCCTGTTCGGCAGTTCAATTGCCGCACAAACGATGCAAGAACCAGGGAAGCAGACAAGCCACGCCGCATTACGGAACTCCCAGGTGGTCTCTATCACGAGAAGTATACCTGTTTCGCATACTATTCCGCAGCTTGCCCCTGGAACGGACATGTTACATAGTCCAACCTTTTGCTTATCGCATTATTTGTATCGTTCTGCTTTGATCGCAGCCCTCTTCAATAAACAGTGCATAGCTTTTGTCTATTTTTGTATTACTCTTATATATATATGTTCCTTAACGACATATTGCACCCATACACTTTGGTACGGCCTAAATACGCCAGGGGCTTTAGTACCCCTCAATATGGTGTGAGTAGTCTGAACACTTTAACAAGTGCGGCACCCCGAACTTATAGCATTATATGCATCGGCTCCGAATCTTGTCTTGGGTCAATAGTTGGGTTTGCCCGGCTCCTATGTTTTGGTGCCTTACGTTCCGCTATATCGGCTAAGGTAGCACTAGGAGAACCACTACGATTGTGCCCCAGTTGAGCTGGGTCGAGCACCTCAGTGGAGAAAGCTAAAACTGACTGTCATGATGAAGCGAGAGCTGGTCGCTGTTCGAGAGGTTTTTCGAGTCCCTAACGACTTATGCCGCTTAGAGCAAGGAGCCGGCTCTGTCTAGCCAAGGCGTGGATAGCGCCCCGAACTCGGTCTTCTGAATACCAGGGGCTTCGCTGAAATTTAAAATTATAGAATTCTATGGCTAAGTGAGAGTGTTCACGCATTATAGTCCGATTGCCTTGTTCGTTGGGCTGAGTGCCTCCCTCGAAGGACCCAAACATGGGAAAAAGAGCGCTCAGGTTTATCCCCGAACACCCCAACACTAGCAGCACGGGGGCAGAAGCCGACGACTTGCCATCTCTCAGAATTGATAAACAGCTGCATAAATTCCAACAGCATTGCTTAGCGCATATGAACAAGTTTTCAGCGCACAGGACAAAACGAGCAAGTTTCACTCAAAAATTACATCCCTAGAACATTCATCCTCCACAAGGCAGGCACCCTTCAGAACATCCTTATAATAATTCTCGGGCTTGCGATGCTCTTTCCCCGGCGGTGGCCCGTCCTTCACAAGCTTCTCAGCATCCAGCTTGCCCCAGTGCACCTTAGCACGGGCAAGGGCCCTACGGGCACCTTCAATGCAGACAGAGCGCTTGATGACTTCGAGCCTTGGATAGGCCTCCACCAGCCGTCGCACCAGCCCGAAATAGCTCCCAGGTAGAGCCTCTCCAGGCCACAGCCGAACTATGAGGCCCTTCATGGCCTGTTCGGCCGCCTTGTGGAGCTCGACCAGTTGCTTCAGCTGGTCGCTCAGGGGCACGGGGTGTCCAGCCTCAGCATACTGAGACCAGAACACCTTCTCTGTCGAGCTACCCTCCTCGGCTCGATAGAATGCAGTGGCATCGATCACACTCCGGGGAAGATCTGCGAACGCTCCTGGAGAGCTCCGGATTCGGGTAAGAAACAAGTAACTCACGTTTATGTGTTTGCTTTGCATAAAGAATGCCTTACCCGCCGCTATCTTCTTTACCTCATCCAACTCCTGGAGGGTCTTCTAGGATTCGGCCTTGCCAGACTTGGCATTTTCAATAGCCACCGCGAGCTCGGATGCTCGCGTCTTTGAGTCAAGCTCCAAACTCTCATGTTTTTCCATGAGAGCCTGGAGCTCTCGCCGCACCTTGCCAACCTCGGCCTCATACTTCTCCCGCTCGGTGCGCTCCATGGCCGCCCTCTTCTCGGCCTCGACCAGTGCTTGCTTAAGGGTCGCCACCTCAGACGTGGCCCCTACAATAGCCATGATAATCCTGTCATTTTTTGCAATTGCACCTTTATATATATATATTTATACAAGGTATTTCTTACCTTCATTGTCCTCGAGCTGCTTCTTGGCATGCCCGAGCTCTTGCTCGGACCGCTCGAGGTTCTGCTTTAGCGTGTCCACTTCCGCAGTCAGTGCGGCGGACGCAAGCAGAGAAGCCTGCATACGCATATTGACTCCTTTTTGTTAGACTCCTACGAATTTTATTTGATCCTCTATTCGGCTTTTCTCCCCGAAAGCCAAACAGAGCATCAGGGGCTACTGTCTATGCGGTAATATTATTTACACATTCTTTACTTACCTCAAAGCCTGTTAAAAGGCTAGTACAAGCTTCAGTCAGTCCGCTCTTGGCATACTGAACCTTCTGGACCACCGCACTCATAATGGCATGGTGCTCCTCGTCGATGGAGGCGCCTTGGAGCGCCTCCAACAGATTGTCCGGCGCCTCCCGGTTGGACGGGGGTCACCGGCACGGTGGGCTTGCTCCTCTTGGAAGGAGGTCCCCCGCCGGACTCTGGAACCTTTGAAGGTTCCGGAGCGGTGTCCGGCCTAGAGCCGGACTTGGAGCCCTGGGGGGTTTCATCCCCTTTACTCCTGGAGTCCGGGAGGTCGCCTTGTGGTGCCTCCAGGACCACCTCCTCCCAGCTTGGAACATGTTGGGACAACACTTTGGTGTCGTCCGTAGGGCGGGGGGAGGAAGCCGTCGAAAGCGAGTTCACATCCGACGAGTCCAGTGAGCCGCTCGACGATGCGTCGAGCCGGCCTTTGGGTGGGCTGCATAAACATATTCGACATAAGGGAAAGCTGTGCAATAAACGAATACTGTGAATTACTCTGGTATCTGGATACTTACGATATTGCCAGGGGCTTGGCCCTGTGCGGCCACTCCTCTCCGCCGTCATCGGCGTCGGTGGAGTAGTCCGGAGGAAGGTTTTTCACCTTCTTGGACCCTCCGGCCTCCCCAGAGAGGGCGGCCATCCTTTTCTTCTCTCCTCCCACTGGAGGGGGAGAGGTCTCTTCTTCTTCCTCCTCGTCTTCACGGGAGGAATGCGCCTCGGAACCGTCGGACGATGGATCCGACACCTCCTGGCGCCGGGCACTCTTTTGAGTCCCCGTGGCCTCTTTCGCGGCCTTCTTCTCTGGCACCACATAGGGTGCCGGAACCAGCAGCTTCACCAAGCGAGCGTCCGCTGGGCCTTCGGGCAAAGGAGCCGGACAGTTGATCTGTCCGGACGTCACCTGCCAATCCTATCAAAGGTAAGGGAGCTTAGATCCCGCATGGAGTCAAACTATGAAAAACTGATACCCTGTAAAAGGAAAAAACAGCTTACCGCATGAGCGTGACGCTGCGTACTGAATCCGCGATCCTCGGTAGCGGATGCGGGGGCCTCGGCGCCCTTGAAAAGCACCTTCCAGGCATCTTCGTACATCGCGTCGAAGAGCCTGCTCAGAGTTTGGTGCCGCGCCGGGTCGAACTTCCACAGGTTGAAAGCCCGTTGTTGACACGGGAGGATCAGGCGGATGAGCATAACCTGGACTACGTTGACAAGTTTGAGCTTCTTGTCCACCAGGGTTTGGACGCATGTTTGGAGTCCGGTCAGCTCTCCTTTTTTACCCCACGACAAGCCCGTCTCCTTCCAGGAGGTGAGCCGCGTAGGGGGTCCGGATCGAAACTCGGGGGCTGTGACCCATTCGGGGTCGCGGGGCTCGGTGATGTAAAACCACCCCGATTGCCACCCCTTCAGGGTCTCCACAAAGGAGCCCTCGAGCCATAAGACGTTGGCCATCTTGCCCACCATGGCACCTCCGCACTCCGCCTGGTTGCCGCGCACCACCTTCGGCTTGACATTGAAAGTCTTGAGCCATAGGCCGAAATGGGGGCGAATGCGGAGGAAAGCCTCGCACACGACGATAAACACCGAGATGTTGAGGACAAAGTTCGGGGCCAGATCGTGGAAATCCAGGCCATAGTAGAACATGAGCCCCCGGACAAATGGGTGAAGAGGGAAGCCCAGACCGCGGAGGAAATGGGGGAGGAACACCACCCTCTCATGGGGCCTAGGGGTGGGGATGAGCTGCCCCTTTTCGGGAAGCCAGTACGCAATGTCGTTAGACAAGTATCTGGCCTTCCTCAGTTTTTTGATGTGTCCCTCCGTGACGGAGGAGACCATCCACTTGCCTCCCGCTCAGGACATGGCTGGAGAAGGTTGAGGTGGGAAGTGCGGACTTGGGCGCTGGAGCTCGAGTGCGCGAGAATGGATAAGCAAGGGAGGAAGAAGGCGTAGGTGAAAAGGTGGATCCTTACCCCCTTATATGGGTGGACGCAACTACGTGTCCCCACCAGCCTGGTAAAACTCGCTTATCTCCAAGCGCCGTAATCAATGGCGTGGTTGGGTTGCCCACACCCGTATTGATGAGAATCCCGGAATAAGGGGACACGATCTCTGCTTTAACAAGACGTGCCAAGGAAACCGCCTCGCATGACGCGCTGAGGTGGGATGATGAAACGACTCGGATAGAGGCTTGGCCGTGGTGTGTCACACTACAGAATACGTCAGCAAATTAGATTTGTATAAATATTATTCTCTCTATGGCAATATGTGGAAACTTATTTTGCAGAGCCGGACACTATCTTTGTGTTCAAAATCTTCTATGAAGTACTTGGAGGAGGAACCTGCCTTGCAATGCCGAAGACAATCTGTGTGCCGGACTCATCGTCATTGAAGCTTGGTTCAGGGGCTACTGAGGGAGTCCTGGATTAGGGGGTGGCCGGATGGCCGGACTATACCTTCAGCCGAACTCCTGGACTATGAAGATACAAGATTGAGGACTTCGTCCTGTGTCCGGAAGGGACTTTCCTTGGCGTGGAAGGCAAGGTTGGCGATATGGATATGCAGATCTCCTACCATTGTAACTGACTTTGTGTAACCCTAACCCTCTCCGGTGTCTATATAAACTGGAGGGTTTTAGTCTGTAGGACAACATAGCGAACAACAATCATACCATAGGCTAGCTTCTAGGGTTTAGCCTCTCCGATCTCGTGGTAGATCTACTCTTGTACTACCCATATCATCAATATTAATCAAGCAGGACGTAGGGTTTTACCTCCATCAAGAGGGCCCGAACCTGGGTAAAACTTCGTGTCCCTTGCCTCCTGTTACCATCCGGCCTAGACGCACAGTTCGGGACCCCCTACCCGAGATCCGCCGGTTTTGACACCGACAAGGGGGTTTTCTTTGGTGCTTTCCGGAGTATTATTATCTCCCGTGCTGGAATCACCGTATTTGTTTTGGCGGGATTTTGAGCGGCGCCGCTAACGCTGGTGCTTAGGCTGTTTCTTGGAGGGGTCATCCTCCGCTGTTCCATTGCCATCTCCTTCTTTTGGGGTGTCCACCATGTATATGTCATATGATGAGGTGGCTTTCCAGGGCCTGATAGGTGCCGGTTCTTCATCGTCTCCTTCATCGGCGTCCATACCGTCGATGTCTTCGGAGTCGAAGTCGAGCATGTCGGTTAAGTCGTCGACAGTGGCTACAAAGTGGGTGGTGGGTGGGCTTTGAATTTCTTCATCGTCCGAATCCCAACCTTGCTGACCGTAGTCCGGCCGGGGCTCTCCTGATAAAGAGAGAGACTTCAGTGTCTTCAGAATATCGCCGAAGGGCGAGTGCTGAAAGATGTCCGCGGCAGTAAACTCCATGATCGACGCCCAATCGGATTCGATCGGCAGGGGCGCAGAGGGTTCGGAGTCCGGAGAGGAGTCCGGCTCCTTGGAGTCACGAGTCTCACAGAGTGCGGGGCTGGTGTTCGGCTCAATCGCCATTGGGATCGCAGCCCCCGAGGCGGCGTCCAACCACCCATCCTCGATCGGCGCAGTTGGCTCCGAATTAAGGGTCGAAGCCGATGCGGGTGCGGCCTCCAGGGCACTGTTCGGCGGCAGAGCTAGATCATGCTCGTCATGACAGTGCGGCGCGCTCGGCAGTGGCTCGAATCCGTCGAAGATCAAGTCCCCGCGGATGTCAGCCGTGTAGTTTAAGCTTCCAAATCTGACCTGACGGCGAGGGGCATAGCTTTCGATCTGCTCCAGATGGCCAAGTGAATTGGCCCGCAGTGTGAAGCCGCCGAAGACGAAGATCTGTCCGGGGAGGAAGGTCTCACCCTCGACTGCATCGCGATTGATGATAGTAGGAGCCATCAAGCCTGACGGCGATGACACAGAGGAACTCTCAATGGAAGCACCAATGTCGGTGTCAAAACCGGCGGATCTCGGGTAGGGGGTCCCGAACTGTGTGTCTAGGCCAGATTGTAACAGGAGGCAAGGGACACGAAGTTTTACCCAAGTTCGGGCCCTCTCGATGGAGGTAAAACCCAACGTCCTGCTTGACTAATATTGATGATATGGGTAGTACAAGAGTAGATTGTAACGCCCTCGATGCGGCTATAGCTCCCACGTGTCGAGGCATGACTTAGAGACATAACCGCATTGAAAGCAATGTCGCAAGTCAGGCAATCATTACAACAACCCATGTAATATATAATAAAAGGGGAAGAACATAGTTGGCTTACACTCGCCACGTCACATCAGAGTACATAAATAACATCCATCATACAAGCACTCATGGCCCGACTACGGCGCCAAAATATAAGAAAAACCCAACATGCGACAAGGCCCTGAATCGAACCCCAAGTAGGCACCACTACTGATCATCAGGAAAGGAAACATAATAACGCTGAGAGTCCTCGTCGAACTCCCACTTGAGCTCGTACTCGTCACCTGGAGCGGAATCACCTGGACCTGCATCTGGAATTATAGTATCTGTGAGCCACGGGGACTCAGCAATCTCGCACCCTCGTGATCAAGACTATTTAAGCTTATAGGAAGGATAAGGCAAATATATGTGGAGCTGCAGCAAGCGACTAGCATATATGGTGGCTATCTTATATGCAAAAGAGAGCGGGAAGAGGAGGCAAAGCACGAGCGGGAATCTAGAAGAGCAACCTGCGCAAGCATAACTCCAACACCGTGTCCACTTCCCGGACTCCGCCGAGAAGAGGACATCACGGTAACACACTCAGTTGATTCATTTTAAATAATTAAGGTTCAAGTTATCTACAACCGGACATCAACAAATTCCCATCTGCCCATAACCGCGGGCACGGCTTTCGAAAGTTCAATCCCTGCAGGGGAGTCCCAACTTAGCCCATGACAAGCTCTCACGGTCAACGAAGGAATAGACCTCCTCCCGAGATGTTCCGATCAGACTCGGTACCTCGGTTCTTCAAGACAATTCGACAGGTTAAAACAAGACCAGCAACACCGCCCGAATGTGCCGACAAATCCCGATAGGAGCTGCACATATCTCTTTCTCAGGGCACACTCAGATAGGTCAAGCTACGAGTAAAACCAACCCTCAAGTTCCCCCGAGGTGGCCCCGCAGGCTGCCCAGTTCGGACCAACACTCAGAGGGAGCACTGGCCCGGGGGGGGGGGGTGGGGGTAAAATAAGATGACCCTTGAGTCTGCAGAACCCAAGGGAAAGAAAAGGCTAGGTGGCAAATGGTAAAACCAAGGTTGGGCATTGCTGGACAAGCTTTAATCAAGGCGAAATATCAAGGGGTTCCCATTATAACCCAACCGCGTAAGGAACGCAAAATCCAGGAACGTAACACCGATATGACGGAAACTAGGGCGGCAAGAGTGGAATAAAACACTAGGCGAGAGGCCGAGACTTCCACCCTTTACCAAGTATATAGATGCATTAAGATAACATGGCAATATAATGATATCCCCAACAAGTAAATAAATGATGTTCCAACAAGGAACGACCTCCAATCTTCACCTGCAACTAGCAACGCTATAAGAGGGGCTGAGCAGAGCCGTAACATAGCCAATCAACAGTTTGCTAGGACAAGGTGGGTTAGAGTTTCAACATGGCAATGGGAGGCTGACAAGCAAATGGTAGGCATCGTGGCATTGGCATAGCAAAAGAGCGAGCAAACTAGCATAGCAAAGATAGTAGTGATTTCGAGGGTATGATCATCTTGCCTGCACAGTTGTCAGAGTTGACTGGATCCTCACAAGCAAACTCAACGGGCTCCTCGGTAGCGAACTCGTCTCCCGGATCTACCCAACAAGACAAACAAGCAACAAGGATACAATCAACCACGTGCAAGACCAAGCAATAAGATGAAATGATGATATGCTATGCGGGATGCGATGCGGGATGCAAAATGCAAGATATGACAGGAAATTCATGGACCTGGCCTCAATTTGAAATTCCAAGGGTGCCACTAGAAAGATGAGATGAAATCGCTTGAAAACGATATAAAGATCGTTGGAATCGGAGTTACGGTTTGGAAATGGTAAGCGTTTTAAGAATGACACCGGTCTGCGATTTACAGCAAGTAGGCATCTAAATGCAATGCAACGAACATGCTACAGCCACCAAACATGACAACAAAATACATGGCAGGGATGCACACAAGATGCTTAACAGAAGACTAGCACTGAGCCACGGCCAATTCATCCATTATGAGTTTCAAACAAGCATGGCAAAAACGCAAATGCAAAACAGATTCCAGACTTAGTGAAATTAACACTAGTCTGAAATTTCAGGTCACGAAGCCCTCTTCGGAGCAGCAAAACAACATGATACATGATCTTATTAAGGAAAGTAAGAACATTTCATGGAGCTACTCAACAAGCTTAACAAAAGTCCCAAAGTGACCTGAGGCCAAAAGGGATCACAAAAAATACTAACGGGCACACGAACATAGCTAAAACACAATCAGTTTTCAGACTTGGTGAAAACTGAGACATGCTGAAATATAACTCACGAAGGCATGTAAACGAGCTCGATGCACTCACTATGGTGCAAGTCATGGCAAGGAAAGAATACATCCATTAATAAGGCACAAAATTCTAGCTAGACACTGCAAGAACAATGGCATAGCATGCACGTATCAACTACAACAACATCGGCAAAATCGCAAATGAGTTGACGATCTGCCCAGATTCACCATGAAGCAAAAGTAGAGCTCGATTAACTCAAGCTAGGGTGCTCCATAATTACAAACAAAGACATGGATGGATAGAGCATAACATGAATAACAAAACTCCTTTACTGATCATCCTCAAAAGAGGCACGGATCACTAGGAAACAAGCTGAACATATGGCATCATGAACTAGATAATCCCAGACTTGTGAAAACAACTAAGTCCCTGAAAACAGATTTACCGGGTGCCTCACTTTGCAAGCTTGCAAAAGTCACCACACACATCCTAAAAATGCATGGGTTGCACCTCTCGAAAGAAGACAAAATCCTTAACAAAACATATGAAGGATTCACAGGCATAACATGCACACAATAATCATGGCAAAAATGACAAAAGTCTAAGATGAACTAGCAGATCTGACAATTAACTCACGAAGCCTCCTTCTAACAGCATTTTGGGCATCAAGATGAACTCAAATGAAAATGATTCAATGTAATGAAATGATTTACTCATCGAGGCGAACATTTTTATATACTATATGTCCAAATTGGAGCTACGGATGCAAAGTTACGGGGCCTCGAACAGGAGCATATGAAGTGAAAAAATTCCTGGGACTTAGCAAAAAAACAACCTCCCGGATTAGATCTAGGGTTTCGCACGGAAACCGAGGCGCGGCCGGCACTGTTCACCGGAGTTGGAGCTCGCCGGCGTCGGAGACGAAGCAGAGGAGGTCGCCGGGGCCGGAGGAGGACGGGGCGGCGTCGGCGGCGGTGGCCGGCCCGGGCGGCGCGAGCTCCGGCTCGGCTCGCGGGGCGGTGCGGCGATGCGCGGCGAGGGGCTCCGAGGCGAGGTGGCGGCCGACGATGGCGGCCCGCGGTGGCGCGGCCACCGGGTTCGGGGAAGATGGGCGTGTGAGGCGGCGGCTCCCTCTGGCCCGGTGCGGCGCGGGAGCGGGCTCGCCGCGGGCCAGGCGGGCTTCGGCGGCGGCGGGTGTGGCTCTGCCATGTGGCGCGTCGCGGGTGGCTGCGGGGCAGCGGCGGACGTTGTCCGGTCCGCTCGGGACACGTCCGTCGGCGGCGGATCTGGAGCTTTTTAGGGTTTCGGGGAGAGGGAGAGATCCGAAAACGGAGGGGTGTATATATAGGCATAAGTGGAGCTAGGAGAGTCCAAATGAGGTGCGGTTTTCGGCCACGCGATCGTGATCAAACGCTCTAGGACATGGAGCAGAGTTTGGTGGGTTTTGGGCCAAATTGGAGGGGTGTTGGGCTGCAACACACACGAGGCCTTTTCGGTCCCTCGGGTAACCGTTGTAGTATCAAACGAAGTCCAAATGATACGAAACTTTACAGATGGTCTACCGGTAGTAAACCAAGGCCGCTTGGCAAGTATCGGTCCAATCCGGAAATGTTTAATCCCCACACACGAAAGAAATCTAGAAATGGCCACCGGAGGAGAACGAAGCGCCGGAATGCAAAACGGACAACGGGGAAAAAGCTCGAATGCATGAGACGAACATGTATGCAAATGCAATGCACATGATGACATGATATGAGATGCATGAAAAAGAAAACAACACACAGAGACAAAGACCCGAACCCGAGAAATAAATATAACTTAACGCCGGAAACGGCAAGAGTTGGAGTACAAATTGGGAAAGTTACATCCGGGGTGTTACATAGATCTACCACGAGATCGGAGAGGCTAAACCCTAGAAGCTAGCCTATGGTATGATTGTTGTTCTCTATGTTGTCCTATGGACTAAAACCCTCCGGTTTATATAGACACCGGAGAGGGTTAGGGTTACACAAAGTCGGTTACAATGGTAGGAGATCTGCATATCCGTATCACCAAGCTTGCCTTCCACGCCAAGGAAAGTCCCTTCCGGACACGGGACGAAGTCTTCAATCTTGTATCTTCATAGTCCAGGAGTCCGGCTGAAGGTATAGTCCGGCCATCCGGACACCCCCTAATCCAGGACTCCCTCAGCTTGCGTCCTCCAGAGGTCGAGGCGTCTCTTGAGACGACGGAGCTCCCAGTGCTTGGTCGCCTGAAGGGGCCTCTCCTGCTCCGGGTGCGTTCTCCTGCCGCGGCTGTTCCTTTCCGGCTGCGGTTGCGGCCTTCGCGAGGCCCTCCTGGCTCTGCTTTGCTTCAGTTTGGACGGTTGATGCGGCCTTGGCACAGCGCTCCTCCCTGACCGCTACCAGGGCTGCGCTAGCGGAGTAGGGGGTGGCCGCAAGGTAGAGCAATAGGGGCTCCCGAGGATGCGGAGCTACCATCACTGGTGGACTGGTAAGGTACCTCTTGAGGTCTTGGAATTCCTTGTTGGCCTCTTCAGTCCATTCGAAGGGGCCCTTTCTCTTCATCAGCTTGAAGAAGGGCAGCGCTCGTTCCCCCAGCTTGGAGATGAAACGCCCCAGCGTAGTTACACGCCAAGTGAGCTTTTACATTTCTCTGAGGGTCCTTGGTGGGCTCATGTCTTCGACTGCCTTGACCTTCTCCGGGTTGGCCTCGATGCCCCTGTGGGATACGAGGAAACCCAGGAGCTTGCCTGAGGGGACTCCAAACACGCACTTCTCCGGGTTGAGCCGTAGGTCCACTTCGTTGAGGCTCGCAAAGGTTTCTTCCAGGTCCTGTATCAGGGTCCTTGCCTCACGGGACTTCACCATAATGTCATCGATGTAAGCTTCTACGTTCCTCCCGAGCTGCCGGCCTAAGGCGATGTGCATCAGCCACTGAATGGTCGCACCTGCATTGCGCAACCCAAATGGCATGCACGTATAGCAGTATACTCCACACGGGGTCAGGAAGGCCGTCTTCTCCACGTCTTCTACCGCTATCTGGATCTGGTGATAGCCCCAGAAGGCATCTAGGAAGCACAATAGGTCACACTCTGCGGTGGAGTCGACTATCTGGTCAATGCGGGGGAGCGGAAATGGATCCTGCGGGCAGGCCTTGTTGAGGTTGGTGAAGTCGATGCACATGCGCTCCTTTCCTCCCTTTTTCGGCACAACGACCGGATTAGCCAGCCAATCAGGGTAGCGGACCTCGTGGATAACTCCTGCCGCCTCTAGCTTCCGGGTCTCTTGAACGATGAAAGCTTGTTTCTCAGTAGACTGCCGCCTTGCCTTCTGCTTCACGGGGCACACATTGGGGCACATGTTGAGGTGATTTTCAATCACTTCCCTTAGGACCCCTGCTAACTGATCAGGTTCCCACGCAAACACCTTCTTGTTCGCATGCAGGAAACCGATCAGGGCTTTCTCTTGCTCGGGCTCGAGGTTGGCCCCTATGGTGAAGGTGGCGCTAGCAGACCCGTCCTCGTCGACTGGTACCTGCTTGGTTTCTGCCTTGTCTTGGGTGAACAACTACTTCTTTTTAGCCGGCGCAGCCCCCTTGGGCTCAAGGGCGTCGGTGCCAGTGGGCTGCGCCACGCGGCTGCCCTGAAAACAAGCTGGAGCACCTACAGCGCATCCCTTGTGTCTCCTGACACGGTGAGGACGCCGTTGCTCCCAGGCATCTTCATGAGGTTGTACGCCGGGTGAGTTGCTACCATGAACCGAGCCAGGGCCGGGTAGCCGAGGATGGCATTGTAGGGGAGGCCGATGGGGGCGATGTCGAAGTCGATCAGCTCCGTGCGGAAGTTGTCGCAGGTGCTGAAGGTCACTGGGAGGCGGATCTGCCCCAAGGAGGCGGTGGAACCGACTCCGACGCCCGAGAAAGGCCTGTTGGGTCGGAGCCGCTCCAGCGGCACGTGGAGGAGGCTGAAGGCCTCCACCGAGAGCATGTTGAGGCTGGCACCACCGTCGATGCGGGTCCTGGTGACAGCCACTTGGCAGATGGTTGGGGTGCACAGCATCGGGAGCGCGCCCGAACCAATGGGGTTGAAGGGGTGGTCCTCCGAGTCGAAGGTTAGATTGGCCTCGGGCGCCACCCAGCCCGGGGGGGGGGGGCTTCTGGGCGCTTGGAGGCGGTGCTGATTCGGCGGGTGAACGGCTTGACGTGATGGCTCAAGGGTGGTGCCTGGGAGTCGCCCAGGAGAGCTGCGACGACGGGCGGCGCTGGTGCAGCGAAACGGGCGAGGAAGAGGTCGTGCAGCTCCTCCCAGGAGGTGACAGAGGCCGTCGGCAGGTGGAGGAGCCACGCGTGCGGGATGCCGGTGAGGGCCATGGGTAACCAGTTGGCCATCACCTGGTCATTGCCCCCGTCTCTGAGGACGGCCTCCTCGTACGCCAGGAGGAAAACCATCGGGTCCGTCGCGCCGTCGTAGCGCGGCGGCGTCTCGGGCCTGAACTTGCGCGGCCACTGCACCTGTCGCAAGGCAGGGGCCAAGGCCAAGAGCCCCCTGGCCCTGGTGTCGACATCCGTTGCTGGAGCGGGCGGCGCATTGTCCGCCATGAGGGCGGGATGCGATGTTGGGGGAGAGCGGGTCGTCTGGAGGGAGGACTCCCGCGCACCCCTACCTGGCGCGCCAAATGTCGGATTTCGGGTTCCGGCAGACCCTTGAGGTTCGAACACTGGGGTGCGCGCAAAGATCTCTCCCCTACCGATCTACGTCCAGTCTCCTCGCGTGATCTAAGATGGGAAAACAACGAGCAACACTGGGGACACAAGTATTATACTAGTTCGGGCCACTGTTGTGGTGTAATACCCTACTCTAGTGTGTGGTGTGGTGGATTGCCTCAGGGGCTGATGATGAATAGTACAAGGGAAGAACATCCTCGCGAGAGGTGTTCTTGAGCTGGTGCGATGAACTGCCAGGGTGAGTTCCGTCGCCTCTCTCTCTCTCTCTGCTAGGGTCCTGCCAGATCTCTCTCCTACTCTGTGGTGGCTAGCTCTATTTATAGAGGCCCTAGGCCTCTCCCCAAATAATGAGCGGGAAGGGCGCCAACACTTGGCCATTTTGAAGGGGAACATATAGTACAAGTTATCCTGACCAAAGGTGGTCTTTGGCTGCCAAAAGCTCCTATGATGACGCCGTCTTGGTCTCCACGGTGACCTCCGTCCTGCCGCTCTGCTGGTCTTGGTCTTGTTGCACCGGAATGGCAACCTTTGCCCGATGCCTTGGCCTGTGCTTGCCCCCTTTGCACCAAAGGGGAAACGAGGACACTGCGCAGGCCGGCGCCCGCCTGGTCTCGATCGTCATGGCTTGCGTCACGGGTTCCTCGCGAGGTACCCTTGCCTTGATCTCTCTGCCTCCTCACGAGCCTGCCTGATGAGGCTGCCTCTGAGGAAGCTTCCTGTCATCCGCCCCGCGAGGCTTGGCCCCTCGCGGGGGTCTTGAGCTTGCATTGATGAAGATGGGCCGCGCCGGGCCCCCACTTGAGCCACGCCGCAGGCCGTAGGCAGGCAAGTCTGGGGACCCCCGTTCCCAGAACGCCGACAGTAACTACTCCAAGATATCCAACAACGAGCAAAATCAACTCCTGTCAAACCATTAGCCATAAAAGCTTTGAGCTTGGCGAGTTGTGGCGCATATGTGGCCCGTTCCTTGGCAGTCAGCCGTTGCGGAAATGGATGCGTGTTGGTAAGCCGGTGAGCACGATAGCCCGACAGAGGGTTCTCATCATCAGGGGAAGTATCCTTACAGTAGAACCAAGTCTGGTTCCGGTCTTTAGGATGACTATGAAGTTTGGCATGAGGAAAGCTGACGTCCTTCCTTTTCTGAATGGAAACGCCGCCAAGTTCGGTGTTGGGCCTGTCTACAAATTCAGTACGACGGTTCAAGTAGAAAAAATCCCTGAACAATTCAACGGTCGGCTCTTCTTGCAGATAGGCCTCACAAAACACTTGAAAGTGGCAAATATTGGACACAGAGTTAGGTCCAATATCTTGAGGGTGGACCTGTAAGCTAGCAAGCACATCATGAAAAAACTTGGATCCGGGCGGTTTAAAACCACAACTCATGTGGTCAACAAATACCACCACCTCGCCATCCTTGGGGGTAGGAGGATTTTCTGGACTGGGAACTCGCCAGCGGATTTCGCTTCATTTTGGTAAAGCGCCAGTTCTGACGCATCCATCTAATTGCTCTTCAGTAACCCGGGAAGGGACCTAGTTACAAGCATAAAATTGTTTGGCCATTTCAAATGAAAAGCTGGAAAAAGATCAAATGCCGGTTTAAGGTTTATGACAGAGGAGCATAAAGCGAATCAGGTTAAGGAAAAGGTATTCAATCATGCAAGATTGATAAACCGGAGGTTGATGCTATTATAAATGATAAAGCGGTTGGTGGTTTACAAGGGGACTAATGGTATATGGCAGATTATTTTCTGAAGGATAAACCGCCTACGCAGACAATGAAAGTACAGATCTGAAGCAAAAAAGATGACTAAGTGAGGAAAAACAAGTTTCACAGTTTCATATTGGAATTTTGGATCTACCACATGTCAGAAAAAGGAAAAGATTTATACCTAAAAGTTGGTGCTTGAGCAGTTCGTGAAGTTGTAGATCGGTTTTTATACACAAAAGGCATGGTTTGATAGGCAAAATAAAGACTGTCATTGCTACCGCATAGAAGTACATCAAGTTTGAAGTCCGTCGTATAGGATCTAATGAAGAAGAAGGGTAGAACACCATGAAACTTCTATGAACTCGTGAGAACCCTAGCGGATTTACAAAGGAAAAGAAGAGGAACTCACCGAAGCTGTTGAAGTAGAGGAGGCGCGTCGCGTTTGTTTGGAACGTTCAGGTTGATGCAACAGCCGGAGATGAGGACGAGGGCGGAGCTTGACGACGGCGGCTGCATGTGAGGGCTGGGTCGGCGCAAGGAAGAAGAAGCAAGGAGGCAAGAGGGGGGAAAATGAACAGACCCCCCGGTGTTATTTATAAGGAGAAGGGATAAGTGACAGGAGCGAAAATCGAGGACACCAAAAGTTGGATATGTGACAGAGCTGTCGCCTCGATTGTCGGAGGCTCATTAATGAAGGTGAGATATATCCAATTTTTAATAATAGGTGACATCATAGCGGTTCATTACGAACCTGGAAGATGATGTCATGGCAGTTTACAAGATTTATGTGAAGGTGCTGAAGGAGGAATTTTTCTAAGTGTTGAAGATTGACATGAACAAGTTCAAATCAATCTGGAGCCTAATGTTGGGGATATTACTACTAGTATAAACTGGTCATGAGGGGCCGGGTTATGACCACAATGAGTTAGTCATATTTGAAGCCCATGAAGACAAGAAGTATGGCGCTTTATAGAGGAGATCTAACATGAAGGCCCAGGGCCCAAAGGCGGATTAGAGCCCATAGACATAAACCGCCATATGATATGTAACTTATGTTGTAAGGCAAGGAAAGGTAGAAACCGAGATGGGCACGTTTATGACCCGGCCTCGGGATTCTGTAAACCGCCGGGCGTCAACCTGTGTACATAAAGGGATGACCCGACGGTGGTTTAGGGACAACAAACAATAACTTGAGAGCCAGGCAAGCAGATTCGCTCCCTGGTCATCGAAACCCTAGCAATTCCATCACAACTGGAGTAGGGTTTTACCTTCTTCGTAAGGGGCTGAACCAGTATAATTCCTTGCGTCCCTTGTCCGCTTTAACCCCTTTAAGTTAACCCGTTGCGATGGCTCCATGACTAAGTCCTTTCACTAGGACATCTGCCATGACAAAACCACGACATTTAGTGTGCTATCAAACGTGACAACATAACTGGGTGACTATTAATATGCTCTACAGGTGTCTCCGATGGTGTTTGTTGAGTTGGCATAGATCGAGATTAGGATTTGTCACTCCGTGTATCGGAGAGGTATCTCTGGGCCCTCTCGGTAATGCACATCACTATAATCCTTGCAAGCAATGTAACTAATGTGTTAGTTACGGGATGTTGCATTACGGAACGAGTAAAGAGACTTGCCAGTAATGAGATTGAACTAGGTATTGAGATACCGATGATCGAATCTCGGGCAAGTAACATACCAATGACAAAGGGAACAACGTATCTTGTTATGCGGTTTGACCGATAATGATCTTCGTAGAATATGTAGGAACCAATATGAGCATCCAGGTTCCGCTATTTTTTATTGACCAGAGATGAGTCTCAGTCATGTCTACATAGTTCTTGAACCCGTAGGGTCCGCACACTTAATGTTCGGTGATGGTCGGTATTATGAGTTTATGTGTTTTGATGTACTGAAGGTAGTTCGGAGTCCCGGATATGATCACAGACATGACGAGGAGTCTCGGAATGGTCGAGACATAAAGATCGATATATTGGAATCCTATGTTTGGACATCATAATGGTTCCGGGTGAGTTCGGGCATTTACCGGAGTGCGGGGGGTTACCAGAACCCCCCGAGGAGTATATGGGCCTTATTGGGCCTGATGGGTAACGCAGTAATTTCAAAAAAAAATTTACGCCCACACAGGATCATGGTGATGCATAGCAACGAGAGGGGAGAGTGTCATCCACATACCCTAGTAGACTGTAAGCGGAAGCGTTATGAGAATGCGGTTGATGTAGTCGTACTTCTTCACGATCCGACTGATCCAAGTACCGAACGTACGACACCTCCGAGTTCAGCACACGTTCAGCTCGGTGACGTCCCACGAACTCCGATCCAGCAGAGCTTAGAGGGAGAGTTCCGTCAGCATGATGGTGTGCTGACGGTGATGATGATGCTACCGACGCAGGACTTCGCCTAAGCACCGCTATGATATGACCGAGGTGGATTATGGTGGAGGGGGGCACCGCACACAGCTAAAAGATCAACTGATCAACTCGTGTGTCTATGGGGTGCCCCCCTCCTCCGTATATAAAGGAGTGTAGGAGGGGGAGAGGCCAGCCCTCCTAGGCGCGCCCCAAGGGAAGTCCTACTCCCACCGGGAGTAGGACTCCAACCCTTCCAAGAGTAGGAGTAGGAGAGAGGGAAGGAGGATAGAGGGGGAAGGAAAGGGGGGCACCGCCCCCCTCCTTGTCCAATTCGGACTAGAGGGAGAAGGGCGCGCGGCCTGCCCTGGCCGCCCTGCTCTTCTCCACTAAGGCCCAATAGGCCCATTACACTCCTCGGGGGGTTCCGGTAACCTCCCGGTACTCCCGTACTTGTCCGAACTTGCCCGGAACCCTTCCGAAGTCCAAACATAGTCATCCAATATGTCTATCTTTATGTCTCCACCATTTCGAGACTCCTCGTCATGTCCGTGATCATATCCGGGACTCCGAACTATCTTTGGTACATCAAAAACACATAAACTCATAATACCAATCGTCACCGAAATTAAGCGTGCGGACCCTACGGGTTCGAGAACTATGTAGACATGACCGAGACTCGTCTCTGGTCAATAACCAATAGCGGAACCTGGATGCTCATATTGGCTCCTACATATTCTACGAAGATCATTATCGGTCAGACCGCATAACAACATACGTTGTTCCCTTTGTCATCGGTATGTTACTTGCCCGAGATTCGATCGTCGGTATCCTCATACCTAGTTCAATCTCATTACCGGTAAGTCTCTTTACTCGTTCCGTAATGCATCACCCTACAACTAACTCATTAGTCACAATGCTTGCAAGGCTTATAGTGATGTGCATTACCGAGAGGGCCCAGAGATACCTCTCCGACAATCGGAGTGACAAATCCTAATCTCGATCGATGCCAACTCAACAAGAACCATCAGAGACACCTGTAGAGCACCTTTATAATCACCCAGTTATGTTGTGGTGTTTGGTAGCACACAAAGTGTTCCTCCGATACCCGGGAGTTGCATAATCTCATAGTCATAGGAACATGTATAAGTCATGAAGAAAGCAACAACAACAAACTAAACGATCAACGTGCTAAGCTAATGGATGGGTCATGTCAAGCACATCATTCTCTAATGATGTGATCCCGTTAATCAAATGACAACTCATGTCTATGGTTTAGGAAACATAACCATCATTGATTCAACGAGCTAGTCAAGTAGAGGCAAACTAGTGACACTTTGTTTGTCTATGTATTCACACATGTACTAAGTTTTCGGTTAATACAATTCTAGCATGAATAATAAACATTTATAATGATATAAGGAAATATAAATAACAACTTTATTATTGCCTCTAGGGCATATTTCCTACAGTCTCCTACTTGCACTAGAGTCAATAATCAAGATTACACAGTAATGATTCTAACACCCATGGAGTCTTGTGTTGATCATGTTTTGCTCGTGAGAGAGGCTTAGTCAACGGGTCTACAACATTCAGATCCGTATGTATCTTGCAAATCTCTATGTCTCCCTCCTTGACTTGATCGTGGATGGAATTGAAGCGTCTCTTGATGTGCTTGGTTCTTTTGTGAAATCTGGATTCCTTTGCCAAGGCAATTGCACCAGTATTGTCACAAAAAAATTTCGCTGGACCCGATGCACTAGGTATGACACCTAGATCGGATATGAACTCCTTCATCCAGACTCCTTCACTTGTTGCTTCCCAAGCAGCTATGTACTCCGCTTCACACGTAGATCCTGCCATGACGCTTCGCTTAGAACTGCACCAACTGACAGCTCCACCGTTCAATAAAAACACGTATCCAGTTTGAGTCATCCGGATCTGTGTCAAAGCTTGCATCGACGTAACCATTTATGATGAGCTCTTTGTCACCTCCATAAACGAGAAACATATCCTTAGTCCTTTTCAGGTATTTTAGGATGTTCTTGACCTCTGTCCAGTGATCCACTCCTGGATTACTTTGGTACCTCCCTGCTAAACTAATAGCAAGGCACACATCAGGTCTGGTACATAACATTGCATACATGATAGAGCCTATGGCTGAAGCATAGGGAACATCTTCCATTTTCTCTCTATCTTCTGCAGTGGTCGGGCATTGAGTCTGGCTCAATTTCACACCTTGTAACACAGGCAATAACCCTTTCTTTGCTTGATCCATTTTGAACTTCTTCAAAACTTTATCAAGGTATGTGCTTTGTGAAAGTCCAATTAAGCGTCTTGATCTACCTCTATAGATCTTGATGCCCAATATATAAGCAGCTTCACCGAGGTCTTTCATTGAAAAACTCTTATTCAAGTATCCTTTTATGCTATCCAGAAATTCTATATCATTTCCAATCAGAATATGTCATCCACATATAATATTAGAAATGCTACAGATCTCCCACTCACTTTCTTGTAAATACAGGCTTCTCCAAAAGTATGTATAAAACCATATGCTTTGATCACACTATCAAAACATTTATTCCAACTCCGAGATGCTTGCACCAGTCCATAGATGGATCGCTGGAGCTTGCACACTTTGTTAGCACCCTTTGGATCGATAAAACCTTCAGGTTGCATCATATACAACTCTTCTTCCATAAATCCATTCAAGAATGCAGTATTTACATCCATTTGCCAAATTTCATAATCGTAAAATGCGGCAATTCCTAACATGATTCGGACGGACTTAAGCATCACTACGGGTGAGAAAGTCTCATCATAGTCAACTCCTTGAACTTGTCGAAAACCTTTCGCAACAAGTCGAGCTTTGTAGACAGTAACATTACCGTCAGCGTCAGTCTTCTTCTTGAAGATCCATTTATTCTCGATGGCTTGCCGATCATCGGGCAAGTCAACCAAAGTCCACACTTTGTTCTCATACATGGATTCCATCTCAGATTCCATGGCCTCAAGCCATTTTGCGGAATCTGGGCTCATCATCGTTCCTCATAGTTCATAGGTTCATCATGGTCAACTAACATGACCTCTAGAATAGGATTACCGTACCACTCTGGTGCGGATCTTACTCTGCTTGACCTACGAGGTTCTGTAGTAACTTGATCTGAAGTTACATGATCTTCATCATTAGCTTCCTCACTAATTGGTGTAGGAGTCACAGGAATAGATTTCTGTGATGAACTACTTTCCAATAAGGGAGCAGGTACAGTTACCTCATCAAGTTCTACTTTCCTCCCACTCACTTCTTTTGAGAGAAACTCCTTCTCTAGAAAGGATCCATTCTTAGCAACGAATGTCTTGACTTCGAATCTGTGATAGAAGGTGTACCCAACAGTTTCCTTTGGGTATCCTATGAGTACACATTTCTCCGATTTGGGTTCGAGCTTATCAGGTTGAAGCTTTTTCACATAAGCATCACAGCCCCAAACTTTAAGAAACGAAAACTTTGGTTTCTTGCCAAACCACAGTTCATAAGGTGTCGTCTCAACAGATTTAGATGGTGCCCTATTTAACATGAATGCAGCCGTCTCTAAAGTATAACCCCAAAATTATAGCGGTAAATCAGTAAGAGACATATAGATCGCACCATATCTATTAAAGTACGATTACGATGTTCGGACACACCATTACACTCTGGTGTTCCGGGTGGCGTGAGTTGCAAAACTATTCCACATTGTTTCAAATGAAGACCAAACTCGTAACTCAAATATTCTCCTCCACGATCAGATCATAGAAACTTTATTTTCTTCTTACGTTGATTTTCCACTTCACTCTGAAATTCTTTGAACTTTTCAAATGTTTCAGACTTATGTTTCATCAAGTAGATATACCCATATCTGCTCAAATCATCTGTGAAGGTGAGAAAATAACGATACCCGCCGCGAGCCTCAACATTCATCGGACCACACACATCAGTATGTATGATTTCCAACAAATCTGTTGCTCGCTCCATAGTTCCGGAGAACAGCATTTTAGTCATCTTGCCCATGAGGCATGGTTCGCAAGTACCAAGTGATTCATAATCAAGTGTTTCCAAAAGTCCATCAAAATGGAGTTTCTTCATGCGCTTTACACCAATATGACCTAAACCGCAGTGCCACAAATAAGTAGCCCAAGTAAAGTTGCCGTGTGAGTTTGAAATCTGACCGTTGGAACACGTGTCAGTTCCTTAGTGACCCAGGGTCATTTCGGACAAATCAGGCCGGGTTGCCTAGTGGCTATAAATAGCCCACCCCCTACAACCATAAATGGTTGGCTGCTCAGAGTTAGAGTAAGGCTTTTGTCGTTTGAGAGCAACCCACCTCGAAGCCTTTGAGAGAGAATTCCTTGCGAGGATAAATCCCTAACCACCCAGAGCCAAAGAGAATTAGGCATCACTTAAGTCTTCTTGTCTGTGTGATCTGAAGACTTATTACACTTGAGGACTGTGAATCCTCCAGCCGGTTAGGCGTCGCGTTCTGAGCGTCCAAGAGACATTGTGGATCGCCGGTGAACAAAGTCTGTGAAGGTTTGGGAGTCTACCTTGAAGACTTACCAGAGTGATTGGGCGAGGTCTGTGTGACCTTAGCTCAAGGGGAATACGGTGAGGACTGGGTGTCCTGAGCTGCGTGTTCAGGACGGGGTGTCCGGGACTGTGTGTCCTCAGGTTTAAATACCTAGCCGCCCTAACCAGACGTACAGTTGTCACAACAACTGGAACTGGTCCAACAAATCATTGTCTTCAACGAGTCACTGGTTTCATCCTTCCCTTCCCTTTACTTACTGTTGTTCCTTGTGAAGTCATTGTATGATTGCACTATCTTTTGTCTTCACTGAGTGACTGCGTGTTCTGTTTGGCTTCTTAATATCTTCCTACCTGATCCTTACTACCTAGCTGCTATTAGTCATTGTGCTTTCACTTCATTGAATACATGACTGTGGTTTACCTAGTGTAGTCTACCTTCCGCTGCATGGTTATAGGTTTATTTCTATCATTTGTCTTTGAAACTTCCATGTTTTGAAGACTTTCATAAAAATCGCCTATTCACCCCCCCTCTAGTCGATATAACGCACTTTCAATTGGTATCAGAGCGAGGTACTCCCTTGTTCTGTGTGATTCGGTTTAACCACCTGGAGTTTTAGCTATGTCGACTGCAGGGATAATTAAAGTCTCCGCTGCGTGCCCCGTCTTCGATGGAACTGAATATCCCTACTGGAAGAATAAGATGCGCATGCATCTTGAAGCCATTGACGTCGACCTATGGTATGTCGTCAAGAACGGCGTTCCCAAGGCTGGAGAAGGTGTCACTGCTACTGATGTCAAGAAGTTCGTTCAACTGGACTCTACTGCCAAGAATATCATCCATGGTCATCTGACCAAAGGACAGTATGGCCGTGTGAGTGCTTTGGAAACATCTAAGCTAGTCTGGGACTGGCTCTCCAAGGTCAACGAAGGCGTCTCAACCCAGAGAGATCAGAGAACCAGTGTCCTTCGCAACCTCTTCAACCGCTTCAAGCGAAATGACAATGAGAATGTCCAGCTCACATTTGATCGACTCACTGACATCACAAATGAGCTTCAAGCCCTCGGCCCTACTGAGATCACCAAGCATGAAGTCGTCAAGACACTACTGAGATCACTTGACAGCTCGTTTGACACCCTAGCCCTGATGATTCAAGAACGTCCTGATTTCAAGACACTTGATCCGTCTGACATACTTGAGAGGCTCAACATACATGAGTTTCAGCTTTCTGAGAAAAGAGATATCTACGGTCCAAACTATGGGCGAACTCGTGCCTTGAAGGCAAAAGCTGTCTCCTCATCTGAAGAAGAATCTGACAGCAGTTCTGATGACCCTGAAGACATTGGAAAGGAACTTGCTATGCTTGTGAAGAAGTTCCAAAAATTCACCAAGAAGAAAGGCTTCAGGAAGTCTTCACGATCAAGCTCAAGGAATGATGAAGCTTCTGCTCATGACTACAAGAAGAAAACATGCCACAAGTGCAAGAAAACTGGCCACTTCATCTCTGAGTGTCCGTAGTGGGACAATGAGAACAAAAAAAGAAGAAGAGCAAGGAATATGACTCTGACGACAAGAAGAAGAAGAAGAAATACTCAAAGTCTTCTTCCAAGTCTTCCTCAAAGTCTTCATCACACAAGAAGAGCTCATATGGCAAGGCACGTGCATTTGTTGGCAAGGAAATGGATTCAGAGGAGGAGTCCACTTCTGAGGAAGCGGAGGTGGAGTCTGAGGAGGAGTCTGATTCTGGCGTTGCAAGTCTGGCTACAGCATACGTTGCCAAGTCCATCTTCAACACTGAAGACAATGACTTCATCACCGACACCAATGCAAATGACAAGGACTACTCCGCTCCTACCTACTGCCTCATGGCATGCGGTGCCAAGGTAAACACACGCACTACTCACTATCAAACATCTAGTGAAGATGACTCTGATTGTGGTTCAAGACCTAGCTACAAAACACTTGCTAAAATTGCAACTGAACAACAGAAAGCTATGGAACATATTCAAAAACTGTTAGACAAAAGCGATGATCTGTTAGGCGCTGAAATGACTCGATCTGAGTCCTTAATTGAAGACATAAAAAATCTTCACGTTAAGTATGAGGAACTTGAAAGTTGTCATGAAACACTCTCAACAACTCATGAAAAGCTTTCCTATGATTATCTTCAAAGGAAGCAAGATCTTGAGAAATTGAGAGCGGCTCATGAAGATCTTCAAAAGGAAAACGAGTCACTTCGCACCGAACAGATCAGTTCCGCTCAGGAAGGATTTGAACCACCATGTCTTAAATGCATTGAGCGCGATAATGCTACTTTTGTTGCTGAATGTTCTACTACTGCTACTGTTGCAATATCTTCAACTGTTGATGTGGTAACTAACCCCTCTGCTGAGGATACCACTGCTATTGCTGATGAGAATGCTAGGTTGAAGACATTGCTTGAAACAGGGAAGTACAAAAGTCTTAAAGGGCATCAGACACTATGTGATGTCCTCAAAAGGCTGATTCTGAACCGAAACCCGAGGAAAGAGGGTGTTGGGTTCGTAAGGAAAATGAATGCTGATGGTTCTTACTGGAAACCTGAGCAGTACCCCAAAACCACCTGGGTTGCTGCAAAGGAACCTTCAGCAGATCCATCCAATCTATCTGGCTTCACTTATGCTAACCCCATTGTCATTGATGAATCCTTTGATGCAAACTATAAACTGTTTAAGAATCAGAATGGTGAAGTGTTTGCCAGGTATATTGGTACTAACTGCAGGAATGGGCCGCCTATGAAGAAGATCTGGGTGCCGAAAAAGTGTTTGGAAAATCTTCCTGTGAATGTCATCATGACACCACAGGTGAAGAAGACAAACCCCAGACCACAGGCTTCATACGGTCCAAAGGCTTCATACAGACAGAGGACTCACCCGAGTCGCACTAACACAAATGTTTTGCAGGGAAATCATACTCAGGCCTATGAATATGAGCGCGATTCATCGAACCGCCATGTTCATAAGACCAAGAACTATTCTGCTTATTCTTATGAGTACTATTGTCCGCCTGCAAGACTTTTTGCTAGGGCTCCAAAGCCAAAGTTCTCAGATGCTGCACTTAGACTTATCGCTTCTAAGCCACCCTTGAAGATGTGGGTGGCTAAGAAAGCTTAACTCTCTTTTGCAGGGAAAGGTCTCCCGCAGAAAACCAAAATCGTCTGACGCTATTGCTGGGGACCTTAAACATCTTGTAGGGCGCAAGATCAAATGCCCGAATGGTCTTACTATGTACTTCGTTCCTGAATCGCTTGCTACTCTCCCTATCAGTCCTAATATGGATCTAAGCTTTCATAACCCACTGGTTCGTCAAATGTTTTTGCTTCACAATTCTCTTCGTGAAGCCTATCCCCCTAACTGCACTGTAGGGTAAGACACCAGCGTCTTCAGAATGGATTATTGATAGTGGGTGTACCAACCACATGACTGGCAAAAGAAGCCTTCTTATGGACTCAACCTTACGTCCATCCGACAAGAGTCACATCACATTTGCTGACACTGGTAAAAGTAAGGTATTGGGTCTAGGTAGAGTTGCAATCTCAAAGGATCAACACATGGATAAAGTCATGCTTGTTGAATCCCTTGGCTTCAACTTAATGTCTGTCTCAATGCTTTGCGATTTGAACATGATCGTAATATTTGGAAAATATCGTTGCCTTGTTCTAATGGAATCTGTCAAGTCTCTAGTGTTTGAAGGGTATCGGAAAGATGATTTGTACGTGGTAGATTTCTCAGCAGGACCACAACTTGCCGTATGTCTTCTAGCAAAAGCTTCAGAATGCTGGCTCTGGCATCGCAGGCTTGGGCATGCTGGCATGAGGAACCTCCACACCCTTGCAAAGAAGAAGCATGTCATAGGCATCGAGGGCGTCAAGTTCAAGAAAGATCACTTATGCGGTGCCTGTGAAGCAGGAAAGATGACGAGGGCCAAACATCCCTCGAAGACAATCATGACTACTACTCGACCCTTCGAACTGCTCCACATGGATCTTTTCGGTCCCACTCATTACTCAACTCTTACTACTACTGCTTGTCTCTATGGCTTTGTCATTGTTGATGATTATTCTAGATATACTTGGGTGCACATAATCCTCTACAAGACTGAAGTGCAGGATGTCTTCAGACGCTTCGCCAATCGAGCAATGAACAACTATGGCACCAAGATAAAGCACATCAGAAGTGACAATGGCACTGAATTCAAGAACACCGGCCTTGATACATATCTTGATACCTTGGGCATCACACATGAATTCTCAGCCCCGTACACGACACAGCAGAATGGCGTCGTCGAACGCAAGAACAGAACACTCATTGAGATGGCCCAAACGATGCTTGATGAATACAAGACTCCAAGAAAATTCTGGCCTGAAGCCATTGATACTACATGCCATACAATCAATCGTATTTATCTTCACAAGCTTCTGAACAAGACATCTTATGAGCTCCTTACTGGCAAGAAGCCAAATGTCAGTTACTTCAGAGTATTTGGCGCCAGGTGCTGGATCAAGGATCCACATCACACTTCAAAATTTGCACCAAAAGCACATGAGGGTTTTATGCTTGGATATGGAAAGGATTCGCACTCCTACAGAGTCTTCAATCTCTTTCATTATAAAGTGGTTGAAACAGTGGATGTGCGATTTGATGAGACTAACGGTTCACAGAGAGAACACCTGCCAGATGTGCTAGATGAAGTTCCATCCAGCGAATCAATCAAGCTAATGGGAACTGGAGAAATCATACCTTCTGAAGCTCAACCTGAAGAGGAACTTATCATCTCTGCACCTGATCAACCTGAGGACAATGCTCAGCCTGAAGACAATCCCTCTAACAACGACAATGATCAGAAAGAGCAAAATCTTCGCCCTGTACATCCTCGTGTTGCCAGTGAAGTGCAGATTGAGAGAATAATTGATAGCATCAATGCACCCGGTCCGCTCACTCGTTCAAGGGCAACTCAGCTAGCAAATTTCTGTGGGCACTTCGCATTCGTCTCAATAACAGAACCCAAGAAAGTTGAAGAAGCCTTCATGGAACCTGAATGGATTCAAGCTATGCAAGAAGAGCTTCAACAGTTTGAGCTGAATAATGTATGGGAACTGGTTAAGCGTCCTGATCCTCGGAAGCACAACATAATAGGCACCAAATGGATATACCGCAACAAGCAAGATGAGCATGTCAAGTTGTCAGAAACAAAGCTCGTCTCATTGCTCAAGGATATACTCAAGTGGAAGGCATTGACTTCGATGAAACATTTGCTCCTGTGGCTAGACTTGAAGCCATACGCATACTGCTGGCCTATGCAAATCATCATAACATACTTCTATATCAAATGGATGTGAAGAGCGCCTTTCTCAATGGCAAGATTGAAGAAGAAGTGTATGTTGCACAACCGCCTGGCTTTGAAGATCCAAAACATCCTGACATGGTATACAAGCTCAACAAGGCACTGTATGGCCTCAAACAAGCCCCTCGGGCCTGGTATGACACACTCAAATACTTCCTGAAGAGCAAAGGCTTCATACCTGGTTCCCTCGACCCCACTCTCTTCACGAAGACATATGATGGTGAACTGTTTGTGTGCCAAATATATGTGGATGACATTATCTTCGGCTGCACCAATCAGAAGCACAGTGAAGAGTTTGGATATATGATGCAAGAGCAATATCAGATGTCCAAGATGGGAGAGCTGAACTTCTTCCTCGGTCTTCAAATACGACAGCAACGCAACGGCATCTTCATATCTCAAGAGAAGTATCTCAAAGATTGCCTGAAGAAGTTCGGTATGCAAGACTGCAAAGGCTTCACGACGCCAATGCTAGCCAAGCATCATCTGGGTCCTGACGACAATGGTAAAGAGTTCGATCAAAAGGTATACCGCTCCATGATTGGTTCTTTGCTTTATCTATGTGCATCTAGGCCAGATATTATGCTTAGTGTTTGCATGTGTGCTCGATTTCAAGCGGCACCAAAGGAGTCGCATCACTTAGCTGTGAAGCGAATTCTTCGATATTTGGCTCACACCCCAACTTTAGGATTATGGTATCCAAAGGGCTCAGAGTTTGATCTGGTTGGATTCTCGGATGCTGATTATGCTGGTGACAAAGTGGATCGCAAGTCTACATCAGGCACATGTCATTTTCTGGGATGATCACTTGTATGTTGGTCTTCAAAGAAGCAGAACTGTGTATCTCTCTCCACTGCTGAATCTGAATACATTGCTGTTGGATCTTGCTGCGCTCAGCTTCTGTGGATGAAGCAAACACTCAAGGACTATGGCATTCATCTGAAGCAAGTGCCACTCTACTGCGACAACGAAAGCGCCATCAAGATTGCCAACAACCCAGTTCAGCACTCGAAGACAAAGCACATTGAAATTCGTCATCACTTTCTCAGAGATCATGTTGTGAAGGAAGATATTGATATCATACATGTCAACACTGAAGAGCAATTGGAAGATATCTCACCAAGCCCTTGGATGAGAAGAGATTTTGCAAGTTACGGTGTGAGCTAAATATCTTGGAATCCTCAAATGTCCTGTGATCAGGCACACATCCTAACACTTATGCATATTGATGACTTAGATGTGCAACACACGAAGTAAAGTATATCTTCAATCAATGAAGACATACATTCTAAGTGTGAATACATTAATGTGGAATTTGACTTCGGAGCGCCATGATAATTGTGCGCCGTGTCTGGGTCTAATACTTCCTATACGGTGGGTAACGCCACCACCAAATTTTCTGTTTGAAGTGTTTCACTCATGGCGTTACATTTGCTATGTCTTCACATTTGGTTTGGCTTCAATCTCAACATGTCTTCATGATTATCTTCACTATGTTGATTATATATATATATACTAGTGTTCTGTCCTCTACAGCATTCACTTATAGCTATATCTTCTTGTTGAATCTTTTGAACTAAGTGAATGTGATCGGATCCTAACCTCTCTATGCTTTCTATCTCAAACTCTATCTCTCCAAATCATATGCATTCTATTGAAACTGTCGAATGTCTTCTCTGCGTCCTTGTCAGCAGAAGATACAGAGACAAACATTAAGTCCGTTTTCAATGCTCATTCCTTCACCTGAAACCCGGAGAAGTGGGAACGACCACCCGACAATCCAGGCGTGCGTGGGACGTGGAACAACCCCCGATATGCTGCATGATGGCCACGTGTTCCTCAAATATGAATCGCCAGGGGCACCTGTGTAATAACACTGAGCCGCCCCTGTCCCTATAAATACACGCCTCACCACATGTTGGGGAACGTAGTAATTTCAAAAAATTTCCTACGCACACGCAAGATCATGGTGATGCATAGCAACGAGGGGAGAGTATGATCTACGTACCCTTGTAGATCGCAACGGAAGCGTTGACACAACGTAGAGGAAGTAGTCGTACGTCTTCTTCCCGATCCGACCGATCCAAGCACCGTTACTCCAGCACCTCCGAGTTCTTAGCACACGTATAGCTCGATGACGATCCCCGGGCTCCGATCCAGCAAAGCTTCAGGGAGGAGTTCCGTCAGCACGACGGCGTGGTGACGATCTTGATGTATTACCGACGCAGGGCTTCGCCTAAGCACTACAACGATATGATCGAGGTGGAATATGGTGGCAGGGGGCACCGCACACGGCTAAGGAACGATCTCAATGATCAACTTGTGTGTCTAGAGGTGCCCCCTGCCTCCGTATATAAAGGAGGCAAGGGGGAGGGGTGCGGCCAGCCCTATGGAGGCGCAGGAGGAGTCCTACTATTCCAAATAGGACTCCCAAGGGGGAAAGAGAGAGAGAGAGGTGGCCGGCCACCTCTCCTAGTCCTAATAGGACTAGGGGAGGGGGGGAGGGACGCAGCCCACTATGGGCAGCCCCTTTCACCTTTCCACTAAAGCCCAATAAGGCCCATATGACTCCCGGGGGGGTCCGGTAACCTCCCGGTAATCCGGTAAAATCCTGATTTCACCCGGAACACTTCCGATGTGCAAACATAGGCTTCCAATATATCAATATTTATGTCTCAACCATTTCGAGACTCCTCGTCATGTCCGTGATCACATCCGGGACTCCGAACAACCTTCGGTACATCAAAATGCATAAACTCATAACAACTGTCATCGTAACGTTAAGCGTGCGGACACTACGGTTCGAGAACAATGTAGACATGACTGAGACACATCTCTGGTCAATAACCAATAGCGGGACCTGGATGCCCATATTGGTTCCTACATATTCTACGAAGATCTTTTATCGGTCAAACCGCATAACAACATACGTTGTTCCCTTTGTCATCGGTATGTTACTTGCCCGAGATTCGATCGTCGGTATCCAATACCTAGTTCAATCTCGTTACCGGCAAGTCTCTTTACTCGTTCCGTAATACATCATCCCGCAACTAACTCATTAGTTGCAATGCTTGCAAGGCTTATGTGATGTGCATTACCGAGAGGGCCCAGAGATACCTCTCCGACAATCGGAGTGACAAATCCTAATCTCGAAATACGCCAACCCAACATCTACCTTTGGAGACACCTTTAGTACTCCTTTATGATCACCCAGTTACATTGTGACGTTTGGTAGCACCCAAAGTGTTCCTCCGGCAAACGGGAGTTGCATAATCTCATAGTCATAGGAACATGTATAAGTCATGAAGAAAGCAATAGCGACATACTAAACGATCGGGTGCTAAGCTAATGGAATGGTTCATGTCAATCAGATCATTCAACTAATGATGTGACCTCGTTAATCAAATAACAACTCTTTGTTCATGGTTAGGAAACATAACCATCTTTGATTAATGAGCTAGTCTAGTAGAGGCATACTAGTGACACTCTGTTTGTCTATGTATTCACACATGTATTATGTTTCCGGTTAATACAATTCTAGCATGAATAATAAACATTTATCATGATATATGGAAATAAATAATAACTTTATTATTGCCTCTAGGGCATATTTCCTTCAGTCTCCCACTTGCACTAGAGTCAATAATCTAGATTAAACTGTAATGATTCTAACACCCATGGAGTCTTGGTGCTGATCATGTTTTGCTCGTGGAAGAGGCTTAATCAACGGGTCTGCAACATTCAGATCCGTATGTATCTTGCAAATCTCTATGTCTCCCACCTGGACTAGATCCCGGATGGAATTGAAGCGTCTCTTGATGTGCTTGGTCCTTTTGTGAAATCTGGATTCCTTTGCCAAGGCAATTGCACCAGTATTGTCACAAAATATTTTCATTGGACCCGATGCACTAGGTATGACACCTAGATCGGATATGAACTCCTTCATCCAGACTCCTTCGTTCGCTGCTTCCGAAGCAGCTATGTACTCCGCTTCACATGTAGATCCCACTACGACGCTTTGTTTAGAACTGCACCAACTGACAGCTCCACCGTTCAATGTAAACACGTATTCGGTTTGCGATTTAGAATCGTTCGAATCAGTGTCAAAGCTTGCATCAACGCAACCTTTTACGGTGAGCTCTTTGTCACCTCCATATACGAGAAACATATCCTTAGTCCTTTTCAGGTATTTCAGGATGTTCTTGACCGTTGTCCAGTGATCCACTCCTGGATTACTTTGGTACCTCCCTGCTAAACTTATATTAAGGCACACATCAGGTCTGGTACACAGCATTGCATACATGATAGAGCCTATGGCTGAAGCATAGGGAACATCTTTCATTTTCTCTCTATCTTCTGAAGTGGTCGGGCATTGAGTCTGACTCAACTTCACACCTTGTAACACAGGCAAGAACCCTTTCTTTGCTTGATCCATTTTGAACTTCTTCAAAATCTTGTCAAGGTATGTGCTTTGTGAAAGTCCAATTAAGCGTCTTGATCTATCTCTATAGATCTTTATGCCTAATATGTAAGTAGCTTCACCGAGGTCTTTCATTGAAAAACTCTTATTCAAGTATCCCTTTATGCTATCCAGAAATTCTATATCATTTCCAATCAATAATATGTCATCCACATATAATATCAGAAATGCTACAGAGCTCCCACTCACTTTCTTGTAAATACAGGCTTCTCCGAAAGTCTGTATAAACCCAAATGCTTTGATCACACTATCAAAGCGTTTATTCCAACTCCGAGAGGCTTGCACCAGTCCATAAATGGATCGCTGGAGCTTGCACACTTTGTTAGCTCCCTTTGGATCAACAAAACCTTCTGGTTGCTTCATATACAACTCTTCTTCCAGAAATCCATTCAGGAATTCAGTTTTGACATCCATCTGCCAAATTTCATAATTATAAAATGCGGCAATTGCTAACATGATTCGGACAGACTTAAGCATCGCTACGGGTGAGAAGGTCTCATCGTAGTCAACCCCTTGAACTTGTCGAAAACCTTTTGCGACAAGTCGAGCTTTATAGATAGTAACATTACCGTCAGCGTCAGTCTTTTTCTTGAAGATCCATTTATTCTCAATTGCTTGCCGATCATCGGGCAATTCAACCAAAGTCCATACTTTGTTCTCATACATGGATCCCATCTCAGATTTCATGGCTTCAAGCCACTTTGCGGAATCTGGGCTCACCATCGCTTCTTCATAGTTCGTAGGTTCATCATGATCTAGTAGCATGACTTACAGAACTGGATTACCGTACCACTCTGGTGCGGATCTTACTCTGGTTGATCTACGAGGTTCAGTAGTATCTTGTTCTGAAGTTTCATGATCATTATCATTAACTTCCTCACTTATTGGTGTAGGTGTCGCAGAAACAGTTTTCTGTGATGTACTACTTTCCAACAAGGGAGTAGGTACAGTTACCTCATCAAGTTCTACTTTCCTCCCACTCACTTTTTTTTGAGAGAAACTCCTTCTCCAGAAAATTTCCGAATTTAGCAACAAAAGTCTTGCCTTCGGATCTGTGATAGAAGGTGTATCCAATAGTTTCCTTTGGATATCCTATGAAGACACATTTCTCCGATTTGGGTTCGAGCTTATTAGGTTGAAGCTTTTTCACATAAGCATCGCAGCCCCAAACTTTCAGAAACGACAACTTTGGTTTCTTGCCAAACTACAGTTTATAAGGCGTCGTCTCAACGGATTTTGATGGTGCCCTATTTAACGTGAATGCGGCCGTCTCTAGAGCGTATCCCCAAAACGATAGCGGCAAATTAGTAAGAGACATCATAGATCGTACCATATCTAGTAAAGTACGATTGCGACGTTCGGACACACCATTACGCTGTGGTGTTCCGGGTGGCGTGAGTTGCGAAACTATTCCACAATTTTTCAAATGTACACCAAACTCGTAACTCAAATATTCTCCTCCACGATCAGATCGTAGAAACTTTATTTTCTTGTTACGATGATTTTCCACTTCACTCTGAAATTCTTTGAACTTTTCAAATGTTTCAGACTTATGTTTCATTAAGTAGATATAACCATATCTGCTAAATCATCTGTGAAGGTGAGAAAATAACGATATCCGCCACGAGCCTCAATATTCATCGGACCACATACATCTGTATGTATGATTTCCAACAAATCTGTTGCTCTCTCCATAGTACCGGAGAACGGTGTTTTAGTCATCTTGCCCATGAGGCACGGTTCGTAAGTACCAAGTGATTCATAATCAAGTGGTTCCAAAAGTCCATCAGTATGGAGTTTCTTCATGCGCTTTACACCGATATGACCTAAACGGCAGTGCCACAAATAAGTTGCACCATCATTATCAACTCTGCATCTTTTGGCTTCAACATTATGAATATGTGTATCACTACTCTCGAGATTCAATAAGAATAGACCACTCTTCAAGGGTGCGTGACCATAAAAGATATTACTCATATAAAAAGAACAACCATTATTCTCTGATTTAAATGAATAACCGTCTCGCATCAAACAAGATCCAGATATAATGTTCATGCTTAACGCTGGCACCAAATAACAATTATTTAGGTCTAATACTAATCCCGAAGGTAGATGTAGAGGTAGCGTGCCGACCGCGATCACATCGACTTTGGAACCGTTTCCCACGCGCATCGTCACCTCGTCCTTAGCCAATCTTCGCTTAATCCGTAGCCCCTGTTTCAAGTTGCAAATATTAGCAACAGAACCAGTATCAAATACCCAGGTGCTACTGCGAGCATTAGTAAGGTACACATCAATAACATGTATATCATATATACCTTTGTTCACCTTGCCATCCTTCTTATCCGCCAAATACTTTGGGCAGTTCCGCTTCCAGTGACCAGTCTGCTTGCAGTAGAAGCACTCAGTTTCAGGCTTAGGTCCAGACTTGGGTTTCTTCTCTTGAGCAGCAACTTGCTTGCCGTTCTTCTTGAAGTTCCCCTTCTTCTTCCCTTTGCCCTTTTTCTTGAAACTAGTGGTTTTGTTAACCATCAACACTTGATGCTCCTTTTTGATTTCTACCTCCGCAGCTTTCAGCATTGCGAAGAGCTCGGGAATAGTCTTGTTCATCCCTTGCATATTATAGTTCATCATGAAGCTCTTGTAGCTTGGTGCCAGTGATTGGAGAATTCTGTCAATGACGCAATCATCTGGAAGATTAACTCCCAATTGAATCAAGTGATTATTATACCCAGACATTTTGAGTATATGCTCACTGACAGAACTGTTCTCTTCCATCTTGCAGCTATAGAACTTATTGGAGACTTCATATCTCTCAATCCGGGCATTTGCTTGAAATATTAACTTCAACTCCTGAAACATCTCATATGCTCCATGACGTTCAAAACGTCGTTGAAGTCCCGATTCTAAGCCGTAAAGCATGGCACACTGAACTATCGAGTAGTCATCAGCTTTGCTCTGCCAGACGTTCATAACATCTGGTGTTGCTCCAGCAGCAGGCCTGGCACCCAGCGGTGCTTCCAGGACGTAATTCTTCTGTGCAGCAATGAGGATAATCCTCAAGTTACGGACCCAGTCCGTGTAATTGCTACCATCATCTTTCAACTTTGCTTTCTCAAGGAACGCATTAAAATTCAACGGAACAACAACACGAGCCATCTATCTACAATCAACATAAACAAGCAAGATACTATCAGGTACTAAGTTCATGATAAACTTAAGTTCAATTAATCATATTACTTAAGAACTCCCACTTAGATAGACATCCCTCTAATCCTCTAAGTGATCAAGTGATCCAAATCAACTAAACCATGTCCGATCATCACGTGAGATGGAGTAGTTTCATCGGTGAACATCATTATGTTGATCATATCTACTATATGATTCACGCTCGACCTTTCGGTCTCCGTGTTCCAAGGCCATATATGTATATGCTTGGCTCGTCAAGTATAACCTGAGTATTCCGCATGTGCAACTGTTTTGCACCCGTTGTATTTGAACGTAGAGCCTATCACACCCGATCATCACGTGGTGTCTCAGCACGAAGAACTTTCGCAACGGTGCATACTCAGGGAGAACACTTCTTGATAATTTAGTGAGAGATCATCTTATAATGCTACCGTCAATCAAAGCAAGATAAGATGCGTAAAAGATAAACATCACATGCAATCAATATAAGTGATATGATATGGCCATCATCATCTTGTGCTTGTGATCTCCATCTCCGAAGCACCGTCATGATCACCATCGTCACCGGCGCGACACCTTGATCTCCATCGTAGCATCGTTGTCGTCTCGCCAATCTTATGCTTCCACGACTATCGCTACCGTTTAGTGATAAAGTAAAGCATTACATCGCGATTGCATTGCATACAATAAAGCGACAACCATATGGCTCCTGCCAGTTGCCGATAACTTGGTTACAAAACATGATCATCTCATACAATAAAATTTAGCATCATGTCTTGACCAAATCACATCACAACATGCCCTGCAAAAACAAGTTAGACGTCCTCTACTTTGTTGTTGCAAGTTTTACGTGGCTGCTACGGGCTTAAGCAAGAACCAATCTCACCTACGCATCAAAACCACAACGATAGTTTGTCAAATAGACTCCGTTTTAACCTTCGCAAGGACCGGGCGTAGCCACACTCGGTTCAACTAAAGTTGGAGAGACAGTCGCCCGCAAGCCACCTGTGTGCAAAGCACGTCGGGGGAACCGGTCTCGCGTAAGCGTACGCGTAAGGTTGGTCCGGGTCGTCTCATCCAACAATACCGCCGAACCAAAGTATGACATGCTGGTAGGCAGTATGACTTGTATCGTCCACAACTCACTTGTGTTCTACTTGTGCATATAACATCAAACCATAAAACCTAGGCTTGGATGCCACTGTTGGGGAACGTAGTAATTTCAAAAAATTTCCTACGCACACGCAAGATCATGGTGATGCATAGCAACGAGGGGAGAGTATGATCTACGTACCCTTGTAGATCGCAACGGAAGCGTTGACACAACGTAGAGGAAGTAGTCGTACGTCTTCTTCCCGATCCGACCGATCCAAGCACCGTTACTCCGGCACCTCCGAGTTCTTAGCACACGTACAGCTCAATGACGATCCCCGGGCTCCGATCCAGCAAAGCTTCGGGGAGGAGTTCCGTCAGCACGACGGCGTGGTGACGATCTTGATGTATTACCGACGCAGGGCTTCGCCTAAGCACTACAACGATATGATCGAGGTGGAATATGGTGGCAGGGGGCACCGCACACGGCTAAGGAACGATCTCAATGATCAACTTGTGTGTCTAGAGGTGCCACCTGCCTCCGTATATAAAGGAGCCAAGGGGGAGGGGTGCGGCCAGCCCTATGGAGGCGCAGGAGGAGTCCTACTCCTACCGGGAGTAGGACTCCCCCCCCCCCAATCCTATTCCAAATAGGACTCCCAAGGGGGAAAGAGAGAGAGAGGTGGCCGGCCACCTCTCCTAGTCCTAATAGGACTAGGGGAGGGGGGAGGTGCGCAGCCCACTATGGGCAGCCCCTTTCACCTTTCCACTAAAGCCCAATAAGGCCCATATGACTCCTGGGGGGTTTCGGTAACCTCCCGGTAATCCGGTAAAATCCTGATTTCACCCGGAACACTTCCGATGTCCAAACATAGGCTTCCAATATATCAATCTTTATGTCTCGACCATTTCGAGACTCCTCGTCATGTCCGTGATCACATCCGGGACTCCGAACAACCTTCGGTACATCAAAATGCATAAACTCATAATAACTGTCATCGTAACGTTAAGCGTGCGGACCCTACGGTTCGAGAACAATGTAGACATGACTGAGACACATCTATGGTCAATAACCAATAGCGGGACCTGGATGCCCATATTGGTTCCTACATATTCTACGAAGATCTTTTATCGGTCAGACCGCATAACAACATACGTTGTTCCCTTTGTCATCGGTATGTTACTTGCCCGAGATTCGATCGTCGGTATCCAATACCTAGTTCAATCTCGTTACCGGCAAGTCTCTTTACTCGTTTCGTAATACATCATCCCGCAACTAACTCATTAGTTGCAATGCTTGCAAGGCTTATGTGATGTGCATTACCGAGAGGGCCCAGAGATACCTCTCCGACAATCGGAGTGACAAATCCTAATCTCGAAATACGCCAACCCAACATCTACCTTTGGAGACACCTGTAGTACTCCTTTATAATCACCCAGTTATGTTGTGACGTTTGGTAGCACCCAAAGTGTTCCTCCGGCAAACGGGAGTTGCATAATCTCATAGTCATAGGAACATGTATAAGTCATGAAGAAAGCAATAGCAACATACTAAACGATCGGGTGCTAAGCTAATGGAATGGGTCATGTCAATCAGATCATTCAACTAATGATGTGACCTCATTAATCAAATAACAACTCTTTGTTCATGGTTAGGAAACATAACCATCTTTGATTAACGAGCTAGTCTAGTAGAGGCATACTAGTGACACTCTGTTTGTCTATGTATTCACACATGTATTATGTTTCCGGTTAATACAATTCTAGCATGAATAATAAACATTTATCATGATATAAGGAAATAAATAATAACTTTATTATTGCCTCTAGGGCATATTTCCTTCATCACAGTCATTATCTCTTCTTCCACTCTCGCACGAACCCTAGCGCCACCGCTAGCCCTCGACGACGTCGGCGACAAAGCGCTTCACTGCCGCAACCTCTCCGACGCCGTCTTCATGCCGACCGCGGACATCGTCCTCTCCGCCGTCGCTGTAGGTGTCCTCCGTCGCCAAGTTAGGGCACGGAAGATCGAACTGCTCGGCCTCCTCTTCCACTCCGTCTAGCAGTTCTTCATGTGGTAAATAAAACTTCCTTTTTACGGCCCCTTTGATCCTTTAGCTTTATCACTTTCTACCACAAGCAGTTTCTATTCACACAAGTTGGATCTCTTTCATACTGCATCTCATAACATGCCTAGTATATTCACTTATGCTTCACAAAGTAGTTAGATTCCTCACTTTTACTGATCCATGGATTCGTACAAATCTGGAACCAACTCCTTATCTATGAGTGAATGTCTTCGCACGATGAGGTCAATGTCTTCTAAACTGATTTATCTTCAAAATCTTCTGAGAATGCATATGACCTCTTCCCCTTCCCTCGCACCTTAATGCTGTCACAGGTACATGTCCGTGGGAGAATCCCTTGTTTCTCATAGTCCGCATTCATTTGCAGAATTCTTACAGTATCACGTAAATTCTCCCGAAGCCAGTTCCTGTCTGTCCAGCAAGCGAAAGCCTTTGAAGCCTTTGAACGTATTGAAGCCTGTCAGTTTAAAGTTCATGGCTTCAGAGAAATCAGCAAGGAAGGGTGGCAGAAAGCATCGAGGAGAAACATCAAGAGATCTTCCCGATGACCTCTTAGAGCTGTACAAGACAGATCCTGAAGAGGATTACAATCAGCGCAAGACACGAATCCAATGGATTCGACGCTATTGGGAAGAATAGTGGTTCAAGTACAGATTTGTGACAAAGGAATATGCTGAAAAGAATGCCATCAAGCGACCTTGGGGAGACATCCTCTACAAAAATCTTCAACCCAGGACAGAGATGAAGCCATTGAACAAGGCTTCTATCCCTGCATGGTCCGTGGGCCACAACCTGCAGATGCACACTCATCGTCACTACTATGGTGTCGTGACGACATTCTGTTCAAGCGCAACTTCCAGTTTGCCCAGAACTCAGCAAAGCAGAACAAGAAGTCATTGGGACTAGACTTCAACCCTGGTCCTTCTACTCCTAGGGCTGACGGCACACGAGATGCAGAACCCAATGTCGTCGGTCCTTTCTACAACCTTGAAGGTCTCGTCACCCATATCTTGGTTCAAGGGACAGCCGTGAATGAGCCTGCAGATGACGCTGAATCAGATGAAGCGCCTGCAGCGCCGAAGCCAAAGAAGCAGCCTAAAGCTTCAAAGCCTGCCTCTGCTCCAAAAATCTCATGGGCGAAGCCACTGGCAACTGCACCTCCTGAAGACAGTGTGCAGTCTGAAGATTTTTCACGCATCTCCAAGCCCTAGAAGGTCAAGATGCCTCTGCCACACACCGGCCAAGAACTGACAGCTGCGGCTATTCTGCGTAATGATGCCATTGATCTGTCCAGTGATGAAGATCTTGCAGATGACGCTCTTGAGCAACTGATCAAGAGCAAAGAAGAAGCAGAAATCTTCAATAATCTGCCTCTCTTTGACGTGGCAATCATCCACAACTTCATTGATGAATGGTATGACATGCCCAACATCAGCTTCGAAGATCTGCAACTTCCCATTGGCCTTAGTGTCGCCTTCCATGGCGCCATTGCTTCAGAGTTAGCTATCGCTCAGCGCATTGTTGAACTGAAGCAGAAGATTGACTTTGAGAAATCTCAGTTCAAGAAGCATATGGCCAAGCTCAGCGTGCAAGAGGTGAAGAACTTCAAGATTATGCTGCACGAGCTCAAGGAAGCCTTTCTCAAGAAAATGTGCAGAAGCTCAGGGTTCTCGTGAGCGCATGAAGGTTCTGGCTGACAGGTGTGTGCAAGCCTACAATGAGGTTGAGAAGCGCAAGGCCCTTGGGCGTCCTGGCATCGACCCCAGGATGGCTGCAAAGAAGAAGAAGAAGCCCGCTATGGCTGAACCCGACGCACCAAGGCAAGAAGCAGTTCCCATTGTCTTCCCAACTAGCATGACTGGCTCGAAGCCAAAAGCCAGGTCTACTGCTTCAGAACTGAAGAAGACGAGGACTGCTGAGGCTGAAGCAAGGAAGAGGAAACTTCCTGAAGCCTCTGCTACTGCCCCCTCCAAGAAGAAGCGAAAGACCAAGAAGGAACGGGCTGCTCCCACAGAGCCCTTGATTGTTGAACCCATCTCCATGGTTCACCCTGACGCTGAACCTCAAGAGCGCCAACTTACTGTCCATGAGCCTGCTTTCACAGGGGCTCATGAAGCTGAAGACATTCCAGCAGCTGATCCCATCGCTGCTGAATACATTGGTCATCATGACCATGTTGAAGATGATGCAGTTCTTCCTCAGCTCGAGCACCAACAGTATCATCGCATGTGCTAACGCACAGCGAACTCATCAGCATTGGTCGTCCTCTGACGCCAATTGCTCAGGATGCATCATGGGCTGATCGCCCACAAGCACAAGAGGAAGAAGACTTCGAGGCCCAGCCAACTCCAACTCCACAGGCATCGCCAGCGTTACGCAGGCTTCGCAAAGGACCAAGGCCTCCAGTCTCTAAGTCTGAAGCTAAAGCTGCTGAAGACATTCCGGCTGCATCAGCCGATGAAGAAGAAACACCAAGCGCTGTTACACCTCCGTCTCACCAAGAAGCTGTTCTCGAGGAGAACATGACTGTGACCGACCCTCCAGCTCGTCAAGTGGAGGTTGAGAATCTCGAGGCTGCCACCACTAACACCAATGAAGCCAATGACACTGTCATGGCTGAAGCTAATGTGGAGCCTTCACCAACCCAAGCACCAGAAGTCAGCGAAGCCACTGATCCCACTGCTTCTGTTCCTGCACCTGCTGCTGGTCCTCAGTTTGACTATCATGTTGAGCACAGGCCTCAGGTCCAGAAGCCAATCCCAAGATTTCCCAGGTTTCCAGGTCCTGCATCAGCACCTGGATCCTTCAATATCAATGGATTCAAAGTAGACAACACTTTCTTCAATAGCTCCAGGAACCCCTACTCAAGGGAAAGAATATCATCTGATCGGTTCTGGAGCTATCCGGAGCGAAGCTATTACTCCTGTATTCTATACAATCAAGGTCGCATCTTCCCACATAAGCGTCTTGACATTGAAGCAATAGCTGGTCTGCCCTGTCTGGAAGAAGCTCTGGATTGCTTCAAAGAGGCTGGATTGCTGCCGTTCATCACCGACCAAGAGCATTGGAATGAAGAGTTGCTGCTCCAATTCTATGCCACACTTCACATCCGTGGGTACAACAGAGATCCGAAGACTTGGGTCCTGGAGTGGATGACAGGAAATGTTCATCACGAAGCCAAAGCCTTTGACATCATTGAGCTCACTGGTCTGCCCACTCCTGGTGATCTCTATGAACATGGCTGTCAGCTTCACAGTGAAGCTGTGGAGAGCATCTTTCAGAAGCCTGAACCTAACATGAGTCAGATGCTCAGTATGATGAAGCCATTGCCCCAAGATGCTGCATATCCCACGGTGTTCTTTGTTGAAGACCTTGAGTATCTTCCAAGGACTATCTATCACATCATAAGGCAAACTCTCTGGCCCATCAAAGGACATTCTCCACATGCCAAGCTAGAAGGTGCAATGAAGACTTTGGTCTTCTATATTCTTCATGGCAAAATGCTTCAATGCACATGACTTCTTCATCCGCCAACTTGCTGCATCAGGCTCTGATCTTTTTGGCTTGAAGTTCTACGCTCCATGGATAATGCGGTTGATCAAACTCCACTCCGCCATCTCATATCAGCCATCTGCTCGCAATCATCGGATCTTTCTGCCTGATGTGGATATGTCTATTGAAGCAATTTATCCTGAGCCTGCCAAGGAACCTCTAAGTATTCAGAATGCGGAGCATCAAAGTTTTTCTTAGAACATTGAAGGAGTTGAAGCAGTCACTCGTGTGTATCCTTTGGCTGGAACTACACGTGCACCGCATCCTGCTCTCACTGAAGCCACTGATAGCACAATTGCCCAACGACCCAAGAAGCGCACTCGTGTTCTCAATGACCGAGAGCTTCTTGTGGCTCTTCATCAGAAACAGGATAGGCATCATGACTAGCTGAAGTGTCAAATACAAAGCCTCTTGGTGGATGTTAATCGCATTCGCAATCTTGCCACCTAGAATGCCTTTGTTGCACACGAAATCTCTCGACGCACCCGGAAAGGGCTGACGCTAATGTGCTCTGAAGATGATCTTCAAGAGGATGGCTTCTCTGAATGCTTCAAGTTTGACTCCACACCTCCTCGAATGGCAGTGCTGCGACGAACTCCATCTCTTGAAGACTCTGAGTTCTCTTCCTCTGCTGCAACTGTGAATGCCAGAGTGATCGAGGATGAAGACGATGCTACTTCACCGCCACCTCCTTCAGCACGCTTCGACACTGCTCCAAGTTATTCTGCACCGCTGAACACCACTGACGACCCTGCTGCTTCACCTACTCTTCATGGGAACGAGTAGATGCTCTATGTCTTCGAACCTTTTTGGTCCTTACTGACAAAAAGGGGAGAAGCATATGAGTTTGGTAGTCTTCAAGCGGGTCCATATGGGTGGGTGCTTTATATTTTGCTTCATGTTTACAACTCTCGTTTTGATACATTTGGTTCTTTGAGTTGTAACACTTAAACTCGATGGTCGTCTGCTACTTATTTGCAACCTTGTGATGCGATGATAAATTCTGCATGTGCGACGATAAATTCCGCACTTAGATCATTTTGCAGACGTCCATTTTCCATTATGCATGTCATTATCTTCACATACCTTCACATGCATAGTGGATTGTCATCATAAGTTGAAGAGGATCTCCACAAGCACAACCTGCCATGTGCATTTGCATTCCAAAAGCAAATTAGTTATATGCACATCTTTAGGGGGAGCCCTTGCAACTTATGAAGACAATTCCATATCCTTTACAATTTCACATATTATATTCCCTGTTGAAAACTTCAACTAGTTTGTCATCAATCACCAAAAAGGGGGAGATTGTAAGTGCATCTAGTGCCACCCCTAGTTGGTTTTGGAGTATTGATGACAAACCTAGTTGAGGGACTAATGTGTTTGTGAGAATTGCAGGATAACACAGGTAGAAGTCCCTCATTGATTCGGTTTTCCTACCAGAGATGGCCCCTAAAAATGTATGAATACATCGATGGCAAAGGTGGTATATGAAGATATTCACATTGAAGACTGACAAGAGAAGACGTGGCATGAAGCATATGGAGCTCGAAGACTTAGATCTTTCGTAGTTCTTTTTCTTCTTTATTGAGTCATAGGAACCACCATACTGTTAAGTGGGGTCCAAGAGAACCAGTCAGAATGACTGAAGTGATGCTTAACCAAAACCTATGTCTTCGAGTGAAGACTATGAGAGCGAATCTTGTCCAGAGTCGGACAAGTCAGCTTTGCTTGTAGCCCAAGTAAAGTTGCCGTGTGAGTTTGAAATCTGACCGTTGGAACACGTGTCAGTTCCTTAGTGACCCAGGGTCATTTCGGACAAATCAGGTCGGGTTGCCTAGTGGCTATAAATAGCCCACCCCCTACAACCATAAACGGTTGGCTGCTCAGAGTTAGAGTACGGCTTTTGTCGTTTGAGAGCAACCCACCTCGAAGCCTTTGAGAGAGAATTCCTTGCGAGGATAAAGCCCTAACCACCCAGAGCCAAAGAGAATTAGGCATCACTTAAGTCTTCTTGTCTGTGTGATCTGAAGACTTATTACACTAGAGGACTGTGAATCCTCCAGCCGGTTAGGCGCCGCGTTCTGAGCGTCCAAGAGACATTGTGGATCGCCGGTGAACAAAGTCTGTGAAGGTTTGGGAGTCTACCTTGAAGACTTACCAGAGTGATTGGGCGAGGTCTGTGTGACCTTAGCTCAAGGGGAATACGGTGAGGACTGGGTGTCTTGAGCTGCGTGTTCAGGACTAGGTGTCCGGGACTGTGTGTCCTCAGGTTTAAATACCTAGCCGCCCTAACCAGACATACAGTTGTCACAGCAACTGGAACTGTCCAACAAATCATTGTCTTCAACGAGTCACTGGTTTCATCCTTCCCTTCCCTTTACTTACTGTTGTTCCTTGTGAAGTCATTGTATGATTGCACTATCTTTTGTCTTCACTGAGTGACTGCGTGTTCTGTTTGGCTTCTTAATATCTTCCTACCCGATCCTTACTACCTAGCTGCTATTAGTCATTGTGCTTTCACTTCATTGAATACATGACTGTGGTTTACCTAGTGTAGTCTACCTTCCGCTGCATGGTTATAGGTTTATTTCTATCGTTTGTCTTCGAAACTTCCACGTTTTGACGACTTTCATAAAAATCCCCTATTCACCCCCCTCTAGTCGATATAATGCACTTTCAACGAGCCATCTATCTACAACAACATAGGCATGCAAAATACTATCAGGTACTAATTTCATGATAAATTAAAGTTCAATTAATCAAATTACTTATGAACTCCCACTTAGACAGACATCCCTCTAATCATCTAAGTGATCACATGATCCATATCAACTAAACCATGTCCGATCATCACGTGAGATGGAGTAGTTTTCAATGGTGAACATCACTATGTTGATCATATCTACTATATGATTCACGCTCGACCTTTCGGTCTCAGTGTTTCGAGGCCATATCTGCATATGCTAGGCTCGTCAAGTTTAACCCGAGTATTCTGCGTGTGCAAAACTGGCTTGCACCCGTTGTGTGTGAACGTAGAGCTTATGACACCCGATCATCACATGGTGTCTCGGCACGATGAACTTTCACAACGGTGCATACTCAGGGAGAACACTTATACCTTGAAATTTAGTGAGAGATCATCTTATTATGCTACCGTCGATCTAAGCAAAATAAGATGCATAAAAGATAAACATCACATGCAATCAATATAAGTGATATGATATGGCCATCATCATCTTGTGCCTGTGATCTCCATCTCCAAAGCACCGTCATGATCACCATTATCACCGGCTTGACACCTTGATCTCCATCGAAGCATCGCTATCGTCACGCTAACTATTGCCTCCACGACTATCGCTACCGCTTAGTGATAAAGTAAAGCAATTACATGGCGATTGCATTTCATACAATAAAGCGACAACCATATGGCTCCTACCAGTTGCCAATAACTGTGTTACAAAACATGATCATCTCATACAATAAAATTTAGCATCATGTCTTGACCATATCACATCACAACATGCCCTGCAAAAACAAGTTAGACGTCCTCTACTTTGTTGTTGCAAGTTTTACATAGCTGCTACGGGCTGAGCAAGAACCGTTCTTACCTATGCATCAAAAACCACAACGCAGTATAGTGATTTCTTCTTGATCTTCAGAAAGAACCCTGTTCATTGAATCCGATTCAACTAAAGCTGGAGAAATAGACACCCACTAGCCACCTGTGTGCGAAGCACGTCGGTAGAACCAGTCTTGCGTAAGCGTACACATAATGTCGGTCTGGGCCGCTTCATCCAACAATGCCGCCAAATCAAGAATCAACTAGTTACGACAAGCAATATTTATATACCCACACCCACAACTCCTTTGTGTTCTAGTCGTGCATATAACATCTACGCATAAACCTGGCTCGGATGCCACTAATGGGTAACGCGGTAATTTCAAAAAAATTCCTACGCACATGCAAGATCATGGTGATGCATAGCAACGAGAGGGGAGAGTGTCGTCCATGTACCCTCGTAGACCGTAATCAGAAGTGTTATGAGAATGCGGTTGATGTAGTCGTACGTCTTCACGATCCGACCGATCCAAGTACCGAACGTACAACACCTCCGACTTCAGCACACGTTCAGCTTGGTGACGTCCCACAAACTTTGATCCAGCAGAGCTTCGAGGGAGAGTTCCGTCAGCACGATGGCGTGATGACGGTGATGATGATGCTACTAACGCAGGGCTTCGCCTAGGCACCGCTGCGATATGACCGAGGTGGATTATGGTGGAAGGGGGCACCGCACACGGCTAAAGGATCAACTGATCAACTTGTGTGTCTATGGGGTTCCCCCCTCCTCGGTATATAAAGGAGTGGAGGAGGGGGAGAGGCCGACCCTCCTAGGCGCGCCCCAAGGGGAGTCCTACTCCCACCAGGAGTAGGACTCCAACCCTTCCAAGAGTAGGAGTAGGAGAGAGGGAAGGAGGAGAGAGGGGGAAGGATAGGGGGGCGCCGCCCCCCTTGTCCAATTCGGACTAGATGGAGAGGGAGCGCGCGGCCTGCCCTGGCCGCCCCCCTCTTCTCCACTAAGGCCCAATAGTCCCATTACACTCCCCGGGGGGTTCCGGTAACCTCCCGGTACTCTGGTATTTGTCCGAACTTTCCCGGAACCCTTCCGAAGTCCAAAGATAGTCATCCAATATGTCGATCTTTATGTCTCGACCATTTCGAGACTCCTCGTCATGTATGTGATCATATCCGGGACTCCGAACTACCTTCGGTAGATCAAAAACACACAAACTTATAATACCGATCGTCACCGAATGTTAAGCATGCGGACCCTACGGGTTCGAGAACTATGTAGACATGACCGAGACTCGTCTCCAGCCAATAACCAATAGCGGAACCTAGATGCTCATATTGGCTCCTACATATTCTACAAAGATCTTTATCAGTCAAACCACATAACAACATACGTTGTTCCCTTTGTCATCGGTATGTTACTTGCCTGAGATTTGATCGTCGGTATCCTCATACCTAGTTCAATCTCATTACCGGCAAGTCTCTTTACTCGTTCCGTAATGCATCATCCCACAACTAACTCATTAGTCACAATGCTTGCAAGGCTTATAGTGATGTGCATTACCGAGAGGGCCCAGAGATACATCTCCGACAATCGGAGTGACAAATCCTAATCTCGATCTATGCCAACTCAACAAGCACCATCGGAGACACCTGTAGAGCACCTTTATAATCACCCAGTTACATTGTCATGTTTGGTAGCACACAAAGTGTTCCTCTGGTACTCGGGAGTTGCATAATATCATAGTCATAGGAACATGTATAAGTCATGAAGAAAGCAATAGCAACAAACTAAACGATCAACGTGCTAAGCTAACGGATGGGTCAAGTCAATCACATCATTCTCTAATGATGTGATCCCGTTAATCAAATGACAACTCGTGTCTATGGTTTAGGAAACATAACCATCATTGATTCAACGAGCTAGTCAAGTAGAGGCAAACTAGTGACACTTTGTTTGTCTATGTATTCACACATGTACTAAGTTTTCGGTTAATAAAATTCTAGCATGAATAATAAACATTTACCATGATATAAGGAAATATAAATATCAACTTTATTATTGTCTCTAGGGCATATTTCCTTTAGGGCCTTAGTGGAATAGAGGAGTGGAATGCCAAGGAGGAGGGCGCGCCCCCTAGCCCAATCCGAATTGGGTGGGGGGCCGGCCCCCTTCCTTCCTTCTCTCTCTCCCTTCCTTCTCTCCTACTCCTACTAGGGAAAGGGGGGAATCCTAATCCCGGTGAGGGGGCTGGCCCTCCCCTCCTCCACTCCTTTAGATACGGGGAGGGAGCACCCCATAGACACACAAGTTGATCTCTTAGCCATGTGCGGTGCCCCCTCCATAGATTTCCACCTGGGTCATATCGTTGTAGTGCTTAGGCAAAGCCCTGCGTTGGTAACTTCATCATCACCGTCATCACGCCGTCGTGCTGACGAAGCTGGATCTAGAGTTCGTGGGACGTCACCGAGTTGAACGTGTGCAGATCGCGGAGGTGCCGTACCTTCGGTGCTAGGATCGGTCTGATCGTGAAGACGTACGACTATATCAACCGCGTTGTCATAACGCTTCCTCTTATGGTCTACGAAGGTACGTAGACAACACTCCCCCCTCTCATTGCTATGCATCACCTAGATGGATCTTGCATGTGCGTAGGATTTTTTTTGAAATTACTGCATTCCCCAACAGAAGTTATCGCCCTATCATTTCTAGGGTTTACTGCGGCTACTTGGTTGACTTCGGCGAGGTCGCGAAGTGCCCTTTTACGCTGATTATTTGAAGAGAAGGTCTCGAAGACCGTAAAGATGTTGAGGTCGTCGTCCTCCAGAGGGTAATTCTCGGAGGTCGTATTGGTGAGGATAGCCTCAACGCTCTTGGCTACCTGCCGGAGCACCCAACATACCCGAAGGCTGTGAGTTGGTTCAAAATTCAGCGTCATGTGTATCTGATAAGGCTTGTCGAGCCATTCATCAAGGACAGTTTTGTGTCCCGTCGAGGGCTTAATTTTCTTGTCCGTAGGGTGGTGATCAGGTGCCCCGTGAGATTGCATCCTTTTTGCCCGTTCGGTGGGTGGCTTAAAGGCAGGCGGTTCCCACCGAGCTGTCTCGGCTTTCCAGGCGGTTTCCATGGCGCACTATTTCTATACTATGTGTGCCAAATCTGCAAAGTGCAATATGCGGTGTCGGTTGAGGGCATTGAGGATACCCTCGTCCGTACAGTTGTGGCAAAATACTGAAACTACGTTGTTGTCGCAGCAATCTTTGATCTTGTTTTTAACAAGGAGGAATCTGGCCCAAAAGTGATGGACTGTTTCTTGAGGTTGCAGCCGCACATACATTAGTTCGCATATGTCCGGAGGACCGGAATTTCTTGGGGAATATTGCTTGTGGTGGGTGGGCGGGTTTAAATCCAAACCCTGACCCACTTTGGAATCCGGAGTTTTGAGAATTTCTGAGGTCACTAGCTGAGGGAGTCCTGGATTAGGGGGTCTCCGGACAGCCGGACTATATCCTTTGTCCGGACTGTTGGACTATGAAGATACAAGATTGAAGACTTCCTCCTGTGTTCGGATGGGGCTCTCCTTGGCGTGGAAGGCAAGCTAGGCAATACGGATATGTAGATCTCCTCCCTTGTAACCGACTCCGTGTAACCCTAGCCCCTTCCGATGTCTATATAAACCGGAGGGTTTAGTCCGTAGGACAATATACAATCATACCATAGGCTAGCTTCTAGGGTTTAGCCTCTATGATCTCGTGGTAGATCAACTCTTGTAATACTCATATCATCAAGAACAATCAAGCAGGACGTAGGGTATTACCTCCATCAAGAGGGCCCGAACCTGGGTAAACATCGTGTCCCCTGCCTCCTGTTACCATCCTCCTTAGACGCACAGTTCGGGACCCCCTACCCGATATCTGCCGGTTTTGACACCGAAATTGGTGCTTTCATTGAGAGTTCCACTGTGCCTCACCGTAAGGCTTGATGGCTCCTTCGATCATCGGTAACGATGCGGTCTTGGGTGAGATTTTCCTCCCCGGATAGATCTTCGTATTCGGCGGCTTCGCACTACGGGCCAATTCGCTTGACCATCTGGAGCAGATCGAGAGCTACGCCCTTGGCCATCAGGTCAGGTTCGGAAACTTTAACTACACTACTGACATCCGCGGAGACTTGATATTCAACGGATTCGAGCCCATGCCAGGTGCGCCGCACAGTCACGATGAGCATGACGTAAGTCTGCCGTCGGACAGTATTCGGGAGATCGCATCTGCAACTACTCCAGCCGTTAATTCGGATAAAATTGCACCATCCAAGAGCGGAGGGATAGACCCCGCCATGGAGGCTGCACTCTCAGTGGCGATAGAGCCGGACACTGACTTCACTCCTTACGAGAGCCGTGTCACCGAACCACTGGGTTCGTCTCCGGCAACGGACTCCGAGCTGCCTGCATCCGTGCCCATCGAATCCGACTGGGCGCCGATCATGGAGTTCACCTCCGCGGATATCTTCCAGCACTCGCCTTTCGGTGATGTGCTAAATTCATTAAGGTCTCTCTCCTTGTCGGGGGAGCCTTGGCCGAACTATGTCCGGCTAGAATGGGATGCGAACGACGAAGAAATTCGCTGCCCACCCACCACCCACTTAGTAGCTACTGTCGACGATTTAACCGACATGCTCGACTTCGACTCCGAAGACATCAATGGTATGGACGATGATGCAGGAGACGAACAGGAACCACCGCCCATAGGGCGCTGGACCGCCACCTCATCATATGATATATACATGATGGACGCCCCCAAAGAAGGCAATGGCGACGAGACAGCGGAGGATGACCCCTTCAAGAAGCAACCCAAGCGCCGACGTCAGCGGCGCCGCTCTAAGTCCCGCCACAGCTAAAGTAGTGATACCGGCATAGGAGATAATAAAACTCCAGATAGTGCCGAAGACAACCACAACCCCCTCCAGTACGATGTAGAGCGGGAGGATGAACAAGCTAGCCCTCCAGAGCAGGCGGCAGATGGAGAACCAGAAGAGGACAATTACATGCCTCTCTCCGAAGACGAGGTGAGCCTCGGTGAAGAAGAATTTATCGTGCCTGAGGATCCCGTCGAGCAGGAGAGTTTCAAGCGCCGGCTTATGGCCACAACAAATAGCCTGAAGAAAAAGCAACAATAGCTTCAAGCTCATCAAGACTTGTTAGCAGACAGATGAACCGAAGTCCTTGCGGCCAAGGAATACGAACTCGAGCGCCCCTCCAAGAGTTACCCAAAATGCAGGTTGCTACCTCACCTCGAGGAGGAAGCACTGAAACCTCATTCACCAGTGTACGATGCGGCTGACCGGCCACCGCGTGGCTGAGCCAGAGAGGCGTTTCAGCATGCACCCCGCTGCCACTCAATCAAAAATACCAAGGCCCGGGGCAACACACGGGACCTGCGAGACGTATTGGACAGCAGGGCAAAACTTGCAAGGTCAATATACGGGTCACAGGCATGCGCGCCAACACGGGACGATGATCGTCACGCCGGATACACCAAAGGTAAATCCGGCAGGGCCGAATACAGCACACAAGACTCATTTGAACTGCGTCATGATATAGCCCGACACAGAGGCGCCGCACACCCCCTATGCTTCACTGATGAAGTTATGGATCACGAATTCCCGGAGGCTTTTAAACACGTAAATATCGAATCATATGATGGTACAACAGATCCCGCTATATGGATTGAGGATTTCCTCCTTCACATCCACATGGCTCACGGTGACGATCTACATGCCATCAAGTACCTCCCACTAAAACTCAAAGGACCAGCTCGGCATTGGCTGAATAGCTTGCCAGCAGACTCCATCGGCAGTTGGGAGGATTTGGAAGACGCATTCCTTGACAACTTTCAGGGCACTTATGTGCGACCACCGGATGCTGATGACTTGAGCCACATAACTCAGCAGCCAGGGGAATCGGCCAGGCAATTCTGGACACGGTTCCTGACCAAGAAAAACCAAATCATCGACTGTCCGGATGCAGAGGCCCTAGCAGCATTCATCTGCGATGAGTGGCTTGCCCGCCACCTTGGCCCAGAGAAGCCGAAGTCTATGGAAGCCCTCATGACACTCATGACCCGCTTCTGCGCGGGTGAGGATAGCTGGCTGGCTTGTAGCAACAACACATCAAGGAACCTGGGCACTTCGGATACCAAAGATGCCAACTGCAGACCACATCGTAACAGACCAAAGTGCCGCAACAACGGCGATAACACCGATGATACGGCAGTCAATGCCGGATTCAGAGGCTCTAGATCCGGTCAGCGGAAAAAGCCATTTAAAAGAAGTACTCCGGCTTCATCTAGTTTGGATCGCATAATGGATCGCTCGTGTCAAATCCACGGCACCCCTGACAAGCCAGTCAATCACACCAACAAAGAATGCTGGGAGTTCAAGCAGGCCGGCAAGTTAAATGCCGAAAACAAGGACAAGGGGCTACATAGTGATGACAAGGAGGAGCCCCGGCCGCCGAACATGGGAGGACAGAAGGGGTTCCCCCCACAAGTGAAGATGGTGAACATGATATACGCAACTCACATTCCCAAGAGGGAGCGGAAGCGTGCACTAAGGGACCTCTATGCGATGGAGCCCATCGCCCCAAAGTTCAACCCATGGTCCGCTTGTCTGATCACCTTTGATCGTAGGGACCACCCCACTAGTATCCGTCATGGCGGATCCGCCGCACTGGTCCTAGACCCCATCATCGAAGGATTTCACCTCACTCGAGTCCTTATGGACGGCGGCAGCAGCCTGAACCTGCTCTATCAGGATACAGTGTGAAAAATGGGTACCGATCCCTCGAGGATCAAACCCAGCAAAACCACCTTTAAGGGCGTCATCCCAGGTGTAGAGGCCCATTGCATGGGCTCAATCACACTGGAAGTGGTCTTCGGATCACCGGACAACTTCCGAAGCAAGGAGTTAATCTTCGATATCGTTCCGTTTCACAGTGGCTATCACACACTGCTCGGGCGAACCGCATTTGCAAAATTCAATGCAGTACCGCATTACGCATACCTCAAGCTCAAGATGCCAGGACCTAAGGGGGTCATAACAGTAAATGGAAACACGGAACGCTCGCTCCACATGGAAGAGCACACTGCGGCCCTCGCAGCAGAAGCACAAAGCAACCTTTTAAGGTAAACCACTAATTCGGCGATACAGCCCCCGGACACCTTCAAGCGAGTCCGGAGTAAGCTGCAACAGGATCGCCTGGCACGCGCAGAGCTCGCCTAGCAATTCGGCCCCCGTCACAATCCCAGTCAAGCAATGAAATCCGTGCCGCGCGTACATAATCACGCACTGAAAATACCATGAACATAGGCGGGGCACGATCAGGGCACATCCCGCAATGCGGCTTCACCGCCCTAGGGGTTGTATACCTTTATCATTTTTTCTCTTTCAGGACCTAACTCTCTGGAAGCCCTTTCCGGCAATACGATTGCCGGACACATTACGGGAAGGAACAACCATGGTGGCAAGAAGCTAAGATGTACACGGGAACCCAGAGGTGGTCTTTAATAATAATTGATATACCCGCTTTCTACTATCCATACGCAGCTTGCCCTTGGATAGGACATTTCGAACAGTCCTACTTTCTGCTTATTGCACTACTTGTACCAGTACGCTTCGACGTCTTATTTAAATAACAATGCATAGCATTAGTCTATTATTGCATTATTCATCACCTTTTTTTCTTATATGTCCATTCACGACAATCCGCACCCATACATTCGGGTACGGTCAGTACGCCAGGGGCTTTCGTTTACCCCATAATATGGCGCGGGAAGTCCGAACACTTTCGATAGTGTGGCACCCCAAACTTATAGCATTATATGCATCAACTCCGAATCATGTCTTGGTTCAATAGTTGGGTTTGCTCGGCTCCCATGCTTTGGTACCTTATGTTCCACAATATCGGCTAAGGTAGTGGTGGGAGAACTACTACGATTGTGTCTCGGTTCTTCTGGACGAGCACCTCAGTAGAGAAAGCCGAAAACTGACTGTCATGATAAGGCGAGAGACTGGTCGCTGTTCGAGAGGTCTCAAGTCCTTAAAGACTTTTTCCGCTTTGGGCGAGGAGTCGGCCTTGCCCAGCTTAGGTGTGTATAGCGCCCCAAATTCGGCCTTCCGAATACTAGGGGCTTCACCAAGATTTAAAATTGTAGACTTCTATGGCTAAGTGAGAGTGATAAAGCCTTATAGTCCAATTTCCTGGTTCGATGCACTGAACACCTCCCTTGAAGGACCCAAAATTAGGGTAAAGAGTGCTCAGGTTTATCCCGAACACCCTAGTACTATTTACATGGGGGCAGAAGCCAACGACTGGCCAACTCTTAGATTTTATAAACGACCGCACATAAGGTAATATTTTAAATTTAAAAAAGCATTGCATAGCGCAGATGAACTCATTTCACATTACAAGATCACATGAGCATGTTCATTCAAAAATTACATCCCTGGCACATTCATCCGCCACAAGGCGGGAACCTTTCAGGACACTCTCATAATACATTTTGGGGCAGTGATGCTCCTTGCCCTCCGGTGGCCCCTCCTTCACCGGCTTCATGTCATCTAGCTTCGCCCAGTGCACCTTCGCCCGGGCAAAAGCCCGGCGCGCACCCTCGATGCAGACAGACCGCTTTATGACTTCAAGCCATGGGCAGGCATCCACAAGCTGCCTCACCAGACCGAAGTAGCTGCCGGGCAGGGGCTCGCCAGGCCATATCCAGACTATAAGACCCTTCATGGCCTGTTAGGCCTCCTTGTGAAGCTCGACCAATTGCTTCAGCTGGTCACTCAAGGGCATTGGGTGTTCGGTCCCAGTATACTGAGACCAGAACAACTTTTCCGTAGAGCTCCCCTCCTTAGCTCGATAAAACTCCGCGGCATCCAGTACACTGCGGGGAAGATCTGCGAACGCTCCTGGAGAGCTCCGAACTTGGGTAAGTAAAAGGAAAGTTTCCTCCACATGCTTGCTTTGCATAATGAATGCCTTACCCACTGCTATCTTCTTCACCACATCAATCTCCTGGAGGGCCTTGTGGGCTTCAGCCTTGGCACTCCGGGCGCTTTCAAGCGCCTACGCGACCTCGGACTCTCGCGTCTTAGGGTCAAGCTCCAAGGACTCGTGTTTTTTGGCGAGAGCCTCGAGCTCTTGCTACACCTTGCCTACTCGGGCTTCTTGCTTCTCCCGCTCAATGCGCTCCTTGGCCGCTTTGTCTTCGGCCTCGGATAGCGCCTTCTTCAGGGTCGCCACCTCGGTCGTGGCCCCTGGCAAATTCATGATGATCCTATTACTTCACACCCGAACTTCTTTTTAAATATATAGACAAGGTATTGCTTACCTTTGCTCTCCTGGAGCTGCCTCTTGGTAAGGCCGAGCTCGTTCTCGAACCGCTCCAGGTCCTGCTTCAGTGCAGAGACCTCCGCAGTACGTGCGGCAGCGGCCAGCAGTGAAGCCTGCACATACACATAGACATATTATGATTAGACTCCCGAGTTATCATTTGATCCTCTATTCGGCCTTTCTTCGCGAACGCCGAATAGAGCATCAGGGGCTATTGTCCATGCGGTAATATTTTCTTATATTTTGATTGCTTACCTCAAAGCCTGTTAGGAGGCTGGCGCAAGCTTCGGTCAGTCCGTTTTTGGCGGACTGAACTTTCTCGATCACTGCACTCATGATAGTGCAGTGCTCTTCGTCGATGGAAGCGCAGCGAAGCGCTTCCAGCAAGTTGTCCAGTGCCTCTGGATGGACAGAGGACACCGGCACGGGCGGCTGGCCCCCCTTAACGGGGGATCGCCTGCCGGAGTCCGGAACCATCGAAGGTTCCAGCGCAGTGTTTGGCTGGGGGCTGAACTCGGAGCCCATGGGAGTTTTGCTCCCTTTGCGCCAAGGGTCCGGGAGGTCGCCTCGAGGCGCCCCCAGGACCTCCTCCCCTTGGCTCGGTGCCTTTCGAGACAACACCTCAACGTTGTCCATAGGGCGAGGGGTGGAGGCGGTCGGAAGAGAACCGCTGTTCATATCCGACGAGTCCAATGAACCGCTCCAGGAAGATACGTCGAGATGAGCTCGGGACGGACTGCATAATCATGTTCGGCAAGCAGTGCAATAAAACATACCATGAATTACTATGGTGTATGGATACTTACGACTTCGCCAGGGGCTTGACCCTGGGTAGCCACTCGTCGCCGCTGTAGGCGGCCGTCGTGGAGCAGTCCGAAGGGAGGGTCCTTCCCTTCTTTGACCCTTCGGCCTCCCCGATTGGGTCGGTCTTCCTTTTCTTGTCTCCCCCGGCTGGGGGGGAGAACTTTCCTCCTCCTCCTCGTTTTCATGGGAGGAGTGCGCGTTTGAGTCATCGGATGATAAGTCCAATACAACCTTGCACCGGAGACCCTTTTGGGTCCCCGTGGTATTCTTCTTGGTCTTCTTCGCCGGCACCTCGTAAGGTGCCGGAGCCAGCATCTACTTTAGGAGAGCATCTGCAGGATCTTCAGGCAGGGGGGCTGGGCATTCGAGCTCCTCCATTGTCTTTATCCAGTCCTGTTAATGACATGGAAGCTTAGATCCCGCACATGATTTAACTGGGGCAAATATATACCTTGTGAGATATCAAAACTTACCGGATTGGCATGGCGCTTTCCGCTGAGTCCGCGGTCCTTGGTGAGGGAAGGAGGTACCTCTACGCCCTGGAACAACACCCTCCAAACATCCTTGTGCATCGTGTCGTAGAGCTCTCGCAGCGTCTGGTGCTTGGCCGGTTTGAACTCCCACAAACTGAATGCCTGTCATTGACACGCGAGAATCCGGCGGAAGAGCATGACCTGGACCACATTGACGAGCTTGATTTTCTTGCTCATCATGTTCCTGATGCAGGTCTGGAGTCCGTTCAGCTCTACCGAAGAACCCAGGACAGGCCCTTCTCTTTCCAGGAAGTGAGCCACGTGGGCATTCCGGATCAAAATTTTGGGGCCACCGCCCAGTTGGTGTCACGCCGCTCGGTGATGTAGAACCACCCCGATTGCCACCCCTTTATGGTCTCCACATAGGAACCTTCGAGCCAGGTGATGTTAGGCATCTTGCCCACCATGGCGCCTCCGCACTCTGCTTGCTGGCCGACCACCACCTTCGGTTTGACATTGAAGGTCTTCAGCCACAGGCCGAAATGGGGCCTGATGTGGAGGAAGGACTCGCACACGACGATAAATGTTGAGATGTTGAGGATGAAATTCGGGGCCAGATCATGAAAATCCAGCCCGTAGTAGAACATGAGCCCGTGGACAAACGGGTGGAGGGGAAATCCTAGTCCGCGAACGAAGTGGGTAAGAAAAACTACCCTCTCATGGGGTTCGGGCGTAGGGATGATCTGCCCTGCATCTGGCAGCCGGTGCGCGATATCCGCGGCCAGATATCTGGCTTCTCGTAACTTTGTGATGTTCTCCTCCGTGAGGAAGGAGACCATACACTTGCCTCCCACTCCGGACATGCTTGGAGTGGTTTGAGAAGAAATACGCGAACTTGGGCGCTGGAGCTCGAGTGTGCGAGAATGGGTAAGCAAGGAAGAAGAAGGCGTGGGTAAAAATGGGTGAATCTTTGTCCCTTTATAAGGGTGGAGGAGGCGATGCGCCTCCCCACTTGCCTGGTAAAATCGCTTATTCCCCAAGCGCCGTAATTGATGGCGCGGTTGGGTTAACCACGTCTGTATTGATGAGAATCCCGTAATAAGGGGGACACGATCTCTGCTTTAACAAGACATGTCAAGAAAACCGCCCCGCGTTATGTGTGGTGCTGGTTGAGAAAAATGGTTCGAATAATGACCGGGCCATGACGTGATGTCGTGCTGTCAAATGTGTCAGCAGATTGGATTTTTGGAAATATTATTCTCCCTACGGTAGTATGTGGAACTTGTTTTGCAGAGCCAGACACTATTCTGGTGTTCAAAATCTTCTATGAAGTATTCGGAGGAGGAACCCGCCTTGCAATGCCGAAGACAATACCGCGCGCCGGACTCATCGTCAATGAAGCCTGGTTCAGGGGCTACTAAGGGAGTCCTAGATTAGGGGGTCTCTGGACAGCCGGACTATATCCTTTGGCCGGACTGTTGGACTATGAAGATACAAGATTGAAGACTTCCTCCCATGTCCGGATGGGTCTCTCCTTGGCGTGGAAGGCAAGCTAGGCAATACGGATATGTAGATCTCCCCCCTTGTAACCGACTCTGTGTAACCCTAGCCCCCTCCGGTGTCTATATAAACCGGAGGGTTTAGTCCGTAGGACAATATACAATCATACCATAGGCTAGCTTCTAGGGTTTAGCCTCTACGATCTCATGGTAGATCAACTCTTGTAATACTCATATCATCAAGAACAATCAAGCAGGACGTAGGGTATTACCTCCATCAAGAGGGCCCAAACCTGGGTAAACATCGTGTCCCCTGCCTCATGTTACCATCCGCCTTAGACGCACAGTTCGGGACCCCCTACCCGAGATCTGACGGTTTTGACACCGACACTAGCCCAGGATCTAGAGTATCCTGGGGGTTTTCAAGCTCGACGCCTGGTTCTATGTTCGGAGGACAGGGAGTCTCTTCCCGAAGATATGTATCCGGCTCGTAGGGCTCGAAAATCGGAACATAGCTTGTTCTCAGCATAGGGGGAGAGTTATCCTTGGCTTGCTCCTCCACAACCGCAACCAAATGGGTGATCGGCGGATACATGATTTCCCTCTGATCGGGTTTAAGCCCGATCCGATCGTAGTCTGTTGCGATCCCCAGGGCGGCGATGCGATCTAGTAGTTTGTTCAAAGACGAAACATCTGCCGGATCCATCTTTTCGGAGTGTTCGAGGCCAATGCGGAGATGATTTTTGGTGGTTTGGGGGACCGACTTTGGCTTAATGGCCGAGCGGGCGCCCACGGAAAAACTGTTGAGCTGGAGGATCTTCCCAGGAGCTAGGGCCCTTCCAGAGGTGATTTTTTTGTTGACAACAAGGCAAGCCATCGATCCTTCTATTGATTGCACAGAGGAACTCTCAATGAAAGCACCAATGTCGGTGTCAAAACCGGACAATCTCGGGTAGGGGGTCCCGAACTGTGCATCTGAGGATCGAAGGTAACAAGAGGCAGGGGACACGACATTTACCCCGGTTTGGGCCCTCTTAATGGAGGTAATACCCTACTTCCTGTTTGATTGACTTTGATGAGTATAGGGGTTACAAGAGTTGATCTACCTCGAGATCGTAATGGCTAAACCCTAGATGTCTAGCCTATATGATTATGATTGCCTCTACGGACTAACCCTCCAGTTTATATATGCACGGGGGGGCCTAGGGTTGTATAGAGTTGGTTTACAAAGAAAGGAAACTACACATCCGATCGCCAAACTTGCCGTCTACGCAAAGGAGAGTCCCATTCGGACACGGGGGAAGGCCTTCTATCTCGTATCTTCACGGCCCATCAGTCCGGCCCATGTCACATAGCCCGACCATCCGAGGACCCCTTAATCCAGGACTCCCTCACTCGCCTCCATCCCCCACCGCTCGCTTGGCCCCGCCCCCTCCCTGGCCGGCGGCAACCACCTCGACCTCACCTCCGTCATCTCGAGTTGCAAAGCGTCCAGCGTCGCTCTGCCTAGGCGCGGAGACCGTGACTCCTCCAGTAAGTGGGATCTCTCCATTTTCTTGAAGTTCATAGACATATTTGTTACAATTGGTACACATTTATATTTTAGCGTAAATTAGTTGTATTTGTAATATTGTGAGTTGTATTCGACGTGGATTTGAGGAAATGTGGCTGAAATCACAAATATTTAATTATTCATGGACATGGATTTGATGATTTTTTAGAAAATGTGGTTGAAATCATGTATTGTAGGTGCTGATTTGTTTGCACGGACTGTATTGGGTTGCCAATGTTTTGTCGAAAGGTTGATTAAATTCCATTTCTTCAAATTTCTGGCAACCAATATGTCATATTTTTAGCAAAGGTCATGCCGAAATTTTGAATTTTGTATACGAATTAAGTATATGTCGTATTTGTTTGTAGATGTCTGACGTGGGCTCTTCTTCGACACATTAGGCCAATTATGAAGATGTATTTACGGATGCGCAGGGAAACAATGATACTATGAAGAAGATCTTCAGGGCCTAGGGATATAAATATGGATGAGTGCTACATCAAAGGAAGTGGCTACAAAGATGTTCCTGGTGTGGATAGTAATCCTGATAAGGATCGTACTACTGATGAAGATGATATAGATGAGTATTGTGCTGAGGATGAGGAGGAGGATGCTACAAAAACCAAGAAGCAATAGAAACCCAGGAGTCAAATGCTATCTGTACCGACATGATTGTGGTCACTCAAGTCAACTCCACTGGTGTTCCCGTTTGTCCATGGAAGGCCACGTCTCACTATGGCAACACCATAGGTGTCATCCTTTGAGAAGTCTGCTCCATCAACGAGTCCAGTATAAGGGATTCAGGCAAACAAAATCTGCGAGAACTCATAAGAAGGGTGCACGCTAGATTTAAGTTTCCTGATGAGAACGACAACCTATCGTACCCAAAGAGTCAGGTCAACAACCATGTAATCCATAAGTTCTCAAAGAATTTGAGTTCTTGGAAATCAACCGCAAGAAAAGAGGTTCACGAAGATTACTCCGTGATCAAGGAGAAGTGGCCTAACATTAGTGCAGATGACTGGAACATTTTCAAGAGGCAAAATGTGGAGAACCCTATGGTGCAGAGCCAGTCAACATGGGCGAAGGATATGCGATCAAAGACATTAAGTAACCCACCCTCGGAAGCCGTGGTTTTGTTGGGAAGAAGCCCGGGGGTGTTGGTGGCCGGGCACTAGGGAGGGTCCGAGGCCTCCGTAGCTTCACGCTTGCGTGTCTTTTCTCCTCCTCCTCTTCTGTGGGTGTTTGGGTCGCCCTCATAGCTTCTTCGTGGTCATGTCCTTGGTATCTAAGAATGCACAATGTATCTATTTGAGGTAGAATCCCACTCTCATGTGAATCTGAATGAAGTTCGAAGAGGAAAGAGTTAACCTCGGTTTCGACGAGCTACGTGCGTGTGCTCTTGTCATTGGTTCTCTCCGTGCTTGTGGTGGTGATGGAGCCTCCATGGTGATGAGCGAGGGATGCTGCGCATCATGAGGATCAGCGCGTCATCATATATATGGGACCTATAATCAAATGAGGAGACACAATAGAGGTGGAGGTTAGGTTGTTAGAAATCGAAATGGCCTCACATGCCCTTTCAACTACCTCACTCTCTCTATGTGGTGGTGGCTCACTCACTTCCTCAAGGTAGGTGCACTCAATGTCGCATATGGTGGAGTCACTCAAATCACTCAAGTGGTGGTGGTGGTGGCTCTCCTCACGTGGGAAGTGGGGCAACTCATCATATATGGGTCTGGTGGTGAAGGCACTGTCACTCTCAATATGTTGGCATATGTCATCACTCTCCTCGGAGACCAAAGATAAAGTCTCATGAGCGGTCTTGTAGCTTGACTCGGAGTATGAGTCCCATTGGGGTGTCGTCTTCATGTTGTTGAAGAGGTTTGTGTTCGCCGCCATGGTCAAAGGGGATGGCCCTTGCTCGACCGTCTTGTCGCCATCTTGTTGTAGGAGGCCCATATGATGTGGCACCTCGTAGCTCGTCTCCATGACCGAAGGGAATTTCCCATGCCCGACCATCTTCTTGAGGGGCTTTCGATGATGGAAGTGTCTCCCTCGCTTGTAGGTGGTCACCTTGTTGTTGAAGATGTCGATGTAGGCGAACTCATGAGAAGTAGGCGAAGATGCCGTACGTCCAAAGGCGAAGATGCCTTGATAACACTTGGCAAAGATGCCGAAGTGGTGGTGGTAGCCGTAGCTTGCTCGTGGTGGTGCTCATCTCTCGGTCTTCTCTTATGCTCATGAAGGTTTTCTTGACGGTGTCATGTGGTACTTGGATCTTGTGGCCGCTCCCAAGGTGTGCGACTTGAGCGTCTCCACCGTAAAGATGACGAAGGGGAAGAAGACTTGTATTTGGCCACCATGTCTCGTACTTGATCCATTTGTTCGTCCAACTTGGTGTCGATGTAGTCCCTTTTCCTTGTTTCTCTTTGGTGAAAGTCGACGGTCAGTCGCTCAATGCCGTTCATTGCTCGTTGTTGTCCGAAGAGTGGTGTTTTGGTGATGTAGTTGTTCGCGCCGTCGTTGTCGTGGAAGACCGGAGATGAAATGCTTCACCTATCCATCACAAGACTCGAGCAAATGTGAGTGGAAGAAAGGAAAGAACTAGACCAAATGTACCTTTCCAATGTTGAAGATGGATCAATGATCACTCAATAATGTAACTAGGAAATAACACAATTGGTACCGGATCTTGTCAATTCTCACACCTACACAAGTAAGGCTTATGGTGGAGCTTGGTGAGGATAGTGGCACAAAAAATTGATGCAAAATGTTAGCAATAGTCAATAATGTTGGAAAAGATTTAAAAATTTGCAAAATGAAACAATTAGACCAATAGCAATGAATGGCACACGGGAACACACACACAAATAGATAAATGGGGTCGTGCAACCAAGGAATGAGCACAAAGTGTGGAATCCATGGAAAACACTCGTGTTGCGCAACTCTAGAGAGACGCTAGCACGATTGCTCACTAGGCGGATACGACACTTGTGCACAACCTATAAGATGCAAAAATGTATCAACTTTCTATCCCAAGTATGCTATATATGTATGATGTTTCGGTGTTTCGCATACGATGATCCAAGATGATCAATATGGTAGTATGGTATGCAATGTGGCGATGCTATGGCTCTTTCTTACAAGCTTCTTTGCTCTCTCTCTTCTTTTTGCTTAAAAGCTTATACTTTTTTTTGATATGGTCACTTATGCAAAATGCTCGAACCAAGATAGCAATTGTGTATATGCAGGAACAATCTTGTGACACAAGGGATGATATGATACCAAGATGATAGCAATATGATATGGTATGTATGCAATGAAGGTGTAGATTGATGATCACTAATGTGCACAAGTAACATTGTCGGCAATACTCAACGGCTAGTCTCGATAGGCAAGTGACGCAAAATTTGCTAGGGGTTAACAATGCAATGGCAAGAATGAATGTACAATGGGATACCACGATACCAAGATGATATAGAGGTTACTGTTCTTGCTTACTGTTAGGGTGTCAAAATGGTGAAGGTGGTCGATGAATAATCCTTGACAAAGTTGAGCGGCGGTGTTGTCGATGTCGAACCGTTCCTAGTTAGCCGAAACACCCTTGGAAACGGAAAAAACCGCAAACTCAAAATCTCAACGGAAAATGTCAAATGGTGGTAGCGGAATGCGTTAGTGGTTCCAGAGTTAGCAATGTGGAAGCGGTGGTGGTGGTTGATGAAGAAGCAACCGTCCCTAAGTAGACGAAACACCTTAGGAGACTCAAGTCACCACTCAAGCAACCACAAATGCTATAAGGATCAAAATGGGTTAGGTTGCGGAAAGCTATGTGGTTTGGCGGATGATATGGTGGATGGCCTAGGCAAATATGTGAAAATGCCAAAATTTTGATGGAGTCAAACGGTTTTGGAACCTATCTAGATGGATGGGGGATGTAAATAGCTACTCAACGAGCTAAAGAACGTCAAAATCGGACATCGGGAGTGAAAGTTATGGCCGAAATGGTTTTTGTTCGTGGGCTAATTCTGGGTGGTGCACGTGCCCGGGGGTCGGAGGTGCGGGAACCCGGGGTGGTCAGCGGGGTTAGGCAGAAAAAGTGGCCCGGGGGTCCAGTTGCCCGGGCATAAGGGGTTCGGGTGCCCGGGCGTAAGGGGCGCGGGCACCCGGGGTGGTCAACGGGGTTGGGCGGGGGGTCCGGGCACCCGGGGTTTGAGGTCTGGGTGCCTGGGGGTCATGGATTTGGGCAGAAATTCGTGTGAAAATGAAAGAAATTGGTGGATTTCATTGAGGGAAAGGTGGATATGGATGGGGGAAGGCTAGATCCACTTCAAACCAAACAAATCCATGGATCAAATCCAACAAAACCTCATCAAACCAACATATCACAAAAAAATTTGCTATTTTTGGTGGGGAATTTTTGGAATTGGGGAAGAGCACAACAGAATTAGGCTAGAGAACAAGAAGGGGGCTCCAATTTCATGAGAACCATGGATCATGATACCAAGATGTTGTAGGGTGAAACCCTAGATGGAGATCTTTCACGAATTGGAGTGGAAATCCCCAAGAACAAGAAGAACACAAAGGGGGAAAACAAGAGGAACACTCAAATTGACTTGATCCAATCAGACATGTGCTAGATCCAATCACACAAAGAGAGATACAAGGGGCCAAATCCAACACAAGAAGATACAAGAGGTAACTAGTTCATCCCAATCCTATGAGTTGAGAGGTCTTGATGATCCTATGATGGGGATCCTTCCCTAGATGGGGTCTTGATATCGACAAGAGGATCTTCTTCCTTAGGAGGTCATGATCTCCATGAGGAGGAAGATGAGAAAATCTCTCTCTTTGTCTATCAAATACTTTGCTGTCCCTCCAAATGAGTTAGGTGGGGAATACTTATAGGCTAGGGACGAATTGGGAGTAAAACAAGGGTCATGGGTCATTTCTCCCGAAAAATGCGTAGGCACGGAGGAGGGTCCGGGCACTCGGGGTCAAGGGGGCTGGGCACCCTGGGTCGCTTGGATACGGAGGGCCAGGCACCCGGGGGTTGATGGCCCGGGCACCAGGGGGAGCTGGGCCGCGCCCAGGAGGAGGCTGGGCACCTGGGGGTGATGGCCTGGGCACCCGGTGTGGGGCTGGCAGAGGCCGGGCACCGGGGGTGGGTAGCACCAGCGCATAGGCGGGCAGGTCCGAGCACTCGGGGCCTCCTGGCCGAGCACCCGGGGCAGCCAGGGCCTTGGCCAGCCGCCGGGTGATGGCCGGACACCCGGGCGTGTTGGTGGTCGGGCACCCGGGAGGGTCCGATGCCTCCGTAGCTTCGCGCTTGCTTGTCTTTTCTCCTCCTCCTCTTCCATGGGTGTTTGGGTCTCCCTCGTAGCTTCTTTGTGGTCATGTCCTTGGTACCTAAGAATGCACAATGTATCTATTTCAGGTAGAATCCCACTCTCATGTGAATTTGAATGAAGTTCGAAGAGGAAAGAGTTAACCTCGGTTTCGACGCTACGTGCGTGTGCTCTTGTCATTGGTTCTCTCCGTGCTTGTGGTGGTGATGGAGCATCCATGGTGATGAGCGAGGGATGCTCCGCATCACCATCTTCAAGCTTCATGAGAAAATCGAGCATCTCCGAGCCCAGATCTATGACCTGCAAAACCAAAACCGTGAGTATGAATATAGATTCAATAGGATGAGTTTGCCTGCAAATTTGAGGATCTCGGAGACCCGTTAATCCTTCTATGAGGGTGAGCCTATGCCTTGGACGATGGATGACAAGCCTACATCATCAACAACTCCAGCATCATCACCTCCAAAGAAAGAGACATAAATACATGGGTATGGGCACTCCCCTTGGCAACCGCCAAGCTTGGGGGAGGTGCCCGGTTATCGTATCACCATCACATGTCTATCTTTATCATTTTTCTTAGTTCGATCCTTTTTTTTATATCTTGTTCTAGTAGAATAAAGTTTTAGCATGATCTAGCTTTGAGTTTTGTTTCGATCTCTATCTATGCAATTGAGTCCATGAGTTATATATAATAAAGAGTAGTTTTGAGTTAAGGGCTTTGCTTTCTTGCTGTGATCTTGAGGGAATTAAATAAAATAAAGAATAAAAAGAAATAAAAAGATCATATATTGATCTTATGGAGAGTAATGACTTCACATATAAAGAGTATGATGAATAAAAGTTGTTGAGAGTTGACAAACATAGTTTTACTCATTGTTGCAATTAATAGGAAGTAATAAAGAAAGAGAGGCTTCACATATAAATATACTATCTTGGACATCGTTTGTAATTGTGAGCACTCATTAGAATATGACATGCTAAAAAGTTGAAGTTGGACAAGGAACAAAACATAATGGGTTATGTTTTCTTATATCCTAATAGAAGTTATATTGTCATGGATCATCCAACATGTTGAGCTTGCCTTCCCCTCTCTTGCTAGCCAAATTCTTTACACCAAGTAGAGATACTACTTGTGCTTCCAAACATCCTTTAACCTAGTTTTGCCATGAGAGTCCACCATACCTGCCTATGGATTGAGTAAGATCCTTCAAGTAAGTTGTCATCGGTGCAAGCAATAAAAAATGCTCTCTAAATATGTATGATCTTTAGTGTGAAGAAAATAAGCTTATACGAACTTGTGATATGGAAGAAATAAAAGCGACGAACTGCATAATAAAGGTCTTTATTACAAGCGGCAATATAAAGTGATGTTCTTTTGCATTAAGATTTTGTGCATCCAACCATAAAAGCACATGACAACCTCTGCTTCCCTCTGCGAAGGGCCTATATTTTACTTTTATCTTTTACCCTTATACAAGAGTCATGCTGATAATCACCTTTCCTTTTTACACTTTTTCCTTTGGCAAGTACTATGTGTTGGAGAGATCCAGATATATATATCCACTCGGATGTAGGTTGTCATAAAGTATTATTGTTGACATTACCATTGAGGTAAAAGGTTGGCAGGCGAAACTATATGCCCCTATCTTTCCATGTTTCTGATTGAAACTTTGTACCCATAAGTATCGCGTGAGTGTTAGGAATTGTGAAAGATTAAATGATAGTTGAGTATGTGGACTTGCTGAAAAGCTCTTATATTGACTCTTTCCGATGTTATGATAAATTGCAATTGCTTCAATGACTGAGATCATAGTTTGTTAGTTTTCAATGAAGTTTTTGGTTCATACCTTACCTTGTGAAAGAATTGTTACTTTAGCATAAGAAATTAGATGGCATTATATGTTGCTATTCTAAAGGTGATCATGATGCCCTCATGTCCGTATGTTATTTTATCGACACCTCTATCTCTAAACATGCGGACATCTTTTTCGATATCGGCTTTCGCTTGAGGACAAGCGAGGTCTAAGCTTGGGGGAGTTGATACGTTCATTTTGCATCATGCTTTTATATTGATACTTATTGCATTACGGGCTTTTATTACACATTATATCACAATTCTTATGCCTTTTCTCTCTTATTTTAGAAGGTTTACACGAAGAGGGAGAATGCTAGTAGCTGGAATTCTGGACTGGAAAAGGAGCAGATATTAGAGACTTATTCTGCACAACTCCAAAAGTCCTGAAACTTCACGGAGAATATTTTTGGAATATATAAAAAATATTGGGCAAAGAAAGTACCAGAGGGGGCCACCAGCCAGCCACAAGGGTGGAGGGCGTGCCCTACCCCCTGGGCGCCCCCAGACATTGTGGGCCCCCTGACAGGCCTCCGGTGCCCATCTTTGGCTATATGGTGTGTTTTGACCTGGAAAAAATAGATGGAAGCTTTCGGTATGAAGCACCGCCGTCTCGAGGCGGAACCTGGGCAGAACCAATCTAGGGCTCCGGTGGAGCTGTTCTGCCAGGGAAACATCCCTCCGGGAGGGGGAAAATCGAAGCCATCGTCATCACCAACGATCCTTCCATCGAGAGGGGGTCAATCTCCATCAGCAGCTTCACCAGCACCATCTCCTGTCAAACCCTAGTTCATCTCTTGTATTCAATCTTGGTCCTAAAACCTCAGATTGGTACCTGTGGATTGCTAGTAGTGTTGATGCTAGTTGGTTTACCCGGTGGAAGATTATATTTTCAGATCTTTAATGGTAATTAATACTCCTCTGATATTGATCATAAATATGTTTTGTGAGTAGTTACGTTTGTTCCCAAGGACATGGGAGAAGTCTTGTTATAAGTAATCATGTGAATTTGGTATTCGTTCGATATTTTGATGAGATGTATGTTCTCTTTCCTCTAGTGGTGTTATGTGAACGTCGACTACATGGAACTTCACCATTGTTTGGGCCTAGGGGAAGGCATTGGGAAGTAATAAGTAGATGATGGGTTGCTAGAGTGACAGAAGCTTAAACCCTAGTTTATGTGTTGCTTCTTAAGGGACCGATTTGGATCCATATGTTTCATGCTATGGTTAGATTTAAATTAATTCTTCTTTCGTAGTTGCGGATGCTTGCGATAGGGGTTAATCATAAGTGGGAGGCTTGTCCAAGGAAGGGCAGCACCCAAGCACCGGTCCACTCACATATCAAATTATCAATGTAACGAACGCGAATCATATGAGCATGATGAAAACTAACTTGACAAAAATTCCCATGTGTCCTCGGGAGCGCTTTGATTTATATAAGAGTTTGTCCAAGCTTGTCCTTTGCCACAAAAAGGATTGGGTCACCTTGCTGCACCTTGTTTACTTTTTTTACTTGTTACTCGTTATGAATTATCTTATCACACAACTATCTGTTACTGATAATTTTAGTGCTTGCAGAGAATACCTTGCTGAAAACGGCTTGTCATTTCCTCCTGCTCCTCGTTGGGTTCGACACTCTTACTTATCGAAAGGACTAGGATAGATCCCTATACTCGTGGGTCATCATGTACCTTCCCAGGACAACCTGTTTCCACACATTTCATGGTATAGTTTGTTGGAATTGATATGTGTGTTCGAAAAACCCTCTGCGTAGATATAGCCCACTTTATCACCGCATACTTCAATTTTTCTTTGTATCAAACATAGCCTCTATCTGGACTTGGTTCAGATTATACTTCCATATGGAGTCTCATGGCCATCGTTGACCATAAGGCCGGTGGATATGTCCCGATCCCATGCAGAAGGAATCGGTACCTCTACTTCATCCTAGGAACTTTCAGAATCCAGATCCCCCGCAAATCCATCCTTGTCCTCTTCCTCCATCACCCTCTGCATTTCATCCCCTTCCTCATCCCCATCAGCAAAACCGGAACCAGCTAATATTATCGACTGACTACTTTGCCCAGTATCATGACCACAAACATTGTGTGGCACATAGTCCGACTCTTTCTCGGGTTGGCTAGCATGCACATCGGGTGGCTGTGACCCGGATAAATCAATCTTGTTAGACACTTGACTTCCCTGGCCAGGTTCATACCCCCTGTGGAGTTGTACGGTATTCTTCTCCTTCGCCACAGGTTGCACAAGGGCATATGGGTGGATTCTTCGGTCTCGGCAATGTTTTAACAAGATCAACCAATGTTGGCTCCTATCTATTGGCATCAACTCCCACTTGAAATTTTTAGAGGATTTGGTCCAGAATGCATGAATACTGACAGAACATACTTGAGGATCCAGCCCGAAACTAGTTGTCAACCAGTACTTCAACTGTCTAATGTACAGTCTGTCCGGGTCTGCTAGTGTCATGACGCCATTTTTAAACTTGCTAAGATCAACCCCCAACTCAGTATATCGAACACTACCAGCACCATAGTAAATAGTCAAATTTACTGATTCAAACATTTTCACTTGCTAGACATTGTCATCTTCTCATTAATCACAATGAACACGATTACTACCCGCTACACTAACTATCATTACAAAAAAGACACATCCATGACATTTTGGGCCAAATGAATTTTTTCTGGCATGCTTATGACACTTCTATGATAATAATTGTGACAAAACCTAGTATTATCATAGATGTGGTGGGATCCTACTTCTATGACAAAAAATCATGATAGAAAATGGGCTATTCGTCTTGGGCGGGTTGCATGACATTCTTTGGGCCGTTCATGACAGAAAAAATCATGGTGGAAGCAAGGGCGAGGAAAATATCAGGGAGTTCCCTGTTACGGTGGGTGGTTGGGGCCAAACGATGCACGGAGGTTTGCGTGTTTCTCTCGTACACGTACGCGCGTGTGTGTGTGAGGCATTGTGCTCTAACTGAACCCGAGCGAGGCATTGGGCTCTAACTGAACCCGAGCGATTGCACTAGCTACGTTATTGAACCTTGATCGATCCCTTGATGTTAACTGAACCCGAGTGATTCCTTTGCTACTGCTGCTAACTGAAGCCGATCGAAGCTGCCTCTTGATGAACAGTTCCCGGCGAGGGTTGGATGAACAAGATCCCGTGGTAGTAGAGGTCGTTGCCGCTGGATGAACAGGACCCCGATCGAGGAGGCGTGGGGGTGGATGAATAGTAGCCGGTGGAGGGACCCCGTACGTGGAGGGATGGTTGAACATGACCCCGTGGAGGGGCTGGTTGAATAGGACCCCATGGAGGGCTGGTTAAACAGTAGCCGGTGGCGGATGGATGAACAGGACCCCGTGGAGGTCTGGATGAACAGTAGCCGGGGAGGCTGGATGAATAAGACCCCGTGGATGAACAACAATTGGTGGAGGCTGGAGGAATTCGATGGTGGATGAACAGTAGAAGGTGGAGGCTGGAGGAAGTCGACAATGGATGAACAGTAGCCCATGGAGGTTTGCGTTTTGCGGTACGCCACACCCCTCCCGATCAACAGCACCCCGTTTCGACCGTATGCGCTCCAACACTTGTCCGTTTCCTCCGATTTGTGGTACGCCACACCCCTCCCGATCAACAAGACCCCGTTTTGACTATATGCGATCAAACACAAGTCCATTTCCTTTGTTATGCGGTACGCCGAACCCTTCCCGATGAACAGGAGCCCGTTTCAACCGTACGCGGTCGAATAGAAGGCCCGTTTCCTCCATTCTGCGGTACGCCAGACCTCGTTTCGACTGTTCCGTCGAAGCCTGTTGGCTCCCGATGAACATGACATATTCCATTGCCTCCCGATGAACACGACGCATTCCATTGCCTCCCCATGAACACAATGCAGTTTCTCCATTCCGACCCAGCCGGTTGGCTTTCGATGAACATGATTAGTTGTTGTACGCATTAGAGACCCCGTCTGTATGTACGTACATAGCCATGTTTACTATCTTGCGCCATGGCTGTACGTACGTGTACATGATATAGACGGGACTACGTGACATGCTACGTTGGTGCCTCTACTTCAACACGTGCCACTCCTTACTCGACCACGGTACATCGTTGCAGAGACACCGATCGACCGCTATGTATGTACACGTTCGCAGCCGGACAAATAACGCTACCTTTGCTTCAACCTGGTGGGTCCTAGCTGTTAGGGGGTAAGAATGTAGTACCTTCCGTGCGAAGATAAAGCCGTGGGTCCCAGCTGTTAGGGGGACGTTTTTTCACGAAATACAGAGGCCCTTCTGGTAGGTCCGAGGTGTCAGGTGGAGGAATCGTTATTTTACGGTAATAAGGAGGCACTTCCTTGCGTGCAGCCATGGACCCAGCTGTCAGCCTCTCCACTTACAGTCCTCTTCTGATGGTTATTGTTCATTGACCGCATTGATGATGCCGTACCGCCCAAGAGCACCAAGGTGGTGGATGATGCCGCGACCTAGGAAGGGAATGGCCCGGAGCCGGGGAATACGCAGCAGTGGATGCCCATGTGGAGGGGAGTACGAGGGTTGACTGCTTTGGCTGCGGTTTGAGGCTGCCGTCTTCGGAGAATAATAGGGGGTGTGGGTGAGTAGAGGGAAAGCATGGCCAGTAGTAGTATGGTCAGGCGGTGAGGCATGCGCGGCAGCACAACCGGCCACGGGAGGCTGGAGCAGGCGGTATGGCGGGCGCAGGTTTGGGCGGCTGGAGCAACAAGACCAGAGGTTAAAGACACAACTTGGCCGTTGGATTAACATCCAACAGCCAATGCAACTAGAATCGTTTATTGACTAAGTTAACAAAGCCCTGCGTACGCGTTAACTTAGTAGGCCCACAAGTCAACCTCCAAATCTGGTGGGTCCCAGCTAGCAGGGGAATCAATTTGTTTTTGTGTAATAAGGTGGCACTTCCTTGCATGCGAAGATGTTTTCTATTTTTTATTTCTTCCTTTTCTAGTTACAATAAAAAGAAAACAATTTAGCATCTTCGGTACAATCTATATTTTAACGAAAAGGATCATAATAAAGTTGGTGGGTCTCAGCTGTCAGGGATAGGAAACATTTTATTTCCACATAATAAAGGAAGCACTTCCTTGCATGCGAAGATGTAGCTGGTGGGTCAAACCTGTCAGGGGGAGAAATTATTTGTTTTCGCATAATACGGGGGCACTTGCTGCGTGCGGCCATGGGCCATGTGGGTACCATCAGTCAGCCAATCCATGTACATGCCTCATCCGATGGCTGTCGTTTGTTGACAAAGTTGAACACGCCGCACCGAGAGAACCAACACAGTGAATGATGGTGAGTATTACGAAGGGAACGACCTGGAGCCAGCAAAGACACAACAGTGGATGCCCATGCGGAGAGGAGTACGAGGGTTCACTGGTTCGGTTGCGGTGTGAGGCTGTCGTCGCCGGTGTAGAACAGGAGGTGTTGGTGAGTAGAGGAATGGCCTGGACGGCGTTTGGGAGTAGTGGGCCGGTGAAGCCTGCGTGGCAGCACAACCGGCCATGGGAGGCAATAGCAGGCAGTACCGCCGGCGGTGGTTTGGGCGGCTGAAGAAAGAATATCCGAGTCCATCCAACGGCCACTGCTGCTAGAATCGTGTCTTGACTATAAGTTTACAAAGCCTTCTGTACGCCTTACTAGCCCACAAGCCTTCCGTACGCGTCACTGACTATAATTCTAAAAAAAGTAGGCCCACAAGTGAGCATCACATATGTGGCAGAGAACATATAGCCCATTTGCGATTTGTAATAGCGTACAGCCCATTTTTGAATTCTAATGGAATTTACTACAACCCATTTACAGTCGGTTAAAATCACAACACATTTTCTAGCCAGGACAATGATTAATAATTTCAAACAACCTCTCAAAATAGAATTCAACCAAAAATCCCACATTTTGATGGGATTCAAAAAAAATTTATCCCGAAATTTCGAGTCAGATTAAATTTAATTTCAAAATGAATTTGTATTAGGTAAAAATATAAAGAAATACTACGCGCACAATAAGTAATGAAATTAAAATTTCCAAATTCAAAGATTAATATTTTTGAAACTAATTACCTGTTTGGTGCGTTTTTGTATATTTACAGCCCAGTTTTTATAATTACATCCCACTTATTATTTCTTAAAGCCCATTTTCTTGTTAGGCCTAATGCATCCCTCATGGGAAAGATTTACAGCTCGGCGGGGCGGAGAATAACAAGTTGACCTGGGTTGGGTATTCCGCAAAATTATAGCTGGGCTAGCCATTTTCACCTTGAAAAAATAATATCAGGGCTGGATATTTGGTCGCCATAAAATAATAGCCTGGGCTAGACGGGCCACAACCCGCTCAATTGATACCCTTCTCCTCTAAACAACAACAAAAACATCGCTCAAGAAAAACTCTGCTTACACCTAAAAAAACAAATACTGCTCGAGCTGCTGGGTCCCAATTGTCGGCCGCTCCTTGTGCAATTCTGCCATTTATTAACTATATAGGTTGATAATGGTGTGGGACCATGATGTTAGGAAACCAGGAGGAATCAAAAAAAAATTATAGTTGTATATAATAAGGAGGAACTTGCGTACGTACGGCTATGGCCCTAGTGGGTTCCTACTATCATCCTGTCCAAATAAAGTCATCTCTCGATTCCTCATGTTCGTTGACCATGTTGACAATGCTCGGCGCCACGCTCCATCGTTCTTCGAGTTGTTGCGCTCATTCAAGAAGTCAGGATCATCGGACACCTATGAGCACCTTCGAGAGACTGAGACGGCATGAAATGGTAAGGCCACGCTTGGGAGCTCTGGATTGTTTCACACCTGTATTAAGATACAATTGTAATTTACTCATCATCGGAAACAACGCGTAACATACAGGTGTAATGAAACCGAGGGCCCGAGGTCTGTAACAAAAACGGGCGAGTTACGCGTGTAATTTGAGAGACCAGTGTATATTTTACTAGTCAAAATCGACCAACCAAGCACTTCGCCCAAGACCATCTGATTTTATTTACAAGCATCAGTTTTACAAGTGGTTTTGGTTGGAAAACGACTATCCAATCACGGCCTAAGACGATGAGTTGATCGGAAGATCATATGTTTTCACCTCTAACCTACCCGAGTTGTCGTATAGGCTATGAATGAAACATAAGACAATGAACTTCTTAAGCACAAAAACAACAGAAGAGGATGATCTCCTTAACATGCAAATCACAGGCATTAGATCAACATGCAAAACAATATGAAGCATTATTCTCAGGAGGCACGGTGAATAGCTCATGATGCCGCATGCCACAACATTCCAAGCTCAACTTTGCAATCAAACTCACAAGGCCTGGCATTACATAGACAACATTCAGAACAAACTCTTAAAGTACCTTACATAAGTCAACATTCATGTGACTATGCATCTCAGCAGAGCAAATATTTACTTCTGAACTGAAGACAAGAATAGGAAAAAACGATCGACGTTGCTCACAGCAAAGGGCGTCCCACTCAAAAATATCAAATGCATGTCTTCTGGCTAACATCAATGAGAAAAATTTGACAAGGTTTTTCAATTCCAATATATTAAACTAATGTCTTCTTGCTAACATCAATGATTAAACTTTGACAAGCTTTTTCCATTCAAAATATGTAATGCCTATGATTGTGGAACGGGCAGGGTTTGTCATCAGTTTGTCATCTGATAGTCCGGTGGCTCAAGGTGACGATGAATGATTAGAGAACCATTCGATGTATTGTGCATGATGAAATATTATGGAGGACAGGAACCATCTGAACATTTTGTGCAGTTCCACTAAGATTAAGCTGAGCATCCCTGTGGATTTCGTTTTTATATGCTACAAGAAAACAAAGACACATCAACACACACATGAATATTGGCTCCAGTGTCAACCCACCAATCGGTGGACTGACAAACTGAAAGTATAGTAAACAAATTACCATACCCAGATGCTCCATCATTGTTGCTTAGAGTGACATTGACAAACTTGGAGTCCTGTCCTGGCTTCTTGTACTTGTTAAGATAATGTCTTGCATAGCATGGTGGATTTCGTATTTATATGTTGCAAGGCTTTGAACACATTGGCAGCTCCATTCAAGTAGATAGTCCGGTGGCTCAAGGTGACGACGAATGATTAGAGAACCATTCAACGTATTGTGCATGATGAAGTATTATGGAGGACATGAACCATCTGAACATTTTGTGCAGTTCCACTAAAATCAAGCTGAGCATCCCTGTCTCCATAAATATAGAAAAAACATGATGAATATAATAGTGGTACTAGTTAATTAAACATACGCTTACAACTATAATCATCTTCATTATCTTAACAGGAAAAGATAGCAATAAAATAGCTTGAATTAAACATTTATTCAAAACAATACAACAATATAAGTAACACAACATAAAAAGCACAATCATGTGGATGAAGGCCTGACCTCGTTTGTTACAGATGCGTCGGCAACTGACTTGGTCATACCTTTCCTTGTGGAGTGAATTTTGCACTCCATGTGTTGTTGAGTTGCCCATGCTCTCTGCAGACTAGTCATGCACCAGCGTCTACTAATACTCTGTAAAGCTTCTCGATCATTCCTTTTGTAATGTAGCGCAAATAGTGACTGCTTCTTTCTGCAAAGTGGTAAGACCAACTGACCCACTAATGCAGCAGTTTGCCTTAAACACATTGGCTCCTTTTGTGCAATTCAACTAAAATCAGAGTCGAAATAAAACCGAGCAGAAGTTTTGATATCCCTTTATGCAACAATAGGTATAATGGAAACAATTGCTGAGAAATAACGGTTGATGACTTATACTCCCAGAAGAAAAACATCTACTGATCTACCTTATCTTAATGGGAAACAAAGCAGGAGAGTAGCAATTCTCAATCAGTGTGATTTATTCATATTAAATGAGACATTAGCTTAACAATGCCTTGTTTCAACATGTATCAAGAACGAAAAGCAGAAAAGTACCATTTCTAAACAATGCGACTGATTCATATTAACAGAGACATTATCTTACCAATACCTTTGTTAAACATGTAGAAAGAACTACAAAGCAGGATAGTACCATTTGTAAAACACCATATCTGATATATAATAACATAGACATTATCTCAATAATACATTTCTTAAACATGTACTCCAGCCAATCCCTAACAGAAATGGTACTCCCGCCAATCCATAACAAGTGTTGCAGTTTTGAACTAAGATTTAGTAGTTAATTTGAAGAGTGGCATTGCTTAATTTTACCAGCAGCATTAGATTAACAGAAAGCATAAATAGTTCCAGGGGGGAGTGGGTGCAACAATACCATATGCTTCCATCTACTTATAAAGGGGTTGATGCAGAGTTTGTTGTAACAAAGAAACAAGCATCATGTCTGGGTTGGTCCCATTTTTGTTCACTACTTAATGGGAAAAGACAACAATACAATAGCTTCAATTTAACATTGCTACCTCTTGAGCACTGCGTTGGTTTTCCCTTGAAGAGGAAAGGGTGATGCAGAAAAGTAGCGTAAGTATTTCCCTCAGTTTTTGAGAACCAAGGTATCAATCCAGTAGGAGACTACACGCAAGTCCCTCATACTAGCACAAACAAATAAGAACCTCGCAACCAAAGCGATAAAGGGGTTGTCAATCCGTTCATAGTCACTTACGAGAGTGAGATCTGATAGAGATAATAAGATAAATATTTTTGGTATTTTTATGTTATATATTGAAAGTAAAGATTGCAAAGTAAAATGGATGGGAAACTTATATGATAAAAGATAGACCCGCGGGCCATAGGTTTCACTAGTGGCTTCTCTCAAGATAGCATAAGTATTACGGTGGGTGAACAAATTACTGTCGAGCAATTGATAGAAAAGTGCATAATTATGACAATATCTAGGCATGATCATGTATATAGGCATCACGTCCGCGACAAGTAGACCAAAATGATTCTGCATCTACTACTATTACTCCACACATCGACCGCTATCCAGCATGCATCTAGAGTATTAAGTTCATAAGAACAGAGTAACGCATTACGCAAGATGACATGATGTAGAGAGATAAACTCAAGCAATATGATATAAACCCCATCTTTTTATCCTCAATGGCAACAATACAATACGTGCCTTGCTGCCCCTGCTGTCATTGGGAAAGGACACCGCAAGATTGAACCCAAAGCTAAGCACTTCTCCCATTGCAAGAAAGATCAATCTAGTAGGCCAAACCGAAGAGACTTGCAAAGATAACAAATCATACATAAAAGATTTCAGAGAAGAATCAAATATTGTTCATAGATAATCTTGATCATAAATCCACAATTCATCAGATCTCGACAAACACACTGCAAAAAGAATTACATCAAATAGATCTCCAAGAAGATCGAGGAGAACTTTGTATTGAGATCCAGAGAGAGAAGAAGCCATCTAGCTAATAACTGTGGACCCTAAGGTCTGTGGTAAACTACTCACACATCACCGGAGAGGCTATGGTGTTGATGTAGAAGCCCTCCGTGATCGATTCCCCCTCCAACGGAGCTCCGGAAAAGGCCCCAAGATGGGATCTCTTAGGTACAGAAGGTTGCGGCGGTGGAAATAGGGTTTCTTGGTGCTCCTAGATGTTTTTGGGATATATGGATATATATAGGAGGAACAAGTAGGTCGGTGGAGCTGTGAGGGGCCCACGAGGGTGGGAGCGCGCCCAGGGGGCAAGCGCGCCTCCCTGCCTCGTGGCTTCCTAGCTTCTTTCTCGACGTCTACTCCAAGTCCCCTAGATCACGTTTGTTCCAAAAACAACTCTCCCGAAGGTTTCCTTCCGTTTGGATTCTGTTTGATATTCCTTTTCCGCAAAACACTGAAATAGGCAAAAAAATAGCAATTCGCACTAGGCCTTGGGTTAGTAGGTTAGTCCCAAAAATAATATAAAAGTGTATAAATAAGCCCATTAAACATCCAAAACATATAATATAATATCATGGAACAATAAAAAAATTATAGATACATTGGAGACGTATCAAGCATCCCCAAGCTTGATTCCTGCTCGTCCTCGAGTGGGTAAATGATAAAAACAGAATTTTTGATGTGGAATGCTACCTAGCATAATTATCAATGTAATTTTCTTTATTGTGGCATGAATATTCAGATCCGAGAGATTCAAGACAAAAGTTTAATATTGACATAAAAATAATAATACTTCAATCATACTAACTAAGCAATCATGTCTTCTCAAAATAACATGGCCAAAGAAAGTTCATCCCTACAAAATCGTATAGTTTGGTCATGCTCCATTTTCGTCACACGAGAATGCTCTCATCATGCACAACCCCGATGACAAGCCAAGCAATTGTTTCATACTTTAGTAATTTCATACTTTTTTCAACCTTCACGCAATACATGAACGTGAGCCATGGATATAACACTATGGGTGGAATAGAATATAATGATGGGGGTTATGTGGAGAAGAAAAAATAGGACAAAGTCTCACATCGACGCGGCTAATCAACGGGCTAGGGAGATGCCCATCAATTGATGTCAATGCAAGGAGTAGGGATTTCCATGCAACGGATGCACTAGAGCTATAAATGTATGAAAGCTCAACAAAAGAAACTAAGTGGGTGTGCATCCAACTTGCTTGCACATGAAGACCTAGGGCATTTGAGGAAGCCCATTGTTGGAATATAAAAGCCAAGTTATATAATGAAAAATTCCGACTAGTATATGGAAGTGACAAAACAAGAGACTCTCTATCATAAAGATCATGGTGCTACTTCGAAGCACAAGTGTGGAAAAATAGGATAGTAGCATTGTCCCTTTTTATTTCTTTTTTGGGCCTTTCCTTTTTTTATTTGGACTTTCCACTTTTTTTATTTTTATTTGGGACGATAATCATCACACTTCTATTTATTTACAACTCAATGATTACAACTTGATACTACAACAAAATATGACTCTATATGAATGCCTCCGGCGGTGTACCGGGAAGGGCAATGAATCAAGAGTGACATGTATGATAAATTATGCATGGTGGCTTTGCCACAAATACGATGTCAACTACATGATCATGCAAGGCAATATGACAATGATGAAGTGTGTCATAAATTAAACGGTGGGAAGTTGCATGCAATATATCTCGGAATGGCTATGGAAATGCCAAAATAGGTAGGTATGGTGGCTGTTTTGAGGAAGATAGAGCGTATCATATCACGGGGTTTGGATGCACCGGTGAAGTTTGCACCAACTCTCAAGGTGAGAAAGGGTAATGCACGGTACCGAAGAGGCTAGCAATGATGGAAAGGGGAGAGTGCGTATAATCCATGGACTCAACATTAGTCATAAAGAACTCACATACTTATTGCAAAAATCTACAAGTCATCAAAAACCAAGCATTACGCGCATGCTCCTAGGGGGATAGATTGGTAGGAAAAGACCATCACTCGTTCCCGACCGCCACTCATAAGGAAGGCAATAAAAGAACACCTCATGTTTCAAATTTGTTACACAATGGTTACCATACGTGCATGCTACGGGACTTGCAATCTTCAACACAAGCATTTCTCAAGTTCACAACTACTCAACTAGCACAACCTTAATATCACCATCCTCATATCTCAAAACAATTATCAAGTATCAAACTTCTCATAGTAATCAATGCACTTTTTATGATAGTTTTTATTATACCAATCTTGGATGCCTATCATATTAGGACCTTTTATAACCAAAGAAAATTAACATGCTGTTCTAAAGGACTCTCAAAATAATATAACTGAAGCATGAGAGATCAATAATTTCTATAAAATAAATCCACCACCGTGCTCTTAGAAGATATAAGTGAAGCACTAGAGCAAAACTATCTAGCTCAAAAGATATAAGTGAAGCACATAGAGTATTATAATAAATTCCAATTCATGTATGTCTCTCCCAAAAGGTGTGTACAGAAAGGATTATTGTGGTAAACTAAAAAGGAAAGACTCAAATCATATAAGACGCTCCAACCAAAACACATACCATGTGGTGAATAAAAATATAGCATCAAGTAAAGTTACCGATGAACGAAGACGAAAGAGGGGATGCCTTCCGGGGCATCCCCAAGCTTAGGCTTTTGGTTGTCCTTGAATTTTACCTTGGGGTGCCTTGGGCATCCCTGCTTAGGCTCTTGCCACCCCTTATTCCATAATCCATCAAATCATGAGCTCGGTTAGTATAAGAAAACAAACCACCACTTAAGGTACTGTAATGAAATCATTCTTTATTTATATTGGTGTTAAACCTACTGTATTCCAACTTCTCTATGGTTCATACCCTCCGATACTAGCCATAGATTCATCAAAATAAGCAAACAACACACGAAAAACAGAATCTGTCAAAAACAGAACAGTCTGTAGTAATATGTAGGTTTCGAATACTTCTGTAACCCAAAAATTCTGAAATAAATTGGTGGACGTGAGGAATTTTTCTATTAATCATCTGCAAAAATAATCAACCTAATCACACTCTCTAGTAAAAAATGGCAGAAAATCTCGTGAGCACTAAAGTTTCTGTTTTTTACAACAAGATCGCAAAAACTACCCCCATGTCTTCCCGAAGGTTCTACTTGGCACAAACACTAATTAAAAGCATAAAACCACATATACACAGAAGCTAGATGAATTATTTATTACTAAACAGAACCAAAAAGCAATAAACAAAAATAAAATTGGGTTGCCTCTGAGGGAGTCCTGGATTAGGGGGTATCCGGACAGCCGGATTATATCCTTTGGCCGGACTGTTGGATTATTAAGATACAAGATTGAAGACTTCGTCCCGTGTCCGGGTGGGACTCTACTTGGCGTGGAAGGCAAGCTAGGCAATACAGATATGTATATCTCCTCCTTTGTAACCGACCTTGTGTAACCCTAGCCCCCTCCGGTGTCTATATAAACCAGAGGGTTTTAGTCCGTAGGACAACATACAATCATACCATAGGCTAGCTTCTAGGGTTTAGCCTCTCCGATCTCGTGGTAGATCAACTCTTGTACTACTCATATTATCAAGAATAATCAAGCAGTACATAGGGTTTTACCTCCATCAAGAGGGCCCGAACCTGGGTAAAACATCGTGTCCCCTGCCTCCTATTACCATCCGCCTTTGATGCATAGTTCGGGACCCCCTACCTGAGATCCGCCGGTTTTGACACCGACATTGGTGCTTTCATTGAGAGTTCTTCTGTGACGTCGCCGTAAGAAAGGATGCCTCATCTTGTTGTTAAAAACAACATTACCGCCGGGGGAGCCCTGGCTGTCGGCCAAACTCTTCGGCTAGGCAGGTTCGTCCTGACCGCCTGTTCGGCTGCTGCACCGACGATGACTTCTCGGGTTATCGAAAACAGCCTCCACGCCGGCTCGGAATTCGCCGAGCAGATGGATCCAATGGAGCTCTCTTCCCTAAACGAGCTCTTGGATCGCATCGCCACCTTGGGAGTCGCTACGGACTATGATCGGATTGGGCTTAAACCCAATCAAAGGGAGATTAACTCTCCACCGGTCACCCATCATGTTGCGGTGGTGGAGGAACAATGCAGCGATTCCTCCTCTATCTTGAGGACTAACTATGTCCGAATTCCTAAGCTCTCCGAGCCGGATACCCGTTTACGGGAGGACATCACCCAAACCCTGAACCTAGAGTCAGGCAGCGGGCCAGACTCATCGGGCAACATCCCGGAATCCGAACTTCCAAGATCGAAAACTCCTCGGCCCCTGGGTCTCAGATCGGGTAGGGGTTCGGACTCAAAAACACCCACCCACCTAGACATAAACGATCTTTCCCACATCAGGAAAGAGCCCCATGAGACATTACATCATTATTGGGCCAGATTCCTCCTTGTGATGAACAAGGTTAAGGACTGCCGCAAGGAAGACGCAGTCTCACTTTTTTGCAATAACTGCACGGACAAGGGAATCCTTAACACCATAAGTCGCCGTGACATATGACGCTTCGCCGACTTGGCATCCATAGTACGAAAGTACTGTGCGATGGAAAGTGCCTGGAAAACCGAAACGAAATTTTGGGATAATCCGGCTCCGAATATACACCCAGTCCGAGGTAAAAGGGTGCACTATCATAAGACACCCGAGTTAATTACAAAGAAGCAAAAACCCTCTACAGGGCATGGAACCGTATTGGAGGGATGGCTTAACGGACCCTGCAAAATTCATAGCACAACGGATACCACACCAACACACAGCCTTAGAGCATGTTCGATACTCCGGCAGGTGGCCAAAAGTGGTGAGGATCTTCTCATCCCAAATACCACAGAGCACCATCCCGTGGATAACAATACGGTATTAATAGTTTCTGAAACCTTCGCATCAAATAATAGGCGCAAGCAAACACTCCGCAGCCTTGCCGAAATCTGCCACGTAGCAGCAATGAATCCATGGAGTGACACGGCTATGACCTTCAATGCCAGTGACGAACCTAAATTCTGAACTACTCGAGCACCAGCTGCACTGGTCACCAGTACTCATGGACGGCGGCAGTGGATTAAACTTCATCTACGAGGAAACTCTTCAAAAAATGGAAATAGACTAGAACTGCATTGAGCAAAGCAGCACAACCTTCAGAGGAATCATCCCCAGTCGGGAAGCACGTTGTGCTGGGAAAATCAAACTAGATGTGGTATTCGGCACGCCGGAGAACTATAGGTCCGAACAAATTACATTCCAAGTGGCCCCGTTCAGTAGTGGATATCACGCCCTTCTAGGACGGGAGGCGTTCACGATCTTCCAAGCCATACCCCATTATGGGTACATGAAGCTCAAAATGCCCGGGCCCAGTGGAATCATCACTCTTGCTAGTGATCCGGACACAGCACTCCGCGCCGAAAACAATACAGCCGCATTGGCCCTCGAAGCGTTATCCGAAGCCCTTTCAGCCGAGGAATTAACTGCGCTACGCTCCACGATGGACAGGGACGACGTAATACTTGGCAAGAGATCCAAGTCCACCTCTTTTAAACCAGCGGATGAAATAGTCAAATTCCAAGTCCACCCAACGGACCCTACAAAAACAGCCTCCATTGGGGCACAGTTAAACCCCGCCGTGGACGCCGCACTACGAGATTTCCTGCGCAAAAATTGGGACATATTCGCCTGGCACCCCTCAGACATGCCAGGAATCCCACGCAGGCTGGCCGAGCATAGCCTCAATATCCTAAAGGGATTCAAGCCGGTCAAACAGGCTCTTCGGCGTTTCTCTGAACCTAAGAGACAGGCTATGGGAGAGGAACTAGCCAAGTTATTGGAGGCCGGATTCATTAGAGAAATAAAACGTCCGGACTGGCTAGCAAACCTGGTGATGGTACCAAAGAAGGACAAATCCTGGCGCCTATGTGTCGATTTTAGAGACCTCAATAAGGCTTGCCCAAAGGATCCCTTCCCCCTCCCCCGCATCGATCAAATTATTGATGCTACCACAGGACACGAGTCATTGTGTTTCCTCGATGCATACTCCGGCTACCACCAAATCAAGATGGCGGAGTCCGACCAAGCTGCAACAACATTTATCACACCATACGGCCCCTTCTGTTTCAACACAATGCCTTTTTGGCTCAAAAACGCCGGCGCAACATATCAGCGCATGATCCAGACATGTCTGGAGAAACAGATCGGCAAAACAGTAGAGGCATACGTAGATGATGTGGTCATTAAAACCAAACACATCGACTCTCTGATAGACGAATTGAGGCTCACATTTGACAACCTCCGAACATACGCCATCAAGCTCAATCCGGAAAAATGCGTTTTTGGCGTACCAGCAGGAAAGATCCTGGGCTTCATTGTCTCCAGTAGAGGGATTGAAGCTAATCCGGCCAAAATCCGAGCTCCGTCACAGTTGGCTATCCCAACAAACCTCAAATAAATCTAGAAACTAACTGGATGTGTGGCGGCTCTAAGCCCTTTATCTCCCGCTTAGGTGAAAAGGCATTACCCCTTTATCTCCTCCTTCGGCGCACCGAACACTTCGAGTGGACGGACGCTGCCACAGCCAGATTGGAAGAAATAAAAGCCATACTGGCAACCAACCCAATCCTGGCCGCGCCAAACATCGGCGAACCAATGCTGTTGTACATTGCGGCAACTCATCAAGATGTAAGCGCAATGCTCGTCGTCGAACGAGAAGCTGACGGACATAAATTCCCTCTTCAAAAGCCGGCATACTATGTATCCACTATCCTCACTCCATGCAAATCATGGTACCCACATTATTAAAAGATAGCCTATGCGGTATTCATGGCATCCCGGAAGCTGCGACACTACTTTCAAGAGTGTTCGATTACAGTAGCCTCGGAAGTGCCACTTAAAGATATTATAAACAACCGCGATGCTACAGGCCGGATTGCCAAATGGGCCATTGAGCTCCTCCCGTTCGACATAACATACAAACCTCGGCGAGCCATTAAATCGCAAGTATTGGCCAACTTTGTCGCCGAATGGATGGAAGCCGAACTCCCTAAAGAGTACGGCGCATACTCCAATTGGATCATGCACTTCGACGGTTCCAAAATGCTGGCTGGTCTAGCGGCTGGCGTCGTCCTGACGTCCCCAACCGGAGACACCATTCAGTATGTATTGCAAATATTGTATACAGACTCCAACAACGCAGCCGAATACGAAGCTATGTTACATGGTCTTCGAATGGCAGTCCCCATGGGCATTTAACGCCTAGAGGTGCATGGGGATTCAAACCTCGCAATATCCCAAATAAATGGAGACTTTGATGCCAAGGATCAGAAAATGGCGGCTTATCGAAACACCGTCCTAAAGATGTCAGCTCGGTTCGAGGGGCTCGAATTTCACCATGTGGGTCGGGAAAACAATCAGGCGGCGGATATCCTCGCCTGCATCGGTGCAAAACGCGACGCAGTTCCCCCCAACATCTTTTTGGAGAGGTTGTTTAAGCCATCGGTGGTATGGGAAGGGGACACCGGTAACAATAGTCCGGACCCAGCCAAAACACCCGATACCGAACACTCTGACATAATCGGAGGCTCTGCCACCGAAATAACACCTTCAGCCCATGCAATAATGGTCGTCATCGCCCCATGGACAGAACCATTCCTGGCCTACCTAACTAGGCAGGAACTTCCCGAGGACCAAAATGAGGCACGCTGCATAGTGCGGCGATCTAAAGCCTACAGGGTCCACGAGGGAGAGATATATAAGAAAAGCACTACCGGAGTCCTTCAAAGGTGCATCTCCGAAGAGGAAGGGCGGAAGCTTTTGGCAGAAATTCACGCCGGACTTGGTGGCCACCACGCTGTAGCCCGGGCCCTTGTAAGCAAGGCCTTCCGTACATGTTTTTATTGGCCGACGGCCCGGGCAGACGAACAGGACTTGGTCCAACGCTGCGCCGGTTGCCAGCTTTTTGCAAACCAAAGCCATATGCCACCCACCGCCCTCCAAACAATCCCCATTACCTGGCCTTTCGTGGTCTGGGGGCTTGACATGGTTGGACCCCTTAAAGGGGGAACCCATAAGAAAAAATATTTACTGGTCATGGTGGATAAATTCACCAAATTGATAGAAGCCAAACCTGTTAAGACAGCCGAATCCGGACCGGTAATAGACTTCATATCCGGGGTCGTAGACCGTTATGGCGTCCCTCACAGCATCATCACTGACAACGGCACGAATTTCACGGCCGACGAGGTAAAACTCTGGTGCAGCAACATGGGCATCAAGCTCGATTATGCTTCCATCTATCACCCACAAACCAACGGCCAAGTTGAGCAAGCAAATCGTCTTATCATGAGCGGCATTAAACCCAGATTAGTGCGGTCCTTAACGAAGTCTAACACGCACTGGGTAGAGGAGCTCGACTCCATACTCTGGGGGCTGCGGACCACGCCGAATCATAGTACCGGATATACACCCTTCTTTATGGTGTACGGCGCAGAGGCAGCCCTCCCTGTGACATAATTCATGACTCACCTCGAGTGCGAATGTACGAAGAAAGAGAAGCCGAGCTCAATCGGCAGGACAGTCTGGACACCCTGGAGGAGGAGCGCGACGTGGCAAAAGTCCATTCCGCATTTTATCAACAACAGGCTCGCAGATACCAAAGCAGAGAAGTACGGGCCAAAACTTATAACGTTGGCGAATTAGTTCTACGCCTGCCGGAGAAGAAAAAGTCCAAGCTCGAGCCCAAATGGGAAGGTCCCTACATTATTGACCAAGTTCTGATCGGTGGAGCGTACCGTCTGCGAGATGCACCGAATAAACGACTTGAGCCAAACCCATGGAACGCAGCCAGGCTTCGAAGATTCTACGCCTAGCGCCGGACTCTATGTTTGTCTCCTTCCTCTGTCCATTTTTTGAATATATTATCTGTCTTTTTTCTCCTTCTTTATTTTATTCTTTATCACGGCCTTCAAGGGCCAGCTTGTGCCTTGTTTGCACATTATAGATGTGCTAACCGCGCTCATTATACCTGGGGGCTTCTTACACAGAAGCTTAAGTATCCATCTGGGCTTCATATCCAGCACATGTGTTATTCTTCCACATGTACCTTTTCTTCGCCATTATATGCATCGATATGACTTAAGTTTTGGCCAAGCTGGGTTGCCTGGCTCTTGTATTTATGCCCTACGTTCCCGTTAATTCAGCTAGGGCATAAGGGGAGCACCTCTGCGATTGTTACTGTCGGGTCAACCGGATGTGTACCTTAGACTGGGTGAAGCCGAAAGCTAGCGTTCTTAAGGGAATATTCGGTCGGTGAACAAAAGATGATTTTTGATTTATTTATTTTCCATATGTGCCCCGAGATGTTTTTTCCTGCGTACCCAGGGAAAGGAACCCTTAACGGAACTATTCTCCTTGGAAGATATTTCTTACTACCCATGTAATATAACATAACTAGTTGGGCACTTGTCTGTTCAAGCACTCATGACCCCTACGCCTGGTCTCCATGCATACCCCGGTTCTTATATAACCGAGCGGGTATTCGGATACACTCCGGACTATCGGGTCCCGAGGTTGAAGCGAAAAGGTCCGCCATGACAAATGATCTAAAATCCGGCTAGAAGGCATTATACATGTCATTTTAATTACATAGTCACGTAGACTCACTAAATTCCTCTTCTATACCATCCAACAAGCGGTCTAGCCTACTATCATGTTGGGAATACTTTGTGGCTAATTCTACTTGCCCATATATTAAGCTAACGGGGATCTCTTTCCCGTGGGGCCCCATAGGTCCGATCTCAGCCATGTGATTTCGGTCAGCCTTCGTATACCGCATCTTCACCATGGCCCAGGCTTCCCTGGAACCTTGATGGCAGGCAGATATCTTCCATAATCGGAAGCGTCGCCGTGCTCCCTTGAGCTTCTCCACAAGCTCTCCAACGCCTTCTGGCAGGGAGACGGATGACCACAAGGCCTGGGCAATACCTTGCATCACCTGCCGAACTTGTTCATGCAGTTGTGAGAGCTCGAATAGAAGATCACCCGCAGACCCGGGCATCTTCTCCACGGGACGATCCGTTAGCATATCTGCAGACATAACTCTCTTAGCCGACTTCTTCGTCGTCCCCTTTATTAAGGGTTCATTCAAGCACTTACTAAATATGCCGCGTCGAAGCCGCTTATTCTCCTTCTCGGAGTCCGCCAGCTGGGCTCGAACATCTTTCAGTTCCACGCTCAGCTTGGTATTGGCGCCTTGGAGATTGTTTTTCTCCCGCCTGACCTCAGTCAGCACGCGTTTGCCAACCTTTAGCTGTCGTATGGTGTGCTGCTCGTCCGGATTCTCTCTGGATTTATCTGCAACATCTATTATTAGATCTGCAACCATGCCGCATGCTATATGGTACCTATCATTCTTTGAAAGAAATTTTACCAACTAGGGACTTTTTAGGTTCCTTCAATGCGGCAATAGCGGCCCGAAGTTGGGCCTTGCATTCCTCTAGCTCCTGTGACAGTCGACTATTCTTCTCTGTAAGAACCTGCGCAATAAGACGATCCTTAAATCAGTTCTGCTAACTGTTTCAAGTCTCAGGGGCTACTGATACATATAATCGTCAGATTCTTTTACCCGTACATCCTTTACATACTGGTCCATGGCTCTGGCTAGACCACTTTGAGCAGCCCGGAGGTACGCCTCTCTAGAATTGAAGGCATCAAATGCCTTTGGTGAGAAGCAAGTATCACGGAGTAGGCCCGGCGACGCCTATGATTCATGGCGCTCTCCACTTCTGAATGTGTAGCGGATAGCCTATCCACATCCTCTGTAGGGGGACTATCCGGCGTCCGCCCCATGTCAGCTTCCGCCTCTATGTCCGGTCCTGGAGCCCAACTGGTGGAAGCATGATCGGCAGCCTCGCCGGACATATTCCGGCGAGCGTTTTTTCTGTTAAAGAAACATGGACGTCCTTACATTTCGAGAAAGACGAAAACCACGGAGCGGGGTTTCTGTCATACCTCTGCGTCGGCATCTCCGTCCTAACCGCCTTCCTTTTTGGCCTGCCCAGCCTCGGTGCCTCTTGTTGGCGAGTTGCTGCGGGTTCGGCATGGCGTCCCGAATGCCTTCCCTGTAAAACACCATATGTATATGGTAGGTGAAGTGTCTAAAAGGGGATCCTAGTTTTTGGAGTTGGGATTTTCGGTTTTTCTTACATGTGACACAGGAAGCAGTCCGGGATAGTCGGCCGTAATGGCCACCATGGCGTCATCACAGCTTAATTGATAGAACTGTCGGTCTATCAGCTCCACGAATATGACCGGATCTTCTTCGAGTCCGGCATCGAGAGCCCGGTCAGGGTCCTCTGGTTGTGGAGATGAGTTGCTGACCTCCCTTATGGCTTTTCGCAGTTCCTACCGCAGAATGGCAAGGTGAGTACCTACAACAAAGAATGCGGGAAGAAAGGGAGTAAGGAGATATAACTCACGCAGCTTGGGGGGTTGTACATGGAGAATCCATCCCGTGGCTTGATGCAGATGAACTCCTCTTCCTCTCCCTTGAACAATTCGGACATAATTTTTGCTAAAGCGGCGGCGTTGTTCGGACCCTTACGCCCGCAATGGGTGGCGTCATCTTCCCCATTAAAACACCACAAGGGGTGCCCTCGATATTGAAGTGGTTGCACTCCCCGCATTATGCATATTGACATGACCTCGGTTATTGTCAATCCTGATTGGGCCAGCGCTTTAACCCGGTTCATCAGGTAAAGGACTTCTCCGTTGTCTTCCTCCTGGGAGCTCCGTGGGCGCCAACTTTGGCGTTTCTTCAGAGGAGCATTGCTGAACTCAGGAAGACCCCGCCGAACAGGATTCGGAAGAGGGACGTCCTCCATATAAAACCATTCCGAAGGCCAGTCTTCGGACGTCTTCTTCGGAGTACCGGACAGGTATCCGGTTTCGGCGATGCACCATATTTTGGCTCCGCCCACTTGATAAAGTGACCCCTTCTGTGTGCGAGGGACGAGGCAAAATAACCTTTTCCACAGCTCGAAATGAGCCTCGCAGCCCAGGAATAACTCGCAGAGGGCAACATAGCCGACGATATGTAAAATGGAACCAGGGGTGAAATTATGAAGTTGGAGGCCGTAAAACTCCAGGAGCCTGCGGAGGAACGGATGAATCGGAAATCCGAGTCCCCTCAATAAACAAGGGACAAGGCATACCCGCTCCCCCGTAGAGGGGCTTGGGAAGCTCTCCGCTTGCTCCCCGCCATTATAGATGGCGAGCCCGGCTCGGACGGGCACCATATACGCCGGAGGGAGAAATCCCTTGGTCTGCAGTTCAACTAATCTAATGTGTGGGACTGAACACCTCTCCCAATCAACAGGCTTAGGGCTACGGGGGCGGGAGGAGGAGCTGCGGAGGTCGGCCATGCTGGAGTGCATTTTTCCGAAGCACGCTCCGATGGATTCTGCTGGGGGAGGATGGTATGGATTGGATCTAAGAATCCCCATCCCTTTAATAGACAATTTATTTATCTGGCTAGGGGGTCGAATGTAAAAACGCCCTGGTGCCTCGTATTCATTCGACGCGTGGGAGATAGCCCTTATTGGGTGCGGAAGCCAAGAGGTTCAGCATTTATGGAACCGGACACTGCTTAACTAACATTCAAAATTTGGAGAAGAACCCGCCTTGCAATGCTGAAGACAACACTGTGCGCCGGACTCATTGTCATTGAAGCCTGGTTCGGGGGCTACTGAGGGAGTCTTGGATTAGGGGGTATCCGGACAGCCGGATTATATCCTTTGGCCGGACTGTTGGATTATGAAGATACAAGATTGAAGACTTCGTCTTGTGTCTGGGTGGGACTCTACTTGGCATGGAAGGCAAGCTAGGCAATACGGATATGTATATCTCCTCCTTTGTAACCGACCTTGTGTAACCCTAGCCCCCTCCGGTGTCTATATAAATCGGAGGGTTTTAGTCCGTAGGACAACATACAATCATACCATAGGCTAGCTTCTAGGGTTTAGCCTCTCCGATCTCGTGGTAGATCAACTCTTGTACTACTCATATTATCAAGAATAATCAAGCAGGACGTAGGGTTTTACCTCCATCAAGAGGGCCCGAACCTGGGTAAAACATCGTGTCCCCTGCCTCTTGTTACCATCCGCCTTAGATGCATAGTTCGGGACCCCCTACCCGTGATCCGCCGGTTTTGACACCGACAGCCTCCCAACAAGAGCTATCGTTTAACGCCCCTAGCTAGGCATAAAAGCAAGAATAGATCTAGGTATTATCATCTTTGATATACAATCCAAAAGTTTCTCTCATAATAGATTCCTAAGGTAATTTAATTTTCTTTCTAGGAAAGTGTTCCATGCCTTTCCTTAACGAAAATTGCAATCTAATATTCTCTTCTTCCATATTAATAATTGCACTAATCGTTCTAAGGAAAGGTCTACCAAGAATAATGGGACATGTAGGATTGCAATCAATATCAAGAACAATGAAATCTACGGGCACATAATTCCTATTTGCAACAATAAGAACATCATTAATCCTCCCCATATGTTTCTTAATAGTGGAATCCGTGAGGTGCAAATTTAAAGAACAATCATCAAATTCATGGAAACCTAACACACCTGTAACACCCCGGATGTAACTTTCCCTATTTGTACTCCAACTCTTGCCGTTTCCGGCGTTAAGTTAATTTATTTCCTCGGGTTCGGGTTTTGTCTCCGAGTGTTGTTGTCGTTGTCATGCATCTCATATCATGTCATCATGTGCATTGCATTTGCATATGTGTTCGTCTCAGGCATTCGAGCATTTTCCCCGTTGTCCGTTTTGCATTCCGGCGCTTCGTTCTCCTCCGGTGGTCATTTCTAGCTTTCTTTCGTGTGTGGGGTTTAAACATTTCCGGATTGGACCGACACTTGCCAAGCGGCCTTGGTTTAATACCGGTAGACCGCCTGTCAAGTTTCGTATCATTTGGACTTCGTTTGGTACCCCAACGGTTAACCGAGGGACCGAAAAGGCCTCGTGTGTGTTGCAGCCCAACACCCCTCCAATTTGGCCCAAAACCCACCAAACTCTGCTCCATGTCCTAGAGCGTTCGATCACGATCGCGTGGCCGAAAACCGCACCTCATTTGGACTCTGCTAGCTCCCCCTATGCCTATATATACACCCCCCCTCTAAAAATTCGCGGATCCCCTCTCGAAACCCTAAAAAAATAGATCTCCGCCGCCACTCCGCCGCCCGTCCCGGCCGCCGCCTGAGCCGCCCCGACGAGCCGCCACCTTCGCCGCTCGCCGCCACTCCGCCGGCCGGCCGCGCGCCGCCACGCCGCCGCTCCCGGTGAGCTCCACCGGCCCGTCCCTCCTACTCCGGCGATGAGCTCCGATGGGATCCCCGGAGAACTTCGGATTCCGTGCCCGGATCTCAGATCTGAAATCCTAACCCTAGGTCGTTTTTTTCACAAAGTCCCAAAATTCTTGATCCATATGCTCCTGTTCGAGGCTCCGTAACTTTGCCTCCGTAGTTCTGATTCATGTATATAGCATATCAAAATGTTCATCTCAGAGAGTACATCATTTCGTTCCATTGCATGATTTTCATTTGAGCTCATCTTGATGCCCGAAATGCTGTTAGAAGAGGGCTACTTGAGTTAATTGTCAGATCTGCTACTCCATTTAGCACTTTTGTCATTTTTGCCATGATTAATGTGTGCATGCTATGCCCGTGAGTTCTACATATGTTTTGTTAAGGGTTTTGTAATCTCTCCAGAGGTGCAACCCATGTATTTTTAGGATGTGTGTGGTGACTTGTGCAAGCTTGCAAAGTGGTGCACTTGCTAATTCTGTTTTCAGGGACTTAGTAATTTCACTAAGTCCTGGGATTGTTTATCTCATGATGCCATATGTTCATGTTGCTTCCTAGTGATCCGTGCCTCTTTTGAGGATGATCAGTAAGGGAGTTTTGTTAATATTTTAGTTCTCTATCCATCCATGTCTTTGCTTGCAATTATGGAGCAACCTAGCTTGAGTCAATCAAGCTCTACTTTTGCTTCGTTGCGAATCTGGGCAGATCGTCAACTTGTTTGCGATTTTGCCGATGTTATTGTAGTTGATCCGTGCATGCTATGCCATTGTTCTTGCCGTTTCTAGCTTATATTTTGTGCCTTCTCAAGGGATGTATGCTTGTCTTGCCATGACTTGCACCGTGGCGAGTGCATCGAGCTCGTAAACCTGCCTTCGTGAGTTATGTTTCGGCATGTCCCAGTTTTCACTAAGTCTGAAAACTGATTATGTTTTTGCTATGTTCATGTGCTTGTTAGTATATTTTCTGATACCTTTTGGCTCAAGGTCACTAAGGGACTTTTGTTAAGCTTGTTGAGTAGCTCCATGCCATGTCTTTCTTTGTCATGTTCAGGTCCTGTAGCATGTTGTTTTGTTGCTCCGAAGAGGGCTATATAATCTGAAATTCCAGACAAGTGTTAATTTCACAAAGTCTGAGATCTGTTTGTCATTTGCATTTTTTCCATGCTCGTTTGAACCTCCTAATGGATGAATTGGCCGTAGCTCAGTGCTAGACTTTTGTTAAGAATCTTGTGTGCATCCCTGCCATGTATTTTGTTGTCATGTTTGGGTGCTGTAGCATGTTCATCTCATTGCAATTAGGTGCCTACTTGCTGTAAATCGCAGACCGGTGTCATATTTGAATCGCTTGCCAATTGCAAACCGTAACTCCGTTTCCGACGTTCTATATATCGTTTTCAAGCGATTTCATCTCATATTTACAGTGGCTCACTTGGTTTTCCAAGTTGAGACCAGGATCATGCATTTCCTATCATATCTTGCATTTTGCATCCCGCATCGCATCCCGCATAGCATATCATCATTTCATCATATTGCTTGGTCTTGCACGTGGTTGATTGTATCCTTGTTGCTTGTTTGTCTTGTTTGGGTAGAGCCGGGAGACGAGTTCACTAACGAGGAGCCCGTTGAGTTTGCTTTTGAGGATCCAGTCAACTCTGACAACTGTGCAGGCAAGATGATCCTACCCTCGAAATCACTACTATCTTTGCTATGCTAGTTTGCTCGCTCTTTTACTATGCCAATGCTACGATGCCTACCACTTGCTTTCCAGCCTCCTAAATTGCCATGTCAAACCTCTAACCCACCATTGTCCTAGCAAACCGTTGATTGGCTATGTTACCGCTTTGCTCAACCCCTCTTATAGCGTTGCTAGTTGCAGGTGAAGATTGGAGGCCTTTCCTTGTTGGAACATCTTTTATTTACTTGTTGGGATATCATTATATTGCCATGTTATCTTAATGCATCTATATACTTGGTAAAGGGTGGAAGGCTCGGCCTCTCGCCTAGTGTTTTATTCCAGTCTTGCCGCCCTAGTTCCCGTCATATCGGTGTTATGTTCCCGGATTTTGCGTTCCTTACGCGGTTGGGTTATAATGGGAACCCCTTGATATTTTGCCTTGATTAAAGCTTTTCTAGCAATGCCCAACCTTGGTTTTACCATTTGCCACCCAGCCTTTTCTTTCCCTTGGGTTCTGCAGACTCAAGGGTCATCTTATTTTAACCCCCCCGGGCCAGTGCTCCTCTGAGTGTTGGTCCACCTGTCAGCTACTGGTGGCCACCAGGGGAAACTCTGGGCTGGCCTACCCGTACCTAAGACAATCTGAGTGTGCCCTGAGAAAGAGATATGTGCAGCTCCTATCGGGATTTGTCGGCACATTCGGGCGGTGTTGCTGGTCTTGTTTTAACCTGTCGAAGTGTCTTGAGTTACCGAGATACCGAGTCTGATCGGAACGTCTTGGGAGGAGGTCTATTCCTTCGTTGACCGTGAGAGCTTGTCATGGGCTAAGTTGGGACCCCCCCTGCAGGGATTGAACTTTCGAAAGCCGTGCCCACGGTTATGGGCAGATGGGAATTTGTTAATGTCCAGTTGTAGATAACTTAAACCTTAATTAATTAAAATGAATCAACTGAGTGTGTTGCCGTGATGGCCTCTTCTCGGCGGAGTCCGGGAAGTGGACACGGTGTTGGAGTAATGTTTGCGCAGGTTGCTCTCTAGTTTCTCGCTCGTGCTTTGCCTCCTCTTCTCGCTCTCTTTTGCGAATAAGTTAGCCACCATACTTGCTAGTCGCTTGCTGCAGCTCCACTCATATTTTACCTTGTCCTACCTATAAGCTCAAATAGTCTTGATCGCGAGGGTGCGAGATTGCTGAGTCCCTGTGGCTCACAGATTACTATTACACCAGATGCAGGGCCTGATGATTCCGCTCCAGGAGACGCGTATGAGCTCAAGTGGGAGTTCGACGAAGACTCTCAGCGTTACTATGTTTCCTTTCCCGATGATCAGTAGTGGTGCCCAGTTGGGGGTGATTGGGACCGTGTCGCATGTTGGGTTCTCTTTTATTTTGGCGCCGTAGTCGGGCCATGAGTGTTTGGATGATGTAATGTTATTATGTTCTTGATTGACGTGGCGAGTGTAAGCCAACTATGTTATCTCCCTTTTGTTATCATATTACATGGGATGTTGTGAAGATTGCCTAACTTGCGACATATGCCTTCAATGCGATTATATCTCTAAGTCGTGCCTCGACATGTGGGAGCTATAGTCGCATCGAGGGTGTGACATGTTATCACCTGGGATGATTTCCGTCGAGATTTCCGAGCTCATCATATTCCCCATAGCGTGGTTGAAAGCAAGCGTGAGGAATTCCGCAATCTAAAGCAAGGCTCTTTGTCTGTCTATGACTACAACAAGTTGTTCCAGAAGCTTGCCCGCTTTGCCAAGCAGGATGTGCCTGATGAGAAGAGCATGATATATCAGTTTAGGGGTGGTCTCAGAGAAGAAATTCAGCTAGCTCTTGTTCTCTTCGAACCCTTGAGATACGATGAGTTCTACAACATGGCACTGAAGCAAGAGGCTGCTCAGTTGAGGTGTGATGCTTCCAAGAAGCGAGTCAGAGATGTTACTCCTTCTTCCTCTACACAAGTGGCCAAGCAGCAGAAGTTTTGGCTTCCTCCTCCTCCGTTCCGTCAGCCGTATCAGCAGAAGAGCAAAGGTGGCAGTGGTTCTTCCCACCCACCCAACCCTAGCTTTCAGAACAAGACTTCGTCTCAACCTTCAAGATCGAGTGCTCCGTATCACCGTCCGCTTTCAGAGGTCACGTGCAACAAGTGCCAACAGAAGGGTCACTATGCCAACAAGTGTTTCAACCAGAGGTGTCTTCCTCCTCCTCCTCCGGTCAGATCGGCAAGTACAGCTGTGGTCAAGCATAACCCCAAGCATGCCAAGGTCAATTTGATGAATGCAGCTCAGGAAGAGGACTCGTCAGATGTGATCATAGGTAACCTTCCTGTTAATGATATACCTGCAAAAGTTCTTTTTGACACTGGTGCATCGCATTGCTTCATCTCGAAACCTTTTGCATCTAAGCATGAGTTGACTTCCCAAGTTATGCATAAACCGTTAGCAGTTGTCTCTCCGGGTAAATGTTTGCTTGCTAATCACAAGATTCCGGATATTTCTATCATGATGGGTGATTTAAAGTTTCTGGCTTCTCCAATGGTTCTTGGTAACTCGGATATTGATCTTATTCTCGGGATGGATTGGCTTTCTAAGCACAAGGCTCAGCTTTATTGCCTAGCTAGGCAGATTCAATTGACTCATTCGTCTGAGGATGTAATTGTCTTTGCCGCTCGGGATAATACCATCCGTCTGTTTTCTCTCAATGAGAAGGGTGAATTGGATGCCATCTCTCAAATTCCAGTCATTTGCGAATACCAAGACGTCTTTCCAGAAGAGCTCCCAGGAATGCCTCCGCACCGGCCAGTTGAATTCCTTATTGATCTTGAGCCTGGCACGGAACCTGTGTGCAAACGTCCTTACAAGCTCGGACCTGAAGAGTTGAAAGAGCTGAAAAGCAACTCGATATGCAAGAGAAAATGGGTCTTATCCGGCCTATTTCTTCTCCGTGGGGTTGTGGTGTTCTTTTTGTGAAGAAGAAGGATGGAACGGACCGACTTTGTGTTGATTACCGTCCGGTGAACAAGAAGACCATCAAGATGAAATACCCACTTCCCAACATCAATGAGCTGTTCGAACAACTCAAAGGTGCTCAAGTATTCTCCAAGCTTGATCTCCGCATGGGTTATCACCAGATTCGCATTCGTGAAGAAGATATTCCCAAGACAGCATTCAGAACAAGCTTTGGTTCATATGAATACACTGTCATGTCTTTTGGCCTTGCCAACGCTCCTCCGACGTTCTCTCGCATGATGAACTTCATCTTCAACGCCTACACCAATGACTTCGTTTTGGTCTATCTCGACGACATTCTGGTTTTCTCGAAGAACAAGGAAGATCATGCCAAACACTTGCGTTTGGTTCTTGATAAGCTCAGGGAACATCAGTTCTACGCCAAGTTCTCCAAGTGTGAATTTTGGCTCGATGAGGTTCTTTATCTTGGTCATATCATCTCTGCCAAGACCATTGCCTGCAATTGTGAATTGGGAACCTCCTCAGAACGTGAAGCAACTCCCCAGTTTTCTCGGTCTCGCAAGCTATTGCCGAAGATTCGTTGAAAACTTTTCTAAGATCGCGAAGCCTCTCTCAAATCTTCTTCAGAAGCACGTCAAGTACGTTTGGTCTTCGGAGTGCGATATTGCTTTCAACACTTTGAAAGAGAAATTGATCACTGCTCCAGTTCTGACTCCGCCTGATGAATCCAAGCCGTACGAGGTCTTTTGTGATGCCTCTCTCCAAGGTTTTGGCGCGGTATTGATGCAAGAAAAGAAAGTTGTTGCTTATACTTTTCGCCAGTTGAAGCCTAATGAGAAGAACTACCCCACTCATGATCTCGAGTTGGCGGCAGTTGTGCATGCTCTTTTGACTTGGAGACATCTTCTATTGGGAAGAAAAGTGGACATTTTCACTGATCACAAGAGTCTCAAGTACATCTTCACTCAGCCTAATCTCAACCTCAGGCAAACTCGATGGGTCGAAATGATTCAAGAGTATAATCCGAGTATTGAGTACACTCCAGGCAAGGCTAATGTGATTGCTGACGCTTTGAGCAGGAAAGCTTACTGCAACAGTCTGATTCTCAAGCCTTATCAACCCGAGCTTTGTGAAGCTTTCCGCAAACTTAATCTGCAAGTTGTTCCTCAAGGTTTCCTCACCAACCTTCAAGTCTCTCCTACCTTGGAAGACCAGATTCGCCAAGCCCAGCTTCTTGATGCTATGGTGAAAAAGGTGAAGATTGGGATTGCCAAGAGTCAGTCCAAGTACAAGTGCTACCGCCTTGATGACAAGGACACTCTCTTCTTCGAGGATCGTATTGTTGTGCCCAAAGGTGACCTTCGTAAAGTGATCATGAACGAGGCTCACAATTCTCTCCTCTCCATCCACCCTGGGAGCACGAAGATGTATCAGGACCTTAAGCAAGCTTATTGGTGGACTCAAATGAAGCGCGAGATCGCTCAATTCGTGAATGAATGTGATGTCTGCAGAAGAGTGAAGGCAGAACACCAAAGGCCAGCTGGTCTCCTCCAACCTCTTGCCATTCCAGAATGGAAGTTTGACCACATTGAAATGGACTTCGTGACTGGGTTTCCTAAGTCCAAGCGTGGCAATAATGCTATATTCGTTGTCATCGACAAACTCACCAAAGTGGCTCATTTTCTGCCTATCAAAGAGTCGATCACTGCAGCTCAATTGGCGGAACTCTATACCTCTCGCATTGTCTCTCTGCACGGTATTCCTCAAGTGATCTCTTCAGACCATGGCGGCATCTTTACCTCGAAGTTTTGGGATTCTTTTCAGAAGGCCATGGGCACTAACATCCGCTTCAGCACAGCTTTCCATCCTCAAACAAGCGGTCAAGTCGAGCGTGTCAACCAGATTCTTGAAGATATGCTCAGGGCTTGTGTGATCTCCTTCGGCATGAAGTGGGAGGATTGTCTTCCTTATGCTGAATTCTCCTACAACAACAGTTTTCAAGCAAGTTCAGGCAAGGCCCCTTTTGAAATTCTGTATGGTAGGAAGTGCCGTACCCCTCTCAACTGGTCTGAAACCGGTGAACGTCAGCTTTTGGGTAATGACTTAATCACAGAAGCAGAAGAAATGTGCAAAGTCATTAGAGATAACCTCAAAGCAGCCCAATCCCGTCAGAAGAGCTACTATGATAGTAAGCACCGCGATTTGGGTTTCGAGATCGGAGATCATGTTTACCTCCGCGTCTCTCCTAGGAAAGGTACTCATCGCTTCGGTATCAAAGGGAAGCTTGCCCCTAGATACGTGGGACCTTTCAAGGTTGTCAGCAAGAGAGGCGACCTTGCCTATCAACTCGAGCTTCCTTCAAACTTTGCAAATGTTCATGACGTGTTCCATGTCTCTCAGCTTCGAAAGTGCTTCAAGACTCCTGACCGCACCGTCAACTTCGAGGACATTGAGCTCCAAGAAGATCTCTCTTATCCTGAGCACCCAGTTGCTATTCTTGAAGAGACTGAACGCAAGACTCGCAACAAGTCAATCAAATTTCTCAAAGTCAAGTGGTCACAACATTCCGACCGTGAAGCTACCTGGGAACGCGAGGATCACCTCCGTTCTGAGTACCCGACATTCTTTCAGTCCAAGATCTCGGGACGAGATCCTTTCGTAGTGGTGGAGTGTTGTAACACTCCGGATGTAACTTTCCCTATTTGTACTCCAACTCTTGCCGTTTCCGGTGTTAAGTTAATTTATTTCCTCGGGTTCGGGTTTTGTCTCCGAGTGTTGTTGTTGTTGTCATGCATCTCATATCATGTCATCATGTGCATTGCATTTGCATACGTGTTCGTATCAGGCATTCGAGCATTTTCCCCGTTGTCCGTTTTGCATTCCGGCGCTTCGTTCTCCTCCGGTGGTCATTTCTAGCTTTCTTTCATGTGTGGGGTTTAAACATTTCCGGATTGGACCGAGACTTGCCAAGCGGCCTTGGTTTACTACCGGTAGACCGCCTGTCAAGTTTCGTATCATTTGGACTTCGTTTGGTACCCCAACGGTTAACCGAGGGACCGAAAAGGCCTCGTGTGTGTTGCAGCCCAACACCCCTCCAATTTGGCCCAAAACCCACCAAACTCTGCTCCATGTCCTAGAGCGTTCGATCACGATCGCGTGGCCGAAAACCGCACCTCATTTGGACACTCCTAGCTCCCTCTATGCCTATAAATAGACCCCCCCACCATTTCAAATCCCGGGTCTCCTCCCCCGAAACCCTAAAATCTCAGATCTGCCGCCGCCAGACACGTCCGGACGGCGCCGGACACGTCCACCCTGCCCCGCCTCTGCCACGTGGCATCGTGCCACTCGCCGCCGCCTGCGCCCGCTTCGCCGCCCCAGCCGGCCCGCTGAGGCCCATCGCCGGCCCTCCGGGCCCAGCTGCCTGGCTCGCCGCCTCCTCCCTCCTCCCGCACCATGCGCCGCCGCCGCCATCCACCGCGCCGCCCTTGCCGGCCGCCGCCTTCGCCGCTCGCCGCCACTCCGCCGGCCGGCCCGGCCGCCGCCCGAGCCGCCCCGACGCGCCGCCGCCTTCGCCGCTCGCCGCCACTCCGCCGGCCGGCCGCGCGCCGCCACGCCGCCGCTCCCGGTGAGCTCCACCGGCCCGTCCCTCCTACTCCGGCGACGAGCTCCGGTGGGATCCCCGCGAACTTCGGATTCCGTGCCCGGATCTCAGATCTGAAATCCTAACCCTAGGTCGTTTTTTTTCACTAAGTCCAGAAATTCTTCATCCATATGCTCCTGTTCGATGCCCCATAACTTTGCATCTGTAGCTCCGATTCATGCATATAGCATATCAAAATGTTCATCTCAGAGAGTACATCATTTCATTCCACTGCTTCATTTTCATTTGAGCTCATCTTGATACCCGAAATGCTGTTAGAAGAGGGCTACTTGAGTTAATTGTCAGATCTGCTACTCCATTTAGCACTTTTGTCATTTTTGCCATGATTAATGTGTGCATGCTATGCCCGTGAGTTCTACATATGTTTTGTTAAGGGTTTTGTCATCTCTCCAAAGGTGAACCCATGTATTTTTAGGATGTGTGTGGTGACTTGTGCAAGCTTGCAAAGTGGTGCAAGTCCTGGGATTGTTTAGCTCATGATGCCATATGTTCTTGTTGTTTCCTAGTGATCCGTGCCTCTTTTGAGGATGATCAGTAAGAGAGTTTTGTTAATATTATAGTGATCTATCCATCCATGTCTTTGTTTGCAATTATGGAGCACCCTAGCTTGAGTCAATCGAGCTCTACTTTTGCTTCGTTGCGAATCTGGGCAGATCGTCAACTTGTTTGCGATTTTGCCGATGTTATTGTAGTTGATCCGTGCATGCTATGCCATTGTTCTTGCCGTGTCTAGCTTATATTTTGTGCCTTCTCAAGGGATGTATGCTTGTCTTGCCATGACTTGCAACGTGGTGAGTGCATCGAGCTCGTAAACCTGCCTTCGTGAGTTATGTTTCGGCATGTCCCAGTTTTCACTAAGTCTGAAAACTGATTATGTTTTTGCTATGTTCGTGTGCTTGTTAGTATATTTTCTGATACCTTTTGGCTCAAGGTCACTAAGGGACTTTTGTTAAGCTTGTTGAGTAGCTCCATGCCATGTATTTCTTTGTCATGTTCAGGTCCTGTAGCATGTTGTTTTATTGCTCCGAAGAGGGCTATATAATCTGAAATTCTAGACAAGTGTTAATTTCACCAAGTCTGAGATCTGTTTGTCATTTGCATTTTTGTCATGCTCGTTTGAACCTCCTAATGGATGAATTGGCCATAGCTCAGTGCTAGACTTTTGTTATGCATCTTGTGTGCATCCCAGCCATGTATTTTATTGTCATGTTTGGGTGTTTTAGCATGTTCATCTCATTGCATTTAGGTGCCTACTTGCTGTAAATCGCAGACCGGTGTCATATTTGAATCGCTTGCCAATTGCAAACCGTAACTCCGTTTCCGACGTTCTTCATATTGTTTTCAAGCGATTTCATCTCATATTTCCAGTGGATCACTTGGTTTTCCAAGTTGAGACCAGGATCATGCATTTCCTATCATATCTTGCATTTTGCATCCCGCATCGCATCCCGCATAGCATATCATCATTTCATCATATTGCTTGGTCTTGCACGTGGTTGATTGTATCCTTGTTGCTTGTTTGTCTTTTTTGGGTAGAGCCGGGAGATGAGTTCACTAACGAGGAGCCCGTTGAGTTTGCTTTTGAGGATCCAGTCAACTCTGACAACTGTGCAGGCAAGATGATCCTACCCTCGAAATCACTACTATCTTTGCTATGCTAGTTTGCTCGCTCTTTTACTATGCCAATGCTACAATGCCTACCACTTGCTTGCAAGCCTCCCAAATTGCCATGTCAAACCTCTAACCCACCTTTATCATAGCAAACCGTTGATTGGCTATGTTACCGCTTTGCTCAGCCCCTCTTATAGCGTTGCTAGTTGCAGGTGAAGATTGGAGGCCGTTCCTTGTTGGAACATTTATTTACTTGTTGGGATATCATTATATTGCCATGTTATCTTAATGCATCTATATACTTGGTAAAGGGTGGAAGGCTCGGCCTCTCGCCTAGTGTTTTGTTCCACTCTTGCCGTCCTAGTTTCCGTCATATCGGTGTTATGTTCCCGGATTTTGCGTTCCTTACGCGGTTGGGTTATAATGGGAACCCCTTGATATTTCGCCTTGATTAAAGCTTTTCCAGCAATGCCCAACCTTGGTTTTACCATTTTCCACCTAGCCCTTTTTTTCCCTTGGGTTCTGCAGACTCAAGGGTCATCTTATTTTAACCCCCCCGGGCCAGTGCTCCTCTGAGTGTTGGTCCAAACTGTCAGCCGCCGGTGGCTACCAGGGGCAACTCTAGGCTGTCCTATCGGGAGTTTGGACAATCTGAGTGTGCCCTGAGAAAGAGATATGTGCAGCTCCAATCGGGATTTGTCGGCACATTCAGGCGGTGTTGCTGGTCTTGTTTTAACCTGTCGAAGTGTCTTGAATTACCGAGATACCGAGTCTGATCGGAACGTCTTGGGAGGAGGTATATTCCTTCGTTGACCATGAGAGCTTGTCATGGGCTAAGTTGGGACTCCCCTACAGGGATTGAACTTTCGAAAGCCGTGCCCGCGGTTATGGGCAGATGGGAATTTGTTAATGTCCGGTTGTAGATAACTTGAACCTTAACGTAATTAAAATGAATCAACCGAGTGTGTTACCGTGATGGCCTCTTCTCGGCGGAGTCCGGGAAGTGGACACGATGTTGGAGTAATGGTTGCGCAGGTTGGCCTCTAGCTTCTCGCTCGTGCTTTGCCTCCTCTTCTCGCTCTCTTTTGCGGATAGGTTAGCCATCATATTTGCTAGTCGCTTGCTGCAGCCCCACTCATATTATACCTTGCCATTCCTAAGCTTATATAGTCTTGATCGCGAGGGTGTGAGATTGCTGAGTCCCTGTGGCTCACAGATTACTATTACACCAGATGCAGGGCCTGATGATTCCACTCCAGGAGACGCGTACGAGCTCAGGTGGGAGTTCGACGAAGACTCTCAACGATACTACGTCTCCTTTCCCGATGATCAGTAGTGGTGCCTAGTTGGGGGTGATTGGGACCGTGTCGCATGTTGGGTTCTATTTTATTTTGGCGCCGTAGACGGGCCATGAGTGTTTGTATGATGTAATGTTATTTATGTACTTGGTTGACGTGGCAAGTGTAAGCCAACTATGTTATCTCCCCTTCATTATCATATTACATGGGATGTTATGAAGATTGCCTAACTTGCGACATATGCCTTCAATGCGATTATGTCTCTAAGTCGTGCCTCGACACGTGGGAGCTATAGTCGCATCGAGGGTGTTACAACACCACACAAAGTTTTTGGAATCATGGAAACACTAGCACCCAAATCACATAAAGCATAGCGTTAATGATATATAATTTTAATTTTAATAGTAGGTTCCCACTCATCATGAAGTTTTCTAGGGATAGAAACTTCTAATTTAAGCTTTTCTTCATAAGATTGCATTAAAGCATCAACGATATGTTTGGTAAAAGCTTTATTTTGACTATAAGCATGCGGAGAATTTAGCACGGATTGCAACAAGGACATACAATATATCGAAGAGCAATTATCATAATTAAATTCCTTGAAATCCAAAATAGTGGGTTCATTGCTATGTAACGTTTTGACCTCTCCAATCCCACTTGTACCAATTTTTGCATCAAGATCTAAAAACTCCGAATCATTGGGATGCCTTTTAACTAAAGTTGACTCATCTCGAGCCCCATCATTATCAAGATTCATATTGTAAAACAAAGATTTAATAGGAGACACATCAATCACTTTTAGATCTTCATCCTTATTATTATCAAAACTAGAAGAACACGCTTTTATAAAGCAATCTTTTAAGCACGCATCCTAGCGGTTCTTTCTTTGCACTCATCAATGGAAATTCTCATGGCTTTGTGAGACTCATTGATATCATGCTTAGGTGGAATAGATCTATGTTTCAAAGAATCAACATCAAGAGAAATCTTATCCATGTTTCTAGCCAACTCATCAATCTTAGACAATTTTTCTTCAATCAAAGCATTGAAACTCTTTTGCGAACTAATAAATTCTTGAATATTAGATTCAAAATCAGAGGGCATCTTATTAGAATTTCCATAAGAATTGTTGTTGGAATTACCATAATTATTAGAGGAATTACTAGGAAACGGCCTAGGATTAAAGTTTCCTCTATACGCGTTGTTACCAAAATTGTTCCTACCAACAAAATTCACATCCATAGATTCATTTTTATTCTCAATCAAAGTAGACAAAGGCATATCATTAGGATCAGAAGAAACACTATTATTAGCAAACAATTTCATAAGTTCATCCATCTTTCCACTCAAAACATTAATTTCTTCTATAGCATGAACCTTTTTACTAGTGGATCTTTCGGTGTCCCATTGAGAATAATTAACCATAATATTATCTAGGAATTTGGTAGCTTCTCCTAAAGTGATTTCCATAAAAGTGTCTCCTGTGGCCGAATCTAAAAGATTTATAGAAGCATAATTCAATCCAGCATAAAATTTTTGTATGATCATCCATAAATTCAAACCATGAGTAGGGAAATCGCGAATCATTAATTTCATCCTCTCCCAAGATTGTGCAACATGCTCATGATCTAGTTGCTTAAAGTTCATAATATCGTTTCTAAGAGAGATGATCTTAGCGGGAGGAAAATACTTAGAGATAAAAGCATCTTTGCACTTGTTCCAAGAATCAATACTATTTTTAGGCAAAGACGAAAACCAAGTTTTAGCACGATCTCTAAGCGAAAACGGAAATAGCTTCAATTTAACGATATCATTATCCACATCTTTTTTCTTTTGCATATCACACAAATCAACAAAGCTGTTTAGATGGGTAGTGGCATCTTCACTAGGAAGGCCAGAAAATGGATCTTTCATGACAAGATTTAGCAAAGCAGTATTAATTTCAAAATATTCAGCATCGGTAAGAGGAGCAATCGTTGTGCTAATAAAATAATTATTGTTGGTATTGGAAAAATCACACAATTTAGTATTATCTTGAGCCATCGTGACAAACAATCCAACACACAAGCACACAAGAAGCGAGCAAAAAAGAGGCGAACGGAAAAAGAGGGCGAATAAAACGGCAAGGGTGAAGTGGGGGAGAAGAAAATGAGAGGCAAATGGCAAATAATGTAATGCGAGGGATAAGAGTTTGTGATAGGTACTTGGTATGTCTTGACTTGTGCATAGATCTCCCCAGCAACGGTGCCAGAAATCCTTCTTGCTACGTCTTGAGCACTGCATTGGTTTTCCCTTGAAGAGGAAAGGGTGATGCAGCAAAGTAGCGTAAGTATTTACCTTAGTTTTTGAGAACCAAGGTATCAATCTAGTAGGAGACTACACGCAAGTCCCTCGTACCTGCACAAACAAATAAGAACCTCGCAACCAACGCGATAAAGGGGTTGTCAATCCCTTCACGGTCACTTACGAGAGTGAGATCTGATAGAGATAATAAGATAAATATTTTTGGTATTTTTATGATATAGATTGAAAGTAAAGATTGCAAAGTAAAATGGATGGGAAACTTATATGATAATAGATAGACCCGGGGGCCATAGGTTTCACTAGTGGCTTCTCTCAAGATAGCATATAGCATTAGTATTACGGTGGGTGAACAAATTACCGTTGAGCAATTGATAGAAAAGTGCATAATTATGAGAATATCTAGGCATGATCATGTATATAGGCATCACGTCCGCGACAAGTAGACCGAAACAATTCTGCATCTACTACTATTACTCCACACATTGACCGCTATCCAGCATGCATCTAGAGTATTAAGTTCATAAGAACAGGGTAACACATTAGGCAAGATGACATGATGTAGAGGGATAAACTCAAGCAATATGATATAAACCCCATCTTTTTATCCTCGATGGCAACAATACAATACGTGCCCTGCTGCCCCTGCTGTCACTAGGAAAGGACACCGCAAGATTGAACCCAAAGCTAAGCACTTCTCCCATTGCAAGAAAGATCAATCTAGTAGGCCAAACCAAACTGATAATTCGAAGAGACTTGCAAAGATAACATATCATGCATAAAAGATTTCAGAGAAGAATCAAATATTGTTCATAGATAATCTTGATCATAAACCCACAATTCATCGGATCTGGACAAACACACCACAAAAAGAATTACATCGAATAGATCTCCAAGAAGATCGAGGAGAACTTTGTATTGAGATCCAAAGAGAGAGATAAGAAGCCATCTAGATAATTACTATGGAACCGAAGGTCTGTGGTAAACTACTGACACATCATCGGAGAGGCTATGGTGTTGATGTAGAAGCCCTCCATGATCAATTGCCCCTACGGTGGAGCTCCGGAAAAGGCCCCAAGATGGGATCTCTTGGGTACAGAAGGTTGCGGCAGTGGAAATTGGGTTTCGTGGTGCTCCTGGATGTTTTCGGGGTATATGGATATATATATAGGAGGAAGAAGTAGGTCGGTGGAGCTGCGAGGGGCCCACGAGGGTGGGGGTCGCGCCTAGGGGGGCAGGCGCGCCTCCCTGCCTCATGGCTTCCTCGCTTCTTTCTTGACGTCTACTCTAAGTCCCCTGGATCACGTTTGTTCCAAAAATAACTCTCCCGAAGGTTTCATTCTGTTTGGATTCTGTTTGATATTCCTTTTCTACGAAACACTGTAATAGGCAAAAAACAGCAATTTGCACTGGGCCTTGGGTTAGTAGGTTAGTCCCTAAAATAATATAAAAGTGTATAAATAAGCCCATTAAACATCCAAAACAGATAATATAATAGCATGGAACAAGCAAAAATTATAGATACGTTGGAGACGTATCAAACATTTATTTAAAACAATACGAATACAAGTAGCACAACATCTCAAAGCACACTACACAATCATGTGGATGAAGGCTTGTACTGACCTTTCATGAGACAAACAAGATAAAATATGAATCTACCAACACGAATAGTAAATCCAATCTCGTTTTGTGCGGTTGCACTGAAATCAAGCAAAGATGCCGATGTGACATTTAAGTTCGCTATAGCAACAAGTTGAATAGATATCCTTGTTTTAACAGAGGCAAAAAGGGAAACATTTACTGGCCAATAAAGGAGGATGAAACATACGGCGACAAAAAGAAGCATCTAACTTATCTTGATGGAAAACAAAGTAGGAAAGTAGCATTTCTAAAACGGTTGCATTGATTCATATTAACAGAGACATTCTCTTAAAACAGCATTCGTTAAAAATGTAATTCACTTTTAACAATGGCATTGCTTCAATTTTCTAGCAGCATTCTTAGATTAACAACAGCAAAATAGTTGTATGGGACATGGGACATGTCAGCACCATGTGCATCCACACATATAAATGGGTGATGCAGAGTATGTTGCCAAGCAGAATATCTGCGTTGGTCCCATATTTGTTCTCTTTGAACCTTTTTCCTATGTGAGGGCAGCAAATCTAGTCCTGCACAAACTATCCGACCCCCCAGTTTCTTTCCTTTTTCAACAAAGAGATCGGTTCCTTACAGATGTGTGTACTGGGTTACCCCCTTTTCCCTTTTCAACCTACAAAGCGGCTGGATAACTAGTCTATACTACTTTCCCTCCCTCCTTTCCTCATTGAACCACCTCCTAGATTCATGCTCCACCCCACCGCACCCTTCTTTCCTCTTTGAACCAAGACCTAGATTCGACTATAGAATCAAAAAAGATCTGCATGCAGCTAGAGCAGTGATGATTTCAAAGAAAGTTATACCTTAGGGTCGTCGGGATGTGGCTAGGCATGCGGCAAGAGGCCAGATCTGCCCACACTATGTACGAAAACAAGGAAGAAGGGGTCCGTGGCCCTCCCGCACAGGCGCTGGGTGAAAGAGAACAGTGCAGTCGGCAGTGGATTGCCTCCCTCGCCAAAGGCGATAGAGTGAACACTGCACCTCCTCCCCTTCCCGGTGCAACGGGATCCGGACGGCTCCTTCACTAGCTGTGAGGGGGGGAGAGAGAGAGACTGAGGCCAACGTAGTCTTTTATAGATCTGGTGAAGAGGGTGAGAGACTTTGAATATAGCAAACCCTAGCAAAGGAACGCCGAGCCTCCAGCGTGTATATATATAGTAGTGCGGCGAGAGTGTGGAGAGTGCAAACCCTAGCGAACAAGCGCTGAGGCTCTAGCTTATATAGTACTCCCTCTGTTCCTAAATATAAGTATTTGTAGAGATTCCACTATGGACTACATACGGAGCAAAATGAGTGAATCTACACTCTAAAATATGTCCATATACATCCATATGTAGTTTGTAGTGGAATCTCCAAAAAGACTTACATTTAGGAACGGAGGGAGTACTTATATAGTACTCGTGTACACTACTAATATATAGTGGAGTGGTTTTGTTTTTCTCTCGATAACAATTGTTTAAAATTGTGTAAGTAAGAAACGAAACTCTTTATTTAATGTACCGGTGAAGAAAACTACTTACGATGAACTAACAATCCACCGTCCTGGTCGCACTCCTTACCCTTCACGTGCGGTAAACTACCCTCCGTTAAGTGAACAACCACACATGCGCCAAATTATCGGAAATGTGTGAGAGTGTGTACAAATGAAGAATTTTAATTTCAATTATCGGAAAGGTTTGAGATTATGTACAGTTTGCCCTCTCTCAATAATTATGGTTTGTTGTGTTCGGCCAAAACCTGGTCAAACTTTACAAAGTTTGACTTCAGTCAAATGTAATATGCAGAGTAAATAAAAATGGAGGGCTACTACATCCATCCGGGTTTTTGTCCACACCATTTTTTAATGAAAGTCTGACCACATATTTAGTTAATAGCTGGACAAATAAAATTACAGAGGAGCTGAAGACAAAGTTGTGAGAAGGCCTAGAAATCAATACCAAACTTATGCTCTTAGTACCAACATCGATCCTTCTTTGAGGAAACATTTGGTTCATAGCCAATTGTGTGATAAAATTGCACCAACGTGAAAGACGACTGCGTCTCCAATGCAACCAAGGTGAACTGATGAAGGATATCATCTTTGTGGGTAACAAGCAAAGAGCACTGATGGAAGACAGCTTGTTTTTCGTTGAAAATCGATCAGATTCACCAGCCAATGCAACCATGAGGCGCAACCATGAGCACCGATAGGTCATCGTGGTAATGCATCATCCATTTGGCATCAAGTTTTGGTGAGGCTCCAATGGAGTTCAAAAATTCCTCACCGTGGTCTATTTCTTCTCGGTAATCAATCTCGAGGAAGGTAGAACCACGTGGCAGAGGACAGTGAGGCGGAACAGCAATGGCCATCCAATTTTGTGCAGTTCCACTAAAATTGAGGAAGACATGCCTGAGTATGGAGATACGCATCGCTGTTTGCAAAAATATAAAAAAGGGATATAGTGTTGTTACTTTGTTTTGGCAGTGGTACAAGATTAACAGCGTCATATAAATTATCAACAAGAATAAATGAAAAGTACACAAAAAAAAGAAGCATCATGATTATCTTGATGGGAACTGATACGTCTCCAACATATCTATAATTTTTTATTGTTCCATGCTATATTATATCCTGTTTTGGACATTATTGGGCTTTATTATACACTTTTATATTATTTTTGGGACTAACCTATTAACCGGAGGCCCAGCCCAGAATTGTTGTTTTTTTTGCCTATTTCAGAGTTTCGCAGAAAAAGCATATCAAACAGAGTCCAAACGGACTGAAACCTTCGGGAATGTGATTTTCAGAACGAACATGATCCAGAGGACTTGGACCCTATGTCAAGACATCAACCAGGAAGGCACGAGGTAGGGGGCGCGCCTACCCCCCAGGGGCGCCCTCCACCCTCGTGGGGCCCATGTTGCTCCACTGTCGTACTCCTTCCTCCTATATATATACCTACATACCCCCAAACTACCAGATACGGAGCCAAAACCCTAATTCCACCGCCGTAACTTTCTATATCCACAAGATCCCATATTGGGGCCTTTTCTGGAGCTCCGCCAGAGGGGGTATCGATCACGGAGGGCTTCTACATCAACACCATAGCCCCTCCGATGAAGTGTGAGTAGTTTACTTCAGACCTATAGGTCCATAGTTATTAGCTAGATGGCTTCTTCTCTCTTTTTGGATCTCAATACAAAGTTCTCCCCCTCTCTTGTGGAGATCTATTCGATGTAATCTTCTTTTGCGGTGTGTTTGTTGAGATCGATGAATTGTGGGTTCATGATCAAGTTTATCTATGAAAAATATTTCAATCTTCTCTGAATTATTTTATGTATGATTGGTTATCTTTGCAAGTCTCTACGAATTATCAGATTGTTTTGGCCTACTAGATTGATCTTTCTTGCAATGGGAGAAGTGCTTAGCTTTGGATTCAATCTTGCGGTGTCCTTTCTCAGTGACAGTAAGGGCAGCAAGGCACGTATTGTATTGTTGCCATCGAGGATAACAAGATGGGGTCTATATCATATTGCATGAGTTTATCCCTCTACATCATGTCATCTTTCTTAAAGCGTTACTCTATTCTCTTGAACTTAATACTCTAGATGCATGCTGGATAGCGGTCGATGTGAGGAGTAATAGTAGTAGATGCAGGCAGGAGTCGGTCTACTTGTCTTGGACGTGATGCCTATATACATGATCATACCTAGATATTCTCATAACTATGCTCAATTCTGTCAATTGCTCAACAGTAATTTGTTCACCCACCGTAAAACTTATGCTCTTGAGAGAAGCCACTAGTGAAACCTATGGCCCCCGGGTCTATTTTCCATCATATTAATCTTCCAATACTTAGTTATTTCCTTTGCCATTTATTTTATTTGCATCTTTATTTCTCTTTATCATAAAAATACCAGAAATATTATCTTATCATATCTATCAGATCTCACTCTCGTAGGTGACCGTGAAGGGATTGACAACCCCTTTATCGCGTTGGTTGCGAGGAGTTTATTTGTTTGTGTAGGTGCGAGGGACTCGTGCGTGGCCTCCTACTGGATTGATACCTTGGTTCTCAAAAACTGAGGGAAATACTTACGCTACTTTGCTGCATCACCCTTTCCTCTTCAAGGGAAAACTAACGCAATGCTCAAGAGGTAGCAAGAAGGATTTCTGGCGCCGTTGCCGGGGAGTCTACGCAAAAGTCAACATAGCAAGTACCCATCACAAACCCTTATCTCCCGCATTACATTATTTTCCATTTGCCTCTTGTTTTCCTCTCCCCCACTTCACCCTTGCCGTTTTATTCGCCCTCTCTCTCTCCATCCTCCCTCTCTTTCTCTATTTGCCTCTTTTTCCCATCTCTTGTTTGCTTGTGTGTCGGATTCCTTGCTTGTCACAATGGCTCAAGATAATACCAAATTGTGTGACTTTACCAATACCAACAACAATGATTTTATTAGCACTCCGATTACTCCTCTTACCGATGCCGAATCTTGTGAAATTAATGCTGCTTTGTTGAATCTTGTCATGAAAGATCCGTTTTCCGGCCTTCCTAGTCAAGATGCCGCTACCCATCTAAACAACTTTGTTGATCTGTGCGATATGCAAAACAAGAAAGATGTGGACAATGATATTGTTAAATTGAAGCTATTTCCTTTTTCGCTTAGAGATCGTGCTAAAGCTTGGTTTTCGCCTTTTTCTAAAAATAGTATTGATTCATGGAATAAGTGCAAAGATGCTTTTATCTCTTAGTAATGATATTATGAATTTTAAGCAACTTGATCATGAACATGGTGCACAAGCTTGGGAGAGGATGAAATTAATGATACGTAATTGCCCTACACATGGTTTGAATTTGTGGATGATTCTACAAAATTTTTATGCTGGATTGAATTTTGCTTCTAGAAATCTTTTAGATTCGGCCGCGGGAGGCACTTTTATGGAAATCACTTTAGGAGAAGCTACTAAACTCCTAGATAATATTATGGTTAATTATTCTCAATGGCACACTGAAAGATCTACTAATAAGAAAGTGCATGCGATAGAAGAAATTAATGTTTTGAGTGGTAAGATGGATGAACATATGAAATTATTTGCTAATAAAAGTGTTTCTTCTGATCCTAATGATATGCCTTTGTCTACTTTGATTGAGAATAATAATGAATCTTTGGATGTGAATTTTGTTGGTAGGAATAATTTTGGTAACAACGCGTATAGAGGAAACTTTAGTCCTAGGCCGTATCCTAGTAATTCCTCTAATAATTATGGTAATTCCTACAACAATTCTTATGGAAATTTTAATAAGATACCCTCTGATTTTGAATCTAATAGTAAAGAATTTATTACCTCGCAAAAGAATTTCAATGCTTTGATTGAAAAAAAATTGCTTAAGATTGATCAGTTGGCTAGGAACGTTGATAGAATTTCTCTTGATGTTGATTCTTTGAAACTTAGATCTATTCCTCCTAAGCATGATATCAAAGATTCTCTCAAAGCCATGAGAATTTCCATTGATGAGTGCAAAGAAAGAACCGCTAGGATGCGTGCTAAGAAAGATTGCTTTATAAAAGCGTGTTCTTCTAGTTTCCATGATAATAAAGATGAAGATCTAAAAGTTATAGATGTGTACCCTATTAAATCTTTGTTTTGTAATATGAATCCTGATAATGATGGGACTGAATATGATCCACCTTTACCTAGAAGACGTTCCAAAAATTTGGAGTCTTTAGATCTTGATGCTAAAATTGTTAAAAGTGGGATTGAAGAAGTCAAAACTTTAAATATTATTGAACCCACTATTTTGGATTTCAAGGAATTTAATTATGATAATTGCTCTTTGATAGATTGTATTTCCTTGTTGCAATCCGTGCTAAATTCTCCTCATGCTTATAGTCAAAATAAAGCCTTTACCGAACATATCATTGATGCTTTGATGCATTCTTATGAAGAAAAACTTGAGTTGGGAATTTCTATATCTTGAGAACTTTATGATGAGTGGGAACCTACTATTAAAATTAAGATTAAAGATCATGAATGCTATTCTTTGTGTGATTTGTGTGCTAGTGTTTCCACGATTCCAACGACTTTGTGTGATTTGCTAGGTTTCCGTGATTTTGATGATTGCTCTTTAAACTTGCACCTTGCGGATTCCAGTATTAAGAAACCTATGGGAAGAATTAATGATGTTCTTAAGGTTGCAAATAGGAATTATGTGCCCATAGATTTTATTGTTCTTGACATAGATTGCAATCCTTCATGTCCTATTATTCTTGGTAGACCTTTCCTTAGAACGATTGGTGCAATTATTGATATGAAGGAAGGGAATATTAGATTCCAATTTCCGTTAAGGAAAGGCATGTAACACTTCCCTAGAAATAAAATTAAATTACCTTATGAATCTATTGTGAGAGCCACTTATGGATTGCCTACCAAAGATGGCAATACCTAGATCTATCCTTGCTTTCATGCCTAGCTAGGGGCGTTAAATGATAGCGCTTATTGGGAGGCAACCCAATTTTATTTTTATTCCTTGCTTTTTGCTCCTGTTTAGTAATAAATAATTTATCTAGCCTTTGTTTTGGTTGTGTTTTTTGTGTTTAATTAGTGTTTGTGCCAAGTAGAACCGTTGGGAAGACTTGGGGAAAGTCTTTTTAATCTTGCTGTAAAAAACAGAAACTTTAGCGCTCACGAGAACTGCTGCCATTTTTATTTGAAAAGTTATATTTAGTTAATTATTTTTTCAGATGATTAATAGATAAATTCCACACTTCCAGAAATTTATTTTAGAATTTTTTGGGTTCCAGAACTTGCGTTAGTTGCCGATTACTACAGACTGTTCTGTTTTTGACAGATTCTGTTTTCCGTGTGTTGTTTGCTTATTTTGATGAATCTATGGCTAGTAAAATAGTTTATAAACCATAGAGAAGTTGTAATACAGTAGGTTTAACACCAATATAAATAAAGAATGAGTTCATTACAGTAACTTGAAGTGGTGTTTTGTTTTCTTTCGCTAACGGAGCTCACGAGATTTTCTACTTTAAGTTTTGTGTTGTGAAGTTTTCAAGTTTTGGGTAAAAGATTTGATGGATTGTGGAACAAGGAGTGGAAAGATCCTAAGATTGGGGATGCCCATGGCACACCAAGATAATCTAAGGATACCTAAAATCCAAAGCTTGGGGATGCCCCGGAAGGCATCCCCTCTTTCGTCTACTTCTATCGGTAACTTTACTTGGAGCTATATTTTTATTTACCACATGATATGTGTTTTGCTTGGAGCGTCTTGTATTATTTGAGTATTTATTTGTTATTTGTCCACAATCATCCTTGCTGCACACACCTTTTTGAGAGAGACACTCATGATTCGGAAATTGTTAGAATACTCTATGTGCTTCACTTATATCTTTTGAGTTATATAGTTTTTGCTCTAGTGCTTCACTTATATCTTTTAGAGCACGATGGTCGATTTATTTTATAGAAACTTTTGTTCTCTCATGCTTCACTTAGATTATTTTGAGAGTCCTACAAAACAGCATGGTAATTTTCTTTAATTATTTTAGGCATTCAAGATTAATAAAAAAAATTCTTATGAGTGTGTTGAATACTATGAGAAGTTTGAAACTTTATAATTGTTTTGAGATATGGAGATGGTGATATTAGAGTCATGCTAGTTGAGTAGTTGTGAATTTGAGAAATGCTTGTGTTGAAGTTTGTGATTCCTGTAGCATGCACGTATGGTGAATCGTTATGTTAAGAAGTCGGAGCATGATGTATTTATTGATTGTCCTCCTTATGAGTGGCGGTCAGGGACGAGCGATGGTCTTTTCCTACCAATCTATCCCCTAGGAGCATGCGCGTAGTACTTTGCTTCGATAACTAATAGATTTTTGCAATAAGTATGTGAGTTCTTTATGACTAATGTTGAGTCCATGGATTATACGCACTCTCACCCTTCCACCATTGCTAGCCTCTCTAATACCGCGCACCTTTTGCCGGTATCATACACCCACCATATGCCTTCCTCAAAACAGCCACCATACCTACCTATCATGGCATTTCCATAGCCATTCCGAGATAAATTGCCATGCAACTTTCCACCATTCCATTTACTATGACATGCTCCATCATTGTCATATTGCTTTTCATGATCATGTAGTTGACATTTTAGTTGTGGCAATGTCGCCGTTCATAATTCTTTCATATAAGTCACTCATGCATCATTGCTATCCCGATATACCGCCGGAGGCATTCATATAGTCATACTTTGTTCTAGTATCGAGTTGTAATCATTGAGTTATAAATAAATAGAAGTGTGATGATCATCATTCATAGAGTATTGTCCCAATAAAAACAGGAGAGAAAGGCCAAAAAAAAGAAGCCCCCCCCAAAAGAATAAATAAATAAAAAGGGGCAATACTACTATCCTTTTTTCCACACTTGTGCTTCAAAGTAGCACCATGATCTTCATGATAGAGAGTCTCCTATGCTATCACTTTCATATACTAGTGGGAATTTTTCATTATAGAAGTTGGCTTGTATATTCCAACAATGGGCTTCCTCAAAATGCCCTAGGACTTCGTGAGCAAGCAAGTTGGATGCACACCCACTTAGTTCTTTTTGTGCTTTCATATACTTATATCTCTAGTGCATCTGTTGCATGGAAATCCCTACTCACTCACATTGATATCTATTAATGGGCATCTCAATAGCCCGTTGATACGCCTAGTTGATGTGAGACTATCTTCTCCCTTTTTTGTCTTCTCCACAACCATGATTCTATTCCACATGTACTGCTATGTCCATGGCTCACGCTCATGTATTGCGTGAAGATTGAAAAAGTTTGAGAACACCAAAGTATGAAACAATTGCTTGGCTTGTCATCGGGGTTGTGCATGATTTAAATACTTTGTATGGTGAAGGTGGAGCATAGCCAGACTATATGATTTTGTAGGGATAACTTTCTTTGGCCATGTTATTTTGAAGAGACATAATTGCTTAGTTAGTATGCTCGAAGTATTATTATTTCTATGTCAATATTGAACTTTTGTCTTGAATCTTTCAGATCTGAATATTCATACCACAATTAAGAGAATTACATTGAAATTATGCCAAGTAGCATTCCACATCAAAAATTATGTTTTTATCATTTACCTACTCGAGGACGCGCAGGAATTAAGCTTGGGGATGCTTGATACGTCTCCAACGTATCTATAATTTTTTATTGTTCCATGCTATATTATATCCTATTTTGGACATTATTGGGATTTATTATACACTTATATATTATTTTTGGGACTAACCTATTATCCGGAGGCCCAACCCAGAATTGCTGTTTTTTGCCTATTTTAGAGCTTTGCGGAAAAGGAATATCAAACGGAGTCCAAATAAAATGAAACCTTCGGGAACATGATTTTCGGAATGAACATGATCCAGATGTCAGGACCCCGATTCTAAGTCACACCGATCTAGCCTGTAACACCTCATATCACTTTGCGGCCTCACGCACGGTATTCCCACGGGTGTCGCCTTACCATGGCCCGGGACCGTTTGCGCCTTTTGGCTCACGTATATGATACTGTCGCTAGCATCCATATGATAGAGAACCCGGGCCGACATGACTAGTCGTGAACCCAAAGTGGCACTAACTTACGGGGACAGGCATACATGAATCAACATCGAGCATGTCGGTCAGCAGCGTGTGAATCCGGGCTGTAGCACTAGGCTAATAGGACTCCGGGAACCCGGGCTGTAGCAGGCTAGGCAGGACTCCGGATGTCACCGCGTGACATTTCCCCGAAGGGACAGACACATGAACGAAGTGAATCACATGCCGGCCAGTCAAGTGCTCCGGAGCAGTAGTGCTGGGCTAGCAGGACTCCGGTGAACCGGGCTGTAGCAGACTACTATGGCTCATGGAAGCACAAGACTACATTTCCCCATAAGAGAGGCTACCAAGGATAAACAACTAGGTTGTTGGATCCCACACATACCAAGCATTTCAATCATACACACAACATGCTCGATATGTGTAAATACAACATGGCATCACAACATAACTATACGACTCAAGTATTTATTCATTAGGCTCCGAGGAGAGACATATTACAAACATGGGTCTCATGACGCAACATTCAGAGCATACAAGTCAAAGCACATGCGGAAGCTTAACTTGTCTGATTACAGACAACTAAAAATGAAGAAGGCTAAGGAGCCTGACTATCTACCAGACCCTCCCAAGGGTACAAGATCGTAGCTGAGGTAACAAGCTAAACATCGAAGTCCACGTGGAACTACTAGCGAGACTGAAGTCTCTCTACAAAAACATAAATTAAGCAAACATGAGTACAAATGTACTCAGCAAGACTTACATCAGAACTAACTACATATGCAGCATTATCAACGAAGAGATGGTGGAGTTTAACTGCAGCAAGCCAGCTTTGACTCGGTGGCTGTCCTGAACTACGACTGCAAGTAACTCTTTTGAGGTGGCGCACACGAGTCCACATATTCACCATATCAATACACCATTATGGATCCGCTCCCGTCTCCCTACGAGAACGCCATCCGTAGCACTCACGCTTATCTTGCACATTTTAGAGTATCCACTTTCACTTGTCTATGAACTATGCAAGGGGTCCAAGTTTCCATATCCGAGGAATCCGGCTATTCGAATAGATAATGATAACCCTGCAGGGGTGTACTTCTTCGCACATGCTCTCGCCACTTACCACCATGTACACGTCGTGTACCTCGGCAACCTTCAAGCGAAACCCTGGCGAGGGAGTCGGGCACGACCTGACTAACCACACAAGTCTCTCGTCCAGGTTTATCGCCTATTCGGGTTCCATCCGCAAGGAGATCCGGCCGGGGTGTCGCTCACGGCCCCAAATGATGTGTGCAGGGTTCCCAAGCCCACCATCCGGGTGCCACTTGGTATACTGTGCCACTGTGCCTAGTCTGTCCCAAGCCCACCTGTACCGGGTGCCACTTGGTAGACTACTAACACTACCTACAAACACCAGAAACTAGTTGCAACTCCTGGACAGAGATCGAGTTGATTAATAAGCCGAGAGGGGCCGAGTTACCGGAACGCAATGTGTGGTAGTAACTGTTCATGGATCACAAACACAAAACTTAGTTCATGAGAACAGCTGCAATGAGACAACCCACCATGTACTCCTACATGGCCTCTCACCACTACCTTTACCAAATCGTGTTCACACACTTAGGTCTCAACGGTAGGACATGTTCACCATGTTCCAATTCATTCAGACCTGACTCAACTCTAAGCAGTAGCAGGCATGACAAACAAGCATGAATGAGTAGGCACATCAGGGCTCAAACAACTCCTACTCATGCTAGTGGGTTTCATCTATTTACTGTGGCAATGACAGGTCATGCAAAGGAAAGGGGTCAAGCTACCGCAGCATGTAACAGTTGAAACGTTGTTGTCCTAATGCAGTAAAAGAGAGCAGGAGCGAGAGAGTGGGATTGTATCGGAATGAACAAGGCGTTTTTGCTTGCCTGGCACTTCTGAAGATAGTATAGCTCTTCATCGGTGTCATCGAACTCATCGTCGGAACACGTCTATCGAGAGGGGACAACCACCGGCAACAGAGAAGGAACACAATCAATGCAATGCACAACATGATGCATGATAATGACATGGAAATATGTTGTTGATTGAGCTAATGCAACTAGCAACACAATTAAATGAAGTTGGTTTGAACCCAAAGTTCAAATTCAAACTCCACATGTGGTTATTTAAATACCATTCATTTGATTTGTCCTAAACAGTAGTCTTAAGTTGTTCTAACATGCATGAAAATGGTACAGATGGATAGATTGGATTTTTCTGATAATTTTTCATATATAAATTATTTCATTTGGAGTAATGGTTGATTTTTTATGATTTTTAGAAGTTTTGGCTATTTTTTGAAATAAATAAATCATTTCTGATTTATTTAAAATCCAGAAAGTATTTACTGCATCAGCACTACGTCATGCTGACCTCAGCAGGTTAACAGACTGGATCCAGGTCAAACCTGACGTGTGGGGTCCACATGTTAGTGTAACTGAGGACTAATTGATGTTACTTAATTCCTAACCGAAAAATTAGCAGGGGGCCGCTGTTAGTGACCTAGGAGATTAATTAGTTAGTGCTAATCTGGTGGTTAGCCTAATTAAGCCAGCGCCACGTCAGCCCGCCGGAGTTGGCCGGCGGCGACCAAAACCATGGTGGAAGCTCGCCGGAGAGGCAGCTCCGACAGTGGTTCGACGCGCGAAGGGCACCAGTCTGCAGCCCTTCCTCTCGCGCATCCAACGAAGGCAGCAGGGGGGCGCAGGGTCACCGGAGTTGGCGACGGCGTTGAGCCAGGCGGCTACCGAAGCCACAGGGACGAGGCAGGCGTCGCTGCGATGCATGGGGACGCCAAACGAGGGCTTCTACGGCTTCGTAGAGACCTGGAGAGCACGCGGGTGCTACGGAGACGACCGAAAAAGCTCGGGAGCGCGAGGCTCGCCGGCCATGGCGATGGCCGGAGCTCGATGCTCGTGGGGCGACGGCTAGAGGGCGCGGGGAACAGCGGAAAAAGGGGAAAAGAAGCAGCGGCTCACCGCGGGTCTGCTGGTGCTGCTGGCAATGCAGGGGAGGCACAGGATCCGGCGAATCGATGCCGGGCATCACCGGCGCCCGAGGTCGAAAACGACGACGTTGGTGATGGAGCAGAGCTTCTGGCAACGCGTGACTCGATGGAGAGGACGACGACGTCGTGGTGGAGCTCGGGGTCATGTCGGAGAGGCACGGGGCAGGCTGTGGCCGCGGTGGTGCATGTCGGCGGCGACGGGGCCGCTCGGGTGCGTGCGAGTGAGAGAGCAGAGGAGGGGAGAGTGAGCTGCGAGAGAGGGGAAGGACCATGGGGCTCGGGTTTCTCCAGGCGCCCGGTCGAGGACGGGGAAGGAAGCAGGAGGTGGTGGGGAGACGTGGCCGCGGTCGGCTGTGATGCGGGCACGCAGCAGCTCCTACTGGCAGGAGCTTGAAGAAGCTACTCGCGGTTGGGCTGGTGGGCTGGGCCGAGAGAAGCTGGGCCGGTTGGGCGCTAGGTAGGTGGCCAGGTAACTTCTCTCTCTCTCTCTCTCTTTCCTAATTTAGTTTCTGTTTTCTATTTTTCTTTAATTGTTTTGACTTAAATAAAATGCTAAGGCATTTTCAAAAGCCCTGAAAATAATTGTGGGCACTTTAGAAAATATTTCCAATAGCCCGTAACCACTTTCAGAATTATTTGGGCATTTTAATTATTTATAGCAATTAAATGCCCAAATTCAAATAGTTTAAGAATTCATTCAAAAATCCAAAGTGACCTAGGAAAATGTGCACCATTTTTGGCAGAGGTTCTAGACCAATTCAAAAATGATGAAGTTTTCCAAAGGAATTTTGGGTTCATTGAAAATGATTTTTTTATTTGAACCTAATTGGATTCATCTGTGCTAGGGCTTCCACAGTCCCCATTTCAAATTCAAATAAATTTTAGACATGATGCATGGATGCAATGCCACTAATTACAAACAATTATTCTAGGGCTGTGACAACTCACCCCCACTAAATTAAGAATCTCGTCCCAAGATTCAAGAAGTGGAGTAAGAAGACAGAGGGGTCACAAAACTATCACAATCTTCTCGATTCAACTGCCCTTCTCGAAGATATCGATATATTGCTTCACATTGCTCTTGACGTCTTTGTCTTCGAGATCTTCATCCAACACGATGACGACGGAAGGAAACTCTACAGGAAACGATCTTCTCAAAGATCGAGCAACTCTACATCAACTCATGGAGTGAGACATTGAAATATCTCTTGGGCTGAGACACAAAACACACATCAAGAGAGATGGGAGCTAATAGATGGCAAGGGTTCAAATTGGTAGGCAACAATTCCACGCTGGAGTAGGATGGTGCATGGTTTCAAAGTAGCAAGGAGGTAATTGCCATGATTCCATAACGGGACACCTTAGGGAAAGGTGACTCGTAGAGCATTTCCCTTAAGTGGCAAAAAGAATTACTTTTGATACAAAGATCATTGAAACTCTTTATATCAGCCTGAGGTAATCAGAATCGATCATTGGAAGGGTTCGAAAGAATGGCATACTCCGACTAGGATGGATGATGTGGACTACCTTGTTGAAGACAATGTAACGGATGAATTTGTTTGCGCGTGCTCTCAAGAACTTGAGCATTTCCATATCCATCAAGGTTCTACCAACATCCGAGTCGAGGATCCTGGCAACACATCTTACTACCTTGACGAATAGTGATGGACAATGCAGATGCATAGAAAGACAACCCTTTCTCATATTTCACCTTAGCGAGGCCAAGGGAATGAAATCTGGATGATCGACCGAGAGACATTTAGCACTCCGCTTCTAATGTTCTCCTTGATGTACTGGTTACCACGGTCATGCTTTAAAGCATCAACATAGTCATCAAGTAGTGGTCGGACTTCGGAATACAAAGGATCCAAAAGAAAGAACTCCTGGAGTAAATCCTACGAAATCCTTATGGGGAGGTGGCCAACTTCCTCGATCAAGATACTACAATAATAGGTCTTCCGGCTGGGTGTGTTGGCCACGACATCCACTTTACCGGTTACAGAGAGACCAATATTATAGTTCTTGGAGTGTGTTCCAACCATCATATCTGCCTGAGATTCAGATCTGGTTGGTGTCAGGATATTCCAGACTCATCAAGTCTAGAAATAAAAATGAAAGTGTGCAACACAATTCGACGATATGACGTTGCGAGATTCTCGGGGAAATGAACTATGGTAGTAAGCTCCAAAACATGAGCTGGTTCTGCTAACACATCTGAACATGTTGTCCCAGACAAGCATGACCACGTGGTAGTCTTATAATAAAAACACTACCGAGTTCAGGTGGGGAACCATCATCAAGGATAACAAAGTCCTTGCATAAGGCATGCTCTTAAGAAGGAACTTCTTCTCCTTGAACAAATCAATCAGTGGCTTGGTGTGCTAGGGAATACATATGGAGTGGAGGTAATTAATCTACCAAACCATATAATACATACGCACATGCATAACTAACTTGGGATGGTACTAGAGGAAACAAAACAATCTTTCTCAAACTCATGGTGGCAACTTGCTCCAAATGCACATGAATTTGAGGAAGTCAATTCTTCCATCCAAGCATAAGCTTCATGAATGGAACACGAAGGCATTGCTTACAAAGTTTCCAATACTAGGTTGATGTTCAACATGGATCATGGGGGAGACAAAATGCTGCTGATGGGTTCAACAGCAACTCATCAGAATTTCCATATCACTGGACTTCCACCATCATGTGAACACGGTGATAGCATTGGTCAGACCCAAAAGATGTAATGGTGTATGCTCGAGGGATCAACCACAAGTAAGACAACATTATGATCATCGTTGGTTCTGATTTGATTTGACGATATCCCATACTCAAATCAAAGTTGATAAGGCAATAGGTCCAACAACTGATCACAGGGACCAATCGATGAAGATATCATCTTTCTTCAACACACACACACCAAAAAGATATCCCTTATCATGAACTAAGTCAGACAAGCTTCCATCTTCCAACTCTCCAAGTTGTTGTTTAGCTTAACCAACTAGCTCGGGGGTATCCAACACATATTCTTGGAGAATGGATGGTTTAGAGAAAAACCAACATGATCACGAACTCAACATAGCAATCAGGGAACAACCTGGTAATACTTCCGAGAAGATATTCGGAAAATCACGAAGCACCGATATGTTATTTAGCTCGAGCACAATCTTGCTTTTCAGGGCAAGACGATATGATCAAGAAGCAAGGGATTGTCACAATCCTAACTCATTGGTCGATGAGTGCACCCGGAAATATGGACTAGGCAGCACGATCAATCTTAGGATGATGATTCAATAACCAGCACGCTAAGAATGAGAGTATTGTCCATTAACTACCAAGCAACAGGGTTGCTAGGAGTATTGATTTCACACATCACAATTCACTTATCGGCAATCTTACAACAACACGGGACCGAGGAATGAATAATGATGGCGAGAAGTATCACTCTGTCAAGAATTCATAAGAGGTGGTGCAATTCTCATGACATTCTTGACAATAAGATGGTAACACTTCAAGGTAGAACAGAGCAAAATCTAGATTGGCATTTTGATCTGCGGAATACAATTGCTTTGACCCAATCCTAGATATGGATGAGGTTCTGGAGTTTGTTTTTTCCTAGTCATTCTGGAGTAGAATGGCTTGACGGACCACAAGAATAATAGACTTGGATGAACGAATGCAATGATATACCCTCGACTATCAATTGATAGACGAAGGTCAGAAACAACGAAGGAGGGACAACTCAAGGAACATATATCTTTCTGAGTTGTGGATGCATAGATTAGTATGTCGAGCAAAGCTCAACATTTCTTCCGGATAACCCATGTAGAAAGGTAGAACTGGCAGATTCACAATGTAGAATGAAGAACTCATCAAGAGCACTCTTATTGTGATCTTTTGGTTCAAAAGAACTTCTGCCATAAGCAGTTCATGGTACTTGGAAGAAGAAAAATACCACGTACCTCGAGGACTATCGCAAAGGTTACTAATATTCTAAAGGAACTAGCAAACACTATCAATAGAAGGTAAGTGGAGTGAATCTTGGGTCAGGAACCCAAGAGTAGAATACCTACTACTAAATGGCATCATGGGATGCTTTGAGAACAATGGCCAGAATCATCACACCGGGAATACAAAGCATTGCTAGATTACTAGGTGACTCTCTAAGACACTTAGGGTCATAGTAATAGCTCCAACATATATGTCGAGGCAACAGAGTACCTCAACTCACTGGCTAGTGTGCTTATTCTAACCAAAAGGACATCGGGAACGGAGGAAGGATTTGCAATTGCATCAGATTATTTAGAAACCTGGAATGACTTGGACAGCATAACGGTTGTAAATGCTCAAAAAGATTTGAGACATCCTACAAAATGGTGGCATAACCACTTAACATCGCAATATCAAGTTTCCAAGTCCAACTAACAACACACTGGAGTAGTAGAAACTAGACTGAGGCTTAAATCCTACAATCCTAGGCAACTACGGTTTAGTAACACGTCATCCTGAGAGATAGAAGAGAAGCCTAGTTCTTAACCCCGTAAAAAAGATAAGATGACTCAGATTAGAAGGTCATGAGGATAAGGAGTAAAAAGAGCCTTACGTTCCCTTCCACAATCAATTACCTTACATAACTAAAGCATTTCTAGACTCAACTTCGATCGGTTTGGCTTGGTAATCCTCCAGGCAGTCAGGCTCTGATACCAAAGCTGTCAGGACCCCGATTCTAAGTCACACCGATCTAGCCTGTAACACCTCATATCACTTTGCGGCCTCACACACGGTATTCCCACGGGTGTCGCCTTACCATGGCCCGGGACCGTTTGCGCCTTTTGGCTCACGTATATGATAGTGTCGCTAGCATCCATATGACAGAGAACCCAGGCCGACATGACTAGTCCTGAACCCAAAGTGGCACTAACTTACGGGGACAGGCATACATGAATCAACATCGAGCATGTCGGTCAGCCGCGTGTGAATCCGGGCTGTAGCACTAGGCTAATAGGACTCCGGGAACCCGGGCTGTAGTAGGCTAGGCAGGACTCCGGATGTCACCGCGTGACATTTCCCCGAAGGGACAGACACAGGAACGAAGTGAATCACATGCCAGCCAATCAAGTGCTCTGGAGCAGTAGTGCTGGGCTAGCAGGACTCCGGTGAACCGGGCTGTAGCGGACTACTATGGCTCATGGAAGCACAAGACTACATTTCCCCATAAGAGAGGCTACCAAGGATAAACAACTAGGTTGTCGGATCCCACACATACCAAGCATTTCAATCATACACACAACATGCTCGATATGTGTAAATACAACATGGCATCACAACATAACTCTACGACTCAAGTATTTATTCATTAGGCTCCGAGGAGCGAGATATTACAAACATGGGTCTCATGACCCAACATTCAGAGCATACAAGTCAAAGCACATGCGGAAGCTTAACTTGTCTGAGTACAGACAACTAAAAATGAAGAAGGCTGAGGAGCCTGACTATCTACCAGACCTCCCAAGGGTACAAGATCGTAGCTGAGGTAACAAGCTAAACGTCGAAGTCCACGTGGAACTACTAGCGAGACCGAAGTCTCGTTGCAAAAACATAAATTAAGCAAACATGAGTACAAATGTACTCAGCAAGACTTACATCAGAACTAACTGCATATGCATCATTATCAACGAAGGGATGGTGGAGTTTAACTGCAGCAAGACAGCTTTGACTCGGTGGCTATCCTGAACTACGACTGCAAGTAGCTCTTTTGAGGTGGCGCACACGAGTCCACATATTCACCATATCAATACACCACTATGGATCCGCTCCTGTCTCCCTACGAGAACGCCATCCATAGCACTCACGCTTATCTTGCGCATTTTAGAGTATCCACTTTCACTTGTCTATGAACTATGCAAGGGGTCCAAGTTTCCATATCCGAGGAATCCGGCTATTCGAATAGATAATGATAACCCTGCAAGGGTGTACTTCTTCACACACGCTCTCGCCACTTACCACCATGTACACGTCGTGTACCTCGGCAACCTTCAAGCGGAAGCCTGGCGAGGGAGTCGGCCATGACCTGACTAACCACACAAGTCTCATGTCCAGGTTTATCGCCTATTCGGGTTCCATCCGCAAGGAGATCCGGCCGGGGTGTCGCTCACGGCCCCAAACGATGTGTGCAGGGTTCCCAAGCCCACCATCCGGGTACCACTTGGTACACCGTGCCACTGTGCCTGTTCTGTCCCAAGCCCACCTGTACCGGGTGCCACTTGGTAGACTACTAACACTACCTACAAAAACTAGAAACTAGTTGCAACTCCTGGACAGAGATCGAGTTGATTAATAAGCCGAGAAGGGCCGAGTTACCGGAACCCAATGTGTGGTAGTAACTGTTCATGGATCACAAACACAGAACTCAGTTCCTAAGAACTGCTGCAATGAGACAACCCACCATGTACTCCTACATGGCCTCTCACCGCTACCTTTACCAAATCGTGTTCACACACTTAGGTCTCAACGGTAGGACATGTTCACCACGTTCCAATTCATTCAGACCTGACTCAACTCTAAGCAGTAGCAGGCATGACAAACAAGCATGAATGAGTAGGCACATTAGGGCTCAAACAACTCCTACTCATGCTAGTGGGTTTCATCTATTTACTGTGGCAATGACAGGTCATGCAAAGGAAAGGGGTTCAGCTACCGCAGCATGTAACAGTTGAAACGTTGTTGTCCTAATGCAGTAAAAGAGAGCAGGAGCGAGCGAGTGGGATTGTATCGGAATGAACAAGGGGGTTTTTCTTGCCTTGCACTTCTGAAGATAGTATAGCTCTTCATCGGTGTCATCGAACTCATCGTCGGAACACGTCTATCGAGAGGGGACAACCACTGGTAACAGAAAAGGAACACAATCAATCCAATGCACAACATGATGCATGATAATTACATGGAAATATGTTGTTGATTGACCTAATGCAACTAGCAACACAATTAAATGAAGTTGGTTTGAACCCAAAGTTCAAATTCAAACTCCACATGTGGTTATTTAAATACCATTCATTTGATTTGTCCTAAACAGTAGTCTTAAGTTGTTCTAACATGCATGAAAATGGTACAGATGGATAGATTGAATTTTTCTGATAATTTTTCATATATAAATTATTTCATTTGGAGTTATGGTTGATTTTCTATGATTTTTAGAAGTTTTGGCTATTTTCTGAAATAAATAAATCATTTAAAATCCAGAAAGTATTTACTGCATCAGCACTACGTCATGTTGACCTCAGCAGGTCAACAGGCTGGGTCCAGGTCAAACCTGACGTGTGGGGTCCACATGTCAGTGTAACTGAGGACTAATTGATGTTACTTAATTCCTAACCGAAAAATTAGCAAGGGGGGCCGCTGTCAGTGACCTAGGAGGTTAATTATTTACTGCTAATTTGGCGGTTAGCCTAACTAATCCAGCGCCATGTCAGCCCGCCGGAGTTGGCCAGCAGCGACCAAAACCATGGTGGAAGCTCACCGGAGACGCTGCTCCGGCAGCGGTTCGATGCACGAAGGGAACCAGTCTGCAGCCCTTCCTCTCGCGCATCCAACGAAGGCAGCAGGGGGGCGCAGGGTCGCCGGAGTTGGCGACGGCTGAGGGAGTCCTGGATTAGGGGGTGTCCGGATAGCCGGACTATACCTTCGGCCGGACTCCTTGACTATGAAGATACAAGATTGAAGACTTCGTCCTGTGTCCGGAAGGCACTTTCCTTGGCGTGGAAGGCAAGCTTGGCGATACTGATATGTAGATCTCCTACCATTATAACCGACTCTGTGTAACCCTAGCCCTCTCTGGTGTCTATATAAACCAGAGGGTTTTAGTCTGTAGGGACGACAATCATACCATCGGCTAGCTTCTAGGGTTTAGCCTCCTTGATCTCGTGGTAGATCTACTCTTGTACTGCCCATATCATCAATATTAATCAAGCAGGAGTAGGGTTTTACCTCCATCGAGAGGGCCCGAACCTGGGTAAAAACATCGTGTCCCTTGTCTCCTATTACCATCCGCCTAGACGCACAGTTCGGGACCCCCTACCCGAGATCCGCCGGTTTTGACACCGACATTGGTGCTTTCATTGAGAGTTCCTCTGTGTCGTCACTTTTAGGCCCGATGGCTCCTCCGATCATCTTCGACGATGCGATCCAGGGTGAGATTTTTCTCCTCGGACAGATCTTCGTATTTGGCGGCTTTGGACTGCGGGCCAATTCGCTTGGCCATCTGGAGCAGATCGAAAGCTACGCCCCTGGCCATCAGGTCAGATTTGGAAGTTTGAGCTACACTGTCGACCTCCGCGGAGACTTGATCTTCGACGGATTCGAGCCGTAACCGAGCTTGCCACACTGTCATGATCGGCATGATCTAGCTCTGCCGCCGAACAGTGCCCTGGAGGCCGCACCCGCATCAGCTCCGACCCTTAATTTGGAGCCAACTGTGCCAATCGAGGATGGGTGGTAGGACACCACCTCAGGGGCTGCAATCTCTACGGCGATCGTGCCGAACACCAGCCCTATTCTCTGCGAAGCCCGTGACTCCAAGGAGCCGGACTCCTCTCCAGACTCCGATCCCCTACCAATCGAACCCGATTGGGCGCCGATCATGGAGTTCACCGCCGCGGAGATCTTTCAGCACTCTCCCTTCGGCGATATTCTGAAATCACTAAAGTCTCTCTCTTTATTAGGAGAGCCCTGGCCGGACTATGGTCAGCAAGGTTGGGATGCGGATGATGAAGAAATTCAAAGCCCACCCACCACCCACTTCGTAGCCACTGTCGATGATTTAACCGACATGCTCGACTTTGACTCCGAAGACATCGACGGTATGTACGCCGATGCAGGAGACGATCAAGAACCAGCACCAATAGGGCACTGGAAAGCCACCTCGTCGTATGATATATACATGGTGGACACCCCAAAAGAAGGCAATGGCGATGGAACAGCGGAGGATGACCCCTCCAAGAAGCAGCCTAAGCGCCAGCGTGAGCGGCACCGCTCTAAATCCCGCCAAAGCAAAAATGGCGATTCCTGCACGGGAGATAATAACACCCCGGACAGTGCCGAAGACAACCACCTCCAGCAAGATTCAGCACAGGAGGATGGAGAAGCCAGCCCTCTTGAGAGAGCGGCAGACAGAGAGGTCGAGGATGATAATTATATGCCTCCCTCCGAAGACGAGGCAAGCCTCGACGACGACGAATTTGTCATGCCGGAGGATCCCGTCGAACAAGAGCGTTTCAAACGCAGGCTTATGGCCACAGCGAGCAGCCTCAAGAAAAAACAACAACAGCTTAGAACTGATCAAGATTTGCTAGCCGACAGATGGACTGAAGTCCTTGCGGCCGAAGAGTATGAAATCGAACGCCCCTCCAAGAGCTACCCAAAGCGTAGGTTGCTACCCCGATTAGAGGAGGAAGCACCTAAACCTACATCACCAGCGCATGATGCGGCCGACCGGCCACCCCATGGCCACGACAGAGAGGCCTCTCGGCCCTCCACTCAAGCCGCACCCCGGCGCCGCTCAAAAAATACCAAGGCACAGGAAAATGCGCCAGACCTGCGAGATATATTGGAGGACAAGGCAACGCAAACAAGATCGATATATGGATCGCGTGGGCGCCCCACGGCACGAGACGGTAATCGTCACTTCGGATACAGTCAATCCGGCCGGGCCGAACACAGTAGACAAAGCTCGTTTGAGCTGCGTCATGATATAGCCCAATACAGAGGCGCTGCACACCCACTATGCTTCACAGATGAAGTAATGGATCATCAAATCCCCGAGGGTTTCAAACCCGTGAACATCGAATCATACAATGGCACAACAGATCCTGCGGTATGGATCGAGGACTATCTCCTTCATATCCACATGGCCCGCGGTGATGACCTACACGCCATCAAATACCTCCCACTCAAGCTTAAAGGACCAGCTCGGGATTGGCTTAACAGCTTGCCAGCAGAATCAATTGGTTGTTGGGAGGACCTGGAAACCGCATTTCTCGACAATTTCCAGGGCACTTATGTGCGACCACCAGACGCGGATGACCTTAGCCACATAATTCAGCAGCCAGAGGAATTGGCCAGACAATTCTGGACACGGTTCCTAACCAAGAAAAATCAAATCGTCGACTGTCCGGACGCAGAGGCCCTAGCAGCCTTCAAGCATAACATCCGCGACGAGTGGCTTGCACGACACCTAGGACAGGAAAAGCCGAAATATATGGCAGCCCTCATGACGCTTATGACCCGCTTTTGCGCGGGAGAAGACAGCTGGCTAGCTCGTCGCAATAACATGACCAAGAGCCCTGGTAATTCGGATACCAAGGACAGCAGTGGCAGGTCGCGTCACAACAAGCAAAAGCACCGCATTAATGGCGACAATGCCGAGGATACGGCAGTTAATGCCGGATTCAGAGGCTCTAAACCTGGTCAGCGGAAAAAGCCATTCAAAAGAAATACTCCGGGCCCGTCCAGTTTGGACCGAATACTCGACCGCTCATGCCAGATACATGGTACCCCTGAAAAACCAGCCAATCACTCCAACAGGGATTGTTGGGTGTTCAAGCAGGCAGGCAAGTTATATGCTGAAAGCAGAGACAAGGGGCTGCATAGCGATGACGAGGAGGAGCCCCGGCCGCTGAACAGCAGTGGACTGAAAGGTTTTCCCCCACAAGTGCGTACGGTGAACATGATATATGCAACCCACGTCCCTAAGAGGGAGCGGAAGCGTGCGCTAAGGGACGTATACGCGATGGAGCCAGTCGCCCCAAAGTTCAACCCATGGTCTTCCTGCCCGATCACTTTTGATCGATAGGACCACCCCACTAGCATTCGTCATGGCGGATTCACCGCATTGGTTCCAGACCCAATTATTGACGGATTTCACCTCACTAGAGTCCTTATGGACGGCGGCAGCAGCCTGAACCTGCTTTACCAGGATACAGTGCAGAAAATGGGCATCGATCCCTCGAGGATTAAACCCACTAAAACGACATTTAAAGGCGTTATACCAGGTGTAGAGGCCAACTGTACAGGCTCAGTTACACTTGAAGTGGTCTTCGGATCTCCGAATAATTTCCGAAGCGAGGAGTTAATCTTCGACATAGTCCCGTTCCGCAGTGGCTATCACGCACTGCTCGGGCGAACCGCATTTGCCAAGTTCAATGCGGTGCCGCACTACGCATACCTCAAGCTCAAAATGCCAGGCCCTCGAGGAGTCATCACGGTCAATGGAAACACCGAACCTCTCTCCGAATGGAGGAGCATACGGTGGCTACCGCAGCGGAAGTACAAAACAACCTCTCAAGGCAATTCTCCAGTCCGGCCATTAAACATCTGGACACCGTCAAGCGCGCCCGGAGTAACCTACAACAAGACCGCCTGGCATGTTCCGAGCAAGTGTAGCAATGCGGCCCCAACCCCAGCCCTCGCGAACTTGCGAAACCAGTGTTGCGCGTACATAACTATGCTCTGGAAATACCATGGGCACAGGGGGAGGGGCACCATCACGGCACGCCCGAAACGCGGCTTAAACCGCACTAGGGGCTGCCGACTTCTTCATTTTCTCTTACTTTCAGGACTCCACTCTTCGGAAGGCCTATCCGGCAGTACAATTGCCGCACAAACGATACAACAACCAGGGGAGCAGAAAGCTACGCCGCACTATGGAACTCTAAGGTGGTCTCTATAACAAGCAGTATACCTGTTTCACATACCATTCCACAGCCCGCCCCTAGAAAGGACATGTTAAATAGTCCCATCTTTTGCTTATTGCACTATTTGTATCGTTCTGCTTTGATCGCAACTTTTTTAAATAAACAATGCATAGCTTCCGTCTATTATTGCATTACTCTTTTTTACGAATATATGTTCATTAATGACATGTTGCACCCGTACACTTTGGTACGGCCAATACGCCAGGGGCTTAAGTACCCCACAATACGGTGTGAGAAGTCCGAACACTTTTACAAGTGCGGCACCCCGAACTTATAGCATTATATGCATCGTCTCTGAATCATGTCTTGGGTCAATAATAGGGTTTGCCCGGATCCTATGTTTTGGTACCTTACGCTCCATTATATTGGCTAAGGTAGCAGTAGGAGAACTACTGCGATTGTGCCCCAGTTGAGCTGGGCTAAGCACCTCAATAGAGAAAGCTAAAACTGACCGTCATGATGAGGCGAGAGCTGGTCGCTGTTCGAGAGGTTTTCGAGTCCCTAAAGACTTATGCCGCTTAGAGCGAGGAGTCGGCTTTGTCCGGCCTAGGCGTGGATAGCGCCCTGAACTCGGTCTTCCAAACACTAGGGGCTTCGCCGAAATTTAAAATTATAGAATTCTATGGCTAAGTGAGAGTGTTCAAGCATTATAGTCTGATTGCCTTGTTCGTTGTGTTGAGCGCCTCCCTCGAAGGACCCAAGAATGGGAAAAAGAGCGCTCATGTTTATCCCGAACACCCCAGCACTCGTGGCATGGGGGCAGCAGCCGACGACTCGCCATCTCTCAAATTTTATAAACAACCGCACATAAGGTAATATTTTAAATTCAAAAGTGTTGCTTAGCGCATATGAACAAGTTTTCAGCGTATAGATCACAAATGCGAGTTTACTCAAAAAATACATCTTTGGAGCATTCATCCACTATAAGGCGGGCACCGTTCAAGAAGCCCTCATAATAAGCTTCCGGGAGGCGATGCTCCTTGCCCGGCGGTGGCCCGTCCTTCACCAGCTTCTCCGCATCCATCTTGCCCCAGTGCACTTTAGCACGGGCAAGCGCCCTACGGGCACCTTCGATGCAGACGGAGCGCTTGATTACTTCAAGCCATGGCAGGCATCCACCAGCCGCCTCACCAGCCCGAAGTAGCTACCAGGCAGAGCCTCTCCATGCCAAAGCCGAACTATGAGGCCCTTTATGGCCTGTTCGGCCACCTTGTGGAGCTCGACCATTTGCTTCAGCTGGTCGATCAAAGGCACCAGGTGTCCAGCCTCAGCATACTGAGACCAGAACACCTTCTCCGTCGAGCTCCCCTCCTCGGATCGGTAGTAGGCGGCGGCATCAGACGCACTACGGGGCAAATCTGTGAATGCTCCTGGAGAGCTCCGGACTCGGGTAAGTAACAATTAATTCACTTTCACGTGCTTGCTTTGCATAATGAATGCCTTACCCGCCGCTATCTTCTTCATCGCTTCAATTTCTTAGAGGGCTTTCTGGGCTTCGGCCTTGGCAAACTTCGCGCTTTCGAGGGCTGCCGCAAGCTCGGACGCTTGCGTCTTTGAGTCAAGCTCCAAACCCTCGTGTTTTTTCACGCGAGCCTGGAGCTCTTTCCCCACCTCCTCCACCCGCGCCTCCTGCTTCCCTCTCTCTGTGCGCTCCGCGGCCGCTCTGTTTTTGGCCTCGGACAGCGCTTTCTTAAGGGTTGCCACCTCGGTCGTGGCCCCTATAATAGCACGTTGATCCTGTCATTTTTTGCAACCACATATTCTCTATATACTTGCGCAAGGTATTACTTACCTTCCTTCTCCTCGAGTTGCCTCTTGGCATGGCCGAGCTCATTCTCGGACCGCGCGAGGTTTTGCTTCAGCGTATCCACCTCCGCAGTTAGTGCGATGGAGGCCAGCAGTGAAGCCTGCATACGCATATTGACTTGATTATGTTAGACTCCTGCGAATGTTATTAGATCCTCTATTCGGCTTTTCTTTCCGAACGCCGAATAGAGCATCAGGGGCTACTGTCTATGCGGTAATATTTTTACATATTCTTTACTTACCTCAAAGCCTGTTAGAAGGCTGGCACAGGCTTTAGTCAGTCCGCTCTTGGCGGACTAAACCTTCTGGATCACCGCACTCATAATAGTGCGGTGCTCCTCGTCGATGGAGGCGCCGTTAAGCACCTCCAGCAGATTGTCCGGTGCCTCGGGTTGGACGGAGGTCACCGGCTCGGTAGGCTTGCTCCTCTTGGAAGGAGGCTGCCTACCGGAGTCCGGAACCGTTGAAGGTTCCGGCGCGGTGTCCGGCTCAAGGACGGACTTGGAGCCCTTGGGGGTTCTATCCCCTTTACGCCTGGAGTCCGGGAGGTCGCCTTGCGGCGCCTCCAGAACCACCTCCTCCTGGCTTGGAACCTGTTGGGATGCCACCTCGGCATCGTCCGTAGGATGGGGGGAGGTAGCCGTCGGAAGCGAATTCACATCCGACGAATCCAGGGAACCGCTCGACGACACGTCGAGCCGGTCTTTGGGTGGACTGCATAAACATGTTCGACGTAAGGAAAAGCTGTGCAATGGGGGAATACTATGAATCACTCTGGTATCCGGATACTTACGATCTCGCCAGGGGCTTGGCCCTGTGCGGCCACTCCTCTTCGCCGTCGTCGGCGTTGGTGGAGTAGTCTGGAGGAGGGGTCTTCCCCTTCTTGGACCCTTTGGCCTCCCTAGTTGGGGCGGCCTTCCTTTTCTTCCCTCCCCCCGCTGGAGGGGGAGAGGTCTCTTCTTCCTCCTCCTCGTCTTCACGGGAGGAGTGCGTCTTGGAGTCGTCGGATGATGAATCCGACACCTCCAGGCGCCAGGCACTCTTTCGAGTCCCCGTGGCCTTCTTCTTGGCCTTCTTCTCTGGCACCACATAGGGTGCGGGAACCAGCAGCTTCGCCAAGCGAGCGTCCGTTGGGCCTTCAGGCAAAGGAGCCGGACAGTTGATCTGTCCGGATGTCTCCTGCCAATCCTGTCAAAGGTAAGGGAGCTTAGATCCCGCATGGAGTCAAACTATGAAAAACTAATACCCTATAAAAGGTAAAAACAGCTTACCGCACTAGCGTGACGCTGCGAGCTGAATCCGCGATCCTCGGTAGCGGATGCGGGGGCCTCGGCGCCCTTGAAAAGCACCTTCCAGGCATCTTCATACGTCGTGTCGAAGAGCTTGCTCAGAGTTCGGTGCTGCGCCGGGTCGAACTCCCACAGGTTGAAAGCCCGTTGTTAACACGGGAGGATCCGACGGATGAGCATAACCTGGACTACATTGACAAGTTTGAGCTTCTTGTCCACCAGTGTTGGGACGCATGTTTGGAGCCCGGTCAGCTCTCCTTTTTTACCCCATGATAGGCCCGTCTCTTTCCAGGAGGTGAGCCGCGTAGGGGGTCTGGATCGGACCTCGGGGGCTGCGACCCATTCAGGGTCACGCGGCTCGGTGATGTAAAACCACCCCGATTGCCACCCCTTTAGGGACTCCATGAAGGAGCCCTCGAGCCATAGGACGTTGGGCATCTTGCCCACCATGGCGCCTCCGCACTCCGCCTAGGTGCCACGCACCACCTTCGGCTTGACATTGAAAGTCTTGAGCCATAGGTCAAAATGGGGGCGGATACAGAGGAAAGCCTCGCACACGACGATAAACATCGAGATGTTGAGGACAAAGTTCGGGGCCAAATCGTGGAAATCCAGGCCATAGTAGAACATGAGCCCCCGGACGAATGGGTAGAGAGGGTAGCCCAGTCCGCGGAGGAAATGGGGGAGGAACACCACCCTCTCATGGGGCCTAGGGGTGGGGATGAGCTGCCCCTCTTCGGGAAGCCAGTGCACAATGTTGTTAGACAAGTATCTGGCCTTCCTCAGTTTTTTTGATGTGTCCCTCCGTGACGGAGGAGACCATCCACTTGCCTCCCGCTCTGTACATGGCTGGAGAAGGTTGAGGTGGAGTGTGCGGACTTGGGCGCTGGAGCTCGAGTGCGCGGAAATGGATAGGCAAAGGAGGAAGAAGGCGTGGATGAAAAGGTGGATCCTTATCCCCTTATATGGGCGGATGCGACTATGCGTCCCCACCAGCGTGGTAAAACTCGCTTATCTCCCAAGCACCATAATCAATGGCGCGGTTGGGTTATCCACGCCCGTATTGATGAGAATCCCGGAATAAGGGGACACAATCTCTGCTTTGATAAGACGTGTCAAGGAAACCGCCTCGCTAAACGCGCTGAGGTGGGACAGTAAAACAATTCGAATAAAGACTTGGCTGTGGTGTGATGTCACGCTACGGAATACGTCATCAAATTAGATTTGTGTAAATATTATTCTCTCTATGGCAATATGTGGAAACTTATTTTGCAGAGCCGGACACTACCTTTGTGTTCAAAATCTTCTATGAAGTACTTACAGGAGGAACCCGCCTTGCAATGCCGAAGACAATCTGCGCGCCGGACTCGTCATCATTGAAGCCTGGTTCAGGGGCTACTGAGGGAGTCTTGGATTAGGGGGTGTCCGGATAGCCGGACTATACCTTCGGCTAGACTCCTAGACTATGAAGATACAAGATTGAAGACTTCGTCCCGTGTCCGGAAGGGACTTTCCTTGGCGTGGAAGGCAAGCTTGGCGATACGGATATGTAGATCTCCTACCGTTGTAACCGACTCTGTGTAACCCTAGCCCTCTCCGGTGTCTATATAAACCGGAGGGTTTTAGTCCGTAGGGACGACAATCATACCATAGGCTAGCTTCTAGGGTTTAGCCTCCTTGATCTCGTGGTAGATCTACTCTTGTACTGCCCATATCATCAATATTAATAAAGCAGGAGTAGGGTTTTACCTCCATCGAGAGGGCCCGAACCTGGGTAAAAACATCGTGTCCTTGTCTCCTGTTACCATCCGCCTAGATGCACAGTTTGGGACCCCCTACCCGAGATCCGCTGATTTTGACACCGACAACGGCGTTGAGCCGGGCGGCTGCCGAAGCCACGGGCACGAGGCAGGCGTCGCTGCGGTGCACGGGGAGGCCAAACAAGGGCTTCTATGGCTTCATAGGGACCTGGAGAGCACGCGGGTGCTACGGAGACGAGCGGAAAAGCTCGGGAGCGTGAGGCTCGCCGGCCATGGCGATGGCCGGAGTTCGATGCTCGTGGGGCGACGGCTAGAGGGCGTGGGGAACAGCACAAAAAGGGGGAAAAGAAGCATCGGCTCACCGCGGGTCTGCTGGTGCTGCTGGCAAGGCAAGGTAGGCACGGGGTCCGGCGAATCGACGGTGGGCATCACCAGCACCCGAGGTCAGAAACGATGGCGTTAGAGATGCAGCAGAGCTTCTGGCGCCGCATGACTCGATGGAGAGGACGACAACGTTGTGGCGGAGCTTGGGGTCATGTCGGAGAGGCACGGGGAAGGTTGTGGCCGCGGTGGTGCATGTCGGCGGCGACGGGGCCGCTCGGGTGCGTGCGAGTGAGAGAGCAGAGGAGGGGAGAGTGAGCTGCGAGAGAGGGGAAGGACCAGGGGGCTCGGGCGTCTCTAGGAGCCCGGTCGAGGACGGGGAAGGAAGCAGGAGGTGGCAGGGAGACGTGGCCGCGGTCGGCTGTGATGCGGGCACGCAGCAGCTCCTACTGGCAGGAGCTTGAAGAAGCTCCTGGCGGTTGGGCTGGTGGGCTGGGCCGAGAGAAGCTGGGCCAGTTGGGCGCTAGATAGGTGGCCAGGTAACTTCTCTCTCTCTGTTTCCTAATTTAGTTCATGTTTTCTATTTTTCTGTAATTGTTTTGACTTAAATAAACTGCTAAGGCATTTTCAAAACCCCTGAAAATAATTGTGGGCACTTTAGAAAATATTTCCAATAGCCCTCAACCACTTTCAAAATTATTTGGGCATTTTAATTATTTATAGCAATTAAATGCCCAAATTCAAATACTTTAAGAATTCATTCAAAAATCCAAAGTGACCTAGGAAAATGTGCACCATTTTTGGCAGAGGTTCTAGACCAATTCAAAAATGATGAACTTTTCCAAAGGAATTTTGGGTTCATTGAAAATGATTTTTTATTTGAACCTAATTGGATTCATCTGTGCTAGGGTTTCGAAAGTCCCCACTTCAAATTCAAATAAATTTTAGACATGATGCATGGATGCAATGCCACTAATTACAAACAATTATTCTAGGGTTGTGACACCAGAGGACTTGGACCCTACGTCAAGACATCAACCAGGAAGGCACGAGGTAGGGGGCGCGCCTACCCCCCAGGCGCACCCTCCACCCTCGTGGGGCCCATGTTGCTCCACCGACGTACTCCTTCCTCCTATATATACCTACGTACCCCCAAACTACCAGATACGGAGCCGAAACCCTAATTCCACCATTGTAACTTTCTGTATCCACGCGATCCCATCTTGGGGCCTTTTCCGGAGCTCCACCGGAGGGGGTATCGATCATGGAGGGCTTCTACATCAACACCATAGCCCCTCCGATGAAGTGTGAGTAGTTTACTTCAGACCTACGGGTCCATAGTTATTAGCTAGATGGCTTCTTCTCTCTTTTTGGATCTCAATACAAAGTTCCCCCCCCTCTCTTGTGGAGATCTATTCCATGTAATCTTTTGCGGTGTGTTTGTTGAGATCGATGAATTGTGGTTTTATGAAAAGTTTATCTATGAAAAATATTTGAATCTTCTCTGAATTCTTTTATGTATGATTGGTTATCTTTGCAAGTCTCTTCGAATTATCAGTTTGGTTTGGCCTACTAGATTGATCTTTCTTGCAATGGGAGAAGTGCTTAGCTTTGGGTTCAATCTTGCGGTGTCCTTTCCCAGTGACAGTAAGGGCAGAAAGGAACGCATTGTATTGTTGCCATCGAGGATAACAAGATGGGGTTTATATCATATTGCATGAGTTTATCCCTCTGCATCATGTCATCTTGCTTAAAGCGTTACTCTGTTCTCTTGAACTTAATACTCTAGATGCATGCTGGATAGTGGTCGATGTGTGGAGTAATAGTAGTAGATGCAGGCAGGAGTCGGTCTACTTGTCTTGGACGTGATGCCTATATACATGATCATACCTAGATATTCTCATAACTATGCTCAATTCTGTGAATTGCTCAACAGTAATTTGTTCACCCACCGTAATACTTATGCTCTTGAGAGAAGCCACTAGTGAAACCTATGGCCCCGAGTCTATTTTCCATCATATTAATCTTCCAATACTTAGTTATTTCCTTTGCCATTTATTTTACTTGCATCTTTATTTCTCTTTATCATAAAAATACCAAAAATATTATCTTATCATATCTATCAAATCTCACTCTCGTAGGTGATCGTGAAGGGATTGACAACCCCTTTATCGCGTTGGTTGCGAGGAGTTTATTTGTTTGTGTAGGTGCGAGGGACTCGTGCGTGGCCTCCTACTAGATTGATACCTTGGTTCTCAAAAACTGAGGGAAATACTTACGCTACTTTGCTGCATCACCCTTTCCTCTTCAAGGGAAAACCAACGCAGTGTTCAAGAGGTAGCAGGAACTAAACCAAGATACCCGAGAAAAAAAACATTTCTTCATTTAACCAGTGATAGTATTATATTAGCAGCAACAATAGGAGCATATGGACAATGACCTCACAACCACCATGTACTTTTTGTCAAAACAACATGTATACCTCCACTGAGGCATAAACCAGGACAAATTTTTGAGTGGCATTTCCTCTATAATAGTAAAAAATAGGTGATGTTGGACCAGCCGACGAACCCTAGCTATTGTACATGGGGAGCTACGGAGTAGTGGCATATAAGAAAACCCGCATGCAGCGACCTGGGGAGCTGGACCAGTACAATGAAGCATGAAATCCAAAAGAAGTTATACCTCAGGTGGGTGAGATGTCGGTTAGGTGGGCGGTATCTGCCCACAAGACAGCAGCGAACAAGGGCGTAGAGGACCTTCGTCCGTGCCAGCGCCGGCTCTGAGAGGACGGTGCGCATCAACTTCCTCCATCGCCGATGGCGACAACATCAACGCTGCACCTCCTCACCTCCCGCCGCGGACGGGATTCAGCCGGATCTGTGACCACTGGTGAGGAGATAGATAGAGTGGAAAATGCCATCTTGTTTAGATATGGAGAGGGTGAGAGAGCGAGACATGAGTGAAAGCACAAGTGCTCCCTAGGTGGTTTTGATAATTGATGACAACATATCTCTTGTTGGACTAACATTTCGATCTAGCATGTTTCAGATAAGTTCAACAATGGAGTGGCATGGACTAAAGGTTGTGGGAACTCCTTCAAGATGCTAAGGACAAAGGATTGGCTAAAGCTTCAAGCTCAAGACTCATCATTTTACATTTTAGTGATCAAGATCACATTGAGTCTTTAGGAAAAGCCAATACTATCAAGGAGGGATGAGGTGTTGCTTAATGAGCCTCTTGCTTCATGTGCTTAGTGATATGCTCCAAAACCCTCAGCTACTTTCCCACTTCCACATATGACCTAAACCCTAAGCCAAACTCGGTCCTACCGATTCTTCCTATCCGGCGCCACCGAGTTTCACTTGTCATTAGCCACTGCCAAACCCTAGCAATTCGGTTCTACCGATAGGGATCTCGGTCTCACCGAGATGGGATTGCAAACTCTCTGTTTCCCTTTTGTAACTTTTCGGTCTCACCGAAAGAGCGAATCGGTCCCACCGAGATTGCAATGTAAATTCAGTGTTTCCCCTTTGTAACTTTTCGGTCTCACCGAAAGAGCAAATCGGTCCCACCGAGTTTGCCTGACCAACTCTCTGGTTAGCTAATTACCAAATTCGGTCTCACCGAGTTTGTGTAATCGGTCTCACCGAGATTACGTTATGCTCAAACCCTAACCATATCGGTCCTACCGATTTGCATGTCAGTCCCATCGAAAATCTCTAACGGTCACTAGGTTTACATTTTCGGTCCGACCGAGTTTGTTGATTCGGTCCCACCAAGATTGGAAAACTGTGTAACGGTTGGATTTTGTGTGGAGGCTATATATACCCCTCCACCTCCTCTTCATTCGAAGAGAGAGCGATCAGAATGCATACACCATTCCAACTCATATGTTCTGAGAGAGAACCACCTACTCATGTGTTGAGACCAAGATATTCCATTCCTACCATATGAATCTTGATCTCTAGCCTTCCCAAGTGGCTTTCCACTCAAATCTTCTTTCCACAAAATCCAAATCCTATGAGAGAGAGTTGAGTGTTGGGGAGACTATCATTTGAAGCACAAGAGCAAGGAGTTCATTACCTACACACCATTTGTTACTTCTTGGAGAGTGGTGTCTCCTAGATTGGCTAGGTGTCACTTGGGAGCCTCCGACAAGATTGTGGAGTTGAACCAAGGAGTTTGTAAGGGCAAGGAGATCGCCTACTTCGTGAAGATCTACCGCTAGTGAGGCAAGTCCTGTGTGGGCGATGGCCATGGTGGGATAGACAAGGTTGCTTCTTTGTGGACCCTTTGTGGGTGGTTGCTTCTTCGTGGACCCTTCGTGGGTGGAGCCCTGTGTGGACTCTCGCAACCGTTACCCTTTGTGGGTGGAGCCCTGTGTGGACTCACGCAACCGTTACCCTTTGTGGGTTGAAGTCTCCATCAACATGGATGTAGGATAGCACCACCTATCCGAACCACGGGAAAAACATCCGTGTCTCAAATTGTGTTGTTCTCTCCAAACCCTTCCCTTTACATTCTTGCAAGTTGCATGCTTTACATTCCGCTGCTCATATACTCTTTGCATGCTTGCTTGATATGTATTGTGTGTGTTGAAATTGTGCCTAAACTCCACTTAAACCAAAAAGCTTAAAAATTGCAACTTTAGCATGAAGTATCTAATCCCCCCCTCTAGACACATCTACTTCTAGATCCTACAAGTGGTATCAGAGCCTTGGTCTCCATTGCCTTGGTTTAATCACCATTGGAGGAAGATGGATGTGTCTACTTTAGGGAGTCTTAGACATAGAGTGCCTATTCTTGATGGAGAGTATTTTCATGAGTGGAAAAATGAAATGCTTGTAATCTTCAATCAATATCATTTGAACAAGTATATTGCTAGTCCTTGTGCTCTTCATATTGATCCTTTGCATCCTACCCTAGATGAAGATATTGACATGATTCGCAATCTTAGAACTATTGAGCTCATCATTAGAGGATTGCCCAAAAATTTGATTGCTAGTTTGCCTACTCTTAATTGTGCCTATACTATATGGAAAAATCTTGAGGAACGATTTCCCGATCATTCCTTGAAAACTTTGGATGAAATTTTCCATAAATCTATTGCCTTGAGTAAGATGAATTCTAGTGATCCTAGTTTTGGTAAATGTCTATTTGTACTTACCAATCTTAAGCATGCTAAAGGAGATGTTGGAATCATTAATGATATTATATTCGAAGCTATAAGAATTCATAAAAGTGACCACTTTGATGACCATTTATCTAATGAATTACCCTCTCTAGGAAATGATGAGTCACAAGATCATGATGAAAATGGATACTATGATGATGATGATAGTGACTTCGATCTTGATGATGCAATGAGACATTTTGGTCTTACGACAAATCTTCGGGGATATGCGTCAGGAGGAAAGGAATGGGTTCTTGATAGTGGATGTACTGATCATATGACCGGAGATGAAGAGATGTTTCGTGAGCTTGCTGAAAATGACGGCCCTCGAAAATATGTCACCTTTGGTGATAATTCAAAGGGTAAAGTGGTTGGCCTTGGTAAGGTGGCCATCTCACATGATAGTTCCATTCAAAATGTCATGCTCGTTGAATCTCTTGGCTACAACTTACTTTCAGTATCTAGACTTGCTGATTTCGGTTTGAATGTCCTATTTACTGAGGTAGATTGCCAAGTATTTCGTCGAGACAATCATAAAATGGTCTTTACCGGTATGCGTAGAGGTGATCTTTACATTGTCGATTTCTCTAAAAAGGCACAACCTAAAACTTGCTTTGTTGCTAAATCCTCAAAAGGTTGGTTGTGGCATAGACGACTAGGTCACGTTGGCATGAGAAACCTTGACAAGCTTATTAAAGGAAATCATATCCTTGGAGTCAACGATGTCATATTTGATAAGGATAGACTTTGCAGTGCTTGTAAAGCAGGTAAACAGGTTGGAGGAAGACATCCCGTGAAGAACATCATGACCACAAGGAGGCCACTCGAGCTACTTCACATGGATCTTTTTGGTCCCAATGCCTACAAGAGTCTCGGTGGAAATTCCTTTGGTCTAGTTATAGTTGATGATTTTTCAAGATTTACGTGGGTGTTCTTTCTTAATGACAAGTCGCAGGTCCAGAAGATCTTTAGAAACTTCACTAGGAAGGCCCAAAATCAGTTTGATGTGAAGATCAAGAAGGTTCGGAGTGACAACGGAACGGAGTTCAAGAACGCAAATGTGGACACCTTTCTTGACGAAGAAGGGATTTCACACGAGTTCTCGGCTACGTACACACCTCAACAAAATGGAGTTGTTGAGAGGAAGAACCGGACGCTCATCGAAATGGCAATAACGATGCTTGATGAATACAAGACGCCAAAGCACTTTTGGGCAGAAGCGGTTGAGACAGCTTGTCACGCAACAAATCGCTTATATCTTCACAAGCTACTCCGCAAGACGGCATACGAGCTTCTCACCGGTAACAAACCCCAAGTTGGATACTTTCGAGTATTCGGCTCAAAGTGCTACATTCTTGATAAGCATCGTCGTTCAAAGTTTGCTCCTAAATCTCATGAAGGTTTTCTACTTGGTTATGGCTCAAACTCTCACACTTACCGTGTCTACAACAATTTCACCCGAAAGGTTGAAGAGACGGTAGATGTGAAGTTTGATGAATCTAATGGCTCGCAAGTAGAGCAATTGCCAATTGATGTAGGAGATAAAGACCCTTCAGAAGCAATTCAAGACTTGTCCATTGGCAAAATTCGTCCAACGGAGGTGAAGGAGAGTACTTCATCCGTCCAAGTGGAAGCTTCTACTTCACGACAAGGTGAACCAAGAATCGACACGGAAGCATCCACAAGTGGGACACACCAAGATGAAGAAAACGAGGAAGTACGTCAAGATGAACATCAACAACCTCCTTCTCCACCACGACAAGAGAACGACGACGTCAACAATGAAGAAGGCCAAGAAGAAGAACAAGATGAAGAAGATGTTCAACGAAGACCCAAGCAAAAGCTCTCACGAGTTCGAGCAAGAATTGCCAAAGATCATCCCGTCGAGCAAATCCTCAATGATATACAAAGCGGGAGAATCACTCGCTCAAAAACTCGTTTAGCTAACTTTTGTGAAAACTATTCATTCATCTCTAGCATTGAACCTATGAAGGTTGAAGAAGCATTGGAAGATCCGGATTGGATAAACGCTATGCATGAAGAGCTACATAATTTTGAGAGAAACCAAGTTTGTACATTGGTCGAGAAGCCCGACAACAACCACAACATCATTGGTACCAAATGGGTGTTCCGCAACAAGCAAGATGAAGATGGACAAGTGGTTCGCAACAAAGCACGTCTCGTCGCCCAAGGGTACACACAAGTCGAAGGTATGGACTATGGTGAGACGTATGCTCCCGTTGCTAGACTTGAGTCCATTCACATCTTACTTGCCTATGCTAATCACCATAATATCACCTTGTACCAAATGGACATTAAAAGTGCTTTTCTAAATGGTGAAATAGAGGAGGAAGTTTATGTCAAACAACCTCCCGGCTTTATCAATCCTAAGAAACCAAATCATGTTTACAAACTTCACAAAGCTCTTTATGGTCATAAACAAGCTCCTAGAGCATGGTATAAATGCTTGACCAAGTTCCTTACTACAAGTGGTTTTGAAATTGGTAAAATTGATTATACTCTTTTTACTAAAAGGGTTAATGGAGAACTATTTGTATGCCAAATTTATGTTGATGATATCATATTTGGTTCAACTAACCCTCTCTTTAGTGAAAAGTTTGGAAAGCTAATGTCAGAGAAGTTTGAGATGTCTATGATGAGTGAACTCAAATTCTTTCTCGGGTTGCAAATCAAGCAAACTAAGGAAGGTACATTTGTCTCTCAAACAAAGTACACCAAGGACTTATTCAAGAAGTTCAATATGCAAGAATGCAAAGGTATGTCTACACCCATGCCTACTAGTGGACATAATGATTTAACCAAAGATGGCGAACCGGTTGATCGAAAGGTTTATCGCTCTATGATTGGTTCATTGTTATACCTATGTGCTTCACGTCCCGATATTATGCTAAGTGTGTGCATGTGTGCACGATATCAAGCTGCTCCTAAAGATTGTCATCTTAAGGCTGTGAAAAGGATAGTGAGATATTTAATCCATACACCAAATTTTGGCATTTGGTATCCTAAGAGGTCTTCTTTTGATCTTGTTGGCTATTCTGACTCGGATTATGCCGGAGACAAGGTTGATAGAAAGTCCACTTCGGGTACTTGTCAATTTCTTGGTAGATCTCTTGTGTCTTGGTCTTCCAAGAAACAAAACTCGGTATCCTTATCCACCGCCGAAGCGGAATACATTGCCGCTGGTTCATGTTGTGCTCAGTTACTTTGGATGACCCAAACTCTTAAAGATTATGGGATTTATGTGAAACATGTTCCACTGCTTTGTGACAATGAAAGTGCTATCAAAATTGGTCATAATCCTGTATAACATTCTCGAACTAAGCATATTGAAGTTCGTCATCATTTCATTCGAGATCATGTTGCTAAGGGTGACATCAATCTTAAGCATGTTCGCACCGACAAGCAATTAGCGGATATATTCACTAAACCACTTGATGAGAAAGTGTTTTGCAGGTTGAGAGGAGAATTGAACATCATTGATGCTTCGAACTTGGATTAGAAACTCCATTGGATACATGCAAGACATGAGCTTATGACTAATCCATGATATATCTCTTATGATAACTATCTTATGTCTTGGATATATTTGCACCTTGCATGTTGCCTAACCCATGTAGGTGCTTGGTTGAATCTAATTCCATGAGATTGCGACTCACTCACATCTTGAGAAATCTCTACAAGACCAAGACTCTACACAATAGTGGTTGAAGACAAGGAAGCACAAAACCATTCAAACATATCCTTTGACAAATTCTATGTTAAGCTTCATGATTGTCATTTTTGGATACACAAGTGCTCTTCCTTGAAAGAACTAACCCATTTAGGTAGATGAACTCAAACTCCAAGTGGTGCTCCCAACTCTTGACGAGCTACATCAACTTTGAGCACCCACACAAGTTCAACTACATGAGCAAGAACCACACCACCACCCAAGGTATGTTATTCCATCTTAGAGAAGCTTTACTCCAAGACATGAGTCAAAGCAACTTAACAAGGTGAGAATACATCAAGATGCTTAAACGAAAAATGGTAACCCCATTTTGAGCTTAAAATGATGAGTATGACCTACGATCAAGTGTCCTCACTTGACTCCTAAGTCAATATACTCTAACATAGGTGACTATGTCACCGCCCAATTCTAGATGAAGTTCTCTTGTGTTCTTTTCTAAGTTATTGCATTTGTCCCTTGCATATTTGTTTCCTTCTTTTTCAAACAAAAAAAAACTTCATCTAGAAACTTTCACTCTTTTCATTTTGATTTTTGTTCTGCATATTTCTGCATCAAAATTCCTTGCATATCTTTCAGCTAATTCATCGCAAATCTTTGTGAGATCTTACTTGACTAGTGAGCTGAGGTGACAAGTGCTTTTCTCTGTGATGAACTCGGTTTCACCGAATTGCCATTTTCGGTCCAACCGAATCCCTTCGGTACTACCAAAATATGCCACTCGGTGCCACCGATTTCGCAACAGGAAAAACAGTTTGCCACATATTCTATATTTCTTCTGATCCAGCTCCACTCAATGAATCTTGTCCTCTACAAGCATCACAGTTTTATTCCCTGCTTTGTACTGAATCTCAAGGACCAAACCTATTCGACGGATTCCAGGAAAAACCTTCTTGGAAATTGATGTCAAAGGGGGAGAGAGAGATCACATCAAAGCTTATCATTAGGGAAAGAGAGATCACATCAAAAGCTTATCACCTATAAAGGAGAGAAAGTACTAAGGGGGAGAGAATACTCAAGGATCCCATATATTAAGGGGGGGAAAGAAATCTCCAAGGGGGAGAGAATACTCAAGGATCCCAGATGCTTGATGTTCAAGAGGAGAGATGCCACATGTCTTTTTGGGGGAAAGACATGTTCATATGAACTCATTCGAATTAAGTTCTATTCATATCTTTCAGCTCTGATTTTCTGTTTCCTATCTTCTCCCAATATTCCATGTAAGATTCAGGGGGAGCAAGACACCTAAGGGAAAGAAATCAGTCAAATTCATTGCATATCTTTATTCTTGGGGACATGTTGAATTCAATGTGGTACCTTGTACTCACTCTCTACATGTCATCCCAGTCTTGGTATTCTTGTGGTTTCTTTTGTTTGCTCTGGCTAGTGGACGTACCTGTGTTATCTAACCTTGTTTGTGCAGGTTCATTCCATCCTAAGCCAACTCAAGACCACAAGGTAAGTATATGCATCAAAATCATGAGTATGAGGAGTTCTTGCTTATGTACATACTGTTTGCAAGGACTCATGAGCATGAAGGTATTTTCCTTGATAATCTTTTGCTCTAACGCATATGGCCAAGATGCATGTAACACATTGCCTACTCTGTCATGGTTATGCTCTCACATGTCTCTATATTTCATATTTACATGAGTGCATACATGTAGGGGGAGCCTATGCTTGTTACATGTCCTTCCAAAGCTTTACTTGTTGTTCTTTATATCTTTATCTAAAGCTTTGATGTATGTTGCCATCAATTACCAAAAAGGGGGAGATTGAAAGCACAACTGCTCCCTAGGTGGTTTTGATAATTGATGACAACATATCTCTTGTTGGACTAACATTTCGATCTAGCATGTTTCAGATAAGTTCAACAATGGAGTGGCATGGACTAAAGGTTGTGGGAACTCCTTCAAGATGCTAAGGACAAAGGATTGGCTAAAGCTTCAAGCTCAAGACTCATCATTTTACATTTTAGTGATCCAAGATCACATTGAGTCTTTAGGAAAAGCCAATACTATCAAGTAGGGATGAGGTGTTGCTTAATGAGCCTCTTGCTTCATGTGCTTAGTGATATGCTCCAAAACCCTCAGCTACTTTCCCACTTCCACATATGACCTAAACCCTAAGCCAAACTTGGTCCTACCGATTCTTCCTATCCGGCGCCACCGAGTTTCACTTGTCATTAGCCACTGCCAAACCCTAGCAATTCGGTTCTACCGATAGGGATCTCGGTCTCACCGAGATGGGATTGCAAACTCTCTGTTTCCCTTTCGTAACTTTTCGGTCTCACCGAAAGAGCGAATTGGTCCCACCGAGATTGCAATGTAAATTCAGTGTTTCCCCTTTGTAACTTTTCGGTCTCACCGAAAGAGCAAATCGGTCCCACCGAGTTTGCCTGACCAACTCTCTGGTTAGCTAATTACCAAATTCGGTCTCACCGAGTTTGTGTAATCGGTCTCACCGAGATTACGTTATGCTCAAACCCTAACCATATCGGTCCTACCGAGTTGCATGTCAGTCCCACCGAAAATCTCTAACGGTCACTAGGTTTACATTTTCGGTCCGACCGAGTTTGTTGATTCGGTCCCACCGAGATTGGAAAACTGTGTAATGGTTGGATTTTGTGTGGAGTCTATATATACCCCTCCACCTCCTCTTCATACGAAGAGAGAGCGATCAGAACGCATACACCATTCCAACTCATATGTTCTGAGAGGGAACCACCTACTCATGTGTTGAGACCAAGATATTCCATTCCTACCATATGAATCTTGATCTCTAGCCTTCCCAAGTGGCTTTCCACTCAAATCTTCTTTCCACAAAATCCAAATCCTATGAGAGAGAGTTGAGTGTTGGGGAGACTATCATTTGAAGCACAAGAGCAAGGAGTTCATTACCTACACACCATTTGTTACTTCTTGGAGAGTGGTGTCTCCTAGATTGGCTAGGTGTCACTTGGGAGCCTCCGACAAGATTGTGGAGTTGAACCAAGGAGTTTGTAAGGGCAAGGAGATCGCCTACTTCGTGAAGATCTACCGCTAGTGAGGCAAGTCCTGTGTGGGCGATGGCCATGGTGGGATAGACAAGGTTGCTTCTTCGTGGACCCTTTGTGGGTGGTTGCTTCTTCGTGGACCCTTCGTGGGTGGAGCCCTGTGTGGACTCTCGCAACCGTTACCCTTTGTGGGTGGAGCCCTGTGTGGACTCGCGCAACCGTTACCCTTTGTGGGTTGAAGTCTCCATCAACGTGGATGTAGGATAGCACCACCTATCCGAACCACGGGAAAAACATCCGTGTCTCAAATTGTGTTTGATCTCTCCAAACCCTTCCCTTTACATTCTTGCAAGTTGCATGCTTTACATTCCGCTGCTCATATACTCTTTGCATGCTTGCTTGATATGTATTGTGTGTGTTGAAATTGTGCCTAAACTCCAATTAAACCAAAAAGCTTAAAAATTGCAATTTTAGCATGAAGTGTCTAATCCCCCCCTCTAGACACATCTACTTCTAGATCCTACAATGAGAAACCCTATCAAACAACAGGCTATATATATATACAATGGAGTAAAAAATCTCTCCATAGCAGTGGTTTTAAATAGAATACGCGCGTTCCTGGAAAAAAGAAACGAAAACTGGTGGACAATTTTTTTAACGTACCAATAAAGGAAACTCGATCAAAAACACATCCCCGCTTCCAGGTCGCGAGAGTCGTTGCGCACACACACATAGACATAGACATGCATATCCTTGTTTACGTAAAATTCCATCTCCATCTCCAATCATATTTGTCCAACTGGCACATTATTTATGTTGTTAATTGTATACACAGCAATATTAACGTACTTCATCTCTTGTTTGCAGGCGTCCGGACTGCTGCCACGCCCGCTCCTAACCAACCTGAACCCTCTTCATCACCCGTGCGTGCTTCCCGCCCGAAATGGTCAGTGCTACATTCATGCTCAGCTAGAGCGAGACACGACCTCTCACTGGAGCCGACATTGAAGCGGCGCGCCGGCCGAGAGAGCATTGCCTGTGTCGCTTCTCGATGCACGCGATGGCTCTGCGTTCAAAGGTCGCAATAGCCGGCCACAACAAGCATGTAGAAAGTTCTTGGGAGTCCGTGCTACAGATAGATACCCTCCCCCTCCTCGTCAATCTCTTCCAGTAGTGCTAGTAATCCATGACGCAATTCATCGACAAGCAGGCGGGAAAGTTATCGTATACTCGGTTTGTTTGTTGAGACCGATGAATTGTGGGTTTATGATCAAGTCTATCTATGAATAATATTTGAATCTTCTCTGAATTCTTTTATGTATGATTGGTTATCTTTGCAAGTCTCTTCGAATTATCAGTTTGGTTTGGCCTACTAGATTGATCTTTCTTGCAATGGGAGAAGTGCTTAGCTTTGGGTTCAATCTTGCGGTGTCCTTTCCCGGTGACAGTAAGGGCAGCAAGGCACGTATTTTATTGTTGCCATCGAGGATAACAAGATGGGGTTTTCTTCATATTGCATGAGTCTATCCCTCTACATCATGTCATCTTGCTTAAGGCGTTACTCTGTTTTTAACTTAATACTCTAAATGCATGCTGCATAGCGGTCGATGAGTGGAGTAATAGTAGTAGATGCAGGTAGGAGTCGGTCTACTTGTCTCGGATGTGATGCCTATATACATGATCATACCTAGATATTCTCATAACTATGCTCAATTCTGTCAATTGCTCAACAGTAATTTATTCACCCATCGTAGAATACTTATGCTCTCGAGAGAAGCCACTAGTGAAACCTATGGCCCCCGGGTCTATCTTTATCATATCAATCTCCTGCTACTTAGTTATTTACTTTGCTATTTACTTTGCCTTTATTTTACTTTGCATCTTTATCATAAAATACCGAAAATATTATTTATCATATCTATTAGATCACACTCTCGTAAGTGGCCCTATAGGGATTGACAACCCCTATTTGCGTTGGTTGCAAGGATTTATTTGTTTTGTGCAGGTACGAGGGACTCGTGCATAGCCTCCTACTGGATTGATACCTTGGTTCTCAAAAACTGAGGGAAATACTTACGCTACTTTGCTGCATCATCCCTTCCTCTTCGGGGAAAACCAACGCAGTGCTAAAAGAGGTAGCAAGAAGGATTTCTGGCGCTGTTGTCAGGAAGGTCTATGCAAAAGTCAACGTACCAAGTACCCATCACATACCCTTATCTCCCGCATTACATTATTTGCCATTTCCCTCTCGTTTTCCTCTCCCCCCAATTCACCCTTGCCATTTTATTCGACCTCTCTCTCTCTCTATCCTCCCTCTCTTTCTCTATTTGCCTATTTTGTCCGCTTGTTTTTTGTTTGCTTGTGTGTTAGTTTGCTTGCTTGTCGTTATGGCTAGTCCTTTACCCTCTGCCTCTATGTCTGAAGTTGGGGATACTATTGTCGATAATAATTTTGATGCTCCTACTAAAGAACCCACTATCTCACATATAAAAAGATTCCGTGTTGGTAGTGGTAATATTATTAGAAAAGGAGTTATTCAAGATTCTTTACTTGTGCCGGTGCTTTACCTTCTATGGGTAGTTCTATTCTTCATAGAACTAGTAGTCTTGCAGACGCTATTGCCATGCTTGTAGTTGAACTTGAGAGACAATTCATGCACATGCATCCTTCTATACAAAGGATTTTCTTAGAATTTTCTAATATTGAACATTCTTCTGTTAAGCGTGTCGTTACTATCTTTTTGGCTCATGAGTTTCGATTCATAATAGAAGAGGCCAAAGAAATCTTTGCGCATTATAGGGTGGATGCTTGCTGTCCTCCCATAGAGACTATACTCTTTGATCAAGAAGAAATAATGCGTTTTCAATCTTTAGACTATGTTGCTTTCAATGAAAATCTTAGAAAAAGGGTTCCTGCCAATGTTTTAGTTGATAGAATTTCTGAACTTAATGATGATTTCGCTATTCGAGATAATGAATTGGGATATTCTCTTGAATATAGGATCACACAGTTCTGTCAAAAGAATGCTTATAATGATGAATTGGTTGTGCAATATGAAGGACCAAAGGAGGAACCTATACCTCCCAAGGTTCATCTTGGAGAATTTTGTCCCAACAAATTTAGCCCTTTTGATTACTTTTGCTTGCCTCAAAGAAAACTTGCTGCTGAACGTAGAGAATACGAAATGAGTTTTAACAATCTATCTTATTATTATGGCAATACCTAGATCTATTCTTGCTTGTTATGCCTAGCTAAGGGCGTTAAACGATAGCGCTTGTTGGGAGGCAACCCAATTTTATTTTTATTCCTTGATTTTTGCTCCGGCTTAGTAATAAATAAATTATTTAGCCTCTGTTTTGGTTGTGTTTTTGTGTTTAATTAGTGTTTGTTCCAAGTAGAACCGTTGAGAAGACTTGGGGAAAGTCTTGTTGAACTTGCTGTAAAAAACAGAAACTTTACCGCTCATGAGAACTGCTGTCATTTTTATTTGGAAAGTGCTATTTAGTTAATTCTTTTTGCATATGATTAATAGATAAATTTCGCACGTCCACCAATTTATTTTAGAATTTTTGGGGTTCCAGATCTTGCTCTAGCTACAGATTACTACAGACAGTTCTGTTTTTGACAGATTCCATTTTTCGTGTGTTGTTTGCTTATTTTGATGAATCTATGGCTAGTAAATTAGTTTATAAACCATAGAGAAGTTGGAATAAAGTAGGTATAACATCCATATAAATAAATAATGAGTTCATTACAGTACCTTGAAGTGGTCTTTTGTTTTCTTTCGCTAACGGAGCTCACGAGATTTTCTACTTTAAGTTTTGTGTTGTGAAGTTTTCAAGTTTTGGGTAAAGATTTGATGGATTATGGAACAAGGAGTGGCAAGAGCCTAAGCTTGGGGATTCCCATGGCATCCCAAGATAATCTAAGGACACCTAAAAGCCAAAGCTTGGGGATTCCCCAGAAGGCATCCCCTCTTTCGTCTACTTCTATCGGTAACTTTACTTGGAGCTATATTTTTATTTACCACATGATATGTGTTTTACTTGGAGCGTCTTGTATGATTTGAGTCTTTGCTTGTTAGTTTACCACAATCATCCTTACTGTACACATCTTTTGAGAGAGGCATACATGATTTGGAATTTGTTAGAATACTCAATGTGCTTCGCTTATATCTTTTGAGTTATATAATTTTGCTCTAGTGTTTCACTTATATCTTTTAGAGCACGGTGGTGGATTTGTTTTATAGAAACTATTGATCTCTCATGCTTCACTTAGATTATTTTGAGAGTCTTAATAGCATGGTAATTTGCTTAAAATCCTAATATGCTTGGTATGCAAGATTAATAATAAAACTTTCTTATGAGTGTGTTGAATACTATGATAAGTTTGATACTTGATAATTGTTTTGAGATATGGAGATGGTGATATTAAAGTCATGCTAGTTGAGTAGTTGTGAATTTGAGAAATACTTGTGTTGAAGCTTGTGATTCTCGTAGCATGCACGTATGGTGAACTGTTATGTGATGAAGTCGGAGCATGATTTATTTATAGATTGTCTTCCTTATGAGTGGAGATCGGGGACGAGCGATGGTCTTTTCCTACCAATCTATCCCCCTAGGAGCATGCGCGTAATACTTTGCTTCGATAACTTGTAGATTTTTGCAATAAGTATATGAGTTCTTTATGACTAATGTTGAGTCCATGGATTATACGAACTCTCACCCTTCCACCTTTGCTAGCCTCTTTAATACCGCACACCTTTCGCCGGTATCATACACCCACCATATACCTTCCTCAAAACAGCCACCATACCTACCTATTATGGCATTTCCATAGCCATTCCGAGATATATTGCCATGCAACTTTCCACTGTTCCGTTCATGACACACTCCATCATTGTCATATTGCTTAGCATGATCATGTAGTTGACATAGTATTTGTGGCAAATGAACCGTTCATAATTCTTTCATACTTGTCACTCATGAATCATTGCATATCCCGGTACACCGCCGGAGGCATTCATATAGAGTCATATCTTGTTCTAAGTATCGAGTTGTAATTGTTGAGTTGTAAGAAAAATAAAAGTGTGATGATCATCATTATTAGAGCATTGTCCCAAGTGAGGAAAGGATGATGGAGACTATGATTCCCCCACAAGTCGGGATGAGACTCCAGACAAAAATAAAAAAAGAGAAAGAAAAGAGGCCATAAAAAGGGAGAAAAGGCCCAAAGAAAAAAAAGAGAAAAAGAAAAAATGAGAGAAAAAGATAGAAGGGACAATGTTACTATCCTTTTACCACACTTGTGCTTCAAAGTAGCACCATGATCTTCATAGTAGAGAGTCTCTCATGCTGTCACTTTCATATACTAGTGGGAATTTTTCATTATAGAACTTGGCTTGTATATTCCAATGATGGGCTTCCTCAAATTGCCCTAGGTCTTCATGAGCAAGCAAGTTGGGTGCACACCCACTTAGTTTCTTTTTGAGCTTTCATATACTTATAGCTCTAGTGCATCCGTTGCATGGCAATCCCTACTCACTCACATTGATATCTATTTATGAGAATCTCCATAGCCCATTGATATGCCTAGTTGATGTGAGACTATCTTCCCCTTTTTGTCTTCTCCACAACCACCACTCTATTCACTACTACAAAAACAGCTATAGCCAATATGGACACTAATGGCGCACTATACATGTCACTACAGGAATCAGCTATTTTGCCGTCTGCCACGGCGGACGGCAAAGGCATGAACGGCGGACGGCAAAGGCCTTTGCCGTCAGCCGCGGACGGCAAAAGGCTCCGGCAAAGTAGGCTACGGTAAACAGCTACTTTGCCATCTGCTTCCTGGCGGCTGACGGCAAAGGACCTTTGCCATCTGCGGCGGACGGCAAAGAGAGCGGACGGCAATAATTGCGCTGTCAGTCCGTTAAGTGGCTAACGGCAGGCCTTTGCCGTCCGCCGCTGATGGCAAAATTTCTAGTGTCTTTGCCGTCCGTCGTATGATGTCATCTACACGTCACTACATGGCAGGTTCTTTGCCGTCCGCCACTGATGGCAAAGTCTTTGCCGTCTGCCACTGTAGGCAAACTGACCAAATGGGTCAGCTCCCAGGAAGCACAGCTGGATGCCACGTGTCTTCTTTGCCGTCCGTGGCAAACGGCAAAGAGCCCGTTGCCGTCGGTGGCAGACGGCAAAGAGCCTGCCATGTTGGCTCTTTTATATATTTTTTATTAAATCCAACAATTTTCATCACAAATATATATGACATATATAGATATATTTCAAAAGGCCATTACAGAGCAAACATATAAGATATCCAAGACATAACTTCATCATCCAACCATATATATTACATGCATAGTTCCATCATACATAACAAGTTCAACATAGAGGCATCCAACCATATATATTACAATAGTTTCATCCAACGATACATGCATAGTTCAACGATACAAAAGAAACAGAGAAAGGGATAAGGAGCACTCCATCTATGCAAGCTTTCGTCAAGTGAATGAAATCTGCAAAATGAAAAATAAGAAAGTTAGAACAAGAAGAGTAGAACAGGAAGAAGAGTAGAACAAGAAGAAGACTAGAACTAGAAGAGTAGAACAAGAAGAGTAGAACAAGAAGAAGACTAGAACAAGAAGAGTATGTCATTTATGAGCTAACTTACGTGAAATGGATCATATATGAGCTAACTAAGTTGAAATGGGTCGTTTATGAGCTAGCTAAGGTGAAATGGATCATTTATGAGCTAACTTAGTTGAAATGGGTCGTTTATGAGCTAACTAAGGTCAAATGGATCGTTTTTGAGGTAACTAAGGTGAAATGGATCGTTTTTAGCTAACTTAGGTGAAATGGATCATTTATGAGCTAACTTAGTTGAAATGGATCGTTTTTGAGCTAACTTAGGTGAAATGGATCATTCATGAGCTAATTTAGTTGAAATGGATCTTTTTGAGCTAACTTAGGTGAAATGGATCATTTAAGAGCTAATTTAGGTGAAATGGATCGTTTTTTAGCTAACTTGGTGAAATGGATCGTTTATGAGCTAAATTAGTTGAAATGGATCGTTTATGAGATAACCTAGGTAAGATGGGTCATTTTGGAGTTAACCTAGGTGAAATGGGTCATTTTAAAGCTAACGTAGGTAAAATGGATCATTTAGGAGCTAATCTAGGTAAAATGGGTCATTTTTGAGCTAACTTGGATGAACTGGATCATTTATAAGCTAACCTAGGTAAAATGGGTCATTTTAGAGCTAACTTAGGTAAAATGGATCGTCTATGAGCTAACTAAGCTAAGTACAGATCGTTTTAGAGCTAACTTAGGTAAAATGGATGGTTTTGGAGGTCAGTAAGCTTATTAAGTCATTTTGGAGGACAAGAAGCTAAGTCTAGGTCATTATGGTAAGCATTGGAGGAAATAAAGCTAAGTCTAGGTCTTTATGCATGTGTTAAGCAAAACACTAGATAAACTTACCAAGATCCAGGAGGTGTAGGAGCGGGGTGGCTCGTGTAGGTAGATGGAGAAGGATCGTGCGATGCTTGTCTGGAGTTACACTGCACCAAAGATCATTTCCAATGTCTTGTTAGCATGATGACACTCAAATGTTAAGACTAGCAAGTAATGTCCATTCAAATAAAACTCACGGTGGTCCCAGGAGCAATCACTGGCATCGGCGGAGCGGTCTGACCTGTCTTCTCGCACACAGACTGCACATTTGGTTTTGACGACTCAGTCATACTAGTTAGTAATGAGACAAACACTACATGAATGTTTTGGCTAATCTGCAAAAGAAACTTACCACAAGGAGCTCGTACATGGCCCTTGCCTGCATGTCATTCCGTGCCCTCTCCTCCTCCATCATCTTTGTCGTCCTCTCCTCCAACTCCCGCTGCCTCTCCGCCGCCTCCGCCAGAAGTTTCTCCGTTCTATCTCTCTCACTCTGTATAGCAGCCTGCAACACCACTCACATGACCATTTGTAATCATTGATGGAAGCGCACACAATGTAATTAATGGAGAAAGATAACTGAGTACGTATCACTAACCTTGATGGCGAGTTGCACTGGCCGTTCACGAGGCCTTATCTCAGGAGAGGAGCTCGACTGGTGCGCCTTGATCTCCGGGAGAGTGCTAGGACAACGGATAAGTCCATCTCCAATGGCTATGGAGCCATGGGACCTCCCGCCACCAGATATCATCACCAGCTCTGGATCAATGGGGCGCTGGCTCGGGTTAAAGTCCTCCCCTTTCCTCGCCTTCCCCTCATCTCCATATCTCACGAGCTTGTTGTGGGAGGAGATGTTGGTGAAGTTGTTTGCATCATCGAGGTCAGACTGAGAGAAAGCCTTGGCTTTCTTGAAAGAGGCAGTGTGGGCCATGGCATACAGGTCGTACACCTCTGGCACCTTATCCGCTTTATTGTAGCGTGCCTGAAAGAGAGAAACAATGAAAATTAGTAATTAAAGGGCTCAAGCTAGCATGATGAATGAATTGCATGAATCATGAAGCAAACCACATACCCAGTTGCGCCCGAACTGATATAAGTTGGAGCTACCTTTATGGTGTGGCACACCTTCCATTTGGGAACGTTTGTCCTTGGCCTCGTTGTGGAGGGCTAGCCATTGTTTTGAGCACCACTCATCGACCAACACCTCCCAACAATCCATCCGATCCGCACACCATCTCGGAGGCGCCTAAGTTAGCAAAGAGAAACTTGAGCGCTACGGCTAAGAATTACTAAATGAAGGAAGTTAAGTAGAGAAGGCCTTAAGAATTACCTTCATGTACTGCTCCTTACTCAGGAACTTATCGCGGCACGCCGGCTTGGTCTTCTTGATACCACGCAAGGCGTGGTAGTCTCGAACAGCCTGCACCCGAGCCTCGTGCCGTAAGTTCTGGAGTAGGCGCTTGCAGACGTTCTCGATGACATGTGCCGCGTCCTCCTCGTATCCCTCCTCACACCTGTAGAATGTCTGCAATCAAATGATACAATATTGATTAGTACAATTAATAACTAGCTAGTTGAAGATTTTTAAATGTGTAAAGGAGAAATTACCCAGAACTTTCTGATCACCATGTCTGCCCTCGTGTCGCACACGACACCGTCGATAATCTCATCCGGCGGGGCCGGGGCAGCCACGTAGTGCTCCCAGCTCAATCCAAGCTCTGGAAGCCGACCCTCACCAGGCAATGTGACAAACCCCGGGAAGTTTTGCCGGCAAAGAACTCCAAGGACGGAGTTGGGCCGGCGGACACTATGATGGTGGTCCCAACCCCTACAGCATGACAAGGCCAACGCATTAGTTATTTGAAGAAACGTGAATGCAGAAGGTACAAAAATATTAAATGCACTTACGTACCTCTCCCCATCAGGGAAAATCAACCACCTCTGCTCGCGGGTCACCGGCACGGACGGGAGCCGTGTAGCACCACGCTGGTAGACGTTGCCCCCCTCCTCCCCCTCCTCATCAGTCGGCTCCCCGCCATCATCAGGCTGACCCGGCCAGGTACCCCATCCAGACGTGTGCTCCTCCGGGGTCTCGTGGGCCCTAGTCTCGTGGGCCGAAGGCCCGTCGCCCCGAGGCTCGTGGGCCGAAGACTCGTGGACCGGAGGCTCGTGGACCGAGTCCATGCAGCCTCCTCCTTAGACGAGTCCACCCTAGCAGTCATGAGTCCACCCTTTTTGGAAAGACGTGTCTCTTGGAAGAATTCTCCTTCATATGTGTCTGGGTTAATGTGAGGTTCATAATCCTCTTCCTTTGGGGGAGAAAGTCTAGCACGTGGCGGCACTTCATAAACGACATCCCAACCTTTCAGATTTGGATTAGTTTGGCAGGCCCACGGTAGATAGAATACTTGGGTCGCCTGTTGAGCCATAATATAGACATCAGGAACATCTAAATGAGTGCTTTGGTTGATTTCAACTAGCCCTATATCCTTCTAGTCTCCTTCGGCTGAAACCAATAACATTTGAAGACTACGACATTCGGTGGGTTTTCACCATAGAACAGAAGTTCATAAATTGCTTCAACTCTCCCATAATACTCGGTACCTCCTTCGCCGATAGCAGATACACAACAATTTATAGACTTTCGGTCGGCCATAGATAGCTCTTTGCCATAGGTACGAAAGCGATACCCGTTGATGTCGTACTTGTCAAATGAACGGACCTTATAGTCAAAACCATTAGCGACTTGTCTCAATTCGGCGTCCATAGACTCTGAATTAGCCTACAAGTTTAATATGAAAGGATTGTTGCATTATGCACAAATTAGCGAATGAAATGAAATTGTCTAATAGAAATTACCGTTTGTTTGAACCAAGAGATGAAACCGGGATAGCCACCTCCTTGCTTTGCGAGAAGCTCATACTCTTCGACGGAATCCTTTTGGATCTCCGCTCCATACGAGAATATGGCGACGTATCGACTGTATGACATATCCAGGAATAAGAGTAGTTCAAAGGAAATAGAAGTTGCGAAACAATGTACCGAGAACTTACTCGATGTACGGCCGCACTTCTATCAGGTTGTTGAAGATATACAACGAAATGGTCCGCCATTCTTCGTTATCCAAAGATACTGGATGTGAAACACTAGCTGGTGCGAGATTCCCTTTGAATAGGCTGAGGTTGGATCCACCCTTTTTAGGCTCGTCAGCATTGTACTGAGGCTTCGGATTATGCAAATGACGATTTTTGGCTTCGTAGTGCGCTGTTACGAAGTTTGCCACCTCCTCTGTGATGAATGCCTCAGCCATCGATGCTTCAATTCTACGTTTATTTTTACATTTTTCTTGAAGCGTCTTCTGCATCCTCTCAGTTGGGTAGCACCAACGATTTTGCACGGGCCCCCCCAATCTTGCCTCGGTCGGGAGATGCAAAATCAAATGCTGCATTGGATTAAAGAAGCCTGGTGGAAAGATCTTCTCTAACTTGCAGATCAACTCCGGCGCCAACTCTTCCATTTCTTCTAGCACGCCAGGCGATAGTTCTTTCGCACAAAGAACACGGAAGAAATAGCTGAGTTCTGCCAGTACTAGCCATTCATCCTCAGGGATGAAGCCACGCAACATCACCGGCATTACCCGCTCAATCCATATGTGCCAATCATGACTCTTGAGACCAAATATCTTCAGTTTATCAAGATTCGCTCCCCTCTTTAGATTCGCTGCATACCCATCGGGGAACATCAACTGCTGTTGCACCCACAAGAGAATTTCCCTCATAGCTGGCCTTCCAAGATTGAACCATGCCTTTGGCTTCGTCCAGTTCTGCTTTCCTTTCGGTTCTTTCATGTTTTGTAACGGCCTATCACATAGCGCCTCCAGATCGACTCTAGCCTTAGTATTATCCTTTGACTTCCCATCTATGCCGAACAATGTACCAAAAAGTGCCTCGGCGATATTCTTCTCAGTGTGCATCACGTCGATGTTGTGTGGGCAAAGGAGGTCTTTGAAGTAAGGCAGATCCCATAAGCATGTTTTGTGAGTCCACGCGTGCTTAGTATTATACCCCTTGAAGTACCCTAGACGTTGTGGATCTGGCTCGAGAGCGTTTAACTGATCCAGGGTCTGTTGGCCTGTCAATGCAGGTGGTGCAGAGTTTTTGACAACTCTACCCCCGATGAAGTTCTTCTTGTCTTTCCTGAACTTATGGCGAGGATCCAGGAACTGTCTATGCATGTCGAAGCAAGAAAACTTGCGACCGGCCTGAAGCCAACGAAACTCAAGAGCTCCCTTGCATGTGGGGCACGGGAACCTTCCATGCACACACCAGCCAACGAATAGCGCATACGCTGGCAAGTTATGCGTCGAGTACATGTACCAGACACGCATTATGAAGTTCTGTTTGCTAAAGGCGTCGTATGTCTTGAACCCATTATCCCAGGCTTCTTGCAATTCGTCCTTAAGCGGCTGCATGTACACATTCATATTTTTGCCCGGATAGATGGGTCCTGGAATTATCAACGTCAGGAAAATGTTCTTTCTTTGCATAATCTGTCCGGGGGGAGATTGAGTGGAAAGACAAATACGGGCCAACAACTGTATTGGGCTGCCGTCATACCAAACACACTGAACCCATCCGTGCTGATGCCGACTCGAGGATGCCTCGGATCTGCCGCTTTGTCAGCATGTAATTCATCAAACTTTTTCCACGCAACACCATCCGATGTGTGTACCATCATCAGATTCCCATCTGCATCTAGTTCGGTTCTTTTGCCTGTTTTGTGCCATGTCATCTATCTGGCCGTCTCTTCGACCATGAAAAGACGTTGAAGTCTTGGTACGATTGGCATATACCGAAGAACACTAACGGGGATTTTGGTCTGTGTCTTCTCACCCATACCGTTGTCTACCACAATATACCTGGAAGACTTGCAAATGGGACAATAGTTCAAGTCCGCATAGTCAAGCCTAAATAAGGCACATCCTTTCTCACAGGCATGTATCTTCTCATAGGGCATCTTCAGTGCACGAAGGATTTTGTCCGACTGGTACAGGTTTGCAGGCATTACATGGCCTTTGGGTAGAAAGCGTCCAAATACTGTCATAATTGCGTCATAGCATTCTCTGCCCAAGTTGAACTGAGCCTTCAAAGCCATTACTTGTGAGATGGCATCCAACTGACAAAGCTCAGTGTGCTCGTGGAGCGGACGTTTCGAAGACTCCAACATTTCATTAAAGGCCTTTGCAGATTCCTCCATCTCCTCGTCCGAATCCCGATTATCATCATAGCCTTGCACCATGTTTTCCATCCCGGTACCATGCTCATCGGTGCGATGACGATCCACCTCAGCTCGGTCACGTTGGGCAGACTCACCATGAAATGTCCACACCGTATAATCGGGCGTAAAACCACTCTTCTACAGGTGTTTGCCCATTTCAGCCTCTGTCTTCTTTTCCCAATTGCTGCACCGGAAACAGGGGCACCAGGTTTTCTTTTGGCCATTTGCAAATGCGGCTTGCACAAAGCCCTTAGTTTTTGTGAACCATTCAGCGCTGCATTTGTTCTGACCAGTGTGACCGGTATACATCCAAGCACGGTCACTCATCTTGACTTTCAGAGCTACTGGACACACAACAATTATATATGTAATTCACCATGTATATATTCATTAGTTGATCTACTTTGTCAATTTTATTACGTCCATGCAACCTACACTCTAATAGGTAATGATAGGTCCTAATCCCACCCGTGTATGTGTAGATTGGGTTCATTTTCCCATGCTATGCTCCGGATCCGACGCAAAATTTCGGCAGCACCTCCCCGCTGTTCTCCTGATACACGTCTCTGCAATAAACAGAGAGGATGTGTACCCGGAGAACAACAGGGGAGGCACTGACGAAATATATGCGTCGGATCCGGAGCAAAGCATATGGGAAAACGAACCCAATCTACACATACTCGGGCTGTCCATGGATAGCGTTGGACAATTCAAAAGAATCAAGGTTATAAATATGCAAATGCATGCATATTTATAACTATGACGCTTTCGAACGGGAGACACATATTGGTTACGCATACTGATGATTCAAGACACATATATAGCTAGCTATCAAGTTTCATCGGAATAGATCAAATAATTAATGGGGGAGGAGGACTTGTCATTTGTGCTCACCCACGAACGAAGGGGCAGAGCTCATCAAACGCACGGCGAGGTCGTCGAACACCAAACCTCGCAGCGATGAAACAACTGCACATTTAAAACTACACGATCAACACAATTATATATGATGTTTTTCATAACAAAATCGAAAAATATATGACCTAACTAATAATTCACAAATATATGACCCCGTCAGCCTTTGGAAGGCCAAAGAACACCTTTTCGGGAGGTGTCGGTGGTCGGGGTGTCCTGTCGGTGTCGGGGTGCCGTGTCGGGGTCGGGGTGCTGTTTCGGGGTTGGGGGGTCGGGGTGTCGTGTCGATGTCGGGGTAGTGCCGTGTCGGTGTCGGGGTGTTGTTTCGGGGTCAGGGTGTGGTTTCGGGGTCGGGGTGTTGGGTTAGGCTCGGGGGGTCGGGGTGTCGGGGTCAGGGTGTCGGGGTCGGGGTCGGGCTCGGGGTGTCGGGGTCGGGGTCTCGGGGTCGGGGTGTCGTGTCGGGGTGCCAGGTCGGGGTCTTTTTTCCTTTTCTTCTTCTTCCTCTTCTTCCTTTTCTTCCTTTTCTTCCTTTTTTTCCTTCTTCTTCTTCTTCTTCTTCCTCCTTTCCTTTTTCCTCTTCTTCTTCTCCTCCTCTCCTGTTTTTTTCTTCTTCTTCCTCTTCTTCTTTTTTCTTCTCCTCCTCCTCTTCTTCTTCTCCTCCTCTCCTGTTTTTTTTCTTCTTCTTCTTCTTCCTCTTCTTCTTTTTTCTTCTCCTCCTCCTCTTCTTCTTCCTCCTTTCCTTTTTCCTCTTCTTCTTCTCCTCCTCTCCTGTTTTTTTCTTCTTCTTCTTCTTTTTCTTTCCTAAAACTGAACTAAACCTAAAACTAAACCTAAATCTAATCTAAACATAAACCTAAAACTAAAAAAAAGAAAAAAAGGAAAAAACTAAATCTAAACCTAAAACTAAACTAAGACTAAACCTAAACCTAAAACTAAAACTGAAACTAAATCTAAACTAAACATAAACCTAAAACTAAAAAAACAAAAAAAAGGAAAAACAGAGGAGAGGTAGAGCTCACCTGGGCCGGTGGAGGAGGTGTCCGGTGGAGGAGGGGGGCGGGGCGGCCTGGGGCGGCGGCGCCGGGCCCAGGGCGGTGGGGCGCGGGGGGGCGGGGAGCTGGGGCGCGGCAGCGCTGAGACGGGGGGCCAGTGGAGGAGGGGGGGCGGGGCGGCGGCAGTGGCGACGAGGCGGGGGGCCAGTGGAGGAGGGGGGGCGGGGCGGCGGCGCCGGGCCCGGGGCGGTGGGGCGCGGGGGGGCCGGGGCGCGGCGGCGGCGAGTGGTGGTGGCGGCGGCGCGCGTATGGGAGCAGGGGAGAGAAACAGAGAGAGAGGGCGCGGGGTGGGGGCGCGCCGTTAGATATGTTAAATCTTTGCCGTCCGCCCCCCTTTGTCGTCCGCTTATTTGCTCTTTGCCGTCTGCTAGCAGACGGCAAAGAGGGGGGCCCGTTAAGTTTTTTTTAAGCAGCTCGTCAGTGGGGCCCCTCCCTCTTTGCCGTCTGCTAGCCGGCGGCAAAGAATCTTTGTCGTCAGCTAGCGGACGGCAAAGAACTGGCTGATGGCAAAGGCTTTCTTTGCCATCAACAAGTTCTTTGCCGTCTGCTTTCGGGTAGCTGATGGCAAAGAGCTTCTTTGCCGTCTGCTAGCAGACGGCAAAGAGCTGGCAGATGGCAAAGTAGCTGATTCCAGTAGTGTGTGGTGCGCCATTACTAAATACTAATGGCGCACCATGTGTTGGTGCGCCATTAGTGTGCAAATACTAATGGCGCACCACATCCACGGTGCACCATTAGTAAATTTATTTTTTAATTTTTTCAAAACTACTAATGGCGCACCGTGGGATGGTGCGCCATTACTAGTTCAACTAGTAATGGCGCACCACTCCCACGGTGCGCCATTAGTAATTAAGTTTCAAAAAAAATTCAAATTTTTTTATTTTTATTTTTTAAACTACTAATGCCTCACCATGGGAGTGGTGCGCCATTACTAGTAACTAGTAATGGCGCACCATCCCACGGTGCGCCGTTAGTAATTTGGCCCAAACATTCCACCGAATGCCCCCCCCCCCTCGTGGACCGCCTTTTCAGTTTCAAAAAAAATAAGAGAAAATGATAGAAATGACAAAAAAATAAAAGAAAATAAGGTTCCCATGTGATATGTGGTCTAATTGTTAGCAAAATTTACAAACATGAATTTTCAACTTTTTTGCAAAATCTCTCAAGAATTTGTAAAAATGGGCATAACTTTTGCTTACGAACTCGGATGAAAAAGTTTTTTATATGAAAATCATCTACTCGAAAAGTTACATCCGAATTTAACGGGGGAACCTAGTTAAACATTTTCAAAATCCTCAAAAACCTAACAGAAAAAAAGATATGGGGCTTTTAAGATTTGAAGAGGCAAAAAAATTCAAACTTACTAATGGCGCACATGCCCATGGTGCGCCATTAGTATCTTCCCGCCTTCAAAATTCAAAATAAATCAAAAAAATAAAAAAAAGTTACTAGTGGCGCACCTGCCCATGGTGCGCCATTACTATGCCGTATATATGGCTGGGCATGTCCTCTCCTCCTTACCTCTTCATTCTTCTCCTCCACTCCACCTCTCCTCCACTCCATCTACTCTCCTCCACTCCATCTTCCCTTCTCTCCTCCACCATACTACCCTCCTCCTCTCCGGCGACCTCCTCCTCCTCCTCTCGGGCGACCTCCTCCTCCTCCTCTCCGGCGACCTCCTCCTCCTCTCCGGCGACCTCCTCCTCATCCTCTCGGGCGACCTCCTCCTCCTCTCCGGCGACCTCCTCCTCCTCTTCGGCGACCTCCTCCTCCTCTCCGGCGACCTCCTCCTCCCTCCTCTCCTCCCCTCCCCTCCCCTCACGATTTCTCCTCCCTCCTCTCCGGTGAGCTCCTCCTCCCTCCTCTCCTCCCATCCCCTCATGGTTTCTCCTTCCTCCTCTCCGATGCTCCGATGAACTCCTCTCCGGCGACCTCCTCCTCCTCTCCGGCGATGTAGGCAAGCGCCTCTCCGGTCACCTCCTCCTCCTCTCCGGCGAACTCCTCTCCGGCAAAAGAACACGGCAAATGAACATACAAGATCCAAAAACGGGAACAAAATTTGAAATAATATCGTGCAAAAAATGAGCAAAAAAAACAAGCTAAAAATGGGCAAAAAAATCGCGATCCAGATCCAAATTCAAAATTCAAAAATAGCAATGGCGCACGGTGGGGGTTAGACGGTGCGCCACTACTATTTTCCCGCCTTCAAAATTCAAAAATACTAATGGCGCATCGTGGTCTATACTAATGGCGCACCAGTGGCCTATACTAATGGCGCACCAGTGGTGCGCCATTAGTAAAAAATACTAGTGGCGTGGTACTAGTGGCACACCAGTAGTGCGCCAATAGTAGGCAAAACTGGTGCGCCACTAGTAGGCCTTTTCCTTGTAGTGATTCCACCTATAGTGTTATACCCATGGCTCACGCTCATGTATTGCGTGAAGATTGAAAAAGTTTTGAGAATGTCAAAAGTATGAAACAATTGCTTGGCCTGTCATTGGGGTTGTGCATGATTTAAATATTTTGTGTGGTGAAGATAGAGCATAGCCAGACTATATGATTTTGTAGGGATAACTTTCTTTAGCCATGTTATTTTGAGAAGACATAATTGCTTTGTTAGTATGCTTGAAGTATTATTATTTTCTATGTCAATATGAAATTTTGTCTTGAATCTTTCGGATCTAAATATTCATACCACAATTAAGAAGAATTACATTGAAATTATGCCAAGTAGCACTCCGCATCAAAAATTCTATTCTTATCATTTACCTACTCAAGGACGAGCAGGAATTAAGCTTGGGGATGCTTGATACGTCTCCAACGTATCTATAATTTTTGATTGCTCCATGCTATATTATCTATTGTTTTGGACATTATTGGGCTTTATTATCCACTTTTATATTATTTTTGGGACTAACCTATTAATCGGAGGCCCAGCCCAGAATTGCTATTTTCTGCCTGTTTTAGGGTTTCGAAGAAAAGGAATATCAAACAGAGTCCAAACGGAATGAAACCTTCGGGAACGTGATTTTATCACCGAATACAACTTAGGAGACTTGGACCCTACGTCAAGCCAACTAACAGAATGGCCACGAGGTAGGGGGCGCGCCTGCCCCCCCCCCCCCAGGCGCGCCCTCCACCATCGTGGGGCCCCTGTTGCTCCACCGACGTACTTCTTCCTCCTATATATTCCCACGTACCCCCAAACGATCAGAGATAGAGCCAAAACCCTAATTCCACCGTCGTAACTTTCTGTATCCACGAGATCCCATCTTGGGGCCTATTCCAGAGCTCCGCCGGAGGGGGCATCGATCACGGAGGGCTTCTACATCAACACCATAGCCTCTCCGATGAAGTGTGAGTAGTTTACTTTAGACCTACGGGTCCATAGCTAGTAGCTAGATGGCTTCTTCTCTCTTTTTGGATCTCAATACAATGTTCTCCCCCTCTCTTGTGGAGATCTATTTGATGTAATCTTCTTTTTGCGGTGTGTTTGTTGAGACCGATGAATTGTGGGTTTATGATCAAGTCTATCTATGAATAATATTTGAATCTTCTCTGAATTCTTTTATGTATGATTGGTTATCTTTGCAAGTCTCTTCGAATTATCAGTTTGGTTTGGCCTACTAGATTGATCTTTCTTGCAATGGGAGAAGTGCTTAGCTTTGGGTTCAATCTTGCGGTGTCCTTTCCCGGTGACAGTAAGGGCAGCAAGGCACGTATTGTATTGTTGCCATCGAGGATAACAAGATGGGGTTTTCTTCATATTGCATGAGTCTATCCCTCTACATCATGTCATCTTGCTTAAGGCGTTACTCTGTTTTTAACTTAATACTCTAGATGCATGCTGGATAGCGGTCGATGAGTGGAGTAATAGTAGTAGATGTAGGCAGGAGTCAGTCTACTTGTCTCGGATGTGATGCCTATATACATGATCATACCTAGATATTCTCATAACTATGCTCAATTTTGTCAATTGCTCAACTGTAATTTGTTCACCCACCATAGAATACTTATGCTCTCGAGAGAAGCCACTAGTGAAACCTATGGCCCCCGGGTCTATCTTTATCATAACAATCTCCTGCTACTTAGTTATTTACTTTGCTATTTACTTTGCCTTTATTTTACTTTGCATCTTTATCATAAAATACCAAAAATATTATCTTATCATATCTATCAAATCTCACTCTCGTAAGTGGCCCTATAGGGATTGACAACCCCTATTTGCGTTGGTTGCGAGGATTTATTTGTTTTGTGTAGGTACGAGGGACTCGCGCGTAGCCTCCTACTGGATTGATACCTTGGTTCTCAAAAACTGGGGGAAATACTTACACTACTTTGCTGCATCATCCCTTCCTCTTCGGGGAAAACCAACGCAGTGCTAAAAGAGGTAGCAACTGCATGTTGTTACGTAGTACTACTAGTACCTACTCTCTCCTTCCGGTTCACTACTAGTACTCCCTCCGTCCTGGCTTATTGGTCCCCGCTGTACTCAATTCATGGGCTCGTTTTCCTCAAGAAATTGTCTTTACCAACATATTAATATCGGGAATGCATGCGTGAACAATGAATGATTAAACCTTGCACGCAATGTTTTGACAAAGCATTGACTTATGAACATGTGAATTTGAGGGACTACAACCTCGTGCATGCATGCAACAGTCACACGTAGACATGGACGCAAAAACGTGCACGACGCCCTAATGCATGCATGTTCGAGCACACGACAGAACACACACAGTCATGCTCAAGTGCTCAACCTACACGTGCATGCACACACATACTCAACCAGCGTGAGCTACTGACCGTATAAACACCGGAAAATGTATATATTGAGCGCAATGAGAATATTATGAAGTCTGCTAACCATATTTTTACAAATATACAGTGACAAACAGTGTATTTACCTCGTTTCAAATTAAGCCTTATTAACCGGGAAGGAGGCAGTATGGACTAGGATTACTTTGTTGTGTCCCGTCAACTTGCCGAACGAGGAGAAGCTTGCAGGACGGGAGAAGCTTGCGTGCGGTGTCTTGCATGACAAGGAGAAACTTTTGACTAATGCAAGCTCTCCCTCGCTCAGACGGTGGACGTGCAACAGTTAATTCGGTGTCATATTGCCAGAAGCATACACTGTACTAGTACCATTATTGTTCGACTTCCCAAAGAGGTAAACAACCAAGCGCAAAGTTTACTAGTACTAGTACTACTACTGTAGAGATATGAAAAACTACTAGGAACTGGATGGTGGAGCGTCTGCACTCTTATTTTATTATAACATATGGTAAAGCAATCTTCAACACGTTTGGTTCTCTTTGAGGGTTCTCGCATGTGATAATGGAAGTTGATTGCAGGAAACACTCGCCACAATTCTAACTTAATTCTGTCTCATATCCTGTTACAAATAGGAGCGCTCGGTAATATTTTCTCTTTTTTTGTTATTCAACATGTAAATAGGTCAGCAAACCTTGCAGCGCATCTTTGTGCGAATCGTGCTTGCTACACTTCGAATGTGACCAAGAGCTGGCTTGATGAAACACCTCGCTTCCTTCTTCTTTTTTCAGGGTACCTCACTTCCTAGTGACCAGTCTCTTGGTTGATCATCCTAAGAATGCTTATATATGAATAAAGCTCTCATTTACCCGCAAAAAAGATTAAGCCATATTAACCGGAAAGGAGGGAGTATGGACTAGCACTACTCTTTGGTGTGTCCCGTCAACTCGCAGAACGAGGAGAAGCTTGCAGGACAAGGTGAAGCTCGCTTACGCCCACTCCGTCTACCTCAAGCCTGGTGGCTCGCAGGATGATAAGAAGCTTTTGACTAACTCAACCTACCCTCGCCCAGGCGGTGGACATGCAGCAGTTCATTCGGTGTCAGATTGCCAGAGGCATACATTGTAGTACCATCATTGTTCGACTTCACGAAGAGGCGAAGAGCGAAGCGCAAGGTTTAGTAGTACAAGTAGTACTACTACTAGAACCGCATGGTGGAGCGTCTGTACTCTTATTTTATTTTAATCTCTAATAAAGTACACATTTATTCGGGAGAAGTGCGGAAAATGGAAGCCCAATAGTAGTTTTGAAAAACATCAAACATGTAATGATGATATCGATCAACCATGCTCGAATATATCTTGGCCTCCGTGCAAGCCCGTCTGTGTGTTCTCGCTCCTCGTCTCTCTCAAGGAACGGCGGGTTGGACATTTTGCCATCAACAGAAATCGGTTTGCTCACACTCCGGTCCCACATGTCAGTGATATGCCAAGAGGAAGTGCATTGACCGACTGGCCATACGCGTACATGGTTTTGCACCTTCATACTACTCCTCCCTCTGTCACAGTTTACAGGGCGTGCTTCATTCTCATGCATTTCTCTCCATGCATTTCCACCACCAGAGAGACTTTAGACGCATTTGGTTTAATGCTCAATTAGTTAGGCCATGGTAACCACAATCAAGTCCACGATTTTCTCTCGATGAACTAGGTGTGTACGCGGAGTGGAGTAAGTGCATGCATGTGTGTACCCGGGGTGGAAGCACTGCATGCATGTGTGTACGTAGTATTTCCTCTAGTAATAGACGCAGTGCTATAACTACCAATGCTATTTTTCAAGCCGATCGCTAGTCGCCTTAGTCCCAGAGATTGTTGAAGCGTGCTCTATAAACAATGACAGAGGGAGTAGTATGGGCGGATTCAAAGAAGAGCGTATTGATGGTTACTTCTTCCGAGCAACTTAAAGTGGAAAAGGTGGGGCTTATGATTTGACTGCTCATTACTCACTATTAGTGCAGCGCAACGACCGGGCTGAGTCTCCCATGCGGTTGTGCACTACTCCCTCCGTTCTTAAATACTACGGAGTATTTGTCTTTCTAGAGATTTCAACGAGTGGCAAAATGAGTGAATCGACACTCTAAAATATGTCCATTTGAAATTTATAAAAAGACCAATATTTAGGAATGGAGGGAGTATAATTTTGTGCGTGGACATGGACCTGGATGTTGAAGAGGCTTCTGGTAATGCTATCAAGCTTCCAACATTTGTTTACATAATTTACGTACGATACAAATAATTTCCAACGACATGAAATTGTACAATGCTCTGAGCTTTCAGCTTTTGTTTCGTGTGTCTAGCCATCTATGCTCTTTTGGAAAAAAACTAACTTCTTGCTAATGCATCTCAATGATTAGCAGATTAGAGCTAATATTTACATCACAACTGAACACAAAGTTGTGAGAAGGTGATAAATTAAATTTGATCCATGCTTTCATTGGCAGCAACTTCCTCCAGCTCGGTCTAAATCAACAAGGCATCTTGGGAAAAAAGTAGTTGTCTGGAGCATGCAACATTCCGATTATTTTGTGCAGTTACACTAAAAGAGAGTTGAGCATCCCTATTCCAAAGATATTAAGTGTGATTACAATAATAGAGGACTATTGATGAAACAATAAACACACAAATAGAAGCCGGTCACCTTTGCAGTCTCTCTTAAGACTAACTAGTTGGAGAAGATTAAGCAAATAGTTGGAGAAGATTAGGCTCAGAGTTGGATGAGGAGGATAGAGCAAAACCAATCTCCCTTTCTGCAATCGCACTAAAATGTTGAGACGTTGCCCATGTGACATTTTAGTACAACTGCACAAAATACTCTTAAGAAAAAAGTGATTTGTGCAGTTCACCGAAAGGTCGCAATAGCAACGAGGTGAAATGGGTAGCCCTGTTTGCAACAATGAGGTAGAAAGGAAACAATTACTGGCCAATAACAATTGATGACACATACGACGACAAAAGAGAAGCATATTCCTTGTCCTAAAGGAAGGTAACAACACGCTCGTGTTTGTCTGAAACGGTGTGAGGACGAGATTGCAATATGGAAAGTACGTCGGACGAGCTACGTTCTGGGCAAAGAACTATGGAATATCCACATGCAAGATTTTCCACATGCAGCGATGTGGGAAGGCGGGCAGTGGAGCACGGCCGGAGGGGATACATGGGGGTCGTCGGGATGTAACTAGGAGAGCGGCGGTGGGCGGGATCTGCCCATACTGCGGCAGCGAGCAAGCGGCATAGGCCCTACCGCGCCAGAGCTTGGTCAGAGAGAACGACGGGTACCGCAGATCAGGAAGTGCTACCTCGGCACCGTCGAACGGAGAAACGATGCACATCCTCCCTTTCCACCAGCGGACGGGATGCGGCTAGATCAGTGACCAATGGTGAGAGAGAGAGAGAGACGCCACCGCCGCCTTGTGTGAGATACTCTGAAGAGAGACAAACCACGGCAGGCAGGCTCCATTGTATATAGTGGAGCGGACCACCTTTTTCTCCATAAAAATCATTTTATATTCTGTGTACGTGCCATTGAGCGATATAACTTTATTTAAAAACAATGTGCCAATGCATCAAGTCAAACTTTGTTTCGTGCACACGTGGTACACGACCTCCGTAGGTAAACAACCACTACACGCGCTCAAATTAGCACGTGGCCTGCCATTTTGTACAGAAATGAGCTCCACCGTGTACCCGCGCGGGTGTGGCTGGGCACGAAGCTTGAGTATGTGCACCTATTTCTCTTCGTGTACGTACACCACCTACGTGGGGTTGTGTGAGAGAGATTCAAATGTAGAGAGATATAGTGTGTGGGTTTGTGAGTGTTTGGGGTGGCATGAGAGGTAGATAGTGAATATGTGTCGATGATATTTGAATCAAAAAATGTAACATATGCAATGTGTGTGAAATAGAGGTCTGGATATATCATATATATAGAGGGGCGATCCACGAGAAGAGAGTGGAGGTGTCATCGGCGTGAGGTATCCATAGAATCGAAGAGAGGGATGAATTGTGTGTGTGTGGGCGATCGATAAAGAGTGCCATCGAATTTGTGTGTGCCCACATCAAAGATATAGGGTGGCTGGCCTACTGGATTGTGAGAGGGGACATGTGCAGTTTGTCTCTGTGGCATGGATACCTACCTACAGCGCTCGACTATTGGTGTGTGGGGGTGGGGGGGAGTGACCTAACTATAGAGGTACAATGGCTGGTATATGCGTGGAGGAGGAGAGAGACCTACCTTATGTATTGAGGGAGATCAATCGGCATCCATGCATATGTGTAGGAGAGGAATAAGGTTGGGAGAGAGACAGAGCTGGAGTGTCGGAGGGGTTGGTGGTGGAGTTGCTTCTAACAAATGGTGGGAGAGGCTTGCTAGACAAATGGAGGGCACGCCTGCAATATCAATAATAGAGGGGATGCCTGCTGGTCTGTGCACGTGCGTGTGAGAGACGGGTCAGGAGGCATGCACAAATGATGAGGGGGGACGATATAGCTGTGGTAAGCAGACGTAACATCTTAGGAAGATCAACCTTCCTTTGTCGGAGAAAGGAGAGACATAACTTATGAGGTACGTCGATCGATGGGTGGGGAAAAATAGTTAAAGTCGACCTAGGTATATGTAGGGAGATCGATTGGTATACATGCATGTATGTGTTAGAAGCAAATAAGGCCCGGAGAGAAGGATGGAGAGAGAGAGGGATGCAGCTAGGAGGTGGTGCGAGAGGCATACTATATCAAGGGGGAAGGAGTGTGCGAGTACGAGATCAAGAAGAGGGAAAGCTTGTGTTTTTGGTAGGCACACCTGGCTAGAGAGGCATATCGATCGATGTGTGCCGTAGAGAAGGAGCTGGGGGCCTACACACACCATGGGTGAACGACCTAAAGTGAAAAGATGAATTTGCGCGATGGAGCTAGAGAATGCTGAGGGAGGGTGAGAGGGATGCGGGCGTGTGCATGCACGAGAGAAAGTTAGTGCTAGCTACAAAGATAAGAGGATTGTGTGGGTGTAAAAGATGAATAGAGATCATAATTTATTATAAGAAGTGAATTCAGATATTTGAAGAATTTATCATAGTGTTTTAAACCGACGCATGCGTGAATATATATAATGGTGATACACATGGTGTGGTTATGAACATGTTATACTACATATAATATATTTTATATATTAAAAAACAGAGTTGGTGATGATGGTTTGCCTGCCATCCTACAATATAAGTCGCCCAATTTATATCTGACAGATAGGAAGGAAACTATGGCAATTTTGAAAAAAGATACCCACACCCCTCTCCATATTTTCAAATAAGGCCTCCCCTCGATCATCTTGATGTTCCGTGCAACGCATGAGCATCTTGCTAACACTACATATAATATATAGAACATTGATTATAATTTGGGATAATGTGTGGCTTTTCAGCTCAGGGCTAAATACTTGTCATAATGTGGGGGGTGGGGCACTATAATTTGTGTGATAAACACGGTGTACGTATGGAACATGGTTTTGATTATGAATATCTAGTTAGTACATCAAATGTACTATTATTTGGAATCAACATCAAGTGTATTCAAAAAACTGAATTCGAGTTCATATAGTACACATAGTTCATATCTATCTCTATAGTAATCATGTGGTGTTTGTTAAGGTAATACGCGGATGATGGTTGAAGTTGGCAACAATCATGATTGTAGATTCTTATTCAAATAGAGAAACGAATTCAAATTTAGTTCAAATTGCAGCGGTAGTATAGACATTTGGAATGCACTAAAATTTGGTATGAGTAGGTTACATGCATTATACAGCCATTGAAAAAAAATAATTGGACATAATATGGATTCATAGCTTTGAATAGCATTTGTATAGTAAACGGGACAAGACTCTCTCTTGGAGTGGCGTGAATAGTTCTATTTTTTCGTTTTTCATTGACGGAAGTGCGAATTGATTTGGTACGTACAAGTACAATATTACACGTTAGGCTTGTCCCTAAAATTCAACCCGCGCCTTGTTATATCCTGAAAATTCAGATATGGTGCTCCCAAAACTCGCGCCTTCACAACCCACGCCTTGCTATCCCGAAATTACAACGTGCGCGAAAACTCCCTCCAGCTGCTAAATCCCGACACACAAAATCCCCCTTCTAACCCTGAGCCGAAAGGGCCGCTAGTTCAAATCGGTGGGGGGTACTTTTGTAACACACCCTACATTTTGGACAAGCACGTCCCTAAGTCATGGTCCCCCTCCTATCGCCTCCTTTTCGCCATTCGAAATCCCAGGCCGCCATAACCTCTCTACTCCAGCTGCGAAACCCCACCCTCCTCCGTCCGCCACCTCTCCGCTGCCCAGCTGGAGCCGCTTCCCCGACGACATCATCCACCGCAACAGCTTGATGCCCCTCATCCACCTCCTCGAATGAGGATCCGTCGTCCATCTCGTCGTCCCGCCGGTTCAGCCGCCCTGTCTTCCACCTCCAAGGAGCTGCTCCGACAGTCGCCTCGTCTATCACGACTGCTCCATCCCCACAGCGCTGCCTTAACCTGATCCACCGGAACCACAGCATCATCACCGACTCCTCGGATGAAGCCTAGGCCTACTCGGCGCCACCAAATAGGTTGTACACTCATCGCATTGCACCTTCTCCTTAACTCAACCTCCCGGTGCCGATGATGCTCCATCCCGCACCCCCATGGTGCAGCCACCTCGAAGCTGGCATCGCGGGCAACATCTCCACCGCGGCTCTCCCCCAGTGCGAGGCCCCTTTGGTGCTGGTGTCCATACCAGCTGGATCTACTGTTGCTGCTGCTCCGACTCTTGCTCGCTCGCTCGCTTGCGCTGTTGCTGCTGCTCCGGCTCTCGCTCGCTCGTGCTACTACTGCTGCTCTCCCCCTCGCTTGTGCTGCTGCTCTGCTCCGATTTAGCTACACTTCAGTCGACTGAATCGACTTTTGGGTCAATCTATTTTCACGGGGTGGGGGCTCGCTCAAGTTAAGGAAGAACCGCCCGCAACGAGGAGGGGGGCTCGCCGGAGAGGTACCCCACTATCTATCTTAGGGTTCATGGTGGGGGCGGTGGGGGGCACGGTGGTGGGTCAGTGGCATGGGATCGTTGGAGAAAAAGCTCAGTGCGGGAGGGGGGGCCTAGAGGGCTGGCTGGGGCGCCGGCAGACAGGCGATGGGGTGTGGGTTCAGGGCAGCAAGGCCGTGCAGAAGCACTGCCGACCGCAGGTGGCGTGGGCCGGCAGTTCGGCCGGTGGTGGCTGGCGGCTCAGGGGGGTGCAGGTTGAAGATGAACTGCAGACCCTCCCTAAACTACATGTGAAGTGCCTCTCTGCTACCATTGCATTTAGTTTCGACAGTAACATTCCGATTCCACAGTAAATTTCAGTTTCGACAGTTAAGTTCTGAGTCAACAGTTTTTACCTCATATATTGTAGTCAGGTGTTTTTTGGTGATGTAAATTTTACGGCAATCACTTTTTAGTAATGTATTTCACATCATCTGTTGGAGATGCTATTAGAATCCCACTTGAGATTAACGATGTATGTCTTGTATTGCTTCAGCCTCGACGTCTTACGGCTCGCCGGAGCTGCTCCAACGATGGAACCATCCATCACAATAGAGCAGTGCCCCGGACGCCGTCTACAGATTTCTCAGATCTTCCTCCACACCTCCGACAGCCACCTCTGCCTCAACTTCTTCAGCGACCAACCCAATGATGCTGAGATCGACACAACTACGACAAAGAGTTTGTACACTTGTCGCATCACTTATTACTCTACATTCATGTCGATCCATTAGGGATACTTTGGTTCAAAGGAAAAACATAGCAATAGGTAATTTTCCCATGGCACTCTACTATTCAATTATTCATGCATGTTGTTGAAAGGAATGGAGCAAAACATCCACTTGGACCTATGCATGAAAACAAGACCAAGTGCATTAGTGGCAGAATAACATTCTAACTGTACACGCTTTCATATGGTTTCACTTTAATTTGCCCATGTTCCTTTGCATTCCTCTGCTCTTCCAATTCCTGTGAACTAAACACCCAAGTTGACAGAAATGCTGTGTTTACAAATGCTCTTTTTCCCATGTGTATTCCTACCCTATTCCGGTGTTTTTCCTATCCCTACGTTTTTAGAATCACGCAAGCCAAAGGAGCCCTTACAGAATTATTTCAGTTACAGGTAGGTGTCGAAGAAAACTTTGTGTGGTTTGTCCTGCTCCTGCCGTGACGTCGTCCACCTCACCTGAGCTGCTCCATCGACAGAAGCATCCACCAAACCAGACATCACGACTCCTGGCCGACTTTCGCCACCTCAGATCTCCTTCCCTGCCGCCGACACCTACTGCAACGACGTCACTATCATCGACTCAGCAGATGAACCTGAGGAGTACACGGGTCCATGGGAGAGGTCGCACTCTTTTGTTTCTGCTTATGTTAAGCATTGCTTAATATTACCTACTACTTTATCGTCCTGTTCACCTCTTAGACTCCAAGTTAGGTCCAAATTAATGTTCAAACTTGAGTTCTAAATTAGTTGTGGGGCACATATCGAGGCAGCAATGAATAGTATCTCTGTCAAATATCTGGTTCACCTAGGGTATGCCTATGTTGTTCATCTTGGGTGGGAGATAAATAGTAGAGCAATCATCATCTATCTTTTTATTAAATTGGAGCAATCATCAGCTTGCTATCATTATTTTTGGATCCATCCACTGGTTGTTACCATCACTCTAGATTTCTGCATGCTCTCCTTACATAATCTCACTATATTTTTTTCGTGTGCATGTCAGATATTATACACAGTCATGCTGAACATGTAGAGAAAAAGAGAAGAGTTTTGCACAGCAATACAATGTCATGCTGACATCACTCCATGGTAAACCCTACCCCCTCTCCAGATTGTAATCCAGAGGAAGATATCTATTCTGAGGCGGATTCAGACGCAGCTGACTACTCATGTTTACCCCCCAAGGTGTTTGCTCTAACTTGGCATGATGATGTTAGTCATATCATGCATATGTTTCCTTGCAGTGCCTACTTTCGACATCATATATGTCATCTGCTTAGTTTAGACATGTTCTGTAATGCCACCTGTTTAGTTTCTATATCATATATGGGAATTATGCAATCTCATGTCTTTTAGCCAGCTATAATATATGTGAAATGTGCAATGCCATCCTGTTTAACCAGGCATCATATATTTGAATGATATCTTGCCCATCCTTTTCTTCATTACATTTCCATTTGTCGACAATGTTTGTACATTAAACTACTCTTCCTGTGAATCGGCCATTTGAGTGGGTGATGGAAAAATCTGGAGTGAAAACAAGGCCTTCAGAGCAGGCAGTGCTACCTGTCGAAGCAGATCTCTTGTTGGGTGATACGTCTCCAACGTATCTATAATTTTTGATTGTTCGATGCTTTATATTATCAATCTTGAATGTTTCATAATCATTTCATATCATTTTTTGGTACTAACCTATTGACATAGTGCCAAGTGCTAGTTGTTGTTTTCTGCATGTTTTTTACATCGTAGGAAATCAATACCAAACGGAGTCCAAATGCAACAAAACTTTATGGAGATTTTTTATGGACAAGAAGACACCCAATGGGCCAAGGCAGCTCCGAGGGGGTGATCCGAGGGGAGCACAACCCACAAGGGCGCGCCAGGAGGCCCAGGCGCGCCCTGGTGGGTTGTGCCCACCTCGGATGCCCCCGGACCGCCTCTTTGATCTATAAATACCCCAATATTCTAGAAACCCTAGGGAAGTCGACGAAAATCAATTCCAGCTGCCGCAGAGTCTAGAACCACCAGATCCAATCTAGACACCATCACGGAGGGGTTCACCACTTCCATTGGTGCCTCTCCAATGATGCGTGAGTAGTTCTTTGTAGACCTTCGGGTCCATAGTTAGTAGCTAGATGGCTTCCTCTCTCGTTTGATTCTCAATAAAATGGTCTCTTGGAGATCCAAATGATGTAACTCTTTTTCCGGTGTGTTTGTTGGGATCGGATGAACTTTGAGTTTATGATCGGATCTATCTTTTTATATCCATGAAAGTTATTTCAGTTTCTTTGATCTCTTATATGCATGATTGCTTATAGCCTCGCATTTGTTCTCTGATATTTGGGTTTTGTTTGGCCAACTTGATCTATTTATCTTGCAATGGGAAGAGCTGCTTTGTAGTGGGTTCGATCTTACGGTGCTTGATCCTAGTGACAGAAGGGGAACCGACATGTATGTATCGTTGCTACTAAGGATAAAACGATGGGGTATATCTCTACATAGATAGATCTTGTCTACATCATTTCATCGTTCTTATTGCATTACTCCGTTTCTCCATGAACTTAATACACTAGATGCATGCTGGATAGCGGTTGATGTGTGGAGTAATAGTAGTAGATGCAGGTAGGAGTCGGTCTACTAATCTTGGACGTGATTCCTATGTAATGATCATTTCCTGGATATTGTCATGATTATTTAAGTTCTATCAATTGCCCAACAGTAATTTTTGTCTACCCACTGTTTTCTATTTTTCTCGAGAGAAGCCACTAGTGAAACCTACGGGCCCCGGGTTTCTTTCTCATATTATTTGGCTTTGCGATCTATTTTATTTGCCTTTTATTTTGAGATCTATTAAACAAAAAATATAAAAATACCTTGCTGCAATTTATTCTCATTTATTTGGCGTTCGATCTATCAATCTACTACAATTTTATTCACGTCCGTTTACCCATCTTGGGGCGGCGCTACCCGAAAGAGATTGACAACCCCTTTTAAACGTCGGGTTGCGAGTATTTGTTATTTGTGTGCAGGGGCTGTTTACGTTGTGTTGCTTGGTTCTCCTACTGGTTCGATAACCTTGGTTTCATATCTAAGGGAAATACCTACCGCTGATGTGCTGCATCATCCCTTCCTCTTTGGGGAAATACCGACATAGCTTCAAGCCGCCATCAAAAGGAATTTTTGGCGCCGTTGCCAGGGAGGATCTTCAACATATACCTGGTTCCTAATCACAAATCTCGTCTCCTTGCAATTTACATTATTTGCCATTTGCCTCTCATTTTCCCCTCCCCCACTTCACAAAAATCTACCATTTTATTCGCCCCTCCTTTTCTTTCGCTGTTTTCTCATCGGATATATCGATATCCTTTGCTTGCAATCATGAGTGATTTCGGTATGGCACCAACAGATGATGGCCTAACTCCTAAGATGGGTGAGCCTGGGGGTTTATATAGGTCTACCCCCAGGGGTACAATGGTAATCCGGCCAGGTGTAGGACCCGGCTATCAATGTCTCTAGGCGCCGGTTCTCCGTCGGCTGCTGGGGCCTCCCGCTTGGTGGGTCCCGTCGACTGTCGTGAACTTAGCTGACAGGTAGGGCCCGCCGTCTGCAGGCCATGTTGGCTGCTTTATACTATAGCATTGCTCCTGATGATGGAGGCATTGTCTGGGGGAGCGTGGCTATAGTCCCGCCGCCTGGGGGCGCTCACAGTTGCCACACCCTGTCTCATCTGGTTAATGGCGCACAGACTTTGATGGGAGGGAGGGCCACCAGTTAGGAGTCGGCCCACCCTTGACGCTGCCTATTAGGGGTTCAGCGCCTTTTGGGGGCTCGAGGATAGGTAGGTCCCTCCGCATGCGGGCCGTACCGACCGCCCATCGTGGGAGCATGGCTCCCTATGTCGTAGGTGATGTCACGGGCTATGTGGAAACAGTGCCCCACCGGGTGTGGGGTGTCCGCTTGGTACACCCACACTGTGGCCATGCACCGCACTAGATTCGGGGGTGGCAGGTTGCACTGTAGCCACGCCCCGTCTCATTGCAGTGAATGGGTGCAAACTTTGAGGTGGCACAGGGCCGCTTGCTAGATGCTGGCCCCCATGGGGCCGTCTGTTGGGGGCGCACTATTTTCTGGCAGCCGTCCGTTGGACCAGACGGCACGAAGAGTCGGTCTTTTGTCCGCGAGGTGTGAGGGCCGCAGCCGGCCCTGATGCCTTGAAATACCATGGGGCTGATAAGGCTACCCGTGGTCGTTTATTGTGACAGTAGTCCCCGAAGCTGGTGAGGCGCCATGGCAGAAATCGAGGAGCCTCGGCAGCTTCCTACTCTGGGTGTCTTGGTGTAACACCCACGATGCGGCTATATCTCCCACGTGTCGGAGCACGACTTAGAGGCATAACTGCAAAGTAGCCATGTCGCAAGAGGGGTAATCTTTACACATCCCATGTACTGAATATGAAAGGGATAAAGAGTTGGCCTACAATCGCCACTGCACACAATACATGAATATAGCATTACATCATCCAGAATACAATCAAGGTCCGACTACGGAACCAAATAAAGAAAGACAACCCCAAATGCTAGATCCCCGATCGTCCCGACTGGGCTCCACTACTGATCAACTGGAAATGAAACAACACAACGAACACGGTCTTCATCGAGCTCCCACTTGAGCTCAGTTGCGTCATCTGCATGGGTATCATCGGCACCTGCAACTGTTTGGAAGTATCCGTGAGCCACGAGGACTCAGCAATCTCACACCCGTGAGATCAAGACTATTTAAGCTTATGGGTAGGAAAATGGGTAATGAGGTGGAGCTGCAGCAAGCACTAAGCATATATGGTGGCTAACATACGCAAATAAAGAGCGAGGAGAGAAATCCATGCATGGTCGTGAACTAGAAGTGATCAAGAAGTGATCCTAAAACTACTTACGTTCAAGCATAACACAAGAACTGTGTTCACTTCCCGGGCTCCGCGGAAAGAGACTATCACGGCAACACACGCGGTTGATGCATTTTAATTAGGTCAAGTGTCAAGTTCTCTACAACCGGACATTAACAAATTCACATCTGCCCATAACCACAGGCATGGCTTTCGAAAGTTCAAACCCTGCAGAGGTGTCCCAACTTAGCCCATCACAAGCTCTCACGGTCAACGAAGGATATTCCTTCTCCCAGGAAGACCGGATCAGACTTGGAATCCTGGTTACAAGACATTTCGACAATGGTAAAACAAGACCACCAAAGCCACCCGATGTGCCGACAATCCCGATAGGAGCTGCACATATCTCATTCTCAGGGCAACACCGGATGAGACATCCTACGAGTAAAACCAAACCTCAAGTTTCCCCGAGGTGGCCCCGCAGTCTACTCGGTTCGGACCAACACTTAGACAAGCACTGGCCCGGGGGGGCTCAAAATAAAGATGACCCTCGGGCTGGCCGACCCGAGGGAAGGGTAGGTGGTGGTGGGGTAAATGGTAAAACCAAGGTTGGGCCTTGCTGGAGGAGTTTTATTCAAAGCGAACTGTCAAGGGGTCCCCATAACAGCCAACCATGTAAGGAACGCAAAATCAAGGAACATAACGCCGGTATGACGGAAACTAGGGCGGAAAGAGTGGAACAAAACACCAGGCATAAGGCCGAGCCTTCCACCCTTTACCAAGTATATAGATGTATTAATTAAATAAGAGATATTGTGATATCCCAACATATCCATGTTCCAAACATGGAGCAAACTACATCTTCACCTGCAACTAACAACGCTATAAGAGGGGTTGAGCAAAAGCGGTAACATAGCAAAACAACGGTTTGCTAGGAAGGTGGGTTAGAGGCTTGACATGGCAATATGGGAGGCATGATATAGCAAGTGGTAGGTATCGCGGCATAGCAATAGAGCGAGCAACTAGCAAGCAAAGATAGAAGTGATCTCGAGGGTATGGTCATCTTGCCTGAGATCCCGCAAGGAATAAGAATGAGTCCATGAAGAAGAGAAGCGAACGAAGTCGAACGAATCCTCACAAACGCGACGTTATCGGAACCAACCCGAAGAAGCAACACCGGAAAGAAGCACACAACATAGTAAACAACCATCACATAAGCATGGCATGATGCACAACCAAGTATGATGTATGTCCGGTTTAATGAATGGCAAAGTGCACAAACAATACTACAAGTTAAGTGGAGCTCAATATGCAACGAGTTGCATATTGCCGGACACCACATTTGATTATTTAGTTCGATCTCGTTTATGTACCCACCAATATTAAATGTTCTTAAACATGGCAAGGGTTGGAGCAAATGAAAACTACCTATCTAGGCAAGTTTAAATGAGACCGGAACAACAAATAACAAGTCCGGAAACTCCGCATGAGCATATTTTTGGATTAGGTACTGTTCTGCCCTAATCCATATTTTAGAGTTGTTAAACATGCAAAGTAAGGTCACCATGTTAAACTAGGCATTTTTCTACCCCATTTACATATGAAGTTTATTAAATTTGGAGCTACGGTTATTTAGTTATGAAATAAATCATTTAACAAGTTATTTAAGCGAATTTAAACAAACAACATTTTAAACATATTAAACATAGATGAAAATGACATATTATGAAACTACACAAAATTCTAAGAAACTTTCATGTTAAGTTTGTTTAATTCCGATGCACGGTTGTGGAGTAATTAAATGCAAGAAGAACAGGGGCTTTTCTGCAAAACTGTTTTACACTGGATATTAGACAAATTTGTTCAGGGAAAAAAACAACATGGGCTGTAACTGACTGGACCCATAGTGCACAGGAGAGGGCTGGGGCTGCTCACCCATGTGCTTGGCCCGTTCGGTGGTGCGGTTAGGATCTAGCAGCGGCTGAGCTAGGCCTTGCTCACACGGCCCACGATGACGCTGGAGGCGGGCCTTGCTGCCGATGCGCTGGAGGCGCAGTCAATGCTCGGGGCGAGCGCTCGCACGCACGCGTGCATGAAGGCAGGTGCGTCCATGGCGCAGGGCTCTGACGAGCTTTGCTTGATACGGGAAGCGAAGACGACGCCGGGAACGGGCCGCACCAGAGCAGCTCGTCCAGATCCAGCAGGGAATGGTAGAGGCAGGCGCCGGCTAGGGTTGCCTGAGGTGTGGCGACGTCAGGAGATCCTGCGGGACGAAGGATCGGGTGATACGGAGCGCGAGGGGAAAACGAGAAGAGGAGTGGGAGCGGGATCGGCCTGGGAGGTCCTTCGGCGGAGCTTGACGGCGATGAAGTCTCCGGTGGCCATCGGCGAAGCTCACAGGGTGTGGCACAGACGCGGGGGCAGTTGCCTCGATCCAGATAGGATCGAGCGCTGTGGGAGGATCAGCGGCGGCACTTCGGGCGGAGATGGGCTCGTCCAGGCCCAGATATGGCCCGGCGTGGGCCAACGGCGGGCTCCATGGGCCGCAGTGAAGTGGGGCGCAGGGGGGACGTGTGGCGCGCTGGGGTTGGCTGGGAGGCGGTTCATGGGGGAGGCTGGCCAATGGCTGGCTGCCAAGTGGCAGGAGCGAGGTGTCAGCGCCGAATCCGAGGAAGGGGAGGGTTTGGCTGCGGCTATGAGGTAGGGGAAGGGCTAGGGATGCCCAAAAATGGTAAGGGGGGCTGCTTAAATAGGGTAGGGGGTCTAGGGTTAGGGGAACTAGTCCGTTTTCGGACCATTAGATCTCGATTGGACGACTTCGGAGGCGAGGAGGGGTAGGTGGGCTGAAGGTGGGCTGTGCAGAAGGCAAATGGCTAAGAAGAGAGGAGAGAGAGGCCCGACAACCATTTCTGGAGACCGAAAACGTCCGACGTTTGACCGGCTATACTGCCGCTATAGTTAATCGTTGGGGCGTCAAACGAACTCTGAATGCGAAGAAACTTGGCAGGCGGCCTACCTACAACATAACAAGACCGCATGCCAACTTTCAACCCATTCCGAGAACATTTTCCGGCCACTTATAAAATAATATTTTGGACATGCCGCGGACGCGTGCAAGTGTGTCTGGGCTCAGAACAGACAACGGAAAGAACTGGGAGATCCGGACGGATGCAAGTTTTGAAAACATGATGATGAAATGCACATGATAACATGGTAATATGCAACACGCAAACAAATGACATATTAACAACAACGAATAACTGGAAGACACCTGGCGCATCGGTCTCGGGGCGTCACAACACTCCACCACTACAAGAGGATCTCGTCCCGGGATCTAGGATGGCACCGGAGAGAAACGGAAGAGGAAGGGGAAGAGGTAAAAACTAAGTTGCTTCTTTGACAAACGAGTGAAACCAAAGAACCTTGCGAGGTTGAACAAATAGAAAGACATAATACAACAAAGATGAACAAAGTTGAAACACTCCGTTAGAAAAGAGGAACAAGGAACATTACTAGAACCTTGTAGGTAGAAAGACATAAGAAAAGGGTTGCAATGGACAAAAAGTACATGCAAGCACTCCGATAGAAATGAGAAGTACAAGGAACGATAAGGATCAATTACGACCACACTCCGGTTAAAACAAGATAGAGAGGGAAAAAGAATGATATAATTTGGGCAGCACTCCAATTGAAAATGGAAGGAATTAACAAGAACTTGACAAGATGAGAAGATACTTGATGAAATCAACAACACACTGCCTCTGAAACTATTGAAAGAATGACACAAGGGGTAAGAACAATTTCAAACAGCACTCCAATTGAGAAGGGATGGAAAACTTGATAAGATGAGAGGAATTGAATAGAGGGCACGACACTCCGGTTAAATGGATAATCACGAAAAGAACATGATCCTCACCATTCGAGATGATGAGAGAAAATAGAAACATCACAATGCCTCCGGATGAAAGAATAGAAGGTAGGTCGTCGAAACAAAAGAACGGAGAAGAAAATGGCAACTCCTCCCACAATTGAATTTGAAAGAAACATCCCTACGAAGAAGGCTGCAACAGAATTGTTGAAATGTCAACAACAAAACAATAAGTTGTTTCTGGGCTTATGAAAACATCTCAAAACTTGAGGTGAAATTCTGCCACAAACGAAAACAATAGATTGGATTGATGTCAACAAGGAGACGAGAAGCTTATTTCGCCGGGATGATAAATGAAGAATTTGGATCATTTATGAGCACCATAAATAGCAACAATCCTTAGGGAAAGCTTTAGGTGAAATATAACCCAAGATAATTCCAACAAAGAGATTAATGGATTTAAATACCTCATTCTTGACAACAAGTGAATCATGAAACACGAAAGAGAATTGTCAAGAATGACATAACACCACCTCAAAAGATAAGATAGAAATAATTTCACTTCAGAATGCAAGATGAAGAATACTTGAGCTCCTCTGAAAAGAATCTCGATGAGCACTTTGAGAAGGAATTAAGTCCTTGAAGAACCATCATGTAGGGCCTCCATGAAGAACTTCAGTAATAAAAGAATGATCAAAAGGAAGTGAAGGATGCAAAGAATAAGATTGAAGCCTTGCAATGATTAGTTGGAGCTTCGCGATGATATAACCGAGAAAAAACTTGGAACTCCGGATAGAAAGATGAACAAATGAAATAAAGAATTTTGATGAACCTCCGGAATAAGGAATTAATCGCTTGAAAGAAAACAAGAATAAGAATTACATTACGCTTATCCTTCATCAATTAAATTGATGACAAGCAAAGGATTTGGCATACTACTTATTCTTCTTGAAAAAGGATTGAGGAGAGATATAGCGCAACTTAGGAAGGTCTTCAACGAACCACCAGAAGGGTTGAAACAACGAATAAATTGATATGATAAACAAAGGGAGAAGAATCTTGGAAGAACCACCGTAAGAATTGAAAATGAACGTAGAAAAGATAAAGAAACACCGGGAAGAATAAGCAAATGAACGAAGATGCTTGCTAGGATTTAAATACATGAGAACGAAGAGATCATGAACTGATTAGAGGATATTTGAACGATTCACCGGTAAGATTTCGAGAATGAGAGCTGAAAGCTAAGAGTGAATAATTCTGAGATGATGGGCTCCAGAGAATCAAACTGAAAAGACTGTTGAATAGCTCTAGTTGGGTGAAAAGTATTATCACAATCAAAAACAATTATGAGAGGATGGCATCAAGCTAGAACCACGAATCTTCAAGAGAACAGATATGATTTGGAGGAAAACTCTTCTTTGGTCTTCAGATGTTGAGAATGACGATGAGAAGAACCACCATGAATTATTGAGGCACTCCGTAATGAATAATAGAAAGGTTGAACCAATGATGAAAGAATTTGAAAGATCTTGGAGAAGGCATTTGACTGATGATAACTCATTCTTACGTCAAACTTTGAAATGATTTTGAGAGTAACTCCGGGAAGATTAGAAGAGTCAGGTAAGTTCCTGGGAAAAGACCTGCAGGTTAGGGCCCACTCAAATCAAACATCATTGAAAATAAATGCTTAGGAAGATATAATGCACCGGTTGAATTAAATGGCTCAACAGAGATAACAACCTCGAGATATCTTGAACGAATTGATAATGGAAACACAAATCTTTTGAGATATCTCCGGCACTCCGGAACAAATAAATAACAAGAAGTGAACTATGACGAGGTGCACCGGTATGGGAAAACATTTGAAACAAGGAAAATATATGATCGACAAAGCTTGAATTTAATCCACTGAAGAAGAAAAGGGAACAAAGAATAATGAACTTGTAGCTTCCTTAGTATCTTCCTGAGAATCACAGGATAAGAATATTGACAGAAAGGAATGAAGAGGCTTCCCATCAATAAGATGGATAATTGATTAAGAAATCCGAGTCCTTAAAGAAAAAGGGTGGGAGGGTGGAAAAAACAAAGGCAATTTGGGGACGGATGTAACGAACAACATTGGGAAAACCGAGAGGTGATCTTGCGGATGTTGAAATGATCGGATCCACTTGAAGAGAAAACACGCCGGTTGAAATGGATTGACATGACAATCTCAATTGTCATGAAGGATTGGTATTCACATAGGAGTATGAGAACACCGCTTAGGAAAGGTATGGAATCCACATTTGACTTCGAGGCAACTCGAATACCACAAACCAAAACAAAACAAAGGATTGGTTTGCAAAATAAGCCGGAACAAACATATGATAGATCCCATATCGTATCGTGTGTCTGTTGGAAATAATTCCTACATGATACTTGAATTCCCACTTATAAACTCCCGAAACTTTCTAGTTATGCAATCAGGTGTTGGGGATACAGGGGAAGCATAATATCTCACCCAAAACTAGCAAATCCTACATCCAGCTGTATCCATCCTTCAACACATAACCAAGAAACCTTCGAAAATCGTTTACCTCAACCTTCGAAAAGCATCCATTATACGAGTTATGGCAATACTCCCGAACTCCCACCCAGTACTAGGTGGCGTCGAGGTTATCTCACCAACAACTGCATAAAGGAGATTTTTGATGTCGACGAGCTCAGGTATTCCAGAATTGCAACGATAAAATTGTGACGACAACACCTCGGAGCTCAACTCCCCGGGACACTGCCACAACCCATAAATGTCAGGAGGCACCAAGAACAATGTTCTCGTCACAAAACCATTGGAACGATTCCAAGATACCCGCGTGATCCTAAAAAAATCATGAAATTTGAGGAGAGAAAAGTCAAAACTTCTACGTCAGGAGGCCTCACCAGAGCGACGAAGGGACTGAGGAGTAAAAAGAATCCTACTCTCCGATATATATAATCCTAAGACACAAAACATTTTGTTCTACACTCAACAACATCAGCGATTCGATCAAGCAGGGGGCTCCTAAGTCGGGGATGGCTCTGATTACCAACTTGTAACACCCACGATGCAGCTATATCTCCCACGTGTTGGAGCACGACTTAGAGGCATAACCGCATAGTAGGCATGTCGCAAGAGGGGTAATCTTTACACATCCCATGTACTGAATATGAAAGGGATAAAGAGTTAGCTTACAATCGCCACTTCACACAATACATGAATATAGCATTACATCATCCAGAATACAATTAAGGTCCGACTACGGAACCAAATAAAGAAAGACAACCCCAAATGCTAGATCCCCGATCGTCCTGACTGGGATCCACTACTAATCAACTGGAAACGAAACAACACAACGAACATGGTCTTCATCGAGCTCCCACTTGAGCTCAGTTGCGTCATCTACACGGGTATCATCGGCACCTGCAACTGTTTGGAAGTATCTGTGAGCCACGAGGACTCAACAATCTCACACCCGCAAGATCAAGACTATTTAAGCTTATGGGTAGGAAAAGGGGTAATGAGGTGGAGCTGCAGCAAGCACTAAGCATATATGGTGGCTAACATATGCAAATAAGAGCGAGGAGAGAAAGCCATGAAAGGTCGTGAACTAGAAGTGATCAAGAAGTGATCCTGAAACTACTTACGTTCAAGCATAACACGAGAACCGTGTTCACTTCTCGGGCTCTGCCGGAAAGAGACCATCACGGCTACACACGCGGTTGATGCATTTTAATTAAGTCAAGTATCAAGTTCTCTACAACCGAACATTAACAAATTCCCATCTGCCCATAACCACGGGCACGTCTTTCGAAAGTTCAAACCCTGCAGGGGTGTCCCAACTTAGCCCATCACAAGCTGTCACAATCAACGAGGGATATTCCTTCTCCCAGGAAGACCCGATCAGACTCGGAATTCTGGTTACAAGACATTTCGACAATGGTAAAATAAGACCAACAAAGCCGCCCGATGTGCCGACAATCCCGATAGGAGCTGCACATATCTCGTTCTCAGGGTAACACCGGATGAGACATCCTACGAGTAAAACCAAACCTCAAGTTTCCCTGAGGTGGCCCCGCAGTCTACTCGGTTCGTACCAACACTTAGACAAGCACTGGCCCGGGGAGGCTTAAAATAAAGATGACCCTCGGGTTGGCCGACCCGAGGGAAGGGTAGGTGGTGGTGGGGCAAATGGTAAAACCAAGGTTGGTCCTTGCTGGAGGAGTTTTATTCAAAGTCAATTGTCAAGGGGTCCCCATAACACCAAACCGTCTAAGGAACGCAAAATCAAGGAACATAACACCGGTATGATGGAAACTAGGGCGGCAAGAGTGGAACAAAACACCAGGCATAAGGCCGAGCCTTCCACCCTTTACCAAGTATATAGATGCATTAATTAAATAAGAGATATTGTGATATCCCAACATATCCATGTTCCAAACATGGAGCAAACTACATCTTCACCTGCAACTAACAACGCTATAAGAGGGGCTAAGCAAAAGCGGTAACATAGCCAAACAACGGTTTGCTAGGAAGGTGGGTTAGAGGCTTGACATGGCAATATGGGAGGCATGATATAGCAAGTGGTAGGTATCGCGGCATTGCTATAGAGAGAGCAACTAGCAAGCAAAGGTAGAAGTGATTTCGAGGGTATGGTCATCTTGCCTGAGATCCTGCAAGGAAGAAGAACGTGTCCATGAAGAAGACAACCGGACGAAGTCGAACGAATCCTCACAAACGCGACGTTATCGGAACCAACCCGAAAAAGCAACACCGGAAAGAAGCACACAACATAGTAAACAACCATCACATAAGCATGGCATGATGCACAATCAAGTATGATGGATGTCCGGTTTAATGAGGCATGGCAAAGTGCACAAACAATACTACTAGTTAAGTGGAGCTCAATATGCAACGAGTTGCATATTGCCGGACACCACATTTGATTATTTAGTTCGATCTCATTTATGTACCCAAAAATATTAAATGTTCTTAAACATGGCAAGGGTTGGAGCAAATTAAAACTACCTATCTAGGTAAGTTTAAATGAAGTCGGAACAACAAACAACAAGTCCGGAAACTCCTCATGAGCATATTTTTGGATTAGGTACTGTTCTGCCCTAAACCATATTTTAGAGTTGTTAAACATGCAAAGTAAGTTCACCATGTTAAACTAGGCATTTTTCTACCCCATTTACATATGAAGTTTATTAAATTTGGAGCTACGGTTATTTAGTTATGAAATAAATCATTTTAACAAGTTATTTAAGAAAATTTAAACAAACAGCATTTTAAACATTTTAAACATGGATGAAAATGACATATTATGAAACTACACAAAATTCTAAGCAACTTTCATGTTAATTTTTTTTAATTCCGATGCACGGTTGTGGAGTAATTAAAAGCAAGAAGGACAGGGGCTTTTTTGCAAAATTGTTTTACTCTGGATATTAGACAAATTTGTTCTGGAAAAAAACAACATGGGCTGTAACTGAGTAGGCCCATAGTGCACAGGAGAGGGTTGGGGCTGCTCACCCATGGGCTTGGCCGGTTCGGTGGTGCGGTTAGGATCTAGCAGCGGCTGGGCTAGGCCTTGCTCACGCGGCCCACGATGACGCTGGAGGCGGGCCTTGCTGCCGATGCATTGGAGGCGCGGTCAACGCTCGGGGCGAGCGCTCGCACGCATGCGCGCATGTAGGCAGGGTGCGTCCATGGCGCAGGGCTCCGGTGAGCTTGGCTTAACGCGGGAAGCGAAGACGACGCCGGGAACGGGCCGCACCAGAGGAGCTCGCCCTGATCCGGCAGGGAATGGTAGAGGCAGGCGCCGGTGAGGGTTGCCTGAGGCATGGCGACGTCAGGAGATCCTGCGGGACAAAGGATCGGGTGAGTGGGAGCACGAGGGGGAAAACAAGAAGAGGAGAGGGAGCGGGATCGGCCTGGGTGGTCCTTCGGTGGAGCTTGACGGCGACGAAGTCTCTGGTGGCCGCAGGCGAAGCTCACAGGGTGCGGCGCAGACGCGGGGGCAGTTGCCTCGATCCAGATTGGATCGAGCGCTGCGGGAGGATCAGTGGCGGAGATGGGCTCGTCCAGGCCCAGATCTGGCACGGCGTGGGCCAATTGCGGGCTCCGCGGGCCGCGGTGAAGTGGGGCGCAGGAGGGACGTGTGGCGCGCTGGGGTTGGCTCGGAGGCGGGAACGCGGGGGAGGCTGGCCAATGGCTGGCTGCCAAGTGGCGGGAGCAAGATGTTGGCACCGGATCCGAGGAAGGGGAGGGTTTGGCTGCGGCTATGAGGTAGGGAAGGGCTAGGGATGCCCAAAAATGGCAAAGGGGGATGCTTAAATAGGGTAGGGGTCTAGGGTTAGGGGAACTAGTCCGTTTTCGGACCATTAGATCTCGATCGGACAACTTTGGATGCGAGGAGGTGTAGGTGGGCTGAAGGTGGGGTGTGCAGGAGGCAAATGGCTGAGAAGAGAGGAGAGAGAGGCCCGACAACCATTTGCGGAGACCGAAAACGTCCGATGTTTGACCGGCTATACTGCCGCTATAGTTAATCATTGGGTCATCAAACGAACTCAGAATGCGATGAAACTTGGCGGGCAGCCTACCTACAACATAACTAGACCACATGCCAACTTTCAACCCATTCCGACAACATTTTCCGGCCACTTATAAAATAATATTTCGGACATGCCGTGGACACGTGCATGTGTGTCTGGGCTCAGAACAGACAACGGAAAGAACTGGGAGATCCGGACGGATGCAAGTTTTGAAAACATGATGATGCAATGCACATGATAACATGGTAATATGCAACACGCAAGCAAATGACATATTAACAACAGCGAATAACTGGAAGACACCTAGCGCATCGGTCTCGGGGCGTCACACTTGGTAATCCTGCTTTGTCCGTCTTCTAGAGACGCCGACTGCCAGGAGCCGGCCATCGAGCGGTCGGCCGACAGGTGAATTCGAAACTTCAAGGTAGAGGCTGGGTAGCTCGCCGACCGGGTGACAGGCTTGCCGCCCGCTGCTTGTTTGCCACACGGCGCCAGAAGACCAGGCTGGCTTGCCAGCCACGCGCGCGACGGGACATCGCCACGGGCCCGGACCCGCCACTACAGGGCATCGGCACGCGCGCAGATCCACTGCGGTAGAGGCAAACGGTTGCCCTTCTAAGGGTTTAGTAACTCCATGTCGTTATGGCACGGAAGGTGCGGAGGCATGGGGGAAGTGGGCGCAGTTAATCCCACGCCCCCCACATCTCGCCCCCTCGGCTCCGCCGCCACCGGCCTATAAATAGGGGAGGGGGCATGGCAGAACGCACGCGCACCTACCCTGCTCCCTATCTTCTTCCTCTCTTTGTCCCTTGCTCTCCTGCTACCGTCGTGCTGCTGCTCGTAGCCGGAGCACCGCCACAGCCGCCGGTGCTGGCACGCCCCCACGGAAGATCACAAGAATTGAAAAACAAGAAGCAAATAACATACCAGGACGGCCGTCTGCATTGCCAGAAACTCCTGCACGGATTGCTAGAGGGTGGCACCGTGGGTGTTGAACTGGGCCAGGACGTCCTGCACAGCCATGTTTAGGGCACCCGAGCCAGCCCTAGACGTCCAGTCTGGCGGGGCGACGCTGGTGGCCTCGGTGTCGGGCCCCGACGAGCTCGCGGCCCTGATCTCCATCGACCTTGGCGATGAGGCCGCCTTCTCCGGGCGCCGGTGCGCCGGAGCGCGGATCATAGAAGGCGGCACCAATGGCGCTTCAGGCCGGCTGCCCTATGCATCGGTAGTAAAAAAAGCACGCACAGAGGCACCTCCGCCTCCAAGACGACGGGGCCTGCCCTTCCCCTCTCCAGAGGCGGTTGGTCGTCACCAGCCCCTCCAGTCGGCGCCAGGCCCTCCACGGCACCGCGTCACCGTCGAGCAACCATGTTCATGGCACGCGGCGGGCGCTCCGGCGATTGGGACAGTTCCAACGTCCACAAGGATCACCTCGCGTTCCTCTGTTAGACGCGACGGCTGCCCCTAAAATTCAAGTGCGAATTGATTTGGTACGTACAAGTACAATATTACACATTAGGCTTGTCCCTAAAATTCAACCCGCGCCTTGTTATATACCGAAAATTCAGATATGGTGCTCCCAAAACTTGCGCCTTCACAACCCACGCCTTGCTATCCCGAAATTACAATGCGCGCAAAAACTCCCTCCAGCTGCTAAATCATGACACTTGAAATCCCCCTTCTAACCCTGAGCCGAAAGGGCCGCTAGTTCAAATCGATGGGGGTACTTTTTGGACAAGCGCATCTCTAAGTCATGGTCCCTGTCGGATTTCGGGTTCCGGCAGACCCTCAAGGTTCGAACTCTAGGGTGCGCACGGGGATCTTTCCACTACCGACTCGCGCTTCTATGGCTCGCAAGAAATCTAGGCTATAAAGAAGAACACACAGAGGACACGAGGTTTATACTGGTTCGGGCCACCGATGTGGTGTAATACCCTACTCCAATGTGTGGTGTGGTGGATTGCCTCAGGGGCTGATGATGAACAATACAGGGGGAAGAACGGCCTCGCAAGAGGTGTTCTTGAGCTGGTGTGGTATGTTCTACTTGGTCCGGATCCCCCTTCCCTCTATGGTGGCTAGTCCTACTTATAAAGGCCCTGGTCCTCTTCCCAAAATGTGAGCGGGAAGGGCGCCAACAATTGGCCATTTTGAAGGGGAACATCTAGTACAAGTTATCCTGACCAAAGGTGGTCTTCGGCTGCCAAAAGCACTGGTGATGACGCCGTCTTGGGATCCATGATGACCTCCGTCCTGCCGCTCTGCTGGTCTTGGTATCATTGCACCGGAATGGTAACCTTTGCCCGATGCCTTGGCTTGTGCTTGCTCCCTTTGCATCGAAGGGGAAACAAGGATACTGCGGAGGCCGGCGCCCGCCTGGCGCCCGCCTAATCTCGATCGTCATGGCTTGCGTCACGGGCGCCTCGCGAGGCACCCCTGCCTTGATCTCTCCGCCTCCTCGCGAGCCTGCCTGATGAGGCTGCTCCTGAGGAAGCCTCGTGTCGTCCGCCCTGTGGGGCTTGGCCCCTCGCGAGGGTCTTGAGTTTGAGCTGATGAAGCTGGACCGCACTGGGCCCCCACTCGAGCCACGCTGCCGGCCGCAGGCAGGCAAGTCTGGGGACCCCCGTTCCCAGAACGCCGACAGTAGCCCCCGGGCCCAAGGCGCGCCCGGGCTGGGCCTAGCAGAGAACTGAAGGGGCAAGCACGAAGCGCCGCGGGCCCCAATAGCCTGCGGCCTTGGGCGCCGCGTGGCGACAGATTGGTCATGGGTGTATGTGCTTCCCCATGACGCCTCGGCAACCGCACGACTTGGCAAGTCCCTACATGCAGAGAAATGGGTCATGATTACCTGCGATCGTGGTGGTCGGCGGTTGGCCTTCTCCAGCTATAAGTACGGGACTGTGCAAGCCTCGTTAGCGTATCCCTTCCTGCTACTCCTTTTCTTCTTCTTGGCTACTCGCCATTCCCATGGCTCCGCCGAAGAGATTCTCGGCTGCGGAGAAAGGAAAAGCTCGTCCGGCAGGGCCAGACTCCCCACCGACCAAGCGCGACCGAGGCCGCCCTCGCAAGAACCCCGCGGTCCCCGTAGTGGCTTCCCGTGGCCATGGAGGCGGTTCCCTGCACGGTGGTGAGCGCCCGGTTGTCGATGGGAGGCACGCCGTGGCCGCGAGGCCCCCCAGGCCGCGCTTTCACTCGGCGGAGGTGCTGCCGGAGTTCGTCGTGTGGTTGGCGGACCCGACCAGCACCTGGCTCCAGCTCCCCCGTTTCTTCGTAGGTGAACTCTCGGCCAGCACTCGGGGCGGCCTCTGGCTTCAGGCAGATGGTTGCTGCAGCAGGGCCTCCTGGGCTGCGCTAGAGGTCTCCGCTTCTAGGGATGCGGTCCTGACTTGCGGCTGGCAAACGTTTGCCCGTGCGCGCGGCCTGAGCCGGCGGTGCACCCTGCACTTCAAATTTGATGGCGACGCCACCCTCTACGTGAGGGTGTTTGGGGAAGACGGTCGCCGCGCTGGGTGCTGCCCCGAAGATGATGACTGCGGCCGCCTGCCCAGCCCCAGTGCTGACCAGGATGAAGACGGCGGCAGTCGTGTAGGCGACGGGCTCGGCAAGCTTTGGCGACTCCTTCTCAGGAAGCAGCTCCTCCAGCGGTGGCCGCGACCAGCCCCCGCGCCGTCGTGCCCGCCTGGGTGAAGGTAGCGGGTCAGCCCACCGTCGCGCCTCGGTGAAGCGAGAGGAGGGATCCGCCTGAGCCCCCGGAGGCAGCTCAAGCTTTCACCGCAAGTTGGTGCCGAGCAAGTAGTGCCCATTTTGTTTTTCTTCTTTCCCTGCGCAGAAAAAGAAGGTAGTATAGGGCCCTACGGGGCCGTGTTAGAACTGTTGCTGTTAATCATTGTGTTGCTTCCGCTATTTCTGCGTTATGTTTCCGCGCCGCGTGCCCATGTGCGGGGATTATTTAGCTCAGTGGGGCTTGACGCGGTCCTCGCCTCCCGAGGCTGATGCCTCGCCGCGCGCTTCATGTCCTGCAAGGATTAGCAGGAGGTGTAGCCTTTGGTCTGGTTGTGAAGGCAATCGGCCCAGGTCCCGCGCTCGTGTCGCGATGCCCGTGGGGCACGGACTGGGAGGGGTGCTCCCGCAGCGGACCCGGACAGGAAAGCTTCAAATGATCAGGGCAGAAAACACTCGCGACGGCGCCCACGAACCTCCCTCACGAGATTTGCGAGAGAAAACAAGGCAAGTGAGTGAAAAGGACAAAGAATAACAAGCCTGGGACGACAACAGCTCCAGTAAAACTTCAAACAGGAACGAACAAGCCAACTGCAGAAAGCAAATGAAAAAGCCGCGTCCGGCACCTATTCTAGTCTTCGACGTCTTCTCACCAGCACAGAGCTAAGTGCTGCCACTGGGCGTGGGCGAGAGACCCCGAGGCCCAAGGGCGGCACTCCGGAGACTCCAGGCCATGTACAGCCCCACTCATTATTATGTGAGAGTGTCACGGGCGACGAGCTTCACATGCATTGGCCTTCTTCACAAGCACCGGGCCTTTCCCAAAATGCTACAGCTCCACAGGCATTGGGCTTTTTCACAGGTACCGGGCCTTTCCATAGGCGCTAGGCCTCGCTCAGGGATAGAACCTCCGGAGATGTTGAATGTTCCACGTGTTCTGGACGGGTACCCCCTCTGGGGTCTCCAAGCATGCGGAGCCAGGCCTGAAAACATGAACAACCTTGAATGGGCCCTCCCACATGGGAGAGAGCATGTGCAGCCCCTCCCTGGAGAGAACCCGTCTGAGCACGAGGTCCCCTACCTCAAGAGTTCTGGGGCGGATGTTGCGGCAGTGGTATCACCGCAGCGCCTGTTGATACCTTGCCGCTCGTAGCGCGGCTTCTCGACGGCGTTCCTCCCCCAGCACGGGATCCGTCCCTCGCATGGCGTCTTGCTGCGTCTCGTCGAACGCCAGGACCCGCGGGGAGCGACGCCTGACCTCGTGAGGGAGGACAGCTTCTACTCTGTCGACGAGGAAGAACGGGGTCTCGCTAGTCGGCTTGGCCGCGGTTGTGCGGATAGACCACAACACGGACTGGAGCTCATCGTACCAGCCCCTGCCGCAAGCCTCCAGCTTCTTCTTGAAGGTCCTGGCTTTGAGGCCCCTCGGAACCTCTGCCTTGGCTCGCTCAGCCTGGCCATTGCGCCACTGAGGCGTAGCATATCTGCGTTCCAAGGTTAGCACAGTACGTTTTGAAGAGATTACTGGTGAATTGCGAACCGTTGTCGGTGATGATGCGGTTAGGCACCCCAAACCGGCTCACGAGACCCTTGATGAACTTGACTACAGAGCCTGCTAGGATGGTGCGGACAACTTCAACCTCAGCCCGCTTGGTGAACTTGTCCACAGCGACGTAGAGGTAGCGATAGCCCCCTGGCGCCCGAGGGAATGGGCCCAGAATGTCTAGCCCCCAAACTGCGAATGGCCACGAGAGGGGTATAGTCTGTAGATCCCCCACCGGCTGATGGATCTTCCTAGCATGGAACTGGCAGGCCTCGCAAGCCTTCACCAGCTCAACGGCGTCGCTGAGTGCTGTGGGCCAGTAGAATCCACTGCGGAACACCTTGCCGACGAGGGTTCGCGACGATGAGTGGTGCCCATAGTTTCTGCCGTGTATGTCCGCCAGCAGCTCCTTCCCTTGCTCTCTGGAGATGCAACGTAGGGATACGTCATTTGGTCGCTTCCGGTAGAGCTCCCCATCCTTGATGTAGTAAGCCATGGCCTACCGCGCTACATGCTCTGCCTCCTCCTCACTCTCCGGCAGGGTCCCTTGCATCAAGTAGTTCTTGAGCTCTGCGATCCAACACCCTTCCTGAGGCTCTAACGCCCGGAGCAGGCGTGCCCCTGAAGCCGGGCCGCAGGCCGGAGCTCCCGAGGTAGGCGGCTGAGGGAGATCCTCCCTTGGTTGCGTCGTGCTCGATAGTGACGGTGCCGCTGAGGGTTTGAAGAGCCGCTCCTCAAAGACTCCAGGCTCCTGAGGCAGCCACCTGGATGCCCTCTTGGCAATGTCATCAGCCTCTTGATTGGTGCCGCGAGGCACATGCTGCAACTCCAGCCCCCATAACTGCTTCTCCATCTTGCGAACCTCAGCAAGGTAGGCTTCCATGTGCTCATCCTTTGGTTCGTATATCTTGTTGGAGAAGTTGACAAGGAGCTACGAATCGCCCTTGATGATGAGGCGCTTTACCCGTAAGGCGATTGCGGCTTTCAAGCCTGCTATCAGGCCTTCGTACTCTGCTATGTTGTTGCAGACCTTTTCTCCGTGCTGGAAACAGAGTTGCACGGCGTAGTAGAGTTTTTCCTGAGTGGGGGATACGAGCACTACGCCAGCTCCCGCGCCGTGTCGGGAGAATGCCCCATCGAAGTACATGACCCAGCCGTCTGGTGCCTCACTTCCTGGGGAAAGTGATCGGTCCTCGCCTGCCTCAAGACCCGGTGCTTCTGCCCATTCTGCCATGAAATTCACAAGTGCGGCTCCCTTGATGACTCTGGTCGTACTGAATTCTAGCTGAAATGCATGTAGTTCGATGTTCCATTCAGCGACTCTTCCAGCTGAGTTGGGGCTCCTGAGTACCCTTTCCAAGGGGTATGCTGAGATGACTTTGATGGGATGGCCTTGGAAATAGTGCCACAGCTTGCGTGAGGCCACTAATAGCGCAAGGAGGAGTTTTTGAGGCATGGGATACCGCACCCTTGCGTCCCGTATCACCGTGCTGACGAAGTACATGGGATGCTCGACGAGGTTGAGGGTGCTGGCGCAGCTTGCATCCTCCAGAGGTCGAGGCGTCTCCTGAGATGGTGGAGCCCCCAGTGCTTGGTCGCTTGAAGAGGCCTCTCTTGCCCCGGGTGCGTTCTCCTGCTGCAGCTGTTCCACTCAGGCTGCGGTCGTGGTCCTCACGAGGCCCTCTTGGCTTTGCTTTGCTTCAGCCCGGACGATGGCTGCGGCCTTGGTCCGGCAGTCCTCCCTGACCGCCACCAGGGCTGCGCTAGCGGAGTAGGGGGTGGCTGCAAGGTAGAGCACCAGAGGCTCCCATGGACGCAGAGCTACCATCACTGGCGGGCTAGTAAGGTACCTCTTGAGATCTTGGAATGCCTTGTCGGCCTCTTCAGTCCATTCGAAGGGGCCCTTCTTCTTCATCAACTTGAAGAAGGGCAGTGCTCGTTCCCCCAGCTTGGAGATGAAGTGCCCTAGCGCGGTCACACACCCGGTGAGCTTCTGCATCTCTCTGAGGGTCCTTGGAGGGCTCATGTCTTCGACTGCTTTGACCTTCTCTGGGTTGGCCTTGATGTCCCTGTGGGACACGAGAAAACCCAGGAGCTTGCCCGAGGGGACCCCAAACACGCACTTCTCCGGGTTGATCCGTAGGTCCACTTCGTTGAGGCTCGCAAAGGTTTCTTCCAGGTTTTGTATCAAGGTTTTTGCCTCCCGGGACTTCACCACAATGTCGTCGACGTAAGCTTCAGCGTTCCTCCCGAGCTTCCGGCCTAAGGTGATGTGCATCAGCCGCTGAAAGGTTGCGCCTGCGTTGCGCAACCCAAATGGCATGCACGTGTTGTAGTACACTCCACATGGGGTCAGGAAAGCCATTTTTTCCGCGTCTTCTACTGCCATCTTGATCTGGTGATAGCCTGGGAAGGCATCTAGGAAGCACAATAGGTCACACTCTGCGGTAGAGTCGACTATCTGGTCAATGCGGGGGAGCGGAAATGGATCCTGTGGGCAGGCTTTGTTGAGGTTGGTGAAGTCGACACACATGCGTTCCTTTCCTCCCTTTTTCGGCACAACGACCGGATTAGCAAGCCAATCTGGGTAACGGACCTCGCGGATAACTCCTGCCGCTTCTAGCTTCTGGGTCTCCTGAACGATGAAAGCTTGTTTCTCAGTGGACTGTCGCCTCGCCTTCTGCTTCACGGGGCGCACGTTGGGGCGCACGTTAAGGTGATGCTCAAGCACACCCCTCGGGACCCCTACTAACTGATCAGGTTCCCATGCGAACACCTTCTTGTTCGCACGCAGGAACCTCACCAGGGCCTTCTCCTGCTCGGGCTCGAGGTTGGCTCCTATGGTGAACGTAGCGTCAGTGGACCCGTCCTCGTCGAACGGTACCTGCTTGGTTTCCGCCTTGTCTTGGGTGAACAACTGCTTCTTTTTAGCCGGCGCAGCCCCCTTGGGCTCAAGGGCGTCGGTGCTGGTGGGCTGTGCCACCGCGGACGCCCTGAAGGCAAGCTTGAGAACCTGCAGCGCATCCCTTGTGTCTCCTGACACGGTAAGGACGCCGCTGCTTCCGGGCATCTTCATGAGGTTGTACGCCGGGTGAGTTGCCGCCATGAACTGGGCCAAGGCCGGATAGCCGAGGATGGCGTTGTAGGGGAGGCCGATGGGGGCGATGTCGAAGTCGGTCAGCTCTGTGCGGAAGTTGTCGTGGGTGCCGAAGGTCACCGGGTGGCGGATTTGTCCCAAGGAGGCGGTGGAACCGACTCCGACACCCGAGAAAGGCCTGCTAGGCAGAAGCCGGTCTAGCGACACATGGAGGAGGCTGAAGGCCTCCACCGGGAGCACGTTGAGGCCGCACCGCCGTCGATGAGGGTCCTGGTGACGGACACCTGGCAGATGGTGGGGGTGCACAGCATCGGGAGCGCGCCCGAATCAATGGGGTTGATGGGGTGATCATCCGAGTCAAAGGTTAGATCGGCCTCGGGCGCCACCCAGCCCGGGGGGGGCTTCTCGACACTTGGAAGCAGTGCTAATCCGGCGGGTGAATGGCTTGACGTGGCGGCTCGAGGGTGGTGCCTGTGAGCCACCCAGGAGAGCTGTGACGACGGGCGGCACTGGTGCGGCATAACGGGCGAGGAAGAGGTCACGCAGCTCCTCCCAGGATGTCCCAGAAGTCGTCGGCAGGTGGAGGAGCCATGCGCGCGGGTCACCGGCGAGGGCCATGGGGAACCAGTTGGCCAACACTCGGTCGTCGCCCCCACCTTTGAGGACGGCCTCCTCATATGCCAGCAGGAAAACCAGCGGATCCGTCGCGCTGTTGTAGCGCGGCGGCGTCCCAGGCTTGAATTGTGCGGCCATTGCACCTGTCGCAAGGTGGGGGACAAGACTCGGCGCCCCTGGCCCCAATGCCGTTATCGGTTGCCGGAGCGGGCGGCGCGTTGTCGGCCATGGGGGCGAAACACGATGTTGGTGGAGAGAGGGTCGTCGAGAGGGAGAACTCTGGCGCACCCCTACCTAGTGCGCCAAATGTCGGATTTCAGGTTCCAGCAGACCCTTAAGGTTCGAACTCTGGGGTGCGCATGGGCATCTTTCCACTACCGACTCGTGCTTCTATGGCTTGCAAGAAATTTAGGCTGGAAAGAAGAACACACAGAGGACACAAGGTTTATACTGGTTCGGGCCACCGATGTGGTGTAATACCCTACTCCAGTGTGTGGTGTGGTGGATTGCCTTAGGGGCTGATGATGAACAATACAGGGGGAAGAACGGCCTCGCGAGAGGTGTCCTTGAGCTGGTCTGGTATGTTCTACTTGGTCCGGATCCCCCTTCCCTATATGGTGGCTAGTCCTACTTATAGAGGCCCTAGTCCTCTTCCCAAAATGTGAGCGGGAAGGGCACCAACAATTGGCCATTTTGAAGGGGAACATCTAGTACAAGTTAGCATGACCAAAGGTGGTCTTCGGCTGCCAAAAGCACTAGTGATGACGCCGTCTTGGGCTCCACGATGACCTCCGTCCTGCCGCTCTGCTGGTCTTGGTCTCGTTGCACCGGAATGGTAACCTTTGCCCGATGCCTTGGCCTGTGCTTGCTCCCTTTGCACCGAAGGGGAAACAAGGACACTGCGTAGGCCGGCGCCCGCCTGGCGCCTGCCTAATCTCGATCGTCATGGCTTGTGTTACGGGCTCCTCGCGAGGCACCCCTGCCTTGATCTCTCCGCCTCCTCACAAGCCTGCCTGATGAGGCTGCTCCTGAGGAAGCCTCCTGTCGTCCGCCCCGCAGGGATTGGCCCCTCGCGAGGGTCTTGAGTTTGAGCTGATGAAGCTGGGCCGCACTGGGCCCCCACTCGAGCCACGCCACAGGCCGCAGGCAGGCAAGTCTGGGGACCCCCGTTCCCAGAACACCGACAGTCCCCCTCCCATCGCCTCCTTTTCGCCATTCGAAATCCCAGGCCACCATAACCTCTCTGCTCCAGCTGCGAAACCCCACCCTCCTCCGTCCGCCACCTCTCTGCTGGCCAGCCGGAGCCTCTTCCCTGACGACATCATCCACTACAACAGCTTGACGCCCCTCATCCACCTCGCCAAATGAGGATCCGTCGTCCATCTCGTCGTCTCTCCGATTCAGCCGCCCTGTCCTCCATCTCCAAGGAGTTGCACCGATGATCGCCTCGTCTATCACGACTGCTCCATCCCCATAGCGCCTTAACCTAATCCACCGGAACCGCAACATCCTCACCGACTCCTCGGACGAAGCCGAGGCCTACTCGGCGCTACCAAAGAGGTTGTACACTCATCGCATCACACCTTCTCCTTAACTCAACCTCTCGGCGCCGACGATGCTCCATCCCGCACCCCCATGGTGCGGCTACCTCGAAGCTGGCGTCACGGGCGACATCTCCATCGCTGCTCTCCCCCAGTGCGAGGCCCCTTCGGTGCTGGTGTAACACCCACGATGCGGCTATATCTCCCACGTGTTGGAGCACGACTTAGAGGCATAACCACATAGTAGGCATGTCGCAAGAGGGGTAACCTTTACACATCCCATGTACTGAATAAGGAAGGTGTCGTGGAGTTGACATGGCAGATGTCCAAGAGCAAGGACTTAGTCGTAGGGCCATCGCACTAGGAAGCTTAAAGGGGTTAATCGGGACAAGGGACACACGAGAGCGTTTTTATACTAGTTTGGCCCCTTACGATGAAGGTAAAAGCCTACGTCTAGTTGGGATTGGTATTGCTGAAGTTTCGATCTCCAAGGGGCTCAATTCGCCGGATTGGTTATCGATTTGGTTGTTTCTTGACCTAAGCCGCCACCGGGTCGTCCCCTTATATACATGGGTTGATGCCTGGTGGCCCATAGAGTCTCGGTCGGCTCATAACCGTGTCCGGCTCGGTGACTTCCTTTACATGCCTTTCTTTACAAGTCTTTCCTTACATACGGCGGTTTACAATACCGGGCCTTAAGCCGACCCCAGGCCTTTGGGCCTTCTATATGTTTAATAAACTATCATCTTGAATGTATATTGGGCTTCTTATGTAACCCGCCATTAGGGTTGACCCGGCCCCTCCTGGGCGGGTCATACTGGTAGTAATATCCCCAACATTAGGCCCCAGGTAGATTTTGAACTTTTTTCTTTGTCAATCTTCAATACTGAGACGAAATCCATCCTCTGTCTGAAAATTTCTATAACCCGCCATGACGTCATCTTTTGAAAACACAAAAAACTTTCATGACGTCATCTTCCAACGGATCTTTTATCTTTAATGCTTCTCGAGAATCAAGGCGTCTATATGGCTGGATAACCATTATTTAGTTCTCCCTTGATTTTCACGCCCGTCTGTTCGCATCTGCCCTTATAAATAGGCATGCGGCCGGTTTTTCTCATTCTCCCCTCTTCTTCATCTTCTTCCTCTCACAGTCTCCGCTGCTGCTCGATCTCCGCCACCGCCGCAATGCTCATCATCGTCCTCGAGCTTTGGCCGCTGCATCACCCTGCACTGTCCAGATAAACGGCAACGACCCTCCGCAGCAAATCCGCATCTGTAAGTCTTGCTTTCTCAAACTTTTTAGATCTGCATTAGGGCTTGCGGGTTCATTGTTGTTCTTCTCTGTTCCTCATGAACTTTCTTGGTAGTTCTTCCTCCGCAGCCTCTCTTGATCCAAAAAGGAGATGTAACTCGCGCGGTAGTTGTTTTGCATTCATTTTTTATAGCAGTAGATCCCTTTTTCCTGTATAGATGCTTTGTTATAGCTGACGAACTCATCTGTACTAGATTTTTAGGTCTAGAAAATTTTCTTTTTGGGACAGCCATTTGATCCAAAATAACAATGATAGCTTTGTGAAACTTGTTTATGCCAACACTTAGCTGAATCTGCTTTCTGAGAAAATCTGTAGTCATGGCGGTTTACCACTCCAGCTTTCTTTTCCTTATATGTCATTAGCCCTTAGTTAAGCCGCCATTACTTGTTTTACATCTTCAACCTTTAACTGTTAATTTTGCCGTAAACTGAACTAGCATGTTTTTTTTCTTTTTTCAATTCCTTGCACGTCATGCCGTCAAAGACACCCACCATCTGCAATTGGGTCCCCTCAACCATAACTGAGGATCGCTTAAAAGAGTTCTTCCTCGTTGGGTTTCTACCCTCAAAAAGCATCATGTCTTATCATGCACCTGACCCGGAAGAAGAACGACCCAATCCAAAAGACGGCGAAGTGATCGTCTTTACTGACCACATGAACCGTGGCTTCTCACCGCCCGGTTCAAAGTTTTTCAGAGAAGTTCTTCACTTTTTCAAACTCCATCCTCGGGATATTGGGCCTAATTCCATATCCAATATTTGTAATTTCCAAGTGCTCTGTGAGGTATATCTTCAGCAAGAGCCAACTGTGGAGCTATTTAGAGAATACTTCTATCTGAACCGGCAGAACGAGTGCACCAACGGCCTTAGCTTAGAGCTTGGAGGCATCTCAATTCAGCGCCGGCAGGGTGCTGTCTTCCCTCTCATAGTTTTACCAAGTCACCCAAAGGACTGGAATCAAACTTGGTTTTACTGTCAGGACATCTCACCCGCCAACGAGAAGCCACTACCGGGTTACCGCCCCGATCGTCTTGACTCCAAGTTCGCACTGCCAGATAAACTTACCGTTGCTGAACGCAAGAAGCTGCTTCCATCTATCAAAAGAATCAATGGTTTGTTGGGGAACGGTTTAACCAGAGTCGATCTAACCCACTGCTAGATCTCATGGCGGATTATTCCATTAAGCCGTCATTCAAAATTGATGTATGAATACGGTGGAGACCCGGACGACTCTCTCCGCCATTCCCTGGTTCAACTAACTGAGGAGGACATTGTCTCAATGTCAAACCTTCTGGTGAATGTGAAGTATGAAGATTGCAGTGTTGTTGGGTTAAATCCCTTCTATAAACTTAACCCGGTACCAGAAGTAAGGATATTCTGATTCTTTTCTTCCTTTGTATTTTGTCCAGCCATATTTCTTATCACTGATCCTTCCTCTTGTCTTTGTAGGCCAACTCTGACTTTTGGAAAGTGAAATATGATCATGAAGCTTCCAAGAAGGCGAAACTCGCCGCCATGAACGCCAAGAAATCGACACGGAGATCGAAGAAGAAGAAGAAGACCACTGCTGAAGATTTAATGAAACTTGATGATACGTCTGACTCAGAGATAGCCCTTGATTCCCTTGGCCAATTTTTTAACAATCTTATTGACACTGATCCTTACCAGGATGACACTGGGGCCAGTCGGGCCGGGGAAGCAGAGGTAACTATCATTTCCTCCGACTCAGAGCCCTTACCAAGACACAAAGTTCGACAAGTGATCCGTAAAGTAAGGTTTTCTAACCCCTTAGCTCACTTGGATCCCAACTTTCATTTGAAAAAGCAGCAACATGAAAGCCGCCGTGAAGTTGGGATTAAAGATGAACTGGTTGTCGTCCTTCAACAGACCCCTCGGAAACGCCTAAACGAGGTTTACTTATTACTGTCTTTAACTCGTTTTAATGAATCCTGCTCCTTGTATTTCTTTTAACCCTTTTATTTTATCCTTTCAGGAGGTGTCTCGTTCTTCAGGTGACTCTTCACAAACACAATTTCCGGCTTTCAAGACTGCTCCTGGGTTATCAGAAATCCTCCTTTCTTTTGGGTTGCTCAATTGTATCTTTATGCTGACAATCCTGCAATATTTTTCCTTAGTGGTCACGCTAAATCCAAGTAGACGAAGGTGGCTAAACTGGTGGAAGACCCGCCAGTGCTAGCATCTGAACCGGCGAGGCTGCCTTCTCCATTGGCTAACGCTCCAGAACACCCGCCTATTGACAATGAGGCAAACCCTCCTGAGCCAACTTTTGACGAAGCCATTACGAATCCTTCTACAGCTGGTCCATCAAGCTCAACCAACCCGCCGTCTCCACCTCCTCAAGATGTTCAAATTACTGGGAGCCACTTTGTTGAGCCGGGGAACCCAACGGCGCTGGCTCGGTGCACAGCAAAGCAAGAAGCATTGGAGAGGCAGAAGGTTCGCTTTGATGTTGCCAACTATGACCATCTCAATGCAAGTGATATCTTATCCGGCTATCTCAGTCATGTACACTCCAGTCGTGAGTCTGAGATCGAGATGGTCAAGCAGCTTCAGTTGAAGTATGAGGTACGTTGTTTCTGGTTTACTAATATTCCTTCAGCCCCCAAGTCTTCAGATTATGAGAGAAATGGAATAACCTGTAGACTTAAAATATAGGCCAAGACTTTTACCTCTGAATCTTTGCCTGATATTGATAGAACAAAAACTTCACCCATAGCCCCCAAGTACCGGTTTATTTTGATCATTAATGAATCGGTACTTTAGAATTTAAAACCGTCTTCAAAGTACTTAACACTCCGGTTTAACCTTGATAAACTTGCTGAACTGCGTACATTAGCCCCCAAGTGCCAAGTGTTGTTACTTTGTAAGGGAATTGGAACTTTAAATATGTTTGTAGAGTCGTAAAAATTTGATTTGGCATACATTAGCCCCCAAGTGTCAAGTGGTTTATTCCTAAAGTACTTGAGACTTGAATCTTGAATTTGGATATTTGAATTTGAAACCAAGTCTTGACTTATCTGAACGTTTCACAGAATGCCTTGTTTGAATTGAACTCTCAATTGTCGGACGCAAAGACCCGGCTAGCGAGTAAGGAGTCAGAAATCAAATCTTCCACCTCCAAACTGCAAATGAGCCTTTCTGCAACGGAAAATTTGAAGACCAGCTTTGCTGCCAAGGAGAAGGCTTGGGAAAATGAGAAAACACTTCTGACTCGACGAGCTGAGACAGCCGAAATAGCTCTGAAAGAAATTTCAACAGAGCTGAACGGTTTAGAGGGCCGGGTGTCTCGGATGATCGCTGCTATCTTTGGTAAGCTGGCTAATTTGACCTTTCGTATAATTTTTTCCAAACCGGAGTATAATCCGCCAACTGACTCTGTGAAAAATATATGCAGGTCCGCGAAGTAAAAATCTGAGCCAAGACCCGTTGATTAAACTGAAGGCGGTATACACTTTAGTTGAACAATTGTATATCGGCGCACAACGGGCTCTGGCTGCCATCTCTCCTGCTAATCAAGGACCTAACCGGCTCAGCGACATCCTGAAGAAGCTGTCCATCCTTCCTGCCAGGTTCCAAGAGGTAAAACGCTCCTGCACGCGAGCCGGAGCTTTGACTGCCCTAAGCCGCTCCAAGGCTTGGGTGCCAGACCTAGAATCGGCGGACGTGGCAAGGGGCTATCCTACCGTGAAGGAGGACGGGTCTCCTTTTGATCAAGATGACTTCATAGCCTGCGTCCGCGAAGTTCGGCCTCAGGCGACTAGTCTTGGAGATGACACCAATGTGGACAAGTACCAGCCGGGTTTTGATAGTGAAAATAAGAAGATGGCCCCTCCCTCATATAAAGTAACAGACTTGATCCCACCAGTGAGAGAAAATACATTTGCCCCGGAGGTTGACCCGGTCGGCCTGATTGACGACGAAGCCGAATTTGTTGCCATGAACGGCTTTGATTGGTCAAAACCCAACTTTCAGCAGACTCAAGATGGTGAACCGGCGAGGGAGGGACAATGATCATCTTCATGGGCTTATAAAGCCTTGTAATAGCTTAGCTGTTAAAACACCGCATGTTTGCTTGTGCCATCGCGCATAAAATACTTATATGTGAGTCTGTGTTTCCAGATGCCAATGTTTAATGCTTGCTTATGCATCGTTTAATACTTGTCTCTGCAATGTTTGAACTTTGTTCCTGTAAATATAAAGAAAAGACTGGCATGGCGGTTTAGAACCAAACGGGTTTAAACACCCAATGTAGAGCCAATATATTTACCTCGATAAGAGCAGAGACAAATATAAATAAAAGATAAGGGCTAATACGAACCTTTTGGCTAACGCAGCAGGTAAGTATGTATAAGTAATGACCATACCTTATCCCTGTTGATCCTTAGATTGCCGGTTTAAATAATCCGGGTGATTGAATTTGATAACTCAATATTTATGAAAAGTTAATGCTTTTTGAATACTCAATGATCATTATACCTTAGTAGCTCATACCTTTTGATCCTTGAATGACCCGGGCGGCTGTGTTGTCCAATAATTGAACCGGTGAAGAAGACCAAGCTAATTTATTTGTAATATTGAAACAACAACAAACTAAAAGGCAAGCAAGCATAATTTTAATCTTGTATTCAAAAGGTTGGGGGTTTCTGATTCGAATACGACCAGTAAACCGGACCAAAGGGGTTAAGCTAAGGTTCGAATACGACCATATAGCTCCCAGTGGCTTTGGCGTTGCGCCGATCAAGAGGGTACCGACAACTATGTTCTCTTTGGTTCGAATACGACCTATGTTTGAATAGGAAGCCCCCAAATGACCTTGAGAGGTTTTTAACGACCCTGATTCGAATACGATCCAAGTTGGACTCAAGAGGGGTTAATCTATGATTCGGATACGATCAAGAAGCCCCCAAGTGAGTTTGGCCTTGAGCCGATCAAGAGGGTTACGACAGCTATGTTCTCTTTGGTTCGAATACGACCTATGTTTGAACAGGAAGCCCCCAAGTGACCATGTGATTACAGCTAGATTCGGATACGATCATAAGCCAGACAAAAGGTAAACTTGATTCAAATATGATCAGTTCCTTAATAGTCATTTGAAAAATAAGTTTTAACAAAATGTATAATTTTTGGAAAGAAAAGAGACCGATGGTCTTACTTTATTGCTTATCATGGTATATACAATGTGAATGTATGTACAAGAGGAGAGCCGGTGGCTCAGGTGTAGTACGGCCGAAGTTGAGCAATGTTCCATGGCCGACGGGTCTCCTCCTCCAACTTACGTGAGTCTGCATGCTCTCCAACGTCAATGAGGTAATATGACCCGTTGTTTAAATTCTTACTGACCACAAAGGGTCCTTCCCAAGGTGGGGATAACTTGTGTGCATCTGAGAGATCCTGGATGAGCCGCAGCACCAAGTCGCCTTCCTGAAAAGTCCTGGACTTGACCCGGCGGCTGTGGTATCGACGCAGGTCTTGTTGATAAATTGCTGACCGGGCTGCTGCTAAGTCTCTTTCTTCATCCAACAAGTCAAGTGCATCTTGTCTGGCTTGTTCGTTATTAGCTTCAACATAAGCCGCCACACGGGGCGAGTCATGATGGATGTCACTAGGCAATACTGCTTCTGCTCCATAAACCATGAAGAAAGGTGTGTAACCCGTAGACCTATTGGGCGTAGTATTGATACTCCATAATACCGAGGGTAATTCCTCTACCCAACAACCCGGCGTTCGTTGTAAAGGAACCATAAGACGGGGTTTGAGCCCTTTCAAAATTTCCTGATTGGCTCTCTCAGCTTGACCATTAGATTGAGGGTGAGCCACAGAAGAAACATCAAGCCGGATGTGTTCTCGTTGATAAAATTCCTCCATGGCTCCTTGGGACAGATTACTGCCATTGTCAGTGATAATACTGGGTGGAAACCCAAAACGGAAAATTACTTTTTTCATGAACTGAACCGTTGTGGCTGCGTCACATTTACTCATAGGATCCGCCTCAACCCACTTGGTGAATTTGTCAACCGCCACCAGGAGATGTGTCTTTTTATCCTTAGACCTTTTGAAAGGTCCCACCATGTCAAGCCCCCGGACCGTAAACGGCCAAGTGATTGGAATCATCCGGAGCTCTTGAGCCGGCACATGCGCTCGTCGTGCAAATTTTTGACATCCATCACATCTACTGACCAGATCTTTTGCATCAGCGTGAGCCGTCAACCAGTAAAAACCGTGACGAAACGCCTTGGCCACTAAAGATTTTGACCCGGCGTGATGACCACAATCGCCTTCATGGATCTCACGAAGGATTTCTTGACCTTCTTCGGGGGAAACACACCGCTGAAATGCTCCAGAAACACTGCGATTGTATAACTCGCCATCTGAAATCGTCATGGACTTAGATCGTTGGGTTATCTGTCGAGCCAGGGTCTCATCCGCTGGCAACTCTCCTCGGGTCATGTAAGCCAAGAACGGCACCGTCCAATCTGGGATGACATGAAGTGCTGCTACCAGCTATGCCTCCGGGTCAGGAACAACTAAATCTTCTTTTGTGGGTAACTTGACAGAGGGGTTATGCAAAACATCCAAAAAGGTGTTAGGTGGCACCGGCTTATGCTGAGACCCCAGCCGACTTAAAGCATCAGTTGATTCATTCTTTCAACGGTCAATGTGTTCCACCTGATAACCTTTAAAATATCCTGCAACGGCATCAACATCTCAGCAATAAGCCGCCATGAGAGGGTCCTTGGAATCCCACTTGCCAGATACCTATTGAGCCGCTAGATCCGAGTCACCAAGACATCTGACCCGGCTCAAGCTCATCTCTTTTGCCACTCGAAGACCATGGAGCAAGGCTTCATACTCTGCTGCGTTGTTAGTGCAAGGAAACATCAACCGCAACACATAACAAAATTTGTCACCTCGTGGGGAAGTTAGCACGACTCCAGCCCCCGAGCCTTCCAATTGCCTGGATCCATCAAAATGAATAGTCCAATACGTGTTGTCTGGCTTCTCTTCTAGCATCTCCATCTCTGTCCAGTCATTGATGAAGTCGACCGGGGCTTGAGACTTAATTGCAGTACGTGGAACATACTTCAACCCATGAGACCCAAGCTCAATTGCCCACTTGGCGACTCGCCCCGTGGCTTCTCTGTTTTGAATAATATCCCCTAAAGGAGCAGAGCTAACCACAGTGATTGGATGTCCCTGAAAGTAATGCTTAAGCTTCCGGCTCGCCATAAACACCCCATAAACAAGCTTCTGCCAATGTGGATATCGTTGCTTAGACTCAATTAGCACTTCACTGACATAATAAACTGACCGCTGAACCGGATGCTCTTTGCCAGCCTCCTTGCGCTCTACCACAATAGCCACACTAACAGCCCGTGAGTTGGCAGCCACGTATAACAGTAGCGGCTCTTTCTCAATTGGAGCAGCCAGGACCGGCGGCTCAGCCAGTTGTGCCTTCAGATCCTCAAAAGCAGCGTTCGCAGCATCGCTCCAAACAAAAACATCCGTTTTCTTCATCAACTGATACAGAGGTATAGCCTTTTCCCCTAACTGGCTTATGAACCGGCTCAAAGCAGCCACACGACCGTCCAGCCGCTAAACATCATTGATGCAGGTTGGTTTGGCTAGGGATGTAATTGCCTTGATTTTCTCCGGGTTAGCTTCAATACCTCGGTTAGACACCAAAAAACCCAAGAGCTTGCCGGCTGGTACTCCAAAAACACACTTGGTCGGGTTAAGCATCATTTTGTAAACCCGGATATTATCAAAAGTCTCTTTCATGTCCGTGACCAAAGTTTCCTCTTCCCTGGATTTCACCAGTATATCATCCACATAAGCATGAACATTGCGCCCAATTTGATTATGAAGACAATTTTACACACACCGTTGGTAAGTCGCCTGGGCACTCTTAAGCCCAAAAGGCATAGACACATAGCAGAAAGCTCCAAAAGGAGTTATAAAAGTTGTCTTCTCTTGATCCTTGACTGCCATCTTAATCTGATGATAACCGGAATAAGCATCTAAGAAACTCAACCGTGCGCAACCCGCCGTAGCATCAATGATCTGATCAATATGGGGGAGAGCAAAAGGATCAGCCGGACAAGCCTTGTTCAGATCTGTGTAATCCACACACATACGCCAGGTGCCATTCTTTTTTAGTACAAGCACCAGGTTAGCAAACCTTTCGGGGTGAAAGACCTCCACAATGAACCCGGCTACCAACAGCCGGGCCACCTCTTCCCCAATGGCCTTGCGCCTTTCTTCATTGAACCGTCGGAGAAACTGTCTGACAAGTTTGAACTTTGGATCGATATTAAGAGTGTGCTTAGCAAGTTCCCTCGGGACACCCGGCATGTCTGATGGTTTCCATGCAAAGATGTCCCGGTTCTCACAGATGAACTCGATGAGCGCGCTTTCCTATTTCGGATCCAAGTTTGCGCTGATGATGAACTGTTTGGATGAGTCGCCTGGTACAAAGTCAACCATCTTAGTGTCATTAGCTGATTTGAATTTCAACTCCGGCTCATGCTCTGTTGTTGGTTTCTTTAATGACGTCATGTCTGCCGGGTCAACATGATCCTTGTAGAATTTTAACTCCTCTGTTGCACAAACAGATTCAGCATAGGCAGCATCACCTTCTTCACATTCCAAGGCTATCTTCCGGCTCCCATGTACTGTAATGGTGCCCTTATGACCCGACATCTTGAGCTGTAAATATACGTAACACGGCCCAGCCATGAACTTGGCTTAAGCCGACCGCCCGAACAGAGCATGATATGGGCTCTTGATCTTAACCACCTCAAAAGTTAATTTCTCCGCTCTGGAATCATACTCATCCCCAAAGGCTACTTCCAGCTCAATCTTACCAACTGGGTATGCTGACTTACCAGGTACCACCCCGTGAAAAACAGTGTTGGATTGTTTAAGATTCTTATCCGTCAATCCCATCCGGCGGAACGTCTCATAGTAGAGGATGTTGATGCCGCTGCCTCCATCGATGAGTACCTTAGTAAACTTGTATCCACCAACTTGAGGTACCACTACCAAAGCCAAGTGACCCGGATTATCAACCCGGGGTGGGTGATCCTCTCTGCTCCACACAATAGGCTGCTCTGACCAATGTAGATAACATGGAATTGTCGGCTCAATGGCATTGACGGCCCTCTTGTGATGTTTCTGGTCCCTCTTACATAAACTGGTAGTAAATACATGATACTATCCACTACTTAACTGCTTCGGGTTGCTCTGATAACCAGATTGCTACTGCTGATTCCCTTGGCCAGGTTGCTGATTATATCCTCCTTGGTGACCAAGATAACCCTGACCGTGAAAACCTCCTCCGCTTGAACCGGCGCCCGGGTCCTGAAAGCCGCCTCCACCTAAACCGCCACCTGGTCCGTGACCCCCATCAAATGCATTTCAATTTTTAAATGCTTTCATGATCGTGCAATCCTTCCACAAGTGGGTGGCTGGTTTCTCCCGGGTGCCGTGTTTTGGACAAGGTTCATTCAAAAATTGCTCAAGGGTGGGGCCTGACCCACCCGATCGAGGGGGTTGTCTGCCCTTGCGCCGCTGATTACCACCCTGCACATTAGTATTAGCAACAAACTCATCAGCCTTACGTTTATTACCTCCCTGATTCGCCGGGTTATGCTGGTGACCCTTGCCGTTGCCGTTCTTCTTTCCCTTCGTTGCCTTTTCTTCGTCAGACACCGGGTCCTTGATGGTATCAGAATCGGCATACTTGACAAGAGCCGCCATCAATGTTCCCATGTCATTGTAGTCACGTTTAAGCCGCCCCAGCTTCTGCTTCAGAGGTTCAAAACAGCAATTTTTCTCCAACATCAAAACTGCTGAGCCGGCATCCATCTTATCAAATGAATGTATTATCTCCTTGACCCGCCGCACCCAATGGGTTGTAGATTCACCATCCTCTTGCTTGCAATTTGGTCAGGTCCACAATCGACATTGGTTGTTTACACGTGTCCTTAAAGTTCTGGATGAACCGCGCTTTCAACTCTGGCCATGAGCCGATAGAATTGAGTGGCAATCCCTTCAACCAAGTCCGAGCTGTTCCATCCAACATCATGGTAAAATACTTAGCCATTGCAGCATCGCTAACCTCCAATAGTTCCATAGCCATCTCATAACTCTCAATCCAAGCCCCCGGCTGCAGGTCAGCCGTGTAATTAGGCACCTTACGAGGCCCCTTGAAATCCTTTGGCAACTGTTCATTGCGTATGGCTGGTACCAAGCAAGGCACACCTCCGGTTCTTGTGGCCACTCCTGCCTCAACCGAGGTTGATGGATAAGCCAGAAAGATCTGGTGAGCCGCCTGCTCTGCCGCTATTTGAGTTGCTCATTCCGCCTCTTGATGAATCCTCTCTTGATCCGCCAAGTTAAGGGCTCCATCCTGCACCGGCTCATGCCTATATGGCCGGTTGTGGCGTTGAGCATTACTTGACATCTCTGCGGACTCCATGTGCCTACTGTAACTCGGGCTCCGGCTTGGGCGAGGAGTTGAATGAATCCTGTCTCGACTGTAGGAGTATGCATCCTGCTGGGCCAGAGCTGTCTGAAGTAGTTCTCTTACCCTCTGGGTTTCAATTGCTGCTGGCGAGTCGCCTTCCATTGGGAGAGCCGCCAAATGAGCCGACGCTGCAATGAGGTTTTCCAAAGGGTTGGAGAAGTGACCCGGAGGTGTTGATACATAACGAGGAGGAGCTGTATTTATGCGAGGTGGCTCCATGGCGCGTGGCTGAACTGGTGCACCGGGTGTCGTGACCCGGTTTACTTCCGGCGGGTTGCTCCCCCCAGCCCGGGTGTATGGAACATGTTCCGTGGATCCAGCGTTAGAGGCAGATGCGAGTGAGTTTTCTGATGCCTCCTCCTCATGACCTCGTTTGATGCGTTAAGATCCACCGAGAGCCGGAAAGTTTCTGCTTGAAGTTGCTAAACACGAGCGTCCAGAGCTGCTCGTTCTGCTGCCATCCGGGTTTCTTTTGCGGCTAGATTTTCTTTAGCTTGCACCATCTCCTCCCGCACACGTGCCACTTCTGCGTCGTGCTGGGCTTTATCCGCCGGCTCTACCGCAGCGGTTAACAGAGTCGTCAGTCGATCCATGAGGTCCATTAGAATCTGACCCGGCTGCTGCTGCCGATGCGGTAGAATTCTGCCCGGGCTGCGTCCCTGCCATGAAGACTCCGGCCCAATTCGGCATCTCAAGAGGGTCTGGAATACTGCTGCCATCGGAACAGCCCCCGAGCATGCCGTCTTGCAGTTGGTACAACGAGTCCGTCTCACCTGTTGATGATGCAGTATGAGAGCAGATGGCCGTCTCCCCGCCCTCCATCGATCCTTCGGAGTATTCACCGCCATGGATGCAGCCAACGAAGGCATGTTTCACGACAGATTGAACACGAGCGGTCCTGGCGTGCTGAGCCGTTTCGCTGAGGTTGGTGTGGACGTCCGGCTCAGGGCCTGACTCGCCGATCCGGCCGATGAAGACGTGAATTCCGCCGAAGGGGACCCGGTACCCGTACTCGATTGAGCCGGCCTCGGGGCCCCAGCCTTCGTCGTTGATGTAGAGCTTGCTGCAACGACTCTTGGTCATCTGGCCCACAGCGTATCCCTTGAGCCCTTCGAAGTTTCCCTTCAAGAACTCAAATCCATCATGTGCTGGCCCCACGCTGGGCGCCAACTGTCGTGGAGTTGACACGACAGATGTCCTAGAGCAAGGACTTAGTCGTAGGTCCATCGCACTAGGAAGGTTAAAGGGGCTAATCGGGACAAGGGACACACGAGAGAGTTTGTATACTAGTTCAGCCCCTTACGATGAAGGTAAAAGCCTACGTCTAGTTGGGATTGGTATTGCTGAAGTTTTGATCTCCAAGGGGCTCAATTCGCCGGCTTGGTTATCGATTTGGTTGTTTCTTGACCTAAGCCGCCACCGGGTCGTCCCCTTATATACATGGGTTGACGCCTGGTGGCCTACAGAGTCCAAGCCGGCTCATAACCGTGTCCGGCTCGGTGACTTCCTTTACATGCCTTTCTTTACAAGTCTTTCCTTACATACGGCGGTTTACAATATCGGGCCTTAAGCCGGCCCCAGGCCTTTGGGCCTTCTATATGTTTAATAAACTATCATCTTGAATGTATATTGGGCTTCTTATGTAACCCGCCATTAGGGTTGACCCGGCCCCTCCTGGGCGGGTCATACTGGTAGTAATATCCCCAACAGAAGGGATAAAGAGTTGGCTTACATTCGCCACTTCACACAATACATGAATATAGCATTACATCATCCAGATACAAACAAGGTCCGACTACAGAACCAAATAAAGAAAGACAACCCCTAATGCAATAGATCCCCGATCGCCCCAACTAGGCTCCACTACTGATCGTCTGGAAAGGGAAACATAGTAACGTCCTGAATCCTCATCAAACTCCCACTTGAGTTCGGTCACATCCCCTGGAATGGCATCATCGGCACCTGCATCTGGTTTTGGATGTAATCTGTGAGTCACAGGGACTCAGCAATCTCACACCCTCGCGATCAAGACTAGACTATTTAAGCTTATGGGTCGGAAAAGGTAGTGAGGTGGAGCTGCAGCAAGTACTAGTATATATGGTGGCTATCTTACGCAAATGAGAGCGAGAAGAGAAGCAAAGCACGGTCGAGAAGCTACAAAGATCAAGAAGTGATCCTAGAACTACTTACGTTCAAGCATAACATGAGACCGTGTTCTCTTCCCGGACTCCGCCAAAAAGAGACCATCACGGCTACACACGCAGTTGATTCATTTTAATTAAGTTAAGTGTCAGGTTTTCTACAACCGGATATTAACAAATTCCCATCTGCCCATAACTGCGGCCACGGCTTTCGAAAGTTCAAATCCCTGCAGGGGTGTCCCAACTTAGCCCATCACAAGCTCTCACGGTCAACGAAGGATATTCCTTCTCCCAGGATGACCCGATCAGACTCGGAATCCCGGTTACAAGACATCTCGACAATGGTAAAACAAGACCAGCAAAGCCGCCCGAATGTGCCGACAAATCCCGATAGGAGCTGCACATATCTCGTTCTCATGGCACACCAGATGAGCCAGACGTCGGGTTGGCATAGACCCTGGTTGCCCAGGGGGTCCCGGACATCGCTCAGGTTGGACCAACACTTAGAGAAGCACTGGCCCGGGGGGTTAAAATAAAGATGACCCTTGAGTCCATGAAACCCAAGGGAAAAGGCTAGGTGGCAAATGGTAAAACCAAGGTTGGGCCTTGTTGGAGGAGTTTTATTCAAGGCGAACTGTCAAGGGGTTCCCATTATAACCCAACTGCGTAAAGAACGCAAAATCAAGGAACATAACACCGGTATGACGAAAACTAGGGCGACAAGAGTGGAACAAAACACCAGGCATAAGGCCGAGCCTTCCACCCTTTACCAAGTATATAGGTGCATTAAAGTAAACAAGATATAATAATGATATCCAACAATAAACATGTTCCAACAAGGAACAAACTCCAATCTTCACCTACAACTAGCAACGCTATAAGAGGGGCTGAACAAAGTGGTAACATAGCCAAACAACGGTTTGATAGGACAAGGTGGGTTAGAGGCTTGACATGGCGATATGGGAGGCATGATAAAGCAAGTGGTAGGTATCGCGACATAGGCATAGCAATAGAGCGAGCAACTAGCAAGCAAAGATAGAAGTGATTTCGAGGGTATGGTCATCTTGCCTGCAAAGTTCTCCGAGTTGATGTAAGCTTGATCCTCGTAAGCGTACTCAACGGGTTCCTCGATTAAGAACTCGTCTCCCAGCTCTACCCAAGGCAAGAACACAAGCAAAGGAAAGCACAATCAACCACGGTGCAATGCGCAAGCAACATGATGCAAAACATGGCATGACATGCGGGATGTGATATGCAATGCATATGCGTGCTCCAGAAGGAAAAGATTGAACCAGGCCTCAACTTGGCAAAACAAGAGTGCTGCTGGAAATATGAGTTGACTTCGGTCGAAATCGATATAAAGATCACCGGAATCGGATGCACGGTTTGCAAATGGCAAGCAAAACAAGAATGGCACGATTCTGCGATTAACGGCATGATGCCATCTAAAATGCAACAAGAAACTAAGCTACTGCACTCTAACATAGCAACAAAGCACATGGCAGTGATATACTCAAGATGCTTGACAAAAGATGAACACTGAGCTACGGCTAAATCATACAATAGTAGGCTCAAACAAGCATGGCGAAAGTGCAAAAGATATCAGGTTCACAGACTTGAAAACAACAACATGCCATGAATAAACATCAGGAAGTAATGTTTAGAGCAAAATAACAACATGCTACAGGATCAGATCATAGCAATTCAAGGCATGACATGAATCTACTCAAAGCATTTAACAAAAGTCCCTTACTGACCATAAGCCAAAAGGGCACAGAAAATATGATGGCACCTATGTAAACATAGCAAGTTTCATTAACAGATTCAGACTTAGTAGAAAACTGGACATGGCAAAAATAGAGTTATGAAGGCATGTTTGCGAGCTCGATGCACTCACCACAAGGCATTGCATGACAAACTAAACATACAAACAGCAAGAAGACATGTTCAAGAATCTAAACATGGTAAGAACAATCTCATAGCATGCATGAATCAACTACAACAACCTTGGCAAATTTGATTAACACGTAAACAATCTGCCAGGAACATTTTATAGCAAAAGTAGAGCAAGATTGAGCAAGCACTAGTATATATGGTGGCTATCTTACGCAAATGAGAGCGAGAAGAGAAGCAAAGCACGGTCGAGAAGCTACAAAGATCAAGAAGTGATCCTAGAACTACTTACGTTCAAGCATAACACGAGACCGTGTTCTCTTCCCGGACTCCGCCGAAAAGAGATCATCATGGCTACACACGGGGTTGACTCATTTTAATTAAGTTAAGTGTCAGGTTTTCTACAACCGGATATTAACAAATTCCCATCTGCCGATAACCGCGGGCACGGCTTTCGAAAGTTCAAATCCCTGCAGGGGTGTCCCAACTTAGCCCATCACAAGCTCTCACGGTCAACGAAGGATATTCCTTCTCCCATGACGACCCGATCAGACTCGGAATCCCGGTTACAAGACATCTCGACAATGGTAAAACAAGACCAGCAAAGCCGCCTGAATGTGCCGACAAATCCCGATAGGAGCTGCACATATCTCATTCTCAGGGCACACCGGATGAGCCAGACGTCGGGTTGGCATAGACCCTGGTTTCCCAGGGGGCGCCGAACATCACTCAGGTTGGACCAACACTTAGAGAAGCACTGGCCCGGGGGGGTTAAAATAAAGATGACCCTTGAGTCCGCGAAACCCAAGGGAAAAGGCTAGGTGGCAAATGGTAAAACCAAGGTTGGGCCTTGCTGGAGGAGTTTTATTCAAGGCGAACTGTCAAGGCGTTCCCATTATAACCCAACCGCGTAAGGAACGCAAAATCAAGGAACATAACACCGGTATGACGGAAACTAGGGCGGCAAGAGTGGAACAAAACACCAGGCATAAGGCCGAGCCTTCCACCCTTTACCAAGTATATAGGTGCATTAAAGTAAACAAGATATAATAATGATATCCCAACAATAAACATGTTCCAACAAGGAACAAACTCCAATCTTCACCTGCAACTAGCAATGCTATAAGAGGGGCTGAACAAAGCGGTAACATAGCCAAAGAACGGTTTGCTAGGACAAGGTGGGTTAGAGGCTTGACATGGCAATATGGGAGGCATGATAAAGCAAGTTGTAGGTATCGCGGCATAGGCATAGCAATAGAGCGAGCAACTAGCAAGCAAAGATAGAAGTGATTTCGAGGGTATGGTCATCTTTCCTGCAAAGTTCTCCGAGTTGACGTAAGCTGGATCCTCGTAAGCGTACTCAACGAGTTCCTCGATCACAAACTCGTCTCCCGGCTCTACCCAAGGCAAGAACACAAGCAAAGGAAACCACAATCAACGACGGTGCAATGCACAAGAAACATGATGCAAAACATGGCATGACATGCAGGATGTGATATGCAATGCATGTGCGTGCACCGGAAGGAAAAGATCACCGGAATCGGATGCACGGTTTGCAAATGCCAAGCAAAACAAGAATGGCACGATTCTGCGATTAACAGCGCGATGCCATCTAAAATGCAACGAGAAACTAAGCTACTGCACTCTAACATAGCAACAAAGCACATGGCAGTGATCTACTCAAGATGCTTGACAAAAGATGAACACTGAGCTATGGCTAAATCATACAATAGTAGGCTCAAACAAGCATGGCAAAAGTGCAAAAGATATCAGGTTCACAAACATGGTGAAAACAACATGATGCCAGGAATAAACATTAGGAAGCAATGTTTAGAGCAAGATAACAACATGCTACAAGATCAGATCATAGAAATTCAAGGCATGGCATGAATCTACTCAAAGCATTTAACAAAAGTCCCTTACTGACCATAAGCCAAAAGGGCACAGAAAATATGATGGCACCTATGTAAACATAGCAAGTTTCGTTAACAGACTCAGACTTAGTAGAAAACTGGACATGGCAAAAACAGAGTTATGAAGGCATGTTTGCGAGCTCGATGCACTCACCACAAGGCATTGCATGACAAACTAAGCATACAAACAGCAAGAAGACATGTTCAAGAAGCTAAACATGGCAAGAACAATCTCACAGCATGCATGGATCAACTACAACAACCTTGGCAAATTTGATTAACACGTAAACAATCTGCCAGGAACATTTTATAGCAAAAGTAGAGCAAGATTGAGTCATGCTAGGGCACTCCATAAATGCAAACAAGGACATGGATGGATATAGCATAATCATATGCCCAAATCATCCTTACTGAACATACTCAAAAGAAGCATGGATCACTCTGTAGCAACATGAATACATGGCATAAAAATAACAATAGGGAAATGACTTGGTGAAATTCTAAGTCCCTGAAATCAGCAACATCACGAGAGCTACTTTGCATGCTTGTGCTAGTCACCACATTGATCACAAAAATACATGGCATACACCTCTATAAAGATGGCATGACATAGCCCAAAACACATGTAGAGCTCCAGTCCATAGGAGGCACACAATAATCATGGCAAAAATGACAAATGCTCAAGATCTGCTAAGAATCAGGAACTAACATTTTATAGCACTCTTGCATCAACTATTTGGGCATCAAGATGGACTCAAACAAGCATGGTGCAATGGAACAAAATGAAGAGCACAACCTGATGAACATTTTGATATAACATATGCATGAAACGGAGCTACGGTCATGGAGATATAAGGCGATGAACAGGGGCACAAAATGTCACAGACTTAGGGACTTGGCAGTTTTCCAGAAAAAAACATGAGCGCTAGATAACTATGCGATGCACGGGCAAGGGATAGCAGGCTTGCTCACCCTGGGCTTGGCCCACGCGAAGAGAGGTAGGTCGGGCCTTGCGCAGGAGCTGGGCCGGCTGCGGGGCCCACCAGGGTGATGGAGGGGAGGCGGTTGTGCACGTGAGCGTCGTCCTCCTCCCGACCGGGGACGAGGCCGGCGGCGCTAGTACCCCGGCGAGAGGGCAGGCACGGAGGGTCGGCATTGGGTGATGCAGAGGTGGCAGATCCGGGTCCACCTCGACCGGATCCGAAAGGAGGCGAGGTCGGCGCGGGAGCTTCAGGTGGTGGCGCTCCATGGGGTTCGAGGGAAGGTGACCAGAGACCGAGGTTTCCGCCCTTGGGCGGCGGAGCACGTCAGCCAGCCTGCGGGCCGGTTGCGGCGGGAGACGGCACCGGAGCCCACGGCGAGGGGCGCCGAGCAGAGCTGCGAGGTGTGGGCGGACGGGGCGCCTGGTCGCCGGAGTTGGCGCCAGCGATGGCGCGAAGGCGGCAGGGTTCGGCCAAGGCGGCGCGGGATCCTGGCGTCTCGGGCCTGCCGCGGCCCAGAGCGGGCCGGAGATGGGCTCCGCGGGCCCGGCGGAGAAGTGGGGCACGGGTGGACACATGGCGGTTCAGGATTGGGCGCGGGGGCGGAGGCGGACATGTCCGGCGATGGAGTGGACATGTCCGGTGCGCGGAGGGGGAAGATCTAGGGTTTAGACCGGAAATTTCGGGGGAAGGTGCAAATATATAGGTAGAGGGAGCTAGGAGAGTCCAAATGGAGTGCGGTTTTCGGCCACGCGATCGTGATCGAACGGCCGACGGTATGGAGGGGGTTTGGATGGGTTTTGGGCCACTTTGAAGGGGTGTTGGGCTGCAACACACACGAGGCCTTTACGGTTCCCCGGTTAACCGTTGGAGTATCAAACGGACTCCAAATGGCACAAAACTTGACAGGCAGTCTACCGGTAGTGTACCAAGGCCGCTTGGCAAGTCTCAGTCCAATCTGAGAACGTTTAACACCCGCACACGAGAAGAGGCAAAAGGGGGCGCCGGAGGACGTAGGAGTGCCGGAATGCAAAACGGACAACGGGGAAAATGCTCGGATGCATGAGACGAACACGTATGCAAATGCGATGCACATGATGACATGATATGAAATGCATGACACGCAAGCAAATGACAAGGCAACAACAGCGAATAACTGGAAGACACCTGGCGCAATGGTCTCGGGGCGTTACAACACTCCACCACTATGAGAGGATCTCGTCCCGAGATCTAGGATGGCACCGGAGGGAAAAGGAAGAGGAAGATAAGAGGTAAAACTAAGTTGCTTCTTCGAGAAACGAGTGAAACCATGAACCTTGAGAGGTTAAACCATTTTGTGAAAAGAATGCAACGGAGATGATCGAAGTTGACAATCTCCGTCGGAAAAGAGGAACAAGGAAGAACCAATTCGGGAAGCACTCCGGTTGAAAAGAGATGCAAGACTTATTAAGGCGATAAGATCTTGCGTAGAGGACACAACACTCCGGTTAAATGGATAAGCATGAAAAGAACACGATCCTCACCATTCTAGATGATGAGAGAAAATAGCAACATCACAATGCCTTTGGAAGAAATGAGAGGATGGAATGGAATGGACGGAGGAGAAAACAAGATCTTGAGAGAGCACGCTTACAACAAATGCTAGAACGGAGTTGTTGGATTAACAACAACGAAAAGGATAAGCTTGATATTGACTTATAGAAGACATCTCAAATTATGAGGTGACAACTTGCCACTCACGGAAAAGATTTGATTGGGAGCTAGAAAAATATAGAAATCTTATTCCACCGAGGAGATAAGGATAAAACTTGGATCATAGATAATCACCACAAAGAGCAACATTCCCAATGGAAGGCTTTAGGTGAAATATGACCCAAGATAACTCCAATGAAGAGATTGATGGATTTAAATACCTCATTATTGTGAATGAAGAATGATATATTACCACCTGAAAAGATAAGGGAGAACAAATGCACTCCGGAATGCAAGAAGAAGAATACTTGAGCTCCTTTGAAAAGAATCTCGATGAACACTTCGAGAAGGAATTAAGTCCTTGCTGAACCAACATGTAGAGTGAGGGAGTCCTGGATTAGGGGGTGTTCGGGTAGCCGGACTCCAGGACTATGAAGATACAAGATTGAAGACTTCGTCTCGTGTCCGGATGGGACTTTCCTTGGCGTGGAAGGAAAGCTTGGCGATGCGGATATTCAAGATCTCCTACCATTGTAACCGACTTTGTGTAACCCTAACCCTCTCCGGTGTCTATATAAACCGGAGGGTTTTAGTCCGTAGGACAACTTCATCATACAACAATCATACCATAGGCTAGCTTCTAGGGTTTAGCCTCCTTGATCTCGTGGTAGATCTACTCTTGTACTACCTATATCATCAATATTAATCAAGCAGGACGTAGGGTTTTACCTCCATCAAGAGGGCCCAAACCTGGGTAAAACATCGTGTTCCTTGCCTCCTGTTACCATCCGGCCTAGACGCACAGTTCGGGACCCCCTACCCGAGATCCGCCGGTTTTGACACCGACATTGGTGCTTTCATTGAGAGTTCCTCTGTGCCATCGCAATCAGGAAGGATGCCTCTTCCCGTCTTTAAAGACGGCGCCGTTACTAAGGGAGCCTTGGCTGTCGGCCAAACTCTCCAGCTAGGCGGTTTTCTCATGACCGCCTGTTCGGCCGTTGCACCGACGGTGACCTCTCGGGTCATCAAAAGCAATCTTCACGTCAGCTCGGAACTCGTCGAGCAGTTAGATCCAATGGAGCTCTCTTCCATAAACGAGCTCTTGGATCGCATCGCCGCCTTGGGGGTCACTATAGATTATGACCAGGTTGGGCTTAAACCCGATCTAAGAGAAATTAATTCTCCCCAAGTCACCCATCACGTTGCATGGTAGAGGCACAGTGCGGCGAACCTTCATCTATCTTAAGGACTAGCTACGTCCAGATTCCCGATCCCTCCAAGCCGGATACCCGCGGAGGGGAGGATGTAACTCAAGACCTGAACTTAGAATCAGGCAACGGGCTAGATTCACTGGACAACATCCAAGAATCCAAACTTCAGAGTTCGGAAACTCCTTGGCCTCTGAGTCTTAGACTGCGTGAAGTTCCGGATTTAATTCCACCCACCCAACCGAACATAAGCGATCTATCCCAAATCAGGCAAAAGCCCGAAGAGACAGTACATCATTACTGGGCAAGGTTCCTCCTGGTTATGAACAGGATAAAGGACTGCCGTGAGGAAGACGCAATCTTAATCTTCTGCAATAATTGCACGGACAAGGGAATCCTCAATGCCACAGGTCGTCGTGATCTTACACGCTTCACTGACTTGGCGACCATAGTACAAAAGTATTGTGCGATGGAAAGCGCCCGGAAAACCGAAACTAAATTTTGGGACAATCCGGCCCTGAATAGAAACCTCGTCCGAAATAAAAGGGTGCATCATCATCAGACACCCGGGTTAAAAACCAAAACCCTCTACAGGGCGTGGAACCATACTGGAGGGATGGCTTAATGGACCCTGTAAAATTCATAGTACAGAGGACGCCACACCAACTCATAGCCTTAGAGCATGTTGGATACTCTGGCAGGTGGCCAAAAGGGGCGAAGATCTCCTAATTCCGGAGGCTGTAGAAAGCCACCTCAGGGACTCCAGTACAGTCTTAACAGTCTTCGAGACTTTCGCATCAAATAATATGCGAAAAAGAACACTCCGCAGCCTCGCCGAAGTCTATCAAGTAGCAACAATAAACCCATGGAGTGACACGGCTATTACTTTTAATGCCAGTGATGAACCTAAATTCCGAACAGCTCGAGCACTAGCCGCATTGGTACTCAGTCCTATAGTGGACGGCTTTCGCCTCACCAAGGTACTCATGGACGGAGGTAGCAGATTGAACCTCATTTATGAGGAAACCCTTCAAAAATGGAAATAGACTGGAACCGCATTGAGCGAAGCAGCACAACCTTTAGAGGAATAATCCCCAGTCGGGAAGCGCGCTGTACAGGAAAATCACACTAGATGTGGTGTTCGGCACGCCGGATAATTATAGGTCCGAAGAGGTCACATTCCAAGTGGCCCCGTTCAGTAGCGGACACCACGCTCTGCTAGGGCGGGAAGCGTTTACAATCATCCAAGCAATACCCCATTACGGGTACATGAAGCTCAAGATGCCCGGGCCGAACGGAATCATCACTCTCGCTAGTGATCCAGACATAGCACTCTGCGCCGAAAACAAGACAGCCGCATTGGCCCTTGAGGCACTGTCCAAAGCCCTAGCGGCTGAGGAACTAACTACGCTGCGCGCCGCGGTAAACAGGGACGATGTGATACTCAACAAAAGATCCAAGTCCACCTCCTTTAAACCAGCAGATGAAATAGTCAAATTCCAGGTCCATCCAACGGACCCCAATAAAACAGCTTCCATCGGGGCACGATTAAACCCCGATGTAGACGCCGCACTGCGAGAATTCCTACGGGAGAACTGGGACATTTTTGCCTGGCACCCTTCAGACATGCCAGGAATCCGACGCAGGCTGGCCGAACACAGCTTAAATATCCTAAAAGGATTCAAACCTGTCAAACAAGCCCTTCAGCGTTTCTCTGAGCCCAAGAGATGGGCAATGGGAGAGGAGCTAGCCAAACTATTGGAGGCCGGATTCATCAGAGATATAAAACATCCGGACTGGCTAGCAAACTTGGTGATGGTACCAAAGAAGGACAAATCCTGGCGCCTGTGCGTTGACTTCAAAGACCTTAACAAGGCTTGCCCAATGGATCCCTTCCCCCTCCCCCGCATCGATCAAATTATCGACGCCACTCCAGGACATGATTCGTTGTGCTTCCTCGACGCATACTCCGGTTACCATCAAATCAAGATGGCCGAGTCAGACCAAGCCGCAACGGCATTCATCACCCCATACGGCCCATTCTGCTTCAACACAATGCCTTTCGGGCTCAAAAACGCCGGCACAATAGATCAGTGCATGATTCATACATGTCTGGCAAACCAGATCGGCAAAACAGTATAGGCATACGTGGATGATGTGGTCGTAAAAACAAGACATGTCGAATCTCTAGTAGACGACTTGAGGCTTACATTTGACAACCTCCGAGCATATGACATCAAGCTAAATCCGGAAAATGCGTTTTCGGCGTTCCAGCCAGAAAGCTCTTGGGCTTCATTGTATCCGGTAGAGGAATCGAAGCAAATCCAGCCAAGATCCGAGCTTTGTCACAATTGGATATCCGAAAGGACCTCAAACAAATACAAAAATTAACCGGATGCGTGGCGGCTCTAAGCCGCTTTATCTCCCGCTTGGGAGAAAAGGCGCTACCCCTCTATCGCCTCCTTCGGCGCACCGAACACTTCGAGTGGACGAATGTCGCCACGGCCGGACTCGAGGAAATAAAAGCCATATTGGCAACAAACCCTGTCCTGGCCATGACAAACATCGGCGAACCAATGCTATTGTACATTGCAGCAACCCATCAAGTTGTCAGCGCAGTACTCGTCGTCGAGCAGGAAATGGACGGACACAAATTCCCCCTTCAAAAGCCGGTTTACTATGTGTCCACTGTCCTCACCCCATGCAAATCACGGTACCCACATTATCAAAATATTGCATATGCGGTATTCATGGCATCCCGGAAGCTACGACACTACTTTCAAGAGTGTTCAATCACAGTAGAATCGGAAGTACCACTCAACGATATTATAAACAACCGTGACGCAACGGGACGGATTGCAAAATGGGCCATCGAGCTCCTCCCGTTCGACATAACTTATAGGCCACGGTGAGCTATCAAGTCGAAAGTTTTGGCCGACTTCGTCGTAGAATGGACGGAGGCCGAACTCCCTAAAGAGTACGGCACATATTCAAACTGGATCATGCACTTCGACGGTTCCAAAATGTTGGCCGGACTAGGGGTCGGCGTCGTTTTGACGTCCCCCATAGGAGACACAGTTCAATACGTACTCCATATTATGTACATGGACTCCAACAATGCAGCCGAATATGAGGCCCTTTTACATGGTCTCCGGATGGCAGTATCCATGGGCATTCAACGCCTAGAGGTGCGCGGGGATTCGAACCTCGCGATATCCCAAATAAATGGAGACTTCGATGCCAAGGATCCAAAAATGGCAGCTTACCGCAACGTCGTCCTCAAAATGTCAGCTCGGTTTGAGGGGCTCGAATTTCACCATATAGCCCGAGAAAACAATCAGGCGGCAGACGTCCTGGCACGCATCGGCGCAAAACGCGATGCGGTCCCCCCCCCCCAACATCTTCCTGGAAAGGCTGTTCAAGCCATCCGTAGTATGGGAAGGGGAACATGGCAATATTAGCCCGGACCCAACCGCACTGTCCGACGCCGAACAATCTGACATAATCGGAGGCTCTGCCAATGAAATCACAACCTCAGCCCACGTACTAATGGTCGTTATTGCCCCATGGACAGAACCATTCCTAGCCTACCTTACTAGGCAGGAACTCCCAGAGGACCAAAACGAGGCACATTGTATAGTGCGGCGATCTAAAGCCTATAAAGTCCATGAGGGAGAACTTTATAAGAAAAGCACTACCGGAGTCCTTCAAAGGTGCATCTCCGAAGAGGAAGGGCGGAACCTGCTGGCTGAAATTCATGCCGGACTCGGTGGCCATCACGCCGCAGCCCGGTCCCTTGTAAGCAAGGCTTTCCGTACAGGCTTTTATTGGCCAACGGCCCGGGCGGACGCTCAGGACTTGGTCCAAAAATGCGTCGGTTACCAGCTTTTTGCAAACCAAAGCCATATGCCACCCACCGCCCTCCAAACTATCCCCATCACTTGGCCTTTCGCGGTTTGGGGGCTTGACATGGTGGGACCCCTTAAAGGCGGAACCCACAAGAAAAAATACTTACTGTTCATGGTCGATAAGTTCACCAAATGGATAGAAGCCAAGCCTGTTAAGACGGCCGAATCCGGACCTGTGATAGACTTTATATCCGGGGTCGTACACCGTTATGGCGTCCCCCACAGCATCATCACCGATAATGGCACGAACTTTACAGCCAATGAGGTAAAACTCTGGTGCAAAAACATGGGCATCAAGCTCGATTATGCTTCCGTCTATCACCCATAAACTAACGGTCAGGTCGAATGTGCAAATGGTCTCATCATGAGCGGCATCAAACCCAGATTAGTGCGGTCCCTCAAGGAATCTAACACGCACTGGGTAGAGGAGCTCGACTACGTACTCTGGGGGCTGCGGACCACGCCGAATCGCACCACCGGATACACACCATTTTTTATGGTGTACGGCGCAGAGGCAGTCTTGCCCTGCGACATAACTCATGACTCACCTCGAGTGCACATGTACGAAGAAAGGGAAGCCGAGCTCGATCGGCAGGACAGTTTGGACGCCTTAGAGGAGGAGCGCGACGTGGCAAAAGCCCGTTCCGCATTCTATCAACAGCAGGCTCGAAGATATCAAAGCAGAGAAGTGCGGGCCAAAAACTACAACGTTAGCGAATTAGTTCTGTGCCTGCCGGACAAGAAAAAGGACAAGCTGAAGCCCAAGTGGGAAGGTCCCTTCATAATCGACCAAGTCCTGACGGGTGGAGCATACCGCCTGCGAGATGCGTCGGATAACCGACTCGAGCCGAACCCATGGAACGCAGCCCGTCTCCGAAGATTCTATGCCTAGCGCCAGACTCTGTGTTTGTCTCCTTCCTCTGTCCACTTTTTACATTTTCTGTCTTACATTTCTCTCCTTCCCCTCTTTTCTTTTATAGCCCTTAAAGGCTCCTCAAGTGACGTGCTACTTGTGCTCATTAAACCTGGGGGCTTCTTTAACAGAAGCTTATTTACTCGGGCTTCACGCCCACCACATGTGTCAAACTTCCGCATGTACCTTTTCTTCACCATTATATGCATCGATATGACTTATGTTTTGGCCAAGCTGGGTTGCCTGGCTCCTGTACTTACCCCTACGTTCCCGATTGTTCGGCTAGGTGGTAAAGGTAGCACCTCTGCGATTGTTACTACCGGATCAGCCGGATCTGTACCTCAGACTAGGTGAAGCCGAAAGCTAGCGTTCTTAAGGGAATATTCGGTCAGTGAACTAAAAGATGACCTTTTTTACTTATTTATATATATGCCCCCAGATGATTTTCCTACGTTTGCAGTCCGGACATGCACTTTAGGGCATGCCTCCCAGAGAAAGGAACCCCTAACGGAACTATTCTCTCTGGAAGATGTTTCTTACTAACCATGTAATATAACATAACTAGTAGGGCACTTGTCTGATAAAGCACTAATGACCCCTACGCCTAGTCTCCATGCATACCCCGGTTCTTACATAACCGGTAGGGTATTCGGACACACTCCGGACCGTCAGGTCCTGAGGTTGAAGCGAAAAGGTCGGCAACGACAAACGATCTACAATCCGGCTAGAAGGCATTACACATGTCAATTAAAAATTACATAGTCACTCTGACTGATTGTATTCCTCTTCAATACCATCTAACAGGCTGTCTAACTTACAGTCCTGCTGGGAATACTTTGCGGCCAATTCTACCTGGCCGTACACTAAGCTTACAGGGATCTCCTTCCCGTCAGGCCCCACAGGTCCGAGCTCGGCCATGTGGTTTGGGTCAGACTTCGTGTACCGTGTCTTCACCATGGCCCAGGCCTCCCTAGCACCTTGTCGGCAGGCTGATATCTTCCACAACCGGAAGCGCCGCCGAGCTCCCTTAAGTTTCTCCGAAAGCTCTCCAAGGCCCTCGGGCATGGAGTGGGAAGGCCATAAGGCTTGGGCAACGCCTCGCATCGCCTGCTGAACTCGCTCGTGCAGTTGCGAGAGCTCGGGAAGAAGGTCACCCGTAGAACCGGGCATCTCCTCTGCAGGATGACCCATTAGCATACCTACAGACATTACTCTGTTAGTCGACTTCCTCGCCGAACTCTTTTCCTTCAAAGATTCTCCTAAGCACTTACTAAATATGCCGCGTCGAAGCCACTGATTCTCCTTAGTGGAGTCCGACAGCTGGCCACGAACATCTTTAAGTTCAACGTCCAGCTTGGTGTTGGCGTCCTGAAGATCATTCTTCTCCCGCCTCACCCTTGTCAGCATACTCTCACCGGCCTTTAGCCGGCGTAAGAGTTGTTTCATCTCCGGATCCAGTCCGGCGCCATCTGCAATATGATTTGTCAGATTTACACCCACGCCGCACTTCGCAAGATACTAATCTTTCGAAGTGTATCTTACCAGAGGGGGTCTCTTTGGGCTCCCCTGCCGCGGCTAGTGCGGCCTCCAGTTGGGCTTTGCACTCTTCCAGCTCCTGGGACAGTATGGTATTCTTCTCTGTAAGAACCCGCATAACAAATGATCCTTAAATCAGTTACTCTAACTGTTTCAAGTCTCGGGGGCTACTGGTATATAAATAATTACCAAAATTTTCTTACCCGTATGTCTTTTACATATTGCTCCGTGGCTCTGGCTAGACCATTTTGAGCGGCACAGAGGTACGCATCTCCTGAATTAAAGGCATCTAATGCCTCTTGGGAGAAACAAGCGTCGCGAAGAATTGTCCGGCAACGCCTGTGGTTCATGGCACTCTCCACCTCAGAGTTGGTGGCAGACAACCTGTCCACATCCTCCATCGGAGGAGCGTCCGATGCGCGCCTGGTGTTCGCCTCCGCCTCTGGACCAGGCTTTGGAGCCTGGCTGGTGGAGCGCGGTTGGCAGCCTCTCCGGGTATAGTCCGGCGAGGTCTCTTTGTCCTGAAGAGAGCACGAGTGTTAATATGCCTCGCAGGTGTAACACCTGGGATAAGGGGGCGCGCCATACCTTTGCGCTGACGCCTTAGTCCGGACTGCACCTCTTTTCTACCCACGGGGCCCTGCGGCCCCTCGTTGGCTTGCCGCCGCAGGTTCGGCCTCCCGTGCAAAGCTCGGTTGTAATCAGAAAACTGCAAACACGAGAGGGCGGACACCTATTCGGGGTACTGGGACTTTGATCTCAGTTACCTGGGAGGCCGGGATTAGCCTTGGGTAATCGGCCGTAATGGACACCAAGGCGTTGTCCTTGCTCAATTGATGGAACACTCCATCAATCAGCTCCACAGATATGTCCGGATCCTCTTGAGAGGTCGGGTAGAGGGACCTTCCTGGGTCCTCGGGTTGTGGAGGAGGGCTGTTTATTTCCTTAACAGCCCGGCGCAGTTCCTGCGTTGAAGTCGTTAGACTAAATATTTAACAATGGGAATACAAAACGGATGGGCAAGTAAATGCGCCCGCTTACCCAGCTTGGTGGATTATGCATAGAGAATCCACCCTGTGGGTTGACACGGAGAAATTCCTCCTCTTCTCCCTTATACAAAGTGGACAAGATCTTTAGTAGAGAGGCAGCCGAATCCGACCCCTTACGGCCGTAGCGGGTGGCGTCGTCCTCCCCGTTGAAGTCCCACATGGGGTGGCTTCTATACTGAAGTGGCTGCACCCCCCGCATAATGCATTCGGCCATAACCCCGATCATGGTCAGTCCGGAATGGGCTAACAATCTTAGTCGGCCCATCAGCTAAATGATGTCCCTGTCGCTTTCCCTCTGAGGGCTCCGTGGACGCCAGCTCAGGCGTTTCTTTAAGGGAGCACTGTTGAACTCAGGGAGGCCGATCCGAACAGGATCCGGCAGCAGGACGTCCTCTATATAAAACCATTCCGAAGGCCAGTCTTCGAACGCCTTCTTTGGGGTTCCGGATAGATATCCGGTCCCAGCGATGTGCCACACTTCGGCTCCGCCCACTTGATACATTGACCCCTCCTTAGAGCGGGGCACCAGGCAGAATAACCTCTTCCACAGCGTGAAATGAGCCTCAACACCCAAGAATAGCTCGCAAAGGGCGACGAAGCCCGCGATATGCAATATAGAGGCGGGCGTGAGATTGTGCAGCTGGAGGCCGTAGAACTCCAGAAGCCCACGGAGAAATGGATGAATTGGAAATCCAAGTCCTCTTATTAGATAAGGGACGAGGCACACCCGCTCTCCTTTGGAAGGATTGGGGGTGCTCTCCGCTTGCTCTCCACCATTATAGGTGGCGAGTCCGGCTCGGACCAGGACCATATAGGCCTGAGGGAGAAATCCCTTGGCCTGAAGCGACACTAGCTCGCTGTGCGGGATGGAGCACCTCTCCCAGTCTCCAGGTTTAGGACTGGAAGGGCGAGAAGAGGAGCTGTGACGGCTGGCCATGTTGGAATGGACCTTTTCTGGAGGCGCTCTGATGATTACTCGCGGGGAGGAGAAGGTGTGGTTTGGATCTGAATCCCCATCCCATTAAATAGGCGGCTCGTTTATGCAGCTAGGGGTGTGAGTGTAAAAATACCACAACTTTTCGCATTCGTTTGATACGTGGAAGATGACCATTATTGGGCGTGGAAGCCAAGGTGCGCTACATTACGAAAATCGGACATTATTCAGCAGGTACACGGAATTTGGAGAAGAACCCGCCTTGCAATGACGAAGACAATTTGCGCGCCGGACTCGTCGTCATTGTAGCCTGGTTCGGGGGCTACTGAGGGAGTCCTGGATTAGGGGGTGTTCGGGTAGCCGGACTATACCTTCAGTCGGACTCCAGGACTATGAAGATACAAGATTGAAGACTTCGTCCCGTGTCCGGATGGGACTTTCCTTGGCGTGGAAGGCAAGCTTGGCGATGCGGATATTCAAGATCTCCTACCATTGTAACCGACTTTGTGTAACCCTAACCCTCTCCGGTGTCTATATAAACCAGAGGGTTTTAGTCCGTAGGACAACTTCATCATACAACAATCATACCATAGGCTAGCTTCTAGGGTTTAGCCTCCTTGATCTCGTGGTAGATCTACTCTTGTACTACCCATATCATCAATATTAATCAAGCAGGACATAGAGTTTTACCTCCATCAAGAGGGCCCGAACCTGGGTAAAACATCGTGTCCTTGCCTCCTGTTACCATCCGGCCTAGACGCACAGTTCGGGACCCCCTACCCGAGATCCGCCGGTTTTGACACCGACATAGAGCCTCCATGAAGAAACTCCGATAATAAAAGGATGATAAGAAGAAAGAGAAGTTGAAAAACACAAGGTGAATCCTTGCAATGATTTAGATGAATCTTCCTGGTGAAAAAATTGAGAGATCTTGGAACTCCGGGAAAGAAAGATGAAACAATTGGGACCTAGAATTTTGATGAACCTCCAGAATAAATAATTAATCACTTGGATGAAACAATAATAAGAATTACGTTATGCTTATCCTTCACCAATTAAATTGATGACAAGCAATGGATTTGACATACTACTTATTCTCGTAGAAAGGATTAAGAAAGATATGGTGCAAACTTGAGAAGGTCTTCAGCGAACCACTGGTAGGATTGGAAAAAACGAATGAATTGATATGATAACCATGGAATAGAATCTTGAGCAAACCACCGTAAGAATTGAAAATGAACAAAGAAAAATATAAAGAAACACCGAGAAGAATTAGCAAATGAATGAAGATGCTTGAGAGAATTTAGATACAAGTGAACGAAGAGAGCCCGAGCTGATTAGGGGATACTTGAACGAAGCACCGGTAAGATTTGGAGAACGAGAGCTGAAAGCTGGAATGAATAAATCTAAGATGATGGGCTCCGAAGAATCAAACTGAAAGGACTCCTGAATTGCTCCAGATGGGTGAAAATAATTCTCACAAACGAAAGCAATTATGAGAGGATGGCATGAAGCTAGAACCACGAGTCTTTGGAAGAACGGGTAAGGATTTAAGAGGAACTCTTCTTCGTTCTTCAAAACCGAGAATGACGACGAGAAACACCACCAAGAATTGTTGAGGCACTCTGGAATGAAAATTTGAAAGGTTGAACCAATGATGAAAAGAATTTGAAAGCTCTTGGAGAAATACATATGACTGATGACAATTCATTCTTACGTCAAACTTTGAAAGAATCTGAGGGTAGCTTCGGGAAAATTAGAAGAGTCAGGTAAGATCCTGGGAAAAAGACATGTGGGTTAGGGCCCACTCAAAAGATACACCGTTGAACGATTTAAAAGATAGATTGTGCCGGTTGAATTAAATGGCTTGAATGAGATAACATCCTCGAAAGAGCTTGAACGAAAGCAGAGTGGAAACACAAATCTTCCGAGATATCTTCCGCACTCCGGAACAATTGAATAGCGAGAAATGGAAGATTAAGAGGTGCACCGACATGGGAAAACATTTGGAACGAGGAAAAGGATATGATCAACAAAGCTTGAATTGAAACCACCAGAGAAGAAAAAGAACGGATAATGATGAACTAGTAGAACATCTTCATGAGAATCATCGGGGAAGAACATTGACGGAAAAGAATGGATAGACTTCTCATCAATAACATGATAGTTTATTAATAAATCCGAATCCTTGAAGGAAAAGGGTGGGAGGGCGGGAAAACAAAGGCAGCTTGGGACGGATGAAATGAGCACCGTTGAGAAGAACTGATGATTGATCTTGCGGATGTCGAAACCACTTCAAGAGAAGCACACCGGTTGGAAAAAAACTGACATGACAAACTTTAAGATCAAGAAGGATTGGTATTCGCATAGAAATGTGAGAACACCACTTAGGGAAGGTATGGAATCAACACTTGACATTGAAGCAACTCGAATACCACAACTCAAAACAAAACAAATATTGGCTTGCATAATAAGCCGGAACAAACGTATGATAGTGATTTCGTCCAAAGTTTTCGTGGTGGGGCCCACACGGGCTCGATCGTACAACACCATCATGTACAAGGTAGTGCACATGACATACAAAGTGTCCCCGAGTCAGCATAGCCAAGGAATCTTTAAGACACAACGAGACCACTGTAAAACCAACCGTGGATGGGCGGACCACTAGACGTCGAACCCCAATCTCGTATCATGCATTTGTCGGAAAGATATCCTAGGAGCTACTTGAATTCCCACTTATAAACTCTCGAAACTTTCTGGTTATGCAATCAGGTGTTGGGGATATAGGGGAAGCATAATATCTCACCCAAAACTAGCAAATCCTACATCCAGCTGTATCCATCCTTCAACACATATCCAGCTACATCATGCATTTGTTGGAAATATGCCCTAGAGGCAATAATAAATTAGTTATTATTATATTTCCTTGTTCATGATAATCGTTTATTATCCATGCTAGAATTGTATTGATAGGAAACTCAGATACATGTGTGGATACATAGACAACACCATGTCCCTAGTAAGCCTCTAGTTGACTAGCTCGTTGATCAATAGATGGTTACGGTTTCCTGACCATGGACATTGGATGTCATTGATAACGGGATCACATCATTAGGAGAATGATGTGATGGACAAAGACCCAATCCTAAGCCTAGCACAAGATCATGTAGTTCGTATGCTAAAGCTTTTCTAATGTCAAGTATCATTTCCTTAGACCATGAGATTGTGCAACTCCCGGATACCGTAGGAGTGCTTTGGGTGTGCCAAACGTCACAACGTAACTGGGTGGCTATAAAGGTACACTACAGGTATCTCCGAAAGTGTCTGTTGGGTTGGCACGAATCGAGACTGGGATTTGTCACTCCGTGTGACGGAGAGGTATCTCTGGGCCCACTCGGTAGGACATCATCATAATGTGCACAATGTGATCAAGGAGTTGATCACGGGATGATGTGTTATGGAACGAGTAAAGAGACTTGCCGATAACGAGATTGAACAAGGTATCGGGATACCGACGATCGAATCTCGGGCAAGTATCGTACCGCTAGACAAAGGGAATTGTATACGGGATTGATTAAGTCCTTGACATCGTGGTTCATCCGATGAGATCATCGTGGAACATGTGGGAGCCAACATGGGTATCCAGATCCCGCTGTTGGTTATTGACCGGAGAGTCATCTCGGTCATGTCTGCATGTCTCCCGAACCCGTAGGGTCTACACACTTAAGGTTCGGTGACGCTAGGGTTATAGAGATATTAGTATGCGGTAACCCGAAAGTTGTTCGGAGTCCCGGATGAGATCCCGGATGTCACGAGGAGTTCCGGAATGGTCTGGAGGTAAAGAATTATATATAGGAAGTGCTATTTCGGCCATCAGGACAAGTTTCGGGGTCACCGGTATTGTACCGGGACCACCGGAAGGGTCCCGGGGGTCCACCGGGTGGGGCCACCTGCCCCGGGGGGGCACATGGGCTGTAGGGGGTGCGCCTTGGCCTATATGGGCCAAGGGCACCAGCCCCAAGAGGCCCATGCGCCAAGAGAAGAGGGAAAGGAAGAGTCCTAAAGGGGGAAGGCACCTCCGAGGTGCCTTGGGGAGGAGGGACTCCTCCCCTGGCCGCACCCTTCCTTGGAGGAAGGGCCAAGGCTGCACCTCCCCCCTCTCCCTTGGCCCTATATATAGTGGGGGAAGGGAGGGGAACCATACCTAAGCCCTGGCGCCTCCCTCTCCCTCCCATGACACATCTCCCTCCTCCCGCAGCGCTCGGCGAAGCCCTGTTGGAATCCCGCTACTTCCACCACCACGCCGTCGTGCTGCTGGATCTCCATCAACCTCTCCTTCCCCCTTGCTGGATCAAGAAGGAGGAGACGTCGCTGCTCCGTACGTGTGTTGAACGCGGAGGTGCCGTCCGTTCGGCGCTAGGATCATCGGTGATTTGGATCACGACGAGTACGACTCCATCAACCCCGTTCTCTTGAACGCTTCCGCGCGCGATCTACAAGGGTATGTAGATCCACTCCTCCCTCGTTGCTAGATGACTCCATAGATAGATCTTGGTGACACGTAGGAAAATTTTGAATTTATGCTACGTTCCCCAACATTGGGGATATAGGGGAAGCATAATATCTCACCCAAAACTAGCAAATCCTACATCCAACTGTATCCATCCTTCAACACATAACCAAGAAACCTTCGGAAATCATTTTCCTCAACCTTCGAAAAGCATCTGTTATACGAGTTATGGCAATACTCCTGAACTCCCGCCCCAGTACTGGGTGGCGTCGAGGTTATCTCACCAACAACTGCATAAAAGAGATTTTCGATGTCGGGGAAACTCAGGTATACCAGAACTGCAACGATAAAATTGTGACGAAAACACCTCGGAGCTCAACTCCCCGGGACACTGCCACAACCCCTAAATGTCAGGAGGCACCAAGAACAATGTTCTCATAACAAAACCATCGGAACGATTCCAAGATACCCGCGTGATCCTAAAAAAATCATGAAATTTGAGGAGAGAAGAGTCAAAACTCTACGTCAGGATGCCTCACCAGAGCGATGAAGGGACTGAGGAGTAAAAAGAATCCTACTCTCCGATATATATAATCCTAAAAGACTCAAAACATTTTTCTAGACTCAACAACGCCAGCGATTCGATCAAGCAGGGGGCTCCTAAGTCGGGGAAGGCTCTGATTCCCAACTTGTAACACCCACGATGTGGCTATATCTCCCACGTGTCGGAGCATGACTTAGAGGCATAACCACATAGTAGGCATGTCGCAAGAGGGGTAATCTTTACACATCCCATGTACTGAATAAGGAAGGGATAAAGAGTTGGCTTACATTCGCCACTTCACACAATACATGAATATAGCATTACATCATCCAGATACAAACATGGTGCGACTACGGAACCAAATAAAGAAAGACAACCCCTAATGCAATAGATCCCCGGTCGCCCCAACTGGGCTCCACTACTGATCGTCTGGAAAGGGAATAATAGTAACGTCCTGAATCCTCGTAGAACTCCCACTTGAGTTCGGTCGCATCCCCTGGAATGGCATCATCCGCACCTGCATCTGGTTTTGGAAGTAATATGTGAGTCACGGGGACTCAGCAATCTCACACCCTCGCGATCAAGACTATTTAAGCTTATGGGTCAGAAAAGGTAGTGAGGTGGAGCTGCAGCAAGCACTAGTATATATGGTGGCTATCTTACGCAAATGAGAGCGAGAAGAGAAGCAAAGCACGATCGAGAAGCTACAAAGATCAAGAAGTGATCCTAGAACTACTTACGTTCAAGCATAACACGAGACCGTGTTCTCTTCCCGGACTCCGCCGAAAAGAGATCATCATGGCTACACACGGGGTTGATTCATTTTAATTAAGTTAAGTGTCAGGTTTTCTACAACCAGATATTAACAAATTCCCATCTGCCGATAACAGCGGGCACGGCTTTCGAAAGTTCAAATCCCTGCAGGGGTGTCCCAACTTAGCCCATCACAAGCTCTCACGGTCAACGAAGGATATTCCTTCTCCCATGACGACCCGATCAGACTCGGAATCCCGGTTACAAGACATCTCGACAATGGTAAAACAAGACCAGCAAAGCTGCCTGAATGTGCCGACAAATCCCGATAGGAGCTGCACATATCTCATTCTCAGGGCACACCGGATGAGCCAGACATCGGGTTGGCATAGACCCTGGTTTCCCAGGGGGCGCCGAACATCGCTCAGGTTGGACCAACACTTAGAGAAGCACTGGCCCGAGGGGGTTAAAATAAAGATGACCCTTGAGTCCGCGAAACCCAAGGGAAAAGGCTAGGTGGCAAATGGTAAAACCAAGGTTGGGCCTTGCTGGAGGAGTTTTATTCAAGGCGAACTGTCAAGGCGTTCCCATTATAACCCAACCGCGTAAGGAACGCAAAATCAAGGAACATAACACCGGTATGACGGAAACTAGGGCGGCAAGAGTGGAACAAAACACCAGGCATAAGGCCGAGCCTTCCACCCTTTACCAAGTATATAGGTGCATTAAAGTAAACAAGATATAATAATGATATCCCAACAATAAACATGTTCCAACAAGGAACAAACTCCAATCTTCACCTGCAACTAGCAATGCTATAAGAGGGGCTGAACAAAGCGGTAACATAGCCAAAGAACGGTTTGCTAGGACAAGGTGGGTTAGAGGCTTGACATGGCAATATGGGAGGCATGATAAAGCAAGTTGTAGGTGTCGCGGCATAGGCATAGCAATAGAGTGAGCAACTAGCAAGCAAAGATAGAAGTGATTTCGAGGGTATGGTCATCTTGCCTGCAAAGTTCTCCGAGTTGACGTAAGATGGATCCTCGTAAGCGTACTCAACGGGTTCCTCGATCACAAACTCGTCTCCCGGCTCTACCCAAGGCAAGAACACAAGCAAAGGAAACCACAATCAACGACGGTGCAATGCGTAAGAAACATGATGCAAAACATGGCATGACATGCGGGATGTGATATGCAATGCATATGCGTGCTCCGGAAGGAAAAGATTGAACCAGGCCTCAACTTGGCAAACCAAGAGTGCCGCTGGAAAGATGAGTTGATTTCGGTCGAAATCGATATAAAGATCACCGGAATCGGATGCACGGTTTGCAAATGCCAAGCAAAACAAGAATGGCATGATTCTGCGATTAACAGCGCGATGCCATCTAAAATGCAACAAGAAACTAAGCTACTGCACTCTAACATAGCAACAAAGCACATGGTAGTGATCTACTCAAGATGCTTGACAAAAGATGAACACTGAGCTATGGCTAAATCATACAATAGTAGGCTCAAACAAGCATGGCAAAAGTGCAAAAGATATCAGGTTCACAGACATGGTGAAAACAACATGATGCCAGGAATAAACATGAGGAAGCAACGTTTAGAGCAAGATAACAACATGCTACAAGATCAGATCATAGAAATTCAAGGCATGGCATGAATCTACTCAAAGCATTTAACAAAAGTCCCTTACTGACCATAAGCCAAAAGGGCACAGAAAATATGATGGCACCTATGTAAACATAGCAAGTTTCGTTAACAGACTCAGACTTAGCAGAAAACTGGACATGGCAAAAACAGAGTTATGAAGGCATGTTTGCGAGCTCGATGCACTCACCACAAGGCATTGCATGACAAACTAAGCGTACAAACAGCAAGAAGACATGTTCAAGAAGCTAAACATGGCAAGAACAATCTCACAGCATGCATGGATCAACTACAACAACCTTGGCAAATTTGATTAACACGTAAACAATCTGCCAGGAACATTTTATAGCAAAAATAGAGCAAGATTGAGTCATGCTAGGGCACTCCATAAATGCAAACAAGGACATGGATGGATATAGCATAATCATATGCCCAAATCATCCTTACTGAACATACTCAAAAGAAGCATGGATCACTCTGTAGCAACATGAATACATGGCATAAAAATAACAACAGGGAAATGACTTGGTGAAATTCTAAGTCCCTGAAATCAGCAACATCACGAGAGCTACTTTGCATGCTTGTGCTAGTCACCACATTGATCACAAAAATACATGGCATACACCTCTATAAAGATGGCATGACATAGCCCAAAACACATGTAGAGCTCCAGTCCATAGGAGGCGCACAATAATCATGGCAAAAATGACAAATGCTCAAGATCTGCTAAGAATCAAGAACTAACATTTTATAGCACTCTTGCATCAACTATTTGGGCATCAAGATGGACTCAAACAAGCATGGTGCAATGGAACAAAATGAAGAGCACAACCTGATGAACATTTTGATATAACATATGCATGAAACGGAGCTACGGTCATGGAGATATGAGGCGATGAACAAGGGCACAAAATGTCACAGACTTAGGGACTTGGCAGTTTTCCAGAAAAAAAAACATGAGTGCTAGATAACTATGCGATGCACGGGCGAGGGATAGCAGGCTTGCTCACCCTGGGCTTGGCCCACGCGAAGAGAGGTAGGTCGGGCCTTGCGCAGGAGCTGGGCCGGCTGCGGGGCCCACCAGGGTGATGGAGGGGAGGCGGTTGTGCGCGCGAGCGTCGTCCTCCTCCCGGCCGGGGACGAGGCCGGCGGCGCTAGTACCCCGGCGAGAGGGCAGGCACGGAGGGTCGGCGTCGGGTGATACAAAGGCGGCAAATCCGGGTCCACCTCGACCGGATCCGAAAGGAGGCGAGGTCAGCGCGGGAGCTTTAGGCGGCAGCGCTCCATGGGGTTCGAGGGAAGGTGACCGGAGACCGAGGGTTCCGGCCCCTGGGCGGCGGAGCACGTCGGCCAGCCTACGGGCCGGTTGCGGCAGGAGACGGCACCGGAGCCCGTAGCGAGGGGCGCCGAGCGGAGCTGCGAGGTGCGGGCGGACGGGGCGGCTGGTCGCCGGAGTTGGCGCCGGCGATGCCGCGAAGGCGGCGCGGGATCCGGGCGGCTCGGTACCGCCGCGGCCCAGGGCGGGCCGGAGATGGGCTCCACGGGCCCGGCGGCAAAGTGGGGCGCGGGTGGACACGTGGCGGCTCAGGATTGGGCGCGGGGGCGGAGGCGGACATGTCCGGCGACGGAGTGGACATATCCGGCGCGTGGATGGGGAAGATCTAGGGTTTAGACCGGAAATTTCGGGGGAAGGTGCAAATATATAGGTAGAGGGAGCTAGGAGAGTCCAACTGGAGTGCGGTTTTCGGCCACGCGATCGTGATCGAACGACCGAGAGGATGGAGGGGATTTGGATGGGTTTTGGGCCACTTTGAAGGGGTGTTGGGCTGCAACACACACGAGGCCTTTACGGTTCCCCGGTTAACCGTTGGAGTATCAAACGGACTCCAAATGGCATGAAACTTGACAGGCGGTCTACCGGTAGTGTACCAAGGCCGCTTGGCAAGTCTCGGTCCAATCCGAGAACGTTTAACACACGCACACACAAAGAGGCAAAAGGGGGCGCTAGAGGACGTAGGAGTGCCGGAATGCAAAACGGACAACGGGGAAAATGCTCGGATGCATGAGACGAACACGTATGCAAATGCGATGCACATGATGACATGATATGAAATGCATGACACACAAGAAAATGACAAGGTAACAACAGCGAATAACTGGAAGACACCTGGCGCAACGGTCTCGGGGCGTTACAGCTGGCATCCATACCAGCTGGATCTGCTGCTGCTGCTCCGGCTCTTGCTCGCTCGCGCTGTTGCTGCTGCTCCAGCTCTCGCTCGCTCGCTCGCACTGCTTTTGCTACTCTCCCCCTCACTCGTGCTACTGCTCTGCTCCGATTTAGCTACACTTCAATCGACTGAATCGACTTTTGGGTCAGTCGATTTTCAGGGGGTGGGGGGCTCGCTCGAGTTAAGGAAGAACCACCTGCAGCGGGGAGGGGGGCTCGCCGGAGAGGTACCCCACTATCTATCTTAGGGTTCATGGTGGGGGCCGTGGGGGCACGGTGGTGGGGCGGTGGCATGGGATTGCCGGAGAAAAAGCTCGGCACGGGAGGGGGGCCTAGAGGGCTGGCCGGGGCGGCGGCTGGTGATGGGGAGTGGTTTCGGGCGGCAAGGCCGCGCGGAAGCGCCGCCGGCCACGGGTGGCGTGGGCCAGTGGTTCGGCCGGTGGTGGCTGGCGGCTCAGGAGGTGCAAGTTGAAGATGAACTGCAGACCCTCCCTAAACTACATGTGAAGTGCCTCTCTACTACCATTGCATTTAGTTTCAACAGTAACATTCAGATTCCATAGTAAATTTCAGTTCCGACAGTTAAGTTCAGAGTCAACGGTTTTTACCTCATCTGTTGTAGTCAGGTTTTTTTTGGTGATGTAAATTTTACGTCTATCACTTTTTAGTACTGTATTTTACATCATCTGTTGGAGATGCTATTAGAATCCCACTTGAGATTAACGATGTCTGTCTTGTATTGCTTCAGCCTCGACGTCTTACGGCTCCCCGGAGCTGCTCCAACGATGGAACCATCCATCACAATAGAGCAGTGCCTCGGACGCCGTCTACAGATTCCTCAGATCTTCCTCCACACCTCCGACAGCCACCTCTGCCTCAACTTCTTCAATGACCAACCCAATGATGTTGAGATCGACATGACTACGACAAAGAGGTTGTACACTTGTCGCATCACTTATTGCTCTACATTCATGTCGATCCATTAGGGATATTCTGGTTCAAAGGAAAAACATAGCAATAGGTAATTTTCCTATGGCACTCTACTATTCAATTATTCATGCATTTTGTTGAAAGGAATGGAGCAAAACATCCACTTGGACCTATGCATGAAAACAAGACCAATTGCATTAGTGGCAGAATAACATTCTAACTATACACACTTTCATATGGTTTCACTTTAATTTGGCCATGTTCTTTTGTATTCCTTTGCTCTTCCAATTCCTATGAACCAAACACCCAAGTTGACAGAAATCCTGTGTTTACAAATGCTCTTTTTCCCATGTGTATTCCTACCCTATTCCGGTGTTTTTCCTATCCCTGCGTTTTTAGAATCACGCAAGCCAAGGGATCCCTTACAGAATTACTTCAGTTACAAGTAGGTGTTGAAGAAACCTTTGTGTGGTTTGTGCTGCTCCTGCCGTGACGTCGTCCAGCTCAGCTGAGCTGCTCCATCGACAGAAGCATCCACCAAACCAGACATCACGACTCCTGGCCGACTTTCGCCGCCTCAGATCTCCTTCCCTGCCGCCGGCACCCACCGCAACGGCATCACCATCATCGACTCAGCAGATGAACCTGAGGAGTTGTGACGCCCTCGATTTAATCGTACACTAATCATACACGCAAATGTGTATGATCAAGATCAAGGACTCACGGGAAGATATCACAACACAACTCTAGACACAAATTAAAATAATACAAGCTTTATATTACAAGCCAGGGGCCTCGAGGGCTCGAATACATAAACTTGAAAACACAAGAGTCAGCGGAAGCAACAAAATCTGAGTACAGACATGAGTTAAACAAGGTTGCCTTAAGAAGACTAGCACAAAAGCAGCAACAATCGAAAAGGCAAGGCCTCCTGCCTGGGAGCCTCCTAACTACTCCTAGTCGTGGGCGGTCTTCACATAGTAGTAAGCATCCTCCGAGTAGTAGTAGTCATCAGTGGCGTCGTCTGACTCCTGGGATCCTTCATCTGGTCACAACAATCGGGTATGGGGAAAAAGGAGTAGCAAAGCAACCGTGAGTACTCATCCAAAGTACTCACAAGACTTACATCAGATCTAAACTAAGTATGCATCTGTATCAAAGGAATGGGTTGTATCTGTGGACTAAACTGCAGAATGCCAAAAGGGAAGGGGAAAGCCTATCCTATCGAAGACTAGCATCTTCTGGAAACCACCATCTTGCAGCAACAGGAGGGAGTAGAGTAGCATAAAGTAAAGTAGCAGTAATGTTATCAACCTCGGCCAGAGATCCTTTCTCGACTCCCTGCGAGAAAGCAATCCCAGAGCCATACGATACAGTTATCATCTCATATCCAAGTCTCATCACAATCCATTTAACCTCACAAGTATCCAGTTCTAGTTGTATCGATCGGGATACAACTCCAAGTGTCCGTTACTGTAGGACAGGCTATCGATAGATTTTTTCTTCCCTGCAGGGGTGCACCAACTTACCCACCACGCTCGATTAACTCCGGCCGGACACACTTTCCTGGGTCATGCCCAGCCTCGGCCAAACAATGTGCCGCAACCCGACCTAGGCTTAATAGTGAGGTCAGCACACCGGACTAAACCTATGCCCCCAGCGGTCATGGGCCATCTCCCTGGGAACTCCTGCATGTTGCGTACGCGGTCGGTGAGCAGACCTAGCTACCTCCTTCAACAAGGTAGGTGCTTTCCAGTCCAACCCGGCGCGCGCCGCTCAGTCGCCGACATCTATTAAGCTTCGGCTGATGTATACGGCGCAGAACGCCCATACTATGCCCACGTGATGGTAAGTGCTATCAGGCCAGAGGCCCCTCGGATCAAATATCCAAATCGTAGTGGATTAGGAACGCACGGTAATGAGCAGAGACTCACGATCGATGTGACCCCGTCGCCCCATCTCGAGTACTTGCGGCAAGGGCTAAGAATGCCCGGCCACGCCTCGTAAGTATCTCGCGGGCACCTTCCAGGTCAACCCGACTCCACATCACTCGCTATTAAGCTCACGCGGGTACCCCTCAGGGTCGACCCGCCTTTAGTAACATGGCTCAGTGTAAAGTCATAGTAACCATAGTAACTGTGTGTCTAACACCAAAGGGAAAACCCAAGGAGTCACCCTCGGTGAATTCCACTCGATGTTATCATCAAGGTGAACGTAAGAGGATCCACCCTCGAGGTTCACATTTGATGAGTTGCATGACAGAGCCGTAACGGAAGTGGTTAAGGAGGAAATCACCCTCGATGACCTTGACCGTATAGCTACACTACAGAGATCTCATCAGGAGTGATGTAAGAGGTTCCACCCTCGACACTCGATAGTAACTCTGCAGAGTCGTACAACTAGGGGGTGATGTGCGGTGTCGGGGCCTGGACGTCGATCACATTGGTCGAGTCATCGAACATAAAGCGAGGCAACTGGGACAAGGTGGGGGTCACTAATGGATCACTAACCAACCTATACTAAGCAGTTTAGGATAAGCAGGTAAGGTATGAAAGCAGGTAACAAAAACAGGCTATGCATCAGAGTAGGATCATACAGAAAGCAGTAGCAGTTCTAATGCAAGCATGAGAGGGAAAGAAATGGGCGATATCGAAATGCTCAAGGGGGGTTTGCTTTCCTGGTTGCTCAGACAAGGAGGGGTCGTCGGTGACGTAATCGATCACGGTGGCATCATCGGTCTCGGAGTCTACCGGAGAGAAGAGGGGGGGAGAAACAGTAAATATAAAGCAAACATAGCACCACAAAGCATAACATGGCAATATGATGTGCCGGGTGTGACCTAACGCAGTAGGAGGTGATACCGGCGAAGGGGGAAAACCTCCGGGAAAGAATCCCCGGTGTTTCGCGTTTTTTGTACAGATGAAACGAGGGAGAAAGTTGTGTGTTCGCTATGCTAGGGATGCGTGCGGACAAACGGGTTGCGTATCCGGATTCGTCTCGTCGTTCTGAGCAACTTTCATGTATAAAACTTTTTCATCCGAGATACAGATTAATTTCTATGATTTTTTAAAGATTTAAAAAATTTACTAAAATTATTATTAATTCAAAAATAAATGCTAAAATGCTAGATGCACCCATCTCTGCGTACATAGAAGTATACCAGAGGCTGACACATGGGCTAGGGGTCCCAGTTGAACAGTCAACGTTTGACTTGTCAACAAGGGTGGGGCCCGCTGTCATTGACTGTTTGAACTAAATGCATATTTAATTAACTAACTAGGTAATTAGGTTAATTAAGCAGGATAATTAGATTAATTTAATTAATTCTGATTAACTTAATTAAACCAATTTAATTAAGTTAATTAATTAATTATATATTTTTAATCATTTTTTTTGGCGTGTGGCACATATGCCAGTGGGCCACTGGGGCCAAGGGGTCGAGCTAACGGGTGCATCGGCGCCCGATGGGCGCGTGCAAGGCGAAACACGCCCGGGCGCATGGCGAGGCCGCTGTGGCGCGGCGGGGCGCCAGAGGCCGGCGAGGTAGGGGGAGGACCGGCCAGCGCCGGCGAGCGGCGGCGAGCGGCCGACCATGCGGCAGGGGAAGAGGCCCCGGGCGCGGCCATGGCCAGCCAGGCACGAGGGGGGCAAGCAGGCGCGGCTTGGGCGTCGCGAGGAGGCCGGAGAGCTGCAGCAGGGGGGAGCAGCGAGCGCTGTGGAGCAGAGCGGCGGGCGGGCACGGGCGGCGGGCGACGGCGCTAGGCAAGCGAGCGGCGCAAGCGGGGTACGGCAGCAGCTGCAGCAGCAGCCAATGGGCGGAGTCGGCGCGGGGTAGGGGCGGCGGTCAGCGGACGAGCGCGGCCAGGCGAGCGGCAGGGCGCGGGCGGCGAGGCCGGCTGGAGGCGGGGCAAAAGGCAGTGGCAGGCATAGGCGCTGCGGGACATCGGCTGAGGCGGACCGGGGCAGGAAGCACGGCAGGGGGAGGCGAGCAGCACGGGCGGGGCAAGTGCACGGCGCGGCAGACAATGTGAGGAGAGAGACAGAGGGAGGTGTTGCTCACCCCCGATGCAGGGGTTCGTCGGCGAGGCTTGGGGAGGTCCGGCGAGAGAGAGTGTGAGGAGGTCCGGCGACGGGGACCGGCGCGTCGAGGCGGCGGGGGCGTCCAGCGAGGTCCGGCGAGGGAGAAAGGTCTCCAGGCGGCGGCGGCGATGTCTTCAAGCGGAGACGGGGGACGGCACGGCGCCCAGGTCGGGTCGGCGCGAGGAGAGGGAAGGAGGGGATCGACCGGGTTGCTCCCGCCAACCACCGATCCAGATCGGGTGGGGAAGGGGAAGACGTGGGAGAGAGAGAGAGGATCGTGGGGGAGTGGGTGCGGCAGGGGCAGTGGGCTAGGGTTCCTGGTGAGAGGGGTAAGTAGGTGGAGGGGTGCGCCGACCTGTGGGGAGGCCGACTGGGCCGGTTGGCCCAGTTGACCGGGAGGGTTGTTTCTCTTATTTTTATTTTCTGTTTTATTCTTTTTTTATTAAAAGGATAGCCTACTATTTTGCAATTATTCCGAGCACCATATGACTCTTGAAAAATGTGCCACATGCCAATAAATACTTCGCAATATTGTGAAGTTGCACAAAAATTGTTTTGAGCATTTGGAAATGTTTAAGAACTTTTAGAAATTGAAAAGGCCAATTTGATTGTTGTTGGACCACTCAAATAATTTCCAGGAGCATTTTTGGAATCCAACAGAGGTAGGTTTCATCATGACAAATACTTAGAGAATATTTAGCATAGTGTGAACTATTTTATTTGCATGAAAGAAGAAGCAAATATTTGACATGCAATTAGAATTTAAATTTGAAGCAGATTTTGGACAAGTGGCATTTTGGCATGATGATCATGATGACATGACCTTCATTAAGGGGAGATTACTGTAGTGTGATGCTGGAGATGTTACAAATCTCCTCCACTACAAGAAATCTCATCCCGAGATTTAAGTGGGGAAGTAAAGAGTAACTTCGGGAGAACTGACCCTTATAGGGTTAATTATCTGATGAACAATGGGAATGTGGCAGAAGTATCTCTCGAGTTGAAACTTAAGAAAACATCGAGAGTAAAATATGAAGGTACAATAGGCAGTTTCAAGCGAATGGACAAACGATCGATACCTGAACAGAGTGTGAGAAGGGGGTTCAGAGCATCGGGAATAGATCATCTCTCGAACGGTGGCTCGTGACAACACACAAAGCCAAGAGCAATTGATACTTCAGAATATAGGATATACAGGAGAGTCAGGTTCTGATCGTGTGGAACTGTGGGTTATGGGCCCACCATGTGGGTTAAAATAGAAGGAGTGATGACATCTTGCACGGTCATGATAGCAAGGCATGTCAGAGGGCAGCCTGTCAGCTATGTCGGCAACAACGTCGGTACCAAGGGCGAGGGACGAAGAGAACCTTTATCCTGCTCGTTGAACGAGACGGGCAATTAGGCAAAGTTCTCGTCCATCGGTGGTTACCGGAATGTCAACAGCAATAGTAACAGGGTCTTTACTGACAGAGTTGTACATTGAGGTGCTTACCTAAGCAAGAAATTATCTCTACTGAGATAAGTTAGTTTACCGGAAAGGTTAAACAAAAGAATGGAAAGGAAAATATGATTAGTATATTAATCGGAACAATGGAGAGGAAAATGTGTTTAAACACAATTATCAGGAGTATATCCTTCCGAATGAGAAGCAGAGGATGATATCCATGACAGGATAGTAAGTAGATAACCAATTAGGTAAAGGGAAAGAATTTTCATGGCATAACCCATACAAGGTGTTTGGATAATTGATAAAGAAAATTTAGTATCGTGCTTCAAATGTTCTCATTGGAGATCGGATTACCACAGACATGCTTCAAGATAGCATTGACATGGCTTCAAGCAAAGGTCAGACTTTGGATACACCAAGAATCCATCGGAAACAACTTAGAAAATAAGTCATACAATTTTAGCTGTGAAAATATGAGGGTGTGGCCGACGGGCTCAGCCATAATCCATCAACATGCGAAAAATGATGTATTTCCAAAATTATATGAACAAGTTTGTGTCGGGGAAGGCAAGAATGTTGTCGATGATGATAAAAATCATCGAGGGGAAGGATTGTATTTCTCACCATGAATTTGATTGATATCCTGGTAAAACTCAGAATGTTGATGATGATCATGACACATTTGTCGAGAGATTTCATGAAGATGTCACCGAGCAGAAAAGGAAGGATGAAGTGAAAGGCTATGAGAACCACGGATTCGACACAAGCTCAAAGTCAAGCTTGTTGTTCGAGGTGAAATCATAAGATGAGGAAAATCGACATAAGCTTAGCTCATCGTTGGAAGTTGCTCCGGGCATAAGGACCAGGTAGCACAGTTAGAAAGTTGACATGATAAAAATATAGCCGATCAGGCTAGGAATGATGTGATGGGGTATAAAGCTTCCCAGTATCCAGTACTAGGTGTAATGCCAGAAGGTAAATCGGAGTGGAGGTTGGACGGGGGTATGATTTACAGAGGATAAGTAATTGTAACTTACCTAGTAAATGGGATCAAGGAGGAAATATGGTCGGGACCATAACTGCAAGGGATCCAATTTACGATACCGGAAGAATTATTCAAATAATTAAATATCCTTGCAAGAAGCTTTCATGATAAGTCCCACACCGTGTCCGTGGGCATGAACACAAGGTTCAGGGTCGACTCCCACTTCTACAATGCATAACTTTTCATTTTACTTCTCGCTCTTGATGAAACTGTAGTATTGAAATTTTATCTGACGAAAAGCCAGTAGAGTATAATCCGCATAACTTTTGAGTTCACACAGATTAGGGAAGGCATAGGTTCAACCCATCGGGGCATCTTAGGAACATATATCATAAATTTCGAGAATAAATAACACAAGCTCGGTAGTAGAGCATGCTTGAGAAAGCGGAGGATACTATTTACCAAAAGCATTATGTAACTGAGGGAAGGCTCACAAGCTTATTGAATATGAAGGACGTTGTCGGATAAAATCCGAAAAAGGGGTCTGGTGGTCCACAAGGGATCTAATGTGAGCATCAATATTCAACCAGAGGAAGAAAGAATGCAAGAATATCAGATTATAGAAACAACTGACTAACTCAAGGCTCAATTGCAAAAGAATTATGAATTCCAAGACAAGGGATCAGAATCGATGCTCTGATTAGGGATGGATAGGTACAATAGCCTTAGGGGTACAATCGATGGCGATTTGATTGATCGAGATTCAGCTCATGTTAAAATGACGTCTAAGCCGGAAGGATGAATTCTAGGATCTGATAGAGGATTGCGAGCCTTCGCAACATATTGTATCAGCGGACTCAAAATGATAATGACAAAGGCTGACAATAAGATTACTAGACTTATGGTATTAACCATAATGCAAGGAAGCAAGAAATTCAAGAACAAAAGTTGTTGAGGATTTTTCACAAGAACGAATGGTATTACGAAGACTTTTGTGAAGTACATGAATCAACTGAGGATGAGCAGATACTCGATAGGTACACAAAGTTATCCGTAAGGGTATTCAGATGACAAGGAACTGCAAGGAAGTAAGCTCAAAGGATTCTCGAAAAAAAGGAGAGCAGTTCAGGGCATCTTGTAATAACAAGAACAATGGGATAGAATGTAAGATTGGCAAGTGTGTGTAGTTATCCATAAGGATATTTCAGTGGTAAGGAATTGCAAAGGCAACAAGCACAAAGTCTCGAGAGAATATCTTAGAGTATCTTCGGAATCTTCTGATGCAGCAGGCGATCATCTGGAATAAGGGGCTCTCCGAGCGGATGTGATTACGAGATCCTAATGTTCGAGTTAGTAAATCCATTTAACCTGAATAGGAGAGAGATTAGAGTCCCAGAGTATAGACGAGGAGTAAAAGATCCTAATACCACCCAATGGCGACGTGGGCCTGTAAGCCACATAGCCATGTTAGTAAAACAGTTTTTGGAAGACTAGACTCAACTTCGGCCAAGGAGTTGGAAAGGGGGCTACCTACAGGCAGTCGGCTCTGATATCAACTAGTTCTAGTTGTATCGATCGGGATACAACTCCAAGTGTCCGTTACCGTAGGACAGGCTATCGATAGATGTTTTCTTCCCTGTAGGGGTGCACCAACTTACCCACCACGCTCGATTAACTCCGGCCGGACACACTTTCCTGGGTCATGCCCGGCCTCGGCCAAACAATACGCCGCAACCCGACCTAGGCTTAATAGAGAGGTCAGCACGCCGAACTAAACCTATGCCCCCAGGGGTCATGGGCCATCTCCCCGGGAACTCCTGCACGTTGCGTACGCGGCCAGTGAGCAGACCTAGCTACCTCCTTCAACAAGGTAGGTGCTTTCCAGTCCAACCCGACGCGCGCCTCAGTCAATGACATCTATTAAGCTTCGACTGATGTATACGACGCAGAACGCCCATACTATGTGAAGGAAATATGCCCTAGAGGCAATAATAAAGTTATTATTTATTTCCTTATAATCATGATAAATGTTTATTATTCATGCTAGAATTGTATTAACCGGAAACATAATACATGTGTGAATACATAGACAAACAAAAGTGTCACTAGTATGCCTCTACTAGACTAGCTCGTTAATCAAAGATGGTTATGTTTCCTAACCATGAACAATGAGTTGTTATTTGATTAACGAGGTCACATCATTAGTTGAATGATCTGATTGACATGACCCATTCCATTAGCTTAGCACACGATCGTTTAGTATGTTGCTATTGCTTTCTTCATGACTTATACATGTTCCTATGACTATGAGATTATGCAACTCCCGTTTGCCGGAGGAACACTTTGGGTGCTACCAAACGTCACAACGTAACTGGGTGATTATAAAGGAGCATTACAGGTGTCTCCGAAGGTAGATGTTGGGTTGGCGTATATCAAGAATAGGATTTGTCACTTCGATTGTCGGAGAGGTATCTCTGGGCCCTCTCGGTAATACACATCACATAAGCCTTGCAAGCATTACAACTAATATGTTAGTTGTGAGATGATGTATTACGGAACGAGTAAAGAGACTTGCCGATAACGAGATTGAACTAGGTATTGGATACCGACGATCGAATCTCGGGCAAGTAACATACCGATGACAAAGGGAACAACGTATGTTGTTATGCGGTCTGACCGATAAAGATCTTCGTAGAATATGTAGGAGCCAATATGGGCATCCAGGTCCCGCTATTGGTTATTGACCGGAGACGTGTCTCGGTCATGTCTACATTGTTCTCGAACCCGTAGGGTCCGCACGCTTAAGGTTACGATGACAGTTATATTATGAGTTTATGCATTTTGATGTACCGAAGGTTGTTCGGAGTCCCGGATGTGATCCTGGACATGACGAGGAGTCTCGAAATGGTCGAGACGTAAAGATTGATATATTGGAAGCCTATGTTTGGATATCGGATGTGTTCCGGGTGAAATCGGGATTTTACCGGAATACCGGGAGGGTTACCGGAACCCCCCGGGAGCTATATGGGCCATAGTGGGCCTTGGTGGAAAAGAGAAGAGGCTGCCCTAGATGGGCTGTGCGCCTCCCCCTTCCCCTAGTCCTATTAGGACTAGGAGAGGTGGCCGGCCCCCTCCTCCTCTTTTCCCCCTCCGCGAATCCTATTCCGACTAGGATTGGGGGGGGGGGGAATCCTACTCCTAGAGGGAGTAGGACTCTCCTGCGCCCTCCTCCTTGGCCGGCCAGCCTCCCCCCCTCTACTCCTTTATATACGGAGGCAGGGGGCACCTCTAGACACACAAGTTGATCCACGTGATCTATTCCTTAGCCGTGTGCGGTGCCCCCTGCCACCATATACCTCGATAATACTGTAGCGGAGTTTAGGCGAAGCCCTGCTGCTGTAGTACATCAAGATCGTCACCACGCCGTCGTGCTGACGGAACTCTTCCCCTACACTTTGCTGGATCGGAGTCCGGGGATCGTCATCGAGCTGAACGTGTGCTCGAACTCGGAGGTGCCGTAGTTTCGGTGCTTGATCGGTTGGATCGTGAAGACGTACGACTACTTCCTCTACGTCGTGTCATCGCTTCCGCAGTCGGTCTGCGTTGGGTACGTAGACAACACTCTCCCCCTCATTGCTATGCATCACATGATCTTGCGTGTGCGTAGGAAATTTTTTGAAATTACTACGAAACCCAACAGTGGCATCCGAGCCTAGGTTATTTATGTTGATGTTATATGCACGAGTAGAACACAAGTGAGTTGTGGACGATACAAGTCATACTGCCTACCAGCATGTCATACTTTGGTTCGGCGGTATTGTTGGACGAGACGACCCAGACCAACCTTACGCGTACGCTTACGCGAGACCGGTTCCCTCGACGTGCTTTGCACATAGATGGCTTGCGGGCGACTGTCTCTCCAACTTTAGTTGAACCGAGTATGGCTACGCCCGGTCCTTGCGAAGGTTAAAACGGAGTCTATTTGACAAACTATCGTTGTGGTTTTGATGCGTAGGTGAGATTGGTTCTTACTTAAGCCCGTAGCAGCCACGTAAAACATGCAACAACAAAGTAGAGGACGTCTAACTTGTTTTTGCAGGGCATGTTGTGATGTGATATGGTCAAGGCATGATGCTGAATTTTATTGTATGAGATGATCATGTTTTGTAACCGAGTTATCGGCAACTGGTAGGAGCCATATGGTTGTCGCTTTATTGTATGCAATGCAATCGCGATGTAATGCTTTAATTTATTACTAAACGGTAGTGATAGTCGTGGAAGCATAAGATTGGCGAGACGACAACGATGCTACGATGGAGATCAAGGTGTCGCGCCGGTGACGATGGTGATCATGATGGTGCTTCGGAGATGGAGATCACAGGCACAAGATGATGATGGCCATATCATATCACTTATATTGATTTCATGTGATGTTTATCTTTTATGCATCTTATCTTGCTTTGATTGACGGTAGCATTATAAGATGATCTCTCACTAAATTATCAAGAAGTGTTCTCCCTGAGTATGCACCGTTGCGAAAGTTCTTCGTGCTGAGACACCACGTGATGATCGGGTGTGATAGGCTCTACGTTCAAATACAACGGGTGCAAAACAGTTGCGCACACAGAATACTCAGGTTATACTTGACGAGCCAAGCATATACAGATATGGCCTCGGAACACGGAGACCGAAAGGTCGAGCGTGAATCATATAGTAGATATGATCAACATAAAGATGTTCACCGATGAAACTACTCCATCTCACGTGATGATCGGTCATGGTTTAGTTGATTTGGATCACGTAATCACTTAGAAGATTAGAGGGATGTCTATCTAAGTGGGACTTCTTAAGTAATATGATTAATTGAACTTAAATTTATCATGAACTTAGTACCTGATAGTATCTTGCTTGTTTATGTTGATTGTAGATAGATGGCTCGTGCTGTTGTTCCGTTGAATTTTAATGCGTTCCTTGAGAAAGCAAAGTTGAAAGATGATGGTAGCAATTACACGGACTGGGTCCGTAACTTGAGGATTATCCTCATTGCTGCACAGAAGAATTACGTCCTGGAAGCACCGCTGGGTGCCAGGCCTGCTGCTGGAGCAATGCCAGATGTTATGAACGTCTGGTAGAGCAAAGCTGATGACTACTCGATAGTTCAGTGTGCCATGCTTTACGGCTTAGAATCGGGACTTCAACGACGTTTTAAACGTCATGGAGCATATGAGATGTTCCAGGAGTTGAAGTTAATATTTCAAGCAAATGCCCGGGTTGAGAGATATGAAGTCTCCAATAAATTCTATAGCTGCAAGATGGAGGAGAACAGTTCTGTCAGTGAGCATATACTCAAAATGTCTGGGTATAATAATCACTTGATTCAATTGGGAGTTAATCTTCCAGATGATTGCGTCATTGACAGAATTCTCCAATCACTGCCACCAAGCTACAAGAGCTTCGTGATGAACTATAATATGCAAGGGATGAACAAGACTATTCCCGAGCTCTTCGCGATGCTGAAAGCTGCGGAGGTAGAAATCAAGTAAGAGCATCAAGTGTTGATGGTCAACGAGACCACTAGTTTCAAGAAAAAGGGCAAAGGAAAGAAGAAAGGGAACTTCAAGAAGAACAGCAAGCCAGTTGCTGCTCAAGAGAAGAAACCCAAGTCTGGACCTAAGCCTAAAACTGAGTGCTTCTACTGCAAGCAGACTGGTCACTGGAAGCGGAACTGCCCCAAGTATTTGGCGGATAAGAAGGATGGCAAAGTGAACAAAGGTATATGTGATATACATGTTATTGATGTGTACCTTACTAATGCTCGCAGTAGCACCTGGGTATTTGATACTGGTTCTGTTGCTAATATTTGCAACTCGAAACAGGGGCTACGGATTAAGCGAAGATTGGCTAAGGACGAGGTGACGATGCGCGTGGGAAACGGTTCCAAAGTCGATGTGATCGCGGTCGGCACGCTACCTCTACATCTACCTTCGGGATTAATATTAGACCTAAATAATTGTTATTTGGTGCCAGCGTTGAGCATGAACATTATATCTGGATCTTGTTTAATGCGAGACGGTTATTCATTTAAATCAGAGAATAATGGTTGTTCTATTTATATGAGTAATATCTTTTATGGTCATGCACCCTTGAAGAGTGGTCTATTCTTATTGAATCTCGATAGTAGTAATACACATATTCATAATGTTGAAACCAAAAGATGCAGAGTTGATAATGAAAGTGCAACTTATTTGTGGCACTGTCGTTTAGGTCATATCGGTATAAAGCGCATGAAGAAACTCCATACTGATGGACTTTTGGAACCACTTGATTATGAATCACTTGGTACTTGCGAACCGTGCCTCATGGGCAAGATGACTAAAACACCGTTCTCCGGTACTATGGAGAGAGCAACAGATTTGTTGGAAATCATACATACCGATGTATGTGGTCCGATGAATATTGAGGCTCGTGGCGGATATCGTTATTTTCTCACCTTCACAGATGATTTAAGCAGATATGGGTATATTTACTTAATGAAACATAAACCTGAAACATTTGAAAGGTTCAAAGAATTTCAGAGTGAAGTTGAAAATCATCATAACAAGAAAATAAAGTTTCTACGATCTGATCGTGGAGGAGAATATTTGAGTTACGAGTTTGGTGTACATTTGAAAAACTGTGGAATAGTTTCGCAACTCACGCCACCCGGAACACCACAACGTAATGGTGTGTCCGAACGTCATAATCGTACTTTACTAGATATGGTGCGATCTATGATGTCTCTTACTGATTTACCGCTATCATTTTGGGGTTATGCTCTAGAGACGGCCGCATTCACGTTAAATAGGGCACCATCAAAATCCGTTGAGACGACGCCTTATGAACTGTGGTTTGGCAAGAAACCAAAGTTGTCATTTCTTAAAGTTTGGGGCTGCGATGCTTATGTGAAAAAGCTTCAACCTGATAAGCTCGAACCCAAATCGGAGAAATGTGTCTTCATAGGATATCCAAAGGAAACTATTGGATACACCTTCTATCACAGATCCGAAGGCAAGACTTTTGTTCCTAAATTCGGAAACTTTCTTGAGAAGGAGTTTCTATCGAAAGAAGTGAGTGGGAGGAAAGTAGAACTTGACGAGGTAACTGTACCTACTCCCTTGTTGGAAAGTAGTACATCACAGAAAATTGTTTCTGCGACACCTACACCAATAAGTGAGGAAGTTAATGATAATGATCATGAAACTTCAGAACAAGATACTACTGAACCTCGTAGATCAACCAGAGTAAGATCCGCACCAGAGTGGTACGGTAATCCAGTTCTGGAAGTCATGCTACTAGATCATGATGAACCTACGAACTATGAAGAAGCGATGGTGAGCCCAGATTCCGCAAAGTGGCTTGAAGCCATGAAATCTGAGATGGGATCCATGTATGAGAACAAAGTATGGACTTTGGTTGACTTGCCCGATGATCGGCAAGCAATTGAGAATAAATGGATCTTCAAGAAGAAGACTGACGCTGATGGTAATGTTACTGTCTACAAAGCTCGACTTGTCGCGAAAGGTTTTCGACAAGTTCAAGGGATTGACTACGATGAGACCTTCTCACCCGTAGCGATGCTTAAGTCCGTCCAAATCATGTTAGCGATTGCCGCGTTTTATGATTATGAAATATTGGCAGATGGATGTCAAAACTGCATTCCTGAATGGATTTCTGGAAGAAGAGTTGTATATGATGCAACCGGAAGGTTTTGTCGATCCAAAGGGAGCTAACAAAGTGTGCAAGCTCCAGCGATCCATTTATGGACTGGTGCAAGCCTCTCGGAGTTGGAATAAACGTTTTGATAGTGTGATCAAAGCATTTGGTTTTATACAGACTTTCGGAGAAGCCTGTATTTACAAGAAAGTGAGTGGGAGCTCTGTAGCATTTCTGATATTATATGTGGATGACATATTGCTTATTGGAAATGATATAGAATTTCTGGATAGCATAAAGGGATACTTGAATAAAAGTTTTTCGATGAAAGATCTCGGTGAAGCTGCTTACATATTAGGCATTAAGATCTATAGAGATAGATCAAGACGCTTAATTGGACTTTCACAAAGCACATACCTTGACAAAATTTTGAAGAAGTTCAAAATGGATCAAGCAAAGAAAGGGTTCTTGCCTGTGTTACAAGGTGTGAAATTGAGTAAGACTCAATGCCCGACTACTGCAGAAGGTAGAGAGAATATGAAAGATGTTCCCTATGCATCAGCCATAGGATCTATCATGTATGCAATGCTGTGTACCAGACCTGATGTGTGCCTTGCTATAAGTTTAGCAGGGAGGTACCAAAGTAATCCAGGAATAGATCACTGGACAGCGGTCAAGAACATCCTGAAATACCTGAAAAGGACTAAGGATATGTTTCTCGTATATGGAGGTGACAAAGAGCTCACCGTAAAAGGTTACGTTGATGCAAGCTTTGACACTGATCCGGACGATTCTAAATCGCAAACCGGATACGTGTTTACATTAAACGGTGGAGCTGTCAGTTGGTGCAGTTCTAAACAAAGCGTCGTAGCGGGATCTACATGTGAAGCGGAGTACATAGCTGCTTCGGAAGCAGTGAACGAAGGAGTCTGGATGAAGGAGTTCATATCCGATCTAGGTGTCATACCTAATGCATCGGGTCCAATGAAAATCTTTTGTGACAATACTGGTGCAATTGCCTTGGCAAAGGAATCCAGATTTCACAAAAGGACCAAACACATCAAGAGACGCTTCAACTCCATCCGGGATCTAGTCCAGGTGGGAGACATAGAGATTTGCAAGATACATACGAATCTGAATGTTGCAGACCCGTTGACTAAGCCTCTTCCACGAGCAAAACATGATCAGCACCAAAGCTCCATGGGTGTTAGAATCATTACAGTGTAATCTAGATTATTGACTCTAGTGCAAGTGGGAGACTGAAGGAAATATGCCCTAGAGGCAATAATAAAGTTATTATTTATTTCCTTATAATCATGATAAATGTTTATTATTCATGCTAGAATTGTATTAACCGGAAACATAATACATGTGTGAATACATAGACAAACAAAAGTGTCACTAGTATGCCTCTACTAGACTAGCTCGTTAATCAAAGATGGTTATGTTTCCTAACCATGAACAATGAGTTGTTATTTGATTAACAAGGTCACATCATTAGTTGAATGATCTGATTGACATGACCCATTCCATTAGCTTAGCACACGATCGTTTAGTATGTTGCTATTGCTTTCTTCATGACTTATACATGTTCCTATGACTATGAGATTATGCAACTCCCGTTTGCCGGAGGAACACTTTGGGTGCTACCAAACGTCACAACGTAACTGGGTGATTATAAAGGAGCATTACAGGTGTCTCCGAAGTTAGATGTTGGGTTGGCGTATATCAAGAATAGGATTTGTCACTCCGATTGTCGGAGAGGTATCTCTGGGCCCTCTCGGTAATACACATCACATAAGCCTTGCAAGCATTACAACTAATATGTTAGTTGTGAGATGATGTATTACGGAACGAGTAAAGAGACTTGCCGATAACGAGATTGAACTAGGTATTGGATACCGACGATCGAATCTCGGGCAAGTAACATACCGATGACAAAGGGAACAACGTATGTTGTTATGCGGTCTGACCGATAAAGATCTTCGTAGAATATGTAGGAGCCAATATGGGCATCCAGGTCCCGCTATTGTTTATTGACCGGAGACGTGTCTCGGTCATGTCTACATTGTTCTCGAACCCGTAGGGTCCGCACGCTTAAGGTTACGATGATAGTTATATTATGAGTTTATGCATTTTGATGTACCGAAGGTTGTTCGGAGTCCCGGATGTGATCCTGGACATGACGAGGAGTCTCGAAATGGTCGAGACGTAAATATTGATATATTGGAAGCCTATGTTTGGATATCGGATGTGTTCCGGGTGAAGTCGGGATTTTACCGGAATACCGGGAGGGTTACCGGAACCCCCCGGGAGCTATATGGGCCATAGTGGGCCTTGGTGGAAAAGAGAAGAGGCTGCCCTAGATGGGCTGTGCGCCTCCCCCTTCCCCTAGTCCTATTAGGACTAGGAGAGGTGGCCGGCCCCTCCTCCTCTTTTCCCCCTCCGCGAATCCTATTCCGACTAGGATTGGGGGGGGGGAATCCTACTCCTAGAGGGAGTAGGACTCTCCTGCGCCCTCCTCCTTGGCCGGCCAGCCTCCCCCCTCTACTCCTTTATATACGGAGGCAGGGGGCACCTCTAGACACACAATTTGATCCACGTGATCTATTCCTTAGCCGTGTGCGATGCCCCCTGCCACCATATACCTCGATAATACTGTAGCGGAGTTTAGGCGAAGCCCTGCTGCTGTAGTACATCAAGATCGTCACCACGCCGTCGTGCTGACGGAACTCTTCCCCTACACTTTGCTGGATCGGAGTCCGGGGATCGTCATCGAGCTGAACGTGTGCTCGAACTCGGAGGTGCCGTAGTTTCGGTGCTTGATCGGTTGGATCGTGAAGACGTACGACTACTTCCTCTACGTCGTGTCATCGCTTCCGCAGTCGGTCTGCGTTGGGTACGTAGACAACACTCTCCCCCTCGTTGCTATGCATCACATGATCTTGCGTGTGCGTAGGAAATTTTTTGAAATTACTACGAAACCCAACACTATGCCCACGTGATGGTTAGTGCTATCAGGCCAGAGGCCCCTCAGATCAAATATCCAAATCATAGTGGATTAGGAACGCGCGGTAACGAGCAGAGACTCACGATCGATGTGACCCCATCGCCCCGTCTCGAGTACTTGCGGCAAGGGATAAGAATGCCCGGCCACGCCTCGTAAGTATCTTGCAGGCACCTTCCAGGTCAACCCGACTCCACATCACTCGCTATTAAGCTCGCGCGGGTACCCCTTAGGGTCGACCCGTCTTTAGTAACATGGCTCAGTGTAAAGTCATAGTAACCATAGTAAATGTGTGTCTAACACCAAAGGGAAAACCCGAGGAATCACCCTCGGTGAATTCCACTCGATGTTATCATCAAGGTGAACGTAAGAGGATCCACCCTCGAGGTTCACATTTGATGAGTTGCACGACAGAGCCGTAACGGAAGTGGTTAAGGAGGAAATCATCCTCGATGACTTTGACCGTATAGCTACACTACAGAGATCTCATCAGGAGTGATGTATGAGGTTCCACCGTCAGCACTCGATAGTAACTCTGCAGAGTCGTACAACTAGGGGGGTGATGTGCGGTGTCGGGGCCTGAACGTCGATCACGTTGATCGAGTCATCGAACATAAAGCGAGGCAACTGGGACAAGGTGGGGGTCACTGATGGATCACTAACCAACCTATACTAAGCAATTTAGGATAAGCAGGTAAGGTATGAAAGCAGGTAACAAAACAGGCTATGCATCAGAGTAGGATCATACAGAAAGCAGTAGCAGTTCTAATGCAAGCATGAGAGGGAAAGAAATGGGCGATATCGAAATGCTCTAGGGGGGTTTGCTTGCCTGGTTGCTCAAACAAGAAGGAGGGGTCGTCGGTGACGTAATCGATCACAGCGGCATCATCGGTCTCGGAGTCTACCGGAGAGAAGAGGGGGAAGAAACAGTAAATATAAAGCAAACATAGCACCACAAAGCATAACATGGCAATATGATGTGCCGGGTGTGACCTAACGCGGTAGGAGGTGATACCGGCGAAGGGGGGAAACATCCGGGAAAGAATCCCCGGTGTTTCGCGTTTTTCGGACAGATGAAACGAGAGACAAAGTTGCATGTTCGCTATGCTAGGGATGCGTGGCGGGCGAACGGGCTATGTATCCGGATTCGTCTCGTCGTTCTGAGAAACTTTCATGTATAAAACTTTTTTCATCCGAGATACAGATTAATTTCTATGATTTTAAAGATTTAAAAGATTTACTAAAATTATTATTAATTCGAAAATAAATGCTAAAATGTTAGATGCACCCATCTCTGCGTACACAGAAGTGTACCAGAGGCTGACAGGTGGGCTAGGGGGTCCCAGTTGACCAGTCAATGTTTGACTGGTCAATAGGGGTGGGGCCCCTGTCATTGATGGTTTGAACTAAATACATGTTTAATTAACTAACTAGGTAATTAAGTTAATTAAGCAGGTTAATTAGATTAATTTAATTAATTCTGATTAAACTTAATTAAACCAATTTAATTAAGTTAATTAATTAATTATATATTTTTTAAATCAATCTTTTTTGGCGTGGGGCACATATGCCAGTGGGCCACTAGGGCCAAGCGGGCGGTGCTAACGGGTGCATCCGCGCCCGATGGGCGCGTGCAAGGCGAAACACGGCCGGGCGCATGGCGAGGCCGCCGTGGCGTGGCGGGGCGCCAGTGGCCGGCGAGGTAGGGGGAAGGACCGGCCAGCGCCGGCGAGCGGCGGCGCCGGGCCGACCACGCGACAGGGGAAGAGGCCCCAGGCGCGAGGGGGGCAAGGGGGCGCGGCTTGGGCATCGCGAGGAGGCCGGAGAGCTGCAGCAGGGGGAGCAGCGAGCGCTGCGGAGCAGAGCGGCGGGCGGGCATGGGCGGCGGGCGACGGCGCTAGTCAAGCGAGCGGCGCAAGCGGGGTATGGCAGCTGCTGCAATGGGCGGAGTCGGTGCGGGGTAGGGGCGGCGGTTAGCGGACGAGCGCGGCCAGGCGAGCGGCAGGGCGCGGGCAGCGAGGCCGGCCGGAGGCGGAATAAAAGGAAGTGGCAGACATAGGCGCTGCGGGACATCGGCGGAGGTGGACCGGGGCAGGAAGCACGGTAGGGGAGGCGAGCAGCACGGGCGGGGCAAGTGCACGGCGCGACAGACGACGTGAGGAGAGAGATAGAGGGAGGTGTTGCTCACCCCCGATGCAGGGGTTCGTCGGCGAGGCTTGGGGAGGTCCGGCAAGGGAGAGTGTGAGGAGGTCCGGCGACGAGGACCGGCGCGTTGAGGCGGCGGGGGCGTCCAGCAAGGTCCGGCGAGGGAGAAAGGTCTCCAGGCGGCGGCGGCGATGTCTTCAAGCGGCGACGGGGGACGGCGCGGCGCCTAGGTCGGGTCGGGCGTGGAGAGGGAAGGAGGGGATCGACCGAGTTGCTCCCGCCAACCACTGATCTAGATCGGGTGGGGAAGGGGAAGACGTGGGAGAGAGAGAGAGGATCATGGGGGAGTGGGTGCGGTAGGGGCAGTGGGCTAGGGTTTCTGGTGAGAGGGGTAAGTAGGTGGAGGGGTGGGCCGGCCTGTGGGGAGGCCGACTGGGCCGGTTGGCTGGGCCGTTTGGCCCAGTTGACCGGGAGGGTTGTTTCTCTTATTTTTATTTTCTGTTTTATTCTTATTTTTTATTAAAAGGATAGCCTACTATTTTGCAATTATTCCGAGCACCATATGACTCTTGAAAAATGTGCCACATGCCACAATAAATACTTCGCAATATTGTGAAGTTGCACAAAAATTGTTTTGAGCATTTGGAAATGTTTAAGAACTTTTAGAAATTGAAAATGCCAATTTAATTGTTATCGGACCACTCAAATAATTTCCAGGAGCATTTTTGGAATCCAACAGAGGTAGGTTTCATCATGACAAATACTTAGAGAATATTTGCCATAGTGTGAATTATTTTATTTGCATGAAAGAAGAAGCAAATATTTGACATGCAATTAGAATTTAAATTTGAAGCAGATTTTGTACAAGTGGCATTTTGGCATGATGATCATGATGACATGACCTTCATTAAGGGGAGATTACTATAGTGTGATTCTGGGGATGTTACGGGAGTACACGGGTCCACAAGAGAGGTCGCACTCTTTTGTTTCTGCTTATGTTATGCATTGCTTAATATTACCTGCTACATTATCGTCATGTTCACCTCTTAGACTCCAAGTCAGGCCCAAATTAATGTTCAAACTTGAGTTCTAAATTAGTTGTAGGGCACATATCGAGGCAGCAATGAATAGTATCTCTGTCAAATATCTGGTTCACCTAGGGTATGCCTATGTTGTTCATCTTGGGTGGGAAATAAATAGTAGAGCAATCATCATCTATCTATTTAGTAAATTGGAGCAATCATCAGCTTACTATCATTATTTTTGGATCCATCCACTGGTATTTACCATCACTCTAGATTTCTGCATGCTCTCCTTGCATAATCTTACTATATTATTTTCATGTGCATGTCAGATATTGTACACAGTCATGCTGAACATGTTGAGAAAAAGAGAAGAGTTTTGCGCGACAATACAATGTCATGCAGATATCACTCCATGGTAAACCCTCTCCCCCCTCTCCAGACTGTATTCTAGAGGAAGATATCTATTCTGAGGCAGATTCAGACGCAGCTGACTACTCCTATTTACCCCCCAAGGTGTTTGCTCTAACTTCGCATGATGATGTTAGTCATATCATGCATATGTTTCCTTGCAGTGCCTACTTTCGACATCATATATGTCATCTTCTTAGTTTAGACATGTTCCGTAATGTCCACATGTTTAGTTTCTATATCATATATGGGAATTATGCAATCTCATGTCTTTTAGCCAGCCATAATATATGTGAAATGTGCAATGCCATATTGTTTAACCAGGCATCATATATTTGAATGATATGTTGCCCATCGTTTTCTTCATTACATTTCCATTTGTCGACAATTTTTGTACATTAAACTACTCTTCCTGTGAATCAGCCATTTGAGTGGGTGATGGAAAAATCTAGAGTGAAAACAAGGCCTTCAGAGCAGGCAGTGCTACCTGTCGAAGCAGATCTCTTGTTGGGTGATACGTCTCCAACGTATCTATAAATTTTGATTGTTCCATGCTTTTATATTATCAATCTTGAATGTTTCATAATCATTTTATATCATTTTTTGGTACTAACCTATTGACATAGTGCCAAGTGCCATTTTTTGTTTTCTGCATGTTTTTTACATCGCAGGAAATCAATACCAAACGGAGTCCAAATGCAATGAAACTTTACGGAGATTTTTTATGGACTAGAAGACACCCAATGGGCCAAGGTAGCTCCGAGGGGGTGCTTCGAGGGGGGCACAACCCACCAGGGCGCGCCAGGAGGCCCAGGCGCGCCCTGGTGGGTTGTGCCCACCTCGGATGCCCCTAGACCGCCTCTTTGATCTATAAATACCCCAATATTCCAGAAACCCTAGGGGAGTCAACGAAAATCAATTCCAGCTGCCACAGAGTCCAGAACCACCAGATCCAATCTAGACACCATCACGGAGGGGTTCACCACTTCCATTGGTGCCTCTCCAATGATGCGTGAGTAGTTCTTTATAGACCTTCGGGTCCGTAGTTAGTAGCTAGATGGCTTCCTCTCTCTCGTTTGATTCTCAATAAAATGGTCTCTTGGAGATCCATATGATTTAACATTTTTCGCGGTGTGTTTGTTGGGATCGGATGAACTTTGAGTTTATGATCAGATCTATCTTTTTATATCCATGAAAGTTATTTGAGTTTCTTTGATCTCTTATATACATGATTGCTTATAGCCTCATATTTCTTGTCCGGTATTTGGGTTTTGTTTGGCCAACTTGATCTATTTATCTTGCAATGGGAAGAGGTGCTTTGTAGTGGGTTCGATCCTAAGGTGCTTGATCCCAGTGACAGAAGGGGAACCGACACGTATGTATCGTTGCTACTAAGGATAAAACGATGGGGTCTATCTCTACATAGATAGATCTTGTCTACATCATATCATCGTTCTTATTGCATTACTCCGTTTCTCCATGAACTTAAACACTAGATGTATGCTAGATAGCGGTTGATGTGAGGAGTAATAGTAGTAGATGCAGGTAGGAGTCGGTCTACTAATCTTGGACATGATTCCTATGTAATGATCATTTCCTGGATATCATCATGATTATTTGAAGTTCTATCAGTTGCCCAACAGTAAATTTTTTCTACCCACTGTTTGCTATTTTTCTCGAGAGAAGCCACTAGTGAAACCTACGGCCCCCGGGTTTCTTTCTCATATTATTTGCCTTTGCGATCTATTTTATTTGTATTTTATTTTCAGATCTATTAAACAAAAAATATAAAAATACCTTGCGGTAATTTATTCTCATTTATTTGGCATTCGGTCTATCAATCTACTACAATTTTATTCACGTCCGTTTGCCCATCTTGGGGCGACGCTACCCGAAAGGGATTGACAGCCCCTTTTAAACGTCGGGTTGTGAGTATTTGTTATTTGTGTGTAGGGGCTGTTTACGTTGTGTTGCTTGGTTCTCCTACTGGTTCGATAACCTTGGTTTCATATCTGAGGGAAATACCTACCGCTGTTGTGCTGCATCATCCCTTCCTCTTTGGGGAAATACCGACGTAGCTTCAAGCCGCCATCAAAAGGAATTTTTGGCGCCGTTGCCGGGGAGGATCTTCGACATATACCTGGTTCCTAATCACAAATCTCATCTCCTCGCAATTTACATTATTTGCCATTTGCCTCTCATTTTCCCCTCCCCCACTTCACAAAAAACTGCCATTTTCTTCGCCCCTCCTTTTCTTTCGCTATTTTCTCGTCGGATATATCGATATCCTTTGCTTGCAATCATGAGTGATTTCGGTATGGAACCAATAGATGATATCCTAACTCCTAAGATGGGACGTATAGGTAATCTGGATGCTAAAACTTTTATATTGGGGCAAGGGAATGTTATGGGAAAAGAACATATCCAATAATTTTTCAATTGTGTTGGAAATCTAAGTCTTGATGATGCTCCTATACTTAGGACTACCAGATCCTATGTCGCGAATATGTAGCGACATATGCCAGGGGGTGGCTTATCATGGAGGGGTACAAGAGTACGTCTGTGAATCTTACCCAGGTTCGGGGCTCTCCGTGGATATAACACCCCTAGTCCTGCTCTGCAGGGTCTCCTCATGATGACTATCGTCAATAGAGTAGCTACAAGATTGCTCCTTGAGCTGTTTCAGCTAGAGGAGGAAGAAGAGAAAGGCTAGCCCTAACTTCTCCTTCTATAGGTATGTGTCTAATGGCTGGGGTTCTGAACCCTTTGCATGGGTGAGGCTGGGGGTTTATATAGGCCTACCCCCCAGGGGTACAGTGGTAATCCGGTCGGGTGTAGGACCCGGCTGTCAATGTCTCTGGGCGCCGGCTTCTCCGTCGGCTGTTGGGGCCTGCCATTTGGTGGGTCCCGTTGACTGTCCTGAACTCGGCTGATGGGTAGGGCCCGCCGTCTGCAGGCCATGTTGGCTGCTTTATACTGTAGCCTTGCTCCTGATGATGGAGGCATTGTCTGGGGGAGCGTGGCTATAGTCCCGTCGCCTAGGGGGCGCTCATAGTAGACACACCCCGTCTCATCTGGTTAATGGCGCACAGACTTTGATGGGAGGGAGGGCCGCCTGTTAGGAGTCGACCCACCCTTGACGCCGCCTGTTAGGGGTTCAACGCCTTTTGGTGGCTCGAGGATAGGTAGGGCCCTCCGCATGCGGGCCGTACCGACCGCCCATCGTGGGAGCATGGCTCCCTTTGTCATAGGTGATGTCACGGGATGTGTGGCAACAGTGCCCCGCCGGGTGTGGGGTGTCCGCTTGGTACACCCACACTGTGGCCACGCTCCGCCCTAGATTCAAGGGTGGCAGGTTGCACTGTAGCCACGCACCATCTCATCACAGTGAATGGGTGCAAACTTTGAGGTGGCACAGGGCCGCCTGCTAGATGCTGTCCCCATGGGGGCCGTCTGTTGGGGGCGCAGTATTTTCTGTCAGCCGTCCGTCGGACCAAACAGCACGAAGAGTCGGTCTTTTGTCCGCGAGGTGTGAGGGGCGCAGCCGGCCCTGATGTCTTGAAATACCAGGGGGCTGATGAGGCTACCCGTGGTCGTTTACTATGACAGTAGTCCCCGAAGCTGGTGAGGCGCCATGGCAGAAATCGAGGAGCCTCGGCAGCTTCCCACTCTGGGTGTCTTGGTAATCCTGCTTTGTCCGTCTTCTGGAGACGCTGATTGCCAGGAGCAGGCCATGGAGCGGTCGGCCGACTAGTGAATTCGAAATGTTGAGGTAGAGGTCGGGTAGCTCGCCGGCCGGGTGACAGGCTTGTCGCCCGCCGCTCGTTTGCCACGCGGCGCCAGCAGACCAGGCTGGCCTGCCAGCCCACGCGCGCGACGGGATGTCACCGCAGGCCCGAGCCCACCACTATAGGGCCTCGGCACGCGTGCAGATCCGTTGCGGCCGAGGCAAACGGTTGCCCTTCTGAGGTGCAGTAACTCCAAGTCGCTATGGCACGGAAGATGCAGAGGCGTGGGGGGAGTGGGCGCAGTTAATCCCATGCCCCCCCATGTCTCGCTCCCTCGGCTCCGCCGCCGCCGGCCTATAAATAGGGGAGGGGCGCGGCAGAACGAACGTGAACCTACCCTGCTCCCTATCTTCTTCCTCTCTTTGTCCTTTGCTCTCCTGCTACCGTCGTGCTGCTCCTCGCCGCCGGAGCACCGCCACAGCCGCCGGTGCTGGCATGCCCCCACGGAAGATCACAAGAATTGAAAAACAAGAAGCAAATAACATACCCGGACGGCTCTCCGCATTGCCAGAAACTCCTGCACGGATTGCTAGAGGGTGGCGCCGTGGGTGTTGAACTGGGCCAGGACGTCCTGCACAGCCATGTTTGGGGCACCCGAGCCAGCCCTAGATGTCCAGTCTAGCGGGGCGACATTGGTGGCCTCGGTGTCGGGCCCCGACGAGCTCGCGGCCCGATCTCCATCGACCTTGGCGATGAGGCCACCTTCTATCTTGATCTTTCTGATTGGAGAGCAGGAAAGGTCGGGTACAATGCCGTGGAAGACATTCTGACTGGGCTGGAGCAGTTTCTCCATGGTGTCGCGGTAGAGGATGTTAATGATGCTACCGCCGTCTATCAGGATCCGGGAGAGGCGATAGGCCCGCCTCTTCGTTGAGAAGGTTGAGGCCAAAACCATGGCGCAGGCACCCGGTGATGGCATCACGGCCGGGTGGTCAGCACGGCTCCAAGTGATGGGCCTTTCAGACCAATGCATGAATTCTGGGACTTCTGCGGCGACAGTGTTCACCTCCGGGTGTTGCTGACGCCGGCTGTGCCTGTCATTGGCCATGCTGGTGAAGACGACGTAAGCTCCATGCTCTTCGGGGAATTCATCTTGGACGGCGCCGACTGGACGGGAATCCGGCGCTGGAGGAGGCGGCAGCGCCGGGCTGGCTGCTGGAGGCGGCAGGCCTTCGCCCTTGGCAATCCTGGTGAGCCAGTGACACTTCCAGGTGGTGTGGTTGGACGGCTTCGTGCCGCTGTGGAACTTGTGGGGTGCATCAAGGGTTTGCTCGAAGGAGAAGGCAGGCAACCAAGCAGGCTTGCCGCCCTTCTGACGCTTGGGGCCGGGCTGCCCTTCCAGCTGCTGGTCTTCAACTGTTGCCACCTGCCGGCTGGTGGAAGCCGGCTGCGGGGCCTTGCGCTTGTTGTTGTTCGGCTGCTGGTGCCGACTGGAGTCACCAGCCGGCGTCTGGGGAGCTGGGGGGAGCACCTTCCCGGACACGTCCACCCGGAGCTCCGACTTCATGGAGGAGTCGGCAGCGGCGTACTTGTCTTCTATGATCAGCAGCTCATTGAGCGTGGCCGGCTCATCGCAGAGGAGACTGTGCTTGAGTAGGGTACCTTCTCTGCACCCAGCGGTGATGTACTCTATGGCCTGCACCTTGTGCACCCCTTCGCAGGAGTTGCGCAGCTCGGCCCAGTGCGTGAGGTAGTCGCGGGTAGACTCGGTTGGGCCTTGGACGCACAAGGAGAGCTGGCGGGGCTTGGGCGGCCGCTTGTAGGTGCTGGTGAAGTTGCAGATGAAGACATCGGCGAAGTCCAGCCAGCTGTTGACGCTGTATGGCTTGAGGCTGTCCAGCCATGTCCGGGCCATGCCCTGGAGCATTAGCAGGACGTAATTCACGGCAACGCACTTGTTGCCGTTTTCTATGCTGACGGCTGTGGAGTAGTCGATCAGCCAGTCCTCTGGCTTCACGGAGCTGTTGTACTTCAGAGTGTATCGAGGGAGCGAGAACCCTTTGGGGAAGGGCTCGTCGTGAATGCGGGGGCCAAAACAGGCCAGGTCGATTGCATCTTCTTCTTCCATCGACAGGGATCGAGCCAGTGGGTCGATCCGGTGCGGGCGTTGTTCTCACCGGCTCCTTCACGGGGGCCTGGCCGGCCTCCAAGAGTCGGATGCTCAACAGGCGGCGAGGAGGCGTGCCTCTCCCTGCGCAGGGGAGGCGGTCGATCGCCCCGTCATTCTACTGCTCGTGGGTGGCCGTCTTGGTCGCGCTCGATCGTGATGTGCGTGCGGTTGCGGCTGGAAGCCGGCTCTTGGTCTCGTCGATCGCGGGCGCCGCCTGTCGGCGACCGGGAGGTCGCCCCATGCTCATGGCGAGGAGGATGATTCTCAGCTTGTACGCCGGGTTCCGCCATGCGGAGGCCAGCTTCTTGCTGCGCAGTGGCCGCGTCGAGGAGCTGCTGGAGGCGCGCCATCATGCAGCAATGCTCGTCGCCTTCCAGGTGGTCCAGTTCGTCTGCCGCCGCCTGGGCAGCGTGCAAGTTCTTCATCGGGGTTGCGTAGACGGGGTGGTTGGGCCCCAGCATGCTGGCGACTGACGCGCCAAACTGCCGAACAGTTCCCACTTGACTAGGCTCGCCAGCAGTCGGCGAGCCATAGACGGCGTGGTCGATCTCGCGCTGGTAGGCTTCGGTGAGGCGCCTTAGGGCCGCCAGTTTGTTGGCGCTGTCGAGGAGCAAGATGCATAATGTTTCCAGTGTCGCTCCGTCGGCGTTTTCCGCCACGGGCGCGGACAAGCCCCGCATTGCCGCCTGCAGTAGGTCGTGGCCAGCCCCGTCGGAGGATCCGTTGTGGCTAATGACCAGCACCTCCGTGATGGTGTTGGCGCTGGCGTCGCTAACCGCAGGAGGGAGTGGGTCGTCAATGATCACCATGTTGGTGGGGAATGCATCGGGGGACGTCGCGTCGAAGTCGACGAGCATCGAGTCGGTGGAGCCAGCGGACTCTAGGTCGGAGGCAGGCTCGTTGGCGATGTGGAGCTTGCCAAGGAGGTCGACGAGGCAACTCTCGGAGCTGGCTGCTCCTGCTTTGGGGGCAGGCTCGTCGGAGAGGCGGATCCCGCCGATGAGATCAACGAGGCAGCTTGCGGCGCAAGCAGCTTCCGCGCCGCGCAGTGTGTCGATGCAAATGCCATTATGCGTGCCGGGCTGGCTGCGCTCCCTAGGAAGGAAGAGGGTTCCCATCCAGAACGTGTCTCTAGACGATGGTGCACCTTGCCCCACGGTGGGCACCGAATGTCAGGGATATGTAGTGACATATGCCAGGGGGTGGCTTATCATGGAGGGGGACAAGAGTATGTTGCTGAACTCTAAAAGCGGGAGTGAGCGAGACCGCACACGCCTGCGAATCTTACCTAGGTTCGGGGCTCTCCATGGAGATAAGACCCCTAGTCCTGCTCTGCAGGGTCTCCGCATGATGACTATCGTCAATTGAGTAGCTACAAGATTGCTCCTTGAGCTGTTTAGGCTAGAGGAGGAAGAAGAGCAATGCTAACCCTAACTTCTCCTTATATGGGTATGTGTCTAATGGCTGGGGTTCTAAACTCTTTGCTTGGGTGAGCCTGGGGGTTTACATAGGCCTACCCCCATGGGTACAATGGTAATCCGGCCGGGTGTAGGACCCGACAGTCAATGTCTTTGGGCGCCGGCTTCTCCGCCGGCTGCTGGGGCCTGCCGCTTGGTGGGTCTCGCCGCTATTGTGAACTCGGCCGACAGGTAGGGCCCGCCATCTACGGGCCATGTTGGCTGCTTTATACTATAGCCTTGCTGCTGATGATGGAGGCCTTGTCAGGGGGAGCGTGGCTACAGTCCTGCCGCCTGGGGGCAATCACTGTAGCCACACCCCGTCTCATCTGGTTAATGGCGCATAGACTTTGAGGGGAGGGAGGGCCGCCTGTTAGGATTCGGCCCGCCCTTGACGCCGCCTGTTAGGGGTTCACCGCCTTCTGGTGGCTCGCGGACAGGTAGAGCCTGCTGCATGCGGGCCGTACCGACCGCCCATCGTGGGAGTATGGCTCCCTATATTAGGTGATGTCACGGGCTGCGTGGCAATAGTGCCCTGCCGGGTGTGGGGTGTCCACATGGTACGCCCGCACTGTGGCCATGCTCCGCCCTAGATTTGGGGGTGGCAGGTTGCACTGTAGCCACGCCCCATCTCATCGCAGTGAATGGGTGCAAACTTTGAGGTGGCACAGGGCCGGCATCTAGTGAACAGTCGGTCTTTCGTCCACGAGGTGTGAGGGGCGGAACCGGCCCTGATGTCTTGAAATACCATGGGGGGCTGATGAGGCTACTTGTGGTCATTTACTCCGACATCCTATGCGGATGCTATTTCAGCGCTAATTCTGAAACTTGAAAGCAAATTTATCCATACTCATCCTACTTTGCAAAGATTGTTTTTTGAGCTTCCCGTTATAAAGAATCCTAAAGCTAAAAAGTCAGTCACTCTCGTTCTGATGAATGAATTTGACTACATAATACGGGAAGCTAGGGAAATCTTTGATTTTTATGGTATGAATCGTGAAAAGCCCTTGATAGATGAAATTCTTTACAATAGCGATTATGCGTTAAGACATTTGCTTGGGTATAATAAAATCTTTGATGAGAATCTTAAAAAGGAAGTCCCTATTCTAGATGTAATCCAAAAAGTTTTCAATAATGTTAATCAACATTACTCTTGGATTGTTGCCGGAAATCAACGCGGTTATGATAATGGGAAACTTAATAGTGCTAAGGTTTCTATGGACAATATGTTTTATGTTGTTTAAAAAAAACCATGATGAAACCACTCCTAAAAAAATAAGAAGAAGGATGACAAAACTTAGATCCTTGATTTATGCCTAGCTTAAGGGCGTAAAGCTATAGCGCTTGTTGGGAGGCAACCCGATGAATAAAATTTATTTTTGCTTTTTGTTCTTGAGTGTTAGCAAAATTATGCAACTGTTATGATTGTGTGTTTTGTGTTTTAATTAGTGTCTGTGCCAAGTAAAGCCTTTAGGGTCTTCTTGGGTGATAGTTGTTTGATCTTGCTGAAAACGAACAGAAACTTTTGCGCTCGCTAATATAATTTTTATTTTTAATCAGAGAGCGATAAAATACCAATTCCTTTTGCAGTGGATTAACATACAAATTTCCCAGGTCGTCCTAATGTTTCAGAGGTTTTGGAGTTACATAAGTATTCAAAACATCCAGGTTGCTATAGACTGTTCTGTTTTTGACATATTCTGTTTTCTTTGTGTTGTGTGCTTATTTTGATGGCTCTATGGTTTTCTTTCATGAGTTTTTGCCGTATAAAAGTTGAGATACATTAGATATAATGCAAGAACAAAATATGAATTGGTTTGCTACAATACTTATAGTAGTGATTTATTTCTTATACTAACGGATCTCACGAAGGCTTTTGTTGAGTTTTGTGTGATTGAAGTTTTCAAGTTTTGGGTTATCTTACGATGGATGAAGGAATAAGGAGTAAGAAGAGCCTAAGCTTGGGGATGCCCTGGCATCCTAAGCTATTATACAAAGTATAACAAGCAACTAAGCTTGGGGATGCCCCGAGTGGCATCCCCTATTTCTTCTAACGATAATCGGTATTTTACTTGAAGCTATATTTTTATTCGTCACATACTATGTGTTTTGCTTGGAGCGTCTTGTATGATGAGTGTTTGCTTGTTCTATTCTATGTTTTAAGTCTTGATCCCTTGTTGGACATACTTATTTGAGAGAGCCAAAATTATGCCATGACTTGTTAGAATTGCTCTCTATGCTTCACTTAATTTTTTATGAGCTATGGATTTGCTCTAGTGCTTCACTTATATCTTTTTGAGCACAATGTGCTTTAGTATTTTTGAAGAAAAGCTCTCTTGCTTCACTTAGATTTATTTGAGAGTTAGTAAAATTTTCAAGAAATGCTCTCTTGCTTCACTTAAATTAATTTGAGAGAAAGAAACATTATGCTCATGATCTTCACTTATATTTGTTTGAGCTTATCAAAAGCAACAGATGAAAATTAGTTCCAAAGTGATAGCTATCCAAGAAGGATATAATAAAAACTTTCATGAAGATCATTGGAAAAAATAAACTTGATTCTTAGTAATAGTTTTGAGATAAGATGATGTGATGTGTGAGTCATGCTGATGAGTAATTATGCTTTAGTAAGAATATCGGTGTTAAGGTTTGTCATTCCCTATGCAAGCACGAATGTTAATAGTTGTGCAATGAAATTATATCCTACTTGTGGTGCATTATTCGGTGTTAATTATGCTTAATGCTTGCTTATGAGATTATTCGTTTCTTGGTTGGTCGCTTCTCAATCTTTTCCTAGCCTTCATTTTGCACTAAGTATGATCACCACTTGTGCATCTAAAAACCTTTAAACCAGTTTTGCCACATGAGTCCACTATATCTACCTATATGCGGTATCCTTTTGCCGTTCTAAGCAAATTTGTATGTGCCATCTCTAATTTTCAAAATAAACTTCTCTTTGTGTGTTCGTACCGCTCGCGGAGCGGTGAGGGTGGCTAATAGTTTCCATGCTAGATGTGTTATTCTCACGATGAGTGTTTATTCACTTGCCATTGCACGAGAGTAAGGCAAAGGTAATATGGATGCCCAGTCTGGAAATGAAAAATGAATTTACTTTATGTTGTCAATTAATAAATTCCTTGGAAAGTGTTGGTATGGAAGGTACCCGTGGATACGGTTAGCTATGGAAAGTGAAAGTATGGTGGAAAAGGGAATAAACTTTATTTTCTATTTGGGAACCGCCTATGATATATCTAGCATGGAAAGTGTTGGGAACTCTAAGTCATTTTTGTTGGTGGGAAAGCCACACCTCCCAAAATGTTTTTACCTCTCAATTTTCGCTTTAAGCTCTGGCACCTCTACAAATCCCTACTTCCCTCTACGAAGGGCCTTTCTTTTACTTCATGCAATTTTTATTTTGAATTTGAGTCTCCATGTTCTCTTATAAAGCACCAACTAGGAGGCACTATGATCGTACTTGAGCATTGGGTGTAGTTAATATGTGAGTGTGTTTCATGAATGGATCAATGATTGAGCATGATGGGCTAAGGATAGCTTATTTTAGCGTTGATATTTTGAAAGACATAGTTGCTTGTTGGTATGCTTGAGTATTTAAGTTATCATGTCAAAACTAGACTATTGCTTTGAACAATATAAAAGTCCAAATGTCCATGCTATAAAGAAAAGAATATGATATGACATGTTAGGCAGCATTCCACATCAAAAATTCTGTTTTTATCACTTACATACTCGAGGACGAGCAGGAGTTAAGCTTGGGGATGCTGATACGTCTCCAACGTATCTATGATTTTTGATTGTTCCATGCTGTTATATTAACAATCTTGGGTGTTTTATACTCATATTATAGTCATTTTATATCATTTTATATTATTTTTTGGCACTAACCTATTGACATAGTGCCAAGTGCCAGTTGTTGTTTTCTGCATGTTTTTTACATCACAGGAAATCAATACCAAATGGAGTCCAAATGTGACGAAACTTTACAGAGATTTTTTATGGACTAGAAGACACCCAATGGGCCAAGGCAGCGCTTTGGGGGTGCTCCGATGGGAGCACAACCCACCAGGGCGCGACAGGAGGCCCAGGCGCGCCCTGATGGGTTGTGCCCACCTTGGGTGCCCCCTGGACCGCCTCTTTGCTCTATAAATACCCCAATATTCCAGAAACCCCGGGGGAGTCAACGAAAATCAATTCCTACCGCCGCAGAGTCCAGATCCACCAGATCCAATCTAGACACCATCACGGAGGGGTTCACCACTTCCATTGGTGCCCCTCCAATGATGCGTGAGTAGTTCTTTGTAGACCTTCGTGTTCGTAGTTAGTAGTTAGATGGCTTCCTCTCTCTCGTTTGATTCTCAATACAATGGTCTCTTGGAGATTCATATGATGTAACTCTTTTTGCGGTGTGTTTGTTGGGATCGGATGAACTTTGAGTTTATGATCAGATCTATCTTTTTATATCCATGAACGTTATTTGAGTTTCTTTGATCTCTTATATGCATGATTTCTTATAGCCTCGTATTTCTTCTCCGATATTTGGGTTTTGTTTGGCCAACTTGATCTATTTAGCAATGGGAAGAGGTGCTTTGTAGTGGGTTCGATCCTACGGTGCTTGATCCCAGTGACAGAAGGGGAACCGACACGTATGTATCGTTGCTACTAAGGATAAAACGATGGGGTCTATCTCTACATAGATAGATCTTGTCTACATCATGTCATCGTTCTTATTGCATTACTCTGTTGCTCCATGAACTTAATACACTAGATGCATGTTGGATAGCGGTCGATGTGTGGAGTAATAGTAGTAGCTGTAGGCAGGAGTCGGTCTACTAGTCTTGGACGTGATGCCTATGTAATGATCATTGCCTGGATATCGTCATGGTTATTTGAAGTTCTATTAATTTCCCAACAGTAATTTGTCTACCCACCGTTTGCTATTTTTCTCGAGAGAAGCCACTAGTGAAACCTACGGCCCCCGGGTCTCTTTCTCATATTATTTGCCTTAGCGATCTATTTTATTTGCCTTTTATTTTTAGATCTATTAAACCAAAAATACAAAAATATCTTGCTGCAATTTATTCTCATTTATTTGGCATTCGATCTATCAATCTACTACAATTTTATTCACGTCTGTTTGCCCATCTTGGGGCGCCGCTACCCGAAAGGGATAGACAACCCCTTTTACACGCCGGGTTGCGAGTATTTGTTATTTGTGTGCAGGGGCCGTTTACGTTGTGTTGCTTGGTTCTCCTACTGGTTCGATAACCATGGTTTCATATCTGAGGGAAATACCTACCGCTGTTGTGTTGCATCATCCCTTCCTCTTTGGGGAAATACCGACGTAGCTTCAAGACACCATCACTGAGTCCCGATAGTTCCTCAGAGATGGATTCAGAGACAGATGACCAATCCTATTCCCCCACCCAGTTGTATGCTCTAACTTGGCACGGTTATACTACTCATATCATGCATTTGTTGTCTTGCATTGCATAGTTTAGACATCATATACACAATATTCAACACCATGTTCTTAGTTCAGACATCATATATGCGAATGCCCTCTGCTTAGCATATAAATCACATATGTGAATTAAATCATGTGATCCTGATTACTTAGATAACATGTATGTGAATTATGTCATGCGATCATGTTTAGTTAGTCATCATATCTTTGAATTATGTTATGCTATGCTATCTAGTTTAGTTATACATCATATATGTGAAATTATGTCATGCTATCCATTTTAGTTAAACAATATACATGCCAACTATTTCATGCCCTCCTTTTTCCACACTATCTATTGCATCTGTCTCTCATACAGTGTTTGTACATTCAACTATGTTTCCTTTTTATCAGCCATTTGAATTGGAGCGGGTGATGGCAGTATCTAGCGGAGTAAAAATACGGTTTTCAAATAAAACAGTGCTACCTCTTGGTGGAGATAGCACCCCGATTGTACATGCACGAGAACCAGCCCTACCACACATAACCTAGAATCTCGCAGATTGTACCCCTACTGCGATGGACAGAGAACCAGCTTCACCCAATCTAACCCCAACCCCAGCAGATAGTAATCCAGTTCCTATTGACACATCACCATCTCCACCATAGAGCTCCCAAACAAGAGCAGTTAGTAAGACAGCTCCAGTGCCCAAAGCGCCAGTACTACCACGGCGAAACCCAACTCCATCAGTTAGTACACCTATTCCTGTGGAGGAAGCACAACCAGCCATTCATAGTTTAGCATCTATCGCATTTGATGTTGTTAAGTCCTATGTGCGTATCTTCCCATCATGGAAAAATTATACTGAAGATGAAGCAAAATGCCAGTTGCAGGTATTTGTCTAGGAGTTATGTGTAAGTAAAGTTATTCATGGCAATTACTTTGCTTTGTCCCATACATTGTACCTCCATGATGGTTATAATACAACAAATTTTCCCATTTTTCTCTATAGAGAAGGACCGATTTGGAAACTCAGGATGAGGTAACCTGTGCTAATACCTCTTCAAGAATGCTTGGTGGTAGTATCGGAATTCCCTGAAGAAAACGTACTTCACTAGCAAAGAAACTCATCAAATTTCCTTACGTTCTCTTAAGACGCATTTACTGGACGATGACTGGGAACGCCTTGTTCTCTATTGGTCCTGAACCAAGAATGTGGTAAGGTCTATGAGCTCATTTTAAGTATTATATGCTTGCGTCTTACTGTACTCTGTTCATGTAGAACAAGTGCTTAAACCTGAAGAACAATTGTTCTCATTTAAGATTCCATTGCTATCGTGCATACTGCTTTCACTGGTATGCGTCGGTGCTATACAAACGGTTTTAACCCCTTTCCGCGATGGCATTTGGAACCGTCGCCCAGTGAGTGATGGAGATAGGGGGGTCCTTCCCACATGACCCTGAAACCGTCGGGGATATGCCCTCTTGGCACACACGCTCGGCAAAATGAGGTCATGTGCGACCAGCGAGCTCTCAAATACGGTAATACATACAGTAGAGCTAAAAACAATAATACACGCAAAATTGTTTCCGGTCGCAAGTACATCCCTGAAACGTCCATTTTTGCATCATGTTTTCTTACTGTTATTAATAATGTTTTTATCCATAATAATGCTTTTTGGCATAATTCTAATGCCTTTTCTCTCATAATTTGCAAGGAACACACCAAGAGGGAGAATTCCGGCAGCTGGAAATCTAGACCTGGAAAAGCTACATTAGGCCACCTATTCTTAAAGGAGAAAGTATCGCTCTAGCTTGGGGGAGGCTTAAGTCAATGTTATATTCATTCCCCAATCATGAGCTCTCAAGAGAAATTATTATCCATAATGTTTATGCTCGACTTTCTCGTAATGATCAAACCATGCTTGATACTTCTTGTGTTGGTTCTTTTATGAAGAAGACTATTGAATTCCGGTGGGATCTTTTGGAAAGAATTAAACGCAACTCTGAAGATTAGGAACTCGACGAAGGTAAAGAGTCAGGTATAAAGCTTAAGTATGATTGTGTTAAATCTTTTATGGATACCGATGCTTTTCCAAAGTTTAGCACTAAATATGGACTTGACTCCGAGATAGTAGCCTCCTTTTGTGAATCATTTGCTACTTATGTTGAACTCCCTATGGATAAGTGGCTTAAATATCACCCACCTATTAAAAAATAAATTAAAGAACCAATACCAGTAAAAGAAGAAACTATACTTTATAATGTTGATCCAGTTGTTCCTTCTACTTATATTGAGAAATCCCCTTTTCCTGTTAGGATAAAGGAGCATGCTAAAGTTTCAACTATGGTTAAAAAAAGCTATGTTAGAACACCTAAACCTGATGAACAAATTAGGGTAGAACCTAATGTTGCTATGGTTAAAGATCTCTTGGAGGAAGATATAGATGGGCATGTTATTTACTTTTGTGTAGAAGCTGCTAGAACTGCTAAACCTGAAAAATGGATAAAAATAGACTAGTTGTTGGCCTACCTGTCATTTCAGTTAAAATAGGAGATCATTGTTATCATGGTTTATGTGACATGGGTGCTAGTGTGAGTGATATCCCTTACACTTTGTATCAAGAAATTAGGAAAGACATAGCACCTGCAGAGTTAGAAGACATAGATGTTACTATTAAACTTGCAAATAGAGACACCATATCACCTCGTGGGATTATTAAAGATGCTGAAATTTTGTGTTGGAAAATAAAATACCCTACTGATTTTCTTGTTCTTGGTTCCCCACAAGATGACTTTTGTCCCATTATCTTTGGTAGACCTTTCTTGAACACAGTTAAGGCTAAGATAGATTGTAAGAAACAAACTGTGGGTGTTAGCTTTGGTGACGAGTCTTATGAGTTTAACTTTCCAAGTTTAGTATAAATCATTATGAAAAAGAATTGCCTAGTAAGGATGAATTAATTGGTCTTGCTTCTATTGTTGTGCCACCTACTGATCCTTTAGATCAATACTTACTAGACCATGAGAATGATTTACATATGCATGAAAGAAATGAAATAGATAAGATTTTCTTTGAACAACGTCCTTCTGCTTAAACACAATTTGGCTATTGAAACTCTTGGAGGTCCCCCTCCACCTAAAGGTGGTCCTGTGTTTGAATTAAAACAATTGCCAGACACTTTGAAATATGCTTATCTTGATGAAAAGAAGATATATCCTGTTATTATTAGTGTTAACCTTTCAGAACATGAAGAAGAAAGATTATTGAAAGTTCTAAGGAAGCACCGGGTTGCTATTGGATATACCCTTGATGATTTAAAGGGCATTAGTCCCACTCTATATCAGCACAAAATTAATATGGAACCTGATGCTAAGCCAGTTGTTGATCACCAACATCGGTTAAATCTGAAGACGACAGAGGCGGTAAGAACGGAAATATTAAAACGTCTAGAAGCAGGTATAATCTATCATATAGATGATAGTAGATGGGTAAGTCTTGTTCATTGTGTCCCTAAGAAAGGAGGTATTATTGTTGTTCCTAATGATAAGAATGAACTTATTCCACAAAGAATTGTTACATGCTATAGAGTGGTAATTGATTTTATAAAATTAAACAAAGCAACTAGAAAAGATCATTACCCCTTGCCTTTTATCGATCAAATGCTTGAAAGATTATTTAAGCACACACACTTTTGCTTCCTAGATGGATACCCTAGCTTTTCACAAATACCTGTCTCTCAACCTGATCAAGAAAAGACTATCTTTACTTGTCCATTTGGAACTTATGCTTATAGACGTATGCCTTTTGGTTTATGTAATGCACCTGCTACCTTTTAAAGATGTATGACTGCTATATTCTTTGACTTTTGTGAAAAGATTGTTGAGGTTTTCATAGATGACTTTTCTGTTTATGGGAAGTCCTTTGATGATTGTTTAAGCAATCTTGAGCGAGTTTTGCAGAGATGTGAACAAACAAATCTTGTCTTGAATTGGGAGAAGTGCAACTTTATGGTTAATGAAGGCATTGTCTTGGGTCATAAAATTTCTGAAAGAGGTATTGAGGTGGACCAAGCTAAGGTTGATGCAATTGAGAAAATGCCATGTCCTAAGGACATCATGAAGGAAATATGCCCTAGAGGCAAAAATAAAGTTATTATTTATTTCCTTATATCATGATAAATGTTTATTATACATGCTAGAATTGTATTAACCGGAAACTTAGTACATGTGTGAATACATAGACAAACAGAGTGTCACTAGTTTGCCTCTACTTGACTAGCTCGTTGAATCAATGATGGTTATGTTTCCTAACCATACACATGAGTAGTCATTTGATTAACGGGATCACATCATTAGAGAATGATGTGATTGACTTGACCCATCCGTTAGCTTAGCCCGATGATCGTTTAGTTTGTTGCTATTGCTTTCTCCATAACTTATACATGTTCATATGACTATGAGATCATGCAACTCCCGAATACCGGAGGAACACTTTGTGTGCTACCAAACGTCACAACATAACTGAGTGATTACAAAGGTGCTCTATAGGTGTCTCCAATGGTGTTTGTTGAGTTGGCATAGATCAAGATTAGGATTTGTCACTCCGAGTATCAGAGAGGTATCTCTGGGCCCTCTCGGTAATGCACATCACTATAAGCCTTGCAAGCATTGTGACTAATGAGTTAGTTGCGGGATGATGCATTACGGAATGAGTAAAGATACTTGTCGGTAACGAGATTGAACTAGGTATGATGATACCGACGATCGAATCTCAGGCAAATAACATACAATGACAAAGGGAACAACGTATGTTGTTATGCGGTTTGACCGATAAAGATCTTCGTAGAATATGTAGGAGCCAATATGAGCATCCAGGTTCCGCTATTGGTTATTGACCGGAAATGAGTCTCGGTCATGTCTACATAGTTCTCGAACCCGTAGGGTCCGCACGCTTAACGTTCGGTGACGATCGGTATTATGAGTTTATGTGTTTGGATGTACCGAAGGTTGTTCGGAGTCCCGGATGAGATCAGCGACATGACGAGGAGTCTCGAAATATTCGAGACGTAAAGATCAATATATTGGAAGGCTATATTCGGACATCGGAAAGGTTCTGAGTGGTTCGGGTATTTATCGGAGTACAGGAGAGTTACGGGAATTCGCCGGGGAGTATACAGGCCTTATTGGGCTTTAGGGGAGAGAGAGAGGAGCTGCCTAGGGCAGGCCACGCCCCCCCAAGTCCTAATCTGAATTTGAATAGGGGGAGGGGCAGCGCCCCCTCCTTCCTTCTCTTCTCTCTTCCCCTTCCTCTTCTCCTACTCCTACTACTTGGAAGGGGGGAATTCTACTCCCGGCGGGAGTAGGACTCCCCAGGGCGCGCCATAGTAGAGGGCCGGCCCTCCCCCTCCTCCACTCCTTTATATACGGGGAGTGGGGCACCCCATAGACACACAAGTTGATCATTGATCTTTTAGCCGTGTGCGGTGCCCCCCTCCACCATAATCCACCTCGGTAATATCATAGCGGTGCTTATGCGAAGCCTTGTTCCGGTAGCAACATCATCGCTGTCATCACGCCGTCGTGCTGACGAAACTCTCACTCGAAGCTCTACTGGATCTTGATCCTGTGGGACATCATCGAGCTGAACGTGTGCAGATCGCGGAGGTGGCGTACCTTCGGTGCTAGATCGGTCGATCGTGAAGACGTACGACTACATCAACCGCGTCGTCATAATGCTTCCGCTTACGGTCTACGAGGGTACATGGACAACACTCTTCCCCTCTTGTTGCTATGCATCACCATGATCTTGCGTGTGCGTAGGAATTTTTTTGAAATTACTATGTTACCCAATAGTGGCATCAGAGCCAGATCTATGCGTAGATGTTATATGCACGAGTAGAACACAAAGGAGTTGTGGGCGTGGGTATATACATATTGCTTGTCGTCACTAGTTGATTCTTGATTCAGCAGCATTGTTGGATGAAGCGGCCCAGACCGACATTATGAGTACGCTTACGCGAGACTGGTTCTACCGACGTGCTTCGCACACAGGTGGCTAGTGGGTGTCTGTTTCTCCAGATTTAGTTGAATCAGATTCAATGAACAGGGTTCTTTCTAAAGATCAAAAAGCAATCACCATACCGCGTTGTGGTTTTTGATGCGTAGGTAAGAACGGTTCTTGCTCAGCCCGTAGCAGCCACGTAAAACTTGCAACAACAAAGTCGAGGACGTCTAACTTGTTTTTGCAGGGCACGTCGTGATGTGATATGGTCAAGACGTGATGAGATATAAATTGTTGTGTGAGATGATCATGTTTTGTTAAAGTTATCGGCAACTGGCAGAAGCCTTATGGTTGTCTCTTTATTGCATAAGATGCAAGCACCACACAATTGCTTTACTTTATCTCTATGCGATAGCAATAGTTGCAAAAGCAATAGTTGGCGAGACGACCATATGATGACACGTTGATAGAGATCAAGATGATGGAGATCATGGTGTCATGCCGGTGATGATAGAGATCATGACGGTACTTTGGAGATGGAGATCAAAGGCGCAAGATGATCATGGCCATATCATGTCACATATTTTGATTGCATGTGATGTTTATCCTTTATGCATCTTATTTTGCTTAGTTCGGTGGTAGCATTATAAGATGATCTCTCACTAAATTTCAAGGTATAAGTGTTCTCCCTGAGTATGCACCGTTGCGACAGTTCGTCATGCCGAGACACCACATGATGATCGGGTGTGATAAGCTCTATGTTCACATACAACGGGTGCAAGCCAGTTTTGCACATGAGGCATACTCGGCTTAAACTTGACGAGCCTAGCATATGCAGATATGGCCTCAGAACATTGGAGACCGAAAGGTCGAGCGTGAATCATATAGTAGATATGATCAACATAGTGATGTTCACCATTGAAAACTACTCCATCTCACGTGATGATCAGACATGGTTTAGTTGATATGGATCACATGATCACTTAGATGATTAGAGAGATGTCTATCTAAGTGGGAGTTCTTAAGTAATATGATTAATTGAACTTTAAATTTATGGTGAACTTAGTCCTGATAGTATTTGCATATCTATGTTGTAGATCAATTGCTCGCTATAGCTCCCCTGTTTTATTTTTGATATGTTCCTAGAGAAAACTAAGTTGAAAGATGTTAGTAGCAATGATGCGTGCTAGCTCCGTGATCTGAGGATTATCCTCATTGCTGCACAGAAGGATTATGTCCTTCATGCACCGCTAGGTGACAGACCTATTGCAGGAGCAGATACAGACGTTATGAATGTTTGGTAAAGCTGGGTATGATGACTACTTGATAGTTTAGTGCACCATGCTTTTATGGCTTAGAACTGGGACTTCAAAAACATTTTGAATGCCACAGAGCATATAAGATGTTCTAAGAGTTGAAATTGGTATTTCATACTCATGCCCGTGTTGAGAGGTAGAAGACCTCTGACAGTACTTTGCCTACAAGATGGAGGAGAATAGCTCAACTAGTGAGCATGTGCTCAGATTGTCTGGGTACTACAATTGCTTGAATCAAGTGGGAGTTAATCTTCTAGATAAGATAGTAATTGACAAAGTTCTCTAGTCACTATCACCAAGTTACTAGAACTTAGTGATGAACTATAATATGCAAGGGATAACGAAAGTTATTCCCAAGCTCTTCGCAATGCTGAAATCGGCGAAGGTAGAAATCAAGAAATAACATCAAGTGTTGATGGTTAACAAGACCACTAGTTTCAAGAAAAAGGGCAAAGGGAAAGAAAGAGGAACTTCAAAGAAGAATAACAAGCAAGTTGCTGCTCCCATGAAGAAGCTCAAAGCTAGATCCAAGCCTGGAACTGAGTGCTTCTACTGCAAAGGAAATGGTCACTAGAAGTGGAACTGCCCTAGATACTTGGTGGATAAGAAGGATCGCAAAGAGAACAAAAGTATATATTTGATATACATGTTATTGATGTGTACTTTACTAGTGTTTATAACAACACCTCATTATTTGATACTGGTTCAGTTATTAAGAGTAGTAACTCAAAACGGGAGTTGCAAAATAAACAGAGACTAGTTAAGGGCAAGGTGATGATGTGAGTTGGAAGTGATTCCAAGGTTGATAAGATCACGATCGCACACTCCCTTTACCTTCGGGATTAGTGTTGAACCTACAATAAATGTTATTTGGTGTTTGCGTAGAGCATAATATGATTGGATCATGTTTATTGCAATACGGTTATTCATTTAAGTCAATGATAATTGTTATTCTGTTTACATGAATAAAACCTTCTGAGGTCATACAACCAAGGTGAATGGTTTATTGAACCTCGATCATACTAATACACATATTCATAATATTGAAGCCAAAAGATGCAAAGTTAATAATGATAGTGCAACTTATATGTGGCACTGCTGTTAAGGTCATATTGGTGTGAAGCGCATGAAGAAACTCCATGCAGATGGGCTTTTGGAATCACTTGATTATGAATCATTTGATTCTTGCGAACCATGCCTCGTGGCAAAGATGACTAAAACTCTGTTCTCCGGAACTATGGAGCAAGCAACTGACTTATTGGAAATAATACATACTGATGTATGTAATCCGATGAGTGTTGAGGCTCGCGGCAGGTATCGTTATTTTCTAATCTTCACAAATGATTTGAGCAGATATGGGTATATCTACTTGATGAAACATAAGTTTGAAACATTTGAAAAGTTCAAAGAATTTCAGAGTGAAGTGGAAAATCATCATAACAAGAAAATAAATTTTCTGCGATCTGATCGTGGAGGAGAATATTTGAGTTACGAGTTTGGTCTTCATTTGAAATAATGCGGAATAGTTTCGCAACTCACGCCACCTGGAACACCACAGCGTAATGGTGTTCCCGAACGTCATAACCGCACTGTGAGAACCCAGAATTAACTTCCAGACCCTCTTGTGTATATTTGTCAACCCCAGGATCATTGTTGACAACACAGCGAAATGGTATCATTGCACAATGCACAAATGTATTACAAATTTAATAAATCTTGCCACAAGGCATACATAGGGAAATGTCTAATGACATTTATTACATAGAGATAACAGCGGAAAGTAAAAATGCGTAGCGACTCCATCTCAGCCACAGGTAGTCGATGTAGTCCACGTGACCTCACTCCTATGAATCGTCATAGTAGTCGTAGTCATCACCTTCATCTTCATGGAACTCTGTTGTCAACAAAATTATTGCCATGAGTACATTACGTACTCAACATGCCTCCCTCGGGGAAGGACCTAATAGCTACATGTGGCTTCAACGGAAGGCTGTATGGCTCATTTGTGTAAAAGCTAATTTTGTTTAAAATTTATAGCAGTTGAATAAAAGCACCTTTTGATGAAAACATGTTTTATCTCCAGAATAACTTTCATCAAAGTAAGGATCCTCGATCAACTCACACTCTTCATAGGTTCCAAGAATAGGGGCAAAGAGGGATAAGCAAGACAGGTCATGTATGTCAAGAAAGATTCATGTGCTGTCCATGACCGTGGACATGGCTATTCGAATAGTTTTACACTCTGCAGAGGTTGTACACTTTATCCACACGACACAATCCCGTCTTGATGCCACCAGTGGCTGCTGGTATAGTATACCATTTGGTATACCGGCAGGGATATTGTGATGAGGTCTTTCATTAGACCAAACTTACTGTACCGAGCCCACTAGGTTTCAACATGGAAGTAACCGCAGTTCATAGTCCGGGCCCCCCTTTTGTGGCGAGGATACTCCTCGCAAGGCAGCTATCCCATCTGCGGTACTATGATGACAACAATAAGAGTGAACTAACTAACTAACCAAGCCAGTGCCCATATAGCATGTGGCTGTACTGTTATCACAATCTTCAAATCCAGGACTTATTAGGCCTCATGCGGCACGAACGACTGATTTCCCCCTTCAACTCGTGAAGGGCGGCCAATCGCTCCTTCAATCCTTGATTCAGCTGTCGCCCGCGCCAGTATTCAGATGGTAAGTTTCACCCAGAGTAGAATAGGATAGAGAAGGTCAACAAGGGCCAACGGTCCTAGCTCAGCGTCAAGTTTCAAATGTCAATGACTTAGAGGTCATTCAACAGGGCACCTATAGGGTGATAAGCATGGCTAAGCATTTCTACTCTATCGGAATACTATAATTCTACTCAGGTGTCAAATGAATAGGCGACAAGCAAATCAAGGTAATGTGTCAATCGAGACGCTAGCTACGAGAATTAAATAGCATGCACATAGTAACGATAAAACATAATGCAATTTTGTAAACATAGGATAAGTACGATCAAAGAAGGAGGCATGCCTTCATTGTTGAGTCCTTCTTCGGTAACCTGTTTCTGTCCATGTCCAACATCGTCGTCACTCCCTACTCGTCGTAACGATAGCAAAAGACAAACAATAAATACCAAAGCAATAGAAAATACAAATAACATCCAAAACAAATTAAGGGTGGACGGATAGCAAGATATTGATCAGATGGAGATTCCAAAAGGAGATAGCACGATTGGAAGGTAAGTAGAGGACTCAATGAATTGACAGGGTTTAGGTTGACACAGCTAAGGACGGCTTTGTGATCAAGACTAAAGTTCTAATATGAACTAATAGTGCCCACCACACAGCACGACTAAGGAACTATTATATAACCAACACAATGGCAACAACACAGATGGAATGGAACCAACATATGCTTTTAACTACAATCACAACATGACATGATAATGGTAAAAGGTAACAACAAATAAATATTTAGATACAATCTAAATATTTATAATGGTCAATAGCATCCAAACACATACATCAACTTTATAATTCAAAATCATGTATTCTATATGACAACCAAACAAACATTATAAACCATACTAATTAAGCAATGAAAACATCATTCAACAACATGACTTAAATTCCTCTAGGTCTAGACCTAAATCACTATTAAAAGAAAATAGAATCAACTCCATTATATCAAACTAATTCATTTGTCAAACAATTACAAGAACTACACAACACATGGATCAAATGGATGAATAACTATCTTAGACATGATATGGTTAAGAGTAATTATCAACCACAAATAAATACTTGGATGAATCCAAATATTCATAATGGTTAACAACAACCAAAGTATAACATCAAACGTAATAACTATAGCGAGCATTCCTATAACAAGAGCCAAACCATTTCCATGGTCAAAACTAAATAAACAACTAAATCAAGATACATCTTCACACAAGGCATGTGAGTATAGAACCACTAGAGGTCTAAACGAATAACACAAGCATCACACATACGAGTGATCATGATAAGATACTAAACTAGAATATGCCCTTAATAATAAAGAACAACTAATTAGTAGCCAAATAGTCAATAGCAATAATATTACCAGCACATGCTTAAACAAGAGATCAAACTATGCACACTAAGCATATGAGAAAGATACAACTCAACTTACATGAAAGGTAACTATCATATGCATGTGATGAACTATTGCAACAAGTATAGAGCACTCCTAATACTAACGTATGACAAGTTAAGCATGTATAAGCAACACTAGAATAACTATAAACATGGAGTATAATAAGGCATGAAAAGTTATTAGCATGACATCTCTCGGCTTAAGCATACCACAACTGCAACAACTAGATAAAGTAGATATGACAAGTAGACATGTATGGTCATCACAAGAGATACGAGAGTATGCTACCAATACAATACTACTCATAACTATGACATAATTTAGTTGATATCAACTAACATGACTATCAAGCATGGCAATAGCACACAAGCCTACATACTAGTTATGACATGTAATCACATTGACTACGCATACAAACATATAACGAAGTAATAATATATCATGGAATGAACAACAGTAAGCAATGCACCATAGTAGCATGAATAGCAGGGACAAGATCATGGCATGAATTTCCCATCTATTACAACTTACACTTGTAAAGACAAAATATAACAACCTGGAATGATCTATAACATGAGTTGACACACCGACACATACTATGCACTCTAGTCATACAATCATAACAACATGGCATAGTATTGATCAAGCAAGAAGTTATTTAATCAAAGAAAGTATGAGATCAACAAACTACTATCATGTGAATCATCTTAATGAAGGCCAACCATATGTGCAATCACACGATAGTACATACTCGCAATGCTATAGCACATGGTAGTAGACAATCAAAACAAGCATTCTATTTGAAGCAATTGTTAACATGGCAAGGTAATAAACCAATATAAATAAACACAAATGATAATTACCAGGATGTAATAAGCTAAGTTCTATGCCACAAGAATAAACTACTGATAGAAATGTAAACATGACCTAATGAGACCAACCATGTAATCTTGCATAACAATCATCTACAGAACAAAAGAACAACTAGGCGAAAATATGCTATGCGACAAATAACCACAATGGATTTATCCGCAAACAGGAAATCATTTCATTTGACTTCTAGCATAAAGGATCATGACAATGATTTCAAACCAATAAAACAACACGTGACATGGATGTAAATGAATATGCGAACCATATCCAAGATATATCCATGCTAAGCAAAAATTAAAATAATCAAGACATAAAGTAATTCATGATTCAATGAACAAAGCAAAGCTTAGAATAATCCTACGGAATTATAAGCATGGCAAACATTTAACAGAAATTGTACGCATGCATAAGATAGCGCGACATGTTACGAAAAAATATCACATGAGACAACGTACAAATATATAATGATTAAATAAAATAAATACTTATAATAAATCCATTCAATCGCATCTAACTCCTAAAATTTATGGAATAATTAGGAGCAACTCCTAGTCATATAACGAATATACAAATATCAAACTAACATAAAAGTTCCCGATCAACTACTATGCATGTTAATAAATTACAAGAAATAATGTGAAACAAAAGTTTAACACACTACTACAATTAGGCATGAATTATATACATGAAACCATAGAAAACTATATTAAAATCTATAGACATGTCTAACGCAAGACAATAACAATACAAACAAAATATTATCTACTTGCGACAACAAAAACTACAATAGGTAAACAAATAAACTAAAAAATTATTTGTCACGCAAAAATTATGAGACCAATAGGATGCACTCTTAGGCATATCGCAAACATATGAACAATAATATATTAATGCAAAATTTAACCGATGAACAAATCACATTCAAACTTGGCCAAGGACGACTATAATACAAATATATACTAAACTCCTATTGATGAAACTAGCGATCTAAGTCCACCATGGGGTTACTACGGGCATGAGAAACAAATCACATGTTGAACACAAGATCATGTGAGGAACTAAAAAGTACGCGGACATGCCGATGGAATCCTTTCATGCATCGGCGCGAGCAACGGTATAGATAGGATGAATGATCATGTCTACAGGATAGAGTATATGATGGCGAGTACGCGTGCAAAAGGAATTTGATAGAGGCTCACCGTGTTTGACGGAACAGTGCGATGAACTCGACGAACAGTGTAGACGGACATGTCAAATTGTTCACGTGTGGTCAACGGATTGAATCCTTTCTTCTCTGAATGGAGCTGCAGCATGGAGGAGAATCTTCTGGCGCGAGGGTTCATACAAAGATGATCTGTATCATCGGGATCAACCATTGGTGTCCATGGAGCACCATTCTTTGGAGAGAGTTTCTGGAGAGGAAGAGAAAAGGAGAGGGCAGGGGTTGCTAACGTACTGGAGGAGGTGGAGGAGAATCGTTGTCTGTACCTTTCTTCTTCTGTGTATATGCTAACGTACAGAGAAGAGGAAGGAGTAGAGGTGCTAGCTGGTGGGAGAGAATGGAAGTGGAGAGAAATAGGCAGGGAGGAGGAATTGAAGGAAGGACATCAGTTAACATGCGTGGTGGCTGTTGAGGTTTCCTCTTTTGTCAGTTGTGAACGTGAACCTACAAGAAGGAGAGGAGGTGCTCACTAGGAGAGCTGGGTGTTGGCCCAGTTCGGCTAGGCCCAAGTGGGAGAGAAATAAAAAATAAAAGTTGGCCTTTGGGCCATTCATGTTGAGAGAACATAGAATAGAAAAATAAAGATGATGTAGAATGAGCTTAGGAAATTTGGCCTAGAGTTTAACAGATGGAAAAGAATTGACTTCTCTTATTGCAAAATATAGAGAACTAACAGAAGCTGAAACAAATATCAAACAATCCAAGAAATCCACGAAAATGCAGACTCACATGTTTAAATGTGTTGAAGACAAAAGATAAAACCCAACTAGAAGAAAAAAAAAACTCAAATTTAATTTAAGTCCGCATTAGGTCAAAATAAATACTCCAAATTATAAAAACCAATTTAAGCTTTGTTAACAAATAAAACAAATGAAATTTCTCACCCTGATTTTTGGAGAACTTTTTCTTAAACATTCCGGGAATCAGGATGTTGCAGATCTACCCCCCTTGAAAGGAATCTCGTCCCCGAGATTCAGGCTGACTAAAGAGAATGGGTTTAGTTTAGCTTTGTCTTCGACATAGTTCTTCTCAGAGAAACTTGTGGGGTCACTGTCGATTCTGAACTTGGTGACAAACGGCTTCAGGTCTTGGTTGGAGATACTTCTTTTGTCGAGATTCATTCTAGCTTTATCTAGGCTTGGAAACAGTCCTTTGATCTTAGAGATCGTAGTCTAATAGCTTCTCTGAGTGGTTGAACATTCTTCAGTCTTTCTCTTCTTCTGTAGGCCAAGCATTGGTGTGGATAGACTCATTGATCCCTCTTCAGGTTGAACTTATAGTAGGTGTAGTGAAGGTCTTCAAATCTTCGTATTCTTTGCAAATGAAGGTCTTCTTGATCTCGCCATAAATCACCATCAACTACCCCCCTTAAAAGAGGTTTTCCATAGGGTTTACTTTCATAATAAATCTGCAAGTGGGTTGTTGCAACTTTGTTCATCTCAAGGTGACCTATAGGGTTTATAGAGAAGAGGGAAAGAGCATAAGAGGAGTAGAATCCTACACAAGGCAGAGATACCCCAGAAGATAGACAAAAGATAACACCTAGATAATCATGAAGCCATCCAAATAAAACTCAAACGCAACTCTTTTTGGCCAATTGAGTTTTAGTATGACTGCATAGAAAATGCCAAAAGAAATATATGCAGATGATACTCACACAAAAAGGTTTTGCATCTACAAGGTACGAGTTCTATCACTAAAAGGGTGTTAACCAACCTAATCCTATATGGCAGGTCTCATCATAACTTGGTGCAGATCTTCAACCTTGACAGTTGAAGCATGATCAGCGGTTTTTGAATTCTTGAGATCTCAAGGTGTCTTCTCTCGACAAAAGTGTTGCTACTCAGAGCTTCAAGGCATGAAGTTTTGTTGAAATTCTTGGCACATCGTGTGAAGCTTCTGAATTTTCAACACCAAGGGAAAGGAAAAGGGTTTCACACTATAAAGAAGATGGTAGAGAAGTAGAGTTTAAATTTCAATTGAATAAGATGAGATGACAATAGCAATAGTGAAAGAGAAGAGTACAAGAATGATCCTTTTCAAAATAGTTTTTGTTTTGAAAATAGTCCTAAGGATTTCCATTTCTAACCAAGGCCACGCGACTAGGTCGACATCGGCTCTGATAGCACTTCTGTGATAACCTAGAATTAACTTCTAGACCCTCCTGTGTATATTTGTCAACCCCATGATCATTGTTGACAACACAGCGAAATGGTATCATTGCACAATGCACAAATGTATTACAAGTTTAATAAATCTTTCCACAAGGCATACATAGGGAAATGTCTAATGACATTTATTACATAGAGATAATAGCGGAAAGTAAAAATGCGTAGCGACTCCATCTCAGCCACAGGCAGTCGATGTAGTCCACGTGACCTCACACCTACGAATCATCATAGTAGTCGTAGTCATCACCTTCATCTTCATGGAACTCTGTTGTCAACAAAATTATTGCCATGAGTACATTACGTACTCAACATGCCTCCCTTGGGGAAGGACCTAATAGCTACATGTGGCTTCAACGGAAGGCTGTATGGCTCATTTGCATAAAAGCTAATTTTATTTCAATAATATAGCAGTTGAATAAAAGCACCTTTTGATGAAAACATGTTTTATCTCCAGAATAACTTTCATCAAAGTAAGGATCCTCGATCAACTCACACTCTTCATAGGTTCCAAGAATAGGGGCAAAGAGGGAATAAGCAAGACAGGTCCTGTATGTCAAGAAAGATTCATGTGTGTCCATGACCGTGGACATGGCTATTCGAATAGTTTTACACTCTGCAGAGGTTGTACACTTTACCCACACGACACAATCCCGTATTGATGCCACCAATGGTCGCTGGTATAGTACACCATTTGGTATACCGGCAGGGAGATTGTGACGAGGTCTTTCATTAGACCAAACCTACTGTGCCGAGCCCACTAGGTTTCAACACGGAAGTAACCGCAGTTCATAGTCCGGGCCCCCCTTTTGTGCCGAGGATACTCCTCGCAAGGCAGCTATCCCATCTGCGGTACTGTGATGACGACAATAAGAGTGAACTAACTAATTAACCAAGCCAGTGCCCATATAGCATGTGGATGTACTGTTATCACAATCTTCAAATCCAAGACTTATTAGGCCTCATGCGGCACGAACAACTGATTTCCCCCTTCAACTCATGAAGGGCGGCCAATCGCTCCTTCAATCCTTGATTCAGCTATCGCCCGCGCCAGTATTCAGATGGTAAGTTTCACCCAGAGTAGAATAGGATAGAGAAGGTCAACAAGGGCCAACGGTCCTAGCTCAGCGTCAAGTTTCAAATGTCAATGACTTAGAGGTCATTCAACAGGGCACCTATAGGGTGATAAGCATGGCTAAGCATTTCTACTCTATCAGAATACTATAATTCTACTCAGGTGTCAAATGAATAGGCGACAAGCAAATCAAGGTAATGTGTAAATCGAGACTCTAGGTACGCGAATTAAATAGCATGCACATAGTAACCATAAAACACAATGCAATTTTGTAAACATAGGATAAGTACGATCAAAGAAGGAGGCATGCCTTCGTTGTTGAGTCCTTCTTCGGTAACCTGTTTCTGTCCATGTCCAACATCGTCGTCACTCCCTACTCGTCGTAACGATAGCAAAAGACAAACAATAAATACCAAAGCAATAGAAAATACAAATAACATCCAAAACAAATTAAGGGTGGACGGATAGCAAGATATTGATCAGATGGAGATTCCAAAAGGAGATAGCACGATTGGAAGGTAAGTAGAGGACTCAATGAATTGACAGGGTTTAGGTTGACACGGCTAAGGACGGCTTTGTGATCAAGACTAAAGTTCTAATATGAACTAATAGTGCCCACCACACATCACGACTAAGGAACTATTATATAACCAACACAATGGCAACAACACAGATGGAATGGAACCAACGTATGCTTTTAACTACAATCACAACATGACATGATAATGGTAAAAGGTAACAACAAATAAATATTTAGATACAATCTAAATATTTATAATGGTCAATAGCATCCAAACACATACATCAACTTTATAATTCAAAATCATGTATTCTATATGACAACCAAACAAACATTATAAACCATACTAATTAAGCAATGAAAACATCATTCAACAACATGACTTAAATTCATCTAGGTCTAGACCTAAATCATTATTAAAAGAAAATAGAATCAACTCCATTATATCAAACTAATTCATTTGTCAAACAATTACAAGAACTACACAACACATGGATCAAATGGATGAATAACTATCTTAGACATGATATGGTTAAGAGTAATTATCAACCACAAATAAATACTTGGATGAATCCAAATATTCATAATGGTTAACAACAACCAAAGTATAACATCAAACGTAATAACTATAGCGAGCATTCCTATAACAAGAGCAAAACCATTTCCATGGTCAAAACTAAATAAACAACTAAATCAAGACACATATTCACACAAGGAATGTGAGTATAGAACCACTAGAGGTCTAAACGAATAACACAAGCATCACACATGCGAGTGATCATGATAAGATACTAAACTAGAATATGCTCTTAATAATAAAGAACAACTAATTAATAGCCAAATAGTCAGTAGCAATAATATTACCAGCACATGCTTAAACAAGAGATCAAACTATGCACACTAAGCATATGAGAAAGATACAACTCAACTTACATGAAAGGTAACTATCATATGCATGTGATGAACTATTGCAACAAGTATAGAGCACTCATAATACTAACGTATGACAAGTTAAGCATGTTGTAGGATCGAAAGTATGTCTAGAGGGGGGTGATTAGAGTACTTGACCAAATAAAAACTTAACCTTTTCCCAATTTTAGTTCTTGGCAGATTTTAGCTATTTTAAGACAAGTCAAGCAATCATCACATAATTCAAGCAAGCATGCAAAGAGTATATTGGCAGCGGAAAGTAAAGCATGCAACTTGCAAGAATGTAAGGGGAAGGGTTTGGAGAATTCAAACGCAATTGGAGACACGGATGTTTTTCCCGTGGTTCGGATAGGTGGTGTTATCCTACATCCACGTTGATGGAGACTTCAACCCACAAAGGGTAACGGTTGCGAGAGTCCACACAGGGCTCCACCCACAAAGGGTAATGGTTGCGCGAGTCCACACAGGGCTCCACCCACAAAGGGTCCACGAAGAAGCAACCACCCACAAAGGGTCCACGAAGAAGCAACCTTGTCTATCCCACCATGGCCATCGCCCACACAGGACTTGCCTCACTAGCGGTAGATCTTCACGAAGTAGGTGATCTCCTTGCCCTTACAAACTCCTTGGTTCAACTCCAAAATCTTGTCGGTGGCTCCCAAGTGACACCTAGCCAATCTAGGAGACACCACTCTCCAAGAAGTAACAAATGGTGTGTAGGTAATGAACTCCTTGCTCTTGTGCTTCAAATGATAGTCTCCCCAACACTCAACTCTCTCTCATAGGATTTGGATTTGGTGGAAAGAAGATTTGAGTGGAAAGCAACTTGGGAAGGCTAGAGATCAAGATTCATATGGTAGGAATGGAATATCTTGGTCTCAACACATGAGTAGGTGGTTCTCTCTCAGAACATACGAGTTGGAATGGTGTATGTGTTCTGATGGCTCTCTCTTTGAATGAAGAGGAGGTGGAGGGGTATATATAGCCTCCACACAAAATCCAACCGTTACACAGTCTTCCAATCTCGGTGGGACCGAATCAACAAACTTGGTCGGACCGAAAATGTAAACCTAGTGACCGTTAGAGATTTTCGGTGGGACTGACATGCAACTCGGTAGGACCGATATGGTTAGGGTTTGGGCATAACATAATCTCGGTGAGACCGATTACACAAACTCGGTGAGACCGAATTTGGTAATTAGCTAACCAGAGAGTTGGTCAGGCAAACTCGGTGGGACCGATTTGCTCTTTCGGTGAGACCGAAAAGTTACAAAGGGGAAACACTGAATTTACATTGCAATCTCGGTGGGACCGATTCGATCTTTCGGTGAGACCAAAAAGTTACGAAAGGGAAACAGAGAGTTTGCAATCCCATCTCGGTGAGACCGAGATCCCTATCGGTAGAACCGAATTGCTAGGGTTTGGCAGTGGCTAATGACAAGTGAAACTCGGTGGCGCCGGATAGGAAGAATCGGTAGGACCGAGTTTGGCTTAGGGTTTAGGTCATATGTGGATATGTGGATATGGGAAAGTAGTTGAGGGTTTTTGGAGCATATCACTAAGCACATGAAGCAAGAGGCTCATTATGCAACACCTCATCCCTCCTTGATACCTTGATAGTATTGGCTTTTCCTAAAGACTCAATGTGATCTTGGATCACTAAAATATAAAATGAAGAGTCTTGAGCTTTTGAGCTTGAGCCAATCCTTTTTCCTTAGCATTTTGAGGGTTCCACTTTCACATCCATGCCATGCCAATCATTGAGCTTTCTTGAAATAATCATCTTGGAATAGCATTAGCTCAATGAGCTATATGTTGTTATGAATTACCAAAACCACCTAGGGATAGTTGCACTTTCAATCTCCCCCTTTTTGGTAATTGATGACAACATATAGATCAAAGCTTCGACAAATGATAATAAGCATGAAATATATCGTCGCTTTGAGAAGTATGTGATAAGTAAGAGCTCCCGCTAAATTTGTGCATATTTAAAATTTGCTTTGGACTGCAAATGCACAAGGAGTTAGAGTCATTGGTTACTCTTCCATGTCACATACATCTTGGTGGAGCGCTTAAAATGATAAGAATGAAATACATGCACTCATCACCAAGAATAGTGAAAGATCACATAAGATAGATAAGATAATAGCATTAAGCAAGCATTAAGTGTAGCTTATGATCAAACACATGATCATCAATGTCTCAGAAATAATGACTTAGTATCTCAAGCACTCAAAAGCAAACAAGTTTGAAAAACCACCAAATAAAGCAAGAGAGAAAAGCACACTCTCTCTCTCTCTCTCTCTCTCGAAGCCTATGATCTATACATTTTTCTCCCCCTTTGGCAACAAGTTACCAAAAAGTTCCTAGAAAATGCATAGTGCTAGATCGACGCTCAGGCTTGATCTTCTGGTGGTGGTGGAGTCCGGATCACTCCAAGGACGAAGGCTTCTGTAGACGCTGAAGTAGACGCTGGAGTTGGAGCTGAAGTAGATGCTGGAGCTGGTGGAACTGAGGCTGTAGCTGGTGCTGAGGTGGTGGCTCTTGTGTCAGCAACTGGCACGGCAGACGACCTCGGACCTCGTGGCACTCTGGCAAAGGCATGAGTGGTAGTCCTGCCTCTCCTCTCCTGCATATCATCTTGGAGCTACTCCACTGCAGTCTGAATCTCCGTTACCTTGACATCCAAGTCATAGAACTTTTGTTCCATGATTCTCTCTAGGCTTGCCTGGTTTTGAGTTAGGGTGGCTAGTCCTTGCTCAATCCGCAGGGTGGATGCAATCAGGTAACCAAGCTGCTCTTGTTTGGTCTTCAAGAAATACTCAGATGCCTCCTCTTGAGTTGGCATCTTGGTAGCTTTCTCCTTCCTTGCCTTCTCCTTCTTTGCATATGCTTGGGAAGATGATGGCTTGTTCTCAGTCATGACAACTTGATTGTCCTCAAAATCTGGACGGATGGGCAGGTGTTCCTTGTCCAATAAATATATGCCCATGCCCATCTTGGAGTTAATGAGCTCCTGGATCTGAGGGGCATATCCGCAACTCCTCTTCTGATCTGCTGCAGTCCTTTTGATAGTTTCCACTATGAGGCTCATCACCTTGAACTTCTGAGGCACATCAAATACATGTAGCAAGTTGATAGCATGGCCTCTGATCATCTTGTGATCTCCAGACTTGGGCAGGTGTGCCTCAAGATCCAATTGATAGTTGGCAGCCCTGACAGAAGGTAATGCACAGACCCAAATTTGAAGGTGTCAAGAACTTCATTGGGAATTTCCTTGTACATATTGGACATAGAGTTATGGTCCATCTTCTTCTTGGCATATATGTCCAAGTCATCATCATGCTCCTCTGGGGCATTAATGATCTGTGCCCACTCAGCAACTGTGGATTGGTACCTTGTACCCTCAGACATCCATGTGATCCTCCCATCTGAATAAAAATGTGTTGTGGAGTAGAACTGCATTATAAGCTCCTCATTCCACTTTGTGAGCTTCTGCCCAACAAAGTCAGCTACTCCACAAGCTATGAAGCTGTCTTGCACTCCAGGATAGTGCTCCTCATTGTCCTTGATGTACTGCCAGTCAACCCATCTCATATCACAGACTATTGGCTTCTTATCAAGCAGCACTGTCTCATAGAAGTCCTGCTGTTCCTTAGTGTGGAACCTGTAGTCAACAGCAGTCCTCTCCTTGAAGCATACGGGTCTGCTTCTCTCCACTTCCTCAGCCCTGAATCTCTCCCGAGCTTCATGTCCTCAGCCACAGGATGCGCATCATTGTGGTCTGGGATCTTGGGCTTGAGCTTTCTCAGAACTTGCTCTTCATCCTCTTCTTCAGCAACAGTCTCAGGCACTGGGGCCTTGTTCTTCTCAGCTGCAAGAATGCTCCTTGTATTCCTCTTTGGTTTTGGCTTGGAGGCAGCTTTGGGCTTAGATGCAGTAGCCCCTGATCTTATGGCATCACCCATCAGCTTGGGTGCCTTGGGTGCTGGTGCAGCTACCTCTTCTTCCTCTTCCTCTTCCATGATGGAAGCCTTTCCTAGCACTCTGGCTACGGTCTTCTTGACCCTTTCCTTTCTTTTCTTTCCCTCAGCAGCAACTGGCTCTTTGGGTGCAGGCTTCTCAGTTGAAGCTCTTGCCTTTGACATGGGCTGCCTGCCTGCTGGCCTTTTGATTTTCAGCCATGGCTTTGTGCCTTGAGCTGGCTCAACTCTCTTTGATGTGGCCTCTTCCTCTGCCACATAATCTTCATCTTCGGAATCAGAAGTTCTCTTCTTCCTCTGTCTGGTGGCAGCTTTTGGCAAGTTGCTAGGGGTGCTCCTGCTGCCCTCATCTGAAGAGCTGGAGGGACTAGTGCCCTCACTCATGTGCACCTGCTGCTCTGACATGTTCTGGCTGTCACTTTGATCAGACATGCTGCAAGCTCTGACTGCTGACCCTGTGAACAGTTTATAGATGAGGTAGAAAAGATGAGCATCACAAAATGCAAAGATTTTTGCAAAAGAATGATCCAAAAACTTAGTTTTAGTTTCCCACTGAAATCATCTCGGATCTACCAATTTTCAAACTCGGTGATACCGAAGCAGTTTTGGAACCTAAACTAGTGAACTCGGTAGGACCGAGTCACAGTTCGGTGGCACCGAGACTGCTAGGGTTTCACGGAGTTCCAAAATCGGTCACACCGATAAGTAATTCTCGGTCAGACCGAGTCTCACTTGTGCAATGGCATAAGCCAAATCGGTGGGACCGAGATGGTTTCGGCGGAAACCTAACCCTAAAATTTTCGAATCAAAGCTAATCTACGGGCGTATTGACTGGATAGGAGTGTTTCAATCGTGGCAAGAATCATGAAGAACACAATGTGCTAGGAATCGGACGGGGAATAGCACTGTGATCGAGTCCATACCCTAGTTCGGCGGAGACTCGCTACGGCGGCAACGACGGGGCAGAATTCCCGTTGACGGCGACGGAGACCAGCGACTGGAGGCGGCTGGCGGCGAGAAGACGATCCGGAGACCACGTTCGCAGAGCAGGCTATCGCGCGGGCGAAGGGGTTCGGAGAAATTTCCAAATTTTGCCCGTGACTATATATAGCCCGACCCTGTCGGTGTGACCGAGTGGAACAACTCGGTGGCACCGAGATTCATAACTGCAGGTAGTTACTGAAACTCGGTGTGACCGAAATGTTCAAATCGGTTGCACCGAGATCAAAAACCTAGATCAACTTAATGATCTCGGTAGGACCGAAAGTGGGGTATCGGTCAGACCGAGAATCATAAAGAGTTTTTGGAAGTTTAAGTCTATGACGAATCGGGGACTCCGAGCGCTCCTCACACAGAGTGGTTCGAATCTGACTTGATCAAATTTTGTGATGCAGCATGAATAGAGTTTGAGACGAGAAAAACATAGATAGCTACAAGAGGTACTTAGGCATTCTTGTCCATCCACTTGGCAAAAGAAAATAAAACCAAACAATCAAAACAACAAGTGGATGTCCTCGAATGAGTAAAATATGCAACCAGCATGCTCACACAATAAGATGGCAAATGAAATATGTGGCAAGGCATGCACAACCAATTCTAGCATCTATTAAGCAATTTGCGATGACAAGGTCATCTATATATGAGTATATTGACTTAGGAGTCAAGTGAGAGCACTTGATCATAGGTCATACTCATCGTTTAAGCTCAAGTGGGGTCACCACTTTTACATAAAGCATTGTTGTGTTCACATCTTTAGAGTTGCTTTAGCTCAAGTCTTAGAGTAAAGCTCCCCCTAGATGTGATATCCCCCCTAAGAGGGATGAACTAACCTTGGGTTTTGTCGATGATGACTTCATGTAGATGTTGAAGATGTGGATGCTCAATGTTGATGTAGATCACTTGGAGCTATCCATTTGAGTGAATTGCACTTTCAATACCTACATGGGTTAGTCCCACAAGGAACAAACAAGGATATCCATAGACATAGAGTGATGCACACAAAAGATGATGTCCATGAAAACTTTTAGGTTACCTTGTCCCTTGTCTTACCAACAAGAGGGTTTGTGACTCCTTGAACTAGTGCAAGATGTGGAAGTTGATTGCACTTGTTCTTGCCAAAATGATAAGAGTGAAGTATGTTGGCGGAGTCACCCTCAAGAACTCTCTAGTTCTTCTTCTTTTGGATCCACATCATCTTGATGGGAATCCTTGGAGTTGTAGTCGTACTTGATGAAGTGGAACTTGAAGTAGTCTTGGGAATCCACTTGACTAAGGTCTTAGGAGCTTCTTCAAATGCGTCAATTTCCTCTTGAAGCTTGTCCTTGCCTTTTTGCTTGTATTCTTGTGGTGGAAGATCATCTTGAGCTTGTGTCCCCTTGAAATAAGTATCATACTTCTCTTGTTGAGGAACAAACTTTGTCTTGGGGTATTGATCTTCTTCCCACTCAACTCCATTGGCATTGAACTTTCGTTCAAAACCAACACCTTGATTCTTCCGGTGCATTCCTTGCTTGCGCACAATTTCCTCGAATTGCTTACTCCCGGCAAGGCTTTTGTACACTCCTTTCTCTATAATTCCCTTCAATAAACTATTTTCTTGCTCAAGTGTAACTTGGCTAAGAGAATCATTAGTGGAATCAAGAGAACTACTAGAAGCAACAATATTGGATTTAGCATGATCATTGTTACTACTAGAGGAAGAATCTTTCTTGTTCTTGTTACTAGACTTGACTTGAGGCATGTAAGTGGATAAGAGTAAACGCTTGGCAATGTAAGAAGAGCTTTTCTTGCGGAGATCATCATTGATTGCTTTTAAGAACTCATGCTCTTGCTCAAGATTGAGCTTTTCAAAGCGTAATTTCTCATGAGCTCTTAAAAGTTCTCGATGATCTTCGAAGATAGTTTCATGAGCTAACTTAAGAGTGTTTAGTTCTTTAGTTAGAGCCTCAATCTTCTCCTTATCATTGTCATTCGTTTTATCTTTATTAGCATGTTTAATTGACGTTTCATCATAGTATTCATCACTAGAGTTGTCAACAAGCAAATCATCACCTAACAAGTCATCTTCATCACTATTGAAATCAACATACTCAGGGTGTGTTACCTTAGGACCTTTGGCCATGAAGCATCTTCCAATTCCTTCATTTGGTGAGTCAAATATGTCATAGGAGTTGGTTGACACAAGTGCTAGACCGGCAACACCTTCATCTTGAGTATCTTCGGAGTCAGAGTGATAACTTCTCTCGGAGTGGCTGTCGGAGTCGGAGCCGGATACCCATTCACCAACATGAGCTTGATGTCTTCGTCTTGTGTAGCTCCTTGATGATTTTTCCTTCCTTTCCGAATCCTTGCTTCTCCGTGAGTATCTTCGTTCATAACGATCATCTCTACTCCTCCTCTCTCTTGGTGGTGATTCTTTGCTTCTTCTTTTTGGAGAATCTTCTCTTCTCTTGTAGGGAGCCGTACACTCATTGGAATAGTGTCCGGGTCTTCCACAACTGTAGCAGTTTCGCTCTCGACTAGAAGATCTTTTGTCATTGTAGGACCTTGACTTGAAGCTTCTATCTTTGCTTCTACTCTTGTAGAGCTTGTTGAAGTTCTTCACCATTAAGCTCAATTCTTCATTGAAGTCTTGTTTCTCACTTGATGATGTAGGAGCTTCACATGAGGCTTTATAGGCACCACTTGATTTGTTGTGAAGTTCCTCTTTATCCTTAAGTGACATCTCATGAGCAACAATTCTTCCAATCACCTCCGTTGGCTTGAGATCTTTGTAATTGGGCATCATTTGGATCAATGTGCACACGGTATCATATTTTCCATCCAAGGCTCTTAGAATCTTCTTGATGATGAATCTGTCGGTCATCTCTTCACTTCCTAAGCCGGCAATCTCATTTGTGATGAGAGCAAGCCTAGAGTACATTTCAGCGACACCTTCACCATCCTTCATCTTGAACTTGTCAAGTTGGCTTTGAAGCACATCCAACTTGGATTCCTTGACGGAGTCGGTACCTTCGTGCATATCAATCAAAGTGTCCCAAATTTCCTTCGCATTCTCAAGACGGCTGATTTTGTTGAATTCTTCGGGGCACAATCCGTTGAAGAGAATATCACAAGCTTGAGCATTGTATTGCAACATCTTCAACTCATCCGCGGTAGCTTCACTGTTTGGTTATCTCCCATCAAAGAAGTCACCTTGCAAACCAACACACACAATAGCCCAAACGGCGGGGTTATGTCCAAGAATATGCATTTTCATTTTATGCTTCCAACTAGCAAAATTAGTACCATCAAAGTAGGGACCTCTACGGTGGTAATTTCCCTCGCTAGACGCCATACTCTCCTAGGTTGTGAAACCAAGGCTATGACCACCAAAGCTATGGAGATCAAAGAAAATGGAGACCAAAGCTCTGATACCACTTGTAGGATCGAAAGTATGTCTAGAGGGGGGTGATTAGACTACTTGACCAAATAAAAACTTAACCTTTTCCCAATTTTAGTTCTTGGCAGATTTTAGCTATTTTAAGTCAAGTCAAGCAATCATCACATAATTCAAGCAAACATGCAAAGAGTATATTGGCAGCGGAAAGTAAAGCATGCAACTTGCAAGAATGTAAGGGGAAGGGTTTGGAGAATTCAAGCGCAATTGGAGACACGGATGTTTTTCCCGTGGTTCGGATAGGTGGTGCTATCCTACATCCACGTTGATGGAGACTTCAACCCACAAAGGGTAACGGTTGCGAGAGTCCACACAGGGCTCCACCCACAAAGGGTAATGGTTGCGCGAGTCCACACAGGGCTCCACCCACAAAGGGTCCACGAAGAAGCAACCACCCACAAAGGGTAATGGTTGCGCGAGTCCACACAGGGCTCCACCCACAAAGGGTCCACGAAGAAGCAACCACCCACAAAGGGTCCACGAAGAAGCAACCTTGTCTATCCCACCATGGCCATCGCCCACACAGGACTTGCCTCACTAGCGGTAGATCTTCACGAAGTAGGCGATCTCCTTGCCCTTACAAACTCCTTGGTTCAACTCCACAATCTTGTCGGAGGCTCCCAAGTGACACCTAGCCAATCTAGGAGACACCACTCTCCAAGAAGTAACAAATGGTGTGTAGGTAATGAACTCCTTGCACTTGTGCTTCAAATGATAGTCTCCCCAACACTCAACTCTCTCTCATAGGATTTGGATTTGGTGGAAAGAAGATTTGAGTGGAAAGCAACTTGGGAAGGCTAGAGATCAAGATTCATATGGTAGGAATGGAATATCTTGGTCTCAACACATGAGTAGGTGGTTCTCTCTCAGAACATACGAGTTGGAATGGTGTATGTGTTCTGATGGCTCTCTCTTCGAATGAAGAGGAGGTGGAGGGGTATATATAGCCTCCACACAAAATCCAACCGTTACACAGTTTTCCAATCTCAGTGGGACCGAATCAACAAACTCGGTCGGACCGAAAATGTAAACCTAGTGACCGTTAGAGATTTTCGGTGGGACTGACATGCAACTCGGTAGGACCGATATGGTTAGGGTTTGGGCATAACATAATCTCGGTGAGACCGATTACACAAACTCGGTGAGACCGAATTTGGTAATTAGCTAACCAAAGAGTTGGTCAGGCAAACTCGGTGGGACCGATTTGCTCTTTCAGTGAGACCGAAAAGTTACAAAGGGGAAACACTGAATTTACATTGCAATCTCGGTGGGACCGATTCGCTCTTTCAGTGAGACCGAAAAGTTACGAAAGGGAAACAGAGAGTTTGCAATCCAATCTCAGTGAGACTGAAATCCCTATCGGTAGAACCGAATTGCTAGGGTTTGGCAGTGGCTAATGACAAGTGAAACTCGGTGGCGCCGGATAGGAAGAATCGGTACGACCGAGTTTGGCTTAGGGTTTAGGTCATATGTGGATATGTGGATATGGGAAAGTAGTTGAGGGTTTTTGGAGCATATCACTAAGCACATGAAGCAAGAGGCTCATTATGCAACACCTCATCCCTCCTTGATAGTATTGGCTTTTCCTAAAGACTCAATGTGATCTTGGATCACTAAAATATAAAATGAAGAGTCTTGAGCTTTTGAGCTTGAGCCAATCCTTTTTCCTTAGCATTTTGAGGGTTCCACTTTCACATCCATGCCATGCCAATCATTGAGCTTTCCTGAAATAATCATCTTGGAATAGCATTAGCTCAATGAGCTATATGTTGTTATGAATTACCAAAACCACCTAGGGATAGTTGCACTTTCACATGTATAAGCAACACTAGTATAACTATAAACATGGAGTATAATAAGGCATGAAAGGTTATTAGCATGACATGTCTCCGCTTAAGCATACCACAACTGCAACAACTAGATAAAGTAGATATGACAAGTAGACATGTATGGTCATCACAAGAGATACGAGAGTATGCTACCAATACAATACTACTCATAACTATGACATAATTTAGTTGATATCAACTAACATGACTATCAAGCATGGCAATAGCACACAAGCCTACATACTAGTTATGACATGTAATCACATTGACTACGCATACAAACATATAACGAAGTAATAATATATCATGGAATGAACAACAGTAAGAAATGCACCATAGTAGCATGAATAGCAGGGAAAAGATCATGGCATGAATTTCCCATCTATTACAACTTACACTTGTAAAGACAAAATATAACAACCTGGAATGATCTATAACATGAGTTGACACACCGACACATACTATGCACTCTAGTCATACAATCATAACAACATGGCATAGTATTGATCAAGCAAGAAGTTATTTAATCAAAGAAAGTATGAGATCAACAAACTACTATCATGTGAATCATCTTAATGAAGGCCAACCATATGTGCAATCACACGATAGTACATACTCGCAATGCTATAGCACATGGTAGTAGACAATCAAAACAAGCATTCTACTTGAAGCAATTGTTAACATGGCAAGGTAATAAACCAATATAAATAAACACAAATGATAATTACCAGGATGTAATAAGCTAAGTTCTATGCCACAAGAATAAACTAGTGATAGAAATGTAAACATGACCTAATGAGACCAACCATGTAATCTTGCATAACAATCATCTACAGAACAAAAGAACAACTAGGCGAAAATATGCTATGCGACAAATAACCACAATGGATTTATCCGCAAACAGGAAATCATTTCATTTGACTTCTAGCATAAAGGATCATGACAATGATTTCAAACCAATAAAACAACACATGAGATGGATGTAAATGAATATGCGAACCATATCCAAGATATATCCATGCTAAGCAAAAATTAAAATAATCAAGACATAAAGTAATTCTTGATTCAATGAACAAAGCAAAGCTTAGAATAATCCTACGGAATTATAAGCATGGCAAACATTTAATAGAAATTGTACGCATGCATAAGATAGCGCGACATGTTACGCAAAAATATCACATGAGACAACGTACAAATATATAATGATTAAATAAAATAAATACTTATAATAAATCCATTCAATCGCATCTAACTCCTAAAATTTATGGAATAATCAGGAGCAACTCCTAGTCATATAACGAATATACAAATATCATACTAACATAAAAGTTCCCGATCAACTACTATGCGTGTTAATAAATTACAAGAACTAATGTGAAACAAAAGTTTAACACACTACTACAATTAGGCATGAATTATATACATGAAACCATAGAAAACTATATTAAAATCTATAGACATGTCTAACACAAGACAATAACAATACAAACAAAATATTATCTACTTGCGACAACAAAAACTACAATCGGTAAACAAATAAACTAAAAATTTATTTGTCACGCAAAAATTATGAGACCAATAGGATGCACTCTTAGGCATATCGTGAACATATGAACAATAACATATTAATGCAAAATTTAACCGATGAACAAATCACATTCAAACTTGGCCAAGGACGACTATAACACAAATATATACTAAACTCCTATTGATGAAACTAGCGATCTAAGTCCACCATGGGGTTACTACGGGCATGAGAAACAAATCACATGTTGAACAAAAGATCATGTAAGGAACTAAAAAGTACGCGGACATGCCGGTGGAATCCGTTCATGCATCAGCGCGGGCAACGGTATAGATAGGATGAACGATCATGTCTACTGGATAGAGTGTACGATGGCGAGTACGCGTGCAAAAGGAATTTGATAGAGGCTCACCGTGTTTGACGGAATGGTGCGATGAACTCGACGAACAATGTAGACGGACATGTCAAATTGTTCACGTGTGGTCAACGGATCGAATCCTTTCTTCTCTGAATGGAGCTGCAGCATGGAGGAGAATCTTCTGGCGCGAGGGTTCATACGAAGATGATCTGTATCATCGGGATCAACCATCGGTGTCCATGGAGCACCATTCTTTGGAGAGAGTTTCTGGAGAGGAAGGGAAAGGGAGAGGGCAGGGGTTGCTAACGTACTGGAAGAGGAGGTGGAGGCGCATAATAAGGTGTGTTTAGTTTGGAAACTGATGGAATTATGGGAGTAAGATGAGGAGGAGAATCGTTGGTTGTACCTTTCTTCTTCTGTGTATATGCTAACGTACAGAGAAGAGGAAGGAGTAGAGGCGCTAGCTGGTGGGAGAGAATGGAAGTGGAGAGAAATAGGCAGGGAGGAGGAATTAAAGGAAGGACATCAGTTAACATGCGTGGTGGATGTTGAAGTTTCCTCTTCTGTCAGTTGTGAACGTGAAACTACAGGAAGGAGAGGAGGTGCTCGCTAGGAGAGCTGGGTGTTGGCCCAGTTCGGCTAGGCTCAAGTGGGAGAGAAAAAAAATAAAAGTTGGCCTTTGGGCCATTCATGTTGAGAGAACAGAGAATAGAAAAATAAATATGTTGTAGAATGAGCTTAGGAAATTTGGCCTAGAGTTTAACAGATGGAAAAGAATTGACTTCTCTTATTTCTTATTGGAAAATATAGAGAACTAACAGAAGCTAAAACAAATATCAAACAATCCAAGAAATCCACGAAAATGCAGACTCACATGTTTAAATGTGTTGAAGACAAAAGATAAAACCCAACAAGAAGAAAAGAACAAAACTCAAATTTAATTTAAGTTTGCATTAGGTCAAATTAAATACTCCAAATTATAAAAGTCCAATTTAAGCTTTGTTAACAAATAAAACAAATGAAATTTCTCACCCTGATTTTTGGAGAACTTTTTCTTAAACATTTCGAGAATCGGGATGTTATATGTACTTTATTAGATATGGTGCAATCTATGATGTCTCTTATCGATTTACCACTATCGTTTTGGGGTTATGCATTAGAGGCAGCTGCATTCACGTTAAATAGGGCACCATCTAAATCCGTTGAGATGACACCGTATGAAATATGTTTGGCAAGAAACCAAAGTCGCCGTTTCTTAAAGTTTGGGGTTGCAATGCTTATGTGAAAAAGTTTCAACCTGATAAGCTCGAACCCAGATCGGAGAAATGCGTCTTCATAGGATACCCAAAGGAAACTATTGGGTACACCTTCTATCACAGATCTGAAGGCAAGATATTCGTTGCTAAGAATGGATCCTTTCTAGAGAAGAAGTTTCTCTCGAAAGAAGTGATTGGGAGGAATGTAAAACTTGATGAGGTAATTGTACCTTCTCCCGAATTGGAAAGTAGTTCATCACAAAAATCAGTTCTAGTGATTCCTACACCAATTAGTGAGGAAGTTAATGATGATGATCATGAAACTTCAGATCAAGTTACTACCGAACCTCGTAGGTCAACCTAAATACGTTCCACACCAGAGTGGTACGGTAATCCTGTTCTGGAGGTCATGTTACTTGACCATGACGAACCTACGAACTATGAGGAAGCGATGATGAGCCCAGATTTTGTGAAATGGCTTGAAGCAATGAAATCTGAGATGAGATCCATGTATTAGAACAAAGTATGAACTTTGATTTACTTGCTCGTTGATCGGTGAGTGAGGGAGTCCTGGATTAGCGGGTGTTCGGGTAGCCGGACTATACCTTCAGCCGGACTCCTGGACTATGAAGATACAAGATTGAAGACTTCGTCCCGTGTCCGGATGGGACTTTCCTTGGCATGGAAGGCAAGCTTGGCGATGCGGATATTCAAGATCTCCTACCATTGTAACCGACTCTATGTAACCCTAACCCTATCCGGTGTCTATATAAACCGGAGGGTTGTAGTCCGTAGGCAATCAACTCCATACACAACAATCATACCATAGGCTAGCTTCTAGGGTTTAGCCTCCTTGATCTCGTGGTAGATCTACTCTTGTACTACCCATATCATCAATATTAATCAAGCAGGAGTAGAGTATTACCTCCATCGAGAGGGCCCGAACCTGGATAAAAACATCGTGTCCCTTGTCTCATGTTACCATCCGGCCTTGACGCACAGTTCGGGACCCCCTACCCGAGATCCGCCGGTTTTGACACCGACATTGGTGCTTTCATTGAGAGTTCCTCTGTGTCGTCGCCTTTAGGCCCGATGGCTCCTTTGATCATCAACAACGATGCAGTCCAGGGTGATACTTTGCTCCCCGGACAGATCCTCGTCTTCGACGGCTTCGCTCTGCGGGCCAATTCGCTCGGCCACCTGGAGTAGATCGAAAGCTATGCCCCTGGCCATCAAGTCAGGTTTGGAAGCTTAAACTACACGGCTGACATCCGCGGAGACTTGATCTTTGACGGGCTCGAGCCACGGCCAAGCGCGCCGCACTATCTCGAGGGGCATGATCTAGCTCTGCCCCCAGACAGTGTCCTGGAGGCCGCACACGCATCGGTTCCGACCCCTAACTCGGAGCCTATTGCACCAATCGAGGATGAGCGGTTGGACGTCACCTCGGGGGCTGCGATCCCGAAAGTGATCGAGCCGAACGCTAGCCCCGCACTCTGCACGACCCGTGACTCTGAGGATCCGGACTCCTCCCCGGACTCCGAACCCACCGCGCCCCTGCCAATCGAATCCGATTGGGCGCCGATAATGGAGTTCACCGCCGTAGACATCTTTCAGCATTTGCCTTTTGGCGACATCCTGAATTATCTTAAGTCTCTCTCTTTATCAGGAGAGCCCTGGCCGGACTACGGTCAGCGAGGATGGGATGCGGACGATGAAGAAATTCAAAACCCACCCACCACCCACTTTGTAGCCACTGTCGACGATTTAACCGACATGCTTGACTTTGACTTCGAGGACATCGACGGTATGGACGACGATGTAGGAGACGAACAGGAACCAGCACCTGTAGGGCGCTGGAAGGCCACCTCGTCATATGACATATATATGGTGGATACTCCAAAAGATGGAGATGGCGATGGAACAGTGGGGGATGACGCCCCCAAAAAACAGCCAAAGCGCCCGCGTCAGCGGGGCCGCTCTAAATCCCGCCAAAGCAAAAACGGTGATTCCGGCACGGGAGATAATACTACCCCAGATAGCGCCGAAGAACACCCACCTCAGCAAGATTCGGCACAGGAAGATGGAGAAGCCAGCCCTCATGAGAGAGCGACAGACCGAGAGGTCGAGGATGATAACTATACGCCTCCCTCCAAAGACGAGGCAAGCCTCGATGACGATGAATTCGTCATACCATCAGACCCCGCCGAACAAGAGCATTTTAAACGCAGGCTTTTAGCCACGGCAAGAAGCCTCAAGAAAAAGCAGCAACAGCTTAGAGCTGCCCAAGATTTGCTAGCTGACAGATGGACTGAAGTCCTTGCGGCCGAAGAGTATGAACTCGAACGCCCCTCCAAGAGTTACCCGAAGCGCAGGCCGCTACCCCGATCAAAGGAGGAAGCACCTACATCACCAGCGCATGACATGGCAGACCGGCCACCTCGCAGCCGCGACAGAGAGGCCTCTTGGCCCTCCACCCAAGCCATGCCCCGACGCCGCTCAACTAAGGCACGGGAAAATGCGCCCGACCTGCGAGACATACTGGATGATAAGGCAAGACAAACAAGATCGATCTATGGATCGCGCAGGCGCCCTATGGCATGTGACAATGATCCTCACTCCGGATACAACAAATCCGGCTGGGCCGAACACAACAGACATAGCTCTTCCGAGCTGCGTCGTGATATAGCCCAGTACAGAGGCACCGCACACCCGCTATGCTTCACGAATGAAGTAATGGATCATAAAATCCCAGAGGGTTTGAAACCCGTAAATATCGAATCATACGATGGCACAACAGATCCAGCGGTATGGATCAAGGATTATCTCCTTCACATCCACATGGCATGCGGCGATGATCTACACGCCATCAAATACCTCCCGCTCAAACTTAAAGGACCGGCCCGGCATTGGCTTAACAGCTTGCCAACAGACTCAATCGGTTCTTGAGAGGACCTGGAAGCCACATTCCTCGACAACTTCCAGGGCACTTACGTGCGACCACCGGACGCCGACGACTTAAGCCACATAATTCAGCAGCCAGAGGAATCGGCCAGACAATTCTGGACACGGTTCCTAACAAAGAAAAACCAGATAGTCGACTGTCCGAACGCAGAGGCCCTAGCAGCCTTCAAGCATAACATCCGCGACGAGTGGCTTGCCCGGCACCTGGGACAGGAAAAGCCAAAATCCATGGCAGCCCTCATGACACTCATGACCCGCTTTTGCGCGGGAGAAGACAGCTGGCTAGCTCGCAGTAAAAACTTACCAAAGAACCCTGGTAATTCAGATACCAAGGATAAAAGTGGCAGGACACGTTGGAATAAGCAAAAACGCCGCGTTAACAGCGACAAGCAATGAAGACACGGCAGTCAATGCCAGATTCAAAGGCTATAAATCCGGTCAGCGGAAAAAGCCATTCAAAAAGAATACTCAGGGCCCGTCCAGTTTGGACCGAATACTCGATCGCTTGTGCCAGATACATGGCACCCCCGAAAGGCCAGCCAATCACACTAATAGGGATTGTTGGGTGTTCAAGGAGGCAGGCAAGTTAAGGGCCGAAAACAGAGACAAGGGGCTGCACAGCGACGACGAGGAGCCCAAGCCGCCGAACAACAATGGACAGAAGGGCTTTCCCCCACAAGTGCGGACGGTGAACATGATATACGCAACCCACATTCCCAAGCGGGAGCGGAAGCGTGCGCTACGGGACATATACGCGATGGAGCCAGTCGCCCCAAAGTTCAACCCATGGTCCTCCTGCCCGATCACTTTTGATCGAACGGACCATCCCACTAGCATCCGTCATGGCGGCTTCGCCGCATTGGTTCTCGACCCAATCATCGACGGATTTCATCTCACAAGAGTCCTCATGGACGGCGGCAGTAGCCTGAACCTGCTTTATCAGGATACAGTGCGGAAAATGGGCATAGATCCCTCAAGGATTAAGCCCACAAGAATGACCTTTAAAGGCGTTATACCAGGTGTAGAAGCCAACTGTATAGGCTCAGTAACACTTGACGTGGTCTTCGGATCCCCGGACAATTTCCGAAGCGAAGAGTTAATCTTCGATATAGTCCCGTTTCGCAGTGGCTATCACGCCCTGCTCGAACGAACTGCATTCGTAAAGTTCAATGCGGTGCCGCACTACGCATATCTCAAGCTCAAGATGCCAGGCCCTCGAGGAGTAATTACGGTCAACGGAAACACCGAACGCTCCCTCCGTACGGAGGAGCATACGGCGGCTCTCGCAGCGGAGGTACAAAGTAGCCTTCTCAGGCAATTCTCCAGTCCAGCCATTAAAAAGCCAGACACTGCCAAGCGCGCCCGGAGTAACCCACAGCAGGACCGCCTGGCACACTCTGAGCAAGCGTAGCAATGCGGCCCCAACCCCAGCTTTCGCGACATAGCGAAACCAGTACCTCGCGTACATAACTACGCCCTTGAAATACCATGGGCATAGAGGAAGGGGCACAATAACGGCACGCCCAAAATACGGCTTAAAACATACTAGGGGCTGCCGGATTCTTTTTTTAATTTTTTCTTACTTTCAGGACTCCACACTTCGGACGACCTGTTCGGCAATTCGACTGTCGCACAAACGATGCAAGATCCAGGGAGGCAGACAAGCCATGCCGCATTATGGAACTCGCAGGTGGTCTCTATTATGAGCGGTATACCTGTTTTAAATACAATTCCGCGGCCTGCCCCTGGTCAGGACATACTGAATAGTCCAATATCTTTTGCTTACCGCACTATTTGTATCGTTCGGCTTTGATAAATAGCCTCTCTATAAACAATGCTTAGCTTCTTGTCTATTTTTTGCATTATCTTCTTTTCACATTTATGTTTATTAAATGGCATGATCGCACCCGTACACCATGGTACGGCAAACACGCCAGGGGCTTCAGTACCCCTCATTATGGTGTGAGAAGTCCGTACACTTTCACAAGTGCGGCACCCCGAACTTATAGCACTATATGCATCGGCTCCGAATCATGATTTGGGTCAATAGTTGGGTTTGCCCGGCTCCTATGTTTTGGTGCCTTACATTCCGCTATATCGGCTAAGGTAGCACTAGGAGAACCACTGCGATTGTGCCCCGGTTCAGCTGGGTTAAGCACCTCGGTGGAGAAAGCTAAAACTGACTGTCATGATGAGGCGAGAGACCGATCGCTGTTCGAGAGGTTTTTCGAGTCCCTAAAGACTTATGCCGCTTCGAGCGAGGAGCTGGCTTTGTCCGGCCAAGGCGTGGATAGCGCCCCGAACTCGGTCTTCCGAACTAGGGGCTTCGCCGAAATTTAAAATTATAAAGTTCTATGGCTAAGTGAGAGTGTTCAAGCATTATAGTCCGATTGCCTGGTTCGTTGTGCTGAGCGCCTCCCTCGAAGGACCCAACCATGGGAAAAAGAGCGCTCAGGTTTATCCCGAACACCCCAGCACTAGTGGCATGGGGGCAGAAGCTGACGACTGGCCATCTCTCAATTTTTGATAAATGGCCGCATAGAAAATAATATTTTAAATTCAATAAGCATTGCTTAGCGCATATGAACAAGTTTTCAGTGCACAGGATAAACACGAGCGAGTTCATTCAAAAATCACATCCTTGGTACATTCATCCGCCACAAGGCGGGCACCTGCAAGAACATCCTTGTAGTAGTTCTCGGGCTTGCGATGCTCCTTCCCCGGTGGCGGCCCGTCCTTCACAAGCTTCTCACCGTCCAGCTTACCCCAGTGCACCTTTGCACGGGCAAGGGCCCGACGGGCACCTTCGATGCAGACGGAGCGCTTGATGACCTCGAGCCTCGGACAGGCCTCCACCAGCCGCCGCACCAGCCCGAAATAGCTCCCAGGCAGGGCCTCTCCGGGCCACAGCCGAACTATGAAGCCCTTCATGGCCTGTTCGGCCGCCTTGTGGAGCTCGACCAGCTGTTTCAGCTGGTCGCTCAAAGGCATAGGGTGTCCGGCCTCAGAATACTGAGACCAGAACACCTTCTCCGTTGAGCTGCCCTCTTCAGCTCGGTAGAATGCGGCAGCGTCGGATACGCTACGGGGAAGATCTGCGAATGCCCCTGGAGAGCTCCGGATTCGGGTAAGTAACAAGTAGTTTACTTTTATATTTCTGCTTTGCATGAAGAATGCCTTACCCGCTGCTATCTTCCTCGTCTCCTCCAACTCTTGGAGGGACTTTTGGGCTTCGGCCTTGGCAGACTTGGCAGTCTCCAGGGCCGCCGCGAGCTCGGATGCTTGCGTCTTTGACTCAAGCTCCAAACTCTCATGTTTTTTCATGAGAGCCTGAAGCTCTTGCTGCACCTCGCCGACCTGGGCCTCAAGTTTCTCTCGCTCGGTGCGCCCTGCGGCCGCTTTCTTTTCGACCTCGGACAGCGCCTGCTTGAGGGTCGCCACCTCAGTCGTGGCCCCTACAATAAGCAGTACAATCCTGTTATTTTTTGCAATCACGTCTTTTTATAGGCACTTTTTCTGTAAGGTATTTTCTTACCTTCTTTCTCCTCGAGCTGCCGCTTGGCAAAGCCGAGCTCTTGCTCGGTCTGCTCGAGGCCCTGTTTCAGGGCACCCACCTCCGCAGTCAGTGCGGCGGTGGCTAGCAGCGAAGCCTGCATACGCATATTGACTCTTTGTAGTTAGACTCCTGCGAAATTTAATAGATCCTCTATTCGGCTTTTCTTTCCGAACGCCAAACAGAGCATCAGGGCCTACTATCTATGCGGTTATATTTTTACATATTTTTTACTTACCTCGAAGCCTGTTAGGAGGCTAGCGCAAGCTTCACTCAGTCCGCTCTTGGCGGACTGAACCTTCTGGATCACCGTACTCATAATAGTACGGTGATCCTCGTCGATGGAGGCGCCGTCAAGCACCTCCAGCAGATTGTCCGGCACCTCCGGTTGGACGGAGGCCGCCGGCTCAGAAGGCTTGCTCCTCTTGGAAGGAGTTCGCCTACCGTGGTCCGAAACTGTTGAAGATTCCAGCGCGGTGTCTGGCACAAAGCCGGACTTGGAGCCCTGGGGGGTCTTGTCCCCTTTACTCCTGGGGTCCGGGAGGTCGCCTTGCGGCTCCTCCAGGACCACCTCCTCCTGCCCCGGAGCTTGTTGCGACGCCACTTCGGCGTCGTCCGTAGTGCGGGGCGAGACAGCGGGCGGAGCTGAGTTCACGTCCGATGAATCCAGGGAGCCGCTCGACGACTTGTTGAGTTCGGCCCGGGGCGGGCTGCATAATTATGTTCGACATTAGGGAAAGCTGTGCGACAAAGGAATGTCATGAGTTACTCTGATATCCGAATACTTACGATTTCGCCAGACGCTTGGCCCTATCTGGCCACTCCTCTTTGTCCTCTTCGGCGTCGGGGGAGTAGTTCGGCGGAGGGGTCTTCCTCTTCCTGGACCCTTCGGCCTCCCCCATTGGGGCGGCCTTCCTTTTCTTTCCTCCCCCCGCTGGAGGGGGAGAGTTTTCTTCCTCCTCCTCCTTGTTCTCACGGGAGGAGAGCGTCTCGGACTCGTCGAATGACGAGTCCGACACCACCACATTACGGGCACTCTTTCGAGTCTCCGTGGCCTTCTTCTTCTTGGCCTTCTTCTCCGGCACCACATAAGGCGCCGGAACCAGCAGCTTCACTAGGAGAGCAGGGGCTGGGTCTTCGGGCAAGGGAGCCGGACAGTTAATCGATCCGGACTGCGCCTGCCAAGCCTGTCAAAGGTGAGGGAGTTTAGATCCCGCATAGAGTCAAACTATGAAAAAACTTAACATCCTGTAAAAGGTGAAAATAGCTTACCTCGCTAGCATGACGCTGCGAGCTGTATCCGCGGTCCTCAGAAGCGGATGTGGGAGCCTCGGCGCCTTTGGTTAGCACCTTCCAGACGTCTTCATACGTGGTGTCGAAGAGCCTGTTAAGGGTTTGGTGCTGCGCCGGGTCGAACTCCCACAAATTAAAGTCTCGTTGTTGACACGGGAGGATCCAGCAGACGAGCATAACCTGGACTACATTGACGATCTTGATCGGCTTGCTCACCAGGGACTGCATGCATGTCAGCAGTCCGGTCACCTCTTTTTCGTTGCTCCATGACAGGCCCGTCTCTTTCCAGGACATAAGCCGCGTGTAACACCCTCGATGCGACTATATCTCCCACGTGTCGAGGCACGAATTAGAGGCATAATCGCATTGAAGGCATATGTTGCAAGTGAGGTAATCTTCACACCACCCATGTAATATAATAAGGGAAAGAGATTACATAGTTGGCTTACACTCGCCACTTCACACAATTACATGAATAAACATTACATCAACCAAACACACTCATGGTCCGACTACAGAACCAAAATAAAGAAGAACCCCAAATGCGACAAAGGTCCCCGATCGACCCCAACTGGGCCCCACTACTGATCAACTAGAACGAAACAACATAAAGGACAAGATCTTCAACGAGCTCCTCCTGAGCTTGGTTGCGGAAAGCTGGGCCTCGGGGCGGAGGAGGCTGGTGCGGAAGGCTGGGCCGGCGCGGAAGCTGCGCAGGGGCCCACGAGGCGCAGGGCGTCCTCCTCGATCCCGCCTGGATCGAGGGAGGCAGGGGGCGGCGTCGGCGCCGTTCACCGGCGGGCAGCTGCAAGGAGGGGCGGAGGAGGCCGGCGAGGGCAGGGAACGCGCGGATCCGGGCGTGGGGTCCCCGAATCCGGCAACGGACGAGGTCGGCGAGCCCACGACGACTCTGACGAGGCGGCAGGGTGAAACTCCGGTGGCGGACACTCCAGCGATGGCCGGACTCCGGCGAGGCGCGCGGACGCGTGAGGAGACGACGAGCGGCCAGGCGGCGGCGCGGGAACTGGCCCGGTTCGGCCCCGCGCGGGCCGGATCTGGGCCGGCGGGTGGCGCAGCGAAGTGGGGGAGGCTGGGCGCTGACGTGGCGCGCGGTGAGTGGAGGAGAAGCGGCGGCGGGGTGACGTGTCGCGCTCCCATTGGGCGGAGAGAGGTGGCGGAGGCAGCGGACATGTCCGGCCGGTGGTGGGAGAAATGTCCGGCGGCGCGGATCTGAGAATTTTTAGGGTTAGGGGAAGAATGAACCGCGAATTTCGGAGGGGGTGTATATATAGGCATAGAGGGAGCTCGGAGAGTCCAAATGAGGTGCGGTTTTCGGCCACGCGATCGTGATCGAACGACCGAGATGATGGAGCAGAGTTAGGTGGGTTTTGGGCCAAATTGGAAGGGTGTTGGGCTGCAACACACACGAGGCCTTCTCGGTCCCTCGGTTAACCGTTGGAGTAACAAACGAAGTCCAAATGGTACGAAACTTGACAGGCGGTCTACCGGTAGTAACCCAAGGCCGCATGGCAAGTCTCGGTCCAATCCGGAAATATTTAATCCCCACACACAAAAGAAAGGTATAAATGACCACCGGAGAAAAACGGAGCGCCGGATTGCAAAACGGACAACGGGGAAAATGCTCGGATGCATGAGACGAACACGTATGCAAATAAAATGCGCATGATGACATGATATGCAATGCATGACACGCAAGGAATGACAAGGCAACACCAACGAATAACTGAACGACACCTGGCACATCGGTCTCGTGGCGTTACAACACTCCACCACTACGAGAGGATCTCGTCCCGAGATCTAGAATGGCACCGGAGGGAAAACGGAGGAGAAAGAGAAGAGGGAAACTAAGTTGCTTCTTTGACAAACGAGTGAAACCAAGAACCTTGCAAGGTTGAACAAATTCGAGAAAAGAATACAACGAAGGTGAACTAGGTCGAAAACACTCCATTAGAAACGAGGGACAAAGAGCATTGCGAAAACCTTGAGGTTGAAGGGCAAGATATATATTGAAAACACACCGGTTAAGGAAGGGGATCAAGAAAGACCAAATTCAGGCAGCACTCCGGTTGAAAGGAGATGCAAGGCTTGATAAGACGAAAAGAACTTGAGCAAAAAGGCACAACACTCCGGTTAAACAAGATAGGGAAGGAATAAGAATGATATAATTTGGACAGCACTCCGCCTGTAAATGGAAGGAATTGAACTTGACAAGATGAGAGGATACTTGAAAAGAGGACACAACACTCCGGTTAAAAGGATAGGCATGAAAAGAACATGATCCTGACAGAACGAAAAGATGGGTTGAAGAGAGCAACATCAGAAAGCCTCCGGAACAAAAGAATAGAAGATAGATAATTGAAATAAGAGAATTGAGAAGAAAATGCCAATTTCTGCCAAAAAAGAGTTTGAAAAGGCATCTTTAGGAGAAGGTTCGAACGGAGTTGTTGGAAAACCAACAATGAAAATACTAAGCTTGATATGGTCTTATGGAATATATCTCAAATATATGAGGTGACAACCTGCCACTCATGGAAAAGAATTGAATTGGTATCAACAAGGAGACGAGAAACTTATTCCCCGGGAGGATAAATGAAAACTTGGATCATATATTATCACCATTAATAGCATTACTCCTTAGGGGAAAGCTTTAGGTGAAATATAACCCAAGATAACTCCAACGAAGAGATTAATGGATTTAAAATACCCCATTCTTAACAACCTGTGAATCATGAAACATGAACTCAAATTATCAAGAATGGCATAATACCATCTCCAATGATACGAAAGAAAGAATTGTACTCCGGATTACAATATGAAGAAAGCTTGAGCTCCTTTGAAAAGAAAGTTGATGAACGTTTCGAGAAGGAATATAACTCCTTGATGAACCATCATGTAGAACCTCCATGAAGAACTCCGGTAATAAAAGAATAACGAAAAGAAAGAGAAGATGAAAACACAAGGTGAAACCTTGCGATGATTTAGATGGATCTCCGTGATAAAATAATTGTGAGAGCTTGGGACTCCGGGAGAGAAGGACGAGTGCTTGAAACCAAGAATTTAATCATCGTGACCAAACTCCGGAAGAAAAGATTAACATAAGATGAAACAAGAGTAAGAATTACGTTGTGCGTATCCTTCACCAATTAAATTGATGACAAACAATGGATTTGGCACACTACTTATTCTCATGGAAAAGATGAAGATAGATATGGCGCAAACTTGAGAAAGTCTTGAACGACCCACCGGAAGGGTTGAAACAACGAATAAATTGATATGGTGACCAAGGAAGAGAAATCTTGAACGAACCACCATAAGAATTAAAAAAAATGACCGAAGTAGGGGTGAATCACCGGTAAGAATTAGCAAGTGAATGAAGGTGCTTGAGCGAATTTAGATAGAAGAGAACGAAGGGATCACGAACTGATTAGAGAAAACTTGAATCATGCACCCGTAAGATTAGAGAATGATAACTGACAGCTGAGGATAAATAAATCTGAATTGATGGACTCCGGATAGCAAACTGAGAAGACTCTTGCATTCCTCCGGATGGGTGAAAAGAATTCTGACAATCGAAAACGATTACGAGAGGATGGTGACAAGCTGGAATCACGAATCTTGAAGAGGATGGACCAAGATTAAAGAGAAACTCTTCTTCGGTCTTCAAAATCTGAGAATGATGACGAGAAACACCACCATGAATTATTTAGACACTCCGGAAGAATCAAAACGAAGAGGTTGAGCCGACGATCAAAAGAATTTGAAAGATCTTGGAGAAACGTATTTGACTGATGATAACTCATTCTTACGTCAAACTTGGAAAAGAATTTAGGATAGCTCCGGGAAAATTAGAAGAGTCAGGTAAGATCCTGGGAAAAGACCTGTGGGTTAGGGCCCACTGAAAAGATACGCCATAGAACGATTTCAAAGAGAGATTGCACCGGTTGAATTTAAATGGCTTGAATGAGATAACATCCTTGAAAGAGCTTGAACGAAAGCAGAGTGTAAGCACGAATCTTCGGGATTTCTTGAGCACTCCGGAACAATTGAATAGCAAGAGGTGGATGATTATGAGGTGCAACGGTATGAGAAAAACATTGAAATACGGAAAAGAATATGATCAACACCGAAAGCTTGAATTGGTTCCACTGGAGAAGAAAAGAATGAAGAATGATGAACTAGAAACTTCGTTAGCATCTTCATGAGCATCACCGGATAAGAAAATTGACGAAAAGGAATGGAGATGCTTTCCATCAATAAAGGATACTTGGATAAGAAATCTGAATCCTGGAGAAAACAAAGGGAGGGAGGGTGGGAAAAACAAAGACAATTTGGAATGGATAAAACGAACACCGTTGAGAGGAACTGATACTTGATCTTGCGGATGTTGAAATGATTGGATCCACTTGAGGAGGAGCACACCGGTTGAAAGGATTGACAGCACAATCTCGATGATCAAGAAGGATTAGTATTCACATCGAAGTATGAGAACACCGTTTCAAAAAGGTATGGAATCAACACTTGACATTGAAGCAACTCGAATACCACAACTCAAAACAAAACAAAGGATTGGCTCGCAGAATAAGCCGGAACAAACATATGATAGAGATTTCGTCCGAAGTTTTCGTGGTGGGGCCTACACGGGCTCGATCGTACAGCACCATCATGTACAAGGCAGTGCACATGACATACGAAGCGTCCCCGAGTCGGCATAGCCAAGGACTCTTTAAGACACAACGAGACCACTGTAAAACCGACCGTGAATAGGCGGACCACTAGACGTCGAACCCCAATTTCATATCATACATCTGTCGGAAAGATATCCTAAGAGCTACTTGAATTCCCACCTATGAAACTCCCGAAACTTTCCGGTTCTGCAATCAGGTGTTGGGAATACAGGGGAAGCATAATATCTCACCCAAACTAGCAAATCCTACATCCAGCTGTATCCATCCTTCAACACATAACCAAGAAACCTTCGGAAATCATCTACCTCAACCTTCGAAAAGCATCCGTTATACAAGTTATGGCGATACTCCCGAACTCCCGCCCCAGTACTGGGTGGCGTCGAGGTTATCTCACCAACGAACTGCATAAAAGAGATTTTCGATGTCGGCGTACTAAACTCAGGTATTCCAGAACTGCAACGATAAAATTATGACGACAACACCTCAGAGCTCAACTCCCCGGGACACTTCCACAAAACCCCTGACAGGAGGCACCAAGACAATGTTCTCATCATAAAACCATCGGAACGATTCCAAGATACCCGCGTGATCCTAAAAAAATTTTAGTGAAATTTGAGAAGAGAAGAGACAAAACTCTACGTCAGGATGCCTTACCAAAGCGATGAGGAGACTGGGAAGTAAAAAGAATTCCTAAGCTCTCCGATATATAATTCCTAATTGACTCAAAACATTTTTCTAGACACAACTCGGTCACTAATAACGATCAAGCAATGGGGCTCCTAAGGTCGGGGAAGGCTCTGATTACCAACTTGTAACACCCTCGATGCGACTATATCTCCCACGTGTCGAGGCACGAATTAGAGGCATAATCGCATTGAAGGCATATGTCGTAAGTGAGGTAATCTTCACACCACCCATGTAATATAATAAGGGAAAGAGATTACATAGTTGGCTTACACTCGCCACTTCACACAATTAAATGAATAAACATTACATCAACCAAATACACTCATGGTCCGACTACGGAACCAAAATAAAGAAGAACCCCAAATGCGACAAAGGTCCCCGATCGACCCCAACTGGGCCCCACTACTGATCAACTAGAATGAAACAACATAAAGGACAAGATCTTCAACAAGCTCCTCCTGAGCTTGGTTGCGGAAAGCTGGGCCTCGGGGCGGAGGAGGCTGGTGCGGAAGGCTGGGCCGGCGCGGAAGCTGCGCAGGGGCCCACGAGGCGCAGGGCGTCCTCCTCGATCCCACCTGGATCGAGGGAGGCAGGGGGGCGACGGCAGCGCCGTTCACCGGCGGGCAGCGGCAAGGAGGGGCGGAGGAGGCCGGCGAGGGCAGGGAACGCGCGGATCCGGGCGTGGGGTCCCCGGATCCGGCGACGGACGAGGTCGGCGAGCCCACGACGACTCTGACGAGGCGGCGGGGTGAAACTCCGGTGGCGGACACTCCAGCGATGGCCGGACTCCGGCGAGGCGCGCGGACGCGTGAGGAGACGACGAGCGGCCAGGCGGCGGCGCGGGAACTGGCCCGGTTCGGCCCCGCGCGGGCCGGATCTGGGCCGGCGGGTGGCGCAGCGAAGTGGGGGAGGCTGGGCGCTGACGTGGCGCGCGGTGAGTGGAGGAGAAGCGGCGGCGGGGTGACGTGTCGCGCTCCCATTGGGCGGAGAGAGGTGGCGGAGGCAGCGGACATGTCCGGCCGGTGGTGGGAGAAATGTCCGGCGGCGCGGATCTGAGAATTTTTAGGGTTAGGGGAAGAATGAACCGCGAATTTCGGAGGGGGTGTATATATAGGCATAGAGGGAGCTCGGAGAGTCCAAATGAGGTGCGGTTTTCGGCCACGCGATCGTGATCGAACGACCGAGATGATGGAGCAGAGTTAGGTGGGTTTTGGGCCAAATTGGAAGGGTGTTGGGCTGCAACACACACGAGGCCTTCTCGGTCCCTCGGTTAACCGTTGGAGTAACAAACGAAGTCCAAATGGTACGAAACTTGACAGGCGGTCTACCGGTAGTAACCCAAGGCCGCATGGCAAGTCTCGGTCCAATCCGGAAATATTTAATCCCCACACACAAAAGAAAGGTATAAATGACCACCGGAGAAAAACGGAGCGCCGGATTGCAAAACGGACAACGGGGAAAATGCTCGGATGCATGAGACGAACACGTATGCAAATAAAATGCGCATGATGACATGATATGCAATGCATGACACGCAAGGAATGACAAGGCAACACCAACGAATAACTGAACGACACCTGGCACATCGGTCTCGGGGCGTTACACCGCGTGGGGGGTCCGGATCGGAACTCGGGGGCTGCGATCCATTTCGGATCGCGCGGCTCGGTGATGTAAAACCTACACGATTGCCACCCCTTCAGGGTCTCCATGAAGGAGCCCTCGAGCCATAGGACATTGGCCATCTTGCCCGCCATGGCACCTCCGCACTCCGCCTGGCTGCCGCGCACCACCTTGGGCTTGACGTTGAAGGTCTTGAGCCAGAGGCCGAAATGGGGGCGGATGCGGAGGAAAGCCTCGCACACGACGATAAATGCCGAGATGTTGAGGACAAAGTTCGGGGCCAGATCATGGAAATCCAGGCCATAGTAAAACATGAGCCCCCGGACAAATGGGTGGAGTGGAAAACCCAGTCCGCGGAGGAAGTGGGGAAGGAATACTACCCTCTCATGGGGCCTTGGGGTGGGGAGAAGCTGCCCCTCCTCGGGAAGCCGGTGCGCGATGTCTTTCGACAAGTATCCGGCCTTCCTTAGCTTTTTGACATGGCCCTCCGTGACGGAGGAGACCATCCACTTGCCTCCCGCTCCGGACATTGCTGGAGAAGGTTGAGGTGGGAAGTGCGGGCTTGGGCGCTGGAGCTCGGGTGCGCAGGAGATGGATAGGCAAAGGAGGAAGAAGGCGTAGGTAAAAAGGTGGATCCTTGTTCCCTTATATGGGCGGATGCAGTTGTGCGTCCCCACCTGCGTAGTAAAACTCGCTTGCCTCCCAAGCGCCGTGATAAGTGGCGCGGTTGGGTTACCCACGTCCATATTGATGAGAATCCCGTAACAGGGGGTACACGGTCTTTGCTTTGACAAGACGTGCCAAGGAAACCGCCTCGCAAAACACGCTGAGGTGGAAAAGTGAAAACGATTCGAGTGAAGGACTTGGCTGTAGTGTGATGACGCACTGCGGAATACGTCAGCAGATTTGATTTGTGTTAATATTATTCTCTCTATGGCAATATGTGGGAGCTTATTTTGCAGAGCCGGACACTACTCTTGGTGTTTACAATCTTCTATGAAGGACTTGGAGGAGGAACCCGCCTTGCAATGCCGAAGACAATTTGCACGCTGGACTCGTCGTCATTGAAGCCTGGTTCAGGGGCTACTGAGGGAGTCCTGGATTAGGGGGTGTTCGGGTAGCCGGACTATACCTTCAGCCGGACTCCTGGACTATGAAGATACAAGATTGAAGACTTCGTCCCGTGTCCGGATGGGACTTTCCTTGGCGTGGATGGCAAGCTTGGCGATGCGGATATTCAAGATCTCCTACCATTGTAACCGACTCTATGTAACCCTAACCCTATCCGGTGTCTATATAAACCGGAGGGTTGTAGTCTGTAGACAATCAACTCCATACACAACAATCATACCATAGGCTAGCTTCTAGGGTTTAGCCTCCTTGATCTCGTGGTAGATCTACTCTTTTACTACCCATATCATCAATATTAATCAAGAAGGAGTAGGGTATTACCTCCATCGAGAGGGCCCGAACATGGGTAAAAACATCGTGTCCCTTGTCTCCTGTTACCATCCAGCATTGACGCACAGTTCGGGACCCCCTACCCGAGATCCGCCGGTATTGACACCGACAGTGAGCCATTAAGAATAAATGGATTTTCAAGAGGAAGACAGGCACTGATAGTAGTGTTACTATCTACAAAGCTCGAATTGTCGCAAAAGGTTTTCGACAAGTTCAAGATGTTGACTACGATGAGATTTTTTCACTTGTAGAGATGCTTAAGTCTGTCCGAATCATGTTAGCAATTGCCACATTTTATGAAATCTCGCAAATGGATGTCAAAACTGCATTTCTTAATGGATTTCTTAAAGAAGAGTTGTATATGATGCAACCAGAAGGTTTTGTCAATCCTAAAGGTGCTAACAAAGTGAGCAAGCTCCAGCGATCCATCTATGGACTGGTGCAAGCATCTCGGAGTTGGAATATATGCTTTGATAAAGTGATCAAAGCATATGGTTTTATACAGACTTGCGGTGCAGCCTGTATTTACAAGAAAGTGAGTGGGAGCACTGCAGCATTTCTGATAAGTATATGTGAATGACATATTGTTGATCGGAAATATCGTAGAATTTTCTGGAAAACATAAAGGAGTGTTTGAAAGGAGTTTCTCAAAGAAAGACCTCGGTGAAGCTACTTACATATTGAGCATCAAGATCTATAGAGATAGATCAAGACGCTTGATATATTTTCAATGAGTACATACCTTGACAAGATTTTGAAGTAGTTCAAAATAGAACAATCAAAGAAGGAGTTCTTGCCTGTATTGCAAGGTGTGAAGTTGAGTAAAGACTCAAAACCCGTCCACATCAGAAAAATAGAAAGAGAATGAAAAGTCATTCCCTACGCCTCAGTCATACGTTCTATAAAGTATGATATGCTATGTACCGGACCTATTGTATACCTTAGCATGATTTTGGCAAGGGAGTGCAATAGTGATCTAGGAGTAGATCACTGGACAGCGGTCAAAAATATCCTTAGAGTACTAAGGAAATATTTCTCGGTTATGGAGGTGATAAAAGAGTTCACCGTAAAGAGTTACATCGATGCAAGCTTTTGACACCAATCTAGATGACTTTAAGTCTCGATCTAGATACATATTTAAGGTGGGAGCAATTAGCTAGATTAGCTCTGTGCAAAGCATTGTAGACATAGAAAATTTGCAAAATACATATGGCTCTGAATGTGGTAGACCTGTTGACTAAATTTCTCGCACAAGCAAAACACGATCACTCTTTGGGTGTTAATCACATAGTGATGTGAACTAGATTATTGACTCTAGTAAACCCTTTGGGTATTAGTCACATGGAGATGTGAACTAATCACATAAATATGTGAACTATTGGTGTTAAATCACATGACGATGTGAACTAGATTATTGGCTCTAGTGCAAGTGGGAGACTGAAGGAAATATGCCGTAGAGGCAATAATAAAGTTATTATTTATTTCCTTATATCATGATACATTTTTATTATTCATGCTAGAATTGTATTAACCGGAAACTTAGTACATGTGTGAATACAGAGACAAACAAAGTGTCACTAGTTTGCTTCTACTTGCCTAGCTCGTTGAACAATGATGGTTATGTATCCTAACCATATAGATGAGTTGTCATTTGATTAACAGGATCACATCATTAGAGAATAATGTGATTGACTTGACCCATCCGTTAGCTTAGCACGATGATCATTTAGTTTGTTGCTATTGCTTTCTCCATAACTTATACATGTTCCTATGACTATGAGATCATGCAACTCCCGAATACCGGAGGAACACTTTGTGTGCTACCAAACGTCACAACATAACTGGGTGATTATAAAGGTGCTCTATAGGTGTCTCCAATGGTGTTTGTTGAGTTGGCATAGATCGAGATTAGGATTTGTCACTCCGAGTATCGGAGAGGTATCTTTGGGCCCTCTCGGTAATGCACATCACTATAACCCTTGTAAGCATTGTGACTAATGAGTTAGTTGCAGGATGACGCATTACGGAACGAGTAAAGAGACTAGCCGGTAACGAGATTGAACTAGGTATGATGATACCGACGATCGAATCTCGGGCAAATAACATACCGATGACAAAGGGAACAACGTATGTTGTTATGCGGTTTTACCGATAAAGATCTTCGTAGAATATGTAGGAGCCAATATGAGCATGCAGGTTCCGCTATTGGTTATTGACCAGAAATGAGTCTCGGTCATGTCTACATAGTTATCGAACCCGTAGGGTCCGCACGCTTAATGTTCGGTGACGATCAGTATTATGAGTTTATGTGTTTTGATGTACCGAAGGTTGTTCGGAGTCTCGAATGTGATGAGGGACATGACGAGGAGTCTCGAAATGTTTGAGACATAAAGATCGATATATTGGAATGCTATATTCGGACATCGGAAAGGTTCTGAGTGGTTCGGGTATTTATCGGAGTACCGAAGAGTTATGGGAATTTGACGGGGAGTATATGGGCCTTATTGGGCTTTAGGGGAGAGAGAGAGAGAGGGGCTGCCTAGGGCAGGCCCCCCAAGGCCTAGTCCGAATTGGACTAGGGGAGGGGCGGCGCCCCCTCCTTCCTTCTCTTCTCTCTTCCCCTTCCTTTTCTCCTACTCCTACTACTTCGAAGGGGGAATCCTACTCCCGGTGGGAGTAGGACTCCCCAGGGCGCGCCATAGTAGAGGGCCAGCCCTCCCCCTCCTCCACTCCTTTATATACGGGGAGGGGGGCACCCCATAGACACACAAGTTGATCATTGATCTTTTAGCCGTGTGCGGTGCCCCCCTCCACCATAATCCACTTCGGTAATATCGTAGCGGTGCTTAGGCGAAGCCCTATTCTGGTAGCAACATCATCACCGTTATCACGCCGTCGTGCTGACGAAACTCTCCCTCGAAGCTCTACTAGATCGTGAGTTTGTGGGACGTCATCGAGCTGAACGTGTGCAGATCGCGGAGGTGTCGTACCTTCGGTGCTAGATCGATCGATCGTGAAGACGTACGACTACATAAACCTCGTTGTCATAACGCTTCCGCTTACGGTCTACGAGGGTACGTGGACAACACTCTTCCCCTCTCGTTGCTATGCATCACCATGATCTTGCGTGTGCATAGGAATGTTTTTGAAATTACTACGTTCCCCAACACATCAAAGGTATTCATAGTTTCCTAGGTCATGCTGGTTTCTATAGGAGGTTTATTAAAGACTTCTCTAAAATTTCTAGGCCTCTCACTAGTCTTTTGCAAAAGGATGTTCCTTTTGTTTTTGATGATGATTGTTTAGAAGCCTTTGAAACACTTAAGAAAGCCTTAATATCTGCACCTATTTATTCAACTCCTGATTTGAACTTGCCTTTTGAAATTATGTGTGATGCTAGAAATTATGTTGTTTGTGCTATTATAGGACAAAGAGTTGATAAGAAATTGAATGTTATCCATTATTCTAGTAAAACTCTAGACAGTGCTCAAAGAAACTATGCTACTACTGAAAAGTAATTCTTAGCAGTGGTGTTTGCTTGTGCTAAATTTAGACCTTATATTGTTGATTCCAAAGTAACTATTCACACAGACCATGCTGCTATTGAATATCCTATGGAGAAGAAAGATGTCAAACCTAGAATTATTCGTTGGGTTCCCTTGTTACAAGAACTTGATTTACATATTATTGATAGAAAAGGAGCTGAGAACCCCGTAGCTGATAATTTGTCTAGGCTTTAAAATGTGCTTGATGACCCACTTCCTATTGATGATAGTTTTCATGATGAGCAGTTAGCTGCAATAAATGTTGTAATAGTACTCCTTGGTATGCTGTCTATGCTAATTACATTGTTGCTAAATATTTGCCACCTAACTTTACATACCAACAAAAGAAAAAGTTCTTCTATGATTTAAGACATTACTTTTGGGATGACCCACATCTTTATAAAGAAGAAGTAGATGGTATTATTAGATGTTGTGTACCTGAGCATGAACAGGGAGAAATCCTACGGAAATGTCACTCCGAGGCTTATGGAGGGCATCATGCTGGAGATAGAACTGCTCACAAGGTATTGCAATCTAGATTTTATTAGCCTACTCTCTTCAAGGATGCCCGTAAGTTTGTCTTATCTTGTGATGAATGTCAAAGAATAGGTAATATTGGTAAGCGTCAAGAAATTCCTATGAATTATTCACTTGTTGTTGAACCATTTGATGTTTGGGGATTTGACTACATGGGATCTTTTCCTTCCTCTAATGGGTATACACATATTTTGGTTGCTGTTGATTATGTTACTAAATGGGTAGAAACTATTCCAACCAGTAGTGCTGGTCACAACACCTCTATTAAAATGCTTAAGGAAGTTATTTTCCCAAGGTTTGGAGTCCCTAGATATTTAATGAATGATGGTAGTTCACACTTTATTCATGGTGATTTCCGTAAAATGCTTGCTACATGGTGATTTCCGTAAAATGCTTGCTAAGTATGATGTTAACCATAGAATTGCATCACCCTATCATCCTCAGTCTAGTGGTCAAGTTGAACTTAGCAATAGAGAAATAAAATTAATTTTGCAAAAGACTATCAATAGGTCCAGGAACAATTGGTCTAAGAAATTAGATGATGCACTTTGGGCTTATAGAACAGCTTATAAAAATCCTATGGGTATGTCTCCTTATAAAATGGTTTATGGTAAAGCTTGTCATTTACCAGTTAGAACATAAAGCTTATTGGGCAATTAAAGAACTCAACTATGATTTCAAACTTGCTGGTGAAAAGAGGTTATTTGATATAAGCTCATTAGATGAATGGAGAACCCAAGCTTATGAAAATGCAAAGTTATGCAAAGAAAAAGTTAAAAGATGGCATGACAAAAGAATCCAAAAGCATGGGTTTAAAGTTGGAGAATATGTTCTTTTGTACAACTCTCATTTTAGATTTTTTGCAGGGAAGCTCCTCTCGAAATGGGAAGGCCCATATGTCATCAAGGAGGTTTACCGGTCTGGAGCCATCAAAATAAATAACTTCAAAGGTACTAACCTGAAGGTTGTCAATGGGCAACGAATAAAGCATTATATCTCAGGTACGCCTATCAATGTTGAAAGTAATATTATCCAAACTTTGACACCGGAAGAACACATAAAAGAGTCCTTCTGGAACACTCCAGAATCATGGAAATAAAGAGGTACGTGATACGGTAAGTAAACGGACTCCGAAAAATCCACAAAAATATTTTTTATTAGTTTTGGAATATTTTAGAATTTTGGAAATAAAGAAACTTCTAGGAAGCGTCCCCTGGTGGGCACAACCCACCTGGGCGCGCCAGGCAAGTCAACCAGGTGGGTTGTGCCCACCTGGGACACCTCCCGTACTTTGTTTCTCTACCATATACTTGTCCTCCAAGATAAAAACTATATATACTTCCCGAACCTGTTGATCACCGTATCACGGAGAAATCCTCTGTTCTCTTTTCCTGTTGTTTTCTGTGCAGATCTAAAAATATGTCCTCCCAAGACTCTAAGGGCAAGAGCTATGTTTCTGATCTCATCGCAAACCCTAAGTCCTATGGGGATGAGGGGCAATATAGCTGGACCTCCGAGGAAGAAGAAGATGAATCGATTCCTTCTCGGTTCAAGGACAAGAGCATGGAGGCGTTATGCAAGAGGATAATAAAACTCAAGATAGATAATTGCGAGTTGATGACGGATAAGTTTACCCTCAGTCAGAAGCCGAAGGAAGTAAAGGAAAAATCCCCTACCTTCTCACCACCATTACCATCTACTCCACCATCACCTTCTTCACCACCAAAGGAGAACTGAGTATCGGGTATGGGCACTCCCCTTGGCTCCCGCCAAGCTTGGGGGAGGTGCCCCAGTATCGTATCATCCCACTATCTTTTTGCTTTTATTTATCTTAGTTCAATCTTTTGCTTTCAGATGAAATAAAGTTTAGTTCGATCCTTTCTTCTTTTGAGAGTTTGCTTAGTGATCTATCCTTGTAATCGTGTGCAAGTTATATAATAAAGTTAGTTTTAGTTTTTGCTTTCTTTACTTCCATGTTGCAAATAAGGAAAAGAAATAAAGAAAGAAAAAGAGGAAAGGAAATAAATCAATAAGATTATATACTAATCCTATGGTAGGTGATGGCACCACATAAGGAAAAGTATAAGTAGAAAATTTATTAGAGATTGACAAACATAGCATTAGTCAATGATGCAACTCATGAAAGAATTAATAAGGGAAGAGAAGATTCACATATAGATATAATATCCTAGAAATCTTTTGTAATTGTGAGCCCTCATCAAAATATTATATGCCAAAATTGTTGACATCGAACAAGGAAGACAACTTGATGGTTTATGTTTGTTTATATTCACATAGAAGTCATATTGTCATAGATCCTTTAACATGTGATGCTTGCCCCCTATCTTTGCTAGCCAAAAATTCTATACTAAGTAGAGATACTACTTGTGCATCCAAAAACCCTTAAACCCAAATCTTTTTCAAGTGTCCACCATACCTACCTAGGGAATTAGAAAGAAAGATCCCTCAAGTAAGTTGTCATCGGTGCAAAAAGGCAATAAAAGTGCTTCTAAAAGTGTGAGATCATTTAGCGCAAGAGAAAATTGAGCGTTGTACGAACTTGGATGACAAAGAATAAAAGCGACGGACTGCATAATAAAGGTTGTCATCTTAAGGGGCAATACAACGTAACGTTCTCATATACTAAGGGATTGAGAATACAAACAAATAAGCGCATGGCAACCTCTGCTTCTCTCTGCGAAGGGCCTATCTTTTACTCTTATGTATTTACTTCTGTGCAAAGAGTCAAAGTTTTCCCTCTATTCCTTTTTATTTACTCTTTCGGCAAGCATCATGTGGTGAGGAAAGATCTAGGCACATATGTCCAGTTGAATATTGTTGGATTTCGGGTTCCAGCAAAACCCTTGAGGTTCGAACACTGGGGTGCGCACGAAGATCTTCCCCCTCCCTAGCTCACACACTCAACGATCTCACGACCTAGCTCGACGGACCCAAAGAACACGAGACACAAGATTTATACTGGTTCGGGCCACCGTTGTGGTGTAATACCCTACTCCAGTGTGGTGTGGTGGATTGCCTCTTGGGCTGAGGATGACTGGTTACAAGGGAAGAACAGCCTCCTGAGGAGAGGTGTTCTTGTGCTTAGTGAACTAGCATGAGGCTAAGGATGGAATGGCTCCGATCCAAGATGAGATCGATCCTCCTAGCTATGGTGGTGGCTAGTCCTATTTATAGAGGCCCTGATCCTCTTCCCAAATATTGAGCGGGAAGGGATCCCACAACGGCCAATTTGAAGGGAGACAACTAGTACAAGTTATCCTGACAAAAGTAGTCTTCGCCTGCCAAAGGCTCTGGTGGTGACACCGTCTTGGGCTCCACGGTGACCTCCGTTCTGCCGTCCTGCTGGTCTTGGTCTTGTTGCACTGACATGGAAACCTTTGCCTGATGCCTTGGGACTCCTCGCCTGCGCTTGCCTCCTTAGCACCAAAGAGGAAACAAGGACACTGCGCTTGCTGGCGCCTGCCTGGTCTCGATCGTCATGGCTTACGTCATTGGAATCTCGCGAGGTTTTCCTTACCTTGATCTCTCTGCCCCTCGTGAGCCAGCCTGGTGACGCCACCCCTGAGGAGGTCTTGCGTCGTCCGCCTCGCTAGGCTTGGCCCCTCGCGAGGGTCTTGGGTGTTTGCTAGTGAAGATGGGTCATACGGGGCCGCTGGAGGACCCACGCCGCGGGCCGCAGGCAGGCAAGTCCGGGGACCCCCATTCCCAGAACGGCGACAGTAGCCCCCGGGCCCAAGGTGCGCTCGGGCTTGGCTTCGAGGCGAAGCCAAAGGGCAAGTGTGGAGCGCCGCGGGCCCCAACAGCCTGTGGCCTTGGTCAATGTGTGGCGACTGACTGGACGGGGCGTCTCCGCTTCCCCACGTAGCCTCAGCAACTTCCCGACTTGATGGGTCCTTGCTGCATACAGGAAAAGTTCATTATTACCTTAGATCATGGAGGCTAGCGGTTGGCCTCCCCTTGGCTATAAATGGGAGGTGGGGGCAGAGCCCCCATCACCCATCTCTCCTCTGCCCCTCCCACTTCTTCCTCTTCCTTGCTCCACTTCCTGCTGGTGTAATCATGGCGCCGATTCGGAGGTTCTCAGCCGCGGAGAAGGGCAAGGCTCCCCTCAACCAGCCCAAGCTGCTCCCGCCAAAGAAGAGGAGGTCCCATCGTCCCGAGATGGTCATGAGGCCGGTGGTGTCACGGCCATGGTACGAAAGGCCACCTCCTGGGTACCCGTTGCCCTTGTATGCTCATGCCGATGATTCCGGGGGGAGGAGCGATGAGCGCCGCCGCCCGCGCCAGGGCCGTGGCCGCCATGCCGCGGAGGTGCACGCCGTCGCCTTACGGGTCCATGCTGCGGACTCCTCACACGAGTTCGTACGATGGGCGGCGATGCCCCTGAGCGGCTGGATTCGCCTTCCGCAGTTCTTCACCGCCGAGGGGCCCTCTTGAGCTTTAGCTGCAGCACACCAACTGCGACGCCCCGGTGCCTGGAGCGGAAGTTGAGGCTGTCTCCAGGAGGATCTTCATGACTCGAGGCTGGGGCGAGATTGCCCGAGCCTGCCGCGCGAACGGCGCCCTCGCCATCCACTTCGAGTATGACGGCGCCTCCATGTTGTTCTTCAAGGTCTTCGACGAGGAAGGCCGTCGCTTGGTGTGCTGCCCTGAAGGAGATCACTAGGTCCAGCAACTCTCCCAAGCTCGTGGAGTCTCCGGAGACGAGCGATGACAGCTACGTGCCCCCGAGCTCCTGTCGGGCCTGGAGCAAGGTCGCCGTCGCCTGGACGCCGTCGCCATTGATCTAGATGGGGTTGGCGCCGGCCCTTCGTGGCCCACTATTGATGATGGCGTCGGTGACGTCCGGCGCATGTAGATAGCGCTCCTAGGAATTCCCTTCCTTTTGTTCCATGCGAGGAATCGAAACAGACCTCGCGGGGGTGTGTAAAGCATCTGTAATGCCTTTTGTTGATATTATCCTTATTGTGAAAATTTTCGGAAACATGTCCTGCTGAGGCTCGGTCTCCCCCTTTCCAATCCCGCAGCAACTTGGTGCCCTACGCTGACAGGTCCTGGTCCCCAGGCAGGCTGCAGCCGTCGCTGGTATGCCAGGTCACGATGTCATCGTCAAGGCCAGGAGGTGAGCGGCCTGAGGTCCAGTAAGAGCTCCTGAGGCGCGATGCTCAAGAGGTACCCTTTAGCGCGCAAGCAGCTACCTGATGATGGGAAAGGGAGGCGACGTCGCCGCAGTAGGGCAGCGAAAAGGCGAGAATCTTATGTCGTAGTGTTGGGTCGGTCCAGGTATAAGACTTATCTTGGCATTCCGGCACCGGCTTCAGGCGCCACACTAGACTTGGGTGTTGGCCACTGCTGGGTAGCTAGGTTAGGCCCGTGCGGGACTCCCCTCTTCTCCATGCTCTTCCTAGTGCTCTACGTCCTTAGGTCCCGGCCCTCGAGCGAGCTCAGCCGCCGCTGGTATGCCAGGTCGCGATGTCGTGGTCAAGGCCAGGGGGTGAGGGCTGGAGAGCCAGTAAGAGCTCCTGAGTCGCGATGCTCAGGAGCCCCCCTTTTAACGCACAAGTGAATTACCTGGGAGAACAGAGAGAGAGACAGAGTCCGCGGTACCGCCTGCCGTAGTCCTCAGGAAGTTCCTGTAGGTCAGTGCGAGGAGGGGAGCAAATCACCGTGGTGGTTGCCTGTCAGTTGCTGGCTTGTGGGAGGGGACTCCCTACTGCAGAGAGCCCCCGAGGCGTGTACAGCCCTGTCCTGGCACGTGTCTTGCACAGCAGGGTTAGGCGAGGTGTATATGGATGCTCGTGAGCCAGCGCGGGACTCGCAAGGCCCTACCTCAAGGCGGGTTGCGCCTGGTCTTGATTCTTGATGGTTGTGGTGATTCTGCGAGATGGTTAGACAACCTGCGCTGAAAGGATTTCCTGAGGCTATCGCACGAGAAGGCCAAGCACCAACGACCCCAGGAGGTGACGTGAACGGGGCTGGCCCGCCAGAGAGAGCTCACCCGTTGGATTTATCGACGCTGCAGGGACGGGCCCGAGCACAGACGTGGTGCCTTACCTTCTTATGTGAAGGATCCTAAAGAAAGACAGTCGGTGCGCGGCTCCCTTGGTGGGTGACAATCAGGCAGGTGATAACCATAGATAGATTATGCATGAGAAGCAAACTGGCTCAGGTAAACGCAGGAATGATACATGCCACTGGGTCGGACCCGAGCGGCCTGGGGATGATGTTGCCTGAGGGGCACTCCCAGCAGAGTGAACTGAAGATGCAAGCAGATACATGTCGCAGGGACGGACCCACGCGGCATGGGAATGATGCAGCCCAAGGGGCGCTCCCAGCTAAATGGACTTGGAGAGATGTCACCTGGTTTGGTTGCTGAAGGTGTGTTGGGGCAGCTGAGGACACGTAGCGAAGAAGTCGCCCCTCACGAGCCGCCAGGGCCCTGAGCCTCGAGAGGCTCTAGAGGCTCGGGCGGCCTCCGGAGGACCATCCCCATCTCCGCCAAGACTGCGTGATGCCTATCCTCCTGACCCGCCATGACGCTCCACAGGTTGCGCTGGAGGGCAGTAGCCACGCTTGGCAGGCCGAAAGGCATGGGAACGTAGCTATGAGGTGGACCCTCGCAGTGTCCAACACGCGAAGGCCAGAAGCGCTCCTGAGATGCGGCCCGGTTGAGCCCTGGGATGTCGATGCAGACGCGCAGCTCACCACTCTCGCCTGGGTGGGAGCAACGCGAGGTGGGCGACGGTCGCCGCATATTGCTCTTGCTTCCTGAAGCTCCTGAGATGCCTCGTCGATGAACTCCTGAGCGCCAGGCGCTCTTCACCTGATGCCCTCCTGAGGGAAACATGCCGCGAAGCACGCCTCCACGTGGTGCCCGAGCGCCTCTCTCATGATGCTAGCCAGGTCCGAGGCCCTCCAGAAGAGGGCCCTCGAGCCCTACCCGAGGAGGGCGCCAGGCACGCCTCCCTATGCGACGGAGGGAGGTGCCCAGGCACGGACGTAGATCCTGAAGTGGTGCCGCTGGAGGTGCCGCTCCCTTGGGGTCCAGTGTGGAGCTGCTTCTTCTTCTTGGGGTTGGCCTCAGGAGGGTACAGGGCTGCATTGCTGTCGGGATCTTCGAGTGATGCGGCTTGGAAGGCATGCTCGAGGGAGCACACCGCGTCTCTTTCTTCGCAGGGGATGGTGGATGATTCTGCCGCTTCTGGGCATCTTGAGGATGTTGTAGCCATGGTAGGCGACCGCCATGAATTTGGCCAGTGCTGGGTACCCAAGGATGGCGTTGTACGGCAGACGAATGTGAGCGACGTCGAAGTCGATGAGCTCGGTGTGGTAGTTGTCGCGCTGACCGAAGATGACAGGGAGACAAACTTTCCCTATCAGGGTGGTAGAACCGTCAGTCACTCCTGAGAAAGGCTTGGCAGGCTGGAGCTGATCGTATGGCACTTGAAGGCTGTCGAAAGTCTCAACAGATAGGATATTGAGCCCTGCGCCGCCGTCGATGAGGGTCTTGGTAACTTGGACATTGCTGATGACGGGTGAATAGAGCATTGGGAGAACGCCGGTTGTTGCCACGCACTTGAGCTGGTCTACCAAGCTAAAGGTGATGGCATACTTGGACCACCTGAGCGGGCGCGTGGCTTCAAGCTTGGGGAGGACTGTGTTCACCTCGCGAGCAAACTGCTTGAAGACTCGCTGAGAAGCTAGGGCTTGAGCTCCGCCCAAGATACAGGCGATAGCTCGCGGCTCTTGGAACCCCCCAGCCCCCTCGTCCTGTTGATGGTCGTCGTTCCTTCTTAGCGGCGGCAACGGTGGGAGACCAGCGTTGCCATGAGGACGGTCCTCGCGAGGCGGGTCCCTCTAGGCTCCGTCACGAGGCTGATCCTGCCAATGATCCTCGCCAGGTTGGTCGCGGCACTCCTGGCGGGGCCCACGGTCGTCCCAACGTCCTCCACCACGTCCACCTCCTCATCCATAGCCCCGGTCGTTGCGCTCGGGGCGTCGACCGAAGCGTCCATCTCGAAAAGCCCTAAGCTCTTGACAGTCATTAGTGTTGTGTGTGCGCATGTTGTGGAAGGCGCAAAACGTGCGGCTGCCCTTGGATGACTCGGGAAGATCTCGGCCGTGCTAGGTGTATGGTTCTGCCGTGAGCACGGCCACTCCTTTACGCTTCACGTCATTAACCTTGGCTTTCTTCTCCTTTGGGTCCGCAGCAGGGATCTCGAGGAGGGAGAGGCGCCCCTCCTCAGCTCTTGCACACTTGGTCGCAATGTTGAACAGCTCCAAGGTCGTGCACAACTCTTCATGGATGGCGAGCTCCTCCTTCATCTTAACATCGTGGACGCCGTCGGAGAACGCCGAGATGATGGCCTCGTCCGTTACCTTGGGGATCTTGATTCGCGTGTTGTTGAAGCATTAGATGTATTTCTGCAGGGTTTCTCCTAGTTGTTGCTTGATGCGGCGCCGGTCACCTGCAACCGGGGGGCGGTCGCGAGTGCCCTGGAAGTTGGCGATGAAGCAGTCACGCATCTCGCCCAGGAGGAGATCGAGCCTGGGGGCAGGTTCAGGAGCCATGAGCGGGCGCCGTCCTTGAGAGCCATGGGAAACCAGTTCGCCATGATCTTTTTCTCGTCGTTGGCCGCTTTGATGCTCAGCTCGTAGAGCTGCAGAAACTCCGCGGGGTCAGGGGTGCCGTCGTAGCGAAGAGGCAGATCTGGCTTGAACTTGCCCGGCCAGACGATGCTGCGCAAGTCAGGAGCGAAGGCGCGACAGCCCGCCGTGGCCACAGGGGCCTGTCATGGTGGCAGAGCTTCATCGTGGTGCCCCTGCGCCGCCATGGCACGCGGCGCATGGCCCTATCGCAGCAAGCAATCCTGGCGCAGCGGAGCTTGGAGTGGTGGAGCATTTCCTTGTGCACGGGGAATCTCTTGGCAGCTTCTTTCTTCGCGCGCGGGCACGTGGCACTGTGGGTCGCGCTGCTGGGCCGCGCATCTTGGAGCGAGGATGTCGTCTTCACGTGGAAGAGGTGGAGGCACACTGTGAGCTGCACGCCTTGGCGCGAGGGTGTCGTCTTGTTGCGGAGGAGGCGGAGGCGCTCCGTGAGCCACATCACCCACAACTGGGGCGGGCGAGGCAGCGAGAGGGATGGTGCAAGAGAGCCTCTCGCGGCGCTGACGAGCTCGGCGATGCGGTCCAGCCAGTCCTCATAGAGGTCATCGACTCGACGGTAATGCAGGAGCTCGCGCACCATGAGCAGCGCGGCCTGCGCATCCATGGGTGTGCGGCGAGCGTGAGGCGATGAGCCAGCCGGAGTCAGCGACGGGGTGGCGGTGTGGCCGTCACGGCGCATAGTGGGATGCAGCAAAGAGGCTTGCTGCTCGTTTGCTGCGGGACTGGTGACGGCGTTGGCGGCGGGTGATGGAGAAGGACGGGGAGGCCCGCCAACTAGGGTCGTCTGAGCGACGCGGGTGGCGAGAGCGGCCCGGCGCTCCGCGCAAGCCCGGCGAGCGTCGGCCATGATGAAAGTGCAACTATCCCTAGGTGGTTTTGGTAATTCATAACAACATATAGCTCATTGAGCTAATACTATTCCAAGATAATTATTTTAGGAAAGCTCAATGATTGGCATGGCATGGATGTGAAAGTGGAACCCTCAAAATGCTAAGGACAATGGATTGGCTCAAGCTCAAAAGCTCAAGACTCTTCATTTTATATTTTAGTGATCCAAGATCACATTGAGTCCATAGGAAAAGCCAATACTATTAAGGAGGGATGAGGTGTTGCTTAATGAGCCTCTTGCTTCATGTGCTTAGTGATATGCTCCAAAACCCTCAACTACTTTCCCATATCCACATATGACCTAAACTCTAAGCCAAACTCGGTCCTACCGATTCTTCCTATCCGGCGCCACCGAGTTTCACTTGTCATTAGCCACTGCCAAACCCTAGCAATTCGGTTCTACCGATAAGGATCTCGGTCCCACCGAGATGGGGTTGCAAACTCTCTGTTTCCCTTTTGTAACTCTTCCTATCCGGCGCCACCGAGTTTCACTTGTCATTAGCCACTGCCAAACCCTAGCAATTCGGTTCTACCGATAAGGATCTCGGTCCCACCGAGATGGGGTTGCAAACTCTCTGTTTCCCTTTCGTAACTTTTCGGTCCCACCGAAAGAGCGAATCGGTCCCACCGAGATTGCAATGTAAACTCAGTGTTTCCCCTTTGTAACTTTTCGGTCTCACCAAGTTCCACTCGGTCTCACCGAAAGAGCAAATCGGTCCCACCGAGTTTGCCTGACCAACTCTCTGGTTAGCTAATTACCAAATTCGGTCTCACCGAATTTGTGTAATCGGTCTCACCGAGATTACGTTATGCCCAAACCCTAACCGAATCGGTCCTACCGAGTTGCATGTCAGTCCCACCGAAATTCCTAACGGTCACTAGGTTTACTATTTCGGTCAGACCGAGTTTTCTGATTCGGTCCCACCGAGATTGGTAAATTGTGTGTAACGGTTGGATTTTGTGTGGAGGCTATATATACCCCTCCACCTCTTTCTCATTGAGTGAGAGAGCCATCAGAACACACACATCATTCCAACTCATATGTTCTGAGAGAGAACCACCTACTCATGTGTTGAGACCAAGACATTCCATTCCTACCATATGAATCTTGATCTCTAGCCTTCCCAAGTTGCTTTCCACTCAAAATCTTCTTTCCACCAAATCCAAATCCTATGAGAGAGAGTTGAGTGTTTGGGAGACTATCATTTGAAGCACAAGAGCAAGGAGTTCATTACCTACACACCATTTGTTACTTCTTGGAGAGTGGTGTCTCCTAGATTGGCTAGGTGTCACTTGGGAGCCTCCGTCAAGATTGTGGAGTTGAACCAAGGAGTTTGTAAGGGCAAGGAGATCGCCTACTTCGTGAAGATCTACCGCTAGTGAGGCAAGTCCTTCGTGGGCGATGGCCATGGTGGGATAGACAAGGTTGCTTCTTCGTGGACCCTTTGTGGGTGGTTGCTTCTTCGTGGACCCTTCGTGGGTGGAGCCCTTCGTGGACTCGCGCAACCATTGCCCTTGGGTGGAGCCCTGTGTGGACTCGCGCAACCGTTACCCTCCGTGGGTTGAAGTCTCCATCAACGTGGATGTAGGATAGCACCACCTATCCGAACCACGGGAAAAACATCCGTGTCTCCAATAGCGTTTCAATTCTCCAAACCCTTCCCTTTATATTCTTGCAAGTTGCATGCTTTACTTTCCGCTGCCCATAAACTCTTTGCATGCTTGCTTGAATTGTGTGATGATTGCTTGACTTGTCCTAAAATAGCTAAAATCTGCCAAGAACTAAAATTGGGAAAAGGTTAAGCTTTTATTTGGTCAAGTAGTCTAATCACCCCCCCTCTAGACATACTTTCGATCCTACAAGTGGTATCAGAGCTTTGGTCTCCATTTTCTAGATCTCCATAGCTTTTGGTGGTCATAGCCTTGGTTTCACAACCTAGGAGAGTATGGCGTCTAACGAGGGAAATTATCACCGTAGATGTCCTTACTTTGATGGTACTAATTTTGCTAGTTGGAAGCATAAAATGAAAATGCATATTCTTGGACATAACCCCGCTGTTTGGGCTATTGTGTGTGTTGGTTTGCAAGGTAACTTCTTTGATGGGAGAGAACCAAACCGTGAAGCTACCGCGGATGAGTTGAAGATGTTGCAATACAATGCTCAAGCTTGTGATATTCTCTTCAATGGATTGTGCCCCGAAGAATTCAACAAAATCAGCCGCCTTGAGAATGCAAAGGAAATTTGGGACACTTTGATTGATATGCACGAAGGTACCGACTCCGTCAAGGAATCCAAGTTGGATGTGCTTCAAAGCCAACTTGACAAGTTCAAGATGAAGGATGGTGAAGGTGTCGCTGAAATGTACTCTAGGCTTGCTCTCATCACAAATGAGATTGTCGGCTTAGGAAGTGAAGAGATGACCGATAGATTCATCATCAAAAAGATCCTAAGGGCCTTGGATGGTAAATATGATACCGTGTGCACATTGATCCAAATGATGCCCAATTACAAAGATCTCAAGCCAACGGAAGTGATTGGAAGAATTGTTGCTCATGAGATGTCACTTAAGGATAAAGAGGAACTTCACAACAAGTCAAGTGGTGCCTATAAAGCCTCATGTGAAGCCCCTACATCATCAAGTGAGAAACAAGACTTCAATGAAGAATTGAGCTTAATGGTGAAGAACTTCAACAAGTTCTACAAGAGTAGAAGCAAAGATAGAAGCTCCAAATCAAGGTCCTACAATGACAAAAGATCTTCTAGTCGAGAGCAAAACTGTTACAATTGTGGAAGACCCAGACACTATTCCAATGAGTGTACGGCTCCCTACAAGAGAAGAGAAGATTCTCCAAAAAGAAGAAGCAAATGATCACCACCAAGAGAGAGAAGGAGTAGAGATGATCGTTATGAACGAAGATACTCACGGGGAAGCAAGGATTCGGAAAGGAAGGAAAAATCATCAAGGAGCTACGCAAGACGAAGACATCAAGCTCATGTTGGTGAATGGGTATCCGGCTCCGACTCCGACAGCCACTCCGAGAGAAGTTATCACTCCGACTCCGAAGATACTCAAGATGAAGGTGTTGCCGGTCTAGCACTTGTGTCAACCAACTCCTACGACATATTTGACTCACCAAATAAAGGAGTTGGAAGATGCTTCATGGCCAAAGGTCCTAAGGTAACACGCCCCGAGTATGTTAATTTCAATAGTGATGAAGATGACTTGTTAGGTGATGATTTGCTTGGTGACAACTCTAGTGATGAATACTATGATGAAAGACCAATTAATCATGCTAATCAAGATAAAACGAGTGACAATGATAAGGAGAAGATTGAGGCTCTAACTAAAGAACTAAAAACTCTTAAGTTGGCTCATGACACTATCTTCGAAGATCATCGAGAACTTTTAAGAGCTCATGAGAAACTAAGCTTTGAAAAGCTCAATCTTGAGCAAGAGCATGAGTTCTTAAAGGCAATCAATGATGATCTCCACAAGAAAAGTTCTTCTTACATTGCCAAGCGTTTACTCTTATCCACTTACATGCCTCAAGTCAAGTCTAACAAGAAAGATTCTTCCTCTAGTTGTAACAATGATCATGCTAAATTCAATATTGTTGCTTCTAGTAGTTCTCTTGATTCCACTAATGATTCTCTTAGCCAAGTTACACTTGAGCAAGAAAATAGCTTATTAAAGGGAATTATAGAGAAAGGAGTGTACAAAAGCCTTGCCGGGAGTAAGCAATTCGAGGAAATTGTGCGCAAGCAAGGAATGCACCGGAAGAATCAAGGTGTTGGTTTTGAACGAAAGTTCAATGCCAATGGAGTTGAATGGGAAGAAGATCAATACCCCAAGACAAAGTTTGTCCCTCAACAAGAGAAGTATACTTCTTTCAAGGGGACACAAGCTCAATATGATCTTCCACCACAAGACTACGAGCAAAAAGGCAAGGACAAGCTTCAAGAGGAAATTGATGCATTTGAAGAAGCTCCTAAGACCTTAGTCAAGTGGATTCCCAAGACTTCTTCAAGCTCCACTTCATCAAGTACGACTACAACTCCAAGGATTCCCATCAAGATGATGTGGATCCAAAAGAAGAAGAACTAGAGAGTTCTTGAGGGTGACTCCGCCAACATACTTCACTCTTATCATTTTCGCAAGAACAAGTGCAATCAACTTCCACATCTTGCACTAGTTCAAGGAGTCACAAACCCTCTTGTTGGTAAGACAAGGGACAAGGTAACCTAAAAGTTTTCATGGACATCATCTTTTGTGTGCATCACTCTATGTCTATGGATATCCTTGTTTGTTCCTTGTGGGACTAACCCATGTAGGTATTGAAAGTGCAATTCACTCAAATGGATAGCTCCAAGTGATCTACATCAACATTGAGCATCCACATCTTCAACATCTACATGAAGTCATCATCGACAAAACCCAAGGTTAGTTCATCCCTCTTAGGGGGGATATCACATCTAGGGGGAGCTTTACTCTAAGACTTGAGCTAAAGCAACTCTAAAGATGTGAACACAACAATGCTTTATGTAAAAGTGGTGACCCCACTTGAGCTTAAACGATGAGTATGACCTATGATCAAGTGCTCTCACTTGACTCCTAAGTCAATATACTCATATATAGATGACCTAGTCATCCCAAATTGCTTGATAGATGCTAGAATTGGTTGTGCATGCCTTGCCACATATTTCATTTGCCATCTTATTGTGTGAGCATGCTGATTGCATATTTTACTCATTCGAGGACATCCACTTGTTGCTTTGATTGTTCGGTTTTATTTCTTTTTGCCAAGTGGATGGACAAGAATGCCTAAGAACCTCCTCTAGCTATCTATGCTTTTCTCGTCTCAAACTCTATTCATGCTGCATCACAAAATTTGATCAAGTCAGATTCGAACCACTCTGTGTGAGGAGCGCTCGGAGTCCCCGATTCGTCATAGACTTAAACTTCCAAAACCTCTTTATGATTCTCGGTCTGACCGATACTCCACTTTCGGTCCTACCGAGATCATTTAGTTGATCTAGGTTTTCGATCTCGGTGCAACCGATTTGAACCTTTCGGTCTCACCGAGTTTCAGTAACTGCACGCAGTTATGAATCTCGGTGCCACCGAGTTTTTCAACTCGGTCACACCGACAGGGTCGGGCTATATATAGTCACGGGAAAAATTTGGAAATTTCTCCGAACCCCTTCGCCCGCGCGATAGCCTGCTCTGCCCCCAAGGTCTCCGGATCGTCTTCTCGCCGCCAGCAGCCTCCAGTCGCTGGTCTCCGTCGCCGTCAACGGGATTTCTGCCCCGCCGTTGCCGCCGTAGCAAGTCCCCGCTGAACTAGGGTATGGACTTGATCTTTGTGCTATTCCTCAATCTGATTCCTAGCACATTGTGATCATATTGATTCTTGCCATGATTGAAACACTTCTATCCAGTCAAAACGCTCATAGATTAGGTTTGATTCGAAAATTCTAGGTTTAGGTTTCCGCCGAAACCATCTCGGACCCACCGAGTTGAAAAACTCGGTCCCACCGATTTGGCTTATGCCATTGCACAAGTGAGACTCGGTCTGACCGAGAATTACTTATCGGTGTGACCGATTTTTTGAACCCAGTGAAACCCTAGCAGTCTCGGTGCCACCGAACTGTGACTCGGTCCTACCGAGTTCACTAGTTTAGGTTCCAAAACTGCTTCGGTATCACCGAGTTTGAAAATCGGTAGATCCGAGATGATTTCAGTGGGAAACTAAAACTAAGTTTTTGAATCATTCTTTTTGCAAAAATATCTGCATTTTGTGATGCTCATCCACTCTATCTCCTCTATAATCTGTTCACAGGGTCAGCAGTCAGTTTGCAACATGTCAGACCAGAGTGACAGCCAAAACTTGTCAGAGCAGCAAGTGCAGTTGAGTGAGGGCACTAGCCCCTCAAGTTCCTCAGATGATGGCAGCAGGAGCACACCCAGCAACCTGCCTAAAGCTGCCACGAGACAAAGGAAGAAGAAAACCTCAGATTCTGAAGATGAGGACTATGTGGCAGAGGAAGAGGCCACTTCCAAGAGAGTTGAGCCAGCTCAAGGCTCAAAGCCAGGCCTGAAAATCAAAAGGCCAGCAGGCAGGCAGCCCATGTCAAAGGCTAGAGCCTCAACTGAGAAGCCTGCTCCCATTGAGCCCGTTGCAGCTGAGGGCAAGAAAAGGAAAGAAAGAGTGAAGAAGACTGTGGCTAGAGTGCTTGGGAAGGCCTCCATCATGGTAGAAGAGGAGGAGGAAGAAGAGGCAGCTGCACCAGCGCCCAAGGCAGCCAAACTTATGGGAGATGCCATAAGGTCAGGGGGAGCTGCATCCAAGCCCAAGGAAGCACCTAAGGCTGCATCTAAGCCTAAAAGCGCACCAAAGAGAAACACAAGAAGCATCCCAGCCACTGAGAAGAACAAGGCCCCAGTGCCTGAGACTGTTGCAGAGGAAGAGGAAGAGAGTGTCCTTCGGAAGCTCAAGCCCAAGATCCCAGACCACAACGATGCTCATCCTGTGGCTGAGGATATGAAGCTAAGGAGAGACTCAGGGCTCAGGAAATGGAGAGAAGCAGATCCATATGCTTCTCGGAGAAGGACTGCAGTGGACTACAGATTTCATACCAAGGAGCAGCAAGATTTCTATGAGACAGTGCTACTTGACAAGAAGCCAATCGTATGTGACATGAGATGGGTCGACTGGACCTATATCAAGGATAATGAAGAGTACTACCCAGGAGTTCAGGACAGCTTCAAGGCGTGTGGAGTAGAGGACTTTGTTGGGCAAAAGCTCACAAAGTGGAACGAGGAACTCATCATGCAGTTCTACTCCACAGCTCACTTTTATCCAGATGGGAGGATTACATGGATGTCTGAGGGTACGAGGTACCACTCTACTGTTGAGGAATGGGTGAAGCTGGTCAATGCCCCAGAGGAGCAAGCAGATGACTTGGACATTTATGCCAAGAAAAAGATGGACCACAACTCCATGACCAACATGTACAAGGAGATTCCGAATGAAGCACTTGACACGTTCAAGTATGGCTCAGTGCATTATCTGCTCTCAGGATTGCCTACGATCAACTGGATCCTTAGGCACACCCTTCTACCCAAGTCTGGAGATCACAAGATGATCAAAGGTCACGCGATCAATTTGCTTCATGTTTTTGACGTGCCTCAAAAATTCAAAGTCATGAGCCTTATAGTGGAAACAATCAAAAGGACTGCGGCAGATCAGAAGAGGAGCTGTGGATATGCCCCTCAGATTCAGGAGCTCATCAACTCCAAGATGGGCACGGGCGTATATTTGTTGGATAAGGAACACCTGCCCATCCGTCCAGATTTTGAGAACAATGAAGTTGTGATGACAGAGAATGAACCATCATCTGCCCATGCACAAGCTCAGAAGGAGAAGGCGAAGAAGGAGAAAGCTGCCAGGATGCCTACTCAAGCGGAGGCATCTGACTATTTCTTGAAGACCAAACAAGAGCAGCTCAGTTACTTGATTGCGTCCACCCTGCGGATTGAGCAGAGTATAGCCACCCTGACTCAGAACCAGGCGATTTTAGAGAGGATCATGGAACAGAGGTTCTATGACTTGGACATCAAGGTAACAGAAGTTCAGTCTGCAGTGGAGCAGCTCCAGGAGGACATGAATGAGAGGAGAGGCAGGACCACGACTCATGCGTTTGCAAGGGTGCCACGAGGTCCGCGGTCGTCTGCACTTCCAGTTGCTGACACCAGAGCTACAACATCTGCACCGGCCACAGCCTTAGTTCCACCAGCTCCAGCATCCACTTCAGCTTCCACTCCGACCACGTCTACCGAAGGCTTCGTCCTTGGAGTGATCCGGACTCCACCACCACCTGAAGATCAAGCCTGAGCGTCGATCTAGTGCTATGCATTTTCTAGGAACTTTTTGGTAACTTGTTGCCAAAGGGGGAGAAGATGTATAGATCATAGGCTTCGAGAGAGAGAGTGTTGCTTTTCTCTCTTGCTTTATTTGGTGGTTTTTCGAACTTTGTTTGCTTGTGTGTGAGATACTACGTCCTTATGCCTGTGAGACATCGATGATCATGTGTTTGATCATAAGCTACACTTAATGTTTGCTTGATGCTTGCTTAAATATTATCATTCTATCTATCGTTTGTGATCATTCACTATTCTTGGTGATGAGTGCATTTATTTCAATCTTATCATTTTTTGAGCGCTCCACCAAGATGTATGTGACATGGAAGAGTAACCCATGATTCTAACTCTTTGTGCATTGGCAGTCCAAAGCAAATTTTAAATATGCACAAATTTAGGGGGAGATCTTACTTATCACATACCTCTCAAAGCAACGATATATTTCATGCTTATTATCATTTGTCGAAGCTTTGATCTATATGTTGTCATCAATTACCAAAAAGGGGGAGATTGAAAGTGCAACTATCCCTAGGTGGTTTTGGTAATTCATAACAACATATAGCTCATTGAGCTAATACTATTCCAAGATAATTATTTTAGGAAAGCTCAATGATTGGCATGGCATGGATGTGAAAGTGGAACCCTCAAAATGCTAAGGACAATGGATTGGCTCAAGCTCAAAAGCTCAAGACTCTTCATTTTATATTTTAGTGATCCAAGATCACATTGAGTCCATAGGAAAAGCCAATACTATTAAGGAGGGATGAGGTGTTGCTTAATGAGCCTCTTGCTTCATGTGCTTAGTGATATGCTCCAAAACCCTCAACTACTTTCCCATATCCACATATGACCTAAACTCTAAGCCAAACTCGGTCCTACCGATTCTTCCTATCCGGCGCCACCGAGTTTCACTTGTCATTAGCCACTGCCAAACCCTAGCAATTCGGTTCTACCGATAAGGATCTCGGTCCCACCGAGATGGGGTTGCAAACTCTCTGTTTCCCTTTTGTAACTCTTCCTATCCGGCGCCATCGAGTTTCACTTGTCATTAGCCACTGCCAAACCCTAGCAATTCGGTTCTACCGATAAGGATCTCGGTCCCACCGAGATGGGGTTGCAAACTCTCTGTTTCCCTTTCGTAACTTTTCGGTCCCACCGAAAGAGCGAATCGGTCCCACCGAGATTGCAATGTAAACTCAGTGTTTCCCCTTTGTAACTTTTCGGTCTCACCGAGTTCCACTCGGTCTCACCGAAAGAGCAAATCGGTCCCACCGAGTTTGCCTGACCAACTCTTTGGTTAGCTAATTACCAAATTCGGTCTCACCGAGTTTGTGTAATCGGTCTCACCGAGATTACGTTATGCCCAAACCCTAACCGAATCGGTCCTAGCGAGTTGCATGTCAGTCCCACCGAAATTCCTAACGGTCACTAGGTTTACTATTTCGGTCAGACCGAGTTTTCTAATTCGGTCCCACCGAGATTGGTAAATTGTGTGTAACGGTTGGATTTTGTGTGGAGGCTATATATACCCCTCCACCTCTTTCTCATTGAGTGAGAGAGCCATCAGAACACACACATCATTCCAACTCATATGTTCTGAGAGAGAACCACCTACTCATGTGTTGAGACCAAGACATTCCATTCCTACCATATGAATCTTGATCTCTAGCCTTCCCAAGTTGCTTTCCACTCAAAATCTTCTTTCCACCAAATCCAAATCCTATGAGAGAGAGTTGAGTGTTGGGGAGACTATCATTTGAAGCACAAGAGCAAGGAGTTCATTACCTACACACCATTTGTTACTTCTTGGAGAGTGGTGTCTCCTAGATTGGCTAGGTGTCACTTGGGAGCCTCCGTCAAGATTGTGGAGTTGAACCAAGGAGTTTGTAAGGGCAAGGAGATCGCCTACTTCGTGAAGATCTACCGCTAGTGAGGCAAGTCCTTCGTGGGCGATGGCCATGGTGGGATAGACAAGGTTGCTTCTTCGTGGACCCTTTATGGGTGGTTGCTTCTTCATGGACCCTTCATGGGTGGAGCCCTTCGTGGACTCGCGCAACCATTGCCCTTGGGTGGAGCCCTGTGTGGACTCGCGCAACCGTTACCCTTCGTGGGTTGAAGTCTCCATCAACGTGGATGTAGGATAGCACCACCTATCCGAACCACGGGAAAAACATCTGTGTCTCCAATAGCGTTTTAATTCTCCAAACCCTTCCCTTTATATTCTTGCAAGTTGCATGCTTTACTTTCCGCTGCCCATAAACTCTTTGCATGCTTGCTTGAATTGTGTGATGATTGCTTGACTTGTCCTAAAATAGCTAAAATCTGCCAAGAACTAAAATTGGGAAAAGGTTAAGCTTTTATTTGGTCAAGTAGTCTAATCACCCCCCTCTAGACATACTTTCGATCCTACACATGAGGTTGGTGGAGTGATGAGGCGTGGATCGACGAATAAGAAGGCTTCGGTGCACCCCTACCTAGCGCACCAAATGTTGGATTTCGGGTTCCAGTAAAACCCTTGAGGTTTGAACACTGGGTGCGCACGAAGATCTTCCCCCTCTCTAGATCGCACACTCAACGATCTCACGGCCTAGCTCAACGAACCCAAAGAACACGAGACACAAGATTTATACTGGTTCGGGCCACCGTTATGGTGTAATACCCTACTCCAGTGTGGTGTGGTGGATTGCCTCTTGGGCAGAGTACGAACAGTTACAAGGGAAGAACGGCCTCCTAAGGAGAGGTGTTCTTGTGCTTAGTGAACTAGCGTGAGGGTAAGGATGGAATGGCTCCGATCCAAGATGAGATCGATCCTCCTAGCTATGGTGGTGGCTAGTCCTATTTATATAGGCCCTGGTCCTCTTCCCAAATATTGAGCAGGAAGGGATCCCACAACGGCCAATTTGAAGGGAGACAACTAGTACAAATTATCCTGACAAAAGTAGTCTTTGCCTGCTAAAGGCTCTGGTGGTGACGCCGTCTTGGGCTCCATGGTGACCTCCGTCCTGCCGTCCTCCTGGTCTTGGTCTTGTTGCACCGATATGGAAACCTTTGTCTGATGTCTTGGGACTCCTCGCCTGTGCTTGCCTCCTTAGCACCAAAGTGGAAACGAGGACACTGCGCTTGTTGGCACCCGCCTGGTCTCGATCGTCATGGCTTACGTCATTGGAATCTTGCGAGGTTTGCCTTGCCTTGATCTCTCTGCCCCTCGCGAGCTAGCCTGGTGAGGCCACCCCTAAGGAGGTCTTGCATCGTCCGCCTCGCTAGGCTTGGCCCCTCACGAGGGTCTTAGGTGTTTGCTGGTGAAGATGGGCCATACTGGGCCGCTAGAGGAGCCACGCCACAGGCCGCAGGCAGGCAAGTCTGGGGAACCCCATTCCCAGAACGCCGACAGTAGCCCCCGGGCCCAAGGCGCGCTTGGGCTTGGGTTCGAGGCGAAGCCAAAGGGCAAGTGTGGAGCGCCGCGGGCCCCAACAGCCTGCGGCCTTGGTCGACGCGTGGCGACTGACTGGACGGGGCGTCTCCGCTTCCCCACGTAGCCTCGACAACTGCCCGACTTGACGGGTCCTTGCTGCATGCAGGAAAAAGGTCATTATTACATTAGATCATGGAGGCTGGCGGTTGGCCTCCCCTTGGCTATAAATGGGAGGTGGGCGGAACCCCCATCACCCGTCTCTCCTCTGCCGCTCCCACTTCTTCTTCTTCCTTGCTCCACTTCCTGCTGGTGTAATCATGGCGCCGGTTCGGAGGTTCTCAGCCGCGGAGAAGGGCAAGGCTCCCCTCAACGAGCCCGAGCTGCTCCTGCAGAAGAAGAGGAGGTCCCATCGTCCCGAGATGGTCATGAGGCCGGTGGTGTCGCGGCCATGGTACGGAAGGCCGCCTCCTAGGTACCCTTTCCCCTTGTATTCTCATGCCGATGATTCCGGAGGAAGGAGCGATGTGCGCCGCCGCCCGCTCCAGGGCCGTGGCCGCCATTCCGCGGAGGCTCACGCCGTCGCCCTAGGGGTCCATGCTGCGGACTCCTCACACGAGTTCATACTATGGGCGGCGATGCCCCCGAGCAGCTGGATTCACCTTCCGCGGTTCTTCACCGCCGAGGGGCCCTCTCGAGCTTTGGCTGCAGCACGCCGACTGCGACGCCCCGATGACTGGAGCGGAAGTTGAGGCCGTCTCCTCCGGGAGGATCTTCATGACTCGAGGCTGGGGCGAGATTGCCCGAGCCTGCCACGCGAACGGTGCCCTCACCATCCACTTCGAGTATGACGGCGCCTCCATGCTGTTCTTCAAGGTCTTCGACGAGGAGGGCCGCCGCTTGGTGTGCTGCCCAGAAGGAGGTCACTAGGATGGCGCAGGAGCGGGGGCCAGGCCTGCCACAGGCCTCGCCTGCAGCTCCTCCAGCGACAGTGGTGACTCCTGGTGGTCAAGCGACTCTCCTGAGCTCGTGGAGTCTCCGGAGACGATCGACGACAGCTATGTGCCCCCAAGCTCCCATCGGGCCCAGAGCAAGGTCATCGTCGCCTGGCCGCCGTCGCCATTGATCTAGATGGGGTTGGCGCCGGCCCTTCGTGGCCCACTATTGATGATGGCGTCGGCGACGTCCGGCGCGTGTAGATAGTGCTCCTAGGAATTCCCTTCCTTTTGTTCCCTGCGAGGAATCGAAACAGACCCCGCGGGGGTGTGTAAAGCGCCTGTAAGGCCTTTTGTTGATATTATCCTTATTGTGAAAAATTTCGAACACATGTCCTACTGAGGCTCGGTCTCCCCCTTTCCAATCCCGCAGCAACTTGGTGCTCTACGCTGACAGGTCCCGGTCCCCAGGCAAGCTGCAGCCGTCGCTGGTATGCCGGGTCGCGATGCCGTGGTCAAGGTCAGGAGGTGAGTGGCCCGAGGTCCAGTAAGAGCTCCTGAGGAGCGATGCTCAAGAGGTACCCTTTAGCACGCAAGCAGCTACCTGATGATGGGAAAGGGAGGTGGTGTCGCTGTAGCAGGGCAGTGAAAAGGCGAGAATCTTATGTCGTAGTGCTGGGTTGGTCCAGGTACAAGACTTATCTTGGAGTTCCGGCGCCGGCTTCAGGCACCACACTAGACTTGGGTGTTCACCGCTGCTGGGTAGCTAGGTTAGGCCCATGCGGGCCTCCCCCTCTTCTCCATGCTCTTCCTAGTGCTCTACGTCCTCAGGTCCCGGCCATCGAGTTAGCTCGGCCGCCGCTAGTATGCCTGGTCACGATGTCGTGGTCAAGGCCAGGGGGTGAGGGCTGGAGAGCCAGTAAGAGCTCCCGGGTCGCGATGCTCAGGATCCCCCCTTTTAACGCGCAAGTGAATTACATGGGAGAAGAGAGAGAGTCCGCGGTACCGCCCGCCATAGTCCTTAGGAAGTTCCTGTAGGTCAGTGCGAGGAGGGGAGCAAATCGCCGCGGTGGTCACCTGTCCGTTGCTGGCTTGTGGGAGGGGACTCCCTACTGCGGAGAGCCCCCGAGGCGTGTACAGCCCTGTCCTGGCACGTGGCTTGCACGGCAGAGGTGTATCTGGATGCTCGTGAGCCAGCGCAGGACTTGCGAGGCCCTACCTCAAGGCGGGTTCCGCCTGGTCTTGATTCTTGATGGCTGTGGCGATCCTGTGAGATGGTTAGACAACCTGCGCCGAAAGGATTTCCTGAGGCTATCGCATGAGAAGGCCAAGCACCAATGACCCCAGGAGGTGACGTGAACAGGGCTGGCCTGCCAGACAGAGCTCAGCCATTCGATTTATCGACGCTGCAGGGACGGGCCCGAGCACAGACGTCGTGCCTAGCCTTCTTATGCGAAGGATCCTAAAGAAAGATAGTCGGCGGGCGGCTCCCTTGGTGGGTGACAATCAGGCAGGTGATAACCATAGATAGATTATGCATGAGAAGCAAACTGGCTCAGGTAAACACAGGAACGATACATGCCACTGGGTCGGACCCGAGCGGCCTGGGGATGATGCTGCCCGAGGGGCACTCCCAGCAAAGTGAACTGAAGATGCAAGCAGATACATGTCGCAGGGACAGACCCACGTGGCCTGGGAATGATGCAGCCCAAGGGGCGCTCCCAACTAAATGGACTTGGAGAGATGTCACCTGGTTTGGTTGTTGAAGGGGTGTTGGGGCAACTTAGGACGCGTAGCGAAGAAGTCGCCCCTCACGAGCTGCCAGGGCCCTGAGCCTCGGGAGGCTCTGGAGGCTCGGGCGGCCTCCGGAGGACCATCTCCATCTCCACCAAGACTGCGTGATGCCTATCCTCCCGACCCACCATGACGCTCCACAGGTTGCGCTGGAGGGCAGCAGCCACGCTTGGCAGGCCGAAAGGCATGGGAATGTAGCTGTGAGGTGGACCCTCGCAGTGTCCAACACGCGAAGGCCAGAAGCGCTCCTGAGATGCCGCCCGGTTGAGCCCTGGGATCTCGATGCAGACGCGCAGCTCACCACCCTCGCCTGGGTGGGAGCAACGCCAGGTGGGCGACGGTCGTCGCATATTGCTCTTGCTTCCTGAAGCTCCTGAGATGCCTCGTCGATGAACTCCTGAGCACCAGGCGCTCTTCGCCTGACGCCCTCCTGAGTGAAACGTGTCGTGAAGCACGCCTCCACGTGGTGCCCGAGCGCCTCCCTCGTGATGCTGGCCAGGTCTGAGGCCCTCCAGAAGAGGGCCCCCGAGCCCTGCCCGAGGAGGGCGTCAGGCACGCCTCCCTATGTGAGGGAGGGAGGCTCCCTAGGCGCGGGCGTAGATCCTGAAGTGGTGCCGCTGGAGGTGCCGCTCCCTTGGGGTCTAGTGTGGAGCAGCTTCTTCTTCTTGGGGTTGGCCTCAGGAGGGTACAGCGCTGCGTTGCTGTCGGGATCTTTGAGTGATGCATCTTGGAAGGCGCGCTCGAGGGAGCACACCGCATCTCTTTCTTCGCAGGGGATGGTGGATGATTCCGCCGCTTTTGGGCATCTTGAGGACGTTGTAGCCATGGTGGGCGACCGCCATGAATTTGGCCAGTGCTGGGTACCCGAGGATGGCGTTGTACGGCAGACGGATGTGAGCGACGTCGAAGTCGATGAGCTCGGTGTGGTAGTTGTCGCGCTAACCGAAGGTGACAGGGAGACAAACTTTCCCTATCGGGGTGGTAGACCCGTCGGTCACTCCTGAGAAAGGCTTGGTAGGCTGGAGGTGATCGTATGGCACTTGAAGGCTGTCGAAAGTCTCGACAGATAGGATATTGAGCCATGCGCTGCCGTCGATGAGGGTCTTGGTAACTTGGACATTGCTGATGACGGGTGAACAGAGCATCGGGAGAACACCGGTCGTTGCCGCGCACTTGAGCTGGTCTGCCGAGCTAAAGGTGATGGCGTACTTGGACCACCTAAGCGGGCGCGTGGCTTCGAGCTTGGGGAGGACTGCGTTCACCTCACGAGAAAACTGCTTGAATACTCGCTGAGAAGCTGGGGCTTGAGCTCCGCCCAAGATACAAACGATAGCTCGCGGCTCTTGGAACCCCCAGCCCCCTCATCCTGTTGATGGTCGTCGTTCCTTCTTTGCGAGGGCAGCGGTGGGAGACCAGGGTTGCCATGAGGACGGTCCTCGCGAGGCGGGTCCCTCCAGGCGCCCTCATGAGGCTAATCCTGCCAATGATCCTCGCGAGGTTGGTCGCGCCACTCCTGGCAGAGCCCACGGTCGTCCCAACGTCCTCCACCACGTCCACCTCCTTGGCCATAGCCCCGGTCGTTGCACTCGGGGCGTCGACCGAAGCGTCCATCTCGAAAAGCCCTAAGCTCTTGACAGCCATTAGTATTGTGTGTGTGCACGTTGTGGAAGGCGCAGAACGTGCGGCTGCCCTTGGACGACACGGGAAGATCTCGGCCGTGCTAGGTGTCTGGTTCTGCCGCGAGCACGGCCACTCCTTTGCGCTTCACGTCCTTGACCTTGGCTTTCTTCTCCTCTGGGTCCGCAGCAGGGATCTTGAGGAGGGAGAGGCGCCCCTCCTCAGCTCTTGCACACTTGGTCGCGATGTTGAAGAGCTCCAAGGTCGTGCGCAACTCTTCATGGATGGCAAGCTCCTCCTTCATCTTGACGTCGCGGACGCCGTCTGAGAACACCGAGATGATGGCCTCATCCGTTACCTTGGGGATCTTGATTCGCGTGTTGTTGAAGCATTAGATGTATTTCTGCAGGGTTTCTTCTGGTTATTGCTTGATGCGGCGCAGGTCACCCGCAACCGGGGGGCGGTCGCGAGTGCCCTGGAAGTTAGTGATGAAGCGGTCACGCATCTCGCCCCAGGAGGAGATCGAGCATGTGGGCAGGTTCAGGAGCCATGAGCGGGCGCCGTCCTTGAGAGCCATGGGAAACCAGTTCGCCATGACCTTTTCGTCGCCGTTGGCCGCTTCGATGCTCAGCTCGTAGAGCTGCAGAAACTCCGCATGGTCGGGGGTGTCGTCATAGCGAGGAGGCAGATCTGGCTTGAACTTGCCCGGCCAGATGACGCTGTGCAACTCAAGAGCGAAGGCGCGACAGCCCGTTGTGGCTACAGGGGCCCGTCGTGGAGGTAGAGCTTGGTCGTGGTGCCCCTGCGCCGCCACAGCACGTGGCACATGGCCCTGTCGCAGCAAGCAATCCTGGCGCAGCGGAGCTGGGAGTGGTGGAGCATTTCCTTGTGCATGGGGAATCTCTTGGTAGCTTCTTTCTTTGCGCGCGGGCACGTGGCACTGTGGGTCGCGCTGCTGGGCCGCGCATCTTGGAGCGAGGACGTCATCTTGACGTGGAAGAGGTGGAGGCGCACCGTGAGCTGCACGCCTTGGCGCGAGGGTGTCGTCTTGTTGCGGAGGAGGCGGAGGCGCTCCGTGAGCCACATCACCCGCAGCTGGGGCGGACGAGGCAGCGAGAGGGATGGTGCAAGAGAGCCTCTCGCGGCGCTGACGAGCTTAGCGATGCGGTCCAGCCAGTCCTCATAGAGGTCGTCGACTCGACGGTAATGCAGGAGCTCGCGCGCCATGAGCAGCGCGGCCTGTGCATCCATGGGTGTGCGGCGAGCGTGAGGCGACGAGCCGGCCGGAGTCAGCGACGGGGTGGCGGTGTGGCCGTCACGGCGCATAGTGGGATGCAGCGAAGAGGCTTGCTGCTCGTTTGCTGCGGGACCGGTGACGGCGTTGGCGGCGGGTGATGGAGAACGACGGGGAGGCCCGCCAACTGGGGTCGTCTGAGCGACGCGGGTGGTGAGAGCGGCCCGGCGCTCCGCGCAAGCCCGGCGAGCGTCGGCCATGAGGTTGGTGGAGTGATGAGGCATGGATCGACGAAGAAGAAGGCTTCGGCGCACCCCTACCTAGCGCACCAAATGTTGGATTTCGGGTTCCGGTAAAACCCTTGAGGTTTGAACACTGGGGTGCGCACGAAGATCTTCCCCCTCTCTAGATCGCACACTCAACGATCTCACGGCCTAGCTCAACGGACCCAAAGAACACGAGACACAAGATTTATACTGGTTTGGGCCACTGTTATGGTGTAATACCCTACTCCAGTGTGGTGTGGTGGATTGCCTCTTGGGCTGAGTACGAACGGTTACAAGGGAAGAACGGCCTCCTAAGGAGAGGTGTTCTTGTGCTTAGTGAACTAGCATGAGGCTAAGGATGGAATGGCTCCGATCCAAGATGAGATCGATCCTCCTAGCTATGGTGGTGGCTAGTCCTATTTATAGAGGCCATGGTCCTCTTCCCAAATATTGAGCGGGAAGGGATCCCACAATAGCCAATTTGAAGGGAGACAACTAGTACAAGTTATCCTGACAAAAGTAGTCTTCGCCTACCAAAGGCTCTGGTTGTGACGCCGTCTTCGGCTCCACGGTGACCTCCGTCTTGTCGTCCTGCTGGTCTTGGTCTTGTTGCACCGATATGGAAACCTTTGCATGCTGCCTTGGGACTCCTCGCCCGCGCTTGCCTCCTTAGCACCAAAGAGGAAACGAGGACACTGCACTTGTTGGCGCCCGCCTGGTCTCGATCGTCATGGCTTACGTCATTGGAACCTCTCGAGGTTCGCCTTGCCTTGATCTCTCCGCCCCTCAGGAGCCAACCTGGTGGGGCCACCCCTGAGAAGGTCTTGCATCGCCCGCCTCGCGAGGCTTGGCCCCTCGCGAGGGTCTTGGGTGTTTTCTGGTGAAGATGGGTCGTATGGGGCCGCTGGAGGAGCCACGCCGCGGGCCGCATGCAGGCCAGTCTAGGGACCCCCGTTCCCAGAACGCCGACAAATATAGATAGCATGAGTTATTATTGTTGACATCACCCTTGAGGTGAGTATGTTGGGAGGCAAAACTATAAGCCCCTATCTTTCTATATGTCCGGTTGAAACATTTTGCTCATGGGTACGAGGTGAGTGTTAGCAATCATAGAATACTATATGATGGTTGAGTATGTGGACTTGCCTAAAGGCTCTGACATGTGACCCTTCCTGGAAAGATGATGAATTGTAGTTGCAAACTTGATTGAGAACATAGTTTGTTGGTTTCTAATAGGGTTTTTGCTTTATACTTCTATTGTGTGATGAACTATTACTTATTCATAGGAAGTATATGATGCAAGTTCCATGGTAAAAGCCCCATGTTAATTTTTTTTGATGTTATAATAATCAACATGACGCTTCTATGTCCGTATTTTGTTTTTATCGACACCTCTCTCTCAAAGCATGTGTTTCGGTTTTCGCTTAAGGACAAGCGAGGTCTAAGCTTGGGGGAGTTGATACGTCCATTTTGCATCATGTTTTCTTACTGTTATTTATAATGTTTTTATCCATAATAATGATTTTTGGAGTAATTCTAATGCCTTTTCTCTCATAATTTGCAAGGAACACGCCAAGAGGGAGAATTTCGGCAGCTGGAAATCTGGACCTGGAAAAGCTGCGTCAGGCCACCTATTCCGCACAACTCCAAATGAGCTGAAACTTCACGGAGAATTTTTATGGATTATTTAAGAAACATTGGAGCCAATAAACACCAGAGGGGGCCACCAGGTGGGCACAACCCACCTGGGCGTGCCAGGCCCCCCTGGCACACCCTGGTGGGTTGTGGCCTCCTCGGCCCACCTACGGTGCCCATATTTTGGTATATAAGTCATTTTCACCTAGAAACAATAAGGGGGAGTCTTTTGGGACGAAGCGCCGCCATCTCGAGGCAGAACTTGGGCAGGAGCACTTTTGCCCTCCGACGGAGCGATTCTGCCGGGGGAACTTCCCTCCCGGAGGGCGAAAACATCGTCATCATCGTCACCAACAACTCTCCCATCTTGGGGAGGGCAATATCCATCAACATCTTCACCAGCACCATCTCATCTCAAACCCTAGTTCATCTCTTGTATTCAATCTTGTTACCGGAACTATAGATTGTTGCTAGGGGGTGACTAGTAGTGTTGATTACATATTGTAGTTCATTACTATATGGTTTATTTGGTGGAAGATTATATGTTCAGATCCATTATGCATATTAATACCTCTCTGAACATGAGCATGTTTATTATTTGTGAGTAGTTACTTTTGTTCTTGAGGTAACGGGAGAAATCATGTTGCAAGTAATCATGTGAATTTGATATATGTTCGATATTTTGATGGTATGTATGTTGTCATTCCCTTAGTGGTGTCATGTGAACGTCGACTACATGACACTTCACCATATTTGGGCCTAAGGGAATGCATTGCGGAGTAGTAAATAGATGGTGGGTTGCGAGAGTGACAGAAACTTAAACCCCAGTTTATGCACTATTCCGTAAGGGACCGATTGGATCCTAGAGTTTAATGCTATGGTTAGAATTTATTCTTAATACTTTTCTTGTAGTTGCGGATGCTTGCGGGAGGGTTAATCATATGTAGGAGTTTTTTTCAAGTAAGAACAGCACCTAAGCACCGGTCCACCCACATATCAAATTATCAAAGTAGCGAACACAAATCAAACCAACGTGATGAAACTGACTAGATGAAATTCCCATGTACCCTCAAGAACGCTTTTCTTATTATAAGAGACCGTTTTGGCATGTCATTTGCCTCAAAAGGATTGGGCTACCTTGCTGCATACTTGTTACTATTATCATTACTTGCTCGTTACAAATTATCTTGCTATCAAACTACTCGCTACTTACAATTTTAGCACTTGCAAACATTACCTTACTGAAAACTACTTGTCATTTCCTTCTGCTCCTCGTTGGGTTCGACACTCTTACTTATCGAAAAGAGCTACAATTGATCCCCTATACTTGTGGGTCATAAATCCCACACAGTTAGTCCCCGCTAAACGTTTCCGTTCGTATATAAATCCCACACTGTCGCTCCAAGGAAAACGTTTCCGTTCACAGGTAGATCACACACAATTTTCCCGTTAAATCGTTTGTGATAGCATTGCCATTGCACATGATATTAAATATTTTATTGTTTGCGTTATTGAATGCATCACACACGGTGCATGAAGAAACTGTGTGGAAAAGGTTGCCATCACGCACATTTTTTATGTGGTAAACGTTTGCGCAAGGTAGCCTAACGCAAACAATTTTCAAGAGAAGGTCGTGTGTGATTGTTCATTGATCCAACACGGTTTATTCCTAGAAACTGTGTGTGTTGCCTGAGGTCATCGCCCATGGTATTTTCTCAATAACCGTTTGCAATAGTAAAACCCAATAAGCAGGCTAATTCGCCATTAGCAGGCTAAGTGCCCTATTATTAATAATCCATTTATTAATCTAATTGACATTCATATTAAGCACATAATATATTTCATTTCCATATTAAGGAAGTAGGATTTCATAATTGAAATACATCAGAGTACAACATGATATAGCTTCAGCACTCAGCTACCCCATTACACAACTGCACCAGCACCAAGTTTCACATGCAACATGTAGAACCTTTCGAAATTAGCATCATAGACGGTATATAGACAGATGCATCTCATCTGGAAAACTGCTGAAGCGGAAGGTGAATATTGATCCTTCATTCATGTTGAAGGTCTTTGCAACTTTAGGCCAGTGCCTGTGGATGATGGACCGTTCGTCCTTCGTCCTCTTCAGAAACACTTCAATATTGAACCGTGGTGTTGTATGAAAACCTTCCACGCCTCCTGACCATAGAGATGGTTTGAGAGGTAATCATCAGTGAACTGCTTTGGAAAGGCCTGAAAACAAGGATGTGCATAAATATCTTCTCTATATTGGAAATGGGACAAAGGAATAAAAAGGGAAGGTATAATAGTTAGTACCATCTTGTAGTGAACTAATGTATTCTTCATTGTGTAGACAAAGATCTTGTTGTTTTTGTCGCTAATTTATTTATCCTAACAATCTTTCTAAGTTTCTTGACTTGATTGATATTCATGGACAACTCATTTCCCCATATGCAAAAAGGGTCGAACAGTGAGTCAAAACCTCTGACAGCAGGACCTACATGTGCAAGACCGAATTGTTAAAAACCTAAATATTAGAATGGTTCCTGCAATTGCACAATAATGTGATATTAGACAACGGACCATGCACGTGCAGTTAACTAAACACCACAACAAATGAACCAAATGTTAACTGAGCACCACATTGCACAATATAACATACTCATAATAGAAGATCAGACAATTAACCAAACCAAGCATGCTTAACAACTTGGAAATATAGCAATTGTATTTTTTCTCATGTATTTAGTACAGCCAAATTCGATTTCTTTCTCACATGGTATACAATAATAGAATGCACCCACAACAATTGAACATCGCATTGCAGAATTGAACCAAGCAGTTAACTAAACACCACAACAAATGAACCAAACATTAACTGAGCACCACATTGCACAGTATAACATACTCCTAATAGAAGATCAGACAGTTAACCAAACCAAGCATGCTTAACAACTTGGAAATATAGCAATTATATTTGTTTCTCATGTATTTAGTACAGCCAAATTCGATTTATTTCTCACATGGTATACAATAACAGAATGCACCCACAACAATTGAACATCGCATTGCAGAATTGAACCAAGCAGTTAACTAAACACCACAACAAATGAACCAAACGTTAACTGAGCAGCACATTGCACAATATAACATACTCCTAATAGAAGATCAGAGAGTTAAACAAACCAAGCATGCTTAACAACTTGGAAATATAGCAATTGTATTTGTTTCTCATGAATTTAGTACAGCCAAATTCGATTTATTTCTCACATGGTATACAATAACAGAATGCACCCACAACAATTGAACATCGCATTGCAGAATTGAACCAAACAGTTAACTAAACACCACAACAAATGAACCAAATGTTAACTGAGCACCACATTGCACAATATAACATACTCCTAATAGAAGATCAGACAGTTAACCAAACCAAGCATGCTTGACAACTTGGAAAATTGCACCCTGAAGAATTGAACATCACATTTGCAGAATTGAACCAAACAGTTAACTGAACACCACATTGCACGACATATAAAACATATACACTAAAGCAGAAGATTACATGGTAAAAGTAGATAGCACAATTCACTAGAATTTGTTAAGGAAAGGCAGTAGCTAGCAAACTGAACATGGGTCCTTATGGTGAGGTAATAAGACAAGCTAATCCTCATTGTCGGAGATATCGATGACGGCTGGCTCCTTGGACATGGAAGAGGGCGAGGCCTCCACATCGTGGGTGCCCTCGTCGTAGTGGTGAGTTGCCTGAGCCGCTCTGGGCACCAACCTGCTGGCTCTCGAGATGAGGTAAGAACGTGAATGCTGAGAAAACACCTCGTAGTCTTTGTTGAAGGCACCGACGGTGGCCTCGAGAAAACGCCACGAACTGTCGTTTAAAGCAGCCAACCGCGTCGTGGCGTCAGCGCGCAAGGCGTCGATGATGGCCTCGACGGTGAGGTGATCCTCCAAGATCTGGGGGTCGGCATGAATGGCAGCCATCGCGACCTCATCCGCGCGTGCGGCCGCGATTTGCTTCTACACTGCCAAATGCTCCTTGAGATCCTGGCTATACTGCGTGCACCATGGCTTAGGGTGGCGCTTATTTGCTAGAGGGGTCGGTGATTTGGGTGGAAGGTGTCGCGCTCGCGCCGGCGGTCGGGGCATGTGGGATGTGGAAGGAGGAGGAGGATGGGGGTCGTGTGTGGATTACCTACCTAAATAGGCGAGGCCGAGCAGCGTGAAGGAGGGTCGCCGGTGAGGAGCCGGTGCTGTAAGCAAGGAGTGAAGGTTTTAACATGGAAAGGAAGGCGGAAACAGGGGAAATGTGGCTTTTGGTAAGGCGGAGGGGGCGGGGTGGTAGATATTTCCGTGGAAGCCGAAAATTTGGAATCGCTTCAGCGAAAAAACTGGCGCGCAAAGTGTCATCAGACACAGTCCCTTATTCAGAGCGGGCTGTGGACTATAGTCGTCGCACCTTCTCACGTAAGCCGTATGCGTAATATAATCTGACGGTGCTCCAAGATATTTTGTGCTGCATCTCACACGGTTGGTGATAATAAACTGTGTGGGATCTACTTGATTTTTCGTCTTGATTTGAATTACATAATGGGGTCATAGCATGTCGTGATAAAAATTTTGTCCCATTTGGGCCAAGTTTGGGGATATGCTTCTCACAAATCAGAGCTTCTCACAACAAGCCTGATGGTTTCGGTAGGGAACGTCCCACCTTTGGGGGAAACAATATCCATTGCCTCTTATTGCTTTCAAAAAATTTCTTGTGTCAACATAGAACAACAGGAGTGTTGTGTCAATTTTTGGCATTTTCCAGGGTTTGTTTGGACATTTTTATGCATTAATTGAGTTTTCAATGCATTTATGTGCATAATTCAAATTTAAACTACATGCACTTGCTCTAATGCATATAAATTGGTTGAAAATTCAAATATGTGTCCTTGGTTTCATGTTTAGGTCCCATGCAAGAAACGGGAATGAATGTCAAACAACCTGCCACATTGAGATACCTGGCTTTTAAATTCTAGTAAATCTAAAACTCATCTGAAATTCATGAAACTTGCTATGCTATCATGGAGCGGCATCAACATGTCGTGGTAAATTTTTTGTCCCATTTGGGGCAGGTTTGGGGATATGCTTCTCACAAACCAGAGCTTTTCACAATAAGCCTGGTGGTTTCGGTAGGGAATGTCCCACCTTTGGGGACGAAATGATATCCATTGCCTCTTATTGCTTTAAAAAAATTCTCGTGTCAATGCTACCTCTTGAGCACTGCGTTGGTTTTCACTTGAAGAGGAAAGGGTGATGCAGTAGAGCAGCGTAAGTATTTCCCTCAGTTTTTGAGAACCAAGTAGGAGGCCACGCACGAGTCCCTCGCACCTACACAAACAAATAAACTCCTCGCAAGCCAACGCGATAAAGGGGTTGTCAATCCCTTCACGGTCACCTACGAGAGTGAGATCTGATAGATATGATAAGATAATATTTTTGGTATTTTTATGATAAAGAGAAATAAAGATGCAAGTAAAATAAATGGCAAAGGAAATAACTAAGTATTGGAAGATTAATATGATGGAAAATAGACCCGGGGGCCATAGGTTTCACTAGAGGCTTCTCTCAAGAGCATAAGTATTACGGTGGGTGAACAAATTATTGTTGAGCAATTGACAGAATTGAGCATAGTTATGAGAATATCTAGGTATGATCATGTATATAGGCATCACGTCCGAGACAAGTACACCGACTCCTGCCTGCATCTACTACTATTACTCCACACATCGACTGCTATCCAGCATGCATCAAGAGTATTAAGTTCAAGAGAATAGAGTAACGCTTTAAGCAAGATGACATGATGTAGAGGGATAAACTCATGCAATATGATATAAACCCCATCTTGTTATCCTCGATGGCAACAATACAATACGTGCCTTGCTGCCCTTACTGTCACTGGGAAAGGACACCACAAGATTGAATCCAAAGTTAAGCACTTCTCCCATTGCAAGAAAGATCAATCTAGTAGGCCAAACCAAACTGATAATTCGAAGAGACTTGCAAAGATAACCAATCATACATAAAAGAATTCAGAGAAGATTCAAATATTGTTCATAGATAAACTTGATCATAAACCCACAATTTCTCGGTCACAACAAACACACCGCAAAACAAGATTACATCGAATAGATCTCCACAAGAGAGGGGGAGAACTTTGTATTGAGATCCAAAAAGAGAGAAGAAGCCATTTAGCTAATAACTATGGACCCGTGGGTCTGAAGTAAACTACTCACACTTCATCGGAGAGGCTATGGTGTTCATGTAGAAGCCCTCCGTGATCGATACCCCCTCCGGCAGAGCTCCGGAAAAGGCCCCAAGATGGGATCTCATGGATACAGAAAGTTACGGCGGTGGAATTAGGGTTTTGGCTCCGTATCTGGTAGTTTAGGGGTACGTAGGTATATATAGGAGGAAGGAGTACGTCGGTGGAACAATGTGGGCCCCACGAGGGTGGAGGGCGCGCCTGGGGCGTAGGCGCCCCCCTACCTCGTGCCTTCCTGGTTGATTGCTTGACGTAGGGTCCAAGTCCTCTGGATCATGTTCGTTCCAAAAATCACGTTCCTGAAGGTTTCATTCCGTTTGGACTCCGTTTGATATTCTTTTTGTGCGAAACCCTAAAATAGGCAAAAAAAATAGCAATTCTGGGCTGGGCCTCCGGTTAATAGGTTAGTCCCAAAAATATTATAGAAGTGTATAGTAAAGCCCAATAATGTCCAAAACAGGATATAATATAGCATGGAACAATCAAAAATTATAGATACGTTGGAGACGTATCAAGCATCCCCAAGCTTAATTCCTGCTCGTCCTCGAGTAGGAAAATGATAAAAACGGAATTTTTGATGTGGAATGCTACTTGGCATAATTTCAATGTAATTCTCTTAATTTGGTATGAATATTCAGATCCGAAAGATTCAAGAAAAAAGTTTAATATTGACATAGAAATAATAATACTTCAAGCATACTAACTAAGAAATTATGTCTCTTCAAAATAACATGGCCAAAGAAAGTTATCCCTACAAAATCATATAGTCTGGCTATGCTCCATCTTCACCACACAAAGTATTTAAATCATGCACAACCCCGATCACAAGCCAAGCAATTGTTTCATACTTTTGGTGTTCTCGAACTTTTTCAATCTTCACGCAATACATGAGCATGAGCCATGGACATAGCACTATATGTGGAATAGAATGGTGGTTGTGGAGAAGACAAAAAGGGAGAAGATAATCTCACATCAACTAGGCGTATCAACGGGCCATGGAGATGCCCATTAATATATATCAATGTGAGTGAGTAGGGATTGCCATGCAACGGATGCACTAGAGCTATAAGTATATGAAAGCTCAACAAAAAATAACTAAGTGGGTGTGCATACAACTTGCTTGCTCACGAAGACCTAGGGCATTTTGAGGAAGCCCATCGTTGGAATATACAAGCCAAGTTCTATAATGAAAAATTCCCACTAGTATATGAAAGTGATAGTATAGGAGACTCTCTATCATGAAGATCATGGTGCTACTTTGAAGCACAAGTGTGGAAAAAAGGATAGTAGTATTGCCCCTTTTATTTATTTATTTATTTATTATTTTTGGGGGCCTTCTTTTTTTTATTTGGCCTTTCTCTTTTTTTATTGGGACAATACTCTATGAATGATGATCATCACACTTCCATCTATTTACAACTCAATGATTACAACTCGATACTAGAACAAAGTATGACTCTATATGAATGCCTCCGGCGGTATACCGGGATAGAAATGATGCATGAGTGACTTATATGAAAGAATTATAAACGGCGGCTTTGCCACAGCTAAAATGTCAACTACATGATCATGTGAAGCAATACGACAATGATGGAGCGTGTCATAGTAAACGGAACAGTGGAAAGTTGCATGGCAATATATCTCGGAATGGCTATGGAAATGCCATGATAGGTAGGTATGGTGGTTGTTTTGAGGAAGGTATATGGTGGGTGTATGGTATCGGCGAAAGGTGCGCGGTATTAGAGAGGCTAGCAATGGTGGAAGGGTGAGAGTGCGTATAATCCATGGACTCAACATTAGCCATAAAGAACTCACATACTTATTGCAAAAATCTATTAGTTATCGAAGCAAAGTACTATGCGTATGCTCCTAGGGGGATAGATTGGTAGGAAAAGACCATTGCTCGTCCCCGACCGCCACTCATAAGGAGGACAATCAATAAATACATCATGCTCCGACTTATTAACATAACGGTTCACCATACGTGCATGCTACGGGAATCACAAACTTCAACACAAGCCTTTCTCAAATTCACAACTACTCAACTAGCACGACTCTAATATCACCATCTCCATATCTCAAAACAATTATCAAGTTTCAAACTTCAAACTTCTCATAGTATTCAACACACTCATAAGAATTTTTTTTATTAATATTGAATGCCTAAAATAATTAATGCAAATTACCATGCTGTTTTGTAGGACTCTCAAAATAATCTAAGTGAAGCATGAGAGAACAAAATTTTCTATAAAACAAATCCACCATCGTGCTCTAAAAGATATAAGTGAAGCACTAGAGCAAAAACTATATAACTCAAAAGATATAAGTGAAGCACATAGAGTATTCTAAAAAAAATTGAATCATGAGTGTATCTCTCAAAAAGGGGTGTGAAGCAAGGATGATTGTGGAAAACTAACAAATAAAGACTCAAATAATACAAGACGCTCCAAGCAAAACACATATCATGTGGCAAATAAAAATATAGCTCCAAGTAAAGTTACCGATAGAAGTAGACGAAAGAGGGGATGCCTTCCGGGGCATCCCCAAGCATTGGCTTTTAGGTGTCCTTAGATTATATTGGGGTGCCATGGGCATCCCCAAGCTTAGGCACTTGCCACTCCTTGTTCCATAATCCATTAAATCTTTACCCAAAACTTAAAGTAGAAAATCTCGTGAGCTCCGTTAGCGAAAGAAAACAAAACACCACTTCAAGGTACTATAATGAACTAATTTTTTATTTATATTGGTGTTAAACTTACTTTATTCCAACTTCTCTATGGTTTATAAAATATTTTACTAGCCATAGATTCATCAAAATAAGCAAACAACACACGGAAAACAGAATCTGTCAAAAACAGAACAGTCTATAGTAATCTGCAGCTAACGCAAGTTATGGAACCCCAAAAATTCTAAAATAAATTTTTGGACGTGAGGAATTTATCTATTAATCATCTGCAAAAATAATTAACTAAATATCACTTTAAAAATAAAAATGGCAGCAGTTCGCGTGAGCGCTAAAGTTTCTGTTTTTTACAGCAAGATTAAAAAGACTTTCCCCAAGTCTTCCCAACGGTTCTACTTGGCACAAAAACTAATTTAACACAAAAAACACAACAAAAACAGAGGCTATATAAATTATTTATTACTAAATAGGAACAAAAAGAAAGGAATAAAAATAAAATTGGGTTGCCTCCCAACAAACGCTATCGTTTAACGCCCCTAGCTAGGCATAAAAGCGAGGATAGATCTAGGTATTGCCATATTTGGAAGGCAATCCATAAGTGGCTCTCATAATAGATTCATAAGGTAATTTAATTTTCTTTCTAGGGAAGTGTTCCATGCCTTTCCTTAACAGAAATTGGAATCTAATACTCCCTTCCTTCATATCAATAATTGCACCAATCATTGTAAGGAAAGGTCTACCAAGAATAATAGGACATGAAGGATTGCAATCTATGTCAAGAACAATAAAAATCCACGGGCACATAATTCCCATTTTCAACAATAAGAACATCATTAATTCTTCCCATAGGTTTCTTAATAGTGGAATCCACAAGGTGCAAGTTTAAAGAGCAATCATCAAAATCACGGAAACCTAGCAAATCACACAAAGTCTTTGGAATCATGGAAACACTAGCACCCAAATCACACAAAGCATATCATTCATGATCTTTAATCTTAATTTTAATAGTAGGTTCCCACTCATCATAAAGTTTTCTAGGGATAGAAACTTCCAACTCAAGTTTTTCTTCATAAGATTGCATCAAAGCATCAACGATATGTTTGGTAAAGGCTTTATTTTGACTATAAGCATGAGGAGAATTTAGCACGGATTGCAACAAGGAAATACAATCTATCAAAGAGCAATTATCATAATTAAATTCCTTGAAATCCAAAATAGTGGGTTCATTAATATTTAAAGTTTTGACTTCTTCAATCCCACTTTTAACAATTTTAGCATCAAGATATAAAGACTCCGAATTTTTGGAACGTATTATAGGTAAAGGTGGATCATATTCAGTCCCATCATTATCAAGATTCATATTGCAAAACAAATATTTAATATGGGACACATCAATAACTTTTAGATCTTCATCTTTATTATCATGGAAAGTAGAAGAACACGCTTTTATAAAGCAATATTTCTTAGTACGCATCCTAGCGGTTCTTTATTTGCAATCATCAATGGAAATTCTCATAGCTTTGAGAGACTCATTGATACCATGCTTAGGTGGAATAGATCTAAGTTTCAAAGAATCAACATCAAGAGAAATTCTATCAATGTTCCTAGCCAACTCATCAATCTTAAGCAATTTTTCTTCAATCAAAGCATTGAAATTCTTTTGCGAGGTAATAAATTCTTTAATATTAGATTCAAAATCAGAGGGTATATTATTAAAATTTCCATAATAATTGTTGTAGGAATTACCATAATTATTAGAGGAATTACTAGGATACGGCCTAGGATTAAAGTTTCCTCTATACGCGTTGTTACCAAAATTATTCCTACCAACAAAATTCACATCCAAAGATTCATTATTATTCTCAATCAAATTAGACAAAGGCATATCGTTAGGATCAGAAGAAACACTTTTATTAGCAAATAATTTCATAAGTTCATCCATCTTACCACTCAAAACATTAGTTTCTTCTATCGCATGCACTTTCTTATTAGTAGATCTTTCAGTGTGCCATTGAGAATAATTAACCATAATATTATCTAGGAGTTTAGTAGATTCTCCTAAAGTGATTTCCATAAAAGTGCCTCCCGCGACCGAATCTAAAAGATTTCTAGAAGCAAAATTCAATCCAGCATAAAAAATTGTATAATCATCCACAAATTCAAACCATGTGTAGGGCAATTACGTATCATTAATTTCATCCTCTCCCAAGCTTGTGCAACATGTTCATGATCAAGTTGCTTAAAATTCATAATATCGTTTCTAAGAGAGATGATCTTAGCGGGAGGAAAATACTTAGAGATAAAAGCATCTTTGCACTTATTCCACGAATCAACACTATTTTTAGGCAAAGACGAAAACCAAGCTTTAGCACGATCTCTAAGCGAAAAAGGAAATAGCTTCAATTTAACAATATCATTGTCCACATATTTCTTCTTTTGCATATCACACAGATCAACAAAGTTGTTTAGATGGGTAGCGGCATCTTCACTAGGAAGGCCGAAAAAAGGATCTTCCATGATAAGATTCAGCAAAGCAGCATTTATTTCACAAGATTCAGCATCGGTAAGAGGAGCAATCGGAGTGCTAATAAAATCACTGTTGTTAGTATTGGTAAAGTCACACAATTTGGTATTATCTTGAGCCATCATGACAAGCAAGCAATCCGACACACAAGCAAACAAGAAACGGGCAAAAAGAGGCGAATAGAGAAAGAGAGGGAGGATGGAGAGAGAGAGAGGGCGAATAAAATGGCAAGGGTGAAGTGGGGGAGAGGAAAACGAGAGGCAAATGGCAAATAATGTAATGCGGGAGATAAGGGTTTGTGATGGGTACTTGGTGAAAGTGCGTTATATCGACTAGAGGGGGGATGAATAGGCGATTTTTATGAAAGTCTTCAAAACGTGGAAGTTATGAAGACAAACGATAGAAATAAACCTATTACCCTGCAGCGGAAGGTAGACTACACTAGGCAAGCCATAGTCAAGTATTCAATAGAGTGAAAGCACAATGACTAATAGCAGCAATGTAGTAAGGATCAGGTAGGAAGATATTGTGAAGCCACACAAAACACGCAGTCACTCAGTGAAGACAAAAGATAGTGCGAACATACAATGACTTCACAAGGAGTAACAGTAAGTAAAGGGAAGGGAAGATGAAACCAGTGACTCGCTGAAGACAATGATTTGTTGGACCAGTTACAGTTGCTGTGACAACTGTACGTCTGGTTAGGGCGGCTAGGTATTTAAACCTTAGGACACACAGTCCCGGACACCCAGTCCCGGACACCCAGTCCTGAACACGCAGCTCAGGACACCCAGTCCTCACCGTATTCCCCTTGAGCTAAGGTCACACAGACCTCGCCCAATCACTCTGGTAAGTCTTCAAGGTAGACTCCCAAACCTTCACAGACTTCGTTCACCGGCAATCCACAATGTCTCTTGAATGCTCAGAACGCGACGCCTAACCGGCTGGAGGATGCACAGTCCTCAAGTGTAATAAGTCTTCAGATCACACAGACAAGAAGACTTAAGTGATGCCTAATTCTCTTTGGCTCTGGGTGGTTAGGGCTTTATCCTCGTAAGGAATTCTCTCTCAAAGGCTTCGAGGTGGGTTGCTCTCAAACGACAAAAGCCGTACTCTGAATCTGAGCAGCCAAACGTTTATGGTTGTAGGGGGTGGGCTATTTATAGTCACTTGGCAACCCGACCTGATTTGTCCGAAATGACCCTGGGTCACTAAGGAACTAACACGTGTTCCAACGGTCAGATTTCAAACTCACACGGCAACTTTACTTGGGCTTCAAGCAAAGCTGACTTGCCCGACTCTGGACAAGATTCGCTCTCAAAGTCTTCACTCGAAGACATAGGTTTTGTTTAAGCATCACTTCAGTCATTCTGACTGGTTCTCTTAGACCCCACTTAACAGTATGGTGGTTCCTATGACTCAACACAGAACAAAGAGAACTACGAAAGATCTAAGTCTTCGAGCTCCATAGGCTTCATGTGGTGTCTTCTCTTGTCATAGTCTTCAATGTGAATATCTTCATATACCACCTTTGACTTCAATGTCTTCATACATTTTTAGGGGTCATCTCTGGTAGGAAAACCGAATCAATGAGGGACTTCTACCTGTGTTATCCTGCAATTCTCACAAACACATTAGTCCCTCAACTAGGTTTGTCGTCAATACTCCAAAACCAACTAGGGGTGGCACTAGATGCACTTACAATCTCCCCCTTTTTGGTGATTGATGACAAACTAGTTGAAGTTTTCAACGGGGAATATAATTTGTGAAATTGTAAAGGATAAGGAATTGTCTTCATAAGTTGCAAGGGCTCCCCCTGAAGATGTGCATATAAGTAATTTGCTTTTGGAATGCAAATGCACATGGCAGGTTGTACTTGTGGAGATCCACTTCAACTTATGATGACAATCCACTATGCATGTGAAAGTATATGAAGATAATGACATGCATAATGGAAAATGGACGTCTGCAGAATGATCTAAGTGCGGAATTTATCGTCGCACATGCGGAATTTATCATCGCAACACAAGGTGGCAGATAAGTAGCAGACAACCATCGAGTTTAAGTGTTACAACTCAAAGAACCAAATGTAGCAAAACGAGAGTTGTAAGCACGAAGCAAAATATAAAGCACCCGCCCATATGGACCCGCTTGAAGACTATCAACCTCATATGCTTCTCCCCCTTTTGTCAGTAAGGACCAAAAAGGTTTGAAGACATAGAGCATCTACTCGTTCCCATGAGGAGTAGGTGAAGCAGCAGGGTCGTTGGTGGTGTTTGGCGGTGCTGAAGAGCTTGGAGCAGAGTCGAAGCGTGCTGAAGGAGGTGGCGGTGAAGTAGCATCGTCTTCATCCTCGATCACTCTGGCATTCACAGTTGCAGCAGAGGAACAGAACTCAGAGTCTTCAAGGGATGGAGTTCGTCGCAGCACTGCCCTTCGAGGAGGTGTGGAGTCAAACTTGAATCGCTCAGTGAAGCCATCCTCTTGAAGATCATTTTCAGAACACGTCAGCGTTAGCCCTTTCCATGTGCGGCGAGAGGTTTCATGGGCAACAAAAGCATTCTTGGTGGCAAGATTGCGAATGCGATTAACATCCACCAAGAGGCTTTGCATCTGACGCTTCAGCCAGTCATGATGCCTATCCTGTTTCTGATGAAGAGCCACAAGAAGCTCTCGGTCATTGAGAACATGAGTGCGCTTCTTGGGTCGTGGAGCGGTTTTACTGTCAGTGGCTTCAGTGAGAGCAGGATGCGGTGCACGTGTAGTGCCAGCCAAAGGATACACACGAGTTACGGCTTCCACGCCTTCAACGTTCTGAGTGAAACTTTGATGCTCTGCATTCTGAAGACTGAGAGGTTCCTTGGCAGGCTCAGGATAGATGGCTTCAATAGACATATCCACATCAGGCAAAAAGATCCGATGGTTGCAGGCCGAGGGCTGATATGAGATAGCGGAGTGAAGTTTGATCAGCCGCATCACCCAAGGGGCGTAGAACTTCAAACCAAACAGATCAGTGCCAGATGCAGCAAGTTGGCGAATGAAGAAATCCTGTGTATTGAAGCATTTTCCATGAAGAATGTAGAAGACCAAAGTCTTCATTGCACCTTCTAGCTTGGCATGGGGAGAATGTCCTTTGATTGGCCAGAGAGTTCTCCTTATGATGTGATAAATGGTTCTTGGCAGATACTCAAGGTCTTCAACGAAGAACTCCGTGGGATAAGCAGCATCTTGGGGCAATGGCTTCATCATACTGAGCATCTGACTCATATTAGGGTCAGTCTTCTGAAAGATGCTCTCAATAGCTTCACTATGAAGCTGACAGCCATGCTCGTAGAGATCGCCAGGAGTGGGCAAACCAGTGAGCTCAATGATGTCAAAGGCTTTGGCTTCGTGATGAACGTTTCCTGTCATCCACTCCAGGACCCAAGTCTTCGGATCTCTGCTATACCCGCGGATGTGAAGGGTGGCATAGAATTGGAGCAGCAACTCTTCATTCCAATGCTCTTGGTCAGTGACGAACGGCAGCAGTCCAACCTCTTTGAAGCAATCCAGAGCTTCTTCCAGACAGGGAAGACCAGCTATTGCTTCAATGTCAAGGCGCTTGTGTGGGAAGATGCGACCTTGGTTGTAAAGAATGCATGAGTAATAGCTTCGCTGCGGATAACTCCAGAACCGATCAGATGATATTCTTTCCCTGGAGTAGGGGTTCCTGGAGCTGTTGAAGAATGTGTTGTCTGCTCTGAAGCCATTGATATTGAAGGAGCCAGGTGCTGATGCGGGACCTGGGAACCTTGGCAATCTTGGCATTGGCTTCTGTACCTGAGGCTTGTGCTCAACATGATAGTCGAACTGGGGACTGGCAGTAGACTCAGGAACAGAAGTGGCGGGATCAGTGGCTTCGCTGACTTCTGGTGCTTTTGTTGGTGAGGGCTCCACATTAGCTTCAGCCATGACAGCGTCAGTGGCTTCAATGGTGTTGGTGGTGGCAGCCTCAAGATGTTCAACCTCCACTTGGCGAGTAGGAGGATTGGTCACGATCACGCTCTCCTCGAGAACTGCTTCTTGGTGGGACAGGGGAGTGGTAACTTGTGGGACTTCTTCTTCCGCGGCTGATGCAGCCGGATTGTCTTCAGCAGAGACTTGAGGCCTTGGACCTTTGCGAAGCCTGCGCAATGCGGGTGACGCCTGTGGAGTTGCTGTTGGCTGGGCCTCAAGGTCTTCATTCTCTTGTGGGCGATCCGCCCATGAAGCATCCTGTGCAATTGGCGTCAGTGGACGACCAATGCTGATGAGTTCGCTGTGCGTTAGCACAGGCGATGATACATGTTGGTGTTCTAGCTGAGGAAGGGATGCATCATCTTCAACATGGTCATGATGACCAAAGTCTTAAGCAACGATGAGATCAGCTGCTGGAAAGTCTTCAGCTTCATGAGCCTCTGTGAAAGCAGGCTCGTGGACAGTCAGTTGACGTTTTTGTGGATCAGCGTCGGGGTGAACCATGGAAATGGGTTCAGCAATCAAGGGCTCTGTGGGAGCAGCCCGTTCCTTCTTGGTCATTCTTTTCTTCTTGGCGGGGGCAGTAGCAGAGGCTTCAGGATGTTTTCTCTTCCTTGCTTCAGCCTCAGCAGTCCTAGTCTTCTTCAGTTCTGAAGCGGTTGACCTGACCTTTGGCTTCGGGCTAGTCATGCTAGTTGGGAAGATAAGGGGATCTGCCTCCTGCCTTGGTGCTTCAGGTTCAGCCATAGCGGGCTTCTTCTGCTTCTTGGCAGCCATCCTGGGGTCGATGCCAGGATGCCCAAGGGCCTTGCGCTTCTCAGCCTCATTGTAGGCTTGCACACACCTATCAGCCAGGACCTTCATGCGCTCACGAGAACCCTGAGCTTCTGCACGTTTCTTTAGAAAGGCTTCCTTGAGCTCGTGCAGCATAATCTTGAAATTCTTCACGTCTTGCACGCTGAGCTTGGCCATATGCTTCTTGAACTGAGATTTCTCAAAGTCAATCTTCTGCTTCAGTTCAACAATGCGCTGGGCGATAGCTAACTCTAAAGCAATGGCGCCATGGAAGGCGACACTGAGGCCAATGGGTAGTTGGAGATCGTCGAAGCTGATGTTTGGCGTGTGAAACCATTCATCAATGAAGTTGTGGATGATTGTTACATCAAAGAGAGGCAGATCATTGAAGATTTCTGCTTCTTCTTTGCTCCTGATGAGTTGCTCAAGAGCGTCATCTGCAAGATCTTCATCACTTGACAGATCAATGGCATCATTGCGCAGAATGGCAGCAGCTGTTAGCTCTTGGCCGGTGTGTGGCAGAGGCATCTTGACCTTCTGGGGCTTGGAGATGCGTGATAAATCTTCGGACTGCACACTGTCTTTAGGAGGTGCAGTTGCCAGTGGCTTCGCCCGTGAGATTTTTGGTGAAGGGGCAGGCTTTGAAGCTTTAGGCTTCTTCAACTTCTTTGGCTTCGGCGCTGCAGGCGCTTCATCTGATTCAGCGTCAGCTGCAGGCTCAATCACTGCAGTCCCTTGAACCAAGATATGGGTGATGAGGCCTTCAAGGTTGTAGAAAGGATCGACGACATTGGGTTATGCATCTCATGTGCCATCAGCCCTTGGAGCTGAGGGACCAGGGTTGAAGTCTAGTCCCAATGTCTTCTTGTTTTGCTTTGCTGAGTTCTGGGCAAACTGGAAGTTACACTTGAACAGAATGTCGTCATGGCACCATAGTAGTGACGATGGGTGTGCATCAACAGGCTGTGGCCCACGGACCATGCAGGGATAGAAGCCTTGTTCAATGGCTTCATCTCTGGACCTGGGTTGAAGATTCTTGTATAGGATGTCTCCCCACGGTCTCTTGATGGCATTTTTCTCAGCATATTCCTGGGTTACAAATCGGTATTTGAACCATTGTTCTGCCCAATATCTTCGAATCCATTGGATTCGGGTCTTGCGCTGGTTGTAATCCTCTTCAGGATCTGTCTTGTACAGTTCTGAGAGGTCATCTGGCAGATCTCTAGATGTTTCTCCATGACGCTTTCTGCCACCCTTCCTTGCTGATTTCTCTGAAGCCATGAACTTTAAACTAAAAGGCTTCAACACGTTCAAAGTCTTCAAAGATTTTCGCTTGCTGGACAAACAGGAACTTGCTTCGGGAGAATTTATATGATGCTGTAAGAATTCTGCAAATGAATGCAGACTATGAGAACCAAGGGATTCTCCCATGGACATGTACCTGTGACAGCATTAAGGTGCGAGGGAAGGGGAAGAGGTCATATGCATTCTCAGAAGATTTTGAATATAAATCAGTTTAGAAGACATTGACCTCATCGTGCGAAGACATTCACTCATAGATAAGGAGTTGGTTCCAGATTTGTACGAATCCAGAGATCAGTACAAGTGAGGAATCTAACTAATTTGTGAAGTACAAGTGAATATACTAGGCATGTTATGAGATGCAGTATGAGAGAGATCTAACTTGTGTGAATAGAAACTGCTTGTGGTAGAAAGTGACAAAGCCATAGGATCAACGGTGCCGTAAAAAGGAAGTTTTATTTACCACACTAAGAACTGCTAGACGGAGTGGAAGATGAGGCCGAGCAGTTCGATCTTCCGTGCTCTAACTTGGCGACGGAGGACACCTACGGCGACGGTGGAGAGGACGATGTCCGCGGTCGGCATGAAGACGGCGTCGGAGAGGTTGCGGCAGCGAAGCGCTTCGTCGCCGGCGTCGTCGAGGGCTAGCGGTGGTGCTAGGGTTCGTGCGAGAGTGGAAGAAGAGATAATGACCGCCGTGAAGTGTGTATTTATAGGTACAGGGGCGGCACTGCGTTATTACACAGGTTCCTCTGGCGATTTGCATCTGAGGAACACGTGGCCATCATGCAAAATTTTGGGGTTTGTTCCACGTCCCACGCATGCCTGGATTGTCGGGTGGTTGTTCCTACTTCTCCGGGTTTCATGTGGAGGAATGAGCATTGAAAGTGGACTTAAGGTTTGTCTTTGTATCTTCTGCTGACAAGGACGCAGAGAAGACATTCGACAGTTTCAATAGAATGCATATGATTTGGAGAGATAGAGTTTGAGATAGATAGCATAGAGAGGTCAGGGTCCGATCACATTCACTTAGTTCAAAAGATTCAACAAGAAGACATAGCTATAAGTGAATGCTGTAGAGGACGGAACACTAGTATATATATATATATATATATCTATATAGTCAACATAGTGAAGATAATCATGAAGATATGTTGAGATTGAAGCCAAACCAAATGTGAAGACATAGCAAATGTAGCGCCATGAGTGAAACACTTCAAAATAGAGCATTTGGTGGTGGCGTTACCCACCGTATAGGAAGTATTAGACCCAGACACGGCGCACAATTATCGTGGCGCTCCGAAGTCAAATTCCACATTAATGTATTCACACTTAGAATGTATGTCTTCATTGATTGAAGATATACTTTACTTCGTGTGTTGCACATCTAAGTCATCAATATGCATAAGGGTTAGGATGTGTGCCTGATCACAGGACATTTGAGGATTCCAGGATATTTAGCTCACACCGTAACTTGCAAAATCTCTTCTCATCCAAGGGCTTGGTGAAGATATCTGCCAATTGCTCTTCAGTGTTGACGTGTATGATATCAATATCTTCCTTCACAACATGATCTCTGAGAAAGTGATGACGAATTTCAATGTGCTTTGTCTTCGAGTGCTGAACTGGGTTGTTGGCAATCTTGATGGCGCTTTCGTTGTCGCAGTAGAGTGGCACTTGCTTCAGATGAATGCCAGAGTCTTTGAGCGTTTTCTTCATCCACAGAAGCTGAGCGCAGCAAGATCCAGCAGCAATGTATTCAGATTCAGCAGTGGAGAGAGATACACAGTTCTGCTTCTTTGAAGACCAACATACAAGTGATCATCCCAGAAAGTGACATGTGCCTGATGTAGACTTGCGATCAACTTTGTCACCAGCATAATCAGCATCCGAGAATCCAACCAGATCAAACTCTGAGCCCTTTGGATACCATAATCCTAGAGTTGGGGTGTGAGCCAAATATTGAAGAATTCGCTTCATAGCTAAGTGATGCGACTCCTTTGGTGCCGCTTGAAATCGAGCACACATGCAAACACTAAGCATAATATCTGGCCTAGATGCACATAGATAAAGTAAAGAACCAATCATGGAGCGGTATACCTTTTGATCGAACTCTTTACCATTGTCGTCAGGACCCAGATGATGCTTGGCTGGCATTGGCGTCGTGAAGCCTTTGCAGTCTTGCATACCGAACTTCTTCAGGCAATCTTTGAGATACTTCTCTTGAGATATGAAGATGCCGTTGCGTTGCTGTCGTATTTGAAGACCGAGAAAGAACTTCAGCTCTCCCATCATAGACATTTGATATTGCTCTTGCATCATATATCCAAACTCTTCACTGTACTTCTGATTGGTGCAGCCGAAGATAATGTCATCCACATATATTTGGCACACAAACAGTTCACCATCATATGTCTTCGTGAAGAGAGTGGGGTCGAGAGAACCAGGTATGAAGCCTTTGCTCTTCAGGAAGTATTTGAGTGTGTCATACCAGGCCCGAGGGGCTTGTTTGAGGCCATACAGTGCCTTGTTGAGCTTGTATACCATGTCAGGATGTTTTGGATCTTCAAAGCCAGGAGGTTGTGCAACATACACTTCTTCTTCAATCTTGCCATTGAGGAAGGCGCTCTTCACATCCATTTGATAAAGAAGTATGTTGTGATGATTTGCATAGGCCAGCAGTATGCGTATGGCTTCAAGTCTGGCCACAGGAGCAAATGTTTCATCGAAGTCAATGCCTTCCACTTGAGTATATCCTTAGCAACGAGACGAGCTTTGTTTCTGACAACGTGACCATGCTCATCTTGCTTGTTGCAGTATATCCATTTGGTGCCTATTATGTTGTGCTTCCGAGGATCGGGACGCTTGACCAGTTCCCACACATTATTCAGCTCAAACTGTTGAAGCTCGTCTTGCATAGCTTGAATCCATTCAGGTTCCATGAAGGCTTCTTCAACTTTCTTGGGTTCTGTTATTGAGACGAATGCGAAGTGCCCACAGAAATTTGCTAGCTGAGTTGCCCTTGAACGAGTGAGTGGGCCGGGTGCATTGATGTTATCAATTATTCTTTCAATCTGCACTTCATTGGCAACGCGAGGATGTACAGGGCGAAGATTTTGCTCTTGCTGATCATTGTCGTTGTTAGAAGGAATGTCTTCAGGCTGAGCATTGTCTTCATGTTGATCAGGTGCTGAGATGATAAGTTCTTCTTCAGGATGAGCTTCAGAAGGTATAATTTCTCTAGTTCCCATTAGCTTGATTGATTCACTGGATGGAACTTCATCTAGCACATTTGGCAGTTGCTCTCTTTGTGAACCGTTGGTCTCATCGAACCGCACACCCACTGTTTCAACCACTTTGTAATGAAAGAGATTGAAGACTCTGTAGGAGTGTGAATCCTTTCCATATCCAAGCATAAAACCCTCATGTGCTTTTGGTGCAAACTTTGAGGTGTGATGTGGGTCCTTGATCCAGCACCTGGCGCCAAATACTCTAAAGTAACTGACATTTGGCTTCTTGCCAGTAAGGAGCTCATAAGATGTCTTGTTCAGAAGCTTGTGAAGATAAACACGATTGATTGTATGGCATGCAGTATCAATGGCTTCATGCCAGAATTTTCTTGGAGTCTTGTATTCATCTAGCATCGTTCTGGCCATCTCAATGAGTGTTCTGTTCTTGCGTTCGACGACCCCATTCAGCTGTGGCGTGTACGGGGCTGAGAATTCATATGTGATGCCCAAGGTATCAAGATATGTATCAAGGCTAGTGTTCTTGAATTCAGTGCCATTGTCACTTCTGATATGCTTTATCTTGGCGCCATAGTTGTTCATTGCTCGATTGGCGAAGCGTCTGAAGACATCCTGCACTTCAGTCTTGTAAAGGATTATGTGCACCCAAGTATATCTAGAATAATCATCAACAATGACAAAGCCATAGAGACAAGCAGTAGTAGTAAGAGTTGAGTAATGAGTGGGACCGAAAAGATCCATGTGAAGCAGTTCGAAGGGTCGAGTAGTGGTCATGATTGTCTTCGAGGGATGTTTGGCCCTCGTCATCTTTCCTGCCTCATAGGCACCGCATAAGTGATCTTTCTTGAACTTGACGCCCTCGATGCCTATGACATGCTTCTTCTTTGCCAGGGTGTGGAGGTTCCTCATGCCAGCATGCCCAAGCCTCCGATGCCAGAGCCAGCATTCTGAAGCTTTTGCTAGAAGACATACGGCAAGCTGTGGTCCTGCTGAGAAATCTACCACGTACAAATCATCTTTTTGATACCCTTCAAATACTAGAGACTTGTCAGATTCCATTAGAACTAGGTAACGATATTTTCCAAATATTACGATCATGTTTAAATCGCAAAGCATTGAGACAGACATTAAGTTGAAGCCAAGGGATTCAACAAGCATGACTTTATCCATGTGTTGATCCCTTGAGATTGCAACTCTACCTAGACCCAATACCTTACTTTTACCAGTGTCAGCAAATGTGATGTGGCTCTTGTCGGATGGACGTAAGGTTGAGTCCATAAGAAGGCTTCTTTTGCCAGTCATGTGATTTGTACACCCACTATCAATAATCCATTATGAAGACGCCGGTGTCGTACCCTACAGTGCAGTTAGGGGGATAGGCTTCACGAAGAGCATTGTGAAGCAAAAACATTTGATGAACCAGTGGGTTATAAAAGCTTAGATCCAGATTAGGACTAATAGGGAGAGTAGCAAGCGATTCAGGAACGAAGTACATAGTAAGACCATTTGGGCATTTGATCTTGCGCCCTACAAGATGTTTAAGGTCCCCAGCAATAGCGTCAGATGATTTTGGTTTTCTGCTGGAGACCTTTCCCTGCAAAAGAGAGTTAAGCTTTCTTAGCCACCCACATCTTCAAGGGTGGCTTAGAAGCAATAAGTCTAAGTGCAGCATCTGAGAACTTTGGCTTTGGAGCCCTAGCAAACAGTCTTGCAGGCGGACAATAGTACTCATAAGAATAAGCAGAATAGTTCTTGGTCTTATGAACATGGCGGTTTGATGAACCGCTCTCATATTCATATGCCTGAGTATGGTTTCCCTGCAAAACATTTGCGTTAGTGCGACTCAGGTGAGTCCTCTATCTGTATGAAGCCTTTGGACTGTATGAAGCCTTTGGTCTGAGGTTTGTCTTCTTCACGTGAGGTGTCATGATGACATTCACAGGAAGATTCTCCAGACACCTTTTCGGAACCCAGATCTTCTTCATAGGCGGTCCATTCCTGCAGTTATTACCAATGTACCTGGCAAACACTTCACCATTCTGATTCTTAAACAGTTTATAGTTTGCATCAAGGGATTCATCAATGATAATGGGGTTAGCACAAGTGAAGCTAGATAGATTGGATGGATCTGCTGAAGGTTCCTTTGCAGCAACCCACGTGGTTTTGGGGTACTGCTCAGGTTTCCAGTAAGAGCCATCAGCATTCATTTTCCTTACGAACCCAACACCCTCTTTCCTCGGGTTTCGGTTCAGAATCTGCTTTTTGTGGACATCACATAGTGTCTGATGCCCTTTAAGACTTTTGTACATCCCTGTTTCAAGCAATGTCTTCAACCTAGCATTCTCATCAGCAATAGCAGTGGTATCCTCAGCAGAGGGGTTAGTTACCACATCAACAGTTGAAGATATTGCAACAGTAGTAGCAGTAGAACATTCAGCAACAGAAGTAGCATTATCACGCTCAATGCATTTAAGACATGGTGGTTCAAATCCTTCCTGAGCGGAACTGATCTGTTTGGCGCGAAGTGACTCATTTTCCTTTTGAAGATCTTCATGAGCCGCTCTCAATTTCTCAAGATCTTGCTTCCTTTGGAGATAATCATAGGAAAGCTTTTCATGAGTTGTTGAGAGAGTTTCATGACGACTTTCAAGTTCCTCATACTTAACGTGAAGATTTTTTATGTCTTCAATTAAGGATTCAGATCGAGTCATTTCAGCACCTAACAGATCATCGCTTCTGTCTAACAGTTTTTGAATATGTTCCATAGCTTTCTGTTGTTCAGTTGCAATTTTAGCAAGTGTTTTGTAGCTGGGTTTTGAACCACAATCAGAGTCATCGTCACTAGATGTTTGATAGTGAGTAGTGCGTGTGTTTACCTTGGCACCGCGTGCCATGAAGCAGTAGGTAGAAGCAGAGTAGTCCTTGTCATTTGCATCAGTGTCGGTGATGAAGTCATTGTCTTCAGTGTTGAAGATGGACTTGGCAATGTATGTTGTAGCCAGACTTGCGACGCCTGAATCGGACTCTTCCTCAGACTCCACCTCCGCATCCTCAGAAGCGGACTCCTCCTCTGAATCCATTTCCTTGCCAACAAACGCACGTGCCTTGCCAGATGAGCTCTTCTTGTGTGATGAAGACTTTGAGGAAGACTTGGAAGAAGACTTTGAGTATTTCTTCTTCTTCTTGTCGTCAGAGTCATATTCCTTGCTCTTCTTCTTCTTTTTGTTCTCATTGTCCCATTGTGGACACTCAGAGATGAAGTGGCCAGGTTTCTTGCACTTGTGACATGTTTTCTTCTTGTAGTCGTGAGCAGAAGCTTCATCATTCCTTGAGCTTGATCGTGAAGACTTCCTGAAGCCTTTCTTCTTGGTGAATTTTTGGAACTTCTTCACAAGCATAGCAAGTTCCTTTCCAATGTCTTCAGGGTCATCAGAACTGCTGTCAGATTCTTCTTCAGATGAGGAGACAGCTTTTGCCTTCAAGGCACGAGTTCGCCCATAGTTTGGACCGTAGATATCTCTTTTCTCAGAAAGCTGAAACTCATGTATGTTGAGCCTCTCAAGTATGTCAGACGGATCAAGTGTCTTGAAATCAGGACGTTCTTGAATCATCAGGGCTAGGGTGTCAAACGAGCTGTCAAGTGATCTCAGTAGTGTCTTGACGACTTCATGCTTGGTGATCTCAGTAGGGCCGAGGGCTTGAAGCTCATTTGTGATGTCAGTGAGTCGATCAAATGTGAGCTGGACATTCTCATTGTCATTTCGCTTGAAGCGGTTGAAGAGGTTGCGAAGGACACTGGTTCTCTGATCTCTCTGGGTTGAGACGCCTTCGTTGACCTTGGAGAGCCAGTCCCAGACTAGCTTAGATGTTTCCAAAGCACTCACACGGCCATACTGTCCTTTGGTCAGATGACCATGGATGATATTCTTGGCAGTAGAGTCCAGTTGAACGAACTTCTTGACATCAGTAGCAGTGACACCTTCTCCAGCCTTGGGAACGCCGTTCTTGACGACATACCATAGGTCGACGTCAATGGCTTCAAGATGCATGCGCATTTTATTCTTCCAGTAGGGATATTCAGTTCCATCGAAGACGGGGCACGCAACGGAGACTTTAATTATCCCTGTAGTCGACATAGCTAAAACTCCAGGTGGTTAAACCGAATCACATAGAACAAGGGAGCACCTTGCTCTGATACCAATTGAAAGTGCGTTATATCGACTAGAGGGGGGGTGAATAGGCGATTTTTATGAAAGTCTTCAAAACGTGGAAGTTATGAAGACAAACGATAGAAATAAACCTATTACCCTGCAGCGGAAGGTAGACTACACTAGGCAAGCCATAGTCAAGTATTCAATAGAGTGAAAGCACAATGACTAATAGCAGCAATGTAGTAAGGATCAGGTAGGAAGATATTGTGAAGCCACACAGAACACGCAGTCACTCAGTGAAGACAAAAGATAGTGTGAACATACAATGACTTCACAAGGAGTAACAGTAAGTAAAGGGAAGGGAAGATGAAACCAGTGACTCGCTGAAGACAATGATTTGTTGGACCAGTTACAGTTGCTGTGACAACTGTACGTCTGGTTAGGGCGGCTAGGTATTTAAACCTTAGGACACACAGTCCCGGACACCCAGTCCCGGACACCCAGTCCTGAACACGCAGCTCAGGACACCCAGTCCTCACCGTATTCCCCTTGAGCTAAGGTCACACAGACCTCGCCCAATCACTCTGGTAAGTCTTCAAGGTAGACTCCCAAACCTTCACAGACTTCGTTCACCGGCAATCCACAATGTCTCTTGAATGCTCAGAACGCGACGCCTAACCGGCTGGAGGATGCACAGTCCTCAAGTGTAATAAGTCTTCAGATCACACAGACAAGAAGACTTAAGTGATGCCTAATTCTCTTTGGCTCTGGGTGGTTAGGGCTTTATCCTCGTAAGGAATTCTCTCTCAAAGGCTTCGAGGTGGGTTGCTCTCAAACGACAAAAGCCGTACTCTGAATCTGAGCAGCCAAACGTTTATGGTTGTAGGGGGTGGGCTATTTATAGTCACTTGGCAACCCGACCTGATTTGTCCGAAATGACCCTGGGTCACTAAGGAACTAACACGTGTTCCAATGATCAGATTTCAAACTCACACGGCAACTTTACTTGGGCTTCAAGCAAAGCTGACTTGCCCGACTCTGGACAAGATTCGCTCTCAAAGTCTTCACTCGAAGACATAGGTTTTGTTTAAGCATCACTTCAGTCATTCTGACTGGTTCTCTTGGACCCCACTTAACAGTACGGTGGTTCCTATGACTCAACACAGAAGAAAGAGAACTACGAAAGATCTAAGTCTTCGAGCTCCATAGGCTTCATGTGGTGTCTTCTCTTGTCATAGTCTTCAATGTGAATATCTTCATATACCACCTTTGACTTCAATGTCTTCATACATTTTTAGGGGTCATCTCTGGTAGGAAAACCGAATCAATGAGGGACTTCTACCTGTGTTATCCTACAATTCTCACAAACACATTAGTCCCTCAACTAGGTTTGTCGTCAATACTCCAAAACCAACTAGGGGTGGCACTAGATGCACTTACACTTGGTAAGTTGACTTTTGCATAGACTCCCCGGCAACGGCGCCAGAAATCCTTCTTACTACCTCTTGAGCACTGCGTTGGTTTTCCCTTGAAGAGCAAAAGGTGATACAGTAGAGAAGCGTAAGTATTTCCCTCAATTTTTGAGAACCAAGGTATCAATCCAGTAGGAGGCCATGCACGAGTCCCTCGCACCTACACAAACAAATAAACTCCTCGCAAGCCAACGCGATAAAAGGGGTTGTCAATCCCTTCACGATCACCTACGAGAGTGAGATCTGATAGATATGATAAGATAATATTTTTGGTATTTTTATGATAAAGAGAAATAAAGATGCAAGTAAAATAAATGGCAAAGGAAATAACTAAGTATTGGAAGATTAATATGATGGAAAATAGACCCGGGGGCCATAGGTTTCACTAGAGGCTTCTCTCGAGAGCATAAGTATTACGGTGGGTGAACAAATTATTGTTGAGCAATTGACAGAATTGAGCATAGTTATGAGAATATCTAGGTATGATCATGTATATAGGCATCACATCCGAGACAAGTAGACCGACTCCTACCTGCATCTACTACTATTACTCCACACATTGACCGCTATCCAGCATGCATCTATAGTATTAAGTTCAAGAGAACAGAGTAACGCTTTAAGCAAGATGACATGATGTAGAGGGATAAACTCATGCAATATGATATAAACCCCATCTTGTTATCCTCGATGGCAACAATACAATACGTGGCTTGCTGCCCCTATTGTCACTTGGAAAGGACACCTCAAGATTGAACCCAAAGCTAAGCACTTCTCCCATTGCAAGGAAGATCAATCTAGTAGGCCAAACCAAACTGATAATTCGAAGAGACTTGCAAAGATAACCAACCATACATAAAAGAATTCAGAGAAGATTCAAATATTGTTCATAGATAAACTTGATCATAAACCCACAATTCATTGATCTCAACAAACACACCGCAAAAGAAGATTACATCGAATAGATCTCCACAAGAGAGGGGGAGAACTTTGTATTGAGATCCAAAAAGAGAGAAGAAGTCATCTAGCTAATAACTATGGACCCGTGGGTCTGAAGTAAACTACTCACACTTCATCGGAGAGGCTATGGTGTTGATGTAGAAGCCCTCCGTGATCGATACCCCCTCCGACGGAGCTCCAGAAAAGGCCCCAAGATGGGATCTCGTGTATACAGAAAGTTACGGCGGTGGAATTAGGGTTTTGGCTCCGTATCTGGTAGTTTGGGGGTACGTAGGTATATATAGGAGGAAGGAGTACGTCGGTGGAGCAACGTGGGCCACAAGGGTGGAGGGCGCGCCTGGGGGTAGGCACGCCCCCCTACCTCGTGCCTTCCTGGTTGATTTCTTGACGTAGGGTCCAAGTCCTTTGGATCATGTTCGTTCTGAAAATCACGTTCCCGAAGGTTTCATTCCATTTGGACTCCATTTGATATTCTTTTTCTACGAAACCCTAAAATAGGCACACAAAAAACAGCAATTCTGGGTTGGGCCTCCGGTTAATAGGTTAGTCCCAAAAATAATATAAAAGTGTGTAATAAAGCCCAATAATGTCCAAAACAGGATATAATATAGCATGGAACAATCAAAAATTATAGATACGTTGGAGACATATCAGTAAACATAGAACAACAGGAGTGTTGTGTCAATTTTTGGGATTTTTCGAGGTTCGTTCGGACATTTTTATGCATTAATTGGGTTTTTAATGCATTTATGTGCATAATTCAAATTTGAACTACATGCACATGCTCTAATGCATATAAATTGGTTGAAAATTCAAATATGCGTCCTTGTTTGCATGCTTAGGTCCCATGCAAGGAATGGAAATGAATGTCAAACAACCTGCCACAATCACTCGGCCGCAAACGTTGAGTTACCTGGTTTTCAAATTCTAGTAAATCCAAAACTCGTCTGAAATTCATGAAACTTGCTATGCTATCATGGAGCGCCATCAACATGCCATGGTAAAAAATTTGTCCCATTTGGGGCACGTTTGGGGATATGCTTCTCACAAACCAGAGCTTCTCACAACAAGCCTGATGGTTTCGGTAGGGAACGTCCCACCTTTGGGGACGAAACGATATCCATTGCCTCTTATTGCTTTCAAAAAAATTCTCATGTCAACATAGAACAACAGGAGTGTTGTGTCAATTTTTGGAATTTTTCGAGGTTCGTTTGGACATTTTTATGCATTAATTGAGTTTTCAATGCATTTATGTGCATAATTCAAAATTGAACTACATGCACATGCTCTAATGCATATAAATTTGTTGAAAATCAAATTTGTGTCCTTGGTTGCATGCTTAGGTCCCATGCAAGAAATGGGGATAAATTTCAAACACCAGGGCATCGTTGATTGCCGGCAAAACGTTGAGATACTTTGTTTTGAAATTCTAGTAAATCCAAAACTCGTCTGAAATTTATGAAACTTGGCATGTTATCATGGAATGGCACCCGACATGTTGTGGTATTTTTCGTGTCCATTTTGAGAGAAGGCGCACACGAATAACAGCCAACAAAGGCATTTTGAAAAAATAGCTGCCACTTTAATATCTCAAACATTTGTATAATTCAAATCGTGTGCATTCTGTTAACCATTCACGTGACACCACGTGTCTTCGTTTTAATGGCTATAGGAGGTGCCTTACAGACAGCTGCTTGACCTTGACTGAATGGGAGGCATGCGAGCGGAGTCCGGTGCGTAGGCTAACCGAGAGGTGTGCAAGCTGTCCTCCAATGCGCAGGCTCATCGGGAAGCATGCGAGTTGTCCGCTGCGCAGGCTCATTGGGAAGCGAGCCCTTTGACTTCCATGGCCGCCCGCCTTCCTCTCCATTAATAGCGCCTGTTCCGCTGTTTAATACGGGTGGCCTTACTGTTCGCCTCCCATTCCCCTCCCTCCTCCAGACCTCCACCAGCGCCATGGCGCAGAATGATCATCTGCCACTAGTCTTCAAGTTTGGTGAAGTCGACTCCGAGCTAGAGGAGCAAGAAAGTAAGGTGGAATGGGGCCTCATGGACATGGCCCAGAACGAGCTGGCCGCAGCGGTTGCTGTCCCCTAATACGTCTCCAACATATCTATAATTTTTGATTGCTCCATGCTATATTATCTACTGTTTTGGACATTATTGGGCTTTATTATACACTTTTATATTATTTTTGGGACAAACCTATTAACCGGAGGCCCAGCCCAGAATTGTTGTTTTTTGCCTATTTTAGGGTTTTGAAGAAAAGGAATATCAAATGGAGTCCAAACGGAATGAAACCTTCGGGAACATGATTTTTGGAATGAACAAGATCCAGGAGACTTGGACCCTACGTCAAGCAACCAACAGAGAGGCCACGAGGTAGGGGGCGTGCCTACCCCTCCCCCCCCCCAGGCGCGCCCTCCACCCTCGTGGGCCCCTTGTTGCTCCACCGACATACTTCTTCCTCCTATATATACCTGCGTACCCCCAAACGATCAGATACAGAGCCAAAACCCTAATTCCACCGCCGTAACTTCCTGTATCCATGAGATCCCATCTTGGGGCCTGTTCCGGAGCTCCGCCGGAGGGGGCATCGATCAGGGAAGGCTTCTACATCAACACCATAGCCCCTCCGATGAAGTGTGAGTAGTTTACCTCAGACCTACGGGTCCATAGTTATTACCTAGATGGCTTCTTCTCTCTTTTTGGATCTCAATACAAAGTTCTTCCCCTCTCTTGTGGAGATCTATTCGATGTAATCTTGTTTTGCGGTGTGTTTGTTGAGACCGATGAATTGTGGGTTTATGATCAAGTTTATCTATGAACAATATTTGAATCTTCTCTGAATTCTTTTATGTATGATTGGTTATCTTTGCAAGTCTCTTCGAATTATCAGTTTGGTTTGGCCTACTAGATTGATCTTTCTTGCAATGGGAGAAGTGCTTCGCTTTGGGTTCAATCTTGCGGTGTCCTTTCCCAGTGACAGTAGGGGCAGCAAGCCACGTATTGTATTGTTGCCATCGAGGATAACAAGATGGGTTTTATATCATATTGCATGAGTTTATCCCTCTACATCATGTCATCTTGCTTAAAGTGTTACTCTGTTCTTATGAACTTAATACTCTAGATGCATGCTGGATAGCGGTCGATGTGTGGAGTAATAGTAGTAGATGCAGGCAGGAGTCGGTCTACTTGTCTCGGACGTGATTCCTATATACATGATCATACCTAGATATTCTCATAACTATGCTCAATTCTGTCAATTGCTCAACAGTAATTTGTTTACCCACCGTGAATACTTATGCTCTTGAGAGAAGCCACTAGTGAAACCTATGGCCCCCGGGTCTATCTTCCATCATATTAATCTTCCAATACTTCGTTATTTCCTTTGCCATTTATTTTACTTTGCATCCTTTATTTCTCTTTATCATAAAAATACCAAAAATATTATCTTATCATATCTATCAGATCTCACTCTCGTAAGTGACCGTGTAGGGATTGACAACCCCTTATCGCGTTGGTTGCGAGGATTTATTTGTTTGTGTAGGTGCGAGGGACTCGTGTGTGGCCTCCTACTGGATTGATACCTTGGTTCTCAAAAACTGAGGGAAATACTTACGCTACTCTGCTGCATCACCCTTTCCTCTTCAAGGGAAAACCAACACAAGTGCTCAAGAGGTAGCAAGAAGGATTTCTAGCGCCGTTGCCGGGGAGGTCTACACAAAAGTCAACATACCAAGTACCCATCACAAACCCTTATCGCCCGCATTACATTATTTGCCATTTGCCTCTCGTTTTCCTCTCCCCCGCTTCACCCTTGCCATTTTATTTGCCCTCTCTCTCTCCGTCCTCCCTCTCTTTCTCTATTCGCCTCTTTTTGCTCGTTTCTTGTTTGATTGTGTGTCAGTTTGCTTGCTTGCCGTTATGGCTAGTCCCCTATCTTCCCCTTTGTCTCCCGAGTTTGAGGTTCTTCACTTCAAACAAAGACAAGGAGAAAAATTAAAAGATGTTTGGTTTAGAATGATGGGGTTTTATCGTAATTGCACCCTAGAGGTGAATTTTAGAATTCTGCTTCGCAACTTTTATGTTGGATTGAATTTATCTCATAGACAACTCTTGGATTGCGTTGCCAAAGGCAATGTTATTGAAATTGATCCCAGTATTGCGCATGAAATCATAGAGGGTATAGTGGAAACACTACCCCAACAAAAGGGGCATCATCATACCCAAGAAGAAACGCAAGTTTTTGAGAAAATTTGCAAAGTAACCAAGATCTTACAAAAATCTCTTGAACCTCTTAAGACTGTTAGCGGGAATATCCACCGCATGAATATGTTCATTACCCTTTGCAATAAGCGGTTGGATTCTTTAGATATCAAAATTTCCGAATATGAGGGCAAATGTAAGGAACCTCCTGGATTCGAGCGTAACTCCACGAAAAAATTAAAGACCCAAGATGATATTACTTAGATCTATCCTTGCTTTTATGCCTAGCTAGGGGCATTAAATGATAGCGCTTGATGGGAGGCAACCCAATTTTATTTTTATTCCTTGATTTTTGCTCCTGTTTATTAATAAATAATTTATCTAGCCTCTATTTTGGTTGTGTTTTTTGTGTTTAATTAGTGTTTGTGCCAAGTAGAACCGTTAGGAAGAATTGGGGAAAGTCTTTTTAATCTTGCTGTAAAAAACAGAAACTTTAGCACTCACGAGAACTGCTGCCATTTTTATTTGGAAAGTGATATTTAGTTAATTATTTTTGCAGATGATTAATAGATAAATTCCTCACGTCCAGCAATTTATTTTAGAAATTTTGGGGTTCCATATCTTGTGTTAGCTACAGATTACTACAGACTGTTCTGTTTTTGACAGATTCTGTTTTTCGTGTGTTTTTGCTTATTTTGATGAATCTATGGCTAGTAAAATAGTTTATAAACCATAGAGAAGTTGGAATACAGTAGGTTTAACACCAATATAAATAAATAATGAGTTCATTACAGTACCTTGAAGTGGTGTTTTGTTTTCTTTCGCTAACGGAGCTCACGAGATTTTCTACTTTAAGTTTTGTGTTGAGAAGTTTTCAAGTTTTGGGTAAAGATTTGATGGATTATGGAACAAGGAGTGGCAAGATCCTAAGCTTGGGGATGACCATGGCACCCCCAATATAATCTAAGGACACCTAAAAGCCAAAGCTTGGGGATGCCCCGGAAGGCATCCCCTCTTTCGTCTACTTCTATCGGTAACTTTACTTGGAGCTATATTTTTATTTACCACATGATATGTGTTTTGCTTGGAGCGTCTTGTATGATTTGAGTCTTTGCTTTTTAGTTTTCCACAATCATCCTTGCTGCACACACCTTTTTGAGAGAGACACACATGATTCGGAAATTATTAGAATACTCTATGTGCTTCACTTATATCTTTTGAGTTATATTGTTTTTGCTCTAGTACTTCACTTATATCTTTTAGAGCACGGTGGTAGATTTGTTTTATAGAAACCATTGTTCTCTCATGCTTCACTTAGATTATTTTGAGAGTCCTACAAAACAGCATGGTAATTTTCTTTAATTATTTTATGCATTCAAGATTAATAATAAAATTTTCTTATGAGTGTGTTGAATACTATGAGAAGTTTGAAACTTGATAATTGTTTTGAGATATGGAGATGGTGATATTAGAGTCGTGCTAGTTGAGTAGTTGTGAATTTGAGAAATTCTTGTGTTGAAGTTTGTAAGTCCCATAGCATGCACGTATGGTAAAAGTTATGTAACAAATTTGAACCATGACGTGTTCTTTGATTGTCCTCCTTATGAGTGGCGGTCGGGGACGAGCGATGGTCTTTTCCTACCAATCTATCCCCCTAGGAGCATGCGCGTAGTGCTTGGTTTTTGATGACTTGTAGATTTTTGCAATAAGTATGTAAGTTCTTTATGACTAATGTTGAGTCCATGGATTACATGCACTCTCACCCTTCCATCATTGCTAGCCTCTTCGGTATCGTGCATTGCCCTTTCTCACATTGAGAGTTGGTGCAAACTTCGCCGGTGCATCCAAACCCCGTGATATGATACGCTCTTTCACACATAAACCTCCTTATATCTTCCTCAAAACAGCCACCATACCTACCTATTATGGCATTTCCATAGCCATTCCGAGATATATTGCCATGCAACTTTCCACCATCCCGTTTATCATGACACGTTCATCATTGTCATATTGCTTTGCATGATCATGTAGTTGACATCGTATTTGTGGAAAAGCCACCATTCATAATTTTTCATACATGTCACACTTGATTCATTGCATATCCCGGTACACCGCCGGAGGCATTCATATAGAGTCATATTCTAGTATCAAGTTGTAATCATTGAGTTGTAAATAAATAGAAGTGTGATGATCATCTTTTAATAGAGCATTGTCCCCAAAAAAGGGAGAAAGGCCAAATAAAAAAATGAAGGCCCAAAAAAAGAGAAATGAAAAGGGACAATGCTACTATATTTTTTCCACACTTGTGCTTCAAAGTAGCACCATGATCTTCATGATAGAGAGTCTCTTGTTTTGTCACTTTCATATACTAGTGGGAAATTTTCATTATAAAACTTGGCTTGTATATTCCAACAATGGGCCTCCTCAAGTGTCGTAGGTCTTCGTGAGCAAGCAAGTTGGATGCACACCCACTAGTTTCTTTTGTTGAGCTTTCATACATTTATAGCTCTAGTGCATCTGTTGCATGGCAATCCCTACTCCTTGCATTAACATCAATCGATGGGCATCTCCATAGCTCATCGATTAGCCTCGTTGATGTAAGACTTTCTCCTTTTTGTCTTCTCCACATAACCCCCATCATTATACTCTATTCCACCCATAGTGCTATATCCATGGCTCACGCTCATGTATTGTGTGAAGGTTTATAAAGTTTGAGATTACTAAAGTATGAAACAATTGCTTGGCTTGTCATCGGGGTTGTGCATGATGAGAGCATTCTTGTGTGACGAAAATGGAGCATGACTAAACTATATGATTTTGTAGGGATGAACTTTCTTTGGCCATGTTATTTTGAGAAGAAATAATTGCTTAGTTAGTATGCTTGAAGTATTATTATTTCTATGTCAATATTAAACTTTTATCTTGAATCTTTCGGATCTGAATATTCATGCCACAATTAAGAAGAATTACATTGAAATTATGCCTAGTAGCATTCCACATCAAAAATTCTGTTTTTATCATTTACCTACTCGAGGACGAGCAGGAATTAAGCTTGGGGATGCTTGATACGTCTCCAACGTATCTATAATTTTTGATTGCTCCATGCTATATTATCTACTGTTTTGGACATTATTGGGCTTTATTATACAGTTTTATATTATTTTGGGGGAAAACCTATTAACCGGAGGCCCAGCCCAGAATTGTTGTTTTTTGCCTATTTTAGGGTTTCGAAGAAAAGGAATATCAAACGGAGTCCAAACGGAATGAAACCTTCGGGAACGTGATTTTTGGAACGAACAAGATCCAGGAGACTTGGACCCTACGTCAAGCAACCAACAGGGAGGCCACGAGGTAGGGGGCGCGCCTACCCCTCCCCCCCCCAGGCGCGCCCTCCACCCTCGTGGGGCACATGTTGTTCCACCGACGTACTCCTTCCTCCTATATATACCTACGTACCCCTAAACTACCAGATACGGAGCCAAAACCCTAATTCCACCGCCGTAACTTTCTGTATCCATGAGATCCCATCTTGGGGCCTTTTCCGGAGCTCTGCCGGAGGGGGTATCGATCACGGAGGGCTTCTACATGAACACCATAGCCTCTCCGATGAAGTGTGAGTAGTTTACTTCAGACCCACGGGTCCATAGTTATTAGCTAGATGGCTTCTTCTCTCTTTTTGGATCTCAATACAAAGTTCTCCCCCTCTCTTGTGGAGATCTATTCGATGTAATCTTCTTTTGCGGTGTGTTTGTTGAGACCGATGAATTGTGGGTTTATGATCAAGTTTATCTATGAACAATATTTGAATCTTCTCTGAATTCTTTTATGTATGATTGGTTATCTTTGCAAGTCTCTTCGAATTATCAGTTTGGTTTGGCCTACTAGATTGATCTTTCTTGCAACGGGAGAAGTGCTTAGCTTTGGGTTCAATCTTGCGGTGTCCTTTCCCAGTGACAGTAGGGGCAGCAAGGCACGTATTGTATTGTTGCCATCGAGGATAAAAAGATGGGGTTTATATCATATTGCATGAGTTTATCCCTCTACATCATGTCATCTTGCTTAAAGCGTTACTCTGTTCTTATGAACTTAATACTCTAGATGCATGCTGGATAGCGGTCGATGTGTGAAGTAATAGTAGTAGATGCAAGCAGGAGTCGGTCTACTTGTCTCGGACGTGATGCCTATATACATGATCATACCTAGATATTCTCATAACTATGCTCAATTCTGTCAATTGCTCAACAGTAATTTGTTTACCCACCGTGAATACTTATGCTCTTGAGAGAAGCCACTAGTGAAACCTATGGCCCCCGGGTCTATCTTCCATCATATTAATCTTCCAATACTTAGTTTTTTCCTTTGCCATTTATTTTACTTTGCATCTTTTATTTCTCTGTATCATAAAAATACCAAAAATATTATCTTATCATATCTATCATATCTCACTCTTGTAAGTGACCGTGTAGGGATTGACAACCCCTTATCGCGTTGGTTGCGAGGATTTATTTGTTTGTGTAGGTGCGAGGGACTCGTCCGTGGCCTCCTACTAGATTGATACCTTGATTCTCAAAAACTGAGGGAAATACTTACGCTACTCTGCTGCATCACCCTTTCCTCTTCAAGGGAAAACCAACGCAAGTGCTGAAGAGGTAGCACCCCCGCTCCTGTCCCAGCTCCCATCCCCGCGTCCGCGCCAGCGACCATCTCCGTATCATTGACGGGCTGGTCGCCGAGCACTATCGCAAAGCTGGAAGCCGCGGGCATCAGCAAGGTCTCCGCGGACCCGCGTGAGCTCGTGTACATGCCAGCGCGAGCGCCCGTGCCCGTGCCCGTGCGTGCCCCTCCACCCACTGTGGCATCATCCCCCGTGCGTTTGTCTGCACCCGTCGCGCCCATGCCCCTGCCCATGTGCGCCCCTCCACCCACCGCGGTGTCGGTCCCCGTGCGTTTGGTTGCACCCGCCGCGCACGTGCCCGTGCGCGCGCCCCCCTCAGCGGCATGGGACGTTGCCGTCGACCGCTACCTCTCAGCGGCGCCAGTTGAGGTCCTCCCGCGCCCCGCCCGTCGATCGCGCGATGACATGATGTTTGATTTACAAGTGAAGAACATTTTGTGTTGCCTTGAAGACTTCAACAACAGCGTCCCGGAGGGCGACAACGACAATGACGGCACGGCACGCCGTCTCCACTGCTGCCGGAAATAGTTTTTTTGGGGGGGTTTAATACTGATCTCGGATTCTCGATCATATGAATAAAAATTCACAGTGTGACTGAATGAAAGATATGGTTTGAACAAACTTGCATTTTTCTCTCTTAATGTACAGACTTATCAAACGATTTTCTTTTGAAAAAAACATCAATGGTTTTTAAATATAAAACACTCATCTCAAACGTTTTAGTTAGAACACCCGTATGCAAACGGACAGCTTCCCCAGGTAGCCAAGGGAAAATGTGCCGAGCAGGATTTGTGCAGCTCTTGATCGCAAAAGTTTTAGATAGAACACCCGTATGCAAAGTGAGAGCTATGGTCTTCCCCCTTAAGTCAAGGGAAAATTCATGGTGCAGGATTTGTGCATCCTTTCAACGCAAACGGTTGTTTTGGATGACCCGTGTGCAACCACGTAGAAATAATTGGGTAAGATTTGCATCTGTCATATTGGGTATGTTGCCATTTGTCAAACTAGAAAGATTGACATTTGTTTATCTAGTAACATTGCCATTTGTCAACCTTGTAACACTGCGATTTGTCAAAATATGTAGCTAAAAATCACTAGTACTATCTAATTTTTGCAACTAAAATCACTAGGACTGTTCATATGGACACCACTAGCAGGCGTGAGTTGATGGACGCATATGCAAATGTACCATTGATTACATACAACAAGTCATCAACCCAGAATGACAATGAGGATGCATGTTGGATTATAGATCATTTCCAACAAAACATTCTAGTAAAGTAAAGTTTTTCTCACACAACAAATAACAAAGCGATGAAATGAACTTCAGCTCAACCACTCGTCGGTGTTGGAAATGCTTGCTTTGAACCAGAAGTGATTCTCTGGGAAGGGCCAGCTACTGTCAATCTCGCGACCAAAGCAGGAGTGATCATCCAGGCTGAAGCAGCCTATTTCAATACCCATATTGTGATAGCCACGGTAGGGAAGCATAGCAATGTCCGAGGTATAGATACAGTTGCTTCTCATAAATGGTAGTAACGTTGTGTCAACAGCAGCTAGATCGCCTTTCACCATCATTGGATAGTTTTGTCCAAGGAAGATCGAGTTTTCTCCAAGACTATCAATACTGAACCAGGGAGAAGGTGTTGGCGCTAGCACACTAGTATCCATCCCGAATACCCTGCAATGGATGTTGGAATAGGTCCGGAGAGTGCGACCATGCGAGACAACACATGCTTCCTTAGTAACATCAGCAGTGCCATGTATACAGACAAGAAGAGGTGATCCATCGGAATAAATTGCCAAGCGCCACTAAGTATATGGGTCCTGCTCATGATCATCACCGTCGTCATCTCCCCCTTGGTTATAAAAATTTTCAAGTATAGGTGGTGGAATATTCACAGAACCTTGGAAACACAAGAAGGTTAATTAGTAAAGGAAAACTAGCTAGCTAACCCGCATGCATGTGGATGAAACATTATAATTATGCTAGAAGACAAACGTAGCAAAACCATAAGGATTCCATGCAAAAATGGTGCCACGAGTGGTGGCAGCAAACACAAGACCCTTGTATTGAATTGCATCACAGTACTCATCTATGTATAAAATTGATTTTTGAGCAATATCCATCGAGTCATGGAAGCAAGGACAGCAACAAGCTTGTCAAAGATGGAAACAGCTTCATAGTTCGTGTAATCCCAAGAGTGGTTGGGAACTCGACAAATTGCTATCTTCCGTAGACGACGGTCACCATGGTCGTATTTGAACGTACGTAGAATACCGGTGTGCTCAACTTCAGGGCAGTCTGAGATTTTTGAAAGTGGAACCCGGTGACGAGTCTACACATTCACAAGTTCGCACTCGCAGTTGTACCCAATATAAACAACCCAATCTCCATTTGCGCCTGTCCAAGACTTACGCTCAAGCGATGGCATCTTAACATCACACGTATCATTATCAAGCGGCATCAACTTGCACAAGGCGAGGCTTCCGTCGTCCCCGCGCTAGTGATCAGGGTCACGGCGAAGAAGATAGGGGAGATCAAACCAATCCTAGACCCTTGGGTTGCTTGTAATGATGTTATTAGTTGAGTCGAGAATGGTCTTGAACAAACCTGCCATGCTAGTTGAGGTGATGACGTCGCACCGATCAATGAGTTCCTCCACCACGTCGTCTTTCAGATTGGGGCAAGAATAACGGGGTCGTTTCCGGCATGTTCCCTCCATGGAGAAGGTGGTCGAACAATGACAGAAGGAAGGGTGAAGGAAAATGGAGGGAGGAAGAGCGTGCGACAGCAGTTCCAAATCGAGAGGGAAAGGCGAAGAGGCGGTGGATGGTTGCCACGATACAAGAATAGGCTAGTGGGGAGCAAACGGTTACCACAGAGGTCACACACTGACGACAAGGCCGAGTGAACCGCATGCCGTGTATTGCACACACCTTGATCTGGCTGACCATTTATTTTGTGTTGCCTAATCACAAACAGTTCATCCGAGTGAACCGTATGTTGTATATCGCACACACCTTCATCTGGCTGCCCATTTCTTTTGTGTTGCCTCATCGCAAACAGTTAATTAAACTGAACCGTATGCCCTACATTGCACATGCAACTAAAATCTGAACCGTGTTTGATGCATCCATCATCGCAAACGTTTTGCACCTTTTTGACAGTTTTTACACGACCGTTTGCGATTATTGCATCGCACGCAGTTTCCTCGAAGGGTCTGTGATCGTAGTGTCACGTTAGCAGCATCCTGCAGTAGTGTTTGCTCTTGTATCACTATATTTACTCATACAAACTTATTTTTAAATTGAAGGATCCAATCGAAACTCCAATTGCACAATGGGTATGTTTACGCATGTTTCTTTAACAGGTTTGCTCTTATAAATAGCTCTGTTGATTTCAATTTCAATTGTGTATACAGTTGACTTCTCATATCATGCACATTACTAGCATCACAACAGAGCCAATAGTGTTGTTGTATATGTAGACCCGTGGTACCCGTCCGAAATCTTGTTGTGCCATGTAGTTTCCCACGCTTTGTATTCTTTCCGTCCTACTTTCTCTTGAACTGATATGATTTGAACCGTGTCTCTATTTTGATTTGGCAAGACAATGGAGTGACCATATGAAAGGATCAATATGGTTGACTAGAGGGGGTGAATAGGCAATCAACAATTTTAGCTTTTCTTTTACCAAATTAAACTTAGCATCAAAATAGCTTTTCTTTACCAAATTAAACTTAGCATCAAACCGCTCATGTACCGCTCAGCAACTGCTCTGGACCGGAGAGGAATCACCCCCATGGGCGGTGGTTGAGCGGTAGTGCTCCGGAACAACCGCTCGCTCCTGGTGCATGGGGTGGCTAAGTCCCAAGCGGTACAACCGCTTGGTCCTCCTGTAGTACCGGTATGCAAAGCACAACCAGAACAACCGGGCCACCACCGCTCGAGTACCTCCCCACCATAGAAGCAAGTCCGGTGGTTGGGAGGTACCCAGCCGATACAACCGCCCAGAGCACAATGCTAGGGTTTACCAAGTGGAATTGCGGTACTACCGCCCTGGGGCGGCGGTACAATCGCTTGGGAGACGCCTGGAAGGTGCAACCCCAGGGCATCACCCCTGGGGCGGTGGTTGGGCCAGTTCAACAGGCCAGCGGTACAACCGCCTAGCAAGGCGGTACAACCACTAAGGAGAGACCTCTAGACCAGAAGGAGCTAAAAGGAGCCTTTCTCTGCACAAAATGGAAGGTAAGGTGGGTGATAAGAAGAGTGTACGTGCAATGATTCACCCCACGCCTTCTGATGTGGATTCCCTCTTGATAGTACGGATTTCCTACGACCAAGGAAATAAACACATAGAAAACTCCATCTTCGATCTTTTCCTTCCAGAGAGAGTGCCAAACTTATGCAAACCTGAAGAGCTAAACACACGATTAGACCACAAGGAAAGTTGTCATCATCACCCAAAACACAAAGATGGGAAATGTCCTAACACCATAGGACATAGATATATGTTTGTTTGATGCTTTTATAATGTACTACTTGGCAATAGAAGACTTGGTAGTTTAATCTTGTCCACCTTACTAATGAACTGGTTCATCGGAATGAGTTTCATATACTAGTACATGCTAAACATGTTATGTGTCTGCTTGTTTCTTCTTTTAGAATATTGACAGAATATTGGGGAAGAGTGCCTTATTAAGCAATGGTAAAGGAAGTAATGCAGATAAGGTTCAGGATAGTGAGACATCCTTGTTGGTCTCCAACGAAGCTGATAAAATAGCTAAGGAAAACTATCTTGAAGACAGTGAGACAACCCCAAAGTCCTGTCTTGGTTTAGTGTTCGAGTTACTGGCCACTACCGTCGGCACAAGCTATTCAAACTCACTGTCTGAATCAGTTTGGTTTCTTGAGTCTCAACTACAAGCTGAAAGACATCGACCAGCTGTGCTGCCACAAGAAGCGGAAGGGCTGCGGAAGTCCCTGGAGCATTCAGATGCATACTTTCTAGTGCAACAACAAGCGTTGGAGGATTTTAGCGCCAAACAGGACTAAGCTAATAAGCTTGCTAAGCTTATTGCCAGCATGGTGGATACCCAAGATAACGTTTCTTGAGCTCTTCTGAAGTTGTTTCATTTATGGACTTGTTTTGCTGCCGCGTTTATTTGCACTGGTGGCCAATTTAGACGGCCAGTGTATGTAATATGTTGCTTTGTTCCCTAAATTTGCACTGGTGGCGAACTTTGATGCCAGTGGATGTAATATGTGTAATAGTCGTAATAGTCTAGCGTTAGTTGCTTGCTTACTTATTTCCTTATTGTCTTATTTAGTTGTTTGCTTGTAGTCATTGCAGTTCTTTTCCCACGTTTTTCTAGTGGCCACAATAACCTATTTTTGGTAACTATGCCACAATAACCATGGCAACACACGGGCTGTTGTAACCATATGCCTCCTGCGGGCCGTAGGATCCATGGGCCTTCTATGGGCCGTAGGATCCATGGGCCCTCTACGAGGCGTGTGATCCATGGGCCTTCTATGGGCCGTAGGATCCATTGGCCTTCTACAGGTCGTAGGATCCATGGGCCTTCTACGGGGCGTATAATCATTTCGCCAAACATGGGTTGTACTATTTGTGGACCATAACGGGCCGTTAATAGGCCGTAATTGATAACGCTATGAAAACAGCCCAACGGGTTAACGGGCCACAAACGGGCCGAATGTAACCACGGGATGAATTTGGCACACAAACGGAATAGGCCAGTAACAGACCGTAACTAACCGAATTCTAGAAATGAGCCCAAGAATAAATGGGCCCTTAGAAGGCCGAAAGTTGACACAGGTTGGAAATGGGTATAAAGCGATACACTGTTCATTATGGGCCAGTTTCATCTCGGGCCTTTAATGGGCCAAGAGTTACAAAGGGCCTCCTATGGGCCGAAAGACGTTATGGGCCATACATGGGTTGGAAGTTACAATGGGCTGGTATCATATTGGGCGGCCCAGATGACGCTACTAGGCCAAATTCTGGTAGGTCGTGAGTTAGCGGGCTGTAAATGGGCTATATGCGAACAGGCCATTAACAGGCTTTCCGTGGGCCGGCCCGCTATCTTTTTACCAAGTCAAACGGGTCGGCCTTTTCACTGGAATGGACCTCTGTTGGGCCGTGCCACATGTCGATGAATCATAGGCGCCTTCAGTCCAATGAGTGGATAACATATGTCCCAACGGTGAACCGACACGTGGTTACTCTGGCCATTGATAATTTTACAGGTGGAAAATCCCCATTGGTTTGGGCTGTTAACAGGTTATCAGATCCAAACCAGAACCGATAGCTTAACAGCGACCCATTACGGTGGATGCCACGTGTCAGTCACCCTTGACGAAATCACTTCTGTGATGCGCGATTTATCATCATGGAAGTGGACACTTCCATGATGATAATTTTGGTAATGTCATGGAACACTTCTACGACAGCACATGTATGACTATCTTGATTCTGTCATAAAATCGTCATGGATGTACATGCATGGCAGAAAACGTGGCATACTGTGACAAACACGTATCATCACGGAAGTGTATTTTTTGTAGTGTATCTGCTAAAATGCCACAACAGACAAATCAACACTACAATTCGCAATATGACTTATCTACACTAACTAAACTATACAACTCAGACAAAATTTGTGAGGACATGGTTATACCTTCGACGCGTGTGTCCCTAGCTTCTTGCTCCTCTCTTCAACTCAGCAGCACCGGCCACCTCGCGGAGTACTTCCACCACCAGACAACGACAGCACCACCACCGCCCCCTCGACGATCCGAGGTTCAACTCTGGATACAACCCAAGCCGCACCTCCTCCTCACCACCTCCTCCTCCTCGGCTGCTGCTCCTCCTCAGCACCACCTCCTTCCAAACCGCACCTCCTCCACCACACCATGGCTCCTCCTCCCCAAACACACAAAAAACTATCCCATAGGAAAAAAAACAGTAGGTCGTCGAAGATTACTACGATCTACCTATTCCGTGGCTCGGATGTGAAAAATGGGTGGAAAATGGAGGAGATCGGCGCGCGGTGGCGAGGTATACAGAGAAAAATGAGAGTGAGAGAGAGAGAGAGAGAGAGAGAGAGAGAACAGAGGTGAGAAGACGAGAGGGAGGAGAAGAGCGCGTCGGCCTTATCCAGACCTCTTCGGTCAAGGGAAGGCCGAAGAGCACTTCGGCCGCTTACAAGCCGAAAACGGCCCACTTCGGTCACGCGTAGGCCAAAGCTACTATTTTCGGCCACCCCCACAGACGCCAACTCTTCGGCCTAGATAAGCCCGTCTTCGGCCAATGTGTGACCCAAGATTCCTCTTCGGCCCACACGAGGCCGTCGGGGTCATAGTTTTGATTTTTTTTTTTAAATTAGGTGCTATAGTTTCCGAATTTGCTATAAAAACATGATAGTTTCAAAAAAATCCATCTACTCGGCAGCGAAACGACGACGTAGAAGGACTCCATCTCGCAGGAACACTGCTGGGACACGACCTAGACTGTGATGCATGACGCAACTCCGACTTTTGGTACGGTTTCTCCTGAAACTGGCATGACACGCCAGGTGAGTACTTTGAATGTACTCGCAAGCTCACAACAAACAATACAACAATGACAAACAACAACATGATATTTAAGAAAGTTATATGCAAGAACATGGCATGCTACTCATGAAGTGTAGGTGCTTGCAACACATGGTGCATCGGACCAGCTTACCGGCTTGGTTACCTCGTAACCAAATACATCATCTTACCATGGTGATCACCTTCGGATCACAAGGGAAACCAACTTGATGATCTCGACAGATCATCCACCATACAAGTGCTAACAATATAACATTAGTGTGCAGATTAATTATTTCTATTAACCCACGGTGTGACCTACTATGAACTACACACTCTACAGAGGTTAGTACACTGTACCCACACCACAGAACTCATGGCCTCGTATTCCCATTCGGGTGGACCAACGGCGTTCCAATAGAACCAATCTACTGCATGACACTCTCCCGGCCACTCCGACCAACTCCCCTTTGGGCTAAGTCATGGGTGGCCTCCGATGCCACTCTGGACATCAAACGGCCACCGTCGTGGCAAAACAAAAATGGTCCCAAACGGGGACAATGGTGCCAAAACAACTATGGGCACACAAGGCTATGCCTGCCTACCGCGCCAGGGTAGCGCAAGCGCATAACCTTCCCTCATTGGAGGCACCAGCGAGAGGCATGACAGTAGATAGAATAAGGGCCTTCCCATAAAGGCAAAAGTGATTGCACTGGGAAGCTCGATCCGGTGGCACCATGACTCGATCAACAACATGTTCAAGTTGGATTATTATCATGTTTAACTTGAAATGAAATTTACTCGAGCCATAGTATGCCATGAAATATACCATGATATGCATATGCACAAAATCAACATAATGACGATATTAACATAACCATGATCAACACAAACTCTACTGCATAAACTTGACTAAGTAACCATCATACTTCTGTAAATATAGTAAGAATAGCTTGAAAGTTAAACTAGCATAAGTTAAATTATTAAATTAACTAAATGCAATATAGGACTTTAAATTCAAGTAAAAAATCATAGTCGTTGCAATGTCACCCTTGCAAATGTTTGGGGTGGCTTGCCTTAGTTCAGAGGAGGGTCACAAAACTCATGGTCCTCTTCAAGACAATTTGAACCTTCTGAAAATGATCCAAATGGCATAAATAAAATGTCACATAACTCATTTAAATGCACCAAAAAATATTTACAGCAAGGAAAAATCTCAACTTTTGGATGCTGAAAGAGGAGCTCATAACAAAACTTTTGCAAAAGAATCATCTCATTTTGAATTATGGTTTAGGATTTAGGGCTGGTCAAACTTCAGTAAAAATATTTGAATTTAAACTAAAAACAGAAAATCTCAGAGAGGGCCACGTCGAAGGCGTATTTTCAGAATATGTCTTCACTTATACCGCTTCGGGAGACAGAAGAGAGGCTGGCAGGTGGGGTCACCCCGTCAGGTTTATAGGGGAGAGAGAGAGAGAGAGAGAGAGAGAAATAGAGACGACAGCTCGACCGGCGATGGTTCTCAGGCGAGGAGGCCATGGCGGGCCTCGGTGAGGAGGGGGTGGACGCGGCTCATCGAGGCAAGCACGTACGTACCAGCAACGTGGGCAGAGGTGGTCGGAAGGCGTCGCGGTGGTCTTCTACAGAGACGGCGGGCAGCGGGGTTCATCAAAGTTTGGGTTTCTGGCAAGGTGTCGTCGGTCCAGCAGCACTGTCACGTTCCAGTGAAGCTCATGAGCACGCTTAGGGGGTTGAGGGAGGACGAAGAGCACCAAAGGGAGCGGGTGGCAGAAGGGGATCCGTGGCCAACTCTGGCGACGATCGGCGGCTGGAGGCCCGCGCGGCTTTGCCGCGGTGCTACACTAGTGTTTTGTGGCCAGAGGAGTCGAGTGGGATGGCTAGAATGGCTCGGGAGGAGCTGCATTTATAGGGGAGGGCGAGGTAGAGCTCGAGGCCACCGAAGAGGGTTCTGGAGCGGCGAGAGGCGACAAGAGTGGCTCTGACTCAACGAGATGGCTCACTAGTGTTCATCCAAGCATAGTGGAGAGGTAGAGCCAAGCACAGGGCGCGAGGTGGGACGACACATTCACGCGAGAGCACTGTGCTCTCTGCTCCGCCAACTCTGTGTCCGTCGAGCCAGCTTTCGGCGTTGGGGAGCGACAGAGAGGGGTTGGGAGGAAGAGGTCGAGGTAGAAAGAGGGTGGAGACACGCGGGGGTGGCGCGGGGTGGCTTCACGGGCGAGGCAGAGAGGTGGCCGACATGCAGAGCGCGACGAACGCATGCCAGACACCATGAACTCTCGCGGTCACCGTGTGCATTGATGCAATGCGGTGCGCCAGACTTGCCAGACCGTTTCTGGGCTCAATTCCCTTCAAGGCTAGGTCGGTTTGTGGTCTTGGTTTATCACAAGGTCGACCAGACAAGATGGGAGAGAGCTGTCAAGTTTCTGGACAAAAATTGTTGCAGCATTTTGTGAGAAAATAGAAAGAGATAAGAGCTGAAACTTGGAGGCTAAGGTTCAGGTTGGAAGGTAGCCATGCTATAAAAATTTCAACTCAAAAAGATCATGCAAAAATACACTTCCTTCACAAAGTGCTTTTTCTGACCAGAAGAGAAAATATCTTCTTGAGCCAAAATTCTTCACGTGACCATGGGATATTATTGCATAGGAAGGTGAGGCATGGTCTAAAGAATAATAGGGAATTTATTCAGATTGTTCTAAGCAAGAAAAATGGGGGTTGCTTTGGAGCAGAAGTGAAAAAAAATATTCATTTTCAAGCAGAAAATGAATATTATGCCATTGAGAAAAATATTTATATGGCATTATTTGAGAGGGATGATGTCAAGAGATTTTTTAGAGTGCCAGGAGTCACTTGGGGGAAAATAAAAAGATTTCCCGAGTGTTATGTCTAAATGAGTTAATTCAAAACTCAAATTCAAACCAAATATTCAAGAAAACTCAGAAAAAGAAAAGTGGCAGAAACCAGGGTGTCACATTGATGTAGTGGCGAAGCCACACTTGATCTGTGAGGTCAATTGACTACATATATTTTTGTAAATACATCAGACAACAAGTAGAAATCAGGCAACAAAATCTTATAAAATCATACATTTGACTACACAACACCCAATTGACTACATATGATATGATTCCTGGCACCGCCACTGCATTGATGGATTCCAATCTTGATGTATAATGATCTTGGTTAATAAAGTTGGATCACATGATGTTCACCTCCCTCTCTTATTTACATGGTGAATTGAGTCTTGCTCTTTGAGGTTTCTTCATGTTGGATTGAATATTTTGGATTTGAGATCACTTGATTCATGTCTAACTCGCGGATACCCGTGGTGACATTGGGGTAATCTACGTGGCATAAGAGTTGAATGATACAATCATAATGGTGTTGTCGTAGTACGATCTCTCTGGCTATCCTTGACACTTTGGGGGTGGTTCAATAGATTGATTGGAAAAACAACTTTGAGGTGGTTTGCTACTTACGTGATTTTGTCCTACCTTCTCCAATAGAAATAGGAACTTTGGAGTGATTATTTTTTGCACTTTGAGGGATTATCATGTGATTCAATTATGTTAATGATGTTGAGAGATTGCACTAGTGAAAGTATGAACCTTAGGCCTTATTTTCAAGCGTTGAGACACCGTTTTAGCTACTTTTGTTACTTGCTACCTTACTGTTTTTATTCATTTAGATTACAAAAACTTATTTCTACCATCCATATTACACATCTATCATCATCTCTTCACAGAACTAGTGCACCTATATGGCTGACAATTGTATTGGGTGGGTGTGTTGGGGACACAAGAGACTACTTGTATTTTGTTGCAAGATTGTTTGAGAGAGAACCACCTTCATCCTACATCTCCCACAGATTGATAAACGTTATGTCATCCAGGGAAATTTGCTACTGTCCTACAAAACTTTACACTTTGAGGCCCATCCAATTCTACAGGCATAAAGTTGCGTAGTAGACATCGGGCCATTTCAAGGATGTCGAGATACAAATGGGCTCTCAAACGGAGCCTTCTGGCCTACCTGGACACTCTCCATTGAACATGGTCTAGTTTGTACATCATTGAAATGAACCCAACTTTTGAAGGAAGGTGGGTATGCCCATGGAAGGAATCCATGCCAGGTTTGACGATTTCTGACATCGTATACAAGTTGCGATACGTCTGCTCATTTGTCGGACTTTTTCACAGGAAAACTCCAGAAAATGTAAGACTTATTGAAAACCCAAACAACTTGGCATGGTGCCTTGAATTGGTCATATGAGGCCATGGAAAAAAGTTAGGGCCATTTCAAGGATGTCGAGAAAAGACGTGCTCTCAGACGCAGCCTTCCGACCCTACCCGAACACCCTCCGTTTGACATGGTCTATTTTTGGACACCCTTGAAATGACCTCAACTTTTGCAATCAGGTGGATATGCCCATAGTAGGCATCCATGTCAAATTTGAACAATTTCTGACGCCATATGCAAGTTGCGACACGTCCGATTATTTATCGGCCATTTTCACCAGGAAAACTCCAGAAAATGCAAACGTTGTCAAAAACCCAAACAACTTGCATGGTGCCTATAATTGGTCAGACAAGTCCATGTAAAAAAAATTGGAGCCATTTCAAAGATGTCGAGAAAGAATGTGCTCTCATGCGGAACCTTCTAACCTACCCAAACACCCTTCATTCAGCATGTCTATTTTTTGACATCCTTGACGTGAATACAACTTTTGTGAGAAGGTGGGCATGCCCATTGTAGGCATCTATATCAGGTTTGAATGATTTCTGACACCCTATGCAAGTTACGACACGTCCGACCATTATCGGCCTTTTTTCACCAGGAAAACTCTAAAAAAATGTAAATATTGAAAAAAAAGCAAAAAAGCTTGGTATGGTGCCTTGAATTGGTCATACAAGGCCATGCAAAAAATTATTTGAAGCCATTTAATGGATGTCGAGAAATAGCGTGCTCTCAAACGAAGCCTTCTAGCCTACACGGGCACCCTACGTTGAACATGGTGTTTTTTGAACATTCTTGAAATGACCCCAAATTTTGCAAGCAGGTAAGCATGGCCATGGTTGATACGCATGTCAGGTCTGAAGGAAAAACGTATTTAAAATCATAATTGAAACAGTAAATGGTTTTAAAGTATTTAATAAATATTTGAAGGAAAAAGGAATTTAAAATCATAATTTAAAACACTTACTTAAAATTGTTATTTTGGCATTCCAAAAAATATTTCGAATTTTTGAACAGGTTTCTGAAACAATAATAAAGTTCAAAAAGGGAAAATGAATTGACAAAAAAGAGAAGAAAGCGAAAAAACAAAAAAAAACTTAGGCCTTGGCCCAAGTAGGCGATGACATCGCTAGCGTCGGGTGCGCATTGGGCCGGCCAAGTGCTCACAGATTTGAAAAGGTTCACCGATTCAAAAATTGTCGCAGTTTTAGAATTTTGTTCACAAATTCATAAAATGTTCCATTTCTCAATAGTTCCAAAAATTCAAAAAAATTCAGGGAGTTTCAAATAATGTTCGCGCTTTCAAACTTGTTTGAGATTTGAAAAAAAATTCTTGTTTTCAAATCCATTCTATACAAATACAAACAATGTTTGGGGAAATTCAAAAAGGATTGGTTCAAGTTTTCATTAATATTTTTCTAATTTGTATTCAAAATTTGTTAGTGATTTTCAAAAAATGTTTGTCATTAAAAAATCACCCTTTTATAAAAAATGTTTGTGTTTTCTCATTCTTAGCAATTTTTTAAGATAGGGGCATTTTCTTTGGAATTAATGTACCATTATTTAAAATAGCAATATTTGTTTTTTGAACAAAATTAGGAAAAATGAACATTTTTTTCATTTTTTGAACAAAATTTTAAAAGCACGAGCATTTTTGGAAAATAGAAAAGAACCTGAAACGGAAGAAATAAAAAATAAAAAAAATACATATAGAACAAAGAAAAAGATGTAGGTTTTTTGGAAAAAATTGATAATCTAAAAAAATATTCATGAATTTGAAAATAGTTCCTCGATATGAAAAAAGTTCACGGGTTTTGGAAAAAAATTCCAAACAAACTGAAAAAGTTTATGGATTTGAAAAAGTTCACTAGAATGTGGCAAAAAACTGAAAAAAATTCATGGATTTTGAAAAAAAATCGTGAGATTTGAAGTTCACGAAGTTGAAAAATATTCAAAAATTGGAGAAAAGCTCTTACATTTGGAAAAAATCTCTAATTTTCAGAACATTCATGCATTTGAAAGTATCTGAAAAAGGAAAAAGGAAAAAGAAATAGAAAAAAGAAAATAAAAGAATATACCAAAGAAAAAACGGCCAAAACAACCAAACAGATAAGAAAAATCAGTGTCTTTCCTTTTAACATTGTATTTGACGCACTACTAAAGATGGAAAAAGAGGAATTTAGACATAGGAGGTGAAGTATCCCAGGTGGTTAATATGTCTGGTTATGAATCGTGAGGTTCTGAGTTCGAGTCTGACGTAACACTGCGTGTGACGGGCAGGCAGGTTGGCTGTGTACAACTACGTACAACTCGTATGTACGACATACAAACATGGATATACCTTATGGTCAAATGACCATAGTGCCCTTATACGATCTGTGAGGGGAGTGTTCTGAAGCAAGGCTCCTAAGTTATATGCTCCGGTGCAGAACCGCTGAATACAAGAAGTTTGTTACTCCCGCAATCCGTATTAATTGATGGGACCTCTATACAATGTAAGTAAGATTATATAGAGGTTGTGATAATTAATTCGAGTTAGAGGGAGTATACCTTCTTATTTGGTTCCACTGTTAGAACAATTCATTCACGTAGGTGTGACATATACCATTAGCAGCGTTTCAGTTTTCGCAAAACTGCTCTTCCTCACCTTCACAAGATTACGTACAACTACTAAAGCTTGTATGCAAGAAGGGCGGGAAACTAAAGATTGATATTTTTTATTCTGTCCTTCATAGTTGTCCATCAAAGTCAGAGCTGCGTTGTCTGGTCGCAGGTGACTGATTTTTGGCGTCACGCTGAATACAAGAAGTTTGTTACTCCCGCAATCCGTATTAATTGATGGGACCTCTATACAATGTAAGTAAGATTATATAGAGGTTGTGATAATTAATTCGAGTTAGAGGGAGTATACCTTCTTATTTGGTTCCACTGTTAGAACAATTCATTCACGTAGGTGTGACATATACCATTAGCAGCGTTTCAGTTTTCGCAAAACTGCTCTTCCTCACCTTCACAAGATTACGTACAACTACTAAAGCTTGTATGCAAGAAGGGCGGGAAACTAAAGATTGATATTTTTTATTCTGTCCTTCATAGTTGTCCATCAAAGTCAGAGCTGCGTTGTCTGGTCGCAGGTGACTGATTTTTGGCGTCACGCTGAATACAAGAAGTTTGTTACTCCCGCAATCCGTATTAATTGATGGGACCTCTATACAATGTAAGTAAGATTATATAGAGGTTGTGATAATTAATTCGAGTTAGAGGGAGTATACCTTCTTATCTGGTTCCACTGTTAGAACAATTCATTCACGTAGGTGTGACATATACCATTAGCAGCGTTTCAGTTTTCGCAAAACTGCTCTTCCTCACCTTCACAAGATTACGTACAACTACTAAAGCTTGTATGCAAGAAGGGCGGGAAACTAAAGATTGATATTTTTTATTCTGTCCTTCATAGTTGTCCATCAGAGTCAGAGCTGGGTTGTCTGGTCGCAGGTGACTGATTTTTGGCGTCACGCTTCATATACTTCCACATGGCCCCTACAGTGTGGGCTGAGTCAGCGATCGTCTATGGAGAAATCGGTCTCGTTTGCTCAAGGTTTAGGGATGGCGATGATGCCTTATAGGGGAAGAGTTATGATGATGATGCCAGTGCGTTGTCTTACCGAGGCCCTCTTTGAAGTGGTGTGTGTGATGTGGTGGTGGGGGGGGGGGGGGTCACCTTGTGTGTGCCGCTCAACGGTTCGTGATGGTTTTCACCTGGTTTTCATAATTAACCAGGATTGTTTTTGCCTATTTTTCTCTAATTAACTGGACAACTCTTTTCTTTTTAATGAATGTAGAATCCTGCCACTTCAAAACTAAATAAATAATAATAATACCCAAAGTGTTTGGCCGTCGTCAATGAAGGGCAAGGCAGCCACACCCGAGGTAGAGTGGAGAGGAGTGGCCCGGACACCTGTTGAGGCCAGCCACGTCAGATGTAGGGCTGGGTGGCCGAGGTAGACGATGTGAGCACCATACGCGGGGCAACATGGGCACTGCGTCGAGGGCGGCGACAGAAGCAATGCAAGAAGCATGGACGTCACGTCAATGGTAGCGTGGTCACCGGAGCTTAGTGTTGGGTGGGGGAGGGAGGTGCATCGGCGTGTTTTTGTGAGGGAGATCGTGGCTACAGTCTATCAGGAGAGGCAGGACGTGCGCGGGGCAGTTTGTGGGTGATGACGGTTCTGATTGGCAGAACATTAAATCGGGCCTTCACTAGTAGAAAAAGGGTCAAACGTGAAGCACATTAGTGCCGGTTTGAATTAGAGCCGGCACTAATGTGTACATTAGTGCCGGTTCGTGGCGGCGATCAATAGTACCGGTTCGTGGCGAACCTTTAGTACCGGTTCATGCCACGAACCGGTACTAAAGAGGCTGCATCAGCCTGCGGTCAGGCTATGGCCCCACCATCACCATTTAGTGCCGGTTCTTACCACGAACCGGTACTAATGAGGTTATGGCAAGCTGTTTTTAGTCCCACCTCGCCAAGAGAGAGGCAGTATGAGCGGTTTATAAGCCGTGAGTGCACAAACAATGATGAAGAGTTGCAATGCTCACCTACATGTTGATTAGCTTCAAGCCTTGCGGAATAGCATAGATTGCACTGAGCTATGTACAGTGCAGTCTACACTATTCCGAATGGCTTGAAGCAAATTAACCAGCATTGCACCTCTTTTTTATTTTTAATAACTTATTTAAACTCCGGACTTCTTTTGTGTTCAGTATGCAGCATTTAAAGCGACGTCATCAATTTCCAACATGTTCTGACATCATTTGTTGTTTTTCGGTCATTTACCTAATTGTTTAGAGAGCTAAATGACCGTGAAATTGAAAATCACTACAAAATGAATCCTGAAAATGTTGAAACTTGGCATGGTATCATCATATCACTCGCATAGCATGCGCGAAAAAGTAGAGAGGGTCACGGCAAAAACTGGACGCACTTCGTGTACAAACTGGACAAACTCTTTCCGAGTATCAGGGTTTCAGAGTCCGGAGTGGGTACTAATGTGCATCCCACCAATCAGGAAGAATCACACGGATCGTGTGTTTCTTTCTAGCTCTTGCGAGTCGTTGGATCAAGGGTGTGTTTCTTCCTAGCTCATGTGAGTCGTTGGATCGAAACTACCACAATCACTTTGTGAGCCAGACGACCCTATATATAGCTAGCCCACCTCTCGCCTTCCCTGCATAAGTCTTTCAGTTCATCGACTACATACATCTACCAGTTCATCGACTGCATACATCTACCAGTTCATCGACTGCATACATCTACCAGTTCATCGACTGAATACAAATCATTCGGATTCGCCATCATACGTCCAACCGTGCATTTGATATGCATATATATGCATCACGAGCCACGGTTGGGCTGTATGATGGCGATACCGATTGGTTTGTTCTAGATCCGACATAAAAGGTTTGATACAACTTCTTTTTTTGTGACATAAGAGATATCTCTCCTCCTACCTATTTTAGTTACACAACTACCTATTTGTGCCAAATTTTCACTTTTGTTGTTGCTCTTGCATCATAAGCATCATGTTAACTGGACTTACAAGTAATGCAATTTAACCAAACTATCTTGTGATCTTCGCCAAGAGAGAGACAGTATGAGCGGTTTATAAGCCGTGAGTGCACAGACAATGACGAAGAGTTGCAATGCTCATCTACATGTTGATTAGCTTCAAGCCTTGCGGAATAGCATAGATTGCACTGAGCTATGTGCAGTGTAGTCTACACTATTCCGAATGGCTTCAAGCAAATTAACCAGCATTGCATCTCTTTTTTATTTTTAATAACTTATTTAAACTCCGGACTTCTTTTGTGTTCAGTATGCAGCATTTAAAGCGGCGTCATCAATTTCGAACATGTTCTGACATCATTTGTTGTTTTTCGGTCATTTACCTAATTGTTTAGAGAGCTAAATGACCGTGAAATTGAAAATCACTACAAAATGAATCCTGAAAATGTTGAAACTTGGCATGGTATCATCATATCACCCGCATAGCATGCGCGAAAGAGTAGAGAGGGTCACGGCAAAAACTGGACGCACTTCGTGTACAAATTGGACAAACTCTTTCCGAGTATCAGGGTTTCGGACTATACAAAATAAATAATGCAGAAAATAAAAAAACCATACAAAAAAATTACTCAAAAATAAATAGAAGAAAATAAATAATGCAGAAAATAAAAAACTATATAAAAACTACTCAAAAATAAATAAAAGAAAATAAGTAATGCAGAAAAGAAAAAACTATATAGCAAATTTGTTGGCACACTGCCCTGTGGGTCTACCAGACCTAGGGTGTGCAAATGCAGGCCCAGGAGGGCCAGCAGACCCACAGGGCAGTGTGCCCTAATTAATTAGGCCCAGAAGCCTGCTATATAGAGGAGTTCAAGAAGGTAGCCGCGGTTGGGTTTATAAACCAGTGCGGCTGCCCTTCGCCGGGCGAGGTGGGACTAAACTTTGGGGTGGCAGCGCAAGGCCTTTAGTACCGGTTGGTGGCTCCAACCGGTACTAAAGACCACCCTTTAGTACCGGTTGGAACCACCAACCGGTACCAAAGGCCTGCTCTTCCCGCCTCTTTGCCTGGCCAAAGTAGGCCTTTAGTGCCGGTTGGTGGCTCCAACCAGTACTAAAGGCTCACCCTATATATACAGCACTTACGAAATTTCAGTTACATCTCCCCACTTCTTTCGTCAACCTCTCGCGCGCCGCTCCCATAGTCGTCGCCGCCCGTCGCCCGTCGTCGTCCCCGCCGCCGCCCCGAACGCCGCGCGCCGCCGTCCGTCGTCGTCCCGCGCCGCCGTCCGTACGTATCTCGCTCTCTCCTCGCGCGTACCCGGCCGCCGCGCCGCGCGCCGTCCGCCCCGAACACCGCGCGCCGCCGTCCGTCCCCGCCGCCGCCCCGAACGCCGGCGCCCCCGCCCCGTACGCCGCCGCCCCCGCCTCGTACGTCGCCGCCCCCGCTCGTACGTACGGGGCGGCGCGCATGCACACACACACACACATGCATATACCACACACGCATACACACACATACACACATACGTACACACATATACGTATACACACACATACACACACATTTTTTTTCTTATTTTCTGTTTTTCAGAAAAGTTAATTAGATGATCGAATGTTAGATTAATGTCGAATGTTAGATGAATTAGCTAGATAGAAAAATTGTCGAACTAGAGATTAGAACTAGTTGAATAATTAATATAACTAGTTTATTTTTAGTAAGAAAATTTAGGTATATGAGATTTGAACTAGTCAATAATTAATATAACTAGTTTATTTTCAGTAAGAAAATTTAGGTATATGAGATTTGAACTAGTTCAATAATTAATATAACTAGTTTATTTTTAGTAAGAAAAATTTAGGTATATGAGATTTGAACTAGTTCAATAATTAATATAACTAGTTTATTTTTAGTAAGAAAAATTTAGGTATATGAGATTTGAACTAGTTCAATAATTAATATAACTAGTTTATTTTTAGTAAGAAAAATTTAGGTATATGAGATTTGAACTAGTTCAATAATTAATATAACTAGTTTATTTTTAGTAAGAAAAATTTAGGTATCTGAGATTTGATGATCTAATTAAAATATTATTTGTTAATGAGTTTTTCTGTTTATTTAATTTTTTATATATTTTGAGTTTATATAAATGTTAGATTAATGTCGAATGTTAGATGAATTAGATAGAAAAGTTAAATATATAGTAATGTCAATTGAATATATAGTTAGATATATTAATGTCAAATGTTAGATGAATATATATTTGGCTAGATATAGGTGTTTAATGTTTCACCTATATGAACATAGGAAATGTCATCTGACGATGAAAAAGATTTTATTTTGTGCGAACACTGTGAAGACCAGCGCGGCCTGTGCGACCAAAATTTCCTTGTTGATGGTAGGCACTTCAGCATCAAGTTGGATGAGACATTCGAAGTTGATACAGTAAGTCACTTTGTCAATTATTATTTGAATGCAAAACTTATGCTTCATTTGCTTCAACTTATAATTTTAAATTTTCACTATTCTACTATAGCGCATCTCCTGCCATGCAAGAATTTTTGTCTTGGATAAGATAGGTTTTAGTGCTATAGATGATATGGAGGTAAAGAGAGTTTACTTGAAGACGGAGCATGGGCATACTTTCAACGTCAAATTATATAATGGAGACACATACACCCATTTTGAATGCAAAACTTGGCAAGCACTATGCAAGGCTTATGCATTTGAGCCTGATATGGTTATCACCTTTGATATTCGTCCGGAAGATGATATTGAAGGTAATATAGACATCTGGGTCGATGTGCAAACGCCTCCAGTTCTACCATTTGGTGAGTTTTTCTCAACCATGCATGCATATGTTTATGTCTTTCATACAGTTTATTCAAAAATAGTTGACAACTAATTTGTATTGTCAGCTTATTTCGGTTCAAGCAAACATGTCCGGCGCTTGGTAGACAGGACCTACTACTGCCCCGGGGCTCAACTAAACTGCGAGGAGATAAGTCATTATGTTTCATGGCTTGAGGATCTTAATACTGTCAAGACAATTTTTTTCCTACACTTAGAAATGTTAGTACTCAAAACGTGCGACCAATGGTGATCGTATTGAACTACGGTCACATCTATAATCAAAAGATGGTAAGATTTTAAATATTTGTCCTTAATTAGTGCATCTTTTGCATATATTATTTTTGAAGCTAAACTTTCATTGCTTAGTATATTAATTACTATACGATGTTGTTCAACAGGGACTTCCGATGACAGTTGTGCCTCAGTGGATCGAGACAAAAGGTCGCATGTCAATGGTTAGCTTACGACCAAGATTTCCTACATTGCACATGAGTGCATTCAGGATTTCTGAAAGCGAAGAATGCTTAATAGTGAAAGATTGGAGAAAAATTGTTAACGATCGCAGAGAAGTACTAGGGGGCAGTAAGGTGATGCGCAACCCAAGATTAGGAGACAGATTCATCTGCATGCTCCAGTATGATGAATCAGGAGAGCTATACATGTTCTATGCTATTCTACCTGAGAGGGAGCAGCAGGATCAGTAGCTACTAGTTCATGCTCTTAATTAGTACTTGTCTCATGTCCGTGTCCTGAACTTCGATCTTGGTGACGATTATGTTGAACTTGATGATATCTTTGCTTCTGTTACAAAGTGAATGTTTCCTCTTTAACCTAGCCAGCGTTGATGATGATTAGATAGCTAGCACGGTAATGACTATGATGATTAAATAGTGGTAATTAGACGACTACGATGATTTTTAGCTAGCTAGAGTTTATTTATTTATTAATATGCGATGATGATGATGACGACGACGACTACAACTCATTATAACGTAAAACAATCCTAAATTAAATTGATAACACAAATTTAATTGAAAAATACAAAATAAAACAAAAACTCACAACCATTTAGTACCGGTTGGTGTTACTAAAGGGCTCCCAACCCCCGGAGCTGGCTTGTGCCACGTGGTTCCCCTTTAGCACCGGTTCGTGCTGAACCGATACTAAAGGGGGGGCCTTTAGTGCCGAAAGGTTAGTGCCGGTTCTATAACCGGCACTAAAGGGCCTTACGAACCGGTGCCAATGACCCGTTTTCTACTAGTGCTTTGATTGGGTTAGCGGACCGCCCAAGCAATAAGGATCAGACCGTAGGGTGTTAGTTGTCTTGTGTGCACTAAGTTTGGCAGCTTTAAAAGAATTGTAAATCATGTCTTTATAAGTAAAGGGGAGATAAGTAACCCCTCCCCTCCCCCCCCCCCCCCCACACACACACACAAAAAAAAGTAGAGATAAATAGAGGTAGGATTTGCTCATGTGTTAGACAATAAGCTATTAGAAAACAACCTTGCTATATCTCAATCGATACTATATTCGTGAGATCTTACAGTGAAATGTATGCCAAAAAATAGATTTTTTTTCCTTTCTTCCATGTTATGTCACTTGACTGTCGACTGACACCTAGCAACACCCGAAAACAGTTTTGACTTTATTGTATTCGTTTTGATAAAGAGATTATATGTGAGAAATATCCAGTAAAACTCTCATGTTGAATGGAAATGAAAAGTAAAATAAAGAGGATAAAGCAAAGACACGAAGTCTTCGAATTTAGGTGAGTCTGAATTCTTTTAGCAATTAACTCCAACTTGCACTAGGGCTGCTCTTTCTTGTGACCTTGGCAACTAATACTTTTTACTTTTTAAAATGCCAAACCAAAAGCGCTATCTTAAAAGTATGAGTACCAACTACCCAATATTAGAGAGAGATTGGCAAAAACAGAAAAGAGTGATAACATGGTGACATTGCAAGATAACGATGGAATATACATACAAAAAACGAAAACAGAAAATAACACCAACTTGCACCCTCTTTCGATGTCATCACCCATCAGAACCGCAATAACATTAAATTCTCTCTTTTTTGGTGCAGAAAAGAAAACAGAAAAGCATCACAGTGCATGCATTGCATGCAACCGGGACCGGCCATGGAGAAACCAAGAACGATCAATCACTGATGATCAGCTTTGCTCATCCGACGGCGGCGGGGAAGAGGAGGAGGTGGTGGTCGCGATGGCGGCGAGTTTCTGGAGGTTGAGCTTGACCACGGTGTCGGTGAACATGCGGGTGTCCTCCTCGGTGTTGCCCTCCGGTACGTCGACGACGTAGGACTCGACAACGACGCAGTAGGGCGGGCCTGAAGGCTGGTCCGTGAACTCGGTGACGGAGGTGACGGAGCGGTAGTTGCGGAGGCGGTGCTCGCCGCCGACGACGCGGAAGCTGAGGATGTGGCGGTCGTCGTCGAGGATCTCGAGGCGCTCGGTGCTGGTGGAGGCGGGGAGGCCGGAGACGACGGTGACCTCGCGGACGCTGCCCACGGTGGCGCCGTCGCCGGCGGCGAGAGCACAGGACTTGATGAAGTGCTTGTAGCGCTGGGGATTGGCGAAGCCGCGCACGATGTCCCACACGGCGGCGAGAGGCGCCTGCACGCGCTGTGTGACCAGCGACGTGCACGTCCCGCTGGCGCGCCCAGGGAATGTGTGGTGCTCCTCCACCACGCCCTCCACCTCCCTCCGCTCCGGCTCCGTCAACCCTTGACGGAGCGCGCTCTCCATGTGGGGCTCCATGCTCTTCCCCTCTCTCTCTCTCTCTCTCTCTCTTTCTCTCTCTCTCTCTCTCCCACCTTCTCTCTCTCTCTCTTCTCTGGCTTCTGTGCAATTAACTAAGAGAAGGCCTACTTGTGTACGTTGGGGTTGATGTTGTATTTGCAGATTGGAGACGTCTCACCTTTTATGGTTGGCCTCTAGCGTTGTTGCGGGCTTGATGGTGTCTTTGTTTTCCATTTTTGAGCTCCTATTCGTCCTCCGAGAAATGTGATTTCCAAACTGAAAAGCAAATGCGCAGCTACCCTATTCCTTTCCTCAGGGAACATTTTTTATATTTAACATCTACTTCCTCCGTTCCCAAATATAAGTATTTTTGAAGATTTCAATAAGTGATTACATACAAAGCAAAATAAATGAATATACACTCTAAAATATGTCTATATACATCCGTATGTTGTAGTCCATTTGAAATGTTTAGAAAGACGTATATTTAGAAACGGAGGGAGTATTTGTTTACAACCATTGGATTTCACTGTTGACCATGGAATAGATATTTCTTTTCAATTATACAGAGAGAGAAATGCTTATATGGGGTGGCACTCCTCAAAATATGCATATTTTCCTGTAGCGGTGAGCTAATTTCCCAGGCTTACGTCATGTTGGTCAACGCAATCAATCCAATCAAATGGCTCAATATCATGGCCGTGATAAACTAAGGGCAACGCCAACGTGAATCACCTATTAGCCATCATCAATTTTTTTGCGGACACGGGATAAGATGACAGAAGGTTACAAGAAAAGATCTCAAGCTTTCCTCCTTTTCCCGTCGTAGCCGTCTCCGGTCCGTCTCATCTCCTATGGCCTTTAGGCCATGGAGGTGCAAAGGACCTTAGTCCCCCGTCGACGGGATGGACCCCTTTCTTGTTCTTGTTAAGTTTAACATCATGGTTGGCACTGTGTGATGGCAAAGATGTCTCTAAGTAGCAATAATGTCTCCCACATTCTATTCCCCGTCCTGATGGTGCATCTAGAATCGTCGGAGGGCGTGTGGAGGTGTGCCTCCCTCGGATCTCGCGGGATTCAGTCGATGCTGGTCTTTGGTGGGTCTGTTTGGATCTGTTCTTCATTTGTCTTCATTGGATGTTTACAGGTTTGATCATTTTGATCTACGACTTTCTTCATCGGCGATAGTGCTGCTCTGGTGTGTTGGTCCTACGGAGCCTTAGCACGACGACTTTTTGACTGTCTACTACAACAAGGTTTGCCCGGCTCCAGGAAGGGAGGGGCGATAATGGGGGAGTGCCTTCGGCACGCTCCAGTGCGTGTAGTCGTCGCTAGGTGATCCACGGACCTGGTTGTAATTTTTATTACCTCTGATGTTCTTTGTACTGCCATGATTGAATATGAATAGACTGAAAACTTCTTAAAAAAAATCTTTATGGACACGTTTCGTGTCCATGGACATCCGACCGGACAGATGCCATTCAATTGGGGTCATCAAAATACCCGCCCGGCCTTGTTCGGCCTTCTTTCTTTCACAAAGTTATCTAGATCAATAGCAACTCAACCATACATTTAAATAGTTGTAAAGAACTACAACCAAAAGCAACATATGTTCAATCCGTTTTTCACATCTACCAATCCGAAAGCCTTCGGTTCAGCTGTCGGTGCCAAAGAACTCAATTTTTTGGCCTCTTTTCACACTCTTTTCGCACAAAGTGTTTGTACATGCTAGCATGGTACTTCTGAACAAACTTCACCACGCTGGGTTCGAAGTCTGTCGGCTTGATGAACAACAACTTCTGCGGCTTGGCTTCGGCCCTGATAGCAATCTTCATCTTCTTGAACTTATGCTTCTTCTTTCGCATCTCCATGAACATGTCAAACCTCTCCACCTTCTTGACCCCTTTCATCTCATTGCGCTTGGCAACCGCCTCCTCCTTCTTCACCAACACGGCCTTGAACTTCTCCGTCATCTTGGTCGCCACCCCTTCTCGCTTTTCCTTCTCTGTCTTCCACTTTGCCCCCCTTGACCTAGCCACATGGGTGGCCGGTGCGACCCCTCGTTTTGTTGGATCACCATCTTCATCATCTTCTTTGGCGATGGTCTTGGCGGAATTGACAATGTGTTTCCCGGTTGCTTTGCTCACCAACAATGAATCATGTGCACTTTACCAAAAAAGTTGTGTCATTTTGCTCCGTGCCATGAAACAGATCCCCCGTAGATCAACTCATCATCCTTGTTCAAGTAGGTGGTTCCCCACTTCTTCTTTGTGTTGGCGCTGGCGGCCAATGGTTGTCCGGCTCAAAGTCCTGCTGCCTGGTGTACGCCTACTGGCTGTCAGGCAGTTGGGTATACGGCTACAGATCTTGCTCCGCCTGGGAGTCATCCACTTGTTCGTCTTCATAGCCTCATCTGTTGTGGATAATGTTCATTATCGCACAATCCTTTGCCGTTGTCTTGCTTGGTTGAGGCATTCCAACAAATAGTGATCAGGCCCCACAGACGAGAGCTTCATAGAGGGAATATGTGCGGACGTAGCTGTTGAGGTCGACGATGAACGACACTCGATTAAAGGAGGCTGCAAACTGTTGCGGCAATTGCTGCGTGTCAGGCGTACCGAGGTGTTGGGCCGTGTACAAGTAGGGTGTCTTACATTGGGCGGGCTAGGCATGTGATATACAGGGCGGCATCGGCCAGGCGGTGCGCTTTGGATAGCAAGCTACGACCTGACCGGCCACCGCCGTCTTCTCCGCCTTCGTCTTCCTCTTGAGGCTTCGGGGTGACGTTGAGCGGACGCAACCGTGCGGGCGTCATCCTTCGGGTTTGGGTCCTGACACCTGCGAGACAACGAACATCATCTTTGGCTTCTCGAGTGGCTCTATCATGGCAGCGCATGGTGGAATGAGGAGGAAGGTGATGGTGCTCTAAGCGGAGGGACCGGTCCGGACATTTTAGGTGAGCCACGTTGAATGGCTGAAAGTGTCTGGCCATATATTTGCATCAATTTAGTGATCTGAATTGGAGTTGCCTTAAAAATGTTCAGGCCATCTAATTTAAATATTTGCAGACGGTTGCCTTAAAAATGTCCAGGCCATCTAGTTTAAATTTTTGCAGACGGTTTAATGATCGGCGTTGGAGTTGCCCTAAATACCACTCCAGATAAAGAGCCAAAGCTATTACACGGGTGAGTTGGGATGCAGAGAAAAATCTTCAACGGAATCCTACGACTCATCATCGTGCATGCATGTGAATCTTGCAGTAGTTGTGTATATGATGTGAGATCGTTGACCATGATTGTTTACTAGCACAGCTCCATTGATTGGATCACATCAGCATTTTTTAAGGTGGATGATCAGAGAGTCATACTTCATTTCTCTTCTTTGCGAGGACCACTTAGTTAATCTTGACCAACTCTCAAACCATCGCGTCCCCTGAATGCTCCAAAGGTTGTCGTTCAAACAAACATTTTTATTTTAAAAAAGGGGGAAATTTTTGTTTAAAAACAACAGTTTGATAAATAAATAAACACATATGTAATAACATGATGATGTGTTCGAAAAAAAAACATGATGATACAGACAGCCAATACAAACACAAAAAAGACAACAACAAAAATCAGCGCCCACGGTCGTCATCTTCAAAGAAACGCCAAGTAGTGTCTCTTAGCTTTATGACAAAAATGCATATTCCACAAAAACGCTAATGATGCCGTCTCATGAAGTGAACCACCGAATCCCGATGAAAAAGTCTCCAATCCAAGTTATCTACACAAAGATGCAGCCATAGCCGATTGCATGTGCCAAATTTGTCGCTAACAGAGAGGCGAGCATCCAGAATAACACCTTAGTGATCATGGACCAGAACGTGAAAGTCAGCTTCTAGGGTTTCATTGGGGGCTGAACATCTTCATCCTCTCAAACAAGCCGATGGGGTGCCACTGCAAGCTGCTCCGTCGCTGGAGACGGCCTAATATTGTTGATCATGGACACGTAGCCATCGAAACCATGGTCATATGCCGGACCATCGCCCTGGAGAAGAAGGCAACATGAACAGGAAGAGAAATAGATTCAAGAGCTCGACCTCCATTAGATCTCGCGGGCCTCAAGCCGCACCGAGGGCACGCCTATATGACAGATGAGGCCAAGGGATCCAATTGCGAGGGAAAGTCATCGTCGACGCGCCGACAAACCCTACAAAACCTTGTAGCACCATACAGAACTGGCGACGAGAATTTACACCCATGAACCATCATCGTTGTCGCGGATGGGAACGCTCGAGGAAGAATTACTCGTCGACAAGACGTTGCCACCACCATCGACGACACATCACGAGAGATGACTTTCCGCCACTGATGAGTGTTATTTTTACACTCCTCTAACCCGATTTTAAACTGAAATATTTCATTTAAACCGAGATATTCGCTTCGATATTGCCACTAATGAGCAATGAATGCAAAGGATTCCAAATACCCGATCTTTATTTTGTTTTCATAGGAAATACGCTATTTATGGATGAACTTTACATGAAAAGGAGTAAAGTGAAGATAGAGGAGATGAGGTGGGAGACGCACCAGATGAAACATAGAAAAAGACGGCCTCCCATACGACCATCCCTGCTCGTATGGATGGTCATATGGCGTGCTAACCGAGGCGTCTGATCCACCTAAACAACCTTTATAAAGGGTCTGGCGCCAATGAGCAATAGAACATTGTAGAACAAGCCACACATTGTCATCTTCATAGAAAACCATCCCCATCAACCCTAGCTGCCGCCATTTCCCATCTCCATAGCCACAACCTTCATCGCCACCATAGTTCTCAGCCATCTAGCCATACTTGTAATCGTGTATCACATTTGTCATCCATTGTAAGACATATTATCAATCAATCTTCATGATATGTTCTTCGATGAGTTCTTCATGTGATCTGATCTTCATGTGTGAGTAGTTCGGTAAGGTCATGGGTTGAGGCAATGCCCTGCAATCCAATGTATTTGTTGGAGGTGTCGATGGAAGTACTTTGAATTAAAGTCTCAGATGTGTAGCATAAAGTTGTTACGTAATTGTCTGTTGTCTCATTCGCGTTCTTCATCCCTACAGGTACACAGGATCATGGAGTGCGAGTCACGGAGAGGCTAAGGACGGAGAGACCGCGAAGTATTGTTCTAACCAGTGACAAAAAGGTTTAGTGCGATAACAAGGATCCTATCTAGGAATTCAAGAGGTGTATGTCATTGAACGCCCAATGTTTTTACGTGATTATTGCTATCTTAATTACTGGGGCAGCCCCATGCGACAGATAGGTCATTTGATTGGATAACTGACTCTTGATGCAGGACGCGTGCCGGTCAAGACGTAAGTTGGACACATCCCCCACTTAGTTACGTAATAAACACATTTCGATGAATGACTTCTAGGGCACAAATTAAGATCTGACGATCCCAACATAAATATATGGTTGTAAGCATAAGACCTCATACCCATGCCTACTTTTTACTATAAGTGTTTTCATTGTCAGCTTGATTTACGATCCAGTCAAAAACTAAAATTTAATTTTGTTGCGAAAACTTGTTAGAATCCCTTGCTTGAAGGGCGCCGTCCTCTCGTGGATTCGATAACTCAGGGTCACTTCTAGGGGGAAAAGCAAGAATCATTTCTACTTCTCTACCTGATCACTAAAAGGACTAATCAGCCATCACCACCGTCGAAAAGCCAAAGTGACGGACAATGAAATTGTATCTAAAATCATCCCAAATGGGGGAAGCTACATATCCATCTGGTAGTAGGGTATCTTAAGACACCAACACCGATAGGGCCAACGGAACAGGTGGGGTGGCGATTTATCAGTGGAGGAGAAGTGGTGGTAGGGCGCGCAAGATCGCTCTCACTAGCGCGGGAGAGGAGTACGTTGCGGGTGACGAATCTATTTCTTACAAAACTGACAGGAGTAAATGCAAAACTATACATGTCAGAATATTTATGAGTACTTGGAGCACATGTTCTTTTAACATAGTACAAATGCAGATGCTCACATACACGCACATACAGCCACTTACGAATGCACGCATGTAAACCCTTACCTTTATGAGCACTTTCGAGATACTGAGCCAGCACAACCTCTTAACATTGCTAGAAAAGGTTGAACTAAATTCAGAAAAATGCGAGCATCAGTGTTAAGTTTAGGACTTGAACCCTAGTGGGCTGGTTCCACCACAAGAAACCTAATCATCTAATCTACGCTTAGTCCACGAACCACATAAATTAATCCATTATAGTTAAACGTTTCTAATGTGCACACAAGCCAAGTCGCTATGGGCCCCACACGCACAACTTTTTTTTCTTCCCTTATCTCTAAGGCGCACATTATTCACTTGTTTCCCCTTTGTCTTTGTCGCTCCACTCCTCTTTTTTTATCGCAGCTGCCGAATTGCTCGTCCGAGCTCGCCCCCTCATATCTTTATCTCTTCATACCTCCCCGGCTTCCGACACACCTGCAGACCCACTGCCACCGCAGCGCTGCTACAACACCACACCCCATCCAGTGTCGGCATGTTGGAAACCAGCGAGGCGACGGGTTGCGGTGCTGGAACCAGCAAGGCGGCAACGCGGGGTATATGTGTTGAGACTGGTGAGGTGCGGTGCTGGAACCGGCCAGGGGATCTGCCTTAGTCGATGATGGAGATGGGCGGTGACGGTGGTGGCTAGGAATAAGTAGTTGCTTATTTGATTTTTTGCTGAAACCATCTGATTTTGCTGAAATCAGCTTTCGATTTTTGCTGCAACAGGAGAGGATAGTGTTGGGCGACGCCGGCGGCTGTCTGATTTTGCTACATTTGATTATTATTTTTGCTGAAACCAGCTTGTGTTTTTGCTAGAACTACCAATCAATTTTTCTGGAACCAACTTTTATTTTCGCTGCAACAATAGAGGATAGTGCTCGATGGCGATGGCGTGGCCGCCATGATTTTGCTGTATTTGATTTACTTATTTTGCTTAAAGCAGCAATCGATTTTGCTATAACCAGCCAAAGCAAAGTTTCAACTATGTGTCACGAGTGCTGGCATCATGGCACTGTGGCTGGTCATGTTGGCGTCGACGACTAGTGGTCTCCACCGGTGCTGCAAGCAGACGGGGACGAGGTAGATGTAGGTAGAGGCAGAGGTGGGTGACAAGCAGAAGCACGGGAAGGCGGTGCGCGGCGGGAGGTGGGTGAAACGGGGACGCCTGATCCAAAGAACGTCATTGCGGAAATCAGGCGGCTCGCACATTATCGGCTGAAATTTGGACAGGCAGGCCGGCCCCTAGCGTTGGCCTCCCTTATAATTAGGAACATTGATCCTTTGACGTAGCCAACCCTACCTTTCATTGCCTTTCGGTCACTGACGGGTGGGCCCGGCGCTTGGTGGGACCCATGTGTCAGTTTCTCAATGGCAGCACAGCCTATGTCAGGGGTTCCTCGTCCTATAATTAGGTGGTTGTGTGGTGGTATCGCTTTGTTTCTGTTGAAAAGAATTCAGTAAAAACTAAACAACGTTTAATTATTTCTAACTAATCTCTAGAAGTAGGATGTACTTCCTCTGTCCCATAATATAAAAGCGTTTTTTGATATTACATTAATGTAAAAAATACTCTTATATTATGAAACGAAAGGAGTAGTATACTTTAGCGTCTGCACGGATCACAGCGCCCCTTGTGGGGTGTGAAAAGAAAGCGAGGCCGCGGACGAGATGTGTGGTGGCGCATGTGAGGCTGATGGCGACTATGTGAGCAAAACCAGCTCGTCTGACCGCTTACCAACTGGTATCGTTATCCCATTTTTAATGCATTCCGTGCTTTCCTGGTCAAGGCTTTGTTAGGCAATTGGTATGATCGTGAAATACGGTGTCGTGCATTTTAGGGTACGTGCACTGGTTGTGAAGATTCATTTATCAGGACTGCCGTCTATTAGCACTTTTAGAAAAGGCCAAGGTTTGCTAAATTAGCAGGTAATGTAAGACGATATGGGCAAACGAAAACAGGAAAAAGTATCACTTTTTTAGACCGAAAAGAAAAGAGGGTTTGATCAAGAGAAAAGTCACGCATGGTGTTGATGCCCCTTTCTTTTTAGTTTAGGGCATCTTTACTTGATCCCATAAATTTCTTCAAATGATAAGTGTCACATATGTGACATGAAGCATTCCGGTTCTGATATTTTTTACAACTAAAGTTGTCATCTGAAAAGGAGAAAATAAATCCCAAAAAACTGAAACTTGCTATCAGAAAAGAAAATTGTCATCCTCACGTCACTAAACTTGCCATAAAAAACGTTCGGAGTTGCCATATGCTTGTATTACACACTCACACATATGTCACTTATCATGGTCCAATTTTAGAGGAGTAAACGACATCATGATTATATATGTCACCAATTCTTCGCTAAAAGAACTGATAAAAAAAACTACAAGAATAATTAGACACTTTAATAGAAATCCAAATGCCTAACTCACGAGGGAATTCCTCATCGGGCAGGTCTACGACAACATAAGACCCAGCTAGAGACCCAAGCCAATGATGGCAAAGGACCAGATAAACACCAACAACAAGAGGTGGCGGCCCAGTCTGAGTGGACACATGTCGTGAAGATTACCCTCGGTCGAATCAGTATCATTTGGTTAGACACCAGATAATATATCGTTAATTGAATGAATGTTACTCATATTATACCGTTTGAAATAAGCGGGTAGCTATCTCAAAAAATATTGAACATTACTCACATTTGTTGACACACGAACACGTCACGTGTACCCTTGACATCGGGGGTGATGCACCGCAGATCACGTCGAAGGAGACCCGACCGACAGCGCGATACGCAAGACAGTCGGCGGGCGCTTTTGCAGACCCAAAACTCCGCGCACCCGGGAGGGACCCCGTCAGGGATTGCAGCGGCTATGAGCTGCCCTAGGTCGATTCGCTCGCCCATAGAGCCTCGGGATTCGCAGCTCTCAAACACGAAGAACAGCGAAGAACGAGAGAGAAAAACGGTGGATAGATAAAACGTAGATGAAAAAGTAGTATATTGATTTGTTCGATTGTGTGTTGTTCAATCGGCCGTCACCCCCAACATATATAAGAGGCGGCTGGACTTCCCGTACAAGCAAAGGATTTATCTAGGCTTTCCTTACAAGAAAATTACATCAATTCACGTTCAAAACCCTAGTCAAATTCGGACTGATTTTATCCGAACTTTCCAAAACTGCTCGATTTAAACTGGCTGTACTTTGAGGGTCCTTTTCATGGTGACAAACAACCTTGGATGGCAACGAGCCCAAAAGCAATCTTGACCGTTTCGACGAGACGAACAACTTTCATGTTGAACGTTTTTCGATTTGAGGCCATCTTCTGGGCCAAAACGGTAACGCAGAACACCTGTTCGCTCGCGCTACCCATCAGACCTATGTCTGGTGAGGCGCGCCACATCTCGTCTCGTGACAGGGCTGCACTCCGATAGCTCTAACTTTTACATACGAATTCGGATTGGGACGATTTTTATATCAAAATCGACTGTTTCGACGATACGCACAACTTCCGTGTAGGACATTTCTCCATCCAAGATCATCTGAATTAGCTTCTGAGCCCATCTTCAACTTCTTGTCGGCTTGACTATCACAACCTCCACCCCGGCGGGCCTTCCACCCGGGTAAGCTTTCCACACCGATAAGGTTTCACCCTGGCAAGGTTTTTACACCGGCAAGGGTTCCTCCCTAGCTCGGCAAGGTTTCTACCCCGGCAAGAGTTCCTCCTCGGCAAGGTTTCTACCCCGGCAAGAGTTCACACCGGCAAGCTTCTCCACCGGCAAGCTTTCCACGCCGGCAAGCTTCTCCGCCGGCAAACTTTCCCCGCCGGCAAGCCCTCACATTGGCAAGGTTTTACCCCGGCAAGGTTTCATTCAGCCGGCAAAGGCCGAATACTTTCTCACTCAGGGCCGGCCCGCGAAGTGTTGCCTCTAACTTTTGCATACGAACCCGGATTCGTGACCATGCCAAAATCTGGTGTCAACACACGCCCCCTTGTTTTTCGGCAAAGCTTGTGTGCCGAAAAATAACTTGTATTGTGTTTGTTCTAAGGACGATGTCAACACTCCATCGGCCATTTATTTTCCTCAGGACGATAATCAGGTATCGGCCATGTTTGTGCTAAGGGCGATAGTCATATATCGGCCATTGCCCACTTAGGCTTCTTGCCACACACTTGGGTGGTATTTCTTCAAGTACTTGCCATTGAGAGCTCGAGGTAACAGTGCCCTTTGTACGGATTCCACCAAATAAGAGTTTCCGGGAACTATTCTTGCAATTCTAAAAGGACCTTCCCAACTTGGAGACCACTTCCCGAATTTTCTGTCTCTTGAACCAATCGGGAGAATTACTTTCCAGACAAGATCGCCAAGTTGAAAATTCTTCAACTTAACTTTCTTATTGTAAGCCCTTGCTACCCTCAACTTGTCCTTCTCTATGGCCTTCAAAGCAGCCAAACGTTTATCGACAACCTCATCAATATTGTCCATCATTAAGTTATAAAAGTCTACTACCGATAAATCATTTTGTTTGGCTATTCTCAAATCATTCAAATTTACTTCCACCGGTAAAACAGCCTCTTGACCATATACTAGCTCATATGGAGTCACCTTTGTAGCACCATGCCTTGAAATTCTATGTGCCCACAAAGCTTCAGGCAACAACGCATGCCATCTCCTCGGATTATCCTCAATCTTCTTCTTGATGAGCTTGATTAAAATTTTATTGCTAGACTCGGCTTGTCCATTAGCTTGGGCATAATACGGAGAGGAATTGAGCAACTTTATATTATAAGATTCGGCAAACTCTCTGACTTGGTGTGACATAAAAGATGAACCTTGATTTGTAGTTAACGTTTGAGGAATACTGAATCTATGAATAATGTGCTCAGTTATGAAACGAATTACCTCCGTATGTGTCATGTTCTTGAGAGGTACTGCTTCAGACCATTTAGTGAAATAATCAGTTGCCACTAATACGAACCGATGCCCTTTTGAGGAAGATGGATGAATTTGTCCAATGAAGTCTAAACCCCAACCTCTGAAAGGTCACGGCTTGATAATAGGATGTAACATAGCAGCAGGAGCCAATTGAATATCACCAAATTTTTGACAAGCTTCACACCCCTTATAATACCTGAAGCAATCATTAATCATAGTCGGCCAATAAAAACCCAGCACGTCGCAATAACCATTTCATCTTGGGAGCCGACTGATGAGTGCCACAAATGCCTTCATGTACCTCTCCCATAGCAACTCTTGCCTGGTCCTCGTCCAGGCACTTTAGAAGAACATCATCGACTGTTCGGCGATAAAGACCGTCATCTCTCACTGTATACTTGAAAGCCATACGCCGAACAGACCTGTCCACCCTTTCACTCGGGTTGCACAAGTAATCAACAATGGGCTTCCTCCAGTCGGTATTGTCACCTGCACTAGATTTTCTGTTAAGGGCCGAATCAGTGGATTCTGGTTCGGCCTCTCCTATATTGGCAAGACAAGACATCGGTCTTTGAGAAATATGAAGCATGCCATGATCAACATGATAGCCGGATGCTTGCTGCGCCAACTCATTTGCTCTCCAATTGTCATGCCTAGATATATGAGTAATGCTAAAACAATCCAATGTAGAAATTATATCTAGACATTTATCAAGATAAACATTAAGTGATTCGTCCAAACACTGAAAGACTTTGGATACTTGCTGCACTACTAGTAACGAATCACCGTAAGCCTCAATATGTGTAACGCCTATAGCAAGTAACATCTCTAGGCCGAATAACAATGCTTCATATTCGGCTTGATTGTTTGTGCAAAAATATTCTAGGCGGCACGAGGCTTCAAAAATAGCACCATGAGAAGATATATAAACAATACCAACACCTTGGCCATTGCTACAAATTGAACCATCAGAGTATAATCTCCATGGTACTACTGAAACAAGGTTCATATCAATATCATGCTTGTCATTAATTCGATATTCAACAATGAAATTAGCAACAATTTGGCCTTTCATGGATTTTAGAGATTCATATGCCAAATCATATTCAATCAAAGCATAAGCCCACTTGCCAATTCTACCACTAAGAATTGGCCTATGCAACATGTATTTAATGACATCGGTCTGACAAGCTACTACGCAAGCACTCGGCACTAAATAATGTCTCAATTTTGTGCAAGCATAATATAAGCATAGACATAATTTTTCAATAAATGTATACCTTGTCTCGGCGTCCAATAAGCGCCTGCTCAAATATGTAATAGCATGCTCTTTTCTTTCGGTTTCTTGAGTCAAAATAGCACCAATAACTCCTTCCTCTGCTGCAATGTAAAGTCTGAAGGGTTCCCTATGCTTGGGTGCTTTCATCACCGGAGGAGTGCACAAATAATTCTTGATCATATCAAATGCTTCTTGCTGTTTTGCCCCCCAAGTGAAATCAACATCATTCTTTAACCGAAGGATAGGAGTAAACGCATCAACCTTCCCTGACAGATTAGCTATGAACCTCCTCAAGTAATTGACCTTGCCAAGGAACTTTTGCATATCTCTCTTGCATGTTGGAGCTTCTACTTTCTGTATGGCCTCTATCTTTTTGGGATCAATCTCTATGCCATCTTCATGGATAATGAAGCCCAAAAACTTACCAGCTGACACACCGAATGCACACTTCAAAGGATTCATATTTAGTCCATAGTTTTTCATTCTTTCAAAAGCTAAACGCAAATTGGCCAAGTGAGATTCAAAAGCATCCGGTTTGACAACAATATCATCAATATAGACTTCAAGTATGACACCGAGTAAATCATGAAAAATCAAATTCATAGCCCTTTGATATGTGGCGCCAGCATTTTTTAATCCGAATGTCATCATTGTCCACTCGAATAAACCAAGAAAACTAGGGCAACAAAAAGCTGTCTTAGACATGTCCTCTTCGGCCATAAAAATTTGATTGTATCCGGCATTACCATCTAGAAAGCTAATAACTTTATGTCCAGAAGCATCATTAATAAGCATATCGGCTATTGGCATGGGATACTCATCTTTGGGTGTAGCCCTATTCAGATCTCTGAAGTCAATGCACACCCTCAACTTGCCGGATCCTTTCTTTTCCACTGGGACAATGTTAGAAATCCACTCGGCATACCTGCAAGGTCTAATAAAATTAGCTTTAAGCAAACGACCGATCTCTTCCTTGATCCGGTCATATGTTTTTGGATTAAACTTTTTGGCCGATTGTTTATATGGTCTAAAACCAGCCTTTATAGGTAACTGATGCTCCACTAGCTCTCGGCTTAAACCTGGCATCTCATGATATTCCCACGCAAAGCAACAGACATATTCTTTCAACAACTCGATCAACTTAGCTTTATGACCGGCTCTTAAATTTGCATTTACAAATGTCGGCCTAGGAGTTGAACCATCTCCTATATCTATCTCTTCTAATGGATCGGCCGATGTAAAACCTTGTCCTAATTTATCCATATCATCTAACTCTTCTATGGACTCATACATATCGTTCTCATTGGACCGATATTCTACAAATCGTTTTTGTAACCACTCTGAGTTAGGATCCATTTAAACATATCATACCTTGGAGCCGATTGCATTCAGTCAGCTTTAGAGAGACGGGCACGAAACAATTCTTGGTTGCCATGAGAAAATCGAATTCTGACAAGTCACGTCCCGTCAAGCAAGTAGCATTTGGGTGTTACCAATCCACCGATGCCTCGGCCAAAGCAACACAGGCCGAGTTATCCGCATGAATGACTTCCACTTCATCATCAACCCACTGGATCAAAAAACCGGTGCATAGTGGATGGCACGCACTGGTTTGCATGAACCCAATCACGGCCTAGTATGACATTGTAGTTACCTTGCACCTCAGCAACAAAGAATGCGGTAGCCAAAGTTTTACTTCCCACCGTGAGCTCCACATACATCACACCTCTGGCTTCAGTTTTCTCTTTGCCTTCAAATCCATTGAGCACCATGTTGGTCTTTATCAACTCTTCATCACGCAGCCCAATTTTTTGAATACCGAATACGGCATAAGATTCACCACAGCACCACCATCAACAAGCATCCGAGTGAGCGGTGATCCATTGATATGACCTCGGAGATACAACGGTTTTAGATGCGTTACTGGGTCTTTTGGCTTCTCGAATATTGCATTTTTAGGGCCAAAATCCAGCTGAGCCACCTCTCCTTCCTCATTGACAGCACGAAACTCAGCAGGTAAGTAATATACCATATTGATATCCATACCTTCATGAACCGGCGTAGACTCATAGTCCAACATATCATCCTCTTCTTCAAGTGCATCCACCGATTCTGAAATTTGTCCAAGTGAAGAAGAAGTAAGAAGTGTCGCAGACGATGTAATAGCTGTCGCATCGTCCTCCTTTGGTGGCGCAGGTGCTGCTGTGATAGGTGTAGAGGCAACTGCATCTTGTATTTGCTTAGGCCTCCACACTTGTTTTGTAGGCACCATGGGTCGAGTGTCATTGAACAACTTATCCCTTTGCTTCTCGGCTTCTTGTTCTGTCATCTCTTGACTCCTTAACCTCTGTAATTTCCTCTCTTGTGTTTTTGTCAGCCCTAGAGGACACCACTTTGGCTGAGTGTATTTAGGATCTCTCATCTTTACTTGGCTGGTGTTTCCTTCAAGGTCATTAGCCGAGTGCTTTGATGCGATAGCAAGTATCAGCTCAGTCGGATTGCTATGCATAATCAGCTGTTGTATGGTGAATGTTTCGGTGCCCAAGATGAGTGAGTCGGCATCGATTTTTTCCTTGTCTTTGCTTGACTCGACCGTTACAGCACTTGGCGACTTAACACGCCATTCTTGCTTGCCGACCCTTTTTTGGTTATCTTGCACTGGCCGATTGACACTATTGTTCAAACGGCCTCGTGTGGGATAAGAAAGTCTCTCATGAACGGGCCTCCTTTGTTCTGCCCAACCCGAATGAAAAGCATAAGGGGCCATTTAGGGCTGCCACCATCCTCCATTGAAGTCTCCCATGTAATATGGTACATAGGGGAGAGGCGGTACCCATGGTCCCGGCGCCCACGACCCATATGGCCTTGCATGATGCTGAAATTCTTCCCGAGGAGGTGACCTTGAGCGCTTCAAATTTGGTGACCGGTTAGAGCTAGAACCGGCTGCATGATTGGCATACTTGGACACCAACATATCAAAAGTTGGCTTGATTTTCTTGCGCTGCACTTTAGCTTCATTCGTCTTCCACTTGCCAACTTCTGGACTTTTGGGCTTGACAAATCTAACACGAGTATTTTCTTGCGCTTGCGGTTGCCCCCCGAGTGTAGGATTTTTGATGGTGATTTTGATTGTCTCCTTGCCACAGGGTTGCTTGTCAAGCACAACCTGTCTCCCCAAGACCTTGTCGCCCTCCTTGTCTTTCCTGGGCTCACCAACAATGACATTAGCTTTATTAGCAGATTCGGCAACCTCCGGCCGAATGAGTAGCTTCTTTCCCTCCGGATCCATGGTATTCATTGGAAAAGGCTGTTTATCAACTTGCATCTCAAAAAATTTCAATCGTCCGTCATTAATGGCCGATTGTATCTGCCGTCGAAAAACATTGCAATCGTTAGTAGCATGAGAAAAAGAATTATGATATTTGCAATAAGCGCGCCGTTTCAGCTCCTCAAACGGCGGTAAAGTATGAGATATTCTAATAATCTTAGCCTGTAGCAAAGCATCAAATATTTTATCACACTTAGCAATGTTAAAAGTAAACTTCATCTCTTCATCACGATTCTTATGAATCGGTTTCAGATCATTGCAAGTAAAGGGTTTGGCCTTAGATGGCCAAACAAATTCAGTAGAAAAAACATCACCCTCATCGTCCGAGTGATCACTATCATATTCCACCATATTCATCTTTGGACGATCGGCTTTGTATCTATGCACTTCTCTGAGGTCTTTGCTCCGACTTTCCTGAGCCAAAGCCCTTTGTAAGACTTGGTTGATATTTAAGAACTCGTAGCCTTCTAGCTTTTCTCTAATGGGAGTTCTCAAACCACTCAGCACTAGGTCTGCCAAGTCCCTCTCGATTATCACCAAACTAAAACACCGGTTTTTTGTTTCTCTGAATCTCTTGACGTAATCGGAGACCGATTCATCGTGCTTCTGTTTAACCGATGTTAGATGTGACAGCTTGAGCTCATTGTCGCCGCTATAAAAGTGATCATGAAACTTCTGCTCTAGCTGCGACCAAACCCGAATGGAACTATGGGGTGAAGAAGAAAACCATGAAAATGCGGTACCAGTTAATGATAAAGGAAATAAACGCACTTTCAATTCATTCAATGAGCCTGCCTCACCCAATTGTGCTAAATATTGACTAACATGCTCCCATGTGGTTTTTGTGCCTTCTCCATTAAACTTAACAAAATCTGGAATTTTATATCCTGGAGGGCACTGGATGGCATCAAAGTACTCGGGGTACGGCTTTTGGTAAATCCGATTCCGAGGTAACTCAACTCCAAAATTCTCTCAAAGCATCTTAGTCATCTCCTCTCTAAGATTAGCTAGACCATCATCCATAGTGGACGATGAAGCTTGTGGCAGTGGCATAGGAGGAGTAGGGTTACTAGCTGTAGGTAAGAATTGTGGCATGTATGTCGACCCATAATTTGATAGTGGTCGAGTGGTTGTAGCTGTAGGTAGGGTTTGGTTCGGCGCTGCCACCGAACCTGGCATGCTCATAATAGGGTTGATGGGTGCAGTCACAATCTGATTTGTTTGGGTAGGATAATAAGCCATCGGCACGGGAGGCGCCGATGCAATAGGTAAAGCCAGATTAGGGTTTTGCACACTAGCAGCTACACCATCATTACCACTAGACGATTGAGATGTATTCTTCTGAGCATTAGTATTTTCTATGAAAGTTTGGTAGACTAGATTGTTACCATCAGCAATACGACTTTCAATCTCAGCCCACTGCTCAGGAGAAAAGGCAGTACTTACAGAGGGTTTAACCTGCTCGGCTTGAAGAGGAGGGAACTTGATTTCTTCAATCGGAGTGATGTTGCCTTGGCGGTCCTTCTTGAACTTTGCAAGGAACTCCTGCAAGTCCTTCTCCTCGCGCGCCTTCTTGTACTCCTCATAAACTTGGCGATGATCGGCTGATATCTCATCAAGACTGGGCTTAATGATGTTATCGGCGTCTACCTCAGATGGCTTGGGAATATCAGACATGGTGGATGATGACGATTGATCTTCGTTCCCCAGTGGAGTCTCCAAAAAGTGTGTTGACACACGAATATGTCACGTGTACCCTCGACGCCAGGGGTGATGCACCGCAGCTCACGTCGAAGGAGACCCGACCGACAGCACGATACGCAAGACAGTCGGCGGACGCTTTTGCAGACCCGAAACCCCGCGCACCCGGGAGGGACCCCGTCAGGGATTGCGGCGGCTATGGGCTGCCCTAGGTCGATTCGCTCGCCCCTAGAGCCTCGGGATTCGCAACTCTCAAACACGAAGAACAGCGAAGAACGAGAGAGAAAAACAGTGGAGAGATAAAACGTAGATGAAAAAGTAGTATATTGATTTGTTCGATTGTGTGTTGTTCAATCGGCCGTCACCCCCAACATATATAAGAGGCGGATGGACTTCCCGTACAAGCAAAGGATTTATCTAGGCTTTCCTTATAAGAAAATTACATCAATTCACGTTCAAAAACCTAGTCAAATTCGGACTGATTTTATCCGAACTTTCCAAAACTGCTCGGTTTAAACTGGCTGTACTTTGAGGGTCCTTTTCATGGTGACAAACAACCTCGGATGGAAACGAGCCCAAAAGCAATCTTGACCTTTTCGACGAGACGAACAACTTTCATGTTGAACGTTTTTCGATTTGAGGCCATCTTCTGGGCCAAAACGGTCACGCAGAACACCTGTTCGCTCGCGCTACCCATCAGACCTATGTCTGGTGGGGCACGCCACATCTCGCCTCGTGACAGGGCTGCACTCCGATAGCTCTAATTTTTGCATACGAACTCGGATTGAGACGATTTTTATATCAAAATCAACCGTTTCGACGAGACGCACAACTTCCGTGTACGACATTTCTCCATCCAAGATCATCTGAATTAGCTTCTAAGCCATCTTCAACTTCTCGTCAGCTTGACTATCACAACCTCCACCCCGGCAGGCCTTCCACCCGGGTAAGCTTTCCGCACTGACAAGGTTTCACCCCGGCAAGGTTTTTACACCGGCAAGGATTCCTCCCTAGCTCGGCAAGGTTTCTACCCCGGCAAGAGTTCCTCCTCGGCAAGGTTTCTACCCCGGCAAGAGTTCACACCGGCAAGCTTCTCCGCCGGCAAGCTTTTCACGCCGGCAAGCTTCTCCACCGGCAAGCTTTCCCCGCCGACAAGCCCTCACATTGGCAAGGTTTTACCCCGGCAAGGTTTCGTTCAACCGGCAAAGGCCGAATACTTTCTCACTCAGGGCCGGCCCGCGAAGTGTTGCCTCTAACTTTTGCATACGAACCCGGATTCGTGACCATGCCAAAATCTGGTGTCAACAACATTATAGGAGCAGGTCAATACTCTTTAGCATTCATTATGGTGTTGCATGGAAGGCTCCGCCATGCCAAAATGACCTACTCCCTCCGTTCCGAATTACTTGTCGCGGGTATGGATGTATCTAGATGTATTTTAGTTCTAGATAGATCCATTACTGCGACGAGTAATTTGGAATTGAGAAAGTTAAATATGTGTGGAAAAATGTTTACCTTGTATTAAAAAAACCTTCACCCAGTATTTTTTAGAAAATGTTAAACTTGTATTTGAAAAAATGTTAATCAAGCATTTAATTTTTTTAAAATGTATATAGAAAAAATGTTGAACATGTATTAAAAATGTTAATATTTTATTTGAAAATCTGTTAATAAAGCATTTAAAAATGGTTAAACGTGTATAAAAATGTTGAAAAATGTGTTTAAAATTGTTAAACTTGTATTTGAAAAATGTTAATAAAGAATTTAAAAACTATTTAAAATGTGTATAGAGAAAATGTTGATCATGTGTTCAAAAAATATTAATCTTGTATTTTAAAAATGCTAATCAAGCATTTCAATTTTTTAAATATGTGTATAGAAAGAATATTGACGGTGTATTCATAAATATTAATTTTATTTAAAAAATATTAAATGTGTATTACATAAATGTTCTTGATGTATACAAAAATGTAGAATGACAACCAAAAAACAAATAAAAAATGAAGAACGAAATAGAAACAAAAGAAAACAAAAAATAAAACTGAAGAAACAAGTGCAAAAAGAATAAAAAACTATGAAAACGAAATAAATAAAATGAATGAAAACCAAATAGAAAAACAAGGACGTACAAACAAAAGAATGAAAAATTGAAGAAAACAATGAAAAGGAATGAAACCAAGAAAACCGTGAAAGAACCAAAGGAAAACAACGAAAAGCAAGGAAAAGGAAACAAAAAAAGCAAAATCCAATAAAATCCAAGAAAGAAACAAAGAAAAGAAGAAAAATAATAAAGGTGAAAACCGAGGAAAGAAACAAATAAAACAAAATGAAAAAGCAAAAAAAATCCAAATCCACGAAGAAAACCATGAAAAAACAAAGGAACAAATGAAAAAACAAAAAACTGAAGAAAAACTGGAGAAACCCAGAAGAGAATGAGAAACGAACGCATCAACAAAAAAAATGAGCGAACATACAGAGCCTAGCGATCGAACTAGCCAACAATTGAAAAAAACAGAACGATGTAAACGAGCCAGCCCGTTTTTGAGCGGGGGACAGGAAAGGTTCAGTGAGACGGAAGGTATATTCGGCCCATTCTATGGCCTTTGGCACACACGGGTGATTTTATGGGTGGAATATCTTATTTGGAGTGCTTTGTGTCAAACTGCCGGCGCTTCGCACAGGCGAGCGACCGAGCAGCGCGATGGGCCGACCTAGTAACAAAAAAACTGAAGAAAAACTGGAGAAACCCAGAAGAGAATGAGAAACGAACGCATCAACAAAAAAAATGAACGAACATACAGAGCCTAGCGATCGAACTAGCCAACAATTGAAAAAAACAGAACGATGTAAACGAGCCAGCCCGTTTTTGAGCGGGGGACGGGAAAGGTTCAGTGAGACGGAAGGTATATTCGGCCCATTCTATGGCCTTTGGCACACACGGATGATTTTATGGGTGGAATATCTTATTTGGAGCGCTTTGTGTCAAACTGCCGGCGCTTCGCACAGGCGAGCGACCGAGCAGCGCGATGGGCCGGCCTAGTAACAAAAAAACTGAAGAAAAACTAGAGAAACCCAGAAGAGAATGAGAAACGAACGCATCAACAAAAAAAATGAACGAACATACAGAGCCTAGCGATCGAACTAGCCAACAATTGAAAAAAACAGAACGATGTAAACGAGCCAGCCCGTTTTTGAGCGGGGGACGGGAAAGGTTCAGTGAGACGGAAGGTATATTCGGCCCATTCTATGGCCTTTGGCACACACGGGTGATTTTATGGGTGGAATATCTTATTTGGAGCGCTTTGTGTCAAACTGCCGGCGCTTCGCACAGGTGAGCGACCGAGCAGCGCGATGGGCCGGCTTAGTAACAAAAAAACTGAAGAAAAACTGGAGAAACCCAGAAGAGAATGTGAAATGAACACATCAACAAAAAAAAATGAACGAACATACAGAGCCTAGCGATCGAACTAACCAACAATTGAAGAAAACATAACGATGTAAACGAGCCAGCCCGTTTTTGAGCGGGGGACGGGAAAGGTTCAGTGAGACGGAAGGTATATTCGGCCCATTCTATGGCCTTTGGCATACACGGGTAATTTTATGGGTGGAATATTTTATTTGGAGCGCTTTGTGTCAAACTGCCGGCGCTTCGCACAGGCGAGCGACCGAGCAGCGCGATGGGCCGGCCTAGTTTTGAGTAGAAAGTGCAGGTACAACCACAACTTGCCGGCAAATCCTAAATGCCGCCCGCTGGTGGGACTTGAACCCACGACTTCTTCATTCTACGTAAGCTGCAGTAACCAACCGGCCAACAACTTCAGATGTGTTAAACTTCTACCTTCTTGCCCCTTTTCTTCTTTCTATTTTGTTTTTTCCTATTCCCCCTTTTCTGTTCCTTTTCCCTCCTTTGCTGGAATGGTTTTGTTTATTTATTTTCTTTTTCTTTGTTAAATGCGTGAACTTTTAAAATTTGCTGAACTTTTTTTTATCAAAATTCAATGAACCTTTTCAAATTCGTGAACTGTTTTCCCAAATCGATGAACTTTTTTTCAAAACCAATGAACTTCTTCAAAATCGATGAAATCTTCTTTAAAAACGAATGAACTTTTTTTAAAATGATGAACTCTTTTTCAAAATTGATGAAATCTTTTTGAAAATTGATGAACCCTTTTACAAAATTGATGAAATCTTTTTGAAAGCCAATGAATTTTGTTCAAAAAATCGACGAACTCTTTTTCAAAATGGATGAACTCTTTTTGAAAATCAATGAACTTTTCTCAAAATTGTTGAACTCTTTTTTCTTTTTTTCAAAATTGATGGACTATTTTCAAAATCGATAAGCTTTTCTAAAATTCGATGATCTTGTTTTCAAATTTATCTTTTCTTTTTTCAAAATAATATATATTGGTTTTTACTAAAGAACACGCTAATTAGGACGGTTTAATGGTTAGCGCATTAAGCCACGATTGGTGTGGTGCTAGGTTCGAAACCCAGCGGATCCCATATTTCCTATTAGGAATGTTTCTTTGGTTTTTCGCGTTTGCTTTGTTGGCTCGGTTGGTGGGCTGGCCCGATGCGCTTCCCTAGCGCGCGCCGGTAGAGCCAGCCGGCGCCTGAAGCGCTGGTTAGGAGCATCCAACTAGCCAGCCGGTTTTGGGAACCTTTTAGACCAGTTTTTTTCTTTTATCGGTTTTTCTGTTTTCTTTATCTTTTTATTTTTCTCTCTCTTTTTATTTTTTTTCTTTTTTTCGTTCTCAAGGCTATTTTATCTTTTGTACAACTAACTTCATGTTCAAAAAATTGTTCTTAATTTTCAAGAAATCTATTTTCCTTTAAAAATGTTCGAAATTTCAAAAAAAAAATGTTCGGTTTTCAAAAATTGTTCATAAATTCAAAAAATGTTCGGGATTTTCGAAGAATGTTCTTATTTTTTAAAACATGTTGCAAATGCTTTTGTTCAAAATTTTCAAAAAATGGTCGGGCATTAAAAAAATTGTTTCCATTTTCAAAAATTGTTCGCAAATTGCAAAACATGTTCACTATTTCATATTTTCCGGAGTTTCAAAAAATGTCCCAGTTTCGTAAATTGTTCACAAGTTTCAAAAAATGTTCGTGTTTTCAAAAAATCTGAAATTTTACAATATTTTCTTGTTTCAAGAAATCTTCATTCTTTTGATAAAAAAGGTCATGTTTTTCAAAAATGTCATCGTTTTTTTAAAATTGTTCAGAAAATTTTGGAAAGTGTTTGCATTTCATAGAACATTCCATTTTTGACTAAAAATGTTGCAACTTCAAATTTTCTTCATTCTTTTGAAATACGTTCAGTGTTTCTAAATTTATTCATGTTTTAAAATAAAAATTGAGAATGTGCTCTAATATTTTTTAAACTGTTCCAAATAAAAAAAACTCCCTCAAAAATTTTGTTCTTATTTTCGAAAATGCCACATTTTTTTCAAAATCTGTTTGCAATTCCAAATTTTGTTTGTGTTTTTTAAAGACTATTTTGGAATTTCAAATTTTGTTCACATTTCTTCAAAATCTCTTTCCTGTTTTCTGAAATGTGTTTAAATTTTAAAAAATATGATACTGTATATGTACAGAAAATAACATCCAACAGGAATATGCCGCAGCAGTAAAACTTACGTACTAAATAAGTTCGCCATGCATGCTTGTTCACGTCTGGCCATTTACTCGAGGGGCTGGTAGCGCTCTGGAGCAGAGCGACATCACATGCTCGATTCCTATCGGCGTCTCTTTTGATTTTTCGATTTTTACTTTTTTTTGAGACAATTTCGATTTTTACTGCTGTGAACAACTCGCGGTGCCTCTTAGGACGTGTTTGGTTGCCGTGCGCTACATTACTCACATTGCATACACTTCTTCACCCAACCTAGTTATGCAAATGCAGCCTTAAATGCACCATCTGCATGTTGTTTGGTTACCTGCATGGTCTCTTGCTTGCATGGGCAGAACCACACTGCCTGATGTTTGGTTGCATGCATGTTAGTGGACAAATCCAAAGCATGGTGTTTGGTTGTATGTAACACCTGGTGTGTGGTAATCTCTTTGGCTAGTTGGTGAAGTTACCACCACACTTCGGCAACACACATCATAAGCCCAACAGGGTATAAACAGAGCATGAACTAGCATAATTAAAATATAAGCAAAACCACACTTCATAACAGTTCAACTCATAAACCATAAACATGTTCAAAGCAGACTTGATAAATACCCTAGAAAGAGGTGGCCCGGCCCTACTCCTTGGCGGCGAAGGCTTCGTCATGCTTTCCGCACTTGTTGACGACCTCAATGCTATCCTTGTCGAAGATTATGACCTTGAGGGTGTCGGGAGTGAGGAGCTTGAACGTCACCATGTAGCTCATCTTGATCTGATGAACGTCTGCGTAGGTGGCCCAACCCTGATCCAGGGTCACCCTACCGTTCATCAGCTTGACCGTCACCTTCATGCTCGATTCCTATCGGCGTCTCTTTTGATTTTTTGATTTTTACTTTTTTTTGAGACAATTTCGATTTTTACTGCTGTGAACAACTCGCGGTGCCTCTTAGGACGTGTTTGGTTGCCGTGCGCTACATTACTCACATTGCATACACTTCTTCACCCAACCTAGTTATGCAAATGCAGCCTTAAATGCACCATCTGCATGTTGTTTGGTTACCTGCATGGTCTCTTGCTTGCATGGGCAGAACTACACTGCCTGATGTTTGGTTGCATGCATGTTAGTGGACAAACCCAAAGCATGGTGTTTGGTTGTATGTAACACCTGGTGTGTGGTAATCTCTTTGGCTAGTTGGTGAAGTTACCACCACACTTCGGCAACACACATCATAAGCCCAACAGGGTATAAACAGAGCATGAACTAGCATAATTAAAATATAAGCAAAACCACACTTCATAACAGTTCAACTCATAAACCATAAACATGTTCAAAGCAGACTTGATAAATACCCTGGAAAGAGGTGGCCCGGCCCTACTCCTTGGCGGCGAAGGCTTCGTCATGCTTTCCGCACTTGTTGACGACCTCAATGCTATCCTTGTCGAAGATTATGACCTTGAGGGTGTCGGGAGTGAGGAGCTTGAACGTCACCATGTAGCTCATCTTGATCTGATGAACGGCTGCGTAGGTGGCCCAACCCTGATCCAGGGTCACCCTACCGTTCATCAGCTTGACCGTCACCTTCCAGGAGCAGCCGGTGTTGTTCCTGAGCTTGAACTCCGTCGGCACCGCGACGAAGTGCTTGGTGAAGTCCAGGGGCATGGGGATGCACTCAAGCTTCGATGCAAGGATGACCTTGCAGAAGTGAGTTGGGCCATCCTCCTGATGATAGTGGTCGTAGTTGCAGCGCTTGTTGCTGGGGGCTCCTCCATGCCCTTGTCGTCGCCACCCTCAGGCGTCTTCGGGTCTTCCTCGGCGGTGGGCGACAGCACAATCTCGTCGGGCATTGGGTGAAGGGCCTGCTTGCCCTTGACGGGAGCACCTCTGTGCCCATCTCATTACTCTCCTCGATCTGCACACAATTCATGGAGTCAAGCACAGCACAGAGTTTCATGGCTAATGAAGGGCAGTTCATGGCTAATTGAAGAGTATGTAGTTAAAACAACATGTCTGTCACTCTTCTCCTCCTCTCCATCCCTCCTATATTTACTCATCCTGCCCACCACTACTTACCCACCCCCTCTCTTCTCTCACTATCAACATTCCTCCTCCCCATCGCCATGAGCTCTAGCTCCAGCTCCAACGCCAACCCCTTCCATTGGGGTATTGGCTGGAGGGCCTTCTTTCTCAGGTGGTCGGCTGATGACCGCACCAAGTTCAAGAACACCATGGAGGTGTGCTCGAACTTCGGCTCCATGCCGGACATGCAGAACGAATCAAATGCAGTGCTCATGAAGGCCACTAAAGAAGAGCTGAAGACACTGATTCCTGACCCAGTGAAGGGCGCGATGGCAGTTGACATCATTTGCTGGGCCATGAATCAGGCCGTCTCCGACTATGCTAAATGGAGGAAGAAGTGATGCAAGTACAAGACCTACTGGGCTCCTAATGACCGTCGTGCCGCAGTGTACTGGGAGACGACTATGGAGCCGCCGGCGGTCATTGCTGGGGAGCCTAAGGAGGAGGAAGAAGAAGCAGTGCACATGCCATCGAGGGTGATACGTCTCCAACGTATCTATAATTTTTGATTGTTTCATGCTATTATATTATCAACCTTGGATGTTTTATATGCAATTATATGCTATTTTATATGATTTTTGGGACTAACCTATTAACCTAGAGCTCAGTGCCAGTTTCTGTTTTTTTTCTTGTTTTAGAGTATCGCAGAAAAGGAAAATCAAACGGAGTCCAATTGACCAGAAACTTCACGGAACTTATTTTTGGACCAGAAGAAGCCCATGGAGTATCGAAGATGGACCAGGAGATTCCCGGGCTGCCCACGAGGGTGGGGGGCGCCCCCTGCGCCCCCCTGCCTCGTGGACAGCCCGGAGATCCACCGACGTAGTTCTTCCTCTATATATATCCATATACCCTAAAAACATCGGGGAGCACAATAGACCGGGAGTTCCGCCGCCAGAAGCCTCCGTAGCCACCGAAAACCAATCTAGACCCGTTCCGGCACCTTGCCGGAGAGGGGAACCCTCACCGGTGGCTATCTTCATCATCCCGGTGCTCTCCATGACGAGGAGGGAGTAGTTCTCACTCGGGGCTGAGGGTATGTACCAGTAGCTATGTGTTTGATCTCTCTCTCTCTCTCGTGTTCTTGAGGTGATACGATCTTGATGTATCGCGAGCTTTGTTATTATAGTTGGATCTTATGATGTTTCTCCCCCTCTACTCTCTTGTAATGGATTGAGTTTTTCCTTTGAAGTTATCTTATGAGATTGAGTCTTTAAGGATTTGAGAACACTTGATGTATGTCTTGCGTGGGATACCCGTGGTGACAATGAGGTATTCTATTGATCCACTTGATGTATGTTTTGGTGATCAACTTGCGGGTTCCGCCCATGAACCTATGCATAGGGGTTGGCACACGTTTTCGTCTTGACTCTTCGGTAGAAACTTTGGGGCACTCTTTGAAGTACTTTGTGTTGGTTTGAATAGATGAATCTGAGATTGTGTGATGCATATCGTATAATCATACCCAAGGATACTTGAGATGACATTGGAGTATCTAGGTGACAATAGGGTTTTGGTTGATTTGTGTCTTAAGGTGTTATTCTAGTACGAACTCTATGATATATTGAACAGAAAGAATAGCTTCATGTTATTTTACTACGGACTCTTGAATAGATCGATCAGAAAGAATAACTTTGAGGTGGTTTCGTACCCTACCATAATCTTTTCGTTTGTTCTCCGCTATTAGTGACTTTGGAGTGACTCTTTGTTGCATGTTGAGGGATAGTTATATGATCCAATTATATTATTATTGTTGAGAGAACTTGCACTAGTGAAAGTATGAACCCTAGGCCTTGTTTCAACACATTGCAATACCGTTTGTGCTCACTTTTATCATTAGTTACCTTGCTGTTTTTATATTTCCAGATTACAAAAACCTTTATCTACCATCCATATTTCACTTGTATCACCATCTCTTCGCCGAACTAGTGCACCTATACAATTTACCATTGTATTGGGTGTGTTGGGGACACAAGAGACTCTTTGTTATTTGGCTGCAGGGTTGTTTGAGAGAGACCATCTTCATTCTACGCCTCCCACGGATTGATAAACCTTAGGTCATCCACTTGAGGGAAATTTGCTACTGTCCTACAAACCTCTGCACTTGGAGGCCCAACAACGTCTACAAGAAGAAGGTTGTGTAGTAGACATCAAGCTCTTTTCTGGCACCGTTGTCGGGGAGGTTAGCGCTTGAAGGTATATCTTTAGATCTTGCAATCGAATCTTTTTGTTTCTTGTTTTAGCACTAGTTTAGTTTATAAAAAAACTACAAAAAATGGAATTGAGTTTGCCTCATATTCTTCATCTTTTTAATATCTTTCGTGAGTATGATGGAAAGGAAAATTGTGTCAAAGTGTTAGAAGAAGAATGCATTAAAATGTTTGACACTAAATCTTTGAATAATGAGCATGATTGCAATGTTATTAGTATGAACTCTTTGAATATTCATAGTACCAATGATGATTGCACTAGTCGTAATGAGAATGTGTCTTATAAGCATGTCGATTTTTGTGGAGTGCATAGAGTTTGCAAGTACACACCAATTAGGAAAGATAGATTTTGCAAGAGGCATAAGTACTTAGAAACTGAATGGTTGCAAGAAAGGCTAGATGTTTGTGCTGAAAATTTAAATTTTCTTAGCCGTACTTGTGAACTTTGCAATGAACGTGGTCATTTAACCATCTGATGCAAATTGTTTCATGATCTAATCGTTTCCAAAAATCCTGATGACCTGATTTCCCTTGCACATCATAATGAACTTAGTTTGCTTATGGGTTATGAAGAAATGAAACGTATAACTAACTATCTTCCAGTATTTGCCCGTGATAAACTTCTTGATTTTGATCTAGAGAAAATTTATATGTATCGTGTGGTGAATTGTATTGAAAATCCTTATATTGCCAATTACATAAAGAAAAGAAAACAAATAGAAGATGAAGAGAATACTAATGAAAGGGAAGAGACTTCCCAATATCCTTCTATTATTTCTTATGATGAATCAGGTAACGAGGAGGAGCCTTCTATTCAACCAATCTCATTAATAAGCAGCTCCAAAAAGAGGGTTGAACCCACACATAATGTGAAGAAGAAAAAGAAAAGACAAAGAAGCAAAGGTAGAAAGGTATCTCTCCCAAATAATGTTGCTCCTATTACTCATTTTGATGATGATAATTGCTATACTATTGGTGCTATCCATACTATTAATGATGAGAGTGATTATGCTTATGATATGAAAAGGCCCAAGCTTGGGGATGCTATGTTTGTTGAAGATGATGTTTTGAGAATGTATTTTCTGCAATTAATGTTAGTCCCAAGCTTGGGGAAGCTATGTTTAATGAAGATGATATTTGTAGTCTCCCAAGTTTTAATATGCAAATTTATTATGATGATAGCATGCCTCCTACTTATGATGATTATATTGATGAAAGTGGGTTTGAAGAGTGTCAACTTTAGGAAGAAATGATCCTACTATTTTGGAGGATGTTGAATCTTATTGTGATAATTATGAAAGTAGATTTGGAGAGGTCATGACTTTATTTAGTAATGATTCCACTATCTTGGAAGAGGTTTCAATCGATTATGACGAGAACAAAGTTGCTACCTGTGATGATTATTGTGATGATACATATGCTATAAAAAGTAGTGATGATTATATTTATAAAACTTGTCATGATTATGATTACCCTTTTTCTAAACATTACTCTTTTAATGTGGAAACAATTTATAGTATTCGAGTCTCTTATGATACTTCCACTATTCCGATTGAGAAGAATTTTGCTTATGTAGAGAGTAGTAAATTTTTTATGATTGTAGATCATGAAAAGAATGCTTTAGGAATATATTGTTGAATTCATTCATGATGCTACTGAAAATTATTATGAGCGAGGAATATATACTTGTAGGAATTGCAATAATATCAAGTTTTCTCTCTATATGCTTAAAGTCTTGAAGATTTGCTTGTTTTACCTCCCTATGCAAGTTGATTATTGTTCCCACAAGTCGTTTGCTCACAAAATCCATATGCATAGAAAGAGGGTTAGACTTAAATGTGCTAGTAATATTCTTCATGATGCTTTCTTTATGTTTCAATTCTTATCCTTTATGTGAGCATCATTGAAATCATCATGCCTAGTTAGGGGCGTTAAACGATAGCGCTTGTTGGGAGGCAACCCAACTTTATTTTTGTTCCTTGATTTTTGTTCCTGTTTAGTAATAAATTAATCATCTATCCTCTGTTATGATTTTGTTTTTTATGTTTTAATTAGTGTTTATGCCAAGTAGAACTGTTGGGAAGACTTGGGGAAAGTCTTGTTGATCTTGCTGTAAAAAACAGAAACTTTAGTGCTTACGAAAATTGCTGTCATTTTTTATTGGAGTGTGATATTTATTTAATTCTTTTTGTAGATGATTAATAGATAAATTCCTCACGTCCAGCAATTTATTTTAGAATTTTTGGGGTTCCAAAAGTTTGCGTTAGTTACAGATTACTACAGACTATTTTGTTTTTGACAGATTCTGTTTTTCATGTGTTATTTACTTATTTTGATGAATCTATGCCTAGTAAAAGAGTTTATAAACCATAGAGAAGCTGGAGTACAGTAGGTTTGACATCAATATAAATAAACAATGAGTTCATTATAGTACCTTGAAGTGGTGTTTTGTTTTCTTTCGCCAACGGAGCTTACGACTTTTCTATTAAGTTTTGTGTTGTGAAGTTTTTAAGTTTTGGGTAAAGAATTGATGGACTATGGAATAAGGAGTGGCAAAAGCCTAAGATTGGGGATGCCCAAGGCACCCCAAGGAAATATTCAAGGACAATCAAGAGCCTAAGCTTGGGGATGCCTCGGAAGGCATCCCCCTCTTTCGTCTTCGTTCATCGGTAACTTTACTTGGAGCTATATTTTTATTTGCCACATGATATGTGTTTTGCTTGGAGTGTCATTTTATTTTATTTTATTTTGTTTTGCTTGCTGTTTGAATAAAATACCAAGATCTGAAATTCTTAAATGTTAGAGAGTCTTCACATAGTTGCATGATTATTCGACTACTCATTGATATTCACTTATATCTTTTGAGCTATATAGTTTTTGCTCTAGTGCTTCACTTATATCTTTTAGAGTACGGAGGTGGTTTTATTTTATAGAAATAATTGATCTCTCATGCTTCACTTATATTATTTTGAGAGTCCTTTAGAACAACATGGCAATTTGCTTTTAGGCATAATAAAAAACTTTCATATTAGTGAAGGAAATATGCCCTAGAGGCAATAATAAAGTTATTATTTATTTCCTTATAATCATGATAAATGTTTATTATTCATGCTAGAATTGTATTAACCGGAAACATAATACATGTGTGAATACATAGACAAACAAAGTGTCACTAGTATGCCTCTACTTGACTAGCTCGTTAATCAAAGATGGTTATGTTTCCTAACCATGAACAATGAGTTGTTATTTGATTAACGGGATCACATCATTAAGAGAATGATCTGATTGACATGACCCATTCCATTAGCTTAGCACCCGATCGTTTAGTATGTTGCTATTGCTTTCTTCATGACTTATACATGTTCCTATAACTATGAGATTATGCAACTCCCGTTTGCCGGAGGAACACTTTGGGTGCTACCAAACGTCACAACGTAACTGGGTGATTATAAAGGAGTACTACAGGTGTCTCCAAAGGTACATGTTGGGTTGGCGTATTTCGAGATTAGGTTTTGCCACTCCGATTGTCAGAGAGGTATCTCTGGGCCCTCTCGGTAATGCACATCACATAAGCCTTGCAAGCATTGCAACTAATGAGTTAGTTGCGAGATGATGTATTACAGAACAAGTAAAGAGATTTGCCGGTAACGAGATTGAACTAGGTATTGGATACCGACGATCGAATCTCGAGCAAGTAACATACCGATGACAAAGGGAACAACGTATGTTGTTATGCGGTCTGACCGATAAAGATCTTCGTAGAATATGTAGGAGCCAATATGGGCATCCAGGTCCCGCTATTGGTTATTGACCAGAGACGTGTCTCGGTCATGTCTACATTGTTCTCGAACCCGTAGGGTCCGCACGCTTAAGGTTACGATGACAGTTATATTATAAGTTTATGCATTTTGATGTACCGAAGGTTGTTCGGAGTCCCGGATGTGATCACGGACATGACGAGGAGTCTCGAAATGGCCGAGACGTAAAGATTGATATATTGGAAGCCTATGTTTGGATATCGGAAGTGTTCCGGGTGAAATCGGGATTTTACCGGAGTACCGGGAGGTTACCGGAACCCCCCGGGAGCCATATGGGCCTTAATGGGCTTTAGTGGAAAGGAGAAAGGGGCAGCCCAAGGTGGCTGCGCACCTCCCCCCTCCCCTAGTCCTATTAGGACTAGGAGAGGTGGCCGACCCCCCTCTCCCTCTTTCCCCCTCGGGGAATCCTAGTCCAACTAGGATTGGGGGGGAGTAGGACTCCTCCTGCGCCCTCCTCCTGGCCGGCGCCCCCCTCCCCCTTGGCTCCTTTATATACTGAGGCAGAGGCACCCCAGAAACACACAAGTTGATCCACGTGATCTATTCCTTAGCCATGTGCGGTGCCCCCAGCCACCATAGTCCTCGATAATACTGTAGCGGAGTTTAGGCGAAGCCCTGCTGCTGTAGTGCATCAAGATCGTCACCACGCCGTAGTGCTGACGGAACTCTTCCCCGACACTTTGCTGGATCGGAGTCCGGGGATCGTCATCGAGCTGAACGTGTGCTCGAACTCGGAGGTGTCGTAGTTTCGGTGCTTGATCGGTTGGATCGTGAAGACGTACGACTACTTCCTCTACGTTGTGTCAACGCTTCCGCAGTCGGTCTGCGTGGGTACGTAGACAACACTCTCCCCTCTCGTTGCTATGCATCACCATGATCTTGCATGTGCGTAGGAATTTTTTTGAAATTACTACGAAACCCAACAATTAGTGTATTGAATACTAAGAGAAGTTTGATACTTGATGATTGTTTTGAGATATGGAGATAGTGATATCAAAGTTTTGCTAGTTGAGTAGTTGTGAATTTGAGGACTTGTGTTGAATTTTGCAAGTACCGTAGCATACACGTATGGTAAACGTTGTGTAACAAATTTGAAACATAATGTGTTATTTGATTGCCTTCCTTATGACTGACGGTCGGGGACGAGCGATGGTCTTTTCCTATCAATCTATCCCCTAGGAGCATGCACGTAATACTTGGTTTTTGATGACTTGTAGATTTTTGCAATAAGTATGTGAGTTCTTTATGACTAATGTTGAGTCCATGGATTATACGCACTTTTCACCTTTCCATCATTGCTAGCCTCTTCGGTACCGTGCATTGCCCTTTCTCATCTTGAGTGTTGGTGTAAACTTCGCCGGTGCATCCAAACCCCATGATATGATACGCTCTGTCACACATAAACCTCCTTATATCTTCCTCAAAACAGCCACCATACCTACCTATTATGGCATTTCCATAGTCATTCCGAGATATATTGCCATGCAATTTTTCATCGTCCCGTTCATCATGATACACATCATCATTGTCATATTCACTTGCATGATCATGTAGTTGACATCGTATTTGTGGCAAGGCCACCATGCATAATTTTTCATACATGTCACTCTTGATTCATTGCTATCCCGGTATACCGCCGGAGGCATTTATATAGAGTCATACTTTGTTCTAGTATCGAGTTGTAATCATTGAGTTGTAAATAAATAGAAGTGTGATGATCATCATTCATAGAGTACTGTCCCAAAAAAGAGAGAAAGAAAGGCCAAATAAAAAAAGGAAGGCGCCCTCCCAAAAAAAGAAAATAAAAAGGGACAGTGCTACTCTCCTTTTTTTCCACACTTGTGCTTCAAAGTAGCACCATGATTTTCATGATAGAGAGTCTCTTGTTTTGTCACTTTCATATACTAGTGGGAATATTTCATTATAGAACTTGGCTTGTATATTCCAACAATGGGCTTCCTCAAATGCCCTAGGTCTTCGTGAGCTTAGTTTTTTTTGTTGAGCTTTCATGCATTTATAGCTCTAGTGCATCCGTTGCATGGCAATCCCTACTCCTTACATTAACGTCAATCGATGGGCATCTCCATAGCCCGTTGATTAGCCGCGTTGATGTGAGACTTTCTCTTTTTTTGTCTTCTCCACATAACCCCCATCATTATATTCTATTCCACCCATAATGCTATACCCAACACGCTCATGTATTGCGTGAAGATTGAAAAAGTTTGAGATTACTAAAGTATGAAACAATTGCTTGGCTTGTCATCGTGGTTGTGCATGATGAGAGCATTCTTGTGTGACGAAAATGGAGCATGACTAAACTATATGATTTTGTAGGGATGAACTTTCTTTGGCCATGTTATTTTGAGAAGACATAATTGCTTAGTTAATATGCTTGAAGTATTATTATTTTTACATCAATATTAAACTTTTGTCTTGAATCTTATGGATTTGAATATTCTTTCCACAATAAATAAAATTACATTGATAAATACGTTAGGTAGCATTCCACATCAAAAATTTTGTTTTTATCATTTACCTACTCGAGGACGAGCAGGAATTAAGCTTGGGATGCTGATACGTCTCCAACGTATCTATAATTTTTGATTGTTTCATGCTATTATATTATCAACCTTGGATGTTTTATACGCAAATTTTATATAATTTTTGGGACTAACCTATTAACCTAGAGCCCAGTGCCAGTTTCTGTTTTTTCCTTGTTTTAGAGTATCGCAGAAAAGGAAAATCAAACGAAGTCCAATTGACCTGAAACTTCATAGAACTTATTTTTGTACCAGAAGAAGCCCATTGAGTATCGGAGATGGACCAGGAGAGTCCCGGGCTGCCCACGAGGGTGGGGGGCGCGCCCCCCTGCCTCGTGGACAGCCCGGAGATCCACCGCCGTACTTCTTCCTCTATATATACCCATATACTCTAGAAACTTCAGGGAGCACAATAAATCGGGAGTTCCACCGCCAGAAGCCTCCGTAGCCACCGAAAATCAATCTAGACCCGTTCCGACACCTTGCCGGAGAGGGGAACCCTCACCGGTGGCTATCTTCATCATCCCGGTGCTCTCCATGACGAGGAGGGAGTAGTTCTCCCTCGGGGCTGAGGGTATGTACCAGTAGCTATGTGTTTGATATCTCTCTCTCTCTCTCTCTCTCTTTCTTTCTCGTGTTCTTGAGGTGACACGATCTTAATGTATCGCGAGTTTTGCTATTATAGTTGGATCTTATGATGTTTCTCCCCCTCTACTCTCTTGTAATGGATTGAGTTTTCCCTTTAAAGTTATCTTATCGGATTGAGTCTTTAAGGATTTGAGAACACTTGATGTATGTCTTGCGTGGGATACCCGTGGTGACAATGGAGTATTCTATTGATTCACTTGATGTATGTTTTGGTGATCAACTTGCGGGTTCGCCCATGAACCTATGCATAGGGGTTGGCACACGTTTTCGTCTTGACTCTCCGGTAGAAACTTTGGGACATTCTTTGAAGTACTTTGTGTTGGTTTGAATAGATGAATCTGAGATGTATCGTATAATCATACCCACGGATACTTGATGTGACATTGGAGTATCTAGGTGACATTAGGATTTTGGTTGATTTGTGTCTTAAGGTGTTATTCTAGTACGAACTCTATGATAGATTGAATGGATAGAATAGCTTCATGTTATTTTACTACGGACTCTTGAATAGATCGATCAGAAAGGATAACTTTGAGGTGGTTTCGTACCCTACCATAATCTCTTCGTTTGTTCTCCGCTATTAGTGACTTTGGAGTGACTCTTTGTTGCATGTTGAGGGATAGTTATATGATCCAATTATGTTATTATTGTTGAGAAAACTTGCACTAGTGAAAGTATGAACCCTATGCCTTGTTTCAACACATTGCAATACCGTTTGTGCTCACTTTTATCATTAGTTACTTTACTGTTTTTACATTTTCAGATTACAAAAACCTTTATCTACCATCCATATTGCATTTGTATCACCATCTCTTCGCCGAACTAGTGCACCTATACAATTTACCATTGTATTGGGTGTGTTGGGGACACAAGAGACTCTTTGTTATTTGGTTGCAGGGTTGTTTGAGAAAGTCCATCTTCATCCTACGCCTCCCACGGATTGATAAATCTTAGGTCATCCACTTGAGGGAAATTTGCTACTGTCCTACAAATCTCTGCACTTGGAGGCCCAACAATGTCTACGAGAAAAAGGTTGTATAGTAGACATCAGAGGGCGCCGGAGCCAGGCCGTCGTGCCTGGCAGATCGACCTCGAGTCCACTGAGGACGACGACAATGACCCGTCGGCCCGCACGGGGATGAAGAAGAAGATGAAGGCCAGCGGCTCGACCAGCCGCTCCGCACGTTGGTGACGGCCGCCGCGGTCGGCCGGTTTCCGTTGTGTACCCCCAATCCCCCTTCTGCATTCCGATCTTGCATGTATGAACTCGTATGAACTGCTATGAACTAGTATGAACTACCCCTATCCTTATCTACCTCCATTCCCCATTCCCCTCCGTCGTGGATCGAATCTATCGCCGTGGATCGAATCTAGCGTGCGTGCATGTCGAAGAGAGAGAAGTGCTTACCGCCATTGATGGAGTCCGGTGATCTTCTTCCTCTGCTTCGATCCGCCGCCGCCGGTGATGGAGTCCGGTGATCTTCTTTCTCTGCTCCAATCTGCCGCCGCCGATGAGAGTTGGGAGACTGGGGAAGAGTGGGGAGAGGGAACGGTGAGGGGCGATGAGGCTAATAACTGCCGGCGCTTCGAGAAGCAACACGGCTTCTCGAGCGTGGCCGCATGTGTGCAGCCGCCGCCGCCCACATGCACCGCTCGGGCCTGGCCCTGAAAAAACTGCCGATTCGTGCATTTACAATGAGCCAGGCTTGAAGATGCTTTAAGAAGCGTGTGATACAGGCCCAATAATATATGCGGACCATCAAACAGGCTGATCACTTCTCACACGGGATTGATTGAGACTATGCAGGCAACCAAACACGCTTTTAGTGGGGCCGGCGGAGTCGCACGGGTCCTGCGTCGCATTTCATAGGAGCTCGCTCCACTAAAAAAAGAATCGCTCGCTCCACTAAAAAAAAAAAGAATCGCTCGCTCCTGGCACGCTCGTGAGAAGCTGGCCATCGATTCCTGGCAATGGAGTGGAGAATTTCAATGGCGCGGCTCCACCACGTTCTCTCCCGCGCGCTCTCCTCCCAATGCCTCATTCGCCCCTCTCCGCCCCCTTCGTCAGCGCGCCCGACTCTCCCGCTCCACTCTCAGCCTCCTCGTCCCCATGGTCGCAGCCTACCCCCTTTCCTCGCCGCCGCCTCGCGGTACTACGCGTCATCCATATCCAGACGGCGGCGGCGCGGGTCGGCGCCGCCGATGCTGCCGAGGCGGAGGACAGCCGGGAGGAAGGGCCCCATCGAGCTCAACGTGCAGATTGGTATCGAGGAAGCCCTCCCCGACGACCCCCTCGTCCTGGTGATAGCTTCCGCACGCTATTTTCGCTCCTTGGATTTGTTTAATTCATAATAAATTGTCTCTAATTACGAATGGCGACGCAGAGTATTGCAGAAGCACTTCGAAATGACGGTGGGAAGGCAACGAAGTTGTCACTCCACAATCTGGACAATTCGGAGTACACGACCAGAGACCCTTGTATAAGCAGTGTGGATAAGTACGATAGCGTTGATGTCTCCCTACTGCTTTGTGATGACGGTTTCATCAGGAAGCTGAACAAGGAATGGAGGGATGAAGACCACGCGACGGACGTTCTGTCCATGTCGCAGCATATCCCAGGGCTCCATATTCCCATTGTAAGACGTGCTGTTGAACTAGTTTATCTGTTACAGATGTTTCTGTCAGATCTTATTATTTACTTGTTGTTTTCTGTTCAACAGCTGCAACTAGGTGACATAGTAATTTCTGTTGAGACAGCCCGATGGCAAGCAGAAGAGAGAGGCCATACACTTCCTGATGAGATAAGAATTCTCATGGTTAACCTCTCTGACTTACTGCTACCATCACATTTGCTTTCCTTATTGGGGTGCCCGCGTGTTTCTGTTTGTAGTTGTGTAGGTCTTGTCTGATTTATCAGTGAGCTCCTATTATAGTTTGAACGGTCACAATAGAAAAATTAGTGCTATGTTTGTGTTTACTTCATCGGTTTTTATTTTGAATTAGTGCTATGTTTGAAAGTTGAAAGTTGCATACCAAGACAAACATTCAAGTTTTGTCTATTGGCTTGACCGCGTGACTATCTTCTGTGTACAAATAATTACTTAGATGCTACTTCTGGTGTATCTTGTGAAGAAATCTCCATGTGTTGTTCAGTGTTGGAATAGGTTGAAGCTTGCGAGCCTATTCTATGCTAACCAACTTATATTCATCAGGTTCATGGATTATTGCATTTATTGGGCTTTGATCATGAACTCAGCGAGGAGGCTGAAGAAGAGATGGAGAAGGAAGAAGAACAAATATTAAATACTCTTGAATGGAAAGGGAAAGGACTCATTAGGAGTGCATACCATTTCTGTACTGATAGGTCGCCCTTGCAGATTATTTTTGTGTGTTTTTTCTTTATGTGGGTTGCCACCTGTTTCTTCTCACTGGCGTACCTCTGAACTTTTAATATGTAGAAGCCAATAGATAAAATGAGTTTACGGGAGGGTCATCAGCCAAAACTGACCCATATAATATGTGATATAGATGGAGATGGTGAGTTGGCGAAGCATCAAGAAGTATACTGTTTATGCTGGATCTTACCAACTTCTAGCAAGTAACTTCTTTGCAAAAATATTAAGGTACTGTTGTTGATTAGGAAGGATGCCTACGTTCAGAATCGATAGAATCTTTGAGAGAGGCAATATCATGGGGAGTAATTGTTATCATGCTTACTGGCAAGGTGGGTTTTACTCTTATATATTCATCATGAATGCAAAGCTATTCGGCCGTCCAATGTGAATGGCCGTGATCTGAGGTTAAGGCTAGTTCCTGCTCTTTCCTTAACAGTATTACTGATTATCAATGGTACGGGTAGCTTTCCCACAACATAGAGTATGTTGAAGTAGTCTTGATGTCTTGATGAAAGCTGAAAGTTATTTCAGTAGGATGTTAGTGCTTCTATGTAGCTTCTTATCTTAGTTGCGGTTTAATTTCAGATGGAATTCATATAATGAGCAATATAATTTAGACTTGTGATGAGTTACAGCTGACTATTTGTGATATTAGTCTTAAGCACACTATGAAGTTTTGTAAGAAATGCAGAAGCAAAGCATGTAAATATTCAACATAAGATGACTACATTTTTAGTATAATTGTATTTTTTCGAAAAGGTAGTATAATTGTATGTTTCTAATATTTTCTTGATTTTCATCCCTTTTAATTAGAACCGTGCTTCCACCAATAGCAACCTTCAAGCTTCTTAATTTAGAAGGTAGAGATGATTTTATATCGGAGAGTTCACCTGGTATATTTCTACAGGTACATCCTCTCCATTTTTACCCGAATAGTTGTAGAAATTGGAAATTGGTTATCAAGGCCACACCACACTGGCTTTGTGCCAGTGTTCTTTTGGCACCCATATCCATCTTTGTCGAACTAGACATGTCTGGACATTCGAGTAAAATTTTATGTGTCCAATTGCTCTACTGAATCAGGCACCCTAATCCATTGTTAGACTGCAACACCCTTGGTTCCTATGAGAATAACCGGCTAACCCTGCTTTATGTCATCTATGCTTTTCTACTGTATGCTTGTGTGTGTGTGTGGGGGGGGGGGGGGGGGGGGGGGGTTCTGCTCATGCCTGTGTGTAATTGCCCTTCTATAAGAGAAACTTTTCAAAGTTTTGGCCAATCCATGCGAGTTGTTTCTTCAGCTGCGTAATATGTAGTACACCACCTTCATTACATATGAATGTAGAACCAAATTTATTTATTTTGCAAGCCTATGCAGGAGGATAGGATAGAAGGAAGTAAGTGCCGAGCCCTCATCATTGTCAGTCTTTATACTTGTTTGAACAATGGTAAGAATGTTTTTTTTCAATCGACATTTTACCCTTATAAAGTTATATTTTGCTATCCTCGATCCAGGGTTCACTTGTATATGGGGAACATGGCCAACTTACTTAGAGCAAACCTAGATGTGGATATATGCAAGGAGGTAGTGATTTACAGTATGTCAGCTGATTACTTTCTGCTAGCAGCTGTACTTTTGTCAGAATTTTAGTGCTGCGCCTGCCCATCTTCCATCGAACTTTTAATACTTTGCCTGCTGTTCTTTTATTAGGAGGATTTGCAGGGCATTTATTTGATTCTCGTCTATTCTTTATAGTGAATGTGGATGTTAGGCATGAAATGTGCTATCCTTGAGCTTGAATCATTTTTGTATCAGTTGTCGACTTATTAAGGTTATGCGTCCCTTTTAGCGATGTATAAGATTGTCAGATATTATATTTAAATTCCTTTTGTTCCATTTGCAGGCATGTTTGTACTCCTTGAAGCATAAAATTCCTCTTGTTGCATACTGTGAGGAACAATGTTTGAACATCCTTCCGTCGACTTGTTGCACACTGTGCACCGTGAAACCAAGGTACAGTATTTAGGTTTTTGCTAGAATAACTTCACTTACCTTCCTTTCTAACCATGTTAAGCAGTTGAGCCAACATTGAGATTATGTCATAGGTAAAAGTGATGCCTTCAGTTGAGGACCTTTTGGAATATTCATCCATTCAGGTTTGTTAATGTAACTATGGCAAGTGCAAAGTGGATATGCCATTGGATGATGAGTTTTTCTATATTTGGATCAGTTTCGTTTAGCGTGAACTTACACGGTTTACTTGCATTTGCAGAAGTTGCTGTTCCTTGGCGATGCGGAGGAAGATTTATCTGTCCTCAGACAACGTTGCTCGGGACTAACGGAAGGGAAAGCATGTGTTGTCAAAGAGCAGCTAAATGCACTTGAGATTGTTCCCCTTAATGCTTCAAAAGGTGGTGGTCTAAGGGTTCTACTTGATCATCTCGGAATAACTGAAGACGTATGAATTTGTTCCCATCAATGAACTGCATTTACTGTTCCTTTTGTACCTTATTTCATCTTCTTCATTTTTGAAAGGAATGCAGTAGGGGAATCCCCTGCAGAGATTTTGTATCTTATTTCATCTTTGTATTGTGCTCGCTTAGAAAGCATCGCCACCACCATAATGTATTTACAGCTAGTATGTCTGCTTATGCAGTCTGATCTTGAAGCTATTGGAGACTACCAGATGGCTAAGCAATAAGTGATCCAACTGACATGATTACTGAAGCATTCTTTAGCAAGAGTGTGCTGATGATAGCTTCAGATATTCTAGGAAATGGAACATATGGAACATATGGAATGCACAAAAGACAATGTATTGTGGTCCAGGAACTACGAAAAGTCGCAAGTTTGTGATACCATCCTTTAGGGCTGGCTACGAAAAGGTTTTGCGCATTTTTTGTACCTCGGGGAAGGGATGTGGGTGTGGAGTGGAAAATTTCATGTCTACTTCAGGTAATGTGGTTTTAAAGTTTAAAATTATGTACTTGTAGTATTTTCATTGGTTTTGACGAGAACCTCCTCTTGTTGAACAGAAAAGAAAACAAGACGAGCCTATCCATGAAGAAAAACACCAACTGAAGGCACATTTTTTAACTTGTGATGACCTAATAGGAATTTTCTTGTGGCCCTTGATTTTGATGAACATGCCATTGGTCAATACTGTTTTTTCACAGTATAATTGCTCCTCAATCAATGGTTCCTCTACCATCTGGCGGATTTTTTGTTGTTGTAAGAAAGTAAGAAGAGAATAGATGGTGTTAGAAGGGAGAGAGAGGATTGGTGGAATAGTTCGTTATATTGCTTGAGCCTCGTGGGCATATATATATAGGAGTACAATCATCTATTTGGAGTACAAGACAAGGCGGAACAAATCCTAGTCTATCTCGTCTTTCCTAATAAACACTAGAAGAACGCCCGTGCGTTGCAACGGGGTCACATTAACTTTAAGAGTTCAATATTAATATACTCATACATATCAAGTGACATTGACGACCTTTTTTACCATCAAATTCTCACACACACTCTCTCTCCCTCCCTCTTCCTCACTCTCTCTCCCCCTCTCCCCTCTCTCTCTAACACACACATATCCATCTTATTGGATACGCGACCATAATCCATCTATTTCACACACACACGCTAGTGCATAACAATATGGATTATGTGTATTATATTTGCCGCCACAACTGAGGAAATTAATTTCATGTAAATGGGTCAGCCACAGCTCCAAGAATACGTGGAGGAGGTGGCACGGGTCGGCATCGACGCCGTCCAGCGCACGCCACGAGCCCGCTTCCAAGTGCGTCTGCGTGCCGGCCACCCACGCCGGATCCTTCAAGTGCTGCTTCCACCGCACCAACTCCCAGGGCCAGGGAAGCCGCCCTTCTTCGCCCCCTTCACGGCCGCGGCCAATGCGGTGCCGCGGCACCCGGCCTCGCCGTCCTCGTCCCCCGGCACCATCGCGACCCAGTGACGCAGCCCAAGCATCGGCCTCGAGAATCAAGAACGCTCGACAACGGAGAGGGAAGGGAAGATCATATACATGTCATAAGAAAGGGAGTTTATTTACTGCTCCCTCGATGTATTGTTTCCTTTGTTTGGAGATTGATTACCATCCGTGAGTTAAGGTAAGGTTAATGTGATTGAGCGACTTTTTTGAAAATCAATTATTTGTTTTCTAATTAATGTGATTGAGTGATTTCAGGTAAGGTTAATTAATTTAGATTTGATCTTTAGAGATTGTTCGTGATTGATTCTACATTACCAAATAACTTGCGCCAGTATGGAAAGTTCTGATCTTTTCAGATTTCTTTCATTGTGTGAGAGGGTGATGCAAAAATAACCCGATGAAGTGGGAGGAGGGGACGAAAAAAATATACAAAAAAAACCAGCGAAGGTGGGAGGAGGTACCAAAAAAATCATAGGAGGTGGGACGAATGACATAATTAGTAAACAATTTCAGCGACAAAAGGATAAACAAATTGGATTTTTAAAACAAAACCTGCACCTGCACAAGTGGCTCACTCTTCACTTTTTGACAAAAAACTTCCGAATAGCAATCTTGGTGACTGATCTCGACCGGGTTCGATCGGCATGGCGTGTCGTTCCTCCAGGGGTGGGTGCTGAGAGGAAGGATGGCGAACCTCCATTGTCAATCGGCCGGAGCTGCATCGTCATTTGGATCAGAGCATGGACGAAATCGAGATGGTAGAGGTTGAGGAATTTGTAGGATGTGAGGGTTTAGGGTGGGCATCACGAGAACTCACCCATATCTTGGGAGACGGGAGACCCGAGGTGCAGTCGTGTTCGTGCTTCAGGGGCTGCCACGTGCTGCCCTCGCCGCCATCGCCTGTCGATGCCACTTCAGCGCCACGAGCATGGGACTGAGGGACGAAGGGAAGAGAAGGGAAGGAAGCGAGCTAATGACGTACCTATGTTTGGTATGCAATACCCTCCATTAAGAGTAGATATTTTCTTAAAATCGGTTATTTTGTTTTCTAATTAATGTGATTGAGCAATTTAAGGTAAGGTTAATTAATTTAGATTTGATATTTAGAGATTGATCGTGATTGATTCTTTCACATAAAGACATTACTAAAAATAACTTGCACCAGCGTGGAAAGTTATGATCCGTTAAGATTTTTTTCGTTGTGTGAGAGGGTGACGCGAAACTAAACCGGTGGGGTGAAGGAGGGACGAAAAAAACCCAGCGAAATAAAACGGTTGAAAGTGGTGGGACGAAAATAAACCGTACGAGGCTACCAACTGCTCCATTAGAAGTAGAGATAACGACGGGAGTTTGGACGTGTGCGGGACTCGATCGCGGGGTTTTTCTTGGTTTTTCACGGCTGAGAGGGAGGTGGGAGGAAGTACCAAAAAAGACCGAGTGAGGTGGGACGAAAATAAAACCCGAAACGCGACCTACCAACTGAGACATTAGGAGTAGAGATTTTGTTTCCTAATTAATGTGATTGAGCAATTTAAGGTAAGGTTAATTAATTTAGATTTGACATTTAGAGATTGATCGTGATTGATTCTTTCACATAAAGACATTACTAAAAATAACTTGCACCAGCATGGAAAGTTATGATCCGTTAAGATTTTTTTCGTTGTGTGAGAGGGTGACGCGAAACTAAACCGGTGGGGTGGAGGAGGGACGAAAAAAAACCAGCGAAATAAAACGGTTGAAAGTGGTGGGACGAAAATAAACCGTACGAGGCTACCAACTGCTCCATTAGAAGTAGAGATAACGACGGGAGTTTGGACGTGCGCGGGACTCGATCGCGGGGTTTTTCTTGGTTTTTCACGGCTGAGGGGGAGGTGGGAGGAAGTACTAAAAAAGACCGGGTGAGGTGGGACGAAAATAAAACTCGAAACGCGACCTACCAACTGAGACATTAGGAGTAGAAATTATATTCAACAGATGGTATAGCATCATGGGCAAGGTTAACGCAAAGAGCTGTATCTGTTGAGTTGTTCCGACTATGATTGAATCTATAGCATCATGTTGCAACCATTCATTTTTTACAGTTAACTTTACATACAGACGGAAATGAAATCAGACATAAGAGCACTCAGGCTGATCCCAGTAGGAAAATTAGTTTTAATTTCCATGTGAAAGTGTATAAGTAGTGTAGGTTCGTGAGAAGTGGAGGCTTGGCACGCTAGTCATATTCCAGGGTTTTGCTTTGTTAAGAGTTGATATGCATTTGTACATCCTTTTTTTTCTTTTGAACCAGATGCATTTGTACATCTTCCTTGTTCTGGTGTGCAGAGTTGATATCTGAATCGATAACTGGGAGTGGCAAGAGATCATGCTCATGCTGCCGACGATTAGGATGGAAGTGGTACGTCGCGTCAATCGCACCCGATTAGTCGGAATCATGGCAGTTTTATACAACACATTGCATAATAAGATCGGTCTGAACTCAGACAACTCTTTTTGAGGGTCTTTGATTTTTGGAATAAGAACAAGCACCGTATTGTTCACCTCTTCTGGCATGTCTCTGGTTTCAAAAAAAAAAAGCATTGCACACGACTGACCTGAGCAGACCCTGGTGATTTATATAGAACCCAAGTCGTCCGAACTTTATCAGGGTGCATCATGAATAGTGCATGCTCGACTTCGAAGTCGGTTATCGCGGTGAGCAGGGCACTAGACGGGCGACGAGCCGTCTGAGCTTTATTATGGAGGTGCCCTGCTCCTTATAAGGTGCGTGTATTCATCTGGCGCCTAATAACTGATTCACTTGCCACGTGGGTGAATAAAAAACGACGAAATCTGGAGGTGACTGACTTATGCCCACTCTGTGCTTCCGAGCCGGAGGATACGTTCCACACTTTTTGCAGATGTCCTCATGCTGTGTCCTTGTGGCAAGCAATGGCGGCACACTGGAACCTTCCGGCTGTGAACAAGATGGTGCGAACTGGGCCTGAGTGGCTGCTACAGATCCTCGGTGAAATCTCGGAGATGGAGAGGCTGCAACTGCTCATGACGCTGTGGCGCGTATGGCATGTAAGAACCGAGATTGTTCACGATAAACGGCCGCCAGAAGTAGAGTCCTCGAGACGTTTTCTGCTGAGCTATGTCAATTCCTTGGAAGCAGTCCGGCTACACCCCCATGCTGATCATGTTAAAGGCAAAATGGTGATTGGTGGGGAGCATTCTAGAGGCTCGTCATCAACTGTGGTTCAGTCCAAAGAGCCAGGACTCCGGTGGGCGCTGCCGCCGGCGGGATGGATGGCACTGAGCGTTGACGGCTCATTCTGCGTGCACGATGAGACGGCAGGTGCCGGTATGATCTTACGGGATGCTGCAGGAGCGATCATATTCTCTTCTTGCAGAGAGCTGCGGTCATGTACGTCGCCGCTCGAAGCAGAACTTGAAGCATGCAGGGAGGGGATCCAGCTTGCGCTCCAATGGACAACGTTGCCAATTGTAGTAGAGATGAACAGCCTGGAGGCCACACAGCTCGTCCAAGACAAGAGCTTAGACAGATTAGCGAATGCTATGCTGATAGAAGAAATCAAGACTAATCTTCAATCTGGAAGGGAGTTCTTAATCAAGCACATTAGACGTCAGCAAAATAATGTAAGCCACTACATGACTAACTTTGGCAGGAGAGAAAGACGTACAGCCGTTTGGCTTAAATCTGGACCTAGAAATGTACTGAACATTTGTAAGGCAGATGTACCTGCTGCTTGATTAATATATAACTCCTTTTCCACCGAAAAAAAAGGTTATCAGCGCACATAAGCGCTCATTCATGGTGTCATCTACCTTCCGATCGACTAAAACAGTGATCACATCTGGCGATGTGTCATCTTGAGCTAAGAACAGTCTATTATAGAATTCATTAGCGGCCTTCTCAAGTCCCTCCTGGTCAGTCACAGTAGTCCCATCACTAAGCTTAAAGGACTTGATCCTATTAGTCCTAGCATTTTCTTTGGCCTCTGCCTGGAAAAAATACGTATTGCGATCGCCCTCGGCCAGCCACACAGAGCATGGGATCGTTGTTTGGCTGCCATTTCCTCTCGTGCCCTAAGCTCGGATATTCCATTTATTAGCCATTTCTCTTCTGCCGTAGGTCACGACCAAAGAAACTTGGCTCGAAGGACTTCTAGGCGTTTGCGCAGCTTTGTACCGAGCCAAAGTCCTCCCTGCTCCAAGTTTGTAACCCCATTCAAAGAAGTAGCCATAGCATCTAGACCAGGCCCGGTTGGCGCCCAAGCATTCTCGACTGTATTAGCATAGTTTTGTCATGCATGGTCTAAGCATTTTTTTAAACGGAATGGTCGCTGTCCACCTCCCGTGTCAAACCAATCTGATTTCTTCACCGGCACGACTAAAGCGCAATGGTCAGATTCTGTTGTTTGGACATGTCCCACCAAACGTGTGCTTATTTTATTCACGCGGAAGTTAAGAAAATGCAACACGCATTACATCACTGCGTCATGCACACCCATACCGTATGTCTTAATCCGAAGTACAAACAGAGCTAGGTACCGACCTTTTTTTTTTCTGAAAATGAGGATGACCCGCGGTCATGCATGCAAACATTTTATTAATTACTATTAATCAAGACCTTAGAAAGTAATACTTCTACATCAGTAAGTCTTTTTTTTGCGGGTGAAAAACTTGTATTATTCAACCCATAGAATTACAATCAACAGCAGCCAGCTGGACAGTTTCCTTAAGACCAGAAAATAAATCAGTAAATCCGAAGCCATCATCTCGATAACATCTGTCGCTACTCCTATGAAGGGATGCAGATTGTCTGAGCCGTATACCCTGACCTCACACCAAAGCCCAACATCTAAACTGAAGGGCCCAACCAAGCTGCATTGTCGGGTCTGGGGAGCTAGGTACCGACCTATTGTCCTAATCACCCGGTAGTAGTATAGTTGAGTACCCATCACTCGACATGCATACTCGCCGGCCATATCCTGTTCGTGTATTGTGAGCTCACCAGCTAGTCTGGACAGAAGGCAAGGTGATAGTTCGCATCTGCCACGCAAGACTAGACTTTCTCAACGTCGAGGCAGAAAAGGTTCACGCCAGCGGTGTTGCATGAGAATGAGATGGGAACGTTGAAGCCTTGGACTACCGAGATTTCGCAGTTGTCCAAGGCAGGGTCGCTGCTAAGCGTGAACTCGATCAGCGTCACTGCCAACCGTATGCATAGCTTAACTATTGACAAATATATTGCGATGTCGCATAGGGGACCTCCCCCCCCCCCCCCCCCCCCCCCCCCACACACACACACACACCCAAAAAAAGTATGAATTAATAGTATTTAATTCGTTCATATGAAGAACGTTTGAGTAGAAGGAACTATCGTATTCCTACTTAACGTCTTTGATGCTATTAAATGTCGCGATTTATATTGAAATATCGTTAGCTAATGTGACACTAGGAAAAATAAAATAAGAATTATCTTTTCCATAATATAGTAATCGGTGTAAAAATACACACATATATGATCAAGTACACCAGCATATTTCATAAAATAAAGAAGATGTGGTGTTGTGATAGTTAGCACACTATATCTATTTTGTGAAGTTGTATGTTCAAAACCTGGTATTGTGTTTTCCAATATATTTTACAGTTTTCCACTATTTTTATTTGATGTGATTGAAGCTAATTTCTTTCAAAAATTAAAAAACTATTCAAGATTCGGAGAAGTAGATCCAGAAAAAGGATTCATGGAAGGATTTTAAGGGGACTAGTAATCATGCACGCAAATGCACGTATCGAATAATGCAGTACAAATTTCATTGTACATGTAAAAAAACTGCCCATAATCAATTTTCAAGCTAATAATAATGTGTATAGATCACACTAAACTATATTCTATTTGGAATAGTCGTTTCACCCCGGAACTTCAACACAGAAGACATATTTTCATTTATCATCTATGATTGGACACATCACGTTTAATACATAATGCAAAAATATACCCCCTCCGTCCGGTAAAGAGTGTATTTTTTTTGACAAGGGGAATATATTAATATCGCGAAGATATCAATTACACCCAGCCTCTGCACCAACAAGTTGTTCAAAGACAACTAGGATGCACAGCCAAGAAAAAAATAAAAAAAAGAGAGAAAAAGAAAACAAAGACCCCATCGTGGCGATGAAGCACTCGCAACAGCAACACTCTAAACACCACCGAAGAAAACACCTGGATCGCAAAAGAGATTCTTCAAAAACGACGCCTCCAAGAAGGAAACAAAGCACACGCTTTGTCGTCGCCCGATCGAAGATCTTGAGTTTTCACCCTGAAGAAAGTCCGAGTTCCTAAAACAATGTCTTCAGCAAGGCCATTGCCAGGCACAACCAATGAATGCCAGACCTTAGGTTTTCACCTTGGGATTCGCAACTCGGTACTCAAGGAGCACCACCAAAAATGCAATCCACCTTTGTTGCCACCCCCTCATTCCAAGGTCATTGCTACAAGTGTCCAAAACCCAACACACAGGAAAAACCTGTGCCGCCATCTTCATCACTGCCAAGACATTTCTCTACCATGACAAAACCTCCAATCACAGACACCATGACATTCCCCTCTCTGTCACTGCCATGAAAATCTATATTTAGACATGTCCCATGACATCGTCAAGAAAGCGAAGCTTCGTGCCACTCTCTCATGAGGCATCACTGGCCAACTATCAGGAACGGACGACTGGATCGGTTCCCATCTTGATATCCAGTGGCGTCATGCGCCAATTGGCAGAATCACTAAGAGGAAGACCGAAACTCGTCGATGTCTCGATCGAGGAGGTCCGCATGAAGCAGATTGACGACATGGCGCTCAAAAGACAGTAGGGTCAAACCACCCTTTATTTAGGCCGAGCCCGCAACCCCCACGCTGCCGGCCAGTAGTAGAGGAGAAGACGAACGCCGCTGACTCGATGGTGTTCCGGCATAGAAGGCGCACATGGTCGAACCCGATCTGGGAAGGTTCGATCGATGGGTCCAGATCAAACCATGGCATGCCCGCTCATTGGGTCCTGGATCATCGAACCCGATCTGCGCCACCTGGATCAGAGCCGAACTTGTGAAACACGCTCGCCTAATGCACGCCTTTGTCAGGCCAGATCGGGCATAGATGGGCCCGCATCAGCCGCCGCACGCCATGGGTAGATCATGTCGCCGAGGTCGGCCACGTCCGATCCGGCAGCGCCGCTGCACCTCGTCTTCCACCTCTACAGGCCACCTCCACGCGCGAATTTCACCGTTCACCTCCGCACAGGTGCGCCGCAACTGCGTGCCTCCTCTTCCGTCCGCCTTCGGCGAGCCGGGCGCCGCCTCTGCCATCGGCGGCGGCGACCGGGGGAACTGACCTGAAGGGAAACTAGGCTAGGGTTTTTGGGGCCTCCAGAGTCGCCGTGCGGAGGCAACCCGGGAGGCGAGATGCGATGCAGAGGGCAGAGTATTTGGCTTTAAATTTGTCCATAAAAGAGTGTATTTTTATCTTTCCAATGCACTTTAAAGTAGAAAAAAATGTTTCTCTCTTGTCACACGGTAATCAAGACCAATAACATTCTACACATGGTCTTCTTAATTTCTACATGTGATTAGCTCATTGTGGGTTGGGCAATTAAAGAGAAGAGATATGGTGACTTGCACCTTTCCAATGTATTTTTTACTCCTCTATAATTTGTCCTGAAAAAATTATATGTACACTTTTCATCGGGCGGAGGGAGTATTTGAAGAACAAGAAATTCAAATTTCTATATACAACTTTATCCATACTGAGTAAAATCACTAAGGTCTTCCCTTAATGCCATGCCACCAATAGCTACAAGAAATAGTTATATTGTCTCGCGAAAAGCATGTGAAATAAATGTAGTTGTACTAAGAAAACAAATACCAGCAATCAACTAGATAGGTTTAATTTTTCCATGGAAAACTAAAAATACATTTTTCATTTGCTAGTAGCAACCTGAATCAAAGCTAAGAAGATCGCAGAGATCAAGGCTATGTATGATAGAAAGAGTGTAAACGCTATATATGAAAGGACCTTTTTTTTTGACGGGGTATATCAAAGGACCTCACTGTGAGCCAGAAGGCACCAGATTGTATATCCTCCTTTTTAATACGTATTAGCAACCCAATGCAGCTCCCATATGCTTCTCTATAAAGGGCAGGTAGGAATTTTGAGCCCATCCAATATTTGAAAACAAAGGCACGACATGAGTGAATGGTAATAAAGTTCCAAGCATCCCAGATGGCATGAGAAAAGAAAATACGGTGCTGCCTCACCTGATATTCCAGTTGTGCTGCATCTTCCCATAATGTTATATCCAAAGTGTGTTCCTGAGCCGTAAAATAGTAATCCCCTGTTATCTTGTGTTGCAACAAGGTTCAATGCATGCACAACCCGGAACAAAAACAGAGTGTATAACAGAAAAAGACATGTCCCGACAAAACTCGGCACTATGCAAATCACCAGACCATCTAAAACTGCTAACTTCAATCACAAAATTGTGACGTAGAATCTGCATTTAAATATCTACCGCAGGGTATATTAAAGCAAATGTTGAATAACTACACGAAATTTTGTTATATAATTACTACAAGCACCGCATGCGCAATATACTAGACTAAGCCGGTGAGACAACCGAAGTCAACTTACAATTCAATACATAGAGTGAGTGAATTTCAGAAAACCATCTTATTTGGATGCATCAATCCTAGTCGGTGGGGACTTTAATATAATTCGGAGGAGATGATGCGTCGCACGTTGTTGCGGGAATGTTTGCAATATTTCAATGAGATTTTGATTATATGGAATATGAATTCTTGAAACAATGGTTTCTGAAAGTATATAAGAATTAAATGTAAATAGCATAATAAAATGGAATTTTACATGCATTCATGTTGTAGTGGATTTTTAATATGCATAGTTGCATGTTGAGGTGGGCCTTTTCTTATGCATGTTGAATGATGAGGTGGCATGCTTGCATGTTGAGAGAAATATCTTAGTGGGGGCTAGCTATTTAGATATAGAAGATTCAGAAGAGAGATGAAAAGAACAATGACAATTTTGATGGACGTTGGTCTATGATGTTTAACATGATTATCGAGATCTTAATTTGAGAGAAATTAAGCTCACCGGTAGACAATTTACATGAGCCAGTTCGTTGCCCACTCCGACTTATGAGAAGTTGCATATGGTACTCGCTAGTGTGGAATGGGAACAAAAGTACCCATTGGTGTCGGTTCATGTGATGCAGAGAGCGATCTCAGACCACACACCACTTCTTGTAGACCCAGGAGAGGCTACACACGTTACGAACAAGAATGCTTTCTCTTTCAAACTAGGTTGGTTCGAGAAAGAAAACTTTTTGGAGATCATTGCACGCGAATGGGCAAAGCCTGTTAGTGGAAGAACTAGTATTGAGAGATGACAAAATAAAATCCGACATTTGAGACAGTTTTTGCGAGGTTAGGCCAGAAACGAGAGAGGGATTTACAAACAAGAAAAAGAGCGACTCACTCAATTAATTGAAGCACTAGATTTAAAAGCTGAAAGTAACCTTCTTACGGTTAATGAGCAAAGCTCCAAGTCCGAAGCTGAGCAAGGCTTACAAGCTCTTCTTAAAGAAGAGAAGCTCAAGTGGGCATTCGTGCTAAAGTGCTTAAGGTTGTTCAAGGGGATGACAATACACAATCCTTTCATATAATTGCGAATGGTAAACATAGGAAGAAGAAAATCATACAGCTTGAACAGGACGAGGGGACAATTGTGGGGCATGAGAATCTGAAAGCTTATATCTCTAATTACTATAAACAACTTTTTGGGCATCTGAAAGCAAGCACGGTGGCCCTAGATGAATCTGTTAGTGGAGATATCCCTCAGCTCCAAGTAGAGGAGAATGATATTCTATCTGCACCGTTTACTGAGAAGGAGGTTATCGATGCAATCTCACAAATGAAACCGAATAAAGCACCGGGATCAGATGGGTTTCCAGCTGAATTCTATAAAAAATGCTGGCATATTATTAAGGATGATCTTATGCCTATGTTTCATGATTTCTTTAACGATCATTTAGAGTTGTTTCATCTTAACTTTGGTATGATTACGCTGTTGCCAAATAAAGAAGAGGCAATTCGGATCGAACAGTTCAGTCCCATATGTCTTCTTAACGTGAGTTTCAAAATTTTCACAAAGGTGTGTACCAATAGATTGACATAGATTGCTCATTCAGTGGTAGAACTGAGCCAGACAGCGTTCATGCCAGGGCGACACATACTTGAAGGGGTGGTCGTTTTGCATGAAACGCTACATGAAATTCATTCGAAGAAGCTAGATGGGGTTATCTTCAAAGTGGATTTTGAGAAAGCATATGATAAAGTTAAGTGGCCTTTCCTTCAGCAAGCAATGCACATGAAAGGATTTAGTGAGGACTGGCGGAACCAAGCGGGTTCTCAAGTCCAGAAGGGTAGTATCGGAATCAAGGTTAACGATGATATCGGTCATTACTTTCAGACACACAAGGGTTTGAGACAAGGAGATTCCATGTCTCCTCTCTTGTTTAATATAGTGGCCATTCTTATTGGCAGGGCCAAGCAGCATGGTCAAGTGAAGGGGTTAGTTCCTCATCTGGCCGATGGAGGAGTATCCACCTTACAATACGCTGATGACACTATCTTATTCATGAAACATGACATTGCTAAGGCGCGCAATATGAAACTTATATTATGTCTCTTTGAACAATTGTCTCGTTTAAAGATAAACTTTCATAAGAGTGAGTTGTTCTACTTTGGGAAGGCCAAAGACGAGCAAGACACTTATAGACAACTGTTCGGGGTGTGAATTAGGTTCTTTACCATTTAGTTATTGGGATAATTGTATTCATGCCACTAGTTGTGTCCCACTCGGCTGATTTGCCCCTAGTTTTTGAAAATTCTCGGTTTTGCTCAAGTCTGTTTGCTCCTCTTATGTTTTTGCCCTTCCGTCACGTTTCCATCCAGTTAGTGTCGTTTGACCATGTGTTGACCGTCTTTGGACTTTTCTCTGGACCTTTTGCCCTTGCTTTCTCACTCTCTCACCTGACACTTCCAGGTGGGACCCATCACAGAGAAAACCATCCCAACCACTTTTCTTCTCTCCCGTCGGTCAACCCCCAGTTCCCCTCTCCTCCTGTCTCTCAAATCCCCACCCTCGATGTGGACAAGGAGTGCCCGCAGCCATGGCGTCCCCATCGGTGGCCAACAACGCCGCCAACCTCACCTCCCTACCCCGCAGCCACGGCGGAGCCCTGCGTCACGCGACACCGCCAAGGTTGCCGTCCAGCTTGGTGGCCGAGATAGTTTTCTCTGTGATGGGTCCCACTTGGAAGTGTCTAGTGAGAGAGTGAGAAAGCAGGGGCAAAACGGTCCAGAGAAAAGTCCAAAGATGGTCAACACATGGTCAAACGGCACTAACTGGATGGAAACATGATGGAAGGGCAAAAACATAAGAGGATCAAACGGACTTGGGCAAAACCGAGAATTTTCAAAAACTAGGGGCAAATCAGCCGAGTGGGACACAACTAGTGGCATGAATACAATTATCCCTTAGTTATTTGGGCATACTGATTCACCACCGCAAGTTATCCAATAAATAATGAAAGTGTATCGAAGATCGAATTGAAAAAAATCTTAGCTGTTGGAAGGGCAAGCTTATGTCTTATGGAGGTCGGCTAGTGCTGATTAACTCGATACCGACTAGTATGATGATGTTCCTACTATCGTTTTTCGAAATTCCAAAAGGGGTACGAAAGCCACTTGATTTCTTCAGATCTCGGTTCTTCTGGCAGTCAGATGAGGCCAAGAGAAAATACCGTCTTGCGCGATGGGATATCCTTTGCCGACCAAAAGGCCAGGGGGGGTCTCGGTATTGAGAACTTAGAAATTAAAAATAAATGCCTTATGAGCAAATGACTCTACAGGTTAGAGACAGAGTCAGAGGGCATGTGGGCACAGATTTTGCGCAATAAGTATTTATAGTCGAAAACACTCGCCCAGGTTACCATGAGGCCAACTGACTCGCCATTCTGGAAGGGGCTTATGAAAACGAAGGACTTGTTCTTTCATATGGTCAAATTCTTGGTTGGCAATGGGATGTCAACAAGATTTTGGAAGGATACATGGTTAGGAGAGACACCCCTGGCCGTATAATATCCCACCCTTTATAACATTATGCAACGTAAGGAGGATTACGTAGGCACAGTTTTCCAAACGATTCCCTTGAATATTCAGTTCGGACGTGCGTTAGTTGGTGAGCGATGGACTGCCTGAATGCACTTGGTTCGGAGATTGATAGATGTTCAACTCTCCGACCAGCCGGATTCGATGCAATGGAAATTAGCTAAAAATGAGGTATTTACAGTGAAATCTTTCTATATGGATTTGATTAATTCTGGCCCAATCTCAAGATCGTTGCATATTTGGAACGTGAAGGTTCCCTTGCGTATTAAAATTTTTATGTGGTTCGTCCACAAGCAAGTAATACTCACCAAGGACAACTTAATCAAGAGGCAATGAGTAAGTGTTCACGTTGTTGTTTTTGTGATCATGATGAAACAATACAACATTTATTCCTTGAACGCCCACTCACCAAATTGCTTTGGAGAACGATTCATATAGCCTTCAACATTAATCCTCCAGTTGACGTTGAGTGATTGTTTGGAACGTGGTTAGCTGGAGTTGAACATACTACTGCAGCTTGTATTCGGATTGGAATATGTGCGCTTCTGTGGGCTATATGGAACTGTAGAAATGATTTGATTTTTAACAGACAACACACTTTAACTTTCTTGCAGGTCATCTTCAGAGCTACCGCATGGATCCGTACGTGGTCCTTACTCACTCCTATGGATTCCAGGAAGCCTTTGGTTACTGGGTGCAACCAGTGAGAGATGATAGCACGGGCTGTATTCAACCAGTTCGGATGGCGGTCGCATAACAGGATAGGGGTCTAGGGAGCTTATCCTTCATATTGTCGTACCGGTTGTGATTGTCAGCATGTATTTTTTTATTCATTTGTTTCGCTCCGCTTGCGAGCTGTAATATTTTTATGATTTTGTGCTACTTCGTGTTTTTTTAATAAGATGGATACATGCACCATTATGATGCAGATGCTGGGGGTACGCTTTTATTTCCAAAAAATTCAAGTTCAGACAAAAAATACACAATGCTGTTCACATGCATTAAGCATGATGAAGAGACTATCAGAAATTAGAAGAAAATGTGGAATTAGCCATGAAGTCGCGTGATTCTATTTTGGTTGCAGAGTTCATGCTATCCATGAATGTGCTGTCACTTCTAGTGGACTGATTTTACAATTGTCTCCCAAGTAAATTTCATAATTTAGGTCAACAAAAACTACTCGTAAAATTATTCCACTATAATACGGCATGTTTCGGTCAGTGCATCAATCCGTATCTCACTCAACAATGGCCTCGACGACTTTGAGGACCATCTGCCATGTATAGACACCTTTGGCGCAGTTGGTCCAGTACACACAGTATGCCTCTTTGCCGAGAAAAACATTTGCCCTGCTTTATATAGTACTAGTTGACCCGTTGCGTCAAATGGCGCAGAGACTTGCTGAAGACATGTTGTCGATAAAAATAGTTTCATGCTGTAAGAACCTTTAACTAAATCATGCTATTTTTTAAACATGTTTACATGTGTTAAACCATACTATATTGAAAATATGTTTAGCATGTTGTGTAATCCGAGCTTGGAAAAAAGTGTATGACATGTATAGACCAGCTAAGGAAGCTTTTTATTAGTTGAAAATATGATTATCACGATGAGAAATCTGATTAAAAAACATATTTGTATACAATGTATAGCCAGTTGACCCACTAAAGGCATGTTGTCGATGAAAATAGTTTCATCTTGCAAGGACATATTCGATACTGGTAATAGAAAGTCCATGTGTTAAATCATGCTATACTGAAAATATGTTTATCACGCTGAGAAATCTGAGTTTGAAAAAAAATCATATTTCTATAACATGTATAAATCAGTTAAGAAGCATTTTTAAGTTGAAAATATGGTTATCACGCTAAGAAATCTGAGTTTGAAAAAAACATATTTCTATAGACCAGTTAAGCATCTACTCCCTTCATTCCAAATTACTCGTCGTGGTTTTAGTTCAAATTTGAACTAAAACCACAACGAGTAATTTGGAACGGAGGGAGCATTTTCTAGCGGTGTATCCATGTGCACGAAAAAAACATCTCTATGTTGTGCATATGCAGGCATAGGTATTTGAAAGGCACATATGCTACCTAGCCTAGTCTCACGTACAATTATGTGTGTAGCCCATTCGAAGTAGAATATGAAGCGGTAGGGACTGCATCCATCGTGCCTGTCTGTCCCTCATTTTCTCATTTGGACAAGAGAAGCGTGCTCAACTGGTGAGATTTCTCCTTTTCTATTATTTCGGATTCTTTTTTATTGAAGGATAGTACAATGTTGTCTTGGGCTAGCAGCCCTCCAGGTGGCATCGGTTGCCAAGCAGAGGAGAGATCAGTAGGAATCAAAACGCCGAAGATTAACCAAATCACAACAGCGAAATTGCGGTTGTTTTTCATATATACTACTCCCTCCGTCCCAAATTACTTGTCACAAGTATGGATGTATCTAGATGTATTTTAGTTCTAGATACATCCATTTCTGCGACAAATAATTTGGGACGGAGGGAGTACATGGGAGTGGCAGGTCATAGCATTGCTGAAGCGGACTAAAATTCAGGAGAACTGATGAGAACATAAATTATGTAAAGTGAGGTCTGGGTTTAAAATGTGCAAATTCTATAAACCTTGAACGGGGTGCATAGTACCTTCCAAAGACTATTAACATCAAGATGTAATAAGGAGAGAGAGAAAAATGATTGTAACTATCTTTTCCTTGTTCAAACATTTGAGAAAACTTAGAGAATCCGCCCTGCTGACTTTTGCTCCAATGTTCTCTTTTCCTTCTTTTACCTGCAAAATGAAGCATGTCGCATATTCTGTTTGGCAGAACAAACTGGCAAAATCAATGTCGTTACCAACAGACTTACATATTGCAAGAGGGATTCTAGAAGTATTTATTGCTAACTAAATTCAGGAAAGACCCAAAAGCATAATAATTTTGCAGCCGGTATAAGACTCGTTTCAGCCCTGATGGTGCATCTCGAAGCCCTGCAATCGAAACCGAAACATCACTTCAAATTGAAATCTCTAAACACCAGTTCATCTAACTAATCGAGCAAGTAGCAGTCCTGCAGTGAAGCGCCTAAACACCAATTCAGCTATCCATATTATACACATCTCCGCTACTACAAAATCTAAAAAAAAGAAACTGGACTTGAACCAAGCAAGGAAAGAAGCAAAGCACTTTGTTTTTATAGATTCTATAAAAAACACTTAAGGATGGTTAGCTAAGCGGAACAACAAAGATAAATATTTTAAAATGATTGAACAAGCTTTCGGTGTCCAACTCTTGTTACCCAAGTGAAGTAAATTTTTACCGTCCAGGTTGGTCGTTAAGTTAATAATAAATCAAGTATAGCTATATGATAACATTATCACCTCTTATTTCAATTGGTGCGTGTACCTCAGGTCAGATGCGTGCCTTTGATTCCTCTCATAGTTTTTGGTCCTGTTGATTAGAATTAGTCGCAGGCATAGTTAATGACTGAACTGTAGTGGCAACGAGTTTGCTTGAATGGCCTGGCCTAGTGGCTAGGCTGACTGGTGGTGTAAGTTTAGGAGTGAATTCACTTCTTTAACAAAATAGGAAAGGTGTAGCTTATAGCATGAGGAATCAATGCAAGAAATTAAACTGCTTTCCAAGGAACCACTATTTAGGACAAAAATAACTGCAACTAAGAATTATTATCTATACATAGGTCCCAAAAAATATGAATCTGGTAACAGAAATACCTTGCAATATCTGTAGTGCATACTTAAAATAACAAATTTCTTCCTTAGTCATGCAAGAATGCACAAAGCTCTTTCGCTTGCTGATGAGCAACCTTACTAACGGTCCTACAAATCAAAAGAAAATATTGATTTAAGGAGGAGAAAAAACAGCAAAAACATTTAGATATTGACATAGGCATAGCTTGCAATGATTACGAAATGAGATACAAATGGGAGCGGCCAATTATTTGTTCTTACACTGAGCAGACCGCCTCAACACATCGTCAAGACTACCTTACACCAAGTTAACATGGAGATAAATGCTTATTGACAGAAAGTGAAATGTCCTACGAGGAATAGAAACAACAGGTTGATTATGTAAGAAAAGGCCAACATGTCTGTTTAAAAATAGACCAGAGAGTAGACAGATCGCCCATATGCACTCACCATGCCGTTAGGAATGCAGAAACGATCTTGCAGACACTCCACAACACCAAAGGCCCAACAGGCACCACAATGACCCTGCAATTGTTAACCAATGCATACTAACTTGAGCATTTGATTCAACTTTATAGTGTTTTGGTATGCTCGAGTTACCTTTAAGTTGTATGAAACAAGGTCACATAAGGTGAACCCATCATGTGCTATTATAAAGTTCACACCATGATGAGGCTTCCGCTGGTTTACCTGCCAATCACATCAAAACTTGATTTTACACGTCGTCCTATTTTGAACTATGTAATTGTCACACCCTAGTTAGTTCAAGCATTAGAGTGTGCATCATGTTTAAATTCCTTTTAAATTTGAAATAGGGATGACAGAACCCCCAGCACCCCCCTGAACAACTAGGGTTTACTAAAAACTTTACCAATGAACCTGAAATGCCCTTCTAAAAAGCCCACCCTTTTTGTTTTGGGTTAAAACCTTTGACAAAACTGGTGCACATTTTTCTAGGACATCAAAGGTCATTGGATTAATCCTTATGGTATTTGCATTTGGGAATTTAAATGCTATAAAATATTTTAAATGCTCAAATAATCATAAACTAAAATGTTTGTTGTTGGATATATCATAAGCAGTGGCCATGATTAATTTTATGATTTATGGTAATGCCCTGGTATTTTTAATAAAGCCCTGAAGTTACAGAAATAATAAATAAATAAGAAAAACAGAAAAAAAGGAGAGAGAAACTTACCAGGCGCAGCCCACCAGCCCACCTAGCTCGGCCCAATCGACTGGCTCTTGCCAGTCGTCCTCCTCCTCTCGCCAGGAGGACGACGAGCGCGTGGCCGGCGCCCGCGGCCACACGCCGGCCACCTCCTGCTTCCGCCGACGCCCTGGAGGCGTCTACGAGTGCCACGCCGACCCCCACGTCCCCCCCTCTTTCTTCCCACTCTCCCCGTGGCCTCTCCCCCTCTCTGGCTCTCTCCCCATCTTCCTGCTGACGCAGCCGTCGTCGTCTTGCTGCCGTAGCCGCAGCCACCGTCGTCCCCGTGTCACCCCACCGTGCCCACGAGCTCCGCAACATCTCCCTCGACCTCCTCGACGAGCCACGAGGCCTCGGACGCGCTGCAACGCCGCCACCGCTGCTGTTCCCCTCGTCGGTCATCAGAGATCGTCTTCGATGTTTTGCCGCCTCCCAAGCTTCCCCGAGCCCGCTTCGACGCCCGCTGCACTCACCGTGAGCTTCTCTCTCTCCTCCCCTAGCCACGTCGCTCGAGCTGCCCTCTAATCCCGTTGGCCATCACGGCGAGAGCTCGGCTCCGCCGGCCATGTCGCCGCCATGGCCACAGGTGCGTAAGCTCGATTCCGAGCGCGTCACCACACTCACCACGTTCCTAGGAGCCTAACGCACCACTCCCCGCGCCTCGCCGTGCCCCGTAGCTTCAGGTTCATCCTCGCCCGAACTCCGGCGACCGCCAAGGTCGTCGCCGGCGTCGTTCCCGGCCTCCCCAAGCTCCACTTTCTCCACCAAACGACGCGGCTCGCTCCCCGCGTCACGTAGCTGCTCTCCGCCATTGATTTGGTCGCCGGAGACGCAAACCCGAGCCCCTCCGCCGCGTCTGTCGTCGCCGGCGTCAAGCCGCCGGCGAGTTGACCCTGTTTGACCCCCGTGTGGGCCCAGGTAGACCCCCCTAAGTCTATGACAGGTGGGGCCGGTCTGCTAATCAGTTTAAGATTAGTTTTAACTAATTTTAATTAGTTTAGTCACTGACATGTGGGCCCAGGCCCCACTGACAGTCAATTAGCACTAACATAATTCTGTTAATTAGTTGTGACACTGACAGACAGGGCCCACCAGTCAGGTTTGACCTGGCCGACCCAGTTGACCCGCTGACGTCACACCTATGTCATGCTGACGCATTAATTCAACTACTGGATTTATTCTTTAATAGGAAATTCCAGAAAATAGCCAAATGCAAAGATTTATATATGAAAAATGATCAGAAAAATTCAATTTATCCATCTGTAATGGTTTCATGCATGACAAAATAAGTTAACCTTGCTGTTTAAGCAGAATAAGGTAATGCACTAATAAGGCCATGTTTAATGAGCTAACATTTGAATCTTTGATTCAAATGAGTTCATCCCCTTCTGTTTTAGCTTGCATTAGGCCAAGACACTTTCATCTTGCCATGTCATAGCATGCATCATATTGTTGCATATTGCCATGTGTTGATTATGTTCGGTGTGTCTTTCGTGGTAGGTTCTGCCTCCGAGGATAACCCCGAGTATCCGTCTGAAGGGCAGTACCCTACTACCTCTACAACAGGCAAGCAACCCATTGATCATTCCGATACAAACCCATGTTCTCGCTTCTGCTCTTATTTACTGCATTAAGACAATGCGATTCAAACTGCTGTGTGCTACGGTAGTTGAACCCTTATCCTCTGCATGACCTGTCATTGCCACAGTAACTAGATGAAACCCACTAGCATGTGTAGGAGTTGATTGAGCCATGTATGTGATTCCTACCTTGCTATGCCTGCTATGCTTAGAGTTGTGTCAGGTCTAGTTCATCTGGGTGATGGGCTAGAGTGAAATGTTTATGTCGGTAATGTGAGGGATGTGTTGAACATGTTTTGGTAAAGGTATCGATTAAACATGGTGGGTTGTTTCACTGAGACCGTCCATAAGAACTGAGATCTGTATGTGTTATTTAAGATGCAGTTACTACCGTACATTGGGCCCGAAACCAATGGACCCTCTCGGCTTCTTAATCTCCCTAGTACTCTGTCCAGGAGTTGCAAATAGTTTCTGGTGTTTGTAGGTTATGTGTTGGCGGCCGTGCGTAGCGTTGACCCTAGGGGTGGGCTATGTTGCGGTAGATACACCGTGGCCGGGTATGCCGGGCGCCCGTTTGGCGTCTCGGGACCCTGTTCACATCGTTCGGGGCCATATGTGGAAACCTCGGCCGGACTCCCTGTGGATGGAACCTGGATAGGCGATAAACCTGGACTAGAGACTTAAGTGTTTAGGTAGGCCGTGGCCAACACCCTCGCTGGGCTTCCGCTTGAAGGCTGCCGAGTACATGTCGTGTAAACGGCGGTAAGTGGTGAAAGCGTGTATGAAGAAGTATACCCCTGCAGGGTTAACATCATCTATTCGACTAGTCGCGTCCGCGGTGAAGGACTACTTGGTTGCCTATACAGTTCATAGACAAGTTAATGAATACTACTAAAAGACTCAAGATAAGTGTGAGTACCGAGGATGGCCCTCTCGTAGGATGACGAGAGAGGATCCCCGGTGGAGTATTGTGTTGGTGAGTAGTGGACTCGTGTGCGAAAACTATTTTACTAGTGGAGTTCCATAGGATAGCTTAGCCAAGAGTCAAAGCTGGCTTGCTGCAATAACCCCACCACCTTCTTGAGAATGAGCATGTATAGTAGGTTCTGTTGTAAGACTTGCTGAGTACCTTTGTACTCATGTTTGCTTAATTACTATTTTCAGACGACAACACCGCCCCCTCCGATGGGTTCTACGTAGACCTTGACGTCGACGAGTGACTAGCCACCCAGGTGGTGATCCTGGCCATGGAGGGCCCTATGTAGATAGACAGGCTTCGAGAAGCCTTCTTTCTTTCTAGTGTCTGTACTCAGACTAGTTGCTTCCGCTTGTGCTTGAATGATTGTATGACTTGAGTGTCGGGTCATGTGACCCCTATCTGTATGAACATGTTATGTATGGCTCTCTGGAGCCTTTAAATAAAGTACTTGAGTTGTAGAGTTTTGTTGTGATGCCATGTTGTATGTACTCATATCGGGCATATTGTGTGTATGATTGAAATGCTTGGTATGAGTGGGATCCGACAATCTAGTTGTTTATCCTTGGCAGCCTTTCTTATGGGGAAATGTAGTCTAGTGTTCCTCGAGCCATAGTAGTCCGCTACAGCCCGGTTCACCGGAGTCCTGGTAGCCCAGCACTACTGCTCAGGACACTTGACTGGCCGGCATGTGTTTCACGTCGTTCCTATGTCTGTCCCTTCGGGGAAATGTCACGCGGTGACATCCGGAGTCCTGCCTAGCCTGCTACAGCCCGGGTTCCCCGGAGTCCTGTTAGCCCAGTGCTACAGCCCGGAATCACTCGCTGATGACCGACATGCTCGATGTGATTCATGTATGCCTGTCTCCATAGGTCTGTGCCGCTTTGGGTTCACGACTAGCCATGTCGGCCCGGGTTCTCTGTCATATGGATGCTAGCGACACTATCATGTACGTGAGCCAAAAGGCGCAAACGGCCCCGGGCCATGGTAAGGCGACACCCATGGGATACCGTGCGTGAGGCCGCAAAGTGATATGAGGTGTTACCGGCTAGATTGATGTGACTTGGAATCGGGGTCCTGATAGTAATCCTAAATCTTCCACATAAAAAGAAGTCTCAAAGCTTATTCACAGAGGCTCCTAGTCCTAGCACCTCCATACATAGAGAACTGGTCTAAATTTTGAAATGACATCTCCAACAATATTCAGAATACAGCCAATACCGTTAAGCATTCGGGTGGATCTTGGAGGAATTAATCAGAATAAGCATTGAAAACAGTGCAATTAGAATTGCATACAAAATAAATTTGGAGGTTGCATATGTTAATAGCATAAGCTGCACCCTGATGACACTATGGAAATAGCAAGCGTATACTTTCAACTTTCAACAACACTGAAGGCTTAAGCTCAGGGATTTCTTTTCTGTAAACAGATAAATGTGTGTTTCCTGTATTTAGCTTAGGAATTTACAAATATTTTAAAAAATACTACAAAACATCAAGAAACAGGGGTCCAAAAGAAAGCATGTTTAGTGATGATATAACTAAGCAAGGAAAATCTTCAACTGATGGATAAAAAGGCAGGCAGGGAAAGAGCGCATCTGAACAAAATACCTGGTAGAGATCAGCAGATCCAGACACACAAGTTGCCAACACCCCCTTCATACCAGGGTAGCCCTGCAAAACCCCTCAAAATGATTAGTGGCATTCAATCATTCATCAGTGCTTGCAGAAATAAAATTGGAAATATAACAAAGAAAGTAATCAGGACAAACTCTTTTGCAGAAGTGCACTCTAAATTCAGATCAAACTGCAAAAAATAGTTACTGAACCTAGCCTTGTTATGGTACCTATTCAAACTAAACTAAGTACAAAATATAGATAGCAAATTTAATGAAAGTAGAACGCACGCGTCTGCTTGAACAACTCTAGCAACCTGTGATATGCCAATCATGATACGACGGTGGCGACATGCGCGCGAGCGATGGGAAGGCAAGGAGGAGAAAAAGGCGAGGTGGTGGAGGAGGAGCCGAGGGCGACGGCGGCGTCCTTGGCCGAGCACACGCACGGAAGGGAGAGGGAGGGGTGCAGCGGCTCGTGGGGGTCAAGGGGAAGGAGATAGGGGGCTAGGGTTCATTTGGTTGCTGGGGTGGGGAGTGGGTCGAGAGCCGCGAGACGCGGGTGATTGGGTGCGGAGCGCCTGAGCTGATTGGGGCAAATCCTTCTGCACGCGGAAAGGGCCAACCCATCCAACAAGCACCCGACATGAGCCCACTTGTCATTGGACTACGAAAACGACCGTGAGGTAAAATTAGGTTTGACTGCAGGTGAAGATCCGACGGTTCAGACGCGCCAGAAGGCAGATCGGACGGCCATCGAAGGAAGCGATCGAGGGAGCCTTCTCCATGCGAGTTGGCTAGCCTCTGTATCTTCTATGCTATATCTAAATAGATAGCCCCTACTAACATATTTCTCTCAACATGTAAGCATGCCACCTCATCATTCAACATGCATAGAAAAAGGCCCACCTCAACATGCAACTATGCATATTAAAAATCCACTTCATCATGCAACCAAGTATACATGTAAAATTCCATTCTATTATGCTATTTACATCAAATTCTTATACTTTCAAAAACAATTATTTCAAATATTGATGTTTCGTGTAACCAAAAACCTCATTGAAATATTGCAAAATATTCCCGCAACAACGTGCGGGGCATCATCTAGTAGTTTTAAATAAAGCAAACCACCAAAATAATAAAATCCAACAAACGTTCACACCACACACGCACGCACACACATAGTATGCCTTTTTTATGTAAAGAAAATCCTGAGCAGCGATGGATACAAAAGATCTTAATTAGATTCATCTGAATGATCTTTCTCAGCAATTCTTTGATTACAAGACACCTAAAAAACAAGTAACACTCATACTTCTGTTTGGTAATCTGAATGATCCCAACGGGTTGCAGAGATCAGATTGAGAAAATTACATTTAGAAACCAGAGGAGGAAGCCCGCCAGTGATCCCGAAAATGGAAGTCGAAGATTACCTATGCAACACTATTAACCGCCACCATATAACACAAACCATAATCTAAATAATACTACTTGGATGCACCTGCTTACCCTCCCGATGGTGGTCTCACCGCAGTCGCGGGTTTTTGTCCGTCGGAGCCATGTAGAACCATGTCCACCCCGGCTTTCATGTCGTCTCCCGACGTCGAGGATGCATCGGCCAAGGTAGCGACTACAGCGAAACGGGACGGTAGGTGGCAGGTAGAAGCCGACTTGGCGACGGCGTCAGGCTGCAGGTGGACACGGGCGGCCCGCGGTGCCTAGTTATAAGCCCACAAAAATCATGCTCGCATATCGTCCCAAAGTTCTTCAGCTTCAACCTTTCCACTAGGCGAAGATGATGAAGTTCTTTAGTTTCAGCCCAAACTGACGATCCACCTTAGCACCTCACATTTTGACACCTCCAACTTTGCTACTGTCAACACTGCTGCCTCCGTGCTTTTGCACCCAGTTGGAGTAAGCTTGTTCTGTTGCCTGCCTAGTATTGAACCCTCTATGGCTGCTGTTGCTATACAATGCCACTTTGTGCACTGGTTTCTTCCCATGAACTGTAAACCACTGAAACCTTACCGATGAACACGGCATACCACTTTCCCTAGCAATGCACAAGAGCAAGAGTTGAAGCAGCAAATCAATGGAGCACACAAGTAGCAAGCAAAGTAGCACACAAACAATAATGGAGCAGAAGAGAAGAAGTAAAGCATGCATGATCATACGACATAGCAAGTTCTACCTAGCACTACCATGGTGTTATCCTACCACCACATCCAAAAGAGGGTGTCGTCCTACCACCATAAGTTCACCATCATCGTGAGGAGTTAGTATATACCACCTCACCAAAATATACAGACCATCAAATAGTTTTCCAGCCCTAGCTACACAACATGTACGTCATCATCGTCATCGTCGTCGTCGTCGCCACCACCATTGCCATCACCGTCGGGGATCATGCACGCTCACAGGCAGCACTACTCTAGTAGTAGTGCTTTCCCAGCCAGCTCCTGAGCCACAACACCCTGTGAGTGTCTGCCATGGCAACAAACCCAGCACCCTGGGCCTTGGTGTCAAGCAGGTGGCTGAGAGCTGCCATGAGAGCCTCGTCGCTGAAGCCACCCTGGGTCATGACAGCGCCATACAGGTCAGGGTGGACATCGAGGGGCTTGCACTCCCTGATGGATGTTGCCACCTCCTTCACCGCCTCAGTCATGCTGCAAAAGACATTGATCTCCTCCTCCATTAGGCCTCCTCTCTTCCTCTTCCTATCATGGACAGGGTCAAAGGGCTTGTCAGGGCCATCAAGGACCTCGGCGTCCGGGGTCCCAGGGAAGTTTGGCATGGAAGAACCAAGGGGCTCCCCCGAGCCCATGACATGCTTTCCAGTTGCCAGCCCGAAGGAGAAGATGTGTTGCATCTGGTTGTACTTCTGTATGGGTGTGTTGAGGAACTCAACGTCCTATGGGTGGTCCTAAGAATGAAACACAAGTGTTGTAGTTACGATTAGGAGTAGGCAATGGTGGACAATATGAAAAGGAAGAGGATTGTGAGCTAACCGCGACATGGCCGGCGTAGTGCTCTGCCTCTAGAGCTATGGAGAAAGTGTTCTCATCCCATGAGGCACCGCTAAGGTCTCTCAGCTTGGACACTTGGATCCATCGACCTCTCCACTTCCTCAGGTGGTTGTACACCTGGGTGGCGGACACCTCCTTCCCACAGAACTCGAACACCTGCTTCGCAACGGTGTTCAAGTGCACCTCCTTGAAGCCCTTGTCAGTCTTAACTCCACTTGAAATGATCTCACACATCTTGTTCAGCACGAACGTGGACATGAACGACTGCCACTTCATGTTGTTCGACCTACCATCCTTCTTTGCCTTTGTTGTTGCTACCTTGATGCAGCGGCGGCAGCAGCAGCAGGAGTTTGCTCAACGAGCACTACCGGCACATAGACAGAATCAGACGCGAACACCTTTGAATCAGGTGCTGGTGTCGCTTGAAGCTACGTCGGTATTTCCACAAAGAGGAAAGGATGATGCAGCACAACGACGGTAGGTATTTCCCTCAGATATGAAACCAAGGTTATCGAACAAGTAGGAGAACCAAGCAACACAACGTAAACAGCCCCTGCACACAGATAACAAGTCCTCGCAACCCGACGTGTTAAATGGGTTCTCAACCCCTTCCGGGTACGGCGCCTCAAGATAGGCAAACAGACGTGAGATAAAATTGTAGTAGATTGATAGATCGAACGCCAAATAAAATAAATAAGAATAAACTGCAGAAAGGTATTTTTGTATTTTTGGTTTAATAAATCTTAAAATAAATGGCAAAGGAATTGTAGATCGCAAAGGCAAATATATGAGAAAGAGACCCGGGGGCCATAGTTTCACTAGTGGCTTCTCTCGAGAAAAATAGCAAACGGTGGGTGAACAAATTACTGTTGGGAAATTGATAGAACTTCAAATACTCATGACGATATCCAGGCAATGGTCATTATATAGGTATCACGTCCAAGATTAGTAGACCGACTCCTTCCTGCATCTACTACTATTACTCCACACATCGACCGCTATCTAGCATGCATCTAGTGTATTAAGTTCATGGAGAAATGGAGTAATGCAATAAGAACGATGACATGATGTAGAAAAGATCTATCTATGTAGAGATAGACCCCACCATTTTATCCTTAGTAACAATGATACATATGTGTTACTTCCCCTTTTGTCACTGGGATCAAGCACTGTAAGATCAAACCCACTACAAAGCACCTCTTCCCATTGAAAGATAAATAGTTCAAGTTGGCCAAACAAAACCAAAATATCGTAGAAGAAATACGAGGCTATAAGCAATCATGCATAAAACAGATCAAAGAAACTCAAATACTTTCATGGATATAAAAAGATAGTTCTGATCATAAACTCAAAGTTCATCGATCCAACAAACACATCGCAAAAGAGTTACATCATATGGATCTCCAAGAGACCATTGTATTGAGAATCAAGAGAGAGAGAGAGAGAGGAAGCCATCTAGCTACTAACTACGGACCCGAAGGTCTACAAAGAACTACTCACGCATCATTGGAGAGGCACCAATGGAGGTGGTGAACCCCATCCGAGATGGTGTCTAGATTGGATCTGGTGGTTCTGGACTCTGCGGCGGCTGGATCAATATTTTGTCCACTCCCCTAGGGTTTTGGGAATATTGGGGTATTTATAGAGCAAAGAGATGGTCCGAGGGGCACCCGAGGTGGGCACAACCCACCAGGGCGCGCCTGGGCCTCCTGACGTGCCCTGGTGGGTTGTGCTCTCCTCGGAGCACCCCCAGGCGCAGCCAGGGCCCATTATGTTCCTTCTAGTCCAAAAAATCTCCACAAAGTTTCATTGCGTTTGGAGGACAAAATTACTGTTCTGACCTAAAGGGCTAACAAATCGAGATTTGACATCGGTTCAATTTTTTTTCGATTCTGACCTCTTTGGGTGATGCCAACATCCATGGCGTCTCGGTTGCGAAGCAGACGCCAGGCATCCTGGCGTCTGGACCCTGGCCCGCACTGCCCGCCTGCCCGTTGACCTGCTGATGTGGCAAAGGGGCCAAACGCCAGGAACCCTGGCGTCTGGCCCCGGTAACTGGATAACCCCAGATGAGAGTGTGTGGGACCCACCCCACACACTTTCCCCAATCAACCAACCCGAGCTTGAAGAACACTTGGAGCTCTCACACTCTCTCCCACCCCTCAAGCTCCCCCTCAAATCCTCTCCAAAAGGTGCATCCCGTAGGTGGATCTTTCCATCACTTTGTTGCTCTTGGTAATCTCCCCCAAATCACCCAATTTTTTGGTTAAATCTTGTTATTTTGGTTGCATTTTATACTTGTTGGTGGAACCCTGCTTCATGTTTTCTCCCATATTGTAGTGTGAATGTCTTGGTTAACTTTGGTAATATAGTAATATACATGGTGTGTGGTAGTAATATTTGCTTCTTGAGTAGAAAGATTGGGGGTTAGGGTTAGTTAGTGTTTAGGGTCAACTTTGCTTAGTGTGTAGTAGGAATAATTTAGTGTTGATATGATTTGTATATAATGAAATGTTTTTGGATAAACACCAATTCTCATTGATGCTTAAATGCATTCATGTTGTTTTTAGATGGAGAGACTTATCAATGTTCATTACATGGACAAGGAGGCATTTTTGAGTAACAATGCCGACATGGGTGAGGAACCATTGGTTTTTGATACAAGCCCTAGCTATGATGATGTTGTTGCAAAAGTAAGACATGTATTAAAGTGGATGGACACCAATGTTGATGTTAAGTTAATAGGAAGGTATGGTGTTGGAGTTGGAGCCAAATCTTGCTTGAAAAGTATGCTTATCACCTTAGATTTGCATTGGGATGTATACAAGGAAAAAGTTACCCAATCGGAAGACAAGTCACTTGAATTGTTTGCCACCAAGGTTGAATCTCATCGGGTTACAATTGGTTTGAACCGGCATGTCTCTTCCCCAATGGATGACATGAGCGAGAGGACAATGGTGCCACTTGTTGATCATAGGGTTGTGGTTGATGCCCCCAATGCTTATCGCCAACCACGTCCCCCTTTACCATCTAGTGAAGCAAATGAGGTTGAGTTGTATGCCCCCAATGCTTCTAGCCAACCACCAACTAGCCAAGCAAATGAAGTTGAGGTGATTGCTAGTGACAAAGTAATTCAAGAGGATGAATATTATCATGATGACGACGAAGAGCAAGAAGAAGGGTTTCATGGTTATGATGTTGGTGACTTGGATGCGTACATAGCGCAAAAGGACATGGATCGTGAGTTGCCTTTTAGGCATCAATATGCGTATGACTCGGATGATGAAGGTCCGGGGGAAGAGTTGGACGAGGATGGATTCACAAAGGAGGAAAACCAAATCCACTTTGAGCTGACAGGCTTAGAAAAAATAACTCACTTGTTTAAAGATCTCAGTCTTGCCCATAAAGCTGTTGTTGACAGTGGAATGAGAATGACGGCGATTGAGCCAACACCATGCCCGGATCCAAGAGAACCAAGGGTGGAGAAGGAGGACGAGAATGCTTATTTGAAGAAAGGAGTGAAGTTTCTGAGCTTGCCTATGCTGAAGTTTTGGTTGTCTGACTATGCCATTCGGAACCATAGGAAAATTTATGCTAAGCACTCCGACATGAAGTTGCGTTACACCATGAAGTGCGAGCAAGAAGGATGCCCATGGAAGGTTCGTGCTAGAAAGCTTAAATAAACTGAAGAATGGGTGTTAAGAAGTTGTGTTTCCACTCATAGGTGCAAACCGCCATCTAAACGACTTCGAACGACACACCGTAAACTCACATCTGATTACCTCGGATACAAATGGATGAAAGACATAGGCTTTGATCCCACTGTGAAAGTGAGGTTTCTCATGCGGACGGTGAAAAAACAATTTGGTTATGAAGTCAAGTATGGGAAGGCATGGAAGGCAAAGGCAAATGCTATTAGGATGTTGTATGGTGGTTATGAAGAAGCATACAACTAGCTCCCGAGGTTGTTGGGCGCGATTGCACATAAGAACCTGGGCATGTTTCATGTGGTCAAGGATCACGAGGGAGTGTTCCACCATGCCTTCTGGAGTTATGGACAATGTGTGGAGGCGTTTGAGCATTGTCGTCCGGTCTTGTCTATAGATGGCTGATGTCTACTACACAACCTTCTTCTTGTAGACGTTGTTGGGCCTCCAAGTGCAGAGGTTTGTAGGACAGTAGCAAATTTCCCTCAAGTGGATGACCTAAGGTTTATCAATCCGTAGGAGGCGTAGGATGAAGATGGTATCTCTCAAGCAACCCTGCAACCAAATAACAAAGAGTCTCTTGTGTCCCCAACACACCCAATATAATGGTAAATTGTATAGGTGCACTAGTTCGGCGAAGAGATGGTGATACAAGTGGTATATGGATAGTAGATAAAGGTTTTTGTAATCTAAAATTATAAAAACAGCAAGGTAACTAATGATAAAAGTGAGCGTAAACGGTATTGCAATGCGTGGAAATAAGGCCTAGGGTTCATACTTTCGCTAGTGTAAGTTCCCTCAACAATAATAGCATAATTAGATCACATAACTATCCCTCGACATGCAACAAAGAGTCACTCCAAAGTCACTAATAGCGGAGAACGAACGAAGAGATTATGGTAGGGTACGAAACCACCTCAAAGTTATTCTTTCCAATCAATCCGTTGGGCTATTCCTATAAGTGTCACAAATAGCCTTAGAGTTCGTACTAGAATAACACCTTAAGGCACAAATCAACCAAAACCCTAATGTCACCTAGATACTCCAATGTCACCTCAAGTATCCGTGGGTATGATTATACGATAGGCATCACACAATCTCAGATTCATCTATTCAACCAACACATAGAACCTCAAAGAGTGCCCCAAAGTTTCTACCGGAGAATCACGCCGAAAACGTGTGCCAACCCCTATGCATAGGTTCATGGGTGGAACCCGCAAGTTGATCACCAAAACATACATCAAGTGAATCACGTGGTATCCCATTGTCACCACAGATACGCATGGCAAGACATACATCAAGTGTTGTCAAATCTTTAAAGACTCAATCCGATAAGATTACTTCAAGGGGAAAACTCAATTCATTACAAGAGAGTAGAGGGGGAGGAGAAACATAAGATCCAACTATAATATCAAAGCTCGCGATACATCAAGATCGTGCCAAATCAAGAACACGAGAGAGAGAGATCAAACACATAGCTACTAGTACATACCCTCAGCCCCGAGGGAGAACTACTCCCTCCTCGTCATGGAGAGCACCGGGATGATGAAGATGGCCACCGGAGAGGGATTGCCCCCTCCGGCAGGGTGCCGAAACGGGTCTAGATTGGCTCTCGGTGGCTATGGAGGCTTCTGGCGGTGGAACTCCCGATCTATTGTGTTCTCGGATGTTTTTAGGGTATATGGAGATATATAGGCGGAAGAAGTACGTCAGGGGAGCCACGAGGGGCCCACGAGGGTGGAGGGCGCGCCCTAGGGGGGTGGGCGCGCCCCCCAACCTCGTGGCTCCCTCGAAGCTTCCCTTACGTAGTCTCCAAGTCTTCTGGGCTTCTTTCCTTCCAAAAATGAGTTCCGTGAAGTTTCGGGCCAATTGGACTCCGTTTGATTTTCCTTTTCTTCAAAACCCTAAAACAAGGTAAAAACAGAAACTGGCACTGGGCTCTGGGTTAATAGGTTAGTCCCAAAAATGATATAAAAGTGTATAATAAAGCCCATAAACATCCAAAACAGTAGATAATATAGCATGGAGCAATCAAAAATTATAGATACGTTGGAGACATATCAGCATCCCCAAGCTTAATTCCTGCTCGTCCTCGAGTAGGTAAATGATAAAAACAGAATTTTTGATGTGGAGTGCTACTTGGCATAATTTCAATGTAATTCTTCTTAATTGTGGTATGAATATTCAGATCCATAAGATTCAAGACAGAAGTTCATATTGACATAAAAATAATAATACTTCAAGCATACTAACTGAGCAATTATGTCTTCTCAAAATAACATGGCCAAAGAAAGTTATCCCTACAAAATCATATAGTCTGGCTATGCTCCATCTTCACCACACAAAATATTTAAATCATGCACAACCCCGATGACAAGCCAATCAATTGTTTCATACTTTTGATGTTCTCAAACTTTTTCAATCTTCACGCAATATATGAACGTGAGCCATAGATATAACACTATAGGTGGAATAGAAGGGTGGTTGTGGAGAAGACAAAAAGGGAGAAGATAGTCTCACATCAACTAGGCGTATCAACGGGCTATGGAGATGCCCATCAATAGATATCAATGTGAGCGAGTAGGGATTGCCATGCAACGGATGCACTAGAGCTATAAGTGTATGAAAGCTCAACAAAAGAAACTAGTGGGTGTGTATCCAACTCGCTTGCTCACGAAGACCTTGGGCATTTTGAGGAAGCCCATCATTGGAATATACAAGCCAAGTTCTATAATGAAAATTTCCCACTACTATATGAAAGTGACAACATAGGAGACTCTCTATCATGAAGATCATGGTGCTACTTTGAAGCACAAGTGTGGTAAAAGGATAGCAGCATTGCCCCTTCTCTCTTTTCTCTCATTTTTATTTTTTTATTTGGTCCTTCTTTTTTTATATGGCCTCTTTTCTTTCTCCCTTTTTTATTTGGGCTTCTTTTGCCTCTTTTATTTATTTTTCGTCCGGAGTCTCATCCCGACTTGTGGGGGAATCATAGTCTCCATCATACTTTCCTCACTGGGACAATGCTCTAATAATGATGATCATCACACTTTTATTTTTCTTACAACTCAACAATTACAACTCCATACTTAGAACAAAATATGACTCTATATGAATGCCTCCGGCAGTGTACCGGGATATGCAATATGACAATGATGGAGTGTGTAATAATAAACGGAACAATGGAAAGTTGCATGACAATATATCTCGGAATGGCTATGGAAATGCCATAATAGGTAGGTATGGTGGCTGTTTTGAGGAAGGTATATGGTGGGTTTATGGTACCGGCGAAAGTTGCGCGGTACTAGAGAGGCTAGCAATGGTGGAAGGGTGAGAGTGCGTATAATCCATGGACTCAACATTAGTCATAAAGAACTCACATACTTATTGCAAAAATCTATTAGTTATCAAAACAAAGTATTACATGCATGCTCCTAGGGGGATAGATTGGTAGGAAAAGACCATCGCTCGTCCCCGACCGCCACTCATAAGGAGGACAATCAATAAATAAATCATGCTCCGACTTCATCACATAACGGTTCACCATACGTGCATGCTACAGGAATCACAGACTTCAACACAAGTATTTCTCAAATTCACAACTACTCAACTAGCACGACTTTTATATTATTACCTCCATATCTCAAAACAATCATCAAGCATCAAGCTTCTCTTAGTATTCAAAACACTCATAAGAAAATTTTACTAATCTTGGATACCTAGCATATTAGGATTTTAAGCAAATTACCATGCTATTTAAGACTCTCAAAATAATCTAAGTGAAGCATGAGAGTTCATCTATTTCTACAAAATAAAACCACCACCGTGCTCTAAAAGGATATAAGTGAAGCACTAGAGCAACGACAAACTACTCCGAAAGATATAAGTGATGATCAACGAGTAGTCGAATAATTATGCAACTATGTGAAGACTCTCTAACATTTAATACTTTTAGATCTTGGTATTTTATTCAAACAGCAAGCAAAGCTAAAGAAAATGACATGACGCTCCAAGAAAAACACATATCATGTGGTAAATAAAAATATAGCTCCAAGTAAAGTTACCGATGAACGAAGACGAAAGAGGGGATGCCTTCTGGGGCATCCCCAAGCTTAGGATCTTGTTTGTCCTTGAATATTACCTTGGGGTTCCTTGGGCATCCCCAAGATTAGTCTCTTGCCACTCCTTATTCCATAGTCCATCGAATCTTTACCCAAAACTTGAAAACTTCACAACACAAAACTTAACAGAAAACTCGTGAGCTCCATTAGCGAAAGAAAACAAAAGACCACTTCAAGTTACTGTAATGAACTCATTATTTATTTATATTGGTGTTAAACCTACTGTATTCCAACTTCTCTATGGTTTATAAACTATTTTACTAGCCATAGATTCATCAAAATAAGTAAACAACACAATGAAAACAGAATCTGTCAAAAACAGAACAGTCTGTAGTAATCTAAATCAAACGTATACTTCTGGAACCCATAAAATTCTCAAATAAATTGATGGACCTGAGGAATTTATCGATTAATCATCTGCAAAAATAATTAACTAAATAGCACTCTCGAATAAAAAATGGCAGCAATTCTCGTGAGCGCTAAAGTTTCTGTTTTTTTACAGCATGATCAACAAGACTTTCCCCAAGTCTTCCCAAAGGTTCTACTTGGCAAAAACACTAACTAAAAGCATAGAACCACATCTGAACAGAGGCTAGATGAATTATTTATTACTAAACAGGAACAAAAAGCAAGGAACTAAAATAAAATTGGGTTGCCTCCCAACAAGCGCTATCGTTTAACGCCCCTAGCTAGGCATGATGATTTCAACGACGCTCACATAAAAGATAAGAATTGAAACATAAAGAGAGCATCATGAATAATATGACTAGCACATTTAAGTCTAACATACTTCCTATTCATAGGGATTTTTTGAGCAAACAACTTATGGGAACAAGAATCAACTTGCATAGGAAGGTAAAACAAGCATAACTTCAAAATTTTAAGCACATAGAGAGGAAACTTGATATTATTGCAATTCCTACAAGCATATGTTCCTCCCTCATAATAATTTTCAGTAGCATCATGAATGAATTAAACAATATAACCAGCACCTAAAGCATTCTTTTCATGATCTACAAGCATAGAATTTTTATTACTCTCCACATAAGCAAATTTCTTCTCATGAATAATAGTGGGAGCATCATAAGGAACTCAAATACTATAAATTGTTTCCACATTAAAAGAGTAATGTTCAGAGAAGGGGTAACCATAATCATGACAAGTTTTAGAAATATAATCACTACTTTTTATATCATAAGTATCATCACAATAATCATCATAAGTAGGAGGCATGCCATCCTCATTATAAATTTGCATATCAAAACTTGGGAGACTAAAAATATCATCTTCATTAATCATAGCTTCCCCAAGCTTGGGACAAACATTAATTGCAGCAAATATATTCTCAAAAACACCATCTTTATCAAACATAGCACCCCAAGATTGGGCCTTTTCATATTATAAGCATAATCACTCTCATCATTAATAGTATGGATAGCACCAATAGTATAGCAATTATCATATTCTTCCAAGCAAGTGCCAAAAAGATTTTCAAGATCATAAGAAGTATCATTATCTTCCACAATTATATTTTCATGAGGCACAATAGTAATAGGAGCGGCATTATTTGAGAGAGATATCTTTTTACCTCTCTTCCTCTTTCTTTTCTTCTTCTTCACCACATCATGTGTGGGTTCAATACTCTTTTTGGAGCTCCTTATTAATGAGATTGGTTGAATAGGAGGCTCCTCCTCGTTACCTGATTCATCATAAGAAATAATAGGAGGGTATTGGGAAGCCTCTTCCCTTTCATTAGTATTCTCTTCATCTTCTATTTGTTTTCTTTTCTTTATGTAGTTGGCAATATAAGGATTTTCAATACAATTCACCGCACAATACATATAAATTTCCTCTAGATCAAATCCAAGAAGTTTATAATGGGCAAATTCTGGAAGATAATTAGTTATACATTTCATTTCTTCGTAACTCATAAGCAAACTAAGTTCATTATGATGTGCAAGGGAAATCAAGTCATCACAATTTTTGGACACGATACGATCATGAAACAATTTGCATTGGGTATTGAAATGATCATGTTCATTACAAAGCTCACAAGTATGGCCAATATAATTTAAATTTTCAGCACATTCATCTAGCCTTTCTTGCAACAATTTAGTTTCTAAGTACTTATGCCTCTTGCAATATCTATCTTCCCTATTTGGTGTGTTCGTACAAACCCAATGTACTCCACAAAAATTGACATGTTTATAGGAGACATCATAACTAGTGCAATCATCATTAGTATCATGGATATTCAAAGAATTCATACTAACAACATTGCAATCATGCTCATCATTCAAAGATTTAGTGCCAAACATTTTATAGATTTCTTCTTCTAGCACTTGAGCACAATTTTCCTTTCCATCATACTTACGAAAGATATTAAAAAGATGAAGAGTATGAGACAAACTCAATTCTATTTTTTATAGTTTTCTTTTATAAACTAAACTAGTGATAAAACAAGAAACTAAAAGATTCGATTGCAAGATCTAAAGATATACCTTCAAGCGCTAACCTCCCCGGCAACGGCGCTAGAAAAGAGCTTGATGTCTACTACACAACCTTCTTCTTCTAGACGTTGTTGGGCCTCCAAGTGCAGAGGTTTGTAGGACAGTAGCAAATTTCCCTCAAGTGGATGACCTAAGATTTATCAATCCATAGGAGGCGTAGGATGAAGATGGTCTGTCTCAAGTAACCCTGCAACCAAATAACAAAGAGTCTCTTGTGTCCCCAACACACCCAATACAATGGTAAATTGTATAGGTGCACTAGTTCGGCGAAGAGATGGTGATACAAGTGGTATATGGATAGTAGATAAAGGTTTTTGTAATCTGAAATTATAAAAACAGCAAGGAAACTAATGATAAAAGTGAGCGTAAACGGTATTGCAATGCATGGAAATAAGGCCTACGGTTCATACTTTCGCTAGTGTAAGTTCCCTCAACAATAATAGCATAATTGGATCACATAACTATCCCTCAACATGCAACAAAGAGTCACTCCAAAGTCACTAATAGTGGAGAACGAACGAAGAGATTATGGTAGGGTACAAAACCACCTCAAAGTTATTCTTTCCAATCAATCCGTTGGGCTATTTCTATAAGTGTCACAAACAGCCCTAGAGTTTGTACTAGAATAACACCTTAAGACACAAATCAACCAAAACCCTAATGTCACCTAGATACTCCAATGTCACCTCAAGTATCCGTGGGTATGATTATACGATAGGGATCACATAATCTCAGATTCATCTATTCAACACATAGAACCTCAAAGAGTGCCCCAAAGTTTCTACCGAAGAATCACGACGAAAACGTGTGCCAACCCCTATGCATAGGTTCATGGGTGGAACCCGCAAGTTGATCACCAAAACATACATCAAGTGAATCACGTGGTATCCCATTGTCACCACAGATACGCACGGCAAGACATACATCAAGTGTTCTCAAATATTTAAAGACTCAATCCGATAAGATTACTTCAAGGGGAAAACTCAATTCATTACAAGAGAGTAGAGGGGGAGGAGAAACGTAAGATCCAAATATAATAGCAAAGCTCGCGATACATCAAGATCGTGCCAAATCAAGAACACGAGAGAGAGAGATCAAACACATAGCTACTGGTACATACCCTCATCCCCGAGGGAGAACTACTCCCTCCTCGTCATGGAGAGCACCGGGATGATGAAGATGGCCACCGGATAGGGATTGCCCCCTCCGGCAGGGTGCCTGAATGGGTCTAGATTGGCTTTCGGTGGGTACAGAGGCTTCTGGCGGCGGAACTCCTGATCTATTGTGTTCTCGGATGTTTTTAGGGTATATGGAGATATATAGGCGGAAGAAGTACGTCAGGGGAGCCACGAGGGGCCCACGAGGGTGGAGGGCACGCCCTAGGGGGGTGGGCGCGCCCCATACCTCGTGGCTCCCTCGAAGCTTCCCTTACGTAGTCTCCAAGTCTTCTGGGCTTCTTTCCTTCCAAAAATGAGTTTCGTGAAGTTTCGGGTCAATTGGACTCAGTTTGATTTTCCTTTTCTTCGAAACCCTAAAACAAGGTAAAAACAGAAACTGGCACTGGGCTCTGGGTTAATAGGTTAGTCCCAAAAATGATACTCCCTCCGTTCCTAAATATAGGGTGTATAGTTTTTGGCACGGAAATTAAAGAACACACGTGGAGGAAAAATTTCACAAGTTTTGGGCGAGATTACACCCGACTAATTGGCATGAGAAAATAGAGGAGCTTTCTTAATGTATGAAAATGTAATAAAATTCCTAAACAAATTATACAAATGAGTGGTGCAACGCAATACACCTTATATTTTGGGCTTTTTCTAAAAAATCTATACACCTTATATCAAGGAACGGAGGGAGTATAAAAGTGTGTAATAAAGCCCATAAACATCCAAAACAGTAGATAATATAGCATGGAGCAATCAAAAATTATAGATACGTTGGAGACGTATCAATGGCATGTTCTTGACCGGTAGATACAAGGGCACACTAATGGTAGCAATGGCGCACTCATCAAACGACACCGTGTTCCTAGTTGCATTTGCTTTGGTGCCTTCCGAGCACCAAGACAACTGGGAGTAGTTCATGGGTCATGTTAGGCACAAGGTGATTGGGGCTAGGGAGGTATGCATCATATCGGACCGGCACCATGGCATACTCGAGGCAATGGACATTGTTATTCCAGGATTTCCAAAGCTTCACCACAGATGGTGCATGAGGCATTTTGTGGCCAACTTTTACCGGGCATGTAAGAGCAAGGAGCTCAGCAAAGACCTTACCCATGTATGTGTGGCCTTCACCACCGAAGGTTTCGATGCTCGGTACAACAAACTCTTTGCAGCGGTGAACGAAGGGGGAAAAGAGTTCTTAACTAGGAATTTAAGCGAGAAGCACAAGTGGGCACACGCTCATGACGATGGTGGTAGGCGATATGGCGACATGACGAGAAATCTGGTAGAATGTTTCAACAATCTGCTGAAGGGTGCTCGTGCATTGCCGGTGACTGCAATAGTGCAGTACACCTTCTTCAAGCTTAATGAGTACTTTCAGAGGCATTCTGAAGAGACTGCAAAATGGATAGGTGAAAAAATGGATTATCCGGAAAAGGTTGATGAATGGTTGCAGTTACAAGCAAGCAAGTCTTCACGGCAACAAGTTATCATATTCGAGAGAATTGAAATGATCTATCAAATTGATGAGCCAGGTGGCACAACACGAGACGGTTTTCAATATGGTGGTGCTGCATTTGAGGTGCGTCTGAAGACTCGGTGGTGCCAGTGCGAGAGGCCTAGTAAGTATCATTGGCCATGCTTGCATTTGATAATGGCGGCGAAGGCGAGAAACATACATGTTTGTGATGGAAAAACCGTCCGGATGCAAGAGTTCCATGTGGAAGCTACTAGGTTGACATGGGTGCCAAGATTTCACCCTTTCTTGGACCAATCACAGTGGCCTGAGTACCATGGCCCTCGTATTAAGCTAGACCCTCTTCTGAAGGTGGAGACCAAGGGTAGAAGGAGAACTAAGAGGTTCATGGGTGATATGGATGACTTGGCTGGATACACTGGCATAAAACAATTTGGTAGCGGTCATTTCATGGAGGCTCCTGACACTATCAATTGTGGGGTGTGCGATGAAGGGCGACACAATGAGCGTACATGCAAGAAAAGGAAAATGTCGAAGGATGGCATTCCTAGCACTAGACGTAGAGGAAAGACAAGTCGTGGAGGTGGCACCAATGGTGAAGGAGGTGGAAGAGGTGATGGTGGTGCTGGTCGAGGAAGCACAAGTGACATAGGTGGTGGTGGTCGTAGAGGGAGCACAAGTGCTAGAGGTGCTAGTGTTCGTAGAGGGAGTACAAGTGCTAGAGGTGGTGGTCGAGCAAGCACAAGTGCTAGAGGTGGTGGTGGTCGGAGTGGAAGCACAAGTGCTAGAGGTGGTGGTGGTCGTAGAGGAAGCACAAGTGCTAGAGGTGGTGGTGGTCGTAGAGGAATGGTTGATAATGGATCGGCCTTCGGTTATTTGCTTAATCTAGATGGTTGATCTAATAATAATGGTATATTATTTGTTCATACAATTCCTAGAATTTATTGATTTACTGTATTTACACATTTACTCTCTTTGTGTCTTGTGCTAACAATTGTTCTTTTTGTAGGCATGGCTTCATCCGGTTCCAGGACGAGGCCGTCGTGTGCGGACCAAGAGGACAGGCCGAAGACGTGGATGGAGGCCAGGTTGGACAAGGAGAAGGAGAAGGATATGCCCACACCACCATGTTGGTGTGGTGATGTTTGCAAGCTGAAGGTGTCCACTGACCGCAAGAAGTCATGGACAGAAGGTAGAAGGTTTTTCGTGTGTCCCAACTATGCACATGATCGTCGAAGGCCAACTAACGCATATGACCTACCACCGGTATGTTAGGTGTACATACAAAAAACCTCAACAAGTTTGAACTCATATTACTAAAAAAACATGATTTTTATGTATTCGCCTCCTCCACTTTGCAAGTACTTCACTTGGATAGATCACGAGGTACCAAAATATGTCCAAGAGGACCAACATCGAGATTACTTACGGAGGCAGCGCCTGTTCGAGGAGTTCTTTGCACGGGGATTGGAGCATGAGCATCATGAGAAGGAGAAGAACAAGTGCAAGAAGCGTGAGGAAGAGATGGCACACAAAGAGAAGGAGGCTCATCAAGAAGAGAGGGCAAGAAAACTTGCAAGGGCTTGCGATGCACAAGAGGAGGACGAGGCACATGACAAGAAGGGAAAGTGGCTCCGTACTACTCAGCAGACAAATGAAAAAGGCACCGGCATCGATGATGGACTTTCGAGACTTTGTTTAGTGCATGAACTTGTCATTCGAGACCTTGTGTGGCCATGAACTTGTCATTCGAGACCTTGTGTGGTCATGAACTATTTATGTCATTCGAGACATCCTGTGTGATGAACTTGTAATTGAGATTATGTGCAAACTATGTTTGTCATTCGAGACTGGTATGCTTTCTTCATATTTTGGGTTGAGACTTGTATGCTTTGTTCATATTTGTGTTTGAGACTAGTATGATTCTTGGTTGAGACAAGTTGCTTAGCAAAAACCTGAAAATAAAAGAAGTCAGGGGGCCAGATGCCACAGACCCTAGCGTCTGGGTGATATCCAGAGAGAAAATTCTGATATTGCTATTTTGCACACCTAGACGTCATAGACCCTGGCGTCTGGCCGTAGAAGCCACGTCAACCATACGCCACGGACGCTGGCGTCTGGGTGCTAACCAGAGAGCAAATTCTGATATTGCTAATTTGCACACCCAGACGCTAGAGACCCTGGCGTCTGGCCGTAGAAGCCACGTTAACCAGACGCCACGGACACTGGCGTCTGGGTGCTAACTAGAGAGCAAATTCTGATATGCACACCCAGACGCCACAGACCCTGACGTTTGGCCATAGAAGCCACGTCAACCAGACGCCACGGTCCTTGGCGTCTAGGTGCTAACCAGAGAGCACATTCTGATATTGCTAATTTGCACACCCATACGCCAAAGACCCTGGCGTCTGGCCGTAGAAGCCATGTCAACCAGACGCCAAGGACCCTGGCATTTGGCCTGTTACCAGTGGATAAGATTCTTTGGGCCCACCTCTATCCCTCTCATCCATTCATCTCCACCTCTACCCCTCTCATTCCATTCATCTCCACTCACTCTCACCTCTAGCCCTGCCACCCTCACTCCCTCTCCACCACCCTAACCCCCCTCAAATCTCTCACGAGTCGGTCCGGTTTCACCGTTGGATCTTTGGGATTTCCAAACAAGAAGGTAAATCAACTCCACCCCCATTTTTTGGTTGGTTTAATGTATCATAGTTTTGTGCAAACCCTAGTTTTTTTCCTCGTGGTTATGCTCAAGGGGTAGGTTAGGTACTTAGTGCGATTTGTGTGTTGCAGATGGCTAAGGGTACTCAGTGGGTGCTTAGCCCTATTGTTCATGTCCAAGGCTTGTCTCCAAGTGTTGTGCAAGTTAGTGAAGTGGACCTCACTTTTGATTGGTTGAAGACTAAATTCATGTTGAAGCAAGGGTTGAAGGAAGACGATTTTGTGTACTACGTCAGCAGGAAGCAGTCAGATGGCCCCGGGGAAAGAAAATTGATTGACATAACTTATGATGGCAAGATTCAAGAAATGCTGCAAGAATGGGAATGGAAAAAGGTTATTGACTTGCATTGCTACAGGAAACCGAGTTATATGTGATGTTCATGTCATTTTAACTATCGTGGACCATCGTGGTCATGAACTACTTATGTCATTCGAGACATTGTATGTGATGAACTTGTCATTCGAGACTATTTGTGTAATTTGAGATTATGTGATAACTATGTTTGTCATTTTCTATTATGTGAACACTAATGTTTGTCATTTGATACTATGGGTGTTTGCTAGAACAAAATATCTATGTGATAACTATGTTTGTCATTCGATACTATGGGTGTTTGCTAGGACAAAATATGAACAAAATGAAAAAGTACTTCACTAGGGCCAAACGCCACGATCCCTGGCGTCTGGTTACCTAACCAGAGAGCAAATCAATGTGTTTGCTCTAGTGCACCCCCAAACGCCATGGACCCTGGCGTATGGCTGCCCTGCTTCTGCTGTCTAGAACTCTGCTTCTGCTTCCAGTCGACCCCCAGATGCCAGAAAGCGTGGCGTCTGGTCCCCTGACTTGAAACCAGACGCTAAGGACCATGGCGTCTGGTTCGCTGTACAGGATTTTCAACTTGCCGTTTGACACAGGTATCAACAGGTTCATAGCAAGTTCATACGTTCATATCACAGGTTCATACAAAACAGAAGATAGCACATGTATGAACATTTCACAGATTTTTCACCATGACAAATTCATGCATACAAACGACACCAAGTTCACAGATTTTTCACCATGACAAATTCATGCATACAAACGACATCAAGTTCATGCACTTCCAAAGAAGACACCAAGTTCAAGACAACCTAAAAAGTTTTCACCACGACACCAAGTTCATGCATACAAACAACACCAAGTTCATACACTTCCAAACAAGACCTTTCTAGCTCACTTCCTCCTTCCTCTCTTTATGATAGTTGCAAGTGTAGGCTCCTCCTCTTCGCTAGCCTCCTACTCTTTGTTGTACGCCTCCTCCTCCGCCTCAATGTTGGCCTTATATCTTTGCATTCTTGTTGGCATAAGCTGATGAGGATACTACGGACTATGGAATTGTGTGTTCCATGTCTTCTTTCTACCTTTCTTGGCTGGTGTCTTAGCTATGGCTTTGCCTTTCCTAGAGCGAGCATTGCCTTGTGTCGGTTGTATAACCTGTGATGGTTCTGGAGCATCAACATCATAATCATGTTCTTCATGGACCTCCTCCTCTATGTTCTCTTGATGTGTTGGCTCCTCTTGATGTGCTGGCTCCTCTTCATGGACCTCCTCCTCTATGTCCTCTTCGTTGTGGAGATAACGCCGTCTATTAGCTCTGGCGGCGCGGCTACCAGGTGCAAACACGTCACTGGACTGAGCACCATGGCAAGAAAGCATAGCTGCCATCTTATGGAACCGCTTCTTGAAATTCTGCGACAACACAAAATATATATGATATGAGATGCAAATAACTAATCCGCGAAAAGAAACTTTTATAATATATTGCTCACACCTCCATCGTGCTCCTAAGAGTCCTCTCAGATAATCCACCACCAGGTGGATGACTCAGTGCAACATTGGCATCGTTGACGCACAGAAGCAACTCTCTGCCCTGCAATTCATGAACACACCAAACTTATGTATTTGAAAGAAGACAATATGATGCAAGTATGTTAGAATAGGTTCATTAGAATACCATTTCGTCATGCATCGGTGCATAGTCAATGTGAGCCCCTCTGGTGTCTCTCACAGCCGTGTTGAAGGTATGATAACCTTCTACAGTCTCCGGGTCTTCAGACACCAACTCCGACAACTCCTCGTGAGTCCAACCAGGCTTTAGCTTTAACCAGTAATGATCCGCATACCACACTTGATACTTCTGATATGCTAACTGATTGTGAGGTCTATTCTCTGATTCCACTAACGTGTCTCTTTGATCCCAAATTTGTATCCACGCATGGTGTTTGTTTGCCCAATCTGATATATCCTGATTGTTCCTTCGATCGAACCTACAAATGATGCACGGTAAAAAGCATTAGCAAACATAGACTTATTCAATGCTCTACTACATACTCAAGGACATGCTTGCTCACTGATGCAGAGATAGCATTTCCTCCTTGATCTCCTCAATTGGAATACCTTGTCTTCTTCCAAATTGTCTTGCCACACGGTCTACGAAGTGCCACTCGACTGCGAAGAAGCATATCATTGGGCACCTCGCCCGCCAAAGATGGCTATCACGCGTGCACATCTCGTTAAGAGAGAAGCCACGATCATCCACATAAGGCAACCAATGGACCTGCAAAACAAAGAGATACATTGTTATATACAAATTTCATTCTTGACTAAATTTTGTCTCATTGAACTTCTCAATACCTGCTCATCAGTCAAGGTGTCCAGCTCGTTCATATAGCACTTGTATCGCGCATGCGAGCTTCCTGTGTACACTGTCACTTGTTCCCAATAGTACGCAAGCGTAGGGCGCCGATATGGATCATCACCATGCACCCCGTCATGATTACCCCGTGGGTTTGGCATGTTGGGGTTCTTGAAATCGGGCCGTCCAACCGGGATCCGCTCCCACATCCACACGGATAGGGTCCAAACAAACCCAGCCAATGAGGATGTATCTCCTTCCCGCGACACGCCAAGTCAAGCTGCAATCAAACAAACATGTTAGATATGGAGGCGCATGACAAATGCAAGATAAATGGTTGCAAATATCTCTTACCTGACGATACAAATATGCTAGTGCGGCCGAACCCCAGCTATACTGGGTATCCCAGTTATTGAGTAGCTCCAGGAACATCCAGAGGGCTGAGTTCTCGGTTGCATCTGAGAAGACTACCTTGGTTAGTACATACCAAAGATAGGCCCGCGCGTACTGCTGCACAACCACGTCATTGGCACCCTCAGGGCACGGATTGGTCTCTCCTCTGACTAGTTTTAGCCAAGAATGCCTCACTTTCGAGGTATTGGCCTTACCTGCCAGAGGAGCGTTGGGCTGAACACCAATTAAAATGCCAGTCCGTTCTCGCCAATTAACGGTGCTGGCACGACCGTAACAGCTTGTCCGTTGATAGGAAGGCCGCTTATCATAGCCATGTCCTCTAGGGTCATCGTCATCTCCCCACATTGAAGGTGGAACGAGTGAGTCTCGGGCCTCCAACGATCCACAAGTGCAGTCAGCGCCGCGTGGTTCACCGGCAGAGCGCGTCGCTTAAACTGCAACACGAATGGGAGAAGACCCAATCTCTGAATGTACGGCTCGTACCGCGCGTCGTAAGGAAAGTCATGAGCGGAATGACCCCTCATGCGCATAGCAACTACATGTTGTAAATAAAGTTATTTTTTGATCAATACAAGAACACAAATGAGAAACAACGAAAATTGATAAGTCTTGCTTCTTACCTTTCCGGTCTCAATGGCACGAGCACGATGTTCCTTATCCCACTCCTCGATTAATCCGTCATGCCAAGGTCCATCATCATCCGCCATCCTACCAAACAAATCACAACATGAACTACAATTACAAATAGTAGAATTTGCTCCTCCAAGTTATGCAAAATTTCTTCATATGCAACATCTCTTAAAACATTCCTATTGACAATTCTAATAAATACATATCATATACGAGTACCCATACCAATCTATTGAACAAATCATGTCACACACAATCATCATCTTTCATCATCTCTTTTGCAAAAAATATTATGCCATCTATATATTCAACTATATTGTCATGCCACTTCACACATATAATATTTTTTCTAAATATATTTGCTTGCCAAAGTAGTCTTCTCAAATTCAAAAAAATATTATGCCATCTATATATGCAACACATACCTAATTTAGTAGCACATGCATACATCATCTATAATTCAAAAAATCACAAACTAAGTCTATTGGTGGACAACTACAAACATCTACCAACTACACTACCTACATAATCATCTAACAACTACAAACATATTCCTAAAACAAAGAATTCATCTACTCATGTAACATCACCTAATGTGAAATAATGCATCCAAAAAGAGAGGGTAAAACCAAAACAAATTGGAGGGAATGGGGGAGAATACCTCAAAGATGCTTGGCGGGGTCAGATCTACAAGTTTGAGCAGAGGATGGAGTAGATCAGGGGGGTGGTGGTGTGAGGGAGAGGAGGGCCGACGGACAGAGCCCTCTGTTCGTGACCCAAACGCCAGGAGAAGATGAGATGGGGATGGGTGGGCCGGCCCACGCCGTTATCCTCTTACCAGGGCCAGACGCTAGGGTTCCTAGCATCTGGCCCCTTTGCCACGTCAGCAGGTCAACGGACAGGCGGGTCCTGTGGGCGAGGGGCCAGACGCCAGGGTTCATGGCGTCTCCCTTGCAACCCAGATGCCGGGGATGTTGGCGTCACCTAGAAAGGTTAAAATCAAAAATATTTTCTAAACTGTGTTGAATTTCGATTTTGTTAGCACAAAGGGTCAGAACAATAATTTTGTCCGCGTTTGGACTCCGTTTGATATTGATTTCCTGCGATGTAAAAAAACATACAGAAAACAACAATTGGCACTTGCACTATGTCAATAGGTTAGTACCAAAAAATGATATAAAATGACTATAAAATGATTATAAAACATCCAAGATTGATAATATAACAACATGGAACAATAAAAAATTATAGATATGTTGGAGACGTATCAACATCCCCAAGCTTAACTCCTACTCGTCCTCGAGTAGGGAATTGATAAAAACAAAATTTTGATGTGAAATGCTGCCTAACATGTCATATCATATTCTTTCTTTATAGCATGGAAATTTGGACTTTTATGTGATTCAAAGCAATAGTCTAGTTTTGACATGATAATTTAAATACTCAAGCATATCAACAAGCAACCATGTCTTTCAAAATATCAACGCTAAATTTAGTTATCCCTAGCCCATCATGCTCAACCATTGATCCTGTCATGAAACACACTCGAATATTAGCTACACCCAATACTCAAGTACGGTCATATTGCCTCCTAGTTGGTGCTTTTATAAGAGAAGATGGAGACTCAAATTCAAAATAAAAATTTCATAAAGTAAAAGAAAGGCCCTTCGCAGAGGGAAGTAGGGATTTTTAGGGGTGCGAGAGCTCAAAGCGAAAAACTTAGAGATAAAAACATTTTGGGAGGGGTATCCATCCCACCAACAAAAACGACATAGAGTTCCCAACACTTTCCATGCTAGATATATCATATGCGTTTCCCAAACAGAAAATAAAGTTTATTCCTTTTTCCACCATACTTTCACTTTCCATGGCTAACCGTATCTACGGGTGCCTTCCATACAACACTTTTCAAGGAATTTATTATTTGACAACATAAAGTAAATTCATTTTTTCATTTCGGGAATGGGCATCCCTAATACCTTTGCCTTACTCTCGTGCAATGACAAGCGAATAAACACTCATCGTGAGAATAACACATCTAGCATGGAAAATATTAGCCACCCCTCACTGCTCCATGAGCGAAACGAACACACAAAAGAGAAGTTTATTTTGAAAATTAGAGATGGCACATGCAAATTTGCTTAGAATGGCAAAAGAATACCGCATATAGGTAGATATAGTGGACTCATGTTGCAAAACTGGTTTAAAGGATTTTGGATGCACAAGTAGAGAGCATACTTAGTGCAAAATGAAGGCTATCAAAAGATTGAGAAGCGACCAACCAAGAAACGAATAATCTCATAGGCAAGCATTAAGCATAATTAACACCGAATAATGCGCCACAAGTAGGATATAATTTCATTGCATGACTATTGACTTTCGTGCTTACATAGGGAATCACAAACCTTAACACCAATATTCTTACTAAAACATAATTACTCATCAACATGACTCACATATCACATCATCATATCTCAAAATTATTACTAAGAATCAAGTTTATTTTGTCCAATGATATTCATGAAAGTTTTTATTATATCCTTCTTGGATATCTATCACTTTGGGACTAATTTTCATGTGTTGCTTTTCATAAGCTCAAACAAATATAAGTGAAGATCATGAGAGATGAGCATAATATTTCTTTCTTTCTCTCAAATTAATTTAAGTGAAGCAAGAGAGAATTTCTTGAAAATTTTATTGACTCTCAAATAAATCTAAGTGAAGCAAGAGATCATTTCTTCAAAAATACTAAGGCACACCATGCTCAAAAAGATATAAGTGAAGCACTAGAGCAAGTCCATAGCTCATAAATTTTTAAGTGAAGCAACGAGAGCAATTCTAACAAGTCATGACATAATTTTGGCTCTCTCAAATTGGTGTGTCCAGCAAGGGATCAAGACTTAAAACTCAAAATTAAACAAGCAAAAACTCATATCATACAAGATGCTCCAACCAAAACACATAGTATGTGACGAATAAAAATATAGCTTCGAGTAAAATACCGATGGTCATTAGAAGAAAGAGGGGATGCCACTCGGGGGCATCCCCAAGCTTAGCTGGTTGCTCATTTTTGGATAATAGCTTGGGATGTCAGGGCATCCCCAAGCTTATTCCTTCATCCGTCGTAAGATAACCCAAAACTTGAAAACTTCAATCACACAAAACTCAATAAAACCTTCGTGAGATCCGTTAGTATAAGAAAATAAATCACTACTATAAGTGCTGTATCAAACCAATTCATATTTTGTCCTTGCATTATATCTATTGTATTCCAACTTTTCTGTGGCAAAAACTCATCAAAGAAAACCATAGAGCCATCAAAACAAGCACACAACACAAAGAAAACAGAATCTGTCAAAACAGAACAGTCTGTAGCAATCTGACTATTTCGAATACTTATGTAACTCCAATTTTTTTGAAAAGTTAGGATGACCTGAGAAATTTGTATATTGATCTACTGCAAAGATGGTTAAGTTTCCGATGCCTCTACTTGACTAGCTCATTAATCAAAGATGGTTAAGTTTCCTAGCCATGGACATGTGTTGTCATTTGATGAAAGGGATCACATTATTAGAGAATGATGTGCTAGACTACACCCATCCGTTAGCTTAGCACTATGATCGTTTAGTTTATTGCTATTGCTTTCTTCATGACTTATACATGTTCCTATGACTATGAGATTATGCAACTCCCGAATACCGGAGGAACACTTAATGTGCTATCAAACGTCACAACGTAACTGGGTGATTATAAAAATGCTCTACAGGTGTCTCCGATGGTGTTTGTTGAGTTGGCATAGATCGAGATTAGGATTTGTCACTTCGATTGTCGGAGAGGTATCTCTGGGCCCTCTCGGTAATGCACATCACTATAAGCCTTGCAAGCAATGTGACTAATGAGTTAGTTGCGGGATGTTGCATTACGGAACGAGTAAAGAGACTTGCCGGTAACGAGATTGAACTAGGTATGATGATACCAACGATCGAATCTCGGGCAAGTCACATACCGATGACAAAGGGAACAACGTATGTTGTTATGCGGTTTGACCGATAAAGATCTTCGTAGAATATGTAGGAACCAATATGAGCATCTAGGTTCCGCTATTGGTTATTGACCGAAGATGAGTCTCGGTCATGTCTACATAGTTCTCGAACCCATAGGGTCCGCACGCTTAACGTTCGATGACGATTGGTATTATGAGTTTATGTGTTTTGATGTACTGAAGGTAGTTCGAAGTCCCAGATGAGATCACGTACATGACGAGGAGTCTCGAAATGGTCGAGACATAAAGATTGATATATTGGATGACTATATTCGGACACCAGGATTGTTCCGAGGTGTATCGGGTATTTATCGGAGTGCCGGAAGGGTTATCGGAACCAGCGGGGAAGTTATGGGCCTTTTTGGGCCTTAAGGGAGAGAGAGGGAGCAGCCAAGGGCTGGCCGCGCCCCCTGTCGGTGTCAAAACCGGCGGATCTCGGGTAGGGGGTCCCGAACTGTGTGTCTAAGGCGGATGGTAACAGGAGGCAGGGGACACGATGTTTTACCCAGGTTCAGGCCCTCTTGATGGAGGTAAAACCCTACGTCTTGCTTGATTTATTCTTCATGATATGGGTATTACAAGAGTTGATCTACCATGAGATCGGGGAGGCTAAACCCTAGAAGCTAGCCTATGGTATGATTGTCTGTCGTCCTACGGACTAAAACCCTCCGGTTTATATAGACACCGGAGGGGGCTAGGGTTACACAAGGTCGGTTACAAAGGAGGAGCTATACATATCCGTATTGCCTAGCTTGCCTTCCACGCCAAGTAGAGTCCCATCCGGACACGAGACGAAGTCTTCAATCTTGTATCTTCATAGTCCAATAGTCCGGCCAAAGGATATAGTCCGGCTGTCCGGAGACCCCTAATCCCGGACTCCCTCAGTAGCCCCTGAACCAGGCTTCAATGGCGATGAGTCCGGCGTGCAGTGTTGTCTTCGGCATTGCAAGGCGGGTTCCTCCACCGAATACACCCCGGAAGAATCTGAATACAAGGATAGTGTCCGACCCTGCAAAATAAGTTCCACATACCACCGTAGAGAGAATAATATTTCCACAAATCTAATCTGCTGACTCGTTTTGTCAATGTGACGTTTTATCATGGCCCGGTGATTATTCAAACCGTTTCCTTTAACTAGCCCCGGACATAACACGAGGCAGTTTCTTGACACGTCTTGTCAAAGCAGAGATCTTGTTCCCCTTATCACAGGATTCTCATCAATACGGGCGTGGGTAACCCAACCGCCATCGATTACGACGCTTGGGGGATAAGCGAGTTTTACCAGGCTAGTGGGGGCGCATAGTTTCGGCCGCCCTTATAAAGGGACAAGGTTTAACCTTTCTCTACCCATGCCTTCTTCCTCCTTGCTCATCCGTCCTTGCACACTCAAGCCCCAATGCCCAAGTCCGCATCTTTCTCCTCAACCTCCTCCAAACATGTCCGGAGCGGGAGGGAAGTGGATGGCTTCCTCCGTTACGGAGGAACACATCAAAAAGCTGCACGGAGCCGGATACTTAGCCGCGAATATCGCGCATCGGCTACCCACTGCGGGGTAGATCGTCCCTACCCCGGAACCTCATGAGAGGGTAGTTTTCCTGCACCACTTCCTCCGCGGACTAGGGTTTCCCCTTCATCCATTCGTCCGTGGTCTCATGTTCTACTACGGGCTAGACTTTCATGATCTGGCCCCGAACTTCATCCTCAGCATTTCGGCGTTCATCGTCATCTGTGAGGCCTTTCTCCGCATCCGCCCCCACTTCGGTCTGTGGCTGAAGACCTTCAATATCAAGCCGAAGGTGGTGGGCGGCCAACAAGCAGAATGTGGCGGAGCCATGGTGGGCAAGATGCCCAATGTTATATGGCTCAAAGGCTCCTTCGTGGAGACCATAAAGGGGTGGCAATCGGCGTGGTTCTACATCACCGAGCCACGCGACACCAACTGGGTGGCTGCTCCCGAGTTCCGATCCGGATTCCCTACATGGGTCACTTCCTGGAAAGAGAAGGGCCTGTCGTGGGGTTCATCGGTAGAGCTGGACGGACTCCAGAAATGTATCCAGAACATGGCAAGCAAGAAACTCAAGCTTGTCAACATAGTCCAGGTCATGCTCATCCATCGGATCCTCCCGTGTCAACAACGGGACTTCAACTTGTGGGAGTTCGACCCGGCCCATCACCAAACTCTGAGCGAGCTCTTTGACATGACGCACAAGGACGTCTGGAGGGTGCTGTTCAAGGGCGCCGAGGTCCCTCCCTCTCTCACCGAGGACCGCGGACTAAGCGCGAAGCAGCGAGCGCATTCGGTAAGTTCTATACATCCGGTAGGATATTTATTTCTCCTAGCTTAACCATGTGCAAGGTCTGAGCTCCCATGCCTTTGACAGGACTGGGAGGAGGCATCGGAGCAGATCAACTGTCCGGCCCCTCTGCCCGAAGGCAATGCGGATGCTCTCCTGACGGAGATGCTGACTCCGGCTCCTTACAAGGTGCCAGAGAAGACCAAGAAGGCCAAGGGAACCCGAAAGAGTTCCCGGCGCCAGGTGATATCAGACTCATCGTCCGATGACTCCTCGGCGCACTCCTCCCACGAAGACGAGGAGGAAGATGAAGAGGCTCCCCCTCCAGTTGGGGGAGACAAGAAAAGGAAGGCCGCCCCAACTGGGGGGGGGGGTGAAGGGTCCAAGAAGGGAATGACTCTCCTTCCGGACAGTTCCACCACCGCCGCCGGAGGCGAAGACGAGTGGCTGCTCAGGGCCAAGCCCTTGGCGAAGTCGTAAGTATTCGGATATGAGAGTAACTCATAGCATTCCTTTGTCGCACTGCTTCTCCTAACGCCGAATTGTGATTATGCAGACAGCCCCGAGCCTGTATCGACGTATCTTCGTCGGACGGCTCCCTGGACTCGTTGGATATGGATAGCGATCCACTTCCGACCACCACCTCCCCTTGCCCTACAGACAACGCCGAGGTGTTGTCTCAAGAGGCACCGGGTCGAGGGGAGACAGTCCCGGAGGCGCCTCAAAGCGACCTTTCGGACTCCGGGAGCAGAGGGAGCAAGGCCCCTGAGGGCTCCGAGTTTGGCCCTCAGCTGAACACCGCGCCGGAACCTCCAGTGGTTTCAGACTCGGGCAGGGGGCCTCCTTCCAAGAGGGGCAAGACGCCTGTGCCGGTGACCTCTTTCCATCTAGAGGCACCGGACAATCTGCTGGAAGCGCTTCGCAGCACTTCCATCGACGAGGAGCACCGCACTATTATGAGTGCGGTGGTCCAGAAGGTTCAGTCCGCCAAGAGCGGACTGACTGAAGCCTGTGCCAGCCTTCTAACAGGCTTTGAGGTAAGTATTTAAAATATACGAAAAATATTACCGCATAGACAGTATCCCCTGATGCCCTGTTCGGTGTTCACAAAGAAAAGCCGAATAGAGGATCGAACAGTATCGCAGGAGTCTAATATAAGTATGTATGTATGTATGTATGCATATGCAGGCTTCGCTGCTGACCTCTGCCGCACTAACTGTGGAGGTCGCCGTATTAAAGAAGGACCTCGAAGGGTCCCAGAAAGAGCTCGGCCTTGCTAAGAGGCAGCTCGAAGAGAACAAAGGTAAGTAGTACCTAGTCTATGGATATATAAAAAGAATGCGATTGCAAAATGACAGGATCACCGTAAATTTGCCAGGGGCCACGGCCGAGGTGGCGACCCTGAAGAAAGCGCTATCCAAGGCCGAAAACAAAGCGGCCAAGGAGCGCACTGAGCGGGAAAGGCATGAGGCTCGAGTGGGCGAGGTGCAGCAAGAGCTCCACACTCTCGTGACGAAGCACGAGGCGTTGGAGCTTGACTTGAAGACGCGAGAGTCCGAGCTTGCCGCGGCCCTCGAGAGCGCAAAGAATGCCAAGGCCGAAGCCCAAAAGGCCCTCCAGGAGATTGATGCGATGAAGAAGATAGCGGCAGGTAAGGCATTCTATATGCAAAGCAAGCATGTGAAAGTAAATTACTTGTTACTTACCCGAATCCAGAGCTCTCCAGGAGCATTCGCAGATTTGCCTTGCAGCATGTCTGATGCCGCGATATTTTACTGGGCCGAGGAGGGAAGCTCGACGGAGAAGTTGTTTGGGCCCCGTATACTGGGACCGAACACCTGGTGCCTATGAGCGACCAGCTAAAGCAGCTGGTCGAGCTGCACAAGGCGGCCGAACAGGCCATGAAGGGCTTTATAATCCGGATGTGGCCTGGCGACGCCCTTCCCAACAGCTAATTCGGTCTGGTGAGGCGGCTTGTCGATGCCTGCCCACGGCTGGAAGTCATCAAGCGGTCCATCTGCATCGAAGGTGCACGCCGGGCCTTCGCCCGTGTGAAGTTGCAATGGGCCAAGCTGGATGCCGTGAAGCTGATTAAGGAAGGGCCACCGGAGGGCAAGGAGCATCGCCACCCCGAGATATACTATGAGGGTGTCCTGAAGGGTGCCCGTCTCATAGCGGACGAGTGTACGAAAGATATAATATTTGAGTAAACTTGCTCGTGTAATCCTGTATTTATGAAAACTTGTTCATATGCGCTATGCAATGCTTGTTTGAATTTAAAATATTACCTTTTGTTCGGCTGTTTATCAAATCTGAGAGATGGCTAGTCGTCGGCTTCTGCCCTCATGCCCCGAGTGCTGGGGTGTTCGGGATAAACCTGAGCACTCTTGTTCCCATTTTTGGGTCCTTCGAGGGAGGTGCTCAGCACAACGAACAAGGCAATCGGACTATGATGCGTTATCACTCTCACTTAGCCATAGAATTCTATAATTTTAAATTTCAGCGAAGCCCCTAGTATTCGGAAGGCCAAACTCGGAGCGCGATAGACGCCTTAAGCCGGATAGGGCCGACTCCTCGCTCTAAGCGGCATAAGTCTTTAAGGACTCGAAAACCTCTCGAACAGCGACCAGTCTCGCCTTATCATGACAGTCAATTTTAGCTTTCTCTACTGAGGTGCTTAGCCCAGCAGAACTGGGGCACAATCGTAGTAGTTCTCCCAGTGCTACCTTAGCCGATATAGCGGAACGTAAGGTACCAAAACATGGGAGCCGGGCAAACCCAACTATTGACCCAAGACATGATTCGGAGCTGATGCATATAATGCTATAAGTTCGGGGTGCCGCACTGTCAAATGTGTTCAGACTTCTCACACCGTATTATGGGGTATGCTTAAGTCCCTAGCGTATTGGCCGTACCAGAGTGTACGGGTGCTTGATGTCATGAATATATATATATATATATAAAGAAGAATGCAATAAAAGCCTTAATGCAATGCATTGTTTATTCAAAAACGTGCGTTAAAGCAGAATGATATAGGTAGTGCGATAAGCAAAAAGTAGGACTATGTCCCCTCCAAGGGCAAGATGAGGAATAATATTAAAGCAAGTATTTCACTCGTTATCGTAATCCACCTGGGAGTTCCGTGGTGTGATGTAGCTTTCTGCCTCCTTGGTTGCTGCATCATGTGTTCGGTAATCATGCTGCTGGACAGGGTTTCCAGAGATTAATGTCCTGAAAGAGAGAAAAATAACAAAGCACGAAGCCCCTAGTGCGGTTTAAGCCGTGTCTTGGGGCGTGCCGTAGTCGTACCCCCTTCCCCGCCTGTGCCCATGGTATTTTTAATGCGTAATTATGTACGCGTGGCACGGGTTTCGCTATTTGGCTGGGACCGGGGTGGGGGCTGCATTGCTATGCAAGCTCGGAACGTGCCAGGTGGTCCAGTTGTCGATTACTCCGGGCGCACTTGAAGTTGTCTGGGTCCTTAATCGCCGAACTAGTGGATTGCCTTAAGAGGCAGCTTTGTGCTTCTATTGCGAGGGCGCAGTGTGCTCCTCCGTTCGGAGAGAGCGCTCTGTGTTTCCATTAACTATAATGACCCCCCGAGGTCCTGGCATCTTGAGCTTGAGGTATGCATAATGCGGTACCGCATTGAATCTCGCAAATGCGGTTCTCCCAAGCAGTGCATGATAGCCACTGCGGAACGGGACTATATTGAAGATTAACTCTTCGCTTTGGAAGTTATTCGGGGATCCGAAGACCACTTCCAGTGTGACTGAGCCTGTGCAGTGGGCCTCTACACCTGGTATGACGCCTTTAAAGGTCGTTTTTGTGGGTTTGGTCCTTGAGGGGTCTATACCCATTTTGCCCACTGTGTCCTGATAAAGCAGGTTCAGGCTGCTGCCGCCATCCATAAGGACTCGAGTGAGGTGAAATCCGTCAATGATTGGGTCTAGGACCAGTGCGGCGAATCCGCCATGACGGATACTAGTGGGGTGGTCCCTGCGGTCGAAGGTGATCGGACAGGAGGACCATGGGTTGAACTTTGGGGCGACTGGCTCCAACGCATATACGTCCCTGAGCGCACGCTTTCGCTCCCTCTTGGGGATGTGGGTTGCGTATATCATGTTCACCGTCCACACTTGTGGGGGGAACCTCTTCTGTCCTCCGGTATTCGGCTGTCGGGGCTCGTCCTCGTCATCGCTATGTGGCCCCTTATCTTTTTTTTCGGCAATTAACTTTCCGGCCTGCTTGAACACCCAACAATCCCTGTTGGTGTGGTTGGCTGGCTTGTCGGGGGTGCCGTGTATTTGACACGAGCGATCGAGTATACGGTCCAAACTGGACGGGCCCGGAGTGCTTCTTTTGAATGGCTTTTTCCGCTGGCCGGGTTTAGAGCCTTTGAATCCGGCATTGACTGCCGTATCCTCGGTATTGTCGCTGTTAATGCGGCGCTTATGTTTGTTGCGACATGACCTACTATTGCCGTCCTTGGTATCTGAAGTACCATGGTTCTTTGATATGTTATTACTGCGAGCCAGCCAGCTGTCTTCTCCCGCACAAAAGCGAGTCATGAGTGTCATGAGGGCTGCCATAGATTTTAGCTTTTCCTGACCAAGGTGCCGGGCTAGCCACTCGTCACGGATGTTGTGCTTGAAAGCTACTAGGGCCTCTGCATCCGGACAGTCGACGATTTAATTTTTCTTTGTTAGGAACTGTGTCCAGAATTGCCTGGCCGATTCCTCTGGCTGCTGAATTATGTGGCTCAAGTCATCAGCATCTGGTGGTCGCACATAAGTGCCCTGAAAGTTGTCGAGGAATGCGTCTTGCAGATCTTCCCAACAGCCAATGGACTCTGCTGGCAAGCTATTGAGCCAATGCCGAGCTGGTCCTTTGAGTTTGAGTGGGAGGTATTTACTGGCGTGTAGATCATCACCGCGTGCCATGTGGATATGCAGGAGGAAATCCTCGATCCATACCGCAGGATCTGTTGTGTCGTCATATGATTCTATATTTACGGGTTTGAAACCCTCTATTATTTGATGATCCATTACTTCGTCTGTGAAGCATAAGGGGTGTGCGGTGCCTCTGTACTGGACTATATCGCGACACAGCTCTAATGAGTCTTGCCCGCTGTGCTCGGCCCGACCGGATTTACTTTTACTGTATCCGGCGTGACGATTATCGTCTCGCGTAGTGGCGCACCCTCGTGATCCGTAGATCGATCTTGCATGTTTTGCTTTGTCCTCCAATACGTCTCCTAGGTCTAGCGTATTTCCCCATGCCTTTTTATTTGAATGGCGTCGGGGTGCAGGCTGATCTTTTGGCTGGAATGCCTCTTTGTCGCGGCCACGAGGTGGCCGGTCAGCCGCGTCATACGCTTCTTCCTCCAGTCGGGGTAGCAACCTGCATTTTGGGTAACTCTTGGAGGGGCGTTCGAGTTTATATTCCTCGGCCGCCAGGACTTCAGTCCATCTGTCAGCTAGCAGATCTTGATCAACTTGAAGCTGGTGCTGCTTCTTCTTAAGGCTATTTGCCGTGGCTATAAGCCGGCGCTTGAAGCGCTCTTGTTCGGCGGGATCCTCTGGCACGAGGAATTCATCATCCTCGAGGCTTGCCTCATCTTCGGAGGGAGGCATGTAATTATCATCCTCCTCATCTGCCGCTCTCTCAGGAGGGCTGGCCTGTCCATCCTCCTGCCCTAAATCGTGCTAGAGGGGATTATTGTCATCTTCGGCACTATCCGGAGTGCTATTATCTCCTATGCTGGTATCACCACTTTTGCTTTGGCGGGACTTAGAGCGGCGCTGCTGACGTCGGCGCTTGGGTTGCTTCTTGGAGGGGTCATCCTTCGCTGTCTCATCGCCATTGCCTTCTTTGGGTGTGTCCACCATGTATATATCGTATGATGCGGTGGCTGTCCAGTGCCCTGTGGGCAGTGGTTCCTCTTCGTCTCCCGCATCGTCGTCCATACCGTCGATGTCTTCGGAGTCGAAGTCGATCATGTTGGTTAAGTCGTCGATAGTGGCTACTAAGTCGGTGGTCGGTGGGCAGCGAATTTCTTCATCATCTGCATCCCAATCCTGCCGGACATAGTTCGGCCAGGATCCTCCTGACAAGGAGATAGACCTTAATGAGTTCAGTATGTCGCCAAAGGGCGAGTGCTGAAAAATATCCGCGGAGGTAAACTCCATGATCGGCGCCCAATCGGATTCGCTAGGAACGGGCGCAGGCGGTTCGGAGTCCGTGGCCAGAGAAGGATTCGACAGTTTGACAACACGGCTCTCGTGCAGGGTAAGGTCGATGTTCGGCGCGATCGCCGCTGAGGATAAGGCCCCGTGGCAGGGTCCATCCACCCATCCATGGAAGGCGCAACTGGCTCCAAATTGAGGGTCGGAGCGGCTGCCGGTGCGATCTCTTGAACACTGTCCGATGGTAGAGCTAAATCGTACTCATCGTGACCGTGTGACGCACAAGGCAGGGGCTCGAATCCGTCGAAGATCAAGTCTCCGCAGATATCGGCCGTGTAGTTTAAGCTTCCAAACCTGACCTGGTGGCCAGGGGCGTAACTTTCGATCTGCTCCAGATGGCCAAATGAGTTGGCCCGCAGTGCGAAGCCACCGAACACAAAGATCTGTCCGGGGAGAAAAGTCTCACCCTGGACTGCATCGCTATCGATGATCGTAGGAGCCATCAAGCCTAACGGCAACGACACAGAGGAACTCTCAATGAAAGCACCAATGTCGGTGTCAAAACCGGCGGATCTCGGGTAGGGGGTCCCGAACTGTGTGTCTAAGGCAGATGGTAACAGGAGGCAGGGGACACGATGTTTTACCCAGGTTCGGGCCCTCTTGATGGAGGTAAAACCCTACGTCCTTCTTGATTTATTCTTGATGATATGGGTATTACAATAGTTGATCTACCACGAGATCGGGGAGGCTAAACCCTAGAAGCTAGCCTATGGTATGATTGTCTGTCGTCCTACGGACTAAAACCCTCCGGTTTATATAGACACTGGAGGGGGCTAGGGTTACACAAGGTCGGTTACAAAGGAGGAGATATACATATCCGTATTGCCTAGCTTTCCTTCCACGCCAAATAGAGTCCCATCCGGACACGAGACGAAGTCTTCAATCTTGTATCTTCATAGTCCAATAGTCCGGCCAAAGGATATAGTCCGGCTGTCCGGAGACCCCTAATCCCGGACTCCCTCACCCCCCATGGTCCTAGTCTGAATTAGACTAGGGGGCGCCCCCTCCTCCCTTCTCCTTCCTTCTTCTCCTAGTAGAACTAGGAAAGGGGGGTCCAACTCCTACTAGGAGTAGGATTGCCCCCCTTGGGCGCGCCCTATAGGGCCGGGCGACCTCCCCCTTGCTCCTTTATATACGGGGGTAGGGGGCACCCTAGAACACACAAGTTGACAATTGTTTTAGCCGTGTGCGGTGACCCCCTCCACAGAAATACACCACAGTCATATTGTCGTAGTGCTTAGGCGAAGCCCTGCGTCGGTAACTTCATCATCACCGTCACCACACCGTTGTTCTGGAGAAACTCTCTCTCGACCTCAGCTGGATCTAGAGTTCGAGGGACGTCACCGAGCTGAACGTGTGCAGATCGCGGAGGTGCTGTGTGTTTGGTACTTGATCGGTTGGATCGCGAAGACATTCGACTACATCAACCGCGTTACTTAAGCGCTTCCGCTTTCGGTCTACGAGGGTACGTAGACACACTCTCCCCCCTCATTTCTATGCATCTCCTAGATAGATCTTGCGTGATCGTTGGAATTTTTCTGAAATACTGCGTTCCCCAACAGTGGCATCCGAGCCAGGTCTATGCATAGATATTATATGCACGAGTAGAACACAAAGGAGTTGTGGGCGTGGGTATATACATATTGCTTGCCATCACTAGTTGTTTCTTGATTCAACAGTATTGTTGGATGAAGCGGCCCAGACATGTTTTACAGACGTGCTTTGCACACAGGTGGCTGGCGGGTGTTAGTTTCTCGAACTTTATTTGAATTGGATTCAATGAACAGGATTCTTTCTGAAGATCAAAAAGCAATCACTACACCGTGTTGTGATTTTTGATGCGTAGGTAAGAACGGTTCTTGCTAAGCCTGTAGCAGCCACGTAAAACTTGCAACAACAAAGTAGAGGACGTCTAACTTGTTTTTGCAGGGCATGTTGTGATGTGATATGGTCAAGACGTGATTATATAAATTATTGTATGAGATGATCATGTTTTGTAACACAATTATCGGCAACTGGCAGGAGCCATATGGTTTTCGCTTTATTGTATGAAATGCAATCGCCATGTAATTGCTTTACTTTATCACTAAGCAGTAGCGATAGTCGTAGAACCAATAGTTGGTGAGACGACAACGATGCTTCGATGGAGATCAAGGTGTCAAGCCGGTGATGATGGTGATCATGACGGTGCTTTGGAGATGGAGATCAAAGGCACAAGATGATGATGGCCATATCATATCACTTATATTGATTGCATGTGATGTTTATCCTTTATGCATATTATTTTGCTTAGTAAGACAGTAGCATTATAAGATGATCCCTCACTAAATTTCAAGGTATAAGTGTTCTCCCTGAGTATGCACCGTTGCTACAATTCGTCGTGCCGAGACACCACGTGATGATCGGGTGTGATAAGCTCTACGTTCACATACAACGGGTGCAAGCCAGTTTTGCACAAGCAGAATACTCGGGTTAAACTTGACGAGCCTAGCACATGCAGATATGGCCTCAGAACACTAAGACCGAAAGGTCGAGCGTGAATCATATAGTAGATATGATCAACATAGTGATGTTCACGATTGAAAACTACTCCATCTCACGTGATGGTCGGACATGGTTTAGTTGATATGGATCACGTGATCACTTAGATGATTAGAGGGATGTCTATCTAAGTGGGAGTTCTTAATTAATATGATTAATTGAACTTTAATTTATCATGAACTTAGTCCTGGTAGTTTTTGCATATCTATGTTGTAGATCAATTGCTCGCATACAACTTCCCCGTTTTATTTATGATATGTTCCTAGAGAAAACTATGTTGAAAGATGTTAGTAGCAATGATGCGGACTAGCTTCGTGATCTGAGGATTATCCTCATTGTTGCACAGAATAATTATGTCCTTGATGCACCGCTAGGTGACAGACCTATTGTAGGAGCAGAGGCAGACGTTATGAACGTTTGGCAAGCTTGGTATGATGACTACTTGATAGTTTAGTGCGCCATGCTTTACAGCTTAGAACCGGGACTTCAAAAACATTTTGAACACCACAGATCATATAAGATGTTCCAAGAGTTGAAATTAGTATTTCAGACTCATGCACGTGTCGAGAGGTATGAGACCTCTGACAGTACTTTGCCTACAAGATGGAGGAGAATAGCTCAACCAGTGAGCATGTTCTCATATTGTCTGGGTACTACAATTGCTTGAATCAAGTGGGGGTTAATATTCTAGATAAGATAGTGATTGACAGAGTTCTCTAGTCACTATCACCAAGTTACTGGAACTTAGTGATGAACTATAATATGCAAGGGATGACGCAAAATGATTCCTGAGCTCTTCGCGATGCAGAAATCAGTGAAGGTAGAAATCAAGAAAAGCATCAAGTGTTGATGGTTGACAAGACCACTAGTTTCAAGTAAAAAGGGAGAGGGAAAGAAAGGGAACTTCAAGAAGAATGGCAAGCAAGTTGCCACTCCCATGAAGAAGCCTAAAGCTAGACCCAAGCCTGAAATTGAGTGCTTCTACTGCAAAGGAAATGGTCACTAGAAGCAGAACTGCCCCAAATACTTAGCGGATAAGAAGGATGGCAAAGTGAACAAAAGTATATATGATATACATGTTATTGATGTGTACTTTACTAGTGTTCATAGTAGCCCCTGGGTATTTGATACTGGTTCAGTTGCTATGATTGGTAACTTGAAACAGGAGTTACAAAATGAACAGAGACTAGTTGAGGGCGAGGTGATGATGTGTGTTGGAAGTAATTCCAAGGTTGATAAGATCATCATCGCACACTCCCTTTACCTTCCGGATTAGTGTTGAACCTAAAATAAATATTATTTGGTGTTTGCGTTGAGCATAATATGATTGGATCATGTTTATTGCAATACAATTATTCATTTAAATCAAAGAATAATTGTTATTCTGTTTACATGAATAAAACCTTCTGTGGTCATACACCCAAGGTGAATGGTTTATTGAATCTCGATCGTAGTAATACACATATTCATAAATATTGATGCCAAAAGATGCAAAGTTGATAATGATAGTGCAACATACTAGTGGCAGTGCCATTTAGGTCATATTGGTGTAAAGCGCATGAAGAAAATCCATGCGAATGGACTTTTGGAATCACTTGATTATGAATCATTTGATGCTTGCGAACCATGCCTCATGGGCAAGATGACTAAGACTCCGTTCTCTGGAACAATGGAGCGAACCACTGACTTATTGGAAATAATACATACTGATGTATGTGGTCCGATGAGTGTTGAGGCTCGCGGCGGGTATCGTTATTTTCTGACCTTCACAGATGATTTAAGAAGATATGGGTATATCTATTTAATGAAACACAAGTCTAAAACATTTGAAAAGTTCAAAGAAATTCAGAGTGAAGTTAAGAATCATCGTAACAAGAAAATAAAGTTTCGATGATCTGATCGCGGAGGCAAATATTTGAGTTACGAGTTTGGCCTTCATTTAAAAACAATGTGGAATAAGTTTCACAACTCATGCCACCTGGAACAGCATGGAGTAATGGTGTGTCCGAACATCATAACCGTACTTTATTAGATATGATGGGATCTATGATGTCTCTTACCGATTTACCACTATCTTTTGGGGTTATGCATTAGAGACAGCTGCATTCACGTTAAATAGGGCACCGTCTGAAAATCCGTTGAGACGACACCGTATGAACTGTGGTTTAGCAAGAAACCAAAGCTGTCGTTTCTTAAAGTTTGGGGTTGCGATGCTTATGTGAAAAAGTTTCAGCCTGATAAGCTCAAACCCAAATCGGAGAAGTGCGTTTTCATAGGATACCCAAAAGAAACTGTTGGGTACACCTTCTATCACAGATCCAAAGGCAAGATCTTTGTTGCTAAGAGTGGATCCTTTCTAGATAAGAAGTTTCTCTCGAAATAAGTGAGTGGGACGAAAGTAGAACTTGATGAGGTAATTGTACTTTCTCCCGAATTGGAAAGTAGTTCATCACAGAAATCAGTTCCAGTGATGCCTACACCAATTAGTGAGGAAGTTAATGATGATGATCATGAAACTTCAGATCAAGTTACTACCGAACCTCGTAGGTCAACCAGAGTACGTTCCACACTAGAGTGGAACGGTAATCCTATTCTTGAAGTCATGTTACTAGACCATGACGAACCTACGAACTATGAGGAAGCGATGATGAGCCCAGATTTCGCGAAATGGCTTAAGCCCATGAAATCTGTGACGGAATCCATGTATGAGAACAAAGCATGGACTTTGATTGACTTGCTCGATGATCGGCGAGCCATTGAGAATAAATGGATCTTCAAGAGGAAGACGGATGCTGATAGTAGTGTTACTATCTACAAAGCTCGAATTGTCGCAAAAAGGTTTTCGACAAGTTCAAGGTGTTGATTACGATGAGATTTTCTCACTCGCATCGATGCTTAAAAGTCTGTCCAAATCATGTTAGCAGTTGCCGCATTTTATGAAATCTGTCAAATGGATATCAAAGCTACATTCCTTAATGGATTTATTAAAGAAGAGTTGTATATGATGCAACCAAAAGGTTTTGTCAATCCTAAAGGTGCTAACAAAGTGTGCAAGCTCCAGCGATCCATCTATGGACTGGTGCAAGCATCTCAGAGTTGGAATATATGCTTTGATGAGTTGATCAAAGCATATAGTTTTATACAGACTTTTGGAGAAGCCTGTATTTAAAAGAAAGTGAGTGGGAGCACTACAACCTTTCTGATAAGTATATATGAATGACATATTGTTAATCAGAAATGATGTAGATTTTTCTAGAAAGCATAAAGGAGAATTTGAGAGGAGTTTTTCAAAGAAAGAATTACCTGTAAAGCTACTTACATATTGGGCATCAAGATTTATAGAGATAGATCAAGACGCTTGATAAATTTTTCAACGAGTACATACCTTGACAAGTTTTTGAAGTAGATCAAAATGGAACAATCAAAGAATGACTTCTTTCCTGTGTTGCAAGGTGTGAAGTTGAGTAAAGACTCAAAACCCGACCACGGTAAGAAAATAGAAAGAGAATGAAAAGTCATTCCCTATGCCTTAGTCATAGGTTCTATAAAGTATGCTATGCTGTGTGCCAGACCTATTGTATACCTTAGCATGATTTTGGCAAGGGAGTACAATAGTGATCTAGGAGTAGATCACTGGACAACGGTCAAAATTATCCTTAGAGGACTAAGGAAATATTTCTCGGTTATGGAGGTGATAAAAGAGTTCGTCGTAAAGAGTTACATCGATGCAAGCTTTTGACACCGATCTAGATGACTCTAAGTCCCGATCTAGATACATATTGAAAATGGGAGCAATTAGCTAGAGTAGCTCCATGCAAAGTATTGTAGACATAGAAATTTGCAAAATACATACGGATCTGAATATTGCAGACCTGTAGACTAAACTTCTCTCACAAGCAAAACATGATCACTCTTTGGGTGTTAATCACATAGCGATGCGAACTAGATTATTGAATCTAGTAAACCCTTTGGGTATTAGTGACATGAAGGTGTGAACTAATCACATAAAGATGTGAACTATTGGTGTGAAATCACATGACGATGTGAACTAGATTATTGACTCTAGTGCAAGTGGGAGATTAAAGGAAATATGCCCTAGATGCAATAATAAAGTTGTTATTTATATTTCCTTATATCATGATAAATGTTTATTATTCATGCTAGAATTGTATTAGCCGGAAACTTAATACATGTGTGAATACATAGACAAACAGAGTGTCCCTAGCACTACAAAAAAAGACACATCCGTGACATTTTGGGCCGAACGAATTTTTTTCTTGTCATGCTTATGACACTTCTATGACGATAATTGTGACAAAACCCCGTATCATCATAGATGTGGTGGGCTCCTACTTCTATGACAAAAAATCATGACAAAAAATGGGCTTTTCGTCCTGGGCAGGCAGGAGACGCTGCTGCATGACATTCTTTGGGCCGTCCATGACGAAAAAATCATGGTAGAAGCGAGGGCGAGGAAAATATCGGGGAGTTCCAGGTTACGGTGGGTGGTCGGGGGCCGAGCGATGCATGTCTCTCTCGTACACGTATGCGCGTGGGTGTGAGGCATTGGGCTCTAACTGAACCCGAGCGATTGCACTGCAGGCTACACGTTACTCAACCCGAGCGAGCGATCGATCGATCCCTTGCTGTTAACTGAAGCCGAGTGATTCCTTCACTACTACTGCTAACTGAAGCCGATAGAACACTGTTGCCTCCTTCCCTTGATGAACAGTGAGCGTTGTTGGGGGGTTTGGATGAACAGTTCCCAGTGGGGGGTTGGATGAACCGAACCCCGTGGTAGTAGAGGCCGTTGCCGCTGGATGAACATTACCCCGATCGATCGAGCCGGTGGATGAACAGGACCCCGTGGAGGGCTGGATGAACAGGACCCCTTGGAGGGCTGGATGAACAGGTCGACCCATGGAGTGTTGGTTGAATAGTAGCCGGTGGAGGGCTGGATGAACAGGTCGACCCATGGAGTGTTGGTTGAATAGTAGCCGGTGGAGGGCTGGATGAACAGTAGCCCGTGGAGGAGTGGTTGAACAGGACCCCGTGGTGAGGGCTGGTTGAACAATAGCCGGTGGAGGAGCGCGTGGTGGAGGCTGGATGAACAGGAGCCCGTGGATGAACAGTCACGGGTGGAGGCTGGAGGAGGTCGATGGTGGATGAACAGTAGCCCATGGAGGCAGTCGACGATGGAGATGAACAGTATCCCGTGGAGTCCTGTTTTGTGGTACGCCACACCCCTCCCGATGAACAGGACCCCGTTTCGACCGTAGCGCTCCAACACAAGTCTGTTTCCTCTGTTTTGTGGTACGACACACCCCTCCCAATCAACAGGATCCCGTTTCCACCGTAGGAGGTCCATTTCCTCAGTTTTGCGGTACGCCGGACCCCTCCCGATGAATAGGATCCCGTTTCGACCGTGGCCGGTCGAATACCAGGTCGTTTCCTCCGTTTTGCGGTACGCCAGGCCTCGTTTCCATCGGCTATTGAATCCAAGCTGGTTGGCTCCCGATGAACATCACGCGTTCCGTTGCCTCCTGATGAACACGACGCATTCCGTTGCCTCCCCATGAACATGACGACGGCGCAGCTTCTCCGTTCTGACCCAGCCATGTACACGAGCCCTGGCCGTACGTATGCGCGAGTAGGCGTTCGAGACCCCGCCCGTATGTACGTACATGGCCGTATTTTCTTTCTTGCACCCTGGCCGCTGTACGTGCATGTACATGCTATGTGCGTGCCTCTACTACGATACGTGCGTGCCTCTACATTGACCAGTATGTACGTACACGTTCACGACCAGAATGACAACACTACGTACGCATCGACCAAGTGGGTCCCGACTGTCAGGCACTTCCTTGCATGCGAAGATGTAGCTGGTGGGTCCCAGCAGTCAGGGGGCGAATCATTATTTTTTTGCCCGTAATATGGACAAAGTTCCTTGTGTGTGAAGATGTAGCTGGTGGGTCCCAGCAGTCAAGGGGGGAATATTTTTTTCATGAAATACGATGGCACGTTTGGTGGGTCCCTGCTGTCAGGTGGAGGAATCATTATTTTGTGCCTAATAAGGAGGCATTTCCTTGTGTGCGGCCATGGACCCAGCTGTCAGCCTCTCCACGTACAGTCCACATCCGATGGATGTCGTTCGTTGACCATGTTGACCACAGCGCACCGAGAGCACCAGGAAGGGAACGACACAGAGCTGGGAAAGACTCAGCAGTGGTTGCCCACGCGGTGGGGAGTATGAGGGTTTACTGGTCCGGCTGCCGTCGCCGGAAAATAACAAGAGGTGTGGGTGAGTAGAGGAATGGCCTGGCCAACAATGGAGTAGGGTGGGGCGGTGTGGCCTATGCGCCAGCACAACCAGCCATGGGAGGCGGGAGCAGGCAGTCCCCCCGGTGTTGGTTTGGGCGGCTGGAGCAAGAAGACCAAAGGTTGAAGAAGCACTATGGCCGTTGGATGGAGATCGTACGGTCTCTGCAGCTAGAATCGTCTATATTGACTAAGTTGACAAAGCCCTTGGTACCCGTCAACTTAGTAGGCCCACAGGTCAGCCTCGGAAACGGTGCGCCCTAGATGTCAGGGGGAGAATCATTTTTGGGAGACTGAAGCTAGAATATCTGAGATTGAAGAAGAAGCACGACATCCGTTGGATGGACATCCAACGGCCACTGCTGCTAGAACCGTGTGTTGACTATAAGTTGACAAAGCCTTGCATATGCATCAACTTACTTTTTTAGGGGACGCGTCAACTTAGTAGGTCCATAAGTGTGTGGCAGAGAACTTATAGTCCATTTGCGATTTGCAAGAATGTACAACCCATTTTTGAATTCTAATGGAATTTACTACAACCCATTTACAGTTTGTTAAAAGTACATCCCATTTTCTAGCTAGGACAACGATTAATAATTTCAACCAACCGTTCAAAACAGAATTCAATAAAATTTCCCACATTTTGATGGGATCCAAAATATTTTTATCCTGAAATTTCTAGTCAGATTAAATACAATTTCAATATAAATTTGTATTACGTAAAAATTACAACGAAACATTGCGCGTGCAACAATTAATGAAATTAAAAATTTCAAAATCCCCCCAAAATTATAAAGTAATGACGTGTTTGGTGCATTTTTTATAGTTACTTACAATTTTTATAATGACATCCCATTTATTATTTCTTAAAGCCCATTTCCTTGTTAAGCCTAATGCATCCCTCCTTGGAAAGATTTGCAGCCCAACGGGGCAGAGAATAACAAGTTGACCTTGCCTGGGTATTCCTCAAAAAAAGTATAGCTGGGCTAGCCATTTTCAGCTTGAAAAAATTAATATCTAGGCTGGATATATGGCCTGGGCTAGACGGGCCATAGCCCGCCCAGTTAATACCCTGCTCTCCTCTGAACAACAATAAAAACATCGCTCAAGAAAAACTCTGCAGTGCTCACACCTCAAAAACACAAATACTGCTCGAGCTGCTTGGTCCCAGCTGTCGGCCGCTCCTTGTGCAATTATCTCGTTTATTGACTACATAAGTTGACAATGGTGTGGGACCGTGATGTCAGGAAACCAGGAGGAAGCAAAAAATATTATAGTTGTATGTAATAAGGAGGCACTTGCGTATGTGCGGCTATGGCCCTGGTGGGTCCCCACTGTCATCCTCTCCAAGTAAGTCATCTCCTCATTCCTCATGTCCATTGACCATGTTGACAACGCGAGACGGCGATGCCACGAAGAGTGCAACAACTTGAAGGACGACGGAGAGGGCCTCGCGGGCCCTACAAATGGTCTGATACAGCACCCGTTGCTCATTCGGGAAGCCATGATCATAGGGCCACATGTCCGCGATGGCATTGTCGTTCGCTTGTTCACCGGTGCTTGTTGAGGTGACGGAGTTTGCAACACATGTCCTCCTGTGGTGGTAGCTCTTCCGCCATTAGGGCGTCGAAGTGCGGCTACACCTGCTCTATATGGTGAACACTACATGAACCGGCTTGGAAAGTGGCACCGGCTCCTGGCCGGAAGCTACGTCCATCGTCTGATTGTCGATGCTCAGCTCGGCAAGCTCGCTGGCGAGCCAGCATGTCCCGCTGCTGGACCAACCCGCTGCCAAGCACGAGTCTGACTGCCGTGGCCCACCCAGACCGCCTCCCTCGCCCCCGCGTGCTTTCCACACGAAATGGTTAGCACCGCCCACCCCGCTTCCCGGTGCAGGCGATTGCTCCGCCTTCAAATGAAATAAGTGTCGTCTGTCCGTCCATCTGCCGCCCACATTAATGATACGTGGTTGCCGAGGCGGCTACTCCAGCGCCACACGTCCATCCCTCCGCCGCCCACCATTGCTATATAAACTGCTGCGCCGGCCATAGCCATAGTCATCCGCCTCCATTCCCTTTCTCCTGTCCACACCACTACTGCCCACCATGGCTTCCTCGCGCTCCAACGCTCTTTGGGATGGGCGGACGACGGACCACAAGGAGATGGCAGCCATTGCTACCGACTGGCTGGCCGACAGGCAGCCGGAGGGCGACGACGTCCCAATGGATAACATGGTAGTCGACGATCCGACACCAACCCCCTCCTCCGCGCCATCCTCGCTGGTGCATTGCACCATGACCATCGGCGAGGCCCGTGTCGTCAAAACTGGCAGATCTTGGGTAGGGGGTCCCAAACTGTGCGTCTAAGGATTGATGGTAACAGGAGACAAGGGACGCAATGTTTTACCCAGGTTCGGGCCCTCTTGATGGAGGTAATACCCTACGTCCTGCTTGATTGACTTTGATGAGTATAGGGGTTACAAGAGTTGATCTACCACGAGATCGTAATGGCTAAACCCTAATTGTCTAGCCTGTATGATTACGATTGCCTCTACGAACTAAACCCTCCAGTTTATATCGACACCGGAGGGGGCTAGGGTTTTATAGAGTCGGTTTATAGAGAAAGGAATATTCATATCCGCACGCTAAGCTTGCCTTCCACGCCAAGGAGAGTCCCATCCGGACACGGGAGGAAGTCTTCTGTCTTGTATCTCCATGGCCCATTAGTCCGTCCCATGTCATATAGTTCGGACGCCCGAGGACCCCTTCATCCAGGACTCCCTCAGTAGCCCCTAAACCAAGCTTCAATGACGATGTGTTTGGAATGCAGATTGTCTTCGGCATTGCAAGGCAGGTTCCTCCTCCGAATACTTCAAAGTAGTCCTTGAACACAGAAAATGTGTCCAGCTCTGCAAGATAGGCACCACATATAGCCACAAAGAGTATAATATTTCACAAGTCCCATCTACCGACAACTTTTTGTAGCGAGATGTTATGTCCCTGCATGGTCATTATTTCGAACCGTTTTTAGCATCCCGCTCCATATTTCGAGGTGCGATTTTCATTGGCACGTCTTATCAAAACAGAGATCATGCGCGCTTATCACGGGATTCTTATCAATACAGGCGTGGGTAATCCAACTGTGTCGTTTGCACGATCCCTTGGGAATAGGCGAGCTTTAAGGCCCGTGAGGAGGCGTTCGATATTCATCGCCTTTATAAAGGGATACAGACCCATCTTTTTCCCCCATGCTTACCTCTTCCTCAGCCCTTCCAGCCCCGAGCTCCAGCGCCCAGGTCTCGATTTCTTTCATTGCCGGCCTCCTTGGTTACCGAGGAAGATATCGCGAAGCTCCGAGAGGCGAGGTACCTGACTGCAGAAATCCCCCATAGGCTCCCTGCAAAGGGGCAGGTTAACCCCACTCCAAATCCTAGCGAGAGGGTTGCATTCATATCTCATCTTCTTCACAGGCTAGAGTTTTCTCTCCACCCCTTCGTTCGCGGCCTTATGTTCTATTATGGGCTAGATTTTCACGATATAGCCCCCGACTCCTTTCTCCACATCTCGGCGTTCATCATTGTGTGTGAAGCCTTTCTCCGCATCCCCCACACTTCGGCCTATGGCTCAAGACCTTCAGTTTGAAGCCGAAGATAATCAACGGGGAGTAGGCAGAGTGTGGCGGCGCTATGGTGAGTAAGCTTGCCAATACTGTCTGGACAAAGGGCACCTTCTCGGAAACCTCCAACTTATGGTAGCGGGAGTGGTTTTAAATCACCGAACCTCGTGGTACCAAATGGGAAGCCACGCCTGCATTCTGATTTGGCCCTCCATTGCAACTCGCATCGTGGATTAATAAGGGGCTTGACTGGGGATCGACAGATGAAGTGCAGACGCTGCAAAGTCGTATCCAGAGCATCCTTGAAAAGGACACCAGCCTCAATAACATGATCCAGGTGATGCTAGTCAGCCGGGTTCTCCCGTGTCAATGGCGACCTCTCCGCATGTGGGAGTTCAATCCAGAAGGGCCGCAGACCCTTCAGAAATTCTTCAACACAATGCACAGAGGGATGTGGAAACTATTCTTCAAGGCTCGAAAGCAGTGGTCGGACACATCCGAGGACATCGGCCTCGACTACAATCATCCGGATACCCCAATAAGTACCCAACTTCTGAACGCAATTTGGTTAATTATCTCATAGCGATGTACTCAGAAACCTATCTTCAACCAGGGCTGGATAAATAAGGCAGAGTGAATCACGTGTTCGGCTCCACTTCCCGAAGACTCAACTAATCCTGTGTTAATGAGGATGCTGGCCTCGGTGCCATATCAAACGCCTGCGAGGGAGGACAAGAAGAAGAGCAAGAGGGCTGAAGATGGCCCCCGCTCTAAAGGTGTACTAGACGCTACGTCCGGGGAGGCTGGAGCTCCCTCTTCTGAAGACGAAGACAAAGGGGAAGAAGAAGAAATGGAAATCCCTTCCCCCCATGGGAAGAAAAGGACTGCCCCTGAAGGCTTGGAGGTGGATGCACCCAAGAGCGGGAAGATATCTCTGTCAGATGGTTCGGGTTCGGAGGATGATGTCGACGCAGAGCTCCTTTTTAGGGACAAGCCCTTTGCCGAATTGTAAGTAAACAAGGATGCTGTAGACATATCCCGTTCTTTTTGGTTTTGCAAGTGTAACATTTAAAACATATGTTCGCAGTCCCGCCCTTTATCTACCTCCACAATCCTCCTCATTGGGGGACTTGCCTCCGGAGATGATGGAAAGCGAGACGCCTCCACAAGCTTCACCGCCCCTAAGGGCGGACGACTTCGAGGTGATGTCCTGAAGGATCTGCGCTGACCATCCAGCAGCGTGAGGGACAGAGGAGACAACACCCGAAGGTGATATTTTGACCGTCAAGGGTCCAAGGAAGGCGGTCTTCGCGGGGGCCAATAATACAGCCCCCGAACTATCCAATTTACAGCTGGAGATGACCCTAGGGTCGAGTAAGCGTACCTTCTTGGAGGGAGTTTGTACTCCCGCGACAGCCTCCGGGAACCTGGAGGTGCCGGATACACTGATGGGCACATTGCAAAGTGCATCTATCGCAGAGGAACATCGTACCTTAATGGGTATGGTAGTTGAGAGGATTCTGTCCACGAGAAGCAGATTGAACGAAGCCTTCACGAGCCTACTGGTAGGCTTCGAGGTATGCAATGTAACAACTATTCTTTTCATGAAAAAATGTGCATGTGTATAGATAGTAGCCCCTGAGACTTTGGTCGGCTTCCACAGGGAGGCGATCAGAGGATCGAAAAGGATTTGCTCAGGAAGTAACATGATTAATTTGAAAATAGGCTATTATGTCAATGGAGACTGCCCAAGCTGCGGAAATTGTAGATTTAAAGCAGAAACTTGAATTAGCTGATGAAGACATTACCCATATTAACAGGCGGCTCGACGAGGCACAAAGGTATGTTTTGGGACCGCCCGCATACGCATGTATGATAGTATGAGCACGAAGCTGAAAACTATACAATGTGATATGCATGACTGTAGATGGTGCTACCGCGGTTGAGACCCTGCGAGCCGAGCTTGCCCGGGCCAAGGAGCAGGCCAGAGTGTCGGATTTCGGGTTTTGGCAAAACCCTTGAGGTTTGAACACCGGGGTGCCCACGAAGATCTCTCCCCCTCTCTAGCTCGCACGCATTATGATCTCATGGCCTAGCTCGACGAACCCAAAGAACAAGAGACATAAGAGTTTATACTGGTTCGGGCCACCGATGTGGTGTAATACCCTACTCTAGTGTGGTGTGGTGGATTGCCTCTTGGGCTGAGGATGAACAGTTACAAGGGAAGAACAGCCTCCTGAGGAGAGGTGTTCTTGTGCTTTGTGTGGTTGTCGATGGTCTCTCCCTCTAGATGAGCCGATCTGGTGGTGTGATGAGATCCGATCCCTTCTCTATGGTGGTGGCTAGTCCTATTTATAGAGGCCCGGGTCCTCTTCCCAAATATTAGGCGGGAAGGGATCCCACAATGGCCAATTTGAAGGGGGACAACTAGTACAAGCTATCCTGACAAAAGATGGTCTTCGCCTGCCAAAGGCTCTGGTGGTGATGCCGTCTTGGGCTCCATGGTGACCTCCGTCCTGCTGTCCTGCTGGTCTTTGTCTTGTTGTACTGATATGGAAACCTTTTCCTGATGCCTCGGGACTCCTCACCTCCGATTGCCTCTTTAGCACCAAAGAGGAAACGAGGACACTGCGCACTGGTGCCCTCCCGACTCCAGTCGTCATGGCTTGCGTCACAGGAACCTCACGAGGTGCCCCTTGCCTTGATATCTCCGCCCCTCGCGAGCCAGCCTGGTGACGCAGCCCCCGAGGAGGTCTTGTGTCGTCCACCTTGCGAGGCTTGGCCCCTCACGATGGTCTTGAGTGTTTGCTGGTGAAGATGGGCCGTACAGGGCCGCTGATGGGGCCACGCCACGGGCCGCAGGCAGGCAAGTCTGGGGACCCCCGTTCCTAGAACGCCGACAGTAGCCCCCGGGCCCAAGGAGCGCTCGGGCTTGGCTTTGAGGCGAAGACAAAGGGCAAGCGCGGAGCGGCGCCGGCCCCAACAGCCTGCGGCCACGGTTGGCGCGTGGCAATTGATCGGACGTGGGCGTCTCCGCCTCCCCACACTGCCTCGGCAACTGCCTGCCTGACAAAAAGGCCGGTGCGGGCAACACTTGCCTTCATTGTTTTCCTTCGTCTTGCTCCAGATCCCCTCTCTCGCTCCTTGCTTCCGAAATCTCCAGATCTACTTCAATCCCCTTTCGAGCTTCCGACCAATGGCGCCCCGGAAGCCCAAGGTCGTTTCGCCGCCTGCCTGGTACGAGTCGGCTCTGGAAGCGCCCAATATCTCGGAGAAGAACCTTGCCGCCAAGCGCCTGCTGACGGCGGGGGTGAACAATGAGAAGGGGAAGACCGAGCTCCGGGCTGGCTCCGCCGTGCCTGAGGCTTCGAAGAGCTCCTTCTACCCCTTCTTCATGAGTAGCATCGTCGCCGGCCTAGTTCCCCCCTTCTCCGACTTCTTCTATGGAGTCCTCCAACATTACAGGTTGCAGGCTCTCCATCTCCATCCCAACTCCGTTCTTCTCTTGTCAATCTTTGCCTTCTACCGTGAGGCGTATGTCAGGGTGATGCCGTTCGTGGCACTGCTGTGCCACTTTTTCTTCCTCCGAGTCAACGACGGCCACACCTTGGGGTGCGCCAACTTCATCGCAACCAGCAAGGCCAACGCGATCTTGAAGGCCGTCAAGAAGGCCGATTGCTTTAGGAGCAAGTGGGTCATGGATGCTAAGTGCGACCACCCACGGTTGAAGCTGCCGACGAAGATGCCCCAGTCTGACGAGGGGTGGTCCCGTGTGAAGCTTACTGATGACAGGGCGAAGTCGGTGCTGGAGAAGATGACCGCCGACCTGAGGCCGGGCAACGCGAAGGCGGCGAAGCTGACGGGGGCCATTCTCCTGCGGTCCTGACGCTGCGGGTGGCTCCTCTCCAGGCGCTCTCGCACCCCTTGTGGACGCTCGGGGACGGAGAGGAAAAGCTTCGCCTGAGTCCGGAGGATTTGTCTGAAGAGCAGCTGGCCGTGGCTCTCCACCTCTTGGTCGGGGATGACCAAGAGTATTCGCTGAGTGCCCACGCTCCCTTGTTCCTTCGGAAGGACGGGACGTTGGTCGTGGCCGCCATACCCACCTTTGACGGGCACGACCTGGTGCCCCCGCCGCCCTCTGGGGTCCCAGTGGTGACAGCGATGGTGGACGTGTCTTTTGGCGATTCCCGCAGGGATGGGGAAGATGAGGAGGACGAGGAGCGCGACTCGGAGGCGACCCCCAAGGGGATGGGGGAGACCTCCCCCTTGCACAAGGCCGACATCCTGTGCACCTTGCCTGATGACGATGACGAGGTCGGCGTCCTCCCGGAGGGGGAGGATCCACTCGTGGTTCCGACAAAGGGCAGGTCGACGCTGCTCTCCCAGGACGGTGCTCCTGCCTCGACATCGCCCGGAGCTACTTCAGGTCCATCTGCTGCCCCTGCTTCTGCTCCTGGAGCCAGCGTGCCAATGCCTCGGGCCGCGAGGCTCTCCGGCTTCAAGCTTACAAAGCGGAGGGACTACGCTGCGGTGGACCAGTAAGTGTTCTTGTCCTGTCTTGTTCTTGCTTCTGGTACTCGTCCTTGACTGTTCTTCATTGTGAAACTAGGCTGTTGCCCGCGGCGAAGAAGAGAAAGGGGGACGAGGTGGTACTGCTCGAGCCCAGATTGCCTCTTGGGGCCGCACCCCTCTCCGTGGATAAGGGCAGCGATGGTGCTCGTGCTTCTCCAGCCCGATCATCCTCGTGAGGCCTGGTGGAGCATCCTCGGGAGGAGCCAACCCTCGAGGCCCCGCTGGCTTCGGAGGTGCCAACGTCCGGCTCGGGCGCTGGGGTCCCCGAAGCTCAGGAGTTTCTGGCTTCCTAGGCCATGGTGACAATGTCGCCTCCTCCTCCTTCTGCCGCATTGCTATCTCCGGGTTCTTCCACCTCTCCTGACATCCTGGAATGCGCTCTTTCTACGATGGCCCTGCCGCGAGAAGATCTTCAAGGCACCGACCGTCGCTTGGTGGCCGGGCGCTTGGAGCTGGTCTCTAGCTGGATTCACTCCGATTTGTTCGTCTAGGCGACGCTGAGCCAGGCTGCTGCCGACTTCGAGAAGGACAGGGGGTCGTCACCCAAGCTGTGGCCACCCGTGAAGTGGCGCTAAAGGATGCCGGGGATGCCCAGGACCGCTGCCGGTCGCTGGAGGCCGAGCTAGAGACCATGCGGAGGGGGCACACGAAGGAAGCCCGAGGCCGCAAGGTAGAGGAGGAGAAGATGAAGGCCCGAGAGGACGCCGTCAAGGATCGCGACGCCGAACTGGAGCAGTTGGAGAAGGCACAGGCCACGGAGCGCAGCCGACTGGAGGAGCTGGAGTAGAAGCTGAAGGCGGAGAAGGCCGATCTTGATGCCAAGGCAAAGGTCCTGGCTGAGGACCGCGCGGCCTTCAAGATCCTTGAGGAGAGGTCTCAGATGGCGCTGTAGTCACTCTATGAGAAGGGCTTGGAGGAACCGCTGGCCCCCGACGACAAGGGCCCCACCCAACTGCTTCCTTATCCGGTCGGTGCGCTGGAGGACGTCGTGAGTGGTATCGGCCGCATGGTAGAGGAAGAAGCCCGCGTTCTTTCCTCAGCGGCGCTGACGCGCTTCTTTAGCCACCTCTATCTTCGCGATCCTGCCACCCGCCTTGATGAGGTGCTGGAGCTCGTGGACAACGAGCATTGCGCGGCCGCTGCCGCGTCCGTCAAGGATCGAATGGAGGCCGTGCTGAAGAGGTTCTGCGCCTTTGCTCCCGCGCCCCCGTCCGGCGGTGCTACTGATCCTGCAACTCCGGCTGGTGGTGCAGATGAAGGCGACACCGTTGAAGAAGTATCCCTTGCCGGTGACGGCGGTGTCCAGGGATGACGAGATAACTTGCCAGCGGCTCCTTTCCTGTTTTAGTTTCTGCAATATGCACCATGCCTCGTGGAGTCGTTAAACTCGTGTTTGGTTTCAGGAGGACAATAGGTCTTGTAATATTTGCTTTGAAATTCTTCAATTTGCTTTCCATTTGCTTTACGTTCTACGTCAGCAGGGCCCGACCCCGTGCATACCTCAGCAGCCGTTGGGCCGTCCGGATCACCAGGACAGACCAAGGAGTGAGGGGCTACGTGATCAGTTAGGCTCCTGAGTCGCGATGCTCAGGAGTCCCCCTTGACGCGCAAAAAACCTATAGAAAGGGGATCTAGGAGTAGGCCTAGTGTTCTACGTTGGCAAGGCCCGACCCCGCGGATACCTCAACTGCCATTGGGCCGTTCAGATCACCAAGATGGACCAAGGAGTGAGGGGCTACGTGGTCAGTCAGGCTCCTGAGTCGTGAAGCTTAGGAGTCCCCCTTGACGTTCAAACGACCTTCGTACCTTGGCTCCGCATGGGAGGGCACGCGACGACTAGGTCCAAGGGACCTGGCAGGGTGGCGTACGCTTGGGCGTGACCCGAGCGCAGCCCCCGTGCCCAGCCCCCTCGCGCGACTCTCCCGAGGGGAGGTGTTGCGATGGGGCCAGACACTGAGGTCGGGGGCTCCCTGAGGTTGATACGGCTGTGAGGCCGCCCCCAGTTGTTTATCACCAGCACAGAGCGTAGCGCTTCCACACTTTTACGGGCATAGCCGCTCCTTGGCAGTGTCGACTCCCTACCGCGGAGAGCCCCCGGGGCGTGTACAGCCCCACCCGGACACGTGTCTTGCACGGTAGGGCTAGACGAGGTGTGTCTGGGCACTCATGAGCCAGCGCGGGACTCACGAGGCCCTACCTCAAGGCGGGTTGCGCCTGGTCTTGGTTCTTGATGGCTATGGCGTTCCTGTGAGATGGTTAGACAACCTACGCCGAATGAATTTCCTGAGGTTATCGCACGAGAAGGCCAAGTACCAATGACCCCAGGAGGTGACGTAAACGGGGTCGGCCCGCCAGACAGAGCTCAACCGTTGGATTTATCGACGCTGCAGGGACGGGCCCGAGCACAGACGCCGTGCCTAGCCTTCTTATGCGAAGGATCGTGAAGAAAGACGATCGACGCGCGGCTCCCGTGGTGGGTGACAATCAAGCAGGTGATAACCATAGATAGATTATGCATGAAAAGCGAACTAGCTTAGGTAAATGCAAGAACGATACATGCCACTGGGTCGGACCCGAGCGGCCTGGGGATGATGCAGCCCGAGGGGCGCCCCCAGCAGGGTGAACTAAGGATGCAAGTGGATACATGCCGCAGGGACAGACCCACGTGGCCTGGGAATGATGTGGCCTAGGGGGCGCTCCCAGCTAAATAAACTTGGAAAATGTCACCTGCAGGTCTGGTTGTCAAAGGAGTGTTGGGGTAGCTAAAGACACGTGGCGAAGAAGTCGCTCCTCACGAGCTGTCGAGACCTAGAGCCTCGGGAGGCTCTGGAGGCTCAGGTGGCCTCCTGAAGACCGTCTCCATCTCTGCCAGGACTGCGTGATGCCTGGCCTCCTGACCTGCTAGGATGCTCCGCAGGTTGCGTTGGAAGGCGGCTACCATGCTCGGTAGGCCGAACGACATGCGAACGTAGCTGTGAGGTGGACCCTCACACCGTCCAGCATGTGAGGGCCAGAAGCGCTCCTGGGATGCGGCCCTGTTGAGCCTCGGGATGTCGATGCAGACACGCGGCTCACCACCCTCGCCTAGATGGGGAGCAGCGCCAGGTGGGCGGCGGTCGCCGCGTATTGCTCTTGCTTCCTGAAGCTCTTGAGCGGCCTTGTAGATGAACTCCTGGGTGCCGGGCGCTCCTCACCCGGTGTCCTCCTGAGGGAAACGTGCCGCGAAGCACGCCTCCATGTGGTGCCTGAGCGCCTCCCTCGTGATGTTAGCCAGGTCGGAGGCCCTCCAGAAGAGAGCTCCCGAGCCCTGCCCGAGGAGGGCGCTGGGCACGCCTCCCTATGCAAGGGAGGGAGGCGCGCCAGGCACGGGCACCGATCCTGAGGTGGCGCCGCTCCCCTGAGGCCCAGTGTGGAGTAGCCGCTTCTTCTTCTTGGGGTTGGCCTCAGGAGGGTACTACACATATGCGTTGAAAGGGTCTTCGACTGCTGCAGCTTGGAAGGCACACTCGAGGGAGCACACCACGTCTCTTTCTTCGCAGGGGATGATAACCCACAAGTATAGGGGATCGCAATAGTTTTCGATAAGTAAGAGTGTCGAACCCAACGAGGAGCTAAAGGTAGAACAAATATTCCCTCAAGTTCTATCGACCACCGATACAACTCTACGCACGCTTGACGTTCGCTTTACCTAGAACAAGTATGAAACTAGAAGTACTTTGTAGGTGTTGTTGGATAGGTTTGCAAGATAATAAAGAGTACGTAAATAAAAAGTAGGGGCTATTTAGATAAAGAAACAATAAAGTAAATATAGCGAGTGTGGAAAAGTGGTGGTAGGAGTTGCGAAATTTCCCCTAAGCGATTGACTACTTTACTAGACCGATAGCAAGTATTATGTGGGAGAGGCCACTGCTAGCATGTCATCCCTGACTTGGAATTCTATGCACTTATGATTGGAACTATTAGCAAGCATACACAACTACTAATGTTCATTAAGGTAAAACCCAACCATAGCATTAAGGTATATTGATCCCCCTTCAATCCCGTATGCATCAATTTCTATGCTAGGTTGAAGCTTCTGTCACTCTTGCCCTCCAATACATAGTCCTATCAACATACAACTAACCCTAGGGTGTGATCCACGCGCGCAATCATATGATGGGCACCAAAGGACAGCAACATAACCACAAGCAAATTAAATCAATCATAGCACTTCATCAAACACCGATAGGACAACGAAAATCTACTCTGACATCATAGGATGGCAACACATCATTGGATAATAATATGAAGCATAAAGCACCATGTTCAAGTAGAGGGTACATCGGGTTGCGGGAGAGTGGACCTCTGTAGATAGAGGGGGGAAGGTGATGGAGATGTTGGTGAAGATGGCGGAGATGTTGGTGTAGACCGCGGTGATGATGATGGCCCCCGGCGGCGTTTCGGCGCCACCGGAAGCGAGGGGCAAAGAGCCCCCTCCTTCTTCTTCTTCCTTGACCTCCTCCCTATATGGCAGAAGGGTTTGTCCTCTGGTCCATGGCCTCCATGGCACGGGAGGGGCAAGAGCCCCTCCGAGATTGGATCTGTCTCTCTCTGTTTCTGCGTTCTCAGATTCTTCCCTTTCACCATTTCTTATATTCCCGGATATCCGTAACTCCGATTGGGCTGAAATTTTGAAACGATCTCTATCCGGAAATTAGCTTTCTTGCGGTGAAAGAAGGGCATAATCCGCCTTACAGGTGGCCCATGAGGGTTAGGGGCGCACCCAGGGGGGCAGGCGCGCCCCCTGCCTCGTGGCCACCTCGGGCATCGTCTCGCGTGGATTTTTCTTCCCAAAAATCATATATATTCCAAAAAAAATCTGCGTCAGTTTTTATCCCGTTTGGACTCTGTTTGATATGGATATTCTATGAAACAAAAAACATGCAACAAACAGGAACTGGCACTGGGCACTAGATCAATATGTTAGTCCAAAAAATAGTATAAAAAGTTACCAAAAGTATATGAAAGTTCAATAATATTGGCATGGAACAATCAAAAATTATAGATACGACGGAGACATATCAACATCCCCAAGCTTAATTCCTGCTCGTCCTTGAGTAGGTAAATGATAAAAAAGATAATTTTTGATGTGGAATGCTACCTAGCATAATCTTGATCATGTAATCTAATCATGGCATGAATATTAAGACACGAGTGATTCAAAGCAATAGTCTATCATTTGACATAAAAACAATAATACTTCAAGCCTACTAATAAAGCAATCATGTCTTTTCAAAATAACATGGGCAAAGAAAGTTATCCCTACAAAATCATATAGTCTAGCTATGCTCCATCTTCACCACACAAAATATTCACATCATGCACAACCCCGATGACAAGCCAAGCAATTGTTTCATACTTTTGACGTTCTCAAACCTTTTCAACTTTCACGCAATACATGAGCGTGAGCCATGGACATAGCACTATAGGTGGAATAGAATGGTGGTTGTTGAGAAGACAAAAAGGAGAAGATAGTCTCACATCAACTAGGCGTATCAACGGGCTATGGAGATGCCCATCAATAGATATCAATGTGAGTGAGCAGGGATTGCCATGCAACAGATGCACTAAGAGCTATAAGTGTATGAAAGCTCAAACTGAAACTAAGTGGGTGTGCATCCAACTTGCTTGCTCATGAAGACCTCGGGCGTTTTCGGAAGCCCATCATCGAAATATACAAGACAAGTTCTATAATGAAAATTCCCACTAGTATATGAAAGTGATAACTCAAGAGACTCTCTATATGAAGAACATGGTGCTACTTTGAAGCACAAGTGTGGTAAAAGGATAGTAACATTGCCCCTTCGCTCTTTTTCTCTCTTTTTTGTTTTTTATTTTTTTATTTTTTTTATTTTTTATGGGCTTCTTTGGCCTTTTTTTATTTGGGCTTCTTTGGCCTCTTTTATTTATTTTTAAAGTCCGGAGTCTCATCCCGACTTGTGGGGGAATCATAGTCTCCATCATCCTTTCCTCACTGGGGCAATGCTCTAATAATGATGATCATCACACTTTTATTTACTTACAACTCGATACTAGAACAAATATATGACTCTATATGAATGCATCCGGCGGTGCACCGGGATGTGCAATGATCTAGCATAGCAATGACATCAAAAAACGGACAAGCCATGAAAACATCATGCTAGCTATCTTACGATCATGCAAAGCAATATGACAATGATGCTCAAGTCATGTATATGATGATGATGGAAGTTGCATGGCAATATATCTCGGAATGGCTATGGAAATGCCATGATAGGTAGGTATGGTGGATGTTTTGAGGAAGGCATATGGTGGGTTTATGGTACCGGCGAAAGTTGCGCGGTACTAGAGAGGCTAGCAATGGTGGAAGGGTGAGAGTGTGTATAATCCATGGACTCAACATTAGTCATAAAGAACTCACATACTTATTGCAAAAGTCTATTAGCTACCGAAACAAAGTACTATGCGCATGCTCCTAGGGGGATAGATTGGTAGGAAAAGACCATCGCTCGTCCCTGACCGCCACTCATAAGGAAGACAATCAATAAATAAATCATGCTCCGACTTCGTTACATAACGGTTCACCATACGTGCATGCTACGGGAATCACAAACCTCAACACAAGTATTTCTACAATCCACAACTACCCACTAGCATGACTCTAATATCACCATCTTTATATCGCAAAACTATTGCAAGGAATCAAACATATCATATTCAGTGATCTACAAGTTTTATGTAGGATTTTATGACTAACCATGTGAATGACCAGCTCCTGTCATCTCTCCAAATAGATATAAGTGAAGCAATAGAGTTTAATTCTTTCTAAAAAATATATGCCCATGCTCTAGCAAATATAAGTGAAGCAAAAGAGCATTCTACAAATGGCGGTTTTCTATGTAAGGAGAAACAGACAATCCAAACTTCAAATGATATAAGCGAAGCACATGAAGCATTCTATAAAGCCATACTCAAAAGATATAAGTGAAGTGCAAAGAGCATTCTATAAATCAACCAAGGACTATCTCATACCATCATGGTGCATAAAAGAAAAATAAAAACTAAATGCAAAAGACGCTCCAAGATTGCACATATCACATGAACGAAACGAATCCGAAAACATACCGATACTTGTTGAAGAAAGAGGGGATGCCTTCCGGGGCATCCCCAAGCTTAGACGCTTGAGTCTCCTTGAATATTTACTTGGGGTGCCTCGGGCATACCCAAGCTTGAGCTCTTGCCTCTCTTCCTTCTTCTCACATCGAGACCTTCTCGATCATCGAACACTTCATCCACACAAAACTTCAACAGAAAACTCGGTAAGATCCGTTAGTATAATGAAGCAAATTACTACTCTAAGTACTGTTGCAACCCAATTCATATTTTGTTTTTGCATTGTGTCTACTATAATTTAACTTTTCCATGGCTTAATACACTGATATAAATTGTTAGTTTCATCGAAACAAGCAAACTATGCATCAAAAACAGAATCTGTCTAAAACAGAACAGTCTGTAATAATCTGAACATTCACCATACTTCTGATACTTGAAAAATTCTTCCAAAATTAGGAAAAATAAACAATTTGTATGGAAATACAGTGCAGAAAGAATCATAACCATTTGACGTTCCAGCTAAAAATGTAAAATCGCACACTACAGCCAAAGTTTCTGTCCTGCACCGTACAAACCAACAAGCAAAGTAAACATCCTAAAGGCAAACCTTGGCACATTATTTTTATGATACAATGGAATTGTACAAGGGGATAATTATTTTTATTTAAAAGTTTCTGTAATCAAGATTCACAAAGTTTCCGTGAGCATGAACAAAGTTCAAGGCTAGCTCCCACTTCAACAATGCTTGTCTTTCTCACTTTCGCTTTCCTTTTTGAAAAAGTTTTGGGTCACCCTATTTATTTTTGTTGTTTTCAAACTATATAAAAGCACTAAAGAGAAATAAATGACTCTCTAAAACTTCCGGGTTGTCTCCCTGGCAGCGCTTTCTTTAAAGCCATTAAGCTAGGCATATAGTGCTCAAGTAGTGAATCCACCCGGATCCCAAGGTATATCAAAGCCAATTTTAATTAACAATGATTTATAATTTACTAGTGAGCACAAAGTAACATATATCATATAACTTCGAAGTCTAACTCTCTTCCTATGCATCGGCATGTCATAAAAGAACAATTCATGCACACATAGTAAAGGCCAATGCATAGTATAAATAGTTTCTTGCAATTTTATCGTATTGGAAACATAGAGAGGTGGAGATATAGTTCCCCTCTCATAATAATTGCAAGTAGGAGCAGCAAGCACATGCATATTATATTCATCAAAATCATCATGTGCAGTAGTAAAAGGAAACCCATCAATATAATCCTTAATAAGTGCAAACTTCTCCGATATAGTGTAGTTGGGAGAATTCAAAAAGATAATAGGACTATCATGCGTGGGTGCAATAGCAACAATTTCATGTTTAGCATAAGGAACTATAGCAAGTTCATCTCCATAAGCATAATTCATATTGGCATCTTGGCCACAAGCATATCAAGCATCATCAAAAAGGGATATTTCAAGAGAATCAACGGGATCATAGTAGTCATCATAGCAATCATCCTTCGGTAAGCATGAAGGGAAATTAAACAATGTATGAGTTGAAGAGTTACTCTCATTAGAAGGTGGGCATGGGTAGCTAATCCACTCTTCCTCCTTTTGTTCTTCGCTCTCCTCATCATCTTTTTCATCCAATGAGTTCACAGTTTCATCAATTTCTTCTTCCATAAACTCCTGCAAAATATTAGTCTCTTCTTGGACAGCGGAGACTTTCTCAATAAGTGCATTAATATAGGAATTGCATTCATAATTCTCATAGCAATAAGTCAACATAGCAAAATTTTCAGGCCTATAAACATCATCATCAAAAGCTTCATACTTTTCAAACAAAGATTCAATTTCATAAGCACCCTTAAAAGCAACAAATTCTTCTATTTGTTCCACATCATAGTAATCATATATACCTCTAGCATAAGAAGCCAAGGTTTCATTATCATTAAAGTCACATGAAAAGGGAAGGTGTGGAGCCTTCACCTTAGAGCAACAAGTATAATCATATCTGAAGCATAGTTGCCTAGCATACCAATTCAATATATGAATTTGATCCCATAATAGTTTCCCTTTTTGTGTTAAGCGGTAATCCCTAAAGTATTCACGTTGATCCAACGTTACTCCCATTACATAATTGAATGGGGTTTTCTCAGGATTATTAAAGTAGTACATAATATTTTTCACAAAACCAACATCAAGAGTTTTAGGAGGTTCACCATCTCCATGAGCAGAAAGTACACCTAATTTTTTTGGTATTTTGTGTTCCATATCCATAACTAAAGATAAATAACAACTAAGAACAGCAAATAAAAATTACTTAGTGATAAAGCAAACAAGCACACACGAGAATATTCACCCCACGCTATAACTCCCCGGCAACGGCGCCAGAAAAAGGTCTTGATAACCCACAAGTATAGGGGATCGCAACAGTTTTCAATAAGTAAGAGTGTCAAACCCAACGAGGAGCTAAAGGTAGAAAAAATATTCCCTCAAGTTCTATCGACCACCGATACAACTCTACGCACGCTTGACGTTCGCTTTACCTAGAACAAGTATGAAACTAGAAGTACTTTGTAGGTGTTGTTGGATAGGTTTGCAAGATAATAAAGAGTACGTAAATAAAAAGTAGGGGCTGTTTAGATAAAGAAACAACAAAGTAAATATAGCGAGTGTGGAAAAGTGGCGGTAGGAGTTGCGAAATTGCCCCTAAGCGATTGACTACTTTACTAGACCGATAGCAAGTATTATGTGGGAGAGGCCACTGCTAGCATGTCATCCCTGACTTGGAATTCTATGCACTTATGATTGGAACTATTAGCAAGCATACGCAACTACTAATGTTCATTAAGGTAAAACCCAACCATAGCATTAAGGTATATTGGTCCCCCTTCAATCCCGTATGCATCAATTTCTATGCTAGGTTGAAGCTTCTGTCACTCTTGCCCTCCAATACATAGTCCTATCAACATACAACTAACCCTAGGGTGTGATCCACATGCGCAATCATATGATGGGCACCAAAGGACAACAACATAACCACAAGCAAATTAAATCAATCATAGCAATTCATCAACCACCGATAGGACAACGAAAATCTACTCAGACATCATAGGATGGCAACACACCATTGGATAATAATATGAAGCATAAAGCACCATGTTCAAGTAGAGGGTACAATGGGTTGCGGGAGAGTGCACCGCTGTAGATAGAGGGGGGAAGGTGATGGAGATGTTGGTGAAGATGGCGGAGGTGTTGGTGTAGATCGCGGTGATGATGATGGCCCCCGGCGGCGTTCTGCACCATCGGAAGCGAGGGGGAGAGAGCCCCCCTCCTTCTTCTTCTTCCTTGACCTCCTCCCTAGATGGGAGAAGGGTTTCCCCTCTGGTCCATGGCCTCCATGGCACGGGAGGGGTGAGAGCCCCTCCGAGATTGGATCTGTCTCTCTGTCTCTCTCTATTTCTGCATTCTCAGATTCTTCCCTTTCACCGTTTCTTGTATTCCCGGAGATCCGTAACTCCGATTGGGCTGAAATTTTGACACGATATCTATCCGGAAATTAGCTTTCTTGCGGTGAAAGAAGGGCATAAACCGCCTAACGGATGGCCCACGAGGGTCAGGGGCGCGCCCAGGGGGCAGGCGCGCCCCCTGCCTCGTGGCCACCTCGGGCACCGTCTCGCGTGGATTTTTGTTCCCAAAAATCATATATATTCCAAAAAAATCTCCGTCAGTTTTTATCCCGTTTAGACTACGTTTGATATGGATATTCTGCGAAACAAAAAACATGCAACAAACAGGAGCTGGCACTAGGCACTAGATCAATATGTTAGTCCCAAAAATAGTATAAAAAGTTGCCAAAAGTATGTGAAAGTTCAATAATAGTGGCATGGACCAATCAAAAATTATAGATACGACGGGGACGTATCAGGGGACTGTGATGATTCCGCTGCTTCCTAGCATCTTGAGGATGTTGTAGCCATGGTGGGTGACCGCCATGAATTTGGCTAGCGCTGGGTACCCGAGGATGGCATTGTACGACAGGCGGATGTGGGCGACGTTGAAGTCGACGAGCTCTGTTTGGTAGTTGTCGCGCTGACCGAAGTTGACAGGGAGACAAACTTGCCCTATCGGGGTGGTGGAGCCGTTAGTCACTCCTGAGAAAGGCTTGGTGGGCTGGAGGTGATCGTATGGCAGTTGGAGGCTGTCAAACGTCTCGACGGACAGGACACTGAGCCCTGCGCCGCCGTCGATGAGGGTCTTGGTGACTTGGACATTGCTGATGACGGGTGAACAGAGCATTGGGAGGACGCCAGTGGTTGCCGCACATTTGAGCTGGTCTGCCAAGCTAAAGGTGATGGCGTACTTGGACCATCTGAGCAGGCGCGTAGCCTCGAGCTTGGGGAGGGCTGCATTCACCTCACGAGAGAACTGCTTGAAGATACGCTGGGAAGCTGGGGCCCGAGCACCACCTAAGATGCAGGTGATGGCACGCGACTTCTAGGAGCCCCTAGCCCCTTCGTCCTGTTGGTGGTCATCGTTCCTCCTTGGTGGCGGCGGCAGCGGAGGGAGACCAGGGTTGCCCTGAGGATGGAACTCGCGAGGCTGGTCCCTCCAGGCACCCTCACGAGGCTGGTCCTGCCAGCGGTCCTCGTGAGGCTGGTCGCGCCACTCCTGGCGAGGCCCATGGTCGTCCCAACGTCCTCCACCTCATCCACGTCCTCGGTCGTAGCCCCGGTCGTTGCGCTTGGGGCATCGACCGAAGCATCCATCTCAAATGGCCCTGAGCTCTTGAAAATCGTTGGTGTTGTGGTTGCACACGTTGTGGAAGGTGTAGAACGTACAGCTGCCCTTGGATGACTCGGGAAGGTCTCGGCCGTGCTTGGTAGCTGGTTCTGCCGCGAGTACGGCCACCCCTTTGCGCTTCACGTCCTTGACCTTGGCCTTCTTCTCCTCTGGATCCGCAGCAGGGAGCTCGAGGAGGGTGAGGCGCCCCTACTCGGCTCTTGCACACTTGGTTGCTATGTTGAACAACTCCAAAGTCGTGCACAACTCCTCATGGATGGCGAGCTCCTCCTTCATCTTGATGTCGCGGACGCCGTCGGAAAACGTTGAGATGATGGCCTCGTCTGTCACCTTGGGGATCTTGAGGCGCACGCTATTGAAGCATTGGATGTACTTCTGGAGGGTCTCTCCCGGCTGTTGCTTGATACGGCGTAGGTCACCCGCGGCCGGGGGCGGTTGCGATTGCCCTGGAAGTTGGCGACGAAGTGGCCGCGCATCTCATCCTAGGAGGAAATCGAGCCCAGGGGCTGGTTCAGGAGCCATGAGCGGACACCGTCCTTGAGAGCCATGGGAAACCAGTTTGCCATGACCTTTTCGTCGCCATTGGGCGCCTCGATGCTCAGCTCGTAGAGCTGCAAGAACTCCGCAGGGTCGGGGGTGCCGTCGTAGCGAGGAGGCAGATCCGGCTTGAACTTGCCCGACCAGATGACGCTACGCAGCTTCGGAGTGAAGGCGGCAGCCTGCCGTGGCCACCGGGGCCTGTCGTGGAGGCAGAGCTTGATCTTGGTGTCCCTGCACTGCCACGACAAGTGGCGCATGGTCCTGCTGCGGCAAGCGACCCTAACGTGGCGGTTTTGGGAGCGGTGGAGTGTTTTCTTGCGGAGGGGGATCTCTTGGCAGCTTCTTTCTTCAAGCGTGGGCGCACGGCGCGGTGGATCATGTTGCGGGACCGCACATCTTGGAGCGAGGGCACCGTCTTGACGCGGAGGAGGCGGAGGCGCTCCATGAGCCGCATTTCTCAGTGTGAGGGCGCCGTCTTGGTGCGGAGGGGGCGGAGGCGCTCCGTGAGCCACATCGCCCTCAGCCGGGGGCGGGCGAGGTAGCGAGAGGGATGGTGCAGGAGAGCCCCCTGCGGGCTGACGAGCTCGGCGATGTGGTCCAACCAGTCCTCGTAGAGGTCGTCGACCGGGTGGTAGCGCAGGAGCTCCTGTGCCATGAGCAGCGCGGCCTATGCGTCAGTGGGTGCGCGGTGAGCGTGAGACGATGAGCCGGCCGGAGTCAGCGATGGGGTGGCGGTGGAGCCGTCTCGCGGCACAGAGGGGTGCAGTGAGGAAGCTTGCTGCTCGTTTGCCGCCAGGCCGATGGCGGTGTTGGCGGCGCGTGACGGAGAACGACGGGGAGGGCCACCGACAGGGGCTGTCTGAGCGACACGGGTGGCGAGGGAGGCCCGGCACTCAGCGCGGGCCCAGCGAGCGTCGGCCATGAACTTGGTAGAGTGGCGAAGCGCGGATTGACGAAGGGGAAATCTCAAGCGCATCGCTACCTGGCGCACCAAATGTCGGATTTCCGGTTCCGACAAAACCCTTGAGGTTCGAACACTGGGGTGCGCACGAAGATCTCTCCCCCTCTCTAGGTCGCACGCATTATGATCTCACGGCCCAGCTCGACGAACCCAAAGAACAAGAGACACAAGAGTTTATAATGGTTCAGGCCACCGATGTGGTGTAGTACCTGATACGTCCATTTTGCATCATGCTTTTATATCAATATTTATTGCATTATGGGCTGTTAGTTCACATTATTTCACAATACTTATGGCTATTCTCTCTTATTTTACAAGGTTTACATAAGGAGGGAGAATGCCGGTAGCTGGAATTCTGGGCTGAAAAAGGAGCAAATATTAGAGACCTATTCTGCACAACTCCAAAAGTCTTGAAACTCCACGGAACACCTTATAATAAATAATGACAAATCCTCGCCAAAGATGAAGACTAGGGGGCCCACACCCTTCTCACGAGGGTGGGGGGCGCCCCCCCTAGGGCGCGCCCCTACCTCGTGGGCCCCCTGGTGGCTCTCCGATGACCATCTTCTCCTATATGAAGTCTTTCGTCGAGAAAAAAATAAGAAGCAACCTTTCGGGATGAAACTCCGCCACCACGAGGCGGAACCTTGGCGGATCCAATCTAGAGCTCCGGCAGAGCTGTTCTGTCGGGGAAACTTCCCTCCCGGAGGGGGAAATCATCGCCATCATCATCACCAACGCTCCTCTCATCAGGAGAGGGTAATCTCCATCAACATCTTCATCAGCACCATCTCATCTCAAAACCCTAGTTCATCTCTTGTATCCAATTCTTGTCTCCAAGTCCGGGATTGGTGCTAGTAGTGTTAATTACTCCTTGTAGTTGATGCTAGTTGGTTTAATTGGTGGAAGATCATATGTTCAGATCCTATATGTATATTAATACCCCTCTGATTATGAACATGTTTATGCTTTGTGAGTAGTTACATTTGTTCCTGAGGACAAGGGAGAAGTCTTGCTATTAGTAGTCATGTGAATTTGGTATTCATTCGATATTTTGATGAGATGTATGTTGTCTAGCCTCTAGTGGTGTTATGTGAACGTCGACTACATAACACTTCACCATTATTTGGGCCTAGAGGAAGGCATTGGGAAGTAATAAGTAGATGATGGGTTGCTAGAGTGACAGAAGCTTAAACCCTAGTTTCATGCTATGGTTAGGTTTACCTTAATACTTTTGTTGTAGTTGCGGATGCTTGCAATAGAGGTTAATCATAAGTGGGATTCTTGTTGAAGTAAGAACATCACCCAAGCACCGGTCCACCCACATGTCAAATTATCAAAGTACCGAACGCGAATCATATGAACGTGATGAAAACTAGCTTGACGATATTCCCATGTGTCCTCGGGAGTGCTTTTCCTTATATAAGAGTTTGTCCAGGCTTGTCCTTTGCTACAAAAAGGATTGGGCCACCTTGTTGCACTTCATTTACTTTTGTTATTTGTTGCTCGTTACAAATTATCTCATCAAAAACTATATGTTACCACTTATTTCAGTACTTGCAGAGAATACCTTGCTGAAAACCGTTTATCATTTCCTTCTGCTCCTCGTTGGGTTCGACACTCTTACTTATCGAAAGGACTACAATAGATCCCCTATACTTGTGGGTCATCAAGACTCTTTTCTGGCACCATTGCCGGGGAGTGAAGCACCTTTGGTAGGTGGAATTTGGTAAGGAAAAATTTATATAGTGTGCTGAAATTTACTGTCACTTGTTACTATGGAAAGTAATCCTCTAAGGGGCTTGTTTGGGGTATTTTCACCCCGGCCAGTAGAGCAAAGAGTTGCTCGTCAACCTACTGAACCTATTGAAAATGAAATTCCTTATGAGTATCCTTTGAGTATAATAGAAAAACTACTAGCTAATCCTTTTACAGGAGATGGAACAAAGCATCCTGATGAACACCTAATATATGTGGATGAAGTTTGTGGATTATTTAAACTTGCAGGTATTCCGGATGATGTTGCTAAGAAGAAGGTCTTCCCTTTATCTTTGAAGGGAGACGCATTGACATGGTATAGGCTATGTGATGATATGGGATCATGGAACTATAGAAGATTGAAATTGGAATTTCATCAAAAGTATTACCTTATGCATCTTGTTCATCGTGATCACAATTGTATATATAATTTTTGGCCTCGCGAAGGAGAAAGCATCGCTCAAGCTTGGGGGAGGCTTAAATCAATGTTATAATCATGCCCCAATCATGAGCTCCCAAAAGAAATAATTCTTCAAAAAATTTATGCTCGGCTTTCTGAAAATAATCGCACCATGCTCGATACTTCTTGTGCTGGCTCTTTTATGATGAAGACTATTGAATTTAGATGGGATTTATTGGATATAATTAAACACAACTCTGAAGATTGGGACCTCGACAATGGTAAGGAGTCAGGTATGACACCTAAGTTTGATTGTGTTAAATCCTTTATGGATACCGATATTTTCCGTAAGTTTAGCACTAAATATGGACTTGATTCTGAGATAGTAGCTTCTTTCTGTGAATCTTTTGCTACTTATGTTGATCCCCCTAAGGAGAAGTGGTTTAAATATCATCCTCCCATAGAAGTAAAAGTAGCTGCATCTATTAAAGTTGAAGAAAAGACTGTCACTTATAATGATCCTATTGTTCCTACTTGTTATGTTGAGAAACCACCTTTCCTTGTTAGGATAAAGGATCATGCTAAAGCTTCAATTGTGGTTCGTAAAAGCAATATTGAAACATATACACCTCCCGAGCAAGTTAAAGTTGAACCTATTATTGCTATTGTTAAAGATCTCTTGTCTGATAATATTGATGGGCATGTTATTCAGTTCTGCAGTGAAAATGCTAGAATTGCTAAACCTTATGCTAAAGATAAACATAGACCTGTGGTAGGCGTGCCTGTTATTTCTGTTAAAATAGGAGATCGTTGTTATCATGGCTTATGTGATATGGGTGCTAGTGCTAGTGTTATACCTTATGACTTGTATAAAGAAATCAAGCATGAAATTGCACCTGATGAGTTAGAAGATATTGATGTCACAATTAAACTTGCTAATAGAGATACTATTTCAGCAATGGGAATTGTTAGAGATGTTGAAGTCTTGTGCGGGAAAACTAAATATCCTGCTGATTTTCTTGTTCTTAGTTCTCCACAAGATAGCTTTTGTCCCATTATATTTAGTAGACCCTTCTTGAATACAGTTAATGCTAGGACAGACTGCGAAAAGAATGTTGTTACTATTGGCTTGGATGATATGACTCATGAGTTTAATTTCTCTAAATTTAGTAAACAACACCGTGAAGAAGAATTGCCTAGTAAGGATGAAATTATTGGTCTTGCTTCTATTGTCGTACCTCCTAATGATCCTTTAGAACAATATTTGCTAGACCATGAGAATGAAATGTTTGTGAATGAAAGAAGGGAAATAGATGAAGTATTCTTTAAAGAAGAACCTATGCTAAAACACAATTTGCCTGTTGAAATCCTAGGGGATACTCCTCCACCTAAGGGTGATCTCATGTTTGAGCTTAAACCGTTGCCTGATAATCTTAAATATGCTTATCTTGATGAAAAGAAGATATATCCTGTTATTATTAGTGCTAACCTTTCAGAGCATGAAGAAGAAAGATTATTGAAAACTCTGAAGAAGCACCGTGCTGCTATTGGATATACTCTTGATGATCTTAAGGGCATTAGTCTCACTCTATGTCAATATAAAATAAATTTGGAAGCAGATGCCAAACCAGTTCGTGATCCTCAACGACGTCTGAATCCTAAAATGAAAGAAGTGGTAAGAAAATAAATACTAAAGCTTCTAGAGGTAGGCATAATTTATCCCGTTGCTGATAGTCAGTGGGTAAGTCCTGTTCATTGTGTCCCTAAGAAGGGAGGTATTACTGTTGTTCCTAATGATAAAGATGAATTGATTCCACAAAGAATTATTACCGGTTATAGGATGGTAATTGATTTCCGCAAATTAAATAAGGCTACTAAGAAAGATCATTACCCCTTACCTTTTATCGATCAAATGCTAGAAAGATTATGCAAACATACACATTACTGCTTTCTAGATGGTTATTCTGGTTTCTCTCAAATACCTGTGTCGGCTAAAGATCAATCAAACACTACTTTTACTTGCCCTTTTGGTACTTTTGCTTATAGACGTATGCCTTTTGGTTTATGTAATGCACCTGCTACCTTTCAAAGATGCATGATGGCTATATTCTCTGACTTTTGTGAAAAGATTTGTGAGGTTTTCATGGACGACTTTCCGTCTATGGATCTTCTTTTGATGATTGCTTGAGCAATCTTGATCGAGTTTTGTAGAGATGTGAAGAAATTAGTCTTGTCTTGAATTGGGAAAAGTGCCACTTTATGGTTAATGAAGGTATTGTCTTGGGGCATAAAGTTTCTGAAAGAGGTATTGAAGTTGATAAAGCTAAGGTTGATGCTATTGAAAAGATGCCATGTCCCAAGGACATCAAAGGTATAAGAAGTTTCCTTGGTCACGCTGGATTTTATAGGAGGTTCATCAAGGACTTCTCGAAAATTTCTCGGCCTCTGACTAATTTATTACAAAAATATATACCATTTGTCTTTGATGATGATTGTGTAGAAGCATTTGAAATACTTAAGAAAGCATTAGTCTCTGCACCTATTGTTCAGCCACCTAATTGGAATTTACCCTTTGAAATTATGTGTGATGCTAGTGATTATGCTGTAGGTGGTGTTCTAGGGCAAAGAGTTGATAAGAAATTAAATGTTATCCATTATGCTAGTAAGACTCTAGACAATGCTCAAACAAATTATGCTACTACTGAAATAGAACTTTTAGTAGTTGTATTTGCTTGTGATAAGTTCAGACCTTATAGTGTCGATTCTAAAGTAACTATCCACACTGATCATGCTGCTATTAAATATCTTATGGAGAAGAAAGATGCTAAACCTAGACTTATTAGATGGGTTCTCTTGCTACAATAATTTGATTTGCATATTGTTGATAGAAAAAGAGCTGAGAACCCCGTTGCAGACAACTTATCTAGGTTAGAGAATGTTCTTGATGACCCACTACCTATTGATGATAGTTTTCCTGATGTACAATTAAATGTCATAAGTACTTCTCGTAGTACCCCTTGGTATGCTGATTATGCTAATTACATAGTTGCTAAATTTATACCACCTAGCTTCACATACCAACAAAAGAAAAAGTTCTTCTATGATTTGAGACATTACTTTTGGGATGACCCACATCTTTATAAAGAAGGAGTAGATGGTGTTATTAGACGTTGTGTACCTGAGCATGAACAGGAACAGATCCTACGCAAGTGCCACTCCGAAACTTATGGAGGACACTACGCGGGAGATAGAACTACACATAAGGTATTGCAATTCGGTTTTTATTGGCCTACTCTCTTCAAGGATGCCCGTAAGTTTGTCCTTTCTTGCAATGAATGTCAAAGAATTGGTAATATTAGTAGACATCAAGAAATGCCTATGAATTATTCACTTGTTATTGAACCGTTTGATGTTTGGGGCTTTGATTATATGGGACCTTTTCCTGCCTCTAATGGATATACTCATATTTTAGTTGCTGTTGATTACATTACTAAGTGGGTAGAGGCTATTCCAACTAGTAGTGCTGATCATAACACTTCTATTAAAATTCTTAAAGAAGTTATTTTTCCGAGGTTTGGAGTCCCTAGATATTTAATGACTGATGGTGGTTCACATTTTATTCATGGTGCTTTCCGTAAAATGCTTGCTAAATATGACATCAATCATAGAATTGCATCCCCGTATCACCCACAGTCTAGTGGTCAAGTAGAATTGAGTAATAGAGAACTCAAATTAATTTTGCAAAAGACGGTCAATAGGTCTAGAAAGAATTGGTCCAAGAAACTTGATGATGCATTATGGGCCTATAGAACTGCATATAAAAATCCTATGGGTATGTCTCCGTATAAAATGGTATATGGAAAAGCATGTCACTTACCACTCGAACTAGAACATAAGGCATATTGGGCTATTAAAGAGCTCAACTATGATTTCAAACTTGCCGGTGAAAAGAGGTTATTTGATATTAGCTCACTTGATGAATGGAGAACCCAAGCTTATGAAAATGCCAAGTTGTTTAAATAAAAGGTTAAACGATGGCATGACAAAAGGATACAAAAGCGTGAGTTTAATGTAGGTGATTATGTATTGCTATACAACTCTCGTTTAAGATTTTTTGCAGGGAAACTTCTCTCTAAATGGGAAGGCCCCTATGTTATCGAGGAGGTCTATCGTTCCGGTGCCATAAAAATCAACAACTTCGAAGGCAAAAATCCGAAGGTGGTAAACGGTCAAAGAATCAAACACCATATCTCAGGTAATCCCATAAATGTTGAAACCAATATCATTGAAACCGTAACCCCAGAGGAATACATAAGGGACACTTTCCAGAATGTTTCAGACTCCGAAAAGGAATAGGTATGTGGTACGGTAAGTAAACCGACTCCAAAACAATTTTTAAGGCAATATTTCTCCGTTTTGCAATATTTAGAAAAATAGAAAATTAAGTAGCAGTCCGGGAAGGACACGAGGGCCCCACGAGGGTGGAGGGCGCGCCCCCTACCTCGTGAGCTCCTCGTGTGCCTTCCGGACTCTGTTTTCTTGCACGATACGGATTTTGGTCGGTAACAATTCATTATATATTCTCCTGAAGGTTTTGACTCTTGTATCACACACAAATCTCCTGTCTTTGTTTCGAGCTGTTTTCTGTCAGGGTTGTCAAGGCCAGGCACTATGTTGTCTCCCTCCTCCTCCAACCATGAGGGCAACGATACTTGGATAATGAAGATAGATCTGAAGATAGAAGAACCTATGGAGATCAACAAGGATGAAGGGATCAAGAAGGCCGTGGAGGACCAAGTTCCAACAACAGAAGACACCCTTCAACTGGATCATAATCTTCTTACCCCTAGAGAAATCGAAGCTTTCAAGATGATTGAGTTGGCTCGTATACAAAATAAGTATCTCACACGTGAAAATATTTTGTTGAAGGAGCATATCATCGCACTCAAGGGCATTATCCGCAAGTTAGAAGACCTTCTACGCTCGATGTGCGACTATCCATCATCAACAACACCTCCACCCTTCTTCACCAACCAAGGAGATATAATAACATGGGTATGGGCACTCCCCTTGGCAACTACCAAGCTTGGGGGAGTGCCCCGGTATCGTATCACCATCACCTTTATCTTTACCGTTTTCCTTAGTTCGATCCTATTAGTAGTATTTTGATACAGTAGAATAAATTTTATGGCATGATCTAGTTGTGAGTTTTGCTTTATTATCCTTCTATGTAATCGAGTCCGTGAGCTATATAATAAAGATTAGTGTTAAGTCAAGGGCTTGATTATTTTGCCATGATCCTAAGTGAATAAAAGAAAAGAGAAAGAAATAAAAAGAAACAAAGAGATCATATGGATTTCATGGAGAGTAATGAGCTCACATAGAAAAAAGTATGATGAGTAAAAGTTGTTGAGAGTTGACAAGCATAGTTTTGGTCATCGTTGCAATTAATAGGAAGTAATAAAGAAAGAGAGGTCTTCACATATAGATATACTATCTTGGACATCTTTTATGATTGTGAGCACTCATTAAAATATGACATGCTAAATATTTGACATTGGACAAGGAAGACAACGTAATGGGTTATGTTTTCTTACATCTGAGATAAATTATATTATCTTGGATCCTCCAACATGTTGAGGTTGCCTTTCCCCTCATGCTAGCCAAATTCATTGCACCAAGTAGAGATACTACTTGTGCTCTCAAATACCCTTAAACCAGTTTTGCCATGAGAGTCCACCATATCTACCTATGGATTGAATAAGACCCTTCAAGTAAGTTGTCATCGGTGCAAAGAAATAAAAATTGCTCTCTAAATATGTATGATTGATTGGTGTGGGAGAAATAAGCTTTATATGATCTTGTGATGTGGAAGTAATAAAAGCGACGGACTACATAATAAAGTTCATATCACAAGGGGCAATATAATGTGACATTCTTTCGCATTAAGATTTTGTGCATCCAACCATAAAAGCGCATGGTAACCTCCGCTTCCCTCTGCGAAGGGCCTATCTTTTATTATTATCTTCTACCTTATGCAAGTGTCATGGTGATCTTCACCTCTCCCTTTTTCATTTTATCCTTTGGCAAGCACAGTATGTCGGAAAGATCCTGGTATATATGGCTAATTGGATGTGAGTTTTCATGAACTATTACTGTTGACATTACCCTTGAGGTAAAACGTTGGGAGGCAAAACTATAAGCCCCTATCTTTCTCTGTGTCCGATTAAAACTCCATACCCATAAGTATTGCGTGAGTGTCAGCAATTGTGAAAGATTATATGATAGTTGAGTATGTGGACTTGCTGAAAAGCTCTTATACATTGACTCTTTCCTATGTTATGATAAATTGCAATTGCTTCAATGACCGAGATTGTAGTTTGTTAGTTTTCAGTGAAGTTTACGATTCATACTTGATATTGTGATTGAATTATTACTCTAGCATTAGAGATCATATGACAAGAATTATATAAGTTGCTGTTATAAGAATGATCATGATGCCCTCATGTCCGTATTTTATTTTTATCGACACCTTCATCTCTAAACATGTGGACATATTTTTCGATTTCGGCTTTTCGCTTGAGGACAAGCGAGGTCTAAGCTTGGGGGAGTTGATATGTCCATTTTGCATCATGCTTTTATATCAATATTTATTGCATTATGGGTTATTATTTCACATTATGTCACAATACTTATGGCTATTCTCTCTTATTTTACAAGGTTTACATAAGGAGGGAGAATGCCGAGAGCTAGAATTCTGGGCTAAAAAAGGAGCAAATATTAGAGACCTATTCTGCACAACTCCAAAAGTCCTGAAACTCCACTGAACACCTTATAATAAATTATGAAAAATCCTCGCCAAAGATTAAGACCAGGGGGCCCACACCCTTCTCACGAGGGTGGGCCCCCCCCTAGGGTGCGCTCCTACCTCGTGGGCCCCCTGGTGGCTCTCCGATGACCATCTTCTCCTATATGAAGTCTTTCGTCAAGAAAAAAAATAAGAAGCAACCTTTTGGGACGAAACTCCGCCGCCACGAGGCGGAACCTTGGCGGATCCAATCTAGAGCTTCGACAGAGCTGTTCTGTCGGGGAAACTTCCCTCCCGGAGGGGGAAATCATCGCCATCGTCATCACCAATGCTCCTCTCATCCGGAGAGGGCAATCTCCATCAACATCTTCATCAGCACCATCTCTTGTATCCAATTCTTGTCTCCAAGTCCGGGATTGGTGCTAGTAGTGTTAATTACTCCTTGTAGTTGATGCTAGTTGGTTTAATTGGTGGAAGATCATATGTTCAGATCCTATATGCATATTAATACCCCTCTGATTATGAACATGTTTATGCTTTGTGAGTAGTTACGTTTGTTCCTGAGGACAAGGGAGAAGTCTTGCTATTAGTAGTCATGTGAATTTGGTATTCATTCGATATTTTGATGAGATGTATGTTGTCTAGCCTCTAGTGGTGTTATGTGAACGTCGACTACATAACACTTCACCATTATTTGGGCCTAGAGGAAGGCATTGGGAAGTAATAAGTAGATGATGGGTTGCTAGAGTGATAGAAGCTTAAACCCTAGTTTATGCGTTGCTTCATAAGGGGCTGATTTGGATCCATATGTTTCATGCTATGGTTAGGTTTACCTTAATACTTTTGTTGTAGTTGCGGATGCTTGCAATAGAGGTTAATCATAAGTGGGATGCTTGTTCAAGTAAGAACAACACCAAGCACCGGTCCACCCACATGTCAAATTATCAAAGTACCGAACGCGAATCATATGAACGTGATGAAAACTAGCTTGACGATATTCCCATGTGTCCTCGGGAGCGCTTTTCCTTATATAAGAGTTTGTCCAGGTTTGTCCTTTGCTGCAAAAAGGATTGGGACACCTTTCTGCACTTTATTTACTTTTGTTATTTGTTGCTCGTTACAAATTATCTCATCATAAAACTATCTGTTACCACTTATTTCAGTACTTGCAGAGAATACCTTGCTGAAAACCGTTTATCATTTCCTTCTGCTCCTCGTTGGGTTCGACACTCTTACTTATCGAAAGGACTACGATAGATCCCCTATACTTGTGGGTCATCAGTACCCTACTCCAGTGTGGTATGGTTGATTGCCTCTTGGACTGAGGATGGACAGTTACAAGGGAAGAACAGCCTCCTGAGGAGAGGCGTTCTTGTGCTTTGTGTGGTTGTCGATGGTCTCTCCCTCTATATGAGCCGATCTGGTGGTGTGATGAGATCCGATCCCTTCTCTATGGTGGTGGCTAGTCCTATTTATAGAGGCCCGGGTCCTCTTCCCAAATATTAGGCGGGAAGGGATCCCACAATGACCAATTTGAAGGGGGACAACTAGTACAAGCTATCCTAACAAAAGAAGGTTGTCGGTGTCAAAACCGGCGGATCTCGGGTAGGGGGTCCCGAACTGTGCGTCTAGGCGGATGGTAACAGGAGGCAGGGGACACAATGTTTTACCCAGGTTCGGGCCCTCTTGATGGAGGTAAAACCCTATGTCCTGCTTGATTAATATTGATGATATGGGTAGTACAAGAGTAGATCTACCGTGAGATCAGAGAGGCTAAACCCTAGAAGCTAGCCTATGGTACGATTGTTGTTCGTCCTACGGACTAAAACCCTCTAGTTTGTATAGACACCGGAGAGGGCTAGGGTTACACAGAGTCGGTTACAATGGTAGGAGATCTACATATCCGTATCGCCAAGCTTGCCTTCCACGCTAAGGAAAGTCCCTTCCGAACACGGGACGAAGTCTTCAATCTTGTATCTTCATAGTCCAGGAGTCTGGCCTAAGGTATAGTCCGGCTATCCGGACACCCCCTAATCCAGGACTCCCTCAGTAGCCCCTGAACCAGGCTTCAATGACGACGAGTCCGGCGCGCAGATTGTCTTCGGCATTGCAAGGCGGGTTCCTCCTCCAAGTACTGCATAGAAGATTTTGAACACAAAGGTAGTGTACGGCTCTGAAAAATAAGTTTCCACATATTGGCATAGAGAGAATAATATTTACACAAATCTAATCTGCTGACGTATTCCGTAGCGTGACAGCACACCACGGCCAAGTCTTTATTCGAATCGTTTTACTGTCCCACCTCAGCGCGTTTAGCGAGGCGGTTTCCTTGGCACGTCTTGTCAAAGCAGAGATCGCGTCCCCTTATTCCGGGATTCTCATCAATACGGGCGTGGGTAACCCAACCGCGCCATTGATTACGGTGCTTGGGAGATAAGCGAGTTCCACCAGGCTGGTGGGGACGCATAGTCGCATCTGCCCATATAAGGGGATAAGGATCCACCTTTTCATCCATGCCTTCTTCCTCCTTTGCCTATCCATTTCCGCGCACTCGAGCTCCAGCGCCCAAGTCCGCACACCCCCACCTCAACCTTCTCCAGCCATGTCCGGAGCAGGAGGCAAGTGGATGGTCTCCTCCGTCACGGAGGGACACATCAAAAAACTGAGGAAGGCCGGATACTTGTCTAACGACATTGCGCACCGGCTTCCCGAAGAGGGGCAGCTCATCCCCACCCCTAGGCCCCATGAGAGGGTGGTGTTCCTCCCCCATTTCCTCCGCGGAATGGGCTTCCCTCTCCACCCATTTGTCCGGGGGCTCATGTTCTACTATGGCCTGGATTTCCACGATCTGGCCCCGAACTTTGTACTCAACATCTCGGCGTTTATCGTCATGTGCGAGGCTTTGTTCTGCATCCGCCCCCATTTCGGCCTATGGCTCAAGACTTTCAATGTCAAGCCGAAGGTGGTGCACGGCACCCAGGCGGAGTGCGGAAGCGCCATGGTGGGCAAGATGCCCAACGCCCTATGGCTCGAGGGCTCCTTCGTGGAGTTCCTAAAGGGGTGGCAATCGGGGTGGTTTTACATCACCGAGCCGCGCGACCCTGAATGGGTCGCAGCCCCCGAGTTTCGATCCGGACCCCCTACGCGGCTCACCTCCTGGAAAGAGACGGGCCTGTCATGGGGTAAAAAAGGAGAGCTGCCCGGACTCCAAACATGCGTCCAAACCCTGGTGGACAAGAAGCTCAAACTTGTCAACGTAGTCCAGGTTATGCTCATCCGCCGGATCCTCCCGTGTCAACAACGGGCTTTCAACCTGTGGGAGTTCGACCCGGCGCGGCACCGAACTCTGAGCAGGCTCTTCGACACGACGTATGAAGATGCCTGGAAGGTGCTTTTCAAGGGCACTGAGGCCCCAGCATCCGCTACCGAGGATCGCGGATTCAGCACGCAGCGTCACGCTCGTGCGGTAAGCTGTTTTTACCTTTTACAGGGTATTAGTTTTTCATAGTTCGACTCTATGCGGGATCTAAGCTCCCTTACCTTTGACAGGATTGGCAGGAGACGTCCAGACAGATCAACTGTCCGGCTCCTCTGCCCGAAGGCCCAGCGGACGCTCTCTTGGCGAAGCTGCTGGTTCCGGCACCCTATGTGGTGCCGGAGAAGAAGGCCAAGAAGAAGGCCACGGGGACTCGAAAGAGTGCCCGGCGCCTGGAGGTGTCGGATTCATCATCCGACGACTCCAAGACGCACTCCTCCCGTGAAGACGACGAGGAGGAAGAAGAGACCACTCCCCCTCCAGCGGGGGATGGGAAGAAAAGGAAGGCTGCCCCAACTGGGGAGGCCGAAGGGTCCAAGAAGGGGAAGACCCCTCCTCCGGACTACTCCACCAACACCGACGACGGCGAAGAGGAGTGGCCGCACAGGGCCAAGCCCCTGGCGAGACCGTAAGTATCCAGACACCAGAGCAATTCATGGTGTTCCTTTCTTGCACAGCTCCTCCTTACGCCGAATATGACTATGCAGTCCGCCCAAGGCCGGGCTCGATGAGTCGTCGAGCGGCTCCCTGGATTCATCGGATGTGAATTCGCTTTCGACGGCTACCTTCCCCCACCCTACGGACGACGCCGAGGTGGCGTCCCAACAGGTTCCAAGCCAGGAGGGGGTGGTCCTGGAGGCGCAGCAAGGCGACCTTTAGACTCCAGGCGTGAAGGGGATAGAACCCCCAAGGGCTCCAAGTCCGGCCTTGAGCCGGACACCACGCCGGAACCTTCAACGGTTCCAGACTCCGGTAGGCAGCCTCCTTCCAAGAGGAGCAAGCCTACCAAGCCGGTGACCTCCGTCCAACCGGAGGCACCGGACAATTTGCTGGAGGTGCTTAACAGCGCCTCCATCAACGAGGAGCACCGCACTATTATGAGTGCGGTGATCCAGAAGGTTTAGTCTGCCAAGAGCGGACTGACTGAAGCCTGTGCCAGCCTTCTAACAGGCTTCGAGGTAAGTAAAGAATATGTAAAAATATTACCGCATAGACAGTAGCCCCTGATGCTCTGTTCGGCGTTCGGAAAGAAAAGCCGAATAGAGGATCTAATAACATTCGCAGGAGTCTAACATAATCAAGTCAATATGCGTGTGCAGGCTTCGCTGCTGGCCTCCGCCGCACTGACTGCGGAGGTGGATACACTGAAGCAAAACCTCGCGCGGTCCGAGAACGAGCTCGGCCATGCCAAGAGGCAACTCGAGGAGAAGGAAGGTAAGTAATACCTTGCGCAAGTATATAGAGAAGATGTGGTTGCAAAAAATGACAGGATCAACGTGCTATTATAGGGGCCACGACCGAGGTGGCAACCCTTAAGAAAGCGCTGTCCGAGGCCGAAAACAGAGCAGCCGCAGAGCACACAGAGAGAGGGAAGTAGGAGGCATGGGTGGAGGAGGTTCAGAAAGAGCTCCAGGCTCTCGTGAAAAAACACGAGAGTTTGGAGCTTGACTCAAAGACGCAAGCGTCCGAGCTTGCGGTAGCCCTCGAAAGCGCAAAGTCTGCCAAGGCCGAAGCCCAGAAAGCCCTCCAAGAAATTGGAGCGATGAAGAAGATAGCGGCGGGTAAGGCATTCATTATGCAAAGCAAGCACATGAAAGTTAATTACTTGTTACTTACCCGAGTCCGGAGCTCTCCAGGAGCATTCACAGATTTGCCCCGCAGTGCGTTTGATGCCGCCGCCTACTACCGAGCCGAGGAGGGGAGCTCGACGGAGAAGGTGTTCTGGTCTCAGTATGCTGATGCCGGACACCTGGTGCCTTTGAGCGACCAGCTGAAGCAAATGGTCGAGCTCCACAAGGTGGCCGAACAGGCCATAAAGGGCCTCATAGTTCGGCTTTGGCCTGGAGAGGCTCTCCCTGGGAGCTACTTCGGGCTGGTGAGGTGGCTGGTGGATGCTTGTCCACGGCTTGAAGTAATCAAGCGCTCCGTCTGCATCGAAGGTGCTTGTAGGGCGCTTGCCCGTGCTAAAGTGCACTGGGGCAAGATGGATGCGGAGAAGCTGGTGAAGGACGGGTCGCCGCCGGGCAAGGAGCATCGCGTCCCGGAAGCTTATTATGAGGGCGCCCTGAAGGGTTCCCGCCTTATAGCGGATGAATGCTCCAAAGATGTAATTTTTGAGTAAACTCGCATTTGTGATCCTGTACGCTGAAAACTTGTTCATATGCGCCAAGCAACGCTTTTGAATTTAAAATATTACCTTCTGTGCGGCCGTTTATCAAATTTGAGATATGGCGAGTCGTCGTCTTCTGCCCCCATGCCACGAGTGCTGGGGTGTTCGGGATAAACATGAGCGCTCTTTTTCCCATTCTTGGGTCCTTCGAGGGAGGCGCTCAACACAACGAACAAGGCAATCGGACTATAATGCTTGAACACTCTCACTTAGCCATAGAATTCTATAATTTTAAATTTCGGCGAAGCCCCTAGTGTTCGGAAGACCGAGTTCGGGGCGCTATCCACGCCTAGGCCGGACAAAGCCGGCTCCTCGCTCTAAGCGGCATAAGTCTTCAGGGACTCGAAAACCTCTCGAACAGCGACCAGCTCTCGCCTCATCATGACGGTCATTTTTAGCTTTCTCCACTGAGGTGCTTAGCCCAGCTCAACTAGGGCACAATCGCAGTAGTTCTCCTAGTGCTACCTTAGCCGATATAACGGAACGTAAGGTACCAAAACATAGGAGCCGGGCAAACCCAACTAGTGACCCAAGACATGATTCGGAGCCGATGCATATAATGCTATAAGTTCGGGGTGCCACACTTGTGAAAGTGTTCAGACTTCTCACACCGTATTGTGGGGTACTTAAGCCCCTAGCGTATTGGCCGTACCAAAGTGTACGTGTGCAACATGTCATTAATGAACATATATTCATAAAAAGAGTAATGCAATAATAGACGGAAGCTATGCATTGTTTATTTAAAAAAGTTGTGATCAAAGCAAAACGATACAAATACTGCAATAAGCAAAAGATGGGACTATTTAACATGTCCTTTCTAGGGGCAAGCTGCGGAATGTTATGTGAAACAGGTATACTGCTCGTTATAGAGGCCACCTTAGAGTTCCATAGTGCGCCATAGCTTTCTGCTTCCCTGGTTGTATCGTTTGTGCGGCAATTGTACTGCCAGACAAGCCTTCCGAAGAATGGAGTCCTGAAAATAAGAGAAAATTAAGAAATCGGAAGCCCCTAGTGCGGTTTAAGCCGCGTTTCAAGCGTGCCGTGATGGTGCCCCTCCCCCTGTGCCCATGGTATTTCCAGAGCGTAGTTATGTACGCGCAACACTGGTTTCGCAAGTTCGCGAGGGCTGGGGTTGGGGCCGCATTTCTACGCTTGCTCGGAACATGCCAGGTGGTCTTGTTGTAAGTTACTCTCGGCGCGCTTGACGGTGTCCAGACGTTTAATGGCCGGACTGGAGAGTTGCCTTGAGAGCCTGCTTTGTACTTCCGCTGCGATAGCCGCCGTATGCTCCTCCGTTCGGAGAGAGCGTTCGGTGTTTCCATTGACCGTGATGACTCCTCGAGGGCCTGGCATCTTGAGCTTGAGGTATGTATAGTGCGGCACCGCATTGAACTTGGCAAATGTGGTTCGCCCGAGCAGTGCGTGATAGCCACTGCGGAACGGGACTATGTCAAAGATTAACTCCTCGCTTCGGAAATTATCCGGAGATCCGAAGACCACTTCAAGTGTAACTGAGCCTGTACAGTTTGCCTCTACACCTAGTATGATGCCTTTAAAGGTCGTTTTAGTGGGTTTAATCCTCGAGGGATCGATGCCCATTTTCCGCACTGTATCCTGGTAAAGCAGGTTCAGGCTGCTGCCACCGTCCATAAGGACTCTAGTGAGGTGAAATCCGTCAATAATTGGGTCTAGAACCAATGCGGCGAATCCGCCATGACGGATGCTAGTGGGGTGGTCCCTTCGATCAAAAGTGATCGGGCAGGAAGACCATGGGTTGAACTTTGGGGCGACTGGCTCCATCGCGTATACATCCCTTAGCGCACGCTTCCGCTCCCTCTTGGGGACGTGGGTTGCGTATATCATGTTCACCATCCGCACTTGTGGGGGAAAACCTTTCTGTCCACTGTTGTTCGGTGGCCGGGGTTCCTCCTCGTCATCGCTATGCAGCCCCTTGTCTCTGCTTTCGGCATTTAACTTGCCTGCCTGCTTGAACACCCAACAATCCCTGTTGGTGTGATTGGCTAGTTTTTCGGGGGTGCCATGTATCTGGCATGAGCGGTCGAGTATTCGGTCCAAACTGGACGGGCCTGGAGTATTTCTTTTGAATGGCTTTTTCCGCTTACCGGGTTTAGAGCCTCTGAATCCGGTATTAAGTGCCGTATCCTCAACATTGTCGCCGTTAATGCGGCGCTTTTGCTTGTTGCGACGCGACCTGCCACTGCTATCCTTGGTATCCGAATTACCAGGGCTCTTGGTCATGTTATTGCTGCGAGCTAGCCAGCTGTCTTCTCCCGCGCAAAAGCGGGTGAGGGAGTCCTGGATTAGGGGGTGTCCGGATAGCCGGACTATACCTTCGGCCGGACTCCTGGACTATGAAGATACAAGATTGAAGACTTCGTCCCGTTTCTGGAAGGGACTTTCCTTGGCGTGGAAAGCAAGCTTGGCGATACGGATATGTAGATCTCCTACCATTGTAACCGACTCTGCATAACCCTAGCCCTCTCCGGTGTCTATATAAACCGGAGGGTTTTAGTCCGTAGGACGAAAAACAATCATACCATAGGCTAGCTTCTAGGGTTTAGCCTCCTTGATCTCGTGGTAGATCTACTCTTGTACTACCCATATCATCAATATTAATCAAGCAGGACGTAGGGTTTTACCTCCCTCAAGAGGGCCCGAACCTGGGGAAAACATTGTGTCCCCTGCCTCCTGTTACCATCCGCCTAGACGCATAGTTTGGGACCCCCTACCCGAGATCAACCGGTTTTGACACCGACATTGGTGCTTTCATTGAGAGTTCCTCTATGTCGTCACTTTTAGGCCCGATGGCTCCTCCGATCATCAACGATGATGCGATCCAGGGTGAGACTTTTCTCCCCGTACAGATCTTCATATTTGGCGGCTTTGCATTGCGGGCCAATTCGCTTGGCCATCTGGAGCAGATCGAAAGCTACGCCCCTGGCCATCAGGTCAGATTTGGAAGTTTGAACTACACGGCCGACCTCCACGGAGACTTGATCTTCAACAGGTTCTAGCCGCAGCCGAGCGCGCCGCACTGTCACGATGGGCATGATCTAGCTCTGCCGCCGAACAGTGCCTTGGAGGCCGCACCCGCATCAGCTCTGACCCTTAATTTAGAGCCAACTGCGCCAATCGAGGATGGGTGGTTGGACACCGCCTCGGGGGCTGCAATCTCTACGGCGATCGAGCCAAACACCAGCCCAATTCTTTGCGAAGCCCGTGACTCCAAGGAGCCGGACTCCTCTCCAAACTCCGAGCCCTCCGCGCCCCTACCAATCGAACCAGATTGGGCGCCGATCATGGAGTCCACCGCCGCGGACATCTTTCAGCACTCGCCCTTTGGCGATATTCTGAATTCACTAAAGTCTCTCTCTTTATTAGGAGAGCCCTAGCTAGACTATGGTCAGCAAGGTTGGGATGCGGATGATGAAGAAATTCAAAGCCCACCCACCACCCACTTCGTAGCCACTGTCGATGATTTAACCGACATGCTCGACTTCGACTCCGAAGACATCGACGGTATGGACGCCGATGCAGGAGACAATCAAGAACCAGCGCCTATAGGGCACTGGAAAGCCACCTCGTCGTATGATATGTACATGGTGGACACCCCAAAAGAAGATAATGGCGATGGAACAGCGGAGGATGACCCCTCCAAGAAGCAGCCTAAGCGCCGGCGTCAGCGGCGCCGCTCTAAATCCCGCCAAAGCAAAAAACGGTGATTCCGGCACGGGAGATAATAACACCCCGGACAGTGCCGAAGACAACCACCTCCAGCAAGATTCAACACAGGAGGATGGAGAAGCCAGCCCTCTTGAGAGAGCGGTAGACAGAGAGGTTGAGGACGATAATTATATGCCTCCCTCCGAAGACGAGGCAAGCCTCGACGACGACGAATTTGTCGTGCCGGAGGATCCCGTCGAACAAGAGCATTTCAAACGCAGGCTTATGGCCATGGCGAGCAGCCTCAAGAAGAAACAGCAACAACTTAGAGATGATCAAGATTTGCTAGCCGACAGATGGACTGAAGTCCTTGCGGCCGAAGAGTATGAAATCGAACGCCCCTCCAAGAGCTACCCAAAGCCCAGGTTGCTACCCCAACTAGAGGAGGAAGCACCTAAACCTGCATCACCAGCGCATGATGCGGCCAATCGGACACCGCATGGTCGCGACAGAGAAGCCTCTCGTCCCTCCACTCAAGCCACACCCCGGCGCCGCTCAAAAAATACCAAGGCATGGGAAAATGCGCCAGACCTGGGAGATATATTGGAGGACAAGGCAAGACAAAAAAGACCGATCTACGGATCGTGTGGGTGCCCCACGGCACGAGATGGTAATCGTCACTCCGGATACGGTCAATCCGGCCGGGCCGAACACAGTAGACAAAGCTCGTTTGAGATGTGTCGTGATATAGTCCAATACAGAGGCGCCGCACACCCACTGTGCTTCACAGATGAAGTAATGGATCATCAAATCCCTTAGGGTTTCAAACCCGTGAACATCGAATCATATGATGGCACAACAGATCCTGCGGTATGGATCGAGGACTATCTCCTTCATATCCACATGGCCCGCGGTGATGACCTACACGCCATCAAATACCTCCCACTCAAGCTTAAAGGACCAGCTCGGCATTGGCTTAACATCTTGCCAGCAGAATCAATTGGTTGTTGGGAGGACCTGGAAGCCGCATTCCTCGACAATTTCCAGGGCACTTATGTGCGACCACCAGACGCCGATGACCTTAGCCACATAATTCAGCAGCCAGAAGAATCGGCCAGACAATTTTGGACACGTTTCCTAACCAAGAAAAATCAAATCGTCGAATGTCCGGACGCAGAGGCCCTAGCAGCCTTCAAGCATACCATCTGCGACGAGTGGCTTGCACGGCACCTAGGACAGGAAAAGCCGAAATCTATGGCAGCCCTCACGACACTTATGACCCGCTTTTGCGCAGGAGAAGACAGCTGGCTAGCTCGCAGCAATAACATGACCAAGAGCCCTGGTAATTCGGATACCAAGGACAACAGTGGCAGGTCGCGTCGCAACAAGCAAAAGCGCCACATTAACGGCGACAATGCTGAGGATACAACAGTTAATGCCGGATTCAGAGGCTCTAAACCCGGTCAGTGGAAAAAGCCATTCAAAAGAAATACTCCGGGCCCGTCGAGTTTGGTACGAATACTCGACCGCTCATGCCAGATACATGGCACCCCCGAAAAACCAGCCAATCACACCAACAGGGATTGTTGGGTGTTCAAGCAGGCAGGCAAGTTAAATGCCGAAAGTAGAGACAAGGGCTGCATAGCGATGACGAGGAGGAGCCCCGGCCGCCGAACAACAGTGGACAGAAAGGTTTTCCCCCACAAGTGCGGACGGTGAACATGATATACGCAACCCACGTCCCCAAGAGGGAGCGGAAGCGTGCGCTAAGGGACGTATACGCGATGGAGCCAGTCGCCCCAAAGTTCAACCCATGGTCTTCCTGCCCGATCACTTTTGATCGAAGGGACCACCCCACTAGCATCCGTCATGGCGGATTCGCCGCATTGGTTCTAGACCCAATTATTGACGGATTTCACCTCACTAGAGTCCTTATGGATGGTGGCAGCAGCCTGAACCTGCTTTACCAGGATACAGTGCGGAAAATGGGCATCGATCCCTCGAGGATTGAACTCACTAAAACGACCTTTAAAGGCGTCATACCAGGTGTAGAGGCTAACTATACAGGCTCAGTTACACTTGAAGTGGTCTTCGGATCTCCGGATAATTTCCGAAGCGAGGAGTTAATCTTCGACATAGTCCCATTCCGTAGTGGCTATCACGCACTGCTCGGGCGAACCGCATTTGCCAAGTTCAATGCGGTGCCGCACTATGCATACCTCAAGCTCAAGATGCCAGGCCCTCGAGGAGTCATCACGGTCAATGGAAACACCGAACGCTCTCTTCGAACGGAGGAGCATACGGCGGCTATCGCAGCGGAAGTACAAAGCAGCCTCTCAAGGTAATTCTCCAGTCCGGCCATTAAACGTCTGGACACCATCAAGCGCGCCCGGAGTAACCTACAACAAGACCGCCTGGCATGATCCGAGCAAGCGTAGCAATGCAGCCCCAACCCCAGCCCTCGCGAACTTGCAAAACCAGTGTTGCGCATACATAACTACGCTCTGGAAATACCATGGGCACAGGGGGAGGGGCACCATCACGGCACGCCCAAAACACGGCTTAAACCGCACTAGGGGCTGGCGATTTCTTAATTTTCTCTTATTTTCAGGACTCCATTCTTCGGAAGGCTTGTCTGGCAGTACAATTGCCGCATAAACGATACAACCAGGGAAGCAGAAAGCTACGCCGCACTATGGAACTCTAAGGTGGTCTCTATAACAAGCAGTATACCTGTTTCACATAACATTCCGCAGCTTGCCCTTTGAAAGGACATCTTAAATAGTCCCATCTTTTGCTTATTGCAGTATTTGTATCATTCTGCTTTGATCGCAGCTTTTTTAAATAAACAATACATAGCTTCCGTCTATTATTCCATTACTCTTTTTTACGAATATATGTTCATTAATGACATGTTGCACCCGTACACTTTGCTACGGCCAATACGCTAGGGGCTTAAGTACCCCACAATACGGTGTGAGAAGTCCGAACACTTTCACAAGTGCGGCACCCCGAACTTATAGCATTATATGCATCGGCTCCGAATCATGTCTTGGGTCAATAGTTGGGTTTGCCCGGCTCCTATGTTTTGGTACCTTACGTTCCGTTATATCGGCTAAGGTAGCACTAGGAGAACTACTGCGATTGTGCCCCTGTTGAGCTGGGCCAAGCACCTCAGTAGAGAAAGCTAAAACTGACCCTCATGATGAGGCGAGAGCTGGTCGCTGTTTGAGAGGTTTTCGAGTCCCTAAAGACTTATGCCGCTTAGAGCGAGGAGTCGGCTTTGTCCGGCCTAGGCATGGATAGCGCCCCGAACTTGGTCTTCCGAACACTAGGGGCTTCGCCGAAATTTAAAATTATAGAATTCTATGGCTAAGTGAGAGTGTTCAAGCATTATAGTCCGATTGCCTTGTTCGTTGTGTTGAGCGCCTCCCTCGAAGGACCCAAGAATGGGAAAAAGAGCGCTCATGTTTATCCCGAACACCCCAGCACTCGCGGCATGGGGGCAGAAGCCGACGACTCGCCATCTCTCAAATTTGATAAACGGCCGCACAGAAGGTAATATTTTAAATTCAAAAGCGTTGCTTAGCGCATATGAACAAGTTTTCAGCGTACAGGATCACAAATGCGAGTTTACTCAAAAATTGCATCTTTGGAGCATTAATCCGCTATAAGGCGGGAACCCTTCAGGACGCCCTCATAATACGCTTCCGGGACGCGATGCTCCTTGCCCGGCGGCGACCCGTCCTTCACCAGCTTCTCCGCATCCATCTTGCCCCAGTGCACTTTAGCACGGGCAAGCGCCCTACGGGCACCTTCGATGCAGACGGAGTGCTTGATTACTTCAAGCCGTGGACAGGCATCCACCAGCCGCCTCACCAGCCCGAAGTAGCTCCCAGGTAGAGCCTCTCCAGGCCAAAGCCGAACTATGAGGCCCTTTATGGCCTGTTCAGCCACCTTGTGGAGCTCGACCATTTGCTTCAGCTGGTCGCTCAAAGGCACCAGGTGTCCGTCCTCAGCATACTGAGACCAGAACACCTTCTCTGTCAAGCTCCCCTCCTCGGCTCGGTAATAGGCAGCGGCATCAGACGCACTACGGGGCAAATCTGTGAATGCTCCTGGAGAGCTCCGGACTCGGGTAAGTAACAAGTAATTCACTTTCACGTGCTTGCTTTGCATAATGAATGCCTTACCCGCCGCTATCTTCTTCATATCTCCAATTTCTTGGAGGGATTTCTGGGCTTCGGCCTTGGCAGACTTCGCGCTTTCGAAGGCTGCCGCAAGCTCGGACGCTTGCGTCTTCGAGTCAAGCTCCAAACTCTTGTGTTTTTTCACAAGAGCATGGAGCTCTATCTGCACCTCCTCCACCCGCACCTCCTGCTTCCCTCTCTCTGTGCGCTCCACGGCCGCTCTGTTTTCGGCCTCAGACAGCGCTTTCTTAAGGGTTGCCACCTCGGTCGTGGCCCCTATAATAGCACGTTGATCCTGTCATTTTTTGCAACCACATCTTCTCTATATACTTGCGCAAGGTATTACTTACCTTCCTTCTCCTCGAGTTGCCTCTTGGCATGGTCGAGCTCGTTCTCAGACCGCGCGAGGTTTTGCTTCAGCGTATCCACCTCCGCAGTCAGTGTGGCGGAGGCCAGCAGCGAAGCCTGCATACGCATATTGACTTGATTATGTTAGACTCCTGTGAATGTTATTAGATCCTCTATTCGGCTTTTCTTTCCGAACGCCGAACAGAGCATCAGGGGCTACTGTCTATGCCGTAATATTTTTACATATTCTTTACTTACCTCGAAGCCTATTAGAAGGGTGGCACAGGTTTCAGTCAGTCTGCTCTTGGCGGACTGAACCTTCTGGATCACCGCACTCATAATAGTGCGGTGCTCCTCGTCGATCGAGGCGCCGTTAAGCACCTCCAGCAAATTGTCCGGTGCCTCCGGTTGGACGGAGGTCACCAGCTCGGTAGGCTTGCTCCTCTTGGAAGGAGGCTGCCTACCGGAGTCCGGAACCATTGAAGGTTCCGGTGCGGTGTCCGGCTCAAAGCCGGACTTGGAACCCTTGGGGGTTCTATCCCCTTCACGCCTGGAGTCCAGGAGGTCGCCTTGCGGCGCCTCCAGGACCACCTCCTCCTGTCTTGGAACCTGTTGGGACGCCGCCTCGGCATCGTCCGTAGGATGGGGGGAGGTAGCCGTCGGAAGCGAATTCACATCCGATGAATCCAGGGAACCGCTCGACGACACGTCAAGCCGGTCTTTGGGTGGACTGCATAAACATGTTCGACGTAAGGAAAAGTTATGCAATGGGGGAATACTATGAATCACACTGGTATCCGGATACTTACGATCTCGCCAGGGGCTTGGCCCTGTGCAGCCACTCCTCTTCACCGTCGTCGTCATAGGTGGAGTAGTCCGGAGAAGGGGTCTTCCCCTTCTTGGACCCTTCGGCCTCCCCAGTTGGGGCGGCCTTCCTTTTCTTCCCTCCCCCCGCTGGAGGGGGAGAGGTCTCTTCTTCCTCCTCCTCGTCTTCATGGGAGGAGTGCGCCTTGGAGTCGTCGGATGATGAATCCGACACCTCCTGGCGCCGGGCACTCTTTCGAGTCCCTGTGGCCTTCTTCTCCAGCACCACATAGGGTGCCGGAACCAACAGCTTCGCCAAGCGAGCGTCCGCTGGGCCTTCGGGCAAAGGAGCTGGACAGTTGATCTGTCCGGACGTCTCCTGCCAATCCTGTCAAAGGTAAGGGAGTTTAGATCCCACATGGAGTCAAACTATGGAAAACCAATACCCTGTAAAAGGTAAAAGCAGCTTACCGCACGAGCGTGACTGAGGGAGTCCTAGATTAGGGGGTGTTCGGGTAGCCGGACTATACCTTCAGCCGGACTCCTGGACTATGAAGATACAAGATTGAAGACTTCGTCCCGTGTCCGGATGGGACTTTCCTTGGCGTGGAAGGCAAGCTTGGCGATGCGGATATTCAAGATCTCCTACCATTGTAACCGACTCTATGTAACCCTAACCCTATCCGGTGTCTATATAAACCGGAGGGTTGTAGTCCGTAGGCAATACTCCATATGCAACAATCATACCGTAGGCTAGCTTCTAGGGTTTAGCCTCCTTGATCTCGTGGTAGATCTACTCTTGTACTACCCATATCATCAATATTAATCAAGCAGGACGTAGGGTTTTACCTCCATCAAGAGGGCCCGAACCTGGGTAAAACATCATGTTCCCTGCCTCCTGTTACCATCCGGCCTAGACGCATAGTTCGGGACCCCCTACCCGAGATCTGCCGGTTTTGACACCGACATTGGTGCTTTCATTGAGAGTTCCTCTGTGTCGTCGCCTTTAGGCCTGATGGCTCCTTTGATCATCAACAACGATGCGGTCCAGGGTGAGACTTTGCTCCCCGGACAGATCTTCGTCTTCGGCGGCTTCGCTCTGCGGGCCAATTCGCTCGGCCACCTGGAGTAGATCGAAAGCTACGCCCCTGGCCATCAAGTCAGGTTTGGAAGCTTAAACTACACGGCTGACATCCGCGGAGACTTGATCTTCGACGGGCTCGAGCCACGGCCAAGCGCGCCGCACTATCTCGAGGGGCATGATCTAGCTCTGCCCCCGGACAGTGTCCTGGAGGCCGCACACGCATCGGTTCCGACCCCTAACTCGGAGCCTATTGCGCCAATCGAGGATGAGCGGTTGGACGTCACCTCGGGGGCTGCGATCCCGAAAGCGATCGAGCCGAACGCTAGCCCCGCACTCTGCACGACCCGTGACTCCGAAGATCCGGACTCCTCCCCGGACTCTGAACCCCCCGCGCCCCTGCCAATCGAATCCGATTGGGCGCCGATAATGGAGTTCACTGCCGCAGACATCTTTCAGCATTCGCCTTTTGGCGACATCCTGAATTCTCTTAAGTCTCTCTCTTTATCAGGAGAGCCCTGGCCGGACTACGGTCAGCGAGGGTGGGATACGGACGATGAGGAAATTCAAAGCCCACCCACCACCCACTTTGTAGCCACTGTCGACGATCTAACCGACATGCTTGACTTCAGCTCCGAAGACATCGACGGCATGGACGACGATGTAGGAGACGAACAGGAACCAGCACCTGTAGGGCGCTGGAAGGCCACCTCGTCATATGACATATATATGGTGGATACTCCAAAAGATGGAAATGGCGATGGAACAGTGGGGGATGATGCCCCCAAGAAACAGCCAAAGCGCCGGCGTCAGCGGCGCCGCTCTAAATCCTGCCAAAGCAAAAACGGTGATTCCGGTATGGGAGATAATACTACCCTAGATAGCGCCAAAGAACACCCACCTCAGCAAGATCCGGCACAGGAAGATGGAGAAGCCAGCCCTCATGAGAGAGCGGCAGACCGAGAGGTCGAGGATGATAACTATACGCCTCCCTCCGAAGACGAGGCAAGCCTCGATGACGACGAATTCGTCATACCATCAGACCCTGCCGAACAAGAGCGTTTTAAACGCAGGCTTTTACCCACGGCAAGCAGCCTCAAGAAAAAGCAGCAACAGCTTAGAGCTGCCCAAGATTTGCTAGCTGACAGATAGACTGAAGTCCTTGCGGCCGAAGAGTATGAACTCGAACGCCCCTCCAAGAGTTACCCGAAGCGCAGGCCGCTACCCCGATCAGAGGAGGAAGCACCTACATCACCAGCGCATGACATGGTAGACCGGCCACCTCGCGGCCGCGACAGAGAGGCCTCTCGGCCCTCCACCCAAGCCATGCCCCGACGCCGCTCAACTAAGGCACGGGAAAATGCGCCCGACCTACGAGACATACTGGAGGATAAGGCAAGACAAACAAGATCGATCTACGGATCGCGCAGGCGCCCTACGGCATGTGACAATGATCTTCACTCTGGATACAACAAATCCGGTCGGGCCGAACACAACAGACATAGCTCTTCCGAGCTGCGTCGTGATATAGCCCAGTACAGAGGTGCCGCACACCCGCTATGCTTCACGAATGAAGTAATGGATCATAAAATCCCAGAGGGTTTCAAACCCGTAAACATGGAATCATACGATGGCACAACAGATCCGGCGGTATGGATCGAGGATTATCTCCTTCACATCCACATGGCACGCAGCGATGATCTACACGCCATCAAATACCTCCCGCTCAAACTTAAAGGACAGGCCCGGCATTGGCTTAACAGCTTGCCAGCAGACTCAATTGGTTCTTGGGAGGACCTGGAAGCCGCATTCCCCGACAACTTCCAGGGCACTTACGTGCGACCGCCGGATGCCGATGACTTAAGCCACATAATTCAGCAGCCAGAGGAATCGGCCAGACAATTCTGGACACGGTTCCTAACAAAGAAAAACCAGATAGTCGACTGTCCGGACGCAGAGGCCCTAGCAGCCTTCAAGCATAACATCCGCAACGAGTGGCTTGCCCGGCACCTGGGACAGGAAAAGCCGAAATCCATGGCAGCCCTCACGACACTCATGACCCGCTTTTGCGCGGGAGAAGACAGCTGGCTAGCTCGCAGTAACAACTTATCAAAGAACCCTGGTAATTCGGATACCAAGGACAAAAGTGGCAGGACACGTCGGAATAAGCAAAAACGCCGCGTTAACAGCGACAACAATGAAGACACGGCAGTCAATGCCAGATTCAAAGGCTATAAATCCGGTCAGCGTAAAAAGCCATTCAAAAAGAATACTCAGGGCCCGTCTAGTTTGGACCGAATACTCGATCGCTTGTGCCAGATACAAGGCACCCCCGAAAGGCCAGCCAATCACACTAACAGGGATTGTTGGGTGTTCAAGCAGGCAGGCAAGTTAAGGGCCGAAAACAGAGACAAGGGGCTGCAGAGCGACGACGAGGAGCCCAAGCCGCCGAACAACAATGGACAGAAGGGCTTTCCCCCACAAGTGTGGACGGTGAACATGATATACGCAACCCACATTCCCAAGCGGGAGCGGAAGCGTGCGCTACGGGACGTATACGCGATGGAGTCAGTCGCCCCAAAATTCAACCCTTGGTCCTCCTGCCCAATCACTTTTGATCGAAGGGACCATCCCACTAGCATCCATCATGGCGGCTTTGCTGCATTGGTTCTTGACCCAATCATCGACGGATTTCATCTCACAAGAGTCCTCATGGACGGCGGCAGTAGCCTGAACCTGCTTTATCAGGATACAGTGCGGAAAATGGGCATAGATCCCTCAAGGATTAAGCCCACAAGAACGACCTTTAAAGGCGTTATACCAGGTGTAGAAGCCAACCGTACAGGCTCAGTAACACTTGACGTGGTCTTTGGATCCCCGAAAAGTTTCCGAAGCGAAGAGTTAATCTTCGATATAGTCCCGTTTCGCAGTGGCTATCACGCCCTTCTCGGATGAACCGCATTCGCAAAGTTCAATGCGGTGCCGCACTACGCATATCTCAAGCTCAAGATGCCAGGCCCTCGAGGAGTAATTACGGTCAATGGAAACACCGAACGCTCCCTCCGTACGGAGGAGCATACGGCGGCTCTCGCAGCGGAGGTACAAAGTAGCCTTCTCAGGCAATTCTCCAGTCCGGCCATTAAAAATCCAGACACTGCCAAGCGCGCCCAGAGTAACCCACAGCAGGACCGCCTGGCACACTCTGAGCAAGCATAGCAATGCGGCCCCAACCCCAGCTTTCGCGACATAGGGAAACCAGTACCTCGCGTACATAACTACGCCCTTGAAATACCATGGGCACAGGGGAAGGGGCACAATAACGGCACGCCCAAAATACGGCTTAAAACGTACTAGGGGCTGCCGGATTCTTTTTTTAATTTTTTCTTACTTTCAGGACTCCATACTTCGGACGACCTGTTCGGCAATTCGACTGCCGCACAAATGATGCAAGACCAGGGAGGCAGACAAGCCATGCCGCATTATGAAACTCCCAGGTGGTCTCTGTTACGAGCGGTATACCTGTTTTAAATACATTTCCGCGGCCTTCCCCTGGTCAGGACATACTGAATAGTCCAATATCTTTTGCTTACCGCACTATTTGTAACATTCGGCTTTGATAAATAGCCTCTCTATAAACAATGCTTAGCTTCTTGTCTATTTTTTGCATTATCTTCTTTTCACATTTATGTTTATTAAATGACATGATTGCACCCATACACCATGGTACGGCAAACGCGCCAGGGGCTTCAGTACCCCTCATAATGGTGTGAGAAGTCCGTACACTTTCACAAGTGCGGCACCCCGAACTTATAGCACTATATGCATCGGCTCCGAATCATGATTTGGGTCAATAGCTGGGTTTGCCCGGCTCCTATGTTTTGGTGCCTTACGTTCCGCTCTATTGGCTAAGGTAGCACTAGGAGAACCACTGCGATTGTGCCCCGGTTCAGCTGGGTTAAGCACCTCAGTGGAGAAAGCTAAAACTAACTGTCATGATGTGGCGAGAGACCAGTCGCTGTTTGAGAGGTTTTTCGAGTCCCTAAAGGCTTGTGCCGCTTCGAGCGAGGAGCTGGCTTTGTCCGGCCAAGGCGTGGATAGCGCCCCGAACTCGGTCTTCCGAAATAGGGGCTTCGCCAAAATTTAAAATTATAGAGTTCTATGGCTAAGTGAGAGTGTTCAAGCATTATAGTCCGATTGCCTGGTTCGTTGTGCTAAGCGCCTCCCTCGAAGGACCCAACTATGGGAAAAAGAGCGCTCAGGTTTATCCCGAACACCCCAGCACTAGTGGCACGGGGGCAGAAGCCGACGACTGGCCATCTCTCAATTTTTGATAAACGGCCACACATAAAGTAATATTTTAAATTCAATAAGCATTGCTTAGCGCATATGGACAAGTTTTCAGCGCACAGGATAAACATGAGCGAGTTCATTCAAATATCACATCCTTGGTACATTCATCCGCCACAAGGCGGGCACCTGCAAGAACATCCTTGTAGTAGTTCTCGGGCTTGCGATGCTTCTTCCCCGGCGGCGGCCCGTCCTTCACAAGCTTCTCACCGTCCAGCTTACCCCAGTGCACCTTTGCACGGGCAAGGGCCTGACGGGCACCTTCGATGCAGACGGAGCGCTTGATGACCTCAAGCCTCGGACAGGCCTCCACCAGCCGCCGCACCAGCCCAAAATAGCTCCCAGGCAGGGCCTCTCCGGACCACAGCCGAACTATGAAGCCCTTCATGGCCTGCTCGGCCGCCTTGTGGAGCTCGACCAGCTGTTTGAGCTGGTCGCTCAAGGGCACAGGGTGTCCTGCCTCAGAATACTGAGACCAGAACACCTTCTCCGTCGAGCTACCCTCTTCAGCTCGGTAGAATGCGGCGGCGTCGGATACGCTGCGGGGAAGATCTGCGAATGCCCCTGGAGAGATCCGGATTCGGGTAAGTAACAGGTAGTTCACTTTTATATTTCCGCTTTGCATAAAGAATGCCTTACCCGCTGCTATCTTCCTCATCTCCTCCAACTCTTGGAGGGCCTTTTGGGCTTCGGCCTTGGCAGACTTGGCAACCTCTAGGGCCGTTGCAAGCTCGGATGCTTGCGCCTTCGACTCCAACTCCAAACTCTCATGTTTTTTCATGAGAGCCTGAAGCTCTTGCTGCACCTCGCCGACCTGAGCCCCAAGTCTGTCTCGCTCGGTGCGCTCCGCGGCCGTTTTCTTTTCAGCCTCAGACAGCGCCTGCTTAAGGGTCGCCACCTCAGTCGTGGCCCCTACAATAAGCAGTACAATCCTGTTACTCTTTTTGCAATCAAGCCTTTTTATAGGCACTTTTTCTGTAAGGTATTTCTTACCTTCTTCCTCCTCGAGCCGCCGCTTGGCAAGGCCGAGCTCTTGCTCGGTCCGCTCGAGGTCCTGCTTCAGGACACCCACCTCCGTAGTCAGTGCGGCGGTGGATAGCAGCGAAGCCTGCATACGCATATTGACTCTTTTTTGTTAGACTCCTGCGATATTTGATAGATCCTCTATTCGGCTTTTCTTTCCGAACGCCAAACAGAGCATCAGGGGCTACTGTCTATGCGGTAATATTTTTACATATTTTTACTTACCTCGAAGCCTATTAGAAGGCTAGCGCAAGCTTCTGTCAGTCCGTTCTTGGCAGACTGAACCTTCTGGATCACCGTACTCATAATAGTACGGTGCCCCTCGTCGATGGAGGCATCGTCAAGCACCTCCAGCAGATTATCCGGCACCTCCGGTTGGACGGAGGCCGCCGGCTCAGAAGGCTTGCTCCTCTTGGAAGGAGTTCACCTACCGCGGTCCGGAACTGTGGAAGATTCCGGCGCGGTGTCCGGCACAAAGCCGGACTGAGAGCCCTGGGGAGCCTTATCCCCTTCACCCCTGGAGTTCGGGAGGTTGCCTTGCGGCTCCTCCGGGACCACCTCCTCCTGCCCCAGAGCTTGTCGCGACGCCACTTCGGCGTCATCTGCAGTGTGGGGGGAGACAGCGGGCGGAACTGAGTTCACGTCCGATGAGTCCAGGGAGCCGCCCGACGATTCGTCGAATTCGGCCCGGGGCGGACTGCATAATTACATTCGACATTAGGGAAAGCTGTGCAACAAAGGAACATCATGAGTTATTCTGATATCCGAACTTACATTCGACATTAGGGAAAGTCTTGAGCCATAGGCCAAAATGGGGGCGGATGCGGAAGAAAGCCTCGCACACAATGATAAACGCCGAGATGTTGAGGACAAAGTTCGGGGCCAGATCGTGGAAATCCAGGCCATAGTAGAACATGAGCCCCAGACAAATGGGTGGAGAGGGAAGCCCTGTCCGCAGAGGAAATGGGGGAGGAACACCACCCTCTCATGGGGCCTAGGGGTGGGGATGAGCTGCCCCTCTTCGGGAAGCCGGTGCTCAATGTCGTTAGATAGGTATCCGGCCTTCCTCAATTTTTTGATGTGTCCCTCCGTAACGGAGGAGGCCATCCACTTGCCTCCCGCTCCGGACATGGCTGGAGAAGGTTGAGGTGGGGTCTGCGGACTTGGGCGCTGGAGCTCGAGTGCACGGAAATGGGTAGGCAAAGGAGGAAGAAGGCGTGGATGAAAAGGTGGATCCTTATCCCCTTATATGGGCGGACGCGACTATGCGTCCCCACCAGCCTGGTAAAACTTGCTTATCTCCCAAGCGCCATAATCAATGGCGCGGTTGGGTTACCCACGCCCGTATTGATGAGAATCCCGGAATAAGGGGACACGATCTCTGCTTTGACAAGACGTGCCAAGGAAACCGCCTCGCTAAACGCGCTGAGGTGGAACAGTAAAACAATTCGAATAAAGACTTGGCCGTGGTGTGATGTCACGCTACGGAATATGTCAGCAGATTAGATTTGTGTAAATATTATTCTCTCTATGGCAATATGTGGAAACTTATTTTGCAGAGCCGGACACTACCTTTGTGTTCAAAATCTTCTATGAAGTACTTAGAGGAGGAACCCGCCTTGCAATGCCGAAGACAATCTGCCGCCGGACTCGTCGTCATTGAAGCCTGGTTCGGGGGCTACTGAGGGAGTCCTGGATTAGGGGGTGTCCGGATAGCCGGACTATACCTTCGGCCGGACTCCTGGACTATGAAGATACAAGATTGAAGACTTCGCCCCGTGTCCGGAAGGGACTTTCCTTGGCGTGGAAGGCAAGCTTGGCGATACGGACATGTAGATCTCCTACCATTGTAACCGACTCTGTGTAACCCTAGCCCTCTCCGGTGTCTATATAAACCGGAGGGTTTTAGTCCGTAGGACGAAAAACAATCATACCATAGGCTAGCTTCTAGGGTTTAGCCTCCTTGATCTCGTGGTAGATCTACTCTTGTACTACCCATATCATCAATATTAATCAAGCAAGACGTAGGGTTTTACCTCCATCAAGAGGGCCCAAACCTGGGTAAAACATTGTGTCCCCTGCCTCCTGTTACCATCCGCCTAGACGCACAGTTGGGGACCCCCTACCCGAGATCCGCCGGTTTTGACACCGACAGCGGGTCATAAGTGTCGTGAGGGCTGCCATAGATTTCGGCTTTTCCTGTCCTAGGTGCCGTGCAAGCCACTTGTCGCGGATGTTATGCTTGAAGGCTGCTAGGGCCTCTACGTCCGGACAGTCAATGATTTGATTTTTCTTGGTTAGGAACCGTGTCCAGAATTGTCTGGCCGATTCCTCTAGCTGCTGAATTATGTGGCTAAGGTCATCGGCGTCTGGTGGTCGCACATAAGTGCCCTAGAAATTGTCGAGGAATGCGGCTTCCAGGTCCTCCCAACAACCAATTGATTCTGCTGGCAAGCTGTTAAGCCAATGCCAAGCTGGTCCTTTAAGCTTGAGTGGGAGGTATTTATGGCGTGTAGGTCATCACCGCGGGCCATGTGGATATGAAGGAGATAGTCCTCGATCCATACCACAGGATCTGTTGTGCCATCATATGATTTGATGATCCATTACTTCATCTGTGAAGCATAGTGGGTGTGCGGCGCCTCTGTATTGGGCTATATCACGACGCAGCTCAAACGAGCTTTGTCTACTGTGTTTGGCCAGGCCGGATTGACTGTATCCGGAGTGACGATTACCGTCTCATGACGTGGGGTGCCCACGCGATCCGTAGATCGATCTTGTTTGCCTTGCCTTGTCCTCCAATATATCTCGCAGGTCTGGCGCATTTTCCTGTGCCTTGGTATTTTTTGAGCGGCGCCGGGGTGCTGTTTGAGTGGAGGGCCGAGAGGCTTCTCTGTCGCGGCCACGGGGTGGCTGGTCGGCCACATCATGCTCTGGTGATGTAGGTTTAGGTGCTTCCTCCTCTAATCGGGGTAGCAACCTGCGCGTTGGGTAGCTCTTGGAGGGGCGTTGGAGTTCATACTCTTCGGCCGCAAGTACTTCAGTCCATCTGTCGGCTAGTAAATCTTGATCAGCTCTAAGCCGTTGCTGTTTTTTCTTGAGGCTGCTCGCCGTGGCCATAAGCCTGCATTTGAAACGCTCTTGTTCGACGGGATCCTCCGGCACGACAAATTCGTCGTCGTCGAGGCTTGCCTCGTCTTCGGAGGGAGGCATATAATTATCGTCCTCGACCTCTCTGTCTGCCGCTCTCTCATGAGGGCTGGCTTCTCCATCCTCCTGTGCTGAATCTTGCTGGAGGTGGTTGTCTTCGGCACTGACCGGGGTGTTATTATCTCCCGTGCCGGAATCACCGTTTTTGCTTTGGCGGGATTTAGAGCAGCGCCGCTGACGCCGGCGCTTTGGCTGCTTCTTGGAGGGGTCATCCTCCGCTGTTCCATCGCCATTGCCTTCTTTTGGGGTGTCCACCATGTATATATCATACGACAAGGTGGCTTTCCAGTGCCCTATAGGTGCTGGTTCTTGATCGTCTCCTGCATCAGCGTCCATACCGTCGATGTCTTCGGAGTCGAAGTCGAGCATGTCGGTTAAATCATCGACAGTGGCTACGAAGTGGGTGGTGGGTGGGCTTTGAATTTCTTCATCATCCGCATCCCAACCTCGCTGACCATAGTCCGGCCAGGGCTCTCCTCATAAAGAGAGAGACTTTAGTGAATTCAGAATATCGCCGAAGGGCGAGTGCTGAAAGATGTCCGCGGCAGTGAACTCCATGATCGGCGCCCAATCGGGTTCGATCGGTAGGGGCGCGGAGGGCTTAGAGTCTGGAGAGGAGTCCGGCTCCTTGGAGTCACAGGGTTCGCAGAGAATAGGGCTGGTGTTCGGCTCGATTGCCGTAGAGATTGCAGCCCCCGAGGCGGTGTCCAACCACCCATCCTCAATTGGCACAGTTGGCTCCGAATTAAGGGTCGGGGCTGATGCGGGTGCGACCTCCAGGGCACTGTTCGGTGGCAGAGCTAGATCATGCCCATCGTGACAGTGCGGCGCGCTCAGCCGCGGCTCGAATCCATCGAAGATCAAGTGTCTGCGGAGGTCGGCCGTGTAGCTCAAACTTCCAAATCTGACCTGATGGCCAGGGCCATAGCTTTCGATCTGCTCTAGATGGCCAAGCGAATTGGCCCGCAGTGCAAAGCCGCCAAATACGAAGATCTGTCCGGGGAGAAATGTCTCACCCTGGATCGCATCGCTATTAATGATCGGAGAAGCCATCGGGCCTAAAAGTGACGACACAGAGGAACTCTCAATGAAAGCACCAATGTCGGTGTCAAAACCGGTGGATCTCGGGTAGGGGGTCCCGAACTGTGCGTCTAGGCGGATGGTAATAGGAGGCAGGGGACACAATGTTTTACCCAGGATACGTGCCCTCTTGATGGAGGTAAAACCCTACGTCCTGCTTGATTAATATTGATGATATGGGTAGTACAAGAGTAGATCTACCGCGAGATCAGAGAGGCTAAACCCTAGAAGCTAGCCTATGGTATGATTGTTGTTCGTCTTACAGACTAAAACCCTCCGGTTTATATAGACACCGCAGAGGGCTAGGGTTACACATAGTCAGTTACAATGGTAGGAGATCTACATATCCGTATCACCAAGCTTGCCTTCCACGCCAAGGAAAGTCCCTTCCGGACACGGGATGAAGTCTTCAATCTTGTATCTTCATAGTCCAGGAGTCCGGCCGAAGGTATAGTCTGGCTATCCGGACACCCCCTAATCCAGGACTCCCTCAAAGGTCTTCGCCTACCAAAGGCTCTGGTGGTGACACCGTCTTGGGATCCTCGGTGACCTCCGTCCTGCTGTCCTACTGGTCTTGGTCTTGTTGCGCTGATATGGAAACCTTTGCCTGATGCCTCAGGACTCCTCGCCTATGCTTGCCTCTTTAGCACCAAAGAGGAACCGAGGACACTACACGCACTGGCGCCCACCTGGCTCCAGCCGTCATGGCTTGCATCACAGGAACCTCGTGATGTGTTCCTTGCCTTGATCTCCATGCCCCTCGCGAGCCAGCCTGGTGAGGCAGCCCTCGAGGAGGTCTTGTGTCGTCTGCCTCGCGAGGCTTGGCCCCTCGTGAGGGTTGAGGGAGTCCTGGACTAAGGGGTCCTCGGGCGTCCAGCCTGTTATCTATGGGCCGGACTGATGGGATGTGAAGATACGAAGACCGAAGACTACACCCGTGTCCGGATGGGACTCTCCTTGGCGTGGAAGGCAAGCTTGGCAACGGAATATGTAAATTCCCGTCTTTGTAACCGACCTTGTGTAACCCTAGATCCTCCCCGTGTCTATATAAATTGCAGGACTTAGTCCGGATAGATATACTCAATACCTTAGTCATACAGGCTAGACTTCTAGGGTTTAGCCATTACGATCTCATGGTAGATCAACTCTTGTAATACTCGTATTCATCAATATCAATCAAGTAGGAAGTAGGGCATTACCTCCATAGAGAGGGCCCGAACCTGCGTAAACATCGTGTCCCCTGTCTCCTATTACCATCAACCTTAGACGCATAGTTCGGAACCCCCTACCCGAGATCCGCCGGTTTTGACACCGAAATTGGTGCTTTTATTGAGAGTTCCACTGTGTCGTCATCGCAGAGGTTGATGGCTCGACTTATCGTCAAGGAAAATATCACCTCACATGGAGCTCTGGCCTCGCGCCAAACCCTCCGGCTGGGCGGTTTTACCATGATCGCCTGCTCGGCCTCTGAGCCGATGAAGATGACCTCCCGAGTCATCGAAAAACATATCTGCGTTGATTCTAGATACGCCAAACAGATGGATCCGACGGAGTTATCGTCTTTGAACGAACTCTTAGATTGCATCGCCGCCTTGGGAGTCGCTACAGACTACGATCAGATTGGGCTTAAACCCGACCAGAGAGAGATTAATTCTCCACCGATCACCCACCAGATAGCGGTGGTCGACGAGCAAGATAACCCTTCCTCTATACTGAGGACGAATTACGTTTGGATCTCCGACCCCGAGAAGCCGGAAACCTACCAGCAAAAAGACACGCCTCGTCCACCGAACTTAGAGTCGGACGGCGGGCTTCAAAAATCAGAAGATACTGCGGAGCCCGGACTGTTCAGTCCGGAAAAACCTCAGACTCCGGATCATCGATCGGGTCAGGGTTCAGATCCAACGCCACCCACCCACCCAAACATAAGCGCTCTCACGAGCATACAATAGTAGCCCCGGGAAATGGTTCACCACTTTTGGGCCAGATTCCTTCTTGTCGAGGACAAGGTCAAAGATTGCCGCGACGGGGACGCAATATCAGCATTCCGCAACAATTGCACGAGCGAAGGACTCCTCAACGCCATTAATCACCGCCGCATACTACACTTCGCTGACTTAGCAAGTATTGTACAGAAGTACAGCACAATGGAGAGCGCCTGGAGAGATCAGACAGTCTGGGAGCTATCGGTCCCAACTCAACCACTCGTCCAGGCAAAAAGGGCGCACCCCTGTAACGTGCCCAGACCAACAGCCAAAAAATGCAAACCCGTTACGCGGCGCGGAACCGTTCTGGAGGGATGGCTTGATGGCCCATGCAAAATACACACCACACCGGATACCATACCAACCCAAAGCCTTAGAGCATGTTGGATACTCCGGCAGGTAGCCAAAAACGGCAAGGACATCCTCACCAAAGACACCCCAGAGCAACACCCTCCGGAAGACGACAAACCCGGAGTCCTGATAGTCTTTGAGACATTCACTTCAGACAATAGGCGCAAAAGAGCACTCCACGAACTCGCCGAAGTCTGCCAGATCACAACAATAAACCCTTGGAACGACACAACGATAACCTTTAACGCTGGTGACGAACCAGAACACAGGACAGTCCGAACACCAACCGCCTTGGTCCTCAGCCAAATTGTCGATGGCTTTCGGCTCACCAAGATTCTCATGGACGGCGGCAGCAGACTGAACCTCATCTATGAGGATACAATACGAAAAATGGAAATAGACAGGAGCCGAATCGAGCAAAGCAGCACGACCTTCCGAGGAATCATTCCTAGTCGGGAGGCACGGTGTGCGGGAAAAATCACACTCGACATGGTATTCGACACGCCGGAGAACTATCGGTCCGAAGAGATAACCTTCCAGGTGGCCCCCATCAACAGTGGATATCACACCCTCTTAGGGCGAGATGCATTAGACGCTTTCAAGCAATACCCCATTACGGGTACATGAAGCTTAAGATGCCCGGGCCCAATGGTATAATCACTCTAGTTAGTGATCCGGACATAGCAGTCCGCGCCGAGAATAAAACCGCGTCCCTGGCCCTTGAGGCATTATCTGAAGCCCTCGCGGCTGAAGAGTTAACCGCGCTGCGCTCCACGGTGGACAGAGATGATGTGGTCCTAGACAAACAACCCAAATCCACCTCATTCAAACCGGCAGAAGAAATAGTCAAATTCCAAGTCCATCCAATGGACCCCAAGAAGACAGCGTCCATCAGAGCACAACTAGACCCGATGGTTGATGCCGCTCTACGAGAGTTCCTGCGCGAGAATTGGGATATATTCGCCTGGCACCCTTCCGATATGCCAGGAATCCCACGCGAGTTGGCTGAACACAACCTCAATATATTGAAGGGACACAAACCGGTCAAGCAAACACTGCGGTGCTTTTCCGAACCCAAACGCCAAGCTATGGGGGAAGAGCTAGCCAAGTTAATCGAGGCCAGATTCATTATAGAAATAAAACAACCAGACTGGCTAGCAAATTGGTGATGGTACCAAAGAAGGACAAATCCTGGCGCCTGTGCGTCGATTTCAAAGACCTCAACAAGGCATGCACCAAGGATCCCTTCCCCCTCTCCCACATCAATCAAATCATTAACGCCACCACAGGGAACGACTCACTATGTTTTCTTGACGCATATTCCGGATACCATCAAATCAAAATGAAGGAATCTGATCAAGCTGCAACAGCATTCATCACCCCATATGGGCCATTCTGCTTCAACACCATGCCCTTCGGGCTCAAGAACGCTGGCGCCACATACCAACGCATGATTCAAACATGCCTGGAGAAACATATTGGTAAAACAGTTGAAGCTTATGTGGACGACGTCGTCATCAAAACTAGGCACGTCGAAACACTAATAGACGATTTACGTCTCACATTCGACAACCTCCGCATGTATGACATTAAGCTCAATCCGGAAAAGTGCGTTTTCGGCGTCCCTGTTGGAAAACTGCTGGGCTTCATCGTTCCCAATAGAGGAATTGAACCAAACCCGGCCAAAATCCGAGCTTTGTCACAATTGGCTAAACCAACAGACCTTAAACAAGTTCGAAAGCTCGCGGGTTGCGTAGCAGCTCTAAGCCGCTTTATCTCCAGATTGGGAGAAAAGGCACTGCCACTCTATCGCCTTCTACGGCGAACTGACTACTTCGAGTGGACGGACGCGACAACAGCCGGACTGGAGGAAATAAAAGCCCTTCTTGCGAGCAATCAGATCCTGGCCGCACCAAACACCGGCGAGCTGATGTTATTATACATATCGGCAACACATCAGGTGGTGAGCGCCGTACTCGTCGTTGAACGAGAATAGGACGGGCATAAATTCCCGCTTCAGAAGCCAGTATACTATGTATCTACTGTCCTTACACCATGCAAAACCCGGTACCCTCATTATCAAAAGATATCATATGCGGTCTTCATGGCATACTGAAAGCTCCGTCACTACTTTCAGGAGTGTTCGATCATGGTGGCCTCCAAAGTACCACTCAATGACATTATAAACAACCACAATGCTACGGGCGGGATTGCCAAATGGGCCATCGAGCTCCTCCATTTGACATTACATATAAACCACGTCGAGCTATCAAATCCCAGGTACTGGCCGACTTCATCGCCGAATGGACGGAGGTCGCACTCCCTAAAGACTATGGCACATACTCCAATTGGGTCATGTATTTTGACAGCTCCAAAATGCTGGCAGGGTTAGGAGCGGGCGTCGTTTTAGCGTCCCCTACTGGAGACGTCGTTCAGTACGTCCTCCAAATACTATACATAGACTCCAATAATGTAGCCGAATACGAGGCCTTATTACATGGTCTCGGGATGGCTGTCTCCATGGGCATACAACGCCTAGAGGTGCGCGGGGACTCAAAGCTGGCAATATCTCAAATAAATGGAGACTTCGACGCCAAAGATCCGAAGATGGCAGCGTATCATAACATAGTCATAAAAATGCCGGCCCGGTTCGAGGGGCTCGAGTTCCATCATGTGGCTCGAGAAAGTAATCAAGCGGTGGATGTTCTTGCTTGTATCGGCGCTAAGCGCGACCCCGTCCCACCTAATATCTTCCTGGAAAGGCTTTTTAAGCCATCCGTGGTGTGGCAGGGGAAAACGGCAATACTAGTCCGGATCCAAACATAACCCCAGATCCTGGAAACACCAACGTCGTTGGGGGCTCAGCCACCAAAATAACACCGTCGACGCATCTCATCATGGCAGTCATTGCCCCATGGACCGAACCCTTCCTGGCCTACCTTAATAGGAAGGAACTTCTTGAGGACCAGAATGAGGCCCGCTGCATTGTCCGACGCTCAAAGGCCTACAAGGTTCATGATGGAGAGCTCTATAAGAAAAGCACTACTGGAATCCTTCAACGATGTATATCCGCGAAAGAGGGGCGACAACTCTTGGCTGAAATTCATGCCGGACTCGGCGGTCACCATGCCGCAGCTCGGGCCCTTGTTAGCAAGGCCTTCCGTATAGGGTTTTATTGGCTGACGGCCCAAGCAGATGCACAGGACCTTGTCCAACATTGCGTCGGATGCCAACTCTTTGCCAACCAAAGCCATATGCCCCCCACTGCCCTACAAAAAATCCCCATCACTTGGCCTTTTGCGGTCTGGGGGCTCAATATGGTCGGACCCCTTAAAGGACGAAGTCATAAGAGAAAGTATCTGCTGGTCATGGTGGATAAATTCACTAAGTGGATAGAGGCCAAACTGTAAGTGCATCTAGTGCCCCTTAGTGATTTTGGTGTATTGAAGACTTATAGGTTAAGGGACTAATGCGTTTATGAGTGTACACAGGTCTATAAGTCTATGAGGAGTTTGATATTTACAGGAAAAGTCGACCCCTAAAAATGAATATCTTTGACTGAAGATTTTGGTATTTTTGAAGACTTTCATGAAGACTTTGAATGTGAAGAAATTGGTGTGTCCGTGGAGACTTGATATTCATGCGAGGAATATGAAGCTTGAAGACTTTCGTTTTCATAGTTTTGTTTCTCTCTTTCTTGAGTCATAGGAAACACCGTATTGTTAAAGGGGGTCGAGGAAATACTAAGGAAAATTTTCCATGTGTTTCTCAACTCAAAATCCTACACCTACCAATCCCTTCGAGTGAAGCCATTGGAAATCTCATACAGTTCAGTCAATTTCTTCAGTGACAGAGACGAAGTTCTTCTGGTCTCTGAGGAATTTGTCCTGACTGAGGAGTTAGGAATTCGCCAGTGCGGATTGCCTACATAGTGAGGAACATGATAGCCCTGAGGATTTTGCTACTCAAAATTCCGACCGTTGCTATGCTATGCGCCAGCTGTCCCAAAATATCTATCCACCTAACGGTCATATCATTGATGGGCATTTATGTCTTATCATGTCGGGCTGCTCCCTAGGCTATAAATAGCCGCCCCTACTACCACTAGCTGGTTGGCTGCTCCGAGAGAAACTGACACTTGTCATTTGAGAGCAACCCATCCTCTGAGGACTTTGAGCGAAAATCATTAAGTGAGGAAAAACCAAAAACCCAAAACCCAAACACCTACAAACCCCAAGTGATTGAGCATCACTAAAGAGATTGATCCTGAGTGGATCCGACGCTTGTTACCTTTGAAGACTGTGCTTCTTCTAGACGGTTAGGCGTCATGGTCTAGAGCATCCAAGAGGAATTGTGGATCGCCGGGTGACCAAGTTTGTGAAGGTTTGGAAGTCGCCTGAAGACTTACCACGAGTGATTGGACGAGGTTTGTGTGACCTTAGTTCAAGGAGAATACGGTGAGGACTGAGTGTCTTGGACTAAGTGTCCTTGACTGGGTGTCCAGGACTGTGTGTCCTCGAGTTTAAATACTCAGACACTCCAACCAGACGTACAACTGAGACAGCAGTTGGAACTGGTCTACCAAATCATTGTCTTCACCAAGCTTACTGGTTCTATTCCCTCAACTCTTTCATTTCCTCATAAATGTGTTGTGTGTTTGTTCATATCTGTGTTTGAAGACTTTGACTGAAGACTTTCTCAATTTCCTCGGTTCAGTTTCTTTAGTCTGTTTGTCTTCATCCTGAGTTATCCTGTGCTTACGCTTCCTGTACTCTGTGCCTGTCTTCATTTCATCATGATGACTATGCTTGTATTCTGTTATGTTTACTTTTGAGTACTTATTCCGCTGCTATTAGTTCTTCAGTAAGGAATTTCCTCACCGGCAAATTCCTCAGTGAAGAATTTCATAAAAATCGCCTATTCACCCCCTCTAGTCGATATAACGCACTTTCAATTGGTATCAGAGCAAGGTACTCCCTTGTTCTGTGTGATTTTGGTTTAACCGCCTGGAGTTTTAGTTATGTCGACCGCAGGTATGATCAAGGTCTCTGCTGGGTGTCCTACCTTCGATGGGACGGACTACCTCTACTGGAAGAATAAGATGCGAATGCATCTTGAAGCAATTGATAATGATCTCTGGTATGTTGTGGAAAATGGTGTTCCCTCAGTCACACCTTCTCTGAATGCTGCTGATGTGAAGAGATTCAAGCAACTCGACTCTTAAGCAAAGAATATCATATGTGGCCATCTGAGCAAAGGACAGTATGGCAGAGTGAGTGCTTTGGAGACAGCAAAGCTTATCTGGGACAGGTTGTCCAAAGTGAATGAAGGAGTCTCAACTCAGCGTGACTCTCGAGTTGATGTTCTTCGCAATCTCTTCAACCGCTTCAAAAGACTCGACAATGAAAATGTTCAACAAACCTTCGATCGCCTCACTGACATCTCAAATGAGCTTCAAGCACTTGGTGCCACTGACATCACCGACCATGAGGTGGTGAAGAAATTGCTGAGATCGCTTGATTCCCGATTTGACACTCTGGCATTGATGATACAAGAATGTGCTGATTACAAGTCACTTGATCCCGCTGATATTCTCGAGAGGCTAAATACTCATGAGTTCCAACTTGCTGAAAAGAGAGATCTCTATGGTTCAAGCTATGGCAGAACACGTGCACTGAAGGCCAAGGCAGTATCTGAGTCCGAAGATGAAGACTCTGGTAGCAGCCTTGGTGATCCTGAAGAACTCAGCCATGATCTGGCTCTGCTCGTGAAGAAGTTCCAAAAGTTCTCAAGACGTGGTCGTCTTGGAAGATCCTCAAGGAGCAATGATTCCTCATCCAGTGACTACAAGAAGAGGCTCTGTCACAAATGCAAGAAACCTGGACATTTCATTCAAGATTGTCCTCAGTGGGAAAAGGAATCAAGGAAGAAGAAGTACAAGGATTACAGTTCCGATGATGCGAAGAAAAAGAAGAAATCCACAAAATCTTCATCATCAAAATCCTCAAAGTCTTCATATCACAAGAAGAGTAGCTCCAAGAAGGCTAGGGCATTCATTGGCAAGGAAATGGACTCTGAGGCTGAATCTGAAGAAAATGAGGAAGAGGAGACATCTGAGGAATCCGAATCCGGAGTGGCGCTCGCTACTGCATTCGTCAGCAAGTCTATCTTCAACACTGAAGAAAATGACCTCACCAACAAGGCTGATGAAACCGATGATGACTACGCTCCCACCTATTGCTTCATGGCAAAGGGTGCCAAGGTACTCAAATATACCTCCTCTGAATCAAGTGAGAATGAATCTGATGAAAACCTTAAACCCAGCTATTCTAAACTTGCTAAGATTGCTATAAAACAACAAAGGGCTTTAGAAAAGGTTCAAAACATGCTAAATAAAATTGATGATATGTTGGGTGAAGAAATGGATCGCACTGAAACTTTGACTGAAAATCTTCAGAGACTTCAGTCCAAGCTTGACAAACTTCAAAGTCATCATAGCACTCTCTTATCGGATCATGAGAAGCTTTCTTATGAATTTCTTCAAAGAAAGCAAGATCTTGAAAAGCTAAGAATGAGTTATGAAGATCTTCAGAAGGAGCGCGATTCATTACTTGCTCAACAAATCAGTGCTTCTCAGGAAGAATTTGTTCCTCCATGCTTGAAGTGCATTGAACGTGAATCTGCTAATTCTTCACCTGAATGTTCCAATGCTGCTAATGTTTCAAATTCTTCACATGCCTCTGCTATCACTAAATCCTCATCTGAGGACATTGCTAGTATCACTGACGATGCAGGGCTGAAGGAATTGTACACGACAGGCATGTACAAAAGCCTCAAAGGGCATCAGGCTCTTTGTGATGTGCTTAAAAAGCAGATCCTCAACAGGAACCATAGGAAAGAGGGTATTGCCTTTGAGAGGAAACTCAATGCTGATGGTACATATTGGAAGCCTGAGCAGTACCCCAAAAATACATGGGTTGCTGCAAAGGGACCTCTAGTTGATCCATCTAACTTATCTGGATTTTCATGTGAATCTCCTCATTCTGATGATGAGTCAATTGACTCCAACTATAAACTGTTCAAAAATCAGAATGGTGAAGTATTTGCTAGATATGTTGGCACTAACTACAGGAACGGCTCCCCTATGAAGAAAATCTGGGTTCCCAAAAGATGCCTTGAAAATCTTCAGGTGAATGTCATCATGACGCCACCTGTGAAGAATAGGAACCCTGGATCAAATTCTTCATATGGATCCAAGTCCTCATACGGACCACACTCCTCACATGGATCAAATTCCTCAAAAGGATCAAAGTCCTCATATGAACATCATCGTGCTAACCCGTCTGTTTCGCAGGGAAGATCTAAGGATTATGGATATGTGCATTATTCTTCAAATCATTATGTCCATAAGTCCTCGAAGAACTTCTCTGCATACTCTTATGCTTACTCTAACCCCTCTTATGTGAAACGAAATGGACTGGCTTCTATGCCATCCTTTTTTTATGGAGCTCACAAAATGATGAACTCTTTGCCACCCCTTCAGATGTGGGTGGTGAAGAAAAAGAACTAACCTCTTCTGTAGGGTCAGGTATCCAGACGCACGTAATCGTCTAAAGAATTTGCTGGAGACCTGAGCATGCCTGATAGGACACAGGCTAATCATGAAGAAATGAACTTTCATTTCTCACGTCCTCATACTGCTTTATCAATCCTTTTACTTGAAGAAATTGATCTGATGAATTGATGTCATATTCTTCACTGATGAAGTATATGAGTTTGTAAGATGCACTAATTCATCTGCAGGATGATCAACCTAAAGCCACTGAGTGGGTCCTCGATAGTGGATGTACAAACCACATGACTGGTGACAAGAATCTATTGATGGATGCTCCGTTATCTCCGTCGCATCTGAAGCATATCATCTTTGCTGAGAAAGGCAAAAGCCAGGTATTGGGTCTAGGTAAGGTTGCGATTACAAAGGATCGACACATGGACAAAGTCATGCTTGTTGAGTCCTTAGGATACAACCTTATGTCTGTCTCAATGCTTTGTGATCTTGATATGGTTGTTGTCTTTGGCAAGTACCGTTGTGTTGTGGTTATGGAAGCTGACAATTCCAAAGTCTTCGAAGGCTTTAGGAGAGGAGAACTGTATATTGTTGATTTCTCTACAGGACCACAACCAGCCGTGTGCTTACTTGCAAAAGCTTCAGAGGGCTGGCTCTGGCATCGACGACTTGGTCATGCAGGCATGAGGAATTTGCACAGCTTGCGAAGAAGAAGCATGTCATTGGCATCGAGAATGTCAAATTCCTCAAGGATCACCTATGCGGAGCCTGTGAAGCTGGGAAGATGACCAAGGCCAAGCATCCAACGAAGACTATCATGACCACCACTCGCCCGTTTGAATTGCTTCACATGGATCTCTTTGGTCCCAATCATTATTCTGCTATTTCAAATGAAGCATCTCAATATGGCTTTGTTATTGTTGATGATTATTCTCGCTATACATGGGTACACCTTGTTACTTACAAACATGAAGTGCAGGAAGACTTCAAACGATTTTCCTCGAGGGCTTCAACCAACTTTGGTGTGAAGATCAAGCACATCAGAAGTGATAATGGCACTGAGTTCAAGAATTCTGGTCTCGATGACTATCTTGATGAACTTGGTATTACTCTTGAGTTATCTGCTCCCTACACTCCTCAGCAGAATGGCGTCGTGGAGCGCAAGAACAGGACTCTTGCTGAGATGGCTCGCACTATGCTTGATGAATACAAATTGCCTTGTCGTTTCTGGACTGAGGCAATTGATACTGCGTGCCACATCATCAACAGAGTATATCTTCACAAATTCTTCAAAAAGACTGCCTATGAACTCTTCACTGATAAGAAACCCAATGTAAGTTATTTCAAAGTCTTCGGTGCTAAATGTTGGATTAGAGATCCTCGTCACAACTCAAAATTTGCACCGAAAGCACAAGAAGGTTTTATGCTTGGTTATGGAAAGGACTCGCACACCTACAGAGTCTTCAACAACGTTCTTCACAAAGTTGTTGAAACTGTAGATGTGCGGTTCGATGAAACTAATGGCTCGCAAAGAGAGCACCTACCTACTGTGATAGATGAACCAGCACCTGAGGAAACTATCAAGTTCAAGGCTACTAAGGATGTCATTCCTACTGAAGAATCTGCTGAAGAATTCATTCCAGAACATGAAGAATGTCGAGCTAATGCACCTGAAGAAAATGCTGAAGAAAATGGTGCTGAAGAAAATGCTGATCAAACTCTTCAACGACAACCAGCTCATCCTCGCATTGCAAAAGAAGTGCAAGTTGAAAAGATCATCAATGACATCAATGCGCCAGGTCCTCTAACATGCTCAAAAGCTTCACATTTGTCTAACTTTTGTGGGCAGTATGCTTTTGTCTCTATTACAGAGCCCACTAAGGTAGATGAAGCATTTCTGGAGCCTGAGTGGATTCAGGCCATGCAAGAAGAATTACATTAGTTCGAGCTCAACAATGTCTGGGAACTGGTCAAACGTCCAGATCCTCGCAAGCACAATATCATCGGCACAAAGTGGATCTACCGCAACAAGCAAGATGAAAATGGCCTTGTGGTGAGGAATAAGGCACGGCTTGTAGCTCAAGGCTACACACAGGTGGAAGGAATTGATTTTGATGAAACTTTTGCACCTGTTGCTAGACTTGATGCTATTCGCATATTACTTGCTTATGCTAACCATCATGATATCACTTTATATCAAATGGATGTGAAAAGTGCATTCCTCAATGGTAAGCTTGAGGAAGAAGTATATGTTGCTCAACCCCCAGGTTTTGAAGATCCAAAGAATCCTGACAAAGTCTTCAGACTCAACAAGGCCCTCTATGGCCTCAAGCAGGCCCCACGGGCTTGGTATGATACCTTGAAGGAACTCCTCATGAAGAAAGGCTTCAAACCCGGTTCACTCGACCCTACTCTTTTCACTAAATCTTATGATGGTGAATTGTTTGTGTGCCAAATATATGTTGATGATATTATCTTTGGATGTACTGACCAACGTTATAGTGATGAATTTGCCTATATGATGAGTGAAGAATATCAAATGTCTAGGATGGGAGAGTTGAAATTCTTCTTAGGTCTTCAAATTCGTCAACAACACAATGGCATATTCATATCTCAGGAGAAATACCTCAAGGATGTACTGAGGAAATTCGGCATGCAAGATTGCAAAGGCGTCAAAATTCCTACGCCCACAAATGGCCATCTATGCACTGATGAAAATGGTATTGACTTTGATCATAAGGTATACCGCTCTATGATAGGTTCCTTATTGTACTTATGTGCATCTAGGCCAGATATAATGCTTAGTGTTTGCATGTGTGCCCGATTTCAAGCTACATCGAAGGAATCACACCATAAGGCTGTGAAGCATATTCTTCGATATCTAGCTCACACACCAACACTTGGATTATGGTACCCCAAGGGCTCGACTTTTGATCTTGTTGGATATTCTGACTCTGACTATGCTGGTGATCGTGTGGATCGCAAGTCAACATCTGGTACATGTCATTTCCTCGGACGTTCTTTGGTCTGTTGGTCCTCGAAGAAACAGAACTGCGTATAACTATCTACTGCTGAAGCTGAGTACATTGCCGCTGGTTCTTGTTGTGCCCAATTGCTATGGATGAAGCAAACTCTCAATGACTACGACGTCAACATGAAGAATGTGCCTCTCTTCTGTGACAATGAGAGTGCCATCAAGATTGCTCACAACCCAGTTCAGCACTCGAAGACAAAGCACATTCAGATTCATCATCATTTTCTTCGTGATCATGTGCTGAAGGGCGACATTTCTATTGAGCATGTGAAGACTGAAGAACAGCTAGCCGATATATTCACAAAGCCCTTGGATGAGAAGAGATTTAGCAAGTTGCGGTGTGAGCTAAATATCCTAGAATCTTCGAATGTTCTTTGAAAAGGACACTCATCCTAACACTTATGCAAAATTGATGACTTAGATGAGCAACACATGAAGAATTTTTTTTTCTTCAATCAATGAAGAATAACACTCTTAGTGTGAAGAAATTAATGAAGAATTTGATTCTCAGAACCCTACGATAATTGTACGCGGTGTCTGAAATCATCATTCTTATACGGTGGGTCACGCCACCACCAAAAGTTGAAATTCCTAAAATTATTCATATTCTTCAACTTTGCATAGTCTTCACTGGTTCCGTCGTTTTTCTTTTTGCATAGTCTTCACAGTGAGGAACATGATAGCCATGAGGATTTTGCTACTCAAAATTCCGACCGTTGCTGTGCTATGCGCCAGCTGTCCCAAAATATCTATCCACCTAACGGTCATATCATTGAAGGGCATTTATGTCTTATCATGTCGGGCTGCTCCCTAGGCTATAAATAGCCGCCCCCTACAACCACTAGCTGGTTGGCTGCTCCGAGAGAAACTAACACTTGTCATTTGAGAGCAACCCATCCTTTGAGGACTTTGAGCGAAAATCATCAAGTGAGGAAAAACCAAAAACCCAAAACCCAAACACCTAAAACCCCAAGTGATTGAGTATCACTGAAGAGATTGATCCTGAGTGGATCCGACGCTTGTTAGCTTTGAAGGCTGTGCTTCTTCCAGACGGTTAGGCGTCATGGTCTAGAGCATCCAAGAGGAATTGTGGATCGCCGGGTGACCAAGTTTGTGAAGGTTTGGAAGTCGCCTGAAGACTTACCATGAGTGATTGGACGAGGTGTGTGTGACCTTAGTTCAAGGAGAATACGGTGAGGATTGGGTGTCTTGGACTAAGTGTCCTTGACTGGGTGTCCGGGACTGTGTGTCCTCGAGTTTAAATACTCAGCCGCTCCAACCAGACGTACAACTGAGACAGCAGTTGGAACTGGTCTACCAAATCATTGTCTTCACTAAGCTTACTGGTTCTATTCCCTCAACTCTTTCATTTCCTCATAACTGTGTTGTGTGTTTGTTCATATCTGTGCTTGAAGACTTTGACTGAAGACTTTCTCAATTTCCTCAGTTCAGTTTCTTCAGTCTGTTTGTCTTCATCCTGAGTTATCCTGTGCTTACGCTTCCTGTACTCTGTGCCTGTCTTCATTTCATCATGATGACTATGCTTGTATTTTGTTATGTTTACTTTTGAGTACTTATTCCGCTGCTATTAGTTCTTCGCTAAGGAATTTCCTCACCGGCAAATTCCTCAGTGAAGAATTTCATAAAAATCGCCTATTCACCCCCCTCTAGTCGATATAACCCACTTTCACAAACCAGTCAAAACGGTCAAGCGGGGCCAGTAATAGATTTCATATCTGGCGTGGTACACCGTTACGGTGTCCCGCACAGTATAATCACCGATAATGGCTCCAATTTTACAGCCGATGAGGTGAAAACTTGGTGCGCTAATCTAGGCATTAAGCTCGATTACGCCTCTGTCTATCACCCGTAGACAAACGGTCAAGTCAAACGGGCTAATGGTCTTATTATGAGCGGCATAAAACCCAGACTAGTGCGGTCTTTGAAGGAATCGGACAAGCCTTGGGTGGAGGAACTTAACTCCGTACTCTGGGGGCTGCGGACCACGCCCAACCACACTACCGGATATACACCATTCTTCATGCTATACGGTGCGGAAGCAGTGTTAACCTGCGATATTATTCATGACTCACCTCGAGTGCGTATGTAAGAATAGAGAGAAGCCGAGAAAGATCGGCAGGACATCTTAGATACCTTGGAGGAGGAGCGCGACGTCGCAAAGGCCCGTTCCGCATATTATCAACAGCAGGCTCGCAAGTACCAAAGCAGAGAAGTGCAGGCCAAGACTTATAATGTTGGTGAACTCGTTCTACGTTTGCCGGAGAATAAAAAGGACAAACTCAACCCCAAGTGGGAGGGTCCCTTCATCATTGATGAAGTTCTCACCGAAGGAGCGTACCGCCTACGTGATGCGTCAGACAATCACTTGGAGCCGAACCCCTGAAACGCGGCCAGACTATGACGATTTTATGCCTAGCGCCGAACTCTATGTTCGTTTCCTCCCTCCTGTTATTAAAGTTATTTTTTTTCTCCCACTCTTTTCTTTTTTTACCTTTTTTCGTTTTTTCTTTAGCCTTACGGCTTTAGTACGGCTAGACCATCCCTTCCTGATGCGTACATCTCTAAATATGTATGTTCATTATGAACGGGGCTTCTCGTACAGAAGCTTGCAACTATTCTTCGAGCACCAAGCTTAGCACATATGCATTTTTCCATATGTACCTTTTCTTCGCCATTATATGCATCGATATGACTTAAGTTTTGGCCAAGCTGGGTTGCCTGGCTCATGTGCTTATGCCCTACGTTCCCATTAGTTCGACTAGGGCATAAAGGGAGCACCTCTGCGATTGTTACTGCCGGGTCATCCGGATGTGTACCTCAGACTGGGTGAAGCCGAAAGCTAGCGTTCTTAAGGGAATATTCGGTCGGCGAATTAAAGGTGTTTCCGCATTCACTCCATTGTGGACCCCAGATGTTACTTACTCTATGATTTTTTCAATCACAGTTCGGACATGCACATTAAATGCATGCACACCCAGGGAAAGGAACCCTTATCGGAACTATTCTCTCTGGAATATGTTTCTTACATAATGTAATATAACATAACTAGCCGGATACACATTGTCTGTTCAAGCAATTATGACCCCTGCGCCTGGTTTCCAAGCATACCCCGGTATATTCTGCCGCTAGGGTATTCAGAAATACTCCGCACCTTCGGGTCCAGAGGTTGAAGCAAAAAGGTCGGCGATGACAATTATCTTTATTATCTAGCTAGAAGGAAAGTACATAGTCACTCACGACTCAAACACTTCCTCCTCTATACCGTCCAAAAGGCGGTCTAATTTACAATCCCGTTGGGAATATTTGGCGGCCACCCCTACTTGGTCATATACTAAACTAACGGGAATTTCTTCCCCACTCGGCCCTAGCGGTCCGACACGAGCCATGTGAATAGGATCCAGCTTGGTATATCGTGTCTTCACCATGGCCCAGGCCTCTCGCGCACCCTCTCGGCAGGCCGATATCTTCCACAGTCGGATACGCTGCCACGCTCCCTTGAACAACTCTACCAACTTCTCCATACTTCCTGGAGGGGAGTCGGATGGCCATAAGGCCTTGGCTACACTCCACATCGCCTGCCGAGCTTGCTCGTGCAACTGCGGCAGCCCTTGCAGAAGATCACTTGACGATCCGGACACCTCCTCTTCAGGGCGGTTCGTCAATATACCTGCAATTATAGCTATATCAGCTACTGTTACCTCCAAACTGTTATAAGATAAAAGCGGCCACGTACTGAATATGCCGCCTCGCTGCTTCTTGTTTTCCTTCACAGAGTCTGCTAGCTGAGCTCGCACATCTTTTAGTTCTTCACCCAGTTTGGTGTTCGAATCCTGGAGTTTCTTTTTCTCTTGAACGAATTTTCTCAATACACACTCGCCTGCTACTTGTAGCTTTTTGGTTCCGTGTTCTTTGCTTCGAGCGGCGTCCAGCTGCTCTCGTAATTGGTCTAACAACCCAACACACAGATAAGCACCCATATTCACACTACCAATGTATCATTATGAATTCTTGATAGAGGGAAATATTACCGGGAGATGCCTTGTATTTCTCCAGTTCGGCATTAGCAGCAAGCAGCCGGCACTGACACTTTTCTAGTTCCTGAGCTAACAGGGTGTTCTTCTCCGTAAGCACCTGGTTGTACATTGATCCTTAAATCAGTTGTTTCAACTCCTTTAAGTCTCGGGGGCTACTGGCATATGGTTATCATAGTCAGACAAAACAAATTTACATGCACATCTTTCAAATGATGCCTTGTGGCCCTGTTAAGCCCATCTCGAGCAGCTCGGATGTATGCATCGGTCGAGCTGAACGCGTTAAACGACTCTTCTGAGAAACCAGGGTCTTGTAAAATGGCCCGGCGGCGCCGATGATTCATGGCACTCTTCACTTCCTAGTTGGTGACGGATACATCATCCGAGTCCTCGGCTGGAGGATAGTCCGGCATCGCCTCTGCATCAGCCCCCGTCTTCACGGTAGGATTTGAATCCTGGCTGCGGGAAGTACGGCCGCTCGAACCTCCAGATATAGTCCGGCGCACCTTTTTCCTGACACATGGAAAACGGGAAGGTCACGGTTGGATGTGACTGCCCAGGTGCACATTGGAAAACTCATACCTCTTCCATGAAGGCCCGGCCGTGTCTTCGTTTGCTTTCCTCTTGGGAGGCTCGCCTGGTGTGGGGGACGCTCTCTTTGGAGATACCCCTGGAGCGGTACGGCACGCCGAACCCTTCCCCTTTTGAGCATAGAATAGTGCGGTGGGTGAGAAGGAAGGAGAGATCTCTTTTGGATAAGGTGTCTTTGGATTACTTACGTGTGAAGCTGGAAGGAGGCCGGGGTAATCGGCGATAATGGGTACATATGTACCATCGTAGCTCATCTGATAGAATGTGCCCTCCTCAAGCTCCACGAATATGTCCGGATCTTCTTCACATCCGGGGTCAAGATCCCGGTTGCGATTCTCTGGCTGAGGGGCGGGGTCATAGATCTCCTCGACAGCCATTCGCCATTCCTGTTAGGAGCATATAAGATGCTGCCTGTCAACGAATGATCCAGGGACAAGATAAAATAAGTGGGGCCAAACCTTACCCAGCTGGAAGGATTGTACATGGAAAGTCCGTCTCGATATTGGAGACAGCTGAACTCCTCCTTCTCCCCTTTATACAGCTCGGCCAGAATCTTGGCTAGAGCAGCGGGGGTGTTTGGGCCCTTTCGGCCGTAACGTGAGGCATCATCTTCTCCGTTATAATGCCACATGGGCAGTCGTCGGTATTGGAGTGGTTGGACCCCCCGCATTATAGAAATCGCCATCACCTCAACTATTGACAATCCGGACTGGGCAAGCGTTTTAATCTTGCCCAGTAGCAAGATGATCTCCGCACTATCCTCTTCCTCGAGGCTCCGAGGATGCCAGCTATGGCGCTTCTTCAGTGGAGCATTTGAAAACTCGGGGAGGCCTATGCTGACGGGGTCAGGTAGAGCGACATCGTCAATGTAGAACCATTCGGAAGGCCACTATTCGGGAGCTTTCTTTGGCATGCCGAACAGGTATCCAGTCCCGGCGATGCGCCACACTTCTGCTCCTCCCACTTTAAAAATTGATCCCCCTTGATTGCGAGGGACGAGGCAGAACAGTCTTCTCCATAAATCAAAATGGGCCTCGCAACCTAGGAATAGTTCGCATAGGGCGACATAACCCGCAATGTGGAGGATGGAGCCAGGGGTAAAATTGTGCAGCTAGAGGCCATAGTACTCCAGCAGCCCTCGGAGGAATGGGTGAATTGGAAACCCCACTCCCCTCAGTAGATAGGGGACGAAGCACACCTGTTCTCCCACTGACGGATTAGGAAAATCCTCTGCCTGGGTTTTTCCGCTGAAGGAGGCCAACCCTGCTCGAACAGGGACCAGATCTGCTAGAGAGAGAAATCCCTGTGTTTGCAGCTTCGCCAATCGGCTATGGGACACAGAGCACCTCTCCCACTCGCCTCTCTCTAGGTTGGAATGGGAAGAGGAGCTGGGATTGTTGGCCATGTTGGAATGGTCTTGCCTGGCGGTCTCTGAGGATTTTCTCCGCTTGGTGCCGAAAGGATCTGAGATCCAATCTCTTTAAATAGATGCTCCTCCTTGCATGGTTGGGGTGTTATTTGCAAAAAATACCCTGACTGTCCGCATTCGCTCGACACATGGAAAACAAGGACATTAAGCGCAGAAGCCGAGGGGAGACATCGAATCTATGACCGAATACACTACTCGGAAATCATTAAAGGAAGAACCCGCCTTGCAATACCGAAGACAATCTGTGTGCCGAACACCTTGCTATTGAAGACTGGTTCGGGGGCTACTGAGGGAGTCCTGGACAAAGGGGTCCTTGGGCATCTGGCCTGTTATCTATGAGCCGGACTGATGGGCTGTGAAGATACGAACACCGAAGACTACACCCGTGTCCGGATGGGACTCTCCTTAGCATGGAACGCAAGCTTGGAGACGGAATATGCAAATTCCCTTCTTTGTAACCGACCTTGTGTAACCCTAGATCCTCCCGGTGTCTATATAAACCGGAGGACTTAGTCCGGATAGATATACTCAATACCTTAGTCATACAGGCTAGGCTTCTAGGGTTTAGCCATTACGATCTCGTGGTAGATCAACTCTTGTAATACTCATATTCATCAATATCAATCAAGCAGGAAGTAGGGTATTACCTCCATAGAGAGGGCCCGAACCTGGGTAAACATCGTGTCCCTTGTCTCCTGTTACCATCAACCTTAGACGCACAGTTCGGGACCCCCTACCTCAGATCTGCCGGTTTTGACACCGACAAGGGTCTTGATTGTTTGCTGGTGAAGATGGGCCGTACAGGGCCGCTGATGGGGCCATGCCGCGGACCGCAGGTAGGCAAGTCTGGGGACCCTCGTTCCCAGAATGCCGACATAGAGTAAGTAATGCGGTTGTCTAGAAGGCTACTGCTGATTTAAAGGCCGAACAAGCCACTCAGCACTAGTGCGAGGAGAGAATATCTGTCATGGAGCACGAGCTAGAGGATGCCACTGGCAAGTGCAAATCACTCGAAGAGGATAACAAAGCCAAGGCCGGCGAACTCGACAAGGCCTTACAAAAGGCGAGACAAGCACAATCCAAGTCTAGAGCGGCTTGGGAGGAGATCCGGCAAGCTGGGGAGATAGCGGCCGGTAAGCCCTTTCTTTTACAGACTAAATTTGGCGACCCGAAGTATGCTCTACTTCATCAATTGTGGAGTTATCCAGAAGCGTTCTTGGACCTGCTGAAGAGTGTCTCCAACGCGACGCAGTTCTTTCAAGCACGGGAGGGATGTTCTGTGGAGAATCTTTTCTGGTCACAATTCAACGTGCCACGACGTCAGGCGTTGCTGAACGAACAGATGGCACAGTGGGCCAAGCTCCACAAGATGTCCGGAGCTGCCATGAAGGACGTCGTGGTCCGGCTATGGCTAGCTGAGCCCATTCCGAACAGCTATTTTGGTTTGGTGCAGTAACTTGTTGGTGTAGTGCCGCGTATCGACGCCGTCAAGCGGTTGGTGTGCATAGAAGGTGCTCGGATGGCCTTCGCCCGCATCAAGATGTACTGGGCAAAGATGAAGGCCGCCGATGTTGCGGTTAAAGGCCCACCCGGTGGCAAGGACCACCGCACGCCGTAGTATTATTTGGACGATGTCCTAGAGGGCGCCCGCTTGATAGAGGGCCAGTGCTCGAAGGACATTATGTTCGAATAGATGCACTGTAATTGTGAGAACAATATTATGATATATTAAGGCTATGTTATATTCAAGCCTTTTTATGAAAGTTTTTTCCTCCTATGTGGCCATTTTTTATAATCTGAAAGTTTTCCAGTCGTCGGCTTCAGCCCCCTCGCATATAACACGGGGGTGTTCAGATTAGCACCTGATCACTCTTGACCCAACGCCTTGGTTCGTAATGGAGGTGTCAGTGCGGAGAACTAGGTAATCGGACTATAGGGCTTTAATGCTTTCACTTAGCCGTAGGAGTTTTACGGTGGGTCTACGATGTAGCCCCTCGTATGTACGCGGTGATCTGAATACGGTTGCACTACATAGGTGACCGGGAAATGGTCCTTTGTGTAATACGGAAAAATCGCTACTGATTGTAATGAATCGCCGAGTGGCTGACCAGCTCTCGCCGTATCATGACAGACAGTTTTCGGCTTTCTCTACTGAGGTGCTTAACCGGACGAACCATAAACACAATCATAGTAGTTCTCCCTTTACTACCCTAGCCGACCATATGGAACATAAGGTAGCAAGATAGGAGCCAAGCAACCCAACTATTGACCAAAGACATGATTCGGAGCCGATGCGTATAATGCCGAACTCGGGATGCTGAATTGTGCTGAAAAGCTGTTCAGACTTTTGCTTGGCAACACATATGTTGCCTTATAGAGCCCTAGTAGTTTTATGCCGAGGTGTCTACGTGGAACCACATAACAGACGAAATAACGATACCGAATAAGAATTTTGGTTCACGGAAATATGATTGATACGCCAAAATGTAATCTTATAGAAGGTACCATAATCACCAAGGCCATTTTACATGCCGGGTGTCTGGGGCGAAGGAAAAAGCTCTATACAGGTCCTTCAGCAAAGTTGTGGTCTTCCTGCCGCACGTCTGCGCCGTTTTTTTGCCCAAATAAGTAAGATTTCTTTAAGGGAATGGTCTTCGGCCATGTATACAGAGCCAGGCTCGGAAAGAGTCCTTGCGGGTCCGAAGAATGAGTTGGTGTTGATTCACCAGCGGTAAGAAAGGAAAGATGATTAAAGAAAGGGCAAGGCCGTATGAAGTCGAACCTTTGTATAGGCCTGTCCTTATATTGCCTCCGCTGATGCCCAAGGTATTTTGAGTGCAAAGTTGTGCACACGCGGTACGAATTCCACTGATGTACGTGGTGGTCGGGGAAGGCTAGGCTGCTAATTCAGCCCTGAAGTTGCCAGAATGCCGATATGTAGGACTCATTGGTCCTGGGCGGGTAAGTACGATGGCCTGACAGCCGAGGGGCTGTGCGGCTTGCTAGAGCCGTTTTGTACTTCGGCCGCAATGGCCGCTGTATGCTCCTTGGTGCGGAGGGAGCGCTCCCTGTTTCCATTGTTTGTAATGACGCCGCGTGGACCGGGCATCTTGAGCTTCAAATAGGCGTAATGTGGGACCATGTTGAAGCGGGCAAAAGCAGTTTGTCCTAGCAGTGCGTGATAGCTGCTATGGAAGGTGACGATGTGGAAGATCAAGTACTCGCTTTGGAAGTTGTCCGGCAAGCCGAAGACTACTCCCAGTGTGATTGAGCCCATACAGCGGGCCTCTTTTCCTGGTATTACTCCTTTGAAGGTAGTTCTAGTGGGTTTGATTTTCGACGGATCAATGCCCATTTTGTGGACAGTGTCCTGATAAAGTAGATTGAGACTGCTGCCGCCATCCATGAGGACTCGCGTAAGATGGAATCCACTGATGATTGGATCGAGGACCAAGGCTGTCGAACTTCCATGACGGATGTTGGGTGGGTGGTCCTTTCGATCGAAGGTGATCGGACAAGCCGACTATGGGTTAAATTTGGGGACGACCGGCTTCCTGGCGTAGACGTCCTGTAGTGTGCATTTGTGCTCCCTCCTGGGGATATGTGTGACATATATCATATTCACTATTTTTACTTCGGGGGGAAATTGCTTCTGTCCCCCTTTGTTCGGCTAATGAGGCTCTTGGTCATCGTCGTCGCTTGGCGACCCCTTTCCCTTGTGTTCGGCGTTAAGCTTGCCGGCTTGTTTGAAGACCCAACAATTTCTGTTGGTGTGGTTGGCAGATTTATTGGGGGTGGCATGAATCTGGCAAGGCCGATCAAGTATTCTATCTAGACTGGATGGGCCATCTCTGTTTTCCTTGAATGGCTTTTTCCGTTGACCGGGTTTGGAACCGCTAAATCCGGTGTTAATCATCGTGTCTTGCGTTCCTTCGTTATTGTTTCGATGCTTGTGCTTGTCACGTCGTGGCTTGCCATTGCGGTCCCTGGCTTCAGAGGTACCAGGGTCGCTGGTGCTATTGCTTCTGCGAGCGAGCCAGCTGTCTTCTCCCGTGCAGAAACATGTCATAAGTGCGGTGAGGGCTGCCATGGACTTCGGATTTTCTTGGCCGAGGTGTCGGGCAAGCCACTCGTCTAGGACGCTATGTTTGAAGGCCATGAGGGCTTCTGCATCCGGACAATCCAAAATCTGGTTCTTTTTTATTAGGAACCTTGTCTAAAGCTGTCAGGTCGATTCCCCGGTTTGCTGGATTATGTGGCTAAGGTCATCGGTGTCTGGGGGCCGAACATAGGTACCCTGGAAGTTGTCTCTGAATGCATCCTCTAGGTCCTCCCAACTACCAATAGAATTTTCTGGTAGGTTGTTCAGCCAGTGCCGTGTTGGTCCTTTCAGCTTTAGCGGGAGGTATTTGATGGCATGGAGATCATGACCGCGAGCCATATGAATATGGAGAATAAAGTCCTCAATCCATACTGCGGGATCTGTTGTTCCATCATATGATTCGATATTCATGGGTTTAAATCTTTCTGGGAATTCATGTTCCATTACTTCGTCAGTGAAGCAGAGGGGGAGTGCGGTGCCTCTATAGCGGGCCATGTCGCGACATAGTTCGGATGGAGTCCATCTGCGGTTTTTGGCCCGGGCGTGGTCATGGCTGTCGTGCCCAGCTAGATAGTCATCTTTGCGGGTCGGAACACGCCCTCGCGGTCCGTAGATCGATCTAGTCTGGCCCGCTGTAGGATCGAAAGTATGTCTAGAGGGGGGTGATTAGACTACTTGACCAAATAAAAATCTAGCCTTTTCCCAATTTTAGTTCTTGGCAGATTTTAGCAATTTTGGATAAGTCAAGCAACCTTAACACAATTCAAGCAAGCATGCAAAGAGTATATGAGCAGTGGAAAGTAAAGCATGCAACTTGCAAGAATGTAAAGGGAAGGGTTTGTAGGATTCAAACGCAATTGGAGACATGGATGTTTTTGTCGTGGTTCCAATAGGTGGTGCTATCGTACATCCACGTTGATGGAGACTTCAACCCATGAAGGGTAACGGTTGCGCAAGTCCACGGAGGGCTCCACCCACGAAGGGTCCATGAAGAAGCAACCTTGTCTATCCCACCATGGCCATCGCCCACGAAGGACTTGCCTCACTAGCGGTAGATCTTCATGAATTAGGCGATCTCCTTGCCCTTACAAACTCCTTGGTTCAACTCCACAATCTTGTCGGAGGCTCCCAAGTGACACCTAGCCAATCTAGGAGACACCACTCTCCGAGAAGTAACAAATGGTGTGTTGATGATGAACTCCTTGCTCTTGTGCTTCAAATGATAGTCTCCCCAACACTCAACTCTCTCTCACAGGATTTGGATTTGGTGGAAAGAAGATTTGAGTGGAAAGCAACTTGGGAAGGCTAGAGATCAAGATTCATATGGTAGGAATGGAATGTCTTGGTCTCAACACAAGTGTAGGTGGTTCTCTCTCAGAAAAAAAAGTTGGAAGTGTAGGTTCGTTCTGATAGCTCTCTCCACGAATGAAGAGGTGGTGGATGGGTATATATAGCCTCCACACAAAATTTAACCGTTACACATAACTTCCCAAACTCGGTGGGACCGAATGGTTAAACTCGGTCGGACCGATTCAGCAAAGCTAGTGACCGTTAGGGTTTTTGATGGGACAGACATGCAACTCGGTAGGACCGATATGATTAGGGTTAGGGCATAACGTAATCTCGATGAGACCGATTACACAAACTCGGTGAGACCGTTTTTGGTAGTAAGCTAACTAGAGAGTTGGTCAGGTAAACTCGGTGGGACCGATCGCTCATTTCGGTGAGACCGAAACGTTATGAAGGGAAAACATAGAGTTTACATTGCAATCTCGGTGGGACCGATCGCTCATCTCGGTGAGACCGAAATGTTACGAAGGGAAACAGAGAGATTACAACCCCATCTCGGTGAGACCGACATCCCTATCGGTGAGACCGATTTGCCTAGGGTTTGTGGCAGTGGCTATGACATTTGAAACTCGGTGGCGCCGGATAGGAAGAATCGGTGGGGCCGAGTTTGACTTTTGGTTTAGGTCATATGTGGATGTGAGAAAGTAGTTGAGGGTTTTGGAGCATATCACTAAGAATTTTGAGCAAGAACCTCATTAAGCAACACCTCATCCCTCCTTGATAGTATTGGCTTTTCATGTAGGCTCAATGTGATCTTGGATCACTAAAATGGAAAATGTAGAGTCTTGAGCTTCGAGCTTGAGCCAATCCTTTAACCTTAGCATTTTGAGGGGTCCACTTTTCTCATCCATGCCATGCCAATCATTTTGCTTTCCTGAGATATTAATCTTGAAATAGCATTAGATCAATGAGCTATATGTTGTTAGGAATTACCAAAACCACCTAGGGATAGTTGCACTTTCAATCTCCCCCTTTTTGGTAATTGATGACAACATATAGATCAAAGCTTCGACAAATGATAATAAGAGTGAAAAACATTGTCGCTTTGAGAAGTATGTGAAAAGCAAGAGCTCCCCCTAAATTTGTGCATAGTTTAAGATTTGCTTTGGAGTGCAAATGCACAAAGAGTTAGGATCATGGGTTACTCTTCCATGTCACATACATCTTGGTGGAGCGCTCAAAATGATAATAATTAAAATACAGGCACTCATCACCAAGCAAAGTGAGTGATCATATGAAATATAAAAGGATAATGTCATCCAACAAGCATAAAGGTAGTATATGATCAAACACATGATCATCCAAGTAAGCACAAAGTATAAAGTATCTCAAACGAGCAGATAAAAAAGTTCAACCACCAAGGAGAAACGCAAGAGAGAACAAAAGCAACACTCTCTCTCGAAGCCTATGATCTATACATTTTCTCCCCCTTTGGAAACAAGTTACCAAAAAGTTCATAAAAAATGCATAGTGCTAAATCGACTCTCAGGCTTGGTCTTCAGGTGGTGGTGTAGACAGAACTCCAAGGACGAAGGCATTGGTCGATGTAGATGGAGCTGGTGGAGTAGGTGCTAGAGCTGGTGGCACTGAAGCTGTAGCTGGTGCAGATGAAGTTGCTCTGGTGTTTGGAACAGGCACTGCAGCATATCTTTGTCCTCTGGGCACTCTAGCAAAAGCATCAGTGGTAGACTTTCCCTTCTTCTCCTGCACTTCATCCTGAAGTTGCTCAACGACTGACTGGATCTCAGTGACCTTCACATCTAAGTCATAGAACTTCTGCTCCACGATCCTCTCCAAGCTCTCCTGGTTTTGAGTCAGGGTAGCCAATCCTTTCTCAATCCTCAGAGTGGAGGCAATCAAGTAGACAAGCTGATCTTGCTTGCTCTTCAGAAGATAATGAAATGCCTCTTTAGTGGTTGGCATCTTTGCAGCCTTTTCAGCCCTTGCCTTCTCCTTCTTGGCTTGTGCGTGCATAGAAGATGGTTCATTTTCATCCATCACCACAGTGTTGTCCTCAAAGTCTAGGTAGATGGACAGGTGCTCATTGTCTAGTAGATATGTGCCAGTGCCCATCTTGGAGTTGATCAGCTCCTGAATCTGTGGGGCATACCCACAACTCCTCTGCTGATCTGCAGCTGTCCCCTTTATGGTTTCCACAATTAGGCTCATGACCTTGAACTTCTGTGGAACATAAAAAATGTGCAACACGTTGATGGAGTGACCTCTGATCATCTTGTGATCACCTGACTTTGGCAAGAGAGTGTGCCTGAGGATCCAGTTGATTGTTGGCAAGCCTGACAGAAGGTAATGTACTGATCCAAACTTGTGTGTCTCAAGAGCAGCATCTGGGATCTCTTTGTACATGTGTTCCATGGTGTTGTGATCCTTCTTCTTCTTGGCATAGACATCCAAGTCATCTTCTTGTTCTTCTGGGGCATTGATCAACCGAGCCCATTCTGCAACTGTTGACTAGTACCTAGTGCCTTCAGACATCCATACAATCCTTCCATCTGGGTAGAAATGAGTTGTGGATTAGAACTGCATGATGAGCTCATCATTCCACTTTGTGAGCTTCTAAGCCACAAACTCATCGACTCCACACGCCTTGAAGCTATCATATACACCAGGGAAGTGATCCTCATTTTCCTCAATGAATGTCCAATCGACCCATCTCATGTCACACATTATTGGCTTCTTGTCAAGCAACACTGTCTCACAGAAGTCCTGTTGTTCCTTGGTATGGAACCTGTAGTCCACATCAGTTCTTCTTCTGGTGGCATATGGATCTGACTCTCTCCATAGCCTCAATCCTGAATCCTTCCTTATCTTCATGTTCTCAGCTACTGGATGAGCATCATTATGATCTGGAATTTTTGGCTTCAACTTCCTCAAGACATGTGACTCATCATCTTCTTCTTCCATTGTAGCTTTAGGCACTGGGGCCTTGTTCTTTTCCTCAGTAGGGATGTTCCTGGTGCTCCTCTTTGGTTTTGGCTTTGGAGCTGGAGCAGCAGTCTTAGGAGCAGTCTTAGGCTTAGATGGAACAGCCCCTGCCCTTATAGCATCTCCCATAAGCTTTTGAGCTTTGGGTGCTAGTGCTGCATCCTCTTCCTCTTCCTCTTCTTCAGAGTCTTTCTTTATTGAAGATCTCCCAAGCACTCTGGCAGTGGTCTTCTTAACCCTCTCTTTCCTTTTCTTTTCTGCCACAACCTGCTCTTTGGGTGCAGATCCCAAAGTCTCTTGAGTGGATGTTTTGGCTTTTGACATGGGAGCTCTCTTGGGAGGAACCTTTTGCTTCATCCCTGGCTTAGTGGCAGCAGCTGTGCCATATTCCTTTTTCAGGACTTCCCTCTTTGAGGTGGCCTCTTCCTCAATAACCACATAGTCCTCATCCTCAGAATCTGAGGTTTTCTTCTTTCTGGTCCTGGTGGCTGCCTTAGGCAAGTTGCTGGGTGTGCTCCTACTTCCATCATCTGAGCTACTGGAGGGGCTAGTGCCCTCACTCATCTGAACCTGCTCCTCGGATTTGTTCTGACTGTCACTCTGATCTGACATGATGCAAACACTGACAGCAGATCCTGTGAATAGATTATAGATGAGGTAGAGTGGATGAGCATCGCAAAGTGCAGAGGTTTTTGCAAAAGAATGAATCAAAAACTTAGTTTTAGTTTTCCACAGAAAGCATTTCGGATCTACCGATTTGAAATCTCGGTGATACCGAAGCAGCTGTTGGAACCTAAACTAGTGAACTCGGTCAGACCGAGTCACAGTTCGATGGCACCGAGACTGCTAGGGTTTCATGACGACTCGAACTCGGTCACACCGATTTGTAATTCTCGGTCAGACCGAGAATCACATGTGCAATGGCCTGAGCCAAATCGGTGGAACCGATTTCAACAACTCGGTCGGTCCGAGATGGTTTTGGCGGAAACCCAACCCTAAATTTTCAATCCACAACTAAACTACGGAGTGTTTTCATTGGATAGAATGATCTCAATCGTGGCAAGATACATGGCAAAACAATGTGTTGGGGAATCGGAGTGAGAACAGCACAAAGATCAAGTCCATACCCTAGTTCGGCGATGGACTTGCTACGGCGGCAACGGCGGAGACGATCCCGTTGACAGCGGCGGAGACCAGCGACTGGAGGCGGCTGGCGACGAGGAGGACGATCCGGAGACCCAGGGAGGCAGAGAAGGCTGAGCGCGGGCGAAGAGGTTCGGAAAGTTTTCCAAATTTTGGCCCATGGGTATATATAGCCTGACCCTGTCGGTGTGACCGAGTGGAACAACTCGGTGGCACCGAGATGCATAACTACGAGCAGTTACTGCAACTCGGTGTGACCGAAAAGTTCAAATTGGTTGCACCGAGATTAAAAACCTAAATTGACTTAGTGATCTCGGTATGACCGAAATGGATGAATCGGTCTTGTGGGGAGTAATGTAACCATCCTTCAGCTGCTCCTTCTGATGAGAAGATAGACAGGGCTTCTTCATCCTGGCATAATCGGAACTAGTCACTTCACGTACTCCATATTCTTCTTCAGAGGAGGATGATCCTATTGTGCAAAGGCAAGAGGACAACTAAATGCTAGCATCCCTGTTTGCTCAAAAAGGGAAAGGAAATATTTAAAACATCACAGATGAAGCACTTCTCAAGGACAATACCACTTTCTCATGACAGTATCTAAACAGTAGCACAACACTAATAGAGATGACAAAGCTCAATCATATGGATGAAATCCGTGGGGAGTAACAACCTTTGTCAGGAGGCTTATTGTGTAGAGCATACAGATCAAGCACTTCTCCGGAACCATCTGTTGTTATCTACTGTGGTTTCCATGCTTACTATATACTCCTCGATTAGTTTAATGTTTCCAACATCTTCTTGTGCAGTTCCACTAAAATATATGGTATATTCAAAGAAGATCCCTATTTGCACAAGTAGAGATAATTACATATTACATTAAGAGTGGCATCAAATCAGTGGCAAAAAAATTGCTCATTCCCGCAATAGCAATAAATTAAGATGCAAAACTATATCATTACTTGTGTCATCACAGTTCCAGTGCTTCATTATAGCACCGGGAGTTGATTTTTGTTTTTCTTCCGCTTGTTCTTCCCCTTCATCACTTGGTTCAATAATAGACAAGCTTCGCCTTCAATGTAAGATTTGGCATGTCAATTAGGGAGGACAAGTATCGAAGTAAATAATGACATTAATTTTTTGATGAAAGTGGCAAAATACAGGAGAAAAGTTGTGCAAGATCTCCTCTTGTGAAGTTCCACTAAGATCAAGCAATCAAGCAACGATATCGTGTGACATTTTGGTTGAACTGCACAAAACACTCTTAAAACAAAAGTGTTTGTGTAGTGCAACAAAAGGTCACAATAGCAACGGGGTGAAGTAGATATCCCTATTTACAAAGAGGTGCAAAGGAAACAACAAGTGGTCAACAACGGTGGATGACACAGAAGCCAACAAAAAGAAGCGTCTAACTTATCTAATTGGGAAAGAAAGCAAGACAGTAGCATTTCTCAAATGGTGGCATTGATTCATATTAAGAGAGATATTATATTAACAATAAAATTTGTTAAACATGTAATTTGCTTTTAACTGTGGCATTGCATCAATTTTCCAGCGGAATTATTAGAGGGTGTTTGTCTACATGGAATTTTTGGTGTAGGGACTAAAAAAAGTCCCTTTCAGTCCCATCTAAACCAAACAGGAGGGACTTTTAGGGACTAAAAATGGGCATTTGGGACTAAAGAAAGAAGGCCCAGAGGGTCTTTTTGGGACTTTTTCCAACAGTTGCCCCTGCCCCGCATCACACCTTATCTCTATTAGTTCATTAGTAGGGGTAACATGGTATTTTAGCATGTCATTTAATAACCTCTAGTCCATGTATAGTCCTTGGAACCAAGCAGGTAGGGACTAGGGACCTTTTAGTTGGGACTAAAAAAATTACTAGGACTTTTTAACCAAACAGGGCCTTAGATTAACAACAACTAAAGAGTTGCACGGGACAATGGACTCACCATCACCATGTGCATCTATCGATGTATGAAGGGGTGATGCATAGTCTGCTGCAACAAAGAACAAACAACCAAGGAGCATATTTGTGTTGGTTCCAGTTTTGTTATCTTTAGACACCTTTCCCTATGTGAGCGCAGCAAATCTAGTCCTGCTGAAACTCTACAGCCTTGTCCGCCAAAACAAAAAGATCAGTTCGTTACAGATGTGCGTACTGCGTTTGTCATTGTTTTGCCTTTTCGACCAGTAGGTGCTGGATAGCCAGTCTGTGCTAGTACTTTCCCCCCTTCCTTTCCTGTTTGAACCACGTCCTAGATTCATGTTATACAACTTTCCCCAGTACTTTCCCCCTTCCTTTCCTCTTTGAACCACGTCCTAGATTCATGCTATACAACTTTCCCCACTACTTTCCCCCCTTCCTTTCCTTTTTGAACCACGTCCTAGATTCATGTGATACAACTTTCCCCACTACTTTCCCCCCATTCCTTTCCTCTTTGAACCACGTCCTAGATTCATGCTATACAACTTTCCCCACTACTTTCCTGTTTGATCCAACACCAAGATTCGAGTGCAGAAGCAGAAAAAGCCCACATACAGCTAGGGCAATGCCTGTGGAATTAAGTAAATTATACCTTAAAGTTCTTGGGGTGTGGTCCGGTGGGCGACCCGAGGCCGTTCTGCCCACACTATGTACGACGGCAAGGAAGAAGGTGTCGGAGGCCCTCCCGCGCCGCCGCTGGGTGAAAGAGAGCAGCGACGCCGGTAGTGGATTCCCTCCCTCGCCGACGACGACAGCGTTAAGCCTCCTTCCCTTCCCTGCAGACGGATCATGCCGGCTCTTTGACCAGTAGTGAGGGGAGAGAGAGACGCCAACGAAGTCTTGTTTAGATTTGGAGAGGGTGAGAGAGTGTGAAGAGAGCACCTACAAGCGCTGAGGCTCCAGCGTGTATATATAGTGGAGAGAGAGTGTGAAGAGTGCAAACCCTAGAAAACAAGAAACAAGTCGAACAAAAACAAAATTATGCTCAAGTGTGGTTATCGAACCCGAGACCTCTAGTTTGATGAGCAAACAGGCTAACCAGCTACACCACCCTTACGCTATGTTTCACGAGAGGAAAATAACCTTTTATACATTCCCGCATTCGTGGGACAAGCATGTCGTGTTTTTTTGCGTGGGAGTCATTGGGATTTAAATCATAATCGTGTCATGTGGCTTTGGTGGTAAGGTCTTTTGAGATTTAAAGCAGTGTTGGTAGTACGGAAATAATGCAGCCTTAGTCACCTTACCTCTCTCCATGTAGTACATTGGGTCCCACCAGTCAGAGGGTGAAACAAACAAATTAATAAGAAAAATGTTAGTACGCGAAATACAAATTAATATAATTTTTTGTGACATACATGAACATTTTGTTAGTTTGATGTATGGTCAAAATTTGACACGAAATACAATGGGGATGTGACGCCCGGATAATTAAGCTACAGTAACCCTCCGCTAATGATGCCACGTCACCCCGATTACTGTTGCTAATCTCGCGTTAGTTCGAAACCGATTCAAATTCAAAATCAAGCAAACAATAAAAAATTTCAAATATTAAAACTGAAATGTTCAGAGTGAACCAAATATTGCACAGGTAATTATGGTGTAGAAATCACACTTTTATTAAATGTTTGAATACTCAAAAATAAATAAAACAGTAGCAAAAGAATTAATTGAACGCCTTTTATAATTAATAAAATGTTAAACTATTTTAATTGGAGGTCTAAACTTTTTGTAGTAGAGGTATAATTTGTGATACAAATTTAGGCACAACTGTTGTGATTTATAAAACTAAATAAAATAAAATAGTAAAAGAACAAAAACAGAAAAACGAGACGAATAAAAAAATAAAGAAATGGGGCACAACCACTGAGGGAGTCCTGGATTAGGGGGTATCCGGACAGCCGGACTATATCCTTTGGCCGGACTGTTGGACTATGAAGATACAAGATTGAAGACTTTGTCCCATGTCCGGATGGGACTCTCCTTGGCGTGGAAGGCAAGCTTGGCAGTACGGATATGTAGATCTCCTTCCTTGTAACCGACTCTATGTAACCCTAGCCCCCTCTGGTGTCTATATAAACTGGAGGGTTTAGTCCGTAGGACCAACAACAACAATCATACCATAGGCTAGCTTCTAGGGTTTAGCCTCTTCGATCTCGTGGTAGATCAACTCTTGTAATACTCATATCATCAAGATCAATCAAGAAGGCGTAGGGTTTTACCTCCATCGAGAGGGACCGAACCTGGGTAAAAACATCGTGTCCCCCGTCTCCTGTTACCATCCGCCTAGATGCACAGTTTGGGACCCCCTACCCGAGATCCGCCGGTTTTGACACCGACATTGGTGCTTTCATTGAGAGTTCCACTGTGCCGTCGCCGTAAGGAAGGATGCATCGTCTCGTTGTTAAAAACAACATTACCGCCGGGGAGCCCTGGCTGTCGGCTAAACTCTCCGGCTAGGCAGTTTCATCATGACCGCCCGTTCGGCTGCTGCACCAACGATGACTTCTCGGGTTATCAAAAGCAGCCTCCACATCGGCTCGGAATTTGCCGAGCAGATAGATCCAATGGAGCTCTCTTCCCTAAACGAGCTCTTGGATCGCATTGCCGCCTTGAGAGTAGCTACGGACTATGATCGGATCGGGCTTAAACCCGATCAAAGGGAAATTAACTCTCCATCGGTCACCCATCATATTGCGGTGGTGGAGGAACAATGCGGCGATTCTTCCTCTATCTTGAGGACTAACTATGTCCGGATTCCTGAGCTCTCCGAGCCGGATACCCGTTTACGGGTGGACATCACCCAATCCCTGAAACTAGAGTCAGGCAGCGGGCCAGACTTATCGGGCAACATCCCGGAACCCGAACTTCCAAGATTGGAAACTCCTCGGCCCCTGGGTCTCAGATCGGGTAAGGGTTCGGACTCAAATCCACCCACCCACCCAAACATAAACGATCTTTCCCACATCAGGCAAGAGCCCCAAGAAACAGTACATCATTATTGGGCCAGATTCCTCCTTGTGATGAACAAGGTTAAGGACTGTCGCGAGGAAGACGCAGTCTCATTTTTCTGCAATAATTGCACAGACAAGGGAATCCTTAACGCCATACGTCGCCGTGACATATAACGCTTCGCCGACTTGGCGTCCATAGTACGAAAGTACTGTGCGCTGGAAAGCGCCTGGAAAACCGAAACGAAATTTTGGGATAATCCGGCTCCGAATATACACCCAGTCCGAAGTAAAAGGGTGCACTATCATAAGACACCCGAGTTAATTACAAAGAAGCAAAACCCCTCTACATGGCATGGAACCGTATTGGAGAGATGGCTCAACGGACCATGCAAAATCCATAGTACAGCGGATACCATACCAACACAAAGCCTTAGAGCATGTTGGGTACTCCGGCAGGTGGCCAAAAGGGGCGAGGATCTTCTCATCCCAGATGCCACAGAGCACCATCCTGGGGATAACAATACGGTATTAACGGTCTTTGAGACCTTCGCATCAAATAATAAGCACAAGCGAACACTCCGCAGCATTGCCGAAATCTGCCACGTGGCAGCAATAAATCCATGGAGTGACGCGACTATTACCTTCAATGCCAGTGACGAACCTAAATTCCGAACAGCCCGAGCACCAGCCGCACTGGTACTTAGTCCAATTGTGGACGGCTTTCGACTCACCAAAGTACTCATGGACGGCGGTAGTGGATTAAACCTCATCTATGAGGAAACTCTTCAAAAAATGGAAATAGACTGGAACCACATTGAGCGCAGCAGCACAACCTTTAGAGGAATCATTCCCAGTCGGGAGGCACGCTGTGCTGGGAAAATCACACTAGATGTGGTATTTGGCATGCCGAAGAACTATAGGTCCGAAGAGATTACATTCCAAGTGGCCCCGTTCAGTAGCGGATACCATGCCCTTTTAGGGCGGGAGGCGTTCACGATCTTCCAAGCCATACCCCATTACGGGTACATGAAGCTCAAAATGCCTGGGCCCAACGGAATCATCACTCTCGCTAGTGATCCGGACACAACACTCCGTGCCGAAAACAAAACAGCCGCATTGGCCCTTGAGGCATTATCCGAAGCCCTTTCAGCTGAAGAATTAGCTGAGCTACGCTCCACAGTGGACAAGGACGACGTGATACTTGACAAGAGATCCAAGTCCACCTTTTTTAAACCAGCGGATGAAATAGTCAAATTCCAAGTCCACCCAACGGACCCTACAAAAACAGCATCCATCGGGGCACGGTTAAACCCCGCCATGGATGCCACACTACGAGAGTTCCTGCACGAGAATTGGGACATATTCGCCTGGCACCCCTCAGACATGCCAGGAATCCCACGCAGACTGGCCGAGCACAGCCTTAATATTCTAAAGGGATTCAAGCCGGTCAAGCAGACTCTTCGGCGTTTCTCTAAACCTAAGAGACAAGCTATGGGAGAGGAACTAGCCAAGTTATTGGAGGCCGGATTCATTAGAGAAATAAAACACCTGGACTGGCTAGCAAACCTGGTGATGGTACCAAAGAAGGACAAATCCTGGCGCCTATGTGTCGATTTCAAGGACCTCAACAAGGCTTTCCCAAAGGATCCCTTCCCCCTCCCCCGCATCGATCAAATTATCGATGCTACCGTAGGACACGATTCATTGTGTTTCCTCGATGCATACTCCGGCTTCCACCAAATCAAGATGGCGGAGTCCGACCAAGCCGCAACGGCATTTATCACACCATACGGCCCCTTCTATTTCAACACAATGCCTTTTGGGCTCAAAAACGCCGGCGCAACATGTCAGCGCATGCTTCAAACATGTTTGGAGAAATAGATCGGCAAAACAGTAGAGGCATACGTAGATGATGTGGTCGTCAAAACCAAACACGTCGACTCTCTAATAGACGACTTGAGGCTCACATTCAACAACCTCCGAACATACGACATCAAGCTCAATCCGGAAAATGCGTTTTCGGTGTACCAGCCGGAAAGCTCCTGGGTTACATTGTCTCCAGTAGAGGAATTGAAACAAATCCGGCCAAAATCCAAGCTGATGTGTGGCAGCTCTAAGCCGCTTTATCTCCCGCTTAGGAGAAAAGGCATTACCCCTTTATCGCCTCCTTCGATGCACCGAACACTTCGAGTGGACGGACGCTGCCACAGCCGGATTGGAAGAAATAAAAGCCATACTGACAACCAACCCAATCCTGGCCGCGCCAAACATCGGTGAACCAATGCTGTTGTACATTGCGGCAACTCATCAGGTTGTAAACACAGTGCTCGTCGTCGAGCGAGAATCCACCTTCAAAAGCCGGTATATTATGTATCCACTTTCCTCACTCCATGCAAATCACGGTACCCACATTATCAAAAGATAGCCTATGCGGTATTCATGGCATCCCGGAAGCTGCGACACTACTTTCAAGAGTGTTCAATTACAGTAGCCTCGGAAGTGCCACTTAATGATATTATAAACAACCGCGACGCCACGGGCTAGATTGCCAAATGGGCCATTGAGCTCCTCCCGTTTGACATAACATACAAACCCCGGCGAGCCATTAAATCACAAGTATTGGCCGACTTTGTCGCCGAATGGACGGAAGCCGAACTCCCTAAAGAGTACGACGCGTACTCCAATTGGATCATGCACTTCGACAGCTCCAAAATGCTGGCTGGTCTGGGGGCTGGCGTCGTCCTGACGTCCCCAACCGGAGATACAGTTCAATACGTACTACAGATACTGTATACAGACTCCAACAATGCAGCCGAATACGAAGCCCTGTTACATGGTCTTCGGATGGCAGTTTCCATGGGCATTCAACGCACGAAGGTGCGTGGGGATTCGAACCTCGCAATATCCCAAATAAATGGAGACTTCGATGCCAAGGATCCGAAAATGGCGGCCTATCGCAACGCTGTCCTAAAGATGTCAGCTTGGTTCGAGGGGCTCGAATTTCACCATGTGGCTCGGGAAAACAATCAGGCGGCGGATATCCTCGCCCGCATCGGCGCAAAATGCGATGCGGTCCCCCCAACATCTTTTTGGAGAGGTTGTAAGCCATTCGTGGTATGGGAAGGGGACACCGGTAACAATAGTCTGGACCCGGCCAAAATGCCCGACACTGAACAGTCTGACATAATCGGAGGCTCTGCCACCGAAATAACACCTTCAGCCCACGTAATAATGGCCATCATCGCCCCATGGACAGAACCATTCCTGGCCTACCTAACTAGGCAGGAACTTCCAAGGACCAAAATGAGGCACGCTCCATAGTGCGGTGATCTAAAGCCTACAGGGTCCATGAGGGAGAGCTGTATAAAAAAAGCACTACCGGAGTCCTTCAAAGGTGCATCTCTGAAGAGGAAGGGCGGAAGCTTTTGGCAGAAATTCACGCCGGACTTGGTGCCCACCACGCCGCAGCCCGGGCCCTTGTAAGCAAGGCCTTCCGTACAGGTTTTTATTGGCCGACGACCCGGGTAGATGCACAGGACTTGGTCCAAGGCTGCGCCGGTTGCCAGCTTTTTGCAAACCAAGGCCACATGCCACCCACCGCCCTCCAAACAATCCCCATTACCTGGCCCTTCGCGGTCTGCGGGCTTGACATGGTTGGACCCCTTAAAGGGGGAACCCACAAGAAAAAATACTTACTGGTCATGGTGGATAAATTCACCAAATGGATAGAAGCCAAACCTGTTAAAACGGCCGTATCCGGACCGGTGATAGACTTCATATCCGGGGTTGTACACTGTTATGGCGTCCCCCACAGCATCATCACTGACAATGGCACGAACTTCACGGCCGACGAGGTAAAACTCTGGTGCAGCAACATTGGCATCAAGCTCGATTATGCTTTTGTCTATCACCCACAAACTAATGGCCAAGTTAAGCGAGCAAATGGTCTTATCATGAGCGGCATCAAACCCAGATTAGTGTGGTCCTTAAAGGAGTCTAACATGCACTAGGTAGAGGAGCTCGACTCCGTACTCTAGGGCCTGCGGACCACGCCGAATCGTACTACCGGATATACACCCTTCTTTATGGTGTATGGCGCAGAGGAGGTTCTGCCCTGCGACATAATTTATGACTCACCTCGAGTGCGCATGTACGAAGAAAGAGAAGCCGAGCTTGATCGGCAGGACAGTCTGGACACCCTGGAGGAGGAGCGAGACATGGCAAAAGCCCGTTCCGCATTCTATCAGCAACATGCTCGAAGATACCAAAGCAGAGAAGTACGGGCCAAAACTTATAACGTTGGCGAGCTAGTTCTACGCCTACCGGAGAAGAAAAAGACCAAGCTCGAGCCCAACTGGGAAGGTCACTTCATTATTGACCAAGTTTTGACCGGTGGAGCGTACCGTCTGCGGGATGCATCGAATAATCGACTTGAGCCAAACCCATGGGACGCAGCCAGGCTCCGAAGATTCTACGCCTAGTGCCGGACTCCATGTTTGTCTCCTTCCTCTGTCCATTTTTGCATATACATTATCTGTCTTTTCTCTCTTTCTTTCTTTTATTCTTTCTCAAAGGCCTTCAAGGGCCAACTTGTGCCTTGCTTGCGCACTATTGACGCGCTAACCGCACTCATTATACCTGGGGGCTTCTTACACAGAAGCTTAATTATTTATTTGGGCTTCATGCCCCGCACATGTGTTATTCTTCCGCATGTACCTTTTCTTCGCCATTATATGCATCGATATGACTTAAGTTTTGGCCAAGCTGGGTTGCCTGGCTCTTGTATTTATGCCCTACGTTCCCGTTAGTTCGGCTAGGGCATAAGGGGAGCACCTCTGTGATTGTTTCTGTCAGGTCAGCCAGATGTGTACCTCAGATTGGGTGAAGCCGAAAGCTAGCGTTCTTAAGGGAATATTCGGTCGGTGAACAAAATATGATTTTTATTTATTTTCCATATCTGCCCCCAGATGTTTTTGCCTATGTCTCCTCTCGCAGTCCGGACATGCACTTTAGGGCATGCGTACCCAGGGAAAGGAACCCTTAACGGAACTATTCTCCCTGGAATATGTTTCTTACTACCCATGTAACATAACATAACTAGTTGGATACTTGTCTGTTCAAGCACTAATGACCCCTACGCCTGGTTTCCACGCATACCCAGTTCTTATATAACTAAGCGGGTATTCGGATACACTCCGGACTATCGGGTCCCGAGGTTGAAGCGAAAAGGTCCGCCATGACAAATGATTTACAATCCAGCTAGAAGGCATTATACATGTCACTTTAATTACATAGTCATGTAGACTGACTAAATTCCTCTTCTATACCATCCAACAGGCTGTCTAGCCTACAATCCTGTTGGGAATACTTTGCGGCTAATTCTACTTGCCCATACACTAAGCTAACGGGGATCTCTTTCCCATTGGGCCCCACGGGTCCGACCTCGGCCATGTGGTTTGGGTCAGCCTTGGTATATCGCGTCTTCACCATGGCCCAGGCTTCCCTGGCACCTTGACGGCATGCCAATATCTTCCATAATTGGAAGTGCCGCCGTGCTCCCTTGAGCTTCTCCGCAAGCTCTCCAATGCCTTCTGGCAGGGAGACGGATGGCCACAAGGCCCGGGCAATACTTTGCATCACCTGTCGAACTTGTTCGTTCAGTTGCGAGAGCTCGGGTAGAAGATCACCCCCAGACCCGGGCATCTCCTCCGCGGGATGACCCGTCAGCATACCTACAGACATAACTCTGTTAGCCGGTTTCTTCGCTGCACTCTTTTAAGGGTTCGTTCAAGCATTTACTAAAAATGCCGCGTCGAAGCCGCTTATTCTCCTTCATGGAGTCCGCAAGCTGGGCTCAAACATATTTCAGCTCCACGCTCAGCTTGGTATTGGCGTCTTTGAGATTCTTTTTCTCCCGCACGACCCTAGTCAGCACGCGTTCGCCAGCCTTTAGCTGTCGTACGACATGCTGGTCCTCCGGATTCTCTCCGGAGTCATCTGCAATATCTATTGTTAGATCTGCAGCCATGTTGCACACTATACGGCACCTATCATTCTTTGAAGAAAATGTTACCAGCTGGGGACTTTTCAGGTTCCTTCAATGCGGCGACGGCGGCCCGAAGTTGGGTCTTGCATTCCTCCAGCTCCTGTGACAGTCGAGTATTCTTCTCTGTAAGAACCTGCACAATAAATGATCCTTAAATCAGTTGTGCAAAGTATTTCAAGTCTCAGGGGCTACTGATATATATACTCATCAAATTTTCTTACCCGTACATCCTTTACATACTGGTCCGTGGCTCTGGCTAGACCATTTTGAGCAGCACGGATGTACGCATCTCCTGAGTTGAATGCATCAAACACCTCTCGGGAGAAGCAAGCGTCACGGAGTATGGCTCGGCGACGCCTGTGATTCATGGCGCTCTCCACTTCGGAATTCGTAGCGGATATCTTATCCGCATCCTCTGTAGAAGGGGCATCCGGCATGTGCCTCGTGTTAGCTTCCGCCTCTATGTCTGGCCCTGGAGCCCGACTTGTAGAGGCGTGATCGGCGACCTCTTCGGATATTCTCCGGCGAGCGTTCTTCCTTCTAGGAAACACGGGTGTTATTATGTTTTTAAAGACGACATCCACGGAGTGAGGTGTTGCATCATACCTCTGCGCCGACGTCTCCGTCCGGACCGCCTACCTTTTTAGCCTGTCCGACTTTGAAACCCCTTGTTGGTGAGTCGTCGCGGGCTCGGCATGGCGTCCCGAAGGCCTTCCCTATAAAACACCGTTTGTATACGGTAGGTGAAGTGCATAAAAGGAAATCCTTTTTAAAGGTTGGGACTCCGGTCTCATTTACCTACGAGGCTGGGAGTAGCCCAGGGTGGTCGGCTATAATGGCCACCATGGCATCATCACAACTTAGCTGATAGAAAATCCTATCAACTAGCTCCACGAATATGTCCGGATCCTCTTTGGGGCCTGGGTCGAGGACCCGTTCAGGATCCTCCGGTTGTGGAGGTGGGCTATTGATCTCCCCTACCGCCTTACGCAGTTCCTGCGATGAAACGACAAGGTAAATATTTATCATGAAAACAAGGGTAGGATGGAAGTAAACAGAGCGGAAGCTCACCCAGCTTCGAGGGTTGTTTATGGAGAATCCATCCCGTGGCTTGATGCGGAGGAACTCCTCTTCTTCCCCCTTATACAGATCGGATAGAATTTTTGCTAGAACAGCAACTGAGTTCGGTCCCTTGCGCCCGCAGCGAGTGGCATCATCTTCCCTGTTGAAGTGCCACATGGGGTGGCCTCGATATTGAAGCGGCTGCACCCCCCGCATAATGCATATTGCCATAACCTCGGTTATGGTCAGTCCTAATTTGGCCAGCAACTTTATCTGGCCCATCAGATAAAATATGTCTCTATCATCTTCCTCCTGTGGGCTCCGTGGGTGCCAGCTTAGGCGTTTCTTCAAAGGGGCGTTGTCAAACTCAGGAAGACCAATCCGGATAGGATCCGGGAGAGGAACATCCTCCATATAAAACCACACCGAAGGCTAATCCTCAGACGTCTTTTTCAGGGTACCGGATAGGTATCCGGTCCCGGTGATGCGCCATACTTTGGCTCGCCCACTTGATATATTGATCCCCTCTGTGAATGGGGCACAAGGCAGAACAACTTCTTCCACAGCGCGAAATGACCGTCGCAACCCAGAAACAGCTCGCAAAGGGCTACGTAACCAGCAACGTGCAGTATGGAGGCAGGGGTGAGGCTATGCAACTGGAGGCCGTAGAACTCCAGGAGCCCTCGGAGAAATGGATGGATTGGAAATCCGAGTCCCCTTAACAAATAAGGGACAAGGCATACCCGCTCTCCCTTAGAGGGGTTGGGAAAGCTCTCCGCTTGCTCCCCGCCAATATAGGTGGCGAGCCCGGCTCGAACCGGGACCATATACGCCGGAGGGAGAAATCCTTGGGTCTGTAGCTTCACTAATTGGCTGTATGGGACGGAACACTTCTCCCAATCTCCGGGCTTGGGGCTGCGGGAGCGAGAGGAGGAGCTGCGCTGGCAGGCCATGTTGGGGTGGATATTTCGGGCGCGCTCCGATGAATGCTCGCTGAGGGAGAATGGTGTGGTTTGGATCTGAGGATCATCGTCTCTTTAATAGATAGTTCATTCACATAGATGGGGTGGTAAATGTAAAAACACCCTGGCTCCTCACATTCGCTTGACACATGGAAGATGGCCATTATTGGACGCAGAAGCCAAGAAGCGCAACATTTACGAGAAGCCGGACACCATTTAGCAGGTATTCAGAGTTTGGAGAGGAACCCGCCTTGCAATGCCGAAGACAATCTGCGCGCCGGACTCATCGTCATTGAAGCCTGGTTTGGGGGCTACTGAGGGAGTCCTGGATTAGGGGGTATCCGGACAGCTGGACTATATCCTTTGGCCGGGCTGTTGGACTATGAAGATACAAGATTGAAGACTTCGTCCCGTGTCCGGATGCGACTCTCCTTGGCGTGGAAGGCAAGCTTGGCAGTACGGATATGTAGATCTCCTTCCTTGTGACCGACTCTGTGTAACCCTACCCCCTCCGGTGTCTATATAAACTGGAGGTTTAGTCCGTAGGACCAACAACAACAATCATACAATAGGCTAGATTCTAGGATTTAGCCTCTTCGATCTCGTGGTAGATCAACTCTTGTAATACTCATATCATCAAGATCAATCAAGCAGGAGTAGGGTTTTACCTCCATCGAGTGGGCCCGAACCTAGGTAAAAACATCGTGTCCCCCGTCTCCTGTTACCATCCGCCTAGACGCACAGTTCGGGACCCCCTACCCGAGATCCGCCGGTTTTGACACCGACAGCCACCCCCTCTACTTGGGCCGAATGGCCCATCTGGCCATATAGGCCAACCAGGCCAGCGGCCGGCCCACCCCCGCTTCCCCTTTTTCGCCCGTAACCCTAACCCACCAACCGCAACACCCCCACTCCCCCCCACTCGCACCCCCACTCTCCCTCTCCCCCGATCTGGATCGGGGGGCAACAGCGCCTCTCACCGCACGCCCGGACCCCGCCGCCTTGTCCCTATGCCCCGTCGCCGGCGTCGCCCATCTCCGCCGTCACCTCCCCGTCTCCTCCCCACGCCGGACCTCCTCCCCAGCGGCCTCCCAAAGCCATGCTGCGCCCTGTCGCCGCTCAACATCCCGGACGCCGTCACCGGACCCTGTCGCTGCCCTGAGCCAGCACGACGGCCAGCCTCCCCACCGGTATGCCTCCTCGCCGCACGTCGTCCCCGACGACCTCCTCGACCCCCGCTGCCCGAATCCCCACCGCCACTGTGAGCTCCCCCTTTCCCTCTGTCGCCAGCGCCGTTCGCCGCCCCGGCCTCCTCTACCGCGCGCACGCACGCGCCGCGCCTGTCGCGGCCCTCTGCTCATCGCGTCGCTCGGAGCCGCGGCCCGCGCCTCGCCCTCCCCCCATCTCCGTCGCGCTCCAGCGCCCGCCCGTGGTTCGCCTGGCATCCCCTGTTCCTGTGTCGTTCGCGCCTCCCTTGCTCACCACGCTCGATGCGCCACCGCGCGCACACGCGCCCGCCGACAGCTCCTTCGCCGCAGATGCCCGCGCCCCGGCTCCTTCTGCCTGCTGCTCGCTGCCCCGCCTCCATCGCCGAGCCGCCGCGGCCGTCATTCTTCGTCTCTGCGCCCCGTTGCGCCCTCCACCGCTCGGCCTCTGCCCGCGGTGTCGCCCCGTGCTGCCCGGGTCCGGCACCCAGAGCCGGCGTCCGTCGCCGCGGCCTCAACCTCCTAGGCAGGCTCCCCCGATGCCAGGCAGGTTCGCCCACGCCCAGGCGCCCGTCGCCCGCTGCCCGCTCACCCGCTAAGGCTCCCCCAGAGCCACTGACTAGGGGGCCCACGCCCCTTGAACGTTTATGTATATAAAAAAAGATTAAAAAACAATAAATAATAAATATAATTAATTAATTAACTAACTAACTAATTAACTTAATTAAACTTGATTAATTAAACTAAACAATTAATTAAACTAATTAATCATAATTAGATTAACCAAATAACTAGTTAAACTAACTGTTGTTAGTTAATTAATTAGTCAATGACAGTGGGCCCACCCCCCCTAAATAATCCCGATTAGGTTAATTAAACTGGATAATTAAATGTGTCACTTACAGGTGGGACCCACCTGTCAGGTTGACCAGGTCAACTGTTGATGTCATGCTGACGTCAGCAAACACTATTTTGGATAATGTTTAATTAAAATAATTAAATAAATCCTAAAAATGATTTAATTCTTTTAAAATTAATATAAAATCAACCGTAGCTCGGATGGAAAAACATTGTACATGAAAGTTGCTCAGAACGACGAGACGAATCCGGATACGCAGCCCGTTCGTCCACCACGCATCCCTAGCATAGCGAACACGCAAGTTTCCCCCTCCGATTCATCTATCCGAAAATGCGAAACGCTGGGGATTTTTTCCCAGATGTTTCCCCCCTTCACCGGTACCACCGCATACCGCGTTAGGGCACACCTAGCTTCACGCTTTGTCATGTCATGCATCGTCATGCATCTGTTTGCTTAATATTTATTGTTTCTTCCCCCTCTTCTCTCGCTAGACACCGAGACCGATGCCGCTGCTACCCAGTACGACTATGGTGTTGACGACCCCTCTCTCTTGCTAGAGCAACCAGGCAAGCCCCCCTTTGATCACCAGATACCGCCTATTCTTCTCTCTACTGCTTGCATTAGAGTAGTGTAGCATGTTACTGCTTTCCGTTAATCCTATTCTAATGCATAGCCTGTCATTGTTGCTCCAGCTGTTGATACCTTACCTGCAATCCTAATGCTTAGTATAGGATGCTAGTTTATCATCAGTGGCCCTACATTCTTGTCCGTCTGCCATGCTATACTATCGGGCCGTGATCACTCGGGAGGTGATCACGGGTATATACTATATACTTTATACATGATACATGTGATGACTAAAGTCGGGTTGGCTCGAGGAGTACCGGCGGTTGATTCACGAATTGGGGGCTGGAAGGACATACTTTCCCGACGGCCATCTATGTGGATCTTTGTGGCGAAGCGACAGGGCAGGTTGAGACCACCTAGGAGAGGGGGGCCTGGCCCTGGTCGGCGTTCGTGGTTATTTCAAGATAACACATTTAACGAGATCTTGGTATTTTATCTGAGTCTGGCCACTGGCCTATACGCACTAACCATCTACGCGGGGACAGTTATGGGCACTCAACGTCGTGGTATCAGCCGAAGCCTTCGTGACGTCAGTGACTGAGCAGCGCGCGCCGGATTGGACCGTAAGCCTGCTCTTGTATTAAGGGGGCTAGTTCTGCTTCCGGCCGCGTTCACAACGTGTAGGTGTGCAAAGGACGATGGGCCCAGACCCCTGTGCCATAGGATTTAGACCGGCGTGCTGACCTCTGTTGTGCCTAGGTAGGGCTGCGACGTGTTGATCTTTCGAGGCTGGGCATGACCCAGAAAACTGTGTCCGGACAAAGGGGATCGAGCGTGTTGGGAAATGTGGTGCACCCCTGCAGGGAAGTTAATCTATTCGAATAGCCGTGATCTTCGGTAACAGGACGACTTGGAGTTGTACCTTGACCTTATGACAACTAGAACCGGATATTTAATAAAACACACCCTTCCAAGTGCCAGATACAACCGGTGATCGCTCTCTCACAGGGCGACAAGGGGAGGATCATCGGTTAGGATTATGCTATGTGATGTTACTTGGTGAACTTACCATCTACTCTCTTCTCCTACTGCAAGATGGAGGTTACCAGAAGCGTAGACTTCGATAGGACTAGCTATCCCCCCTTATTCCGGCAATCTGCAGTTCAGTCCACATATGATACCCGTATTCCATTTGATACCATTGCATACATATGTAGTGTAGCTCCTTGCTTGCAAGTACTTTGGATGAGTACTCACGGTTGCTTTGCTCCCCCTTTTCCCCTTCCTATACCTGACTTCTGTGACCAGACGATGGATCCCAGGAGCCAGACGCCACCGTCGATGATGACTACTACTACTCGGGAGGTGCCTACTACTACGTGCAGCCCGCTGACGGCGACCAGGAGTAGTTTAGGAGGATCCCAGGCAGGAGGCCTGCGCCTCTTTCGATCTATATCCCAGTTTGTGCTAGTCTTCTTAAGGCAAACTTGTTTAACTTATGTCTGTACTCAGATATTGTTGCTTCCGCAGACTCGTCTATGATCAAGCTCTTGTATTCGAGCCCTCGAGGCCCCTGGCTTGTAATATGATGCTTGTATGACTTATTTTATTTGTAGAGTTGTGTTGTGATATCTTCCCGTGAGTCCCTGATCTTGATCGTACATGTTTGCGTGTATGATTAGTGTACGATTGAATCGGGGGCGTCACAAGTTGGTATCAGAGCCGACTGCCTGTAGGAATCCCCCTTCCACACTCCTTGGCCAAAGTTGAGTCTAGTCATTACAAAAACTTTTACTAACATGGCTGTGTGCCTTACGGGCCCACGTCGCCATCTGGGTGGTATTAAAATCTTTTACTTCTCGATCCTTACTCTGGGACTCTGTCTCTCTCCTACTCGGGTTAATGAATTTACTAAAATCTAACTTTAGGTTCTCGAAAATACTTTCTCCCGGAGAGCCCCTTCAGTCCAGATGATCGCCGGGTGCACTAGAAGATTTCGAAGATACCCTCCGATATTCTCTTGAGACCTTGTGCCTGTTGCTTTTGCAATTCCCTACCACCGAAATATCCCTATGGATAAATACTTACACCTGTCGTGCTTACTTTTATTCCCATTCGATCTTGTTATTACAAGATACCCCGAGAATACTTTGTGCCTACTGCCTTGCAGTTCTTTGCCACCTGAATACCCCTAAGAATAATTTCTCGCACTTAACGAGTATCCACTCATCCCCAGTTGATTCATGTATGTCACAATCTTCGAAATACCATTCGGTCTTCCAAAAATCCTCAGCAGCCTATGGCTTGTGAAATTCTTGCTTGATTACATTATGGTTAATCCCATAAGTCTAGTAATCTTATTAGCATCCTTTGTCACTAACATTTTGAGTCCGTCGATTCAATATGCCGCGGATGCTTGCAATCCTCAGGATTTATCCTTCCGTCTCAGACATCATTTTAAACATGAGCTGGTTCTCGACCAATTGGATTGCCATCAATTGTACCCTTAAGTCTACGCAACTTATCAATCCTTAATGAGAGCATTTGCTTTTGATCCCTTGATCGGAAATCATAATTATTTTGCATTTGAGCTTTGAGTTAGTCAGTTGTTTCTATAATCTGATCCCCTTGAATCCTTCTTCCTCTAGTTGGTACCGATGCTCACGTCAGATCCCGTGTGGACCACCAGATCCTTTTGTTGGATTTTATCTGACATCGTCCTTCTTATTCAATAAGCCTGAGAGCCTTTCCTCGGATACATAATGCCTTTGGTAAATTCTATCCTATGCTTGGTCAACCATGATCTACTTTTGAGCTTGTGTTATTTACTCCTGAAGTTTGTGGTATATGTTTCCACGATACCCTGATGGGTTGAACCTATGCCTTCCTTATTATGTGTGAACTCGAAAGTTTTCGCGAGCCATATTCTTCTGGTATTTTGCAAGATAAAATTTCAACACTACAACTTCTTCAAAAGTGAGAGGTGAATGGATGGTTATTCATTGAAGAAGTGGGAGTCGACCTTGAACTTTGTGTTCATGCCCATGGACACGATGTATATCTATCATGGAAGCTTCTTGAAATAATAACTATTCCCTTGATATATTATCATTTGGTATATGTGAATTGATCCTTTGCAATCGTGGTTCCGACCATATTTTCTCCTTGATTCCATTTCTCATGCAAGTTTGAGCACTTGTCTTCCGCAGAGCATTACTCTAGTCCAACCTCTACTTTGATCTGTCGTCGAGTACTACCCCCTGGTATCTCGAGATTATCATGGAATTGCATAACTTCTTATGAGTTCTTCATCAAGTGCTACATCCTCACTGATTCTAATTTTTCACGGGCTCTGAGTTATTAAACACTCAAAGACACCAATAACTGACTCAAGTTCGCACCGTGATTAAACAACTCTTGGTAACCTTCATTACTTACGAGTTTGAACTCGATCACGTCATCCCTAGCCTGCTTGGCTATTTCCTTATCGTGCTGCTCTTAACTGTGCTACCTGGTCCTTCTTCCCGGAGCACAATTTTCGATGATGACATAAGCTTACGTCGATTTTCCTCATCATATCATTTCTCCTTAAATCACAAGCTTGGTTTCGAGTTTTTGTCGTACCCGTGGTTCTAATAACCTTTCGCTTCATCATTCTTTTGACTTGATGTCATCGCCGATGGATTACATCTTCATGAAATCTCTCAACAATTGTGTCGTGATCATCATCAATCTTATGAGCTCTTCTAGAATATCAATTGAAGTCATGATGAGAAATACCATCCTTGCCCCTCGATGAATTGTGTTATCATCGACAACTTTATTGCCTTCCCTCCAACACAAACTTGTTCGTGTTCTGTGTTATACTTTGAGTTCCTTGCTATCCAACATTTGTTCTTATTTACCTTGGAGTATTACCATCTTTTATATCAAGGATGTCATGCTTAGCACACCCGGCCAGAGGCCCTATGGTTATAGATTCCTTTTCAGCAAGGTTATCCATTCTTCCATGAGGAAATTGTAAGACTTATTCTACAAGTTATTCCTGATGGATCCTTTGTGTTTCCAAAGTCTGACCTTTGCCTGAAGACCATGTCAATGCTATCTCGAAGCATATATATGGTACTCCAATTTTCAACAAGAACAATTAAAGCCTAATGTGAAATGTTTCCTACTCAATTATCCAAACACCGCTGTATGGGTAATGTCCTGAAAAATCTCTCCCCTTACCTAAAGAGTTTTCTACATTATATCCTGTCATGGATATCGTGCTCTGCTTGTCCTTGGGAAGGATATACCCTTGAAATATGTGTTTAAATACATTTTCCTTTCCATTGTTCTGTTTAATCTGATGATCACATTTCTTTTACATTGGTTTGTTTAACCTTTCCGGTGATCTATATGATCTAAGCAGTAATATTCTTCTGCTTATGTAAATGCCTTGTTGTGCAATCATGTCAGTAAGACCCTGTTACTATTGTTAATGACATTCCGGTAACCACCGATGGACGAGAACTTTGCCTATTGGTCCGCCTCGTTCAACGAGCAGGAAGATGGTTCTCTTCGTCCCTCGCCCTTGGTACCAACGATGCTGCCAACAAAACTGACCGGTTATTCGCTAACATGTCTTGCCTACATGGTCATACAAGATGTCACCGCCCTTCCTACCATTAACTCAAATGGTGGGCCCATAACCCACAGTTCCACAGTATCGAAACCTGACTCTTCTGTACATCCCTGTTCCCAAGGTTATTCCTCATGCTTGACTTCATATGTAATTCACGGGCCACCTGCCAAGTGAACTATTCTGGTATCAGAAGCAATACTTATTCTCGTTGCTCTAGACCCCTTTCACACTTTCTTTCACACATCGAACGGTTGCCTGCTCGCTCGAAACTTCCCATGAAACCTCATTACTTTGCTCTCGATATTTTCTTAAGTTTCAATTCGAGAGTTACTTTCTGCCACCTTCCCCGATGTTATCGACCAGATAGTCAACCTTATAGAGGTTCATTCTCCCGGAATACCCCCCTTATTCTTTCGTAAGTACGATGGAACCCCCAAAGAAAGGATACCGACTTCATCTTGATGACTTGAAGCAGGAAAATGAAGACATCAATATAATGGATCGACAACTTCGAGAAGAGCAACCAAGACCGAGAAGATTCGTTAGAATTTCGTAACCAGACCTTTCCCCCGTTTTCCACCTCTTAAATCTCGGGACGAGATTTCTTGTAGTAGAGGAGAATTGTGATGCCCAGATAATTAAACTACAGTAACCCTCCGCTAATGATGCCATGTCACCCCGATTACTGTTGCTAATCTCGCGTTAGTTCGAAACCGATTCGAATTCAAATTCAAAATCAAGCAAACAATAAAAAAATTCAAATATTAAAACTAAAATGTTCGGAATGAACCAAATATTGCATAGGTAATTATGGTGTAGAAATCACACTTTTATTAAATGTTCGAATACTCAAAAATAAATAAAACAGTAGCAAAAGAATTAATTGAACGCAATTTATAATTAATAAAATGTTAAACTATTTTAATTGGAGGTCTAAACTTTTTGTACTAGAGGTATAATTAGTGATACAAATTTAGGCACAACTGTTGTGATTTATAAAACTAAAGAAAATAAAATAGTAAAAGAACAAAAACAGAAAAATGAGATGAATAAAAAAATAAAGAAATGGGGCACAGCCACCCCCTCTACTTGGGCCGAATGGCCCATCTGGCCATAAAGGCCAACCAGGCCAGCGGCTGGCCCACCCCCGCTTCCCCTTTTTTTCCCGTAACCCTAACCCACCAACCGCAACACCCCCACTCCCCCCCACTCGCACCCCCACTCTCCCTCTCCCTCAATCTGGATCGGGGGCAACAGCGCCTCTTGCCGCACGCCCGGACCCCGCCGCCTCGTCCCTATGCCCCGTCGCCGGCGTCGCCCGTCTCCGCCGTCACCTCCCCGTCTCCTCCCCACGCCGGACCTCCTCCCCGACGGCCTCCCAAAGCCATGCTGCGCCCCGTCGCCACTCAACGTCCCGGACGCCGTCACCGGACCCCGCCGCTGCCCCGAGCCACCACGACGGCCAGCCTCCCCACCGGTCTGCCTCCTCGCCGCACGTCGTCCCCGACGACCTCCTTGACCCCCGCTGCCCGAATCCCTACTGCCCCTGTGAGCTCCCCCTTTCCCTCTGTCGTCGGCGTCGTTCGCCGCCCCGGCCTTCTCTACCGTGCGCACGCACGCGCCGCGCCCATCGCGGCCTTCTGCTCATCTCGTCACTCGGAGCCACGGCCCGCGCCTCGCCCTCCCCCCATCTCAGTCGCGCTCCAACGCCCGCCCGTTGCTCGCCGCGCATCCCCTATCCCTGCGCTGTTCGCGCCTCCCCTGCTCGCCACGCTCGATGCGCCACCGCGCGCACACGCGCCCGCCGGCAGCCCTTTGCCGCAGATACCCGCGCACTGGCTCCTTCCACCTGCAGCTTGCCGCCCCGCCTTCACCGTCGAGCCGCCGCGGCCGTCCCTTCTTCGTCTCCACGCCCCGTTGCGCCCTCCGCCGCTCGGCCTCTGCCCGCGGTGCCGCCCCGCGCCGCCCGGGTCTGGCACCCACAGCCGGCGTCCGTCGCCGTGGCCTCAACCTGCTGGGCGGGGTCCCTCGACGCCAGGCGGGTTCGCCCACGCCCAGGCGCCTGTCGCCCGCTGCCCGCTCACCCGCTAAGGCTCCCCCAGAGCCACTGACTAGGGGGGCCATGCCCCTGGAACGTTTATATATATATAAAGATTAAAAAACAAATAATGAATAAAAATAAATAAATAATTAATTAACTAATTAACTTAATTAATCTTGATTAATTAAACTTAGCAATTAATTAAACTAGTTAATCATAATTAGATTAACCAAATAACTAATTAAACTAACTATTGTTAGTTAATTAACTAGTCAATGACAGTGGGGCCCACCCCCCTAAATAATCCTGATTAGGTTAATTAAACTGGGTTATTAAATGTGTCACTGACAGGTGGGACCCACCTGTCAGGTTGAACAGGTCAAATGCGGATGTCATGCTGACGTCAGCAAACACTATTCTGGATAATGTTGAATTAAAATAATTAAATAAGTCCTAAAAATGATTTAATTCTTTTAAAATTAATATAAAATCAACCGTAGCTCGGATGGAAAAACTTTGTACATGAAAGTTGGTCAGAACGACGAGACGAATTCGGATATGCAGCCCGTTCGTCCGCCACGAATCCCTAGCATAGCGAACATGCAACTTTCCCCCTCCGGTTCATCTGTCCAAAAATGCGAAACGCCAGGGATTTTTTCCCGGATGTTTCCCCTCCTTCACCGGTACCACCGCATACCGCGTTAGGGCACACCTAGCTTCACGCTTTTTCATGTCATGCATCGTTATGCATCTGTTTGCTTAATATTTATTGTTTCTTCCCCCTCTTCTCTCGCTAGACACCGAGACCGATGCCGCTGCTACCCAGTATGACTACGGTGTTGACGACCCCTCTCTCTTGCTAGAGCAAGCAGGCAAGCCCCCCCTTTGATCACCAGATATCGCCTATTCTTCTCTCTACTGCTTGCATGAGAGTAGTGTAGCATGTTACTGCTTTCCGTTAATCCTATTCTAATGCATAGCCTGTCATTGTTGCTCCAGCTGTTGATACCTTACCTGCAATCCTAATGCTTAGTATAGGATGCTAGTTTATCATCAGTGGCCCTACATTCTTGTCCGTCTGCCATGCTATAATATCGGGCTGTGATCACTCGGGAGGTGATCACGGGTATATACTATATACTTTATACATGATACATGTGATGACTAAAGTCGGGTTGGCTCGAGGAGTACCCGCGGTTTATTCACGAATTGGGGGCTGGAAGGACATACTTTCCCGACGGCCCTCTGTGTGGATCCTTGTGGCGAAGTGACAGGCCAGGTTGAGACCACCTAGGAGAGAGGTGGGCCTGGCCCTGGTCGGCGTTCGCGGTTATTTCAAGATAACACGTTTAACGAGATCTTGGTATTTGATCTGAGTCTGGCCACTAGCCTATATGCACTAACCATCTACGCGGGGACAGTTATGGGCACTCGACGTCGTGGTATCAGCCGAAGCCTTCGTGACATCAGCGACTGAGCGGCGCGTGCCAGATTGGACCGTAAGCCTGCTCTTGTATTAAGGGGGCTAGTTCTGCTTCCGGCCGCATTCGCAATGTGCAAGTGTGCAAAGGGCGATGGGCCCAGACCCCTGCGCCATAGGATTTAGACCGGCGTGCTGACCTCTCTGTTGTGCCTAGGTAGGGCTGCGATGTGTTGATCTTCCGAGGCCGGGCATGACCCAGAAAAGTGTGTCTAGACAAAGGGGATCGGGCGTGTTGGGAAATGTGGTGCACCCCTGCAGGGAAGTTAATCTATTTGAATAGCCGTGATCTTCGGTAACAGGACGACTTGGAGTTGTACCTTGACCTTATGACAACTAGAACGGGATACTTAATAAAACACACCCTTCCAAGTGCCAGATACAACCAGTGATCGCTCTCTCACAGGGCGACGAGGGGAGGATCATCGGTTAGGGTTATGTTATGCGATGTTACTTGGTGAACTTACCATCTACTCTCTTCTCCTACTGCAAGATGGAGGTTACCAGAAGCGTAGACTTCGATAGGACTAGCTATCCCCCCTTATTCCGGCATTCTTCAGTTCAGTCCACACATGATACCCGTATTCCATTTGATACCATTGCATACATATGTAGTGTAGCTCCTTGCTTGCGAGTACTTTGGATGAGTACTCATGGTTTCTTTGCTCCCCCTTTTCCCCCTTCCTATAACCGATTGCTGCGACCAGACGATGGAGCCTAGGAGCCAGACGCCACCGTCGATGATGACTACTACTACTCGGGAGGTGCCTACTACTACGTGCAGCCCGCTGGCGGCGACCAGGAGTAGTTTAGGAGGATCCCAGGCAGGAGGCCTGCACCTCTTTCGATCTGTATCCCAGCTTGTGCTAGCCTTCTTAAGGCAAACTTGTTTAACTTATGTCTGTACTCAGATATTGTTGCTTCCGCTGACTCGTCTATGATCGAGCTCTTGTATTTGAGTCCTCGAGGTCCCTGGCTTGTAATATGATGCTTGTATGACTTATTTTATTTGTAGAGTTGTGTTATGATATCTTCCCGTGAGTCCCTAATCTTGATCGTACACGTTTGCATGTATGATTAGTGTACGATTGAATCGGGGGCGTCACAGGGGACCAATAAACCAGGACGGAGGTAGTACACGAAGTTTGCCGTCGGAAGTGAGCCGATCTGGCTCTCCTGAGCTAGCAAGGTTTTTCTAGCCCACCCAAGCTAGCTGGCCCACAAAAGCTAACATATTTTAACAGTTCCAAACGCCTAACCTTGCCCGGCTAGGCTATAAACTGTTCTTGGTAAGGATCCAAATGCTCCCTAAGTAACTCGCAGGATATTCCTATTCTATGAACCTATGTGTGCGTGTGTGTTTAACAGCATGTGTGTGTTAGAGAGAGCGACACATCGACCTACTCCTACAGAGAGATGGTGTGTAGTGTACGATTTAGCCACGAGAGTTGGTGCATCCTCTCGTTTCTGGGTGTCCGGTCGAGACAAGCAGACCGCTACCACGCCCGCTCCTGACCAGCCTGGTCCACCCAAAGCCCCTCCATCGCCTGTGCGCGCTTCCCGCCCGAAATGGTCAGCACCGCTCCAGAGAATCGGTGCCGCATTCATGCCCGGGCAGAGTGGACGCGACCTCTCACTGGCGCCTGCTTTGAAGAGAGAAGCGGATTCAAGAGTGATGGCTGCTTCGTCCGTCCAACTTACTGCTGGGTCTATGTGATTTGACGGCTCATTGGTCATTATTACTGAGGTTGTAGGACTGCTGGATGTCCCACGCCTTCGGCGAAAGGAGGTACTACTAGATTATAATTTTCTCCATTCTTACAGCAGAGGAGTGTGAGAGCAGTGAAAACACGCAGGCTCAGTGATTACATGGCCCACCTCACATTATCACCATATTTTCGGGACACCGTGCAACACCTAACTCTTTACATAGTACTCCCTGAAGGAAATTTTCCCTAGAGGCAATAATAAAGTTGTTATTTATATTTCCTTATATCATGATAAGGGTTTATTATTCATGCTAGAATTGTATTAACCAGAAACTTACTACATGTGTGAATACATATACAAACAGAGTGTCACTAGTATGCCTCAACCTAACTAGCTCGTTGATCAAAGATGGTTACGTTTCCTAGCCATGGACAAAGAGTTGTCATTTGATAAACGGGATCACATCATTACCGAATGATGTGATTTACTTGACCCATTCATTAGCTTAGCACTTTGATCATTTAGTTTACTGCTATTTCTTTCTCCATAACTTATACATGTTCCTATGACTATCAGATTATGCAACTCCTGAATACCGTAGGAACACTTAGTGTGCTATCAAATGTCGCAACGTAGCTGGGTGACTATAAAGATGCTCTATAGGTGTCTTCGATGGTGTATGTTGAGTTGGCATAGATCGAGATTAGGATTTGTCACGCCGTGTATCGGAGAGGTATCTCTGGCCCTCTCGGTAATGCACATCCTTATAAGCCTTGCCAGCAATGTGACTAATGAGTTAGTTACGGGATGTTGCATTACAGAAAGAGTAAAGAGACTTGCCAGTAACGAGATTGAACTAGGTATTGAGATACCGACGATCGAATCTCGGGCAAGTAACATACCGATGACAAAGGGAACAACGTATGTTGTTATGCGGTTTGACCGATACAGATCTTCGTAGAATATGTAGGAACCAATATGAGCATCTAGGTTCCGCTATTGGTTATTGACCGGAGATGAGTCTCGGTCATGTCTACATAGTTCTCGAACCCGTTGGGTCCGCACGCTTAACGTTCGGTGACGATCGGTATTATGAGTTTATGTGTTTTGATGTACCGAAGGTAGTTCGGAGTCCCGGATATGATCACGGACATGACGAGGAGTCTCGTAATGGTCGAGACATAAAGATCGATATATTGGAAGCCTATGTTTGGACATTGAAACGGTTCCGGGTGAGTTTGGGCATATATCAGAGTACCGGGAGGTTACCGGAACCTCCCAGGAAGTATATGGGTCTTATTGGGCCATAGTGGGATATAGGAGAAGGAAGCCTAGGAGGCCCCCCCCCCAATCCCAATCCAAATTGAGTGGGGGGCACCCTCCCCCCTTTCCTTCCCCCTCTCTCCCCTTCCTTCCTCTCCTAATCCAACTAGGGAAGGGGGGAATCCTACTCCCGATAGGAGTAGGACTCCCCTTGGGTGCGCCATAGAGGGGTCGGCCCTCCCCCTCCTCCACTCCATTATATACGGGGGAGGGGGCACCCCATAGACACACAAGTTGATTTTTAGCCGTGTGCGGTGCCCCCCTCCACAGATTTCCACCTCAGTCATATCGTTGTAGTGCTTAGGCGAAGCCCTGCGCTGGTAGCTTCATCATCACCATCATCACGCCGTCGTGCTGACGAAACTCTCCGACAACACTTAGCTGGATCAGAGTTCGCGGGACGTCACCGAGCTGAACATGAGCAGATCCCGGAGGTGTCATACCTTCGGTGCTAGGATCGTTCGGATCATGAAGTCGTACGACTACATCAACCGCGTTGTCATAACGCTTCCGCTTACGGTCTATGAGGGTACGTGGACAACACTCTCCCCTCTCGTTGCTATGCATCACCTAGATGGATCTTGTGTGTGCGTAGGCAATTTTTTGAAATTAGTGTGTTCCCCAACAGTGGCATCAGAGCCAGGTTTATGCGTAGATGTTATATGCATGACTAGAACACAAAGGAGTTGTGGGCGTGGGTATATACATATTGCTTGCCATCACTAGTTGATTCTTGATTCAGCGGTATTGTTAGATGAAGCGGCTCAGACTGACATTACGATTACGCTTATGCGAGACTGGTTCTACCAACGTGTTTCGCACACAGGTGGCTAGTGGGTGTCAGTTTCTCCAACTTTAGTTGAATCGGATTCAATGAACAGGGTTCTTTCTGAAGATCAAAAAGCAATCACTATACCGCGTTGTGGTTTTTGACGCATAGGTAAGAATGGTTCTTGCTCTGCCCGTAGCAACCACGTAAAACTTGCAACAACAAAGTAGAGGACGTCTAACTTGTTTTTGTAGGGCATGTTGTGATGTGATATGGTCAAGACATGATGCTAAATTTTATTGTATGAGATGATCATGTTTTGTAACAGAGTTATTGGCAACTGGCAGGAGCCATATGGTTGTCGCTTTATTGTATGAAATGCAATTGCCATGTAATTGCTTTACTTTATCACTAAGTGGTAGCGATAGTCGTAGAAGCAATAGTTGGCGAGACGACAACGATGCTTCAATGAGATCAAGGTGTCAAGCCGGTGACGATGGTGATCATAACGGTGCTTTGGAGATGGAGATCAAAGGCACAAGATGATGATGGCCATATCATATCACTTATATTGATTGCATGTGATGTTTATCCTTTATGCATCTTATTTTTCTTAGTTTGGCGGTAGCATTATAAGATGATCTCTCACTAAATTCCAAGGTATAAGTGTTCTCCCTGGGTATGCACAGTTGCTACAGTTCGTCATGCCGAGACACCACGTGATGCTCGGGTGTGATAAGCTCTACGTTCACATACAACGGGTGCAAGCCAGTTTTGCAAACGCGGAATACTTGGGTTAAACTTGACGAGCCTGGCATATGCAGATATGGCCTCGGAACAGTGAGACCGAAAGGTCGAGCATGAATCATATAGTAGATATGATCAACATAGTGATGTTCAACATTGAAAACTACTCCATCTCACGGGATGATCGGACATGGTTTAGTTGATATGGATCACATGATCACTTAGATGATTTGAGGGATGTCTATCTAAGTGGGAGTTCTTATGTAATTTGATTAATTGAACTTTAATTTATCATGAACTTAGTACCTGATAGTATTTTGCATGTCTATGTTGTTGTAGATAGATGGCCCGTGTTGTTGTTCCGTTGAATTTTAATGCGTTCCTAGAGAAAGCTAAGTTGAAAGATGATGGTAGCAATTACACAGACTGGGTCCGTAACTTGAGGATTATCCTCATTGTTGCACAGAAGAATTACGTCCTGGAATCACCGCTAGGTGACAAACCTGCTACAGGAGCAACACCAGATGTTATGAACGTCTGGTAGAGCAAAGCTAATAACTACTCGATAGTCCAGTGTGCCATGCTTTACGGCTTAGAACCAGGACTTGAACGACGTTTTGAATGTCATGGAGCATATGAGATGTTCCAGGAGTTGAAGTTAATATTTCAAGCAAATGCCAGGATCAAGAGATATGAAGTCTCCAATAAGTTCTACAGCTGCAAAATGGAGGAGAATAGTTCTGCCAGTGAACATATACTCAGAATGTCTGGGTACCACAACCACTTGACTCAGCTGGGAGTTAATCTTCCTGATGATAGTGTCATTGAAGAGTTCTTCAATCACTGCCACCAAGCTACAAGAGCTTCGTGATGAACTATAATATGCAAGGGATGGATAAGATGATTCCCGATCTCTTCGCAATGCTAAAGGCTGTGGAGGTAGAAATCAAGAAGGAACATCAAGTGTTGATGATCAACAAGACCACCAGTTTCAAGAAAAAGGGTAAAGGGAAGAAGGGGAACTTTAACAAGATGGCAAGCAAGTTGCTGCTCAAGTGAAGAAGCCCAAGTCTGGACCTAAGCCTGAGACTGAGTGCTTCTACTACAAAGGAACTGGTCAATGGAAGCAGAACTGCCCCTAGTATTTGGCGGACAAGAAGGATGGCAAAGTGAAAGGTATATTTGATATACATGTTATTGATGTGTACCTTTCTACTGCTCGCAGTAGCGCGTGGGTATTTGATACTGGTTCCGTTGCTAATATTTGCAACTCGAAACAGGGGCTATGGATTAAGAGAAGATTGGCTAAGGACGAGGTGATGATACGCGTGGGAAATGGTTCCAAAGTCAATGTGATCGCCGTCGGCACGCTACCTCTACATCTACCTTCGGGATTAGGTTTAGACCTAAATAATTGTTATTTGGCGCCAGCTTGAGCATGAACATTATATCTGGATCTTGTTTGATGCAAGACATTTATTCATTTAAATCAGAGAATAATGGTTGTTCTTTGTATATGAGTAATATCTTTTATGGTCATGCACCCTTGATGAGTGGTCTATTTTTACTAAATCTCGATAGTAGTGATACACATGTTCATAGTACTGAAGCCAAAAGATATAAGTTTAATGATGATAGTGCAACTTATTTGTGGCACTGCCATTTAGGTCATATTGGTGTAAAGCGCATGAGGAAACTCCAAGCTGATGGACTTTTGGAATCACTTGATTATGAATCACTTGATGCTTGCGAACCATGCCTCATGGGCAAGATGACTAAGACTCCGTTCTCCGGAACAATGGAGCGAGCAACAGACTTGTTGGAAATAGTACATACTGATGTATGCGGTCCGATGAGTGTTGATGCTCGCGGCGGGTATCATTATTTTCTTACCTTCACAGATGATTTGAGCAGACATGGGTATATCTACTTGATGAAACACAAGTCTGAAACATTTGAAAAGTTCAAAGAATTTTAGAGTGAAGTAGAAAATCATCGTAACAAGAAAATTAAGTTTCTACGATCTTATCGTGGAGGAGAATATTTGAGTTACGAGTTTGGTCTTCATTTGAAACAATGCGGAATAGTTTCGCAACTCACGCCACCTGGAACACCACAGCGTAATGGTGTGTCTGAACATCGTAACCTCACTTTATTAGATATGGTGATCTATGATGTCTCTCACTAATTTACCGCTATCGTTTTGGGGTTATGCTTTAGAGACAGCTGCATTCACATTAAATAGGGCAGCATCAAAATCCATTGAGATGACACCTTATGAACTGTGGTTTGGCAAGAAATCCAAGTTGTTGTTTCTTAAAGTTTGGGGCTGCGATGCTTATGTGAAAAATCTTCAACCTAATAAGCTCAAACCCAAATCGGAGAAATGTGTCTTCATAGGATACCCAAAGGAGATTGTTGGGTACATCTTCTATCATAGATCCGAAGGCAAGATATTTGTTTCTAAGAATGGATCCTTTTTACAGAAGGAGTTTCTCTCGAAAGAAGTGAGTGGGAGGAAAGTAGAATGATACGTCTTCGTCGTATCTATAATTTTTTATTGTTCCATGCCAATATTATACAACTTCCATATACTTTTGAGAACTTTTTATACTATTTTTGGGACTAACATATTGATCCAGTGCCCAGTGCCAGTTCCTGTTTGTTGCATGTTTTTTGTTTCACAGAAAATCCATATCAAACGCAGTCCAACACATGATAAAAACTGATAGAGATTTTTTTGGATTATATGTGAATTTTGGGAAGTGGAATCAACGTGAGACGATGCCCGAGGGGGCCACAAGGCAGGGGGCGCGCCCCAGGAGGTCAGGTGCGCCCTGGGCCCTCGTGGACACCCCGTAAGGCGGTTGGTGTCCTTCTTTCGCCGCAAGAAAGCTAATATCTGGATAAAAATTGTGTCCAAAATTTAGCCCAATCGGAGTTACGGATCTCCGGGAATTTAAGAAACGGTGAAAGGGCAGAATCTGGAACGCAGAAACAGAGAGAGATAGAGAGACAGATCCAATCTCGGAGGGGCTCTCGCCCCTCCGCCGCCATGGAGGCCATGGACCAGAGGGGAAAACCTTCTCCCATCTAGGGAGAAGGCCAAGGAAGAAGAAGAATGGGGGCTCTCTCCCCTCTCTCCCGGTGGCGCTGGAACGCCGCCGAGGCCATCATCGTGTGACGGCAATCTACACGCACACCTCCGTCATCTTCACCAACATCTTCATCACCTTCCCCCATCTATCTATAGCATTCCACTCTCCCGCAATCCGTTGTACCCTCTACTTGAACATGGTGCTTTATGCTTCATATTATTATCCAATGATGTGTTGCCATCCTATGATGTCTGAGTAGATTTTCGTTGTCCTATCGGTAATTAGTGAATTGCTATGATTGGTTTAATTTTCTTGTGGTTATGTTGTCCTTTGGTGCCCATCATATGAGCGCGCGCGTGGATCACACCATAGGGTTAGTTGTATGTTGATAGGACTATGTATTGGAGGGCAAGAGTGACAGAAGCTTCAACCTAGCATAGAAATTGATGCATACGGGATTGAAGGGGGACCAATATATCTTAATGCAATGGTTGGGTTTTACCTTAATGAACATTAGTAGTTGCGGATGCTTGCTAATAGTTCCAATCATAAGTGCATAGAATTCCAAGTCAGGGATGACATGCTAGCAGTGGCCTCTCCCACATAAAACTTGCTATCGGTCTAGTAAAGTAGTCAATTTCTTAGGGACAATTTCGCAACTCCTACTACCACTTTTCCACACTCGCTATACTAACTTTATTGTTTCTTCATCTAAAAAGCCCCTACTTTTTATTTACGCGCTCTTTATTATCTTGCAAACCTATCCAAAAAAACCTACAAAGTACTTCTAGTTTTATACTTGTTCTAGGTAAAGCGAATGTCAAGCGTGCTTAGAGTTGTATCGGTGGTCGATAAAACTTGAGGGAATATTTGTTCTACCTTTAGCTCCTTGTTGGGTTCGGTACTCTTACTTACCAAAAGAGGCTACAATTGATCCCCTATACTTGTGGGTTATCATAGAACTTGACGAGGTAATTGTACCTACTCCCTTATTGGAAAGTAGTTCATCACAGAAATCAGTTCCAGTGATTCCTACACCAGTAAGTGAGGAAGCTAATGATGATGATCATGAAACTTTTGATCAAGTTACTATTGAACCTCATAGGTCAACCAGAATAAGATCCACACCATAGTGGTACGGTAATCCTGTTCTGGAGGTCATGTTACTTGACCATGACGAACCTACGAACTATGAGGAAGCGATGATGAGCCTAGATTCCGCAAAATGGCTTGAGGCCATGAAATCTGAGATGGGATCCATGTATGAGAACAAAGTGTGGACTTTGGTTAACTTGCCCGATGATCGGCAGGCCATAGAGAATAAATGGATCTTCAAGAAGAAAACTGACGCTGACGGTAATGTTACTGTCTACAAAGCTCGACTTGTTGCAAAAGGTTTTCGACAAGTTCAAGGATTTGACTACGATGAGACCTTCTCACTCGTAGCGATGCTTAAGTCCATCCAAATCATGTTAGCAATTGCCACATTTTATGATTATGAAATTTGGCAAATGGATGTCAAAATTGCATTCCTTAATGGATATCTTAAAGAAGAGTTGTATAAGATGCAACTAGAAGGTTTTGTCGATCCAAAAGGTGCTAACAAAGTGTGCAAGCTCCAGTGATCCATTTATGGACTGGTGCAAGCCTCTCGGAGTTGGAATATACGCTTTGATAGTGTGATGAAAGCATGTGGTTTTATACAGACTTTTGGAGAAGCATGTATTTACAATAAAGTGAGTGGGAGCTCTGTAGCATTTCTGATATTATATGTATATGACATATTGTTGATCAGAAATGATACTAAATTTCTGAATAGCATAAAAGGATACTTGAATAAGAATTTTTCAATGAAAGACCTCGGTGAAGCTGCTTATATATTGGGCATCAAGATCTATAGAGATAGATCAAGACGCTTAATTGGACTTTCACAAAGCACATACCTTGACAAGGTTTTGAAGAAGTTCAACATGGATCAAGCAAAGAAAGGGTTCTTGCCTGTGTTACAAGGTGTGAAGTTGAGTCAGACTCAGTGCCCGACCACAGCAGAAGATAGAGAGAAAATGAAAGTCATTCCATATGCTTCAGCCATAGGTTCTATCATGTATGCAATGTTGTGTACTAGACCTGATGTGTGCCTTGCTATCAGTTTAGTAGGGAGGTACCAAACTAATCCAGGAGTGGATCACTGGACAGCGGTCAAGAACATCCTAAAATACCTGAAAAGGACAAAGGATATGTTTCTCGTTTATGGAGGTGACAAAGAGCTCGTCGTAAACGGTTACGTCGATGCTAGCTTTGACACTGATCCGGATGACTCTAAGTCACAAACCGGACACGTATTTTTATTGAATGGTGGAGCTGTTAGTTGGTGCAGTTCCAAGCAGAGCGTCGTGGCAGGATCTACGTGTGAAGCGGAGTACATAGCTGCTTCGGAAGCAGCAAATGAAGGAGTCTGGATGAAGGAGTTCATATCTGATCTAGGTGTCATACCTAGTGCATCGGGTCCAATGAAAATATTTTGTGACAATACTGGTGCAATTGCCTTGGCAAAGGAATCCAGATTTCACAAGAGAACCAAGCACATCAAGAGACGCTTCAATTCCATCTGTGATCAAGTCAAGGAGGAGACATATGGATCTGAATGTTGCAGACCCATTGACTAAGCCTCTCTCACGGGCAAAACATGATTAGCACCAAGACTCCATGGGTGTTAGATTCATTACAACGTAATCTAGATTATTGACTCTAGTGCAAGTGGGAGACTGAAGGAAATATGCCCTAGAGGCAATAATAAAGTTGTTATTTATATTTCTTTGTATCATGATAAATGTTTATTATTCATGATAGAATTGTATTAACTGGAAACTTAGTACATGTGTGAATACATAGACAAACAGAGTGTCACTAGTATGCCTCTACCTGACTAGCTCGTTGATCAAAGATGGTTAAGTTTCCTAGTCATGGACAACGAGTTTTCATTTGATAAACGGGATCACATCATTAGAGAATGATGTGATTGACTTGACTCATCCGTTACCTTAGCACTTTGATCGTTTAGTTTACTGCTATTGCTTTCTCCATAACTTATACATGTTCCTATGACTATGAGATTATGCAACTCCCGAATACCAGAGGAACACTTAGTGTGCTATCAAACGTCACAATGTAACTGGGTGCCTATAAAGATGCTCTACAGGTGTCTCCAATGGTGTTTGTTGAGTTGGCATAGATCGAGATTTGGATTTGTCACTCCGTGTATCGGAGAGGTCTCTCTGGGCCCTCTCGGTAATGCACATCACTATAAGCCTTGCAAGCAATGTGACTAATGAGTTAGTTATGTGATTTTGCATTATGGAACAAGTAAAGAGACTTGCCAGTAACGAGATTCAACTAGGTATTGAGATAACGATGACCGAATCTCGGGCAAGTAACATACCGATGACAAAGGGAACAACATATGTTGTTATGCGGTTTGACTAATAAAGATCTTCATAGAATATGTAGGAACCAATATAAGCATCCAGGTTCCGCTATTTGTTATTGACCGGAGATGAGTCTCGGTCATGTCTACATATTTATCCACCCGTAGGGTCCGCACGCTTAATGTTCGGTGACGATTGGTATTATGAGTTTATGTGTTTTGATGTACCGAAGGTAGTTCGATGTCCCCGATATGATCACGGACAAGATGAGGAGTCTCGGAATGGTCAAGACATAAAGATCGATATATTGTAAGCCTACGTTTGGACATCAGAACGGTTCCGGGTGAGTTCGGGCATATACCGGAGTACCGGGAGGTTACCGGAACCCCCCGGGAAGTATATGGGCCTTATTGGGCCATAGTGGTAGACAGGAGAAGGGAGCCTAGGAGGGGGCGCCCCCCAAGCCCAATCCGAATTGGGTGGGGTGCCCCCCCTTTCCTTCCCCCTCTCTCCCCTTTCCTTCCTATCCTAATCCAACTAGGGAAGGGGGGAATCCTACTCCCGATAGGAGTAGGACTCCCCTTGGGTGCGCCATAGAGGGGCCGGGCCTTCCCCTCCTCCACTCCTTTATATATGGGGGAGGGGGCACCCCATAGACACATAAGTTGATTGTTTAGCTGTGTGCGGTGCCCCCCTCCACAGATTTCCACCTCGGTCATATCTTTGCAGTTCTTAGGCGTGGCCCTACGCAAGTAGCTTCATCATTACCGTCATCACGCCATCGTGCTGACGAAACTCTCCCACGACACTCAGCTGGATCTAGAGTTCGCAAGACGTCACTGAGCTGAACGTGTGCAGATCGCAGAGGTGCCATACCTTCGGTGCTAGGATCGGTCAGATCGTGAAGACGTACTACTACATCAACCGCATTGTCATAACGCTTCCGCTTATGGTCTACGAGGGTACGTGGAAACACTCTCCCCTCTCGTCGCTATGCATCCACTAGATGGATCTTGTGTGTGCGTAGGAATTTTTTTGAAATTACTGTGTTCCCCAACACCCCCTCCGTTCCTAAATACTATAAGTGTTTTTAGACATTTCAAATGGAATACAACATACGGATGTATGTAGATATATTTTAGAGTACAAATTCACTCATTTTACTCCGTATGTAGTCACTTGGTGGAATCTCGAGAAAGACTTATATTTGGGAAGGGATGGAGTACTAGTATAGTACGTACTGTAATTTATCAGCGAGATAAATTTGTACAATGCTATGAAGCTTCTAGCTTCCACCTTTCTCTATGTTTGACCGAGGAAGCAGCCATCATTTCACTCCTCATTGAATATCCATCTGCTGCTACCTCCGCGAATAAATAAAAATTCGCGTCTACTTCCGTAGCATTGTTAATAATATAGCCATGTCAATCATGACGTAGAAATATCATTCACTGGTACAATAGGGCTGGATCTAAGGCTGGTGATTTTTTTACTTTATCTCTTTCTCTTTTGTCTCATTTACTCATTTTACATAGGAGCACGTGTAGAGGATGGCTATTCCTTTCTATGGGACTTCTTCATGGGGTTTAAGACTAAGGCTGGTCATAGTGGGGAGTAACTTAGACTAGTAACATGCTTTTGTTACTAGTCCATGTTACTACCTTCATAATGGGTAGTAACATATAGATGGTAACATACAAATCTTCATTAACTGAGACATAGACTTATTTTACCTCGGGGTGTGTTATGTTACAGTAACATATTATGTTACCACAAGCATCTCTTCCCTCATTAACTCCATGCCTCATAAGCAAATTTGTCTCAGGATGTGTCATGTTACTACATAAGTTACTCCCACTATGACTAGCCTAAGCAGCTCCGAATTATGCCCACTGCCCACCACTCTGAATCGTGCCATCTATGATAGGGAGTAGTCCCATTGAAACAATGAGGTCCACTAGGTCTAGCACATCATGTAAGAAGAGACTGTCACGCAAAACATACATCTTGTTTCCTTCTTCCTCGTACAATACATACCACTTGTACGTACTACTAGTACTAGTACTACTCGTTCTCCTATAAACCTTGTGCTTGGCATCTCCAAAATATTAACCTTACGATTGGATCTTCGCCTCTTCGTGAAGTCGAGCAATAATGGTACTGCAGTATATATCGTTCTGGCTATATAAGACTGAATGAATTGCTGCATGTCCACCACCTGGGCGAGGGAGAGTGCATACTATTACGTCTGTTTCAATGTTGACTACATACGAGCAAAATGAGTGAATCTACACTCTAAAATACATCTATATACATCAGTGTTTGGGGTATGTACTAGTAGTTCATATTGAAATCTACTAAAGGATATATATTCCAAACAATATGATAATCTCTCTAACCAAGGTAGGGACAAGGAGTAAACGGAGGGAGTAGTAAAATTTTCTCCTTGTCCTATGAGCCACCACGCGCGTGGGTGAGGGAGCGGGCGTAAGGCGTAGTAAGCAAGCTTCACCTCGTCCTGCGAGCCACCGCGCCCGTGGGCGGGGGAGACGCAAGCGGATCCTCTAACATCCTTAAGGGATGTCACGAAGCTACAGTGACATGCGTGTGTAAAACGGAGAAGGGATGTCAGGGTTACTGTAGCAACTACTGTGTGGATTTACTATAGCATGTACAAAAATAAATCAAAAAATAATTTTGTTGCACCATAATTTTGTTTGTATGTAATTTTTGTAAATGTATACAGTAGATTTGTAATTTCCAAATTAATTATAATCATTTTAGGCTTAACCATATAGATGTGAAGAAGGGATGTCACGGTTACTGTAGCTTACGTGACATCCCTTGAGGATGTTAGAGGATCTGGTTCTGGGGGAGACGGTGTACTAAGCAAGCTTCTCCTCGTTCTGTGAGTTTAGGAGACACATCAAAATTAATATGCATAGAGCATCCCGAGTGTATAGAGCATTGCCTCTAAGGTAGGCCCCACATGGTTTGCCTCTTTTTTAACATAACGCGTCAAGTCGCAATTTGTTTGTTCGCCCGTGGTAGACGGTCCTCCATCAAGTGGACAACTAGTACACGTGTCAAATTACCATGTGGGCTGCCTTTTCGTACATAAATGAGCTCCACCATGTACCCGCGCGGGTGTGTTGGGAAAGAGACGGGAGTACGTGCGTCGTGCGTGCACCTCTTCTCTTCGTGCACGTCCCCCACCTACGTGGGTGTGTGTGAGAGAGATTCAAACCTACACAGATGGCATGTGCGTTCATGAGTGTTTTTTGTTTGGGGGTGATTTCGTGAATGTATTTGTGGGAATATGTGTCAATGACATCTCAAACAAAAATTTGACACATGCAATGTGTGTGAAGTAGAGGTCTATCGATATCATGTATAGAGGGGGTGATCCACGAGAAGAGAGGGAGGGGTCATAGATATCGATAGAGTCTAATAGAGGATCAAGTGGGTGGGTGCGAGATCGATGAAGAGAGCCATCGAAATTGTGTGTGTGCAAGTCAAAGATATAGGGCGACTAACCTACGGTAACGTCGGAGGGCACAGGGCAAGTTTGTGTGCGGTAGGGAGACATTACTAGAGCGCTTGATGTATCGGTGTGTGTGGGGGGAGGAGGGGGGCAGAGGCCTAAACTAGAGAGGTAGAACGACTCGTATATGTGTTGAGAAGGAGAGACCCAGCTATGTCTTGAGGGAGATCAGTCGACATCCATACATAACTGAAGGACGGGAAATAGGTTGGACAGAGAGAGAAAGAGAGAGGGGTAGAGTGCTGGATGGGTGATGGAGTTGCTTCTTGAAGATGGTGGGAGAGGCCTACTAGACAAACTGAGGGTAGAATTGCAATATTATCAATAAGAGTGGGGATGTGTTTCTGTGTGTGCCTGTGCATGATAGATGTGTCAGGACGCATGCATGGATGATGAAGGGGAACCATGTGTTTGGTAAGCAAACCTAACTAGATCGGTAGATCAACTGTTGTTTGTTGGAGGAAGGGAGAGACATAACTAATGAGGTAGATTGATCTACGCGTGGGAAAACGAGTTATAACGACCTAGCTAGATATATGTATAGCGGGAGATCGGTCGGTGTACATCCATTTGTTAGAGGCAAATAAGGCCCAGTGAGATGGATAGACAGAGAGAATGGAGCTAGGAGGTGGTGTGAGATGCCGAGCTACTAGCTAGATAAGGGGAGGAGTGTGCGATTGTGAGATCGATGAAAAGAGGGGCGAGAGTTTACACATGTGTGGGACCGTATGAGAGACACGAGGCATGGACACATAAAGGAGGAGATGGAGGGTGCGTGTGTATGTTGTAGGCAGACATCGCTGGAGAGGTTTATCGATCGGTGTGTGTCGGAAAGGAGTTGTGGAGACTATGGGAGAACGACCTAAAAAAGAATATGCGCGATGGATGGAATGCTGAGGGAGGGGGAGGGCGTGTGCATGCACGAGCGAGAGTTAGTGCTAGCTACAAAGGTTAGAGGATTGTGTGGGTGTAAGAGACTAACAAAGATGATAATTTGATATGAAAGTGGATTCATATATTTGAATAGGAGATCATAGTGTTATAAACATATGCATGCATGAATATAGTAGTGATACGCGTGCTGTGGTTTTGCACATGTTATACCATAACGTGATAATGCATGGCGTTTGCAACTCACAGCTAAATGTCGAACAATCTAAACCATACTGTATACCGAACAATCTCACATTTTATTTGAATTTGTGATAATGTGTGGCGTTTGCAGCTTACAACTAAATATAGAACAATCTAAACAATACTATATATCAAACAATCTCACATTTTATTTGAATTTGTGGTAATGTGTGGCATTTGCAACTCACATCTAAATACTTGTAGGAGTAGGGGGCGTGCCGCCATACATTATGTGATAAACACATTATACATACGCGACATGGTTTAGATTATGAAGATCTAGCTAGAACTTGAAATGTACTGTGATTTGAAATCAACATAAAGTGGATTCAAAAAATCAAGTTCGAGTTCATATAGTACACATAGTTCATATCTAACTCGACAGTAATCATGTGGTGTGATGTGAACATAATACACAAACAATGGTTTAACTTGACAATAATGATGATTGTAAATCTTATTAAAATAGAGAAACAAATTCAAATGGTTTGACTTCACAACAATCATTATTGTAGATCTTATTCAAATAGAGAAATGAATTCAAACTTAGTTCATATTGAAGCGGTAGTATATACGTTTGGAATGCACTAAAACGTTCATTTGAGTAGTAGGTTGCATGCATTATACACGTAGCGAAATATTTTAATTGAACATAACATGATTCAAAGTTTTGAATGGCATTTGTAGTGCAAATTGATTTGGTACAGTACATGGGACTAGACTCTCTTGTGTGGTGCGAATTGATTTCTTTTTGTTTTTTCATCGACGAAAGTGCAAATTGATTTGGTACAGTACATGTTAGGCTTGTCCGGAAATTGCAACCCGCGCCATGTTACCCCAAAATATTTAAGATACTTCTTTGTCTCGTTGTGCTCCAAAAACTCCCTCCATCTCAACCCGCGCCGTGCTATCCCAAAATTACAACGTGCGTGAAAACTCCCACCTCCTGTGAAATCCCGACATGCGAAATGCCCGTGATACCCCTGGACTGAAAGAACCGCCTAGCACAAATCGGTGGGGTACTTCCGTAACTTACCCCACATTTCGGACAAGCGGGTCCCTAAGCCATGGTTCCGCACTCCCATCCCATCAGCCCACCCATTCATACACCGAGGCCGTGAAAACACGTGAAGCCCCAGACCCTCCTCCGTCCGCCACTTAGTCGGAGCCTCTTCCCCGACGACGTCGTCCATAGCAACACCTCGACGTCCCTCATCCATCGTACCGGATGAGGATCCGTCGTCGAACTTGCCGTCCCGCCGGTTCAGCCACCCCGTCCTCCACTTCCAAGGAGCTGCCCCGACGTTCCCCTCATCTTTCACGCCACCTCCATTCCCGCACCGCCGTCTTCACCTGCACCACCAGAAGAGCAGCATCATCACCGTTTCCTCGGATGAAGCTGAGGCCTAATCAGCGCCAGCAAAGAGGTTGTACACTAATTGCCCCATTTTCTTCTTGATTCGATCTCACGGTGCTGCCGGCGCTCGGTCCCGGGCCGACATGGCGCGGCTCCATCCACGGTGGCGTCACCGGCCACTTCCTCCATGGTGTCGCTCCCTCGGCGGTCCACATCAGTAGGAGCTGCTGTTGCTTTAGCTCTCGCTCGCTCTGCTGCTCTGCTCTTGCTCTCGGTCCCCTGCCTGGTCTGCTATTGCTCTTGCTCTTGCTCGTGCTACTGCTCTTGCTCGCGCTCTTGCTTGTGATGCTTCTCCTATTTGGCTACACTTCAGTCGACTGAATCGACTTTTGGGTCAGTTGATTTTCAGGGGGTTGGGGGGCTCGCCGGAGTTAAGGAAGAACCAGCCGCAGCAGGGAGGGGGCTCACCGGAGAGGTACCCCACTATCTATCTTAGGGTTCAGGGTGGGGCGGTGGTCGCCGGCGGTGGTGGGGCGGTGGCATGGGGATTGCCGGAGAAAAAGCTCGGCACGGGGGGCCTAGAGGGATGGCCGAGGCAGTGGGGAGTGATTTCGGGGCGGGCAGGGCGGCGCACCGCCGACCGCGGGCGGCGGGGGGCGGCGGTTTGGCCGGTGGTGTCAGTCTACTGATGCTGCTACACGACCAGCCGCCCCGGCTCTCGCACGCGTTGCTGCTACTACTTTTCTGCTACTAGTGCATTCAATTTCAGCAGTAAAATTCAGTTTCGACAATTAAGTTTAGTTTTGACAGTTAAATTCAGTTTTAGCAGTTAAGTTCAGAGATGAGCGGCTGATGTATTTTATATCTAGCACTTTGCGGTTATATATTTTACGTCATCTATTGGAGATGATATTAGAATTCCACTCAGGTTAACGCTGTCTCTCTTGTCCTGCTTCAGCGTCGGCATTGTACAACTCACCGAAGCTGCTCCAACGACGAAACCCTCCATCACAGCGGAGCAGTATCCCAGCCTCCATCTCCAAACGCCTAAGATCTACTTCCCCTCCTCCGACAGCCAAGTCAGCCGGAGCATCCTCACCGACCAACCCAATCACACTAAGATCGACATGACTTCGCCAAAGAGGTTGTGCACTTGTTGCATCTCTTTTTTACTCTACATGTTATATATATTGTCCACTGAGCACATGCAGTAACGTGAAATACGATTATTTTCTCCTACTATGACAAACAGTGAGGTACCAGGCAACTTAGCTATCCGTGATGGACTATCTTGAACGCCATCATTATTTATCTCTGTGCGTTTGAGCTGTGCATTTGTGGATGGGCCTGGGAGTTGAGCTAGTAGGGCAGTGGCCTGGGTCCAAAGTAGTAGAAATAGCACAAAAACATTTTTTAAGTGTAGGCTTTTCCTTGCTCAAGCCTGCCTACTAGAATCGCCAGTGCTTGAAAGGAAAAGTGAAGGAAAAACATAGGAATTGGAAAGTTTCCTATGGTACTACTATTCATGCATTTGGTTCAAAGGAATGGAGCAAAGGAAAACTGTAGGATTTGTTCCTTTAGTGTCTTTTTGAAAGAAAAATCGTAGGAATTTCAATATCCACTTGTCCTCCTTTTCAAATTCCTATTCATGAAGCACACGACTAAGAGATAGTAGCATAATAGCATTATAACCGTACATTTTCTTGTGGTTTGACTTAATCTCACCATGCTTCTTTGCATCTTGTGACCTTCCAATTCTTGTGAACCAAACACCCAGATTGGCTAAAATAATGTGTTTTTAAATTCTCTATTTTGCATGTGCGTTCCTATCCTATTACTGTGTATTTCCTATCCATGCGTTGTTAGAATCCTCCAATTCAAACGATCCCTTACAGAATTACTTCTCTTACAGATAGTTGCCAAAGAAAACCTTGTGTGGTTTGTCCCGCTCCTGTTGCGCCGTCGTCCACCCCAGCTCAGCTGCTCCAACGATAGAAGGGTCCAGCACAACAGGGATCCGGCCTCCAGACTATCTTTCGCTGCCTCAGATCTTCTTCCCCGCGGCGGGCAGCCATGACAACTGCATTACCATCATCAACCGAGCAGATGACCTCGAGGACTACACGGGTCCGCAAGAGAGGTCGCACTCTTTCGTGTCTGCTTACCTTATGCATCGCTTAATATTACATGCTACTTTATCGTCATGTTCACCAATTAGACTCTGAGTCAGCTCCAAACTAATGGTCAAACTTGAGTTTTTAAATGGTTGTGGGGTACATATCGGGGCTGCAATCAATAGTATCTATCTACTATCTAGTTAATCTCTGGTGTCTACTATGAGTTTCATGTTTGGTGGGAAACAAACAGTAAAGAAGCCATTATCTGTATTTTTTAACTGAAGACATTATCTGCCTGCTATCATTGGTTTTGGGTCTATCCACATGTTGCTACCATCACTCTGGATTTCTGCATGCACTCCTTACATAATCTCACTATGTTTTATTCCTATGCATGTTAGTTATTGTACACAATGGAACTGAACATGTAGAGCAAAAGAGACGAGCCTTGCGTGGCAATAAAATTTCATGTAGACGTCGCTCAATGATAGGCGCAAAGGCAGCCCCCTCCATGCATTTCGGATTGTAACCAAGAGGAAGATATCTGTTCTGAAGGGGATTCAGAAGGAGAAGACCACTACTATTTACCCCATGAGGTCTTCGCTCTAACTTGGCATGCTGATGTTGGTTATATCATGCATATGGTGCCTTGCATTGCTTACTTTATACATCAAATATGTCATCTACTTAGTTTAGACATGCTTTGTGTGAATGCCATATGTTTACTTTATTCATCGTTTATGTGAATTATGCAACGCCATCTTGTTTAGCCAGGCATCATATATGTGAAATTTGCAATGCCATCCTGCTTAGCCAGTCATCTTATATGTGAATTATATCAGGCCATCCTTTTTTCATTACGTATTAGATTTGTCAACAATGTTAGTACATTCAACTACTCTTCGTGTGCATCAGCCATTTGACATGGTGATGGAAAATTCTGGAGTGAAAACAAGGTCTTCAAAGCAGACTATGATATCTGATGAAGCGCATATCTCGCTGGTTACGGATAGCTCCTCAGAGGAGGATTCAGAGATAGATGACCAGTCCTATTTCCCCCCTGAGGTGCATGCTCTAACTTGGCAGGGTTATGTTGCTCATATCGTGCATATGGTGTCTTGCATTGCTATGTCATTTGATTAGTTTAGACATGCTTTGTGTGAATGCCACCTGTTTAGTGTCTAATTTCCATATATGTGAATTATGCATTGCCATCTTTTTGCAAGACATTATATATGTGAATTATGGAATGATATCTTGTTGCAAAGGCATTATATATGTGAATTATGCAATGCCATGCTATTTAGCCAATCATCATGTATGTGAATTATATCATGCTATGATTTTTTTTGTATTATGTGTTCCATTTGTCGACAACGTTTGTATATTAAACTACTCTTCATGTCCATCAACCATTTGAAGCGGTGATGGAAGTATCTGGAGTGAAAACAAGGTATTCAAAGCAGACAATGCATCTTGCTGGTTACAAAGAGCTCCTTAGAGGAGGATTCAGAGACTGATGACCAGTCCTATTTCCCCCTGAGGTCTATGGTCAAACTTGGCAGGGTTATATTACCCATGTCATGCATGTTGTCTTGCATTGCTTAGTTTTTACATCATATATGGATTGCCATCTGCTCACTTGATTACTATATAAATCACATATTTGAATTATATCATGCCATCATGTTTACATACATAGCATCTATCTGAATTATGGCATGGCAGCCCATTTAATAAAGACATCATATAGTTATATCATCTCATTCTGTTTAGTGTTTACAGTCATCATATTTTGAATTATGTCATTCTATCCGTGAATTATATCATGCTATCATGTTTCCATAGGCGGCATGTATGTGAATTATGGCATGCTAACCTATTTAATAAACACATTATATAGTTATATCATGTCATCCTCTTTACATAGTCATCATATTTTGAACTATGTCTTTCCATATTTTTTAGTTAGCCATCATAATGTGAAATTGTGTCATGCTATCCCGTTTAGTTAGCCATCATATATGTGAAATCGTGTCATTCTATCATGTTTGGTTAGACAACATAAATGTGAATTATTTCATGCCCTCTTTTATTCCCCACTATCCATTGCACCTATCTATCATACAATGTCTGTACATTCAATTACTTTTCTTGTTTATCAGCCATTTGAATTGGAGATGGTGATGGCAGTATCTAAGGGAGTAACAACACGGTCTTCAGAAAGCATAGTGCTACCAGTTGATGCAGATAGAACCACGGTTGTACTTGCCCAAGAACCAGCCCCACCACACATAACCCAGACTCTCACAGATTGTACCCCTACCCAGTTGGACAGAGAACCAGCTACACCCCTTCTAACCCCAACCCCAACAGATAGTAACCCAGTTCCAGTTGACACAACACCGTCTCCACCATAGAGCACCCAAACACAAGCAGTTAGTAAGGGAATTGCAGTGCCCAAAGCACGAGGACCACCACTCCGAATCCCAACTCGACCATTAAAGGAGAAGAGGAATTGTTCTTAGGTCATGTTCTGTAGCTATGGTTCATACTCCTTTGCTCTTGCATCACTTTATTTACTCATCCAAACTATTTTCAAATTTGAAGGACGGAATTGAAACTCCAATGGCACAACAGGTATGTTTTAAACCTGTTTCTTTAACTGGTTTGTTGTTGTAACTTGCTCTATGTTGATTTCAGTTTCAATTGAATAAACAGTTATGTTCTCATGTCATGCACATTACAAGTGTTGTTATTGCTCTATAGTTTCCCACACTTATATTCTGTCTATTCTGCTTTGTCTTGAACAAATATTATTTGAACTGTGTCTCTATCTTGATTTGGCAACAAAAACTAGAATGATATAGACCATAAAGTGACCATGGTACATAGATATATGTTTGTTTCATGATATTTCCTGTCCACTTTACTACTGAACTGATTTACCAAAATGAGTTCCATATACAACATGGTAAACCTGTGATGTGTCTGCTTGTTTCTCTTTTAGAATGCGGGCAAAATATTGGAGAACAGTACCACGTTATGCAATGGTAAAGGAAGTAATGCAGATAAGGTTCAAGATAGTGAGACATCCTTGTCGATCTCCAAGAAAGCTGATAAAAACTACCTTGACGACAGTGAGAGAACCCAAAAGTCATGTCTTGATGTAGTGTTCGAGTTAATGGCCACTACTGCTGGCACAAGCTCTTCGAACTCGCTGCCTGAATCAGTTTGTCTTCTTGAGTCTCAACTTCAAGTTGGAAGACATCGATCATATGTGCTGCGACTGGAAGCTGAAGGACTGAGGAAGTCCCTACAGAATTCAGATGCATACTTTTTGGTGCAACAGCAAGCGCTGAAGTATTTAAGCGCCAAACAAGAGAAAGTTAATAAGCTTGCTAAGCATCTTGCCAACATTATGGGTACCCAGGATATTTTTTTCTTGAGCTCTTCTGAAGTGGTTTCCGTTATGGACTTGTTTTCCTGCGGCGTTTATTTGCACTAGTCGCCAACTTTGACAACCAGTGTACATGATATGCTTCTTTGTTCCCTACATTTGCACTGGTGGCGAACTTTGATGCCCAGTGGATGTAATATGTGTAATAGCCGTGATAGCCTAGCATAAGTTGTTTGCTTATTTATTTCCTTGTTGTCTTGTTTATTTGTTTGCTTGCAGCTAGTGCAATTATTTTTCCGCGGTTTGCTAGTGGCCGCAATAACCTATTTTTTTAAAACTAGGCCACAATAACCACGGGCTACATATTTACTGTAGTTACCATGGGCCTCCTATGGGCCGTAGAAACAATGGGCATTCTAACGGCTGTAGAAACAATGGGCCTTCACGGGCCGTAGCATCAATGGGCCTTCTACGGGCAGTATGATCGATAGGCCAAACCTGGGCCGATAACAGACCGCATTATGGGTCGTATACGGGCTAGATTTGGAATCGTTCGTTCATGGGCCGACAATAACGGGCCGTCGTTAATCGGCCATTTTTATGATGCTATGAAAACAGCCCAACGGATTAACGGGCCGCAAACGGGCCGATTGTAACCACGGGTTGAATTTGGCGCACAAGCGGAAAAGGCCAGTAACGGGCCGTAAGTAACCGAATGCTGGAAATGGGCCCAAGAATAAATGGGCCCTAAGAAGGCCGAAAGATAACACGGGTTGGAAACGGCCCAATGGAATAATGGGTCGTTGATGGGTATAAAGCGGTACACTGTTCATTGCGGGCTAGATTCACCACGGGCCGTTAATGGGCCAAGAGTTACAAATGGCCTCGTATGGGCCGAAAGACATCATGGGTCATACATGGGCCGAAAGTTACAATAGGCTGGAATCATATTGGATGGCCCAGATGAAGCTACTGGGCTTAATTCCGATAGGCCATAACAGGCCGTGAGTTAGCAGGCCGTAAATGGGCTATATACGAACAGGCCGTTAACAGGCTTTATGTGGGCCGGCCCGTTACCTTTTGACCAAGTCAAACGGGCCAGCCTTTTCACCAGAATGGGCCTCTGTTGGTCCATGCCATGTGTCGACGTATCATAGGCGCCCCTGTCCAATTAATGGATGACATTTGTCCCAACGGTGAGCCAACACGTGTTTCCTCCGGCCAATGAGAATTTTACACGTGGAAATCCCTCATTGGTCCGGGCTATTAGTGGGTTATCGGATCCAAAACCGGGCCTGATAGCTTAACGGTGACCAGTTATGGTGGATACCACATGTCGGTCACCCTTGACGAAAGCACTTCCATGACGCATGATTTATCGGCATGGAAGTGGACACTTCCGTGATGATAATTTTGGTAATGTCATGGAACACTTCTAAGACGGCACGGGTATGACTATCTTGATTCTGTCATAAAATTTTCATGGATGTACATGCATGACAGAAAACGTGACCTACTGTGACAAACACGTATCATCACGGAAGTGTCTTTTTTTTGTAGTGTAGTATGCCTCTACTTGACTAGCTCATTAATCAAAGATGGTTAAGTTTCCTAGCCATGGACATGTGTTGTCATTTGATGAACGGGATCACATCATTAGATAATGATGTGATGGACTAGACCCATCCGTTAGCTTAGCACTATGATCGTTTAGTTTATTGCTATTGCTTTCTTCATGACTTATACATGTTCCTATGAGTATGAGATTATGCAACTCCCGAATACCGGAGGAACACTTAGTGTGCTATCAAACAACACAACGTAACTGGGTGATTATAAAGATGCTCTACAGGTGTCTCCGATGGTGTTTGTTGAGTTGGTGTAGGATTGAAGTATGTCTAGAGGGGGGTGATTAGACTACTTGACCAAATAAAAACTTAACCTTTTCCCAATTTTAGTTCTTGGCAGATTTTAGCTATTTTAGGACAAGTCAAGCAATCATCACACAGTTCAAGCAAGCATGCAAAGAGTATATTGGCAGCGGAAAGTAAAGCATGCAACTTGCAAGAATGTAAGGGGAAGGGTTTGGAGAATTCAAACGCAATTGGAGACACGGATGTTTTTCCCGTGGTTCGGATAGGTGGTGCTATCCTACATCCACGTTGATGGAGACTTCAACCCACAAAGGGTAACGGTTGCGCGAGTCCACACAGGGCTCCACCCACAAAGGGTAACGGTTGCGAGAGTCCACACAGGGCTCCACCCACGAAGGGTCCACGAAGAAGCAACCACCCACAAAGGGTCCACGAAGAAGCAACCTTGTCTATCCCACCATGGCCATCGCCCACACAGGACTTGCCTCACTAGCGGTAAATCTTCACGAAGTAGGCGATCTCCTTGCCCTTACAAACTCCTTGGTTCAACTCCACAATCTTGTCGGAGGCTCCCAAGTGACACCTAGCCAATCTAGGAGACACCACTCTCCAAGAAGTAACAAATGGTGTGTAGGTAATGAACTCCTTGCTCTTGTGCTTCAAATGATAGTTTCCCCAACACTCAACTCTCTCTCATAGGATTTGGATTTGGTGGAAAGAAGATTTGAGTGGAAAGCCACTTGGGAAGGCTAGAGATCAAGATTCATATGGTAGGAATGGAATATCTTGGTCTCAACACATGAGTAGGTGGTTCTCTCTCAGAACATATGAGTTGGAATGGTGTATGCGTTCTGATAGCTCTCTCTTCTAATGAAGAGGAGGTGGAGGGGTATATATAGCCTCCACACAAAATCCAACCGTTACACAGTTTTCCAATCTCGGTGGGACCGAATCAACAAACTCGGTCGGACCGAAAATGTAAACCTAGTGACTGTTAGAGATTTTCGGTGGGACTGACATGCAACTCGGTAGGACCGATATGGTTAGGGTTTGGGCATAACGTAATCTCGATGAGACCGATTACACAAACTCGGTGTGACCGAATTTGGTAATTAGCTAACCAGAGAGTTGGTCAGGCAAACTCGGTGGGACCGATTTGCTCTTTCGGTGAGACCGAAAAGTTACAAAGGGGAAACACTGAATTTACATTGCAATCTCGGTGGAACCGATTCACTCTTTCGGTGAGACCGAAAAGTTACGAAAGGGAAACAGAGAGTTTGCAATCCCATCTCGGTGAGACCGGGATCCCTATCGGTAGAACCGAATTGCTAGGGTTTGGCAGTGGCTAATGACAAGTGAAACTCGGTGGCGCCGGATAGGAAGAATCGGTAGGACCGAGTTTGGCTTAGGGTTTAGGTCATATGTGGAAGTGGGAAAGTAGCTGAGGGTTTTGGAGCATATCACTAAGCACATGAAGCAAGAGGCTCATTAAGCAACACCTCATCCCTCCTTGATAGTATTGGCTTTTCCTAAAGACTCAATGTGATCTTGGATCACTAAAATATAAAATGAAGAGTCTTGAGCTTTTGAGCTTGAGCCAATCCTTTTTCCTTAGCATTTTGAGGGTTTCACTTTCACATCCATGCCATGCCAATCATTGAGCTTTCCTGAAATAATCATCTTGGAATAGCATTAGCTCAATGAGCTATATGTTGTTATGAATTACCAAAACCACCTAGGGATAGTTGCACTTTCAGTTGGCATAGATCGAGATTAGGATTTGTCACTCCGATTGTCAGAGAGGTATCTCTGGGCCCTCTCGGTAATGCACATCACTATAAGCCTTGCAAGCAATGTGACTAATTAGTTATTTGCAGGATGTTGCATTATGGAATGAGTAAAGAGACTTTCTGGTAACGATATTGAACTAGGTATGATGATACTGACGATCGAATCTCGGGCAAGTAACACACCGATGACAAAGGGAACAACGTATGTTGTTATGCGGATTGACCGATAAAGATCTTCATAGAATATGTAGGAACCAACATGAGCATCCAGGTTCCGCTATTGGTTATTGACCGGAGATGAGTCTCGGTCATGTCTACATAGTTCTCGAACCCGTAGGGTCCGCACGCTTAATGTTCGATGACAATCGGTATTATGATTTTATGTGTTTCGATATACTGAAGGTAGTTTGGAGTCCCGGATGAGATCAAGGACATGACGAGGAGTCTCAAAATGGTTGAGAAATAAATATTGATATATTGGATGACTATATTCGGACACGGGAACGGTTCCGAGGTGTATCGGGTATTTATCAGAGTGCCGGAAGGGTTATCGGAACCACCGGGGAAGTTATGGGCCTTATTGGGCCTTAAGGGAGAGAGAGGGAGCAGCCAAGGGGCTGGTCGTGTGCCCCCCCATGGGCCTAGTCCGAATTAGACTAGGGGGAGGGGCGGCACCCCCTCCTTCCTTCTCCTTTCCCTCTCCTTCCTTCTTCTCCTAGTAGAACTAGGAAAGGGGGGGTCCAACTCCTACTAGGAGTAGGATTGCCCGCCTTGGGCGCGCCCTATAGGGCCGGCCGGCCTCCCCCTTGCTCCTTTATATACGGGGGCAGGGGGCACCCTAGAACACACAAGTTGATCTTTAGCCGTGTGCGGTGCCCCCCTCCACAGATTTCCACCTCGGTCATATTGTCGTAGTGCTTAGGCGAAGCCCTGCGTCGGTAACTTCATAATCCCCGTCACCACGTTGTTGTGCTGGCGAAACTCTCTCTCGACCTCAACTGGATCTAGAGTTCGAGGGATGTCACCGATCTGAACGTGTGCAAATCATGGAGGTGCCGTGCGTTCGGTACTTGATCGATTGGATCGCGAAGACGTTTGACTAAATCAACTGCATTACTTAAACGCTTCCGCTTTTGGTCTACGAGGGTACGTAGACACACTCTCCCCTCTCGTTGCTATGCATCTCCTAGATAGATCTTGCGTGATCGTAGGAAAAAATTTGAAATGCTGCGTTCCCCAACACAAACAACTATCACCCAAGAAGATCCTAAATACTTTACTTGGCACAAACACTAATTAAAACATAAAAACACAATCATAACAATAGAATAATTGTGCTAACACTCAAAAACAGGAAGCAAAAAGCAAAAATAAATTTTATTAATTGGGTTTCCTCCCAGCAAGCGTTATAGTTTTATGCCCTTAGCTAGGCATAAAGCAATGATCTAAGTTTTGTCATCCTTCTTCTTAACCTTCTAAGAGGTGTTTTCATCATGGGGTTTTGTAAACACAACATAAAACATATTATCCATAGAAACCTTAGTGTTCCTAACTTGGTGTTTATCATAACCTTTTTGATTCCCCGCAACAATCCAAGAGTAATGTTGATTAATATTATTGAAAACCTGTTGGATTATAATTAAAACGGGGACTTCCTTTTTAAGATTCTCATCAAGGATTTTATTATCCCCAAGCAAATGTCTTAAAGCATAGTCACTATTGTAAAGAATTTCATCTATCACAGGTTTTTCATGATTCATACCATAAAAATCAAAGATTTTCCTAGCTTCCTGTATTATGTAATCAAATTCATTCATAAGGACAAGGGTGGCCAACTTTTTAGCCCTGGGATTCTTTATAACGGGAAGCTTGAAAAACAATCTTTGCAAAGTAGGATGGGTACGAATAAATTTACTTTCAAGTTTCAGAACTAGTGCTGAAATAGCATCCACATAAGATCTAGTAGTTTTAAGTATAGGAGCATCATCAAGACTTATATTCCCAACACAATTGTAAAATTCTTGGATATGTTCTTTTCCCATAACGTTCCCTTGCCCCAAAATAAAAAAATTAGCATCCAGATTGCCCGTACGTCCAACCTTTGGAGTTAGGCCATCATCTGTTGGTGCCATACCGAAATCACTCATGATTGCAAGCAAAGGATAGATCTGACAAGAAAAAGGCAAACATAAAAAAGAGGGGTGAATAAAAAGGCAAATTTTTGTGAAGTGGGGGAGAGGAAAATGAGAGGCAAATGGCAAATAATATAAATTGCGAGGAGATGAGATTTGTGATTAGGAATCTGGTATATGTTGAAGATCCTCACCAGCAACGGCGACAGAAATTCCTTTTGATGTTGCTTGAAGCTACATCGGTATTTCCCCAAAAAGGAAGGGCTGATGCAGCACAGCGGCGGTAGGTATTTCCCTTAGATATGAAACCAAGGTTATTGTCATGGAATTGTCACGACAGATGTCCTAGTGTGAGGACTTAGTCGTGGAGCCATCGCGATGAGGTTAGCTTAAAGGGGTTAATCAGGACAAAGGACACGAGGAGTTTATACTGGTTCGGCCCCTTACGGTGAAGGTAAAAGCCTAGTCCAGTTGTAGGTGGTATTGCTAGGTTTCGATGAACAGGGAGCGAATATGCTTGACCCGGCTCTTGATCTGTTGTTTATTGTCCTAAGCCGCCGCTAGGTCGTCCCCTTATATACACGGGTTGACGCCCTGCAGGTCATAGAGTCCCGGCCAGCTTATGCAACGTATTCGGCTCGGTGACCTTTCTTACATGCCTTACAATACAAGTTTACATACATGGCGGTTTATATCCATGGGCCTTAAGCCGCCTTCGGGTATGGGCCCTCTACCAAGCTTATCTATGAACCGCCATATGATCTTGGGCTTCATTGTGATGAATCATCATAGGGATGACCCGACCCCTCCTGGGCGGGTCATACCTAATAGTTATATCCCCAACATTAGGCCCCAGGTTGATTTGAACTTGTTCATGTCAATCTTCAACACTTAGAAAAATCCTTCCACATCTGTTGCAAAAACCTTATAACCCGCCATGACGTCATCTCCAAGAATTTCGGAAACCCGCCACGACGTCATCTTTTAACAGATCTTTATCTTGATGTCTTTCTGAAAATCGATGCATCCAATTAGCTGGATAACCATCATTTGGCCTCCTCGTCTTTCGCGCCTGCATGTTTTTCTGTCTCCTTATAAATAGGACCATAGAGTCATCTTCTATTCTCCTCCTTCTCCTTTCTCGCCTTCTTCCTCCTCGCGACGCATCGACTCGTACGAGCTCCGCCGCCGTCAACCTTCGTCCTCGACCTCAACTCCGGCCGCTGCATCGCCCTGAATAGACTAGAAAAACTGCGGCACCACTCCGCTGTCCTAATAACATCAGTAAGCCCTCTTTCCTTCTTCATAGATCTTTCATTAGGTTTTGTCGGTGTTCGTCGGTGTTCGTCGGTGATCGTTGCCGCCCTTCTTTCTCCTTGTTTAGTTCCATGGGTTAGATCCAAAAACCATATGAATCTTGCGCGGTAGTAGTTTTAGCACTTGTTTTTTACACTAGAATATATCCCCACCGCGTCAGATCTCCTCTAGGGTGCCTCTGCTTCACTGTCACCTCTGTAGATTTTGAATTTATTTCCTTTTTCTGAACAGCGGTAGATCCAAATTTGTAGCCTCAATCTGCAGAACCTATTTGTCCCAACACTTAGCAAATTTTACTCTTGGTAACTCTTGAATATCTTGGTCATGGCGGCTTATTTTGTCGGCTTATCATTACTTCATATATCATTGTTGACTTGTATCCCACCAATTAATCTGAGCCGGCAAATTATTTCCTTTTAGGCTTTCCTTTCACCATGCCGCCAAAGACGATGACGACTTGTAACTGGGTTCCTTCCATTGTCACCGAGAGCACCTTGAAGGATTTTTTCACTGTTGGATACTTACTAGAAAAAAGTGTCATGCATTATCGTACTCCTGACCCAGCCGAAGAGAAACCTCAGCCAAAAGATGGTGAAGTTATTGTCTTTACTGATCATATGAACCGGGGCTTCTTGCCGCCCAGCTCAAAATTCTTTAGGGATGTCCTGCACTTCTTCAAACTCCATCCGCAAGATATTGGACCCAATTCCATATCAAATATCTATAACTTCCAAATTTTTTGTGAGGTATACCTTCAAGAAGAACCTAGCGTCGAGCTTTTCATGGAATACTTCTACCTGAACTGCGAGAACGAGTACACCAATGGTCCTAGCTTGGAACTTGGCGGGATTTCAATTCAACGCAGACGAGATGCCATCTTCCCTCAAGTAGTCCTGCCAAGCCATCCCAAGGACTGGAATCAAACATGGTTCTACTGCAAAGATATCTCGTCGTCTGATGAAAATCCGATGTCGGGTTATCGCACTGAGCGTCTCGACGCAAAGTACCAACTCCCTGATAAACTTACTCCTGCCGAACGCAAAAAACTTGTCCCTACAATCAGAAGAGTTCAAGCCTTGCTAGGGAATGGTTTAACCAGAGTCGACTTAATCAGCTGCTGGGTCGCATGGCAGATCATACCTTTAAGCCGCCGATCTGGCTTGATGTGTACATACACTAGAGGAACAGATGATCCCTTACGTCATAGCTCTCTGCGTGTGACTGAAGACGGCATCGTTGAGATGGCAACCATGCTTGTAAACAGCAAATATGAAGACTGCAACCAAGTGGGTTTGAACCCTTTCTGCAAGCTTAATCCGGCGCCAGAGGTAAATCTTTTGATTTCTTTTTCCTTCGGCAGTTTAAACATTGCATGAACTTCAATCTGTTATCCTTCTACACACTAAATCTGACTTCTAGAAGGCCAAATATGACCATGAGGCTGCCAAAAAGGCTAAAGCTGCTGCGAGCCGCCAAAAAGACCGTCAGGAAGTCTAAGAAGAAACCAAGTGCCTCTGAATTGCTTAAGCTGGATGATACCTCTGAGTCGGAGGTAGCCCTTGACTCTCTTGGCTTGTTTTTTAACAACCTTATTAACACTGACTATTGCCAGGATGACACGGGGACCAGCCAAGCAGTCGAAGAAGAGGTAACTATTATTTCCTCCAACTCAGAACCTTTACCAAGGCAGAAACTTCGGCGGGTAACCCGGAAAGTAAGGTTTTCACACCCCTTGGCTTATTTAGATCCTCATTTTTTTTGAAACGACAGCAACATGAGAGCCGCCGCCAGACCCGGACCGGTGGAGATGACGATTTATCCTCTGGCTTACCGAACACTCCTCAGAAACGCCAAATGAGGTTCTTTTTAACCTTAACCCTTGTATTTACCAGCGAGTTACTATCATTAATCACTCAATTTTGATTCCATCCTTGCAGGAGATTTCCCGTTCCTCCTCTGGCGACTCATCACAAACTCAACTACCGGCTTTCAAGACTGCCCCTGGGTAATAATAAATATCTTTCTTCTGTACCTTTATATCTTTATAATTATACTGACTTGTCCAAATTCTTTTTAGCGGTCAAGCGAAACCCAACAAAAAAGCAAAGGTGACAAAGCCGGCCGAGGATCCGAAAACTGCTGAACCAGATCAGCCAACCCTTGTACCAGAACACCCTAAACAACCGGAAGATCCTGTTGTCAACGCTCAACCGGATTTACCTGAGTCGTCTGTTGACGAAACCACTATTGATCCATCGACTATTGAATCGTCAAGCTCAGCTAACCCGCCAGAGACTCATGGTGATGATGTTTTAATCATTGGCACCAGATTCGTTGAACCGGGGAATCCAATTGTACTAGCGAGACACTCTGCCAAACAAGAAGTCATGGAAAGACTGAAAGTGAGGTTTGATGTCTCCCACTATGCTCACCTGAGTATTAGTGAAGTTTTATCTGGCTATGTCAGTCAAGTGCATTCCGGTTGTGACTTGGAGATTGAAATGGTGAAGAAAATGCACCAGAAGTATGAGGTACGTCATCTGGCTTATATCTATATCCTGCCAGCCCCCAAGTCTTCTGATTATGATAAACTTGAATAATCTGTAGACTTGAAATGTTTATAAGCTTCTGTTCTGGACTCCCTCCAAGTCCAGTTAAAAAACTTTAAACCAGATTTTGATGATAGCATAATTTTGCATCTGTAGTCCCCAAGGGCTGGCTTAATCGGCATGAATGAGCCGGTCCTATTAATCAATGTGTAAAAGAACATAACTTAACTGCATATCCCCCATGAGTCGGCTGGGACTTTCAACAGCACCCCTGGCTCATCCTTAAAAAGAAAACAAGCAATGTACATTAGCCCCCGAGTGCCAAGTGCCGTTGCTTGCAAAGCACTTGGGACTTTTTACAAAGAGCCGTTTCCTTTGAAAATTGCGTTGACAGACATTAGCCCCCAAGTGCCAAGTGTTGTTGCTTGCAAAGCACTTGGGACTTGTATTGTTGTAACCCACCATGAAACTTGACAAACTTGTGTTGTATTCAAGCTGCTACCACTGAATTGGAAACTCAATTGAACAAGGCCAAGACCCGGCTGGCGGCTCAGGAGACTGAGACCAAAAAGGCTGAATCAAAATTTCAGTTTAGTATGTCTGAAGGCGAAAAATTGAAGACCAGCTTTACTGCAGACAAAGAGGCTTGGGCCAAGGAAAAGACGGTCCTGATTCAGCACGCTGAGAAAGCCAAGGCGGCTCTGGAAGAGGTTACCACTGAGCTCACCGGTTTAAAGAATCGTGTGTCTTAGATGGTTTCTGCAATCTTCGGTAAGTCACCTTGTTATTTACCCAAAGTGTGTATTTGTCATCATAATGTAAGCCACCACTTAACCAATTGTGTAAACTTTGCAGGTCCCAGGAGTAGCAATCTGAGCCGAGATACACTGGTAAAGCTCAAGGCGGTTTACACACTTGTTGAGCAATTATACACTGGAGCTCAGCGAACTCTTGCCACTATCTCCCCAGCGAATCAAGGACCAAATCTGTTAAGTAATGTCTTGAAGAAACTGTCCATCTTGCCCACCAGGTTCCAAGAAATCAAGCGATCTTGTGCTAGAGCCAGAGTTGTGACAGCCTTGAGCCGTGCCAAAGCCTAGGTACCAGAATTTGACCCGGCAGACGTAGCCAGCGGGTATCCTAGTCTCAAGGAAGATGGAACCTCCTTTGACCAACAAGACTTTGCTAACTGCGTCAAAGAGGTTCGTCCTCATGCAACAATCATTGCCAAAGTGACCAACCTCACCAAGTATCAGCCGGGTTACGATGCAGATAACCAGAAGATGCTGACTCCTTCATATAAAGTGATGGATTTAATTCCACCCATTCGTAAGCACACTTTCGCCCTTGATATTGATCCGTCTGATCTGATTGATGGCGAAGCTGAATTCGTGGCTTTGACTGGTCCAAACCCCACTTCCAGACAGTGGAGGAGGAAGACGAACCGGCAAGGGATGAATCGCAACCTTCGAGTCAGCCAGGCCAATATTCTTGAACCGGGGCCAGTTTATCATCTGCTGATTGCAATACTTAAAAACAATCATATTTTTGGGCACCAAGCGCCTTGTAATAGGCTAGCTTTGAACTTCTTATTCTGCTATGCCATCATGCATATTGTGCTGTTTATGACACTATTCATCTGTCATGCAAAGATATGCCATATATGATTTATGATATTATCAATTTTGAATCTGTTCCTGCATACAAAAGATGAAAAGTGTCATGGCGGTTTACCGCTGGACGGGTTATAATGCCCCAATATATACTTATCATGATTTATAACCAAGGCTGGACTAAATAATAATCATATATGATTAAAAATATGTCATACCTGTTATATTTGATCACACTTGTTGGTTTATCAAGCCACTGCAGTAAGGGCGATAACCCAAAATTTTGGACACTGGTAATTATCAGAGATTGCCAGCTTATGAACAAAGCTGGACCGGGTTAATAAACACCGGATATTATCTTTATTTCATACTGGCGACTTATAGTCGAAGATCAGGCCGGGTTAATAAACACCGGTGATTTACAATCAAGCTTTATAAATCTTGTCAAATAAACCTCAAAAAGAAAGAATCTATTGAATAAAAACAAACGAGAAGTGAGGCTTTTCATGGGCTGTCAGGCCCAAAATGAGGCTTTTTATTGGCTGCCAGGCCACTGAGTTAAACCGTTTTACAAACCTTATAAGATGGACCTCACATTAACCAATCGTCGTTTTAACTTTGACAAGTTCAAGGTCTGCATAAGATTGACTTGTCAAACGTTCGGCGGGGCTTTCCAGGATTACCTTGCTGGAGTGACTTACTTAAAAAGGCAAGATAACCAGGGGTTTTAGGTGAATACACCTAGCTTCCAAGCCTGGCATTTAAGCCTATTACAAGGTTACGAACTCTTTGTTCTTTAGAACAAAAGAGCCCCCGAGCAATATTTTGAGCTGTGCTCAAGGGGTACCTATGTTTGAGTTGTGCTTTTGCAACAGACTCTCTTTGGTCCCTTTAACCTGGGTAGCAAGCCCCCAAGTTTTTTTGTGGCCTATAAGCCGAATCAAAGGGTAATAATAACTTTGCTATATAAAGCAGAAGCCCCCATGTGACCAAAAACTCATTATTTAAAGAGAAACAATGACGGAGGCCCTGCTTTAACAGGGATGTCGGTTTTATTATATTGATTATAATATATACAATGTCAAAATATGTACATTGGAAGAGCCAATGGCTTAAGTGTAGTAAGGCCGAAGATGAGCAATATTCCATGGCCAGCGGGTCTCTTCCTCCGACGTGCGTGAGTCCTTGTGGTCTCGAACATCGATAAGGTAATATGACCCATTGTTCAAATTCTTGATAACCACAAAGGGTCCTTCCTAAGGTGGGGATAACTTGTGCATATCAGTCTGATCCTGGATGAGTCAGAGCACCAGATCGCCTTCCTGGAGAGTTCTGGTTTTAACCTGGCGGCTATGGTAACAGCGTAGATCTTGTTGGTAGATCGCTGAACGAGCCGCCGCGATGTCACGCTCCTCATCCAACAGGTCAAGTGCTTCCTGGCGTGCTTTTCATCGTCAACTTCAATGTAAACCGCCACACGGGGTGAGTCATGACGGATGTCACTAGGGAGAACCGCCTCTGCTCCGTAAACCATGAAGAAAGGCGTGTATCCTGTAGATCTGTTAGGGGTGGTATTGATGCTCCACAACACGGAAGGTAACTCCTCCACCCAACAACCCGACGTTCTCTGCAGGGGAACCATAAGCCGGGGCTTGATGCCTTTCAAGATCTCTTGATTGGCTCTCTCAGCTTGACCATTAGATTGAGGGTGAGCCACTAACGATACATCAAGTCGGATGTGCTCATGTAGACAAAATTCTTCCATAGCACCTTTAGAGAGATTAGTGCCATTATCTATTATGATGTTGTGTGGAAAGCCAAAACGGAAGATCACCTTCCTCATGAATTGAACCGCCGTTGCTGCATCACACTTACTGACTGGCTCTGCCTCTACCCACTTAGTGAACTTATCAACCGCCACCAAAAGGTGGGTCTTCTTATCCTTGGATCTTTTGAAAGGTCCAACCATATCAAGCCCCCAAACTGCAAACGGCCAAGTAATTGGAATCATCCTCAATTCTTGAGCCGGCACATGAGCTCGTCGTGAAAATTTCTAACATCCATCACACCTTCTGACCAGGTCCTCCGCATCAGCATGAGTTGTTAGCTAATAAAATACATGATGAAAAGCTTTAGCCACGAGAGATTTTGAACCGGCATGATGACCACAGTCTCCTTCATGAATCTCACGCAGGATCTCACAGCCCTCCTCTGGAGAAACACAACATTGAAATGCTCCTGTGACACTGCGATGATGTAACTCTCCATTAACAATTGTCATTGACTTAGACCGCCGGGTTATCTGTCTGGCTAAGGTTTAATCCTCAGGTAACTCGCCCCGGGTCATATAAGCCAAACAAGGAACTGTCCAATCTGGAATTACATGAAGATTCGCCACCAACTGAGCCTCTGGGTCAGGGATAGCCAAATCCTCCTCTGTAGGTAACTTAACCGACGGGTTATGCAAAACATCAAGAAAAACATTAGGCGGCACCGGCTTACGTTGAAAACCCAACCGGCTTAAAGCATCCGCCGCTTCATTTTTCCTCCGATCAACATGCTCAACTTGATAACCCTTGAAGTGACCAGTAATAACGTCCACCTCTCGCCAATAAGCCGCCATGAGTGGATCCTTAGAATCCCAAGTACCAGAGACTTGCTGAGCCACCAAGTCTGAGTCGGCGAAGCACCTAACCCGGCTTAAGTTCATCTCCTTAGCCATCCGAAGACCATGGAGCAAGGCCTCATACTCAGCTGCATTGTTAGTGCAAGGAAACATCAAACGGAGAATAGAACAAAATTTATCACCTCGAGGGGAAGCAAGCACAACTCCAGCCCCCGAGCCCTCCAACTACATGGACCCATCAAAGTGAATAGTCCAATACGTGTTATCTGGCTTTTCCTCAGGCATCTGCAGCTCTGTCCAATCATTGATGAAATCCACCAGCGCCCGAGACTTGATGGCCGTGCGAGGAACATATTTTAACCCGTGAGGTCCAAGCTTAATAGCCCACTTAGCAACCCGGCCAGTTGCCTCCCTATTTTGGATGATATCTCCCAAAGGAGCAAAGCTAACCACAATGATGGGATGACCCAGAAAATAGTGTTTAAGCTTCCGGCTGGCCAAGAACACCCCATATACAAGCTTCTGCCAGTGCGAATATCTCTGTTTGGACTCAATAAGCACCTCACTGATATAGTAAACCGGCCTTTGAACCGGATATTCCTTGCCTGCCTCCTTTCTTTCTACCACAATGGCTACACTGACAACCCGGCTATTAGCAGCCACATATAACAATAAAGGCTCCTTATCAACAAGGGCAGCAAGCACGAGTGGCTCAGCCGTCTGTTTCTTTATGTAACACCCACGATGCGGCTATATCTCCCACGTGTCGAGGCACGACTTAGAAGCATAACCACATGGTGGTTTTGTCGCAAGTGGGGTAATCTTCACACAATCCCATGTACTGAATAAGAAAGGGATAAAGAGTTGGCTTAAAATCGCCACTTCACACAATCAACAAGTTAAACATACATCATCCAGAGTACAATCAAGGTCCGACTACGGAACCAAAATAAAAGAAGACAACCCTAAATGCTAGATCCCCGATCGTCCCAACTGGGCTCCGCTACTGATCAATAGGAAACAAAACATCGTAACGATCAAAGATCTTCTTCGAGCTCCCACTTGAGCTCGGTTGCGTCACCTGCACTGGTATCATCGGCACCTACAATTGTTTGGAAGTATCTGTGAGTCACGAGGACTCAGCAATCTCACACCCGCGAGATCAAGACTATTTAAGCTTATGGGTAGGATAAGGTAATGAGGTGGAGTTGCAGCAAGCACTAAGCATATATGGTGGCTAACATACGCAAATAAGAGCGAGAAGAGAAGCAACGCAAATGGTCGAGAAGCTAGAAGTGATCAAGAAGTGATCTTGAAAACTACATATGTTCAAACATAACACAAGACCGTGTTCACTTCCCGGACTCTGCCAAGAAGAGACCATAACGGCTACACACGCGGATGATGCATTTTAATTAAGTCAAGTGTCAAGTTCTCTACAACCGGATATTAACAAATTCCCATCTGCCACATAACCGTGGGCACGGCTCTTGAAAGTTTATACCCTGCAGGGGTGTCCCAACTTAGCCCATCACAAGCTCTCACGGTCAACGAAGGATATTCCTTCTCCCAGAAAGACCCGATCAGTCTCAGAATCCCGGTTACAATACATTTCGACAATGGTAAAACAAGAACGGCAAAGCCGCCCGATGTGCCGACAATCCCGATAGGATCTACACATATCTCATTCTCAGGACAACACCGGACGAGCAATCCGTACAACTAAAACCAGCCCTCAAGTTTCCCCGAGGTGGCGCTGCAAGTGGCTCTAGTTCAGACCAACACTTAGAGAAGCACTGGCCTGGGGGGTTAAAATAAAGATGACCCTCGGATCTTCAAAACCCAAGGGAAGGTGATAGGTTGTTAGGCAAATGTAAAACCAAGGTTGGGCCTTGCTGGAGGAGTTTTATTCAAAGCGAACTGTCAAGGGGTTCCCATAACACACAACCGCGCAAGGAACGCAAAATCAAGGAACATAACAGCGGTATGACGGAAACTAGGGCAGCAAGAGTGGAACAAAACACCAGGCATAAGGACGAGCCTTCCACCCTTTACCAAGTATATAGAGATATTGTGATATCCCAACATATCCATGTTCCAACATGGAACAAACTTTAGCTTCACCTGCAAATAGCAACGCTAAAAGATGGGCTGAGCAAAAGCGGTAACATAGCCAAAGAACGGTTTGCTAGGAAGGTGGGTTAGAGGGTTGACATGGCAATATGGTAGGCATGATATAACAAGTGGTAGGTAGCGCGACATAGCGATAGAGCGATCAACTAGCAAGCAAAGATAGAAGTGATTTTGAAGGTATGATCATCTTGCCTGAGATCCCGCAAGGAAGAAGAACGAGTCCATGAAGAAGACAAACGAACGTAGTCGAACGGATCCTCATAAACGCAACGTTACCAGAACTACCAAGAAGAAGCAACACCAAAAAAAAGCAAACAACATGGTAAACCAACAAGCATAAACATGGCATGATGCACAACCAAGGATGATGCATGTCCGGTTTAAATATGCATGGCATGGCAAAATGCACAAACAAAACTACAAGTTAAGTGGAGCTTAATGTGTAACAAGTTGCATATTGAATAAACACCACATTTAATTATTTAGTTCTCTCTTGTTTAGGTACTCAACAATATTAAATGTTGGTTAACATGGCAAGAGGAGAAGCATAAAGAAATTATCTATTTAGGCAAGTTTAAATGAGGCTGGAAATAACAAGCAACAATTCCAGTAAATCCCCATATGCATTTAGCAATTTAAAGCAAACAACAGTTTTAAACATTTTAATTTTTTTATCATGATGCGGATGACAAATACAAGTTTATGCAATTTTTATGAAAATGTTGACATGAGCATGTTATGAAGCATTTGTCATCGTGGCGAAAACGAAAGGGGTGCCACGGCAACGGATCCGAAAATGATGCCACGGCAACATATCGGTTCCGGTAACTCAATTGAGATGCCAGTGAAAAAGAACAAGTGTGCGGATGTGTGGAACGAGTTAGAGATGGTAGGGTGATCCCGGTTACCGGGTGTCCCATGTGTCGGTGGCATGGCAACCGAGGGTCGTGCATGAATCAAACGGGCATGGTGCAAACACGGGGTTCAACTCGGACACGGAGCAAACACGAGCATCTCATACACACACATGCATACGGTCCACGGGTGGTCGTCTCAGTGTTATACCTTCGAAGCGTGCGTTTCGAAGCGGATCAAGTTCGTAGAGGGAAGTAGTGGTAGAAGACGTTATCACGACGGCAGTGGAAATAGTGGTACACATCTCAAAGAGGGGGTAGTCGTTCATGTTTCGTAGATGTTCAGGGCCATGGTGAGGAACTTGATGTCCACAGAGTCTTCGAGAGTCGACGGTAGTGGAGCACACGTTCTCGTAGATGTTTGGGGTCGTCGGTGTCGTGGTACTTGGTGACCTACACGGTATGGTAGTTGTACATGTTCTAAGAGGAACTTGGGTCTTCGAGCATCGCGGTACACATTGTCTTGTCGAATCCGAGCGACGGTAGTGGAACTTGGTGCATGCATGTAGAATCCATGGTCATTGTGTCATGCAACTTGCAGTGTTTAGAAAGGTCTTGCGTATCCAAGCAAGGAAAAAAGCCCTTGGTTCAGTGGTGGCCGAACTTGGCGAAAAACCACGAAGGGGTCTTGGCGGCTTGAACAGGGGCCACCCGAACTCGGCAGGAGGCAGAAAACGATGCAAAGTGCTCATGCTCGGGGACGTTGCGACAACAGCAGCAGCCGGAAGTGCACGCGAATGGAAGGGTCGGCCCTAGGCCGGATGCAGGGAGCAGCAGGGGAGGTCATAGAGGCGAGGTGGAGGGGGAGCTGTAGGAGGTGGCCTCGACCATGACGTCCCTGCGGTAGCCGGCGAGCTCATGGCCAGCAGCAGCAGCAAGGCGCGGAACGGGACGGAGCCAGCGGGTTCGAGGCGGAGGTCACCTGATCCAGCGGGGAACTTGACCGGTGGCGATGGCGGGTCTTGGCACGAGCGAAGGGCATGAAGGGCGGCGCTGGTCCTCTGCTCCCGCGAAGCAAGAACGACGGGCGAGCGAGCGACCGCCCTGACATCTTAGAGCAGTGGGGGGAAGGCAGAGGAGGTGCGACGGCCATGGCGCGCGGAAAAAGGGTCGAGTGATGAGGCGGCTGCGCTGGAGGAGAAGGACGACGGTGCTGGTGGGAGAAGGAGGCGGGGGCACGGGGCTCGCGCGTGCTGGGGAACTCCTCTCCCTGGCGATGCGTGTGGGAGCGAGTGGATAGGGCTCGATGCGGGTGTGGGTGGCGTTGGGCAAAGGGAAAGAGAGGAGGAGATGGGATCGGGACGAATGAGGGAGATGGCGGCGGCATGGGAGGACGAGATGAAGAGGGTGAGGGGATCGGGCCAGGGTAGATGGTTAGGTTAGGATTAGGTGGGCTTAAAGGGTCAGCCTAGTCGGTCAGCTCGGCTGCTGCTGGGCCTGAGTGGCCTGCGGCTACAGGAGGCCCAAGAGGCATGGTTGAGCTCTTTCTCTCTCCCTTATTCCCTTTAGAAGAAGAAGAAATAGAGAGATGCCAAAATAATTAAGAGAAAAGACCATGAAAAAGAATTAGATGGTGGGATATATTTTGTAGGGCTTAATGGAATATTTCGAACCCAACAAAAGTGGTTCCGGCAAAATCAGGGAAGTTAAATCCAAAATTATTTAACTTGCACCAAAGGAGTTTGAATGGAGTCTAGGATTTCAGAGTGTCCAAAAATGTTGGGAATTTAGGAAGAGCCTCGATAAATGGGAAAAGAATTATTGGCAAGGTTAGAGAGATCGACTTGAAACAGAAAAGGCATAGGATTTATTTGGCACGTGTGTTATGGTTAATTCCAAAAGAATGGCATATTTATTATAGTTCCTTAATATTGGGGGGATATGTTATATAGAGAAATCACCATGTGAGTTCCCTCAATTTAAATAGATCAAAGATCTATGCATTAATTTAGTTGAGTTTTTTTTTAAATGAAATGGCATGATGGCATGATGACATGACGCAATGGAAATGATGCCATGATGCAATGCAACAAACAAACGAAACACATGACAACAACGATAAACATGGAAGCTGACTGGAGCGCCGGTCTCGGGGTGTTACACTTTAAGTCCTCAAACCCTGCATTAGTGGCATCACTCTAGACAAAATTATATGTCTTTTTGATCATCTCATACAGAGGGATGGCCTTCTCTCCTAACCGGCTTATGAACCCGCTTAAAGCCGCAATACGACCCGCCAGACATTGCACATCATTGACACACGCCAGCTTAGCCAGAGACGTGATGGCTTTGATCTTCTCTGGATTAGCTTCAATGCCTTTGTTAGACACCAAAAAACCCAAGAGCTTGCTTGCCGACACACCAAAAACACACTTGGCCGGGTTAAGCATCATTTTATAAACCCAGAGATTATCAAAGGTTTCCTTCAAATCATCTATCAATGACTCTTTCTCTCTAGATTTCACCACAATATCATCCACATAAGTATGAACATTACGCCCAATTTGATTATGAAGGCAATTTTGCACACATCTCAGATAAGTCGCCTGGGCACTCTTGAGCCCGAAAGGCATAGACACATAGCAGAAGGCTCCAAAGGGAGTTATGAAAGTTGTCTTCTCCTGGTCCTTAACTGTCATCTTGATCTGATGATAACCAGAATAAGCATCCAAAAAACTCAGACGCTCACAACCCATCGTAGCATCAATAATCTGATCAATATGAGTGAGAGCAAAAGGATCAGCCGGACAAGCCTTGTTCAAATCCGTGTAGTCCACACACATACGCCAAGTGTCATTCTTCTTAAGTACCAGCACCGGGTTAGCCAACCACTCAGGATGGAAAACTTCAATGATAAACCCAGCTGCCAAGAGACGGGCTACTTCCTCTCCGATGGCCCCTTCCGTCTCTCCTCATTAAAACGACGAATAAACTGTTTGACCGGCTTAAATTTTGGATCAATATTAAGAGTGTGCTTAGCGAGTTCTCTCGGTACACCCGGCATGTCTGAAGTCTTCCATGCAAAGATGTCCCGGTTCTCACGGATGAACTTGATGGGCGTGCTTTCCTATTTCGGATCCAGATTAGCACTTATGCTGAACTGCTTGGATGAATCGCCAGGGACAAAATCAACCATCTTGGTATCATCTACTGATTTAAACTTTAAAATCAGATCATGCTCTGTAGTTGGCTTTTTCAAAGATGTCATATCTGCCGGATCAACATTGTCCTTGTAAAATTTTAACTCCTCCGTTGCACAAACTAGCTCAGCATAGGCCGCATCACCTTCTTCACATTCCAAAGCTATCTTGCGGCTTCCATGCACTATAATAGTTCCCTTGTGACCCGGCATCTTAAGCTGTAGATACACGTAGCAAGGCCACGCCATGAACTTGGCATAAGACGGCCATCCAAACAGAGCATGATATGGGATGTGGATCTTGACCACTTCAAAGGTCAACGTCTCTGACCTAGAGTCATGATCGTCTCCAAAAACGACTTCCAGAGCTATCTTACCAACTGGATATGCCGACTTACCAGGCACCACGCCATGGAAAACAGTGTTTGATGGCTTAAGATTTTTATAAGTCAACCCCATGCGACGAAAGGTTTCATAATAAAGGATATCGATGATGCTTCCGCCGTCCATGAGTACCTTAGTAAACTTATACCCTCCAACCTGAGGCGCAACCACCAAAGCCAAGTGACCCGGATTATCAACCCAGGGTGGGTGATCATCCCAACTCCACACAATGGGTTGTTTAGACCAACGCAAGTAACAGGGAACCGCCAACTCAACGGCATTAACTTCCCTCTTATGAAGCTTCTGGTCTCACTTACATAAGCTAGTGGTGAAGACATGATATTGTCCACTATTCAACTGCTTCGGGTTGATCTGATAACCAGACTGCTGCTGTTGACACCCCTGATTACTCTGCTAGTTGTAACCACCCTGGTTGTTGTGATTACCTTGATTTTCTTGGAATCCAGAGTTAGAACCGCCACCGCCATAACCCGGACCGTGAGAGCCGGATCCAGAACCGCCACCTGGCCCATGACTGTCATGAAAAAGATTGGAATTCTTGTACTCTTTCATAATGTGACAATCCTTCCAGAGGTGCCTGGATGGTCTTTCCCTCGTATCATGTCTTGGGCAGGGCTGATTTAACATCTATTCAAGACTGATACCGGATCCTCCGGCCCGTGGGGGCTGTTTACCCTTGCGACAATGACCATTATTCTGTGCATTGGTGTTATCCACAAAGTCAAAACTATTATCAGCGTTGCGCTTACCGTTGCCTCCATGGTTCGCCGGGTTATGCTGCTGCCCTTGGCGTTGCTGCTCTTCCTTCCCTTCCCCGACTTTTCGTCATCAGACTCGGGGTCCTTGGTACTATCAGAGTCAGCATACTTAACCAGAGCCGCCATGCACTACAAAAAAAGACACATCCGTGACATTTTGGGCCGAACGAAATTTTTTTCTGTCATACATATGACACTTCTATGACGATAATTGTGACAAAGCCGGGTATCATCATAGATGTGGTGGGCTCCTACTTCTATGACAAAAAATCATGACAGAAAATGGGCTTTTCGTCCTGGGCGGGCCGGAGACGCAGCTGCGTGACATTCTTTGGGCCGTCCATGATGGAAAAAACCGTGGTAGAAGCGAGGGGGAGGAAAATTTCGGGGAGTTCCCGGTTACGGTGGGAGGTCGGGGGCCGTGCGATGCGCGTTTCTCTTGTACACGTACGCGCGTGTGTGCGAGGCGTTGGCTCTAACTGAACCCGAGCGAGGCGTTGGTCTCTAACTGAACCCGAGTGATTGCACTGCAGGCTACGCGTTACTGAACCCGAGCGATCGATCGATGGCTGTTAACTGAACCCGATCGAGCGATTCCTTGGCTACTGCTGCTAACTGAAGTCGGTCGATGGGATGAACAGTGAGCGTTGCAGGGGGGTTGGATGAACAATGAGCGGTGGCGTCGCCTCTGGATGAATAGGACCCCGTGGTGTGGTGGAGGGCTGGATGAACAGTAGACGGTGGAGGGGTGCCCGTGGAGGGGTGGATGAACAGGACCCCGTGGTGTGGAGGGTAGGATGAACAGTAGATGGTGGAGGGTGCCCCTGGAGGGGTGGTTGAACAGGACCCCGTGGTGTGGAGGGTTGGATGAACAGTAGATGGTGGAGGGGTGGTTGAATAGTAGCCGGTGGAGTAGCGCGTGGTGGAGGCTGGATGAACAGGAGCCCGTGGAGGCTGGAGGAGGTCGACGATGGATGAACAGTAGCTCGTGGAGGCTGGAGGGGGTCGACGCTAGAGATGAACAGTATCCCGTGGAGTCCTGTTTTGCGGTACGCCACACCCCTCCCGATGAACAGGACCCCCGTTTCGACCGTAGCGCTCCAACACAAGTCCGTTTCCTCCGTTTTGCGGTATGCCACACCCCTCCCGATCAACAGGACCCCCGTTTCGACCGTAGGAGATCCGTTTCCTCCGTTTCGCGGTACGCCACACCCCTCCCGATCAACAGGACCCTCGTTTCGACCGTAGGAGGTACGTTTCCTCCGTTTTGCGATACGCCACACCCCTCCCGATCAATAGGACCCCCATTTCGACCGTAGGAGGTCCGTTTCCTCCGTTGTGCGGTACACCACACCCCTCCCGATCAACAGGATCCTCGTTTCGACCGTAGGAGGTCCGTTTCCTCCATTGTGCGGTACGCCATGCCTCGTTTCCATCGCCTCTTCCGTCCAAGCCCTCCCGATCAACACGACCACGCATTCCGTTCCGACCCATGAACACGACGACGACGTTGTTTCTCTGTTCCGACCCAGCCATGTACACGAGCCCTCGCAGTACGTATGCGTGAGTAGGCGTTCGAGACCCTGCCCGTATGTACACATACATGGCCCTATTTTCTTTCTTGCACCCTGGCCGCCTCTACTACGACACGTGCGCGCCTCTACATCCACCAGTATATATGTATGTACACGTTCGCGACCAGAATGACAACGCTACGTACACTTCGACCAGGTGGGTCCCGACTGTCAGGCACTTCCTTGCCTACGAAGATGTAGCTGGTGGGTCCCAGCAGTCAAGGGGCGAATCATTTTTTTTGCCCGGGCGCACTTGTGCGAAGATGTAGCTGGTGGGTCCCAGCAGTTGGGGGGCCGGTGGGTCCCAGCAGTCAGGGGGCGAATCGTTTTGGTTTTCTTTTTTTTGCCCGGACGCACTTCCTTGCATGCGAAGATGTAGCTGGTGGGTCCCAGCAGTCAGGGGGGCGAATCGTTTTTTTTTTGCCCGGACACACTTCCTTGTGTGCGAAGGTGTAGCTGGTGGGTCCCAGCAGTCAGGGGGGAAACATTTTTTTCGTGAAATACGGTGGCCCGTCCGGTCGGTCCCTGCTGTCAGGTGGAGGAATCATTATTTTGCGTGTAATAAGGAGGCACTTCCTTGCTGCCGTCGTGGACCCAGCTGTCAGCCTCTCCACGTACAGTCCACGTCCGATGGAAGTCGTTCCTTGACCATGTTGACCACGCCGCCCCGAGAGCACCAGGGCGGTGGACGATGGCGAGGCCTAGGAAGGGGACGAAGGGGAGCCGTGGAAGACGCGGCAGTGGAAGCCCCTGCACGCGCGGAGAGGAGTACGAGGGTTCACTGGTTCGGCTGCGGTGTGAGGCTACCGTCGCCGCAGGGCCTGGCCAGTGGTGGGAATAGTAGGGGGCGGTGAGGCCTCCGCGGCAGCACAGCCGGCCACGGGAGGCAGGAGCAGGCGGCACGACCGGCACTGCTTTGGGTGGCTGGAGCAAGAAGACCAGAGGTTGAAGAAGCACTACAGCCGTTGGATGGACATCGTACGGTCACTGCAGCTAGAATCGTTTATATTGACTAAGTTGACAAAGCCCTTGGTACATCAACTTAGTAGGCCCACAGGTCAGCTTCCGAAACGGTGCGCCCCAGATGTCAGGGGGAGGAATCATTTTTTGGGCGGGTGAAGCTAGAATATCCGAGATTGAAGAAGAAGCACGTCATCCGTTGGATGGACATCCAACGGCCACTGCTGCTAGAACCGTGTGTTGACTATAAGTTGACAAAGCCTTGCATACGCGTCAACTCTGTTTTTTTAGGAGACGCGTCAACTTAGTAAGGCCAGAAGTGTGCGGCAGAGAACTTATAGCCCATTTGAGATTTGTAAGAATGTGTAGCCCATTTTTGAATTCTAATGGAATTTACTACAGCCCATTTTTCGTTTGTTAAAAGTACAGCCCATTTCAACCAACCGTTCAAAACAGAATTCAATAAAATTTCCCACATTTTGATGGGATCCAAAATATTTTTATCCCGAAATTTCTAGTCATATTAAATAAATTTATATTACGTAAAAATCCAACGAAACATTGCGCTCGCAAAAATTAATGAAATTAAAATTTTCAATATCCAAAAATAATATTTTATAAAGTAATCACGTGTTTGGTGCATTTTTTTATAGTTACTGCCCAGTTTTTATAATTACATCACATTTATTATTTCTTAAAGCCCATTTTCTTGTTAAGCCTAATGCATCCCTCCTAGGAAAGATTTGTAGCCTAGCAGGGCGGAGAATAACAAGTTGACCTTGCCTGGGTATTCCTAAAAAAAGTATAGCTGGGCTAGCCATTTTCAGCTTGAAAAAAATTAATATCTGGGCTGGATATCTGGCCTGGCCTAGACGGGCCACAGCCCGCCTAGTTAATACCTGCAGCGATGTTTTTGTTGTTGTTCAGAGGAGAAAAATTAATATCTGGGTTAAACATCGAAAAACTCTGCAGTGCTCACATCTCAAAAACATAAATACTGCTCGAGCTGCTTGGTCCCAGCTGTCGGCCGCTTCTTGTGCAATTCTCTCGTTTATTGACTACTACATAGGTTGATAATGGTGTGGGACCGTGATGTCAGGAAACCAGGGGGAAGCAAAATAAATTACTCCAGCGAGCGCTTCCACCTCTGCCTCATTGTCTCCCGTGGAAACCCCTTTCCTCCTTTTTTTGCTCGGGCAAGGACCAATGCATGCAGCACGTCCATGCGGTTATTAGGCAAGAAATAAAAGCGCTTTGCATGCTATGAATTACGATGGCCTGCATGGGTAGCTAATAAGGCATCCTCTTAACTGTTGTGATTAAATGTTGTGTTTAGAAGAGAGAAATATTCTTCTTTTCCACCAATCTGCTTGCACCTAGGTCGTGATGCACCTTCTAATACGACTTATTCACCTAGACGGAGGGAGTATAGTTTTATACATATATATATAATAAGAAGGCACTTGCGTACGTGAGGCTATGGACCTGGTGGGTCCCCATTGTCATCCTCTCCAAGTAAAGTCATCTCCTCACCCGTGCATGCTTTCCGCCCGAAATAGTCAGCGCCGCCCGCTCCGCTTCCCGGTGCAGGCGATTGCTCCGCCTTCAAACGACACAAGTGACGTCCGTCCGTCCATCTGCTGCCCACATTAATGATACACGGTTGCCGAGGCGGCTACTCTGGCGCCACACGTCCGTCCCTCCGCCCGCCCACCATTGCTATATAAACTGCTGCGCCGGCCATAGCCGCAGTCATCCGCATTCGTTCCCTTTCTCCTATCACCACTACTGCCCACCATGGCTTCCTCGCGCTCCAGCGCTTTTCGGGATGGGCGGACGACGGACCACAAGGAGATGGCAGTCATTGCTGCCGACCGGCTGGTCGGCAGGCAGCCGGAGGACGACGACGTCCCAATGGAGAACATGGTAGTCGACAATCCGGCGCCAACCCCCTCCTCCGCGCCATCCTCGCCGGTGCATTGTACCATGACCATCGGCGAGGCCCGTGCCCAATATATGGACAGTGTGAGGCAGATGCGTCAAGAGCAGTTCCGGCAGGCGCAGGCCGACGCCGCCTACAACCACCATCTCCTCCAGGAGCACCTGCGGGCGGAGGAGCAGATCGTCGCGGAGCGGGCGGAGCAGGAGGCGCTGCTCGACTCGTACCGCTCCGCCCGCAAGGGCCGCCTCGAGCGCTGGCGGTACAGCATGCGGGTGGTGGAGGCTGCGGCCGCCTACAAAGAGGCTAGCAAAGAGGGCGATGAAGCGGGCGAGGCGCTGTTGGCGAGACCGAGGACGAGGCAGAGGACAATGCCGGCTCCGACGAGTCCCCGCTCCGCTGGCATCGACGAGGCCCTGCTCCGCCGAGGCCCCACGGCGCCAACAACGAGGCAGAGGACACCGCCGGCTCCACCGAGGCCCCGCCCCGCCAACAACGAGGCAGAGGACATCGCCGGGTCAGCCGAGGCCCCACCCTGCCGGCAACGCGGGGGAGGATTTCCATCGCTCCGCTGAGGCGCCGCCCACCGGCAACGAGATAGAGGACATCGCCGGCTCCGCCGAGGCCCCGCCCCGCTGCCAACGAGGCCGCGCCACACAGAAAACGAGGAAGAGTAGAACACGGTAGGTCGCCGCCGCTCGGGTCCAAGTAAGGCCACCGCTGCTACCCTCCTGTTGAAGCCAAGCTAGGAGGGTTGACATTGACGGCCGGTTAGCTTCTTGGTGGTGATGTGGAGTCGGGGAGTTCTGCTAGAGAATAACGCTGCTTCTACTTAACTGCTAGTGCAGTTGGCTGACTGACATGTGGGCCCAACAGGCCACATGTCAGTTACGTAACTGCACCTGCAGTTAAGTCACTGAAGCTTCTGTTCGGCTCCGCGGGACACAGGTGGGTAGCTTCGGTTAATTAATTATACCTCCTTCGTCACCAAGCTTCCTCCTTCGTGGATCTCATTGGCACTCTTGATGTGGTAGAAAAGGCGAGAGCAAAGGACACACATGCTTGAGGAATTGAGGGAGGATCTAGTGCCAATATGGTACAGAAGAACTTCCAGCCCCACAAGTTCAAGAACAAGGGCAAGTTTGATGGTAAAGCAAAGTTTGATGGGAAGAACAAGGCTGTGCAACACACGAACTTCAAGAAGAAGAATGACAAGAAGAAAGGTGTTTGTCATGTGGTGATCCTGATCATTGGGCTCCTAGTTGCCCTAATCGCTATGACAAGCTAGGCCGGTTAATTAATTATACATCCAGCGCACCCCTTTATAGTTGAAATGTAATGAAATCCGACATGTTTATATGAAATCCGACCGTGTATGAATGAATTTATTTCGATTAGTTCGAATTCATGTATCACTGGCATTGGATGAACATGCAAAACAATACGTACTAGCATTATTCCCAGGGTGATCACCTCGTTTGCAGCAGTTTCACATGTACTCCCTCCGGTCCTTTCTAGTCTGCATACAAGTTTTGTCTGCAGTCAAAGTATCTCTACTTTGACCAATCTTATACAAAAAAGTATGCACTTACACAACGTGCGAAGTAAAAAGGAACAGAAGGAGTACAAAGAGTTTGAGCAGCTTTTTAGCGTTTCTGTACATTGCAATCAAACACACAGGCCTGACAATCCATGGAGAACATTCAAAACAATCGATGATTATGCATTTCAGCGACTCACATGTCAGAGGCAATATTTACTTCGCAACTAAAGAATAAATAAAAAAATTGATCGACGCTGCTGACAGCAAAGGGCGTCCCATTCGAAAATATCAAACGCGTGTCTTGCTAAAATCAATGAGCAAAATTTGACAAGGTTGTCCCATTCCAAAATATCAAATGCCTGTGATTGTGGAATGGACAGGGTTTGCCATCAGTTCGGACATTGACATGGCACCTCGTGCTAAATAAACCAGCTGTTCTTTTTGTGCAGTTCCACCAAATTCGCGCATAGCTTGTATGATTTCGCCCTTATATGTTGCAACGCCTTGAACTTATCGGCACCTCCTTTCTTGTGGTGGAAATGAATGATTCGATGTATTCATGAACATTTTGTGCAGTTCCCATTGAAATCAAGCTGAGCACCCCTGTTTGCACAAATACAAAAAAGTGATTAGTATAGAGCACACTGTACTATGAATTGACAGTTTCAATAGGCACATACATGGTCCATGTAGAGCACACTTTTAGAAAAATGGAACTCACCAGAAAGAATCCTAGAACAACAGCAAAAAAATGGAGATTTTGTCAGTCCTTCTGAGCTGAAGTTAGTTTGGTCTTGTGGGGAGTAATGTAACCATCCTTCAACTGCTCCTTCTGATGATAAGATAGACAGGGCTTCTTCATCCTGGCATAATCGGAACTAGTCACTTCACGTACTCCATATTCTTCTTCAGAGGAAGATGATCCTATTGTGCAATGACAAGAGGACTACTAAATGCTAGCATCACTATTTGCTCGGAAAAAAGGAAAGGAAATATTTAAAACATCACAGATGAAGCACTTCTCAAGGACAATACCACTTTTTCATGACAGTATCTAAACAGTAGCACAACACCAATAGAGATGACAAAGCTCAATCATATGGATGAAATCAGTGGGCGAGTACCAACCTTTGTCAGGAGGCTTATTGTGTAGAGCATACAGATGAAGCATCTACGGTGGTGGCCAAGCTTACTATATACTCCTCGATTAGTTTAATGTTCCCAACATCTTCCTATGCAGTTCCACTAAAATATATGGTGTCTTCAAAGAAGATCCCTGTTTGCACAAGTAGAGATAATTACATATTACATTAAGAGTGGCATCAAATCAGTGGCAAAACAATTGCTCGTTCCAGCCATAGCAATAAATTAAGATGCAAAACTATATCATTACTTGTGCCATCACAGTTCCAGTGCTTCATTACAGCACCGGGGGTTGATTTTTGTTTTTCTTCCCCTTGTTCTTCCCCTTCATCACTTGGTTCAATAACAAACAAGCTTCGCCTTCAATGTAAGATTTGGCATGTCAATTAAGGAGCACAAGTATAGTACTAAACTTAATTTTCTGATGAAAGTGGCAAAATACAGGCCAGCAGTTGTGAAATATCCTTATCTTACCTCAATGGGATATTATGGTGCACATACAGATTGGAAGTCTTGTCTCCATTTGTGCAGTTCACTAAAATCAAGCAACATTATCGTACAAGTAGCACAACATATGAATGCACACTGCAGAATCATGTGAAAGAAGGCTAGTACTGGCCTCTCATGATGCGGAATTCAAACAACTCACAAGAAGAAGATCTGAACCAAATTCGCCTTAACGGATAGGAAGTAAGATCTCCTCTTGTGCAGTTCCACTAAGATCAAGCAATCAAGCAACGTTGTCGGTGTGACATTTTGGTTGAACTACACAAAACACTCTTAAAACAAAAGTGTTTTGTGTAGTGCAACAAAAGGTCACAATGGCAACGAGGTGAAGCAGATAACCCTATTTACACAGAGGTGCAAAGGAAACAATTAGTGGTTAATAACGGTGGATGACACATAAGCCAACAAAAAGAAGCATCTACCTTATCTAAATTGGAAAGAAAGCAAGATAGTAGCATTTCTCAAATGGTGGCATTGATTAATATTAACATAGAGATTATATTAACAATAAAATTCGTTAAACATGTAATTTGCTTTTAACTGTGGCATTGCATCAATTTTGCAGCGGCATTATTAGAGGGTGTTTGTTTACAGGGACATTTTGGTGTAGGTACTAAAAAAACTCCGTGTCAGTCCGTGTTGGTCCCAGTTTTGTTATCAGACGCCTTTCCCTATGTGAGCGCAGCAAATCTAGTCCTGCTCAAACTCTACAGCCTTGTCCCTTCCTTTCCTTGTTGAACTAGTACTTTCGCCCCTTCCTTTCCTTTTTGAACCACGTCCTAGATTTATGCGATACAACTTTCCCCACTACTTTCCCCCATTCCTTTCCTCTTTGAACCACGTCCTAGATTAATGCTATACAACTTTCCCCCTTCATTTCCTCTTTGAACCACGTCCGAGATTCATGCTATATACAACTTTTCCCACTCCTTTCCTCTTTGAACCGCGTCCTAGATTCATGGTATACATGCAGCTAAAGCAATGCATGTGGAGTAAGTAAATTATACCTTAAGGTTCTTGGGGCGTGGTTCGGCGGGCGATGGGACGGCGGCGAAGAAGAAGGGGTCGGAGGCCCTACCGCGCCGCCGCTGGGTGGAAAGTGAACAGCTGCACCGGTAGTCCCTCGCCGACGGCGACAACGTTAAGCCTCCTTTCCCTTCCCGGTGGACGGATCCTGCCGGTTCTTTGAGCAGCAGTGAGGGGAGAGAGAGGCCAACGAAGTCTTGTTTAGATCTGGAGAGGGCGAGAGAGTGTGAAGAGAGCAACTACAAGCGTTGAGGCTCCAACGTGTATATATATACTGGAGAGAGAGTGTGAAGCGTGCAAACCCTAGAAAACATTTTGACCAATCAAAGAATCCTCCTGGCACAAATTGTGCTCAAGTGTAGTTATCGAACCCGAGACCTCAAGTTTGATGAGCGAACAGGCTAACCAGCTACACAACCCTCCTGTTATGTTCAACGAGAGGGAAATAACCTTTTATACATTCCTGAATCCTTATTATAACATGCACACAAATTTTGGGCACTTGTATTCGACTTAAGTCAGTGTGCCACCGTATCTTGTATACTTACTACTCCCTCTGTCTAGGTGTAATAAGTCACGTTAGAAGGTGCAACGGGACCAAGGTGCGTGCATGTGCGCGTGTGTGTGTGTGTGTGCGTGTGTGTTTAACACCATGTGTGTGTTAGAGAGAGCGACAGATCGACCTACTCCTACAAAGAGATGTTGTGTAGTGTACGATTTTAGCCGCGAGAGTCGGTGCATCCTCTCGTTTCCGGGCGTGTCCGGTAGGGACATGAGGACAGCTGCCACGGCCGCTCCTGACCAGCCTGGCCCACCCAAAGCCCCTCCATCGCCCGCGCACGCTTCCCGCCCGAAACGGTCAGCGCCGCTCCAAAGAATCAGTGTCGCATTCATGCCCGGGTAGAGCGGACGCGACCTCTCACTGGCGCAAGAGTGATGGTTGCTTCGTCCGTCCAACTTACTGTTGGGTCTATGTGATTTGACGGCTCATTGGTCTTTATTACTGAGGTCGTAGGACTGCTGGATGTCCCACGCTTTCGGCGAAAGGAGGTATACCTACTAGATTACAATTTTATCCATTCTTACAGCGGAGGCGTGCAAGAGCAGTGAAAACACGCAGGCTCAATGATCTGCATGTGGTTCATGGTGAAATCTCTACAAAGACTTATATTTAGGAACGGAGGAAGTACTAGTATAGTACGTACTGTAATTTATCAGCGAGATAAATTTGTACAATGCTATGAAGCTTCCAGCTTCTGTTACATATATCTTGCGTCCAAGGTTGCCCGTTGCAACATTTCATCAAATACAAAGGAGACTAACATGCATGCTATTGCATCTCAATGATTGACAGATCATAGCAAATATGTACTCCCTCCGTTCCAAAATAAGTTTCTCAACTTTGTGCAAACTTTGGTACAAAGTTGTATTACTACTAAAGTTGACACTTATTTTGGAACAGAGGCAGCTAAAGAAAAAAACGATCCATGCAGTCCCTAGCCCTTGAACCGTGAACCCTGACCAGGCTTCAATTTGCTGGCAACGTTCGAGCTTCCTAATAAATGAAGTTTGCAACCTTTTGACCATCGGATCATTTTGTGCAGTTTCACCAAAATCGAGATGAGCATCCCTGTGGCAAAGAAATTGAACAAGCGTGATTAGAATAAGATTACTGGGACTAGTTGATGAGACATAAACTCATCACAAATACAGTACGTAGAAGCCAGTAGAGGTATGTGCGGGGCAAAGAAGTAGAGAAATATCCACAAGGAGTGATGTGGGTAGCTGGAGCAGTGGTGCAAGCCGGCTGTAAAGGGAGTTGTACCTGAGGGACGTAGCTCAACCTTGAGGAGGGCGGCGGGAGGCGGCAACTGCCCACGTCGCGGCAGTGAGCAAGGGACGAAGGCAACCTCACCGGCTTTGTGAGAGAGAACGGCGGGGACCCCTGATCGGGACATGCCGACAGTGGTTTTTCACCATCGGCGACGACCACCGCATCTACACTAAGCATCCACCCCTTCCCCAAGCGGACATGATCCGCCGGGATGTTAGAGATGTGGCCACAGTCGTTTTGTGCGAGAGAGTGTGAAGAGAGCAACCCCAGCAAGCAACCGTGTAGGCTGGCCCGTCCCGACTATGTATATAGTGGAGCGGTTTCCTTTTCTCTCCATATGAACCTATCATATTGCGTACGTGGCATTGAAGAAAAAAAACTTTATTTATAAATGACGCGGCACCTACTACTCGTTCTCCTATAACCTTGCGCTTGGCATCTCCAAGATATTAACCTTGCGATTGGCTCTTCGCCTCTTCGGGAAGTCGAGCAATAATGGTAGTGCAGTATATATCGTTCTGGATATATGAGACCGAATGAATTGCTGCACGTCCACCACGTGGGCAAGGGTCGAGTGGCAAGGGAGAGTGCTACATACGAAGCAAAATGAGTGAATCTACACTCTAAAATACGTCTATATACATCAGTGTTTGGAGTATGTACTAGTAGTTCATATTGAAATCTACTAAAGGACATATATATTCCAAACAATATGATAGTATAATCTCTATAACCAAGGTAGTAGGGACGAGGAGTAAACGGAGGGAGTAGTAAAATTTTCTCCTCGGGCTGCGAGCCACCGCGTGTGTGGGCGAGGGAGCGGGCATAAGGCGTGGTAAGCAAGCTTCACCTCATCCTGCGAGCCACCGCGCCCGTGGGCGGGGGAGACGGCGTACTAAGCAAGCTTCTCCTCGTTCTGCGAGTTGATGGGACACATCAAAAGTACTCCAGTGTATAGAGGCTTGCCTCTAAGGTAGGCCCCACATGGTTTGCCTCTTTTTTTAATTTAACATAACACGTCAAGTCGCAATTTGTTTGTTCACCCGTGGTAGACGATCCTCCCTCCACCAAGTGGAAAACCAGTACACGTGCCAAATTACCATGTGGGCTGCCTTTTTCGTACAGAAATGAGCTCCACCGTGTACCCGCACGGGTGTGGTTGGGAAAGAGACGGGAGTACGTGCACCGTGCATGCACCTCTTCTCTTCGTGCACGTCCCCCACCTACATGGGGTGTGTGTGAGAGATACAAACCGAGTTCGTGAGTGTTTTTTGTTTTGGGGTGGGGGTTGATTTCGTGAATTATTTGTGGGAATATGTGTCGATGACATCTCAAACAAAAATTTGCATGCAATGTGTGTGAAATGGAGGCCTATTCGTATCATACATAGAGGGTCGGGCAATCCACGAGAAGAGAGGGAGGGGTCATAGCTATCGATAGAGTCAAAGAGAGGATCAAGTGGGTGGGTGTGAGATCGATGAAGAGAGCCATCAAAATTATTTGTGTGTACAAGTCAAAGATATAGGGCGACTAGCCTACCGGAACGTTAGAGGGCACACGTCAAGTTTGTGTGTGGCAGGGTGACATGACTAGAGCGCTCGATGTATCGGTGTGTGTGGGGGGGGAGGGGGTGGTGGGAGGGGTAGGCAGAGGCCTAACTATAGAGGTAGAACGACTCGTATATGTGTTGAGAAGGAGAGACCCAGCTATGTCTTGAGGGAGATAGGTCAACATCCATACATAACTGAAGGACGGGAAATATGATGGGACAGAGAGAGAGAGGAGGGAGAGAGGGAGGGAGAGGGGTAGAGTGCTGGATGGGTGATGGAGTTGCTTCTCGAAGATGGTGGGAGAGCGCTACTAGACAAACTGAGGGTGGAACTGCAATGTTATCAATAAGAGTGGGGATGTGTTTCTGTGTGTGCCTGTGCGTGATAGATCTGTCGGGACGCATCCATGGATTATGAAGGGGAACCATGTGTTTGGTAAGCAAACCCAACTAGATCGGTAGATCAATTGTTGTTTGTCGGAGGAAGGGAGAGACACAACTAATGAGGTAGATCGATTGACGTGTGGGTAAAAACGAGTTATAAGGACCTAGCTAGCTATATGTATAGCGAGAGATCGGTCGGTGTACATCCATTTGTTAGAGGCAAATAAGGCCCAGCGAGATGGATAGACAGAGAGAATGGAGCTAGGAGGTGGTGCGAGAGGCCCAACTACTAGCTAGATAGGGGGAGGAGTGTGCGGTTGTGAGAGCGATGAAAAGAGGGGCGAGAGTTTACACGTGTGTCTGACCGTATGAGAGACACGAGGCAATGACACATAAAGGAGGAGATTGAAGGTGTGTTTGTATGTTGTAGACAGGCACCGCTGGAGAGGTTTATCGATCGGTGTGTGTCGGAAAGGAGTTGTGGAGACTCTGGGAGAACGACCTAAAGAAAAAAATGAATGTGCCAGGTGGATAGAATGCCGAGGGAGGGGGAGGGCGAGGAGGGCATGTGCATGCACGAGAGAAAGTTAGTGGTAGCTACAAAGGTTAGAGGATTGTGTGGGTGTAAGGGACTAACAAAGATCATAATTTGATATGAAAGCGGATTCATATATTTGAATAGGAGATCATAGTGTTTTAAACATTGCATGCATGAATATAGCGGTCATACACGTGATGTGCACATGTTATACCATAATGTGATAATGCATGGCGTTTGCAACTCACAGCTAAATGCCGAACAATCTAAACCATACTATACATCAAACAATCTCACATTTTATTTGAATTTGTGATAATGTGTGGCGTTCGCAGCTTACAACTAAATATCAAACAATCTAAACAATACTATATATCGAACATTCTCACATTTTATTTGAATTTGTGGTAATGTGTGGTGTTTGCAACTCACATCTAAATACTTGTAGGCGTAGGGGGCGGGGCACCATACATAATGTGATAAACACATTATACATATGAGACATGGTTTAGATTATGAAGATCTAGCCAGAGCTAGAAATGTAATGTGATTTGAAATCAAAATAAAGTGGATTCAAAAAATCTAGTTGGAGTTCATATAGGAGTACACATAGTTCATATGTAACTCGAGACTAATCACGTGGTGTGCTGTGAAGATAATACACAAACGATGGTTTAACTTGACAATAATGATGATTGTAGATCTTATTAAAATAGAGAAATGAATTCAAATGTTTTGACTTCACAACAATCATTACTGAAGATCTTATTCAAATAGATAAACGAATTCAAATTTAGTTCATATTGAAGCGGTAGTATATACGTTTGGAATGCACTAAAACGTTCATTTGAGTAGTAGGTTGCATGCATTATACACGTAGCGAAATATTTTAATTGAACATAACATGAATTCAAAGTTTTGAATGACATTTGTAGGGCGCATTGATTTGGGACTGTACACGTTAGGCTTGTCCGGAAATTTCAACCCGCGCCTTGTTAGCCCGAAATATTTAAGATATATCTTTGTCTCGTTGTGCTCTGACAACTCCCTCCATCTCAACCCGCGCCTTGCTATTCCGAAATTACAACGCGCGCGAAAACTCCCACCTCCTGTGAAATCCAGACACGCGAAATGCCCGTGGTACCCCTGAACCGAAAGAACCGCCTCAAATCGGTGGGGATACTTTCGTAACTTACCCCACATTTCGGACAAGCGCGTCTCTAAGCCATGGTTCCCCACTGCCATCCCATCCGCCCACCCATTCGTACACCGAGGCCGCGAAAATCCACGATGAAACCCCACACCCTGCTTCGTCCGCCACCCAGCTGGAGCCTCTTCCCCGACGACGTCGTCCACAGCAACACCTCGACGTCCCTCATCCACCGTACCGGATGAGGATCCATCGTCGATCTCATCGTCCCGCTGGTTCAGCCACCCCGTCCTCCACCTCCAAGGAGCTGCCCCGACGTTCCCCTCATCTTTCGCGCCACCTCCATTCCCACACCGCCGTCTTCACCTGCACCACCGGAAGAGCATCATCATCACCGTTTCCTTGATGAAGCTGCGGCCTAATCGGCGCCACCAAAGAGGTTGTACACTAATCGCCGCATTTTCTTCTTGATTCGATCTCACGGTGCTGCCGGCGCTCGGTCCCGAGCCGACACGGCGCGGCTCCATCCACGGTGGCGTCACCGGCCACTTCCTCCACGGCGTCGCTTCCTCGGCGGCGACGTCCACATCAGTAGGACCTGCTGCTGCTTTAGCTCTCACTCGCGCTACTGCTCTACTCTTGCTCTCGGTCCCCTGCCTGGTCTGCTCTTGCTATTACTCTTGCTCGCGATGCTGCTCTCGCTCTTGCTCTTGCTTGTGATGCTGCTCCGATTTAGCTACACTTCAGTCGAGTGAATCGACTTTTGGGTCAGTCGATTTTCAGGTGGTGGGGGGGCTCGCCGGGGTGAAGGAAGAACCGGCCACAACGGGGAGGGGGGCTCGCTGGAGAGATACCCCACTATCTATCTTAGGGTTTAGGATGGGGGCGGTGGTCGCCCGCGGTGGCGGGGCGTTGGCGGGGCGGTGGCGTGGGGATCACCGGAGAAAAAGCTTGGCACGGGGTGGCCTAGAGGGATGGCCGGGGCGGCGGCGGACCGGCGGTGGGGAGTGTTTTCGGGGCGGACGGGGCGGCGCACCGCCGGCCGCGGGCGGCGGGGGGCTGCTGTTTGGCCGGCTCAGGGGGGTGGAGGTTGAAGATGAACTGTAGGCCCTTGATTTCGTATCCAACGGCTGCAAAATCGACTGACCAGAGATGAAAAAGTCAGTCGACCGACGTGTAGCCTCACCTTGCTAGTGCGTTTAGTTTCGACAGCAAAATTCAGTTTCGACAGTTAAGTTCAGTTTCGACAGTTAAGTTCAGTTTCAACAGTTAAGTTTAGTTTCGACAGTTAAGTTCGGAGATGAGCGGCTGATGTATTTTACATCTAGCACTTTGTGGTTATGTATTTTACGTCATGTATTTGAGATGCTATTAGAATTCCACTTGTAAGTGCATCTAGTGCCACCCCTAATTGGTTTTGGAGTATTGACGACAAACCTAGCTGAGGGACTAATGTGTTTGTGAGAATTGCAGGAAAACACAGGTAGAAGTCCCTCATTGATTCGGTTTTACTATCAGAGATGACCCCTAAAAATGTACGAAGACATTGAAGACAATGGTGGTTTATGAAGATATTCATATTGAAGACAATGACATGAGAAGACTCCCTATGGAGCTTTTGGAACTCGAAGACCTAGATCCTTCGTAGTTTTATTTCATTCATGTTGTGTCATAGGAACCACCGTACTGTTAAGTGGGGTCGAAGAGAACCAGTCAGAATGACTGAAGTGATGCCTAATTCAAATCCTATGTCTTCGAGCGAAGACTTTGAGAGAAAATCTTGTCCAAAGTCAGACAAGTCAGCTTTACTTGTAGCCCAAGTAAAGTTGCCGTGTGAGTTCAAATTCGACCGTTGGTACACGTGTCAGTTCCTTAGTGACCCAGGGTCATTTCGGACAGATCAGGTCGGGTTGCCAAGTGGCTATAAATAGTCCACCCCCCACAACCATAAACGGGGGGCTGCTCAAATTTCAGTGCACGGCTTTTGTCGTTTGAGAGCAACCCACCTCGAAGCCTTTGAAAGAAAAATTCCCAGTGAGGAGAAAAGCCCTAACCACCCAGAGCCAGAGTAAATTGGGCATCACTTAAGTCTTCGTGTCTGTGTGATTTGAAGACTTATGACACTTGAGGACTGTGCATCCTCCAGACGGTTAGGCGTCGCGTTCTGAGCATCCAAGAGAAATTGTGGATTGCTAGTGAACGAAGTCTGTGAAGGTTTGGGAGTCTACCTTGAAGACTTACCTGAGTGATTGAGCGAGGTCTGTGTGACCTTAGCTCAAGGAGAAAACGGTGAGGACTGGGTGTCTTGGACTAAGTGCCCTTGACTGGGTGTCCGGGACTGTGTGTCCTTTGGTTTAAATACCTAGCCGCTCCAACCAGACGTACAGTTGTCACAGCAACTGGAACTGGTCCAACAAATCATTGTCTTCAACGTGTCACTGGTTTCATCTTCACTTCCCTTCACTTACAGTTATTCATTGTGAAGCCATTGCATGCTTGCTTTATCTTTTGTCTTCACAACATGAATGTATGATCTGTTCGGCTTCATAACTTCTTCCTACCTGATCCTTATTACACTGAAGCTGTTTGTCATTGCGCTTTCACTCTATTGAATACATGACCATGGCTGGCCTAGTGTAATCTAACTTCCACTGCATAGTAATAGGCATAATCTTCACGGTTTGTCTTCATAACTCTCACGTTTTGAAGACGTTCATAAAAATCGCCTATTCACCCCCCCTCTAGTCGATATAACGCACTTTCAATTGGTATCAGAGCTCGGTGCTCCCTTGTTCTGTGTGATTCGGTTTAACCACCTGGAGTTTTAGCTATGTCGACTGCAGGGATAATCAAAGTCTCCGCTGCTTGTCCCGTCTTCGATGGAACTGAATATCCCTACTGGAAGAATAAGATGCGCATGCATCTTGAAGCCATTGACGTCGACCTATGGTATGTCGTCGAAAACGGCGTTCCCAAGGCTGGAGAAGGTGTCACTGCTGCTGATGTCAAGAAGTTCGTTCAACTGGACTCTACTGCCAAGAATATCATCTGTGGTCATCTGACCAAAGGACAGTATGGCCGTGTGAGTGCCTTGAAGACATCCAAACTGGTCTGGGATTGGCTCTCCAAAGTTAATGAAGGCATATCAACCCAGAGAGATCAAAGAATCAGTGTCCTTCGCAATCTCTTCAACCGCTTCAAACGAAATGACAATGAGAATGTCCAGCACACCTTTGATCGGCTCACTGACATCACAAATGAGCTTCAAGCCCTCGGCGCTACTGAGATCACCAAACATGAAATCGTCAAGACGCTGCTGAGATCACTTGATAGTTCGTTTGACATTCTGGCCCTGATGATTCAAGAACGTCCTGATTTCAAGACACTCGATCCGTTTGACATACTTGAGAGGCTCAACACACATGAGTTTCAGCTTTCTTAGAAAAGAGATATCTACGGTCCAAACTATGGGCGAACTCGTGCCTTGAAGGCAAAAGCTGTCTCCTCATCTGAAGAAGAATCTGACTGCAGTTCTGATGATCCTGAAGACATTGGAAGAGAACTTGCAATGATAGTGAAGAAGTTTCAAAAATTCACCAAGAAGAAAGGCTTCAGAAAATCTTCACGATCAAGCTCAAGGAATGATGAAGCTTCTGCTCATGACTACAAGAAGAAAACATGTCACAAGTGCAAGAAAACTGGGCACTTCATCTCTGAGTGTCCACAGTGGGACAATGAGAACAGAAGGAAGAAGAAGAGCAAGGAATATGATTCTGACGACAAGAAGAAGAAGAAACACTCAAAGTCTTCTTCCAAGTCTTCATCAAAGTCTTCATCACACAAGAAGAGCTCATCTGGCAAGGTGCGTGTGTTTGTAGGCAAGGAGATGGATTCAGAGGAGGAATCCGCATCTGAGGAGGCAGAGGTGGAATCTGAGGAGGAGTCTGATTCTGGCACTGCGAGTCTGGCTACAGCATACGTCGCCAAGTCCATCTTCAACACTGAAGTCAATAATTGCATCACCGACACCGACGCAAATGACAAGAACGACTCCACTCCTACCTACTGCTTCATGGCACGCAGTGCCAAGGTAAACACACGCACCACTCGCTATGAAACATCCAGTGACGATGACTCTGAATTTGATTCAAAACCTAGCTACAAAACACTTGCTAAAATTGCAACTGAACAACAGAAAGCTATGGAACATATTCAAAAACTGTTAGACAGAAGCGATGATCTGTTGGGTGCTGAAATGACTCGATCTGAATCCTTAATTGAAGACATAAAAAACCTTCACGTTAAGTATCAGGAACTTGAAGATCGTCATGATACTCTCTCAACAACTCATGAAAAGCTTTCCTATGACTATCTTCAAAGGAAGCAAGAACTCGAGAAATTGAGGGTGGCTCATGAAGATCTTCAAAAGGAAAACGAGTCACTTCGCGCCGAACAGATCAGTCCCGCTCAGGAAGGATTTGAACCACCATGTCTTAAATGCATTGAGCGTAATAATGCTAATTCTGTTGCTGAATGTTCCACTGCTACTACTGTTCCAATATCTTCAACTGTTGATGTGGCAACTAACCCCTCTGCTGAGGATACCACTGCTATTGCTGATGAGAATGCTAGGTTGAAGACATTGCTTGAAACAGGGATGTACAAAAGTCTGAAAGGGCATCAAACATTATGTGATGTCCTTAAGAAGCAGATTCTGAACCGAAACCCTAGGAAAGAGGGTGTTGGGTTCATGAGGAAAATCAATGCAGATGGCTCTTACTGGAAACCTGAGCAGTACCCCAAAACTACATGGGTTGCTGCAAAGGAACTTTCAGCAGATCCATCCAATTTATCTGGCTTCACTTGTGCTAACCCAATTATCATTGATGAATCCCTTGATGCAAACTATAAACTGTTTAAGAATCAGAATGGTGAAGTGTTTGCCAGGTACATTGGTACTAACTGCAGGAATGGACCGGCTATGAAGAAGATCTGGGTTCCGAAAACATGTCTAGAAAATCTTCCTGTGAATGTCTTCATGACACCTCACTTGAAGAAGACAAACCTCGGTCCAAAGGCTTCATACAGACAGAGGACTCACCTGAGTCACACTAACGCAAATGTTTTGCAGGGAAACCATACTCAGGCATATGAATATGAGAGCGGTTCATCGAACCGTCATATTCATATGACCAAAAATTATTCTGCTTATGCCTATGAGTATTATTGTCCCCCTGCTAGACTGTTTGCTAAGGCTTCAAAGCCAAAATTCTCAGATGCTGCTCTTAGACTCATAGCTTCTAAGCCACCCTTGAAGATGTGGGTGGTTAAGAAAGCTTAACTTTTTTTTGCAGGGAAAGGTCTCCAGCACAAAAACAAAATCTTCTGATGCTATTGCTGGGGACCATAAAAATCTTGTGGGGTGCAAGATAAACTGCCCAAATGGCATCATTATGTACTTCGTTCCTGAATCGCATGCTACTCTCCCCATTAGTCCTAATCTGGATCTAAGTTTTCATAACCCACTGGTTCGTCAAATGTTTATGCTTCACAACACTCTTCGTGAAGCCTATCCCCCTAACTGCACTGTAGGGTACGATACCAGCGACTTCAAAGTCTTCAGAATGGATTATTGACAGTGGGTGTACAAATCACATGACTGGCAGAAGAAGCCTTCTTATGGACTCAACTTTACGTCCATCCGACAAGAGCCACATTACATTCGCTGACACTGGTAAAAGTAAGGTATTGGGTCTAGGTAGAGTTGCAATCTCAAAGGATCAACACATGGATAAAGTCATGCTTGTTGAATCCCTTGGCTTCAACTTAATGTCTGTCTCAATGCTTTGCGATTTGAATATGATTGTAATGTTTGGCAAATATCGCTGCCTGGTGCTAATGGAATCTGACAAATCTCTAGTGTTTGAAGGGTATAGGAAAGGTGATTTGTATGTGGTAGATTTCTCAGCAGGACCACAACTTGCAGTATGTCTTCTTGCAAAAGCTTCAGAATGCTGGCTTTGGCATCGAAGGCTTGGGCATGCTGGCATGAGGAACCTCCACACCCTTGCGAAGAAAAAGCACGTCATAGGCATCGAAGGCGTCAAGTTCAAGAAAGATCACTTATGCGGTGCCTGTGAAGCAGGGAAGATGACAAGGGCAAAACATCCTTCGAAGACAATCATGACCACTACTCAACCCTTCGAACTGCTTCACATGGATCTTTTCGGTCCCACTCACTACTTAACTTTTACTACTTCTGCATGCCTCTATGGCTTCGTAATTGTTGATGATTATTCTAGATATACTTGGGTGCACATAATCCTTTACAAGACTGAAGTGCAGGATGTGTTCAGACGCTTCGCAAATCGAGCTATGAACAATTTTGGCGCCAAGATAAAGCACATCAGAAGTGACAATGGCACTGAATTCAAGAACACTGGCCTTGATACATATCTGGATACCTTGGGCATCACACATGAATTCTCAGCTCCATACACGCCACAGCAGAATGGCGTCGTCGAACGCAAGAACAGAACACTCATTGAGATGGCCAGAACAATGCTAGATGAATACAAGACTCCAAGAAAATTCTGGACTGAAGCCATTGATACTGCATGCCATACAATCAATCGTGTTTATCTTCACAAGCTTCTGAACAAGACATCCTATGAACTCCTAACTGGCAAGAAGCCAAATGTCAGTTATTTCAGAGTATTTGGCGCAAAATGCTGGATCAAGGACCCACACCACACCTCAAAGTTTGCACCAAAGGCACATGAAGGCTTCATGCTTGGATATGGAAAGGATTCGCACTCCTACAGAGTCTTCAATCTCTTCCACTACAAAGTGGTTGAAACAGTGGATGTGCGATTTGATGAAACCAATGGATCACAAAGAGAGCAATTGCCAAATGTGCTAGATGAGGTTCCAGCAAATGAATCAATAAAGCTTATGGGAACTGGAGAAATTGTACCTTCTGAAGCTCAACCTGAAGAAGAACTTATCATCTCAGCACCTGATCCACATGAAGACAATGCTCAGCCTGAAGATATACCTTCAAATGACCACATAGATCAGCAAGAGCAAAGTCTTCGCCCCACACACCCTCGTGTTGCAAATGAAGTACAAATTGACAAAATACTGGACAGCATCAATGCACCTGGTCCACTCACTCGTTCAAGGGCAACTCAGCTAACAAACTTCTATGGGCATTTCGCATTCGTCTCAATATCAGAACCCAAGAAAGTTGAAGAAGCCTTCATGGAACCTGAATGGATTCAAGCTATGCAAGAAGAGCTTCAACAGTTTGAGCTGAATAATGTATGGGAACTGGTTAAGCGTCCTGATCCACGGAAGCACAACATAATAGGCACCAAATGGATATACTGCAACAAGCAAGATGAGCATGGTCAAGTTGTCAGAAACAAAGCTCGTCTAGTTGCTCAAGGATATACTCAAGTGGAGGGCATTGACTTCGATGAAACATTTGCTCCTGTGGCTAGGCTTGAAGCCATACGCATACTGCTGGCCTATGCAAATCATCATAACATACTTCTCTATCAGATGGATGTGAAAAGTGCCTTTCTCAATGGCAAGATTGAAGAAGAAGTGTATGTTGCACAACCACCTGGCTTTGAAAATCCAAAACATCCTGATATGGTATACAAGCTCAACAAGGCACTGTATGGCCTCAAACAAGCCCCTAGGGCCTGGTATGATACACTCAAGTACTTTCTGAAAAGCAAAGGCTTCATACCTGGTTCTCTAGATCCCACTCTTTTCATGAAGACATATGATGGTGAACTGTTTGTGTGCCAAATATATGTGGATGACATTATCTTCGGCTGCACCAATCAGAAGTATAGTGAAGAGTTTGGATACATGATGCAAGAGCAATATCAGATGTCCATGATGGGGGAGCTGAAGTTCTTTCTCGGTCTTCAAATACGGCAACAACGCAACGGCATCTTCATATCTCAAGAGAAATATCTTAAAGAGTGCCTGAAGAAGTTCGGTATGCAAGACTGCAAAGGCTTCACAACACCAATGCCAGCCAAGCATCATCTGGGTCCCGACGACAATGGTAAAGAGTTCGATCAAAAGGTATACCGCTCCATGATTGGGTCTTTGCTTTATTTATGTGCATCTAGGCCAGATATCATGCTTAGTGTTTGCATGTGTGCTTGATTTCAAGCGACACCAAAGGAGTCGCATCACTTAGCTGTGAAGCGAATTCTTCGATATTTGGCTCACACCCCAACTCTAGGATTATGGTATCCAAAGGGCTCAGAGTTTGATCTGGTTGGATTTTCGGATGCTGATTATGCTGGTGACAAAGTTGATCGCAAATCTACATCAGGCACATGTCATTTTCTGGGACGATCACTTGTATGTTGGTCTTCAAAGAAACAGAACTGTGTATCTCTCTCCACTGCTGAATCTGAATACATTGCTGCTGGATCTTGCTGCGCTCAGCTTCTGTGGATGAAGCAAACACTCAAGGATTATGGCATTCATCTGAAGCAAGTGCCACTTTACTGCGACAACGAAAGCGCCATCAAGATTGCCAACAACCCAGTTCAGCACTCGAAGACAAAACACATTGAAATTCGTCATCACTTTCTCAGAGATCATGTTGTGAAGGAAGACATTGATATCATACACGTCAATACTGAAGAGCAATTGGCAGATATCTTCACCAAGCCCTTGGATGAGAAGAGATTTTGCAAGTTACGGTGTGAGCTAAATATCTTGGAATCCTCAAATGTCATGTGATCAGGCACACATCCTAACACGTATGCATATTGATGACTTAGATGTGCAACACACGAAGTAGCGTATATCTTCAATCAATGAAGACATACATTCTAAGTGTGAATACATTAATGTGGAATTTGACTTCGGAGCGCCACGATAATTGTGCGCCGTGTCTGGGTCTAATACTTCCTATACGGTGGGTAACGCCACCACCAAACGTTCTATTTTGAAGTATTTCACTCATGGCGTTACCTCGCAATGTCTTCACATTTGGTTTGGCTTCATTCTCAATATGTCTTCATGATTATCTTCACCGCGTTGATTATATGGATACATATGTACTGATGTTCTGTCCTCTACAGCATTCACTTATAGCTATGTCTTCTTGGTTGAATCTTTTTGAACTAAGTGAATGTGATCGGACCCTAACCTCTCTATGCTTTCTATCTCAAACTCTATCTCTCCAAGTCATATGCATTCTGTTGAAACTGTCGAATGTCTTCACTGTGTCCTTGTCAGCCGAAGACATTGAGACAACCATAAAAGTCCGTTTTTAATGCTCATTCCTCCACATAAGATCCGGAGAAGAAGGAACGACCGCCCGACAATTTAGGCGTGCGTGGGACATGGAACAAATCCCAATCTTCCTCTAACTGGCCATGCGTGCCTCAAATGCGAACCGCCAGGGGTACCTGCGTAATAGCGCAGTGCCGCCTCTATCCCTATAAATACACGATTCACTGCGGTCATTATCTCCTTCTTCCACCCTCGCACGAACCCTAGCGCCACCGCTAGCACTCGACGACGCCGGCGACGAAGCGCTTCACTGCCGCAACCTCTCTGACGCCATTTTCACGCCGACAGCGGACATCGCTCACTCCGCCATCGCCGTAGGTGTCTTCCGTTGCCAAGTTAGGGCACGGAGGATTGAACTGCTCGACCTCAACTCTCACTTCGTCTAGCAGTTCCAAGTGTGGTAAATAAAACCTCTTTTAACAGCCTCTTTTGATCCTAAAGTTCAGTCACTTTCTGCCATAAGAAGTTTCTCTTCACACCAGTTAAATCTCTCGCTGCATCTCATAACATGCCTAGTATATTCACTTGTGCTTCATAAAGTAGTTAGATTCCTCACTTGTACTGATCTATGGGTTCGTACAAATCTGGAACCAACTTCTTATCTATAAGTGAATGTCTTCGCATAATGAGGTCAATGTCTTCTAAACCGATTTATCTTCAAAATCTTCTGAGAATGCATATGACCTCTTCCCCTTCCCTCGCACCTTAATGCTGTCACAGGTACATGTCCGTGGGAGAATCCTTTGGTTCTCATAGTCTGCATTCATTTGCAGAGTACTTGCAGCATCACATCAACTCGCCTGAAGCTAGTTCTTGCAAAAGGAAGCCTTTGAAGCCTTTGAACATCTTGAAGCCTTCCAAGTTATTCATGGCTTCAGAAACAGCAGCAAGGAAGGGAGGCAGACAGCGACGTGGTGAAACGTCCAAAGATCTGCCTGATGAATTGGCAGAGATGTACAAAACTGATCCTGAAGAAAGCTATGGTCAGCGCAAGACACGAATCCAATGGATTCGAAGATATTGGGCAGAGCAATGGTTCCACTACCACTTCGTCACTCAGGAATATGCGGAGAAGTGCGCCATCAAGAGACCATGGGGAGATGTATTATACAAAAATCTCGTACCCAGGTCCAGAGACGAAGCCATTGCTCAAGGCTTCTATCCATGCATGGTGAGAGGACCACAGCCAGCTGAGGCACATCCGTCATCACTTCTCTGGTGCCGCGATGATAATCTCTTCAAGCGCAACTTTCAGTTTGCACAACAGTCAGCGAAGATAAACAAGAAGAAATTTGGGCTTGACTTCAACCCTGGTCCCTCCTCACCGAGGGCAGATGGCACACGCAACGCCGATCCCAATATCATCGGGCCGTATGCCAATCTTGCAGGCCTCATCACTCGCATCCTAGTCCAAGGGACTGCTGTGAATGACCCTCCAGCAGATACCGAGTCAGATGACGCCCCTGCTGCTCCGAAGCCAAAGCAGAAGAAGCCAAAAGCTCCAAAATCTTCAAAGCCAGCCGCTTCTCCCAAGATCGCAAGAGTGAAGCCTTTAGCAACTGCACCTCCTGAAGCCAGTGTGCAGTCAGAAGGCTTATCACGAGTGTCCAAGCCCCAAGAAGCCAAGAAGCCTCAGCCACACACAGGCAAAGAGCTCACAGCTGCTGACATTCTGCGCTACGAAGCCATTGATCTCTCAAGTGATGAAGATCTTGGAGATGATGCTCTTGAGCAGCTCATCAAGAGCAAGGAGGAGGCTGAAATCTTCAACAATCTGCCTCTGTTTGATGTCGCCATCATCCACAACTTCATCGATGAATGGTTTGACACACCAGACATAAGCTTCAATGATCTGCAGCTACCCATAGGCCTCAGCATTGCCTTTCAAGGTGCAATTGCTTCAGACCTTGCAATAGCCCAGCGAATTGTAGAACTGAAGCAGAAAATTGATCATGAAAAGGCTCAGTTCAAGAAGCACGTGGCCAAGCTCAGTGTGCAAGAAGTGAAAAACTTCAAGATCATGTTGCACGAGCTGAAAGAGAACTTCCTGAAGACGCGTGCCGAAGCTCAAGGCTCGCGAGAACGCATGAAGACTTTGGCTGATCACTGCGTGCAAGCCTACAATGAGGCAGAAAAGCGCAAGGCACTTGGGCGTCCCGGCATTGACCCCAGGATGGCCGCGAAGAAGAAAAAGAAGGCGGCTGTGCCCGAACCTGAAGCGCCAAGGTCAGAAACTGCTCCGCTTGTCTTCCCCGCTGCAACGACTGGCTCGAAGCCAAAGAGTCGATCAACCGCCTCACAGCACAAGGAGACACGGACTGCAGAGGCTGAAGCTAAGAAGAGAAAACATTCTGAAGCCTCTCCTTCTGAACCCATCATCAAGAAGCGCAAGACCAAGAAATCTCGGGCTGCTCCCACAGAGCCCCTAATAGTTGAACCCCTCTGCGTCCGCTATCCTGACGCAGATCGTCAGTTGACAGTGCATGAGCCTGCTTACATAGAGGCTCCGCACGCTGAAGACATTCCAGCAGCCAACCCCAATGCTGCTGAAGACATTGGTCCCCAAGACAATGTGCAAGGTGATGCAGCCCTTCCTCAGCTTGAGACAAGCGAACAGATCAGTATTGGTCGTCCATTGACGCCAATCACACAAGATGCGTCGTGGGCAGATCGCCCACAGGAGGAAGATGAGCCCCAACCCACTACAACTCCACCAGCGCCTACACTCCATAGGCTTCGCAAAGGGCCAAGGGCTCAGACTGCTGAAGACATTCCGGCTGCATCAGCCGAAGAGCAAGCAGAAATACCACAAGCTCCAACTCCCCCGCACCAACAAGAAGCAGTTCTCAAGGAGAACGTGCCTGAAGCTGAAAATATTGAGGCTGCCACAAACAACGCCGAAGCAAATGTGGAGCCCTCCCCAACAACAGCTTCAGAAGACACCGAAGCTACTGCCGGACCACAATTCAACTATCATATTGCGCACAGGCCCCAGGTCCAGAAGCCGATCCCATGACTACCAAGGTTCCCAGGTCCTGCATCAGCTCCTGGTTCCTTCAACATCAACGGCTTCAGGGCAGATAACACGTTTTTCGACCGCTCCAAGAACCCTTATTCAAGGGAACGGATTGTATCAGATAGGTTCTGGAGCCATCAACAGCGCAGCTATTATTCATGCATCCTTTACAACCAAGGCCGCATCTTTCCTCACAAGCGCCTTGAGGTTGAAGCTGTTGCTGGTCTGCCTGGTCTGGAAGAAGCACTGGATTGCTTCAAGCAAGTGGGTTTGCTGCCATTTATCACTGATGAAGAGCACTGGAATGAAGAGCTTCTGCTCTAGTTCTATGCCACTGTGCATATCAAAGGCTATAACAGAGATCCAAAGACATGGATTCTGGAGTGGATGACAGGCAATATCCATCATGAAGCCAATGCTTTCGACCTAATTGAGCTTACCGGCCTTCCCACTCCTGGCGAATTCTTTGAAGAAGGGTGCCAACTCCATGCTGAAGCAATTGAGAGCATATTTCAGCGTCCTGAGCCAGATATGAGTCAGATGCTCTCAATGATGAAGCCATTGCCTCCGTATGCACCCTATCCAACTAGGTTCTTCGTTGAAGACTTAGAGTACTTGCCCAGAACAATATATCATATCATAAGGCGGACTCTATGGCCTGTCAAGGGACACTCTCGATATGCGACAATTGATGGTGCAATGAAGACTCTCATCTTCTGCATTCTTCATGGCAAATGCTTCAATGCACAGGATCTCTTCATCCGTCAATTTGCAGCGTCTGCTTCAGAACTGTTTGGATTAAAGTTTTATGCTCCTTGGGTTATGAGGCTGATCAAGCTTCACTCTGCAATCTCCTATAAACCCTCAGCCCGCAATCATAGGATATTTTTGCCAGATATGGACACATCTGCTGAAGCAATATATCCAGAGCCGGCCAAGCAACCACTAAGTCTTCAGAATGCAGAACACCAGAGCTTCACTCAAAATATTGAAGGTGTTGAAGCTCTCTCCCGAGTGTATCCAATGGCTGGCACCACACGTGCCCCTGCATCAACTGAAGCCACCAACAGCACAGCTGCAAAGAGACCCAAGAAGCACGCTCGTGCACTCAATGACAGAGAGCTTCTTGTGGCTCTTCACCAAAAGCAAGATAGGCATCACGACTGGCTCAAGAGGCAGATGAGAAGCATCATGCAAGACGTCAATCGCATCAGAAATCTGGCAACCAAGAATGCATTTGTCACACATGAGACCTGTCGCCGCACTTGGAAGGGCCTCACCATGATGTGCCCTGAAGCTGAACTGCATGAGGATGGCTTCACAGAGCACTTCAAATTTGACTCCACGCCTCCAAGAAGAGCGGTTATGCGCAGCACACCATCACTTGAAGAGTCAGAGTTCTCTTCTTCTGCTGCCACCGTGTCTGCCCGGATTATTGAAGAAGAAGACGACACGACATCATCTCCACCTGCTTCAACGCGCGTCGAATCTGCACCAAGCTTGTCTGCACCGCCGCCAAACAACTCCACCGACCCTGCTGCGCCTGGGAACGCGTAGAAACCTCTATGTCTTCAAACCTTTTTGGTCATCACTGACAAAAGGGGGAGAAGCATATGATGGTTATAGTCTTCAAGCGGGTCACTATGGGCGGGTGCCTTCATATTTTGCTACATTTTGCTTCGTGCTTACAACTCCCGTTTTTGCTACATTTGCTTCTTTGAGTTGTAACACTTAGCCTTGATGGCCGTCTGCAACCTGCTTGTCACTCCGTTATGCGAAGATAAATTCCGCATGTGCGACAATCATATGATGGTTATAGTCTTCAAGCGGGTCACTATGGGCGGGTGCCTTCATATTTTGCTACATTTTGCTTCGTGCTTACAACTCCCGTTTTTGCTACATTTGCTTCTTTGAGTTGTAACACTTAGCCTTGATGGCCGTCTGCAACCTGCTTGTCACTCCGTTATGCGAAGATAAATTCCGCATGTGCGACGATAAATTCCGCACTCATCTCTTACTGCAGACGTCCATTTTCCATTATGCATGTCCTTATCTTCATATACTTTCACATGCATAGTGGATTGTCATCATAAGTTGAAGTGGATCTCCACAAGTACAACCTGCCATGTGCATTTGCATTCAAAAGGCAAATTACTTATATGCACATCTTCAAGGGGAACCCTTGCAACTTATGAAGACAAATTCCTTTACTATTTCACAAATTATGTTCCCCGTTGAAAACTTCAACTAGTTTGTCGTCAATCACCAAAAAGGGGGAGATTGTAAGTGCATCTAGTGCCACCCCTAATTGGTTTTGGAGTATTGACGACAAACCTAGCTGAGGGACTAATGTGTTTGTGAGAATTGCAGGAAAACACAGGTAGAAGTCCCTCATTGATTCGGTTTTACTATCAGAGATGACCCCTAAAAATGTACGAAGACATTGAAGACAATGGTGGTTTATGAAGATATTCATATTGAAGACAATGACATGAGAAGACTCCCTATGAAGCTTTTGGAACTCGAAGACCTAGATCCTTCGTAGTTTTATTTCATTCATGTTGTGTCATAGGAACCACCGTACTGTTAAGTGGGGTCGAAGAGAACCAGTCAGAATGACTGAAGTGATGCCTAATTCAAATCCTATGTCTTCGAGCGAAGACTTTGAGAGAAAATCTTGTCCAGAGTCAGACAAGTCAGCTTTACTTGTAGCCCAAGTAAAGTTGCCGTGTGAGTTCAAATTCGACCGTTGGTACACGTGTCAGTTCCTTAGTGACCCAGGGTCATTTCGGACAGATCAGGTCGGGTTGCCAAGTGGCTATAAATAGTCCACCCCCCACAACCATAAACGGGGGGCTGCTCAGATTTCAGTGCACGGCTTTTGTCGTTTGAGAGCAACCCACCTCGAAGCCTTTGAAAGAAAAATTCCCAGTGAGGAGAAAAGCCCTAACCACCCAGAGCCAGAGTAAATTGGGCATCACTTAAGTCTTCGTGTCTGTGTGATTTGAAGACTTATGACACTTGAGGACTGTGCATCCTCCAGACGGTTAGGCGTCGCGTTCTGAGCATCCAAGAGAAATTGTGGATTGCTAGTGAACGAAGTCTGTGAAGGTTTGGGAGTCTACCTTGAAGACTTACCTGAGTGATTGAGCGAGGTCTGTGTGACCTTAGCTCAAGGAGAAAACGGTGAGGACTGGGTGTCTTGGACTAAGTGCCCTTGACTGGGTGTCCGGGACTGTGTGTCCTTTGGTTTAAATACCTAGCCGCTCCAACCAGACGTACAGTTGTCACAGCAACTGGAACTGGTCCAACAAATCATTGTCTTCAACGTGTCACTGGTTTCATCTTCACTTCCCTTCACTTACAGTTATTCATTGTGAAGCCATTGCATGCTTGCTTTATCTTTTGTCTTCACAACATGAATGTATGATCTGTTCGGCTTCATAACTTCTTCCTACCTGATCCTTATTACACTGAAGCTGTTTGTCATTGCGCTTTCACTCTATTGAATACATGACCATGGCTGGCCTAGTGTAATCTAACTTCCGCTGCATAGTAATAGGCATAATCTTCACTGTTTGTCTTCATAACTCTCACGTTTTGAAGACGTTCATAAAAATCGCCTATTCACCCCCCCTCTAGTCGATATAACGCACTTTCACCACTCAGGTTAACGTTGTTCGTTCTCTCTCTTGTCCTGCTTCAGCCTCGGCGTTGTACAACTCACCGGAGCTGCTCCAACGATGAAACCCTCCATCACAGCGGAGCAGTGCCTCGGGCTCCATCTCCAAACGCCTAAGATCTTCTTCCCCTCCTCCGACAGCCAAGTTAGCTGGAGCATCCTCACCGGCCAACCCAATCACGCTGAGATCGACATGGCTTCGCCAAAGAGGTTCTACACTTGTTGCATCTCTTTTTTTACTCTACATGTTATATATATTATCCACTGAGCACACGGATTTGTTCCTTTAGTGTCTCCTTGAAAGAAAAAACGTAGGAATTTTAATTTTCACTTGTCCTCCTTTTCAAATTCCTATTCATGAAGCACAAGACTAAGAGATAGTAGCATAATAGCATTATAACCGTACATTTTCTTGTGGTTTGACTTAATGTCACCATGCTTCTTTGCATCCTGTGATCTTCCAATTGTTGTGAATCAAACACCTAGATTGGCAGAAATCCTGTGTTTTTAAATTCTCTGTTTTGCACGTGCATTCCTATCCTATTCCTGTCTATTTCCTATCCCTGCATTGTTGGAATCCTCCAATTCAAACGAGCCCTTACAAAATTACTTCTCTTACAGATAGTTGTCAAAGAAAACCTTGCGTGGTTTGTCCCGCTCCTACTGCGTCGTCGTCCACCCCAGCTCAGCTGCTCCAACGACAGAAGGGTCCAGCACAGCAGGGATCCGGCCTCCAGACTATCTTTCGCCGCCTCAGATCTTCTTCCCCGCCGCTGGCAGCCATGAAAACTGCACTACCATCATCAACCGAGCAGATGACCTCGAGGACTACACGGGTCCGCAAGAGAGGTCTCACTCTTTCGTGTCTGCTTACGTTATGCATCGCTTAATATTACATGCTACTTTATCGTCCTGTTCACCGATTAGACTCTGAGTCAGCTCCAAACTAATGGTCAAACTTGAGTTTTTAAATGGTTGTGGGGTACATATCGGGGCCGCTATCAATAGTATCTATCTACTATCTGATTAATCTCCGGTGTCTACTATGAGTTTCATGTTGGGTGGGAAACAAACAGTAAAGAAGCCATTATCTGTATTTTTTAACTGAAGCCATTATCTGTCTGCTATTATTGGTTTTGGGTCTATCCATAGGTTGCTACCATCACTCTGGATTTCTGCATGCACTCCTTACATAATCTCACTATATTTTATTCCTATGCATGATAGTTATTGTAAACAATGGAACTGAACATGTAGAGCAAAAGAGATGAGCCTTGTGTGGCAATAAAATTTCATGCAGACGTCACTCCATGGTAGGCGCAAAGGCAGCCCCCCCCCCTCCATGCATTTCGGATTGTAATCGAGAGGAAGATATCTGTTCTGAGGGGGATTCAGAAGGAGAAGACAACTCCTATTTACCCCCTGAGGTCTTCGCTCTAACTTGGCATGCTGATGTTGGTTATATCATGCATATGGTGTCTTGCATTGCTTACTTTATACATCAAATATGTCATCTGCTTAGTTTAGACATCCTTTGTGCGAATGCCATCTGTTTAGTTTATTCATCGTTTATGTGAATTATGCAACGCCATCTTGTTTAGCCAGGCATCGTATATGTGAATTTTGCAATGCCATCCTGCTTAGCCAGTCATCTTATATGTAAATTATATTAGGCCATCCTTTTTTGGTTACATATTACATTTGTCAAAAAAGTTATTACATTCAACTGCTCTTCGTGTGCATCAGCCATTTGACATGGTGATGGCAAATTCTGGAGTGAAAACAAGGTCTTCAAAGCAGACTATGCTATCTGACGAAGCGCATATCTCGCTGGTTACGGATAGCTCCTCAGAGGAGGATTCAGAGACAGATGACCAGTCCTACCCCCCCCCCCCCGAGGTGTATGCTCTAACTTGGCAGGGTTATGTTGCTCATATCGTGCATATGGTGTCTCGCATTGCTATGTCATTTGATTAGTTTAGACATGCTTTGTGTGAATGCCACCTGTTCAGTGTCTAATTACCATATATGTGAATTATGCATTGCCATCTTGTTGCAAGACATTATATATGTGAATTATACAATGCTATCTTGTTGCAAAGGCATTATATATGTGAATTATGCAATGCCATGATGTTTAGCCAATCATCATGTATGTGAATTATATCATGCTATCATTTTTTTGTATTACGTGTTCCATTTGTCGACAACGTCTGTATATTCAACTACTCTTCCTGTGCATCAGCCATTTGAAGCGGTGATGGAAGTATCTGGAGTGAAAACAAGGTATTCAGAGCAGACAACGCTACCTGCTGAAGCAGACATCTTGCTGGTTACAGAGAGCTCCTCGGAGGAGGATTCAGAGACTGCTGACCAGTCCTATTTTCCCCCTGAGGTCTATGCTCAAACTTGGCAGGGTTATATTACCCATGTCATGCATGTTGTCTTGCATTGCTTAGTTTTTACATCATATATGGATTGCCATCTGCTTACTTGCTTACTATATAAATCATATATTTGAATTTTATCATGCCATCATGTTTACATAGTACATACACATCATCTATCTGAATTATGGCATGGCAACCCATTTAATAAAGACATCATATAGTTATATCATCTCATCCTGTTTAGTGTTTACAGTCATCATATTTTGAATTATGGCATTCTATCCGTGAATGTATGTGAATTATGGCATGCCAACCTATTTAATAAACACATTATATAGTTATGTCATGTCATCCTGTTTACATAGTCTCATATTTTGAACTATGTATTTCCATCTTTTTTAGTTAGCCATCATAATGTGAAATTGTGTCATGCTATCCTGTTTAGTTAGCCATCATATATGTGAAATTGTGTCATGCTATCCTGTTTGGTTAGACAATATAAATATGAATTATTCCATGCCCTCTTTTATTCCGCACTATCCATTGCACCTGTCTATCATACAATGTCTATACTTTCAATTACTTTTCTTGTTTATCAGCCATTTGAATTGGAGAGCGTGATGGCAGTATCTAAGGCAGTAACAACACGGTCTTCAGAAAAGATAGTGCTACCAGTTGATGCAGATAGAACCACGGTTGTACTTGCCCAAGGACCAGATCCACCGCACATAACCCGGACTCTCGCAGATTGTACCCCTACCCAGTTGGACAGAGAACCAGCTACACCCCTTCTAACCCCAACCCCGGCAGATAGTAACCCAGTTCTAGTTGACACGGCACCGTCTCCACCACAGAGCACCCAAACACGAGCAGTTAGTAAGGGAACTGCAGTTCCCAAAGCACGAGGACCACCACTCCGAATCCCAACTCAACGCTTAAAGGAGAAGAAGATTTGTTCTCAGGCCAGGTTCTGTAGCTATGGTTCATACTACTTTGCTCTTGCATGACTGTATTTACTCATACCAACTATTTTCAAATTTGAAGGATGGAATTGAAACTCCAATGGCGCAACAGGTATGTTTTAAACTTGTTTCTTTAACTGGTTTGCTGTTGTAACCTGCTCTATGTTGATTTCAGTTTCAATTAAATAAACAGTTATGTTCTCATGTCATGCACATTACAAGTGTTGTTATTGCTCTATAGTTACCCACACTTATATTTTGTCTATTCTTCTTTGTCTTGAACAAATATTATTTGAACTGTGTCTCTATCTTGATTTGGCAACAAAAACTAGAATGATATAGACCATAAAGTGACCATGGTACATATATATATATATGTTTGTTTCATGTTGTTATCCTGTCCACTTTACTACTGAACTCATTTACCAAAATGAGTTGCATATACAACATGGTAAACATGTGATGTGTCTGCTTGTTTCTCTTTTAGAATGCGGACAAAATATTGGAGAACAGTACCGCGTTATCCAATGGTAAAGGAAGTAATGCAGATAAGGTTCAAGATAGTGAGACATCCCTGTTGGTCTCCAAGAAAGCTGATAAAAACTATCTTGACGACAGTGAGGGAACCCAAAAGTCCTGTCTTGATGTAGTGTTCGAGTTACTGGCCACTACTGCTGGCACAAGCTCTTCGAACTCGCTGCCTCAATCAGTTCGTCTTCTTGAGTCTCAACTTCAAGTTGAAAGACAACGATCAGATGTGCTGCGACAGGAAGCTGAAGGACTGAGGAAGTCCCTGCAGAATTCAGATGCATATTTTCTGGTGCAACAGCAAGCGCTGGAGGATTTAAGCGCCAAACAAGAGAAAGTTAATAAGCTTGCTAAGCATCTTGCCAGCATTATGGGTACCCAGGATATTGTTTCTTGAGATCTTCTGAAGTGGTTTCAGTTCTGGATTTGTTTTGCTGCAGCGTTTATTTGCGCTGGTCGCCAACTTTGACAACCAGTGTATATGATATGCTCCTTTGTTCCCTATATTTGCACTGGTGGCGAACTTTGATGCCCAGTGGATGTAATATGTGTAATAGCCGTGATAGCCTAGCGTCAGTTGCTTGCGTATTTATTTCCTTGTTGTCTTGTTTATTTGTTTGCTTGTAGTCATTGCAGTTCTTTTTCCGCGGTTAGCTAGTGGCTGCAATAACCTATTTTTTAAAACTAGGCCACAATAACCATGGGCTAATATTTACTGTAGTGACACTGGGCCTCCTACTGGCCGTAGAAATAGTGGGCCTTCTACAGGCCGTAGAAACAATGGGCCTTCTACGGGCCACAGAAACAATGGGCCTTCTGCGGGCCGTATTATCAATGGGCCTTATACGGGCCGTATAACCGATTGGCCAAACATGGGCCAAACAGACTGCATTATGGCTGTAAACGGGCTAGAGTTGGAATCGTCCGTTCATGGGCCGACCATAATGGGCCATCGTTAATAGGTCGTATTTGATGACGCTATGAAATCGGCCCAACATATTAACGGACCACAAATGGGCCGACTGTAACCACGGGCTGAATTTGGCCCACAAGCAGAAAATGACAGTAACGGGCTGTAAGTAAACGAATGCTGGAAATGAGCCCAAGAATAAATGGCCTCTGAGAAGGCCAAAAGATAACATGGTCTAGAAACGGCCCAACGGAATAAAGGGCTGTTAATGGGTATAAAGTGATACACTGTTCATTACGGGCCAGTTTCACCACGAGCCGTTAATGGGTGTAAAGTGATACACTGTTCATTACGGGCCAGTTTCACCACGGGCCGTTAGTAGGCCAAGAGTTACATAGGGCCTCATATGGGCCGAAAGACGTCATGGGCCATACATCGGCCAGAAGTGAAAACGGGCTGGAATCATATTGGATGGCCCAGATGACGCTACTGGGCCTAATTCGGATAGGGCATAACGGGCCTTGGGTTAGCGGGCTGTAAATGGGCTATATTCGAACATGCCGTTAACAGCCTTTCCATGGGCCGGCCCGCCAGCTTTTGACCAAGTCAAACAGGCCGGCCTTTTCATAGGAATGGGCCTCTGTTGGGCCGTGCCACGTGTCGACGTATCATAGGCGCCTATCTGACCCACTGACGAGCTGACACGTGTTTCGTCCGGCCAATAAGAATTTTACACGTGGAAATTTCCCATTGGTCGGGGCTGTTAACGGGTTATCGGATCCAAAACCCGACCCGATAGCCTAACGGCATTCCATTACGGTGGATGCCACGTGTCGGTCACCCTTGACGAAAGCACTTCTGTGACGCGTGATTTATCGTCATGGAAGTGGACACTTCCGTGATGATAATTTTGGTAATGTCATGGAACACTTCTACGACAGCACAGGTATGACTATCTTGATTCTGTCATAAATTTGTCATGGATGTACATGCATGAGAAAAAAAGCGACCTACTGTGACAAACACGTATCATCACGGAAGTGTATTTTTTTGTAGTGATGAGTGTCCCCATGTCATTGCAGTGGCGTTTGAACCGCCCTAGTTTCTGCTTTAAGGGCGTGAAATGACAATTGTTCTCCAACATCAACACTGTTGAGTCGGCATTGATGCGATCCGACGAGTGCAAGATTGTTGAGACCCGGCGCACCCAATGGGTTGTTGACTCGCCTTCTTCTTGAACACAGGAGGCCATATCCACAATTGACATGGGATGTTTACATGTATCCTTGAAGTTCTGGATGAATCTGGCTTTTAACTCGGCCCATGACCTGATGGAATTAGCAGGGAGTCCCTTCAACCAAGTACGGGCCATTCCCTCCAACATCAGAGGGAAATATTTAGCACATGCAGCCTCGCTGACATCTAGCAATTCCATGGCCATCTCATAACTCTCAATCCATGCCTCAGGACTTAAATTGGCCGTATAGTTAGGCACTTTGCGAGGACCTTTGAAATCCTTGGGCAGGCGCTCATTACGCAGATCCGGTACTAAGCATGGCACGCCCAAATTTCTAAAGGTTACACCTGACTCCATAGAGGTGGTCGGACGAGCCGGAGTAGGTTGACGGGCCGCATACCGTGCCGCTAACTCGGCCTTGATACGTCTCCAATGTATCTATAATTCTTTATTATTCCATGCTATATTATATCCTGTTTTGGACATTATTGGGCTTTATTATACACTTTTATATTATTTTTGGGACTAACCTATTAACCGGAGGTCCAGCCTAGAATTGTTGTTTTTTGCCTATTTCAGAGTTTCGCAGAAAAAGAATATCAAACGGAGTCCAAACGGAATGAAACCTTCGGGAACGTGATTTTCGGAACGAACATGATCCAGAGGACTTGGACCCTACGTCAAGAAAGCAACCAGGAGGGCACAAGGTAGGGGGCGCGCCTACCCCCCCCCCAGGCGCGCCCTCCACCCTCATGGGGCCCATGTTGCTCCACCGACGTACTTCTTCCTCCTATATATACCTACGTACCCCCAAACTACGAGATACGGAGCCAAAACCCTAATTCCACCACCGTAACTTTCTATACCCGTGAGATCCCATCTTGGGGACTTTTCCGGAGCTCCGCCGGAGGGGGCATCGATCACAGAGGGCTTCTACATCAACACCATAGCCTCTCCGATGAAGTGTGCGTAGTTTACTTCAGACCTTCGGGTCCATAGTTATTAGTTAGATGGCTTCTTCTCTCTTTTTGGATCTCAATAAAAAGTTCTCCCCCTCTCTTGTGGAGATCTATTCAATGTAATCTTATTTTGTGGTGTGTTTGTTGAGACTGATGAATTGTGGGTTTATGATCAAGTTTATCTATGAACAATATTTGAATCTTCTCTGAATTCTTTTATGTATGATTGGTTATCTTTGCAAGTCTCTTCGAATTATCAGTTTGGTTTGGCCTACTAGATTGATCTTTCTTGCAATGGGAGAAGTGCTTAGCTTTGGGTTCAATCTTGAGGTGTCCTTTCCCAGTGACAGTAGGGGAAGCAAGGCACGTATTGTATTGTTTCCATCGAGGAAAACAAGATGGGGTTTATTTCATATTGCATGAGTTTATCCCTCCACATCATGTCATCTTGCTTAAAACGTTACTCTGTCCTTTTGAACTTAATACTCTAGATGCATGCTGGATAGCGGTCGATGTGTGGAGTAATAGTAGTAGATGCAGGCAGGAGTCGGTCTACTTGTCTCGGACGTGATGCCTACATACGTGATCATACCTAGATATTCTCATAACTATGCTCAATTCTGTCAATTGCTCAACAGTAATTTGTTTACCCACCATAATACTTATGCTCTCGAGAGAAGCCACTAGTGAAACCTATGGCCCCCGGGTCTATTTTCCATCATATTAATCTTCCGTCAACAAGCTATTTCCTTTTCTGTTTATTTTGCTTTCTTTACTTTGCATCTTTATCATAAAAATACCAAAAATATTATCTTATCATATCTATCATATCTCACTTTCGTAAGTGACCGTGAAGGGATTGACAACCCCTTTATTGCGTTGGTTGCAAGGATTTTATTTGTTTGTGTAGGTGCGAGGGACTCGTGCGTGGCCTCCTACTGGATTGATACCTTGGTTCTCAAAAACTGAGGGAAATACTTACGCTACTTTGCTGCATCACCCTTTCCTCTTCAAGGGAAAACCAACGCAGTGCTCAAGAGGTAGGAGGCCTCTCGACGGGCTCTTCCTTGATCCACCACATTCTAAGCATCAGCTCCACCGCCCATCCGGTTATGTCCGTGGGGAGGGTTATGGTTCCGTCCACTGCTTGACACCGCCGGCTCATCAATACGTCTGTTGTAACTCCGACTCAGGCGAGGGGTGAAATGAATCATGTCACGACTGTAAGAATAAGCCTGCTGCTGAGTTAGTGCCGTCTGAAGAAGCTCTCTAGCCCTCCATGTCTCAACCGCCGTCGGCGACTCACCATCAACCGAGAGAGGTGCCAATCGTAACACTTAAACTCGATGGCCGTCTGCTACTTATCTGCCACTTTGTTTTGCGATGATAAATTCCGCACTTAGATCATTCTGCAGACGTCCATTTTCCATTATGCATGTCATTATCTTCATATACTTTCACATGCATAGTGGATTGTCATCATAAGTTGAAGTGGATCTCCACAAGTACAACCTGCCATGTGCATTTGCATTCCAAAAGCAAATTACTTATATGCACATCTTCAGGGGGAGCCCTTGCAACTTATGAAGACAATTCCTTATCCTTTACAATTTCACAGATTATATTCCCCGTTGAAAACTTCAACTAGTTTGTCATCAATCACCAAAAAGGGGGAGATTGTAAGTGCATCTAGTGCCACCCCTAGTTGGTTTTGGAGTATTGACGACAAACCTAGTTGAGGGACTAATGTGTTTGTGAGAATTACAGGATAACACAGGTAGAAGTCCCTCATTGATTCGGTTTTCCTACCAGAGATGACCCCTAAAAATGTATGAAGACATTGAAGTCAAAGGTGGTATATGAAGATATTCACATTTCAAGACTATGATAAGAGAAGACACCACATGAAGCCTATGGAGCTCGAAGACTTAGATCTTTCGTAGTTCTCTTTCTTTTGTGTTGAGTCATAGGAACCACCGTACTGTTAAGTGGGGTCCAAGAGAACCAGTCAGAATGACTGAAGTGATGCCTAACCATAACCTATGTCTTCGAGTGAAGACTATGAGAGCGAATCTTGTCCAGAGTCGGACAAGTCAGCTTTGCTTGTAGCCCAAGTAAAGTTGCCGTGTGAGTTTGAAATCTGACTGTTGGAACACGTGTCAGTTCCTTAGTGACCCAGGGTCATTTCGGACAAATCAGGTCGGGTTGCCAAGTGGCTATAAGTAGCCCACCCCCTACAACCATAAACGGTTGGCTGCTCAGATTGAGAGTATGACTTTTGTCGTTTGAGAGCAACCCACCTCGAAGCCTTTGAGAGAGAATTCCTTGCGAGGATAAAGCCCTAACCACCCAGAGCCAAAGAGAATTAGGCATCACTTAAGTCTTCTTGTCTGTGTGATCTGAAGACTTATTACACTTGAGGACTGTGCATCCTCCAGCCGGTTAGGCGTCGCATTCTGAGCATCCAAGAGACATTGTGGATTGCCGGTGAACAAAGTCTGTGAAGGTTTGGGAGTCTACCTTGAAGACTTACCAGAGTGATTGGGCGAGGTCTATGTGACCTTAGCTCAAGGGGAATACGGTAAGGACTGGGTGTCCTGAGCTGCGTGTTTAGGACTGGGTGTCCGAGACTGTGTCTCCTAAGGTTTAAATACCTAGCCGCCCTAACCAGACGTACAGTTGTCACAGCAACTGGAACTGGTCCAACAAATCATTGTCTTCAACGAGTCACTGGTTTCATCTTCCCTTCCCCTTACTTACTGTTACTCCTTGTGAAGTCATTGTATGTTCGCACTATCTTTTGTCTTCACTGAGTGACTGCGTGTTCTGTGTGGCTTCACAATATCTTCCTACCTGATCCTTACTACATTGCTGCTATTAGTCATTGTGCTTTCACTCTATTGAATACTTGACTATGGCTTGCCTAGTGTAGTCTACCTTCCGCTGTAGGATAATAGGTTTACTTCTATCGTTTGTCTTCATAACTTCCATGTTTTGAAGACTTTCATAAAAATCGCCTATTCACCCCCCTCTAGTCGATATAACGCACTTTCAATTGGTATCAGAGCAAGGTGCTCCCTTGTTCTGTGTGATTCGGTTTAACCACCTGGAGTTTTAGCTATGTCAACTGCATGGATAATTAAAGTCTCCGCTGCGTGCCCCGTCTTCGATGGAACTGAATATCCCTACTGGAAGAATAAGATGCGCATGCATCTTGAAGCCATTGACGTCGACCTATGGTATGTCGTCGAGAACGGCGTTCCCAAGGCTGGAGAAGGTGTCACTGCTGCTGATGTCAAGAAATTCGTTCAACTAGACTCTACTGCCAAAAATATCATCTGTGGTCATCTGACCAAAGGACAGTATGGCCGTGTGAGTGCTTTGAAAACATCTAAGCTGGTCTGGGACTGGCTCTCCAAGGTCAATGAAGGCGTCTCAACCCAGAGAGATCAGAGAATCAGTGTCCTTCGAACCTCTTCAACTGCTTCAAGCAAAATGACAATGAGAATGTCCAGCTCACATTTGACCGACTCACTGACATCACAAATGAGCTTCAAGCCCTCGGCGCTACTGAGATCACCAAACATGAAGTCGTCAAGACACTACTGAGATCACTTGACAGTTTGTTTGACACCCTAGCCCTGATGATTCAAGAACGTCCTGATTTCAAGACACTCGATCCGTTTGACATACTTGAGAGGCTCAACACACATGAGTTTCAGATTTCTGAGAAAAGAGATATCTACGGTCCAAACTATGGGCGAACTCGTGCCTTGAAGGCAAAAGCTGTCTCCTCATCTGAAGAAGAATCTGACAGTAGTTCTGATGATCCTGAAGACATTGGAAGGGAACTTGCTATGCTTGTCAAGAAGTTCCAAAAATTCACCAAGAAGAAAGGCTTCAGAAAGTCTTCCCGATCAAGCTAAAGGAATGATGAAGATTCTGCTCATGACTACAAGAAGAAAACATGTCACAAGTGCAAGAAACTTGGCCACTTCATCTCTGAGTGTCCATAGTGGGACAATGAGAACAAAAAGAAGAAGAAGAGCAAGGAATATGACTCTGACGACAAGAAGAAGAAGAAATACTCAAAGTCTTCTTCCAAGTCTTCCTCAAAGTCTTCATCACACAAGAAGAGCTCATCTGGCAAGGCACATGTGTTTGTTGGCAAGGAAATGGATTCAGAGGAGGAGTCTGCTTCTGAGGAGGCGGAGGTGGAGTCTGAGGAGGAGTCCGATTCAGGCGTAGCAAGTATGGCTACAGCATACGTTGCCAAGTCCATCTTCAACACTGAAGACAATGACTTCATCACCGACATCGATGCAAATGACAAGGACTACTCCGCTTCTACCTACTGCTTCATGGCACGCGGTGCCAAGGTAAACACACGCACTACTCACTATCAAACATCTAGTGACGATGACTCTGATTGTGGTTCAAAACCCAGCTACAAAACACTTGCTAAAATTGCAACTGAACAACAGAAAGCTATGGAACATATTCAGAAACTGTTAGACAGAAGCGATGATCTGTTAGGTGCTGAAATGACTCGATCTGAATCCTTAATTGAAGACATAAAAAATCTTCATGTTAAGTATCAGGAACTTGAAAGTCGTCATGAAACTCTCTCAACAACTCATGAAAAGCTTTCCTATGATTATCTTCAAAGGAAGCAAGATCTTGAGAAATTGAGAGCGACTCATCAAGATCTTCAAAAGGAAAACGAGTCACTTCGCGCCAAACAGATCAGTTCCGCTCAGGAAGGATTTGAACCACCATGTCTTAAATGCATTGAGCGTGATAATGCTACTTCTGTTGCTGAATGTTCTACTGCTACTACTGTTGCAATATCTTCAACTGTTGATGTGGTAACTAACCCCTCTGCTGAGGATACCACTGCTATTGCTGATGAGAATGCTAGGTTGAAGACATTGCTTGAAATAGGGATGTACAAAAGTCTTAAAGGGCATCAGACACTATGTGATGTCCTCAAAAAGCAGATTCTGAACCGAAACCCGAGGAAAGAGGGTGTTGGGTTCGTAAGGAAAATGAATGCCGATGGCTCTTATTGGAAACCTGAGCAGTACCCAGAACCATGTGGGTTGCTGCAAAGGAACCTTCAACAGATCCATCCAATCTATCTGGCTTCACTTGTGCTAACCCCATTATCATTAATGAATCCTTTAATGCAAACTATATACTATTTAAGAATCAGAATGGTGAAGTGTTTGCCAGGTACATTGGTACTAACTGTAGGAATGGACCGCCTATGAAGAAGATATGGGTTCCGAAAAGGTGTCTGGAGAATCTTCTTGTGAATGTCATCATGACACCTCCAATGAAGAAGACAAACCTCAGAACAAAGGCTTCATACAGTCCAAAGGCTTCATACAGACAAAGGACTCACCTGAGTCGCACTAACGCAAATGTTTTGCAGGGAAACCATACTCAGGCATATGAATATGAGAGCGGTTCATCAAACCGCCATGTTCATAAGACCAAGAACTATTCTGCTTATTCTTATGAGTACTATTGTCCGCCTACAAGACTGTTTGCTAGGGCTCCAAAGCCAAAGTTCTCAGATGCTGCACTTAGACTTATTGCTTCTAAGCCACCCTTGAAGATGTGGGTGGCTAAGAAAGCTTAACTCTCTTTTGCAGGGAAAGGTCTCCAGCAGAAAACCAAAATCGTCTGACGCTATTGCTGGGGACCTTAAACATCTTGTAGGGCGCAAGATCAAATGCCCGAATGGTCTTACTATGTACTTCGTTCCTGAATCGCTTGCTACTCTCCCTATTAGTCCTAATCTTGATCTAAGCTTTCATAACCCATTGGTTCGTCAAATGTTTTTGCTTCACAATGCTCTTAGTGAAGCCTATCCCCCTAACTGCAATGTAGGGTACGACACCAGCGTCTTCAGAATGGATTATTGATAGTGGGTGTACAAATCACATGACTGGTAAAAGAAGCCTTCTTATGGACTCAACCTTACGTCCATCCGACAAAAGCCACATCACATTTGCTGACACTGGTAAAAGTAAGGTATTGGGTCTAGGTAGAGTTGCAATCTCAAGGGATCAACACATGGATAAATTCATGCTTGTTGAATCCCTTGGCTTCAACTTAATGTCTGTCTCAATGCTTTGCGATTTGAACATGATCGTAATATTTGGAAAATATCGTTGCCTTGTACTAATGGAATCTGACAAGTCTCTAGTATTTGAAGGGTATCGAAAAGATGACTTGTACGTGGTAGATTTCTCAGCAGGACCACAGCTTGCCGTATGTCTTCTAGCAAAAGCTTCAGAATGCTGGCTCTGGCATCGGAGGCTAGGGCATGCTGGCATGAGGAACCTCCACACCCTTGAAAAGAAGAAGCATGTCATAGGCATCGAGGGCGTCAAGTTCAAGAAAGATCACTTATGCGGTGCCTGTGAAGCAGGGAAGATGACGATGGCCAAACATCCCTCGAAGACAATCATGACCACTACTCGACCCTTCGAACTACTTCACATGGATCTTTTCGGTCCCACTCATTACTCAACTCTTACTACTACTGCTTGTCTCTATGTCTTTGTCATTGTTGATGATTATTCTAGATATACTTGGGTGCACATAATCCTTTACAAGACTGAAGTGCAGGATGTCTTCAGACGCTCCGCCAATCGAGCTATGAACAATTATGGCGCCAAGATAAAGCACATCAGAAGTGACAATGGCACTAAATTCAAGAACGCTGGCCTTGATACATATCTTGATACCTTGGGCATCACACATGAATTCTCAGCCCCATACACGCCACAGCAGAATGGCGTCGTCGAACGCAAGAACAGAACACTCATTGAGATGGCCAGAACGATGCTAGATGAATACAAGACTCCAAGAAAATTCTGGCCTGAAGCCATTGATACTGCATGCCATACAATCAATCGTGTTTATCTTCACAAGCTTCTGAACAAGACATCTTATGAGCTCCTTACTGGCAAGAAGCCAAATGTCAGTTACTTCAGAGTATTTGGCGCAAGGTGTTGGATCAAGGACCCACATCACACCTCAAAGTTTGCACCAAAAGCACATGAGGGTTTTATGCTTGGATATGGAAAGGATTCGCACTCCTACAGAGTCTTCAATCTCTTTCATTACAAAGTGGTTGAAATAGTGGATGTGCGGTTCGATGAGACCAACGGTTCACAAAGAGAGCAACTGCCAAATGTGCTAGATGAAGTTCCATCCAGTGAATCAATCAAGCTAACGGGAACTGGAGAAATTATACCTTCTGAAGCTCATCCTGAAGAAGAACTTATCATCTCAGCACCTAATCAACATGAAGACAATGCTCAGCCTGAAGACATTCCTTCTAACAACGACAATGATCAGCAAGAGCAAAATCTTCGCCCTGTACATCCTCGCGTTGCCAATGAAGTGCAGATTGAAAGAATAATTGATAACATCAATGCTCCTGGTCCACTCATTCGTTCAAGGGCAACTCAGCTAGCAAATTTCTGTGGGCACTTCGCATTCGTCTCAATAACAGAACCCAAGAAAGTTGAAGAAGCCTTCATGGAACCTGAATGGATTCAAGCTATGCAAGAAGAGCTTCAATAGTTTGAGCTAAATAATGTATGGGAACTGGTTAAGTGTCCTGATCCACGGAAGCACAATATAATAGGCACCAAATGGATATACCGCAACAAGCAAGATGAGCATGGTCAAGTTGTCAGAAACAAAGCTCGTCTTGTTGCTCAAGGATATACTCAAGTGGAAGGCATTGACTTTGATGAAACATTTGCTCCTGTGGCTAGACTTGAAGCCATACGCATACTGCTGGCCTATGCAAATCATCATAACATACTTCTATATCAAATGGATGTGAAGAGTGCTTTTCTCAATGGAAAGATTGAAGAAGAAGTGTATGTTGCACAACCGCCTGGCTTTGAAGATCCAAAACATCCTGACATGGTATACAAGCTCAACAAGGCACTGTATGGCCTCAAACAAGCCCCTCGGGCCTGGTATGACACACTCAAATACTTCCTGAAGAGCAAAGGCTTCATCCTGGTTCCCTAGACCCCACTCTCTTCACGAGGACATATGATGGTGAACTGTTTGTGTGCCAAATATATGTGGATGACATTATCTTCGGCTGCACCAATCAGAAGTACAGTGAAGAGTTTGGATATATGATGCAAGAGCAATATCAGATGTCCATGATGGGAGAGCTGAAGTTCTTCCTCGGTCTTCAAATACGACAACAACGCAACGGCATCTTCATATCTTAAGAGAAGTATCTCAAAGATTTCCTGAAGAAGTTTGGTATGCAAGACTGCAAAGGCTTCACGACACCAATGCCAGCCAAACATCATCTGGGTCCCGACGACAATGGTAAAGAGTTCGATCAAAAGGTATACCGCTCCATGATTGGTTCGTTACTTTATCTATGTGCATCTAGGCCAGATATTATGCTTAGTGTTTGCATGTGTGCTCGATTTCAAGCGGCACCAAAGGAGTCGCATCACTTAGCTGTGAAGCAAATTCTTCGATATTTGGCTCACACCCCAACTCTAGGATTATGGTATCCAAAGGGCTCAGAGTTTGATCTGGTTGGATTCTCGGATGCTGATTATGCTGGTGACAAAGTTGATCGCAAGTCTACATCAGGCACATGTCACTTTCTGGGAAGATCACTTGTATGTTGGTCTTCAAAGAAGCAGAACTGTGTATCTCTCTCCACTGCTGAATCTGAATACATTGCTGCTGGATCTTGCTGCGCTCAGCTTCTGTGGATGAAGCAAACACTTAAGGACTATGGCATTCATCTGAAGCAAGTGCCACTTTACTGCGACAACGAAAGCGCCATCGAGATTGCCAACAACCCAGTTCAGCACTCGAAGACAAAGCACATTGAAATTCGTCATCACTTTCTCACAGATCATGTTGTGAAGGAAGACATTGATATCATACACGTCAACACTGAAGAGCAATTGGTAGATATCTTCACCAAGCCCTTGGATGAGAAGAGATTTTGCAAGTTACGGTGTGAGCTAAATATCCTGGAATCCTCAAATGTCCTGTGATCAGGCACACATCCTAACCCTTATGCATATTGATGACTTAGATGTGCAACACACGAAGTAAAGTATATCTTCAATCAATGAAGACATACATTCTAAGTGTGAATACATTAATGTGGAATTTGACTTCGGAGCGCCACGATAATTGTGCGCCGTGTCTGGGTCTAATACTTCCTATACGGTGGGTAACGCCACCACCAAATGCTCTATTTTGAAGTGTTTCACTCATGGCGCTACATTTGCTATGTCTTCACATTTGGTTTGGCTTCAATCTCAACATATCTTCATGATTATCTTCACTATGTTGACTATATAGATATATATATATATATACTAGTGTTCCGTCCTCTACAGCATTCACTTATAGCTATGTCTTCTTGTTGAATCTTTTGAACTAAGTGAATGTGATCGGACCCTGACCTCTCTATGCTTTCTATCTCAAATTCTATCTCTCCAAATCATATGCATTCTATTGAAACTGTCGAATGTCTTCTCTGCATCCTTGTCAGTAGAAGATACAGAGACAACCATTAAGTCCGTTTTCAATGCTCATTCCTCCACATGAAACCCGGAGAAGTAGGAACGACCACCCGACAATCCAGGCGTGCGTGGGACGTGGAACAAACCCCAAAATTCTGCATAATGGCCACGTGTTCCTCAGATGCGAATCGCCAGGGGCACCTGTGTAATAACGCAGTGCCGCCCCTGTACCTATAAATACACACTTCACAGTGGTCATTATCTCTTCTCCCACTCTCGCACGAACCCTAGCGCCACCGCTAGCCCTCGACGACGCCGGCGACGAAGCGCTTCGCTGTCGCAACCTCTCCGACACCGTCTTCACGCCGACCGCGGACATCGTCCTCTCCGCCGTCGCCGTAGGTGTCCTCCGTCGCCAAGTTAAGGCACGGAAGATCGAACTGCTCGGCCTCATCTTCCACTTCGTCTTGCAGTTCTTAGTGTGGTAAATAAAACTTCCTTTTTATAGCACCGTTGATCCTATGGCTTTGTCACTTTCTGCCACAAGCAGTTTCTATTCACACAAGTTAGATCTCTCTCATACTGCATCTCATAACATGCCTAGTATATTCAGTTGTGCTTCACAAAGTAGTTAGATTCCTCACTTGTACTGATCTGTGGATTCGTACAAATCTGGAACCAACTCCTTATCTATGAGTGAATGTCTTCGCACGATGAGGTCAATGTCTTCTAAACTGATTTATCTTCAAAATCTTCTGAGAATGCATATGACCTCTTCCCCTTCCCTCGCACCTTAATGCTGTCACAGGTACATGTCCGTGGGAGAATCCTTTGGTTCTCATAGTCTGCATTCATTTGCAGAATTCTTACAGCATCGCATAAATTCTCCCGAAGCCAGTTCCTGTTGGTCCAGCAAGCGAAAAACTTTGAAGCCTTTGAACGTGTTGAAGCCTTTCAAGTTAAAGTTTATGGCTTCAGAGAAATCAGTAAGGAAGGGTGGCAGAAAGCGTCATGGAGAAACATCCAGAGATCTTCCAGATGACCTCTCAGAACTGTACAAGACAGATCCTGAAGAGGATTACAATCAGCGCAAGACCCGAATCCAATGGATTCAAAGATATTGGGCAGAACAATGGTTCAAATACCGATTTGTAACCCAGGAATATGCTGAGAAAAACGCCATCAAGAGACCGTGGGGAGACATCCTATACAAGAATCTTCTACCCAGGTCCAGAGATGAAGCCATTGAACAAGGCTTCTATCCCTGCATGGTCCGTGGGCCACAGCCTGCTGATGCACACCCATCGTCACTACTCTGGTGTCGTGACGACAATCTGTTCAAGCGCAACTTCCAATTTGCCCAGAACTCAGCGAAGCAAAACAAGAAGACATTGGGACTAGACTTCAACTCTGGTCCCTCAGCTCCAAGGGCTGATGGCACACGAGATGCAGAACCCAATGTCATCGGTCCTTTCTACAACCTTGAAGGCCTCATCACCCACATCTTGGTTCAAGGGACTGCAGTGAATGAGCCTGCAGCTGACGCTGAATCAGATGAAGCGCCTGCAGTGCCGAAGCCAAAGAAGATGAAGAAGCCTAAAGCTTCAAAGCCTGCCCCTTCACCAAAAATCTCACGGGCGAAGCCACTGGCAACTGCACCTCCTGAAGACAGTGTGCAGTCCGAAGACTTATCACGCATCTCCAAGCCCCAGAAGGTCAAGATGCCTCTGCCTCACACCGACCAAGAGCTAACAGCTGCTGCCATTCTGCACAATGATGCCATCGATCTGTCAAGTGATGAAGATCTTGCAGATGACGCTCTTGAGCAACTCATCAAGAGCAAAGAAGAAGCAGAAATCTTCAATGATCTGCCTCTCTTTGATGTGACAATCATCCACAACTTCATTGATGAGTGGTTTGACACGCCAAACATCAACTTCGAAGATCTGCAGCTACCCATTGGCCTCAGTGTCGCCTTCCAAGGCGCCATTGCTTCAGAGCTAGCTGTCGCCCAGCGCATTGTTGAACTAAAGCAAAAGATTGACTATGAAAAGGCTCAGTTCAAGAAGCATATGGCCAAGCTCAGCGTGCAAGAAGTGAAGAACTTCAAGATCATGATGCACGAGCTAAAGGAAGCCTTTCTGAAGAAACATGCAGAAGCTCAGGGTTCGCGTGAGCGCATGAAGGTTCTGGCTGACAGATGTGTGCAAGCCTACAATGAGGCTGAGAAGCGCAATGCCCTTGGGCGTCCCGGCATCGACCCCAGGATGGCCGCAAAGAAGAAGAAAAAGCCTGCTACGGCTGAACCCGACGCACCAAGGTAGGAAGCAGTTCCTATTGTCTTCCCAACAAGAATGACTGGCTCGAAGCCAAAAAGCCGGTCAACCGCTTCAGAGCTCAAGAAGACAAGGACTGCTGAGGCTGAAGCCAGGAAGAGGAAACATCCTGAAGCTCTCCTACTGCCCCCTCCAAGAAGAAGAGGAAGACCAAGAAAGATCGGGCTGCTCCCACAGAGCCTTTGATAGTTGAACCCATTTCTATGGTCTATCCTGAAGCTGAACGCCAACTGACTATCCATGAGCCTGCTTCCACAGAGGCTCATGAAGCTGAAGACTTTCCGGCAGCTGACCCCATCGCTGCTGAAGACATTGGTCAACATGACCATGTAGAAGATGGTGCAGTCCTTCCTTAGCTCGAGAACAGCGAACTCATCAGCATTGGTCGTCCACTGACGCCAATTGCACAGGATGCTTCATGGGCGGATCGCCCACAAGAGGAAGAAGACTTTGAGGCCCAGCCAACTCCAACTACACAGGCGTCGCCTGTGTTGCGCAGGCTTCGCAAAGGTCCAAGGCCTCAAGTCTCTGCTGAAGACAATCCGGCTGCATCAGCCGCGGAAGAAGAAGTCCCCCAAGTTGCCACTCCCCTGTCCCACCAAGAAGCAGTTCTCAAGGAGAACGTGCTTGAAAATCGTGCGGCTGCCACAACCACCAATGAAGCTAATGTGGAGCCCTCCCCAACAAAAGCATCCGAAGACAGCGAAGCCACTGATCCCGCCACTTCTGTTCCTGAGTCTGCTGCCGGTCCCCTGTTCGACTATCATGTTGAGCACAGGCCTCAGGTACAGAAGCCAATCCCAAGATTGCCAAGGTTCCCAGGTCCTGCATCAGCACCTGGCTCCTTCAATATCAATGGCTTCAGAGCAGACAACTCATTCTTCGATAGCTCCAGGAACCCCTACTCAAGGGAAAGGATATCATCTGATCGGTTCTGGAGCTATCCACAGTGAAGCTATTACTCATGCATTCTTTACAACCAAGGTCGCATCTTCCCACACAAGCGCCTTGACATTGAAGCTATAGCTGGTCTGCCCTTTCCGGAAGAAGCTTTGGATTGCTTCAAGAAAGTTGGACTGCTGCCGTTCGTTACTGACCAAGAGCATTGGAATGAAGAGCTGCTGCTCCAATTCTATGCCACACTTCACATCAGCTGGTATAGCAGAGATCCGAAGACTTGGGTCCTGGAGTGGATGACTGGAAACGTTCATCACAAAGCCAAAGCCTTTGACATCATTGAGCTCACTGGTTTGCCCACTCCTGGCGATCTCTACGAGCATGGCTGTCAGCTGCATAGTGAAGCTATTGAGAGCATCTTTCAGAAGCCTGAACCTGATATGAGTCAGATGCTCAGCATGATGAAGCCATTGCCCCAAGATGCTGCTTATCCCACGGAGTTCTTCATTGAAGACCTTGAGTATCTGCCAAGAACCATTTATCACATCATCGGGCGAACTCTCTGGCCCATCAAAGGGCACTCTCCACATGCCAAGCTTGAGGGTGCAATGAAGACTTTGATCTTCTATATTCTTCATGGAAAATGCTTCAATGCACAGGACTTCTTCATTCGCCAACTTGCTGCATCAGGCTCTGATCTGTTTGGATTGAAGTTCTATGCCCCATGGGTAATGCGGCTAATCAAACTTCACTCCGATATCTCATATCAGCCATCTGCTCGCAATCATCGGATTTTTCTGCCTGATGTGGATATCTCTATTGAAGCCATCTATCTTGAGCCTGCCAAGGAACCTCTAAGTCTTCAGAATGCAGAGCATCAGAGTTTCTCTCAGAACATTGAAGGAGTTGAAGCAGTCACTCGGGTGTATCCTTTGGCTGACACTACACGTGCATCACACCCTGCTTCCACTGAAGCCACTGATAGTACAACTGCTCCACGACCCAAGAAGCGCACTCGTGTTCTCAACGACCGAGAGCTTCTTGTGGCTCTTCATCAGAAATAGGATAGGCATCATGACTGGCTGAAGCGTCAGATGAAAAGCCTCTTGGTGGATGTTAATCGCATTCGCAATCTTGCCACCAAGAATGCTTTCGTTGCCCATGAAACCTGTTGCCGCACATGGAAAGGGCTAACGATGATGTGTTCTGAAGATGATCTTCAAGAGGATGGCTTCATTGAGCGATTCAAGTTTGACTCCACACCTCCTCGAAGGGCTGTGCTGCTAGGAACTCCATCCCTTGAAGACTCTGAGTTCTCTTCCTCTACTGCAACTGTGACTGCCAGAGTTATTGAGGATGAAGATGATGCTACTTCACCGCCACCTCCTTCAGCACGCTTCGACTCTGCACCAAGCTCTTCAGCACCGCCAAACACCACCAACGACCATGCTACTTCACCTACTCCGCATGGGAACGAGTAGATGCTCTATGTCTTCAAACCTTTTTGGTCCTTACTGACAAAAGGGGGAGAAGCATATGAGGTTGATAGTCTTCAAGCAGGTCCATATGGGCGGGTGCTTTATATTTTGCTTCGTGCTTACAACTCTCATTTTGCTACATTTGGTTCTTTGAGTTGTAACACTTAAACTCGATGGTCGTCTGCTACTTATCTGCCACTTTGTTTTGCGATGATAAATTCCGCACTTAGATCATTCTGCAGACGTCCATTTTCCATTATGCATGTCATTATCTTCATATACTTTCACATGCATAGTGGATTGTCATCATAAGTTGAAGTGGATCTCCACAAGTACAACCTGCCATGTGCATTTGCATTCCAAAAGCAAATTACTTATATGCACATCTTCAGGGGGAGCCCTTGCAACTTATGAAGACAATTCCTTATCCTTTACAATTTCACAGATTATATTCCCCGTTGAAAACTTCAACTAGTTTGTCATCAATCACCAAAAAGGGGGAGATTGTAAGTGCATCTAGTGCCACCCCTAGTTGGTTTTGGAGTATTGACGACAAACCTAGTTGAGGGACTAATGTGTTTGTGAGAATTACAGGATAACACAGGTAGAAGTCCCTCATTGATTCGGTTTTCCTACCAGAGATGACCCCTAAAAATGTATGAAGACATTGAAGTCAAAGGTGGTATATGAAGATATTCACATTTCAAGACTATGATAAGAGAAGACACCACATGAAGCCTATGGAGCTCGAAGACTTAGATCTTTCGTAGTTCTCTTTCTTTTGTGTTGAGTCATAGGAACCACCGTACTGTTAAGTGGGGTCCAAGAGAACCAGTCAGAATGACTGAAGTGATGCCTAACCATAACCTATGTCTTCGAGTGAAGACTATGAGAGCGAATCTTGTCCAGAGTCGGACAAGTCAGCTTTGCTTGTAGCCCAAGTAAAGTTGCCGTGTGAGTTTGAAATCTGACTGTTGGAACACGTGTCAGTTCCTTAGTGACCCAGGGTCATTTCGGACAAATCAGGTCGGGTTGCCAAGTGGCTATAAGTAGCCCACCCCCTACAACCATAAACGGTTGGCTGCTCAGATTGAGAGTATGACTTTTGTCGTTTGAGAGCAACCCACCTCGAAGCCTTTGAGAGAGAATTCCTTGCGAGGATAAAGCCCTAACCACCCAGAGCCAAAGAGAATTAGGCATCACTTAAGTCTTCTTGTCTGTGTGATCTGAAGACTTATTACACTTGAGGACTGTGCATCCTCCAGCCGGTTAGGCGTCGCGTTCTGAGCATCCAAGAGACATTGTGGATTGCCGGTGAACAAAGTCTGTGAAGGTTTGGGAGTCTACCTTGAAGACTTACCAGAGTGATTGGGCGAGGTCTATGTGACCTTAGCTCAAGGGGAATACGGTAAGGACTGGGTGTCCTGAGCTGCGTGTTCAGGACTGGGTGTCCGAGACTGTGTCTCCTAAGGTTTAAATACCTAGCCGCCCTAACCAGACGTACAGTTGTCACAGCAACTGGAACTGGTCCAACAAATCATTGTCTTCAACGAGTCACTGGTTTCATCTTCCCTTCCCCTTACTTACTGTTACTCCTTGTGAAGTCATTGTATGTTCGCACTATCTTTTGTCTTCACTGAGTGACTGCGTGTTCTGTGTGGCTTCACAATATCTTCCTACCTGATCCTTACTACATTGCTGCTATTAGTCATTGTGCTTTCACTCTATTGAATACTTGACTATGGCTTGCCTAGTGTAGTCTACCTTCCGCTGCAGGATAATAGGTTTACTTCTATCGTTTGTCTTCATAACTTCCACGTTTTGAAGACTTTCATAAAAATCGCCTATTCACCCCCCCCCCTCTAGTCGATATAACGCACTTTCACAACTCAACAATTACAACTCGATACTTAGAACAAAATATGACTCTATGTGAATGCATCCGGCGGTGTACCGGGATATGCAATATGACAATGATGAATGTGTCATGATGAACTAGATGGTGGAAAGTTGCATGGCAATATATCTCAGAATGGCTATGGAAATGCCATAATAGGTAGGTATGGTGGCTGTTTTGAGGAAGGTATATGGTAGGTGTATGATACCGGCGAAAGGTGTGCGGTATTAGAGAGGCTAGCAAAGGTGGAAGGGTGAGAGTGCGTATAATCCATGGACTCAACATTAGTCATAAAGAACTCATATACTTATTGCAAAAATCTAGAAGTTATCAAAGCAAAGAATTACGCGCATGCTCATAGGGGGATAGATTGGTAGGAAAAGACCATCGCTCGTCCCCGACCGCCACTCATAAGCAAGACAATCAATAAATAAATCATGCTCCGACTTCATCACATAACGGTTCACCATACGTGCATGCTACGGGAATCACAAACTTTAACACAAGTATTCTTTAAATTCACAAGTACTAAACTAGCATGACTTTAATATTATCACCTCCATATCTCAAAACAATTATCATGCTTCAATCTTTTCTTAGTATTCAACACACTCAAAAGAAAGTTTCACAAATCTTGAATACCAAGCATATTATTATTAAGCAAATTACCATGCTATTAAGAGACTCTCAAAACAATTTAAGTGAAGCATGAGAGATCAATAGTTTGTTTAAAACAAATCCACCACCGTGCTCTAAAAGATCTAAGTGAAGCACATAGAGCAAAATTATAACGCTCAAAAGATATAAGTGAAGCACATAGAGCAAAACTACTTAGCTCAAAAGATATCAGTGAAGCACATAGAGTATTCTATCAAATTTTAATTCATGTATGGCTCTCTCAAAAGGTGTGTACAGCAAGGATGATTGTGGAATACTAAAACACAAAGACACAAATAATACAAGACGCTCCAAGCAAAACACATATCATGTTGGTGAATAAAAATATAGCTCCAAGTAAATTACCGATGGAAGTGGACGAAAGAGGGGATGCCTTCCGGGGCATCCCCAAGCTTTGACTTTTTGGTGTCCTTGGATTATCTTGGTGGTGCCATGGGCATCCCCAATCTTATGCTCTTGCCACTCCTTGTTCCATAATCCATCACAAGAATTCACCCAAAACTTGAAAACTTCACAACACAAAACTCAAATAAGAAAACTCGTGAGCTCCGTTAGCGAAAGAAAATAAAAGACCACTTCAAGGTACTGTAATGAACTCATTATTTATTTATATTGGTGTTAAACCTACTGTATTCCAACTTATCTATGGATTATAAACTATTTTACTAGCCATAGATTCATCAAAATAAGCAAACAACACACGAAAAACAGAATCTGTCAAAAACAGAACAGTCTGTAGTAATCTGTAGCTAGTGCAAGATCTGGAACCCAAAAAATTCTAAAATAAATTGCTGGACGTGAGTAATTTACCTATTAATCATCTGCAAAAATAATTAACTAAATATCACTCTTCAAATAAAAATGACAGCAGTTCTCGTGAGCGCTAAAGTTTCTGTTTTTTACAGCAAGTTCAACAAGACTTTCCCCAAGTCTTCCCAACGGTTCTACTTGGCACAAACACTAATTAAACACAAAAATCACAACCAAAACATAGGTTAAATCATTTATTTATTACTAAACAGGAGAAAAAAGCAAGGAATAAAAATAAAATTGGGTTGCCTCCCAACAAGCACTATCGTTTAACGCCCCTAGCTAGGCATAAAAGCGAGGATAGATCTAAGTATTGCCATCTTTGGTAGGCAATCCACAAGTGGCTCTCATAATAGTTTAATATGGTAATTTTATTTTATTTCTATGAAAGTGTTCCATGCCCTTTTTAATGGAAATTGTAATCTAATATTCCCTTCCTTCATATCAATAATCGCACCAACCGTTCTAAGGAAAGGTCTACCAAGAATAATAGGGCAAGAAGGATTGCAATCTATATCAAGAACAATGAAATCTACGGGCACATAATTCCTATTTGCAACAATAAGAACATCATTAATTCTTCCCATAGGTTTCTTAATAGTGGAATCCGCAAGATGCAAGTTTAGAGAGCAATCATCAAAGTTACGGAAATCTAGCAAATCACACAAAGTCTTGGGTATAGTAGAGACACTAGCACCCAAATCACACAAAGCATAAAACTCATGATCTTTAATTTTAATTTTAATAGTTGGTTCCCACTCATCATAGAGTTTTATAGGAATAGAAACTTTCAACTCAAGTTTTTCTTCATAAGATTGCATCAAGGCATCAACAATATGTTCGGTGAAGGCTTTATTTTGACTATAAGAATGTGGAGAATTTAGCACGGATTGCAACAAGGAAATACAATTAATTAAAGAGCAACTTTCATAATTAAATTCCTTGAAATCCAATATAGTGGGTTTAGCAACATCTAGATTTTTATTTCTTTCAATCCCACTTTCATCAATTTCATCATTAAGATCTAAATACTCCGAATTTTTAGAACGCCTTCTAGGTAAAGGAAGATCATATTCAGTTTCATCAAGATTCATATTGCAAAATAAAGATTTAATTGGAGACACATCAATAACTTTTATATCTTCATCTTGATTTTCATAGGAATTTGGTTTAGCGGCCATCTTATTGACTAAGGTGGCTTGCATATCCGAAATTTCAGCAGTCATCTTTTCTAGACGAGCAATTTGGGATCTTATACCCTCGAATTCTTTAGACATATCATCAAGATCTTTATTCATAAAACTCATAAAACTTTTTTGTTCCTTAAGCTCGTTTCTAAAGAAATTATTATGCTCAAATTGCAAAACCATAAATTTTCTAACATTGCTTTCGATCTCCCCTAACCTTTTAAGGTGAAGATCACCAAATCTCGGTTGAGCCATCGCGACAAACAAGCAAACTAGCACACGAGCAAACAAAAAGCAAGTGGACAAAAGAGGCAAATAGAGAGGGAGGATAGAGAGAGGGGGGCGAATAAAACGGCAAGGGTGAAGTGGGGGAGAGGAAAACGAGAGGCAAATGGAAAATAATGTAATGCGAGAGATAGGGATTGCAATGCGTACTTGGTATGTTGACTTTTTGCGTAGACTCCCCGGCAACGACGCCAGAAATCCTTCTTGCTACGTCTTGAGCTTGCGTTGGTTTTCCCCAAAGAGGAAGGGATGATGCAACAGAGTAGCGTAAGTATTTCCCTCAGTTTTTGAGAACCAAGGTATCAATCCAGTAGGAGGCCACGCTCAAGTCCCTCGTACCTACACAAAACGATAGCTACTCGCAACCAACGTGATTAGGGGTTGTCAAGCCCTTCACGTCACTTACGAGAGTGAGATCTGATAGATATAATATTTTTGGTATTTTTGATATAAAGATGCAAAGTAAAAAGTAAAGGCAAAGTAAAAAAACAAAGCAAGATTAAAGTGATGGAGATTGATATGATGAGAATAGACCCGGGGGCCATAGGTTTCACTAGTGGCTTCTCTCAAGAGCATAAGTATTCTACGGTGGGTGAACAAATTACTGTTGAGCAATTGACAGAATTGAGCATAGTTATGAGAATATCTAGGCATGATCATGTATATAGGCATCACATCCGTGACAAGTATACCGAAACGAATCTACATCTACTACTATTACTCCACTCATCGACCGCTATCTAGCATGCATCTAGAGTATTAAGTTAAAAACAGAGTAACGCCTTAAGCAAGATGACATGATGTAGAGAGATAAATTCATGCAATATGAAATAAACCCCATCTTGTTATCCTTGATGGCAATGATACAATACGTGCCTTGTTGCCCCTTCTGTCAATGGGTAAGGACACTGCAAGATCGAACCCAAAGCTAAGCACTTCTCCCATGGCAAGAACTACCAATCTAGTTGGCCAAACCAAACGGATAATTTGAAGAGACTTGCAAAGATAACCAATCATACATAAAAGAATTTAGAGAAGATTCAAATATTATTCATAGATAGACTTGATCATAAACCCACAATTAATCGTTCTCAACAAACACACCGCAAAAAGAAGATTACATCGAATAGATCTCCACAAGAGAGGGGGAGAACTTTGTTTTGAGATTCAAAGAGAGAGAAGAAGCCATCTAGCTACTAAATATGGACCCGAAGGTCTGAGGTAAACTACTCACACTTCATCGGAGGGGCTAGGATGATGTAGAAGCCCTCTGTGATGATGGCCCTCTTCCGGCGGAGCTCCGGAACAGGCCCCAAGATGGGATCTCGTGGATACAGAAAGTTGCGGCGGTGGAATTAGGTTTTTGGCTCCTGCTCTTATCGTTTGGGGGTACGTGTGTATATATAGGAGGAAGAAGTACGCCGGAGGAGCAACAAGGGGCCCACGAGGTAGGGGGCGCGCCCTAGGGGGGGCGCGCCCCCCACCCTCGTGACCGCCTCTTTTGTTCCTTGGAGCAGGGTCCAAGTCTCCTGGATCATGTTCGGTGAGAAAATCACGTTCCCGAAGATTTTATTCCGTTTGGACTCCGTTTGATATTATGTTTCTCCGAAACACTGAAATAGGCAAAAAAACAACAATTCTGGGCTGGGCCTCTGGTTAATAGGTTAGTCCAAAAAATAATATAAAAGTGGAAAATAAAGCCCAATATAGTCCAAAACAGTAGATAATATAGCATGGAGCAATCAAAAATTATAGATACGTTGGAGACGTATCACCTGTGTCGTCGATGTAGAGCTTTCCGCGATGACTCTTGGTCATTCGGCCCACAATGTATCCCTTGATCCCTTTGAAGTTGCCATCTAAGAACTTGAAACCATCGTGCGATAGCCCCACGGTGGGCGCCAACTGTCGTGGAATTGTCACGGCAGATGTCCTAGTGTGAGGACTTAGTCGTGGAGCCATCGCGATGAGGTTAGCTTAAAGGGATTAATCAGGACAAAGGACACGAGGAGTTTATACTGGTTCGGCCCCTTACGGTGAAAGTAAAAGCCTAGTCCGGTTGTAGGTGGTATTGCTAGCGTTTCGATTAATAGGGAGCAAATATGCTTGACCCGGCTCTCGATCTGTTGTTTCTTGTCCTAAGTCGCCGCTAGGTCGTCCCCTTATATACACGGGTTGACGCCCTGCAGGCTACAGAGTCCCGGCCGGCTTATACAACGTATCCGGCTCGGTGACCTTTCTTACATGCCTTACAATACAAGTTTACATACATGGCGGTTTATATCCATGGGCCTTAAGCCGCCTTTGGGTCTGGGCCCTCTACCAAGCCTATCTATGAACCGCCATATGATCTTGGGCTTCATTGTGATGAATCGTCATAGGGATGACCCGGCCCCTCCTGGGCGGATCATACCTAATAGTTATATCCCCAACAGTTATCGAACCAGTAGGAGAACCAAGCAACACAAGGTATTCAACCCCTGCACACAGATACCAAGTCCTCGCAACCTGGCGTGTTAAAGGGGTTGTCAATCCCTTTCGGGTACGACGCCTCAAGATAGGCAAACGGACGTGAGATAAAATTGTAGTAGATTGATAGATCGAACACCAAATAAAATAAATAAGAATAAACTGCAGCAAGGTATTTTTGTATTTTTGGTTTAATAGATCTGAAAATAAATGGCAAAGGAAAAGTAGATCGCAAAGGCAAATATATGAGAAAGAGACTCGGGGGCCGTAGGTTTCACTAGTGGCTTCTCCCAAGAAAAATAGCAAACGGTGGGTGAACAAATTACTGTTGGGAAATTGATAGAACTTCAAATACTCATGACGATATCCAGGCAATGATCATTATATAGGCATCACGTCCAAGATTGGTAGACCGACTCTCGCCTGCATCTACTACTATTACTCCACACATCGACCGCTATCCAGCATGCATCTAGTGTATTAAGTTCATGGAGAAACAGAGTAATGCAATAAGAACGATTACATGATGTAGACAAGATCTATCTATGTAGAGATAGACCCCATCATTTTATCCTTAGTAGCAACGGTATATACGTGTCTGTTCCCCTTCTGTCACTAGGATCAAGCACCATAAGATCAAACCCACTACAAAGCACCTCTTCCCATTGCAAGATAAATAGATCAAGTTGGCCAAACAAAACCCAAATATCGGAGAAGAAATACGAGGCTATAAGTAATCATGCATAAAAGAGATCAAAGAAACTCAAATACTTTCATGGATATAAAAAGATAGATCTGATCATAAACTCAAAGTTCATCGATCCCAACAAACACACCTCAAAAGAGTTACATCATATGGATCTCCAAGAGACCATTGTATTGAGAATCAAGAGAGAGAGAGAGAGGAAGCCATCTAGCTACTAACTACGGACCCGAAGGTGTACAAAGAACTACTCATGCATCATCGGAGAGGCACCAATGGAGGTGGTGATCCCCATCCGAGATGGTGTCTAGATTGGATATGGTGGTTCTGGACTCTGCGGCGGCTGGATCAATATTCCGTCCACTCCCCTAGGGTTCTGGGAATATTAGGCTATTTGTAGAGCAAAGAGGCGGTCTGGGGGCACCCAAGGTGGGCACAACCCACCATGACGCGCCTGGGCTTCCTGGCACACCCTGGTGGGTTGTGCTCTCCTCGGAGCACCCCCCCTGGCACAACCAGGGCCCATTATGTTCCTTCTGGTCCAAAAAAATCTCCGTAAAGTCTTGTTGTGTTTGGACTCCGTTTGATATTGATTTCCTACGATGTAAAAAAACATGCAGAAAACAGCAACTGGCACTTGGCACTATGTCAGAAGGTTAGTACCAAAAAATGATATAAAATGACTATAAAATGATTATAAAACATCCAAGATTGATAATATAACAGCATGGAAAAATCAAAAATTATAGATACGTTGGAGACATATCAGGTGCCATCTTGGACATAGGTTGCGAGTCCTCGACCAACGATGGAGCAAACTGGCTGTCGGACAGGACAAGGGCCTGACTAAGATCTTGTGTCTGCGTGGTCATGTCCTATAATCGTAGCACGCATTAACAGTAAGCATAGCACACAACATATCGGACAATCCATGAAAGCAGGAGCATACATGTACATGGTTCATCACTATCACACCAAGCACATCCTTCATCACTATCATACTAGCACATGGTTCATCGCTATCATACTAAGCATACCGGACAATCTATGAGCAGGAACATACATCTACAACAAACAACATGCTACAAATGGACCACCAATAGCTACAAATCACAGATCTAAGCACGAATCAACACAAGCACAAGGTTCAACTTCAAACTCTACTACTAATCTAGCCTACCACATGCTTGAAAATCTAACCCTACCACAAATTGCAACCGCAGCATAGTAATTAACCATATGAGCTCACAGATCAGAGCACTAATCAACCATGCATCTACATCAAACCCTGGCTGCAAGTCATATCTATCTAGAAGGAACAGAGAGAAAGGGGGATTGAACTCACAGAGGCCATGGCTGCAGCTTGAGGACGAGGGGGAACGGTCATAGAAGATCACCGCCGGCCGGTGAAGGACCAACGACACCGTGGACCGCCGGTCGATGAAGATGCGCCGCTTACCTGCTCGTCGGTGCCGATGTGCGTTGGCGGGAAAGCTCGAAAGGGGGGGAGAATGGTGGCGGAAGTTGGGGCGGTGAGGGAGGAGGCTAAATAAGGGCGGACTCGGTGAAAGGTGAGTCGAAATCCTCCTGCCGATTATTCGGCGGCGCGGGCGAGCTCGTGCCATCTCCCTGGTCGCATGAGGAGAGAAGCACATCGCCCTCCCCTGTGTCGCCTGAGCCAGGCTCGCGAGCTACTACCAATTCGATCGTTTCCCCTGGGCCTGGCTTGGAGGTGCTTTAAGGTTCGTGCCATGCGGGCCGCATAGTAAACACAGGAAATCAAACGGGCCACTTTCTTCCTGCGCGGGCCAGGCTGGGCCATATGCAGGCAACCAAACACGTCGTGCTGATGGTGGTGCGAATGGAGGCATTGGCACGACGGCATACTGGGTCCGTTGGGTTCACTTGGCTTCACATGGACATGCCCATCGACGTTGTTAGCGAGGAGCGCGTCATTGACAGATGGAGGCAACACTGGCAGCTCCTCGCCGGAGTTTGATGGTTTCGGATTGTCACCGCAGACGTGGAGGACGTGATGCTGGTGCTGCTTTTCATGCTCGACGATGCACCTGTCCAGCCAGAGAAAGGCATGCAGTAGTATTATTCAGAGGTTTGTTACCACTTATGAGTCTCTTGCTATGTTCTTGTGGACCTTGGGGGGTTGTGAATCAAATAGGTGTTGGGGAACGCAGTAATTTCAAAAAAATCATACGCACACGCAAGATCCATCTAGGTGATGCATAGCAACGAGAGGGGAGAGTGTTGTCCATGTACCCTCGTAGATCGTAAGCAGAAGCGTTATGACAACGCGGTTGATGTAGTCGTATGTCTTCACGATCTGACCGATCCTAGCACCGAAGGTGCGGCACCTCCGTGATCTGCACACGTTCGGCTCGGTGACGTCCCACGAACTCTAGATCTAGCTGAGTGTCGAGGGAGAGCTTCGTCAGCACGACGGAGTGATGACGGTGATGATGAAGTTACCGACGCAGGGCTTCGCCTAAGAACTGCAACGATATGACCGAGGTGGAAATCCGTGGAGGGGGGAACCGCACATGGCTAAGAGATCAACTTGTGTGTCTATGGGGTGCCCCCTCCCCCGTATATAAAGGAGTGGAGGAGGGGGAGGGACGGCCCCTCTATGGCGCGCCCAAGGGGAGTCCTACTCCTACCGGGAGTAGGGTCCCCCCCCTTCCCTAGTTGGATTAGGAGAGGAATGAAGGGGGAGAGGGGGGAGGAAAGGGGGGGCCGGCCCCCACCCAATTCGGATTGGGCTTGGGGGTCGCCCCCTCCTAGACTCCCTTCTCCTCTCTACCACTATGGCCCAATAAGGCCCATATACTTCCCGGGGGGTTCCGATAGGGTATATGCCCGAACTCACCCGGAACCATTCCGATGTCCAAACATAGGCTTCCAATATATCGATCTTTATATCTCAACCATTTCGAGACTCCTCGTCATGTCCGTGATCATATCCGGGACTCCAAACTACCTTCGGTACATCAAAACACATAAACTCATAAAACCGATCGTCACCGAACGTTAAGCGTGCGGACCCTACGGGTTCGAGAACTATGTAGGCATGACCGAGAGTCATCTCTGGTCAATAACCAATAGCGGAACCTAGATGCTCATATTGGTTCCTACATATTCTATGAAGATCTTTATCGGTCAAACCGCATAACAACATACGTTGTTCCCTTTGTCATCGGTATGTTACTTGCCCGAGATTCGATCGTCGGTATCTCAATACCTAGTTCAATATCGTTACCGGCAAGTCTCTTACTCGTTCCGTAATGCAACATCCCGTAACTAACTCATTAGTCACATTGCTTGCAAGGCTTATAGTGATGTGCACTACCGAGAGGGCCCAGAGATACCTCTCCGAAACACGAAGTGACAAATCCTAATTCGATCTATGCCAACTCAACAAACACCATTGGAGACACATGTAGAGCATCTTTCTAGTCACCCAGTTACGTTGTGACGTTTGATAGCATACTAAGTGTTCCTCCAGTATTTTGGAGTTGCATAATCTCATAGTCATAGGAACATGTATAAGTCATGAAGAAAGCAATAGCAATAAACTAAACAATCATAGTGCTAAGCTAACGGATGGGTCTAGTCCATCACATCATTCTCTAATGATGTGAGCCCGTTCATCAAATGACAACACATGTCTATGGTCAGGAAACTTAACCATCTTTGAGTAACGAGCTAATAAAGTAGAGGCATACTAGGGACACTCTGTTTTGTCTATGTATTCACACATGTACTAAGTTTCCGGTTAATAAAATTCTAGCATGAATAATAAACATTTATCATGATATAAGGAAATATAAATAACAACTTTATTATTGCCTCTAGGGCATATTTCCTTCAATAGGAGGACCCAAAACTATTTCAAACATGGAGCAGATATAGTCCACCATAAGTTCCATGGGGTTCTACATTGTGTGATCAAGATGTCATCTCACTACATTAGGCCTCAGGACCCAAATTTTCACATTGTGCATGATAGGATTAAGCATGACAAACAGGCTTATCCTCACCTCAAAGACTGCATTGGTGCAATAGATGGGACACATGTTAAGGCTTCTATTCCGGAGGGACCTTCAAAAGTAAGGTACATTGGAAGAACGGGTGCAACAACTCAGAATGTGATGGCAGTATGTGACTTTGATATGCATTTCACCTATGCTTCAATTGGACAACCGGCTTCTATGCATGACACAAGTGTGCTATTCCATGCTATTGAAAATGACAAGGCCACATTCCCACATCCTCCCAAGGGTTAGCATTTCTTGTTGTTGTAACTTATGTAACATATCCTCCAACTCGCAATCATGTTTGTTGTTACTTTGTGTAGGCAAGTACTACCTTGTAGACGCCGGTTATCCTAACAGAGATGGCTATCTAGCACCCTACAAAGGAGAACTCTATCACGTTCCCGACTTCCAAAGAGGCGCGCCCCCAACTACTCCCGTAGAGAATTTCAACCGGATCCACTCTTCCAAGCGCAATACCATAGAGAGAACCTTTGGTGTGTGGAAGATGAAATGGCAAATCTTTCTCAAGATGCCAAACTACTCGATTGCAACACAAAAAATTATTGTTGTGGCTACCATGACACTACACAACTACGTCCCCCTCCATGTCAAAGAGGATCTCCACTTTCTTCGATCTGAAAGGGATCCGGATTATGTTCCAACCATTCCTGATAGATACAAGAAGTATGCTATTCCTTCAAATGCATCGGATGCTCAGAAAGTGGTCCTAACATGGATTTGTTTAGGCATGAACTAGCTACCGCCATTGCTCTTACTTGGTGAAGTAATCATGTTCGTGATTTTAGATGTGTGACCATATTGCAAACTTATATGCACATGTAGCTTTTGTTGTACTAGATGACTCGTTGCGCCAATGGCGCAAGGGGCGAGAGGGAGCCAACAATTGTGAGAATATTTAGACACCCAAGTCAAAAACCAAATGTGGCCAACACTCCTGCATCCCCTGCTTGGAAGACGCCTTTTCTCACCGGATCTAACATAAAGAGCAAATTTCAAAGAAAATATAAAGCATGGAAGGCTTTAAGTTGTACTTTTGAGACCATACCACCATATCTTCATTTAGTTAATTTGAAATCTAAAGGTCTAAGAGGAGGGTACATGTGAGAAGCTGTGAATCCACAACAAAAAACTAAACTAACTTCCAAACAAACATTTCAAGTTTGGAAGCCATAAAGAAGCAGCCCAGATCTCTCGTTGTAGTGCAAGTACATGTCCTTAATCCTGCATCCACGTCCCATAATTTTTCAGCACCTAAATCCACGAAATCCAACCGGAGGAAATCATGGCAGAAACATGCGTCGTGGCTTACGTGATTATATTAGTGAAAAAACAGAGGCAAATACAAAACAGAGGCAAACATTGCTCATTGCTCGGCTACCAAATTATTTGGCCCCGTGGAAAAATATATGGCGAAGGGAGCAACTGGGTATGATAAAGCTATGAAGTATGGAGTATAAACCAAGTACAAAATACTGTTTTGCTACTTTACCATTTTAACTCTGCAAGTGTTCATACTATGTACTGATAACCTAGAATAAACTAAACCACAATTAGAGTTATGATTCAATACCACACTCACCGGGTGAAACTTTCATACTCAAATCTGTAAACTTCTTAAGTATCTATCTTTTGTTATCTATCGATTATTCCACAATCGAATAATATAAATACAAGACCCATTCTTCCTGAAGAATCTGAACTGTCATTGACAATGGAGAGTGTTACAAAACTACAGATAACTAATAAACAGTCTGGTAACGTAAAAACTGCCAGTATCTTGTCTCCAGATACCAAGAAAGGAGCATAGTTCAACTTAAATACGTCCACAGATTATACAACTGGCCAATGGAACAAATAGTGAACTTGTTATATGTGAACACCTCCAGCATAGATCATGCGACGCCCCATTCACCAATGTGACTCCAAAATGAAAAGTAGTGTACTCTTAAACACAAGTAACTTAATTGGTCCCATTTATTCTCCCTTCTTTTTGTGCTGGTCCTTGCTGATATTTCAGTGCCTTTCCTTGATCGATCAGTGAGCAGAGAGAGCATTTAGATTAGTCAAAGAGTGAGCTCAGCACAGTAGCAAGAGAGCTCTCCTCACGCAATTCTCTCCCTATTTATAGTTGCACTACACATCAGGGGAGAGGAACAACACCTATAGATCATCAACTTAGTCTACACTCGTCAGTTCTGCAATCTGAGAAATAAATGAACACAAGGGAAAAAAACCGATTCTAACAAGAGAATTCACAATCCAAAAAACTTTGGCATTCCCTTATAAGATAATATATATACCGAAACACCTGATAAATCACTTCTATAGGCGTATTAGGAAAAATGGCAATAAGGAGCATAAAGATAGATCACTGAGAATTGAAATGTTTCCTTAAAATAAACATATAGCCAAGGGAAAAACATCATGTTTTGATTGGATTCTTTTTACCGGTGTTGATACTGATGGTGTATCCCAGGTGAAAACAATGAGTGAATGTTCAGTTTGGTCGGCCAGGTTCTATGAAGCCATTACACATCATTCAGAGTTCCATGGAGACGGTCTCCTTTCCTACGTAACATATGCATATATACCTCCATGGAGATGGACGAAGACGACACGACCCACATCACGACAGCGCAGCTCTAGTTTCCTTGGTCCGCTCCATTGCTTCTCTTCAGGTCTCTATCTTGGTGTTGCCATGCTACTGCTGCATTCCAATATAACATCCAACTAATAAAAACTCACTGCTCTCTGTACAACAGAGCAGTAACAGGGGAAAGAAGAAAAACTGGAACTTCACTTACCCACTGAAGTGTGTAAAGCCCAGCTCTGAATTTTCAGTTGCACCGCTCAATCGCTCATCATCATCCATCTCAGAGAATAAGAGCATGCCCTTAAGCAATAAATCATCTGATCCATTTTGATATGGAGGTAAGAAGATTGACATGGCACCTCCAAATCATCTAAATTGTAAACTTTCGGTCTCTGCTTTCACTCTGTCTGAGTACCTGCATTGTGTGAGCAGATCATTCAATCAGTACACAAAAAGGAATAGTCTTCTAAAAAAGAAGTACACAACAAGCGAATCCACCAGATGGTCGATTTTTTCACTCATTCTCAAGAAATCTTGTACATACTGAAAAAAGTGCCCAACAGAGAGCGTATACAAAAAATTTACAGCTCCTTGAAAGAATGCCCTTCTCCAGAGTAACCAAGCAAGCTCATGGAGTTCTTGTGATTGTGTGAGCATACTCAAGCTCTAGGTAAAAGTAAACAAGCCTGTGATGTGAAAGTAAAACCACTGGAATAAAATATGAACTGAATAATGTGTATCTACTCAAGCTCTAGGTAAATCTGCATACTACCTCATCCTTTGACATGGTTCATATTTTATTGTGACCAACTGTATCACTCTGGAAGGTAAGCCATGTCCGTGGGATATTGCATCCAAAATACACAATCCCAATCTTCATCCTCGTATCTGTACACAATGTTTAGGAAACTCATATATTACCAAATGTAAATGTGAGTGGTGGTGAAATTAACACGAACATAGAGAGGAGCACCTTAGCGAAAATCTCAACAAAATGCCAATGGCACTGTACAATTTCTCTCATTTCTCTCTGAGGCTATTTAGTTGACAAAGAATAAATTGTACAGTGCCAAGATGTTAACAAAGAAATTTTCATAATTCAGATCAGCAAAAACCTCCACAATATACATGCAAACAGACTTAAAACATGAAACAACATTGGCGAATCTCAGTTCAACAACACAAATGCAGTCTTGACCTACTGGGATCACAATCATACAACTGCAGTAGCAATCTAAGAAAATTATATTCAACATACAAGGCAAACTTGACAAACTCGTAGGCCCTCTCTTATCAATTTGCACAAAAAAGATGTTCATAACAGCATGACAAGTGAGGTGAAAGCATTAATATATGTGAAACCTTCATCTTTTCACCGAGAACTAATATTTCACATGCTTTGACCATGATATATTTTATCTAAGCAGATGATGATATACTGAACCTACTGACAAATAACAATTTCTTAATTTATTAGAGATCTAACTGAGGAATACAGGGGGATAATTAACAACTTTATCGCTTCAATGGTACATAATGCTCGCTGTCCATTGGCTTGACCAAACACTAAAAAGGGGTAAGCATAAATACACCTCGCTAATCCCATGGTAAAATACACCTCACCAGCGCAGGCCGATGCCGGACGACGCACCTCCATCTCATCGTTCCTTTCCCTCCCTCCCTCCCTCCCTCCCTCTCAAGGGACTGATCGACGACGCACCTCCATCTCATTGTTTCCCTCCCTCCCTCCATCCCCCTCCCTCCCTCATCGCCCTCCCAAGGGACTGATCCATGGCGCTACATCGAATCGAGCACCGCCAACGCCCTCCATGGCTCCTCTCCTATGTCGAAGCCGAGCTGCGACCGGGCGGATGCTCAACTGCATCTGCTGCTCGTGCTTCCCCTGTTGAGCACCGACGACGATGACGAGGTCGAGCAGAGCAGCTAGGGAAGGTTGACGGCGAGCCAGTGGAGGCGCAGAACCAGGATCGGGGGGGGGGGGGGGGGGCAAGACGATAGGAGAGCACGGGAAGGTGCTGGATGGCCGTCGGGGTCGCCGGAGCGGGCCGGAATTGGCCGGCGGTTGCTCCCCTTCTCCAGATCCCTCATCCTTCAGAGCGTGCGGCGGCGTCGAGGCTCGGGAGGAGGAAGCGAACAAGGGGAAAGGGAGAGGAGAGGATGCTGGACGTGGCGCTCGGGACCTTATCCCTTCCCTCGTCCCTACAGTAACGCGACAAAAGGAGATGTGGCCACGGCCGCTAGTTTGGCGCAGTCCCTCATCCTTTATATGTTCAATGACACATGAGAGAACTAGTTTCTACTAAAATTATAAATTATGTTAGTTGAGAAAATTTGGGAACTTTCAAAAAATACATGTTTGCTGTACATTTGTTGCTCCATGTGCCCAAAAAATGCTCTCTGTACATGTTCCTGTGTAGCTAAAATCGCTGCAAATAGCTACTGGAAAAAACTGTGCATGCAAGCCCAAGGCATCACCACGTACAACTTGTTGCCATCACAACTTTGTACAAACAGGAAATCTGCTGCCTAATGGGCTGCCTACAGCCAGCCCAAAAGGAATGCCCAACAGGCTTCTGGCCTCCCAGCTGGGCTGCAGTGCTGGGAGAAGCCAGCCTCGCTCCCGAACGCTTTTCTATCGTCAGGTGAAGTGAGAAGCTCGCTCCAGAAGTTGAAATTGTGGATTCGGTAGAGTTGGGAGGAGTCCAAAACACGCCCTTAGTGTTGTAAGCTTCTAGTCTACGAGTACAACCTGAATTATGTGGGCGAGCGGGCAACCGCGGATTAAACTGTAGGTCATGCGGGGAGCCCACATAAGCCCACTTAAATACGCGGGCTGAAGCGGCGTGATGCGGGTGTCCTGCGGAGCGTCCCACTTGCTGCAGCCCGCGGCAGTGGCGTCTGGTGAATCCTAAACGGCGCTCTAAGCGCCCGTTATAGTGTTATCGGTACAGGGCGCACACCCCCGCTCGGCAATGGGCCAGCCCATTTTGTCATGTTATTCCTTTTTGTAAACTGCTGCAAAAATGACGCTGGTGTGGGTTTCGAACTCACGCAGCCAAGTTTATGTACAAGACACACTAACCACCCCAGCCAACCTTCCTTACGTGCTAGCAAACAAGTTTGTACATCTTTTAATTCTTTTTTTTCCATTTTTTTCTTTTTCTTTTCCTTCTTTTCGTTTTCTTTTTTCTTTTTTCCAATTCGATGCAACAACTTCATCGGATTTTATGAACGTTTTTATAAATTTGATGAACTTTTTCAAAATAGATGAACATTGTTCTAATTGGATAAACATTTTCCAAAATCGGTGAACTTTTTTTCAAAATCAGTGAACTTTTTTCAAATTTGATGAACTTTTTTTGAAGTCGATGAACCTTTTTCAAAATCTGTGCATTTGTTTTCAAATTCGATGAACCTTATTTTTAAATTCGTGAACTTTTTTTAAAGTTTATGAAAAAATTTCAAAATTGATCAACTTTTTTCAAAATAAGTTATTCTTTTTTCAAATTCGATGAACTTTTTGTAAATCGATGAACTTTTTTTTAAAATTCGTGAACTATTTTTTAAGTTTGTCAACTTTTCTTCAAAACCGATGAACTATTTTTCAATTCGATGAACTTTTGTTCAAAATGATGAACTCTTTTTCAAAACAGATGGATTTTCTTTCAAATTGATGAACTTTTTTCAAAATCGATGAACTTTTTTCAAAACAGATGAACTTTTGTTCAAAATCAATGAACTCTTTTCAAAACCTATGAACTCATTTTTCGAAACGATGAACTCTTTTCAAAATCGATGAACTCTTTTTATTTTTTTCAAAATGGATGGACTTTTTTCAAAATCGATGCTATAATCAATGAACTTTTAGATAAATCTATGAAATTTTCTTAAAATCGATGATCTTGTTTTCAAATTTACCTTTTCTTTTTTCAAAAAGATTTATATTGGCTTTACTAAGGAAACGTTAACTAGGATGGTTTTTCTAGGAGTGTACAGAAGAACTAGTTCGGTGTAGTGGTTATAGTATCAAGCCACGAATGATGGTGTGCTAGGATCGAATCCCACTGTTCCCATATTTTCAGTTCGGATTTGTTTTTTTCTTCTTCACGTCTGCTTTGTTCACTCGGTTCATGGGCCGGCCCACTACGCGTTGCTAGCGAGCGCCGGTAGAGCCCGGCGTGCTGGGGGCGCCCGGTGACGCCGGGGCAATCGTTTTTGGCGCGAAAGAACGGCGGGCCCGCCGAGTCAGCGACCCCGCGCCTCATCATCCTCATCGCCTCGATTTCCCGTGAGGAGTCAATGCCAAGGCTGCCGTCGGTCAGCCTTCCATTGATTCCTCACGGGCGGCGCAGCACGGTGACGCACCACCTCCCGCCACGCGTACACATGGTGCCCACACCCCCTGACTTGCGCGCACAGCTCAGCGCCGGTGGCGTCCCCATTCCCCCGCTGCCCGACGTCACCGACGAGGTCGATCGCGTGCGGGCGTCACTGACGGAGGAGCAGCGGGCCCTCCCGCAGTACGCCTCCAGCAACCACGAGGCGTAGGCGGCGTACTTCCAACGCCGAACACAGAGCCGGGGCTCGCCGCCGTGAAGACGGAGCCAGGGTTCGACGACGCGGCGGCCTTGAAGTGGGCGCGCGAAGACTGGGCATGGACGGAGCTGGAGCGCCAACGCCGCGCCTTTGAGCGGTTCACCGCTTGGCGCCGTGGCCACGACGAAGGAGGCGTCATCGTCCTCGACGACGACAGCGACGACGACGACACGCCGCCACCGGTCCGCCAGGGCGACCCCGGGCAGGAGTCCAGCAGGGGCGGCCGCGTGAAGGAGGAGAAGGACGACGAAGACAACAACGGTGGCGACTTCGCCTCTCTCGGCGCGTTATTCGGCCTGTAGTCGCGGCCTTTTTATTTTTTTCTAAGTATTTTATCTATGTAAAAAAACTATTTCAGTTCGCCGAAGTAATATACTGTTTTGCCCAATATCTGTCTCGTTCGTCGAATTTTAGTCAAATAAATGTTCAAAAAAGTTTAAAACAAACGCCTAAGGTCGACCCTGAGGACGTCGGCTGGGAACCCGATCATCCCCAGACTGATTTTAGCGCCGGTTCACCCTCAAGCGACTCGAATCCACCTGAAGGGCCAACGGCTGAAAATGCTCTTACCTATGCAGTCTCTGCCCACCGAAACGCCGGGGCAGCGGCGTGGACTGGGTCGAAGCAGCCCTGCAGAAGCAGGAGAGTCATGTCCCACGATACAGAATTCATCTTCACTACGACGCCGTTTGAGTCCATCGTGGAGACGGAGTGCTTTGAATTTGGTCGGCGACGATGGTCGTCGTTGGCGACCCCGACCTCTGGCATCGGCGATGCAGGCGTCCTGCGTCGTGCACTCGTGCGTGGTGTTTGAACGGGAGAGGTGGGCATGATGGGTGAGGAAATGAGTGGCTTAACCGTAAGCAAGAGGGTTGATCGGTGGAATTGGTGGCTTGCTAGCGCTCAACATTGGGAGACTATATGGACTTTTTTTTTGCGGGGTTGACTATATGGACTATTAATTACGTGGTTAAATGGTTGAGATGGGTCGAATCTGCCTCCTTGGCTTGAATCTGCTTCCTTGGTTCTTTTATAGGGGTATAACAGATGAGAGGTTCGAAAGAAGAGTTTTTTTCTTGTGATTTTCTCTCATGTTTTCTTTAAAAAGGTCGGATCTATTATAAAAATTCACTCTAAGTATAAAGCATCTCAAACATAATAAAACTTACATCAAAACTACCGAACGACCACTATTGTCTTCATAACGAACCGCCGTCACGTCTACGACTTGACCTTATCAATGACAGCTGAGAAGTTTTCGTGTGCATGCCTCTAAGTAACTGCGCATGCCCATCAGAGTCCATGTCCTACACTACACATAAACGCCTTCATAGTCGAGTCAACACGAACCTCTCCTTCCACTAAACACAAATTATTGAAAAGTTTAAAATAAATTTAGAATAATGCAATCACCAATTGAACTATAGTGTTTTGAACACTCCTGTTGTTTTGAACGATGTCTATTAATTATCAGGAAAAAATGCTTGGTTGGCTCACGACTGGCACAAAAAATGCGTATTAGTTATCAAGAATACACGTGTTGTTTTGCTAGAAATACCATTATCCTTCTAACCATCCAACCAGTCTCCCAATGTTGGCAAACGACCGGCACAAATATTAAATATGTACTCCTGCTGTTTTGAATGATGTCTATTAATTATCAGGAAAAAAATGCCTCACAACAAGCTAATCTTTATTAAATCACCATTTACCGACGTTGGTTTTCCTCTCTGGCGTGACCAGTACACACGTCGTAACGAATTTAATAATGGAATCAATGTGGGGAAGCAGCGTCAAAAACTGAAGCTTACACATCCAACGCAAGAGAAGAGAGCTACACAAGTGTATATGATCAAGCCACGTGGAAAATTTGTAAGAAAAAATAGACAAAATATATATTGGACCTCTTACACTTTCACTCAGTCGTATCACGAAGCTCTGTTCTGCTTCGTCTTGGCGATGCTGAGAAGGTCGCCGAAGAGCTTGTCCTCGGGTTTCGACGGCCTCATGGGTTGCGCCATGGAGGATGAAGAGGGTGCTGCCTGATAGGCCGAGTTCATGCCCCCCATGTAGGAGCTGTCTTGCATGGAGAGACCATACATACTCTGAGAGAGGCCGTTGGTGCCAGGGTACCCATACATTGCTGGCCTTCCCTGGTTGTAGTACTGTGCTGCTTGCTGCTGCACATAACCGTACTGCGTCGCCATCCGACCACCACCGCCGTACATCTGCTGTTGCGGCATTCCTCCAAACTGCGCCCCCGGCATTGGTTGCGCATACATCATGCCTGGCTGTGCTCCTGGCATCGGAGATGGTTGCATACCAGCGAACTGCATGCCTGGCATTGGCATGGGTTGTGGTGCCAAATGTCCATACTGGTTTCCATAACCTGGCTGCATCTGCCCTCCAACAGTTTGGTTGGACTGCATTGCGTGAGGTACCATAGCTCCTGGTTGGTTGTTATACATTGGCTGCGGTTGTAGACCTGCCATGTGGTTGTTCTGCGGTTGTAGTGGCTGCACACCACCGAATTGGCTTGCTGGAGTTGGGAGAGGTTGCATAGCACCCAATTGGCCATTTGGCATTTCATTGCTTGGCGCTGCCGGAGCCTCCCAAGGTGGAGGCGGAAGGGCTCCACTTTGATCATCTACAAAATTCACACAAGACTATCACATATTCTTCAAACGGATCTGCAGGAATGTAGTGTGTTGAGATATGCAGAAGTCATGCAAGCGAAACCAATTGAACTGATAATGAAGTACTTCCGACAGATATAAAAGAGACATGCAGAAAAGTAACGATCTAATTTGCATTGCATACCATAATTTACTTGCTGTGGCGGGGGTGCTGCATGGTTGGCAACTTGACCATTCCACCCGGAATTCGTGTGATTATACTGTGACGCCGGGTCGTAAGATGTTCCAGGGTTTACAGCACTTCCATTAGAATAGAGCGCCGCCTGCTGAGGAGGCTGTTGTGATTGTACAGGATGCTGGGTTGCAGTGTTGTATGGCTGTGATCCAAGAGGAGTGGGACTTGAATCGAAACCAAAGGGGTCAAGTGATTTGGCATTGCTATTAGCAGTATTGTTTTGAGAATATATGTCTACAATCGCCAGTGCATTTTGATTTGAAGTGGAGTCAGCCAATGGATCAGTGACCGGTACAAGAGCCAGCGAATTCTCTGCAGTGGATGGGGTATCATCCCAGCTAAGAAGATCAATGCCAGAATCAGGTTTTGGTGCAGCGTTTGCTGAGCCATTCGATACTGGAGGTGCTGGAAGCGCTAGTTGCTCAAAAGGAGACGGCTCACTGGTGCTGGTACAAGGGCAGACCACACACAAACAGAGGTTAATTAGAGGAGTTATATATAAAGTGCAACTCAATATATATGAATGTCAACAAAGACTCTTTGAAGTACGTATTGAAATCAATCCTTAACACTATATAGAAGTAAGCATATACAAATGTGATAGAAGAAGCCTAAAACCTTTGATTTTGCTCTGTTTTAGAATCTTGGCTTGTAGGGTCATCAATATCTACTAGTGCTTGCTCTTTCTTAGAGTCTTGGTTCGCAGAATCCTCAGTATCAACTAGCGCCTGCAGAGACTTTGGCCTTTTCTCCACTCGAACAGCAATGCCTGCAGCAATTGCGTCATGTTTTGCTAGAACACGCTGCAAATCATCATTTAGTGCAAGCCCTTGCGACAAAAGTTCCTCATCCCTGTAAATAATAAGAAGAAAAATAGTCACGTAATATGTAGATTCAACACAACAAATACGGAGCTAAATTACATTATTTAGCTAAACAAAACAGCGCAAGCTACTCGTGTCAGCTTTTAATGACAAACAATGTTTTTGAAGTATCCAGATACATTAACAGTTATCTCATAGGCCCTTGAGTGATAATAGAAAACAAGTGACAAAGCAGATCTTCCATCGTCCTCTTATCCGACGATCCAAAAAGGTGCTCAAGGAAGGAAATCTCAGTCACACAAAGCTACCTATATCTTCAAAAATGACATCCACTAACATTGGATACACCACACTAGTCGACTGTCACCGATGCAAAATTTAGGTGATCCAAAATAAGTGCACTCACGAAGCAGTATTAACTAGCTGGACCACTCTCTGCTTGTAAGTGCGGCACTGATCAACAAGCTCCACAATTACTTCCTGTCTTAGTCCCTGTGTACACAGCATTTCAAAAACATAATCAGCAAAAGTGAGCAATTTCAGAGAAGGTTGTAAGTGTAGAGCTTTTTCTACTGTTATGTATGACATGAATACAGCAATAACACCATGGGTTTGAATTTCTAATTAAAAGTGCATTTTTATGTATATCTATACCGATCTATATGAATTTACATTTGATGCTGAGATTTGGAAAACACGGGTGTGCCCAACACATAAGATAAGCCAGACATACAGCTAAGGGTTAGCGGTAAGCATACTGAATTTTACATGCTTTAATACCTTGCCATAACATAGATAACAGGTATGTGGTATTTCAAGCGATGTGATCAAATACACACCGAACAGGTTATAGGTCATGTCTAAGATAGTAGGCCTTGAAGCCTTGGCATCTTGGACACCTCGGATTGGACATCATAAATACTGATATTAGTGTTAACGGAATGTAAGCAAGTTGTACAAAAGCATATTTTAAAGTACAAATTTACAATCAATTCCATACAATTACAACAAGATTATATCTGAAACTAAAACTGGTCAGGACATACTATCCAAAGAAAACATTTATAAATCATAAACTAACAAATCAGGATACCACGTTCAACTGTTGGTTGCAACTTTATAAAGATAAGAGGTCCATATTTTTGTGCAGATTGAATTAAACTCAGATGGAATTTCGGTACCTCTCTATTTCCAGGGTCTAAAGCATTCAACATCTCAGCTAGTACATCCATGATACCACGAGCATTTTGAATCTCTGACATGCTGAAAATATATGCAGTATTCAGTTCAATCCATCCTTGAAAATAACATAAGGTTGCAATACAAAATGGGGTAAGACTGCACATAAGCTAAACTTAACATAGATGTGTTGTATTCAAAGATGCCCACTGGAGCACAACAAAAGAAAAGACCTGGTGTCTTATTACATTATAAAGAGGCTAAAAAGACTATCTGGACATAAAACAGAATAGCTTTCTTCATTCTTGAATTTACCATTTCTCACAGGACTACATGAACATTCATGTCATGTCCAGTGCTTGAGACAAGTTGATAATAAGTCATGAAAAAAATTAGGCTGCTACAAGGAAAAAAAAAAGAGGGCAGCCCGGTGCATGTAACTCCCGCTTGCGCAGGGTCCGGGGAAGGGTCCGACCACATTGGGTCTATTGTACGCAGCCTTTCCCTACATTTCTGTAAGAGGCTGTTTCCAGGACTTGAACCCATGACCTCATGGTCACAAGGCAGCAGCTTTACCACTGCGCCACATATTACGTAACTAAGAATCTCTAGACTGTTACAAAGGGAGTAACAGAAACTAACTTTATACAACATTCCATGCTCAAGTTTACATTTGAAATCACAAACCAGAGTGGGAATCACATTACAATGGTGAGACACAATAACAAAATATACAAAAGTTATAGGGAAATGACAAGACTAAAAATAAAGGCAAAACTCTGATTCTACACTTGGTTGGCATTTAAAGAGCACATCGTAAGACAGTCCGCTAAAGGATCCACACAATTTTGATCATTCGCTGGAGCACATTGGACCAATTAAAATAGTACACTATTCTGAAACTTATGATAAATAGATAAACGGTAACAAGAGCCCTAATTGCCCTTGGAAGTCGACTCCCACCTGACATTGACTCATTGCTCAACCTTGTATCTTCTTTCTATCCAAAGGATAAACAGGACTTCTCATAGTCACACCCCTTCTCTTTTCTGAAGTCTAGGGCTTCTTTGGTTTACAGGACTTGTAAAGGAATTTTGTGGGATTCTAATCCTTAGGAATTTTTCCTAGTACATGGGTCGCTTGCTTTGTAGGATTACAGTATATAGGAAATTTTCCTTAGGATTCATTTGTACTAATTTTCATAGGAAAAAATTCCATCCACTCCAACCTCATGTGAAGAATCCTATGTTTTTCCTGCGCACAATCAAATGTTCATACTAATTCTGTAGTATTGAAGATGGCATGCACTCCATTTCTGTGTTTTTCCTATACTGCATTTTAGAAAATCCTGCGAATCAAAGATGCCGTAAGTGATATTTTTATAAGTCTAATGTGTTCTAGCAAATAACCTTCCAGTCTCCATCAGTAAATTATCAATTTTTGTTATGTGGCTGCTAGAAGGAGGGCGCGAGAGGGCCGGCCGGGAGCCTTTTTGCCCACGGCTGGGCAAGAGGGAGACGATTTCCTTCTTAATTCTTGCTTGATTAGATTGATACATCTCCTCCCCTTATATAGAGGTTTACTTGACCCCTAAGCAAGCGACCCTTATCTCTAATTAACCCTAAGACTAACGGGCTATACCGCCAGCCCAGGCCCATTACGTACTCTAACACTACACCCCACCTGGACATGCAGCTTGTCCTCGAGCTGCAACCTAACCAACTTATAACCATGACTCGACGCAACACAAACCTAACACCTAAAAACAAGGCTTTTACATCTCGGCATGTTTTATTACTCTCAACCTGAAATGGACTTGGACGCTTTATTTTGGACCCCTGAACATAAAGTGGACATCATCCACACGTCGGACGTGCACGTGTACAGCCACCTGGATCCCATGGACACCATCTGGACAAAAGGAGTGCATGTGTATGGCCACCCGCGGCAGCCGGCGGCGGACTGTAGTGGTGCTACGCGGTGCGCTCCTGTCGGTGACACCGTGCCTTCTCCCCGCCGGACGGCTGTTGGTCTGCACCGCACAGAGAAGAGTGGAGGGCTGTCGATGGAGAATGGCGAGCAGGGGGGTGCCCCCCCCCCAACCGCCGATGTCGCAGACTTTGAGGTCGCTGTCCGTAGGGAAAACAGCATGCCCAAGATCCCCGACACAGCGGACGAGATCGAGGTCCTTTGCGCAGCAAAGCGCAACTGGGAGGAGCGGCAGCTGCAGACCACGCATCTCCCGCACACGCCGACGCGCGCAGCAGCCTGCAGCCTCACAGCCGCCGACACGTGGCGGGTAGTGATCCAAGCCGGAATAGGCGACGGCGGGAACTTGATCTGCTGGATGGGACGCCCTGGGGAAGCGGTGATGGCGACGGCGGGAACTTGATCTGGTGGATCGAAACTCCCGCCGGCGCGGGCGATGCGGGGCCGGAGCTAACCGGTGGTGGCTGCTGCAGCGAAGCGCCTGGCGCAGCGGAGGCCGCCATGAGCGGCGACTGCCATTGCAGCCAGGGCGGGGCGGTGGATGGCAGCTGCAGTGCCTGCTTGGGCGCGGCAGTGGTGGCAGTGGATGGCAGCTGCAGCGGCTGCGGCTGCTGCAGCGGCCCGGCGAGCGCGGCGGAGGCCGCCTGGTGCGGCGGCTGCCACAGCAGCCACGGCGGCGTGGTGGCGGCGATGGGCGGCGCAGCCGGGTGCGGCCCGTAGGACTCAGTCAAGAACAGGCGGATCTCTTGGACCGCCTGGGTTAGGTCCCGCAGCGCCCCAGACACCTCCGGGGTGAGGACGGCGGGGGCGGGCGCGACGGAGGATCCCGGCGCGGGCAGGAGCGGGGCAACGGTCGTGGTGATCGCCGGAGGCGACGAGGTGACCGGCAGCAGAAGAGACGGGTTGGGCAGCGGTGAAGACATGATCGAACCGAAGCTAGCTGATACCAAATTGTTATGGCGCTGCTAGAAGGAGGGCGCGAGAGGGCCGGCCGGGGGCCTTTTGCCCACGGCCGGGCAAGATGGAAGGGATTTCCTTCTTAATTCTTGCTTGATTAGATTGATACATCTCCTCCCCTTATATAGAGAGGTTTACTTGACCCCTAAGCAAGCGACCCTTATCTCTATTTAACCCTAAGACTAACGGGCTATACCGCCAGCCCAGGCCCATTAGGCCCATTACGTACTCTAACAATTTTGCAGTCTGTTTCAGTAATTGCCAAACTAGTAGGTCCAGAAGCAAATTCTGCCAATTGAACAGTACCACCTCAGAGCAGAAAATAAAAACAAAAGGAAAGAAAGCACACCTCAAACTTCAGAGCAGAAAACAGAAACAAAAGGAAAGAAATCACACCTCAGAGCAGGGAAGTCATTTCCAGCAGAAGATTCAGCTTCGTCCCGTTGATCAGGACTACGCATACTTTTCGCTGCTTCAGACTGCCCATTAAACAGCGGTGCAGGTCTCTCAGACCTCTTGGGGAATTGAGCTCCAGCACGCTGTAAGGGGGAATAACAGCATAATTATTATTTGAAACGGAAAGGTACTTTTTAGAATTAAATAGCATTCCATGTATTCATCCTGAAAACCATCAAGGTTGAGATAAAATCATATCAGTAGTAACATTTTAAAATAGAACAACTGGCTAAGTGATATGTTAGAGCCTAATAAATCAAATTGGACTTGAAAGTATACCACTAATTCATGGTATGCTGCATAGAATTGTGGATATCTTGAACGTGGTCCCCCCAAAGCTTCTTGCCATGTATCTATTAGAACCAGAATCTTGTCTTTGACGCGTTGATCAGACTGCAAGGTGAAACGAATAGACCATCATACGTCAGCACTCAGCAGATTAAAAGAAAGCCATTGTAGTTTTCAGAATTATGACGAATGATAAACCTTTTTCTTCACTAGCTTGACCATCTCATGCAACAGGTCCCTCTCTGCAACATGCATGTGGAATATATCCCCACAGTTCTTGATTGCAGTTTCCAGCAGCTGGAGTAGAAGAATATCATCAGTTCATCATCAAGACAGTAACTGAATCCTGCTTACACCCACAAACCATAACGAATCGTAAACTAATGAAACATGAAACTACAAAAATAAATTGATTAAAAATCAGCTGTGTCCTCATTGATTATACTCATTTTTTTACTGCGCCAGATAAGAACAAATAGTATATACGTTAATTACATAAGATCATCTGATTTGAAGGCTGGAATAACCGTTGCACCCATTTTCAATAACATCATGATGTTCACTGCTGTTGCAAGCAGCATGGGTATGATTGAATGAACATCTACTCTTGAAGCATAGGAGAAAGATGCACACAAACACGAACTTCAGAAATGCAGAAAAAAATGCAAACAAAGCTAAGCACCAGGCAGTTACGCTCAGTTCTATTGAAAAGGCACACCAGCATGATTTTCTCTCAATGACTGTATTAAACTATAATTATAGAAAAGAGCAGTCCAAACTGCAAATAAACTTACAGTTAGTGCGAGAAGCTGAACTTTTGGATTTTTGTGTGCAATTCTTTTTCTGAGAGCCTTCACGACATCTTTGGATTGCCTGTTACCACGTCGAACGACTAACAACTATCAGTATTTGACAACAAGTAAATCATCTAGTGCAGGAAATTAACAGTAACTATATGTTAAGATGCTTCTTCTGAGTCAGCCCAACTATTTCATCTCAAATCACAATAGTTGGAATAAGAATCAAGGAAAGAAAACTATATTGATATGTTTAAAAATTGCAATAGAAACTAATTGTTGCTCAAAACCAGCACATAATAAACAGCCAAATGGGTATTGACTGGCCTCCAATGCTAATCTAGCAGTAACAAGTAGTCAACTGTAGTAAAAAACAATAAGTAGTCAACCGAATTGTACTAAGCTAAGTAAGCATACACCACCTATGCAGATAAAACAATGCATCAAAGTATTCCACTAATAAATACTCCCTCCTTTCCGGTTTATAGGGCTTATCTCAAAATTTTAGTTTTTCCATTTTATAAGGCTCAATTTGGTTGTTTTCCATCACATGTTCAGATTCCAAGGTGCATTAAATCATTGCATGCAAGTACTAAGAGAAAATTGACCAATGCATGTAATTTATGCATGCATGCATTGCAATTAATGCATTGGTAAACATACTTTTTTGAGGAAAACAAGAGCATTAATTGGGTGCTTTTGCAAACTACAAAAAGTATTCCACCACTCACCATCTACCTTGGTTGGTGAGAATTTTGAATTGAGCCTTATAAACCGGAAAGGAGGGAGTAATCTTTGGAAGTTTAGGGGAGAGTACAAGTACAGCTAATAATTAAAGATAAGATTAGATAATTACGAGGCAACAACAACAATGACTTTTCATTTGGTATCTTTAGAAGATATAGTCAATTACGTCAGAATTAACTTAGGTGCTCACCTTAATGGACTCTACTTCGGCAGAACTAACAGTAAAACAGGATTAACAGTAAACAGTTACTACTGGAAACCGATGGACAGCCAGTGACCTATCCCGACATGGTGTAAGAGCACCCTGGTCATTCCCACATAATAAAAACCACAAAATCAACAGCTATGCCGAATACTTGTTCACTTTCCAATTTCTTCAGATTGTCAGAGTTTACCATGAAGAACTAGGCTAGGTGAAGGATTGTTGGGCAGCTCCACTGGTGTCAGTGTGCACTTCGGTGAAAAAGCAATTCAGCATTCAAGTAGCATTTTAACATAAATCTTTCAGAACCGAGTTAGCATCATGTATAATTCTCTTGTATATGATCTAATCCAATAATTATTAGTTCAAAGTTATTGCCACATAGCATAAAAACTGTTGGCAACTAGGCGATGTTGGCATTACTTAGTTGCTTCCTTTTGTCCTGGATATTTGCAAGATACGGTGCTCTTTTTAGCTGAATTTTGTAATGATGAACTACATCTGAGTGCAGAGACCAGAAGCAATCAAATCTTCCTTCTAAAGAAGCATAGAGACTGCAAGCGGAAGATTAAAAGGTTGTAAAGTTGTCTTCAGGATTGTAAGGAAGTTCACAACATAGTCTTTCTCATCTTTCATGCGACTTGCGAGAGACTAAATAGCCTGCATTCTTCATGCGGCTCTAAGCAAGTGCCTCCAGGAGCAGCCCTTTTTGTTTTCATTTCTTTACTCTCTATGGTTTGCCTTAAGGTCCATGAACGAGGCACAACTTATGAAACTCTCAGGTTATCAAGTGAGTGGATTGACCGGAGCTTGTAAAAACCTGACTCCAGAAATATTTTCTCCTTAACAAAATGAGGCATCCAGTCCATACTAGAGGGGCAAATATTTGAACACGGGTATGGGTCCTGAGCGAGCTATCACTGGAGAAATTTGCACGGGGTGAAATAGTCATTTGGTTCATTTATCCAGCAAAACGAATGAATACTGACCAACGCCACAGGGGTAGATGACTAGCACGCTCTTGACAATTGAGTCACTTGCAGAATGTCCTTTGGCGCTTTGCATCAGTCAACAAACAGGATTTCTCTGCACTAGCGAATCTCCATTCAACAATGAATGAGGATTAGAGAAAACACTGTTAAACCTGAAACAGAACACCATTTTCCGAGAAAACAGTGCGCAGATGGCTGGAACCAGATCCACCGCTCGCAAAATCGCAATTCCCAGAGCCACCCACCCGATTGTACTATCTCCGTATTTGACTTGGGCGCTCCAGGAAGATCCAAACTCGAGCCGTTTGTCTCGTTTCGGTCAAAACTAACCGCTCATAGAAGTCCACCGTTCCCAGAATTTGTCGGGATTGGAAGCATTTCCAGCAATCACGCGGTCGCACGACATAAAATCACGCTCCATCCTACCCAGATCATCACAACTCCATCCACGCCATAGCTCCCCCGCGTAATACAGTACGCCACAGCCAACCGCCCGACGTACGAAGCACGCACGGCAACGTACTCCTACTATCCCGGGCGACGGGACGGGGATCGGCGGGGCGAGGGGGAGGGGACCGTACCCGGGGTCGCGGTTGCAGATGTCGCAGATCTCCATGTTCTTGGCCCAGTCGGGGCCGATGAGCATGTCGCTGGTGGCCCGGTCCACCATGGAGCCGGCCATGGCGCGTCGCCGCCGGTGGCAGGGGAGCCCGCCCGACCGGCCCTGGCCCCGGAGGCTGCGCCGCCTGGCCGGATGCGGATCGGAGGCGGGCTATTGGCTGCGAGCACGAGGCCACCAGATTGGCCGCGTTCCTTTCTCGGTGGGCGGCTTGGCTAGGCCTGGCTCCGTTTTTTTCCCTCTTCTTTTTTGTTCTGGTCGTTTATAGGTCGTGCGAAATTAGCTGTACAGTGTACACTGTGTGGGTCTTCGATGCTTCGACGGCGACGAAGACGATGGTGATGATGATGTGATAATAGATGGGGGCGGTTAGGTGACGGGATCTGGTGGTGGCAGCGTGTGTTCTTGCGTGATCTGAGCTGTCCGACACTCGCTTTGGAGCGCGTGATTTTACTTTGTTTGGCCTAATTAATTCGTTTCTTCACGCAGGCTTCGGTTTGGAACGGGACGATGGATGAACCCACTCAAAGAAAATCAAAAGAATTTAAATGTTTTTTTAGGAAAACTTCCCATCTACTACCTCCATCAAAGTGGTATAAAGAACACCAGAAATAGGAAGAAGTCCAATTGAAATCTTAATCTCATAGAGGTTAGACAAATCGGACCCGCAACTCTTAATCCCTGGAATTAGGATCCTGAACTAATAATTCCCAGTCTAAATCAAATCTTACATGAAAACCCAAACAGGGATTGCATATGTGGGCAAGGGAGATCGGGATCGGGGGAGAGAGGGCGGTGCGCGTGTGTGCAAAGTGCATGGGCCGGCCCAGTGCGGCCCTCTAGCCGACCTCATCTCCATTGCTCGTGTCCCCTAACATACGACTCTGCTTCTGGCGATTGCAATGGCGACGACCGGGTGATTGCCGCGGTGGTGACGATCGTGACGAGGCGAGGAAGGAAGAAGGTGAAGGTAACGTCCCTGAACTCCTCCTCCTCCGTTAGCAGTAATTTGCTCGTTGATTTCTGTGACACCCACGATGCGGCTATATCTCCCACGTGTCGGAGCACGACTTAGAGGCATAGCCGCATGGTAGGTTTGTCGCAAGAGGGATAATCTTCACACAATCCCGTGTACTGGATAAGAAAGGGATAAAGAGTCGGCTTACAATCGCCACTTCACAGAATTACAAGTAAACCATCCATCATACAAGATACAAACAAAGGTCCGACTATGAAACCAAAATAAAAAAAGACAACCCCAAATGCTAGATCCCCGATCGTCCCAAATGGGCTCTAATACTGATCAACCAGAAAAAAACAAATAACAACGACCAAACTTCATCGAGCTCCCACTTGAGCTTGATTGCGTCACCTGCGCTGGTATCATCGGCACCTGCAACTGTTTGGAAGTATCTGTGAGCCACAAGGACTCAGCAATCTCACACCCACGAGATCAAGACTATTTAAGCTTATGGGGAGGAAAGGATAGTGAGGTGGAGCTGCAGCAAGCACTAACTATATATGGTGGCTAACTTACGCAAAAGAGAGCGAGAAGAGAAGCAACGCACGGTCGAGAAGCTATAAGTGATCAAGAAGTGATCCTGAAGCTACTTACGTTCAAGCATAACACAAGAACCGTGTTCACTTCTCGGACTCCGCTGAGAAGAGACCATCACGGCTACACACGTGGTTGATGCATTTTAATTAAATTAAGTGTCAAGTTCTCTACAACCGGACATTAACAAATTCCCATCTGCCCATAACCGCGGGCACGGCTTTCGAAAATTCAAACCCTGCAGGGGTGTCCCAACTTAGCCCATCACAAGCTCTCACGGACAACGAAGGATACTCCTTCTCCCAGGAAGACCCGATCAGACTCGGAATTCCGGTTACAAGACATTTTGACAATGGTAAAACAAGACCAGCAAAGCCACCCGATGTGCCGACAATCCCGATAGGAGCTGCACATATTTCGTTCTCAGGGCAACACCGGATAGGTCAAGCTACGAGTAAAACCAGCCCTCGAGTTGCCCTGAGGTGGCCCCACAGGTTGCCCTGTTCGGACCAACACTTAGACAAGCACTGGCCTGGGGGGTTAAAATAAAGATGACCCTCGGGAGCGTGACTCCCAGGGGAAAAGTAGGTGGTGGTGACGCAAATGGTAAAACCAAGGTTGGGCCTTGCTGGAGGAGTTTTATTCAAAGCGAACTGTCAAGGGGTTCCCATAACACCCAACCGTGTAAGGAACACAAAATCAAGGAACATAACACCGGTATGACGGAAACTAGGGCGGCAAGAGTGGAACAAAACACCAGGCATAAGGCCGAGCCTTCCACCCTTTACCAAGTATATAGATGCATTAAAGTAAATAAGATATATTGTGATATCCCAACATAACCATGTTCCAACACGGAACAAACTTCAACTTCACCTGCAACTAGCAACGCTATAAGAGGGGCTGAGCAAAAGTGGTAACATAGCCAAACAACGGTTTGCTAGAAAAGGTGGGTTAGAGGCTTGACATGGCAATATGGGAGGCATGATATAGCAAGTGGTAGGTATCGCGGCATAGCAATAGAGCGAGCAACTAGCAAGCAAAGATAGAAGTGATTTCGAGGGTATGGTCATCTTGCCTGAAATCCCACGAGGAAGAAGAACGAGTCCATGAAGAAGACAAACGGACGTAGTCGAACGAATCCTCACAAACGTGACGTTATCGGAACCAACCCGAAGAAGCAACACCGGAAAGAAGCAAACAACATAGTAAACAATCATCACATAAGCATGGCATGATGCGCAACCAAGTATGATGCATGTCCGATTTAATGAGACATGGCATGGCAAAGTGCACAACCAATACTACAAATTAAGTGGAGCTCAATATGCAACGAGTTGCATATTGACGGAACACCACATTCAAGTTATTTAGTTCGATCTCGTTTATGTACCCAACAATATTAAATGTTGATTAACATGGCAAGAGGTGAATCATATGAAATCTACCTATCTAGACAAGTTTAAATGAGGCCGGAACAGCAAACAACAATTCCAGAAAATCCCCATGTGCATATTATGAATTTGGTACTGTTCTGCCCTAAACCCAATTTTAGAGTTGTTAAACATGCAAAGTAAAGCCACCATGTTAAACTAGGCATTTTCTACCCCATTTACATATAAAGTTTATTTAAAATGGAGCCACGGTTATTAAGTTATGATTAAATCATTTTACCATGGCATAGGAGCAAATTAATGCAAACAGCAGTTTGATCATGTTTATCATGGTTGAGAGTTGCATATTATGAAACTAGACAAAATTCTAAGCATTTTTCATATTAAGTTTGTTTAATTCCGATGCACAGTTTGTGAGTTATTAAATGCATGAAACTTAGGGGGGTTTCTGCAAAACTGTAAAGCCCTGGAAAAAGACAAATCGCAGATGAAAAAAAACAGAGACGGGCCGAATCAAACTGGGCTAAAAGTGCACAGGGGGGACTTGGGGTGGCTGCTCACGTTGGGCCATGGGCCTGGTCCGTGGAGCAGCGGCTCGAGCGCTGGGCCTCACGCAGGGCGCGGCTGGCTAGATCTGACGAAGGGAGGGGCGTTGGTCAATGCGGATGCTGGGCGCTCGATGAATCGCGCGAGTTCGATGCAGAGCACGACGCGGCAGCGGCTGCAGGCGAGCTGAGCAGGGGACGGTTCGACGCGGGCAACGAGATGACGAGCGAGCGGCTCCTGGCGAGGCTGGTCCAACCGCGGATGCTGCAGGGCTTCGAGCACGGGGAGTCAACGCGTCGTCTTCGAGCTCGTTGATGGCGACGACAGCGCATGATGGGTGAGGACGGAGGAGATCCCGGGCAGCACGGTCTTGGGCATTCGGATCCACCGGCCATGACGAGGCAAGGGCAGTGCCATGGATGAAGTAGCTCCGACGGGGCATGGGACTCTGGCAACGAGATCCGCGGGGATCATGAGGCGGGCGACGATCTTGATGGCCGACAGCGCCATGGGGCTCTTGTGCAGAGAACGAGAGAGACTCGAAGGTAGGGAGCTAGAGAGCCAAGGGAAAACGAACGAGAGGAGAGGGAGAAGAAGCATGGGCGGCAGGGCACTCATCTCCGGCCACGGCGGCTCTCCAAACGGCGGCGGTGGAGCTCGTGGCTCCAGCGTGGAAGCCTCGGGCTCCTCTCGAGCAGGCACGCGGCTGACTGCTGGCGGTTGCGGGAGCTCAGGGGGCTTCCCTGGCCGTTAGATGCAAGATCCGGCGGTCAGGATTGACATGAAGGGCTAGATCTGGTTTGGTGGATTGGGGAAAACGAGATAGGAAGGCTGGCTACGCGTGGGTTGGCTCGGGTGGGATCCCGAGGAAGATGCTGCTGGCGGCGGCGCGAGGGACAACTGCCTAGTATTTAGGGTTTGTCTAGAAATGGACAAAGGGGACACTATATATAGCAATTCAGATCAGTTTAGGGCGGTTAGGTCCCTCCGATCGTAATCGGACGTTCCGAGAAAAATAGACTAGGGGGTCCAAATAAGGAAACGGTGATGTTTTATAGATGTTAGGGGATGATCCGGACCCAACGGTGATGACTGCCCTGGTCGGGTTCGGGACAACTTTTGGACGCGTGCGAGGAGGGCCGCGGGCTGACGAGAGAGGTTAGGTTGGGCCTGGCGGTGAGTGGTAGTGGGCTGTGCAGAAAGCCTTGGGCTGAGAGAAGAGAAGAGAGAGACCCGGCGGCTGTTTCCAGAGACCGAAAACGTCCGACGTTTGACCGGTTATAATGCCGCTATAGTTTAACGGTTAGGCTATCAAACGAGCTCCGAATGCGATGAAACTTGGCAGGCGGTCTACCTACAACATAACAAAACCGCACGCCAACTCTCATCCCATTCTGAGAACATTTTTCAGCCACTTATAAAATACTATTTCGGACATGCCGCGGGCGCGTGCGAGTGTGGTTGGGCTCAGAACGGACAACGAAGAGAACTAGGAGACCCGGACGGATGCAAGTTTTGAAAACATGATGATGCAATGCACATGATGACATGGCAAGATGCGACACGCAAGCAAATGACAAGGCAACAACAATGAATAACTGGAAGACACCTAACGCATCGGTCTCGGGGCGTTACAACACTCCACCACTACAAGAGGATCTCGTCCCGAGATCTAGGATGGCACCGGAGGGAAACAGAAGGGGAAGAGAAGAGGTAAAACTACGTTGCTTCTTTGACAAAAGAGTGAAACCAATGAACCTTGAGAGGTTGAAAACTTGAAAGAAAGAAAGAATACAACAGAGTTGAACGAATTTGAGAGCACTCCGGTAGAAAAGAGAAACAAGGAACATTACTAGAACCTTGTAGGTTGAAAGACATAAGAAAAAGGGTTGCAATGGACAAGAAGTACATGCAAGCACTCCGGTTGAAACGAGATGTACAAGAAACTATAAAGATCAATTACGACAACACTCCGGCTGGAAATGGAAGGTAAAGAATATGAGCTTGGCAAAATGAAAGCACTTGGATGAGAGTCCGGTTAGAAGAGGAATGATAGACACAACACTCCGGTTAAACAAGATAGAGAAGGAATAAAAATGATATAAATTGGACACCACTCCGACTGTAAATGAAAGGAATTGAATATGAACTAGACAAGATGAGAGGATACTTGAAAAGAGGACACGACACTCCGATTGAAATGATAAACATGAAAATAACACGATCCTCGCAATTCAAGATGATGAGTGAAAAGAGCAACATCACTGTGCCTCCAGAAGAAAGAATAGGAGATAGCTCATTGGAATAAAAGAATGTAGAAGAAAATGCCAACTTCTGCCACAAATGAGCTTGGAAGGCACCCTTCCAAGAAGGTTATAACGGAGTTGTTGGAAAACAACAACGAAAAGAGTAAGATTGTTGTGGGCTTATGGAGAACATCTCGAAATCTTGAGGTGAAAATCTGCCACTAACGAAACAAAAGATTGGATTGATATGAACAAGGAGACGATAAACTATTTCACCGGGAGGATAAATGAATGAATAACTTGGGTCATTTATGAGCACCATAATTAGCAACAATCCTTAGGGAAAGCTTTAGGTGAAATATAACCCAAGATAACTCCAATGAGGAGATTGATTGGTTGAAAAGATGTCCTGAATGAACTGAAAATGATGGATTTAAGATATGTCATTTTGAACAACTTGTCGATCATGAAACATGAAGGAAACCGTCAAAATGACATAACACCACCTCAAAAGATAAGGGAGAAGGGATTGAACTGCACTTAGAAATGCAAGATGAAGAGTGTTTGAACTCCTCAAAAAGAATCTCGATGAACACTTCAGGAAGGAATTAAATCCTTGATGAACCATCAAGTAGCCTCCATGAAGAACTCTGGTAATAAAAGAATGATCAAAAGAAGTGTAGGATGAAAAGAATAAGATTGAAGCCTTGCAATGATTAGATGGAGCTTTGAAATGATATAATTGAAAGAGCTCGGAACTCCGGGAAAGAAAAGATGAAACATTGAAATCAAGAATTTGATGAGCCTCCAGAATAAGGAATTGAATTCACTCGATTAAACAAGAATAAGAATTCCATTATGCTTATCCTTCATCAATTAAATTGATGACACACAATGGATTTGGCATACTACTTATTCTCGTAGAAAGGATTAAGAGAGATATAGCGCAAACTTGAGAAGGTCTTCAACGATCCACCGGTAGGATTGGAAAGAATGAATGAATTGATATGATAACGTATAAAGAGGAATCTTGAACAATCCGTCGTAAGAATTAAAATGATCAAGGAAAAGATAGCGAAACACCGGGAAGAATTAGTAAATGAATGAAGATGCTTGAGAGAATTTAGATACAAGTGAACGAAGAGATCCCAAGCTGATTAGAGAATACTTGAATGATGCACCAGTAAGATTTAGAGAATGAGAGCTGAAAGCTGGAATGAATAATTCTGAGATGATGGCCTTCGGAGAATCAAACTAAAAAGACTCCTGAATTGCTCCGGATGGGTGAAAAGAATTCTCACAATCGAAAGCAATTATGAGAGGATGGAAACAAGCTTGAAGTTCGCATCTTTGGAAGAATGGGTAATATTTGGAGGAGAAACTCTTCTTCGATCTTCAAATGTTGAGAATGACGATGAGAAACACCACCATGAATTGTTGAGATACTCTGAGATGAATATTAGAAAGGTTGAACCGATGATGAAAAGAATTGGAAGATCTTGGAGAAAGACATATGACTGATGATAATTCATTCTTACGTCAAACTTGGAAAAGAATTTGAGAGTAAATCCGGGAAGATTAGAAGAGTCAAGTAAGATCCTGGAAAAGACCTGTGGGTTAGGGCCCACTCAAGAGAAACACCGTTGAACGATTTAAAAGAGAGATTGCGCCAGTTGAATTAAATGGCTTGAATGAGATAACAACCTCGAAACGGTTGAACGGGTCTTGAATGAAAAGACGAGCCTTCTGAGATATCTTCAACACTCCGCCACAAATGAATAGCGAGAGTTGAATGATTAAGGGGTGCACCGTCATGAGAAAACATTTGAAACGAGGAAAAGATATGATCAACAAGGCTTGAATTTAAACCACCGGAGAAGAAAAATAATGAAGAATGATGAACTTGAAGCTCCGTTAGAATCTTCATGAGAATCACCGTATAAGAACATTGAGGAAAGAATGAAGAAACTTCGCATCCATAAGATGGATACCTGATTCAGAAATCTGAGTCCTTGAATAGAAAGGGTGGGAGGGCGAGAAAACAAAGGTGACTTGGGACGGATGAAACAAATAACGTTGAGAAGACTTTGAGTTGATCTTGCGGATGGGAAAATGATCGGATCCACTTGAAGAGAAACACGCCGGTTGAAAAGGATTGACATGACCATCTCGATGATCGAAAAGGATTAGCACTCCCATAGAAATATGAGAACACTATTTTAGGAAAAGATATGTAATCAACACTTGACATTGAAGCAACTCGAATACCACAACTGAAAACAAAACAAAGGATTGGCTTGCAAAATAAGCCGGAAACAAACATATGATAGATCCCATATCTTATCATGTGTCTGTTGGAAGGATATCATATGTGATACTTGAATTCCCACTTATAAACTCCCGAAACTTTCTGGTTATGCAATCAGGTGTTGGGAATACAGGGGAAGCATAATATCTCACCCAAAACTAACAATCCCTACATCTAGTTGTATCCATCCTAAAACCTTCGGAAATCGTTTACCTCAACCTTAGAAAAGCATCCGTTATACGAGTTATGGCAATACTCCCGAACTCTCGCCCTAGTACTGGGTGGCGTCGAGGTTATCTCACCAACAACTGCATAAAAGAGATTTTCGATGTCGGGGAACTCAGGTATTCCAGAACTGCAACGATAAAATTGTGACGACAACACCTTGGAGCTCAACTCCCCGGGACATTGCCACAACCCCTAAATGTCAGGAGGCACCAAGAACAATGTTCTCGTCACAAAACCATCGGAACGATTCCAAAATACCCGCGTGATCCTAAAGAAAATTCTGTGAAATTTGAGAAGAGAAGAGTCAAAACTCTACGTCAGGAGGCCTCACCAGAGCGATGAAGGGACTGAGGAGTAAAAAGAATCCTACTCTCCGATATATATAATCCTAAGACTCAAAACATTTTATTCTAGACTCAACAATGTCAGCGATTCGATCAAGCAGGGGGCTCCTAAGTCGGGGAAGGCTCTGATACCAACTTGTGACACCCACGATGCGGCTATATCTCCCACGTGTCGGGGCACGACTTAGAGGCATAGCCGCATGGTAGGTTTGTTGTAAGAGGGGTAATCTTCACACAATCCCGTGTACTGGATAAGAAAGGGATAACGAGTTGGCTTACAATCGTCACTTCACACAGTTACTAGTAAACCATCCATCATACAAGATACAAACAAAGGTCCGACTACGGAACCAAAATAAAGAAAGACAACCCCAAATGCTAGATCCCCGATCGTCCCAACTGGACTCCACTACTGATCAACCAGAAAAAAACAAATAACAATTACCAAACTTCATCGAGCTCCCACTTGAGCTTGATTGCGTCACCTGCACTAATATCATCGGCACCTGCAACTGTTTGGAAGTATGTGTGAGCCACGAGGACTCGGCAATCTCACAACCGCGAGATCAAGACTATTTAAGCTTATGGGGAGGAAAGGGTAGTGAGGTGGAGCTGCAGCAAGCACTAAGCATATATGGTGGCTAACTTACACAAAAGAGAGCGAGAAGAGAAGCAACGCACGGTCAAGAAGCTATAAGTGATCAAGAAGTGATCCAAAAGCTACTTACGTTCAAGCATAACACAAGAACCGTGTTCACTTCTCAAACTCCGTCGAGAAGAGACCATCACAGCTACACACGCGGTTGATGCATTTTAATTAAATTAAGTGTCAAGTTCTCTACAACTGGACATTAACAAATTCCCATCTGCCCATAACCGCGGGCATGGCTTTAGAAAGTTCAAACCCTGCAGGGGTGTCCCAACTTAGCCCATCACAAGCTCTCACGGTCAACGAAGGATATTCCTTCTCCCAGGAAGACCCGGTCAGACTCGGAATCCCGGTTACAAGACATTTCGACAATGGTAAAACAAGACCAGCAAAGCCACCCGATGTGCCGACAATCCTGATAGGAGATGCACATATCTCGTTCTCAGGGCAACATCGGATAGGTCAAGCTATGAGTAAAACCAGCCCTCGAGTTGCCCCGAGGTGGCCCCACAGGTTGCCCTGTTCGGACCAACACTTAGACAAGCACTGGCCTGGGGGTTAAAATAAAGATGACCCTCGGGAGCGCGACTCCCAGGGGAAAAGTAGGTGGTGGTGAGGCAAATGGTAAAACCAAGGTTGGGCCTTGCTGGAGGAGTTTTATTCAAAGCGAACTGTCAAGGGGTTCCCATAACACCCAACCGTGTAAGGAACACAAAATCAAGGAACATAACACCGGTATGACGGAAACTAGGGTGGCAAGAGTGTAACAAAACACCAGGCATAAGGCCGAGCCTTCCACCCTTTACCAAGTATATAAATGCATTAAAGTAAACATGATATATTGTGATATCCCAACATAACCATGTTCCAACACGGAACAAACTTCAACTTCACCTGCAACTAGCAATGCTATAAGAGAGCTGAGAAAAAGCGGTAACATAGCCAAACAATAGTTTGCTAGGAAAGGTGGGTTAGAGGCTTGACATAGCAATATGGGAGGCATGATATAGCAAGTGGTAGGTATCACGACATAGCAATAGAGCGAGCAACTAGCAAGCAAAGATAGAAGTGATTTCGAGGGTATGGTCATCTTGCCTGAAATCCCGCAAGGAAGAAGAACGAGTCCATGAAGAAGACAAACGGACGTAGTCGAACGAATCCTCACAAACGCAACGTTATCAGAACCAACCCGAAGAAGCAACACCGGAAAGAAGCAAACAACATAGTAAACAACCATCACATAAGCATGGCATGATGCGCAATCAAGTATGATGCATGTCCGGTTTAATGAGACATGGCATGGCAAAGTGCACAACCAATACTACAAATTAAGTGGAGCTCAATATGCAACGAGTTGCATATTGACGGAACACCACATTCAAGTTATTTAGTTCGATCTCGTTTATGTACCCAACAATATTAAATGTTGATTAACATGGAAAGAGGTGAAGCATAAGAAATCTACCTATCTAGACAAGTTTAAATGAGGCCAGAACAACAAACAACAATTCCGGAAAATCCCCATGTGCATATTATGAATTTGGTATTGTTCTGCCCTAAACCCAATTTTAGAGTTGTTAAACATGCAAAGTAAAGCCACCATGTTAAACTAGGCATTTTCTACCCCATTTACATATAAAGTTTATTTAAAATGGAGCCACGGTTATTAAGTTATGATTAAATCATTTTACCATGGCATAGGAGCAAATTAATGCAAACAGCAGTTTAATCATGTTTATCATGGTTGAGAGTTGCATATTATGAAACTAGACAAAATTCTAAGCATTTTTCATATTAAGTTTGTTTAATTCCGATGCACGGTTTGTGAGTTATTAAATGCATGAAACTTAGGGGGTTTTCTGCAAAACTGTAAAGCCCTGGAAAAAGACAAATCGCAGATGAAAAAAAAAACAGAGACGGGCCGAATCAGACTGGGCTAAAAGTGCACAGGGGGGTTTGGGGTGGCTGCTCACGTTGGGCCATGGGCCTGGTCGGTGGAGCACCGGCTCGAGCGCTGGGCCTCACGCAGGGCGCGGATTGCTGGATCTGATGAAGGGAGGGCATTGGTCAATGCGGATGTTGGGCGCTCGACGACTCGTGTGAGCTCGATGCAGAGCATGACGCGGCAGCGGCTGCAGGCGAGCTGAGCAGGGGACGATTCGATGCGGGCAGCGAGATGACGAGCGAGCGGCTCCTGGCGAGGCTGGTCCAACCGCGGATGATGCAGGGCTTCGAGCGTGGGGAGTCAATGCGTCGTCTTCGAGCTCACTGATTGCGAGACAACGCATGATGGGTGAGGACGGAGGAGATCCGGGGCGGCACGGTCTTAGGCATTCGGATCCACCGGCCATGACGAGGCAAGGGCGGTGTCATGAATGAAGTAGCTCCGACGGGGCATGGGACTCTGGCAACGAGATCCGCAGGGATCATGAGGCGGGCGACGATCTTGATGGCCGGCAGTGCCATGGGGCTCTTGTGCAGAGAACGAGAGAGACTCAAAGGCAGGGAGCTAGAGAGCCAAGAGAAAACGAACGAGAGGAGAGGGAGAAGAAGCATGGGCAGTGGGGCACTCATCTCCGGCCACGACGGCGCTCCAAATGGCGGCGGTGGAGCTCGTGGCTCCAGCGTGGAAGCCTCGGGCTCCTCTCGAGCGGGCATGCGGCTGACTTCTGGCGGTTGCGGGAGCTCAGGGGGCTCCCCTGGCCGTTAGATGCAAGATCCGGCGGTCAGGATTGACATGAAGGGCTGGATTTGGTTTGGTGGATTGGGGAAAACGAGATATGAAGGCTGGTTGCGCATGGGTTGGCTCGGGTGGGATCCCGAGGAAGATGCTGCTGGCGGCGGCGCGAGGGACAACTGCCTAGTATTTAGGATTTGTCTAGAAATGGACAAAGGGGACACTATATATAGCAATTCAGATCAGTTTAGGGCGGTTAGGTCCCTCCGATCATAATCGGACGTTCCGAGAAAAATAGACTAGGGAGTCCAAATAAGAAAACAATGATGTTTTATAGATGTTAGGGGATGATTCAGACTCAACGGTGATGACTGCCCGGGTCGGGTTCAGGACAACTTTCGGACGCGCGCGAGGAGGGCCGCGGGCTGACGAGAGAGGTTAGGTTGGGCCTGGCGGTGAGTGGTAGTGGGTTGTGCAGAAAGCCTTGGGTTGAGAGAAGAGAAGAAAGAGACCCGACGGCTGTTTCCGGAGACCGAAAACGTCCGACGTTTGACCGGTTATAATGCCGCTATAGTTTAACGGTTGGGCTATCGAACGAGCTCCGAATGCGATGAAACTTGGCAGGCGGTCTACCTACAACATAACAAGACCGCACCCAACTCTCATCCCATTCCGAGAACATTTTTTGGCCACTTATAAAATACTATTTTGGACATGCCGCGGGCGCGTGCGAGTGTGGTTGGGCTCAGAACGGACAACGGAGAGAACTGGGAGACCCGGACGGATGCAAGTTTTGAAAACACGATGATGCAATGCACATGATGGCATGGCAATATGCGACACGCAAGCAAATGAAAAGGCAACAACAACGAATAACTGGAAGACACCTTACGCATGGGTCTCGGGGCGTTACAATTTCGCAACATTAGGGTTAGGGTTCATAGGGGCAGAATTGGGGGTGTTCTTGCCGTTGCAAAGCTAGGTCTTTTAGTCAAATTTTGTAGTTGATTTGTGTTGAAAATAGCATTGATAAATTATATTCATGTGTATTTCATCTTTTTCCAGTTAAATCATGGACCCGGTAGACATATTGAATGTTCGATTTCACTTTCGAGGCGAGTTCATCCGCATTGGTCCGAAGTTGGATTATGTGGGAGGAGATGAAGGTTTTTCAGAGATTGAGAGAGACAAACTGTCAATACAAGAGGTGAAAGGCTTTGTGAAAGATCATTTAGAGTTGAAGGAATCAATGAAGTATTATTTTCGTATTCCTCACAAAGAACTTTTCAATGGGTTGTTGTTTCTTAATAATGACAGTGTTTGTGTGAAGGTGTCAGGTTATATATGTGTGGGTGGAGTTATAGATGTGTATGTGGAGTATCATGGGGAGGAGGACAGCCATGACACTAGGAGTGGCAGTGATTTTGAGGACAATGAACTTGTGCATTTATCTGATTTAGAACCAGATCGGATCATTAGTGCAGAACCGGCTGAAGATGATCATGATGTGCTAGTGCTTGATGAAACTGATGTGATCACAAAAGTTTTGTTCAGCCCAGTGAAGCAACAAACAATCATTAGAAGGAGAAATGTTGCTGCTACTGACAAAGAAGACACCCATTCAGATTCAGATTTAGATTCTGACAGTGAATACATGCCACATAGTGAGGACAGTGGAGAAGATTCCGAGGTTGTGCAACTAAGAAGACATGCCAGAAAGTTTAAGAAAAGAATGAGAGTCAAAAAGCTAGATTGGCATGGATTCAACAGGTCCTATTCCAATTGATCTTGTTGCAAACATGGAGGTACAGCTCAAGGGGGAGGAAGATGACTAGAATTATGACTCATCCGACGAGGACTACAACTATGATGAAGATTCAGATGGGCAGATAGTGAAGAGGAAGAGCAAGTACCCAAGATACAACAATGACACTGAAATACCACATTTCAGTTTGTCGATGGTGTTCAGAAGCAAGAACCAACTTTGCAAAGCTTTGAGAAGATATGGAATAGTCACAAAAAGGAGTATTGAGTTTTTAAAATCAGAGTCAGATAGAGTGAGGGCCAAGTGTGGATGGCCTAGTTGTCCTTGGCTATTATATGTAGCAAAAAAATTAAGAACTTCAAGAATGCAAGTGGTTACCTTCAATGATGAACATCACTGTGCTCAGAATAGGCAAAACAAACTTGTGACTGCTAAAGTGATTGCACAAAGATATGAATACTTCATACTAGCTAACCCAATGTGGAAGATTGACAGCATGAAAGCAATAGTTCTCCAATATATATGTTTGTTGATGTGTCGACTTCTAAGTGTAAGCATGCAAAAAAACTTGTCATGGACAGATTGATGTGTTGCTCAGGTGCGAGTGATGATACATAATCAAATGGCTATTAATTAAGTACAACATTACAAGGCAAAAGGTACTGACAAGAGGAATGCAGACATCAACGTGTGCAGTAGCATTGGCTTTATTCAACATTTTTGTAAGAATAAATGTAGATCTAATAATTTGGAGAAAGTGGAGGGCAGGGCAGATAAGATGCAAGGTAAAGTTACACAATCAACTATCTCGCAATGCAAGTACAATAATACTACCACCGTCCATTATTACTTGTCGCTCAAATGGATGTATCTAGCACTATTAAGTTCTAAATACATCCAGTTGAGCAACAATTATCCTTCCATCTACATGGAGAAGGGCTTTGTCCAGCCCCTGTTAACATGTAATGTAAGTTCATCCTTCTCAAGCCTTCGAACTTTGTTCTAGTATAGATTTGGATAGGCATCATTTCCTCCATTGATGTTTACTTTAGTGTTTACATCTGATTGGATGTTTGCAACAACAACCAGATTTAATTTGTAGTTGTAAAAACATGTTACTTATGTGGAATAGATCTATTTATTTGCTTATATAATTGTAAAACCTGTTACGTGTCTCCTTGTTTTTCTTTCAGAGTCATATCTCTTATGCCGGGCAGAACTTTAGGGAAGATAGTGACCCAAACCATCTTGAAGGGAGCGAGATGACCCCAAGGTCATGTCTTGATGAAGACAGTGAGTTGAAGCTACTCACCGGCAGTTGTGAGACAACCTCTGTGCAGTTGTTGCCTCAATCAGTTCGACTTCTTCGGTCTCAACTTAAAGCGGAAATGCTTGCTTCAGCTCAGCTCCGACTTGATGTCAATGATGCAAAGAAGACCTCAGAGGACAGCCTTGCGGGCTTTCGTGCTATGCAGCTAGGGTTAGAGCATCTATCGTTGACACAACTGAGGTCTCATCAACTTGTTCTGCTGCTTGCGGTGCACCTCTAGGCCACGCCTAATGCCTTCTTGTAACACCCACGATGCGGCTATATCTCCCATGTGTCGAGGCATGACTTAGAGGCATAACCACATTATGGTTTTGTCATAAGAGGGGTAATCTTCACACAATCCCATGTACTGAATAAGAAAGGGATAAAGAGTTGGCTTACAACCGCCACTTCACAAAAATAACAAGTTAAAACATACATCATCCAGAGTACAATCAAGGTCCGACTATGGAACCAAAATAAAAGAAGACAACCCCAAATGCTAGATCCCCGATCGTCCCAACTGGGCACCACTACTGATCATCCAGAAAAGACACATAACAACGGCCAAGATTTTCATCGAACTCCCACTTGAGCTCGGTTGCGTCACCTGCACTGGTATCATTGGCACCTGCAACTGTTTGGAAGTATCTGTGAGTCACGAGGACTCAACAATCTCACACCCACGAGATCAAGACTATTTAAGCTTATGGGAAGGATAAGGTAGTGAGGTGGAGTTGCAGCAAGCGCTAAGCAAATATGGTAGCTAACTTATGAGTATAAGAGTAAGATGAGAAACTATGCAAATATAACCCAAATCGTGTTCACTTCCCGGACTCTGCCGAAAAGAGACCATCATGGCTACACACGCGGTTGATTCATTTTAATTAAGTTAAGTGTCAAGTTCTCTACAACCGAATATCAACAAATTCCCATCTGCCACATAACTGTGGGCACGGCTCTCGAAAGTTTATACCCCGCAGGGGTGTCCCAACTTAGCCCATCACAAGCTCTCACGATCAACGAAGGATATTCTTTCTCCCGGGAAGACCCAATCAGACTCGGAATCCCGGTTACAAGACATTTCGACAATGGTAAAATAAGACCAGCAAAGCCACCCGACTGTGCCGACAAATCCCGATAGGATCTGCACATATCTCGTTCTCAGGGCACACCAGATAGGTCAAGCTACGAGTAAAACCAGCCCTCGAGTTTCCCTGAGGTGGCCCCGCAGGTTGCCCAGTTCAGACCAACACTTAAAGAAGCACTGGCCCGGGGGGGGGGGGGTTAAATAAAGATGACCCTCGGGAGCGCGACTCGCAAGGGAAAAGTAATAGGTGGTGGTGGAAAATGTTAAAACCAAGGTTGGGCCTTGCTGGAGGAGTTTTATTCAAAGCGAACTGTCAAGGGGGTCCCATAACCCCAACCACGTTAGGAATGCCAAATCAAGGAACATAACACCGGTATGACGGAAACTAAGGCGGCAAGAGTGGAACAAAACACCAGGCATAAGGCCGAGCCTTCCACCCTTTACCAAGTATATAGATGCATTAATTAAATACAAGATAATATGATATCCCAACATATCCATGTTCCAACATGGAACAAACTGCAAGGCACCTACAACTAGCAACGCTATAACAGGGGCTGAGCAAAAACGGTAACATAACCAAACAACGGTTTGCTAGGAATGTGGGTTAGAGGCTTGACATGGCAACATGGGAGGCATGATAAACAAGTGGTAGGTAGCGTGACATAGCGATAGAGCAAAACAACTAGCAAGCAAAGATAAAAGTGATATCGAGGGTATGGTATTCTTGCCTGAAATCCCGCAAGAAAGAAGAACGAGTCCATGAAGAAGACAAATAGACGTAGTCGAATTGATCCTCACAAACGCGACGTTACCAGAACTAACAAGAAGAAGCAACACTGGAAAGGAGCAAACAACATGGTAAACACACAAGCATAAACATGGCATTATGCACAATCAAGTATGATGCATGTCCGGTTTTAAAGAGGCATGGCATGGCAAAGTGCAACAAACAATACTACAAATTAAGTGGAGCTCAATGTGCAACGAGTTGCGTATTGACGAAACACCACATTCAATTATTTAGTTCTCTCTCGGTTATATACCCAACAATATTAAATGTTGTTAAACATGGCAAGAGGTGAAACATATATAAACTAACTATTTAGGCAAGTTTAAAATGAGGCTAGAAACAACAAACAACCATTCCGGAAAATCCTCATATGCAAATTTTAGAGTTGGTACTATTCTACCCTAAACCATATTTTATTTTTTAAACAGGAAAATAAAGTGCACCATGTTAAACTATGCATTTCTCTACCCCATTTACATATAAAGTTTATTAAATTTGGAGCTACGGTTATTTAGTTATGAAATAAATCATTTTAGCATGCTATTTAAGCAAATAACATTTTTAACATGGATGAAAGTTGCATATTAAGAAACTAGACAAAATTCTAAGCATTTTACATATTAAGTTTGTTCAATTTGGATGCACGGTTGGTGAGATATTAAATGCATGATGTCCAAGGGTTTTTCTGTAAAACAGCCGTCCTCTAGAATAATAGACAAATTCGTCTAGACCAGGAAAAAAACATATCGGGCCACATCTGAAGTGAACTGGGCTGGCGTGCTTCTCACCATGGGCCAAGCCCAGTTGAAGGAGACGCGAGATAGATGGGCCGGCGCTGGGCTCAGGGCAGCTGGGCTGGGCAGCGGAGCCAACACCCGGGAGGACGAAGCCCCCCGTCCTCCTCGAGCGCTCCTGATATGTCTCCAACGTATCTATAATTTTTGATTGTTCCATGCTATTATATTATTTGTTTTGGATGATAATGAGATTTATTTTACACTTTTATATTACTTTTGGGACTAACCTATTAACCGCAGGCCCAGCCCAAATTGCTATTTTTTTTGCCTATTTCAGTGTTTCGCAGAAAAGGAATATCAAACGGAGTCCAAATGGAATGAAACCTTCGGGAGCGTTATTTTTGGAACAAATGTGATCCAGGAGACTTGGAGTGGACGTCAAGAAACAATCGAGGAGGCCACGAGGCAGGGGGACGCGCCTACCCCCTGGGCGCGCCCTCCACCCTCGTGGGCCCCTCGTTGCTCCACCGACCTACTTCTTCCTCCTATATATATCCATATACCCCGCAAACATCCAGGAGCACCACGAAACCCTATTTCCATCGCCGCAACCTTCTGTACCCAAGAGATCCCATCTTGGGGCCTTTTCCGGAGCTACACCGGAGGGGGCATTGATCACGGAGGGCCTCTACATCAACTCCATGGCCCCTCCGATGATGTGTGAGTAGTTCACTTCAGACCTTCGGGTCCATAGCTAGTAGCTAGATGGCTTCTTCTCTCTCTTTGGATCTCAATACAAAGTTCTCGTTGATTCTATTGGAGATCTATTCGATGTAATCTTCTTTTGCGGTGTGTTTGTCGAGATCCGGTGAATTGTGGGTTTATGATCAAGTCTATCTATGAACAATATTTGAATCTTCTCCGAATTCTTTTATGTATGATTGGTTTAGCTTTGCAAGTCTCTTCGAATCATCAGTTTGGTTTGGCATATTAGATTGATCTTTCTTGCAATGGGAGAAGTGCTTAGCTTTGGGTTCAATCTTGCGGTGCTCAATCCCAGTGACAGAAAGGGAAACAACACATATTGTATTGTTGCCATCGAGGATAAAAAGATGGGGTTTATATCATATTGCATGAGTTTATCCCTCTACATCATGTCATCTTGCTTAAGGCGTTACTCTGTTCTTATGAACGTAATACTCTAGATGCATGCTGGATAGCGGTCGATGTGTGGAGTAATAGTAGTAGATGTAGGCAAGAGTCGGTCTACTTATCACAGACGTGATGCCAATATACATGATCATTAGATATCCTCATAATTATTCGCTTTTCTATCAATTGCTCGATAGTAATTTGTTCACCCACCGTAATACTTATGCTATCTTGAGAGAAGGCACTAGTGATACCTATGGCCCCCGGGTCTACTCTCCATCATACAAGTTTCCATCTATTTTATTTTGCAATCTTTACTTTCAATCTATATCATAAAAATACCAAAAATATTTATATTATTATTATTATCTCTATTAGATCTCACTCTTGCAAGTGGCCTTGAAGGGATTAACAACCCCTTTATCGCGTTGGTTGCGAGGTTCTTATTTGTTTGTGTAGGTACGAGGTGACTCGCGCATGGTCTCCTACTGGAATTATACCTTGGTTCTCAAAAACTGAGGGAAATACTTACGCTACTTTGCTGCATCACCCTTTCCTCTTCAAGGGAAAACCAACACAGTGCTCAAGAGGTAGTAAGAAGGATTTCTGGCACCGTTGCCGGGGAGATCTACGCCAAGTCAAGACATACCAAGTACCCATCACAACTCTTATCCTTCGCATTACATTATTTGCCATTTGCCTCTCGTTTTCCTCTCCCCCACTTCACCCTTGCCGGTTTTATTCGCCTCTTTCCCATTTTTTTCTTGTTCCATGGCCGATTCAAAAAGGGCTAAGGGTTCTCTCCCGGGTTTTACCTTGGATAGTCCCTCTGTCCTCTCTAAGCTCATAAATAATGATGCTATGGAGAGACCTACCAGGGTTATCAATGAGAGTTTGAGTAATTTCAATGAAGATGATCCCGGAATTTTTCGTTATTTACTTGATGAATCTTTGAAAGACGCTTGGGATAGGCTATTAAGAATTCGAGCTAGCTATGTGCCCCAATATCAAATTGAGGTTTACCTGAAAAGCTTTTATATTGGTTTACCCTTTTCATTCAAGCAAGTTCTAGATTCTATCTTTGAAGGAGGTTTTCTTGAGGGGGATCCCATTGAAACTTATGAAAAGATGAAAACTATATTTGGGCACCCCATGAGTGAGAAGGTTGAATCTACCTCTCTTTTGTGCTTTTACCAAAACGAAACTATCAAAGAAATGAGGGCTAGCATAGATGCCAATTTTCGTAACGTGCTTAATCTTTCTTCCACTATCAATGGCCACGTGCTATCTCAAAATAGAAAGATAAATGCTATAGAAAAGAATTTTTGTCTTTTCTTTCCTAATACCAAAGATGGCAATACCTACATCCATCTTCGCTTTTATGCCTAGCTAAGGGCGTTAAACGATAGCGCTTGTTGGGAGGCAACCCAATTTTATTTTTATTCCTTGCTTTTTGATCCTATTTAGTAATAAATAATTTATCTAGCCTCTGTTTTGGTTATGTTTTTTATGTTTAATTAGTGTTTGTGCCAAGTAGAACCGTTGGGAAGACTTGGGGGGAGTCTTTTTGATCTAGCGGTAAAAAACAGAAACTTTGGTGCTCACGAGAATCGCTGCCATTTTTATTGGAGAGTGCTATTTAGTTAATTCTTTTTGAAGATGATTAATAGATAAATTCCTCACGTCCAGAAATTTATTTTAGAATTTTTTGGGGTTCCACAAGTTTGCGTTAGTTACAGATTACTACAGACTGTTCTGTTTTTGACAAATTCTGTTTTTCGCGTGTTGTTTGCTTATTTTGATGAATCTATGGCTAGTAATAGAGTTTATGAACCATATAAAAGTTGGAATACAGTAGGTTTAACACCAATATAAATAAAGAATGAGTTCATTACAGTAATTTGAAGTGGTGTTTTGTTTTCTTTCGCTAACGGAGCTCACGAGATTTTCTATTAAGTTTTGTGTTGTGAAGTTTTCAAGTTTTGGGTAAAGATTTGATGGATTATGGAACAAGGAGTGGAAAGAGCCTAAGCATTGGGATGCCCAAGGCACCCAAGGTAAAATCCAAGGACACCAAAAAGCCTAAGCTTGGGGATGCCCCGGAAGGCATCCCCTCTTTTGTCTTCGTTCATCGGTAACTTTACTTGGAGCTATATTTTTATTCACCACATGATATATGTTTTGCTTGGAGCATCTTGTATGATTTGAGTCTTTGCTTTTTATTTTACCATAATCATACTTTTTGTACACACCTTTTGAGAGAGACACACATGAATTATAATTTATTAGAATACTCTTTGTGCTTCACTTATATCTTTTGAGGTATATAGTTTTTGCTCTAGTGCTTCACTTATATCTTTTAGAGCACGGGGGTGGTTCTATTTTATAGAAATAATTGATATCTCATGCTTCACTTATATCATTTTGAGAGTCCTTTAGAACAACATGGCAATTTGCTTTTAGGCATAATAAAAACTTTCATATAAGTGCATTGAATACTAAGAGAAGTTTGATACATGATGATTGTTTTGAGATATGGAGATGGTGATATTAGAGTCATGCTAGTTGAGTAGTTGTGAATTTGAGAAATACTTGTGTTGAAGTTCGTAATTCCCATAGCATGCATGTATGGTGAACCGTTATGTGATGAAGTCGAAGCATGATTTATTTATTGATTGCCTTCCTTATGAGTGGCGGTCGGGGACGAGCGATGGTCTTTTCCTACCAATCTATCCCCCTAGGAGCATGTGTGTAGTACTTTGTTTCGATAACTAATATATTTTTGCAATAAGTATGTGAGTTCTTTATGACTAATATTGAGTCCATGTATTATACACACCCTCACCCTTTCACCATTGCTAGCCTCTCTAGTACCCACAACTTTCGCCGGTACCATAAACCCACCATATACCTTCCTCAAAATAGCCACCATACCTACCAATTATGGCATTTCCATAGCCATTCCGAGATATATTGCCATGCAACTTTCCACCGTTCTGTTTGTTATGACACGCTTCATCATTGTCATATTGCCATGCATGATCATGTAGTTGACATCATATTTGTGGCAAAGCCACCGTTCATAATTTTTCATACATGTCACTCTTGATTCATTGCATATCCCGGTACACCGCCGGAGGCATTCACATAGAGTCATATTTTGTTCTAAGTATTGAGTTGTAATTCTTGAGTTGTAAGTAAAAAGAAGTGTGATGATCATCATTATTATAGCATTGTCCTAGTGAGGAAAGGATGATGGAGACTATGATTCCCCCACAAGTCGGGATGAGACTCCGGACGAGAAATGAAAAATAAAAAAAGAGAGAAAAGAGGCCAAAAGAAAAAAAGGCCCAAATAAAAAATGAGAGAAAAAGAGAGAAGGGACGATGTTACTATGCTTTTTCCACACTTGTGCTTCAAAGTAGCACCATGATCTTCATGATAGAGAGTCTCCTATGTTGTCACTTTCATAAACTAGTGGGAATTTTACATTATTGAACTTGGCTTGTATATTCCAATGATGGGCTTCCTCAAATTGCCCTAGGTCTTCGTGAGCAAGCAAGTTGGATGCACACCCACTTAGTTTCTTTTGTTGAGCTTTCATACACTTATAGCTCTAGTGCATCCGTTGCCTGGCAATCCCTACTCACTCACATTGATATCTATTGATGGGCATCTCCATAGCCCATTGATACGCCTAGTTGATGTGAGACTATCTTCTCCTTTTTGTCTTCTCCACAACCACCATTCTATTCCACCTATAGTGCTATGTCCATGGCTCACGCTCATGTATTGCGTGAAAATTGAAAAAGTTTGAGAACATCAAAAGTGTGAAACAATTGCTTGGCTTGTCATTGGGGTTGTGCATGATTTAATATTTTCTGTGATGAAGATAGAGCATAGCCAGACTATATGATTTTGTAGGGATAACTTTCTTTGGCCATGTTATTTTGAGAAGACATGATTGCTTAGTTAGTATGCTTGAAGTATTATTATTTCTATGTCAATATTAAAGTTTTATCTTGAATCTTTCGGATCTGAACATTCATGCCACAATAAAGAAAAATTACGTTGAGGAATATGTTAAGAAGCATTCCACATCAAAAAAAATCTGTTTTTATCATTTACCTACTCGAGGACGAGCAGGAATTAAGCTTGGGGATGCTTGATACGTCTCCAACTTATCTATAATTTTTGATTGTTCCATGCTATTATATTATCTGTTTTGGATGATAACGAGCTTTATTTTACACTTTTATATTACTTTTGGGACTAACCTATTTACCGGAGGCCCAGCCCAAATTGCTGTTTTTTGCCTATTTCAGTGTTTCGCAGAAAAGGAATATCATACAGAGTCCAAACGGAATGAAACCTTCGGGAGTGTTATTTTTGGAACAAACGTGATCTAGGAGACTTGGAGTGGACGTCAAGAAACAATCGAGGAGGCAACGAGGCAAGGGGGTGCGCCTAACCCCCTGGGCGCGCCCTCCACCCTCGTGGGCCCCTCGTTGCTCCACCGACCTACTTCTTCCTCCTATATATATCCATATACCCCGCAAACATCCAGGAGCACCACGAAACCCTATTTCCACCATCGCAATCATATGTACCCAAGAGATCCCATCTTGGGGCCTTTTCCGGAGCTCCGTCGGAGGGGGCATTGATCACGGAGGGCCTCTACATCAACTCCATGGGCCCTCCGATGATGTGTGAGTAGTTTACTTCAGACCTTCGGGTCCATAGCTAGTAGATAGATGGCTTCTTCTCTCTCTTTGGATCTCAATACAAAGTTCTCCTCGATTCTCTTGGAGATCTATTCGATGTAATCTTCTTTTGCGGTGTGTTTGTCGAGATCCGATGAATTGTGGGTTTATGATCAAGTTTATCTATGAACAATATTTGAATCTTCTCGGAATTCTTTTATGTATGATTGGTTTAGCTTTGCAAGTCTCTTTGAATTATCAGTTTGGTCTGGCCTACTGGATTGATCTTTCTTGCAATGGGAGAAGTGCTTAACTTTGGGTTCAATCTTGCGGTGCTCGATCCCAGTGGCAGAAAGGGAAACGACACATATTGTATTGTTGCCATCGAGGATAAAAAGATGGGGTTTATATCATATTGCATGAGTTTATCCCTCTACATCATGTCATCTTGCTTAAGGCGTTACTCTGTTCTTATGAACATAATACTCTAGATGCATGCTGGATAGCGGTCGATGTGTGGAGTAATAGTAGTAGATGCAGGCAGGAGTCGGTCTACTTATCACGGACGTGATGCCTATATACATGATCATACCTAGATATTCTCATAATTATTCGCTTTTCTATCAATTGCTCGACAGTAATTTGTTCACCCACCGTAATACTTATGCTATCTTGAGAGAAGCCACTAGTGAAACCTAGGCCCCCCGGGTCTATTCTCCATCATACAAGTTTCCATCTATTTTATTTTGCAATCTTTACTTTTAATCTATATCATAAAAATACCAAAAAAATTATCTTATTATTAATATCTCTATCAGATCTCACTCTTGCAAGTGGCCGTGAAGGGATTGACAACCCCTTTATCGCGTTGGTTGCGAGGTTTTTATTTGTTTGTGTAGGTACGAGGTGACTCGCTCGTGGTCTCCTGCTGGATTGATACCTTGGTTCTCAAAAACTGAGGGAAATACTTACGCTACTTTGCTGCATCACCCTTTCCTCTTCAAGGGAAAACCAACACAATGCTCAAGAGGTAGCAGCTCCCGCTCGAGCAGGGAAGCATGGAGGCGGCGCGTGACGGTGAGGAGCTCCGGCGAGGCAGGGAACGACGGGGAGACACCGGAGAGCAGCAGATCCAGGCGCGGGCGGCGTCGGGACCCCAACTCCGGCCGGATCTAGGCGGAGGTGACCGGATCCGCCGCGGGGATGGCGAGGCCGGTGAGTGGAGGGCGGCCCGGGGAGGAGCATGGGGTCAATAAGGCTGACGAGATGCGCGAGGAGGTAGGGTCGTGGGCGCTGGTGGTCTCCGGCGCGGACGACAGCCACCGGCGGCGCTCGAGAGGAGCTTGGGCACGCGGGACGAGCCCCTGGCTCGGGCGCTCATGGGCACCTGCGGGCTGCGGCGGCGAGTGGCTCTGGCCCGGGCGGTCCCGCGATGGGCCTCCAGGGCCGCGGCGAAGTGGGGGGAGGCGGGCGCGACGTGGCTTCGTCTGGTTGGGCGGGGCGGCGGCGCTGCCCACTTGGGTGGCGCCACATGGCGACGACGAGGTGGCGGTGCGTAGGGATGGCAATTTTATCCACGGATCTGGATACCCATGGATACCCGACCCGGTTGGGCAAGGGTATGGACCACATTTTTGCCCATGGGTCCATGGATATGGATACCCACGAACAGCCGGGTTGGGCATGGTTATAGTTTGTGCTGCATGGATATCTAATGGATACCCGTATGACATGTGGGACCATATGCCAGTGATAGTAGAAAGAGCGAATGAATGGGAAATGGCAGGAAATATGCAACTTGTTCCATGAGCTATATGCTGTAGAATCAACCTCTGGTATGTCACACTTAAGAACTCATCATATTACTTGTTGCCTACTTATGCATGTAGCTTATGTTGTCATTTGTGAGTGAATGATGATGAGTTAATTTGCTCTTTGGGAAGGCTTCATGCTGACTTTTCTATGCCCATGGAGCTCCATGGGTATGTGGGTATCCAGTGGGTTTGGACATGGGCACAAGTTTTGCCCATGGATAATTTGGTAGATGGGCAGAGGGTAGGAAGATGGGTCATGGGTTGGATTTGGACCAGCTCCACCCGCCCCAAACCCGACCCATTGCCATCCCTAGCGGTGCGGGAGGAGGCCAAGTGGCGATAGCAGAGCGGATCTAGCGGCGACAAGTGGCGGGTGGAGGCTGGGGCTGTGCGGAAAATGAGGAGGAGGGTGGAGGAAGGCCAAAAATGGACTAGGGGGTGTCCATATATAGCAGGAGGAGCTTGGGTTTGGGGGTTTTGAGGCCGATTTGGACCCTCCGATCGCAATCGAACGGTTCCGATCGGAGGGGAGGTTTAGTGGGCTGGATTAGTGGGCTGTGAAGAGGGGTTGGGCTGAGAGGAAAGAGGAGGAATGCAGCCCGACGACTATTTCCGGAGAACGGAAATGTTCGACGTTTGGCCGACTATATTGTCGCTATAATTATCCGTTGGGGCATCGAACGAACTCCGAGTGCGATGAAATTTGGCAGGCGGCCTACTGACAACATAACAACACCGCACGCCAACTTTCATCCAATTTCGAGAACAATTTCCGGCCACTTATAAAATAATATTTCGGACATGCCGCGGGTGCGTGCGAGTGTGTCTTGGCTTAGAACGAACAACGGGGAAAACTGGGAAACCCGGACGGATGCAAGTTTTGAAACATGATGATGCAATGCACATGATGACATGGCAAGATGCAACACGCAAGAAAATGACATGGAAATGACAGCGAATAACTGGAATACACCTAGCGCAATGGACTCGGGGCGTTACAACACTCCACTACTACAAGAGGATGTCGTCCCGAGATCTAGGATGGCACCTGAGAGAAACAGATGAGGAAGAGAAGAAGTAAAACTAAGTTGCTTCTTTGACAAATGAGTGAAACCAAAGAACCTTTCGAGGTTGAACAAATTGAAAGAAAGAATACAACAAAGATGAACAAAGTTGAAAACACTCCGTTAGAAAAGAGGAACAAGGAACATTACTAGAACCTTGTAGGTTGAAAGACATAAGAAAAGGGTTGCAATGGACAAGAAGTACATGCAAGCACTCCGGTTGAAACGAGATGTACAAGGAATGATAAAGATCAATTACGACAACACTTCGATTGGAAATGGAAGGCATAGAATATGAACTTGGCAAAATGAAAGTACTTGGATGAGACTCATGTTAGAAGAGGAATGATAGACACAACACTCCGGTTAAAATAAGATAGATAAGGAATAAGAATGATATAATTTGGACAACACTCCGACTGTAAATGGAAGGAATTGAACATGAACTTGACAAGATGAGAGGATACTTGTTGAAATCACAAAACACTGCCTCTAGAACTATTGAAAGAATGGTACAATGGGTAAGAAAGATTTCAGACAGCACTCCGGTTGAGAAGGGAGGCAAAACTTGACAGAATGGGAAGACCTTGAAAAGAGGGCACAACACTCCGGTTGGAAATGGATAAGCACAAAAATAGCATGGTCCTCAAAATCCGAGATGATGAGTGAAGAGAGCAACATCACAATGCCTCCGGAAGGAATGAAAGAATGGAATGGAATGAAGAGAGGGAAACAAGATCTTGGAAGAGCACACTTACAAGAAATGCTAGAACGGAGTTGTTGTATTATCAACAATGAAAGGATAAGCTTCTTGTGGGCTTATAGAAAGCATCTCAAAATTATGAGGTGACAACCTGCCACTCACGGGAAAAAGATTTGATTGAGAGCTAGAATAGATAGAAAGCTTATTCCCCCGAGGTGATAAGGAGAAAAACTTGGATCATAGATAATCACCACAAAGAGCAACATTCCTTAGGGAAGGCTTTAGGTGAAATATAACCCAAGATAACTCCAACGAAGAGATTGATGGATTGAGAAGAGCCCATGCTCAAAGAAATTGATGGGTTTAACTATCTCTTTCTTGACAACTTAAATCACGAAGGGAAATTTTCAAGAATGACATAACACCATCTCAAAAGATAATGTAGAAGAATTGCACTTTGAATGCAAGATGAAGAATGCTTGAACTCCTAAAAAACATGTGTTGAGCACCCTGTTTAAATTTTGAGTTTAGCTTGGCGGATCATAACTTTGGGAGAAATCTTGAAGAACAATTGAAGAATGAAAAGAATCCTTGACGAACAACCATGTAGAGCCTCCATGAAGAACTCCGGTAATAAAAGAATGATCAAACGAAAGGAAAGTTGAAAAGAACTCCGGGAGTAGCCTTGCAATGATTAGATGGAGCTTTGAAATTATATAATTGAAATAACTTGGAGCTCCAGAAAAGAAAAGATGAAGTATCTCGAACCGAGAAATGTGATGATGAACCACTCTGGAAAGAAGAAACTAGATCACTTGAATGAAACAAAAATAAGAATTACGTTAAGCGTATCCTTCACCAATTTAAATTGATGACAAGCAACGGATTTGGCATACTACTTATTCCTCTTGAAAAGGATTGAGGAGATATACGCAAAAATTTGAGAAGGTCTTGATGGATCCACCGGTGGGATTTGGAACAACGGATAAATTAATATGAGAACATAGGAAGAGGAATCTTGAATGAACCACCATAAGAACTGAAAATGAATGAAGAAAAGAGAACGAATCACCGAGAGGAATTAGAAAACGACGTTGATGCTGGAGGGAATTTAGATACATGAGAACAAAGAGATCATGAACTAATTAGAGGATATTTGAATGATGCACCGGTAAGATTTGGAGAACGAGAGCTGAAAGCTGGAATGAATAATCCCGAAAATGATGACCTTCGGAGAATCAAACTGAAAAGACTCCTGAATTGCTCCGTATAGGTGAAAAGAAATCTCACAATCTAAAACAATTATGAGAGGATGGCATCAAGCTTGAACTTCACATCTTTGGAAGAATGGGTAAGGATTTAAGAGGAACTCTTCTTCGGTCTTCAAATGTTGAGAATGATGACGAGAAACACCACCAAAAATTGTTGAAATACTTCGGGATAATGAAAAGCGAAGAGGTTGAGCCAACAATGAAAATAATTGAAACCGATCTTGGAAAATCATCTGACTGATGAAATTCATTCTTACGTCAACCTTCAAAAGAATTTGAGAAAAACTCCGAGAAAATAGAAGAGTCAGGTAAGATCCTGGGAAAAGACCTGTGGGTTAGGGCCCACTCAAAAGAAACACCGTTGAAAAGATTGCTTGAAAAAAGAGATTGCACTGGTTGAATTAAATGATTTTAATGAGATAATAACCTCGAGATAGCTTGAACGGATTAAGAATGAAAATGTGAATCTTCTAAGATATCTTCAGTATTCTAGAACAAATGAATAGGCTAGAAGTGGATGATTAAGAGGTGCACCGGTATGAGAAAACATTTTAAACGAGGAAAGGGGTATGATCAACATCGATGCTTGAATTGAATCCACCGGAGAAGAAAAAGAACGAAGAATGATGAACTTGAAACTCCTGACCACCTTCATGATAATCACCGGGTAAGAACATTGATTGAACAAAAATGAAGAGACTTCACATGAATAAAATGGATAGTTGATTTGAAAATCTCTGACTCCTTGAAGAAAAAGGGTGGGAGGGCGGGAAAACAAAGGCAACTTAGGGACGGATGAAACAAACACCATTGAAAAGAAGTGATGATTGATCTTGCAAATGTTGAAGCGGTCGACTTAACTTGAAGAGAAGCACACCAGTTGAGAAGAAATTGAGATGGCAAACTTGATGATCGGAAGGATTTGCATTCACATCGAAATATGAGAACACCGCTTCGGAAAGGTATGGAATCAACACTTAACATCGAAGCAACTTGAATACCACAACTCAAAACAAAACAAAGGATTTGGCTTCCAAAATAAGGTGAAACAAACATATGATAGAGATTTCGTCCGAAATTTTCGTGGTGGGGCCCACACGGGCTCGATCATACAACACCATCATGTACAAGGCAGTGCACATGACATACGAAGCGTCCCCGAGTCAGCATAGCCAAGGACTCTTTAAGACACAATGAGACCACTATAAAACCAACCATGGATAGGCGGACCACTAGACGTCGAACCCAATCTCATATCATGCATCTGTCGGAAAGATATCCTAGGAGCTACTTGAATTCCCACCTATAAACTCCCGAAACTTTCTGGTTATGCAATCTAGTGTTGGGGATACACGGAGGCACAGATATATCACACAACTAACAAGCCCTACGCTCCAACTGTATCCATCCGTCAACACATAACCAAGAAAACTCCGGAAATTGTGTACCTCAACCTTCGAAAAGCATCCGTTATACGAGTTATGGCAATACTCCCGAACTCCCACCCAGGTACTGGGTGGCGTCGAGGTTATCTCACCAACAACTACATAAAAAATATTTTTGATGTCGGCAAAACTCAGGTATTCCAGAACTGCAACGATAAAATTATGACGACAACACCTCGGAGCTCAACTCCCTGGGACACTGCCACAACCCCTAAATGTCAGGAGGAACCAAGAACAATGTTCTTGTCACAAGAATATCGAAACGATCCCAAGATACCCGCATGATCCTAAAAAAATTAGTGAAATTTGAGGAGAGGAAAGTCAAAACATCTACGTCAGGGGACCTCACTAGAGCGACGAAGGGACTAAGGAGTAAAAAGAATCCTACTCTCCGATATATATAATCCTAATACTCAAAACATTTTGTTCTAGACTCAACAACGTCAGCGATTCGATCAAGCAGGGGGCTCCTAAGTCAGGAATGGCTCTGATTACCAACTTGTAACACCCACGATGCGGCTATATCTCCCACGTGTCGAGGCACAACTTAGAGGCATAACCGCATTGTGGTTTTGTCGCAAGAGGGGTAATCTTCACACAATCCCATGTACTGAATAAGAAAGAGATAAAGAGTTGGCTTACAATCGCCACTTCACACAAATAACAAGTTAAACATACATCATCCAGAGTACAATCAAGGTCCAACTACGGAACCAAAATAAAAGAAGACAACCCCAAATGCTAGATCCCCGATCGTCCCAACTGGGCACCACTACTGATCATCCGGAAAAGATACATAACAATGGCCAAGATCTTCATCGAACTCCCACTTAAGCTCGGTTGCTTCACCTGCACTGGTATCATCGGCACCTGCAACTGTTTCGAAGTATCCGTGAGTCACGAGGACTCAGCAATCTCACACCCATGAGATCAAGACTATTTAAGCTTATGGGAAGGATAAGGTAGTGAGGTGGAGTTGCAGCAAGCGCTAAGCAAATATGGTAGCTAACTTACGAGTACAAGAGTAAGATGAGAAACTATGCAACGGTCGTTAAACTACAAGTGATCAAGAAGTGATCCTGAAACTACTTATGTTCAAACATAACCCAAACTGTGTTCACTTCTCGGACTCAGCTGAAAAGAGACCATCACGACTACACACGCGGTTGATTCATTTTAATTAAGTTAAGTGTCAAGTTCTCTACAACCAGATATTAACAAATTCCCATCTACCACATAACCGTGGGCACGGCTCTCGAAAGTTTATACCCTGCAGGGGTGTCCCAACTTAGCCCATCACAAGCTCTCATGATCAACAAAGGATACTCCTTCTCCCGGGAAGACCAGATTAGACTCGGAATCCCGGTTACAAGACATTTCGACAATGGTAAAACAAGACCAGCAAAGCCACCCGACTGTGCCGACAAACCCCGATAGGAGCTGCACATATCTCGTTCTCAGGGCACACCGGATAGGTCAAGCTACGAGTAAAACCAGCCCTCAAGTTTCCCTGAGGTGGCCCCGCAGGTTGCCCCGTTCAGACCAACACTTAGAGAAGCACTGGCCCGGGGGGGTTAAATAAAGATGACCCTCGGGAGTGCGACTCCCAAGGGAAAATTAATAGGTGGTGGTGGCAAATGTTAAAACCAAGGTTGGGCCTTGCTGGAGGAGTTTTATTCTAAGCGAACTGTCAAGGGGGTCCCATAACCCCAACCACGTTAGGAACGCCAAATCAAGGAACATAACACCGGTATGACGGAAACTAAGGCGGCAAGAGTGGAACAAAACACTAGGCATAAGGCCGAGCCTTCCACCCTTTACCAAATATATAGATGCATTAATTAAATAAGAGATAATATGTTATCCCAACATATCCATGTTCCAACATGGAACAAACTACAAGGCACCTGCAACTAGCAACGCTATAAGAGGGGCTGAGCAAAAGCGGTAACATAGCCAAACAACGGTTTGCTAGGAATGTGGGTTAGAGACTTGACATGGCAACATGGGAGGCATGATAAACAAGTGGTAGCTAGCGCGACATAGGATAGAGCAAACAACTAGCAAGCAAAGATAGAAGTGATATCGAGGGTATGGTCATCTTGCCTGAAATCCCGCATGGAAGAAGAACGAGTCCATGAAGAAGACAAACGGACGTGGTCGAATGGATCCTCACAAGCGCGACGTTACCAGAACTAACAAGAAGAAGCAACACTGGAAAGGAGAAAACAACATGTTAAACAAAAAACCATAAACATGGCATGATGCACAATCAAGTATGATGCATGTTCGATTTTAAAGAGGCATGGCATGGAAAAGTGCAACAAACAATACTACAAATTAAGTGGAGCTCAATATGCAACGAGTTGCGTATTGACGAAACACCACATTCAATTATTTAGTCCTCTCTCGGTTATGTACCCAACAATATTAAATGTTGTTAAACATGGAAAGAGGTGAAACATATATAAACTAACTATTTAGGCAAGTTTAAATGAGGCCGGAAACAACAAACAACCACTCCGGAAAATCCTCATATGCCAATTTTAGAGTTGGTACTGTTCCGCCCTAAACCATATTTTATTTTTGTTAAACAGGAAAATAAAGTGCACCATGTTAAACTATGCATTTCTCTATCCCATTTACATATAAAGTTTATTACATTTGGAGCTACGGTAATTTAGTTATGAAATAAATCATTTTAGCATGCTATTTAAGCAAATAACATTTTTAACATGGATGAAAGTTGCATATTAAGAAACCAGACAAAATTCTAAGCATTTTACATATTAAGTTTGTTCAATTTGGATGCACGGTTGGTGAGATATTAAATGCATGATGTCCAAGGGTTTTTCTGTAAAACAACCGTCCTCTGGAATAATAGACAAATTCGTCCAGACCAGGAAAAAAACATATCGGGCCGAATCTGAAGTGTATTGGGCTGGCGTGCTGCTCACCATGGGCCAAGCCCAGTCGAAGAAGAGGCGAGGCAGACGGGCCGACGCTGGGCTCAGGGCAGCTGGGCTGGGCAGCGGGGCCCACGCGCAGGAGGAGGAGGCCCCTCGTCCTCCTCGAGCGCCCCGCTCAAGCAGGGAAGCATGGAGGCGGCCCGCCACGGTGAGGACCTCTGGCGAGGCAAGGAACGGGGGGGGGGGGAGAGACACCGGAGAGCAGCAGATCAGGGCACGGGTGGAGTCGGGACCCCAACTCCGACCGGATCTAGGCGGAGGTGACCGGATCCTCCGCGGGGATGGCGAGGCCGTCGAGCTCCGGTGAGTGGAGGGCGACCCGAGGCGGAGCAGCGGGTCAGTGGGCGGCGGTGGCGACGGATGGCAGTGCAGGGGGTCGACGAGGCCGAAGGGGTGCGCGAGGAGGCAGGGTCGCGGGCGCTGGTGGTCTCCGGTGCGGATGACGGCCACCGGCGGCGCTCAGGAGGAGTTTGGGCGCGTGGGACGAGCCCTTGGCTCGGGCGCTCGCGGGCGCCTGCGGGCGGCTCGGGCCCGGGCGGGCCCGCGATGGGCCTCTAGGGCCGCAGCGAAGTGGGGGGAGGTGGGCGCGACGTGGCTTCGTCTGGTTGGGCGGGGTGGCGGCGCTGCCCAATGGGGTGGCGCCATGTGGCGACAGCAAGGTGGCGGCACGGGAGGAGGCCAAGTGGAGGCGGCAGAGCGGATCTGGCGGCGACAAGTGGCGGGTGGAGGCTAGGGCTGCGTGGAAAATGAGGAGGAGGGTGGAGGAAGTCCAAAAATGGACTAGGGGTGTCCATATATAGCAGGAGGAGCTAGGGTTTGGGGGTTTTGAGGACGATTTGGACCCTCCGGTCGCAATCGAACGGTTCCGATCGGAGGGGAGGTTTAGTGGGCTGGATTAGTGGGCTATGAAGAGGGGTTGGGCTGAGAGGAAAGAGGAGGAATGCAGCCCGGCGACTATTTCCGGAGACCAGAAACGTTCGACGTTTGACCGGCTATATTGTCGCTATAATTATCCGTTGGGGCATCAAACGAACTCCGAATGCGATGAAATTTGGCAGGCGGCCTACTGACAACATAACAACACCGCACGCCAACTTTCATCCCATTCCGAGAACATTTTGTGGCCACTTATAAAATAATATTTCAGACATGCCGCGGGCGCGTGCAAGTGTGTCTTGGCTCAAAATGGACAACGGGGAGAACTGGGAAACCCGGACGGATGCATGTTTTGAAAACATGATAATGCAAAGCACATGATGACATGGCAAGATGCAACAGCAAGCAAATGACATGACAATGACGGCGAATAACTGGAATACACCTGGCGCAACGGACTCGGGGCGTTACACTTCTAAAGTGCTCTCAGTTATGTATATTCTTTTGTCGACGCGTTTATATGCACCGATGGCGACCTTTGATGCCGAGTGTATGTAATCCGTGGTCTCATTGCGCTTTATTATCACCGGTGGCGAACTTTGATGCCCAGTGGATGTAATATGATGTAATTTCTTTATTGTATAGTCTAGGTATATTCTTAGTCGGTATGATGTAATTTAGGTCGGAAGCTTCAACAGATCTTAAATGTTGTCGGTCTTCAGGCCGACCCATAACTCGCTACGCTATATATGGGCTGAAACATGGGCCTATAATCATCTTGGGCCATTAAGAGGCCTAGTGAAGTTCTGGCCACCTGGGCCAGAGAATACCATGGGCTTTTTTGAAAGGGAATACCATGGGTTTTAATAGGCTAAAAACTAGATTGGCCTAGCTTTGAGCCGAAAAATTCATGGGCCAACACATGCCAAAACTGTCTTAGGCCCATGTTTGACCCAAATAGAAAACGAACTGTTAACAGGCCAAAATATATCTCGGGCCCTGTTTGGCCCAATAAAATTATGGGTTTAAGCAGGCCGGTATCAATGCGGGCTCTAGGCCCAACTGTGTCACGTGCCATTAACAGATGGGTGGTAAGCAGGCCGGATTCAATGTGGGCATTAATTAGGCCCAACTATTACACGGGCCATTAACAGGCCGATAGGCACGCAGGGCTGAAATTTATCCACGAAAACTACGGGCCATTAAGAGGCCTAAAGTCACTTCGGACAAGAAATAGCCCAGCTTCAGCATGGGTCGTTAAATGGCCTAAATTGAAACCGGGCGGACAATAGCCTAGATGCACCACGGGCCACTAACAGGCCGACACTATTATCGGGCTGAACTAGTGAACGCATTTAACATGTTGAAATACAATCCCGGCTTAGAATGGGCCCAAAAGAACAGTGGCCTGTTAACGGGCCAGATCTGATATGGGCGGTGATTTAGCCCAAAACACGACAGGCTATGAACGGGCCAGATCTGATATGGGCCTTAATTTGACCCAAAACATGGCAGGTTGTTAATGGGCCGATCCACTAGTGTCTGAAAAAATATCATGGCCCTTTAGCTGGGCCAGCCTTTTTACCTTAAATGGGCCACAGAGTTGTGCCACGTGTCGACATATCATAGGCGTCTTCCGTCCATTGTAGGGATGACATCTGTCCCAATGATGAGCTAATACGTGGATCATTCGGTGAATGAGAATTTTACACGTGGAAAATCCCCATTGGTCGGGGCTGTTAATGGGTTATCTGATCCAAACTGGAACCCGATAGCTTAACGGCGACCCGTTATGGTGGATGCCACGTGTCGGTTACCCTTGACGAAAGCACTTCCATGACGCATCATTTATCATCATGGAAGTGGACACTTCCGTGATGATAATTTTGGTACTGTCATGGAACACTTCTACGACGGCACAGGTATGACTATCTTGATTCTGTCATAAAATCGTCATGGATGTACATGCATGACAAAAAACATGACCTACTGTGACAAACACGTATCATCACGGAAGTGTATTTTTTTAGTGAAAATGTGTGGAGAGTTGTATCGATGGTCGATAGAACTTGAAGGAATATTTGTTCTACCTTTAGCTCCTCATTGGGTTCGACACTCTTATTTATCAAAAAAGGCTACAAACGACCACCTATACTTGTGGGTTATTAGTAATGACTTTTTGCGGTGTGTTTGTTGTGATCCGATGAATTGTGAGTTTATGATCAGTTATATCCATGAATATTATTTGAGTCTTTCTTGAACTCTCTTATGCATGATTGTTACAGCCTCGTATTTCTTCTCTGAAACTTTGGTTTGGTTTGGCCAACTAGATTGATTTTTCTTGCCATGGGAAGAGGTGCTTTGTGATGGGTTCGATCTTGCGGTGCTCAATCTCAATGACAGAAGGAGACATGACATGCATGTATCAGTGTCATTAAGTATAAAAAGATGGGGTCTATTCTTACATGAATAGATCTTGTCCACATCATGTCATCGTTCTTATTGCATTCCTCCATTTTTCCATGAGCTTAATACACTAGATGCATGTTGGATAGTGGTTGATGTGTGGAGTAATAGTAGTAGATGCAGGTAGGAGTCGGTCTACTAATCTTGGACGTGATTCCTATATACATGATCATTGCCTTGGATATCGTCATGATTATTCGCTTTTCTATCAATTGCCCAACAGTAGTTTGTTTACTCATCGTATGCTATTTTCTTGAGAGAAGCCTCTAGTGAAATCTACGACCCCCGGGTCTATTCCTATCATATTATTTTCAGATCTATTAATCCAAAAATATCTTGCTGCACTTTTTTCTTTATTTTATTTTGTGTTTTTCCTAGATCTTTTTACCCAACGTCATACAATTTAATCTATCTCAATACCTAGGAGGGAATGACAACCCCTCTTACCCCTACAAAAAAATACACTTCCATGATGATACGTGTTTGTCACAGTAGGTCGCGTTTTTTGTCATGCATGTACATCCATGATGATTTTATGACAGAATCAAGATAGTCATACCTGTGATGTCATAGAAGTGTTCCATGACATTACCAAAATTATCATCATGGAAGTGTCCACTTCCATGACAATAAATCGCGCGTCACGTAAGTGCTTTTGTCAAGGGTGACCGACACGTGGCATCCACCGTAACGGAACGCCGTTAAGCTATCGGGTCCGGTTTTGGATCCGATAACCCGTTAACAGCCCGGACCAATGGGGATTTTCCACGTGTAAAATCATCATTGGCCGCAGGAAACACGTGTTGCCTCACCGTTGGGACAGATGTCATCCACTCATTGGACAGGAGGCGCCTATGATAGGTCGACACGTGGCACGACCCAACAGTGGCCCATTCCGGTGAAAAAGGCCGGCCCAGTAAAAATTAGCAGGCCGGCCCATATAAGGCCTACTTGTGTCAGGTCCATTTAAGCCCACGGTCCATATGAGATGTGCCAATTCGACCCGTCAACGACCCGTTAAAGATTTGACAGCATTGTAGCCCATCGTTACTTCGAGCCCGTTAACAGCCCGCTATATATTTGGGCTCAATATCGGCACGATGAGATTTTGGCCTGTTAACGACCCATTTAATGGATGGGCCAATTTTCAGGATGTACATCTTTCGGCCTTTTAGCGACCCATTTAAATGTTGGGCTAATTTCCGGCCCGGTGTGTATTTCAGCCTGTTGACGGCCCATAAATCTGATGGGCCATTTGTAGTCGGACCTGAGTTTCGGCCTTTTAGCGGCCCATTTAAGTGTTGGGCCAATTTTTGGCCCGGTGTCACTTTCAGCATGTTGATGGCCCATAAATCAGTTGGGCCATTTGTAGTCGGACCTGAGTTTTGGCCTTTTAGCGACCCATTTAAGTGTTGGGCCAATTCCCGGCCCTGTGTGCCTGTCGGCCTGTTAACGAACCATAAATGAGTTGGGCCATTTGTAGTCGGACCTTAGTTTTGGCCTTTTAACGGCCCATGCCCTTCATGGTCCAATACCAGCCCGGTTTCTCTTTCGGCCTGCTAAAGGCCCACAACACAGTTGGGCCATTTACAATACAACCTGACTTTCGACCTCTTATCGGCCCATACTCTTCATGGTCCAGTACAAGCCCGTTGTCTCTTTCGGCCTGCTAAAGGCCTACAGTATAGTTGGGCCATATGTAGCCCAAACTTAGTAACGGCCTGTTAACGGCCCATGAAATAAATTGGGGCCACCTGTTGTCCGCTTTGATGTCGGCCTGTTAACGACCCGGGAGGTAAGAGGGTCGACCATTAACTTTTGGCCTAGTAACGGCCCATTAACTTAATGGGCCCACTAAAGTTCATTCATGTCTTTAGGCCAAATTAGATAATTTGAGCCCATTACGACGAGCAATTATGCACAGGACCAAAACCAATCAAGCAAAGGTACGACATACAGGGAATAACATTGCACATCCAGCATATATTACAGGAAATTACATCCACTGGGCAATCAAAGATTGATGCCAGTGCAAATAAATGAGCAGAACCTAACCATCTACAATGTCACAATCTGCAACCTCAACACAGATGACGCCCATAAGCATGTGGGCAAGTTCTTGCTGCTTTGCTACACTGTCTCTGAAAACATTGATCAGTTGTTGTGTCGCACGACTCTGCACCTCTGATTCATCCACCATTTCCATCATTGCTTCAGCCATTAATTGTTTCACAAACATACATTTATTCCGTTGCATTCGAGACAGAGGATACTGAACAGATTCAGATGGCGATTTTGGCAGGCTTGTATTATTGATAGTGGAGAGTGTCTCGACCACTGCATCATAACATAAATTAGGACGGGAACCAAACAGATTAATCATGAGTTATTGCCATATTACCTGGCCTAGATTTACTAGAAAGAAACAATGGGGTTGCCTTGCTGTTTTCAGAGTTTGTCTTCTTATCTTCAGCAGCCTGCACAAAATTAACACACTAGCATTGCTATCATTGGCCAAGTCAGATAATAGGAAAGCAACATTGACACAACGAACATTTGGGCAACTAGCCTACACCAAATTAACACAATATGGCACAGCTATCATCAGCCAGGTAAGGTAATACGAAAGCAACATTGACACAATGAATGAATGGGTAACCAGAGAAGCACTACAATTCAATAATGTGCGTGATATGAGATAGTACATTCATGCAGCTCAGTATGCAAAACTACCAGGCAGTTTTCCTTACAAAAATCAACATTGGCGCCTTTAACATTTTGCTACAACTACTTTTAGATCAGATAAATGTTAGATTCACGCGAGATTAACAAAATACATGCTGATGTAAAAATATAGTGATATACAACAGGTACTTACATCAACATTGGAGCATAGAGAATTCCCGCAAGATATTTTCCTTGAATACGATCCCAATGGAGGAAGTCTTGTATCATTTAACCTTATTTTCTAAAAGAGAGATGGGTAAGAAACATGTAGAAAATATGATCAGAATGCTATAAAATTTCATGATGCGAGGATACGCACACGCTTCTTAGAATGGAGTTGACATTCTTTTGCTGGACTGGAGCGGACTAGTTCTTTGGCCACTGGAATCTGCTTATTATCAGTGGGAGTTGGGTTTCTCTGTGCTGGAGCAGTATCTATGAAAAATGGAGTTGGTTTATTATCTCCCGGTGTTTGGATCTTTTGTGAAGACCTGGTTTGTAACCCTTCAGATTCTAACATAGCCGTCTTCCACTTGCATTCCTTATATAGAAGAATGGTGATTCAGTTATAAAACATGCTACAACATAGATGGAACAGGTACTGAAGAATAGAAAGGCATGACATATTGACATGTACTACCTCCATCCGGAAATAAATGGATGGGTCTAGGCGTATTTCAGTTCGAGATACATCCAGTTTTATCCATTTCTACGACATTTAATCCGGACGGAGGGAGTATGATGTAAGAGCTAGGGATACGACAGGACAACACAGTAAAAAAACACTGAAAAACCCACTGCAGAACCAAAGTATTCAAACCCACTGAGGGAGTCCTGGATTAGGGGGTGTTCGGATAGCCGAACTATACCTTCAAACCGGACTCCTGGACTATGAAGATACAAGATTGAAGACTCCGTCCCGTGTCCGGAAGGGACTTTCCTTGGTGTGGAAGGCAAGCTTGGCGATACGGATATGAAGATCTCCTACCATTGTAACCGACTCTATGTAACCTTAACCCTATCCGGTGTCTATATAAACCGGAGGGTTTTAGTCCGTAGGACAACATACACATCAACAATCATACCATAGGCTAGCTTCTAGGGTTTAGCCTCTCTGATCTCGCGGTAGATCTACTCTTGTACTACCCATATCATCAATATTAATCAAGCAGGACGTAGGGTTTTACCTCCATCGAGAGGGCCCGAACATGGGTAAAACTTCGTGTCCCTTGCTTCCTGTTACCATCCAGCCTAGACGCACAGTTCGGGACCCCCTACCCGAGATCCGCCGGTTTTGACACCGACATTGGTGCTTTCATTGAGAGTTCCTCTATGTCTTCGCCATCAGGAAGGATGCCTCGCCCCGTATTTAGAGACGGCACCGTTGCTAAGGGAGCTTTGGCTGTCGGCCAAACCCTCCGACTAGGTGGTTTTCTTATGACCACCTGTTCGGCTTCTGCGCCGACGATGACCTCTCGAGCCATCGAAAACAATCTTCATGTTAACTCGGAACTTGCCGAGCAGTTAGATCCAATAGAGCTTTCCTCCATAAACGAGCTCTTGGATCGCTTCGCCGCCCTGGGAGTCGCTACGGATTACGACCAGATTAGGCCTAAAACCGATCTGAGAGAGATTAACTCTCCCCAAGCCATCCATCACGTTGCCGTGGTAGAGGGACAGTGCGGCGACCCTTCATCTATCTTAAGGACTCGCTACGTCCGGATTCCCGATCCCTCCAAGCCGGATGTCCGCGGAGGGGAGGATATCACTCAAGACCTGAACTTAGAATCAGGCGACGGACTGGATTCATTGGACGACATCCAGGAATCCAAATTTTCGAGTTCGGAAATTCCTCGGCCTCTGAGCCTCAGAAGGGGTAAGGCTCCGGATTTAATTTCACCCACCCACCCGAACATTAGCGATCTATCCCAAATCAGGCAAGAGCCCAAAGAAACAGTACATCATTACTGGGCCAGATTCCTCCTGGTTATGAACAGGATAAAGGGCTGCCGCGAGGAAGACGCAATTTCATTCTTCTGCAATAATTGCACGGACAAGGGAATACTCAACGCCATAAGTCGCCGTGATATTACACGCTTCGCTGACTTAGCGTCCATAATACGAAAGTACTGTGCGATGGAAAGTGCCCGGAAAACCGAAACAAAATGTTGGGACAATCCGGCCCTTAAGGCAAGCCCAGTCCGAAATAAAAGGGTGCATCATCGCCAGACACCCGGGTCAAACACCAAAAGGCAAAAACCCTCTACAGGGCATGGAACCGTACTGGAAGGATGGCTTAATGGACCCTGTAAAATTCATAGTACAGAGGACGCCACACCAACTCACAGCCTTAGAGCATGTTGGATACTTCGGCAGGTGGCCAAAATTGGCGAAAACCTCCTAATTTCGGAGGCCACAGAAAGCCACCCCAGAGACACCAATACGGTATTAACAGTCTTCGAGACCTTCGCATCAAATAATATGCGAAAAAGGACACTCCGCAGCCTTGCCGAAGTCTACCAAGTGGCAACAATAAACCCATGGAGTGACACGGCCATCACCTTTAACGCCAGTGATGAACCTAAATTCCGAACAGCCCGAGCACCAGCTGCATTGGTCCTCAGTCCAATAGTGGACGGCTTTCGTCTTACCAAGGTACTCATGGACGGCGGCAGCGGATTGAACCTCATTTATGAGGAAACTCTTCAAAAAATGGATATAGACTGGAACCGCATCATGCGAAGCAGCACAACCTTTAGAGGAATAATCCCCAGTCGGGAAGCGCGCTGTACAGGAAAAATCACACTAGATGTGGTGTTCGGCACGCCGGACAATTACAGGTCCGAAGAGGTCACGTTCCATGTGGCCCCGTTCAGCAGCGGTTATGACGCTTTGCTAGGGCGGGAAGCATTCACAATCTTCCAAGCAATACCCCATTACGGGTACATGAAGCTCAAGATGCCCGGGCCTAACGGGATCATCACTCTCGCTAGTGATCCGGACATAGCACTCCGCGCCGAAAACAAGACAGCCGCACTGGCCCTCGAGGCACTATCCGAAGCCCTAGCGGCTAAGGAGCTGACTGCGCTGCGCTCTATGGTGAATAGGGACGACGTGGTACTCGATAAAAGATCCAAATCCACCTCCTTTAAACCAGCGGACGAAATAGTCAAATTCCAAGTCCATCCAACGGACCCCAATAAAACAGCTTCCATCAGGGCACAGCTAAACCCTGATGTCAACGCCGCATTGCGAGAGTTCCTACGAGAGAATTGGGACATTTTCGCCTGGCACCCTTCAGACATGCCAGGAATCCCACGCAGGCTGGCCGAACACAGCTTAAATATCCAAACAGGATTCAAACCTGTCAAACAGGCTCTCCGGCGTTTTTCCGAACCTAAGAGACATGCTATGGGAGAGGAGCTAGCAAAGCTATTAGAGGCCGGATTCATCAGAGATATAAAACATCCGGACTGGCTAGCAAACCTGGTGATGGTACCAAAGAAGGACAAATCCTGGCGCCCGTGTGTTGATTTTAAAGACCTTAACAAGGCTTTCCCAAAGGATCCCTTCCCCCTCCCCCACATTGATCAAATTATCGATGCGACCGCAGGACACGATTCGTTGTGTTTCCTCGACGCATATTCTGGCTACCATCAAATCAAGATGGCAGAACCAGACCAAGCCGCAACGGCATTTATCACACCATACAGGCCATTCTGCTTCAACACGATGCCCTTTGGGCTCAAAAACGCCGGCGCAACATATCAGCGCATGATTCAGACATGTTTGGCAAGCCAGATCGGTAAAACAGTGGAGGCATACGTAGATGATGTGGTCGTCAAAACAAGACATGTTGAATCTCTAGTAGACGACTTGAGGCTCACATTTGATAATCTCCGAACATACGGCATCAAGCTCAACCCGGAAAAATGCGTTTTCGGCGTTCCAGCCGGAAAGCTCTTGGGCTTCATTATATCCAGCAGAGGAATTGAAGAAAATCCAGCCAAGATCCGAGCTCTGTCGCAACTGGATTTCCCAAAGGACCTCAAACAAATACAAAAGTTAACCGGATGTGTGGCGGCTCTAAGCCGCTTTATCTCCCGCTTGGGAGAAAAGGCCCTTCCCCTTTACCGCCTCCTTCGGCGCACCGAACACTTCAAATGGACGGACGCAGCCACGGCCGGACTCGACGAAATAAAAGCGATACTAGCAACAAACCCAGTCCTGGCCGCGCCAAACACCGGCGAACCAATGCTATTGTACATCGCAGCAACACATCAGGTTGTAAGCGCAGTGCTCGTCGTCGAACGAGAAGCGGACGGACACAAATTCGCCCTTCAAAGGCCGGTCTATTATGTGTCCACTGTCCTCACTCCCTGCAATTCACGATACCCGCATTATCAAAAGATTGCGTACGCGGTATTCATGGCATCCCGGAAGCTATGACACTACTTTCAAGAATGTTCAATAACAGTAGCCTCGGAAGTACCACTTAACGACATTATAAACAACCGTGACGCAACGGGCCGGATCGCGAAATGGGCCATCGAGATCCTCCCGTTCGACATAACTTATAAGCCACGACGAGCCATCAAGTCACAAGTTTTGGCCGACTTCGTCGCAGAATGGACGGAGGCCGAACTCCCTAGAGAGTACGGCACATATTCAAATTGGATCATGCATTTCGATGGCTCCAAAATGTTGGCTGGACTGGGGGTTGGAGTCGTTTGACGTCCCCCACAGGAGACACAGTTCAATACGTACTACAAATTCTGTACATGGACTCCAACAATGCAGCCAAATATGAGGCCCTTCTACATGGTCTCCGGATGGCAGTATCCATGGGCATCCAACGCCTAGAGGTGCGCGGGGACTCGAACCTCGCAATATCCCAAATAAATGGATACTTCGATGCCAAGGATCTGAACATGGCAGCTTACCACAACGCCGTCCTAAAAATGTCAGCTCGGTTCGAGGGACTTGAATTTCACCATATAGCCCGGGAAATAATCAGGCGGCAGATGTCCTGGCACGCATCGGCGCAAAACGCAATGTAGTCCCCCCCCAACATCTTCTTGGAAAGGCTTTTCAAGCCATCCGTGGTATGGGAAGGGGAGCCGAACAATAACAGCCCGGACCCAACCGCACTGCCCGACACCGAACATTCTAACACAATCGGAGGCTCTACCATTGAAATAACACCTTCAGCCCATGTAATAATGGCCGTCATCGCCCCGTGGACAGAACCATTCCTCACCTACCTTACTAGGCAAGAACTCCCCGAGGACCAAAATGAGGCACGCTGCATAGTGCGGCGATCCAAAGCCTACAAAGTCCACGAGGGAGAGCTTTATAAGAAAAGCACTACCGGAGTCCTTCAAAGGTGCATCTTCGAAGAGGAGGGGCGGAATCTCCTGGCTGAAATCCATGCCAGACTCGGCGGTCATCACGCTGCAGCCCGGTCCCTGGTAAGCAAGGCCTTCCGTACAGGCTTTTATTGGCCGACGGCCCGGGCAGACGCTCAGGACTTATTCGAACGATGCACCGGCTGCCAGCTCTTTGCAAACCAAAGCCATATGCCACCCACCGCCCTCCAAACTATCCCCATCACTTGGCCCTTTGCGGTCCGGGGGCTTGATATGGTTGGACCCCTTAAAGGCGGAACCCACAAGCACAAATACTTACTGGTCATGGTGGATAAGTTCACCAAATGGATAGAAGCCAAGCCTGTTAAGACGGCCGAATCCGGACCTGTGATAGACTTCATATCCGGGGTTGTACACCGTTACGGCATCCCCCACAGCATCATCACTGATAATGGCATGAACTTTACGGCCGACGAGGTAAAACTCTGGTGCAAAAACATGGGCATAAAACTCGATTATGCTTCCGTCTATCACCCACAAACTAACGGCCAGGTCGAACGTGCAAATGGTCTTATCATGAGCGGCATCAAACCCAGACTAGTGCGGTCCCTCAAGGAATCTAACACGCACTGGGTAGAGGAGCTCGACTCCGTACTCTGGGGGCTGCGGACCACCGAATCGCACCACCAGATACACACCATTCTTCATGGTGTATGACGCAGAGGCAGTTCTGCCTTGCGACATAATTCATGACTCACCTCGAGTGCGCATGTACGAGGAAAGAGAAGCCGAGCTCGATCGGCAGGACAGTTTGGACGCATTAGAGGAGGAGCATGACGTGGCGAAAGCCCATTCCGCATTCTATCAACAGCAAGCTCGAAGATATCAAAGCAGAGAAGTACGGGCCAAAAATTACAATGTTGGCGAATTAGTTCTACGCCTACCGGACAAGAAAAAGGACAAACTCAAGCCCAAGTGGGAAGGTCCCTTCATAATTGACCAAGTCCTGACTGGTGGAGCGTACCGCCTGCGAAACGCATCGGATAACTGACTCGAGCCGAACCCATGGAACGCAGCCCGTCTCCGAAGATTCTATGCCTAGCGCCGGATCCTATGTTCGTCTCCTTACTCTGTCCATTTTTTATATACTGTTCGTCTTACATTTCTCTCCTTCTCCCTTTTTCTCTCTCTTATAACCTTTAAAGGCTCACAAATTGACGCGCTATCCGCGCTCAGTAAACCTGGGGGCTTCTTTAAACAGAAGCTTGTTTATACGGGCTTCATGCCTAACACATGTGTCAAACTTCCGCATGTACCTTTTATTCACCATTATATGCATTGATATGACTTAAGTTTTGGCCAAGCTGGGTTGCCTGGCTCCTGTGTTTACCCCTACATTCCCGATTATTCGGCTAGGTGGTAAAGGGAGCACCTCTGCGATTGTTACTGTCGGATCAGCCGGACGTGTACCTCAGACTGGGTGAAGCCGAAAGCTAGCGTTCTTAAGAGAATATTCGGTCGGTGAACTAAAGATGATCTTTTTCTTTATCTATGTGCCCCCATGCATTTTTCCTGCGTTTCTTTTCGCAGCATGGACATGCACTTTAGGGCATGCCCCCCAGGGAAAGGAACCCCTAACGGAACTATTCTCCCTGGAAGATGTTTCTTACTAACCATGTAATATAACATAACTAGTCGGGCACTTGTCTGTTCACGCACTAATGACCCCTACGCCTGGTCTCCACGCATTCCCTGGTTCGTATATAACCGCATGGGAATTCGGACACACTCCGGACTGTCAGGCCTGAGGTTGAAGCGAAAAGGCCGGCCATGACAAACGATCTACAATCCGGCTAGAAGGCATTATAAATGTCAATTCGATTACATAGTCATTTTGACTGATTGTATTCCTCTTCAATACCATCTAACAGGCTGTCTAATTTACAGTCTTGCTGGGAGTACTTTGCGGCCAACTCTACTTGGCCGTACACTAATCTTACAGGAATCTCCTTCCCATCGGGCCCTATAGGACCGACCTCGGTCATGTGGTTGGGGTCAGCCTTTGAGTACCGCGTCTTCACCATGGCCCAGGCCTCCCTAGTGCCTTGACGGCATGCTGATATCTTCCACAATTGGAAGCACCGCCGTGCTCCCTTCAGCTTCTCCGCAAGCTCTCCAATACCTTCGGCATGGAGATGGATGGCCACAGGGCCTGGGCGACGCCTCGCATCGCCTGCCGAACTCGATCGAGCAGTTGCGAGAGCTCAGGAAGAAGGTCACCCGTAGAACCGGGCATCTCCTCCGCCGGACGACCTGTTAACACACCTACAGATATTGCTCTGTCAGTCGACTTCCCCGCCGAACTTTCTTTCAAATGGTTCGTTCAAGCACTTACTAAATATGCCGCGCCGAAGCCGCTGATTCTCCTTCACGGAGTCTGATAGCTGGGCACGAACATCTTTCAGTTCGACGCCCAGCTGGATGTTGGCATCTTGGAGAACGTTCTTCTCCCCCATCACCTTTAATAGCACCCTCTCACCAGCCTTTAGCTGGCGTAGGAGATGTTGATTTTCCGGATTCAATCCGGCGCCATCTGCAATTTTATTTGTCAGATTCGCACCAAAGCCGTGCTTCGAAAAATACTTATCTTTCGAAATGTATATTACCAGAAGGGGCCTCCTTAGGCTCCCCTGCCGCGGCTAGTGCGGCCTCCAGTTGGGCTTTGCACTCTTCCAGCTCCTGGGACAGTAGGGAATTCTTTTCTGTAAGAACCTGCATATCAAATGATCCTTAAACCAGTTATTCTAACTATTTCAAGTCTCGGGGGCTACTGCTACATATATATTTACCAAAATTTTCTTACCCGTATGTCTTTTACATATTGCTCCGTGGCTCTGGCTAGACCATTTTGAGTGGCACGGAGGTGCGCATCTCCCGAATTGAAGGCATCTAACGCCTCTTGGGAGAAGCAAGCGTCGCGAAGAATTGTCTGGCGACGCCTGTGGTTCATGGCACTTTCCACTTCAGAGTTGGTGGCAGACAACCCGTCCACATCCTCCATCGGAGGAACGTCCGGCACACGCCTTGCGTTCGCCTTTGCCCCCGGACCTGGCTTTGGAGCCTGGCTGGTGGAGGCGCGATTGGCAACCTCTCCGGATATAGTCCGGCGAGGTCTCTTTGTCCTGAAGGGGGCGCGAGTGTCAAATGTGCCTCGAAGGTATAACAACTAGGATAGAGGGGCGCGCCATACCTTTGCGCTGATGCCTCGGTCCGGTCTGCACCTCTTTTCTTCCCACGGGGCCCTACGGCCCCTCGTTGGCTTGTCGCCGCAGGTTCAGCCTTCCGCCTCAACAACCTCCCCTGCAAAGTTCGGTTGGAATCAAGAAATTGAACACGCATGGACAGACCCCTATCCGGGTTACTGGGACTTCGATCTCAGGTACCTGGGGCGTCAGGATTAGCCCTGGGTAATCGGCCGTAATGGCCACCAAGGTGTTATCCTCGCTCAATTGATGGAACACTCCATCAATCAGCTCCACAGATATGTTTGGATCCTCTTGAGAGGCCGGGTTGAGAGACCGTCCTGGGTCCTCGGGTTGTGGAGGCGGGCTGCTTATTTCCTTAACAGCCCGGTGCAGTTCCTGCGTTGAGGTCATCAGACTAAGTATTCAACAATGGGAACACTAAACGGATGAGCAAGTAGATGCGACCACTTACCCAGCTTGGGGGATTGTGCATAGATAATCCACCCTGTGGGTTGACGCGGAGAAATTCCTCCTCTTCTCCCTTGTACAAAGTGGACGAGATCTATAATAGAGCGGTAACTGAATCTGGCCCTTTACGGCCGTAGCGGGTGGCGTCGTCCTCCCCGTTGAAATCCCACATGGGGTGGCTTCTATACTGAAGCGGATGCACCCCCCCGCATGATGCATTCGGCCATAACTCCGATCATGGTTAGTCCAGAATGGGCCAACAATCTTATTCGGCCCATCAGGTAAACGATGTTCCTGTCACTTTCCCTTTGAGGGCTCCGTGGACGCCAGCTTAGGCGCTTCTTTAAGGGAGTACTATCGAATTCTGGGAGGCCGATCCGGACAGGATCCGGCAGCGGGACATCTTCTATATAGAACCATTCCGAGGGCCAATCTTCGGACGCCTTCTTTGGAGTTCCGGACAGATATCCGGTCCCGGCGATGCGCCATACTTCGGCTCCGCCCACTTGATATATTGACCCTTTCTTGGAACGGGGAACGAGGCAAAACAGCTCCCTCCATAGTCCGAAATGAGCTTCAATACCCAAAAACAGCTCGCAAAGGGCTACAAAGCCCGCGATATGCAATACTGAGGCAGGCGTGAGATGATGTAGCTGGAGGCTGTAGAACTCCAGCAGCCCCCGGAGAAATGGGTGGATGGGAAATCCGAGCCCCCTTATTAAGTAAGGGACAAGGCACACCTGCTCTCCTTTGGATGGATTAGGGGCATTCTCTGCTTGCTCTCCGTCGTTGTAGACGGCAAGACCGGCTCGAACCGGGACCATATAGGCCGGGGGTAGAAATCCCTTGGTCCGGAGCGTCACTAGTTCGCTATGTGGAGTGGAACATCTCTCCCAATATCCAGGCTTAGGGCTGGAAGGGCGAGCGGAGGAGTTGCGGCGGCTGGCCATGGTGGAATGGACCTTTGTCGGATGCGCTCTGATGAACACTCGTGGAGGGGAGAAGGTGTGGATTGGATCTAAATCCTCGTCCCCTTAAATAGGGAAGCTCATTTACACGGCTAGGGGGGTGAACGAAAAAACACTCATACTTTTCATATTCGTTTGACACGTGGGAAACGACCATTATTGGGCGTAGAAGCTAAGGAGCGCAACATCTACAAGAAACCGGACTTTATTCAAACAGGTACACGGAATTTGGAGGAGAACCCGCCTTGCAATGCTGAAGACGATCTACGCGCCGGACTTATCGTCATTGAAGCTTGGTTCGGGGGCTACTGAGGGAGTCCTGGATTAGGGGGTGTTCGGATAGCCGAACTATACCTTCAAGCTGGACTCCTGGACTATGAAGATACAAGATTGAAGACTCCGTCCCGTGTCCGGAAGGGACTTTCCTTGGCGTGGAAGGCAAGCTTGGCGATACGGATATGAAGATCTCCTACCATTGTAACCGACTCTATGTAACCTTAACCCTATCCGGTGTCTATATAAACCAGAGGGTTTTAGTCCGTAGGACAACATACACATCAACAATCATACCATAGGCTAGCTTCTAGGGTTTAGCCTCTCTGATCTCGCGGTAGATCTACTCTTGTACTACCCATATCATCAATATTAATCAAGCAGGACGTAGGGTTTTACCTCCATCGAGAGGGCCCGAACCTGGGAAAAACTTCGTGTCCCTTGCTTCCTGTTACCATCTGGCCTAGACGCACAGTTCGGGACCCCCCACCCGAGATCCGCCGGTTTTGACACCAACACCCACTGATATGAGATAGTACAGCTCAGGATGCAAAACTACCAGGCAGTTTTCCTTGCAAAAATCAACATTGTGGCCTTTAATCATACATTTTGCTACAAATAAATTTAGATCAGATAAAGGTTGGATTCACGCCGATTAACAAAATACATGCTGATGTAAAAATATAATGATATACAACAGGTACTTACATCTACATTGGAGCACAGAGAATTCCTGCAAGAATCTTTCCTCATAAACGATACCATTGCAGAAATTCTTCTATCCGTTAAGCTTATTTTCTAAAAGAGAGATGGGTAAGAAACATGTAGAAAATATGATCAGCATGCTATAAAATTTCATGATGCAAGGATACGCACACGCTTCTTAGAATTGAGTTGACATATTTTTGCTGGACTGGAGCGGACTAGTTCTTTGGCCACTAGAATCTACTTATTATTAGTAGGAGTTGGGTTTCTCTGTGCTGGAGCAGTATCTATAAAAACTGGAGTTGGTTTATTATCTCCTAGCGCTTGGATCTTTTGCAAAGGCCTTGTTTGTAAGCCTTCAGATTCTAACATAGTCGTCTTCCCCTTGCATGCCTTGTATAGAAGAATGGTGCTTTAATTATAAAACATGTGACAACAGAGAGATGGAATAGGTACTGAAGAATAGAAAGGCATGACATATTGACATGTATTCCCTCCATCTAGAAAAAATGGATGGGTCTAGGCGTATTTCAGTTCTAGATACATCCTTTTTATCCATTTCAACAACATGTAATCCGGACGGAGGGAGTATGGTGTAAGAGCTAGGGATACGACAGGACAACACAGCAAAAAAAACACTAGTTGAATGTAAAACTGTATGCTAGCGGAATACGTACAGAAATAACCAAGGCAACATACATGTGTATGATTGGGAAAATAAGATGGCATTGCAACAGAGCACTAGAACATCACTTCAATGTAAAAAAACATGGTATGGTAGACAGATGAAGTACATGCTGATGAATAACAATGCATAAGATATTCAGAAGCATGATGTCCAAATTAAGCATATGGCATTGCGATAGAGTAGAATGAAAGTACTTGAATTTGAAAACATGTTATCATGAATGGAATAGGTACTGAAAAACAGGAAGGCATGACATATTTACATGCATGATCAGCATGCTAAGCACATGGCATTGCAACAGAGTAGATACACTCCAGGACATTATATGCATGTTGTACCCATATCATAGGACAAGTTAGAGCAAGGACCTTGTGGGGTGAAGAGGATTCATCATCTTTCTGCAAGTCTTTTGAAGAACTGCCTTTACATGTTCCATCATATTGGGTATCATTGGCATCATGTTTATTGGCCTTTACATTGCTCCGTGAGGTTCTTGTGGATATATCAGTGTGTGCAATTATATCTGACATGCATGGAAGACAACTAGTAGTTAGATTTATGTAATGAGTGCCTGTAGGAGACGACATAAATAGTAGGACTGGGGTTAACTAGAGCAACAGGTCTCATAAACTAAAGGGAGAACACAGATGAAAGCTATAGAATATGTATCGTTTGTACTCGAGATTAACTAGATGGCACACAAAAGTATTAAAGAACAACATAGGTAATACTAGAAGTGGTATAATACTATAATCACCAGCCTGTGGGATAGCATTGGCTGATGGATGATAACTATGGAACAATGTTACCTAAAGAACAAGTATCTTAGCTGAACTATGGAACAATGTTAACTCCTGAACAAGACCCGTAAGAGATCAGCATGAATATACAGTGAAATGTGATGATCTATTTTCCATGCTTAGATGGATAAAAAAGCCATAAATGTTGCACACAAGTAAGATGAGGGTACAACCTATCTGGCTGCCATCCATAGGAGTGAGCATCATGTGCTGACTTGTCGATGGCCCTGCAGTTTTTGTGGCTGTCCATGTCGGGCACGCGCATTCGACGCAGGGAACTGTTGAGTGGGGACTATAGCTCCCTTCTGGTGTATGCTTCCCTTGTTGGAGCAGCTGCGGTGAGTCGGAAGACGGTGTGTCTGAAGATGCAGATAACACATAATGTTAAGAATGACATATCTCTTTGATCTGAAGAAATACACTAAGAGGTCAACAGCAAGGTACGAGAGTGGTCACACGTCTGTTGACTGAAGACTAAATTGGGGTCACATGATTTTATTTTATTTTGGTACTATCTGATCTACGCCGGATGGCTGACCGTCTTGTGCCTCCCGGCTGACACTGTTTGGAATCTTCCCCGAAGAGCCAGCGACCAACGGCAGAGCAGCCTGCCTCCGCCGTCCGTGGCCCCGGCCAAAACCCCGCTCCCCGCCCCACCGCACTGCCATGGTTGCGCCGCCCCCGGGCCAATCCACAAAGACTCCCCGTCATCCAGATCCGGCGGCGGCAGTACCTTCAACCCACGCAACTCTAAAAGATAGCCATCTAAGTGCTGCTTCTGCGGTGAACTTGCGGCCCCGCACCCTTACGTTAGACACCAACCAACCAGCAGCCTATGAGCTCCGCCGCCTCGAGGGGTGCTGCTTCCCATTAGGAATCGATTGGCCCAGAATAAAAATTCAGACAACTGATGCCTAAATAAAGTGATTTGAGATGAGGGTGCGACCTATCTGGCGGCATGGTGAAGTAGGCAGGTCCAGCTGCCGAGTCGGTGAGGCCGGCGCGGTTGCGGTGGCGACCGGCGGCAGGGAAAGAGCGATGTCGTGACGGTCGACGGCTACGCGGAAGCAGCGCCAGGACTCTGGACGGATCCGAAGTTGGAGCCGCTCTAGCGCCGTGAACAACGACGGGGGTGAATCGGCTCCAGTATGGTTCACGCGGCAGTCGTCGAGGCAGCACCAGCAGCACGGAGTAAGAGGCACACGACCCAGTGCACGATGGCAAATGGACAATGTCTCTGGCATTAGGGAGGAGGGCGGCTGTGAAATTGGTGCGGTGGGGGGCGCCATGGAGGTGGGGCTGAGGTTTCGCGGCTCGGGAGAAGGGAGCTTCCCGGGGAGAAGGTGATTGGGCACCCACGAGGTATGAATGGGGGGGATTGGGAGGGGAGTGGAACCATGTCTTACGAACGCATTTGTCTGAAATGTGAGGGGGAGTTACAGTTCTACCCTTGCCTATAGGCTTCTCGGCTTGGGTCTGTGTACTGAGGGTCGAGGATAGTAGAGTAACTTTGCTTCTCCCCAAATAGTGGGCGGGAGCGATTTCGGGCGAGGAGGGCATGTTTTGAACTATAGTGGGCGCGAGCGATTTCGGGCGAGGAGAGCGTGTTTTGAAATAGTGGGCGCGAGCTATTTCGGGCGAGGAGAGCATGTTTTGCCGACCATGGTTTATGAATTATTCGGCATGTCATTTCGGCCAAGGAGAAGGCACGCTTGGATGAAGTTACGAACCTACCCTTGATGTACAACGGGCCAATTGATTCGTGTCCCACATAGGACGGTAATTTCGCGTCTCCCATTTATTTGCTCGGGCGAATTCCACCGAGCAGAGAGGATGTTTAATGGTTCGTTCAAATTTTTGGAGAACGAGCATCCACGTCTACCTTACCAAGTCGATTCGGATCAAATTTTGAAATATTAGCTTGCCACTTCTTTTGTAGATGGAGAGATGATGCTCGGGAGTAATGTGTTTTTACATGCTCGTTGCTAGCGATTTACTATATGACAAATAGTTGACCCACTCAAAAACGCGAATCAAACCCAAAATGAAATATCTCAGTTCAATGAAATAGCTCGTTCAGTAGGTCAAAATAGTGAACTAAATCCAAAATTGAACTCCTCAATCGAGTAGCATGTTGTATAGTATTATAGTACTCCATGAACATGTTGAAAGTCAAATTAATGAACTTGTTTGATATACGCATATATCCGTTCATGTGTGAATTGCAGACAACATGTTCTCCAATTTAAATATTTGAATGCAAGTTTATATCGAAACATGGTTTATATTAGTCTTTGATGCATAAAACGCGACCTCCCCCTCTCCCAGACTCCTGTTCTCTCTCTCTCTCTCTCTCTCTCTCTCTCTCTCTCTCGTCGACAATCTTCAATTCTGTCGCACGCATCCAACACAAAAACCTTGTTGGTCCCTCTCCCTTTCTCTCCATCTCTCTCTCTCTCTCTCTGTGTGTGTGTGTGGGGGGGTCTTTCTAGTTCGCATGCATATATACACCATCTATAGGTCTCTCTCGCACACTATGTATGATACTCTAGCTAGTCCAAGCTAGATATCTTGGGTGCACTCATTGTACGCACACAAATTCCTTGGCTCTTTGCCCGTAACTCTCTCACGCACCACTATGTTGTCTCGGAGCTCTTCCCTCCCTCTCTCAAACTCTCCATCCACCTGGGTCACACATACACATGCATATCTCACTCGCACTCGATAGGCCCATCTAAAACTCTATCTCTCCCCCTCGTTCTCTCTCCATCTCACACGCGCACACACACAATCTCATGCCCAGCTAGCCAAGTATGATGGTCTCTCACTCAATTGTAGGCACACGCAGTCCCCCCTATATGTATATGACTAGCTAATCTTAGTCTCCATCACAAACATGTGCATGGTCTATCTCAATTTCTCTCGGGGCATCTTTCTATCACGCACGCACTCCCTCGATCTCCCACCCATATAGTCCCCTCACGATCTCGACGGGATCTCTCTATCACAAACACACCCTCTCTCCCTTCCATGCGTCCATGCCATCCATGTGTCCCTCTCGACCTTTGTTCCTTGTTGGCCAGACCTCTATTGGACATGTGCTACAGGGGTGTCTCTCTCCGTTGCAAACAATCACACACTAGCTATCTTCGTGTATCTCCTCGCCTCGCTTTTCCATCTCGGAGATGCATGCATGATATGTTCGCATAAGAAACGAAAAAACACACTCTCTCTCTAATTTATCGTTTGTTGTCATTTTCTCTTTCACACACTTACTCATTCTCCTTCACACGCACTTGATCTGTCTCGACTGAGGCACTCTCCTCGGTCCATAGCATATAGATTTATTGAAAAGTCAAACATCACAAAGTTTGACCATGTACGTGGAGAAAAAGAATTACATCTAGTACGGCAAACATATACCATTAGATTCACCATGAGATTTAGTTTCGTATGATGTATCTTTGGTATTGTAGATATAAATAACATTTGCGTAAACCTGATCAAAGTTTCCAAAGTTTGACTTCTAAAAAATTCACATGCACTGCATTATCGAGTGGATGGAATATCTCTTTCCCCCTCTCAGCTATCTGACGCACCACTCAGCCTTATCGGGGCTCCTCAATCTCTCTCAAACTTTATTGGTCAGTTTGGTTCATGACCTGACCCTCATGCCTTGATGGCCGGTACTTCCTGGTGTGGACGTGAGATGTAAAATATTTCTGCCTGGCCAGGCTTGTGTGGTGCTGAAGCGTTTGGTTCATGCCTGGGCCAGGCAAAGCATCAACGTCCCATCAATTAATCCATGCATCAATTATTTAATGCTAATATCCATCCATGTTGCTGTTAGCCTCGTGGCCACACGACCAGGCACGGCCAGGTGTTCGAAATCGATCGCCTGGGCCAGGCTACTTGCAGTGTCTGGAGTTCAGCCAGGCTAATTAAAGTGCAAGGGAACCCAGGCCAGGCGGGCTTTCTTTTTCACAGGGTAGCAACCAAACAAGCGTGCATGAAATCCAACCACAACGCCAGGCCAGGCAAAAGATGCTCAGGATGCAAGCCAAACTGGCCTTATATCTCCCTGGTTCACACATACACATGTCTCGCTCGCGCTATACATATAGACCCATCCAACACTCTCCGCCCTTGTTCTCTCTCCATGTGACACGCACCCCCCTAAGTACCATAATCCCTCACTCCATCATAGGCGCAAGCACTCCCCCTCCTAAGTATGATTATCTCTTACTAGCCATCAGGAACACACATATTGTCTCCTTCCATCCGTACGTCTATCTCGATATCACTCGGGGCATCTTTAATCGCGCACACACCTTGTCACTCGATCTCCCACCCATGTAGTCCCATCACGATCTCCAGGGGATCTCTCTATGACAAACATACACTCTCTCCTCCCCATGTCTGCATTTTCTCCGTATGCTTCTCTCGACCTCTCTCCCTTGTTTGTCAGACCCCTCTTGGCCAAGTGCTAGGGGTCTTGCTCTCTCGGTTCCAAACAACCACACACTATCTCCTCACCTTGCCTCCGTTATCGAAGATGCATGTGTGATATGTTTGCATAAGACACGCACACTTTTTTCTCTACTTTTATCGTGTGTTGTCCATGTCTCTTTCACACACGCACACACACTTTTTTCACTCACTCACTCTCTCTGTCTAGTTAGGATCAAAAGTATGTTAGCTCAATGAGTTTCAAGCTATATGTAGGATCGAAAGTATGTCTAGAGGGGGGGTGATTAGACTACTTGACCAAATAAAAATCTAGCCTTTTCCCAATTTTAGTTCTTGGCAGATTTTAGCTATCTTAGCACAAGTCAAGCAATCTCCACACAATTCAAGCAAGCATGCAAAAGAGTATATGAGCAGCGGAAAGTAAAGCATGCAACTTGCAAAAATGTAAAGGGAAGGGTTTGGAGGATTCAAACACAATTGGAGACACAGATGGTTTTGTCGTGGTTCCGATAGGTGGTGCTATCGTACATCCATGTTGATGGAGACTTCAACCCACGGAGGGTAACGGTTGCGCGAGTCCATAGAGGGCTCCACCCACGAAGGGTCCACGAAGAAGCAACCTTGTCTATTCCATCACGACTGTCGCCCACGAAGGACTTGCCTCACTAGCGGTAGATCTTCACGAAGTAGGCGATCTCCTTGCCCTTACAAACTCCTTGGTTCAACTCCACAATCTTGTCGGAGGCTCCCAAGTGACACCTAGCCAATCTAGGAGACACCACTCTCCAAGAAGTAACAAATGGTGTGTTGATGATGAACTCCTTGCTCTTGTGCTTCAAATGATAGTCTCCCCAACACTCAACTCTCTCTCACAGGATTTGGATTTGGTGGAAAGAAGATTTGAGTGGAAAGCAACTTGGGGAAGGCTAGAGATCAAGATTCATATGGTTGGAATGGAATATCTTGACCTCAACACAAGTGTAGGTGGTTCTCTCTCAGAAAATGTGTATTGGAAGTGTAGGTATGTTCTGATGGCTCTCTCCACGAATGAAGAGTGGGTGGAGGGGTATATATAGCCTCCACACAAAATCTAACCGTTACACACAATTTGCCAAACTCGGTGGGACCGAATGGTTAAACTCGGTCGGACCGATTCAGCAAACCTAGTGAGCTTTAGGATTTTCGTGGGACTGAGATGCAACTCGGCAGGACCGATATGGTTAGGGTTAGGGCATAACGTAATCTCGGTGTGACCGATTACACAAACTTGGTGGGACCGATTTTGGTAATAAGCTAACCAGAGAGTTGGTCAGGTAAACTCGGTGGGACCGATTCGCTCATCTCGGTGAGACCGAAGTGTTACAAAAGGGAAACAGAGAGTTTACATTGCAATCTCGGTGGGACCGATCGCTCATCTCGGTAAGACCGAAACATTACGAAGGGAAACAGAGAGATTACAATCCCATCTCGGTGAGACCGAGATCCCTATCGGTGAGACCGATTTGCCTAGGGTTTGTGGCAGTGGCTATGACATTTGAAACTCGGTGGCGCCGGATAGAAAGAATCGGTGGGGCCGAGTTTGACTTTTGGTTTAGGTCATATGTGTATGTGGGAAGGTAGTTGAGGATTTTGGAGCATATCAGTAAGCATTTTGAGCAAGCAAGCCATTAAGCAACACCTCATCCCTCCTTGATAGTATTGGCTTTTCCTATAGACTCAATGTGATCTTGGATCACTAAAATATAAAATGTAGAGTCTTGAGCTTCAAGCTTGAGCCAAACTTTTTGTCCTTAGAATTTTGAGGGATCCACTTTCCTCATCCATGCCATGCCATTCATTGAGCTTTTCCTGAAATATTAATCTTGGAATAATGTTAGCTCAATGAGCTATATGTTGTTAGGAATTACCAAAACCACCCAGGGATAGTTGCACTTTCAGACTCTGTCACGTCCATAAGCATATGGATGTTTTGAAAAGTCAAACCTCAGAAAAGTTTGACCAGGTATATGTGGAGAAAAACATTTACATCTGGAACGATCATTAGATTCATCACAACATGTACTTACTTCATGCTATCATTTATCTTTGGTATTGTAGATATAAGTAATTTCTTTATAAACTTGGTCAAAGTTTCAAAAGTTTGACTTAAAAAAATGTTGGAACTACATTATCGAACGGAGGGAGTAGATCTTTCTCTCTCTCTCTCTCTCTGCTATCTCTCACGGGCCTCCCCTCTCACTCGAACTCTCTATACCGACAGATTATACGCTCAATGTGTCAGCGTATAGCTCAGTATATTGTTTAGTTGACCAGTCAACCAATCCACATGCTGCCTTGTCAGCTCGTGTTCTGTATCTTCGTGTGCTGGCCCATGTGGCAGTGGGTGAAAATAAGTAAACTAGAGGCCCATCTGACACGTGGTGAAGTAAACAAAGTTGAAACCACTCTGGGTAGCACCCCGCACGCTAGTAAATTGAGGGTGGATTGAGGACAAACTTCTTGCGCGCAAAGGACGCACTCGCGCACAATTCACCACTGCGCGGCGGCATGCACAGAAGGATGCACTCGCGCACACCCAGCACACAACACACACCAACACACGTGTACACCGGCGTCCCCGCCGGTTGAGATGGACGGCGAGGCAGCCAACAAGCGGAGGCGGCTCGAGCCAAAACCGCATCCGGCGAGCCTGGACTTCATTAGCAGCCTCCCCGGCGACATGCTGCTCGTCATCATCGGCCTCCTCCCCACCAAATCTGCCGCGCGGACCGCCCTGCTCTCCCGGTGGTGGCGCCCCCTCTGGTGCTGCGTCCCCCTCAACCTCACCGTCGACAGCTGCCTCTGCGACGGGGATTGCAAATGCATGGCCGCAGTCTCCAAGATCCTTTCATCGCACCCTGGGCCAGCCAGACGCCTTGACATCCGCATGTTCAGTACCAACTGCAAGGTCCAACCCAAGTTCGACGAGTGGTTCTTATCCCCCGCCCTAGATCAGCTTGAGGAGCTCAGCTTTGAAGCTGGACGATGTCGCTCTCTGCCACCATCCACGCTCCGCCTCATGCCAATGCTGTGCCACGCTAGCTTCATCTCCTGCTATCTTCCCCAGATTAATGCCGCGCCCGCCCTTCTTCTCCCTCAACTCAAGCAGCTCGACCTCTTCGACGTTGTCATCTCGAAGAAGGCTATGGAGCACCTGCTCCGCAGCTGTACTGCGCTCAAGTACCTTCGTCTTTAGCAAATCCACGAGTTCATTAGCCTCCACATCGCCTCAACGAATCTCCGATGGATTTATGTGTCTTGCTGGCCCCACAACAAGACATCAATTGGGAAGAGATCACTCCAGCTGTTCCACGTTATGGTCATTGAGAATGCGCCTTTCCTTGAGAGATTGCTTGTATCAGATCTAGAAGGTCCAACAAAAATCAGGGTCATTGACGCGCCGAAATTGACAGCGTTGGTGTACTCGTTTGCCAAATTCTCCGAACTCTTTATTGGATCCGTAATCGTTCAGGTACAACACTCATCTTCTTCTCCGTCTTCTTGAAATTCACATTTTTAAATTTCTTCTTGATGTATTTACGACCGTCTTCCAGAAAATGATTCCCGCAAGCTTGACCCAGTCCATGCGCACAGTGAAGATATTAGCACTAAAATCTATCGGCCCCAATCTAGATCAAGTTGTTGGATTCCTTACATGCTTTCCGTGCACGGAGAAGCTACTCATCGAGGTGAAACTTATTTCCTATAAGTAAACGGTAATCACAATGTAGCTCAACTTTTTCGTAATTTTCCCAAATTACTATGACAAGTGTAGTGTTCAAAACTGCATCTACGCACTGCACCAAAAGAAATGTTTTTAGTATTTTTTCTCACATGATCACCTGCATCGTTTTTATGCTATACTACCATTGTAGCCTAGGCTAGTCATAGTGGAAAGTAACTTAGACTACTCCAGTAACTCTATGGTTACCCTAAGAGCAAGTACTACCTCCGTCCTGGTTTACTCTTCCAATTTTGTAGTATCAAAATTTGACCATAGATTTAACTGACAAAATGTTAATGCATGTCACTAAGAACTATATCGTTGCATTCGTATTTGAACATAATTTCAAATGGTGTAATTTTTAGTGACATGCATTGGCATTTTCTTAGGTAAATCTATGGTCAAAATTTTATACTAAATACGAGGTAGTATTCCCTCCGTCCCAAAATTCTTGTCTTACATTTGTTTAGATACAGATGTATCTAACACTAAAATGTAACTAGATACATCCGTATTTAGACAAATTTAAGACAAGAATTTTGGGACGGAGGGAGCACAAAAGTGGGCTATGTAGGCCAAAACATGTGCCAATTCACTTGTGATGCATTTGGCATCGATGCCCCTCCATTGCTCACCTGGTGCCCCAATCTGGATCACCTACTTTGCTCCGGTGCCAAATTAACTCACACAATGAAAAAACACTGTGTGGGAGAGAGAGGACTGAGGCAATAAAAAACACTTGTTTGGGAGAGTGAGAGGCTGGTGTAGTTGGTTTGATTGATTTGTTTATACATGCGGGTCTGTGTGCACAGCGGTGCCAACTCTCTCACATCGCGAGAGCGGTGCCAAAATCTTTTGATTTGACATCGATGCGTATTATGTGGCATACTTTTGAGAAATATGGCATCAGCCACATAGTGGAAGGCAACAAATGCCCAAGCTCTTCACGTGCTCCTAGTTAAATGAGAGGAAACACACACAGAGAGAGAGAGAGAGAGAGAGTGAAAAAATATCACTAGCCAGCCAACCCTATCGTATGAGCGAATGATATTGGTACCTCTTGATGACACGACAATCTTATGCAGCCAACTGCTCTAATATGTTCTCTTCTTTTGCAGATAAAAAAGACCCGAAAGTGAAAAATGTGCTGCACTATAACAATCTCATCGAATGCCTTGATCTCCATCTTACAGAAATTGATTTGATCGACTACCGAGGTAGCACATCTGAGATTAAATTGGCCAGGTTCTTTGTTCTGGAGGCAAGTGTGCTCAAGGTAATGAGGTTTGGCGTTCTCTAGCGCAGCAATGAATGGCGTGCTGATCACCGCAAGCGTCTAAGCCTAAATGACAAAGTCTCCACAGAAGCTGAATTTGTTTTTGAAACATCTAGTGTCCAGAGACTCAAAAACTTATTTGCCCATTAGTGACTTGTCAGGGCGGTGGATTTTAGTTTGTACAATAAAGCTGCATCCACCTAAAGTAAGGAAAGTTCTTACATAAACTTCCTAGTAATTCCCTCTTCGTAGGTGCAGCATTACTCCTAACATTTGTAATATCAGTTTGAAACTTGTAATATTGTCGTGTCCTATTCCTGCATTTTCAAAATCCTGCGAATCAAACAGGTCCTGAGTTGGTGATGATGTTGTGCCTCACATCTTTCACCAATAGCCGTCGGATCTAGATCTGACGCATACAAACCAAGCTTCTTCATTTTTGCAAAAAGATGCCCGCACTTGTTCCCTATTTACAAACAACTCCTTATCTCTCACAATCAGCCTTATCTCCTCCCCACCACATCTAGAAGGCCATGGAAAAATCTGGCGCGATGGCCGCTGCCGGAGCCGTCCACCCCAAATCTTGGTGTTCCGTGCAATGCACGTGCATCTACGCACGGGAAATTATGTCGAACAGGGCTAGTTGTAAGCAGGCTAGCTCTACAGCCATGATGATAGTGACTGCAGATGGTGAGGCTGACTATGGTATGCTGAACACGACGCCTATACTCAGGTGTCATCTCCGCGCAGGGTCTTGTCACTTCACTGTGAGGAGCAGCACGTAATAATTTGACCAACGGGTAGTATAGTGCTAGTATTCCTACTACTACATTGGTAGTACTACTAGTAGTACTAGTAGCACCACCGTCTGGATTTAGGAGTACTACCACGTCCATCTGGATTTTAGTATTTGACTAGCAATATCTAGTAATGCATGTCACAAAAATGTACTACTCCCTCTGTAAACAAATACAAGGTGTTTTATTCCTATTGGCGAGAGAACTTAATGTTTTTTTTGCTAACTAGAGTACTAATAGGATTACATTCAATGAACTAAACACTGCATGTCATGTTTGGTAGTCTCAAGTCATTGAAAGCATGCACGGCCCACATCTCTCATTGGTTGATATGTCAGGAAATAAGAAACAAGGAGGGAGTTAATGCACCGTGCCTAAGTATTTTGGGATTATTTGGTTTTCGTAAGGTGACTTACACAACATTTTTGTTTACATGCATCAACATTTTATTAGTTAAATCAAAGGTCAAAACTTGGCGCAAAATGCAAAGGGGACCAATAAACTAGTAAACATCAAACTTCTCTCATTTGGCCCCAACTAGAGGTCCGGTGAGATGACTATACTGCACTGGCACGAAGGGGGACACAGCTTCATTGACTTACGGCATCTGCCTTTGGGTGAATGACACGTGGGCTGCTACCTCTTTTAGCACAGCGTTGGTTTTCCCCGAAGAGGAAGGGATGATGCAGCAAAGTAGCGTAAGTATTTCCCTCAGTTTTTGAGAACCAAGGTATCAATCCAGTAGGAGGCTACACGCAAGTCCCTCGTACCTGCACAAACAAATAAATCCTCGCAACCAACGCAAATAGGGGTTGTCAAACCCTATAGGGCCACTTACGAGAGTGAGATCTGATAGATATGACAAGATAATATTTTTGGTATTTTTATGATAAATATGCAAAGTAAAATAAAGGCAAAATAAAATAGCAAAGTAAATAATTAAGTAGTAGGAGATTGATATGATAAAGATAGACCCGGGGGCCATATGTTTCACTAGTGGCTTCTCTCGAGAGCATAAGTATTCTACGGTGGGTGAACAAATTACTGTTGAGCAATTGATAGAATTAAGCATAGTTATGAGAATATCTAGGTATGATCATGTATATAGGCATCACGTCCGAGACAAGTAGACCGACTCCTACCTGCATCTACTACTATTACTCCACTCATCGACCGCTATCCAGCATGCATCTAGAGTATTAAGTTAAAAACAGAGTAACGCCTTAAGCAAGATGACATGATGTAGAGGGATAGACTCATGCAATATGAAGAAAACCCCATCTTGTTATCCTTGATGGCAACAATACAATACATGCCTTGCTGCCCTTACTGTCACCGAGAAAGGACACCGCAAGATTAAACCCATAGCTAAGCACTTCCCCATTGCAAGAAAGATCAATCTAGAAGGCCAAACCAAACTGATAATTCAAAGAGACTTGCAAAGATAACCAATCATAAATAAAAGAATTCAGAGAAGATTCAAATATTATTCATAGATAGACTTGATCATAAACCCACAATTCATCGGTCTCAACAAACACACCGCAAAAAGAAGATTACATCGAATAGATCTCCACAAGAGAGGGGGAGAACATTGTATTGAGATCCAAACAGAGAGAAGAAGCCATCTAGCTACTAACTATGGACCCGCATGTCTGAAGTAAACTACTCACACTTCATCGGAGAGGCTATGGTGATGATGTAGAAGCCCTCCGTGATCGATGCCCCCTCCGGCGGAGCTCTGGAACAGGCCCCAAGATGGGATCTCGTGGATATAGAAAGTTACGACGGTGGAATTAGGGTTTTGGCTCCGTATCTGATCGTTTGGGGGTACGTGGGTATATATAGGAGGAAGAAGTACGTCAGTGGAGCAACAGGGGGCCCACGAGGGTGGAGGGCGCGCCTGGGGGGGGGGAGGCGCGCCCCTACCTCGTGGCCTCCTGTTGATTGGCTTGACGTAGGGTCCAAGTCTCCTGAGTTGTATTCGGTGAAAAAATCACATCCCCGAAGGTTTCATTCCGTTTGGACTCCGTTTGATATTCCTTTTCTTCGAAACCCTAAAACATGCAAAAAAACAGCAATTCTGGGCTGGGCCTCCGGTTAATAGGTTAGTCCCAAAAATAATATAAAAGTGGATAATATAGCCCAATAATGTCCAAAACAGTAGATAATATAGCATGGAGCAATCAAAAATTATAGATACGTTGGAGACGTATGAAGCATCCCCAAGCTTAATTCCTGCTCGTCCTCAAGTAGGTAAATGATAAAAACAGAATTTTTGATGCGGACTGCTACTTGGCATAATTTCAATGTAATTCTTCTTAATTGTGGTATGAATATTCAGATCCGAAAGATTCAAGACAAAAGTTCATATTGGCATAGAAAATAATAATACTCCAAGCATACTAACAAAGCAATTATGTCTTCTCAAACTAAGATGGCTAAAGAAAGTTATCCCTACAAAATCATATAGTCTGGCTATGCTCTATCTTCACCACACAAAATATTTAAATCATGCACAACCCCGATGACAAGCCAAGCAATTGTTTCATACTTTTGACATTCTCAAAACTTTTTCAATCTTCACGCAATACATGAGCATGAGCCATGGATATATCACTATAGGTGGAATAGAGTAGTGGTTGTGGAGAAGACAAAAAGGGGAAGATAGTCTCACATCAACTAGGCGTATCAACGGGCTATGGAGATGCCCATCAATAGATATCAATGTGAGTGAGTAGGGATTGCCATGCAACAGATGCACTAGAGCTATAAGTATATGAAAGCTCAAAAAGAACTAAGTGGGTGTGCATCCAACTTGCTTGCTCATGAAGACCTAGGGCAATTTTGAGGAAGCCCATCATTGGAATATACAAGCCAAGTTCTATAATGAAAAATTCTCACTAGTATATGAAAGTGATAACATGAGAGACTCTCTACTATGAAGATCATGGTGCTACTTTGAAGAACAAGTGTGGTAAAAGGATAGTAACATTGTCCCTTCTCTTTTTTTCTCTCATTTTTTCTTTTTTTTCTTTTTTTATTTGGGCCTTTTTTATGGCCTCTTTTCTTTCTCTTTTTTTATTTTTGTCCGAAGTCTCATCCCGACTTGTGGGGAATCATAGTCTCCATCATCCTTTCCTCACTTGGGACAATGCTCTAATAATGATGATCATCACACTTTTATTTTTCTTACAACACAATAATTACAATTCAGGTACTTAGAACAAGATATGACTCTATATGAATGCCTCCGGCGGTGTACCGGGATATGCAATGATGCATGAGTGACAAGTATGAAAGAATTATGAACGGTGGCTTTGCCACAAATACTATGTCAACTACATGATCATGCTAAGCAATATGACAATGATGGAGTGTGTCATAAACGGAATGGTGGAAAGTCGCATGGCAATATATCTCGGAATGGCTATGAAAATGCCATAATAGGTAGGTATGGTGGCTGTTTTGAGGAAGGTATATGGTGGGTGTATGATACCAGCGAAAGGTGCGCGGTATTAGAGAGGCTAGCAAAGGTGGAAGGGTGAGAGTGCGTATAATCCATGGACTCAACATTAGTCATAAATAACTCATATACTTATTGCAAAAATCTACAAGTTATCGAAGAAAATTATTACGCGCATGCTCCTAGGGGGATAGATTGGTAGGAAAAGACCATCGCTCGTCCCCGACCGCCACTCATAAGGAAGACAATCAATAAATAAATCATGCTCCGACTTCATCACATAACGGTTCACCATACGTGCATGCTACGGGAATCACAAGCTTAAACACAAGTATTTCTCAAATTCACAACTACTCAACTAGCATGACTTTAATATCACCATATCCATGTCTCAAAACAATTATCAAGTATCAAACTTATCATAGTATTCAACACACTCATAAGAGAATTTTTATTATTAATCTTGCATACCAAGCATAATAGGATTTTAAGCAAATTACCATGATATTTAATACTCTCAAAATAATCTAAGTGAAGCATGAGAGATCAATAGTTTCTATAAAACAAATCCACCACCGTGCTCTAAAAGATATAAGTGAAGCACTTAGAGCAAAATTATATAACTCAAAAGATATAAGCGAAGCACATAGAGTATTCTAACAAATTCCAAATCATGTATGGCTCTCTCAAAAGGTGTGTAAAGAAAGGATTATTGTGGTAAACTAATAAGCAAAGACTCAAATCATACAAGACGCTCCAAGCAAAACACATATCATGTGGTAAATAAAAATATAGCTCCAAGTAAAGTTACCGATAGAAGTAGACGAAAGAGGGGATGCCTTCCGGGGCATCCCCAAGCTTTGGCTTTTAGGTGTCCTTAGATTATCTTGGGGGTGCCATGGGCATCCCCAAGCTTAGGCTCTTGCCACTCCTTGTTCCATAATCCATCAAATCTTTACCCAAAACTTGAAAACTTCTCAACACAAAACATAATGTAGAAAATCTTGTGAGCTCCGTTAGCGAAAGAAAACAAAATACCACTTCAAGGTACTATAATGAACTCATTATTTATTTATATGCATGTTATACCTACTGTATTCCAACTTCTCTATGGTTCATAAACTACTTTACTAGCCATAGATTCATCAAAATAAGCAAACAACACACGCAAAACAGAATATGTCAAAAACAGAACAGTCTGTAGTAATCTGTAGCTAGAGAAAGATATGGAACTCCAAAAATTCTAAAATAAATCTCTGGAAGTGAGGAATTTATCTATTAATCATCTGCAAAAAGAATTAACTAAATATCACTTTCCAAATAAAAATGACAGCAGTTCTCGTGAGCGCTAGAGTTTCTGTTTTTACTGCAAGTTCAACAAGACTTTCCCCAAGTCTTCCCAACGGTTCTACTTGGTACAAACACTAATTAAGCACAAAAAACACAACCAAAACAGAGGCTAAATAATTTATTTATTACTAAGCAGGAGCAAAAAGCAAGGAATAAAAATAAAATCGGGTTGCCTCCCAACAAGCGCTATCGTTTAACGCCCCTAGCTAGGCATAACAAGCAACAATAGATCTAGGTATCGCCATAATAATAAGATAGATTGTTAAAACTCATTTCATATTGTCTACGTTCAGCAGCAAGTTTTATTTGAGGCAAGCAAAATTAATCAAAAGGGCTAAATTTTTTGGGACAAAAATCTCCAAGATCAACCTTGGGAGGTATAGGTTCCTCCTTTGGTCCTTCATATTGCACAACCAATTCATCATTATAAGCATTCTTTTGACAGAACTTTGTGAGCCTATATTCAAGAGAATATCCCAATTCATTATCTTGAATAGCCAAATCATCATTAAGTTCAGAAATTCTATCAACTAAAACATTGGTAGGAACCCTTTTTCTAAGATTTTCATTGAAAGCAACATAGTCTAAAGATTGAAAACGCATTATTTCTTCTTGATCAAAGAAGATAGTCTCTATGGGAGGACGACAAGCGTCCACCCTATAATGCGCAAAGATTTCTTTGGCCTCTTCTATTATGAATCGAAACTCATGAGCCAAAAGATTGTAATGGCACGCTTAACAGAAGAATGCTCAATATTAGAAAATTCTAGGAAAATCCTTTGTATAGAAGGATGCATGTGCATGAATCGTCTCTCAAGTTCAACTACAAGCATGGCAATAGCGTCCGCAAGACTACTAGTTCTATGAAGAATAGAACTACCCATAGAAGGTAAAGCACCGACACAAGTAAAGAAATCTTGAATAACTCCTTTTCCAATAATATTACCACTACCAACACGAAATCTTTTTATATGTGAGATAGTGGGTTCTTTAGTAGGAGCATCAAAATTATTATCGACAATAGTATCCCCAATTTCAGACATAGATGCAGAGGGTAAAGAACTAGCCATAATGACAAGAAAGCAAACTAACACACAAGCAAACAAAAAGCAAGCAGACAAAAAGGGGCAAATAGAGAAAGAGAGGGGGATAGAAAGAGAGAGGGCGAATAAAACGGCAAGGGTGAATTGGGGGGAGAGGAAAGCGAGAGGCAAATGGCAAATAATGTAATGCGGGAGATAAGGGTATGTGATGGGTACTTGGTATGTTGACTTTTGCGTAGACCTCCCCGGCAATGGCGCCGGAAATCCTTCTTGCTACCTCTTTTAGCACTGCATTGGTTTTCCCCGAAGAGGAAGGCATGATGCAGCAAAGTAGCGTAAGTATTTCCCTTAGTTTTTGAGAACCAAGGTATCAATCCAGTAGGAGGCTACGCACAAGTCCCTCGTCCCTGCACAAACAAATAAATCCTTGCAACCAACGCAAATAGGGGTTGTCAATCCCTATAGGGCCACTTACGAGAGTGAGATCTGATAGATGTGATAAGATAATATTTTTGGTATTTTTATGATAAAGATGCAAAGTAAAATAAAGGCAAAATAAAATAGCAAAGTAAATAACTAAGTACTAGGAGATTGATATGATAAAGATAGACCCCGGGGCCATAGGTTTCACTAGTGGCTTCTCTCAACAGCATAAGTATTCTACGGTGGGTGAACAAATTACTGTTGAGAAATTGACAGAATTGAGCATAGTTATGAGAATATCTAGCTATGATCATGTATATAGGCATCACGTCCGAGACAAGTAGACCGACTCCTGCCTGCATCTACTACTATTACTCCACTCATCGACCGCTATCCAGCATGCATCTAGAGTATTAAGTTAAAAACAGAGTAACACCTTAAGCAAGATGACATGATGTAGAGGGATAGACTCATGCAATATGAAGAAAACCCCATCTTGTTATCCACGATCGCATCAATACAATACGTGCCTTGCTGCCCTTACTGTCACCGGGAAAGGACACCGCAAGATTGAACCCAAAGCTAAGCACTTCTCCCATTGCAAGAAAGATCAATCTAGTAGGCCAAACCAAACTGATAATTCAAAGAGACTTGCAATGATAACCAATCATACATAAAAGAATTCAGAGAAGATTCAAATATTATTCATAGATAGACTTGATCATAAACCCACAATTCATCGGTCTCAACAAACACACCGCAAAAAGAAGATTACATCGAATATATCTCCACAAGAGAGGGGGAGAACATTGTATTGAGATCCAAAAAGAGAGAAGAAGTCATCTAGCTACTAACTATGGACCCGTAGGTCTGAAGTAAAGTACTCACACTTCATCGGAGAGGCTATGGTGATGATGTAGAAGCCCTCCGTGATCGATGCCCCCTCCGGCGGAGCTCCGGAACAGGCCCCAAGATGGGATCTCGTGGATACAGAAAGTTACGGCGGTAGAATTAGGGTTTTGGCTCCGTATCTGATCGTTTGAGGGTACATGGGTATATATAGGAGGAAGAAGTACGTCGGTGGAGCAATAGGGGGCCCACGAGGGTGGAGGGCGCGCCTGGGGGGGGGGGGCAGGCGCGCCCCCTACCTCGTGGCCTCCTGTTGATTGGCTTGACGTAGGGTCCAAGTCTCCTGAGTTGTATTCGGTGAGAAAATCACGTTCCCGAAGGTTTCATTCTGTTTGGACTCCGTTTGATATTCCTTTTCTTTGAAACCCTAAAACAGGCAAAAAAACAACAATTCTGGGCTGGGCCTCCGGTTAATAGGTTAGTCCCAAAAATAATATAAAAGTGGATAATAAAGCCCAATAATGTCCAAAACAGTAGATAATATAGCATGGAGCAATCAAAAATTATAGATACGTTGGAGACGTATCATGGGCCCAAGGGGTGGCTGGCCCACCTATCATACAGCCAAAGGCAGGTGTAGTAGAGGGCCGAGGAGTAGTACAAAATCCTACGCACCTACGCACGCTAACCAAGGGCAAGAGTGATCACTCGAATCGCAAGATCAGTTGACTAGAAGCTAAGCTAGACCCATGGAGGCGATGAGCGCGAGCATCAGCCGGCTATGCCAGATGGTCCACGACGCCGGCCTGCGTCCCGGCACCGAGGAACGTCTCCAGGTAGTATTGCTTGAGGCCGCCAGGGCGCGGGGCCGCTTGGACGACAGCTTCATCTCCTTATTCGACGAGGTCCTCGTCGGTTTCCTTGACAAGTTCACCGTCGTTAAGAAGCTTGCGGACGACTTTGACGTAAGCCTCCAGCCGACGCGCCCAGGCTCTGCGATGCCCGCACCCTCAACGGCCACTATGGTGACAACCTCTTCAACGCACTGGTGGCCCTGCGACTGCCCGCCGTCGCGCCGGAGAATGTCCACCTCGAGGTCGTGTTCGCCGCGTAGCGCCTGGCGCAGCAAGACACCATCGACATAATCACCCACATATACGTGCAAATCATCCACAAGGACTACTACATGCAAGAGGAGGACGATAGGACGCTGGTTGTCGGTGTCAAAACCGGCGGATCTCGGGTAGGGGGTCCCGAACTGTGCGTCTAGGCCGGATAGTAACAGGAGACAAGGGACACGATGTTTTTTACCCAGGTTCAGGCCCTCTCGATGGAGGTAATACCCTACTCCTGCTTGATTAATATTGATGATATGGGTAGTACAAGAGTAGATCTACCACGAGATCAAGGAGGCTAAACCCTAGAAGCTAGCCTATGGTATGATTGTTGTGTATGGAGTTGATTGCCTACGGACTACAACCCTCCGGTTTATATAGACACCGGATAGGGTTAGGGTTACATAGAGTCAGTTACAATGGTAGGAGATCTTGAATATCCGCATCGCCAAGCTTGCCTTCCACGCCAAGGAAAGTCCCATCCGGACACGGGACGAAGTCTTCAATCTTGTATCTTCATAGTCCAGGAGTCCGGCTGAAGGTATAGTCCGACTACCCGAACACCCCCTAATCCAGGACTCCCTCAGTGGCCCCCGAACCAGGCTTCAATGACGACGAGTCCGGCGCGTAGATGGTTCGGCATTGCAAGGCGGGTTCTTCTCCAAATCTTGTGTACCTGTAGGAATAATGTCCGATTTTTGTAATGTAGTGCTCCTCGGCTTCCACGCCCAACAATGGCCGTCTTCCACGTGTTAAACGAATGCGAAAAGCCGGGGTGTTTTTACATCCACACCCCTAGCCGTATAAACGAGCCGCCTATTTAACGGGATGGGGATTTAGGTCCAAACCACATCTTCTCCTTTCCGCGAGTTATCATCGGAGTGCTTCCAGCAAAGGTCCATTCCAACATGACCAGCCGTCGCAGCTCCTCCCCTCGCCCCTCCGGTCCCAAACCCGGGGACTGGGAGAGTTGCACTATCCCGCATAGCGAGTTAGCGTCGCTTCAGGCCAAGGGATTTCTCCCTCAGGCATACATGGTCCCGGTCCGAGCCGGTCTCGCCACCTACAATGGCGGAAAACAAGCGGAGAGCACCCCCAATCCTTCTAAAGGAGAGCGGGTGTGCCTCGTCCCCTATCTAATAAGGGGACTGGGATTTCCAATTCACCCATTTCTCCGCGGGCTTCTGGAGTTCTACGGCCTCCAGCTGCACAATCTCACGCCCGCCTCCGTATTGCATATTGCGGGTTTCGTCGCCCTTTGCGAGCTATTTTTAGGCGTTGAGGCTCATTTCGCGCTGTGGAAGAGCTTATTCTACCTGGTGCCCCGTTCTAAAAAGGGGTCTATATACCAAGTGGGCGGAGCCGAAGTATGGCGCATCGCCGGGACCGGATACCTATCCGGAACCCCAAAGAAGGCGTCCGAGGACTGGCCTTGGGAATGGTTTTACATAGATGACGTCCCGCTACCGGACCCTATCCGGGTCGGTCTCCTTGAGTTCAACAGTGCTCCATTGAAGAAACGCTTGAGCTGGCGTTCGCGGAGCTCTCAGAGAGAAAGCGACAGAGACGTCCTTTACCTGATGGGACGGATAAGACTGTTGGCTCATTCCGGACTAACCATGATTGGAGTCATGGCCGCATGCATTATGCGAGGGGTGCAGCCACTTCAATATAGAGGCCACCCCATGTGGGATTTCAACGGGGAGGATGACACCACCCGTTACGGTCGTAAGGGGCCGGCCTCAGCTGCCGCTCTAGTAAAGATCTTATCCTCTTTGTACAAGGGAGAAAAGGAGGAATTCCTCCGCGTCAACCCGTAGGCCGGATTTACTATGTACGATCCTCCAAGTTGGGTAAGTGAACAACTGCGCTTGGCCGTTTGTTTTATACTCCCACGGTTAGATATGTAGTCTCATTCCCTTGAGAGAGATTCCGCTCTCACGTATTCCGGTGTTTTTGACGACAACCGTGTTTTGCAGGGGAGATTTCCGAGGCAGGAGGCCGAACCTGCGGCGGCTAGACAACGAGGGGCCGGAATGAGATGCCGGCGCAAAGCTATAGCGCACCCTCTGTTTCCCTGGTGTTATTCTGTCAGGGCATATTAACGTTCATCCGGAGAGGTTGCCAATCGCGCCTCCACCAGGCAGGCTCCAGCGTCTGGCCAGGAAGCGGAGGCGGGCACGAGGCGCGCACCGGACGCTCCTCCGACAGAGGATGCGGACAGGCTGTCTGCCACAAATTCTGAAGTGGAGAGTGCCATGAACCACAGGCGTCACCGGACAGTTCTACGCGACGCTTGTTTCTCCTAAGAGGCTTTAGATGCCTTTAATTCGGGAGATGCGTACCTCCGTGCAGTATGTAAAAGACATACGGGTAAGAAAATTTTGGTCAAATATATATATACCAGTAGCCCCCGAGACTTGAAACAGTTAGAGCAACTGATTTAAGGATCATTTAATATGCAGGTTCTTACAGAGAAGAATACTGTACTGTCCCAGGAGCTAGAAAAGTGCAAGGCCCAACTAGAGGCCGCACTAGCCGCAGCAGGGGAGCCCAAAGAGACCCCCTCAGGTAAGATACACTTCGAAAGATTAGTATTGTGCGGTGTGGGTGCAAATCTGACAAATCATGTTGCAGATGGCGCCAGACTCGATCCGGAAAAGCAACAACTCTTACGCCGGCTAAAGGCCGGTGAGAGTACGTTGACAAAGGTGAGGCGAGAGAAGAATGATCTTCAGGATGCCAACACCAGGCTGGACATCGAACTTAAAGATGTTCGTGGCCAGCTGTCGGACTCCACGAAGGAGAATCAACGGCTTCGACGCGGCATATTTAGTAAGTGCTTGAACGAACTTTGAAAAAAGAGTTCGGCGAGGAAGTCGACTAACAGAGTAATGTCTGTAGGTATGCTCACAGGTTGTCCTGCAGAGGAGATGCCCGGTTCTTCGGGTGACCTTCTTCCCGAACTCATGCAACTGCACGAGCGAATTCGGCAGGCGATGCGAGGCGTTGCCCAAGCCTTATGGCCTGCCCACTCCATGCCCAAGGGCCTTGGAGAGCTTGCGGAGAAGCTGAAGGGAGCTCGGCGGCGCTTCCGGTTGTGGAAGATATTGGCCTGCCGACAAGGCGCTAGGGAGGCCTGGGCCATGGTGAAGACCCGTTTTATGAAGTCTGACCCAAACCACATGGCCGAGGTCGGACCAGTGGGGCCTGACGGGAAGGAGATCCCTGTAAGCTTAGTATACGGCCAAGTAGAGTTAGCCGCGAAGTATTCCCAGCATGAATGTAAATTAGACAGCCTGCTAGATGGTATAGAAGAGGAATACAATCAGTCAGAATGACTATGTAATTTTGAATTGACATGTGTAAAGCCTTCTAGCCGGATTGTAGATCGTTTGTCGTTGCCGACCTTTTCGCTTCAACCTCGGGACCTGACGGTCCGGAGTGTGTCTGAATACCATAGCGGTTATATAAGAACCGGGGTATGCATGGAGACCAGGCGTAGGGGTCATTAGTGCTTTATCAGACAAGTGCCCAACTAGTTATGTTATATTACATGGTTAGTAAGAAACATCTTCCAGGGAGAATAGTTCCGTTAAGGGTTCCTTTTGCTGGGAGGCATGCCCTAAAGTGCATGTCTGGACTGCATGAAAAGATGCAAAAAAAGCATCTGGGGGCGCATAAAATGAGTAAAAAGATCATCTTTTATTTCACCGACCGAATATTCCCTTAAGAACGCTAGCTTTCGGCTTCACCCAGTCTGAGGTACACATCCGGCTGACCCGGCAGTAACAATCGCAGAGGTGCTCCCTTTACCGCCTAGCCGAACAATCGGGAACGTAGGGGTAAGCACAGGAGCCAGGCAACCCAGCTTGGCCAAAACTTAAGTCATATCGATGCATATAATGGTGAAGAAAAAGGTACATGCGGAAGTTTAACGCATGTGTTGGGCGTGAAGCCCGTATAAATAAGCTTCTGTTAAAGAAGCCCCCAGGTTTAATGAGCGCGAGTGGTGCGTCACTAGATGAGCCTTTAAGGGCTATAAAAGAAAAGAGGGGAAGGAGAGAAATGTAAGACAGAAAAATGCAAAAAATGGACAGAGGAAGGAGACGAACATAGAGTCCGGCGCTAGGCATAGAATCTTCGGAGATGGGTGGCGTTCCACGGGTTCGGCTCGAGTCGGTTATCCGACGCATCTCGCAGGCGGTACGCCCCGCCAGTCAGGACTTGGTTGATTATGAATGGACCTTCCCACTTGGGCTTGAGTTTGTCCTTTTTCTTATCCGGCAGGCGTAGAACTAGTTCGCCAACATTGTAATTTTTGGCCCGTACTTCTCTGCTTTGATATCTTCGGGCCTGCTGTTGATAAAATGCGGAACGGGCTTTTGCCACGTCACGCTCCTCCTCCAAGGCGTCCAAGTTGTCCTGCCGATCGAGCTCGGCTTCTCTTTCTTCGTACATGCGCACTCTAGGTGAGTCATGAATTATGTCGCATGGCAGAACTGCCTCTGCGCCGTACACCATAAAAAATGGTGTGTATCCGGTGGTGTGATTTGGCGTGGTCCGCAACCCCCATAGCACGGAGTCGAGCTCCTCTACCTAGTGCGTGTTAGATTCCTTGAGGGACCGCACCAGTCTGGGTTTAATGCCGCTCATGATAAGACCATTTGAGCGTTCGACCTGGCCGTTGGTTTGTGGGTGATAGACGGAAGCATAATCGAGCTTGATGCCCATGTTTTTGCACCAGAGTTTTACCTCGTCGGCGGTAAAGTTTGTACCGTTATCGGTTATGATGCTGTGGGGGACGCCATAATGGTGTACAACCCCGGATATGAAGTCTATCACAAGTCCGGATTCGGCCGTTTTAACAGGCTTGGCTTCTATCCATTTGGTGAACTTATCCACCATGACCAGTAAGTATTTTTTCCTATCGGTTCCACCTTTAAGGGGTCCGACCATGTCAAGCCCCCAGATCGCAAAAGGCCAGGTGATGGGTATAGTTTGGAGTGCGGTGGGTGGCATATGGCTTTGGTTGGCAAAAAGATGGCAACCAGCGCATCGCTGGACTAGGTCCTGAGCGTCTGCCCGGGCCGTCGGCCAATAAAAGCCTGTACGGAAAGCCTTGCTAACAAGGGACCGAGCAGCGGCGTGGTGACCACCGAGTCTGGCATGAATTTCAGCCAGAAGGTTCCGCCCTTCCTCTTCGGAGATGCACCTTTGAAGGAATCCGGTAGTGCTTTTCTTATAAAGCTCTCCCTCATGGACTCTATAGGCTTTAGATCGCCGCACTATGCAGCGGGCCTCGTTTTGGTCCTCCGGGAGTTCCTGCCTAGTAAGGTAGGCTAGGAATGGTTCTGTCCACAGGGCGATAACCGCCATTATTACGTGGGCTGAAGGTGTAATTTCATTGGCAGAGCCTCCAATTGTGTCAGATTGTTCGGCGTCGAGTGGTGCGGCTGGGTCTGGGCTGTTATTTGCGGGTTCCCCCTCCCATGCTACAGATGGCTTGAACAATCTTTCCAAAAAGATGTTGGGGGGAACTGCATTGCGTTTTGCTCTGATGCGTAACAGGACGTCCGCTGCTTGATTGTTTTCTCGGGCTATATGGTGAAACTCCAGCCCTTCGAACCGAGCTGACATTTTTAGGACGGCGTTGCGGTAAGCTGCCATTTTTGGGTCCTTGGCGTTGAAGTCTCCATTTATTTGGGATATCGCGAGGTTTGAATCCCCGCATACCTCTAGGCGCTGGATACCCATGGATACTGCTATCCAGAGACCATGTAGGAGGGCCTCATATTCGGCTGCATTGTTGGAATCCGTGTACATGATTTGGAGCACATATTGGAGTGTGTCTCCTGTGGGGGACGTCAGGACGATGCCGGCCCCCAGTCCGGCCAACATTTTGGAGCTGTCGAAATGCATAATCCAATTTGAATATGTGCCGTACTCTTTAGGGAGCTCGGCCTCCGTCCATTCTACGACGAAGTCGGCCAAAACTTGCGATTTAATAGCTCGCCGTGGCTTATAGGTTATATCGAACGGGAGAAGCTCGATGGCCCATTTTGCAATCCGGCCCGTTGCATCGCGGTTGTTGATAATATCATTTAGTGGCACTTCCGAGGCTACTGTTATGGAACACTCTTGAAAGTAGTGTCGTAGCTTCCAGGATGCCATGAATACCGCGTATGCAATCTTTTGATAATGCGGGTACCGTGATTTGCATGGAGTGAGGACAGTGGACACGTAGTAGACCGGCCTTTGAAGGGGGAATTTGTGTCCGTCCATTTCCCGCTCGACAACGAGCACTACGCTGACAACTTGGTGTGTTGCTGCAATGTACAATAACATTGGTTCGCCGGTGATTGGTACGGCCAGGACTGGGTTTGTTGCTAATGTGGCTTTTATTTCATCGAGTCCGGCCGTGGCGGCATCCGTCCACTCGAAGTGTTCGATGCGCCGAAGGAGGCGATAAAGGGGTAGTGCCTTTTCTCCCAAGCGGGAGATGAAGCGGCTTAAAGCCGCCACGCACCCGGTTAATTTTTGTATTTGTTTGAGGTCCTTTGGGACATCCAATTGTGACAAAGCTCGGATCTTGGCTGGGTTTGCTTCAATTCCTCTACCGGATACAATGAAGCCCAAGAGCTTTCCGGCTGGAACGCCGAAGACGCATTTTTCTGGGTTGAGCTTGATGTCATATTGTCGGAGGTTATCGAATGTACGCCTCAAGTCGTCTACTAGAGATTCGACATGTCTTGATTTGATGACCATATCATCCACATACGCCTCCACTGTTTTGTCGATCTGGTTTGCCAGACATGTCTGGACCATGCGCTGATATGTTGCGCTGGCGTTTTTCAGCCCGAAGCGCATTGTGTTGAAGCAGAATGGGCCGTATGGTGTGATGAATGCTGTTGTGGCTTGGTCTGATTCTGCCATCTTGATTTGATGGTAACCGGAGTATGCGTCAAGGAAACACAACGAATCGTGTCCTGCGGTGGCATTGATAATTTGATCGATACGGGGGAGGGGGAAGGGATCCTTTGGGCAAGCCTTGTTAAGGTCTTTAAAATCGACACACAGGCGCCATGATTTGTCCTTCTTTGGTACCATCACCAGGTTTGCTAGCCAGTCCGGATGTTTTATGTCTCTAATAAATCCGGCCTCCAATAGCTTGGCTAGGTCCTCTCCCATAGCCTGTCTCTTGGGTTCGGAAAAATGCCGAAGGGCTTGTTTGACAGGTTTGAATCCTTTTAGGATATTTAAGCTGTGATCGGCCAGCCTGCGTGGGATCCCTAGCATGTCTGAAGGGTGCCAGGCGAAAATGTCCCAGTTCTCTCGTAGGAACTCTCGCAGTGCGACGTCTACATCAGGGTTCAGTCGTGCCCTGATGGAAGCTGTTTTATTGGTTCAGTCGTGCCCTGATGGAAGCTGTTTTATTGGGGTCCGTTGGATGGACCTGGAATTTGACTATTTCGTCAGCTGGCTTGAAGGATGTGGATTTGGATCTCTTGTTGAGTATCACATCATCCCTGCTAACCGTGGAGCACAGCACAGTCAGTTCCTCGGCCGCTAAGGCTTCGGATAGTGCCTCAAGGGCTAATGCGGCCGTCTTGTTTTCGGCGCGGAGTGCTATGTCCGGATCACTAGCTAGAGTGATAATTCCGTTTGGCCCGGGCATCTTAAGCTTCATGTACCCGTAATGGGGTATTGCTTGGAAGATTGTGAATGCTTCCCGCCCTAGTAAAGCGTGATATCCGCTTTTGAACGGGGCCACCTGAAACGTGACTTCTTCGGACCTGTAATTATCCGGCGTGCCGAACACCACATCTAGTGTGATTTTTCCTGTGCAGCGCGCTTCCCGACTGGGGATTATTCCTCTAAAGGTTGTGCTGCTTCGCTCGATGCGGTTCCAGTCTATTTCCATTTTTTGAAGGGTTTCCTCATAAATGAGGTTCAGTCCGCTGCCTCCAGCCATGAGCACCTTTGTGAAGCGAAAGCCGTCCACTATGGGACTGAGGACCAATGCGGCTGGTGCTCGGGCTGTTCGGAATCTAGGTTCATCACTTGCGTTGAAGGTAATAGCAGTGTCGCTCCATGGATTTATTGTTGCAACTTGATAGACTTCGGCGAGGCTGTGGAGTGTTCTTTTTCGCATATTGTTTGATGCGAAAGTCTCGAAGATTGTGAGAACGGTACTGGTGTCCTCGGGCTGGCTTTCTGCGGCCTCCAGAATTAAGAGGTCCTCGCCAATTTTGGCCACCCGCCGGAGTATCCAACATGCTCTAAGGCTGTGAGTTGGTGTGGCGTCCTCTGTACTTGAATTCTACAGGGTCCATCAAGCCACCTTTCCAGTATGGTTCCATGCCCTGTAGAGGGTTTTGGCTTTTTGGTGTTTATCCCGGGTGTCCTGTGATGATGTGCCCTCTTAGTTCGGACGGGATTACTATTCAAGGCCGGATTATCCCAAAAATTTATTTTTCCAGGCGTTTTCCATCGCACAGTATTTTTGTACTATGGACGCCAAGTCAGCGAAGCGTGTGATATCACAACGACTTACGGCGTTAAGGATTCCCTTGTCCGTGCAATTACTGCAAAAAATTGAGATTGCGTCTTCCTCGCGGCAATCCTTTATCCTGTTCATAACCAGGAGGAATCTGGCCCAGTAATGATGTACTGTTTCCTCGGGCCTCTGCCTGATTTGGGAGAGATCTCTCATGATTGGGTGGGCGAGTGTCGTTGAATCTGAAACCTCACCCAATCCAAGGTTCGGAGGCCGAAGAGTTTCCGAACTCTGAAGTTCGGATTCTTGGATGTTGTCCAGTGAATCTGGCCCGTTGCCTGATCCTAAGCTCAGGTCTTGAGTTATATCTCCCCCGCCACGGGTATCCGGCTTGGAGGGGTCGGGAATTCGGACGTAGCTAGTCCTTAAAATAGATGAAGGGTCGCCGCACATCGTCTCTACCACGGCAACGTGGTGGGTGACTTGGGGAGAGTTAATTTCTCTTAGATCGGGTTTAAGCCCAACCTGGTCGTAATCCGTAGCGACCCCCAGGGCGGCGATGCGATCCAAGAGCTCGTTTACGGAAGAGAGCTCCATTGGATCTAGCTGCTCGACGAGCTCCGAGCTGACGTGTAGGTTGCTTTTGATGACCCGAGAGGTCACCGTCGGCGCAATAGCCGAACAGGCGGTCATGAGGAAACCACCTAGCCGGAGGGTTTGGCCGACAGCCAAGGCTCCCTTAGCAACGGCGCCGTCTTTAAAGACGGGAGAAGGCATCCTTCCTGATTGTGACGGCACAGAGGAACTCTCAATGAAAGCACCAATGTCGGTGTCAAAACCGGCGGATCTCGGGTAGGGGGTCCCGAACTGTGCGTCTAGGCCGGATGGTAACCGGAGACAAGGGACACGATGTTTTTTACCCAGGTTCGGGCCCTCTCGATGGAGGTAATACCCTACTCCTACTTGATTAATATTGATGATATGGGTAGTACAAGAGTAGATCTACCACGAGATCAAGGAGGCTAAACCCTAGAAGCTAGCCTATGGTATGATTGTTGTGTATGGAGTTGATTGCCTACGGACTACAACCCTCCGGTTTATATAGACACCGGATAGGGTTAGGGTTACATAGGGTCGGTTACAATGGTAGGAGATCTTGAATATCCGCATCGCCAAGCTTGCCTTCCACGCCAAGGAAAGTCCCATCCGGACACGGGACGAAGTCTTCAATCTTGTATCTTCATAGTCCAGGAGTCCGGCTGAAGGTATAGTCCGGCTACCCGAACACCCCCTAATCCAGGACTCCCTCACTGGCCTTCTTGGACCGTAGGGCAACCTTGGACGGCACTGTTCAGAAGCACGTTGAGCTCGCCGCCAACACCGCTGCTCCTCACACGTCGGTTGGTGACCCGACGCACTAGGGCGTGAGGATGTCGTTGATGGATCCGTATGTATTTTTATCTTTCTGTCAAATCCATGTAGTAGTATATGATACTACAGTAATTATCTTACCTTTCGCATCAAGTTCATAATTTTGGTACGTACTCCATGCATGAACGGCGCCAGAACCAAACTTCTCATTACTCTAGGCAAAATCGTTATTTTCTATCTATCAATCACGCCGTGGAGCAGAACCAAATTTTACAAGTTACGAGTTCAAAAGGAAAAGCCTGCCGTGTTCGCGTCGCACCCCCACACGGTTGGTCCGGCACGCCGCTCAAGCGGGAATGCGTGCGGTGTTGCATTTTCACTTACAAGTGGGACCGTGGTTAAGAAAACAGACTATCGGCAAACCCCCACCCCGCCCACCGCGCGATGGCTGAGAAAATAGGAGGGAGAAGAGATGGCTGTACTGCTAGACGTGAATGCTAGTTATGGCCCATGCCACCCCACTATATCGAGCCTATATCGAGGTACGTAGAACAAATTTCCTGCAGTCCGTGCTCAGCCCTCCTCTATCTCTCTTCTCAGCCAGCCAGCGGACGTGCGGATCCCATCGTCTGTTTGCTCACATGCGGCCCCACATGTCAGTGAAAACACAAGAGGACCCACTGAACCTGCACATCTTTCACCTCAACGTGCTGGTGATGAAAAACAAAACCAATAAAGATCTTCGGTGGCTGCTTTTGGAGTTACTCAAGAGTAGTAAGATTCTATTTATAGTTTAACCCAAGATGCACATCTCGTGGCTTCAACTACCACTCTATTTTCTATCATGACACGACCTGGATGCTGGATGTCCCACGTGTCGGCAAAAGGATGAAGAACCCGACCAAATCTTCGGTTGTGCTCTCGGATTAGACTAGTTGTGCTAACTTAAAATTTTTATTGTGCACTCCCTCCGTTCCAAAATACTTGACTTCCATTTGTCCAAAAATGGATGTACCTATATACTAAAACATGTCTAGATACATATATATTTTGACAAATAGAAGGCATGTATTGTGTAACGGAGGGAGTAGAATGGATGCAAGTTTTTGTATTGGGAAGAAGAGTACATGCATATATTGATAGAACGCAATTTAGTAGATGCTCTATCACTTTTAGCTAGCACATAGGCTAGAGATGAGATTAGTGCACTTGTTGATACTCCTACTAGAATAGAGGCTAGACATGAGACTAGATGTGAGGAAGCAACGTCTACTTCTTTACACTCGAAGAAGAAAGAAGCACGCAAGATCGAGCCTCCGCAGATCAATAATGAATGCATCGAGAAGGCACTAATGCAACTTACAGGAGTAGTAAAATGTATTCTTGTGGTTCTTGTTTTCTTTGGTCTTGCTTTTCTAGTCAAAATTATCATTGGAGTTCATGCAAAACGGAGGTCCGTTTGGGGTCATGCGTTGGAGTTGGCCTTACAAGTGGGACCGCAGTTAAGGAAACCGACTATCGGCAAACCCCCACCTCGCCCGCCACGCGATGGCTGAAGTTAGAGAAATGAAGAGGTTGAAGAGATTGCTCTAGCACGGACTCCAAGAAATAATATGGTGTCAAATGGATGTCGTGGTGGTCGCGTGTGCCGTACTCCTGGACGTGAATGCTTTTTCTGCCCATGCCATCCTACTACTCCTACTACTTACTCCTACTATATAGTACTAGTATCGAGGATTCGAGGTGCTGGTTACGTACAGCGAACACATTAACATATGGCTACAGTAAAAACACCCGCCCGACGCGCGAAGCATGTGAAGCTAGTACAAATAGTGTACTACTATTGTTGATTGGCCTCATCCGATAACCTGTTGCAATGCACGTACAATTATGTATTTGGAAAATATTTTTTCCCTCATCGCACCACTCACTCAGAGAAGCGACTCGAAGGCCATTCATAAAGTTAGTAAGTTTACCACAGGCATATCATTTTATTACATACAATAGGTCATCAACCCACATCGACAACGAGGATACATTATAAATACTAAAGTTTTCACCACACAACAAATAACAAGCAATGAAATGAACTTCAACTCAACCATTCCTCGGCGTTGGAAACGCTTGCTTTGAACCACAAGTGATTCTCTGGGACGGGCCATCCATTGTCGATCTGGAGACCAACGCAGGACTGACCATCCAGGCTAAAGCGGCCTACTATATCAGTACCAGGGTAGGGAACCACCCAAATGTCCGAGGTATAGACACAGTTGCTTCTCATAAATGGTACTAGTAACGTTGTGTCAACAGCAGTTGGATCGCCTTTCACCATCATCGGATAGTTTTGTCCAAGGAAGAGCGAGTTTTCTCCAAGACTATCAATTCTGTACCAGGGAGAAGGAGTTGGCGCTAGCACACTAGTATCCATCCCTAATACCATGCAACAGGTGTTGGAATAGGTCCGGAGAGTGCGACCATGGGAGACTACACCTGCTTCCTTAGTAGTAACATCATCAGTGGGCTGTATACACACAAGAAGAGGTGATCCATCGGAATTAGTTGCCAGGCGCCACAGAGTATATGGGCGCTGCTCGTCCTCATGCTCGTGATCATCACCATCGACATCTCCCCCTTGGTTATAAAATTTTTCAAGTATAGGTGGTGGGATGTTCACAGGACCTTGGAAACACAAGAAGAAGGTTAATTAGTAAAGGGAAACTTGCTAACCTGCATGCATGTGGATGAAACAATTATAATTACGGTGGAAGACAAACGTACCGAAACTACGAGGATCCCATGCAAAAACAGTGCCACGTGTGGTGGCGGCAAACACAAGGCCCTCGTATTGAATTGCATCACAGTACTCATCTGTGTACAGAAACTGGTTTTTGAGCAATATCCATCGAGTCAAAGCACCAAGGACGGCAACAAGCTTGTCGAAGATAGCAACAACTTCATAGTTGTTGTAATTCCAAGAGCGGTTGGGAACTCGACAAATTGCTATCTTCCATAGAAGACAGTCACCATGATCGTATTTGAACGTGCGTACAATACCGGTGTGCTCAACCTTCGGGCAGTCTGTTGAGATTTTTGGAAGTGGAACCCGGTCACGAGTGTACACATTCACAAGTTCCCACTCGCAGTTGGACCCAATGTAAACAACCCAATCTCCATTTGCGCCCGCACAAGCCTTGCCCTCAAGCGATGGCATCTTAACATCATACGTATCATTATCAAGCGGCATCAACTTGCACAGGGCGAGGCCTCCGTCGTGCCGGCGCCAGTCATCAGGGTCATGGCAAAGAAGATAGGGGAGATCAAACCGCTCCTTGACTCTTGGGTTCCTTGTAATGATGTTATTAGTTGAGTCAAGAATGGGCTTGAACGAACCTGCCATGCTAGTCGAGGTGATGACGTCGCACCGATCAATGAGTTCCTCCACCACGTCATCTTTCAGATCGGGGCAAGAATAACGGGGTCGTTTTCGGCCTGTTCCCTCCATGGAGAAGATGATCGAACAATGGCAGAAGAAAGGGTGAAGGGCTGAAGGAAAATGGAGGAGGGAGAGGAAGAGCGTGCGACAGCAGTTCCAAATCGAGAGGGAAAGGCGAAGAGTCAGTGGACGGTTGCGAGTTTGCCACGGTTCACGAAGAGGCGCCCCGGCCTACACGTCCGTTCAGAAATACTCCTACTACTCGCCGTCGTCTCACTGATATGTTGGAACGGGACCACATGTCAACGAAACATGGTGTGTAATTTCTGATGCAAAATGCGATCTGGCCGCGTTGGCCCGAGGTGCCGCATTAGTTATCGACCTTTATTTTTTTAATGGCGTGCCGATCAGTTTTGAAGCACGACTAACTGGTACTGTACGCAGAGAAAATATAAACTACTCTACCACTGCTCCACCTCCAGTACTAGTAGTATAAAAAAGATATATAGGCTGGAGCTTCAGCGCTTTCTTGCTAAGGGCTGCCCACTTGCTTCTCACACTGCCTCCCTCTCTCCAGATCTAAAAAAGATGGCCCCTCTCTCCCTCCTCACCGATGGTCACAGATCCGCCGGGGAAGAAAAGGACGTGCAGCATTGACGCACTCGTCGTCGGCGAGCGAGGTCACGCACTGACGACAAGGCCATCCTCTCAAACCTAGCGCCCGCGCGGGATGGCCTCCGTCCCCAAGCTCGCTGCCGTAGTGTGTGCGGAGGGCGACGACCACGAGCGAAGCCACTTCCCGCCGACCCTCAGGTATGCTACCTCTTTTCGAACCATAACCTTGTTCTATTGCCCCATCTGCCACGTCGTTGCATGTGGATCTTTTTCCACTCCACCATCTTCCCAATTTGCAATCCTCTGCTCTGCTGTCCACGCAGACGAAAACCATAATTTGCTCTATTAAAGGAAACCCTACTGCATGTAGACTAATCCATGTCTGGGTTGAATAAGGAAAGTAAGGGAGACTGTACTGTCCAAGAGAGTAGGCATCGAACCCGCATCTAGGTTGAAAAGGGGAAAATCAGTAGCTAAGGAACGAGTCTCGTGTCTCTTGGTTGAAGATGGGTAGAAAGGCATGACAACGCAATAGAGAATGACCAGGTCGATCGGTTTGTTGTCCTCGCATAGGAAAAAGGTGGCTAAAGAGAACAAAAATGAGACGCAATCCACATATGCTGCCTGGGTATTTGTTGCTCTGGGCAACCATACCTCCCTCACCACTCTGCGTCCATGGAGGTACATCGTACTGGTGCGCCCACTGTCCGAATGGGCCTCCCATGCTCTTATTGCCACTTTTTTGCTGTTAGTATAACGCCACCAGTAAAGTCAAGCAATGCTTGTAGCGACCAGACCTCAAACGGTCCAATCTCTGTGCTCCGGTGTCATCCCTGGATCAGTAATGCTGACACCACACAGTACTTGAAGGATTTATAACAGAGTAGCAATCACACACTTATTACATCGAGTCTCAAAAGAGAACTTATTACAATAAATATGGCTTAAGGCCATCTAATAACGATAACAACGGAAGGCTTGGAAGATAAGTGAGTCCATCAACTCCAACGGCATCACTGAGTATAGAACCATGACCTAAAAGCACCTTACTCTTCGTCTGAAAAGTCTGCAACATGAATGTTGCAGCCCGAAATGGGTCAGCACATGGAATATGCTAGCAATGTAACACATAGAGAGCAATGAAAGAATAAGGCTATACTATATGCATATTTGGCTGGTGGAAAGCTCTATGGTTACAGTTTTGCGTAAAGCCAATTTTTCCCTACTGCAAAGGAATAAATTTTATTTAACTATCATGGTGGTTGTTAAACATTGAGAGTGTAGACACGCTCTCAATCCCAATTAAGCATCAACATTAAAACCCAACAATATTAATTAATGTAACATGATGAGATTCACATGAAAATCCAAGTACTAGATACTCAAGATGTCCATAACCGGGGACACGGCTAACCATGATTAGTTTATACACTCTGCAGAGGTTTGTGCACTTTTCCTCACAAGACTCGATCTCCTCCGTTGGGATTCTCGCACTACATGGTGTTTGAGAAACGGATGACTGAGACATAGTCTTTCAGAAGCGCTCACACCTTACGAACGGGTAGACTGTTACACCTACTTTCCCCTACATCTGCTAGTCTACCACTGTAAGAGTTCGCACGTCTTAGTCAACTATGCTAGAGCCCATAGTAGCTTGTGGCTGCACACGGAAGTTTCTAGTATTAATAATCTCATGATCCCTTTGAGCCTGGGTGGCGGTCCAAAAGAAAAACAGGCAATCGCTCGAATACCCAGGTGCCTCAATCCACCCAGATGTGTATTTAAGTTGCCACCTTAGATAAACCATTAATTTAACAATCTCACATCTGTCATGGATTTCACTCACCCAATCCATGTCTACTAGCATAGCATGGCAATATAAGCAAACATAGAAGTAACTCCCAAAGGTTTGATAATAAAACAGGTAATAGGTACTACCTCATCTACTTCCCAAACCCACAATTTAATTAGATCCTAATCATGCAGTGTGTGAGGATTGATCTAATGCAATAAAAACTGGGTAATAGGAAGTATGATCAAAGTGTTACTTGCCTTGCTGATGATCCGCAAAACCTAGCGATTCGAAGTAGCAAGCGGCGCACTCCGGGTACTCTATCGCAAACAAACAAACATACAATAAGTACTCAACTAATGCACAGGTAAAACTCAAATAAGAGATCTAACCAGAAAGTTCAACTTAAGAACTCCGGTTGGCAAAAAGAATCAAATCGAACGAAGCAACGAAAGACAAACGGCAAAAGAAACAAGCTTCATTTAGTAATCTGGATCTAGGTCAAATTTTACAGAAGCAAAAACTTGTTTGAGTTGGTTAAACGGAAAGAGGGTTTCGAGACAAAACTCCAGGCGCTTGAATCGCCTGATTCCGATAAACGAGTGAAAAGTTATACTAAAACGAAAATCGGATCGGGAATCGCGATCAGAAAAATCGCGGATTTAATCCGAGAAAAAGAAAAACGACGAACAGATTAACGAACGAACATTCGTTATCTGGATCTAAATGATGAACACGTTCGTTAAAACGAACAAACGAGTGAACGCTCGCTAATTAACTAAACCAAGAAAAAAATGATATATCTAAAAAAATGAATCTAAAAAACCGAAAAACCCGGTGAAAACCAACGGTTTTCTAAAAAAAACCGGCGGGGGGTGGCGGTTCGACCTTGTCGGCGGCGGGGCTTCGGCAGCAGGCGACGATGGCTAGGGCGGGTGGCGCAGGCGGCTAGGGTTTGGGCGGCGGCGGCTTTGGGCCGAGGCGGCCTGGGTGGCGCGCTATATAAAGCCCCCGGCCAGGCGGAGTCCTGGCCGGACACGACCCAAGGTCGGTTCGGACTTTTTTTAAACAATTACACTCAGAAAAAAAAACAAAAGGAATAATAAAAGGACTCCAAAAATCCCGAAATAAATTTTCCCCGGCTTCTAAAATCAAGACGCACAGGATGAACATTTATTTGGGGCCTAAATGAAATTTTGAAAACACGCATTTTTCCTAAATTCAAATAAAATAGCAAATAAAACCAAAATAAAATCTTATTTGATTTTATTATTAAATCGTCAATATTTCCTTAATTTGGGAAAGTCATTTTATTCCCTCTCTCATATTTTGATAATAGAAATAATTGAAGATAAAATAAATAAAATGAAATGATCCTATTTTTCAAAATTTGAGAAAACTCAAATATGAAAATAACGAAATCCCCAACTCTCTCCGAGGGTCCTTGAGTTGCGTGGAATTTCTAGGATCAAGCAAAATGCAATAAAATATGATATGCAATGATGATCTATTGTATAACATTCCAAATTGAAAATTTGGGATGTTACAATGCTACCGCTAAAGTGATGCCACATTTAACTAATGCCGCTCTCAGTCTAATGCCACCTATAAATTTAAGCAATGCCATTTAATGTCACTAGATTATTTCAGGGTTAGCTGTTGATTGTGGATGTATTAAAGATTTTTCAGCTAAGGCATTCTAATGCTGTTGCACAACCAGTATACCAACGATGAAACTTGTTACTACCTTCAGATTTTTGCACTGTTAATGCTTATAGATTACATACCTCACTTTCATGAGATAAGTTAAGTTTTTTGTACAGTGTCACCAAAATGCCAAGGCGCTGATGTCATTTTATTTTGGTTAAACTACACAGACAATTATGAAGACAAGAGGAAAGGTCAAGAGTGGGCACCTCCTCCTCCGGCTATTCTCTTGATTCGTTCGATCAAGTTTTTATGTTTGATCGATTATCAAGATTGGGATAGCAATTTTCAAGGCCCCCCCGAGTTCGAAATGATATTTACCTTGGAGGTACATGGTTTGCAATTTTTTTATACTATCATTAATTAATAATGCTAGTTACCTCCAGACTTTTGTATTTGGTTTAATGCTCATGCACAACTAGTATACCAATGCTGAAACTTGTTACCTTTACATTTTGTATTGTTAATTCTTATAGAAACCTTCCAGTGCTAGAGTTTATTGAAATCTGTTCAGTAAAACCATTGTACTGTACCTTGTAATAAACTAACTACTCTACTGTTGCACTAGCCACTGGATTAGTGTATATTTGTAGTATTCAAATGGTGTTGCATTAGCGTATGGACATAAATAAAGTGTGGAAAGCTTTCCCAGATATGTGCTCAAGAAAACTACTACCTGTTTTTCTAAATACTAGATGTTTGGATACTTTAAATTGAACCATGAAAATGTCTTATACTAAGGAACAAAGGGTGTAGAGTTCACTCAAATTATCCCGGTAAAGCTAGTCACACCTTTGTGAAAATTAATGTTCATTATGTTACCGGAGGAGGTCTGTATGTTTGTCTCTAATGCCTGTCGACTACATACTTGACATCATGATGTAATGTTAAGTCATTTCCTTTTGTACAGTGGCACTGAATTGTCAAGGCGGTGATGGCATTTTATTTTAGTAGAACTGCACAAAATTTGCTTAAAAGAAGAGGAAAGGTCAGGAATGGCTCAGTTTTTTAGAAAAAACTATGTATGCCTTCCTAACATCAGTCGCTGTTGCTTTATTTATTCCTTCAAACAGGTGGTTAGAAACAGTCTTGCTACCTTTTCCCATTAAGAAATTGGAATGCTTATATTTGTGAGTCTATGCTTCAACTAGTGCCACTTTTAGAGTAATCACACTTTCAATATCTATGCAAACAGGGATGCTCAATTTTAGCGGAACTGCACAAAAAGTCCAACTCGTTCAACATTAGGAGCATGTTTTTTTTTCCAAACCTTTATATCCAATTGGTGGCACTATGAGCTGTTCATTACGAAGGTACATGGTTTGCTACTATCTTGCTACTCTCTTTGTACTGTCATTAGATAGTAATACTAGTGGTTTGCATGTGAATTTATTGGCAGGGTGGACCTACATTGGAGGTGCATGACAGGATTCAATGATTGGATGCTCAATTTCGGTTGTATCGATTTCACCTCTTCCATCACTGCAAACATGGATATCCTTGGTCTGATGAAGAATAAGCGCTATATTTCTGCTCTGAACCAGCAAACCAATTCAGTATGAAATTGTCCAGGGCAAAACATAACTGTATCAGATTGTCCAGTGCAGAACATGACAGATGCTAAGCGGAAGAGACATGTTTAAACCGAAAATACAAGGTGTGGTATATGTTTACTAGCTGCTTGATATTTGTGCAGACAGAGATGTTTGCCCGTTGCTATTTGGCAAACAAACAAAGTGTCCACAATTTTGGTTGAACTGCGCAAGAGAATAGTATAGTCACTGCATGCAGTGCCATTTGAAAATAGACACAGAAAGATTGGATAGTCACTTCATGGAATACAGAAAAGTAGTAATGTACTATTTATTGGCCAACACTAGGTGCTTCATTGCTTTGGTCTCATTATACAATGGGCATCATTTTGCCTAAGTTAAAGTTTGTATTCCGAAAATAGTCTCGCGGTGTGATCGAGAGAAGACCAAATCATATTACAGTGGATGTTCCTCCATCATGTGTGGTTCATTCTCATGGTTCCAGCTGTTGGTGGAACCACTTACGTTTGCAAGAGGAATTGTAGACTTCACAAACAAATTTGTCTTCCAGTCTGTACTGAATGTTGGCCAAGAGAAGCATCCATGTTAGTAGGAAGAGCATATGTTTTTTCTAGATCTTTTCTTTTGGAGCTACATATTTGTATATGATCTGTGAATCAATGAGATGCATTGACATGTTGATCTTATGTATGGGAATCGTACTAGCTTACTTTTAAGTTGTAGTAGCAGATCCATCGAGCTATTCTCTGCTGAGTACTATTTGACTGTTAGATGATCTTGAGACATCATGAGCTTGACTATCTAAGCATTAGACTTGTATGCTAAGATACTTAGGATCTAGTGCTAACAGTACTCTGAGACATGACTAACGATCCATATATATTAGTACTTAGTATGTGCGTCTAGTGAAGTAGACTGAATAAAAATGCCTACCTCTAAAGAAACTGACAAGCTACACTATCGATCCTACACGGATAAAAATGCCTACCTCCGAAGAAACTGACAAGCTACACTATCGATCCTACATGGATAAATAGCGGATCACGCACGTACTACCTCCTTTCCGGTTTGCAGGGCTCAATTCAAGAAACGACCTACTCGATCCTACATGAATAAATAGGGGATCACGCACGTACTAGTACCTCCTTTCCGGTTTGCAGGGCTTAATTCAAACCTCTCACCAACCAAGGTACTCCCTCCGTCTGAGCTTATTAGTCCCGTGAGCAAAGAAGCAAGACCAAGGCATGGCAATAATTAACGGCATGCAGAAGTTTAAGCCTAATTAATTCCAACGATTTAAGTGGCTGCATGCGTGCCCTCGGCTGCGACTCGTTGCATGCTGCTTCGCGTACTGCCTGCGAGCGATTCTGAGTGCCTGCATGCAGCCGGCCGTAATTAAGGTAGCTAACTGATGCGAAATACGCTTTAATTGTTGCGGACTTTTTAAATTCGTGGAATCATTATTGACAAGGACGGAGATGATTCGAGTGCACTCTTTTGACCGCTATGCCGGCGTGCGACCCAGACGGGACGGGACGACACAGTCATAATTTCAGTTTATCTAGTTTTCCACGGCAAGCTGGCGCGCTAAGCCATTATGCATTGAATTCTGATGACCGTCGCGCTACCTTCCGCCTATAAGTACTGTTTCCCGGCCTTCTCCGGTGCCACTATGACCCAACTCGCCATATCCTCATAAGCCCCCACCGGCCCGACGTCGCTCGCCATGTCCGCCATGCCCCCGCCCGTCCGCGGTAGGCGACGCCGGAGGCGGTCACCGCCGGAACTAGTGTTCGGGTTTTCATCGGAAGGCAGATGGAGGGAGGAGGCATTCTATCTGTCTTTAGATGGCAATGTGGAGATCGAGGAGTTGTTGGAGCGTGACCTCATGGCGGAGGAGCAGGAGTTGTTGGAGCGCGACCGCCTGGCGGAGGAGCAGCGTATCGCCGATTTGCGCCACCAGCGGGACATGGAGCAGCAGCACACCGACGCTCTGAGTCGCGAGCAGAGCGGCCGCAACTGGGCCGACTACGTGGAGGCCGGCGCCCGACAAATAGCCCTGGAGGCTGTCGGGCACGCACGCCTTCGCGACGCCGATTTTTACTACCAGCTCGTCAAGTGGGTTTCCCGCTTGGAAGCCGAAGCTTCGGTGGACCACGCCGACACGGAAAGGGCCAACGCGCGCGAGCAACGTGCCCTATCGCACCTCTTGCAAGTCCGAGGCGAGGCGCACGACGCCGGTGCCGGTGTTTAGCGTGTACCACAGATGGCGGCCGGCATCGTCTAGTTAGCTAAGAGTAAGTTAGTACTTGTACGCTACTAGAGTATTAGTGGGAGTAGATAGTTAACTTGGCTATGATGGTTGTCAACATGGAAGTTCAGTACTCTATATGTGGATCAGACCTGTTACTTTGCTCTGAATGTTGAACTTTCCATTTGAACGTATGGAATGGCTGTTATTTTTTTAAATGGGTTGTATTTGTCCTCCACGGGTTTAGAGGCTGACTTGTGGGCCTAGCAAGTTGACGCGTACACAATCAGGAGATGATTGTACGTGGAGAGGATGACAGCAGGGACCCGCCAAGGTCATGGCAGTACGCAAGCAAGTGCCTCCTTATTTCAAGCCAATAAAAAATGGCTCCTCCTAGTGGATTTCTGACATGTGGGTCCCATGCCATTGTCAACGTAGTCAATAAACGAGAGAATTGCACAATGAGCGGCTGACACCAGGGACCCAGCAGCTCGCCCAGTTATTTTTGTTTTGGGTTAATTTGATAAATGCCACTCCAAATCTGGTGTATCCGAGAAATGCTACTGCAATTTCCAAACTTTGAAAAATGCCATTTCATGCCATTTCTAGTGGCATTTTTCGAAGTCTGGAGTGGCGTTTTTCAAAGTTTGCAAACTGCAGTGGCGTTTTTCAAAGTTTGCAAAAATTGCAGTGGCATTTTTCAAAGTTTGGAAATTGCAGTGGCATTGTTATGAATCGCCATAATTGGGGTGGCATTTATCTAATTTGTTTTTGAGACGGAAGCAGGGTGTGAACTGGGCTGTTCGGGACACTCTGGCCTGTCTAGACAGCCTTTTCTTTTATCTTTACCACTGACCAGCCCAATAGTTTTTTTTTCTTTCTGAAAATGGCTAGCCCAGTTTTTTTGTGATTTGTCAAGTAAGTCGCTTTATCAGGCCTGTTGGGCTGCAAATCTTTCAAGACGAGGAGAGCTTCATTCGGCTGGCCGAGAAAATGGCCTATCAGTAATGAGAAATGGGCTGTACATTTTTAAAAAACATCAAACCGACAATTAGTTTCAAATATCTTTTTTTTCATTTCGAGATTTTAAATTGCATTGATTTTTATGCATGGACAATTTATTGGATTTTATATTGATATACATTTATTTTTAAAATCAGTCTGAATGTGACTCGAAATTTCGGGATTAAAAACAGTTCAGACCGCACCGACATATGCAAAATTTCGTATAATTTTTTAACCGTGGCCACAATATGGGCTGTAATGCTAACAAAAAGAATATGGGCTCCAAAAAAACCCGTAAGAATTAGCAAATGGGCTGTAAATTATTTGAAATAATGGCAGATGGGCTGTATGCTGTTTTCCACATATTTGAGGCTTTCCACAGATGGCCTATATACTGTTGGATGTCCATCCAACGGCTGTCGTGCTTCTTCAATCTCTGCTCTTCCTGCTCCAGCCGCTCAAACAAGCGCCGGCAGGACTACCTGCTCCCTCCTCCCCGCCGCCGGCTGTGCTGCCGCGCAGGCCTCACCGCCCCACTGTACTCCCATCGCTGGCCTAGCCATCCCTCTACTCACCCACACCTGCTATTATTCTCCGGCGACGGCAGACGTACCAGTAAACCCTCGTACAGTCGTACTCCCCTCCGCGTGGGAAACAAAAACAACTGCCGAGCCTTCCCCACCTCCGTGTCATTCCCTTCCTAGGCCTCACCGTCGTCCACCGCCCTGGTTCTCTCAGCGTGGCGTGGTCAACATGGTCAACGACCGACATGCATCTGAAGTGGACTGTATGTGGAAAGGCTGACAGCTGGGTCCACGGCCGCACGCAAAATAATGATTCCTCCACCAGACCTCTGGGACCCACCGAAAGGGCCTTTGTATTTCACGAAAAAAACATTATCGCCGCTGACAGCTTAGACCCACCAGCTATATCTTCGCACGCAAGGAAGTGCCTCCTTATTACGCACAAAAAATGAATACTCCCCCTGCTAGCTGGGACCCAGTATAGTGGGCCTACTAAGTTGACGGGGACGAAGGGCTTTGTCAACTTAGTCAATATGCATGATTCTAGCTCGACTGACCGTACGATGTCCATCCAACGGCCGTAGTGCTTCTTCAACCTCTGGTCTTCTTGCTCCAGCCGCCCAAAGCAGCGCCGGTCATGCCGCCTGCTCCTGCCTCCCGTGGCTGGCTGTGCTGCCGCGGAGGCCTCACCGCCCCCATACTACTCCCATCGCTGGCCAGGCCATCCCTCCACTCCACTCACCCACACCCCCCTGTTATTCTGCGGCGACGGCAGCGCAGCCGAACCAGTGAACCCTCGTACTCCTCTCTGCGTGGGCATCCACTGCCGCGTCTTCCCCGGCTCCGCGTCATCCCCTTCCTAGGCCTCGCCGTCGTCCACCGCCGTGGTGCTCTCGGCGCGGCGTTGTCAATGTGGTCAATGACCGAATTCCATCGGAAGAATATTGTATGTGGAGAGGCTGACAGCTGGGTCCACGGCAGCCGCAAGGAAGTGCCTCCTTATTACGCGGAAAATAATTATTCCTCCACCTGACAGCAGGGACCCACCGGACGCCCACCAGTATTTCATGAAAAAAACGTTTGCCCCTGACTGCTGGGACCCACCCAACGGGCCACCGTATTTCACGAAAAAAACGTTCCCCCTGCTGTCAGCTGGGACCCATCGGAAGTGCCTCCTTATTACGCACAAAAAAATGAATATCCCTTGCTAGCTAGGACCCACCTTGGTGGGAGGCTGACTTGTGGGCCTACTAAGTTGACGGGGATGGAGGGCTTTGTTAACTTAGTCAATATAAACGATTCTAGCTCCAGTGACTGTACGATGTCCATCCAACGGCCGTAGTGCTTCTTCAACCTCTGGTCTTCTTGCTCCAGCCGCCCAAAGCAGCATCGGTCGTGCCGCATGCTCCTGCCTCCCGTTGCTGGATCTGCTGCCGCGGAGGCCTCATCGCCCCCTACTATTCCCACCACTGGCCAGACCCTGCGGCGACGGCAGCCTCACACCGCAGCCGAACCAGTGAACCCTCATACTCCTCTCCGCGCGGGCTTCCACTGCCGCGTCTTCCCCGACTCCATGTCATCCCCTTCCTAGGCCTCGCCGTCGTCCACCGCCCTGGTGCTCTCGGCGCGGCGTGGTCAACGTGGTCAAGGAACGACTTCCATCGGACGTGGACTGTATGTGGAGAGGCTGACAGCTGGGTCCACGGCGGCAGCAAGGAATTGCCTCCTTATTACGCGGAAAATAATGATTCCTCCACCTGACAGCAGGGACCCACCGGACGGGCCACCGTATTTCATGAAAAAAACGTTTCCTCCCTAACCGCTGGGACCCACTAGCTACACCTTCGCACGCAAGGAAGTGCGTCCGGGCAAAAAAAATGATTCACCCCCTGACTGCTGGGACCCACCAGCTACATCTTCGCACGCAAGGAAGTGCGTCCGGGCAAAAAAACCAAAACGATTCGCCCCCCTGACTGCTGGGACCCACCAGCTACATCTTTGCAGGCAAGGAAGTGCCTGACAGTCGGGACCCACCTGGTTGAAGCGTACGTAGCGTTGTCATTCTGGTCGCAAACATGTACGTACATATATACTGGTCGATGTAGAGGCGCGCACGTGTCATAGTATAGGCGCGTACGTGTCGTAGTAGAGGCGCACACGTAGCATGTACACGTACGTACAATGTCCAGGGTGCAAGAAAGAAAATACGGCCACGTACGTACATACAGGCAGGGTCTCGAACGCCTACTCGCACGTACGTACGGCGAGGGCTTGTGTACATGGCTGGGTCGGAATGGAGAAACAATGTCATCGTCGTGTTCATGGGGAGGCAACGGAATGCGTCGTGTTCATGGGGAGGCAACAGAATGCGTCGTGTTCATGGGGAGGGGTGTGGCATACCGCAAAACGGAGGAAACGGACCTCCTATGGTCAAAACAGGGGTCCTGTTGATCGGGAGGAGTGTGGCGTGCCGAAAAACAGAGGAAACAGACCTCCTACGGTCGAAACGGGTGTCCTGTTGATCGGGAGGGGTGTGGCATACCGCAAAACGGAGGAAACGGACCTCCTACGGTTGAAACGGGGGTCCTGTTGATCGGGAGGGGTGTGGCGTACCGCAAAACGGAGGAGACGAACCTCCTATGGTCGAAACGGTTGTCCTGTTGATCGGGAGGGGTGTGGCGTACCGCAAAACGGATGAAACGGACCTCCTACGGTCGAAACGGGGGTCCTGTTTATCAGGAGGGGTGTGGCGTACCGCAAAATGGGACTCCACGGGATACTGTTCATCTCCACCGTCGACCTCCTCCAGCCTCCACGGGCTCCTGTTCATCCAGCCTCCACCGCGCGCTACTCCACCGGCTACTATTCAACCACCCCTCCACCGTCTACTGTTCATCCAGCCCTCCACACCACGGGGTCCTGTTCAACTACCCCTCCACGGGCACCCCTCCACCGTCTACTGTTCATCCAGCCCTCCACACCACGGGGTCATGTTCATCCAGAGGCAACACCACCGCTCACTGTTCATCCAACCCCCCCGCAACGCTCACTGTTCATCTAATCGATCGACTTCAGTTAGCAGCAGTAGCGAAGGAATCGCTCGATCGGGTTCAGTTAACAGCCATTGATCGATCGCTCGGGTTCAGTAACGCGTAGCCTAAAGTGCAATCGCTCGGGTTCAGTTAGAGCCAACGCCTCGCACACACGCGCGTATGTGTACGAGAGAAACACGCATTGCTCGACCCCCGACCTCCCACCATAATCGAGAACTCCCCAAAACCCCCCCTCGCTTCTACCACGGGTTTTTCCGTCATGGACGGCCCAAAGAATGTCATGCAGCTGCGTCTCCGGCCCGCCCAGGACGAAAAGCCCATTTTCTGTCATGATTTTTTGTCATAGAAGTAGGAGCCCACCACATCTATGATGATACCGGGTTTTGTCACAATTATCGTATTAGAAGTTTCATATGTATGACAGAATTTTTTTTCGTTCGGCCCAAAATGTCACAGATGTGTCTTTTTTTGTAGTGTACGCATTGGGTTGCAAGTTTTTGTGGTTTGTGTGCAGGTGTTGTTTATATAGTGTTGCTTGGTTCTCCTACTGGATTGATAACCTTGGTTTCATAACTGAGGGAAATACTTGCCGTTGTTGTATGATGTCTACTACGCAACTTTATGCTTGTAAACACGTGTTGGGCCTCGAAGCCCAGAGTTCTGTTGGACAGTAGCAACTTCCCTCAGGTGGATGACCTAAGGTTTATCAATCCGTGGGAGGCGTAGGATGAAGATGGTCTCTCTCAAACAACCCTGCAATGAAATAATAAAAAGTCTCTTGTGTCCCCAACACACCAAATACAATGGTAATTTCTATAGGTGCACTAGTTCGGCGAAGAGATGGTGATACAAGTGTAATATGGATAGTAAATATTGATATTTGTAGTAAGAACAATAAAAAACTACAAGGTATAAATTGATAAAATGGAGCACAAACTGTATTGCAATGCTTGAAATGAGGCCTAGAGTCCATACTTTCGCTAGTGCAACCTCTCAATGATGCTAATATAATTGGATCACATAACCATCCCTTAACGTGCGATGAGGAATCACTCCGGAGTTCTTATCTAGCGGAGAACATAAGAAGAAATTGTTTGTAGCTATTCTTTCCGATTGATCTATCCAAGAGTTCGTACTAAAATAACACCAAGTTATTCTTTCTGATCGATCCATCAAGAGTTCGTACTAAAATAACACTAAGTTATTCTTTCTGATCGATCTATAAAGAGTTCATACTAAAATAACACCAAAGCAAATTCAGATTCATAATACTCAATCCAACACAAAGATCCTCAAAGAGTGCCCCAAGATTTCTACCGGAGAAACAAAAGACGAGAACATGCATCAACCCCTATGCATAGATTACCGCAATGTCACCTCAGGAATCCACAAGTTGAGTGCCAAAACACATATCAAGTGAATCAAAATGATATCCCATTGTCACCACGGGTATTCATAGCAAGGCATACATCAAGTGTTCTCAAATACATAAAATTATTCAATCTGATAAAATGAAATCTCAAAGGGAAAAATCAATTCACAACAAGATAGAGAGGGAAAACACCAGATCTGGCTATATTAACAAAGCCCGCGATAGATCAAGATCATGACATCTCAATAACATGAGAGAGAGAGATTAAACAGATAGCTACTGGTACAAACCCTCAGCCCCGACGGTGGACTACTCCCTCCTGGGATGATGAAGATGGCCACCAGTGATAATCCCCCCCGGTGGAGTGCCGGAACGTGGTCTAGATTGGTTTTTTGTGGCTACAGAGGCCTGCGGCGGAGAAACTTCTAATCTAGGGTCACCCTGAGGGTTTTTGAAATATTTGGGAATTTATAGGGCGAAGAGGCAGTGTGGGAGGCCACCGAGGTGGGTTGTGCCCCCCTCGGGGCACCCCTTTGGTACTTCATTGGCCCATTGGTGGTCTTCTGGTCCAAAAAAAATCTCCAAAAAGTTTCGCTACGTTTGGACTCCGTTTGGTATTGATTTTCTATGAAGTAAAAAACAAGCAAAAAACAGCAACTGGCACTGGGCACTATCTCAATAGGTTAGTCCCAAAAAATGATATAAAGTTGCTATAAAATGATTGTAAAACATCTAAGAATGACAATATAACAGCATGAATACTTCGTAAATTATAGATACGTTGGAGACGCATCACTGTACTGCATCATCCTCTCCTCTTCGGGGAATTACCAACGCAGATACAAGCAATCAAGTAGCATCTCCTTCATCTCATGCTACTGAATAGTTGTTTGGTAGCAATTAATTACAGTACTGGATCTAAATAGTTGTGATGACTTGCAGTATCATCTCCCTGATTTCATGCTATTGAATAGTTGTTCGGTAGAAATTATTTATGAACCACGCCACCATTGTTGAGGATATCTGATGACTTTTAGTATCAATTAATCTGGTAGTTGCAAACACAAACATAAATGTTTCATATTTAGTTTTTCGGTAACTTTTAAATTTTCTAATGTTGGTTCTATTGCTGGTCACTAATACTGAATGGAAACCACCCAACTTTTTTCCTTACCTGAAACTCTCTCAACATATCATGATGTTACCCTTGACAGTGTTATCAAGAAAATGAACAGGAGTTCAAAGGCATGGATGCACTTCACAGTTGATCTTCACGCGTGGAGCTGGAGTGGAAAGTTGTGCCTTTTGTTTGTATGTGTTGTGTTGAACTTTGGTTATTCCAGAATTTCATGTGTGCTTGTGTTCAGCTTATGCGCCAGAATTTCATGTGTACATGTACTAAACTTTGGTATCTTGATGTGTTCTAGAATTTCATGTGTGATTGATTTGTGCCTCATGCAGTTCTACTTTTTCCTTTTATTGGACATGCTTAGTTGTTCCAAAATTTCATGTGTGTCATGTGTTGATCAAATTTCAAGCGTGCGTCATGTACTAAATTAGTTTCTTCATGTGTCCAAATCATGTCTTGCTCAAAAGTTCTAGTAAACTTTGGTTATTACCAAAACCAAACCGAAACCAAATGGTTATTACCGACACCGAACCGTATCTATGTATAAAATCATATAACCTAAAGTATATAAACCGTATAAACCAAAAAATCATGTAAACCAAACCGAATCAACTGAATGCACACCATGAGCCACATGCGATGAGACCAAAGATGATATTAGAGACTACAGAGTCAGGGGAAGATAAATAACTCTAAACACCTTGGACTTTCTTGGATCTTGAAAGCGTAGGTTTACTACCAGAGGGGGTGAACGGGAGATTATTAGAAATCCATTAAACTATGAGGATTTTGATGAAAATTAGCGTGAAGAAATATAAATGCGAGGGAACTAAATCATCACAGCAACAGAAAGCAAGCACACAAGATACATACATGTGAAGAACATGTAATCATACAAAGCATACAGGCATGAGGAAGATGAACTGAAGAAATCAAAAACAACATGATGAAAGTCTTTAGTTCAAATTCTTCAGAAGGTAGATCAAAAATCTTTCAGCAGCGCAATAACGTAAAGGTAAAGGGGTGAGGAAATTGAAACCATGTAGGCTTGGTGAAGAGACATCGATTTGGTAGATGAGTTACAGTTGCTGTATCAAGTGTATGTCTAGTTGAGGTGGCTGAGATGAACTCAGAGGACACTTAGTCCTCACCGTATTCCTCTTGAGCCAAGGTCACTTAGACCTCGCCCAATCACTCATGGTAAGTCTTCAAGGTAGACTTCCAAAACCTTCACACACTTGTTCGCCGGCACACTACAATTAGTCTTGGGGTGCTTAGAACATGACGCATAATTGTCTGGAAGAATGAAAGACTTCAAAGGTAACAGGCGTCAGATCACACAGATCAATCTCTACAGTGATCCTCAATCACTTTGGCTCTAGTTGGGTTTTTCCTCACTTGGGTTTCTGTCAAAGTTGCCAGAGAAATGGTTGCTCTCAAATGACAACTGTCAAGTTTTCTCTAGTGCAGCCAACCAACAAGTGGTCGTAGGGGCGGCTGATACGTCTCCAACGTATCTATCATTTATGAAGTATTCATGCCATGTGATACGTCTCCAACGTATCTATAATTTTTTTAGTTCCATGCTGCTATATTATCAATCTTGGATGTTTTATAATCATTTTATAGTCATTTTATATCATTTTTGGTACTAACCTATTGACATAGTGCCAAGTGTCAGTTGCTATTTTTTGCATGTTTTTACATCATAGAAAATCAATACCAAATGGAGTCCAAATGCCACGAAACTTTACGGAGATTTTTATGGACCAGAAGACACCTAATGGGCCATGGCTATGCCTTGGGGGGGGGTCCGAGGAGAGCACAACCCACAAGGGCGCTCCAGGAGGCCCAGACGCCCCTTGGTGGGTTGTGCCCACCTCGGGTGCCCCCTGGACCGCCTCTTTGCTCTATAAATACCCCAATATTCTAGAAACCCTAGGGGAGTCAACAAAAATCAATTCTAGCCGCCGCAGAGTGATAACCCACAAGTATAGGGGATCGCAACAGTTTTCGAGGGTAGAGTATTCAACCCAAATTTATTGATTCGACACAAGGGGAGCCAAAGAATATTCTCAAGTATTAGCAGCTGAGTTGTCAATTCAACCACACCTGGAAACTTAATATCAGCAGCAAAGTGTTTAGTATCAAAGTAATATGACAGTAGTGGTAACGATAATAAAAGGTAACGGTAGCAAAAGTAATGTTTTTGGTATTTTGTAGTGATGATAGCAATAGCTACGGAAAAGTAAATAAGCAAAGAGCAATATATGGAAAGCTCATAGGCAATGGATCGGTGATGGAGAATTATGCCGGATGCGGTTCATCATGTAACAGTCATAACCTAGGGTGACACAGAACTAGCTCCAGTTCATTGATATAATGTAGGCATGTATTTTGAATATAGTCATACGTGCTTATGGAAAAGAACTTGCATGATATCTTTTGTCCTACCCTCCCATGGTAGCGGGGTCCTTACGAAAACTAAGGGATATTAAGGCCTCCTTTTAATAGAGAACCGGAACAAAGCATTAACACATAGTGAATACATGAAATCCTCAAACTACGGTCATCACCGGTAAGTATCCCGATTATTGTCACTTCGGGGTTAACAGATCATAACACATAATAGGTGACTATAGACTTGTAAGATAGGATCAAGAACTCTCATATATTGATGAAAACATAATAGGTTCAGATTTGAAATCATGGCACTCAGGCCCTAGTGACAAGCATTAAGCATAGCAAAGTCATAGCAACATCAATCTCAGAACATAGTGGATACTAGGGATCAAACCCTAAGAAAACTAACTCGATTACATGATAGATCCCATCCAACCCATCACCGTCCAGCAAGCCTACGATGGAATTACTCACGCACGGCGGTGAGCATCATGAAATTGGTGATGGAGGATGGTTGATGATGATGATGGCGACGGATTCCCCTCTTCGGAGCCCCGAACGGACTCTAGATCAGCCCTTCCGAGAGGTTTTAGGTCTTGGCGGCGGCTCCGTATCGTAAAACGCGATGAATTCTTCTCTCTGATTTTTTTCTCCCCAAAACACAATATATGGAGTAGGAGTTGGAGTCGGAGAGGCATCAGGGGGCCCACGAGGTAGGGGGGCGCGCCCTAGGGGAGCAGGCGCACCCCCCACCCTCGTGGACAGGTGGTGGGCCGCCTGGCCTTCATCTTTTGCAGGTATTTTTCATATTTTCTAAAAAGTTGCTCCATGAAGTTTCAGGTCATTCCAAGAACGTTTGTTTCTGCACATAAATAACACCATGGTAATTCTGCTGAAAATAGCGTCAGTCCGGGTTAGTTCCATTCAAATCATGCAAGTTAGAGTCCAAAACAAGGGCAAAAGTGTTTGGAAAAGTAGATACGACGGAGACGTATCAACTCCCCCAAGCTTAAACCTTTGCTTGTCCTCAAGCAATTCAGTTGATAAACTGAAAGTGATAAAGGAAAAATTTTACAAACTCTGTTTGCTCTTGTTGTTGTAAATATGTAAAGCCAGCATTCAAGTTTTCAGCAAAGATTATAACTAACCACATTCACAATAACTCTTAGGTCTCAAGTTTACTCATATCAATAGCATAATCAACTAGCGAGCAATAATAATAAATCTCGGATGACAACACTTTCTCAAAACAATCATAATATGATATAACAAGATGGTATCTCGCTAGCCTTTCTGAGACCGCAAAACATAAATGCAGAGCACCTTTAAAGACCAAGGAGTGACTAGACATTGTAATTCATGGTAAAAGAGATCCAGTCAAGTCATACTCAATGTAAACTAACAGTAATGAATGCAAATGACAGCGGTGCTCCCCAACTGGTGCTTTTTAATAAGAGGGTGATGACTCAGCATAAAAGTAAATAGATAGGCCCTTCGCAGAGGGAAGCAGGGATTTGTAGAGGTGACAAAGCTCGATTTTGAAATAGAGGTGAATAATATTTTGAGCGGTATACTTTCATTGTCAACATAACAACCAAGAGATGGCGATATCTTCCATGCTACACACATTATAGGCGGTTCCCAAACAGAATGGTAAAGTTTATACTCCCCCTTCCACCAACAAGCATCAATCCTTGGGTTGCTCGAAACAACGAGTGCCTCCAACTAACAAGAGTCCCAGGGGGAGTTCTGTTTGCAATTATTTTGATTTAGTTTGCATAAAGCATGGGACTGGGCATCCCGGTGACTAGCCATTTATCTCGTGAGTGAGGAGCGGAGTCCACTCCTCTTGAGAATAACCTGCCTAACATGGAAGATACAGACAACCCTAGTTGATACATGAGCTATTCGAGCATACAAAACATGATATTTATTTGAAGGTTTAGAGTTTGGCACATACAAATTTACTTGGAACGGCAGGTAGATACAATATATAGGTAGGTATGGTGGACTCATGTGGAATAACTTTGGGTTTAAGGAGTTTGGATGCACAAGCAGTATTCCCGCTTAGTACAGGTGAAGGCTAGCAAAATACTGGGAAGCGACCAGCTAGAGAGCGACATCAGTCATGAACATGCATTAAAATTAATCAACACCGAATGCAAGCATGAGTAGGATATAATCCACCATGAACATAAATATCATGAAGGCTATGTTGATTTTGTTTCAACTACATGCGTGAACATGCGCCAAGTCAAGTCACTTAAATCATTCAGAGGGGGATACCACCCTATCATACCACATCATAACCATCTCAATAGCATGTTGGCACGCAAGGTAAACTATTATAAGCTCCTAGCTAATCAAGCATGGCACAAGAAAATATGATCTCTAGTTTTCATTGCAAACATGTTTATTCACAATAGGCTGAATCAGGAACGATGAACTAATCATATTTACAAAAACAAAAGAGGTCGAGTTCATACTAGATTTTCTCATCTCAGTCAGTCCATCATATATCGTCATAATTGCCTTTCACTTGCACGACCGAACGATGTGAATAATAATAACAGTGCATGTGCATTGGACTAAGCTGGAATCTACAAGCATTCAATAAACAGGAGAAGACAAGGCAATACGGGCTCTTTTGTCAGATCAACAATAATGCATATAAGAGCCACTTCAACAATTTAATTATGGTCTTCTCCTATCGACCCCCAAACAAAATAAAAGAAATAAAACTATTTACACGGGAGAGCTCCCAACAAGTAAAAGAGGAACAAGAAATCTTTTTGTGTTTTATTTTCAATTACTACTACATGCATGGAAAGTAAACTAATTAAAAGCTACAACTATTTTTTTGTTTTGGTTTTTCTTAAGGTTTATCAAACACACAAGAAGAAAGCATAATAAGGAAATAAAATAGCATGGATGATACAATGAAAAAGTATGAGCACTGACATCTAGCAATGAGTGTGTGAACATAAACGTAATGTCGGTGGGAAATACGTACTCCCCCAAGCTTAGGCTTTTGGCCTAAGTTAGTCTATGGCCACGGCTAGCCTGGCGGATATCCATAATAGTAGTTGGGGTCGTACTGAGAAGAAGAGGAAGACTCCGATTGCCACTGGCTGACAATCATCTCTGGATCCCACTGGTAATTAGACTGTCGTGAAGGATCAACTTGTGGTTCCGGCTCTGGCTCCATGGCTGGTGGAGGGTTCCGGTAGGCGTGAATAGCCTTCAACGGAACAAGGTACTGGCCTGCAGATAAATCAAACAAAGAAGGAGCAGGCAGGGTAATAGTCTCAGGATTATGTTTATTAAAGAACAATTGGTATTTAAGCTCTCCTTCCCTATTCTTAACAATAAAATCATGTGCCACCATACTTTTATAATCTAGATAAACACGAGGCAACACCTTTTCTTCCTTCTCATAATGCCTAATAGGTATGTTAAAATGTGCAGCTAGGCGTGAAGCATAGATGCCTCCAAAGATGGGGCCCTTTGTACGGTTCAGACTTAACCGTTTAGCAATAATGCCGCCCATACTAACAGAGTTATCACCGTATAAACCGTGGAGCAAAATAATAATATCAAGGATACTAAGGTTTCCACAGTTTCCGCGACCAATTAAACAACGACTAGCAAATAATGCAAAATAACGTAAAACAGGAAAATGTATGCTAGTGATTCGTGCATCGGAAACCTTCCTTGTTTCCCCTACAGTGATAGTATCAATAAACCTGTCCACATCATTGCAATGTGGTTCTTCTGTCTTGCCCTCAAAAGGGACCAAACAAACCCGACAAAAATCATAAAGTGACATCTCCTTATGCTCATCATATAAATAAAACTCCACGGTAGGTGGTGAGCTCCTAGAATGGAAATGAAAGTTTTGCACAAAGATATTTGTGAGTAAGAGATACTGATCGCATTGGTCGTGGAGGAAAGCGGTGAGGCCTGCATTCTTAGCCAATTCATGAAAATCTTCATAAATCCCGGCTGCTCTGAAGAAGTCATCGGAAGGCCATTTACACGCCTGAACCTCCGCGGTGCGAGGCAGATTATACTTAGGCTTTGGTGCCTTTTCCTTCGAGCTTTGGCTCGATGAGCCCCTCAAAAGTCTCCTCATCATTTTCTGAAAAATTCTGAAATTTTTAGTAACTTCAAAATAAAAGTAGACCAAACTCAATAATATTGATAGCAACTACTCATACAAGTGCCTAGAGCCTATATCATGCATCAAAACTACTTGGAACCATATAAATTTGACATGCAAGCTGAAGAACATGGCCACCTAAGCAGCAAACATTTGCAATGAATAAAGCACTAGAACAAAAACTAATTGGACCAATGGAGGAGTCACATACCAAGGAACAATCTCCCCAAGCAGTTTTGTGAGAGGTGCTTTGAGCAAGGAGATCGAAAATGGCAGCAAAATGAGCTAGAACTCGTGCTTGAGCTAGATATTCGTGTTTGGGGGAGGAAGAAGGAGTGTTTGGTTGAAAGGACAAGTGGAGGAGGGCCACCGTGGGCCCACGAGGCAGGGGGCGCGCCCAAGGGGGTAGGGCGCGCCCTCCACCCTCGTGGGCAGGTGGTTGATCCCCCTGCTGTGTTTTCAGTGCCAAATATTCTCAAATATTCTAGAAAAAATCATATTTAAATTTCAGGGCATTTGGAGAACTTTTATTTTTGGGGTATTTTTATATTGCACGGATAATCAGATAACAGACAGAGAAATATTTGTTTTTATTTTATTTAATATAAATAACAGAAAGTAAAAGGAGGGTACAGAAGGTTGTGCCTTCTAGTCTCATCCATCTCATGATCATCAAAAGGAATCCACTAACAAGGTTGATCAAGTCTTGTTAATGAACTCATTCCGAATAACATGGAACCGGAGAAATTTCGAATAACACTATGTTACCTCAACGGGGATATGCACATCCCCAATAATAAGAATATCATATTTCTTCTTGACAGTAGGAAGAGGAAATTCAAAACCTCCAAATATAATCGATGGAATTTTCTAATAGAGTTGATACTATGAACTTGAGGTTGTTTCCTCGGAAAGTGTACCGTGTGCTCATTACCATTAACATGAAAAGTGGCATTGCCTTTAGTGCAATCAATAACGGCCCCTGCAGTATTCAAAAAGGGTCTTCCAAGAATAATAGACATACTATCGTCCTCGGGAATATCAAGAATAACAAAGTCTGTTAAAATAGTAACGTTTGCAACTACAACAGGCACATCCTCACAAATACCGACAGGTATAGCAGTTGATTTATCAGCCATTTGCAAAGATATTTCAATAGGTGTCAACTTATTCAAATCAAGTCTACGATATAAATAGAGAGGCATAACACTAACACTAGCTCCAAGATCACATAAAGCAGTTTTAACATAGTTTCTTTTAATGGAGCATGGTATAGTGGGTACTCCCGGATCTCCAAGTTTCTTTGGTATTCCACCCTTAAAAGTATAATTAGCAAGCATGGTGGAAATTTTAGCTTCCGGTATCTTTCTTTTATTTGTAACAGTTTCTTTCATATACTTAGCATAAGGATTCATTTTGAGCATATCAGTTAATCGCATACGTAAAAAGATAGGTCTAATCATTTCAACAAAGCGCTCAAAATCCTCATCATCCTTTTTCTTGGATGGTTTGGGAGGAAAAGGCATGGGTTTCTGAACCCATGGTTCTCTTTCTTTACCATGTTTCCTAGCAACAAAGTTTTTCTTATCATAACGTTGGTTCTTTGATTGTGGGTTATCCAGATCAACAGCAGGTTCAATTTCTATATCATTATCATTACTAGGTTGAGCATCATCATGAACATTATTATTAGCATTATCACTAGTTTCAGGTTCATTACCAAATTGTGTTTCAGCATCAGAAATAGAAATATCATTTGGATTCTCAGGTGTTTCAATAACAGGTTCACTAGAAGCATGCAAAGTCCTATCATTTTTCTTTTTCTTCTTTTTAGAAGGACTAGGTGCATCTAAATTATTTCTCTGAGAATCTTGCTCAATTCTCTTAGGGTGGCCTTCAGGATACAAAGTCTCCTGAGTCATTCTACCAGTTCTAGTAGCCACTCTAACAGCATAATCATTATTCTTACTATTCAATTCATTGAGCAAATCATTTTGAGTTTTAAGTACTTGTTCTACTTGAGTGGTAACCATAGAAGCATGTTTACTAATAAGTTTAAGTTCACCTTTGACATTAGCCATATAATCACCCAAGTGTTCAAGAATATTTGAATTGTTTTTCAATTGTCTACCAAAATAGGCATTAAAGTCTTCTTGCTTAGCCATAAATCTATCAAACTCATCTAAGCATGGGCTAGCAAACTTAGTAAATGGGATTTCAGCTTTATCATATCTATAGAGAGAATTTACCTTTACTACCTGTGTCGGGTTATCAGGACCATGAGTTTCTTCAATAGGTGATGGATCAAGATCATATGTTTCTTCAACAAGCGGTAAATTAAGACCATGTATTTCTTCAATAGGAGGTAAATTCTTAACATCTTCAGCTTTAATACCTTTTTCTTTCATGGATTTCTTTGCCTCTTGCATATCTTCAGGACTGAGAAATAGAATACCCCTCTTCTTCGGAGTTGGTTTAGGAATAGGCTCAGGAATTGGCTCCGGAGGTGTCCAATTGTTTTCATTTGTCAACATATTATTCAATACAATTTCAGCTTCATCCGGCGTTCTTTCCCTGAAAACAGAACCAGGACAACTATCCAGGTAATCTTTGGAAGCATCGGTTAGTCCATTATAAAAGATATCAAGTATTTCATTTTTCTTAAGAGGATGATCAGGCAAAGCATTAAGTTATTGGAGAAGCCTCTCCCAAGCTTGTGGGAGACTCTCTTCTTCAATTTGCACAAAATTATATATATCCCTTAAAGCAGCTTGTTTCTTATGAGCAGGGAAATATTTAGCAGAGAAGTAATAAATCATATCCTGGGGACTACGCACACAACTAGGATCAAGAGAATTAAACCATATCTTAGCATCACCCTTTAATGAGAATGGAAATATTTTAAGGATATAAAAGTAACGAGTTCTCTCATCTTTAGTGAACAGGGTGGCTATATCATTCGGTTTAGTAAGATGTGCTACAACAATTTCAGATTCATAACCATGAAAAGGATCTGATTCAACCAAAGTAATTATATCAGGATCAACAGAGAATTCATAGTCCTTATCGGTAACACAAATAGGTGAAGTAGCAAAACTAGGGTCAGGTTTCATTCTAGCATTTAGAGATTGCTTATTCCATTTACCTAATAACCTCTTTAGTTCGTTTCTATCTTTGCAAGCTAAAATAGCTAAAGAAGCTTCTTGATAAAAAACATAACCCTTAGGAATAACAAGTGATCCTTCATCATCACTTTCATCAGTATTATCAGATTCAATATTTTCAATCTCTCTAGCCCTAGCAAGTTGTTCATCAAGAATTTCACCAAGTGGCACAGTAGTATCAAGCATAAAAGTAGTTTCATCATAAGTATCATGCATAGCAGAAGTAGCATCATCAATAACATGCAACATATCAGAACGAATTGCAGAAGCAGTTTTAGGTGTCGCAAGCTTACTCAAAACAGATGGTGAATCAAGTGCGGAGCTAGATGGAAGTTCCTTACCTCCCCTCATAGTTGAGGGATAAATCTTGGTTCTTGGATCTCTCAAGTTCTTCATAATGATAAGCAGATATAAATCCCAAGTGACTCAAAGAATAGAGCTATGCTCCCCGGCAACGGCACCAGAAAATGGTCTTGATAACACACAAGTATAGGGGATCGCAACAGTTTTCGAGGGTAGAGTATTCAACCCAAATTTATTGATTCTACACAACGGGAGCCAAAGAATATTCTCAAGTATTAGCAGCTGAGTTATCAATTCAACCACACATGGAAACTTAATATCTGCAGCAAAGTGTTTAGTAGCAAAGTAATATGATAGTAGTGGTAACGATAGTAAAAGGTAACGGTAGCAAAAGTAATGTTTTTGGTATTTTGTAGTGATGATAGCAATAGCAACGGAAAAGTAAATAAGCGAAGAACAATATATGGAAAGCTCGTAGGCAATGGATCAGTGATGGAGAATTATGCCGGATGCGGTTCATCATGTAACAGTCATAACCTAGGGTGACACAGAACTAGCTTCAGTTCATTGATATAATGTAGGCATGTATTCTGAATATAGTCATACGTGCTTATGGAAAAGAACTTGCATGACATCTTTTGTCCTACCCTCCTATGGCAGCGGGGTCCTTACGGAAACTAAGGGATATTAAGGCCTCCTTTTAATAGAGAACCGGAAAAAAGCATTAACACATAGTGAATACATGAACTCCTCAAACTACGGTCATCACCAGTAAGTATCCCGATTATTGTCACTTCAGGGTTGACGGATCGTAACACATAATAGGTGACTATAGACTTGCAAGATAGGATCAAGAACTCTCATATATTGATGAAAACATAATAGGTTCAGATCTGAAATCATGGCACTCGGGCCCTAGTGACAAGCATTAAGCATAGCAAAGTCATAGCAACATCAATCTCAAAACATAGTGGATACTAGGGATCAAACCCTAAGAAAACTAACTCGATTACATGATAGATCCCATCCAACCCATCACCGTCCAGCAAGCCTACGATGGAATTACTCACGCACGGCGGTGAGCATCATGAAATTGGTGATGGAGGATGGTTGATGATGATGATGGCGACGGATTCCCCTCTCCGGAGCCCCGAACGGACTCTAGATCAGCCCTTCCGAGAGGTTTTAGGTCTTGGCGGCGGCTCCGTATCGTAAAACGCGATGAATTCTTCTCTCTGATTTTTTTCTCCCCAAAACACAATATATGGAGTAGGAGTTGGAGTCGGAGAGGCATCAGGGGGCCCACGAGGTAGGGGGGCGCGCCCTAGGGGAGCAGGCGCAACCCCCACCCTCGTGGACAGGTGGTGGGCCGCCTGGCCTTCATCTTTTGCAGGTATTTTTCATATTTTCTAAAAAGTTGCTCCATGAAGTTTCAGGTCATTCCAAGAACGTTTGTTTCTGCACATAAATAACACCATGGTAATTCTGCTGAAACAACGTCAGTCTGGGTTAGTTCCATTCAAATCATGCAAGTTAGAGTCCAAAACAAGGGCAAAAGTGTTTGGAAAAGTAGATACGACGGAGACGTATCACAGAGTCCAGAACCACCAGATCCTATCTAGACACCTTCACAGATGGGGTTCACCACCTCCATTGGTGCCTCTCCGATGATGCGTGAGTAGTTCTTTGTAGACCTTCTGGTCCGTAATTAGTAGCTAGATGGCTTCCTCTCTCTCATTTGTTTCTCAATACAATGGTCTCATGGGGACCCATATGATGTAACTCTTTTTGCGGTGTGTTTGTTGGGACCGGATGAACTTTGATTTTATGATCAAATCTATATTTTTATATCCATGAAAGCATTTGAGTTTCTTTGATCTCTTTTATGCATGGTTGCTTATAGCCTCATATTTCTTCTCCGATATTTGGGTTTTATTTGGCTAACTTGATCTATTTATCTTGAAATGGGAAGAGGTGCTTTGTAGTGGGTTCGATCTTATGGTGCTTGATCCAAGTGACAGAAGGGGAACCGACACGTATGTATCATTGCTACTAAGGATAAAACGATGGGGTCTATCTCTACATAGATAGATCTCGTCTACATCATGCCATCATCCTTATTACATTACTCCGTTTCTCCATGAACTTAATACACTAGATGCATGCTGGATAGCGGTCGATGTGTGGAGTAATAGTAGTAGATGCAGGCAGGAGTCGGTCTACTAATCTTGGATGTGATGCCTATGTAATGATCATTGCCTGGATATCGTCATGATTATTTCAAGTTCTATTAATTGCCCAACAGTACTTTGTTCACCAACGATTGCTATTTTTCTCGAGAGAAGCCACTAGTGAAATCTACGACCCCCGGGTCTCTTTCTCATATATTTGCCTTTGCAATCTACTTTTATTTGCAATTTATTTTTAGATCTATTAAACCAAAAATACAAAAATACCTTGCTGCAATTTATTCTTATTTATTTTATTTGGCGTTCGATCTATCAATCTACTACAATTTTATCTCACGTCCGTTTGCCTATCTTGAGGCACCGTACCCGAAAGGGATTGACAACCCCTTTAACACGTCGGGTTGTGAGGATTTGTTATCTGCGTGCAGGGGCTGTTTACGTTGTGTTGCTTGGTTCTACTACAGGTTCGATAACCTTGGTTTCATATCTGAAGGAAATACCTACTGCCGTTGTGCTGCATCATCCCTTTCTCTTTGGGGAAAAACCGACGTAGCTTCAAGCAACATCAAAAGGAATTTCTGGCACCATTGTCGGGGAGGATCTTCAACATATACTAGGTTCCTAATCACAAATCTCATCTCCTCACAATTCACATTATTTGCCATTTGCCTCTCGTTTTCCTCTCCCCAACTTCACAAAAATTTGCCGTTTTATTCGCCCCTCTTTTTCGTTCGCCGTTCTCTTGCTTTCTAGCCTTGATGGCTAGCGTTCCAACTCCTCCTTTGTCACCAGATTTTAAAGTTCTTTACTTCAAGCAAAGAGAGGAGAAAATTTGAAAGATGACTGGTATAGGCTTATGGAATCATACCATATTTCCAATTTAAAGGGGGACGCTAAGGTTTTGCTTCATAATTTTTACATAGGATTGGCTTTGCATCATAGACAACTTCTAGATTTTGCCGCTAAAGGAAATTTCATTGAGCTTGATGCCAATGCTGCCTATGAAATTTTAGAAGGAATTTTGGGAATTCCACCTCAAAAGAAGGGGTTTTCTTTTACCCCGGAGGGAGCTCAAATGTTGTACAAACTTGGTGATTTGCATAAACATATGGTTGAAATACAGAAATATAATGAACCCCTCAAACACCTCAATGGTAGTATCAATCGCATGAATACCCTGATTACTATTTGCAACAAGCGATTGGATATTTTGGATCTTAAGATGGTTTCTTTCCCGGAGAATTTAGGGAAGTATAAAGAGCCTCCCGGGTTTGAGAAAACCCTTACAAAAGTTGCCAAAACTTCGGAAGACAAAACTTAGATCCTTTCTTTATGCCTATCTAAGGGCATAAAACTATAGCGCTTGTTGGGAGGCAACCCAATGAATAAAATTTATTTTTGCTTTTTGCTTCCTGTTTTGAGTGTTAGCACAATTATGCTACTGTTATGATTGTGTTTTTATGTTTTAATTAGTGTTTGTGTCAAGTAAAGCCTTTAGGATCTTCTTGGGTGATAGTTGTTTGATCTTGCTGAAGAAACAAAAACTTTTGCGCTCACAAAAATAATTCTCATTTTAACCAGAGAGCGATAAAATACCCATTCCTTTTGCAGTAGATCAATATACAAATTTCTCAGACCTTTCTAATCTTTCAGAATTTTTGGAGTTACAGAAGTATTCAAAATCGTCAGATTGCTACAAGCTGTTCTATTTTGACGGATTCTGTTTTCTTTGAGTTGTGTGCTTGTTTTGATGGCTCTATGGTTTTCTTTGATGAGTTCTTGCCATAGAAAAGTTGGAATAAAGTAGATATAATGCAAGAACAAAATATGAATTGGTTTGATACAATACTTATAGTTGTGATTTATTTTCTTATACTAATGGATCTCGCGAAGGTTTTGTTGAGTTTTGTGTGATTGAAGTTTTCAAGTTTCGGGTTATCTTACGATGGATGAAGGAATAGCGAGTAGAAGAGCCTAAGCTAGTCGATGCCTCGGCATCCCAAGCTATTATCCAAAAATGAGCAACCAACTAAGCTTGGGGATGCCCCCGAGTGGCATCCCCTCTTTCTTCTAACGACCATCGATATTTCACTCGAAGCTATATTTTTATTCGTCACATACTATGTGTTTTTCTTGGAGCATCTTGTATGATATGAGTTTTTGCTTGACTTATTTTATGTTTTAAGTCTTGATCCCTTTCTGGACACACCTATTTGAGAGAGCCAAAATTATGTCATGACTTGTTAGAATTGCTGTCTTTGTTTCACTTAAATTTTCTATGAGCTTTGGACTTGCTCTAGTTCTTCACTTATATCTTTTTGAGCACGGTGTGCTTTAGTATTTTTGAAGAAATGCTCTATTGTTTCACTTAGATTTATTTGAGAGTTAGTAAAATTTTCAAGAAATTCTCTCTTGCTTCACTTAAATTAATTTTAGATAAAGAAAGAAATATTATGCTAATTATCTTCACTTATATTTGTTTGAGCTTATGAAAATCAACACATGAAAATTAGTCCCAAAGTGATAGATATCCAAGAAGGATATAATAAAAACTTTCATGAAGATCATTGGACAAAATAAACTTGATTCTTAGTAATGTTTTGAGGTATGATGATGTGATATGTGAGTTATGTTGATGAGTAATTATGCTTTAGTAAGAATATTGGTGTTAAGGTTTGTGATTCCCTATGCAAGCACGAAAGTCAATAGTCATGCAATGAAATTATATCCTACTTGTGGTGCATTATTCGGTGTTAATTATGCTTAATGCTTGCTTATGAGATTATCCGTTTCTTGGTTGGTCGATTCTCAATCTTTTGCTAGCCTTCATTTTGCACTAAGTATGATCTCTACTTGTGCATCCGAAATCCTTTAAACCAGTTTTGCCACATGAGTCCACTATATCTACCTATATGCGGTATTATTTTGTCATCCTAAGAAAATTTGCATGTGCCATCTCTAATTTTCAAAATAAACTTCTCTTTTGTGTGTTCGTTTCGCCCGCGAAGCGGTGAGGGTGGCTAATATTTTCCATGATAGATGTGTTATTCTCATGATGAGTGTTTATTCACTTGTTATTGGACGAGAGTAAGGCAAAGGTATTAGGGATGCCCAGTCCCGAAATGAAAAAATGAATTTACTTCATGTTGCCAAATAATAAATTCCTTGGAAAGTGTTGGTATGGAAGGCACCGATGGATACGGTTAGCCATGGAAAGTGAAAATATGGTGGGAAAAGGAATAAACTTTATTTTCTGTTTGGGAACTGCCTATGATATATCTAGCATGGAAAGTGTTGGGAACTCTAAGTCGTTTTCGTTGGTGGGATGGATACACCTCCCAAAATGTTTTTATCTCTAAGTTTTTCGCTTTGAGCTCTGGCACCTCTACAAATCCCTACTTCCCTCTGCGAAGGGCCTTTCTTTTACTTGATGCAATTTTTATTTTGAATTTGAGTCTCCATCTTCTCTTATAAAAGCACCAACTAGGAGATAATATGATCATACTTGAGTATTGGGTGTAGTTAATATGCGAGTGTGTTTCATGAATGGATCAATGGTTGAGCATGATGGGCTAGGGATAACTTATTTTAGTGTTGGTATTTTGAAAGACATGGTTTCTTGTTGATATACTTGAGTATTTAAATTATCATGTCAAAACTAGACTATTGCTTTGAATCACATAAAAGTCCAAATGTCCATGCTATAAATAAAGAATATGATATGACATGATAGGCAGCATTCCACATCAAAAATTCTGTTTTTATCACTTACCTACTCGAGGATGAGTAGGAGTTAAGCTTGGGGATGTTGATAGGTCTCCAACGTATCTATAATTTTTGATTGTTCCATGCTGTTATATTATCAATCTTGGATGTTTTATAATCATTTTATATCATTTTTTGTTACTAACCTATTGACATAGTGCCAAGTGCCAGCTGCTGTTTTCTACATGTTTTTTACATCGCAGGAAATCAATATCGAACGGAGTCCGAACGCAACGAAACTTTACGGAGATTTTTTTGGACCACAAGGAACATAATGGGCCCTGGCTGCGCCTGGGGGTGCTCCGAGGAGAGCACAACCCACCAGGGCGCGCCAGGAGGCCCAGGCGCGCCCTGGTGGGTTGTGCCCACCTCGGGTGCCCCCCGGACCGCCTCTTTGCTCTATAAATACCCCAATATTCCCAAAACCCTAGGGGAGTCGACGAAATTTTGATCCAGCCGCCGCGGAATCCAGAACCACCAGATCCAGTCTAGACACCATCTCGGATGGGGTTCACCACCTCCATTGGTGCCTCTTCAATGATTCGTGAGTAGTTCTTTGTAGACCTTCGGGTCCATAGTTAGTAGTTAGATGGCTTCCTCTCTCTTTCTTGATTCTCAATACAATGGTCTCTTGGAGATCCATATGATGTAAAGCTTTTGCGGTGTGTTTGTTGGGATCGATGAACTTTGAGTTTATGATGAGATCTATCTTTTTTTTATATCCATGGAAGTATTTGAGTTTCTTTGGTCTCTTTTATGCATGATTGCTTATAGCCTCATATTTCTTCTCTATATTTGGGTTTTGTTTGCCAACTTGATCTATTTATCTTGCAATGGGAAGAGGTGCTTTGTAGTGGGTTCGATCTTACGGTGCTTGATCCCAGTGACAGAAGGGGAACCGACACGTATGTATCGTTGCTACTAAGGATAAAACGATGGGGTATATCTCTACATAGATAGATATTGTCTACATCATGTCATCATTCTTATTGCATTACTCCATTTCTCCATGAACTTAATACACTAGATGCATGCTGGATAGCGGTCGATGCGTGGAGTAATAGTAGTAGATGCAGGCAGGAGTCGGTCTGTAACACCCACGATGCGGCTATATCTCCCACATGTCGGAGCACGACTTAGAGGCATAACCGCATAGTAGGCATGTCGCAAGAGGGGTAATCTTTACACATCCCATGTACTGAATAAGAAAGGGATAAAGAGTTGGCTTACAATCGCCACTTCACACAATACATAAATATAGCATTACAACATCCAGAATACAATCAAGGTCCGACTACGAAACCAAATAAAGAAAGACAACCCCTAATGCAAAAGATCCCCGATCGCCCCGACTGGGCCCCACTACCGATCAACTGGAAACGAAACAACACAACAAACATGATCTTCATCGAGCTCCCACTTGACCTTGGTTGCGTCATCTGCACTGGTATCATCGGCACCTGCAACTGTTTTTAGAAGTAACCTGTGAGTCACGGGGACTTAGCAATCTCACACCCTCACGATCAAGACTATTTAAGCTTATGGGTAGGAAAAGGTAGTGACGTGTAGCTGCAGCAAGCACTAGCATATATGGTGGCTAACTTACGCAAATGACAGCGAGAAGAGAAGCAAATCATGGTCGTGAACTAGAAGTGATCAAGAAGTGATCCTGAAACTACTTACGTTCAAGCATAACACAAGAACCATGTTCACTTCTCGGACTCCGCCGGAAAGAGACCGTCACGGTTACACACGCGGTTGAAGCATTTTAGTTAAGTTAAGTGTCAAGTTTTCTACAACCGGATATTAGCAAATTCCCATCTGCCCATAACCGCGGGCACGGCTTTCGAAAGTTCAAAACCCTGCAGGGGTGTCCCAACTTAGCCCATCACAAGCTCTCACGGTCAACGAAGGATATTCCTTCTCCCAGGAAGACCCGATCAGACTCGGAATCCCGGTTACAAGCCATTTCAACAATTGTAAAACAAGACCAGCAAAGCCACCCGGATGTGCCAACAAATCCCGATAGGAGCTGCACATATCTCGTTCTCAGGGCACACTGGATTGTCCAAACTTCCGGTAGGCCAACCCAGAGTTGCCCCTAGTGGCCACCGGCGGCTGACAGGTTGGACCAACACTCAGAGGAGCACTGGCCCGGGGTTTAAAATAAAGATGACCCTTGAGTCTGCAGAACCCAAGGGAAAAAGGCTTAGGTGGAAAATGGTAAAACCAAGGTTGGGCCTTGCTGGAGGAGTTTTATTCAAGGCGAACTGTCAAGGGGTTCCCATTATAACCCAACCGCGTAAGGAACGCAAAATCAAGGAACATAACATCGGTATGACGGAAACTAGGGCGGCAAGAGTGGAACAAAACACCAGGCATAAGGCCGAGACTTCCACCCTTTACTAAGAATATAGATGCATTAAATAATTAAATAAGAGATATTGTGATATCCCAACATATCCATGTTCCAGCATGGAACAACTCCAATCTTCACCTGCAACTAACAACGCTATAAGAGGGGCTGAGCAAAGCGGTAACATAGCCAAACAACGGTTTGCTAGGACAAGGTGGGTTAGAGGCTGGTCATGGCAATATGGGAGGCATGATATAGCAAGTGGTAGGTATCGCAGCATAGCAAAAGAGCGAGCAACTATCAAGCAAAGATAGAAGTGATTTCGATGGTATGGTCATCTTGCCTGCAAAGTTCTCCGAGAAGACGAAAGCTTGATCCTCGTAAGCGTACTCAACGGGTTCCTTGAACACGAACTCGTCTTCCAGCTCTACCCAAGGCAATAACACAAGCAAAGGAGACCACAATCAACCACGGTGCAATGCGCAAGCAACATGATGCAAAACATGGCATGATATGCGGGATGTGCTATGCAATGCATATGCGTGCTTCGGAAGGAAAAGATTGAACCAGGCCTCAACTTGGCAAACCAAGTGCGCCGCTGGAAATATGAGTTGATTTCGGTCGAAATCAATATAAAGATCACCGGAATCGGATGCACGGTTTGCAAATGGCAAGCAAAACAATAATGGCATAATCCTGTGATTAACAGCACGATGCCATCTAGAATGCAACAAGAAACTAAGCTACTGCACTCTAACATAGCAACAAAGCACATGGTAGTGATCTACTCAAGATGGTTGACAAAAGATGAACACTGAGCTATGGCTAAATCACACAAGAGTAGGTTCAAACAAGCATGGCAAAAGTGCAAAAGATAACAACATCGCAGACTTGGTGAAAATAACAACATGCCAGTAATTAACATCAGGAAGCAATGTTTAGAGCAAGATAACAACATGCTACAGGAACATATCATAGCAGCACAAGGCATGGCATGAATCTACTCAAAGCATATAACAAAATCCCTTACTGACCAAAAGCCAAAAAGGATCAGAAGATATGATGGCATCAATGTAAACATAGCAAGTTTCGTTAACAGATTCAGACTTAGCAGAAAACTGGACATGGCATAAACAGAATTATGAAGGCATGCTTGCGAGCTTGATGCACTCAACACAAGGCATTGCATGACAAACAAAGCATACTACCAGCAAGAAGACATGTTCAAGAAGCTAACCATGGCAAGAACCATCTCATAGCATGCATGGATCAACTACAACAACCATGGCAAAATTGATTAACACATAAACAATCTGCCAGGAACATTTTATAGCAAAAGTAGAGCAAGATTGAGTCATGCTAGGGTACTCCATAAATGCAAACAAGGGCATGGATGGATAGAGCATAACCATATTCCAAAATTATCTTTACTGAACATACTCAAAAGAAGCATGGATCTCTCTGTAGCAACATGAATACATAGCATAAAAATAACATCAGGGAAATGACTTAGTGAAATTCTAAGTCCCTGGAATCAGCAATAACACGAGAGCTATTTTGCATGCTTGTGCTAGTCATAACATTGATCACAAAAATACATGGCATGCACCCCTGTAAATATGGCATGACATAGCCCAAAACACATGTATAGCTCAAGACCATATGCAGCACACAATAATCATGGCAAAAATGACAAGTGCTCATAAACTGATAAGAGTCAGCACCTAACATTTTATAGCACTTTTGCATCAACAATTTGGGCATCAAGATGGACTCAAACAAGCATGGCACAATGGAATGAAATGAAGAGCACAATCAGATGAACATTTTGATATATTATGCATGCAAAACGGAGCCACGGTGATAAAGTTATGATGCGATGAACATGGCCTGAAAATAACACAGATCTGGGGACTTAGTGGAAAATCAACCTCCAGAAAAGTCAACTCGGGACGGAGACGTGCGGGACGAGGAGATCCAGGACGGAGGGGCGCCGCTTGGATGGGGAACCCGGTGGATCTAGTCCACCTGCCCAGATCCGGACGAGGGCGGTTCCGAGTCCGGCGACAGCGGCTCGGCGGAGGCCGGCGACGACAGGCGGTGGTGCTCCGGCGAGGGGTTGGGCGGAGCTGCTTGCCGGCGGAGCGGGCGGCAGAGGCGAGGTGGCACGCCGGTGGGCCGAGCCGGCGCGGGCGGCGGGGCACCGGGCAAAGGCGGCAGTGCGGCGAGGTGCAGCGGTAGGCGGCGGTGACGAGGCGGCTGCCGGAGCGGGGCGCCAGCGGCGATGGTCGAGGGCGGCACACCGGATCGGTGAGGCAGGGAGCGGGGCGCCTGTGGGCGGCGGCGGCACGAATCAGGCCCGGGCGGGCCTCGCGCGGGCTCCGCAGGCCGGCGGCGCGGGGAAGGCGGCGGAGCCACATGGCGGCGCAAGATTGGGGGCAGGAGGCGGTGGACGTGTCCGGCGAGGGGAGGACATGTCCGGCGCAGAGAGAGAGTTGGATCTAGGGTTCGTCCACGAGATTTTGGAGGGAGACACATATATATAGATAGAGGGAGCTAGGAGAGTCCAAATGAGGTGCAGTTTTCGGCCACGCGATCGTGATCGAACGACCGAGAGGATGGAGGGGGTTTGGATGGGTTGTTGGGCCACTTTGGAGGTGTGTTGGGCTGCAACACACACGAGGCCTTTACGGTTCCCCGGTTAACCGTTGGAGTATCAAACGAACTCCAAATGGCACGAAACTTGACAGGCGGTCTACCGGTGGTAAACCAAGGCCGCTTGGCAAATCTCAGTCCGATCCGAGAACGTTTAACACCCACACACGAAAAGAGGCAAAAAGGGACGCCGGATGACATAGGAGTGTCGGATTGCAAAACGGACAACGGGGAAAATGCTCGGATGCATGAGACGAACATGTATGCAAATGCGATGCACATGATGACATGATATGAAATGCATGACACGCAAAAAAATGACAAGGCAACAACAGCGAATAACTGGAAGACACCTGGCGCAATTGTCTCGGGGCGTTACAACACTCCACCACTACGAGAGGATCTCGTCCCGAGATCTAGGATGGCACCAGAGGGAAAACGGAAGAGGAAGATAAGAGGTAAAACTAAGTTGCTTCTTTGACAAACGAGTGAAACCAAAGAACCTTGGGAGGTTGAGCAAATTGAAAGAAAGAATACAATGAAGATGAACGAAGTTGAAAGCACTCCGTTAGGAAAGAGGAACAAGGAAGAACAAATTCGGGCAGCACTCCGGTTAAAAGTGATATGAAACTTGATAGCATGGGAAGAACTTGAATGAAGGACACGACACTCCAGTTGAATGGATAAGCAAAAGGAAAGAACATGATCATCACAACCTGAGATGATGAGAGAAAAGAGCAACATCACAATGGCTCCGGAAGAAAAGAAAGAATGGAAAGGAGTGAACGGAGGGAAACACGATCTTGAGAGAGCACGCTTACAACAAATGCTGGAACGGAGTTGTTGGATTATCCACAACGAAAAGAACAAGGTTGTAGTGGGCTTATGGAGAACATCTCAAAACTATGAGGTGAAATTCCGCCACTAACGGAAATAATAGATTGGATTGATATGAACAAGGAGGTGAGAAACTTATATCACCGGGAGGATAAATGAAGAACTTGGGTTATTTATAAGCACCATAATTAGCAACATTCCTTAGGGAAAGCTTTAGGTGAGATATAACCCAAGATAACTCCAATGAAGAGATTGATGGGTTTAAATATCTCATTTTTGTGAATGATGAATGATATATTACCACCTCAAAAGATAAGGGAGAACAATTGCACTCCGGATTGCAAGATGAAGAAAAATTGAGCTCCTCTGAAAAGAATCTTGATGAACACTTCAAGAAGGCATTAAATCCTTTATGAACCATCATGTAGAGCCTCCATGAAGAACTCCGGTAATAAAGAATGATCAAACGGAATGAAAGAGAAGTTGAAAACACAAGGTGAATCCTTGTAATGATTTAGATGGAGCTTCGCGACGAGATAATTGAGAGAGCTTGGAACTCCGGGAAAAGAAAAAGATGAAACAACTGAAATCAAGAATTTTGATGAACTTCCGGGATAAGGAATTAGATCACTTGGATGAAACAAGAATAAGAATTACATTATGCCTATCCTTCACCAATTAAATTGATGACAAGCAACGGATTGTCATACCACTTATTCTCGTAGAAATGATTAAGAAGAGATATGGCGCAAACTTGAGAAGGTCTTCAACGATCCACCGGTAGAATTTGGAAAGCACGAATGCATTGATATGATAAATGAAGGAAGAAGAATCTTGGAAGAACCACCGTAAGAATTAAAAAAAATGATTGAAGAAAAGGTAAAGAAACACCAGGAAGAATTGGAGAACGAATGAAGATACTTGAGGGAATTTAGATACCTGAGAACGAAGAGATCTCGACCTGATTAGAGAAAACTAGAATGATGCACCGGTAAGATTTGGAGAATGATAGCTGAAAGCTGAGAATGAATAAATCTTCTGAAATGATGGGCTCCGGGGAATCAAACTAAAAAGACTCCTGAATTGCTCCAGATGGGTGAAAAGAATTCTCACAATCGAAAACAATTATGAAAGGATGGCAACAAGCTAGAACCATGAATCTTGAAGAGAATGGAGCAAGATTGAGAGAAAAATCTTCCTCGGTCTTCAAATTCGAGAATGACGACGAGAAACACCACCATGAATAGTTGAGATACTCCGGAATAATGAAGAATATAAAGGCTGAATCAACAATGAAAAGAATTTGAAAGATCTTGGAGAAAGACATTTGACTGACAATAACTCATTCTTACGTCAAACTTGGAAAAGAAATTTGAAAATAGCTCCGGTAAAATAGAAGAGTCGGGTAAGATCCTGGGAAAGACCTGTGGGTTAGGGCCCACTCAAAAGAAACACCGTTGAACGATTTTGAAGAGAGATTGCACCGGTTGAATTAAATGGATTGAATGAGATAACAACCTGGAAATAACTTGAATGGATCAAGAATGAAAAGACGAGCCTTCTGAGATATCTTCAGCACTCCGGAACAATTGAATAGCAAGCGGGGAATGATTATGAGGTGCACCAGCATGAGAAGGTATTTGAAACGAGGAAAAGGATATGATCAACACTGAAAAATTGCATTGAAAACACCGGGAAAGATAAGAGAAACAAAGAATGATAAACTTGAAGCTTCCTTTATCATCTTCATGAGAATCACCGGATAAGAACATGAAGGAAAAGAATGGAGAGACTTCCAACGATAAAATGGATACTTGATTAAGAAATCTGAGTCCTTGAAGAAAAAGGGTGGGAGGGTTGCTAAAACAAAGGCAACTTGGAATGGATGAAACAGATAACGTTGAGAAGACTTAGAGTTGATCTTGCGAATGTAGAAAATGATCGGATCCACTTGAAGAGAAACACGCCGGTTGGAAATGATTGACATGACAATCTCGATTATCATGAACGATTAGTATTCACATAGAAATATGAGAGCACCGCTTAGGAAAGGTATGGAATCAACATTTGACTTCGAAGCAACTCGAATACCACAATGAAAACAAAACAAAGGATTGGCTTGCAAAATAAGCCGGAACAAACATATGATAGAGATTTCGTCCGAAGTTTTCGTGGTGGGGCCCACACGGGCTCGATCGTATAGCACCATCATGTACAAGGTAGTGCACATGACATACGAAGCGTCCCCGAGTCAGCATAGCCAAGGACTCTTTAAGACACAACGAGACCACTGTAAAACCAACCGTGGATAGGTGGACCACTAGACGTCGAACCCCAATGTCATATCATGCATCTGTCGGAAAGATATCCTAGGAGCTACTTGAATCCCCACTTATAAACTCCCGAAACTTTCTGGTTATGCAATCAGGTGTTGGGGATACAGGGGAAGCATAATATCTCACCCAAAACTAGCAATTCCTACATCCAGCTGTATCCATCCTTCAACACATAACCAAGAAACCTTCGAAAATCGTTTACCTCAACCTTCGAAAAGCATCCGTTATACGAGTTATGGTGATACTCCCGAACTCCCGCCCCAGTACTGGGTGGCGTCGAGGTTATCTCACCAACAACTACATAAAAGATATTTTCGATGTCAGCGAACTCAGGTATTCCAGAACTGCAATGATAAAATTGTGACGACAACACCTCGGAGCTCAAACACTTCCACAACCCCTAAATGTCAGGAGGCACCAAGAACAATGTTCTCGTCAAAAACCATCGGAACGATTCCAAGATACCCGCGTGATCCAAATTTTTTAGTGAAATTTGAGGAGAGAAGAGTCAAAACTCTACGTCAGGAAGCCTCACCAGAGCGACGAAGGGACTAAGGAGTAAAAAGAATCCTACTCTCCGACATATATAATCCTAAAAGACTCAAAACATTTTTCTAGACTCAACAACGCCAACGATTCGATCAAGCAGGGGGCTCCTAAGTCGGGGAAGGCTCTGATTACCAACTTGTAACACCCACGATGCGGCTATATCTCCCACGTGTCGGAGCACGACTTAGAGGCATAACCGTATAGTAGGCATGTCCCAAGAGGGGTAATCTTTACACATCCCATGTACTGAATAAGAAAGGGATAAAGAGTTGGCTTACAATTGCCACTTCACACAATACATAAATATAGCATTACAACATCCAGAATACAATCAAGGTCCGACTATGGAACCAAATAAAGAAAGACAACCCCTAATGCAAAAGATCCCCGATCGCCTCGACTGGGCTCCACTACTGATGAACTAGAAATGAAACAACACAACAAACATTATCTTCATCGAGCTCCCACTTGAGCTTGGTTGCGTCATTTGCACTGGTATCATCGGCACCTGCAACTGGTTTTGGAAGTATACTGTGAGTCATGAGGACTCAGCAAGCTCACACCCTCGCGATCAAGACTATTTAAGCTTATGGGTAGGAAAAGGTAGTGAGGTGTAGCTGCAGCAAGCTCTAGCATATATGGTGGCTAACTTACGCAAATGAGAGGGAGAAGAGAAGCAAAGCACGGTCGTGAACTAGAAGTGATCCTGAAACTACTTACGTTCAAGCATAACACAAGAACCGTGTTCACTTCCCGGACTCCGCCGAAAAGAGACCATCACGGTTACACACACGGTTGAAGAATTTTAGTTAAGTTAAGTGTCAAGTTTTCTACAACCCGATATTAACAAATTCCCATCTGCCCATAACCGCGGGCACGACTTTCAAAAGTTCAAAACCCTGCAGGGGTGTCCCAACTTATCCCATCACAAGCTCTCACGGTCAACGAAGGATATTCCTTCTCCCATGTAGCGACCAGACCTCAAACAGTCTGATCTCTGTGCTCCGGTGTCATCCCTGGGTCAGTAATGCTGACACCACACAGTACTCGGAGGATTTATAGCAGAGTAGCAATCACACACTTATTACATCGAGTGTCTCAAAAGAGAACTTATTACAATAAATATGGCTTAAGGCCATCTAATAACGATAACAGTGGAAGGCTTGGAAGATAAGTGAGTCAATCAACTCCAACGGCATCACTAAGTATAGAACCACGACCTAAAATTCCTCAATCGTCGTCTGAAAAGTCTGCAACATTAACGTTGAAGCCCGAAATGGGTCAGCACATGGAATATGCTGGCAAGGTAACACATAGAGAGTAATGGAATGCAACAGCTATACTATATGCATATATGGCTGGTGGAAAGCTCTATGGTTACAGTTTTTGCGTAAAGCCAATTTTTCCCTACTTCAAAGGAATAAAATTAATTACTATCATGGTGGTTGTTAAACATTGAGAATGGTTGACAGCATTCTCAATCCCAATTAAGTAACATCATTAAAATCCCACAAAATTAATTTTAGAGTAACATGTTGAGATTCACATGATAATCCAGGTACTAGATACTCAAGATGTCCATAACCGGGGACACGGCTAACCGTGATTAGTTTGTTACACTCTGCAGAGGTTTGCGCACTTTTCCCCACAAGACTCGATCGCCTCCATTTGGTTTCTCGCACTACAAGGTGTTTGAGAAACGGATGACCGAGACACAGTCTTTCAGAAGCGCTAGCACCTTACATGTGGGTAGACCGGTACACCTACTTTCCCCTACATCTGCTAGTCTACCCGTAAGAGTTCGCACGACTTAATCAACTATGCCAGAGCCCATAATGGCTTGTGGCTGCACATGGAAGTTTCTAGTATGAAAAATCTCATGATCCCTTTGAGCCTGGGTGGCGGTCCAAATAAAACAGGCAAGTCCTGGTAACCCCAGGTGCCTCAATCCACCCAGATGTGTGTTAGGTTGCCACCTTAGATAAACCCTTAATTATAAATCTCACATCTGTCATGGATATCACTCACCCAATCCACGTCTACTAGCATAGCATGGCATAATAAGGAAACGTAGAAGTAACTCCCAAAGGTTTGATAATAAACAGGTAATAGGCACTACCTCATCTACTTCCCATCCCACAATTTAATTAGATCCTAATCATGCAATGTGTGAGGATTTATCTAATGCAATAAAACTGGGTTGTAGAAAAAGGTATGATCAAAGTGTTACTTGCCTTGCTGATGATCCGCGAAACCTAGAGATTTGAAGTAACAGGCGGCGCACTCCGGGTATTCTATCGCAGACAAACATCAAGCATATAATAAGTACTCCTCTAATGCACAGGTAAAACTCAAATAGAAGATCTAACCAGAAAGTTCAACTTAAGAACCCTGGTTGGCAAAAGAATCAAATCGAACGAAGCGAAAGAAATCAAACGGCGAAAGAAAACAACTTAGTTCTAGTAATCTGGATCTAGGGCAAATTTTACAATAGCAAAAACTTGTTTAAGTTGATTATTCAGAAAGAGGGTTTCGAGACGAAACTCCAGGCGCTTGAATCGCCTGATTCCGATAAACGAGCGAAAAGTTATACTAAAACGAAAATCGGATCAGAAATCGCGATCAGAAAAATAACCACGGAAAAGAAAAAAATGATGAACAGATTTTTTTTTAAAAAAACTGCACAGAAAACGAGGCAGCGGCGAACCTCGAAAGGCGCGCACTTCGGCGGCGACGGCGGCGGCTTAGCTAGGGTTACGGTTAGCTGGCTTCGGGCCTCTCTCTCTCTCTCGGGCCGGTTCGGGCGCTATATAAAGGCCCCGGGCGGAGGTTTCCTGGCCGGTTACGGCCCGGTGTCGGTTCGAGTTTTTTTTTTAAATCCGCTCGGAAGAAAAATAAAAAGAAATACTAAAGGACTCCAAAAATCACGAAATAAATTTTGCCGGGTTCCTAAAATCAAGCCCGATAAAGTGAACATTTATCTGGGCCCAAACTACAACTTTGAAAAATGCGCATTTTTCCTAAATTCAAATAAAAATACCGAAAAACTCCGAAATAAAACTTATTTGATTTTTTTATTAAATCCTCAATATTTCTATATTTTGGGAAAGTCATTTTATTCCCTCTCTCATATTTTTGTAATAGAAATAATTGATGATAAAATAAATAAAATCAAATGATCCTGTTTACATAATTTGAGAAAACTCAAATATGTAAATAACGAAATCCCCAACTCTCTCCGTGGGTCCTTGAGTTGCTTAGGATTTTCTAGGATCAAAACCAAAAGCAAAATAAAATATGATATGCATGATGACCTAATGTATAACATTCCAAATTGAAAATTTGGGATGTTACAAACCTACCCCCCTTAAGATGAATCTCGCCCTCGAGATTCGGGTTGGCTAGAAAATAGGTGAGGGTGGTCTTTGAGCAAATCTTCCTCTCGCTCCCAGGTGGCTTCATGCTCCGTGTGGTGGCTCCACTGAACTTTGCAAAACTTGATAACCTTGCTGCGAGTAACTCGGCTGGCAAACTCGAGGATCTTGACTGGTTTCTCCTCATAGGTCAAATTGTTATCCAACTGAATTGCTTCTAATGGCACTGTGTCTCTCAAAGGTATGTCAGTCATCTCCGCGTGACACTTCTTCAACTGAGAAACGTGAAACACATCATGCACTCCGGCCAATCCTTCTGGCAATTCCAACTTGTAGGCCACTTCTCCCATACGCTCCAAAACTCGATATGGTCCTACAAATCATGGCGCTAACTTCCCCTTAACTCCAAAACGCTTAATCCCTCGAAGTGGGGATACTCAAAGATAAGCTCTATCTCCGACTTCGTAAACTGTCTCCTTGCGTTTAGAATCTGCGTAGCTCTTCGTCTTGGACTGGGCTACCTTGAGCCTATCATGAATCAACTTCACCTTCTGTTCAGACTCTTTAATCAAATCTGGTCGAAACAACTGGCGGTCTCCAACTTCGTCCCATGACAACGGTGTCCTGCACCTCCTTCCGTACAAAGCCTCGAAAGGGGGCCATCTTCAAACTGGTCTGATAGCTATTATTGTAAGAGAACTCTGCATATGGAAAATTATTGTCCCAACTAGATCCATAATCTAGCGCACAAGCTCTCAGCATATCCTCCAAAATATGATTGACTCTCTCAGTCTGTCCATCTGTCTGCGGGTGAAAAGCTGTACTGAATTCTAACCTAGTACCCAAAGTCTCATGCAACTGCTTCCAGAACTTTGAGGTAAAATGGGTTCCTCTATCTGATACGATGCTCCTCGGAACTCCATGCAAACATACGATCCTGGTCATGTATATCTTTGCCAACTTAGCACTGGTGTAAGTGGTCTTTACTGGGATGAAATGTGCTACCTTCGTCAATCGGTCAACTACAACCCAAATCGAGTCATAGCCTGAACGAGTCCTTGGTAATCCCGTGATAAAATCCATGCCTAACTTATCCCACTTCCATTCGGGTATCGGCAATGGTTGCAACAATCCTGCTGGCTTCTGATGCTCTGCCTTTACTCTCTGACATACGTCACAAACTGCTACATACTCCGCAATATCCTTCTTCATTCTGGTCCACCAGAAAATATCCTTCAAATCCAAATACATCTTGGTATTTCCTGGGTGAATCGAATACGGTGAATCATGTGCCTCTTGCAGAATCAACTTACTAATCTCCGGGTTATTGGGCACATAAACACGGTCTTCAAACCATAGGGTGTCGTGCTCATCCTCACGAAATCCTTTAGCTTTTCCTTTGCTCAGTTTCTCCTTTATAGCGGCAATCTCTTTGTCAGTTTTCTGAGCTTCTCTGATTCTATCCATCAATGTTGACTGAATTTCCAATGCTGCTACATAGCCTCTCGGAACTATTTCCAAACATAGTTCACGAAGATTTTCTGCTAACTCCTTGGGTATTTCTCCCGTCATTAACCTATTGACATGGCTCTTGCGGCTTAATGCATCAGCTACTACATTAGCTTTTCAGGGATGGCAATGTAATTTCATATCATAATCCTTGATAAGCTCCAACCATCTCCTTTGTCTGAGGTTCAACTCCTTCTGCGTGAAAATGTACTTCAAACTCTTATGATCCATGTACACCTCACAATGATTTCTAATGAGGAAATGTCTCCATGTCTTCAATGCATGCACTACGGCTGCTAACTCCAAATCATGCGTAGCATAATTCAATTCGTGGGGATTCAGTTGTCGTGAAACGTACGAAACAACTCTTCCTTCATGCATAAGCACTGCTCCAAGTCCTCGACGTGAAGCGTCGCAATACACCTCAAAATCCTTAGTTTGATCTGGCAAAATCAACACTGGTGAGGTAACCAAACGTTTCTTCAACTCCTGGAAACTTGCCTCACACTCCTCAGTCCATTTGAACTTAGTATCCTTCTTCAACAACTCCGTCATAGGTTTTGCAATCTTTGAGAAATTCTCAATAAATCTCCGGTAGTATCCTGCGGGTCCAAGAAAACTCCGGATCTCCCCAACTGTTGTTGGTGCTTCCCACTTGGTCACGGTTTCAACTTTAGCGGGATCCACTGCTATACCTTCTCCAGATATAACGTGTCCGAGGAATCCTACTTCCTTCAACCAAAATTCACATTTGCTGAACTTGGCATATAATTGGTGTTCTCTGAGCTTTCCAAGTACCAAACGCAAATGCTCCTTATGTTCCTCTTCATTCTTCGAATATACCAGGATATCATTAATGAACACTACGATGAACTTATCCAAAAACTCCATAAACACTTTGTTCATCATGTTCATAAAATAGGCAGGCGCGTTAGTCAGTCCAAATGACATAACGGTATACTCATATAGTCCATATCTTGTGGTGAATGCTGTCTTAGGTATATCCTGTTCTCGAATCTTCAACTGGTGGTATCCTGATCGCAAATCAATCTTGGAAAACATTTTAGCTCCTTGCAATCGATCAAACAGATCGTTGATCATTGGTAGTGGGTACTTGTTCTTGATCGTTACTTCATTCAATCCTCGATAATCAACAACCATCCTTAACGATCCATCCTTCTTCTCCACTAGAAGTACTGGCGATCCCCAAGGCGAAGAACTTGGGTGAATATATCCCTTATCCAGTAACTCCTTAATCTGCTTCTTAATTTCCACCAAATCTTTTGCTGGCATCCTATATGGTCTCTTCGATATTGGCCCAGTGCCTGGTAAAAGCTCAATCAAAAACTCAATGTCTCTATCCGGTGGCATGCCTGGCAACTCTTCGGGAAATACATCAGGAAAATCCTTTACCACTGGTACTTCCTCCTGCACAACTCCTGATAATGAATTTACTTGTGTCCTGTTTGGCGCATGTCGGGATACATACTTGATCCTTCTTCCTTCTGGCGTTGTGAGCAAAATTGTCTTACTGGCGCAATCGATGTTTCCTCCATACATCGACAGCCAATCCATACCAAGAATCACATCCAGACCTTGGGATTCCAAAATAATTAAATCCGTTGGGAAAACATGCCTTCCTATACTTAATGGCACTTGAAAACATCCTTGACTGGCCATGTACTCCGCTCCTGGTGAGCTTACTAGCATAAGTGTTTTAAGAATCCTAGTGGGCAGGCTATACTTTTCCACAAATCCCCTTGATATGTATGAATGCGATGCACCAGTATCAAAAAGAACAAGTGCAGTAAATGACTTAACCAAAAACTTACCTATTACTGCATCGGGCTGAGCTTCAACCTCCTCCACATTAACGTGGTTCACCTATCCCCTGTTGAAAGGGTTCGGCTTCTTTCCAGAGCTTCCATTGCCATTTTGTCCTTTAGGACAATCATTTGCATAATGTCCTGGCTTCGAACACTTATAGCAAGTGACGTGGCTCAAGTCCTTCTTGGCTGGGGTTGATGGGGTGCTGCAGTTCTGTCCATTGCTTCCTCCATTCCCATTAACATTCTTGGTGCCATTGTGATTGTGCGGGCTACCTACTCCATGGGTATGCTGAAAATGTCCTTCCGGTCTAGGGGTAAAACGAGGCTTCTGCTGAGCTCCTGAATTATACTTTCCTTATCCATACTTCCTCTTGCGGTTCTCAATTTGCTGCTGCTTCCCTTCAATCATAAGAGCACGATCTACCAACTCCTGGTAGTTGTTGGAGGTGGCTACCATCAACTGCATACTCAACTCATCATTCAGTCCTTCCAGGAATTTCTCCTGCTTAGCTGCATCCGTAGCAACGTCATCTGGGGCATAACGTGCTAGCTTACTAAACTCCTCCACATACTGGCCAACTGTCCGTCCTCCTTGGCGCAAGTTACGAAACTCACGCTTCTTCATGGCCATTGCTCCTGCTGAAACATGGGAGGTACGAAAAGCCTGCTGAAACTGGTCCCATGTGATAGTGTCGATTGGGAAGGTGGCTGTGAAATTCTCCCACCAAGATGCTGCGGGTCCTTCTAATTGATGTGCGGCAAACTTAACCTTCTCCACATTTGTGCATCCTATTGTGGTCAACTCCCTAGCTATCTTGCGGAGCCAATCATCTGCTACTATCGGCTCGGTGCTACTGGAAAACACCGGCGGATTCAGCCTAAGAAAACGGGCTAAGTGGTCAACAGGTGGTGGTGGTGGTGGGTTGTTGTTGTTGTTCCCTTGATTCTGATTCTGAACTAGCAACTGCATCAAGGTGTTCTGCTGCTGGATCAACTGGGTGAGCTCCGGCGGAAAAGCAAATCCGGGGTCATGTCTCGGAGGCATCTGAGGGTTTAGAAAAGATGAGATATAAGAATAGAGGGGGACTAAATGGAAAACACTACCCATATGCACATGAGGCAAAAGCACACAATTCACTTCAATCAATCAAACAAGACATACAATCGATCTAACTATCGCAAAAAGTGCTCGGACTACTATATTTACATGGTGGACTACTACTACTAATGAGGTGGTCTACTAGAAATATTCTACGGTTGTAGGCTCCATGATATCTGCTCCTGCTTCATCAACATAGTCATCATCGCTACTATCTTGTTCCGAGTCGGTGGCGTCAATGATGATGTAGTCCTCCGGGCTAATCTCCTTGGGTTCCTCGTCTTCATCTACTGATGCCAGGCCTCCCATAAATATTCCAATCTTCTTGATCAGATCGTCATTCTTCTCCACCAGTACTTCAATTTCTTCTTCATAACCTTCGCGTGTAGCCTTGAGTTCTTCCTCCAGTTCCTTAATTCTAGTCCTAGCCTTCTTCAGATCTATCATGTCGGCGCACATCTGATTCTCCTGGCGTCGAATGTGCTGATTTAACTCCTGAATAAAAGCTGCAATTGATCTATCTTTCCTGGTGCTGATCATCTCCCAGTGTTCATCTCGGCGCCCGCAAATCTGGTAGGTAGTATCCTTAAGATCCTTGCTGTAGACTTCTCCAATGCGTCCCATGGCGATGTGAGCTGCCATGCTCTTTCCTAGACTCCAAGTTGGGGCATCAAAAGAAAACTCTATGGGCTCAGTGACTGGCATGAACGTCCTTCCTGGAACTTGAACTTGAATCATCCAGCGCTCTTCTTCAGGTAAAGTGGCGTTGTAGGTTCCCGTGAAGCTTGGTATTCCTATGTTCAGGTATCTAGTGACTTCCTTCAAGTGGCGTCCAAAGGGTGTGTCTTCATCTGGTTGTGTGAACTTGTTCCTTGCATCCGCCATCCTAAAGAGTAGAAAAGATGAGAGGTCAGAAGAGAAGAGAGTGAGTAGTGATCTAGGTCTTTAGCTTAGTGGTCGTGTCCTACAGTCAGCGTGTGCTCTGATACCATCTCTGTAGCGACCAGACCTCAAACAGTCTGATCTCTGTGCTCCGGTGTCATCCCTGGATCAGTAATGCTGACACCACACAGTACTCGGAGGATTTATAGCAGAGTAGCAATCACACACTTATTACATCGAGTGTCTCAAAAGAGAACTTATTACAATAAATATGGCTTAAGGCCATCTAATAACGATAACAGCGGAAGGCTTGGAAGATAAGTGAGTCCATCAACTCCAACGGCATCACTGAGTATAGAACCACGACCTAAAATTCCTCAATCATCGTCTGAAAAGTCTGCAACATTAACGTTGCAGCCCGAAACGGGTCAGCACATGGAATATGCTGGCAAGGTAACACATAGAGAGTAATGGAATGCAACAGCTATACTATATGCATATATGGCTGGTGGAAAGCTCTATGGTTACAGTTTTTGCGTAAAGCCAATTTTTCCCTACTTCAAAGGAATAAAATTAATTACTATCATGGTGGTTGTTAAACATTGAGAATGGTTGACAGCATTCTCAATCCCAATTAAGTAACATCATTAAAATCCCACAAAATTAATTTTAGAGTAACATGTTGAGATTCACATGATAATCCAGGTACTAGATACTCAAGATGTCCATAACCGGGGACACGACTAACCGTGATTAGTTTGTTACACTCTGCAGAGGTTTGCACACTTTTCCCCACAAGACTCGATCGCCTCCGTTTGGTTTCTCGCACTACAAGGTGTTTGAGAAACGGATGACCGAGACATAGTCTTTCAGAAGCGCTAGCACCTTACATGTGGGTAGACCGGTACACCTACTTTCCCCTACATCTGCTAGTCTACCCGTAAGAGTTCGCACGACTTAATCAACTATGCCAGAGCCCATAATGGCTTGTGGCTGCACATGGAAGTTTCTAGTATGAAAAATCTCATGATCCCTTTGAGCCTGGGTGGCGGTCCAAATAAAACAGGCAAGTCCTGGTAACCCCAGGTGCCTCAATCCACCCAGATGTGTGTTAGGTTGCCACCTTAGATAAACCCTTAATTATAAATCTCACATCTATCATGGATATCACTCACCCAATCCACGTCTACTAGCATAGCTTGGCATAATAAGGAAACGTAGAAGTAACTCCCAAAGGTTTGATAATAAACAGGTAATAGGCACTACCTCATCTACTTCCCATCCCACAATTTAATTAGATCCTAATCATGCAATGTGTGAGGATTTATCTAATGCAATAAAACTGGGTTGTAGAAAAAGGTATGATCAAAGTGTTACTTGCCTTGCTGATGATCCGCGAAACCTAGAGATTTGAAGTAACAGGCGGCGCACTCCGGGTATTCTATCGCAGACAAACATCAAGCATATAATAAGTACTCCTCTAATGCACAGGTAAAACTCAAATAGAAGATCTAACCAGAAAGTTCAACTTAAGAACCCTGGTTGGCAAAAGAATCAAATCGAACGAAGCGAAAGAAATCAAACGGCGAAAGAAAACAACTTCGTTCTAGTAATCTGGATCTAGGGCAAATTTTACAATAGCAAAAACTTGTTTAAGTTGATTATTCAGAAAGAGGGTTTCGAGACGAAACTCCTGGCGCTTGAATCGCCTGATTCCGATAAACGAGCGAAAAGTTATACTAAAACGAAAATCGGATCAGAAATCGCGATCAGAAAAATAACCGCGGAAAATCCGACGAACAGAGTTTTTTTAAAAAAAAAACTGCATGGAAAATGAGGCGGCGGCGAACCTCGAAAGGCGCGCACTCCGGCGGCGGCAGCGGCTGGGAGGCGGCGGCGGCTTAGCTAGGGTTAGGGTTAGCTGGCTTCGGGCCTCTCTCTCTCTCGGGCCGGTTCGGGCACTATATAAAGGCCCCGGGCGGAGGTTTCCTGGCCGGTTACGGCCCGGAGTCGGTTCCAGGTTTTTTTTAAATCCACTCGGAAGAAAAATAAAAAGAAATACTAAACGGACTCCAAAAATCACGAAATAAATTTTGCCGGGTTCCTAAAATCAAGCCCGATAAAGTGAACATTTATCTGGGCCCAAACTACAACTTTGAAAAATGCGCATTTTTTCTAAATTCAAATAAAAATACCGAAAAACTCCGAAATAAAACTTATTTGATTTTTTTTATTAAATCCCCAATATTTCTATATTTTGGGAAAGTCATTTTATTCCCTCTCTCATATTTTTGTAATAGAAATAATTGATGATAAAATAAATAAAATCAAATGATCCTGTTTACATAATTTGAGAAAACTCAAATATGTAAATAACGAAATCCCCAACTCTCTCCGTGGGTCCTTGAGTTGCTTAGGATTTTCTAGGATCAAAACCAAAAGCAAAATAAAATATGATATGCATGATGACCTAATGTATAACATTCCAAATTGAAAATTTGGGATGTTACAGGAAGACCCGATCAGACGCGGAATCCCGGTTACAAGACATTTCGACAATGGTAAAATAAGACCAGCAAAGCCACCCGGATGTGCCGACAAATCCCGATAGGAGCTGCACATATCTCGTTCTCAGGGCACACCGGATTGTCCAATCTTCCGGTAGGCCAACCCAGAGTTGCCCCTGGTGGCCACCGGCGGCTGAGAGGTTGGACCAACACTCACAGGAGCACTGGCCCGGGGTTTAAAATAAAGATGACCCTTGAGTCTGCCGAACCCAAGGGAAAAGGCTTAGGTTGCAAATGGTAAAACCAAGGTTGGGCCTTGCTGGAGGAGTTTTATTCAAGGCAAACTATCAAGGGGTTCCCATTATAACCCAACCGCGTAAGGAACGCAAAATCAAGGAACATAACACCGGTATGACGGAAACTAGGGCGGCAAGAGTGGAACAAAATAGTAGGCATAAAGTCGAGCCTTCCACCCTTTACCAAGTATATAGATGCATTAAATAATTAAATAAGAGATATTGTGATATCCCAACATATCCATGTTCCAGCATGGAACAACTCCAATCTTCACCTGCAACTAACAACGCTATAAGAGGGGCTGAGCAAAGCGGTAACATAGCCAAACAACAGTTTGCTAGGACAAGGTGGGTTAGAGGCTGGTCATGGCAATATGGGAGGCATGATATAGCAAGTGGTAGGTATCACAGCATAGCAAAAGAGCGAGCAACTAGCAAGCAAAGATAGAAGTGATTTCGAGGGTATGGTCATCTTGCCTCCAAAGTTCTCTGAGAAGACGAAAGCTTGATCCTCGTAAGCGTACTCAACGGGTTCCTCGAACATGAACTCGTCTCTCGGCTCTACCCAAGGAAATAACACAAGCAAAGGAGACCACAGTCAACCACGGTGCAATGCGCAAGCAACATGATGCAAAACATGGCATGATATGCGGGATGTGCTATGCAATGCATATGCGTGCTTCAGAAGGAAAAGATTGAACGAGGCCTCAACTTGGCAAACCAAGTGCACCGCTGGAAATATGAGTTGATTTCGGTCGAAATCAATATAAAGATCACCGGAATCGGATGCACGGTTTGCAAATGCAAGCAAAACAATAATGGCATAATCCTGCGATTAACAGCACGATGCCATCTAGAATGCAACAAGAAACTAAGCTACTGCACTCGAACATAGCAACAAAGCACATGGCAATGATCTACTCAAGATGGTTGACAAAAGATGAACACTGAGCTACGGCTAAATCACACAAGAGCAGGTTCAAACAAGCATGGCAAAAGTGCAAAAGATAACAACATCAGAGACTTAGTGAAAATAACAACATGCCAGTAATTAACATCAGGAAGCAATGTTTAGAGCAAGATAACAACATGCTACAGGAACATATCATAGCAGCACAAGGCATGGCATGAATCTACTCAAAGCATATAACAAAAGTCCCTTACTGACCAAAAGCCAAAAAGGATCAGAAGATATGATGGCACCCACGTAAACATAGCAAGTTTCGTTAACAGATTCAGACTTAGCAGAAAACTGGACATGGCATAAACAGAATTATGAAGGCATGTTTGCGAGCTCGATGCACTCAACACAAGGCATTGCATGACAAACTAAGCACACTACCAGCAAGAAGACATGTTCAAGAAGCTAACCATGGCAAGAACCATCTCATAGCATGCATGGATCGACTACAACAACCATGGCAAAATTGATTAACACGTAAACAATCTGCCAGGAACATTTTATAGCAAAAGTAGAGCAAGATTGAGTCATGCTAGGGTACTCCATAAATGCAAACAAGGGCATGTATGGTTAGAGCATAACCAAATTCCAAAATCATCCTTACTGAACATACTCAAAAGAAGCATGGATCTCTCTGTAGCAACATGAATACATGGCATAAAAATAACATCAGGGAAATGACTTAGTGAAATTCTAAGTCCCTGGAATTAGCAGTAACACGAGGACTACTTTGCATGCTTGTGCTAGTCACAACATTAATCACAAAAATACATGGCATACACCCCTGTAAATATGGCATAGCATAGCCCAAAACACATGTATAGCTCAAGACCATATGCAGCACACAATAATCATGGCAAAAATGACAAGTGCTCATAAACTAATAAGAGTCAGCACCTAACATTTTATAGCACTCTTGCATCAACTATTTGGGCATCAAGATGGACTCAAACAAGCATGGCACAATGGAATGAAATGAAGAGCACAATCTGATGAACATTTTGATATATTATGCATGCAAAACAGAGCCACGGTGATGAAGTTATGATGCGATGAACATGGCCTGAAAATAACACAGATCTGGGGACTTAGTGGAAAATCAACCTCCAGAAAAGTCAACTCAGGACGGAGACATGCGGGACGAGGAGATCCAGGATGGAGGGGCGCCGCTTGGATGGAGAACCCGGTTGATCTGGTCCACCTGACCAGATCCGGACGAGGGCGGTTCCGAGTCCGGCGACGGCGGCACGGCGGAGGCCGGCGACGACGGGCGGTGGTGCTCCGGCAAGGGGCTGGGCGGAGCTGCTCGCCGGCAGAGCGGGCGGCAGAGGCGAGGTGGCGCGCCGGTGGGCCGAGCCGGCGCGGGCGGCGGGGCACCAGGCAAAGGCGGCGGCGCGGCGAGGTGCAGCGATGGGCGGTGGTGACGAGGCGGCTACCGGAGCGGGGCGCCGGCGGCGATGGTCGAGGGCGGCGCGCTGGATCGGTGAGGCGGGGAGCAGGGCGCCTGTGGGCGGCAGCGACGCGAATCAGGCCCGGGCGGGCCTCGTGCGGGCTCTGCGGGCCGGCGGCGCGGGGACGGCGGCGGAGCCACGTGGCGGCGCAAGATTGGGCACGGGAGGCGGCGGACGTGTCCGGCGAGGGGAGGACTTGTCTGGCGCAGAGAGAGAGAGAGAGCTGGATCTAGGGTTCGTCCGCGAGATTTCGGATGGTGACACATATATATAGATAGAGGGAGCTAGGAGAGCCCAAATGAGGTGCGGTTTTCGGCCACGCGATCGTGATCGAACGACCGAGAGGATGGAGGGGGTTTGGATGGGTTGTTGGCCCAATTTGGAGGGGTGTTGGGCTGCAACACACACGAGGCCTTTACGGTTCCCCGGTTAACCGTTGGTGTATCAAACGAACTCCAAATGGCACGAAACTTGACAGGCGGTCTACCGGTGGTAAACCAAGGCCGCTTGGCAAATCTCAGTCCGATCCGAGAACGTTTAACACCCACACACGAAAAGAGGCAAAAAGGGACGCCGGATGACATAGGAGTGCCGGATTGCAAAACGGACAACGGGGAAAATGCTCGGATGCATGAGACGAACATGTATGCAAATGCGATGTAACATCCCTAATTTTCAATTTGGAATGTTATACATAGTCATCCATGCATATCATATTTTATTTGCTTTGTGTCTCACGATCCTCGAAATCCTATGCAACTCAAGGACCCTCGGAGAGAGTTGGAGATTTTTTCCGGTTTTCAAATTTGATTTTATCAAATTTTGAAACGAGGATTTTGGTTTTAATTATTTTTCTCTCCGAAAATATTTCATATTGAAATATCTGAGAGGAGATAATATGACTTCTCCAAGATAATTGAAATATTGGAGGAAAAATATTAAAATCAAATATTTGTTTTATTTGGATTTTATTGCAATTTTGTTTGCATTAGAAAAATTGCATGTTTTCAAAATTGCATTTTAGGGCCAAGCAAATGTTCATCTCGTTCTAAATATTTTATTTAGATGGTGAAAATTTATTTTGGCATTTTTAGATTTTTTTTCTTCTAGGATTTTATTTCGATCGGCGGAATTATTTTTAAAAAAAGTTCCCGCGCCCGACTGGGCCTATGGCCCAGCCGAGCCAGGCCGGCCCACAGCCGCCGCCGCCTCCCCGCGCGCGCGCCGCCCCGCAGCCGCCGCCGCCTCCCCGCGCGCGTGCAGCCCCGCTGCCGCTCGGACCCGGAGTCCGAGCTGGACTCCGCCTCGCCGCCGCTTGCCCCCTCCTCCAAGCAAGCCCCCCTCCTTATAAGCCGCCACCCCGCCGCCCAAATCACCACCACCGCCGCCACCCGAGCTGCGCCGCCTAGCCGCCGCCGCCAAGCCCCGCCGCCCGTGAGCCGCCGCCCTGCCGCCCGCATGTCGCCTCGTCGGAGCCCCTCGCCGGAGGTAGTCGCCGGATCCGCCGCCGGTTTAAAAAAAACCGTTCGTTTTTTTAGAAAACCCCATATTCATTTTTTTTCGAATCACCGTTTTTTTTGGTTCTTCTATTTAGCGGACGTTCGTCCGTACGTTCGTTTTAATGAACGGTTTTCGCCCGTTAGTTACAGCTAATGAACGCTCGTTTGTTAGTCTATTCGTCAGTTTTCTTTTATCGTATTTATTCGGTGAGTTTTCTCGATCGCAATTTCTGATCCGATCTTAGTTTCTGTTTATCTTTTCGCTCGTTTGTCGGAATCAGGCGGTTCAAGCGCCTAGATTTTCGTCTCGAAACCCTCTTTCCGTTTAACCAACTTAAGTAAGTTTTTGCTACTATAAAATTTGATCTAGGTTCAGATTAGTAAATGAAGCTTCTTTCTTTCGCCGTTTGAGTTTCGTTGCTCCGTTTGATTTGATTCTTTTTGCAAACCGGAGTTCTTAAGTTGAACCTTCTGGTCAACCTCTTTTATTTGAGTTTTGCTTGCGCATTTTGCTTGTTGCTTATGTATGTTATTGTTTGTTTGCGATAGAACACCCGGAGTGCGAAGCATGCTACTACGAGTCCCTAGGTTTCGCAGACCGTCAGCAAGGCAAGTAACACTTTGATCATATCCCTTTTATCACCCAGTTTTTATGCATCCCAAAACATCGCATGATTAGGATGTCATTAACTTGTGGGTTGGGAAGTAGTTGATGAGGTAGAACCTATTACCCTGTTACATTCAAACCCTTGGGAGTTACTTCTACGCGTTGCTTATATTGCTATGCTATGCTATGCTCATAGACGTGGTTTGGGTTTGAGTGAAATCCATGACAGATGTGAGTTTGTTAATTAATGGTTCAACTTAAGGTAGCAACTTAAATTAACATCTGGGTGGATTGAGGCACCCGGAGTACCCAGTGTTGCCTGTATTTTTGGAAATCCCAGAGTACCCGTGTGATCTTCCTATGGACCACCACCCAGGCTCAAAGGGAACTAAGATGATTCATGCTAGAAACTTCCGTGTGCAGCCACATGCTATTATGGGCTCTAGCATAGTTGAGTAAGTTACGTGAAGCTCTTGAAGAGGCAGATCAGCAGGTAGTGGGATGTAGGTTTTGTATGGCCTGTCCGGAGTAGAGAGTTAATGTTTCCAAAAGACTGTGTCTCGGTCATCCGTTTCTCAAACACCCTGTAGTGCGAGAAATCCAACGAAGGAGATCGAGTCTTGTGGGGAAAAGTGCACAAACCTCTGTAGAGTGTATAATCTAATCATGGTTAGCCGTGTCCCCGGTTATGGACAATTCTTGAGTATCTAGTATTTGGGTTATCACATGTATCTCATCATTCTTAAATAATATTGTTGGGTTGTTAATCACTTTAATTGGGATTAAGTTGGAGGAACCTTCTCAATGATGTTTCAACTACCATGATAGTTAAATTAAAATCTATTCCTTTGTTGTAGGGAAAAATTGGCTTTTCGCAAAAAACTATAACCATAGAGCTTTCCACCAGCCAAATATGCATATAGTGATAGCATTATTCTGTTCTTGCTCTACTGTGTTACTTTGCCAGCATATTCCATGTGCTGACCCGTTTTCAGGCTGCAACGTATTATGTTGCAGACTTTTCAGACGAGGAGTAAGGTTCGTTAGGTCGTTGCCGTGCAGCTCAGCTATGCCATTGGAGTTAATGGACTCACTTTATCTTCCAAGCCTTCCGCTGTTATCGTATTAGATGGCCTTAAGCCACATTATTGTAATAAGTTCTCTTTTGAGACATTCGATGTAATAAGTGTGTGATTGCCACTCTGTTATAAATCCTTTGAGTACTGTGTGTGTTAGCATTACCGATCCAGGGATAACACTGAAGCACAGAGACTTGACCATGTGAGGTCGGGTCGCTACATGCGATGCACATGATGACATGATATGAAATGCATGACACGCAAACAAAAGACAAGGCAACAACAGCGAATAACTGGAAGACACCTGGCGCAACGGTCTCGGGGCGTTACACGGTCCACTAATCTTGGACGTGATGCCTATATAATGATCATTGCCTGGATATCGTCATGATTATTTGAAGTTCTATCAATTGCCCAACAGTAATTTGTTCACCCAACGTTTGCTATTTTCCTCGAGAGAAGCCACTAGTGAAATCTACGGCCCCCAGGTCTCTTTATCATATATTTGCCTTTGCGATCTACTTTTATTTGCCATTTATTTTCAGATCTATGAAACCAAAAATACAAAAATACCTTGCTGCAATTTATTATTATTTATTTTATTTGGCGTTCGATCTATCAATCTACTACAATTTTATCTCACGTCCGTTTGCCTATCTTGAGGCGCCGTACCCGAAAGGGATTGACAACCCCTTTAACACGCCGGGTTGCGAGGATTTGTTATCTGTGTGCAGGGGTTGTTTACGTTGTGTTGCTTGGTTCTCCTACTGGTTCGATAACGTTGGTTTCATATCTGAGGGAAATACCTAGCGCTGTTGTGCTGTATCATCCCTTCCTCTTTGGGGAAAAACCGATGTAGCTTCAGGCAACATCAAAAGGAATTTCTCACACCGTTGCCGGGGAGGATCTTCAATGTTGCCTATAAATTTTAGAAGGAATTTTGGGAATTCCACCTCAAAAGATGGGGTTTTCTTTTACCCCTGAGGGAGCTCAAATGTTGGACAAACTTGGTGATTTGCATAAACATATGGTTGAAATACAAAAATATAATGAACCCCTCAAACACCTTAATGGTAGTATCAATCACATGAATACCCTGATTACTCTTTGCAACAATAGATTGGATATTTTGGATCTTAAGATGGTTTATTTCCCGGAGAATTTAGGGAAGCTTAAAGAGCCTCCTGGGTTTGAGAAAACCCTTACAAAAGTTGCCAAAACTTCGGAAGTCAAACTCAGATACTTGCTTTATGCCTATCTAAGGGCATAAAACTATAGCGCTTGTTGGGAGGCAACCCAATTAATAAAATTTATTTTCACTTTTTGCTTCCTATTTTTGAGTGTTAGCACAATTATGCTACTGTTATGATTGTGTTTTTATGTTTCAATTAGTGTTTGTGCCAAGTAAAGCCTTTAGGATCTTCATGGGTGATAGTTGTATGATCTTGTTGAAAAAACAGAAACTTTTGCGCTGACAAAAATAATTCCCATTTTAACAAGAGAGCGATAAAATACCCATTCCTTTTGTAGTAGATCAATATACAAATTTCTCAGGCCATCCTAATCTTTCAGAATTTTTGGAGTTACAGAAGTATTCGAAATAGTCAGATTGCTACAGACTGTTCCATTTCGACAGATTCTGTTTTCCTTGCGTTGTGTGCTTGTTTTGATGGTCTATGGTTTTCTTTGATGAGTTTTTGCCATAGAAAAGTTGGAATACAATAGATATAATGCAATAAAAAAATATGAATTGGGTTGATACATCACTTATAGTAGTGATTTATTTTCTTAAACTAATGGATCTCACGAAGGTTTTGTTGAGTTTTGTGTGATTGAAGTTTTCAAGTTTTGGGTTATCTTATGATGGATAAAGGAATAAGGAGTAGAAGAGCCTAAGCTTGGGGATGCCCCGGCATCCCAAGCTATTATCCAAAAATGAGCAACTAACTAAGCTTGGGGATGCCCCCGAGTGGCATCCCCTCTTTCTTCTAATGACCATCGGTATTTTACTCGAAGCTATATTTTTATTCGTCACATACTATGTGTTTTGCTTGGAGCGTCTTGTATGATATGAGTTTTTTCTTAATTTATGTTATGTTTTATGTTTTGATCCCTTGCTGGACACACCTATTTGAGAGAGCCAAAATTATGTCATGACTTGTTAGAATTGCTCTCTTTGCTTCACTTAAATTTTCTGAGCTATGGACTTGCTCTAGTGCTTCACTTATATCTTTTTGTACACGGTGTGCTTTAGTATTTTTGAAGAAATGCTCTATTGCTTCACTTATATTTATTTGAGAGTTAGTAAATTTTTCAAGAAATTATCTCTTGCTTCACTTAAATTAATTTGAGAGAAATAAATAAATATTATGCTCATGATCTTCACTTATATTTGTTTGAGCTTATGAAAAGCAACACATGAAAATTAGTCCCAAAGTGATAGATATCCAAGAAGGATATAATAAAAACTTTCATGAAGATCATTGGACAAAATAAACTTGATTCTTAGTAATTGTTTTGAGGTATAATGATGTGATATGTGAGTTATGTTGATGAGTAATTATGCTTTAGTAAGAATATTGGTGTTAAGGTTTGTGATTCCCTATGCAAGCACGAAAGTCAACAGTCATGCAATGAAATTATATCCTACTTGTGGTGCATTATTCGGTGTTAATTATGCTGAATGCTCGCTTACAAGATTATCTGCTTCTTGTTGGTCGCTTCTCAATCTTTTGTTAGCCTTCATTTTGCACTAAGTATGATCTCTACTTGTGCATCCAAAATCCTTTAAACCAGTTTTGCCACATGAGTCCACTATATCTACCTATATGCAGTATTCTTTTGTCACCCTAAGCAAATTTGAATGTGCCATCTCTAATTTTCAAAATAAACTTCTCTTTTGTGTGTTCGTTTCGCTCGCGGAGCGGTGAGGGGTGGATAATACTTTCCATGCTAGATGTGTTATTCTCATGGTGAGTGTTTATTCACTTGTCATTGCACGAGAGTAAGGCAAAGGTATTAGGGATGCCTAGTCTCGAAATGAAAAAATGAATTTACATTATGTTTGTCAAATAATAAATTCCTTGGAAACTGTTGGTATGGAAGGCACTCATGAATACGGCTAGCCATGGAAAGTGAAAGTATGGTGCAAAAAGGAATAAACTTTATTTTCTGTTTGGGAACTTCCTATGATATATCTAGCATGGAAACTGTTGGTAACTCTAAGTCATTTTCGTTGGTGGGATGGATACACCTCCCAAAATATTTTTATCTCTAAGTTTTCTGTTTTGAGCTTTGGCACCACTACAAAGCCCTACTTCCCTCTGCGAAGGGCCTTTCTTTTATTTTATGCAATTTTTATTTTGAATTTGAGTCTCCATCTTCTCTTATAAAAGCACCAACTAGGAGGCAATATGATCGTACTTGAGTTTTGGGTGTAGTTAATATGCGAGTGTGTTTCATGAATGGATCAATGGTTGAGCATGATGGGCTAGGGATAAGTTATTTTAGCTTTGATATTTCGAAAGACATGGTTGCTTGTTGATATACTTGAGTATTTAAATTATCATGTCAAAACTTGAATATTTCTTTGAATCACATAAAAGTCTAAATGTCCATGCTATAAAGAAAGAATATGATATGACATGATAGGCAACATTCCACATCAAAAATTCTGTTTTTATCACTTACCTACTCGAGCACGAGTAGGAGTTAAGCTTGGGGATGCTGATACGTCTCCAATGTATCTATAATTTTTGATTATTCCATGCTGTTATATTATCAATCTTGGATGTTTTATAATCATTTTAGTCATTTTATATCATTTTTTGGTACTAACCAATTGACATAGTGCCAAGTGCCAGTTGCTGTTTTCTGCATGTTTTTTACATCACAGAAAATCAATATCGAACGGAGTCCAAACGCAACCAAACTTTACAGAGATTTTTTCTGGACCATAAGTAACATAATGGGCCCTGGCTGCGCTTGGGGGGTGCTCCGAGGAGAGCACAACCCACCAGGGCGCTAGGAGGCTCAGGCGTGCCCTGGTGGGTTGTGCCCACCTCGAGTGTCCCCGGACCGCCTCTTTGCTCTATAAATACCCCAATATTCCCAAAACCCTATGGGAGTCGACGAAATATTGATTCAACCGCTGCAGAGTATAGAACCTTTAGATCCAATCTAGACACCATCTCGGATGGGGTTCACCACCTCCATTGGTGCCTCTCCGATGATGCATGAGTAGTTCTTTGTAGACCTTCGGGTCCGTAGTTAGTAGCTAAATGGCTTCCTCTCTCTCTCTTGATTCTCAATACAATGGTCTCTTGGGGATCCATATGATGTAACTCTTTTTGCAGTGTGTTTGTTGGGATCGGATGAACTTTGAGTTTATGATCAAATCTATCTTTTTATATCCATGAAAGCATTTGAGTTTCTTTGATCTCTTTTATGCATGATTGCTTATAGCCTCATATTTCTTCTCCGATATTTGGGTTTTTTTGGCCAACTTGATCTATTTATCTTGAAAAGGGAAGATGTGCTTTGTAGTGGGTTCGATCTTATGGTGCTTGATTCCAGTGACAGAAGGGGAACCGACACGTATGTATCATTGCTACTAAGGATAAAACGATGGGGTCTATCTCTACATAGATAGATCTTGTCTACATCATGTCATCGTTCTTATTGCATTACTTCGTTTCTCCATGAACTTAATACACTACATGCATGCTGGATAGCGGTCGATGTGTGGAGTAATAGTAGTAGATGCAGGCAGGAGTCGGTCTACTAATCTTGGACGTGATGCCTATGCAACGATCATTGCCTGGATATCGTCATGATTATTTGAAGTTCTATCAATTGCCCAACAGTACTTTGTTCACCCACCGATTGCTATTTTTCTCGAGAGAAACCACTAGTGAAATCTACGACCCCGGGTCTCTTTATCATATATTTGCCTTTGCGATCTACTTTTATTTGTCATTTATTTTCAGATCTATTAAACCAAAAATACAAAAATACCTTGCTGCAATTTATTCTTATTTATTTTATTTGGCGTTCGATCTATCAATCTACTACAATTTTATCTCACATCTATTTGCCTATCTTGAGGCGTCATACCCGAAAGGGATTGACAACCCCTTTAACACATCGGGTTGCGAGGATTTGTTATCTGTGTGCAGGGGATGTTTACGTTGTGTTGCTTAGTTATCCTACTGGTTTGATAACCTTGGTTTCATATCTGAGGGAAATACCTACCGCTGCTGTGCTGCATCATCCCTTCTGCTTTGGGGAAAAACCGACGTGGCTTCAAGCGACATCAGGTTGCGAGTAGTTGTTATTTGTGTGCAGGTGTTGTTTACGTTGTGTTGATTGGTTCTCCTACTGGTTCGATAACCTTGGTTTCATATCTGAGGGAAATACCTACCGCCACTATGCTGCATCATCCCTTCCTCTTTGGGGAAATACCGATGTAGCTTCAAGCGACATCAAAAGGAATTTCTGGCACCGTTGCCAGGGAGGATCTTCAACATATACCAGGTTCCTAATCACATATCTCATCTCCTCGCAATTTACATTATTTGGCATTTGCCTATCATTTTCCTCTCCCCCACTTCATAAAAAATTGCCTTTTTATTCGCCCCTCTTTTTCGTTCGCCGTTTTTTGCTGGATCTGTTTTTGAGTGCAATCTTGTTGTGTAGTCATCATGACTCAAGAGAACACCAAGTTGTGTGATTTCTCAGATACCAACAACAATGATTTTATTGGCACTCCGCTTGCTCCTCCCGCCACTAGTGCGGAGACTTGTGATATTAATACTGCTTTGCTGAATCTTGTTATGAAAGATCAATTTTCTGGTACTCCTAGTGAGGATGCCGCTACCATCTTAATACCTTCGTGGAATTTTGCGATATGCAAAAGGAAAAATGTGGACAATGATGTCGTAAAGATGAAATTATTTTCGTTTTCTTTGCGTGATTCTGCAAAAAAATGGTTCTCTTTGCCTCGCAATAGTATCGATTCTTGGAATAAGTGCAAAGATGCTTTTATCACTAAGTATTTTCCACCTGCAAAAATTATTTCCCTTAGAACCAAGATCATGAATTTCAAGCAACTTGAACATGAGCATGTTGCACAATCTTGGGAAAGGATGAAAATGATGCTAAGGAATTGCCCAACTCATGGGTTAAATCTTTGTATGATCATACAAATTTTTTTATGTAGGATTGAATTTTGCTTCTTGTAATCTTTTAGATTCCGTCACGGGTGCTAATTTTATGGAAATTACTTTTGGTGAAGCCACAAAATTTCTTGATAATATCATGGCAAATTATTCACAATGGCATACCGAAAGAGCTCCTACTAGTAAAAAAGTTAATTCGGTTGAAGAAATTTCTTCTTTGATTGAAAAGGTTGATGCTCTTATGAAATTGGTTGCTAGTATAAGTGCTCCTATTTATTTTAATGATATGCCTTTATCAACTTTGGTTGAGCAAAATAGTGATGCCACAGATGTGAATTTTATCTCTCAAAATAATTTCAAAAACAATGCTTATAGAGCTAATTTTAATCCTAGGCCTTTTCCTAGTAATTCCTCTAATAATTATGGTAATTCCTATGGTAATCCTCCATATAATAATAATAGTAACACCTCTGATCTTGAGAATAATATTAAAGAATTTATCAACATGCAAAAAGTTTTCAACACTTCCATAGAAGAAAAGTTGAATAAGATTGATGATTTGTCTAGAAGTGTTGATAGAATTTCTCATGATGTCGAAAATCTCAAGATGAAATTTTTTGTGCCTAAGGTTGATGAGTCAATTAAAGCACTTTATGTTTCTATGGATGAAAGTAAGAAAAGAACCGCTATGCTTAGAGCTAAAAGAGAATTTTTAGAAAAAACGTTTTCTAGTGATTACTTTCGCAAAAGTGATGAAGATCTTAAAATGATTGGTGTTTCTTCTATTGATTCCTTGTTTAGTAATATTAAGATTGATGAAAAAGGGACTGGAGAAGAGTCAACTTTAGCTAGAAGGCGTCCCGATATTTCGGAGGGTGAAAATCTTGTTGAGAAAATTGATAAAAGTGGGTTTGAAGAGGTCAAAACTTTAGCTAGTGATGTGCCCACTCTTTTGGATTACAAAGACTATAATTATGATAGTTGCTATTTGATTGATTGTATTTATTTTTTGCAATCCATGATAAATTCACCCCATGCTTATGAACAAAATAAAGCTTTTACTAAACATATTGTTGATGCTATGATGAAAGCTTTAGAAGAAAAGTTGGAATTAGAAGTTTCAATTCCTAGAAAATTGTATGATGAATGGGAACCTACTATCAAAGTCAAGATTAAAAATTATGAGTGTTTTGCTTTATGTGACCGAGGTGCTAGTGTTCCTACTATTCCGAAATCTTTATATGATGTGCTTGGTCTTAACGATATTGAATCATGTTCTTTAAGTTTGCACTTGGAAGATTCTATTATTAAAAAGCATATGGGAAGAATTTATGATGTTCTTAATCTAGGAAATAGGAGTTATATTCCCATGGATTTTATTGTTCTTGATATTCATTGCAATTCGTCTTGTCCAATTATTCTTGGTAGACCGTCTTTACGCACTACCATTGTCATGATTGATATGAAAGAAGGCAATATCAAGTTCCAATTTCCTTTGAGGAAGCGTATGGAACACTTCCCTAGAACAAGAATTAGGCCACCATATGAGTCAATCATGAGGGCATCTTATGTATCTCGAACCAAAGATGACAAAACTTAGATCCTTGCTTTATGCCTAGCTAAGGGCGTAAAATTATAGCGCTTGTTGGGAGGCAACCCAATGAATAAAATTTATTTTTGCTTTTTTGCTTCCTGTTCTTGAGTGTTAGCACAATTATACTACTGTTATGATTGCGTTTTTTGTGTTTTAGTTAGTGTTTGTGCCAAGTAAAGCATTTAGGATCTTCTTGGGTGATAGTTGTTTGATCTTGCTGAAGAAATAGAAACTTTTGCGCTCACAAAAACAATTCTCGTTTTTAACCAGAGAGTGATAAAATAGCTATTCCTTTTTCAGTAGATCTATATACAAATTACTCAGGACATCCAAATTTTTAGAATTTTTGGAGTTACAGAAGTATTCAAAACATCTAGATTGCTACAAACTATTCTGTTTTTGACAGATTCTGTGTTCTTTGCGTTGTGTGCTTGTTTTGACGGCTCTATGGTTTTCTTTGATGAGTTTTTGCCATAGAAAAGTTGGAATACAATAGATATAATGCAAGAACGAAATATGAATTGGTTTGATACAACACTTACAGTAGTGATTTATTTTCTTATAATAACGAATCTCATGAAGGTTTTGTTGAGTTTTCTGTGATTGAAGTTTTCAAGTTTTGGGTTATCTTATGATGCATGACGGAATAAGGAGTAAGAAGAGCCTAAGCTTGGGTATGCCCCGGCATCCCCCGCTATTATCCAAAAGAGATCAAGCAACTAAGCTTGGGGATGCCCCTGAGTGGCATCCCCTCTTTCCTCTAGCGACCATCGTTATTTTACTCGAAGCTATTTTTTATTCGTCACATACTATGTGTTTTGCTTGGAGTGTCTTCTATGATACAAGTCTTTGCTTGTTTTATTTTGTGCTTTAAGTGTTGATTCCTTGCTGGAGACACCTATTTTAGAGAGCCAAAATTATGTCATGACTTGTTAGAATTGCTCTCTATGCTTCACTTAAATTTTTATGAGCTATGGACTTGCTCTAGTGCTTCACATATATCTTTTTTAGCACGGTGTGCTTCAGTATTTTTGAAGAAATGCTCTCTTGCTTCACTTAGGTGTGCTTCATTTAGGATCTTCTTGGGTGATAGTTGTTTGAACTTGCTGAAAAAACAGAAACTTTTGCGCTCACGAAAACAATTCTCGTTTTTAACCAGAGAGTGAGAAAATATCTATTACTTTTTCAGTAGATCTATACACAAATTACACAGGACGTCCAAATTTTCAGAATTTTTGGAGTTACAGAAGTATTCGAAACGTCTAGATTGCTACAAACTATTCTGTTTTTGACAGATTCTGTGTTCTTTGTGTTGCGTGCTTGTTTTGATGGCTCTATGGTTTTCTTTGATGAGTTTTTGTCATAGAAAAGTTGGAATACAATAGATATAATGCAAGAACAAAATATGAATTGGTTTGATACAACACTTATAGTAGTGATTTATTTTCTTATAATAATGGATCTCACGAAGGTTTTGTTGAGTTTTCTGTGATTGAAGTTTTCAAGTTTTGGGTTATCTTACGATGCATGACGGAATAAGGAGTAAGAAGAGCCTAAGCTTGGGTATGCCCCGGAATCCCCCGCTATTATCCAAAAGAGATCAAGCAACTAAGCTTGGGGATTCCCTAGAGTGGCATCCCCTCTTTCCTCTAGCGACCATCGGTATTTTACTCGAAGCTATTTTTTATTCATCACATACTATGTGTTTTGCTTGGAGCGTCTTGTATGATACGAGTCTTTGCTTGTTTTATTTTTTGCTTTAAGTGTTCATTCCTTGCTGGACACACCTATTTTAGAGAGCCAAAATTATGTCATGACTTGTTAGAATTGCTCTCTATGCCTCACTTAAATTTTTGTGAGCTATGGACTTGCTCTAGTGCTTCACATATATCTTTTTTAGCACGGTGTGCTTCAGTATTTTTGAAGAAATGCTCTCTTACTTCACTTAGATTTATTTGAGAGTTAGTAAAATTTTCAAGAAATTCTCTCTTACTTCACTTAAATTATTTTGAGAGAAAGAAAAATCATGTTCATGACCTTCACTTATATTTGTTTGAGATTATCAAAAGCAACATATGAAAATTAGTTCCAAAGTGATAGGTATCCAAGAAGGATATAATAAAACTTTCATGAAGATCATTGGACAAAATAAACTTGATTCTTAGTAATAGTTTTGAGATATGATGATGTGATATGTGAGTTATGTTGATGAGTAATTGTGCTTTAGTAAGAATATTGGTGTTAAGGTTTGTGATTCCCTATGCAAGCATGAAAGTCAATAATTATGCAATGAAATTAGATCCTACTTGTGGTGCATTATTCGGTGTTAATTATACTTAATGCTTGCTTATGAGATTATTCATTTCTTGGTTGGTCCCTTCTCAATCTTTTGCTAGCCTTCCTTTTTCACTAAGTTTGATCACTACTTGTGCATCCAAAAACCTTTAAACCAGTTTTTCCACATGAGTCCACTATATATACCTATATGCGGTATTATTTAGCCATTCTAAGCAAATTTGTATGTGCCATCTCTAATTTTCAAAATAAACTTCTCTTTTGTGTGTTTGTTTCGATCGGGAGCGGTGAGGGGTGGCTAATATTTTCCATGCTAGATGTGTTATTCTCACGATGAGTGTTTATTCACTTGTCATTGCACGAGAGTAAGGCAAAGATTTTAGGGATGTCCAGTCCCGAAATGTAAAATGAATTTACTTTATGTTGTTAAATAATAAATTCCTTGGAAAGTGCTGGTATGGAGGGAAACCGTGGATACGGCTAGCCATGGAAAGTGAAAGTATGGTTGAAAAAGGAATAAACTTTATTTTCTGTTTGGGAACTGCCTATGATATATCTAGCATGGAAAGTGTTGGGAACTCTAAGTCGTTTTCGTTGGTGGGATGGATACACCTCCCAAAATGTTTTTATCTTTAAGTTTTTCGCTTCGAGCTCTGGCACCTCTACAAATCCCTACTTCCCTCTGCTAAGGGCCTTTCTTTTATTTTATGCAATTTTTATTTTAAATTTGAGTCTCCATCTTTTCTTATAAAGCACCAACTAGGAGGCACTATGATCATACTTGAGCATTGGGTGTAGTTAATATGCGAGTGTGTTTCATGAATGGATCAATGATTGAGCATGATGGGCTAGGGATAGATTATTTTAGCATTGATATTTTGAAAGACATGGTTGCTTGTTGATATGATTGAGTATTTAAGTTATCATGTCAAATCTAGACTATTGCTTTGAACAATATAAAAGTCCAAATGTCCATGCTATGAAGAAAAGAATATGATATGACATGATAGGCAACATTCCACATCAAAAATTCTATTTTTATCACTTACCTACTCGATGTATCATGTCATCGTTCTTATTGCATTACTCCATTCTCCATGAACTTAATACACTAAATGCATGCTGGATAGCGGTCGATGTGTGGAGTAATAGTAGTAGATGCAGGCAGGAGTCGGTCTACTAATCTTGGACGTGATACCTATGTAACGATCATTGCCTGGATATCTTCATGATTATGTGAAGTTCTATCAATTGCCCAACAGTACTTTGTTCACACACCGATTGCTATTTTTCTCGAGAGAAACCACTAGTGAAATCTACGACTCCCGGGTGTCTTTCTCATATATTTGCCCTTGCAATCTACTTTTATTTGCCATTTATTTTCAGATCTATTAAACCAAAAATACAAAATACCGTGCTACAATTTATTCTTATTTATTTTATTTGGCGTTCGATCTATCAATCTACTACAATTTTATCTCACGTCCGTTTGCCTATCTTGAGGCGTCATACCCGAAAGGGATTGACAACCCCTTTAACACATCGGGTTGCGAGGATTTGTTATCTGTGTGCGGGGGCTGTTTATGTTGTGTTGCTTAGTTCTCCTACTGGTTCGATAACCTTGGTTTCATATCTGAGGGAAGTACCTACCGTCGCTGTGCTGCATCATCCCTTCCTCTTTGGGGAAAAACTGACATGGCTTCAAGCGACATCAGGTTGCGAGTAGTTGTTATTTGTGTGCAGGTGCTGTTTACGTTGTGTTGCTTGGTTCTCCTACTGGTTCGATAACATTGGTTTCATATCTAAGGGAAATACCTACCGCCACTATGCTGCATCATCCCTTCCTCTTTGGGGAAATACCGACGTAGCTTCAAGCGACATCAAAAGGAATTTCTGGCACCGTTGCCGGGGAGGATCTTCAATATATACCAGGTTCCTAATCACAAATCTCATCTCCTCGCAATTTACATTATTTGGCATTTGCCTCTCATTTTCCTCTCCCCCACTTCACAAAAAATTGCCTTTTTATTCGCCCCTCTTTTCCGTTCGCCTTTTTTGCCGGATCTGTTTTTGAGTGCAATCTTGTTGTGTAGTCATCATGACTCAAGAGAACACCAAGTTGTGTGATTTCTCAAATAACAACAACAATGATTTTATTGGCACTCCGCTTGCTCCTCCCGCCACTAGTGCGGAGACTTGTGATATTAATACTGCTTTGCTGAATCTTGTTATGAAAGATCAATTTTCCAGTACTCCTAATGAGGATGCCACTACCATCTTAATACCTTCGTGGAATTTTGCGATATGCAAAAGAAAAAAGATGTGGACAATGATGTCATGAAGATGAAATTATTTCCGTTTTCTTTGCATGATTCTGCAAAAAATTGGTTCTCTTTGCCTCGCAATAGAATCGATTCTTGGAATAAGTGCAAAGATGCTTTTATCACTAAGTATTTTCCACCTGCAAAAAATATTTCCCTTAGAACCAAGATCATGAATTTCAAGCAACTTGAACATGAGCATGTTGCACAATCTTGGGAAAGGATGAAAATGATGCTAAGGAATTGCCCAACTCATGGGTTAAATCTTTGGATGATCATACAATTTTTTATGTGGGATTGAATTTTGCTTCTCGTAATCTTTTAGATTCCGTCGCGGGTGGTACTTTTATGGAAATTACTTTTGGTGAAGCCACCAAATTTCTTGATAATATCATGGCAAATTATTCACAATGGCATACCGAAGAGCTCCTACTAGTAAAAAAGTTATTTCGGTTGAAGAAATTTCTTCTTTGATTGAAAAGGTTGATGCTCTTATGAAATTGGTTGCTAGTATAAGTGCTCCTATTTATTTTAATGATATGCCTTTGTCTACTTTGATTGAGCAAAATAGTGATGCCGTAGATGTGAATTTTATCTCTCAAAATAATTTCAACAACAATGCTTATAGAGCTAGTTTTAATCCTAGGCCTTTTCCTAGTAATTCCTCTAATAATTATGGTAATTCCTATGGTAATCCTCCCTATAATAATAATAGGAACACATCTGATCTTGAGAATAATATTAAAGAATTTATCAACACGCAAAAAGTTTTCAACACTTCCATAGAAGAAAAGTTGAATAAGATTGATGATTTGTCTAGAAGTGTTGATAGAATTTCTCATGATGTGTAAAATCTCAAGATGAAATTTTTTGTGCCTAAGCTTGATGAATACATTAAATCTCTTTATGTTTCTATGGATGAAAGTAAGAAAAGAACCACTATGCTTAGATCTAAAAGAGAATTTTTAGAAAAAAATGTTTTCTAGTGAATACTTTCGCAAAAGTGATGACGATCTTAAAATGATTGGTGTTTCTTCTATTGATTCCTTGTTTAGTAATATTAAGATTGATGAAAAAGGGATTGGAGAAGAGTGAACTTTAGCTAGAAGGCGTCCCAATATTTCAGAGGGTGAAAATCTTGTTGAGAAAATTGATAAAAGTTGGTTTGAAGAGGTCAAAACTTTAGCTAGTGATGTGCCCACTCTTTTGGATTACAAAGGCTTTAATTATGATAGTTGCTATTTGATTGATTATATTTCTTTGTTGCAATCCATGATAAATTCACCCCATGCTTATGAACAAAATAAAGCTTTTACTAAACATATTGTTGATGCTATGATGAAAGCTTTAGAAGAAAAGTTGGAATTAGAAGTTTCAATTCCTAGAAAATTGCATGATGAATGGGAACCTACTATCAAAGTCAAGATTAAAAATTATGAGTGTTTTGCTTTATGTGACTGAGGTTCTAGTGTTCCTACTATTCCGAAATCTTTATATGATGTGCTTGGTATTAATGATATTGAATCATGTTCTTTAACTTTGCACTTGGAAGATTCTACTATTAAAAAGCATATGGGAAGAATTAATGATGTTATTAATCTAGGAAATAGGAATTATATGCCCATGGATTTTATTGTTCTTGATATTGATTGCAATTCGTCTTGTCCAATTATTCTTGGTAGACCGTCTTTACGCACTACCATTGTCATGATTGATATGAAAGAAGGCAATATCAAGTTCCAATTTCCTTTGAGGAAGCATATGGAACACTTCCCTAGAACAAGAATTAGGCCACCATATGAATCAATCATGAGGGCATCTATGTATCTCGAACAAATGATGACAAAACTTAGATCCTTGCTTTTTGCCTAGCTAAGGGTGTAAAACTATAGCCCTTGTTGGGAGGCAACCCAATGAATAAAATTTATTTTTTCTTTTTTGCTTCCTGTTCTTGAGTGTTAGCACAATTATACTACTGTTATGATTGTGTTTTTTGTGTTTTAATTAGTGTTTGTGCCAAGTAAAGCCTTTAGGATCTTCTTGGGTGATAGTTGTTTGATCTTGCTGAAAAAACAGAAAATTTTACGCTCACGAAAACAATTCTCGTTTTTAACCAGAGAGCGATAAAATAGCTATTAATTTTTCAGCAGATCTATATACAAATTACTCGGGACGTCCAAATATTCAGAATTTTTGGAGTTACAGAAGTATTCAAAACATCTAGATTGCTACAAACTATTCTGTTTTTGACAGATTCTGTGTTCTTTGCGTTGTGTACATGTTTTGATGGCTCTATGGTTTTCTTTGATGAGTTTTTGCCATAGAAAAGTTGGAATACAATAGATATAATGCAAGAACAAAATATGAATTGGTTTGATACAACACTTATAGTAGTGATTTATTTTCTTATAATAACGGATCTCATGAAGGTTTTGTTGAGTTTTCTGTGATTGAAGTTTTCAAGTTTTGGGTTATCTTACGATGCATGACGGAATAAGGAGTAAGAAGAGCCTAAGCTTGGGTATGCCCCGGCATCCCCCGCTATTATCCAAAAGAGATCAAGCAACTAAGCTTGGGGATGCCCCAGAGTGGCATCCCCTCTTTCCTCTAGCGACCATCGGTATTTTACTCGAAGCTATTTTTTATTCGTCACATACTATGTGTTTTGCTTGGAGCGTCTTGTATGATACGAGTCTTTGCTTGTTTTATTTTGTGCTTTAATTGTTGATTCCTTGCTGGACACACCTAGTTTAGAGAGCCAAAATTATGTCATGACTTGTTAGAATTGCTCTCTATGCTTCACTTAAATTTTTATGAGCTATGGACTTGCTCTAGTGCTTCACATATATCTTTTTAGCACGGTGTGCTTCAGTAATTTTGAAGAAATGCTCTCTTGCTTCACTTAGATTTATTTGAGAGTTAGTAAAATTTTCAAGAAATTCTCTCTTACTTCACCTAAATTATTTTGAGAGAAAGAAAAATCATGCTCATGATCTTCACTTATATTTGTTTGAGATTATCAAAAGCAACATATGAAAATTAGTTCTAAAGTGATAGGTATCCAAGAAGGATATAGTAAAACTTTCATGAAGATCATTGGACAAAATAAACTTGATTCTTAGTAATAGTTTTGAGATATGACGATGTGATATGTGAGTTATGTTGATGAGTAATTATGCTTTAGTAAGAATATTGGTGTTAAGGTTTGTGATTCCCTATGCAAGCACGAAAGTCAATAATTATGCAATGAAATTAGATCCTACTTGTGGTACATTATTCGGTGTTAATTATACTTAATGATCGCTTATGAGATTATTCGTTTCTTGGTTGGTCACTTCTCAATCTTTTGCTAGCCTTCATTTTGCACTAAGTATGATCACTACTTGTGCATCCAAAAACCTTTAAACCAGTTTTGCCACATGAGTCCACTATATCTACCTATATGCAGTATTATTTTGCCATTCTAAGCAAATTTGTATGTGCCATCTCTAATTTTCAAAATAAACTTCTCTTTTGTGTGTTCGTTTTGCTCGCGGAGCGGTGATGGGTGGCTAATATTTTCCATGCTAGATGTGTTATTCTCACGATGAGTGTTTATTCACTTGTCATCACACGAGAGTAAGGCAAAGATTTTAGGGATGCCCAGTCCCGAAATGTAAAATGAATTTACTTTATGTTGTCAAATAATAAATTCCTTGGAAAGTGCTGGTATGGAGGGAAACCGTGGATACGGCTAGCCATGGAAAGTGAAAGTATGGTTGAAAAAGGAATAAACTTTATTTTCTATTTGGGAACTGCCTATGATATATCTAGCATGGAAAGTGTTGGGAACTCTAAGTCGTTTTCGTTGGTGGGATGGATACACCTCCCAAAATGTTTTTATCTTTAAGTTTTTCGCTTTGAGCTCTGGCACCTCTACAAATCCCTACTTCCCTCTTCGAAGGGACTTTCTTTTATTTTATGCAATTTTTATTTTAAATTTGAGTCTCCATCTTTTCTTATAAAGCACCAACTAGGAGGCACTATGATCATACTTGAGCATTATGTGTAGTTAATATGCGAGTGTGTTTCATGAATGGATCAATGATTGAGCATGATGGGCTAGGGATAGATTAATTTAGCATTGATATTTTGAAAGACATGGTTGCTTGTTGATATGATTGAGTATTTAAGTTATCATGTCAAATCTAGACTATTGCTTTGAACAATATAAAAGTCCAAATGTCCATGCTATGAAGAAAAGAATATGATATGACATGATAGGCAACATTCCACATCAAAAATTCTATTTTTATCACTTACCTACTCGATGCATCATGTCATCGTTCTTATTGCATTACTCCGTTCTCCATGAACTTAATACACTAGATGCATGCTGGATAGCGGTCGATGTGTGGAGTAATAGTAGTAGATGCAGCCAGGAGTCGGTCTACTAATCTTGGACGTGATGCCTATGTAACGATCATTGCCTGGATATCGTCATGATTACTTGAAGTTCTATCAATTTCCCAACAGTACTTTGTTCACCCATCGATTGCTATTTTTCTCGAGAGAAACCACTAGTGAAATCTACGACCCCCGGGTCTCTTTCTCATATATTTGCCTTTGCGATCTACTTTTATTTGCCATTTATTTTCAGATCTATTAAACCAAAAATACAAAAATACCTTGCTACAATTTATTCTTATTTATTTTATTTGGCGTTCGATCTATCAATCTACTACAATTTTATCTCATGTCCGTTTGCCTATCTTGAGGCGTCATACCCGAAAGGGATTGACAACCCCTTTGACACATCGGGTTGCGAGGATTTGTTATCTCTGTGCAGGGGCTATTTATGTTGTGTTGCTTAGTTCTCCTACTGGTTCGATAACCTTGGTTTCATATCTGAGGGAAATACCTACCGCCGCTGTGCTGCATCATCCCTTCCTCTTTGGGGAAAAACCGACATGGCTTCAAGCGACATCAGGTTGCGAGTAGTTGTTATTTGTGTGCATGTGCTGTTTACGTTGTGTTGATGGTTCTCCTACTGGTTCGATAACCTTGGTTTCATATCTGAGGGAAATACCTACCGCCGCTGTGCTGCATCATCCCTTCCTCTTTGGGGAAAAACCGACATGGCTTCAAGCGACATCAGGTTGCGAGTAGATGTTATTTGTGTGCAGGTGCTGTTTACATTGTGTTGCTTGGTTCTCCTACTGGTTCGATAACATTGGTTTCATATCTAAGGGAAATACCTACCGCCACTATGCTGCATCATCCCTTCCTCTTTGGGGAAATACCGACGTAGCTTCAAGCGACATCAAAAGGAATTTCTGGCACCGTTGCCGGGGAGGATCTTCAATATATACCAGGTTCCTAATCACAAATCTCATCTCCTCGCAATTTACATTATTTGGCATTTGCCTCTCATTTTCCTCTCCCCCACTTCACAAAAAATTGCCTTTTTATTCGCCCCTCTTTTCCGTTCGCCTTTTTTGCCGGATCTGTTTTTGAGTGCAATCTTGTTGTGTAGTCATCATGACTCAAGAGAACACCAAGTTGTGTGATTTCTCAAATAACAACAACAATGATTTTATTGGCACTCCGCTTGCTCCTCCCGCCACTAGTGCGGAGACTTGTGATATTAATACTGCTTTGCTGAATCTTGTTATGAAAGATCAATTTTCCGGTACTCCTAATGAGGATGCCGCTACCATCTTAATACCTTCGTGGAATTTTGCGATATGCAAAAGAAAAAAGATGTGGACAATGATGTCGTGAACATGAAATTATTTCCGTTTTCTTTGCGTGATTCTGCAAAAATTTGGTTCTCTTTGCCTCGCAATAGTATCGATTCTTGAATAAGTGCAAAGATGCTTTTATCACTAAGTATTTTCCACCTGCAAAAATTATTTCCCTTAGAACCAAGATCATGAATTTCAAGCAACTTGAACATGAGCATGTTGCACAATCTTGGGAAAGGATGAAAATGATGCTTAGGAATTGCCCAACTCATGGGTTAAATCTTTGGATGATCATACACAATTTTTTTATGTGGGATTGAATTTTACTTCTCATAATCTTTTAGATTCCGTCGCGGGTGGTACTTTTATGGAAATTACTTTTGGTGAAGCCACCAAATTTCTTGATAATATCATGGCAAATTATTCACAATGGCATACCGAAAGAGCTCCGACTAGTAAAAAAGTTAATTCGGTTGAAGAAATTTCTTCTTTGATTGAAAAGGTTGATGCTCTTAAGAAATTGGTTGCTAGTAGAAGTGCTCCTATTTATTTTAATGATATGCCTTTGTCTACTTTGATCGAGCAAAATAGTGATGTCGTAGGTGTGAATTTTATCTCTAAAATTATTTCAACAACAATGCTTATAGAGCTAATTTTAATCCTAGGTGCCGGGGTACTGATCCACGGGCACCTATGGGACCGGCGGACCGGGTCCCTTTCAGTTCGGCAGGGGCGGAGATCGTGCAAAGAGCAAATCGAGGCGATGCACGCGAGCGATTTACCCAGGTTCGGGCCGCACGGATGCGTAAAACCCTACTCCTGCTTTGTGGTTTGTATTGATTTCTTGCTCGGGAGCGCGAAGTGCTACAGTACACTTCAGCAGCTAACGAGACCGAGCGTGGGTGAGTCTGAGCTAGCTAACCCCCCTCTACGTTGCGCACGGGCCTCCTTTTATATGCTCAAGGGGTCACCGACGGGTGGCAACGGAGGCAAAGGGTAGAAATGGAAAGGTGCTGCGGTAGGCACAGCTACCTGCTACAATGTATCATACCTAACCCTGACGGCAGGGACAAGAGCCTTAAATGCCCATCTGTGTCGCTTAAACAGTGTGAAAAGGGACCGCCAGGGACGCCACCGTTCGCCACGATGGCGATCTTGTCAGCGCCGTTTGCCACCGCACGCCGCTGGCTGCACAGCCTCCCGCCACGTACGCCTGGAAGGGGCCCCAGAGCGACACATTGGTGGATGTGCTGGAGCGCGGGCACGGAGAGGTGGCTTGTCGCGGCAAGCACCTTGCCGCGGTCGTCGTCTTGTCGCGTCCGGGAGCTTGTCGCTCACCGGGCCTTGCCGGGACGCGTGGTGCGCCGCGGCAAGTTCCTTGAAATGCCTTGGGTGGCCTTCCCGGCAAGCTCCTCTTGCCGGGGTCTTGGGATGCTTTTGTTAGCCTTCCCGGCAAGCTCCTCTTGCCGGGGTCTTGTCTTCTTGGCTTGGACACTTTGTTCTTGAATGGCTCCAAAGGAACCACGGAGGACCTTGGCGGTCACCCGGCAAGCCTTGCCGCGGGATGCTGGGACTGCCCGTGCACAAGTTCGGGATACTAGGGTAGCCCTACTCTAGTACACCGACAGGAGCCCCCGGGCCTGGGCCATACACGGTGCCGAGCGCTGTTGGGCCAGGCCCAAAACAGGGCACGGGCACGCGCAGCCTAGGTTACGCCGTATCTCATTCTGTATCCACCGCGCCCTCCCCGAACGGCGCGCGTCGAATGCGGCGTCGTGGGAGAGATCGTGGGGGTTTCTTTATTCAGAAATGCGGAACATCCGCCCCCTCCCCCTTTATAAGCAGGGGAAACAGGGGCAGTTCGCCCACTCGCCCATTGCTGTTTCCAATCTCAGAAATCTCCGCCGCTCCCTCGCCTTCCCAAAGCAGAGAGGGAGAGAGCAGCGCTCCGCCCCCCATCGCCACTAGCACCACCAACGCCATCGACTTCCTCCACTGCTTCCGCCATGGCTCCAAAAGCCGACAAGGGGAAGGCCGTGAAGTCGACCGAGGCGCAGCGGCTCGCGGCGCTGCGGAAGGAGTGGTCCGTCTACCCTTTCTACGCATTGTTCTTCTACTGCGGGCTCTGCCCGCCTTTCTCTGATTTCTTCTGCGACATCATGAATACCTACAGATTCCACCTCCTCGACTTCAACCCCAATGCCGTTTTCGCACATCTCTACGAAAACTTTGTCGGAGTCCTTCCCAACGTAGCCCTCTTCCGCCACTTCTTCATACCCCGAGTAGAGAGAGGAGAGGCTTTATCCGGCGGAATCGCCTGGATCTCAAGGGCCGGCAAGAAGGAAACGTATCTGGAGGGAGAATTCCGCGGCAAGTGGGAGGAGTGGAGGGCAGATTGGTGCTGGATTGACGAGGAGAGCCCGCAGCCATTCACCACCCGGCGCCGAACCCCAGTAGCACGCGGCAGCGATTGGAGTGACGTGGCCCCGGAGGACGACAAGCTAAATATTGCTGTCACCAGGATCCTGCACCTGAGGATTGCCGGGCTTACTGTTGGCGCTGTTGGCGCAGACTTCCTTCGCCGCCGCATCGCCCCCTGCAGGAACAGGGGAGGCCCACTTGGGAGTTCAAGAACGCGGCAGATATCATGAGGCTGCGGCCGGGCCTCAACTACAACTTCACAGTCCTGGAGCTCAACGCGATGCTCCAGGTGCTCTTCAAGTATGACCCCCAGCATCCCGAGGTGTTCAGGTTGCCGGGGGGCGTCGTTCCGTTGTGCAACAATTCCGCGCTCGATCGCATCCGTGCAATGATGCCGGAGTGCGACTCGCACGGGATTGTGCCAACTTGGCAGGAGCCTGCAGATGACGTCGTGCAGAAGTTCTTCGACGACTTGGTGGAAGTTCCAATCCGCCCCGACGAGAAGGACGGCCTCACCCGCGACACCACGGATGCAGAGATGGCGCTCATCGCCACTAGGCTGGAGGAGGCAGCGGCAGCGGCAGCCGCGGGCGAGTTTGGGTTCACTGTGGAGGAAGCAGATGCAGCGGAGGCGACAAGCCGTGCCGAGCGAGGGGAGCCTGCCGGCAAGAAGGAGCTTGCCGGGCGTGATGCCGAGCCGAGCGAGCCCGCCAAGGACACAAGCGGCTCGTTGGAAATCAACTCCTCCTCCTCCTCTTCTTCGGGCAGCTCGCCACAAGCAGAGCCTCCATCCCCACCAAGAAGGCGCCTCCGCAAGGCCGGTGACGTGACGGAGCGGCAAGCGGGTCAACAGTCGCCGTGCCGCGTGACACGCTCCACCGCGGCAAACACCGTTGCCGCGAGAGCGCCTCATGCTGCGATGGCAACTGGAGCAGAGTCTAGCCGGACCACCGCTTCAGTCCCTACCGCTACTCACGCCGCGCCGACAGCCGGAGCGGGGTCGTCTCAGACCACCGCCACTGCTCCCGCCAAGAGGCCAAGGGAAGCTTCTCCTCCGCCTCCTCGTGTCGGGCGCGCGCCGGACTTCGACTTCTCCGCGTTCAGCTCCGACGAGGAAGAAGAAGAAGAGTATGCTTCTCTTGCTGTAGTTGCATTTCTTCAATCCTTGTTGTGTTATCTTGTTTTTCTCTGAACTTGTTCCTCTTTAGGACTCTGGCCCAGAGAGCGGCAAAGAGGGCCAAGGTTTCGGTGATTGTCATCGAGGACGATCCTACTGCGACAACAGGAGGTGTGCCCGAGACAACCCTGCCGAACCCGGCGACGTTTCTCCAGAGCAGCCCCCAGCGTAAGTGTATGATTTACTTTCCACTGTGAGGCGCGCATGGGTACTTGTCTTTGCTGATATCTGCTTGTTGACTTGTGTAGGAGCCGAGCAGCCCCACCAGGAGCCAAGGGAGAATCCCCCGACAAGGGAGAATTCTCTGGCAAGGGAGGGCTTCCCGGTAAGGGAGAAGTCTCCGGCAAGGGAGGGTTCTCCGGCAAGGGATAGCACCAGCGGCCCCCCGACGGCGGAGACCACGACTGCAGAACCTAGTGCAGGTACTCCTCTTGCTTCAGAACTTCCCTTGGGTTCTTCTTCCTTTGATCTTTCTGGGTTTTTGCTGGATTTTGTTTGACTCTTCTCCCCTTTTCCGGCCGTCAGATCCATCCACTGCGGAGCAGATGGAGACCGAGGTCGCCGCCGACGAATCAACCGGTACTGGAGATGCCGCCGGCGCAGAGGCTGCCAAGGCTGCCGCCGCAGCAACTGGCGAAGGGTCTCGCGATCGTACTGACGGCCCAGAGGCCGCAGGAGTGCCAGGCGCTACGCCGACCGCCGACCCGTCCGCCGAAGCCGCAACGCCAAGCTCCAAGGAGCCCCAGCCGGGCGTCTATTTGAAGGCCGGCGACGACGTCTTCATCAATCTTCCCTGGGCATCAAGCTCCAGAGCGCCGGTCGAGGGGAGTTCTTCGACGGAGAAATGCTCGCCTCCGCTGGGTTGATGGTGGTTGACGCGCCAAGCAGCAACAACGAGCCTGAGGAGGAGCGGCTGCTGCGGAAACTGATGTCGCTCTACCGCGCGCGGCAAGCCAAGCTGGAGTCCCACGAGGCATTTGTCGCGAAGGCAGGAGCTGATATCAAGAAACGCACGGAAGAGCTCGGGGGTTTCCACCGGGAAGCCCTCCGATCCCTGGCGGAGGAGCGGGAGCAGTTTGCTGAAGTGCAGAAGGCCTTCCTCCTTGAGAAGGCCGAAGTCGAAGAGCGGCAGGGACTTGCCGCTGTGAAGCTAGCCGCGGAGGAGGGCGAGCTGGCGCAGCGGAAGGTCAACCTCGACGCCCACGAGGAAGAGCTTGCCACGCGCGAGGAGAAACTTGGCGAAGCCCTCAAACAAGCAGAGGACACCGCCGCCGCCGAGGCCGCCAAGGAGGAGTTGAAGATGAAGGTGGCGTGGCTGGAGGCCGATCTTGCCGAGAAGGGCAGAGAGCTCAGCGCCGCCAAGGTCTCCAACGTGGATCTTGAGTTGAAGCTAACTACTTTGACCAAGACTCTGGACAGCGCCAAGAAGCGAGAGGCGGCCTTGAAGGAGGAAATCAAGGCCGACAAGGCGCTGCTGGAGAGTGCTGCCGCCGCCCAGAACGCCTTCAGGGAGACTGTGACGCACTGGACGGAGAGTCTTGTGAATGCCGCCACAGACATCGACAAGGAGCTGGCGCAGCTGGGGATGGAAGATCTCGGGTATCCCTCCGACGACAACCTCCAACCCAGCGCCAAGCTCGTCCTGTTCTTCAGGGGCGTGGCGACAGCCCTCCAGCGACTCCGGGAGAGGATCCCCAAGCAGCTGGCCGACGAATCGTGCAAGATCTGCACAGGAGCCCTCCAGAAAGTGTTGATGAAGGTGGCCTTCCGCAATCCGGGCCTCCGCCTCACCAACATCCTTAGGACCTTGCCGCCGGAGGCTGATCTGGAGGAGCTCAAGGCCCTTGTCGCACCCATTGTGGACAAGGTGAGCGGGATCAAGTGGGTCGAAGGCGATCGCGTAGATTAGGCCGCCCATTTCTTCTTTCCTTGTCGCTGCTTATCATGTCATGAAAACAATCTGTTAGAGCTGCGACAAGCTATTTTTGTAATATAACTTTGTTTTAGGCAATGATCATAACGTTATTCCCTTTACTTGATTCCTCCCTTTGTATGTCTTTTTTACCCTACGCTTTTAGGGAACTTGCCGGCGCAGGCACCTGAGCCGCGAGCGCTGAGTGCGGGACGTCAGCAGCCTGCTGGCGGTGCCGCGGCCGACAAGAAACCTGGTCGCAACTAGTTGCAGCTCGCTTAAGTTGTTGAGCGGACTCGAAACAAAATAAGGGCGCAACTAGCTACGAGTTGGTTCCTCCGCGCACAAGTTTTCCATACAAAGTGCGGTCGTTCAAGGGAGATAACTTAAAATTTAAAAAATTTGATTGCTCAAACTTTGGCAACTTAGCTTTTCTGTGGTTTGCTTCCCGGCAAGGCGAAACTTTCTTGAACGACGCCTGGTCCATACCATCGTGACGCCTGGTCCATACCATCGTCTTATCCTTTCCCCCCCGGCAAACTTGTGGGCGAGGGGAACCTTGCTTTCAAAAGGAAGAAGAGACAATACATATATGGAGCTTTACGGCTCGTTATTGCTTACCGTGGAGTAGGTGCTGCACAAAGTGTCAGATCATATATGCCAGAAAATAAAAAGCATAAAATCGACAAAATGTGCGGAGCACATGAGCTTTACTTATGCACGGGGTCTGCGCCCGGCTTTGTACAAAGGATTACATGCAACAGCGGCAAGACTTGTACAAATGGTGGTTGCCGGAACAGGTTCCGACAACCGCGCCTTACGGGTAAAACTTGTGAAGATGCTCAATGTTCCAGGAGTTGCTCACCGGAATGCCATCTTCGGTCTCAAGGCGGACAGCGCCAGGCCTTGTGACTCGTTTCACCCGGTAAGGGCCTTCCCACTTCGGCGTCAACTTGTTGGAATTCTTGGCGGACTGAACACGCCGAAGAACAAGGTCGCCTTCCTCGAGACTTCTGGCATTAACTTTGCGGCTATGGTAGCGGCGCAAAGCTTGCTGGTAGCAAGCAGCTCGCACAGCAGCCTGAAGACGGTCTTCCTGAAGGAGCAGCGCGTCATCTTGTCGCAGCTGCTCTTGCTCGAGCTCATCATAAGCGAGCACTCGAGGTGACCCGTATACGAGTTCCGTGGGGATAACTGCCTCTGCTCCATAGACTAGAGCGAAAGGTGTCTGGCCAGTGGCTCGATTTGGCGTCGTCCTGATCGACCAAAGAACCACCGGCAGCTCCTCGATCCAGTTTCTTCCGCACTTGTGCAGCCTGTCGAAAGTCCTGGTCTTGAGCCCGCGCAGCACTTCAGCATTTGCCCTCTCCGCTTGACCGTTGCTTCTCGGGTGAGCAACAGAAGCGAAGCAGACCTTGGCGCCAAGATCTTGGACGTATTGCATGAAGGCGCGGCTCGTGAATTGCGTACCGTTGTCGGTGATTATCCTGTTAGGGATCCCAAAGCGGCAAACAATCGACCTGAAGAACTTGACTGCTGACTGTGCGGTCACCTTCCTCACTGGTTCCACTTCCGGCCACTTTGTGAACTTGTCGATTGCAACGTACAAGTACTGAAAGCCCCCGACAGCTCGGGGGAAGGGGCCGAGGATGTCGAGCCCCCAGACCGAAAATGGCCAAGATAAAGGGATCGTCTGGAGAGCTTGAGCTGGTTGGTGTATCTGCTTGGAATGAAACTGGCATGCTTCACACTTGGTTACTTGTGCAGTTGCATCCTGGAGGGCTGTTGGCCAAAAGAAACCTTGCCGGAAAGCTTTGCCGACAAGTGCTCTTGCGCCAATGTGGTGACCACATATGCCTCCATGTATCTCTGCCAACAGCTTTAGTCCGTCTTCCCGGTGAATACACTTCAATTTCACACCGTTGAGTCTTCTTCTGTACAGTGTCTTGTCGACAAACTGGTACATACTTCACTGCCGGGCTACTCTTTCCGCTTCTTCTTGCTCTTCGGGAAGTTCTCCTGTTTGAAGGAAATGGACAATCTGCTGTGCCCATGCTGGAGCTTGTGGCTCGACAACAAGGACTAAAGGAAAATCTGTGGCTGCGGGAACGTCCGCTTCTACGGCGACAACCTGAGCCTCTGCCGGAGCTTGACGTTCCCCGGCAAGCTTGCCGGAGCAAAACTTGTCGGGAGCTTCTGCTACAACGAAGCAAACCCTAGGGCTTGCCGGAGCAGACTGCTCCTCAGCACTCTTGGCGTTGATCTTGGGGACTTTCTTGGCGGCGGCTTCGGGAAGCTCTGCCGGCAAATAGTCATCAGAAATCAACTTCCTCTTCTTGCTCTGTCCAGTTGATGGTGTTACGGATGGTTGAGTCAGCTTGAGCACAAAAATCCCTAGTTCCACAGGTAACTTAAGTGCGGCGCACTTTGACAGGCCATCGGCAATGGCGTTCTGAGCTCTTGGAACATGTTCCATTTGTAGGCCGTCAAAGTGCTCTTCTAGCTTTCTCACTTCGTCGACGTAAGCTTCCATCAACGGACTCTGATAACTCTTGTTTACTTGGCGGACGACAAGCTGTGAGTCACCCCTGACAATGAGCTTCTTGATCCCAAGGTCTGCCGCGATCCGGAGACCGGCAAGCAAGCCTTCATACTCTGCAGTATTGTTTGTTGCTTTCTCCTTGGGAAAGTGCATCTAGACTACGTACTTGAGGTGCTCTCCGGTGGGTGCGATAAGCAGCACGCCAGCACCGGCACCTTGCAGCGAAAAGGCACCATCAAAGTACATCAGCCACTCTTTGCTTACTTCCTTGTCGGGGATGCTCGTTTCTGGAATTTCTTCATCTGGTGTTGGCGTCCATTCTGCTATAAACTCTGCCAATGCTCTGCTCTGAATAGTTGAAGTGCTCTCAAACTTGAGGCCAAAGCTTGACAGTTCCAATGCCCACTCAACAATCCTGCCTGTCGCTTCTGGATTCTGTAGTATCCTCTTCAGCGGAAAGCGAGTGACAACTGTGATCTCATGTGCTTGGAAGTAATGGCGCAGCTTTCTCGAGGCCATGAGAAGGCCGAAAAGCAATTTCTGCATGCCAGAGTACCTTGACCTAGCTCCCTGCAGAAGGGAACTGACAAAGTAAACTGGGCGCTGCACCATCTTCTTGTGTATCTCCTCGTGCATCTGCGCAGATCCATCTTTGTCGGGACCAGAGCTTGTCGGGGAAGCCCCCTGCTTGTTGCTGGATGCGTTTGCCGTGGTTGCTGGCTCATCATCTGCCTCCCTCTCTGCTACTAACGCAGCACTAACCACTTGATTGGTTGCCGCTATGTACATCAGCAACTTCTCTTGTGGCTTAGGTGCGACAAGTATTGGAGGGGAGGACAGGTATCTCTTCAAGTCCTGCAGCGCAGCCTCCGCTTCTGGAGTCCATTTCATTGGACTTGCCTTTTTCAATAATTTGAAAAACGGCAGGGCGCGCTCAACAGACCTAGAGATAAACCTGCTGAGAGCAGCCACGCAACTGGCAAGTCTCTGTACATCCTTGACGCGCTTTGGTGCTTCAATCTGCTCAATGGCCTTGATCTTGTCAGGATTGGCTTCAATTCCCCACTGAGACACAAAGAACCCAAGAAGCTTGCCGGAGGGGACTCCAAACACACACTTCTCTGGGTTGAGCTTGAGGCTAATCTTGCGCAAATTTGCAAAGGTCTCGTCTAAATCTTGAATCGGGGTTGCTCTGTCCTTGCTCTTGACCACTATATCATCCATGTAGGCTTCCACATTTCTGTGTATTTGTGGCTCAAGAGCGACATGGACTATTCTTGCAAATGTTGAACCAGCATTTTTTAATCCGAAAGGCATCCGTACGAAACAGTACGTGCCACATGGAGTAATAAATGTGGTCTTCTCCTCATCCTCTTCTGCCATGAAGATCTGATGGTATCCTGAGTACGCATCAAGAAATGAAAGCAAATCACATCCGGCTGTGGAGTCAACAATCTGGTCAATACGCGGCAAAGGAAATGGGTCTTTGGGACAAGCTTTGTTAACATCAGTAAAATCGATACAAAGTCTCCATTTCCCATTCTCCTTGCGCACGACTACAGGATTGGCCAACCACGTGGGATGGAGCACTCCTCTGACGAGGCCTGCTGCTTCCAACTTCTTGATCTCTTCTGCAATGAATTCTTGGCGCTCCACTGCCTGCTTCTTGACTTTCTGCTTGACGGGCCACGCATGAGGACAAACGGCAAGGTGGTGCTCAATCACTTTCCTGGGAACACCGGGGATGTCAGACGGTTGCCACGCAAACACGTCGACATTCGCCCGGAGGAAAGCAACGAGCGCGCTTTCCTATTTAGGGTCGAGCGTGGCACTGATGGTGAAGGTACCACCAGTGCCGTCCTCCTTGGCGGAAACCTTTTTTGTCTCTGGCGGAGCTGCCATCATCTTCTTACACTTGCCGGTGGAGCTCGATGGTGCGTCCTCGACGGCGGCGCAGCACTCCGAAGAGGTGCGCTTGCCGGAGTGGGCATCAGAACTCTTGCCGGACTTGGTCTTCTTCCCCCTAGGAGCTTCAGCGGCAAGTGACTTGCGATCTGCTACGGCTGCTGCTTCCCGGTAGATCTTGTCGGCGCAGATAAGAGCATCCTTCTTGTCGCCAGGGACAGAGATGACGCTGATCGGGCCTGGCATCTTCAGCATGTTGTAAGCGTAGTGAGAGGCTGCCATGAACTTGGCGAGTGCTGGACGGCCAAGTATCCCATTGTAAGGCAATGGAATATCGGCAACGTCAAATGTGACCCTCTCAGTCCTGAAGTTTAGCTCGCTGCCAAATGTTACTGGCAGCGTGACCTTCCCCTTCGGCTTGCTCCTTCCCGGATTGATTCCTTGGAATGTGCCGGTCTCTTTAAGCTCGCTGTCGGGGATCTGGAGTCTCTGGAGTACAGCGGAGGAGATCAGGTTTAAGCCGGCCCCGCCGTCAACTAGCATCTTGGTGACCTTGAGGTTGCGGATAGTTGGTGAAACCAACATCGGCAAACACCCGACCGCAGTTGTGCGATCAGGGTGGTCCTCAATGTCAAAGATGATAGGCGTGCTGGACCATTTCAGAAGCTTGCGCGATTCGACAGGTGGTTCCGCTGCATTGACTTCCCGCACCCACTGCTTGAGTTGGCGGTGTGAAGTATGCAGAGAAGCACCGCCGTCAACGCACAAGACCTCCGTGGCTTTCTGGAACTCCTGCTCACTGGTCTCAACATCATCCATGTCTTCGTCGTCGTCGTCTTCATCGTTGTCGCGGCCCCGGGGAGGTCTGTCTCCTTGCCGCTGCTTGGCCTTGCCGCGGCGTCCTCCCCGGCCGGCGCGCTTCTTGCCAGATTCCCCAGCGCCACCTTGGGCCCTCTCCTTGTCTCGCCGCTCGTACTCAGCCTTTTGTTGCTGGACAAGCTGCTCGACCTTCTTGCAGCTCTGGAGGTCATGGCCCTTGGTGCGGTGAATCTTGCAGTACTGCTTGTCGGTGCCGTCCTGCTTGTCAGCGACTGCCACAGCCTGACAGTTGGTGCACGCGGCAACCTCCTTGCCGGAGCTACCAACTTTAGCCTTCTTGGCGCCACCTTCGTTGCCGGACTGCTCAACGACTAGCACCTCTTTGCCTTTCTTCTTCCTGTTCCGCCGCCGGTTTTTCTTTGCCGGGGCAGCACTGTCAGATCCTTCCGCTCCGGTCTTCTCTCTAGGGAGTTTCCTCCCTTCCTCAGCACGTGCACATTTGTCGGCCAAGGCGTACAGCTCACTGACGTCTCTGATCCCGCACATCGCCATCTCCTCCCGCATCCTGTGGTTACGCACGTTCTGATGGAACGCGCTGATGACCGCGGTGGGGTGGACATCTGGGATGTTATACTGTACAGGCTGAACCTCTGAATGTACTTGCGCAGGGGCTCTCCTTCCTTCTGGGCGAGCAGATGAAGGTCACTCTCTTGGCCATGAGGTTTGTGGCCGCCTGTAAAGGCGCCAACAAACTGATGGCATAGGTCTGCCCAGGAGGATATGGAGTTGTCCGGCAAGTGCATGAGCCAGGACCTGACGTTGGGCTTGAGCACCAACGGGAAGTAGTTGGCAAGGATCTTGTCGTCTCGCCCCCCGGCAGCCTGCACCGCGATGGTGTAGATGCTGAGGAACTCCGACGGATGCGTCTTGCCGTCGGACTTCTCTGGTACATCTGGTTTGAAATTCTTCGTGCTGGGCCACTGGACTTGCCGCAGCTCACGAGTGAACGCAGGGCAACCTACCGCGTACGGCAAGTCGTCTGGTTCCCCTGGCGCATGCATGTCAACAGAGGGCCCAGCGCGCTGGTCTGATTGATGTCGCGCTTCCCTTCGGCGCTCGATGCGAGTACGAGCGTCTTCTTGTTGTCGTTCTTGAAGAACTTGGCGCTGATCGCGACGAGCTCACGGATCTGACGACGCGGTGGAGTCGCTATCGAGGTGGATCCGGCGAGTCGGCGATCTTGGCCTTCGGGACGGAGAGTGCACAGTAGTTGCACCCCCACCAGTCTTGTCGTCTCCGGCTCGTGCCTGGCCGGCTTGCCGCGGCTGCGACGTGCTCGGCTGCCGAGGAGTGTCGCCGTTGGCGAAGCCGATGAGACTCCGGATAGTGGCCCTCCAATCGTCGATCTTGTCCGTCGTTGGAGGGTAGTCTAGGAGCAGCTGAGCTCGCGCCAAAGCTTCTGCGAGGAGCGGAATATACTCGGACTTGTAACCACGTTAAAAGGAGCAGTATCCCATCCAGGCGACCGTGTCTCGCTCGCGCCAGCAGGTTGACGTGCATGGTGGTCCTGAGCGCTCCGAGATCCACCAGCTCGATCTTGGTCTAGCGAACGCATGGTACCGTGAGTACCATGACGCTGCCGGTCCCGCGCCTCCTGAGATGGGCGCGGTGCATGTACGGACGCCGAGGTCTTGGAGTGCGCCCGGTCGTTATGGGAGCCGGCTACGCCGCCGATGGGCAGCGCAACCTTGTCCTTGGACCTGGCAGCACCACGAGCTCCCTCGTCGACGCCCGTTCTTCCCCCGCCGTCTGCCCCACCAACCGTTTGCTCCGGCGGTGGTTGGCTCGGCGCGGACGGAGCAGCTGCCTCCGAAACCTTTTTCTTCGGCGGCATGTTGATGAAGATGATGAAGATCTAGCTCGCGAGAACGCCGAATCTGGTTCACACAACTTCGACGCCCCCCTACCTGGCGCGCCAAAGATGCCGGGGTACTGATCCACGGGCACCTATGGGACCGGCGGACCGGGTCCCTTTCGGTTCGGCGGGGGCGGAGATTGTGCAAAGAGCAAATCGAGGCGATGCACGCGAGCGATTTACCCAGGTTCGGGCCGCACGGATGCGTAAAACCCTACTCCTGCTTTGTGGTTTGTATTGATTTCTTGCTCGGGAGCGCGAAGTGCTACAGTACACTTCAGCAGCTAACAAGACCAAGCGTGGGTGAGTCTGAGCTAGCTAACCCCCCTCTACGTTGCGCACGGGCCTCCTTTTATATGCTCAAGGGGTCACCGACAGGTGGCAACGGAGGCAAAGGGTAGAAATGGAAAGGTGCTGCGGTAGGCACGGCTATCTGCTACAGTGTATCATACCTAACCCTGACGGCAGGGGACAAGAGCCTTAAATGCCCGTCTGTGTCGCTTAAACAGTGCAAAAAGGGACCGCCAGGGACGCCACCGTTCGCCACGATGGCGATCTTGTCAGCGCCGTTTGCCACCGCACGCCGCTGGCTGCACAGCCTCCCGCCACGTACGCCTGGAAGGGGCCCCAGAGCGACACATTGGTGGATGTGCTGGAGCGCGGGCACGGAGAGGTGGCTTGTCGCGGCAAGCACCTTGCCGCGGTCGTCGTCTTGTCGCGTCCGGGAGCTTGTCGCTCACCGGGCCTTGCCGGGACGCGTGGTGCGCCGCGGCAAGTTCCTTGAAATGCCTTGGGTGGCCTTCCCGGCAAGCTCCTCTTGCCGGGGTCTTGGGATGCTTTTGTTAGCCTTCCCGGCAAGCTCCTCTTGCCGGGGTCTTGTCTTCTTGGCTTGGACACTTTGTTCTTGAATGGCTCCAAAGGAACCACGGAGGACCTTGGCGGTCACCCGGCAAGCCTTGCCGCGGGATGCTGGGACTGCCCGTGCACAAGTTCGGGATACTAGGGTAGCCCTACTCTAGTACACCGACACTAGGCCTTTTCCTAGTAATTCCTCTAATAATAATGGTAATTCCTATGGTAATCCTCCCTATAATAATAATAGGAACACCTCTGATCTTGAGAATAATATTAAAGAATTTATCAACACGCAAAAAGTTTTCAACACTTCCATAGAAGAAAAGTTGAATAAGATTGATGATTTGTCTAGAAGTGTTGATATAATTTCTCATGATGTGGAAAATCTCAAGATGAAATTTTTTGTGCCTAAGGTTGATAAATCAATTAAAGCTCTTTATGTTTCTATGGATGAAAGTAAGAAAAGAACCTCTATGCATAGAGCTAAAAGAGATTTTTTAGAAAAAAACGTTTTCTAGTGATTACTTTCGTAAAAGTGATGAAGATATTAAAATGATTGGTGTTTCTTCTATTGATTCCTTGTTTAGTAATATTAATATTGATGAAAAAGTGACTGGAGAAGAGTCAACTTTAGCTAGAAGGCGTCCCGATATTTCGGAGGGTGAAAATCTTGTTGAGAAAATTGATAAAAGTGGGTTTGAAAAGGTCAAAACTTTAGCTAGTGATGTGCCCACTCTTTTGGATTACAAAGACTTTAATTATGATAGTTGCTATTTGATTGATTGTATTTCTTTGTTGCAATCCATGATAAATTCACCCCATGCTTATGAACAAAATAAAGCTTTTACTAAACATATTGTTGATGCTATGATGAAAGCTTTAGAAGAAAAGTTGGAATTAGAAGTTTCAATTCCTGGAAAATTGCATGATGAATGGGAACCTACTATCACAGTCAAGATTAAAAATTATGAGTGTTTTGCTTTATGTGACCGAGGTGCTAGTGTTCCTACTATTCCGAAATCTTTATATGATGTGCTTGGTCTTAACGATATTGAATCATGTTCTTTAAATTTGCACTTGGAAGATTCTACTATTAAAAAGCATATGGGAAGAATTAATGATGTTCTTAATCTTGCAAATAGGAATTATATGCCCATGTATTTTATTGTTCTTGATATTGATTGCAATTCGTCTTGTCCAATTATTCTTGGTAGACCGTCTTTACGCACTACCATTGTCATGATTGATATGAAAGAAGGCAATATCAAGTTCCAATTTCCTTTGAGGAAGCGTATGGAACACTTCCCTAGAAAAAGAATTAGGACACCATATGAATCAATCATGAGGGCATCTTATGTATCTCGAACCAAAGATGACAAAACTTAGATCCTTGCTTTATGCCTAGCTAAGGGCGTAAAACTATAGCGCTTGTTGGGAGGCAACCCAATGAATAAAATTTATTTTTGCTTTTTTGCTTCCTGTTCTTGAGTGTTAGCACAATTATACTACTGTTATGATTGTGTTTTTTGTGTTTTAGTTAGTTTTTGTGCCAAGTAAAGCATTTAGGATCTTCTTGGGTGATAGTTGTTTGATCTTGCTGAAAAAATAGAAACTTTTGCACTCACAAAAACAATTCTCGTTTTTAACCAGAGAGTGATAAAATAGCTATTCCTTTTTCAGTAGATCTATATACAAATTACTCAGGACGTCCAAATTTTCAGAATTTTTGGAGTTACAGAAGTATTCAAAACATCTAGATTGCTACAAACTATTCTGTTTTTGACAGATTCTGTGTTCTTTGCGTTGTGTGCTTGTTTTGACGGCTCTATGGTTTTCTTTGATGAGTTTTTGCCATAGAAAAGTTGGAATACAATAGATATAATGCAAGACCTAAATATGAATTGGTTTGATACAACACTTATAGTAGTGATTTATTTTCTTATAATAACGAATCTCATGAAGGTTTTGTTGAGTTTTCTGTGATTGAAGTTTTCAAGTTTTGGGTTATCTTATGATGCATGACGGAATAAGGAGTAAGAAGAGCCTAAGCTTGGGTATGCCCCGGCATCCCCCGCTATTATCCAAAAGAGATCAAGCAACTAAGCTTGGGGATGCCCCTGAGTGGCATCCCCTCTTTCCTCTAGCGACCATCGATATTTTACTCGAAGCTATTTTTTTATTCGTCACATACTATGTGTTTTGCTTCGAGCGTCTTGTATGATACAAGTCTTTGCTTGTTTTATTTTGTGCTTTAAGTGTTGATTCCTTGCTGGAGACACCTATTTTAGAGAGCCAAAATTATGTCATGACTTGTTAGAATTGCTCTCTATGCTTCACTTAAATTTTTATGAGCTATGGACTTGCTCTAGTGCTTCACATATATCTTTTTTAGCATGGTGTGCTTCAGTATTTTTGAAGAAATGCTCTCTTGCTTCACTTAGATTTATTTGAGAGTTAGTAAAATTTTCAAGAAATTCTCTCTTACTTCACTTAAATTATTTTGAGAGAAAGAAAAATCATGCTCATGATCTTCACTTATATTTGTTTGAGATTATCAAAAGCAACATATGAAAATTAGTTCCAAAGTGATAGGTATCCAAGAAGGATATAATAAAACTGTCATGAAGATCATTGGACAAAATAAACTTGATTCTTAGTAATAGTTTTGAGATATGATGATGTGATATGTGAGTTATGTTGATGAGTAATTGTGCTTTGGTACAAATATTGGTGTTAAGGTTTGTGATTCCCTATGCAAGCATGAAAGTCAATAATTATGCAATGAAATTATATCCTACTTGTGGTGCATTATTCGGTGTTAATTATACTTAACGCTCGCTTATGAGATTATTCGTTTCTTGGTTGGTTGCTTCTCAATCTTTTGCTAGCCTTCATTTTGCACTAAGTATGATCACTACTTGTGCATCCAAAAACCTTTAAACCAGTTTTGCCACATGAGTCCACTATATCTACCTATATGCGGTATTCTTTTGCCATTCTAAGCAAATTTGTATGTGCCATCTCTAATTTTCAAAATAAACTTCTCTTTTGTGTGTTCGTTTCGCTCGCGGAGCGGTGAGGGGTGGCTAATATTTTCCATGGTAGATGTGTTATTCTCACGATGAGTGTTTATTCACTTGTCATTGCACGAGAGTAAGGCAAAGATTTTAGGGATGCCCAGTCCCGAGATGAAAAATGAATTTACTTTATGTTGTCGAATAATAAATTCCTTGTAAAGTGCGGGTATGGAGGGAAACCGTGGATACGGCTAGCCATGGAAAGTGAAAGTATGGTTGAATGGGATGGATACACCTCCCAAAATGTTTTTATCTTCAAGTTTTTCGCTTTGAGCTCTAGCACCTCTACAAATCCCTACTTCCCTCTGCGAAGGGCCTTTCTTTTATTTTATGCAATTTTTATTTTAAATTTGAGTCTCCATCTTCTCTTATAAAGCACCAACTAGGAGGCACTATGATCGTACTTGAGCATTGGGTGTAGTTAATATGCGAGTGTATTTCATGAATGGATCAATGATTGAGCATGATGGGCTAGGGATAGCTTATTTTAGCATTGATATTTTGAAAGACATGGTTGCTTGTTGATATGATTGAGTATTTAAGTTATCATGTCAAAACTAGACTATTGCTTTGAACAATATAAAAGTCCAAATGTCCATGATATGAAGAAAAGAATATGATATGTCATGATAGGCAGCATTCCACATCAAAAATTCTATTTTTATCACCTACCTACTCGAGAACGAGTAGGAGTTAGGCTTGGGGATGTTGATACATCTCCAACGCATCTATAATTTTTGATTGTTCCATGCTGTTATATTATAAATCTTGGATGTTTTATAATCATTTGATAGTCATTTTGTATCATTTTTTGGTACTAACCCATTGACATAGTGCCAAGTGCCAATTGCTGTTTTTTTTTCATGTTTTTTACATCGCAGAAAATCAATACCAAAGGGATTTCAAATGCCACGAAACCTTATGGATTTTTTTATGGACCATAAGACACCTAATGGGCCAAGGCTGCGCCTGGGGGTGCTCCGAGGAGAGCACAACCCACAAGGGCGCGCCAGGAGGCCCGTGCGCGCCCTGGTGGGTTGTGCCCACCCTGGGTGCCCCCGGACCACCTCTTTGCTCTATAAATACCCCAATATTCCAGAAACCCTAGGGGAGTCGACAAAAATCAATTCCAGCCGCCGTAGAGTCCAGAACCACCAGATCCAATCTAGACACCATCACGGATGGGGTTCACCACCTCCATTTGTGCCTCTCCGATGATGCGTGAATAGTTCTTTGTAGACCTTCGGGTCCATAGTTAGTAGCTAGATGGCTTCCTCTCTCTCGTCTGATTCTCAATACAATGATCTCTTGGAGATCGATATGATGTAACTCTTTTTGCGGTGTGTTTGTTGGGATCAGATGAACTTCGAGTTTATGATCAAATCTATCTTTTCATATCCATGAAAGGATTTGAGTTTCTTTGATCTCTTTTATGCATGATTGCTTATAGCCTCGTATTTATTCTCCGATATTTGGGTTTTTTTGGCCAACTTGATCTATTTATCTTGCAATGGGAAGAGGTGCTTTGTAGTGGGTGCGATCTTACGGTGCTTGATCCTAGTGACAGAAGGGGAACCGACATGTATGTATCGTTGCTATTAAGGATAAAACGATGGGGTCTATCTCTACATAGATAGATCTTGTCTACATCATGTCATCGTTCTTATTGCATTACTCTGTTTCTCCATGAACTTAATACACTAGATGCATGCTGGATAGCGGTCGATGTGTGGAGTAATAGTAGTAGATGCAGGCAGGAGTCGGTCTACTAATCTTGGACGTGATGCCTATGTAATGATCATTGCCTAGATATCATCATGATTGTTTAAAGTTCTATCAATTGCCCAACAGTAATTTGTTTACCCACCATTTGCTATCTTTCTAGAGAGAAACTACTAGTAAAACTTACGCCCCCCAGGTCTCTTTCTCATATTAGTTGCCTTCGCGATCTATTTTATTTGCCTTTTATTTTCAGATCTACTAAACCAAAAATACAAAAATACCTTGGTGAAATTTATTTCATTTGGCGTTCGATCTATCAATATTTACAACTCTCTCACGTCCTTTTGCCCATCTTGGGGCACCGCTACCCGAAAGGGATTGACAACCCCTTTTACATGTATGGTTGCGAGTAGATGTTATTTGTGTGCAGGTGCCGTTTACGTTGTGTTGCTTGGTTCTCCTACTGGTTCGATAACCCTGGTTTCATATCTGAGGGAAATACCTACCGCCGTTGTGCTACATCATCCCTTCCTCTTTGGGGAAATACCGATGTAGCTTCAAGCGACATCACCATGTTTACAACAGTTATATATGGTTTTGGTATGATTTGAATGGAACTAACTCGGACTAACGCTGTTTTCAGCAGAACTACCATGGTGTTGTTTTTTGTGCAGAAATAGAAGTTCTCCAAATGCGACGATAGTTTGAATTGTGGACTCATGATCAGCTTATCTATGGATTTATGATCAACTTATTTATGATCTAGTTGGCCAAACCAAACCGATAGTTTGAAGTACTAGACGCATGCTCCTAGGGGGATAGATTGGTAGGAAAAGACCATCGATCGTCCCCAACCGCCACTCATAAGGAAGACAATCAATAAATAAATCATGCTCTGACTTCATCACAGAATGGTTCACCATACGTGCATGCTACGGGAATCACAAACTTTAACACAAGTATTTCTCAAATTCACAATTACTTACTAGCACGACTCTAATATCACCATCTTCATATCTCAAAACAATCATAAGGAATCAAACTTCTCATAGGATTAAATGCACTTTATATGAAAGTTTTTATTATCCCTCTTGGATGCATATCACACTAGGACTAAATTTATAACCAAAGCAAATTATCATGTTGTTTAAAGACTCTCAAAATAATATAAGTGAAGCATGAGAGTTCATCAATTTCTATAAAATAAAATCACGTCGTGCTCTAAAAAGATATAAGTGAAGCACTAGAGCAATTATGCCTAGCTCAAAAGATATAAGTGAAGCACATAGAGCATTCTAATAAATCATGATTCATGCATGTCTCTCTCAAAAGGTGTGTACAACAAGGATGATTGTGGCAAACTAAAAAGCAAAGACTCAAATCATACAAGACGCTCCAATCAAAACACATATCATGTGGTGAATAAAAATATATCCTCAAGTAAAGTTACCGATAGACGAAGATGAAAGAGGGATGCCTTTCTGGGCATCCCCAAGCTTAGGCTCTTGCCACTCCTTATTCCATAGTCCATCAAATCCTTACCCAAAACTTGAAAACTTCACAACACAAAATCGCATAAGCTCCATTAGTATAAGAAAATAAATCACCACTTTTGGTACTGTTGTGAACTCATTCTTTATTCATATTGGTGTAATATATATTGTATTACAACTTTTCCATGGTTCATACCCCCAGATAGTAGCCATAGATTCATCAAAATAAGCAAAAAACACATAGAAAACAGAATCTGTCAAAAACACAACTGTCATGGAATCGTCATGGCAGATGTCCTAGCAAAAGGACTTAGTCATAGGGCCATTGCAACTAGGAAGTTGCTACCTCTTGAGCATGCGTTGGTTTTCCCCGAAGATGAAGGGATGATGCAGCAAAGTAGCATAAGTATTTCCCTTAGTTTTTGAGAACCAAGGTATCAATCCAGTAGGAGGCCACGCTCAAGTCCCTCGTACCTGCACAAAATGATAGCTACTCGCAACCAACGCGATTAGGGGTTGTCATTCCCTTCACGGTCACTTACGAGAGTGAGATCTGATAGATATAATATTTTTGGTATTTTTGGTAAAAATATGCAAAGTAAAAAAGTAAAGGCAAAGTAAAAAGCAAAGCAAGATTAAAGTGATGGAGATTGATATGATGAGAATAGACCCGGGGCCCATAGGTTTCACTAGTGGCTTCTCTCAAGAGCATAAGTATTCTACGGTGGGTGAACAAATTAGTGTTGAGAAATTGACAGAATTGAGCATAGTTATGAGAATATCTAGGCATGATCATGTATATAGGCATCACGTCCGTGACAAGTAGACCGAAACGATTCTGCATCTACTACTATTACTCCACTCATTGACCGCTATCCAGCATGCATCTAGAGTATTAAGCTAAAAACAGAGTAACGCCTTAAGCAAGATGACATGATGTAGAGAGATAAATTCATGCAATATGAAATAAACCCCATCTTGTTATCCTCGATGGCAACGATACAACACGTGCCTTGCTGCCCCTTCTGTCACTGGGAAAGGATACCGCAAGATCGAACCCATAGCTAAGCACTTCTCCCATGGCAAGAACTACCAATCTAGTTGGCCAAACCAAACGGATAATTTGAAGAGAATTGTAAAGATAACCAATCATACATAAAAGAATTCAGAGAAGATTCAAATATTATTCATAGATAGACTTGATCATAAACCCACAATTCATCGGTCTCAACAAACACACTGCAAAAAGAAGATTACATCGAATAGATCTCCACAAGAGAGGGGCAGAACTTTGTATTGAGATCCAAAAAGAGAGAAGAAGCCATCTAGCTACTAACTATGGACCCGAAGGTCCAAGGTAAACTACTCACACTTCATCGGAGAGGCTATGATGATGTAGAAGCCCTCCGTGACGACGGCCCTCTCCGACGGAGCTCCGGAACAGGCCCCAAGATGGGATCTCGTGGATACAGAAAGTTGCGGCGGTGGAATTAGGTTTTTGTCTCCTTTTTTGTTTGTTTGGGGGTACGTAGGTATATATAGGAGGAAGGAGTACGTCGGTGGAGCACTGAGGGGCCCACGAGGCAGGGGGCGCGCCCTAGGGGGGAGCCCCCACCCTTGTGACCGCCTCTTTGACTCCTTGGAGTAGGGTCCAAGTCTCCTGGATCACGTTCGGTGAGAAAATCACGTTCCTGAAGGTTTTATTCCGTTTGGACTCCGTTTGATATTCCGTTTCTTCGAAACACTGAAATAGGCAAAAAACAGCAATTCTGGGCTGGGCCTCCGGTTAATAGGTTTGTCCCAAAATAATATAAAAGTGGAAAATAAAGCCCAATATAGTCCAAAATAGTAGATAATATAGCATGGAGCAATCAAAAATTATAGGTATGTTGGAGACGTATCAGGCATCCCCAAGCTTAATTCCTGCTCGTCCTCGAGTAGGTAAATGATAAAAAGAGAATTTTTGATGCGGAGTGCTACTTGGCATAATTTCAATGTAAATCTTCTTAATTGTGATATGAATATTCAGATTCGAAAGATTCAAGACAAAGGTTCATATTGACATAAAAAATAATAATACTTCAAGCATACTAACAAAGCAATTATGTCTTCTCAAAATAACATGGCCAAAGAAAGTTATCCCTACAAAATCATATAGTCTGGCTATGCTCTATCTTCACCACACAAAATATTTAAATCATGCACAACCCCAATGACAAGCCAAGCAATTGTTTCATACTCTAACTTTTTCAAAACTTTTTCAATCTTCACGCAATACATGAGCGTGAGCCATGGATATAGCACTATAGGTGGAATAGAATGGTGGTTGTGGACAAGACAAAAAGAGGAAGATAGTCTCACATCAACTAGGCATATCAACGGGCTATGGAGATGCCCATCAATAGATATCAATGTGAGTGAGTAGGGATTGCCATGCAACGGATGCACTAGAGCTATAAGTATATGAAAGCTCAAAAAGAAACTAAGTGGGTGTGCATCCAACTTGCTTACTCATGAAGACCTAGGGCAATTTGAGGAAGCCCATCATTGGAATATACAAGCCAAGTTCTATAATGAAAAATTCCCACTAGTATATGAAAGTGATAACATGAGAGACTCTCTACTATGAAGATCATGGTGCTACTTTGAAGCACAAGTGTGGTAAAAGGATAGTAACATTGTCCTTTCTCTCTTTTTCTCTCATTTTTTTAATTTTTTGGGCCTTTTCTCTTTTTCATGTCCTCTTTTTATTTGGGCTTCTTTGGCCTCTCTTTTTTTCGTCCGGAGTCTCATCCCGACTTGTGGGGGAATCGTAGTCTCCATCATTCTTTCCTCACTGGGACAATGCTCTAATAATGATGATCATCACACTTTTATTTTTCTTACAACTCAAAAATTACAACTCGATACTTAGAACAAAATATGACTCTATATGAATGCCTCCGGTGGTGTACCGGGATATGCAATATGACAATGATGAGGTGTGTCATAATAAACGGAACGATGGAAAGTTGCATGGCAATATATCTCGGAATGGCTATGGAAATGACATAATAGGTAGGTATGGTGGCTGTTTTGAGGAAGGTATATGGTAGGTGTATGATACCTGCGAAAAGTGCGTGGTATTAGAGAGGCTAGCAAAGGTGGAAGGGTGACAGTGCGTATAATCCATGGACTCAACATTAGTCATAAAGAACTCATATACTTATTGCAAAAATCTAGAAGTTATCAAAGCAAAGTATTACGCGCATTCTCCTAGGGGGATAGATTGGTAGGAAAAGGCCATCGCTCGTCCCCGACCGCCACTCATAAGCAAGACAATCAATAAATAAATCATGCTCTGACTTCATCACATAACGGTTCACCATACGTGCATGCTACGGGAATCAAAAACTTTAACACAAGTATTCTTTAAATTCACAACTACTCAACTAGCATGACTTTACTATTATCACCTCCATATCTCAAAACAATTATCATGTTTCAATATTTTCTTAGTATTCAATACACTCAAAAGAAAGTTTCACAAATCTTTAATACCAAGCATACTATTATTAAGCAAATTACCATGCTATTAAGAGACTCTCAAAATAATTTAAGTGAAGCATGAGAGATCAATAGTTTCTTTAAAAAAAATCCACCACCGTGCTCTAAAAGATGTAAGTGAAGCACATAGAGCAAAAATTATAACGCTCAAAAGATATAAGTTAAGCACATAGAGCAAAACTACTTAGCTCAAAAGATATAAGTGAAGCACATAGAGCAAAACTACTTAGCTCAAAAGATATAAGTGAAGCACATACAGTATTCTATCAAATTTTAATTCATGTATGGCTCTCTCAAAAGGTGTGTACAGCAAGGATGATTGTGGCATACTAAAACACAAAGACACAAATAATACAAGACGCTCCAAGAAAAACACATATCATGTTGGTGAATAAAAATATAGCTCCAAGTAAATTACCGATGGAAGTGGACGAAAGAGGGGATGCCTTCCGGGGCATCCCCAAGCTTTGACTTTTTGGTGTCCTTGGATTATCTTGGGGGTGCCATGGGCATCCCCAATCTTAGGCTCTTTCCACTCCTTGTTCCATAATCCATCACAAGAATTCACCCAAAACTTGAAAACTTCACAACACAAAACTTAAAGTAGAAAACTCGTGAGCTCCGTTAGCGAAAGAAAACAAAAGACCACTTCAAGGTACTGTAATGAACTCATTCTTTATTTATATTGGTGTTAAACCTACTGTATTCCAACTTCTATATGGATTATAAACTATTTTACTAACCATAGATTCATCAAAATAAGCAAACAACACACGAAAAACAGAATCTGTCAAAAACAGAACAGTCTGTAGTAATATGTAGCTAGCGCAAGATCTGGAACCCCAAAAATTCTAAAATAAATTGCTGGACGTGCGTAATTTATCTATTAATCATCTGAAAAAATAATTAACTAAATATCACTCTTCAAATAAAAATGACGGCAGTTCTCGTGAGCGCTAAAGTTTCTGTTTTTTACTGCAAGTTCAACAAGACTTTCCCCAAGTCTTCCCAACGGTTCTACTTGGCACAAACACTAATTAAACACAAAAATCACAACCAAAACAGAGGCTAGATAATTTATTTATTACTAAGCAGGAGAAAAAATAAGGAATAAAAATAAAATTGGGTTGCCTCCCAACAAGCGCTATCGTTTAACGCCCCTAGCTAGGCATAAAAGCAAGGATAGATATAGGTATTGCCATCTTTGGTAGGCAACTCTTCGATGAGGCACCTATTTCCCTTAGGAATTTCTTTCTTTATAGTGATTATCAAACTTTTAGGCACAAGATAGAAATATTCATTTGTAGCAATTGGTTCCTTAATGATAGCAAAAAGATTGGGATGAATAGTTATAGATTTAAGATCCGCAGTTTCCTTACTAGATGATTCACCCTTATTTTTAGGAACATACATAAGCTTGGCAATTTTAGTAGGAGGACTTGGAGTATTCTTTACGGAAGAAAAAGCGGTTCCAAAGTTTGTAATGATACCCTCAAGTTTATCAATTCTAGTAGAATCTAAGTTTATCTTCTCATTAACTATGGGTTCCTTTTCCTTAATATTTTTCAAAGTCATTCCTACCTTAGATCCATATTGAGTAATTTGATTGTGGATCTTTTTATCTAGATTTTCAATTAATTCAATAGTAGCAACTTTATTTTCAATAATTTCAAGTCTTTGCATAACATGCTCCAAAGTTAACACGGCTCCATTAACCAAAAGAGGTGCTGCGCCAAATAAATTTAACATAGCATTATAAGAATCAAAAGTATGGCTACCCAAGAAGTTCCCTCCGGTAATGGTATCGAGGATATATCTATACCAATGATTAACACCTACATAAAAATTGCGGATAAGAACTAAGGTAGATTGCTTCCTGGTAGATCTATTTTGAGCATTGCAAATTCTATACCAAGCATCTTTTAGATTTTCTCCCTCCCTTTGTTTAAAATTTAGAACTTCACTCTCGGGAGACAACGGAGAAGATATGAGACTAGCCATGACGACAAGCAAACAAACTAGCACACAAGCAAACGAAAAGGCAAATGGAAAGGAGAGGGAGGATAGAGAAAGAGAGAGAGAGAGAGAGGGCGAATAAAACGGCAAGGGAGAAGTGGGGGAGAGGAAAACGAGAGGCAAATGGCAAATAATGTAATGCGAGAGATAGGGATTGTGATGGGTACTTGGTATGTTGACTTTTTGCGTAGACTCCCCGGCAACGGCGCCAGAAATCCTTCTTGCTACCTCTTGAGCATGCGTTGGTTTTCCCTGAAGAGGAAGGGATGATGCAGCAAAGTAGCGTAAGTATTTCCCTCAGTTTTTGAGAACCAAGATATCAATCCAGTAGGAGGCCACGCTCAAGTCCCTTGTACCTGCACAAAACGATAGCTACTCGCAACCAACACGATTAGGGGTTGTCAATCCCTTCACAGTCACTTACGAGAGTGAGATCTGATAGATATAATATTTTTGGTATTTTTGGTATAAAGATGCAAAGTAAAAAGTAAAGGCAAAGTAAAAAAGCAAAGCAAGATTAAAGTGATGGAGATTGATATGATGAGAATAGACCCGGGGGCCATAGGTTTCACTAGTGGCTTCTCTCAAGAGCATAAGTATTCTACGGTGGGTGAACAAATTACTATTGAGCAATTGACAGAATTGAGCATAGTTATGAGAATATCTAGGCATGATCATGTATATAGGCATCACGTCCGTGACAAGTAGACCGAAACGATTCTGCATCTACTACTATTACTCCACTCATTGACCGCTATCCAGCATGCATCTAGAGTATTAAGTTAAGAACAGAGTAACACCTTAAGCAAGATGACATGATGTAGAGAGATAAATTCATGCAATATGAAATAAACCCCATCTTGTTATCCTCGATGGCAACGATACAATACGTGCCTTGCTGCCCCTTCTGTCACTGGGAAAGGACACCGCAAGATCGAACCCAAAGCTAAGCACTTCTCCCATGGCAAGAACTACCAATCTAGTTGGCCAAACCAAACGGATAATTTGAAGAGACTTGCAAAGATAACCAATCATACATAAAAGAATTCAGAGAAGATTCAAATATTATTCATAGATAAACTTGATCATAAACCCACAATTCATCGGTCTCAACAAACACACCACGAAAAGAAGATTACATTGAATAGATCTCCACAAGAGAGGGGGAGAACTTTGTATTGAGATCCAAAAAGAGAGAAGAAGCCATCTAGCTACTAACTATGGACCTGAAGGTCTGAGGTAAACTACTAACACTTCATCGGAGAGGCTATGATGATGTAGAAGCCCTCCGTGATGACGGCCCTCTTCGGCGGAGCTCCGGAACAGGCCCCAAGATGGGATCTCGTGGATACAGAAAGTTGCGGCGGTGGAATTAGGTTTTGGCTCCTTTTTTGTTCGTTTGGGGGTACGTAGGTATATATAGGAGGAAGGAGTACGTCGGTGGAGCACTAAGGGGCCCACGAGGTAGGGGGGCGCGCCCTAGGGGGGCCCACCCTCGTGACCGCCTCTTTGACTCCTTGGAGTAGGGTCCAAGTCTCCTGAATCACGTTCGGTGAGAAAATTACGTTCTCTAAGGTTTTATTCCGTTTGGACTCCGTTTGATATTCCGTTTCTTCGAAACACTGAAATAGGCAAAAAAACAACAATTCTGGGCCGGGCCTCCGGTTAATAGGTTAGTCCCAAAAATAATATAAAAGTGGAAAATAAAGCCCAATATAGTCCAAAACAGTAGATAATATAGCATGGAGCAATAAAAAATTATAGATACATTGGAGACGTATCAGAAGCTTAAAGGGGTTAATCGGGACAAAGGACACGAGAGATTCTATACTAGTTCGGCCCCTTATGATGAAGGTAAAAGCCTACGTCTAGTTGTGTTGATATGGCTGGGGTTTCGATCGCCAAGAGGCTAGTTCGCTGGCTTGGTTCTCGATCTCTTGTCTCTTGCCCTAAGCCGCCACCGGGTTGTCCCCTTATATACACGGGTTAACGCCTGGTGGCGTACAGAGTCTCTGTCGGTTCATAAATCGTGTCTGGCTCGGTGACTTCTTTACATGCCTTTCTTTACAAGTCTTTCCTTACATACGGCGGTTTACAATATTGGGCCTTAAACCGCCTCTAGGCCTTCAGTCCTTCTATAAGATTTAACAGACTATCACCTTGAGTGTTTACTGGGCTTCCTTTGTGACCCGCCATTGGGTCTTGACCCGGCCCCTCCCGGGCGGGTCATAATTGATAGTTATATCCCCAACAAGAACAGTCTATAGAAATATGGATATTTCGAATACTTCTGAGACTCCAAAAATTCTAAACAATTAGGAAATCCTAAGCAATGTGTTTGTTAATCTTCTTAAAAAAGAATTAAGTATTTTATCACGCTTCTGTTAAAAGTGAGAATTGTTTTCCTGGGTGCAAAAGTTTCTGTTTTTCAGCAAGATCAAATCAACTATCACCGTATGCTATCCCAAAGGTCTTACTTGACACAAACACTAATTAAAACACAAGACCGCATCTAACTAGAGGCCAGATGAATTATTTATTGCAAAACAGAACCTAAAATGCAAAAACAAAAATAAAATTGGCTAGGCATAAAACACGAATAAGTGTTCTCATCTTTGGTATGCAATCCATAAGTGGCTCTCATAATAGATTCATAAGGCAATTTAATGTTCTTTCCTGGAAAGTGTTCCATGCCTTTCCTTAATGGAAATTGAAATCTAATGTTTCCTTCTTTCATATCAATAATTGCACCAATCGTTCAAAGGAAAGGTCTACCAAGAATAATAGGTCATGTAGGATTGCAATCTATATCAAGAACAATGAAATCTACGGGCACATAATTCCTATTTGCAACAATAAGAACATCATTAATCCTTCCCATAGGTTTCTTAAATAGTGGAATCCACAAGATGCAAATTTAAAGAACAATCATCAAATTCACGAAATCCTAACACATCATATAAAGTTTTTGGAATCGTGGAAATGCTAGCACCCAAATCACACAAAGCATGGCACTCATAATCTTTAATCTTAATCTTAATAGTAGCACTACTGGAATCAGGTAATTTGTTATCAAATGGTTCTTTGCCTTCCGCTAACCAACGATAAAGACATTCTTTGTCGTCCATTCACAAAAAGCAGACGACAAACAACTGGCTGACGGCAAACAGCGCCTTCGCCGTCAGCCAGATCTTTGTCGTCGGCTAGCATATGACAAACTAGCTCTTCCGGTCAGCCAGTTCTTTGCCGTCCGCTAGCAGACGACAAAGATACTTTGCCGTCAGTTAGCGGACGGCAAAGCAATATTCTATCTAACAGCGCTGATGCACCCGCCCCCCAACCTAACCCTAACCCTATCTCCCACCCGCCCTCCTCACTCTCTTTCTACCCTTCTCTCTCCCCGACCGCACCCTGCCGCCGCCCCTGACCCCACGCCGCCTGCCGCCACTAACGCCCCGCCGCTAAGCCCCCCAGCCCCACGCCCCTCCGCCGCCCCCACCCCCGCCGCTCCTGCACGGTGCAACCTCTTGAGCTTGCGTTGGTTTTTCCCTTGAAGAGGAAAGGGTGATGCAGCAAAGGAGCATAAGTATTTCCCTTAGTTTTGAGAAGCAAGGTATCAATCCAGTAAGAGACTACGCAACAAGCCACCGAATACCTGCACAAACAAACACCAACTTGCAACCAACGCGACAAAGGGGTTGTCAATCCCTTCACGGTTATTCGCAAAGTGAGATATGATAGAGATGGATAAACGACAAAGTAATATTTTTGGTATTTTTGGTTTATGGAACGGAAAGTAAAAGATTGCAAAGTAAGGGAACAGCAACAGAAACTGGCAAGTTGACGGAAAACTAATATGATGTAAAATAGACTCGGGGGCCATAGGTTTCACTAGTGGCTTCTCTCAAGATAGAAAATATTACGGGGGCTGAACAAATTACTGTCGAGCCATTCATAGAAAAGAACAAAGTTATGATGATATCTAAGGCAATGATCATGAATATGGCATCACGTCCGTGACAACTAGACCGAAGCGATTCTGCATCTACTACTATTACTCCACACATCGACCGCTATCCAGGATGCATCTAGAGTATTAAGTTCATAAGAACAGAGTAACGCATTAAGCAAGATGACATGATGTAGCGGGATTAACTCAAGCAATATGACGAAAACCCCATCTTGTTATCCTCGATGGCAACAATACAATACGTGCCTTGCTGCCCCTACTGTTACTGGGAAAGGGCACCACAAGGTTGAACCCAAAGCTAAGCACTTCTCCCATTGTAAGAAAAACCAATCTAGTTGGCCAAACCAAATCGATAGTTTGAAGAGACTTGCAAAGATATCAAATCATGCATATAAGAATTCAGAGGAGATTCAAATAATATTCATAGATAAGCTGATCATAAATCCACAATTCATCGGATCTCGGCAAACACACCGCTAAAGAGTATTACATCGAATAGATCTCTAAGAACATCGAGGAGAATTTTGTATTGAGAATCAAAGAGAGAGAAGAAGCCATCTAGCTAGTAGATATGGACCCGTAGGTCTAAAGTAAACTACCCACGCTTCATCGGAGAGGCAATGGTGTTGATGTAGAAGCCCTCCATGATCGATTCCCCCTCCGGCAGGATGCCGGAAAACGCCCCAAGGTGGGATCTCATGGGTATAGAAGGTTGCGGTGGTGGAAAAGTGTTTTCGTGGTTATCCTGGTTGGTTTGGGGATATATGGGTATATATAGGCAAAAGAAATAGGTTGGTGGAGTCACGAAGGGCCTACAAGGGTGGGTGGCGCGCCCTACAAGGGTGGAGTTACGAAGGGCCTACAAGCTGATTCATGTGTGTCTCTCTCAAAAGGTGTGTACAACAAGGATGATTGTGGAAAACTAAAAAGAAAAGACTCAAATCATACAAGACTCTCCAAGCAAAACACATATCATGTGGTGAATAAAAATATAGCCTCAAGTAAAGTTACTGATAGACAAAGACGAAAGAGGGGATGCCTTCCCGGGACATCCCCAAGCTTAGGCTTTTTGACATCCTTGAATATTACCTTGGGGTGCCTTGGGCATCCCCAAGCTTAGGCTCTTGCCATTCCTTATTCCATGGTCCATCAAATCCTTACCCAAAACTTGAAAACTTCACAACACAAAACTCTAACAAAAAATCTCGTAAGCTCCGTTAGTATAAGAAAATAAATCACCACTTTTGGTACTGTTGTGAACTCATTCTTTATTTATATTGGTGTAATATCCACTGTATTCCAACTTTTCCATGGTTCACCCCCCCCCCCGATACTAGCCATAGATGCATCAAAATAAGCAAACAACACACAAAAAACAGAATCTGTCAAAAAGAGAATAGTCTGTAGCAATCTGGATATTTCGAGTACTTATGTAACTCCAAAACTTCTGAGAAATTAGGAAGTACTAGATAATTTGTTTATTAATTCTCTGCAAAACAAATGAGTATTTTATCGTTCTTCTATAAAAGACTAAAACTAATCTACTAGGTGCACAAGTTTCTGTTTTTCAGCAGGATCCAATTAACTATCACCGTAAGCTATCCTAAAGGTCTTACCTGGTACAAAAACTAATTAAAACACAAAACCACATCTAGCCAAAATGAAAGATAGCAATTGAAACACAGAGAGAGCATCATAAAACATGTGACAAAAAAGTTTAAGTCTAACATGCTTCCTATGCATAGGTATCTTATAAGCAAACAAATTATCAAGGCAAGCAAAAACTAGCATATGCAAGGAAGAAGTAAGGACCATAGCAATCTCAACATAACGAGATGTAATTTAGTAACATGAAAAATTTCTACAACCATATTTTCCTCTCTCAAAATAATTACATGTGGGATCGTATTCACATTCAACAATATAGTGCTACCTCTTGAGCTTGTGTTGGTTTTCCCTTGAAGAGGAAAGGTTGATGCAGTACAGTAGCATAAGTATTTCCCTCAGTTTTTGAGAACCAAGGTATCAATCCAGTAGGAGACTACACGCAAGTCCGTCGTACCTATACAAACAAACAAGAACCTTGCAACCAACACGATAAAGGGGTTGTCAATCCCTTCAAGGTCACTTACGAAAGTGAGATCTGATAAAGATAATAAGATAAATATTTTTGGTATTTTTGTTTTATAGATTGGAAAATAAACGGTGACAGAAATATCTTGTTGACGGGAGAATAATATAATGGAAAATAGACCTGGGGGCCATAGGTTTCACTAGTGACTTCTCTCAAGATAGCAAATTCTACTATGGGTGAACAAATTACTGTCGAGCAATTGATAGAAAAGCGCATAGTTATGAGAATATCTAGGCATGATCATGTATATAGGCATCACGTCCGCGACAACTAGACCGAAACAATTTTGCATCTACTACTATTACTCCACACATCGACCGCTATCCAACATGCATCTAGAGTATTAAGTTCATAAGAACAGAGTAACGCATTAGGCAAGATGACATGATGTAGAGGGATAAACTCAAGCAATATGATATAAACCTCATCTTTTTATCCTCAATGGCAACAATACAATACGTGCCTTGCTGCCCCTGCTGTCACTGGGAAAGGACACCACAACATTGAACCCAAAGCTAAGCACTTCTCCCATTGCAAGAAAGATCAATCTATTAGGACAAACCAAGCCGATAATTCGAAGAGACTCGCAAAGATATTAAATCATGCATAAAAGATTTCAGAGAAGAATCAAATACTGTTCATAGATAATCTTGATCATAAACCCACAATTCATCGGATCTCGACAAACACACCGCGAAAAGAATTACATCGAATATATCTCCAAGAGAATCGAGGAGAACATTGTATTGAGATCCAAAGAGAGAGAAGAAGCCATCTAGCTAATAACTATGGACCGAAGGTCTGTGGTAAACTACTCACACATCATCAGAGAGGCTATGGTGTTGATGTAGAAGCCCTCCGTGATCGATTCCCCCTCCGGCAGAGCATCGTGGAAAAGGCCCCAAGATGGGTTCTCACGGGTACAGAAGGTTGCGGAGGTGGAAATAGGGTTTCGTGGTGCTCCTGGATGTTTTTGGGGTATATGGGTATATATAGGAGGAAGAAGTACGTCGGTGGAGCTGCGAGGGGCCCACGAGGGTGGGGGGTGCGCCTACTCCCCCTGGGCGCGCCCTCCTACCTCGTGGCCTCCTCGCTTCTTTATCGACAGCCACTCCAAGTCTCCTGGATCACGTTTGTTCCAAAAATAACTCTGCCGAAGGTTTCATTCCATTTGGATTCCGTTTGATATTCCTTTTCTGCGAAACACTGAAATAGGCAAAAAAACAATTTGCACTGGGACTTTGGTTAGTAGGTCAGTCCCGAAAATAATATAAAATGGTATATTAAAGTCCATTAAACATCCTAAACAGATAATATAATAGCAAGGAACAATCAAAAATTATAGATACGTTGGAGACGTGTCAAGCATCCCCAAGCTTAATTCCTGCTCGTCCTTGAGTAGGTAAATGATAAAAACGGAATTTTTGATGTGGAATGCTACCTAGCATAATTCTCAATGTAATTTTCTTTATTGTGGCATGAATGTTCAGATCCAAAAGATTCAAGACAAGAGTTTAATATTGACATAAAAATAATAATAATTCAAGCATACTAGCAAAGCAATCATTTCTTCTCAAAATAACATGGCCAAAGAGAGTTATCCCTACAAAATCGTATAGTTTGGCTATGCTCCATCTTCACCACACAAAATATTTAAATCATGCACAACCCCGATGACAAGCCAAGCAATTGTTTCATACATTTCATGTTCTCACACTTTTTCAATCCTCACACGATACATGAGCGTGAGCCATGGACCTAGCACTATAGGTGGAATAGAATGGTGTATGTGGAGAAGACAAAAAGCAGAAGATGGTCTCACATCAACTAGACGTATCAACGAGCTATGGAGATGCCTATCAATAGATATCAATGTGAGTGAGTAGGGATTGCCATGCAACGGATGCACTAGAGCTATAAGTGTATGAAAGCTCAACAAAAGAACTAAGTCGGTGTGCATCCAACTTGCTTGCTCACGAAGACCTAGGGCATTTTGAGGAAGCCCATCATTGGAATATACAAGCCAAGTTCTATAATGTAAAATTCCCACTAATATATGAAAGTGACAACATAGGAGACTCTCTATCATGAAGATCATGGTGCTACTTTGAAGCACAAGTGTGGTAAAAGGATAGTAACACTGTCCCTTCTATCTTTTTCTCTCATTTTTTATTTTCTTTCGTCCGGAATATCATCCCAACTTGTGGGGGAATCATAGTCTCCATCATACTTTCCTCACATGGGACAATGCTCTAATAATGATGATCATCACATTTTTATTTACTTACAACTCGATACTTAGAACAAAATATGACTCTATGTGAATGCCTCCAGCGGTGTACCGAGATGTGCAATGACTCATGAGTGACATGTATGAAAGAATTATGAATGGTGTCTTTGCCACAAATATAATGTCAACTACATGATCATGCAAAGCAATATGACAATGATGAAGCCTGTCATAACAAACGGAATGGTGGTAAGTTGCATGGCAACATATCTCGGAATGGCTATGGAAATGCCATAATAGGTAGGTACGGAGGCTGTTTTGAGGAAGGTATATGGTGGGTTTATGGTACCGGCAAAATTTGCGCGATACTAGAGAGGCTAGCAATGGTGGAAGGGTGAGAGTGTGTATAATCCATGGACTCAACATTAGTCATAAAGAACTCACATACTTATTGCAAAAATCTACTAATTATCGAAACAAAGTACTACGCGCATGCTCCTAGGGGGATAGATTGGTAGGAAAAGACCATCGCTCGTCCCCGACCGCCACTCATGAGGAAGACAATCTATAAATAAATCATGCTCCGACTTCTTCACATAACGGTTCACCATACGTGCATGCTACGGGAATCACAAACTTTAGAAAAAGTATTTCTAAAATTCACAACTACTCAACTAGCATGACTCTAATATCACCATCTTCATATCTCGAAACAATCATCAAGTATCAAACTTCTCATAGTATTCAATGCACCTTTTATGATAATTTTTATTATACCCATCTTGGATGCCTATTATATTAGGACTAATTTTATAGCCAAAGCAAATTACCATGCTGTTCTAAAAGACTCTCAAAATTATATAAGTGAATCATGAGAGATCAATAATTTCTATAAAAGAAAACCACCACCGTGCTCTTAAAGATATAAGTGAAGCACTAGAGCAAAATTATCTAGCTCAAAAGATATAAGTGAAGCACATAGAGTATTCTGATAAATTCCGATTCATGTGTGTCTCTCCAAAAGGTGTGTACAGCAAGGATGATTGTAGTAAACTAAAAAGCAAAGACTCAAATCATACAAGATGCTCCAAGCAAAACACATATCATGTGGTGAATAAAAATATAGCATCAAGTAGTTACCGATAGACGAAGACGAAAGAGGGGGATGCCTTCCGGGGCATCCCCAAGCGTAGGCTTTTGGTTGTCCTTGAATTTTACCTTGGGGTGCCTTGGGAATCTACAAGCTTAGGCTCTTGCCACTCTTTATTCCAAAATCCATCAAATCTTTACCCAAAACTTGAAAACTTCACAACACAAGACTCAACAGAAAATCTCATGAGCTCCGTTAGTATAAGAAAGCAAACCACCACTTCAAGGTACTGTAATGAACTCGTTATTTATTTATATTGGTGTTAAACATTCTGTATTCCAACTTATCTATGGTTCATACCCCCCGATACTAGCCATAGATTCATCAAAATAAGTAAACAACACACGAAAAACAGAATCTGTCAAAAACAGAATAGTCTGTAGTAACCTGTAGGTTTAGAATACTTCTGTAACACCAAGCATTCTGAAATAGATTGGTGGACGTGAGGAATTTGTCTATTAATAATCTTCAAAAGGAATCAACCTAATCGCACTCTCCAGTAAAAAATGGCAGCAAATCTCGTGAGCGCTAAAGTTTTTGTTTTTCACAGCAAGATCATAAAGACTTCCCCCAAGTCTCCCCAAAGGTTATACTTGGCACAAACACTAATTAAAAGCATAAAACCACATATAAACAGAAGCTATATGAATTATTTATTACTAAACAGAACAAAAAAGCAAGAAACAAAAAAAATTGGGTTGTCTCCCAACAAGCGCTATCGTTTAACGCCCCTTTCTAGGCATTGATAATTCCAATGATGCTCACATGAAAGACAAGAATTGAAGCACAAAGAGAGCATCATGAAACACGTGACAAACACATCTAAGTCTAACATAATTCCTATGCATAGGCATCTTATAGGCAAACAAATTATCATAACAAGCAAAAACTAGCATATGCAAGGAAGCAGAAAGAAACAATAGCAATCTCAACATAACGAGAGGTAATTTAGTGACACGAAAATTTCTACAACCATATTTTCCTCTCTCATAATAATTACATGTAGGATCATAATCAAATTCAACAATATAGATATCACAAAACATATTCTTAACAAGATCCACATGTATGCAAAGTTGACACTCTTCCAAAATAGTGGGATTAACATTAACTAAAGTCATGACCTCTCCAAGCCCACTTTTATCAAAAACTTCATAAGATTGAACATTCTCCAAATATGTGGGATCTAAAGTTGACACTCTTCCAAACTCACTTTCAATATTATTGCAAACATTATTATCAAACTCATATTCATCATGGGGCTTACATAAATTTTCAAGATCATAAGAAGAATCACCCCAATCATGATCATTGCAACAAGTAGATGACATAGAAAAACTAGCATCCCAAAGCTTAGGGTTTTGCATATTATTAGCACAATTTACATCAATAGAATTTATAAAAAATCATTGCAATCATGTTTTTTATTCAAAGATCTATCGTGAATCGCATCATAAAGTAATTCATCACACTTTTCAGATTCGCGAATTTCAAGCAAAACCTCATAAAGATAATCTAGTGCACTCAACTCACTAGCTATAGGTTCATCATAATTGGATCTCTTAAAGAGATTAGCAAGTGGATGAGAATCTATAACAATAGATATTTAGCAAGCGAAGATGCAAGCTAATAGAAGACACATGGTAACACGAGCAAATAGAAGGACGAACGGAAGATGGAGAATAAAACAGCAAAGGTGAAGTGGGGGAGAGGAAAACGAGAGGCAAATGGCAAATAATGTAATGCGAGGGATAAGAGTTTGTGATGGGTACTTGGTATGTCTTGACTTCTGCGTATATCTCCCCGACAATAGAACCAGAAATGGCTAGTTGCTAGGAGATCAAATCTTGACTTGACTTGGCGTAAGCCTCCCCGGCAATGGCCCCAGAAATCCTTCTTGCTACCTCTTGAGCTTGCGTTGGTTTTTCCTTGAAGAGGAAAGGGTGATGCAGCACAGTACCGTAAGTATTTTCCTCAGTTAATGAGAACCAAGGTATCAATCCAGTAGGAGACTACACGCAAGTCCCTCGTACCTGCACAAACAAACAAGAACCTTGCAACCAACGCGATAAAGGGGTTGTCAATCCCTTCACGGTCACTTATGAAGGTGAGATCTGATAAAGATAATAAGATAAATATTTTTGGTATTTTTGTTATATAGACTGGAAAATAAAGATTACAAAATAAACGGCGACAGAAATAGCTTGTTGACGGGAGAATAATATAATGGAAAATAGACCCGGGGGCCCATAGGTTTCACTAGTGGCTTCTCTCAAGATAGCAAATTCTACGGTGGTTGAACAAATTACTGTCGAGCAATTGATAGAAAAGCGCATAGTTATGAGAATATCTAGGCATGATCATGTATATAGGCATCACGTCCGCGATAACTAGACCGAAACAATTCTGCATCTACTACTATTACTCCACACATCGACCGCTATCCAACATGCATCTAGAGTATTAAGTTCACAAGAATAGAGTAACACATTAGGCAAGATGACATGATGTAGAGGGATAAACTCAAGCAATATGATATAAACCCCATCTTTTTATCCTCGATGGCAACAATACAATACGTGCCTTGCTGCCCCTGCTGTCACTGGGAAAGGACACCGCAAGATTGAACCCAAAGCTAAGCACTTCTCCCATTGCAAGAAAGATCAATCTAGTAGGCCAAACCAAACTGATAATTCGAAGAGACTTGCAAATATATTAAATCATGCATAAAAGATTTCAGAGAAGAATCAAATATTGTTCATAGATAATCTTGATCATAAACCCACAATTCATTGGATCTCGACAAACACACCGCAAAAATAATTACATCGAATAGATCTCCAAGAGAATCGAGGAGAACTTTGTATTGAGATCCAAAGAGAGAGAAGAAGCCATCTAGCTAATAACTATGGACCCGAAGGTCTGTGGTAAACTACTCACACATCATCGGAGAGGCTATGGTGTTGATGTAGAAGCCCTCCGTGATCGATTCCCCCTCCGGCAGAGCCCCGGATAAGGCCCCAAGATGGGATCTCACGGGTACAGAAGGTTGCGGTGGTGGAAATAAGGTTTCGTGGTGCTCCTGGATGTTTTTGGGGTATATGGGTATATATAGGAGGAAGAAGTACGTCGGTGGAGCTGCGAGGGGCCCAGGAGGGTGGGGGGCGCGCTTACTCCCCTAGGCGCGCCCTCCTGCCTCGTGGCCTCCTCGCTTCTTTCTTGACGGCCACTCCTAGTCTCCTGGATCATGTTTGTTCCAAAAATAACTCTCCCGAAGTTTTCATCCTGTTTGGATTCCGTTTGATATTCCTTTTCTGCGAAACATTGAAATAGGCAAAAAAAACAACAATTTTCACTGGGCCTTTGGTTAGTAGGTTAGTCCCAAAAATAATATAAAAAGGTATTTTAAAGCCCATTAAACATCCAAAACAGATAATATAATAGGATGGAACAATCAAAAATTATAGATACGTTGGAGACGTATCATATAGCTATCACTTAAAATTTTCTCTACATGATCCACATGCATGCAAAGTTGACACTCTTCCAATATAGTGGGAATATCATTAACTAAACTCATGACATCTCCAAACGCACTTTTATCAAAAACTTCATAAGATTGAACATCATCCAAATATGTGGGATCTAAAGTTGACACTCTTCCAAACCCACTTTCAATTATATTGTAAACATTATTATCAATCTCATGTTCATCATGGGGCTTAAACTAATTTTCAAGATCATAAGAAGAATGACCCCAATCATGATCATTACAATAAGTAGTGGACTTAGCAAAACTAGCATCCCCAATCTTAGTGTTTTGCATATTATTAGCACAATTGACATTAGTAGAATTTATAATAACATCATTGCAATCATGCTTTTTATTCAAGGATCTATCGGGAATCACTTCATAAAGTACTTCATCACAATTTTCAGATTCACAAATTTCAAGCAAAACTTCATAAAGATAATCTAGTGCACAAAACTCACTAGAAATTGGTTCATCATAATTGCATCTCTTAAAAAGATTGGCAAGCGGATGAGGATCCATAGATCTTAGGTTTTCTGATTTGCAATAAATACACAATTATTCCAACCAAACAAGCAAATGAGCCAAATAAGAAATCAAATCAAACGAAAAGACAAACAAAAGAGGGGCGAAGAAAAGGCTAATCTTTTCAAAAATTGTTTTATAAGTGGGGGAGAGGAAAACGAGAGGCGAATGTAAAATAATCTAATGCGAGGGATGAGAGTTTATGATGGGTACTTGGTATGTCTTGGCTTGGTGTAGATCTCCCCAGCAACGGCGCCAGAAATCCTTCTTGCTACCTCTTGAGCTTGCGTTGGTTTTTCCCTTGAAAATTAAAGGGTGATGCAACAAAGGAGCATAAGTATTTCCCTCAGTTTTGAGAACCAAGGTATCATTCTAGTAGGAGACTACGCAACAAGCCACCGAATACCTGCACAAACAAACACCAACTTGCAACCAACGCGACAAAGGGGTTGTCAATCCCTTCACAGTTATTCGCAAAGTGAGATCTGATAGAGATGGATAAACGGTAAAGTAATATTTTTGGTATTTTTGGTTTATGGAACAGAAAGTAAAAGATTGCGAAGTAAGGGAATGGCGACAGAAACTGGCAAGTTGACGGAAAACTAATATGATGTAAAATGGACCCAGGGGCCATAGGTTTCACTAGTGGCTTCTCTCAAGATAGAAAATATTACGGTGGTTGAACAAATTACTATCGAGCAATTGATAGAAAAGCGGAAAGTTATGACGATATCTAAGGCAATGATCATGAATATAGGCATCACGTCCGTGTCAAGTAGATCGAAACGATTCTGCATATACTACTATTACTCCACACATTGACCGACTCCTGCCTGCATCTAGAGTATTAAGTTCATAAGAACAGAGTAACGCATTAAGCAATATGACATGATGTAGCGGGATTAACTGAAGAAATATGATGAAAACCCCATCTTCTTATCCTCGATGGCAACAATACAATATGTGCCTTGCTGCCCCTACTGTCACTGGGAAAGGACACCACAAGATTGAACCCAAAGCTAAGCACTTCTCCCATTGCAAGAAAAACCAATCTAGTTGGCCAAACCAAATCGATAGTTCGAAGAGACTTGCAAAGATATCAAATCATGCGTATAAGAATTCAGAGGAGATTCAAATAATATTCATAGATAAGCTGATCATAAATCCACAATTCATCGAATCTCGGCAAACACACTGCAAAAGAGTATTACATCGAATAGATCTCTAAGAACATCGAGGAGAATGTTGTGTTGAGAATCAAAGAGAGAGAAGAAGCCATCTAGCTACTAGCTATGGACCCGTAGGTCTGAAGTAAACTACTCACGCTTCATCGGAGAGGCAATAGTGTTGATGTAGAAGCCCTCCGCGGTTGATTCCCCCTCTGGCAGGATGCCGGAAAATTCCCCAAGGTGGGACCTCACGAGTACAGAAGGTTGCGGCGGTGGAAAAGTGGTTTTGTGGCTCCCCTGGATGTTTTTTGGGTATAAGAGTATATATATATAGGTGGAAGAATTAGGTCAGGGGAGCTACGAGGGGCCCATAAGGTCGGGGGGCACCCCTAGGGCATGCCCTCCACCCTTGTGGCCGCCTCGAGGCTCATCTGACTTGTACTCCAAGTCTCCTGGGTATCTTCTGGTCCAAGAAAAATCATGGCGAAAGTTTTATTCCGTTTGGTATTCCTTTTCTGCGAAACTCTTAAACGAGGAAAAAAACAAAAACTGGCACTGGGCTCTAAGTTAATAGGTTAGTTCAAAAAATCATATAAAATAGCATATTAATGCATATAAAAATCCAAAACAGATAATATAATAGCATGAACAATAAAAAAATTATAGATACATTGGAGACGTATCATACGCAGCCCCGGACGCGCCTTCGCCAGCACCGCCGTCGGTGAAAAATTTTTCATCCAAATTTTTCATTGCATTCAACATATTTATATTACATATTTTGATTGAACATATATTTAAACCCTAAAAATAAAACTAGGTCGTCGCCGTTGATCATAGGTCATCGTCATCGCTGGGTGCCAGCAGGTCGATCACGATGGCGCCTTCGCAATGATCATAGGCAATGATCATGAATATAGGAAGGACGTCCGTGTCAAGTAGACCAAAACGATTATGCACCTACTACTATTACTCTACACATCGAACGCTCCAGCATGCATCTAGAGTATTAAGTTTATGAAGAACATAGTAACACATTAAGTAAGATGACATGATGTAGAGGAATTAACTCAAGCAATATGATGAAAACCCCATCTTGTTATCCTCGATGGCAACAATACAATATCTGCCTTGCTGCCCCTACTGTCACTGGCAAAGGACACTGCAAGATTGAACCCAAAGCTAAGCACTTCTCCCATTGCAAGAAAACCCAATCTAGTTGGCCAAACCAAATCGATAGTTTGAAGAGACTTGCAAAGATATCAAATCATGCATAAAAGAATTAAGAGGAGATTCAAATAATATTCATAGATAAGCTGATCATAAATCCACAATTCATCCGATCTCGGCAAACACACTGCAAAAAAGTATTACATCGAATAGATCTCCAAGAACATCAAGGAGAACATGGTATTCAGAATCAAAGAGAGAGAAGAAGCCATCTAGCTACTAGCTATGGATACGTAGGTCTGTGGTAAACTACTCACGCTTCATCGGAAGGGCAATGGAGTTGATGTAGAAGCCCTCCGTGATCGAATCCCCCTCCGGCAGGACGCCGAAAAAGGCCCCTACATGGGATCTCACTGGTACGGAAGGTTGCGGTGGTGGAAAAGTGTTTTCGTGGCTCTCCTGGTTGGTTTGGGGATATATGGGTATATATAGGTGAAATAAATAGGCCGGTGGAGTCACGAAGGGCCTACAAGGGTGGGTGGCGTGCCCTACCCCTTGGTCGCACCCTCCATCCTTGTGGCCGCCTCGTGGCTCCTCCGACTTCGTCTCCAAGTCTTTTGGTTGTCTCCTGGTCCAAGAAAAATCATCACGAAGGTTTTATTCCATTTGGACTCTGTTTGGTATTCCTTTTCTACGAAACTCTAAAACAAGGAAAAACATCAACTGACACTGGTCTCTAGGTTAGTCCCAAAAATAATATAAAGTAGCATATTAATGCATATAAAACATCCAAAACAGATAATATAATAGCATGGAACAATCAAAAATTATAGATACGTTGGAGACGTATCAAGCATCCCCAAGCTTAATTCCTGCTCGTCCTCGAGTAGGTAAATGATAAAAACATAACTTTTGATGTGGAATGCTACCTAACATATTTATCCATGTAATTTCTTTATTGTGGCATGAATGTTCAGATCCGTATGATTCAAAACAAAAGTTTAATATTGACATAAAAACAATAATATTTCAAGCATACTAACAAGGCAATTATGTCTTCTCAAAATAACATGGCCAAAGAAAGCGTATCCCTACAAAATCATATTGGCTGGCTATACTCCATCTTCATCACACAAAATATTTAAATCATGCACAATTAATAACCCACAAGTATAGGGGATCAGAACAGTTTTCGAGGGTAGAGTATTCAACCCAAATTTATAGATTCGACACAAGGGTAGCCAAAGAATATTTGAAGGTATTAGCAGCTGAGTTGTCAATTCAACCACACCTGGAGATTAATTATCTGTAGCAACTAAAGGAAATATGCCCTAGAGGCAATAATAAAGTTATTATTTATTTCCTTATATCATGATAAATGTTTATAATTCATGCTAGAATTGTATTAACCGGAAACTTAGTACATGTGTGAGTACATAGACAAACAGAGTGTCACTAGTTTGCGTCTACTTGACTAGCTCGTTGAATCAATGATGGTTATGTTTCCTAACCATAGACATGAGTTGTCATTTGATTAACGGGATCACATCATTAGAGAATGATGTGATTGACTTGACCCATCTGTTAGCTTAGCACGATGACCGTTTAGTTTGTTGCTATTGCTTTCTTCATGACTTATACATGTTCCTATGACTATGAGATTATGCAACTCCCGAGTACCAGAGGAACACTTTGTCTACTAGCAAATGCCACAACGTAACTGGGTGATTATAAAGGTGATCTATAGGTGTCTCCGATGGTAATTCTTGAGTTGGCATAGATCGAGATTAGGATTTGTCACTCCGATTGTCGGAGAAGTATCACTGGGCCCTCTCGATAATGCACATCACAATAAGCCATGCAAGCAATGTAGTTAATGAGTTAGTTACGGGATGTAGCATTATGGAACGAGCAAAGAGACTTGCCGGTAATGAGATTGAACTAGGTATGAGGATACCGACGATCAAATCTCGGGCATGTAACATACCGATGACAAAGGGAACAACGTATACCGTTATGCCATTTGATCGATAAAGATCTTCATAGAATATGTAGGAGCCAATATGAGAATCCAGGTTCCGCTATTAGTTATTGACCAGAGACATGTCTCGGTCATGTCTACATAGTTCTCAAACCCGTAGGGTCCGCACGCTTAACGTTTGGTGATGATTGGTATTATGAGTTTATGTGATTTGGTGTACCGAAGGTTTTTCGGAGTCCCGAATGAGATCAGGGACATGACGAGGAGTCTCGAAATGGTCGAGACGTAAAGATCAATATATTGGAAGGCTATATTCGGACATCGGAAAGGTTCCGAGTGATCCGGGTATTTTTTGGAGTACCGGGGGAGTTATGGGTATACGAGAGTACATATGGGCCTTAGTGGGCTTTAAGGGAAAAAGAGGGGAAGCCACGAGGGCTGGCAGCATGCCCCCCATGGGCCTAGTCCAGATTGGACTAGGGGAGGGGCTGCGCCCCCTCTTTCCTTCTCCTCCCCTTCTCCTTCCTTCCCCGTCCTAGTAGGACTAGGAAAGGAGGAATCCTACTCCTACTAGGAGGAGGATTCCTCCCCCCTTGGCGCGCCTAGAGAGGCCGGCCGGCCTCCCCTCCCTCCATTATATACGTGGGGAGGGGGCACCCTAGAACACACAAGTTGACATTGTTCTTAGCCGTGTGCGGTGCCCCCCTCCACCATAATCCACCTCGGTCATATCGTAGCGGCACTACTAGGAAAAGGCCTACTAATGGCGCACCTAATTTGGCCATTAATGGCGCATTAGTGGTGCGCCATTAGTGCCACGCCATTAGTATATTTTACTAATGGCGCACCACTGGTGCGCCATTAGTATCTGGTATACTAATGGCGGACCTCAGATGCGCCATTAGTATATACAATAGTGCGCTATTAGTATGCCTCCCAGGGGGCCATGTGTACCCAGGTGCTTTGGCATACTAATGGTGCACAACAACAAGATGCGCCATTAGTAACTTCGGCATACTAATGGCGCACTGCTTAATGATGCGCCATTAGTATCCTTTGGCATACTAATGGCGCACTGTGATGTGATGCGCCATTAGTATGAATATTAGGTTTTTTTTGCACAGGTTACAAAATGTATAATTGGACAAAATATAGACAGCACACATCAACAACAGATTCATCGAATACAATAGAAGATTAGTCTCTGAATACAATTCATCATATTAGTCTCTGAATACAATTCATCATATTAGTCTCCGAATTGAAAAGACCGAACAAAGATAGAACATTATATTACAAGTCTCGAGACCGCGAGTAGCGAGTTTGTCTTCACATTACAAGTCGATATCGATCATCTAAACTACCATCACATAGAAGAGAGCTGCGGTCATCACGATGAAACTCGTCTTCATCCAGTTCCTCCAACGCTCCCTCCCCTCTCCCGCTAGATAGCGGGCGTATCTAGATTCAGCCTCGGCCCTAGTGGTGTCCCCTTTGTAACTGTTACCGCTGAATCTGTGAACCTGTCTCCGACACTTCTCCCAGTCGTCGTAGACTCCGGGAACCTTACCCTTGTACACGACATACGACGGCATCGCTATGCACTAGCCAAACAAAACGTTAGTACCAATTCACAGACAATACATAAGCAATATATAAGTATGCAACAGAATGATCGGAAGAGAAAAGCAAGACATTAATAGCATCGATTACATCTAAGTTGAACGACTCTCGAAACCAAAGAGACATACTACAAGTTCATTAAAGTTTAATTACAACATGAGCCAATCGATGTTTCAGAACTAGACACATCATCACTGCTTTCGAATCGACTCAAGGGACCGGAGCGTGGATGAAGCCGCCGTCTATCGTGGGAGTCATGAAATAACGGTCGTTGTTAGCCTGCATTTGTAGCATTGTGTCGATGTCACTATTGGACGGTTGATTTCTGAGGTAGAACTGCCCCGAGGTACGAATTACATCTTGATGGATGATTTCCGCAAACTCCGACTGGATGCAAAAGAATTCTTGTCTGATGTCCGCGTCCTGGATTGCCGACACGCTCGCGGCCCAATCTTTGAGTTTACTCGGTAGCAGAAGTTGATGATGGTCCCATACGATCGCCCGCATGTGATGGATGGCGTAGTAGTCACCCTTCTGACCGCCAGGCGGCTTCTTGACGCAGCAGAATGTCGTATTGTGGGAGAACACGTGCTTGCCGTACTTACGAATAGGCCTGGTGTGACGCCCCCGATTTAATCGTACACTAATCATACACGCAAACGTGTACGATCAAGATCAGGGACTCACGAGAAGATATCACAACACAACTCTACAAATAAAATAAGTCATACAAGCATCATATTACAAGCCAGGGGCCTCGAGGGCTCGAATACAAGAGCTCGATCATAGACAAGTCAGCGGAAGCAACAATATCTGAGTACAGACATAAGTTAAACAAGTTTGCCTTAAGAAGGCTAGCACAAACTGGGATACAGATCGAAAGTGGCGCAGGCCTCCTGCCTGGGATCCTCCTAAAATACTCCTGGTCGTCGTCAGCGGGCAGCACGTAGTAGTAGGCACCTCCGATGTAGTAGGAGTCGTCGTCGACGGTGGCGTATGGATCCTGGGCTCCAACATCTGGTTGCGACAACCAGGTAGAAGGGATAGGGGGAAAAGAGGGAGAAAGCAACCGTGAGTACTCATCCAAAGTACTCGCAAGCAAGGAGCTACACTACATATGCATGGGTAAATGTGTAAAGGACCATATCGGTGGACTGAACTGCAGAAAGCCAGAATAAGAGGGGGATAGCTAATCCTTTCGAAGACCACGCTTCTGGCAGCCTCCGTCTTGCAGCATGTAGAAGAGAGTAGACTGAAGACCTCCAAGTAGCATCGCATAGCATAATCCTAACCGATGATCCTCCCCTCGTCGCCCTGTGAGAGAGCGATCACCGGTTGTATCTGGCACTTGGAAGGGTGCGTTTTATTAAGTATCCGGTTCTAGTTGTCATAAGGTCAAGGTACAACTCCAAGTCGTCCTGTTACCAAAAATCACGGCTATTCGAATAGATTAACTTCCCTGCAGGGGTGCACCACATAACCCAACACGCTCGATCCCATTTGGCCGGACACACTTTCCTGGGTCATGCCCGGCCTCGGAAGATCAACACGTCGCAGCCCCACCTAGACCAACAGAGAGGTCAGCACGCCGGTCTAAACCTAAGCGCCCAGGGGTCTGGGCCCATCGCCCTTAGCACACCTGCACGTTGCGTGGGTGGCCGGAAGCAGACCTAGCCTAGTGGCGTTCCAGTCCAATCCAGCGCGCGCCGCTCCGTTGCTGACGTCACGAAGGCTTCGGCTGATACCACGACGTCGAGTGCCCATAACTGTCCCCGCGTAGATGGTTAGTGCGTATAGGCCAGTAGCCAGACTCAGATCAAATACCAAGATCTCGTTAAGCGTGTTAAGTATCCGCGAACGCCGACCAGGGCCAGGCCCACCTCTCTCCTAGGTGGTCTCAACCTGCCCTGTCACTCCGCCTCAAAGTAACAGTCGGGGGCCGTCGGGAACCCAGGCCCACCTCTACCGGGATGGAGCCACCTGCCCCTTCAGCCCCCATCTCCGAACAACATCACAAGTAAGGTAACAGTATAAAGTGTATAGTATATGCCCATGATCACTTCCCGAAGTGATCACGGCCCAGTAGTATAGCATGGCAGACGGACAAGAGTGTAGGGCCACTGATGGAACACTAGCATCCTATACTAAGAAGTAGGATAGCCGGTAATGGTAACAACAGTAGTAGCAAGGACAGGCTATGCATCAGGATAGGAATAACGGAAAGCAGTAACATGTTACACTACTCTAGTGCAAGCGGTATAGAGAAGAGTAGGCGATATCTGGTGATCAAAGGGGGGGGGGGCTTGCGTGGTTGCTCTGGCAAGAGAGGGGGGTCGTCAACACCGTAGTCGTACTAGGTAGCAGCGACGTCGGTCTCGATGTCTAGCGAGAGAAGAGGGGGAAGAAACAATAAATATAATGCAAACAAATGCATGACGATGCATGACATGACAAAGCGTGATGCTAGGTGTGCCCTAACGCGGTACGAGGTGGTACCGGTGAAGGGGGGAAACATTCGGGAAATTATCCCTGGTGTTTTGCGTTTTCGGATAGACGAACCGAAGGGGGAAAGTTGCGTGTTCGCTATGCTAGGGATGCGTGGCGGATGAACGGGCTGCGTATTCGAATTCGTCTCGTCGTTCTGAGCAACTTTCATGTACAAAGTATTTTCATCCGAGTTACGGATTAAAAGATATGATTTTCTAAAGATTTAAATTATTTTCTGATTTTAATTATATATTTAGTTCCAACATTATCCAAAACAGTGTGTGATGACGTAGGCATGACATCAGAGTGATGTCAGCAGGTCAACTGGTCGGTTGACCAGTCAAACCAGACAGGTGGGTCCAGTGGGACCCACATGTCATTGTCAAGGGCCTTAATAAAGTTTTAAAACTAACTAAAATGGGTTAATTAATGGGTGGCCCCAGCAGTCAGTGTCTAATTAGGTTTTAGTTGATTAACTTAATTAATTAGTAGTTTATTTATTTGTTTTCATTTGTTTTATGGCATGGGGCCCGCATGTCAGTGGTAGTAGCTGCCATGTCAGCGAAGTTGACTTGGTCAACGTGGTCAGTTGGGGCCCCCAGGCCCACAGGCAGCGACCCAGGGGTGGGGCCCGCCTAGCCACGTCGGCGGACGGTGCTGGAGCGACTCCGGCGACCCAACAGAGGCGGCCCCTCGCCGGAGTTGGCCGGAATCGCGCTACGGGGCACCAAATCGGGCGCGGCCAGGCTCTCTGGAACGGCCTCTTCGCGCCGCGTCCGATGGAGGGGAGCACGACGGCGGGGGTGGCCGGAATGGTCGCCTAGAGCTGCAGGCATCGGCGGGAGAGCGGCGCAAGGTGCGCAAGGGGAGGGGCGAGCCGTAGGCGAGCGCGGAGCAGGGGGACGCGGGAGCGAGGCGGGCGCGCAGACACACGCGGGCGGCGAGCGCGTCCGCGCAGGGGCCAAGCATGGCCAGGGCACGACCCGGTCGCGTCTAGCGCTGGTCAGGTGAGGGAGTGGCTGTAGGCAGCGGGCGGGGCTCGGCGGTGAGCGCGCGTGCGTGCGCGCGGACGGCGCCGACGATGGAGGGGAAAGAGTGGAGGTCGGGGCCTCACTGCGAGGCGTAGGGACGTGGCAGCGGTGGTTGAGGCGGAGTCGGGGACGACGGTGCCGGCGAGGAGGAAGGCGACGGTGGCGTCGGGGGTCGAGGCGACGAGGTCCAGGTGGCGGCGCGGGCTCCGGGCGACGACGGGCGGCATTAGGCGGGCACAAGGCGAGCGGCGGCGAGCGCAGGGGCGCTGCCCCGATCTGGATCGGGGGCGGGTGCAGAGGCGAGGGTGGGAATCATGGGGGGAGTGGGGTGTGCGGTTAGGGTTCCTGGGGGTGGGGGCATGTGTAGGCCAGAGGTGGGCCGGCCTGGGCCAGTTGGGTTGGCCGGCTGGGCCGGTTGGCCCATGTGGGGAGGGGGGGTTGTTCTCCTTTTGTTTGTTTTTTTACTGTTTTACTTTTAGTTTTCTTTATTTTAGTTTTATATAAAAGAAAATCATCACTAGCACCTAAGTTAATACTTTTAAATATACTACTGCCACATTAATTCTCAACCCAAATTAAAATACTTTAATAATTTACAAAATTCAAAAGGTATTCATTTTAATATTAAACCTATGTTTTAATTATTTTGAACACTTAAACATTTTATTAAATTTAGGTTTCTCCACCACTATTATCCATGATTTATTTAATACCTTTACAACATTTTAGTTTTGACTATGGAAATCTTTTATTATTTCCCTCATTTTAAATTTTGAATTTGAATCGGTTCCGAACTAATGTGAGATTAGCAACAATAACCGAGGTGATGTGGCATCGTTAACGTGGGATTACTGTAGCTTAATTATCCGGGCGTCACAATTCTCCTCCACTACAAGAAATCTCGTCCCGAGATTTAAGAGGGAAGTAAAGGGGGGAAGGTTCGGGTTACGAAATTCTAGGGAGTGTTCTTGGTCTTGGTTGTCTTTCTCGAAGAGGTTGATCCACTACATTGATGTCTTCATTTCGCTGTTTCAGGTCATCATGATGAAGTTGTCGTCCTTTCTTCGGGAACTCCATCGTACTTACGAATAGGTAAGGGGCAGCTTTACAACAATTGAATGTTATAAGGGAAATTCATTTGGGGGTATCCCAAGAATGATCATAAGGGTATCTCTCGAGTTGAACAAATAAAACACATCGAGAGCAAAGTAAGAAGGTACCATAAGAAGTTTGAAACGGATAGACAATCGTCGTTGCCTGAAACAAGGCAACGGGTATAGGTATTATGTTTAATACCAGAATCGATGATTCCCTGAAAGGTGGCTCTTGAATTACATACGAAGCCAAGCATGAGGAATAACTTTGGAAACAGGGTTGTACATGAGAGTCAGGTTTCGATCCTGTGGAACTATGGGTTATGGGCCCACCATGTGGGTTATAGCCTAACATTTATGTCGGTAACAACATCGGTACCAAGGGCGAGGGACGAAGAGAACCATTTTCCTGCTCGTTGAACGAGGCGGACCAATAGGCAAAATTCTCGTCCATCGGTGGCTACCGGAATGTCATCAACAATAGTAACAGGGTCTTACTGACAGAGTGGTACAACAAGGTGCTTAGCTAAGCAGGGAAATGCCACTGCTCAGATAAGTCAGATTACTAGAAATGTTAATTAATACAATGGGAAGGATAGTATGATTATCAGATTAAACAGATCAATGGAAAGGAAAATGTTTTTGAACACTTATTTCAGGGGTATATCCTTCCCAAGGACAAATAGAGCATGATATCCCTGGCAGGATATTAAGTAGAAAAACCCTTTAGGAAAGGGGAGAGAAATTTCATGACATTACCCATACAACGGTGATTGGATAATTGAGCAAGAAACATTTAGCACTGGGCTTCAAATGTTCTTGTTGAAAAATGGAGTACCATAGACATGCTTCAAGATAGCATTGACGTGGTCATCAAGTAAGGGGTCGGAATTTGGACGCACAAAGGATTCATCAGGAACAACTTATAGCATAAGTCTTATGATTTCCTTAGGGAAGAATCGCTAAGCTTGCTAAAAAGGGAACTATAACAATAGGTCCTCCGGCCAGGGGTGATAGGCATGACCTCACCTTACCGATATATAAGGACCAATGTTATAACTCTTGGAAATAAGTCCCAACCATCATATCTGGCCGAGATTCAGATCTGATTGGTGCCAGGATACCTGAGACATTTGGATGCCTGAGAAGAAAAGGTGCAACACAATTTGACAAGAAGACATTGTAAGATTCTCAGGAAATGTACTATGGAAGGGAGTTCCAGAACAAGAGCTCATCATTAAACCAATGAAGGAATAAGGAGGTAGTTGATGAACTCAGTGACAATTTATCGAGATTTCGAAAGGATGGGTTTCCACAATTATGTGAACAAGGAGATAACATTTGTCAGATCAAATGATATAATATAATGATGTATGCTCGAGGAAAGCATACACAATTGAACATTGATTGAAAGGTGCACCCGAAAGATGGGCTTAGGTAGCATGATCAACGTTAGAATGGTGGTTCAACAACCAATAGTCTAAGAACGAACTATCGACCATCAACTTCAAAGCAATAGGGTTGTTAGAAGTACAAAATCCACGCAGTACCGTTCACTTGTTGGAATCCCGGTTAGAACCAACACGGGGACCAAGAAAGAAAGGTGATGGTGAGAAGTATTACCTATATCAAGAATCCTTAAGAGGTGATGAAATCCTCACGACTTTCTTGACATTAAAGATGGTAATAATCCAAGGTAAAGAAGAACAAATGTTGGATAGCAAGGATCTCCAAGTATAACTCGAAACACGAATACTTTTGTGTTGGAGGGAAGTCAATAAGGTGGTCGATGATAACACAGATCATTGAGGGCAAGGATGGTATTTCTCATAATGAATTCAATTTAGTATCTTGGAAGGGGTCAAAATGTTGATGATGATCACGACAAATCTTGTCGAGAGGCTCCATGAGGATGCAATCGCTCGGCGATGACATCAAGCCAAGGGAATGGTGAAGCAAAAGGTTATTATAACCATAGATAAGATGCGATCTCAGAATTCAGAGTTGTCTCTCAAGACAAACAATATGATGGTGAAGGTTTGATGTAAGCTTAGAGCTCTGTCGGGATTGTGTCCCGAGGATGAAGGACATAGGTAGAATGGTCAAGCAGTCAGCCTGACGATGATGATGTAGTCAATCAGCTGGGAATGACACTATCGAGTACAAACTCGTAAGCATTGAAGATTACTAAGAGTTGTTGAATCGCAGTGCAGACTCGATTCAGTTATCGATGTCTTTCAGTGTTAAATAACTCAGAGCCCATGAAAAATTGGAATCAATGAGAATGTAGCACTAGATGAAGAACTCGTAAGAAGTTATGCAGTTCCATGATAATGTTGAGATACCAGGGGGGTAATACTCGACGACAGATCAAGGTAGAGGTTGGACTAGGGTGTTGCTCTGCAGAAGATAAGGGCTCAAACTTGCACGAGAAACGGAATCAAGGAGGAACATGGTCGGAACCACATCCATGGATACAAGATGAATTTATAACAAGGGGATAATTATTTTAAGAGAAGCTTCCATGATAAGGTATACATCATGTCCATGGGCATGAACACAGGGTTCAAGGTCGACTCCCACTTGTTCAACGCATAACCTTTCATTCACCTCTCGTATTTCGAAAATGACATTACTTGTTGAAAGTTTTTACCTGGTGCAATACCAGATAAGTATGACCCGTGTAATATTTCGGGTTCACGCGGATTAGGGAAGGCGTAGGTCCAACCCATCAGGGCATCTTAGGAACATATACCACAAACTTCGGAGTAGATAATACAAGCTCGAAAGTAGAGCATTGTTCAAAAGAAGATGATACAATTTACCAAAGGCATTATATACCCATGCAAAGGCTCACAAGGTTATTCAATATGAAGCACACTGTCGGATAAAATCCAACAAAGGAACCGATGGACCACAAGGGATATGATGTGAGCATCAGTACTCAACCAGAGGAAGAAGAATGCAAGGAGATCTGATTATAGAAACACCTGACTAATTCAAAGTTCAAATGCAAAAGGATTATGATTTCCGATCAAGGGATCAGAAGCAACCGCTCTGACTTAAGGATGGATAAGTTGCATAGACTTAGGGGTACAATCAATGGCAATCCGACTGGTCGGGAACCAGCTCAGGTCTAAAAGGATGTCTGAGCCGGAAAGATAATTTAGAAGGGTTGATATATGATTGTGTGCATTCACACACATGTTGAATCAATAGGATCAAAATGACGGTGACAAAAGATACTAGTGAATATTGCTAGTGATATGGGAGCATCCATAATATAAGCATACAAGTATTTGCAGAGCATTAGTTGCTAAGGATTTTCGGAGGATTGAATAGTATTTCAAAGACTTTTGTGAAACACCTGAACAACTGGGGATGAGCGGATACTCGGAAAGTGCGAGAAATTATTCTTAGGGATAATCAGGTGGCAAACAGCGGCAAGGCAGTAGGCACAAAATATTCTCGTGATATCTTGTAATAACAAGATCGACTGGGAATAAAAGTAAGCACGACAGGTGTAAGTATTTATCCATAGGGATATTTCGGTGGAAGGGAATTGCAAAAGCAACAGCACAAGGTCTCGAGAGAATATCGGAGAGTATCTTCGAAATCTTCTGGTGCAGCCGGCGATCATCTGGACTGAAGGGGCTCTCCGGGAGAAAGTAATTTCGAGAACCTAAAGTTAGATTTTAGTAAAAATCGTTTAACCCGAATAGAAGAGAGTTCAGAATCCCGGAGTAAAGATCGAGGAGTAAAAGATTCTAATACCACCCAAATGGCGATGTGGGCCCGTAAGGCACACGGCCATGTTAGTAAAAGTTTTTGTAATGTCTAGACTCAACTTCGACCAAAGAGTGTGGAAGGGGGATTCCTACAGGCAGTCGGCTCTGATACCAACTTGTGACGCCCCCGATTTAATCGTACACTAATCATACACGCAAACGTGTACGATCAAGATCAGGGACTCACGGGAAGATATCACAACACAACTCTACAAATAAAATAAGTCATACAAGCATCATATTACAAGCCAGGGGCCTCGAGGGCTCGAATACAAGAGCTCGATCATAGACGAGTTAGCGGAAGCAACAATATCTGAGTACAGAGATAAGTTAAACAAGTTTTCCTTAAGAAGGCTAGCACAAAATGGGATACAGATCGAAAGAGGCGCAGGCCTCCTGCCTGGGATCCTCCTAAACTACTCCTGGTCGTCGTCAGCGGGCAGCACGTAGTAGTAGGCACCTTCGATGTAGTAGGACTCGTCATCGACGGTGGCGTATGGATCCTGGGCTCCAACATCTGGTTGCGACAACCAGGTAGAAGGGATAGGGGGAAAAGAGGGAGAAAGCAACCGTGAGTACTCATCCAAAGTACTCGCAAGCAAGGAGCTACACTACATATGCATGGGTAAATGTGTAAAGGACCATATCGGTGGACTGAACTGCAGAAAGCCAGAATAAGAGGGGGATAGCTAATCCTTTCGAAGACTACGCTTCTGGCAGCCTCCGTCTTGCAGCATGTAGAAGAGAGTAGACTGAAGACCTCCAAGTAGCATCGCATAGCATAATCCTAACCGATGATCCTCCCCTCGTCGCCCTGTGAGAGAGCGATCACCGGTTGTATCTGGCACTTGGAAGGGTGTGTTTTATTAAGTATCCGGTTCTAGTTGTCATAAGGTCAAGGTACAACTCCAAGTCGTCCTGTTACCGAAGATCACGGCTATTCGAATAGATTAACTTCCCTGCAAGGGTGCATCACATAACCCAACACGCTCGATCCCATTTGGCCGGACACACTTTCCTGGGTCATGCCCGGCCTCGGAAGATCAACACGTCGCAGCCCCACCTAGACCAACAGAGAGGTCAGCACGCCGGTCTAAACCTAAGCGCCCAGGGGTCTAGGCCCATCGCCCTTAGCACACCTGCACGTTGCGTGGGCGGCCGGAAGCAGACCTAGCCTAGTGGCGTTCCAGTCCAATCCAGCGCGCGCCGCTCCGTTGCTGACGTCACGAAGGCTTCGGTTGATACCACGACGTCGAGTGCCCATAACTGTCCCCGCGTAGATGGTTAGTGCGTATAGGCCAGTAGCCAGACTCAGATCAAATACCAAGATCTCGTTAAGCGTGTTAAGTATCCACGAACGCCGACCAGGGCCAGGCCCACCTCTTTCCTAGGTGGTCTCAACCTGCCCTGTCGCTCCGCCTCAAAGTAACAGTCGGGGGCCGTCGTGAACCCAGGCCCACCTCTACCGGGACGGAGCCACCTGCCCCTTCAGCCCCCATCTCCGAACAGCATCACAAGTAATGTAACAGTATAAAGTGTATAGTATATGCCCATGATCACTTCCCGAAGTGATCACGGCCCAGTAGTATAGCATGGCAGACGGACAAGTGTGTAGGGCCACTGATGGAACACTAGCATCCTATACTAAGAAGTAGGATAGTCGGTAATGGTAACAACAGTAGTAGCAAGGACAGGCTATGCATCAGGATAGGAATAACGGAAAGCAGTAACATGTTACACTACTCTAGTGCAAGCGGTATAGAGAAGAGTAGGCGATATCTGGTGATCAAAGGGGGGGGCTTGCCTGGTTGCTCTGGCAAGAGAGGGGGGTCGTCAACACCGTAGTCGTACTGGGTAGTAGCGGCGTCGGTCTCGATGTCTAGCGAGAGAAGAGGGGGAAGAAACAATAAATATAATGCAAACAAATGCATGACGATGCATGACATGACAAAGCGTGATGCTAGGTGTGCCCTAACGCGGTATGAGGTGGTACCGGTGAAGGGGGGAAACATTCGGGAAATTATCCCTGGTGTTTTGCGTTTTCGGACAGACGAACCGGAGGGGGAAAGTTGCGTGTTCGCTATGCTAGGGATGCGTGGCGGATGAACGGGCTGCGTATTCAAATTCGTCTCGTCGTTCTGAGCAACTCTCATGTACAAAGTATTTTCATCCGAGTTACGGATTAAAAGATATGATTTTCTAAAGATTTAAATTATTTTCTGATTTTAATTATATATTTAATTCCAACATTATCCAAAACAGTGTGTGATGACGTAGGCATAACATCAGAGAGATGTCAGCAGGTCAACTGGTCGGTTGACCAGTCAAACCAGAGAGGTGGGTCCAGTGGGACCCACATGTCATTGTCAAGGGCCTTAATAAAGTTATAAAACTAACTAAAATGGGTTAATTAATGGGTGGCCCCAGCAGTCAGTGTCTAATTAGGTTTTAGTTAATTAACTTAATTAATTAGTAGTTTATTTATTTGTTTTCATTTGTTTTATGGCATGGGGCCCGCATGTCAGTGGCAGTAGCTGCCACGTCAGCGAAGTTGACTTGGTCAACGTGGTCAGTTGGGGCCCCCAGGCCCACAGGCAGCGACCCAGGGGTGGGGCCCGCCTAGCCACGTCGGCGGACGGTGCCGAAGCGACTCCGGCGACCCAACAGAGGCGGCCCCTCGCTGGAGTTGGCTGGAATCGCGCTACGGGGCACCAAATCGGGCGCGGCCAGGCTCTCTGGAATGGCCTCTTCGCGCCGCGTCCGATGGAGGGGAGCACGACGGCGGGGGTGGCCGGAATGGTCGCCTAGAGCTGCGGGCGTCGGCGGGAGACTGGCGTAAGGTGCGCAAGGGGAGGGGCGAGCCGTAGGCGAGCTCGGAGCAGGGGGACGCGGGAGCGAGGCGGGCGCGCAGACACGCGCGGGCGGCGAGCGCGTCCGCGCAGGGGCCAAGCATGGCCAGGGCACGACCCGGTCGCGTCGAGCGCTGGTCAGGGGAGGGAGTGGCTGCAGGCAGCGGGCGGGGCTCGGCGGTGAGCGCGCGTGCGTGCGCGCGGACGGCGCCGACGATGGAGGGGAAAGAGTGGAGGTCGGGGCCTCACTGCGAGCCGTAGGGACGTGGCAGCGGTGGTTGAGGCGGAGTCGGGGACGACGGTGCCGGCGAGGAGGAAGGCGACAGTGGCGTCGGGGGTCGAGGCGACGAGGTCCAGGCGGCGGCGCGGGCTCCGGGCGACGACGGGCGGCATTAGGCGGGCGCAAGGCGAGCGGCGGCGAGCGCAGGGGCGCTGCCCCGATCTGGATCGGGGGCGGGTGCAGAGGCGAGGGGAGGAATCGTGGGGGGAGTGGGGTGTGCAGTTAGGGTTCCTGGGGGTGGGGGCATGTGTAGGCCAGAGGTGGGCCGGCCTGGGCCAGTTGGGTTGGCCGGCTGGGCCGGTTGGCCCATGTGGGGAGGGGGGGTTGTTCTCCTTTTGTTTTTTTACTGTTTTACTTTTAGTTTTCTTTATTTTAGTTTTATATAAAAGAAAATCATCACTAGCACCTAAGTTAATACTTTTAAATATATTACTGCCACATTAATTCTCAACCCAAATTAAAATACTTTAATAATTTATAAAATTCAAAAGGTATTTATTTTAATATTTAAACCTATGTTTTAATTATTTTGAACACTTAAACATTTAATTAAATTTAGGTTTCTCCACCACTATTATCCATGATTTATTTAATACCTTTACAACATTTTAGTTTTGACTATGGAAATCTTTTATTGTTTCCCTCATTTTAAATTTTGAATTTGAATCGGTTCCGAACTAATGTGAGATTAGCAACAATAACCGAGGTGATGTGTCATCGTTAACGTGGGATTACTGTAGCTTAATTATCCGGGCGTCACACCTGGTGAAGGTGCCTCCAGATTTGGCGTAGCCGGGGAGAACATCATCAAGAACCTTCTTGACATTTGTGTAGTCTACGTTTGAATGACGGTCCGGGTCGAAATACGTGGCCATGGAATATTTGGGGCTTAGGAGGATGAGCGTGCAATGTGTGTCACTGCAGAAAACACGGAATGTTAAAAGAAAAATGATCGAAATCTAAGAATTCATATGTTACGGGGCGGTTGAGGGGACGATTTACTCGGGAAAGTAAGGCACGAGGAAGTTATCCTTATCTTGGTTTGCCAGAATGACGCCTTCGAGGTAAGAACTCATGACTTGCCGGTCCCCAGCGCTGCCCAAGATCTTGGCACGCATGTAGAAGGGGTCGACTATCACGATGTCCGGGGTCTTGTCGCGAATGATTCACATCTCCATACTCAGCGAAAATAGCCGAACGAAGGTGTAGTGCAGCGGATGAAGGTTCAACATAGCGTGGATGTCATCAAACCGCAGGACGATCGTACCCCCGATGGAGTTATCCACAAAGCCCTTGCCCTCTGGCACCTTGGCCGCGAAAACCGGGTATGCCACATCCTTCTCTCTGAGACGCCGCTTCTCCAAAGAAAGAACACTGTCATGCAGACTCCGCATAGCACCGGTTGCAGCATCGAGCATATTTCTCGGTAGCATCGGCCTGCCCGCCACATGCAGCCTCCTCATTAAATCCTCAGGTGAAGGTGGCCCGTCCTGAGCACGGATCATACTCGGTGCCGGCTGGCCCGCACCCTTGTTAGTCTTTCTTTTGCGTGCCTTCTTCTTCTCCTGTAATGGGACCGAGTTCTGCTCACAGACCGCCTTCTTGAGTGTGTTGGGGCTGATAATATTTCGCACCTCGCCTATCTGAGGCTCGGTGAAGTCGGCAGCTGCAGGCGTCTCCTGAGAGCTGAACTGCAGACGACGCCTGTTGCAACTTGGCTTCTCCGCGGTACCAGCTAGATCGCGCACGTCTTTTGTTGGGTTGGGTTCTTCAGAAGGAGGCCCCATGAAGTCACCACCGTACCCATGATCGGCAAAGTACTGATTGACATTGCCAAATGTATTGTCGTCGTCGTCGTTTGGATCCAGTGGCATAGGGATGTCCGGCACCGTTGCGGCGGTCTTGCCATGGGGCCGACTTGGCGCCGGCACGACTGGCGGTGTTGTCTTTGGGGTGGTGTCCCCCACCCCCAAACGAATCTGGCTCTTCGGCCAAAGCAGGGGCCAGCTCAGGCAGGCGCTGAGGGTCATCACGTCATCATCATCGGCCCCGACGGGTCGAATCGGAGGTAACAACTCATCGCAGCCTGGCAGCACCCGAACCAGTTGAACCCTAAACAAGTTGGGTGGCATCTAGGTACCGTGGAACAAGGGGTTGCCCGGTTGAACGATTTTGCGCTTGGCGACATCGACCAACTCATTGTTCACGAAGTGCAGGAGAGTGCACAGAACGTCGGCGGCGCCCTGCGAAAACATGTAGGGCGTCAGGGATGCCCAGTCAAAGGCAAGGAGATGAAGTCCTCGGCCGAGAGAGGCTTAATTAGTTACCGTGATGATGGCGTCGAGCTCGGCTAATGTCGAGGCACCGCCAACGGCGGGCGTGCAGTTGACGGAGGGGCCGCTTGCTGCAGAGGTGGCGGCCGGCGTACACCCGGGTGCATTAAGCTCCCGTGCTGGCGTCGGAGACACCAATGCCGCCTCCGCCGGAGACACCAATGGCCCCGCCATCGCGTTCTGCGAGTTGCTGGCCATGAAGCTAGGAATCGGGGGCGGCCCCTGTTGGCCGCCCGCAATCCATGCACTCAACCCCTCGATCAAGGTAGGCACAATGGCGGTGATCGTCGCTCCGAGTTGTTGCTGCACTTGCTCTTGGACAATCTCCGGAATCCGCGCCACCTGTGCCTTGAGTTCTTGAACCTCGCGCGCCTGGCTTTCCTAGCTGGTCTTTTTCTCCTTTCGCCCACCAGTGTTATAGTATGACGACCATTTTGTCGACAAGCCTTTGCCGGCCACACTACCAGCTGGCGTCGTCTTACTGAGCTTATCCTTGTTCTTCATTAGATTCAACGCCCTATTTAGAGTGGTGTCCCAAGGGTTGCTCTTAGTCGACCCCGCGCTACTGCTTTCAGTCGCCTGCGGAAGGAATGGGAACCATTTAGAAATTTGGCTTCATTAATTAGAATGCAACCATATGGAGCTAATTACGCGGGGGTGTATTCCTTACCAGAACAAGCTCAAGCGCCCTGGTCTTCGGATCCGTGGTAAGCTCCTTTGTTTTCGGGTCCTTCTTGTACCGGGCCCTAACAAAGTTCCTGGTTTGCTTGTCACCGTATTTATCGAAGAGGGGCGGTAGGCCTTGCTCGGCACGGTCCACCTCCTCCTTGTCCCATATAGGCTCCGCCACTCTATAACCGCCGGGACCGAGTGTGTGTTCCCCTAAGTTCAGCTCCCGCATTTCTTTCCCCCACTGACTTGATTCGGAGTTTGCGGTGCTCGAGCAATTGATCTTGAAGTCGTTGTAGTCATCTTCAGTGATCGAAGGATTTTTCTCCTTGATCTTCTCATAACTCTCACCTTTCTCGATCATTCTCTTCACATTGCTTTTCCAAGTAGACAGGGCCTTGCTCATCTTTGTGAGGGCAGCATTGTTCACTTTATTCCCTTTGAGGCTTGTGTTTTCAAATTCAGCTGGGAACTTGTATTGTTCGTGCACCTTCGTGAAGAGGAGGTTGCGCAAATTCCCTCGGTCAGGATGCCTCAGGTTCTCGGTGTTGATCGAGACGGTGCTCCGGAGAATGCACCCGAGCTGAAGCGAGTACCCCTTGACTATTCGTTCGGGCGCCGTTGGATTCCCGTCGGAGTCCACTTCAGTAACTTCCTCCTTGAGGGTGCGGAACACGGTCGGGCGCCGGTCCTTCCGTTGCCTCTTCGGTTGGCTGCCATCTGTGCGTGCACCGCCATCATCAGTGGTGGCATCCTCGGCGGCACCATCAGCGGTGGCATCAGTGGGGTCATCCTCGGCGGCACCATCAGTGGTCTCAGGATCGGTGGGGAAGGCGGCGTCCTCATACAAGTGAGGTTGTTCCTCCATCTCCTGGGACAGCTCCCAGAATGCCTTGCCGCCCGAACCCCCGGCCTCATCGTTGTTGGCCATGTTTCTCTCTAAATAGGAACAAAGTTTGGTCAAAAAGTTGGTTATTGTCAAGGAACAAGATCATGGTCTCATCATTTAGGGTTTGTCGACACCGAGGCATCCTAAAAGCTAAGCTTTTATCATTGAGGGTTTTTCGACGCCGAGGCACCCTAAAAGCCTAAGCTTTCATCATTTCGGTTTTTATCGACACCGAGGCACCCTAAAAGCCAAGGTTGTATAATTAATGGTTTGTCGACACCCATGCATTAGTCACAAGTACCCCATATGTCCTATTTTTAGCAAAGTCATGCTAAAATTCACGGAAAATTTCAGCATGACCTTTGCTGAAAATAGGACATATGGAGTACCCGAATTTGCCGGAATGGAAGTTAATCGACATTCCAGCAAACTCAAGGGCCTCTCGGGTGGACAAGGCAAAAAAAGGCCTCCATCACAACATGGAAAATACATTGGCATGTGAAGAGGTGAAACAATATATGCATCTCCAAGCAGTATCATTCAACATTTTGGACAAACCACTACAAGCAATCCTGGATCAGATACAACAAGAATGTGAGAAAATGCAGACAAATACTAACAGATTGAGGTGTTTAACTTGTGGTGCTCTCTGTGCTATTAACATTTCAAGTCAAAACCTTTTCTGTTTAGTAAGTGTTTCTTGAGCATATGTATGTTGTAAGTGTTTCTGCTCTCAGTGTTTCAGAACACATATTTTAGCTAGCTATCTGTTCACAATCTGCAACATGAGACACTGAAAACAATTGCTACCAATGAATCTACACTTCTATAAGAAAATAAATCAGAAACTTAGTCTGTCATCATTAGGCAGCCACCATTAGTTATTCCGTTATGTTAAAGCAGAAATAGAAAAATAGACTGAAAACACTAAAATCAGAAACTTAGTGCATGATACAGATGCAAAGTAGGTTCAAAGACAAATGAAGACCATATGGTAAGTACAGCAAGCGAAATAGGATCACCAACTAATAGCTCAATGAAAGGCATATATATGACAGGCATATTTTCCGGCTACAAAGTGTTGTGGCAAATATGCCAGGCACCACAATGTGATCACACAAACAAAATAGCCTCAAACCAGTTATTCTCGCATGATAATATGAAAATGCATATGGCACTGCCAAATTATACTATCCATATTTCGGTATAATGTCATTATTCCATACAGCAGGCAGCACTGTCACCACAAATCAGTTATTCTAGCATAATATAAATACGCAGAACAGAAGCAACAATTTACATTTCTGCATACGGCGTTGCCAATTTTTTCTATCCACGTTTCAATTTGATGCCATCACTCCATTCAGCAAGCAGCATTGTAACAAAAAGAAATTCTAGGCGCAAATTTCTTCAGAATGAAATTAAGTTAGTGAAACTGTCACACATTTCTTCACAATGAAAATGAAGCAGCAGGTGAACAAGTACAGGATTCGTAGACTTGAGTGGCTTGGTATTTGGGTACCTGGCCGATGATGACGGCTTTGACGTTGTGGAAGGGGGTGGTGTGGAGCGAGTGGAAGACGAGGTGGGGCGGCGGGTAGACGGGCATCTTGGCGTGCAGGCGCTCGTGGGCGACGAAGCGGCAGAGGTCGAGCGCGTAGGGCTTGCGCAGCTCCCCGGACAGCACCTCCAGCCACGTCTCCTCCACGAGCAGCTCCTCCAGCTTCGCGGCGCCGCCGGCCGCTAGATGCGAAACCCCCAGCAGTTCAGTTAGAACCCTAGCCAGGGTCCGGGGAGCGGGGGGCATGGAGAAAGAGGGTACCTTTGGACTCGGCGAGGCGGAGGTTGCGCCGCGCGCGGGCGAGGCGTCGAGGCGGCGTCGGGGCGTCGAGGCGGCGTCGTGGCGTGTCGAGGCGGCGTCGAGGCGGCGTCGGGGCGGCGTCGAGGCGGTGGGGTAGCGGCGTCGGGAGAGGAGAGGGGAAGGGAATTGAGGGCGAGGGCGAGGGAGAGAGAGGGGATAGGTTTGGGCCGGGGAGGAAATATGGATGGGGGCGGCACAATACTAATGGCGCACCACCCCTCGGTGCGCTATAAGTACATCCATACTAATGGCGCACCTCACCCTGGTGCGCCATTAGTATTTTTTTTTGATTTCTACTCGAGCCAACAGGTTATCTCCCACCTGACCTGATCCACATCAAGTTCCCTCTACTAGCTCGACTGGTCAGTAGCCAGTTCTCACACCAGGAGGTCCTGGGTTTGATTCCCAGGCTCCACAATTTTTTTATGCATTTAAAATGTTGTTTGATACTTATTTGTGTTTAAATATGTTCAAACTTGTTTAAATAATAACAGTAATATTTTTTTATAAGACAGTAATAATTTTTTTAAAAATATCATCAAACAGTAATGCCGGTGGAGCGGGGGAGGGTGCGGGGGGTGCGGGGGGTCGGCGGCGGCGGTTGAGTAGGGGAGGGGTGCGGGGGGTCGGCGGCGGCGGTTGAGTAGGGGAATCGAGGGTGCGGGGGGTCGGCGGCGGTGGCCGGTGGACCGGGGGGTGCTCGGCGGCGAGGGGGACCGGATCTGGCGAGGTGGGATAGCGATCGAGATGGAGGGGGATCGAGATCGAGTGTCCATGAAATTTAAAAATATTCATGATAGTTCAAAGAGTGCCCATGAAATACAATCGAGAAATGAAGGCTACGATTTAAATACAATCGATCTTAGCTAGCTATCTGTTCACGATGCCTTCGGTCATCGTGCGGACCATGGTCGCCTGCGGGGTAGAGCAAAACGATATTTTATAACCAAGAAAAATTTTGGCATGACTTTCCCTAAAAATAGGACAAAAAAGAATGCTTAATGCCAAAATTCTCGCCGAAACGGAAATGAATCAACATTCCGGCAAAATATTGGCAACTATCGCATTTCAAATACCGGTACACCTCCAAACACAAACACATATGCAACACCACAAACATATGCAACACCACGAACATACATAGATCTAGCTAGGCCATAAAAAGTGCATGTGCACATTGTTGTAGGGAGAACAACATAAATATAGCTTCCCCCCTTACTTACTATCAAAACAAGGTAATTTAACCACTTAAATTGAATGAATCTATGGTGGAAATGAGGTGAAAAAGAGGAGGCATCCGAGACAAGGAGGAGGTGGAGAGAATGAAGTGGGGAGAAAGTGAGTGTGGGTAGGAGAGGCTGTCCAAAATATCTTGTTGCTGCCCACTTACTAATGGCGAACCAACTCTAAATGCGCCATTAGTAATCCATTTAGAGTTGAAACTACTAATGGCGCACCTGGCCCAGGGTGCGCCATTAGTATCAAATTTTTTTTTGAACTAGTGCGCCTGTCCAAACATACTAATGGCGCATCCAGACACAGTGCGCCATTACTAGTTGTAACTAGTAATGGCGCACCTGTCGGAAAGTGCGCCACTAATGTTGTTTTTTTATTATATTTTTTATTCCTTTTTTTGCAAAACTACTAATGGCGCACTGTTCCACAGTGCGTCATTACTAGTTTAACTACTAATGACGCACCTGGCCCAGGGTGCGCCATTAGTATCAAAATTTTTTTTTTGAACTAGTGCGCCTGTCCAAACATACTAATGGCGCATCTAGACACAGTGCGCCATTACTAGTTGTAACTAGTAATGGCGCACCTGTCGGAAAGTGCGCCACTAATGTTGTTTTTTTTATTATATTTTTTATTCTTTTTTTTGCAAAACTGCTAATGGCGCACTGTTCCACAAACTAGTAATGGCGCAATGTGGAACAGTGCGCCATTAGCAGTTTTGCAAAAAAAGGAATAAAAAATATAATTAAAAAAACAACATTAGTGGCGCACTTTCCGACAGGTGCGCCATTACTAGTTACAACTAGTAATGGCGCACTGTGTCTGGATGCACCATTAGTATGTTTGGACAAGCGCACTAGTTCAATTTTTTTTTGATACTAATGGCGCACCCTGGGCCAGGTGCGCCATTAGTAGTTTCAACTCTAATGGCGTATCAGAAGGTGGTGCGCCATTAGTATATACTAATGGCGCACCGCTTGTCTGGTGCGCCGTTAGTGTCAATCCCATCTATAGCCCTTTTTCTAGTAGTGCGGTGCTTAGGCGAAACCCTGCGTCGGTAGCATCATCATCACCGTCATCACACCGTCGTGCTGACGGAACTCTCCCTCGAAGCTTTGCTGGATCAGAGTTCGTGGGACGTCACCGAGGTGAACGTGTGCTGAACTCGGAGGTGTCGTACGTTCGGTACTTGGATCGGTCGGATCGTGAAGACGTACGACTACATCAACCGCGTTCTCATAACGCTTCCTCTTACAGTCTACGAGGGTACGTGGACGACACTCTCCCCTCTCGTTGCAATGCATCACCATGATCTTGCGTGTGTGTAGGATTTTTTTTCAAATTACTGCGTTACCCAATAGTGGCGTCTGAGCCTGGTTTACGCGTAGATGTTATATGCACGAGTAGAACACAAAGGAGTTGTGGGCGTGGGTATATACATATTGCTTGCCGTCCATAGTTGATTCTTCATTCGGCGGTATTGTTGGATGAAGCGGCTCAGACTGACATTACGCGTATGCTTACGCGAGACTGGTTTTACCGACGTGCTTCGCACACAGGTGGCTAGTGGGTGTCTGTTTCTCCAACTTTAGTTGAATCCGATTCAATGAACATGGTTCTTTCTGAAGATCAAAAAGCAATCACTATACCGCGTTGTGGTTTTTGATGCGTAGGTAAGAACGGTTCTTGCTCAGCTCGTAGCAGCCACGTAAAACTTGAAACCACAAAGTAGAGGACGTCTAACTTGTTTTTGCAGGGCATGTTGTGATGCGATATGCTCAAGATGTGATGATATATAAATTGTTGTATGAGATGATCATGTTTTGTTGAAGTTATCGGCAAGTGGCAGGAGCCTTATGGTTGTCTTTTCATTGCATAAGATGCAAGCGCCATATAATTGCTTTACTTTATCGCTATGCGATAGCAATAGTTGCAAAAGCAATAGTTGGTGAGACGACCATGTAATGACATGTTGATAGAGATCAAGATGATGGAGATCATGGTGCCATGTCGGTGACGATAGAGATCATGATGGTGTTTTGGAGATGGAGATCAAAGGCACAAGATGATGATGGCCATATCATGTCACATATTTTGATTGCATGTGATGTTTATCCTTTATGTATCTTATTTTGCTTAGTTCGACAGTAGCATTATAAGATGATCTCTCACTAAATTTCAAGTTATAAGTGTTCTCCCTGAGTATGCACCATTGCGACAGTTCGTCCTGCCAAGACACCACGTGATGATCGGGTGTGATAAGCTCTACGTTCACATACAACGGGTGCAAGCCAGTTTTGCACACGCGGAATACTCGGGTTAAACTTGACGAGCCTAGCATATGCAGATATGGCCTCGGAACACTGGAGACCGAAAGGTCGAGCGTGAATCATATAGTAGATATGATCAACATAGTGATGTTCACCATTGAAAACTACTCCATCTCACGTGATGATCGGACATGGTTTAGTTGATTTGGATCACGTGATCATTTAGATGACTAGAGGGATGTCTACCTAAGTAGGAGTTCTTAAGTAATATGATTAATTGAACTTTAATTTATCATGAAATTAGTCCTGATAGTATTTGCATAACTATGTTGTAGATCAATAGCTCGCGATGTAGCTCCCCGTTTATTTTTGATATGTTCATAGAGAAAAACTATGTTGAAAGATGATAGTAGCAATGATGCGGACTGGGTTCATGATCTAAGGATTATCCTCATTGATGCATAGAAGAATTATGTCCTTGATGCATTGCTAGGTGATGGACCTATTGCAGGAGCAGATGCAGACGTTATGAACGTTTGGCAAAGCTTGGTATGATGACTACTTGATAGTTTAGTGCACCATGCTTTATAGCTTAGAACTGGGACTTCAAAACGTTTGGACGCCATAGAGCATATGAGATGTTCCAAGAGCTGAAATTTGTATTTCAGACTCATGCCCGAGTCAAGAGGTATGAGACCTCCGACAAGTGTTTTGCCTACAAGATGGAGGAGAATAGCTCAACCAGTGAGCATGTGCTCAGAATGTCTGAGTACTACAATCGCTTGAATCAAGTGGGAGTTAATCTTCCAGATAAGATAGTGATTGACAGAGTTCTCTAGTCACTATTGCCAAGTTACTAGAACTTCGTGATGAACCATAATATGTAAGGGATGACGAAAACGATTCCCGAGCTCTTCGCGATGCTGAAATCAGCGTAGGTAGAAATCAAGAAAAGCATCAAGTGTTGATGGTTGACAAGACCACTAGTTTCAAGTAAAAGGGCAAGGGAAAGAAAGGGAACTTCAAGAATAATGGCAAGAAAGTTGCCACTCCCATGAAGAAGCCCAAAGCTAGACCCAAGCCTGAAACTGAGTGCTTCTACTGCAAAGGAAATGGTCACTGGAAGTGGAACTGCCCTAGATACTTGGCGGATAAGAAGGATGGCAAAGTGAAAAAAGGTATATTTGATATACATGTTATTGATGTGTACTTTAGTAGTGTTTATAGAAACCCCTCGGTATTTGATACTAGTTCAGTTGCTAAGAGTAGTAACTCGAAACGGGAGTTGCAAAATAAAAAGAGACTAGTTAAGGGCGAAGTGATGATGTGAGTTGGAAGTGATTCCAAGGTTGATAAGATCAGCATCGCACACTTCCTTTACCTTCGGGATTAGTGTTGAACCTAAAATAAATGTTATTTGGTGTTTGCGTTGAGCATAAATATGATTGGATCATGTTTATTACAATACGGTTATTCATTTAAGTCAAAGAATAATTGTTGTTCTATTTACATGAGTAAAACCTTCTATGGTCATACACTCAATATAAATGGTTTATTGAATCTCGATCGTAGTGATACACATATTCATAATATTGAAGCCAAAAGATGCAAAGTTGATAATGATAGTGCAACTTATATGTGGCACTGCCGTTTATGTCATATTGGTGTGAAGTGCATGAAGAAACTCCATGCTGATGGACTTTTGGAATCACTTGATGCTTGTGAACCATGCCTCGTGGGCAAGATGACTAAGACTCCGTTCTTCGGAACAATGGAGCGAGCAACAGACTTGTTGGAAATAATACATACTGATGTGTGCGGTACAATGAGTGTTGAGGCTTGCGGCGGGTATCATTTTTTTCTGACCTTCACAGGTGATTTGAGCAAGATATGGGTATATCTACTTGATGAAACATAAGTCTGAAACATCTGAAAAGTTTGAAGAATTTCAGAGTGAAGTGGAAAATCATCGTAACAAGAAAATAAAGTTTCTGTGACCTGATCGTGGAGAAGAATATTTGAGTTACGAGTTTGGTCTTTATTTGAAACAACGCGGAATAGTTTCGCAACTCACGCCACCTGGAAAACCACAGCGTAATGGTGTGTCCAAATGTCATAACCATACTTTGTTAGATATGGTGCGATCTATGATAGCTCTTACCGATTTATCACTATTGTTTTGGGGTTATGCATTAGAGACAGCTGCATTCATGTTAAATTGGGCACCATCTAAATCTGTTGAGACGACACCATATGAACTGTGGTTTAGCAAGAAACCTAAGCTGTCGTTTCTTAATTTTTGGGGCTATGATGCTTATGTGAAAAAGTTTCAACCTGATAAGCTCGAACCCAAATCGGAGAAATGCGTCTTCATAGGATACCCAAAGGAAACTGTTGGGTACACCTTCTATCACAGATCCGAAGGCAAGAAACTCGTTGCTGAGAATGGATCCTTTCTAGAGAAGAAATTTCTCTCGAAAGAAGTGAGTGGGAGGAAAGTAGAACTTGATGAGGTAATTGTACCTTCTCCCAAATTGGAAAGTAGTTCATCACAGAAATCAGTTCCAGTGATTCCTACACCAATTAGTGAGGAAGCTAATGATGATGATCATGAAACTTTAGATCAAGTTACTCACAAACCTCGTAGGTCAACCAGAGTACGGTCCCCACCAGAGTGGTACGGTAATCCTATTCTGGAAGTGATGTTACTAGACCATGACGAACCTACGAACTATGAGGAAGCGATGATGAGCCCAGATTCTGCAAAATGGCTTGAGGCCATGAAATCTGAGATGGGATCTATGTATGAGAACAAAGTATGGACTTTGATTCACTTGCGCGATGATCGGTGAGTCATTGGGAATAAATGGATCTTCAAGAGGAATACGGACGCTGGTAGTAGTGTTACTATCTACAAAGCTCGAATTGTCGCAAAAGGTTTTCGACATGTTCAAGGTGTTGACTATGATGAGATTTTCTCACTCGTATCGATGCTTAATAGTCTGTCCGAATCATGTTAGCAGTTGCCGCATTTTATGAAATCTGGCAAATGGTTGTCAAAAGTGCATCCCTTAATGGATTTCTTAAAGAAGAGTTGTATATGATGCAACCAAAAGGTTTTGTCGATCCTAAAGGTGCTAGCAAAGTGAGCAAGCTCCAGCGATCCATCTATGGACTGGTGCAAGCATCTCGGAGTTGGAATATATGCTTTGATAAAGTGATCAAAGCATATGGTTTTATATAGACTTGCAGTGAATCCTGTATTTACAAGAAAGTGAGTGGGAGCACTAGAGCATTCTTGATAAGTATATGTGAATGACATATTGTTGATCGGAAATAATGTAGAATTTTCTGGAAAGCATAAAGGAGTGTTTGAAAGGAGCTTTTCAAAGGAACAACTCGGTGAAACTACTTACATATTGAGCATCAAGATCTATAGAGATAGATCAAGACGCTTGATATATTTTCAATAAGTACATGCCTTGACAAGATTTTGAAGTAGTTCAAAATGGAACAGTCAAAGAAGGAGTTCTTGCCTTTGTTGCAAGGTGTGAAGTTGAGTAAAGACTCAAAACCTGGCCATGACAGAAAATAGAAAGAGAATGAAAATTCATTCCCTACGCCTTAGTCATAGGTTCTATAAAGTATGCTATGCTGTGTACCAGACCTATTGTGTGCCTTGCCATAAGTTTGGCAAGAGGGTACATGTAACGCCCCGGACACATCCGCCGGTGGTCGTTACTCCTGGCGGGATCTAGACTGGCCCCACAGATCAATACTAGTCTTTTCTGCCCACTTTGTCCTCACTCGTGCACACCCGGGAGCAACTTCCCGGTCGGTCACCCATCCCGACACTACTCCAACCTGACCACACTTAACTTTGGAGTTCTGTCCGAATGGGCTCCCGGAAAAGAAGGAATTCCTTATTGATATGAGTAGTCTATCATCCCTAATAAGCCAGGCCATCACATACACCCCCACTCAGAGGAACCGACGTCCTCGTCGGGCCACAGGAATGTTCCCTCTTGGCACATACGCCTGTGCATCCAGTCCGGTACATGTACCATGCCGTGTGCCACGACGGGTCACAAATGTCATGAACAACATGACCGCGCACCTGTCCGCAAACATCCGTGTAACCGCGAGGGTCGGCTCTGATACCAACTTGTAACGCCCCGGACACACCCGCCGGTGGTCGTTACTCCTGGCGGGATCTAGACTGGCCTCTTAGATCAATACTAGTCTTTTCTGTGCACTTTGTCCTCACTCGTGCGCACCCGGGAGCAACTTCCCGGTCGGTCACCCATCTTGACACTACTCCAAGCTGAGCACGCTTAACTTTGGGGTTCTGTCCAAATGGGCTCCCAGAAAAGAAGGAATTCCTTATTGATATGAGTAGTCTATCATCCCTAATAAGCCAGGCCATCACAGTACAATAGTGATCTAGGAGTGGATCACTGAACAACGGTCAAAAATATCCTTAGTGGAATAAGGAAATGTTTCTCAGTTATGGAGGTCATAAAGAGTTCGCCGTAAATAATTACGTCGATGCAAGCTTTGACACTGATCTGGATGACTCTAAGTCTCGATCTAGATACATATTGAAAGTGGGAGCAATTCGCTAGAGTAGCTTCGTGCGAAGCATTATAGACATAGGAAATTTGCAAAATACATACGACTCTGAATGTGGCAGACCCGTTAACTAAATTTCTCTCACAAGCAAAACATGATCACTCTTTGGGTGTTAATCACATAGCGATGTGAACTAGATTATTGACTCGAGTAAACCCTTTGGGTGTTAGTCACATGGAGATGTGAACTAATCACATAAAGATGTGAACTATTGGTGTTAAATCACATGACAATGTGAACTAGATTATTGACTCTAGTGCAAGTGGGAGACTGAAGGAAATATGCCCTGGAGGCAATAATAAAGTTATTATTTATTTCCTTATATCATGATAAATGTTTATTATTCATGCTAGAATTGTATTAACCGGAAACTTAGTACATGTGTGAATACATTGACAAACATAGTGTCACTAGTTTGCCTCTACTTGACTAGCTCGTTGAATCAATGATGGTTATGTTACCTAACCATAGACATGAGTTGTCATTTGATTAACGGGATCACATCATTAGAGAATGATGTGATTGACTTGACCCATCCATTAGCTTAGCACGATGATCGTTTAGTTTGTTGCTATTGCTTTATTCATGACTTATACATGTTCCTATGACTACGATATTATGCAACTCCCTAGTACCGGAGGAACACTTTGTGTGCTACCAAACGTCACAACGTAACTGGGTGATTATAAAGGTGCTCTACAGGTGTCTCCGATGGTACTTGTTGAGTTGTCATAGATCGAGATTAGGATTTTTCACTCTGATTGTCGGAGAAGTATCTCTAGGCCCTCTCGGTAATGCACATCACAATAAGCCTTGCAAGCAATGTAGCTAATGAGTTAGTTATGGGATGTAGCATTATGGAACGAGTAAAGAGACTTGCCGGTAACGAGATTGAACTAGGTATGAGCATACTGACGATCGAATCTCAGGCAAGTAACATACTGATGACAAAGGGAACAACGTATACCTTTATGCGGTTTGACCGATAAAGATCTTCGTAGAATATGTAGGAGCCAATATGAGCATCCAGGTTCCGCTATTGGTTATTGACCGGAGACATGTCTCGGTCATGTCTACATAGTTCTCGAACCCATAGGGTCCGCACACTTAACGTTCGGTGATGATTGGTATTATGAGTTTATGTGATTTGATGTACCGAAGGTTGTTTGGAGTCCCGGATCAGATCGGGGACATGAAGAGGAGTCTCGAAATGGTCAAGACGTAAAGAACGATATATTGGAAGGCTATATTCGAACATTGGAAAGGTTCCGAGTGATCCGGGTATTTTTCGGAGTACCGGGGGAGTTACGGGAATACGGGAGTACATATGGGCCTTAGTGGGCTTTAAGGGGAAAAGAGGAGAAGCAACGAGGGCTGGCAGCGCGCCCCCCATGGGACTAGTCCGAATTGGACTAGGGGAGGGGCTGCACCCCCTCTTTCCTTCTCCTCCCCTTCTCCTTCCTTCCCCCTCCTAGTAGGACTTGGAAAGGAGGAATCCTACTCCTACTAGGAGGAGTATTCCTCCCCCTTGGCACGCCTAGAGAGGACGGCCGGCCTCCCCTCCCTCCTTTATATACGTGGGGAGGGGGCACCCTAGAACACACACGTTGTCATTGTTCATAGCCGTGTGCGGTGCCCCCCTCCAGCATAATCCACCTCAGTCATATCGTAGTGGTGCTTAGGTGAAGCCCTGCGTCGGTAGCATCATCATCACCGTCATCACGCCGTCGTGCTGATGGAACTCTCCCTCGAAGCTCTGCTGGATCAGAGTTTGTGGGACATCACCGAGCTAAACGTGTGTTGAACTCGAAGGTGTCGTACGTTCGGTACTTGGATCGGTCGGATCGTGAAGACGTACGACTACATCAATCGCGTTCTCGTAATGCTTCCGCTTACGGTCTATGACGGTACGTGGACGACACTCTCCCCTCTCGTTGCCATGCATCACCATGATCTTGCGTGTGCGTAGGTTTTTTTTTGAAATTACCGCGTTACCGAAAAGCAACGTGATCAGTAGCAAAGTAGTTTGATAGTTTTGATAGTAATGGCAGTAGCAATAGTAACGGTAACAATGATAACAGTAATTTTGTAGCAAGTGTCACCGTGACAATAGAAGTAGTAACTTAGCAAGAACAATATAAGATAAATTCATTGGCATTGGATCGGTGACTTGTTGGATGATATTCATCATGAGACAGTTATAACCTAGGGTGATATGGCACTAGCCCCAGTTTATCAATATAACGTAGGCATGTATTCCGTAAATAGTCATACGTGCTAATGGAAAGAACTTGCATGACATCTTTTGTCCTACCCTCCCGTGGCAACGAGGTCCTATTGGAAACTAAGGGATATTCAGGCCTCCTTTTAATAGAGAACCAGAACAAAGGATTAACACACGGTGAATACATGAATTCCTCAAACTACGGTCATCACCGGGAGTGGTCCCGACTATTGCCACTGCAGGGTTGCCGGATCATAACACGTAGTAGGTGACTATAACTTGCAAGATCGGATCTAGAACATGGATATAATGGTGATAATATAAACGGTTCAGATCTGAAATCACGGCACCCAGGCCCAAAGTGACAAGCATTAAGCATGGCAAATTCATAGCAACATCAATCTTAGAACATAGTGGATACTAGGAATCATGCCCTAACAAAACTAACTCGATTACATGATGAATCTCATCCAACTCCTCACTGGCCAGCGAGCCTAAGAAGGAATTACTCACTCCAGGTGGGGAGCATCATGGAATTGGCAATGGAGAAGGGTTGGTGATGACGAAGAACAAAGATCCCCCTTTCCGAAGCCCCAAACGGACTCCAGATCTGGCCCCTCGATGAAGAACAGGAGGTGACGGCGGCTCCGTCTCGTGGATCGCGATAATTCTTTCTCCCTGATTTTTTCTGGAAAAATAGGATTTTATAGCGTCAGTTTCAGGGTCTACGGGGCCACCAGGTGGGGACAACCCACTTGGGCGCGCCAGGAGGGGGGGCACCCTGGTGGGTTGTGCCCACCCAGGTGCCCCCTCCGGTGGATCTTGGCTCCAGAAATTCTTGTTTATTGTATAAAAAGTCCTCGCAATGTTTTGTTCCATTATGAGAACTTTTATTTCTGCACAAAAACAACACCATGATAGTTCTGCTGAAAACAACATCAGTCTGGGGTTAGTTTCATTCAAATCATGCAAAATGCAAATTAGACTCCAAACCAAGAGGAAAAGCGTTAGGAAAAGTAGATACATTGGAGACACTTGATAACCCACAAGTATAGGGGATCACAACAGTTTTTGAGGGTAGAGTATTCAACCCAAATTTATAGATTCGACACAAGGGGAGCCAAAGAATATTTGAAGGCATTAGCAGCTAAGTTGTCAATTCAACCACACCTAGATATTAATTATCTGTAGCAAAGTGATTAGTAGCAAAGTAATATGATAGTTCTAATGATAGTAGCAGTATCAATGGTAACAGTAGCAGTGATAGCAGTGGTTTTGTAACAAGTGTAACAGTAACAGCAGCAGTAGTAACTTGGCAAGAACAATATAGGATAAATTCGTAGGCATTGGATCGGTGACTCGTTGGATGATATTCATCATGAGACAGTTATAATCTAGGTCGATACAACACTAGCTCCAGTTCATCAATATAACGTAGGCATGTATTCCGTAAATAGTCATACGTGCTTATGGAAAGAACTTGCATGACATCTTTTGTCCTGCCCTCCCGTGGCAGCGGGGTCCTATTGAAAACTAAGGGATATTAAGGCCACCTTTTAATAGAGAACCGGAACAAAGCATTAACACACGGTGAATACATGAACTCCTCAAACTACGGTCATCACCGGGAGTGGTCCCGACTATTGTTACTCCGGGGTTGCCGGATCATAACACGTAGTAGGTGACTATAACTTGCAAGATCGGATCTAGAACATGGATATATTGGTGATAACATAAACGGTTCAGACCTGAAATCATGGCACCCGGGCCCAAAGTGACAAGCATTAGGCATAGCAAAGTCATAGCAACATCAATCTAAGAACATAGTGGATACTAGGAATCAAGCCCTAACAAAACTAGCTCAATTACATAATGTGTCTCATCCAACTCCTCACCGACTAGCGAGCCTGCTAAGGAATCACTCACTCCCGGTGGGGAGCATCATGGAATTGGAGATGGAGAAGGGTTGGTGATGATGAAGAACGAAAATCCCCCTCTTCGGAGCCCCAAATGCTCTCTAGATCTGGCCTCCCGATGAAGAAAAGGAGGTGACAGCGGCTCCGTCTTGTGGATCACGATAATTCTTTCTCCGTGATTTTTTCTGGAAAAATAGGATTTTAGCATCGGTTTCAGGGTTTGCGGGGCCACCAGTGGGGACAACCCACCTGGGCGCGCTAGGAGTGGGGGGCGCGCCCTGGTGGGTTGTGCCCAACCAGGTGCCCATCTCCGATGGATCTTGGCTCTAGAAATTCTTATTTATTGCATAAAAATTCCTCACAAAGTTACATTCCATTCCGAGAACTTTTATTTCTACACAAAAACAACACCATGGTAGTCCTGCTGAAAACAGCGTCAGTCCGGGGTTAGTTTCATTCAGATCATGGAAATTAGAGTCCAAAACAAGAGGAAAAGCGTTAGGAAAAGTAGATACGTTGGAGACGTATCAACTCCCCCAAGCTTAAACCTTTGCTTGTCCTCAAGCAATTCAGTTGATAAACTGAAAGTGAAAAAGAAAAACTTTTACAAACTCTTTTGCTCTTGTTTGCATAAATAAGCTTAAACAACACCCAGGTTGTTAGCCAACATTATAACTAACAATGCCGACAATAACTCTTAAAGATTATATTAACTCATATCAATGACATAATCAACTAGCGAGCAATAACAAGATATCTCAAACGGCAACACGTTGTCAAAACAACCATGATATAATATGACAATAGTGGTATCTCGCTAGCCCTTTCTGAGACCGCAAAACATAAATGCAGAGCACCTCCAAAGTCCAAGCAGCGACTAAACATTGTAATTCATGGTAGAAAAGATCCAGTCATGATGCACCCAACATTAGCTACACACAATGCATAAGTCATGACTGCAGTGCTCTCAGGTTCTGGCGCTTGTTTTAGAGGGTGATGACACAACATAAAAGTAAATAGATAGCCCCTTCACAGAGGGAAGCAGTGATTTGCAGAGGTGCCAGAGCTCAGGTTTTTAAAACAGAGGTAAATGATATTTTGAGACATGCACCCTTCTCTTTTACTTCACGACTATCAGTTATCAATATCTTCCATGCTAAGAACGCTAGTGGCGGTTCCCAAGCGATAGAAGTAAAGGTTTTGACTCCATTGGGAGTTTTTGTTTGATTATTTGTAAGCTTTTTCTGTTTGCAGTTTGGGACTGGGCATCCCTATTATTGCCCTTTTCTCGTGCGATGGCGACTGAATAAACACTCGACCTGAGAATAACCCGCTTAGCATGGAAGATACCGACCACCTCCTGTCATTCCATGAACGATACAGGCACACAAAAAGGGTATTTATTAGAAGTTTTTAGAGGCGGCACATGCAAATTTACTTAGGACGGCAGGGTAATACTGCATATAGGTAGGTATGGTGGACTCATCTGGAATAACTTTTGGGTTCAAGGTTTTTGATGTACAAGCAGAATTCCCACTTAGTACAGGCCAAGGCTAGCAAATAGGTTGAGAAGCGGCCAGCTAGAGAGCAACAGCGGTCATGAACATGCATTATGAATAAGTAACATTGGACACTAGCATGAGTAGGATATGCACACCATGAACATAAATATCATAGAGGCTATGTTGGTTTTGATTTAACTACATGCATGAACATTTGCCAAGTCAAGCCACTCGAACACTCAGAGGAGGATACCATATCATCATACTACACCACAATCATTTTAAAGCAATGTTGATATCCAAGATGAATCATTATCCACTCCTAGCTACTTATGCATGGCATGAGAAACTATAATCTCTAATTGTCATTGCAAACATGTTTAATAATAATGGGTTGAATCATGGATACTAGGTTAAACATATTTACACAAACAGAACAAGTCGAGTTCATACCCGTTTCTCTCTGCCACGACCAGTTCATCGAATATCGTCATTATCGCCTTTCACTTGCACGACCGAACGATATGAAAATAATAACAGTGCAAGTATGCCATGGACTAGGTTGGAATCTGCAAACATTTTATTCAACAGGAGAAGACAAGGTAAAATGGACTATTTATTAGATCAATAGTTATTCATATGAGAGCCACTCAACATTTTCATCGTGGTCTTCTCCTCGGTACAACTCGAATAAAAAGAAAAGAAATTCAGAGAAACACATTGAAATATTTTGGAGTTTTTGGTTTTCTTGACAAGCAAATAAAAGATAAAAGCAAAAACGAGATAAACTATTTACACGGGAAAGCTCCCAAAAACAAAAAGAAGAACAAGGAAATCTTTTGGGGTTTTCTTTTTAGTGCTACAGCTAAGCATGCATAGAAAGTAAACTAATTACAACTATTTTTTTTTGTTTTTCTAAAGTTTTTTCAAACACACAAGACGAAAGCGAGCAAATAAATTTAACATGGATGATACAATGAAAAGTGTGAACACCAACAAACGGAATAAGTAAACATGAATGTAATGTCGGTGAGAAACACGTACTCCCCCAAGCTTAGGCTTTTGGCCTAGCTTGGTAGTCGACCAGTAGCCTGGATAGTAGTTGGCGTGGTAGCTCATGGAGGCTCTCGGTGCGGATGCCTCGGCCTACCGTGCTGCCTCCACTGCCGCGTTATGAGCTCGGGCCTCACTCTCAAGAACAAAATATATCCCTTTGCTATTATAGTCAAAAAGAGTAGGCGCAGGCAAATATGTGTGCACAACAGATGCTTGGTTAAACAACAATTTATAGGTGAAAATATGAATGTCTCCTTTAAGGATCTTATGATCTTTCATAGCATCAAAGTCTAAATACTGCGTAGGTAGAATAGGATCAAAGGGTAAAGGTGAAACACCCAGCTCTCTTGCTAAACGCATGGCATAAATTCCACCATAGAAACAACCGCTATTAGCATTGTGTTGTAACCTGCGTGCAACAATCACCCCAAGATTATAACTTCTATCACCGGTGAGAGCGTTGCGTATGAGGCTCAAGTCTGGAGCACAAAGTGTACTACAATCTTGTTTGCCTACAATACATTTCCCATTAAATAAAGCAAATTGCTGAATTGCGGGAAAATGAATGCTCTCTATTCTACCCTACGTCACTCCCCTCATCTCACCGTAGCAAAGACTAGTCAAAAATGATTGGTACTCAGCCCTTGGCGGTTCGCCAAGCGAACCCAGAATGGGAGTTTGTAGTGGTGAGCAAATCTCTCTAGTGATATGGTAAATGGATATTCATACAGTTTAAATGACACCCTATACTCACGTGGATGGAATTTAAATCCTTCACCAAATGATTCAGTGAGAGTCTGGTGTTGATCGCACTTATCTAAAATGTAGGGACCGAGACCGGCATTGTGAACATATTGCTCAAATTCCTCCTTAATGCCCACACGCAATATATAATCATCGCATGGCCATATGCATGTTTTGGTGGCGGCATCTTGAATGGACTTTCACTTGGTTCAACATAAGACCGACGAGCGGAGCTGTCACGAGAAGCTGCCCTCGAGAATCTCCTCCTCGAAGAACTCCTTCCAAATAGGTTCATCATGTTCGCATACAATTTTCTAAAAAAAATTGGGTGACAACAATTTATCAACAAAACTTTATAAGATTTATAACAACTACTCATAGGGATACATAGAGACCATAGCAAGCATTCAAACTACTTAGAACTATAAGAATTCAACATGCAAGCTCATCTACAACAACACCAAGAGTAGCTAATTATTCAAAATATAAACCACTAAAACAAAAACTAATTGGACAAACGGTGAGTCACATACCAAGCAACAATCCCCTGAAACAGTTTCAGAAACGGAGCTTCGAGTAAAGAGATCAAAATCCGCGGGTTTGAGAGCAAGAACACGAGAGAGAGAGAGAGAGAGCAATGGAGATTTTTTTCTCGAAGTGATGATGTGGAGGGATAAGTGAGGGGGCCCACGTGGGGACCACAACCCACCAGGGCGCGCCTGGGGGTCCTGGCATGCCCAGCTGGGTTGTGCCCACCTGGTGCACCTTCCTATGATATTATTTGCACCAGAAATTCTTAAATATTCAGAAAAAAACCATGTATAATTTCCTGGGCATTCTGAGAACTTTTATTTTTGGGTCATTTTTTTATTGCACAGAAAATTCAGAAAACAGACAAAACATGGCATTTTATTTTATTTAACTAATAAAAATAGAAAACAAAAAGTAGGGACATAAGATAGTGCTTACTAAATTCATCAACTTCATACCGCTCAAAAATGATCCATTAATAAGGTTGATCAAGTCTTATTAACAACCACTTTCGATTAGCATGAAACCGAAGAACTTCCGTAAATCACTAAGTTACCTCAATGGGGATATTAATGTCCCCAACAATAAGCATTTCGTATTTCTTTTTGACAGTAGGTAGAGGTATTTGGAAACTTTTAATAGTGATTGTCGGAGATTTTTCAATAACATTAATACCATTCACTTGGAATTGTTTCTTCGGAAAGTGCACCGTATGCTCATTACCATTGATATGAAAAGTGACCTTGCTTTTATTGCAATCAATAATAGCCCCTGCAGTATTCAAGAAGGGTCTACCAAGGATAATCGACATGTTGTCGTCCTCGGGCATCTCAAGTATAACAAAGTCAGTCAAAATAGTAACATTAGCAACAACAACGGGCACATCCTCACAAATACCGATAGGTATGGTAGTTGATTTGTCAACCATTTGCAAAGATATTTCAGTTGGTGCGAGTTTATTCAAATCAAGTCTTTTATATAAAGAGAAAGGCATAACACTAACACCAGCTCCTAAATCACACAAAGCAGTTTTCACATAATTCTTTTTGATAGAGCAAGGTATAGTTGGTATTCCCGGATCTCCAAATTTTTTAGGTACTCCATCCTTAAAAGTATAATTAGCAAGCATAGTGGAGATTTCAGCTTTCGGTATTTTTCTCTTATTAGTGATGACGTCTTTCATATACTTTGCATAAGGAGGCATTTTCAAGATATCAGTCAAGCGAGTACGCAAAAAAGACTGGCCTCAGCATTTCAGCAAAGCGTTCAAATTCTTCATCATCTTTCTTTTTAGTTAACTTAGGTGGAAAAGGTAGAAATTTTTGAACCCACGGTTCTCTTTCTTTACCGTGTTTTCTAGCCATGAAGTCACTTTTACCATACCTCTTATTCTTAGGTTGTGGGTTATCATGATCAACATGTGGTTCTATCTCAACATCATTGTCTAGTTCTTCATTATTTGTTTGACTATCTTCATGAACCTCATCATTAACTTTTTCATTATCATAAGGTGAGTGTTCACTACCAGGTTGAGTCTCAACATCAGAGATAGAGACTTCATTATCATTATCAGGAGGTTTTTCTATTTCAGGTTCACTAGAAACATGCAAAGTCCTATCATTTGTCTTTTTCCTTTTCTTTCTAGAAGGACTAGGTGTGGTGGTGTTGTTCCTTTGTGAATCTTGTTCTATTCTTTTTGGGTGTCCCTCAGGATAAAGTGGTTCATGAGTCATTTTACCTCCTCTACACTACTAGGGAAAACCTTATACACAGAAGTTTATCAGCAGCGCGGTCTAAAATGAGGCGCTACTACTAATTAGTAGTAGCAAGGGGTATAAAACCCACGCTACAACTAAGTTGATAGTAGTAGCGAGGGTAATAAACCCGCGCTACTACTAAGTGGTTTGCACCATGCCCCCCGGGAAAAACCATAGTAGTAGCGAGGGGTATAAAACCCGCGCTACTACTTAGTTGATAGTAGTAGCGAGGGATATAAACCTACGCTGCTACTAAGTGGCCTCCACTTTTGCACCATCCACCCCGGCCCGATCCACTCCCACCCCATCACTCTCTCTCTCTCATCCCTAAAAAACTCTCTCATGCCGGCTCCTCTCCCCACGATCTCCTCGCCGACGCCGCCACCCCATCCCCACCCCGCATCTCTCTTTCTCTCTCTCGACAGCACTCGAGCAAATCTCCGACGACGGGCCTCCTCTATTTCGGCGGCGGTGGAGGATTTTGGCACACGCGATGAGGCATCCATCCTTCCATGATGGCCTGATGGGCGGAGCGAGGTGGCACGTCATCCACGACCTTCACCCCCAGCGGCGGCGTGCGTCGAGGAGTCGGGGGCTCTAACATGAGGCGCGACGCCGCTCTCCCCTGCACGGCGGCAGTGGCCTCCCGCCGGTGGCAGTTACAGATTTTCTCGCGGCAAATCTGAGGTCAGCGGGTCTCCGACGCCACGGGTGGTGGTCGTGGATGCCGACGCAGGGGATGGTGCGGGCTGCGCGTGGTGGTGGGGGACGCTGACGTGCTGCGCTTTGGTTTGTTTTCTCGCCGATGCGGAGCTTGCTGCACGGACTGCCCAGCCTAGGGGGTTGGCGAAGTCTCGTGTCATGGTAGACACTACTTCTGCTGATGCGTGTGCGGCCAGGTATTGTCACTAGTTTCTGATGATAGCATTTGTAGCGTACAGACATTAAAACCATGACGATTCACCACTACTTCTGCCTCCCATTTTAGTGTCAATTGATGCTGGTCCGTGATAGTAGTCCTGGGATAGTAATTGATTTGGGATTTTGGATTTGATTCACTATTGGATTGATGCTACTTTTTAGTTTTGTAAAAACAGAGCAAATTATCACCAACTGACATGGCAATTTTACAATCTTTTTATAGCTATCATCTTTTTTTAGTAAAACTAGGCCAATGCCCATGCGTTGCAACGGGAAGAAGAAATGTTATATGAGTGATACAACATCATCATGTACTTTATTTGGCTATCAAGAATTAACTCAACAAAATACTTTATTTGGCTCTATACAACATCATCATGTACACTGCACATATCTATTTAAATAAAAATATTTCTTCATATCTACCTCCTAATACATTGCTCTTAAAAGGTCAAAAACCTAATGCTTTTCCAAAATATATCTACTTATCTGAAAAAACATTCTGGAATTTCTTCCACATGTTTGAGTAAAAAACTGAAACCGCCATAATTATCCAATTAAGTGCAAATGGAAGTCGACGAATTCATAAGCAATACATTCCCGATTAAAATTCAACTCACATGTGTCGGAATCCTCCACTTCTGAGTCACAACTTAGAATAGAGAGTAATGCAAGAGATAGGAACCCATGTGTGTAGCGATTTAACAAGCAATTTAAAGTCAAAATCATCAGGATCAATAGCTTACCTATCCACCCTGTTATGGTCCACGCTGTCCTTGCAGCAATAAGTGTATGAAAGAAAAATAAGAGTGCTGCTTGGCTGCACCTTGTGCTCATGTCCAAACTTTAGGTTCAGCAAAGAAAAGCTAAAAAAGAATTTAGCTCATGCAAGTGTCACCACACAAATAGACTAACGACTGATATGCTATTTTAACCAATGTCGGGAATTTCGTCAAGCATGTAGTGCACAGTGAGATATAGAAGGCACACATCGTCTCAGAGATGACTTCTCCCTCGGACAGGCCTAGATCCAGCATCTCAACAACCAAGCGATTCATATTGGTATTGTGTCCCCAGGAGCGTTTGTCAGGATGCTATCTGTACCCAACGAACCGTCGATTTCTTCAGTTAAATTGCCAACACCTTCAGTTAATGCTTGAGTAATCCACAGCAACTCTTCGCTGCCGGTTGAAGCGTGGAAAGCTGCAAGTCGAGGTGGCACTAACAACAAGCGAGACCTTCAACCACAACAATCAAGCAAGTGCTAGATCATAGGCTACACTAAGCAAGTAAATAACGTGCTTCACACACTGCCTAGTACAAAGCAAAAACTAAAGGAGAACAGAAGATAACTACATGACCTTCGCTTTGCATTATGTGGTAGTCGTCGTGCTTGCAGGGGAGGAGGCCAGATGAGTCAAGCCTGGCCTAGCCGCTGACGACAGCCAAGGGTGCTCGATTGAGCTTGTGGATGATGTCTCGTCTCTCGACGGTGAAGTCACCAAAAAACCGAATGACATGGTTCCTGTCCCTGTAAGTAGCAGTGCTCTCTTCCTATAATTGCTAGAATGTAGATTGTATATATGTTCTGATCAATGCAAATGCTGAGCCATGTTCCACTTTTACTGCTCTACGTTATATTTTTACTACCTGAAGGGGTTAAGTACAATAGTTTTGGGTTTCTACAGTTACAAGGGCTTCAGAGTTCCACCTTTTTTGTATTATCTAATTATGAAATAACAAGCATTTTCTAAAGTTCAGAGGGGTTGTGATTGCTAGTTCCTGCTAGGTAATCATAAGAATGCTTGGGTTATTACTCAAGGACGTCGGACACTATTTTCGGGATAATATGTTAAATGCAGAATTATCGATCTTCCTTAGTGGATGCCCATGGTTCGATCATGTGTCAGTTCCTATCAATGCAAGTGCTGAGCTACGTTCCATTTTTACTATTCTGTGTGATAGTTCTTGCACTTTACTACGTTCCCTCTTAAGGCGGGCCACCTTTCACACTAATAATGAGTTTGTTGCGCATTAATCTAGAAAATAGAAGTTCAGAACCTGCACCTCTAACCCTATGTCGATGAGCAACAAGCTCATTCTTTTGCGATTTTCGTTCACTTGCATGTGTTCCCTTGAAGATCAGTGTTATGTCTTAGATTCTGTTGCTTACTCATTTTGCTAATGCAGCATGTCCCTAAAACAAACGGAGACATTCCTTCCTTTGATGAAGCCATTTCAGATCACTGGAGACTTCTCGACAAGTTGGTGCTGTATGGCCTGGTCATCTAGTTCCTCAACCCCAAAGTTCTGTTATTTATTTCCTTCATGGTGTCTCTGCATACTCGCTGCTTGCTTCTGCTTACCATGTGGAGGTGCAGATGGGGATTACTGACTTGTTTGTGTTCTGTTTTCTGTCGATGCAGTGCAAGCGTCCATCGCCGCAAACACATGGGTGGTCAGTGGGACTCCCCAGACCAAGAGTATGGATCCATCTCACTTCTCTATCATTTGGCCATGATGATGATGATCCAAGTTGTAACATTCTTAGATTGGATTTATGGATGCATCGCTTTAATGCAATAACTAACCCTCATTCGCATCCATTCAAGCGAGATCCACTGGTTGTTATTCCTTAATTATCCTAGTCAATCTGAACAAGTTTATAACATCTCTCTATGCACCCGATTAGTCTTGTATCCCTGAAGCCATGCACTTTGGTCTTATAGTTCACAGCAAGTGGTGTGATGGGCCATTGTTTGTCCTTGTTGGTCTGCTTTCATTTTGGAAAATCATCCTATAAGATTTGTGCTGTCCTATCGAGCAATTGATCTGATGGGTTGTGAGCTTTTTAGCTGTCCAGCATCACCCTATGGCAGATAATCATTTCTATTATGTGTTAATGCTTTACTTTTAAACTACTTCAAAAAACCAAAGAAATTGGATTCTTTTAGCCGTATTATCCTTTGAACATCTATATGAAATGATCTAAGTTTAAGTATATTTAGTTTTGAATAAAACTAAAGGCAATTAATGTGAAAATTAGATATGTCCTATTACCTGGCAATATATAGTTCATCTAGGCTTGGTTGGCAATATATATTATCTAGACATTAATTTCATTTGTTTGTAGCTATTACATAGGTGATCTCTTGTTTATAGAAATCACTCACTTTTTTGTTTTCGTATATTTATTCCCGTAGCTACTGTACATCACAACATGCAAGGAAATATATGTCTGCTGAAATTTAATTTTATTTGTTTTTTGCTCTTTATAGAAATCTTGGATTCATAAATGGGCGAAGCACATAAGGGAGAAGAAGATGATTGCAAGGATGGAGAGGGAGCAAATCATTTGGAGGGATAGAATGCCACTGGTTGGTGTTTTTATGCATTTTTTTGCTTTCAACTGTGTTTGCACTAGCTGGGAATAAGTGAATAGGCAATAAGTGTAGATGTATGGATATGCTCTAATGCTCCTGGTTTACTATAAATCTTCGATTTGGAATGATGTGTAATGCTGCTGGTTTATTACAAATCTGGGCTTGTTTTAGTTGTTAGAATTGTATGCATAAAATGGAATTGATGGATTTTATTTTTTTAATTCCTAATTAGTTAGTAGTAGCGTGGGGGTGAAATGGAGCGCTACTAGTAGCGTGTGGTACTATAGACGTGCTACTACTATTTCGTTAGTAGTAGCGCGGCTGACATCCGCGCTACTAGTAAAATGTTACTAGTAGCGCGGGTTTACACCGCGCTACTACTAACTATTAGCTGTAGTGCGATACTAGGAGCGCGGGTACCCGCGCTGCTAGTAGCCATTTTACCCGCGCTGCTAGTAGCCTTTTTCCTAGCAGTGCTAGTTTCTACTCTAACACCAAAGTCATGTATATTATTATTCATTTCATCAAGCAATTCTCTTTGAGATTTAGCAACTTGTTCTAATTGAGTTTGAACCATAGAAGCATGCTTTCCAACACCTCTAACATCATTTGAGATTCTAAATAACAAGTCACTCAAGTGAGAAATCATATCAGAATTGTATTTCAATTGTTTCATAACATTTGCATTGAAGTGATCTTATTTTCTAATATAGTTTTCAATCTCATAAAGGCATTGGCTAGGGTGCATATTGTGAGGATTGTCATTTTCATTGAACTTCATTAGAGAATTTACCTCTACCACCTTAGGAGGTGGTGTATTATTAATACCTTTTTCCTTCATAGATTTCTTTGCCTCTTGCATATCTTCAGGACTGAGATATAACATACCCCTCTTCTTCGGAGTGTGTCGTGGAATTGTCACGGCAGATGTCCTTAGTGTTAGGACTTATCGCGAGGCCAACACATCTATGTGGTAGCTTGAGAGGGGTTGAGTGGAACGAGAGACGTGAGGTTTTACCCAGGTTCGGCCCCTCACGGTGGAGGTAAAAGCCTACGTCATGCTTCATTGATATTGATGATGATGATCACGATTACAAGGGAGCTCTATCTCGAGAGCTATTGAGTTGTCTGTCTAAACCTAACTTATCAAAAACCTTCCCTCTTGGGGTGCCCTGCCCCTCCTTATATAAGTTAGAGGGGCGGGTTACTGTGGAGTCCTATTAGGATCAGGACTAGTCTACCTTCTAATACAAACCAGATACAAGTCCGGGTCTTAACTCCTTGTAAGGTAAATATTCCTCACGCCTTTCCTCTTAAACCGGCCCACCATTAACATAAACCGGCCTTCTGGGCCTTGGGCCTTGTCATCCATCTGTCCCGCCTTCCAGGTTATCAGTGAGTCATAATGTTCAGGTAGGTTGCTTGTAAACCGTCTGATCAGGGCAGGTCGCCAGTGAATCGCCAAGTGTAAACTGGGTCTCAAGTAAACCGCCAAGCCCGGCCGGGTCATATTTCCGGCCGGGTCATACCGCGGGGTATATCCCCGACATTAGCCCCCAGTTTAGCTTGGATTTATGCATGGTAAACTTATGCTGCAAAAAACACAAGAACAAATTTGACAGGTTGTGCCCCGGGTTAAGAAATTCTTGTAAACCGGCACCTGAACATCCTTAAGTCCTTGTCGTTTCCTTCTTCTAGAAAATCCGGGTCAACAGACCAGCTTCATAATCAATTTGCTTGCATAAGAAATATTGTAAATCAAGAATCCATTTGAGTCGGCCTTCAATGCTTTGACTTGACAAAAATATTGGTCTTTGAAATATTCAACTGATATCCAGCTGGCTTGAAAATGTAGAACTTGCCGGTTTATGATTAGCACCATTGCCAGGTTATAAAAACTGATAATTCCGGGTCATGACTGTTATAGACACTGGGTCATGATTGTTACCAACACCAGGCGGCACAATTAATCTTCCTGCTTTGCTCAAAACTGAGAATTTGAAGATGTTCCTCCTTTATATGCATATTACATGTAGCCCCCAAGTCTTAAGAGGAGAACATAGTGATAGCTTAAGACTTGCTTCAATATAAATGTTACAACCTTTGAAGAAATCCAGATTGTTCATCTCAGTCACTAGTCAAAACTGACTATTCCACATATGTAGCCCCCAAGTGCCAGGTTGTCATGCTTGCAGCAGCCTGGGACTTATAATTTCCTTTATGCTCATAAAAACTTCAACCAGTGTAGCCCCAAGGGCCGGGTCATTTATGCAATAATGAGTAGGGACTTTATAAATATGATCATGTAGACTTGAATTAGCAATGTGTAGCCCCCAAGGGCCGGGTCATTATGCAATAATGAGCAGGGACTTTATATATATATACTTCATTGAAAATACCGTCATATGATGTAACCTCGTCATGGGGCTTGAACCCACGTCCACAAGGTTAAAAGCTTTGTGCTTTACCAACTGAGCAGTGAATCCTTCAATATAATGGATTAAGACTTGTGTACCTTGAATCATTGATAGGAGCAATTGGTAGCCCCCAAGGGCTGGCTCATTATGATGTGATGAGTCGGGTCTTCAATAAGGCCAATAAAAATGACTTTGCATTAGCCCCCAAGTGTCATGGTGCATGCTTGCAGCGACATGAGACTTGCATATTTGATATAATCTCAATTTTAATAATGTAGCCCCCAAGTGCCGAGTTGTAAGCCTGCAGCGACTCGGGACTATTCCTTCAATTGTAGAATAAATCATATCCATTGATAATATAATAGCCATTGAGCTAAAGCGACTTTGAAAACCTTAATCATAATACTGGTTATTAATTACCATAAAAAATCACGCCATGTTGGCTATTGGAAGATTTGAATAATATAATCCAATGATGTATGATCGCATGATTCCAATGGTGCAATCCAAATATATACTAGCGACTTATAATCCCAAGCCAGTCCGGGTTAATAGACACTTGATAATTTATCATCATACTGGCAACTTATAGTCAAAGGCCAGACCAGGTTAATAAACGCCGGTGATTTATAATCATGCTTTATTCAACCTATTTCTGCATACAACAAGTTTAAAGTGTCCTGGTGGTTTACCGCCGGACGGGTCATAATGCCCAACATATAACCCGGGTTTAAAACCAAGGCTGCACTTAAGAATAATCAAATATGAAATATATCATACTTGTGACATTTAATCACATTGTTGGTTTACCAATTTTTGGTAGTAAAGGAGATAACCCAAATTTTGAATACTGATAACTCTTGCCATGTCTTGCCGGTTTATAGTAAAACTGTACCGGGTTGTAATAAACACCGGATTATCCATATATAATACTGGCAACTTGTAGTAGAAACCAGACCGGGTCAATAAGCACCGGATTATAGCTGATCATGTACTAAAAACTTGTAGTTGAAAGCCAAGCCGGGTCAATAAACGCCGGTTTATCATAAGATAATATGAACCTCATCAAAGGAGAAAACTTGGCAAATAAAAGCATAAAAAGAATATGCAAGGCTTTTCATGGGCTGCTAGGCCCAAAATCGAGGCTTTTCATGGGCTGCTAGGCCACTGAGTTAAACCGTTTTACAAAGCCTTTTAAGATGGACCTCACATTAACCAATCGTTGTTTTAACTTTGACAAGTTCAGGGTCTATGAGATTGACTTGTCAAACGTTCGGCGGGTCATACCAGGATTACCTGGACGGAGTGGCTTACTTAAAGAGGCAGGATAACCCGAGGTTTTAGGTGAATACACCTGGCTTCCAAGCCTGGCTTGACAGCCTATTACAGGGGTGTAGACTCTTTATTCTTTGAGAAGCAAAGAGCCCCCGAGCAATATTTTGCGCTGTGCTCAGTGGGTGCCTATGTTTGAGTTATGCTTTTGCAACAGTCTCTTTGGCCCCCAAGTGATTTTCCTGGTGGCCTTACGCCGATCAAGAGGTGTAGCTATGGTTCGAATACGACCAAGCCCCCAAGTGATTTCCTTGGTGGCCTTACGCCAATCAAGAGGTGTACTTATGGTTCGAATACGACCAAGCCCCCAAGTGATTTTTCTGAGAACTCGAACTTTGCGAGAGATATTTCTTCTTGAACCGGATGTTAAACCGGATTTTGAGAGCTTCAAAGCTTTGTGGGAGACATCTTTCCCTTGAACTGGAATTTAAACCGGAATCTTCATTTTTAGCCGGAAATTTTCTGATGGCCTTTAAACTCGAACTTGCGAGAGATTAATTTTTTTGAACCGGAAATTCTAAAACCGGATTTGAGAGCTTCAGAGCTTTGCGAGAGATAACTTCCTCTTAAACCGGATTTTGAACCGGATATTGAGGGCTTCAGCGCTTTGTTGGAGATGGGATTTACCTTGAACCGGATTGTAAACCGGAAGCATCATTGTGAGCCTAAATGTTTTCTGATGCCCTTTTAAATTTTCATCAATATGGTAGTAGCCTCCGGGACCGGGTTATCTTTCCCTCCACTACTAGGGAAAACCCTAGCAGTAGCGCTGGTTTTGTGCTCACTAGTAGCGCGGGTAGGCGCGCTACTAATAAGGCGCTACAGCTATTGCTTAGCAGTAACGCGTGCCCGCACGCGCTACTGCTAGGACAAGTAGCTGCATCGTTCGTTCACTCCCACGCTACTGCTATTGTAACTGTACTGGCAGCGTGTTTTCTCTGCATCGCTACTAGTATTCTTTTTTTTTATTTTTAGTGTATTTATGCGCCATCATACAAATATTGGTACAATACCAGTTATGAGGTTTACATTATTATGTCCATAACAGTTTGTCAAATGAAGGTGGATTAGGTTCAAGTGGAGGCAATATGTGGTGCATGTCAAAAGTATACTACTAATCCAAACTTGATCAGTTTGGACTAGTAGTACTTTCGATGTGCACCACATGTTGCCTCCACTTGAATCTAATCCACCAGCACAAGCTATTTAATCATCATCATAGTCATTACCACCAACAATATTTATTTAATCACCACTAACACTAGCTAATAATAACCATCATAGTCATTACCACCAACACTAGCTATTTTATCATCATAGTAATAGTGTAGCACATCATCATCCTCAAACTCATTTCTAGGTAGCTAATCACTCCTGCTGCTCTCTCTTAGGTAAAATAACATAAAACATGTGTAGCTCTCCTCCTTGATCAAGTTGGAGCATGCAGATGAACCTGTCTCCTAATCATGGGTAGCTCATCTGTTTGCTGCCCCCTAGTACTTCTCTGCACTTCTCCATCACACATTTGGTGCAGTCTTGCACTATTAAGCATCCGTCGCTAATCTTGAATGCACTAAAGTAATCTGTAGGATATCTTGGCCGTAAGCTAATAATACTCATGGTACCTTTAGTCTCGATCCCATAAGGCACAACATTCATCGGGAGTCCCTGTTGAAGAACATTGTATGGTAACATACTTAGCAATGAAGTTTAGCTTCAAAAATAATGTATGGAAAAGATGCATTGAGGACAAATAGTAAAAATCTTACCATCCTTCCTAAATAGATGTGACCGTAGTTCATTACGAACACTATTGGTCGCACGTTTTCAGTACTAACATTTCTAAATGCAGGAAGAAAATTTGTCTTGACAGTATCAAGATCCTCAAGCCATGAAACATAATGACTTAGCTCCTCGCAGTTTAGTTCTGCCTCGGGACAGTAGTAGGTCCTGTCTACCAAGCGCTGGACATGTTTGCTTGCACCGAAATAGGCTGACAATACAAATTAGTTGTCAACTATTTTTGAATAAACAATATCAAAGACATAAATATGGTTGAGAAACTTACATAATGGTATAACTGGAGGCGTCTGCACATCGACCCAGATGTCGGTATTACCTTCAATATCATCTTCCGGACGAATATCAAAGGTGATAACCATATCAGGCTCAAATGCATAAGTCTTGCATAGTGCTCGCCATGTTTTGCATCCAAAATAGGTGTAGTCGTCTGAATTGTATAATTTTGCATGGAAAATATAACCATGCTCGGTCTTCAAGTAAACTTCCTTTCCTCCATAGTACGACTGAAACCTATCTTATCCAATACAAAAACTCTTGCATGGCAGGGGATACACTAGTAGAATAGTAAAAAAAGACTTGTCATGCTTAATGTCATGCTTAAATTATAAGTTGAAGCAAATGAAGCAAATGTCATGCTTAATTACAAAAAAAGACTTGTCATTGTGACTTACTGTATCCACTTCGAAGTTCTCGTCCAGCTTGATGCTGAAGCGCCTATCATCATCTAGGAAGATTCCGTCGCACAGGCCGTGCTCGTCTTCGCTGTATTTGCAAATACCGAAATCCTTTTCGTCGTCAGACATTTCCTATGTTCATAGTTAAAACATTAATTGAAAATTGATCGAAGACAACTACCAGGATACTCAACACACAAATCCGGGGCACTCGATATTTCCTACATCTTCTGGCACAAGTCATGCCAAAATTCGCGGAAAAATCCGGCATGACCTTTGCTAAAATAGGACATATCGAGCGCCTGAAATTTTCCGGAACGGAAATGAATCAACACTCCGGCAAAACATAGGCCACTCGGAGGTGTAACCTGCAAACATGGCCGACCACTTGGGCAAGCACATATCCTATTTGAGCAACACAAGATATACATTTCAAAATATCTTATTGGACTCAAATTAGCATGCATTCAATAAGCAAAAGTAAATCATCTCATGCATCCATACATCGTCGAATATTATCTCTAATACATCCCGAATAGTGTCATACATATAACATCACTAATACAACTAAAACCCTAGCACACGACGGGTATCGGCGCGGGCGGTGGACACCCACAGAGAAGGAACCATCATAGGATCATAGCTCAAGTGAGATCCCTGGAGAACCTGCCAGGTATTGGAGAACCTGTGCTCCAACGCAAACAAGTAGCGACGGACGTGCGCGTCCTCCTCACTGACACGGTGACGCACCACCTCTGCGGGGTCCTCGAGCCTCTAGACCATCACTGGCCCACGCGACCGCCACCAAAGAAGGTTCAGGTAAACGACAGGTTGGCTCCTCAACAACCTGCGCCCCCGACTCGACGACGAGGATGCGGGATAGGCATCGTCCACGTCGATGCGGGAAAAATTGCTTTAACTAAAAAAATAGCAACAAGTTCTTATTAACTAGCTCTATTAATTCAACTAGTTCTTATTAAAAATAAACTTACTATAAATAAAAATAAACTAGTACCTAATTAGTACCTAGTTCTTACTAACTAATTAGTACCTAGGAACTACTGCCCTAATTACCATCTAATTGATGAAGCTAGGGGTGGAAAGTGGTAGCGGATATTCCAATTATCCAACTATAAAGTGAAATAAGTGGTCAAATTTTACTCATTTTATGATTCATCTTAGAAATTTGATTCATTTCCACCCTTACATGAACCCTAACTCATTTGAGCCGCATCCGCATCCGATTCGTTTCCACCCTTACATGAACCCTAACTAATTTGATGCAACTAAAATATAAAGAAACCCTAGGCAGAGGTAGGGAGAGGGAGGAGCAGGCGTGCTCACCTCGGGTGCCTGCGACGAGGGAGGGGCAGGCGGCATCGAGGTCGGAGTCGGGGCTCGGGCGCGCGGCGGATGGCGGCGTCGAGGTCGGGGTCGGGGGCGGCGTTGAGGTCGGGGGCGGGGGCGGCGTTGAATCTGGGGTCGGGGGCGGCGTAGAGGGTGTGCGGAGAGCGCGCGGCGGCCGACAGGCGACAGCGGCGGCGAGAGTGGAGAGATGGATTTGGGGGAAGTGGCCGTGGGGAAGGACGAACCTCGTGGTTAAGTCAGAAGTAGCAGTAGCGCGTTCCAGAAAACGCGCTACTGCTACGTTAGCTACAGCGCTTTCTGGGATACACGCTACTGCTACTCTTTTATCTTTTCCCTCCTTTTTCATTTAGTTTTCTTCAAATTTTATTTTTTTTCCTTTCACCTTATTCTATTTCTTTCATTTTCAATTACCTTTCTATGTGCTTTCCATTTAATTTTATATCCTTTAGCAGTAGCGAGTTTAGATTAAAACACGCTGCTACAAAGAAAGTAGCGGTAGCGCGGTTCGATATAGGTCTCTACTACTATGTGTAGCCTATCGGCTAAGCCGTGGGAATTTTATTAGTAACGTGTTTAGAACAAGACGCGCTACTGCTAAAACTTTATCTACAACGCGGTTCGCACAGGCGCGCTACTGCTACTTAGCACCAGCGTGCTTCTTTGACCCGCGCTACTGCTAAAGTTCTGTGTATAAGGTTTTCCCTAGTAGTGCTCCATTGTCCTGAGGTTCTTGAATTCACTGAAAACCGACAATATTTGCTGAGTCATACCATTGTAGCCCCTGAGTCTCAAGGTGACTCGAGGAGTTGGCTTGAGATTCTCCATATTTGACCGTGATATAAACCGGCATAAGTTGTATATCATTGGTGCTGATAGCACGATGCGAATCTACAGAAGGTTGAGGTGACTGCGGCGGATTATAAATGATCCTGTATGAGCCATGTCAGCAACTCGGCCAATGGTTCCTTCCAACTGGCTGTTTTGAAGTTTAACCAAACTGTAGTAGCGGCGACTTGTGCGCCTGCTCATTGAGCAATCCAGTGCAAACGGCGGTTGATAGTATATGATAATTTGCCTCCAATTTGTCGAAAGAAAAACCGAGCCACCCGAGCTGTAACATCCCAAATATTCAAATTTGGAATGTTATACATTAGATCATCATTGCATATCATATTTTATTGCATTTTGGCTAGATCCTAGAAATTCTACGCAACTCAAGGACCCACGGAGAGAGTTGGGAATTTCGTTATTTTCACATTTGAGTTTTTCTCAAATTTTGAAAAGAGGATCATTTGATTTTAATTATTTTATCTTCAAATATTTTGTTTATAAAAAATAAAAGAGAGAGGATAAAATGACTTCCTCAAAATAAAGAAATATCAAATATTTAATATTAAAATCAAATAAGATTTTTATTCGGAGTTTTATCGCAATTTTATTTGAATTAGGGAAAAATATGCGTTTTTCAAAATTGCATTTTAGGCCCAAATAAATGTTCACCTTGTCCGGCTTATTTTTAGAGGATGGGGAAAATTTATTTCAGGATTTTTGGAGTCCGTTTAGTATCTCTTTTCTTTCTTTTTTCTGCACGTCGGAATTATTTTAAAAAAAGTCAAACTGACTCCGGGCCGTACCCGAGCGGGACTCCGCCACCCGAGCAGCCGAGGCCCAGCCGCAGCTGAAGCCCACCGCCGCCCAAACCCAAACCCTAACCGCGCCCCGCCGCTGCGCGCCGCCGACGCCGCTGCCGCCCCGCGCCGACGCCGCCGCGCCTTGCCGTCGCCCCGCCGCCCAGAGCCGTCGCCCGCGCCGCCACCCACCGTCGCCCCGCCGCCCGTCGCCGCCGACCACCACCGCCGCCTGCGCCGCCACCCGCCCTCGCCGGAGTCGTCGAGTTAGCCGGAGCCGCCGCCGCGGTTTTCATTAGAAAACCTTCGGTTTTTTAGAACCCTAGATCCGTTTTTTTAGATTCGGTTCGGTATTTTCGGTTTAGTTAAATAGCGGACGCCCGTTCGTACTTTTGTTTTAACGAACGGTTTTCGTCCGTTAGCCACAGACAGCGAACGTTCATTCGTTAGCCTGTTCATCAGTTTTTCTTTTTCTCTGATTTTCCGCGATTATTTTTTATCGCAATTTCTGATCCGATTTTCATTTTAGTATAACTTTTCACTTGTTTATCGGAATCAGGCGATTCAAGTGCCTAGAGTTTCGTCTCGAAACCCTCTTTCTGTTTAACCAACTTAAACAAGTTTTTGCTACTGTAAAATTTGACTTTAGTCCAGATTAGTAAATGAAGCTTGTTTCTTTCGCCATTTGAGTTTGGTTGCTTCGTTTGATTTGATTCTTTTTGCAAACCGGAGTTCTTAAGTTGAACTTTATGGTTAGATCTCTTATTTGAGTTTTACCCGTGCCCTTGCTTGATTGCTTATTATGTGGTTGTTTGATTGCGATAGAGTACCGGAGTGCGAAGCGTGCTACATCGAGTCTCTAGGTTTCACGGATCATCAGCAAGGCAAGTAACACTTTGATCATACCTCTTTACTACCCAGTTTTATTGCATTGGATCAATCCTCAAACAATTGCATCGTTAGGATCTGAATAAATTGTGGGTTGGGAAGTAGATGAGGTAGTACCTATTCACCTATTTACACTACAGGAATCAGCTACTTTGCCATCTGCCACGGCAGACGACAAAGGCATGGATGGCTGACGGCAAAGGTCTTTGTCGTCTGCCGCGGACGGCAGAAGGGGACGGCAAAGTAAGGTTCGGCAAAGAGCTACTTTGCCGTCTGCTTCAGGCGGCTGACGGCAAAGGGGCCTTTGCCATCAGCAGCGGACGGCAAAGAGTGCAGACGGCAATAAATGCGATGTTACTCCGTTAGGTGGTTAACGGCAGGCCTTTGTCGTTCGCCGCTGACGGCGAACTTCGGAAGGCCTTTGCCGTCCGCCGAATGATGTCAGCCGACGTCACTACATGGCAGGCCTTTGCCGTCCGCCACTGTAGGCAAAGTTTTTACTCTTTGTCGTCCGCCGCCGACGGCAAAGCCTTTGCCGTCAGCCACTGTAGGCAAACTGACCAATTTGGTCAGCCTCCCAGGAAGCACAGTTGCCTGCCACGTGGCCTCTTTGCCGTCGGCTGCTGATGGCAAAGAGCCCTTTGCCGTTGGTGGCAGACGGCAAAGAGCCTGCATATTGTCTCTTTTTTCTGTTTTTTTAATCCAACAATTTTCACAGCAAATATATATGACATATGTTGGGGAACGTAGCATAAATTCAAAATTTTCCTACGTGTCACCAAGATCTATCTATGGAGTCATCTAGCAACGAGGGAGCAGTGGATCTACATACCCTTGTAGATCGCGCGCGGAAGCGTTCAAGAGAACGGGGTTGATGGAGTCGTACTCGTCGTGATCCAAATCACCGATGATCCTAGCGCCGAACGGACGGCACCTCCGCGTTCAACACACGTACGGAGCAGCGACGTCTCCTCCTTCTTGATCCAGTAAGGGGGGAGGAGAGGTTGATGGAGATCCAGCAGCACGACGGTGTGGTGGTAGTAGCGGGATTCCAACAGGGCTTCGCCAAGCGCTGCGGGAGGAGGGAGATGTGTCATGGGAGGGAGAGGGAGGCGCCAGGGCTTAGGTATGGTTGCCCTCCCTTCCCCCCACTATATATAGGGCCAAGGGAGAGGGGGGGCGCAGCCTTGGCCCTTCCTCCAAGGAAGGGTGCGGCCAAGGGAGGAGTCCCTCCTCCCCAAGGCACCTCGGAGGTGCCTTCCCCCTTTAGGACTCTTCCTTTTCCCCTTCTCTTGGCGCATGGTCCTCTTGGGGCTGGTACCCTTGGCCCATATAGGCCAAGGCGCACCCCCTACAGCCCATGTGGCCTTCCGGGGCAGGTGGCCCCACCCGGTGGACCCCCGGGACCCTTCCGGTGGTCCCGGTACAATACCGGTGACCCCGAAACTTGTCCCGATGGCCGAAATAGCACTTCCTATATATAATTCTTTACCTCCGGACCATTCCGCAACTCCTCGTGACGTCCGGGATCTCATCCAGGACTCCGAACAACTTTCGGGTTACCGCATACTAATATCTCTATAACCCTAGCGTCACCGAACCTTAAGTGTGTAGACCCTACGGGTTCGGGAGACATGCAGACATGACCGAGACGTTCTCTGGTCAATAACAAACAGCGGGATCTGGATTCCCATGTTGGCTCCCACATGTTCCACGATGATCTCATCGGATGAACCACGATGTCAAGGACTTAATCAATCCCGTATACAATTCCCTTTGTCTAGCGGTACGATACTTGCCCGAGATTCGATCGTCGCGTATCCCGATACCTTGTTCAATCTCGTTACCGGCAAGTCTCTTTACTCGTTCCGTAACACATCATCCCGTGATCAACTCCTTGATCACATTGTGCACATTATGATGATGTCCTACCGAGTGGGCCCAGAGATACCTCTCCGTTTACACGGAGTGTCAAATCCCAGTCTCGATTCGTGCCAACCCAACAGACACTTTCGGAGATACCTGTAGTGCACCTTTATAGTCACCCAGTTACGTTGTGACGTTTGGTACACCCAAAGCATTCCTACGGTATCCGGGAGTTGCACAATCTCATGGTCTAAGGAAATGATACCTGACATTAGAAAAGCTTTAGCATACGAACTACACGATCTAGTGCTATGCTTAGGATTGGGTCTTGTCCATCACATCATTCTCCTAATGATGTGATCCCGTTATCAACGACATCCAATGTCCATGGTCAGGAAACCGTAACCATCTATTGATCAACGAGCTAGTCAACTAGAGGCTTACTAGGGACATGGTGTTGTCTATGTATCCACACATGTATCTGAGTTTCCTATCAATACAATTATAGCATGGATAATAAACGATTATCGTGAACTAGGAAATATAATGATAACTAATTTATTATTGCCTCTAGGGCATATTTCCAACAGTCTCCCACTTGCACTAGAGTCAATAATCTAGTTCACATCGCCATGTGATCAACACTCACAGGTCACATCGCCATGTAACCAACATCCAAAGTGTTTACTAGAGTCGATAATCTAGTTCACATCACTATGTGATTAACACTCAATGAGTTCTGGGTTTGATCATGTTGCTTGTGAGAGAGGTTTTAGTCAACGGGTCTGCAACATTCAGATCCGTATGTACTTCGCAAATCTCTATGTCATCTTGTAGATGCAGCTACTACGCTATATTTGGAGCCATTTCAAATAACTGTTCTACTTGGAGCTATTCTAAATTGTTGCTCCATTATACGTATCTGGTATCTCTACTCAGAGCTATCCGGATAGGTGTTAAGCTTGCATCGACGTAACCCTTTACGACGAACTCTTTTACCACCTCCATAATCGAGAAAATTCCTTAGTCCACTAGTTACTAAGGATAACTTTGACCGCTGTCCTGTGATCCATTCTTAGATCACTCTTGTACCCCTTGACTGACTCATGGAAAGGCACACTTCAGGTGCGGCACACAGCATAGCATACTGTAGAGAGCCTATGACAAAAGCATAGGGGACGACCTTCGTCCTTCCTCTTTCTTCTGCCGTGGTCGAGCTTTAAGTCTTAACTTCATACCTTACAACTCAGGCAAGAACTCCTTCTTTGACTGATCCATCTTGAACACCTTCAAGATCATGTCAAGGTATATGTCCATTTGAAAGTACCATTAAGCGTTTTGATCTATCCTTATAGATCTTGATGCTCAATGTTCAAGTAGCTTAATCCAGGCTTTCCATTGAAAAACACTTTCCAAATAACCCTATATGCTTTCCAGAAATTCTACGTCATTTCTGATCAACAATATGTCAACAACATATATTTATCAGAAATTCTATAGTGCTCCCACTCACTTCTTTTGAAATACAAGTTTCTCATAAACTTTGTATACACCCAAAAATCTTTGATCATCTCATCAAAGCATACATTCCAACTCCGAGATGCTTACTCCAGTCCTCAGAAGGATTGCTAGAGCTTTGCATACTTATTAGCATATTTCAGGATTGACAAAACCTTCCGGTTGTATCACATACAACCTTTCCTCAAAAATCGTCGAGGAAACAATGTTTTGATATCCTATCTGCAAGATTTCATAAATGATGCAGTAATTGCTAATATAATTCCAACAGACTCTTAGCATCGCTACGAGTGAGAAAGTCTCACCGTAGTCAACTCCTTGAACTTGTCAGGAAACTTCTTAACGACAAGTCGAGCTTTCTTAATGGTGACATTTACCATCATTGTCCGTCTTCCTTTTAAATCCATCTGTACTCAACAGCCTCACGACCATCAAGTAGTTCTTCCAAAGTCTACACTTTGTTTTCATACATGGATCCTCTCTCGGATTTTATGGCCTCGAGCCATTTATCGGAATCCGGGCCCACCATCGCTTCTCCATGGCTCGTAGGTTCATTGTTGTCTAGCAACATGACTTCCAAGACAGGATTACTGTACCACTCTGAAGCAGTACGCATCCTTGTCACCCTACGAAGTACGGTAGTGACTTGATCCGAAGTTTCATGATCACTATCATAAGCTTCTACTTCAATTGGTGTAGGTGCCACAGGAACAACTTCCTGTGCCCTGCTACACACCAGTTGTAGTGACGGTTCAATAACCTCATCAAGTCTCCACCATCCCCCCACTCAATTCTTTCGAGAGAAACTTTTCCTCGAGAAAGGACCCGATTCTAGAAACAATCCCTTATTGCTTTCGGATCTGAGACAGGAGGTATACCCAACTGTTTTGGGTGTCCTACGAAGATGCATTTATCCGCTTTGTGTTCGAGCTTATCAGCCTGAAACTTTTTCACATAAGCGTCGCAGCCCCAAACTTTTAAGAAATGACAGCTTAGGTTTCCCTAAACCATAGTTCATATGGTGTCATCTCATCGGAATTACGTGGTGCCCTATTTAAAGTGAATGTGGTTGTCTTTAATGCCTAACCCATAAACTATTGTGGTAATTCGATAAGAGACATCATGGTATGCATCATATCCAATAGGGTGCACTTATGATGTTCGGACACACCATCACACTATGGTGTTCCAGGCTATATTAGTTGTGAAATAATTTTCACAATGTCTCAATTCTGTGCCAAACTCGTAATTCAGATATTCATCTCTATGATCATATCATAGATCTTTTATCCTCTTGTCACGACGATCTTTCAACTTCACCCTGAAATTACTTGAACCTTTCAATAATTCAGACTCGTGATTCATCAACTAAATATACTCAACATCTACTCAAATCATCTGTGAAGTAAGAACATAACGATATCCACTACATGCCTCAGCACTCATTGGACTGCACACATCAAAATGTATTACTTCCAACAAGTTGCTTTCTAGTTCCATTTTACTGAAAACGAGGCTTTCAGTCATCTTGCCCATGTGGTATGATTTGCATGTCTCAAGTGATTCAAAATCAAGTGATTCCAAACGGTCCATTTGCATGGAGTTTCTTCATGCATATACACCAATAGACATGGTTCGCACGCCTCAAACTTTTCAAAAACGAGTGAGCCCAAAGATCCATCAACATGGAGCTTCTTCATGCATTTTATACCGATATGACTTACGTGGCAGTGCCACAATTAGGTGGTACTATCATTACTATCTTTTGGCATGAACATGTGTATCACTACGATCGAGATTTCAATGAACCATTCATTTTAGGTGCAAGACCATTGAAGGTATTATTCAAATAAACAGAGTAACCATTATTCTCTTTAAATGAATAACCGTATTGCGATAGACATAATCCAATCATGTCTATGCTCAACGCAAACACCAATCTCGATGGTAGAGGGAGCGTGCGATGCTTGATCATATCAACATTGGAAACACTTCCAACACATATCGTCAGCTCACCTTTAGCTAGTCTCCGTTTATTCCGTAGCTTTTATTTCGAGTTACTAACACTTAGCAACCGAACCGGTATCTAATACCCTGGTGCTACTAGGAGTACTAGTAAAGTACACATCAACACAATGTATATCCAATATACTTCTATCAACCTTGCCAGCCTTCTCATCTACCAAGTATCTAGGGTAATTCTGCTCCAGTGGCTGTTCCCCTTATTACAGAAGCACTTAGTCTCGGGTTTGGGTTCAACCTTGGGTTTCTTCACTAGAGCAGCAGCTGATTTGCCGTTTCATGAAGTATCCCTTCTTGCCCTTGCCCTTCTTGAAACTAGTGGTTTCACCAACCATCAACAATTGATGCTCCTTCTTGATTTCTACTTTTGTGGTGTCAAACATCGCGAATATCTCAAGGATCATCATATATGTCCCTGATGTATTATAGTTCATCACGAAGCTCTAGCAGCTTGGTGGTAATGACTTCGGAGAAACATCACTATCTCATCTGGAAGATCAACTCCCACTCGATTCAAATGATTGTTGTACTCAGACAATCTGAGCACAAGCTCAACAATTGAGCTTTTCTCCCTTAGTTTGTAGGCTAAGAAAATCGTCGGAGGTCTTATACCTCTTGACGTGGGCACGAGCCTGAAATCCCAATTTCATCCCTCGAAACATCTCATATGTTTCACGACGTTTCAAAACGTCTTCGGTGCCTCAACTCTAAGCCGTTTAACTGAACTATCACGTAGTTATCAAAATGTGTATGTCAGATGTTCGCAACATCCATAGACAACGTTCGAGGTTCAGCACACTGAGCGGTGCATTAAGGACATAAGCCTTCTATGAAGCAATGAGGACAATCCTCAGTTTACGGACCTAGTCCGCATAATTGCTAATATCAACTTTCAACTAAATTTTCTCTAGGAACATATCTAAACAGTAGAACTGAAGCGCGAGCTATGACATAATTTGCAAAGATCTTTTGACTATGTTCAGGATAATTAAGTTCATCTTATGAACTCCCACTCAGATAGACATCCCTCTAGTCATCTAAGTGATTACATGATCCGAGTCAACTAGGCCGTGTCCGATCATCACATGAGACGGACTAGTCAACGTCGGTGAACATCTTCATGTTGATCGTATCTACCATACGACTCATGCTCGACCTTTCGGTCTTCTGTGTTCCGAGGCCATGTCTGTACACATGCTAGGCTCGTCAAGTCAACCTAAGTGTTTCGCGTGTGTAAATCTGTCTTACACCCGTTGTATGTGAACGTTAGAATCTATCACACCCGATCATCACGTGGTGCTTCGAAACAACGAACTGTCGCAACGGTGCACAGTTAGGGGGAACACTTTCTTGAAATTTTATGAGGGATCATCTTATTTACTACCGTCGTTCTAAGTAAACAAGATGCAAAAACATGATAAACATCACATGCAATCAAATAGTGACATGATATGGCCAATATCATATTGCTCCTTTAGATCTCCATCTTCGGGGCTCCATGATCATCAATGTCACCGGCATGACACCATGATCTCCATCATCGTGTCTTCTTGAAGTTGTCTCGTCATCTATTACTTCTACTACTACAGCTAATGGTTAGCAATAAAGTAAAGTAATTACATGACGTTTATGTTGACACGCATGTCATAAATAAATAAAGACAACTCCTACGGCTCCTGCCGGTTGTCATACTCATCAACATGAAAGTCGCGATTCCTATTACAAGAACATGATCAATCTCATACATCACATATATCATTCATCACATCCTTTTGGCCATATCACATCACAAGGCATACCCTGCAAAAACAAGTTAGACGTCCTCTAATTGTTGTTTGCATGTTTTACGTGGCTGCTATGGGTTTCTAGCAAGAACGTTTCTTACCTACGCATAAACCACAACGTGATATGCCAATTGCTATTTACCCTTCATAAGGACCCTTTTCATCGAATCCGATCCGACTAAAGTGGGAGAGACAGACACCCGCCAGCCACCATATGCAACTAGTGCATGTCAGTCGGTGGAACCGGTCTCACGTAAGAGTACGTGTAAGGTCGGTCTGGGCCGCTTCATCCCACAATGCCACCGAATCAAGATTGGACTAGTAACGGTAAGCATATTGAACAAAATCAACGCCCACAACTACTTTGTGTTCTACTCGTGCATAGAAACTACGCATAAACCTAGCTCATGATGCCACTGTTGGGGAACGTAGCATAAATTCAAAATTTTCCTACGTGTCACCAAGATCTATCTATGGAGTCATCTAGCAACGAGGGAGGAGTGGATCTACATACCCTTGTAGATCGCGCGCGGAAGCGTTCAAGAGAACGGGGTTGATGGAGTCGTACTCGTCGTGATCCAAATCACCGATGATCCTAGCGCCGAACGGACGGCACCTCCGTGTTCAACACACGTACGGAGCAGCGACGTCTCCTCCTTCTTGATCCAGCAAGGGGGAGGAGAGGTTGATGGAGATCCAGCAGCACGACGGCGTGGTGGTAGTAGCGGGATTCCAACAGGGCTTCGCCAAGCGCTGCGGGAGGAGGGAGATGTGTCATGGGAGGGAGAGGGAGGCGCCAGGGCTTAGGTATGGTTGCCCTCCCTTCCCCCCCACTATATATAGGGCCAAGGGAGAGGGGGGGCGCAGCCTTGGCCCTTCCTCCAAGGAAGGGTGCGGCCAAGGGAGGAGTCCCTCCTCCCCAAGGCACCTCGGAGGTGCCTTCCCCCTTTAGGACTCTTCCTTTTCCCCTTCTCTTGGCGCATGGGCCTCTTGGGGCTTGTGCCCTTGGCCCATATAGGCCAAGGCGCACCCCCTACAGCCCATGTGGCCCTCCGGGGCAGGTGGCCCCACCCGGTGGACCCCCGGGACCCTTCCGGTGGTCCCGGTACAATACCGGTGACCCCGAAACTTGTCCCGATGGCCGAAATAGCACTTCCTATATATAATTCTTTACCTCCGGACCATTCCGGAACTCCTCGTGACGTCCGGGATCTCATCCGGGACACCGAACAACTTTCGGGTTACTGCATACTAATATCTCTATAACCCTAGCGTCACAGAACCTTAAGTGTGTAGACCCTACGGGTTCAGGAGACATGCAGACATGACCGAGACGTTCTCCAGTCAATAACCAACAGCGGGATCTGGATACCCATGTTGGCTCCCACATGTTCCACGATGATCTCATCGGATGAACCACGATGTCAAGGACTTAATCAATCCCGTATACAATTCCCTTTGTCTAGCGGTACGATACTTGCCCGAGATTCGATCGTCGCGTATCCCGATACCTTGTTCAATCTCGTTACCGGCAAGTCTCTTTACTCGTTCCGTAACACATCATCCCGTGATCAACTCCTTGATCACATTGTGCACATTATGATGATGTCCTACCGAGTGGGCCCAGAGATACCTCTCCGTTTACACGGAGTGTCAAATCCCAGTCTCGATTCGTGCCAACCCAACAGACACTTTCGGAGATACCTGTAGTGCACCTTTATAGTCACCCAGTTACGTTGTGACGTTTGGTACACCCAAAGAATTCCTACGGTATCCGGGAGTTGCACAATCTCATGGTCTAAGGAAATGATACTTGACATTAGAAAAGCTTTAGCATACGAACTACACGATCTAGTGCTATGCTTAGGATTGGGTCTTGTCCGTCACATCATTCTCCTAATGATGTGATCCCGTTATCAACGACATCCAATGTCCATGGTCAGGAAACCGTAACCATCTATTGATCAACGAGCTAGTCAACTAGAGGCTTACTAGGGACATGGTGTTGTCTATGTATCCACACATGTATCTGAGTTTCCTATCAATACAATTATAGCATGGATAATAAACGATTATCATGAACAAGGAAATATAATAATAAATAATTTATTATTGCCTCTAGGGCATATTTCCAACAACATATATAGATATATTTAACAGCAAACATATCACATATCCAACACATAATTCCATATACATATTACATAGCAAAGTTTCATCAACATAGCAAGTTCCATCAAGTTCCATCCATACACATTGTTCCATATACATATTACATTGCAAAGTTTCATCAACATAGCAAGTTCTATCATAGCAAGCTAGATACAATGCAAAGTTTTAGCAAAGAAAAAGCAAGGACTCCATCATAGCAAGCTAGCTTCCATGAAGTGAGTTAAATCTGCAAAATGGTAAATAAGAAAGTTAGAAATAGGTGAATAGAACAAGAAGAAGACTAGAACAAGAAGTATATGTCATTTATGAGCTAACTTAGGTGAAATGGATCATATATGAGCTAACTAAGTTGAAATGGGTTGTTTATGAGCTAACTTAGTTGAAATGGATCATTTATGAGCTAACTTAGTTGAAATGGGTCGTTTATGAGCTAACTAAGGTGAAGGGCATCGTTTTTGAGCTAACTAAGGTGAAATGGATCATTTTTGAGCTAACTAAGGTGAAATGGATCGTTTTTGAGCTAACTAAGGTGAAATGGATCGTTTTTGAGCTAACTAAGGTGAAATGGATCGTTTTTGAGCTAACTTAGGTGAAATGGATCATTTATGAGCTAACTTAGGTGAAATGGATCATTTATGAGCTAACTTAGTTGAAATGGGTCGTTTATGAGCTAACTAAGGTGAAATGGATCGTTTTTGAGCTAACTAAGGTGAAATGGATCGTTTTTTAGCTAACTTAGGTGAAATGAGTCATTTTAGAGCTAACTTAGGTAAAATGGATCGTTTATGAGCTAACTAAGTTAATTATGTAATTTTTGACATAAGTAAGCTAAGTACATATCGTTTTAGAGCTAACTTAGGTAAAATGGATGGTTTATGAGGTCAGTAAGCTTATTAAGTCATTTTGGAGGAAAAGAAGCTAACTCTAGGTCATTATGGTAAGCATATTGGAGGAAATAAAGCTAAGTCTAGGTCTTTATGCATTTGTTAAGCAAAACACTAGAGAAACTTACCGTGATCACGGAGGTGTAGGAGCGGGCTGGCTCACGCCGGTAGCTGGAGAAGGATCGTGCGATGCGTTTCTGGAGCTAAGCTGCACCAAAGATCATTTCCAATGTCTCATTAGCGTTATGACACTCAAATGTTAAGACTAGCAAGTAATGTCCATTCAAATTAAACTCACCGTGCTCCCAGGAGCAATCACTGGCATCGGCGGAGCGGTCTGACCAGACTTCAAGCACACAGACTGCACATTTGGTTTTCACAACAGAGTCATACTAGTTAGTAATGAGACTCAAATGTTAAGACTAGCAAGTAATCACGTGGCGGCACTTCATAATAGACATCCCAACCTTTCAGATTTGGATTAGTTTGGTAGGCCCACGGTAGATAGAATACTTGGGTCGCCTATTGAGCCGTAATATAGACATCAGGAACATCTAAATGGGTGCTTTGGTTGATTTCAACTAGCCCTATATGTTCATGAGTCCTTCTAGTCTCCTTCGGCTGAAACCAATAACATTTGAAGACTACGACATTCGGTGGGTTTTCACCATAGAACAGGAGTTCATAAATTGCTTCAACTCTCCCATAATACTCGGTACCTCCTTCGCCGATAGCAGATACACAACAATTTGTAGACTTTCGGTCGGCCATAGATAGCTCTTTGCCATAGGTACGAAAGCGATACCCGTTGATGTCGTACTTGTCAAATGAACGGACCTTATAGTCAAAACCATTAGCGACTTGTCTCAATTCGGCATCCATAGACTCTGAATTAGCCTACAAGTTTAATATGGAAGGATTGTTGCATTACGCACAAATTAGCGAATGAAATGAAATTGTCTAATAGAAATTACCATTTGTTTGAACCAAGAGATGAAACCAGGATAGCCGCCTCCTTGCTTTGTGAGAAGCTCATACTCTTCGACGGAATCCTTTTGGATCTCCGCTCCGTACGAGAATATGGCGACGTATCGACTGTATGAAATATCCAGGAATAAGAGTAGTTCAAAGGAAATAGAAGTTGCGAAACAATGTACCGAGAACTTACTCGATGTACGGTCGCACTTCTATCAGGTTGTTGAAGATATACAACGAAATGGTCCGTCATTCTTCGTTATCCAAAGATACTGGATGTGAAACACTAGCTGGTGCGAGATTCCCTTTGAATAGGCTGAGGTTGGATCCACCCTTTTTAGGGTCGTCAGCATTGTACCGAGGCTTCGGATTATGCAAATGATGATTTTTGGCTTCGTAGTGCGCTGTTACGAAGTTTGCCGCCTCCTTTGTGATGAATGCCTCAGCCATCGATGCTTCAAGTCTACGTTTATTTTTACATTTTTCTTGAAGTGTCTTCTGCATCCTCTCAATTGGGTAGCACCAATGATTTTGCACGGGCCCCCCCAATCTTGCCTCGGTCGGGAGATGCAAAATCAAATGCTGCATTGGATTAAAGAAGCCCGGTGGAAAGATCTTCTTTAACATGCAGATCAACTCCGGTGCCAACTCTTCCATTTCTTCTAGCACGCCAGGCGATAGTTCTTTCGCACAAAGAACACGGAAGAAATAGATGAGTTCTGCCAGTACTAGCCATTCATCCTCAGGGATGAAGCCACGCAACATCACCGGCATTACCCGCTCAATCCATATGTGCCAATCATGACTCTTGAGACCAAATATCTTTAGTTTATCAAGATTCGCTCCCCTCTTTAGATTCGCTGCATACCCATCGGGGAACATCAACTGTTGTTGCACCCACAAGATAATTTCCCTCATAGCTGGCCTTCCAAGATTGAACCATGCCTTTGGCTTTGTCCAGTTCTGCTTTCCTTTTGGTTCTTTCATGTTTTGTAACGGCCTATCACATAGCGCCTCCAGATCGACTCTAGCCTTAGTATTATCCTTTAACTTCCCATCTATGCCGAACAATATACCAAAAAGTGCCTCGGCGATATTCTTCTCAGTGTGCATCACGTCGATGTTGTGTGGGCAAAGGAGGTCTTTGAAGTAAGGCAGATCCCATAAGCATGTTTTGTGAGTCCATGCGTGCTTAGTATTATACCCCTTGAAGTACCCTGGACGTTGTGGATCTGGCTCGAGAGCGTTTAACTGATCCAGGGTCTGTTGGCCTGTCAATGCAGGTGGTGCAGAGTTTTTGACAACTCTACCCCTGATGAAGTTCTTCTTGTCTTTCCTAAACTTATGGCGAGGATCCAGGAACTGTCTGTGCATGTCGAAGCAAGAAAACTTGCGACCGGCCTGAAGCCAACGAAACTCAAGAGCTCCCTTGCATGTGGGGCACAGGAACCTTCCATGCACACACCAGCCAACGAATAGCGCATACGCCGGCAAGTCATGCGTAGAGTACATGTACCAGACACGCATTATGAAGTTCCGTTTGCTAAAGGCGGCGTATGTCTTGAACCCATTATCCCAGGCTTCTTGCAATTCATCCTTAAGCGGCTGCATGTACACATTCTTATTTTTCCCCGGATAGTTGGGCCCTGGAATTATCAACGTCAGAAAAATGTTCTTTCTTTGCATAATCTGTCCGGGGGGAGATTGAGTGGAAAGACAAATACGGGCCAACAACTGTATTGGGCTGCCGTCATACCAAACACACTGAACCCATCCGTGCTGATGCCGACTCGAGGATGCCTCGGATCTGCCGCTTTGTCAGCATGTGATTCATCAAACTTTTTCCACGCAACACCATCCGATGTGTGTACCATCATCAGATTCCCATCTGCATCTAGTTCGGTTCTTTTGCCTATTTTGTGCCATGTCATCTGTCTGGCCGTCTCTTCGACCATGAAAAGACGTTGAAGTCTTGGTACGATTGGCATATACCGAAGAACACTAACGGGGATTTTGGTCTGTGTCTTCTCACCCATACCATTGTCTACCACAATATACCTGGAAGACCTGCAAATGGGATCCAACATTTCATTGAAGGCCTTTACAGATTCCTCCATCTCCTTGTCCGGATCCCGAGCATCATCATAGTCTTGCACCATGTTTTCCATCCCGGTACCATGCTCGTCGGTGCGACGACGATCCACCTCAGCTCGGTCACGTTGGGCAGACTCACCATGAAATGTCCACACCGTATAATCGGGCGTAAAACCACTCTTCTGTAGGTGTTTGCCCATTTCAGCCTCTGTCTTCTTTTCCCAATTGCCGCACCGGGAACAGGGGCACCAGGTTTTCTTCTGGCCATTTGCAAATGCAGCTTGCACAAACCCCTTGGTTTTTGTGAACCATTCAGTGCTCCATTTGTTCTTACCAGTGTGACCGGTATACATCCACGCACGGTCACTCATCTTGACTTTCAGAGCTACTAGACACACAACAATTATATATGTAATTCACCATGTATATATTCATCAGTTGATCTACTTTGTCAATTTTATTACGTCCATGCAACCTACACTCTAATAGGTAATGATAGGTCCTAATCCCACCCGTGTATGTGTAGATTGGGTTAATTTTCCCATGCTATGCTCCGGATCCGACGCAAAATTTCAGCAGCACCTCCCCGCTGTTCTCCTGATACACGTCTCTGCAATAAACAGAGAGGATGTGTACCCGGAGAAGAACAGGGGAGGCACTGACGAAATTTATGCGTAGGATCCGGAGCAAAGCATATGGGAAAACGAACCCAATCTACACATACTCGGGCTGTCCATGGATAGTGTTGGACAATTCGAAAGAATCAAGGTTATAAATATGCAAATGCATGCATATTTATAACTATGACGCTTTCGAACGGGAGACACATATTGGTTACGCATACTGATGATTCAAGACACATATATAGCTAGCTATCAAGTTTCATCGGATAGATCAAATAATTAATGGGGGAGGAGGACATGTCATTTCTGCTCACCCACGAACGAAGGGGCAGAGCTCGTCAAACACACGGTGAGGTCATCGAACACCAAACCTCGCAGCGATGAAACAACTGCACATTTAAAACTACCCGATCAACACAATTAGATATGATGTTTTTCATAACAAAATCGAAAAATATATGACCTAACTAATAATTCACAAATATATGACCCCGTCGGCCTCTGCAAGGCCAAAGAACACCTTTTTGGGAGGTGTCGAGGGTCGGGGTGTCGTGTCGGTGTCGGGGTGCCGTGTCGGGGTCGGCGTACTGTTTCAGGGTCGGGGTGTGGTGTCGGGGTCGGGTCAGGCTCGGGGTCGGGGTGTCGGGTCAGGCTCGGGGTCGATCGGGGTGTCAGGGTCGGGGTCGGGGTCTCGGGGTCGGGGTGTCGGGTCGGGGTGCCGTGTCGGTGTCGGGGTCGGGGTGTCGGGGTCGGGGTCGGGGTCGGGTTCTCGGGGTCGGGGTCGGGGTCGGGTTCTCGGGGTCGGGGTGTCGGATCTCGGGGTGCCGGGTCGGGGTCGGGGTGCCGTGTCGGTGTCGGGGTCGGGGTCGGGGTGTCGGGTCAGGCTCGGGGTGTCGGGGTCGGGGTCTCGAGGACGGGGTGTCGTGTCGGGGTGCCGGGTCGGGGTCGGGGTACCGTGTCGGGTCGGGTTTTTTTCCTCTTTTTTCCTTTTCTTCTTATTCCTCTTCTTCCTTTTCTTCCTGGCGGTGTCCTGGACTAGGGCGTACTCAACACGTCATCTCCTGATCTGATAGATTGGGCCGAGGACCCCCGTGGCCGTATACTCATGGGCCAGTTCGGACAACTGCCGCATAGAAGGAATATTCCACAAGACTTGGCGATCAAGACAAGGACTTCTCCCCACCGGCGTATTCGGCTAGGACTCTTGTTAACCTAGGCCTCTGGTGCATTATATAAACCAGGGTCAGGCTAGTCGATAGATCACATATACATACAATCATACCATAGGCTAGCTTATAGGGTTTAACCTCCTTGATCTCGTGGTAGATCTACTCTTGTACTACCCATATCCTCAATATTAATCAAGCAGGAGTAGGGTATTACCTTCATCGAGAGGGCCCGAACCTGGGTAAAAACATCGTGTCCCTTGTCTCCTGTTACCATCCGGCCTTGACGCACAGTTCGGGACCCCCTACCCGAGATCCGCCGGTTTTGACACCGACATTGGTGCTTTCATTGAGAGTTCCGCTGTGTGATCGACAAAAGGATCGATGGCTCGCCTGCAGATCAACTGCAACTTCGGCATCTTCGCCACCAGCTCGGCTGGTCACCTTGGTTCAACCAAGAATTACGCCCCGTGTTCGGATCACCATGTTCGAACGAGGGCCTTCATCAAACATCAACTCCGATCTCTATCAAGATCATGGAGGAATCATCTATGGAGCTCGGGGGCTCGACGTCAACATTGCCCTCAAGCGACTGTGCTGTTTTTCTGGACAGCAAACTCGTATCTGCCGCCACCACCTCCTGGAGTATCGCTTTGACGATCGCTTTGGTGGAATTGTGCAGAATTGTGTCTACAACAACCCTGGAAAATTTCGTCGAGTTCCGATGGAGGAATATTTGGCAATCCACGGTATACCGGAGCCCTATCAAATCTGGACGGGAATTTGGATGAGTTTAGGGCGTGGTGTCTAGCTTCAAGCTCGGACGTCCTTTGGAAGATCCAACCGTTGATCAGCTGCGGAATTTCTGTATCTACCACCTCTCAAAATTTTAGCTCGATCCGATCTTCCAAACTCCGGGAACCTTCCGATTAGTGCATCACTTTTCGGATTTGTTTTCTGCGCGAAAACGAGTCCGGCCTGAGTTCATCTTTTTTATGAACAGGATTTCGGACATCCCTTTTGAAGGAAGTTTTGTATGGGGTATTGTGTTTTATTGCCGAACACATCCCACTAACTTTAAGATCTTTTGAACATGATCTTCAACATCATGCTGGTGTCAAACCAGTCCGGCAATATTACTCCACGGCTGCCGACCTGCGCTAGACACGGCGTCACTTTGTTGAGCCAAGCTCAACTTCTTCGGATCATCATCTCGGCAAGCCAAACAAGAGTCCGCATCGCGAAGGATAAATCATCACCAACATCGCCGCCCCACGGATTACACGGAGCGGGCATACCGGCATCGCCGCACGGTCGCTTCATCAAGCCGGCATCGACCACGTCACGACCTGCATCGACAGGGCCGCACTATTGCTTCTTCAAGCTGGTGTCCATCACGCCGACCTACTTCGACTCATCGGCTGACATCGAGGCTTCGACATCTCGGCTGGACCGGGGGCTTCGCCATCTCTTCATCAACCTACTCCAGACACTTCGGCGTCACTAGCCGACCAGCTCCGTCACGTTAGCTGGGCCGAGGGCTTTGCCTCGGCGAGTCAACCTTTACCAGCATTGCCATGCCATCGTTTTATCGCCCATCAGGCAATGGGTGTGCGGAGCGAGTCCTAATTTTTGGAATCACCTTCCTTCGGATGGCTACAACAAATAAACCAGGTGCTATTAACCTCAATATTTTTTGCTTGTTTGGGTTCATTTTTTCCCAAGGAATTATTACTCTGGTTTGTCCATGATATGTACACAGGTCTATCAAATGGTGACCGCATTAACGACGGTCGCGTGGTGGTTCGATCAGTTTCCGTACATAATCCGGCGAACGTCGCATCCGGAGCTCGGACCGACCTGTGAATTCAGGCTTTGCCACGCCTTTACTACATCACGCCGACGCCCTGCATCGACATTGACTTCGGCGCCAGGCCATATTTCTTCTATTCCTCACTTTGCATAAATTATTTACTATGCAACATTTTTTTTCATTATCATTATTACTATTATCTCCAGTTTGCACTATTTTATGTGGCACAGGAAAATGATCCAGCCGGACTATATCCTTTGGCGTCACCTCGGCTGGACGGGGGGCTTCGTCAACACTTCATTACCCCATGCCTGGGACTTCGGCATCACTCTGCCGGGCTGCATTGACCGTGATATGTCACCACTTCAGAGTGCCGAGCTCTTTGCTCCGCCACCTCGGGACCGGCTTGGGGGATGGCACCTTGTCCCGCATCAAGCTCGGACCGCGTCATCAATACCGAACACATTAACCAGCTAAGTTGCCTTCATGCTCAAAGTTTTAAATTTTTAACTTGTGTTCGGCTCGACCAAGCATTATACTTTTTTGGAAAAAAGTTGCTTCTAAAAAATTTCCTTGTCCAAGCTTTGTTTGTGACGCATAAATTCAAATACCCCGTTTACTTGGGGGCTTCCTTCATGAAGTTTTTTCCTCTTGCATATGATTATACTTGTACGGCTTCGTTCCTTGTTCGTGTATTACGCCACAATATGCACCATATTGACTTAAGCGATTTGCAAGCCGGGTTGCCTCGCTCCTGTGTTTACCCCTACGTTCCCGATTGTTCGGCTAGGGAGTAAAGGGAGCACCTCTGCGATTGTCACGATCGGGTCGCCCGAGCTGGACCTCAGACTGGGTGAAGCCGAAAGCTAGCGCTCTTATAGTTTTCAATGATGGTCGGCACACAACGGAACTCATGAGTACAAAAAATCTATTGCACAAGTCTCATAATAACAATGAGCACCGAAGAAAGGTATCGGTGGGGGTACTATTTTCTTCGAAGATGCTTCTTACACTTCACGGTAATATAGCATAAGTTCCTTGAGAGCGCTTTGTCTGTTACAGCCTTATGGCCTGATTGCCTGGTTATTGGAAACACCGTCGATATTCTCAACCGATGGAGTACATAACACTTTTCGGTCCTTAACCGAAGAGGGAGAAGCCGACGGTCGGTTAAGACTCGTTTAAAGTTCGGTTGAACATAGATATGATATAAGTACTTCGGTACATGCAATCATTCTTCTACCCAAGTCACTTGGGGGCTCTTAAGTTTATTTGAGCCGTTTTATAATAAGTGTTCTTCTTATCAGTCGTTGCAAAGTTCTATTATTATTATTATTATTATTATTATTATTATTATTTATCACTCCTTTTTTGGACGCGAGTGTGCCGTCACTAGCCGGGGAGCCTAATTTCTCTCTCAAAGCCGCTAGAGTTTAGTTTGCTAAACTGGCCTAATGAGAAGTACTCCGCCCTCGGGATAGGAGGTTGAAGCCGTAGGCTGACCCGCTCGAAGTCTTGAGATAGGATGTGTCATGTTAAAGGACGACAGAAGCACTTCTTTTTTCTAAGACCAATTTTCGGATTGGCACCGAACACTTGATCTTGTTCGGACGTCATGTTTTTACTGACGTTTCTTGGTTTTCCAAGCTTTTTGGCACTTTTAAACTATTTGTGCTTTTCTAGCATTAGTCTCGCAGTGCAACGCCGGACACCTTTAGGGATTCGGCAAAAACATTCTCAGATATTGCTATATATGCATCGGTTTCGAATTGTGTCTTCGGTCAATAGTTGGGTTGCCCGGCTCCTACACTTGCTTCCTACGTTCCGTTTTGTTCGGCTAGGCATGCAAAGGGAGAACCACTGCGATTGTGCTTCCAGCTCACATGGTTAAGCACCTCAGTGGAGAAAGCCGAAAACTGACTTTCACAATAAGCGTAAACTGGTCAGCGATCCGATGACTATGTTAAATGATGGGCCGTTCATAACATTGGCTGAAGTGTTTACGGCTTGACCTCGACTGTCGCCGAACACTACCGGGGGCTATTAACTGGCCTCCCAAACTAAATCCTCAATATTTTGCTCTTACATTAGAGCTGAGGTTTAATGATCATGCTTAGCATGACAACCCAAAGAAAGGAACCGATAGCGGGACTATTTTCTTTGGAATACATTTCTTCTGTTAAACAGTAATATAACATATTTCTCCGCGTACCTTTGTTTATAAAACCGTGTGGCCAGATTGCCTTGTTTGTCATAAATCTTTGCCCTCATAAAGGCTTTATAAAGTAGGACAAACACTCCTCGGCTACTGGCCAAGGAGGTGGAAGCCGATGGTCGGTCAACAATGTTTTGTACAATGCGGATCCGAGCATTAATGACGTAAAGTACTTGGATACATAGAGTCATTACACATAATTTGTGATTTTACTACGGATATTGATCCTTAATTCAGCCACCCGTGCCCGCATTAAGGCTTGGGGGCTACTGGGCTTCGGGCCTATTATTTACAAATATTAAAGGGGCACATCGATCCCCTGATCTGGTGTTGCCACCCGACCAGTGTCTCGGGGGCTACTGCATTGCTTGACCAATGCAGAAAATTTTATGTGCAATATAGTTTCCGAGGAGATTTTGATCCTCAGGTTGGTCGGCCGCACCCAACCTGAGTCTCGAGGACTGAGCATGCCGCTTTTAGTGTCCCGAAGTATTCTACCGATCTTGGACTTGATCCTCAGGCCGATTTTGTAAATCAACCTGAGTCTCAGCGGCTACTGGGATCAGCAGTCTTACGTCATCCTTCAGGTGCATCTCGAGTTTTAGACCGATACACACCTTGAGGGCTACTGGCTATATATCTCGGCAGAGAATAAATTGCACCAATAAAAAATATTCACAAAAATCGGCCCACATTCGGGGTGGTGCACCACCTCGGAAGCAGCCCGACATAAAGCTCGGGCGCTAGTGGCTGGCTCCATAGAGGGCATTTCCGGCATTAAGCTCGGCTAAACTCCTTCAAACTTCTTTGAACCAAGTTGATTTACGACACCTCGGATATAGTCCGGCGTTGGAGCTCGGATACAGTCCGGCGTTGGAGCTCGGATGCATAGTCCGGCGTTGGAGCTCGGATACATTCCGGCGTTAGAGCTGGGAAGCGGTCCGGCATTGGTGCTCTGCTGCAAAAGATACCTCGAATGCGGTCCGGCGGTGGAGCTCGGACGCAAGAGGACACTGCCTCCCGGGAACAACTTCAAACCCGAGGTGTGGCATAAAAACAAACAAGGCATTGATAAAGTCCGGAAACTTAAAGGGGCTCCTCGAATACCCGACGTGTAAACCCGTCGAATGCATTTCGGCGATCCTCAAGATCGAAGATAAAGAAGATTTGTTGAACCGGTTTTCAAGACCGACGACTGAAGATGAAGAACAGTTCGGAAGAATCGAGGAGCGTCCCTAACTTGAAGACCGGTTCAGGGGGCTACTGACGGTGTCCTGGACTAGGGGGTACTCAACACGTCATCTCCCGATCTGATAGATTGGGCCAAGGACCCCCGTGGCCGTATACTCATGGGCCAGTTCGGACAACTGCCGCATACAAGGAAGATTCCACAAGACTTGGTGATCAAGACAAGGACTTCTCCCCACCGGTGTATTCGGCTAGGACTCTTGTTAACCTAGGCCTCTGGTGCATTATATAAACCAGGGCCAGGCTAGTCGATAGATCACATATACATACAATCATACAATAGGCTAGCTTCTAGGGTTTAGCCTCCTTGATCTCGTGGTAGATCTACTATTGTACTACCCATATCCTCAATATTAATCAAGCAGGAGTAGGGTATTACCTCCATAGAGAGGGCCCGAACCTGGGTAAAAACATCGTGTCCCTTATCTCCTGTTACCATCCGGCCTTGACGCACAGTTTGGGACCCCCAACCCGAGATCCGCCGGTTTTGACACCGACACTTCCTTTTTCCCTCCTCCTCCTCCTCCTTCTTCTTCTTCTTCTTCTTCTTCTTCTTCCTCCTTTCCTTTTTCCTCTTCTTCTTCTCCTCCTCTCCTCTTTTTTCTTCTTCTTCTTCCTCTTCTTCTTTTTTTCTTCTTCCTCTCCTCCTCCTCCTCCTCTTCTTCTTCCTTTCCTTTTTCCTCTTCTTCTTCTCCTCCTCTCCTCTTTTTCTCTTCTTCTTCTTTCCTAAAACTAAACTAAACCTAAACCTAAAACTAAAAAAACAGAAAAAAGGAAAAAACTAAATCTAAACCTAAAACTAAACTAAGACTAAACCTATAAACCTAAAACTAAACCTAAAGCTAAATCTAAACTAAACATAAACCTAAAACTAAAAAAAAGAAAAAAGGAAAAAAAGGAGGCAGAGCTCACCTGGGGTGGAGGAGGCGGGCGGGGCGGCCTGGGGCGGCGGAGGAGGGGGGTGGGGCGGCCTGGGGCGGCGGCGCCAGGCGACAGTGGCGACGGGGCCGGGCCCGGCCGGGGCGGTGGGGCGCGGGGGGGCGCCGGGGCGCGGCGGCGCCTAGACGGCAGGGCGGCGGGGGCGGCGGGGGCGACGGGGGCAACGGGGCGGGGGCCGGTGGGGCGCCGGGCGGCAGTGGCGACGGGGCGGCGCGCGGGGTGGTGGGGCGACGGGGTGGCGGCGAGTGCTGGGGGCGGCGACACGCATGTGAAGAAGAGAAAGAGAGAGAGGGGGCGGGGTGGGGCCCCTCCCTCTTTGCCGTCCGCCCCACTTTGTCGTCCGCTTATTTTCTCTTTGCCGTCTGCTAGCGGACGACAAAGAGGGGGGGCCGTTAGGTTTTTTTAAGCAGGTCGTCAGTGGGGCCCCCTCCCTCTTTGCCGTCCACTAGCGGACGGCAAAGAACTGGCTGATGGCAAATTAGGTCTTTGCCACGAGCCAGTTCTTTGTCGGCTGCTTTTTGGTAGCCGATGGCAAAGAGCTTCTTTGCCGTCCGCTAGCTGACAGCAAAGAGCTGGCAGATGGCAAAGTACCTGATTCCAGTAGTGTTATTATCAAACCCTGGGAGTTACTTCTACGTTGCTTATACTGCTATGCTATGCTCGTAGACGTGGATTGGGTTTGATTGTATTCATGACAGATGTGAGATTTTTAATTAATGGTTCAACTTAAGGTGGCAACTTTGATACACATCTGGGTGTATTGAGGCACCTGGGGTATCCAGTGATTGCCTGTATTTTTGGAAATCCCGGGGTACCGTGTGATTTTCCTATGGACCGCCACCAGGCTCAAAGGGATCATAAGATTATTCATGCTAGAAACTTCCGTGTGCATCCACATGCCATTATGGGCTCTGGCATAGTTGAGTAAGTTCTGGGAAACCTTTCCATGATGGGCTAGCAGATGTAGGGGATTGTAGGTGTACCGGCCTATCTATCGGTTAAGGGGACCTCTTCGGAAAACTGTGTCTCGGTCATCCGTTTCTCAAACATTATGTAGTGCGAGAAATCCAACGGAGGAGATCGAGTCTTGTGGGGAAAAGTGCACAAACCTCTGCAGAGTGTACAAACTAATCATGGTTAGCCGTGTCCCCGATTATGGACATCTTGAGTATCTAGTTCTTGGATTATCATGTGGATCTCATCACTCTTAATGTAATTTGATTGGGTTCCATGATGATGCTTAATTGGGATTGAGCTGGGTGAACCTTCTTAATGCTTAACAACTACCATGATAGTTAAATAAAATTTATTCCTTTGCAGTAGGGAAAAATTGGCTTTTTCGCAAAATCTAGTAACCATACAGCCTCCACCAGCCATATATGCATGTAGTGATAGCATTATTCTGTTCATTACTCTCTTGTGTTACACTGCTAGCATATTCCATGTGCTGACCCATTTTTAGGGCTGCAACGTATCATTTTGCAGACTTTTCAGACGACAAGTAAGGAGCCTTCGGTCGTGGTATTTCACTCAGTGATGTCATTGGAGTTGATGGACTCACTTTATCTTCCAAGCCTTCCGCTGTTATTGTATTTAGATGGCCTTAAGCCATATTTATTGTAATAAGTTCTCTTTTGAGACATTCGATGTAATAAGTGTGTGATTGCTACTCTGTTATAAATCCTTCAAGTATTGTGTGTGTCAGCATTACCGATCCAGGGATGACACTTCTGCACAGAGATCAGACTGTTTGAGGTCTGGTCGCTACAAAGATGGTATCAGAGCACACGCTGACTTTAGGACACGACCACTAAGCCAAAACCCTAGATCACTACTCTCTTCTCATTTCTGACTCCTCTCCATTTTCTACTCTTTAGGATGGCGGACGCAAGGAACAATTTTGCACAACCGGATGACTACACACCTTTTGGACGCCACTTGAAGGAAGTCACTAGGTACCTGAACATTGGAATACCAAGCTTCACTAGGACTTACAACACCACTTTACCAGAAGAGGAGCGCTGGATGATTCAAGTTCAAGTTCCAGGAAGGACATTTACGCCAGTCACTGAGCCCATAGAGTTTTCCTTTGATGCACCAACCTGGAGTCTAGGAAAGAGTATGGCAGCTCACGTTACCATGGGCAAATTGGAGAAGTTTACCATAAGGATATCAAGGATACTATCTACCAGATTTGTGGGCGCCGAGATGAGCAATGGGAGATGATCAGCACCAGGAAGGATAGATCAATTACCGCTTTCATCCAAGAGTTAAACCAGCACATTCGTCGCCAGGAGAATCAGATGTGTGCAGGCATGATAGATCTGAAGAAGGCAATGACAAGGATCACGGAGCTTGAAGAAGAACTCAAGGCTACACGCAAAGATTATGAGGAGGAAATCATCGTACTAGTAGAGAAGAATGATGACCTAGAAAGGAAGCTAGGAGTATTCATGGGAGACCCCGCGCTAGGAGGAGAAGACGACAAACCCAAGGAGATTCGTTCTGAAGACTACATCATCATCAACGACACCGACTCGGACCCTGACGATAGTGATGATGACTATGTTGATGAAGCTGGAGCAGATATCATGGAGTCTTCGACCGATCAATATTTCTAGTCGGCCACCATATCACTAGTAGTATTTCCCCATGTAAACAGTATAGTCCAAGCACTTTGTAACGATAGTTCTAGACTGATTGTATGCCCTTGCTTGATTGATTGAGTAATATGATTGTGTTTGTCTCATGTGCATATGGGTAGTGTTTTCTAACTAGACCTCATTCTATTCTATTCTCTTCCCTCTAAACCCTTAGATGCCTCCGAGACGTGACCCCGGATTTACCTTTCCACCATAGCTCACTCAGTTGATCCAGCAGCAGAATACCGTGATGCAGTTGTTAGTTCAGAACCAAGGCAACAACAACAACCCACCACCACCAACCCCAGTTGACAACTTAGCCCGTTTTCTGAGGCTGCAGCCACCGGTGTTTTCCAGTAGCACTGAGCCGATAGTTGCAGATGATTGGCTCCGCAAGATTGGAAGGGAGTTAACCACTGCAGGATGCACAGATGCTGAGAAGGTGCGTTTTGCCGCACACCAATTGGATGGACCAGCAGCCTCATGGTGGGAGTATTACACTGTCACCTATCCTATAGCCGCTGTTACATGGGACCAGTTCTAGCAGGCTTTTCGCACTGCCCATGTATCAGCAGGAGCTATGGCCATAAAGAAGCGTGAGTTTCGCAACTTACGCCAAGGAGGACGCACCGTTAGCCAGTATGTGGATGACTTTAGCAAGCTAGCACGTTATGCCCCAAATGATGTTGCTACGGATGCAGCTAAGCAGGAGAAGTTTTTGGAAGGACTAAATGATGAGCTGAGCATGTAGTTGATGGTAGCAACCTTTAATAACTACCAACAGTTGGTATATAGAGCTCTCATGATTGAAGGGAAGCAGCGGCAGATTGATAACCGCAAGAGGAAGTATGGACAAGGGAAGTATAATTCTGGAGCCCAGCAGAGACCCCGTCTTACCCCGAACTCAGGATGACTTGTGCATAACCATGGAGGCCACACTCACAATGGAGGAAGTTCTCACAACCATAGTGGCTCCAAGAATGGTAATGTCGGAAGCAACGGACAGAACCGTTCCAACCCAGCAACACCCGCCAAGAAAGATCTATGCCACGTTACTTGCTACAAGTGCCAGAAGACCGAACATTACGCCAATGAATGTCCTGAAGCTAAGAATGGGAACGGCAATGGAAGCTCTGGGAAGAAGCCCAATCCTTTCAACAGGGGACAAGTGAACCATGTTAACGTGGAGGAGATTGAAGCCCAGCCAGATGCAGTAATAGGTAAGTTTTTGGTTAAGTCTTTTACTGCAGTCATACTTTTCGATACTGGTGCATCGCATTCATACATATCAAGGGTATTTGTGGATAAGTATAAACTGCCCACCAAAGTTCTTAGTACACCTATAATAGTGATCTCACCAGGAGCAGAGTATATGGCAAGACAAGGATGTTTTCAGATACCGTTGGCCATAGGTAGGAACGTTTTCCCCTCAGATCTGATAATTCTGGAGCCGCAAGGTTTGGATGTGATTCTGGGTATGGATTGGCTATCGATGTATGGAGGGAACATCGATTGCGCTAGTAAGTCGATTTTTCTCACCACCCCAGAAGGAAGAAGGATCAAGTATGTATCCCGGCATGTGTCGATTAGGACTCAAGTAAATTCCTTATCAGGAGTTGTACAGGAGGAAGTACCAGTGGTGAAGGAATTCCCGAATGTATTTCCCGAAGACTTGCCAGGCATGCCACCGGATAGAGACATTGAGTTTTTGATTGAGCTTTTGCCAGGCACAGGGCCAATATCTAAGAGACCATACAGGATGCCCGCACATGATTTAGAGGAAATTAAGAGGCAAATTAAGGAGTTACTGGATAAAGGTTATATTCACCCAAGTTCGTCACTTTGGGGATTATCGGTACTTCTAGTGGAGAAGAAGGATGTATCGTTAAGGATGGTTGTTGATTATCGTAGATTGAATGAAGTAACGATCAAGAACAAGTACCCACTGCCGATGATCAATGATTTGTTTGATCAGCTGCAAGGAGCTAAGGTGTTATCCAAGATCGATCTGTGATCAGGGTACCACCAGTTGAAGATTCAAGAGCAGGATATACCTAAGACAGCTTTTACCACGAGGTACAGGCTATATGAGTATACCGTTATGAAATTTGGCCTGACTAACGCACCTTCCTATTTCATGAACATGATGAACAAGGTGTTTATGGAGTTTTTGGATAAGTTCGTTGTGGTGTTCATTGATGATATTCTGGTCTACTCGAAGAATGAAGAGGAGCATAAGGAGCGTTTGCGTTTAGTACTTGGGAAGCTCAGAGAACATCAGCTATACGCCAAGTTCAACAAGTGTGAGTTTTGGTTGAAGGAATTTGGATTCCTTGGACATGTTATATCCGGAGAAGGAATATTGGTAGACCCCAACAAAGTCGTCACTGTGACAAATTGGGAGGCACCCACGACAGTTGGAGAAATTCGGAGTTTCCTTGGACTCGCGGGATACTACCGGAGGTTCATTGAGAATTTATTGAAGATTTCAAAGCCTATGACAGAGTTGTTGAAGAAGGACACCAAGTTCAAATGGACTGAGGAATGTGAGGCTACTTTTCAGGAATTGAAGAAACGTTTGGTTACATCACCAGTGTTGATTCTGCCAGATCAACGCAAAGATTATGAAGTGTATTGCGACGATTCTCGTCGAGGACTTGGAGCAGTGCTTATGCAGGAAGGAAGAGTTGTTTCATATGCCTCACGACAGCTTAAACCCCATGAGTTAAATTATGCTACGCATGATTTGGAGTTAGCAGCCGTAGTGCATGCGTTGAAGACTTGGAGACATTTTCTCATCGGAAACCATTGTGAGGTATACACAGATCACAAGAGTTTGAATTATATCTTCACGTAGAAGGAGTTAAATCTCAGACATAAGAGATGGTTGGAACTCATTAAGGACTATGATATGAGATTACACTATCATCCGGGAAAGGCTAACGTAGTAGCCGATGCGTTGAGCTGCAAGAGTCATGTCAATACACTCATGACAGGAGAGTTACCCAAGGAGTTAGCAGAAGACCTTCGTGAGCTATGTTTGGAGATAGTTCCGAGAGGCTATGTAGCAACTTTGGAGATTCAGTCTACTTTGATGGATAAGATCAGAGAAGCGCAAAAGATGGAAAAGGAGATTGCCGAGATAAAGGAAGGGATGAGCAAAGGAAAAGCCAAGGGATTTCGTGAGGATGAGCACGATACCCTATGGTTTGAGGACCGCGTATATGTACCAAAGATCAGGAGATCAGGAAGCTGATTTTGCAGGAGGCCCATGACTCACCATATTCGATTCACCCAGGAAATACCAAGATGTACCTAGATCTGAAGGATAGCTTCTGGTGGACCGGAATGAAGAAGGATATTGCAGAGTATGTAGCAGTTTGTGATGTATGTTAGAGAGTGAAGGCAGAGCATCAGAAGCCAGCAGGATTGCTGCAACCATTGCCAATACCCGAATGGAAGTGGGATAAGCTAGGCATGGACTTTATCATGTGATTACCCATGACTCGTTCAGGCTATGACTCGATATGGGTTGTAGTCGATTGTTTGACGAAAGTAGCTCATTTCATCCTAGTGAAGACCACTTACACCAGTGCTAAGTTGTTAAAGATATACATGACCAGGATCGTATGTTTGCATGGAGTTCCGAGCACAATTGTATCAGATAGAGGAACCCACTTTACCTCAAAGTTTTGGAATCAATTACATGAAACTTTGGGAACCGGGCTAGAGTTCAGTATGGCTTTTCACCCGCAGACGGATGGACAGACTAAGAGAGTCCATCAGATTCTGGAGGACATGTTGAGAGCCTGTGCGCTAGATTATGGATCTAGTTGGGACGATAATTTGACTTACGTAGAGTTCTCTTACAACAACAGTTATCAAGCCAGTTTGAAGATGGCCCCTTTCGAAGAACTGTACGGAAGGAAGTGCAGAACACAATTGTTGTGGGATGAAGTTGGAGACCGACAGTTGTTTGGACCAGATTTGATTAAAGAATCTGAAGGGAAGGTTAAGATGATTCGTGATAGACTCAAGGTAGCCCAGTCCAGGAAAAAGAGCTATGAGGATTCTAAACGCAAGGAGACAGCTTACGAAGTTGGAGACAGAGTGTATCTTCGTGTATCACCACTCCGAGGAGTTAAGTGCTTTGGAGTTAAGGGAAAGTTAGCACCACGTTTTGTGGGACCATACACAGTTTTGGAATGTATGGGAGAAGCTGCTTACAAGTTGAAATTGCCCGAAGGATTGTCAGGAGTTCACGATGTGTTCCACGTTTCTCAGTTGAAAAAGTGCCACGCAGAGATGGCTGATATTCCTCTAAGAGATACAGTACCACTGGAAGCGATACACTTGGATAGTGATTTGACATATGAGGAGAAACCAGTCAAGATACTCGAGTTTCCTAGCCGAGTCACACGCAACAAAGTTATCATGTTTTGCAAGGTTTAGTGGAGTCACCATACCGAAGATGAAGCCACCTGGGAACGAGAGGAAGGCCTACGGAAGGATCACCCGCACCTATTTTCTAGCCAACCCGAATCTCGAGGGCGAGATTCATCTTAAGGGGGCTAGGTTCCCAAATTTTCAAATTTGGAATGTTATACATTAGGTCATCATTGCATATCATATTTTATTGCATTTTGGCTAGATCCTAGAAATTCTACGCAACTCAAGGACCCATAGAGAGAGTTGGGAATTTCGTTATTTTCATATTTGAGTTTTTCTCAAATTTTGAAAAGAGGATCATTTTACTTTAATTATTTTATCTTCAAATATTTCATTTATAAAAAATAAAAGAGAGAGGATAAAATGACTTCCACAAAATAAATAAATATCGAAGATTTAATATTAAAATCAAATAAGATTTTTATTCGAAGTTTTATCGCTATTTTATTTGAATTAGGAAAAAAATATGTGTTTTTCAAGATTGCATTTTAGGCCCAAATAAATGTTCACCTTGTCCGGATTATTTTTAGAGAACGGGGAAAATTTATTTCGGGATTTTTCGAGTCCGTTTAGTATCTCTTTTCTTTCTTTTTCCGCATGTTGGAATTATTTAAAAAAAAGTCAAACCGACTCCAGGCCGTACCCGAGCGGGACTCCGCCCGGGGGGGAGGGGGCTTTATAAGCCGCGCCACCCGAGCCGCCGAGGCCCAGCCGCAGCCGAAGCCCACCGCCGCCCAGACCCTAACCCTAACCGCGCCCCGCGGCCGCCGCGCGCCGCCGCGCGCCGCCGACGCCGCTGCCGCCCCGCGCCGCCACCTGCCGTCGCCCCGCCGCCTGTCGCCGCCGACCACCACCGCCGCCCGTGCCGCCACCCGCCCTCGCTGGAGCCGACGAAAACCGTCGGTTTTTTAGAACCCTAGATCCATTTTTTAGATCCGGTTCGGTTTTTTCGGTTTAGTTAAATAGCGGACGCCCGTTCGTACGTTCGTTTAACGAACGGTTTTCGTCCGTTAGCCACAGACAGTGAACGTTCGTTAGCCTGTTCGTCAGTTTTTCTTTTTCTCGGATTTTTCGCGATTATTTTTTATCGCGATTTCTGATCCGATTTTCGTTTTAGTATAACTTTTCGCTCATTTATCGAAATTAGGCGATTCAAGCGCCTAGAGTTTCGTCTCAAAACCCTCTTTCTGTTTAACCAACTTAAACAAGTTTTTGCTACTGTAAAATTTGTCTTTAGTCCAGATTAGTAAACGAAGCTTGTTTCTTTCGCCATTTTAGTTTGGTTGCTTCGTTTGATTTTATTCTTTTTGCAAACTTGAGTTCTTAAGTTGAACTTTCTGGTTAGATATCTTATTTGAATTTTACCTGTGCCCTTGCTTGATTTCTTATTGTGTGCTTGTTTGATTGTGAGAGAGTACCCGGAGTGCGAAGCGTGCTACATCAAGTCTCTAGGTTTCACGGATCATCAGCAAGGCAAGTAACACTTTGATCATACCTCTTTACTACCCAGTTTTATTGCATTAGATCAATCCTCAAACAATTGCATGGTTAGGATCTGAATAAATTGTGGGTTGGGAAGTAGATGAGGCAGTACCTATTCACTTGTTTATTATCAAACCCTGGGAGTTACTTCTACATTGCTTATACTGCTATGCTATGCTCGTAGACATGGATTGGGTTTGAGTGTATTCATGATAGATGTGAGATTGTTAATTAATGGTTCAACTTAAGGTGGCAACTTTAATACACATCTGGGTGGATTGAGGCACCTGGGGTATCTAGTGAGTGCCTGTATTTTTGGAAATCCCGGGGTACCGTGTGATTTTCCTATGGACCGCCACCGAGGCTCAAAGGGATCATAAGATTATTCATGCTAGAAACTTCCATGTGCAGCCACATGCCATTATGGGCTCTGGCATAGTTGAGTAAGTTGTGGGAAACCTTTACATGACGGGCTAGCAGATGTAGGGCATTGTAGGTGTACCGGCCTATCTATCGGTTAAGGGGACCTCTTCGGAAAGACTGTGTCTCGGTCATCCGTTTCTCAAACATTATGTAGTGCGAGAAATCCAACGGAGGAGATCAATTCTTGTGGGGAAAAGTGCACAAACCTCTGCAGAGTGTACAAACTAATCATGGTTAGCCGTGTCCCAGGTTATGGGCATCTTGAGTATCTAGCTAGTTCTTGGATTATCATGTGGATCTCATCACTCTAAATATAATTTGATTTGGTTTAATGATGATGCTTAATTGGGATTGAGTTGGGTGAACCTTCTCAATGTTTAACAACTACCATGATAGTTAAATAAAATTTATTCCTTTGTAGTAGGAAAATTGGCTTTTTCGCAAAATCTAGTAACCATACAGCCTCCACCAGCCATATATGCATGTAGTGATAGCATTATTCTATTCATTACTCTCTTGTGTTACACCACCAGCATATTCCATGTGCTGACCCGTTTTCGGGCTGCAACGTATCATGTTGCAGACTTTTCAGACGACGAGTAAGGAGCCTTAGGTCATGGTCTTTCACTTAGTGATGCCGTTGGAGTTGATGGACTCACTTTATCTTCCAAGCCTTCCGCTCTTATCGTATTTAGATGGCCTTAAGCCATATTTATTGTAATAAGTTCTCTTTTGAGACATTCGATGTAATAAGTGTGTGATTGGTACTCTGTTATAAATCCTTCAAGTACTGTGTGTGTCAGCATTACCGATCCAGGGATGACACTTATGCACAGAGATCAGACTGTTCGAGGTCTGCTCGCTACACGAGCAGTGACTAGCTTTATACCCAATAAACAGCCCATGTTGACAGGTGCAGCCTGGTGTGTTGATGTAGACCAGGCCGCGAGAGACGGATGACAAAAACGACCGGAGCATCAGAGGCGGCTCAGACAGATGAGTCGGCCGCGACACTGTAAGCCGGTGGGGACGGGCGAGTTAACGACATCACGCTGATGTAAAATGGTCTACAGAATGGCGGCTTGCAGGTATATTCACCGAGCTTGATGGTGTGGTCAGATGCTAGCGCATTATAATGGTGGCGCGAGCTATACATCCATGATACAACCATAGCTTTTACGATGAACAATTGCTCTTGGATATGTTAGGCCAAAAAATTATCCACGAGAGCGGACGGTCGAGTCATCCGTGGTGTTGTAAGCTGGTGCGGTCGCGAGAGACGGCCATGACGTTTGTAAGCCGGTGCGGACAGTGAGTCGGCCGTAGGCGCGGACGGATGTAAACCGAACAGCAGGGGCGCCGATTTGCACATCGAGGAGCATGGCACGGAGGAACGCCAATGCAAAATTATGCTGGCACGCGCTCCACGTCCGCGTTATAAAAATGCCTTTTGTCATAAATAATTATCCTGCATAAAAACATTGCAGACCACGACAAAGATAAATTGTTCTTTGACAAAAAACAATATGTGATAATAAAACAAACTTGTATGGATATCACCTGATTTGTTCGGATGACGGATGATCCGTTTCAACACGATAGAGGCGGATCACGCAGACCGGCGACTCAATATAGCCCCGGCAGCTCAATACGGCAGAGGCGGCTCAACGCGGCCCCGGTGGCTCAATACAACAGAGGCGGTTCAACGCTGCCGTGACGGCTCAACACAGCAGAGGCAAATAATGACAGCTCAGGGTCGGCCTGATGTGGACGTCGGGCTGGTGTTGATAACAATGAAGAGCAGCAACAACGACTTGGGGAAGCGCAATGATGAAGGCGGCTCGACAGCGGATCTCAACGGGGACTGGCCATGGTGGCTCAATTGAGGCCTGGCCGGTCTAAAAGTGGCCTCTCAGAGCGGCGGTTCACCGTGGATTAGAGGAAAAAACTTCACTTATTAACTTTGAAAAAACTTCATCATTAATTTTGGGATCCGTGTGGTAGTGTGATTCCTTGATTGATCTTTTAACTACTAGAATTACTATCTGTCAGTCCAGATTGGATCCTTCATCACGTGATCCCCTTTTCTTTATTCCTCCTTAGTCTCACGTGGGAGTGGGTGCCAAGTCTCCTAGCAAAATCTTCGGTGGCAATTGATGATAGAAAAAAACTAAACTAGAAGCAGGGAACAAATCTGACTAGGACTCAGATCACACTCCAGTACTTGTGCGTGTACTACTTCAAGGATTGGTAGTACTGGTGTAGAACGTCCCGGTTGACTGAGAAATCGCTCCGCCTCCAAATTTTGTTCATGGTCTTGCCTTATCCTGTCGCAGCATACGACGGCTCAGGGCGAGGTTGGTGCCGAAAAATCGTCCGAGTCCGTGTTCATGTCTGGGTCCTTTTCCAGGTCGTGGCCGATTTGAACAAATAGTCTGAGTCGTGTTGAGTTTTTGACTTTTACGTCTGGCTGCACGCGTACGGATCCGACACCAGTGTGGCTTCCCAGTGAATAGCAATACTACTTGATTGATCTTGACCGGAGTAGTTGACATGTGTTTGATCTCCGCCTGGAGTAAACAGTAGCTTCGATTGATGCCTCTGGACTTGTAGGGTGTCCAAACGGTCTTGGTGATGACTTAAATCTCTTAAACTATGAACCAAAACCGATGAACTCAAAGCTGATGTAGATACTCCTCAACCGATCTTCCTAATCTGGCAAATTATGAACTTCTAGATCCCTGTGAAAGATCCCTCGAAGAACTCAACACCACCGTGTGCAGGCCCCACGGTGGGCGCCAACTGTCGTGGAATTGTCACGGCAGATGTCCTTAGTGTCAGGACTTAGTCGCGAGGCCAACAAATCTATGTGGTAGCTTGAGAGGGGTTGAGTGGAACGAGAGACGTGAGGTTTTACCCAGGTTCGGCCCCTCACGGTGGAGGTAAAAGCCTATGTCCTGCTTCATTGATATTGATGATGATGATCACGATTACAAGGGAGCTCTATCTTGAGAGCTATTGAGTTGTCTGTCTAAACCTAACTTATCAAAAACCTGTCCTCTTGGGGTTCCCTTCCCCTCCTTATATAAGTTAGAGGGGCGGGTTACTGTGGAGTCCTATTAGGATTAGGACTAGTCTACCTTCTAATACAAACCAGATACAAGTCCGGGTCTTAACTCCTTGTAAGGTAAATATTCCTCACGCCTTTCCTCTTAAACCGGCCCACCATTAACATAAACTGGCCTTCTGGGCCTTGGGCCTTGTCATCCATCTGTCCCGCCTGCCAGGTTATCAGTGAGTCATAATGTTCAGGAAGGTTGCTTGTAAACCTTCTGATCAGGGCGGGTCGCCAGTGAATCGCCAAGTGTAAACCGGGTCTCAAGTAAACCGCCAAGCCCGGCTGGGTCATACCGCGGGGTATATCCCCGACAGAGTGGGTTTAACCGGTTGTTCGGGAAGAGTCCAATCATCATAATTTTTCAATATGTTATTCAATAATTCTTCAGCTTGCCCAACAGTTCGTTCCCTGAAAACACAACAAGCACAACTATCTAGGAAATCCCTAGAAGCATTAGTTAGTCCATTATAGAAGATATCAAGGATTTCATTTTTCTTAAGAGGATGATCAGGCAAAACATTAAGTAATTGGCAAAGCCTCCCCCAAGCTTGTGGGAGAGTATCTTCTTTAATTTGCACAAAGTTAAAAATTTCCTGCAAGGTAGCTTGTTTCTTTTGAGTAGGGAAATATTTTTCAGAGAAGTAATAAATCATATCCTGGGGACTACACACACAACCAGGAGCAAGAGTATTGTACCAAGCTTTAGCATCACCCTTTAATGAGAACGGAAATAATTTGAGAATAAAGTAATAGTGAGTTTTCTCATCATGAGAAAAAGGGTGGCTATGTCAGTCAACTTAGTAAGATGTGCCACAACAATTTTAGTTTCATAACAATGGAAAGGATCAGATTCAACCAAAGTAATTAACTCTGGGTCGATAGAGAATTCATAATCCTTATCATCAATAAAGATATGTGAAGTAGCAAACTTAGGATCATATTTCATTCTAGCATTCAGAGATTTTTCTTTATACTTGCATAATAATTTCTCTCGATCATCTCTATCCCTACAAGAAAGATATCTCTAGTTGTCTCCTCATTCATAACATAGCCTTCCGGTACCTTAGGCAATTCATATCTAGGAGGGATGGTTCTAGCAGGTGTTTAAGGAGTTTCAGTTTCAAGCTCATACTCAGATTCAACAACATTATGTTTTATTACTCTAGCAATTTGTTCATCAAGAAAATCACCAAGTGGCGCATCATTATCATCAAGCAAGGTACTACCATCATCATCATAAGCATTATCCATAGCAGAATTAGCATCATCAATAACTAGTGACATATAAGAATTAATAGCATGTGGTGTTGTTGTAAGTTTACTTATAACAGAAGGTGAATCTAAAGCAGAACTGGATGGCAGCTCCTTACCACCCCTCATCTTAGAGAGATAAATCTTAGTATTAGCATCCTTCAGATTCTTCATAGTGATAAACTGATAATAATCCCAAGCGACTCAACAAATATAGCTATGCTCCCTGACAATAGCACCAAAAAAGGTCTTGATAACCCACAAGTATAGGGGATCGCAACCATTTTCGAGGGTAGAGTATTCAACCCAAATTTATAGATTCGACACAAGGGGATACAAAGAATATTTGAAGGTATTAGTAGCTGAGTTGTCAATTCAACCACACCTGGAGATTAATTATCTGCAGCAACGTGATCAGTAGAAAAGTAGTTTGATAGTAATGACAGCAACAATAGTAACGGTAACAAAGATAACAGTAGTTTTGTAGCAAGTGTAACCATGACGATGGTAGTAGTAACTTAGCAAGACCAATATAAGATAAATTTGTAGGCATTGGATCGGTGACTTGTTGGATGGTATTCATCATGAGACAGTTATAACCTAGGGCGATACGGCACTAGCTCTACTTCATCAATATAATGTAGGCATGTATTCCGTAAATAGTCATACGTTCTTATGGAAAGAACTTGCATGACATCTTTTGTCCTACTCTCCCGTGGCAGCGGGGTCCTATTGGAAAATAAGGGATATTAAGGCCTCCTTCTAATAGAGAATCGGAACAAAGCATTAACACACGATGAATACTTGAACACCTCAAACTACCGTCATAGCCGGGAGTGGTCCCGACTATTGTCACTCCGGGGTTGCCAGATCATAACATGTATTAGGTGACTATAACTTGCAAGATCGGATCTATAACATGGATATAATGTTGATAACATAAACGGTTCAGATCTAAAATCATGGCACCCGAGCCCAAAGTGACAAGCATTAAGCATGGCAAATTCATAGCAACATCAATCTTAGAACATAGTGGATACTAGGGATCAGGCCCTAACAAAACTAACTCGATTACATGATGAATCTCATCCAACTCCTCACCGACCAGCGATCCTACGAAGGAATTACTCACTCCAGGTGGGGAGCATCATGGAATTGTCGATGGAGAAGGGTTGGTGATGACGAAGAACGAAGACCCCCCTCTCCGAAGCCCCAAACGGACTCCAGATCTGGCCTCCCAATGAAGAAGAGGAGGTGACGGCGGCTCCGTCTCATGGATCATGATAATTCTTTCTCCCTGATTTTTTTTCTCTGAAGAAGTAGGATTTTATAGCGCCGGTTTCAGGGTCTGCGGGGCCACCAGGTGGGGACAACCCACCTGGGCACACCAGGAGGGGCGTGCCCTAGTGGGTTGTGCCCACCCAGGTGCCCCCTCCGGTGGATCTTGGCTCCAGAAATTCTTGTTTATTGTATAAAAAATTCTCGCAAAGTTTCGTTCCATTCCGAGAATTTTATTTCTGCACAAAAACAACACCATGCTAGTTCTGCTGAAAACAGCTTCAGTCCGGGGTTAGTCTCATTCAAATCATGCAAATTAGAGTCCAAAACAAGAGGAAAAGCATTAGGAAAAGTAAATACGTTGGAGACAAGCCAAGCAATTGTTTCATACTTTTGATGTTCTCAAACTTTTTCAACTTTCACGCAATACATGTGTGTAAGCCATGGACATAGCACTATAGGTGGAATAGACGGTGGTTGTGGAGAAGACAAAAAGAAGGAGATAGTCCCACATCATCTAGGCGTATCAATGGGCTATGGAGATGCCCATCAATAGATATCAAGAAAAACCAATCTAGTTGGCCAAACCAAATCGATAGTTTGAAGAGATTTGCAAAGATATCAAATCATGCATAAAAGAATTAAGAGGAGATTCAAATAATATTCATAAATAAGTTGATCATAAATCCACAATTCATCGGATCTCGGCAAACACACCGCGAAAAAGTATTACATCGAATAGATCTCCAAGAACATTGAGGAGAACATGGTATTGAAAATCAAAGAGAGAGAAGAAGCCATCTAGCTACTAGCTATGGACCCGTAGGTGTGTGGTAAACTACTCACGCTTCAATGGAAGGGCAATGGAGTTGATGTAGAAGCCCTCCGTGATCGAATCCCCCTCTGGCAGGACATCGGAAAAGGCCCCTAGATGGGATCTCGCGGGTATAGAAGGTTGTGGCGGTGGAAAAGTGTTTTTGTGGCTCTCCTGGTTGGTTTGGGGATATATGGGTATATATAGGCGAAAGAAATAGGTAGGTGGAGTCACGAGGGGCCCACTAGGTTGGGGGCTCGCCCTCCGTCCTTGTGGCCGCTTCATGGCTCCTCCGACTTCATCTCCAAGTCTTCTAGTTGTCTTTTGGTCCAAGAAAAATCATCATGAAGGTTTTATTCCGTTTGGACTCCGTTTGGTATTCCTTTTCTACGAAACTCTAAAACAAAGAAAAAACAAGAACTGAAACTGGTATCTAGGTTAATAGGATAGTCCCAAAAATAATATAAAATATCATATTAATGCATATAAAACATCCAAAATAGATAATATAATAGCATGGAACAATCAAAAACTATAGATACATTGGAGACATATGAAGCACCTCATGGCCCATCTGAACATGAGAGCGACGCCAAAAAATCCTATATGTACAGAAACCCCCAGAAATAACCCTAGATTAGAAGTTCCGCCGCCGCAAGCCTCTGTAGCCACGTAAAATCAATCTAGACCCTGTTCCAGCACCCTTCCAGAGGGGCAAATCATCACCGGAATCCATCTTCATCATCCTGGTGGCCACGATGATGAGGAGAGAGTAGTTCACCCTCGGGACTGAGGGTTTGTACTAGTATCTATGTGTTTTATCTCTCTCTCTCTCATGTTCTTGATTTGGCACGATCTTGATGTATCGCGAGCTTTGTTAAATAGTTGGATCATATGGTGTTTTCCCTCTTTATCTTGTTGTGATGAATTGAGTTCTACCTTTGAGATTTCAGTTTTATCAGATTGAATACTTTGTTGGATTTGAGTGCACTTGACGTATGTGATGTCTACTATGCAACCTTCTTCTTGTAGACTCGTGTTGGGCCTCCAAGCGCAGAGTTTTGTAGGACAATAGCAATTTTCCCTCAAGTGGGTGACCCAAGGTTTATCAATCTGTGGGAGGCGTAGGATGAAGATGGACTCTCTCAAACAAACCTGCAACCAAATAACAAACAATATCTTGTGTCCCCAACACACCCAATACAATGGTAAATTGTATAGGTGCACTAGTTGAGCGAAGAGATGGTGATACAAGTGTAATATGGTTGGTAGATATAGGTTTTTGTAATCTAAAAATATAAAAACAGCAAGGTAACTAGTAACAAAAGTGAGCAAAAATGGTATTGCAATGCTTGTAACCAAGGCCTAGGGTTCATAATTTCACTAGTGCAAGTTCTCAACAATGATAACATAATTAGATCATATAACACTCCCTCAGCGTGCAACAAAGAGTAACTCCAAAGTTCCTATCACGGAGAACATAAGATGAAATTTCTTGTAGGGTACGAAACCACCTCAAAGTTATTCTTTCTGATCAATCCATTGGGCTACTCCTATAAGTGTCACAAACAGCCCTAGAGTTCGTAGTAAAATAACACCATATGATACACATCAATTAACCCTAATGTCACCTAGATAATCCAATGTCACCACAAGTATCCGCGGGTCAATTATACGATATGCATCAAACAACTTCATATTCATAATATTCAATCCAACACAAAATACTTCAAAGAGTGCCCCAAAGATTTCTACCGAAGAAACAAGGACGAAAACGTGCATCAACCCCTATGCATAGATTACCCCAATGTCACCTCAAGAATCCACGAGTTGAGTGCCAAAACATACATTCAATGAATCAATAGAACACCCCATTGTCACGACGGGTATCCCACGCAAGACATACATCAAGTGTTCTCAAGTCCATAATAGTATTCAATACGATAATAGTGAAACCTCAAAGGTAAAACTCAATTCATCACAAGAAGATAGAGGGGAAGAAACACCATATGATTCAACTATAGTAACAAAGCTCGCAGTACATCAAGATCATGCCAAATCAAGAACACGAGAGAAAGAGAGAGAGAGAGAGAGATCGAACACATAGTTACTGGTACATTCCCTCAACCCCGAGGGTGAACTACTCCCTCCTCGTCATGGAGAGCGTCGGCAAGATGAAGATGGCCATCGGTGATGGTTTCCCCCTCCGGCAGGGTTCCGGAACGGGCTCCTGATTGGTTTTTCATGGCTACAGAGGCTTGCGGCAGCGGAACTCTCGATCTAGGTTTATTTCTAGGGGTTTCTATATTTATAGGAATTTTTGGCATCAAGAACAGGTCAAGGGGGTCCACGAGGTGACGACAAGATAGGGGGCGCGCCCTTGGGGGGTTGCCCTCCACCCTTGTGGAGGCCTCGTGGCTCTTCTGGCCCAACTCTTTTGCTCCGGGGGCTTCTTCTGGTCCATAAAAGATCACCGTATATTTTCAGCTCATTTGGACTTCGTTTGATATTCCTTTTCTGCGAAACTCAAAACAAGGAAAAAACATAAACTGGCACTAGGCTCTAGGTTAATAGGTTAGTCCCAAAAATCATATAAATGCATATAAAACATCCAAGATAGATAATATAATAGCATGGAACAATAAAAAATTATAGATACTTTGGAGACATATCAATCATCCCTAAGCTTAATTCCTACTCGTCCTCGAGTAGGTAAATGATAAAAATAGAATTTTTGATGTGGAATGCTAGGAAGTGCACAAGTTTGATCAATGATAATTTCAATCACTTTTTCTAGCATCATTATATATCATAACAGTAGCTCATATCATAAAGCTTCTCTTGATCCAGTAACAAGCTATTCACATGTTAAAGCATAGACCATAAACTTTCTTCAAAACTAACAAACTAGGTTCTCAATCATCAAACTAAAGGAAATATGCCCTAGAGGCAATAATAAAGTTGTTATTTATATTTCTTTATATCATGATAAATGTTTATTATTCATGCTAGAATTGTATTAACCGGAAACTTGATACATGTGTGGATACATAGACAAAACACCGTGTCCCTAGTAAGCCTCTACTAGACTAGCTCTTTAATCAAAGATGGTTAAGTTTCCTAACCATGGACATGTGTTGTCATTTGATGAACGAGATCACATTACTAGGAGAATGATGTGATAGACAAGACCCATCCGTTAGCTTAGCATAATGATCATTAAGTTTTATTGCTATTACTTTCTTCATGTCATATAATGATGGCCCACAAGTGTAGGGGATCTATCGTAGCCTTTTCAATAAGTAAGAGTGTCAAACCCAATGAGGAGCAGAAGGAAATGATAAGAAGTTTTCAGTAAGGTATTCTCTGCAAGCACTGAAATTATCGGTAACAGATAATTTTGTGATAAGATAAATTGTAACGAGCAACAAGTAATAAAAGTAAATAAGGTGCAGCAAGATGGCCCAATCCTTTTTGTATCAAAGGACAAGCCTGGACAAACTCTTATATGAAGTAAAGCGCTCCCGAGGACACATGGGAATTATCGTCGAGCTAGTTTTCATCATGTTCATATGATTCGCGTTCGGTACTTTGATAATTTGATATGTGGGTGGACCAGTGCTTGGGTGTTGTCCTTACTTGGACAAGCATCCCACTTATGATTAACCCCCATTGCAAGCATCCGAAACTACAACAGAAGTATTAAGGTAAACCTAACCATAGCATGAAACATATGGATCCAAATCAGCCCCTTATGAAGCAACGCATAAACTAGGGTTTAAGCTTCTGTCACTCTAGCAAGCCATCATCTACTTATTACTTACCAATGCCTCCCTCTAGGCCCAAGCAATGGTGAAGTGTCATGTAGTCGACATTCACATGACACCACTAGAGGGATGACAACATACATCTCATCAAAATATCGAACGAATACCAAATTCACATGACTACTAATAGCAAGACTTCTCCCATGTCCTCTGGAACAAACGTAACTACTCACAAAGCATATTCATGGTCATAATCAGAGGGGTATTAATATGCATAATGTATCTGAACATATAATATTCCACCAAGTAAACCAACTAGCATCAACTACAAGGAGTAATCAACACTACTAGCAACCCACAGGTACCAATCTGAGGTTTGGATACAAAGATTGGATACAAGAGATGAACTAGGGTTTGAGATGAGATGGTGCTGGTGAAGATGTTGATGGAGATTGACCCCCTCCCGATGAGAGGATTGTTGGTGATGACGATGGTGATGATTTCCCCCTCCGAGAGGGTAGTTTCCCCGGCAGAACAGCTCAGCCGGAGCCCTAGATTGGTTCCGCCAAGGTTCCTCCTCGTGGCGGCGGAGTTTCGTCCCGTAAGCTTGCTTATGATTTTTTCCTCGATGAAAGACTTGATATAGCAGAAGATGGGCATCGGAGGGCCACCACGAGGTAGGGGGCGTGCCCCCACCCTCGTGGCTAGGGTGTGGCCCCCCTCTGGAACTTTATTCGCTCAGTATTTTTTATATATTCTAGAAATAAATTCCGTGAAGTTTCAGGACTTTTGGAGCTGTGCAGAATAGGTCTCTAATATTTTCTCCTTTTCCAGCCCAGAATCCCAGCTGCCGGCATTCTCCCTCTTCATGTAAACCTTGTAAAATAAGACAGAATAGGCATAAGTATTGTGACATAATGTGTAATAACAACCCATAATGCAATAAATATCGATATAAAAACATGATGCAAAATGGACGTATCATATGCATATTCCTTTGACTATGAGATTATGCAACTCCCGAATACTAGAGGAATACCTTGTGTGCTATCGAACGTCACAACATAAATGGGTGATTATAAAGATGCTCTACAGGTATCTCCGAAGGTGTTTGTTGGGTTGGCATAGATCGAGATTAGGATTTGTCACTCCGAGTATCGGAGAGGTATCTCTTGGCCCTATCAGTAATACACATCATAAGAAGCCTTGCAAGCAGTGTGACTAATGAGTTAGTTGCGGGATGATGTATTATAGAATGAGTAAAGAGACTTGCCGGTAGCGAGATTGAACTAGGTATGAAGATATCGATGATCGAATCTCGGGCAAGTAACATACCGATGACAATGGGAATAACGTCTGTTGTCATTACGGTACAACCGATAAAGATCTTCGTAGAATATGTGGGAACCAATATGAGCATCCAGGTTCCGCTGTTGGTTATTGACCGGAGAGGTGTCTCGGTCATGTCTACATAGTTCTCGAACCCGTAGGGTCCGCATGCTTAACGTTCGATGACGATGTTGTATTATATGAGTTATGTGATTTGGTGGCCGAATGTTGTTTCGAGTCCCGGATGAGATCACAGACATGGCGAGGAGTTTCAAAATGGTCGAGAGGTAAAGATTCATATATAGGACGATGATATTCGGACACCGGAAGTATTCTGGGGGTACCGAGTACATATCGGGTCACCGGAAGGGGTTCCGGGCACCCCCGGCAACTATATGGGCCTAATGGGTCAAGAGGGGAAACGCAGCAGCCAGCATGGGCTGCTGCGCCCCCCATATGAGCTGCACCTAAGGGAGAAGGAAAGAGGGGAAGAGAGAAGGAAGTGGAGGGATTCAGCCTCCCCTTCCTTCCCTCCTCCCTCCTCCTTCCGTCCCCCTCCGGAAAGTGGGGGGCGAATTGCACTAGGGCCCCAAGTAGGATTCCTCTTACTTGGGCGCCCCTTGACTGTCCTCCTCCCCCTCCAACCAATATATACATGGGTGTGACGCCCCCAATACAATCGTACACTAACCACACACGCAATTGTGTACGATCAAGATCAAGGACTCACGGGAAGATATCACAACACAACTCTAGACACAAATAAAATAATACAAGCCTTATATTACAAGCCAGGGGCCTCAAGGGCTCGAATACATCAACTCAAAAATGCAAGAATCAGTGGAAGCAACAATATCTGAGTACAGACATAAGTTAAACAAGTTTTCCTTAAGAAGGCTAGCACAAAAGCATCTACGATCGAAAAGGCAAGGCCTCCTGCCTGAGAGCCTCCTAACTACTCAAGGTTGTCAGCGGCCGTCACGTAGTAGTAGGCACCCTCAGGGTAGTAGTAATCATCAATGGTGTTGTCTGGCTCCTGGGATCCGTCATCTGGTCGCGACAATCGGGTATGGGGGAAAAGAGGTAGCAAAGCAACCGTGAGTACTCATCCAAAGTACTCGCAAGACTTACATCAGATCTAAAGAAAGTATGCATCTATATCAAATGAATGGGTTGTATCTGTGGACTAAACTGCAGAATGCCAAAAGAGAAGGGGAAAGCATAGCCTATCAAAGGCTAGCATCTTCAAGCACCTCGGCCAGAGATCCTTTGTCGACTCCCTGTGAGAAAGCAATTGCAGAGCCATACTATCTAGTTATCACCTCAAGTATCCAGTTCTAGTTGTATCGATCGGGATACAACTCCAAGTGTCCGTTACCGTAGGACAGGCTATCGATAGATGTTTTCTTCCTTGCAGGGGTGCACCAACTTACCCACCACGCTCGATTAACTCTGGCCGGACACACTTTCCTGGGTCATGCCGACCTCGGCCAAACAATACGCCACAACCCGACCTAGGCTTAATAGAGAGGTTAGCATGCTGGACTAAACCTATGCCCCCATGGGTCATGGGCCATCGCCCCGGGAACTCCTGCACGTTGCGTGGGCAGTCGGTGAGCAGACCTAGTTACCTCCTTAAAAAGGCAGGAGCTTACCAGTCCAAACCGGCGCGCGCCGCTCAGTCGCTGACGTCTAATAAGCTTTGGCTGATGCATACGACGCAGAACGTCCATACAATGCCCACGTGATGGTTAGTGCTATGAGGCCAGAGGCCCCTCAGATCAAATATCCAAATCGTAGTGGATTAGGAACGCACGGTAACAAGCAGAGACTCACGAAAGTTGTGACCTCATCGCCCCGTCTCGAGGACTTGCGGCAAGGGCTAAGAATGCCCGACCATGCCTCGTAATTATCTCGCGGGCACCCTCTAGGTCAACCCGACTCCACATCACTCGCAATTAAGCTCGCGCGGGTACCCCTCAGGGCCGACCCATCTTTAGTAACCTGGTTCAGGGTAAAGTCATAGTAACCATAGTAACTATGTGTCTAACACCAAGGGGAACCCTGAGGAACCACCCTCGATGGATTCCACTCAATGTAATCATCAAGGTGAATGTAAGAGGAACCACCCTCGAGGTTCACACTTGAGGGGTTGCACGAAGAGTCGTATCAGAAGCGGTTAAGGAGGAAATCACCCTCGATGACAACGACCGAATAGCTACACTACAGAGATCTCATCAGGAGTGATGTATGAGGTTCCACCCTCGGCACTCGATGGTAACTCTGTAGAGTCGAGCAACAAAAGGTGCGTGATGTGATGTGAGGTGTTGGCCTCTGGTCGTCTATCACGTTGATCGAGTCATCGATGATGAAGCAGGGGCAAGAAGGACAAGGTGGGGGTCACTGCTGGATCACTAACCAACCTACACTAAACAGTTTAGGATAGGCAGGTAAGGTAACAATAAGCAGGTTACAAAAGCAGGCTATGCATCAGAATAGGAGCAAACAATAACAGTAGCAAAATCTAATGCAAGCATGAGAGAATGGAATGGGCGATATCGGGATGATCAAAGGGGGGCTTGCTTGCCTGGAAGCTCTACTGAAAAGGAAGAAGTGTCGCCGACGTAGTCGATCACAGGGGCGGCATCGGTCTCAGGGTCTACCGGAGTGAAGAGGGGGAAGAAACAATAAATATAAAGCAAACAAGGCATCACAAAGCATAACATGGCAATATGCTGTGCCGGTTGTGACCTAACATATGGCTACACGATATAGGTAAAGGGCTAATTCGACCTGGAATTTTTTCCCAGTTCCGGACCTGTGTTAGACAGATGACTGGAGGGGGAATGTTCCATGTTCAGATAGTTAGAGGTATTTGGCAGGGATGTGTAGCGTATTCGGGTTCATCTCGCTTTTCTAAGCAACTTCCATGTAGAAAACATTTTCATCCAAGTTACGGGTTATTTTCTATGATTTATCAAAGATTTAAACGTTTACTGGAATTATCTAAATTAACAGAAATGGAATTATGACGTCAGCATTACATCATTGTGACGTCAGCAGTCAATAGGACGGCTGACCAGGTCAAACTGACCAGTGGGTCCCACCTGTCATAGACAGTGGACTAACAGAAGTTTAAACAAACTAAAATGAGGTTAATTAACAGTTGCGCCCTACATGTCAGTGGCAGATTAGATTACTAATTACTTTTAATTATAAAAACATTTAATTAGCCTAATTAACAGAGGGGGCCGACATGTCGGCAACTGGGGTTGCCAGTCAGCACCGTTGACTGGTCAAAGCAGTCAACGGGGTCAGCGGGGCCATTGGGGCCCACCAGTCAGTGGCTGCGGGGGTGGCCCCGGCGGCACCACGTTGACAGGACACCGAAGAGGGGCTCTGGCGACCATTTTCATGGCAGAGTCCCCGGGTCTCACTGGAAAACAGCCACGTGCCATCGTTTGGCATGGGGCCGGCCGCGTTCGAACGTGCGGACGAAGCCGCATCCACCCATGGTGGTCTCATAGGGAGGGGTGGCCGGAGCTGAGAGATACAACAACGGCGGCGGCGGCAATTTCGGGTGCTCCACGGTGACAGCAAGGCGGGGCATGGTTTGGCGTGCGGAGTGGCTCTACGGGCAGATGGCGCTCACGTGAGTCCATTGCCGCAGTTGGCGACAGGAGAGAGGCGATGAGCTTGCCATAGACAAGCTCGCGGTGGCGGTCGGATCACTTCCCCGTCGAGGACGACGCTAGGGGAGCGGGAGGAGTAGCGGGCGCGTGAAGTGGGTGCGGGTGGAGGTGCTGAGCACGACGGGGTGGTCGACGGGGTGGTCGACTGCGAGCTCCTCGAGCTGTGTCCACGGCGGCGAGCACCACCACGGCGACGAGCTCGGACATGACGGGGGAAGCAGCTACGGCCGAGGAAGAGGCTGGGAAGAGAGGGGGAGGAGCGCGGGGCTCACCGGGCCCTGTAGTTGTGCATTCGCGGGCTCGGGGAGGGCTCATGGTGACCGGAGACGGTGACGGTGTGCGGCAGTGCAGAGAAGGAAGAAGTCATCGTAGCGGACTCTCCGGTGGTGCCCGACCCACTTGGGTGGTCGGGGACGACGAGGCAGATGACGGCCATGCTCTTAGGCATGACGGTGGGGTATGGGGCGACCGGTGGCCGCGGTGGAGCACCAGCGTGGCGGCGGCGCTCGAATGAAAGGGGATCTTAGGAGGGGGAGAGAGGGTGAGGGCGAGAGGGGGAGCAGGGTGGAGTGGGCAAGAGGGGAGGGAGCTCGAGGCGTCAGGGATGCCCTTATTCCCTTGGGACGGCACCAGCAAGGTGGTTTGGCGGCAACGCGCAGGAGGTGTTAGGGAACGTATTAATTTCAAAAAAATTCCTACGCACACGGAAGATCATGGTGATGCATAGCAACGAGAGGGGAGAGTGTCGTCTACGTACCCTCATAGACCGTAAGCGGAAGCGTTATGACAACGCGGTTCATGTAGTCGTACGCCTTCGCGACCGATCCTCAGTACCGAACGTACGACACCTCCTCGTTCAGCACACATTCAGCTCGGTGACGTCCCGCGAACTCACGATCCAGTAGAGCTTCCGGGAAGAGCTTAGTCAGCACGACGGCGTGGTGACGGTGTTGATGAATCTACTGACGCAGGGCTTCGCCTAAGCACCGCTACGATATGACCGAGGTGGATTATGGTGGAGGGGGGCACCGCACACGACTAAGAGATCAATGATCAATTGTTGTCTCCAAGGGGTGCCCCCCTCCCCGAATATAAAGGATTGGAGGAGGGGGAGGGGGCCGGCCTCCTATGTCGCGCTCCATGACGAGTCCTACTCCCACCGGGAGTAGGACTCCCCCCTTCCAAGTAGGATTAGGAGAGGAGAAGGAAGGGAGAGAGAAGGAAAGGGGGGCGCCCCCCACTCCTTGTCCAATTTGGACTAGAGGGGGAGGGGGCGCGCGGCTGCCCTGGCCGCCCCTCCTCTTCTCCCACTAGGGCCCATTAGGCCCAATATACTCCCCGGGGGGTTCCAGTAACCCCCCGGTACTACGGTATATGTCCGAAACCTCTCGAAACACTTCAGGTGTCCGAACATATTCGTTCAATATATCTATCTTTACATCTCAACCATTTCGAGACTCCTCGTCATGTCCGTGATCATATCGGGGACTCCGAACTACCTTCGGTACATCAAAACACAAAAACTCATAATACCGATCGTCACAGAACTTTAAGCGTGCGGACCCTACGGGTTCGAGAACTATGTAGACATGACCGAGACACGTCTCCGGTCAATAACCAACAGTGGAACCTGGATGCTCATATTGGTTCCTACATATTTTATGAAGATCTTTATCGGTCAAACCGCATAACAACATACGTTGTTCCCTTTGTCATCGGTATGTTACTTGCCCGAGATTCGATCGTCGGTATCCTCATACCTAGTTCAATCTTGTTACCGGCAAGTCTCTTTAGTCATTCCGTAATACATCATCCGACAACTAACTCATTAGTCACAATGCTTGCAAGGCTTATAGTGATGTGCAATACCAAGAGGGCCCAGAGATACCTCTCCGACAATCGGAGTGACAAATCCTAATCATGATCTATGCCAACTCAACAAGTACAATTGGATACACCTGTAGAGCACCTTTATAATCACCCAATTACATTGTGACGTTTGGTAGCACACAAAGTGTTCCTCCGGTATTCGGGAGTTGCATAATCTCATAGTCATAGGAACATGTATAAGTCATGAAGAAAGCAATAGCAACAAACTAAACGATCATCATGCTAAGCTAACGGATGGGTCAAGTCAATCACATCATTCTCTAATGATGTGATCCCGTTAATCAAATGACAACTCATGTCTATGCCTAGGAAACTTAACCATCTTTGATTCAACGAGCTAGTCAAGTAGAGGTATACTAATGACACTCTGTTTGTCTATGTATTCACACATGTACTAAGTTTCTGGTTAATACAATTCTAGCATGAATAATAAACATTTATCATGATATAAGGAAATATAAATAACAACTTTATTATTGCCTCTAGGGCATATTTCCTCGAGTCTCCCACTTGCACTAGAGTCAATAATCTAGTTCACATCGTTATGTGATTTAACACCAACAGTTCACATCTTTATGTGATTAGTTCACATCTCCAAGTGACTAACACCCAAAGGGCTTACTACAGTCGATAATTTAGTTCACATCGCTATGTGATTAATACCCAAAGAATGATCATGTTTTGCTCGTGAGATAAATTTTGTCAGTGGGTCTGCCACATTCAGAGCTGCATGTATTTTGCGAATTTCCTATGTCTACAATGCTTTGCACGGAGCTACTCTAGCTAATTGCTCCCCCTTTCAATATGTATCTAGATCGAGACTTAAAGTCATCCAGATCGGTGTCTAAGCTTGCATCAACGTAACTCTTTATGACGAACTCTTTGTCACCTCCATAACCGAGAAACATTCCTTATTCTACTAAGGATATTTTTGACCGTTGTCCAGTGATCCACTCCTGGATCACTATTGTGCCCTCTTGCCAAACTTATGGTGAGGTACATAGTAGGTCTGGCACACATCATAGCATACTTTATAGAACCTATGACCGAGGCATAGGGAATGACTTTTCATTCTCTTTCTATTTTCTGCCGTGGTCTAGTTTTGAGTCTTTACTCAACTTCACACCTTGCAACACAGGCAAGAACTCCTTCTTTGACTGTTCCATTTTGAACTACTTCAAAATCTTGTCAAGGTATGTACTCATTGAAAATATATCAAGCATCTTGATCTATCTCTATAGATCTTGATGCTCAATATGTAAGTAGCTTCACCGAGGTCTTTCTTTGAAAAACTCCTTTCAAACACTCCTTTATGCTTTCTAGAAAATTCTACATTATTTCCGATCAACAATATGTCATTCACATATAATTATCAGAAATGCTGTAGTGCTCCCACTCACTTTCTTGTAAATACAGGCTTCACCGCAAGTCTATATAAAACCATATGCTTTGAACACTTTATCAAAGCATATATTCCAACTCTGAGATGCTTGCACTAGTCCATAGATGGATCGCTGGAGCTTGCTCACTTTGTTAGCACCTTTAGGATCGACAAAACCTTCTGGTTGCATCATATACATCTCTTCTTTAAGAAATCCATTAAGGAATGTAGTTTCGACATCCATTTGCCAGATTTCATAAAATGCGGCAACTGCTAACATGATTCAGATAGACTTTTAAGCATCAATTTGAGTGAGAAAATATCATCATAGTCAACACCTTGAACTTTTCGAAAACATTTTTTCGACAATTCGAGCTTTGTAGATAGTAATACTACTATTAGTGTCTGTCTTCCTCTTGAAGATCCATTTATTTTCTATGGCTTGCCAATCATTGGGCAAGTCAATCAAAGTCCATACTTTGTTCTTTATACATGGATCCCATCTTAGATTTCATGGCCTTAAGCCATTTCACGGAATCTGGGCTCATCATCGCTTCCTCATAGTTCATAGGTTCATCATGGTCTAGTAACATGACTTCCAGAAAGGATTACCGTACCACTCTGGTGCAGACCATACTCTGGTTGTCCTACGAGGTTCGGTAGTAACTTGATATGAAGTTTCATGATCATCATCATTTAGCTTCCTCACTAATTGGCGTAGAAATCACAAGAACTGATTTCTGTGATGAACTACTTTCCAATTCGGGAGAAGGTACAATTACCTTATCATGTTCTACTTTCCTCCCACTCACTTCTTTCGAGAGAAACTCCTTCTCTAGAAAGGATCCATTCTTAGCAATAAAATATCTTGCCTTCGGATCTGTGATAGAAGGTGTACCTAGCTGTCTCCTTTGGGTATCCTATGAAGACACATTTCTCTGATTTGGGTTCGAGCTTATCAGGTTGAAGCTTTTTCACATAAGCATCGCAGCTCCAAACATTAAGAAACGACAACTTTGGTTTCTTGCCAAACCATAGTTCATAAGGCGTCGTCTCAACGGATTTAGATGGTGCCCTATTTAATGTGAATGCAGCCGTCTCTAAAGCATAACCCCAAAACAATAACGGTAGATTAGTAAGAGACATCATAGATCGCACCATATCTAGTAAAGTACGATTACGACGTTCGGACACACCATTACACCGTGGTGTTTCGAGTGGTGTGAGTTGTGAAACTATTCCACATTGTTTCAAATGTAGACCAAACTCGTAACTCAAATATTCTCCTCCACGATCAGATCATAGAAACTTCATTTTCTTGTTGCGATGATTTTCCACTTCACTCTGAAATTCTTTGAACTTTTCAAATGTTTTAGACTTATGTTTCATTAAGTGGATATACCCATATCTGCTCAAATCATCTGTGAAGGTTAGAAAATAGCGATACCCACCGCAAGTCTCAACACTTATCGGATCGCATACATCAGTATGTATTATTTCCATTAAGTCAGTTGGTTTCTCCATGTTCCGGAGAACGGAGTCTTAGTCATCTTGCCTATGAGGCATGGTTCACAAGCATCAACTGATTCATAATCAAGTGATTCCAAAAGCCCATCAGCATGGATTTTCTTCATGCGCTTTACACCAATATGACCTAAACGGCAGTGCCACAAATAAGTTGCACTATCATTATTAACTTTGAATCTTTTGGCTTAAATATGAATATGTGTATCACTACGATCGAGATTCAATAAACCATTCACCTTGGTTGTATGACCATTGAAGGTTTTATTCATGTAAACAGAACAACAATTATTCTCTGACTTTAAATGAATAACCATTTTGCAATAAACATGATCAAATCATATTCATGCTTAACGCAAACACCAAATAACATTTATTTAGGTTCAACACTAATCCCAAAAGTATAGGGAGTGTGCGATGATGATCATATCAATCTTGGAACCACTTCCAACACACATCGTCACTTCACCCTTAACTAGTCTCTGTTCATTCTGCAACTCCTGTTTCGAGTTACTAATTTTTAGCAACTGAACTAGTATCAAATACTAAGGAGTTTCTATAAACACTAGTAAAGTACACATCAATAACATGTATATCAAATATAACTTTGTTCACTTTGCCATCCTTCTTATCCGCCAAATACTTGGGGCAGTTCTGCTTCCAGTGACCAGTCCCTTTGCAGTAGAAGCACTTAGTCTCAGGCTAAGGTCTAGACTTGGGCTTCTTCACTTGAGCAGCAACTTGCTTGTCGTTCTTCTTGAAGTTCCCCTTCTTCCCTTTGCCCTTTTTCTTGAAACTAGTGGTCTTGTCAACCATCAACACTTGATGTTTTTCTTGATTTCTACCTTTGTTGATTTCAGCATCACGAAGAGCTTGGGAATCGTTTCCATTATCCCTTGCATATTATAGTTCATCACGAAGTTCTAGTAACTTGGTGACAGTGACTAGAGAAATCTGTCAATCACTATCTTATCTGGAAGATTAACTCCCACTTGATTCAAGTGATTGTAGTACTCAGACAATCTGAGCACATGCTCACTGGTTGAGCTATTCTCCTCCATCTTGTAGGCAAAGTACTTGTCAAAGGTCTCATACCTTTCGACATGGGCATGAGTCTGAAATACCAATTTCAACTCTTAGAACATATTATATGCTACGTGGAGTTTCAAAACGTTTTTGACGTCCCGGTTCTAAGCCGTAAATCATGGTGCACTAAACTATCAAGTAGTCATCATATCAAGCTTTTCAAACGTTCATAATGTCTGCATCTGCTCCTGCAATAGGTTCGTCACCTAGTGGTGTATTGATACGTCTCTGTCATATCTACTTTTCCAAAAACTTTTGCCCTTGTTTTGGACTCCATTTGCATGATTTGAATGGAACTAACCCGGATTGACGCTGTTTTCAGCAGAATTGCCATGGTGTTATTTATGTGCAGAAACAAAAGTTCTCGGAATGACCTGAAACTTCACGGAACGTCTATTTGGAAATAATAAAAAATCCTTACAAAAGATGAAGACCAGGGGGCCCACACCCTAGCCACGAGGGTGGGGGGCGCGCCTGCCCCCCTGGGCCTCGTGGGCCCCCTGGAGCTCCTCTGACCTCAACTCCAACTCTATATATTTGCTTTCAGGGAGAAAAATATCAGAGAGAAAGATTCATCATGTTTTACGATACGGAGCCACCGCCAAGCCCTAAAACCTCTCGGGAGGGCTGAGCTGGAGTCCGTTCGGGGCTCCGGAGAGGGGAATCCATCGCCGTCGTCATCATCATCAACCATCCTCCATCAGCAATTTCATGATGCTCACCGCCGTGCGTGAGTAATTCCATCATAGGCTTGCTGGACGGTGATGGGTTGGATGAGATGTATCATGTAATCGAGTTAGTTTTGTTAGGGTTTGATCCCTAGTATCCACTATGTTCTGAGATTGATGTTGCTATGACTTTGCTATGCTTAATGCTTGTCACTAGGGCCCGAGTGCCATGAATATATGTGAGTTCTTGATCCTATCTTGCAAGTCTATAGTCACCTACTATGTGTTATGATTCGGCAACCCCGAAGTGACAATAATCGGGACCACTCCCGGTGATGACCGTAGTTTGAGGAGTTCACGTATTCACTATGTGTTAATGCTTTGGTCGGGTACTCTATTAAAAGGAGGCCTTAATATCCCTTAGTTTCCGCTAGGACCCCGCTGCCACGGGAGGGTAGGAAAAAAGATGTCATGAAAGTTCTTTTCCATAAGCACGTATGACTATATTCAGAATACATGCCTACATTACATTGATGAATTGGAGCTAGTTCTGTGTCACCCTAGGTTATGACTGTTACATGATGAACCACATCCGACATAATTCTCTATCACCGATCCATTGCCTACGAGCTTTCCATATATTGTTCCTCGCTTATTTAGTTTTCCGTTGCTATTGTTACAATCACTACAAAATATCAAAAACATTAGTTTTGTTATCACTACCTTTTCTTACCGTTACCACTACCATCATATTACTTTGCTACTAAATACTTTGCCGCAGATATTAAGTTTCCAGGTGTGGTTGAATTGACAACTCAACTGCTAATACTTGAGAATATTCTTTGGCTCCCCTTGTGTCAAATCAATAAATTTGGGTTGAATACTCTACCCTCGAAAACTGTTGCGATCCCCTATACTTGTGGGATATCAAGACTATTTTCTGGCGCTGTTGCCGCGGAGCATAGCTCTATTCTTTGAGTCACTTCGGATTTATATCTGCTTATCATTATGAAGAACTTGAGAGATCCAAAAACCAAGATTTATCCCTCAACTACGAGGGGAGGTAAGGAACTGCCATCTAGCTCTGCACTTGATTCACCTTCTGTTTTGAGTATGCTTGCGACACCTAAACCTGCTTCTGCTATTCATTCTGATATGTCGCATGTTATTGATGATGCCACTTCTGCTATGCATGATACTTATGATGAAACTACTTATATGCTTGATACTACTGTGCCACTTGGTGAATTTCTTGATGAACAACTTGCTAGGGTTAGAGAGAATGAAATTATTGAAACTAATAACATTGATGAAAGTGATGATGAAGACTCTCCCCCTAATAAATATGGATCACCTGTTATTCCTGAGGGTTATGTTTTTGAAAAGGAAGCTGCTTTAGCTATTTTTGCTTGCAAAGATAGATACGAGCTCAAGAGGTTATTAGCTAAATGGAAGTAGCGATCTCTTAATGCTAGAATGAAACCTGACCCTGCTTTTGCTACTTCACCTATTTGTGTTACTGATAAGGATTATGAATTCTCTGTTGATCCTGATATAATTACGTTGGTTGAATCTGATCCTTTTCATGGCTATGAATCTGAAACTGTTGTGATACATCTTACTAAATTAAATGATATAGCCGCCCTATTCACTAATGATGATAGAACTCGTTACTTTTATATCCTTAAAATATTTCCGTTCTCATTAAAGGGTGATGCTAAGATATGGTTTAATTCTCTGGATCCTGGTTGTGTGCGTAGTCCCCAAGATATGATTTATTACTTCTCTGCTAAATATTTCCCTGCTCATAAGAAACAAGCTGCTTTGAGGGATATATATAATTTTGTGCAAATTGAAGAAGAGAGTCTCCCACAAGCTTGGGGGAGGCTTCTCAAGTTACTTAATGATTTGCGTGATCATCCTCTTAAGAAAAATGAAATGCTTGATATCTTTTATAATGGACTAACCGATGCTTCGAGAGATTACCTGGATAGTTGTGTTGGTTCTGTTTTCAGGGAAAGAACACCAGATAAAGCTGAAATTCTACTGAATAATATGTTGACAAATGAAAATAATTGGACACATCTTGAGCCAGCTGCTGAGCCTATTCCTAAACCAACTCCAAAGAAAAGAGGTGTTCTATTTCTCAGTCCTGAAGATATGCAAGAGGCAAAGAAATCTATGAAAGAAAAAGGTATTAAAGCTGAAGATGTTAAGAATTTACCTCCTATTGAAGAAATACATGGTCTTAATTTACCGCCTGTTGAAGAACCATATGATCTTAATCCATTACCTATTGATGAAACACATGGTCTTGATAACCCGACACATGTAGTAAAGGTAAATTCTCTCTATAGATATGATAAAGCTGAAATCCCATTTACTAAGTTTGCTAGCCCATGCTTAGATGAGTTTGATAAATTTTTGGTTAAGTAAGAAGACTTCAATGCTTATTTTGGTAGACAATTGAAATACAATTCAAATATGCTTGAACACTTGGGTGATTATATGGCTAATGTCAAAGGTGAACTTAAACTTATTAGTAAACATGCTTCTATGGTTACCACTCAAGTAAAACAAGTACTGAAGGCTCAAAATGATTTGCTCAATGAATTGAATAGTAAGAATAATGATTATGCTGTTAGAGTGGCTACTAGAACTGGTAGAATGACTCAGGAACCTCTGTATCCTGAAGGCCACCCTAAGAGAATTGAGCAAGATTCTCAGAGAAATAATATAGATGCACCTAGTCCTTCTAAAAGGAAGAAAAAGAAAAATGGTAGGACTTTGCATGCTTCTAGTGAACCTATTAGTGAAACACCTGAGAATCCAAATGATATTTCTATTTCTGATGCTGAAACACAATCTGGTAATGAACCTGAAACTAGTGATAATGTTAATGATAATGTTAATGATAATGTTAATGATAATGTTCATGATGATTCTCAACCTAGTAGTGATAATGATATAGAAATTGAACATATTGTTGATCTTGATAACCCAGAATCAAAGAGACAACGTTATGATAAGAAAGACTTTGTTGCTAGGAAACACGAAAAGGAAAGATAGCCTTGGGTTCAGAAACCCATGCCATTTCCTCCCAAACCATCCAAGAAAAAGGATGATGAGGATTTTGGGCGCTTTGCTGAAATGATTAGACCTATCTTTTGCGAATGCGATTAACTGATATGCTTAAAATGAATCCTTATGATAAGTACATGAAAGATATTGTTACTAATAAAAGAAAAATACCGGAAGCTGAAATTTCCATCATGCTTGCTAATTATACCTTTAAGGGTGGAATACCAAAGAAACTTGGAGATCCAGGAGTACCCACTATACCATGCTCCATTAAAAGAAACTATGTTAAAACTACTTTATGTGATCTTGGAGCCGGTGTTAGTGTTATGCCTCTCTCTTTATATCGTAAACTTGATTTGCATAAGTTGACAGCTACTGAAACACCTTTGCAAATGGCTGATAAATCAACTGCTATACCTCTCGCTATTTGTGAGGATGTGCCTGTTGTAGTTGCAAACGTTACTATTTTAACAGACTTTGTTATTCTTGATATTCCCGAGGATGATAGTAAGTATATTATTCTTGGAAGACCCTTTTTGAATACTACAGGGGCTGTTATTGATTGCACTAAAGGCAATGTCACTTTTCATGTTAATGGTAATGAGCATACGGTACACTTTCCGAGCAAACAACCTCAAGTTCATAGTATCAACTCTATTGGAAAAATTCCATCGATTATATTTGGAGGTTTTGAATTTCCTCTTCCTACTGTCAAGAAGAAATACAATATTCTTATTATTGGGGATGTGCATATCCCCGTTGAGGTAACATAGTGTTATTCAAAATTTCTCCGGTTCCATGTTATTCGGAATGAGTTTGTTAACTAGACCTGATCAACCTTGTTAGTGGATTCCTTTTGATGAGCATGAGATGGATGAAACTAGAAGGCACAACTCTCAGTACCTTCTTTTTACTTTATGTTATTTATATTAAATAAAATAAAAATAAATATTTTCCGTCTGTTATCTGATTTATCCGTGCAATATAAAAATACCCCAAAATTAAAAGTTATCCAAATGCCCTAAAATTTAAATATGATTTTTTCTGGAATATTTGAGAATATCTGGCACACAGAGAACACAACAGGGGGGCATCCACCTGGCCACGAGGGTGGAGGGCGCACCCCCTGCCTCGTGGGCCCACGGTGGCCCTCCTCCACTTATTCCTGCACACACACTCTTCTTCTTCCTCCCACAAACACCAATATCCAGCTCAAGCACGAGTTCTAGCTCATTTTGCTGTGATTTTCGATCTCCTTGCTCAAAGCACCTCTCACAAAACTGCTTGGGGGGATTGTTCCTTGGTATCTGACTCCTCCATTGGTCCAATTAGTTTTGTTCTAGTGCTTTATTCATTGCAAATTTGTGCTGCCTAGGTGACCCTGTTCTTGAGCTTGCATGTCAAATTTATATGGTCCCAAGTAGTTCTAATGCATGATATAGGCTCTAGGCACTTGTAGGAGTTGTTGCTATCCATTTTGTTGAGCTGGACTCACTTTTATTTGAAGTTACTAAATTTTTCAGCAATTTTTCAAAGGAAGAAATATGTTTAGGAAAATGTACCAAGGTGGCTCTTCAAGGAAACAAGAGCCCAGGCTTGCAATGCGTGATGCTGATGATGAGCCACCAAGGGACGCTCCAGTGCGGCCCTGTGAATGGCCTTAAGAGGACTTCATGGATTGAGTAGGGATTAAGGAAGAATTTAACGCATATTTGCGTAACGCTGATCTTGTGAGCTTCGAGGAAGAAAAATGATGTCAGTACCACTATCTCACTAGTTCCTTTGTGAGGAGGTTTGAATTTTCATCTTCACGTAATTCTCAAACTGTCCTATTTGATCTTTATGAAAATTCTTACACTATGGACTTAGAGGATTTTACCACTGCTTACAAACTTCCACAATGGGTAGTGTTAGGGAACCTCACAAATCTGAATTTAGAGATTTTCTTGCTAGTATAACTGTGGGGGAATCTAGAGATATAACACAAGCTACCATAGGAAGCATTCACTTTCCTGCTATACATTATTTTGCTCTCTTCATAGGTAGATGCATTAATGGTAAAGATGAGGCATGTCACATGTGTGTCCCTGACCTCAGTATTCTTAGGAGTGTTGTGTTAGGAGATAAATCTTATAATTTGGGAGCCATTATTGCACGTAGGTTGCATCTTATTAATAGATTTAATGGAGATTTCTTTGGTGGAATTTATGCAACCCGCTTAGCTGATTTTCTTGGTGTAACTATACGTAATGATGATATTGAATTACCTCTTGCTTACCTAGACTTTAATGCTATGGTTCACCACCAGTTTGTCGAGAGGAATGAATCACCTCTCCAGTATCGCTTAATCTTTGATAGACGTCGTGCTGTCCGTATTACTCTCCCTACTCCTGCCTTCTTTGATTATCGGGCAAAAGGAAGACATTTTGTTACCAGAGAGGAGGAAAATGAGTACGAGAGGAGGGCGGAGGCAGCTCGCCGCCACGCTGCAGCTCAGGAGGCAATAGCCGCTGCATCGCAGTATGACCCCAACTATTACTATGGATATCCGTTAGGCCATCCATGGCCATAAACCAACTTAGGACAAAAGCCTAAGCTTGGGGGAGTACGTATTTCTCACCGACATTATATTCATGTTCACACATTAATTGCTAGATGTCGGTGCTCATACTTTTTCATTGTATCATCCATGCTAGTTTATTTCCCTTTTTATGCTTTTCTTCTTGTGTGCTTAATAAACCCTAAGAAAAAGAAAAAAAAATTCTTGTAGCTTTTAGCTAGTTTTACTTTACATGCTTGTAGTAGTAATTAAAAAGAAAACCCAAAAAGATTTCGTGTTCTTCTTTTGCTTGTTGGGAGCTTTCCCGTGTATATAGTTTTATTTCTTTTCTTTTCTTTGGGGGTCGATAGGAGAAGACCATAATTAAATTGTTGAAGTGGCTCTTATTTGCATTATTGTTGATCTGATAAAAGATCCCATATTGCCTTGTCTTCTCATGTTTATTGAATGCTTGCAGATTCCAGCTTAGTCCAATGCACATGCACTATTATTATCCACATCGTTCGGTCATGCAAGTGAAAGGCAATTATGACAATATATGATGGACTGACTGAGATGAGAAAAGCTGGTATGAACTCGACCTCTCTTGTTTTTGCAAATACTAGCACATATGCCCGTTTGTTGTAACGGGAGATTTCTTTTTGCGAGAAGCATCGAGAGAGATAATTGATGTGTCCATCAAAACGGTCTCCGTAGCGGTGGGGCGACAGAGTGAGGAGTTGCGGTGTTCTCACGGGTCATGTTTGGCCCGCGAGATCTTGATAATGGCGGGGTTGGTCGGTGTGGTGGCCACCACTCAACTTGTGTCTTTTTTTCTCCGGTCCGCCTCCGTGCCAAGGTTGTGGTTGCCTCCTTATTTTGTGGCAGCACGGCGACTTCGGGACAAAGTCGCTTCGACCACTCTCTCCTATGATGGCGTAACCGAATGGATTACTAATTCGGTGAATCCCATTTCATTGCCATAATCAGAGGTAGTCCCTGCTTTACCAGTGTTTATTTTGTTTAATTATTTTAGCGCTCATTTGGCTACATTTTTTTAATCAGAGCCAAACCAGCATATCCTCTTTTATTGGCATGTGCCTACAATTTCTTTTAATTATAGCCAACCAGCATGTTCTCTTTTATCGTCAAATGGTATGTGGGATGCACAACAGTTCGCGTCTGGGTCAGGCCATTGGCAGTTTACTAAAATGACGTGTGTTTGTAAGACACGAATAAAAATCCAAAACAACCGCTGAGTTGAAGGATTAGACTCATGACCTCAAAATCTCGACCATGTGCTGCTAGCCATTCAAACAAACAGCTCCTACTAAAAAATGGCCAGCGTAGATGTTTAAGAACATAATGTAGCGTAGCATTAGAAACATTTTTCATTTTTCCGATTTTTCTTAGCTTTTCAAAAAATAAAGTAATAATTATGAAATTCTGAATATTCTTTGAAATGTGAACAATTTTTGAAATCCTGATTCTTTTTCTAAAAAACGAGCATTTTGTTTGGAAATTTCATTAAATTTGGAAAAATATGAACAAAACTTGAAACGGTTATTTTTGAAATTCATACACATTTTTTACAAACATAAACCTCTTTTTAAGAAAACAATTTTTTAATTGTGAACAATTTTTGAAAATGGAAACAGGTTTTGATCATTGAATTTTTTGTAAAACGTGTTTTTAAACACATACAATACTTTAAATTTGTGAACATTTCAATAGACATAAATATTTTTTGAATTTGTATCATTTTCCAAAATACAATTTATTTTTAAAATCTCGAACAATTTTGGAAAATGAAACATCTTTTTAAAAATAAGAAGATTTTTTTTAATTTTGAAAAAAATTGGAATGAGAATAAAAAAATTAAAAGTTCCAAACATATTTCAAAATGGGAACAAAATTATGAAATTATGTACATTTTACGATTTTTTTAAATGGAATCCTAAAAAATTGAAAATTAGTATTTTGTGAAAAGGAAAAATAAAAATAAACTTGAAAAATAAAAATAAAAATGATGAAGGAAAAAAGGAAAATATAGAAACAGACTAGTTTAAAAAAATGAAGACTGGCCGGCCCAATACTTGGCGCCATGTGTGAAATTCTGACTATTTGCCGCCCCATGCAGTAAATAATATTTCTCAGATGCATGGGGAGGAAACTAGTGGGCTTGGTTTGCTAGGTCGCGGCTTGCACGACCCACATACAAAATTCGGGGCAGAATTGTTTTTCTTTTCTAGCAGATGGAGGCATAAAAATTTAGTACCACCTCGGATAGAACAAAAAATATATTTTATGGTGAACGGATGAAAATATTGGAGAAACACAACTTGCTTTATTAGTAGGTATAGATGATTAGTTCATCGTTCCTGATTCAGCCTATTATGAATAAACATGTTTGCAATGACAACTAGAGATCATAGTTTCTTGTGCCATGCTTAATTAGCTAGGAGCTTATAATGGTTTACCTTGCGTGCCAACATGCTATTAAAATGGTTGTGATGTGGTATGGTAGGGTGGTATCCTCCTCTGAATGATTTAAGTGACTTGACTTGGCACATGTTCACGCATGTAGTTGAAAAAAAATCAACAAAGCCTTCACGTTATTTATGTTCATGGTGGATTATATCCCACTTATGCTTGCATTCGGTGTTGATTAATTTTAATGCATGTTCATGACTGTTGTCGCTCTCTAGCTGGTCGCTTCCCAGTCTTTTGCTAGCCTTCGCCTGTACTAAGTGGGAATACTGCTTGTGCATCCAACTCTATAAACCCCAAAGTTATGCCATATGAGTCCACCATACCTACCTATTTACGGTATCTACCTTCCGTTCCAAGTAAATTTGTATGTGCCAAACTCTAAACCTTCAAATAAATATCCTGTTTTGTATGCTTGAATAGCTCATGTATCGACTAGGGTTGTCCGTATCTTCCATGTTAGGCAGGTTATTCTCAAGAGGAGTGGACTCCGCTCCTCACTCACGAGAAAATGGCTGGTCACCCGGATGCCCAGTCACATGCTTTATGCAAATCAAATCAAAATAATTGCAAACAAAACTCCCCCTGGGACTCTTATTAGTTGGAGGCACTCATTGTTTCGAGCAAGCCATGGATTGATGCTTGTTGTTGGAGGGGGAGTATAAACTTTACCATTCTGTTTGGGAACCGCCTATAATGTGTGTAGCATGGAAGATATCGCCATCTCTTGGTTGTTATGTTGACAATGAAAGTATACCGCTCAAAATATTATTCACTCTATTTCAAAACCGAGCTCTGGCACCTCTACAAATCCCTGCTTCCCTCTGTGAAGGGCCTATCTATTTACTTTTATGTTGAGTCATCATCCTCTTATTAAAAAGCATCAGTTGGAGAGAACCACTGTCATTTGCATTCATTACTGTTAGTTTACATTGAGTATGACTTGACTGGATCTCTTTTACCATGAGTTACAATGTCTAGTCAGTCCTTGATCTTTGAAGGTGCTCTGCATTTATGTTTTGTGGTCTCAGAAAGGGCTAGGGAGATACCATCTTGTTATATCATATTATGATTGTTTTGAGAAAGTGTTGTTGTCCAAGATTTATTATTATTGCTCGCTAGTTGATTATGCCATTGATATGAGTAAACATGTGACCTAAGCGTTATTCTGAATATGGTTAGTTTATAATCTTTGCTGAAAACTTGAATGCTGGCTTTGTAGTGATTGCGACAATCGCAACGGAAAAGTAAATAAGCGAAGAACAATATAGGAAAAGCTCGTAGGCAATGTGTCGTGGAATTGTCACGGCAGATGTCCTTAGTGTTAGACCAAACCGGACACATCTATGAGCCGGTATTGGGAATCTGTGAACCGACGGGCGTCACCCATGTATATAAGGGGACGACCCGGCGGCGGTTCAGAGGACAGACAACAACTCGAGACTTAGGCGAAGCTTGTTTGCTCCCTAGTCATCGAAACCCCATCAATTCCATCACAACTAGACGTAGGCTTTTACCTTCATTGAAGGGGCCGAACTAGTATAAACTCTCTTGCGTCCCTGTGTCCGCTTTAACCCCTTCAAGCTAACCCGTTGCGATGGCTCCACGACTAAGTCCTTTCTCTAGGACATCTGCCGTGACAAAACCATGACAGTTGGTGCCCACCGTGGGGCTCGAACCCACGACCACAAGGATAAGAGTCTTGGTGAAGCGGATTTGGCTATTCCTGATCCGGAGGCTCAATTGGTGGCAGCTCTTCATGTTATTATGGATTGGACGCTTCCTTACCCGGCGTACAAGAACCGGGGTGAGTTACCAGAGGATGAGACTCTGGCCCGACAGATAATCCGGCGATCCTAGTCCATGGCTATTATCAACGGCGAGTTGCATCATTGCAGTGTGTCAGGGGCGTTTCAGCATTGTGTGTCTCCTGAAGAAGGCCGTGAAATTTTGCGTGAGATCCACGAAGGAGATTGTGGTCACCATGCCGGTTCAAAATCTCAGGTGGCTAAAGCGTTTCGCCATGGCTTCTATTGGTTAACTGCTCATGCTGATGCGGAGGATCTGGTCAGACGATGTGATGGTTGCCAAAAGTTTTCAAGACGTGCTCATGTGCCGGCTCAAGAATTGAGAATGATTCCAATTACTTGGCCGTTTGTGACTTGGGGGCTGGATATGGTTGGGCCTTTCAAAAGGTCCAAAGATAAGAAGACCCACCTCCTGGTGGCGGTTGACAAGTTTACAAAGTGGGTGGAGGCAGAACCTGTTAGCAAGTGTGATGCGGCCACGGCGGTTCAGTTCATCAAAAAGTGATTTTCCGGTTTGGCTTTCCACATAGTATCATCACAGATAATGGTACCAATTTGTCCAAAGGTGCCATGAAGGAGTTCTGCGAACGGGAGCACATCCGGCTCGATGTTTATCGGTGGCACACCCACAGTCCAATGGTCAAGCAGAAAGGGCTAATCAAGAGATCTTGAGAGGCATCAAGCCCTGGCTTATGGTTCCTTTGCAGAGAACACCGGGTTGTTGGGTAGAAGAGTTACCATCTGTGTTATGGAGCATCAATACTACACCCAACAGATCAACAGGATACACACCGTTCTTCATGGTTTACGGAGCAGAGGCGGTTCTCCCCAGTGATATCCGTCATGACTCACCCCATGTGGCGGCTTATGTTGAAGTGGACAATGAGACAGCCCGTCAAGACGCTTTGGACCTGTTGGATGAAGAACGTGACATAGCAGCCGCCCGCTCGGTGATTTACCAACAGGATCTTCGTCGTTATCACAGTCGCCGAGTCAGAACCAGAACCTTTCAGGAAGGAGATTTGGTGCTTCGGCTCATCCAAGATCACACTGATATGCATAAGCTATCCCCACCTTGGGAGGGACCTTTCGTGGTCAGCAAGAATCTGCACAACGGGTCATACTATCTGATCAATATTCGAGAGCATAAAGACTCACGTACATCAGAGGAGGAGACCAACAGGCCGTGGAACATAGCTCATCTTCGGCCTTACTATACCTGAGCCATTGGCTCTACTTGTGTACATATTACGATGATGTATATATTATGATTAAATATAATAAACCGGAACCTCAGCTAAAGCGGGGTATCTATCCTTTTACATCATGTGTGGTTACACGGAGTTGTTCTAAAGCGGCCTCCGATTTACCCCTTGAGTTAGCTTTTCAAAAATCATCATGTTATATCACTTGGGGGCTTGGTCATGTCTGAACCAATGCAACACCTCTTGATAGGCGAGAGCCACCAGATCACTTGGGGACTTGGTCACGTCTGAACCAGTCACGCCTCTTGATCGGCCTAAGGCCACAGAATCACTTGGGGGCTTGGTCGAACCCGAACCATTGCCATGCCACTTGATCGGCATAAATGCCACGGTTTCATTTGGGGACCTGGCTGACTTGAACCATAGCTACACCTATCGGGAGCTTGGTCATGTCCGACCATGGTAACGCCATCTGATCGGCTCAAATAAGCCTCTTTTTGCAAATGGTTTTATCATTGCCTTTGCTTCACAATTTTCTTTGATAGATATTTCTTTCTTTTTGTTGCGTTTTCTAAACCGACAAAATTTTAAAACCGGTTCACACTGTCAATTGACGGAACACGGTTCATTTTTAATCCGGAGACTATTTGCCCAATTTGATTTTTTGTTAACATCCTATTATGGAGTAACACGGTGCTTTATTATAACCCAGCACGGTTTACATGGTAAACCGGCATTATATATATACAGGAGCTGCTATCTCCTCCAACAGTGTGGGTTTATGAAACCTCCGCTTCAAGATTGGCTAAGCCAGCTTCATCCCCAACGATGGCAGGTATTATGTATCTCAAAGATTTGATCATATGCTTAAATTTCAGATGTTTTGATTTTATATATGCAGACATCATACTCCGCCTGACGGTACAACCGCGGTGGCACTTTAAGATTTTTATGTTGCAGAAAATACTTTGGAAAGTTCATAACCCAAAGAAAGCACAAGTTGCAGTGGTTATGCACGAAGGCATATTATGATCAAGAGTATCAGCTAGCCTATTACAAGGCAACACGATGCTCAAAACAAGATCATTGTTTTTCAAAGGGGAAGAAGTTTAAACCGGCTGCCGGTTCAAGCTTGGTCACCAGCCTGGCCTGATGGTTGTGGGTCATCCCGCACCGCTTCAACTTTAGTTTCTCTACCCAGTGGCTGGAAATCAACAGTTGTCCAGTCGATTCCCATTAATGCTTGAAAAATAGCTTCATCATGGATCAGCAATGACGGTTCAATATCGGGAGCGTAAGTATGCTTACGGATTGGAGGGATAAGATTTTCCGCTTCATGAATTGGTGCAGCTACTGGCTTGTTCAGATTGTCATAGTGGGCTTGATAATGAGATAAGTCTGCTTCTTCAGCCAATTGACAAGCTGGCGGACGCACCTCCCGGTTTATTGCTCGCAGATCCGCTTCATTAAACTCTGACCCGTCTTCCTTCAAGATGGGATAGCCCTGAGCCGCTTCAATAGGATCAAAATCCGGCACCCAAGCTTTTGCCCGGATTAAGGCATTAATCGCACCGGTTCGAGCAGCAGATTTCTTCAGCTCTTCCACCCGGGCAGGAAGCGCTGACAGTTTCTGCAGAGTGTCCTGAATCAAAGTGGGCGCCGGCTTGTTGTGGGATGCAGTACAGATGATCCGCTGTGCACCAGTGTAGAGTTGTTCGATCAACGTATAGGCGGCTTTCAATTTCTTCCGCACATCTGACCCCAAATGACCAATGCGTGTCCCTGAAATATCACAAAGGGTTAGCAAAACAGCAGCTTTGTAAGACGGCATAATCAATTCAGAAATCAAACCGGCTTACCAAAGGTAGCAGCAGTCATGGCATGCACGTGCCGCTTTATGCTGGTCAGTTCATCCACCACCGGTTTTAGTGCAGCCTCGGCGTCTTCTGCTCATTTGGCTAAAGCGGATTTTTCAGTAGCCCAATCCGCCCGCTCCTTCTTGAAATCCTTCTTAAGCTGTTCCATGACACTTAAGGCGCTGGTCAACTCCTCTTTTGCTTTTGAGGTTTCAGTCTGTTGGGACTTCAGATTTTCTTGGAGATCGGCGATTTGGGTCTCTTTTGTCTTCAGCTCAGCCTGCATACAGACAGTTATATGATTCAGCAAGCAGTGCAAGAATTGAAGCACCAACCACATAACAAGTTATGCACTTGGCGCTTGGGGGCTAATGCCTATTTGATCTTCATATTTCACTTGATTATAAAGTCCCAAGCTCAATACAAGTATTCAACTTGGCACTTGGGAGCTAATGGCTATTTGTTCAAATAAGTTCTGATGCGGCGATATTAATTACTTAAGTCCCGGTTTAACTACACTAAGTTGAACCGGCCCTTGGGGGCTACATCAGCGAATTTCGAGGCATTAAGATTTATATTAGTAAGTCCCGGTTTGAAAGAAGATTACAAACCGGTCCTTGGGGGCTAGGCGAGTCAGCAAGAATGACGCATACAAGTAGGAAAGAGCATATGGAAGTTACCTCATATTTATTTTTCATCATGTTAACCAGACCGGCTTCATAGTCACGACTGGTGTACAGCCGGTTCAGATAGCCGGAATGGATGTCTTGGGCGTTCAGAGCAGCATAGGTCGCCAGATCAACATTCCACTTGCCCTTGCCAAAGGCAGCAAATTCTTCCTTGGCAGTATGTTTAGACAAAGCGATAGGATTGCTTGGCTCTGTATGGCCAATGCCAGTAATAACAACTTCATCATCCTTGGCGTCACCGGTTTGCACTGGGGCCGTTGGCTTATCAGTAGGCTTTGTTGGACCGGTGGATTTCTCAATACGGATGGGGCTTGTGGGCTGGTTGGCAGGACTTGAGGTATCAATAGGCCTCTCTTCAGCAATAAGATCGTCATCTTGCTGTGGTGGATCATTGGGTATGTCTTCAGGAATAGCCGCTTCAAGATCTGGTGTTTTGCCCGGTTCAGGGACGGCATCCTCCTCGGCCGCTTTATCCAGGCGAGCCTTCTTGCTCGGCCTAGGCTTGGCCCTGAAAGGAATAACAAAGTCAAATACAGCATATGTTCCAAGGTGATGTACCGAAAATATTATGATAAGTATAGCTTACCCAAGTACCGTTTTGAGCGGTGGCAGCTGAGTAGCCGATGACTTGCCAGAGGATGAGTGGGAAGTAACCTGATAATCGGAGTCAGATGGATTAAGAGGTTGAAGAAAATAGCCCTCTTTAGGACAAGCACTAACAAGCAAATTAGAGACCTCTGAACAGCATTTCCGAACCGGACTGTTCGGTAAACCGGCGGAGGTAACTACCTGGCCGTTGTGCCGGGTTGTACGGCGAGCTTCGTGCTGTTGGGTCTTCATAAGAAATTTGGGATCCAAGTAAGCAAGGGGATGAGAAAATTTAACTTTACGGTTTGCCTGACGGATTTTTAGTGAAGGCAAAGGTTCTCAATCGGAAGAGAGAATAATTACCTCTGCAGCATCAGCATGGCTGGCTTCAGCATCATCTTGACAAATATCATCATCAATAAGACGCATGAAAAATAAGCCAAGTGAGTCAAGCTCTACCTCAAGGTCTGGATTATCCACATCGTCATCAGCGGCCGGATCAGAGGATGCAGTGGTTCTTTTCCTGTGGGTAGTCTTCTTCACAGCTTTAGTCTTTTGCCGGATTGGTCTTTCCGGTTTATCTGGTTTTTCTGGTTTCTCCTGCAGCAGTTTCTTGCTCCAAAATGGATCATTGCCCTGTTCAAACAGGTATTGATATTAAATAATGACCAGGTATATCAATAACAGGTTCAAAAAAAAGAACAATCAAACTCTTACAGCTGGCGGTTTGTTGGTGGCACAGAAGGGAAGCAGGCCGGTTCGAGCACAGACGTGTTCCGGTTCATTCAGCATTTTATTCACAGCCTCTGTGATTTCTTCGTCGGTAAGCTGGATGTTAGCATGTCGCAATCGGTCATCAACACTGCCAGTATACTCGCACATCAAACCGGAGCGCTGACTAAGGGGCAGTATGCTCCACAATATCCAACAGCGAGCGAGATCAACTCCTGTTAAACCATTTTCCATGAAGGCTCTGAGCTTGGACAGTTGAGGAGCGTATTTTCTTCTCTCCTTGGCAGTCAACCTTTGCGGAAAGGGGTGTGTATTGCTAAGCCACTCCGGACGAAAGCCAGGCAAAGGATTTTGACCAGCAGGGGAGGTGTCTCTGCAATAGAACCATGTTTGATTCCACTCTTTGGGACCTCTTTCCTTTTCTGAATCGCCACACCGCCCAACTCCGTATTGGAACCGTCAGAAAACTCGGTACGACAGTTTAGATGGAAACAGTCTCTGAACAATTCCACTGTGGGCTCCTCTTGAAAGAACACCTCACAAAGCACTTGGAAGTGACACATGTTTGTAACAGAGTTGGGACCAGTGTCTTGTGGGTGGAGTTGAAAATCGGCTAAAACATCCCGGTAAAATTTAGAACCGGGCGGCTTAAAGCCCCGGGCTAAGTGATCTACGAAAACGATGACCTCTCCTTCTTGAGGTGTGGGAGGGAATTCTTTGCCAGGAGCTCTCCAATGGATGGTGTTTTTGCTGCCTAAAGCGCCGATCAGGACTAAATTGTTCAGCTGAGTCTCTGTGACGCGAGAAGGAACCTAGTTGCACTCATTTACTTGCTTGGCCATGATGAAATCTACAAGATAGGTAATTCCGGTTCAAGAATGCATTTATTAAAGTGCACTGGTATGGACAATGTTAAACTAGAGACAGCTCTATCTAAACCGGAGTTTTATGAAGCAGCAGCATCTGGCGATTCAACAAGGGGACTAATGGTATATACCGGTTTGGCAGATAGATAAACCACCGGATCTAAGCATTGAAAAAGTTGAGATTGCATATAGATAAGTGTACAGAAACAGATTTCACAAGATCTCTCTACAGCGACGGATCTGAAGCAAGTTCAGAAAAGAAGGAAAATATTCAAAGTTCAAAAAAGAATAGTACCGAATCGATGGGCAGAGATACAGGTAGATCTATGGTCTTGAGGCATATAAGTAAAGGCGGATGCTAAGAAATACCGCTACACAGAGCAAAGGTTCACAGGTTCATCCAGGATCTATCATATGAATATGAAGAAGACGATGAACTCTGAAGAACTTGGAAACCCTAGAACGGATCTACGAAGGAAAAGATGAAGAACTCACCGGAGCCGAGGAAGAAACAGAAGGTCGCCGCGATGCTCTGGTACAGTCAGGGTGATGCAGCAGCCAAGGTTGGAGCAGAGGTCTTTGACGGCGGCGGAGCTCCGAAGCTGGACGACGCGGGGAAGACGAAGTAGAAGGGCACAAAGGGGAGAAAAGGAAATGACCCTTCGGTCCTATTTATAAGGCAAGGGACAGGAGTCAGGCGCAAAAATCAAGGAACCGTGGGTCAGGAAATGGAGCTGTCGCCTCGATTGTCGCAGACCTATTAAACAAAGAAGGTATCATGGATAAGTTTCTTTATAACAGGTGACGTCACGCCGGTTTACAACGACCAGAGAAGATGACATCACGGCGGTTCAACGAACTACAAGAAGATGTTGAAGGTGAAGATTTTTGCTAAGGATTGACATGAACCTGTTCAAATCAATCTGGGGCCTAATGTTGGGGATATTACTACTGGGCGTAAACCGGCCTATCTGGGCCAGGTTAACTTCATCAGTAGTTAATTATGTTAAAGCCCAAGAAGGCAGATGAGGGCTCAAGACCCATAGTCGGTTGAAGGCCTGTAGCCGTAAACTGGCGTTGGTATGTAACTTGTGTTGTAAGTTAGGAATAAGTAGAGACCAAACCGGACACATCTATGAGCCGATATTGGGAATCTGTGAACCGACGGGCGTCACCCGTGTATATAAGGGGACGACCCGGTGGCGGTTTAGAGGAAAGACAACAACTCGAGACTTAGGTGAAGCTTGTTTGCTCCCTAGTCATCGAAACCCCATCAATTCCATCACAACTAGACGTAGGATTTTACCTTCATTGAAGTGGCCGAACTAGTATAAACTCTCTTGCGTCCCTGTGTCCGCTTTAACCCCTTCAAGCTAACCCGTTGTGATGGCTCCATGACTAAGTCCTTTCTCTAGGACATCTGCCGTGACAAAACCATGACACAATGGATCGGTGATGGAGAATTATGCCGGATGCGATCGATCATGTAACAGTCATAAGCTAGGGTGACACAGAACTAGCTCCAGTTCATCAATGCAATGTAGGCATGTATTCTGAATATAGTCATACGTGCTTATGGAAAAGAACTTGCATGACATCTTTTGTCCTACCCCCCCGTGGCAGAGGGGTCCTAATGGAAACTAAGGGATATTAAGGCCTCCTTTTAATAGAGTGCCGGACCAACGCATTAACACGTAGTGAATACATAAACTCCTCAAACTACGGTCATCACCGGTAAGTATCCCAATTATTTTCACTTCGGGGTTAACGGATCATGACACATAATAGGTGACTATAGACTTGCAAGATAGGATCAAGAACTCTCATATATTGATGAAAACATAATAGGTTCAGATCTGAAATCATGGCACTCGGGCCCTAGTGAAAAGCATTAAGCATAGCAAAGTCATAGCAACATCAATCTCAGAACATAATGGATACTAGGTGTCAAACCCTAACAAAACTAACTCGATTACGTGATAAATCTCATCCAACCCATCACCGTCCAGCAAGCCTTCGATGGAATTACTCACGCACGGCAGTGAGCATCATGAAATTGGTGATGGAGGAAGGTTGATGATGATGATGGCGATGGATTCACCTCTCCGGAACCCCGAACGGACTCCAGATCAGCCCTCCTGAGAGAGTTTAGGGCTTGGCGGCGACTCCATATCGTAAAACGCAATGAATCCTTCTCTTTGATTTTTTTTCTCCCCGAAAGAGAATATATGGAGTCAGGGTTGAGGTCGGTGGAGCATCAGGGGGCCCACGAGGCTGGGGGCGCACCCAGGGGGGTAGGGCGCGCCCCCACCCTCGTGGACAGGGTGTGAGCCCCCTGACGTGGATCGTTCTTCTAGTATTTTTTATATATTCCAAAATAATTCTCTGTTAATTTTCAGGTCATTTCGAGAACTTTTCTTTCTGCCCAAAAATAACACCATGGCAATTCTGCTGAAAACAATGTTAGTCCAGGTTAGTTCCATTCAAATCGTGCAAGTTAGATTCCAAAACAAGGGCAAAAGTGTTTGGAAAAGTAGATACGATAGAGACGTATCAACTCCCTCAAGCTTAAACATTTGCCTGTCCTCAAGAAATTCAGTTGATAAACTGAAAGTGATAAAGAAAAACTTTTACAAACTCTGTTTCCTCTTGTTGTTGTAAATATGTAAAGCCAGCATTCAGGTTTTCATCAAATATTATGAACTAACCATATTCACAATAACACTTAGGTCTCATGTTTACTCATATCAATGACATAATCAACTAGCGAGCAATAATAATAAATCTCGGATGACAACATTTTCTCAAAACAATCATAATATGATATGACAAGATGGTATCTCGCTAGCCCTTTCTGAGACCGCAAAACATAAATGCAGAGCACCTTTAAAGATCAGGGACTGACTAGACATTGTAATTCATGGTAAAAGAGATCCAGTCAAGTCATACTCAATGTAAACTATAAGTAATGGATGCAAATGACAGAGGTGCTCTCCAACTGGTGCTTTTTAATAAGAGAATGATGACTCAACATAAAAGTAAATGGATAGGCCCTTCGCAGAGGGAAGCAGAGATTTGTAGAGGTGCCAGAGCTCGGTTTTGAAATAGATGTGAATAATATTTTGAGCGGTATACTTTCATTGTCAACTTAACAACCGAGAGATCTCGATATCTTCCATGCTACACACATTATAGGCAGTTCCCAAACAAAATGGTAAAGTTTATACTCCCCCTCCACCAACAAGCATCAATCCATGGCTTGCTCGAAACAACGAGTGCCTCCAACTAACAAGAGTCCCGGGGGAGTTTTGTTTGCAGTTATTTTGATTTGATTTGCGTAAAGCATGGGACTGGCCATCCCGATGACCAGCCATTTTCTCATGAGTGAGGAGCGTTGTCCACTCCTCCTGAGAATAACCCGCCTAGCATGGAAGATATAGACAACCCTAGTTGATACATGAGCTATTCGAGCATACAAAACAGAATGTTTATTTGAAGGTTTAGAGTTTGGCGCATAGAAATTTACTTGCAACGGCAGGTTGATACAGTATATAGGTAGGTATGGTGGACTCATATGGAACAACTTTGGGGTTTATGGAGTTGGATGCACGAGCAGTATTCCCGCTTAGTACAAGTGAAGGCCAGAAAAAGACTGGGAAGCGACCAGCTAGAGAGCGACAACAGTCATGAGCATGTATTAAAATTAATCAACACCGAATGCTAGCATGAGTAGGATATAATGCACCATGAACATAAATATCGTAGAGGCTATGTTGATTTTGTTTCAACTACATGTGTGAACATGTGCCAAGTCAAGCCACTCGAATCGTTCAAAAGAGGATGCCACCCTATCATACCACATCACAACCGTTTTAATAGCATGTTGGCACACAAGGTAAACCATTATAAGCTCCTAGCTAATTAAGCATGGCATAAGCAACTACAATCTCTAATTGTCATTGCAAACATGTTTCTTTCATAATAGGCTGAATCAGGAACGATAAACTAATCATATTTACAAAAACAAGAGAGGTCGAGTTCATACTAGCTTTTCTCATCTCAATAAGTTCATCATATAATCATCATTATTGCCTTTCACTTGCACGACCGAATAGTGTGGATAATAATAATAGTGCATGTGCATTGGACTAAGCTGGAATCTGCAAGAATTCAATTCAAGAGAGAAGACAAGGTAATATGGGCTCTTTGTTAGATCGACAATAATGCATATGAGAGCCACTCAACATTTTCATTAATGGTCTTCTCCTCTCGACCCCCAAGGAGCAAGAAAAGAAATAAAACTATTTATACGGGAAAGCTCCCAACAAGCAAAAGAAGAACGAGAAATCTTTTTGGGCTTTCCTTTTAATTACTACTACTACATGCATGGAAAGTAAACTAACTAAAAGCTACAACTAATTTTTTTGTTTTTTCTAAAGTTTATCAAACACACAAGAAGAAAGCATAAAAAGGGAAGTAAACTAGCATGGATGATACAATGAAAAAGTATGAGCATCGACAACTAGCATGAGTGTGTGAACAGGAATGTAATGTCGGTGAGAGATACGTACTCCCCCAAGCATAGGCTTTTGGCCTAAGTTGGTCTATGGCCACAGCTGGCCTCGCGGATATCCAAAGTAATAGTTGGGGTCATACCAAGAAGGATCCCCCTGGTGCTACTGATTGGCGATATGTTCCGGATTCCACTGATAAACAAACTGCCAGTGAGGATCAAATTGTGGTTCTGGCTCTGGCTCTATAGCTGGTGTGGGGTTTCGGTAGGCGTGAATGGCCTCCGGCAAAACAAGATACTTGTCTGCAGATAAGTCAAACAAGGAAGGAGTGGGCAAAGTAATAGTCTCAGGGTGATTTTTATCAAATATCAGCTTGTACTTAAGCATCTTTTGTTTATTCTTAACGATAAAATCATGTGCTACCATACTCTTATAGTCTAGAAAAATAGAAGGTAGGAACTTTTCTTCTTTCTCATCATGCCTAATAGGTATGTTAAAGTGTGCAGCAAGGCGCGAGGCGAAGATGCCTCCAAGGACGGGGCCCTTAGTATGGTTAAGATTTAACCGCTTTGCAACAATAGCGCCCATACTAGATGTGTCATCATGAAACAATGCATGGCACAAAATAACAATATCAGGGGCACTAAGGTTGCCACAGTTTCCGCGACCAATGAAGCATCTACTAGCAAATATTGCAAAGTAACATAAAATAGGAAAATGTATGCTAGTAATTCTTGCATCGGAAACCTTCCTCTTTCCCCTACAGCAATTGTATCAATAAACCCTTCCACATCATCACGGTGTGGTTCCTCTACGCTGCCCTCAAAAGGGATCAAACAAACCCGACAAAAATCACGAAGTGACATCTCCTTATGCTCATCATATAAATAAAATTCCACCGTAGGTGGTGAGCTCCTAGCATGGAAATGAAAGTTTTGCACAAAGATATTGGTGAGTAAGAGATACTGTCCGCATTGGTCGTGGAGGAAGGCGGTGAGGCCTGCATTCTCAGCCAACTCATAGAAATCATCATAAATCCCGGCTTCTCTGAAGAAATCATCACAAGGCCATTCACACGGCCGAACCTCCGCGGTGCGACGGAGATTATACTTGGGCTTCTTGTTCTCTTCACTTTGTTTATCCTTCGAGCTTCGCCTCGATGAGCCCCTCAAAAATCTCTTCATATTTTTCTGAAATTTTCCGAAATTTTTTGGCAACTCAAAAATAAAAGTGAACCAAGCTCAACAAAATTAATAGCAACTACTCCTACAAGTGCCTAGAGGCAATATCATGCATTAAAGCTACTTTTGACCATATAAATTTGACATGCAAGCTCAAGAATAGGGTCACCTAAGCAGCAAAAATTTGCAATGAATAAAGCACTAGAACAAAAACTAATTGGACCATTGGAGGAGTCACATACCAAAGAACAATCCCCCAAAGCAGTTTTGTGAATGGAGCTTTGAGCTAGGAGATCGAAAATGGCAGCAAGATGAGCTAGAACTCGGGTTTGAGCTGGTTGGTGATTTTTTGGGAGGAAGAAGGTGTGTGTGGTAGCTGGAATAAGTGGAGAGGAGCCACCATGGGCCCACGAGGCAGAGGGGCGCGCCCTGGACCCTCGTAGCCAGGTGCTTGCTCCCCCTGCTATGTTCTCAGTTCCAGATATTCTCAAATATTCTAGAAAAAATCATATTTAAATTTCGGGGCATTTGGAGAACTTTTATTTTCGGGGTATTTTTCATTGCATGGATAATTCAGAAAACTGACAGAAAAATACTATTTTTGCTTTAATTAATATAAATAATAGAAAGTAAAAAGAGGGTACAAAGAGTTGTGTTTTCTAACTTCATCCATCTCATGCTCATCAAAAGGAATCCACTAACAAGGTTGATCAAGTCTTGTTAACAAACTCATTTCGAATAACATGGAACCGGAGAAATTTTGAATAACACTAGGTTACCTCAACGGGGATATGCACATCCCCAACAATAAAAATATCATATTTCTTCTTGACGGTAGGAAGGGGAAATTCAAAACCTCCAATAGTAATTGTTGAAATTTGTTGGCGTCCTGGGAACAGGGGTCCCCAGATTTGCCTGCCTGCGGCCCGCGGCGTGGCTGAGCCTGCAGGCCGTACGGCCCATCTTCACCAGCAAAGCATCCAAGACCCTCGCGAGGGTCCAAGACTCGCGAGGCGGACGACGCTAGACCTCCTCGGGAGTAGCCTAGCTAGGCAGGCTCATGAGGAGCGGAGATATCAAGGCGGGGCAAACCTCACGAGACCCTCGTGACATGAGCCATGACGCACGGCACCAGGCGGGCGCCAGCGCGTGCAGCGTCCTTGTTTCCTCTTTGGTGCTAAGGAGGCCAGCGCAGGCGAAGAGTACTGAGGCATCATGCAAAGGTTGCTATATTGGTGCAACGAGACCAAGACAAGGAAGACAACAAGACGGAGGTCATCGTGGAGCCCAAGATGGCGTCAGCACCAGAGCCTTTGGCAGGCGAAGACCACTTTTGTCAGGATAGCTTGTACTAGTTGTCCCCTTTGAATTAGCCCGCCATTGTTGGCTCCCTTCCCGCTCGATATTTGGGAAGAGGACCAGGGCCTATATAAGTAGGGCTAGGCACCACCTTAGGAGAGGACGGATCATGAAGGCACAGATCATTCGGAGACGGATCACGAAGGCACAGATCATTCAGAGACGGATCACGAAGGCACAGATCATTCAGGGACGGATCATTCAGACCACCCACACACACACAAGCTCACCGAGCTCAAGAACACCTCAACCTCAGGAGGTCGTTCTTCCTTTGTACTGTTCACCATCAGCCCTAGAGGCAATCCACCACCACTACACTGGGGTAGGGTATTACACCACAACGGTGGCCCGAACCAGTATAAATCTTATGTCTTTCTGTGTTGCGAGTTCGTCGAGTTCGTCCGCAAGATCTTAGTGAGCTAGGGCGCAGATTGGTGGGAAGGAAAGACTTCGCGTGCACCCCAGTGTTCGAACCTTAAGGGTTTGCCGGAACCCCACATCCGACAATTGGCGCGCCAGGTAGGGGTGTGTCGGGGCTCCTCTCCACCAACCTGTGCCCCGCACCGCCGCACTACGCTCCTATGGTAGGTGCCCCGCCGACGACCTCTACGGCCAAGGCCAGCAGCAGGGAGTCTGGGTACCGAGCCCTGGCCCCTGCCCTGCGGCGAGTGCAGTGGTCGGCCAAGTTCAAGCCGGAGATGCCGCCACATTACGACGGCGTGGCAGACTCGGTGCCGTTCCTGCTAGCGTACGAGGAGGCCGTCCTCGAAGCCGGAGGTGACGACAATATCATGGCAAACTTGTTCCCCCGGGCCCTCGCCAGCGAGCCACGCGCCTGGCTGCTCAACCTCCCGGGATCCACGGTGACATCCTGGGGGGAACTCCACGACCTCTTCACTGCGCACTACGCGGCGCCGGCACCCCACGCAGTCGCGGCACTGCTGGGTGGCTCCTAAGCCCCTCCTTCAAATCGCCACATCAAGCCTTTCGTCCGTCAGATTGGGGCAGCCTGCAAGCGCCCGAGGGCTCCGCCGGGTTGGGCTGCGCCGGAGGCCGACCTCACCTTCGGCTCAGAAGACCACCCCAGCTCCACCGCTGGCTCCGGGATGCTCCCGATGCTCTGCACGCCCACCATCTGCAACATGGCCGTCACCAAGACCCTCATCGACGGCGGCGCCGGCCTCAACTTGCTCTATGTAGAAGCCTTCAGCCTCCTTCATGTGCCGCTCGAATGGCTCGGCCTCAGCAGGCCCTTCACAGGAGTGGCTGGTGGAGCTGTCCACCCTCTGGGGCAGATCCGCCTCCCTGTCACCTTTGGCACGCGAGACAACTATCACACCGAGCTGGTGGACTTTGACATCGCCCGCATTGGTCTCCCGTACAATGCCATCCTCGGGTACCCGGCTTTCACTCAGTTCATGGCGGCGACTCACCCGGCTTACAACCTCATGAAGATGCCAGGGAGCAAGGGCGTCCTCACAATCAAGTGGGACGCTAAGGAAGCCGTGGCGGCGCTCAGGCTCGCCTTCAAGACCGCGGTAGCAGCACAGCCAGCCGGCCAAGGAAACCGCGCCCACCAAGAAGAGGCAGCTATTCACTCAAGCCAAGGCGGAGACCAAGCAGGTGCTGGTCGACAAGGACGGGTCCTCAAGAGCCACCTTCACCATAGGGACCAGCCTTGACCCGGGACAAGAAGAAGCTTTGGTGAGATTTCTACGCGTGAACAAGGATATATTCGCGTGGGAGCCCAATCAGCTCGTAGGGGTCCTGAGAGAGGCAATCCAGCATCATCTAAGGGTGTGCCCCAACGTATGCCCCATGAAGCAGCGAGCAAGACGGCAGTCCACTGAGAAGTAGGCCTTCATCGTCCAAGAGACACGCAAGCTGGAGGCGGTGGGTACCATCCGAGAAGTTCGATACCCCGAATGGCTGGCGAACCCCGTCGTAGTACCGAAGAAAGGCGGGAAGGAACAGATCTGCGTCGACTTCACCAACCTTAACAAAGCGTGCCCCCAGGATCCGTTCCCGCTTACACGCATCGATCAAATCGTCGACTCCACCGCCGAGTGCGACTTGCTATGTTTCCTGGATGCATTCTCAGGATACCATCAAATCAAGATGGCGGTGGAGGATGTGGAGAAGATAGCCTTCCTGACACTTGCATGCCCCTCGGGCTGCGCAACATGGGCACGACCTTTCAACGGTTGATGCAAATCACCTTGGGGCGGCATCTCGGCAGAAACACAGAGGCCTACTTTGATGACATTGTGGTCAAATCTCGCGAGGCGAGGACATTGATTCAAGACTTGGAGGAGACCTTCGAGAGCTTGCACCAAGTGAACTTGAGGCTTAACCCAGAGAAGTGAGTGTTTGGCATCCCCTCCGGCAAGTTACTGGGGTTCCTCGTATCCCACAGAGGGATCGAGGTGAACCCGGAGAAGATCAAGGCCATCGAAGACATGAGCCCACCACAGACCCTCAAGGAAATGCAGAAACTAGCAGGGCGGGTGACCGCGTTAGGGCGCTTCATCTCCAAGCTAGGCGAGCGTGCCTTACCCTTCTTTAAGCTCATGAAGAAGAAGGGCCCGTTCGAGTGGACCCCGGAGGCCGACCGGGCCTTCCAAGACCTCAAGAAATACCTCACCAGCCCCCAAGTGATGGTGGCACCACGACCTCTCGAGCCTCTGGTGCTCTACCTTGCCACCACCCCATAATCCGCCAGCGCGGCGCTGATGGCAGTTCGAGAGAAGCGCCAAGACAAGGGTGTGCTGCGCCAATCCAGAGCTGATGTAGCGCGGGGTCAGGAAGGCGCGACAAATCCATCAGCAGCGGAAGACCAAGTTCAACAGGGCAACATCGTAGAAGCTCCTGAGGACGGTCGTGTAACGCCCTGAGACCGATGTGCCACGTGTCCTCCAGTTATTTGCTGTTGTTGCATTGTCATTGCTTGCGTGTCATGCATTGCATATCATGTCATCATGTGCATTTCATTTGCATACATGTTCGTCTCATGCATCCGAGCATTTTCCCCATTGTCCGTTTTGCATTCTGGCGCTTCGTTCTCCTCCGGTGGTCCTTTCTACCTTTCTTTCGTGTGTGGGGGTTAAACATTTCCGGATTGGACCGAGACTTGCCAAGCGGCCTTGGTTTACTACCGGTAGACCGACTGTCAAGTTTCGTACCATTTGGACTTCGTTTGATACTCCAACGGTTAACCGAGGGACCGAGAAGGCCTCGTGTGTGTGTTGCAGCCCAACACCCTTCCAAAGTGGCCCAAAACCCACCTAAACCTATTCTATCTTCTAGAGCGTTCGCTCACGATCGCGTGGCCGAAAACCTCACCTCATTTGGACTCTCCTAGCTCCCTCTACCTCTATAAATAGATCCCTCCATTTCATTTTCGGGTCTTTTCCCCCGAAACGCTAGATCTCTCCTCTCCGCGCCGTCGGACGAAAATCGGCTGGCCAGACATGTCCGCCCCGTTCCTCCCGGCCAACCACCTCCCGCCACATGTCACGCCGCCTCTCCTCCGCTGCCGCGGCCCGCGGAGCCCATCCGGGCCCACGCGGGCCCAGATCCGCCGCCGTCGCACAGGCGCGCCCGACCGCCCGGCTTCCCTCCGCCTCGCGGGATCTACGCGCCGCCGCCGCATCCTTTTTCCGGCCATCGCCGGAGCCTCGCCCCGCGTCCTGATGGCAAGATCCAACGCCGCCAACTGCCGCCCCGCGCGCCGCCCGATGCCTCCACAGCGCCGCCCGACCTCGCCGTTGCCGGATCCGGGGGGCCCATGCCCGGATCCGCCCGTCCCTGCTCGCGGCCAACCACCTTTCGCCAGAGCGCCGCTCCGTCGCCGGAGAGCCAGCGCCGGCGCCTCTCTCCTCCGACGCCATGGCCTCGTCCTGCTCGGGAACGAGCTCGCCCGCTTGCGCTCGGATGGGCCTCTCCGCGGCCCATCTCCTCCTACCACCTGGGCCATGCAACACGGCAGAGCCAGCCCAGTTCCAGATCCGGCCCGTGCGGCCCAACGTGAGCACCCATGTTTTTTTTCCCGAGTTTTGGCTAAGTTCCAGTTATTTTATGCATTTTTCATGCATCATCCGTAACTCCGTTTTGGGCATATAGGATATCAAAATGTTCGTCTTAGAGAGTTTATCATTTCATCTCATTGCATCATTTTCATTTAAGCTCATCTTGATGCCCGAAATGCTGTTAGAAGAGTGCTACTTGAGATTATTATCAGATCTGCTGCACCATATAGCGATTTGTCATTTTTGCCATGATTAATGTGTGCATGGTATGCCCATGAGCTCTACATATGTTTTTTAAGGGTTTTGCCATCTTTCCAGAGGTGCAACCCATGTATTTTTGTGATGTGTGTGGTTACTAGCACAAGCTTGCAAAGTGAGGCATTCGTTAATGCCGATTTCAGGGACTTAGCATTTCCACTAAGTCCTTGATCTGTTTTTCTCATGATGCCATATGTTCATGTTGTTTCCTAGTGATCCGTGCCTCTTTTGAGGATGATCAGTAAGGATGTTTTGTTAATCTTGTAGTGCTCTATCCATCCATGCCTTTGTTTGCAATTATGGAGCACCCTAGCTTGAGTCAATCGAGCTCTACTTTTGCTATTTCGTGAATCTGGGCAGATTGTCTACTTGTTAGCGATTTTGCCGACGATGTTGTAGTTGATCCGTGCATGCTATGCTTTTGTTCTTGCCATGTCTAGCTTGCATTTTGTGTATTCTTGTTGGGTGTATGCTTATATTGTCATGCCTTGCTCTATAGTGAGTGCATCGAGCTCATAAACATGCCTACTTGATATCTGTTTCAGCATGCTCCAGTTTTCACCAAGTCTGAGAACTGATTATGTTTTTTGCCATGTTCACATGCTTGCAATTGTATTTTCTGATCCCTTTTGGCTCAAGGTCACTTAGGGACTTTTGTTAAGATCTTTGAGTATCTCCATGCCATGCTTTAGTTTTCCATGTTCAGGTCCTGTAGCATATAGTTTTCATGCTCTGAAGAGTGCTATCTGATCTGAAATTCCAGACAAGTGTTAACTTCACTAAGTCTGAGATCTATTTACCATATGCATTTTTGCCATGCTTGTTTGAACCTGTTAATGGATGAATTGGCCGTAGCTCAGTGCTAGACTTTTGTTAAGCATCATGAATGCATTCCTGCCATGTATTTTGATGCCATGTGTGGGTGCTGTAGCATGTTCATTTTGTTGCATTTAGCTGGCTACTTGCTGTAAATCGCAGAACGTGATCATATTTGAATTGCTTGCCATTTTTCAAACCGTAACTCTGATTCCGATGATCTTTATATTGTTTTCAAGCGATTTCATCTCATCTTTCCAGTGGCACACTTGGATTTCCAATTTGAGGCCAGGTTCATGCAGTCCTTGTCAAATCATGCATATGCATCGCATACCGCATCCCGCATAGCATACCATGTTCATGTGTTGGTTGTTTACTATGTTGTGTGCTTCTTTTCCGGTGTTTGCTTCTTCGGGTTGGTTCCGGTAACGTCACGTTTGTGAGGACCCGTTCATCTACGTTTGTTTGTCTTCTTCATGGACTCGTTCTTCTTCCTTGCGGGATTTCAGGCAAGATGATCATACCCTCGAAATCACTTCTATCTTTGCTTGCTTAGTTGCTCGCTCTTTTGCTATGCCTATGCTGCGATACCTACCACTTGCTTATCATGCCTCCCATATTGTTCAACCAAGCCTCTAACCCACCTTGTCCTAGCAATCTGTTGATTGGCTATGTTACCGCTTTGCTCAGCCTCTCTTATAGCGTTGGTAGTTGCAGGTGAAGATTGAAGTTTGTTCCTTCTTGGAACATGGAGATGTTGTTCCTTGTTGGAACATGTTTACTTGTTGGGATATCACAATATATCTTATTTAATTAATGCATCTATATACTTGGTAAAGGGTGGAAGGCTCGGCCTTATGCCTGGTGTTTTGTTCCACTCTTGCGGCCCTAGTTTCCGTCATATCGGTGTTATGTTCCCGGATTTTGCATTCGTTATGCGGTTGGGTAATAATGGGAACCCCTTGACAGTTCGCCTTAAGTAAAGCTCTTCCAGCAATGCCCAACATTGGTTTTACCATTTGCCACATAGCCTTTTTTCCCTTGGGAGTCGCGCTCCTGAGGGTCATCTTTATTTTACCCCCCCCCCCCCCCGGGACAGTGCTCCTCTGAGTGTTGGTCCAACCTGTCAGCTGCCGGTGACCACCAGGGGCAACTCTGGGCTGGCCTACCTGTACCTAGGACAATCTGAGTGTGCCCTGAGAAAGAGATATGTGCAGCTCCTATCAGGATTTGTCGGCACATTCGGGCGGTGTTGCTGGTTTAGTTTTACCCTGTCGAAATGTCTTGTAGAACCGGGATACCGAGTCTGATCGGAATGTCTCGGGAGGAGGTCTATTCCTTCATTGACCGTGAGAGCTTGTGATGGGCTAAGTTGGGACACCCCTGCAGGGATTTGAACTTTCGAAAGCCGTGCCCGCGGTTATGGGCAGATGGGAATTTGTTAATGTCCGGTTGTAGATAACTTGAACCTTAACTTAATTAAAATGAGTCAACTGCGTGTGTAACCGTGATGGTCTCTTTCCGGCGGAGTTCGGGAAGTGAACACGGTGTTGGAGTTATGTTTGACGTAGGTTGTTTAGGATCACTTCTTGATCATACTTTCTCGAACGTGCTTTGCCTTCTCTTCTCTCTCTCATTTGCGTATGTTAAACACCATATATGCAAGTCGCTTGCTGCAGCTCCACCTCATACCTTTAACTTACCCATAAGTTTAAATAGTCTTGATCGTGAGGGTGCGAGATTGCCGAGTCCCTGTGGCTCACAGATACTTCCAAAACCAGCTTGCAGGTGCCGTTGAACCGTGCAGATGACGCAACCAAGCTCAGGAGGAGCACGATGAAGATCTTGTCCTTTGTGTTGTTTCGTTCTAGTTGATTAGTAGTGGAGCCCAGTTGGGGTCGATCGGGGACCTTGTCGCATTTGGGGTTCTTCTTTTATTTTGGCTCCGTAGTCGGACCTTGAGTGTATTTGGATGATGTAATGCTTTATTCATGTAATTGTGTGAAGTGGCGATTGTAAGCCAACTATATATCTTTCCCTTATGTGTTACATGGGTTGTGTGAAGATTACCTCACTTGTGACATTGCTTTGAATGCGGTTATGCCTCTAAGTCATGCTTCGACACGTGGGAGATATATTCCGCATCGAGGGCGTTACAAGTTGGTATCAGAGCCTTCCCCGACCTTAGGAGCCCCATTGCTTGATCGTTATTAGCGGCCGAGTTGTGTCTAGAAAAATGTTTCGAGTCATTTAGGAATTATATATCGGAGAGTTTAGGAATTCTTTTTACTTCCCAGTCTTCTCATCGCTCTGGTAAGGCATCCTGACGTAGAGTTTTGACTCTTCTCTTCTCAAATTTCACTAAATTTTTTTTAGGATGACGTGGGTATCTTGGAATCGTTCTGATGGTTTTATGACGAGAACATTGTCTTGGTGCCTCCTGTCAGGGGTTTTTTGGAAGTGTCCCGGGGAGTTGAGCTCTGAGGTGTTGTCGTCATAATTTTATCGTTGCAGTTCTGGAATACCTGAGTTTAGTACGCCGACATTGAAAATCTCTTTTATGCAGTTCGTTGGTGAGATAACCTCGACGCCACCCAGTACTGGGGCGGGAGTTCGGGAGTATCACCATAACTTGTATAACGGATGCTTTTCGAAGGTTGAGGTAGATGATTTCCGAAGGTTTCTTGGTTATCTGTTGAAGGATGGATACAGCTGGATGTAGGATTTGCTAGTTTTGGGTGAGATATTATGCTTCCCCTGTATCCCCAACACCTGATTGCATAACCGGAAAATTTCGGGAGTTCATAGGTGGGAATTCAAGTAGCTCTTAGGATATCTTTCCGACAGATGTATGATACGAAATTGGGGTTCGACGTCTAGTGGTCTGCCTATCCACGGTTGATTTTACAGTGGTATCGTTGTGTCTTAAAGAGTCCTTGGCTATGCCGACTCGGGGACGCTTCGTATGTCATGTGCACTGCTTTGTACATGATGGTGCAGTACGATCGAGCCCGTGTAGGCCCCACCACGAAAACTTCGGACGTAATCTCTATCATATGTTTGTTCCGGCTTATTTTGCAAGCCAATCCTTTGTTTTGTTTTGAGTTGTGGTATTCGAGTTGCTTCAATGTCAAGTGTTGATTCCATACCTTTCCTAAATGGTGTTCTCATACTCCGATGCGAATACTAATCCTTCTTGATAATCGAGATTGTCATGTCAATCCTCTTCTCAACCGGTGTGCTTCTCCTCAAGTGGATCCGTTCACTTCAACATTCGTAAGACCAATTATCACTTTTTCTCAACGGTGTTCGTTTCATTCTCAACAGTGTTTTCCCACCCACCCACCCTTGTTTTCTTGAAGGATTCAGATCTCTTAATCGAGTATCCATCTTATTGATGTGAGGTCTTTCCATTCTTTTCTATCAATATTCTTATCCGGTGATTATCATGAAGATTCTAACGGAGCTTCTAGTTCATCATTCTTCGTTTCTTTTATCTTCTCTGATGGTTTCAAGTCAAGCTTTGTTGATCTTACCCTTTTCCTCATTTCAATGCCTTCTCATGATGGTGCACTTCATAATAATTCACTTCTCGCTATTCATTTGTTCTGGCATGCTCAAATTTTCTCAAAGGCTCGTCTTGTCATTCAAGATCCTTTCAAGATCTTTCGAGGATGTTATCTCATTCAAGTCATTTAATTCAACCGGTGCAACCTCTCTTTTAAATCTTTTCAACGGTGTTTTTTTTTCAGTGGGCCCTAACCCACAGGTCTTTTCCCAGGATCTTACCTGACTCTTCTTATTTTCCTGGAGCTATCCTCAAATTTCCTTTTGAAGTTTGACGTAAGAATGATTTATCATCAGTCAAATGCTTTTCTCCAAGATCTGTCGAATTCTTTTCATCATTGGCTCAACCTCTTTGTTTTGATTTTTCCGGAGTGTCCAAATAATTCTTGGTGGTGTTTCTCGTCGTCATTCTCGGATTTTGAAGACCGAAGAAGAGTTTCTCTTTAATCTTGCTCCGTTCTCTTCAAGATTCGTGATTCTAGCTTGTGGACATCCTCTCGTAATTGTTTTGATCGTGAGAATTCTTTTCACCTATCCGGAGTAATTCAAGAGTCTTCTCAGTTTGCTATCCGGAGTCCATCAATTCAGATTTATTCATTCTCAGCTGTCAGTTATCATTCTCAAATCTTACCAGTCCTTCGTTCTAGTGATCTTCAATCAGCTCGTGATCTCTTTGTTCTCTTGTATCTAAATTCTCTCAAGCTTCTTCATTCATTTGCTAATTCTTACCCGGTGTTTCTTTATCTTCTCATCGTTCTTTTCAATTCTTACGGTGGTTGCTCAAGTGCTCTCTTCCTTCTTCATCATATCAATTCATTCCTTGTTTCAATCCTATCGGTGGTCCATTAAGTTTGTGTTATATCTATCTTAATCCTTTCTACGAGTATAAGTAGTATGCCAAATCCGTTGCTTGTCATCAATTTAATTGGTGAAGGATAAGCATAATGTAATTCTTATTCTTGTTTCATCGAGTGAATTTAATTCTTTATTCCGGAGGCTCATCAAATTCTTGATTTCATTTGTTCATCTTTCTTTTTCTGGAGTTCCAAGCTTTTCCGCATTATCTCGTCGCGAAGCTCCATCTAAATCATTGCAAGGCTTCACCTTGTGTTTTCAACTACCCTTTCTTTCCGTTTGATCACTCTTTTGTTTAACGGAGTTCTTCATGGAGGTTCTACATGATGGTTCATCAAGGTTTTATATTCCTTCTCGAAGTGTTCATCGAGATTCTTTTCCAAGAAGCTCAAGCTTTCTTCATATTGTAATCCAGAGTGCAATTCTTTCTTCCGTATCATTGGAGGTGGTATTATGTCATTCTTGATAATTTGAATTCATGTTTCATGATTCACATGTTGTCATGAACGAGATATTTTAAATCCATCAATCTGTTCATTGCTATTATCTTGGGTTATATTTCACCTAAAGCCTTCTCTAAGGTTTGTTGCTATTATGGTGCTTATAAATGATCCAAGTTCTTCATTTATCCTTCCCGGTGCGATATACTTTCTCGCCAATTTGTTCGTACCAATCCAATTCTTTTCTCGTGAGTGGCAGGTTGTCACCTTATAATTTGAGATGTATTCCATAAGACCATATCAAGCCTACTATTTCTCGTTGTTGGTTTTCAACAACTCCGTTCTAGCATTTGTTGTAACCGTGCTCTCTCAAGATCTTGTTTCCCTTCGTTCCGGAGACATTGTGATGTTGGTCTCCTTAACCCATCTTCTTGGATTATAAGGACCATGTTTTGGTCGTACTTATCCTTTTTATCCGGAGTTTTGTGTCCCTTTTCTCAAGCTCTTTCATGTTATCTATTTTTTCATCTCTTTTGAACTGGAGTGCTGTCCGAGATATTTATTACCCCCCTTGCCCCATTCATTCAATAGTTACGGAGGTAGTGTGTTGTTGATTTCATCAAGTATCCTCTCATCTTACCAAGTTCTTATTCAATTCCTTTTCTTTTCAATCGGAGTGCTGCCCGAAGTTGTTCTCCCTTGTTCCTCTTTTCTAACGGAGTGTTTTCAACTTCGTTCATCTCCGTTGCATTCTTTTCTCGATATGGCTTAACCTTTTCAAGGTTCTTTGGTTTCACTCGTTTGTCAAAGAAGCAACTTAGTCTTACCTCTTCTCTTTCTCTTCCGTTGTCCCTCCGGTGCCATTCTAGATCTCGGGATGAGATCCTCTCGTAGTGGTGGAGTGTTGTAACGCCCCGAGACCGATGTGCCACGTGTCCTCCAGTTATTCACTGTTGTTGCCCTGTCATTGCTTGCGTGTCATGCATTGCATATCATGTCATCATGTGCATTTCATTTGCATACTTGTTCGTCTCATGCATCCGAGCATTTTCCCCGTTGTCCGTTTTGCATTCCGGCGCTTCGTTCTCCTCCGGTGGTCCTTTCCACCTTTCTTTCATGTGTGGGGGTTAAACATTCCCTGATTGGACCGAGACTTGCCAAGCGGCCTTGGTTTACTACCGGTAGACCGCCTGTCAAGTTTCGTACCATTTGGACTTCGTTTGATGCTCCAACGGTTAACTGAGGGACCGAGAAGGCCTCGTGTGTGTTGCAGCCCAACAACCTTCCAAAGTGGCCCAAAACCCACCTAAACCTATTCTATCTTCTAGAGCATTCGATCACGATCGCGTGGCCGAAAACCTCACCTCATTTGGACTCTCCTAGCTCCCTCTACCTCTATAAATAGATCCCTCCATTTCATTTTTGAGTCTTTTCCCCCGAAACCCTAGATCACTCCTCTCCGCGCCGCCGGACGAAAATCGGCAGGCCGGACATGTCCGCCCCGCTCCACCCGGCCAACCACCGCCTGCGACATGTCACGCCGCCGCTCCTCAGCCGCCGCGGCCCGCGAAGCCCATTCAGGGCCCGCGTGGGCCCAGATCCGCCGCCGCCGCTCAGGCGCACTCGACCGCGCCCGGCTTCCCTCCGCATCCTTTTTCCGGCCATCGCCGGAGCCTCGCCCCGCCTCCCGACGACAAGATCCAACGCCGCCAACTGCCGCCCCGCGCGCCGCCCGATGCCTCCGCAGCGCCGCCCGGCCTCGCCGTCGCCGGACCCGGGGGGCCCATGCCCGGATCCGCCCGTCCCTGCTCGCGGCCGACCACCTTTCGCCGGAGCGCCGCTCCATCGCCGGAGCGCCGCTCCGTCGCCGGAGAGCCAGCGCCGGCGCCTCTCTCCTCCGACGCCATGGCCTCGTCCTGCTCGGGAACGGGCTCGCCCGCTTGCGCTCGGATGGGCCTCTCCGTGGCCCATCTCCTCCTACCACCTGGGCTGTGCAACGCGCCAGAGCCGGCCCTGTTCCAGATCCGGCCCGTGTGGCCCAACGTGATCACCCATGTGTTTTTCCTGAGCTCTGGCTAAGTTCCAGTTATTTTATGCATTTTTCATGTCATCATAACTCAACATCCTAACTCCGTTTTGGGCATATAGCATATCAAAATGTTCGTCTCAGAGAGTTCATCATTTCATATCATTGCATCATTTTCATTTAAGCTCATCTTGATGCCCAAAATGCTGTTAGAAGAGTGCTACTTGAGATTATTGTCAGATCTGCTGCACCATATAGCTTTTTCTCATTTTTGCCATGATTAATGTGTGCATGATATGCCCATGAGCTCTACATATGTTTTGTTAAGGGTTTTGCCATCTTTCCAGAGGTGCAACCCATGTATTTTTGTGATGTGTGTGGTGACTAGCACAAGCTTGCAAAGTGAGGCATTCGTTAATGCTGATTTCAGGGACTTAGCATTTCCACTAAGTCCTTGATCTGTTTTTCTCATGATGCCATATGTTCATGTTGTTTCCTAGTGATCCATGCCTCTTTTGAGGATGATCAGTAAGGATGTTTTGTTAATATTGTAGTGCTCTATCCATCCATGCCTTTGTTTGCAATTATGGAGCACCCTAGCTTGAGTCAATCGAGCTCTACTTTTGCTATTTCGTGAATCTGGGCAGATTGTCTACTTGTTAGCGATTTTGCCGAGGATGTTGTAGTTGATCCGTGCATGCTATGCTTTTGTTCTTGCCATGTCTAGCTTGCATTTTGTGTATTCTTGTTGGGTGTATGCTTAGATTGTCATGCCTTGCTCTGTAGTGAGTGCATCGAGCTCGTAAACATGCCTACTTGATATCTGTTTCAGCATGCTCCAGTTTTCACCGAGTCTGAGAACTGATTATGTTTTTTGCCATGTTCACATGCTTGCAATTGTATTTTCTGATCCCTTTTGGCTCAAGGTCACTAATGGAATTTTGTTAAGCTCTTTGAGTAGCTCCATGCCATGCTTTACTTTGCCATGTTCAGGTCCTGTAGCATATAGTTTTCATGCTCCGAAGAGTACTATCTGATCTGAAATTCCAGACAAGTGTTAATTTCACTAAGTCTGAGATCTGTTCACCATATGCATTTTTGCCATGCTTCTTTGAACCTGTTAATGGATGAATTGGCCGTAGCTCAGTGCTAGACTTTTATTAAGCATCATGAATGCATTCCTGCCATGTATTTTGATGCCATGTGTGGGTGCTGTAGCATGTTCATTTTGTTGCATTTAGTTGGCTACTTGCTGTAAATCGCAGAACGTGATCATATTTGAATTGCATGCCATTTCCAAACCGTAACTCCGATTCCGATGATCTTTATATCGTTTTCAAGCGATTTCATCTCATCTTTCCAGTGGCACACTTGGATTTCCAATTTGAGGCCAGGTTCATGCATTCCTTGTCAAATCATGCATATGCATCGCATACCGCATCCCGCATAGCATACCATGTTCATGTGTTGGTTGTTTACTATGTTGTGTGCTTCTTTTCCGGTGTTTGCTTCTTCGGGTTGGTTCCGGTAACGTCGCGTTTGTGAGGACCCGTTCATCTATGTTCGTTTGTCTTCTTCATGGATTCGTTCTTCTTCCTTGCGGGATTTCAAGCAAGATGATCATACCCTCGAAATCACTTCTATCTTTGCTTGCTTAGTTGCTCGCTCTTTTGCTATGCCTATGCTGCGATACCTACCACTTGCTTATCATGCCTCCCATATTGTTCAACCAAGCCTCTAACCCACCTTGTCCTAGCAAATCATTGATTGGCTATGTTACCGCTTTGCTCAGCCCCTCTTATAGCGTTGGTAGTTGCAGGTGAAGATTGAAGTTTGTTCCTTGTTGGAACATGGAGATGTTGTTCCTTGTTGGAACATGTTTACTTGTTGGGATATCACAATATATCTTATTTAATTAATGCATCTATATACTTGGTAAAGGGTGGAAGGCTCGGCCTTATGCCTGGTGTTTTGTTCCACTCTTGCCGCCCTAGTTTCCGTCAAATCGGTGTTATGTTCCCGGATTTTGCGTTCCTTACGCGGTTGGGTAATAATGGGAACCCCTTGACAGTTCGCCTTAAGTAAAGCTCTTCCAGCAATGCCCAACATTGGTTTTACCATTTGCCACCTAGCCTTTTTTTCCCTTGGGAGTCGCGCTCCTGAGGGTCATCTTTATTTTACCCCCCCGGGCCAGCGCTCCTCTGAGTGTTGGTCCAACCTGTCAGCTGCCGGTGACCACCAGGGGCAACTCTAGGCTGGCCTACCCATACCTAGGACAATCTTAGTGTGCCCTGAGAAAGAGATATGTGCAGCTCCTATCGGGATTTGTCGGCACATTCGTGCGGTGTTGCTGGTTTAGTTTTACCCTGTCGAAATGTCTTGTAGAACCGGGATACCGAGTCTGATCGGAATGTCTCAGGAGGAGGTCTATTCCTCCGTTGACCGTGAGAGCTTGTGATGGGCTAAGTTGGGACACCCCTGTAGGGATTTGAACTTTTGAAAGCCGTGCCCGCGGTTATGGGCAGATGGGAATTTGTTAATGTCTGGTTGTAGATAACTTGAACCTTAACTTAATTAAAATGAGTCAACTGCGTGTGTAACCGTGATGGTCTCTTTCTGGCGAAGTCCGAGAAGTGAACACGCTGTTGGAGTTATGTTTGACGTAGGTTGTTTAGGATCACTTCTTGATCATACTTTCTCGAACGTGCTTTGCCTTCTCTTCTCGCTCTCATTTGCGTATGTTAGCCACCATATATGCTAGTCGCTTGCTGCAGCTCCACCTCATACCTTTACCTTACCCATAAGCTTAAATAGTCCTGATCACGAGGGTGCGAGATTGCTGAGTCCCTGTGCCTCACAGATACTTCCAAAACCAGCTTGCAGGTGCCGTTGAACCGTGCAGATGACGCAACCAAGCTCAGGAGGAGCTCGATGAAGATCTTGTCCTTTGTGTTGTTTCGTTCTAGTTGATTAGTAGTGGATCCCAGTTGGGGTCGATTGGGGACCTTGTCGCATTTGGGTTCTTCTTTTATTTTGGCTCCGTAGTCGGACCTTGAGTGTATTTGGATGATGTAATGCTTTATTCATGTAATTGTGTGAAGTGGCGATTGTAAGCCAACTATGTATCTTTCCCTTATGTATTACATGGGTTGTGTGAAGATTACCTCACTTGCGACATTGCTTTCAATGCGGTTATGCCTCTAAGTCGTGCTTCGACACGTGGGAGATATAGCCGCATCGAGGGCGTTACAGGTCGGGTCTCAGGAAACCCACCACCTCAGGATATGCCACAATGTCCACGGGACCTGAGCCTCGACAGGTTCCAGCCCTCGTCGAGCACCCGGTGTACTTCGTCAGCACCGTACTATGGGACGCGAGGGTGCACTACCCCATGCCGCAAAAGCTCCTGCTCGCACTCTTGGTGGCCTCGCGCAAGCTGCATCACTACTTCCAGGGTCACCCCATCAAGGTTGTCTTAGACTACCCATTGGAGAGGTTGCTCAGGAGCCCTAACTCGGCTAGAAGGGTTGCTGAGTGGAACATCGAGTTACAAGCATTCCAGTTGGAGTTTAGCACTACCAGGGTCATCAAGGGAGCCGAGCTTGCCAATTTTGTGGCAGAATGGACAGATGCCCTCGCTCTTGAGGAAGGAGAAGACCGGTCCACCTCCCCAGGAAGCGAGGCACCAGACGGCTGGGTCATGTATTTCGATGGCGCCTTCGCACATCAGGGCGCAGGGGCTGGAGAAGTGCTCATCTCGCCCACTCAGGACAAGCTCTACTACGCCGTGCAACTCTGTTTTCAGTACGGCGAGAAGGTCTCCAACAACATCGCAGAATACGAAGGCCTCATAGCTGGCCTAAGGGCTGTGGCGGCCCTAGGGGTGAACCGCCTCACTGTCAAAGGCGACTCGGAGCTCCTCGTCAACTTTTTCAACAAGGTATACGAGCCAAAGGACGAGCACATGGAGGCCTACCTCGCGGATGTGCGCAAGATGGAAAAGCAGTTCTCGGGCCTAGAGCTGTAGCATGTGCCCCGGGGCACCAACAAGGAAGCTGATGACTTCGCCAGGAGAGCATCCAAGCGGCAACCGCATGAGCCTGGTGTCTTCGAAGAGTGGCTCTTCAAGCCGTCAGCTGGGCCACCTCTTTCAAGCATGACTCAGCCTCGGGGGGAACTCCCGCAGCCCTCGGCCACGGGAGCCCCAGCCTGCGGCCCGACCTCAGGAGCTCGGCTACTCTTGGCGCTCGAGCCCCAGGAGGAGTGCTGGATCAAGGAATTCAAGGAGTACTTGATGCACGGGACACTGCCGGAGAAGGAATAGGACGCAGAGCGCGTGGCCCGGCAGGCCACGACGTACTGTATCCAAGATGGCGAGTTATACAGGAAACGACCAAACGATGTCACACTGCGCTGCATCTCCAGCGATCAAGGAAGGGAGTTGCTGATTGACATACACGGCGGTGATTGCAGACACCACTTGTCATCACGGACCCTCATCGGCAAGGTGTTTCATAGTGGGTTCTATTGGCCTACATCACTCAACGACGCGGCCGAGCTGGTGAAGTCCTGTGAAGCTTGCCAATTCCACGCAAAGCTAATCCATCAGCCTGCTCAGGGCCTCCAAACCATCCCACTCACATGGCCGTTTGCGGTCTGGGGGCTGGACATCCTAGGCCCGTTTCCCCGGGCTCCAGGGGGCTACCGCTATGTCTATGTCGCCATCGACAAGTTCACCAAGTGGGCGGAAGTGGAAGCCGTCCGTACCATTCCAACCGTCTCTGCTGTCAAGTTCATCAAGGGCCTCGTGAGCTGCTTCGGGGTCCCCAACCGCATCATCACAGATAACGGTTCGTAGTTTACTAGCAACCTCTTCAAAACCTACTGTGCTAACCTTGGAACGCAGATCTGCTACGCTTCGGTGGCCCACCCCAGGAGTAACGGTCAGGCCGAGCGCGCTAATGCGGAGGTCTTGAGGGGCCTTAAGACCAGGACCTTCAAGAAGCTGGAGACCTGTGGCAGGGGATGGCATGACGAGCTCCAGTCCGTGTTGTTGTCCATCCGAGCTACCGCCACCAAGCCAATGGGCGAGACCCCATTCTTCCTCGTCTACGGAGCTGAAGCAGTCCTCCCTCATGAGGTCAAGCATCGCTCCGCACGGGTCCTAGCATTCGACGAAATGCAGCAGGACGCCATGCGGGGGATGGATCTCGTGTTGGGGGAGGAACGCCGCCGCGAAGCCGCGTTGAGGGCAGCAAGGTACCAACAAGCGCTGCGGCGATACCACTGCCGCAACATCCGCTCCAGGACGCTCGAGGTGGGCGACCTCGTCCGGAGGCGGGTCCTCTCCAGGGAAGGGCTGCACAAGCTCTCGCCCATGTGGGAGGGCCCGTTCAGGGTCGTCCATGTCTCCAGGCCGGGTGCAGCATGCCTGGAGATGCAAGACAGGATACCTATCCAGAACGCCTGGAACATCAAGCACCTCCGGAAGGTCTATCCATGAAGCAAGGCCCAGAGCCTGAGAAGCAAGGCCCAGAGCCTGAGAAGCAAGGCCCGAAGCTTGAGAAGCAAGGCCCAGAGCCTGAGAAGCAAGGCCCAGAGCCTGAGAAGAAAGGCCCAGAGCCTGTGAACAAGGCCCGGTTCCTGTGAAGAATCGCCGCCCGTGACACTCTCATGTAATAATGAGTGGGGCTGTACACGCCCCGGAGTCTCAGGAGCGCCGGCCTCAAGCCCTAGGGCTCCCTCCCACGCCTAGTGGACAGCACTTAGCTCCGTGCTGGTGAGAAGACTTGAAGACTAGATTAGGTGCCCGGCGCGGCTTTTCATTTGCTTTCCGTAGTTGACTCACTTTGCCTCAATCAAAGTTTGCATTTGGCGTTCCTTATCGATTTGATTCCCTCGCCTCTCACTGCACTTTTCCGGCTCGAATTTGCTCGTGTTCTCTCTCTCGCATGCCTTGCGAGGGGGCTAGGCAGGTGCCCTCGCGAGCATTTTTCTTCTTTCTGCCTTCTCGCGAGCCACCCTCGTTCGAGCCCAAAGGTTGGCGCACCTCTCCTAGTCCGTGCCCCTCGGGTACCGCGACACAAAGCGCCAGGTCAGGGCCAAGATGAACAACAAATCTTTTAACGCACGTCCTAACGAGTTTCTCGCAGGCCCTGAGCGAATGCAGGCCACCGAGGCAAGATGAATGCGAGGAAATAAACGCTTCGCGAGGAAGAGGATGTCCTGAGTATACCTAGTTAAGTTATCTTTGTGGAAAATAACGACACAGCACGAGAACAACACGCATACTGATATAACCAAAGAACCATAGTTCGATACACGCCCCCTGGGCCCATGCTGGTTTCATTCTTGATGCAGGAAAAGAGCAAAAAAAGTAGCATTGCAGTGATCCGCGAGGACAGGCACCTAGCACTACCCCGAGCCTAGCCAGATCCTTCCTCACGCTTCACGGAGGTGTGGCGACGAGACGACCCACCGCTGCCTTCAAGACGGGCGCGGCGGTGTGGCGGCTGGGCATATCCGCCACTGCTGCAGCTGTAGTCGGAGGAAGAGCCGCCGTAGCTGGACGAGACACGATCGCCGATGAGGGCAGGCTCGCCCTCGTCCTCGTCGCGACCGTCCCCAAGGCCGAGTACCTCCTCACCGTCGCTTGCCTCGGGGAAGCACCCGGCGTGGCGACCATCTTCCCCAAACACCCTCACATAAAGGGTCGACCCACCATCATACCTGAAGTGGAGGGTGCACCGCCTGCCCAGGCCGCACGCGCAAGCCAATGTCTGCCAGCCGCGGGCCAGGGCTATGTTGCCTGCTGCTACCTCTTGAGCACTGCGTTGGTTTTCCCTGAAGAGGAAGGGATGATGCAGGATGTAGCGTAAGTATTTCCCTCAGTTTTTGAGAACCAAGGTATCAATCCAGTAGGAGGCTACGCGCGAGTCCCTCGTACCTGCACAAAACAAATAAATCCTCGCAACCAACACAAATAGGGGTTGTCAATCCCTATAAGGCCACTTACGAGAGTGAGATCTGATAGATATGATAAGATAATATTTTTGGTTTTTTTGTGATAAAGATGCAAAGTAAAATAAAGGCAAAGTAAATAGAAAAGGAAATAACTAAGTGGTAGGAGATTAATATGATGAAGATAGACCCGCGGGCCATAGGTTTCACTAGCGGCTTCTCTCGAGAGCATACGTATTCTATGGTGGGTGAACAAATTACTATTGAGCAATTGACAGAATTGAGCATAGTTATGAGAATATCTAGGTATGATCATGTATATAGGCATCATGTCCGAGACAAGTAGCACTACAAAAAAATACACTTCCGTGATGATACGTGTTTGTCACAGTAGGTCGCTTTTTCTGTCATGCATGTACATCCATGACAAATTTATGACAGAATCAAGATAGTCATACCTGTGCTCTCGTAGAAGTGGTCCATGACATTGCCAAAATTATCATCACGGAAGTGTCCACTTCCATGACGATAAATAGCGCGTCACATAAGTGCTTTCATCAAGGGTGACCAACACGTGGCATCCACCGTAACGGAACGCCGTTAAGGTATCGGGTCGGATTTTGGATCCGATAACCCGTTAACAGCCACGACCAATGCCGATTTTCCACGTGTAAAATTCTCATTGGCTGACGGATCCACGCGCCAGCTCCGCGTTGGCATAGGTGTCACTCATCCAACGGTCGAGATGGGCCTATGATATGTTGACACGTGGACCGGCCCAAAAGTGGCCCACAAAGATTAAATGGGCCGGCCCAACCGAAGGCCCATAAGATTTAGCGAACTATAATGGGCCGGCCTAGCTAAAGGCCCACACGATTTAGTGGACCATAATGGGCTGGCCCAGCTAAAGGCCCACACGATTTTGCAGACCATAATGGGCCGGCCCAGCTAATGGCCCACAAGATTTTGCGGACCACAATGGGCCGGCCCAGCTAAACGTCCACTAGATTATGCCGACCATAATGGGTCGGCCCAGCTAAAGGCCCAACATTCTCTGTCAAATCGGCCCGTCAACGGCCTGTCCTAAACTTGTCATCAACGCGGCCCATGGTCACTTCTGGCCCGTTAACAGTCCACTAAGTAATTTGGGCCGAATTACGACCCGGTGTATTTCCGGCCTGTTAAAGGTTCGGCTTCATTTGGGCCCATTTACAGGCCATCAAAACTTTCGGCCCATAAACGACTGTGAAGGATTTGGGTCATATTCGGCCATGTCTCACATTCGGCCTGTTAGAGGCCCACTATAGCTTTGGGCCACTTCCGGCCTGTTGTCATTTTCGGCCTGTTAACGCCGGACGTAAACCATGGGCCATATGTGGCCCAACGTCATATCGGGCCCATTAATGGCCCATATAAAAATGACAATAATCTAGCCCGACCGAAGTTCCGGCCTGTTAAAGGCCCGTGTATTAGGTCGGCGCCTTTCTGGCCCGTCTGAATTTCGGCCTGTTAAAGTCCAGTGGGTTATTTGGCACAATCAAGGCCCAATCTCACTTTCGGTCTATTAAAGGCCCATGTATTTTATGGGCTCGAGATATTTACACCTGTAAACGGCCTATTTTTATTGAGGGCCCAAATTATGTTTAGGCCTGCTAAAGGCCCACTATGGGCACAGGCCTACCAGAAAAATATGAAAGCTTATGCTGATTTAGGCCCAGATATTTTTTAGTGGGCTACATGCCAATTTCGTCCCATAATCGTTTTTAGACCAATTGGAATGGGCCCGACGAATGTTGGCATGTTGGGCTCCTACGAAGCTTTAGGCCGAATACATTACTAAGATAAAACTACACTATACAAAAATAGCGTCGTAATTACTAAAGCCTGAGGCAGCATCAGAAATGTTGTATCACAACAAAATAAATTCCAACCATACAACAAAAGGCCTGTTGGCATAAAGTTTACAGTCCTTCCAGATAAAAGCACCATCAGATGTGTAGAAGCACAAATCATTTGACCTGAGTGCTAATGTTTCAGGCTGTCGAATTTGATGGAGCAGCACGATCTCCACCTTTTTTCCGGCATTGCTCTTGAACAACGAAGCGAATGTCTGATAGTCTGGTTTCAAAACCATTCATATCTTGACGACATTTCTCAACCACTATTCTTGTTTCTGAAACAACGTCCACTAGGGATTGGACTTGTGTCTGGAGCACAGATATATCACTCTGTCTAGCGGGAAGATTTTGTTCAGTAGGCGATTTGGACGAGGTTACCTTGACAACCAACCCAGAATTACGCAGGAAGGTGCTTTTTTGCACTGTTAGTGGAGAGATACTGACGCACTACAGCAAGAGGTGACATTGTGCCTGTAGTGGCCTCGTCACCTTCAGGTGGTTGTGGCTGTTCAATCATTTGTTCCATAGCTTCCTGAAAGTTTGAACTTGTAGATTAGTGTACCAGATAAGTTACTGATGAGACACAAACAAACAAAGTAGGTTAAACGTTTATACATAACTTATTTTGGTGAACTACTGTAATACATTAGCATGTATTGTAGTGCCAACTACATAATAAAATCACTTTCGAAACATATGTCCACGTAGCATGCCTACTGTATTGTCTATTTCCTCACATTCGTTGACATCTAAGGATAAAGAGACATGGTTTAAAGTAGGATGAACATAGTATGACATCATTCATATCATGGGCAAACAGATATAAAACAAACAGGCTATTTTATCATTGTGTGCGCACGTGAACATAACAACCAGATTACAGATCAAGACCAAAAGAATATCCTTCATCTCTTTTAAACCATGTAAGGTGAAATGATACGTTAAGACAACTATGAATAAAAGTGAACAGAGTAACTGACATTGGCTACAAACCAAGTAGTTAAATGAACACATCACAGTACCAATCAGTTCAAGGTAGGAGGAGTAAGGACTTACAACAGCTGCTAGAACTGGTGTGCTCATGCCCTTCATCTTGCTGGTGTGGCAATCCTTGAAGATTTGCACTGCATTCGGTTCAGGTTCTTTTTGGTCCGCACGGGATTTCCTCTGTATTTGGAACAAGTCAATATAGATACGATAATATGGCACAAAAAAGAAGGAAGTAGAAGCTATTTACAAGAGCCTCGCAGTGTGCAATATAGCTACGAGATCCTGTGGTCTGTTGGAATTTCACTTTAGAACGGTTGGTTTTGTTCTTCAAACAGTTAGCCTAGAAGAAGACACACTTGTAAGGCACATACATAAACACAAGTTCAATATGTGGTCTGATCAAATACATATAGCCTACGTGATACTTTGGATCAGACCAGTGTTTAACAAGGGCTATCCAGTCTTCATCTGTAATATATTCCACTGGAGATGTTTGGGCGATTTCATTGTTAGCCTTGCCTTCAAAGTGAGATTTTCTAAGGTGGTACCGATACTGTCACAGAGCAGACTGAAAAACATGAGTGCATGCTTGTCTAGATGCATCATCTTTCAGATCCAACTTGAACCTCATCTATTGAAAAAAGAATGTAAGTCTTATTAGGAGGAAGCTAGAAAGTATGGGACAGAGCAAGACAATATTACTAATTGCGATGAATAACATTACTTACGGATAATTGGTCAAGGAAGGTGTTAAACTGGGTATTGTCTTTCTCATTCCTGTACTGGATCCATGTTGGGAGGATACGTGCATGACACCTAACGGCAACGGCTGCCTCTGATACTAACTTGGCTGACTCTGTAGCATCACATGGCCTTTTTAAACCCGCCTCAAAATGGATCTCCATTCTTCCTCCTTTAGATTTTGTTAATCTGTCAAGCATTATCCCTAATGTCTGTTTCTGCTTGCACCGTGGTGCTAGTTCAACAACGAATATGGAAAGTGTTAGTGTACATCAAACTCTGAGAGTACATATAAAGGAGCATGCAACTGCACCTTGACTCGGTCAGGTACCGTCTTGGTGTTGATGCTCATGAGGTTCATCTGATCTTGCCAAGTCCTGTTGTGTCAGCAGTGCTTCGGAAGTAGTGTTAGGTGTGAAGGCAGCTTGGGAACTGGCCAGTCCCAGAGCAAACGAACGAGTAACTGGTTGAGATGCTGGTACAGTTGAAGCGGATGCTGCAGCTGGTGGAGCAGGTGATACTGTGTTTGTAGATTTAGCCGGTGGACTTGGACCTTCTACTGCACTATAAGTACCAGCAGAATCTCGACGGCAGAACCTTTTCCGTTTCACCCGACGAGTAACAGCACTCCCTACTATATTATTTTCCTTGCTCTTTTTTGACTTTGCCATGTCAAGCTGTACCCACAACACCAAAGAATAAAATCACTCTTCAGAACTCATTGATGCATGATATAGACAAGCAATACTTTGATGTAAGACAACCGTATGAGGATGGAATATGTATGAAAAACAGGACAACATGACATATTCACAGCTACGATGTGCAAACTATGTAGAAGGATTTTCAAGAAAATAGAAGTAATGCAAGCTAGACACCATATGAAAGATGCAACCAATATTACTCTGCCAAGTTAAAAGTGTCTTGTCATAAGTGGCAATTCAAAAAATTAGAAGCAGTACAACGTAGAAATCAATGCAAGATACACAACAGCAGTAATTAGAAGCAGTACCACTATCAAACTGCCATGTTAGAAGTGTCCAATCATGAGTGACTGATGCAGGATACACAACAGCAGTACTTTGATGTAAGAACATGGTATGATAGATAGATGCAGTGTATTCTAGACACAGAAAGCCATGTCATATGCACATGTATAACGTATAAACTCAGCAGGTGCAATTTAATCAAAATAGAAGAAATACAGGCTAGACAACATATGCAACATGAAACCAATTATCACACAGTCAACTTAGAGCAAGCACCTGCGATGGTGGAGTACGGGAGATGAACTCATCATGTAGACTTGGGACTTCAACTTCATTAGCAGTAGCAGTGGCAAAACTAGAGAGTCTCTGTTTGCGTCGGTGGGGAGGACCACCAACATCCCCTAACTTACTCTTTTCCTTCCTATTTTCTGATATTGCCTTATGAAGTCAAAACCACAGGAAGATGAATAAAATTAGCTCTGCATAACTGGTTGATGCATGATACAGACGAACACTACTTTGATGTAAGGCAAGCGCAGGATAGGAGGATGGAATATATACAAAAAAAGACAGCGTTTCATATTCACACGTACGATGGGAGGATGGAATATGTATGAAAAAACAGTAAGCGGAAGGCATTTCAACAAAATTAGAAGAAATGAAAGCTAGGCACCATATGAACATGCAACCAATATCACTCTATCAGGTAAAAAGTGTCTCGTCGTAAGAGCCATTTCAAGAAATTAGAAGCAGTACAAGCTAGAAGACAATGCAAGATGCAACCTACATCACAGTCCCAAGTTAAATGTGTCTTATGGGTAAGTGATCGTTGCAGGTATAAGTTGTAAGCTACGTAGATGCAATTCAACATAATCAGAAGCAATACAAACTAGACATCATATGGAAAATGCAACCACGTATAACAGTTCCAAGTAAGAGCAAGCACCTGTGATGGTGGAGTAGGGGAGATGTGCTCATCATGTACACGTATGTTCTACAAACAGGAACACGTGTCATATTCACAGGCATTATGTGTAAAGTAAGTAGATGCAATTCAAGTTAGAAGCAATACAAGCTAGACATCATACGCAACATGCAACCACATATAATAGTGTCAAGTTAGAGCAAGCACATGTGATGGTGGAGTAGGGGAGATGTGCTCATCATCTACACAGCTACGTTCACTGTCCAGCCTTGTGTTGTCTTGCGAATCTTGTTGGGAGGATGGCGGAGTAGAATCTGTAGAGACCCCCTGTTTGAGTTGCTCCGAAGGACCACCATCATCCACTGCCGGCCTAATTTCCTTCAGGTGTAATGATTTTGCATTGTGAAGTCAAACCGATACGAAAAAGGAATAAAATTCGCTCTTCAGAACTCATTCATGCATGATACTGAAGAACACTACTCGGATGAAAGGCAAACACATGATGCGAGGATGGAATATGTATGAAAAACAGGATGGTGTAACATATTCACACCTATGATGCGGTAACTAAGCAGAAGGCATTTCAACAAATTAGAAGCACTACAAGCTAGACACCATATGAAAGATGCAACCAATATCACTCTGCCAAGTTCAAACTGTATGGCGTTTCAACAAATTAGAAGGAGTACATGCTAGAAATCATATGCAAGACACAACCAATATCATAGTGGCGACTTAAAGGTGCCTTATCATAAGTGACTGATGCGGGATATGCAAGAATAGTAGTCTGATGTAGAAACAGGAACACATCTCATATTCACAGGCATTATGTGTAAAGTAAGCAGATGCAATTCAAGAAAGTTAGAAGCAATACAAGATAGACATCATACGCAACATGCAACCACATATAATAGTGCCAAGTTAGAGAAAGCACCTGTGATGGTGGAGTAGGGGAGATGTGCTCATCATCTACACAACTACGTTGATTGTCTAGCCTTGCGTTGTCTTGCGAATCTTGTTGGGAGGATGGCAGAGTAGAATCTGTAGAGAAACTCCGTTTCAGTTGCTCGGAAGGACCACCATCATCCAATGCCTTGCCAATTTCCTTCAACTTTATTGATTTTGCATTGTGAGGTCATACCGACAAGAAAAAGGAATATCATTCGCTCTTCAGAACTCATTCATGCATGATACTGACGAACACTACTCTGATGAAAGGCAAAGTCATGATACGAGGATGGAATATGTACGAAAAAATGGATGGCTTGACATATTCACACCTATGATGTGGTAACTAAGCAGAAGGCACTTCAACAAATTAGAAACACTGCAAGACACCATATGGAAGGTGCAGTCAATATCACTCTGCCAAGTTAAAACTGTCTCATCATAGGTGGCGTTCATCAAACTAGAAGCAATACATGCTAGAAATCATATTCAAGACGCAAACCAACATCACAGTGCCAACTTAAAGGTGTCCCATCATAAGTGACTGATGCAGGATACACAAGAAGAGTAGTTTCACATAAGAACATGGTGTGATAGATAGATATAGTATGTACCAAAAACAGGAAAGCGTGTCATATTCACACGTATCATGTGTAAGCTAAGCAGATGTAGTTTACACTAATTAGGAGCAATACAAGCTAGACACCATATGCAACATGCATCCAGATATCACACTGCCAAGTTAGAGCAAGCACCTTGGATGGTGGAGTAGGGGAGCGGAGACTTGGACCTTGTAATGCACTATCAGTACAAGGAGAATCGGTACAGATGCTCCGTTTACGTTGCTGCAGAGGACCACCATCATCGCCTTCCTTACTCTTTTCCTTCCTCTTTCTTGATTTTGCCTTGTCAAGTCAAACCCACAAGAAAAAAGAATAAAATTTGCTCTTCAGAACTCATTGATGCATGATACTGACGAACACTACTTTCATGTAAGGCGGCCGCATGATAGGAGGATGGAATATATATGAAAAACAGGACGGCGTGACATATTGACATGTATGATGTATAAAGTGTAAACTAAGAACAAGGTGCTTGAACTTGTTAGAATCGATGCAAGCTAGAAACCATATGAAAGATGAAACTAATATCACTCTGCCAAATTAAAAGGGTGCCCTAACAAATGTATTTGACCAAATTAGAAGCAATACATGGCAACAGGCTAGAAATAATATGCAATATGCAATGAATAAAGGTGACTCATCGTAAGTGATTGATGCAGGATACAGAAGAGAGGTAGTTCCATGTAAGAACAAGGTTAACACATAGATGTAGTGTGTACCAAAAATAGGAAGGCATGTCATATTCACAGGTATAGTGTGTAAACTAAGCGGATGCAATTTACCCTAATTAGAAGCATTACAAGCTAGACACCGTATGCAACATGCAACCACATATCACACTGCGAAGTTAGAGCAAGCACCTGCGATGGTGGTGTAGGGGAAGTGCGGTATTCAGGTACAGAGCTACGTTCAATATCTTCATTTAGGCTTGCTGTTTCTTGAGAATCATGTGGAGAGGATGAAATTGCATTCTTTATAAGAGTATTGCCTCTCATATTAACCCACGCGCGTGACTGTCTCATCATAAGCGATAGACGCAGGATACACAAGAACAGTAGTTTGATGTAAGAACATGGTGTGATAGGCAGATGTAGTATGTACCAAAAACAGGAAGGCGTGTCATATTCACATGTATAATGTGTAAGCTAAGGAGATGCAATTTAACAAATTAGGAGCATTGATGAGGGATACACAAGAAAAGTGCCTTATCATAAGATATAGTATGTACCAAAAACAGGAAAGCGTGTCATATTCACACGTATCATGTGTAAGCTAAGCAGATGCAGTTTACACTAATTAGGAGCAATACGATCTAGACACCACATGCATCATGCAACCAAATATCACACTGCCAAGTTAGAGCAAGCACCTTGGATGGTGGAGTAGGGGAGCGGAGACTTGGACCTTGTAATGCACTATCAGTACAAGGAGAATCAGTACAGATGCTCCGTTTACGTTGCTGCAGAGGACCACCATCATCGCCTTCCTTACTCTTTTCCTTCCTCTTTCTTGATTTTGCCTTATCAAGTCAAACCCACAAGAAAAAGGAATAAAATTTGCTCTTCAGAACTCATTGATGCATGATACTGACGAACACTACTTTCATGTAAGACGAACAGTACATATCACACTGCCAAGTAAGAGCAAGCACCAGCGATGGTGGTGTGGGGGAATTGCGGTGATCAACTAGAGAGCTACGTTGATTATCTTCATTTAGCCTTGCTGTTTCTTGAGAATCACGTGGGGAGGATGACACTGCACTCTTTAAACGTGTATGGCGTCTCACAGAAACCCACCCGGGTGACTGTCTCATCATAAGTGATTGACGAGGGATACAAAAGAGCATTAGTTAGATGTACGAACATGGTTAATAGACATATGTAGTATGTATCAAAAATAGGAAGGCATGTCATTATCAAAGGTATAACGTGTAAAGTAAGCAGATGCAATTTAACCAAATTGGAAGCAATACAAGCTAGACACCAGATGCAACATGCAACCACATTTGACAGCGCGAAGTTAAAGCAAGCACCTAGGATGGTTGTGTGTGGCAATTGAGATCATCAACTGCAGAGCTAAATTTACTGTCTCCAACTGCTGACACTGCACCCGTTAGAGCGCTAGAACGCTTAGTGCTTATCTTCGAATTACACTGGAGCAACTTCTGTCTTTTCTTTTCTGCATTCATCAATAGTGCGTCAGAGTCTGAAATACCCATGCAACAATAGTGTGAGTATGGGTGAAGTGTGTGCACAATTAGTACAGTGTAAAGGTAGCAGATAGCAGGTCGGTGAGAAATAAATGATGAGAGGCATATGATAGCTCTACAACATGCATGGCACACTAAATTACTACATGATTCTATGAAAATAACAGTTGACTGAAAGCAAATAGGTCAGTCCATTTTTTGTGCACCGTCCGATGTACAAAGAACGGGCAGATCGCCTTCATCTACCTCCAGCGAGTCAGTGTTGACGATCTTCCTTGAAACGCCAGCGACCACCGGCCCAATATTCCTCCCCTGCCTGCGCCCTCCCCTCGACCTCACCGCACCGTCGTGCATGGCACCGCCCCCCGGCCATCTATTCAAGCCCCGCCGACCTCCAGATCGGGCGCAAGCAGCTCCTGCGCCCCACACCCCTATGATAGACACCGATGTGCCGCTTCCCCGGGGAACAGGTGGACTAGGTGCTCCGCGCGCCTAAGCGGGTGCTGCTTCTTTTAATTGCGGTTCGACTGACCCTGAATTGAAATCCAGGCGGGCTACTGACCTCTAGAAAAGGTGAAATAGTAAAAGGGAGGAAACCTTGTGCATTTAGTATCATGAAGAAGATGCAGTAAGAAGCGCTCAACTAGTTTCTTTCATGGGATGAATACGGTGTGAGCGGAGACGTAAGATTTGCACGAATAAGGGAAGAGGAGTACCTCTTTCTGCTGGCAGTGTTGTGTCCTCCTTCTATTTTTCCGACGATCTTCTTGTTGTTTGCCGGAAAGTAGAAGTTGTGGAGGACGATGCAGCCTTGGACGAACCCATGGCCAAGTTGTTGAGTGTGGTGCGGTGGCCGTCAATCAGCGGCGGGGAAGCAGATCCGAGGCGGCGAACGACGACGTAGCGGGAACAACTCCGGTGCTGTGGACGGTTGCGACAGTTGAGCCGCCACAGTGAGGTGCAGGACGGCGTGGTCAGAGTGGTTCTAGTACAGTGCACGTCGGCGTCGGCGTCGTGGAGGCAGCTCTGCCTCGGCTCCAGCTGCTAAGTCCTTGAGGGCGTTGCGGTTGCGGTTGTGTTGGACAACGGCGTCGGGGTACCGGCTCCGGCGTGATGGAGGAGGGCGGCGGTGGATTGGCCGCTATGGGGTGAGGACAGAGGAGGCTGGGGTTTCGCGGCTGGTGGAGAGGGCGTTTTCGCACCCACGGAGTATGAATGGGGAAACAGAGGGATGAGGGGAACTAAGGAGGAACAATGTTTCGGTTTGAGACGCGCTTGCTTGAATTTTGGGCAAAGTTACAAACTTTCCCCCCATCTAAAATTTCAGACATATTGCGGGTTGGGGGTAGGACATTCATGTTAGGTGTCCCAAATGTGGGCGGGATAGATTTCGGCCAAGTGCATGGGTAGGCGCCCACGGCGTATGAATGCTTTTCTGGCGTCTTGGTGAAGTTACAAACCTACCCCGGTTTAGACCTTTGGACATCGGGCCGATAGGCTACACGGGCCAGATTCAGGACAGTAATTTCCTACCACCAAAACATTAGTCTCGCGCGGTTTCGGGTGACCAGAGGCCTATTTGGCGCTTCGTTCAGGGCCTCTTTGATTCACAGCATTGTCAAAATGAAGGAATAGGAAAAATGCAGGAATAGGGTGACATGTCCCATAGTATCCTACAGGATTTGAAAGAATGTTTGATAGCATAGGAAAAACAAAGGAATTCTACAAAGAGGTTTGAGTGGATGGAAATTTTCCTCCAAAATGTAGTACAAATGGATCATATGGAAAAATTCCTAAGGATGCCAATCCTACGAATCAAACGTGCATCACAGGAAAAATTCCAAAGGGTTTAAATCCTCCAAAAATCCTATGCAATTCCTTTGAATCAAAGGAGCCCTCAATATTTGGGAGCAGAAGCATTTAACGTTTTCGGTTCTCTTGAATTGAACTTTCAGGATTTGTCAAACTTCACAAATCTTTACTCTTGAAAATCCTAAAGCTACAATTATTTTGGAATGGAGGGGGTACATTTGAAAATACATTGTACATGACGTCACACTCAATGAACAATCATCGGCTTATGAAATGCCCGCTTCTGACCGCCCTGGCCCACCAAAGGTTCCTCTGATGTGCGCTGCCTGCGTTGGGTCACTGACATGCATGCCATGCACCCAAAGAGCCCACATGTCAGTGGAAGAACGGCGCGGTGTCCTAGGTCAGAGTCGAGGGCACCACTCGCGGCACGCCCGGCTGAACACCCCTCCGTGCCGCATTCAAACGCCTCCATGAAACCCGCCCGTGTGGAAGCCGAGAAACCCACTCTGGACACACGTCCATTCATGACCGGACCGCTCTCCTATCTCCTCCACCATTTTGTCCACTCTTACAATGGCTTACGAAGAGTAGTTATCCCGCATCCAAGCCAGCTGGGTAGCCCGCCGGATACGAGATATGCAGCTCGCTCATCCACCTCCCTCCCCTCGCCCGACGGAGCCAGTTGCCACCCCAAGTCGTGGAATTTTGCCATGTGTTGTTTTCATGGACTAGCAAGATGCCCGTGCATTGCACGGAACATCAAGATGCATTTTTTTACAAACTCCCGCATGCATGCAAGGGATAATTAATGTCCTCCTTTGCTAGTACCACGAGGCAAACACCATTAATATTGCATCGATTAGTGTTAGTGGCCTTGTATATTTGTAAATTGTAATTTTGATAGTGGCCCCTTGTATATAAAAATGGAGGGAGAAAGATGAGAGATAAGGTGAGGAGGAGTGGGGCGTGGTGGTGACTGGTGGTCGGACTGGGCGGAGGCATGGGGATGGATGGCGCATTATGTCTAGGTTTGTATCTCTCTCTCTCTCACACACGTAGGTGGGGGACATGCACGAAGAGAAGAGGTGCACGCACGGCGCACATACTCCCGTATCTTTCCTAACCACACCCGCGCGGGTACACGGTGGAGCTCATTTTTGTACGAAAAAGGCAGCCCACGTGGTAATTTGGCACGTGTAATGGTTTCCCACTTGGTGGAGGGAGGATCGTCTACCACGGGTGAACAAACAAATTGCGACTTGACGCCTTATGTTAAATTAAAAAAAGAGGCAAACCATGTGGGGCCTACCTTAGAGGCAAGGCTCTATACACTGGAGTACTTTTGATGTGTCCCGTCAACTCGCAGAACGAGGAGAAGCTTGCTTAGCACGCCGTCTCCCCCGCCCACGGGCACAGTGGCTCGCAGGATGAGGTGAAGCTTGCTTACTAGTACGCCTTACGCCCGCTCCCTCGCCCACGCGCGCGGTGGCTGGCAGCACGAGGAGAAAATTTTACTACTCCCTCCGTTTACTCCTCGTCCCTACTACGTACTTTGCTTAGTACTCCCTCCATTTACTTATACAAGGCCACTATAAAAAAATTACATTCTGCATCTATACAAGGCCACAAATAGTAATCGAGACAAAAGATACTACTCCCTCCTTTCCAGTTTATGGCTCAATTTCAAAATCTCTCCAACCAAGGTAGACGGTGAGTGGTCGAATTAATTTTGTATTTTGCACAAGTAATTAGTACGCTCGTTTTTCTCAAGAAGTTGTGTTTACTGAGGCATTAATTAGAACGAATGCATGAATGACCACTAAATTTCCATGAACTTGTACATGCATTGGTTAGTTTCCTCTTGACACTGCTTGCGTCGGGTGATCTAACGCACCTCAAAATCCAACATGTAATGGTACTACTACTACTATAGTAGAATTGAGACTTATCAAACGGAAAAACGAATGTTTTTTAGATGAGCCCTATAAACCCTAGTGGGTACGTACTCCGTAAAAATAGATTTTTCCAAAACTAAGTCGATCCCTTTCATGAATTCTGTAGTATACTCCTCCGTCGACGCTCCCTTTCATGAATTATGTACTTCCTGTCACCGACATGTGGGACATATAGCAACCGGGTCGACGTGTCAAGCACCAAATAATAGTGCAGAACAGCAGGGGGGACGCACCCCACTCGTACCGGCCCAGTAGTTGTAATGAGCAATGAGACGTCAAATCACAATGCCGCACTTTCCCAGACGGACGAAGCAACCATTATTTCACACTTTGGTTCGCCATCATCTCAAACCACGTACTAGTATTGCTTCTGCCTCAAGAGGGACACGCGCATCGCCTTGGTACATCATGACACGTGGGACCGCATGACAGGCCATGCTCCCCCGCCGATCGCTCGGTAAAATCACCTCATTTCTACTATACTTCCTCTGTATTGGTTTACTACATGGCATGCATGTCGTTCTAGGTTGAGAATTTAACTGGCTATATATGTGATGAACAGTACTCTAGCCTTTTAAAAAATGTATACTTTTGTACAGCAGTACTATCGATGGATTGCGCCATGGAGCAAAAATTGAAATTAAAAAAAGGTGGTACATATAGAGAGCGCTCGTCGCCAAATTATGCATATAGTACTATTAAAAAGGCTAGTCACAATAATGGTGTCCAGCACAACCCACCCCTCAAATAAAACTAAGAGGGTGCTTGGATACGTTTTAATCCCGTGACTAAAAGTAGTGGGACTAAAATATGCTAGCCTCACTGATGCTTGGATCCAAATACTAAAAAGGCTAAAATCAAGTTAATGAGCATTTATTATCCTCCAAACCCTCCAATCCAGAACTCGCATGTGTTAAAGGAGAGGTGTTAAATGAGTAGAGAGAGGACTAATCCACATTTTAGTAGGGGTACCCCTGACTAAAAAAATTTAGTCTCAAGACTAGTTTTAGCCCCTCTTTAGGCTGGTCGTAATGGTAGTATGATAACTAGTATCATGCATGCCAACTAGGCAATTTTGATGAGGTGTCATAGTATTAAATGAAGAAAGAGAGGGTGGAGTATCATATCATGATACCGTATCATAATAAATGCTATGCTACTTTATGTCATGCATGGCAATAAATAGAGCACTACATGATACTAATATGTGATACTATGCATTAGGGAGGCAATATCATACACTAGTATCATATGCATGATACTAGTATATGATACTCCCTATTACAACCAGCCTTAGTCAGGGGTGCTTGGAACTTTAGCCTCTTAAAGAGACTATTTTTAGTCAGACTAAAATAAGTCCCTTGGATCCAAACACCCTCTAAGCATCCTGGAATTCTTTGACAAAACATAGCACCCTGAAATTCTTTGACAACTAAACTGCTGGCTATATGATGTTGGCCATATATATTGTACGTATATAATGTGAAGAAACGAGTGGTAGTACTATACCAAGTAAAAGATGAAATGTAAGAAATACTAGTATGTACGTACTGAAGAGTTAAAGTAACGAGAAGAAACATAACATAGTTCTGCTGGGGGCTCAGCACAACACACCCCTCAAATTAAATTAAGCACACCTGAGGTTAAACTTTGCAACTATTCCGGTAGACACTTCATTAGAACCACCATGAGCAACGACACTGCCACCTTACTCGGAGTCCTCGTCCACGTCCTCGACTTCGTCCTTGTCCCTCTTCCTCTTGGCCAATACTTCTTTGCTTGAACCGCACACTTGGCTATTGCTCTTCATCCAACCCTTGTAGATATTGAAGCAAAGGTAGCCATCCATTGCAGCGTAGTGGATGTGGTCTATATCTAGTACATTCCGCTGCCATGCATGACGATGAAATGTGTAATGAGGTTTCTCAAGATTACCATACGAAGGATGAACCATGGCTCCTGCCAGGGTAGCATTGAAGGCTGACGAGAGGACACCAGCCGATTCTTCTGGAGGTCGAAGGTGTTGCCTACAACGAGGCCTATCCGATGCAGGACTTCTTTGTCGTTACCAAAGTCTACAGTAACGAATTTGACTAGGTTGCTCTCGAGGAAGTCCTTAAAATCTTGGCACTCAACGTCGGCATGCCATATGTGGTAGACCAAGCATAAGTCATGCACGCAAACCTGTTTCATGGCGGGCTTCTTCCTCTCTTCGTCCTTTAGATCCTTCTCTCGACCCAGGACTGTGGTGTACTCAACATCTAGCCCAGTGACCCACTCATCATCTGAGTCTTTTAACATGCGTCTGAAGCGAGAAAGGCATCCTTTCACCATCGCGGAAGAATGGGTGTAGATGACGTCAAACTCATCGCCGGTGATGGTTCTAACCTTGTACTCACCGCCGATTGTGGAGATTTGGGATGCCATGGATTTGGGAGGAGGGTTAGGATTAGTGGAACTGCCGTAATGTGAATGGATGGGATGACTAGGAGAGAACCGCCGTAGTATTGAAGGACGTGCGGGGACGAGTAGGAGCGAACTGCCAGCGTGCGAACGACAGGGTAGTGGCTTTCCATTCTCCCATGATACGGGCTTCCAGGAGCCCTTGGATCTGAGATCGAACAGATGCATGGCGTGATTCTAGACCTATGGGTGAAAATCCTATCCTGGAGGGTTATTCTGCAAATTTTCAACAACTTAGCATGCGACCATTTGATCTCAGATCCAAGGGCTGCCAGCAGCCCATATCATGGTCGCGCCTACCATAACCGTCGCGTCGCTCGCGCGGTCGCTCCCTTGGAGATTTAACACGATGTGTTAGGCTATCTGATGTTGGCATGTCATACATAGTCATCACATAGTCACTCATACTACAACAAGGTTGGCTATAAGTGTATTTTTTTACTCCTCTCTATCTCTTTCTTCGTACTCAAGGAAGAAACGGTGCTAAGCACGTGTATTTATTGCATTTTCCAAGGAGTGACCTCTTCCAATGAAATGGTGTTACTAAGTTTGCTTCATTTAATTAGCTATAGACTCAAAATTGTCTTTTCACCTAGGTACACGCGCTTAGCACCGTTTCTTCCTTGGGTCACCAAACTAGTCTCTCTCTTCTTGATTAACTTGCCACATCAGACTTTATGCTTATGTGGCAAGCTTAAGCACCTGTAGGAGCAAGTAAAAGTAAGTACAATAGTGCGCTTTACATGGCATTTCTGCATATGTGGAGGAAAGAGAGGCAATGAAAAAGTGGAGAAGTGGGCTCTCACGCAAGAGCCAACCTCTACTACATGGTGGAGCATTGGGAGAGGCACATATATGGAGGTGGTCAGGAATCTGGGAGACTCACGCCGGTCGTAGCGCCGCAGTTAAAATGATAATGGCAAGTCAAATCACGGGGCCCCACCTATCCAGCAGGAACTCGTTGTCAAATCACACAGCCCTCCGTTTGCAGCAACCTACTCCCTCGCCTTCTCGCGTCTCTGTCGAACCGACTAGGCGGAACTGCCCCGCCGCCTACCGCGCAGGAAAAGCCCCGCCCTCGACTTTTAAATACAACTACATCCTCTTAAGAATCCAATGATATACTCTTTGTGACATAGTAACTCATATTTAGTTAGTCAAATGGATGACCTAGAACTACGTGCAGGCCCTATAAACTGAGACGCCTAAAAATAAAAAAATTGAGACGGAGAGGATAGTTCAGCACGTATCTTTTTAGATCAATATAGTCGGGATTCACCAAGGAGCAAAACCAAGTGGTAGGCTGCTCCTGTCGTGTTGGCGTAGCAACTCAAGCAGGGTCAGTCCGCACACGAAATGGTGACACACTTAACAGGACCCCTTTGGCCGACATGTGGCTCATCCACCGTCTTGTTCCACGTGCGATGCACCAAATTACAGTTCAGAGCAGCGGTTGGAATTGGAGGCACCCCGGTCATAGCGCCGCAGTAGTAGAAAATGAGCGACGAGGGGTAAAATCACAAAGCCCCACCTTTCTTGCATTAAGCTGGACGGATGAAGCAACCATCATTTCACTCTAGGGCGCAAGAGCATAAAGAAAAGAGAAAACAATGATGCGTGTGGCAGCTACCTAGGGCACCCTAGGGTAGGGGTCTCCACTACAGATCCTTTTTTTGAAAGCGCCTCCACTACAAATCGGCTTCTCCCTCGTCCTCTTGAAGAAAATCGATGATGAGTGCGGTGGTAGGGTTTGTAGGAGTACTACGACGTGCAGGGCAATGTTGTAGTAAACGGGTTCGAGCCGATGCCTTAAATATGTGTGGGCCGCTTGGTTTTACAGGAACGAGGCAGCATTTTGGGTTCGGGGACCAGTGGAGATATAGTACGTACAAAAAATTGTGGACGTAGGTTCGACCGAAAGGCAATGATGCACGGGCCCTGCATTTTGATATACCCGGGGCCGCATGAAATTTGCTACTCTACTCAAAACTAGTAAGGTACACATGTATTGAACGCATGAGATTTCGAAACTAAATTATGAATAAATACACACTATAGGATGTAAAGCTTTGAGTCATATATGCATGATGTAGATGTTCGTTTATTTCTTATAATTCATCTCATTCAAAATTAATAAGTTTTATAAAAATGTTAAGATTCATGGGGTTATGCATTGTACTCCCTCCGTTCCAAAATAGATGACCCAACTTTGCACTAACTTTGTACAAAGTTAGTGCAAAGTTGGGTCATCTATTTTGGAATGGAGGGAGTAAATCATAAAGGAAAAACAAATAATGGCAATTCATTTAGAAAAAAATAATCAATTATGATACAGAAGATTCTAGAACGAAGGAGAAGTGCTTGTGTTTTGAGGTTTGTGCATTATGCTTAAGTTCAACCATGGAGTCTTCTAAATTGTACATGTGGCAGATCTGGTGGAATGTTGATGATATCCAACGGCCAGTAGTGCTCGGATTTGCCTATCTCTACACTGTCAGGTTAGCTTCATCCAGCGACCATCTTTCAAAGTTATTGGCACACTATATAGTTCTTGGCCATAGTTGCATGTTTTGGAAAAAAGCTACTAGTGGGTTGTACTATCTATTTAGGAATAGAAGATGCATACATGGAAGTTGTAGGGAAAGAGATGACATGGAGGATCTAAATTCCTATGAGTAGGGATTGAAAAAGTGATGTCATTTGGTTCACATCATAGGAACTTTTCTATTGAATATAGAGATGACATGTTTCTCAATTCCTATGAGGAGGGATTAGAAAAGAGATGTAATTTGGTTCATATCATAGGAACTTTTCTATTGAATATACGCTAATGTTTATTTTCCTTTGAAATTAAGGGAGTATAGGAATGCATTCATATGAACCAAGTGGCTCTAAAGCTATAGAAATGATATCATGTTCATTTCCTTTGAAATGTGGAGTATATGAATCTATTCCTACGAACCAATTGGCTCTAAAGGAAAAAATTCTATAAAAATCATATCATATAGAGTTCCTATGATATTCCTCGACACTAAAGGATGCTTGAAATTGCTGCGGGTGATATGATGGTCTTTCTTTGTAGAGTCCTCACCCAACTTTATAGTTACCTCTCGAATATGAATGAAATGATATATACATGGTATTCTACATGTGCAATTTGGTACACGAAAACTCGGTAAAAGTTTGCGAGGTTCGAATTTTCAATAAAGCTATATGTAGTGCATTTCAGAATGGAGGGAGCATACGGCAGTTTCTAACACTCACGTGGAAGATTTGTGTGTAGGAGGAGTGGCTGTTCTGTTAAATGACATGGCAAACCTGACACTGTCTGATGCCGATCTAACGGTCCTTACGGCGTTCGTCAGGAAAAGTTTTGTGGCGAACGTTTGTCGGATAATGATTTACGGACACATGCATTGCATTGATACGTGCCCCCTCTCTCTCACGCACACTCACCCTCATGAGTCACGACTCTCCCGAGTCCTCTCGCAGACTCGCACGTTGCACCCACCGTCTATCTGCAGGTAGACGTCACGCACATATGTGCTCTTCACACCCTACCCTCAGAACTTCTAAAAAACAAAAGACGGCACGCACATTTTATTTTAGCTCACACATCACACACTTGTACTATTACTCTTGCGGCAAACGTTCTTTGGGCATAGTATATTGTACTCTCACGAAGAGAAGCGGTGCACGCACGCACTAGTTCTCTCACACCCACTCGCGGGTACACGTCGGAGCGCATTTTTTTAAAGTTGGTACAACAAAATCACTCCACTATCTATAAAAGCAGGAGCCTTAGCGCTTGCTTTACTAGGGTCCCTCTCGTTCACTCTCTCATTCTCTCCAGATCGAAGCAACACATAGGTGGCCACACTCTCTCTTAGCTCATGGCTGGTCACAAATCCGACCGGACAACCTCGACCGGGGCAGGGGTGTAGGTGCATCGTTCACGCTGTCGTTGGCGGCGAGGGAGGAGACCAACGGCTGCCCGCGCGTCTCGATTGGCGGTCGTGTCGTTCTCTCCGAGAGAGCGCCGGCTCGGGAGGGCCTCCGACCCCTTCTTCCTCCCTACGGTATTGTGGCCAAGATGCGGCCTCCCGACGTCGTCTTTGCGACATGTCGATGACCCTCAGGTATATATTCCTTCGAAACCTGCCTTGCTCTACTGCCCCAGCTCCCTTCGTGTGGATCCTTTTCTACTTCCGTCCCCTGTTCCAAAGCCACCTAGACTTCTACTAAGGCACGTGCTTTGCACGTATGTTCTATATGATAGATACTCATATACCTTCTTTTTAGAGAGAGAAATGGGTACTCGTATCTTGAGTAGATATCATCACTACAAAAAAATACACTTCCGTGATGATACGTGTTTGTCACAGTAGGTCGCTTTTTTTTTGTCATGCATGTACATCCATGACAAATTTATGAGAGAATCAAGATAGTCATACCTGTGCTGTCGTAGAAGTGTTCCATGACATTACCAAAATTATCATCACAGAAGTGTCCTCTTCCATGACGATAAATCGTGCGTCACAGAAGTGCTTTCGTCAAGGGTGACCGACACGTGGCATCCACCGTAACGGAACGCCGTTAAGCTATCGGGTCGGGTTTTGGATCCGATAACCCGTTAACAGCCCCGACCAATGGGGATTTTCCATGTGTAAAATCATCATTGGCTAGAGGAAACACGTGTCGGCTCATCGTCGGGACATATGTCATCCACTCACTGGACAGAATGCGCCTATGATATGTCGACACGTGGCATGACCCAACAAGTTTAAATGGGCCGGCCCACCTAAAGGCCCACAAGATTTTGTGGACCATAATGGGCCGGCCCAGCTAAAGGCCCATGAGATTTTGCGGACCATAATGGGCTGGCCTAGCTAAAGGCCCACAAGATTTCGCGGGCCATAATGGGCCGGCCTAGGTAAAGGCCCACAAGATTTTCGTGTGCCATAATAGGCCGGCCCAGGTAAAGGCCCACAAAATTCTTGCGGATCATAATGGGCCGGCCCAGCTAAAGGCCCACGAGATTTCCCCAATGTTAATGGGCCGGCCCAGCTGTAGGCCGACAAGATTTTGAGGACCCTAGTAGGCCGGCCCGTTAACTGGCTGCCATGTTTTGGGCCAAATGTCTGCCCATATTTGATCCGGTCTATTAATGGTCTGCCACGCTCCAGGCCTAATAGTGGCCCATATGAGATCTGGCCCGTTAAAAGCCTACCACGTTCTGGGCCAAATTACGGCCCAGATCAGGTCCGGCCCTTTAAGAGGTTTTAGGCCTAATTATGGCCCATATCGGATTTGGCCCGTCAACTGGACACTATGCTTTTGGGCCCACTTGCTAAAGGCCCACTTAGTAATTCAGACTGATATTAGTTTACGCCTATTAAGGGCCCGTTTAACATTTCGGCCCTATATTAATTTCAGCCTGTTAAAATCCCGTCATATAGTTGGGCCTAACTACGGCCCGGTTTGCATCCGGCCTGCTCGCAGCCGATATTTGATTGGGCCAAACAAGGACTGAGACAATTTTTCGGCCTGTTAAAAGCCCGTGATTTGATTCGCACAATCATGGGCCGGGGTTCATTTCGGGATGCTGCCGGCCCGTGAGCTGATCGGCACATTTCAGGCCCAACCTACATCGTGATTGCATGACGGCCCGATTATGTACCGTAATTTTACGGTTTGGCCGGTTTACTGCGAAGACATGATATATATACAGTAAAATAACTACAGCATCGTGAATAAGAAAAAACCTATACTATAGAATAAATAAATTACGGCATATTACATCCACTGGGCATCAAAGTTCGCCACTATGATAATAAAGCACAAGCAGACAACAGATTACATACACTGGGCATCACAGATCGCCACCAGTGCAAATAAACACGCCGACAAAATAATATACAAAACCGACAACACTTCAATAGAGTTCAAGAAAGGTTAGCCCTGCTGGGGAGCTGCAGCGCAAGCAGCTGAGCAAGATGATGAGACTGCGCTTGTTCAACACTTATATCTTCCTCACTCTGAAAGATAAACAAGCAGACAGATGACAGGTTTTGCACATAAAAGTATCAGTGCTGACAATTCATCACATTTCTTACTGACGAATAAAGTGACCCAGTTTAAATTTGCATTAACACAATATGGTATTCTTCAGGTCAAGACATGGCAGGAAATGACATTGTGAAGTAGTTGGCAGCTTCACGACACCACTGGATTACAGATCAAGAACTCATAAGTATCAATGGTTAGTGTGCTATCAATTTATACCATTTCAGATTGGCAAATAAAGAGACGGTTTAAATAATAGTAGAATGATATGACATTGTTCATAGTTAAGACATTGCAGAATATGACATTGTGCTATGGTGGGTAGGTTCACCACACCACTGGATTACGGATGAAGAACAGAAGCATACATGCAGTGCAAAAGAAGATCACTTGCTCTGTATAGTTTAATTTACATGGTATGAAGAAGGAAGTTGGTTGTACAACTGAAAACTTAAATTGAGAAAGGACAAACTTTTGTTTATGAACTACATAATAAAATTTAAACAAGCAATTTTATGCAAACACCAAAAATAAACAGCTGTTGCAGTCATGCCTAACCAAATATATACAACAAAGTTTGAAGTCTTGAGATGGACAAACTTACATTATTGGTGAAGACAGGCTCTATAAAGGCCTTGTCCATGCTGATTGGGGGGCAATTCAAGAAGTTTACCACAGAATCTTCTTCAAAAGCATTGCCTTTATTCTACATTTTGTTAAGAGTAAATATAGATGTGATAATATACGAAAAAATGGAGAATATTTAAGATAAGATGAACAGTGACGCTACATAACCAAGTAGCTATAAATGTAAGTGCAGCGATACAGGCAAAAGGTACAGCCAAGAGCAATGCACAGCTAAACTTCTTCAGTACCAACCTTATGGTAAGAGTAAATATAGATCTGATGTGTAGAAAATGGAGGGCAAAGGAAAATAAGCTGCAGAGTGATGGTACATGAACAACTACCTGTCATTATAAGTACACTGATAAAGGACAGCATTGTAACACCCCGGATATGATTTACCTAATATGTACTCCAACTATTGCCGTTTTCGGCGTTAAGTTATTTTATTTTCTCGGGTTCGGGTCTTTGTCTCCGTGTGTTGTTGTCTTTGTCATGCATCTCATATCATGTCATCATGTGCATTGCATTTGCATACGTGTTCATCTCATGCATTCGAGCATTTTCCCCGTTGTCCGATTTGCATTCCGGCACTCCGTTCTCCTCCGGTGGTCATTTCTACCTTTCTTTCGTGTGTGGGGATTAAACATTTCCGGATTGGACCGAGACTTGCCAAGTGGCCTTGGTTTACTACCGGTAGACCGCCTGCCAAGTTTCGTACCATTTGGACTTCGTTTGATGCTCCAACGGTTAACCGAGGGACCGAGAAGGCCTCGTGTGTGTTGCAGCCCAACACCCCTCCATTTTGTACCAAAACCCACCAAACCCTCTCCATCATCTAGAGCGTTCGATCACGATCGCGTGGCCGAAAACCGCACCTCATTTGGAGTCTCCTAACTCCCTCTACCTATAAATATGTGTCTCCTCCCGGATTTTCGCGCAGTCCAAACCCTAACCCGCTCCTCCGCGCCGCCGGATACGTCCGCCGCCGGCCGGACGTGTCCGCCACTGCCCGCGTCCAATCAGTGAGTGCCACGTGGCCCGGCCACCTCCCATCGCTGCCGGCCCGCTCGGGCCCGAGGCCGGCCCCCGCGGCCCGCCTCTCCGCCGCCACCGCCCGCGGGAGACCGCGCGAGGTCGCCGTCGTCCCGCCCGTTCGCCACCAGCCGCCCTTCTCTGCGGAGCTCGCCGCCTCCGTCGCGGCCCCGTCCGCCGCCTCGCGCCGGCGACGGTTTCCGTCCACCGCGTCGCCTCGCCACCGCCCTGCCGCGCCAGCGCCGCCCGACCGCGACTCCGGCCGGATCCGGTGCCCCGCTCCTCCGGCGTCCTTCTTTGGTCACCTCCTTCGGCTCCGGCGATAGCCCCGGCCAACTTCGTAAACCATGCCCGATCTAGATCCAGCGCTACAGTAAACCTAGGGTTGACTTCGTTTTTTTCCTAGTCTGCAGTTTATTTTTCATATTTCATCATGCTATAACTCCGCATCCGTAGCTCCGTTTTGGGCATATAGCATATCAAAATGTTCGTCTCAGAGAGCACATCATTTCATCTCATTGCATAATTTTCATTTGAGTTCATCTTGATGCCCGAAATGCTGTTAGAAGAATGTTATTTGAGATTATGGAGCACCCTAGTTTGAGTCAATCGAGCTCCACTTTTTTCATTTCGTGAATCTGGGCAGATTGTCTACTTGTTAGCGATTTTGTCGAGGATGTCGTAGTTGATCCGTGCATGCTATGCTATTGTTCTTGCCATGTCTAGCTTGTATTTTGTGTATTCTTGATGGGTGTATGCTTAGATTGTCATGACTTGCTCTGTAGTGAGTGCATCGAGCTCGTAAACATGCCTACTTGATATCTGTTTCAGCATGCTCTTGTTTTCACTAAGTCTGAGAACTGATTATGTTTTTGCCATGTTCACATGCTTGCAAATGTATTTTCTGATCCCTTTAGGCTCAAGGTCACTAAGGGACTTTTGTTAAGCTCTTTGAGTAGCTCCACGCCATGCTTTACTTTGCCAAGTTCAGGTCCTGTAGCATATTGTTTTCTTGCTCCAAAGAGTGCTATCTGATCTGAAATTCCAGACAAGTGTTAATTTCACTAAGTCTGAGATCTGTTTGCCAAATGCATTTTTGCCAGGCTTGTTTGAACCTGTTAATGGATGAATTGGCCGTATCTCAGTGCTAGTCTTTTGTTAAGCATCATGAATGGATCCCTGCCATGTATTTTTATGCCATGTTTGGGTGCTGTAGCATGTTCATCTTGTTGCATCTAGTCGGCTACTTGCTGTAAATCGCACAACGTGGTCATATATGAATTGCTCGCCATTCCCAAACTGTAACTCCGATTCCGGTGATCTTTATATCGTTTTCAAGCGATTTCATCTCAACTTTCCAGTGGCACACTTGGATTTCCATGTTGAGACCAGTTTCTTTCATTCCTTGCCAAATCTTGCATATGCATCACATATCGCATCACGCATAGCATACCATCTTTGCATCATATTGTTTGAGCTTTGCACGCGGTTAATTGTGTCCTTGTTGCTTGTTTGTCTTGTTTGGGTAGAGCCGGGAGACGAGTTCGCTAACGAGGAGCCCGTTGAGTTTGCTTTCGAGGATCCAGTCAACTCTGACAACTTTGCAGGCAAGATGATCATACCCTCGAAATCACTACTATCTTTGCTTTGCCAGATGCTCGCTCTTTTGCTATGCCTATGCTATGATGCCTACCACTTGCTTATCATGCCTCCCAAATTGCCATGTTCAACCTCTAACCCACCATGTCCTAGCAAACCGTTGATTGGCTATGTTACCGCTTTGCTCAGCCCCTCTTATAGCATTGTTAGTTGCAGGTGAAGATTGGAGACCGTTCCTTGTTGGAACATTATTTACTTGTTGGGATATCATTATATTATCTTGTTATCTTAATGCATCTATATACTTGGTAAAGGGTGGAAGGCTCGGCCTCTCGCGTAGTGTTTTGTTCCACTCTTGCCGCCCTAGTTTCCGTCATATCGGTGTTATGTTCCCGGATTTTGCGTTCCTTACGCGGTTGGGTTATAATGGGAAACCCTTGATAGTTCGCCTTGAATAAAGCTTTTCCAGCAATGCCCAACCTTGGTTTTACCATTTGCCACCTAGCCTCTTTTTCCCTTGGGTTTCCGGAGCCCGAGGGTCATCTTATTTAAACCCCCGGGCCAGTGCTCCTCTGAGTGTTGGTCCGACCGAGTAGACTGCGGGGCCACCTCGGGGCAACTTGTGGGTTGGTTTTACTCGTAGGATGTCTCATCTGAGTGTGCCCTGAGAACGAGATATGTGCAGCTCCTATCGGGATTTGTCGGCACATTCGGGCGGTGTTGCTGGATTTGTTTTAACTTGTCGAAGTGTCATGAAGAACCGGGATACCGAGTCTGATCGGAACGTCTCGGGAGGAGGTCTATTCCTTCGTTGACCGTGAGAGCTTGTCATGGGCTAAGTTGGGACTCCCCTGCAGGGATTTGAACTTTCGAAAGCCGTGCCCGCGGTTATGGGCAGATGGGAATTTGTTAATGTCCGGTTGTAGATAACTTGAACTTTAACTTAATTAAAATGAATCAACTGTGTGAGTTACCGTGATGGTCTCTTATCGGCGGAGTCCGGGAAGTGAACACGGTGTTGGAGTTATGCTTGCGCAGGTTGTTCTCTAGATTACTCGCTCGCGCCTTGCCTCCTCTTCTTGCTCTCTTTTGCGAACAGGATAGCCACCATATATGCTAGTCACTTGCTGCAGCTCCACATATTTTTCCTTGCCTTACCTATTAAGCTTAAATTGTCTTGATCGCGAGGGTGCGAGATTGCTGAGTCCCTGTGGCTCAGAGATTACTTCCAAACCAGATGCAGGGCCTGATGATTCCGTTCCAGATGACGCGCTTGAGCTCAAGTGGGAGTTCGACGAGGACTCACGCCGATACTACGTGTCTTTCCCTGATGATTAATAGTGGTGCCCAGTTGGGGTGATCGGGACCGTGTCGCATGTTGGGTTATATTTTATTTTGGCGTCATAGTCGGGCCATGAGTGTTTGAATGTTGTAATTCTATTTATGTACTTTGATTGACGTGGCGAGTGTAAGCCAACTATGTATCTCCCCTTTATTATCTATATTACATGGGATGTTGTGAAGATTGCCTAACTTTAGGGTTAGGTTTCCACCGAAACCATCTCGGACCCACCGAGTTGAAAAACTCGGTCCCACCGATCTGGCTTTTGCCATTGCACAAGTTAAACTCGGTCTGACCGAGAATAACTTATCGGTGCGACCGATTTTGGAATTCTGTGAAATCCTAGCAGTCTCGGTGCCACCGAACTGTGACTCGGTCTGACCGAGTTCACCAGTTCTGGTGCCAAAACTGCTTCGGTGTCACCGAGTTTGAAAATCGGTAGATCCGAGATGCTTTCTGTGGAAAACTAAAACTAAGTTTTTGAATTAAACTTTTGCAAAAATCTCTGCTTTTTGTGATGCTCATCCACTCTATCTCTTCTATAATCTATTCACAGGGTCAGCAGTCAGTTGCAACATGTCTGATCAAAGTGATAGCCAGAACCTCTCAGAGCAGCAAGTTGTGATGAGTGAGGGCACTAGCCCCTCAAGTTCTTCTGATGATGGCAGCAGGAGCACACCCAGCAATCTGCCTAAGGCTGCCACACGTCAAAGGAAGAAGAGAACGTCTGATTCTGAGGATGAAGACTATGTGGCAGAGGAAGAGGCCACTTCCAAAAGGGTTGAGCCAGCTCAAGGCTCAAAGCCAGGCCTGAAAATCAAGAGGCCAGCAGGCAGTCAGCCCATGTCAAAAGCTAGAGCATCAACTGTGAAGCCTGCACCTGCTCCCATTGAGCCCATTGCTGCTGAGGGCAAAAAGAGGAAAGAGAGAGTAAAGAAGACTGTAGCCAAAGTACTTGGGAGAGCCTCCATCATGGTAGAAGAGGAGGAGGAAGAAGAGGTTGCTGCACCAGCACCCAAGGCAGCCAAACTTATGGGAGATGCCATAAGGTCAGGGGGAGCTGCATCCAAGCCCAAGCAAGCTCCTAAGGCTGCATCTAAGCCTAAGACAGCTCCAAAGAGAAACACAAGGAGTATACCTGCTGCAAAAAAGAACAAGGCCCCAGTGCCTGAAGCTATTGAAGAAGAGGAAGAGAGTGTCCTTCGGAAGCTCAAGCCCAAGATCCCAGACCACAATGATGCTCATCCTGTGGCTGAGGACATGAAGCTCAGGAGAGACTCAGGGTTCGGGAAATGGAGAGAAGCAGATCCATATGCTTCTAGGAGAAGGACTGCCGTGGACTACAGATTTCACACAAAGGAGCAACAAGATTTTTATGAGACTGTTTTGCTTGACAAGAAGCCAATCGTTTGCGACATGAGATGGGTCGACTGGACCTATATCAAGGAGAATGAAGAGCACTATCCAGGAGTTCAGGACAGCTTCAGAGCGTGTGGAGTAGAGGACTTTGTTGGGCAGAAGCTCACAAAGTGGAACGAGGAACTCATCATGCAGTTCTACTCCACAGCTCACTTTTATCCGGATGGCAGGATTACTTGGATGTCTGAGGGTACAAGGTACCAATCTACAGTGGCTGAGTGGGCACAGATCGTCAGTGCCCCAGAAGAGCAAGATGATGACTTGGACATCTATGACAAGAAGAAAATGGACCATAACTCCATGTCCAACATGTACAAGGAAATTCCCAATGAAGCTCTTGACACATTCAAGTTTGGGTCAGTGCACTATCTGCTCTCAGGATTGCCTACTATCATTTGGATACTAAGGCACACTCTGTTGCCTAAGTCTGGAGATCACAAGATGATCAGAGGCCACGCGATCAACCTGCTTCATGTCTTTGACGTGCCTCAGAAATTCAAGGTCATGAGTCTCATTGTGGAAACCATTAAGAGGACAGCTGCAGATCAAAAGAGGAGCTGTGGATATGCCCCTCAGATTCAGGAGCTCATCAACTCCAAGATGGGCACGAGCATATATCTTTTGGATAAGGAACACCTGCCCATCCGTCCAGATTTTGAGAACAATGAAGTTGTGATGACAGAGAATGAGCCATCGTCTGCACAAGGATTTGCAAAGAAGGAGAAGGCGAAGAAGGAGAAAGCTGCCAGGATGCCTACTCAAGAGGAGGCATCTGAGTACTTCTTGAAGACCAAACAAGAGCAGCTCAGTTACTTGATTGCATCCTCGCTGAGAATTGAGCAAAGTCTAGCCAACCTCACCAAAAATCAGCAGAGCCTAGAGAGGATCATGGAACAGAAGTTCTATGACTTGGATGTCAAGGTAACAGAAGTCCAGTCTGTAGTGGAGCAGCTCCAGGAGGACATGAATGAGAGGAGAGGCAGGACCACAACTCATGCTTTTTCTAGAATGCCACGAGGCCCGAGGTCGTCTGCACTGCTAGTTGCTGACACCAGAGCTACAACGTCTGCACCAGACACAGCCTCAGCTCCAGCGTCTACCTCAGCTCCAACTCCAGCGACTACTTCAGCATCTACAGAAGCCTTCGTCCTTGGAGTGATCCGGACTCCACCACCACCTGAAGATCAAGCCTGAGCGACGACTTAGCACTATGCATTTTCTAGGAACTTTTTGGTAACTTGTTGCCAAAGGGGGAGAAGATGTATAGATCATAGGCTTCGAGAGAGAGAGAGAGTGTTGCTTTTCTCTCTTGTTTTATTTGGTGGTCTTTTCGAACCTTTTTCTGCTTTTGAGTGCTTGATACTATGTCATTATTTGTGAGACATCGATGATCATGTGTTTGATCATAAGCTACACTTAATGTTTGCTTAATGCTTGCTTAAATATTATCATGCTATCTATCGCTTGTGATCATTCACTATTCTTGGTGATGAGTGCATGTATTTCATTCTTATCATTTTGAGCGCTCCACCAAGATGTATGTGACATGGAAGAGTAACCCATGACTCTAACTCTTTGTGCATTTGTAGTCCAAAGCAAATTCTAAATATGCACAAATTTAGGGGGAGCTCTTACTTATCACATACTTCTCAAAGCAACGATATACTTCATGCTTATTATCATTTGTCGAAGCTTTGATCTATATGTTGTCATCAATTACCAAAAAGGGGGAGATTGAAAGTGCAACTATCCCTAGGTGGTTTTGGTAATTCATAACAACATATAACTCATTGAGCTAATACTATTCCAAGATGATTATTTCAGGAAAGCTCAATGATTGGCATGGCGTGGATGTGAAAGTGGAACCCTCAAAATGTTAAGGACAAAGGATTGGCTCAAGCTCAAAAGCTCAAGACTCTTCATTTTATATTTTAGTGATCCAAGATCACATTGAGTCCATAGGAAAAGCCAATACTATCAAGGAGGGATGAGGTGTTGCTTAATGAGCCTCTTGCTCCATGTGCTTAATGATATGCTCCAAAACCCTCAACTACTTTTCCATATCCACATATGACCTAAACTCTAAGCCAAACTCGGTCCTACCGATTTTTCCTATCCGGCGCCACCGAGTTTCAATTGTCACTAGCCACTGCCAAACCCTAGCAATTCAGTCCTACCGATAAGGATCTCGGTCCCACCGAGATGGGGTTGCAAACTCTCTGTTTCCCTTTCGTAACTTTTTGGTCCCACCGAAAGAGCGAATCGGTCCCACCGAGATTGCAATGTAAACTTAGTGTTTCCCCTTTGTAACTTTTCGGTCTCACCGAGTTCCACTCGGTCTCACCGAAAGAGCAAATCGGTCCCACCGAGTTTGCCTGACCAACTCTCTGGTTAGCTAATTACCAGACTCGGTCTCACCGAGTTTGTGTAATCGGTCTCACCGAGATTATGTTATGCCCAAACCCTAACCGAATCGGTCCTACCGAGTTGCATGTCAGTCCCACCGAAATTCCTAACGGTCACTAGGTTTACATTTTCGGTTCGACCGAGTTTATTTATTTGGTCCCACCGAGATTGGAAAACTGTGTAACGGTTGGATTTTGAGTTGAGGCTATATATACCCCTCCACCTCCTTCTCATTCGATGAGAGAGCCATTAGAACACACACATCATTCCTACTCATATGTTCTGAGAGAAAACAACCTACTCATGTGTTGAGACCAAGACATTCCATTCCTACCATATGCATCTTGATCTCTAGCCTTCCCAAATTGCTTTCCACTCAAATCTTCTTTCCACCAAATCCAAATCCTATGAGAGATAGTTGAGTGTTGGGGAGACTATCATTTGAAGCACAAGAGCAAGGAGTTCATTACCTACACACCATTTGTTACTTCTTGGAGAGTGGTGTCTCCTAGATTGGCTAGGTGTCACTTGGGAGCCTCCGACAAGATTGTGGAGTTGAACCAAGGAGTTTGTAAGGTCAAGGAGATCGCCTACTTCGTGAAGATCTACCACTAGTGAAGCAAGTCCTTCGTGGGCGTTGTCCATGGTGGGATAGACAAGGTTGCTTCTTCATGGACCCTTTGTGGGTGGTTGCTTCTTCGTGGACCCTTCGTGGGTGGAGCCCTCCGTGGACTCGCGCAACCGTTGCCCTTGGGTGGAGCCCTGTGTGGACTCGCGCAACCGTTACCCTTTGTGGGTTGAAGTCTCCATCAACGTGGATGTAGGATAGCACCACCTATCCGAACCACGGGAAAAACATCCGTGTCTCCAATAGCGTTTGATTTCTCCAAACCCTTCCCTTTATATTCTTGCAAGTTGCATGCTTTACTTTCCGCTGCCAATATACTCTTTGCATGCTTGCTTGAATTATGTGATGATTGTTTGACTTGTCCTAAAATAGCTAAAATCTGCCAAGAACTAAAATTGGGAAAAGGTTAAGTTTTTATTTGGTCAAGTAGTCTAATCACCCCCCCTCTAGACATACTTTCGATCCTAGAACATGCCATCTACCTTTGACTCCTCGAGGTTAGAATAGTCATTAGGATGATATTCTGAACAAGAATCAACAGGTGGGGAGCGTATGAGTTTCATTGCATCCAGAATGGCACTCAATGCCTTGGTGCCAATTTTGTAAGTCATTGCAGTGTTTAGGTTCAAGAGTGGACTGCTGCTAGTGCGACACAAAGCAGCTACACAGATCATAGTGTAGATATAACGGGAAAACCTTAAGCATCAGAGTAAAATTAGCAAAGTGGAACTTGCTAGAATATATGTGCTAGTATTGCCGGTACAGCTAGAAAGGCTTCGGATACCAGCTCTCTTCAAGTGAAGGTGCGGTACTATTAATATTAATGTAACTCTCAAAGGCGACACAGCTCCCCACATTTCCTTGCTATTCTTATAGGATTCAAGTGGGCAGGCCACTACAAATCCTATTCCTATGTTTACAAGATCCTATGAATCAAAGAGGCTCAAAGTGTCCATCACAACCGATCGTATAGACCTCTACACTGCAAATGTCCCTGCTCATCTTCAGTACAAGGAACATACTGTACTACTATCATACTCCCTCCGTTCCAAAATATAAGTCTTGGTAGAGATTTCCACTATGGATCACATACAGATGTATCCAGGTACATTTTAGAGTGTAGATTCACTCATTTTGCTCCATATGTAGTCCATGGTGGAATCTATACGAAGACTTGTATTTAGGAACGGAGAGAGTACATATTAAAGAAGAACGGAAGAGGAGCATGGTAAAGAAGAGCAAGAAGATTTTGGATAATAAAATGTTGGTTGCGCAGTGCCCACACATGATGAACCAGAGCGCATTAAGAATGCAACTCCTAGCTGTCTCTCGACCATTTCAGGCGGTTGGATGAAGATCCTACGTCTCCTAACATTTCATCTTCCTCGTCTCTGATTCTTCCCATACAGAACACCGCACGGGCCGCCGGCCGGACCACCGGCCTCCACCGCCTGTATTCCTCTGCCACCCCCACCCCCACCCCCACCCGTGTTGATTTTTCTTCGTTCGGCGAGGCCCCACAACCACCCGAGCCCTTCGATCGCACCGGCGAACTCTGGCGAGCTCTGAAAAATCGACTGACCCAATTTTGAAATTTAGTCTACTTTGATTTAACTAGTGTGGAATATAAAAGGGGAAAACCATAAGCATTGCGAGTATGGTGTTGATCGTGCCATGGCGGATCTGAAGGTGCAAACCGGACAAAGCAACTTCGCAACCAAGACAAGAAATAGAGTAAAGCAGTGGCGATCTATTTTCTTGCTGCGATAAATAAGTTGAGCAGATACGAAAGAGTACCGCTTCTGGTGCAGCGCCGTGTAGGCATCTGCTGAGAATTTGACGGTGTTGCGGTAGCGATGGTTGTCGGTGGCGTGGAAGCAGATCTAGGAGGGTAGACGGTGGCGGCGGGGCACGGTGGACGAGACGGTCGTAGGAGCGGCGCCGGTAAGGTGGACGACGGCGGGGATGAAGCGAGAGGACGGGATGCAAGGATCCCGGTCCAAAGCCATGGATGAGAGAGGTCGATCTCTTGTAATGGACGGCGGCGTCGGGGTATCAGCTCTGGCATGGTGGAGGAGGACGGCGGTGGATGGGGTGGCGGACGGCGGCGGACGGAGGAGGGTGGGGTGGAGAGGGTGTTTTGGCGCCCACAGAGTACGAATGGGGAAAAGGGAGGTAGAGAGGAAGGGGGAACCATGTATTCAGGGCGCGCTTGTCTCAAATGCAAGGAAATTTACAAACTTAGGCCCCGTTTCAAATTTCTACTACATCACAGTAACACTAGTCAGTCGGGGATAGGACAGCAATCTCGCATACACCGAATATTTGCCGACGAGAGTTTGTTTTTGGCGCCCACCGTGTATGAATATGAATCGGGGAGGGAGTCGATTTCGGCCGAGGACACACTATGTTTTGGCGCCCATCGTGTATGAATCCGGGTGAGAGGCTGTTACGTCACGTTTGGGTGAAATTACAAACCTACCCTATCGAAACCTATAGAAATCCAGCATATAGGCTTTGCGTGGCAGGGATAGGCAGCAGTGATTTCCATCTTGCAGATTTTGGTTCCGAGCGGTTACTGCGACTTTCCCCGCTTCGTTCAAATTTTGTAGAGTGCACGTTTACCGTGCCAACTCAATTCGAATCCCGTTTGTATTCTATTTTTTTCGGGCCGGATCCATTTTCAATTGGAATTACATTCTATATACATCATTTTTTTATATATACTTTCAAAAGCACAATACCATTTATACATAAATATGGTTTACAAATGGCATGATCTCAGATTCATAAGGTTGTATCCATCAATTTGGATTTTCAAATATTTGAAACCACTTTATGTTGAAATCCAATGTATGCATTCCTCGCTAACTGTCTCCAATTAATGTGTGTTTCATGCGGTTTTTTTACTTCTCAAACATGTATAATGTGTTTCACACACGCAACATATAGTGTAATCCCGTTTAGACATTAATTGCATATAAACCATGCATTGTTTGTAATTGAAGAATCTATGGATCGCCAATATTGATAAACTATATAACATTACATGTGTGCCCAAATTCAAATGAATATGCATGTTTGATACACCAATTTGCGTTATGATATTATCGATGTCGTGATCTCCAGTTTAAATATTTGAATCCCCTTTAATCCAGATATTCGTCTCATATAGCTATCACTCATGCTTATATAGGACTATCTCTCTGGACCTATATGCGTTCATCGTCTCTCAGGTATCTCTTGTGCTACCTGTATGTCGACAATGATCTTTTATCTTCGTCACACACTGATGGTACTCTCTCCCTCGACCTTCATCACTTTATCTCTCTCTAAGTATATCTCGCTCCCTGCTATGTGTCTCTAACTATGATTCTCCATGTGGAATCTCTTTCTCTCACACAAACACAAAACTTTGTCTCCCGGAGTCTCATTTCTCTCTACTATTCCCATGTGTGCCACTCGCACACCCCTCATACAGAGATGTCTTTCGCTCCTTAGATATGAGAACCTACGACTCTTCCTCATCAATATCTCTTTCTCACACACAAACACAAACTCTGTCTCCCAGGGTCTCATATTTCTCCATTGTTCTCTTGTATGTCGCTCACACGCACCCTCTCTCCCTAGAGATATCTTGCGTTCCCTCGTATGTCTCTCTAGCTATAACTCTCGTTGTGAAATATCTTTCTCTCTCGCAGACACAAAACTCCGTCTCTCTGGATCTCATTTCTCTCTGATATCTGTTTGTATGTGACTCACACACACCCTCTCTCTATCTCTCTCACACCCACACACATAACCCAGCCTTCTAATCCACTCGACTCCTATCTCTAACGCACACTAGCTAGCATCTTTATATTTCTATTTATCTGTTTCTCAATCAACCTTCTTTCTCGCCCTCACTCTTGATTCCTATCACGCACACTACATATGTTTCTCTCTACATGCAGTCAAGTGCCCTCTCACACACATATATAACTTCACCCTTTGAACCACCCGACGGTCATCTCCAACACCAAAACTAGCAGATGTCCCTCTAGCTAGCATCTCCATCTCTGTATCTATCTGTAGTTTCTCTGTCAACATTTCTTGCTCGCACGGAGTCTTGATTCCTATCACCCACACTATATATGTCTCTCCATACATATGCATTTATAGGTTGGTCTCTTTTGCACAATCGTTGCGCCTCACTCCCTCTGCTCGCCATAGATGCATGCTCCAGCCCACGCCACTATCTCTTAAAGACAAAAACACATGCTCAATTGCCGGACTTCTTCCATGCATTCTCACATGCATGCATATTGTCATACCGATTCGTCTCTCCCATGTCGTTGATCTTATGACTTATGTCTTCTTTCTTTTATCTCGATCATGCGCGCGCGCACACACACACATCCCACGTATACATGTATACCTCTCACACATGCACGTTCAAGGTCTCTATCTCTCCATACGTAGTTAATTACCCTCAATCCTAACGCCACATCAAATCGTTCCCCTCTTTTGTGCACATAACTTCCGCCTCGATGGGTAAAACACACACTCACACTTAACAATCTCCTTCTAGCTACCCCCCCGCACCTCTCACTATTCCCCTATATCCCCGAAACCAATAAGACCATCCCTTCGTTTAATTACCGCCTACATGCCCCATAGATATATAGTCGCCTTCCTCGGTGTCTCTCGAACAAACACGTTCTCTCGAAGTCGACTCCTCTCATGCATATAGATCCTAATGCGTTTTTCGAGGCTAACTTTGACCAAACGTTAGAGCAATAATATATGACATGCAACTTACACAAAGCATACCTTCAATTTTGTATGTCAAAGGAGCTTCCAATAATATAATTTGCATAGTATACATCTCATGTGCTATTAATCTTGTCAATAGTCAAAGGCTGTCTTGAAAAACACATTAGGCCCTATATAGATGGAAGGAGGGAGTAGGTCCCATGCAAAAAATGAGAATAAAATCCAAACATCTGGGCATTGTGGCTCGGTCGATAACATTGATAAACTTGGTTTTAAAATCATGAAACTTGTCATGGTGTCATGTCATGGTAGTACCATGCCGTGGTAAAAAAAATTAGCCGAATAGGAACAAATTTTGGTATAAGCTTCTTGCAAATCGGAGATTCTCTCAAGAAGGCTCGTGGTTCTGGGAGGGAACGTGTCACCTTTGTGTGCATACTTCAAATTTTAAATACAAGCACATGTTCCAGTGCACCAAAGTTGGTTGAAAAATCACATGTGTGTCCTCGGGTAAATTTCTAGGTTCCATGCAAGAAATGGGAATGAAATTCAAAATTCTGGGCGTCGTGGCTGGGTTGGAAACATTCAGAAACATAGTTTTTTAATTCCTGTAAATCCAAAAAACGCATGAAAATAATCAAACTTGGATTGGAGCCATGACATGGCACCAACATGTTGTGGTAAACTTGCAGTCCGATTTGCGAAGGAGCACACATTAACAATCAACAAAGTCATTTTGGAAGAAGTGATGTCACGTTACAATCGGAAACACAAGTATTATTGAAACCATGGGTGTTCTACTTACTAGTACCTTTACGTGCCGCCACACGTCCCCTTTTTTATTAGCTAGGAGGTGATGTCCAGGGTAGCTATTTGAGTACGAGAGGCGTGCGATCAGATCCCTGTGCGTGCTTATCAGGAGGAGAGCCCTTTGACCTCCATCTGCCGTCCACCTCTCTCCCAAGGTCTCCATAAATGGCGCCCGAGCCTCTGTTTAATGGCATGGCTATGTCTCACTCGACTGTGATTTAAGAGAGAAAAAATAAAATCTGAAAAGCACGGATCTTGATGTAAGATCCGACGGACCTATATAGCATCTACTGCGACTTATAGCAAGACTGATGAATATATAAGGACGATTAATTTTTTTTGATCAAAGAAGGGTTTGCCCCTTCCGATTTTCATTACTGAAAACCACCACAATTCACAAGAAGTTCAGCACAACTCCAGCCTAACAAGAAGGACTAAAAGCTACCCGATTGAAATCGCAACATCCCAAGAGGCCAACAAAGGCCAAACATCCGCGCTAGAACCCAACATTTCACAACCGACGACACAATCCACATCCTAAACCGATTATTACATCAAAAGAAACCAGGAAACTAGTCTCTGCGGCGAGTGGCAATGAGCTCTTTCGTGTTCTCAAGACGCTGCTTGAGAACATCCACGGATTCCTCCACCACCTTTGGCGCTCGTTGCGGAGCATGTCATTCTCATCCATAAGTTTCTTCAACAAGGCACTAGTCTCCTCCTGCAGGTCTGCACTTCGGACGATCTTCTCCCTCAGCAGGTCGCGCTCGGCCTGGAGCCTCTCATTGCCCTCCCTTAGTTGCCGGATGACGCCGATAGCCTGTTCAAACGAGGCTATCATGTCATCCTGCAACCTCGCCGAGCGGGAGATCTGATCCGTCTGAATATGGACGATCGCATGCATGCGCCTGTAACAGTCGTCGCGTGCCCCCGAGAAATTTTCCCAGACCGCCGCGGCGCGGTGGGACATCTCTACTGCATTCATGGCGCGGCGGGACATCTCTGTTGCTTCCGTGGCACGACCGGGCCAGTCTGCTGCATCGACGACGCGGCGGGACCTCCGTGCTGCTTCAGCGGCATGGCGAGACCTCTGTGCTGCTACTTCCACGCGGCGGGACATGTCGGATACTCTCGCAGCGAGGCGGGACATCTCTCGTGCTTCCGCTTCCATGCTCGCCTCTCCCTGGTGGCAATCTCTCGACCCAGAACTCATGCTGGCCATGGCAGACGCAAGGGAAGGATGCTGAATGACTTGTTTGTTTTTGTGGATGAGGAGTTGAGGAGGAATGTGCAGTCATCTTGGCATACTAGTATTTATAACCGAGTACTAATACGCTCCTAAGTGGGAAACCGTTTAGGTCGTGATCGGTGTGAACAGGTTTTCAATTCAATATAGCATGGAGTAATTTGGAATGTGACGAGACGCAAGCTCAAAATTTATTGATGGTTCTAGTTTCGAAGTGTGGCACTATTCCGGGATGGAGTGCTTCTTTTTCTACTCCCTCCTTTCCGGTTTTATAGGGCTTATCTCAAAATTTTAGTTTTTCCATTTTATAAGGCTCAATTTGGTTGTCCCCAACACATGTTCAGGTTCCAAGGTGCATTAAATCATTGCATGCAAGTATTAAGAGAAAATTGACCAATGCATGTACTTTATGCATGCATGCATTGCAATTAATGCATTAAACCTATCTCTCGGGACTTCTCGCACGCACCATCGTGCCACCCACAAAAACTTGTACTCTGAGTTTAGTAGTACGTTATACAGGAATAGAAGAGGTGCAACACGCACTCGTCCTCTCACACACGTGTCTATTTTTTCTCGAAAAGGAGGATGATGACCCCGGCCTCTGCATCTGGGAGTCACACACGCAAATTATTGAAATATATCGAGTGTAGTGCATTGATGTGTCGCGTCAACTCGTACATCAACGAGAAGTTTGATTATCCTCTCCCTCGCGGACTTAACTGCACATGCCTTTGGCTGTATGACAGGTTAGCCACACACCTGTAGGGCCCACCTGTCATACACGCAAAGGCAGGAGCGTCCCTCCCTCGCCCATGAGCGTGGTGGCTGGCAAGACTAGGAGAAGCTTTCGCTACACGCTCTCCCCCCCGCACGCGGTGGACATGCAGCAGTTCAATCGGTGTCAGATGGCCAGAAGCGTACTGTAGTACTCCTCCAGTGCAGTAGTATTCCATCATTGTTCGACTTCCCGAAGAGGCGAAGAGCCAAGCGTAGCCCGGACGCTCGTGTGGCAGTTTCATGTGTATAGTAGTCTAGAATAGCGTGTACTGTGCCTGTAAGCTTAAAATCATTGGGGTCAGCTCCATGCTATGTGGCTGTCTCGAAGTTTTTTTAAAAAAATAAAATAGTCTTCTGGCCCTACCCGAAAACTGCCGCGCGTACTGCCCGGGAAAAGCCCCGCCCTCAACTTTTAACTACGCGAAAACAGTTCGAGATTGTTCGTTCTATATAAATACAGTACTTACTATATGTTTATTCACCCGTGGGGTTGTTCAATGAATGGAGGGGCGGGCAGCACAAGTGAACAATACTGTAGTACTACTAGTAGTAAGTAGGAGTCGTACAGTAGTCACCTTAAATAGAGAGTTTCTTTTCTTTAATGCCACGTACACAAATTGAAATGCTTGTTGTGGAGAGAAAAAAGATAATCAATCCACTATATATGGACGCAGGGCCTGAGTGCTTGCTTTACTAGGGTTGCTCTCTTCATTCTCTCATCCTCTCCAGATATAAACAAGACATCGGTAGCAACATTTTCTCTCTGCTCACCGCTGGTCATAGATCCGGTCGGATCCCTTCGGCCGGTGTGTGTAGAGGACTAAAAGGTGCATCATTCACGCGGTCATCGCCACCGAGGGAGGAAACCCACAGCTACCGGAGAGGCCCGATCCTTTGCCAGTGCCGTTCTCTCTGACACATGGCCGGCTCGGGAGGTCCTCTGACCCTTCTTCCTCCCTGCCGTATTGTCCGCAGATCCGACCTGCCGCCGCCGACATCCCGGCGACCCTCAGGTATAAGTTCTTCGAAAGCGGCCTTCCTCTACTGCCCCAGCTCCCCACGTGTCTGCATGTGCATCTTTTTCTACTCCCATCAGCTCTTCCAAAGCCACCTAAATTTTTAGTATTATTAGAGGTAAAGCTTCTTCATGCATTCGAATCTAGGGCTTTGTTCAAACAACAAAGAAAGGGGGGGAAAGTTGTAGCATGAATCTAGGACTTGATTCAAAGAGGAAATAATATGCTGAAAGTAGTAGAGACCAGATACCCAACCGGTCTCTTTGTTGAAAAGGGAAATAATGGGAAAACGCAGTACAAACTTGATAAGGAACAGATCTATTATTGGTTGAAAAAAGGATAGAAAGTGGCGGCTGGTGGACAAGTCAACAGAGTATGTCCTGGATTAGATTTGCTGCCATCACATAGTAAAAGGTCTCCAGGATTAGATTTGCTACCCTCACATAGTAAAAGGTCTCAGGATTAGATTTGCTGCCCTCACATAGTAAAAGGTCTCCAGGATTAGAATTGCTGCCCTCACATAGTAAAAGGTCTCCAGGATTAGATTTGCTGCCCTCACATAGTACAATGGCACTCCTGCTGTTTTCCCCAGTATGATAAGTAAGTTGCTCCTTTACGCTGCTGAGTGTCCTGGTGTCCCCATGGTCCCATGCCCTTAAACCAACTCTTTAGCTGCTGTTGATTTACTGTGTCTGGTAAACAAGCAATGCCACCATTAAAGTAATCCCATATTTGAGGAATCTCATTGTTGATCGTAATGCTTCTGGTAACATGAAGCATCGCTGACATTTTAAAATTTCTATTGTCCTTGCGTGATTGCCATGAACATAATTAAGATGCTTCTTTTCATTTTGTATATGTTTCGTATATTCTTATTGACCAGCAACTTTTTACTTTCTATCTTTTTGTGCAGATAGGGATATCCATTTCACCTTGTTGCTATTGTGACCTTTTGGTGAACTGCAGAAAACACTTTTTTTGGAATGAGTGTCTTGTGCAGTTCAACAAAAATGTCATGTGGGCAACATCTCTCAATTTTGGTGGAACTGCACAAAATGGTGATTGGAGTTTCCAAAATATCTGTCAAGTTCTGCTAGTAATCTCATGCAACATTTTGTTAGCCTTTGCAAGATGGAGTCGTCACTATCACTACAATGGCACTTTATTTTAGTGGAACTGCACAAAAGGATAAGAAAATTATAGTTGCACCTTACATGATCCGGACAACCAACCTTAATGTTACTCAATATTGGTGCAACTACTAAAGACGAACCTGCCAGCTCACAAGAGCAAGTACTTCTTGCTAGCTGAATGATGCAATCTTTGCTTCATTTCTGGTGAACTGCAGAAAAGGCGCATGAATTGAATCATGGAACTCCAGGCAGACCTCATCCAAGTAGAGCTGGAGGTTGAGTTCAAGGAGGCCGCTATTAAAGCGAAATCATGCTCTCCTGTCTCCTTGTTTGTGCTGTGCAAACATGTTGTGCAAACAGGAATACTCAACTACAGATGTTGTGACGGTCAAGAGCATTCACCAAGTTCTTCGATTATATGACATGGCTAGCCACGATGGATTTAATCCCGATATTCACTTTATCAAAAGGCTATAATGGGTTGGTTCTGAATCTTGCAAGCTGGGAATCAGTGAGATGTGTAGGCATCTTTGTTGTACTTATTATTTGGATCTTATTTGTTGGTTCTAAATCTTGCAAGCTGGGAATCAATGAGATGTGTAGGCATCTTTGTTGTACTTATTATTTGGATCTTATTTGTTGGTTCTAAATCTTGCAAGCTGGGAAATACGACATGATGATGCAGAGGACAACAACCATAACAAACAGTTCAAACTCGGTAGTATTATCTTTTGTGAAAGTGCGACAAATGTGATGATCGTGTGTGTCCTGAGAATAATAATTCTAATTGTTGTGCATGTTGATCCTGTGGCACTGATAGAACGACTGAATGCATTGCTTGTTTTAAGTACAAATTTCTATTAAAGCTAATTAAATTTAAGTAAAGTGACCACTAACTCCTGTTATTACAGTACCAATACAGACCCGCTCGTGAACCGACGTGTGGCCGAGGGTGCATCTTCTGCCGGGCGTGCAGCAGAAGAGGGAGGGGTAGTAACTGTTGTCGCCTGTACACACTCAGCTTACTGTTGAATCCAGTTCCCCAAGAGCTGAAAAACGAACTGCTGCCGCTGCCTACACACTCATTCACTCGAAGAGACTCCAATGGAGATCCGAGGGGTGAGAATGCTGGGTATGGACTTCAGCAAGGAGCTCCCCTTTGAGTTCGCCGTTCAGTCCTATGGCTGCACCAAGTTGAATGTGATGTACACCAACGATACGGACTCGGTGAAGCTCTTCCTCGCCTCAGTCCTATGGCTGCACCGGGTTCTGGAACATTCGCCCGTTTCATCGGCAGCGCCGACTGCACCTTCGCTGCGGTGGAGAGAAGGAAGAACGCGACGATTCGGCCATCTGGTGCAACAAGCTTGTCAACATCCAGAAGCAATACAAGATCATCAGCAATGGGCAGGAGAAGGACTCCGTGGTTGACCTCGCTGAGACCATCATCGACCCCTGATACGCCAACATGAAAGAAGACGACCTGAACACGTGGGAGGTACCTCTGAATCTAGCCTACATAACCTACGCGGCCAAGGGTGCATACGCATGCTACGACATGTACATGCAGATCTTGAACATGAGGGCATGTCTGCTTCCCGTAACCGACGAGTACACGAACAGCCGCAGCGTCATGATCAAGCGTGCCAGGAAGGTCTAGATGTTGTACTTTATCTGTTTATAAGCACCTTTATCATGTGAGTGTTTCATGCATTAGCCTATGTGTCGTAATTATCCGTTTTGTCCGAAATATTTCTTTTAAGAACCCATTAACCTGATTGCTTTTTTAGTGGCAATTTGCTTATGTTTGTAAACTAGTTCACTTGTCCGTAAAAAAAACTAGTTCACTCAGGTGCCGTGCTTTGAATCTCCTTCCTCCCAACATATTCCCCTCCTCAGGTGGACCCAGCAGGTCTCTAAATTTTCTCCCACTTTCTTTTTCGATGTAAACTGAGTTTTCTCCCAGTACTTTCCCCTAGAACCAATTCAACTATCCCACGTCTAGCCTAAAAAATAATAATACCCCACGTACTATTAACTCATCAAATTAAAATGATATTTTATTTCGTAAGTTGAAAGTTCTTACAAAATAATAATAATAATTGTTTATATATAACTTGGCAAGTTAACTCCTAGTGATTGCGTACATAAGCTTGCAAAGATTTTACTGACGTGCAATCATGTGTTCATGTTTTTATAACATTTCTCCGTCTAGCCCAACATGATATTTTTACCCAGCCCAGCAAGTCCGCGGCTTTCGAGAAAAATGCAAATGGGATTTAAATGGGTTGCATAGATGCTACATCATTGTTTCACCCAGCCCACCAAATGGACTAAAAAAACAAATGGACTGACAGCTGGGTCCACGGCCACAGCCCAGTTTTTTTGTGATTTGCCAAGTAAGTCGCTTTGTCAGGCCTGTTGGGCTACAAATCTTTCAAGATGAGGAGAGCTTTCATTCAGCTGGCCGAGAAAATGGCCCATAAGTAAGGAGCACTGGGCTGTACATTTTTAAAACACATCAAACCGGCAATTAGTTTCAAATATCTTTTTTTCATTTTGAGATTTTAAATTACATTAATTTTTATGCGTGGAGAATTTGTTGGATTTTATATTGATATACATTTATTTTTAAAATCAGTTTGAATCTGAGTCGAAATTTCGGGATTAAAAATAGTTCGGACCGCACCAAAATATGCAAAATTTCGTATAGTTTTTTAACCGTGGCCACAATAGGGGCTGTAATGGTAACAAAAAGAATATGGGCTCCAAAAAAAACCTTAAGAATTAGCAAATGGGTTGTATGCTGTTTTCCACAGATTTGAGGCTTTCCTAAAAAAAAGTTGACGCACAAGCAGTGACTGTTGGATGGCCATCCATCGGCCGTTGTGCTTCTTCAATCTCTGCTCTTCCTGCTCCAGCCGCTCAAACAGGCGCCGGCGGGACTACCTGCTCCCTCCTCCCCGCGGCCGGCTCTACTGCCGCGCAGGCCTCACCGCCCCACCGTACTCCCATCGCTGGCCTAGCCATCCCTCTACTCACCCACACCTCTGTTATTCTCCGACGACGGCAGACGAACCAGTAAACCCTCATACATTCATACTCCCCTCCGCGTGGGAAACAACTGCCGAGTCTTCCTTGCCTCCGTGTCATTCCCTTCCCAGGCCTCACCGTCGTCCACCGCCCTGGTGCTCTCGGTGTGGCCTGGTTAACATGGTCAACGACCGACATGCATCTGAAGTGGACTTTACGTGGAGAGGCCGACAGCTGGGTCCATGGCCGCACGCAAGGAAATGCCTCCTTATTACGCGCAAAATAATGATTCCTCCAGCTCACATCAGGGACCCACCGAAAGGGCCTCTGTATTTCGCGAACAAAACGTTACCACTCCTGACAGCTCGGACCCACCAGCTATATCTTCGCACGCAAGGAAGTGCCTCCTTATTACGCACAAAAAAATGAATACCCCCTGCTAGCTGGGACCCACCTTAGTGGTAGGCTCACTTGTGGGCCTACTAAGTTGACGGGGACGGAGGGCTTTGTCAACTTAGTCAATATGCACGATTCTAGCTCCAGTGACCGTACGATGTCCATCCAACGGCTGTAGTGCTTCTTCAACCTCTGGTGTTCTTGCTCCAGCTGCCCAAACGAGCGCCGGTCGTGCCTCGTGCTCCTGCCTCCCGTGGCCGGTTGCGATGCGGCGGAGGCCTCACTGCCCCCTACTACTCCCACCGTTGGCCAGGCCATCCCTCTACTCACCCACACCCCCTGTTATTCTGCGGCGACGGCAGCCTCACACCGCAGCGAAACAGTGAACCCTCGTACTCCTCTACGCGTGGGCATCCACTGCCGCGTCTTCCTTGGCTCCGCGTCGTCCCCTTCCTAGGCCTCGCCGTCGTCCACCGCCCTAGTGCTCTCGGTGTGGCGTGGTCAAGGAACGGCTTCCATCGGACGTGGATTGTACGTGGAGAGGCTGGCAGCTGGGTCCATGGCCGCAACAAGGAAGTTCCTCCTTATTATGCGCAAAATAATTATTCCACCACCTGACAGCGGGGACCCATCGGATGGGCCACCAGTATTTTGCGAAAAAAATCTTTTCCCCCTGACTGCTGGGACCCACTGGACGGGCCACCGTATTTCGTGAAAAAACGTCCCCCCCCCCCCGCTGTTAGCTCGGACCCACCGGAAGTGCCTCCTTATAACGCACAAAAAAATGAATACTCCCCCGGCTAGCTGGGACCCACCTTGCTGGGAAGCTGACTTGTGGGCCTACTAAGTTGACGAGGACGAAGGGCTTTGTCAACTTAGTCAATATGAACGATTCTAGCTCCAGTGACCGTACGATGTCCATCCAACGGCCGTAGTGCTTCTTCAACCTCTGGTCTTCTTGCTCCAGCCGTCCAAAGTAGCGTCGGTCGTGCCGCATGCTCCTGCCTCCCGTGGCCGGCTGTGCTGCCGCAGAGGCCCCACCGCCCCCTACTATTCCCACCGCTGGCCAGGCCCTGCGGCGATGCCAGCCTCACATCGCAGCCGAACCGGTGAACCCTCGTAGTCCTCTCCGCGCGGGCTTCCGCTGCCGCGTCGTCCCCTTCCTGGGCCTCACCGTCGTCCACCGCCGTGGTGCTCTCCGTGCGGCGTGGTCAACGTGGTCAAGGAACGACTTCCATCGGAAGAGTACTGTACGTGGAGAGGCTGACAGCTGGGTCCACGGCCACAACCCAGTTGTTTTTGTGATTTGCCAAGTAAGTCGCTTTATCAGGCCTGTTGGGCTGCAAATCTTTCAAGACGAGGAGAGCTTTCATTTGGCTAGCCGAGAAAATGGCCCATCAGTAATGAGAAATGGGTTGTACATTTTTAAAACACAACAAACCGGCAATTAATTTCAAATATCTTTTTTATTTAATTTCAAGATTTTAAATTACATTAATTTTTATGCGTGGAGAATTTGTTGGATTTTATATTGATATACATTTATTTTTAAAATCAGTTTGAATGTGAATCGAAATTTCGGGATTAAAAACAGTTTGGATCGCACCGAAATATGCAAAATTTCGTATAATGTTTTAACCATTGCCACAATATGGGCTGTAATGCTAACAAAAAGAATATGGGCTCCAAAAAAACCTTAAGAATTAGCAAATGGGCTGTAAATTATTTGAAATAATGGCAGATGGGATGTATGCTGTTTTCCACAGATTTCAGGCTTTCCTAAAAAAAGGTTGACGCACAAGCACTGACTGTTGGATGTCCATCCAACGGCCATCGTGCTTCTTTAATCTCTGCTCTTCCTGCTCCAGCCGCTCAAACAAGCTCCGGCGGGACTGCCTGCTCCCTCCTCCTCGCGGCCGGCTGTGCTGCCGCGCAGGCCTCACCACTCAACCGTACTCCCATCGCTGGCCTAGCCATCCCTCTACTCACCCACACCTGCTGTTATTCTCCGGCGACGGCAGACGAACCAGTAAACCCTCGTACAGTCATACTCCCCTCCGCGTGGGAAACAGCTGCCGACTCTTCCCTGCCTCCGTGTCGTCCCCTTCCTAGGCCTCGCCGTCGTCCACCGCCCTGGTGCTCTCGGCGCGGCGTGGTCAACGTGGTGAAGGAACGACTTCCATCGGACATGGACTGTACGTGGAGAGGCTGACATCTGGGTCCACGGCCGCAGAAAGGAAGTGCACCTTATTACGCAGAAAATAATGATTCCTCCACCTGACAGCTGGGACCCACCGGACGGGCCACTCTATTTCGCGAAAAAAAGTTTCCCCCTGACTGCTGGGACCCACCAGCTACATCTTCGCACGCAAGGAAGTGCGTCCGGGCAAAAAAAATGATTCGTCCCCTGACTGCTGGGACCCACCAGCTGCATCTTCGCAGGCAAGGAAGTGCCTGACAGTCGGGACCCACCTGGTCGAAGCATACGTAGTGTTGTCGTTCTGGTCGCGAACGTGTACGTACATACTGGTCGATGTAGAGGCGCGCATGTGTCGTAGTAGAGGCGCGCACGTGTCGTAGTAGAGGCGCGCACGTAGCATGTACATGTACGTACAGCGGCCAGGGTGCAAGAAAGAAAATACGGCCACATATGTGTACATACGGGAGGGGTCTCGAACACCTACTCGCGCATACGTACGGCGAGGGCTCGTGTACATGGCTGGGTCGGAACGGAGAAACAGCGTCGTCGTCGTGTTCATGGGGAGGCAATGGAATGCGTCGTATTCATGGGGAGGCAACGGAATGCGTCGTGTTCATCGGGAGGGCTTGGACGGAACAGGTGATGGAAACGAGGCCTGGCGTACCGCGGAACGAAGGAAACAGCCTTGTGTTCGACCGACCACGTTCGAAACGGGGTCCTGTTGATCGGGAGGGTCTGGCATACCGCAAAACGGAGGAAACAGACCTCCTACGGTCGAAACGGGGGTCCTGTTGATCGGGAGGGGTGTGGCATACCGCAAAACGAAGGAAACAGACTTGTGTTGGAGCGCTACGGTCAAAACGGGGTCCTGTTCATCGGGAGGGGAGTGGCGTACCGCAAAACGGGACTCCACAGGATACTATTCATCTCCACCGTCGACCCCCTCCAGCCTCCACGAGCTACTGTTCATCCACCGTCAACCTCCTCCAGCCTCCACCTGCGACTGTTCATCCACGGGCTCTTGTTCATCCAGCCTCCACCGCACGCTACTCCACCAGCTACTGTTCAACCAGCCCTCTCCACGGGCTCCTGTTCAACCACCCCTCCACGGGCTACTGTTCATCCTGCCCTCCACCGTCTACTGTTCATCCTGCCCTCCACCGTCTACTGTTCATCCTGCCCTCCACGGGGTGGTCCTGTTCATCCAGCCCTCCACGAGGTCCTGTTCATCCAGCCCCAACCGACTCGATCGATCGGGGTCCTGTTCATTCAGAGGCAACACCACGGGGTCCTGTTCATCCACCCCCACCGGGAACTGTTCATCCAACCCCCCCGGCAACGTTCACTGTTCATCGAGAGGCAGCATCGATCGACTTCAGTTAGCAGCAGTAGCGAAGGAATCGCTCGATCGAGTTCAGTTAACAGCCATTGATTGATCGCTCGGGTTCAGTAACACGTAGCCTATAATGCAATCGCTCGGGTTCAGTTAGAGCCCAACGCCTCGCTCGGGTTCAGTTAGAGCCAACGCCTCGCACACACGCGGGTACGTGTATGAGAGAAACGCGCATCGCTCGGCCCCCGACCTCCCACCGTAACCGGGAACTCCCTGAAATTTTCCTCCCCCTCGCTTCTACCATGGTTTTTTCCGTCATGGACGGCCCAAAGAATGTCATGCAGCTGCGTCTTCGGCCCGCCCAGGATGAAAAGCCCATTTTCTTTCATGATTTTTTGTCATAGAAGTAGGAGCCCACCACATCTATGATGATACCGGGTTTTGTCACAATTATCGTCATAGAAGTGTCATACGTATGACAGAAAAAATTCATTCGGCCCAAAATGTCACGGATGTGTCTTTTTTTTGTAGTGCATAGTGTGTTTGTTTGCATGATCTAAGGACTATTCTGAAATAAGAAGAAAACCACTTGCACAAATTAAACTGAGTTCCATGTAAGAATTTGATTACAAGATAAAAGTTGTAGTTTTATTATATGTTGTTTCCTGGGTTCCACTGATGTATAGTTCTAGAGTTGTTTGACGGTTTACATGCATGTTTATGGACTATTTTGTGCAACTAAATAAGTCATTTAGGTCTGACAGACACTCATGTCCTGTATTAGCTTGAGGTATAGCTTATGTATGACTGAAATAAAATATTACACTTTTTCTGCGAATAATAAAAATATTACATTTCTCGATGAAGCAGAATAAAACTTTAGTTAGCATCAGCCATGCAATGTTATGTTATGTGAAGAGTGTAAACTTTGCAGTATAGCGGCATCTAAAAAATCCATTTTTACAGTAATCTAAAAAAATTAGTTAGTAGTAGAGTGTTTATTTCCCAGGTGACAACGGGGAACCAAAATGTGCTAGCTATTTGCCAACTTGTCGTACTTGCATGTGAGGAGGTGGCAGCAGTTTCTAGACATTTCTCAACTTCAGTAGGTGCAATCTAGATTCAACGGGGACTTCTTTATTTGTTTACTTGGAGAGCAGAGTCGGCCATGTGCATAAGGAGCGGGAGTGAATCCGGCAGCTCTTAGCCCTCAGATCATGTCATCCTTTGTTTGATGGACGGCAGTGATATGCATGAGAGGGGAAATGAACGGTGGATTTTGAGCCAATGCTTGTTTGGGCGGGAGAACCGAAGATGGAGTGGTAAATCCAATTTCAAAACTGTCGCATTATAGTAGTAGTAGATTAGAAGTAAAGCTATTACATATAGTCGACTCAAAGCGTTGGTTCAAATAGGGAAGAAAGTGGGAAAGCTATAGCATGAATCTAGGACTTGGTTCTAAGAGGAAATGGAGGAAACTAGTAATATCTGTCACTGTTTAAATAACCGTATATCTTATTTGCGCAAATAGGGATGTCTGTCTCCATATCGTTTTGGGATGTCTGTCTCCGTATCATTTCTATCCGCGTAATCAAAAGCACACACCACAGTTTTAGTACAACTGCGCAAAATGAGATGGCTATCCCTCGCAGCCGTCGTCTAACCTCCCGTCTTCAAGGTATCCCTACATTGGTAGTAACTAAGGTAGAATGACCAACGCAATCTAAAAGAAGCTGATTCGTACGTTTTAATTCCTGATTGTAGTGCAGGGACGAGCAAAAACAACTGCATCCTAGTCCGGAATGCACTTTCTACCAGTTCATCCATGGACCAAGGACTAGCTGGCATTGCTGCATGGTGGTTTTTTGGACAGGTGCGCGGACAAGAGGCATTGTGGTCTGCTTATTTCTGCAAATAGTGGTGCTTAAATTTAGTGGAATGCACATGCATTTCAGCTGGTCAGTACACTGCATGGTTCAGTTCAGCATTCCAGCTGATACCACAATTATAATTGGTTATTCTGGAATGAGAGAACCTAACCCTGAATGGTGGCAACAAGAAAAAACCAGAGTGAACTCTAGGAAATTTAAGCCTGCCGGGAGGCCCTTTGCTCAGAGAGAAGCCTTGCTTGTTTTTTCCTGATTTGTAAACCTTCTCACAACTTTGTCTTTTGCTGTGAACTAGTATATGTTTGATATGTTCTATGAATCATTGAGATGTATAAAATTGCTAAACTTATGCTTTTCAAGTTTTTTATGAAGACGAGTTTAATGTGAGTGTTCCACATGAGCGCTGGACTAGCGTGTGAACGTTTGGAATTTATTACATTGTGGCCTCAATTAACTACATGAACCACTGTAACAAGAGACATAGTTGCTTATATGTCAGACATCAGATTGTTGATTGTTAGCTGGTCGATAGCCTAGTGTTGAAGCGAGCTGAGCCAATGTGCCGTGTTTTGCACAACTGCTTACAAGTAGGGTAGCACCAACAGTGTATACAAGTACTTATGTATATGTCGGCGCACGGTTCTCGAACGAGTGCTCTATTTCATCAAAACACACACTGCTCGTATGATAAACCGTGACAACTTATGTCTTACCATGCCATATTCATGATAAAACTAGTGAGGACGCATCTGTTTCGGCAACAATTACGATGGTTCTCACATGATTCACGGGCACACAAAAGTAGCAGCAGTTCCCATAGACGGATTCAAACAGAGTACTAGCCCCAGAGGGGTCGATAACAGGCAAGGTTCGGATAATTAGACACAATCCAAACTACTATTAAACACTAGCTGGGGCAATTATTTCATGCCTCGATCTAATTTGGGCTGGACACAAGACGGACCTTGCCATGAACATCATCGAGGACGTCCCGCAGCAGCTCAATCCTGTCAACCTTCATGAAGACAACCTTGTGGCCTTGCCACCGATAAACTTGTTTGTGGAGGCATTCCAAGTCATTTTCCTGCATAAGCTTGACAAGAACAGTATTCCTCACAAACGAAGGAGTAGCTTTGAACTTCTTTTGCTTTAGTACACCCTGGGCAACATGCCTGACAACAGTGAGGCTGGAATACAACTCTTCATTGGTATAACCGCAAATGGCTTCCAGGATCCAACAGCCTAAGACCTCTGTTTTCCCAGTGCGTATATTCAGGTCGTTCTCCTCATAGCGAGTGACATGTAAAACCACACAATCCTTGTGTGCATCAGGACTCTAATTAAAACAGAAACAAATTCTGAATTACTTTTCAGTATAAGAAACACAAGTTATTTAAACCACTACGTATACCATGGCATCGAAGCTAATAAAATTGTGCATTATTAATCACCACATACTTCCTTTTCTAAAAAAAATCACCACACACTTAGATGAAAAACCACAATCGAGATCAGCAAATAAGGAAATCACCTTGGGCAGCTCAGCGGGGGGGGGGGGGGACACATCCTCGAAGGGGAAAACTGCTCCTGCAGTGCCACGGGGGCTGTAACCTCAAACGGGGCATTGACCATCTCAGTATCTGGGGTCGCCTCGGTGGTTGCCTCCATCTTCTTGGAGCTCTCTGTCTCGTGGGGATCAGCCTCCCGCGTTCTCGGAGTAAATGGCCATGGGTATCCTAGCCGGCCTCCCCTGGCACTTCTGAAAAAGTTACGAGCCCGCCCGGCTCTCAAGAATCCAAGACATGGGGCCGCCTTCCCCTAGCTGGCTGCAGCCCAGGCCGGCTTTCGGAAGGCGGTCCGACTTTAGCCCTCATGAGAAGGCCGACTCCAAGAAGCCGGCCATGAGAAGGCCGACTCCAAGAAGCCGGCTCCCCATAAAGCGGTCAGGACCGTACCTACAAAGTTTGCACCCACCTAACGGCGGTGCGGCGGGGCGTGGCTATAGAAGAGCCTGCCACCCTCGAATCCCGGGGCACGCCGGGCACAGTGCGCCGTACGGGGTAGGCATGACCCGTCCGGCGCAGCACTGTTGCCATAATGACCCTGGCCTCGCCCACGACGGGCCGCCAGCGCGGCCCACAGGCGGTGGGCCCCTCTGAGCAGAGAGACGGCCGAAGGCGGCCACGCTTCCAACCAGTCGGCCCAAGATAGAGCCGGCTCCCCGAGGCCGGCTTGCCGCCTCCCTCGAAGAAGTCGCCCCATTAAGGAGACAAGATGTGGTAAGGCTACAGCGATCGCCCGACAGGCGGCGGTACTGTAGCCGCGCTTACCACGATGAGGGTCACGTCAGCAAGATAAAGCCACAGTGACCAGCCGCCGACCAGGCCCTGGGTAGTGGGGCCTGCCTGTTGACCAAGGAGCTGGCAGCCGGCGGGACCCACCAGTCGGCGGGCCCCAGCAGCCAGCGCAGAAGCCGGCGAGCGCAGTCACAGACGGCTGGGCCCCGCACCCAGCCGGATTACCATTGTACCCCCGGGGGGTAGGCCTATAGAAACCCCCCGGGGCACCCACGCAAAGGGTTGGACCCCCTGCTAGTTCTAGACACCACACAAGGAGAAGAAGCAGGCTAGCCGAGCCCTTTCTTCCTCCTCCCCCCAGAAAACAGCTCAAGGAGCGTTGTGTAGCTACTTGATTCATCGAGTGAGCATGCGGAGACTCCGCAGAGCAGCAGTAGGGGTGTTATCTCCTCGCAGAGCCCCGAAGCTGGGTAAGATCCGCCGGCGTGCATGTCTTCGCCTCATCCCGCTTCCAGGCACTGGCGATGTCTTACTGGTTCCCACAAAGATAAGCCACCCGTTGGCATATGTCGCACCCACCACCCGACATTTGGCGCCCACCGTGGGGCCAGGCGCACCGTCGTCCGGAGACCTGTTCTGGACGGGAACCCTCTTCCTCCCCAGCGAGCGTAGCCAGCCCGGCACGCCCGATGGCGCTTGCCACGACGCGCTGCAAGGCGTCACCAGCATCTGCGCGGCAAGCGGCCTCGCCGATCTCCCCGACGAGACCTTCATCTCCGACGAGCTCGCCTCTGATGCGGGCGCCGACCACCTCGCCAACCTTCTCGGCCAGGTCCATGTCTCCAGCGAGCCCGCTGCAGACCTGGAGTCGGTTGGCTCCACCGACCTGATGCGTGTCGACTCCGACACGGCCTCCTACGACACCTTCCCCACCAACATCACGATCTACAACGACCCGCTTCCTCGAGCCGACGGCTGCGATGCTGTCACCGCCGAAGTGATGGTTGTCGGCCACGGCGGCCTGGCCGACGCGAGCGCCCGCGACACCTCATGCGCGGCGGCCCACGACTTGTCCGCTCCTCTCCCGGCCGACGCCGACGACGAAGCACTGGAGGCACGCCGCCTCGCTCTCCTCGCAGAGGGCCGGAGGCTGGCCTCCGTAAGACGCCTTACTGAGGCCTACCAGCGCGAAGCTGACTGCGCCGCCTTCGGCACACCGGCCTCGGGCGGGCCAAGCCAGGCCGGCCTTGTCAAGCAACGCGGCGCCGTCATCGCCGACACGCTGGGAGTCGACCGCCCGGTCTACGCCACTGCGCTCAAGAACTTGCGTGCCGCCCAGGCGGCCGTAGACGAGCTGGACGGCCTGGAGGCCGAAGACCTTCCCCACATAACCCGGCGCATCCAGCAATTGATTGACGCCGCCGCGCAGCGGCACGAAGCCGACGCTCGCGCTGAAAGCCTTCCCCCGCGCCGAGAACACGGTGCGACGTCCCGGACGCCGACTACGAGCAATACCCGCGCATGACGCGAGAAGGAGCCAACTACCAGCCGCAGCCGGACCCGGATCTCCATCGAGCGGGACGCGGACGGTCATCCCCAAGCCATGGAGTGGCGGGGCGACCCGCCTCTGCCTCCGCCCCGTGGAGAGAGATATCCCGCCTCACCGCCAGTGACGCACCCGACTCTCAGCGGCCGGCTAGGCCGCCGTGAAGGAATCGGCGAGAACGACGCCCGCCATCGGATCGACCGCCTGGCGCGATCCCTGGCGTTGGAAGAAGAAGACGATGTCGGCCCGCCTTGTTTTGGCCCCTGCATCCGCGACGAGCCCTTTCCCAAAGGGTTCTCGCTCCCAAAAGACACTCCCAAGTACAACGGCTCCGTGAAGCCGATTGGTTGATCGACTACTCCACCGTAGTGAGCATAGCCAACGGCAACCGGCGCGTCGCCGTGAAGTACGTGCCCCTCATGCTACAGGGCACGGCGCGGACCTGGCTCAACAGCCTCAAGCCGCGTAGCATCAACAGCTGGCTAGACTTCACAGAATCCTTCATCCGCAACTTCACCAGCACCTACAAGCGGGCTTCCAAGCCCAGACAGCTCTCCTTGTGCGTACAAGGCCCCGCCGAGTCCACTCGCGATTACCTCACGCGTTGGGCCGAGCTCCGCAACTCCTGTAAAGGGGTGCACGAGGTGCAAGCCATAGAATACTTCACAGCCGGATGCCGAGAAGGCACCCTCCTCAAGCACAAGCTCCTCTGCGACGAGCCGGCTACCCTCGACGAGCTTCTGGACATAGCGGACAACTACGCCACCACCGACTCCTCGATGAAGACCGAGCTTCGGGTAGACGCGTCCGGAAAGGTACTCAACCCGGCGCCCAAGACGCCGGCTGGGCATTCCGGCCGACACCCCAACTCGAACGACAACAAGCGCAAGGGCCCCGCGCCGCCTCCCGCCAGCCGGCAGGTGGCCACAGTCGAAGATGCACCGCCTGAAGAACGACCGGCGCCCAAGAAGCCCAAGGGCGGCAGGACGGCTTGGTAGCCCGCCTTCTCCTACGAGCAAACCCTCGACGCCCCTTGCAAGTCCACAGCGGCGCGAAGCCGTCCAACCATACGACCCGGAAGTGCAATTGGCTAACCCGGATCTCTAAGGGCGAGGGGCTCTTGCCACCTCTGCCTGCCGGCCCGCCGCCTCCGGCCCCGCCGCCTCCAGCCGCTCGGCCCGCAGTCGGAGCCGTGCATGACGAGTTCCCTGATGAGCAAGCAACCTACATCGTCTTTACCAGCCGGCCCGAAGACCGGCGCAGCAAACGCCGAGAGCACCAGGAAGTCAGCGTGGTCGCTGCCAACCCCGCTGGACACATGCATTGGTCAGAAAAGCCCATCAGCTGGAGCCGGGCCGACCATCCGGAGGTGATGCCGTCTCCCGGCTCTTATGCTTTGGTCCTGGAAGCCACCCTTGCAACGGACAGACGTGCCGCCCGCTTCTCCCGTGTGTTGATAGACGGTGGGAGCAGCATCAACATCCTGTATCGTGACACCCTGGAGAAGCTGAATGTCAAGACAAAACAGCTCACTCCCACTCGGACAGTTTTCCATGGCATCATACCCAGCCTGTCCTGCGCCCCCATTGGAGAAATCAAGATTGATGTACTTTTTGGGGACAAGGAGCATTTCCGCCGGGAAGCGATCTGGTTTGAAGTGGTGGACCTGGAGAGCCCTTACCATGCGTTACTGGGCCGACCAGCCTTGGCCAAATTCATGGTGGTTCCCCACTATGCGTACCTCAAGATGAAGATACCAAGCACCAAAGGCGTCATCACCGTAGCCGGTGACTACAAGAAGTCCTCCGAGTGCACCACGGCCAGCAGCCGGCTGGCCAAGGCCCTTGTGATTGCCGAAGAGAAGAAGATGCTGGACCGAGTCGTGGCCATAGCCGGAAAGCAGTCGGCCGTGTCCCCCGACCCCAAGGAGCATGATGCCCAAGGATCTTTCCAGCCGGCCCAGGAGACGAAGAAGATACCTCTTGACCCCGAGCATCCAGAGAGGTTTGCCGTCATCAGGGAAAACCTGAATAGCAAATAGGAAGGCGAGCTCGCCGATTTCCTCCTTGAGAATCGGGACATCTTTGCGTGGTCCCCCAAGGACATGCCGGGTGTTCCGAGGAAATTCGCCGAGCACAAACTACATGTTCGAGAAGACGCAAAGCCAGTCAGACAGCCCCTCCGCCGACTATCGGAGGAGAAACGCAGGATTGTAGGGGAGGAGATAGCCCGGCTCTTGGCGGCCGGCTTTATCATGGATGTTTTCTTTCCAGAATGGCTCGCCAACCCGGTCCTTGTGCTAAAGAAGAATAACAAGTGGCGCATGTGTATAGACTACACGAGTCTCAACAAGGCCTGCCCCAAAGATCCCTTCGCCCTGCCAAGGATAGACCAAGTGATAGACTCCACAGCCGGATGCGAGCTGTTGAGTTTTTTGGATGCTTACTCCGGGTACCATCAGATAAAGCTGGATCCGGACGACCCCCTGAAGACCGCCTTCATCACGCCGTTCGGAGCCTTCTGCTACCTGACTATGACATTCGGCTTAAGAAACGCCGGTGCCACCTTTCAGCATTGCATGCAGAAGTGCCTCCTCAAGCAACTCGGCAGAAACGCTCACGTATACGTGGACGACATCGTGGTGAAGATGGAGAAGCGCGGCACCTTGTTGGGGGACCTCAAGGAAACATTTGAGAACCTGCGTCGGTTCCAAATCAAGCTTAACCCCGAGAAATGCGTGTTCGGAGTGCCAGCCGGCCAGCTCCTAGGCTTCCTGGTCTCCGAACACGGCATCGAGTGCAACCCGGTGAAGATCAAGGCCATCGAGAGAATGGCGATCCCCACCAAGCTTCGAGACATCCAGAAGTTCACCGGGTGCTTGGCCTCCCTGAACTGCTTCATGAGCCGGCTCGGAGAGAAAGCTCTCCCCCTGTACCGCCTCATGAAGAAGAGCACTCACTTCGAGTGGAACGACCAGGCCAACCAAGCTTTTCACGAGCTGAAGAAGATGCTGGCCACGCCGCCTGTCCTCGTGGCGCCGACTGAGAAAGAGCCCATGCTCCTTTACATCGCTGCAACCAGCCGGGTGGTCAGCACCGTCATCGTAGTCCAGCGCCAGGAAGAAGGCCGAGCCCAGCCGGTCCAGAGACCGGTGTATTATTTGAGCGAGGTGTTGTCCGCCTCAAAGCAGAACTACCCACACTACCAGAAGATGTGTTACGGCGTGTACTTCACCGCCAAGAAGCTGAAGCCCTACTTTCAAGAGCATCCCATCACGGTCGTATGCACTGCCCCGCTAGCCGAGATCATAGGCAGCCGGGATGCATCCGGCCGGGTGGTGAAATGGGCCATCGAGCTGGCCCCATACACGATCTTCTACCAGCCCCGCACTGCCATCAAGTCCCAAGCACTGGCCGACTTCCTCGTCGACTGGGCCGAGACCCAGTACCTGCCGCCGGCTCCCGACTCCACCCATTGGCGCATGCACTTCGACGGGTCCAAGATGCGCACCGGCTTGGGAGCCGGCATCGTCCTTACCTCTCCCAAAGGCGACAAGCTCAGATACACGCTACAAATCCACTTTGCCGCCTCCAACAATGTGGCCGAGTATGAGGCGCTCATACATGGACTCCGGCTTGCCAAAGAACTTGGCATTCGCCGGATCCTATGTTATGGCGACTCGGACCTGGTAGTGCAGCAATCATCCGGCGACTGGGACGCCAAGGACGCGAATATGGCGAGCTATCGTTTCCTGGTCCAACAACTCAGTGGATACTTTGAAGGATGCGAGTTCCTCCATATACCACGAGCCGACAACGAGCCAGCCGATGCCCTGGCTCGAATAGGCTCCACTCGGCAAGCAATTCCAACCGGCGTCGCTCTACAACGCCTCCTCAAGCCGTCTATCAAGCCGTCTCCGGAATCCGATTCCATCTTCGTGCCGCCTGACCCCGATGCGGCCAGGTCCGGCTCGAAGAGTCAAGTAGCCGACCCCAAGACCCCCGTAGCCAGCTCGGGGACTTCGACAGCCAGCTCGGGGACTTCGGCAACCGGCTCGGGGACTGCGGTAGCCGGCCCGGGAACTTCGGCAGCCGGCTCGGGGACTGCGGTAGCCGGCCCAGGGCCTGCACCAGCACTACAGTCGGCGGCTGACTCCAGCACCTCACCGCACAGCCCGCCCACCCAGGTGGCAGTAGCCACTTTGGCAGTAGAAGAAGTCGCGGCTCCATCATGGGCTCAGTCCATCCTCAACTTCCTAGTAAACCAAGACCTGCCGGCTGATGAAACAGAAGCAAGACAAGTCCAGCGTCGAGCCGGAGCGTACACAATCGTCAACAGAGAACTACTCAAGCGCAGCGTCACTAGAATCCTCCAACGGTGCGTCGAGCAAGATAAGGGCATTGCAATCCTCGCAGACATTCACCAAGGAGAATGCGGCCACCATGCGGCCTCAAGATCACTTGTCGCCAAAGCCTTCCGCCATGGTTTCTTCTGGCCGACTGCTTTGGACGACGCCAAAGAATTAGTCAAGCATTGCAAGGGATGCCAGCTCTTCAGCTCCAAGCAACACATGCCGGCTTCGGCACTCAAGACCATTCCCCTCACTTGGCCCTTTGCCGTTTGGGGACTGGACATGGTGGGCCCATTCAAGACGGCGCGCGGCGGCATGACGCATTTGCTCGTCGCCATTGACAAATTCACCAAGTGGGTTGAGGCGAAGCCAATCAAGAAGCTGAATGGGCCGACTGCCATGACGTTCATCGCGGACATAACAACTCGGTACGGCGTGCCGCACAGCATCATCACCGAGAATGGCACGAATTTTGCCAAAGGAGCCTTGGCACGTTTCTGCGCAGCCCAAGGTATCCGGCTAGACATAGCATCCGTCGCCCACCCGCAGTCAAATGGCCAGGTCGAGCAAGCCAACGGCCTCATCCTCTCCGGCATCAAGCCCCGACTGGTTGTACCTCTGGAGCGCTCAGCCGGCTGTTGGCTCGATGAGCTGCCGGCTGTCCTCTGGAGTCTGCGCACTACACCAAACAAGTCAACCGGCTTCACCCCTTTCTTCCTTGTGTATGGTGCCGAGGCGGTCATCCCAACTGACATCGAATTCGACTCGCCTCGAGTATCCATGTACACGGAAGCGGAGGCCAAGGAAGCACGAGAAGACGGCGTCGACGTGCTGGAAGAAAGCCGGCTGTTAGCTCTCAGCCGGTCTGCAATTTACCAGCAGGGTTTGCGCCGCTACCACAGCCGGAAGGTCAGGCCAAGATCTTTCCAAGAGGGCGACCTTGTGCTCCGGCTGATTCAGCGAACAGCGGGCCAGCACAAGCTCTCAGCCCCTTGGGAAGGCCCCTTCGTCATCAGCAGAGCTCTAGGCAACGACTCCTACTACCTGATCGACGCACAGAAGCCGAAGGCACGCAAGAGAGACGACTCCGGCAAGGAGTCGGAACGGCCATGGAACGCCAACCTCCTTCGAAGATTTTACAGTTGAAAGGCAGTATGTATCACGCTAACTTTTGTATTAAGTACAAGATAATAGGCTCCCCGAGGAGGGCTCGGGGACTGCCATCCCTTATTTATGAATGAAAAATATCATGCTTATGACCTTGTCGTATCATTTACTTATTCCGTCCGGCACCGAGTTCGACTAGTCGGCTCGGGGACTGGCCGACTGAAGTTATGTTAGAAGTCCTACCCGCAGTCACACAAGTAGTGTGCCGGCTCTCAAGCCTTCTCTTGCCAAAGTCGCAGTTCGAAGAACCGGCTGTCCGGCTGGCAAGAGTTAAAGGTAGGAATGACCGCCCACACGAAAAACGGCTAGGGACTAACGGACTAACATAACAAAAGCCAGTTTTTCTCACACCACCGACTGGCTACCAGAGTAGCCGGCCGGCCGGTTTCCATTCACTTTACTTTAATCCAAGAAAGCTCAAGTACTTGCCTCCCCAAAGAGGGAAGGCGGCAAAGGAAAAAGCCTAAGGATAAACAAGCATACGCGAATGGAAACCAAACATGCACATGATAATATTTACATAAAGAGACCTCCAAGAGGCCAGCATTCAACATAGTTTGGATACACCCCAGTGGGTGGAACTGCGAAAACTTAACAAAAGATTGTTCAAAGACAACAAAGCAGGAAAGATAAAGACGGCAGGTCAAGCTGGCGGAGCGGCTGACAAGCCAGACCGGTTGGCGGAGACGGTCGTGCCAGCTGAAGGAGCGGCCGGCTGACGAACTTCGGCTTGGTCGCCGCCTCCCGCAGAGGGCGCGCTTCCACGCGCCTCGTTGCTGGAGGCACGGTCGGCCTGAGGTCGGCTGGTTGTTCCACCAGCCGGCTCGACTTCTCCGCCGTCCTCGTCTTCGTCTTCTTCGCCCTCGTCGCTGGAGGCAATCTCCTCCGCCGAGTCCTCGCCCACCGGCGGTTTCAGCCCGAACCACTCCTCCGGCTGAGCGACACCGTCATCATCGATTTCGGGTGCGAAAACGTTGATGTCGGTGCACTCGGCGATCATCGAAGCCCGCTGGGCGATAGCCGGCCTCACCGCCTCCAGCTCCGCGTCGGCTTCCATCCGCCAAGTGCGCAGCTGGTCCAGGCTCAGCCCTGGGTACTAAGCCCGAACGAATTCCAACGCCCCCCGGCTCCGAGGCGGGCCGCTGACGCTTTCCAAGCCTCGAAGCGACCAACTGCGACTTCCAGCCAGTCGGCAGTTCGGCTTGGAGTGCGGGGGATCATCTCGCCGGGCCACAGGGCGGCCAGCACTTGCGCCCCGGCACGTTGGAGCCGGCGAAGCATCCGATGAGCCGGCTGCAACCGTGCCTTGACGGCCAGGAGCTGCTCCTCAAGGGTCCGGTTTGCATCCGGCGCGATGTCGGCCCCCGCTTGCCGGCGCGCCTCGCGATGGGCCTCAATGCTTTGGGCGGCGAAGGCGGAGTAGCCCGGGAAGTAATCTGCAAAAAACAACAAGCAAAAGCTCAAGATAAGTCAAAAGACCCAGGCGGCAAGGGGTAGGAGAAGGGCCGAGGAAGGCAACTTACCATCGATCAAGTCCTCGATCCGGCCGAAGCCTTCGTCCAGGGCTCGCCGGGTATCAGACCAGCTCGCCGCCTCCATCTCATACTCCGCCAGCAAGGTGGCTTCACTTTCCCGCGCCGCCTGCAGGGCCGCTTTGTGGCTTTCCTCTTGGTCGGCCAGCTTCTTGGCCAGGCGATCCCGTTCCTGGACCAAGGCAGCACACTCGGCCTCTTTGGTGTGAAGGGCGGCCTTCGCTTCGCCAAGCTCCTTCCTCAAGTCGGCGTTGGCCCCTGAAGACAAAGAAAAAGAAAAATCAATAAGAAAAGAGTCGTCAAGAAAGATTCGACCCGACTGCGCAGCAATCGGCCCGGATCTCGGGGACTACACCCAGTGGGTGCGCTGACGCGCCCCCACAGGAGACAGACAAAACCAAGTACTTACTTCGGCTGTCGGCCAGGTCGTCGGTCCGCCGGCTCAACTCTCGAGCCTGGGAGTCGAAGGCGGTAGCACGAAGGTTGTGGTATTCCTGAGAATTCAGAAAAAAGCAAAGTAAGAAAGCCGTCGAGAAAGATCCGACCCGACTGCGCAACAGTCGGCCTGAATCTCGGGGACTACACCCAGTGGGTGCGCTGACGCGCCCCCACGGAAGAAATCATGTAAGCAAAGCAGCCAAGAGCGAAGGACTCACCCGGATAGTAGTTCGCGTCGACAAAAACTCTTGGTTGAGCTGGTGTAGCAGGGCGGCTTGAGCCTGTAGCCGGCTCCGGACCCCTTGAGCCGCCGCATCCAGCTCACCAGTCCCCCCGCTGGGAGTCCACTCGGACACGGCGGTGCTGGCCGCCTCCAGATCTCCCGCCGGCTGGCCTGCGCCCGCGGCTCGGCGCAACTCCGGCAGGGCGGCGCCTCCCCCAGCACGCCGGCCCGTCGCCAGCTGCACCTCAAGGCCGGCTCTGCTCTCCGGCTCACCTCCGGCCGGCTTCTCTGGCGCCCTGACGATTGACCACCTTGGCCCGCTCCGGTTGGCGCCGCAGGCGGTGCCCTCCCCGCCAAGGCCACGGGGTCCTCCTCCCTCTCCAACAGCGGAGGGTCTTGGATGATCTCCTCCGCCAAGGGCAACGGGGTGTCGGGGGCTACGGCTCGAAGAGGAACGGCGAGCAGCGGAGGCTGGCTGTGCGAGCTTTCCGCCTCCGTCTCCGCGGAAGCCGCCTCCCTCTGGGCCTTGGCTACCGCTTCGGCCTACTCCTTCGCCGCCTGGGCGGCCGCCTTCTCCCCCGCCTCGCGCTCCTCCCGTGCTTCGCGGGCGTTCCGCTCTGTGGCCTCCCTAAGATCGGCGCGGGGGTCCACGCGGCGGGAGCTCGAAGACCCTCCAGCCGGCCCCACGACGGAGCCGCCCGGGCCCCGCTCAAGGGAAAGCGGCGCCCTGTCCAGCAAGCAAGGAAAAGATAAGAAGAAATTCGAAGAAAAAGAGAACGATGACGAGACTGCGGCAAGGCAATTAAAGACTTACGCCGAGACCGCCTGGGGCTATTTCACGGCCTTGCGGAAGCGGGCCGCCTTCGCGGCCGCCTCCTCCCGCTTTGTCGCCGCAGCGGAAGGCTTGGATTTCTTCGGCCGACTGCCGAAGAGGCCTAGAGCGGCCCGGCGCTTCTGCGCGCTGCCGGCAGCCGGCGCGACAGACAAGCCCGCGCCCTGTTGGTCGGCCGCCGGCTGGCGACGCGGAGCGACTTCGGCTTCGAAATCGTCTGGCCAGTCCTCGAAGCTCGCGATGAACCTTGAGCCTCCGGGCTCGGCGCTGTCCCCCACGACGGCGTCTTCCATGGCGGCCGCCCCCAAGTCCGGGTCGTCGATGTCATCCACCGTGCGGTCGGGTGCGTACTGGCGTTCAATCCCTGCCACCCCGGCCGGTGGTGCAAGAAGAGGGTTCTGCTCAAAGAACCAACTGGTCAGAAGCCGGCCATCACGAAGCCGGCTGACGACGAAAAAGAAGATAAAGAGAGAAACTTACCACGGGTGGAGGATTGGCGCGAGAATACGGCGCCTTGACGTATTGCCAGTCCCCGCCGAGCTTGCAGTTGGCGATGTAATTGACCATGAGCGCCACCTCCGCGTGGGGCATCTCCCATGTGCTTAGCCGGCTTGGGTCGAAGCGGCCGCTCATCTGACACATCATATGGGGCCGGCTTTGGAGAGGAAGGATCCGGCGCTCCACGAAGGCGGCCACCCAGTCGGCCCCGCGCAAGCCTTCTGACTGAATCAGCACCCGAAGCCGGGAGATGGCGGCGTTCCCGGCCGGAGACAACGACCGGGACCGGAAGCTCCACGAGGGCTGCCTCCCAGCCGGCAGGTTGATGTAGTCTTCTTGCTCGGCGACGTTCTTCACATATAAATAAGATCTCTGCCAGACCTTTACCGACTGGATCAGGGGGATGGGCGGGAACGGATTGTTCTCGCTCGCCCTCCTCATGGCGATGAAGGCTCCGCAGGGGGCGGGCACGCCGGCGACGACTGTGCCGAGCTTGCTCTAGAAGAACTCTCCCCAGAGCTCCAGCGTGGGGAGCAGCCCCAAGAAGCCTTCGCAGAGGGAGACGAAGGCCGACAGCAGCATCACCGCATTGGGCATGAGGTGATGCGGCTGGAGGTTGTAGAAGTCGAGGAAGGAGCGCAGAAACCCGCTCGCCGGGAGGCCGAAGCCGCGCAGGCAGTGCGAGCGGAAGACGACCCGCTCGCCCTCCTCTGGCGCCGGCGATATCTCCCTCGCAGGCGCCAGGCGGACCTGTACGCGGTCGGCGCCGGGCAGGCGCCGGGTCTGGCGAAGGAACTCCACGTGGTCTTCATGGACGTTGGAGCCGTCCCAGGAGCTTGACAACGCCATGGGAGCGAGGTGGCGTGGAGACAAGACGGCGCTGAGACGGGAAGCTGTGGCGGCAGCGAAAGGAAGAAGACAAGGGCTAGGAGGGACGGAGCGGGAGGGGGCGCGCGAACCTCTGTCGCTCTCCCTCCCCCCCCTACTTATAGGCTCACGTGGCAGAGCCGAGGAGGCGCGGCGTGGGGAAGCGTGGGGATCGATCGTGCCCACTCCCCACGTTCTGCGATTATCGAGCCTTAACGGCGAGACGAAAACTGCCTTGAGAAGGCGAGCGGCCCTGTGGGCCACGGGAGATCCACGCCCGGACCGAGGCTCGCGAGTGGCGGGCTCGGGCCTGCGACGACGTCCCGTTGCGCGCGTGCGCTCGCAGGATCCCGCTGCCACGTGGCCGCGAGAGGGCCCATGGTCAGCATGCAGGTCCCCTCTCCTCCCGCCTACGCGGGGCTCTCTGAAGTCGGCGTACGCCCGCGAAGCCGGCTCTTCAGGATAGGAAGCTGACCAAGCTTCTCATCCCCCTGCTCACCTCAGAGCTCGATCAGCTTCGGGGACTACTGTCGGAGTAAATGGCCATGGGTAGCCTAGCCGGCCTCCCCTGGCACTTCTGAAAAAGTTACGAGCCCGCCCGGCTCTCAAGAATCCAAGACATGGGGCCGCCTTCCCCTAGCTGGCAGCAGCCCAGGCCCGCTTTTGGAAGCCGACTCCAAGAAGCCGGCTCCCCATAAAGCGGCCAGGACCGTACCCACAAAGTTTGCACCCACCTAACGGTGGTGCGGCGGGGCGTGGCTATAGAAGAGCCTGCCACCCTCGAATCCTGGGGCACGCCGGGCACAGTGCGCCGTACGGGGTAGGCATGACCCGTCCGGCGCAGCACTGTTGCCATGTTGACCCTGGCCTCACCCACGACGGGCCGCCAGCGCGGCCCACAGGCGGTGGGCCCCTCTGAGCAGAGAGACGGCCGAAGGCGGCCACGCTTCCAACCAGTCGGCCCAAGATAGAGCCGGCTCCCCGCGGCCGGCTTGCCGCCTCCCTCGAAGAAGACGCCCCATTAAGGAGACAAGACGTGGTAAGGCTACAGCCATCGCCCGACAGACGGCGGTACTGTAGCCACGCTTACCACGATGAGGCTCATGTTAGCAAGATAAAGCCATAGTGACCAGCCGCCGACCAGGCCGTGGGCAGTGGGGCCTGCCTGTTGACCAAGGAGCTGGCAGCCGGCGGGACCCACCAGTCGGCGGGCCCCAGCATCCGGCGCAAAAGCCGGCGAGCGCAGTCACAGACGGCTGGGCCCCGTGCCCAGCCGGATTACCATTGTACCCCCGGGGGGTAGTCCTATATAAACCCCCCGGGGCACCCACGCAAAGGGTTGGACCCCCTGCTAGTTCTAGACACCACACAGGGAGAAGAAGCAGGCTAGCCGAGCCCTTTCTTCCTCCTCCCCCCCCAAAAATAGCTCAAGGAGCGTTGTGTAGCTACTTGATTCATCGAGTGAGCATGCGGAGACTCCGCAGAGCAGCAGTAGGGGTGTTATCTCCTCGGAGAGCCCCGAAGCTGGGTAAGATCCGCCGGCGTGCATGTCTTCGCCTCATCCCGCTTCCAGGCACCGGCGATGTCTTACTGGTTCCCACAAAGATAAGCCACCCATTGGCATATGTCCCACCCACTACCCGACACGCGTCTGCTCCAATATCGGCAGATCTTTGCCTGGTTCTCCTTGGTCCATCATGAAACTGATGAATACTAGGAGTCCACTGAAAGGAAAACACAATCACAATGACAATGAAACAAAAAATAGAGTGAGGATCGGTTACTGCTTTGCAAAAGTTCTTTTTTTCCTCTGAATGAAAATATACCAACATCACAGATCCGCTTACCTTCCCTTCGCTCGGAGATAAGAACAGTGGCAGATGCAAGTGTTGCCTTTCTTAAAGACGGTGAGGGAGAAGGGGATTCAGCGAAGAGTGAAATGATGGTTGCTTCGTCCGTCAAACTTAGACTGTGGGGAGGTGGGGTTTTGTGATTCGACGGCTCGTTACTGCCGCCCTATGATAGGGGTGACTCTCCGCCTGCATACTGCCTTCTAATTTGGTGGATGGCATTTGGTCCCGCGAGCTGCATGGCCCGCATGTCGGTGAACAAAAGTATAGCGACATTCAGTAGAGGGAGACATTTCAATGACCTAGGAGGAGCTAGAAGCGGTAGAGTGTCTCCACTGTACTAGTAGTAATTGTTTTTCTGGGTAGTTGTAGAGTGTCTCCACTGTACTAGTAGTAATTGTTTCTCGGGTCCCAAGACAAAACAGCCCATCCACACTAGTAAATAGTAAAATCAATTCAAAAACCTGGGTGCTCTTCTTCATCCTCACTCCCACCCACCTCACGTCAGCTCGCTCAACTCGTACCCCCAAATTCCTCACCTCACTCCTACAAAAAACCCCAGCTCCCCTTCTTCCTCACTCCTATAGAAATCCCCCAACTCCCCTTCTTCTTCTTCGCTCGCACTACAACTAGGCTCGTCATTCGTTACTCTGTTCAAATCTGTGAGCGTGACGCGACTCCCTCGAGGAAAATGGAGTCGGCTGACCCCAGCACCAAGAAGATGAGGCTTCCACCAGCGGCGACGCCTGTTGTAGATCCCGCACCCGGCAACGCGGGGAGAAGCGGCGACCCCGCCCCCACAGGATCCCAGGAACCCGTAGAATCTCGGGTGGACCGCATCAGCAATCTCCCGGACGCCATCCTTGGGGAGATCATCTCGCTTCTCCCCACCAAGGATTGCTGCCGCACCAAAGTCCTCTCAATTCGGTGGAGCCCTCTATGGCGCGCCGTTCCCCTTAATCTTGACTATCGTCAGCCATCTCTCTTCAATGATTTTGAAATCCCTAGAGCCATCATATCCTCCCACCAGGGCTCCATTCAAAGCCTCTGCATCCTGTCATGCTACCTGAGCAAGCATACCATGCCCTGCACGGTGGACGCCTGGCTGGAATCCCCTAAATTCACAGAACTACAGCTACTTGAGTTCTACTATTTCCCTGGAAATCACATACCACATACCGAACGCCATGAACTTGTGCCCTCAGCACCGATGTCCATCTCGGGGTTTTCGTCCTCTCTCCACACTGCCACCTTTGCGCAGTGCTACCTACCAGACAATCTGGTACTAAACCTTCGACTCCCATTTCTCAAGAAACTTTCACTTGTGCGGGTTTGTATATCGGAGGCCACATTGCACAGCATCATCCACTCCAGTTGCCCTGCGCTGGAGTGCTTGGTGCTTGTTTTCACAGTTAGAATCGGTTGTCTCCAAATAAAGTCGCCTAACCTTGTAAGAATTGGAATTTCTTTTGATGGAAGGCAGCTCATCATCCAAGATGCCCCTTCACTTCAAAGGTTGATCCTTGATTCTAGTTATTCACCGTTGCAAATAACCGTCCTCTCTGCGCCTAAACTGGAGACCTTGGGTGTAATACATGATCTCTGTGCTTATTTCAATATGGTGTTTGGCTCCACAGTTCTTCAGGTACTTTATATTATCATCTACACTTGTAACCATAAGCTGCATTTTAAATTTTTGCGCATAATTTATATATCATCTTGGAGTACACAATTTGTACTAATATTATGTTCTATGCTCAATGAAGAGTTTCACCATGGATGGCCTATCAATGGTGCTGGATTCTGTTAAGATCTTATATATCCAAATGAATAGTTTTGATCTGAACAAGATTATTGGCTTGCTGCAATGCTTTCCATGTCTGGAGAAGTTGTACATAAAGGTGATAATTTCACGCACATTGGAAGCCTGCATATAGTGTACTAGAACTAACTGTTCGCCTGTTGCTCTTTCGACACTCTTCTTTTAGACCTTAACTGTTTTCAATCTTCATGTCTATTTAGGCAACAGGACGGGGTAAGAAAGTTATAACCGATCGGTGGATTCGTAAGAATCGGGATTTTCTCACTTCTCATGAGATTCGATTGAAGACAATAATGCTAGAACGATATGTAGCCAACCGTGCAAACACAAGATTTGTCACATTCTTCCTGCTGAATGCGACGTTACTATTTTCCATCAGGCTTAAGTTTATCAGCAGCATGGTTTTGACGGATGGGTAGGTCGAAGAGCAAAAAAAGGAGTTTCGGGTGGGTAAAAAGAGCTTCTCAATGTGTCGGGCTTCCATTTACAACATATTGTGGTCATAATCCAGTAAATTTTATGACCCAGGATGTTCATTCCATGGACCTGACCGATCCAATTGACTGTGACTCCCGAAAACAGTGCTGGAGTTAGATGTTGTTGCCCTTTTCAATTCTGTTTTTTTGTAAACCTGATGAACAATTAACCATCATGCTTTTGTACAGTTTGTAAGCTGGAGTTAGATGTTCCTGCCCTTTTCAACTTGGCTGTGACTGTCATATTTTCTTTGAAACAAGGCAAATGGCTTGCCATTCGTTTAATTTAGAGTGAAATATTGTAACAAATCCAAACCAAGGGAAATAACATCACTCTCGCCAGCTGCTTGAGCTCACTGTGCATTACAGAAGCCAAGTGATTAGCCCCCACTAGCACCCACAAACTTATTTCGAACTAGCACATGAAATGGGCTGTAAATTTTCATAGGAAAGGCTGCATGACCATGACTGATTTGGATTCTGACATTTGGGACCCGCAAGGAAATAGCCTATCCAAGGTGGTGTCGACTTACTAGCCAGCCAACAAACAATTTTGCCTACCAGCTGTTGGATTGACATCCAACATCTGTCGTGTATCTTCTATCTCTTGTCTTCTTCTTCCTCCAATCGCCCAAACCAAACCACCCCGTCGGCTCCGCCTGCTCCCGCCTCCCATGGCTGGCTGTGCCTCCGCCGCCCTACCGTACGTACACTCCAACGTTGGCCAGTCCCTCCCTCTATCCCCCACACGTCCTGTTATTCTCCGGCGACGTCAGCCCCAACACGCACCCGTGCCCGAACCAGTCAACCCTCGTACTCCCCTCCGCCTACGATTGGACTGGCGCATCTTCAACGGCTCCTGTTCATTCCGTCCGAGGTCTCGCCGTCGTCCTCCGCCTTGTGGACTTGGTTCGATCGCCGTGCGTGGTGCGCCGCCCTCTTGTGTTTTCAATGTCGTCAACAACCAAGAGGAACAAGGAGATGACTATACGTGGAGAGGATGACAGTAGGGACCCACCAGCGTCATGGCAGTATGCAAGCAAGTGCCTCTATAGTACAAGCCGAAAAATATGGTTCCTCCTAATTGGTTGGACATCTGGGGCTCACGCCATTGACAACGTAGTCAATAAACGAGAGAATTACACTACGAGCGGCTGACACCAGGGACCCAGCAAGTCGCACAGTTTTTTTTTGAGGAACAAGCAGTTGTTATTTATACTAGTTTTAGCGACGGATCAGGGTAACAATGGGGCTGTGCGGGGGCTGTGGCCCGTCTAGCCTAGGTTTTATTTATGTTTACCACATCATGAGCCCACTTGTGTTTTTTTCTTGCTGAAAATGGCTAGCCCAGTTCTATTTTTTTAAAGAAATACCCAAACAAGGCCTACTTGCTTTATCGGCCCTGCTGGGCTGCAAATCTTTCAAGACGAGGAGAGTTTCATTTAGTTTGCCCAGAAATGGGTTGTACATTTTTAAAACACATCAAACCGGGAATTAGTTTCAATTTTTTTTCATTACAAGATCTTAAATTCCATTGATTTTTATGCATGGACAATTATTTGGATTTTATATTTATATAAATTATTTTTCAAAATAGTTTGAATGCGAATCGATATTTCTAGATTAAAAACAGTTGACCGCATGGAAATATGCAAAATTTCGTATACTTTTTAACCGTGGCCACAATATGGGGTGTGATGCTAACAAAAAAATTCTTACGGATTAGCAAATGAGCTGTACATTATTAGAGATAATGGCAGATGGGATGTATGCTGTTTCCACAGATTTGGGGCTGACTCGTGCGCCTACTACAGGTTGACGCGTATGCTTTCATAAAAAAAGGTTGACACATACGCAATGCCCTGTCAACTTAGTCAACACACAAGAGCAGTGACTGTTGGATGTCCATCCAACGGCTGTCGTGCTTCTTCAATCTCTGCTCTTCATGCTCAAGCCGCTCAAACAAGCGTCGGCGGGACTGCCTGCTCCCTCCTCCCGTGGCCGGCTATGCTGCCGCGCAGGCCTCACGGCCCCACCGTACTCCCATCGCTGGCCTAGCCATCCCTCTACTCACCCACACCTGCTATTATTCTCCGACGACGGCAGACGAACCAGTAAATCCTCGTACTCCTCCACGTGGGAAACAACTGCCGAGTATTCCCTGGCTCCGTGTCATTCCATTCCTAGGCCTCGCCGTCGTCCACCGTCCTGGTGCTCTTGGCGCGGCCTGGTCAACGTGGTCAATGAACGACATCCATCAGAACTGGACTATGCGTGGAGAGGCTGACAGCTGGGTTGTAACACCCCGGATGTAACTTTCCCTATTTGTATCCAACTCTTGCCCTTTCCGGTGTTAAGTTATATTTATTTCTCGGGTTCGGGTCCTTGTCTCTGTGTGGGTTTTTCTTTTCCGTGCATCTCTTATCATGTCATCTCGTGCATTGCTTTTGCATACATGTTCATCTCATGCATTCGAGCATTTTCCCCGTTGTCCGTTTTGCATTCCGATGCTTCGTTCTCCTCCGGTGGCCATTTCTAGCTTTCTTTCGTGTGTGGGGATTAAACATTTCCGGATTGGACCGAGACTTGTCATGCGGCCTTGGTTTACTACCGGTAGACCGCCTGTCAAGTTTCGGGTCATTTGGACTTCGTTTGATACTCCAACGGTTAACCGAGGGACCGAAAAGGCCTCGTGTGTGTTGCAGCCCAACACCCCCCAAATTTGGCCCAAAACCCACTAAACTCTTCTCCATGTCCTAGAGCGTTCGATCACGATCGCGTGGGCAAAAACCGCACCTCATTTGGACTCTCCTAGCTCCCTCTATGCCTATATATACACCCCCCATTTCAGATCTCGTCTTCCTCCCCGTCCTCCTCGTTTTAAAAAAAAAACAGCTCCACCGCGCCGACGGACGTGTCCGCCCCGGCCGGACAACGTCCGCCGCCGCCGCCTCCCGTCCAGTCCGCGCGCGCCACGTGGGCCGCGCCCACATCGCCGCCGCCAGGCCCGCCTGGCCCGCGCGCCGGCCCCCTTCCTCCTCCTCCCGGGCCAGAGGTGGCCGCCGCCACCGACCGCTGCCGCCCGAGGCCACCGGCCTCCGCCGCCGCCCGTGGCTCCGGTGGCCGGAGCCACCACCGCCGCTATCGCCGCCCGCCGCCTCGCCCGGCCCCGCCTCGGGCCCCGCCGCCTCTTCGCCGCGCCGCCGCCGCCGCCCCCGCCGGCGCCGCCGACCGCTGCCGCTGCCCCGGCCGGCGAGCCCCTCCTCTCCTCCGGCGTCTTTCTCCGGCGAGCGCGAACTCCGGCGCCGAGCTGCTACAGTGCCGCCGTGAACAGTGCCCGAAACCCTAGATCTGAGATCTAAAACTGAGGGTTGACTTTTTCCTCTCCCCCCCTTAATTTTTGTGCAATCTTTGACTACCCGTAACTTTGCATCCGTAGCTCCGTTTTGGGCATATAATATATCAAAATCTTCGCCTCGACATGTACATCATTTCATTCCATTGCATCATTTGCATTTGATCTCATCTTGATGCCCTAAATGCTGTTAGAAAGAGGCTTCGTGAGTTAAATTGCAGATCCGTTAGTTCATCATGCACTTTTGTCATTTTTGCCATGTTTAATCCGTGCATGATATGCCTGTGCCCCTTTGGGATGGATTGTTAAGCATTTTGTCTTCTTTCCAGAGGTGCCAACGATGCATTTTTAGGATGTGTGTGTTGTCTTGTGCAAGCTTGCGAAGAGAGGTACCTGAGATTGCTGATTTCAGGGACTTAGTGATTTTCACTAAGTCTGGGATATTTTAGTTCGTGATGCTATATGTCCAGCTTGTTTCCTAGTGATCCGTGCCTCTTTTGAGGATGATCAGTAAGGGAGTTTTGATATTTATGTTATGCTCTATCCATCCATGTCTTTGTTTGCATATGTGGAGTGCTCTAGGTTGACTCAATCGAGCTCAACTTTTGCTTCGTTGTTAATTTGGGCAGATCGTCAACTTGTTTGCGATTTTGCCGATGCTACCGTTAGTGTTCCATGCATGCTATGCCTTTGTTCTTGTCATGTGTAGCTAGAATATTGTGTTTTCTTTCTGGATATATGCTTACCTTGCCATGACTTGCACCGTAGTGAGTGCATCGAGCTCATTTACATGCCTTCGTGAGCTATAATTTCAGCATGTCTCAGTTTTCACTAAGTCTGAAAACTGATTGTGTTCGAGCTATGTTCGTGAGCTCGGTAGAGTATTTTGTGAACCCTTTTGACCCCAGGTCACTTTGGGTCTTTTGTTAAGCTTGTTGAGTACCTCCATGCCATGTTCTTACTTGTCATGTTCAGGTTATCTATCATGTTGTTTTGCTGCTCCGAAGAGGGCTTCATGATCTGAAATTTCAGGCTAGTGTTAATTTCACTAAGTCTGGAATCTGTTTTGCATATTCATTTTTGCCATGCTTGTTTGAACCTCTTAATGGATGAATTTTCCTATGGCTCAGTGCTAGTGTTTTATTAACCATCTTGTGTACATCACTGCCATGTATTTTGTTTTCATGTTTGGTGGCTGTAGCATGTTCATTTCGTTGCATTCAGATGCCTACTTGCTGTAAATCGCAGACCGGTGCCATATCTTAAAACGCTTGCCATTTCCAAACCGTAACTCCGATTCCAATGATCTTTATATCGTTTTCAAGCGATTTCATCCCCTCTATCCAGTGGCACACTTGGTTTTCCAAGTTGAGGCCGGGTTCATGCATTTCCTGTCATATCTTGCATTTTGCATCCCGCATCGCATCCCGCATAGCATATCATCATTTCCTCATATTGCTTGGTCTTGCACGTGGTTGATTGTATCCTTGTTGCTTGTTTGTATTGTTGGGTAGAGCCGGGAGACGAGTTCGCTACCGAGGAGCCCATTGAGTTTGCTTGTGAGGATCCAGTCAACTCTGACAACTGTGCAGGCAAGATGATCATACCCTCGAAATCACTACTATCTTTGCTATGCTAGTTTGCTCGCTCTTTTGCTTTGCCACTGCTACGATGCCTACCACTTGCTTGTCAGCCTCCCAATTGCATGATTGAACCTCTAACCTACCATTGTCCTAGCAAACCGTTGATTGGCTATGTTACCGCTTTGCTCAGCCCCTCTTATAGCGTTGCTAGTTGCAGGTGAAGATTGGAGCCGTTCCTATTGGAACATCTTTTATTTTGCTTGTTGGGATATCACTATATTGCTATGATATCTTAATGCATCTATATACTTGGTAAAGGGTGGAAGGCTCGGCCTCTCGCCTAGTGTTTTGTTCCACTCTTGCCGCCCTAGTTTCCGTCATATCGGTGTTATGTTCCCGGATTTTGCGTTCCTTACGCGGTTGGGTTATAATGGGAACCCCTTGATATTTCGCCTTGATTAAAGCTTTTCCAGCAATGCCCAACCTTGGTTTTACCATTTGCCACCTAGCCTTTTCTTTCCCTTGGGTTCTGCAGACTCAAGGGTCATCTTATTTTAACCCCCCCCCCCCGGGCCAGTGCTCCTCTGAGTGTTGGTCCACCTGTCAGCTACCGGTGGCCACCAGGGGCAACTCTGGGCTGGCCTACCCGTACCTAGGACAATCTGAGTGTGCCCTGAGAAAGAGATATGTGCAGCTCCTATCGGGATTTGTCGGCACATTCGGGCGGTGTTGCTGGTCTTGTTTTAACCTGTCGAAGTGTCTTGAGTTACCGAGATACCGAGTCTGATCGGAACGTCTTGGGAGGAGGTCTTTTCCTTCGTTGACCGTGAGAGCTTGTCATGGGCTAAGTTGGGACTCCCCTGCAGGGATTGAACTTTCGAAAGCCGTGCCCGCGGTTATGGGCAGATGGGAATTTGTTAATGTCCGGTTGTAGATAACTTAAACCTTAATTAATTATAACGAATCAACTGCGTGTGTTGCCGTGATGGCCTCTTCTCGGCGGAGTCCGGGAAGTGGACACGGTGTTGGAGTTATGCTTGCGCAGGTTGTTCCTCTAGTTTCTCGCTCGCGCCTTGCCTCCTCTTCTCGCTCTCTTTTGCGGATAAGTTAGCCACCACATATGCTAGTCGCTTGCTGCAGCTCCACATACTTGCCTTATCCTGTCCTATAAGCTTAAATAGTCTTGATAGCATGGGTGTGAGATTGCTGAGTCCCCATGGCTCACAGATACTATAATTCCAGATGCAGGTCCAGGTGATTCTGCTCCAGGTGACGAGTACGAGCTCAAGTGGGAGTTCGACGAGGACTCTCAGCGTTATTATGTTTCCTTTCCCGACGATCAGTAGTGGTGCCTAGTTGGGGTTATCGATTCAGGGCCTTGTCGCATGTTGGGGGTCTTTTCTATTTTGGCGCCGTAGTCGGGCCATGAGTGATTTGTATGATGAATGTTATTTATGTACTCTGATGTGACGTGGCGAGTGTAAGCCAACTATGTTATCTCCCCCTTTTATTATGTATTACATGGGATGTTGTAATGATTGCCTGACTTGCGACATTGCTTTCAATGCGGTTATGTCTCTAAGTCGTGCCTCGACACGTGGGAGCTATAGCCGCATCGAGGGCGTTACAAGTTGGTATCAGAGCCTTCCCCGACCTTAGGAGCCCCATTGCTTGATCGCTTTTAGCAGCCGAGTTGTGTCTAGAAAAATGTTTTGAGTCCTTAGGAATTGTATATCGGAGAGCTTAGGAATTCTTTTTACTTCCCAGTCTCCTCATCGCTCTGGTAAGGCATCCTGACGTAGAGTTTTGACTCTTCTCTTCTCAAATTTCACTAAAAAAATTTTTAGGATCACGCGAGTATCTTGGTTTTGTTCCGATGGTTTTGTGACGAGAACATTGTTCTTGGTGCCTCCTGTCTTTAGGGGTTGTGGCAGTGTCCCGGGGAGTTGAGCTCCGAGGTGTTGTCGTCACAATTTTATCGTTGCAATTCTGGTATACTTGAGATTTGTGCGCGACATCGAAAAACTCTTTTATGCAGTTCGTTGGTGAGATAACCTCGACGCCACCCAGTACTGGGGCGGGAGTTCGGGAGTATCGCCATAACTTGTATAACGGATGCTTTTCGAAGGTTGAGATAGATGGTTTCCGAAGGTTTCTTGGTTATGTGTTGAAGGATGGATACAGCTGGATGTAGGATTTGCTAACTTGGGTGAGATATTATGCTTCCCCTGTATCCCCAACACCTGATTGCATAACCGGGAAAATTTCGGAAATTTCATAGGTGGGAATTCAAGTAGCCTTAGGATATCTTTCCGACAGATGTATGATATGAAATTGGGGTTCGACGTCTAGTGGTTCGCCTATTCACGGTCGATTTTACAGTGGTCTCGTTGTGTCTTAAAGAGTCCTTGGCTATGCTGACTCGGGGACGCTTCGTATGTCATGTGCACTGCCTTGTACATGATGGTGCTGTACGATCGAGCCCGTGTAGGTCCCACCACGAAAACTTCGGACGAAATTTCTATCATGTATTTGTTCCGGCTTATTCCGCAAGCCAACCCTTGGTTTTATTTCGAGTTGTGGCATTCGTTTTGCTTCGACGTCATATGTTGATTCCATTCCTCGTTGTTGTACCCCTTCTACCTGATTCTTCGTGGCTTCGCAGTTTAGGAATATGTGACCACTTCAAGAGAAATGCATTCGTTCATTTTGTTCGGATGTGAAGATTATATGTTGCAATTTTTTCATTCCGTTGGATTCAGCTTCAATATTTATCTGTCATGTGCTAATGGTGGTCAACATCTTCAGGATGGCTCCTCCAACGCGCACGACTCCGAATCCTGATCCACCTCCACCTCCACCTCCTCCAGAGGCATGGCAAGCTGTGATGGCCGCAACTAATGCAAATACTCAGCTGATCATGCAAATTCTTCAAGAGCGCAATCAAGGCAGTCAAGGGAATCAAGGCAGCAATCAGAGTCACTTTGCTACACTCAACCAGTTCCTTGCTAACGGGCCAAAGACTTTCAGCAATTGTGGTGAGGCAACCGATGCTGACGATTGGCTTGTGGATCTGTGTAAGCATTTCGAGTGCAGCAACGTCAGGCCTGAGGACTTTGTCAAGTTCGCTTCCTTCCAACTCAAAGATCAGGCTGCAGAGTGGTTCCAGCAGTACAAGGATTCCAGAGGTGGACGTTTGATCACTTGGGATGATTTCCGTCAAGATTTCCGCGCTCATCACATTCCGCAGAGCGTGGTTGAAAGCAAGCGTGAGGAATTCCGCAATCTGAAGCAAGGCTCTTTGTCTGTCTATGACTACAACAAATTGTTCCAGAAACTTGCCCGCTTTGCCAAGCAGGACGTGCCTGATGAGAAGAGCATGATATATCAGTTCAGGGGTGGTCTTCGTGAGGAAATTTAGCTCGCTCTTGTTCTCTTTGAGCCCTTGAGATACGATGAGTTCTACAACATGGCACTGAAGCAAGAGGCTGCTCAGTTGAGGTGTGATGCTTCCAGGAAGCGAGTCAGAGATGTTACTCCGTCTTCCTCTACTCAAGTGGCTAAGCAGCAGAAGTTTTGGCTTCCTCCTCCTCCGTTCCGTCAGCCGTATCAGCAGAAGAGCAAAGGTGGCAGTGGTTCTTCCCACCCACCCAACCCAGGCTTTCAGAACAAGACTTCGTCTCAAGCTCCAAGATCGAGTGCTCCGTATCACCGTCCGCTTTCAGAGGTCACGTGCAACAAGTGCCAACAGAAGGGTCACTATGCCAACAAGTGTTTCAACCAGAGGCGTCTTCCTCCTCCTCCTCCTGTGAGATCGGCAAGTACAGCTGTGGTCAAGCATAACCCTAAGCACGCCAAGGTCAATTTGATGAATGCAGCTCAGGCAGAGGACTCGTCAGATGTGATCATGGGTAACCTTCCTGTTAATGATATTCCTGCAAAAGTTCTTTTTGACACTGGTGCATCGCATTGCTTCATCTCGAGACCGTTTACAAATAGGCATGAATTGGTTTCACAAGTTTTGCCTAGTCCTTTAGCAGTTGTCTCTCCCGACAAGCGCATGCAGGCTAACTCCATCGTTCCAGATGTTTCTATCACGATGGGCGAGTTCAAGTTTCTTGCTTCTCCTACAGTTCTCGGTGACTCGGATATTGATCTTATTCTCGGGATGGACTGGCTCTCTAAGCATAAAGCTCAGCTTGATTGTGCAGCCAGGCAGATTCAACTGACTCTTTCGTCTGAGGATGTCATTGTCTTTGCCGCTCGGGATAATACCATCCGGTTGTTTTCTCTCAATGAGAAGGGTGTATTGGATGCTATTTCGCAGATTCCGGTTGTTTGTGAGTATCAAGACGTTTTTCCAGAAGAACTCCCAGGGATGCCTCCAAACCGGCCGGTTGAATTTGTTATTGAACTTGAGCCCGGTACGGAACCTGTGTGCAAACGTCCCTACAAGCTCGGCCCCGAAGAGTTGAAGGAGTTGAAGAAACAACTCGATGAGCAAGAAAGATTGGGTCTCATCCGGCCTAGTACTTCTCCGTGGGGTTGTGGTGTTCTTTTTGTGAAGAAGAAGGATGGTTCGAGCCGACTTTGTGTTGATTACCGTCCAGTGAATAAGAAGACCATCAAGAACAAATACCCACTTCCCAACATCAATGAGCTGTTCGAACAACTCAAGGGTGCTCAAGTATTCTCCAAGCTTGATCTCCGTATGGGTTATCACCAGATTCGCATTCGTGAAGAAGATATTCCCAAGACAGCATTCAGAACAAGCTTTGGTTCATATGAATACACTGTCATGTCTTTTGGCCTCGCCAATGCTCCTCCGACGTTCTCTCGCATGATGAACTTCATCTTCAACGCCTACACCAATGACTTTGTTTTGGTCTATCTCGATGACATTCTGGTTTTCTCGAAGAACAAGGAAGATCATGCCAAGCACTTGCGTTTGGTTCTTGATAAGCTCAGGGAACATCAGTTCTACGCCAAGTTCTCCAAGTGTGAATTTTGGCTCGATGAGGTTCTTTATCTTGGTCATATCATCTCTGCCAAGGGCATTTCCGTGAATCCTGAGAAGGTGTCTGCAATTGTGAATTGGGAACCTCCTCAGAACGTGAAGCAACTCCGCAGTTTTCTCGGTCTCGCAAGCTATTGCCGAAGATTCATTGAAAACTTTTCTAAGATCGCCAAGCCTCTCTCGAATCTTCTTCAGAAGCACGTCAAGTACGTTTGGTCTCCGGAGTGTGATATGGCTTTCAACACTTTGAAAGAGAAGTTGATCACTGCTCCAGTTCTGACTCCGCCTGATGAATCCAAGCCATACGAGGTCTTTTGTGATGCCTCTCTCCAAGGTCTCGGTGCAGTTTTGATGCAAGAGAAGAAAGTTGTTGCTTATACATCTCGCCAGTTGAAGCCTAATGAGAAGAACTACCCCACTCATGATCTCGAGTTGGCGGCAGTTGTGCATGCTCTTTTGACTTGGAGACATCTTCTATTGGGAAGAAAAGTGGACATTTTCACTGATCACAAGAGTCTCAAGTACATCTTCACTCAGCCTAATCTCAACCTAAGACAAACTGGATGGGTCGAAATGATTCAAGAGTATAATCCGAGTATTGAGTATACTCCAGGCAAGGCCAATGTGATTGCTGACGCTTTGAGCAGAAAGGCCTATGGCAACAGTCTGATTCTCAAGCCTTATCAACCCGAGCTTTGTGAAGCTTTCCGCAAACTGAATCTGCAAGTTGTTCCTCAAGGTTTCCTCGCCAACCTTCAAGTCTCTCCTACCTTAGAAGACCAGATTTGCCAAGCACAGCTTCTTGATGCTATGGTGAAAAAGGTGAAGATTGGGATTGCCAAGAGTCAGTCCAAGTACAAGTGCTACCGACTTGATAATAAGGACACTCTCTTCTTCGACGGTCGTATTGTTGTGCCCAAAGGTGAACTTCGTAAAGTGATCATGAACGAGGCTCACAATTCTCTCCTCTCCATCCACCCTGGTAGTACGAAGATGTATCAGGATCTCAAGCAAGCTTATTGGTGGACTCGAATGAAGCGCGAGATCGCTCAATTCGTGAATGAATGTGATGTCTGCAGAAGAGTGAAGGCAGAACACCAAAGGCCAGCTGGTCTCCTCCAACCTCTTGCCATTCCAGAATGGAAGTTTGACCACATTGAAATGGACTTCGTGACTGGGTTTCCAAAGTCCAAGCGTGGCAATGATGCTATATTTGTTGTCATCGACAAGCTCACCAAAGTGGCTCACTTTCTGCCTATCAAAGAGTCGATCACTGCAGCTCAATTGGCGGAACTCTATACCTCTCGCATTGTCTCTCTGCACGGTATTCCTCAAGTGATCTCTTCAGACCGTGGCAGCATCTTTACCTCCAAGTTTTGGGATTCTTTTCAGAAGGCCATGGGCACCAACATCCGCTTCAGCACAGCTTTCCATCCTCAAACGAGCGGTCAAGTCGAGCGTGTCAACCAGATTCTTGAAGATATGCTCAGGGCTTGTGTGATCTCCTTTGGCATGAAGTGGGAGGATTGTCTTCCTTATGCTGAATTCTCCTATAACAACAGTTTTCAAGCAAGTTCGGGCAAGGCCCCCTTTGAAATACTGTATGGCAGGAAGTGCCGTACCCCTCTCAACTGGTCTGAAACCGGTGAACGTCAGCTGCTGGGTAATGACTTAATCACAGAAGCAGAAGAAATGTGCAAAGTCATTCGTGATAACCTCAAAGCAGCCCAATCCCGCCAGAAGAGCTATTATGATAGTAAGCACCGTGATTTGGCTTTCGAGATCGGAGATCATGTTTACCTCCGCGTCTCTCCTATGAAAGGTACTCGTCGCTTCGGTATCAAAGGGAAGCTTGCCCCTAGATACGTGGGACCTTTCAAGATTGCTAGCAAGAGAGGCGACCTCGCCTATCAGCTCGAGCTTCCTTCAAACTTTGCCAATGTTCATGGTGTGTTCCACGTCTCTCAGCTTCGAAAGTGCTTCAAGACTCCTGACCGCACCGTCAACTTCGAGGACATTGAGCTCCAAGAAGATCTCTCCTATCGTGAGCACCCAGTTGCTATTCTTGAAGAGACTGAACGCAAGACTCGCAACAAGTCAATCAAATTTCTCAAAGTCAAGTGGTCTCACCATTCCGACCATGAAGCTACATGGGAACGCGAGGATCACCTCCGTTCTGAGTACCCGGAGTTCTTTCAGTCCTAGATCTCGGGACGAGATCCGTTCGTAGTGGTGGAGTGTTGTAACACCCCGGATGTAACTTTCCCTATTTGTATCCAACTCTTGCCCTTTCTGGTGTTAAGTTATATTTATTTCTCGGGTTCGGGTCCTTGTCTCCGTGTGGGTTTTTCTTTTCCGTGCATCTCTTATCATGTCATCTCGTGCATTGCTTTTGCATACATGTTCATCTCATGCATTCGAGCATTTTCCCCGTTGTCCGTTTTGCATTCCGATGCTTCGTTCTCCTCCGGTGGCCATTTCTAGCTTTCTTTCGTGTGTGGGGATTAAACATTTCCGGATTGGACCGAGACTTGTCATGCGGCCTTGGTTTACTACCGGTAGACCGCCTGTCAAGTTTCGGGTCATTTGGACTTCGTTTGATACTCCAACGGTTAACCGAGGGACCGAAAAGGCCTCGTGTGTGTTGCAGCCCAACACCCCCCAAATTTGGCCCAAAACCCACTAAAATCTTCTCCATGTCCTAGAGCGTTCGATCACGATCGCGTGGGCAAAAACCGCACCTCATTTGGACTCTCCTAGCTCCCTCTATGCCTATATATACACCCCCCATTTCAGATCTCGTCTTCCTCCCCGTCCTCCTCGTTTTAAAAAAAAAAACAGCTCCACCGCGCCGACGGACGTGTCCGCCCCGGCCGGACAACGTCCGCCGCCGCCGCCTCCCGTCCAGTCCGCGCGCGCCACGTGGGCCGCGCCCACATCGCCGCCGCCGGGCCCGCCTGGCCCGCGCGCCGGCCCCCTTCCTCCTCCTCCCGGGCCAGAGGTGGCCGCCGCCACCGACCGCTGCCGCCCGAGGCCACCGGCCTCCGCCGCCGCCCGTGGCTCCGGTGGCCGGAGCCACCACCGCCGCTATCGCCGCCCGCCGCCTCTCCCGGCCCCGCCTCGGGCCCCGCCGCCTCTTCGCCGCGCCGCCGCCGCCGCCCCCGCCGGCGCCGCCGACCGCTGCCGCTGCCCCGGCCGGCGAGCCCCTCCTCTCCTCCGGCGTCTTTCTCCGGCGAGCGCGAACTCCGGCGCCGAGCTGCTACAGTGCCGCCGTGAACAGTGCCCGAAACCCTAGATCTGAGATCTAAAACTGAGGGTTGACTTTTTCCTCTCCCCCCCTTAATTTTTGTGCAATCTTTGACTACCCGTAACTTTGCATCCGTAGCTCCGTTTTGGGCATAGAATATATCAAAATCTTCGCCTCGACATGTACATCATTTCATTCCATTGCATCATTTGCATTTGATCTCATCTTGATGCCCTAAATGCTGTTAGAAGGAGGCTTCGTGAGTTAAATTGCAGATCCGTTAGTTCATCATGCACTTTTGTCATTTTTGCCATGTTTAATCCGTGCATGATATGCCTGTGCCCCTTTGGGATGGATTGTTAAGCATTTTGTCTTCTTTCCAGAGGTGCCACCCATGCATTTTTAGGATGTGTGTGTTGTCTTGTGCAAGCTTGCGAAGAGAGGTACCTGAGATTGCTGATTTCAGGGACTTAGTGATTTTCACTAAGTCTGGGATATTTTAGTTCGTGATGCTATATGTCCAGCTTGTTTCCTAGTGATCCGTGCCTCTTTTGAGGATGATCAGTAAGGGAGTTTTGATATTTATGTTATGCTCTATCCATCCATGTCTTTGTTTGCATATGTGGAGTGCTCTAGGTTGACTCAATCGAGCTCAACTTTTGCTTCGTTGTTAATTTGGGCAGATCGTCAACTTGTTTGCGATTTTGCCGATGCTACCGTTAGTGTTCCATGCATGCTATGCCTTTGTTCTTGTCATGTGTAGCTAGAATATTGTGTTTTCTTTCTGGATATATGCTTACCTTGCCATGACTTGCACCGTAGTGAGTGCATCGAGCTCATTTACATGCCTTCGTGAGCTATAATTTCAGCATGTCTCAGTTTTCACTAAGTCTGAAAACTGATTGTGTTCGAGCTATGTTCGTGAGCTCGGTAGAGTATTTTGTGAACCCTTTTGACCCCAGGTCACTTTGGGTCTTTTGTTAAGCTTGTTGAGTACCTCCATGCCATGTTCTTACTTGTCATGTTCAGGTTATCTATCATGTTGTTTTGCTGCTCCGAAGAGGGCTTCATGATCTGAAATTTCAGGCTAGTGTTAATTTCACTAAGTCTGGAATCTGTTTTGCATATTCATTTTTGCCATGCTTGTTTGAACCTCTTAATGGATGAATTTTCCTATGGCTCAGTGCTAGTGTTTTATTAACCATCTTGTGTACATCACTGCCATGTATTTTGTTTTCATGTTTGGTGGCTGTAGCATGTTCATTTCGTTGCATTCAGATGCCTACTTGCTGTAAATCGCAGACCGGTGCCATATCTTAAAACGCTTGCCATTTCCAAACCGTAACTCCGATTCCAATGATCTTTATATCGTTTTCAAGCGATTTCATCCCCTCTATCCAGTGGCACACTTGGTTTTCCAAGTTGAGGCCGGGTTCATGCATTTCCTGTCATATCTTGCATTTTGCATCCCGCATCGCATCCCGCATAGCATATCATCATTTCCTCATATTGCTTGGTCTTGCACGTGGTTGATTGTATCCTTGTTGCTTGTTTGTATTGTTGGGTAGAGCCGGGAGACGAGTTCGCTACCGAGGAGCCCATTGAGTTTGCTTGTGAGGATCCAGTCAACTCTGACAACTGTGCAGGCAAGATGATCATACCCTCGAAATCACTACTATCTTTGCTATGCTAGTTTGCTCGCTCTTTTGCTTTGCCACTGCTACGATGCCTACCACTTGCTTGTCAGCCTCCCAATTGCATGATTGAACCTCTAACCTACCATTGTCCTAGCAAACCGTTGATTGGCTATGTTACCGCTTTGCTCAGCCCCTCTTATAGCGTTGCTAGTTGCAGGTGAAGATTGGAGCCGTTCCTATTGGAACATCTTTTATTTTGCTTGTTGGGATATCACTATATTGCTATGATATCTTAATGCATCTATATACTTGGTAAAGGGTGGAAGGCTCGGCCTCTCGCCTAGTGTTTTGTTCCACTCTTGCCGCCCTAGTTTCCGTCATATCGGTGTTATGTTCCCGGATTTTGCGTTCCTTACGCGGTTGGGTTATAATGGGAACCCCTTGATATTTCGCCTTGATTAAAGCTTTTCCAGCAATGCCCAACCCTGGTTTTACCATTTGCCACCTAGCCTTTTCTTTCCCTTGGGTTCTGCAGACTCAAGGGTCATCTTATTATAACCCCCCCCCCCCGGGCCAGTGCTCCTCTGAGTGTTGGTCCACCTGTCAGCTACCGGTGGCCACCAGGGGCAACTCTGGGCTGGCCTACCCGTACCTAGGACAATCTGAGTGTGCCCTGAGAAAGAGATATGTGCAGCTCCTATCGGGATTTGTCGGCACATTCGGGCGGTGTTGCTGGTCTTGTTTTAACCTGTCGAAGTGTCTTGAGTTACCGAGATACCGAGTCTGATCGGAACGTCTTGGGAGGAGGTCTTTTCCTTCGTTGACCGTGAGAGCTTGTCATGGGCTAAGTTGGGACTCCCCTGCAGGGATTGAACTTTCGAAAGCCGTGCCCGCGGTTATGGGCAGATGGGAATTTGTTAATGTCCGGTTGTAGATAACTTAAACCTTAATTAATTATAACGAATCAACTGCGTGTGTTGCCGTGATGGCCTCTTCTCGGCGGAGTCCGGGAAGTGGACACGGTGTTGGAGTTATGCTTGCGCAGGTTGTTCCTCTAGTTTCTCGCTCGCGCCTTGCCTCCTCTTCTCGCTCTCTTTTGCGGATAAGTTAGCCACCACATATGCTAGTCGCTTGCTGCAGCTCCACATACTTGCCTTATCCTGTCCTATAAGCTTAAATAGTCTTGATAGCATGGGTGTGAGATTGCTGAGTCCCCGTGGCTCACAGATACTATAATTCCAGATGCAGGTCCAGGTGATTCTGCTCCAGGTGACGAGTACGAGCTCAAGTGGGAGTTCGACGAGGACTCTCAGCGTTATTATGTTTCCTTTCCCGACGATCAGTAGTGGTGCCTAGTTGGGGTTATCGATTCAGGGCCTTGTCGCATGTTGGGGGTCTTTTCTATTTTGGCGCCGTAGTCGGGCCATGAGTGATTTGTATGATGAATGTTATTTATGTACTCTGATGTGACGTGGCGAGTGTAAGCCAACTATGTTATCTCCCCCTTTTATTATGTATTACATGGGATGTTGTAATGATTGCCTGACTTGCGACATTGCTTTCAATGCGGTTATGTCTCTAAGTCGTGCCTCGACACGTGGGAGCTATAGCCGCATCGAGGGCGTTACATGGGTCCACGGCCGCACGCAAGGAAATGCCTCCTTATTACGTGCAAAATAATGATTCCTCCACCTGACAGCTAGGACCCATAGGAAGGGCCTCTGTATTTCGCGAAAAAAACGTTCCCCCCGCTGACAGGTCGGACCCACCAGCTATATCTTCGCACGCAAGGAAGTGCCTCCTTATTACGCCCAAAAAAATGAATACCCCCCTGCTAGCTGGGACCCACCATATTGTTGGGCTGACTTGTGGCCTACTAAGTTGACAGGGACGTAGAGCTTTGTCAACTTAGTCAATACTCAAGTGACCGTATGATGTCCATCGAACGGCCATAGTGCTTCTTCAGCCTCTGGTCTTCTTGCTCCAGCCGCCCAAAGCAGCGCCGGTCATGCCGCCTGCTCCTGCCTCCCGTGGCCGGCTGTGCTACCGCGGAGGCCTCACCGCCCCCATACTACTCCCACCACTGGCCAGGCCATCCCTCCACTCACCCACACCCCTGTTACTCTGCGGCGACGGCAGCCTCACACTGCAGCCGAACCAGTGAACGCTCGTACTCCTCTCCGCGTGGGCATCCACTACCGCGTCTTGCACGGCTCCGCGTCGTCCCCTTCCTAGGCCTTGCCGTCGTCCACCGTCATGGTGCTCTCGGCGTGGCATGGTCAATGTGGTCAACGACTGACTTCCATCGGAAGAGTACTGTACGTGGAGAGGCTGATAGCTGGGTCCACCGTAGCCGCAAGGAAGTGCCTCCTTATTACGTGAAAAATAATTATTCCTCCACCTGACAGCGGGGACCCACCGGACGGGCCACCAGTATTTTGCAAAAAAAATCATTTCCCCCTCACTGCTGGGACACACCGGACGGGCCACCGTATTTCACGAAAAAACGTTCCTCCCGCTGTCAGCTTGGATCCACCGGAAGTGCCTCCTTATTACGCACAAAAAGTTGAATACTCCCCCGGCTAGCTGGGACCCACCTTGCTGGGAGGCTGACTTGTGGGCCTACTAAGTTGACGGCAACGAAGGGCTTTGTCAACTTAGTCAATATGAACGATTCTAGCTCCAGTGATCGTACGATGTCCATCCAACGGCCGTAGTGCTTCTTCAACCTCTGGTCTTCTTGCTCCAGCCGCCCAAAGCAGCGCCGGTTGTGCCGCATGCTCCTTCCTCCCGTGGCCGGCTATGCTGCTGTAGAGGCCTCGCCGCCCCCTACTATTCCCACCGCTGGCCAGGCCCTGCGGCGACGGCAGCCTCACACCGCAGCCGAACCAGTGAACCCTCGTAGTCCTCTCCGCGCGGGCTTCCACTACCGCATCGTCCCATTCCTAGGCCTCGCCGTCGTCCACTGCCGTGGTGCTCTCCGTGCGGTGTGGTCAATGTGGTCAAGGAATGACTTCCATCGGAAGAGTACTGTACGTGGAGAGGCTGACACCTGGGTCCACGGCCACAACCCAGTTTTTTTGTGATTTGCCAAGTAAGTCGCTTTCTCATGCCTGTTGGGCTGCAATTCTTTCAAGACGGGGAGAGCTTTCATTCGGCTGGCTGAGAAAATGGCCCATCGGTAATAAGAAATGTGTTGTACATTTTTAAAACACATCAAACCGGCAATTAGTTTCAAATATCTTTTTTTTTTCATTTCAAGATTTTAAATTACATTAATTTTTATGCATGGGGAATTTGTTGGATTTTATATTGATAAACATTTATTTTTAAAATCAGTTTGAATGTGAGTCGAAATTTTGGGATTAAAAACAGTTCGGGCCACACCGAAATATGCAAAATTTCGTATAATTTTTTAACAGTTGCCACAATATGAGCTGTAATGCTAACAAAAATAATACGGGCTCCAAAAAAAACCTTAAGAATTAGCAAATGGGCTGCAAATTATTAGTAATAATGGCAGATGGGTTGTATGCTGTTTTCCACAGATTTGAGGCTTTCCTAAAAAAAGGTTGACGCACAAGCACTGACTGTTGGATGTCCATCCAATGGCCGTCGTGCTTCTTTAATCTCTGCTCTTCCTGCTCCAGCCGCTCAAACAAGCACCGGCGGGACTGCCTGCTCCCTCCTCCTCGCGGCCCGCTGTGCTGCCGCGCATGCCTCACCGCCCGACCGTACTCCCATCGCTGGCCTAGCCATCCCTCTACTCACCCACACCTGCTGTTATTCTCTGGCGACGGCAGACAAACCAGTAAACCCTCGTATAGTCGTACTCCCCTCCGCGTGGGAAACAACTACCGAGTCTTCCCTGCCTCCGTGTCGTCCCCTTCCTAGGCCTCGCCGTCGTCCACCGCCCTGGTGCTCTCGGCGCAGCCTGATCAACATGGTGAACGACCGACATGCATCTGAAGTGGACTTTACGTGGAGAGGCCGACAGCTGGGTCCACGGCCGCATGCAAGGAAATGCCTCCTCATTACGTGCAAAATAATGATTCCTCCACCTGACATCGGGGACCTACCGAAAGGGCCTCTATATTTCACAAAAAAAAACGTTACCGCCTGACAGCTCGGACCCACCAGCTATATCTTCGCACGCAAGGAAGTGCCTCCTTATTACGCACAAAACAAATGAATACTCCCCCTGTTAGCTGGGACCCAGTATAGTGGCAGGCTGACTTGTGGGCCTACTAAGTTGACGGGAACGGAGGGCTTTGTCAACTTAGTCAATATGCATGATTCTAGCTCCAGTGACCGTACGATGTCCATCCAACGGCCGTAGTGCTTCTTCAACCTCTGGTCTTCTTGCTCCAGCTGCCCAAAGCAGCGCCGGTCGTGCCTTGTGCTCCTGCCTCCCGTGGTCGGCTGCGATGCGGCGGAGGCCTCACCGCCCCCTACTACTCCCACCGCTGGCGAGGCCATCCCTCTACTCACCAGCACCCCCTGTTATTCTGCGGTGACGGCAGCCTCACACTGCAGCGAACCAGTGAACCCTCGTACTCCTCTACGCGTGGGCATCTACTGCCGCGTCTTCCCCGGCTCCGTGTTGTCCCCTTCCTAGGCCTCGCCGTCGTCCATTGCCCTGGTACTCTTGGCACGGCATGGTCAACGTGGTCAAGGAACGGCTTCCATCGGACGTGGACTCTACGTGGAGAGGGTGACAGCTGGGTCCACGGCCGCAGCAAGGAAGTGCCTCCTTATTACATGCAAAATAATTATTCCTCCACCTGACAGCGGGACCCGTCGGACGGGCCACCGTATTTTGCCCCCCTGACTGCTGGGACCCACCAGCTACATCTTCGCACGCAAGGAAGTGCCTGACAGTCGGGACCCACCTGGGCGAAGCGTATGTAGCGTTGTCATTCTGGTCGTGAACGTGTACGTACATATATACTGGTCGATGTAGAGGCGCGCACATGTCGTAGTAGAGGCGGCCAGGGTGCAAGAAAGAAAATATGGCCACGTATGTGTACATATGGGCGGGGTCTCGAACGCCTACTCGCGCATACATACGGCCAGGGCTCGTGTACATGGCTGGGTCGGAACGGAGAAACATCGTCGTCGTTGTGTTCATGGGGAGGCAACGGAATGCGTCGTGTTCATGGGGAGACAACGAAATGCGTTGTGTTCATCGGGAGGGCTTGGATGGAACAGGCGATGGAAACGAGGCCTGGCATACCGCAGAACGGAGGAAACGGCCTTGTGTTCGACTGGCCACGTTCGAAACGGGATCCTGTTCATCGGGAGGGGTGTAGCGTACCGCAAAACAGAGGAAACGGACGTCCTACCTTCGAAACAGGGGTTATGTTGATCGGGAGGGGTGTGGCGTACCGCAAAACGGAAGAAACAGACTTGTGTTGGAGCGCTACGGTTGAAACGGGGGTCCTGTTCATCGGGAGGGGTGTGGCATACCGCAAAATGGGACTCCACGGGATACTGTTCATCTCCACCATTGACCCCCTCCAACCTCCACGAGCTACTGTTCATCCACCGTCGACCTCCTCCCGCCTCCACCTGCGACTATTCATCCACGGGCTCCTGTTCATCCAACCTCCACCGCGCGCTACTCCACCGGCTACTATTCAACCAGCCCTCTCCATGGGCTCCTGTTCAACCTGCCCTCCACCGTCTACTGTTCATCCTGCCCTCCACGGGGTGGTCCTGTTCATCCAGCCCTCCACGGGGTCCTATTCATCCAGCCCCAACCGGCTCGATCGATCGGGGTCCTGTTCATCCAGAGGCAACACCATGGGGTCCTGTTCATCCATCCCACTGGGAACTGTTCATCCACCCCCCCCCCCAACGCTCACTGTTCATCCAGAGGCAACATCGATCGGCTTCAGTTAGTAGCAGTAGCGAAGGAATCGCTCGATTGGGTTCAGTTAATAGCCATTGATCGATCGCTCGGGTTCAGTAACGCGTAGCCTGCAGTGCAATCGCTCGGGTTCAGTTAGAGCCCAACGCCTCTCTTGGGTTAAGTTAGAGCCAACGCCTCGCACACACGCGCGTACATGTATGAGAGAAACGCGCATCGCTCGGCCCCCGACCTCCCACCGTAACCGGGAACTCCCCAAAATTTTCCTCCCCCTTGCTTCTACCATGGTTTTTTCCGTCATGGACGGCCCAAAGAATGTCATGCAGCTGTGTCTCTTGCCCGCCCAGGACGAAAAGCCCATTTCCTGTCATGATTTTTTGTCATAGAAGTAGGAGCCCACCACATCTATGATGATACCGGGTTTTGTCACAATTATCATCATAGAAGTGTCATATGTATGACAAAAAAATTTCGTTTGGCCCAAAATGTCACGGTTGTGTCTTTTTTTGTAGTGTAGACCGACTCCTGCCTGTATCTACTACTATTACTCCACTCATCGACCGCTATCCAGCATGGATCTAGAGTATTAAGTTAAAAACAGCGTAACGCCTTAAGCAAGATGACATGATGTAGAGGGATAGACTCGTGCAATATGAAGAAAACCCCATCTTGTTATCCTCGATGGCAACAATACAATACGTGCCTTGCTGCCCCTACTGTCACTGGGAAAGGACACCGCAAGATTGAACCCAAAGCTAAGCACTTCTCCCATTGCAAGAAAGATCAATCTAGTAGGCCAAACCAAACTGATAATTCGAAGAGACTTGCAAAGATAACCAATCATACATAAAAGAATTCAGAGAAGATTCAAATATTATTCATAGATAGAATTGATCATAAAACCACAATTCATCGGTCTCAACAAACACACCAAAAAAAGAAGATTACATCGAATAGATCTCCACAAGAGAGGGGGAGAACATTGTATTGAAATCCAAAAAGAGAGAAGAAGCCATCTAGCTACTAAATATGGACCCGTAGGTCTGAGGTAAACTACTCACACTTCATCGGAGGGGCTATGGTGTTGATTTAGAAGCCCTCCGTGATCGATGCCCCCTCCAGCGGAGCTCCAGAACAGGCCCCAAGATGGGATCTCGTGGATACAGAAAGTTGCGGCGGTGGAATTAGGGTTTTGGCTCCGTATTTGATCGTTTGGGCGTACGTAGGTATATATAGGAGGAAGGAGTACGTTGGTGGAGCAACAGGGGGCCCACGAGGGTGGAGGGCGTGCCTGGGGGGGGGGGGGGGGTAGGCGCGCCCCCTACCTCGTGGCCTCCTCTTTTCTTTCTTGACGTAGGGTCCAAGTCTCCCGGGTCTAGTTCGTTGAGAAAATTACGTTCCCGAAGGTTGCATTCCATTTGGACTCCGTTTGATATTCCTTTTCTTTGAAACCCTAAAATAGGCAAAAAAAACAGCAATTCTGGGCTAGCCCTCCGGTTAATAGGTTCGTCCCAAAAATAATATAAAAGTGGATAATAAAGCCCAATAATGTCCAAAACAGTAGATAATATAGCATGGAGCAATAAAATATTATAGATACGTTGGAGACGTATCAAGCATCCCCAAGCTTAATTCCTGCTCGTCCTTGAGTACGTAAATGATAAAAACAGAATTTTTGTTGTGGAGTGCTACTTGGCATAATTTTAATGTAATTCTTCTCAATTGTGGTATGAATATTAAGATCCGAAGGATTCAAGACAAAAGTTCATATTGACATAAAAATAATAATACTTCAAGCATACTAACTAAGCAATTATGTCTTCTCAAAATAACATGTCCAAAGTAAGTTCAGCGCTACAAAATCATATGGTTTAGTCATGTTTCATTTTCGTCACACAAGAATGCTCTCATCATGCACAACCCCGATGACAAGCCAAGCAATTGTTTCATAGTTTAGTAATCTCAAACCTATAAACTTTCACGCAATATATGAGCGCGAGCCATGGACATAGCACTATGGGTGGAATAGAGTATAATGAGGGGGGTTATGTGGAGAAGACAAAAAAGGAGAGAGTCTCACATCAACGAGGCTAATCAATGGGCTATGGAGATGCCCACCGATTGATGTTAATGCAAGGAGTAGGGATTGCCATGCAATGGATGCACTAGAGCTATAAATGTATGAAAGCTCAACATAAGAAACTAGTGGGTGCTGTCGGTATCAAAACCGGCGGATCTCGGGTAGGGGGTCCCGAACTGTGTGTCTAAGGCGGATGGTAACAGGAGGCAGGGAACATGATGTTTTACCCAGGTTCGGGCCCTCTTGATGGAGGTAAAACCCTACATCCTGCTTGATTTATTCTTGATGATATGGGTATTACAAGAGTTGATCTACCACGAGATCGGAGAGCTAAACCCTAAAAGCTAGCCTATGGTATGATTATATGTTGTCCTACGGACTAAAACCCTCCGGTTTATATAGACACCGGAGGGGGCTAGGGTTACACAAGGTCGGTTACAAAGGAGGAGATATCCATATCCGTACTGCCTAGCTTGCCTTCCACGCCAAGTAGAGTCCCACCCGGACACGAGACGAAGTCTTCAATCTTGTATCTTCATAGTCCAACAGTCCGGCCAAAGGATAGAGTCCGGCTGTCCGGAGACCCCCTAATCCCGGAATCCCTCAGTAGCCCTTGAACCAGGCTTCAATGACGATGAGTCCGGCGCGCAGTGTTGTCTTCGGCATTGCAAGGCGGGTTCCTCCTCCAGATATACCATAGAAGAGTTCAAATAAAAGGATAGTGTCCGACCCTGCAAAATAAGTTCCACATACCACCGTAGAGAGAATAATATTTCCACAAATCTGTTCTGCTGACGCATTTTGGCAACACGACATTATGTGATGGCCCGGTGATTGTTCGAACCGTTTCCTTTAACTTGCCCCGCACCTAACGCGAGGCAGTTTCTTGACACGTCTTGTCAAAGCAGAGATCGTGTTCCCCTTATTACGGGATTCTCACTAATACAGGCGTGGGTAACCCAACCGCGCCATCGATTACGGCGCTTGGGGGATAAGCGAGTTTTTCCAGGCTAGTGGGGGCGCATAGTTTCGGCCTCCCTTATAAAGGGATAAGGTTTAACCTTTTTCTACCCACGCCTTCTTCCTCCTTGCTCATCCATTCTCGCGCACTCGAGCCCCAACGCCCAAGTCCACATATTTCTCCTCAACCTTCTCCAAACATGTCCGGAGCGGGAGGCAAGTGGATGGCTTCCTCCGTTACGGAGGAACACATCAAAAAGCTGCGCGGAGCCGGATACTTAGCCGAGAATATCGCGCATAGGCTGCCCGCTGCGGGGCAGATCGTCCCTACCCCGGAACCTCATGAGAGAGTAGTTTTCCTCCACCACTTCCTCCGTGGACTGGGATTTCCCCTTCATCCATTCGTCCGCGGTCTCATGTTCTACTATGGGCTGGACTTTCATGATCTGGCCCCGAACTTCATCCTCAACATTTCGGTGTTCATTGTCGTCTGTGAGGCCTTTCTCCGCATCATCCCCCACTTCAGTCTGTGGCTGAAGACCTTTAATATCAAGTCAAAGGTGGTGGGCGGCCAACAAGCAGAATGCGGCGGAGCCATGGTGGGAAAGATGCCCAATGTTATATGGCTCGAAGGCTCCTTCGTGGAGACCATAAAGGGGTGGCAATCGGCCTGGTTCTACATCACCGAGCTGTGCGACACCAACTGGGCGGCGGCCCCCGAGTTTCGATCCAAATTCCCTACATGGCTCACTTCCTGGAAAGAGAAGGGCTTGTCGTGGGGTTCATCGGTGGAGGTGGATGGACTCCAGAAATGTATCCGAAACATGGCAAGAAAGAAACTCAAGCTTGTCAACATAGTCCAGGTCATGCTCATCCGCCGGATCCTCCCGTGTCAACAACGGGATTTTAACTTGTGGGAGTTTGACCCGGCCCGGCACCAAACTCTGAGCGAGCTCTTCGACACGACGCACAAGGACGTCTGGAGGCTGTTGTTCAAGGGCGCCGAGGTCCCTCCCTCTCTCACCGAGGACCGCGGGCTAAGCGTGAAGCGCCGAGCGCATTCGGTGAGTTCTATACATCCGGTAGGATATTTATTTCCCCTTGCTTAACCATGTGCGGGGTCTGAGTCTCCACGCCTTTGACAGGACTGGGTGGAGACGTCGGGGCAGATTAACTGTCCGGCCCTCTGCCCGAAGACACTGCGGATGCTCTCCTGACGGAGATACTGACTCCGGCTCCTTACCAGGTGCCGGAGAAGACCAAGAAGGCCAAGGGAACCCAAAAGAGTTCCCGGCGCCAGGTGTTATTGGACTCATCGTCCGATAACTCCACTACGCACTCCTCCCCCGAAGATGAGGAGGAAGATGAAGATGCTCCCCCTTCAGTCGGGGGAGACAAGAAAAGGAAGGCTGCCCCCACTAGGGGGGCCAGCGGGTCCAAGAAGGGAAGGACTCTCCTTCCGGACTACTCCTCCACCGCCGCCGACGGCGAAGACGAGTGGCTGCTCAGCGCCAAGCCCCTGGCGAAGTCGTAAGTATTCGGACGCCAGAGTAACTCATAGCATACTTTTGTCGCCCTCCTTCTCCTAATGCCGGATTATGATTATGCAGACCGCCCCGAGCCCGTATCGAGTATCCTCGTCGGACGGCTCCCTGGGCTCGTCGGATATGGATAGCGATCCACTTCCGACCGCCACCTCCCCTGCCCTACAGACAATGCCGAGGTGTTGTCTCAAGAGGCACCGAGTCGAGGGGAGACAGTCCCGGAGGCGCCTCAAGGCGACCTTACGGATTCCGGGAGCAGAAGGAGCAAGCCTCTCAAGGGCTCCGAGTTCGGCCCTCAGCCGAACACCGCGCCGGAACCTCCAGTGGTTCCGGACTCGGGCAGGCGGCCTTCTTCCATGAGGGGCAAGACGCCTGTGCCGGTGACCTCTGTCCATCTAGAGGCACCGGACAATCTGCTGGGAGCGCTTCGCAACGCTTCCATTGACGAAGAGCACCGCACTATTATGAGTGCGGTGGTCCAGAAAGTTCAGTCCGCCAAGAGCGGACTGACTGAAGCCTGTGCCAGCCTTCTAACAGGCTTTGAGGTAAGTTTTTGAAATATAGGAAAAATATTACCGCATAGACAGTAGCCCCTGATGCTTTTGTTGGGTGTTCACAAAGAAAAGCTGAACAGAGGATCAAACAATATCGCAGGAGTCTAATATAAGTATGTCTATATGCGTATGCAGGCTTCGCTGCTGGCCTCTGCCGCACTGACTGCGGAGGTCGTCGCGCTGAAGCAGGACCTCCAAGGGTCCAAGGAAGAGCTCGGCCTTGCCAAGAGGCAGCTCGAGGAGAACAAAGGTAAGTAGTACCTAGTCTATGGATATATATAAAACGAATGCGATTGCAAAATAATAGGATCATCATAAATTTGCCAGGGGCCACGACCGACGTGGCGACCCTGAAGCAAGTGCTATCCGAGGCTGAAAACAAAGTGGCCAAGGAGCGCACCGAGCGGGAAAGGCAGGAGGCTCGGGTGGGCGAGGTGCAGCAAGAGATCCACGCTCTCGTGACGAAGCACGAGGCATTGGAGCTTGACTTGAAGACGCGAGAGTCCGAGCTTGCCGTGGCCCTTGAGAGCGCAAAGAATGCCAAGGCCGAAGCCCAAAAGGCCCTCCAGGAGATTGATGCGATGAAGAAGATAGCGGCGGGTAAGGCATTCTATATGCAAAGCAAGCATGTAAAAGTAAATTACTTGTTACATACCCGAATCCGGAGCTCTCCAGGAGCATTCGCAGATTTTCCTCGCAGCGTGTCGGATGCCGCGAAATTTTACTGGGCCAAGGAGGGAAGCTCCACAGAGAAGCTGTTCTGGTCTCAGTATACTGGGACCGAACACCCGGTGCCTATGAGCGGCCAGCTAAAGCAGTTGGTCGAGCTACACAAGGCCGCCGAACAGGCCATGAAGGGTTTTATAGTCCGGATGTAGCTGGCGACGCCCTTCCCAACAGCTACTTCGGCCTGGTGAGGCAGTTTGTGGATGTCTGCCCACGGCTGGAAGTCATCAAGCGGTCCATCTGCATCGAAGGTGCACGCCGGGCATTCGCCAGTGTGAAGGTGCAATGGGCCAAGCTGGACGCCGTGAAGCTGATCAAGGAAGGGCTGTCAGAGGGCAAGGAGCATCGCCACCCCGAGATGTACTATGAGGGTGTCCTGAAGGGTGCCCGTCTCGTAGCGGACGAGTGTACGAAAGATGTAATATTGGAGTAAACTTTCTCGTGTAATCCTGTATTCATGAAAACTTGTTCATATGCGCTATGCAACGCTTGTTTGAAATTAAAATATTACCTTCTGTTCGGCTATTTATCAAATCTGAGAGATGGCTAGTCGTCGGCTTCTGCCCCCATGCCACGAGTGCCGGGGTGTTCGGGATAAACCTGAGCACTCTTGTTCCCATTTTTGGGTCCTTCCAGGGAGGTGCTCAGCACAATGAACAAGGCAGTCGGACTATAATGCGTTATCACTCTCACTTAGCCATAGAATTTTATAATTTTAAATTTCGGCGAAGCCCCTAGTGTTCGGAAGGCCGAATTTGGGGCGCGATACACGCCTTAAGCCGGATAGGGATGACTCCTCGCTCTAAGCGGCATAAGTCTTTAGGGACTCAAAACCTCTCGAACAGCGACCAGTCTCTCGCCTTATCATGACAGTCAGTTTTAGCTTTCTCTACTGAGGTGCTTAGCCTAGCAGAACCGGGGCACAATCGCAGTAGTTCTCCCAGTGATACCTTAGCCGATATAGCGGAACGTAAGGTACCAAAACATGGGAGCCGGGCAAACCCAACTACTGACCCAAGACATGATTCGGAGCTGATGCATATAATACTATAAGTTCGGGGTGCCGCACTGTCGAAAGTGTTCGGACTTCTCACGACGTATTATGGGGTATGCTTAAGCCCGTAGCGTATTGGCCGTACCAGAGTGTACGGGTGCTGGATGTCATGAATGAACATATATATATATATAAAAGAAGAATGCAATAATAGTCTTAATGCTATGCATTGTTTATTCAAAAAGGTGCGTTATAGCAGAATGATGCAGGTAGTGCGATAAACAAAAAGTAGGACTATGTCCCCTCCAAGGGCAAGCTGAAGAATAGTATTAAAGCAAGTATTTCACTCGTTATCGTAATCCACCTAGGAGTTCCGTGGTGTGACGTAGCTTTCTGCCTTCTTGGTTGCTGCATCATATGTTCGGCAATCATACTGCCGGACAGGGTTTCCAGAGATTAAAGTCCTGAAAGAGAAAAATAACAAAGTAGGAAGCCCCTAGTGCGGTTTAAGCCGCATCTTGGAGGGTGCCGTAATCATGCTCCCTCCCTACTTGTGCCCATGGTATTTCTAATTCGTAATTATGTACGCGTGGCATGAGTTTCGCCGTTTGGCTTGGGCCAGGGTGGGGGCCGCATTCCTATGCGAGCTCGGAACGTGCCAGGCGGTCCTGTTGCCGATTACTCCGGGCGCGCTTGAAGGTGTTCGGGTCCTTAAATGCCGAACTAGTGGATTGCCTTAAGAGTCTACTTTGCGCTTCTGCTGCGAGGGCCGCAGTGTGCTCCTCCGTTCGAAGAGAGCGCTCTGTGTTTCCATTAACTGTAATGACCCCCCCGAGGTCCTGGCATCTTGAGCTTGAGGTATGTATAATGCGGTACCGCATTGAATCTCACAAATGCGGTTTGCCCGAGCAGTGCATGATAACCACTGCAGAACGGGACTATATCGAAGATTAACTCTTCGCTTCGGAAGTTATCCGGGGATCCGAAGACTACTTCCAGTGTGACTGAGCCTATGCAATGGGCCTCTACACCTGGTATGACGCCTTTAAAGGTTGTTTTTGTGGGTTTGTTCCTTGAGGGGTCTATACCCATTTTGCGCACTATGTCCTGGTAAAGGAGGTTCAGGCTGCTGCCGCCATCCATAAGGACTCGAGTGAGGTGAAATCCGTCAATGATTGGGTCTAGGACCAGTGCGACTGAGGGAGTCCTGGATTAGGGGGTGTCTGGATGGCCGGACTATACCTTCAGCCGGACTCCTGGACTATGAAGATACAGCATTGAAGACTTCGTCCCGTGTCCGGAAGGGACTTTCCTTGGCGTGGGAGGCAAGTTTGGCGATACGGACGTGTAGATCTCCTACCATTGTAACCAACTTTGTGTAACCCTAACCCTCTCCGGTGTCTATATAAACCGGAGGGTTTTAGTCTAGGACAACATACAGAACAACAATCATACCATAGGCTAGCTTCTAGGGTTTAGCCTCTCTGATCTCGTGGTAGATCTACTCTTGTACTACCCATATCATCAATATTAATCAAGCAGGATGTAGGGTTTTACCTCCATCAAGAGGGCCCGAACCTGGGTAAAACTTCGTGTCCCTTGCCTCCTGTTACCATCCGGCCTAGACGCACAGTTTGGGACCCCCTACCCGAGATCCGCCGGTTTTGACACCGACATTGGTGCTTTCATTGAGAGTTCCTCTGTGTCATCGCCGTCAGGCTTGATGGCTCCTACGATCATCAATAGTGATGTAGTCCAGGGTGAGACCTTCCTCCCCGGACCGATCTTCGTCTTTGGTGGCTTCGCACTGCAGGCCAATTAACTTGGCCATCTGGAGCAGATCGAAAGCTATGCCCCTGGCCGTCAGGTCAAATTTGGAAGTTTAAACTACACGGCTGACATCCGCAGGGACTTGATCTTCGACGGATTCGAGCCACTGCCGAGTGCGCCACACTGTCACGACGAGCATGATCTAGCTCTGCCGCCAAACAGTGCCCTGGAGGCCGCACCCGCATCGGCTTCGACCCTTAATTCGGAGCCAACTGCGCCGATCGAGGATGGGTGGTTGGACACCGCCCTGGGGGCTGCGATCCCAACGGCGATCGAGCCGAACACCAGCCCCGCACTCCGCGAGACTGGTGACTCCAAGGAGCCAGACTCCTCTCCGGAGTCCGAACCCTCTGCGCCCCTGCCGATCGAATCTGATGGGACGCCGATCATGGAGTTTACTGCCGCGGACATTTTTCAGCACTCGCCTTTCGGCGATATTCTGAAGACACTAAAGTCTCTCTCTTTATCAGGAGAGCCCTGGCTGGACTATGGTCGGCAAGGTTGGGATACGGACGATGAAGAAATTCAAAGCCCACCCACCACCCACTTTGTAGCCACTGTCGACGATTTAACCGACATGCTCGACTTCGACTTCGAAGACATCGACGGTATGGACACCGATGAAGAACCAGCGCCTATTGGGCCACGGAAAGCCACCCCGTCATATGACGTATACATGGTGGACGCACCAAAAGATGAGGACGAGGAGCGGAAGGACGCACCGAAGGCTCGTTCGCTCGAGAAGCAGTCAAAGCGGCGACGCAAGCGCCGCCCCAAACCCCGCCTCGACAGAAATAACGATCACACAGATGCAGCGCTGGAGCAGGGCGAACCGTTGCCGCACAACGGCAATCCGAATAATCAAACCGAACAAACAAATTCTATCAAGGATAATGGTCCGGACGACATAACGCCGGACAGGCACCCGGAGCAGCAGAATGCCCGTAAAAGGCTTGTTGCCACCACGAGGAGTCTTAAAAAGCAGAAGCAAAGGCTCAAGGCTGCGCAACACACACTCCAAATCAGATGGAGTAAAATACTCAACACAGCAGCGAGGTACGGAGACAATCGCCCCTGTAAGAGCTACCCAAAGCGGAAGCTGCTACCTGAATTCTATGAGGAGGCCTCAGACCCCCCACAACCAAATATCAAAGCAGCCACCTGGTCGGATAGACGACCCCTCTGCCAACATAGAGCGGCATACAACGCCACTCACAATAAAACACGCGACCCATGCGAGGGCTCGCACCCAAAGGATGGCGCAACAAGATCCATCTATGGACCACGCAAGCGCGCCCCAGCATACAATGCAACACAACAAACATCCGAACAACGCAGTACACCCAGCTACAGGGGTGCCGCACACCCTCTATGTTTCACCGATGAAGTGCTGGACCATGAATTTCCAGAGGGATTCAAACCCGTAAACATAGAGACATACGACGGAACAACAGACCCTGGGGTCTGGATTGGGGACTACATCCTTCATATCCATATGGCACGAGGAGATGATCTCCACGCCATCAAGTACTTACCCCTCAAGCTCAAAGGGCCAGCTCGTCACTGGCTTAAAGGCCTCCCCGAAAGCTCCATTGGAAGCTGGGAAGAGCTCGAAGATGCCTTTCGGGCAAATTTTCAAGGGACTTATGTCCGACCTCCGGATGCGGACGATTTGAGTCATATAACTCAACAGCCCGGAGAGTCAGCCCGAAAGCTTTGGAACAGGTTTCTTACTAAAAAGAACCAGATTGTCGACTGTCCGGGCGCCGAAGCCTTGGCAGATTTTAAGCATAGCATCCGTGACGAATGGCTCGCCAGACACCTCAGCCAAAACAAGCTGAGAATGATGGACGCATTAACAAGCCTCATGACCCGCTTTTGCACGGGCGAGGACAGCTGGCTAGCCAGATGCAGCACCAGCGACCCCAGTACATCTGAAGTTAGAGATGGAAACGGGAAATCATGGCGCAACAACAATAACAAACGCCGGAATAAAGAAGACATCACGAAGAGCATGGCAGTAAACGCCGGATTCAAAAGCTCTCGGCCAGGTCAAAAGTCGCCCTCTAAAGGCACGAGGGATGAGCTGTCCAGCCTCAACAAAATTCTGGACCAGGTATGTCAGATCCATAGTACCCCTGGTAAACTTGCTAATCATACCCAAAGAGAATGTTGGGTCTTCAAGCAGTCCAACAAGCTCAACTCCATACACAAAGGGGAGGATACACCAAGTGAAGACGAGGACGAGCCTCCCAAGCAAGACACTGGGGAACAAAATAAATTTCCACCATAAGTTAAAACAGTAAACGTGTTACACATGATCAAGGGAAAAAACAACGCGACACTCCCAGGAAAACATACCCACGTGCCTGTCACCGCGAAGTCCTGCCACTGGTCGTCTCAACCGATCACTTTCGACCATCGCGATTACTCAGCAAGTATCCGACACGCGGGATGGGCTGCCCTGGTATTAGACCCAGTAATTGACGGATATCACTTCACACGAGTCTTGATGGACGGTGGCAGCAATTTAAACCTAATATATCAGGATACAATCCGCGAGATGGGGCTAGACCCAACAAAAATTCGCCATAGCAACACTACCTTTAAAGGAGTAACGCCAGGCCCAGGGGCTCGTTGTACGGGCTCCCTCCTACTACAAGTTATATTCGGCTCCCCCGATAACTTCCGCCGCGAGTATTTAACCTTCCACATCGCTCCGTTCCAAAGTGGCTATCAAGCACTGCTCGGACGCGAAGCTTTCGCTCGCTTTAATGCAATACCACACTATGCCTCCCTCACACTCAAGTTGCCCGGTCCACGTGGCATCATCTCAGTGAATGGAAATATCAAGCGATCTCTGCGCGCCGAAGAGAGTGCGGCTGCCTTGGCAGCCGCACACTAAAGGCTTCCGGACCAGCGAATGCATCCAATAGGTCGTCAAGACCTCAAACACAACTAATCAAGTCCGGCGCCGCTATTTATACCGAATAAATGGTCACACCCCTATTTGTCAATGCAAGGGGCTCAACGCGCGCAGACAAGTGGCAATTTCTTCTCATCTCGAATTATACATGGTTTCTTTAAAAACTATCTTTTTGCACGACAACTTTTTTCACCTAAATTCCTCTCTTTTACAGACGATCATCGTGCTACACCCGTCCAGGATACGGCACAACGGAGACACAGGCACAGACGTGCAGCAGGGACCCGCTCCAAGGATTCTTTTTAGATTAAGACCCTGCGTAAACCTTTTTTACTGTCTCTTGTTGATACATATCCACCGTCGAGAAGGATGCTGATGTCTTGGCATGTGGCCACGCCAGAACAATGCACGTACCTGGACACAAGGGGCTTCTTACAAAGGCCATTATTTGGGCCCGGTTTATACCATAAAGACCGAATACCTTAGGGAGTGTTCGGTGTCGCGAGTTTGGCCCTATATGCATCAGCTCCGAATCACTGTCTTTGGTCAAATGTTGGGTTTGCCGGCTCCTGTGTTTGGGTGCCTTACGTTCCACTTTACCGGCTAAGGTAGCACCAGGAGAACTACTGCGATTGTGCCCTGGTTCATCCAGACGAGCACCTCAGTAGAGAAAGCCGAAAACTGACTGTCATGATATAGCGTGAGACTGGTCAACCACTCGATGACCTATTGGAATGTTAGAATTCCTCCACCTTAATGAAGGGCCGTTTTCCGGCCAGGCATGTATGCACCCCGGGATCGGGAGAGTGCGGAGCCACCAGGGGCTATCTAGTAGCCCCACTGTCAAACTCCTATGGCTAAGTGAAAGTGCTAAAGCATTATAGTCCGGTTGCCTCGCTCGCTCTGCTATCACCTCCTTAATAGGACCAAGACGTTGGGTTAAGTGTGAACGCATGTTTTTTGCGAGCACCTCCGCATTATATGCGTGGGGGTTGAAGCCGACGGCTGAAATCTTTCAGGTTATACATATGTATACATAAACGGCCGCCCAGGAGGCATCATATTACTTCCAGGCAAAAGTATAAAAATAGCCTTACAAAAATTCATAAAAGCGTTTCGCTTACAATGAGATTACATATCACTCAAACATGATATTTTTTGAGCACTGGGTCTCTATCAAAAGAGCACCCTCAAGGACTTCTTCAAAGTAGTGCTTAGCAGCCATTCAACCTATGGCCGAATCCCGCGCCGCAACAGTGGTAGCATCCATCTCCGCCCAGTATGCTTTAACACGGGCAAAGGCCATCCGTGAGCCCTCTATGCACGCCGACCTCTTCATCGCATTAATGCGCGACACCATGTCAAGGAACTGCTGCACCAAGCTGAAATAGCTGTTCGGTTTCGGCCTTTCCGGTCATAGCTGATCCACAACAGACCTCATGGCAAGTCCGGACAACCTATTCAGTTCGGCCCATTCGGCTAGTTGGTCAGTCAATGAAAGCGGACGCTCGGGAGAATGGAATTGTGTCCAAAATAGCTGGTCCACTTCACGGTTCGTCTGACCCTGGAAGTACTTGGCCGCATCGGCAGCGCTCGCCGCCAAATCCATATACACATCCTCCGAACTCCATAGCCGATCCAGAGAGGCATACCACGGATCGCCGAACTTCCTCCGCAACATAAAGGATTTCCCAGCTAAAATATCCCCGACTTCCCGCAGCTCCTCCTTCTTCGCCCTCATAGCAGAGCGGATGTCTTTTCTCGTCGTAGCAGCCTTCTCAAGGTCCGATGCCTTCGCTAGGTTTTCCTTTTCAAGAACCCGGTAACGGTCGGCGGCGGCTTTTAATTCTATGGCCATCTTGGCCATCTTATCTCGGCTCTCGCCATGCGCGGCCTTCTCGGCTTTCAACTCTTCGGCCGCCTTCAAAGCAGCCGCATTATCAAACCTCGCTTGTTCCTTGGCTCGGGCAAGTTCTGCCCGCAAGGCTTCCACAGTGCCAGCTCCATCTGTAGTCACAACATATTAAAGATACTGGCATCATGCTGCTCTTACTTTGTGGCGTTTACCAGATAATGACACTTACCCTGTGCCTCGTCAAGCCTTTTATTAACAAGCTCGATGTCAGCGTCTGCCGCATCCAACTGCCGTTTTAAATGGGCAAACTCGCTAGTTCGGCTAGCCACCGGACCTTCCATCACCTGCACATAGAGGCAGTATGGTTATTACCTGGGAATATGATCCTCTGTCCGTCGTCGTTTCCGATGACAACCAGAGTCTCAGGGGCTACTATCTACACAAGCCACACCTAGCATGTGCAGGACTATCATACATTATTTTACGTACCTCAAAGCCTGTCAGTAGACTCATAAAAGCTTCATGCAATCCGCTTTCGGCGGACGAGATTCTCTCCATCACTGTATTCATCACCACACGGTGTTCATCTGAGATGGCCGCTCGCCCCACCAACTCCCTCAGAACATCCGATCGCACACTAGACGGTACCGGACTCTTTTGTCCGCTCTCTTTGGGAGCCGGACACTGGGAGCTTTGGGGGTCAATGGGATTATCTTCTAGCCTCACCGGACTCGGAGAGGCCCTCCGCGACGACACTTCGGGGTCGCCCGCTTCCGGAGCGGAGGAGTCCGGAGGAGGCGTTTCGCTCTCCATCATCTCTGGAAGAAGATCCCCCGAAGACGAGCTCATTTGAGAGGGGCTAAGGCCCGAACTGCAAAGATATATGCGGTGGTTATTTTCTCAGAAGAAAAAGATGGCATACCTGTACTATTAAAGTATTTCGGGTCACTTACGACTCGCTGGAGAATTGAGCCCCCCGCGGACTTTGTGCGGCAAAAGCCCCCTCGAGGTAGGACCCTCTGTGGGAGACTTCTTCTCCCGTTTGGAAGCTTCGGCTTCCGAATCCCCGGGCGCAATCCTTTTCCTCCTCTAGTCATCTTCCTTCATGGAGACGCTCGCTCCCTCGGTTAGAATGGGCAGCGTTGGGGGCCCGCGTCCGCCCGTATTAACCTCCCCAGTATCTTCCTTCAAGGGCTCCGGGCAAGGTGCGACCTGGAGCATCTTTTCCAATACCGGAATTTCCAAACCCTCAGGGAGGGGGGCCGAACACCGAATCAACTTCACCTTTGCTAGCCAGTCCTGGTCAAAAAGCGAACTCTCAGAAATAACTTCGTAACAAATGAGAGATAGTGTGTTTGGCCGGAAGATTCCTTACCTGTTCGGCGGCGCGGTTACTGCTCAGGCCCACGTCCTCGGTGATTTCCGGACACTCTATCTGAGGTCCGAAGAATGACTTGTTCATCTCCTCGTGCGTCAGGCTGAGGAAATTTTGGATAACACGCGGTCCCTCGGGATTGAACTCCCACAAGCGAAGGGGCCGGCGTTTGCAAGGCTGGACCTGACGAACCAGCATAACTTGTATTACCGCAACCAAATTAAAATCTCCATTGAAGAGATCTCGAATGCGGCTTTGCAGTATAGGCACGTCCTTGGCTGGACCCCAGCTCAGGCCTCTGCTGATCCATGACATCAGTTGTGGTGGAGGGCCCGAGCGGAAAACAGGGGCGGCCGCCCACTTGGCACTTCTAGGAGCCGTGATGTAGAACCACTCCTGTTGCCACAATTCAGACACCTCTGGAATGGAACCTTTGGGCCATGGAGCTCCGGTCGTCTTGCATATTGAGGCACCTCCACACGCCGCATGCTGCCCCTCGATCATCTTCGGCTTTACTTCAAAGGTATTGAGCCACAGGCCGAAGTGAGGGGTAACCCGGAGGAAGGCCTCACACACGACAATAAATGTCGTAATATGAAGAAAGGAGTCCACAGCTAGATCATGGAAATCTAGCCCGTCATAAAACATCAAACCCCTGACGAAAGGATCCAGAGCAAGGCCTAGACCTCGGAGGAAGTGGGAGACGAACACGATGTTCTCGTTGGGTTCGGGGGAGGGGACGGCCTGCCCTCGGGCAGGCAGCCGATGCAAAATCTCGGCGGTCAGATATCTGGCCTCCCTCAACTTTTTGATGTCTTCTTCCGTGACGGAGGAAGGCACCCATCGGCCTTGAAGGCTAGATCCAGACATGATTGAAGGTTCGTAGCACCTGACCTGAACTTCGGGTGTTTGAGCTTGAGGTGGGGGAAGGATTCGATTCAGCACGGGAGGGAAAAAAATAAAAGCCTTGTCCCTTTATAAAGAGGGTGCATATCAAGCGTCCTCTTCGTGGCCGTTTGGACTTGCCTATAGTCTAGGAGTCCTAGAAGCGGTTGGGTTACCCATGCCCATATTGATGAGAATCCCGGAATAAGGGGACACGATCTCTGCTTTAACAAAGACGTGCCAAGGAAACCGCCTCGCATGACGCGCTGAGGTGGGATAATAAAACGATTCGAATAATGGCTTGGCCATGGTGCGATGTTACACTACGGAATACGTCAGCAGATTAGATTTGTGTAAATATTATTCTCTCTATGGCAATATGTGGAAACTTATTTTGCAGAGCCGGACACTATCTTTGTGTTCAAAATCTTCTATGAAGTACTTGGAGGAGGAACCCGCCTTGCAATGCCGAAGACAATCTGCGCGCCGGACTCGTCGTCATTGAAGCCTGGTTCAGGGGCTACTGAGGGAGTCCTAGATTAGGGGGTGTCCAGATGGACGGACTATACCTTCAGCCGGACTCCTAGACTATGAAGATACAAGATTGAAGACTTCGTCCCGTGTCCGGAAGGGACTTCCCTTGGCGTGGGAGGCAAGCTTGGCGATACGGACGTGTAGATCTCCTACCATTGTAACCGACTTTGTGTAACCCTAACCCTCTCCAGTGTCTATATAAATCGGAGGGTTTTAGTCCGTAGGACAACATACAGAACAACAATCATACCATAGGATAGCTTCTAGGATTTAGCCTCTCTGATCTCGTGGTAGATCTACTCTTGTACTACCCATATCATCAATATTAATCAAGCAGGACGTAGGGTTTTACCTCCATCAAGAGGGCCCAAACTTGAGTAAAACTTCGTGTCCCTTGCCTCCTGTTACCATCCGGCCTAGACGCACAGTTCGGGACCCCCTACCCAAGATCCGCCGGTTTTGACACCGACAGCGGCGAATCCACCATGACGGGTACTAGTGGGGTGGTCCCTGCGATCGAAGGTGATCGGATAGAAGGACCATGGGTTGAACTTTGGGGCGACTGGCTCCAACGCATATACGTCCCTGAGCGCACGCTTCCGCTCCCTCTTGGGGATGTGGTTGCATATATCATGTTCACCATCCGCACTTGTGGGGGGAACCTCTTCTGTCCTCCGGTGTTCGGCTGCCGGGGCTCTTCCTCGTCATCGCTATGTGGCCACTTATCTTTGTTTTCGGCATTTAACTTGCCGACCTGCTTGAACACCCAACAATCACTGTTGGTGTGGTTGGATGGCTTGTCGGGGGTGTCGTGTATTTGACACGAGCGATCGAGTATACGGTCCAAACTGGACGGGCCTGGAGTGCGTCTTTTGAATGGCTTTTTCCGCTGACCGGGTTTAGAGCCTTTGAATCCGGCATTGACTACCGTATCCTTGGTATTGTTGCTGTTAATACGGCGCTTATGTTTTTTGCGACGTGACCTGCTATTGTCGTCCTTGGTATCTGAAGTACCATGGTTCTTTGATATGTTACTACTGCGAGCCAGCCAGCTGTCTTCTCCCGCACAAAAGCGGGTCATGAGTGTTGTGAGGGCTGCCATAGATTTCGGCTTTTCCTGACCAAGGTGCCGGGCTAGCCACTCATCGTGGATGTTGTGCTTGAAAGCTGCTAGGGCCTCTGCATCCGGACAGTCGACGATTTGGTTTTTCTTTCTTAGGAACCGTGTCCAGAATTGCCTGGCCGATTCTTCTGGCTGCTGAATTATGTGGCTCAAGTCATCGGCATCTGGTGGTCGCACATAAGTGCCCTGAAAGTTGTCGAGGAATGCGGCTTCCAGATCTTCCCAACAGCCAATGGACTCTGCTGGCAAGCTATTGAGCCAATGCCGAGCTGGTCCTTTGAGTTTGAGTGGGACGTATTTAATGGCGTGTAGATCATCACCGCGTGCCATGTGGATATGCAGGAGGAAATCCTTGATCCATACCGCAGGATCTGTTGTGCCGTCGTATGATTCTATATTTACGGGTTTGAAACCCTCTGGGATTTGATGATCCATTACTTCGTCTGTGAAGCATAAGGGGTGTCCGACACCTCTGTACTGGGCTATATCGCAACGCAGCTCCAATGAGTCTTGCCCGCTGTGCTCGGCCCGGCCGGATTTACTTTTACTGTATCCGGCGTGACGATTATCGTCTCGCATAGTGGCGCACCCTCGTGATCCCTAGATCAATCTTGCATGTTTTGCTTTGTCCTCCAATATGTCTCGCAGGTCTGGCGTATTTCCCCATGCCTTTTTATTTGAATGGCTTCGGGGTGCAGGCTAAGCTTTTGGCTGGAATGCCTCTCTGTCGCGGCTACGAGGTGGCCGATCAGCCGCGCCGTACGCTTCTTCCTCTAGTCGAGGTAGCAACCTGCATTTTGGGTAACTCTTGGAGGGTCGTTCGAGTTTATATTCCTCGGCCGCAAGGACTTCAGTCCATCTGTCAGCTAGCAGATCTTGATCAGCTTGAAGCTGCTGCTGCTTTTTCTTAAGGCTATTTGTCGTGGCTATAAGCCGGTGCATGAAGCGCTCTTGTTCGACGGGATCCTCTGGCACGATGAATTCGTCATCGTCGAGGCTTGCCTCGTCTTCGGAGGGAGGCATGTAATTATCATCCTCCGCCTCTCCGTCTGCCGCTCCTTCTGGAGGGCTGGTTTCTCCATCCTCCTGCCCTAAATCGTGCTGGAGGGGATTGTTGCCATCTTTGGCACTATCCGGAGTGTTATTATCTCTTGTGCCGGTATCACCACTTTTGCATTGGCGGGACTTAGAGCAGCGCCGCTGACGTCGGCGCTTGGGTTGCTTCTTGGAGGGGTCATCCTTCGCTGTCTCATCGCCATTGCCTTCTTTGGGTGTGTCCACCATGCATATATCGTATGATGAGGTGGCTGTCCAGTGCCCTGTGGGAGTGGTTCCTCTTCATCTCCCGCATCGTCGTCCATACCGTCGATGTCCTCGGAGTCGAAGTCGAGCATGTCGGTTAAGTCGCCGACAGTGGCTACTAAGTGGGTGGTGGGTGGGTAGCGAATTTCTCCGTCGTCCGTTGTCCGCATCCCAATCCTACCGGACATAGTTCGGCCAGGATCCTCCTGACAAGGAGAGAGACCATAATGAGTTCAGTATGTTGCGAAAGGGCGAGTGCTGAAAATATCCGCGGAGGTAAACTCCATGATCGGCGCCCAATCGAATTCGCTAGGAATGGGCGCCGGTAGTTCGGAGTCCATGGCCGAAGAAGGATCCGATAGTTTGACAACACGGCTCTCATGCAGGGTAAGGTTGATGTTCGACTCGATCGCCGCTGAGGATAAGGCCTCCGTGGTGGGGACCATCCACCCGCCATGGACGGCGCAACTGGCTCCGAATTGAGGGTCAGAGCGGCTGCCGATGCGATCTCCTGAACACTATCCGATGGTAGAGCTAAATCATACTCATCGTGACCGTGTGACGCACAAGGCGGAGGCTCGAATCCGTCGAAGATCAAGTCTCCGCGGATATCGGTCGTGTAGTTTAAGCTTCCAAACCTGACCTGGTGGCCAGGGGCGTAACTTTCGATCTGCTCCAGATGGCCAAGCGAGTTGGCCCGCAGTGCGAAGCCGCCGAACACAAAGATTTGTCCTGGGAGAAAAGTGTCACCCTGGACTGCATCACTATTGATGATCGTAGGAGCCATCAAGCCTAACAGCGACGACACAGAGCAACTCTCAATGAAAGCACCAATGTCGGTGTCAAAACCGGCGGATCTCGAGTAGGGGGTCCCGAACTGTGCGTCTAAGGCGGATGGTAACAGGAGGCAGGGAACACGATGTTTTACCCAGGTTCGGGCCCTCTTGATGGAGGTAAGACCCTACGTCCTGCTTGATTTATTCTTGATGATATGGGTATTACAAGAGTTGATCTACCACGAGATCGGAGAGGCTAAACCCTAAAAGCTAGCCTATGGTATGATTGTATGTTGTCCTACGGACTAAAACCCTCCGGTTTATATAGACACCGGGGGGGCTAGGGTTACACAAGGTCGCTTACAAAGGAGGAGATATCCATATCCGTACTGCCTAGCTTGCCTTCCACGCCAAGTAGAGTCCCACCCGGACACGAGACGAAGTCTTCAATCTTGTATCTTCATAGTCCAACAGTCCGGCCAAAGGATAGAGTCCGGCTGTCCGGAGACCCCCTAATCCCGGACTCCCTCGGGTGTGCATCCAACTTGCTTGCTCACGAAGACCTAGGGCACTTGAGGAGGCCCATTGTTGGAATATACAAGCCAAGTTCTATAAAGAAAAATTCCCACTAGTATATGAAAGTGACAAAACAAGAGACTCTCTAACATGAAGATTAAGGTGCTACTTTGAAGCACAAGTGTGGCAAAGGATAGTAACATTGTCCCTTCTCTCTTTTTCTCTCTTTTTGGGGCCTTCTCTTTTTTTATATGGCCTTTCTCTTTTTTTTCTCACTTGTGACAATGCTCTAGAAAATGATGATCATCACACTTCTATTTATTTACAACTCAATGATTACAACTCGATACTAGAACAAAAAGATGACTCTATATGAATGCCTCCAGCGGTGTACCGGGATATGTAGTGGACCAAGAGTGACATGTATGAAAGAATTATGAATGGTGGCTTTGCCACAAATACTATGTCAACTACATGATCATGCTAAGCAATATGACAATAATGAATGTGTCATGATGAACGGAATGATGGAAAGTTGCATGGCAATATATCTCGGAATGGCTATGGAAATGCCATAATAGATAGGTATGGTGGCTGTTTTGAGGAAGATATAAGGAGGTTTATGTGTGAAAGAGCGTACCATATCACAGGGCTTGGATGCACCGGCGAAGTTTGTGCCAACTCTCAATGTGAGAAAGGGCAATGCACGGTACCGAAGAGGCTAGCAAGGACGGAAGGGTGAGAGTGCGTATAATCCATGGACTCAACATTAGTCATAAAGAACTCACATACTTATTGCAAAAATCTACAAGTCATCAAAAACCTCGGTACTACGCGCATGCTCCTAGGGGGGGTAGATTGGTAGGAAAAGACCATCGCTCGTCCCCGACCGCCACTCATAAGGAAGACAATCAAATAACACCTCATGTTTCAAATTTATTGCATAACGTTTACCATACGTGCATTCTATGGGACTTGCAAACTTTAACACAAGTATTTATCAATTTCACAACTACTCAACTAGCACGACTTTGATATTATTACCTCCATATCTCAAAACAATCATCAAGCATCAAACTTCTCTTAGTATTCAAAACACTCTTAAGAGAATTTTACTAACTTTGAATACCTAGCATATTAGGATTTTAAGCAAATTACCATGCTATTAAGGCTCTCAAAATAATCTAAGTGAAGAATGAGAGATCAATAGTTTATATAAAAGAAATCCACCACCGTGCTCTAAAAGATATAAGTGAAGTACTAGAGCAAAAGTGCAAAACTATATAACTCAAAAGATATATGTGAAACACATAGAGTATTCTAACAAATTCCAAATCATGTATGGCTCTCTCAAAAGGTGTGTACAGCAAGGATGATTGTGGTAAACTAACAAGAAAAGACTCAAATCCTACAAGACTCACCAAGTAAAACACATATCATGTGGCGAAAAAAATATAGCTCCAAGTAAAGTTACCGATAGAAATAGACGAAAGAGGGGATGCCTTCCAGGGCATCCCCAATCTTTGGCTTTTAGGTGTCCTTAGATTATCTTGGGGGCACCATGGGCATCCCCAAGCTTAGTCTCTTGCCACTCCTTGTTCCATAATCCATCAAATCTTTAGCCAAAACTTGAAAACTCCACAACACAAAACTTAAAGTAGAAAATCTCGTGAGCTCCGTTAGCGAAAGAAAATAAAAGACCACTTCAAGGAACTGTAATGAACTCATTATTTATTTATATTGGTGTTATACCTAATGTATTCCAACTTCTCTATGGTTTATAAACTATTTTACTAGCCATAGATTCATCAAAATAAGCAAACAACACACAAAAAACAGAATCTGTCAAAAACAGAACAGTCTGTAGTAATCTGTATCTAGCGCAAGATATGGAACTCCAAAAATTCTATAATAAATTGCTGGACGTGAGGAATTTATCTATTAATCATATGCAAAAAGAATTAACTAAATAGCACTTTCCAAATAAAAATGACAGCAGTTCTCGTGACCGCTAAAGTTTCTGTTTTTTACAGCAAGTTCAACAAGACTTTCCCCAAGTCTTCCCAACGGTTCTACTTGGCACAAACACTAATTAAACACAAAAAACACAACCAAAACAGAGTCTAGATAAATTATTTATTAAATAACAGCAAGGAAAAATATTGGGTTGTCTCCCAATAAGCGCTTTTCTTTAAAGCCTTTTTAGCTAGGCATTGATAATTTTAATGATGCTCACATGAAAGACAAGAATTGAAGCACAAAGAGAGCATCATAAAACATGTGAAAAACACATCTAAGTCTAACATAGTTCCTTTGCATAGGCATCTTATAGGAAAACAAATTATCAAGGCAAGCAAAAACTAGCATATGCAAGGAAGCGGAATGTAACGCCCCATATGTAACTTGCCATATTTGTATTCCAACTCTTGCCATTTTCGGCACTAAGTTATGATGTTCCTCGTTGTTGGGTTTTGTCTTCGTGTTGCTTTTGTCCTTGTCATGCATCTCATATCATGTCATCATGTGCATCGCATTTGCATACGTGTTCGTCTCATGCATCCGAGTATTTTCCCCGTTGTCCGTTTTGCATTCCGGCGCTCCTATGTCCTCCGGTGTCCCCTTTTGCCTCTTTTCGTGTATGGGTGTTAAACGTTCTCGGAGTGGACCAAGACTTGCCAAGCGGCCTTGGTTTACTACCGGTAGACCGCCTGTCAAGTTTCGTGCCATTTGGACTTCGTTTGATACTCCAACGGTTAATCGAGGAACCGTAAAGGCCTTGTGTGTGTTGCAGCCCAACACCTCTCCAAATTGGACCAAAACCAAGCTAAACCCCCTCCATCATCTCGGTCGTACGATCACGATCGCGTGGCCGCAAACCGAGCTCAATTTGGAGCCTCCTAGCTCCCTCTACCTATAAAAAGGCATCTCCCCGAAAAATCCCGGATCAAATCCAACCCTAACCCTAGCCCCGTTCCCCTCCGCGCGCCGGACAAAAATCGCCGCCGCCACGTGGCCCCTCGGCGCCCACATCGCTGCCAGCCCGCCCGGGCCCGTGGGAGGCCCTCCCGGCCCGTTCGTCCCTGCCGCCCGACTCCGCCTGCCCGCGCCCAAGCGCCGCCTCGCCGGCCGCCGTCCGTCGCCGACCGCCACCTTTTTGTCTCGTCGCACCTCCTCCTCCGCCCGCCGCCTCGCCCCGGCTCGCCGCCGTCGTCTGCCGTGGCCAGGCAGGCCCCGAGGTCGCCGCCCCGTCGTCTCTCCGCCTCCCCGACGAGCTCTAAAGAGCCCCGACCGAGGTCTTCCTCAACTCTGCCGCCAACCCCGTCGAACCTCGATCCACGCACCGTCCGGATCTGAGAAACCCTAAGGGTTGACTTTTGTCCCAATTTTGCATATTTTTTAGCATACTTCATCATGTCATATCTTAGCATCCGTGGCTCCGTTTTGGGCGTGTAGCATATCAAATTGTTCGTCTCGATGTGCACTTCATTTCATTCCATTGCACCATGTTCATTTGAGTTCATCTTGATGTCCAAAATGCTGTTGCAAGAGTGCTATGTAATGTTAGTTTCAGATTCTTAACAGATATTGGACATTTGTCATTTTTGCCATGTTTAATGTGTGCCTCCTATGAACTTGAGCCCTACATGTGTTTTGAAGTATGCCATGCCATCTTTACAGGGGTGTATGCCATGTATTTTTTGTGATCTTTGTGGTGACTAGCACAAGCATGCAAAGTAGCCCTCGTAATGTTGCTGATTTCAGGGAATTAGAATTCTTCTAAGTCTTTTCCCTGTTAATATTTTTATGCCATGTATTCTTGTTGCTACAGAGTGATCCATGCCTCTTTTGAGCATGTTCAGTAAGGATGATTTTGAGATATTGTTACGCACTATCCATCAATGTCTTTGTTTGCAATTATGGAGCACCCTAGCATGACTCAATCTTGCTCTATTTTTGCTATGAAATGTTCCTGGCAGATTGTTTACATGTTAAGCAATTTTGCCGAGGTTGTTGTAGTTGTTACATGCTTTCTATGAGGTTGTTTTGGCCATGGTTAGCTTAATTATCATGTCTTCTTGCTGGGTGTATGCTTAGTTTGTCATGCAATGCCTTGTGGTGAGTGAATCGAGCTCGTAAAAATGCCTACATAAATCTGTTTTGCCCTGTTCCAGTTTTCTGCTAAGTCTGAATCTGTTAACGAAACTTGCTATGTTCACATGGTTGCCATTGTATTTTCTGATCCCTTTTGGCTTATGGTCGGTAAGGGACTTTTGTTATATGATTTGAGTAGCTTCATTCCATGCCTTGCGTTGCCATGATATGTTCCTGTAACATGTTGTTATCTTGCTCTAAACTTTGCTTCCTGATGTTAAATCCTGCCATGTTGTTATTTTCACCAAGTCTGTAACCTGATATCTTTTGCACTTTTGCCATGCTTGTTTGAACCTGCTATTGAGTGAATTAGCCGTAGCTCAGTGTTCATATTTTGTCAAGCATCTTGAGTGTATCACTACCATGTGCCTTGTTGCTATGTTAGAGTGTAGTAGCTTGTTGTTCTTGATGCATTTATATGGCCTCGTGCTGTTAATTGCAGATCAGTGCCATATTTGTTTTGCTTTCCATTTGCAAACCGTGCATCCGATTCCGGTGATCTTTATATTGATTTCGACCGAAATCAACTCATCTTTCCAGAGACACTCTTGGTTTTCCAAGTTGAGGCCAGGTTCAATCTTTCATTTCCGATGCATGCATATGCATCGCATATCACATCCCGCATATCATGCCATGTTTTGCATCATGTTGCTTGCGCATTGCACCATGGTTGATTGTGTCTCCCTTTGCTTGTGTTCTTGCTTTGGGTAGAGCCGGGAGACGAGTACGTGATCGAGGAACCCGTTGAGTATGCTTACGAGGATCAAGGTAACGTCAATTCGGAGAACTTTGCAGGCAAGATGACCATACCCTCGAAATCACTTCTATCTTTGCTTGCTAGATGCTCGCTCTATTGCCATGCCTATGCTACGATAGCCACCACATGCTTTATCATGCCTCCCATATTGCCATGTCAAACCTCTAACCCACCTTGTCCTAGCAAACCGTTGTTTGGCTATGTTACCGCTTTGCTCAGCCCCTCTTATAGCGTTGCTAGTTGCAGGTGAAGATTAGAGATTATTCCTTGTTGGAACATGTTTATTGTTGGGATATCACTATTATATCTTGTTTACTTTAATGCACCTATATACTTGGTAAAGGGTGGAAAGCTCAGCCTTATGCCTGGTGTTTTGTTCCACTCTTGCCGCCTTAGTTTCCGTCATACCGGTGTTATGTTCTTTGATTTTGCGTTCCTTACATGGTTGGGTTATAATGGGAACCCCTTGACAGTTCGCCTTGAATAAAACTCCTCCAGCAAGGCCCAAGCTTGGTTTTACCATTTGCCACCTAGCCTCGTTTTCCCTTGGGTTCCGCGGACTCAAGGGTCATCTTTATTTTAAACCCCCGGGCCAGTGCACCTCTGAGTGTTGGTCCAAACTAGAGCCCCTTGCAGCGCCACCTCGGGAAAACTCGAGGGTTGGTTTTAGTTGTACGGATAGCTTATCCGGTGTGCCCTGAGAACGAGATATGTGCAGCTCCTATCGGGATTTGTCGGCACATTCAGGTGGCTTTGCTGGTTTAGTTTTACCATTGTCGAGATGTCTTATAATCGGGATTCCAAGTCTGATCGGGTCGTCCTGGGAGAAGGAATATCCTTCATTGACCGTGAGAGCTTCTGATGGGCTAAGTTGGGACACCCCTGCAGGGATTTGAACTTTCGAAAGCCGTGCCCGCGGTTATGGGCAGATGGGAATTTGTTAATGTCCGGTTGTAGAACATCTGAAACTTAACTTAATTAAAATGAATCAACAGCGTGTGTAGCCGTGATGGTCTCTTTTCGGCGGAGTCCGGGAAGTGAACACAGTCTCGTGTTATGCTTGAACATAGGTTGTTCTAGGATCACTTCTTGATCATAGTTTCTTGATTGCGCTTTGCCTTCTCTTCTCGCTCTCATTTGCGTATGATAGCCACCATATATGCTAGTTCTTGCTGCAGCTCCACCTCATACCTTTACCCTACCTATCAGCTTAAATAGTCTTGATCGCGAGGGTGTGAGATTGCTGAGTCCCCGTGACTCACAGATTACTTCCAAAACTAGATGCAGGGACCGATGATACCGTTCCAGGAGATGCGACTGAGCTCAAGTGGGAGTTCGATGAGCACTCAGGACGATACTATGTTTCCTTTCTAGATGATCAGTAGAAGAGCCCAGTTGGGGCGATTGGGGACATTATGCATTTGGGGTTGTCTTTATTTTGGTTAAGTAGTCGAACCTTGATTGTATTTGGATGATTGTAATGATATATTTATGCTATTGTGTGACGTGGCGATTGTAAGGCAACTATGTACCTCTTTTCTTATTCACTACATGGGATGTGTTAAGATTACCCCTATTGCAACATTGCTTACAATGCGGTTATGCCTCTAAGTCGTGCTCCGACACGTGGGAGATATAGCCGCATCGTGGGCGTTACACGGAATGAAACAATAGAAATCTCAACATAACGAGAGGTAATTTAGTAACATGAAAATTTCTACCACCATATTTTCCTCTCTCATAATAATTACATGTAGGATCATAAGAGAATTCAACAATATAGCTATCACATAAAATATTCTCAACATGATCCACATGCATGCAAAGTTGACACTCTTCCGAAATAGTGGGATCAACATTAACTAAAGTCATGACCTTTCCAAATCCACTTTCAGTATTATTACAAACATTCTAATCAATCTCATATTCATCATGGGTTTAAATAAATTTTCAAGATCAAAAGAAGAATCACCCCAATCATGATCATTGCAACAAGTAGAGGACATAGCAAAACTAGCATCCCCAAGCTTATGGTTTTGCATATTATTAGCACAATTTATATCAATAGAATTTATACTATCATCATTGCAATCATGCTTTTTATTCGAAGATCTATCATGAATCACTTCATAAAATTCTTCATCGCAATTTTCAGATTCACGAATTTCAAGCAAAACTTCATAAAGATAATCTAGTGCACAAAACTCACTAGCAATTGGTTCATCATAATTGGATCTCTTAAAATGATTAGCAAGCGGATGAGGATCCATAGATCTTAGGTTCTCTGTTTAGTAATAAATAAACAACTATTCTAACCATATGAGCAAACAAGAAACGGGCAAAAAGAGGCAAACGGAAAAGAGAGGAGGAGGATGGAGAGAGAGGGCGAATAAAACGGCAAGGGTGAAGTGGGGGAGAGGAAAATGAGAGGCAAATGGCAAATAATGTAATGCGGGAGATAAGGGTATGTGATGGGTACTTGGTATTTTGACTTTTGCGTAGACCTCCCCGGCAACGGCGCCAGAAATCCTTCTTGCTACCTCTTGAGCACCGCGTTGGTTTTCCCCGAAGAGGAAGGGATGATGCAGCAAAGTAGCGTAAGTATTTCCCTTGGTTTTTGAGAACCAAGGTATCAATCCAGTAGGAGGCTACGCGCGAGTCCCTCGTACCTACACAAAACAAATAAATCCTCGCAACCAACGCAAATAGGGGTTGTCAATCCCTAAAAGGCCACTTACAAGAGTGAGATCTGATAGATATGATAAGATAATATTTTTGGTATTTTTGTGATAAAGATGCAAAGTAAAATAAAGGCAAAGTGAATAGAAAAGGAAATAACTAAGTGGTAGGAGATTAATATGATGAAGATAGACCCAGGGGCCATAGGTTTCACTAGTGGCTTCTCTCGAGAGCATAAGTATTCTACGGTGGTTGAACAAATTACTGTTGAGCAATTGACAGAATTGAGCATAGTTATGAGAATATCTAGGTATGATCATGTATATAGGCATCACGTCCAAGACAAGTAGACCGACTCCTGCCTGCATCTACTACTATTACTCCACTCATCGACCGCTATCCAGCATGCATCTAGAGTATTAAGTTAAAAATAGAGTAACGCCTTAAACAAGATGACATGATGTAGAGGGATAGACTCATACAATATGAAGAAAACCCCATCTTGTTATCCTCGATGGCAACAATACAACACGTGCCTTGCTGCCCCTACTGTCATTGGGAAAGGACACCGCAAGATTGAACCCAAAGCTAAGCCCTTCTCCCATTGCAAGAATGATCAATCTAGTAGGCCAAACCAAACTAATAATTCAAATAGGCTTCCAAAGATAACCAATAATACATAAAAGAATTCAGAGAAGATTCAAATATTATTCATAGATAGACTTGATCATAAACCCACAATTCATTGGTCTCAACAAACAGACCGCAAAAAGAAGATTACATCGAATAGATCTCCACAAGAGAGGGGGAGAACATTGTATTGAGATCCAAAAAGAGAGAAGAAGCCATCTAGCTACTAACTATGGACCTGTAGGTCTGAGGTAAACTACTCACACTTTGTCGGAGGGGCTATGGTGTTGATGTAGAAGCCCTCCGTGATCGATGCCCCCTCCGACAGAGCTCCGGAACAGGCCCCAAGATGGGATCTCGTGGATACAGAAAGTTGCGGCGGTGGAATTAGGGTTTTGGCTCTGTATCTAATCGTTTGGGGGTACGTAGGTATATATAGGAGGAAGGAGTACGTCGGTGGAGCAACAGGGGGCCCACGAGGGTGGAGGGAGCGCCTGGGGGGGGGGGGTAGGCGCGCCCCCCTACCTGGTGGCCTCCTCTTTTCTTTCTTCACGTAGAGTCCAAGTCTCCCGGGTCTTGTTCGTTGAGAAAATTACGTTCCCGAAGGTTTCATTCCGTTTGGACTCCGTTTGATATTCCTTTTCTTCGAAACCCTAAAATAGGCAAAAACAACAATTCTGGGCTGGGCCTCCGGTTAATAGGTTAGTCCCAGAAATAATATAAAAGTGGATAATAAAGCCCAATAATGTCCAAAACAGTAGATAATATAGCATGGAGCAATCAAAAATTATAGATACGTTGGAGGCGTATCACCCGCAGCGGAAGTCTCGACCGCAACCCAAGAGGCCTTGCTGAAGTAGCCATCTACCTGCAGCAAGAGTCTGCTTGGACCAGAGGCAGACAGTTCACCGGCGAAGAAGCGTGGGAGTTGGAGCCAGTTGCCGGCCGGGTTCTCTGACCAGACGACGAACTCCGGCGACACCTCGGCCATGTGGAAGCACGGACAAGGAGGCCGCGCCACCATGGCACGCCTCCCCTCATCAACTGGACCGCCCTGGCTGGGATGACCCACTCCGCGTGTCGTGGCGCTGTCTCGACAATGGGCCACGGCGGGGGCCGCGGCATGTTTACGCGGGCGGCCGCGGCCGCGCTTGGGCGCCGGGGAGCCGGGTCCCTCGCGAGGGGCTTTCTCCTTCTCGGCGGCGGAGAACTTCCTTCGTGGTGCCATGGGTGTCACCGCAAGTGATGGAGCAAGGAGGAAGGAGCAAGCAAGCAAGGAAGAGATGGGAAACGGGGGCTCCGCCCCCTCCCCATTTATAGAAAGGGAAGGCCAACGGACGTCTCCCACGATCATAGGTAATGATGGTTTTCCTTGCATGTCGCGGGTACCTGACAAGTCGAGCAGTTGCCGAGACAACGTGGGGAAGCGGAGACACCCACGTCCAATCAACCGCCACACGTCAACCGAGGCCGCAGGCTTTTGGGGCCCGCGGCGCTACATACTTGGCCCTCGGCTTCGCCGCAAAGCCAAGCCCGAGCGCACCTTGGGCCCGGGGGCTACTGTCAGCGTCCTAGGAACGGGGGTCCCTAGACTTGCCTGCCTGCGGCCCGCGGTGTGGCTGATCCTGCAGGCCGTACGGCCCATCTTCACTAGCAAAGCATCCAAGACCCTCACGAGGGTCCAAGCCTCGCGGGGCGGATGATGCTAGACCTCCTCGGGAGTAGCCTAGCTAGGCAGGCTCACGAGGAGCGGAGATATCAAGGCGGGGCAAACCTCACGAGACCCTCGTGATGTGAGCCATGACGCATGGCACCAGGCGGGCGCCAACGCGCGTAGTGTCCTTATTTCCTCTTTGGTGCTAAGGAGGCCAGCACAAGGGAAGAGTACCGAGGCATCAAGCAAAGGTTGCTATATTGGTGCAACGAGACCAAGACAAGGAGGACAGCAAGACGGAGGTCATCATGGAGCCCAAGACGGCGTCACCACCAGAGCCTTTTGCAGGCGAAGACCACTTTTGTCAGGATATCTTGTACTAGCTGTCCCCCTTTGAATTAGCCCGCCATTGTTGGCTCCCTTCCCGCTCGATATTTGGGAAGAGGACCAAGGCCTATATAAGTAGGGCTAGCCACCACCTTAGGAGAGGACGGACCACGAAGGCACAGATTATTCAGAGACAGATCACGAAGGCACAGATTATTCAGAGACAGATCACGAAGGCACAAATCATTCAGGGACGGATCATTCAGACCACCCACACACACACAAGCTCACCGAGCTTAAGAACACCTCAACCTCAGGAGGCCGTTCTTCCTTTGTACTGTTCACCATCAGCCCTAGAGACAATCCACCACCACCACACTGGAGTAGGGTATTACACCACAACGGTGGCCCGAACCAGTGTAAATCTTGCATCTTTCTGTGTTGCGAGTTCGTCGAGTTCGTCCGCGAGATCTTAGTGAGCTAGAGCGTAGATTGGTGGGAAGGAAAGACTTTGTGCGCACCCTAGTGTTCGAACCTTAAGGGTTTGCCAGAACCACACATCCGACATAACCTTAAGGGTTTGTCGGAACCCCACATCCGACAAATTTTTTCCAATAGAATTGATACTGTGGACTTGAGGTTGTTTCCTCAGAAAGTGTACCGTATGCTCATTACCATTAACATGAAAAGTGACATTGCCTTTGGTGCAATCAATAACTGCCCCTACAGTATTCAAAAAGGGTCTTCCAATAATAATAGACATACTATCGTCCTCGGGAATATCAAGAATAACAAAGTCCGTTAAGATAGTAATGTTTGCAACCACAACAAGCACATCCTCACAAATACTGACATGTATAGCAGTTGACTTATCAGCCATTTGCAAAGATATTTCATTAGGTTTCAACTTATTCAAATCAAGTCTATGATATAAAGAGAGAGGCATAACACTAACACCGACTCCAAGATCCATAAAGCAATTTTAACATAGTTTCTTTTAATGGAGCATGGTACAGTTGGTACTCCTGGATCTCCAAGTTTCTTTGGTATTCCACCCTTAAAAGTATAATTAGCAAAAAATGGTAGAAATTTTAGCTTCCGGTATCTTTCTCTTATTTGCAAAAATTTCCTTCATATATTTAGCATAAGGATTAATTTTAAGCATATCAGTTAATCGCATACGCAAAAAGATAGGTCTAATCATTTCAGGAAAGCGCTCAAAATCCTCATCATCCTTTTTCTTGGATGGTTTAGGAGGAAAAGGCATGGGTTTCTGAACCCATGGTTCTCTTTCTTTACCGTGCTTCCTAGCAACAAAGTCTCTCTTATCATAATGTTGATTCTTTGATTGTGGGTTATCAAGATCAACAGCAGGTTCAATCTCTACATCATTATCATTGCTAGTTTGACCATCAACATGAACATCATTATTAACATTATCACTAGGTTCATGTTCATTACCAGATTGTGTTTCAGCATCAGAAATAGAAATATCATTGGGATTCTCAGGTGTGTCAACAACAGGTTCACTAGAAGCATGCAAAGTCCTATCATTTTTCTTTTTCTTCCTTTTAGAAGGACTAGGTACATCTACATTAGCTCTTTGAGAATCTTGCTCGATTCTCTTAGGATGGCCCGCAGGATACAAAGGTTCCTGAGTCATTTTACCACCTCTAGTCATAACTCTAAGAGCATTATCATACTTCTTATTATTTAATTCGTTGAGCAACTCATTCTGAGCTTTAAGTACTTGCTCTACTTGAGTGGTAACCATAGAAGCATGTTTACTAATAAGTTTAAGTTCACCTTTAACATTAGCCATATAATCACTCAAGTGTTCAATCATATAAGCATTATATCTCAATTGTCTACCAACATAAGAATTGAAACCTTCTTGTTTAACCATAAAGTTATCAAATTCATCCAAACATTGGCTAGCAAGCTTAGCATGAGGGATTTCAGCTTTCTCATATCTATATAGAGAATTTACCTTTACTACCTATGTAGGGTTATCGAGATCATGTGTTTCTTCAATAGGTGATGAATTAAGACCATGTATTTCTTCAACAGGCAGTAAATTCTTAACATCTTCAGCTTTTATACCTTTTTCTTTCATCGATTTCTTTGCCTCTTGCATATCTTCAGGACTGAGAAATAGAATACCCCTTTTCTTCGGAGTTGGCTTAGGAGTTGGTTCAGGAAGTGTCCAATTATTTTCATTAGTCAGCATATTATTCAATAGAATTTTAGCTTAATCAATAGTTCTTTCCCTGAAAACACAACCAGTACAACTATCCACGTAATCTCTGGAAGCATTGGTTAGTCCATTATAAAAGATATCAAGTATTTCATTTTTCTTGAGAGGATGATGAGGCAAAGCATTAAGTAATTGGAGAAGCCTCCCCCAAGCTTGTGGGAGACTCTCTTCTTCAATTTGCACAAAATTATATATTTCCCTTAAAGTAGCTTGTTTCTTATGAGAGGGGAAATATTTAGCAGAGAAGTAGTAAATCATATCCTGGGGACTACGCACACAACCAGGATCAAGAGAATTAAACCATATCTTAGCATCACCCTTTAATGAGAACGGAAATAATTTAAGGATATAACAGTAGCGAGTTTTCTCATCATTAGTAAACATGGTAGCTATATCATTTAATTTAGTAAGATGTGCCACAACAGTTTTAGATTCATAGCCATAGAAAGGATCAGATTCAACCAAGTAATTAACTCAGGATCAATAGAGAAATCATAATCCTTATCAGTAATAAAGATAGGTGAAGTAGCATAAGCAGGATCGTATTTCATTCTAGCATTCAGAGATTTTTCTTTAAGCTTGGCTAATAATTTCTTAAGATCAGATCTATCATTGCAAGCAAGAAAGTATCTAGAAGTTTCTTCATCCATAACATAACCCTTGGGAACAACATGCAATTCATATCTAGGGGAGAATCTTCATCATCACTTTCATCAATATTATCAGTTTCAATAATTTCATTCTCTCTAGCCCTAGCAAGTTGTTCATCAAGAAATTCACCAAGTGGCACAGTAGTATCAAGCATAGAAGTAGTTTCGTCATAAGTATCATGCATAGAAGAAGTGGCATCATCAATAACATGCGACATATCAGAATTAATAGCAGAAGCAGGTTTAGGTGTCGCAAGCTTACTCAAAATAGAAGGTGAATCAAGTGCAGAGCTAGATGGCAGTTCAAAACCTTCCCCCGTAGTTGAGGGATAAATCTTGGTTCTTGGATCTTTCAAGTTCTTCATAGTGATAAGCAGATATAAATCCTAAGTGACTCAAAGAATAGAGCTATGATCCCCGGCAACGGCGCTAGAAAATGTTCTTGATAACCCACGAGTATAGGGGATCGCAATAGTTTTCGAGGGCAGAGTATTCTACCCAAATTTATTGATTCGACACAAGGGGAGCCAAAGAATATTCTCAAGTATTAGCAGCTGAGTTGTCAATTCAACCATACCTGGAAACTTAATATCTACATCAAGGTATTTAGTAGCAAAGTAATATGATAGTAGTGGTAACGATAGCAAAAGTAATACTTTTGGGTTTTGTAGTGATTGTGACAATAGCAATGGAAAAGTAAATAAGCGAAGAACAATATAGAAAAAGCTCGTAGGCAATGGATCAGTGATGGAGATTTATGACGGATGCGATCAATCATGTAACAGTCATAACCTAGGGTGACACAAAACTAGCTCTAGTTCATCAATGCAATGTAGGCATGTATTCCGAATATAGTCAAACGTGCTTATGAAAAAGAACTTGCATGACATCTTTTGTCCTACCCTCCAGTGGCAGCGGGGTCCTAATGGAAACTAAGGGATATTAAGGCCTACTTTGAATAGAGTAGCGGACCAAAGCATTAACACATAGTGAATACATGAACTCCTCAAACTACGGTCATCACCGGTAAGTATCCTGATTATTGTCACTTTGGAGTTAACGAATCATAACACATAATAGGTGACTATAGACTTGCAAGATAGGATCAAGAACTCTCATATATTGATGAAAACATAATAGGTTCAGATCTGAAATTATGGCACTCAGGCCCTAGTGACAAGCATTAAGCATAGCAAAGTCATGGCAACATCAATCTCAGAACATAATGGATACTAGGGATCAGATCCTAACAAAACTAACTCGATTACATGATAAATCTCATCCAACCCATCACCGTCCAGCAAGCCTATGATGGAATTACTCACGCACGGCGGTGAGCATCATGAAATTGGTGATGGAGGAAGGTTGATGATGACAATGGCGATGGATTCCCCTCTTCGGAGCCCTGAACGGACTCCAGATCAGCCCTCCTGAGAGAGTTTAGGGCTTGGCGGCGGCTCCGTATCGTAAAACTCGATGAATCCTTCTCTCTGATTTTTTTCTCCCCGAAACTGAATATATGAAGTCAGGGTTGAGGTCGGTGGAGCATCAGGGGGCCCACGAGGCAGGGGGCGCGCCCCCACCCTCGTGGACAGGGTGTGGGCCCCCTGACGTGGATCTTTCTTCCAGTATTTTTTATATATTCCAAAATAATTCTGCGTTGATTTTCAGGTCATTCTGAGAACTTTTATTTCTGCACAAAAATAACACCATGGCAATTCTGCTGAAAACAGCGTTAGTCCGGGTTAGTTCCATTCAAATCATGCAAGTTAGAGTCCAAAACAAGGGCAAAAGTGTTTGGAAAAGTAGATACGGCGGAGACATATCAGTGAGGTACACAATAGGTCTGGTACACATCATAGCATACTTTATAAAACCTATGACCGAGGCATAGGGAATGACTTTTCATGCTCTTTCTATTTTCTGCCGTGGTATGGTTTTGAGTCTTTACTCAACTTCACACCACTACAAAAAAGACACATCTGTGACATTTTGGGCCGAATGAAAAAAAATATGTCATACATATGACACTTCTATGACGATAATTGTGACAAAATCCGGTATCATCATAGATGTGGTGGGCTCCTACTTCTATGACAAAAAATCATGACAGAAAATGGGCTTTTCGTCCTGGGCGGGCCGGAGACGCAGCTGCATGACAGAAGCGAGGGGGAGGAAAATTTTGGGGAGTTCCCGGTTACGGTGGGAGGTCGGGGGCCGTGCGATGCACGTTTCTCTCGTACACGTACGCGCATGTGTGTGAGGCGTTGGCTCTAAATGAACACGAGCTAGGCGTTGGGCTCTAATTGAACCCGAGCGATTGCACTACAGGCTACGCATTACTGAACCCGAGCGATCGATCGATGGCTGTTAACTGAACCCGATCGAGCGATTCCTTCGCTACTGCTGCTAATTGAAGCCGATCGATTGGATGAACAGTGAGCGTTGCCGGGGGGATTGGATGAACAGTGAGCGGTGGCGTTGCCTCTGGATGAACAGGACCCCGTGTTGTGGAGGGCTTGATGAAAAGTAGACGGTGGAGGGGTGCCCGTGGAGGGGTGGTTGAACATGACCCCGTGGTGTGGAGGGCTGGATGAACAGTAGACGGTGGAGGGGTGCCCGTGGAGGGGTGGTTGAACAGTAGTTGATGGAGTAGCGCGTAGTGGAGGCTGGATGAACTGGAGCCCGTGGAGGCTGGAGGAGGTCGACGGTAGCCCGTGGAGGCTGGAGGAGGTCGTCGGTGGAGATGAACAGTATCCCTTGGAGTCCCGTTTTGCGATACGCCACACCCCTCCCGATCAACAGGACCCCCGTTTCGACCGTAGCGCTCCAAGACAAGTCCGTTTCCTCTGTTTTGCGGTACGCCACACCCCTCCTGATAAATAGGACCCCCGTTTCGACCGTAGGAGGTCAGTTTCCTCCGTTTTGCGGTACTCCAGCCCCTCTCGATGAACAGGATCCCATTTCGAACGTGGCCGGTCGAACACAAGGCCGTTTCCTCCGTTTTGCGGTACGCCAGGCCTCGTTACCATCGCCTGTTTCGTCCAAGTCCTCCCAATGAACACGACCACACATTCCGTTTCGACCCAGCCGGTTGGCTCCCACCCGTTCCGTTGCCTCCCGATGAACACAACGCAATCCGTTGCCTCCCCATGAACACGACGCATTCCGTCGCCTCCCCATGAACACGACGCATTCCGTTGCCTCCCCATGAACACGACGATGACACTGTTTCTCCGTTCCGACCCAGGCATGCACACGAGCCCTGGCCGTACATATGCGCGAGTAGGCGTTCGAGACCCTTCCCGTATGTACGTACGTGGCCGCATTTTCTTTCTTTCACCCTGACCGTTGTACGTACGTGTACATGCTATGTGCGCGCCTCTACTACGACACGTACGTGCCTCTACTACGACACGTGCGCGCCTCTACATCGACCAGTATATATGTACGGACACGTTCGCGACCAGAATGACAACGCTACATACGCTTCGACCAGGTGGGTCCCGACTGTCAGGCACTTCCTTGCTTGCGAAGATGTAGCTGGTGGGTCCCAACAGTCAGGGGGGCGAATCATTTTGTTTTTGTTTTTTGCCCGGACGCACGTCCTTGCCTGCGAGGGTGTAGCTGCTGGGTCCCAGCAGTCAGGGGGGGAATCGTTTTGTTTTTTTGCCCGGACGCACTTCCTTGCGTGCGAAGATGTAGCTGGTGTGTCCCAGCAGTCAGGGGGGCGAATCGTTTTTTTCGGACGCACTTCCTTGCGTGCGAAGATGTAGCTGGTGGGTCCCAGCAGTCAGGGGGAATCATTTTTTTCGCGAAATACGGTGGCCCGTCCGGTGGGTCCCTGCTGTCAGGTGGAGGAATAATTATTTTGCGCATAATAAGGAGGCACTTCCTTGCTGCGGCCGTGGACCCAGCTGTCAGCCTCTCCACATACAGTCCATGTCCGATGGAAGCCATTCCTTGACCACGTTGACCACGGCGCGCCGAGAGCACCAGGGCGGTGGACGACGGTGAGGCCTAGGAAGGGGACGACGCGGAGCCGGGGAAGACGTGGCAGTGGATGCCCATGCATAGAGTATGAGGGTTCACTCGTTCGGCTGCGGTGTGAGGCTGTCGTCGCCGCAGAATAACAGGGGGTGTGGGTGCGTAGAGGGATGGCCTGGCCAGCGGTGGGAGTAGTAGGGGGCGGTGAGGCCTCCATGGCATCACAGCTGGCCACGGGCGGCAGGAGTAGGCGACACGACCGGCGCTGCTTTGGGCGGCTGGAGCAAGAAGACCAGAGGTTGAAGAAGCACTACGGCCGTTGGATGGACATCGTACGGTCATTGGAGCTAGAATCATTCATATATTGACTAAAGTTGACAAAGGCCTCCGTTCCAGTCAACTTAGTAGGCCCACAAGTCAGCCTCCCACCAAGGTGGGTCCCAGCTAGCAGGGGGTATTCATTTTTTTGTGCGTAATAAGGAGGCACTTCCGGTGGGTCCGACCTGACAGCAGGGGGAACGTTTTTTTCGCGAAATACGATGGGCCGTCCTGTGGGTCCCAGTAGTCAGGGGGAAACATTTTTTTTCGCGAAATACTAGTGGCCCTACCGATGGGTCCCTGCTGTCAGGTGGAGGAGTAATTATTTTCCGCATAATAAGGAGGCACTTCCTTGCAGTTGCTGTGGACCCAACTGTCAGCCTCTCCACGTACAGTACTCTTCCGATGGAAGTCGGTCGTTGACCACATTGACCACGCCGCGCCGAGAGCACCACGGCGGTGGACGACGGCGAGGCCTAGGAAGGGGACGACGCGGAGCCGGGGAAGACGCGGCAGTGGAAGCCCGCGCGGAGAGGAGTACGAGGTTTCACCGGTTCGGCTGCGGTGTGAGGCTGCCGTCGACGCAGAATAACAGGGGGTGTGGGTGAGTACAGGGATACCCTGGCTAGCGGTGGGAGTAGTAGGGGGCGCTGAGGCCTGCGCGGCAGCACAACCGGCCACGGGAGGCGGGAGTAGGCGGTCCCGCAGGCACTGCTTTGGCGGCTGGAGCAAGAAGATCAGAGATTGAAGAAACACGACGGCCGTTGGATTGACATCCAATGGTTACGTCTGCTAGAATCGTTTGTTGACGTATATAATAACTAAAAAAATCTTGCATACGCGTCAACTAAACAGGCCCACAAGTCAGACCACTCCCTCTTTTTTTTAATAATTTATATATAGCTCATGGCAACTTATTATGCAACTTATTGCAGTCATTTTTTTGGTTGGCTAGGGCCAATTTCGCATATTTCTGTGGGTTCCAAACTATTTTTAATACCGAAATGTCGAGCCAGATTTAAAGTACTTTGAAGATATATTAAAAATTAGGTTAATGCCCAGTGACATAGGAATCTGAAAATGTGAAAAAATTCAGAAATTATAAAGTAATTGCCAATTTGTCATCTGTTTTTATATTTACAACCCATTTCATATTACTTTCAAGATTTGCAGGCGTCTTGAAAGAGTTGCAGCCCATCAGGGCATAGAAAAATAAGTAGGCCTAGATTGGGTATTCTTTAGAAAAAATAAATTGGGCTCATTTTCACAAAGAAAAAATAGCTGGGCTGGTCACATGGTGAACATAAAATATAAGCCTGGGCTAGACGGGCCACAACCCAGTTCAAACCCTGCTCTGTCTCAACAATACCAAACAAAAAATACTACTCGAGTAGCTACGTCCCAGGTGTCAGCCGATCTTGTGCTGTTCTCTTGTCTATTGACTATATACGCTCACAATGTCGTGGGTCCCAGATGTTAGAAAAACACTAGGAGGACGCATTTTATTTTTCCATACGCTGATGTGGTGGGCCCCTACTGTCATCCTCTCCACGTACTTCTGCCGAATCCTATTGTTTGTTGACCATGTTGACAACGCGAGAGGGCGGCGCCGCAGCGAGCACACCAAAGTGCACGGAGGACATCGGCGTTAATGATTTAGGAGATGGTGGGGTGGCGATGCGTGCGCTGAGGCACAGCCAGCCGTGGGAGGCAGAAGCAGGCGGCCCCGCCGACGCTGGTTTGGTTTTGGCGGCTAGAGGAAAACAGGACTGAAGAAACACGACAGGCTGTAAAAGCAGCAGGAGTCACTACTAGGAAAAGGCCTACTAATAGCGCACCTAATTTGGCCATTAATGGCGCATTAGTGGTGCGCCATTAGTGCCACGCCATTAGTATATTTTACTAATGGCGTACCACAGGTGCGCCATTACTATCTGGTATACTAATGGCGCACCTCAGATGCGCCATTAGTATATACAACAGTGCGCCATTAGTATGCCTCCCAGGGGGCCATGTATACCCAGGTGCTTTGGCATACTAATGGCGCACAAGAACAAGATGTGCCATTAGTAACTTCGGCATACTAATGGCGCACTGTTTAATGATGCGCCATTAGTATCCTTTGGCAAACTAATGGCGCACTGTGATGTGATGCGCCATTAGTATGAATATTAAGTTTTTTTTATTTTTTTATTTTCTGTTTTTTGCACAGGTTACAAAATGTATAATTGGACAAAATATAGATAGCACACATCAACAACAGATTCATCGAATACAATAGAAGATTAGTCTCTGAATACAATTCATCATATTAGTCTCCGAATACAATTCATCATATTAGTCTCCGAATTGAAAAGACCGAACAAAGATAGAACATTACATTACAAGTCTCGGGACCGCGAGTAGCGAGTTTGTCTTCACATTACAAGTCGATATCGATCATCTAAACTACCATCACATAGAAGAGAATTGTGGTCATCACGATGAGCATCATCACGATGAAACTCGTCTTCATCCGGTTCCTCCAGCGCTCCCTCCCCTCTCCCGCTAGATAGCGGGCGTATCTAGATTTGGCCTCGGCCCTAGTGGTGTACCCTTTGTAACTATTACCGCTGAATCGGTGAACCTGTCTCCGACACTCCTCCCAGTCGTCGTAGACTCCGGGAACCTTACCCTTGTACACGACATACGACGGCATCGCTATGCAGTAGCCAAACGAAACGTTAGTACCAATTCACAGACAATACATAAGCAATATATAAATATGCAACAGAATGATCGGAAGAGAAAAGCAAGACATTAATAGCATCGATTACATCTAAGTTGAACGACTCTCGAAACCAAAGAGACATACTACAAGTTCATTAAATTTTAATTACAACATGAGCCAATCGATGTTTCAGAACTAGACACAACATCACTGCTTTCGACTCGACTCAAGGGACCGTAGCGTGGATGAAGCCGCCGTCTATCGTGGGAGGCATGAAATAACGGTCATTGTCAGCCTGCATTTGTAGCATTGTGTCGATGTCACTGTTGGACAGTTGATTTCTGAGGTAGAACTGCCCCGAGGTATGAAGGACATCTTGATAGATGATTTTCGCAAACTCCGACTGGATGCGAAAGAATTCTTGTCTGATGTCCGCGTCCTGGATTGCCGACACGCTCGCGGCCCAATCTTTGAATTTACTCGGTAGAAGAAGTTGATGATGGTCCCGTACGATCGCCCGCATGTGATGGATGGCGTAGTAGGCACCCTTCTGACCGCCAGGCGGCTGCTTGACACAGCAGAACGTCGTATTGTGGGAGAACACGTGCTTGCCGTACTTACGAATAGGCCTGGTGAAGGTGCCTCCGGATTTGACGTAGGCGGGGAGAACATCATCAAGAACCTTCTTGACATTTGTGTAGTCTACGTTCGACTGACGGTCCGGGTCGAAATACGTGGCCATGGAATATTTGGGGCTTAGGAGGATGAGCGTGCAATGTGTGTCACTGCAGAAAAACGGAATGTTAAAATAAAAATGATCGAAATCTAAGAATTCATATGTTACGAGGCGGTTGAGGGGAGGACTTACTCGGGAAAGTAAGGCACGAGGAATTTATCCTTATCTTGGTTTGCCAGAATGACGCCTTCGAGGTAAGAAGTCGCGACTTGCTGGTCCCCGGCGCTGCCCAAGATCTTGGCACGCATGTAGAAGGGGTCGACTATCACGATGTCCGGGGTCTTGTCGCGAACGATCCGCATCTCCATACTCAGCGAAAATAGCCGAACGAAGGTGTAGTGCAGCGGATGAAGGTTCAACATAGCGTGGATGTCATCAAACCGCAGGACGATCATACCCCCGATGGAGTTATCCACAAAGCCCTTGCCCTCTGGCACCTTGGCCGCGAAAACCGGGTATGCCACATCCTTCTCTCCGAGACGCCGCTTCTCCAAAGAAAGAACACTGTCATGCAGACTCCGCATAGCACCGGTTGCAGCATCGAGCATATTTCTCGGTAGCATCGGCCTACCCGCCACATGCACCCTCCTCGAGATATCCTCAGGTGAAGGTGGCCCGTCCTGAGCACGGATCGTACTCGGTGCCGGCTGGCCCGCACCCTTGTTAGTCTTTCTTTTGCGTGCCTTCTTCTTCTCCTGTAATGGGACCGAGTTCTGCTCACAGACCGCCTTCTTGAGTGTGTTGGGGCTGATAATATTTCGCACCTCGCCTATCTGAGGCTCGGTGAAGTCGGCAGCTGGAGGCATCTCCTGAGAGCTGAACGGCAGACGACGCCTGTTGCAACTTGGCTTCTCCGCGGTACCAGCTAGATCGCGCACGTCTTTTGTTGGGTTGGGTTCTTGAGAAGGAGGCCCCATGAAGTCGCCACCATACCCATGATCGGCAAAGTACTGATCGACGTTGGCAAATTTATCGTCATCGTCGTCGTTCTGATCCTTTGCCATATGCATGTTTGGATCCAGTGGCATAGGGATGTCCGGCACCGTTGCGGCGGTCTTGCCATGGGGCCGACTTGGCGCCGACACGACTGGCGGTGTTGTATTTGGGGTGGTGTCCCCCGCCCCCAAACGAATCTGGCTCTTCGGCCAAAGCAGGGGCCAGCTCAGGCAGGCGCTGAGGGTCATCACGTCATCATCGTCAGCCCCGACGGGTCGAATCGGAGGTAACAACTCGTCGCAGCCTGGCAGCACCTGAACCAGTTGAACCCTAAACAAGTTGGGTGGCATCTGGGTACCGTGGAACAAGGGGTTGCCCGGTTGAATGATTTTGCCCTTGGCGACATCGACCAACTCGTTGTTCACGAAGTGCAGGAGAGTGCACGGAACGTCGGCGGCGCCCTGCGAAAACATGTAGGGCATCAGGGATGCCCAGTCAAAGGCAAGGAGATGAAGTCCTCGGCCGAGAGAGGCTTAATTAGTTACCATGATGATGGCGTCGAGCTCGGCTAATGTCGAGGCACCGCCAACGGCGGGCGTGCAGTTGACGGAGGGGCCGCTTGCTGCAGAGGTGCCGGCCGGCGTACACCCGGGTGCATTAAGCTCCCGTGCCGGCGTCGGAGACACCAATGGCCCCGCCATCGCATTCTGCGAGTTGCTGGCCGTGAAGCTAGGAATCGGGGGCGGCCCCTGTTGGCCGCCCGCAATCCACGCACTAATCCCCTGGATCAAGGTAGGCACAATGGCGGTGATCGTCGCTCCGAGTTGTTGTTGCACTTGCTCTTGGACAATCTCCGGAATCCGCGCCACCTTTGCCCTGAGTTCTTGAACCTCGCGTGCCTGGCTTTCTGAGCTGGTCTTTTTCTCCTTTCGCCCACCAGTGTTATAGTATGACGACCATTTTGTCGACAAGCCTTTGCCGGCCACACGACCAGCTGACGTCAGCTTACTGAGCTTATCCTTGTTCTTCATTACATTCAACGCCCTATTTAGAGTGGTGTCCCAAGGGTTGCTCTTAGTCGACCCCATGCTACTGCTTTCAGTCGCCTGCGGAAGGAATGTGAACCATTTAGAAATTTGCCTTCATTAATTAGAATGCAACCATATGGAGCTAATTACGCGGGGGTGTATTCCTTACCAGAACAAGCTCAAGCGCCCTGGTCTTCGGATCCGTGGTAAGCTCCTTTGTTTTCGGGTCCTTCTTGTACCGGGCCCTGACAAAGTTCCTGGTCTGCTTGTCACCGTATTTATCGAAGAGGGGCGGTAGGCCTTGCTCGGCACGGTCCGCCTCCTCCTTGTCCCATATAGGCTCCGCCACTCTGTAACCGCCGGGACTGAGTGTGTGTTCCCCTAAGTTCAGCTCCTGCATTTCTTTCCCCCACTTACTTGATTCGGAGTTTGCGGTGCTCGAGCAATTGATCCTGAAGTCGTTGTAGTCATCTTCGGTGATCGAAGGATTTTTCTCCTTGATCTTCTCATTACTCTCACCTTTCTCGATCATTCTCTTCACATTGCTTTTCCAAGTAGACAGGGCCTTGCTCATCTTCGTGAGGGCAGCATTGTTCACTTTATTCCCTTTGAGGCTTGTGTTTTCAAATTCAGTGGGGAACTTGTATCGTTCGTGCAGCTTCGTGAAGAGGAGGTTGCGCAAATTCCCTCGGTCAGGATGCCTCAGGTTCTCGGTGTTGATCGAGACGGTGCTCCGGAGAATGCACCCGAGCTGAAGCGAGTACCCCTTGACTATTCGTTCGGGCGCCATTGGATTCCCGTCGGAGTCCACTTCAGTAACTTCCTCCTTGAGGGTGCGGAGCACGGTCGGGCGCCGGTCCTTCCGTTGCCTCTTCGGTGGGCTGCCATCTGTGCGTGCGCCGCCATCATCAGTGGTGGCATCCTCGGCAGCACCATCAGTGGTGGCATCAGTGGGGTCATCCTCGGCGGTACCATCAGTGGTCTCATATTGACATAAAAATAATAATACTTCAAGCATACTAACTAAGCAATTATGTCTTCTCAAAATAACATGGCCAAAGTAAGTTCAGCGCTACAAAATCATATGGTTTAGTCATGTTTCATTTTCGTCACACAAGAATGCTCTCATCATGCACAACCCCGATGACAAGCCAAGCAATTGTTTCATACTTTAGTAATCTCAAACCTATAAACTTTCACGCAATATATGAGCGCGAGCCATGGACATAGCACTATGGGTGGAATAGAGTATAATGAGGGGGGTTATGTGGAGAAGACAAAAAAGGAGAGAGTCTCACATCAACGAGGCTAATCAATGGGCTTTGGAGATGCCCACCGATTGATGTTAATGCAAGGAGTAGGGATTGCCATGCAATGGATGCACTAGAGCTATAAATGTATGAAAGCTCAACATAAGAAACTAGTGGGTGCTGTCGGTGTCAAAACCGGCGGATCTCGGGTAGGGGGTCCCGAACTGTGTGTCTAAGGCGGATGGTAACAGGAGGCAGGGAACATGATGTTTTACCCAGGTTCGGGCCCTCTTGATGGAGGTAAAACCCTACATCCTGCTTGATTTATTCTTGATGATATGGGTATTACAAGAGTTGATCTACCACGAGATCGGAGAGCTAAACCCTAAAAGCTAGCCTATGGTATGATTATATGTTGTCCTACGGACTAAAACCCTCCGGTTTATATAGACACCGGAGGGGGCTAGGGTTACACAAGGTCGGTTACAAAGGAGGAGATATCCATATCCGTACTGCCTAGCTTGCCTTCCACGCCAAGTAGAGTCCCACCCGGAGACGAGACGAAGTCTTCAATCTTGTATCTTCATAGTCCAACAGTCCGGCCAAAGGATAGAGTCCGGCTGTCCGGAGACCCCCTAATCCCGGAATCCCTCAGTAGCCCTTGAACCAGGCTTCAATGACGATGAGTCCGGCGCGCAGTGTTGTCTTCGGCATTGCAAGGCGGGTTCCTCCTCCAGATATACCATAGAAGAGTTCAAATAAAAGGATAGTGTCCGACCCTGCAAAATAAGTTGCACATACCACCGTAGAGAGAATAATATTTCCACAAATCTGTTCTGCTGACGCATTTTAGCAACACGACATTATGTGATGGCCCGGTGATTGTTCGAACCGTTTCCTTTAACTTGCCCCGCACCTAACGCGAGGCAGTTTCTTGACACGTCTTGTCAAAGCAGAGATCGTGTTCCCCTTATTACGGGATTCTCACTAATACAGGCGTGGGTAACCCAACCGCGCCATCGATTATGGCGCTTGGGGGATAAGCGAGTTTTTCTAGGCTAGTGGGGGCGCATAGTTTCGGCCTCCCTTATAAAGGGATAAGGTTTAACCTTTTTCTACCCACACCTTCTTCTTCCTTGCTCATCCATTCTCGCGCACTCGAGCCCCAACGCCCAAGTCCACATATTTCTCCTCAACCTTCTCCAAACATGTCCGGAGCGGGAGGCAAGTGGATGGCTTCCTCCATTACGGAGGAACACATCAAAAAGCTGCACAGGAGCCGGATACTTAGCCGAGAATATCGCACATAGGCTGCCCGCTGCGGGGCAGATCGTCCCTACCCCGGAACCTCATGAGAGGGTAGTTTTCCTCCACCACTTCCTCCGTGGACTGGGGTTTCCCCTTCATCCATTCGTCCGCGGTCTCATGTTCTACTATGGGCTGGACTTTCATGATCTGGCCCTGAACTTCATCCTCAACATTTCGGTGTTCATTGTCGTCTGTGAGGCCTTTCTCCGCATCATCCCCCACTTCAGTCTGTGGCTGAAGACCTTTAATATCAAGTCAAAGGTGGTGGGCGGCCAACAAGCAGAATGCGGCGGAGCCATGGTGGGAAAGATGCCCAATGTTATATGGCTCGAAGGCTCCTTCGTGGAGACCATAAAGGGGTGGCAATCGGCCTGGTTCTACATCACCGAGCCGTGCGACACCAACTGGGCGGCGGCCCCCGAGTTTCGATCCAAATTCCCTACATGGCTCACTTCCTGGAAAGAGAAGGGCTTGTCGTGGGCTTCATCGGTGGAGGTGGATGGACTCCAGAAATGTATCCGAAACATGGCAAGCAAGAAACTCAAGCTTGTCAACATAGTCCAGGTCATGCTCATCCGCCGGATCCTCCCGTGTTAACAACGGGATTTTAACTTGTGGGAGTTCGACCCGGCCCGGCACCAAACTCTGAGCGAGCTCTGCGACACGACGCACAAGGACGTCTGGAGGCTGTTGTTCAAGGGCGCCAAGGTCCCTCCCTCTCTCACCGAGGACCGCGGGCTAAGCGTGAAGCGCCGAGCGCATTCGGTGAGTTTTATACATCCGGTAGGATATTTATTTCCCCTTGCTTAACCATGTGTGGGGTCTGAGTCTCCACGCCTTTGACAGGACTGGGTGGAGACGTCGAGGCAGATTAACTGTCCGGCCCCTCTGCCCGAAGACACTGCGGATGCTCTCCTGACGGAGATACTGACTCCGGCTCCTTACCAGGTGCCGGGGAAGACCAAGAAGGCCAAGGGAACCCAAAAGAGTTCCCGGCGCCAGGTGTTATTGGACTCATCGTCCGATAACTCCACTACGCACTCCTCCCCCGAAGATGAGGAGGAAGATGAAGATGCTCCCCCTTCAGTCGGGGGAGACAAGAAAAGGAAGGCCGCCCCCACTGGGGGGGCCAGCGGGTCCAAGAAGGGAAGGACTCTCCTTCCGGACTACTCCTCCACCGCCGCCGACGGCGAAGACGAGTGGCTGCTCAGCGCCAAGCCCCTGGCGAAGTCGTAAGTATTCGGACGCCAGAGTAACTCATAGCATACTTTTGTCGCCCTCCTTCTCCTAATGCCGGATTATGATTATGCAGACCGCCCCGAGCCCGTATCGAGTATCCTCGTCGAACGGCTCCCTGGGCTCGTCGGATATGGATAGCGATCCACTTCCGACCGCCACCTCCCCTGCCCTACAGACAATGCCGAGGTGTTGTCTCAAGAGGCACCGAGTCGAGGGGAGACAGTCCCGGAGGCGCCTCAAGGCGACCTTACGGATTCTGGGAGCAGAAGGAGCAAGCCTCTCAAGGGCTCCGAGTTCGGCCCTCAGCCGAACACCGCGCCGGAACCTCCAGTGGTTCCGGACTCGGGCAGGCGGCCTTCTTCCATGAGGGGCAAGACGCCTGTGCCGGTGACCTCTGTCCATCTAGAGGCACCGGACAATCTGCTGGGAGCGCTTCGCAACGCTTCCATTGACGAAGAGCACCGCACTATTATGAGTGCGGTGGTCCAGAAAGTTCAGTCCGCCAAGAGCGGACTAACTGAAGCCTGTGCCAGCCTTCTAACAGGCTTTGAGGTAAGTTTTTGAAATATAGGAAAAATATTAGCGCATAGACAGTAGCCCCTGATGCTTTTGTTGGGTGTTCACAAAGAAAAGCTGAACAGAGGATCAAACAATATCGCAGGAGTCTAATATAAGTATGTCTATATGCGTATGCAGGCTTCGCTGCTGGCCTCTGCCGCACTGACTGCGGAGGTCGTCGCGCTGAAGCAGGACCTCCAAGGGTCCAAGGAAGAGCTCGGCCTTGCCAAGAGGCAGCTCGAGGAGAACAAAGGTAAGTAGTACCTAGTCTATGGATATATATAAAACGAATGCGATTGCAAAATAATAGGATCATCATAAATTTGCCAGGGGCCACGACCGACGTGGCGACCCTGAAGCAAGTGCTATCCGAGGCCGAAAACAAAGCGGCCAAGGAGCGCACCGAGCGGGAAAGGCAGGAGGCTCGGGTGGGCGAGGTGCAGCAAGAGATCCACGCTCTCGTGACAAAGCACGAGGCATTGGAGCTTGACTTGAAGACGCGAGAGTTCGAGCTTGTCGTGGCCCTTGAGAGCGCAAAGAATGCCAAGGCCGAAGCCCAAAAGGCCCTCCAAGAGATTGATGCGATGAAGAAGATAGCGGCGGGTAAGGCATTCTATATGCAAAGCAAGCATGTAAAAGTAAATTACTTGTAACATACCCGAATCCGGAGCTCTCCAGGAGCATTCGCAGATTTTCCTTGCAACGTGTTGGATGCCGCAAAATTTTACTGGGCCAAGGAGGGAAGCTCCACAGAGAAGCTGTTCTGGTCTCAGTATACTGGGACCGAACACCCGGTGCCTATGAGCGACCAGCTAAAGCAGTTGGTCGAGCTACACAAGGCCGCCGAACAGGCCATGAAGGGTTTTATAGTCCGGATGTAGCTGGCGACGCCCTTCCCAACAGCTACTTCGGCCTGGTGAGGCAGCTTGTGGATGTCTGCCCACGGCTGGAAGTCATCAAGCGGTCCATCTACATCGAAGGTGCACGCCGGGCATTCGCCAGTGTGAAGGTGCAATGGGCCAAGCTGGACGCCGTGAAGCTGATCAAGGAAGGGCTGTCAGAGGGAAAGGAGCATCGCCACCCCAAGATGTACTATGAGGGTGTCCTGAAGGGTGCCCGTCTCGTAGCGGACAAGTGTACGAAAGATGTAATATTGGAGTAAACTTTCTCGTGTAATCCTGTATTCATGAAAACTTGTTCATATGCGCTATGCAACGCTTGTTTGAAATTAAAATATTACCTTTTGTTCGGCTATTTATCAAATCTGAGAGATGGCTAGTCGTCGGCTTCTGCCCCCATGCCACGAGTGCCGGGGTGTTCGGGATAAACCTGAGCACTCTTGTTCCCATTTTTGGGTCCTTCCAGGGAGGTGCTCAGCACAACGAACAAGGCAATCGGACTATAATGCGTTATCACTCTCACTTAGCCATAGAATTTTATAATTTTAAATTTCGGCGAAGCCCCTAGTGTTCGGAAGGCCGAATTTGGGGCGCGATACACGCCTTAAGCCGGATAGGGACGACTCCTCGCTCTAAGCGGCATAAGTCTTTAGGGACTCGAAACCTCTCGAACAGCGACCAGTCTCTCGCCTTATCATGACAGTCAGTTTTAGCTTTCTCTACTGAGGTGCTTAGCCTAGCAGAACCGGGGCACAATCGCAGTAGTTCTCCCAGTGATACCTTAGACGATATAGCGGAACGTAAGGTACCAAAACATGGGAGCCGGGCAAACCCAACTATTGACCCAAGACATGATTCGGAGCTGATGCATATAATACTATAAGTTCGGGGTGCCGCACTGTCGAAAGTGTTCGGACTTCTCACGACGTATTATGGGGTATGCTTAAGCCCGTAGCGTATTGGCCGTACCAGAGTGTACGGGTGCTGGATGTCATGAATGAACATATATATATATAAAAAAAAGAAGAATGCAATAATAGTCTTAATGCTATGCATTGTTTATTCAAAAAGGTGCGTTATAGCAGAATGATGCAGGTAGTGCGATAAACAAAAAGTAGGACTATGTCCCCTCCAAGGGCAAGCTGAAGAATAGTATTAAAGCAAGTATTTCACTCGTTATCGTAATCCACCTAGGAGTTCCGTGGTGTGACGTAGCTTTCTGCCTTCTTGGTTGCTGCATCATATGTTCGGCAATCATACTACCGGACAGGGTTTCCAGAGATTAAAGTCCTGAAAGAGAAAAATAACAAAGCAGGAAGCCCCTAGTGCGGTTTAAGCCGCATCTTGGAGGGTGCCGTAATCATGCTCCCTCCCTACTTGTGCCCATGGTATTTTTAATTCGTAATTATGTACGCGTGGCATGAGTTTCGCCGTTTGGCTTGGGCCAGGGTGGGGGCCGCATTGCTATGCGAGCTAGGAACGTGCCAGGCGGTCCTGTTGCCGATTACTCCGGGCGCGCTTGAAGGTGTTCGGGTCCTTAAATGCCGAACTAGTGGATTGCCTTAAGAGTCTGCTTTCCGCTTCCGCTGCGAGGGCCGCAGTGTGCTCCTCCGTTCGGAGAGAGCGCTCTGTGTTTCCATTAACTGTAATGACCCCCCCGAGGTCCTGGCATCTTGAGGTTGAGGTATGTATAATGCGGTACCGCATTGAATCTCACAAATGCGGTTTGCCCGAGCAGTGCATGATAACCACTGCAGAACGGGACTATATCGAAGATTAACTCTTCGCTTCGGAAGTTATCCGGGGATCCGAAGACTACTTCCAGTGTGACTGAGCCTATGCAATGGGCCTCTACACCTGGTATGACGCCTTTAAAGGTTGTTTTTGTGGGTTTGTTCCTTGAGGGGTCTATACCCATTTTGCGCACTATGTCCTGGTAAAGGAGGTTCAGGCTGCTGCCGCCATCCATAAGGACTCGAGTGAGGTGAAATCCGTCAATGATTGGGTCTAGGACCAGTGCGGCTGAGGGAGTCCTGGATTAGGGGGTGTCTGGATGGCCGGACTATACCTTCAGCCGGACTCCTGGACTATGAAGATACAGGATTGAAGACTTCGTCCCGTGTCCGGAAGGGACTTTCCTTGGCGTGGGAGGCAAGTTTGGCGATACGGACGTGTAGATCTCCTACCATTGTAACCAACTTTGTGTAACCCTAACCCTCTCCGGTGTCTATATAAACCGGAGGGTTTTAGTCTAGGACAACATACAGAACAACAATCATACCATAGGCTAGCTTCTAGGGTTTAGCCTCTCTGATCTCGTGGTAGATCTACTCTTGTACTACCCATATCATCAATATTAATCAAGCAGGATGTAGGGTTTTACCTCCATCAAGAGGGCCCGAACCTGGGTAAAACTTCGTGTCCCTTGCCTCCTGTTACCATCCGGCCTAGACGCACAGTTTGGGACCCCCTACCCGAGATCCGCCGGTTTTGACACCGACATTGGTGCTTTCATTGAGAGTTCCTCTGTGTCATCGCCGTCAGGCTTGATGGCTCCTACGATCATCAATAGTGATGCAGTCCAGGGTGAGACCTTCCTCCCCGAACTGATCTTCGTCTTTGGCGGCTTCGCACTGCGGGCCAATTCACTTGGCCATCTGGAGCAGATCGAAAGCTATGCCCCTGGCCGTCAGGTCAAATTTGGAAGTTTAAACTACACGGCTGACATCCGCAGGGACTTGATCTTCGACGGATTCGAGCCACTGCCGAGTGCGCTGCACTGTCACGACGAGCATGATCTAGCTCTGCCGCCAAACAGTGCCCTGGAGGCCGCACCCGCATCGGCTTCGACCCTTAATTCGGAGCCAACTGCGCCGATCGAGGATGGGTGGTTGGACACCGCCCTGGGGGCTGCGATCCCAACGGCGATCGACCGAACACCAGCCCCGCACTCCGCGAGACTGGTGACTCCAAGGAGCCAGACTCCTCTCCGGAGTCCGAACCCTCCGCGCCCCTACCGATCGAATCTGATGGGATGTCGATCATGGAGTTTACTGCCGCGGACATTTTTCAGCACTCGCCTTTTGGCGATATTCTGAAGACACTAAAGTCTCTCTCTTTATCAGGAGAGCCCTGGCTGGACTATGGTCGGCAAGGTTGGGATACGGACGATGAAGAAATTCAAAGCCCACCCACCACCCACTTTGTAGCCATTGTCGACGATTTAACCGACATGCTCGACTTCGACTCCGAAGACATCGACGGTATGGACACCGATGAAGGAGACGATGAAGAACCAGCGCCTATTGGGCCACGGAAAGCCACCCCGTCATATGACTTATACATGGTGGACGCACCAAAAGATGAGGACGAGGAGCGGAAGGACGCACCGAAGGCTCGTTCGCTCGAGAAGCAGTCAAAGCGGCGACGCAAGCGCCGCCCCAAACCCCGCCTCGACAGAAATAACGATCACACAGACGCAGCGCTGGAGCAGGGCGAACCGTTGCCGCACAATGGCAATCTGGATAATCAAACCGAAGAAACAAATTCTATCAAGGATAATGGTCCGGACGACATAACGCCGGACAGGCACCCGGAGCAGCAGAATGCCCGTAAAAGGCTTGTTGCCACCACGAGGAGTCTTAAAAAGCAGAAGCAAAGGCTCAAGGCTGCGCAACACACACTCCAAATCAGATGGAGTAAAATACTCAACACAGCAGCGAGGTACGGAGACAATCGCCCCTCTAAGAGCTACCCAAAGCGGAAGCTGCTACCTGAATTCTATGAGGAGGCCTCAGACCCCCCACAACCAAATATCAAAGCAGCCACCTGGTCAGATAGACGACCCCTCTGCCAACACAGAGCGGCATACAACGCCACTCACAATAAAACACGCGACCCATGCGAGGGCTCGCACCCAAAGGATGGCGCAACAAGATCCATCTATGGACCACGCAAGCGCGCCCCAGCATACAATGCAACACAACAAACATCCGAACAACGCAATACACCCAGCTACAGGGGTGCCGCACACCCTCTATGTTTCACTGATGAAGTGCTGGACCATGAATTTCCAGAGGGATTCAAACCCGTAAACATAGAGACATACGACGGAACAACAGACCCTGGGGTCTGGATTGGGGACTACATCCTTCATATCCATATGGCTCGGGGAGATGATCTCCACGCCATCAAGTACTTGCCCCTCAAGCTCAAAGGGCCAGCTCGTCACTGGCTTAAAGGCCTCCCCGAAAGCTCCATTGGAAGCTGGGAAGAGCTCGAAGACGCCTTTCGGGCAAATTTTCAAGGGACTTATGTCCGACCTCCGGATGCGGACGATTTGAGTCATATAACTCAACAGCCCGGAGAGTCAGCCCGAAAGCTTTGGAACAGGTTTCTTACTAAAAAGAACCAGATTGTCGACTGTCCGGGCGCCGAAGCCTTGGCAGATTTTAAGCATAGCATCCGTGACGAATGGCTCTCCAGACACCTCGGCCAAAACAAGCTGAGAACGATGGCCGCATTAACAAGCCTCATGACCCGCTTTTGCACGGGCGAGGACAGCTGGCTAGCCAGATGCAGCACCAGCGACCCTAGTACATCTGAAGTTAGAGATGGAAACGGGAAATCATGGCACAACAACAATAACAAATGCCGGAATAAAGAAGACATCACGAAGAGCATGGAAGTAAACGCCGGATTCAAAAGATCTCGGCCAGGTCAAAAGTCGCCCTCTAATGGCACGAGGGATGAGCTGTCCAGCCTCAACAAAATTCTGGACCAGGTATGTCAGATCCATAGTACCCCTGGTAAACTTGCTAATCATACCCAAAGAGAATGTTGGGTCTTCAAGCAGTCCAGCAAGCTCAACTCCATACACAAAGGGGAGGATACACCAAGTGAAGACGAGGACGAGCCTCCCAAGCAAGACACTGTGGAACAAAATAAATTTCCACCATAAGTTAAAACAGTAAACGTGTTACACATGATCAAGGGAAAAAACAACGCGACACTCCCAGGAAAACATACCCACGTGCCTGTCACCGCGAAGTCCTGCCACTGGTCATCTCAACCGATCACTTTCGAGCATCTCGATTACCCAGCAAGTATCCGACACGCGGGATGGGCTGCCCTAGTATTAGACCCAGTAATTGACGGATATCACTTCACACGAGTCTTGATGGACGGTGGCAGCAATTTAAACCTAATATATCAGGATACAATCCGCGAGATGGGGCTAGACCCAACAAAAATTCGCCATAGCAACACTACCTTTAAAGGAGTAACGCCAGGCCCAGGGGCTCGTTGTACGGGCTCCCTCCTACTACAAGTTATATTCGGCTCCCCCGATAACTTCCGCCGCGAGTATTTAACCTTCCACATCGCTCCGTTCCAAAGTGGCTATCAAGCACTACTCGGACGCGAAGCTTTCGCTCGCTTTAATGCAATACCACACTATGCCTCCCTCACACTCAAGTTGCCCGGTCCACGTGGCATCATCTCAGTGAATGGAAATATCAAGCGATCTCTGCGCGCCGAAGAGAGTGCGGCTGCCTTGGCAGCCGCACACTAAAGGCTTCCGGACCAGCGAACGCATCCAATAGGTCGTCAAGACCTCAGACACAACTAATCAAGTCCGGCGCCGCTATTTATACCGAATAAATGGTCACACCCCTATTTGTCAATGCAAGGGGCTCAACGCGCGCAGACAAGTGGCAATTTCTTCTCATCTCGAATTATACATGGTTTCTTTAAAAACTATCTTTTTGCACGACAACTTTTTTCACCTAAATTCCTCTCTTTTACAGACGATCATCGTGCTACACCCGTCCAGGATACGGCACAACGGAGACACAGGCACAGACGTGCAGCAGGGACCCGCTCCAAGGATTCTTTTTAGATTAAGACCCTGCGTAAACCTTTTTTACTGTCTCTTGTTGATACATATCCACCGTCGAGAAGGATGCTGATGTCTTGGCATGTGGCCACGCCAGAACAATGCACGTACCTGGACACAAGGGGCTTCTTACAAAGGCCATTATTTGGGCCCGGTTTATACCACAAAGACCGAATACCTTAGGGAGTGTTCGGTGTCGCGAGTTTGGCCCTATATGCATCATCTCCGAATCACTGTCTTTGGTCAAATGTTGGGTTTGCCGGCTCCTGTGTTTGGGTGCCTTACGTTCCACTTTACCAGCTAAGGTAGCACCAGGAGAACTACTGCGATTGTGCCCTGGTTCATCCAGACGAGCACCTCAGTAGAGAAAGCCGAAAACTGACTGTCATGATATAGCGTGAGACTGGTCAACCACTCGATGACCTGTTGGAATGTTAGAATTCCTCCACCTTAATGAAGGGCCGTTTTCCGGCCAGGCGTGTACGCACCCCGGGATCGGGAGAGTGCGGAGCCACCAGGGGTTATCTAGTAGCCCCACTGTCAAACTCCTATGGCTAAGTGAAAGTGCTAAAGCATTATAGTCCGGTTGCCTCGCTCGCTCTGCTATCACCTCCTTAATAGGACCAAGACGTTGGGTTAAGTGTGAACGCATGTTTTTTGCGAGCACCTCCGCATTATATGCGTGGGGGTTGAAGCCGACGGCTGAAATCTTTCAGGTTATACATATGTATACATAAACGGCCGCCCAGGAGGCATCATATTACTTCCAGGCAAAAGTATAAAAATAGCCTTACAAAAATTCATAAAAGCATTTCGCTTACAATGAGATTACATATCACTCAAACATGATATTTTTTGAGCACTGGGTCTCTATCAAAAGAGCACCCTCAAGGACTTCTTCAAAGTAGTGCTTAGCAGCCATTCGACCTATGGCCGAATCCCGCGCCGCAACAGTGGTAGCATCCATCTCCGCCCAGTATGCTTTAACACGGGCAAAGGCCATCCGTGAGCCCTCTATGCACGCCGACCTCTTCATCGCATTAATGCGCGACACCAAGTCAAGGAACTGCTCCACCAAGCTGAAATAGCTGTTCGGTTTCAGCCTTTCCGGTCATAGCTGATCCACAACAGACCTCATGGCGAGTCCGGACAACCTATTCAGTTCGGCCCATTCGGCTAGTTGGTCAGTCAATGAAAGCGGACGCTCGGGAGAATGGAATTGTGTCCAAAATAGCTGGTCCACTTCACGGTCCGTCTGACCCTGGAAGTACTTGGCCGCATCGGCAGCGCTCGCCGCCAAATCCATATACACATCCTCCGAACTCCATAGCCGATCCAGAGAGGCATACCACGGATCTCCGAACTTCCTCCGCAACATAAAGGATTTCCCAGCTAAAATATCCCCGACTTCCCGCAGCTCCTCCTTCTTCGCCCTCATAGCAGAGCGGATGTCTTTTCTCGTCGTAGCAGCCTTCTCAAGGTCCGATGCCTTCGCTAGGTTTTCCTTTTCAAGAACCCGGTAACGGTCGGCGGCGGCTTTTAATTCTATGGCCATCTTGGCCATCTTATCTCGGCTCTCGCCATGCGCGGCCTTCTCGGCTTTCAACTCATCGGCCGCCTTCAAAGCAGCCGCATTATCAAACCTCGCTTGTTCCTTGGCTCGGGCAAGTTCTGCCCGCAAGGCTTCCACAGTGCCAGCTCCATCTGCAGTCACAACATATTAAAGATACTGGCATCATGCTGCTCTTACTATGTGGCGTTTACCAGATAATGAGACTTACCCTATACCTCGTCAAGCCTTTTGTTAACAAGCTCGATGTCAGCGTCTGCCGCATCCAACTGCCGTTTTAAATGGGCAAACTCGCTAGTTCGGCTAGCCACCGGAGCTTCCATCACCTGCACATAGAGGCAGTATGGTTATTACCTGGGAATATGATCCTCTGTCCGTCGTCGTTTCCGATGACAACCAGAGTCTCAGGGGCTACTATCAACACAAGCCACACCTAGCATGTGCAGGACTATCATACATTATTTTACGTACCTCAAAGCCTGTCAGTAGACTCATAAAAGCTTCATGCAATCCGCTTTCGGCGGACGAGATTCTCTCCATCGCCGTATTCATCACCACACGGTGTTCATCTGAGATGGCCGCTCGCCCCACCAACTCCCTCAAAACATCCGATCGCACACTAGACGGTACCGGACTCTTTTGTCCGCTCTCTTTGGGAGCCGGACACTGGGAGCTTTGGGGGTCAATGGGATTATCTTCTAGCCTCACCGGACTCGGAGAGGCCCTCCGCGAAGACACTTCGGGGTCGCCCGCTTCCGGAGCGGAGGAGTCCGGAGGAGGCGTTTCGCTCTCCATCATCTCTGGAAGAAGATCCCCCGAAGACGAGCTCATTTGAGAGGGGCTAAGGCCCGAACTGCAAAGATATATGCGGTGGTTATTTTCTCAGAAGAAAAAGATGGCATACCTGTACTATTAAAGTATTTCGGGTCACTTACGACTCGCTGGAGAATTGAGCCCCCCGCGGACTTTGTGCGGCAAAAGCCCCCTCGAGGTAGGACCCTCTGTGGGAGACTTCTTCTCCCGTTTGGAAGCTTCGGCTTTCGAATCCCCGGGCGCAATCCTTTTCCTCCTCCAGTCATCTTCGTTCATGGAGATGCTCGCTCCCTCGGTTAGAATGGGCAGCGTTGGGGGCCCGCGTCCGCCCGTATTAACCTCCCCAGTATCTTCCTTCAAGGGCTCCGGGCAAGGTGCGACCTGGAGCATCTTTTCCAATACCGGACTTTCCAAACCCTCAGGGAGGGGGGCCGAACACCGAATCAACTTCACCTTTGCTAGCCAGTCCTGGTCAAAAAGCAAACTCTCAGAAATAACTTCGTAACAAATGAGAGATAGTGTGTTTGGCCGGAAGATTCCTTACCTATTCGGCAGCGCGGTTACTGCTCAGGCCCACGTCCTCGGTGATTTCCGGACACTCTATCTGAGGTTCGAAGAATGACTTGTTCATCTCCTCGTGCGTCAGGCCAAGGAAATTTTGGATAACACGCGGTCCCTCGGGATTGAACTCTCACAAGCGAAGGGGCCGGCGTTTGCAAGGCTGGACTTGACGAACCAGCATAACTTGTATTACCGGAACCAAATTAAAATCTCCATTGAAGAGATCTCGAATGCGGCTTTGCAGTATAGGCACGTCCTTGGCTGGACCCCAGCTCAGGCCTCTGCTGATCCATGACATCAGTTGTGGTGGAGGGCCCGAGCGGAAAACAGGGGCGGCCGCCCACTTGGCACTTCTAGGAGCCGTGATGTAGAACCACTCCTGTTGCCACAATTCAGACACCTCTGGAATGGAACCTTTGGGCCATGGAGCTCCCGTCATCTTGCATATTGAGGCACCTCCACACGCTGCATGTTGCCCCTCGATCATCTTCGGCTTTACTTCAAAGGTGTTGAGCCACAGGCCGAAGTGAGGGGTAACCCAGAGGAAGGCCTCACACACGACAATAAATGTCATAATATGAAGAAAGGAGTCCATAGCTAGATCATGGAAATCTAGCCTGTCATAAAACATCAAACCCCTGACGAAAGGATCCAGAGCAAGGCCTAGACCTCGAAGGAAGTGGGAGACGAACACGATGTTCTCGTTGGGTTCGGGGGAGGGGACGGCCTGCCCTCGGGCAGGCAGCCGATGCAAAATCTCGGCGGTCAGATATCTGGCCTCCCTCAACTTTTTGATGTCTTCTTCCGTGACGGAGGAAAGCACCCATCGGCCTTGAAGGCTAGATCCAGACATGATTGAAGGTTCGTAGCACCTGACCTGAACTTCGGGTGTTTGAGCTTGAGGTGGGGGAAGGATTCGATTCAGCACGGGAGGGAAAAAAATAAAAGCCTTGTCCCTTTATAAAGAGGGTGCATATCAAGCGTCCTCTCCGTGGCCGTTTGGACTTGCCTATAGTCTAGGAGTCCTAGAAGCGGTTGGGTTACCCACGCCCATATTGATGAGAATCCCGGAATAAGGGGACACGATCTCTGCTTTAACAAAGACGTGCCAAGGAAACCGCCTCGCATGACGCGCTGAGGTGGGATAATAAAACGATTCGAATAATGGCTTGGCCATGGTGCGATGTTACACTACGGAATACGTCAGCAGATTAGATTTGTGTAAATATTATTCTCTCTATGGCAATATGTGGAAACTTATTTTGCAGAGCCGGACACTATCTTTGTGTTCAAAATCTTCTATGAAGTACTTGGAGGAGGAACCCGCCTTGCAATGCCGAAGACAATCTGCGCGCCGGACTCGTCGTCATTGAAGCCTGGTTCAGGGGCTACTGAGGGAGTCCTAGATTAGGGGGTGTCCAGATGGACGGACTATACCTTCAGCCGGACTCCTAGACTATGAAGATACAAGATTGAAGACTTCGTCCCGTGTCCGAAAGGGACTTCCCTTGGCGTGGGAGGCAAGCTTGGCAATACGGACGTGTAGATCTCCTACCATTGTAACCGACTTTGTGTAACCCTAACCCTCTCCAGTGTCTATATAAACCGGAGGGTTTTAGTCCGTAGGACAACATACAGAACAACAATCATACCATAGGATAGCTTCTAGGATTTAGCCTCTCTGATCTCGTGGTAGATCAGCTCTTGTACTACCCATATCATCAATATTAATCAAGCAGGACGTAGGGTTTTACCTCCATCAAGAGGGCCCGAACTTAAGTAAAACTTCGTGTCCCTTGCCTCCTGTTACCATCCGGCCTAGACGCACAGTTCGGGACCCCCTACCCAAGATCCGCCGGTTTTGACACCGACAGCGGCGAATCCGCCATGACGGGTACTAGTGGGGTGGTCCCTGCGATCGAAGGTGATCGGATAGAAGGACCATGGGTTGAACTTTGGGGCGACTGGCTCCAACGCATATACGTCCCTGAGCGCACGCTTCCGCTCCCTCTTGGGGATGTGGTTGCATATATCATGTTCACCATCCGCTCTTGTGGGGGGAACCTCTTCTGTCCTCCGGTGTTCGGCTGCCGGGGCTCTTCCTCGTCATCGCTATGTGGCCACTTATCTTTGTTTTCGGCATTTAACTTGCCGACCTGCTTGAACACCCAACAATCACTGTTGGTGTGGTTGGATGGCTTGTCGGGGGTGTCGTGTATTTGACATGAGCGATCGAGTATACGGTCCAAACTGGACGGGCCTGGAGTGCGTCTTTTGAATGGCTTTTTCCGCTGACCGGGTTTAGAGCCTTTGAATCCAGCATTGACTGCCGTATCCTTGGTATTGTTGCTGTTAATACGGCGCTTATGTTTGTTGCGACGTGACCTGCTATTGTCGTCCTTGGTATCAAAAGTACCATGGTTCTTTGATATGTTACTACTGCGAGCCAGCCAGCTGTCTTCTCCCGCACAAAAGTGGGTCATGAGTGTTGTGAGGGCTGCCATAGATTTCGGCTTTTCCTGACCAAGGTGCCGGGCTAGCCACTCATCGTGGATGTTGTGCTTGAAAGCTGCTAGGGCCTCTGCATCCGGACAGTCGACGATTTGGTTTTTCTTTCTTAGGAACCGTGTCCAGAATTGCCTGGCCGATTCTTCTGGCTGCTGAATTATGTGGCTCAAGTCATCAGCATCTGGTGGTCGCACATAAGTGCCCTGAAAGTTGTCGAGGAATGCGGCTTCCAGATCTTCCCAACAGCCAATGGACTCTGCTGGCAAGCTATTGAGCCAATGACGAGCTGGTCCTTTGAGTTTGAGTGGGACGTATTTAATGGCGTGTAGATCATCACCGCGTGCCATGTGGATATGCAGGAGGAAATCCTCGATCCATACCGCAGGATCTGTTGTGTCGTCGTATGATTCTATATTTACGGGTTTGAAACCCTCTGGGATTTGATGATCCATTACTTCGTCTGTGAAGCATAAGGGGTGTCCGACACCTCTGTACTGGGCTATATCGCAACGCAGCTCCAACGAGTCTTGCTCGCTGTGCTCGGCCCGGCCGGATTTACTTTTACTGTATCCGGCGTGACGATTATCGTCTCGCATAGTGGCGCGCCCTCGTGATCCCTAGATCAATCTTGCATGTTTTGCTTTGTCCTCCAATATGTCTCGCAGGTCTGGCGTATTTCCCCATGCCTTTTTATTTGAATGGCTTCGGGGTGCAGGCTAAGCTTTTGGCTGGAATGCCTCTCTGTCGCGGCCACGAGGTGGCCGATCAGCCGCGCCGTACGCTTCTTCCTCTAGTCGAGGTAGCAACCTGCATTTTGGGTAACTCTTGGAGGGTCGTTCGAGTTTATATTCCTCGGCCGCAAGGACTTCAGTCCATCTGTCAGCTAGCAGATCTTGATCAGCTTGAAGCTGCTGCTTCTTTTTCTTAAGGCTATTTGCCGTGGCTATAAGCCGGTGCATGAAGCGCTCTTGTTCGACGGGATCCTCTGGCACGATGAATTCGTCATCGTCGAGGCTTGCCTCGTCTTCGGAGGGAGGCATGTAATTATCATCCTCCGCCTCTCCGTCTGCCGCTCCTTCTGGAGGGCTGGTTTCTCCATCCTCCTGCCCTAAATCGTGCTGGAGGGGATTGTTGCCATCTTTGGCACTATCCGGAGTGTTATTATCTCTTGTGCTGGTATCACCACTTTTGCATTGGCGGGACTTAGAGCAGCGCCGCTGACGTCGGCGCTTGGGTTGCTTCTTGGAGGGGTCATCCTTCGCTGTCTCGTCGCCATTGCCTTCTTTGGGTGTGTCCACCATGCATATATCGTATGATGAGGTGGCTGTCCAGTGCCCTGTGGGAGTGGTTCCTCTTCATCTCCCGCATCGTCGTCCATACCGTCGATGTCTTCGGAGTCGAAGTCGAGCATGTCGGTTAAGTCGCCGACAGTGGCTACTAAATGGGTGGTGGGTGGGCAGCGAATTTCTCCGTCGTCCGTTGTCCGCATCCCAATCCTACCGGACATAGTTCGGCCAGGATCCTCCTGACAAGGAGAGAGACCATAATGAGTTCAGTATGTCGCGAAAGGGCGAGTGCTGAAAATATCCGCGGAGGTAAACTCCATGATTGGCGCCCAATCGAATTCGCTAGGAACGGGCGCCGACAGTTCGGAGTCCATGGCCGAAGAAGGATCCGACAGTTTGACAACACGGCTCTCATGCAGGGTAAGGTTGATGTTCGACTCTATCGCCGCTGAGGATAAGGCCTCCGTGGCGGGGACCATCCACCCGCCATGGACGGCGCAACTGGCTCCGAATTGAGGGTCGGAGCGGCTGCCGATGCGATCTCCTGAACACTGTCCGATGGTAGAGCTAAATCATACTTATCGTGACCGTGTGACGCACAAGGCGGAGGCTCGAATCCGTCGAAGATCAAGTCTCCGCGGATATCGGCCGTGTAGTTTAAGCTTCCAAACCTGACCTGGTGGCCAGGGGCGTAACTTTCGATCTGCTCCAGATGGCCAAGCGAGTTGGCCCGCAGTGCGAAGCCGCCGAACACAAAGATTTGTCCTGGGAGAAAAGTGTCACCCTGGACTGCATCACTATTGATGATCGTAGGAGCCATCAAGCCTAACAGCGACGACACAGAGCAACTCTCAATGAAAGCACCAATGTCGGTGTCAAAACCGGCGGATCTCGAGTAGGGGGTCCCGAACTGTGCGTCTAAGGCGGATGGTAACAGGAGGCAGGGAACACGATGTTTTACCCAGGTTCGGGCCCTCTTGATGGAGGTAAGACCCTACGTCCTGCTTGATTTATTCTTGATGATATGGGTATTACAAGAGTTGATCTACCACGAGATCGGAGAGGCTAAACCCTAAAAGCTAGCCTATGGTATGATTGTATGTTGTCCTACGGACTAAAACCCTCCGGTTTATATAGACACCGGGGGGGCTAGGGTTACACAAGGTCGCTTACAAAGGAGGAGATATCCATATCCGTACTGCCTAGCTTGCCTTCCACGCCAAGTAGAGTCCCACCCGGACACGAGACGAAGTCTTCAATCTTGTATCTTCATAGTCCAACAGTCCGGCCAAAGGATAGAGTTCGGCTGTCCGGAGACCCCCTAATCCCGGACTCCCTCTGGTGTGCATCCAACTTGCTTGCTCACGAAGACCTAGGGCACTTGAGGAGGCCCATTGTTGGAATATACAAGCCAAGTTCTATAAAGAAAAATTCCCACTAGTATATGAAAGTGACAAAACAAGAGACTCTCTAACATGAAGATTAAGGTGCTACTTTGAAGCACAAGTGTGGCAAAGGATAGTAACATTGTCCCTTCTCTCTTTTTCTCTCTTTTTGGGGCCTTCTCTTTTTTTATATGGCCTTTCTCTTTTTTTTCTCACTTGTGACAATGCTCTAGAAAATGATGATCATCACACTTCTATTTATTTACAACTCAATGATTACAACTCGATACTAGAACAAAAAGATGACTCTATATGAATGCCTCCAGCGGTGTACCGGGATATGCAGTGGACCAAGAGTGACATGTATGAAAGAATTATGAATGGTGGCTTTGCCACAAATACTATGTCAACTACATGATCATGCTAAGAAATATGACAATAATGAATGTGTCATGATGAACGGAATGATGGAAAGTTGCATGGCAATATATCTCGGAATGGCTATGGAAATGCCATAATAGGTAGGTATGGTGGCTGTTTTGAGGAAGATATAGGGAGGTTTATGTGTGAAAGAGCGTACCATATCACAGGGCTTGGATGCACCGGCGAAGTTTGTGCCAACTCTCAATGTGAGAAAGGGCAATGCACGGTACCGAAGAGGCTAGCAAGGACGGAAGGGTGAGAGTGCGTATAATCCATGGACTCAACATTAGTCATAAAGAACTCACATACTTATTGCAAAAATCTACAAGTCATCAAAAACCTCGGTACTACGCGCATGCTCCTAGGGGGCGTAGATTGGTAGGAAAAGACCATCGCTCGTCCCCGACCGCCACTCATAAGGAAGACAATCAAATAACACCTCATGTTTCAAATTTATTGCATAACGTTTACCATACGTGCATTCTATGGGACTTGCAAACTTTAACACAAGTATTTCTCAATTTCACAACTACTCAACTAGCACGACTTTGATATTATTACCTCCATATCTCAAAACAATCATCAAGCATCAAACTTCTCTTAGTATTCAAAACACTCTTAAGAGAATTTTACTAACTTTGAATACCTAGCATATTAGGATTTTAAGCAAATTACCATGCTATTAAGGCTCTCAAAATAATCTAAGTGAAGCATGAGAGATCAATAGTTTATATAAAACAAATCCACCACCGTGCTCTAAAAGATATAAGTGAAGTACTAGAGCAAAAGTGCAAAACTATATAACTCAAAAGATATATGTGAAGCACATAGAGTATTCTAACAAATTCCAAATCATGTATGGCTCTCTCAAAAGGTGTGTACAGCAAGGATGATTGTGGTAAACTAACAAGAAAAGACTCAAATCCTACAAGACTCACCAAGTAAAACACATATCATGTGGCGAAAAAAATATAGCTCCAAGTAAAGTTACCGATAGAAATAGACGAAAGAGGGGATGCCTTCCAGGGCATCCCCAATCTTTGGCTTTTAGGTGTCCTTAGATTATCTTGGGGGCACCATGGGCATCCCCAAGCTTAGTCTCTTGCCACTCCTTGTTCCATAATCCATCAAATCTTTAGCCAAAACTTGAAAACTCCACAACACAAAACTTAAAGTAGAAAATCTCGTGAGCTCCGTTAGCGAAAGAAAATAAAAGACCACTTCAAGGAACTGTAATGAACTCATTATTTACTTATATTGGTGTTATACCTACTGTATTCCAACTTCTCTATGGTTTATAAACTATTTTACTAGCCATAGATTCATCAAAATAAGCAAACAACACACGAAAAACAGAATCTGTCAAAAACAGAACAGTCTGTAGTAATCTGTATCTAGCGCAAGACCTGGAACCCCAAAAATTCTATAATAAATTGCTGGACGTGAGGAATTTATCTATTAATCATATGCAAAAAGAATTAACTAAATAGCACTTTCCAAATAAAAATGACAGCAGTTCTCGTGACCGCTAAAGTTTCTGTTTTTTACAGCAAGTTCAACAAGACTTTCCCCAAGTCTTCCCAATGGTTCTACTTGGCACAAACACTAATTAAACACAAAAAACACAACCAAAACAGATTCTAGATAAATTATTTATTAAATAACAGCAAGGAAAAATATTGGGTTGTCTCCCAATAAGCGCTTTTCTTTAAAGCCTTTTTAGCTAGGCATTGATAATTTTAATGATGCTCACATGAAAGACAAGAATTGAAGCACAAAGAGAGCATCATAAAACATGTGACAAACACATCTAAGTCTAACATAATTCCTTTGCATAGGCATCTTATAGGAAAACAAATTATCAAGGCAAGCAAAAACTAGCATATGCAAGGAAGCGGAATGTAACGCCCCATATGTAACTTGCCATATTTGTATTCCAACTCTTGCCATTTTCGGCACTAAGTTATGATGTTCCTCGTTGTTGGGTTTTGTCTTCGTGTTGCTTTTGTCCTTGTCATGCATCTCATATCATGTCATCATGTGCATCGCATTTGCATACGTGTTCGTCTCATGCATCCGAGTATTTTCCCCGTTGTCCGTTTTGCATTCCGGCGCTCCTATGTCCTCCGGTGTCCCCTTTTGCCTCTTTTCGTGTACGGGTGTTAAACGTTCTCGGAGTGGACCAAGACTTGCCAAGCGGCCTTGGTTTACTACCGGTAGACCGCCTGTCAAGTTTCGTGCCATTTGGACTTCGTTTGATACTCCAACGGTTAATCGAGGAACCGTAAAGGCCTTGTGTGTGTTGCAGCCCAACACCTCTCCAAATTGGACCAAAACCAAGCTAAACCTCCTCCATCATCTCGGTCGTACGATCACGATCGCGTGGCCGCAAACCGAGCTCAATTTGGAGCCTCCTAGCTCCCTCTACCTATAAAAAGGCATCTCCCCGAAAAATCCCGGATCAACTCCAACCCTAACCCTAGCCCCGTTCCCCTCCGCGCGCCGGACAAAAATCGCCGCCGCCACTCCCACGCCGCCACGTGGCCCCTCGGCGCCCACATCGCTGCCGGCCTGCCCGGGCCCGTAGGAGGCCCTCCCGGCCCGTTCGTCCCTGCCGCCCGACTCCGCCTGCCCGCGCCCAAGCACCGCCTCGCCGGCCGCCGTCCGTCGCCGACCGCCGCCTTTTTGTCTCGTCGCACCTCCTCCGCCGCCTGCCGCCTCGCCCCTGCTCGCCGCCGTCGTCTGCCGTGGCCAGGCAGGCCCCGAGGTCGCCGCCCCGTCGTCTCTCCGCCTCCCCGACGAGCTCTAAAGAGCCCCGACCGAGGTCTTCCTCGACTCTGGCGCCAACCCCGTCGAACCTCGATCCACGCACCGTCCGGATCTGTGAAACCCTAAGGGTTGACTTTTGTCCCAATTTTGCATATTTTTTAGCATACTTCATCATGTCATATCTTAGCATCCGTGGCTCCGTTTTGGGCGTGTAGCATATCAAATTGTTCGTCTCGATGTGCACTTCATTTCATTCCATTGCACCATGTTCATTTGAGTTCATCTTGATGTCCAAAATGCTGTTGCAAGAGTGCTATGTAATGTTAGTTTCAGATTCTTAACAGATATTGGACATTTGTCATTTTTGCCATGTTTAATGTGTGCCTCCTATGAACTTGAGCCCTACATGTGTTTTGAAGTATGCCATGCCATCTTTACAGGGGTGTATGCCATGTATTTTTTGTGATCTTTGTGGTGACTAGCACAAGCATGCAAAGTAGCCCTCGTAATGTTGCTGATTTCAGGGAATTAGAATTCTTCTAAGTCTTTTCCCTGTTAATATTTTTATGCCATGTATTCTTGTTGCTACAGAGTGATCCATGCCTCTTTTGAGCATGTTCAGTAAGGATGATTTTGAGATATTGTTATGAACTATCCATCAATGTCTTTGTTTGCAATTATGGAGCACCCTAGCATGACTCAATCTTGCTCTATTTTTGCTATGAAATGTTCCTGGCAGATTGTTTACATGTTAAGCAATTTTGCCGAGGTTGTTGTAGTTGTTACATGCTTTCTATGAGGTTGTTTTGGCCATGGTTAGCTTAATTATCATGTCTTCTTGCTGGGTGTATGCTTAGTTTGTCATGCAATGCCTTGTGGTGAGTGAATCGAGCTCGTAAAAATGCCTACGTAAATCTGTTTTGCCATGTTCTAGTTTTCTGCTAAGTCTGAATCTGTTAACGAAACTTGCTATGTTCACATGGTTGCCATTGTATTTTCTGATCCCTTTTGGCTTATGGTCGGTAAGGGACTTTTGTTATATGCTTTGAGTAGCTTCATCCCATGCCTTGCATTGCCATGATATGTTCCTGTAACATGTTCTTATCTTGCTCTAAACTTTGCTTCCTGATGTTAAATCCTGCCATGTTGTTATTTTCACCAAGTCTGTAACCTGATATCTTTTGCACTTTTGCCATGCTTGTTTGAACCTGCTATTGAGTGAATTAGCCGTAGCTCAGTGTTCATATTTTGTCAAGCATCTTGAGTGTATCACTACCATGTGCCTTGTTGCTATGTTAGAGTGTAGTAGCTTGTTGTTCTTGATGCATTTATATGGCCTCGTGCTGTTAATTGCAGATCAGTGCCATATTTGTTTTGCTTTCCATTTGCAAACCGTGCATCCGATTCCGGTGATCTTTATATTGATTTCGACCGAAATAAACTCATCTTTCCAGAGACACTCTTGGTTTTCCAAGTTGAGGCCAGGTTCAATCTTTCATTTCCGATGCATGCATATGCATCGCATATCACATCCCGCATATCATGCCATGTTTTGCATCATGTTGCTTGCGCATTGCACCATGGTTGATTGTGTTTCCCTTTGCTTGTGTTCTTGCTTTGGGTAGAGCCGGGAGACGAGTACGTGATCGAGGAACCCGTTGAGTATGCTTACGAGGATCAAGGTAACGTCAATTCGGAGAACTTTGCAGGCAAGATGACCATACCCTCGAAATCACTTCTATCTTTGCTTGCTAGATGCTCGCTCTATTGCCATGCCTATGCTACGATAGCCACCACATGCTTTATCATGCCTCCCATATTGCCATGTCAAACCTCTAACCCACCTTGTCCTAGCAAACCGTTGTTTGGCTATGTTACCGCTTTGCTCAGCCCCTCTTATAGCGTTGCTAGTTGCAGGTGAAGATTAGAGATTATTCCTTGTTGGAACATGTTTATTGTTGGGATATCACTATTATATCTTGTTTACTTTAATGCACCTATATACTTGGTAAAGGGTGGAAAGCTCAGCCTTATGCCTGGTGTTTTGTTCCACTCTTGCCGCCTTAGTTTCCGTCATACCGGTGTTATGTTCCTTGATTTTGCGTTCCTTACATGGTTGGGTTATAATGGGAACCCCTTGACAGTTCGCCTTGAATAAAACTCCTCCAGCAAGGCCCAAGCTTGGTTTTACCATTCGCCACCTAGCCTCGTTTTCACTTGGGTTCCGCGGACTCAAGGGTCATCTTTATTTTAAACCCCCGGGCTAGTGCACCTCTGAGTGTTGGTCCAAACTAGAGCCCCTTGCAGCGCCACCTCGGGAAAACTCGAGGGTTGGTTTTAGTTGTACGGATAGCTTATCCGGTGTGCCCTGAGAACGAGATATGTGCAGCTCCTATCGGGTTTTGTTGGCACATTCAGGTGGCTTTGCTGGTTTAGTTTTACCATTGTCGAGATGTCTTGTAATCGGGATTCCAAGTCTGATCGGGTCGTCCTGGGAGAAGGAATATCCTTCATTGACCGTGAGAGCTTCTGATGGGCTAAGTTGGGACACCCCTGCAGGGATTTGAACTTTCGAAAGCCGTGCCCGCGGTTATGGTAGATGGGAATTTGTTAATGTCCGGTTGTAGAACATCTGAAACTTAACTTAATTAAAATGAATCAACAGCATGTGTAGCCGTGATGGTCTCTTTTCGGCGGAGTCCGGGAAGTGAACACGGTCTCGTGTTATGCTTGAACATAGGTTGTTCTAGGATCACTTCTTGATCATAGTTTCTTGATTGCGCTTTGCCTTCTCTTCTCGCTCTCATTTGCGTATGATAGCCACCATATATGCTAGTTCTTGCTGCAGCTCCACCTCATACCTTTACCCTACCTATCAGCTTAAATAGTCTTGATCGCGAGGGTGTGAGATTGCTGAGTCCCCGTGACTCACAGATTACTTCCAAAACTAGATGCAGGGACCGATGATACCGTTCCAGGAGATGCGACTGAGCTCAAGTGGGAGTTCGATGAGCACTCAGGACGATACTATGTTTCCTTTCTAGATGATCAGTAGAGGAGCCCAGTTGGGGCGATTGGGGACATTATGCATTTGGGGTTGTCTTTATTTTGGTTAAGTAGTCGAACCTTGATTGTATTTGGATGATTGTAATGATATATTTATGCTATTGTGTGACGTGGCGATTGTAAGGCAACTATGTACCTCTTTTCTTATTCACTACATGGGATGTGTTAAGATTACCCCTATTGCAACATTGCTTACAATGCGGTTATGCCTCTAAGTCGTGCTCCGACACGTGGGAGATATAGCCGCATCGTGGGCGTTACACGGAATGAAACAATAGAAATCTCAACATAACGAGAGGTAATTTGGTAACATGAAAATTTCTACCACCATATTTTCCTCTCTCATAATAATTACATGTAGGATCATAAGAGAATTCAACAATATAGCTATCACATAAAATATTCTCAACATGATCCACATGCATGCAAAGTTGACACTCTTCCGAAATAGTGGGATCAACATTAACTAAAGTCATGACCTTTCCAAATCCACTTTCAGTATTATTACAAACATTGTAATCAATCTCATATTCATCATGGGTTTAAATAAATTTTCAAGATCAAAAGAAGAATCACCCCAATCATGATCATTGCAACAAGTAGAGGACATAGCAAAACTAGCATCCCCAAGCTTATGGTTTTGCATATTATTAGCACAATTTATATCAATAGAATTTATACTATCATCATTGCAATCATGCTTTTTATTCGAAGATCTATCATGAATCACTTCATAAAATTCTTCATCGCAATTTTCAGATTCACGAATTTCAAGCAAAACTTCATAAAGATAATCTAGTGCACAAAACTCACTAGCAATTGGTTCATCATAATTGGATCTCTTAAAATGATTAGCAAGCGGATGAGGATCCATAGATCTTAGGTTCTCTGTTTAGTAATAAATAAACAACTATTCTAACCATATGAGCAAACAAGAAACGGGCAAAAAGAGGCAAACGGAAAAGAGAGGAGGATGGAGAGAGAGGGCGAATAAAACGGCAAGGGTGAAGTGGGGGAGAGGAAAACGAGAGGCAAATGGCAAATAATGTAATGCGGGAGATAAGGGTATGTGATGGGTACTTGGTATTTTGACTTTTGCGTAGACCTCCCCGGCAACGGCGCCAGAAATCCTTCTTGCTACCTCTTGAGCACCGCGTTGGTTTTCCCTGAAGAGGAAGGGATGATGCAGCAAAGTAGTGTAAGTATTTCCCTTGGTTTTTGAGAACCAAGGTATCAATCCAGTAGGAGGCTACGCGCGAGTCCCTCGTACCTACACAAAACAAATAAATCCTCGCAACCAATGCAAATAGGGGTTGTCAATCCCTAAAAGGCCACTTACAAGAGTGAGATCTGATAGATATGATAAGATAATATTTTTGGTATTTTTGTGATAAAGATGAAAAGTAAAATAAAGGCAAAGTAAATAGAAAAGGAAATAACTAAGTGGTAGGAGATTAATATGATGAAGATAGACCCAGGGGCCATAGGTTTCACTAGTGGCTTCTCTCGAGAGCATAAGTATTCTATGGTGGCTGAACAAATTACTGTTGAGCAATTGACAGAATTGAGCATAGTTATGAGAATATCTAGGTATGATCATGTATATAGGCATCACGTCCAAGACAAGTAGACCGACTCCTGCCTGCATCTACTACTATTACTCCACTCATCGACCGCTATCCAGCATGCATCTAGAGTATTAAGTTAAAAATAGAGTAACGCCTTAAACAAGATGACATGATGTAGAGGGATAGACTCATACAATATGAAGAAAACCCCATCTTGTTATCCTCGATGGCAACAATACAAGACGTGCCTTGCTGCCCCTACTGTCACTGGGAAAGGACACCGCAAGATTGAACCCAAAGCTAAGCACTTCTCCCATTGCAAGAACGATCAATCTAGTAGGCCAAACCAAACTAATAATTCAAATAGACTTCCAAAGATAACCAATAATACATAAAAGAATTCAGAGAAGATTCAAATATTATTCATAGATAGACTTGATCATAAACCCACAATTCATTGGTCTCAACAAACAGACCGCAAAAAGAAGATTACATCGAATAGATCTCCACAAGAGAGGGGGAGAACATTGTATTGAGATCCAAAAAGAGAGAAGAAGCCATCTAGCTACTAACTATGGACCTGTAGGTCTGAGGTAAACTACTCACACTTTGTCGGAGGGGCTATGGTGTTGATGTAGAAGCCCTCCGTGATCGATGCCCCCTCCGACAGAGCTCCGGAACAGGCCCCAAGATGGGATCTCGTGGATACAGAAAGTTGCGGCGGTGGAATTAGGGTTTTGGCTCTGTATCTAATCGTTTGGGGGTACGTAGGTATATATAGGAGGAAGGAGTACGTCGGTGGAGCAACAGGGGGCCCACGAGGGTGGAGGGCGCGCCTGGGGGGGGGGGGGGGTAGGCGCGCCCCCCTACCTGGTGGCCTCCTCTTTTCTTTCTTCACGTAGAGTCCAAGTCTCCCGGGTCTTGTTCGTTGAGAAAATTACGTTCCCGAAGGTTTCATTCCGTTTGGACTCCCTTTGATATTTCTTTTCTTCGAAACCCTAAAATAGGCAAAAACAACAATTCTGGGCTGGGCCTCCGGTTAATAGGTTAGTCCCAGAAATAATATAAAAGTGGATAATAAAGCCCAATAATGTCCAAAACAGTAGATAATATAGCATGGAGCAATCAAAAATTATAGATACGTTGGAGGCGTATCACCCGCAGCGGAAGTCTCGACCGCAACCCAAGAGGCCTTGCTGAAGTAGCCATCTACCTGCAGCAAGAGTCTGCTTGGACCAGAGGCCGACAGTTCGCCGGCGAAGAAGCGCGGGAGTTGGAGCCAGTTGCCGGCCGGGTTCTCTGACCAGACGACGAACTCCGGCGACACCTCGGCCGTGTGGAAGCACGGACAAGGAGGCCGCGCCACCATGGCACGCCTCCCCTCATCAACTGGACCGCCCTGGCTGGGATGACCCACTCCGCGTGTCGTGGCGCTGTCTCGACAATGGGCCACGGCGGGGGCCGCGGCATGTTTACGCGGGCGGCCGCGGCCGCGCTTGGGCGCCGGGGAGCCGGGTCCCTCGCGAGGGGCTTTCTCCTTCTCGGCGGCGGAGAACTTCCTTCGTGGTGCCATGGGTGTCACTGCAAGTGATGGAGCAAGGAGGAAGGAGCAAGCAAGCAAGGAAGAGATGGGAAATGGGGGCTCCGCCCCCTCCCCATTTATAGAAAGGGAAGGCCAACGGACGTCTCCCACGATCATAGGTAATGATGGTTTTCCTTGCATGTCGCGGGTACCTGACAAGTCGAGCAGTTGCCGAGACAACGTGGGGAAGCGGAGACACCCACGTCCAATGAACCGCCACACGTCAACCGAGGCCGCAGGCTTTTGGGGCCCGCGGCGCTACGTACTTGTCCCTCGGCTTCGCCGCAAAGCCAAGCCCGAGCGCACCTTGGCTCCGGGGGCTACTGTCGGCGTCCTAGGAACGGGGGTCCCTAGACTTGCCTGCCTGCGGCCCGCGGTGTGGCTGAGCCTGCAGGCCGTACGGCCCATCTTCACTAGCAAAGCATCCAAGACCCTCGCGAGGGTCCAAGCCTCGCGGGGCGGATGACGCTAGACCTCCTCGGGAGTAGCCTAGCTAGGCAGGCTCACGAGGAGCGGAGATATCAAGGCGGGGCAAACCTCACGAGACCCTCGTGATGTGAGCCATGACGCATGGCACCAGGCGGGCGCCAGGCGGGCGCCAATGCGCGTAGCGTCCTTATTTCCTCTTTGGTGCTAAGGAGGCCAGCACAAGCCAAGAGTACCGAGGCATCAAGCAAAGGTTGCTATATTGGTGCAACGAGACCAAGACAAGGAGGACAGCAAGATGGAGGTCATCATGGAGCCCAAGATGGCGTCACCACCAGAGCCTTTGGCAGGCGAAGACCACTTTTGTCAGGATATCTTGTACTAGCTGTCCCCCTTTGAATTAGCCCGCCATTGTTGGCTCCCTTCCCGCTCGATATTTGGGAAGAGGACCAAGGCCTATATAAGTAGGGCTAGCCACCACCTTAGGAGAGGACGGACCACGAAGGCACAGATTATTCAGAGACAGATCACGAAGGCACAGATCATTCGGGGACGGATCATTCAGACCACCCACACACACACAAGCTCACCGAGCTTAAGAACACCTCAACCTCAGGAGGCCGTTCTTCCTTTGTACTGTTCACCATCAGCCCTAGAGACAATCCACCACCACCACACTGGAGTAGGGTATTACACCACAACGGTGGCCCGAACCAGTGTAAATCTTGCATCTTTCTGTGTTGCGAGTTCGTCGAGTTCGTCCGCGAGATCTTAGTGAGCTAGAGCGTAGATTGGTGGGAAGGAAAGACTTTGTGCGCACCCTAGTGTTCGAACCTTAAGGGTTTGCCAGAACCACACATCCGACATAACCTTAAGGGTTTGCCGGAACCCCACATCCGACAAATTTTTTCCAATAGAATTGATACTGTGGACTTGAGGTTGTTTCCTCAGAAAGTGTACCATATGCTCATTACCATTAACATGAAAAGTGACATTGCCTTTGGTGCAATCAATAACAGCCCCTACAGTATTCAAAAAGGGTCTTCCAATAATAATAGACATACTATCGTCCTCGGGAATATCAAGAATAACAAAGTCCGTTAAGATAGTAATGTTTGCAACCACAACAAGCACATCCTCACAAATACTGACATGTATAGCAGTTGACTTATCAGCCATTTGCAAAGATATTTCATTAGGTTTCAACTTATTCAAATCAAGTCTATGATATAAAGAGAGAGGCGTAACACTAACACCGACTCCAAGATCCATAAAGCGATTTTAACATAGTTTCTTTTAATGGAGCATGGTACAGTTGGTACTCCTGGATCTCCAAGTTTCTTTGGTATTCCACCCTTAAAAGTATAATTAGCAAAAAATGGTAGAAATTTCAGCTTCCGGTATCTTTCTCTTATTTGCAAAAATTTCCTTCATATATTTAGCATAAGGATTAATTTTAAGCATATCAGTTAATCGCATACGCAAAAAGATAGGTCTAATCATTTTAGGAAAGCGCTCAAAATCCTCATCATCCTTTTTATTGGATGGTTTAGGAGGAAAAGGCATGGGTTTCTGAACCCATGGTTCTCTTTCTTTACCGTGCTTCCTAGCAACAAAGTCTCTCTTATCATAACGTTGATTCTTTGATTGTGGGTTATCAAGATCAACAGCAGGTTCAATCTCTACATCATTATCATTGCTAGTTTGAGCATCAACATGAACATCATTATTAACATTATCACTAGGTTCATGTTCATTACCAGATTGTGTTTCAGCATCAGAAATAGAAATATCATTGGGATTCTCAGGTGTGTCAACAACAGGTTCACTAGAAGCATGCAAAGTCCTATCATTTTTCTTTTTCTTCCTTTTAGAAGGACTAGGTACATCTACATTAGCTCTTTGAGAATCTTGCTCAATTCTCTTAGGATGGCCCGCAGGATACAAAGGTTCCTGAGTCATTTTACCACCTCTAGTCATAACTCTAAGAGCATTATCATACTTCTTATTATTTAATTCGTTGAGCAACTCATTCTGAGCTTTAAGTACTTGCTCTACTTGAGTGGTAACCATAGAAGCATGTTTACTAATAAGTTTAAGTTCACCTTTAACATTAGCCATATAATCACTCAAGTGTTCAATCATATAAGCATTATATCTCAATTGTCTACCAACATAAGAATTGAAACCTTCTTGTTTAACCATAAAGTTATCAAATTCATCCAAACATTGGCTAGCAAGCTTAGCATGAGGGATTTCAGCTTTATCATATCTATATAGAGAATTTACCTTTACTACCTATGTAGGGTTATCGAGATCATGTGTTTCTTCAATAGGTGATGAATTAAGACCATGTATTTCTTCAACAGGCAGTAAATTCTTAACATCTTCAGCTTTTATACCTTTTTCTTTCATCGATTTCTTTGCCTCTTGCATATCTTCAGGACTGAGAAATAGAATACCCCTTTTCTTCGGAGTTGGCTTAGGAGTTGGTTCAGGAAGTGTCCAATTATTTTCATTAGTCAGCATATTATTCAGTAGAATTTTAGCTTAATCAACAGTTCTTTCCCTGAAAACACAACCAGTACAACTATCCATGTAATCTCTGGAAGCATTGGTTAGTCCATTATAAAAGATATCAAGTATTTCATTTTTCTTGAGAGGATGATCAGGCAAAGCATTAAGTAATTGGAGAAGCCTCCCCCAAGCTTGTGGGAGACTCTCTTCTTCAATTTGCACAAAATTATATATTTCCCTTAAAGTAGCTTGTTTCTTATGAGAGGGGAAATATTTAGCAGAGAAGTAGTAAATCATATCCTGGGGACTACGCACACAACCAGGATCAAGAGAATTAAACCATATCTTAGCATCACCCTTTAATGAGAACGGAAATAATTTAAGGATATAACAGTAGCGAGTTTTCTCATCATTAGTAAACATGGTAGCTATATCATTTAATTTAGTAAGATGTGCCACAACAGTTTTAGATTCATAGCCATAGAAAGGATTAGATTCAACCAAGTAATTAACTCAGGATCAATAGAGAAATCATAATCCTTATCAGTAATAAAGATAGGTGAAGTAGCATAAGCAGGATCGTATTTCATTCTAGCATTCAGAGATTTTTCTTTAAGCTTGGCTAATAATTTCTTAAGATCAGATCTATCATTGCAAGCAAGAAAGTATCTAGAAGTTTCTTCATCCATAACATAACCCTTGGGAACAACATGCAATTCATATCTAGGGGAGAATCTTCATCATCACTTTCATCAATATTATCAATTTCAATAATTTCATTCTCTCTAGCCCTAGCAAGTTGTTCATCAAGAAATTCACCAAGTGGCACAGTAGTATCAAGCATAGAAGTAGTTTCGTCATAAGTATCATGCATAGAAGAAGTGGCATCATCAATAACATGCGACATATCAGAATTAATAGCAGAAGCAGGTTTAGGTGTCGCAAGCTTACTCAAAATAGAAGGTGAATCAAGTGCAGAGCTAGATGGCAGTTCAAAACCTTCCCTCGTAGTTGAGGGATAAATCTTGGTTCTTGGATCTTTCAAGTTCTTCATAGTGATAAGCAGATATAAATCCTAAGTGACTCAAAGAATAGAGCTATGCTCCCCGGCAACGGCGCTAGAAAATGTTCTTGATAACCCACAAGTATAGGGGATCGCAATAGTTTTCGAGGGTAGAGTATTCTACCCAAATTTATTGATTCGACACAAGGGGAGCCAAAGAATATTCTCAAGTATTAGCAGCTGAGTTGTCAATTCAACCATACCTGGAAACTTAATATCTGTAGCAAGGTATTTAGTAGCAAAGTAATATGATAGTAGTGGTAACGATAGCAAAAGTAATACTTTTGGGTTTTGTAGTGATTGTGACAATAGCAATGGAAAAGTAAATAAGCGAAGAACAATATAGAAAAAGCTCGTAGGCAATGGATCAGTGATGGAGATTTATGCGGGATGCAATCAATCATGTAACAGTCATAACCTAGGGTGAAATAGAACTAGCTCTAGTTCATCAATGCAATGTAGGCATGTATTCCGAATATAGTCAAACGTGCTTATGAAAAAGAACTTGCATGACATCTTTTGTCCTACCCTCCCGTGGCAGCGGGGTCCTAATGGAAACTAAGGGATATTAAGGCCTACTTTGAATAGAGTAGCGGACCAAAGCATTAACACATAGTGAATACATGAACTCCTCAAACTACGGTCATCACCGGTAAGTATCCTGATTATTGTCACTTTGGAGTTAACGAATCATAACACATAATAGGTGACTATAGACTTGCAAGATAGGATCAAGAACTCTCATATATTGATGAAAACATAATAGGTTCAGATCTGAAATTATGGCACTCAGGCCCTAGTGACAAGCATTAAGCATAGCAAAGTCATAGCAACATCAATCTCAGAACATAATGGATACTAGGGATCAGACCCTAACAAAACTAACTCGATTACATGATAAATCTCATCCAACCCATCACCGTCCAGCAAGCCTATGATGGAATTACTCACGCACGGCGGTGAGCATCATGAAATTGGTGATGGAGGAAGGTTGATGATGACAATGGCGATGGATTCCCCTCTTCGGAGCACTGAACGGACTCCAGATCAGCCCTCCTGAGAGAGTTTAGGGCTTGGCGGCGGCTCCGTATCGTAAAACTCGATGAATCCTTCTCTCTGATTTTTTTCTCCCCGAAACTGAATATATGAAGTCAGGGTTGAGGTCGGTGGAGCATCAGGGGGCCCACGAGGCAGGGGGCGCGCCCCCCACCCTCGTGGACAGGGTGTGGGCCCCCTGACGTGGATCTTTCTTCCAGTATTTTTTATATATTCCAAAATAATTCTGCGTTGATTTTCAGGTCATTCTGAGAACTTTTATTTCTACACAAAAATAACACCATGGCAATTCTGCTGAAAACAGCGTTAGTCCGGGTTAGTTCCATTCAAATCATGCAAGTTAGAGTCCAAAACAAGGGCAAAAGTGTTTGGAAAAGTAGATACGGCGGAGACATATCAGTGAGGTACACAATAGGTCTGGTACACATCATAGCATACTTTATAAAACCTATGACCGAGGCATAGGGAATGACTTTTCATGCTCTTTCTATTTTCTGCTGTGGTATGGTTTTGAGTCTTTACTCAACTTCACACCACTACAAAAAAGACACATCTGTGACATTTTGGGCCGAACGAAAAAAATATGTCATACATATGACACTTCTATGACGATAATTGTGACAAAATCCGGTATCATCATAGATGTGGTGGGCTCCTACTTCTATGACAAAAAATCATGACAGAAAATGGGCTTTTCGTCCTGGGCGGGCCAGAGACGCAGCTGCATGACAGAAGCGAGGGGGAGGAAAATTTTGGGGAGTTCCCGGTTACGGTGGGAGGTCGGGGGCCGTGCGATGCACATTTCTCTCGTACACGTACGCGCATGTGTGTGAGGCGTTGGCTCTAAATGAACACGAGCTAGGCGTTGGGCTCTAATTGAACCCGAGCGATTGCACTACAGGCTACGCATTACTGAACCCGAGCGATCGATCGATGGCTGTTAACTGAACCCGATCGAGCGATTCCTTCGCTACTGCTGCTAATTGAAGCCGATCGATTGGATGAACAGTGAGCGTTGCCGGGGGGATTGGATGAACAGTGAGCGGTGGCGTTGCCTCTGGATGAACAGGACCCCGTGGTGTGGAGGGCTTGATGAAAAGTAGACGGTGGAGGGGTGCCCGTGGAGGGGTGGTTGAACATGACCCCGTGGTGTGGAGGGCTGGATGAACAGTAGACGGTGGAGGGGTGCCCGTGGAGGGGTGGTTGAACAGTAGTTGATGGAGTAGCGCGTAGTGGAGGCTGGATGAACTGGAGCCCGTGGAGGCTGGAGGAGGTCGACGGTAGCCCGTGGAGGCTGGAGGAGGTCGTCGGTGGAGATGAACAGTATCCCTTGGAGTCCCGTTTTGCGGTACGCCACACCCCTCCCGATCAACAGGACCCCCGTTTCGACCGTAGCGCTCCAAGACAAGTCCGTTTCCTCTGTTTTGCGGTACGCCACACCCCTCCTGATAAATAGGACCCCCGTTTCGACCGTAGGAGGTCAGTTTCCTCCGTTTTGCGGTACTCCAGCCCCTCTCGATGAACAGGATCCCGTTTCGAACGTGGCCGGTCGAACACAAGGCCGTTTCCTCCGTTTTGCGGTACGCCAGGCCTCGTTACCATCGCCTGTTTCGTCCAAGTCCTCCCAATGAACACGACCACACATTCCGTTCCGAGCCAGCCGGTTGGCTCCCACCCGTTCCGTTGCCTCCCGATGAACACAACGCCATCCGTTGCCTCCCCATGAACACGACGCATTCCGTCGCCTCCCCATGAACACGACGCATTCCGTTGCCTCCCCATGAACACGACGATGACACTGTTTCTCCGTTCCGACCTAGGCATGCACACGAGCCCTGGCCGTACGTATGCGCGAGTAGGCGTTCGAGACCCTTCCCGTATGTACGTACGTGGCCGCATTTTCTTTCTTTCACCCTGACCGTTGTACGTACGTGTACATGCTACGTGCGCGCCTCTACTACGACATGTAGGTGCCTCTACTACGACACGTGCGCGCCTCTACATCGACCAGTATATATGTACGTACACGTTCGCGACCAGAATGACAACGCTACATACGCTTCGACCAGGTGGGTCCCGACTGTCAGGCACTTCCTTGCTTGCGAAGATGTAGCTGGTGGGTCCCAACAGTCAGGGGGGCGAATCATTTTGTTTTTGTTTTTTGCCCGGACGCACTTCCTTGCCTGCGAGGGTGTAGCTGCTGGGTCCCAGCAGTCAGGGGGGGAATCGTTTTGTTTTTTTGCCCGGACGCACTTCCTTGCGTGCGAAGATGTAGCTGGTGTGTCTCAGCAGTCAGGGGGGCGAATCGTTTTTTTTCGGACGCACTTCCTTGCGTGCGAAGATGTAGCTGGTGGGTCCCAGCAGTCAGGGGGAATCATTTTTTTCGCGAAATACGGTGGCCCGTCCGGTGGGTCCCTGCTGTCAGGTGGAGGAATAATTATTTTGCGCATAATAAGGAGGCACTTCGTTGCTGCGGCCGTGGACCCAGCTGTCAGCCTCTCCACATACAGTCCATGTCCGATGGAAGCCATTCCTTGACCACGTTGACCACGGCGCGCCGAGAGCACCAGGGCGGTGGACGACGGTGAGGCCTAGGAAGGGGATGACGCGGAGCCGGGGAAGACGTGGCAGTGGATGCCCATGCATAGAGTATGAGGGTTCACTCGTTCGGCTGCGGTGTGAGGTTGTCGTCGCCGCAGAATAACAGGGGGTGTGGGTGCGTAGAGGGATGGCCTGGCCAGCGGTGGGAGTAGTAGGGGGCGGTGAGGCCTCCATGGCATCACAGCTGGCCACGGGCGGCAGGAGTAGGCGACACGACCGGCGCTGCTTTGGGCGGCTGGAGCAAGAAGACCAGAGGTTGAAGAAGCACTACGGCCGTTGGATGGACATCGTACGGTCATTGGAGCTAGAATCATTCATATATTGACTAAAGTTGACAAAGGCCTCCGTTCCAGTCAACTTAGTAGGCCCACAAGTCAGCCTCCCACCAAGGTGGGTCCCAGCTAGCAGGGGGTATTCATTTTTTTGTGTGTAATAAGGAGGCACTTCCAGTGGGTCCGACCTGACAGCAGGGGGAACGTTTTTTTCGCGAAATACGATGGGCCGTCCTGTGGGTCCCAGTAGTCAGGGGGAAACGTTTTTTTTCGCGAAATACTAGTGGCCCTACCGATGGGTCCCTGCTGTCAGGTGGAGGAATAATTATTTTCCGCATAATAAGGAGGCACTTCCTTGCAGTTGCTGTGGACCCAACTGTCAGCCTCTCCACGTACAGTACTCTTCCGATGGAAGTCGGTCGTTGACCACATTGACCACGCCGCGCCGAGAGCACCACGGCGGTGGACGACGGCGAGGCCTAGGAAGGGGACGACGCGGAGCCGGGGAAGACGCGGCAGTGGAAGCCCGCGCGGAGAGGAGTACGAGGTTTCACCGGTTCGGCTGCGGTGTGAGGCTGCCGTCGCCGCAGAATAACAGGGGGTGTGGGTGAGTACAGGGATACCCTGGCTAGCGGTGGGAGTAGTAGGGGGCACTGAGGCCTGCGCGGCAGCACAACCGGCCACGGGAGGCGGGAGTAGGCGGTCCCGCAGGCACTGCTTTGGCGGCTGGAGCAAGAAGATCAGAGATTGAAGAAACACGACGGCCGTTGGATTGACATCCAATGGTTACGTCTGCTAGAATCGTTTGTTGACGTATATAATAACTAAAAAAATCTTGCATACGCGTCAACTAAACAGGCCCACAAGTCAGACCACTCCCTCTTTTTTTTAATAATTTATATATAGCTCATGGCAACTTATTATGCAACTTATTGCAGTCATTTTTTTGGTTGGCTAGGGCCAATTTCGCATATTTCTGTGGGTTCCAAACTATTTTTAATACCGAAATGTCGAGCCAGATTTAAAGTACTTTGAAGATATATTAAAAATTAGGTTAATGCCCAGTGAAATAGGAATCTGAAAATGTGAAAAAATTCAGAAATTATAAAGTAATTGCCAATTTGTCATCTGTTTTTATATTTACATCCCATTTCATATTACTTTCAAGATTTGCAGGCGTCTTGAAAGAGTTGCAGCCCATCAGGGCATAGAAAAATAAGTAGGCCTAGATTGGGTATTCTTTAGAAAAAATAAATTGGGCTCATTTTCACAAAGAAAAAATAGCTGGGCTGGTCACATGGTGAACATAAAATATAAGCCTGGGCTGGTCACGCTCACAATGTCGTGGGTCCCAGATGTTAGAAAAACACTAGGAGGACGCATTTTATTTTTCCATACGCTGATGTGGTGGGCCCCTACTGTCATCCTCACCACGTACTTCTGCCGAATCCTATTGTTTGTTGACCATGTTGACAACGCGAGAGGGCGGCGCCGCAGCGAGCACACCAAAGTGCACGGAGGACATTGGCGTTAATGATTTAGGAGATGGTGGGGCGGCGATGCGTGCGCTGAGGCACAGCCAGCCGTGGGAGGCAGAAGCAGGCGGCCCCGCTGACGCTGGTTTGGTTTTGGCGGCTAGAGGAAAACAGAACTGAAGAAACACGACAGGCTGTAAAAGCAGCAGGAGTCACTACTAGGAAAAGGCCTACTAATAGCGCACCTAATTTGGCCATTAATGGCGCATTAGTGGTGCGCCATTAGTGCCACGCCATTAGTATATTTTACTAATGGCGCACCACAGGTGCGCCATTAGTATCTGGTATACTAATGGCGCACCTCAGATGCGCCATTAGTATATACAACAGTGCGCCATTAGTATGCCTCCCAGGGGGCCATGTATACCCAGGTGCTTTGGCATACTAATGGCGCACAAGAACAAGATGCGCCATTAGTAACTTCGGCATACTAATGGCGCACTGTTTAATGATGCGCCATTAGTATCCTTTGGCAAACTAATGGCGCATTGTGATGTGATGCGCCATTAGTATGAATATTAAGTTTTTTTTATTTTTTAATTTTCTGTTTTTTGCACAGGTTACAAAATGTATAATTGGACAAAATATAGATAGCACACATCAACAACAGATTCATCGAATACAATAGAAGATTAGTCTCTGAATACAATTCATCATATTAGTCTCCGAATACAATTCATCATATTAGTCTCCGAATTGAAAAGACCGAACAAAGATAGAACATTATATTACAAGTCTCGGGACCGCGAGTAGCGAGTTTGTCTTCACATTACAAGTCGATATCGATCATCTAAACTACCATCACATAGAAGAGAGTTGTGGTCATCACGATGAGCATCATCACGATGAAACTCGTCTTCATCCGGTTCCTCCAGCGCTCCCTCCCCTCTCCCGCTAGATAGCGGGCGTATCTAGATTCGGCCTCGGCCCTAGTGGTGTACCCTTTGTAACTATTACCGCTGAATCGGTGAACCTGTCTCCGACACTCCTCCCAGTCGTCGTAGACTCCGGGAACCTTACCCTTGTACACGACATACGACGGCATCGCTATGCAGTAGCCAAACGAAACGTTAGTACCAATTCACAGACAATACATAAGCAATATATAAATATGCAACAGAACGATCGGAAGATAAAAGCAAGACATTAATAGCATCGATTACATCTAAGTTGAACGACTCTCGAAACCAAAGAGACATACTACAAGTTCATTAAAGTTTAATTACAACATGAGCCAATCGATGTTTCAGAACTAGACACAACATCACTGCTTTCGACTCGACTCAAGGGACCGTAGCGTGGATGAAGCCGCCGTCTATCGTGGGAGGCATGAAATAACGGTCATTGTCAGCCTGCATTTGTAGCATTGTGTCAATGTCACTGTTGGACAGTTGATTTCTGAGGTAGAACTGCCCCGAGGTATGAAGGACATCTTGATAGATGATTTTCGCAAACTCCGACTGGATGCGAAAGAATTCTTGTCTGATGTCCGCGTCCTGGATTGCCGACACTCTCGTGGCCCAATCTTTGAATTTACTCAGTAGCAGAAGTTGATGATGGTCCCGTACGATCGCCCGCATGTGATGGATGGCGTAGTAGGCACCCTTCTGACCACCAGGCGGCTGCTTGACACAGCAGAACATCGTATTGTGGGAGAACACGTGCTTGCCGTACTTACGAATAGGCCTGGTGAAGGTGCCTCCCGATTTGACGTAGCCGGGGAGAACATCATCAAGAACCTTCTTGACATTTGTGTAGTCTACGTTCGACTGACGGTCCGGGTCGAAATACGTGGCCATGGAATATTTGGGGCTTAGGAGGATGAGCGTGCAATGTGTGTCACTGCAGAAAAATGGAATGTTAAAAGAAAAATGATCGAAATCTAAGAATTCATATGTTACGAGGCGGTTGAGGGGAGGACTTACTCGGGAAAGTAAGGCACGAGGAATTTATCCTTATCTTGGTTTGCCAGAATGACGCCTTCGAGGTAAGAAGTCGCGACTTGCTGGTCCCCAGCGCTGCCCAAGATCTTGGCACGCATGTAGAAGGGGTCGACTATCACGATGTCCGGGGTCTTGTCGCGAATGATCCGCATCTCCATACTCAGCGAAAATAGCCGAACGAAGGTGTAGTGCAGCGGATGAAGGTTCAACATAGCGTGGATGTCATCAAACCGTAGGACGATCATACCCCCGATGGAGTTATCCACAAAGCCCTTGCCCTCTGGCACCTTGGCCGCGAAAACCGGGTATGCCACATCCTTCTCTCCGAGACGCCGCTTCTCCAAAGAAAGAACACTGTCATGCAGACTCCGCATAGCACCGGTTGCAGCATCGAGCATATTTCTCGGTAGCATCGGCCTACCCGCCACATGCACCCTCCTCGAGATATCCTCAGGTGAAGGTGGCCCGTCCTGAGCACGGATCGTACTCGGTGCAGGCTGGCCCGCACCCTTGTTAGTCTTTCTTTTGCGTGCCTTCTTCTTCTCCTGTAATGGGACCGAGTTCTGCTCACAGACCGCCTTCTTGAGTGTGTTGGGGCTGATAATATTTCGCACCTCGCCTATCGGAGGCTCGGTGAAGTCGACAGCTGGAGGCATCTCCTGAGAGCTGAACGGCAGACGACGCCTGTTGCAACTTGGCTTCTCCGCGGTACCAGCTAGATCGCGCACGTCTTTTGTTGGGTTGGGTTCTTGAGAAGGAGGCCCCATGAAGTCGCCACCGTACCCATGATCGGCAAAGTACTGATCGACGTTGGCAAATTTATCGTCGTCGTTGTCGTTCTGATCCTGTGCCATATGCATGTTTGGATCCAGTGGCATAGGGATGTCCGGCACCGTTGCGGCGGTCTTGCCATGGGGCCGACTTGGCGCCGACACGACTGGCGGTGTTGTATTTGGGGTGGTGTCCCCTGCCCCCAAACGAATCTGGCTCTTCGGCCAAAGCAGGGGCCAGCTCAGGCAGGCGCTGAGGGTCATCACGTCATCATCGTCGGCCCCGACGGGTCAAATCGGAGGTAACAACTCGTCGCAGCCTGGCAGCACTTGAACCAGTTGAACCCTAAACAAGTTGGGTGGCATCTGGGTACCGTGGAACAAGGGGTTGCCCGGTTGAACGATTTTTCCCTTGGCGACATCGACCAACTCGTTGTTCACGAAGTGCAGGAGAGTGCACGGAACGTCGGCGGCGCCCTGCGAAAACATGTAGGGCATCAGGGATGCCCAGTCAAAGGCAAGGAGATGAAGTCCTCGGCCGAGAGAGGCTTAATTAGTTACCGTGATGATGGCGTCGAGCTCGGCTAATGTCGAGGCACTGCCAACGGCGGGCGTGCAGTTGACGGAGGGGCCGCTTGCTGCAGAGGTGCCGGCCGGTGTACACCCGGGTGCATTAAGCTCCCGTGCCGGCGTCGGAGACACCAATGGCCCCGCCATCGCGTTCTGCGAGTTGCTGGCCATGAAGCTAGGAATCGGGGGCGGCCCCTGTTGGCCGCCCGCAATCCACGCACTAATCCCCTGGATCAAGGTAGGCACAATGGCGGTGATCGTCGCTCCGAGTTGTTGTTGCACTTGCTCTTGGACAATCTCCGGAATCCGCGCCACCTTTGCCCTGAGTTCTTGAACCTCGCGCGCCTGGCTTTCCGAGCTGGTCTTTTTCTCCTTTCGCCCACCAGTGTTATAGTATGACGACCATTTTGTCGACAAGCCTTTGCCGGCCACACGACCAGCTGACGTCAGCTTACTGAGCTTATCCTTGTTCTTCATTACATTCAACGCCCTATTTAGAGTGGTGTCCCAAGGGTTGCTCTTAGTCGACCCCGCGCTACTGCTTTCAGTCGCCTGCGGAAGGAATGTGAACCATTTAGAAATTTGCCTTCATTAATTAGAATGCAACCATATAGAGCTAATTACGCGGGGGTGTATTCCTTACCAGAACAAGCTCAAGAGCCCTGGTCTTCGGATCCGTGGTAAGCTCCTTTGTTTTCGGGTCCTTCTTGTACCGGGCCCTGACAAAGTTCCTGGTCTGCTTGTCACCGTATTTATCGAAGAGGGGCGGTAGGCCTTGCTCGGCACGGTCCGCCTCCTCCTTGTCCCATATAGGCTCCGCCACTCTGTAACCGCCGGGACCGAGTGTGTGTTCCCCTAAGTTCAGCTCCTGCATTTCTTTCCCCCACTTACTTGATTCGGAGTTTGCGGTGCTCGAGCAATTGATCCTGAAGTCGTTGTAGTCATCTTCGGTGATCGAAGGATTTTTCTCCTTGATCTTCTCATAACTCTCACCTTTCTCGATCATTCTCTTCACATTGCTTTTCCAAGTAGACAGGGCCTTGCTCATCTTCGTGAGGGCAGCATTGTTCACTTTATTCCCTTTGAGGCTTGTGTTTTCAAATTCAGTGGGGAACTTGTATCGTTCGTGCAGCTTCGTGAACAGGAGGTTGCGCAAATTCCCTCGGTCAGGATGCCTCAGGTTCTCGGTGTTGATCGAGACGGTGCTCCGGAGAATGCACCCGAGCTGAAGCGAGTACCCCTTGACTATTCGTTCGGGCGCTGTTGGATTCCCGTCGGAGTCCACTTCAGTAACTTCCTCCTTGAGGGTGTGGAGCACGGTCGGGCGCCGGTCCTTCCGTTGCCTCTTCGGTGGGCTGCCATCTATGCGTGCGCCGCCATCATCAGTGGTGGCATCCTTGGCAGCACCATCAGTGGTGGCATCAGTGGGGTCATCCTCGGCGGTACCATCAGTGGTCTCATATTGACATAAAAATAATAATGCTTCAAGCATACTAACTAAGCAATTATGTCTTCTCAAAATAACATGTCCAAAGTAAGTTCAGCGCTACAAAATCATATGGTTTAGTCATGTTTCATTTTCGTCACACAAGAATGCTCTCATCATGCACAACCCTGATGACAAGCCAAGCAATTGTTTCATACTTTAGTAATCTCAAACCTATAAACTTTCACGCAATATATGAGCGCGAGCCATGGACATAGCACTATGGGTGGAATAGAGTATAATGAGGGGGGTTATGTGGACAAGACAAAAAAGGAGAGAGTCTCACATCAACGAGGCTAATCAATGGGCTATGGAGATGCCCACCGATTGATGTTAATGCAAGGAGTAGGGATTGCCATGCAATGGATGCACTAGAGCTATAAATGTATGAAAGCTCAACATAAGAAACTAGTGGGTGCTGTCGGTGTCAAAACCGGCGGATCTCGGGTAGGGGGTCCCGAACTGTGTGTCTAAGGCGGATGGTAACAGGAGGCAGGGAACATGATGTTTTACCCAGGTTCGGGCCCTCTTGATGGAGGTAAAACCCTACATCCTGCTTGATTTATTCTTGATGATATGGGTATTACAAGAGTTGATCTACCATGAGATCGGAGAGCTAAACCCTAAAAGCTAGCCTATGGTATGATTATATGTTGTCCTACGGACTAAAACCCTCCGGTTTATATAGACATCGGAGGGGGCTAGGGTTACACAAGGTTGGTTACAAAGGAGGAGATATCCATATCCGTACTGCCTAGCTTGCCTTCCACGCCAAGTAGAGTCCCACCCGGACACGAGACGAAGTCTTCAATCTTGTATCTTCATAGTCCAACAGTCCGGCCAAAGGATAGAGTCCGGCTGTCCGGAGACCCCCTAATCCCGGAATCCCTCAGTAGCCCTTGAACCAGGCTTCAATGACGATGAGTCCGGCGCGCAGTGTTGTCTTCGGCATTGCAAGGCGGGTTCCTCCTCCAGATATACTATAGAAGAGTTCAAATAAAAGGATAGTGTCCGACCCTGCAAAATAAGTTCCACATACCACCGTAGAGAGAATAATATTTCCACAAATCTGTTCTGCTGACGCATTTTGGCAACACGACATTACGTGATGGCCCGGTGATTGTTCGAACCGTTTCCTTTAACTTGCCCCGCACCTAACGCGAGGCAGTTTCTTGACACATCTTGTCAAAGCAGAGATCGTGTTCCCCTTATTACGGGATTCTCACTAATATAGGCGTGGGTAACCCAACCGCGCCATCGATTACGGCGCTTGGGGGATAAGCGAGTTTTTCCAGGCTAGTGGGGGCACATAGTTTCGGCCTCCCTTATAAAGGGATAAGGTTTAACCTTTTTCTACCCACGCCTTCTTCTTCCTTGCTCATCCATTCTCGCGCACTCGAGCCCCAACGCCCAAGTCCACATATTTCTCCTCAACCTTCTCCAAACATGTCCGGAGCGGGAGGCAAGTGGATGGCTTCCTCCGTTACGGAGGAACACATCAAAAAGCTGCGCGGAGCCGGATACTTAGCCGAGAATATCGCGCATAGGCTGCCCGCTGCGGGGCAGATCGTCCCTACCCCGGAACCTCATGAGAGGGTAGTTTTCCTCCACCACTTCCTCCATGGACTGGGGTTTCCCCTTCATCCATTCGTCCGCGGTCTCATGTTCTACTATGGGCTGGACTTTCATGATCTGGCCCAGAACTTCATCCTCAACATTTCGGTGTTCATTGTCGTCTGTGAGGCCTTTCTCCGCATCATCCCCCACTTCAGTCTGTGGCTGAAGACCTTTAATATCAAGTCAAAGGTGGTGGGCGGCCAACAAGCAGAATGCGGCGGAGCCATGGTGGGAAAGATGCCCAATGTTATATGGCTCGAAGGCTCCTTCGTGGAGACCATAAAGGGGTGGCAATCGGCCTGGTTCTACATCACCGAGCTGTGCGACACCAACTGGGCGGCGGCCCCCGAGTTTCGATCCAAATTCCCTACATGGCTCACTTCCTGGAAAGAGAAGGGCTTGTCGTGGGGTTCATCGATGGAGGTGGATGGACTCCAGAAATGTATCCGAAACATGGCAAGCAAGAAACTCAAGCTTGTCAACATAGTCCAGGTCATGCTCATCCGCCGGATCCTCCCGTGTCAACAACGGGATTTTAACTTGTGGGAGTTCGACCCGGCCCGGCACCAAACTCTGAGCGAGCTCTTCGACACGACGCACAAGGACGTCTGGAGGCTGTTGTCCAAGGGCGCCGAGGTCCCTCCCTCTCTCACCGAGGACCGCGGGCTAAGCGTGAAGCGCCGAGCGCATTCGGTGAGTTCTATACATCCGGTAGGATATTTATTTCCCCTTGCTTAACCATGTGCGGGGTCTGAGTCTCCACGCCTTTGACAGGACTGGGTGGAGACGTCGGGGCAGATTACCTGTCCGGCCCCTCTGCCCGAAGACACTGCGGATGCTCTCCTGACGGAGATACTGACTCCGGCTCCTTACCAGGTGCCGGAGAAGACCAAGAAGGCCAAGGGAACCCAAAAGAGTTCCCGGCGCCAGGTGTTATTGGACTCATCGTCCGATAACTCCACTACGCACTCCTCCCCCGAAGATGAGGAGGAAGATGAAGATGCTCCCCCTTCAGTCGGGGGAGACAAGAAAAGGAAGGCCGCCCCCACTGGGGGGCCAGCGGGTCCAAGAAGGGAAGGACTTTCCTTCCGGACTACTCCTCCACCGCCGCCGACGGCGAAGACAAGTGGCTGCTCAGCGCCAAGCCCCTGGCGAAGTCGTAAGTATTCGGACGCCAGAGTAACTCATAGCATACTTTTGTCGCCCTCCTTCTCCTAATGCCGGATTATGATTATGTAGACCGCCCCGAGCCCGTATCGAGCATCCTCGTCGGACGGCTCCCTGGGCTCGTCGGATATGGATAGCGATCCACTTCCGACCGCCACCTCCCCTGCCCTACAGACAATGCCGAGGTGTTGTCTCAAGAGGCACCGAGTCGAGGGGAGACAGTCCCGGAGGCGCCTCAAGGCGACCTTACGGATTCCGGGAGCAGAAGGAGCAAGCCTCTCAAGGGCTCCGAGTTCGGCCCTCAGCCGAACACCGCGCCGGAACCTCCAGTGGTTCCGGACTCGGGCAGGCGGCCTTCTTCCATGAGGGGCAAGACGCCTGTGCCGGTGACCTCTGTCCATCTAGAGGCACCGGACAATCTGCTGGGAGCGCTTCGCAACGCTTCCATTGACGAAGAGCACCGCACTATTATGAGTGCGGTGGTCCAGAAAGTTCAGTCCGCCAAGAGCGGACTGACTGAAGCCTGTGCCAGCCTTCTAACAGGCTTTGAGGTAAGTTTTTGAAATATAGGAAAAATATTACTGCATAGACAGTAGCCCCTGATGCTTTTGTTGGGTGTTCACAAAGAAAAGCTGAACAGAGGATCAAACAATATCGCAGGAGTCTAATATAAGTATGTCTATATGCGTATGCAGGCTTCGCTGCTAGCCTCTGCAGCACTGACTGCGGAGGTCGTCGCGCTGAAGCAGGACCTCCAAGGGTCCAAGGAAGAGCTCGGCCTTGCCAAGAGGCAGCTCGAGGAGAACAAAGGTAAGTAGTACCTAGTCTATGGATATATATAAAACGAATGCGATTGCAAAATAAAAGGATCATCATAAATTTGCCAGGGGCCACGACCGACGTGGCGACCCTGAAGCAAGTGCTATCCGAGGCCGAAAACAAAGCGGCCAAGGAGCGCACCGAGCGGGAAAGGCAGGAGGCTCGGGTGGGCGAGGTGCAGCAAGAGATCACCGCTCTCGTGACAAAGCACGAGGCATTGGAGCTTGACTTGAAGACGCGAGAGTCCGAGCTTGCCGTGGCCCTTGAGAGCGCAAAGAATGCCAAGGCCGAAGCCCAAAAGGCCCTCCAGGAGATTGATGCGATGAAGAAGATAGCGGCGGGTAAGGCATTCTATATGCAAAGCAAGCATGTAAAAGTAAATTACTTGTTACATACCCGAATCCGGAGCTCTCCAGGAGCATTCGCAGATTTTCCTCGCAGCGTGTCGGATGCCGCGAAATTTTACTGGGCCAAGGAGGGAAGCTCCACAGAGAAGCTGTTCTGGTCTCAGTATACTGGGACCGAACACCCGGTGCCTATGGGCGACCAGCTAAAGCAGTTGGTCGAGCTACACAAGGCCGCCGAACAGGCCATGAAGGGTTTTATAGTCCGGATGTAGCTGGCGACGCCCTTCCCAACAGCTACTTCGGCCTGGTGAGGCAGCTTGTGGATGTCTGCCCACGGCTGGAAGTCATCAAGCGGTCCATCTGCATCGAAGGTGCACGCCGGGCATTCGCCAGTGTGAAGGTGCAATGGGCCAAGCTGGACGCCGTGAAGCTGATCAAGGAAGGGCTGTCAGAGGGCAAGGAGCATCGCCACCCCGAGATGTACTATGAGGGTGTCCTGAAGGGTGCCCGTCTCGTAGCGGACGAGTGTACGAAAGATGTAATATTGGAGTAAACTTTCTCGTGTAATCCTGTATTCATGAAAACTTGTTCATATGCGCTATGCAACGCTTGTTTGAAATTAAAATATTACCTTTTGTTCGGCTATTTATCAAATCTGAGAGATGGCTAGTCGTCGGCTTCTGCCCCCATGCCACGAGTGCCGGGGTGTTCGGGATAAACCTGAGCACTCTTGTTCCCATTTTTGGGTCCTTCCAGGGAGGTGCTCAGCACAACGAACAAGGCAATCGGACTATAATGCGTTATCACTCTCACTTAGCCATAGAATTTTATAATTTTAAATTTCGGCGAAGCCCCTAGTGTTCGGAAGGCCGAATTTGGGGCGCGATACACGCCTTAAGCCGGATAGGGACGACTCCTCGCTCTAAGCGGCATAAGTCTTTAGGGACTCGAAACCTCTCGAACAGCGACCAGTCTCTCGCCTTATCATGACAGTCAGTTTTAGCTTTCTCTACTGAGGTGCTTAGCCTAGCAGAACCGGGGCACAATCGCAGTAGTTCTCCCAGTGATACCTTAGCCGATATAGCGGAACGTAAGGTACCAAAACATGGGAGCCGGGCAAACCCAACTATTGACCCAAGACATGATTCGGAGCTGATGCATATAATACTATAAGTTCGGGGTGCCGCACTGTCGAAAGTGTTCGGACTTCTCACGACGTATTATGGGGTATGCTTAAGCCCGTAGCGTATTGGCCGTACCAGAGTGTACGGGTGCTGGATGTCATGAATGAACATATATATATATATAAAAGAAGAATGCAATAATAGTCTTAATGCTATGCATTGTTTATTCAAAAAGGTGCGTTATAGCAGAATGATGCAGGTAGTGCGATAAACAAAAAGTAGGACTATGTCCCCTCCAAGGGCAAGCTGAAGAATAGTATTAAAGCAAGTATTTCACTCGTTATCGTAATCCACCTAGGAGTTCCGTGGTGTGACGTAGCTTTCTGCCTTCTTGGTTGCTGCATCATATGTTCGGCAATCATACTGCCGGACAGGGTTTCCAGAGATTAAAGTCCTGAAAGAGAAAAATAACAAAGTAGGAAGCCCCTAGTGCGGTTTAAGCCGCATCTTGGAGGGTGCCGTAATCATGCTCCCTCCCTACTTGTGCCCATGGTATTTTTAATTCGTAATTATGTACGCGTGGCATGAGTTTCGCCGTTTGGCTTGGGCCAGGGTGGGGGCCGCATTGCTATGCGAGCTCGGAACGTGCCAGGCGGTCCTGTTGCTGATTATTCCGGGCGCGCTTGAAGGTGTTCGGGTCCTTAAATGCTGAACTAGTGGATTGCCTTAAGAGGCTGCTTTGCGCTTCCGCTGCGATCAGTGTGCTCCTCCGTTCGGAGAGAGCGCTCTGTGTTTCCATTAACTGTAATGACCCCCCCGAGGTCCTGGCATCTTGAGCTTGAGGTATGTATAATGCGGTACCGCATTGAATCTCACAAATGCGGTTTGCCCGAGCAGTGCATGATAACCACTGCAGAACGGGACTATATCGAAGATTAACTCTTCGCTTCGGAAGTTATCCGGGGATCCGAAGACTACTTCCAGTGTGACTGAGCCTATGCAATGGGCCTCTACACCTGGTATGACGCCTTTAAAGGTTGTTTTTGTGGGTTTGTTCCTTGAGGGGTCTATACCCATTTTGCGCACTATGTCCTGGTAAAGGAGGTTCAGGCTGCTGCCGCCATCCATAAGGACTCGAGTGAGGTGAAATCCGTCAATGATTGGGTCTAGGACCAGTGCGGCTGAGGGAGTCCTGGATTAGGGGGTGTCTGGATGGCCGGACTATAGCTTCAGCCAGACTCCTGGACTATGAAGATATAGGATTGAAGACTTCGTCCCATGTCCGGAAGGGACTTTCCTTGGCGTGGGAGGCAAGTTTGGTGATACGGACGTGTAGATCTCCTACCATTGTAACCAACTTTGTGTAACCCTAACCCTCTCCGGTGTCTATATAAACCGGAGGGTTTTAGTCTAGGACAACATACAGAACAACAATCATACCATAGGCTAGCTTCTAGGGTTTAGCCTCTCTGATCTCGTGGTAGATCTACTCTTGTACTACCCATATCATCAATATTAATCAAGCAGCATGTAGGGTTTTACCTCCATCAAGAGGGCCCGAACCTGGGTAAAACTTTGTGTCCCTTGCCTCCTGTTACCATCCGGCCTAGACGCACAGTTTGGGACCCCCTACCCGAGATCCGCCGGTTTTGACACCGACATTGGTGCTTTCATTGAGAGTTCCTCTGTGTCATCGCCGTCAGGCTTGATGGCTCCTACGATCATCAATAGTGATGCAGTCCAGGGTGAGACCTTCCTCCCCGGGCTGATCTTCGTCTTTGGCGGCTTCGCACTGCGGGCCAATTCACTTGGCCATCTGGAGCAGATCGAAAGCTATGCCCCTGGCCGTCAGGTCAAATTTGGAAGTTTAAACTACACGGCTGACATCCGCAGGGACTTGATCTTCGACGGATTCGAGCCACTGCCGAGTGCGCCGCACTGTCACGACGAGCATGATCTAGCTCTGCCGCCAAACAGTGCCCTGGAGGCCGCACCCGCATCGGCTTCGACCCTTAATTCGGAGCCAACTGCGCCGATCGAGGATGGGTGGTTGGACACCGCCCTGGGGGCTGCGATCCCAACGGCGATCATGCCGAACACCAGCCCCGCACTCCGCGAGACTGGTGACTCCAAGGAGCCAGACTCCTCTCCGGAGTCCGAACCCTCCGCGCCCCTGCCGATCGAATCTGATGGGACGCCGATCATGGAGTTTACTGCCGCGGACATTTTGCAGCACTCGCCTTTCGGCGATATTCTGAAGACACTAAAGTCTCTCTCTTTATCAGGAGAGCCCTGGCTGGACTATGGTCGGCAAGGTTGGGATACGGACGATGAAGAAATTCAAAGCCCACCCACCACCCACTTTGTAGCCACTGTCGACGATTTAACCGACATGCTCGACTTCGACTCCGAAGACATCGACGGTATGGACACCGATGAAGGAGACGATGAAGAACCAGCGCCTATTGGGCCACGGAAAGCCACCCCGTCATATGACGTATACATGGTGGACGCACCAAAAGATGAGGACGAGGAGCGGAAGGACGCACCGAAGGCTCGTTCGCTCGAGAAGCAGTCAAAGCGGCGACGCAAGCGCCGCCCCAAACCCCGCCTCGACAGAAATAACGATCACACAGACGCAGCGCTGGAGCAGGGCGAACCGTTGCCGCACAACGGCAATCCGGATAATCAAACCGAACAAACAAATTCTATCAAGGATAATGGTCCGGACGACATAACGCCGGACAGGCACCCGGAGCAGCAGAATGCCCGTAAAAGGCTTGTTGCCACCACGAGGAGTCTTAAAAAGCAGAAGCAAAGGCTCAAGGCTGCGCAAGACACACTCCAAATCAGATGGAGTAAAATACTCAACACAGCAGCGAGGTATGGAGACAATCGCCCCTCTAAGAGCTACCCAAAGCGGAAGCTGCTACCTGAATTCTATGAGGAGGCCTCAGACCCCCCACAACCAAATATCAAAGCAGCCACCTGGTCAGATAGACGACCCCTCTGCCAACACAGAGCGGCATACAACGCCACTCACAATAAAACACGCGACCCATGCGAGGGCTCGCACCCAAAGGATGGTGCAACAAGATCCATCTATGGACCACGCAAGCGCGCCCCAGCATACAATGCAACACAACAAACATCCGAACAACGTAGTACACCCAGCTACAGGGGTGCCGCACACCGTCTATGTTTCACCGATGAAGTGCTGGACCATGAATTTCCAGAGGGATTCAAACCCGTAAACATAGAGACATATGACGGAACAACAGACCCTGGGGTCTGGATTGGGGACTACATCCTTCATATCCATATGGCTCGAGGAGATGATCTCCATGCCATCAAGTACTTACCCCTCAAGCTCAAAGGGCCAGCTCGTCACTGGCTTAAAGGCCTCCCCGAAAGCTCCATTGGAAGCTGGGAAGAGCTCGAAGACGCCTTTCGGGCAAATTTTCAAGGGACTTATGTCCGACCTCCGGATGCGGACGATTTGAGTCATATAACTCAACAGCCCGGAGAGTCAGCCCGAAAGCTTTGGAACAGGTTTCTTACTAAAAAGAACCAGATTGTCGACTGTCCGGGCGCTGAAGCCTTGGCAGATTTTAAGCATAGCATCCGTGACGAATGGCTCGCCAGACACCTCGGCCAAAACAAGCTGAGAACGATGGCCGCATTAACAAGCCTCATGACCCGCTTTTGCACGGGCGAGGACAGCTGGCTAGCCAGATGCAGCACCAGCGACCCCAGTACATCTGAAGTTAGAGATGGAAACGGGAAATCATGGCGCAACAACAATAACAAACGCCGGAATAAAGAAGACATCACGAAGAGCATGGCAGTAAACGCCGGATTCAAAAGCTCTCGGCCAGGTCAAAAGTCGCCCTCTAAAGGCACGAGGGATGAGCTGTCCAGCCTCAACAAAATTCTGGACCAGGTATGTCAGATCCATAGTACCCCTGGTAAACTTGCTAATCATACCCAAAGAGAATGTTGGGTCTTCAAGCAGTCCAGCAAGCTCAACTCCATACACAAAGGGGAGGATACACCAAGTGAAGACGAGGACGAGCCTCCCAAGCAAGACACTGGGGAACAAAATAAATTTCCACCATAAGTTAAAACAGTAAACGTGTTACACATGATCAAGGGAAAAAACAACGCGACACTCCCAGGAAAACATACCCACGTGCCTGTCACCGCGAAGTCCTGCCACTGGTCGTCTCAACTGATCACTTTCGACCATCGCGATTACTCAGCAAGTATCCGACACGCGGGATGGGCTGCCCTGGTATTAGACCCAGTAATTGACGGATATCACTTCACACGAGTCTTGATGGACGGTGGCAGCAATTTAAACCTAATATATCAGGATACAATCCGCGAGATGGGGCTAGACCCAACAAAAATTCGCCATAGCAACACTACCTTTAAAGGAGTAACGCCAGGCCCAGGGGCTCATTGTACGGGCTCCCTCCTACTACAAGTTATATTCAGCTCCCCCGATAACTTCCGCCGCGAGTATTTAACCTTCCACATCGCTCCGTTCCAAAGTGGCTATCAAGCACTGCTCGGACGCGAAGCTTTCGCTCGCTTTAATGCAATACCACACTATGCCTCCCTCACACTCAAGTTGCCCGGTCCACGTGGCATCATCTCAGTGAATGGAAATATCAAGCGATCTCTGTGCGCCGAAGAGAGTGCGGCTGCCTTGGCAGCCGCACACTAAAGGCTTCCGGACCAGCGAACGCATCCAATAGGTCGTCAAGACCTCAGACACAACTAATCAAGTCCGGCGCCGCTATTTATACCGAATAAATGGTCACACCCCTATTTGTCAGTGCAAGGGGCTCAACGCGCGCAGACAAGTGGCAATTTCTTCTCATCTCAAATTATACATGGTTTCTTTAAAAACTATCTTTTTGCACGACAACTTTTTTCACCTAAATTCCTCTCTTTTACAGACGATCATCGTGCTACACCCGTCCAGGATACGGCACAACGGAGACACAGGCATAGACGTGCAGCAGGGACCCGCTCCAAGGATTCTTTTTAGATTAAGACCCTGCGTAAACCTTTTTTACTGTCTCTTGTTGATACATATCCACCGTCGAGAAGGATGCTGATGTCTTGGCATGTGGCCACGCCAGAACAATGCACGTACCTGGACACAAGGGGCTTCTTACAAAGGCCATTATTTGGGCCCGGTTTATACCACAAAGACCGAATACCTTAGGGAGTGCTCGGTGTCGCGAGTTTGGCCCTATATGCATCAGCTCCGAATCACTGTCTTTGGTCAAATGTTGGGTTTGCCGGCTCCTGTGTTTGGGTGCCTTACGTTCCACTTTACCGGCTAAGGTAGCACCAGGAGAACTACTGCGATTGTGCCCTGGTTCATCCAGACGAGCACCTTAGTAGAGAAAGCCGAAAACTGACTGTCATGATATAGCGTGAGACTGGTCAACCACTCGATGACCTGTTGGAATGTTAGAATTCCTCCACCTTAATGAAGGGCCGTTTTCCGGCCAGGCATGTACGCACCCCGGGATCGGGAGAGTGCGGAGCCACCAGGGGCTATCTAGTAGCCCCACTGTCAAACTCCTATGGCTAAGTGAAAGTGCTAAAGCATTATAGTCCGGTTTCCTCGCTCGCTCTGCTATCACCTCCTTAATAGGACCAAGACGTTGGGTTAAGTGTGAACGCATGTTTTTTGCGAGCACCTCCGCATTATATGCATGGGGGTTGAAGCCGACGGCTGAAATCTTTCAGGTTATACATATGTATACATAAACGGCCGCCCAGGAGGCATCATATTACTTCCAGGCAAAAGTATAAAAATAGCCTTACAAAAATTCATAAAAGCGTTTCGCTTACAATGAGATTACATATCACTCAAACATGATATTTTTTGAGCACTGGGTCTCTATCAAAAGAGCACCCTCAAGGACTTCTTCAAAGTAGTGCTTAGCAGCCATTCGACCTATGGCCGAATCCCGCGCCGCAACAGTGGTAGCATCCATCTCCGCCCAGTATGCTTTAACACGGGCAAAGGCCATCCGTGAGCCCTCTATGCACGCCGACCTCTTCATCGCATTAATGCGCGACACCACGTCAAGGAACTGCTGCACCAAGCTGAAATAGCTGTTCGGTTTCGGCCTTTCCGGTCATAGCTGATCCACAACAGACCTCATGGCGAGTCCGGACAACCTATTCAGTTCGGCCCATTCGGCTAGTTCGTCAGTCAATGAAAGCGGACGCCCGGGAGAATGGAATTGTGTCCAAAATAGCTGGTCCACTTCACGGTCCGTCTGACCCTGGAAGTACTTGGCCGCATCGGCAGCGCTCGCCGCCAAATCCATATACACATCTTCCGAACTCCATAGCCGATCCAGAGAGGCATACCACGGATCTCCGAACTTCCTCCGCAACATAAAGGATTTCCCAGCTAAAATATCCCCGACTTCCCGCAGCTCCTCCTTCTTCGCCCTCATAGCAGAGCAGATGTCTTTTCTCGTCCTAGCAGCCTTCTCAAGGTCCGATGCCTTCGCTAGGTTTTCCTTTTCAAGAACCCGGTAACGGTCGGCGGCGGCTTTTAATTCTATGGCCATCTTGGCCATCTTATCTCGGCTCTCGCCATGCGCGGCCTTCTCGGCTTTCAACTCTTCGGCCGCCTTCAAAGCAGCCGCATTATCAAACCTCGCTTGTTCCTTGGCTCGGGCAAGTTCTGCCCGCAAGGCTTCCACAGTGCCAGCTCCATCTGCAGTCACGACATATTAAAGATACTGGCATCATGCTGCTCTTACTATGTGGCGTTTACCAGATAATGACACTTACCCTGTGCCTCGTCAAGCCTTTTGTTAACAAGCTCAATGTCAGCGTCTGCCGCATCCAACTGCCGTTTTAAATGGGCAAACTCGCTAGTTCGGCTAGCCACCGGAGCTTCCATCACCTGCACATAGAGGCAGTATGGTTATTACCTGGGAATATGATCCTCTGTCCGTTGTCGTTTCCGATGACAACCAGAGTCTCAGGGGCTACTATCTACACAAGCCACACCTAGCATGTGCAGGACTATCATACATTATTTTACGTACCTCAAAGCCTGTCAGTAGACTCATAAAAGCTTCATGCAATCCGCTTTCGGCAGACGAGATTCTCTCCATCACTGTATTCATCACCACACGGTGTTCATCTGAGAGGGCCGCTCGCCCCACCAACTCCCTCAGAACATCCGATCGCACACTAGACGGTACCGGACTCTTTTGTCCGCTCTCTTTGGGAGCCGGACACTGGGAGCTTTGGGGGTCAATGGGATTATCTTCTAGCCTCACCGGACTCGGAGAGGCCCTCCGCGACGACACTTCGGGGTCGCCCGCTTCCGGAGCGGAGGAGTCCGGAGGAGGCGTTTCGCTCTCCATCATCTCTGGAAGAAGATCCCCCGAAGACGTGCTCATTTGAGAGGGGCTAAGGCCCGAACTGCAAAGATATATGTGGTGGTTATTTTCTCAGAAGAAAAAGATGGCATACCTGTACTATTATAGTATTTCAGGTCACTTACGACTCGCTGGAGAATTGAGCCCCCCGCGGACTTTGTGCGGCAAAAGCCCCCTCGAGGTAGGACCCTCTGTGGGAGACTTCTTCTCCCGTTTGGAAGCTTCGGCTTCCGAATCCCTGGGCGCAATCCTTTTCCTCCTCCAGTCATCTTCCTTCATGGAGACGCTCGCTCCCTCGGTTAGAATGGGCAGCGTTGGGGGCCCGCGTCCGCCCGTATTAACCTCCCAAGTATCTTCCTTCAAGGGCTCCGGGCAAGGTGTGACCTGGAGCATCTTTTCCAATACCGGATTTTCCAAACCCTCAGGGAGGGGGGCCGAACACCGAATCAACTTCACCTTTGCTAGCCAGTCCTGGTCAAAAAGCAAACTCTCAGAAATAACTTCGTAACAAATGAGAGATAGTGTGTTTGGCCGGAAGATTCCTTACCTGTTCGGCGGCGCGGTTACTGCTCAGGCCCACGTCCTCGGTGATTTCCGGACACTCTATCTGAGGTCCGAAGAATGACTTGTTCATCTCCTCGTGCGTCAGGCCGAGGAAATTTTGGATAACACGCGGTCCCTCGGGATTGAACTCCCACAAGCGAAGGGGCCGGCGTTTGCAAGGCTGGACTTGACGAACCAGCATAACTTGTATTACCGCAACCAAATTAAAATCTCCATTGAAGAGATCTCGAATGCGGCTTTGCACTATAGGCACGTCCTTGGCTGGACCCCAGCTCAGGCCTCTGCTGATCCATGACATCAGTTGTGGTGGAGGGCCCGAGCGGAAAACAGGGGCGGCCGCCCACTTGGCACTTCTAGGAGCCGTGATGTAGAACCACTCTTGTTGCCACAATTCAGACACCTCTGGAATGGAACCTTTGGGCCATGGAGCTCCCGTCATCTTGCATATTGAGGCACCTCCACACGCCGCATGTTGCCCCTCGATCATCTTCGGCTTTACTTCAAAGGTATTGAGCCACAGGCCGAAGTGAGGGGTAACCCGGAGGAAGGCCTCACACACGACAATAAATGTCGTAATATGAAGAAAGGAGTCCACAGCTAGATCATGGAAATCTAGCCCGTCATAAAACATCAAACCCCTGACGAAAGGATCCAGAGCATGGCCTAGACCTCGGAGGAAGTGGGAGACGAACACGATGTTCTCGTTGGGTTCGGGGGAGGGGACGGCCTGCCCTCGGGCAGGCAGCCGATGCAAAATCTCGTCGGTCAGATATCTGGCCTCCCTCAACTTTTTGATGTCTTCTTCCGTGATGGAGGAAGGCACCCATCGGCCTTGAAGGCTAGATCCAGACATGATTGAAGGTTCGTAGCACCTGACCTGAACTTCGGGTGTTTGAGCTTGAGGTGGGGGAAGGATTCGATTCAGCACGGGAGGGAAAAAAATAAAAGCCTTGTCCCTTTATAAAGAGGGTGCATATCAAGCGTCCTCTCCGTGGCCGTTTGGACTTGCCTATAGTCTAGGAGTCCTAGAAGCGGTTGGGTTACCCACGCCCATATTGATGAGAATCCCGGAATAAGGGGACACGATCTCTGCTTTAACAAAGACGTGCCAAGGAAACCGCCTCGCATGACGCGCTGAGGTGGGATAATAAAACGATTCGAATAATGGCTTGGCCATGGTGCGATGTTACACTACGGAATACGTCAGCAGATTAGATTTGTGTAAATATTATTCTCTCTATGGCAATATGTGGAAACTTATTTTGCAGAGCCGGACACTATCTTTGTGTTCAAAATCTTCTATGAAGTACTTGGAGGAGGAACCCGCCTTGCAATGCCGAAGACAATCTGCGCGCCGGACTCGTCGTCATTGAAGCCTGGTTCAGGGGCTACTGAGGGAGTCCTAGATTAGGGGGTGTCAGATGGACGGACTATACCTTCAGCCGGACTCCTAGACTATGAAGATACAAGATTGAAGACTTCGTCCCGTGTCCGGAAGGGACTTCCCTTGGCGTGGGAGGCAAGCTTGGCGATACGGACGTGTAGATCTCCTACCATTGTAACCGACTTTGTGTAACCCAAACCCTCTCCAGTGTCTATATAAACCGGAGGGTTTTAGTCCGTAGGACAACATACAGAACAACAATCATACCATAGGATAGCTTCTAGGATTTAGCCTCTCTGATCTTGTGGTAGATCTACTCTTGTACTACCCATATCATCAATATTAATCAAGCAGGACGTAGGGTTTTACCTCCATCAAGAGGGCCCGAACTTGAGTAAAACTTCATGTCCCTTGCCTCCTGTTACCATCCGGCCTAGACGCACAGTTCGGGACCCCCTACCCAAGATCCGCCGGTTTTGACACCGACAGCGGCGAATCCGCCATGACGGGTACTAGTGGGGTGGTCCCTGCGATCGAAGGTGATCGGATAGAAGGACCATGGGTTGAACTTTGGGGCGACTGGCTCCAACGCATATACGTCCCTGAGCGCACGCTTCCGCTCCCTCTTGGGGATGTGGTTGCATATATCATGTTCACCATCCGCACTTGTGGGGGGAACCTCTTCTGTCCTCCGGTGTTCGGCTGCCGGGGCTCTTCCTCGTCATCGCTATGTGGCCACTTATCTTTGTTTTCGGCATTTAACTTGCCGACCTGCTTGAACACCCAACAATCACTGTTGGTGTGGTTGGATGGCTTGTCGGGGGTGTCGTGTATTTGATACGAGCGATCGAGTATACGGTCCAAACTGGACGGGCCTGGAGTGCGTCTTTTGAATGGCTTTTTCCGCTGACCGGGTTTAGAGCCTTTGAATCCGGCATTGACTGCCGTATCCTTGGTATTGTTGCTGTTAATACGGTGCTTATGTTTGTTGCGACGTGACCTGCTATTGTCGTCCTTGGTATCTGAAGTACCATGGTTCTTTGATATGTTACTACTGCGAGCCAGCCAACTGTCTTCTCCCGCACAAAAGCAGGTCATGAGTGTTGTGAGGGCTGCCATAGATTTCGGCTTTTCCTGACCAAGGTGCCGGGCTAGCCACTCATCGTGGATGTTGTGCTTGAAAGCTGCTAGGGCCTCTGCATCCGGACAGTCGACGATTTGGTTTTTCTTTCTTAGGAACCGTGTCCAGAATTGGCTGGCCGATTCTTCTGGCTGCTGAATTATGTGGCTCAAGTCATCGGCATCTGGTGGTCGCACATAAGTGCCCTGAAAGTTGTCGAGGAATGCGGCTTCCAGATCTTCCCAACAGCTAATGGACTCTGCTGGCAAGCTATTGAGCCAATGCCGAGCTGGTCCTTTGAGTTTGAGTGGGACGTATTTAATGGCGTGTAGATCATCACCGCGTGCCATGTGGATATGCAGGAGGAAATCCTCGATCCATACCGCAGGATCTGTTGTGGCGTCGTATGATTCTATATTTACGGGTTTGAAACCCTCTAGGATTTGATGATCCATTACTTCGTCTGTGAAGCATAAGGGGTGTCTGACACCTCTGTACTGGGCTATATCGCAACGCAGCTCCAATGAGTCTTGCCCGCTGTGCTCGGCCCGGCCGGATTTACTTTTACTGTATCCCGCGTGACGATTATCGTCTCGCATAGTGGCGCGCCCTCGTGATCCCTAGATCAATCTTGCATGTTTTGCTTGGTCCTCCAATATGTCTCGCAGGTCTGGCGTATTTCCCCATGCCTTTTTATTTGAATGGCTTCGGGGTGCAGGCTAAGCTTTTGGCTGGAATGCCTCTCTGTCGCGGCCACGAGGTGGCCGATCAGCCGCGCCGTACGCTTCTTCCTCTAGTCGAGGTAGCAACCTGCATTTTGGGTAACTCTTGGAGGGTCGTTCGAGGTTATATTCCTCGGCTGCAAGGACTTCAGTCCATCTGTCAGCTAGCAGATCTTGATCAGCTTGAAGCTGCTGCTTCTTTTTCTTAAGGCTATTTGCCGTGGCTATAAGCCGGTGCATGAAGCGCTCTTGTTCGACGGGATCCTCTGGCACGATGAATTCGTCATCGTCGAGGCTTGCCTCGTCTTCGGAGGGAGGCATGTAATTATCATCCTCCGCCTCTCCGTCTGCCGCTCCTTCTGGAGGGCTGGTTTCTCCATCCTCCTGCCCTAAATCGTGCTGGAGGGGATTGTTGCCATCTTTGGCACTATCCGGAGTGTTATTATCTCTTGTGCCGGTATCACCACTTTTGCATTGGCGGGACTTAGAGCAGCGCCGCTGACGTCGACGCTTGGGTTGCTTCTTGGAGGGGTCATCCTTCGTTGTCTCGTCGCCATTGCCTTCTTTGGGTGTGTCCACCATGCATATATCGTATGATGAGGTGGCTGTCCAGTGCCCTGTGGGAGTGGTTCCTCTTCATCTCCCGCATCGTCGTCCATACCGTCGATGTCTTCGGAGTCGAAGTCGAGCATGTCGGTTAAGTCGCCGACAGTGGCTACTAAGTGGGTGGTGGGTGGGCAGCGAATTTCTTCGTCGTCCGTTGTCCGCATCCCAATCCTACCAGACATAGTTCGGCCAGGATCCTCCTGACAAGGAGAGAGACCATAATGAGTTCAGTATGTCGCGAAAGGGCGAGTGCTGAAAATATCCGCGGAGGTAAACTCCATGATCGGCGCCCAATCGAATTCGCTAGGAACGGGCGCCGGCAGTTCGGAGTCCATGGCCGAAGAAGGATCCGACAGTTTGACAACACGGCTCTCATGCAGGGTAAGGTTGATGTTCGACTCGATCGCCGCTGAGGATAAGGCCTCCGTGGCGGGGACCATCCACCCGCCATGGACGGCGCAACTGGCTCCGAATTGAGGGTCGGAGCGGCTGCCGATGCAATCTCCTGAACACTGTCCGATGGTAGAGCTAAATCATACGCATCGTGACCGTGTGACGCACAAGGCGGAGGCTCGAATCCATCGAAGATCAAGTCTCTGCGGATATCGGCCGTGTAGTTTAAGCTTCCAAACCTGACCTGGTGGCCAGGGGCGTAACTTTCGATCTGCTCCAGATGGCCAAGCGAGTTGGCCCGCAGTGCGAAGCCGCCGAACACAAAGATTTGTCCTGGGAGAAAAGTGTCACCCTGGTCTGCATCACTATTGATGATCGTAGGAGCCATCAAGCCTAACAGCGACGACACAGAGCAACTCTCAATGAAAGCACCAATGTCGGTGTCAAAACCGGCGGATCTCGAGTAGGGGGTCCCGAACTGTGAGTCTAAGGTGGATGGTAACAGGAGGCAGGGAACACGATGTTTTACCCAGGTTCGGGCCCTCTTGATGGAGGTAAGACCCTACGTCCTGCTTGATTTATTCTTGATGATATGGGTATTACAAGAGTTGATCTACCACGAGATCGGAGAGGCTAAACCCTAAAAGCTAGCCTATGGTATGATTGTATGTTGTCCTACGGACTAAAACCCTCCGGTTTATATAGACACCGGGGGGGCTAGGGTTACACAAGGTCGCTTACAAAGGAGGAGATATCCATATCCGTACTGCCTAGCTTGCCTTCCACGCCAAGTAGAGTCCCACCCGGACACGAGACGAAGTCTTCAATCTTGTATCTTCATAGTCCAACAGTCCGGCCAAAGGATAGAGTCCGGCTATCCGGAGACCCCCTAATCCCGGACTCCCTCGGGTGTGCATCCAACTTGCTTGCTCACGAAGACCTAGGGCACTTGAGGAGGCCCATTGTTGGAATATACAAGCCAAGTTCTATAAAGAAAAATTCCCACTAGTATATGAAAGTGACAAAACAAGAGACTCTCTAACATGAAGATTAAGGTGCTACTTTGAAGCACAAGTGTGGCAAAGGATAGTAACATTGTCCCTTCTCTCTTTTTCTCTCTTTTTGGGGCCTTCTCTTTTTTTATATGGCCTTTCTCTTTTTTTTCTCACTTGTGACAATGCTCTAGAAAATGATGATCATCACACTTCTATTTATTTACAACTCAATGATTACAACTCGATACTAGAACAAAAATATGACTCTATATGAATGCCTCCAGCGGTGTACCGGGATATGCAGTGGACCAAGAGTGACATGTATGAAAGAATTATGAATGGTGGCTTTGCCACAAATACTATGTCAACTACATGATCATGCTAAGCAATATGACAATAATGAATGTGTCATGATGAACGGAATGATGGAAAGTTGCATGGCAATATATCTCGGAATGGCGATGGAAATGCCATAATAGGTAGGTATGGTGGCTGTTTTGAGGAAGATATAAGGAGGTTTATGTGTGAAAGAGCGTACCATATCACAGGGCTTGGATGCACCGGCGAAGTTTGTGCCAACTCTCAATGTGAGAAAGGGCAATGCATGGTACCGAAGAGGCTAGCAAGGACGGAAGGGTGAGAGTGCGTATAATCCATGGACTCAACATTAGTCATAAAGAACTCACATACTTATTGCAAAAATCTACAAGTCATCAAAAACCTCGGTACTACGCGCATGCTCCTAGGGGGGGTAGATTGGTACGAAAAGACCATCGCTCGTCCCCGACCGCCACTCATAAGGAAGACAATCAAATAACACCTCATGTTTCAAATTTATTGCATAACGTTTACCATACGTGCATTCTATGGGACTTGCAAACTTTAACACAAGTATTTATCAATTTCACAACTACTCAACTAGCACGACTTTGATATTATTACCTCCATATCTCAAAACAATCATCAAGCATCAAACTTCTCTTAGTATTCAAAACACTCTTAAGAGAATTTTACTAACTTTGAATACCTAGCATATTAGGATTTTAAGCAAATTACCATGCTATTAAGGCTCTCAAAATAATCTAAGTGAAGAATGAGAGATCAATAGTTTATATAAAAGAAATCCACCACCGTGCTCTAAAAGATATAAGTGAAGTACTAGAGCAAAAGTGCAAAACTATATAACTCAAAAGATATATGTGAAACACATAGAGTATTCTAACAAATTCCAAATCATGTATGGCTCTCTCAAAAGGTGTGTACAGCAAGGATGATTGTGGTAAACTAACAAGAAAAGACTCAAATCCTACAAGACTCACCAAGTAAAACACATATCATGTGGCGAAAAAAATATAGCTCCAAGTAAAGTTACCGATAGAAATAGACGAAAGAGGGGATGCCTTCCAGGGCATCCCCAATCTTTGGCTTTTAGGTGTCCTTAGATTAGCTTGGGGGCACCATGGGCATCCCCAAGCTTAGTCTCTTGCCACTCCTTGTTCCATAATCCATCAAATCTTTAGCCAAAACTTGAAAACTCCACAACACAAAACTTAAAGTAGAAAATCTCGTGAGCTCCGTTAGCGAAAGAAAATAAAAGACCACTTCAAGGAACTGTAATGAACTCATTATTTATTTATATTGGTGTTATACCTAATGTATTCCAACTTCTCTATGGTTTATAAACTATTTTACTAGCCATAGATTCATCAAAATAAGCAAACAACACACGAAAAACAGAATCTGTCAAAAACAGAACAGTCTGTAGTAATCTGTATCTAGCGCAAGATCTGGAACCCCAAATATTCTATAATAAATTGCTGGACGTGAGGAATTTATCTATTAATCATATTAAAAAAGAATTAACTAAATATCACTTTCCAAATAAAAATGACAGCAGTTCTCGTGACCGCTAAAGTTTCTGTTTTTTAAAGCAAGTTCAACAAGACTTTCCCCAAGTCTTCCCAACGGTTCTACTTGGCACAAACACTAATTAAACACAAAAAACACAACCAAAACAGAGTCTAGATAAATTATTTATTAAATAACAGCAAGGAAAAATATTGGGTTGTCTCCCAATAAGCGCTTTTCTTTAAAGCCTTTTTAGCTAGGCATTGATAATTTTAATGATGCTCACATGAAAGACAAGAATTGAAGCACAAAGAGAGCATCATAAAACATGTGACAAACACATCTAAGTCTAACATACTTCCTTTGCATAGGCATCTTATAGGAAAACAAATTATCAAGGCAAGCAAAAACTAGCATATGCAAGGAAGCGGAATGTAACGCCCCATATGTAACTTGCCATATTTGTATTCCAACTCTTGCCATTTTCGGCACTAAGTTATGATGTTCCTCGTTGTTGGGTTTTGTCTTCGTGTTGCTTTTGTCCTTGTCATGCATCTCATATCATGTCATCATGTGCATCGCATTTGCATACGTGTTCGTCTCATGCATCCGAGTATTTTCCCCGTTGTCCGTTTTGCATTCCGGCGCTCCTATGTCCCCCGGTGTCCCCTTTTGCCTCTTTTCGTGTATGGGTGTTAAACTTTCCCGGAGTGGACCAAGACTTGCCAAGCGGCCTTGGTTTACTACCGGTAGACCGCCTGTCAAGTTTCATGCCATTTGGACTTCGTTTGATACTCCAACGGTTAATCGAGGAACCGTAAAGGCCTTGTGTGTGTTGCAGCCCAACACCTCTCCAAATTGGACCAAAACCAAGCTAAACCCCCTCCATCATCTCGGTCGTAAGATCACGATTGCGTGGCCGCAAACCGAGCTCAATTTGGAGCCTCCTAGCTCCCTCTACCTATAAAAAGGCATCTCCCCAAAAAATCCCGGATCAACTCCAACCCTAACCCTAGCCCCGTTCCCCTCCGCGCACCGGACAAAAATCGCCGCCGCCACTCCCACGCCGCCACGTGGCCCCTCGGCGCGCACATCGCTGCCGGCCCGCCCGGGCCCGTGGGAGGCCCTCCCGGCCCGTTCGTCCCTGCCGCCCGACTCCGCCTGCCCGCGCCCAAGCGCCGCCTCGCCGGCCGCCTTCCGTCGCCGACCGCCGCCTTTTTGTCTCGTCGCACCTCCTCCGCCGCCCGCCGCCTCGCCCCTGCTCGCCGCCGTCGTCTGCCGTGGCCAGGCAGGCCCCGAGGTCGCCGCCCCGTCGTCTCTCCGCCTCCCCGACGAGCTCTAAAGAGCCCCGACCGAGGTCTTCCTCGACTCTGGCGCCAACCCCGTCGAACCTCGATCCACGCACCGTCCGGATCTGAGAAACCCTAAGGGTTGACTTTTGTCCCAATTTTGCATATTTTTTAGCATACTTCATCATGTCATATCTTAGCATCCGTGGCTCCGTTTTGGGCGTGTAGCATATCAAATTGTTCGTCTCGATGTGCACTTCATTTCATTCCATTGCACCATGTTCATTTGAGTTCATCTTGATGTCCAAAATGCTGTTGCAAGAGTGCTATGTAATGTTAGTTTCAGATTCTTAACAGATATTGGACATTTGTCATTTTTGCCATGTTTAATGTGTGCCTCCTATGAACTTGAGCCCTACATGTGTTTTGAAGTATGCCATGCCATCTTTACAGGAGTGTATGCCATGTATTTTTTGTGATCTTTGTGGTGACTAGCACAAGCATGAAAAGTAGCCCTCGTAATGTTGCTGATTTCAGGGAATTAGAATTCTTCTAAGTCTTTTCCCTGTTAATATTTTTATGCCATGTATTCTTGTTGCTACAGAGTGATCCATGCCTCTTTTGAGCATGTTCAGTAAGGATGATTTTGAGATATTGTTATGCACTATCCATCAATGTCTTTGTTTGCAATTATGGAGCACCCTAGCATGACTCAATCTTGCTCTATTTTTGCTATGAAATGTTCCTGGCAGATTGTTTACATGTTAAGCAATTTTGCCGAGGTTGTTGTAGTTGTTACATGCTTTCTATGAGGTTGTTTTTGCCATGGTTAGCTTAATTATCATGTCTTCTTGCTGGGTGTATGCTTAGTTTGTCATGCAATGCCTTGTGGTGAGTGAATCGAGCTCGTAAAAATGCCTACGTAAATCTGTTTTGCCATGTTCCAGTTTTCTGCTAAGTCTGAATCTGTTAACGAAACTTGCTATGTTCACATGGTTGCCATTGTATTTTCTGATCCCTTTTGGCTTATGGTCGGTAAGGGACTTTTGTTATATGCTTTGAGTAGCTTCATTCCATGCCTTGCGTTGCCATGATATGTTCCTGTAACATGTTGTTATCTTGCTCTAAACTTTGCTTCCTGATGTTAAATCCTGCCATGTTGTTATTTTCACCAAGTCTGTAACCTGATATCTTTTGCACTTTTGCCATGCTTGTTTGAACCTGCTATTGAGTGAATTAGCCGTAGCTCAGTGTTCATATTTTGTCAAGCATCTTGAGTGTATCACTACCATGTGCCTTGTTGCTATGTTAGAGTGTAGTAGCTTGTTGTTCTTGATGCATTTATATGGCCTCGTGCTGTTAATTGCAGATCAGTGCCATATTTGTTTTGCTTTCCATTTGCAAACCGTGCATCCGATTCCGGTGATCTTTATATTGATTTCGACCGAAATCAACTCATCTTTCCAGAGACACTCTTGGTTTTCCAAGTTGAGGCCAGGTTCAATCTTTCATTTCCGATGCATGCATATGCATCGCATATCACATCCCGCATATCATGCCATGTTTTGCATCATGTTGCTTGCGCATTGCACCATGGTTGATTGTGTCTCCCTTTGCTTGTGTTCTTGCTTTGGGTAGAGCCGGGAGACGAGTACGTGATCGAGGAACCCGTTGAGTATGCTTACGAGGATCAAGGTAACGTCAATTCGGAGAACTTTGCAGGCAAGATGACCATACCCTCAAAATCACTTCTATCTTTGCTTGCTAGATGCTCGCTCTATTGCCATGCCTATGCTACGATAGCCACCACATGCTTTATCATGCCTCCCATATTGCCATGTCAAACCTCTAACCCACCTTGTCCTAGCAAACCGTTGTTTGGCTATGTTACCGCTTTGCTCAGCCCCTCTTATAGCGTTGCTAGTTGGAGGTGAAGATTAGAGATTATTCCTTGTTGGAACATGTTTATTGTTGGGATATCACTATTATATCTTGTTTACTTTAATGCACCTATATACTTGGTAAAGGGTGGAAAGCTCAGCCTTATGCCTGGTGTTTTATTCCACTATTGCCGCCTTAGTTTCCGTCATACCGGTGTTATGTTCCTTGATTTTGCGTTCCTTACATGGTTGGGTTATAATGGGAACCCCTTGACAGTTCGCCTTGAATAAAACTCCTCCAGCAAGTCCCAAGCTTGGTTTTACCATTCGCCACCTAGCCTCGTTTTCCCTTGGGTTCCGCGGACTCAAGGGTCATCTTTATTTTAAACCCCCGGGCCAGTGCACTTCTGAGTGTTGGTCCAAACTAGAGCCCCTTGCAGCGCCACCTCGGGAAAACTCGAGGGTTGGTTTTAGTTGTACGGATAGCTTATCCGGTGTGCCCTGAGAACGAGATATGTGCAGCTCCTATCGGGATTTGTCGGCACATTCAGGTGGCTTTGCTGGTTTAGTTTTACCATTGTCGAGATGTCTTGTAATCGGGATTCCAAGTCTGATCGGGTCGTCCTGGGAGAAGGAATATCCTTCATTGACCATGAGAGCTTCTGATGGCCTAAGTTGGGACACCCCTGCAGGGATTTGAACTTTCGAAAGCCGTGCCCGCGGTTATGGGCAGATGGGAATTTGTTAATGTCCGGTTGTAGAACATCTGAATCTTAACTTAATTAAAATGAATCAACAGCGTGTGTAGCCGTGATGGTCTCTTTTCGGCGGAGTCCGGGAAGTGAACACGGTGTCGTGTTATGCTTGAACATAGGTTGTTCTAGGATCACTTCTTGATCATAGTTTCTCGATTGCGCTTTGCCTTCTCTTCTCGCTCTCATTTGCGTATGATAGCCACCATATATGCTAGTTCTTGCTGCAGCTCCACCTCATACCTTTACCCTACCTATCAGCTTAAATAGTCTTGATCGCGAGGGTGTGAGATTGCTGAGTCCCCGTGACTCACAGATTACTTCCAAAACTAGATGCAGGGACCGATGATACCGTTCCAGGAGATGCGACTGAGCTCAAGTGGGAGTTCGATGAGCACTCAGGACGATACTATGTTTCCTTTCTAGATGATCAGTAGAGGAGCCCAGTTGGGGCGATTGGGGACATTATGCATTTGGGGTTGTCTTTATTTTGGTTAAGTAGTCGAACCTTGATTGTATTTGGATGATTGTAATGATATATTTATGCTATTGTGTGACGTGGCGATTGTAAGGCAACTATGTACCTCTTTTCTTATTCACTACATGGGATGTGTTAAGATTACCCCTATTGCAACATTCCTTACAATGCGGTTATGCCTCTAAGTCGTGCTCCGACACGTGGGAGATATAGCCGCATCGTGGGCGTTACACGGAATGAAACAATAGAAATCTCAACATAACGAGAGGTAATTTAGTAACATGAAAATTTCTACCACCATATTTTCCTCTCTCATAATAATTACATGTAGGATCATAAGAGAATTCAACAATATAGCTATCACATAAAATATTCTCAACATGATCCACATGCATGCAAAGTTGACACTCTTCCGAAATAGTGGGATCAACATTAACTAAAGTCATGACCTTTCCAAATCCACTTTCAGTATTATTACAAACATTGTAATCAATCTCATATTCATCATGGTTTTAAATAAATTTTCAAGATCAAAAGAAGAATCACCCCAATCATGATCGTTGCAACAAGTAGAGGACATAGCAAAACTAGCATCCCCAAGCTTATGGTTTTGCCTATTATTAGCACAATTTATATCAATAGAATTTATACTATCATCATTGCAATCATGCTTTTTATTCGAAGATCTATCATGAATCACTTCATAAAATTCTTCATCGCAATTTTCAGATTCACGAATTTCAAGCAAAACTTCATAAAGATAATCTAGTGCACAAAACTCACTAGCAATTGGTTCATCATAATTGGATCTCTTAAAATGATTAGCAAGCAGATGAGGATCCATAGATCTTAGGTTCTCTGTTTAGTAATAAATAAACAACTATTCTAACCATATGAGCAAACAAGAAACGGGCAAAAAGAGGCAAACGGAAAAGAGAGGAGGAGGATGGAGAGAGAGGGTGAATAAAACGGCAAGGGTGAAGTGGGGGAGAGGAAAACGAGAGGCAAATGGCAAATAATGTAATGCGGGAGATAAGGGTATGTGATGGGTACTTGGTATTTTGACTTTTGCGTAGACCTCCCCGGCAACGGCGCCAAAAATCCTTCTTGCTACCTCTTGAGCACCGCGTTGGTTTTCCCCGAAGAGGAAGGGATGATGCAGCAAAGTAGCGTAAGTATTTCCCTTGGTTTTTGAGAACCAAGGTATCAATCCAGTAGGAGGCTACGCGCGAGTCCCTCGTACCTACACAAAACAAATAAATCCTCGCAACCAACGCAAATAGGGGTTGTCAATCCCTAAAAGGCCACTTACAAGAGTGAGATCTGATAGATATGATAAGATAATATTTTTGGTATTTTTGTGATAAAGATGCAAAGTAAAATAAAGGCAAAGTAAATAGAAAAGGAAATAACTAAGTGGTAGGAGATTAATATGATGAAGATAGACCCAGGGGCCATAGGTTTCACTAGTGGCTTCTCTCGAGAGCATAAGTATTCTACGGTGGCTGAACAAATTACTGTTGAGCAATTGACAGAATTGAGCATAGTTATGAGAATATCTAGGTATGATCATGTATATATGCATCACGTCCAAGACAAGTAGACCGACTCCGGCCTGCATCTACTACTATTACTCCACTCATCGACCGCTATCCAGCATGCATCTAGAGTATTAAGTTAAAAATAGAGTAACGCCTTAAACAAGATGACATGATGTAGAGGGATAGACTCATACAATATGAAGAAAACCCCATCTTGTTATCCTCGATGGCGACAATACAATACGTGCCTTGCTGCCCCTACTGTCACTGGGAAAGGACACCGCAAGATTGAACCCAAAGCTAAGCACTTCTCCCATTGCAAGAACGATCAATCTAGTAGGCCAAACCAAACTAATAATTCAAATAGACTTCCAAAGATAACCAATAATACATAAAAGAATTCATAGAAGATTCAAATATTATTCATAGATAGACTTGATCATAAACCCACAATTCATTGGTCTCAACAAACAGACCGCAAAAAGAAGATTACATCGAATAGATCTCCACAAGAGAGGGGGAGAACATTGTATTGAGATCCAAAAAGAGAGAAGAAGCCATCTAGCTACTAACTATGGACCTGTAGGTCTGAGGTAAACTACTCACACTTTGTCGGAGGGGCTATGGTGTTGATGTAGAAGCCCTCCGTGATCGATGCCCCCTCCGACAGAGCTCCGGAACAGGCCCCAAGATGGGATCTCGTGGATACAGAAAGTTGCGGCGGTGGAATTAGGGTTTTGGCTCTGTATCTAATCGTTTGGGGGTACGTAGGTATATATAGGAGGAAGGAGTACGTCGGTGGAGCAACAGGGGGCCCACGAGGGTGGAGGGCGCGCCTGGGGGGGGGGGGGGGGTAGGCGCGCCCCCCTACCTGGTGGCCTCCTCTTTTCTTTCTTCACGTAGAGTCCAAGTCTCCCGGGTCTTGTTCGTTGAGAAAATTACGTTCCCGAAGGTTTCATTCCGTTTGGACTCCGTTTGATATTCCTTTTCTTCGAAACCCTAAAATAGGCAAAAACAACAATTCTGGGCTGGGCCTCCGGTTAATAGGTTAGTCCCAGAAATAATATAAAAGTGGATAATAAAGCCCAATAATGTCCAAAACAGTAGATAATATAGCATGGAGCAATCAAAAATTATAGATACGTTGGAGGCATATCACCCGCAGCGGAAGTCTCGACCGCAACCCAAGAGGCCTTGCTGAAGTAGCCATCTACCTGCAGCAAGAGTCTGCTTGGACCAGAGGCCGACAGTTCGCCGGCGAAGAAGCGCGGGAGTTGGAGCCAGTTGCCGGCCGGGTTCTCTGACCAGACGACGAACTCCGGCGACACCTCGGCCGTGTGGAAGCACGGACAAGGAGGCCGCGCCACCATGGCACGCCTCCCCTCATCAACTGGACCGCCCTGGCTGGGATGACCCACTCCGCGTGTCGTGGCGCTGTCTCGACAATGGGCCACGGCGGGGGCCGCGGCATGTTTACGCGGGCGGCCGCGGCCGCGCTTGGGCGCCAGGGAGCCGGGTCCCTCGCGAGGGGCTTTCTCCTTCTCGGCGGCGGAGAACTTCCTTCGTGGTGCCATGGGTGTCACTGCAAGTGATGGAGCAAGGAGGAAGGAGCAAGCAAGCAAGGAAGAGATGGGAAACGGGGGCTCCGCCCCCTCCCCATTTATAGAAAGGGAAGGCCAACGGACGTCTCCCACGATCATAGGTAGTGATGGTTTTCCTTGCATGTCGCGGGTACCTGACAAGTCGAGCAGTTGCCGAGACAACGTGGGGAAGCGGAGACACCCACGTCCAATCAACCGCCACATGTCAACCGAGGCCGCATGCTTTTGGGGCCCGCGGCGCTACGTACTTGGCCCTCGGCTTCGCCGCAAAGCCAAGCCCGAGCGCACCTTGGGCCCGGGGGCTACTGTCGGCGTCCTAGGAACGGGGGTCCCTAGACTTGCCTGCCTGCGGCCCGCGGTGTGGCTGAGCCTGCAGGCCGTACGGCCCATCTTCACTAGCAAAGCATCCAAGACCCTCGCGAGGGTCCAAGCCTCGCGGGGCGGATGACGCTAGACCTCCTCGGGAGTAGCCTAGCTAGGCAGGCTCACGAGGAGCGGAGATATCAAGGCGGGGCAAACCTCACGAGACCCTCGTGATGTGAGCCATGACGCATGGCACCAGGCGGGCGCCAGGCGGGCGCCAACGCGCGTAGCGTCCTTATTTCCTCTTTGGTGCTAAGGAGGCCAGCACAAGCGAAGAGTACCGAGGCATCAAGCAAAGGTTGCTATATTGGTGCAACGAGACCAAGACAAGGAGGACAGCAAGACGGAGGTCATCATGGAGCCCAAGACGGCGTCACCACCAGAGCCTTTGGCAGGCGAAGACCACTTTTGTCAGGATATCTTGTACTAGCTGTCCCCCTTTGAATTAGCCCGCCATTGTTGGCTCCCTTCCCGCTCGATATTTGGGAAGAGGACCAAGGCCTATATAAGTAGGGCTAGCCACCACCTTAGGAGAGGACGGACCACGAAGGCACAGATTATTCAGAGACAGATCACGAAGGCACAGATCATTCGGGGACGGATCATTCAGACCACCCACACACACCCAAGCTCACCGAGCTTAAGAACACCTCAACCTCAGGAGGCCGTTCTTCCTTTGTACTGTTCACCATCAGCCCTAGAGACAATCCACCACCACCACACTGGAGTAGGGTATTACACCACAACGGTGGCCCGAACCAGTGTAAATCTTGCATCTTTCTGTGTTGCGAGTTCGTCGAGTTCGTCCGCGAGATCTTAGTGAGCTAGAGCGTAGATTGGTGGGAAGGAAAGACTTTGTGCGCACCCTAGTGTTCGAACCTTAAGGGTTTGCCAGAACCACACATCCGACATAACCTTAAGGGTTTGCCGGAACCCCACATCCGACAATTTTTTTCCAATAGAATTGATACTGTGGACTTGAGGTTGTTTCCTCAGAAAGTGTACCGTATGCTCATTACCATTAACATGAAAAGTGACATTGCCTTGGGTGCAATCAATAACAGCCCCTACAGTATTCAAAAAGGGTTTCCAATAATAATAGACATACTATCGTCCTCGGGAATATCAAGAATAACAAAGTCCGTTAAGATAGTAATGTTTGCAACCACAACAAGCACATCCTCACAAATACTGACATGTATAGCAGTTGACTTATCAGCCATTTGCAAAGATATTTCATTAGGTTTCAACTTATTCAAATCAAGTCTATGATATAAAGAGAGAGGGTAACACTAACACCGACTCCAAGATCCATAAAGCGATTTTAACATAGTTTCTTTTAATGGAGCATGGTACAGTTGGTACTCCTGGATCTCCAAGTTTCTTTGGTATTCCACCCTTAAAAGTATAATTAGCAAAAAATGGTAGAAATTTCAGCTTCCGGTATCTTTCTCTTATTTGCAAAAATTTCCTTCATATATTTGGCATAAGGATTAATTTTAAGCATATCAGTTAATCGCATACGCAAAAAGATAGGTCTAATCATTTCAGGAAAGCGCTCAAAATCCTCATCATCCTTTTTCTTGGATGGTTTAGGAGGAAAAGGCATGGGTTTCTGAACCCATGGTTCTCTTTCTTTACCGTGCTTCCTAGCAACAAAGTCTCTCTTATCATAACGTTGATTCTTTGATTGTGGGTTATCAAGATCAACAGCAGGTTCAATCTCTACATCATTATCATTGCTAGTTTGAGCATCAACATGAACATCATTATTAACATTATCACTAGGTTCATGTTCATTACCAGATTGTGTTTCAGCATCAGAAATAGAAATATCATTGGGATTCTCAGGTGTGTCAAAAACAGGTTCACTAGAAGCATGCAAAGTCCTATCATTTTTCTTTTTCTTCCTTTTAGAAGGACTAGGTACATCTACATTAGCTCTTTGAGAATCTTGCTCAATTCTCTTAGGATGGCCCGCAGGATACAAAGGTTCCTGAGTCATTTTACCACCTCTAGTCATAACTCTAAGAGCATTATCATACTTCTTATTATTTAATTCGTTGAGCAACTCATTCTGAGCTTTAAGTACTTGCTCTACTTGAGTGGTAACCATAGAAGCATGTTTACTAATAAGTTTAAGTTCACCTTTAACATTAGCCATATAATCACTCAAGTGTTCAATCATATAAGCATTATATCTCAATTGTCTACCAACATAAGAATTGAAACCTTCTTGTTTAACCATAAAGTTATCAAATTCATCCAAACATTGGCTAGCAAGCTTAGCATGAGGGATTTCAGCTTTATCATATCTATATAGAGAATTTACCTTTACTACCTATGTAGGGTTATCGAGATCATGTGTTTCTTCAATAGGTGATGAATTAAGACCATGTATTTCTTCAACAGGCAGTAAATTCTTAACATCTTCAGCTTTTATACCTTTTTCTTTCATCGATTTCTTTGCCTCTTGCATATCTTCAGGACTGAGAAATAGAATACCCCTTTTCTTCGGAGTTGGCTTAGGAGTTGGTTCAGGAAGTGTCCAATTATTTTCATTAGTCAGCATATTATTCAATAGAATTTTAGCTTAATCAACAGTTCTTTCCCTGAAAACACAACCAGTACAACTATCCACGTAATCTCTGGAAGCATTGGTTAGTCCATTATAAAAGATATCAAGTATTTCATTTTTCTTGAGAGGATGATCAGGCAAAGCATTAAGTAATTTGAGAAGCCTCCCCCAAGCTTGTGGGAGACTCTCTTCTTCAATTTGCACAAAATTATATATTTCCCTTAAAGTAGCTTGTTTCTTATGAGGGGAAATATTTAGCAGAGAAGTAGTAAATCATATCCTGGGGACTACGCACACAACCAGGATCAAGAGAATTAAACCATATCTTAGCATCACCCTTTAATGAGAACGGAAATAATTTAAGGATATAACAGTAGCGAGTTTTCTCATCATTAGTAAACATGGTAGCTATATCATTTAATTTAGTAAGATGTGCCACAACAATTTTAGATTCATAGCCATAGAAAGGATCAGATTCAACCAAGTAATTAACTCAGGATCAATAGAGAAATCATAATCCTTATCAGTAATAAATATAGGTGAAGTAGCATAAGCAGGATCGTATTTCATTCTAGCATTCAGAGATTTTTCTTTAAGCTTGGCTAATAATTTCTTAAGATCAGATCTATCATTGCAAGCAAGAAAGTATCTAGAAGTTTCTTCATCCATAACATAACCCTTGGGAAAAACATGCAATTCATATCTAGGGGAGAATCTTCATCATCACTTTCATCAATATTATCAGTTTCAATAAATTCATTCTCTCTAGCCCTAGCAAGTTGTTCATCAAGAAATTCACCAAGTGGCACAGTAGTATCAAGCATAGAAGTAGTTTCGTCATAAGTATCATGCATAGAAGAAGTGGCATCATCAATAACATGCGACATATCAGAATTAATAGCAGAAGCAGGTTTAGGTGTCGCAAGCTTACTCAAAATAGAAGGTGAATCAAGTGCAGAGCTAGATGGCAGTTCAAAACCTTCCCTCGTAGTTGAGGGATAAATCTTGGTTCTTGGATCTTTCAAGTTCTTCATAGTGATAAGCAGATATAAATCCTAAGTGACTCAAAGAATAGAGCTATGCTCCCCGGCAACGGCGCTAGAAAATGTTCTTGATAACCCACAAGTATAGGGGATCGCAATAGTTTTCGAGGGTAGAGTATTCTACCCAAATTTATTGATTCGACATAAGGGGAGCCAAAGAATATTCTCAAGTATTAGCAGCTGAGTTGTCAATTCAACCATACCTGGAAACTTAATATCTGCAGCAAGGTATTTAGTAGCAAAGTAATATGATAGTAGTGGTAATGATAGCAAAAGTAATACTTTTGGGTTTTGTAGTGATTGTGAAAATAGCAATGGAAAAGTAAATAAGCGAAGAACAATATAGAAAAAGCTCGTAGGCAATGGATCAGTGATGGAGATTTATGCCAGATGCGATCAATCATGTAACAGTCATAACCTAGGGTGACACAGAACTAGCTCTAGTTCATCAATGCAATGTAGGCATGTATTCCGAATATAGTCAAACGTGCTTATGAAAAAGAACTTGCATGACATCTTTTGTCCTACCCTCCAGTGGCAGCGGGTCCTAATGGAAACTAAGGGATATTAAGGCCTACTTTGAATAGAGTAGCGGACCAAAGCATTAACACATAGTGAATACATGAACTCCTCAAACTACGGTCATCACCGGTAAGTATCCTGATTATTGTCACTTTGGAGTTAACGAATCATAACACATAATAGGTGACTATAGACTTGCAAGATAGGATGAAGAACTCTCATATATTGATGAAAACATAATAGGTTCAGATCTGAAATTATGGCACTCAGGCCCTAGTGACAAGCATTAAGCATAGCAAAGTCATAGCAACATCAATCTCAGAACATAATGGATACTAGGGATCAGACCCTAACAAAACTAACTCGATTACATGATAAATCTCATCCAACCCATCACCGTCCAGCAAGCCTATGATGGAATTACTCACGCACGGCGGTGAGCATCATGAAATTGGTGATGGAGGAAGGTTGATGATGACAATGGCGATGGATTCCCGTCTTCGGAGCCCTGAACGGACTCCAAATCAGCCCTCCTGAGAGAGTTTAGGGCTTGGCGGTGGCTCCGTATCGTAAAACTCGATGAATCCCTCTCTCTGATTTTTTTCTCCCCGAAACTGAATATATGAAGTCAGGGTTGAGGTCGGTGGAGCATCAGGAGGCCCACGAGGCAGGGGGCGCGCCCCCCACCCTCGTGGACAGGGTGTGGGCCCCCTGACGTGGATCTTTCTTCCAGTATTTTTTATATATTCCAAAATAATTCTGCGTTGATTTTCAGGTCATTCTGAGAACTTTTATTTCTGCACAAAAATAACACCATGGCAATTCTGCTGAAAACAGCGTTAGTCCGGGTTAGTTCCATTCAAATCATGCAAGTTAGAGTCCAAAATAAGGGCAAAAGTGTTTGGAAAAGTAGATACGGCGGAGACATATCAATGAGGTACACAATAGGTCTGGTACACATCATAGCATACTTTATAAAACCTATGACCGAGGCATAGGGAATGACTTTTCATGCTCTTTCTATTTTCTGCCGTGGTATGGTTTTGAGTCTTTACTCAACTTCACACCACTACAAAAAAGACACATCTGTGACATTTTGGGCCGAACGAAAAAAAATATGTCATACATATGACACTTCTATGACGATAATTGTGACAAAATCCGGTATCATCATAGATGTGGTGGGCTCCTACTTCTATGACAAAAAATCATGACAGAAAATGGGCTTTTCGTCCTGGGCGGGCCGGAGACGCAGCTGCATGACAGAAGCGAGGGGGAGGAAAATTTTGGGGAGTTCCCGGTTACGGTGGGAGGTCGGGGGCCGTGCGATGCACGTTTCTCTCGTACACGTACGCGCATGTGTGTGAGGCGTTGGCTCTAAATGAACACGAGCTAGGCGTTGGGCTCTAATTGAACCCGAGCGATTGCACTACAGGCTACGCATTACTGAACCCGAGCGATCGATCGATGGCTGTTAACTGAACCCGATCGAGCGATTCCTTCGCTACTGCTGCTAATTGAAGCCGATCGATTGGATGAACAGTGAGCGTTGCCTGGGGGATTGGATGAACAGTGAGCGGTGGCGTTGCCTCTGGATGAACAGGACCCCGTGGTGTGGAGGGCTTGATGAAAAGTAGACGGTGGAGGGGTGCCCGTGGAGGGGTGGTTGAACATGACCCCGTGGTGTGGAGGGCTGGATGAACAGTAGACGGTGGAGGGGTGCCCGTGGAGGGGTGGTTGAACAGTAGTTGATGGAGTAGCGCGTAGTGGAGGCTGGATGAACTGGAGCCCGTGGAGGCTGGAGGAGGTCGACGGTAGCCCGTGGAGGCTGGAGGAGGTCGTTGGTGGAGATGAACAGTATCCCTTGGAGTCCCGTTTTGCGGTACGCCACACCCCTCCCGATCAACAGGACCCCCGTTTCGACCGTAGCGCTCCAAGACAAGTCCGTTTCCTCTGTTTTGCGGTACGCCACACCCCTCCTGATAAATAGGACCCCCGTTTCAACCGTAGGAGGTCAGTTTCCTCCGTTTTGCGGTACTCCAGCCCCTCTCGATGAACAGGATCCCGTTTCGAACGTGGCCGGTCGAACACAAGGCCATTTCCTCCATTTTGCGGTACGCCAGGCCTCGTTACCATCGCCTGTTTCGTCCAAGTCCTGCCAATGAACACGACCACACATTCCGTTCCGACCCAGCCGGTTGGCTCCCACCCGTTCCGTTGCCTCCCGATGAACACAACGCAATCCGTTGCCTCCCCATGAACACGACGCATTCCGTCGCCTCCCCATGAACACGACGCATTCCATTGCCTCCCCATGAACACGACGATGACACTGTTTCTCCGTTCCGACCCAGGCATGCACACGAGCCCTGGCCGTACGTATGCGCGAGTAGGCGTTCGAGACCCTTCCCGTATGTACGTACGTGGCCGCATTTTCTTTCTTTCACCCTGACCGTTGTACGTACGTGTACATGCTACGTGCGCGCCTCTACTACGACACGTACGTGCCTCTACTACGACACGTGCGCGCCTCTACATCGACCAGTATATATGTACGTACACGTTCGCAACCAGAATGACAACGCTACATACGCTTCGACCAGGTGGGTCCCGACTGTTAGGCACTTCCTTGCTTGCGAAGATGTAGCTGGTGGGTCCCAACAGTGAGGGGGGCGAATCATTTTGTTTTTGTTTTTTTCCCGGACGCACTTCCTTGCCTGCGAGGGTGTAGCTGCTGGGTCCCAGCAGTCAGGGGGGGGAATCGTTTTGTTTTTTTGCCCGGACGCACTTCCTTGCGTGCGAAGATGTAGCTGGTGTGTCCCAGCAGTCAGGGGGGCGAATCGTTTTTTTCGGACGCACTTCCTTGCGTGCGAAGATGTAGCTGGTGGGTCCCAGTAGTCAGGGGGAATCATTTTTTTTCACGAAATACGGTGGCCCGTCCGGTGGGTCCCTGCTGTCAGGTGGAGGAATAATTATTTTGCGCATAATAAGGAGGCACTTCCTTGCTGCGGCCGTGGACCCAGCTGTCAGCCTCTCCACATACAGTCCATGTCCGATGGAAGCCATTCCTTGACCACGTTGACCACGGCGCGCCGAGAGCACCAGGGCGGTGGACGACGGTGAGGCCTAGGAAGGGGACAACGCGGAGCCGGGGAAGACGTGGCAGTGGATGCCCATGCATAGAGTATGAGGGTTCACTCGTTCGGCTGCGGTGTGAGGCTGTCGTCGCCGCAGAATAACAGGGGGTGTGGGTGCGTAGAGGGATGGCCTGGCCAGCGGTGGGAGTAGTAGGGGGCGGTGAGGCCTCCATGGCATCACAGCTGGCCACGGGCGGCAGGAGTAGGCGACACGACCGGCGCTGCTTTGGGCGGCTGGAGCAAGAAGACCAGAGGTTGAAGAAGCACTACGGCCGTTGGATGGACATCGTACGGTCATTGGAGCTAGAATCATTCATATATTGACTAAAGTTGACAAAGGCCTCCGTTCCAGTCAACTTAGTAGGCCCACAAGTCAGCCTCCCACCAAGGTGGGTCCCAGCTAGCAGGGGGTATTCATTTTTTTGTGTGCAATAAGGAGGCACTTCCAGTGGGTCCGACCTGACAGCAGGGGGAACGTTTTTTTCGCGAAATACGATGGGCCGTCCTGTGGGTCCCAGTAGTCAGGGGGAAACGTTTTTTTTCGCGAAATACTAGTGGCCCTACCGATGGGTCCCTGCTGTCAGGTGGAGGAATAATTATTTTCCGCATAATAAGGAGGCACTTCCTTGCAGTTGCTGTGGACCCAACTGTCAGCCTCTCCACGTACAGTACTCTTCCGATGGAAGTCGGTCGTTGACCACATTGACCACGCCGCGCCGAGAGCACCACGGCGGTGGACGACGGCGAGGCCTAGGAAGGGGACGACGCGGAGCCGGGGAAGACGCGGCAGTGGAAGCCCGCGCGGAGGGGAGTACGAGGTTTCACCGGTTCGGCTGCGGTGTGAGGCTGCCGTCGCCGCAGAATAACAGGGGGTGTGGGTGAGTACAGGGATACCCTGGCTAGCGGTGGGAGTAGTAGGGGGCGCTGAGGCCTGCGCGGCAGCACAACCGGCCACGGGAGGCGGGAGTAGGCGGTCCCGCAGGCACTGCTTTGGCGGCTGGAGCAAGAAGATCAGAGATTGAAGAAACACGACGGCCGTTGGATTGACATCCAATGGTTACGTCTGCTAGAATCGTTTGTTGACGTATATAATAACTAAAAAAATCTTGCATACGCGTCAACTAAACAGGCCCACAAGTCAGACCACTCCCTCTTTTTTTTAATAATTTATATATAGCTCATGGCAACTTATTATGCAACTTATTGGAGTCATTTTTTTGGTTGGCTAGGGCCAATTTCGCATATTTCTGTGGGTTCCAAACTATTTTTAATACCGAAATGTCGAGCCAGATTTAAAGTACTTTGAAGATATATTAAAAATTAGGTTAATGCCCAGTGAAATAGGAATCTGAAAATGTGAAAAAATTCAGAAATTATAAAGTAATTGCCAATTTGTCATCTTTTTTATATTTACAACCCATTTCATATTACTTTCAAGATTTGCAGGCGTCTTGAAAGAGCTGCAGCCCATCAGGGCATAGAAAAATAAGTAGGCCTAGATTGGGTATTCTTTAGAAAAAATAAATTGGGCTCATTTTCACAAAGAAAAAATAGCTGGGCTGGTCACATGGTGAACATAAAATATAAGCCTGGGCTAGACGGGCCACAACCCAGTTCAAACCCTGCTCCGTCTCAACAATACCAAACAAAAAATACTACTCGAGTAGCTACGTCCCAGGTGTCAGCCGATCTTGTGCTGTTCTCTTGTCTATTGACTATATACGCTCACAATGTCGTGGGTCCCAGATGTTAGAAAAACACTAGGAGGACGCATTTTATTTTTCCATACGCTGATGTGGTGGGCCCCTACTGTCATCCTCTCCACGTACTTCTGCCGAATCCTATTGTTTGTTGACCATGTTGACAAGGCGAGAGGGCGGCGCCGCAGCGGGCACACCAAAGTGCACGGAGGACATCGGCGTTAATGATTTAGGAGATGGTGGGGCGGCGATGCGTGCGCTGAGGCACAGCCAGCCGTGGGAGGCAGAAGCAGGCGGCCCCACCGACGCTGGTTTGGTTTTGGCGGCTAGAGGAAAACAGGACTGAAGAAACACGACAGGCTGTAAAAGCAGCAGGAGTCACTACTAGGAAAAGGCCTACTAATGGCGCACCTAATTTGGCCATTAATGGCGCATTAGTGGTGCGCCATTAGTGCCACGCCATTAGTATATTTTACTAATGGCGCACCACAGGTGCGCCATTAGTATCTGGTATACTAATGGCGCACCTCAGATGCGCCATTAGTATATACAACAGTGCGCCATTGGTATGCCTCCCAGGGGGCCATGTATACCCAGGTGCTTTGGCATACTAATGGCGCACAAGAACAAGATGCGCCATTAGTAACTTCGGCATACTAATGGCGCACTGTTTAATGATGCGCCATTAGTATCCTTTGGCAAACTAATGGCGCACTGTGATTTGATGCGCCATTAGTATGAATATTAAGTTTTTTTTATTTTTTTATTTTCTGTTTTTTGCACAGGTTACAAAATGTATAATTGGACAAAATATAGATAGCACACATCAACAACAGATTCATCGAATACAATAGAAGATTAGTCTCTGAATACAATTCATCATATTAGTCTCCGAATACAATTCATCATATTAGTCTCCGAATTGAAAAGACCGAACAAAGATAGAACATTATATTAAAAGTCTCGGGACCGCGAGTAGCGAGTTTGTCTTCACATTACAAGTCGATATCGATCATCTAAACTACCATCACATAGAAGAGAGTTGTGGTCATCACGATGAGCATCATCACGATGAAACTCGTCTTCATCCGGTTCCTCCAGCGCTCCCTCCCCTCTCCCGCTAGATAGCGGGCGTATCTAGATTCGGCCTCGGCCCTAGTGGTGTACCCTTTGTAACTATTACCGCTGAATCGGTGAACCTGTCTCCGACACTCCTCCCAGTCGTCGTAGACTCCGGGAACCTTACCCTTGTACACGACATACGACGGCATCGCTATGCAGTAGCCAAACGAAACGTTAGTACCAATTCACAGACAATACATAAGCAATATATAAATATGCAACAGAACGATCGGAAGATAAAAGCAAGACATTAATAGCATCGATTACATCTAAGTTGAACGACTCTCAAAACCAAAGAGACATACTACAAGTTCATTAAAGTTTAATTACAACATGAGCCAATCGATGTTTCAGAACTAGACACAACATCACTGCTTTCGACTCGACTCAAGGGACCGTAGCGTGGATGAAGCCGCCGTCTATCGTGGGAGGCATGAAATAACGGTCATTGTCAGCCTGCATTTGTAGCATTGTGTCGATGTCACTGTTGGACAGTTGATTTCTGAGGTAGAACTGCCCCGAGGTATGAAGGACATCTTGATAGATGATTTTCGCATACTCCGACTGGATGCAAAAGAATTCTTGTCTGATGTCCGCGTCCTGGATTGCCGACACTCTCGCGGCCCAATCTTTGAATTTACTCAGTAGCAGAAGTTGATGATGGTCCCGTACGATCGCCCGCATGTGATGGATGGCATAGTAGGCACCCTTCTGACCGCCAGGCGGCTGCTTGACACAGCAGAACGTCGTATTGTGGGAGAACACGTGCTTGCCGTACTTACGAATAGGCCTGGTGAAGGTGCCTCCCGATTTGACGTAGCCGGGGAGAACATCATCAAGAACCTTCTTGACATTTGTGTAGTCTACGTTCGACTGACGGTCCGGGTCGAAATACGTGGCCATGGAATATTTGGGGCTTAGGAGGATGAGCGTGCAATGTGTGTCACTGCAGAAAAATGGAATGTTAAAAGAAAAATGATCGAAATCTAAGAATTCATATGTTACGAGGCGGTTGAGGGGAGGACTTACTCGGGAAAGTAAGGCACGAGGAATTTATCCTTATCTTGGTTTGCCAGAATGACGCCTTCGAGGTAAGAAGTCGCGACTTGCTGGTCCCCAGCGCTGCCCAAGATCTTGGCACGCATGTAGAAGGGGTCGACTATCACGATGTCCGGGGTCTTGTCGCGAATGATCCGCATCTCCATACTCAGCGAAAATAGCCGAACGAAGGTGTAGTGCAGCGGATGAAGGTTCAACATAGCGTGGATGTCATCAAACCGCAGGACGATCATACCCCCGATGGAGTTATCCACAAAGCCCTTGCCCTCTGGCACCTTGGCCGCGAAAACCGGGTATGCCACATCCTTCTCTCCGAGACGCCGCTTCTCCAAAGAAAGAACACTGTCATGCAGACTCCGCATAGCACCGGTTGCAGCATCGAGCATATTTCTCGGTAGCATCGGCCTACCCGCCACATGCACCCTCCTCGAGATATCCTCAGGTGAAGGTGGCCCGTCCTGAGCACGGATCGTACTCGGTGCCGGCTGGCCCGCACCCTTGTTAGTCTTTCTTTTGCGTGCCTTCTTCTTCTCCTGTAATGGGACCGAGTTCTGCTCACAGACCGCCTTCTTGAGTGTGTTGGGGCTGATAATATTTCGCACCTCGCCTATCGGAGGCTCGGTGAAGTCGGCAGCTGGAGGCATCTCCTGAGAGCTGAACGGCAGACGACGCCTGTTGCAACTTGGCTTCTCCGCGGTACCAGCTAGATCGCGCACGTCTTTTGTTGGGTTGGGTTCTTGAGAAGGAGGCCCCATGAAGTCGCCACCGTACCCATGATCGGCAAAGTACTGATCGACGTTGGCAAATTTATCGTCGTCGTCGTCGTTCTGATCCTGTGCCATATGCATGTTTGGATCCAGTGGCATAGGGATGTCCGGCACCGTTGCGGCGGTCTTGCCATGGGGCCGACTTGGCGCCGACACGACTGGCGGTGTTGTATTTGGGGTGGTGTCCCCCGCCCCCAAACGAATCTGGCTCTTCGGCCAAAGCAGGGGCCAGCTCAGGCAGGCGCTGAGGGTCATCACGTCATCATCGTCGGCCCCGACGGGTCGAATTGGAGGTAACAACTCGTCACAGCCTGGCAGCACCTGAACCAGTTGAACCCTAAACAAGTTGGGTGGCATCTGGGTACCGTGGAACAAGGGGTTGCCCGGTTGAACGACTTTTCCCTTGGCGACATCGACCAACTCGTTGTTCACGAAGTGCAGGAGAGTGCACGGAACGTCGGCGGCGCCCTGCGAAAACATGTAGGGCATCAGGGATGCCCAGTCAAAGGCAAGGAGATGAAGTCCTCGGCCGAGAGAGGCTTAATTAGTTACCGTGATGATGGCGTCGAGCTCGGCTAATGTCGAGGCACCGCCAACGGCGGGCGTGCAGTTGACGGAGGGGCCGCTTGCTGCAGAGGTGCCGGCCGGCGTACACCCGGGTGCATTAAGCTCCCGTGCCGGCGTCGGAGACACCAATGGCCCCGCCATCGCGTTCTGCGAGTTGCTGGCCGTGAAGCTAGGAATCGGGGGCGGCCCCTGTTGGCCGCCCGCAATCCACGCACTAATCCCCTGGATCAAGGTAGGCACAATGGCGGTGATCGTCGCTCCGAGTTGTTGTTGCACTTGCTCTTGGACAATCTCCGGAATCCGCGCCACCTTTGCCCTGAGTTCTTGAACCTCGCGCGCCTGGCTTTCCGAGCTGGTCTTTTTCTCCTTTCGCCCACCAGTGTTATAGTATGACAACCATTTTGTCGACAAGCCTTTGCCGGCCACACGACCAGCTGACGTCAGCTTACTGAGCTTATCCTTGTTCTTCGTTACATTCAACGCCCTATTTAGAGTGGTGTCCCAAGGGTTGCTCTTAGTCGACCCCGCGCTACTGCTTTCAGTCGCCTGCGGAAGGAATGTGAACCATTTAGAAATTTGCCTTCATTAATTAGAATGCAACCATATGGAGCTAATTACGCGGGGGTGTATTCCTTACCAGAACAAGCTCAAGCGCCCTGGTCTTCGGATCCGTGGTAAGCTCCTTTGTTTTCGGGTCCTTCTTGTACCGGGCCCTGACAAAGTTCCTGGTCTGCTTGTCATCGTATTTATCGAAGAGGGGCGGTAGGCCTTGCTCGGCACGGTCCGCCTCCTCCTTGTCCCATATAGGCTCCGCCACTCTGTAACCGCCGGGACCGAGTGTGTGTTCCCCTAAGTTCAGCTCCTGCATTTCTTTCCCCCACTTACTTGATTCGGAGTTTGCGGTGCTCGAGAAATTGATCCTGAAGTCGTTGTAGTCATCTTCGGTGATCGATGAATTTTTCTCCTTGATCTTCTCATAACTCTCACCTTTCTTGATCATTCTCTTCACATTGCTTTTCCAAGTAGACAGGGCCTTGCTCATCTTCGTGAGGGCAGCATTGTTCACTTTATTCCCTTTGAGGCTTGTGTTTTCAAATTCAGTGGGGAACTTGTATCGTTCGTGCAGCTTCGTGAACAGGAGGTTGCGCAAATTCCCTCGGTCAGGATGCCTCAGGTTCTCGGTGTTGATCGAGACGGTGCTCCGGAGAATGCACCCGAGCTGAAGCGAGTACCCCTTGACTATTCGTTCGGGCGCCGTTGGATTCCCGTCGGAGTCCACTTCAGTAACTTCCTCCTTGAGGGTGCGGAGCACGGTCGGGTGCCGGTCCTTCCGTTTCCTCTTCGGTGGGCTGCCATCTGTGCGTGCGCCGCCATCATCAGTGGTGGCATCCTCGGCAGCACCATCAGTGGTGGCATCAGTGGGGTCATCCTCGGCGGTACCATCAGTGGTCTCATATTGACATAAAAATAATAATACTTCAAGCATACTAACTAAGCAATTATGTCTTCTCAAAATAACATGTCCAAAGTAAGTTCAGCGCTACAAAATCATATGGTTTAGTCATGTTTCATTTTCGTCACACAAGAATGCTCTCATCATGCACAACCCCGATGACAAGCCAAGCAATTGTTTCATACTTTAGTAATCTCAAACCTATAAACTTTCACGCAATATATGAGCGCGAGCCATGGACATAGCACTATGGGTGGAATAGAGTATAATGAGGGGGGTTATGTGGACAAGACAAAAAAGGAGAGAGTCTCACATCAACGAGGCTAATCAATGGGCTATGGAGATGCCCACCGATTGATGTTAATGCAAGGAGTAGGGATTGCCATGCAATGGATGCACTAGAGCTATAAATGTATGAAAGCTCAACATAAGAAACTAGTGGGTGCTGTCGGTGTCAAAACCGGCGGATCTCGGGTAGGGGGTCCCGAACTGTGTGTCTAAGGCGGATGGTAACAGGAGGCAGGGAACATGATGTTTTACCCAGGTTCGGGCCCTCTTGATGGAGGTAAAACCCTACATCCTGCTTGATTTATTCTTGATGATATGGGTATTACAAGAGTTGATCTACCACGAGATCGGAGAGCTAAACCCTAAAAGCTAGCCTATGGTATGATTATATGTTGTCCTACGGACTAAAGCCCTCCGGTTTATATAGACACCGGAGGGGACTAGGGTTACACAAGGTTGGTTACAAAGGAGGAGATATCCATATCCGTACTGCCTAGCTTGCCTTCCACGCCAAGTAGAGTCCCACCCGGACACGAGACGAAGTCTTCAATCTTGTATCTTCATAGTCCAACAGTCCGGCCAAAGGATAGAGTCCGGCTGTCCGGAGACCCCCTAATCCCGGAATCCCTCAGTAGCCCTTGAACCAGGCTTCAATGACGATGAGTCCGGCGCGCAGTGTTGTCTTCGGCATTGCAAGGCGGGTTCCTCCTCCAGATATACTATAGAAGAGTTCAAATAAAAGGATAGTGTCCGACCCTGCAAAATAAGTTCCACATACCACCGTAGAGAGAATAATATTTCCACAAATCTGTTCTACTGACGCATTTTGGCAACACGACATTACGTGATGGCCCGGTGATTGTTCGAACCGTTTCCTTTAACTTGCCCCGCACCTAACGCGAGGCAGTTTCTTGACACGTCTTGTCAAAGCAGAGATCGTGTTCCCCTTATTACGGGATTCTCACTAATACAGGCGTGGGTAACCCAACCGCGCCATCGATTACGGCGCTTGGGGGATAAGCGAGTTTTTCCAGGCTAGTGGGGGCACATAGTTTCGGCCTCCCTTATAAACGGATAAGGTTTAACCTTTTTCTACCCACGCCTTCTTCTTCCTTGCTCATCCATTCTCGCGCACTCGAGCCCCAACGCCCAAGTCCACATATTTCTCCTCAACCTTCTCCAAACATGTCCGGAGCGGGAGGCAAGTGGATGGCTTCCTCCGTTACAGAGGAACACATCAAAAAGCTGCGCGGAGCCGGATACTTAGCCGAGAATATCGCGCATAGGCTGCCCGCTGCGGGGCAGATCGTCCCTACCCCGGAACCTCATGAGAGGGTAGTTTTCCTAAACCACTTCCTCCATGGACTGGGGTTTCCCCTTCATCCATTCGTCCGCGGTCTCATGTTCTACTATGGGCTGGACTTTCATGATCTGGCCCCGAACTTCATCCTCAACATTTCGGTGTTCATTGTCATCTGTGAGGCCTTTCTCCGCATCATCCCCCACTTCAGTCTGTGGCTGAAGACCTTTAATATCAAGTCAAAGGTGGTGGGCGGCCAACAAGCAGAATGCGGCGGAGCCATGGTGGGAAAGATGCCCAATGTTATATGGCTCGAAGGCTCCTTCGTGGAGACCATAAAGGGGTGGCAATCGGCCTGGTTCTACATCACCGAGCCGTGCGACACCAACTGGGCGGCGGCCCCCGAGTTTCGATCCAAATTCCCTACATGGCTCACTTCCTGGAAAGAGAAGGGCTTGTCGTGGGGTTCATCGGTGGAGGTGGATGGACTCCAGAAATGTATCCGAAACATGGCAAGCAAGAAACTCAAGCTTGTCAACATAGTCCAGGTCATGCTCATCCGCCGGATCCTCCCGTGTCAACAATGGGATTTTAACTTGTGGGAGTTTGACCCGGCCCGGCACCAAACTCTGAGCGAGCTCTTCGACACGACGCACAAGGACGTCTGGAGGCTGTTGTTCAAGGGCGCCGAGGTCCCTCCCTCTCTCACCGAGGACCGCGGGCTAAGCATGAAGCGCCGAGCACATTCGGTGAGTTCTATACATCCGGTAGGATATTTATTTCCCCTTGCTTAACCATGTGCGGGGTCTGAGTCTCCACGCCTTTGACAGGACTGGGTGGAGACGTCGGGGCAGATTAACTGTCCGACCCCTCTGCCCGAAGACACTGCGGATGCTCTCCTGACGGAGATACTGACTCCGGCTCCTTACCAGGTGCCGGAGAAGACCAAGAAGGCCAAGGGAACCCAAAAGAGTTCCCGGCGCCAGGTGTTATTGGACTCATCGTCCGATAACTCCACTACGCACTCCTTCCCCGAAGATGAGGAGGAAGATGAAGATGCTCCCCCTTCAGTCGGGGGAGACAAGAAAAGGAAGGCCGCCCCCACTGGGGGGCCAGCGGGTCCAAGAAGGGAAGGACTCTCCTTCCGGACTACTCCTCCACCGCCGCCGACGGCGAAGACGAGTGGCTGCTCAGCGCCAAGCCCCTGGCGAAGTCGTAAGTATTCGGACGCCAGAGTAACTCATAGCATACTTTTGTCGCCCTCCTTCTCCTAATGCCGGATTATGATTATGCAGACCACCCCGAGCCCGTATCGAGTATCCTCGTCGGACGGCTCCCTGGGCTCGTCGGATATGGATAGCGATCCACTTCCGACCGCCACCTCCCCTGCCCTACAGACAATGCCGAGGTGTTGTCTCAAGAGGCACCGAGTCGAGGGGAGACAGTCCCGGAGGTGCCTCAAGGCGACCTTACGGATTCCGGGAGCAGAAGGAGCAAGCCTCTCAAGGGCTTCGAGTTCGGCCCTCAGCCGAACACCGCGCCGGAACCTCCAGTGGTTCCGGACTCGGGCAGGCGGCCTTCTTCCATGAGGGGCAAGACGCCTATGCCGGTGACCTCTGTCCATCTAGAGGCACCGGACAATCTGCTGGGAGCGCTTCGCAACGCTTCCATTAATGAAGAGCACCGCACTATTATGAGTGCGGTGGTCCAGAAAGTTCAGTCCGCCAAGAGCGGACTGACTGAAGCCTGTGCCAGCCTTCTAACAGGCTTTGAGGTAAGTTTTTGAAATATAGGAAAAATATTACTGCATAGACAGTAGCCCCTGATGCTTTTGTTGGGTGTTCACAAAGAAAAGCTGAACAGAGGATCAAACAATATCGCAGGAGTGTAATATAAGTATGTCTATATGCGTATGCAGGCTTCGCTGCTGGCCTCTGCCGCACTGACTGCGGAGGTCGTCGCGCTGAAGCAGGACCTCCAAGGGTCCAAGGAAGAGCTCGGCCTTGCCAAGAGGCAGCTCGAGGAGAACAAAGGTAAGTAGTACCTAGTCTATGGATATATATAAAACGAATGCGATTGCAAAATAATAGGATCATCATAAATTTGCCAGGGCCACGACCAACGTGGCGACCCTGAAGCAAGTGCTATCCGAGGCCGAAAACAAAGCGGCCAAGGAGCGCACCGAGCGGGAAAGGCAGGAGGCTCGGGTGGGCGAGGTGCAGCAAGAGATCCACGCTCTCGTGACGAAGCACGAGGCATTGGAGCTTGACTTGAAGACGCGAGAATCCGAGCTTGCCGTGGCCCTTCAGAGCGCAAAGAATGCCAAGGCCGAAGCCCAAAAGGCCCTCCAGGAGATTGATGCGATGAAGAAGATAGCGGCGGGTAAGGCATTCTATATGCAAAGCAAGCATGTAAAAGTAAATTACTTGTTACATACCCGAATCCGGAGCTCTCCAGGAGCATTCGCAGATTTTCCTCGCAGCATGTCGGATGCCGCGAAATTTTACTGGGCCAAGGAGGGAAGCTCCACAGAGAAGCTGTTCTGGTCTCAGTATACTGGGACCGAACACCCGGTGCCTATGGGCGACCAGCTAAAGCAGTTGGTCGAGCTACACAAGGCCGCCGAACAGGCCATGAAGGGTTTTATAGTCCGGATGTAGCTGGCGACGCCCTTCCCAACAGCTACTTCGGCCTGGTGAGGCAGCTTGTGGATGTCTGCCCACGGCTGGAAGTCATCAAGCGGTCCATCTGCATCGAAGGTGCACGCCGGGCATTCGCCAGTGTGAAGGTGCAATGGGCCAAGCTAGACGCCGTGAAGCTGATCAAGGAAGGGCTGTCAGAGGGCAAGGAGCATCGCCACCCCGAGATGTACTATGAGGGTGTCCTGAAGGGTGCCCGTCTCGTAGCGGACGAGTGTACGAAAGATGTAATATTGGAGTAAACTTTCTCGTGTAATCCTGTATTCATGAAAACTTGTTCATATGCGCTATGCAACGCTTGTTTGAAATTAAAATATTACCTTCTGTTCGGTTATTTATCAAATCTGAGAGATGGCTAGTCGTCGGCTTCTGCCCCCATGCCACGAGTGCCGGGGTGTTCGGGATAAACCTGAGCACTCTTGTTCCCATTTTTGGGTCCTTCCAGGGAGGTGCTCAGCACAACGAACAAGGCAATCGGACTATAATGCGTTATCACTCTCACTTAGCCATAGAATTTTATAATTTTAAATTTCGGCGAAGCCCCTAGTGTTCGGAAGGCCGAATTTGGGGCGCGATACACGCCTTAAGCCGGATAGGGACGACTCCTCGCTCTAAGCGGCATAAGTCTTTAGGGACTCGAAACCTCTCGAACAGCGACCAGTCTCTCGCCTTATCATGACAGTCAGTTTTAGCTTTCTCTACTGAGGTGCTTAGCCTAGCAGAACCGGGGCACAATCGCAGTAGTTCTCCCAGTGATACCTTAGCCGATATAGCGGAACGTAAGGTACCAAAACATGGGAGCCGGGCAAACCCAACTATTGACCCAAGACATGATTCGGAGCTGATGCATATAATACTATAAGTTCGGGGTGCCGCACTGTCGAAAGTGTTCGGACTTCTCACGACGTATTATGGGGTATGCTTAAGCCCGTAGCATATTGGCCGTACCAGAGTGTACGGGTGCTGGATGTCATGAATGAACATATATATATATAAAAAAGAAGAATGCAATAATAGTCTTAATGCTATGCATTGTTTATTCAAAAAGGTGCGTTATAGCAGAATGATGCAGGTAGTGCGATAAACAAAAAGTAGGACTATGTCCCCTCCAAGGGCAAGCTGAAGAATAGTATTAAAGCAAGTATTTCACTCGTTATCGTAATCCACCTAGGAGTTCCGTGGTGTGACGTAGCTTTCTGCCTTCTTGGTTGCTGCATCATATGTTCGGCAATCATACTGCCGGACAGGGTTTCCAGAGATTAAAGTCCTGAAAGAGAAAAATAACAAAGTAGGAAGCCCCTAGTGCGGTTTAAGCCGCATCTTGGAGGGTGCCGTAATCATGCTCCCTCCCTACTTGTGCCCATGGTATTTTTAATTCATAATTATGTACGCGTGGCATGAGTTTCGCCGTTTGGCTTGGGCCAGGGTGGGGGCCGCATTGCTATGCGAGCTCGGAACGTGCCAGGCGGTCCTGTTGCTGATTACTCCGGGCGCGCTTGAAGGTGTTCGGGTCCTTAAATGCTGAACTAGTGGATTGCCTTAAGAGGCTGCTTTGCGCTTCCGCTGTGAGGGCCGCAGTGTGCTCCTCCGTTCGGAGAGAGCGCTCTATGTTTCCATTAACTGTAATGACCCCCCCGAGGTCCTGGCATCTTGAGCTTGAGGTATGTATAATGCGGTACCGCATTGAATCTCACAAATGCGGTTTGCCCGAGCAGTGCATGATAACCACTGCAGAACGGGACTATATCGAAGATTAACTCTTCGCTTCGGAAGTTATCCGGGGATCCGAAGACTACTTCCAGTGTGACTGAGCCTATGCAATGGGCCTCTACACCTGGTATGACGCCTTTAAAGGTTGTTTTTGTGGGTTTGTTCCTTGAGGGGTCTATACCCATTTTGCGCACTATGTCCTGGTAAAGGAGGTTCAGGCTGCTGCCGCCATCCATAAGGACTCGAGTGAGGTGAAATCCGTCAATGATTGGGTCTAGGACCAGTGCGGCTGAGGGAGTCCTGGATTAGGGGGTGTCTGGATGGCCGGACTATAGCTTCAGCCGGACTCCTGGACTATGAAGATACAGGATTGAAGACTTCGTCCCGTGTCCGGAAGGGACTTTCCTTGGCGTGGGAGGCAAGTTTGGCGATACGGACGTGTAGATCTCGTACCATTGTAACCAACTTTGTGTAACCTAACCCTCTCCGGTGTCTATATAAACCGGAGGGTTTTAGTCTAGGACAACATACAGAACAACAATCATACCATAGGCTAGCTTCTAGGGTTTAGCCTCTCTGATCTCGTGGTAGATCTACTCTTGTACTACCCATATCATCAATATTAATCAAGCAGGATGTAGGGTTTTACCTCCATCAAGAGGGCCCGAACCTGGGTAAAACTTCGTCTCCCTTGCCTCCTGTTACCATCCGGCCTAGACGCACAGTTTGGGACCCCCTACCCGAGATCCGCCGGTTTTGACACCGACATTGGTGCTTCCATTGAGAGTTCCTCTGTGTCATCGCCGTCAGGCTTGATGGCTCCTACGATCATCAATAGTGATGCAGTCCAGGGTGAGACCTTCCTCCCCGGACTGATCTTCGTCTTTGGCGGCTTCGCACTGCGGGCCAATTCACTTGGCCATCTGGAGCAGATCGAAAGCTATGCCCCTGGCCGTCAGGTCAAATTTGGAAGTTTAAACTACACGGCTGACATCCGCAGGGACTTGATCTTCGAAGGATTCGAGCCACTGCCGAGTGCGCCGCACTGTCACGACGAGCATGATCTAGCTCTGCCGCCAAACAGTGCCCTGGAGGCCGCACCCGCATCGGCTTCGACCCTTAATTCGGAGCCAACTGCGCCGATCGAGGATGGGTGGTTGGACACCGCCCTGGGGGATGCGATCCCAACGGCGATCGAGCCGAACACCAGCCCCGCACTCCGCGAGACTGGTGACTCCAAGGAGCCAGACTCCTCTCCGGAGTCCGAACCCTCCGCGCCCCTGCCGATCGAATCTGATGGGACGCCGATCATGGAGTTTACTGCCGCGGACATTTTTCAGCACTCGCCTTTCGGCGATATTCTGAAGACACTAAAGTCTCTCTCTTTATCAGGAGAGCCCTGGCTGGACTATGGTCGGCAAGGTTGGGATACGGACGATGAAGAAATTCAAAGCCCACCCACCACCCACTTTGTAGCCACTGTCGACGATTTAACCGACATGCTCGACTTCGACTCCGAAGACATCGACGGTATGGACACCGATGAAGGAGACGATGAAGAACCAGCGCCTATTGGGCCACGGAAAGCCACCCCGTCATATGACGTATACATGGTGGACGCACCAAAAGATGAGGACGAGGAGCGGAAGGACGCACCGAAGGCTCGTTCGCTCGAGAAGCAGTCAAAGCGGCGACGCAAGCGCCGCCCCAAACCCCGCCTCGACAGAAATAACGATCACACAGACGCAGCGCTGGAGCAGGGCGAACCGTTGCCGCACAACGGCAATCCGGATAATCAAACCGAACAAACAAATTCTATCAAGGATAATGGTCCGGACGACATAACGCCGGACAGGCACCCGGAGCAGCAGAATGCCCGTAAAAGGCTTGTTGCCACCACGAGGAGTCTTAAAAAGCAGAAGCAAAGGCTCAAGGCTGCGCAAGACACACTCCAAATCAGATGGAGTAAAATACTCAACACAGCAGCGAGGTACGGAGACAATCGCCCCTCTAAGAGCTACCCAAAGCGGAAGCTGCTACCTGAATTCTATGAGGAGGCCTCAGACCCCCCACAACCAAATATCAAAGCAGCCACCTGGTCGGATAGACGACCCCTCTGCCAACACAGAGCGGCATACAACGCCACTCACAATAAAACACGCGACCCATGCGAGGGCTCGCACCCAAAGGATGGTGCAACAAGATCCATCTATGGACCACGCAAGCGCGCCCCAGCATACAATGCAACACAACAAACATCCGAACAACGCAGTACACCCAGCTACAGGGGTGCCGCACACCCTCTATGTTTCACCGATGAAGTGCTGGACCATGAATTTCCAGAGGGATTCAAACCCGTAAACATAGAGACATACGACGGAACAACAGACCCTGGGGTCTGGATTGGGGACTACATCCTTCATATCCATATGGCTCGAGGAGATGATCTCCATGCCATCAAGTACTTACCCCTCAAGCTCAAAGGGCCAGCTCGTCACTGGCTTAAAGGCCTCCCCGAAAGCTCCATTGGAAGCTGGGAAGAGCTCGAAGACGCCTTTCGGGCAAATTTTCAAGGGACTTATGTCCGACCTCCGGATGCGGACGATTTGAGTCATATAACTCAACAGCCCGGAGAGTCAGCCCGAAAGCTTTGGAACAGGTTTCTTACTAAAAAGAACCAGATTGTCGACTGTCCGGGCGCTGAAGCCTTGGCAGATTTTAAGCATAGCATCCGTGACGAATGGCTCGCCAGACACCTCGGCCAAAACAAGCTGAGAACGATGGCTGCATTAACAAGCCTCATGACCCGCTTTTGCACGGGCGAGGACAGCTGGCTAGCCAGATGCAGCACCAGCGACCCCAGTACATCTGAAGTTAGAGATGGAAACGGGAAATCATGGCGCAACAACAATAACAAACGCCGGAATAAAGAAGACATCATGAAGAGCATGGTAGTAAACGCCGGATTCAAAAGCTCTCGGCCAGGTCAAAAGTCGCCCTCTAAAGGCACGAGGGATGAGCTGTCCAGCCTCAACAAAATTCTGGACCAGGTATGTCAGATCCATAGTACCCCTGGTAAACTTGCTAATCATACCCAAAGAGAATGTTGGGTCTTCAAGCAGTCCAGCAAGCTCAACTCCATACACAAAGGGGAGGATACACCAAGTGAAGACGAGGACGAGCCTCCCAAGCAAGACACTGGGGAACAAAATAAATTTCCACCATAAGTTAAAACAGTAAACGTGTTACACATGATCAAGGGAAAAAACAACGCAACACTCCCAGGAAAACATACCCACGTGCCTGTCACCGCAAAGTCCTGCCACTGGTCGTCTCAACTGATCACTTTCGACCATCGCGATTACTCAGCAAGTATCCGACACGCGGGATGGGCTGCCCTGGTATTAGACCCAGTAATTGACGGATATCACTTCACACGAGTCTTGATGGACGGTGGCAGCAATTTAAACCTAATATATCAGGATACAATCCGCGAGATGGGGCTAGACCCAACAAAAATTCGCCATAGCAACACTACCTTTAAAGGAGTAACGCCAGGCCCAGGGGCTCGTTGTACGGGCTCCCTCCTACTACAAGTTATATTCGGCTCCCCTGATAACTTCCGCCGCGAGTATTTAACCTTCCACATCGCTCCGTTCCAAAGTGGCTATCAAGCACTGCTCGGACGCGAAGCTTTCGCTCGCTTTAATGCAATACCACACTATGCCTCCCTCACACTCAAGTTGCCGGTCCACGTGGCATCATCTCAGTGAATGGAAATATCAAGCGATCTCTGTGCACCGAAGAGAGTGCGGCTGCCTTGGCAGCCGCACACTAAAGGCTTCCGGACCAGCGAACGCATCCAATAGGTCGTCAAGACCTCAGACACAACTAATCAAGTCCGGCGCCGCTATTTATACCGAATAAATGGTCACACCCCTATTTGTCAATGCAAGGGGCTCAACGCGCGCAGACAAGTGGCAATTTCTTCTCATCTCGAATTATACATGGTTTCTTTAAAAACTATCTTTTTGCACGACAACTTTTTTCACCTAAATTCCTCTTTTACAGACAATCATCGTGCTACACCCGTCCAGGATACGGCACAACGGAGACACGGGCACAGACGTGCAGCAGGGACCCGCTCCAAGGATTCTTTTTAGATTAAGACCCTGCGTAAACCTTTTTTACTGTCTCTTGTTGATACATATCCACCGTCGAGAAGGATGCTGATTTCTTGGCATGTGGCCACGCCAGAACAATGCACGTACCTGGACCCAAGGGGCTTCTTACAAAGGCCATTATTTGGGCCCGGTTTATACCACAAAGACCGAATACCTTAGGGAGTGTTCGGTGTCGCGAGTTTGGCCCTATATGCATCAGCTCCGAATCACTGTCTTTGGTCAAATGTTGGGTTTGCCGGCTCCTGTGTTTGGGTGCCTTACGTTCCACTTTACCGGCTAAGGTAGCACCAGGAGAACTACTGCGATTGTGCCCTGGTTCATCCAGACGAGCACCTCAGTAGAGAAAGCCGAAAACTGACTGTCATGATATAGCGTGAGACTGGTCAACCACTCGATGACCTGTTGGAATGTTAGAATTCCTCCACCTTAATGAAGGGCCGTTTTCCGGCCAGGCATGTACGCACCCCGGGATTGGGAGAGTGCGGAGCCACCAGGGGCTATCTAGTAGCCCCACTGTCAAACTCCTATGGCTAAGTGAAAGTGCTAAAGCATTATAGTCCGGTTTCCTCGCTCGCTCTGCTATCACCTCCTTAATAGGACCAAGACGTTGGGTTAAGTGTGAACGCATGTTTTTTGCGAGCACCTCCGCATTATATGCGTGGGGGTTGAAGCCGACGGCTGAAATCTTTCAAGTTATACATATGTATACATAAACGGCTGCCCAGGAGGCATCATATTACTTCCAGGCAAAAGTATAAAAATAGCCTTACAAAAATTCATAAAAGCGTTTCGCTTACAATGAGATTACATATCACTCAAACATGATATTTTTTGAGCACTGGGTCTCTATCAAAAGAGCACCCTCAAGGACTTCTTCAAAGTAGTGCTTAGCAGCCATTCGACCTATGGCCGAATCCCGCGCCGCAACAGTGGTAGCATCCATCTCCGCCCAGTATGCTTTAACACGGGCAAAGGCCATCCGTGAGCCCTCTATGCACGCCGACCTCTTCATCGCATTAATGCGCGACACCATGTCAAGGAACTGCTGCACCAAGCTGAAATAGCTGTTCGGTTTCGGCCTTTCCGGTCATAGCTGATCCACAACAGACCTCATGGCGAGTCCGGACAACCTATTCAGTTCGGCCCATTCGGCTAGTTGGTCAGTCAATGAAAGCGGACGCTCGGGAGAATGGAATTGTGTCCATAATAGCTGGTCCACTTCACGGTCCGTCTGACCCTGGAAGTACTTGGCCGCATCGGCAGCGCTCGCCGCCAAATCCATATACACATCCTCCGAACTCCATAGCCGATCCAGAGAGGCATACCACGGATCTCCGAACTTCCTCCGCAACATAAAGGATTTCCCAGCTAAAATATCCCCGACTTCCCGCAGCTCCTCCTTCTTCGCCCTCATAGCAGAGCAGATGTCTTTTCTCGTCGTAGCAGCCTTCTCAAGGTCCGATGCCTTCGCTAGGTTTTCCTTTTCAAGAACCCGGTAACGGTCGGCGGCGGCTTTTAATTCTATGGCCATCTTGGCCATCTTATCTCGGCTCTCGCCATGCGCGGCCTTCTCGGCTTTCAACTCTTTGGCCGCCTTCAAAGCAGCCGCATTATCAAACCTCGCTTGTTCCTTGGCTCGGGCAAGTTCTGCCCGCAAGGCTTCCACAGTGCCAGCTCCATCTGCAGTCACAACATATTAAAGATACTGGCATCATGCTGCTCTTACTATGTGGCGTTTACCAGATAATGACACTTACCCTGTGCCTCGTCAAGCCTTTTGTTAACAAGCTCGATGTCAGCGTCTCCCGCATCCATCTGCCATTTTAAATGGGCAAACTCGCTAGTTCGGCTAGCCACCGGAGCTTCCATCACCTGCACATAGAGGCAGTATGGTTATTACCTGGGAATATGATCCTCTGTCCGTCGTCGTTTCCGATGACAACCAGAATCTCAGGGGCTACTATCTACACAAGCCACACCTAGCATGTGCAGGACTATCATACATTATTTTACGTACCTCAAAGCCTGTCAGTAGACTCATAAAAGCTTCATGCAATCCTCTTTCGGCGGACGAGATTCTCTCCATCACCGTATTCATCACCACACGGTGTTCATCTGAGATGGCCGCTCGCCCCACCAACTCCCTCAGAACATCCGATCGCACACTAGACGGTACCGGACTCTTTTGTCCGCTCTCTTTGGGAGCCGGACACTGGGAGCTTTGGGGGTCAATGGGATTATCTTCTAGCCTCACCGGACTCGGAGAGGCCCTCCGCGACGACACTTCGGGGTCGCCCGCTTCCGGAGCGGAGGAGTCCGGAGGAGGCGTTTCGCTCTCCATCATCTCTGGAAGAAGATCCCCCGAAGACGACCTCATTTGAGAGGGGCTAAGGCCCGAACTGCAAAGATATATGTGGTGGTTATTTTCTCAGAAGAAAAAGATGGCATACCTGTACTATTAAAGTATTTCAGGTCACTTACGACTCGCTGGAGAATTGAGCCCCCCGCGGACTTTGTGCGGCAAAAGCCCCCTCGAGGTAGGACCCTCTGTGGGAGACTTCTTCTCCCGTTTGGAAGCTTCGGCTTCCGAATCCCCGGGCGCAATCCTTTTCCTCCTCCAGTCATCTTCCTTCATGGAGACGCTCGCTCCCTCGGTTAGAATGGGCAGCGTTGGGGGCCCGCGTCCGCCCGTATTAACCTCCCCAGTATCTTCCTTCAAGGGCTCCGGGCAAGGTGCGACCTGGAGCATCTTTTCCAATACCGGATTTTCCAAACCCTCAGGGAGGGGGGCCGAACACCGAATCAACTTCACCTTTGCTAGCCAGTCCTGGTCAAAAAGCAAACTCTCAGAAATAACTTCGTAACAAATGAGAGATAGTGTGTTTGGCCGGAAGATTCCTTACCTATTCGGCGGCGCGGTTACTGCTCAGGCCCACGTCCTCGGTGATTTCCGGACACTCTATCTGAGGTCCGAAGAATGACTTGTTCATCTCCTCATGCGTCAGGCCGAGGAAATTTTGGATAACACGCGGTCCCTCGGGATTGAACTCCCACAAGCGAAGGGGTCGGCGTTTGCAAGGCTGGACTTGACGAACCAGCATAACTTGTATTACCGCAACCAAATTAAAATCTCCATTGAAGAGATCTCGAATGCGGCTTTGCACTATAGGCACGTCCTTGGCTGGACCCCAGCTCAGGCCTCTGCTGATCCATGACATCAGTTGTGGTGAAGGGCCCGAGCGGAAAACAGGGGCGGCCGCCCACTTGGCACTTCTAGGAGCCGTGATGTAGAACCACTCCTGTTGCCACAATTCAGACACCTCTGGAATGGAGCCTTTGGGCCATGGAGCTCCTGTCATCTTGCATATTGAGGCACCTCCACACGCCGCATGTTGCCCCTCGATCATCTTCGGCTTTACTTCAAAGGTATTGAGCCACAGGCCGAAGTGAGGGGTAACCCGGAGGAAGGCCTCACACACGACAATAAATGTCGTAATATGAAGAAAGGAGTCCACAGCTAGATCATGGAAATCTAGCCCGTCATAAAACATCAAACCCCTGACGAAAGGATCCAGAGCAAGGCCTAGACCTCGGAGGAAGTGGGAGACGAACACGATGTTCTCGTTGGGTTCGGGGGAGGGGACGGCCTGCCCTCGGGCAGGCAGCCGATGCAAAATCTCGGCGGTCAGATATCTGGCCTCCCTCAACTTTTTGATGTCTTCTTCCGTGACGGAGGAAGGCACCCATCAGCCTTGAAGGCTAGATCCAGACATGATTGAAGGTTCGTAGCACCTGACCTGAACTTCGGGTGTTTGAGCTTGAGGTGGGGGAAGGATTCGATTCAGCACGGGAGGGAAAAAAATAAAAGCCTTGTCCCTTTATAAAGAGGGTGCATATCAAGCGTCCTCTCCGTGGCCGTTTGGACTTGCCTATAGTCTAGGAGTCCTAGAAGCGGTTGGGTTACCCACGCCCATATTGATGAGAATCCCGGAATAAGGGGACACGATCTCTGCTTTAACAAAGACGTGCCAAGGAAACCGCCTCGCATGACGCGCAGAGGTGGGATAATAAAACGATTCGAATAATGGCTTGGCCATGGTGCGATGTTACACTACGAAATACGTCAGCAGATTAGATTTGTGTAAATATTATTCTCTCTATGGCAATATGTGGAAACTTATTTTGCAGAGCCGGACACTATCTTTGTGTTCAAAATCTTCTATGAAGTACTTGGAGGAGGAACCCGCCTTGCAATGCCGAAGACAATCTGCGCGCCGGACTCGTCGTCATTGAAGCCTGGTTCAGGGGCTACTGAGGGAGTCCTAGATTAGGGGGTGTCCAGATGGACGGACTATACCTTCAGCCGGACTCCTAGACTATGAAGATACAAGATTGAAGACTTCGTCCCGTGTCCGGAAGGGACTTCCCTTGGCGTGGGAGGCAAGCTTGGCGATACGGACGTGTAGATCTCCTACCATTGTAACCGACTTTGTGTAACCCTAACCCTCTCCAGTGTCTATATAAACCGAAGGGTTTTAGTCCGTAGGACAACATACAGAACAACAATCATACCATAGGATAGCTTCTAGGATTTAGCCTCTCTGATCTCGTGGTAGATCTACTCTTGTACTACCCATATCATCAATATTAATCAAGCAGGACGTAGGGTTTTACCTCCATCAAGAGGGCCCGAACTTGAGTAAAACTTCGTGTCCCTTGCCTCCTGTTACCATCCGGCCTAGACGCACAGTTCGGGACCCCCTACCCAAGATCCGCCGGTTTTGACACCGACAGCGGCGAATCCGCCATGACGGGTACTAGTGGGGTGGTCCCTGCGATCGAAGGTGATCGGATAGAAGGACCATGGGTTGAACTTTGGGGCGACTGGCTCCAACGCATATACGTCCCTGAGCGCACGCTTCCGCTCCCTCTTGGGGATGTGGTTGCATATATCATGTTCACCATCCGCACTTGTGGGGGGAACCTCTTCTGTCCTCCGGTGTTCGGCTGCCGGGGCTCTTCCTCGTCATCGCTATGTGGCCACTTATCTTTGTTTTCGGCATTTAACTTGCCGACCTGCTTGAACACCCAACAATCACTGTTGGTGTGGTTGGATGGCTTGTCGGGGGTGTCATGTATTTGACACAAGCGATCGAGTATACGGTCCAAACTGGACGGGCCTGGAGTGCGTCTTTTGAATGGCTTTTTCCGCTGACCGGGTTTAGAGCCTTTGAATCCGGCATTGACTGCCGTATCCTTGGTATTGTTGCTGTTAATACGGCGCTTATGTTTGTTGCGACGTGACCTGCTATTGTCGTCCTTGGTATCTGAAGTACCATGGTTCTTTGATATGTTACTACTGCGAGCCAGCCAGCTGTCTTCTCCCGCACAAAAGTAGGTCATGAGTGTTGTGAGGGCTGCCATAGATTTCGGCTTTTCCTGACCAAGGTGCCGGGCTAGCCACTCATCGTGGATGTTGTGCTTGAAAGCTGCTAGGGCCTCTGCATCCGGACAGTCGACGATTTGGTTTTTCTTTCTTAGGAACCGTGTCCAGAATTGCCTGGCCGATTCTTCTGGCTGCTGAATTATGTGGCTCAAGTCATCGGCATCTGGTGGTCGCACATAAGTGCCCTGAAAGTTGTCGAGGAATGCGGCTTCCAGATCTTCCCAACAGCCAATGGACTCTGCTGGCAAGCTATTGAGCCAATGCCGAGCTGGTCCTTTGAGTTTGAGTGGGACGTATTTAATGGCGTGTAGATCATCACCGCGTGCCATGTGGATATGCAGGAGGAAATCCTCGATCCATACCGCAGGATCTGTTGTGCCGTCGTATGATTCTATATTTACGGGTTTGAAACCCTCTAGGATTTGATGATCCATTACTTCGTCTGTGAAGCATAAGGGGTGTCTGACACCTCTGTACTGGGCTATATCGCAACGCAGCTCCAATGAGTCTTGCCCGCTGTGCTCGGCCCGGCCGGATTTACTTTTACTGTATCCCGCGTGACGATTATCGTCTCGCATAGTGGCGCGCCCTCGTGATCCCTAGATCAATCTTGCATGTTTTGCTTTGTCCTCCAATATGTCTCGCAGGTCTGGCGTATTTCCCCATGCCTTTTTATTTGAATGGCTTCGGGGTGCAGGCTAAGCTTTTGGCTGGAATGCCTCTCTGTCGCGGCCATGAGGTGGCCGATCAGGCGCGCCGTACGCTTCTTCCTCTAGTCGAGGTAGCAACCTGCATTTTGGGTAACTCTTGGAGGGTCGTTCGAGTTTATATTCCTCGGCCGCAAGGACTTCAGTCCATCTGTCAGCTAGCAGATCTTGATCAGCTTGAAGCTGCTGCTGCTTTTTCTTAAGGCTATTTGCCGTGGCTATAAGCCGGTGCATGAAGCGCTCTTGTTCGACGGGATCCTCTGGCACGATGAATTCATCATCGTCGAGGCTTGCCTCGTCTTCAGAGGGAGGCATGTAATTATCATCCTCCGCCTCTCCGTCTGCCGCTCCTTCTGGAGGGCTGGTTTCTCCATCCTCCTGCCCTAAATCGTGCTGGAGGGGATTGTTGCCATCTTTGGCACTATCCGGAGTGTTATTATCTCTTGTGCCGGTATCACCACTTTTGCATTGGCGGGACTTAGAGCAGCGCCGCTGACGTTGACGCTTGGGTTGCTTCTTGGAGGGGTCATCCTTCGCTGTCTCGTCGCCATTGCCTTCTTTGGGTGTGTCCACCATGCATATATCGTATGATGAGGTGGCTGTCCAGTGCCCTGTGGGAGTGGTTCCTCTTCATCTCCCGCATCGTCGTCCATACCGTCGATGTCTTCGAAGTCGAAGTCGAGCATGTCGGTTAAGTCACCGACAGTGGCTACTAAGTGGGTGGCGGGTGGGCAGCGAATTTCTTCGTCGTCCGTTGTCCGCATCCCAATCCTACCGGACATAGTTCGGCCAGGATCCTCCTGACAAGGAGAGAGACCATAATGAGTTCAGTATGTCGCGAAAGGGCGAGTGCTGAAAATATTCGCGGAGGTAAACACCATGATCGGCGCCCAATTGAATTCGCTAGGAACGGGCGCCGGCAGTTCGGAGTCCATGGCCGAAGAAGGATCCGACAGTTTGACAACACGGCTCTCATGCAGGGTAAGGTTGATGTTCGACTCGATCGCCACTGAGGATAAGGCCTCCGTGGCGGGGACCATCCACCCGCCATGGACGGCGCAACTGGCTCCGAATTGAGGGTCGGAGCGGCTGCCGATGCGATCTCCTGAACACTGTCCGATGGTAGAGCTAAATCATACGCATCGTGACCGTGTGACGCACAAGGCGGAGGCTCGAATCCGTCGAAGATCAAGTCTCCGCGGATATCGGCCGTGTAGTTTAAGCTTCCAAACCTGACCTGGTGGCCAGGGGCGTAACTTTCGATCTGCTCCAGATGGCCAAGCGAGTTGGCCCGCAGTGTGAAGCCGCCGAACACAAAGATTTGTCCTGGGAGAAAAGTGTCACCCTGGACTGCATCACTATTGATGATCGTAGGAGCCATCAAGCCTAACAGCGACGACACAGAGCAACTCTCAATGAAAGCACCAATGTCGGTGTCAAAACCGGCGGATCTCGAGTAGGGGGTCCCGAACTGTGCGTCTAAGGCGGATGGTAACAGGAGGCAGGGAACACGATGTTTTACCCAGGTTCGGGCCCTCTTGATGGAGGTAAGACCCTACGTCCTGCTTGATTTATTCTTGATGATATGGGTATTACAAGAGTTGATCTACCACGAGATCGGAGAGGCTAAACCCTAAAAGCTAGCCTATGGTATGATTGTATGTTGTCCTACGGACTAAAACCCTCCGGTTTATATAGACACCGGGGGGGCTAGGGTTACACAAGGTCGCTTACAAAGGAGGAGATATCCATATCCGTACTGCCTAGCTTGCCTTCCACGCCAAGTAGAGTCCCACCCGGACACGAGACGAAGTCTTCAATCTTGTATCTTCATAGTCCAACAGTCCGGCCAAAGGATAGAGTCCGGCTGTCCAGAGACCCCCTAATCCCGGACTCCCTCGGGTGTGCATCCAACTTGCTTGCTCACGAAGACCTAGGGCACTTGAGGAGGCCCATTGTTGGAATATACAAGCCAAGTTCTATAAAGAAAAATTCCCACTAGTATATGAAAGTGACAAAACAAGAGACTCTCTAACATGAAGATTAAGGTGCTACTTTGAACCACAAGTGTGGCAAAGGATAGTAACATTGTCCCTTCTCTCTTTTTCTCTCTTTTTGGGGCCTTCTCTTTTTTTATATGGCCTTTCTCTTTTTTTTCTCACTTGTGACAATGCTCTAGAAAATGATGATCATCACACTTCTATTTATTTACAACTCAATGATTACAACTCGATACTAGAACAAAAATATGACTCTATATGAATGCCTCCAGCGGTGTACCGGGATATGCAGTGGACCAAGAGTGACATGTATGAAAGAATTATGAATGGTGGCTTTGCCACAAATACTATGTCAACTACATGATCATGCTAAGCAATATGACAATAATGAATGTGTCATGATGAACGGAATGATGGAAAGTTGCATGGCAATATATCTCGGAATGGCTATGGAAATGCCATAATAGGTAGGTATGGTGGCTGTTTTGAGGAAGATATAAGGAGGTTTATGTGTGAAAGAGCGTACCATATCACAGGGCTTGGATGCACCGGCGAAGTTTGTGCCAACTCTCAATGTGAGAAAGGGCAATGCACGGTACCGAAGAGGCTAGCAAGGACGGAAGGGTGAGAGTGCGTATAATCCATGGACTCAACATTAGTCATAAAGAACTCACATACTTATTGCAAAAATCTACAAGTCATCAAAAACCTCGGTACTACGCGCATGCTCCTAGGGGGGGTAGATTGGTAGGAAAAGACCATCGCTCGTCCCCGACCGCCACTCATAAGGAAGACAATCAAATAACACCTCATGTTTCAAATTTATTGCATAACGTTTACCATACGTGCATTCTATGGGACTTGCAAACTTTAACACAAGTATTTCTCAATTTCACAACTACTCAACTAGCACGACTTTGATATTATTACCTCCATATCTCAAAACAATCATCAAGCATCAAACTTCTCTTAGTATTCAAAACACTCTTAAGAGAATTTTGCTAACTTTGAATACCTAGCATATTAGGATTTTAAGCAAATTACCATGCTATTAAGGCTCTCAAAATAATCTAAGTGAAGCATGAGAGATCAATAGTTTATATAAAACAAATCCACCACCGTGCTCTAAAAGATATAAGTGAAGTACTAGAGCAAAAGTGCAAAACTATATAACTCAAAAGATATATGTGAAGCACATAGAGTATTCTAACAAATTCCAAATCATGTATGGCTCTCTCAAAAGGTGTGTACAGCAAGGATGATTGTGGTAAACTAACAAGAAAAGACTCAAATCCTACAAGACTCACCAAGTAAAACACATATCATGTGGCGAAAAAAATATAGCTCCAAGTAAAGTTACCGATAGAAATAGACGAAAGAGGGGATGCCTTCCAGGGCATCCCCAATCTTTGGCTTTTAGGTGTCCTTAGATTATCTTGGGGGCACCATGGGCATCCCCAAGCTTAGTCTCTTGCCACTCCTTGTTCCATAATCCATCAAATCTTTAGCCAAAACTTGAAAACTCCACAACACAAAACTTAAAGTAGAAAATCTCGTGAGCTCCGTTAGCGAAAGAAAATAAAAGACCACTTCAAGGAACTGTAATGAACTCATTATTTATTTATATTGGTGTTATACCTAATGTATTCCAACTTCTCTATGGTTTATAAACTATTTTACTAGCCATAGATTCATCAAAATAAGCAAACAACACACGAAAAACAGAATCTGTCAAAAACAGAACAGTCTGTAGTAATCTGTATCTAGCGCAAGATCTGTAACCCCAAAAATTCTATAATAAATTTCTGGACGTGAGGAATTTATCTATTAATCATATTCAAAAAGAATTAACTAAATAGCACTTTCCAAATAAAAATGACAGCAGTTCTCGTGACTGCTAAAGTTTCTGTTTTTTACAGCAAGTTCAACAAGACTTTCCCCAAGTCTTCCCAACGGTTCTACTTGGCACAAACACTAATTAAACACAAAAAACACAACCAAAACAGAGTCTAGATAAATTATTTATTAAATAACAGCAAGGAAAAATATTGGGTTGTCTCCCAATAAGCGCTTTTCTTTAAAGCCTTTTTAGCTAGGCATTGATAATTTTAATGATGCTCACATGAAAGACAAGAATTGAAGCACAAAGAGAGCATCATAAAACATGTGACAAACACATCTAAGTCTAACATACTTCCTTTGCATAGGCATCTTATAGGAAAACAAATTATCAAGGCAAGCAAAAACTAGCATATGCAAGGAAGCGGAATATAACGCCCCATATGTAACTTGCCATATTTGTATTCCAACTCTTGCCATTTTCGGCACTAAGTTATGATGTTCCTCGTTGTTGGGTTTTGTCTTCGTGTTGCTTTTGTCCTTGTCATGCATCTCATATCATGTCATCATGTGCATCGCATTTGCATACGTGTTCGTCTCATGCATCCGAGTATTTTCCCCGTTGTCCGTTTTGCATTCCGGCGCTCCTATATCCCCCGGTGTCCCCTTTTGCCTCTTTTCGTGTACGGGTGTTAAACGTTCTCGGAGTGGACCAAGACTTGCCAAGCGGCCTTGGTTTACTACCGGTAGACCGCCTATCAAGTTTCGTGCCATTTGGACTTCGTTTGATACTCCAACGGTTAATCGAGGAACCGTAAAGGCCTTGTGTGTGTTGCAGCCCAACACCTCTCCAAATTGGACCAAAACCAAGCTAAACCCCCTCCATCATCTCGGTCGTACGATCACGATTGCGTGGCCGCAAACCGACCTCAATTTGGAGCCTCCTAGCTCCCTCTACCTATAAAAAGGCATCTCCCCGAAAAATCCCGGATCAACTCCAACCCTAACCCTAGCCCCGTTCCCCTCCGCGCGCCGGACAAAAATCGCCGCCGCCACTCCCACGCCGCCACGTGGCCCCTCGGCGCCCACATCGCTGTCGGCCCGCCCGGGCCCGTGGGAGGCCCTCCCGGCCCGTTCGTCCCTGCCGCCCGACTCCGCCTGCCCGCGCCCAAGCGCCGCCTCGCCGGCCGCCGTCCGTCGCCGACCGCCGCCTTTTTGTCTCGTCGCACCTCCTCCGCCGCCCGCCGCCTCGCCCCTGCTCGCCGCCGTCGTCTGCCGTGGCCAGGCAGGCCCCGAGGTCGCCGCCCCCTCGTCTCTCCGCCTCCCCGACGAGCTCTAAAGAGCCCCGACCGAGGTCTTCCTCGACTCTGGCGCCAACCCCGTCGAACCTCGATCCACGCACCGTCCGGATCTAAGAAACCCTAAGGGTTGACTTTTGTCCCAATTTTGCATATTTTTTAGCATACTTCATCATGTCATATCTTAGGATCCGTGGCTCCGTTTTGGGCGTGTAGCATATCAAATTGTTCGTCTCGATGTGCACTTCATTTCATTCCATTGCACCATGTTCATTTGAGTTCATCTTGATGTCCAAAATGCTGTTGCAAGAGTGCTATGTAATGTTAGTTTCAGATTCTTAACAGATATTGGACATTTGTCATTTTTGCCATGTTTAATGTGTGCCTCCTATGAACTTGAGCCCTACATGTGTTTTGAAGTATGCCATGCCATCTTTACAGGAGTGTATGCCATGTATTTTTTGTGATCTTTGTGGTGACTAGCACAAGCATGCAAAGTAGCCCTCGTAATGTTGCTGATTTCAGGGAATTAGAATTCTTCTAAGTCTTTTCCCTGTTAATATTTTTATGCCATGTATTCTTGTTGCTACAGAGTGATCCATGCCTCTTTTGAGCATGTTCAGTAAGGATGATTTTGAGATATTGTTATGCACTATCCATCAATGTCTTTGTTTGCAATTATGGAGCACCCTAGCATGACTCAATCTTGCTCTATTTTTGCTATGAAATGTTCCTGGCAGATTGTTTACATGTTAAGCAATTTTGCCGAGGTTGTTGTAGTTGTTACATGCTTTCTATGAGGTTGTTTTTGCCATGGTTAGCTTAATTATCATGTCTTCTTGCTGGGTGTATGCTTAGTTTGTCATGCAATGCCTTCTGGTGAGTGAATCGAGCTCGTAGAAATGCCTACGTAAATCTGTTTTGCCATGTTCCAGTTTTCTGCTAAGTCTGAATCTGTTAACGAAACTTGCTATGTTCACATGGTTGCCATTGTATTTTCTGATCCCTTTTGGCTTATGGTCGGTAAGGGACTTTTGTTATATGCTTTGAGTAGCTTCATTCCATGCCATGCGTTGCCATGATATGTTCCTGTAACATGTTGTTATCTTGCTCTAAACTTTGCTTCCTGATGTTAAATCCTGCCATGTTGTTATTTTCACCAAGTCTGTAACCTGATATCTTTTGCACTTTTGCCATGCTTGTTTGAACCTGCTATTGAGTGAATTAGCCGTAGCTCAGTGTTCATATTTTGTCAAGCATCTTGAGTGTATCACTACCATGTGCCTTGTTGCTATGTTAGAGTGTAGTAGCTTGTTGTTCTTGATGCATTTATATGGCCTCGTGCTATTAATTGCAGATCAGTGCCATATTTGTTTTGCTTTCCATTTGCAAACCGTGCATCCGATTTCGGTGATCTTTATATTGATTTCGACCGAAATCAACTCATCTTTCCAGAGACACTCTTGGTTTTCCAAGTTGAGGCCAGGTTCAATCTTTCATTTCCGATGCATGCATATGCATCGCATATCACATCCCGCATATCATGCCATGTTTTGCATCATGTTGCTTGCGCATTGCACCATGGTTGATTGTGTCTCCCTTTGCTTGTGTTCTTGCTTTGGGTAGAGCCGGGAGACGAGTACGTGATCGAGGAACCCGTTGAGTATGCTTACGAGGATCAAGGTAACGTCAATTCGGAGAACTTTGCAGGCAAGATGACCATACCCTCGAAATCACTTCTATCTTTGCTTGCTAGATGCTCGCTCTATTGCCATGCCTATGCTACGATAGCCACCACATGCTTTATCATGCCTCCCATATTGCCATGTCAAACCTCTAACCCACCTTGTCCTAGCAAACCGTTGTTTGGCTATGTTACCGCTTTGCTTAGCCCCTCTTATAGCGTTGCTAGTTGCAGGTGAAGATTAGAGATTATTCCTTGTTGGAACATGTTTATTGTTGGGATATCACTATTATATCTTGTTTACTTTAATGCACCTATATACTTGGTAAAGGGTGGATAGCTCAGCCTTATGCCTGGTGTTTTGTTCCACTATTGCCGCCTTAGTTTCCGTCATACCGGTGTTATGTTCCTTGATTTTGCGTTCCTTACATGGTTGGGTTATAATGGGAACCCCTTGACAGTTCGCCTTGAATAAAACTCCTCCAGCAAGGCCCAAGCTTGGTTTTACCATTCGCCACCTAGCCTCGTTTTCCCTTGGGTTCCGCGGACTCAAGGGTCATCTTTATTTTAAACCCCCGGGCCAGTGCACCTCTGAGTGTTGGTCCAAACTAGAGCCCCTTGCAGCGCCACCTCGGGAAAACTCGAGGGTTGGTTTTAGTTGTACGGATAGCTTATCCGGTGTGCCCTGAGAACGAGATATGTGCAGCTCCTATCGGGATTTGTCGGCACATTCAGGTGGCTTTGCTGGTTTAGTTTTCCATTGTCGAGATGTCTTGTAATCGGGATTCCAAGTCTGATCGGGTCGTCCTGGGAGAAGGAATATCCTTCATTGACCGTGAGAGCTTCTGATGGGCTAAGTTGGGACACCCCTGCAGGGATTTGAACTTTCGAAAGCCGTGCCCGCGGTTATGGGCAGATGGGAATTTGTTAATGTCCGGTTGTAGAACATCTGAAACTTAACTTAATTAAAATGAATCAACAGCGTGTGTAGCCATGATGGTCTCTTTTCGGCGGAGTCCGGGAAGTGAACACGGTGTCGTGTTATGCTTGAACATAGGTTGTTCTAGGATCACTTCTTGATCATAGTTTATCGATTGCGCTTTGCCTTCTCTTCTCGCTCTCATTTGCGTATGATAGCCACCATATATGCTAGTTCTTGCTGCAGCTCCACCTCATACCTTTACCCTACCTATCAGCTTAAATAGTCTTGATCGCGAGGGTGTGAGATTGCTGAGTCCCCGTGACTCACAGATTACTTCCAAAACTAGATGCAGGGACCGATGATACCGTTCCAGGAGATGCGACTGAGCTCAAGTGGGAGTTCGATGAGCACTCAGGACGATACTATGTTTCCTTTCTAGATGATCAGTAGAGGAGCCCAGTTGGGGCGATTGGGGACATTATGCATTTGGGGTTGTCTTTATTTTGGTTAAGTAGTCGAACCTTGATTGTATTTGGATGATTGTAATGATATATTTATGCTATTGTGTGACGTGGCGATTGTAAGGCAACTATGTACCTCTTTTCTTATTCACTACATGGGATGTGTTAAGATTACCCCTATTGCAACATTCCTTACAATGCGGTTATGCCTCTAAGTCGTGCTCCGACACGTGGGAGATATAGCCGCATCGTGGGCGTTACACGGAATGAAACAATAGAAATCTCAACATAACGAGAGGTAATTTAGTAACATGAAAATTTCTACCACCATATTTTCCTCTCTCATAATAATTACATGTAGGATCATAAGAGAATTCAACAATATAGCTATCACATAAAATATTCTCAACATGATCCACATGCATGCAAAGTTGACACTCTTCCGAAATAGTGGGATCAACATTAACTAAAGTCATGACCTTTCCAAATCCACTTTCAGTATTATTACAAACATTGTAATCAATCTCATATTCATCATGGTTTTAAATAAATTTTCAAGATCAAAAGAAGAATCACCCCAATCATGATCGTTGCAACAAGTAGAGGACATAGCAAAACTAGCATCCCCAAGCTTATGGTTTTGCATATTATTAGCACAATTTATATCAATAGAATTTATACTATCATCATTGCAATCATGCTTTTTATTCGAAGATCTATCATGAATCACTTCATAAAATTCTTCATCGCAATTTTCAGATTCACGAATTTCAAGCAAAACTTCATAAAGATAATCTAGTGCACAAAACTCACTAGCAATTGGTTCATCATAATTGGATCTCTTAAAATGATTAGCAAGCGGATGAGGATCCATAGATCTTAGGTTCTCTGTTTAGTAATAAATAAACAACTATTCTAACCATATGAGCAAACAAGAAACGGGCAAAAAGAGGCAAAGGAAAAGAGAGGAGGAGGATGGAGAGAGAGGGCGAATAAAACGGCAAGGGTGAAGTGGGGGAGAGGAAAACGAGAGGCAAATGGAAAATAATGTAATGCGGGAGATAAGGGTATGTGATGGGTACTTGGTATTTTGACTTTTGCGTAGACCTCCCCGGCAACGGCGCCAGAAATCCTTCTTGATACCTCTTGAGCACCGCGTTGGTTTTCCCCGAAGAGGAAGGGATGATGCAGCAAAGTAGCGTAAGTATTTCCCTTGGTTTTTGAGAACCAAGGTATCAATCCAGTAGGAGGCTACGCGCGAGTCCCTCGTACCTACACAAAACAAATAAATCCTCGCAACCAACGCAAATAGGGGTTGTCAATCCCTAAAAGGCCACTTACAAGAGTGAGATCTGATAGATATGATAAGATAATATTTTTGGTATTTTTGTGATAAAGATGCAAAGTAAAATAAAGGCAAAGTAAATAGAAAAGGAAATAACTAAGTGGTAGGAGATTAATATGATGAAGATAGACCCAGGGGCCATAGATTTCACTAGTGGCTTCTCTCGAGAGCATAAGTATTCTACGGTGGCTGAACAAATTACTGTTGAGCAATTGACAGAATTGAGCATAGTTATGAGAATATCTAGGTATGATCATGTATATAGGCATCACGTCCAAGACAAGTAGACCGACTCCTGCCTGCATCTACTACTATTACTCCACTCATCGACCACTATCCAGCATGCATCTAGAGTATTAAGTTAAAAATAGAGTAACGCCTTAAACAAGATGACATGATGTAGAGGGATAGACTCATACAATATGAAGAAAACCCCATCTTGTTATCCTCGATGGCAACAATACAATACGTGCCTTGCTGCCCCTACTGTCACTGGGAAAGGACACCGCAAGATTGAACCCAAAGCTAAGCACTTCTCCCATTGCAAGAACGATCAATCTAGTAGGCCAAACCAAACTAATAATTCAAATAGACTTCCAAAGATAACCAATAATACATAAAAGAATTCAGAGAAGATTCAAATATTATTCATAGATAGACTTGATCATAAACCCACAATTCATTGGTCTCAACAAACAGACCACAAAAAGAAGATTACATCGAATAGATCTCCACAAGAGAGGGGGAGAACATTGTATTGAGATCCAAAAAGAGAGAAGAAGCCATCTAGCTACTAACTATGGACCTGTAGGTCTGAGGTAAACTACTCACACTTTGTCGGAGGGGCTATGGTGTTGATGTAGAAGCCCTCCGTGATCGATGCCCCCTCCGACAGAGCTCCGGAACAGGCCCCAAGATGGGATCTCGTGGATACAGAAAGTTGCGGCGGTGGAATTAGGGTTTTGGCTCTGTATCTAATCGTTTGGGGCTACGTAGGTATATATAGGAGGAAGGAGTACGTGGTGGAGCAACAGGGGGCCCACGAGGGTGGAGGGCGCGCCTGGGGGGGGGGGGGGTAGGCGCGCCCCCCTACCTGGTGGCCTCCTCTTTTCTTTCTTCACGTAGAGTCCAAGTCTCCCGGGTCTTGTTCATTGAGAAAATTATGTTCCCGAAGGTTTCATTCCGTTTGGACTCCGTTTGATATTTCTTTTCTTCGAAACCCTAAAATAGGCAAAAACAACAATTCTGGGCTGGGCCTCCGGTTAATAGGTTAGTCCCAGAAATAATATAAAAGTGGATAATAAAGCCCAATAATGTCCAAAACAGTAGATAATATAGCATGGAGCAATCAAAAATTATAGATACGTTGGAGGCGTATCACCCGCAGCGGAAGTCTCGACCGCAACCCAAGAGGCCTTGCTGAAGTAGCCATCTACCTGCAGCAAGAGTCTGCTTGGACCAGAGGCCGACAGTTCGCCGGCGAAGAAGCGCGGGAGTTGGAGCCAGTTGCCGGCCGGGTTCTCTGACCAGACGACGAACTCCGGCGACACCTCGGCCGTGTGGAAGCACGGACAAGGAGGCCGCGCCACCATGGCACGCCTCCCCTCATCAACTGGACCGCCCTGGCTGGGATGACCCACTCCGCGTGTCGTGGCGCTGTCTCGACAATGGGCCACGGCGGGGGCCGCGGCATGTTTACGCGGGCGGCCGCGGCCGCGCTTGGGCGCCGGGGAGCCGGGTCCCTCGCGAGGGGCTTTCTCCTTCTCGGCGGCGGAGAACTTCCTTCGTGGTGCCATGGGTGTCACTGCAAGTGATGGAGCAAGGAGGAAGGAGCAAGCAAGCAAGGAAGAGATGGGAAACGGGGGCTCCGCCCCCTCCCCATTTATAGAAAGGGAAGGCCAACGGACGTCTCCCACGATCATAGGTAATGATGGTTTTCCTTGCATGTCGCGGGTACCTGACAAGTCGAGCAGTTGCCGAGACAACGTGGGGAAGCGGAGACACCCACGTCCAATCAACCGCCACACGTCAACCGAGGCCGCAGGCTTTTGGGGCCCGCGGCGCTACGTACTTGGCCCTCGGCTTCGCCGCAAAGCCAAGCCCGAGCGCACCTTGGGCCCGGGGGCTACTGTCGGCGTCCTAGGAACGGGGGTCCCTAGACTTGCCTGCCTGCGGCCCGCGGTGTGGCTGAGCCTGCAGGCCGTACGGCCCATCTTCACTAGCAAAGCATCCAAGACCCTCGCGAGGGTCCAAGCGTCGCGGGGCGGATGACGCTAGACCTCCTCGGGAGTAGCCTAGCTAGGCAGGCTCACGAGGAGCGGAGATATCAAGGCGGGGCAAACCTCACGAGACCCTCGTGATGTGAGCCATGACGCATGGCACCAGGCGGGCGCCAGGCGGGCGCCAACGCGCGTAGCGTCCTTATTTCCTCTTTGGTGCTAAGGAGGCCAGCACAAGCCAAGAGTACCGAGGCATCAAGCAAAGGTTGCTATATTGGTGCAACGAGACCAAGACAAGGAGGACAGCAAGACGGAGGTCATCATGGAGCCCAAGACGGCGTCACCACCAGAGCCTTTGGCAGGCGAAGACCACTTTTGTCAGGATATCTTGTACTAGCTGTCCCCCTTTGAATTAGCCCGCCATTGTTGGCTCCCTTCCCGCTCGATATTTGGGAAGAGGACCAAGGCCTATATAAGTAGGGCTAGCCACCACCTTAGGAGAGGACGGACCACGAAGGCACAGATTATTCAGAGACAGATCACGAAGGCACAGATCATTCGGGGACGGATCATTCAGACCACCCACACACACACACAAGCTCACCGAGCTTAAGAACACCTCAACCTCAGGAGGCCGTTCTTCCTTTGTACTGTTCACCATCAGCCCTAGAGACAATCCACCACCACCACACTGGAGTAGGGTATTACACCACAACGGTGGCCCGAACCAGTGTAAATCTTGCATCTTTCTGTGTTGCGAGTTCGTCGAGTTCGTCCGCAAGATTTTAGTGAGCTAGAGCGTAGATTGGTGGGAAGGAAAGACTTTGTGCGCACCCTAGTGTTCGAACCTTAAGGGTTTGCCAGAACCACACATCCGACATAACCTTAAGGGTTTGCCGGAACCCCACATCCGACAAATTTTTTCCAATAGAATTGATACTGTGGACTTGAGGTTGTTTCCTCAGAAAGTGTACCGTATGCTCATTACCATTAACATGAAAAGTGACATTGCCTTTGGTGCAATCAATAACAGCCCCTACAGTATTCAAAAAGGGTCTTCCAATAATAATAGACATACTATCGTCCTCGGGAATATCAAGAATAACAAAGTCTGTTAAGATAGTAATGTTTGCAACCACAACAAGCACATCCTCACAAATACTGACATGTATAGCAGTTGACTTATCAGCCATTTGCAAAGATATTTCATTAGGTTTCAACTTATTCAAATCAAGTCTATGATATAAAGAGAGAGGCATAACACTAACACCGACTCCAAGATCCATAAAGCGATTTTAACATAGTTTCTTTTAATGGAGCATGGTACAGTTGGTACTCCTGGATCTCCAAGTTTCTTTGGTATTCCACCCTTAAAAGTATAATTAGCAAAAAATGGTAGAAATTTCAGCTTCCGGTATCTTTCTCTTATTTGCAAAAATTTCCTTCATATATTTAGCATAAGGATTAATTTTAAGCATATCAGTTAATCGCATACGCAAAAAGATAGGTCTAATCATTTCAGGAAAGCGCTCAAAATCCTCATCATCCTTTTTCTTGGATGGTTTAGGAGGAAAAGGCATTGGTTTCTGAACCCATGGTTCTCTTTCTTTACCGTGCTTCCTAGCAACAAAGTCTCTCTTATCATAACGTTGATTCTTTGATTGTGGGTTATCAAGATCAACAGCAGGTTCAATCTCTACATCATTATCATTGCTAGTTTGAGCATCAACATGAACATCATTATTAACATTATCACTAGGTTCATGTTCATTACCAGATTGTGTTTCAGCATCAGAAATAGAAATATCATTGGGATTCTCAGGTGTGTCAAAAACAGGTTCACTAGAAGCATGCAAAGTCCTATCATTTTTCTTTTTCTTCCTTTTAGAAGGACTAGGTACATCTACATTAGCTCTTTGAGAATCTTGCTCAATTCTCTTAGGATGGCCCGCAGGATACAAAGGTTCCTGAGTCATTTTACCACCTCTAGTCATAACTCTAAGAGCATTATCATACTTCTTATTATTTAATTCGTTGAGCAACTCATTCTGAGCTTTAAGTACTTGCTCTACTTGAGTGGTAACCATAGAAGCATGTTTACTAATAAGTTTAAGTTCACCTTTAACATTAGCCATATAATCACTCAAGTGTTCAATCATATAAGCATTATATCTCAATTGTCTACCAACATAAGAATTGAAACCTTCTTGTTTAACCATAAAGTTATCAAATTCATCCAAACATTGGCTAGCAAGCTTAGCATGAGGGATTTCAGCTTTATCATATCTATATAGAGAATTTACCTTTACTACCTATGTAGGGTTATCGAGATCATGTGTTTCTTCAATAGGTGATGAATTAAGACCATGTATTTCTTCAACAGGCAGTAAATTCTTAACATCTTCAGCTTTTATACCTTTTTCTTTCATCGATTTCTTTGCCTCTTGCATATCTTCAGGACTGAGAAATAGAATACCCCTTTTCTTCGGAGTTGGCTTAGGAGTTGGTTCAGGAAGTGTCCAATTATTTTCATTAGTCAGCATATTATTCAATAGAATTTTAGCTTAATCAACAGTTCTTTCCCTGAAAACACAACCAGTACAACTATCCACGTAATCTCTGGAAGCATTGGTTAGTCCATTATAAAAGATATCAAGTATTTCATTTTTCTTGAGAGGATGATCAGGCAAAGCATTAAGTAATTGGAGAAGCCTCCCCCAAGCTTGTGGGAGACTCTCTTCTACAATTTGCACAAAATTATATATTTCCCTTAAAGTAGCTTGTTTCTTATGAGAGGGGAAATATTTAGCAGAGAAGTAGTAAATCATATCCTGGGGACTACGCACACAACCAGGATCAAGAGAATTAAACCATATCTTAGCATCATCCTTTAATGAGAACGGAAATAATTTAAGGATATAACAGTAGCGAGTTTTCTCATCATTAGTAAACATGGTAGCTATATCATTTAATTTAGTAAGACGTGCCACAACAGTTTTATATTCATAGCCATAGAAAGGATCAGATTCAACCAAGTAATTAACTCAGGATCAATAGAGAAATCATAGTCCTTATCAGTAATAAAGATAGGTGAAGTAGCATAAGCAGGATCGTATTTCATTCTAGCATTCAGAGATTTTTCTTTAAGCTTGGCTAATAATTTCTTAAGATCAGATCTATCATTGCAAGCAAGAAAGTATCTAGAAGTTTCTTCATCCATAACATAACCCTTGGGAACAACATGCAATTCATATCTAGGGGAGAATCTTCATCATCACTTTCATCAATATTATCAGTTTCAATAATTTCATTCTCTCTAGCCCTAGCAAGTTGTTCATCAAGAAATTCACAAAGTGGCACAGTAGTATCAACCATAGAAGTAGTTTCATCATAAGTATCATGCATAGAAGAAGTGGCATCATCAATAACATGCGATATATCAGAATTAATAGCAGAAGCAGGTTTAGGTGTCGCAAGCTTACTCAAAATAGAAGGTGAATCAAGTGCAGAGCTAGATGGCAGTTCAAAACCTTCCCTCGTAGTTGAGGGATAAATCTTGGTTCTTGGATCTTTCAAGTTCTTCATAGTGATAAGCAGATATAAATCCTAAGTGACTCAAAGAATAGAGCTATGCTCCCCGGCAACGGCGCTAGAAAATGTTCTTGATAACCCACAAGTATAGGGGATCGCAAAAGTTTTCGAGGGTAGAGTATTCTACCCAAATTTATTGATTCGACACAAGGGGAGCCAAAGAATATTCTCAAGTATTAGCAGCTGAGTTGTCAATTCAACCATACCTGGAAACTTAATATCTGCAGCAAGGTATTTAGTAGCAAAGTAATATGATAGTAGTGGTAACGATAGCAAAAGTAATACTTTTGGGTTTTGTAGTGATTGTGACAATAGCAATGGAAAAGTAAATAAGCGAAGAACAATATAGAAAAAGCTCGTAGGCAATGGATCAGTGATGGAGATTTATGCCGGATGCGATCAATCATGTAACAGTCATAACCTAGGGTGACACAGAACTAGCTCTAGTTCATCAATGCAATGTAGGCATGTATTCCGAATATAGTCAAACGTGCTTATGAAAAAGAACTTGCATGACATCTTTTGTCCTACCCTCCAGTGGCAGCGGGGTCCTAATGGAAACTAAGGGATATTAAGGCCTACTTTGAATAGAGTAGCGGACCAAAGCATTAACACATAGTGAATACATGAACTCCTCAAACTACGGTCATCACCGGTAAGTATCCTGATTATTGTCACTTTGGAGTTAACGAATCATAACACATAATAGGTGACTATAGACTTGCAAGATAGGATCAAGAACTCTCATATATTGATGAAAACATAATAGGTTCAGATCTGAAATTATGGCACTCAGGCCCTAGTGACAAGCATTAAGCATAGCAAAGTCATAGCAACATCAATCTCAGAACATAATGGATACTAGGGATCAGACCCTAACAAAACTAACTCGATTACATGATAAATCTCATCCAACCCATCACCGTCCAGCAAGCCTATGATGGAATTACTCACGCACGGCGGTGAGCATCATGAAATTGGTGATGGAGGAAGGTTGATGATGACAATGGCAATGGATTCCCCTCTTTGGAGCCCTGAACGGACTCCAGATCAGCCCTCCTGAGAGAGTTTAGGGCTTGGCGGCGGCTCCGTATCGTAAAACTCGATGAATCCTTCTCCTCGAAACTGAATATATGAAGTCAGGGTTGAGGTCGGTGGAGCATCAGGGGGCCCACGAGGCAGGGGGCGCGCCCCCCAATCTCGTGGACAGGGTGTGGGCCCCCTGACGTGGATCTTTCTTCCAGTATTTTTTATATATTCCAAAATAATTCTGCGTTGATTTTCAGGTCATTCTGAGAACTTTTATTTCTGCACAAAAATAACACCATGGCAATTCTGCTGAAAACAGCGTTAGTCCGGGTTAGTTCCATTCAAATCATGCAAGTTAGAGTCCAAAACAAGGGCAAAAGTGTTTGGAAAAGTAGATACGGCGGAGACATATCAGTGAGGTACACAATAGGTCTGGTACACATCATATCACCGAGGCATAGGGAATGACTTTTCATGCTCTTTCTATTTTCTGCCGTGGTATGGTTTTGAGTCTTTACTCAACTTCACACCACTACAAAAAAGACACATCTGTGACATTTTGGGCCGAACGAAAAAAATATGTCATACATATGACACTTCTATGACGATAATTGTGACAAAATCCGGTATCATCATAGATGTGGTGGGCTCCTACTTCTATGACAAAAAATCATGACAGAAAATGGGCTTTTCGTCCTGGGCGGGCCGGAGACGCAGCTGCATGACAGAAGCGAGGGGGAGGAAAATTTTGGGGAGTTCCCGGTTACGGTGGGAGGTCGGGGGCCGTGCGATGCACGTTTCTCTCGTACACGTACGCGCATGTGTGTGAGGCGTTGGCTCTAAATGAACACGAGCTAGGCGTTGGGCTCTAATTGAACCCGAGCGATTGCACTACAGGCTACGCATTACTGAACCCGAGCGATCGATCGATGGCTGTTAACTGAACCCGATCGAGCGATTCCTTCGCTACTGCTGCTAATTGAAGCCGATCGATTGGATGAACAGTGAGCGTTGCCGGGGGGATTGGATGAACAGTGAGCGGTGGCGTTGCCTCTGGATGAACAGGACCCCGTGGTGTGGAGGGCTTGATGAAAAGTAGACGGTGGAGGGGTGCCCGTGGAGGGGTGGTTGAACATGACCCCGTGGTGTGGAGGGCTGGATGAACAGTAGACGGTGGAGGGGTGCCCGTGGAGGGGTGGTTGAACAGTAGTTGATGGAGTAGCGCGTAGTGGAGGCTGGATGAACTGGAGCCCGTGGAGGCTGGAGGAGGTCGATGGTAGCCCGTGGAGGCTGGAGGAGGTCGTCGGTGCAGATGAACAGTATCCCTTGGAGTCCCGTTTTGCGGTACGCCACACCCCTCCCGATCAACAGGACCCCCGTTTCGACCGTAGCGCTCCAAGACAAGTCCGTTTCCTCTGTTTTGCGGTACGCCACACCCCTCCTGATAAATAGGACCCCCGTTTCGACCGTAGGAGGTCAGTTTCCTCCGTTTTGCGGTACTCCAGCCCCTCTCGATGAACAGGATCCCGTTTCGAACGTGGCCGGTCGAACACAAGGCCGTTTCCTCCGTTTTGCGGTACGCCAGGTCTCGTTACCATCGCCTGTTTCGTCCAAGTCCTCCCAATGAACACGACCACACATTCCGTTCCGACCCAGCCGGTTGGCTCCCACCCGTTCCGTTGCCTCCCGATGAACACAACGCAATCCGTTGCCTCCCCATGAACACGAGCATTCCGTCGCCTCCCCATGAACACGACGCATTCCGTTGCCTCCCCATGAACACGACGATGACACTGTTCCTCCGTTCCGACCCAGGCATGCACACGAGCCCTGGCCGTACGTATGCGTGAGTAGGCGTTCGAGACCCTTCCCGTATGTACGTACGTGGCCGCATTTTCTTTCTTTCACCCTGACCGTTGTACGTACGTGTACATGCTACGTGCGCGCCTCTACTACGACACGTACGTGCCTCTACTACGACACGTGCGCGCCTCTACATCGACCAGTATATATGTACGTACACGTTCGCGACCAGAATGACAACGCTACATACGCTTCGACCAGGTGGGTCCCGACTGTCAGGCACTTCCTTGCTTGCGAAGATGTAGCTGGTGGGTCCCAACAGTCAGGGGGGCGAATCATTTTGTTTTTGTTTTTTGCCCGGACGCACTTCCTTGCCTGCGAGGGTGTAGCTGCTGGGTCCCAGCAGTCAGGGGGGGAATCGTTTTGTTTTTCTGCCCGGACGCACTTCCTTGCGTGCGAAGATGTAGCTGGTGTGTCCCAGCAGTCAGGGGGGCGAATCGTTTTTTTTCGGACGCACTTCCTTGCGTGCGAAGATGTAGCTGGTCGGTCCCAGCAGTCAGGGGGAATCATTTTTTTCGCGAAATACGGTGGCCCGTCCGGTGGGTCCCTGCTGTCAGGTGGAGGAATAATTATTTTGCGCATAATAAGGAGGCACTTCCTTGCTGCGGCCGTGGACCCAGCTGTCAGCCTCTCCACATACAGTCCATGTCCGATGGAAACCATTCCTTGACCACGTTGACCACGGCGCGCCGAGAGCACCAGGGCGGTGGACGACGGTGAGGCCTAGGAAGGGGACGACGCGGAGCCGGGGAAGACGTGGCAGTGGATGCCCATGCATAGAGTATGAGGGTTCACTCGTTCAGCTGCGGTGTGAGGCTGTCATCGCCGCAGAATAACAGGGGGTGTGGGTGCGTAGAGGGATGGCCTGGCCAGCGGTGGGAGTAGTAGGGGGCGGTGAGGCCTCCATGGCATCACAGCTGGCCACGGGCGGCAGGAGTAGGCGACACGACCGGCGTTGCTTTGGGCGGCTGGAGCAAGAAGACCAGAGGTTGAAGAAGCACTACGGCCGTTGGATGGACATCGTACGGTCATTGGAGCTAGAATCATTCATATATTGACTAAAGTTGACAAAGGCCTCCGTTCCAGTCAACTTAGTAGGCCCACAAGTCAGCCTCCCACCAAGGTGGGTCCCAGCTAGCAGGGGGTATTCATTTTTTTGTGCGTAATAAGGAGGCACTTCCGGTGGGTCCGACCTGACAGCAGGGGGAACGTTTTTTTCGCGAAATACGATGGGCCGTCCTGTGGGTCCCAGTAGTCAGGGGGAAACGTTTTTTTTCGCGAAATACTAGTGGCCCTACCGATGGGTCCCTGCTGTCAGGTGGAGGAATAATTATTTTCCACATAATAAGGAGGCACTTCCTTGCAGTTGCTGTGGACCCAACTGTCAGCCTCTCCACGTACAGTACTCTTCCGATGGAAGTCGGTAATTGACCACATTGACCACGCCGCGCCGAGAGCACCACGGCGGTGGATGACGACGAGGCCTAGGAAGGGGACGACGCGGAGCCGGGGAAGACGCGGCAGTGGAAGCCCGCGCGGAGAGGAGTACGAGGTTTCACCGGTTCGGCTGCGGTGTGAGGCTGCCGTCGCCGCAGAATAACATGGGGTGTGGGTGAGTACAGGGATACCCTGGCTAGCGGTGGGAGTAGTAGGGGGCACTGAGGCCTGCGCGGCAGCACAACCGGCCACGGGAGGCGGGAGTAGGCGGTCCCGCAGGCACTGCTTTGGCGGCTGGAGCAAGAAGATCAGAGATTGAAGAAACACGACAGCCGTTGGATTGACATCCAATGGTTACGTCTGCTAGAATCGTTTGTTGATGTATATAATAACTAAAAAAATCTTGCATACGCGTCAACTAAATGGGCCCACAAGTCAGACCACTCCCTCTTTTTTTTAATAATTTGTATATAGCTCATGGCAACTTATTATGCAACTTATTGCAGTCATTTTTTTGGTTGGCTAGGGCCAATTTCGCATATTTCTGTGGGTTCCAAACTATTTTTAATACCGAAATGTCGAGCCAGATTTAAAGTACTTTGAAGATATATTAAAAATTAGGTTAATGCCCACTGAAATAGGAATCTGAAAATGTGAAAAAATTCAGAAATTATAAAGTAATTGCCAATTTGTCATCTGTTTTTATATTTACAACCCATTTCATATTACTTTCAAGATTTGCAGGCGTCTTGAAAGAGTTGCAGCCCATCAGGGCATAGAAAAATAAGTAGGCCTAGATTGGGTATTCTTTAGAAAAAATAAATTGGGCTCATTTTCACAAAGAAAAAATAGCTGGGCTGGTCACATGGTGAACATAAAATATAAGCCTGGGCTAGACGGGCCACAACCCAGTTCAAACCCTGCTCTGTCTCAACAATACCAAACAAAAAATACTACTCGAGTAGCTACGTCCCAGGTGTCAGCCGATCTTGTGCTGTTCTCTTGTCTATTGACTATATACGCTCACAATGTCGTGGGTCCCAGATGTTAGAAAAACACTAGGAGGACGCATTTTATTTTTCCATACGCTGATGTGGTGGGCCCCTACTATCATCCTCTCCACGTACTTCTGCCGAATCCTATTGTTTGTTGACCATGTTGACAACGCGAGAGGGCGGCGCCGCAGCGAGCACACCAAAGTGCACGGAGGACATCGGCGTTAATGATTTAGGAGATGGTGGGGCGGCGATGCGTGCGCTGAGGCACAGCCAGCCGTGGGAGGCAGAAGCAGGCGGCCCCGCCGACGCTGGTTTGGTTTTGGCAGCTAGAGGAAAACAGGACTGAAGAAACACGACAGGCTGTAAAAGCAGCAGGAGTCACTACTAGGAAAAGGCCTACTAATGGCGCACCTAATTTGGCCATTAATGGCGCATTAGTGGTGCGCCATTAGTGCCACGCCATTAGTATATTTTACTAATGGCGCACCACAGGTGCGCCATTAGTATCTGGTATACTAATGGCGCACCTCAGATGCGCCATTAGTATATACAACAGTGCGCCATTAGTATGCCTCCCAGGGGGCCATGTATACCCAGGTGCTTTGGCATACTAATGGCGCACAAGAACAAGATGCGCCATTAGTAACTTCGGCATACTAATGGCGCACTGTTTAATGATGCGCCATTAGTATCCTTTGGCAAACTAATGGCGCACTGTGATGTGATGCGCCATTAGTATGAATATTAAGTTTTTTTTATTTTTTTATTTTCTGTTTTTTGCACAGGTTACAAAATGTATAATTGGACAAAATATAGATAGCACACATCAACAACAGATTCATCGAATACAATAGAAGATTAGTCTCTGAATACAATTCATCATATTAGTCTCCGAATACAATTCATCATATTAGTCTCCGAATTGAAAAGACCGAACAAAGATAGAACATTATATTACAAGTCTCGGGACCGCGAGTAGCGAGTTTGTCTTCACATTACAAGTCCATATCGATCATCTAAACTACCATCACATAGAAGAGAGTTGTGGTCATCACGATGAGCATCATCACGATGAAACTCGTCTTCATCCGGTTCCTCCAGCGCTCCCTCCCCTCTCCCGCTAGATAGCGGGCGTATCTAGATTCGGCCTCGGCCCTAGTGGTGTACCCTTTGTAACTATTACCGCTGAATCGGTGAACCTGTCTCCGACACTCCTCCCAGTCGTCGTAGACTCCGGGAACCTTACCCTTGTACACGACATACGACGGCATCGCTATGAAGTAGCCAAACGAAACGTTAGTACCAATTCACAGACAATACATAAGCAATATATAAATATGCAACAGAACGATCGGAAGATAAAAGCAAGACATTAATAGCATCGATTACATCTGAGTTGAACGACTCTCAAAACCAAAGAGACATACTACAAGTTCATTAAAGTTTAATTACAACATGAGCCAATCGATGTTTCAGAACTAGACACAACATCACTGCTTTCGACTCGACTCAAGGGACCGTAGCGTGGATGAAGCCGCCGTCTATCGTGGGAGGCATGAAATAACGGTCATTGTCAGCCTGCATTTGTAGCATTGTGTCGATGTCACTGTTGGACAGTTGATTTCTGAGGTAGAACTGCCCCGAGGTATGAAGGACATCTTGATAGATGATTTTCACAAACTCCGACTGGATGCGATAGAATTCTTGTCTGATGTCCGCGTCCTGGATTGCCGACACGCTCGCGGCCCAATCTTTGAATTTACTCGGTAGCAGAAGTTGATGATGGTCCCGTACGATCGCCCGCATGTGATGGATGGCGTAGTAGGCACCCTTCTGACCGCCAGGCGGCTGCTTGACACAGCAGAACGTCGTATTGTGGAAGAACACGTGCTTGCCGTACTTACGAATAGGCCTGGTGAAGGTGCCTCCGGATTTGACGTAGCCGGGGAGAACATCATCAAGAACCTTCTTGACATTTGTGTAGTCTACGTTCGACTGACGGTCCGGGTCGAAATACGTGGCCATGGAATATTTGGGGCTTAGGAGGATGAGCGTGCAATGTGTGTCACTGCAGAAAAACGGAATGTTAAAAGAAAAATGATCGAAATCTAAGAATTCATATGTTACGAGGCGGTTGAGGGGAGGACTTACTCGGGAAAGTAAGGCACGAGGAATTTATCCTTATCTTGGTTTGCCAGAATGACGCCTTCGAGGTAAGAAGTCGCGACTTGCTGGTCCCCAGCGCTGCCCAAGATCTTGGCACGCATGTAGAAGGGGTCGACTATCACGATGTCCGGGGTCTTGTCGCGAATGATCTGCATCTCCATACTCAGCGAAAATAGCCGAACGAAGGTGTAGTGCAGCGGATGAAGGTTCAACATAGCGTGGATGTCATCAAACCGCAGGACGATCATACCCCCGATGGAGTTATCCACAAAGCCCTTGCCCTCTGGCACCTTGGCCGCGAAAACCGGGTATGCCACATCCTTCTCTCCGAGATGCCGCTTCTCCAAAGAAAGAACACTGTCATGCAGACTCCGCATAGCACCGGTTGCAGCATCGAGCATATTTCTCGGTAGCATCGGCCTACCCGCCACATGCACCCTCCTCGAGATATCCTCAGGTGAAGGTGGCCCGTCCTGAGCACGGATCGTACTCGGTGCCGGCTGGCCCGCACCCTTGTTAGTCTTTCTTTTGCGTGCCTTCTTCTTCTCCTGTAATGGGACCGAGTTCTGCTCACAGACCGCCTTCTTGAGTGTGTTGGGGCTGATAATATTTCGCACCTCGCCTATCTGAGGCTCGGTGAAGTCGGCAGCTGGAGGCATCTCCTGAGAGCTGAACGGCAGACGACGCCTGTTGCAACTTGGCTTCTCCGCGGTACCAGCTAGATCGCGCGCGTCTTTTGTTGGGTTGGGTTCTTGAGAAGGAGGCCCCATGAAGTCGCCACCGTACCCATGATCGGCAAAGTACTGATCGACGTTGGCAAATTTATCGTCGTCGTCGTCGTTTTGATCCTTTGCCATATGCATGTTTGGATCCAGTGGCATAGGGATGTCCGGCACCGTTGCGGCGGTCTTGCCATGGGGCCGACTTGGCGCTGACACGACTGGCGGTGTTGTATTTGGGGTGGTGTCCCCCGCCCCCAAACGAATCTGGCTCTTCGGCCAAAGCAGGGGCCAACTCAGGCAGGCGCTGAGGGTCATCACGTCATCATCATCGGCCCCGACGGGTCGAATCGGAGGTAACAACTCGTCGCAGCCTGGCAGCACCTAAACCAGTTGAACCCTAAACAAGTTGGGTGGCATCTGGGTACCGTGGAACAAGGGGTTGCCCGGTTGAACGATTTTGCCCTTGGCGACATCGACCAACTCGTTGTTCACGAAGTGCAGGAGAGTGCACGGAACGTCGGCGGCGCCCTGCGAAAACATGTAGGGCATCAGGGATGCCCAGTCAAAGGCAAGGAGATGAAGTCCTCGGCCGAGAGAGGCTTAATTAGTTACCGTGATGATGGCGTCGAGCTCGGCTAATGTCGAGGCACCGCCAACGGCGGGCGTGCAGTTGACGGAGGGGCCGCTTGCTGCAGAGGTGCCGGCCGGCGTACACCCGGGTGCATTAAGCTCCCGTGCCTGCGTCGGAGACACCAATGGCCCCGCCATCGCGTTCTGCGAGTTGCTGGCCGTGAAGCTAGGAATCGGGGGCGGCCCCTGTTGGCCGCCCGCAATCCACGCACTAATCCCCTGGATCAAGGTAGGCACAATGGCGGTGATCGTCGCTCCGAGTTGTTGTTGCACTTGCTCTTGGACAATCTCCGGAATCCGCGCCACCTTTGCCCTGAGTTCTTGAACCTCGGGCGCCTGGCTTTCCGAGCTGGTCTTTTTCTCCTTTCGCCCACCAGTGTTATAGTATGACGACCATTTTGTCGACAAGCCTTTGCTGGCCACACGACCAGCTGACGTCAGCTTACTGAGCTTATCCTTGTTCTTCATTACATTCAACGCCCTATTTAGAGTGGTGTCCCAAGGGTTGCTCTTAGTCGACCCCGCGCTACTGCTTTCAGTCGCCTGCGGAAGGAATGTGAACCATTTAGAAATTTGCCTTCATTAATTAGAATGCAACCATATGGAGCTAATTACGCGGGGGTGTATTCCTTACCAGAACAAGCTCAAGCGCCCTGGTCTTCGGATCCGTGGTAAGCTCCTTTGTTTTCGGGTCCTTCTTGTACCGGGCCCTGACAAAGTTCCTGGTCTGCTTGTCACCGTATTTATCGAAGAGGGGCGGTAGGCCTTGCTCGGCACGGTCCGCCTCCTCCTTGTCCCATATAGGCTCCGCCACTCTGTAACCGCCGGGACCGAGTGTGTGTTCCCCTAAGTTCAGCTCCTGCATTTCTTTCCCCCACTTACTTGATTCGGAGTTTGCGGTGCTCGAGCAATTGATCCTGAAGTCGTTGTAGTCATCTTCGGTGATCGAAGGATTTTTCTCCTTGATCTTCTCATAACTCTCACCTTTCTCGATCATTCTCTTCACATTGCTTTTCCAAGTAGACAGGGCCTTGCTCATCTTCGTGAGGGCAGCATTGTTCACTTTATTCCCTTTGAGGCTTGTGTTTTCAAATTCAGTGGGGAACTTGTATCGTTCGTGCAGCTTCGTGAAGAGGAGGTTGCGCAAATTCCCTCGGTCAGGATGCCTCAGGTTCTCGGTGTTGATCGAGACGGTGCTCCGGAGAATGCACCCGAGCTGAAGCGAGTACCCCTTGACTATTCGTTCGGGCGCCGTTGGATTCCCGTCGGAGTCCACTTCAGTAACTTCCTCCTTGAGGGTGCGGAGCACGGTCGGGCGCCGGTCCTTCCGTTGCCTCTTCGGTGGGCTGCCATCTGTGCGTGCGCCGCCAACATCAGTGGTGGCATCCTCGGCAGCACCATCAGTGGTGGCATTAGTGGGGTCATCCTCGGCGGTACCATCAGTGGTCTCAGGATCGATGGGGAAGGCGGCGTCCTCATACAAGTGAGGTTGTTCCTCCATCTCCTGGGACAACTTCCAGAATGCCTTGCCGCCCGAACCCCCGGCCTCATCGTTGTTGGCCATGTTTCTCTCTAAATAGGAACAAAGTTTGGTCAAAAAGTTCGTTATTGTCAAGGAACAAGATCATGGTCTCATCATTTAGGGTTTGTCGACACGAGGCATCCTAAAAGCTAAGCTTTTATCATTGAGGGTTTTTCGATGCCGAGGCACCCTAAAAGCCTAAGCTTTCATCATTTCAGTTTTTATCGACACCGAGGCACCCTAAAAGCCATGCATTAGTCACAAGTATGCCGGGGCACTTGATCCTACTTAATTAACTACTAAGATACCCCGGCCCATGCATTAGTCACAAGTACCCCATATGTCCTATTTTTAGCAAAGTCATGCTAAAATTCACGGAAAATTTCAGCATGACCTTTGCTGAAAATAGGACATATGGAGTACCCGAATTTGCCGGAACGGAAGTTAATCGACATTCCGACAAACTCAAGGGCCTCTCGGGTGGACAAGGCAAAAAAGGCCTCCATCACAACATGGAAAATACATTGGCATGTGAAGAGGTGAAACAATATATGCATCTCCAAGCAGTATCATTCAACATTTTGGACAAACCACTACAAGCAACATGAGACACTGAAAACAATTGCTACCAATGAATCTACACTTCTATAAGAAAATAAATCAGAAACTTAGTCTGTCATCATTAGGAAGCCACCATTAGTTATTCCGTTATGTTAAAGCAGAAATAGAAAAATAGACTGAAAACACTAAAATCAGAAACAATCCAACTGTACAGGCCAATGCATATAGGAAAAGTGAGGGGTTGAACTTCATTTTTTTTTAGGTTTTCTTGGGTGTATGAGGTCTGCTCTAATTTGTTTTGAAAAGTGAACCTGCTGTACTGGCCAATGCATATAGGAAAAGTGAACCTGCTGTACAGGCCAATGCATATAGGAAAATTAAGTCATGGAGAGTTGTTCATGATGTTCCTTGCCTTTTTTTGTCGAACAAACTTGATGCTTAAATTTTGGGTCTGAACATTAAGGATTACTGTGTACTAGTTTACAGAGACGGGGCAGAACAGTTACTTGTTGTATATATATTGCAATGTTTCTCCAATTTATCAGCTCTCAGTCATAGTAGTACAATATACTTGGGTCCACTTAGCATGAAGGAGCTTGATCAAATTGAGAATCAAAAAGAAATATCGTCAAGCATATCAAGTCAAAGAAGGCAAAAAACTTGTAACATAAGGTAAGGTTCAACAGCTTCAGAACTTTTCTTGTGATACAAATACTGCTTCAGTTTAAGAACATGTCTTAGTTTTGAATTCTCTTAGTGAAAACCTACTTCAGAGCATCTAAATGGTGATGTATCCACTGTAGTTAGGATTTAGCTCAACTTTTAATAAAAAAATTCTATAGAGTTAGGTTCACTATATATGACAGTGTTGTTAGTGGTTCTGCCTTGCTTATGTCAAAGCCGCATATTTTTGGAGAATAAGGTATTCCTTGATGAGCTATTTGACCTCAGAAATAAGGTACTGATGGATCAGGAACTTCGTACAATCCTCACCCTAGATAGTATGCTCCTTCTGTTACTATTGTTTATTTAATGGCTAACAAAATGAGCTGCAAGAGCAAGAATTGCAGGATCAAAATGACCTCAGAAATCCTCCTACCGGCAGGAAGATCCAGCTTGCGAGGGGGAGAGGGGGAGATGAGGAGGGGGAGCTCACGGGGACGGTGGTGTGGACGGGGCGACGAGGTGGGGCGACGAGGTCCGGGTGGTGGTGGTGCGACGAGGTCCGGGAGGCGACGAGGTCCGGGTGGTGGTGGTGCTCCGGCGACGGTGGTGTGGACGGGGCGGCGTCCGGGCCACCGGCGACGAGGGCGGCGGGGCGATGGCGTCCAACGAGGTGGGGCGACGGGGAGAGCGGCTCCGAGGAGACGAGGACGACGGGGCGGCGGGCCGGCGGCGTCGGGAGAGGAGAGGGCGGCGTCGCGGCGTCGGGGCGTCGGGGCGGAGACGAGGACGACGGGGCGGCGTCGCGGCGTCGGGGCGGCATCGAGGCGGCGGGGCAGCGGCGCCGGGAGAGGAGAGGGGAAGGGGATCGAGGGCGAGGGCGAGGGAGAGAGAGGGGATAGGTTTGGGCCGGGGAGGAAATATGGGTGGGGGCGGCACAATACTGATGGCGCACCACCCCTCGGTGCGCCATAAGTACATCCATACTAATGGCGCACCTCACCCTGGTGCGCCATTAGTATTTTTTTTTTGATTTCTGCTCGAGCCAACAGGTTATCTTCAACCTGACCTGATCCACACCAAGTTCCCTCTACTAGCTCGACTGGTCAGCAGCCAGTTCTCACACCAGGAGGTCCTGGGTTCGATTCCCAGGCTCCACAATTTTTTTATGCATTTAAAATGTTGTTTGATACTTATTTGTGTTTAAATATGTTCAAACTTGTTTAAATCATAACAGTAATATTTTTTTATAAGACAGTAATAATTTTTTTTAAAATATCATCAAACAGTAATGCCGGTGGAGCGGGGGAGGGTGCGCGGGGTGCGGGGGGTCGGCGGCGGCGGTTGAGTAGGGGAGGGGTGCGGGGGGTCAGCGGCGGCGGTTGAGTAGGGGAATCGAGGGTGTGGGGGGTCGGCGGCGGCGGCCGGTGGACCGGGGGGTGCTCGGCGGCGAGGGGGACCGGATCTGGCGAGGTGGGATAGCGATCGAGATGGAGGGGGATCGAGATCGAGTGTCCATGAAATTTAAAAATATTCATGATAGTTCAAAAAGTGCCCATGAAATACAATCGAGAAATGAAGGCTACGATTTAAATACAATCGATCTTAGCTAGCTATCTGTTCACAATCTTCTTGCCCTTCTTTTTCGCAAATGGAGTTCTTCTGTGGAACGGGCGTCCTTTAGGTAGGGTGGTCCTGCTTCTTCTTGTGGTGTATGCTGCTACTTCATCATCGTCGTCATGTTCGATCCTCGGGTCGCCGTACTTGTCGAAGTCTTGCTCATTGGCTACTCCATCCATTCCGATGATCTTCCTTTTGCCTCTTCTCACGACAACACGACTGGGCTTTGACGAGTCGGTAATGAAGAAGCATTGGTCCACTTGGGAAGCCAGTACCCATGGCTCATTTTTCGCGGTGACGTTTGCGCCCGTGGTCTTGGATTTGGCTTCGGGTATAACCATGGTGGTGAAATACCGGTCTTCTTTTAGGACGCTCTTGGCCCATCTGACACGGAACATTGGGACCTTCTCTCCAGCGTAGCTCAGCTCCCAGATCTCCTTGATCCTTCCGTAGTATCTGTCCTTGCCGTTACCGGTGTAGGATTCCATCGTTACCCCGGAGTTCTGATAACCATCGCTCTTCATGTCCTTGGCCTCGGTGTAGAATGTGTAGCCATTGATGTCGTACGCCTCATAGGTCATCAGGTTGTGCTCGGCGCCCTGTGACAAGGCGAATATGAGTTGTTCTTCCGCGGAAGAATCCTCATGTAAAGGGTAAGACAGAAGCTTCTGCTTGAACCAACGCGTGAAACATGAGTTGTGCTCTTTGAGTATATCTCCGTCCGTCCTCTGTTGGCCTCGGTCATTGTACGTCTTCTTAATAAAGGTTTTGTGCTCTACCACCCAAGGATCGACCACGTCTATGTGTTGTAGCGCGACTAGGTTTGCTCTTTCAAAGTCGGCGAGTCGACCCTCGAAGTCGACATGCATTTCGCGGCGACCCTCACGGTGACCCCATCCAACGAGCCTGCTGAGGTGCCTGTTGACGGGCAGACCAACGGGGTTCTCGATGCCTAGATAATTCGTGCAGTAGGAGATGCACTCTTCGGTCAGAAAGCCCCTGGCTATGCTTCCCTCTAGACGTGACATGTTGCGAACGTATCCTTTGATGACACCATTCATCCTTTCGAATGGCATCATGCTGTGCAGGAACGTCGGCCCGAGTTGGATGATATCGTCCACGATATGGACCAGCAGATGCACCATAACATCGAAGAATGCGGGCGGGAAGTACATCTCAAGCTCGCATAGTATCACCACGATCTCTTCCTGTAGCCTTCTGAGTTGCCTCACGCCAACAGACTTCCGAGAGATGATGTCGAAAAAGTTGCATAGGCCAAATAGCGTTTCACGGATGTGCGCGTCCATGATCTCACGGATTGCAACTGGAAGTATCTGCATCATCAGTACGTGACAGTCGTGAGACTTCATCCCGCTGAACTTCAGCTTCGCTGGGTCTAGGTATCTGCTTATCTTCCCCGCGTAACCGTAAGGAAGTTTTACTCCTAGGAGGGAGGTGAAAAACTACTCGATCTCCTCCTGACTTAGAGTGAAGCACGCGGGAGGGTAGTCATTTCTGGTCTTCTTGGCCTTTTTGCCTTTGCGACGACTTTCCGTGTCCTGCTTCGCCTCATCATCATCATCATCATCATCATCATATATAGCGTGAAGCTCCTGCCTGATGCCCATTGATTTCAAGTCTGGCCTTACTTTCGGCCCATCTTTGGTCCTCTCTGGCATGTTGAGCAGGGTACCAAGAAGACTCTCGCACACGTTCTTCATGATATGCATTACATCAAGGCTGTGAGGCACACGGTGGATCTTCCAATACGGCAAGTCCCAGAAAACAGACCTCGTTTTCCATACCTTCAGCAGCGGCTCTGGCGCCTTTTGCTTCTTTCCCGGCTCTGGCGCCTTTTGCTTCTTTCCCGGCAATGGGCAGTCTTTCCAATTTTTCAACAGCTCGTCTATTTCCTCGCCGCTCCTCGTACGCGGGCGTCCTCGGGGTTCGGTTTCACCATCGAACAGATCCTTGCATTTTCTCCATGGGTCATCGTCGCGAAGCCACCTTCGATGTCCCATGAATACGGTTTTCGAAGACCCGGGATCTCTATCTAGCTGGCGATACATTGTGTCATCCATGCACCTAACGCATCCAGAAAATCCGTGGACCACCTGCCCCACGACATATCCGTAACCGAGATAGTCGTGCACCGTCGTGAGCAGCGTGGCTCTCATAGGGAAATATTCTTTCTTTGTGGCGTCCCATGTATTTGCTGGCATTTTCCACAGCGTGTCAAGCTCCTCTTTCAGCAGCCCCAGATACAGATTGATGTCGTTCCCTGGTTGTTTCGGTCCTTCAATTAGCATACTCATGTGAATGTACTTCCTCTTCATGCACAACCAGGGGGGAAGGTTGTACATCCACACAAACACAGGCTAGGTGCTATGTGTGCTTCTCTGGCTGCCAAACGGATTGACTCCATCGGTGCTCGCGCCCAGCACGATGTTCCTTGGATCGTTCCCAAATTCTGGGTCTTCGAAGTTCAACGCTTGCCACTGGCTCGCATCCTTAGGGTGACTCAGCATCTTGTCTTTTTTATCTATCTCCGGATCATTTGCGTCATCGTCTCGCTTCTTCTCCTCCCTATCCGCGTGCCAACGCAGGAGCTTTGCTACCTTAGGGTCCACGAAATACCGCTGCAGACGAGGAGTGATCGGAAAGTACTACACCACTTTTCAAGGAGCTTTCTTCCTCTTCTTGTATCGAGTGACGCCGCACACCGGACATATGGTAGACTCCGCGTGCCCGTCCGATAAATGATGCAATTGTTCATGCACACATGGTATTTCACGTGCGGTAAATCCAGAGGACACAGGATTTTCTTCGCCTCCTCCAAACTGGTCGGGCACTTGTTCCCCTGGGGAAGACGTTCGTGCCAGAATGACATGTTCTTGTCGAAGCATGCATCGGTCATTTTGTGTTTTACCTTCATCTCCAGAGCCATGAGCGTTACTTTCAGGCGGGTATCCTCGGGCCTGCATCCTTCATACAATGGAGTAACCGCGTCTAACTCAAGTTGATCCATCTTGGCTTTCTCTCGGGCGGCAGCTCTTGCGTTATCCGTCTGCTTGAGAAGCAGCTCTTGAATATGAGGGTCCTGCACCCAGCCCATCGATGGTCCAGCGTCGTCTGCTCCACCGGCATCATCATCTTCATGATCATGCCCATCGTCTGCTCTGGCATCTTCCTCATCATCATGTCCTGCATCTTCTACATGATGACTGTGTACAGCATCACCGTCGTGATCATCTCCTGGCGATTCTTCGTCTTCTCGCCCGCCCGAGCCGCGGTGGTTGTCTTGCTTCCCTTCCTCATTTCTTGCCCGGCCCCCATGGACGACTTCGTAGTCATCTTCATCACCTTGCCACCGATAGCCATCCATGAAACCATGCAAGAGCAGGTGGTCCCGCACCTGCCCGGATTCTGGGTCCGCAATAAGGCTCTTCAGCTTGCATCTTCGGCACGGACATCTTATCTCCGTCTCGTTCTTTTGAAGCATCTCGGCCTTCGCGGACCTCAAAAACCTATTCACGATGCCTTCGGTCATCGTGCGGACCATGGTCGCCTGCGGGGTAGAGCAAAACGATATTTTAGAACCAAGAAAAAATTTGGCATGACTTTCCCTAAAAATAGGACCAAAAAGAATGCTTAATGCCAAAATTCTCGCCAAAACGGAAATGAATCAACATTCCGGCAAAATATTGGCAACTATCGCATTTCAAATACCGGTACACCTCCAAACACAAACACATATGCAACACCACAAACATATGCAACACCACGAACATACATAGATCTAGCTAGGCCATAAAAAGTGCATGTGCACATTGTTGTAGGGAGAACAACATAAATATAGCTTCCCCCCTTACTTACCTATCAAAACAAGGTAATTTAACCACTTAAATTGAATGAATCTATGGTGGAATTGAGGTGAAAAAGAGGAGGCACCCGAGACAAGGAGGAGGTGGAGAGAATGAAGTGGGGAGAAAGTGAGTGTGGGTAGGAGAGGCTATCCAAAATATCTTGTTGCTGCCCACTTACTAATGGCGCACCAACTCTAAATGCACCATTAGTAATCCAGGTTACTAATGGCGCACCTTCTGGTGGTGCGCCATTAGTAGTTTTGCAAAAAAAAACATACTAATGGCGCACTGTTCCACAGTGCGCCATTACTAGTTTAAACTAGTAATGGCGCACGGTCGGACAGTGCGCCATTAGTAGTTTTGCAAAAAAAGGAATAAAAATTATAATAAAAAAACAACATTAGTGGCGCACTTTCCGACAGGTGCGCCATTACTAGTTAGAACTAGTAATGGCGCATTGTGTCTGGATGCGCCATTAGTATGTTTGGACAGGCGCACTAGTTCAAAAAAAAATTGATACTAATGGCGCACCCTGGGCCAGGTGTGCCATTAGTAGTTTCAGCTCTAATGGCGTATCAGAAGGTGGTGCGCTATTAGTATATACTAATGGCGCACCGCTTGTCTGGTGCGCCATTATTGTCAATCCCATCTATAGCCCTTTTTCTAGTAGTGAGTACTTAACAACCTTAACTGAAACCAGCAGGGGCACTTAACAACCAAAGCTGAAAGCAGTATGAGTACTTATACAGGTTCAACCGTACAAAGCACACCTCGAACAGTGCTACTTTGCCTACAGTTAACCAAGGGTGAGGCTACCAAGCCCCAGGACAAGGCCCAGGCGCCACCCCATGCATCCACAACCTTCTGAAAGCGGTTTCATCTCGCAACATGGTCAATAAATAGGATATTCACTTTAGAGCCATGGAAAAGCATGAACATAATCTTATGTCCTCTTCTCCAAGATGGAAGGACCTTCATTATTTGATACCACCCATGAATAAGTGTATTTTCACCTCCAAGGGGAATTGAGTAGGTCGACATAAACATCATGTTGTGACCAAGCACAAGTCTGACCCGACCATGGTCATGCATCTGTATAGGAACAATAGAACTCGGCAGTTCCTGTTTCAAGAAGATCATAGCTATAAAACTGTGTATAAGCAATAGTTTATGAACAACATATATAACATAAAACAGCTTGTACCATAAGTTTCTCGACACAGTTGGACCTGTTCAACGAGTGCAGCAGTGGCACACATATCCCACGTGGCCTTCCACCATTGAAACGCCCCACAAGGACCTCAAGACGATCAATAAAGTGTAGGAACTTGTGGATGTCGATCCAGTCAACTTCAGTGCCATTAGTAACAGCCAAGTTATTACAGAGTAACAAATGAGCAGACTGCTTAACTCTGAAAAAAACCTACACGTGCCACCAATTATAAGAAAATATTAGTTAGAAGTAGCATCTTCGTGAGAGATTCGTTGCTACTTCTAAAGTTAAATTGTGATTAGTTATACAAAATAGGTGGATTAAGAAGTAATCGAGGCAACAGGCAAGAACCAGATACAAAACTAACATGGATGAACAATTGGAACGACGTCGGGGTGGAAGATCGCAGTGAAGATGAGACCAGGTTCTGCTATTTCTATCAACATTCGTGCGCCAACTTTCAGTCCGTAACACTTGAGAAAGTTTATCCAAGTTCGGCCATAAAAAAGCAGCGATCTTCTTGGTTCATGAACCCAAATCGGAACTTATATCCATGGCTTGTCTTCACTTTGACCATTAAACTAGTGTATTCAGTTATGGCAAGGCCAAGCATCTTGAGTACATGTGTTCTGGCAGACCAAATAATACACTACAGGAAAAATAATATGAGAACACAGCATGTTCAAAAAAAACCCACCCTCCCGGATAGAGAACGGGATTCTAGGAACATACTGTGCGCGTTTCAAAATGTTGTGTTAGGATGAGAAGGAACAAGTGTAGTGTCTCGCCAGGGCGCAGAAACCTGTAGGGTACTCGCACTTTGGGCACTGCAAATGAAACACACTAGATTCAGTAGGAAGAAAAATGCATCAATGGCGGCGGCTGCCATCCTAGCATTACCTGCGACCAAGGGACTTGGATTTATCGGGGATGGATGAAGAATTTGTACCTGGTTCTCCATGAGAAAACCCTATGCAATCACCGAGAGGGGGTTTTCTCTGAACAAGCAGACGAGGGAGAAGGGAATTAAGGCCCAATGAAATATTGCCGCTTCGTCCATCCAGCTTACTGCTAAAGCTGGAAAGGGGGGGTTGTGATTTGACGGCTCATTGGGTATTACTGTGGCGCTACGAATGGGATGTGTCTACCGTGAAGTTGTGCACTCTAATTTGTGCATATGGCACATGGACCCCGTTGCCGGTTGCCCCACATATCAGCGAAAGGAAGTAGAAAGACAGGAGTAACTAGTTACACATAAATATATTTTTTGACAGAGAGATACTCCCTCCGTAAAGAAATATACAAATCTTTTATATCACATGCTCACCTTGCCGAGAAATATACTCCCTCTGCAACGCACGTGCATTATGGGGGTTCAGCTTTTTTATGGGGGTTCAACTTAGAATATAATACTCAGATAAGCTCATGGTTCTGGACTTTGGGCCACAGGCTAACCCTGCATGTTTGGGGGCCCATGTGTTCTACCTTAGCGCTTTCCATATTGCAAGCGATCGTTACGGTGCTGGTTTTAGATGCTATCGCAAGGCGAATACACAAAATTGAATAAAGCACGACAATTGTTGGTTAGAGTTGCAATTCTATCAACGATATACCATGTGATAAATAATGCTGTCGTACTACTTATACACACAGGATACTTGTTTCACCATGCCAGATTATTACATCAAAATCTCTCGGAGGATAGATCAGTTCGGCCGTTGCGTGCTGCTACTGAAGAATTTCAAAGTTGATTTGGACCAGCTCTCCTTGCCAAGAAAGTTCAATTTTGACATCATCCGCTACCGCAAGATATGATTTAGATTTGAACCTTGACCATCCTTTAGCATCAATCATCATGCGACCATCCTTTGTACTTACGGTATATTGAGCAGGTTCATTCACACCAAGGCTGCGCATGGTAAGAGAAACTTGGCTGCGGTCGCCCGGATTGTTGAACGACTCCCTCGTTGCTCTAGGAATTCTCTGTTTGCAAACAAGAAGACATACCCAAACAGTTAGATCAACACAGTGAATCATGTGAAACAACATGGAAAGAAAAAAGAACAAAGCACTTGGGTGGCCAATGCTTACCAAGAAGGTGGACATGTCGGTTTTTGTAAGGACTTTGGCATATGAAGTGTGAACTGCAGCCCAGTCTGTTGCCGGTGCAACTGCACGGGCCGGAGCAGATGCAAGTGCAAGTGTTGGTGCAGGTGCCGAAGCCGCTGCTGCTGCCGGAGATGGTGCTCCTTGTAGAGCTGGTGCTGGTGTCGGAGCAGGTGCCGGTGTCGATGCCTGATCCTCCGGTAGATCAGACTGATCCGTTGACGCGGTCGGTGCCCAATCCTTAGTTGGATCAGACTGAGTTGCTACCGATTTCAATGCTAGAGCAACTGTCGGTGCTTGATCTGTGCGAGACAGCAGCGATCGTGTCTGGTCTGCTATCATCAGCTTTCTAACTTGACTAGGATCCGTAACCGTGATCCAGTTTTTTTCTTCATTTCTTTTAAACGCGAGAAGGACTAATTGTGGCGTTTTTGTTAAACCAAACTGCAGTTCATCATCGGGATTCAACTTGTACTCAGACAACAAACTGATCCAATTTTTTCTAGTAATATAAGTGATGGACAGTGCCTTCGTTACTGACACGACACAAGAAGTGAAACCTGCAAAAATAGCCATCGTAGAGCAAATCAAACGGTTTATTCTGTGATGAATGTCACATGGCAAAACTTGCATCGTAAAACTGCAGGAAAAGAAAGAAAACATGACATTAAATCAATAAGATTTAGACAGTAAATCAATAAGATTTACTTGATGTGACACGAGTGAATCCTTACCAGGAAATCACTATGTTGAAGTACTAAACAGAAGATTGATCGTCCAAGTACGCATGGCATGCGAGGGGGGGGGGCGCCTACTCCCACAAGCAGGACAGTCCAAAGGTCGTGACAAATCGTATGGACCGAACATCCATGGGACTGGAAATCCTGGTGGGTGCGATAAACCCTGGAATGCATACAAATATTGGAGTGTAACCATAATTGATAAACCGTCCTCACAAAAAATATGATCTGGATACTTCAAAATATACAGACTGAATTGAGTGGACAGTCATTAACATAGATCGTTCTCAGGACTAACCACACACCAAAAGCGCCAGTACTAATAAACAATACAGGGTTCACAAACACAAATCAAGTACTGAACAATAGTACTTACTACAGACAAGCAAAGTTGCACTAACTAAACTCTGCAGACTATTTATTGCCACCGACCTACGGGATGAACCCCGCATAACTGACTAGGCCATGGACTTTGTGTGAGATGTCTACATGCACCATCACCATCTTGTCAACCTTAGAGAACCTAACAGAGTGGTCTTTCCACTCATAAACATGATGATGAAGACATGCCGCATCAGATTTGTTGGGAAGCTTTACAAGAACCACACCCTTCATAATCAAAGGCACAGCCAGGAAATTGTTGTTGGAAATATGCCCTAGAGGCAATAATAAAATGGTTATTATTATATTCCCTTGTTCATGATAATTGTCTATTGTTCATTCTATAATTGTATTATCCGAAAATCGTGATACATGTGTGAATACATAGACCACAACATGTCCCTAGTGAGCCTCTAGTTGACTAGCTCGTTGATCAACAGATGGTCATGGTTTCCTAACTATGGACATTGGATGTCATTGATAACGAGATCACATCATTAAGGGAAAGACGTGATGGACAAGACCCAATCCTAAGCATAGCACAAGATCGTGTAGTTCGTCTGCTAGAGCTTTTCTAATGTCAAGTATCTTTTCCTTAGACCATGAGATTGTGCAACTCCCGGATACTGTAGGAATACTTTGGGTGTGCCAAACGTCACAACGTAACTGGGTGGCTATAAAGGTGCACTATGGGTATCTCCGAAAGTGTCTGTTGGGTTGGCACGAATCGAGACTGGGATTTGTCACCCCGTATGACGGAGAGGTATCTCTGGGCCCACTCGGTAAGACATCATCGCAATGAGATCAATGTGACTAAAGGATTGGTCACGGGATGATGTGGTACGGAACGAGTAAAGTGACTTGCCGGTAACGAGATTGAACGAGGTATTGGGATACCGACGATCGAATCTCGGGAAAGTAACGTACCGATTGAAAAAGGGAATTGTATACGGGATTGCTTGAATCCTCGACATCAAGGTTCATCCGATGAGATCATCGTGGTACATGTGGGAGCCAACATGGGTATCCAGATCCCGCTGTTGGTTATTGGCCGGAGAGTTGTCTCGGTCATGTCTGCATGGTTCCTGAACCGGTAGGGTCTACACACTTAAGGTTCGATGACGCTAGGGTTATTAGGAAGATTTGTATGTGATTACCGAATGTTGTTCGGAGTCCCAGATGAGATCCTGGACGTCACGAGGAGTTCCGGAATAGTTCAGAGGTGAAGATTTATATATGGGAAGTCATCATACGGTCACCAGAAATATTCGGGGGTATGCCCGTATTGTACCGGGACCACTGGAGGGGTTCTGGGGTTCCACCGGGAGGATCCACCTCCCCCGGAGGGCCTAATGGGCTGTAGGTGGAAGGGAACCAGCCCCTAGTGGGCTGGGCGCCATCCCACCCTAGGGCCCATGCGCCTAGGGTTTGGGGGGAACCCTAAAGGGGGGCGCCACCCTTGCTTGGGGGGCAAGCCCCCTCCCCCTTGGCCGCCCCCCTCTATATCTCATCTAGAGGGGCCGGCCCCCTTCCCCCTTGTCCCTATAAATAGAGGGGCGAGGGGAGGGCTGCAGCACCACATCCAAGGCGCAGCCCCTCCCCTCCCCAACACCTCTCCTCCTCCGCGTGAGCTTGGCGAAGCCCTGCCGGAGAACTGCCACTCCATCACCACCACGCCGCCGTGCTGCTATTGGAGCCTTCTTCCTCAACCTCTCCCTCCTCCTTCCTGGATCAACGCGCGGGAGACGTCACTGGGCTGCATGTGTGTTGAACGCGGAGGCACCGTTGTTCGGTGCTTAGATCGTATTCGGCCGCGATCTGAATCGCTACGTGTACGACTCCTCCAACCGCGTTCTTGCAACTCTTCCGACTCGCGATCTTCAAGGGTATGAAGATGCACTCCCTTCTCTCTAGTTGCTAGTTACTCCATAGATTGATCTTGGTGATGCGTAGAAATTTTTTTAATTTCTGCAACGATCTCCAATAGTGGCATCATGAGCTAGGTCTATGTGTAGTTTCTATGCACGAGTAGAACACAAGTTGTTGTGGGCGTCGATTTTGTCAATTTACTTGCCGTTACTAGTCTTATCTTGATTCGGCGGCATCGTGGGATGAAGCAGCCCGGACCGACCTTACACGTACGCTTACGTGAGACTGGTTCCACCGACTGACATGCACTAGTTGCATAAGGTGGCTAGCAGGTGTCTGTCTCTCCCACTTTAGTCGGATCGGATTCGATGAAAAGGGTCCTTATGAAGGGTAAATAGAAATTGGCATATCACGTTGTGCTTTCGGCGTAGCTAAGAAACGTTCTTGCTAGAAACCTATAGCAGCCACGTAAAAACTTGCATCAACAATTAGAGGACGTCTAACTTGTTCTTGCAGCATATGCCGTCTGATGTGATATGGTCAAAAGGATGTGATGAATGTATATGTGATGTATGAGATTGATCATGTTCTTGTAATAGGAATCATGGCTTGCATGTCAATGAGTATGACAACCGGCAGGAGCCATAGGAGATGCTTAATTTATTTATGACCTACGTGTCAACATAAACGTCATGTAATTACTTTACTTTATCGCTAACCGTTAGCCATAGTAGTAGAAGTAATAGTTGACGAGACAACGTCATGAAGACACGATGATGGAGGTCATGGTGTCATGCCGGTGACAATGATGATCATGGCGCCCCGAAGATGGAGATCAAAAGGAGCAAAATGATATTCGCCATATCATGTCACTATTTGATTGCATGTGATGTTTATCATGTTTTACATCTTATTTGCTTAGAACTATGGTAGCATAAATAAGACGATCCCTCGCAATAATTTCAAGAAAATGTTCCCCCTAACTGTGCACCGTTGCTAAGGTCCGTTGTTCCGAAGCACCACGTGATGATCGGGTGTGATAGGTTCTAACGTTCGCATACAACGGGTGTAAGTCAGATTTACACAGGCAATACACTTAGGTCGACTTGACGAGCCTAGCATGTACAGAAAAGGCCTCGGAACACAGAAGACCGAAAGGTCGAACATGAGTCGTATAGAAGATACGATCAACATGAAGATGTTCACCGATGATGACTAGTCCGTCTCACGTGATGATCGGAAACGGCCTATTTGACTCGGATCATGTATCACTTAGATGACTAGAGGGATGTCTATCTGAGTGGGAGTTCGTTAAATAATTTGATTAGATGAACTTAATTATCATGAACATAGTCTAAAATTCTTTGCAATATGTCTTGTAGATCAAATGGCCCACGCTAATGTTGCCCTCAACTTCAACGCGTTCCTAGAGAAAACCAAGCTGAAAGACGATGGCAGCAACTACACGGACTGGGTCCGTAACCTGAGGATTATCCTCATAGATGCCAGGAAAGCATATGTCCTTGATGCACCGCTAGGTGAAGCACCTATTTTCCCAGCAGAACAAGACGTTATGAACGCCTGGCAGACGCGCAGTGATGATTACTCCCTGGTTCAGTGCGGCATGATTTATAGCTTAGAACTGGGGCTCCAAAAGCATTTTGAGCAACACGGAGCATATGAGATGTTCCAAGAGCTAAAAATGGATTTTCAAGCTCATGCCCGGGTCGAGAGATATGAAGCCTCCGACAAGTTCTACAGTTGTAAGATGGAGGAGAATAGTTCCGTTAGCGAGCACATACTCAAAATGTTTGGGTTGCAAAACCGCTTGTCTCAGCTGGGAGTTAACCTCGCGGATGATGTGGTCGTTGACAGAATCCTTCAGTCGCTCCCACCTAGCTACAAGAACTCTGTGGTGAACTTCAATATGCAGGGGATGGAAAAGACCATTCCTGAGGTATATTCAATGCTGAAATCAGCGGAGGTGGAAATCAAAAAGGAACATCAAGTATTGATGGTGAATAAAACCACTAAGTTCAAGAAAGGCAAGGGTAAAAAGAACTTCAAGAAGGACGGCAAGGGAGTTTCTGCACCCGGTAAGCAAGCTGCCGGGAAGAAGACAAAGAATGGACCCAAGCCTGAGACAGAGTGCTTTTATTGTAAGGGAAACGGTCACTGGAAGCGGAACTGCCCCAAGTACTTAGTGTCGGTGTACTAGAGTAAGGGTACCCTAGTATCCCGAACTTGTGCACGGACAGTCGCAGCATCCCGCGGCAAGGCTTGCCGGGTGACCGCCAAGGTCCTCCGTGGTTCCTTTGGAGCCATTCAAGAACAAAGTGTCCAAGCCAAGAAGACAAGACCCCGGCAAGAGGAGCTTTCCGGGAAGGCTAACAAAAGCATCCCAAGACCCCGGCAAGAGGAGCTTGCCGGGAAGGCCACCCAAGGCATTTCAAGGAACTTGCCGCGGCGCACCACGCGTCCCGGGAAAGCCCGGTGAGCGACAAGCTCCCGGATGCGACAAGACAACGGCCGCGACAAGGCGCTTGCCGCGGCGAGCCACCTCTCCGTGCCCGCGCTCCAGCACATCCACCAACGTGTCGCTCTGGGGCCCTTCCAGGCGTACGTGGCGGAAGGCTGTGCAGCCAGGGGCGTGCGGTGGCAAGCGGCGCTGACAAGATCGCCATCGTGGCGAACGGTGGCGTCCCTGGCGGTCCCTTTTCGCACTGTTTAGGCGACACAGACGGGCATTTAAGGCTCTTGTCTCCTGCCGTCAGGGTTAGGTATGATACACTGTAGCGGGTAGCTGTGCCTACCGCAGCACTTTTCCATTTCTACCCCCTGCCTCCGTTGCCACCTGTCGGTGACCCCTTGAGTATATAAAAGGAGGACCGTGTGCAACGTGGAGGGGGGTTAGCTGGTTCGAACACTCACGCTCGGTCTCGCTAGCTGCTGGTGTGTACTGTAGCACTCCGCACTCCCGAGCAAGAAATCAATACAAACCACAAAGCAGGAGTAGGGTTTCACGCATCCGTGCGGCCCGAACCTGGGTAAATCGCTCGCGTGCATCGCCTCAATTTTCTCTTTGCACGATCTCCGCCCCCGCCGAACCGAAAGGGACCCGGTCCGCCGGTCCCATAGGTGCCCGTGGATCAGTACCCCGGCATCTTTGGCGCGCCAGGTAGGGGGCGTCGAGGTTGTGTGAACTAGATCCGGCGTTCTCGTGAGCTAGATCTTCATCATCTTCATCAACATGCCGCCGAAGAAGAAGGCTTCAGAGGCAGCTGCTCCGTCCGCGCCAAACCCACCATCGCCGGAGCAAACGGCTGATGGGACAGGCGCCGGCGGAAGAACGCGCATCGACGAGGAAGCTCACGGTGTGGCCAGGTCCAAGGACAAGGCTGCGCTGCCCGTCGGCAGCGTAGCCGGTTCCCACAACGACCGGGCGCACTCCAAGACCTCTGCGTCCGTACATGCACCGTGCCCATCTCAGGAGGCGCGGGACCGGCAGCGTTATGGTACTCACGGTACCATGCGTCTGCTAGACCAAGATCAAGCTGGTGGATCTCGGAGCGCTCAAGGCCACCATGCACGCCGACCTACTGGCGCGAGCGAGGCACGGTCGCCTGGACGGGATACTGCTCCTTCTAACGTGGTTAGAAGTCCGAGCATATCCCGCTCCTCGCACCGTTCGCCACCGCCACCCGCCACTGCAGCAGAAGCTTTGGCGCGAGCTCAGCTGCTCCTAGACTACCCTCCAACGGCAGACAAGATCGACGATTGGAGGGCCACCATTCAGAGTCTCATCGGCTTTGCCAACGGCGACACTCCACGGCAGCCGAGCACGTCGCAGCCGCGGCAAGCCAGCCAGGCACGAGCCAGAGACGACAAAACCGGTGGGGGTGCAACCTCTGTGCACTCCCCACCCCGAAGGCCAAGATCGCCGACTCGCCGGATCCACCTCGACAGCGACTCCACCGCGTCGTCAGATCCACGAGCTCGTCGCGATCAGCGCCAAGTTCTTCAAGAACGACAGCAAGAAGACGCTCGTACTCGCATCGAGCGCTGGAGAGAAGCGCAGCGTCAATCAGACCGGCACGCTGGGCCCTCTGTTGACATGCATGCGCCAGGGGAACCAGGAGACTTGCCGTACGCGGTAGGTTGCCCTGCGTTCACCCGTGAGCTGCGGCAAGTCCAGTGGCCCAGCACGAAGAATTTCAAACCAGATGTACCAGAGAAGTACGACGGCAAGACGCATCCGTCGGAGTTCCTCAGCATCTACACCATCGCGGTGTAGGCTGCCGGGGGGCGAGGCGACAAGATCCTTGCCAACTACTTCCCGTTGGTGCTCAAGCCCAACGTCAGGTCCTGGCTCATGCACTTGCCGGACAACTCCATATCCTCCTGGGCAGATCTATGCCATCAGTTTGTTGGCGCCTTTACAGGCGGCCACAAACCTCATGGCCAAGAGAGTGATCTTCATCTGCTCGCCCAGAAGGAAGGAGAGCCCCTGCGCAAGTACATTCAAAGGTTCAGCCGTGTACAGTATAACATCCCAGACGTCCACCCCGCCGTGGTTATCAGCGTGTTCCACCAGAATGTGCGTAACCGCAGGATGAGGGAGGAGATGGCGATGTGCAGGATCAGAGACGTCAGTGAGCTGTACGCCCTGGCCGACAAATGTGCACGTGCTGAGGAAGGGAGGAGACTCCCCGGAGAGAAGACTGGAGCGGAAGGATCCGACAGTGAGGACGCTGCCCCGGCGAAGAAGAACCGGCGGCGTAACAGGAAGAAGAAGGGCAAAGAGGTGCTAGTCGTTGAGCAGTCCGGCAACGAAGGTGGCGCCAAGAAAGCCAAAGTTGATAGCTCCGGCAAGGAGGTTGCCGCGTGCACCAACTGCCAGGCTATAGCGGTCGCCGACAAGCAGGACGGCTCCGACAAGCAGTACTTCAAGATTCACTGCACCAAGGGCCATGACCTCCAAAGATGCAAGAAGGTCGAGCAGCTTGTCCAGCAGCAAAAGGCTGAGTATGAGCGGCGAGACAAGGAGAGGGCCCAAGGTGGCGCTGCAGAATCTGGCAAGAAACGCGCCGGCCGGGGAGGACGCCGCGGCAAGGCCAAGCAGCGGCAAGGAGACAGACCTCCCCGCGGCCGCGACAACGATGAAGACGACGACGACGAAGACATGGATGATGTTGAGACCAGTGAGCAGGAGTTTCAGAAAGCCACAGAGGTCTTGTGCGTTGACGGTGGTGCTTCTCTGCATACTTCGCACCGCCAACTCAAACAGTGGGTGCGGGAAGTTAATGCAGCAGAACCACCTATCGAATCACGCAGGCTTCTGAAGTGTTCCAGCACGCGTATCATCTTTGACATTGAGGACCACCCTGATCGCACAACTGCGGTCGGGTGTTTGCCGATGTTGGTTTCACCAACTATCCGCAACCTCAAAGTCACCAAGATGCTAGTTGACGGCGGGGCCGGCTTGAACCTAATCTCCTCCGCTGTACTCCAAAAACTCCAAATCCCTGACAGCGAGCTCGAAGAGACTGGCACATTTCAAGGAATCAATCCGGGAAGGAGCAAGCCGAAGGGGAAGGTCACGCTGCCGGTAACATTTGGCAGCGAGCTGAACTACAGGACTGAGAGGGTCACATTTGACGTTGCCGATATTCCATTGCCTTACAATGGGATACTTGGCCGTCCAGCACTCGCCAAGTTCATGGTAGCCTCTCACTATGCGTATAACATGCTGAAGATGCCAGTGTCGATAAGCGTCATCTCTGTCCCTGGCGACAAGAAGGATGCTCTTATCTGTGCCGACAAGATCTACCGGGAAGTAGCAGCCGCAGCAGATCACATGCCACTTGTCGATGAAGCTCCCGGGGGGAAGAAGACTAAGTCCGGCAAGAGCTCTGATGCCCACTCCGGCAAGCGCACCTCTTCGGAGTGCTGCACTGCCGTCGAGGACGCACCATCGAGCTCCACCGGCAAGTGCAAGAAGACAATGGTAGCTCCACCAGAGACGAAGAAGGTGTCCGCCAAGGAGGACGGCACTGGTGGTACCTTCACCATCAGTGCCACGCTTGATCCTAAATAGGAAAGCGCGCTCGTTACTTTCCTGCGGGCGAATGTCGACGTGTTTGCATGGCAACCGTCTGACATCCCCGGTGTTCCCAGCAAAGTGATTGAGCACCACCTTGCCGTTTGCCCTCGTGCGCGGCCCGTCAAGCAGAAAGTCAGGAAGCAAGCAGTGGAGCGCCAAGAATTCATTACAGAAGAGATCAAGAAGTTAGAAGCAGCAGGCCTTGTCAAAGGAGTGCTCCATCCTACGTGGTTGGCCAATCTTGTAGTCGTGCGCAAGGCAAACGGGAAATGGAGACTTTGTATCGATTTTACTGATGTTAACAAAGCTTGTCCCAAAGACCCATTTCCTTTGCCGTGCATTGACCAGATTGTTGACTCCACAGCCGGATGTGATTTGCTTTCATTTCTTGACGCATACTTAGGATACCATCAGATCTTCATGGCAGAAGAGGATGAGGAGAAGACCGCATTTATTACTCCATGTGGCACGTACTGTTTCGTACGGATGCCTTTCGGATTAAAAAATGCTGGTTCAACATTTGCAAGAGTAGTCCATGTCGCTCTCGAGCCACAAATACACAGAAATGTGGAAGCCTACATGGATGATATAGTGGTCAAGAGCAAAGACAGAGCAACCCTGATTCAAGATTTAGGCGAGACCTTTGCAAATCTGCGCAAGATCAGCCTCAAGCTCAACCCAGAGAAGTGTGTGTTTGGAGTTCCTTCCAGCAAGCTTCTCGGGTTCTTTGTGTCTCAGCGGGGAATTGAAGCCAATCCCGACAAGATCAAAGCCATTGAGCAGATTGAAGCACCCAAGCGCGTCAAGGATGTACAAAAACTTGCCGGTTGTGTGGCTGCTCTCAGCAGGTTTATCTCTCGGTCTGCTGAGCGCGCCCTGCCGTTTTTCAAATTATTGAAAAAGGCAGGACCAATGAGATGGACTCCGGAAGCGGAGGCTGCGCTGCAAGACTTGAAGAGATACCTGTCCTCCCCTCCAATACTTGTCGCACCTAAGCCACAAGAGAAGTTGCTGCTGTACATAGCAGTAACCAATCAAGTGGTTAGTGCTGTGTTAGTAGAGGAGAGGGAGGCAGATGACGAGCCTGCAACCACGGCAAGCACATCCAGCGACAAGCAGGGGGCTTCCCCGACAAGCTCCGGTCCCGACAAAGATGGATCTGCGCAGATGCACGAGGAGATACAGAAGAACATGGTGCAGCGCCCAGTTTACTTTGTCAGTTCCCTTCTCCAGGGGGCTAGGTCAAGGTACTATCGCGTGCAGAAATTGCTTTTTGGCCTTCTCATGGCCTCGAGAAAGCTGCGCCATTACTTCCAAGCACATGAGATCACAGTTGTCACTCGCTTTCCGCTGAAGAGGATATTGCAGAATCCAGAAGCGACAGGTAGGATTGTTGAGTGGGCACTGGAACTGTCAAGCTTTGGCCTCAAGTTTGAGAGCACTTCAACTATTCAAAGCAGAGCATTGGCAGAGTTTATAGTAGAATGGACGCCAACACCAGATGAAGAAACTCCAGAGACGAGCATTCCCGTCGATGAAGCAAGCAAAGAGTGGCTGATGTACTTTGATGGTGCCTTTTCGCTGCAAGGCACCAGCGCTGGCGTGCTGCTTGTCGCACCCACCGGAGAGCACCTCAAGTACGTAGTCCAGATGCACTTTCCCAAGGAGCAAGCAACAAATAATACTGCAGAGTATGAAGGCCTGCTTGCCGGTCTCCGGATCGCCGCAGACCTTGGGATCAAGAAGCTCATTGTCAGGGGTGACTCACAGCTTGTCGTCCGCCAAGTGAACAAGAGTTATCAGATTCCATTAATGGAAGCTTAAGTCGACGAAGTGAGAAATCTAGAAGAGCACTTTGACGGCCTGCAGATGGAGCATGTTCCAAGAGCTCAGAACGCCATTGCCGATGGCCTGTCAAAGTGCGCCGCACTTAAATTACCTGTGGAACCAGGGATCTTTGTGCTCAAGCTGACTCAGCCGTCCGTAACGCCATCAACTGGACAGAGCAAAAATAGGAAGTTGATTACTGGTGACTATTTGCGGGCAGAGCTTCCCGAAGCCGCCGCCAAGAAAGTCCCTAAGATCAACACCAAGAGTGCTGAGGAGCACTCTGCTCCGGCAAGCCCTAGGGTTTGTTCCATTGTAGCAGAAGCTCCCGACAAGTTTTGCTCCGGCAAGCTTGCCGGGGAACATCAAGCTCCGGCAGAGGCCCAGGTTCTCGCCGTAGAAGCGGACGTTCCCGCAGCCGCAGATTTTCCTTTAGTCCTTGTTGTCGAGCCACAAGCTCCAGCATGGGCACAGCAGATTGTCCATTTCCTTCAGACAGGAGAACTTCCCGAAGAGCAAGAAGAAGCGGAAAGAGTAGCCCGGCAGTCAAGTATGTACCAGTTCGTCGACAAGACACTGTACAAAAGAAGACTCAACGGTGTGAAATTGAAGTGTATTCACCGGGAAGATGGACAAAAACTGTTGGCAGAGATACATGGAGGCATATGTGGTCATCACATTGGCGCAAGAGCACTTGTCGGCAAAGCATTCCGGCAAGGTTTCTTCTGGCCAACAGCCCTCCAGGATGCAACTGCACAAGTAACCAAGTGTGAAGCGTGCCAGTTCCATTCCAAGCAGATACACCAACCAGCTCAAGCTCTCCAGACGATCCCTTTATCCTGGCCATTTTCGGTCTGGGGGCTCGACATCCTCGGCCCCTTTCCACGAGCTGTCGGGGGCTTTGAGTACTTGTACGTTGCAATCGACAAGTTCACAAAGTGGCCGGATGTGGAACCAGTGAGGAAGGTGACAGCACAGTCAGCAGTCAAGTTCTTCAGGTCGATTGTTTGCCGCTTCGGGATCCCTAACAGGATAATCACCGACAACGGCACACAATTCACGAGCCGCACCTTCATGCAGTACGTCCAAGATCTTGGCGCCAAGGTCTGCTTCGCTTCTGTTGCTTACCCGAGAAGCAACGGTCAAGCGGAGAGGGCAAATGCTGAAGTGCTGCGCGGGCTCAAGACCAGAACTTTCGACAGGCTGCACAAGTGCGGAAGAAACTGGATCGAGGAGCTGCCGGTGGTTCTTTGGTCGATCAGGACAACGCCAAATCGAGCCACTGGCCAGACACCTTTCGCTCTTGTCTATGGAGCAGAGGCAGTTATCCCCACGGAACTCGTATACGGGTCACCTCGAGTGCTCACTTATGATGAGCTTGAGCAAGAGCAGCTGCGACAAGATGACGCGCTGCTCCTTGAGGAAGACCGTCTTCAGGCTGCTGTGCGAGCTGCTCGCTACCAGCAAGCTTTGCGCCGCTACCATAGCCGCAAAGTTAATGCCAGAAGTCTCGAGGAAGGCGACCTTGTTCTTCGGCGCGTTCAGTCAGCCAAGAATTCCAACAAGTTGACGCCGAAGTGGGAAGGCCCTTACCGGGTGAAACGAGTCACTAGGCCTGGCGCTGTCCGCCTTGAGACCGAAGATGGCATTCCGGTGAGCAACTCCTGGAACATTGAGCATCTTCGCAAGTTTTACCCGTAAGGCGCGGTTGTCGGAACCTGTTCCGGCAACCACCTTTTGTACAAGTATTGCCGCTGTTGCATGTAATCCTTTGTACAAAGCCGGGCGCAGACCCCGTGCATAAGTAAAACTCATGTGCTCCGCACATTTTGTCGATTTTATGCTTTCTATTTTTTGGCATATATGATCTGACACTTTGTGCAGCACCTACTCCACGGTAAGCAATAACGAGCCGTAAAGCTCCATATCTATATAGTCTCTTCTTTCTTTTGAAAGCAAGGTTCCCCTCGCCCACAAAGTTGCCGGGGGGGAAAGGAGAAGACGATGGTATGGGCCGGGCGTCGTTCAAGAAAGTTTCGCCTTGCCGGGAAGCAAACAACAGAAAAGCTAAGTTACCAAAGTTTGAGCAATCAAATTTTTAAATTTTAAGTTATCTCCCTTGAACGACCGCACTTTGTATGGAAAACCTGTGCGCGGAGGAACCAACTCGTAGCTAGTTGCGCCCTTACTTTGTTTCGAGTCCGCTCAACAACTTAAGTGAGCTGCTAGCGCCCTTACTTTGCTTCGAGTCCGCTCAGCAACTTAAGTGAGCCGCTAGCGCCCTTACTTTGTTTCGAGTTCGCTCAGCAACTTAAGTGAGCTGCAACTAGTTGCGACAAGGTTTCTTGTCGGTAGCGGCACCGGCAGCAGGCTGCTGACATTCCGCACTCAGCGCTCGCGACTCAGGTGCCTGCGCCGGCAAGTTCCCTAAAAGCGTAGGGTAAAAAAACATACAAAGGGAGGAATCAAGTAAAGGGAATAACGCTGCAATCATTGCCCAGAACAAAGTTATATTACAAGGATGACTTGTCGTAGCTCTAACAGACTGTTTTCATGACATGATAAGCAGCGATAGGGAAAGAAGAAATGGGCGGCCTAGTCTACGCGATCGCCTTCGACTCGCTTGATCCCGCTCACCTTGTCCACAATGGGTGCGACAAGGGCCTTGAGCTCCTCCAGATCAGCCTCCGGCGGCAAGGTCCTAAGGATGTTGGTGAGGCGGAGGCCCGGATTGCGGAAGGCCACCTTCATCAACACCTTCTGGAGGGCTCCTACGCAGATCTTGCGCGATTCGTCGGCCAGCTGCTTGGGGATCCTCTCCCGGAGTCGCTGGAGGGCTGTCGCCACGCCCTTGAAGAACAGGACGAGCTTGGCACTGGGCTGGAGGTTGTCATCGGAGGGATACCCGAGATCTTCCATCCCCAGCTGCGCCAGCTCCTTGTCGATGTCTGTGGAGGCATTCACCAGACTCTCCGTCCAGTGCGTCACAGTCTCCCTGAAGGCGTTCTGGGCGGCGGCAGCACTCTCCAGCAGCGCCTTGTCAGACTTGATTTCCTCCTTCAAGGCCGCCTCCCGCTTCTTGGCGCTGTCCAGAGTCTTGGTCAAAGTGGTTAACTTCAACTCAAGATCCACGTTGGAGACCTTGGCGGCGCTGAGCTCTCTGCCCTTCTCGGCGAGATCGGCTTCTAGCTGCGCCACCTTTGTCTTCAACTCCTCCTTGGCGGCCTCGGCGGCGGCGGTGGCGTCCTCTGCTTGTTTGAGGGCTTCGTCGAGTTTTCCCTCGCGCGCGGCAAGCTCCTCCTCATGGGCGTCGAGGTTGACTTTCCGCTGCGCCAGCTCGCCCTCCTCCGCGGCTAGCTTCACAGTGGCAAGACGCTGCCGCTCTTCGGCTTCGGCCTTCTCGTGGAGGAAGGCCTTCTGTGCCTCAGCAAGCTGCTCCTGTTCCTCCGCCAGGGATCGGAGGGCTTCCCGGTGGAAACCCCTGAGCTCTTCCGCGCGCCTTTTGATGTCAGCTCCCACCTTCGCGACAAGTGCCTCGCGGGATTCCAGCTTGGCTTGCCGCGCGCGGTAGAGCGACATCAACTTCCGCAGCAGCTGCTCTTCTTCGGGCTCGTTGTTGCTGCTGCTTGGCGCGTCGACCAGCTTCAGCCCCGCGGAGGCAAGCACTTCTCCGTCAAAGATCTCCCCCTCGACCGGCGCTCTAGAGCTTGATGCCCAGGGAAGATTGATGAGGACGTCGTCGCTGGCCTTCAAATAAACGCCCGGCTGGGGCTCCTTGGAGTTTGGCGCTGCGGCTTCGGCTGTTGGGTCAGCGGTCGGCGTAGCGCCCGGCGCTCCTGCGTCCTCTGGGCCGTCAGTACGATCGCCAGACTCCTCGCCAGTTGCTGCGGCGGCAGTCTTGGCGGCCTCTGCGCCGGCGGCGTCTCCAGCACCGGCTGATTCGTCGGCGGCGACCTCGGTCTCCATCTACTCCGCAGCGGATGGATCTGACGGCCGGAAAAGGGGAGAAGAGTCAAGGAAAACCCAGTAAAAACCCAAGAAGATCAAAAGAAGAAGGATCCAAGAGAAGTCTTGAAGCAAGGGGAGTACCTGCACTAGGCTCTGCGGTCGTGGTCTCTGTTGTCGGGGGGCCGCTGGTGCTGTCCCTCACCGGAGAACCCTCCCTTGCCGGAGACTTCTCCCTTACCGGGAAGCCCTCCCTTGCCGGAGAATTCTCCCTTGTCGGGGAACTCTCCCTTGGCTCCTGGTGGGGCTGCTCGGCTCCTACACAAGTCAACAAGCAGATATCAGCAACGACAAGTACCCAAGCACGCCTCGCAGCAGAAAGTAAATCATGCACTTACGCTGGGGGCTGCCCTGGAGGAAAGTCGTCGGGTCCGGCAAGGTTGTCTCGGGCGCGCCACCTGCTGTCGCAGTGGGCTCGTCCTCGATGACGATCACCGGGACCTTAGCTCTCTTTGCCGCTCTCTGGGCCAGAGTCCTAAAAAGGAACAAGTTCAGAAGAAAAGCAAGTGAGAAACAAGACCAACAGCAAGAATTGAAGAAATGCAAATATAGCAAGAGAAGCTTACTCTTCTTCTTCTTCGTCGGAGCTAAACGCGGAGAAGTCGAAGTCTGGCCCACGTCCGGCGCGAGGAGGCGGAGGAGTGGCTTCCCTTGGCCGCTTGGCGGGAGCAGTGGCGGTGGTCTGAGACGACCCCGCTCCAGCTGTCGGCGCGGCGTGAGCAGCGGCAGGAACTGAAGCGGTGCTCCGGCTAGACTCCGCTCCAGTTGCCGTCGCAGCATGAGGCGCTCCCGCGGCAACGGTGTTTGCCGCGGTGGAGCGTGTCACGCGGCGCGGCGACTGTTGACCCACTTGCCGCTCCGCCACGTCACCGACCTTGCGGAGGCGCCTTCTTGGTGGAGATGGAGGCTCTGCTTGCGGCGAGCTGCCCGAAGAAGAGGAGGAGGAGGAGTTGATTTCCAACGAGCCGCTTGTGTCCTTGGCGGGCTCGCTCGGCTCGGCATCACGCCCGGCAAGTTCCCTCTTGCCGGCGGGCTCCCCTCTCTCAACATGGCTTGCCGCTTCCACTGCATCCGCCTCCTCCACAGTGAAGCCAAACTCGCCCGCGGCTGCCGCTGCCGCTGCCTCCTCCAGCCTGGTGGCGATGAGTGCCATCTCCACATCCGTGGTGTCGCGGGTGAGGCCGTCCTTCTCGTCGGGGCGGATTGGCACCTCCACCAAGTCGTCGAAGAACTGCTGCACGACGTCGTCTGCAGGCTCCTGCCAAGTTGGCACAATTCCGTGCGAGTCGCACTCCGGCATCATTGCACGGATACGGTCGAGCGCAGAATTGTTGCACAACGGGACGATGCCCCCCGGCAACCTGAAGACCTCGGGATGTTGTGGGTCATACTTGAACAGCTCCTGCAGCATCGCGTTGAGCTCCAAGACTGTGAAGTTATAATTGAGGCCTGGCCACAGCCTCATAATGTCTGCCGCGTTCTTGAACTCCCAAGTTGGCCTCCCCCGTTCCTGCAGGGGGGCGATGTGGCGGCGAAGGAAGTCTGCGCCAACTGCGCCAACAGTAAGCCCGGCAAGCCTGAGGCGCAGGATCCTAGTTACGGTGATCTTCAGCCTGTCGTCCTCCGGGGCCACGTCGCTCCAGTCGCTGCCGCGCGCTACTGGGGTTCGGCGCCGGGTGGTGAATGGCTGCGGGCTCTCCTCGTCAATCCAGCACCAATCAGCCCTCCACTCCTCCCACTTGCCGCGGAATTCTCCCTCCAGATACGTTTCCTTCTTGCCGGCCCTTGAGATCCAGGCAATTCCGCCGGATAGAGCCTCTCCTCTCTCTACTCGGGGTATGAAAAAGTGGCGGAAGAGGGCTACGTTGGGAAGGACTCCGACAAAGTTTTCGCAGAGGTGTGCGAAAACTGCCATTGTCAGGACGGCGTTGGGGGTGAAGTCAAGGAGGTGGAATCCATAGGTGTTCATGATGTCGCAGAAGAAATCAGAGAAGGGCGGGCAGAGCCCGCAGTAGAAGAACAGAGCAAAGAAGGGGTACCCATTCGGAGCCTTCTTCTAAGCGGCGGCGGGGAGAACCTTTGTGCGCGGATGCGCGCGCGTCTCCGCCGACCAGAACAGATAATAGTTCTCCCTCAGCTCCTTCGCGCCGAGCTTTGGGGGAAAGATGGACCGCTCCTTCCGCAGCGCCGCGAGCCGCTGCGCCTCGGTCGACTTCACGGCCTTCCCCTTGTCGACCTTTGGAGCCATGGCGGAAGCAGTGGAGGAGGTTGACGGCGTTGGTGGTGCTGGCGGCGATGGGGGGCGGAGCGCTGCTCTCTCTCTCTCTCAGCTTTGGGAAGGCGAGGGAGCGGCGGAGATTTCTGAGATTGGAAGCGGCAACGGGCAAATGGGCAAACTGCCCCTGTTTCCTCTGCTTATAAAGGGGGGGGCGGACGTTCCGCATTTCCGAATAAAGAAACCCCCACGATCTCTCCCACGACGCCGCATTCAACGCGTGTCGTTCGGGGAGGGCGCGGTGGATTCGGAGTGAGATACGGCATAACCTAGGCCGCGCGTGCCCGTGCCCTGTTTTGGGCCTGGCCCAACAGCGCTCGGCACCGTGTATGGCCCAGGCCTGGGGGCTCCTGTCGGTGTACTAGAGTAAGGGTACCCTAGTATCCCGAACTTGTGCACGGGCAGTCGCAGCATCCCGCGGCAAGGCTTGCCGGGTGACCGCCAAGGTCCTCCGTGGTTCCTTTGGAGCCATTCAAGAACAAAGTGTCCAAGCCAAGAAGACAAGACCCCGGAAAGAGGAGCTTGCCGGGAAGGCTAACAAAAGCATCCCAAGACCCCGGCAAGAGGAGCTTGCCGGGAAGGCCACCCAAGGCATTTCAAGGAACTTGCCGCGGCGCACCACGCGTCCCGGCAAAGCCCGGTGAGTGACAAGCTCCCGGACGCGACAAGACAACGGCCGCGACAAGGCGCTTGCCGCGGCGAGCCACCTCTCCGTGCCCGCGCTCCAGCACATCCACCAACGTGTCGCTCTGGGGCCCTTCTAGGCGTACGTGGCGGAAGGCTGTGCAGCCAGGGGCGTGCGGTGGCAAGCGGCGCTGACAAGATCGCCATCGTGGCGAACGGTGGCGTCCCTGGCGGTCCCTTTTCGCACTGTTTAGGCGACACAGACGGGCATTTAAGGCTCTTGTCTCCTGCCGTCAGGGTTAGGTATGATACACTATAGCGGGTAGCTGTGCCTACCGCAGCACTTTTCCATTTCTACCCCCTGCCTCCGTTGCCACCTGTCGGTGACCCCTTGAGCATATAAAAGGAGGACCGTGTGCAACGTGGAGGGGGGTTAGCTGGTTCGAACACTCACGCTCGGTCTCGCTAGCTGCTGGTGTGTACTGTAGCACTCCGCGCTGCCGAGCAAGAAATCAATACAAACCACAAAGCAGGAGTAGGGTTTCACGCATCCGTGCGGCCCGAACCTGGGTAAATCGCTCACGTGCATCGCCTCGATTTGCTCTTTGCATGATCTCCGCCCCCGCCGAACTGAAAGGGACCCGGTCCGCCGGTCCCATAGGTGCCCGTGGATCAGTACCCCGGCACTTAGAGGATAAGAAGGCCGGCAATGTCAAAGGTATATGTGATATACATGTTATTGATGTGTACCTAACCAGTGCTCGTGGTACCTCATGGGTATTTGATACCGGTGCGGTTGCTCATATTTATAACTCAAAACAGGAGCTGCGGAATAAACGGAGACTGGCGAAGGACGAGGTGACGATGCACGTCTAGAATGGTTCCAAGGTCGATGTGATCGCCGTCGGCACGCTGCCTCTACATTTACCTACCGGATTAGTTTTAAACCTCAATAATTGTTATTTAGTACCAGCTTTGAGCATGAACATTGTATCTGGATCTCGTTTAATGCGAGATAGCTACTCATTTAAATCTGAGAATAATGGTTGTTCTATTTATATGAGAGACATGTTTTATGGTCATGCCCCGCTGGTCAATGGTTTATTCTTATTTAATCTCGAACGTGATGTTACACATATTCATAGTGTGAATGCCAAAAGATGTAAGGTTGACAATGATAGTCCCACATACTTGTGGCACTGCCGCCTTGGTCACATTGGTGTCAAACACATAAAGAAACTCCATGCAGATGGACATTTGGAGTCTCTTGATTATGAATCATTTGACATGTGCGAACCATGCCTCATGGGCAAAATTACCAAGACTCCGTTCTCCGGAACAATGGAGCGAGCAACCAACTTATTGGAAATCATACATACTGATGTGTGCGGTCCAATGAGTGTTGAGGCTCACGGAGGCTATCGTTATGTTCTCACCCTCACTGATGACTTGAGTAGATATGGGTATGTCTACTTAATGAAACACAAGTCTAAGACCTTTGAAAATTTCAAGGAATTTCAGATTGAGGTTGAGAATCAATGTGACAGGAAAATCAAGTTCTTACGATCATATCGTGGGGGAGAATATTTGAGTCACGAATTTGGCACGCACTTAAGGAAATGCAGAATTGTTTCACAACTCATGCCGCCTGGAACACCTCAGCGTAATGGTGTGTCTGAACGTCGTAATCGCACTCTATTGGATATGGTATGATCTATGATGTCTCTTACCGATCTACCGCTATCATTTTGGGGTTATGCTATAGAGACTGCTACATTCACTTTAAATAGGGCTCCGTCGAAATCCGTTGAGACGACACCGTATGAATTGTGGTTTGGTAAGAAACCTAAGCTGTCATTTCTGAAAGTTTGGGGATGTGATGCTTATGTCAAGAAACTTCAACCTGAAAAGCTCGAACCCAAATCGGAAAAATGCGTCTTCATAGGATACCCTAAGGAAAATATTGGGTATACCTTCTGCCTTAGATCCGAAGGCAAGATCTTTGTTGCCAAGAATGGATCCTTTCTAGAGAAAGAGTTTCTCTCGAAAGAAGTAAGTGGGAGGAAAGTAGAACTTGATGAAGTATTGCTTCTTGAACCGGAGAGTGGCGCAGCTCAAGAAAATGTTTTTGAGGTGCCTGCACCGACTAGAGAGGAAGTTAATGATGATGATCATGAAACTTCAGATCAAGTTGCTACTGAACTTCGTAGGTCTACAAGGACACGTTCCGCACCAGAGTGGTACGGCAACCCTGTCCTGGAAATCATGTTGTTAGACAATGGTGAACCTTCGAACTATGAAGAAGAAATGGTGGGCCCAGATTCCGACAAATGGCTGGAAGCCATGAAATCTGAGATAGGATCCATGTATGAAAACAAAGTATGGACTTTGACTGACTTGCCCGATGATCGGCAAGCCATATAAAATAAATGGATCTTTAAGAAGAAGACAGACGCGGATGGTAATGTGACCATCTATAAGGCTCAGCTTGTCGCTAAAGGTTATCGACAAGTTCAAGGGGTTGACTACGATGAGACTTTCTCACCCGTAGCGAAGCTGAAGTCCGTCTGAATCATGTTAGCAATTGCCGCATTATATGATTATGAGATATGGCAAATGGACGTTAAAACGGCATTCCTTAATGGTTTCCTTAAGGAAGAATTGTATATGATGCAGCCATAAGGTTTTGTCGATCCTAAGAATGCCAACAAGGTGTGCAAGCTCCAACGCTCAATCTATGGGCTGGTGCAAGCATCTCAGAGTTGGAACATTCGATTTGATGAGATGATCAAAGAGTTTGGGTTTAGGCAGACTTATGGAGAAGCCTGTGTTTACAAGAAAGTGAGTGGGAGCTCTGTAGCATTTCTCATATTATATGTGGATGACATACTATTGATGGGAATGATATAGAATTCTTGGGAAGCATAAAGGCCTACTTGAAAAAGTGTTTTTCAATGAAGGATCTTGGAGAAGCTGCTTATATATTAGGCATCAAGATCTATAGAGATAGATCGAGACGCCTCATTGGTCTTTCACAAAGTACGTACCTTCACAAGATATTGAAGAAGTTCAATATGGATCAGTCCAAGAAGGGGTTCTTGCCTGTATTGCAAGGAATGAGATTGAGCATGGCTCAATGCCCGACCACGGCAGAAGATAGAGAAAAGATGAGTGTCGTCCCCTATGGCTCGGCCATAGGGTCTATTATGTTTGCCATGCTGTGTACCAGACCTAATGTAAACTTTGCCGTAAGTTTGGTAGGAAGGTACCAAAGTAATCCCGGCATGGAACACTGGACAGCGGTCAAGAATATCCTGAAGTACCTGAAAAGGACTAAGGATATGTTTCTCATTTATGGAGGTGACGAAGAGCTTGTCGTAAAGGGTTACGTCGATGCTAGCTTTGACATAGATCTGGATGACTCCAAGTCACAAACCGGATATGTGTATATTTTAAATGGTGGGGCAGTCAGCTGGTGTAGTTGCAAGCAAAGCGTCATGGCGGGATCTACATGTGAAGCGGAGTACATGGCAGCCTCGGAGGCAGCACAAGAAGCAATCTGGATGAAGGAGTTCATTACCGTCCTAGGAGTTATTCCCAATGCGTCAGGCCCGATGACTCTCTTCTGTGAAAACACTGGAGCTATTGCCCTTGCCAAGGATCCCAGGTTTCACAGGAAGACCAGGCATATCAAGCGTCGCTTCAACTCCATTCATGAAAATGTTGAAAATGGAGACATAGATATTTGTAAAGTGCATACGGACCTGAATGTCACAGATCCGTTGACTAAACCTCTTCCTCGAGCAAAACATGATCAACACCAGAACTCTATGGGTGTTCGATTCATCACAATGTAACTAGATTATTGACTCTAGTGCAAGTGGGAGACTGTTGGAAATATGCCCGGTTATTATTATATTTCCTTGTTCATGATAATTGTCTATTGTTCATGCTATAAATGTATTATCTGGAAATCATGATACATGTGTGAATACATAGACCACAACATGTCCCTAGTGAGCATCTAGTTGACTAGCTCGTTGATCAACAGATGGTCATGGTTTCCTGACTATGGACATTGGATGTCATTGATAACGGGATCACATCATTAAGGGAAAGACGTGATGGACAAGACCCAATCCTAAGCATAGCACAAGATCGTGTAGTTCGTCTGCTAGAGCTTTTCTAATGTCAAGTATCTTTTCCTTAGACCATGAGATTGTGCAACTCCCGGATACTGTAGGAATACTTTCGGTGTGCCAAACGTCACAACGTAACTGGGTGGCTATAAAGGTGCACTATGGGCATCTCCGAAAGTGTCTGTTGGGTTGGCACGAATCGAGACTGGGATTTGTCACCCCGTATGACGGAGAGGTATCTCTGGGCCCACTCGGTAAGACATCATCGCAATGAGATCAATGTGACTAAAGGATTAGTCACGGGATGATGTGTTACGGAACGAGTAAAGTGACTTGCCGGTAATGAGATTGAACGAGGTATTGGGATACCGACGATCGAATCTCGGGAAAGTAACGTACCGATTGACAAAGGGAATTGTATACGGGATTGCTTGAATCCTCGACATCAAGGTTCATCCGATGAGATCATCGTGGTACATGTGGGAGCCAACATGGGTATCCAGATCCCGCTGTTGGTTATTGGCCGGAGAGTTGTCTCGGTCATGTCTGCATGGTTCCCAAACCCGTAGGGTCTACACACTTAAGGTTCGATGACGCTAGGGTTATTAGGAAGATTTGTATGTGGTTACCGAATGTTGTTCGGAGTCCCGGATGAGATCCCGGACGTCACGAGGAGTTCCGGAATAGTCCGGAGGTGAAGATTTATATATGGTAAGTCATCATATGGTCACCGGAAATATTCGGGGGTATGCGGTATTGTATCGGGACCACCGGAGGGTTTCCGGGGGTCCACCGGGAGGATCCACCTCCCCCGGAGGGCCTTATGGGCTGGGCGCCATCCCACCCTAGGGCCCATGCGCCTAGGGTTTGGGGGGAACCCTAAAGGGGGGGCGCCACCCTTGCGTGGGGCCGGCCCCCTTCCCCCTTGTCCCTATAAATAGAGGGGCGAGGGGAGGGCTGCAGCACCACATCCAAGGCGCAGCCCCTCCCCTCCCCAACACCTCTCCTCCTTCGCGTGATCTTGGCGAAGCCCTGCCGGAGAACTGCCACTCCATCACCACCACGCCGTCGTGCTGCTGTTGGAGCCTTCTTCCTCAACGGCTCCCTCCTCCTTGCTGGATCAAGGTGCAGGAGACGTCACCGGGCTGCACGTGTGTTGAACGCGGAGGCGCCATTGTTCGGTGCTTAGATCGGATTCGGCCGTGATCTGAATCGCTACGTGTACGACTCCTCCAACCGCGTTCTTGCAACGCTTCCGACTCGCGATCTTCAAGGGTATGAAGATGCACTCCCTTCTCTCTCGTTGCTAGTTACTCCATAGGTTGATCTTGGTGATGCGTAGAATTTTTTTAATTTCTACAACGATCTCCAACAATTGTTGTGGCAAGTACAGCCTCGAGAACACGCCTGGCAACAATGCTACAGGAAAACACTAGTTTAGGACACGTGGCGACAAGGACACATCAGCTGGATAGTTCAGCAGTAGAACTCATCATCAGGTCTTCCAGTTCACACGGCATGACTTTGAGAACTTCATCTCCACCGCGGACCTGGTTCTCATTCAAACAGAAACCATATTTTATTACTACCTCCGTTCAGAAATATAAGATGATTTTTGATATTATACTCCATATATGACTACTTATACGCATAGAAATGAGTGAACAAAGACACTAGAACATGTCTTCAAAGGCATGAGAGCAGAGGGATTACATGCAATATCCATAACACAAGTTACTGAGGCAAATATACCCTCTTAAAAGGTAGCATTGATGTTCATAAAGTACTCCCTCCGTCCCAAAATTCTTGTCTTAGATTTGTCTAGATACGGATGTATCAAGTCACATTTTAGTATTAGATACATCCGTATCTAGACAACTCGAAGACAAGAAATTTCGGATAGAGGGAGTAGGTGAAAGTAATCTATAAGAAATCAGTGTCAACCTCTCGCATGCTTTGGTCAAAAGAGGAATTTAGAACCATCATTTGGCACACTAAAATCACATGCAAGATCACCCAGAAAGTTGTACTAGCAGTACTAGTACTGCGTGTTAAATGAAAAAACACAATCAAGATCGAGAAATAGATCGTCAACAAGAGACATTACCTGTACTTGCTTAATGAGGGATCCCGGAGAGGGGGGCTTGGATAGGGCGATGGCTTTGAGCTTGTCTGCGGTAGTCTCGGCGGGGTGCTTGCGCTTCTTCGTACCATGAGCCTCGACGGTTTTGGCCAGAGCCATAAGCATCACGTCGTCCGGTGCTCCGGCATCCATCCAAGAGAGGAAGCTGAGAGAGAAGAGTGAAAGAAGGAACGAGATGAGGGAGAAGCGAAGGGAGTGGGGGTTTTCTTCAAGAGAGGAAGCTGAGAGAGAAGAGTGATATGATGGTTGCTTCGTCCGTCCAACTTACTGCTGGAAAGGAGGGGGTTTGGTGATTTGACGGCTCATTGGGCATTACTGCGCCGGTTCGATCGGGGTAGTCTACCGTCACTCTACTACAGAGTAATTTAGTGCATGGCTGGTGGACCCAGGTGCTGGTTGTCCCACACGTCGGCGAAAGTGAGTAATTTAGTGCATGGCTGGAGGAGGATCCGCACGGTAGAGCGTGTCCACTGTTTTTCTGAAGAAAAAAATGATTACGACAAGCATTTCCACTCTTACGACGGAGGAGTGCGAAACACGGCAGCCACTTGAACATACACAATGCTCCTACTACTAGGTATGTGCAGTGGTTCATACGTCAGTACTACACAATCTTGTTGCTAGTGTAGTAAGATATGACGATAACAAATGATGTTGTGCGCATGTCAACTACTCCTATATGTAACATAGTACCGCTTTTTTGACTGTCCCGTCGAGAATGAACGGTGAGATCAATGTTAACAGAACTAGGTCCACAACGCACGGTGAGTACGGTGCTACAGTACTCCATGAAACATGAACCATTTGAAGCACGAATAGTGTTAGGCAGGGTGTATGAAGGGTGCACGGGATGGGAGCAAAATTTCCCTTCTCGACCCACTTTTGGGTGTTTGGTAGAGTGCATGAAGGGTGCATGAGTCCACACTAGTAGCTTGACAAAAATACACGAAGAGGAAACTATATTGAGATGAGAATGCAACCAAACACACCCACACGCTTTGTGCTACAGTGACTGATCCGCACCGTCTGAGTTTGATCCAACGATCATGTTGCGCCGAGACATGGACATGCCCATGTAGAGGGCGCCTAAACACCACCGAAGTCCCTCTGCTTCTCGAGGCGCACGACGTTGGTGATGCAGGGTGCAACCGCCCGCAGAGCCCGCTGCCGGTCGACGGGGGCCAGTGTCAGGCGCCTCACCTCGGACTCCGTGATCTGCTGCGCCACCATGGCAACAGGTAGAACCAATGGGGAGAGGAAGCAAAGGGGGCGAAACGGCTAAAAGGCCACGCAATCAACGGGAAGACGGAGGGAGCGGGGAATCTTTTGGTTTTCACCACAGTAAAACACCAGTCGACGACTTCTCACATCAGGGAGCAGTGGGTTTTTACAGGCAGAGTCATCGTGACTAATTGCTGCCGCGCCTGCTCCCGTCAATCAAAAAATTAAAAATCCTACTACGCCTGCTCCCGTCAATCAAAAAATTAAAAATCCTGCCGCACCCAAACACCAGAGCAACGCCGTGGTGGATATTTAAATTTACGTGTCGGTAAGTAGATAAAAAAGGGGTGAAAAAACAAATGTGGCGGCGGCCTAGCTAATCGGTCGAACTAGCCTAACTAGCTAGCCACCGTGATTCACTGATGTACTCGGTGGGAAAGGTGGTTTTTCGTGATTTGACGACTCATTTACTTGCTTCGGCACTACGACCGAGGAGGACCCAGAAAACGCGCGGTAGGGTGTCCCACGTCAGGAAGAATATATGCGTGCACCACCCGGGAGGACCCCGAAACCACGCGGTAGGGTCTGCCATGTCTCGGCATGGAGGAAAAATGTGCGTGTAAAAATATACTGTATCAGACGTAGTACCTATGGTTCAACCTCGGGACACAGCCAATCGGTCGAAAACACCCCACTAGCCACACAGCTTCATCATGCAAACGTGGCACGGAGGATAGATGTGGTTAGCTCCGTCTCGACCAGCCACAACGTCTCTTGTTCCAGGCGATTTTTCTATTTCCCAAGCTTTTTTTAGTTGTAATAACACCACGGCAAGCTAGCGCCGCTCTTCGTGTGTGCCCGTGCAAAGGTTAGACGATGGAGAGAAGAGAGATTGAGATCGCAGACCTGGGACCCACCAGTAAGTGAGACAATGGTCATGCACGTGTTGACGAGGCACTCCCTCTACTCTACTCAACGCAAGTACTGTATAAAATCAAGTTATGGGACAAAGCCAACAACCGTTCGTTTTTCAGGCTATCGACTTACGCTTTGTAGTCCAGGTTGCCAGTTTGATTCTCGTCTTTCAGATTTGTTAGTTTTAGGTCCAAATTTGATTAATGACAAGTGGGACCCCCATGTGTTGTTCCGATATTTCAGTGTAGGATGGTTTTTTGAACAAACACTTTGCGCGGTTAGACAAGTAACGACACAAGTTACACGTATTTTGCAAGTTTACGAACAAAAATGACAGCAGCATAGAATATCACATCCACGCCGTAGCTTAGATACTATGGTGATACGAGTTTTTACACCGTTGGAAGTGAGATCCAATGGCTTGGGAGCAGTCTTTGTAATTATGCGCAATTTCCAAACTCTCCAAAGGTTTTTTGCAAATAAAACATTCAGGCCTCGTGTGTGCCGCTGCATCTTCGATCCAACAGCTCCCCGATGCTCATATTAGGTGCTCCCCGTAGCTTAATTACCCGCTACGGTGATATGAGCATCTAGGTCGTATGATCAGTGATCAGATGGCACATGCGTAGTACTTGTACTTTCTGCGCATTTCCAAAACTCTATCAGCCGTATATTGCAAAAACATTCAAACCTCCTACTGTTGGCCGTTAGATCTCAGTGAACTCGTATCACCATAGAATCTACGATGCGGGAGCACCTCATACTCTTCCGTGCGAGAAAACATAAGGTGCTATCGCAGCTTGGATGCTATGGTGATACGAGCTTGGAGGTCGTTTGATCTGAGATCCAATGGCATCCGAGCTGTCTTTGTGCTTGTAAGCAGTGGCCGAACTCTTTTGGGGCTTTTCTGCAAAAAACCATTCGAACCACCGAGGAGGTGTTGGGTCACAAATCCAACGCCTCCGAAGAGCTTGTATCACCAAAGCATCTAAGGTGTGGTAGCACATCATATTCTTACATACAGGAGAATATTATGTCCTCCTTCATCTTAGATGCTACGGTGATACGAGCTTCGAGGTCATTGGATATGGGATCAGAGGGCATCTAAGTAGTTTTTGTACAAATTTTGTGCAATTCTCAAACTCATCAAGGTTTCCTGCAAAAATATTAAGACACGTCATGTGAGCTGCTATATCTCAGATCTACAAGCTCCAAGCAACTCATATCGGCATATAGCATCTAAGGTATGGGGGCACATGATATTCTCCCGAGGAGGAGGGGTGGGGGTGCACAACCAATCGGTGGTTGGGAGGGTGGGGACAAATATAATCTAAACAACCCTAAACAGAGCTCCACAATTTTATCTAAGGTCGAGGGGTTGACCCCCGACAATCATGGCTCCGCCTAAACACAACATTTGCATGTACTGTAGTACTAGACTTAATATTCATGTTTCAGTTACATGTTCATTTTAAATATTGAACTGAGGACCATGGATGTCTTCAATTTTACTCCCTTCGTTCCTAAATATTAGTTTTTTAGAGGCTTCAAATGGAGTGGCACATACGGATGTATATAGACATATTTTAGATTCTAGATTCACTCATTTTGCTCCGTATGTAGTCACTTGTTGAACTCTAAAAGACTAATATTCAGGAATAGAAGGAGTATTTTTGAATTCGTGTCATACATGCATGGTTTGGAAAAAATATATGCACTATACTTATTGGATTGTTGTTGTGTTCGTGCGTGTGTGTCTCTCTCTCTCTCTCTGTGTGGTCATATGCTTGATACATACAAAGTTTTCTCACCTCCATATTGATCATCTTTTAAATTTGAATTTGCATTGGAAAACTTACTAGGGATACCATGAAATATGAAATCCATGTTGAGATCACTATATCACAAACTCACTCTAATTCAATAACTCGTCATAAATCAATTACCATGTTGAGATTAGTATTTGCAAGGAAAATACGGGTATTGTAATACACATAGATTCATTCAGCAATTTAAAAGGTTCCTTTCGTATTCTCGAATGGTAGGACCCAACGGCGTACCAGCTAGACCTTGGCTCGTGTTGATCCTAAAAAAACCGGGCTCGTGTCCTTCGGTGGCGTGCGTGGTATGCACATTAGGCAACCCCAACCAGTCGAGCCTTAGCATTTCAAGTCGAAATATTTGGCGGCCAGAATTCCAGCCCTAGGAAATTCCCCTCATGTCCCCGGACCATAATGACTACCGATGAACAACGGAGGGATGCTTTAGTAACTAGACAATGTTACCTACCGTGCCGAGCACGGTTCAATTCCCTCGGTCGCCGCTCGTCAAGGTCACCTGTCAACTGCATTGCCTACTACTACTACTACTACTACACCAGGATGAGCACAGAATTGAGCCCGTTTGTTCGTGCCTAGTACTTGAGTTAATATATCAGGCAATGCACTGGTATGGAGGGATTATCCTTTTACTCTGCATATATAACTTGTCTGAAGTCTAACTAAGCAAAATATTTGTCCAAATCCTTTCTTAAGAAATACAACAGGACAGATGTACGGCTTGAAAATTTATTGCATGATGCAGGTTATGATATTGTTTCGAATCCTGGATCTTAAATTTCAGAAAATCCAAAAGTGAGCATAAATTCTTGAAACTAAGCATGTTCACGTGGTATGGCACAAATATTACTCCATAAGTTTTTTCTTCAATTTGAGACAAGCTGCTTATGACAAGTTGCACAAATGAAGAGCCAAGGTATTTTGGAACAAAGACCTGTCATGTTAAGGCGGACGCTTTCACTATTGAAACCGTGGGCATTTACGTGCCACCACGAGTCCCCGCTTCTCATCGGTAGGTGTCGTCTGAGCAAGCGTGTAAGTCGACGGGAGGCGTGCGAGCAGACCGCTGCGCCGGCTGTTAGGGAGGCATGCGAGCAGACCGCTGTACAGGCTCACCAGGAGGCAAGCCCTTTGACCAGGCTCCGCCGCCCACCGTCATCCCAACTGCTCCCACTTTTAATGTCATGGGCACCGCAGTTTAAAATCAACCCCGCACTACCCGGTATCGCTACAATCCTCTCTCTTCCTCTGCGATTCTCCTGTCGTCTACCTCCAACTAGCCTGACCTAAATGTACGCCATCCCACATCACGATGGTCTGCCCTTAGTGTTCTAGTTTCCCGAGGAAGACACCCAGCCGGAGTCTCAAGAACATAAGGTGCTTTGGGACGAGCTTGAACTGGCCTTGCGGGAAGACGCCGCGCCTGTCCCCGCTCCCGTTCCGGCTCCCGTTGCCCCGACTGCGCCAGCGCCCATCCCGTCATGATGGTCTGCACATTGTCGCCGAGCTTGATCCCACGGGGTTCCACGAGGTCCCCGCCGACTTTCACGCTCCCGTGCACCTACCAGCGCATGCGCCTGCGCCTGCATTGACGCGCACGCCCGTGCACCTGCCAGCGCATGCGCCTGCGCATGCACTGACGTGCACGCCCGTGCCAGTGCCCGTGGACACGAATGTCTCCGCCGCACCGTTGACAGCGCCTGTCCCCGCGCGGGTGCCAGTGCCCCCCTGAGTGGCATGGATGGACGATGTCGACCGCTTCCTTGCACCAACTCCAGTTGCCTCCTCCCGCCAGTTGACTCGCTCCGAAGTCCAGAACATTTTGGCCTTCCTTGAAGCTAGGCCAACGTCCAGGAGTACGCCAACAACGGCGCAATACGCCGCCGTCACCGTCGTTCAGTGGCCCGACGACACACAAAGCACGGCAAAGGAGCCGCTTCCCACCGTGAGATGCCCCCGCCGCCGCCGCGTAATCTAAATTTGCCATGAAAAACGTTCGGATTGCCATGCTTAAAATCCGAACGTTTAACATTTCCGTTTATTTTGTATCGATCGTCGTATAATTTAAAGTCGGAGTCAGACTGAACAAAATGTATGGTTTGAGCGATTGAATGTTCTGCTAGAGCCGTATCAAATTAAATATAAAACGTCATCAAGGCACATGTATTCCTTGTCATCCAACGACCTAGACGGCTTCAATGTCGAGCGCTCAATACGTTTAGCGTGCAGTTAATTTCATGCCAAAAATAGTGCTAATCACATGAGAACACGCAAATAATATCCTAGTAGTTAATATCCGCATGCACTTAATATATTTCCAAATTAACGTGCATTGCACGTACACACTGACTAGTGCTGCTAGTATGTGAAACTGGTGCCGTGACTTGTGAACGCGTCCAGATATGGTCAACGGCAACATCGCCCGCGAGTTCTTCCTGTTTGCCCGTGCGTCTAAACGCACAAGGGGAGGAGAGAGAGAGCACACATGGAACCCACCAGTAAGTGAAGGCGAATAGTACTAAAAATAATATTACATGTTATCCATTAATTAGGATGTGGTAATATAATAACATTATGTGAACAAAGGGGGTACAACAAACATTGCTATTCTACGTATGCCGCCTATTGATGTGCGGCTTGAAGGCCCGGTCGCATGTTTGATCCTCATCCTTTATTTTTTAATTTGTATATGGGTCCAAATTTGTTTCATGACATGTGGGCCCCTCGGTGTGTAGTTTGTATCACTTTAATTTGTGGGTCGAAATTTGTTCCATTCGAAGTGGACTATCGGTGTGTAGTTTTGTAGCTTATTTATAATAATTAAATAGAACAACATAGTTTTTTCAATAATACCATGGTGCGACGTTGAAGGCGAGAAAGGACGTGCAAGAGAGCGATGATCGAGCCAGAGGGAAATCAACTAGGGGAGTTGCGTGGGTTGCAACGGTGTTTGGAGTAGTTGTGGGCCGAATGCTACGAAAATATGATCTAAACCGACCGGAATAAATGCCTACACAAATTAATCTAAGGTTGGAGTGCCCCTCGCAATGTAAATAGCTCCGACTTTGTGAGGATGGAGAGGTAGTAGCTTCAACGCGTGGAAGATACGGTATGAGAAAGCGAGGTCAATCGAGAGACATATAGATAGGGAGACAAAGTGAGTGTGGTCCGACATTCATTGAACAAATATATATGCTCTGGAGAAATATTGTCTGATTGAGCTTTTTGGCAAGGGTGAGGGCTATAAGATAGAGCTTGAGAGATGATCCAGTCACAGACGTGTAGATATATTTTGTGTATGGGAGGAAGCAAGGTCAACCGATCACATAGGGTCGTCGTGCGATCGAAAGAGTGAGACGGGTTGGAGAGAGTGACCTAGATAGACGATGTGCGTGAGAGAGCATACAATGTGAATAGGTCGAATTGGGCTCAAACATGGTGATATATTGTTCTTGTCCGAGAAAGAGCGAGGTCAATCGAGACATATGGAGAGAGAGAGAGAGAGATTGAGTGAGCGTGGCCCACCAAGAGGTCGAAAGAGTGGCGGAGACTTGGATGGACTGACCTAGATAGACAATATGCGTGAGAGAGTATAGAGTGTGTCGATCGAGACCCAAACAGGGAGATATATCATTTGTGTGTGAAATAAAATGAGGTTAAACGAGACTCAGATAAAGAGAGCGAGATTGAGCGAGTGTGGCCCACCGTGCGGAAGAAAGAGAGAGACAGTCTCAAGGGAGTGACCTAGATATACAACGTGTGTGCGTGCACACGAGAGGTTGGGGGGCTAGATAGGCAATGCATGTATTTAGCGCGAGAGGGTGAGAGGGAGACGGGGGGAGAGAGAGAGATCTCGGCATGGGGTGCAATGGCGGGTGTGTGAGGTAAATACATTTGGTAAGAGAGTGGAAAAAGGGGTTGTGTAGTTGAGAGACTTAGAGATCGAAACATGGAGAGAAAGAATGAACGTTTGTTGGAAACCGATAGCTTCCTAAGGTGGTTAGGAGAGGAAGATTGACCGATACAGGAAGTATGTAGCGTTCGTGCGGGGGGGGGGGGGGGGGGGCTAAAAACAACATTTGAATGTACATAGTATGAGACTTAATATCGATGTTTCAATTCGGTGTACATTGTAAGATTTGAACCAAGGACCAAGCATACGGGTAATTCTTTCTATTTCCTGCCATACTAAGTTTCGAAAAGTTTACATTGACTCAGTTTGTTGTGCTATTTTGTAGGTCATATGTTTGAATCCATCCAAAAGTTTCCTCACTACCATGGTGTTCATCATATACATATGAATTTGTATTAAAAAAGTAGCGTTGATACAGTGAAATGCGAAATCCACGTTAGAATTGGAGATCGCTACGTGACACACACTCTAATTCAAATAACTAACTATGTGACACACACTCTAATTCAAATAACTAATTATGTGACACACACTCTAATCCACGTTAGGGTGGGTACCGTTTCGATTTTTTTCAAATAACTCCTCATTAATTAATTTATAGTACTCCCTCTGTTCACTTTTATAAGACCTTGAAGACATTTCAAACAATGTGCAAAATAGTTCATTTTAAGTTGTCTGAAACGACTTACAAAAGTGAACGGATGGAGTATCTCGTTTCGAATGACTAATTATTGCAAGGAAAACACGGGCATGGTAATACATACAGATTCTTTTGCAAATGAAAGAAGATTTGTTTGCATTCTCAAATGTAGGTGCACCAGGTAGACCAGGGTCATGTCGGGGTGGATGATGCTTCGGTGCCTTAAAGGCAACTGCCTTTGGGTCACTAACATGTGGGACAGCCACCTATTGGGCCCACATGTCATGGACACAAAGGCAGGTGCCTTAAGGCACCGAAGCATAGTCCTGTCGGGGTGGTCGCGTGTGTCGGACAGACGCGTAGCACCCAGCCACCCACCCCCCTCCCCCCCCAAAAAAGGACGAAGACAATATAGGTTTGTGCTTCCACGTTTTGGATTGAAATATCTAGTGGCCCCAATTCCAGCCCTGCAAAATCTCTCTTCTCCACCGTCCCCTTCCGCGCCCAGATTGCTCGAATCCCTAATTCGCCACCAACCCTCGAATCGCCCCTCGTCTCGTCTCTTTCCCCACCATTCCCCACCTCTGTGCTGGACGACGACGACGAAGACGACGGTCGTGCTTCACCACCGCACCGGTGCTACCTCATCTACGCCCTCGTCCACCGCACAGGGTGGTCCACCGACAACGTCGGCCGCCGCAAACGACATGCCTCACAGACACCGAGTTCCACCACATCAGGTGCGCTTCACCGATGCCGTCTCCTAGCTCACCGGGGCTACTTCACCGAGCACATCATCGCACCTCCGCCCCCCGAGGCCGTTGGGGCTTCACCAACGGTCTCGTCCACCGCATCGTAGCGCTCCGCTGCCACTCAAGATCTGCATACGTGCGTGGCCAGCCAACGCCAGCGCATCACCCTCAACGGCTCTGAAGTGACCCGCATTCTAGCTAGGCGAGCATGCCCAAACGCCGGCCCGAACTAGGTATCCACACATCACTCCCTTGTGCACTGTTCCGACGATGTTTGGATATCCTTTCATTGCTCTCTTAGCTTACACGCCTATGCAACTCTGACATTAACTCTTATTTCTTCTAGAGATATCATCTAAAACAAGCAAATCCATTATTTAGCGAAACATGACGGCGCTACGGGATCTGGTACACTTCCTGCACACCCGTATAACCTTGTAAGTATCTATCCTCCGGTACAACATCAAGGTCGATTCCTCTTATTTGATCAACCATTCGCCATGTCAAAAATGCAGAGGGGGATGCAAGGAGCACAAGGCCTGCACATCCAAGCAAGTGGTAACATGGACTTGTACATGGAACATCCCAAGCGCAAGCAGAGCTACAGTGAGCCTGTACAACGAGCTAGTGTAAGTCCCTGCATTTCATTTAATTCGTACTGGCATTCGTGTATGATTTGTGTGTAGTGGCTGATCCAAGAATTCAAGTTACCAGGGGCGAACATTTAACTTAAAAAATGCGAAGGCACTTGCACTCCGGAAATCAACATAACTTGAGAAATGTGAAGCTACATGCACTTTGAAAACTAGCTAATGATCCAAAGTAGTTCAGATTATAAACACTAGATGATGCAAGCACCAAAAAATAGAAAATGCAACATGGTGTACAAGGACTACAAACATGGTCTGTACCTTCTTGAATTATTCGTTCTCTGGCTGAAAATATCGAAGTGTAATTGCACGTATAACCAGTGCGCAAACTGCATATCAATATATCTATCCTGCACAAGTATGCCAATAGTTTCAAACAACAGATTAGAAAAGTATTTATGCTATGTTGTCATGATATGGGGACTTTCTGGTAGATGACCTCGACGTTTCCTCAAGCTATGAAAATGCACTATAATTTGCTTGTCATCAATGCCTGCAAATCTCTGTCTCTCTCAACATAGTAGATCATCATTAGACACTAAATCCTTCAATGAGCTTGCAAAATGCTTGCATTAGATCCCTCATTAGACACTATATGTTCATCACGAGGAGCATGTAAAATGTTTGCATAAAATCCTTCGTTAGCAGTCTGTTCATTAGACACTTTAGGCTCAAGAACAACATGAGCTTGTATGTTTCCACCGGAAACTTGATTAGATACATCAGATTCTGTCAGTTCAGTATTGATTGCGGGAGTTACAAAATAAGTAGAAATTGGTTTCATTTTCTCATAGATTCCCTACATACAAGCAGTTTTACAACACTGTCAGGTTTAACTATTGGCCAGAAATTGAAGAGTTGAATTAGATATAATCAGTGATGTGATGTACCTGCTCGTTGCGCATGCTACTCTTGCAAGCTGCGACTGTCCGTTTGCGCAAGCTCGATGCCATGCCCGTGCTATCGCTGCGGCCTCCCACGCAGGCTACACCTAGGGTTGGATCTTCATCTTCTTGTCCTTCCGTTCGCTTGAAGCCCGGCGACCACCCTCCAACGAGGGCACGAGGAAGTGCTGTGTCGGTCTGTCTAGCGGCGGCTAGGTTAGGAGCGAAATAGACTGGAGGCTGGAGCGAATGAATTGGGATTTTTCCTGGTGTCGATCGATATGGGAGGCGCTCGTTTGGGCCGCGAGCCTGCTATAGGGCCTGCCTTGCACTTATGTTATTGCCCATCCAAATTGAAACATTTTTCTTCATTTTTTACATTGCCTGCTCATGTGTTGGGACGAACAAAACTAGCATGGGCCAACCTGGACGACTCAAACTAGGTGCACACTTTCCAGCCACCTGAGGCGGCCGCCCATACCAGCCCCTATGGTGGCGTCGCCCCTTTTTGCGTGTATGATTGGATAGTGAAAAATAATCCAGTGGCGCTTTTGATTTACCCACTGAATGGTTGAATTGCTTGTTTCTATGAACTGAGTTCGCCAATAATGTGAAGGATGCCAGTCTTTTCATCCTATTGTAGATTGCTTAGATCTCGATATGCCAAAAGTAATCACATGAAATATACAGTAAAAGCCAGTGTGATGTGTTTGGCTACAACTAGTCTGACTACACGTCCTCAGTGTGATGTGTTCGCCAATAACATATCAAGGACGCACCATCTTACCATATTAATCATTCGACTTACCCATGCAGTGTGGGAAGAAATAAGTATTCGGACTGCGTATCCAAGCAATTGATGCCATGGACTCCTTCGTACAACCTTGTAAGCAAAAAAGAAGTTGCAGTGTGCCTGTAAAAAGAACTAGCGTAAGTTCAGTTACCTGCTTCTCGGAATTTTAGTTAGCCACTTATTGCAAAATTGTTCAATTATGTTGCTTGGCTTAATTTAGTTTGCTACTGATTACATAATGGCACGGCCTGTTAATCATATTGTAGACTGCGCCTATCTATGTGTTTGATACTTACTGTTAAGAATTACCTGTTTGCCTTAACTTAAATATCTACCTGTTTGTTTAACTGCTTTGCGGATGCAACAGCGGGTTACAATGTTGTTAATAACTACTTTTCAGCATCCAATTGAAACTCTTTAATTCCTTGTTTGTTTAACTGGTTTGCTGTTATAACTCCCAGTTGAGATGTTTTGCTAACTTCAACTTTTCTGAATCCAATCGGAACTTTAATGGCAAAATAGGTTAGCCCAAGATCAAAGAGCGAGGTCCCCATGGACGTTGCATCATCCCACAGCAGTGGCACCGGCCCAATCGTGCATTATGAATTGCCAACTGCTGATGCTCTAGAGGCTAAACTAGTGGATGTTGGGGATATTACTATCAGTTGAGACCCGCCCAGGAGGGGCCGGGTCAGCCCCAATGGCGGGTCACGCAAGAAGCCCAACAGACATTCAAGATTGGGCCTGAAGGCGGTTTAAGGCCTGATATTATGAACCGCCATATGTAAGGAAAGACTTGTAAAGAAAGGCATGTAAAGGAAGTCACCGATCCGGACATGATTATGAGCCGGCCGGGACTTGCCGCCAGCCGTCAACCCATGTATATAAGGGGACGACCCGGTGGCGGCTTAGGGCAAGAAACAACAAGTCGATAACCAAGCCGGCGAGTTGAGCCTCTTGGTGATCTAAACCTCAGCAATACCAATCCCAACTAGACGTAGGCTTTTACCTTCATCATAAGGGGCCGAACTAGTATAAAACTCTCTCGTGTCCTTTGTCCCGATTAACCCCTTTAAGCTTCCTAGTGCGATGGCCCTACAACTAAGTCCTTGCTCTAGGACATCTGTCGTGACAATTCCATGACAGTTGGCGCCCACCGTGGGGCCAGCGCATGGTGGATTTGAATTCTTGAAGGGCAACTTTGAAGGGCTCAAGGGATACGCTGTGGGCCGGATGACCAAGAGTCGTCGCGACAAGCTCTACATCGACGATGAAGGCTAGGGCCCCGAGGCCGGCTCAATTGAGTACAGGTACCGGGTCCCCTTTGGCGGAATTCATGTCTTCATCGGCCGGATCGGCTAGTCAGGCCCTGAGCCGGACGTCCGCACCAACCTCATTGAAACGGCTCAGCGCGCAAGGACCACGGCGGTGAATACTCTGAAGGATCGGTGGAAGGCGGTGAGACGGTCGTCTGTTCTGACACTGCATCATCAACGGGCGAGACGGACTCTTTGTACCAGCTGCAAGACGGCATGCTCGGGGGCTGTTCCGATGGCAGCAGTATTCCGGACCCTCTTGAGCCGCCGAATTGGGCCGGAGTCTTCATGGCAGGGACACAGCCCGGGCAGAACTCTGCAGGAGCGACAGCAACAGGTATCGGGTCGGCTGCTGCCGGGTCAGGAGATCCCGCGCGCCCCCCAGCTCAAATTCTAATGGACCTCATGGATAAACTAACGACTCTGTTGACCGCCATGGTAGAGCCGGTAGATAAAGCCCAGCATGACGCGGAGGTGGCACGCGTACTTGAAGAAATGGTGCAAGCTAAGGAAAATCTAGCCGCAGAAGAAGCTAGGATGGCAGCAGAGCGGGCGGCTTTGGATGTTCGTGCTCAACAGCTTCAAGCGGAGACATTCTGGCTCTCGGTGGATCTTAACGCATCAAACGAGGTCATGAGGAGGAGGCATCAGAAAACTCAGTCACGTCTACCTCTGGCGCTTGATCCTAGGAACCTATTACATACACCCGGGGCTGGGGCAAGCTACCCGCCGGAGGCAAACCGGATCACGACACCCGGCGCACTGGTTTAGCCACGTGCCATGCAACCACCTCGTATAATTGCCGCTCCACCTCATTATGTACCAACATCGCCGGGTCACTTCTCCAACCCTTTGGAAAACCTCATCGCAGCATCGGCTCGTTTGGCAGCTCTTCCGATGGAAGGTGACTCACCAGCGGCAATCGAAACACGGAGGGTAAGAGAACTTCTTCAAACAGCTCTGGCACAGCAGGATGCGTACTCCTACAGTCGAGACAGGATCCATTCAACTCCTCGCCCAAGCCTGAGCCCGAGTTACAGTAGGCATATGGAGTCCGCGGATATGTCAAGCTATGCTCAATGCCACAACCGGCCATACAGGCATGAGCCGGTGCGGGCCGGAGCCCTTAACTTGGTGGATCAGGAGAGGATTCGTCAAGAGGCGGGACGAGCAGCTCAAATGGCAGCAGATCAGGCGGCTCATCAAACTTTTCCGGCTTATCCAGCAACCTCGGTCGAGGCAAGAGTGGCCACAAGTACCGGAGGCGTGCCTTGCTTGGTGCCGGCCATACGTAATGAGCGTTTGCCAAAGGACTTCAAGGGGCCTCGTAAAGTGCCTAACTACATAGCTGAACTACAGCCTAGGGCTTGGATTGAGAGTTACGAGATGGCTATGGAGTTATTGGAAGTCAGCGATGCTGCAATGGCCAAGTATTTCACCATGATGTTAGATGGAACAGCCCATACTTGGTTGAAGGGATTGCCACCCAATTCTATCGCCTCATGGGCAGAGTTGAAGGCCCGGTTCATCCAGAACTTTAAGGACACGTGTAAGAAGCCTATGTCGATTGTGGACCTGACCAATTGCAAGAAAGAGGATGGTGAATCCACAACCCATTGGGTGCGCCGGGTCAAGGAGAAAAATTGCCGTTTTGAACCTCTGAAGCAGTCTTGATGTTGGAGAAAAATTGCCGTTTTGAACCTCTGAAGCAGAAGCTGGGGTGGCTCAAGAATGACTGTAATGACATGGGAACGTTGATGGCGGCTCTCGTCAAGTATGCTGATTCTGATACTACCAAAGACCCGGTGTCTGACGAAGAAAAGGCAAGGAGGAAAGGAAGAACGGCAACGACAAGGGTCACCAGCATAACCCGGCAAATCAGGGAGGTAATAAACGTAAGGCTGATGAGTTTGTTGCTAACACCAATGCACAGGGCGGTAATCAACAGCGTAAGGGCAGACAGCCCCCTCGGTCGGGCGGGTCAGGTCCCACCCTTGAGCAGTTATTAAATGAACCTTGTCCAAAGCACGGCACCTGGGAGAAGCCAGCCACCCACCTATGGAAAGATTGTACGATCATGAAGGCTTTTAAAAATTCAAACGCGTTTGATGGAGGTCATGGTCCAAATGGCGGTTTAGGAGGAGGCGGTTTTTACAGCCCGGGCTCCGGTTCAGGTGGAGGAGGATTTCACGGTCAGGGCCATCCTGGTAACCAAGAAGGATATAATCAACAACCTGGCTAGGGTAATCAGCAGTAACAATCCGATTATCAGAGCAACCTGAAACAGCTGAGCAGTGGGCAATACCATGTGTTCACCACTAGTTTATGTAAGAGGGACCAGAAGCTTCACAAGAGGGCCGTCAATGCCGTTGAGCCGGCGATTCCACGTTATCTACGTTGGTCAGAGCAGCCCATTGTGTGGAGCAGAGAGGATCACCCGCCCCGGGTTGATAATCCGGGTCACTTGGCCTTGGTAGTGGCACCTCAGGTTGGTGGATACAAGTTCACTAAGGTGCTCATGGATGGAGGCATCAGCATCAACATCCTCTACTATGAGACGTTCCGCCGAATGGGATTGACTGGCTGATAAAAATCTTAAACAATCCAACACTGTTTTTCACGGTGTGGTACCTGGTAAATCGGCATACGCAGTTGGTAACATTGAACTGGAAGTAGCCTTTGGGGATGAGTATGACTCCAGAGCAGAACAGTGGACCTTTGAGGTGGTTAAGATCAAAAGTCCATATCATGCTCTGTTTGGTCGGCCGGCTTATGCCAAGTTCATGGCTCGGTCATGTTATGTGTATTTGCAGCTCAAGATGACAGGTCATAAGGGTACCATTATAGTACATGGGAGCCGGAAGATAGCCTTGGAGTGTGAAGAAGGTGATGCTGCCTATGCTGAATATGTTTATGCAACAGAGGAGTTAAAATTTTACAAAGATCATGTTGACCCGGTAGACATGACGTCATTAAATAAGCCAACAACAGAGCATGAGCCGGCGTTGAAATTCAAATCAGCTGATGACACTAAGATGGTTGACTTTGTGCCTGGCGACTCATCCAAGAGGTTCATCATTAGTGCAAACTTGGATCCGAAATAGGAAAGCGCGCTCATCGAGTTCATCCGTGAGAACCGGGACATCTTTGCATGGAAACCTTTAGACATGTCGGGTGTCCCGAGGGAACTCGCTGAGCACACTCTTAATGTTGATCCAAAGTTCAAACCTGTTAGACAGTTTCTCCAACGGTTCAATGAAGAAAGGCACAAGGCCATTGGATAAGAGGTGGCCCGGCTCTTGGCGGCCGGGTTCATTGTGGAGGTCTTTCACCCCGAATGGTTAGCTAACCCGGTGCTTGTACTCAAAAAGAATGGCACCTGGCATATGTGTCTGGATTACACCGATCTGAAAAAGGCTTGTCCGGCTGATCCTTTTGCACTCCCCCGTATTGATCAGATCATTGATGCTACGGCGGGTTGCACACGTTTGAGTTTCTTGGATGCTTATTCATGTTATCATCAGATTAAGATGGCGGTCAAAGATCAGGAGAAGACGGCTTTTATCACTCCTTTTGGAGCTTTCTGCTATGTGTCTATGCCTTTTGGGCTTAAGAGTGCCCAGGCGACTTACCAACGGTGTGTGCAGAATTGTCTTCACGATCAAATTGGGCGCAATGTTCATGCTTATGTCGATGATATAGTGGTAAAATCTAGGAAGGAGGAAACCTTGGTAACAGATCTGAAAGAGACTTTCGATAATCTCCGGATCTACAAAATGATGCTTAACCCAGCCAAGTGTGTTTTTGGAGTCCCAGCCGGCAAGCTCTTGGGTTTTTTGGTATCCAACCGAGGTATTGAAGCTAACCCGGAGAAAATCAAGGCAATTACATCCCTAGCCAAACCAACATGCATCAATGACGTTCAGCGGCTGGCGAGTCGTGTTGCTGCTTTGAGCCAGTTCATAAGCTGGTTAGGGGAGAAGGCAATGCCTTTGTATCAGATGATGAAGAAAACAGATGCTTTTATTTGGAGTGATGCTGCCAATACTGCTTTTGAGGATCTGAAGACGCAACTTGCTGAGCCGCCAGTCCTTGCTGCTCAAGTTGAAAAAGAACCGTTATTATTATACGTGGCCGCCAACTCACGAGTTGTTAGTGTGGCTATTGTGGTGGAGCGCAAGGAGGCTGGCAAGGAACATCTGGTTCAACAGCCGGTTTACTATGTCAGTGAGGTGTTGATTGAATCTAAGCAACGATATCCACATTGGCAGAAGCTCGTATATGGGGTGTTCATGGCAAGCCGGAAGCTTAAGCATTATTTTTAGGGACATCCAATCACCGTGGTTAGCTCTGCTCCTTTGGGAGACATCATTCACAATAGAGAAGCCACTGGGCGAGTTGCCAAGTGGGCAATTGAGCTTGGGTCTCATGGGTTGAAGTATGTGCAACGTACTGCGATCAAATCTCAAGCACTGGTTGACTTCATTAATGACTGGACAGAGATGTAGATGCCAAAAGAGAAACCAGGCAAAATGTATTGGACTATTCATTTTGATGGGTCCAGACAGTTGGAAGGCTCGGGGGCTGGAGTTATGTTAACTTCTCCACGAGGTGACAAATTTTGTTATGTGTTGCGGTTGATGTTTCCTTGCACTAACAACGCAGCAGAGTATGAAGCCTTACTCCATGGTCTTCGAGTGGCAAAAGAGATGAGTTTGAGCCGGGTCAGATGTCTTGGCGACTCAGATCTAGTGGCTCAACAGGTATCTGGCAAGTGGGATTCCAAGGACCCTCTCATGGCGGCTTATCGCCGGGAGGTTGATGTCGTTGCAGGGCATTTTAAAGGTTATCTGGTGGAGCACATTGACCGTCGAAAGAACGAAGAGGCTGATGCCTTAAGCCGGTTGGGGTCTCAGTGTAAGCCGGTACCACCTAACACCTTTTTGGATATTTTGCATAACCCCTCTGTCAAGTTGCCCACAGAAGAAGATTTAGCTGTTCCTGACCCGGAGGCGCAGTTGGTGGTCGCTCTTCATGTCATCCTAGATTGGACAGTACCGTTCTTGGCTTACATGACCCGGGGAGAGTTGCCAGCGGATGAGACCCTGGCTCGACAGATAACCCGATGGTCTAAGTCAATGACGATTTCGGATGGAGAGTTATACCATCGCAGTGTTTTCGGAGCGTTTCAGCGGTGTGTTTCCCCCGAAGAAGGTCAAGAAATCCTTCGTGAGATCCATGAAGGTGATTGTGGTCATCACGCCGGGTCAAAATCTTTGGTGGCCAAGGCGTTTCGTCACAGTTTTTACTGGTTGACGGCTCACGCTGATGCAGAAGATCTGGTCAGTAGATGTGATGGATGTCAAAAGTTTGCACGACGAGCGCATGTGCCGGCTCAAGAGCTCCGGATGATTCCAATCACTTGGCCGTTTGTGGTCTGGGGGCTTGACATGGTGGGACCTTTCAAAAGGTGTAAGGATAAAAAGACACATATCTTGGTGGCAGTTGATAAGTTCACCAAGTGGGTTGAGGCGGAGCCTGTGAGTAAGTGTGACGCGGCCATGGCGGTTCAGTTCATGAAAAAGGTGATCTTCTGTTTTGGTTTTCCACACAGCATTATCACTGACAATGGCATTAATCTGTCCCAAGGGGCTATGGAGGAGTTTTGTCAACGAGAGCACATCCGGCTTGATGTTTATTCTGTAGCTCATCCTCAATCCAATGGTCAAGCTGAGAGAGCCAATTAGGAAATTTTGGGATGACTTACCAAATATTCTGCTTCTGCACTTAGAGATGAAGTTGACATGTTGAGGAAGCAAACAGCACAATCACAAGCAGTACTCAAGATAACCATTAAATATTTGGTGGATTTCAAAACGAAGCAAGCTGAGACTGACCAGATTGTTAAGGTCCTGAAGGAAAAAAGGAAATTAAATTCCTACTTGGTAAGTCATAGGTGAAATGTTCTTTCCATAGTTGAATAACCTTTGTGTTGTCTGTTGATGTAATCAATCAAACCATTTGTTTTAGAGATCATGTAATATATTTTTTTTGGGTTTGTAATTTTATTTGAGCACAAGTCTGTATTAATTGATAAGACTTGGAGGCATTTCATTTGGATTGCTGTGCCAGACCTACAAATATGCCAATCGGGCTGAATGTGCATTCAACAATAGTAGTAGTATAGATGGACCATAATGGCATGCATCGGAAAGGGCCAAGATGCTGGCTAAAAAAGGATGCTATTGTAGCCAAAAAAGTACAATGGCCTGGCTTATGTATGTTAGTTGATATTATTGATCCATATATTCTATAAGTGTTTATATGTCTGTTAGTTCTGTACATTCTTGGTTGATTGACTCGGTATTTGAATCTTAATACATCGCTTGTGTACATATCTAAATGGGAGTACACATTATGTTGCGTGTGACATTTGAGTTGGACATGAAGTGTTCCAAATATTCGAATTCACCTTAAACTAGATTCTAGTTTCTGAATTTGAGTATCGGCATTTGTAAACCATATTCATATATGACAGTGGAATACATCTTTGTCATCCTTTTGAAGATATATAAAAACACATAGAATGATTTATAAAGATTCATATAGGAATACAAAATGGATTCAAATTTAGTTGCCAGGGTAAACATGGATGCTTATTGTCCCAAAATTCGAAAGAAGCGGCAAAATGCCCACTCCCACTCGGCTGCCCGAAGCCAAGTGTTTGGGAGATGGAAATTACTTTCTACCCAAGACACGGACAATCCATCGGCCTGATTTCCACTGCTCTAAATAGGGGTAGGTTAGTAACTTCAATTAGACGTGACACGACCGCCTCTGAGCCCATTCCGACACGGTGGGCATCAAACATGGGCGGCAAAACTCATTTGATTCAAGCTCGTCCGAAAGACCTCTGTTTCTCCCTCCATTCCCCATTCATACACGGTGGGTGGCAAAACAAACTCGACTCGGCCGAAATTGATGTAGGCAAATATTTTCAATAGGGGCAGGTTTGTAACTTCACCCAGACGTGACACAACCGCCCTACCTGTCAGCCCCGTTCATACACCGTGGGCGCCAACCATGGGCGCCAACCACCCTCTCCTCGCCCGAAATCGCTCTGGGCAAATATTGGCGAGATGCGAGATTACCGTCCTATCCCCAACCGACGAGACATCCAAATTTTAAATGGGGGCTAAGTTCGTAACTTTCCCATATTTCAGACAGGCGCGTCCCAAAAACATGGTTCCCCGTACCTCTCCCTCCATTTTCCATTCATACACCGTCCACACTAGAACACCCCATCCCCACACCAGCCTCCGTCCGCCACCCCATCCATCGCCGCCGTCCTCCACCACATCCATCGCCACCGTCTCCACCATGCCGGAGCTCCTACCAAGACCGTGTCGTCCACTGCTAGAGATGGATGTTTCCCATCCACGGCGATGGACCAATAGCCTTGCATCGCGTCCTCTCGCTTCATCGGCGCCGTCGTCCTCTTTGCCAGGGCTGCTCACACGACCTTCTCTTCCACCGCAACGGGACTTATCCCCCGATGCACCCGTCTACTGTCGCAGATCTGCTTCAACGCCACCGACAGCCATCGCACCACCGATGCCTACACGGCGCCGCAAGAGAGGTGGTACTTCATATCTCCTCAACTTTTTGATCTCAACCAGAAAATAGATCTTAACTTGGTTACTCTACTTTCTTTTCAGCTCTTAGAATTTAGTTCTTAGTTCGAAGCAAACAATGGATGCTAAATATCATTTCTCCGGTTTGCAGCTTAAAATCTGCCATGGCACAGCCATAATACGGTTTAATTGATCATGCTTAGGGTTTAATTGATCATGTTGGTTCCGTGGTGGTTTCTTTAATAGAAATCGGAGGGGAAACCCTCTTTTGCTAAAAAATATGCTTAGAGTTTCCCCCTTTTATGATCACTATACGATCAGAATACGTGCTTCATGTCATAATAACACTGCTCCACCCATCAAGCTAAACAAGCTTAGTTGTTCAAATACGAATCTGATATTATTAAAACAGAGTTGTTTAATTGGTCAGCTAAATGTTCCTAAGTTAGTTTCAAAAATGCATGTTCGCCGCTCGGGTGTGTATCTCTACAGGGTGCCCACGGTGGGCTGGCCCACCCTGGGATTTTGGGTCGTCCCAGGCCTCGATTCCCCTCTGTTCTGCTGCGCGCTTCTGATCTCTATTCGCCCCTAGCCGCCTGCCTCGCCGGCGACTTGACGTCCCCGGACGGCATGACTCTAGGAGGAGACGCCGGACTAACAGGAGGCCAGGAGCTGCTCACCCAACAGCGTCACCGCTGCTCGGGCGCGCCGCCGTGCCTACCTTCCAAGTTCGTTCAGGTCTCAGGCATGCAGCACCCACCAAGCCAACCCGATTTATCCTGAGGTACGTCCTCAACACTCAGCAGCCACTCCTCATCACCCATTTTCTAATTGATTCATTACTCATTAGGCAGGACTATCATTAGGGTTTGTTGTGTGCTTAGTGCTACCTACACTTAATGGTTCAGATGTATATCGGTAATCTTTAGTACCTCTAAAGTTCACAGGGTTTTCAAAATTCCGGCCCTCGGAACAGAAACTAGTCATTTTGGATTGTTGGTCGCAGTGACATTGACGCAGATTACTACTGCAAGCCATGTTTGTTGACAATTTTACTTGTCTTTCTTACTCATTCGATATAATATCCAATTATTCACGTCGATTAGTTGCAAACAATAAGTGCTAGACAAACTTCTTCATTCAGATTTTGGACGGTCTCTTACTGCAGTTACAATTCTGCATACTTGTCCTAGTAAGCTCACAAGTAAATGATTGATTCACTACATCTATGCTTGTCTTGTCATATTTGTTGTCAATATTCTTTTAGGGTGGACCACCCTATTTCTAAATACTGGAACCGTAGACATGAGTGAATAGTATTTCTCTATGTGATCTCTTCCATCATGTGTGGGTAACGAACACTGCATTGTATAGAAAGAAAGTGTCATTTCCATCTTTTACATAGGTTTCGATCTTTTACATGGAATACAATTTGCCTACTTGCTTTGTGTCGCACTACCAACACTCCACCCTTGAAGCTAAACATTACGCCACTCATAATTGCTTAGTTTATTTGTTCAAATACAAATTTCATATGATTCTAATGTTCCTACTTCAGTTTTGAAATGTGTGTCTGCCTGTTATAGAGACATAAGGGGTTTGTATTTCTGTGTGTGGTCTGGTCAGCACGGTTGGGGCGGTGAACTTTGCATATGCAGGGGTTTATAGGGAGACACTCTCCGAGTTGAATCCGCAATGCATTCCATAGATAATCTTACTACTTTTTATGTTTGCATGAATCTCAGATTCTGAACAGCATCATAATGATTATGAGCTTGCGCGCATGAAAAGAATAAAGCAGAACAATGCCATGGCTGTCAAACTTGGCATTAAGGGACTGAAATCAAGTCTGGATGCAATGCAATGCAAACGCTCTCCACCTACAGATTCATGCTTAGAATATGATCCTAACAGTGATTCTGAGCTAGAGGGAGACCTAAGTCAATGTATCTCCCTAGTTGAGGAGTCAGAGGAATATGCCCTATCTTATTCACCCATCAAGGTACTTGCTCTAACTTTCCAAGGTTACATTGCTCGCACATATCTTGCAACTGATGCTTTGCATTGCTTCTAGTTTTTTGAACTGCCATTAGCTTAGTTTACACATCGTGTATGTGAATACGCCCTGCCAATCCATTTTCAGTACATATTCCATCTGTCATCATACCATATTTATCCATTCAAATGATGTTCTTGTGTATCAGACGTTCAAAAGGAAGAGGTCGATTGCTGATCATGGAGGAGCACAAGCAAGGTATTTGGAAAAGGTAGTGGCACCTGATAAATCAAATAGCCCATTAGGTGTAGTTGCAATATCACCTGACCCACAAAATACCCCAACTCTAGCAGACTCTAGCCCTACTACACTGGTCATTTCTGATGCCCCAACTCAGCAGACCCCAACTGCAGCAAACAGTATGATTATGCCAGTTGACATAGCACCAGCTGTACGACGCAAAACCCCCCATTCCAGCAAAGAGTACACCAAATCTAGTTGCCAAATCCCTTTTCGAACCAGAGAGAGCCCCAATTGCAGCAAATAGGACCCCTGTTCCATTTCTTCCCAGTTCAGAAGACGAAGCTTATGTTGTTGTCAGGAACTTTCTGCGCATCTTTCCTTCATGGAAAGATTATATCGCAGACACAGAGCAATTTCCAGTCTTCCTCCGCAACTTACGCGTAGATAATGTACTAATGTTATTCATGGTCATTACTCCATATGTTTCTGCTGACATAAGACACAAGATTTCATTCTTTTAAATAGGCGAGGAGCAAACTGGATTGTGATGACGAGCAAGGGTTGGTTGCACTTTTCAAGCACTCGTTGAAGAAGTATCGTTCCTACCTGAGGCAAGCGCACTTCGATGGCAAGCCTCTGAACGAAATTTCTGTAAAGTCTCCGGTGCTACATTTATCTGACGGTGACTGGAATAATCCTATTACACATTGGTCTCTGTTGCAGCGTAAGGTACTGTCTATGATATCACATCACAATTTGAACTATTTATGCATTTGCCTTAATGTCTCACTTGTACGAAAACTGTTAGCAGAAGAACATTCGTTCTCAAGGGACCACTGAATCTCGCACTATACTGCACACTTCATTGCTCTTGTGAGTACCTCTTGCCCTGTATGACCATACGTACTTTCATAGCTGTTTGATTATGTAGCATCACTGCACATGTTAGCCTCATAATCGTCCATTTGGTGGACATTATAAGATCCATATGGACTCTTACATAAATTTAGAATCAACCCAATGATTTTGAAGAGGTTTAGCTCTGCAGTCCTCTTATAAGGACTAAACGTGGTCTATCACTGTACTTACATTAACAGCTACTCCCTCCGTCCCATAATATAAGAGCGTTTTGTACAGTACACCGGTGTTCAAAACACTCTTGTATTATGGGAAGAGGGATTGGTTCATTTTGTAGCATTCTGCATCTTATCTCCATCGCCCACCATTTACTAAAAAATACCAAATCTATATTTAATCTTACCAATAAGTAGAATACACAGACAATGCCAGTGCAGAAGTGTAGCTCATTGCTCTTGCCAGTACATTTTGTCCTGTAACGCTTGTACTTCCAGGGATTGGTAGTTGATTATGTAGCATCAATTTGCATCTTATCTTCATTATCCTCTATCCCTTCCAGTATTATCATATCTATAATTACTCTCTACAAAATGTAGAGTACATGCAATGCTTATGAAGAATATTCTGTGCTAAAATTCTTGAGTTATCCTTCCCTTGACATGGAGAAGGGCATTATAAAGCCAGTGTTAACTATTAATGTAAGTCAGTCCTTCTAAAGCCTTTATCCTCAACTGCTGTTTAATTTGCTCATACTCCCTATTGTTTACTGCTGTTTAGTTTGCTGTTTCTACCAAAATGCATGTTCGTAAGAACCGTAAGTTCTAAGTTTTACTTGTAAAACCAAATTCCTTATTCATACCATGCACATTACTTAATACTACCTATATGTATGCTTGTTTTTGTGGATCTATAATCCAGTGTGTGGTGAAGCAGCCCATGTGTGCACCTTGTCATCTCCTGTGTTTATCTTACTGATGTGGTTGATGATATGAACAACATGCCATGCACATTATCCAAAATAGATACAATGATTTTCTTTACCCTTCATCTATGCTTGTTATGTTGACATGATAATCCAGTAGTGTGGTGAAGCTCCCCGCATTATGAATAATGCCAAATTATGCTATTGATAATTTGAACTTACTCTTTATTTTCTAATTTGAAATTGGATAGAATTGACAGAATAGTTATCATCTTTGTTTATACACGTGCAAAACCTGTCATCTCTCTGCTTTGTTTCAGGGTGATATGCCTGATGGCATGCACAAGTCTGCTGAAGGCTGTGAGACAAACCCAACATATATTGCAGCAAAGAAGGCAAAACATCTTGAAGATATCGAGACAACCCCAAAGTCTTGTCTTGATGCAGTTTCAAGTTACTTGAGACTAACAATCAGACAAGCTCACAGAATTCGTTGTCTGAATCAGTTCGACTTCTTCAGTCCCAAGTTCTAGCAGAAAGGCATTCTGCAACTCAACTTCGACTTGAAGTCCTATCTCTAAGAAAGATTGCGGAGAACACCAATGAGAACCTCATCGCTAAACAGCTACACCTAGAAGCTATGACCGACATGTTAGGCCAGTCTCACAGCCTTGCTCAGTAGCTTGCGCAGCAGTTCCCCCACAAGGCTAACCTTTCTTGAACTGTCTTGGAAGTGGTCTCAGTTTAGTATTATTTTGTTACGCTGCAATGGTGCCTAGTTTTTGTAATCTGCTTCTTCGTTGCGCTTTATGATCACTTGTGGCGAACTTCGATGCCCAGTGGAAGCAATATACCTTAAATCCTTTATTGTATAGTGTAGGTTTATTCTTAGTTACTATGTTGTAATTTCTTTATTGTATAGAGTATGTTTGTTCTTAATTCCTACTAGTTACTGCCATCATTCGCTATCTGAAAAAATAATCAGATGTAGTCGACCGGATCGAAACATTTGACTCTAACGGGCCAGGTTTTTAGCGGGCCACAATTGGGCCGGCCTGCGTCTTTCTTGGGCCCGAATGATTGGGGCCTTCACACATTGCGCCAGGCCCAAACTTACACCGGCCTATATTTTAGTTAGGCCTTTTGTCGACCCAGCGCTTAGTTTGGCCTAGGTAGCGTTGGGCCATTAACAGGTTGAATATTGTACTGGCCTGTTACGGCCGTGATGAAACCACAGGCCTTTAGCAGGCCAAAATGCATGTTGGGCCTCAATTTTCACTAGTCGTCGACGGGCCTTCAGTAGGCCGAAATGTAGAACTAGCTGTTTTGGGCCCAATTAGCTCATGGGCCGTTACCAGGCCAAAACATATCTCGGGCCTTAGTTGGCCCACTGATATCATGGGCCTTTAAGAGGCCGAAAGCTTAGCACAGGCATCAACGGGCCGAATTACGCGACAGGCCTTTAATAGGCCCAAAGTCACGTTGGGCTTAACTGTTGCCACCTTTAGCATGGGCCGTTAGTGGGCCCGATGTCCCGTCGGACCATATATGGCCCATGGGCAGCACGGGCAATTCCCACGCCGAAAGTCACACCGGGCTGAAATGGGCCCATGTCTACATCAGGCCTCTAACAGGCCGAAAGTCACTTGGCTGTAGTTGGGCCCAAATATTCGGCGAACAATTAACGGGCCAGATCTGGCTTCGGGCCGCAAATGGGCCCAAATATTGGGCGAACAATTAACGGGCCAAATATGGCTTCGGGCCGTAAATGGGCCTTTATTAAGAAGTCCTTTATTGGGCTGGCCCACTAGTACCTGATTAAGTTCTACGGGCCTTTGACTGGGCCGGCCTTTTTAACCTATATGGGCCTTTGTTGGGCCTAGCCACGTGTCGACATATCATAGGCATGTCTCCTCCAATGGATGGGCGACATCTGGCCCACTGACGAGCTGACAGGTGTTCCCTTCGGCCAATCAGAATTTTACACGTGGAAATTTCCCATTGGTCAGGGCTGTTAACGGGTTATCGGATCCAAAATCCGACCCGATAGCTTAACGGTGTTCCGTTACGGTGGATGCCACGTGTCGGTCACCCTTGACGAAAGCACTTCTGTGACGCGCGATTTATTGTCATGGAAGTGGACACTTCCGTGATGATAATTTTTGTAATGTCATGGAACACTTCTACGACAGCACATGTATGACTATCTTGATTCTGTCATAAAATCGTCATGGATGTACATGCATGACAAAAAACGCGACCTACTGTGACAAACACGTATCATCACGGAAGTGTATTTTTTTTGTAGTGCACCTCACAACACAGGCAAGAACTCCTTCTTTGACTGTTCCATTTTGAACTACTTCAAAAACTTGTCAAGGTATGTACTCATTGAAAATATATCAAGCGTCTTGATCTATCTCTATAGATCTTGATGCTCAATATGTGAGTAGCTTCACCGAGGTATTTCTTTGAAAAACTCCTTTCAAACACTCCTTTATGCTTTCCAGAAAATTGTACATTATTTCCGATCAACAATATGTCATTCACATATACTTATCAGAAATGATGTAGTGCTCCCACTCACTTTCTTGTAAATACAGGCTTCACCGCAAGTCTATATAAAACCATATGCTTTGATCACTTTATCAAAGCATATATTCCAACTCTGAGATGCTTGCACCAGTCCATAGATGGATCGCTGGAGCTTGCTCACTTTGTTAGCACCTTTAGGATCGACAAAACCTTCTGGTTGCATCATATACAACTCTTCTTTAAGAAATCCAATAAGGAATGCAGTTTCGACATCCATTTGCCAGATTTCATAAAATGCGGCAACTGCTAACATGATCCGGACAGACTTTTAAGCATCGATATGAGTGAGAAAATCTCATCATAGTCAACACCTTGAACTTGTCGAAAAAACATTTCGACAATTCGAGCTTTATAGATAGTAACACTACTATCAGTGTCTGTATTCCTCTTGAAGATCCATTTATTTTCTATGGATTGCCAATCATTGGGCAAGTCAATCAAAGTCCATATTTTCTTCTTTATACATGGATCCCATCTCAGATTTCATGGCCTTAAGCCATTTCACGGAATCTGGGCTCATCATCGCTTCCTCATAGTTCGTAGGTTTGTCATGGTCTAGTAACATGACTTCCAGAAAGGATTACCGTACCACTCTGGTGCAGACCATACTCTGGTTGTCCTACAAGGTTCGGTAGTAACTTGATCTGAAGTTTCATGATCATCATCATTTAGCTTCCTCACTAATTGGCATAGAAATCACAAGAACTGATTTCTGTGATGAACTACTTCCCAATTCGGGATAAGGTACAATTACCTTATCAAGTTCTACTTTCCTCCCACTCACTTCTTTCGAGAGAAACTCCTTCTCTAGAAAGGATCCATTCTTAGCAACAAAATATCTTGCCTTCGGATATGTGATAGAAGGTGTACCCAACTATCTCCTTTGGGTATCCTATGAAGACACATTTCTCCGATTTGGGTTCGAGCTTATCAGGTTGAAGCTTTTTCACATAAGCATCGCAGCCCCAAACTTTAAGAAACGACAACTTTGGTTTCTTGCCAAACCATAGTTCATAAGGCGTCATCTCAACGGATTTCGATGGTGCCCTATTTAATGTGAATGCAGCCGTCTCTAAAGCATAACCCCCAAACGATAGCGGTAAATCAGTAAGAGACATCATAGATCGCACCATATCTAGTAAAGTACGATTACGACGTTCGGACACACCATTACGCTGTGGTGTTCCGGGAGGCGTGAGTTGTGAAACTATTCCGCATTGTTTCAAATGTAGACCAAACTCGTAACTCAAATATTCTCCTCCATGATTAGATCATAGAAACTTTATTTTCTTGTTACGATGATTTTCCACTTCACTCTGAAATTCTTTGAACTTTTCAAATGTTTCAAACTTATGTTTCATTAAGTAGATATACCCATATCTGCTCAAATCATCTGTGAAGGTTAGAAAATAACGATACATGTCGCGAGCCTCAACACTTATCGGATCGCATACATCAGTATGTATTATTTCCATTAAGTCAGTTGCTCGCTCCATTGTTCTGGAGAACAGAGTCTTAGTCATCTTGCCTATGAGGCATGGTTCTATCATTAACTTTGCATATTTTGGCTTCAATATTATGAATATGTGTATCAGTACGATCGAGATTCAATAAACCATTCACCTTGGGTGTATGACCATTGAAGGTTTTATTCATGTAAACAGAACAACAATTATTCTCTGACTTTAAATGAATAACCATATTGCAATAAACATGATCAAATCATATTCATGCTTAACGCAAACACCAAATAACATTTATTTAGGTTCAACACTAATCCCGAAAGTATAGGGAGTGTGCGATGATGATCATATCAATCTTGGAACCACCTCCAACACACATTGTCACTTAACCCTTAACTAGTCTCTGTTCATTCTGCAACTCCTATTTCGAGTTACTAATTTTTAGCAACTGAAATAGAATCAAATACTAAGGGGTTTCTATAAACACTAGTAAACTACACATCAATAACATGTATATCAAATATACCTTTGTTCACTTTGCCATCCGTCTTATCCGCCAAATACTTGGGGTAGTTCTGCTTCCAGTGACCAGTCCCTTTGGAGTAGAAGCACTTAGTCTTAGGCTTAGGTCTAGACTTGGGCTTCTTCACTTCAGCAACAACTTTCTTGCCGTTCTTCTTGAAGTCCACCTTCTTCCCTTTGCCCTTTTCTTGAAACTAGTGGTCTTGTCAACCATCAACACTTGATGTTTTTCTTGATTTCTACCTTCATCGATTTCAGCATCACGAAGAGCTTGGGAATTGTTTCCGTTATAGTTCATCACGAAGTTCTAGTAACTTGGTAACAGTGACTAGAGAGCTCTGTCAATCACTATCTTATCTGGAAGATTAACTCCCACTTGATTCAAGTGATTGTAGTACTCGGACAATCTGAGCACATGCTCACTGGTTGAGCTATTCTCCTCCATCTGGTAGGCAAAGTACTTGTCAAAGGTCTCATACCTTTCGACATGGGCATGAGTCTGAAATACCAATTTCAACTCTTGGAACATCTTATATGCTCTGTGGCATTTCAAAACGTTTTTGACGTCCCGGTTCTAAGCCGTAAAGCTTGGTGCACTAAACTATCAAGTAGTCATCATATCGAGATTTTCAAACGTTCATAACGTTTGTATCTGCTCCTGTAATAGGTCCGTCACCTAGTGGTGTATTAATGACATAATACTTCTGTGCAGCAATGAGGATAATCCTCAGATCACGGAGCTAGTCCGCATCATTGCTACTAACATCTTTCAATATAGTTTTCTCTAGGAACATATCATAAATAAAACGGGGAAGCTATACGCGAGCAATTGATCTACAACATAGATATGCAAATACTATCAGGACTAAGTTCATGATAAATTAAAGTTCAATTAATCATATTACTTAAGAAATCCCACATAGATAGACATCCCTCTAGTCATCTAAATGATCACATGATCCAAATCAACTAAACCATGTCTGATCATCACGTGAAATGAGGTAGTTTTCAACGGTGAGCATCACTATGTTGATCATATCTACTATATGATTCCACGCTCGACCTTTCAGTCTCAGTGTTCCGAGGCCATGTCTGTATATGCTAGGCTCGTCAAGTTTAACCCGAGTATTTTGCGTGTGCAAAACTGGCTTGCACCCGTTGTATAAGAACGTTGAGCTTATCACACCCGATCATCACGTGGTGTCTCGGCACGACGAACTTTTGCAACGGTGCATACTCAAGGAGAACACTTGTACCTTGAAATTTTTAGTGTGAGATCATCTTATAATGCTACCATCAATCAAAGCAGAATAAGATGCATAAAGGAAAAACATCACGTGCAATCAATATAAGTTATATGATATGGCCATCACCATCTTGTGCCTTTGATCTCCATCTCCAAAGCACCGTTACGATCAGCATCGTCACCGGTGCGACACCTTGATCTCCATCGTAGCATCGTAGTCATCTCGCCAACTATTGCTTCTACGACTATCACTACTGTTTAGTGATAAAGTAAAGCAATTACATGGCGATTGCATTTCATACAATAAAGCGACAACCATATGGCTCCTGCCAGTTGCCGATAACTCCGTTAAAAAACATGATCATCCCATATAATAAAATATAGCATCATGCCTTGACCATATCACATCACAACATGCCCTGCAAAAACAAGTTAGATGTCCTCTACTTTGTTGTTGCAAGTTTTACGTGGCTGCTACGGGCTGAGCAAGAACCATTCTTACCTATGCATCAAAACCACAACGATAGTTCGTCAAGTTAGTATTGTTTTAACCGTCAACAAGGACCGGGCATAGTCACACCCGGTTCAACTAAAGTTGGAGAAACTGACACCCGCCAGCTACCTGTGTGCAAAGCACGTGGTAGAACCAGTCTCGCGTACGCGTAATGTCGGTCCGGGCTGCTTCATCCAACAATACCACTGAAACAAAGTATGACATGCTGGTAAGGAGTATGACTTGTATCGCCCACAATGTGTTCTACTCGTGCATATAACATCTACGCATAAACCTAGCTCGGATGCCACTGTTAGGGAACGTAGTAATTTCAAAAAAAATTCCTACGCACACGCAAGATCATGGTGATGCATAGCAACGAGAGGGAAGAGTGCCATCTACGTACCCTCGTAGACCGTAAGTGGAAGCATTATGACAACGTGGTTGATGTAGTCGTACGTCTTCACGATCGACCGATCCTCAGTACCGAATGTACGGCACCTCCGCGTTCAGCGCACATTCAGCTCGGTGATGTCCCACGAACTCATGATCCAGTATAGCTTCCTGGAAGAGCTTCGTCAGCACGATGGCATGGTGACGGTGTTGATGAAGCTACCGACACAGGGCTTCGCCTAAGCACCGCTACGATATGACTAAGGTGGATTATGGTGGAGGGGGGCACTGCACACGGCTAAGAGATCAATGATCAATTTTTGTCTCCAAGGGGTGCCCCCTCCCCGTATATAAAGGAGTGGAGGAGTGGGAGGGGGCCGGCCTCCTATGGCGCGTCCCATGAGGAGTCCTACTCCCACCGGGAGTAGGACTCCCCCCTTCCAATTAGGATTAGGAGAGGAGAAGGAAGGGAGAGAAGGAGAGAAGGAAAGGGGGGCGCCGCCCCCCTCCTTGTCCAATTCGGACTAGAGGGGGAGGGGGCGCGGCTGCCCTGGCCGCCCCTCCTCTTCTCCCACTAGGGCCCATTAGGCCCAATATACTCCCCGGGGGGTTCCGGTAACCCCTCGGTACTCCGGTATATGTCTGAAACCTCCCGAAACACATCCGGTGTTCGAACATAGTCGTCCAATATACTGAACTTTACGTCTCAACCATTTCGAGACTCCTCTTCATGTCCATGATCATATCCGGGACTCCGAACTACCTTCGGTACATCAAAACACAAAAACTCATAATACCGATCGTGACAGAACTTTAAGCGTGCGGACCCTACGGGTTCGAGAACTATGTAGACATGACCGAGACATGTCTCGGGTCAATAACCAACAACGGAACCTAGATGCTCGTATTGGTTCCTACATATTCTATGAAGATCTTTATCGGTCAAACCACATAACAACATACGTTGTTCCCTTTGTCATCGGTATGTTACTTGCCCGAGATTCGATCGTCTGTATCCTCATACCTAGTTCAATCTCATTACCGGCAAGTCTCTTTACTCGTTCCGTAATACATCATCCCGCAACTAACTCATTAGTCACAATGCTTGCAAGGCTTATAGTGATGTGCATTACCGAGAGGGCCCAGAGATACCTCTCTGACAATCGGAGTGACAAATCCTAATCTTGATCTATGCCAACTCAACAAGAACCATTGGAGACACCTGTAGAGCACCTTTATAATCAGCTAGTTACGTTGTGATGTTTGGTAGCACACAAAGTGTTCCTCCGGTATTCGGGAGTTGCATAATCTCATAGTCATAGGAACATGTATAAGTCATGAAGAAAGCAAAAGCAACAAACTAAACGATCATCGTGCTAAGCTAACGGATGGGTCAAGTCAATCACATCATTCCCTAATGATGTGATCCCGTTAATCAAATGACAACTCATTTCTATGGCTAGGAAACTTAATCATCTTTGATTCAACGAGCTAGTCAAGTAGAGGCATACTAGTGACACTATTTGTATTTCTGTTCACATGTGTACTAAGTTTCCGGTTAATACAATTCTAGCATGAATAATAAACATTTATCATGATATAAGGAAATATAAATAACAACTTTATTATTGCCTCTAGGGCATATTTCCTTCAGGAGGAACCCCGGTCGGTTTAATAGGGGAGAAAGAGAGCGACCGGGGGGAGGTGGGCCGGCTTGCTGGGGTGGGCTAAAGCCCAGTGGGCAGGGGGGCCTCTCTTTTCCTTTTTCTCCTTTCTTTGATTTTTGTTTTTTAATAAATAAAGATGGGTAAGAAAATATTTGGGCATTCTACTTACTTAGAAAAATATGGGAAGTGCCCCTTTTATTCCCTGGTGATCTTAGATAGTGCCACAAATATTTTGGAGACCAGAAGAATTCATTTGGTAATTTTCATAAATAGGATAGCATTTAAAATGTTGAATTGGTGCTATTATAATTGCTAATGCTCATATTTGCACAAAAGGGATGTTGTGTTCCTTAACAAATAATTGTTATGGAATTTTTGACAAATGATGAACATTTTTCTAGCAACTTTTGAGCTACTTCAAACTTCACTTGAATTTGAATTGACTAGAATTTCAAATGGGATATTGATCAAAGGTGATTAAGCACTGTTTGGAAAAATGATTAGTTTAATCACAGAGGGTTACTGTAGCATGACACTGGGGGTGTTACAATGGGTAGGGGGCGCGTAGAACACACACGAACAATTATTAGCCGCGTGTGGCACCCCTCTCCACAGTTTACACCTCCGGTCATATTCACGTAGTGCTTAGGCGAAGCCCTGCGCAGATCACTTCACCATCACCGTCACCACGCCATTGTGCTGACGGAATTCTCCTATAACATCCCAAATTTTCAATTTGGAATGTTATACATTAGATCATCATGCATATCATATTTTATTTGCATTGGGTTTTGATCCTAGAAAATTCTAAGCAACTCAAGGACCCACGGAGAGAGTTGGGGATTTCGTTATTTTCATATTTGAGTTTTTGCTCAAATTTTGAGAATAGGATCATTTGATTTTATTTATTTTATCATCAATTATTTCTATTACAAAAATATGAGAGAGGGAATAAAATGACTTTCCCAAAATATAGAAATATTGAGGATTTAATAAAAAAATCAAATAGTTTTATTTCGGAGTTTTTTTTGTTGTTTTTATTTGAATTAGGAAAAATGCGTGTTTTTCAAAATTGCATTTAGGGCCCAAATAAATGTTCAGTTTGTCGGGCTTGATTTTAGAAGCCCGGGAAAATTTATTTCGGGATTTTTGGAGTCCGTTTAGTATTTCTTTTTATTTTTTTTCTTCCGAGCGAAAAAAAAACGGAACCGACTATGGGCCGTACTCGGTCAGGACTCTGCCTGGCCGGGGCCTTTATAAGCCGGGGCAAGCCAGCCCGAAGGCCCAGCCGCGCCCTAACCCTAGCCGCGCCCTAGCCGCCAGCCGCCAGCCGCTGCCGCCGCCGCCGCCCCGCCGCCGATCCGCCGAAGCCACGCGTCGCCCGAGGTTTGCCGCACCTCGAAATCCGTGTCGTTTAAAAAAATTCCGTTCGTCGTTTTTCTTTTTCATCGGATTTTTCCGCGGTTATTTTCTGATCGCGATTTCTGATCCGATTTTCGTTTTAGTTTAACTTTTCGCTCGTTTATCGGAATCAGGCGATTCAAGCGCCTAGAGTTTCATCTTGAAACCCTCTATCCGCATAATCAACTTAAACAAGTTTTTGCTACTGTAAAATTTGACTTAGGTTCAGATTACTAGAACGAAGTTGTTTTCTTTCGCCGTTTGACTTTCCTTGCTTCGTTCGATTTGATTCCTTTTGCCAACCGGAGTTCTTAAGTTGAACCTTTTGGTTAGATCTCTTATTTGAGTTTTACCTATGCATTAGATGGGTACTTATTGTATGCTTGTTTGTTTGCCTGCGATAGAGTACCCGGAGTGCGCCGCCTGTTACTTCGAATCGTTAGGTTTCACGGATCATCAGCAAGGCAAGTAACACTTTGATCATACCTTTTCTACAACCCAGTTTTTTTGCATTAGATCAATCATCACACATTGCATGATTAGGATCTAATTAAACTGTGGGATGGGAAGTAGATGAGGTAGTACCTATTACCTGTTTATTATCAAACCTTTGGGAGTTACTTCTACGTTTGCTTATTATGCCATGCTATGCTAGTAGACGTGGATTGGGTGAGTGAAATCCATGACAGATGTGAGATTGATAATTAATGGTTTATCTAAGGTGACAACTTAAATACACATCTGGGTGGATTGAGGCACCTGGATATTCCAGGACCTGCCTGTTTTCTTTTGGACCGCCACCCAGGCTCAAAGGGATCATGAGATTTTTCAAACTAGAAACTTCCGTGTGCAGCCACAAGCCATTATGGGCTCTTGCATAGTTGATTAAGTCGTGCGAACTCTTACAGGGTAGACTAGCAGATGTAGGGGAAAGTAGGTGTACAGGTCTATCCATCGTAAGGTGCTAGCGCTTCTGAAAGACTGTGTCTCGGTCATCCGTTTATCAAACACCATGTAGTGCGAGAAATCCAACGGAGGCGATCGAGTCTTGTGGGGAAAAGTGCGCAAACCTCTGCAGAGTGTAACAAACTAATCATGATTAGCCGTGTCCCCGGTTATGGACATCTTGAGTATCTAGTATCTGGATTATCATGTGAATCTCAACATGTTACTCTAAAATTAATGTTGTTGGGTTAATGATGATGCTTAATTGGGATTGAGAATGATGTCCACCATTCTCAATGTTTAACAACCACCATGATAGTAATTAAATTTATTCTTTTTGAAGTAGGGAAAAATTGGCTTTATGCAAAACTATAACCATAGAGCTTTCCACCAGCCAAATATGCATATAGTATAGCTGTTGCATTCCATTACTCTCTATGTGTTACCTTGCCAGCATATTCCATGTGCTGACCCGTTTTCGGGCTGCAACGTTAATGTTGCAGACTTTTCAGATGACGATTAAGGAGTTTTTAGGTCGTGGTTCTATACTCAGTGATGCCGTTGGAGTTGATGGACTCACTTATCTTCCAAGCCTTCCACTGTTATCGTAATTAGATGGCCTTAATCCATATTTATTGTAATAAGTTCTCTTTTGAGACACTCGATGTAATAAGTGTGTGATTGCTACTCTGCTATAAATCCTCCGAGTACTGTGTGGTGTCAGCATTACTGATCCAGGGATGACACCGGAGCACAGAGATCAGACTGTTTGAGGTCTGGTTGCTACATCTCCCTCGACACTTTACTGTATCAAGAGTTCGAGGGACATCATCGAGCTGAACATGTGCAGAACTCGGAGGTGTCGTACATTCGGTGCTTGATCGGTCAGAACAAGAAGAAGTTCGACTAGATCAACCACGTTGTCAAACTCTTCTGCTTTCGGTCTACGAGGGTATGTGGACACACTCTGTCCCTCTCTTTGCTATGCATCTCCTAGATAGATCTTGCATGAGCATAGGAATTTTTTCGAAATTCCATGCTACATTCCCCAATAGTGGCATCTGAGCCAGGTCTATGCGTAGATAATATGCACGAGTAGAACACAAAGAGTTCTAGGCGGTGATCGTCATACTGCTTACCACCAATGTCTTATTTTGATTCGGTGGTATTGTTGGATGAAGCGGCCCAGACCAACCTTACATGACCACGTTCATGAGACCGGTTCTACCGACAGACATGCAACTAGTTTTGCATAAAGGTGGCTGACGGGTGTCTGTTTCTCCAACTTTAGTTGAATCAAAATTGACTATGGCCGGTCCTTGCTGAAGGTTAAAACAACAAACTTGATAAATCACCATTGTGGTTTTGATGCGTAGGTAAGAACGGTTCTTGCTAGAAGCCTGTAGCGACCACGTAAAACTTGCAACAACAAAGTAGAGGACGTCTAACTTGTTTTTACGGGGCATGTTGTGATGTGATATGGTCAAGACATGATGTGATATACGTTATTGTATGAGATGATCATGTTTTGTTAAAGTCACTGCAACCGGCAGGAGCCTTATGGTTGTCTCTTTATTGTATGAAATGCAAACGCCATGATTGCTTTAGTTTATCACTATGCGTTAGCGATGGTTGTAGAAGCAATAGTTGGCGAGATGACCACGACGCTATGATGGAGATCAAGGTGTCAAGCCGGTGACAATGGAGATCATGACGGTGCTTTGGAGATGGAGATCAAAGGCACAAGATGATGATGGCCATATCATGTCACATATTTTGATTACATGTGATGTTTATCTTTTATGCACCTTATTTTGCTTAGTACGGCGGTAGCATTATAAGGTGATCCCTTACTAAAATTTCAAGGTATATGTGTTCTCCCTGAGTATGCACCATTACGACAGTTTGTCGTGCTGAGACACCATGTGATGATCGGGTGTGATAAGCTCTACATTCACATACAACGGCTGCAAGACAGCTTTGCACATGCGGAATACTCGGGTCAAACTTGACGAGCCTAGCATGTACAGACATGGCCTCGGAACACTGGAGACCGAAAGGTCGAACGTGAATCACATAGTAGATATGATCAACATAGAGATGTTCATCATTGAAAACTACTCCATCTCACGTGATGATCATACATGGTTTAGTTGATTTGGATCACGTGATCATTTAGATGACTCGAGGGATGTCTATCTAAGTGGGAGTTCTTAAGTAATATGATTAATTGAACTTAATTTATCATGAACTTAGTCCTGATAGTTTTTGCTTATATATGTTGTAGATAAATGGCACGTGACACCGTTCCCTTTAATTTTAATGCGTTCCTAGAGAAAGCTAAGTTGAAAGATGATGGTAGCAACTACACGTCTAGGTCCGTAACTTGAGGATTATCCTCATTGCTGCACAGAAGAATTATATCCTTGATGCACCGCTAGGTGTGCCACCCCCAGCAACTGCAGACGTTGTGAACGCCTGACAGTCGCGTGTTGATGACTACTCAATAGTTTAGTGTGCCGCTTTACAGCTTAGAATCGGGACTTCAAAGACGTTTTGAACATCATGGATCATATGAGATGTTCCAGGAGTTGAAGTTAATATTTCAAGAAAATGCCTGAGTTGAGAGATATGAGGTCTCCAACAAGTTCTACAGCTACAAGATGGAGGAGAATAGTTCTGTCAATGAACACATACTCAAAATGTCTGGGTATCATAATCACTTGACTCAACTAGGAGTTAATCTTCCAGATGATAGTGTTATTGACAGAGTTCTCCAATCACTGCCACCAAGCTACAAAGGCTTCATGATGAACTATAATATGCTAGGGATGGATAGTACTATTCCCGAGCTCTTCTCTATGCTCAAAGCTACGGAGGTAAAAAAATCAAGAAAGAGCATCAAGTGTTGATGGTTAACAAGACCACTAGTTTCAAGAAAAAGGGCAAATGAAAGAAGGGAAACTTCAAGAAGAATGGCAAGAAAGTTGCCACTCCCGGGAAGCCCAAATCTGGACCTAAGCTTGAAACTGAATGCTTCTACTTCAAAGGGACTAGTCACTAGAAGCAGAACTGCCCCAAGTATTTCGCGGACAAGAAGGATGGCAAAGTGAACAAAGGTATATGTGATATACATGTTATTGATGTGTACTGTCGGTGTCAAAACCGGCGGATCTCGGGTAGGGGGTCCCGAACTGTGCGTCTAGGCCGGATGGTAACAGGAGGCAAGGAACACGATGTTTTACCCAGGTTCGGGCCCTCTTGATGGAGGTAAAACCCTACGTCCTGCTTGATTAATATTGATGATATGGGTAGTACAAGAGTAGATCTACCATGAGATCAAGGAGGCTAAACCCTAGAAGCTAGCCTATGGTATGATTGTTGTATGATGAAGTTGTCCTACGGACTAAAACCCTCTGGTTTATATAGACACCGGAGAGGGTTAGGGTTACACAAAGTCGGTTACAATGGTAGGAGATCTTGAATATCTGCATCGCCAAGCTTGCCTTCCACGCCAAGGAAAGTCCCATCCAGACACGGGACGAAGTCTTCAATCTTGTATCTTCATAGTCCTGGAGTCCGGCTGAAGGTATAGTCCGGCTACCCGAACACCCCCTAATCCAGGAGTCCCTCAGTAGCCCCTGAACCAGGCTTCAATGACGATGAGTCCGGCGCGTAGATTGTCTTCGGCATTGCAAGGCGGGTTCCTCCTCCAAATTCTTCATAAAAGTTTGTAAACACCAAGAGTAGTGTCCGGCTCTGCAAAATAAGTTTCCACGTATTGCCACAGAGAGAATAATATTAACACAAATCTAATATGCTAACGTATTCTGCAGCGTGACATCACACTACGGCCAAGCCTTTATTCGAATCGTTTTCACCTTTCCACCTCAGCGTGTTTTGCGAGGCGGTTTCCTTGGCACGTCTTGTCAAAGCACAGATCGTGTCCCCTTTATTTACGGGATTCTCATCAATACAGATGTGGGTAACCCAATCGTGCCCGTTAGCATGTCTTCTCGATTAAAGGCGAGTCCCAAACGGTTACGGGGAGGGCTCCTGGTATTCAGCCTCTTATAAAGAGACCAGGGCCTTACTCCTTTTCTCCAATCTCAAAACAAGTTCGCCCGTCACCTCGAGTTCCAACACCCTAGGCTCCAGATTCCAGGTGCTTCGGACCTTCGACAATGTCCGGTTCCGACCTTCAAGGCTGATGGATGCCCTCCTCCGTGACGGAGGAGGATGTGCTAAAGTTGAGAGAGGCTAAGTTCTTGACCGCCGAAATTTCGCATAGGTTGCCTGCTCAAAGGCAGGCTATTCCCAGTCCCCAGCCCAGTGAGAGCGTAGTGTTCATGTCTCACTTCCTTCGGGGTTAGGCTTCCCGATGGATCCCTTCGTGAGGGGGCTGATGTTCTATTATGGGCTGGAATTTCATGACTTAGCTCCGGAGTCCATCCTCCACATTTCCTCATTCATCGTTGTGTGCGAAGCGTTCCTCCGTGTTATTCCTCACTTCGGATTATGGCTCAAGACTTTTGGAGTGGAGCCGAAGATGATCGAGGGACGGCACGCAGAGTGCGGAGGTGCTGTCATAAGTAAGAATGCCGATGCTCCATGGCCCGAGGGCTCCTTTCGAGAGGAGCTCGGCTTGTGGCAACGAGAGTGGTTCTATATCACCGCTCCCAGGAGCACCAAGTGGGTGGCGCCTCTTGCCTTTCGCTCGGGTCCCCCACCACGGCTAGCGTCATGGGTTAACAAAGGATTAGATTGGGGGTTATCCAAAGACGTGCCCTTGTTGCAGGGCCGCATTAGGGATCTCTTAGAAAGAGACCTCAACCTGGTCAAGGTGACGCAGGTCATCCTGATTCGCCGAACACTGCCCGGCAAACGTCGTTCCCTTCGTCTGTGGGAGTTCAATCCGGAGGGACCACGAGCTCTCCAGCATTTTATGGGCGCAACGCCCATGGAGATGTATAAAATGTTCTTCGGATCACAAGCAATGTGTCCGGATTTGACCGAGGACGCAGGTTTAAGCTGCAATCGCCCGGATACTCAAGTAAGTAACCTTGTGCCCGAACTCGCTATCCGTAAAATTGTCATAAATTCGCCCCTAAAAGAGCCGTCCTTTTAAGCAGGAGTGGATAGCGAAGGCAAAGCTGATCAGGTGTCCGGCTCCCCTTCCTGAGACCAGGCCGGATCCCGTGCTAGTCAGGATGTTGAAGATCGTGCCTTTGGAGGGAAGTGAGGGGGAGGACAAGGAAACTATGGCCTCCTCAAAGGAGGCTGCTCCGAAGGGAGGAACCGACAATTCCTCTCCTAAGGGGAAGAAGAGGGCCACCTCTGACGACCCGAAGACCATGGCCTCAAAGCGGGGGGGAAAGTCCTCGTCAGAGGGTCTGACATCGGGGAGATCCTCGGCCGAACTACGCCCTCAAAGGGATCAGCCCTCCAGCGAGCCGTAAGTAGAGAAAGATTTTCCTTTAGAGGGATGAGAGGAATCCTTGCTTTTTATCTGAGAAGATTAACCGAAATTTTTCTTTGTAGCTCGGACCTCAGGCCTTCTCAGCAGAGCTCGTCTTCGGGGGATCTTCTTTCGGAGATGATGGAGAGTGGAATGCCTCCCCCTGCCGTACCGCCTGGCGAGGCAGGCGACCCTAAGGTGTCGTCGCGGAGGGTTTCTCCGAATCCGGTAGGGGTGGAAGGTAGCCATATGTCCCCCCAAGGTTCTCCGCATCCGGCCTTCGATGGAGGTCATAGGACGAGTCCGGCACCGTCCGATGCGCGGTCGGAAGAGCTGATGATTCTGCTGGGGCGAGCTTCTATCTCAGAGGAGCACCGTGCATTGATGGGTACGGCGATTGGAAGGATTTCATCCGCAGAAAGCGGATTGCATGAGGCCGTCAGAAGTTTGCTGACGGGTTTTGAGGTACGTTTGATAATGTACTTCTTTGTCAGTTGCGCATAAACAAGATGCGCCGTGTGTAGATAGTAGCCCATGAGACTCTGTGCATTGTCAAAATTGACGGCGCGTACAGGATCATAATCCCAGGTCTAAAATGTCGCCTTTGTATACAAGTGGTGAAGTGTCCGGAATCAAGCCGAACTGATGATTTTGCCGAACTAAAGCGGCAACTTGACGTGGCAGATGCCGACATCACGCTCGTCAACGAGCGGCTTGATGAGGCTCAAGGTATGCAATTCCTCGGGCGGCATCTGGTAAGAGGAGCTTTATGCCAGTATCTTACAATGTGTGTGCTTGACGCAGATGGTGCGGCCGCCGTGGAGAGTCTTCGGGCAGAACTTGCCCGAGCTAAGGAACAAGCCAGGAAAAGTGATGCGGCTACCGAGAAGGCCCTTGAAGAGCTGAGAGCCGAATAGGCTGCTCACTGCCGAAGCAAGAAGGAGATGGCCGAGATGGCCGTGAAGTTAAAAAGTGCTGCTGACCATTGCAAGTTTCTTGAGAAAGAAGACCGGGCGAGACAGACAGACTTAGAGAAGGCCGTTGCTGATGCCAAGGACGCTCGCTCTGCGATGAGAGCTGCGAAGGAGGAGCTGCGTCAGGCCGGACAGATTGCGGCTGGAAAGCCCTTTATGCTGCGGAGGAAGTTTTGCGGTCCGAAGTTTGCTCTGTTGGACCGGATGTGGAATGCGGAGGACACGTATCTGGATTTGGCAGAGAGTGCTACTGATGCGACTGAATACTTTCGAGATCAAGAAGATCGCGAAGTGGAAAGGCTTTTCTGGTCGTGGTTCCAGAATCCAGAGCGTCCACTGGCAGTGGACGATCGTCTAGCTCAATGGGCCAAACTAAATAGATTCTCCGGTCTCGCCATGAAGTATGTCATGGGTCATCTGTGGCCGAGAAGATCGGAGCCGAAAAGTTATTTCAGCTTGGTGCAGCAATTCCTTGACGCGGTGCCACGTATCAATGCGATGAAGAGGTCAGCATGCATAGAGAGCGCACGGATGGCTCTTGCCCGTGTCAAGACATACTGGGCGGAGATGGAGACCATCGTTGTTGCATCCCGAGATTCGGACAAAAGCTGAGTACCCTCCGAGCACTATTTTCAGGAAGTCCTTGAAGGAGCTCGTGTAATAGAGGCGCAGTGCTCGAAGGATGCTATGTTCTGATAGCATATGTAATTATAAAGCAATATTTTGATGAATTGTAGTAGCCTTTTATACTTGTGCCTTCAAGTATTTGGAACACCTCCTGTGCGGCCGTTTTAAGATATATATATACAAAATCTGAAAGATTGCAGTCATTGGCTTCAGCCCCCACGCACATAGTGCGGGGGTGCTCGCAGAAGGCGCATTTTCACACTTAATCCAACGTCTTGGTCCTACAAAGGAGGTGATAGCGCAGCGAGCTAGGCAACCGGACTATAATGCTTTAACACTTTCACTTAGCCATAGGAGCTTGACAATGGGACTATTTAGGTAGCCCCTGGTGGCGACTGCGCTCGCCCGAATTCGGGGCGCGTATGTGCCTGGCCAGGAAACGGCCCTTCGTTAATGCCGAGGAATCCTACAGATTCCGGAGAGTCATCGAGTGGTTGACCAGTCTCACGCCATATCATGACAGTCGATTTTCGGCTTTCTCTACTGTGGTGCTCTCCTGGCCGAACCAGGGCACAATCGCAGTAGTTCTCCTGGTGTCGCCTTAGCCGATAGAGCGGAACGTAAGGCGGCCGAACACAGGAGCCGGGCAACCCAACATTTGACCAAAATCATGACTCGGAGCTGATGCATATAAGGCCAAACTCGCGACGCCGAACACTCCCTAAGGTATTCGGTCTTTATGAGAGCGGGCGAGGTAACGCTCTGAGGTATAAGCCCCTAGTGTCCAGGTACGCGCAAGAATTCTGACGTGGCCACATGCCAAGACGCCAGCCTCCTCCTTGGTCATAGAACCAGGGGATGTGTATCAACAAGGGACAGTAAAAAAGGTTTACGTAGGGTCTTAATCTGAAAAGAATCCTTGGAATGGGTCCCTACTGCACGTCTGCGCCTGTGTCTCCGTTGTGCCGTATCCTGGACGGGCACAGCACGACGTTCATCTGTAAAAAGAGAGCAACTAAGTTGAAAAAGGGGCGTGCCGAACAAAAGCTATATGAAATAAACAAAGTGTAAAGTAAAATATGAAAAATTGAGCTTTATTGTCTCTTATTTTATACATGTGAAGCCCCTAGTGCAGGGGTATATGGCCACTAAGCCTTTATCAACGATACTTTTGTGCCGGACTCGTCTATCCGTGTCCGTGGTCTGTTCCGATGTTCTGGCTGGTGAAGCCATTGTATTGTGGGGCTGTTAAAGCGGCCCCACAATCCTCCGCTTGGGGGAGGTGTTCTCACTGCTTCCCCTGTAAGGAGATGATGCCGCGTGGACCGGGCATCTTAAGCGTAAGAGATGCATAATGCGGTATTGCGTTAAAGCGTGCGAAAGCTTCGCGTCCCAGTAGTGTTTGGTAGCGACTTGAGAATGGGACAATGTGGAAAGTCAGCTTTTCTCGACGAAAGTTATCGACAGGGCCAAAAATAACCTCGAGCCGGAGAAAACCCATGCAATGGGTGTCCGGACCTGGCGTTACTCCTTGAAAGGAGGTTTTGCTGTGGCGAATTCTTTTTGGGTCGATCCCCATGTGGCGGATTGAGTCCTGATATATCAGGTTGAGTCCGCTGCCACTGTCCATAAGGACATTTGAAAACTGGAGTCCGCCAATTATTGGATCGAGTACCAGGACAGTCCAGCCTGGGTTCCTGATACTTCTAGAATAATCCAGATGATCGAAGATGATTGGTTTTGACAACCAGTGGCGGGATTCCTTTAGGATAGGCCATGGGGCGCGTACCTTTATAGGCGCCGCATGTTTTGTTATGTGGAGTAAGTTTACTATTTTTACTTCTTGTGGGAAATTCTTTTGTTTCCTGGTACTCTATTTTTGGGGTTCGTCCTCGTCTTCGCTTGGTGTGTCGAGCCCCTTTTGTTCGGCGTTGAGTCTGCCGGATTGTTTGAAAACCCAACAATCTCTGTGGGTATGGTTAGCAGGCTTTCCGGGAGTGCTGTGTATTTGACATATCCTATCCAAGATTTTGTTTAGGTTGGATAGGTCGTCCCTGTTATCTTGGAGGGGCAGCTTTTTCTGATTCTGTCGTGAGCTTTTGAATCCGGCGTTGACTGTCGTGCTCTTCGGACTTTTTTCCTTAGTCCGGCGACGGTCCTTATTGCGTCGTGGTTTTCCATTTCCATCCCTAGCTTTGGATGTACTTGGTTCACTGGTGCTGCATCTTGCCAACCAGCTGTCCTCTCCTGCGCAAAAGCGGGTCATGAGGCTTGTTAGTGCGGCCATTGTTCTTGGCTTTTCTTGGCCGAGGTGTCTGGCGAGCCATTCGTCTCGGACATTATGCCTGAAAGCCGCTAAGGCTTCAGCGTCCGGACAGTCGACTATCTGATTCTTTTTAGTAAGAAATCTATTCCAGAATTGCCGAGCTGACTCTCCGGGCTGTTGAGTTATGTGACTAAGATCGTTTGCATCCGGAGGGCGGACATAGGTCCCTTGAAAATTTGCTCGGAAAGTGTCCTCGAGCTCTTCCCAACTTCCGATTGTGTTTTCAGGAAGGCTTTTGAGCCAATGCCGGCCTGGCCCTTTAAGCTTGAGGGGTAAGTATTTTATGGCGTGGAGGTCATCTCCTCTAGCCATATGTATGTGGAGGATATAATCCTCGATCCAGACTCCAGGGTCTGTTGTTCCATCGTATGCCTCTATGTTTAGGGGTTTGAATCCCGCTGGAAATTCATAATCCAGGACCTCATCGGTGAAACATAGGGGGTGTGAGGCACCCCTGTACTTGGGTGTGCCGGATTCTGATAATGGCTTTATTGCATTGCTTACGAGAGCTTGCTTTCTTGGCCCGTAAATGGACCTAGCTGGGCCATGATGCGAATCCTTAAGTGGGTCGCATGCCGGCTTAAGTGCGGCGCTGCTTGCCGCTTTATGCTGGCCATGGGGTCGTCTATCCGACCGTGTGGCTTTCTCACTTTTGGAATGCGAGGGCTCTAAGGCCTCCTCGTCGAATTCAGGCAGTAGCTTTCTCTTCGGATAGATTTTAGTGCGGCGACTGTCGCCGTATTTGTCTGCGGTATTGCTTACTTTACTCCATCTGATCCTGAGTGCATCTTCCGCAGTTTTTAGCTTCCGCTTCTACTTTTTCAGGCTGCGTGCGGTTGCAACGAGCTGTTTGTGGAGGTTCTTCTGCTTCGTGGGCTTGTCCGGCGTAGGGTCGTCCGGAATGCCATTTTCGCCGGGGGAGGGATGTTCGGTTTCTCTATCCGGGTTGTCCTGTTGGGACGGTTGCTCTAAGGCATGCTCGTCGTCTACCGGCTCATCCTGCTCTATGGCTGGGTTTTTATCGAGGCGGGGCTCGGGTCGGTGTTTACGCCGACGCTTTGATTTTTTTTTGAGAGATTGATCCCTCTTTCCATCCCCGTTTTCCTCGTTGTTGCTTCCTTTAGGGGTATCCACCATGTACACATCGTCAGATGAGGTGGCTGTCCGATGCCCTATAGGCGTTGGTTCTTGGTTGTCTCCTGCATCATCGTCCATACCGTCAATGTCTTCGGAGTCGAAGTCGAGCATGTCGGTTAAGTCGTCGACAGTGGCTACGAAGTGGGTGGTGGGTGGGTTTTGAATTTCTTCATCATCCGAATCCCATCCTTGCTGACCGTAGTCCGGCCAGGGCTCTCCTGATAAAGAGAGAGACTTTAGCGAATTCAGGATGTCGCCGAAGGGCGAGTGCTGAAAGATGTCTGCGGCGGTGAACTCCATTATTGGTGCCCAATCGGATTCGATCGGCAGGGGCGCGGGGGGCTTGGAGTTCGGAAAGGAATCCGGCTCCTCGGAGTCATGGGCCATGGGGAGTGCGGGGCTGGAATTCGGCTCGATCGCCTCTGAGATCGCAGCCCCTGAGGCAGCGTCCAACCGCTGATCCTCGATCGGCGCAGTAGGCTCCGAATCAATGGTCCGAACCGATGCTGTGCGGCCTCCAAGGCACTGTTCGGCGGCAGAGCTATATCATGCCCATCGAGATAGTGCAGCACGCTTGGCTGTGGCTCGAATCCGTCGAAGATCAAGTCCCCGCAGATGTCAAGCCGTGTAGTTTAGGCTTCCAAACCTGACCTGATGGCCATGGGCGTAGCTTTCGATCTGCTCAAGGTGGCCAAGCGAATTGGCCCGCAGTGCAAAGCCGCCGAAGACGAAGATCTGTCCGGGGAGAAAAGTCTCACCCTGGACTGCATCGTTGTTGATGATTGAAGGAGCCATCGGTCCTAAAAGCGACGACACAGAGGAACTCTCAATGAAAGCACCAATGTCGGTGTCAAAACCGGCGGATCTCAGTTAGGGGGTCCCGAACTGTGCGTCTAGGCCAGATGGTAACAGGTGGCAAGGAACATGATGTTTTACCCAGGTTCGGGCCCTCTTGATGGAGGTAAAACCCTACGTCCTGCTTGATTAATATTGATGATATGGGTAGTACAAGAGTAGATCTACCACGAGATCAAGGAGGCTAAACCCTAGAAGCTAGCCTATGGTATGATTGTTGTATGATGAAGTTGTCCTACGGACTAAAACCCTCCGGTTTATATAGACACCGGAGAGGGTTAGGGTTACACAAAGTCGGTTACAATGGTAGGAGATCTTGAATATCCGCATCGCCAAGCTTGCCTTCCACGCCAAGGAAAGTCCCATCCGGACACGGGACGAAGTCTTCAATCTTGTATCTTCATAGTCCTGGAGTCCGGCTGAAGGTATAGTCCGGCTAACGGAACACCCCCTAATCCAGGACTCCCTCATGTACCTTACTAATGCTCGTGGTAGCGCCTGGGTATTTGATACTGGTTCGGTTGCTCATATTTGTAACTCGAAACAGGGGCTATGGATTAAACGAAGATTGGCTAAGGACGAGGTGACGATGCGCATCGGGAATGGTTCCAATGTCGATGTGATCACCATCGGCACGCTACCTCTACATCTACCTTTGGGATTAGTTTTAGACCTGAATAATTTTTATTTGGTGACAACGTAGAGCATGAACATTATATCTGGATCTTGTTTGATGCAAGACGGTTATTCATTTAAATCAGAGAATAATGGTTGTTCTATTTATATGAGTAATATCTTTTATGGTCACGCACCCTTGAAGAGTGGTCTATTTTTGTTGAATCTCAATCGTGGTGATACACATATTCATAATATTGACGCTAAAAGATGCAAAGTTGATAATGATAGTTCAACATATTTGTGGCACTGCCGTTTAGGTCATATTGGCGTAAAGCGCATGAAGAAACTCCATGCGGATGGACTTTTGGAATCACTTGATTATGAATCATTTGATGCTTGTGAACCATGCCTCATGGGCAAGATGACTAAGACTCCGTTCTCCAGAACAATTGTAACACCCTCGATGCGACTATAGCTCCCATGTGTCGAGGCACGACTTAGAGACATAATCGCATTGAAGGCATATGTCGCAAGTTAGGCAATCTTCACAACATCCCATGTAATGTAAATAATAAAGGGGAGATAACATAGTTGGCTTACACTCGCCACGTCAATCAAGAACATGAATAACATTACATCATCCAAAACACTCATGGCCCGACTACGGTGCCAAAATAAAAGAGAACCCAACATGCGACACGGTCCCAATCACCCCCAACTGGGCACCACTACTGATCATCGGGAAAGGAAACGTATTATCATTGAGAGTCTTCGTCGAACTCCCACTTGAGCTCATACGCGTCTCCTGGAGCGGAATCATCAGGCCATGCATCTGGTGTAATAGTAATCTGTGAGCCACAGGGACTCAGCAATCTCGCACCCTCGCGATCAAGACTATTTAAGCTTATAGGTGTGGCAAGGTAAAATATGAGTGGAGCTGTAGCAAGCGACTGGCAAGTATGGTGGCTAACTTATTCGCAAAAGAGAGCGAGAAGAGGAGGCAAGGTTCGAGCGAGAAACTAGAGAGCAACCTGCGCAAAACATTACTCCAACACCATGTCCACTTCCCGGACTCCGCCGAGAAGAGGCCATCACGGTAACACACTCAGTTGGTTCATTTTAATTAATTAAGGTTCAAGTTATCTACAACCGGACATTAACAAATCCCCATCTGCCCATAACCGCGGGCACGGCTTTCGAAAGTTCAATCCCTGCAGGGGAATCCCAACTTAGCCCATGACAAGCTCTCACGGTCAACGAAGGAATAGACCTCCTCCCAAGACGTTCCGATCAGACTCGGTATCTCGGTAACTCAAGACACTTCGACAGGTTAAAACAAGACCAGCAACACCGCCCGAATGTGCCGACAAATCCCGATAGGAGCTGCACATATCTCTTTCTCAGGGCACACTCAGATTGTCCTAGGTACGGGTAGGCCAGCCCAGAGTTGCCCATGGTGGCCACCGGTAGTTGACAGGTGGACCAACACTTAGAGGAGCACTGGCCCGGGGGGGTTAAAATAAGATGACCTTGAGTCTGCAGAACCCAAGGGATAGAAAAGGCTAGGTGGCAAATGGTAAAACCAAGGTTGGGCATTGCTGGACAAGCTTTAATCAAGGCGAAATATCAAGGGGTTCCCATTATAACCCAACCGCGTAAGGAACGCAAAATCCGGGAACATAACACCGATATGACGGAAACTAGGGCGGCAAGAGTGGAACAAAACACTAGGCGAGAGGCCGAGCCATCCACCCTTTACCAAGTATATAGATGCATTAAGATAACATAGCAATATAATGATATCCCAACAAGTAAATAAAAGATGTTCCAACAAGGAACGGCCTCCAATCTTCACCTGCAACTAGCAACGCTATAAGAGGGGCTGAGCAAAGCGGTAACATAGCCAATCAACGGTTTGATAGGACAATGGTGGGTTAGAGGTTTGACATGGAAATTTTGGAGGCTTGCAAGCAAGTGGTAGGCATCGTAGCATTGGCATAGCAAAAGAGCGAGTAAACTAGCATAGCAAAGATAGTAGTGATTTCGAGGGTATGATCATCTTGCCTGCACAGTTGTCAGACTTGACTGGATCCTCAAAAGCAAACTCAATGGGCTCCTCGGTAGCGAACTCGTCTCCCGGCTCTACCCAAACAAGACAAACAAGCAATAAGGACACAATCAACCACGTGCAAACTCCAACAACACAATGCAAATATGATATGCTATGCGGGATGCGATGCGGGATGCAAAATGCAAGATATGACAGGAAATGCATGAACCTGGCCTCAACATTGAATTACAAGGGTGACACTGGAAAGATTAGATGAAATCGCTTGAAAACGATATAAAGAACGCCGGAATCGGAGTTACGGTTTGGAAATGGCAAGCGATTCAAAAATGACACCGGTCTGCGATTTACAGCAAGTAGGCATCTAAATGCAATGAAATGAACGTGCTACAGCAACCAAACATGACATCAAAATAAATGGCAGGGATGCACACAAGATGCTTAACGAAAGTCTAGCACAGAGCTATGGACAAATCATCCGTTAACAGGTTCAAACAAGCATGGCAAAAACGCAAATGGCAAACAGATCTCAGACTTAGTGAAATTAACACTTGTCTTGAATTTCAAATCATATAGCCCTCTTCGGAGCAACAAAACAACATACTACAGGACCTGAACATGACTAAGAAAGACATGGCATGGAGCTACTCAACAATCTTAACAAAAGTCCCTTAGTGACCTTGAGCCAAAAGGGATCACAAAATATACTAACAAGCACACGAACATAGCAAAAACATAATCAGTTTTCATACTAAGTGAAAACTGGGACATGCTGAAACATAACTCACGAAGGCATGTTTACGAGCTCGATGCACTCACCACAGTGCAAGTCATGGCAAGACAAGCATACATCCTTTAGTAAGGCACAAAATACAAGCTAGACATGGCAAGAACAATGGCATAGCATGCACGGATCAACTATAATAGCATCGGCAAAATCGCAAACAAGTTGACGATCTGCCCAGATACACAACGAAGCAAAAGTACAGCTCGATTGACTCAAGCTAGGGTGCTCCGTAATTTCAAGTAAAGACATGGATGGATAGAGCATAACAAGATTAACAAAACTCCTTTACTGATCATCCTCAAAAGAGGCACGGATCACTAGGAAACAGCAAGAACATATGGCATCATGAACTAAATAATCCCAGACTTAGTGAAAACTACTAAGTCCCTGAAAACAGATTTACCGGGTGCCTCACTTTGCAATCTTGCACAAGTCGCCACACACATCCTAAAAATGCATGGGTTGCACCTCTGGAAAGATAACAAGATGCTTAACAAAACATATGTAGGACTCACAGGCATAACATGCACACAATAATCATGGCAAAAATGACAAAAGTCTAAGATGAACTAGCAGATCTGACAATTAACTCACGAAGCCTCCTTCTAACAGCATTTCGGGCATCAAGATGAACTTAAAAGAAAATGATGCAATGGAATGAAATGATGTACTCTCTGAGATGAACATTCTGATATGCTATATGCATGAATCGGAGCTATGGATGCAAAGTTACGGAGCCGCGAACACGGGCATATGAGCTAAAAATCCTGAGGACTTAGACGAAAAATGACCTAGGGTTAGGATTTCAGATCTGAGATCTGCGTGGATTACGAGGCCGCCGGAGTTACTGTTCAACGCCGGAGTTTGAGGTCGCCGGAGACCGGATCCGAGGAGGGAGAGGCCGGGGGCGGAGGCAGCGGCGCGAGGCGGTGAGGAGGGGTGGCGGAGCTCGGCCGGCTCGGGGCGGAGCGGCGGCGGAGCGGCCCGCGGCGGCGATGGCGGCCCGCATCAACGGCGGTGGCGGCCCGCGGCGGCGACGCCCGCCTGAGCCGAGGGAGGCGGCGGCGAGAGGAGGCCGGGAGGTGCGGGGGCGGCTCGGGCTCGCGGGGGCCCAGTTTGGGCCTCCCGGGCCGCGGCGGCGGCGAGGTGGCGGCGCCACGTGGCGGCGGCGGATTGGCGGTGGCGGCCGGCGGATGTTGGCCGGCGCGGGTCGGACACGTCCGGCGCGCGAGATCTGTTTTTTTTAGGGTTTTGGGGAGAGGGGAGATCCGAAAACGGAGGGGGTGTATTTATAGGCATAAGTGGAGCTAGGAGAGTCCAAATGAGGTGCGGTTTTCGGCCACCCGATCGTGATCGAACGCTCTAGAGCATGGAGCAGAGTTTGGTTGGTTTTGGGCCAAATTGGAGGGGTGTTGGGCTGCAACACACACGAGGCCTTTTCGGTCCCTCGGTTAACCGTTGGAGTATCAAACGAAGTCCAAATGGTACGAAACTTGACAGGCGTTCTACTGGTAGTAAACCAAGGCCGCTTGGCAAGTCTCGGTCCAATCCGGAAATGTTTAATCCCCACACATGAAAGAAAGATAGAAATGACCACCGGAGGAGAACGAAGCGCCAGACTGCAAAACGGACAACGGGGAAAATGCTCGAATGCATGAGACGAACACATATGCAAATGCGATGCACATGATGACATGATATGAGATGCATGACAACGATAACAACACACGGAGACAAAGACCCGAACCCGAGGAAAAAATATAACTTAACGCCGGAAACGGCAAGAGTTGGAGTAAAAATAGGGAAAGTTATATCCGGGGTGTTACAACACTCCACCACTACGAAAGGATCTCGTCCCGAGATCTAGGACTGAAAGAACGCTGGGTACTCAGAACGGAGGTGATCCTCGCGTTCCCAGGTAGCTTCACGGTCGGAATGGTGTGACCACTTGACTTTGAGAAATTTGATTGACTTGTTGCGAGTCTTGCGTTTAGTCTCTTCAAGAATAGCAACTGGGTGCTCACGATAAGAGAGATCTTCTTGGAGCTCAATGTCCTCGAAGTTGACGGTGCTGTCAGGAGTCTTGAAGCACTTTCGAAGCTGAGAGACATGGAACACGTCATGAACATTTGCAAAGTTTGAAGGAAGCTCGAGTTGATAGGCGAGGTCGCCTCTCTTGCTGACAATCTTGAAAGGTCCCACGTATCTAGGGGCAAGCTTCCCTTTGATACCGAAACGACGAGTACCTTTCATAGGAGAGACACGGAGGTAAACATGATCTCCGATCTCGAAAGCCAAATCACGGTGCTTACTATCATAGTAGCTCTTCTGGCGGGATTGGGCTGCTTTGAGGTTATCACGAATGACTTTGCACATCTCTTCTGCTTCTGTGATTAAGTCATTACCCAAAAGCTGACGTTCACCGGTTTCAGACCAGTTGAGAGGGGTACGGCACTTCCTGCCATACAGAATTTCAAAAGGGGCCTTGCCCGAACTTGCTTGATAACTGTTGTTGTAGGAGAATTCAGCATAAGGAAGACAATCCTCCCACTTCATGCCGAAGGAGATCACACAAGCCCTGAGCATATCTTCAAGAATCTGGTTGACACGCTCGACTTGACCGCTTGTTTGAGGATGGAAAGTTGTGCTGAAGCGGATGTTCGTGCCCATGGCCTTCTGAAAAGAATCCCAAAACTTCGAGGTAAAAATGCTGCCACGGTCTGAAGAGATCACTTGAGGAATACCGTGCAGAGAGACAATTCGAGAGGTATAGAGTTCCGCCAATTGAGCTGCAGTGATCGACTCTTTGATAGGCAGAAAGTGAGCCACTTTGGTGAGTTTGTCGATGACAACAAATATAGCATCATTGCCACGCTTGGACTTTGGAAACCCAGTCACGAAGTCCATTTCAATGTGGTCAAACTTCCATTCTGGAATGGCAAGAGGTTGGAGGAGACCTGTTGGCCTTTGGTGTTCTGCCTTTACTCTTCTGCAGACATCACATTCATTCACGAATTGAGCGATCTCGCGCTTCATTCGAGTCCACCAATAAGCTTGCTTAAGGTCCTGATACATCTTCGTGCTCCCAGGGTGGATGGAGAGGAGAGAATTGTGAGCCTCGTTCATGATCACTTTATGAAGTTCACCTTTGGGCACAACAATACGATCCTCGAAGAAGAGAGTGTCCTTGTCATCAAGGCGGTAGCACTTGTACTTGGACTGACTCTTGGCAATCCCAATCTTCACCTTTTTCACCATAGCATCAAGAAGCTGAGCTTGGCGAATCTAGTCTTCTAAGGTAGGAGAGACTAGAAGGTTGGCGAGGAATCCTTGAGGAACAACTTGCAGATTAAGTTTGCGGAAAGCTTCACAAAGCTCGGGTTGATAAGGCTTAAGAATCAGACTGTTGCAGTAAGCCTTCCTGCTCAATGCGTCAGCAATCACATTGGCCTTGCCTGGAGTATACTCAATACTCGGATTATACTCTTGAATCATTTCGACCCATCGAGTTTGCCTGAGGTTGAGATTAGGCTGAGTGAAGATGTACTTGAGACTCTTGTGATCAGTGAAAATGTCCACTTTTCTTCCCAATAGAAGACGTCCCCATGTCAAAAGAGCATGCACAACTGCCGCCAACTCGAGATCATGAGTGGGGTAGTTCTTCTCATTAGGCTTCAACTGGCGAGATGTATAAGCAACAACTTGGAGAGAGGCATCACAAAAGACCTCGTACGGCTTGGATTCATCAGGCGGAGTCAGAACTGGAGTAGTGATCAATTTCTCTTTCAAAGTGTTGAAAACAATATCACACTCCGGAGACCAAATGTACTTGACGTGCTTCTGGAGAATATTTGAGAGAGGCTTCGCGATCTTGGAAAAGTTTTCAATGAATCTTCGGCAATAGCTTGCGAGACCGAGAAAACTGCGGAGTTGCTTCACGTTCTGAGGAGGTTCCCAATTCACAATTGCAGACACCTTCTCAGGATTCACGGCAATGCCCTTGGCAAAGATGATATGACCAAGATAAAGAACCTCATCGAGCCAAAATTCACACTTGGAGAACTTGGCGTAGAACTGATGTTCTCTGAGCTTATCAAGAACCAAACGCAAGTGCTTGGCATGATCTTCCTTGTTCTTGGAGAAAACCAGAATGTCGTCGAGATAGACCAAAACGAAGTCATTGGTGTAGGCATTGAAGATGAAATTCATCATGCGAGAGAACGTCGGAGGAGTGTTGGCGAGGCCAAAAGACATGACAGTGTATTCATATGAACCAAAGCTTGTTCTGAATGCTGTCTTGGGAATATCTTCTTCAGGAATGCGAATCTGGTGATAACCCATACGGAGATCAAGCTTGGAGAATACTTGAGCACCTTTGAGTTGTTCGAACAGCTCATTGATGTTGGGAAGTGGGTATTTGTTCTTGATGGTCTTCTTGTTCACTAGACGGTAATCAACACAAAGTCGGTCCGTTCCATCCTTCTTCTTCACAAAAAGAACACCACAACCCCACGGAGAAGAACTAGGCCGGATGAGACCCATTCTCTCTTGCTCATCGAGTTGCTTCTTCAGCTCCTTCAACTCTTCAGGTCCGAGCTTGTAAGGACGTTTGCACACAGGTTCCGTACCAGGCTCAAGATCAATAACGAATTCAACTGGCCGGTGCAGAGGCATTCCTGGAAGCTCTTCTGGAAAGACGTATTGGTATTCGCAAACGACTGGAATTCGAGAGATGGCATCCAATTCACCCTTCTCATTGAGAGAAAACAGACGGATGGTATCCTCACGAGCGGCAAAGACAATTACATCCTCAGACGAATGAGTCAATTGAATCTACCTGGCTGCATAATCAAGCTGAGCCTTGTGCTTAGAAAGCCAATCCATTCCGAGAATAAGATCAATATCCGAGTCACCGAGAACCGTAGGAGAAGAAAGGAACTTGTAGTCGCCCAATATGATAGAAACATCCGGAACGATGGAGTTAGCCTGCATGCGCTTACCGGGAGAAACAACTGCTAAAGGACTAGGCAAAACTTGCGAAACCAATTCATGCCTATTTGTAAACGGTCTCGAGATGAAGCAATGCGATGCACCAATGTCAAAAAGAACTTTTGCAGGAATATCATTAACAGGAAGGTTACCCATGATCACATCTGACGAGTCCTCTGCCTGAGCTGCATTCATCAAATTGACCTTGGCATGCTTGGGGTTATGCTTGACCACTGCTATACTTGCCGATCTGACAGGAGAAGGAGGAGGAAGACGCCTCTGGTTGAGGCACTTGTTGGCATAGTGACCCTTCTGTTGGCACTTGTTGCACGTGACCTCTGAAAGCAGACGGTGATACGGAGCACTCGATCTTGGAGCTTGAGACGAAGTCTTGTTCTGAAAACCAGGGTTGGGTGGGTGGGAAGAACCACTGCCACCTTTACTCTTCTGCTGATACGGCTGACGGAACGGAGGAGGAGGAAGCCAAAACTTCTGCTGCTTGGCCACTTGAGTAGAGGAAGAAGGAGTAACATCTCTGACTCGCTTCTTGGAAGCATCACACCTCAACTGAGCAGCCTCTTGCTTCAGTTCCATGTTGTAGAACTCATCGTACCTCAAGGGCTCAAAGAGGACAAGAGCTAGCTGAATTTCTTCTCTGAGACCACCCCTGAACTGATATATCATGCTCTTCTTATCAGGGACGTCCTGCTTGGCAAAGCGGGCGAGCTTCTGGAACAACTTTTTGTAGTCATAGACAAACAAAGAGCCTTGCTTCAGATTGCGGAATTCCTCACGCTTGCTTTCAACCACGCTCTGGGGAATATGATGAGCTCGGAAATCTCGACGGAAATCATCCCAAGTGATAACACGTCCACCTCTGGAGTCCTTGTACTGCTGGAACCATTCTGCAGCTTGATCTTTGAGTTGGAAGGAAGCGAACTTGACAAAGTCCTCAGGCCTGACTTTACTGCACTCGAAATGCTTACACAGATCCACAAGCCAATCGTCAGCATTGGTTGCCTCAACACAATTGCTGAAAGTCTTTGGCCCGTTAGCAAGGAACTGGTTGAGTGTAGCAAAGTGACTCTGATTGCTGCCTTGATTCCCTTGACTGCCTTGATTGTGCTCTTGAAGAATTTGCATGATCAGCTGTGTATTTGCATTGGTTGCGGCCATCACAGCTTGCCATGCCTCTGGAGGAGGTGGAGGCGGTGGCGGATCAGGATTCGGAGTCATGCGCGTTGGAGGAGCCATCCTGAAGAGGTTGACCACCATTAGCACATTGACAGACGAAATATTGAAGCTGAATCCAACGGAATGAAAATTGCAACATATAGTCTTCACATCCGAACAAAATGAACGAATGCATTCCTCTTGAAATGGTCACATATCCATAAATTGAGAAGCCATGTAGAATTAAGGTAGAGAAATAAATCAACAAGGTACGGATCAAGAACGAATAATCGGTAAGAAATCCCAATCTCAAACCAATATCCGTGGAAGAAGAACTAGAGCTACTAGAATTCCCACCTATGAAACTCCCGAACCTTTCCGGTTATGCAATCAGGTGTTGGGGATACAGGGGAAGCATAATATCTCACCCAAACTAGCAAATCCTACATTTAGCTGTATCCATCCTTCAACACATAACCAAGAAACCTTCGGAAACCATCTACCTCAACCTTCGAAAAGCATCCGTTATACAAGTTATGGCGATACTCCCGAACTCCCGCCCCGGTACTGGGTGGCGTCGAGGTTATCTCACCAACGAACTGCATAAAAGAGATTTTCGATGTCGGTGTACTAAACTCAGGTATTCCAGAACTGCAACGATAAAATTATGATGACAACACCTCAGAGCTCAACTCCCCGGGACACTTCCACTAAACCCCTGACAGGAGGCACCAAGACAATGTTCTCATCATAAAACCATCGGAACGATTCCAAGATACCCGCATGATCCTAAAAAAAATTTAGTGAAATTTGAGAAGAGAAGAGTCAAAACTCTACGTCAGGAAGCCTTACCAGAGCGATGAGGAGACTGGGAAGTAAAAAGAATTCCTAATCTCTCCGATATATAATTCCTAAAAGACTAAAAACATTTTTCTAGACACAACTCGGCCGCTAAAAACGATCAAGCAATGGGGCTCCTAAGGTCGGGTGAGGCTCTGATACCAACTTGTAACACCCTCGATGCGACTATAGCTCCCACGTGTCGAGGCACGACTTAGATACATAATCCCATTGAAGGCATGTGTTGCAAGTTAGGCAATCTTCACAACATCCCATGTAATGTAAATAATAAAGGGGAGATAACATAGTTGGCTTACACTCACCACGTCAATCAAGAACATGAATAACATTACATCATCCAAAACACTCATGGCCCGACTGCGGCGCCAAAATAAAAGAGAACCCAACATGCGACACGGTCCCAATCACCCCCAACTGGGCACCACTACTGATCATCGGGAAATGAAACGTATTATCGTTGAGAGTCTTCGTCGAACTCCCACTTGAGCTCATACGCGTCTCCTGGAGCGGAATCATCAGGCCCTGCATCTGGTGTAATAGTAATCTCTGAGCCACAGGGACTCAGCAATCTCGCACCCTCGCGATCAAGACTATTTAAGCTTATAGGTGTGGCAAGGTAAAATATGAGTGGAGCTGCAGCTAGCAACTAGAAAGTATGGTGGCTAACTTATTCGCAAAAGAGAGCGAGAAGAGGAGGCAAGGTACGAGCGAGAAACTAGAGAGCAACCTGCGCAAAACATTACTCCAACACCGTGTCCACTTCCCGGACTCCGCCGAGAAGAGGCCATCACGGTAACACACTCAGTTGGTTCATTTTAATTAATTAAGGTTCAAGTTATCTACAACCGGACATTAACAAATCCCCATCTGCCCATAACCGTGGGCACGGCTTTCGAAAGTTCAATCCCTGTAGGGGAGTCCCAACTTAGCCCATGACAAGCTCTCACGGTCAACGAAGGAATAGACCTCCTCCCAAGACGTTCCGATCAGACTCGGTATCTCGGTAACTCAAGACACTTCAACAGGTTAAAACAAGACCAGCAACACCGCCCGAATGTGCCGGTAGCTGACAGGTGGACCAACACTCAGAGGAGCACTGGCCCGGGGGGTTAAAATAAGATGACCCTTGAGTCTGCAGAACCCAAGGGAAAGAAAAGTCTAGGTGGCAAATGGTAAAACCAAGGTTGGGCATTGCTGGACAAGCTTTAATCAAGGCGAAATATCAAGGGGTTCCCATTATAACCCAACCACGCAAGGAACGTAAAATCCGGGAACATAACACCGATATGACGGAAACTAGGGCGGCAAGAGTGGAACAAAACACTAGGCGAGAGGCCGAGCCTTCCACCCTTTACCAAGTATATAGATGCATTAAGATAACATAGCAATATAATGATATCCCAACATGTAAATAAAAGATGTTCCAACAAGGAACGGCCTCAAATCTTCACCTGCAACTAGCAACGCTATAAGAGGGGCTGCGCAAAGCGGTAACATAGCCAATCAACGGTTTGCTAGGACAATGATGGGTTAGAGGTTTGACATGGCAATTTGGGAGGCTTGCAAGCAAGTGGTAGGCATCGTAGCATTGGCATAGCAAAAGAGCGAGTAAACTAGCATAGCAAAGATAGTAGTGATTTCGAGGGTATGATCATCTTGCCTGCACAGTTATCAGAGTTGACTGGATCCTCAAAAGCAAACTCAACGGGCTCCTCGGTAGCGAACTCGTCTCCCGGCTCTACCCAAACAAGACAAACAAGCAACAAGGACACAATCAACCATGTGCAAACTCCAACAACACAATGCAAATATGATATGCTATGCGGGATGCGATGCGGGATGCAAAATGCAAGATATGACAGGAAATGCATTAACATGGCCTCAACTTGGAATTCCAAGGGTGTCACTGGAAATATGAGATGAAATCGCTTGAAAACGATATAAAGAACGCCGGAATCGGAGTTACGGTTTGGAAATGGCAAGCGATTCAAAAATGACACCGGTCTGTGATTTACAGCAAGTAGGCATCTAAATGCAATGAAATGAACGTGCTACAGCAACCAAAAATGACATCAAAATACATGGCAGGGATGCACACAAGATGCTTAACAAAAGTCTAGCACTGAGCTACGGCCAAATCATCCATTAACAGGTTCAAACAAGCATGGAAAAAACGCAAATGGCAAACAGATCTCAGACTTAGTGAAATTAACACTTGTCTGGAATTTCAAATCATATAGCCCTCTTCGGAGCAACAAAACAACATACTACAGGACCTAAACATGACTAAGAAAGACATGGCATGGAGCTACTCAACAATCTTAACAAAAGTCCCTTAGTGACCTTGAGCCAAAAGGGATCACAAAATATACTAACAAGCACACGAACATAGCAAAAACATAATCAGTTTTCATACTTAGTGAAAACTGGGACATGCTGAAACATAACTCACGAAGGCATGTTTACGAGTTCGATGAACTCACCACGGTGCAAGTCATGGCAAGACAAGCATACATCCTTTAGGAAGGCACAAAATACAGGCTAGACATGGCAAGAACAATGGCATAGCATGCACGGATCAACTATAATAACATCGGCAAATCGCAAACAAGTTGACGATCTACCCAGATTCACAACGAAGCAAAAGTAGAGCTCGATTGACTCAAGCTAGGGTGCTCCGTAATTTCAAGTAAAGACGTGGATGGATAGAGAATAACAAGATTAACAAAACTCCTTTACTGATCATCCTCAAAAGAGGCACCGATCACTAGGAAACAGCAAGAACATATGGCATCATGAACTAAATAATCCCAGACTTTGTGAAAACTACTAAGTCCCTGAAAACAGATTTACCGGGTGCCTCACTTTGCAATCTTGCACAAGTCGCCACACACATCCTAAAAATGCATGGGTTGCACCTCTGGAAAGATAACAAGATGCTTAACAAAACATATGTAGGACTCACAGGCATAACATGCACACAATAATCATGACAAAAATGACAAAAGTCTAAGATGAACTAGCAGATCTGACAATTAACTCACGAAGCCTCCTTCTAACAGCATTTCGGGCATCAAGATGAACTTAAATGAAAATGATGCAATGGAATGAAATGATGTACTCTCTGAGATGAACATTCTGATATGTTATATGCATGAATCGGAGCTACGGATGCAAAGTTATGGAGCCGCGAACACGGGCATATGAGCTAAAAATCCTGAGGACTTAGACGAAAAATGACCTAGGGTTAGGATTTCAGATCTGAGATCTACGCGGATTACGAGGCCGCCAGAGTTACTGTTCACCGCCGGAGTTTGAGGTCGCCGGAGACCGGATTCGAGGAGGGAGAGGCCGGGGGCGGAGGCAGCGGCGCGAGGCGGTGAGGAGGGGCGGCGGAGCTCGGCCGGCTCGGGGCGGAGCGGCGGCGGGGCGGCCCGCGGCGGCGGCGCCAGCCTGAGCCGAGGGAGGCAGCGGCGAGAGGAGGCCGGGAGGCGCAGGGGCGGCTCGGGCTCGCGGGGGCCCGGTTTGGGCCTCCCGGGCCGCGGCAGCGGCGAGGTGGCGGTGCCACGTGGCGGCGGCGGATTGGCGGTGGCGGCCGGCGGACGTTGTCCGGCGCGGGTCGGACACGTCCGGCGCGCGAGATCTGTTTTTTTTTTAGGGTTTCGGGGAGATGGGAGATCCGAAAACGGAGGGGGTGTATTTATAGGCATAAGTGGAGCTAGGAGAGTCCAAATGAGGTGTGGTTTTCGGCCACGCGATCGTGATCGAACACTCTAGAGCATGGAGCAGAGTTTGGTGGGTTTTGGGCCAAATTGGAGGGGTGTTGGGCTGCAACACACACGAGGCCTTTTCGATCCCTCGGTTAACCGTTGGAGTATCAAACGAAGTCCAAATGGTACGAAACTTGATAGGCGGTCTACCGGTAGTAAACCAAGGCCGCTTGGCAAGTCTCGGTCCAATACGGAAATGTTTAATCCCCACACACGAAAGAAAGATAGAAATGACCACCAGAGGAGAACGAAGCGCCGGACTGCAAAACGGACAACGGGGAAAATGCTCGAATGCATGAGACGAACACGTATGCAAATGCGATGCACATGATGACATGATACGAGATGCATGACAACGATAACAACACACAGAGACAAAGACCCGAACCCGAGGAAAAAAATATAACTTAACGCCGGAAACGGCAAGAGTTGGAGTACAAATAGGGAAAGTTATATCCGGGGTGTTACAACAATGGAGCGGGGCACTAACTTATTGGAAGTAATACATACCGATGTATGTGAAGGAAATATGCCCTAGAGGCAATAATAAAGTTGTTATTCATATTTCCTTACATCATGATAAATGTTTATTATTCATGCTAGAATTATATTAACCGAAAACTTGATACATGTGTGGATACATAGAAAAAACATAGTGTCCCTAGTAAGCCTCTACTAGACTAGCTCGTTAATCAAAGATGGTTAACTTTCCTAACCATAGACATGTGTTGTCATTTGATGAACGAGATCACATCATTAGGAGAGTGATGTGATGGACAAGACCCGTCCGTTAGCTTAGCATATTGATCGTTCGGTTTTATTGCTATTTCTTTCTTCATGTCAAATACATATTCCTTCACCTATGAGATTATGCAACTCTCAGATACCGGAGGAATACCTTGTGTGCTATCAAACGTCACAACATAACTGGGTGATTATAAAGATGCTCTACAGGTATCTCCGAAGGTGTTTGTTGGGTTGGCATAGATCAAAATTAGGATTTGTCATTCCTAGTATCGGAGAGGTATCTCTAGGCCCTCTCGGTAATACACATCATGATAAGCCTTCCACGCATTGTGACTAATGAGTTAGTCATGGGATGATGTATTACGGAACGATTAAAGAGACTTGCCGGTAACGAGATTGAACTAGGTATGAACATACCGACGATTGAATCCCGGGCAAGTAACATACCGATGACAAAGGGAATAACATATGTTTTCATTACGATACGACCGATAAAGATCTTCGTAGAAAATGTGGGAACCAATATGAGCATCCAGGTTCCGTTGTTGGTTATTAATCGGAGAGGTGCCTCGGTCATGTCTACATAGTTCTCGAACCCGTAGGGTCCGCACACTTAACGTTCGATGACGATTTTGTATTATATGAATTATGTGATTTGGTGACCGGATATTGTTCGGAGTCCTGGATGATGTCACGAACATGACGAGGAGTCTCCAAATGGTTGAGAGGTAAAGATTGATATATAGGACGATGGTATTTGGACACCGGAAGTGTTCCGGGGGTACCGGGTACATATCGGGTCACCTACAGGGGTTCTGGCCATCCCCCCGGCAACTACATGGGCCTAATGGGCCAAGAAGGGGACATACCAGCCCCTAGGGGGCTCGTGCGACCCACGTAGGCCGAAATAAATGGGAAGGAAAGAGGGGAAGAGAGAAAGGAAGGGGAGCAATTCGGCCTCCCCCTTCCTTCCCTCCTCCCTCCTCCTTCCTTCCCCCTCCGGATGAATATGGAAGGGGGAGGCCAAATTGGGAGGCGCCCAAGTAGGATTCCTCCTACTTGGGGCGCCCCCTTGGCTGCCTATCCTCCCCTCCAACCTATATATATGAGGGGGGCACCGCTAGAACACACAACAACGATTGTTAGCCGTGTGTGGCGCCCCCCTCCACAGTTCACGCCTCCGGTCATATTGTCGTAGTGCTTAGGCGAAGCCCTGCGCGGATCACTTCACCATAACCGTCACCACGCCATCATGTTGACGGAACTCATCTACTTCATCGGCACTCTGCTGGATCAAGAGTTTGAGGGACGTCATCGAGCTGAACGTGTGCAGAAATCGGAGGTGCCGTATGTTCGGTGCTTGATCGGTCGAACGAGAAGAAGTTCGACCACATCAACTGTGTTGTCAAACGCTTCCGCTTTCTGTCTACGAGGGTACGTGGACACACTCTCCCCCTCTCGTTGCTATGCATCTCCTAGATAGATCTTGCATGAGCGTAGGAATTTTTTTGAAATTGCATGCTACGTTCCCTAACAGTGGCATACGAGCTAGGTCTATGCGAGATGATATGCACGAGTAGAACACAAAGAGTTGTGGGCGGTGATCGTCACACTGCTTACCATGAATGTATTATTTTGATTCGGCGGTATTGTTGGATGAACCGGCCCGGACCAACCTTACATGATGACATTCATGAGACCAGTTCCACCGACAGACATGCAACTAGTTTTGCATAAAGGTGGCTGGCGGGGTCTGTTTCTCCAACTTTAGTTAAATCGAATTTGACTGCGGCCGGTCCTTGTTGAAGGTTAAAACAACAAACTTGAGAAATCGCCATTGTGGTTTTGATGCGTAGGTCAGAACAGTTCTTCCTAGAAGCCCGTACCAGCCACATAAAACTTGCAACAACAAAGTAGAGGATGTCTAACTTGTTTTTGCAGGGCATGTTGTGATGTGATATGGTCAAGACATGATGTGATATACGTTATTGTATGAGATGATCATGTTTTGTAAAAGTTATCGACAACTGGCGGGAGCCTTATGGTTGTCGCTTTATTGTATGAAATGCAAACGCCATGTAATTGATTGACTTTATCACTATGCGTTAGCGATAGTTGTAGAAGCAATAGTTGGTGAGACGACCACGACGCTATGATGGAGATCAAGGTGTCAAGCCGATGACGATGGAGATCATGACGGTGCTTTGGAGACGGAGATCAAAGGCACAAGATGATGATGGCCATATCATGTCACATATTTTGAGTGCATGTGATGTTTATCTTTTATGCATCTTATTTTGCTTAGTATGGCTGTAGCATTATAAGATGATCCCTCACAAAAATTTCAAGGTATATGTGTTCTCCTTAAGTATGCACCGTTGCGATAGTTCGTCGTGCTGAGACACCACGTGATTATCGGGTGTGATAGGCTCTACGTTCACATACAATGGTTGCAAGAAAGTTTTGCACATGCAGAATGCTCGGCTTAAATTTGACGATCCTAGCATGTACAGACATGGCCTCGGAACACTGGAGACAGAAAGGTCGAACATGAATCATATAGTAGATATGATCAACATAGAGATGTTCACCATTGATGACTATTCCATCTCACGTGATGATCGGACATGGTTTAGTTGATTTGGATCACGTATCATTTAGATGACTTGAGGGATGTCTATCTGAGTGGGAGTTCTTATGTAATTTGATTAACTGAACTTAATTTATCATGAACTCAGTCCTGATAGTATTTGCATATCTATGTTGTAGATCAATAGCTCGCGTTGTAGCTCCCCTTTGTTTCTGATATGTTCCTAGAGAAAACTAAGTTGAAAGATGATAGTAGCAATCATACGGACTAAGTCCGTGATCTGAGTATTATCCTCGTTGCTGCACAGAAGAATTATGTCCTTGATGCACCACTAGGTGACAAACCAATTGCAGGAGCAGATGCAGACGTTGTGAACGTTTGACAAGCTCGATATGACGACTACTTGATAGTTTAGTGCTCCATGCTTTATGGCTTAGAACCAGGACTTGAAAATGTTTTTAAAGCCACGGAGCATATAATATGTTCCAAGAGTTGAAATTGGTATTTCAGACTCATGCCCATGTCGAGAGGTATGAGACCTCTAACAAGTACTTTGCCTACAAGATGGAGGAGAATGGCTCAGCCAGTGAGCATGTACTCAGAATGTCTTGGTAGTACAATCACTTGAATCAAGTGGGAGTTAATCTTCTAGATAAGATAGTGATTGATAGAGTTCTCTAGTCACTATCACCAAGCTACTAGAACTTCGTGATGAACTATAATATGAAAGGGATGACAAAAACGATTCCTGAGCTCTTCGCGATGCTGAAATCAGCGAAGGTAGAAATCAAGAAAAAGCATCAAGTGTTGATGGTTGACAAGACCACTAGTTTAAAGAAAAAGGGCAAATGAAAATAAAGGGGACTTCAAGAAGAATGACAAGCAAGTTGCCACTCCCGTGAAGAAACCCAAAACTAGACCTAAGCCTTAAACTGAGTGCTTATACCAAATACTTGGCAGATAAGAAGGATGGCAAAGTGAACAAAAGTATATTTGATATACATGTTATTGATGTGTACTTTAGTAGTGTTCATAGAAACCCCTGGATATTTGATACTGGTTCAGTTGTTAAGATTAGTAACTCAAAACAGGAGTTGCAGAATGAACAGAGACTAGTTATGGGTGAAGTGACCATGTGTGTTGGAAGTGATTCCAAGGTTGATACTGTCGGGGATATACCCCGCGGCATGACCCGGACGGACTTGGCGGCTCATAGAGACTAGGCGAGTATTTGGAGACTTACTGATGACCCCAACGGCGGGTCAGATGGATGACAAGGCCCAAGGCCCAGAAGGCCGGTTCATGTGATGGTGGGCTGACTTAAGAGGAAGATATAAGGAATATTCTCCTACAAAGGAAGCAAGACTAGGACTCCACTTGTAATAGAGTAATCCTAATTCTACTAGGACTAGTCATGTAACCCGCCCCTTCAACATATATAAGAAGGGGCAGGGCATCCCAAAAGGGGACAAGCAACAAGAAACAATATCTAGGGCTAGACACAAAGGGGGAGCCGGCTTATATGGCGAGTCTCTCGTGTTGATAATGAGACCTGGCCACAAACAACATGTAGGGCTATTATCGGATGATGTTTCCCGGGGCTCGAAGCTGTCTAAATCTTCGTCTTGCGTGTTGCGTCTCTCGATTCCGATCAACCCCTTCAAGCTACCGCATAGATGCGTTGGCCTCACGACTAAGTCCTCACACTAGGACATCTGCCGTGACAATTCCACGACAGTTGGCCCCCACCGTGGGGCTCGCGCATGGTGGTGTTGAGTTTTTGGAGGGATCTCTCCTAGGGTTCGAGAAGTTCACAAGTTTCCAGTTGAGGAAGAGCCAGAGTGGATAATTATACATGAATTGCAAAGTTTGATCTTCATCAATAGCGACCTGAGTCGGCCTTCTGCTGGTCTTTGGTTAAATCGCCATGAGAGCCGGCCACATTATTATCGGAACTCCATCGCGGTTGAATCGCCATCGCCGTCGCCCAGTGGGCCGCCGCGTCCTTGCTACGGCCCCGTCTTGCTAGTGCCCCTCCGCAGTTGCACTCCGCATTGCTGGGGGCTTACGCAACCGTGGATGCCCTGGACCGTCGCGGCCTTGTTCAACCTCGATCCAACCCCCCGTGTAGTTTTGCTTCTAAGACGGTCTCGTCTAGTCTGCAAGTCGCCAGGGTATGAAGTCGCCAATGAGTTCTAAAGCCGCCGGTCTCTGTCACCGTGATCTCGCCTGCTCGTGGGTAGTTGCTCCGCAACAGTGTCTCCTGATGAGCCTCCACGGCCAGATCGCCGTCGTGTTAAAAAAAATTTCACCAAGCCACCGTGTGGGCCGCTACCTGGCTCTGTCTCGATTCATCACAAGTTCCTGCGGCCTCAATCCGAGTTGCCGCCACGGTCTTAAGTTCGCCCCGAGTCCTTTTCGCTCCAAGCCACCTCCGCATCTCCGAGCAATCTCTGCTTTTGAGCCGCCTTGAAGGCCCGTCTTTGCTGAAGTTTTGACTGGTGCGTTTGTTTTCTGAGCCGTTTTTCAATCGCTATGGGGTGCACCTGCCGTGACCCGATGTAGCCAAGATGCCTCCGGTCCACCACTCGGACTTGCCCATGCCATGGAACATTGCTCCTCCATGAGCCGCCCGTTGCGCCGTCCCTGCCTCCTGCCGAGTCGCGCTCCCGGACACCTGTTGCTTTGGCCGGTTCAGTATGCCCGGGCCGCACCTCACCTCTGTGGCATCATCGAGCCGCCGAGCTGCCTCTGAGCAGCCGCGCCCGAGCAGAGGAGGGTCACATCAAGCTGTTTCCACCGGCCCAATTGAGCCACCAGCCGTGACCGCCATCAAAACACCGTCATCATGACCTGCCTGAGCCGCTGCTCGCCTCCGCCGGTTGTTTCTCCGCTGCTGCGACACCGCCGAGGCCACGGTGAGCCGCCTGATGCGAGAGGTCTTGCCTCTGCTGTCTCGCTGGCTTACCTCGCCGTAAGCTTCCGCGGTTCCTACTCCGCACCCACCAATCATCGGTCGGTCGCAAACCTTTAAAGCCGCCTTGCCAAGTCACTCGCCGTTGTGCCTCTGACGAGAAGCCATCGTCACTATCCACGTCGCTCCTCTGCCGTGCCTCTACAATGGCCTACCTCTACCCCCTTCCAAGCCGCTGCTCCAATCACGGCCGAAACCTCAAGCTGATGGCCGCCTCACGAGCGGCATCAATGTTCCGAGTCGCCTCCACAGAACCGCCGAGCCACTTCCGAGCCGCCAGCATTCTGTAGCCCCGAGCTGGCCGGACTATGAGCCGCCACCGTGTCGTTCTGCTGTGGCCCGCCCTTGCCGGTCGTCTTCACTCCGAGTTGCCCCAAGCCTCTATTGCAAGCCGGTCGCGACCGCCGCCGACAAAGCCTCATTTTCTGGAGCTGTGGTTGTCACACGCCATGCCTTCTAGAGCCACTAGCACGCTGCGCCTCCGGAGACGCCGCTGATTTCGTCGCCATAGCCGTGCCAGACCACCTCGCTTCGGTTCGCGGTTGAGCCGCCCTGTATCTGTGTCTTGCCGTGTCGCTGAGGCCATGGAGTTTTTGCAGCTTTGCCTTTCTCTTGCTGCAGAGTTCCTTCTACGGTTCCGGATCAATAGACTACCACTGCGGGCATACAAACCTTCGTTTGCTATGGAGTTTTAATCACGTGAGGGAGCAACATGCTGGTTACATATTGCAGGCCGGGATGCAATGTCTTGTGCAGTCAATTATGGCCACAAAGCCTGTTTCTTTACTTGGGAGCTAAGGAATCTAGAAGTATGACAGGGATCAAACTGGGTACACGTACATGCAAGAGGGAGTACTAGTCCACGGAAGAATCAGTCAGCAAATAACCTTTGTTAAATCGTCGTTTCCGCCGTTGTGGCTACTACGGTCAACAGTTGTTTCCCGTGACCGCATTTCAACAACCCGCCAGAGCGCCCTCGTCGGAGCGGACTCACCTCCAAATCGCTGTGCCTTGAGCCAGTCCTTTGTTGTAGCTGGCCTACGCCATCGCCTCTGAGCCGCCGTGTCATGCTTGACCCACACGGCCGACCTGACTAAGTGCCCAGCCAGAACTGCAAATCAACACCTTCCAAATATCAAGAGAAAAGTATGGAGGAAACAAGAGAACACGCAGTATATGTACCAGTTGATGCTGGCAGTCTGCCTGCAGATCATCTATCGTCAAAGTGAATTAGGTGCTATTTACCCTATTTATTTTTAAGTACATATTAATTCATCCAAGCAAAACTACTTTGCCCTGCTGTATTTTATATATAGGAGAATTGTTCATTATAAAGTGGCGTTATGCCATGGAGATGGAGGTACGCCAACATCATTCAACACGGGAGGTCGTCCTTACTCAATGGACTCCCACACCGGCTTACAACGTTGTGGCCGTCTCTCGCGATCGCACCGGTTGACAACGCCATGGACGACTCGCTCGTCCGCTCTCGCGGCCGGTTCACACGTCCGCACCGGCTTACAACGAGGAGGACAACTTGCTCGTCCGCACCGGCTTACAACGTTGTGGCCAACTCATCTGTCTGTTTCTCGCGGCCGACTCGCTCGTGATTGATTTCAGCTTCATCATGGTGATCAACTCCGCGGTGGATAATTACTGCCAGACATATCAGGTGAAATCTATCCAGTATATTTTTATAATATATATTTCTTTTCTTTAAAAGAGCAATCACTCTAGCTTGCAAGTTCTCCAATGCAGGATAGGTTATATCACTGAGCTGTTGACTGACTCATACTGGTTTATATCACGGTCAAATATGGAGAGTCTCAAGCCAACTCCTCGAGTAGTCTTAAGACTCGGAGGCTACAATGACATGACTCGGGAACTCCGGGTCATTGGAGGGAATGATAACCCGGTTCCGGAGGACACCGCCATATTGATGAAAATTTAAAGTCTGTCAGAAAATTGTCGATTCAAAATAAAGATTCCGGTTTAAAATCCGGTTCAAGAGACATCTCTCTCCCTCAAAGCTTTGAAGCTCTCAAATCCGGTTCAAACATCGGCTCAAGGTAAATTTGTCTCTTAGCTTTTAAGCCCTCAAATCCGATGCAAACATCTGGCTCAAGGTAAATTTGTCTCTTAGCTTTTAAGATGTAAAATCCGGTTCAAACATCCAGCTCAAGGACAATCTGTATCCCACAAAGTTTTGAAGCTTTCAAATCCGGTTTAAAGTTCCAGTTCAAAAAGAATTAATCTCTCGCAAGATTTGAGTTCTCAGAAAAATTAAAGGTTGCCAAAGAGAACTTGCTGCCATGATGCGCGGTTCAAACATGGGTATCTTGCCTTACGGCTTATCTTATTATGGTCACTTGGGGGCTTCCTGCTCATCGAGCATAGCTGTCGGTACCCTCTTGATCGGTGCGATGCCAAAATTTATATGGTCACTTGGAGGCTTCCTATTCAAACACAGGTCATATTCGAACCAAAGAGAACATAGCTGTCGGTACCCTCTTGATCGGCACACTGCCAAACTCACTAGGGGGCTTCTTGATCGTATTCGAATCATAGCTTAACCCCTTTTGGGTCCGACTTGGATCTTATTCGAATCAGGGTCGTTAAAAACCTCTCAAGTTCATTTGGGGGCTTCCTGTTCAAACATAGGTCATATTCGAACCAAAGAGAACATAGCTGTCGGTACCCTCTTGATCGGCACACTTCCAAAGCCACTAGGGGCTACATGATCGTATTCGAATCCTAGCTTAACCACTTTGGAATGGTTGAATGATCGTATTCGAATCAGAAACCTCGATTTTTATTTGGTTTATGTTTTTGCAAACAATCTTTGGTTTTGTCTTGAGACTTTTTTGTTCAGATCTAAGTATAAGTGTGGTTTCGTTTAAACCCGGCTTGGCTTTGAACGATAAGTCGACAGCATGTGACAATCATCATATATTTGGAAGTATTGGCTTCTAAGGATTGGGTTATCACCCTTACTGCATAAGTCATGTAAACCGGCAGTACAAATTCAATATCACAATGGTTATATGTGGGATATTATGACCCGCCCCGCGGTAAACCGCCAAGGGATCTTGTGATTTACTTGTGTGCAGGATAAGACTACATTTGGGTGGTTACCCGCCGTGGCTTTTGATGATAAGTCACGAGGGCATATGTTGTTTAAACTCTGTGCAGGATTTAGAGAGCTATGACTTACATAAATGATTAAGTTCCAGCCCATCATCAAAGATTGAAATTGGTGTCTCAAAAGGTATATTAATTCTTGATTTTCTCAAAGGCTATAAGCCGTTGGGTTATAAAAAATCCGGTTTACAATGGAGGTGTATTACATCGTCATCGGCCAAGAGCCGCCGGGTATTTAAACTCCGGATTTACTTGTCAACAGATAAGGTATTCAAAGTCGCTTTGGTGCAATGGCTATTATTTTATCAATGGATATGGTTTATTCTACAATGGAAGGAATAGTCCCGAGTCGCTACAGGCTTACGACCCAACACTTGGGGGCTACATTATTCAAATTGAGATTACATCGAATATGCAAGTCCCATGTCACTGCCAGCATGCACCATGGCACTTGGGGGCTAATGTAAAGTCATTTTTTGCTCGCTTTATTGAAGACCCGACCCATCACATTATAATGAGCCGACCCTTGGGGGCTACCAATTGCTCCTGTCAAAAATTCAAGGTACACAAGCATTAATCCATTATATTGAATGGTTCGCTATTCAGATGGTAGAGTACAAAGCTCTTAACCTTGTGGACGTGGGTTCAAGCCCCATGGTGGAGATAATATTATATGATGTTATTATCAATAAATTATATACAAAGTCCCATCTCAGTATTATCTTACTAAGCCGGCCTTTGGGGGCTACACGTTGCTGTTCAAGTTTACATGGTTATATCTACAAAAGTCCCTGCTCATTATTGCATAATGACCCGGCCCTTGGGGGCTACACTGGCTAAAGTTTTCATATGCATAAGGCAATTACAAGTCCCAGGTTGCTGCAAGCATGACAACCCGGCACTTGGGGGCTATAGGTGATATGCATATAAGGTAGAAAAAAATCTTCAAATTCTCAGTTTGGCAAATTCTCAGATTAACCCAGTGTCTGCAACAATCATGACCCATCATCATTTATTTATAACCTGGAAATTTTGGCAATCATAAATCGGCAAGATCTACATCTTTAAGTCGGCTGAATATCAGTTGAATATTTCAAGACCAATATTTTTTCAGAGCATTGAAGGCCGACTCAAATGGATTATTTCTTACAATATTTTTCTACAAGAGACCAATGTCAAGAAATTGACTCTGAAGCTGTCCTATTGACCCGGATTTCTCGAAAGAAGTATCTGGATTTTTTGCATTGACAAAGTTGAAACATATCTGCTATAGAAGATTTGCTATGAGATCATGGACATGTACATATCAAACAAGGAAATGACAAGGACTTAACGATGATCAAGTGTCGGCTCAAAAGAGCCTTCGACCTAGCGTGTAATCTATCAAAGTGTTGATCTTGATTTTCAGGATCAGTTTAACATGGATAAATCCAAATTAAACTGGTGGCTAATGTCGGGGATATACCCCGCAGAATGACCCGGCCGGACTTGGCGGCTCACAGAGACCCGGTGAGTATTTAGAGACTTACTGATGACCCCAACAATGGGTCAGATGGATGAAAAGGCCCAAGGCCCAGAAGACTGGTTCATGTGATGGTGGGCCGATTTAAGAGGAAGATATAAGGAATATTCTCCTACAAAGGAAGCAAGACTAGGACTCCACTTGTAATAGAGTAATCCTAATTCTACTAGGACTAGTTATGTAACCCACCCCTTCAACATATATAAGGAGGGGCAGGGCACCCCATGAGGGGACAAGCATCAAGAAACAATATCTAGGGCTAGACACAAAGGGGGAGCCGGCTTATACGACGACTCTCTCGTGATGATAATGAGACCTAGCCACAAACAGCATGTAGGGCTATTACCGGATGATGTTTCCCGGGGCCCGAAGCTGTCTAAATCTTTGTCTTCCGTGTTGCGTCTCTCGATTCCGATCAACCCCTTCAAGCTACCGCATAGATGCGTTGGCCTCATGACTAAGTCCTCACTCTAGGACATCTGCCGCGACAATTCCACGACAAATACGATCACCATCGCACACTCCCTCTACCTTCAGGATTAGTGTTGAACCTAAATAAATATTATTTGGTGTTTGTGTTGAGCATTAATATGATTAGATCATGTTTATTGCAATACGGTTATTCATTTAAGTCAGAGAATAATTGTTGTTATGTTTATATGAATGAAACCTTCTATGGTCATATACCCAATGTGAATGGTTTATTGAATCTCTATCATAGTGATACACATATTCATAATATTGATGCCAAAAGATGCAAAGTTGATAATGATAGTGCAACATATTTGTGGCACTGCCGTTTAGGTCATATTGGTGTAAAAACACATGAAGAAACTCCATGTAGATGGGCTTTTGGAATCACTTGATTATGAATAATTTGATACTTGCGAACCATGCCTCATGGGCAAGATGACTAAAACTCCGTTCTCCGGAACAATGGAGCGAGCTAATGCTTATTGGAAATAATACATACCAATGTATGCGGTCCAATGAGTGTTGAAGCTCGCGGCAGGTGTTGTTATTTTCTGACCTTCACAGATGATTTGAGCATATATGGGTATAACTACTTGATGAAACACAAGTCAGAAACGTTTGAAAAGTTCAAAGAATTTTAGAGTGAAGTGCAGAATCATCGTAACAAGAAAATAAAGTTTCTGTGATCTAATCGCAGAGGCGAATATTTGAGTTATGAGTTTAGCCTTCATTTAAAACAATGTGGTATAGTTTCAGAACTCACGCCACCTGGAACACCACAGGGTAATGGTGTGTCCGAACGTTGTAACCATACTTTATTAGATATGGTGCGATCTATGATGTCTCTTACGGATTTACCACTATCGTTTTGGGGTTATGTGCAACACCCTCGATGCGGCTATATCTCCCACGTGTCGGAGCACGACTTAGAGGCATAACCGCATTGAAGGCAATGTCGCAAGAGGGGTAATCTTTACACATCCCATGTACTGAATAAGAAAGAGATACAGGGTTGGCTTACAATCGCCACTTCACACAATACATGAATAAAGCATTACATCATCCAGATACAATCAAGGTCCGACTACGGAACCAAAACAAAAGAAGACCATCCCTAATGCTACAGATCCCCGATCGACCCAACTAGGCTCCACTACTGATCAACTGAAACGAAACAACACAATGAACAAGATCTTCGTCGAGCTCCTCCTTGAGCTCGGTTGCGTCACCTGCACGGTTTCATCGGCACCTGCAACTGGTTTTGGAAGTAATCTGTGAGTCACGGGGACTCAGCAATCTCACACCCTTGCGATCAAGACTATTTAAGCTTATAGGTAGGGAAAAGGTATGAGGTGGAGCTGCAGCAAGCACTAGCATATATGGTGGTTAACATACGCAAATGAGAGCGAGAAGAGAAGGCAAAGCACGTTCGAGAATCTATAATCAAGAAGTGATCCTAGAAAAACCTACGTTCAAGCATAACTCCAACACCGTGTTCACTTCCCGGACTTCGCCGGAAAGAGACCATCACGGCTACATACGCGGTAGATGCATTTTAATTAAGATAAGTTTCAGGTTTTCTACAACCGGACATTAACAAATTCCCATCTGCCCATAACCGCGGGCACGACTTTCGAAAGTTCAAAGCCCTGTAGGTGTGTCCCAACTTAGCCCATCACAAGCTCTCACGGTCAACGAATGATATTCCTTCTCCCAGGACGGCCCGGTCAGACTCAAAATCCAGGGTACAAGACATCTAGACAATGGTAAAACTAAACCAACAAAGCCGCCCGATGTGCCGACAATACCGATAGGAGCTGCACATATCTCGTTCTCAGGGCAACACCGAATGAGACATCCTACGAGTAAAACCAACCCTCAAGTTTCCCCGAGGTGGCCCTGCAGTCTACTCGGTTCAGACCAACACTTAGAGAAGCACTGGCCCGGGGGGTTAAAATAAAGATGACCCTTGAGTCTGCAGAACCCAAGGGAAGGTGGTAGGTTGTTAGTGCAAATGGTAAAACCAAGGTTGGGCCTTGTTGGAGGAGTTTTATTCAAGGCGAACTGTCAAGGGGTTCCCATTATAACCCAACCGTGTAAGGAACGCAAAATCAAGGAACATAACACCGGTATGACGAAAACTAGGGCGGCAAGAGTGGAACAAAACACCAGGCATAAGGCCGAGCCTTCCACCCTTTACCAACTATATAGATGCATTAATTAAATAAGAGATATTGTGATATCCCAACAAAATATCCATGTTCCAACAAGGAAAAAACTTCAATCTTCACCTGCAACTAGCAACACTATAAGAGGGGCTGAGCAAAGCGGTAACATAGCCAAACAATGGTTTGCTAGGGCAAGGTGGGTTAGAGGCTTGACATGGCAATATTGGGTGGCATGATAAGCAAGTGGTAGGTATCTCAACATAGGCACAGCAATAGAGCGAGCAACCAGCAAGCAAAGATAGAAGTGATTTCGAGGGTATGGTCATCTTGCCCGCAAAGTTCTCCGAGAAGACGAAAGCTTGAACATTGTAAACGTACTCAACGGGTCCTCGAACATGAACTCGTCTGCCGGCTCTACCCAAGAAAGAACACAAGCAAAGGGAGACACAATCAACCACGGGCAATGCACAAGCAACATGATGCAAGACATGGCATGATATGCGGGATGTGATATGCAATGCATATGCATGTTTCGGAAAGGAAAGATTGAACCTGGCCTCAACTTGGAAAACCAAGAGTGCCACTGGAAAGATGAGTTGATTTTGGTCGAAATCAATATAAAGATCACCGGAATTGGATGCATGGTTTGCAAATGGCAAGCAAAACAATTATGGCACCGAACTATGATTAACAGCACGAGGCCATCTAAATGCATCAAGAACAATAAGCTAGTGCACTCTAACATAACAACAAACCACATGGCAGGGATCCACTCAAGATGCTTGACAAAAGATGAACACTGAGCTACGGCTAATTCACTCAATAGCAGGTTCAAACAAGCATGGAAAAAGTGCAAAAGATATCAGGTTACAGACTTAGTGAAAATAACATGTCAGGAATTTACCATCAGGAAGCAATGTTTAGAGCAAGGTAACAACATGCTACAGGAACATACCATGGTAAAGCAAGGCATCGCATGAAGCTACTCAAAGCATACAACAAAAGTCCCTTACTGACCATAAGCCAAAAGGGATTAGAAAATACAATGGCAACCATGTGAACATAGCAATTATCGTTAACAGATTCAGACTTAGTAGAAAACTAGAACATGGCAAAACAGATATTAAGTAGGCATGTTTACGAGCTCGATGCACTCACCATGAGGCATTGCATGACAACTAAGCATACACCCAGCAAGTAGACATGGCATAGAAGCTAAACATGGCAAAAGCAACCTCATAGCATGCATGGATCGACTACAACAACCTCGGCAAAAATGCTTAACACGTAAACATTCTGCCAGGAACATTTTATAGCAAAAGTAGAGCTTGATTGAGTCAAGCTAGGGTGCTCCATAAATGCAAACAAGGACATAGATGGATAGAACATAACAACATCTACAAAACATCCTTACTGATCATGCTCAAAAGAGGCATGGATCACTCTGTAGCAACATGAATACATGGCATAAAAATATTATCAGGGCGGGCCGGCCGTGGGCCGGGAAGGCCGCGGCGGTGGGACGGCGGCGAAGGCGACGTGGCGGACGCGGATTCGCCCTGGGCGGCGGCCCGATCTCGTCCGGTCCGGGACGGACATGTCCGGCGGGCGAGAGGGGAATTTTTAGGGTTTGCACCGCGAAATCGGGGGAGGACGACTAATTTATAGGTAGAGGGAGCTAGGAGTGTCCAAATGAGGTGCGGTTTTTGGCCACGCGATCATGATCGAACGGCCAAGAGGATGGAGGAGGTTTTGGTGGGTTTTGGGCCACTTTGGAGAGGTGTTGGGCTGCAACACAGACGAGGTCTTTATGGTTCCTCGGTTCACCGTTGGAGTATCAAACGAAGTCCAAATGGCACGAAACTTGGCAGGCGGTCTACCAGTAGTAAACCAAGGCGCTTGGCAAATCTCGGTCCAATCCGAGAACGTTTAACACCCGCACATGAAAAAAGGTAAAAGGAGACACCGGAGGACATAGGAGCGCCGGATTGCAAAATGGACAACGGGGAAAATGCTCGGATGCATGAGACGAACACGTATGCAAATGTGATGCACATGATGACATGATATGAAATGCATTACACACAAGCAAATGATAAGTCCACAACAGCGAATAACTGGAAGACACCTGGCACATCAGTCTCGGGGCGTCACATTATGCATTAGAGACAGCCGCATTCACTTTAAATAGGGCACCATCTAAATCCGTTGAGATGACACCGTATGAATTGTGGTTTGGCAAGAAACCTAAGCTGTCGTTTCTTAAAATTTGGGGTTGCGATGCTTATGTGAAAAAGCTTCAGCCTGATAAGCTCAAACCCAAATCGTAGAAGTGCGTCTTCATAGGATACCCAAAAGAAACTATTGGGTACACCTTCTATCACACATCCAAAGGCAAGATCTCTATTGCTAAGAATGGATCCTTTCTAGAGAAGGAGTTTCTCTCGAAGGAAGTGAGTGGGAGGAAAGTATAACTTGATGAGGTAATGGTACCTTCTCTCAAATTGGAAAGTAGCTCGTCAGAGAAATCAGTTCCAGTGATGCCTACACCAACTAGAGAGGAAGCAAATGATAATGATCATGAAACTTCAGATCAAGTTTCTACCGAACCTCGTATGTCAACTAGAGCACGTTGCGCACCTGAGTGGTACGGTAATCCTGTTCTAGAAGTCATGTTACTAGACCATGACGAACCTACAAACTATGAGGAAGCGATGATGAGCCCAGATTCCGATAAATGGCTTGAGGCCATGAAATCTGAGATAGGATCCATGTACGAGAACAAAGTGTGGACTTTGGTTGACTTGCCTGATGATCGGTGAGCCATAGAGAATAAATGGATCTTCAAGAAGACTGGCCTGATGGTAATGTTACTATCTACAAAGCTCGACTTTTCGCGAAAGGTTTTCGACAAGGTCAAGGAGTTGACTACGATGAGACTTTCTCACCCATGGTGATGCTTAAGTCTGTCCGAATCATGTTAGAAATTGTCGCATTTTATGATTATGAAATATGGCAAATGGATGCCAAAACTACATTCCTTAATGGATATCTCAAAGAAGAGTTGTATATGATGCAACCAGAAGGTTTTGTCGATCCTAAAGGTGATAACAAAGTGTGCAAGCTCCATAGATCCATCTATGGACTAGTGCAAGCATCTCGGAGTGATCAAAGCATATGGTTTTATACAGACTTTCGGAGAAGCCTGTATTTAAAGAAAGTGAGTGGGAGCTATGTAGCATGATAACCCACAAGTATAGGGGATCGCAACAGTTCTCGATAAGTAAGAGTGTCGAACCCAACGAGGGGCTAAAGGTAGAACAAATATTCCCTCAAATTCTATCGACCACCGATACAACTCTATGCACGCTTGACGTTCGCTTTACCTAGAACAAGTATGAAACTAGAAGTACTTTGTAGGTGTTGTTGGATAGGTTTGCAAGATAATAAAGAGTACGTAAATAAAAAGTAGGGTCTGTTTAGATAAAGAAACAATAAAGTAAATATAGCGAGTGCAGAAAAGTGGTGGTAGGAGTTGCGAAATTGCCCCTAAGCAATTGACTACTTTACTAGACCGATATCAAGTATTATGTGGGAGAGGCCACTGCTAGCATGTCATCCCTGACTTGGAATTCTATGCACTTGTGATTGGAACTATTAGCAAGCATCCGCAACTACTAATGTTCATTAAGGTAAAACCCAACCATAGCATTAAGATATATTGGTCCCCCTTCAACCCCGTATGCATCAATTTCTATGCTAGGTTGAAGCTTTTGTCACTCTTGCCCTCCAATACATAGTCCTATCAACATACAACTAACCCTATTGTGTGATCCACGTGCGCAATCATATGATGGGCACCAAAGGACAGCAACATAACCACAATCAAATTAAATCAATCATAGCAATTCATCAACCACCGATAGGACAACGAAAATCTACTCAGACATCATAGGATGGCAACATGTCATTGGATAATAATATGAAGCATAAAGCACCATGTTCAAGTAGAGGGTACAGCGGGTTGCGGGAGAGTGGACCGCTGTAGATAGAGGGGGGAAGGTGATGGAGATGTTGGTGAAGATGGCGGAGGTGTTGGTGAAGATGGCGGAGGTGTTGGTGTAGATCGCGGTGATGAGGATGGCCCCGGTGGCACTCCGGTGCCACCAGAAGCGAGGGGGAGAGAGCCCCCCTCCTTATTCTTATTCCTTGACCTCCTCCCTAGATGGGAGAGGGGTTTCCCCTCTGGTCCATGGCCTCCATGGCACGGGAGGGGCGAGAGCCCCTCCGAGACTGGATATGTCTCTCTGTCTCTCTCTATTTTTGCGTTCTCCGATTCTACCCTTTCACCGTTTCTTATATTCCCGGAGATCCGTAACTCCGATTGGGCTGAAATTTTGACACGATCTCTATCTGGAAATTCGATTTCTTGCGGCGAAAGAAGGGCACCAACTGCCTTACGGGTGGCCCACGAGGGTCAGGGACGCGCCCCCTACCTCGTGGCCACCTCGGGCACTGTCTCCCGTGGATTTTTCTTCCCAAAAATCATATATATTCCAAAAAAATCTCCGGCAGTTTTTATCCCGTTTGGACTCCATTTGATATGGATATTCTGCGAAACAAAAAACATGCAACAAACAGGAACTGGCACTGGGCACTGGATCAATATGTTAGTCCCAAAAATAGTATAAAAAGTTGCCAAAAGTATATGGAAGTTGTAGAATATTGGCATGGAACAATCAAAAATTATAGATACAACGGAGACGTATCAGCATCCCCAAGCTTAATTCTTGCTTGTCCTCGAGTAGGTAAATGATAAAAAAAGATAATTTTTGATGTGGAATGCTACATAGCATAATCTTGATCATGTAATCTAATCATGGCATGAATATTAAGATACGAGTGATTCAAAGCAATAGTCTATCATTTGACATAAAAACAATAATACTTCAGGCCCACTAATAAAGCAATCATGTATTTTCAAAATAACAAGGCCAAAGAAAGTTATCCCTACAAAATCATATAGTCTGGCTATGCTCCATCTTCTTCACACAAAATACTCACATCATGCACAACCCCGATGACAAGCCAAGCAATTGTTTCATACTTTTGACGTTCTCAAACATTTTAAACTTTCACGCAATACATGAGCGTGAGCCATGGACATAGCACTATAGGTGGAATAGAATGGTGGTTGTGGAGAAGACAAAAAGGAGAAGATAGTCTCACATCAACTAGGCGTATCAACGGGCTATGGAGATGCCCATCTATAGATATCAATGTGAGTGAGTAGGGATTTCCATGCAACGGATGCACTAGAGCTATAAGTATATGAAAGCTCAAACTGAAACTAAGTGCGTGTGCATCCAACCTGCTTGCTCATGAAGACCTAGGGCATTTGAGGAAGCCCATCGTTGGAATATACAAGCCAAGTTCTATAATGAAAATTCCCACTAGTATATGAAAGTGATAACTCAAGAGACTCTCTATATGAAGAACATGGTGCTACTTTGAAGCACAAGTGTGGTAAAAGGATAGTAACATTACCCTTTTTTTGCAGGCTTCTTTGGCCCCCTTTTTTTATTTAGGCTTCTTTGGCCTCTCTTTTTTTGGGCAATGCTCTAATAATGATGATCATCACACTTTATATAAATGCCTCAGGCGGTGTACCGGGATGTGCAATGATCTAGCGTAGCAATGACATCAAAAAACGGACAAGCCATGAAAACATCACGCTAGCTATCTTACGATCATGCAAAGCAATATGACAATGAACGCTCAAGTCATGTATATGGTGATGATGAAAGTTGCATGACAATATATCTCGGAATGGCTATGGAAATGCCATGATAGGTAGGTATGGTGGCTGTTTTGAGGAAGGTATTTGGTGGGTTTATGGTACCGGCGAAAGTTGCGTGATACTAGAGAGGCTAGCAATGGTGGAAGGGTGAGAGTGTGTATAATCCATGGAATCAACATTAGTCATAAAGAACTGGCATACTTATTGCAAAAATCTATTAGTCATCGAAACAAAGTACTACATGCATGCTCCTAGGAAGATAGATTGGTAGGAAAAGACCATCGCTCATCCCCGACCGCCACTCATAAGGAAGACAATCAATAAATACCTCATGCTCCAACTTCGTTACATAACGGTTCACCATACGTGCATGCTATGAGAATCACAAACCTCAACACAAGTATTTCTACAATTCACAACCACCCACTAGCATGACTCTAATATCACCATCTTTATATCGCAAAACTATTGCAAAGAATCAAACACATCATATTCAGTGATCTACAAGTTTTATGTAGGATTTTATGACTAACCATGTGAATGACCAATTCTTGTCATCTCTCTAAATAGATATAAGTGAAGCAAGAGAGTTTAATTCTTTCTACAAAACATATGCCCATGCTCTAACAAATCTAAGTGAAGCAAAAGAGCATTCTACAAATGGCGGTTGTCTATGTAAAGAGAAACAGGCAATCCAAACTTCAAATGATATAAGTGAAGCACATGAAGCATTCTATAAAGCCATACTCAAAAGATATAAGTGAAGTGCATAGAGCATTCTATAAATTAACCAAGGACTATCTCATACCAGCATGGTGCATAAAATAGAAATGAAAACTAAATGCAAAAGACGCTCCAAGATTGCACATATCGCATGAATGAAACGAATCCGAAAACATACCGATACTTGTTGAAGAAAGAGGGGATGCCTTCCGGGGCATCCCCAAGCTTAGATGCTTGAGTATCCTTGAATATTTACTTGGGGTGCCTCGGGAATCCCCAAGCTTGAGCTCTTGCCTCTCTTCCTTCTCCTCACATCGAGACCTTCTCGATCATCGAACACTTCACCCACACAAAACTTCAACAGAAAACTCGGTAAGATCCATTAGTATAATAAAGCAAATCACTACTCTAAGTACTGTTTCAAACTAATTCATATTTTGTTTTTGCATTGTGTCTACTGTAATATAACTTTTTCAGGGCTTAATCCACTGATATGAATCGATAGTTTCATCAAAACAAGCAAACTATGCATCAAAAACAGAATCTGTCTAAACAGAACAGTCTGTAATAATCTGAACATTCACCAAACTTCTGATACTTGAAAAATTCTACCAAAATTAGGAAAAATAAAAACTTTGCATAGAAATACAGTGCAAAAAGAATCAGAACCATTTGATGTTCCAGCTAAAAATGTAAAATCGCGCACTACAGCCAAAGTTTATGTCCTGCACCGTACAAACCATCAAGCAAATGTAAACATCCAAAAGGCAAACCTTGGCACATTATTTTTATATTTAAACTTTATAAAAGCACACAACAGAAATAAATGACTCTCTAAAACTTCCGGGTTGTCTCCCTGCTAGCGCTTTCTTTAAAGCCATTAAGCTAGGCATATAGTTCTCAAGTAATGAATCCACCCGGATCCCAAGGTATATCAAAGCCAATTTTAATTAACAATGATTTGTAATTTAGTAGTGAGCACAAAGAAACATATATCATACAACTACGAAGTCTAACTCTCTTTCTATGCATCGGCATGTCATAAAAGAATAATTCATGCACACATAGTAAAGGCCAATGCATAGTATAAACAGTTTCTTTCAATTTTGTTGTATTGGAAACATAGAGAGGTGGAGATATAGTTCCTATCTCATAAAAATTCAAGTAGGAGAAGCAAGCACATACATATTATATTCATCAAAATTATCATGTGCAACGGTAAAAGGCAACCCATCAATATATTCCTTAATAAGAGCAAACTTCTTCGATATAGTGTAGTTTGGAGAATTCAAAAAGATAATAGGACTATCATGTGTGGGTGCAATAGCAACAATTTCATGTTTAACATAAGGAACTATAGCAAGTTCATCTCCATAAGCATAATTCATATTGGCGTCTTGGCCACAAGCATAGCAAGCATCATCAAAAAGGGATATTTCAAGAGAATCAACGGGATCATAACAATCATCATAGCAATCATCCTCCGGTAAGCATGAAGGGAAATAAAACAATGTATGAGTTGAAGAGTTACTCTCATTAGAAGGTGGGAACGGGTAGCTAATCCGCTCTTCCTCCTTTTGTTCTTCGCTCTCCTCCTCATCTTTTTCATCCAATGAGCTCACAGTTTCATCAATTTCTTCTTCCATAGACTCCTGCAAAATATTAGTCTCTTCTTGGACAGCGGAGTAGTCCTCAATATAGGGTTCAACATAGGCATTAGAAGCATAATTATCATAGCAATATTTAAGTATGTCAAAAATTTCAGATTTGTAAAGAGTAGCATCATACTTTTCAATCAAAGAAGCAATTTCGTAAGCACCCTTAAAAGCAACAAATTCTTCAATTTGTTGAACATCATAGTAACTATAAACACCCTTAGCATACAAAGATACGATTCCATTATCACTAAACTCACATTGATAGGAAGGTGTTTCTTAGGGTTTTCAGAACAACAAGTAAAATCATATATTTCACATAAATTCCAAGCATAGCATTGCAAACGATGAATTTTATCCAGTAAAGTTTTCCCTTTTTCAGATATTCGGTGTCGCACATAATAAGCATGCTCATCTAAAGATTTGCCCTCAACTAAGCTAGTTGGGGTTTCAGCACGAGCACATAGGGATCGAAGATGATCCAAGTAATAAGCTTCAGTAGTGTGATAGATTTTGAGTGGTTCTTCAACCATTGGTTTAGTAGGTACAACTATTTTTTTTGGTATTTTGCGTTTCCTACCCATAACTAAAGATAGAAAACAACTAAGAACAGCAAATAAAAATTACTTAGTGATAAAACAAACAAGCACACACGAGAATATTCACCCCACGCTATTGCTCCCCGGCAACGGCGCCAGAAAAAGGTCTTGATAACCCACAAGTATAGGGAATCGCAACAGTTTTCGATAAGTAAGAGTGTCGAACCCAACGAGGAGCTAAAGGTAGAACAAATATTCCCTCAAGTTCTATCGACCACCGATACAACTCTACACACGCTTGACGTTCGCTTTACCTAGAACAAGTATGAAACTATAAGTACTTTGTAGGTGTTGTTGAATAGGTTTGCAAGATAATAAAGAGTACGTAAATAAAAAGTAGGGGCTGTTTAGATAAAGAAACAATAAAGTAAATATAGCGAGTGTGGAAAAGTGGTGGTAGGAGTTGCGAAATTGCCCCTAAGCAATTGACTACTTTACTAGACCGATAGCAAGTATTATGTGGGAGAGGCCACTGCTAGCATGTCATGCCTGACTTGGAATTCTATACACTTATGATTGGAACTATTAGCAAGAATCCGCAACTACTAATGTTCATTAAGGTAAAACCCAACCATAGCATTAAGATATATTGGTCCCCCTTCAATCCCGTATGCATCAATTTCTATGCTAGGTTGAAGCTTCTGTCACTCTTGCCCTCCAATACATAGTCCTATCAACATACAACTAACCCTAGGGTGTGATCCACGCGCGCAATCATATGGTGGGCACCAAAGGACAGCAACATAACCACAAGAAAATTAAATCAATCATAGCAATTCATCAACCACCGATAGGACAATGAAAATCTACTCAGACATCATAGGATGGCAACACATCATTGGATAATAATATGAAGCATAAAGCACCATGTTCAAGTAGAGGGTACAGTGGGTTGCGGGAGAGTGGACCGCTATAGATAGAGGGGGAAGGTGATGGACATGTTGGTGAAGATGGCGGAGGTGTTGGTGTAGATCGCGGTGATGAGGATGGCCCCCGGTGGCACTCCGGTGCCACCGGAAGCGAGGGGGAGAGAGCCCCCCTCCTTCTTCCTTGACCTCCTCCCTAGATGGGAGAGGGGTTTCCCCTCTGGTCCATGGCCTTGATGGCACGGGAGGGGCGAGAGACCCTCCGAGATTGGATCTGTCTCTCTGTCTCTCTCTGTTTCTGTGTTCTCCGATTCTACCCTTTCACCGTTTCTTATATTCCCGGAGATCCGTAAACCGATTGGGCTGAAATTCTGACACGATCTCTATCCGGAAATTAGCTTTCTTGTGGCGAAACAAGGGCATCAACCACCTTACGGGTGGCCCACGAGGGTCAGGGGCGCGCCTGGGGGGGGGGGGGGCAGGCGCACCCCCCTACCTCGTGGCCACCTCGGGCACCGTCTCGCGTGGATTTTTCATCCCAAAAATCATATATATTCCAAAAAAATCTTCGTCGGTTTTTATCCCGTTTGGACTCTGTTTGATATGGATATTCTACGAAACAAGAAACATGCAACAAACAGGAACTGGCACTGGGCACTGGATCAATATGTTAGTCCCAAAAATAGTATAAAAAGTTTCCAAAAGTATATGGAAGTTGTAGAATATTGGCATGGAACAATCAAAAATTATAGATACGACGGAGACGTGTCATAGCATTTATAATATTATATGTGGATGACATATTGTTAATTGGAAATGATATAGAATTTCTGGATACATAAAAGGATACTTGAATAAGAATTTTTCAATGAAAAACCTCGGTGAAGCTTCTTACATATTGGGCATCGAGATCTATAGAGATAATTCAAGACGCTTGATAAGATTTTTCAAATGAGTACATACCTTGACAAGATTTTGAAGTAGTTCAAAATGGAATAGTCAAAGAAGGAGTTCTTGCCTATGTTGCAAGGTGTGAAATTGAGTAAGACTCAAAACCCAACCACGGCAGAAAATAGAAAGAGAATGAAAGTCATTCCCTATGCCTCAGCCATAGGTTCTATGAAGTATGTTATGCTATGTATCAGACCTATTGTGTCCCTTGCCTTGAGTTTCGCAAGGGGGTACGATAGTGATCGAGGAGTGGATCACTGGACAACGGTCAAAGTTATCATCAGTTACCTAAAAGGGCTAAGGAAATATTTCTCGGTTATGGAGGTGATAAAGAGTTCGTCGAAAAGAATTATGTCGATGCAAGCTTTTACATCGATACAGATGACTCCGTGTCTCAGTCTGGATACGTATTGACTATTGAGAGTGGGAGCAATTAGCTAGAGTAGCTCCATGCAGAGCATTGTAGACATATAAATTTGTGAAATACATATGGATCTGAATGTTGCAGACCCGTTGACTAAACCTCTCTCACAAGCAAAACATGATCACACCTTAGTACTCTTTGGGTGTTAATCACATGACGATGTGAACTAGATTACTGAATCTAGTAAACTCTTTGGGTATTGGTCACATGGCGATGTAAACTATGGATGTTAATCACATGACGATGTGAACTAGATTATTGACTCTAGTGCAAGTGGGAGACTGAAGGAAATATGCCCTAGAGGCAATAATAAAGTTGTTCTTTATGTTTCCTGATATCATGATAAATGTTTATTATTCATGCTAGAATTATATTAACTGGAAACTTGATACATGTGTGGATACATAGACAAAACACAGTGTCCCTAGTAAGCCTCTATTAGACTAGCTCGTTAATCAAAGATGGTAAATTTTCCTAACCATAGACATGTGTTTTCATTTGATGAACGGGATCACGTCATTAGGAGAATGATGTGATGGACAAGACCCATTCGTTAGCTTAGCATGTTGATCATTTAGTTTTATTGCTATTGCTTTCTTCATGTCAAATTCATATTCCTTCGACTATGAGATTATGCAACTCATAGATACCGGAGGAATACCTTGTGTGCAATCAAACATCACAACGTAACTAGGTGATTATAAAGATTCTCTATAGGTATCTCTGAAGGTTTTTGTTGGGTTGGCATAGATCGAGATTAGGATTTGTCACTCCGAGTATCAGAGAGGTATCTCTGGGCTCCCTCGGTAGTACACATCATGATAAGCCTTGAAAGCAATGTGAATAATGAGTTAGTTACGGGTTGATGTATTCCGGAACGATTAAAGAGACTTGTCGGTAACGAGATTGAACTAGGTATGAACATACCAACGATCGAATCTTGGGCGAAAGTAACATACCCATGACAAAGGGAATAACGTATGTTGTCATTACGGTACGACTGAAAAAGATCTTCGTAGAATATGTGGGAACCAATATGAGCATCTAGGTTCCGATGTTGCTTATTAACCGGAGAGGTGTCTCGGTCATGTCTACATAGTTCTCGAACCCGTAGGGTCCGCCCGCTTAATGTTCGATGAGGATTTTGTATTATATGAGTTATGTGTTTTGGTGATGAATGTTGTCCGGAGTCCCGGATGAGATCACGAACATGACGAGGAGTCTTGAAATGGTTAAGAGGTAAATATTGATATATAGGACGATGGTATTTGGACACCCGAAGTGTTCCGGGGGTACCGGGCACATACCGGGTCACCGGAAGGGGTTCCGGGCATCCCCCCGGCAACTACATGGGTCTAATGGGCCAAGAAGGGGACAGACCAGCCCCTAGGGGGCTGGTGCACCCCATGTAGGCAGAAATAAAGGGGAAGGAAAGAGGGGAAGAGAGAAAGGAAGGGGAGCAATTCGGCCTCCCCCTTCCTTCCCTCCTTCCTCCTCCTTCCTTCCCCCTCCGGATGAATATGGAAGGGGGGAGGCCGAATTGGGAGGCGCCCAACACTACAAAAAAAGACACATCCGTGACATTTTGGGCTGAACGAAATTTTTTTTGTCATACATATGACACTTCTATGACGATAATTGTGACAAAACCCGGTATCATCATAGATGTGGTGGGCTCCTACTTCTATGACAAAAAATCATGACAGAAAATGGGCTTTTTGTCCTGGGCGGGCCGGAGACGCAGCTGCATGACATTCTTTGGGCCGCCCATGACGGAAAAAACCATGGTAGAAGCGAGGGGGAGGAAAATTTCGGGGAGTTCCCGGTTACGGTTGGAGGTCGGGGGCCGAGCGATATGCGTTTCTCTCGTACACGTACGTGCGTGTGTGCGAGGCGTTGGCTCTAACTGAACCCGAGCGAGGTGTTGGGCTCTAACTGAACTCGAGCGATTGCACTGCAGGCTACGCGTTACTGAACCCGAGCGATCGATCGATGGCTGTTAACTGAACCCGATCGAGCGATTCCTTGGCTACTGCTGCTAACTGAAGCCGATCGATGGGATGAACAGTGAGCGTTGCGGGGGGGGGGGGTTGGATGAACAGTGAGCGGTGGCGTTGCCTCTGGATGAACAGGACCCCGTGGTGTGGTGGAGGGCTGGATGAACAGTAGACGGTGGAGGGGTGCCCGTGGAGGGGTGGATGAACAGGACCCCGTGGTGTGGAGGGCAGGATGAACAGTAGACGGTGGAGGGGTGGTTGAACAGGACCCTGTGGTGTGGAGGGCTGGATGAACAGTAGACGATGGAGGGGTGGTTGAACAGTAGCCGGTGGAGTAGCGCGCGGTGGAGGCTGGATGAACAGGAGCCCGTGGAGGCTGGAGGAGGTCGACGGTGGATGAATAGTAGCTCATGGAGGCTGGAGGGGGTCGACGGTGGAGATGAACAGTATCCCGTGGAGTCCCGTTTTGCGGTACGCCACACCCCTCCCGATGAACAGGACCCCCGTTTCGACCGTAGCGCTCCAACACAAGTCCGTTTCCTCCATTTTGCGGTACGCCACACCCCTCCCGATCAACAGGACCCCCGTTTCGACCGTAGGAGGTCCGTTTCCTTCGTTTTGCGGTACGCCACACCCCTCCCAATCAACAAGACCCTCATTTCGACCGTAGGAGGTCTGTTTCCTCCATTGTGCGGTACGCCAGGCCTCGTTTCCATCGCATCTTCCGTCCAAGCCCTCCCGATGAACACGACCACGCATTCCGTTCCGACCCATGAACACGACGACAACGTTGTTTCTCCGTTCCGACCCAGCCATGTACACGAGCCCTCGCCGTACGTATGCGCGAGTAGGCGTTCGAGACCCCGCCAGTATGTACACATACATGGCCGTATTTTCTTTCTTGCACCCTGGCCGATGTACGTACGTGTACATGCTACGTGTGCGCCTCTACTACGACACGTGCACGCCTCTACATCGACCAGTATGTACGTACACGTTCGTGACCAGAATGTCAACGCTACGTACGCTTCGACCAGGTGGGTCCTGACTGTCAGGCACTTCCTTGCCTGTAAAGATGTAGCTGGTGGGACCCAGCAGTCAAAGGCGAATCGTTTTTTTTGTCCGGACACACTTTCTTGCGTGCGAAGATGTAGCTGGTGGGTCCCAGCAGTCAGGGGGGGCGAATCGTTTTGGTTTTTTTTGCCCGGACGCACTTCCTTGCGTGCGAAGATGTAGCTGGTGGGTCCCAGCAGTCAGGGGGCGAATCGTTTTTTTTTGCCCGGATGCACTTCCTTGCGTGCGAATGTGTAGCTAGTGGATCCCAACAGTCAGGGGGAAACGTTTTTTTGTGAAATACGGTGGCCCGTCTGGTGGGTCCCTGCTGTCAGGTGGAGGAATCATTATTTTCCATGTAATAAGGAGGCACTTCCTTGCTGCCGCCGTGGACCCAGCTATCAGCCTCTCCACGTACAGTCCATGTTCGATGGAAGTTGTTCCTTGACCACGTTGACCACACCGCGCCGAGAGCACCAGGGCGGTGGACGACGGCAAGGCCTAGGAAGGGGACGACACGGAGGCAGGGAAGACTCGGCAGTTGTTTCCCATGCGGAGGGGAGTATGACTGTACGAGGGTTTACTGGTTCGTCTGCTGTCGCCGGAGAATAACAGCAGGTGTGGGTGAGTAGAGGGATGGCTAGGCCAGCAATGGGAGTATGGCCGGGCGGTCAGGCCTGCGCGGCAGCACAGCCGGCCGCGCGGAGAAGGGAGCAGGCAGTCCCGCCGGTGCTTGTTTGAGTGGCTGGAGCAGAAAGAGCAGAGATTGAAGAAGCACGACGGCCATTGGATGGACATCCAACAGTCAGTGCTTGTGTGTCAACCTTTTTTAAGGAAAGCCTCAAATCTGTGGAAAATAGCATACAGCCCATCTGCCATTATTTCTAATAATTTACAGCCCATTTGCTAATTCTTAAGGTTTTCTTTGGAGCCCATATTCTTTTTGTTAGCATGACAGCCCATATTGTGGCAACGGTTAAAAAATTATACGAAATTTTGCATATTTCGGTGCGGTCCAAACTGTTTTTAATCCCGAAATTTTGACTCACATTCAAACTGATTTTAAAAATAAATGTATATCAATATAAAATCCAACAAATTCTCCATGCATAAAAATTAATGTCATTTAAAATCTTGAAATGAAAAAAAAGATATTTGAAACTAATTGCCGGTTTGATGTGTTTTAAAAATGTACAACCCATTTCTCATTACTGATGGGCCATTTTCTCGGCCAGCCAAATGAAAGCTCTCCTTGTCTTGAAAGATTTGCAGCCCAACAGGCCTGACAAAGCGACTTACTTGGCAAATCACAAAAAAAACTGGGCTGTGGCCGTGGACCCAGCTGTCAGCCTCTCCACGTACAATACTCTTCCGATGGAAGTCGTTCCTTGACCACGCCGCGCGAAGAGCACCACGGCGGTGGACGACGGCGAGGCCTAGGAAGGGGACGACGCGGCAGTGGAAGCCCGCGCGGAGAGGACTACGAGGGTTCACTGGTTCGGCTGCGGTGTGAGGCTGCCGTTGCCGCAGGGCCTGGCCGGCGATGGGAATAGGAGGGGGCGGTGAGGCATCTGCGGCAGCACAGATGGCCACAGGAGGCAGGAGCATGCGGCACGACCGGCGCTGCTTTGGGCGGCTGGAGTAAGAAGACCAGAGGTTGAAGAAGCACTACGGCCGTTGGATGGACATCGTACGGTCACTGGAGCTAGAATCGTTCATATTGACTAAGTTGACAAACCTTCGTCCCCGTCAACTTAGTAGGCCCACAAGTCAGCCTCCCAGCAAGGTGGGTCCCAGCTAGCCGGGGGAGTATTCATTTTTTTGTGCGTAATAAGGAGGCACTTCCGGTGGGTCCGAGCTGACAGCGGGGGGAACGTTTTTTTCACGAAATATTGTGGCCCGTCCGGTGGGTCCCAGCAGTCAGGGGGAAACGATTTTTTCACAAAATAATGGTGGCCCGTCCGGTGGGTCCCCGCTGTCAGGTGGAGGAATAATTATTTTCCGTGTAATAAAGAGGCACTTCCTTGCGGCTGTCATGGACCCGGCTGTCAGCCTCTCCACGTACAGTACTCTTCCGATGGAAGTCGGTCGTTGACCACATTGACCATGCCGCACCGAGAGCACCACGGCGGTGGACGACGGTGAGGCCTAGGAAGGGGACGACACGGAGCCGTGCAAGACGCGGCAGTGGATGCCCACGCGGAGAGGAGTACGAGCGTTCACTGGTTCGGCTGCGGTGTGAGGCTGCCGTCGCCGCAGAATAACAGTGCGTGTGGGTGAGTGGAGGGATGGCCTGGCCAGTGGTGGGAGTAGTATGGCACGTGAGGCCTCCGCGGTAGCACAGCCGGCCACGGGAGGCAGGAGCAGGCGGCACGACCGGCGCTGCTTTGGGCGGCTGGAGCAGGAACACCAGAGGTTGAAGAAGCACTATGGCCGTTGGGTGGACATCATACGGTCACTGGAGTATTGACTAAGTTGACAAAGCTCTCCGTCCCTGTCAACTTAGTAGGCCCACAAGTCAGCCCAACAATATAGTGGGTCCCAGCTAGCAGGGGGTATTCATTTTTTTGGGCGTAATAAGGAGGCACTTCCTTGCGTGCGAAGATATAGCTGGTGGGTCCGACCTGTCAGTGGGGGGGACATTTTTTCGTGAAATACAGAGGCCCTTCCTGTGGGTCCTAGCTGTCAGGGGGAGGAATCATTATTTTGCGCGTAATAAGGAGGCATTTCCTTGCGTGCGGCCGTGGACCCAGCTGTCAGCCTCTCCACGTACAGTCCACTTCCGATGGATGCCGTTCATTGACCATGTTGACCAGCGCCGCGCCGAGAGCACCAGGGCGGTGGACAACGGCGAGGCCTAGGAAGGGAACGACATGGAGCCAGGGAATACTCGGCAGTTGTTTCCTACGCGGAGGGGAGTACGACTGTATGAGGGTTTACTGGTTCGTTTGCCGTCGCCGGAGAATAACAGCAGGTGTGGTGAGTAGAGGGAGGGCTAGGCCAGCGATAGGAGTACGGTCGGGCGGTGAGGCCTGCGCGGCAGCACAGCCGGCCGCGCGGAGGAGGGAGCAGGCAGTCCCACCGGCGCTTGTTTGAGCGGCTTGAGCATGAAGAGCAGAGATTGAAGAAGCACGACAGCCGTTGGATGGACATCCAACTGTCACTGCTCTCGTGTGTCGACTAAGCTGATAGGGTGTTGCGTGTGCGTCAACCTTTTTTTATGAAAGCATACGCGTCAACCTATAGTGGGCGCACAAGTCAGCCTCAAATCTGTGGAAAGTAGTATACAGCCCATCTGCCATTATTTCTAATAATGTACAGCCCATTTGCTAATTCTTAAGAATTTTTTTGGAGCCCATCTTCTTTTTGCTAGCATCACACCCCATATTGTGGCCACGGTTAAAAAGTATACAAAATTTTGCATATTTCGGTGTGGTCAACTGTTTTTAATCCAGAAATATCGATTCACATTCAAACTATTTTGAAAAATTATTTATATAAATGTAAAATCCAAATAATTGTCCACACATAAAAATCAATGGAATTTAAGATCTTGTAATGAAAAAAAATTGAAACTAATTCCCGGTTTGATGTGTTTTAAAAATGTACAACCCATTTCTGGGCAAACCGAATGAAACTCTCCTCGTCTTGAAAGATTTGCAGCCCAGCAGCGACGATAAAGCAAGTAGGCCTTGTTTGGGTATTTCTTTTAAAAAAATAGAACTGGGCTAGCCATTTTCAGCAAGAAAAAAACACAACTGGGCTCATGATGTGGTAAACATAAATAAAACCCTGGTTAGACGGGCCACAGCCCCCGCACAGCCCCGTTGTTACCCTGATCCGTCGCTAAAACTAGTATAAATAACAACGGCTTGTTCCTCAAAACTGTGCGACTTGTTGGGTCCCTAGTGTCAGCCGCTCGTAGTGTAATTCTCTCGTTTATTGACTACGTTGACAATGGTGTGAGCCCCAGATGTCCAGCCTTTCCTATGAAAATTTAGAGCCCATTTGATGTGCTAGTTCGAAATAAGTTTGTGGGTGCTGGTGGGGGCTAATCACTTGGCTTCTGTAATGCACAGTGAGCTCAAGCAGTCGGCGAGAGTGATGTTATTTCCCTTGGTTTGGATTTGTTACAATATTTCACTCTAAATTAAACGAATGGCAAGCCATTTGCCTTGTTTCAAAGAAAATATGACAGTCACAGCCAAGTTGAAAAGGGCAGGAACATCTAACTCCAGCTTACAAACTGTACAAAAGCACGAGGGTTAATTGTTCATCAGGTTTACAAAAAAAACCAGATTGAAAAGGGCAACAACATCTAACTCCAGCACTGTTTTCGGCAGTCACAGTCAAATGCATCAGTCAGGTCCATAGAATGAACATCCTGGGTCGTAAAATTTACTAGAGTATGACCACAATATGTTGTAAATAGAAGCCCAGCACGTTCAGAAGCTCTTTTGCCCACCTGAAACTCCTTTTTTTGCTCTTCGACATACCCATCCGTCAAAACCATGCTGCTGATAAACTTAAGCCTGATGGACAATAGTAACCTCGCATTCAGCAGGAAGAATGTGACAAATCTTGTGTCTGCATGGTTGGCTACATATTGTTCTAGCGTTATTGTCTTCAATCGAATCTCATGAGAAGTGAGAAAATCCCAATGCTTACGAATCCACCGATTGGTTATAACTTTCTTACCCCGTCATGTTGCCTAAATAGACATGAAGATTGAAAACAGTTAAGGTCTAAAAGAAGAGTGTCGAAAGAGCAACAGCTGAACGGTTAATTCTAGTACACTATATGCGGGCTTCCAATGTGCGTGAAATTAGCACCTTTATATACAACTTCTACGGACATGGAAAGCATTGCAGCAAGCCAATAATCTTGTTCAGATCAAAACTATTCATTTGGATATATAAGATCTTGACAGAATCCAGCACCATTGATAGGCCATCCATGGAGAAACTCTTCATTGAGCATAGAACATAATATTAGTACAAAATGTGTACTCCAAGATGATATATAAATTATGCGCAGAAATTTAAAATGCAGCTTATCGTTACAAGTGTAGATGATAATATAAAGTACCTGAAGAACTGTGGAGCCAAACACCATATTGAAATGAGCACAGAGATCATGTATTACACCCAAGGTCTCCAGTTTAGGCACAGAGAGGACGGTTATTTGCAACGGTGAATAACTAGAATCAAGGATCAACCTTTGAAGTGAAGGGGCATCTTGGATGATGAGCTGTCTTTCGTCAAAAGAAATTCCAATTCTTACAATGTTAGGCTACTCTATTTGGAGAAACCCGATTCTAACTGTGAAAACAAGCACCAAGCACTCCAGCGCAGGGCAACTGGAGTGGATGATGCTGTGCAATGAGGCCTCCGATATATGAACCCGCACAAGTGAAAGTTTCTTGAGAAATGGGAGTCGAAGGTTTAGTACTAGATTGTCTGGTAGGTAGCACTGCGCAAAGGTGGCGGTGTGGAGAGAGGAAGAAAACCCCGAGATGGACATCGGTGCTGAGGGCACAAGTTCATGGCGTTCGGTATGTGGTATGTGATTTCCAGGGGAATAGTAGAACTCAAGCAGCTGTAGTTCTGTGAATTCAGGGGATTCTAGCCAAGCGTCCACCGTGCAGGGCATGGTATGCTTGCTCAGGTAGCATGACGGGATGCAGAGGCTTTGAACGGAACCCTGGTGGGAGGAGATGATGGCTCTGGGGATTTCAAAATCATTGAAGAGAGATAGCTGACGATAGTCGAGATTAAGGGGAACGGCGCGCCATAGAGGGCGCCACCAAATTGAGAGGATTTGGGTGCGGCAGCAATCCTTGGTGGGGAGAAGTGAGATGATCTCCCCAAGGATGGCGTCCGGGAGATCGCTGATGCGGTCCACCCGAGATTCTATGGGTTCCTAGGATCCGATGGGGGCGGGGTCGCCGCTTCTCCCCGCGCTGCTGGGTGCAGGATCTACAACAGGCGTCGCCGCTGGTGGGAGCCTCATCTTCTTGGCGCTGGGGTCAGCCGACTCCATTTTCCTCGAGGGCGTCATGTCGCGCTCACGGATTTGAGCAGAGTAACGAATGATGATCCTAGTTGTAGTGCGAGCGAATAAGAAGGGGAGCTGGGGGTTTTCTGTAGGAGTGAGGAAGAAGGGGAGCTGGGGTTTTCTGTAGGAGCGAGGAGGAAGAAGATCCCCCAGGTTTTTTTGGGGGGGGCGGTGTGCTGGGTGTGGGTAGCGCATCTCATTCAGTAAATATATGGGCTTTTGAATTGATTTTACTATTTACTAGTGTGGATGGGCTGTTTTGTCTTGGGACCCGAGAAACAATTACTACTAGTATGGTGGAGACACTCTACAGCTACCTAGAAAAACAATTACTACTAGTACAGTGGAGACACTCTACCGCTTCTGGCTCCTCCTAGGTCATTGAAACGTCTCCCTCTACTGAATGCCGTTATACTTTTATTCACCGACATGCGGGCCATGTAGCGCGCGGGCCCAAATGCCATTCACCAAATTAGAAGGCAGTATGCAGGCGGAGAGTCACCCCGGTCGTAGCGCGGCAGTAATGAGCCGTCGTATTACAAAACCCCACCTCCCCGCAGTCTAAGTTTGACGGACGAAGCAACCATCATTTCACTCTTCGCTGAATCCCCTTCTCCCTCACCGTCTTCAAGAAAGGCAACACTTGCATCTGCCACTGTTCTTCTCTCCGAACGAAGGGAAGGTAAGCGGATCCGTGATGTTGATATATTTTATTTCAGAGGGAAAAAAGAACTTTTGCAAAGCAGTAACTGATCCTCACTCTCTTTTTTGTTTCATTGTCATTGCGATTGTGTTTTCCTTTTAGTGGTCTCCTAGTATTCATCAATTTCATGATGGACCAAGGAGAACCAGGCAAAGATCTGCCGATATTGGAGCAGACGCGGGAGGCTGATCCCCACGAGACAGAGAGCTCCAAGAAGATGGAGGCAACCACCGAGGCGACCCCAGATACTGAGATGGTCAACGCCCCGTTTGAGGTTACAGCCCCGTGGCACTGCAGGAGCAGTTTTCCCCTTCGAGGATGTGTCCCCCTCCCCCCCCCCCATCTTGATTGTGGTTTTTCATCTAAGTATGTGGTGATTTTTTTTATAAAAGGAAGTATGTGGTGATTAATAATGCAAAATTTTATTAGCTTTGATGCCATGGTATACGTAGTGGTTTAAATAACTTGTGTTTCTTATACTGAAAAGTAATTCAGAATTTGTTTCTGTTTCAATTAGAGCCCTGATGCAGACAAGGATTGTGTGGTTGTACATGTCACTCGCTATGAGGCGGACGACCTGAATATATGCACTGGGAAAACATAGTTCTTAGGCTGTTGGATCCTGGAAGCCATTTGCGGTTATACCAATGAAGAGTTGTATTCCAGCCTCACTGTTGTCAGGCGTGTTGTCCAGGGTATACTGAAACACAAGAAGTTCAAAGCTACTCCATCGTTTGTGAGGAATACTGTTCTTGTTAAGCTTACACAGGAAGATGACGTGGCATGCCTCCACAAACAAGTTTATCAGTGGCAAGGCCACAAGGTTGTCTTCATGAAGGTTCACAGGATTAAGCTTCTGCGGGACGTCCTCGATGATGTTCATGGCAAGGTCCGTCTTGTGTCCAGCCCAAATTAGATCGAGGCATGAAATAGTTGCCCCAGCTAGTGTTTAATAGTAGTTTGGATTGTGTCTAATTATCCAAACCTTGCATGTTATCGACCCCTCTGGGGCTAGTACTCTGTTTGAATCCGTCTATGGGAACTGCTGCTACTTTTATGTGCCCGTGAATCATGTGAGAACCATCATAATTGTTGCCGAAACAGATGCGTCCTCACTAGTTTTTTCATGAATATGGCATGGTAAGACATAAGTTGTCACGGTTTATCATACGAGCAGTGTGTGTTTTGATGAAATAGAGCACTCGTTCGAGAACCATGTGTCGACGTATACATAAGTACTTGTAAACACTGTTGGTGCTACCCCACTTGTAAGCAGTTGTGCAAAACACGACACATTGGCTCAGCTCGCTTCAACACTAGGCTATCGACCAGCTAACAATCAACAATCTGTTGTCTGACATATAAGCAACTATGTATCTTGTTACAGTGGTTCATGCAGTTAATTGAGGCCACAATGTAATAAACTCCAAATGTTCACACGCTAGTCCAGCGCTCATGTGGAACACTCACATTAAACTCGTCTTCATAAAAAACTTGAAAAGCATAAGTTCAGCAATTTTATACATCTCAATGATTCATAGAACATATCAAACATATACTAGTTCACAGCAAAAGACAAAGTTGTGAGAAGGTTTACAAATCAGGAAAAAACAAGCAAGGCTTCTCTCTGAGCAAAGGGCCTCCCGGCAGGCTTAAATTTCCTGGAGTTCACTCTGGTTTTTTCTTGTTGCCACCATTCAGGGTTAGGTTCTCTCATTCTAGAATAACCAATTATAATTCTGGTCTCAGCTGGAATGCTGAACTGAACCATGCATTGTACTAACCAGGTGAAATTCTTACGCATTCCACTAAATTTAAGCACCTCTATTTGCAGAAATAAGCAGACCACAATGCCTCTTGTCCGCGCACCTGTCCAAAAAACCGTCGTGCAGCCGTGCCAGCTAGTCCTCGGTCCATGGATGAACTGGTAGAAAGTGCATTCCGGACTAGGATGCAGTTGTTTTCGCTCGTCCCTGCACTGCAATCAGGAAGTAAAACGTATGAATCAACTTCTTTTAGATTGCGTTGGTCATTCTACCTTAGTTACTACCAATGTAGGGATACCTTGAAGACGGGAGGTTAGACGACGGCAACAAGGGATAGCCATCTCATTTTGCGCAGTTGTACTAAAACTGAGGTGTGTGCTTTTGATTGCGCGGATAGAAACGATACGGAGACAGACATCCAGAAACGATATGGAGACAGACATCCCTGTTTGCACAAATAAGAACTACGGTTATTTAAACAGTGACAGATATTACTACTTTCCCCCGTTTCCTCTTAGAACCAAGTCCTAGATTCATGCTACAGCTTTCCCACTTTCTTCCCTGTTTGAACCAACGCTTTGAGTCAACTGTATGAAATAGCTTTACTTCTAATAATAGTAGAAGTCTATGTGGCTTTGGAACAGCGGACGGAAGTAGAAAAGGATCCACACGAAGGGAGCTGTGGCAGTAGAGCAAGGCAGGTTTCAAAGGAATATATACCTGAGGGTCGTCAGCATGTCACAAAGACGGCGTCGGGAGGCCGCATCTTGGCCACAATACCGCAGGGAGGAAGAAGGGGTCGGAGGCCCTCCCGAGCCGGCGCTCTCTCAGAGAGAATGGCACGGCCGACGATCAAGACGCGCGGGCAGCTGTTGTTCTCCTCCCTCGCCGCCGACGATAGCGTGAATGATGCACCTACACCCCTGCCCCGGTCGAGGTTGTCCGGCCGGATTTGTGACCAGCCGTGAGCTGAGAGAGAGTGTGGCCACCTATGTGTTGCTTAGATCTGGAGAGCATGAGAGAGTGAACGAGAGGAACCCTAGTAAAGCAAGCGCTAAGGCTCCTGCTTTTATATATAGTGGAGTGATTTTGTTGTACCAGCTTCAAAAAAATGCGCTCCTACGTGTACCCGCGAGTGGGTGTGAGAGAACTAGTGCGTGCGTGCACCGCTTCTCTTCGTGAGAGTATAATATACTATGCCCAAAGAACGTTCACCGCAAGAGTAATAGTACAAGTGTGTGACGTGTGAGCTAAAATAAAATGTGTGCGCCGTCTTTTGTTTTTTAGAAGTTCTGAGGGTAGGGTGTGAAGAGCACATATGTGCGTGACGTCTACCTGCAGATAGACGGTGGGTGCGACGTGCGAGTCTGCGAGAGGACACGGGAGAGTCGTGACTCGTGAGGGTGTGTGTGCGTGAGAGAGGGGGGCACGTATCAATGCAATGCATGTGTCCGTAAATCATTATCCGACAAACGTTCGCCACAAGCGTTTTCCTGACGAACGCCGTAAGAACCGTTAGATCGGCATCTGATAGTGTCAGTTTTGCCATGTCATTTAATAGAACAGCCACTCCTCCTACACACAAATCTTCCACGTGAGTGTTAGCAACTGCCGTATGCTCCATCCGTTCCGAAATGCAGTGCATATAGCTTTATTGAAAATTCGAACCTCGCAAACTTTTACCGGGTTTTCGTGTACCAAATTGCACATGTAGAATACCATGTATATGTCATTTCATTCATCTTCGAGAGGTAACTATAAAGTTGGGTGAGGAGTCTACAAAGAAATACCATCGTATCACCCTCAGCAATTTCAAGCATCCTTTAGTGTCGAGGAATATCATAGGAACTCTATATGATATGATTTTTATAGGATTTTTTCCTTTAGAGCCAATTGGTTCATAGGAATACATTCTTATACTCCACATTTCAAAGCAAATAAACATGATATCATTTCTATAGCTTTAGAGCCACTTGGTTCATATGAATGGATTCCTATACTCCCTTAATTTCAAAGGAAAATAAACATTAGCGTATATTCAATAGAAAAGTTCCTATGATATGAACCAAATTACATATCTTTTCTAATCCCTCCTCATAGGAATTGAGATACATGTCATCTCTAGATTCAATAGAAAAGTTCCTATGATGTGAAACAAATGACATCTCTTTTCCAATCCCTACTCATAGGAATTGAGATGCTCCATGTCATCTCTTTCCCTACAACTTCCATGTATACATCTTCTATTCCTAAATAGATAGTACAACCCACTAGTAGCTTTTTTCCAAAACATGCAACTATGGCACAAGAACTATATAGTGTGCCAATAACTTTGAAAGATGGTCGCTGGATGAAGCTAACCCGACAGTGCAGAGATAGGCAAATCCGAGCAATAATGGCCGTTGGATATCATCAACATTCCACCAGATCTGCCACATGTACAATTTAGAAGACTCCATGGTTGAACTTAAGCATAATGCACAAACGTCAAAACACAAGCACTTCTCCTTTGTTCTAGAATCTTCTGTATCATAATTGATTATTTTTTTCTAAATGAATTGCCATTATTTGTTTTTTACTTTATGATTTACTCCCTCCGTTCCAAAATAGATGACCCAACTTTGCACTAACTCAAAGTTAGTGCAAAGTTGGGTCATCTATTTTGGAACGGAGGGAGTACAATGCACAACCCCATGAATCTTAACATTTTTATAAAACTTATTGATTTTGAATGAGATGAACTATAAGAGCTAAACGAACATCTACATCATGCATATATGACTCAAAGCTTTACATGCTATAGTGTGTGTTTATTCATAATTTTGTTTTGAAATCGCATGCGTTCAATACATGTGTACTCCCTCCGTCCGCGAATAAGTGTACTTCTACCCTTTGTTCTAAGTCAAAGTTTTAAAATTTTGACCAAATATATACAAAAGAGTAGTAACATATATGACATAAAATTGATATATTATGAAATTAAAATTCAAAACGAATCTAGTGATACTAATTTAGTGTCATAAATGCTGCTACTTTTCCCTATAAAGTTGGTCAAAGTTTTAAAACTTTGACTTAAGACAAAAGCTAGAAGTACACTTATTCATGGACGGAGGGAGTACCTTACTAGTAGTTTTGAGTAGAGTAGCAAATTTCACGCGGCCCCGGGTATATCAAAATGCAGGGCCCATGCATCATTGCCTTTCGCTCGAACCTACGTCCACAATTTTTTGTACGTACTATATCTCCACTGGTCCCCGAACCCAAAATGCTGCCTCGTTCCCGTAAAACCAAGCGGCCCACACATATTTAAGATGTCGGCTCGAACCCATTTACTACAACATGGCCCCGCATGCCATAGTACTCCTACAAACCCTACTGCCGCACTCATCATCGGTTTTCTTCAAGAGGACGAGGGAGAAGCCGATTTGTAGTGGAGGCGCTTTCAAAAAAAAGATCTGCAGTGGAGACCCCTGCCCTAGGGTGCCCTAGGTAGCTGCCGCACGCATCATTGTTTTCTCTTTTCTTTATGCTCTTGCGCCCTAGAATGAAATGATGGTTGCTTCGTCCATCCAGCTTAATGCGGGAAAGGTGGGGCTTTGTGATTTGACCCCTCGCCGCTCATTTTCTACTACTGCGGCGCTACGACCGGGGTGCCTCCAATTCCAACCGCTGCTCTGAACTGTAATTTGGTGCATCACACGTGGAACAAGATGGTGGATGAGCCACATGTCGGCCAAAGGGGTCCTGTTAAGTGTGTCGCCATTTCGTGTGCGGATTGACCCTGCTTGAGTTGCTACGCCAACATGACAGGAGCAGCCTACCACTTGGTTTTGCTCCTTGGTGAATCCTGACTATATTGATCTAAAAAGATACATGCTGAACTACCCTCTCCGTCTCGGTTTATAGGGCCTGCACGTAGTTCTTGGTCATCCATTTGACTAACTAAATAGGAGTTACTATGTCACAAAAAGTATATCATTGGATTCTTAAGCGGATGTAGTTGTATTTAAAAGTCGAGGGCGGGGCTTTTCCTGCGCGGTAGGCGGCGGGGCAGTTCCGCCTAGTCGGTTCGACAGAGACGCGAGAAGACGAGGGAGTAGCTGCTGCAAACGTAGGGATGTGTGATTTGACAGCGAGTTACTGCTGGCAGGTGGGGCCCCGTGATTTGACTTTCCATTATCATTTTAACTGTGGCGCTATGATCGGCGTGAGTCTCCCAGATTCCTGACCACCTCCATACAGGTGCCTCTCCCAATGCTCCACCATGTAGTAGAGGCTGGCTTTTGCATGAGAGCCCACTTCTCCACTTTTTCCTTGCCTCTCTTTCCTCCACATATGCAAAAATGCCATGTAAAGCGCACTATTGTACTTACTTTTACTTGCTCCTACAGGTGCTTAAGCTTGCCACATAGGCATAAAGTCTGATGTGGCAAGTTAATCAAGAAGAGAGAGACTAGTTTGGTGACCCAAGGAAGAAACGGTGATAAGCACGTGTACCTAGGTGAAAAGACAATTTTGAGTCTATAGCTAATTAAATGAAGCAAACTTAGAAACACCATTTCATTGGAAGAGGCCACTCCTTGGCAAATGCAATAAATACACACGCTTACTAGCACCGTTTCTTCCTTGAGTACGAAGAAAGAGATAGAGAGGAGTAACAAAAAATACACTTATAGCCAACCTTGTTGTAGTATGAATGACTATGTATGACATGCCAACATCAGATAGCCTAATGCACCATGTTAAATCTCCAAGGGCGCGACCGCGCGAGCGACGCGACGGTCGTGGTAGGCGCGACCATGATACGGGCTGCTGGCAGCCCTTGGATCTGAGATCAAACGGTCGCATGCTAAGTTGCTGAAAATTTGTAGAATAACCCTCCAGGATAGGATATTCACCCATAGGTCTAGAATCACGCCATGCAACCATTCGATCTCAGATCCAAGGGCTCTCGGAAGCCCGTATCATGGGAGAATGGAAAGCCACTACCCTGCCGTTCGCACGCTGGCAGTTCGCTCCTACTCGTCCACACACGTCCTTCAATAGTACGGTGGTTCGCTCCTAGTCGTCCCGTCCATTCACATTACGGCAGTTCCACTAATCCTAACCCTCCTCCCAAATCCATGGGGTCCCAAATCTCCATGATCGGCGGTGAGTACAAGGTTAGAACCATCACCGGCGATGAGTTCGACGTCATCTACACCCGTTCTTCCGCGACGGTGAAAGGATGCCTTTCTCGCTTCAGACGCATGTTCGAAAACTCAGATGATGAGTGGGTCACTTGGCTAGATGTTGAGTACACCATAGTCCTGGGACAAGAGAAGGATCTAAAGGACTAAGAGAGGAAGAAGCCCGCCGTGATCCAGGTTTGTGTGCATGACTTATGCTTGGTCTACCACATATGCCATGCCGACGTTGAGTGCCAGGATTTTAAGGACTTCCTCGGGAGCAACCTAGTCAAATTCGCTACTGTAGACTTTGGTAACGACAAAGAAATCATGGGTCAGATAGGCCTCGTTGTAGGAAACCCCTTCGACCTCCAGAAGAATCGGCTGGTGCCCTCTCGTCAGCCTTCAATGCTGACCCTGGCAGGAGCCATGGTTCATCCTTCGTATGGTAAACTGGTGAAACCTCCATACACATTTCATCGTCATGCATGGCAGCGGAATTTACTAGATATAGACCACATCCACTACGCTGCAATGGATGGCTACCTTTGCTTCAATATCTACAAGGGTTGGATGAAGAGCAACAGCCAAGTGTGCAGTTCAAGCAAAGAAGTATCGGCCAAGAGGAATAGGGACAAGGACGAAGTCGAGGACGTGGACGAGGACTCTGAGTAAGGTGGCAGTGTCGTTGCTCATGGTGGTTCTAAACTTATAATGCAGTGTCTACCGGATTAGTTGCATAGTTTAATTTCAGGTGTGCTTAGTTTAATTTGAGGGGTGTGTTGTGTTGAGCCCCCAGCAGAACTATGTTATGTTTCTTCTCGTTACTTTAACTCTTCAGTATGTACATACTACTCGTATTTCTTTAATTGAATTTAGCACCCCAATTAAGCACGTACTAGCTTTTTTAATAGTACTATATGCATAATTTGGCGACGAGCGCTCTCTATATGTACCACCTTTTTTTAATTTCAAGTTTTGCTCCATGGCGCAATCCATCGATAGTACTACTATACAAAAGTATACATTTTTTAAAAGGCTAGAGTATTGTTCATCACATATATAGCCAGTTAAATTCTCAACCTAGAACGACGTGCATGCCATGTAGTAAACCGATACGGAGGAAGTATAGTAAAGATGAGGTGATTTTACCGAGCGATCGGCGGGGGAGCATGGCCTGTCATGCGGTCCCACGTGTCATGATGTACCAAGGCGATGCGTGTGACCCTCTTGAGGCAGAAGCGATACTAGTACGTGGTTTGAGATGATGGCGAACCGAGGGCCCTGTTTGGATCAACGGGTTAGAGTTAGTTTGGGTTAGTTTGGACTCAACTAACTCAAAAAGATCCAAACAGGAGGGTTAGTTTGGGTTAGATGCATCTAACCCATCCAAAAACACTAACCCATACAAGAGGTGTTTATTTGGGTTAGTTCTTCTCAAGGCCATTAAAAATATATTTTTCTCTCGCTCTCCCCGTAGCAGATCCCTCCCCACTTCCTTGAAGCTTATCCTCCTCTCCCTCCCTCCCCCTTGCACCGTCCGTGAAGGCGCCTCGCCGTATCCGCGCTCCATCTAACCCTGCCATCCAAACACCTCTTTGGTTAAAGTGCGTCTGGGAAAGTGCGGCATTGTGATTTGATGTCTCATTGCTCATTACTACTACTGGGACGGTACGAGTGCGGTGCGTCCCCCCTGCTGTTCTGCACTGTTATTTGGTGCTTGACACGTCGACCCGGTTGCTATATGTCCCACATGTCGGCGACAGGAAGTACAGAATTCATGAAAGGGAGCGTCGACGGAGGAGTATACTACTACAGAATTAATGAAAGGGAGCGACTTAGTTTTGGAAAAATCTGTTTTTACGGAGTACGTACCCACTAGGGTTTATAGGGCTCATCTAAAAAACATTCGTTTTTCCGTTTGATAAGTCTCAATTCTACTCCACTATACTAGTAGTAGTACCATTACATGTTGGATTTCGAGGTGCGTTAGATCACCCGACGCAAGCAGTGTCAAGAGGAAACTAACCAATGCATGTACAAGTTCATGGAAATTTAGTGGTCATTCATGCATTCGTTCTAATTAATGCCTCGGTAAACACAACTTCTTGAGAAAAACGAGCGTACTAATTACTTGTGCAAACTACGAAATTAATTCGACCACTCACCATCTACCTTGGTTGGAGAGATTTTGAAATTGAGCCATAAACTGGAAAGGAGGGAGTAGTAACTTTTGTCTTGATTACTATTTGTGCCCTTGTATAGATGCAAAATGTATTTTTTTATAGTGGCCTTGTATAAGTAAATGGAGGGAGTACTAACCAAAGTACGTAGTAGGGACGAGGAGTAAACGGAGGGAGTAGTAAAATTTTCTCCTCGGGCTGCGAGCCACCGCGCGCGTGGGCGAGGGAGCGGGCGTAAGGCGTGGTAAGCAAGCTTCACCTCATCCTGCGAGCCACCGTGCCCGTGGGTGGGGGTGATGGCGTACTAAGCAAGCTTCTCCTTGTTCTGCGAGTTGACGGGACACATCAAAAGTACTCCAGTGTATAGAGCCTTGCCTCTAAGGTAGGCCCCAGATGGTTTGCCTCTTTTTTTAATTTAACATAACGCGTCAAGTCGCAATTTGTTTGTTCACCCGTGGTAGACGATCCTCCCTCCACCAAGTGGACAACCAGTACACGTGCCAAATTACCACGTGGGCTGCCTTTTTCGTACAGAAATGAGCTCCACCGTGTACCCGCGCGGGTGTGGTTGGGAAAGAGACGGGAGTACATGCGTCGTGCGTGCACCTCTTCTCTTCGTGCACGTCCCCCACCTACGTGGGTGTGTGTGAGAGAGATACAAACCTAGACATAATGTGCCATCCATCCCCATGCCTCCGCCCAGTCCGACCACCAGTCACCACCACGCCCCACTCCTCCTCGCCTTATCTCTCATCTTTCTCCCTCCATTTTTATATACAAGGGGCCACTATAAAAATTATAATTTGCAGATATACAAGGCCACTAACACTAATCGATGCAATATTAATGGTGTTTGCCTCGTGGTACTAGCAAAGGAGGACATTAATTATCCCTTGCATGCATGCGGGAGTTTGTAAAAAAATGCATCTTGATGTTCCGTGCAATGCACGGGCATCTTGCTAGTCCATGAAAACAACACATGGCAAAATTCCACAGCGAACGAGGGATTTGAATCTGTTGGGAGGGGCTGTTTGGATCTTGCCCGGGGTAGCCAAAATATTGGCGACTACTTCGCCATGGCCGGCACCAGCTCGAGTTCATCCTAACATTGCCCTCTTCTGTGGAGCCCATGCGGGGTTGACGAAGGTCCTCGCAACAAAAGGATCAGGCAAGATACCTGCTGTGTACGCCGGCGTCGCCTCTGCGGTGGCCTTCATGGGACCCAAGCGGCGGTGGCCTCCCGTGTTCTACTTCTCCTCGATGATGGCGGCGGACGCGGAGGCGCTGGCCACCGACTCGCCGCTCTCTGTGCACCCGGCTTATGTCGCTGCATGCATGGCGCAGCCGCCGGCATGGGAGTCTCGGCCACAGAAACGGGAGACGCGGTACGAGGCGGCGGCGTGGACGGCAGCAACGACGCCCGTGCGCCGCTCCCCATCGAGCTGGCCTGGAGCGGCGAGTTGCTGAACCGTGCGCCAGCTTGGGGCGGCAACTGGCTCCGTCGGGCAAGGGGAGGGAGGTGGATCAGCGAGCTGCATAGCTCGTATCCGGTGGGCTACCCAGCCGGCTTGGATGCGCAATAACTACTCTTCGTAAGCCATTGTAAGAGTGGACAAAATGGTGGAGGAGATAGGGGAGCGGCGGAGGTGTGCGATTCTTGGCCGGCATTTGGCCTCTTTTAAATAGGAGATTAAATAGATGGCGGATGGGAGGAGCTCGGTCGGAGTTGCGTTTAACGCCGGACCGGTCATGAACGGACGTGTGTCCAGAGTGGATTTATCGGCTTCCACACAGGTGGGTTTCATGGAGGCATTTGAATGCGGCACGGAGGCGTGTTCAGCCGGGCGTGCCGCGAGTGGCGCCCTCGACTCTGACCTAGGACACTGCACCATTCTTCCACTGACGTGTGGGCTCTTTGGGTGCATGGCCTGCATGTCAGTGACCCAATGCAGGCAGCGCACAGCAAAGGAACCTTTGGTGGGCCAGGGCAGTCAGAAGCGGGCATTTCATAAACCGATGATTGTTCATTGAGTGTGACGTCATCTTTTTCATGTAGATAAGCCTACTATGTTGATAGCCCGTTCGATACGTTGTGATTCATAAAGACGGCTGCAAACATCAATGTTCTGCTTATCACAGATAAGATTGATTAATACCCGTAACAATCCATGTCCTTAACAAAGGGTGCATGCACGTATAGGTTGCACGTGTGTCTTGCGTCGTGTGCTGTGTGCATGCACGCGTGCGAGTGTTGCGTGTGTGCAAGGGTACGTTTCAGTGTTGCATGCATGGGTGCATACGTGCGTGTGTTCGTGAGTGCGTGCGTGTGTACGTGTCAGTGTTGCACGCCAGCATGCGTGCGTGTGTACATGTCAGTGTTGCACGCCTACATGCGTGCGTGTCTTGCGTGCATGCATGTGTACATGCGGGGTGAGGCTACATGTCAGTCGACTGACTTTTTCATCTCTGGTCATTAGATTTTCCAGCCGTTGGATCCGAAATCAAGGGCCTCCAGTTTATCATCAAACTCCACACCCCCCCCCCCCCCCGGAGCCGCCAGCCACCACCGGCCGAACCGGCAGCCCCCGCCGCCCGCGGCCGGCCCGCCCTCCCCGAAACCACTCCCCACCGCCGGTCCGCCGCCGCACCGGCCATCCCTCTAGCCCCCACCCCCCCCCCCCCCCCGCCGAGCTTTTTCTCCGGGGATCCCCACCCCACCGCCCAATGAACGCCCCCAACCGCCGATGACTGCCAACCAGAGGTCCCACGACTTCGAATACCCGCCGACCACTAATTTATTACCATTTCTGTCCTTCATATACGCGTTGACGGGTGGGCCCTATGGTAATGTGCGCTACTGAGTGTGGACCGTTTGACTGGTCAATTGATCGTGTTATCAACAAATTACGGAGCTGTATGGTGAGCCAGTGACCGTACGATCACCCTAAAATGTACTCCTATTTTATTAACATAGTACAGACTCAAACTACCATTTCTTTCTTTCATATATGGGCTGACAGGTGGGCCCCACGGTTACGCGCCCCGATGGTGCAACACTAGTTGCGCCGCGTGGAACGTTTGACTGGTCAATTGATTGTGTCATCAACAAAATACGGGGTTGTATGGGTGAGACAGTGACCGTAAAATCATGATACGTATTTGTTTAACACGGTACAGACGCAAGGGCTCATATATACGCGCAAGCACTCGCCGCTATAAGCGCACACACGCGAACCCGAACCCTATGAGCACCTTCGAGAGAGTGGGCCAGCATATATGATCTTGAGATTTTACGAAGTCACCATAGGTGCCTCGTAGTCGAGTGGAACGTCTCCTCCCACTAAACGTACGTCGCCGGAAAATACTGAAATTAACACAAGAGAAATGCGAGCACCGGGACTTTAACCTTGGTGGGCTCGAGAAACCACTGTCCTCTAACCATCCAACCACATGTTGGTTACCACGAAAAAATGTATGCGGTGACCGTGACCATATCGTGCTTTCGCTTCAAATACAATGACCGTAAGTGTCGTCAACAAAATACGGAGCATGCATCAAATGCAAAGTCCGTCAGTGTCATCAACAAAATATGGAGACGTATCGTGAGCTAGATACCGTTGTACTATTGTATATGCTTATTCTCTTAGTGGCCGATTGCGTGTGTGGTGTCGTGGGCACATCATTTCTAGTTGTGGTGGGTCAACATGAAGACTCATGGGTCGGTTCCATCCTGCGCCACATATAGGTTGGACCGAGACGTGTTATGTGAAGACCCATGTGGAGGACTCGGCGTACAACACGAAGCTACCAGAGTCGCGGAGGACTCTATCCCCACTGGTGATAAGCCGACTATATATGATTTGTAACCCTAGGCCCTTAGTATGTTATACAAGCTTGGGGGCTAGTTCGTCGATAGTATCCACACACGCACAATGCCTGGTATTCACGTGTACTTTGTACACACCCCTATCACTAATATACAGTACCAGGAGTAGGCTCTTTCTTCAACTGCAATTGAATTCTAGCATGTGCATGTGTTTATTTCATATTATTGATCCATAGAGTGAGAGCGGTTTGAAATACAGGCAATGGATGATTTTGCAATTCATATATAAACATTAATTAGTGCACTCCATGTTGTTAGTGTGAAGAACTTTATACATTTGTCACTTGCATGGATACATTCCAAATTGCTAGCTACGAAATAGAATACATGTCGAATTCAACATAAAGTGGGTTTCGAAGATTCGAATTCATAGGAAGTGCATTCATCTATTTGAACCCGAGATAATGGCATTTGTAAATCAGATGTAAAAGGAGGCATCAATCTTTGTTGTGAGTTTGAACATGCTATAGAGAGAGAGAGAGAGAGAGAATTCCTTATTTGACCCTTTCTTAAATTTTGGTTCCCTTTTTGGCCCTAGTAAAAAAATTCTTCATGTTCTGGCACTCAAACTTCAGTTTGTTCCCTATATGACATTTCCGTCAGTTTTGGCAACTAACACCGTTAAATCCGACATGAAAAGTCCTTTTTACCCTTGGTGTAGTTTGTGACCAAAATTGTGAACTAGAAGTCAAAAGCAATGGTGATGTGATCCGTTTGTCTTGAATACATTACCAAATGAAACCAAATATGCTATTTAGCACAGCTTTAATTTTAGTTGGATAATTGGACAGAACCTCCCTTGTATATTGATGATATATCCCCTGTACAGTTCATATATGCACAAATTATAATATACTTCGAGCAGATTCACATGTATGCAAACTAAAAGTTCATAGAAACTTGGTCCAGGTTCACATATACGGAAATAGTCCACATATTTAGTCCTCTACACACATTCAGGTTCACATAGAGTTCACATATAATAGTCCAGGTTCACATCATGTCAAATGCAACACATGAAGGTCACATATAGCACTTACAAAAGCCCAGGTTCACATATATATTACATAAACAGCTCAAAAGTTTCCCAAATGAACCATGATATGGAAAGGGATCCAATGAGAATCACAAGCTAAGCCTCCTTTTCCTTCGTGTGCTCATTGCAGGGCTGGCAGGATTCATTTTTTTGCTACGTGTGCCCATTGCAGGGCTATCATGTGGCACCATAGGAAGGTGTGGCAACTTATCAGCAACCTCTTTGCCTTTTCTTTTGGCATGTAATTTCAAAGCAACAGATGCTTTCTTGTTGGCCACACAAATGGGCTGAGTTGTTGATCTACACATACACATTCATGGCAGCACAGCATACATCACATATAGTAGCCCAGGTTAACAATAGAACAATGCATAACATAACATAAAATTCGGAAACAACCATAGGTTACCTTTTTGCTACTCTGGATCCAGATTTACTCCCTTTCCCTTTTTCCTTAGTTGTTTTCTCCAACATTTGGCTATAGTGAGAAGAATGCAATTAGAATACAAAACCAAGCTTTCATCTAATCTACTACAAAATTCAGAACTAGTTCTTACCTTTTTGATGCTCCAGTAATTGAGTTATCATGTTTTCTCTTTTTCGTAGTTGTAGGTTCCAAGCTTTGGCTATTGTGAGAAGTTACTTAGAATTCAAACACAGATTTCATATAATTATGAGCATGAGTGTAAAGTGGCTAACCTTGGCGGAAAGCACATAGAGGCTGCTGGAGCATCATCCTCGCAAGGCACAATTGATGCTTTGGTGGTCTTTGCCCTCTTCTTTGGTGGTCCTCTACATGAGCAACAAAAAAGTAGTTAACATGTATGGCTGCTTACAAAAAAATGCAAGTGAAGCAAGTTACACAATTATATTTATTACCTCACAGCTAAAATAGCAGCAATGTCATCTGGGTTACCCTTCTTGCATTTATGCCAATGATGCCCATAGTCCTTACAAATAGGGCATAAGTGTTGGCCGCTTTTTCTTTTCTTCTCACTGCAGCCTTTATACCTCTCAGTTTTATGCCTACCCGCCGTGGATTTTAGTAGTGGTGGAAACATGAAGAATCCATGGTCAGATTTAGGCCATTGGTTCTTGTCAACCATGGCAGGAATTAGTTGGTCATAGGCTTCCCTAAATTTGTCAATGGAGTAATACAAGTCCACATAATTCTGTATGTGTGCATTGATAAGAGATGTGATAAATGCTAGACCATGCTTGCAAGGAAGGCCAGAAACTTGCCATTGTCTACAAGAACATGTCCTGTCAAGCAAGTTGACCACAAACCTAAAGCTGCTGCCTCCCAATGCTGTCACTTCAGTGACTTCCTCTGAGCTTTCTACCACCTCCAAGTTTAATTCTCTAGTCTTTGCATTCAACTTCTTAATTATGTGGGGAAGAATCAACACAACCAACTTCCTTGCTACTTTCCTCCTTCGGTTCCACATGATCATAATCATCTGCCTAACCTTATCAAAGAAGTCGTCCAAGTTCAAGGACTTGTGATGCTTAATCCAATTATTGAAGCACTCAGCCAAGTTGTTTGTAACATAATCCACCTTGGAAATTGTTGAGAACTCACTCCTAGACCACAACCTAGTGTGCCACCTCCTAAGATATGCAGTTGCCGCTGGCTTTGCTATGTCCATTGCAGCCCAATTTTTTTCAAATATATATGGGTTCCATGAGTAAGCAGCAGCCCAAAGGTGGTCATCAAACACCTTTCCATGAAACTTCTTCTTGAAGTTGGACACCAAGTGAAACATACATTCCCTATGTTCAGCCTCTGGGAACACTTCTTTTACACCTGTCATCACTGGTTGCCCAGCATCGGTGCATATGGTTAAACCCCTTGGGGATCCTATGGCTTGTCTAACCATTTGCATGAACTAGGTCCAATTCTCATTAGTTTCAGAATCAAAAACACCCATACAAACTGGATACATCCAACTATGGCCATCAACGGCGGTAGCACTAGCCAGCTGCCCCTTGAACCTGCCTGTCAAGAAGGTGCTATCTACTGCCAAGTATGGCCTGCAGCCATTAAGAAACCCATCGATGCAAGGCTTCAAAGCAACAAAAATTCTTTTAAATCTGATTTTATCTTTTATTGTGTGATGATCAATGATCACTATGCTACCGGGGCAGCAACTTTCAATTTGCGACTTGAAACTATAAAGATTATAAAGCTTGTATCCCAATCACCATATAGTTCCTTCAAGGCTAGCAGCTTACCCATATAGACTCTCTTAGAGTTGATATCAATTCCATGATGCTCTTTAAGCTTCTTTCGCAATGCCTTTGGTCCTAGAGTTGCATCCTCAATTAGCCAGTCCTTCACGTGCTCACATATCCACCGCTTGTTTGCATTCTTCAACTTCTTTTTTCTTTTTGTACTAGAGCAATCATGACCACAAGGGTTCTTTCTCACCTACAAAAGATGAACATAGAAAATTAGTACTAGAGTAAAGACCATGACCACAAACTAAGCACACATGAGTAAAGTTAGAAAATTACCATTACTGTGCACTCATCTTCCATTGTAGAAGCATATATCCTCCATGGACACTTATCTTCATCCCTTCTTGAACAATAAGCTCTGAACCTATGTGGTGCACTCTTTTCGGTGTCAAACTCAAATTCATGTTTGATTGCATGCTGAGAAAGCGCCAATTTAAACTCTGCAATATTGGGATATTTTCTTCCTTCGTTCATTGGAGGATCTAATTTATTATATTCAATGTGTGGTGCATGATCTGCCTCGTGATATTCCTCATATTCCTCTACTTCAACCTCTGACATGCTCTCATCCTCGGTCTCAACCTCGCTCTCAACCTCGCTCTCATGATCAGGAACATAGTCTTTGTCCTGTTCTTTGTTGGAACAAGGAACCATGATAAGAGGTACAGGTTCATCCTCTAAATAAATATTTTCCTCATCAACACCAACATGCCCATTCTCAGGTACTGGGTTGCGAAGATAATCATCATCATCATCTTGTTCTATGTTGTTAGGTTGGCTATGCGCATCACTATGCCACTCCGTTATAGGCTCATATGGTTCCGATGGATCATAATATGCAACAAACATGTGCACAACCTTTGTCTTAGAGTGTTTCTCAAACATCGACACCAATTATTGGTCAGATGTTACTTCATGGTAGATTTTAAGAACATCATCATAATACTGAACATGTGCAACTTCCAAATAACGAGGCGAGTACTGCTCTACGATTGATTCAACCAAGTCCTTATAATTTGTTAAGTCGGAAACAATAACCTTATCAAAACAGAAGCATTTGATATCCTTTCTAGCCTTTTTTGGGTTGCCAAGCAAATTGATTTTCAGCACATAAGTCGAATTTTGATCCATCCTGTAAAAACCAAATAAACTTAATCATGAGTTGCATTTGGGATCCATCTCTAGGTTCAGATTTTGCAGCAAATTATCATCTCTATATGAAACTCCTAAGTAATATGTTGCATTTCGACAAATCTAGAAGAGAGGTGCTGCAAATATGTTGCATTTGGGATCCATCTCTAAGTAATCTTCAAAGCCATCTCTAAGTACTCTGTCAAATTTAAAGAAGAGATGCCTCACCCATCTAGACAAGCCGATGTAGCTGCATCCCTCGGTGATACTTGGCCTTGCTCCGGTGTTGCGCCTTTACCACGCAAGGCTGAGACCGCCGCACAGCCGGCCTCCCCACCATGGCCGCTTTGCCCGTCGTCAGCAGGTTGGCCGCCCCCTGCCTCCCCACCATGGCCGCCTCGCCCGTCCTCCAGGGGTTGGCTGCCCCCCGCCTCCCCACCATGGCTGCCTCACCCGTCCTCCAGGAGTTGGCCGCCCCCCGCCTCCCCACCATGGCCGCCTTGCCCATCCTCCAAGAGTTGGCCGCCCCCTGCCTCCCCACCATGGCCGCCTCGCCCATGGCCCTCGTCCACCTCGCCCTCCTCCATGTGCCGCCGCTGGGTGCCTCGCTCGCGCCACTGCCGCTGGGTGCCTCGCTCCTCGCTCGTGCCGCCGCTGCGCTAGGTTTAGGTCTCGGGGAGGAGAAGGGGAATCGAGGGCAGAAGGGGTGGTTCGTTTTCTTTTTTTTAGCATGCTATAAAGAAGGGGTAAAACGACTTTTCCTGTCATAGTTGACGGTGTTAACGGAAAAAATCTACGGAAGTGTCATGAAAGGAAGAAAATAAAGTTAGGGTGTCAAAAAAGGAAAAAATAAATTTTTAGGGCCAAAAAGGGAACCAAAATTTAAGAAAGGGCCAAATAAGGAATTCTCTCATATATATATATATATATATATATATATTCATACGCGTATCTAACTTTTTTTTGCAACCAAGGAGATTATATTTGGAACCATGCATGAACTGAGGTAAGTTGCATATTTTTTAATATATACTCGTGTATAATGTATATTCAAATGTACCCCCTCCATTCCAAAATAATCGTAGCTTTAGGATTTTTAAGAGTAAAGATTTGTGAAGTTTGACAAATCCTGAAAGTTCAATTCAAGAGAACCGAAAACGTTAATGCTTCTGCTCCCAAATATTGAACGAAGCGCCAAATAGGCCTCTGGTCACCCGAAACCGCGCGAGACTAATGTTTTGGTGGTAGGAAATTACTGTCCTGACTCTGGCCCGTGTAGCCTATCGGCCCGATGTCCAAAGGTCTAAACCGGGGTAGGTTTGTAACTTCACCAAGACGCCAGAGAAGCATTCATACGCCGTGGGCGCCTACCCATGCGCTCGGCGGAAATCTATCCCGCCCACATTTGGGACACCTGACATGACTGTCCTACCCCCAACCCGCAATATGTCCGAAATTTTACATGGGGGGAAAGTTTGTAACTTTCCCCAAATTTCAAACAAGCGCGTCTCAAATCGAAACATTGTTCCCCCTTAGTTCCCCGCCTCCCTCCGTTTCCCCATTCATACTCCGTGGGCGCGAAAACGCCCTCTCCACCAGCCGCGAAACCCCAGTCTCCTCCGTCCTCCACCCCATAGCGGCCAATCCACCGCCGCCCTCCTCCATCACGCCGGAGTCGCTATCCCGACGTCATCGTCCAACGCAACCGCAACCGCAACGCCCTCAAGGACTTAGCAGCTGAAGCCGAGGCAGAGCTGCCTCCACGACACCGACACCGACGTGCGCCATACCAAAACCACTCCGACCACACCATCCTGCGCCTCACTGCTGCGGCTCCACTGTCGCAACCGTCCACCACACCGGAGCTGTTCCCGCTACGCCATCGTTCGCCGCATCGGATCTGCTTCCCCGCCGCCGACAGACGGCCACCGCACCACACTCAACAACTTGGCCATGGGTTCGTCCAAGGCTGCACCGTCCTCCACAACTTCTGGTTTCCGGCGAACAAGAAGAAGATCGTCGGAAAAACAGAAGGAGGACACAGCACTGCCAGCAGAAAGAGGTACTCCTCTTCCCATATTCGTGCAAATCTTACGTCTCCGCTCACACCGTATTCATCCCACGAAAGAAACTAGTTGAGCGCTTCTTACTCCATCTTCCTCGTGATACTAAATGCACAAGGTTTCCTCCCTTTTACTATTTCACCTTTGCTAGAGGTCAGTAGCCTGCCTGGATTTCAATTCAGGGTCAGTCGAACCGCAATTAAAAGAAGCAGCACCCGCTTAGGCGCGCGGAGCACCTAGTCCGCCTGCTCCCCAGGGAAGCCGGGTGTGGGGCGCAGGAGCTGTTTGCGCCCGATCTGGAGGTCGGCGGGACTTGAATGGATGGCCGGGAGTGGTGCCAAGCATGGTGGTGTGGTGAGGTCGAGGGGAGGGCGCAGGCAGGGGAGGAATACTAGGCCGGTGGTCGCTGGCGTTTCGAGGAAGATCGTCAACACTGACTGGTTGGAGGTAGATGAAGGCGATCTGCTCGTTCTTTGTACATTGGACGGTGCAGAAAAAATGGACTGACTTATTTGCTTTCAGTCGACTGTTATTTTCATAGAATCCTGTAGTAATTTAGTGTGCCATGCATGTTGTAGAGCTATCATATGTCTCCCGTCATTTATTTCTCACCGACCTGCTATCTGCTACCTTTACACTGTACTAATTGTGCACACACTTCACCCATACTCACACTATTGTTTTTTTATGCATGGGTATTTCAGACTCTGACGTAGTGTTGACGAATGCAGAAAAGAAAAGACAGAAGTTGCTCCAGTGTAATTCGAAGATAAGCACTAAGCGTTCCAGCGCTCTAACGGGTGCAGTGTCAGAAGTTGGAGACAGAAATGTAGCTCTGAAGTTGATGATCTCTATGGCCACACACAACCATCCCAGGTGCTTGCTTTAACTTTGCGCTGTCAAATGTGGTTGCATGTTGCATATGGTGTCTAGCTTGTATTGCTTCCAATTTGGTTAAATTGCATCTGCTTACTTTACACATTATACCTTTGATAATGACATGCCTTCCTGTTTTCGATACATACTACATATGTCTATTAACCATGTTCGTACATCAAACTAATGCTCTTTGTATCCCCCGTCAATCACTTATGATGAGACAGTCACCCGGGTGGGTTACTGTGAGACCCCATACTCGTTTAAAGAGTGCAGTGTCATCCTCCCCACATGATTCTCAAGAAACAGCAAGCTAAATGAAGATAGTCAACGTAGCTCTCTAGTTGATCACCGCAATTCCCCCACACCACCATCGCAGGTGCTTGCTCTTACTTGGAAGTGTGATATGTGGTTGCATGTTGCATACGGTGTCTAGCTTGTAATGCTTCTAATTAGGGTAAATTGCATCTGCTTAGTTTACACACTATACCTGTGAATATGACATGCCTTCCTATTTTTGGTACACACTACATCTATGTGTTAACCTTGTTCTTACATGAAACTACCTCTCTTCTGTATCCTGCATCAATCACTTACGATGAGTCACCTTTATTCGTTGCATGTTGCATATTATTTCTAGCATGTTGCCATGTATTGCTTCTAATTTGGTCAAATACATTTGTTAGGGCACCCTTTTAATTTGGCAGAGTGATATTGGTTTCATCTTTCATATGGTTTCTAGCTTGCATCGATTCTAACAAGTTCAAGCACCTAGTGCTTAGTTTACACTTTATACATCATACATGTCAATATGTCACGTCGTCCTGTTTTTCATACATATTCCATCCTCCTATCCTGCAGCTGCCTTACATGAAAGTAGTGTTCATTAGTATCATGCATCAATGAGTTCTAAAGAGCAAATTTTATTCCTTTTTCTTGTGGGTTTGACTTGACAAGGCAAAATCAAGAAAGAGGAAGGAAAAGAGTAAGGAAGGCGATGATGGTGGTCCTCTGCAGCAACGTAAATGGAGCATCTGTACCGATTTCCTTGTACTGATAGTGCATTATAAGGTCCAAGTCTCCGCTCCCCTACTCCACCATCCAAGGTGCTTGCTCTAACTTGGCAGTGTGATATCTGGTTGCATGTTGCATATGGTGTCTAGCTCGTATTGCTCCTAATTAGTGTAAACTGCATATGCTTAGCTTACACATGATACATGTGAATATGACACGCTTTCCTGTTTTTGGTGCATACTATATCTTATGATAAGGCACCTTTAAGTCGCCACTGTGATATTGGTTGTGTCTTGCATATGATTTCTAGCATGTATTGCTTCTAATTTGTTGAAACGCTGTACAGTTTGAACTTGGCAGAGTGATATTGGTTGCATCTTTCATATGGTGTCTAGCTTGCAGTGCTTCTAATTTGTTGAAATGCCTTCTTCTTAGTTACCACATCATAGGTGTGAATATGTCACACCATCTTGTTTTTCATACATATTCCATCCTCGCATCATGTGTTTGCCTTTCATCCGATAGTGTTCGTCAGTATCATGCATGAATGAGTTCTCAAGAGCGAATTTTATTCCTTTTTCTTATCGGTTTGACTTCACAATGCAAAATCATTACAGCTGAAGGAAATTAGTCCGGCAGTGGATGATGGTGGTCCTTCAGAGCAACTCAAATTGGGGGTCTCTACAAATTCTACTCCGCCATCCTCCCAACAAGATTCGCAAGACAACACAAGGCTGGACAGTCAACGTAGATGTGTAGATGATGAGCACATCTCCCCTACTCCACCATCACAGGTGCTTGCTCTAAATTGACACTATTATATGTGGTTGCATGTTGCGTATGATGTCTAGCTTGTATTGCTTCTAACTTGAATTGCATCTGCTTACTTTACACATAATGCCTGTGAATATGACACATGTTCCTATTTCTAGAACATATGTGTACATGATGAGCACATCTCCCCTACTCCACCATCACAGGTGCTTGCTCTTACTTGGAACTGTTATACGTGGTTGCGTTTTCCGTATGATGTCTAGTTTGTATTGCTTCTGATTATGTTGAATTGCATCTGCGTAGCTTACAACTTATACCTGCAACGATCACTTACCCATAAGACGCATTTAACTTGGGACTGTGATGTAGGTTGCATCTTGCATTGTCTTCTAGCTTGTACTGCTTCTAATTTCTTGAAATGACACTTACGACGAGACACTTTTTACCTGATAGAGTGATATTGGTTGCATGTTCATATGGTGCCTAGCTTTCATTTCTTCTAATTTTGTTGAAATGCCTTCCGCTTACTGTTTTTTCATACATATTCCATCCTCCTATCGTACGTGTGAATATGAAATGCTGTCTTTTTTGTATATATTCCATCGTCCTATCCTGTGCTTGCCTTACATCAAAGTAGTGTTCGTCTGTATCACGCATCAACTAGTTATGCAAAGCTAATTTTATTCATCTTGTGGTTTTGACTTCATAAGGAAATATCAGAAAATAGGAAGGAAAATAGTAAGTTAGGGGATGTTGGTGGTCCTCCGCACCGCCGCAAACAGAGACTCTCTAGATTTGCCACTGCTACTGCTAATGAAGTTGAAGTCCCAAGTCTACATGATGAGTTCATCTCCCGTACTCCACCATCGCAGGTGCTTGTTCTAAGTTGACAGTGTGATAATTGGTTTCATGTTGCATATGTTGTCTAGCCTGTATTTCTTCTATTTTGATTAAATTGCACCTGCTGAGTTTATACGTTATACATGTGCATATGACATGGCTTTCTGTGTCTAGAATACACTGCATCTATCTATCATACCATGTTCTTACATCAAAGTACTGTTGTTGTGTATCCAGCATCAGTCACTCGTGATTGGACGCTTTTAACATGGCAGTTTGATAGTGGTTGCATCTTGCATTGATTTCTACGTTGTACTGCTTCTGATTTTTCGAATTGCCACTTATGACAAGACACTTTTAACTTGGCAGAGTAATATTGGTTGCATCTTTCATATGGTGTCTAGCTTGCATTACTTCTATTTTCTTGAAAATCCTTCTGCTTAGTTTGCACATCGTAGCTGTGAATATGTCATGCCGTCCTATTTTTCTTACATATTCCATCCTCATACGGTTGTCTTACATCAAAATATTGCTTGTCTGTATCATGCATCAATGAGTTTTGAAGAGTGATTTTATTCTTTTGTGTTGTGGGTACAGCTTGACATGGAAAAGTCAAAAAGAGTAAGGAAAATAATATAGTAGGGAGTGCTGTTACTCGTCGGGTGAAACAGAAAAGGTTCTGCCGTCGAGATTCTGCTGGTACTTATAGTGCAGTAGAAGGTCCAAGTCCACCGGCTAAATCTACAAACATAGTATCACCTGCTCCACCAGCTGCAGCATCCGCTTCAACTGTACCAGCGTCTCAACCAGTTACTCGTTCGTTTGCTCCGGAACTGGCCAGTTCCCAAGCTGCCTTCACACCTAACACTACTTCCGACGCACTGCTGACACAACAGGACTTGGCAAGATCAGATGAACCTCATGAGCATCAACACCAAGATGGTACCTGACCGAGTCAAGTTGCAGTTGCATGCTCCTTTATATGTACTCTCACAGTTTGATGTACACTAACACTTTCCATATTTGTTGTTGAACTAGCACCATGGCGCAAGCGGAAACAGACATCAGGGATAATGCTTGACAGATTAACAAAATCTAAAGGAGGAAGAATAGAGATCCATTTTGAGGCAGGTTTAAAAAGGCCACGTGATGCTACAGAGTCTGCCAAGTTAGTATCAGAGGCAGCCGTTGCCGTTAGGTGTCATGCATGTATCCTCCCAACGTGGATCCAGTACAGGAATGATAAAGACAATACCCAGTTTAACACCTTCCTTGACCATTTATCCGTAAGTAATGTTATTCACCGCAATTAGTAATATTGTCTTGCTCTGTCCCATACTTTCTAGCTTCCTCCTAATAAGACGCACATTCTTTTTTCAACGGATGAGGTTCAAGTTGGATCCGAAAGATGATGCAACTAGACAAGCATGCACTCATGTTTTTCAGTCTGCTCTGCGACAGTATCGGTACCACCTTAGAAAATCTCACTTTGAAGGCAAGGCTAACAATGAAATCGCCCAAACATCTCCAGTGGAATATATTATAGATGAAGACTGGACAGCCCTCGTTAAACACTGGTCTGATCCAAAGTATCAGGTAGGCTATATGTATTTGATCAGACCACATATTGAACTTGTATTTATGTATGTGCCTTACAAGTGTATCTTCTTCTAGGCTAATTGTTTGAAGAACAAAACCAACCGTTCTAAAGTGAAATTCCAACAGACCACAGGATCTCGTAGCTATATTGCACACTGCGAGGCTCTTGTAAATAGCTGCTACTTCCTTCTTTTTTTGTGCCATATTATTGTATCTATATTGACTTGTTCCAAATACAGAGGAAATCTCGTGCGGACCAAAAAGAACCTGAACCGAATGCAGTGCAAATCTTCAACGATTGCCACACCAGCAAGATGAAGGGCATGAGCACACCAGTTCAAGCCGCTGTTGTAAGTCCTTACTCCTCCTGCCTTGAACTGATTGGTACTGTGATGTGTTCATTTAACTACTTGGTTTGCAGCCAATGTCAGTTACTCTGTTCACTTTTATTCATAGTTGTCTTAACGTATCATTTCACCTTACATGGTTTAAAAGAGATGAAGGATATTCTTTTGGTCTTGATCTGTAATCTAGTTGTTATGTTCACGTGCGCACACAATGATAAAATAGCCTGTTTGTTTTATATCTGTTTGCCCATGATATGAATGATGTCATACTATGTTCATCCTACTGTAAACCATGTCTCTTTATCCTTAGATGTCAACGAATGTGAGGAAATAGACAATACAGTAGGCATGCTACATGGACATATGTTCCGAAAGTGATTTTTATTATGTAGTTGGCACTACAATACATGTGTAACATCCCAAAATTCTAAATTTTGGAATGTTATAATAAATAGATAGATTTGATTGATTGTCTGAAAGTGAGTGAATTCGAAACTTTTGAAAGTTAAATGAGAGGGAATAAAAGGACTTTCCCAAACTTTCATATTTGCTTTCTGATCTCCATGAATTCAAATTCTTTTCAACACAAAACCCTAGAGAGAAGATGACATGACTTCTTCCATTTAAAATGAAAAGGGTGTTTGAAAAATATTTGAATTCCATTGGGAAATATTTTCCAATTCAGAAACTTTATGCAACTCAATGATTTTCGCGAGAGAAGATAAAATGACTTCTTCAAATTATGAAATATGAGTTGGGAGTTTCAAAGGATCAATTTCAAGTCCTTTTGGAATTAATTTTCAATTTGGATTTATTTGAGTTTTATTCAAATTATTTTTCTCCAAAAATAAAATATATGGAAATTAGGGTAACATGATTCCCTACATTAGAAAATTGGAGAAAAATTAATTTGAAATCATTTTGGTATTTTTAAAATGATTTTTGTTGGATTTTAATAGACCAGTAGCACTATTTGATTTATCTGAATTTGTGCGTATTTTATTTGGTGCTACAAAAATGTTCACGTTGTAGGAAATCTTTTTTTGAAAATTTTGATATATAATATGCCTATATAAGGTTTTATTTTTATTTTCGTTTTTTTGTTTATCGCATTCTGTTTAAAAAGAAACTGCACCGCGCACGCTGCGGCCGGCCGAAGGCCTTTAGGCCCATCCGTCTCTTTTCTTCTCTGTTTCGTATATTTTCGTCTACGTTTAGTCCCACATTGCCTAGCCTTTGACCTCTAAACCTCTTTTCCACCAATAAATATAGACCCATAGAGCCTCCAAAAATCATCCGATTCGGGTTAAATCAATATTTTGGTTTGACTAGATTCATTTAAGAAAAATATATTTCTACTCTCCGGCGCGACTTCTAGAAATTTTCTCTTCTCTTCAAAGTCATCTTTTGTCTGCCTTATAAAGGTATCTTTCTTTATTTTTTTTCTTCTTCTTATACTTTCGTAATTTATTATTTTTTTAGACTAATACGATAAAATAATTAGATTATCAATTAGTCTACGTATTTATACATTAGACCCTAGCCTGTATCTATTTTTTTTTCTTCCGTAAAACAGCTTGGCCCTGATTTTTCAAATAGCCATAACTTTTTACTCGTTTGTCCAAATCCAACGAAACCAACGCCCACTTCTTCGTTATGATCCCCTCTATCCAGTAATCCAACCCAAACATGGTTTTGAAATTTTCAAATTTCGAATTTTGTTCAGATTTATATTCAAACTTCTTTTGAACATAACTTGAGTTTCGTAGCTCCGTTTGAGTTGATTCTTTTTGCAAATCGAAGCTTTTGACCTAAACCTTATGATAAGGCCAAATTCATATAATTTTGGTACTGTTAGAAATTGTTTTATGTTGCAAGAGCTATTTGCTTGGTTTTGATGTTTTCCAAATCGACTTCTTCGATCTTTTTGATCTTTTGAGTGATTGCTTATGTATGGTTACTATTGCTTGCTTATGATAGATTGACCGGAGTGTGACGAGTAGAACTATCAAGAGTTTTGAGTGCGAATCATCTTCATCAACATTGCAGGCAAGTAACACTTTGATCATACCTTTTCTACAACCCAGTTTTATTGCATTAGATCAATCCTCACACATTGCATGAATAGGATCTAATTAAATTGTGGGATGGGAAGTAGATGAGGTAGTACCTATTACCTGTTTATTATCAAACCTTTGGGAGTTACTTCTACGTTTGCTTATTATTCCATGCTATGCTAGTAGACATGGATTGGGTGAGTGAAATCCATGACAGATGTGAGATTTATAATTAATGGTTTATCTAAGGTGGCAACCTAACACACATCTGGGTGGATTGAGGCACCTGGGGTTTCCAGGACTTGCCTGTTTTCTTTGGACCGCCACCCAGGCTCAAAGGGATCATGAGATTATTCATACTAGAAACTTACGTGTGCAGCCACAAGCCATTATGGGCTCTAGCATAGTTGACTAAGTTGTGCGAACTCTTACAGTGGTAGACTAGCAGATGTAGGGGTTGTAGGTGGTACGGTCTACCCGATCGTAAGGTGCTAGCGCTTCTGAAAGACTATGTCTCGGTCATCCGTCTTCTCAAACACCATGTAGTGCGAGAAACCAAACGGAGGCGATCGAGTCTTGTGGGGAAAAGTGCGCAAACCTCTGCAGAGTGTAATAAACTAATCATGATTAGCCGTGTCCCCGGTTATGGACATCTTGAGTATCTAGTTCTTGGATTATCCTGTTGATCTCATCAGTTATTTTAAATAAATATTGTTGGGTTTTAATGATGTTACTTAATTGGGATTGAGAATGCTGTCAACCATTCTCAATGTTCAACAACCACCATGATAGTTAAATAAATTTATTCCTTTGTAGTAGGGAAATTTTGGCTTTTCGCAAAAACCTTATAACCATAGAGCTTTTCCACCAGCCATATATGCATATAGTGATAGCCATTGTTCATAATTTTCTCTATGGTGTGAATTTGCCAGTACATTCAATGTACTGACCCGTTTTGGGCTGCAATGTCTCATGTTGCAGGTTTCTTACGACGAGTAAGTGATACGTTAGGGTTACGATTTCTACACTCAACTTTGCCGTTGGTGTTGATGGGAAACCACAACCTTGTTGCTTCCGCTATTTTGGATTGAGGTAATAGTATTTACGTTACTTTATACATGTGATTTACCTCTGTTATAAATCCATCGAGTACTGTGTGTGTCAGCATACCGATCCAGGGATGACACTTAAGCACAGAGACTTGACCCATTCGGGTCGGGTCGCTACAAGATGGTATCAGAGCACATGTTGACTGTAGGACGTGACCCTAGAAACTGGCAAGCCCATAGCAAAGATTTTTCTCTACAACTTTTCCTTTCAAAAAGATCTTTTACCTCTCTTCTCTTCTGAGTTTATTCAAATTTCCCTTTAGTGAAACCATACCCCCTTTCCCTTTTGACCACTCGAAGATTCGACTGATGAGACCACTCCAAGAAGTACAGGATATTCGACAAGTAAGACCATTCGGAATGAAGAGGATTTTACCATACATTATGATAATGGAAACTACAATAGTTGAAGACTCCAAGGACTAGGAGAATTTGAAGGACCTGTAAAACTTCTAGATTTGTATGACCTAGGAAGGCTACCATTGTGGAACTTGGCAGACTATGGAAGTTGTCAATACCCGAGATCAAGGTGTATCGGAGAAAGACTGAAACAAGGAGTATGAGAACTCGAAGTTTTGTCAAAGAAACCCTAAGGCAGGAGATATCAACTGTGGAGAGATAGCTCATGGAAATGACAAGAGCAGAAACACGGTTATCCGTGATGTCATCCCCCGCTAATGCTATTGTCACCGTGTTGAGTTAAGGATGCATGTCATCAGAATGGATTTGATGGAAGAAGGCTGATGGAGCACCTATCATAAGATGAAGTTTTAGCCCTAGTCGGTGTATCACCAGGATCTGGAGTAGTACATCAAGAAGTTTAAAATGGATCTCCAGGAAGTCGTATTAGACAAGGAAGTATTTCATGAGGAACTCAGGATCCTGAAGATGAGAGTAGCCAAGCTGGAGGAGCTACAACCTCGAGATACCAGAGAATTGTCAGGAACTGAAGGATAGTATGACCATGGTTCATGTGAAGGATGTTGAAACCAGAAGTTTGAAATGCAACTCCGGAATATTAAAGGACGTCACGAGAGACTTCGCGTCAACAGAGTTGATCTGGAAAAAGAACTTGAGAAAGACAAGCATGATCGGAAGAAGCCATTGGAGGCATGAACAAGGCTTGAAGAATTTGGAGACATTGAAGATTTATTGACCTTAGAAGACCAAACCCCTGTTATATACCTACGTTAGATGCGATGTTTGTGAGCTGTCATTTGTTTGATGTTTTTTTGACAGCCACAACCAAAAATCTATCTTTTCAAAACTTTTGTTTGTATTGTGTGTATCCCTCTCCCTGTCTCTTATCTTACCCCAAACCCACACGGACCCAATAGAGGATGAATGGAGATGAGCTTGTATTTTCTGGACCGATGAGTCAGTTGGAGACAGACCGATGAATTTAGGACATGGAAGATCACATGTAGAATAACCCTATAGTTGGAAATGATATGACCCAGCATGCTCTTTAGTGCTTTGAAAGAGGTGCTGCTACTTGATGGAAGATATACCAAACCATGAATGGATGGCAAGGAGTAACCACTTGGAAAGATATTAAGTTGACTCTGCCAAAGTCTCGGTTTGTGTCCCAGAAGTTGAAACCTTATGGAAAGGATATGAAGAAACCTTGTGCATGCAATATTTGTGGAGAAATCGGACACACCCATAAAGAACACAAGGATGAGTGCCCTAATTGTGAAGGAAGTCGCCTAGTTGAAGAATGCCCAACTAGGAAGACTACTTGTTTCTTGTGTGAAGGGACTACCCACTATCCTGCTCAGTGCCACACCTACCCCATGGTACAACGAACCATCCAGCAGAAGAAAGAAGTAATGAAAGGAGCCCTTATGGGAATTTTAGAAGAAACTGTGATGAAGGAAGAGGTGGAGGACACACCTAAAGACGACCCGGGTAAACCCTGCACTAAGTCTTGTTATTCATATGGAGAAGAAGGACACATCTCCCAAAATTGTTTGAATGGGGATTTAGTAGAATTCCCGACAGAGGAAGTAGATTATGACCCACAGGAAATAGAAGCCCTAATTGGAATGGAAAGGTCCAGGAAGAGAAGCAGATTGGATTCCAGGAGGGACCTGAGTCATATCACCTGTTATAGGTGCAAGGAGTCAGGGCACTACCTCAACAGTTGCCCCAAAAGGAAACCTCGATACTTGTCAGAAGTAATATGTTTTAGTTGTAATGGAGCAGGGCACTTTGCCAGAGAATGCCCCAAGGAGAAGGAAACTTGTTCTAGATAGTTGAGTTTGCAATAAAAGAAATGGAGTAGTGGAAGTGAGAACATTTTTCTTTGAGGTGTTGAGAAGCAAGAGATTGTAATCATTGGAGAATGAATAAAGTAGCATCGTTGGAACTGATATGGATTTTATGAGTTGTTACTCTATGAAGAAGAATTTTGGCCATTCTGAGGATATGAGAAATATGGTCTATGGAAGATTTGTGCATTTTAAGGGTGGTAGTACCCTGTAATGGATTTCGGACAAAATGAATACGAGTTTTGTCTCGATATGTGTGATACCCCAAGATTATGTGGGATGAAGTTGGAGACCGTCAGTTGTTTGGATCAAATGTGATCAAGGAGTCAGAAGAGAATGTTAAGTTGATTCGAGATAGACTGAAGGTAGCTCAGTCCAAGCAGAAGAGTTATGCAGACTCAAAAACTCAAGGAGGTAGTCTATGAAATTGGAGACAGAGCATGTCTTCATGTGTTCCCTCTGCAAGGAGTTAAACAATTTAGAGTTAAGGGACAGTTGGCCCCGAGATTTGTAGGACCATACCGAGTTTTGGAGCGTATGAGAGAAGTGGCCTACAAGTTTGAGTTACCCGAAGGACTGTCAGGAGTTTAGGATGTGTTTCACGGTTCCCAGTTGAAGAAGTGCCATGCAGAGATGGCTAATATTCCCGTGTAAGGACGCTTGACCGCAGAAAGGATAATGATGTTCCACGAAGTGGAATATGGACTCCATAAGTATAAGTTTATATCTCGGTATGAGGGATATCCCACGAGGATGAAGTGATAAATTACTATTGGATATAAAGGAGGTATGATGTCAGAAATATCAATCAATGGAAACTCCATGACGAGTCTGAGTAATCATGTCCTAGATTGGTGCCAATAGAAGGAAGGAAGACAGTACAATTGGATGGATTTAAGAATACTAGGAAGTTGGAAGTTGGAATAATGATCAGTTGCCCGAGGATGAGTTCAAGGATTACAAGTAATAAGATGGGCCATAACCCACAGGCCCCAAGACCTGCCAAGAAGCAAGCACATTCTTGCTGAAGGAAAAACCCTGGAAGTGGATATACCTTTGTCGACAGACGATTTTATAGGAGTTTACACAAAACCTGAGAGTTGTGAAGGAACGATAGATGGTTGTTTGGCTTGCAGAATCTATGGATTTATCCGAACTTGGTTCGTCGACAAGAGAAATTCTGCAATGCTTGTGAGGATGACCGAGTGTTACAATGCGAGATTCGCTAAACCGTATACAAGGTAATGATTTGGGTGCGGATGGATTGATCACCATACCGACTTACTCTTATTATTCGCCTTGCTATATGGGATGGTAAATCTGAGTGACTTACCTATAGTGGAGAGACGACGATCAAAACCTTGTTTAAGCCTTAGAATGCTATAGGTATTTTTCCTTGTACAAGGCAGCTTTTGCCAACCGTAGGTTATACGGTGAGGATCAACCTAGACCCATTTCCTGTAGAAGAAACCATAAATTGTTGACCACCATGAGATATCGATAGTTGTTTAGTCTTGGCGCCAGACCCGTCAGCTAAGAAGACCCAATCTCGGAAGAACCTTACCAAGATGAAAGGATAGAAAAATTGTGGTAAGGTTATGCCACTACCGGAAGAGCCCGGATAAGGAATTATCCTGAAGATCTGAGAAGACCGGCCCTGTCAAGAATAAGGATGGAGTATATGAGTATTGATGGGACCGTAACAATCTTTTAAGGGTGGTAGCACCCGAGACCCCAGAGACGATCCAAGGATTTTGAGGAGACCCCCAAACCCTAACCTTTTCTTTCTAGCCTCTCCGAATCTCGAGGACGAGATTCCTTTTAAGGGTGGTAGGTTTGTAACATCCCAAAATTCTAAATTTTGGAATGTTATAATAAATAGATAGATTTGATTGATTGTCTGAAAGTGAGTGAATTCGAAGTTTTGAAAGTTAAATGAGAGGGAATAAAAGGACTTTCCCAAACTTTCATATTTGCTTTTCTGATCTCCATGAATTCAAATTCTTTTCAACACAAAACCCTAGAGAGAAGATGACATGACTTCTTCCATTTAAAATGAAAAGGGTGTTTGAAAAATATTTAAATTCCATTGGGAAATATTTTCCAATTCAGAAACTTTATGCAACTCAATGATTTTCATGAGAGAAGATAAAATGACTTCTTCAAATTATGAAATATGAGTTGGGAGTTTCAAAGGATCAATTTCAAGTCCTTTTGGAATTAATTTTCAATTTGAATTTATTTGAGTTTTATTCAAATTATTTTTCTCCAAAAATAAAATATATGGAAATTAGGGTAACATGATTCCCTACATTAGAAAATTGGAGAAAAACTAATTTGAAATCATTTTGGTATTTTTAAAATGATTTTTGTTGGATTTTAATAGACCAGTAGCACTCTTTGATTTATCTGAATTTGTGCGTATTTTATTTGGTGCTACAAAAATGTTCACGTTGTAGGAAATCTTTTTTTGAAAATTTTGATATATAATATGCCTATATAAGGTTTTATTTTCATTTTCGTTTTTTTTTGTTTATCGCATTCTGTTTAAAAAAATGCACGCGCGCCTGAAGCTAACTGTTGCCCACGTGCGCATCATAGTACCAGCGGGCGCCCTAATTTTTTCTTTATCCTATATGGGCCAGGCCCAGCCAGTCTTTTCAGTTTTTTTTTCTTAGGCCGACTTTCCAAAAAAAACTGCACCGCGCACGCTGTGGCCGGCCGAAGGCCTTTAGGCCCATCCGTCTCTTTTCTTCTCTGTTTCGTATATTTTCGTCTACGTTTAGTCCCACATTGCCTAGCCTTTGACCTCTAAACCTCTTTTCCACCAATAAATATAGACCCATAGAGCCTCCAAAAATCATCCGATTCGGGTTAAATCAATATTTTGGTTTGACTAGATTCATTTAAGAAAAATATATTTCTACTCTTCGGCGCGACTTCTAGAAATTTTCTATTCTCTTCGAAGTCATTTTTTCTCTGCCTTATAAAGGTATCTTTCTTTATTTTTTTCTTCTTCTTATACTTTCGTAATTTATTATTTTTTTAGACTAATATGATAAAATAATTAGATTATCAATTAGTCTACGTATTTATACATTAGACCCTAGCCTATATCTATTTTTTTCTTCTTCCGTAAAACAGCTTGGCCCTGATTTTTCAAATAGCCATAACTTTTTACTCGTTTGTCCAAATCCAATGAAACCAACGCTCACTTCTTCGTTATGATCCCCTCTATCCAGTAATCCAACCCAAACATGGTTTTGAAATTTTCAAATTTCGAATTTTGTTCAGATTTATATTCAAACTTCTTTTGAACATAACTTGAGTTTCGTAGCTCCGTTTGAGTTGATTCTTTTTGCAAATCGAAGCTTTTGACCTAAACCTTCTGATAAGGCCAAATTCATATAATTTTGGTACTGTTAGAACTTGTTTTATGTTGCAAGAGCTATTTGCTTGGTTTTGATGTTTTCCAAATCGACTTCTTTGATCTTTTTGATCTTTTGAGTGATTGCTTATGTATGGTTACTATTGCTTGCTTACGATAGATTGACCGGAGTGTGACGAGTAGAACTATCAAGACTTTTGAGTGCGAATCATCTTCATCAACATTGCAGGCAAGTAACACTTTGATCATACCTTTTCTACAACCCAGTTTTATTGCATTAGATCAATCCTCACACATTGCATGTATAGGATCTAATTAAATTGTGGGATGGGAAGTAGATGAGGTAGTATATATTACCTGTTTATTATCAAACCTTTGGGAGTTACTTCTACGTTTGCTTATTATGCCATGCTATGCTAGTAGACGTGGATTGGGTGAGTGAAATCCATGACAGATGTGAGATTTATAATTAATGATTTATCTAAGGTGGCAACCTAACACACATCTGGGTGGATTGAGGCACCTGGGGTTTCCAGGACTTGCCTGTTTTCTTTGGACTGCCACCTAGGCTCAAGGGATCATGAGATTATTCATACTAGAAAATTACGTGTGTAGCCACAAGCCATTATGGGCTCTGGCATAGTTGACTAAGTTGTGCGAACTCTTACAGTGGTAGACTAGCAGATGTAGGGGTTGTAGGTGGTACGGTCTACCCGATCGTAAGGTGCTAGCGCTTCTGAAAGACTATGTCGCGGTCATCCGTCTTCTCAAACACCATGTAGTGCGAGAAACCAAACGGAGGCGATCGAGTCTTGTGGGGAAAAGTGCGCAAACCTCTGCAGAGTGTAATAAGCTAATCATGATTAGCCGTGTCCCCGGTTATGGACATCTTGAGTATCTAGTTCTTGGATTATCCTGTTGATCTCATCAGTTATTTTAAATAAATATTGTTGGGTTTTAATGATGTTACTTAATTGGGATTGAGAATGCTGTCAACCATTCTCAATGTTCAACAACCACCATGATAGTTAAATAAATTTATTCCTTTGTAGTAGGGAAAAATTGGCTTTTCGAAAAAACCTTATAACCATAGAGCTTTTCCACCAGCCATATATGCATATAGTGATAGCCATTGTTCATCATTTTCTCTATGGTGTGAATTTTCCAGTACATTCAATGTACTGACCCGTTTCGGGCTGCAACATCTCATGTTGCAGGTTTCTTACGACGAGTAAGTGATACGTTAGGGTTACGATTTCTACACTCAACTTTGCCGTTGGTGTTGATGGGAAACCACAACCTTGTTGCTTCCGCTATTTTGGATTGAGGTAATAGTATTTACGTTACTTTATACATGTGATTTACCTCTGTTATAAATCCATCGAGTACTGTGTGTGTCAGCATACCGATCCAGGGATGACACTTAAGCACAGAGACTTGACCCATTCGGGTCGGGTCGCTACAACATGCTAATGTATTACAGTAGTTCACCAAAATAAGTTATGTATAAACGTTTAACCTACTTTGTTTGTTTTTGTCTCATTAGTAACTTATCTGCTACACTAATCTACAAGTTCAAACTTCCAGGAAGCTATGGAACAAATGATTGAACAGTCACAACCACCTGAAGGTGACGAGGCTACTACAGGCACAATGTCACCTCTTGCTGCAGTGCGTCAGTATCTCTCCACTAACATTGCAAAAAGAACCTTCCTGCGTAATTCTGGGTTGGTTGTCAAGGTAACCTCGTCCAAATCGCCTACTGAACAAAATCTTCCTGCTAGACAGAGTGATATATCTGTGCTCCAGACACAAGTCCAATCCCTAATGGACGTTGTTTCGGAAACAAGAATAGTGGTTGAGAAATGTCGTCAAGATATGAATGGTTTTGAAACCAGACTATCAGACATTCACTTTGTTGTTCAAGAGCAATGGCGGAAAAAAGGTGGAGATCGTGCTGCTCCATCAGATTCTACAGCCTGAAACATTAGCACTCAGGTCAAATGATCTGTGCTTCTATAGATTTGATGGTGCTTTTATTTGGAAGGACTGTAAACTTTATGCCAACAGGCCTTTTGTTGTATGGTTGGAATTTATTTTGTTGTGATACAAGATTTATGATGCTGCCTCAGGTTGCAGTAATTACAACGCTATTTTTGTATAGTGTAGGTTTATCTTAGTAATGTATTCGGCCGAAACCTTCGTAGGATCCCAACATGCCAACATTCTTCGGGCCCATTCCAATTGGGCTAAAAACGATTACGGGCCGAAATTGGCATGTAGCCCACTAAAAATATCTAGGCCTAAATCAGCATAAGCTTTCATATTTTTCTGGTAGGCATGTGCCCATAGTGGGCCTTTAACAGGCCTAAACATAATTTGTGCCCTCAGTAAAAATAGGCCGTTTACAGGTGTAAATATCTCGAGCCCATAAAATACATGGGACTTTAATAGACTGAAAGTGAGATTGGTCCCTGATTGTGCCAAATAACCCACTGGACTTTAACAGGCCGAAATTCGGACGGGCCGTAAATGCGCTGACCTAATACACGGGCCTTTAACAGGCCGGAACTTCGGTCGGGCTAGATTATCGTCATTTTTATATGGGCCGTTAATGGGCCCGATATGACGTTGGGCCACATATGGCCCATGGTTTACGTCCGGCGTTAACAGGCCGAAAATGACAACAGGCCAAAAGTGGCCCAAAGCTATAGTGGGCCTCTAACAGGCCGAATGTCAAACATGTCCTTTAGCTGGGCCTTTAGACAGGCCGAATGTTGGGCCTTTAGACAGGCCGAATGTTGGGCCTTTTGCTGGGCCGGCCCATTATGGTCGGCGGAATCTAGTGGGCCTTTAGCTGGGCTGGCCCATTGTGGTCTGCAAAATCTTGTGGGCCTTTAGCTGGGCCGGCCCATTATGGTCTGCAAAATCGTGTGGGCCTTTAGCTGGGCCGGCCCATTATGGTCCGCTAAATTTTGTGGGCCTTTAGCTGGGCCGTCCCATTATGGTCCGCTAAATCTTATGGGCCTTCGGTTGGGCCGGCGCATTTAATCTTTGTGGGCCACTTTTGGGCCGGTCCACGTGTCAACATATCATAGGCCCATCTCGACCATTGGATGAGTGACACCTGTGCCAACACAGAGCTGACGCGTGGATCCGTCAGCCAATGAGAATTTTACACGTGGAAAATCGGCATTGGTCGTGGCTGTTAACGGGTTATCAGATCCAAAATCCGACCCGGTAGCTTAACGGCGTTCCGTTACGGTGGATGCCACATGTCGGTCACCCTTGACGAGAGCACTTCTGTGATGCGCGATTTATCGTCATGGAAGTGGACACTTCCGTGATGATAATTTTGGCAATGTCATTGAACACTTCTACGACAGCACAGGTATGACTATCTTGATTCTGTCATAAATTTGTCATGGATGTACATGCATGACAGAAAACGCGACCTACTGTGACAAACACGTACCATCACGGAAGTGTATTTTTTTGTAGTGCAAGTAGGATTCCTCCTACTTGGGACGCCCCCTTGGCTGCCTCTCCTCCCCTGCAACCTATATATACGAGGGGGGCACCGCTAGAACACACAACAACGACTGTTAGCCGTGTGCGACGCCCCCCTCCAAAGTTTACGCCTCCAGTCATATTATCATAGCGCTTAGGCGAAGCCTTGCGCCAATCACTTCACCATAACCGTCACCACGCCGTCATGTTGACGGAACTCATCTACTTCCTTGGCACTCTGCTGGATCAAGAGTTCGAGGGACGTCATCGAGCTGAACGTGTGCAGAACTTGGAGGTGCCATACGTTCGGTGCTTGATCGGTCAGAACAAGAAGAAGTTCGACTACATCAACCATGTTGTCAAACACTTCCGCTTTCAGTCTACGAGGGTACGTGGACACACTCTCCCCCTCTCATTGCTATGCATCTCCTAGATAGATCTTGCGTGAGCGCAGGAATTTTTTTGAAATTGCATGCTACATTCCCCAAAAGTATGCGGTCTGATGAGTGTTGAGGCTCGTGGCAGGTATCATTATTTTCTGACCTTCACAGATAATTTGAGTAGATATGGGTATATCTACTTAATGAAACACAAGTCTGAAACATTTGAAGGGTTCAAAGAATTTTAGAGTGAAGTGGAGAATCATCGTAATAAGAAAACAAAGTTTCTATGATCTGATCGTGGAGGCGAATATTTGAGTTACGAGTTTGGCCTTCATTTAAAACAATGTGAATAGTTTCACAACTCATGCCACGTGTAACACCACAGCGTAATGGTGTGTCCAAACGCTGTAACCATACTTTATTAGATATATGGTGCGATCTATGATGTCTCTTGCCGATTTACCAATATTGTTTTGGGGTTATGCATTAGAGACATCTGCATTCACTTTAAATAGGGCATTGTCTAAATCCGTTGAGACAACACCGTATGAATTGTGGTTTGGCAAGAAACCTAAGCTGTCGTTTCTTGAAGTTTGGGGTTGCCATGCTTATGTGAAAAAGCTTCAGCCTGATAAACTCGAACCCAAATCGGAGAAGTGTGCCTTCATAGGATACCCAAAAGAAACTATTGGGTACACCTTCTATCACAAATCTGAAGGCAAGCTCTTTCTTGTTAAGAATGGGTCCTTTCTAGAGAAGGAGTTTCTCTCGAAAGAAGTGAGTGGGAGGAAAGTAGAACTTGATGAGGTAATTGTACCTTCTCTCGAATTGGAAAGTAGTTCATCACATAAAACCGTTCCCGTGATGCCTACACCAACTGGAGAGGAAGATAATGATAATGATCATGAAACTTCGGATCAAGTTACTATCGAACCTCGTAGGTCAACCAGAGCACGTTCTGCACCAGAGTGGTACGGTAATCCTGTTCTGGAAGTCATGTTACTAGACCATGACGAACCTATGAACTATGAGGAAGCGATGATGAGCCCAGATTCCGATAAATGGCTTGAGGCCATGAAATCTGAGATAGGATCCATGTATGAGAACAAAGTGTGGACTTTGGTTGACTTGCTCGATGATCTGCAAGCTATAGAGAATAAATGGATCTTCAAGAAGAAGACTGACGTTGATGGTAATGTCACTGTCTACAAAGCTCGACTTGTCGCGAAAGGTTTTCGACAAGTTCAATATGATGCAACCAGAAGGTTTTGTCGATCCTAAAGGTGCTAACAAAGTGTGCAAGCTCCAGCAATCCATTTATGGACTGGTGTAAGCATCTCGGAGTTGGAATATACACTTTGATAATGTGATCAAAGCATATGGTTTTATACAGACTTTTGGAGAAGCATGTATTTACAAGAAAGTGAGTGGGAGCTCTGTAGCATTTCTAACATTATATGTGGATGACATATTGTTGATTGGAAATGATATAGAATTTATGGATAGCATAAAAAGGATACTTGAATAAGAGTTTTTCAATGAAAGACCTCGGTGAAGCTGCTTATATATTAGGCATCAAGATCTATAGAGATAGATCAAGACGCTTAATTGGACTTTCACAAAGCACATACCTTGATAAAGTTTTGAAGAAGTTCAAAATGGATCAGTCAAAGAAAGGGTTATTGCCTGTGTTATAAGGTGTGAAGTTGAGTCAGACTCAATGCCCGACCATAGCAGAAGATAGAGAGAAAATGAAAGTCATTCCCTATGCCTCAGCCATAGGTTCTATCATGTATGCTATGTTGTGTACCAGACGTGATGTGTGCCTTGCTATAAGTTTAGTAGAGAGGTACCAAAGTAATCCAGGAATGGATCACTGGACAGCGGTCGAGAACATCCTGAAGTACTTGAAAAGGACTAAGGATATGTTTCTCATTTATGGAGGTAACAAAGAGGTCATCATAAATGGTTATGTCGATGCTAGTTTTGACACTGATCCAGATGACTCTAAGTCACAAACCGGATATGTATTTATATTGCATGGTGGAGCTGTCAGTTGGTGCAGTTCGAAGCAAAGCATCATGGTGGGATCTACGTGTGAAGCGGAGTACATAGCTGCTTCTGAAGCAGAAGCAGCGAATGAATGAGTCTGGATGAAGTAGTTCATATATGATCTAGGTGTAATACCTAGTGCATCATCTCCAATGAAAATCTTGTGTGACAATATTGGAGCAATTGCCTTGGCGAAGGAATCCAGATTTCACAAAAGAACCGAACATATCAAGAGATGCTTCAACTCCATCTGTGATCAAGTCAAGAAGGGAGACATAGAGATTTGCAAAATACATACGGATGTGAATGTGGTAGACCCGTATACTGAGCCTCTTCCACGAGCAAAACATGATCAGCACTAAGACTCCATGGGTGTTAGAATCATTAGAATGTAATCGAGATTATTGACTAGTGCAAGTGGGAGACTAAAGGAAATATGCCTTAGAGGCAATAATAAAGTTGTTATTTATATTTCCTTATATCATGATAAATGTTTATTATTCATGCTAGAATTGTATTAACTAGAAACTTGATACATGTGTGAATACATAGACAAAACACGGTGTCCCTAGTAAGCCTCTACTAGACTAGCTCGTTAATCAAAGATGGTTAAGTTTCCTAGGAAGCCTTGCAAGCAATGTGACTAATGAGTTAGTTGCGGGATGATGTATTACGGAATGAGTAAAGAGACTTGCTGGTAACAAGATTGAACTAGGTATGAAGATACCGACGATCGAGTCTCGGGCAAGTAACATTTCGATGACAAAGGCAGTAACGTATGTTGTCATTATGGTATGGCCGATAAAGATCTTCATAGAATATGTGGGAACCAATATGAGCATCCAGGTTCTGATGTTGGTTATTGACCGGAGAGGTGTCTCGGTCATGTCTACATAGTTCTCGAACCCGTAGGGTCCGCACGCTTAACGTTCAATGATGATTTTGTATTATATGAGTTATGTGATTTGGTGACCGAATGTTGTTCGGAGTCCCGGATGTGATCACGGACTTGATGAGGAGTATCGAAATGGTCGAGAGGTAAAGATTCATATATAGTACGATGATATTCGGACACCGGAAGTGTTCCGGGGGCACCGGGTACATATCGGGTGATGACCCACAAGTATAGGGGATCTATCGTAGTCCTTTCGATAAGTAAGTGTGTCGAACCCAACGAGGAGCAGAAGGAAATGATAAGCGGTTTCCATCAAGGTATTCTCTGCAAGTACTGAAATAAGTGGTAACAGATAGTTTTGTGATAGGATAATTTGTAACGAGCAACAAGTAACAAAAGTACATAAAGTGCAGCAAGGTGTCCCAATCCTTTTTGTAGCAAAGGACAAGCCTGGACAAACTCTTATATAGAGAAAAGCGCTCCCGAGGACACATGGGAATATCGTCAAGCTAGTTTTCATCACATTCGTATGATTTGTGTTCGGTACTTTGATAATTTGGTATGTGGGTGGACCGGTGCTTGGGTACTGTCCTTACTTGGACAAGCATCCCACTTATGATTAACCTCTATTGCAAGCATCCGCAACTACAACAAAAGTATTAAGGTAAACCTAACCATAGCATGAAACATATGGATCCAAATCAGCCCCTTACGAAGCAACGCATAAACTAGGGTTTAAGCTTCTGTCACTCTAGCAACCCATCATCTACTTATTACTTCCCAATGCCTTCCTCTAGGCCCAAATCATGGTGAATTGTTATGTAGTCGACGTTCACATAACACCACTAGAGGAGAGAAAACATACATCTCATCCAAATATCGAACGAATACCAAATTCACATGACTACTAATAGCAAGACTTCTCCCATGTCCTCAGGAATAAACGTAACTACTCACAAAGCATATTCATGTTCATAATCAGAGGGGTATTAATATGCATATAGGATCTGAACATATGATCTTCCACCAATTAAACCAACTAGCATCAACTACAAGGAGTAATTAACACTACTAGCAACCTACTAGCACCAATCCCGGACTTGGAGACAAGAATTGGATACAAGAGATGAACTAGGGTTTTGAGAGGAGATGGTGCTGATGAAGATGTTGATGGAGATTGCCCTCTCCCGATGACAGGAGCGTTGGTGATGACGATGGCGATGATTTCCCCCTCCCGGAGGGAGGTTTCCTCGGCAGAATAGCTTTGCCGGAGCCCTAGATTGGTTCCACCAAGGTTCCGCCTCGTGGCGGTGGAGTTTCGTTCGAGGAGATGTCTTCTGATTTTTTTCTCATCGAAAAACTTCATGTAGCAGAAGATGGACATCGGAGGGCCACCAGGGGGCCCACAAGGTAGGGGGCGCGCCCCCCACCCTCGTGGGCAGGGTGTAGCCCCCTGGTGAACTTCTTGCGCTCAGTATTTTTTATATATTCTGAAAACGTCTTCCGTGAAGTTTCAGGACTTTTGGAGCTGAGTAGAATAGGTCTCTAATATTTGCTCCTTTTCCAGCCCAGAATCCCAGCTGCCGGCATTCTCCCTCTTTATGTAAACCTTGTAAAATAAGAGAGAATAGGCATAAGTATTGTGACATAATGTGTAATAATAGCCCATAATGCAATAAATATCGATATAAAAGCATGATGCAAAATGGACGTATCAACTCCCCCAAGCTTAGACCTCGCTTGTCCTCAAGCGAAAGCCGAAATCAAAAAATATGTCCACATGTTTAGAGATAGAGGTGTCGATAAAAATAAAATATGGACATGAGGGCATCATGATCATTCTTAGAACAACAACTTATATAATTCTTGTCATATGATTTCTTATGCTAGAGTAATAATTCAATCACAATTTCAAGTATGAATCGTAAACTTCATTGAAAACTAACAAACTATAATCTCAGTCATTGGAGCAATTGCAATTTATCATAACATAGGAAAGAGTCAATGTATAAGAGCTTTTCAGCAAGTCCACATACTCAACTATCATATAGTCTTTCACAATTGCTGACACTCACGCAATACTTATGGGTATGGAATTTTAATCGGACACAGAGAAAGATAGGGGCTTATAGTTTTGCCTCCCAACGTTTTACCTCAAGGGTAATGTCAACAATAATAGTTCATGAAAACTCACATCCAATTAGCCATATATACCAGGATCTTTCCAACATACTGTGCTTGCCAAAGGATAAAATGTAAAAAGGAAGGGTGAAGATCACCATGAGTCTTATGCAAGGTAGGAGATAAAAGTAAAAGATAGGCCCTTCGCAGAGGGAAGCAGAGGTTGTCATGCGCTTTTATGGTTGGATGCACAAAATCTTAATGCGAAAGAACGTCACTTTATATTGCCACTTGTGATATCGACCTTTATTATGCAGTCTGTCGCTTTTATTTCTTCCATATCACACGATCATATAAAGCTTATTTTCTCCCACACTAATAAGTCATACGTATTTAGAGAGCAATTTTTATTGCTTGCACCGATGACAACTTACTTAGAGGATCTTACTCAATCCATAGGTAGGTATGGTGGACTCTCATGGCAAAACTGGTTTAAGGGTATTTGGAAGCACAAGTAGTATCTCTACTTGGTGCGATGAATTTGGCTAGCATGAGGGGGAAAGGCAAGCTCAACCATGTTGGATGATCCATGACAATATAATTTATCTCAGATGTAAGAAAACATAACCCATTACGTTGTCTTCCTTGTCCAACGTCAACTCTTTAGCATGTCATATTTTAATGAGTGCTCACAATCATAAAAGATGTCCAAGATAGTATATTTATATGTGAAGATCTCTCTTTCTTTATTACTTCCTATTAATTGCAACGATGACCAAAACTATGCTTGTCAACTCTCAACAACTTCTATTCATCATACTTTTTCTATGTGAGCTCATTACTCTCCATAAGATCCATATGATCTCTTTGTTTCCTTTTTATTATTTTTCTTTTCTTTTATTCACTTAGGATCATGGAAAAATAATAAAGCCCTTGACTCAACACTAATCTTTATTATATATATAGCTCGTGGACTCGATTACATAGAGGAATTATAAAGGAAAACTCACAACTAGATCATACTAAGAACTTTTATTCTACTACATCAAGATATTACCAAAAGAATCGAACTAAGAAACATGGTAAAGATAAAAGTGATGGTGATACGATACCGGGGCACTCCCCCAAGCTTGGCAGTTGCCAAGGGGAGTGCCCATACCCATGTGATTATGTCTCTCTTTTCGGGGATGGTGATGTGATATTCTTGGCGATGATGCCCCTCAGGATACGATTCTCCTCCTCGAGCTTATTGACTTGCTGCTTGAGGTCCATTATTTCCTTTCGGAGTTTTCCTGTAACAGCCAAAGCTCCCTGCACCCAAGGGTGCTGCATAGCTGCGGGAGAACCAGTGACACTCTTTTTCATATTCTCATAAGAAATAAATCTAACATTGGAAGGGATAACCGAGTTTGGAATAGCCGAGCTCTGCAGTTCTCCCATTGTGAATCCAGCTCGGAAGCGGGAAGTGACTTCTCGATCCTCTTCCATGGCATATATCCTCTTCAAATCAGCCTCCATCTCTTCCTCCGTGGCTGGCCCAAAGAGGTCAACATTGTTGTTTGTCATTGATCTCGGTGCCGGATGAGACACCCGGCTCTCCCCGACTGACTCTTGCGAAGACATCTTGCTCTAATCTGTAGCAGCAACAGCTCGAAACACAAACAGAGGATAATTGCGTGATACGGGAATCAAAACCCCCGGGAGATTATATAATGAATTTTTACTGACCAAAATATGTGTCGTGTACGAAAACGGAGTCCGGAGAGCGCACGAGGTGCCCACGAGGTAGGGGGCGCGCCCAGGGGGGTAGGGCTCCCTCCACCCTCGTGGAGCCCTCGTGTCCTTCCCGTACTGCTTCTTATTTTTCTAAATATTCCAAAACAGAGAAATATTGCCTTAAAAACTGTTTTGGAGTCGGTTTACTTACCGTACCACATACCTATTCCTTTTCGGAGTCTGAAACGTTCCGGAAAGTGTCCCTTATGTATTCCTCCGGGGTTATGGTTTCAATAACATTGGTTTCAACATTTATGGGATTACCTAAGATATAATGTTTGATTCTTTGACCATTCACCACCTTCGTATTTGTGCCTTCAAAGTTGTTGATTTTTATGGCACCGGAACGATAGACCTCCTCGATAACGTAAGGACCTTCCCATTTAGAGAGAAGTTTTCATGCAAAAAATCTTAAAAGAGAGTTGTATAGCAATACATAATCACCTACATTAAACTCTCGCTTTTGTATCCTTTTATCATGCCATCTTTTAACTTTTTCTTTAAACAACTTGGCATTTTCGTAGTTTTGGGTTCTCCATTCATCGAGTGAGCTAATATCAAATAACTTCTTCTCACCGGCAAGTTTAAAATCATAATTGAACTCTTTAATAGCCCAATATGCCTTGTGTTCTAGTTCAAGAGGTAAGTGACATGCTTTTCCATAAACCATTTTATACGGAGACATACCCATAGGATTTTTATATGAAGTTCTATAGGCCCATAATGCATCATCAAGTTTCTTGGACCAATTCTTTCTAGATCTATTAACAGCCTTTTGCAAAATTAATTTGAGCTCTCTATTACTCAATTCTACTTGACCACTAGACTGAGGGTGATAAGGGGATGCAATTCTTTGATTAATGTCATACTTAGCAAGCATTTTACGGAAAGCGCCATGAATAAAATGTGAACCACCATCAGTCACTAAATATCTAGGGACTCCAAATCTTGGAAAAATAACTTCTTTAAGCATTTTAATAGAAGTGTTATGATCAGCACTACTAGTTGGAATAGCTTCTACCCACTTAGTAACGTAATCAACAACAACTAAAATATGTGTATATCCATTAGAGGAAGGAAAAGGTCCCATATAGTCAAAGCCCCAAACATCAAATGGTTCAATAACGAGTTAATAGTTCATAGGCATTTCTTGACGTCTACTAATATTACCAATTCTTTGACATTCATCACAAGATAAGACAAACTTACGGGCATCCTCGAAGAGAGTAGGCCAATAAAAACCAGATTGCAATACCTTATGTGCAGTTCTATCTCTAGCATGGTGTCCTCCATAAGCTTCGGAGTGACACTTGCGTAGGATCTGTTCCTGTTCATGCTCAGGTACACAACGTCTAATAACACCATCTACTCCTTCTTTATAAATATGTGGGTCATCCCAAAAGTAATGCCTCAAATCATAGAAGAACTTTTTCTTTTGCTGGTATGTGAAACTAGGTGGTATAAACTTAGCAACAATGTAATTAGCATAATCAGCATACCATGGAGCAGTATGAGAAGCATTTATGACATTTAATTGCTCATCAGGAAAGCTATCATCAATAGGTAGTGGATCATCAAGCACATTTTCTATCCTAGACAAGTTGTCTGCAACGAGGTTCTCAGCTCCCTTTCTATCAACAATATGTAAGTCAAATTCTTGTAGCAAGAGAACCCATCTAATAAGTCTAGGTTTAGCATCTTTCTTTTCCATAAGATATTTAATAGCAGCATGATCAGCGTGAATAGTTACTTTAGAATCAACAATATAAGGTCTGAACTTATCACAAGCAAATACAACTGCTAAGAATTCTTTTTCAGTAGTAGCATAATTTCTTTGAGCATTGTCTAGGGTTTTACTAGCATATTGAATAATGTTTAATTTCTTATCAACTCTTTGCCCTAGAACAGCACCTACAACATAATCACTAGCATCACACATAATTTCAAAGGGTAAATTCCAATCAGGTAGCTGAACAATAGGTGCAGAGATTAATGCTTTCTTAAGTATTTCAAATGCTTCTACACAATCATCATCAAAGACAAATGGTATATCTTTTTGTAATAAATTAGTCAGAGGCCGAGAAATTTTTGAGAAGTCCTTAATGAACCTCCTATAAAATCCGGCATGACCAAGGAAACTTCTTATACCTTTGTTGTCCTTGGGGCATGGCATCTTTTCAATAGCATAAACCTTGGCTTTATCAACTTCAATACCTCTTTCAGAAACTTTATGCCCCAAGACAATACCTTCATTAACCATAAAGTGGCACTTTTCCCAATTCAAGACAAGATTAGTTTCTTCACATCTCTGCAAAACTCGATCAAGGTTGCTCAAGCAATCATCAAAAGAAGATCCATAGACGGAGAAATCGTCCATGAAAACCTCACAAATCTTTTCACAAAAGTTAGAGAATATAGCCATCATGCATCTTTGAAAGGTAGCAGGTGCATTACATAAACCAAAAGGCATACGTCTATAAGAAAAAGTACCAAAAGGGCAAGTAAAAGTGGTCTTTGATTGATCTTTGGCTGACATGGGTACTTGAGAGAAACCAGAGTAACCATCTAGAAAGCAAAAATGTGTATGTTTGGATAATCTTTCTAGCATTTGGTCGATAAAAGGTAAGGGGTAATGATCCTTTTTAGTGGCCTTATTTAATTTGCGGAAATCAATTACCATCCTATAACCTGTAATAATTCTTTGAGGAATCAATTCATCTTTATCATTAGGAACGACAGTAATACCTCCCTTCTTAGGGATAAAATGGACAGGACTTACCCACTGACTATCAGCAACGGGATAAATTATACCTGCATCAAGGAGCTTTAGAATTTCCTTTCTTACCACTTCCTTCATTTTAGGATTCAACCGTCGTTGATGATCACGAACTGATTTAGCATCTTCTTCCAAATTTATTTTATGTTGACATAGAGTGGGACTAATGCCCTTAAGATCATCAAGAGTATACCCAATAGCAGCACGGTGCTTCTTCAGAGTTTTCAATAATCTCTCTCCCTCATGCTTTGAAAGGTTAGCACTAATAATAACAGGATATATCCTTTTCTCATCAAGATAAGCATATTTAAGAGTATCAGGCAACGGTTTAGGCTCAAACACGGGATCACCCTTGGGTGGAGGAGGATCCCCTAGGATTTCAATAGGCAAATTGTGTTTCAGAATAGGTTTCTATTTAAAGAATACTTCACCTATTTCCCTTCTTTCATTCATAAACATATCATTTTCATGGTCTAGCAAATATTGTTCTAAAGGATCACTAGGAGGTACGGCAATAGTAGCAAGACCAATAATTTCATCCTTACTAGGTAATTCTTCTTCACCGTGTTGTCTACTAAATTTAGAGAAATTAAATTCGTGGGACATATCATCTAAACTGATAGTAAAAACATCCTTTTTGCAATATCTTAGCATTAACAGTGCTTAAGAAGGGTCTACCAAATATAATGGGACAAAAGCTATCTTGTGGGGAACCAAGAACAAGAAAATCAGCAGGATATTTAGTTTTCCCACACAAGACTTCAACATCCCTAACAATTCCCATTGGTGAAATAGTATCTCTATTGGCAAGTTTAATTGTGACATCAATATCTTCTAACTCAACAGGTGCAATATCATGCATAATTTCTCTATATAGGCCAATAGGTATTGCACTAGCACTGGCACCCATATCACATAAACCATGATAACAATGATCTCCTATTTTAACAGAAATAACAGGCATGCCTACCACAGGTCTAGGTTTATCTTCAGCACAAGGTTTAGCAATTCTAGCAGTTTCATCACAGAAATAAATAACATGCCCATCAATATTATGAGCCAAGAGATCTTTAACAATAGCAATATCAGGTTCAACTTTAATTTGCTCAGAAGGTGTATAAGTTTTAATATTGCTTTTACGAACCATAGTTGAAGCTTTAGCATGATCCTTTATCCTGACAGGGAAAGGTGGTTTCTCAACATAAGAAGTAGGAACAATAGGATCATTATAAGTGATAGTCTTTTCTTCAACTTTAATAGGTGCAGCTACTTTTACTTCTATGGGAGGATGATATTTAAACCACTTCTCCTTGGGGAGATCAACATAAGTAGCAAAAGATTCACAGAAAGAAGCTACTATCTCAGAGTCAAGTCCATATTTAGTGCTAAATTTATGGAAAACATCGGTATCCATAAAAGATTTAACACAATCAAACCTAGGTGTCATACCTGACTCCTTACCGTCCCAATCTTCAGAGTTGCATTTAATTCTTTCCAATAAATTCCATTTGAATTCAATAGTCTTCATCATAAAAGAGCCAGCACAAGAAGTATCAAGCATGGTGCGATTGCTATCAGAAAGCCGAGCATAAAAATTTTGAATAATAATTTCCCTTGAGAGCTCATGATTGGGGCATGAATATAACATTGATTTAAGCCTCCCCCAAGCTTGAGCGATGCTTTCTCCTTCGTGAGGCCAAAAATTATGTATATAATTGTGATCACGATGAACAAGATGCATAGGATAAAACTTCTGATGAAATTCCAATGTCAATCGTTTGTAGTTCCATCACCCCGTATCATCACATAGCCTATAGCATGTCGATGCATCTCCCTTCAAAGATTAAGGGAAGACCTTCTTATTAACAACATCTCCGGGTACACCTGCAAGCTTAAATAATCCACAAACTTCATCCACATATATTAGATGCTCATCAGGATGCTTTGTTCCATCTCCAACAAAAGGATTAGCTAGCAGTTTTTCTATCATACCCGAAGGAATTTCAAAGCAGACATTTTCATTTTCAGTAGGTTCAATAGGTTGAGGAGCAACTCTTTGCTCTACTGGTCGGGGTGAAGATACCCTGAACAAGCCCCTCAGAGGATTACTTTCCATAGTAACAAGTGACAGTAAATTTCAGCACACTATATAAATTTTTCCGTACCAAATTCCACCTACCAAAGGCGCTTCACTCCCCAGAAACGGCACCAGAAAAGATTCTTGATGACCCACAAGTATAGGGGGTCTATCTTAGTCCTTTCAATAAGTAAGAATGTCGAACCCAACGAGGAGCAGAAGGAAATGATAAGCGGTTTCCAACAAGGTATTCTCTGCAAGTACTGAAATAAGTGTAACAGATAGTTTTGTGATAGGATAATTTGTAACGAGCAACAAGTAACAAAAGTAAATAAAGTGCAGCAATGTGGCCCAATCCTTTTTGTATCAATGGACAAGCCTGGACAAACTTTTATATAGAGAAAAGCGCTCCCGAGGACACATGGGAATATCGTCAAGCTAGTTGTCATCACGTTCTTATGATTCGCGTTCGGCACTTTGATAATTTGGTATGTGGGTGGACCGGTGCTTGGGTACTGTCCTTACTTGGACAAGCATCCCACTTATGATTAACCTCTATTGCAAGCATCCGCAACTACAACAAAAGTATTAAGGTAAACCTAACCATAGCATGAAACATATGGATCCAAATCAGCCCCTTACGAAGCAACGCATAAACTAGGGTTTAAGCTTCTGTCACTCTAGCAACCCATCATCTACTTATTATCGGATTTCGGGTTCCGGCAGACCCTTGAGGTCCGAACACTGGGGTGCGCATGGAGATCTCTCCCCTACCGATCTACGTCCAATCTCCTCGCGTGATCTAAGCTGGAAACAACGAACAACACAAGGGACACGAGGTTTATACTGGTTCGGGCCACCGTTGTGGTGTAATACCCTACTCCAGCGTGTGGTGTGGTGGATTGCTCTCACGGGCTGATGATGAATAGTACAAGGGAAGAACAGCCTCGCGAGAGGTGCTCTTGAGCTGGTGCGATGAACTGCTTGGGTGAGTTCAGTCGCCTCTCTCTTCTCTGCTAGGGCTCTATCAGATCTCTAGATGTCTCTCCCCGCTACTCTGTGGTGGCTAGCTCTATTTATAGAGGCCCTGGGCCTCTCCCCAAATAATGAGCGGGAAGGGCGCCAACAATTGACCATTTTGAAGGGGAACATCTAGTACAAGTTATCCTGACCAAAGATGGTCTTCGACTGCCAAAAGCACTGGTGATGACGCCGTCTTGGGCTCCATGGTGACCTCCATCCTGCTGCTCTGCTGGTCTTGGTCTCGTTCCACCGGAATGGTAACCTTTGCCCGATGCCTTGGCCTGTGCTTGCCCCCTTTGCACCAAAGGGGAAACAAGGACACTGCGCAAGCCGGCGCCCGCCTAGTCTCAATCGTCATGGCTTGTGTCACGGGCTCCTCGCGAGGTATCCCTGCCTTGATCTCTTCGCCTCCTTGCGAGCCTGCCTGATGAGGCTGCCTCTGAGGAAGCTTTCTATCGTCCGCCCTGCGAGGCTTGGCCCCTCGCGAGGGTCTTGAGCTTGAGCTGATGAAGATGGGTCGTGCTGGGCCGCCACTTGAGCCACGCCGCAGGCCGCAGGCAGGCAAGGCTGGGGACCCTCGTTCCCAGAACGCCGACAGTAGCCCCCGGGCCCAAGGTGTGCCCGGGCTTGGACTAGCAGGGGAGCGAAGGGGCAAGCGCGAAGCGCCGCGGGCCCCAACAGCCTGCGGCCTTGGGCGCCGCATTGCGATTGATTGGACGTGGGCGTCTGCGCTTCCCCATGACGCTTCGGCAACTGTCCATCTGACAAAAGAGGTGCTCGGGCCAGACTTACTTGCTTTGTTCTTGTTCGCCTCGCCCCAGATCCCCTTTCTCGCTCTCCTCCTTCTTGCTCCCGAAATCCTCAAGATCTGTTTCAATCCTCCTGATCCGGCACACCATGGCGCCTCGCAAGTCCCCGACCGAGGCCTGGTACTCGCTGGCTCTGGATTCCCCGAACCTGCCGGAGAAGAACCTCGCCCTCACGCGCCTGATGACGGTGGCGCAAGGCAGCAAGGGGCAACTGTGCTCAAGGCCGGCTCCGACCAGCCTGAAGGCAAGGGGAGCACCTTCTATCTGCTCTTTGTGAGCGCCATCGTCGCCGGTCTGGTGCCTCCTTTCTCTGAGTTCTTCTTTGTTGTTCTCCACCAGTACAACTTGCAGGCTCTGCATCTCTGCCCCAACTTTGTTCTTCTCCTGGCGATTTTTGCTTACTACTGTGAGGCTCACGTCGGGGTAAAGCCCTCGGTGGCCTTGTTGCATCACTATTTTTCCCTCTGGGTTTCTGGTGGCCATATCTCTGCATGTGCGAGCTTCATTGCATACTCTAATTCCAATGATATCTCGAAGCCTGGGAAGAGAATCGAAGGCTTCCAGAGCAAGTGGGTCATAGTGGACGTCGGGCGCCTCCACCCCCGTCTGGTGTTGCCTACGGGGTAGCCCAAGGCTGTCGACACGTGGTCCCGCGCGGAGCTCGTTGACCCCCGTGCGAGGGCGGTGCTGAAGAGGATGAACGCGGACCTGAGGCCAAGCAACTTGGGGGCGGCGAAGCTGACCGGGGCCACGCTCCTGAGGGAGTTCTTGGAGCACTGGGTGGCTCCACTCCAGGAGCACTCACTCCCGTTGTGGAGGCTTGGGGAAGCGGACGCCGCCTTGCGCCTAAGCTCTAAGGCCCTGACCGACGAGAATCTGGTCGCGGCCCTCCATTCCTTGGTTGGGGGAGACGTGCCGAAGCCGGTGGGCGCCCCCGTCCCCCTGTTCCTTCATGAAGACTGGGAGCAGGTGGTGAACTCCATGCCCACCTTCAATGGTGAGGGGCTGGTGCCTGCGAAAGCTCCCGAGGGTCTTGTGGCGCTAGCGATGGTGAACGTGTCCTCCGACAGCTCCAGCGGGAGCGAGGGGGAAGAAAAGGCGGAGGAGGAAGAGTCTGACTCTGAGGCGACCAGCGAGGAGTCGAGGGAGTCTTTCCCTCGGCGCAGGTCCCAGGCCCTCCGCTCCATGCCGGACGATGACGAGGCCGGCGCCAGGCGAGGAGGGGAGGACTCCCTCTTGGTCACAAGGAAGGGCAGGTCGGGGCTGGTTCCCCCAGGGTCTGCTCTGGTCCCTAGGCGGTCAGAGGCCAGCTCCAGCCCTCCTAACATGCCCTCTGCTTCCGGGCCTCCCAAGGCTGACCCCAGCTGCAGGCTCTCGGGCTTCAAGTTTGGTTGAAGGTTGCTTGAGTCCGCGAGCGACGACCAGTAAGTGCTCGATTCGTGCTTTGCTTGGTTTCTGCCGCCGAGGCTTGACGTCCATATTCTTTGTCAGGCTGGCGCCTGCGGCGAAGAGGTTGCGAGGGGCTTCTGCGGCCCTGCTTGGGGCGAGTCCATCTGCCGGGGCGACGCCTTCATCCGTTAGGGAGGAGGACGGCGAGGCTTGCGCCTCCCCTGCCCGGTCGTCCTCGCGAGGCCGACTGGGACGCCTCAGCGAGGAGTCAGCCCCCGTGGCCCCGCTGACCCTGGGGTCAACTGCGCTCGATGCTACAGCCGGGGCAGCCAAGGCCCAGGGGGTTCCTTCCTGGCAAGCCGTGATCACGCTGCCGTCCTCTTCGCTTGCTCCGCCGGTTCCCGCTTCTTCTGTTCCCTCTGCCGCCGTCCTAGACCAGGTCGCCAGCGAACTGAGCCAGCTACGGGAGGATCTTCTAAGCGCGGACCCTCGCCTAGCGGCCGGGCGCCTAGAGCTAGCTTCTGGCTGGGCCCGTTCCTCTGCCTCCGTCCGAGTAGCGCTGAGCCAGGCCGTGTCGGCCTCCGATGGGGAGAAGCAGGCCGCCAACCAAGCCAAGGCCACTCATGACGCTGCCCTGGGCGACGCTGCGGCTACCCAGGCTCGCTGCAAGGCGCTGGAGGCCAAGCTAAAAGGCCTGTGTGACGAGCTCGCCAAGGAGGTCCATGGTCGCCAGGAGAAAGAGAAGGAGATGAAGGCTCGGGAGGCTGTCGTCAAGGATCGGGACGTCAAGCTTGATGACCGCCACGGCCGATTGGAGACGCTGGAGCGGTCGCTGAAGGCGGAGAGGACCGAGCTAGACGCCAAGGCGAGGGTCCTGGCGGAGGATCGGGTGGCCTTCGCGAAGATGGAGGAGAAGGCTCATGCCGCGCTGAAGACGCTTTACGAGAGCGGCTTGGAGGAGCCGTTGGCCTGTGCGGAGGATGGCCCCGCCAACCTGCTCCCCTTCCTGGTCCGTGCGCTTGAAGATGTCATAGACGGCCTTGGCCCCACGGCCGAGGCCGAGGCGCGTGCCCTGTCTTCTGCGGCCCTGATGCATGTCCTCAGCCACGTCTACCTGCGCGACCCCAACATCGACTTCGACAGCCTGCTGGAACCCGTGAGCAGCGACCTTATCGCCGCTGCCGCTGAGGCCATGAAAGGCCAGGCCGAAGCTTTGCTGGGGAGGTTCCGTGCCTTCAGCATCTTGCCCGGGCGCGGTGCCACCAGCTCCGTGACCCAAGGAGGCGAAGTCGCCCAGCATGACTCCACCACAGGCGGCGGTGCCACTGGAGAGTGATCCCTTTGCGGCTTCTGTCCTGTTTTTATTCCTGCAACATGCACCATGCCTCGCGGAGGCGTTTAAACTTGTGTTTGGCATCGTGAAACAATCTATGGCTTGTAATACTTGCTTTGAATTTCCTGGAATTTGCATTTTTCTCTCCTACTTGCTCGTGCTCTACGTCGGCAGGGCCCGGCCCCGCGCATACCTCACCCGGCGTTAGCCCCGACCGGAAACCAGGACGGGACTAAGGGGTGAGGGGCTACGTGGCAAGTTAGGCTCCTGAGTCGTGATGCTCAGGAGTCCCCCTTGACGCGCAAGCAACAAGTAGGAAAAAGGGGGGAACAAGGAGTGGATTGGTCATTCTGCGTCGGCAGGGCCCGGCCCCGCGCATACCTTACCCAGCGTTAGCCCCGACCGGAAACCAGGACGGGACTAAGGCGTGAGGGGCTACGGGGCAAGTTAGCCTCCTGAGTCACGATGCTCAGCAGTCCCCCTTGATGTTCAAACGGGTTTCCATACCTTGGCTCCGCTCAGGGAGGGGCGCGTGACGACCAGGTCCGAGGGACCTGGCTGGGTGGCGTGCGCTCGGGCAAGGCCCGGGCGTAGCCCCCGTGTCCAGCCCCCTCGCGCGGCGCTCCAGAGGGGAGGCGTTGCGATGGTGCCGGACACTGAGCTCTGGGCTCCCTGAGGTTGGTACGGCCATAGGCTGCCCTCAGTTGTTTATCACCAGCGCGGAGCATAGCGCTTCCGTATGTGTACGGGCATAGCCGCTCCTCGGCAGTGTCGTCAGCCAGCACGGAGCATGGTGCTTCCACTGGTACGTGGGAGGGGGCTCCCCTCCGGGAGGAGCCCCCGGGGCGTGTACAGCCCCACCCTGACACGTGGCCGGCACGGTAAGGCTAGGAGAGGTGTAACTGGGCACTCGTGAGCCAGCGCGGGACTCGTGAGGCCCTACCTCGAGGCGGGTTGCGCCTGGCTTTGGGCCTTTATCAATGGTGTGTTCCTGTAGGGTGGTTAGAATGCAAATGCTCTACGTCCTCAGGTCCCGGCCCTTGAGCTAGCTCAGCCGCTGCTGGTATGACAGGTCGCGATGCCGTGGGTCAAGGCCAGGGGTGAGGGCTGGAGAGTCAGTAGGAGCCCATGAGTCACGATGCTCAGGTTACTCCCCTTTTAACGTGCAAGCGCTTTGCATGAAAGCGGAGAAGTCCGCGATAAGCAGCAGGTGACAATTAAGCGCGAAAGAGCAAATTCTTTTTAAGTAGACGCGGGAAAAGCAAACGCCGCTGGGCCAGGCCTGAGCAGCTCGGGGATGATGCAGCCCGAGGGGCGCCCCCAACAAAGTAAGTAAAGAGCATAAGAAAAACGGATACATGCCGCAGGGACGGACCCACGCGACCTGGGAATGATGCGGCCCTGTGGGCGCTCCCAGCTAAAAACGGAACTTAGAAAGATGTCACCTGGTGGCGTTGAAGATGAGGTGATGTTGAAGAAGCTGGCGATGCGCGATGAAGACGCCGATCCTCACGAGCCCCCAGGCCCAGGAGCCTCGAGAGGCTCCGGGGGCGCAGGTGGGTCTCCGAGGGCCATCTCCATCTCTGCCAGGACCACACAATGCCTGACCTCCTGGGCCTCCAGAATGCTCCTCAGCAGGCACTAATGAGCGGCGACCGCGTTCGGCAGGACGAAAGGCATGCGAACGTAGCTGTGAGGTGGACCCTCGCAACGCCCCACGCGCGAAGGTCAGAGGTGCTCCTGAGACGCGGCTCGATTGAGCCCTGGCACATCGATGCAGACGCGCAGCCCACCATCCTCGCCTGTATGTGGGGCCACGGTGGGCAAGCGGCGGCTGCCGCGCATGACTCTCGACTCCTGTAGCTCCTGGGTGTTTCTTGCGATGAAGTCCTGAGGGTTTGGTCTTCCTTGCCTCGTACCTTCCTGAGGGAAACGTGCCTGGAAGCACCCACCGAGCGCCTCCCTCGCGACCTTGGCAAAGTCAGTGGCTCTCCAAGAAAGAGCCCCCGAGCACTGCCTAAGGAGGGCGCCGGGTGCGCCTTCCAATGCAAGAGAGGGTGGCGCTCCCTGATTGGGCGCAGATCCTGACGCAACACCTCCGGAGGCGCCTGCCTCCTTATGGCTTGGGCCAGCCGAAACCTTCTTCTTCTTAAGGGTCGCCTCAGGAAGTCTTCCGTTCCTATGGTCCAGGTCTTCGATGGGTGCGGCTTGGAACGTGCGCTCAAGTGAACACATTGCGTCCCTTTCTTCACAGGGTACGGTGATGACTCCGCCGCTTCCTGGCATCTTGAGGACATTGTATCCATGGTGAGTCACTGCCATGAACTTGGCCAGGGCTGGGTACCCGAGGATGGCGTTGTATGGCAGACGGATGTGGGCGACGTCGAAGTCGATGAGCTCGGTGCTGTAGTTGTTGCGCTGCCTGAAGGTGACTGGAAGGCGAGCCTGCCCTATTGGAACAATGGAACCATGAGTGACTCCTGAGAAGGGCTTGGTTGGCTGAAGCTGATCGTACGGCACTTGGAGATTGTCGAACGTCTCGACGGACAGGATGTTGAGTCCTGCTCCACCATCAATGAGGGCCCTGGTGACCTGCATGTTGCTGATGACTAGGGAGAAAAGCATCGGGAGGACTCCGGCCGTTGCCGCGCACTTGAGCTGATCCGCTGAGCTGAACGCGATAGCGCACGCAGACAACTTGAGAGGGCGCGTGGCCTCAAGCTTGGGGAGGACTGCATTCACCTCACGAGCAAACTGCTTGAAGATGCGTTGTGAGGCTGGGGCCTGCGCTCCACCCAAGATGCAAGCGATTGCGCACAGCTCTTGGAAGCCCCCAGCCCCCTCGTCTTGATGTTGGCCTTTGTTCCTCCTTGGCGGTGGCGGCAGAAGAGGAAGGCCGGCGTTGCTGTGCGGGCGATCCTCACGAGGCTGATCTCTCCAGCCTCCCTTGCGAGGCTGGTCCTGCCAGCGATCCTCGCGAGGTCGGTCACGCCACCATTAGCGAGGGCCACGGTCTTCCCATTGTCCGCCACCTCTTCCTCCTCCTCAGCCATAGCCCCTGTCGTTGCGCTTGGGGCGTCGGCCGACATGTCCATCTCTCACGGCCCTGAGCTCTTGACATTCATAGGTGTTGTGGGTGTGGAGGTCGTGGTACACGCAGTACCGGCTGCCCTTGGATGACTCAGGCTGATCCCTGCCTTGCTTGGTGTCTGGTTCCGCTGCAAGCATGGCAGCCCCCTTGCGCTTCACGTCCTTGGCCTTGGGCTTCTTCTCTTCTGGGTCGACAGCCGAGAGTTCGAGGAGGGAAAGGCGCCCTTCCTCAGCCCTGGCGCACTTGGTCGCCAAGTTGAACAGCTCCAGGGATGTGCACAGGTCTTCATGGATTGCTAGATCCTCCTTCATCTTGATGTCGTGTACGCCATCGGAGAAGGCCGAGATGATGGCTTCTTCAGTCACCTTGGGGATCTTGAGGCGACCGTTGTTGAAGCGCTGGATGTATTTCTGCAGGGTTTCCCCTTGCTGCTGCTTGATGCGGCACAGATCGCTCACGGCCGGGGGCCAGTCACGAGTGCCCTGGAAGTTGGCGATGAAGCGAGTGCGCATCTCGTCCCAGGAGGAGATTGCGCCAGGAGCCAGGTTCAGGAGCCAGGTGCGGGCCCTGTCCTTGAGCTCCATGGGAAACCAGTTCGCCATGACCCTTTCGTCTCCATTGGCGGCTTCGATGCATAGCTCGTAGAGCTGTAGGAACTCCGCGGGGTCCGCCATGCCATTGTAGCGAGGGGGCAGGTCAGGCTTGAACTTGCCTGGCCATGCAATGCCGCATAGCTCGGGGGTGAGGGCGCGGCAGCCTGCTGTGGCTACCGGTGCCTTTTGCTGGTGCTGGGCTTGTTCCTGGGGATTACCGCGCGCCGCCGCTTGGAGCAGCGCGGGGTCTTGGCGTGGAGGTGCAGGGACGCGATCTTGGCGCGCCGGCGCTGGGAGGGCGCGAGCACCTTCTTGGCGACGAGGGATCCCTTGGCAGCTCCTTTCTTGGTGCGCAAGCACTGGACGCGGAGGGTCTCGCCCTGGGGCTGCGCGCCTTGGAGCCAGGGCGCCTTCTTGGGGAGGAGGTGGCGGAGGCACCTCCTAATCCTCGCCTCCTGTGCGGAATGGTGGGCGAGGCAGCGAGAGGGACAGCAAGGGGGAGCCCCCTGCGGCGCTGACGAGCTCGGTGATGCGGGCGAGCCAGTCCTCGTAGAGGTCGTCGACGGGGCGGTAGTGCAAGAGCTCTCTTGCCAGGAGCAGCGCGGCGTGCGCGTCCGTGGGGGCGCGACGGGCATGGGACAACGAAGCGGCTGGAGTCAGCGACGGTGTGGCGGTGCGGCCCTCCCGCCGCACCGAAGGATGCTGGGACGAGGCCTGCTGCTCGTTCCCCGCCGGGACGGTGGCGGCGTTGGTGGCAGGCGACAGGGAACGATGAGGGCGTCCACCAACGGGCGCCGTCTGGGCGACGCGGGTGGCGAGAGTAGCCCGGCGCTCGGCACGAACCCGATGAGCGTCAGCCATGGACACGACGGAAGATCACACGCGAACAACGGAAGAAAGATTCCGGCGCACCCCTACCTGGCGCGCCAAATGTCGGATTTCGGGTTCCGGTAGACCCTTGAGGTTCAAACACTGGGGTGCGCGTGGAGATCTCTCCCCTACCGATCTACGTCCAATCTCCTCGCGTGATCTAAGCTGGAAACAACGAACAACACAAGGGACACGAGGTTTATACTGGTTCAGGCCACCGTTGTGGTGTAATACCCTACTCTAGTGTGTGGTGTGGTGGATTGCCTCAGGGCCTGATGATGAATAGTACAAGGGAAGAACAGCCTCGCGAGAGGTGTTCTTGAGCTGGTGCGATGAACTGCTTGGGTGAGTTCAGTCGCCTCTCTCTCTCTCTCTCTGCTAGGGCTCTATCAAATCTCTAGATGTCTCTCCCCGCTACTCTGTGGTGGCTAGCTCTATTTATAGAGGCCCTGGGCCTCTCCCCAAATAATGAGCGGGAAGGGCGCCAACAATTGGTCATTTTGAAGGGGAACATCTAGTACAAGTTATCCTAACCAAAGGTGGTCTTCGGCTGCCAAAAGCATTGGTGATGACGCCGTCTTGGGCTCCACGATGACCTCCATCCTGCCGCTCTGCTGGTCTTCGTCTCATTGCACCGGAATGGTAACCTTTGCCCGATGCCTTGGCATGTGCTTGCCCCCTTTGCACCAAAGGGGAAACAAGGACACTGCGCAGGCCAGCGCCCGCCTGGCGCTCGCCTGGTCTCGATCGTCATGGCTTGCGTCACGGGCTCCTCGCGAGATATCCCTGCCTTGATCTCTCCACCTCCTCACGAGCCTGCCTGATGAGGCTGCCTCTGAGGAAGCTTTCTGACGTCCGCCCCATGAGGCTTGGCCCCTCGCGAGGGTCTTGAGCTTGAGCTGATGAAGATGGGCCACGCCGGGCCCCCACTTGAGCCACGCCATAGGCCGCGGGCAGGCAAGACTAGGGACCCCCGTTCCCAGAACGCCGACACTTATTACTTCCCAATGCCTTCCTCTAGGCCCAAATCATGGTGAAGTGTTATGTAGTCCACGTTCACATAACACCACTAGAGGAGAGACAACATACATCTCATCAAAATATCGAACGAATACCATATTCACATGACTACTAATAGCAAGAATTCTCCCATGTCCTCAGGAACAAACGTAACTACTCACAAAGCATATTCATGTTCATAATCAGAGGGGTGTTAATATGCATATAGGATCTGAACATATGATCTTCCACCAATTAAACCAACTAGCATCAATTACAAGGAGTAATTAACAGTACTAGCAACCTACTAGCACCAATCCCGGACTTGGAGAAAAGAATTGGATACAAGAGATGAACTAGGGTTTTGAGAGGAGATGGTGCTGATGAAGATATTGATGGAGATTGCCCTCTCCCGATGAGAGGAGCGCTGGTGATGACGATGGCGATGATTTCCCCCTCCCGGAGGGAAGTTTCCCTGACAGAACAGCTCTGCCGGAGCCCTATATTGGTTCCACCAAGGTTCCGCCTCGTGGCGGCGGAGTTTCGTTCGAGGAGATGGCTTTTGATTTTTTTTCTCATCAAAAAACTTCATATAGCAGAAGATGGACATCGGAGGGCCACCAGGGGGCCCACGAGGTAGGGGGCGCGCCCAGGGGGGTAGGGCGCGCCCCCCACCCTCGTGGGAAGGGTGTGGCCCCCCTGGTGAACTTCTTGCGCTCAGTATTTTTTATATATTCTGAAAATGTCTTCCGTGAAGTTTCAGGACTTTTGGAGCTGAGCAGAATAGGTCTCTAATATTTGCTCCTTTTCCAGCCCAGAATCCCAGCTGTCGGCATTCTCCCTCTTTATGTAAACCTTGTAAAATAAGAGAGAATAGGCATAAGTATTGTGACATAATGTGTAATAACAGCCCATAATGCAATAAATATCGATATAAAAGCATGATGCAAAATGGATGCATCATCGGGTCACCGGAAGGGGCTCTGGCACCCCCCGGCAACTATATGGGCCTAATGGGCCAAGAGGGGAAACACAACAGCCAGCATGGGCTGCTTCGCCGCACCTGAGGGAGAAGGAAAGAGGGGAAGAGAGAAGGAAGGGGAGGGATTCGGCCTCCCCCTTCCTTCCCTCCTCCCTCCACCTTCCTTCCCCCTCCGGAAGTTATACTATGGGGGGGCAAATTGCACAAGGGCCCCAAGTAGGATTCCTCCTTCTTGGGCGCCCCTTGGCTGTCCTCCTCCCCTCCCACCTATATATACTTGGGGAGGGGGAGCCTAGAAGACAAACGAACAATTGTTAGCCGTGTGTTGCGCCCCCCCTCCACAGTTTACGCCTCCGGTCATATTCACATAGTGCTTAGGCGAAGCCCTGCGCAGATCACTTCACCATCACCGTCACCATGCTGTCATGCTGACAGAACTCTCCCTCGACACTTTTCTGTATCAAGAGTTCGAGGGACATCATCAAGCTGAACATGTGCAGAACTCAGAGGTGTCGTATGTTCGGTGCTTGATCAGTCGGAACAAGAAGAAGCTCAACTACATCAAGCGCGTTGTCAAACGCTTCCGCTTTCGGTCTACAAGGGCACATGGACACACTCTCCCCCTCTCGTTGCGATGCATCTCCTAGATATATCTTGCATGAGTGTATGAATTTTTTTGAAATTGCATGCTACGTTCCCGAACACAAACAATTGCAATTCATCTTATTTTCAGGAAGGGCTTATGTAAGAGCTTTGCTTTAGCAAATCCCATACACTCAACTATCATACAGTCTTCCATGATTGCTACCACTCAAAGCATATTTTTAGAACAAATAGCATCCATTGAACACAGAGAAAGATAGGGGCTTAATGTTTCGCCTCCCAACTTACTTATCATATAGATAATTGTCAAAAATATAATTCATGATCAAATATATTTGAATGGTCATATATGCTTAGATCTTTCCCCATCACATGAAGCTTGCCAACTAAAGAGTAGGATGGAATGAGAAGGATACTACTGACTCTTCCATAAAAGTAAAAGGTAGGCCCTTCGCAGAGGGAAGCAGGGATTTGAAGAGGTGCCAGAGCTCTAAGCTTTTAGAACAAAGATGGAAATAATTTTGAGAGGTATGCTTTCATTGTCAACATAACAACCAAGAGTTCTCACTATCTTCCATGCTAGAGACATTATAGGCGGTTCCCAAACAGAATGGTAAAGTTTTTACTCCCCCACCACCAACAAGCACACTCCACGGTTGGTCTGAAACAACAGGTACCGTCCAACTATCAACAATCATGGGGGGGGTTGTTTGCAATTATATTTTGATTTGATGTGAGCATGGAACTGGGCATCCCGGTTACCAGCCATTTTCACATGAATGATGAGCGGAGTCCACTCATCGTGAGAATAACCCACCAAGAATGGAAGATACTGACAGCCCCTAGTCGCTACATGAGCGATTCGGGCATACAAAACAGATTATTATTTGAAGGTTTAGAGCACGCAAATTTACTTAGAACAGTAGGTAAATACCGCTGTTACGTCTCCAACGTATCTATAATTTTTGATTGTTCCATGCTGCTATATTATCATTCTTGGATGTTCTATAATCATTTTATATCATTTTTTGGTGCTAACCTATTACATAGTGCCAAGTGCCAGTTGTTGTTTTCTACATGTTTTTTACATCGCATGAAATCAATACCAAACGAAGTCCAAACACGGCGAAACTTTTTGTGGATTTTTTGGACCAGAAGACATCCAGTGGGCCGGAGAAACACCTGGGGGTGCTCCGAGGGGAGCACAACCCACCAGGGCATGCCTGGAGGCAAAGAAGCACCCAGGTGGGTAGTGCCCACCTCGGGTGCCCCCTGAACTGCCTCTTGGCTCTATAAATACCCCAATATTCCAGAAACCCTAGGGGGAGTCGACGAAAATCAATTCCAGTCGCCGCAGAGTCTAGAACCACCAGATCCAATCTAGACACCATCACGGAGGGGTAGGGATGGCAATTTTATCCATGGATCTGGATACCCATGGATACCCGACCCAGTTGGGCAAGGGTATGGAGCACATTTCTACCCATGGGTCCATGGATATGGATACCCATGAACAGCCGGGTTGGGCATGGTTATAGTTTGTGCTCCATGGATATCCAATGGATACTCGTATGACATGTGGGGTCATATGCCAGTGACAGTAGAAAGAGCAAATCAATGGGAAATGGCAGGAAATATGCAACTTGTGCCATGAGCTATATGCTACAGAATCAACCTCTGGTATATCACACTTAAGGACTCATCGTATTACTTGTTACCTACTTATGCATGTAGCTTATGTTGTCATTTGTGAGTGAATGATGATGAGTTGATTTTATATTTGGGAAGGCTTCATGCTGACTTTTCTATGCCCATGGAGCTCCATGGGTATGTGGGTATCCAGCGGGTTTGGGCATGGGCACAAGTTGTGCCCATGGATAATTTGGTGGATGGGCAGAGGGTAGGAAGATGGGTCATGGGTTGGATTTGGACCAGCTCCACCCGCCCCAAACCCGACCCATTGCCATCCCTACGGAGGGGTTCATCATGTCCATTGGTGCCTCTCTGATGATGCGTGAGTAGTTCTTTGTAGACCAACGGGTCTGTAGTTAGTAGCTAGATGGCTTCCTCTCTCTCGTTTGATTCTCAATACAATGGTCTCTTGGAGATCCACATGATGTAACTCTTTTTGCGGTGTGTTTGTTGGGATCTAATGAACTTTGAGTTTATGATCAGATCTATCTTTTTATCCATGAAAGTTATTTGAGTCTTCTTTGATCTCTTATATGCATGATTTCTTATACCCTCGTATTTCTTCTCTGATATTTGGGCTTTGTTTGGCCAACTTGATCTATTTATCTTGCAATGGGAAGATGTGCTTTGCAATGGGTTCGATCTTACGGTGTTTGATCCCAGTGACAGAAAGGGAACCGACACGTATGTATCGTTGCTATTAAGGATAACAATATGGGGTCTATTTCTACATAAATAGATCTTGTCTACATCATGTCATCGTTCTTATTGCATTACTCTGTTTCTCCATGAACTTAATACACTAGATGCATGCTGGATAGCGGTTGATGTGTGGAGTAATAATAGAAGATGCACGCATGAGTCGGTCTACTAATCTTGGACGTGATGCCTATATAATGATCATTTCCTGTATATCGTCATGATTATTTGAATTTCTATCAATTTCCCAATAGTAATTTCTTTACCCACCGTTTGCTATTTTCTCGAGAGAAGCCACTAGTGAAACCTACGGCCCCCGGGTCTCTTTAATATATTCACCTTTGCGATCTATTTTATTTGCCTTTTTATTTTCAGATCTATTAAACCAGAAATACAAAAATACCTTGCTGTAATTTATTTTATTTGGCATTCTTCTATCAATCTATTACAACTTTCTCCCATCCACGTGCCAATTTTTGGCGCCGTTACCCGAAAGGGATTGACAACCCCTTTAACACGTCGGGTTGCGAGTATTGGTTATCTGTGTGCAGGTGTTCTTTACATAGTGTTGCTTGGTTCTCCTACTGGTTCGATAACCTTGGTCTCATCACTGAGGGAAATACCTATCGTCGCTGTGCTGCATCATCCCTTCCTCTTTGGGGAAATATCGACGTAGTTCTAGCAGACATCAAAAGGAATTTCTGGCGCTGTTGCCGGGGACACATCACCAACATCTACCAGGTTCCTAATCACAAATCTCATCTCCTGGCAATTTACATTATTTGCCATTTGCCTCTCGTTTTCCTCTCCCCCACTTCACATAAAATTGTCGTTTTATTCGCCCTCTTTTTCGTTCATCCCTTTCTTGTCAGATCTCTTGTTTGCTTGTGTTGCCATGTGCCTTCTATTTGCTTGCATCTTCACTTGCTAAAAATCTATTGATATGGATCCTCATCCACTTGCTAATCTTTTTAAAATATCCAATTATGATGAATCGATTGCTAGTGAATTGAGTTCACTAGATTATCGTTATGAGGTTTTGCTTGAGATTTATGAATCTGAAAATTGTGATGAAGTGTTAAATGAAGGAATTTATACAGAGATTCATGATAGCTCCTTGAATGAAAAGCATGATTACCATGATGTTATTATAAATTCTATTAATGTCAATTGTGTTAATACTACGCAAAACCCCAAGTTTGGGGATGCTAATTTTGCTATGTCCACTACTTGTTGCAATGATCATGATTGGGGTGATGATTCTTATGATCTTGAAGATTTATTTAAACCTCATGATGAATATGCTTACTATAATATTGAAAGTGGGTTTGGAAGAGTGTCAACTTTAGCTAAAAATAATCCCACTTATTTGGAGAGTGTTCCATCTTATGATTTTTTTTAATAAAAGTGGGCTTGGAGAGGTCATGACTTTATTTTATGATAACCCCACTATTTCGGAAGAGTGTCAACTTTGCATGCATGTGGATCATGAAGAGAATATTTTATGTGATAGTTATATTGTTGAATTTGATTATGATCCTACATGTAATTATTATGAGAGAGGAAAATATGGTTGTAGAAATTTTCATGTTACTAAATTACCTCTTGTTATGTTGGGATTGCTGTTGTTTCTTTCTTCTTCCTTGCATATGCTAGTTTTTGCTTGTCTTGATAATTTGTTTTCTTATAAAATTCCTATGCATAGGAAGTATCTTAGACTTAAGTGTGTTTTTCACAAGTTTTATGATGCTCTCTTTATGTTTCAGTTATTATCTTTCATGTGAGCATCGTTGAAATTTCATGCCTAGCTAGGGGCGTAAAACGATAGCGCTTGTTGGGAGGCAACCCAATGAATAAAATTTATTTTTTGTCTTTTGCTTTCTATTTCTGAGTGTTTGCACAATTATGCTACTGTTATGATTGTGTTTTTTGTGTTTTAGTTAGTGTTTATGCCAAGTAAAGCCTTTAGGATCTTCTTGGGTGATAGTTGTTTGATCTTGCTGAAAAACAGAAACTTTCCCGCTCATGAAAATAATTTTCATTTTTAACAGAAGCGTGATAAAATACCAATTCGTTTTGAATAAGATTAATATACAAATTTCTCAGGCTGTCCTAATTTCTCAGAATTTTTGGAGTTACAGAAGTATTCGAAATATTCAGATTGCTACAGACTGTTCTATTTTTGACACATTCTATTTTCTTTGCGTTGTGTTCTTGTTTTGATGATTCTATGGTTTTCTTTGAAAAGTTTTTGCCATAGAGAAGTTGGAATACAGTAGATATAGTGCAAGAATAAAATATGAATTGGTTTGCTACAGTACTTATAGTAGTGATTTGCTTTCTTATACTAACGGATCTCATGAAGGTTTTGTTGAGTATTGTGTGATTAAAGTTATCAAGTTTTGGGTGATGTTATGATGGATGAGGGAATAAGGAGTAAGAATAGCCTAAACTTGTGGATGCCCATGGCATGCCAATCTATTATCCAAAGAGAAGCAAGCAACTAAGCTTGGGGATGCCCCGAGTGGCATCCCCTCTTTCTTCTAACAACCATTGGTATTTTACTCGAAGCTATATTTTTATTTGTCACGTACTATGAGTTTTGCTTGGAGTGTCTTGTATGATATGAGTCTTTGCTTGTTTTACTTTTTTTAAGTCTTGATTACTTGTTGGACACACCTATCTAAGAGAGCCAAACTCATGCCATGACTTGTTAGAATTGCTCTCTATGCTTCACTTAAATCTTTGTGAGCTATGGAATTGCACTAGTGCTTCACTCATATCTTTTTGAGCACGGCGTGCTTTAGTATTTTTGAAGAAATGCTCTCTTGCTTCACTTAGTTTCATTTGAGAGTTAGTAAAATTTTCATGAAATTCTCTCTTGCTTCACTTAAATTAATTTGAGATAAAGAAATATTATGCTCATGATCCTCACTTATATTTGTTTGAGCTTATCAAAAGCAACACATGAAAATTAGTTCCAAAGTGATAGATATCCAAGAAGGATATAATAAAAACTTTCATGAAGATCATTGGACAAAATAAACTTGATTCCTTGTAATAGTTTTGAGATATGATGATGTGATATGTGAGTTATGTTGATGAGTAATTATGCTTTAGTAAGAATATTGGTGTTAAGGTTTGTGATTCCCTATGCAAGCATGAAAGTCAATAGTTCTGCAATGAAATTACATCCTACTTGTGGTGCATTATTTGGTGTTAATTACGCCAGACACCAAGGACCGTGGCGTCAAGCACCGTGGCGTCTGGTCATGGAAGTCCGAGAAGGACTCTTCCTTGCAGGCAAAACCGATTTTGAGGAGGATTTTACTCCAAGTTTCGACCCCAGGGCTCAACATATAAATAGAGGGGCAGGGCTAGCACCTGGAACAGATCAAGAAACACGAAGACATATGCCGGCAACCCCGTCCATCTAGTTTATCCTCTGTCATAGTTTCCATTGTGCTTGGCGAAGACCGGCGGAGATTGTTCTTCACCAACACCGTCACCATGCCGTCGTGCTGCCGGAACTCATCTATTACTTCGCCCCTCTTGCTAGATCAAGAAGGCGAGGACGTCATCCAGCGGAACGCGGAGGTGCCGTACTCTCGGTACTTGATCGGGACGGATCGTGAAGGCGTACGACTACATCAACCGCGTTGGTAAACGCTTCCGCATTACGATCTTCAAGGAATTTATTATTTTGTTAGACTTGGTTGCTTGTTGATATGCTTGAGTATTTAAGTCCTCATGTTAAAACTAGACTATTGCTTCGAACCATATAAAAGTCCAAATGTCCATGCTACAAAGAAAAGATATGTGATGAACATGTTAGGCAGCATTCCACATCAAAAATTCTGTTTTTATCATTTACCTACTCGAGGATGAGTAGGAATTAAGCTTGGGGATGCAGATACGTCTCCAGTGTATCTATTTTTTTATTGTTCCATGTTGTTATATTATCATTCTTGGATGTTTTATAATCATTTTATAGTCATTTTATATCATTTTTTGGTACTAACCTATTGACATAGTGCCAAGTGCCAGTTGCTGTTTTCTGCATGTCTTTTACATTGCAGGAAATCAATACCAAAAGGAGTCCAAACGCAACAAAACTTTTTGTGGATTTTTTTGGACCAGAAGACATCCAGTGGGCCGGAGAAGCACCTGGGGGGTGCTCCGGGGGAGCATAACCCACCAGGGCACGCCTAGAGGCCCAAGCGCGCCCAGGTGGGTTGTGCCCACCTCGGGTGCCCCCTGAACCGCCTCTTTGCTCTATAAATACCCCCAATATTCCAGAAACCCTCGGGGGAGTTGACGAAAATCAATTCCAGGCGCCACAGAGTCCAGAACCACCAAATCCAATCTAGACACCGTCACGAAGGGGTTCATCATGTCCATTAGTGCCTCTCTGATGATGCGTGAGTAGTTCTTTGTAGACCAATGGGTCTGTAGTTAGTAGCTAGATGGCTTCCTCTCTCTCGTTTGATTCTCAATACAATGGTCTCTTGGAGATCCATGTGATGTAACTCTTTTTGTGGTGTGTTTGTTGGGATCGGATGAACTTTGAGTTTATGATCAGATCTATCTTTTTATCCATGAGAGTTATTTGAGTCTTCTTTGATCTCTTATATGCATGATTGCTTATAGCCTCGTATTTCTTCTCCGATATTTGGGTTTTGTTTGGCCAACTTGATCTATTTATCTTGCAATGGGAAGAGGTGCTTTGTAATAGGTTCGATCTTACGGTGCTTGATCCCAGTGACAAAAAGGGAACCGGCATGTATGTATCGTTGCTATTAAGGATAACAAGATGGGGTTTATTTCTACATAAATAGATCTTGTCTACATGATGTCATCGTTCTTATTGCATTATTCCATTTCTCCATGAACTTAATACACTAGATGCATGTTGGATAGCGGTCGATGTGTGGAGCAATAGTAGTATATGCAGGCAGGAGTCGGTCTACTAATCTTGGACATGATGCCTATATAATGATCATTACCTGTATATCGTCATGATTATTTGAAGTTCTATCAATTGCCCAACAGTAATTTGTTTACCCATCATTTGCTATTTTTTTCGAGAGAAGCTACTAGTGAGACCTATGGCCCAGGGTCTCTTCTTTAATATGTTTGCCTTTGCGATCTATTTTATTTGCCTTTTTATTTTCAGATCTATAAAACCAAAAATACCTTGCTACAATTTATTTTATTTTCTGTTTGATCTATCAATCTATTACAACTTTCTCCCGTCCATGTGCCAATTTCTGGCGCCGTTACCTGAAAGGTATTGACAACCCCTTTAACATGTCGGGTTGCGAGTATTTATTATTTGTGTGCAGGTGTTGTTTACATAGTGTTGCTTGGTTCTCCTACTGGTTCGATAACCTTGGTATCATCACTGAGGGAAATACCTACCGTCATTGTGCCACATCATCACTTCCTCTTTGGGGAAATACCAACGTAGTTCTAGCAGACGTCAACCGCATATAAGCAGATATGATGGACACTCATGAAAGAAACTTGGTTCAAGGATTTTGGATGCACAAGCAGTATTCTCTCTTAGTATAGAAATTTTGGCCAGCAAAAGATTCTAAAAAGCAAGCACCACATGTTGGAGGATCCATAACAATATAACTTCTATACAAATATACCCAAACATAACTCATTAAGTTGTCTTCCTTGTTCAACTTCAACTAATTTTCTCAAGTTTGAAAATAATTAATGGGGTTCACAATCATAGAAGTTGTCCAAGATAGTATATTTATATGTGAAATCACTCTTCCTTCAATATTCTTTCATGAATTGTTCAAGTGACCAATACTATGTTTGCTAACTTTCAATAAATTTACCACCTCTCACTACAAAAAAAGACACATCGGTGACATTTTGGGCCGAACGAAATTTTTTTCTGTCATACATATGACACTTCTATGACAATAATTGTGGCAAAACCAGGTATCATCACAGATGTGGTGGGCTCCTACTTCTATGACAAAAAATCATGACAGAAAATGGGCTTTTCATCCTGGGCGGGCCGGAGACGCAGCTGCATGACATTCTCTGGGCCGTCCATGATAGAAAAACCCATGGTAGAAGCGAGGGGGGGGCATTTCGGGGAGTTCCCGGTTACGGTGGGAGGTCAGGGGCCGAGCGATGCGCGTTTCTCTCATACATGTACGCGCGTGTGTGCGAGGCGTTGGCTCTAACTGAACCCGAGCGAGGCGTTGGGCACTAACTGAACCCGAGCGATTGCACTGCAGGCTACGCGTTACTGAACCCGAGCAATCTATCGATGGCTGTTAACTGAACCCGATCGAGTGATTCCTTCGCTACTGCTGCTAACTGAAGCCGATCGATTGGATGAACAGTGAGCGTTGCGAGGGGTTTGGATGAACAGTGAGCGGTGGCGTTGCCTCTGGATGAACAGGACCCCGTGGTGTGGAGGGTTGGATGAACAGTAGACGGTGGAGGGGTGCCCGTGGAGGGGTGGTTGAAGAGAACCCCGTGGTGTGGAGGGCTGGATGAACAGTAGAGGATGGAGGGGTGCCCGTGGAGGGGTGGTTGAACAGTAGCAGGTGGAGTAGCGCGCGGTGGAGGCTGGATGAACAGGAGCCCGTGGAGGCTGGAGGAGGTCGACAGTAGCCCGTGGAGGCTGGAGGAGGTCAACAGTGGAGATGAACAGTATCCCGTGGAGTCCCGTTTTGCGGTACGCCACACCCCTCCTGATGAACAGGACCTCCGTTTCGACCGTAGGAGGTCCGTTTCGTCCGTTTTGTGGTACGCCACACCCCTCCCGGTCAACAGGACCCCCGTTTCGACCGTAGGAGATCCGTTTCCTCCGTTTTGCGGTATGCCACACCCCTCCCAATCAACAGGACCCCGTTCCGAACATAGGAGGTCCGTTTCCTCCGTTTTGTAGTACGCCAGGCCTCGTTTCCATCGCCTGTTCCGTCCAAGCCCTCCCGATGAACACGACCACGCATTCTGTTCCGACCCAGCCGGTTGGCTCCCACGCGTTCCGTTGCCTCCCGATGAACACGACACATTCCGTTGCCTCCCCATGAACACGACTCATTCCGTTGCCTCCCCATGAACATGACGCATTCCGTTGCCTCCCCATGAACACGATGATGACGATGTTTCTCCGTTCCGACCTAGCCATGTACATGAGCCCTGGCCGTACGTATGCGCGAGTAGGCGTTCGAGACCCCGCCCATATGTACACATACGTGGCCGTATTTTCTTTCTTGCACCCTGGCCGCTGTACGTACGTGTACATGCTACGTGCGCGCCTCTACTATGGCACGTACGCGCCTCTACTACGACACGTGCGCGCCTCTACATCCACCAGTATATATGTATGTACACGTACACGACCAGAATGACAACGCTATGTACGCTTCGACCAGGTGGGTCCTGACTGACAGGCACTTCCTTGCGTGCGAAGATGTAGCTGGTGGGTCCCAGCAGTCAGGGGGGCGAATCGTTTTTTTTTTGCCCAGACGCACTTCCTTGCGTGCGAAGATGTAGCTGGTGGGTCCCAGCAGTCAGGGGGGTGAATCGTTTTTTTTGCCCAGACGCACTTCCTTGCGTGCGAAGATGTAGCTGGTGGATCCGAGCAGTCAGGGGGAAACATTTTTTTTGTGAAATATGGTGGTCTGTCCGGTGGGTCCCCGCTGTCAGGTGGAGGAATCATTATTTTGCGCATAATAAGGAGGCACTTCCTTGCTGTGGCCGTGGACCCAGCTGTCAGCCTCTCCACGTACAGTCCACGTCCGATGGAAGTCATTGCTTGACCAAGTTGACCACGCCGCGCCGAGAGCACCACAGCGGTGGATGACAGCGAGGACTAGGAAGGGGACGACTCGGAGCCGGATAAGACGCAGTAGTGGATGCCCACGCGAAGAGGAGTATGAGTGTTCACTGGTTCGGTTGCAGTGTGAGGCTGCTGTCGCTGCAGAATAACAGGGGTGTGGGTGAGTAGAGAGATGGCCTGGCCAGCGGTGGGAGCAGTAGGGGCGGTGAGGCCTCCGCGGCATCACAGCCGGCCACGGGAGGCAGGAGCACGCGGCACGACCGGCGCTGGTTTGGGCGGCTGGAGCAAGAAGACCAGAGGTTGAAGAAGCACTACGGCCGTTGGATGAACATCATACGGTAACAGCAGCTAGAATCGTTCATATTGACTAAGTTGACAAAGCCCTCCGTCCCCGTCAACTTGGTAGGCCCACAAGTCAGCCTCCCACTATGCTGGGTTCCAGCTGGCAGGGGGAATATTCTTTTTTTGTGCGTAATAAGGAAGCACTTCCTTGCGTGCGAAGATAGCTGGTGGGTCCGACATGTCAGCGGGGGGAACGTTATTTTCACGAAATACAGAGGCCCTTCCGATGGGTCCCAGATGTCAGGTGGAGGAATCATTATTTTGCGCGTAATAAGGAGGCATTTCCTTGTGTGTGGCCGTGGACCTAGCTGTCAGCCTCTCCACGCACAATCTACTTCCGATGGTGTCGTTCATTGACCACGTTGACCACGCCGCGCCGAGCGCAACCAAGGTGGTGGACGACGGCGAGGCCCGGACAGCAACGAGCCGGAGATGGGAAGACGCGGGAGTAGAGTCGTAGACGGAGAGGTGTACGAGGGTTAACTGGCTCTAGTGCGGTGTGGTTCGGCAGTCGGTGGAGAAGAACAGGAGGGGTGGAGGGATGGCCTGGCCAATGGTGGAGTAGCGCTTCATAGCGAAGCGTGCTAAGCAGAGCTGCTACCAGCAGGAGGCGGGAGGTGGTCCCGGCGGCGCTGGAGGAAGAAGACGAGAGATTGAAGATGGATGCCGGCCATTGGATGTAAATCCAACGGCTAACCATGTCAGAATCATTTGTTGACTAAATTGACAACGACTTGCGTTGGCTTTGACCTATTGGCCCACATTTCAGCCTCCAAAAATGTGGCACGTATTCAACCCATTTTTCGGAATTTACAGTCTTTTTTTTGCACGGTAGAATTTACAGTCAATTTGATCTTCTTCTTTTTTGAATTACAACCATTAGCTGGGCTGGGTGAACAAATAATGTAGCGTCCATGCGGCCCATTTATTTTATTTCCTAAAAAATTACAAGCCATTCGCACTTTCTCGAAATACATGATTTTGCTGGGCTGATTCTAATTATAATGTTGGGTTGGGCCAGCAATGTTATCAAAAAATAAAAAGGGGCTGAGCATTTTGTTATAAATATATTTAAATAATAAGTGATATTATTACATTCGTCCTTAAATCTTACTAAGCTTTTGTACACAATCACTAGGATTTTCGTGCCAAAACAATCCAGGATTTTATTTGTTAAGAAATTATTTTTATAAGTTAATAAGATGTGGGATATTGTTTTCTTACATATGTAAGTATCTGTTAAATACATGATGACAATAAAAATAATATATAATACATATAAAATAATTTAAATATATATAATATAGTTAGAAGGGAAACATAAGTTGGACCTGGCGTTCCTATTCTTATATAGAAAAATAGAACAGACCTCTATGTTTTCTTCAAAAAATACATAAATTGGGCTTCCAAAAATAAAACCTCGGATGGGAGGTCCATAGGTCAGTCGATACATGACGGCCCTAAGAAAATACAAACATGCCTATGGACCTCCCATCCGAGGTTGTGGGTTGCGCATGTTAAAAATGAAAGCCTAGACGGGGTAGCCCAAAACCACATCCAACACTTGCCAAAACTTCGTCCCTCGTTTTCTCTGTGTTTCGCACACTCGACATTGTGTGGGCATTTTGACTGTGCATCATATGAAGATGTGCTATGCATGAATGTTGATCGGCATGATGTTAACTGGCTGGTAGTTCCATTTTTGACCATGAATAAAACTTCCAACATGATGTTAACCCTGTTTGAAAAGGCCGTGTTAATATAAATGCTCTGCCTCTGAAAGTTGCAGTTTCTTATCTGAAACTGAACTTGCAGTTTCCTATCTGAAACTGAAACTTGCAGTTTCTTCTCTGAGAATCACATTGTCTGCACTTTTATACTCCTATGAAACTAAATTTTTTTAAGTGCTAAAAATAGATCTCTAGAATTCATAAAATACTTCATATGCTCAATACTGCAAATCTGAAATTCAAAAGACATTCATATCTGAAAGTACTCTCAAAATACACAACACAAAACACAATTCACAACCTGCAAATACTGACAACCCTAAGCTCCTCCTGACAATTCACAACCTGCCCGACTATTGGGCTGGGGGGCAGCCCCCTCCTATTCCTCGGTGGCAGACATCCGCCCCGTGAGACGATGTGAACGGCGAGGGAGACGATGGCGGGGAAGCGTCATCGGGCGAACTGCTTTTCTCCTCTTGCAGTTGGGTTCGGTCAATGAAGACTCCACCGGCTCGCTCTGGCAGGACACCCTCACAAACGGCACCCTGTAGATGCTCGATCCTTCAATCTCTGGTGGATGCTCCATCTGGGATTGATACTCCCACTACCGCTGCCTCACGATCGGATTCGGTGAATCTGTTTGCTCCATGGCCCAGAGGAGCAGCTCTATGTACTCTGGCGCGACTCCCTTCGGGAGTATCGTCGCATTTTCGCTCTGTTGCAGATATTTGGCCATGGATGTCGCCGTCGCCGCTAGTTGGTCCTTGTTGTCAAACCAAGATTGTATCTCCAACATCCTAGCTAGCTTCACAGGGTCGCCGTCTGCGATCCTCACGTATCGGTTGTACTCCTCCATCGATCTACTTCTCCACAGCACCTTCACTCGCCGGCAGTGGTTTTTGAATGGAAGAGGAGAGGAGCAGCGCTGGTTTTGGATTAGAACGGGAGAGGAGCGACGCTGGTTTTGGACTGGAACAGGAGAGGAGGGGCGGTGGTTTTGAAATGGAAGAGGAGAGGAGCGGCGCTGCATTTAGATTGGAATAGGAGAGGAGCGGCGGTGGTTTAAGAGGAGAAGAGCGGAAGAGCGGCGCTGGTCTTGGAAGTATTTTTTTGTTGTTTTGCATATTTTGGGTCAAAGTTTGACCACGTATTGTATTTGACAAGCAAAATGTCAATGCATGTCACTAAAAATTGTATCGTTTGTTTCATATCTGAATGTACTTTCAAATTATATTATTTTTGCAACGTATAACATATATTTTATGTGCGAAAATCATGTCAATTATGACCCAGAATAAAAGGGAGACTAGTTAATGTGGGGTCGCTTTCTTAATTGAAGGGTAAATTGATTTTGATTTTGATTTTGAACCAGTCACAGCGCGCCGGCCCTCTCGTCCAATCCTAAATCACTGACGCACGCTCCTCTCCCTCTTCACCATTGCAAAACCACCTCCTCTCCTCTCCATCATCTCCATTCCAAAACCACCGTCTCGCCTCTCCCTCTTCTGATCTTCTCCATTGCAAAACCACCTCGCACTCTGCATATATGTCGGTTCCATACGTACATTTGTGCAGTTCCACCAAAATGCAGCTGAATAACCCTATTTGCATAGATAATGAAAAAGTGTGATTACATTATAGTGCCACTAGTTGATGAAACATACAAAATAAATAGAAGAAAATATTACGATAGTATCATAGTATGCCATGCTGCGAGGTCGAGATGGGCCCTGCGTCGCCTCATACAGTACGCCTCATACTGGACATCGTCCCAAGTCTCCCAGATACACCTTCTGCCAGTGATGAACATCAGTGTACATCGGTAGTACAAGGAGGCGCCTTGAGACATTCAAATCTCTATTTTTGTACATATCAACTAAAATTAAGCACCCAAGTTTGCAGAAACGCTTAAACATTAACAATGGGACTAGTTGATGAAACATACATTAACAAAGAGAAGCACTTTCTTTATCTACATTGGAAATGAAATGATAGAGATGACACTCGCTCTATTTTAACTGTATTATTACTTCATTTTATCAGTGACACTAGGGTCGAGCAGCTGGCAAACGAGGTGTACCATGCGTCGCAGGGATGGAGGCCAGGGGTGCTTAGACTGGGATGCTGAAGCTGGCTCTTTCAGTCACCAACATGGATGATTCAATTCATGGGACCTTTTGGTGCAGTTCACCTAAAATGAAGCAATGTCCCATGAGCTAGCAGCTTCTTCTTCAAAAAAATTTAAGAAAAGGGCTCCAGCCCCGGTTCCATTTCCATCAGAAAACGAAACCCACAGAGCTTCTTCTTCATTAGTTGCAATAAAATTGAGCAACATCAAGGTTGGTTGTGAAGCTCCTGGAATGCTCAACTATAATTTGGATATCATTTGTGCAGTTCAACTAAGATCAAGCGTGAAATGTATATCTCTGTTTGCACAAAAAAGGTGCAAAGGAGGGTGACTAACAAGTGATGAAACATGCATCAAATGAAAAGAAGCATGTTCCTTATCTGAATGGCAATCCTACAAGGACAGTAGCAATTTCTAAAGCACTGACATTGCTAGATATTAGTGTGGGCATTAGGATTAACTATGACAACCGTTAAATACGACATTACTTTGGGCACGGGAGAGTAGGCGGACTAGGACAGTTGCATTTCTAACAAAAAGAACCAACTTATCTTAATGGGAAATTTTAGCAGGACATGTAAAGAAGTGTCATTGATTCATATTACTGGAGGCATTACAATGAAAACAACATTGGTTTAACGTGTCCTTACTTTTAACAGTGCGACTGCAGTGGCTCGAGGCAACAAACATCAGAACAGGATATCTGGGTTGGTCCCATTTTTGTTCGGTATAGCCACCTTATACTGTGTGAGGCTAGCAAATCTAGTGCTGGACTTACTCTGATGACTTGTCCCCCAGTCCCCACTTTCTTTCCTTTTTCAACCAATAGATTGGGTATATATTGAGTTTGTACTGCGTTTCCCTTTATTTCCCTATTAGACCTAGAGACCAGTTGGATAGCCAGTCTCTTCTACTTTTCGCCCCCATTATTTCCTCTTTCGACCAAGTCCTAGATTCAGGTAACAAATCCTCCCCCACCCCCACCCCCTTTCTTCCTTGTTTGAACCAAGTAGTACTAGATTCGAGTGCATGAACTAGTTTTACCTCTTAAACGTAAAAAAATTAGGTGGTTTTCGAACAGCCGATCGATCCTATCTACGAGGGGGGCTGAGAAAGAGTAAAAGATACAAATGCAGCAACGTTAGGAGCTCAGGAAGTAGAGAAAGGCTGGTTTCGAAGGAAGTTATACCTGATGGTCGCCGGGATGTCTCTAGGTGGGCGGCGGGAGGCCGGATTTGCCCACACTACGGCAGCGAGGAAGAAGGGGTCGGAGGCCCTCCCTCGCCAGCGGTGCTTGGGAGAGAACGGCAAGGCAGGCTGATTGGGACGCGCCCAGCAATGGGTAAGAGCCGTCGCCGAGGACGACCACGTGAATGTTGCACCTTCTCACCTTCCTCAGCGGAGAGGATCCGGCTAGATCTGTGACCAGCGGTGAGCAGAGAGAGAGAGTGTGTGGCCACCGCTGTCGTGTTTAGATCTGGAGAGGCCGAGACAGTGTGAAGAGAGCAACACTAGCAAGCAAGCGCGGAGGCTCCTGCCTATATAGTGGAGTAGTACTAGTTTTCTTTTGTCTACCGGAGACGGCTTGACCTCGTCAATGACTGTCGAGAAGTCTTCATGCACGTGGCCCGAAGGCGAAGTTGTCGTCATTTTGATCTGAAGCGCTGGATTATAACATATAACACGAAAAAATGTCACATGACAAGAAATCATAACCTCACTGCCCAAAGGAGACAACATGAATCCCGACGGACAAACTAGACGAGGAACAAAGTTCAAATAAAAGATAAACTCGTAGAAAAGGGGTCCGTCGATAGATGTCCTAATTAACATAGCCGGTTGACCTAGATGGCAGCCGAGTAGTCACTGTTCGTGCATGTGCCCCCAATGACTAGCCCAACTCAGTTGTCACTGTTTAACCCTCGCAGTGATCCGAAGCACATGACACCTAATTTTTTGAGATGACAAGAAACCTTTTTAGATTTCTCACCACAACTACAGCCATGTACAACACAGCCTGCACGATATGTAGACAATAGCCAATCCAGGCGTGTCTGCTGGAGTCTGGTCACATGCATGGACGAACTGATCTTCCGTGTCTTGCAGGGATCGCCCAGGAACCAACATAGTACAACACTTCTCTAGTACTATCGCTCGTCTCCCTCTTCTATTAAGTCACCCGACTTGCGGGGCCGGGGAATGTGCCTATGGTCGGTTCTCAATTGCCATCCCACATGTGTGTGCAAACGCAATATGACGCGCGTTCCATTCAGAGAGCAGCGTGCCAGACCGACCGACCGTCTGGGGTGCGACGCGAACGCGACGGGCGTGATGTATACTCCGTACATGTGTACCACCGTTTTCTAGGCGCTTTGCTCCATGGCGCGGGCGCAATCCATGGATACAAAATGAGTATACTGTATACTATTTAAAAGTCAAGGGCGGGGCTTTTCCTGTGCGGTAGGCGGCGGGGCAGTTCCGCCTAGTCGGTTCGATAGAGACGCGAGAAGACGAGGGAGTAGGCTGCTGCAAACGTTGTGAATCAAACACCCAGATTGGCAGAAATCCTGTGTTTTTAAATTCTATGTTTTGCACGTGCATTCCTATCCTATTCCTGTCTATTTCCTATCCCTGCATTGTTAGAATCCTCAAATTCAAACAAGCCCTTACTCAATTACTTCTGTTACAGATATGTGTCAAAGAAAACCTTGTGTGGTTTGTCCTGCTCCTGCGGCGATGTGTTCCACCCCAGCTCAGCTGCTCCAATGACGGAAGGGTTCACCACAGCAGGGATCCGCTGTCCAGACTGTCTTTCACCACCTCAGATATTCTTCCCCACTGCCGGAAGCCACGGCAACTGCATTACCATCATCAACTAAGCAGATGACCTTGAGGAGTACACGGGTCCGCAAGAGAGGTCGCACTCTTCCATGTCTGCTTACGGCATGTTCATTATCGCCGTGTTCACCTATTAGACTCGGAGTCAGGTCCAAACTAATGCTGAAACTTGAGTTTTTAAATGGTTGTGGGGTACATATTGCGGCAGCAATCAGTACTATTTGTCTACTATCTGGTTAATCTCCGGTGTCTACTATGAGTTTCATGTTGGGTGCAAACAAACATTAAAGGAGCCATTATCTGTATTTTTTAACTAAAGCTATTATCTTCCTGCTATCATTGGTTTTGGGTCTATCCACAGTTTGCTGCCATCACTCTAGATTTGTGCATGCACTCCTTACATAATCTCACTATGTTTTATTCCTATGCATGCCAGTTATTGTACACAATGGAACTGATCATGTAGAGCAAAAGAGACGAGCCTTGTGTGGCAATAAAATTTCATGCAGACGTCGTTCCATGGTGGGCGCAAAGGCAGCCCCCCCTCCACCCATTTAGGATCGTAATCAAGAGGAAGATAACTATTATGAGGGGGATTCAGAAGGAGAAGACCACTCCTATTTACCCCATGAGGTCTTCGCTCTAACTTGGCATGCTGATGTTGGTAATATCATGCATATGGTGCCTTGCATTGCTTGATGTATACATAAAAGATGTTATCTGCTTAGTTTAGACATGCTTTGTGTCAATGCCATCTGTTTAGTTTCTTTATCGTATATGTGAATCATGCAATGCCATCTTGTCTAGCCAGGCATCATATATGTGAATTTTGCAATGCCACCCTGGTTAGCCAGTCATCTTATATGTGAATTATATCATGCCATCATTTTTTATTACATGTTAAATTTGTCAACAATTTTAGTACATTCAATTACTCTTCCTGTGCATCATCCATTCGGCACGGTCATGGAAAAATCTGGAGTGGAAACAAGGTCTTTAGAGAAGACAATGCTATCTGACTAAGCGCATGTCTTGCTGGTTACTGATAGCTCCTGAGAGGAGGATTCAGAGACAGATGACCAGTCATATCCCCCCCCCCCCCGAGGTGCATGCCCTAACTTGGCAGGGTTATGTTGCTCATATCGTGCGTATGGTATCTTGCATTGCTATGTCATTTGCTTAGTTTAGACATGCTTTGTGTGAATGCCACCTGTTTAGTGTCTAATTACCATATATGTGAATTATGCAATGCCATCTTGTTGCAAGACATTATATATGTGAATAATGCAATGTTATCTTGTTGCAAGGCATTATGTATGTGAATTATGCAATGCCATGCTGTTTAGGCAAGCGTCATATATGTGAATTATATCATGCCATCCTTTTTTTTTGTATTTCTCATTGCTTTTGTCGATAATGTTTTTATATTCAACTACTCTTCCTGTGCATCAGCCATTTGAATTGGTGATGGAGAAATCTGGAGTGAAAACAAGGTCTTCAGAGCAGACAATGCTACCTGCTGAAGAAGATATCTTGCTGGTTACAGATAGCTCTTCAGGGGAGGATTCAGAGGCAGATGACCAATCCTATTATCCCCCTGAGGTGTATGCTCAAACTTGGCAGGGTTATATTACTCATATAATGCGTATGTTGTATTGCAATGCTTAGTTTTTACATCATATACACAATATTGAATGCCATCTCCTTAGTTGACACATCATATATGCGATTGCCCTCTGCTCACTTCCTTAGTATATAAATCATATATTTGAATTATGTCATGCCATGATGTTTACATAGACAGCATGTATCTGAATTATGGCATGCCAACCCATTTTCTAAAGACATAATAAAGTTATATCATCTCATCCTGTTTACATAGTCATCATATTTTAAATTATGTCATTCTATCCGTGAATTATATCATGCCATCATGTTTCCATCGACGGCATGTTTGTGATTTATGGCATGCCAACCACTTTAATAGACACATCGTATAGTTATGTCATGTCATCCTGTTTACATAGTCATCATATTTTGAAGTATGTCATTCTATCCTTTTTGGTTAGCCATCATACATGTGAAATTGTGTCATGCTATCCTGTTTAATTAGCCATCATATATGTGAAATTATGTCCTGCTATTTTGTTTGCTTAGACAACATAAATGTGAATTATTGCATGCCCTGTTTTCTTCCCTACTATCCATTGCACATGTCTATCTTACAATGTCTGTACATTCAATTACTTTTCTTGTTTATTAGTCATTTCAATTGGAGGGAGTGATGGCAGTATCTGTGGGAGTAGAAACACAGTCTTCAGAAAAGATCGTGCTACCTGTCGATGCAGATAGAACCACGGTTGTACTTGCCCAAGAACCAGCCCCACCACACATAACTCACACTCATGCAGATTGTACCCCTACCCAGTTGGATAGAGAACCAGCTACACCCCTTCTAACCCCAACCCCAGCAGATAGACACCCAGTTCCCGTTGACACAGCACCGTCTCCACCACAGAGCACCCAAACATGAGCAGTTAGTAAGGCAACTGCAGTGCCCAAATCACGAGGACCACCACTCTGAACCCGAAGTCAATTCTTAAAGCAGAAGAAGAATTGTTCTTAGGTCAGGTTCTGTAGCTATGGTTCATACTACTTTGCTCTTGCATCACTGTATTTACTGACACCAACTAATTTCAAATTTGAAGGATGCAATTAAAACTCCAATGGCGCAACAGGTATGTTTTAAACCTGTTTCTTCAACGTGTTTGGCTGTTTGCTGTTGTAACTTGCTCTATGTTGATTTCAGTTTCAATTGAATAAACAGTTATGTTCTCATGCCATGCACATTACAAGTGTTGTTATTGTTGTGTAGTTTCCCACACTTATATTCTGTCTATGCTGCTTTGTCTTAAATAGATATGATTCGAACTGTATCTATCTTGATTTGGCAACATAAACTAGAATGATATAGACCATACAATGACCATACTACATAGATATATGTTTGTTTCATGCTGTTATCCTGTCCACCTTACTAATGAACTGGTTTACCAAAATGAGTTTCATATACTACATTGTAAACCTAAGATGTGTTTGTTTGTTTCTCTTTTAGAACGCGGATAAAATATTGGAGAAGAGTACCCTATTATACAATGGTAAAGGAAGTAATGCAGATAAGGTTCAAGATAGTGAGACATCCCTGTTGGTCTCCAAGAAAGCTGATAAAAACTATATTGAAGACACTGAGACAACCCCAAAGTCCTATCTTGATGTAGTGTTCGAGTTACTGGCTACCACTGCTGGCACCAGCTCGTCGAACTCGTTGCCTGAATCAGTTCGGCTTCTTGAGTCTCAACTTCAAGTTGAAAGATATCAATCAGATGTTATGCGACAGGAAGCCGAAGGACTGAGGAAGTCCCTGCAGAATTCAGATGCATACTTTCTGGTGCAACAACAAGCGCTGGAGGACTTAAGCGCCAAACAAGAGAAAGTTAATAAGCTTTCTAAGCATCTTGCCAGCATTATGGGTACCCAGGATATTGTTTCTTGAGCTCTTCTGAAGTGGTTTCAGTTCTGGACTTGTTTTGCTGCGGCATTTATATGCTGATGTGTTCCCTATATTTGCACTGGTGGTGAACTTTGATGCCCAGTGGATGTAATATGTGTAATATCCGTGATAGCCTAGTGTAAGTTGCTTGCTTATTTATTTCCTTGTTGTCTTGTTTATTTGTTTGCTTGTAGTCAGTGCAGTTCTTTTTCCGCGGTTTGCTAGTGGTTGCAATAACCTATTTTTTAAAACTAGGCCACAATAACCATGGGCTAATATTTACTGTAGTGACACTAGGCCTCCTACGGGCCGTAGAAACAGTGGGCCTTCTATGGGCCGTATAAACAGTGGGCCTTCTACGGGCCCTAGAAATAGTGGGCCTTCTACGGGCCGTAGAAACAATGGGCCTTCTATGGGCCGTAGAAACAATGGGCCTTCTACGGGTCGTATCATCAATGGGCCTTATATGGGTCGTATGATCGATTGGCCAAACATGGGCCAAACATACCGCATTTTGGCCGTAAACGGGCTAGAGTTGGAATCGTCCATTCATGGGTCGACCATAACGGGCCATCGTTAATAGGCCGTATTTGATGATGCTATGAAAATGGCCCAACGTATTAACGGACCACAAACGGGCCGACTGTAACCACGAGCTGAATTTGGCCCACAAGCAGAAAATGACAATAACGGGCCGTAAGTAAACGAATGCTGGAAAATAGCCCAAGAATAAATGGGCTCTGAGAAGGCCGAAAGATAACATGGGCTGGAAACAGCCCAACGGAATAACGGGCTATTAATGGATATAAAGTGATACACTGTTCTTTACGGGCCAGTTTCACCATGGGCCGTTAATGGGTGTAAAGTGATACACTGTTCATTACGGGCTAGTTTCACCACGGGCCGTTAATAGGCCAAGAGTTACATAGGGCCTCATATGGGCCGAAAGACGTCATGGGCCATACATGGGCCAAAACTAAAAATGGGCTGGAATCATATTGGATGGCCCAGATGACGCTACTGGGCCTAATTCGAATAGGGCGTAACGAGCCTTGGGTTAGCGGGCTGTAAATGGGCTATATGCGAACAAGCCGTTAACAGGCTTTCCATGGGCCGGCCCGCCACCTTTTGACCAAGTCAAACGGGCCAGCCTTTTCACAGGAATGGGCCTCTGTTGGGTCGTGCCACGTGTCGACGTATCATAGGTGCCTTCTGTCCAATGAGTGGATGACATCTGTCCCAGCAATGAGCCGACACGTGTTTCCTCCAGCCAATGATGATTTTACACGTGGAAAATCCCCATTGGTCGGGGCTGTTAACGGGTTATCGGATCCAAAACCCGACCCGATAGCTTAACGGCGTTCCGTTACGGTGGATGCCACGTGTCGGTCACCCTTGACGAAAGCACTTCTGTGACGCGCGATTTATCGGCATGGAAGTGGACACTTCCGTGATGATAATTTTGGTAATGTCATGGAACACTTCTACGACAGCACAGGTATGACTATCTTGATTCTGTCATAAAATCGTCATGAATTTACATGCATGACAGAAAACGCGACCTACTGTGACAAACATGTATCATCACGGAAGTGTATTTTTTTGTAGTGTCTACTTCTTATATGTGAAGTCATTACTCCCCATGGGATAAGCATATGAAACATATATAATTTCAGATTTTATGATATTCAATTCATTCAACCATTTACTCATATGATATAAGTGAAGCATGAGAGTAAATGACAAACTACTCCAAAAAGATATAAGTGAAGATCAATGAGTAGTCAAATAATTATTTAGCTATGTGAGGACTCTCTCTCTCTCTCATTTAAGAAAATTTCATATCTTAAGTACTTTATTCAAACAGCAAGCAAAAAAATGACATTCCAAGTATAACACAAACAATGTGAAGAAGCAACAACTTAGGCTCAACTGAGGCTAACCGATAATTGTTGATGAAGAAAGGCGGGATGCCAACCGTGGCATCCCCAAGCTTAGATGCTTGAGAATTCTTGAAATATTAATTAGGGATGCCTTGGGCATCCCCAAGCTTGAGCTTTTGGGTCTCCTTAATTCCTCTCATATCATAGTTTCCCGGAATCTTAAAAACTTCATGCACACAAAACTCGACAAGAGCTCGTGCGATAAGTTAGTATAAATCCATGCAAAACCTTATCATTCTCTACTGTAGAAAATCACTAAAATTATAATTTGACATTGCATACTAAATGCCTGTGCATATTTAACACTCCTATCCTCAAATATAATCATTAAACAATCAAACATATGCAAACAATGCAATCATAACAGCAATCTGCCTAAACAAGGCAGTCTATAAAGAATGCAAGAGGAATCATAATTATTTAACTCCAAAAATTCTGAAAAATTACCACACTGTAGATAATTTGTTGTTACTAATTTTGTAAAAATTTCAAGATTTTATCATGTCATGACTATTCACCAATATTCAAAACATAACATCAAACTTTCTGTTTTTAAACAGCAACATATAGACTTGCAAAATAAGCATGGTAAAGGCTATACTTGACCTTTTTATTGAACTAAAAGAAGAAAAACATTACTATAAATAACAGCAAGCAAATACAAATAAAATAAAATGATGCTCCAAGCAAAACTCATATCATGTGACGAATAAAAATATAGCTCCAAGTAAGGTTACCGATAATGTTGAAGACGAAAGCGGGGATGCCTTCCGGGGCATCCCCAAACTTAGTTGCTTGGATATTCCTTGAATATTACATTTGAGTGCCTTGGGCATCCCCGGTATTAGTGTCTTTCCACTCCATATTCTCCCCATATCGATATCTCACCCAAACCTTGAAAACTTCAATCACACAAAACTTAACGAAACTTCGTGAGATGGGTTAGTATGATAAAGACAAATCATTAACTTTGGTACTGCCAAGAAAAGATTCATAATTGTTTCCACATAATTCCTATTTTAATCTATCATTTACACCATTTATATTACTTAATATAAGCCACGGAAACACTAAAACAAGCAAACTATGCGTTAAAAACAGAATCTATCAAAAACAGAACAGTCTGTAATGATCTAAACAACAACAATACTTCTGTTACTCCAAAAACTCTGAAACATTAGGACAACCTGGGCAATTTGTATATAAATCTTGTGCAAGACGAATCAGGATTTTATCATGCTTCTGTAAAAAGAAAATTATTTTACTGGGCGCAAAAGTTTCCGTTCTTCAGCAAGATCAAATCAACTATCACCATAGACCATCCCAAAGGTCTTACTTGGCACTTTATTGAAACAAAAGCTATAAAACATGATTACTACAGTATCCTAATCATGTGAACACAAAAAAACAGTAGGGGTAAATGTTGGGTTGTCTCCCAACAAGCGCTTTTCTTTAATGCTTTTTTAGCTAGGCACGATGATTTCAATGGAGCTCACATAAAAGATAAGAATTGGAACATAATGGGAGCACCATGAAGCATATGACAAGCACATTTAAGTCCAACTTACTTCCTATGCATAGGGATTTTGTGAGCAAACAACTTATGGGAACAATAATCAACTTGCATAGGAAGGTAAAACAAGCATAACTTCAAGATTTCCAACACATAGAGAGGAAACTTGATATTATTGCAACTCCTACAAGCATATATTCCTCCCTCATAATAATTTTCAGTAGCTTCATGAATGAATTCAACAATATATCTATCACACAAAGCATTCTTTTCATGATCCACAAGCATAGGAATTTTATTACTCTCCACATAAGCAAAATTACTCTCATTCATAGTAGTGGGAGCAAACTCAAAAAAATAACTATCATGTGAGGCATAATCCAATTGAAAATTAAAATCACGATGACAAGTTTCATGGTTATCATTATTCTTTATAGCATACATGTCATCACAATAATCATCATGGATAGCAACTTTGTTCTCATAATCAATTGAAACCTCTTCCAAAATAGTGGATTCATCACTAAATAAAGTCATGACGTCTCCAAATCCACTTTCATAAATATTACTCCCTCCATCTCAAAATAAGTGTCTTAACCTTAGTATAACTTTGTACTAAAGTTAGTACAAAGTTGAGACACTTATTTTGGGATGGAGGGAGTATAAGATTAAACACCCTCAAAAATAGTGGGATCATTACCTAGAGTTGACACTCTTCCAAACCCACTTTCATCAATATAATCATCATAAATAGGAGGCATGATATAATCATAATAAATTTTCTCATCAAAACTTGGGGGACAAAAAATATCATCTTTATCAAATATAGCATCCCCAAGCTTGTAGCTTTACACATGATTAGCATCATGGATATTCAAGGAATTTATACTAACAACATTGCAATCATGCTCATCATCCAAAATTTTCATGCCAAACATTTTATTGACTTCTTCTTCTAACAATTGAGCACAATTTTCCTTTCCATCATTTTCACGAAAGACATTAAAAAGATGAAGCATATGAGGCAACCTCAATTCCATTTTTTCTAGTTTTCTTTTATAGACTAAACTAGTGATAAAAGAAGAAAATCAAAGATTAAATTGCAAGATCTAAAGATATACCTTCAAGCACTAACATCCCCAGCAACGGCGCCAAAAAAGAGCTTCGTGTCTACTACGCAACCTTCTTCTTGTAGACTCGTGTTAGGCCTGCAAGCGCAGAGTTTTGTAGGACAATAGCAAATTTCCCTCAAGTGGATGACCTAATGTTTATCAATCAGTGGGAGACGTAGGATGAAGATGGTCTCTCTCAAACAACCCTGCAACCAGATAACAAAGAGTCTCTTGTGTCCCCAACACACCTAATACAATGGTAAATTGTATAGGTGCACTAGTTCGGCGAAGAGATGGTGACACAAGTGTAATAAGGATGGTAGATATGAAGGAAATATGCCCTAGAGGAAATAATAAAGTTGTTATTTATATTTCCTTATATCATGATAAATGTTTATTATTCATGCTAGAATTGTATTAACCGGAACTTGGTACATGTGTGAATACATAGAGAAACAGAGTGTCCCTAGTATGCCTCTACTTGATTAGATCGTTAATCAAAGATGGTTAAGTTTTCTAACCATAGACATGTGTTGTCATTTGATGAACGGGATCACATCATTAGAGAATGATGTGATGGACAAGACCCATCCGTTAGCTTAGCATAATGATCGTTTAGCATTATTGCTATTGCTTTCTTCATGACATATACATGTTCCTCTGACTATGAGATTATGCAACTCCCGAATACCGGAGGAACACCTTGTGTGCTATCAAAATGTTACAATGTAACTAGGTGATTATAAGGATGATCTACAGGTGTCTCAAATGGTGTTTGTTGAGTTGGCATAGATCGAGATTAGGATTTGTCACTTCGTGTATCGGAGAGGTATCTCTGGGCCCTCTCGGTAATGCACAATACTATGAGCTTTGCAAGCAATGTGACTAATGAGTTAGTTATGGGATGATGCATTATGGAACGAGTAAAGAGACTTGCCAGTGAAGAGATTGAACCAGGTATGATGATACTGACGATCGAATCTCGGGCAAGTAACATGTCGATGACAAAGGGAATAACGTATGTTGTTATGCGGTTTGACCGATAAAGATCTTCGTAGAATATGTAGGAGCCGATATGAGCATCCAGGTTCCGCTATTGGTTATTGACCGGAGATGTGTCTCGGTCATGTCTACATAGTTCTCGAACCCGTAAGGTCCACACACTTAACATTCGATGATGATTTGTATTATGAGTTATGTAATTTGATGACCGAAGTTTGTTCGGAGTCCCGGATGACATCACGGACATGATGAGGAGTCTTGAAATGGTCGAGAGGTAAATATAGATATATTGGAAGGTTGTATTCGGACACCAGAATGGTTCCGAAGTGTTTCGGGTATTTTCCGGATTACCGGGAGGTTACCGGAACCCTCCGGGGAAGTAGTGGGCCTTAATGGGCTTTAGGGGAAAGGAGAGAAGGGCCTCAACGGGTGGCCGTGCGCGCCCCAATGGCTGGTCTGAATTGGACTAGGAGGGGCGGCGCCCCCTCTTTCCTTCTCCCTTCTTCCTCCTTCCCTCCTTCTCCTAGTTGGAATAGGAGGGGGGCGAATCCTACTTGGACCGGGAGTCCAAGTAGGACTCCCCCCTTTGGTGCGCCCCCCTTGGGCCGGCCTCCTCTTCCCCCTCCTTTATATACGTGGGAGGGGGTACCCCAAAGGCACACCAAGTCTTCTCTTAGCCCTGTGCGGTGCCCCCCTCCATAGTTTCACACCTCGGTCATACCGTCATAGTGCTTAGGCGAAGCCCTGCACCGGTAACTTCATCATCACCGTCAACACGCCATCATGTTGACGAAACTCTCCCTCGTCCTCAATTGGATCAAGAGCTCGAGGGACGTCATCATGCTGAACGTGTGCTGAACACGGAGGTGTCGTACGTTCGGTGCTAGGATCGGTTGGATCGCGAAGACGTTCGACTACATCAACCGCGTTACTAAACGCTTCCGCTTTCGGTCTACGAGCGTACATGGACACACTCTCCCCTCTCGTTTCTATGCACCTCCTAGATAGATCTTGCGTGATTGTAGGAATTGTTTTGAAATACTGCGTTCCCCAATAGTGGCATCCAAGCCAGGTTTATGCATAGATGATTTATGCACGAGTAGAACACAATGACTTCTGGGCCATAATAGTCATACTGCTTACCACCAACGTCTTACTTTGATTCGGCAGTATTGTTGGATGAAGCGGCCCGGACCGACATTACATGACCACGTTCATGAGACTGGTTCTACTGACGTGCTTCACACACAGGTGGCTGGCGGGTGTCTGTTTCTCCAACTTTAGTTGAATCAAGTTTGACTACGGCCGGTCCTTGTTGAAGGTTAAAACAACACCTTGACGAAAAATTGTTGTGGTTTTGATGCGTAGGTAAGAACGGTTCTTGCTAGAAGCTCGTAGCAGCCACGTAAAACTTGCAACAACAAAGTAGAGGACGTCTAACTTGTCTTTGCAGGGCATGTTGTGATGTGATATGGTCAAGACGTGATGAGATATAATTTGTTGTATGAGATGATCATGTTTTGTTAAAGTTATCGGCAACTGGCAGGAGCCTTATGGTTGTCTCTTTATTGCATAAGATGCAAGCGCCATATAATTACTTTATTTTATTGCTATGCGATAACAATAGTTGCAAAAGCAATAGTTGGCGAGACGACCATGTGACGACACGTTGATAGAGATCAAGATGATGGAGATCATGGTGTCATGCCGGTGATGATGGAGATCATGACGGTGCTTTGGAGATGGAGATCAAAGGCACAAGATGATGATGGCCATATTGTGTCACATATTTTGTTTGCATGTGATGTTTATCCTTTATGCATCTTATTTTGTTTAGTATGGCGGTAGCATTATAAGATGATCCCTCACTAAATTTCAAGGTATAAGTGTTCTCCCTAAGTATGCACTATTGCTACAGTTCATCGTGCCGAGACACCACGTGATGATTGGGTGTGATAAGCTCTACGTTCACATACAACGGGTGCAAGCCAGTTCTGCACAGACGGAATACTCAGGTTAAACTTGACGAGCCTAGCATATGCAGATATGGCCTCGAAACACTGAGACCGAAAGGTCGAACGTGAATCATATAGTAGATATGATCAACATAGAGATGTTCACCATTAAAAACTACTCCATCTCACGTGATGATCGGGCATGGTTTAGTTGATGTGGATCACGTGATCATTTAGACGACTAGAGGGATGTCTATCTAAGTGGGAGTTCTTAAGTAATATGATTAATTGAACTTTAATTTATCATGAACTTAGTCCGGATAGTATTTGCATATTATGTTATAGATCAATAGCTCATGTTATATCTCCCTGTTTATTTTTGATATGTTCCTAGAGAAAAATAAGTTGAAAGATGATAGTAGCAATGATGCGGACTGGGTCCATGATCTGAGGATTATCCTCATTGCTGCACAGAAGAATTATGTCCTTGATGCACCACTAGGTGACGGACCTATTGCAGGAGCAGATGCAGACGTTATGAACGTTTGGCAAGCTCGGTATGATGACTACTTGATAGTTTAGTGCACCATGCTTTACAGCTTAGAACCGGGACTTCAAAAACGTTTTGAATGCCACGGAGCATATAAGATGTTCCCAGAGCTGAAATTGGTATTTCAGACTCATGCCCGAGTTGAGAGGTATGAGACCTCTGACATGTACTTTGCCTACAAGATGGCGGATAATAGCTCAACCAGTGAGCATGTGCTCAGAATGTCTGAGTACTACAATCCTTGAATCAAGTGGGAGTTGATCTTCCATGTAAGATAGTGATTGATAGAGTTCTCTAGACAATACCACCAAGTTACTCGAACTTCGTGATGAACTATAATATGCAATGGATGAAAAAAACGATTCCCGAGCTCTTCGCAATGCTAAAATCGGCGAAGGTAGAAATCAAGAAAGAGCATCAGGTGTTGATGGTTAACGAGACCACTAGTTTCAAGAAAAGGGGCAAAGGAAAAGAAAGGGAACTTCAACAAAGAATGGCAAGCGAGTTGCCACTCCTGTGAAGAAACCCAAAGCTAGACCTAAGCCTGAAACTGAGTGCTTATACTACAAAGGGAATGGTCACTGGAAGCGGAACTACCCCAAATACTTGGTGGATAAGAAGGATGGCAAAGTGAAAGGTATATTTGATATACATGTTATTGATGTGTACTTTACTAGTGTTCATAGTAACCCCAGGGTATTTGATACCGGTTCAGTTGCTAAGATTAGTAACTCGAAATAGGAGTTGCAAAATGAACAGAGACTAGTTAAGGGCGAGGTGACGATGTGTGTTGGAAATGATTCCAAGTTTGATAAGATCACCATTGCACACTCCTTTTACCTTCGGGATTAGTGTTGAACCTAAAATAAATGTTATTTGGTGTTTTGCATAGAGCATGAATATGATTGGATCATGTTTATTGCAATACGGTTATTCACTTAAGTCAAAGAATAATTGTTGTTCTGTTTACATGAATAAAACCTTCTATGGTCATACACTTAATATAAATGGTTTATGAATCTCGATCGTAGTGATCCACATATTCATAATATTGATGCCAAAAGATGCAAACTTGATAATGATAGTGCAACATACTTGTGGCACTGCCGTTTAGGTCATATTAGTGTAAAGCGCATGAAGAAACTCCATGTGGATGGACTTTTGGAATCACTTGATTATGAATCACTTGATGCTTGTGAACCATGCCTCATGGGCAAGATGACTAAGACTCCGTTCTCCGAAACAATGGAGCGAGCCACTAACTTATTGGAAACAATACATACTGATGTATGCGGTTCGATGAGTGTTGAGGATGGTGGTGAGTATCGTTATTTTATGACCTTCACAGCTGATTTGAGCAGATACAGGTATATCTACTTAATGAAACATAAGTCTGAAACATTTGAAAAAGTTCAAAGAATTTTCAGAGTGAAGTGGAAAATCATCGTAACAAGAAAATAAAGTTTCTACGATCTGATCGTGGAGGCGAATATTTGAGTTACGAGTTTGGTCTTCATTTGAAATAATGTGGAATAGTTTCGCAACTCACGCCACCTGGAACACCATAGCATAATGGTGTGTCCGAATATCGTAATCGTACTTTATTAGATATGGTGCGATCTATGATGTCTCTTACTGATTTACCACTATCGTTTTGGGGTTATGCATTAGAGACAGTTGCATTCACGTTAAATGGGGCACCATCTAAATCCGTTGAGATGACACCGTATGAACTATGGTTTGGCAAGAAACCTAAATTGTCGTTTCTTAAAGTTTGGGGTTGCGATGCTTATGTGAAAAATATTTAACCTCATAAGCTCGAACCCAAATCGGAGAAATGCGTCTTCGTAGGATACCCAAAGGAAACTGTTGGGTACACCTTCTATCACAAATCCGAAGGCAAGATATTCATTACTAAGAATGGATCCTTTCTAGAGAAGGAGTTTCTCTCGAAAGAAGTGAGTGGGAGGAAAGTAGAACTTGATGAGGTAATTGTACCTTCTCCCGAATTGGAAAATGGTTCATCACAGAAATTAGTTCCAGTGATGCCTACACCAATTAGTGAGGAAGTTAATGATGATGATCATGAAACTTCAGATCAAGTTACTACCGAACCTCGTAGGTCAACCAGAGTATGACCCACACCAGAGTGGTACGGTAATCCTGTTCTGGAAGTCATGTTACTAGACCATGATGAATCTATGAACTATGAGGAGGCAATGATGAGCCCAGATTCCGACAGATGGCTTGAGGCCTTGAAATCTGAGATCGAATCCATGTATGAGAACAAAGTGTGGAATTTGGTGGACTTGCCCGATGATCGGCAAGCCATTGAGAATAAATAGATCTTCAAGAGGAAGACGAACGTTGATAGTAGTGTTACTATATACAAAGCTCGACTTGTCAAAAAGGGTTTTTGACAAGTTCAAGGTGTTGACTACGATGAGATTTTCTCACTCGTATCGATGCTTAAAGTATGTCTGAATCACGTTAGCAATTGCCACATTTTATGAAATCTGACCAATGGATGTCAAAACTGCATACCTTAATGGATTTATTAAAGAAGAGTTGTATATGATACAACCAGAAGGTTTTGTCAATCCTAAAGGTGCTAACAAAATGTGCAAGCTCCAGCGATCCATCTATGGACTGGTGCAAGCATCTCGGAGTTGGAATATATGCTTTGATGAGTTGATCAAAGCATATAGTTTTATACAGACTTGCAGTGAAGCCTGTATTTACAAGAAAGTGAGTGGGAGCACTACAACATTTCTGATAAGTATATGTGAATGACATATTGTTGATCCGAAATGATGTACAATTTTCTGGAAAGCATAAAGGAGTGTTTGAAAGGAGTTTTTCAAAGAAAGACCTCAGTGAAGCTACTTACATATTGGGCATCAAGATCTATAGAGATAGATCAAGACGCTTGATAAGATTTTTCAATGAGTACATACCTTGACAAGATTTTGAAGTAGTTTAAAATGCAACAGTCGAAGAAGGAGTTCTTGCCTGTATTGCAAGGTGTAAAGTTGAGTAAGACTCAAAACACGACCACGGTAGAAAATAGAAAGAGAATGAAAGTCATTCCCTATGCCTCAGCCATAGGTTCTATAAAATATGCTATGCTGTGTACCAAACCTATTGTGTACCTTGCCATGAGTTTGGCAAGGGGGTGCGATATTGATCCAGGAGTGGATCATTGGACAACGGTCAAAATTATCCTTAGAAGACTAAGGAGATATTTCTCGGTTATGGACGTGATAGAGTTCGTCGTAAAGAGTTATGTCGATGCAAGATTTTACACCGACCCGGGTGACTCTGGGTCTCAATCTGGATACATATTGAAAGTGGGGGCAATTAGCTAGAGTAGCTCCATGCAGAGCATTGTAGACATAGAAAATTTGCAAAATACATACGGCTCTATATGTGGCAGACCCGTTGATTAAAATTCTCTCACAAGCAAAACATGATCACACCTTAGTACTGTTTGGGTGTTAATCACATAGTGATGTGAACTAATCACATAAAGACATGAGCTATTGGTGTTAAATCACATAACGATGTGAACTAGATTATTGACTCTAGTGCAAGTGGGAGACTGAAGGAAATATGCCCTAGAGGCAATAATAAAGTTTTTATTTATATTTCCTTATATCATGATAAATGTTTATTAGTCATGCTAGAATTGTATTAACCGGAAACTTGGTACATGTGTGAATACATAGACAAACAGAGTGTCCCTAGTATGCCTCTGCTTGATTAGCTCATTAGTCAAAGATGGTTAAGTTTCCTAATCATAGACATGTGTTGTCATTTGATGAACGGGATCACATCATTAGAGAATGATGTGCTGGACAAGACCCATCCGTTAGCTTAGCATAATGATCGTCTAGTTTTATTGCTATTGCTTTCTTCATGACTTATACATGTTCCTCTGACTATGAGATTATGCAACTCCCGAATACCGGAGGAACACCTTGTGTGCTATCAAAATGTCACAACGTAACTAGGTGATTATAAAGATGCTATACAGGTGTGTCCGATGGTGTTTGTGCTGGGGAACGTAATAATTTCAAAAAAAATCCTACGCACACGCAAGATCATGGTGATGCATAGCAACGAGAGGGGAGAGTGTTGTCCACGTACCCTCGTAGACCAAAAGAGGAAGTGTTAGCACAACGCGGTTGATGTAGTCGTACATCTTCATGATCCAACCGATCAAGTACCGAACGCACGGCACCTCCGAGTTCAGCACACGTTCAGCCCGATGACGTCCCTCGAACTCCGATCCAGCCGAGTGTTGAGGGAGAGTTTTGTCGGCACGACAGCGTGGTGACGATGATGATGTTCTACCGACGCAGGGCTTCGCCTAAGCACCGCTACAGTCTTATCGAGGTGGACTATGGTGGAGGGGGGCACCGCACATGGCTAAAAGATCAACTGATCAATTTTTGTGTCTCTAGGGTGCCCCCCTGCCCCCGTATATAAAGGAGCAAGGGGGTGCGGCCAGCCAGGAGAGAGGGCGCGCCAGGAGGAGTCCTACTCCCATCGGGAGTAGGACTCCCCCCCTTTCCTAGTTGGATTAGGACTTGGGAGGGGGAAAGAGGAGGGAGAGAGGAAGGAAGGGGGGCGCCGCCCCCCAATCCTTGTCCTATTCGGAATAGGGGGAGGGGAGCACAGACCAGCCCTGTCCGCCTCTCCTCTTCTCCGTAAAGGCCCACTAAGGCCCATTAACCTCCCGGTACTCAGGTAAAATCCCGATTTCACCCGGAACACTTCCGATATCCAAACATAGGCTTCCAGTATATCAATCTTCATGTCTCGACCATTTCGAGACTCCTCGTCATGTCCGTGATCACATCCAGGACTCCGAACAACCATCGATACATCAAAACATATAAACTCATAATATAATTGTCATGGAAACGTTAAGCGTGCGGACCCTACGGGTTCGAGAACTATGTAGACATGACCGAGACATGTCTCCGGTCAATAACCAATAGCGGAACCTGGATGCTCATATTGGCTCCTACATATTCTATGAAGATCTTTATCGGTCAGACCGCATAACTACATACGTTGTTCCATTTGTCATCGTTATGTTACTTGCCCGAGATTCGATCGTCGGTATCTCAATACCTAGTTCAATCTCATTATCGGCAAGTCTCTTTACTCGTTCCGTAATACATCATTCCGCAACTAACTCATTAGTTGCAATGCTTGCAAGGCTTAAGTGATCTGCATTACTGAGAGGGCCCAGAGATACCTCTCCGATAATCGGAGTGACAAATCCTAATCTCGAAATACGCCAACCCAACAAGTACCTTTGGAGACACTTGTAGAGCACCTTTATAATCACCCAGTTACGTTGTGATGTTTGGTAGCACACAAAGTGTTCCTCTGGTAAATGGGAGTTGCATAATCTCATAGTCATAGGAACATGTATAAGTCATGAAGAAAGCAATAGCAACATACTAAACGATCGGGTGCTAAGCTAACGGAATGGGTCAAGTCAATCACATCATTCTCCTAATGATGTGATCCCGTTAATAAAATGACAACCCATGTCAATGGCTAGGAAACTTAACCATCTTTGATCAATGAGCTAGTCAAGTAGAGGCATACTAGTGACATATTGTTTGTCTATGTATTCACACATGTATTATGTTTCCGGTTAATACAATTCTAGCATGAATAATAAACATTTATCATGATATAAGGAAATAAATAATAACTTTATTATTGCCTCTAGGGCATATTTCCTTCAGTCTCCCACTTGCACTAGAGTCAATAATCTAGATTACATAGTAATGATTCTAACACCCATGGAGCCTTGGTGATGATCATGTTTTGCTCGTGGAAGAGGCTTAGTTAATGGGTCTGCAACATTCAGATTCGTACGTATCTTGCAAATTTCTATGTCTCCCACCTGGACTAAATCCCGGATGGAATTGAAGCATCTCTTGATGTGTTTGTTCTCTTGTGAAATCTGGATTCCTTCGCCAAGGCAATTGCACCAGTATTGTCACAAAAGATTTTCATTGGACCCGACGCACTAGGCATGACACCTAGATCGGATATGAACTCCTTCATCCAGACTCCTTCATTTGCTGCTTCCGAAGTAGCTATGTACTCAGCTTCACACGTAGATCTTGCCACGACGCTTTGTTTAGAACTGCACCAACTGACAGCTCCACCGTTCAACGTAAACATGTATCTGGTTTGCGATTAAGAATCATCCAGATCAGTGTCAAAGCTTGCATCAACGTAACCATTTACGATGAGCTCTTTGTCACCTCCATAAACGAGAAACATATCCTTAGTCCTTTTCAGGTATTTTAGGATGTTCTTGACCGTTGTCCAGTGATCCACTCCTGGATTACTTTGGTACCTCCCTGCTAGACTTATAGCAAGGCACACATTAGGTCTGGTACACAACATTGCATACATGATAGAGCCTATGGCTGAAGCATAGGGAACATCTTTCATTTTCTCTCTATCTTCTGTAGTGGTCGGGCATTGAGTCTTACTCAAGTTCACACCTTGTAACACAGGCAAGAAACCTTTCTTTGCTTAATCCATTTTGAACTTCTTCAAAACTTTGTCAAGGTATGTGCTTTGTGAAAGTCCAATTAAGCGTCTTGATCTATCTCTATAGATCTTGATGCCTAATATATAAGCAGCTTCACCGAGTTCTTTCATTGAAAAACTCTTATTCAAGTATCCTTTTATGCTATCCAGAAATTCTATATCATTTCCAATCAACAATATGTCATCCACATATAATATTAGAAATGCTACAGAGCTCCCACTCACTTTCTTGTAAATACAGGCTTCTCCAAAAGTCTGTACAAAACCAAATGCTTTGATCACACTATCAAAGCGTTTATTCCAACTCCGAGAGGCTTGCACCAGTCCATAAATGGATCGCTGGAGCTTGCACACTTTGTTAGCTCCCTTTGGATCAACAAAACCTTCCGGCTGCATCATATACAACTCTTCTTCCATAAATCCATTCAGGAATGCAGTTTTGACATCCATTTGCCAAATTTCATAATCATAAAATGCGGCAATTGCTAATATGATTCGGACAGACTTAAGCATCGCTACGGGTGAGAAGGTCTCATCGTAGTCAATCCCTTGAACTTGTCGAAAACCTTTCGCAGCAAGTCGAGCTTTACGGACAGTAACATTACTGTCAGCATCAATCTTCTTCTTGAAGATCCATTTATTCTCAATTGTTTGCTGATGATCGGGCAAGTCAACCAAAGTCCACACTTTGTTCTCATACATGGATCCCATCTCAGATTTCATGGCCTCAAGGCATTTCGCGGAATCTGGGCTCACTATCGCTTCTTCATAGTTCATAGGTTCGTCATGGTCTAGTAACATAACTTCAAGAACAGGATTACCGTACCACTCTGGTGTGGATCTTACTCTGGTTGACCTACAGGTTCAGCAACAACTTGATCTAAAGTTTCATGATCATCATCATTAACTTCCTCACTAATTGGTGTAGGTGTCGCAAAAACCGATTTCTGTGATGAACTACATTCCAATAAGGGAGCAGGTACAGTTACCTCATCAAGTTCTACTTTCCTCCCACTCACTTCTTTCGAGAGAAACACCTCTAGAAAAACTCCGAATTTAGCAACAAAAGTCTTGACTTCAGATCTGTGATAGAAGGTGTACCCAACAGTCTCCTTTGGGTATCCTATGAAGACACATGTCTCCGATTTGGGTTCGAGCTTATCAGGTTGAAGCTTTTTCACATAAGCATCGCAGCCCCAAACTTTTAGAAACGACAACTTTGGTTTCTTGCCAAACCATAGTTCATAAGGCGTTGTCTCGACGGATTTCGATGGTGCCCTATTTAACGTGAATGCGGTCGTCTCTAAAGCATAACCCCAAAACGATAGCGGAAAATCAATAAGAGACATCATAGATCGCACCATATCTAGTAAAGTACGATTACGACGTTCGGACACACCATTACGCTGTGGTGTTCCGGGTGGCGTGAGTTGCGAAACTATTCCGCATTGTTTCAAATGAAGACCAAACTCATAAATCAAATATTCTCCTCCACAATCAGATCGTAGAAACTTTATTTTGTTATTACGATGATTTTCAACTTCACTCTGAAATTCTTTGAACTTTTCAAACATTTCTGACTTATGTTTCATTAAATAGATATACCCATATCTGCTTAAATCATCTGTGAAGGTGAGAAAATAACGATATCCGCCACGAGCCTCAACATTCATCGGACCACATACATCTGTATGTATGATCTCCAACAAATCTGTTGCTCTCTCCATAGTACCGGAGAACGACGTTTTAGTCATCTTGCCCATGAGGCACGGTTCGCAAGTACCAAGTGATTCATAATCAAGTGGTTCCAAAAGTCCATCAGTATGGAGTTTCTTCATGCGCTTTACACCGATATGACCTAAATGGCAGTGCCACAAATAAGTTGCACTATCATTATCAACTCTGCATCTTTTGGCCTCAATATTACGAATATATGTATCACTACTATCGAGATTCAACAAAAATAGACCACTCTTCAAGGGTGCATGACCATAAAAGATATTACTCATATAAATAGAACAACCATTATTCTCTAATTTAAATGAATAATCGTCTCGCATCAAACAAGATCCAGATATAATGTTCATGCTCAACGCTGGCACCAAATAACAATTATTTAGGTCTAATACTAATCCCTAAGGTAGATGTAGAGGTAGCGTGCCGACTGTGATCACATCGACTTTGGAACCATTTCCCACGCGCATCGTCACCTCGTCCTTAGCCAATCTTCGCTTAATCCGTAGCCCCTGTTTCGAGTTGCAAATATTAGCAATAGAACCAGTATCAAATACCCAGGTGCTACTGCGAGCATTAGTAAGGTACACATCAATAACATGTATATCACATATACCTTTGTTCACCTTGCCATCCTTCTTATCCGCCAAATACTTGGGGCAGTTCCGCTTCCAGTGACCAGTCTGCTTGAAGTAGAAGCACTCAGTCTCAGGCTTAGGTCCAGCCTTGGGTTTCTTCTCCTGAGCAGCAACTTGCTTGCTATTCTTCTTGAAGTTCCCCTTCTTCTTCCCTTTGCCCTTTTTCTTGAAACTGGTGGTCTTATTGACCATCAACACTTGATGCTCCTTCTTCATTTGTACCTCCGCAGCCTTTAGCATTGCGAAGAGCTCGGGAATTGTCTTATCCATCCCTTGCATATTATAGTTCATCATGAAGCTCTTGTAGCTTAGTGGCAGTGATTGGAGAATTCTGTCAATGACGCTATCATCCGGAAGATTAACTCCCAGTTGAATCAAGTGATTGCAGTACCCAGACAACTTGAGTATATGCTCACTGACAAAACTATTCTCCTCCATCTTGCAACTGTAGAACTTATTGGAGACTTCATATCTCTCAATCCGGGCATTCTTTTGAAATATCAACTTCAACTTCTGGAACATCTCATATGCTCCATGGGTTTCAAAACGTCGTTGAAGTCCCGGTTCTAAGCCATAAAGCATGGCACACTGAACTATCGAGTAGTCATCAACACGTTACTGCCAGGCATTCACACTGTCTGAAGTTGCTGGTGCAGGTGGTACACCTAGCGGTGCTTCCAGGACATAACTTTTCTGTGCAGCAATGAGGATAATCCTCAAGTTACGGACCCAGTCCGTGTAATTGCTACCATCATCTTTCAACTTTGCTTTCTCAAGGAACACATTCAAATTCAATGGAACAACAACACGGGCCATCTATCTACAATCAACATAGACAAGCAAGATACTATCAGGTACTAAGTTCATGATAAATTTAAGTTCAATTAATCATATTACTTAAGAACTCCCACTTAGATAGAAATCCCTCTAATCCTCTAAGTGATCATGTGATCCATATAAACTAAACCATGTCCGATCATCACGTGAGATGGAGTAGTTTCAACGGTGAACATCACTATGTTGATCATATCTACTATATGATTCACGCTTGTGCCAGGCCATATCTGTTTCAGTCTCCATGTTCCGAGGCCATATCTGTTATATGCTAGGCTCGTCAAGTTTAACCTGAGTATTCCGCATGTGCAACTGTTTTGCACCCGTTGTATTTGAATGTAGAGTCTATCACACCCGATCATCACGTGGTGTCTCAGCACAAGGAACTTTCGCAACGGTTCATACTCAGGGAGAACACTTATACTTTGATAATTTAGTGAGGGATCATCTTATAATGCTACCGTCAATCAAAGCAAGATAAGATGCATAAAAGATAAACATCACATGCAATCAATATAAGTGATATGATATGGCCATCATCATCTTGTGCTTGTGATCTCCATCTCCGAAGTACCTGTCATGATCACCATCGTCACCGGCGCGACACCTTGATCTCCATCGTAGTATCGTTGTCATCTTGCCAATCTTATGCTTCTACGACTATCGCTATCGCTTAGTGATAAAGTAAAGCATTACAGGGCGATTGCATTGCATACAATAAAGCAACAACCATATGGCTCCTGCCAGTTGCCGATAACTCGGTTACAAAACATGATCATCTCATACAATAAAATTTAGCATCATGTCTTGACCATATCACATCACAACATGCCCTGCAAAAACAAGTTAGACGTCCTCTACTTTGTTTGTTGCAAATTTTACGTGGCTGCTACGGGCTTAGCAAGAACCGTTCTTACCTACGCATCAAAACCACAATGATAGTTTGTCAAGTTAGTGTTGTTTTAACCTTCGCAAGGACCGGGCGTAGCCACACTCGGTTCAACTAAAGTTGGAGAAACTGACACCCGCCAGCCACCTGTGTGCAAAGCACGTCGGTAGAACCAGTCTCGCGTAAGCATACGCGTAATGTCGGTCCGGGCCGCTTCATCCAACAATACCGCCGAACCAAAGTATGACAAGCTGGTAAGCAGTATGACTTATATCACCCACAACTCACTTGTGTTCTACTCGTGCATATGACATCTACACATAAAACCTGGCTCAGATGCCACTGTTGGGGTACGTAATAATTTCAAAAAAATTCCTACGCACACGCAAGATCATGGTGATGCATAGCAACGAGAGGGGAGAGTGTTGTCCATGTACCCTCGTAGACCGAAAGCGGAAGCGTTAGCACAACGCGGTTGATGTAGTCGTACGTCTTCACGATCCGACCAATTAAGTACCAAACGCACGGCACCTCCGAGTTCAGCACATGTTCAGCCCGATGACGTCCCTCGAACTCCGATCCAGCCGAGTGTTGAGGGAGAGTTTCGTCAGCACAATGGTGTGGTGACGATGATGATTTTCTATCGACGCGGGGCTTCGCCTAAGCACCGCTACAGTATTATCGAGGTGGACTATGGTGGAGGGGGCACCGCACACGGCTAAAAGATCAACTGATCAATTGTTGTGTCTCTAGGGTGCCCCTGCCCCCGTATATAAAGGAGCAAGGGGGGTGCGGCCAGCCAGGAGAGAGGGCGCGCCAAGAGGAGTCCTACTCCCATCGGGAGTAGGACTCCCCCCCCCCTTTCCTAGTTGGATTAGGACTTGGGAGGGGGAAGAGGAGGGAGAGAGGAAGGAAGGGGGCTCTGTAACACCCACGATGCGGCTATATCTCCCACGTGTCGGACCACGACTTAGAGGCATAACCGCATTGTAGGCATGTCGCAAGAGGGGTAATCTTTACACATCCCAAGTACTGAATCAGAAAAAGGTACAGAGTTGACTTACAATCGCCACTTCACACAATACATGAATAAAGCATTACATCATCCCGATACAATCAAGGTCTGACTACGGAACCAAAATAAAAGAAGACAACCCCTAATGCTACAGATCCCCGATCGTCCCAACTGGGCTCCACTACTGATCAACTGAAAACGGAACAACATAACAAACATGATCTTCATCGAGCTCCTCCTTGAGCTCGGTTGCGACACCTACACGGTTTCATCGGCACCTGCAAACTGGTTTTGGAAGTAATCTGTGAGTCACGGGGACTCACCAATCTCACACCCTCGCGATCAAGACTATTTAAGCTTATGGGTAGGTAAAAGGTATGAGGTGGAGCTGCGGCAAGCACTAGCATATATGGTGGCTACTTACGCAAATGAGAGCAAGAAGAGAAGGCAAAGCACGGTCGTGAACTAGATATGATCAAGAAGTGATCCTAGACTACTACGTTCAAGCATAACTCCAACACCGTGTTCACTTCCCGGACTTCGCTGGAAAGAGACCATCACGGCTACACACGCGGTTGATCCATTTTAATTAAGTTAAGTGTCAAGTTCTCTACAACCGGACATTAACAAATTCCCATCTGCCCATAACCACGGGCACGGCTTTCGAAAGTTCAAAACCCTGCAGGGGTGGTCCCAACTTAGCCCATCACAAGCTCTCACGGTCAACGAAGGATATTCCTTCTCCCAGGAAGACCCGATCAGACTCGGAATCCCGGTTACAAGACATCTCGACAATGGTAAAACTAAACCAGCAAAGCCGCCCGGATGTGCTGACAAATCCCGATAGGAGCTACACATATCTCGTTCTCAGGGCACACCGGATGAGCGCTCCGTACAGCTAAAACCAAACCTCGAGTTTCCCCGAGGGGGCGCTGCAAAGGACTCTAGTTTGGACCAACACTCAGAGGAGCACTGGCCCGGGGGGTTAAAATAAAGATGACCCTTGGGCTGGCCGGCCCAAGGGAAAAAGGCTAGGTGGCAAATGGTAAAACCAAGGTTGGGCCTTGCTGGAGGAGTTTTATTCAAAGTGAACTATCAAAGGGTTCCCATTATAACCCAACCGCGTAAGGAACGCAAAATCAAGGAACATAACACCGGTATGACGGAAACTAGGGCGGCAAGAGTGGAACAAAACACCAGGCATAAGGCCGAGCCTTCCACCCTTTACCAAGTATATAGATGCATTAATTAAATAAGATATATTGTGATATCCCAACATATCCATGTTCCAACAAGGAACAAACTCCATCTTCACCTGCAACTAGCAACGCTATAAGAGGGGCTGAGCAAAGTGGTAACATAGCCAAACAACGGTTTGCTAGGAAAGGTAGGTTAGAGGCTTGACATGGCAATATGGGAGGCATGATAAGCAAGTGGTAGGTGTAAGTGCATCTAGTGCCACCCCTAGTTGGTTTTGGAGTATTGACGACAAACCTAGTTGAGGGACTAATGTGTTTGTGAGAATTGCAGGATAACACAGGTAGAAGTCCCTCATTGATTCGGTTTTCCTACCAGAGATGACCCCTAAAAATGTATGAAGACATTGAAGTCAAAGGTGGTATATGAAGATATTCACATTGAATACTATGACAAGAGAAGACACCACATGAAGCCTATGGAGCTCGAAGACTTAGATCTTTCGTAGTTCTCTTTCTTCTGTATTGAGTCATAGGAACCACCGTACTGTTAAGTGGGGTCCAAGAGAACCAGTCAGAATGACTGAAGTGATGCTTAAACAAAACCTATGTCTTTGAGTGAAGACTTTGAGAGCGAATCTTGTCCAGAGTCGGGAAAGTCAGCTTTGCTTGAAGCCCAAGTAAAGTTGTGGTGTGAGTTTGAAATCTGACCGTTGGAACACGTGTTAGTTCCTTAGTGACCCAAGGTCATTTCGGACAAATCAGGTCGGGTTGCCGAGTGGCTATAAATAGCCCACCCCCTACAACCATAAACGGTCGGCTGCTTAGATTCAGAGTACGGCTTTTGTCGTTTGAGAGCAACCCACCTCGAAGCCTTTGAGAGAGAATTCCTTGAGAGGATAAAGCCCTAACCACCCAGAGCCAAAGAGAATTAGGCATCACTTAAGTCTTCTTGTCTGTGTGATCTGAAGACTTATTACACTTGAGGACTATGCATCCTCCAGCCGGTTAGGCATCACGTTCTGAGCATCCAAGAGACATTGTGGATTGCCGGTGAACAAAGTCTGTGAAGGTTTGGGAGTCTACCTTGAAGACTTACCAGAGTGATTGGGCGAGGTCTATGTGACCTTAGCTCAAGGGGAATACGGTGAGGACTGGGTGTCCTGAGCTGCGTGTTCAGGACTGGGTGTCCGGGACTGTGTGTCCTAAGGTTTAAATACCTAGCCGCCCTAACCAGACGTACAGTTGTCACAGCAACTGGAACTGGTCCAACAAATCATTGTCTTCAGCGAGTTACTGGTTTCATCTTCCCTTCCCTTTACTTACTGTTACTCCTTGTGAAGTCATTGTATGTTCGCACTATCTTTTGTCTTCACTGAGTGACTGTGTGTTCTGTGTGGCTTCACAATATCTTCCTACCTGATCCTTACTACATTGCTGCTATTAGTCATTGAGCTTTCACTCTATTGAATACTTGACTATGGCTTTCCTAGTGTAGTCTACCTTCCGCTGCAGGGTAATAGGTTTATTTCTATCGTTTGTCTTCATAACTTCCATGTTTTGAAGACTTTCATAAAAATCGCCTATTTACCCCCCCCCCCTCTAGTCGATATAACGCACTTTCAATTGGTATCAGATCAAGGTGCTCCCTTGTTCTGTGTGATTCGGTTTAACCACCTGGAGTTTTAGCTATGTCGACTGCAGGGATAATTAAAGTCTCCGTTGCATGCCCCGTCTTCGATGGAACTGAATATCCCTACTGGAAGAATAAGATGCGCATGCATCTTGAAGCCATTGACGTCGACCTATGGTATGTCGTCAAGAACGGCATTCCCAAGGCTGGAGAAGGTGTCACTGCTACTGATGTCAAGAAGTTCGTTCAACTGGACTCTACTGCCAAGAATATCATCTGTGGTCATCTGACCAAAGGACAGTATGGCCGTGTGAGTGCTTTGGAAACATCTAAGTTGGTCTGGGACTGGCTCTCCAAGGTCAATGAAGGTGTCTCAACCTAGAGAGATCAGAGAATCAGTGTCCTTCGCAACCTCTTCAACCGCTTCAAGCGAAATGACAATGAGAATGTCCAGCTCACATTTGACTGACTCACTGACATCACAAATGAGCTTCAAGCCCTCGGCGCTACTGAGATCACCAAACATGAAGTCGTCAAGACACTACTGAGATCACTTGATAGTTCATTTGACACCCTAGCCCTGATGATTCAAGAACGTCCTGATTTCAAGACACTCGATCCGTCTGACATACTTGAGAGGCTCAACACACATGAGTTTCAGCTTTCTGAGAAAAGAGATATCTACGGTCCAAACTATGGGCGAACTCGTGCCTTGAAGGCAAAAGCTGTCTCCTCATCTGAAGAAGAATCTGACAGTAGTTCGGATGATCCTGAAGACATTGGAAGGGAACTTGCTATGCTTGTGAAGAAGTTCCAAAAATTCACCAAGAAGAAAGGTTTCAGAAAGTCTTCCCGATCAAGCTCAAGGAATGATGAAGCTTCTGCTCACGACTACAAGAAGAAAACATGTCACAAGTGCAAGAAACCTGGCCACTTCATCTCTGAGTGTCCACAGTGGGACAATGAGAACAAAAAGAAGAAGAAGAAGAGCAAGGAATATGACTCTGACGACAAGAAGAAGAAATACTCAAAGTCTTCTTCCAAGTCTTCCTCAAAGTCTTCATCACACAAGAAGAGCTCATCTGGCAAGGCACGTGCGTTTGTTGGCAAGGAAATGGATTCAGAGGAGGAGTCCGCTTCTGAGGAGGCGGAGGTGGAGTCTGAGGAGGAGTCTGATTCAGGCGTCGCAAGTCTGGCTACAGCATACGTTGCCAAGTCCATCTTCAACACTGAAGACAATGACTTCATCACCGACACCGATGCAAATAACAAGGACTACTCCACTTCTACCTACTGCTTCATGGCACGCGGTGCCAAGGTAAACACACGCACTACTCACTATCAAACATCTAGTGACGATGACTCTGATTGTGGTTCAAAACCCAGCTACAAAACACTTGCTAAAATTGCAACTGAACAACAGAAAGCTATGGAACATATTCAAAAACTGTTAGACAGAAGCGATGATCTGTTAGGTGCTGAAATGACTCGATCTAAATCCTTAATTGAAGACATAAAAAATCTTCACGTTAAGTATGAGGAACTTGAAAGTCATCATGAAACTCTCTCAACAACTCATGAAAAGCTTTCCTATGATTATCTTCAAAGGAAGCAAGATCTTGAGAAATTGAGAGCGGCTCATGAAGATCTTCAAAAGGAAAACGAGTCACTTCGCGCCAAACAGATCAGTTCCGCTCAGGAAAGATTTGAACCACCATGTCTTAAATGCATTGAGCGTGATAATGCTACTTCTGTTGCTGAATGTTCTACTGCTACTACTGTTGCAATATCTTCAACTGTTGATGTGGTAACTAACCCCTCTGCTGAGGATACCACTGCTATTGCTGATGAGAATGCTAGGTTGAAGACATTGCTTGAAACAGGGATGTACAAAAGTCTTAAAGGGCATCAGACACTATGTGATGTCCTCAAAAAGCAGATTCTGAACCGAAACCCGAGGAAAGAGGGTGTTGGGTTCGTAAGGAAAATGAATGCTGATGGCTCTTACTGGAAACCTGAGCAGTACCCCAAAACCACGTGGGTTGCTGCAAAGGAACCTTCAGCAGATCCATCCAATCTATCTGGCTTCACTTGTGCTAACCCCATTATCATTGATGAATCCCTTGATGCAAACTATAAACTGTTTAAGAATCAGAATGGTGAAGTGTTTGCCAGGTACATTGGTACTAACTACGGGAATGGACCGCCTATGAAGAAGATCTGGGTTCCGAAAAGGTGTCTGGAGAATCTTCCTGTGAATGTCATCATGACACCTCACGTGAAGAAGACAAACCTCAGACCAAAGGCTTCATATGGTCCAAAGGCTTCGTACAGACAGAGGACTCACCTGAGTCACACTAACGCAAATGTTTTGCAGGGAAACCATACTCAGGCATATGAATATGAGAGCGGTTCATCAAACCGCCATGTTCATAAGACCAAGAACTATTCTGCTTATTCTTATGAGTACTATTGTCCGCCTGCAAGACTGTTTGCTAGGGCTCCAAAGCCAAAGTTCTCAGATGCTGCACTTAGACTTATTGCTTCTAAGCCACCCTTGAAGATGTGGGTGGCTAAGAAAGCTTAACTCTCTTTTGCAGGGAAAGGTCTCCAGCAGAAAACCAAAATCGTCTGACGCTATTGCTGGGGACCTTAAACATCTTTAGGGCGCAAGATCAAATGCCCGAATGGTCTTACTATGTACTTCGTTCCTGAATCGCTTGCTACTCTCCCTATTAGTCCTAATCTGGATCTAAGATTTCATAACCCACTGGTTCGTCAAATGTTTTTGCTTCACAATGCTCTTCGTGAAGCCTATCCCCCAAACTGCACTGTAGGGTACGACACCAGCGTCTTCAGAATGGATTATTGATAGTGGGTGTACAAATCACATGACTGGCAAAAGAAGCCTTCTTATGGACTCAACCTTACATCCATCCGACAAGAGCCACATCACATTTGCTGACACTGGTAAAAGTAAGGTATTGGGTCTAGGTAGAGTTGCAATCTCAAGGGATCAACACATGGATAAAGTCATGCTTGTTGAATCCCTTGGCTTCAACTTAATGTCTGTCTCAATGCTTTGCGATTTAAACATGATCGTAATATTTGGAAAATATCGTTGCCTTGTTCTAATGGAATCTGAAAAGTCTCTAGTATTTGAAGGGTATCGAAAAGATGATTTGTACGTGGTAGATTTCTTAGCAGGACCACAGCTTGCCGTATGTCTTCTAGCAAAAGCTTCAGAATGCTGGCTCTGGCATCGGAGGCTTGGGCATGCTGGCATGAGGAACCTCCACACCCTGGCAAAGAAGAAGCATGCCATAGGCATCGAGGGTGTCAAGTTCAAGAAAGATCACTTATGCGGTGCCTGTGAGGCAGGAAAGATGACGAGGGCCAAACATCCCTCGAAGACAATCATGACCACTACTCGACCCTTCGAACTGCTTCACATGGATCTTTTCGGTCCCACTCATTACTCAACTCTTACTACTACTGCTTGTCTCTATGGCTTTGTCATTGTTGATGATTATTCTAGATATACTTGGGTGCACATAATCCTTTACAAGACTGAAGTGCAGGATGTCTTCAGACGCTTCGCCAATCGAGCAATGAACAACTATGGCGCCAAGATAAAGCATATCAGAAGTGACAATGGCACTGAATTCAAGAACACTGGCCTTGATACATATCTTGATACCTTGGGCATCACACATGAATTCTCAGCCCCGTACACGCCACAGCAGAATGGGGTCGTCGAACGCAAGAACAGAACACTCATTGAGATGGCCAGAATGATGCTAGATGAATACAAGACTCCAAGAAAATTCTGGCCTGAAGCCATTGATACTGCATGCCATACAATCAATCGTGTTTATCTTCACAAGCTTCTGAACAAGACATCTTATGAGCTCCTTACTGGCAAGAAGCCAAATGTCAGTTACTTCAGAGTATTTGGCGCAAGGTGCTGGATCAAGGACCCACATCACACCTCAAAGTTTGCACCAAAAGCACATGAGGGTTTTATGCTTGGATATGGAAAGGATTCGCACTCCTATAGAGTCTTCAATCTCTTTCATTACAAAGTGGTTGAAACAGTGGATGTGCGGTTCAATGAGACCAACGGTTCACAAAGAGAGCAACTGCCAAATGTGCTAGATGAAGTTCCATCCAGTGAATCAATCAAGCTAATGGGAACTGGAGAAATTATACCTTCTGAAGCTCATCCTGAAGAAGAACTTATCATCTCAGCACCTGATCAACATGAAGACAATGCTCAGCCTGAAGACATTCCTTCTAACAACGACAATGATCAGCAAGAGCAAAATCTTTGCCCTGTACATCCTCGCGTTGCCAATGAAGTGCAGATTGAAAGAATAATTGATAGCATCAATGCACCCGGTCCACTCACTCGTTCAAGGGCAACTCAGCTAGCAAATTTCTGTGGGCACTTCGCATTCGTCTCAATAACAGAACCCAAGAAAGTTGAAGAAGCCTTCATGGAACCTGAATGGATTCAAGCTATGCAAGACGAGCTTCAACAGTTTGAGCTGAATAATGTATGGGAACTGGTCAAGCGTCCCGATCCTCGGAAGCACAACATAATAGGCACCAAATGGATATACCTCAACAAGCAAGATGAGCATGGTCAAGTTGTCAGAAACAAAGCTCGTCTTGTTGCTCAAGGATATACTCAAGTGGAAGGCATTGACTTCGATGAAACATTTGCTCCTGTGGCTAGACTTGAAGCCATACGCATACTGCTGGCCTATGCAAATCATCACAACATACTTCTTTATCAAATGGATGTGAAGAGCGCCTTCCTCAATGGCAAGATTGAAGAAGAAGTGTATGTTGCATAACCTCCTGGCTTTGAAGATCCAAAACATCCTGACATGGTATACAAGCTCAACAAGGCACTGTATGGCCTCAAACAAGCCCCTCGGGCCTGGTATGACACACTCAAATACTTCCTGAAGAGCAAAGGCTTCATACCTGGTTCTCTCGACCCCACTCTCTTCACGAAGACATATGGTGAACTGTTTGTGTGCCAAATATATGTGGATGACATTATCTTCGGCTGCACCAATCAGAAGTACAGTGAAGAGTTTGGCTATATGATGCAAGAGTAATATCAAATGTCTATAATGGGAGAGCTGAAGTTCTTTCTCGGTCTTCAAATACGACAGCAACACAACGGCATCTTCGTATCTCAAGAGAAGTATCTCAAAGATTGCCTGAAGAAGTTCGGTATGCAAGAGTGCAAAGGCTTCACGACGCCAATGCCAGCCAAGCATCATCTGGGTCCTGTCGACAATGGTAAAGAGTTCGATCAAAAGGTATACCGCTCCATGATTGGTTCTTTACTTTATCTATGTGCATCTAGGCCAGATATTATGCTTAGTGTTTGCATGTGTGCTCGATTTCAAGCGGCACCAAAGGAGTCGCATCACTTAGCTGTGAAGCGAATTCTTCGATATTTGGCTCACACCCCAACTCTAGGATTATGGTATCCAAAGGGCTCAGAGTTTGATCTGGTTGGATTCTCGGATGCTGATTATGCTGGTGACAAAGTTGATCGCAAGTCTACATCAGGCACATGTCACTTTCTAGGACGATCACTTGTATGTTGGTCTTCACAGAAGCAGAACTGTGTATCTCTCTCCACTGCTGAATCTGAATACATTGCTGCTGGATCTTGCTGCGCTCAGCTTCTGTGGGTGAAGCAAACGCTCAAAGACTATGGCATTCATCTAAAGCAAGTGCCACTCTACTGCGACAATGAAAGCGCCATCAAGATTGCCAACAACCCAGTTCAGCACTCGAAGACAAAGCACATTGAAATTCATCATCACTTTCTCAGAGATCATGTTGTGAAGGAAGATATTGATATCATACACGTCAACACTGAAGAGCAATTGGCAGATATCTTCACCAAGCCCTTGGATGAGAAGAGATTTTGCAAGTTACGGTGTGAGCTAAATATCCTGGAATCCTCAAATGTCCTGTGATCAGGTACACATCCTAACCCTTATGCATATTGATGACTTAGATGTGCAACACACAAAGTAAAGTATATCTTCAATCAATGAAGACATACATTCTAAGTGTGAATACATTAATGTGGAATTTGACTTCGGAGCGCCATGATAATTGTGCGCCGTGTCTGGGTCTAATACTTCCTATACGGTGGGTAATGCCACCACCAAATGTTCTATTTTGAAGTGTTTCACTCATGGCGTTACCTTGCTATGTCTTCACATTTGGTTTGGCTTCAACTGCAACATGTCTTCATGATTATCTTCACTATGTTGATTATATATATACTAGTGTTCTATCCTCTACAGCATTCACTTATAGCTATGTCTTCTTGTTGCATCTTTTGAACTAAGTGAATGTGATCGGACCCTAACCTCTCTATGCTATCTATCTCAAACTCTATCTCTCCAAATCATATGCATTCTATTGAAACTGTCGAATGTCTTCTCTGCGTCCTTGTCAGCAGAAGATACAAAGATAAACCTTAAGTCCACTTTCAATGCTCATTCCTCCACATGAAACCCGGAGAAGTAGGAACGACCACCCGACAATCCAGGCATGCGTGGGACGTGGAACAAACCCCAAAATTCTGCATAATGGCCACGTGTTCCTCAGATGCGAATCGCCAGGGGCACCTGTGTAATAACGCAGTGCCGCACCTATACCTATAAATACACACTTCACGGCGGTCATTATCTCTTCTTCCACTCCCGCACGAACCCTAGCGCCACCGCTAGCCCTCGACGACGCCGGCGATGAAGCGCTTTGCTGTCGCAACCTCTCCGACGCCGTCTTCACGCCGACCGCGGACATCGTCCTCTCCGCCGTCACTGTAGGTGTCCTCCATCGCCAAGTTAGGGCACGGAAGATCGAACTGCTCGGCCTCATCTTCCACTCCATCTAGCAGTTCTTAGTGTGGTAAATAAAACTTCCTTTTGACGGCACCGTTGATCCTATGGCTTTGTCACTTTCTACCACAAGCAGCTTCTATTCACACAAGTTAGATCTCTCTCATACTGCATCTCATAACATGCCTAGTATATTCACTTATGCTTCACAAAGTAGTTAGATTCCTCACTTGTACTGATCTCTGGATTCGTACAAATCTGGAACCAACTCCTTATCTATGAGTGAATGTCTTCGCACAATGAGGTCAATGTCTTCTAAACTGATTTATATTCAAAATCTTCTGAGAATGCATATGACCTCTTCCCCTTCTCTCGCACCTTAATGCTGTCACAGGTACATGTCCGTGGGAGAATCCCTTGGTTCTCATAGTTTGCATTCATTTGCAGAATTCTTACAGCATCATATAAATTCTCCCGAAGCAAGTTCCTGTTTGTCCAGCAAGCGAAAATCTTTGAAGCCTTTGAACGTGTTGAAGCCTTTCAGTTTAAAGTTCATGGCTTCAGAGAAATCAGCAAGGAAGGGTGGCAGAAAGCGTCATGGAGAAACATCTAGAGATCTGCCAGATGACCTCTCAGAACTGTACAAGACAGATCCTGAAGAGGATTACAATCAGCGCAAGACCCGAATCCAATGGATTCGAAGATATTGGGCAGAACAATGGTTCAAATACCGATTTGTAACCCAGGAATATGCTGAGAAAAATGCCATCAAGAGACCGTGGGGAGACATCCTATACAAGAATCTTCAACCCAGGTCCAGAGATGAAGCCATTGGACAAGGCTTCTATCCCTGCATGGTCCGTGGGCCACAGCCTGTTGATGCACACCCATCGTCACTACTATGGTGTCGTGACGACATTCTGTTCAAGCGCAACTTCCAGTTTGCCCAGAACTCAGCGAAGCAAAACAAGAAGACATTGGGACTAGACTTCAACCCTGGTCCCTCAACTCCAAGGGCTGATGGCACACGAGATGCAGAACCCAATGTCGTCGGTCCTTTCTACAACCTTGAAGGCCTCATCACCCATATCTTGGTTCAAGGGACTGCAGTGAATGAGCCTGTAGCTGACGCTGAATCAGATGAAGCGCCTGCAGCGCCGAAGCCAAAGAAGTTGAAGAAGCCTAAAGCTTCAAAGCCTGCCCCTTCACCAAAAATCTCACGGGCGAAGCCACTGGCAACTGCACCTCCTAAAGACAGTGTGCAGTCCGAAGATTTATCACGCATCTTCAAGCCCCAGAAGGTCAAGATGCCTCTGCCACACACCGGCCAAGAGCTAACAGCTGCTGCCATTCTGCGCAATGATGCCATTGATCTGTCAAGTGATGAATATCTTGCAGATGACGCTCTTGAGCAACTCATCAAGAGCAAAGAAGAAGCAGAAATCTTAAATGATCTGCTTCTCTTTGATGTAACAATCATCCACAACTTCATTGATGAATGGTTTGACACGCCAAACATCAGCTTCGAAGATCTGCAACTACCCATTGGCCTCAGTGTCGCCTTCCATGGCGCCATTGCTTCAGAGTTAGCTATCGCCCAGCGCATTGTTGAACTGAAGCAAAAGATTGACTATGAAAAGGCTCAGTTCAAGAAGCATATGGCCAAGCTCAGCGTGCAAGAGGTGAAAAACTTCAAGATTATGCTGCACGAGCTCAAGGAAGCCTTTCTCAAGAAACGTGCAGAAGCTCAAGGTTCTCGTGAGCGCATGAAGGTTCTGGCTGACAAATGTGTGCAGGCCTACAATGAGGCTGAGAAGCGCAAGGCCCTTGGGCGTCCTGGCATCGACCCCAGGATGGTAGCAAAGAAGATGAAGAAGCCCGCTACGGCTGAACCTGACGCACCAAGGCAGGAAGCAGATCCCATTGTCTTCCCAACTAGACTGACTGGCTCGAAGCCAAAAAGCCGGTCAAACGCTTCAGAGCTCAAGAAGACGAGGACTGCTGAGGCTGAAGCCAGGAAGAGGAAACATCCTGAAGCCTCTCCTATTGCCCCCTCCAAGAAGAAGAGGAAGACCAAGAAAGATCGGGCTGCTCCCATAGAGCCTTTGATAGTTGAACCCATTTCCATGGTTCGTCCTGACGCTGAACGCCAACTGACAATCCATGAGCCTGCTTTCACAGAGGCTCATGAAGCTGAAGACTTTCCAGCAGCTGATCCCATCGCTGCTGAAGACATTGGTCAACATGACCATGTAGAAGATGGTGCAGTCCTTCCTCAGCTCGAGAACAGCAAACTCATCAGCATTGGTTGTCCTCTGACGCCAATCGCTCAGGATGCTTCATGGGCTGATCGCCCACAAGAGGAAGAAGACTTTGAGGCCCAGCCAACTCCAACTACACAGGCGTCGCCTGCGTTGCGCAGGCGTCGCAAAGGACCTAGGCCTCCAGTCTCTACGTCTGAAGCAGAAACTGCTGAAGACATTCCGGCTGCATCAGCCGATGAAGAAGAAGTACCACAAGCTGCTACTCCCCTGTCCCACCAAGAAGCGGTTATCGAGGAGAACGTGATTGTGACCGACCCTCTAGCTTGTCAAGTGGAGGTTGAAAATCTTGAGGCTACCACCACCACCACCAATGAAGCCACTAACGCTGTCATGGCTGAAGGTAATGTGGAGCCCTCCCCAACAAAAGCATCAGAAGTCAGCGAAGCCACTGATCCCACTGCTTCTGTTCCTGCACCTGCTGCCGGTCCCCAGTTCGACTATCATGTTGAGCATAGGCCTCAGGTACAGAAGCCAATCCCAAGATTGCCCTGGTTCCCAGGTCCTGCATTAGCACCTAGATCCTTCAATATCAATGGCTTCAGAGCAGACAACACATTCTTCAATAGATCCAGGAACCCCTACTTAAGGGAAAGGATATCATCTGATCGGTTCTGGAGCTATCCGCAGCGAAGCTATTACTCCTGCATTCTATACAATCAAGGTCGCATCTTCCCCCACAAGCGTCTTGACATTGAAGCTATAGCTGGTCTGCCCTGTCTGGAAGAAGCTCTGGATTGCTTCAAAGAAGTTGGATTGCTGCCATTCGTCACTGGCCAAGAGCATTGGAATGAAGAGTTACTGCTCCAATTCTATGCCACACTTCACATCCGCGGGTATAACAGAGATCCGAAGACTTGGGTCCTGGAGTGGATGACAGGAAACGTTCATCACGAAGCCAAAGCCTTTGACATCATTGAGCTCACTGGTCTGCCCACTCCCGGAGATCTCTACGAATCTGGCTGTCAACTTCACAGTGAAGCTGTGGAGAGCATCTTTCAGAAGCCTGAACCTAACATGAGTCAGATGCTCAGTATGATGAAGCCATTACCCCAAGATGCTGCTTATCCCACGGAGTTCTTCATTGAAGACCTTGAGTATCTGCCAAGAACCATTTATCACATCATAAGGCGAACACTCTGGACAATCAAAGGACATTCTCCCCATGCCAAGCTGGAAGGTGCAATGAAGACTTTTGTCTTCTACATTCTTCATGGAAAATGCTTCAATACACACGATTTCTTCATTCGCCAACTTGCTGCATCTGGCTCTGATCTGTTTGGTTTGAAGTTCTACGCCCCTTGGGTGATGCGGCTGATCAAACTTCACTCCGCTATCTCATATCAGCCCTCGGCCCGCAACCATCGGATCTTTTTGCCTGATGTGGATATGTCTATTGAAGCCATCTATCCTGAGCCTGCCAAGGAACCTCTCAGTCTTCAGAATGCAGAGCATCAAAGTTTCACTCAGAACATTGAAGGTGTGGAAGCCGTAACTCGTGTGTATCCTTTGGCTGGCACTACACGTGCACCGCATCCTGCTCTCACTGAAGCCACTGACAGTACAACTGCTCCACGACCCAAGAAGCACACTCGTGTTCTCAACGACCAAGAGCTTCTTGTGGCTCTTCATCAGAAACAGGATAGGCATCATGAATGGCTGAAGCGTCAGATGCAAAGCCTCTTGGTGGATGTTAATCACATTCGCAATCTTGCCACCAAGAATGCTTTTGTTGCCCATGAAACCTCTCGCCGCACATGGAAAGGGCTAATGCTGATGTGTTCTGAAGATGATCTTCAAGAGGATGGCTTCACTGAGCGATTCAAGTTTGACTCCACACCTCCTCGAAGGGCAGTGCTGCGACGAACTCCATCCCTTGAAGACTCTGAGTTCTCTTCCTCTGCTGCAACTGTGAATGCCAGAGTGATCGAGGATGAAGACGATGCTACTTCACCGCCACCTCCTTCAGCACGCTTCGACTCTGCTCCAAGCTCTTCAGCACCGCCAAATACCACCAACGACCCTGCTGCTTCACCTACTCCTCATGGGAACGAGTAGATGCTCTATGTCTTCAAACCTTTTTGGTCCTTACTAACAAAAGGGGGAGAAGCATATGAGGTTGATAGTCTTCAAACGGGTCCATATGGGCGGGTGCTTTATATTTTGCTTAGTGCTTACAACTCTCATTTTGCTACATTTGGTTCTTTGAGTTGTAACACTTAAACTCGATGGTCGTCTGCTACTTATCTGCCACCTTGTGTTGCTATGATAAATTCCGCACTTAGATCATTCTGCACACGTCCATTTTCCATTATGCATGTCATTATCTTCATATACTTTCACATGCATAGTGGATTGTCATCATAAGTTGAAGTGGATCTCCACAAGTACAACCTGCCATGTGCATTTGCATTCCAAAAGCAAATTACTTATATGCACATCTTCAGGGGGAGCCCTTGCAACTTATGAAGACAATTCCTTATCCTTTACAATTTCACAGATTATATTCCCCGTTGAAAACTTCAACTAGTTTGTCATCAATCACCAAAAAGGGGGAGATTGTAAGTGCATCTAGTGCCACCCCTAGTTGGTTTTGGAGTATTGATGACAAACCTAGTTGAGGGACTAATGTTTTTGTGAGAATTGTAGGATAACACAGGTAGAAGTCCCTCATTGATTCGGTTTTCCTACCAGAGATGACCCCTAAAAATGTATGAAGACATTGAAGTCAAAGGTGGTATATGAAGATATTCACATTGAAGACTATGACAAGAGAAGACACCACATGAAGCCTATGGAGCTCGAAGACTTAGATCTTTCGTAGTTCTCTTTCTTCTGTATTGAGTCATAGGAACCACCGTACTGTTAAGTGGGGTCCAAGAGAACCAGTCTGAATGACTGAAGTGATGCTTAAACAAAATCTATGTCTTCGAGTGAAGACTTTGAGAGCGAATCTTGTCCAGAGTCGGGCAAGTCAGCTTTGCTTGAAGCCCAAGTAAAGTTGTCGTGTGAGTTTGAAATCTGACCGTTGGAACACGTGTCAGTTCCTTAGTGACCCAAGGTCATTTCGGACAAATCAGGTCGGGTTGCCGAGTGGCTATAAATAGCCCACCCCCTACAACCATAAATGGTCGGCTGCTCAGATTCAGAGTACGGCTTTTGTCGTTTGAGAGCAACCCACCTCGAAGCCTTTGAGAGAGAATTCCTTGCGAGGATAAAGCCCTAACCACCCAAAGCCAAAGAGAATTAGGCATCACTTAAGTCTTCTTGTCTGTGTGATCTGAAGACTTATTACACTTGAGGACTGTGCATCCTCCAGCCGGTTAGGCGTCCCATTCTGAGCATCCAAGAGACATTGTGGATTGCCGGTGAACAAAGTCTGTGAAGGTTTTGGAGTCTACCTTGAAGACTTACCAGAGTGATTGGGCGAGGTCTGTGTGACCTTAGCTCAAGGGGAATATGGTGAGGACTGGGTGTCCTGAGCTGCGTGTTCAGGACTGGGTGTCCGGGACTGTGTGTCCTAAGGTTTAAATACCTAGCCGCCCTAACCAGACGTATAGTTGTCACAGCAGCTGGAACTGGTCCAACAAATCATTGTCTTCAGCGAGTCACTGGTTTCATCTTCCCTTCCCTTTACTTACTGTTACTCCTTGTGAAGTCATTGTATGTTCGCACTATCTTTTGTCTTCACTGAGTGACTGCGTGTTCTGTGTGGCTTCACAATATCTTCCTACCCGATCCTTACTACATTGCTGCTATTAGTCATTGTGCTTTCACTCTATTGAATACTTGACTATGGCTTGCCTAGTGTAGTCTACCTTCCGCTGCAGGGTAATAGGTTTATTTCTATCGTTTGTCTTCATAACATCCACGTTTTGAAGACTTCCATAAAAATCACCTATTCACCCCCCCCCCTCTAGTCGATATAACGCACTTTCAGTAGGTATCGAGGCATAGGCATAGCAATAGAGCGAGCAACTAGCAAGAAAAGATAGAAGTGATTTCGAGGGTATGGTCATCTTGCCTGCAAAGTTCTCCAAGTAGGCGAAAGCTTGATCCTCATAAACGTACTCAACGGGTAACTCGAACATGAACTCGTCTCCCGGCTCTACCCAAAGCAAGAACACAAGCAAGGGAAAAACCATCAACCACGGTGCAATGCGCAAGCAACATGATGCAAAATATGGCATGATATGCGGGATGTGATATGCAATGCATATGCATGCTCTGGAAGGAAAAGATTGAACCAGGCCTCAGCTTGGAAAACCAAGAGTGTCACTGTAAAGATGAGTTGATTTCGGTCAAAATCGATATAAAGATCACCGGAATCGGATGCACGGTTTGCAAATGGCAAGCAAAACAATAATGGCACAAAGCTGCGATCAACAGCATGATGCCATATAAATGCATCAAGAAAAATAAGCTACTGCACTCTAACATAACAACAAAGCACATGGCAGTGATCCACTCAAGATGCTTGACAAAAGATGAACACTGATCTATGGCTAAATCACACAAGAGCAGGTTCAAACAAGCATGGCAAAAGTGCAAAAGATATGAGGTTCACAGACTTAGTGAAATTAACAACATGCCAGGAATTAACATCAGGAAGCAATGTTTAGAGCAAGATAACAACATGCTACAGGAACATAACATGGCAAAGCAAGGCATGGAATGAAGCTACTCAAAGCATACAACAAAAGTCCCTTAATGACCATAAGCCAAAAGGGATCAAAAAATACAATGGCAACGATGTGAACATAGCAACTTTCGTTAACAGATTCAGACTTAGCAGAAAACTGGACAGGGCATAAACAGAATTATGCAGGCATGTTTACGAGCTCGATGCACTCACCACAAGGCATTGTATGACAAACTAAGCATACACCCAGCAAGTAGACATGGCACAGAAGCTAAACATGGCAAGAACACTCTCATAGCATGCATGGATCAACTACAACACCCTCGGCAAAATTGATTAACATGTAAATATTCTGTCAGGAACATTTTATAGCAAAAGTAGAGCTCGATTGAGTCAAGCTAGGGTGATCCATAATTGCAAACAAAGACATGGATGGATATACCATAACATTATCTCAAAATCATCCTTACTGAACATGCTCAAAAGATGCATGGATCACACTGTAGCAACAAGAATACATGGCATAAAAATATTAACAGGGCAAAGACTTAGAAGAATTCTAAGTCCCTGAAATCAGCAACATCACGAGAGCTAATTTGCATGCTTGTGCTAGTCACCACAAAGATCACAAAAATACATGGCATACACCCCTGTAAAGATGGCATGGCATACTTCAAAACACATGTAGGGCTCAAGTTCATAGGAGGCACACATTAATCATGGCAAAAATGACAAATGTGCAATTACTGATAAGAATCCGAAACTAACATTACATAGCACTCTTGCAACAGCATTTAGGGCATCAAGATGAACTCAAATGAACATGGTGCAATGTAATGAAATGAAGTACACGTCGAGGCGAACAATTTGATATGCTACACGCCCAAAACGGAGCTACGCATGAAGAGTTATGATGCGATGAAGTATGCATAAAAATAGCATCAGATCTGGGACTTAGTGGATATTTAGACCTCGCGGGAAAACTGGACGAGGAGGTTCCGGGACGAAGAGATCCGGGGACGGGCGCGGGCGTTTGGTTCGGTGGCCTGGTGGATCTGGTCCCGCTTCATCTCCGGCGAGGCGCGGTTCTCCGGCGAGCTCAAGGAAGTCCGGTGAGGTCGGAGATGGCCGGAGTTGACGTATCCGGGCCGGATCTGGCCGGATCCGGCCGGATCTCGACGAGGGTGGCGCGGTGAGGTAGTTGCCGGCTTGGGCGGCGAGAGTGGCATGGGCTGCGGGGCAAGGTGGCCCGTGGCGGCGCTCGGGAGGCGAGGCGGCGGCGCCATGGCTGCGGGCGGCGGGAACAGGCTCCGCGGCGCAGCGGCGGCGCACGCAGGCCTCGGCGGCGGCGGTGGATGAGGGCGCGGGCGAGCGCGCAGGGGAGCTCGGGCACAAGCGAGCAAAGGCGAGCGGCGGCGAGGGGAGGCGGTGGCTGGCGGAAGCCGAGGCGGCGGCGGGGAACTTCGACGAAGGAGCGGCGAAGATTCGGCGAGACTGCGAGGCGCGGGTCTCCTCGGGCCCGGGGCTGGCCGTAGATGGGCTCCGCGGGCCCGGCGGCGCGGGGACGGTGGCGGTGGACAGGTGGCGGCTCCTGATTCGCCGAGGGGCGGTGCGGACATGTCCGGCAGCGGGGTGGACATGTCCGTCGGCGGGAGGAGGAAGAAGTTAGGGTTTGCTCCGCGAATTTCGGGGGAAGGGACTCATTTATAGGTAGAGGGAGCTAGGAGACTCCAAATTGAGCACGGTTTTCGGCCACGCGATCGTGATCGAACGACCGAGATGATAGAGGGGGTTTAGGTGGGTTTTGGGCCACTTTGGAGGGGTGTTGGGCTGCAACACACACGAGGCCTTTACGGTTCCTCGGTTAACCGTTTGAGCATCAAACGAAGTCCAAATGGCACGAAACTTGACAGACGGTCTACCGGTAGTATACCAAGGCCGCTTGGCAAGTCTCGGTCCAATCCGAGAATGTTTAACACCCGCACACAAAAAGAGGCAAAAGGGAACACCGGAGGACATAGGAGCACCGGATTGCAAAACGGACAACGAGGAAAAAGCTTGGATGCATGAGACGAACATGTATGCAAATGCGATGCACATGACGACATGATATGAAATGCATGACACACAAGCAAATGACAAGGCAACAACAGCGAATAACTAGAAGACACCTGGCACAACGCTCTCGGGGCGTTACAGGCGCCGCCCCCCTCTCCTTGTCCTATTCGGACTAGGGGGGAGGGGCGCGCGGCCCAGCCCTGGCTGCCTCTCCTCTTCTCTGTAAAGGCCCACTAAGGCCCATTAACCTCCCGGGGGGTTCGGGTAACCTCCTGGTACTCCGGTAAAATCCCGATTTCACCCGGAACACTTCCGATATCCAAACATAGGCTTCCAATATATCAATCTTCATGTATCGACCATTTCGAGACTCCTCGTCATGTCCATGATCACATCCGGGATTCCGAACAACCTTCGGTACATCAAAACATATAAACTCATAATATAACTGTCATCAAAACGTTAAGCGTGCGGACCCCACGGGTTCGAGAACTATGTAGACATGACCGAGACATGTCTCCGGTCAATAACCAATAGCGGAACTTGGATGCATACCTACATGACCGAGACATTGGCTCCCACATATTCTACGAAGATCTTTATCGGTCAGACCGCATACCTACATACGTTGTTCCTTTGTCATTGGTATGTTACTTGCCCGAGATTCGATCGCTGGTATCTCAATACCTAGTTCAATCTCGTTACTGGCAAGTCTCTTTACTCGTTCCGTAATACATCATTCCTCAACTAACTCATTAGTTGCAATGCTTGCAAGGCTTAAGTGATGTGCATTACCGAGAGGGCCCAGAGATACCTCTCCGACAATCGGAGTGACAAATCCTAATCTCGAAATATGCCAACCCAACAAGTACCTTCGGAGACACTTGTAGAGCACCTTTATAATCACCCAGTTATGTTGTGACATTTGGTAGCACACAAAGTGTTCCTTCGGTAAATGGGAGTTGCATAATCTCATAGTTAGAGGAACATGTATAAGTCATGAAGAAAGCAATAGCAACATACTAAACGATCGGGTGCTAAGCTAACGGAATGGGTCGATTCAATCACATCATTCTCCTAATGATGTGATCCCGTTAATCAAATGACAACCCATGTCAATGGCTAGGAAACTTAACCATCTTGGATCAACAAGCTAGTCAAGTAGAGGCATACTAGTGACATACTGTTTGTCTATGTATTCACACATGTATTATGTTTCCGGTTAATACAATTCTAGCATGAATAATAAACATTTATCATGATATAAGGAAATAAATAATAACTTTATTATTGCCTCTAGGGCATATTTCCTTCAGTTTGTTGAGTTGGCATAGATCGAGATTAGGATTTGTCACTCTGTGTATCGGAGAGGTATGTCTGGGCCCTCTCGATAATGCACATCACTATGAGCCTTGCAAGTAATGTGACTAATGAGTTAATTATGGGCTGATGCATTATAGAACGAGTAAAGAGACTTGCCGGTGATGAGATTGAACTAGGTATGATGATACCGACGATCGAATCTCGGGCAAGTAACATATCGATGACAAAGGGAATAACGTATGTTGTTATGCGGTTTGACTGATAAAGATCTTCGTAGAATATGTAGGATCCAATATGAGCATCGAGTTTCCGCTATTGGTTATTGACCGGAGATGTGTCTCGGTCATGTCTACATAGTTCTCGAACCCGTAGGGTCCTCACGCTTAACGTTCGATGACAATTTGTATTATGAGTTATGTGATTTGATGACCGAAGTTTGTTCGGAGTCCCGGATGAGATCACAGACATGACGAGGAGTCTCGAAATGGTCGAGAGGTAAAGATCGATATATTGGAAGGTTGTATTCGCACACCGGAATAGTTCCGAAGTGTTTCAGGTATTTTTCGAAGTACGCGGAGGTTACCGGAACCCCCGGGGAAGTAGTGGGCCTTAATGGGCTTTGGGGGAAAGGAGAGAAGGGCCTCAAGGGGTGGCCGCGTGCCCCCCATGGCTAGTCCGAATTGGACAAGGAGGGGGCGGCGCCCCCCTCTTTCCTTCTCCCCTCTTCCTCCTTCACTACTTCTCCTAGTTGGAATAGGAAAGGGGGGTGAAAGTGCAACTATCCCTAGGTGGTTTTGGTAATTCCTAACAACATATAGCTCATTGAGATAATGCTATTTCAAGATTAATATCTTAGGAAAGCTCAATGATTGACATGGCATGGATGAGAAAAGTGGACCCCTCAAAATGCTAAGGACAAAGGATTGGCTCAAGCTCAAAGCTCAAGACTCCACATTTTCTATTTTAGTGATCCAGGATCACATTGAGTCTATAGGAAAAGCCAATACTATCAAGGAGGGATGAGGTGTTGCTTAATGAGGCTCTTGCTCAAAATGTTTAGTAATATGCTCCAAAACCCTCAACTACTTTCTCACATCCACATATGACCTAAACCAAAAGTCAAACTTGGCCCCACCGATTCTTTCTATCCGGCGCCACCGAGTTTCAAATGGCATAGCCACTGCCACAAACCCTAGGCAAATCGGTCTCACTGATAGGGATCTCGGTCTCACCGAGATGGGATTGTAATCTCTCTGTTTCCCTTCATAACATTTCGGTCTTACCGAGATGAGCGATCGGTCCCACCGAGATTGCAATGTAAACTCTCTGTTTTCCCTTCGTAACGTTTCGGTCTCACCGAAATGAGCGATCGGTCCCATCGAGTTTACCTGACCAACTCTCTGGTTAGCTTATTACCAAAATTGGTCTCACCGAGTTTGTGTAATCGGTCTCACCGAGATTACGTTATGCCCTAACCCTAATCATATCGGTCCTACCGAGTTGCATGCCGGTCCCACCGAAAAACCCTAACGGTCACCAGCTTTGCTGAATCGGTCCGACCGAGTTTAACAATTCGGTCCCACCGAGATTGGCAAGTTGTGTAACGGTTAGATTTTGTGTGAAGGCTATATATACCCCTCCACCACCTCTTCATTCGTGGAGAGAGCCATCAGAACGAACCTACACTTCCAACTTCCTTTTTTTGAGAGAGAGAACCACCTACACTTGTGTTGAGGTGTAACACCCCGTATGTAACCTGCCATATTTGTATTCCAACTCTTGCCATTTCCGGCACTAAGTTATGTTATTTCCTCATTGTCGGGTTTTTGTCTTCGTGTTGCTTTTGTCTTGTCATGCATCTCATGTCATGTCATCATGTGCATCGCATTTGCATACATGTTTGTCTCATGCATCCGAGCATTTTCCCCGTTGTCCGTTTTGCATTCCGGCCCTCCTATGTCCTCCGGTGTCCCTTTCTACCTCTTTTCATGTGCGGGTGTTAAACGTTCTCGGATTGGACCAAGACTTGCCAAGCGGCCTTGGTTTACTACCGGTAGACCGCCTGTCAAGTTTCGTGCCATTTGGACTTCGTTTGATACTCCAACGGTTAACCGAGGAGCCGTGAAGGCCTCATGTGTGTTGCAGCCCAACACCCCTCCAAAGTGGCCCAAAACCCACCTAATCCCCCTCCATCACCTACGTCGTTCGATCACGATCGCGTGGCCGCAAACCGTGCTCAATTTGGAGCCTCCTAGCTCCCTCTACCTATAAAAAGGTCCCTCCACCAAAAATCCCGGATCAAACCACCCTAACCCTAGCTCCCCTCTCCTCCGCGCGGCCGGACATGTCCGTTTTCCGCCGGACGAACCGCGCCGCCGCCCCGCGCCAGTGACGTCGCGCCACATGGCACGCCGGCCGCCTCCCGCGCCGCGGCCCGCCGAGCCCAGGGCGGGCCCCCGAGGCCCGGTCGCCGCCACCACTCGCCCGAGGGATGCCGCCCTCACTGCACCGCCCCGATCCGCCTTCGCCGCCGCGCCGCCTCGCCTTCGCTGCCGCGCCACCACACCGTCCGGCGCCTCCACGCGTGTCGCGCCTCGCCGCCGCTTCCCCGACGCTGGCGAGTGGAGCCTCGCCGCCTTCCGTCTCCGGTCTCCTTCCCCAGCTACGGCCGGCCTCCTCCTCAACGCCGATGTCAACTCCGGCGAGCTCCCCGGCGATCCTCGATCTGCATGCACGAACCCTAGATCCGGATCTGAGAGGGTTGACTTTTTCCCTAGCTCCAGTATTTTTTTGCATTCTTCATCGCATCATAACTCATCAACTGTGGCTCCGTTTTGGGCGTGTAGCATGTCAAATTGTTCGTCTCGATGAGTACTTCATTTCATTCCATTGCACCATGCTCATTTGAATTCATCTTGATGCCCTAAATCCTGTTGCAAGAGTGCTATGCAATGTTAGTTTCAGATTCTTATCAGAGATTGGACATTTGTCATTTTTGCCATGTTTAATGTGTGCCTCCTATGAACTTGAGCCCTACATGTGTTTTGAAGTATGCCATGCCATCTTTACATGGGTGTATGCCATGTATTTTTGTGATCTTTGTGGTGGCTAGCACAAGCATGCAAAGTAGCTCTTGTAATGTTGTTGATTTCAGGGACTTGAATTCTTCTAAGTCTTTGCCCTGTTAATATTTTTATGCCATGTATCCTTGTTGCTACAGAGTGATCCATGCCTCTTTTGAGCATGTTCAGTAAGGATCATTTTGAGACATTGTTGTGCTCTATCCATCCATGTCTTTGTTTGCAATTATGGAGCACCCTAGCTTGACTCAATCGAGCTCTACTTTTGCTATAAAATGTTCCTGGCAGAATGTTTACGTGTTAAGCATTTTTGCCGAGGTTGTTGTAGTTGATCCATGCATGCTATGAGGGTGTTCTTGCCATGTTTAGTTTTTGTGCCATGTCTACTTGCTGGGTGTATGCTTAGTTTGTCAAGCAATGCCTCGTGGTGAGTGCATCGAGCTCGTAAACATGCCTACTTAATATCTGTTTTGCCATGTTCCAGTTTTCTACTAAGTCTGAATCTGTTAACGAAGTTGCTATGTTCACATGGTTGCCATTGTATTTTCTGATCCTTTCTGGCTTACGGTCAGTAAGGGACTTTTGTTGTATGCTTTGAGTAGCTTCATGTCATGCCTTGCTTTGCCATGATATGTTCCTGTAGCATGTTGTTATCGTGCTCTAAACATTGCTTCCTGATGTTAAATTCCTGACATGTTGTTATTTCCACCAAGTATGTAACCTGATATCTTTTGCACTTTTGCCATGCTTGTTTGAACCTTCTATTGAGTGAATTAGCCATAGCTCAGTGTTCATATTTTGTCAAGCATCCTGAGTGGATCCCTGCCCTGTGCTTTGTTGTTATGTTAGAGTGTAGTAGCTTGTTGTTTTTAATGCATTTAGATGGCCTTGTGCTGTTAATCGCAGATCGGTGTCATATTTGTTTTGCTTGTCATTTGCAAACCGTGCATCTGTTTCCGGTGATCTTTATATCGATTTCGACCGAAATCAACTCATCTTTCCAGTGGAACTCTTGGTTTTCCAAGTTGAGGCCAGGTTCAATCTTTCATTTCCGAAACGTGCATATGCATTGCATATCACATCCCGCATATCATGACATGTTTTGCATCATGTTGCTTGTGCATTGCGCGTGGTTGATTGTGTCTCCCTTTGCTTGTGTAGAGCCGGGAGATGAGTACGTAATCGAGGAGCCCGTTGAGTACGCTTACAAGGATCAAGCTAACGTCAACTTGGAGAACTTTGCAGGCAAGATGACCATACCCTCGAAATCACTTCTATCTTTGCTTTCTAGATGCTCGCTCTTTTGCTATGCCTATGCTATGATACCTACCACCTGCTATCATGCCTCCCATATTGCCATGTCGAGCCTCTAACCCACCTTGTCCTAGCAAACCGTTGTTTGGCTATGTTACCGCTTTGCTCAGCCCCTCTTATAGTGTTGCTAGTTGAAGGTGAAGATTGGAGTTTGTTCCTTGTTGGAACATGTTTATTGTTGGGATATCATTATTATACCTTGTCTACTTTAATGCACCTATATACTTGGTAAAGGGTGGAAGGCTCCGCCTTATGCCCGGTGTTTTGTTCCACTCTTGCCGCCCTAGTTTCCGTCATACCGGTGTTATGTTCCTTGATTTTGCGTTCCTTACATGGTTGGGTTATAATGGGAACCCCTTGACAGTTCGCCTTGAATAAAACTCCTCCAGCAAGGCCCAACCTTGGTTTTACCATTTGCCACCTAGCCTTTTTCCCTTGGGTTTCACGGACTCAAGGGTCATCTTTATTTTAACCCCCCCCCCCCCGGGCCAGTGCTTCTCTAACTGTTGGTCCAACCTGAGCGATGTCCGGCGCCCCCTGGGCAACCAGGGTCTATGCCAACCCAACATCTGGCTCATCCAATGTGCCCTGAGAACGAGATATGTGCAGCTCCTATCGGGATTTGTCGGCACATTCGGGCGGCTTTGCTGGTTTAGTTTTACCATTGTCGACATGTCTTGTAACCGGGATTCCAAGTCGGATCGGATTGTCTTGGGAGAAGGAATATCCTTCATTGACCATGAGAGCTTGTGATGGGCTAAGTTGGGACACCCCTGCAGGGTTTTGAACTTTCGAAAGCCGTGCCCGCGGTTATGAGCAGATGGGAATTTGTTAATGTCCGGTTGTAGAAAACCTGAATCCTAACTTAATTAAAATGAATCAACAAAGTGTGTGGCCGTGATGGTCTCTTTTCGGCGGAGTCCGGGAAGAGAACACAGTCTCGTGTTATGCTTGAACGTAAGTTGTTCTAGGATCACTTCTTGATCTTAGTTTCTCGATCATGCCTTTCCCTATCTTCTCGCTCTCATTTGCGTATGTTAGCCACCATATATGCTAGTGCTTGCTGCAGCTCCACCTCATACCTTTTCCCTACCTATAAGCTTAAATAGTCTTGATCGCGAGGGTGTGAGATTGCTGAGTCCCCGTGACTCACAGATTACTTCAAAACCAGATGTAGGGACCGATGATTCCGCTCCAGGAGATTCGACTGAGCTCAAGTGGGAGTTCAATGAGGACTCGGGACGATACTACGTTTCCTTTCCAGACGATCAGTAGTGGAGCCCAGTTGGGTCGATCGGGGACATTATGCATTTGGGGTTGTCTTTATTTTGGTTCCGTAATCGGACCTTGATTGTATCTGGATGAATGTAATGATATTTATGCTATTGTGTGACATGGCGATTGTAAGCCAACTACGTACCTCTTTTTCCTTATTCATTACATGGGTTGTGTGAAGATTACCCCACTTGCGACATTGCTTACAATGTGGTTATGCCTCTAAGTCATGCTTCGACACGTGGGAGATATAGCCGCATCGTGGGCGTTATAAGTTGGTAATCAGAGCCTTCCCCGACTTAGGAGCCCCCTGCTTGATCGAATCGCTGGCGTTGTTGAGTCTAGAAAAATGTTTTGAGTCATTTAGGATTATATATATCGGAGAGTAGGATTCTTTTTACTCCTCAGTCCCTTCGTCGCTCTGGTGAGGCATCCTGACGTAGAATTTTGACTCTTCTCTTCTCAAATTTCACAAAAAAAATTAGGATCATGCGGGTATCTTGGAATCGTTTCGATGAATTTGTGACCGAAAAGATTCCTTTCCCGTTGAAGATTGTGTCCTCGGGCAAGCAAATGACTTCTAACAATTGCGTCCCGGATGTTACTATCACGTTGGGCGACTATAAATTTCTGTCCTCTCCAGTGGTTCTTGGTAACTTGGATATTGATCTTATTCTCGAATGGACTGGCTTTCTAAGCACAAGGCTCAACTTGATTGTGCTGCCAGGCAGATTCAATTGACACATTCGTCTGAGGATGTAATCGTCTTTGCCGCTCGTGATGATACCATTCGACTGTTTTCTCTCAACGAGAAGGGCGAGCTGGATGCCATCTCTCAGATTCCAGTCGTTTGCGAATATCAAGACGTCTTTCTAGGAGAGCTTCCAGGAATGCCTCCTCACCGGCTAGTTGAATTCGTCATCGATCTTGAGCCTGGCACGGAACCTATTTGCAAACGTCCTTACAAGCTTGGACCTAAAGAGTTGAAGGAGCTGAAGAAACAACTCGATATTCAAGAGCATATGGGTCTCATCTGACCAAGTCTTTCTCCATGGGGTTGTGGTGTTCTTTTCGTCAAGAAGAAGGATGGAACAGACCGACTTTGTGTCGACTACCATCCATTGAACAAGAAGACCATAAAGAACAAGTACCCACTTCCCAACATCAATGAGCTTTTCGAACAACTCAAAGGTGCTCAAGTATTCTCCAAGCTTGATCTTTGTATGGGCTATCATCAGATTCGCATTCGTGAAGAAGATATCCCCAAGACAGCATTCAGAACAAGCTATGGTTCATATGAATACACTGTCATGTCTTTCGGCCTTGTCAACGCTCCTCCAACATTCTCTCGCATGATGAACTTCATCTTCAACACCTACACAAACGACTTCATCTTGGTCTACCTCGATGACATTTTGGTCTTTTCCAAGAACAAGGAGGATCATGCCAAGCACTTGAGATTGGTGCTGGATAAACTCAGAGAACATCAATTCTATGCAAAGTTTTCAAAGTGCGAGTTTTGGCTCGATGAGGTTCTCTACCTTGGGCATATCATCTCCTCCAAGGGCATAGCTGTTAATCCTGAGAAGGTGTCTGCAATTGTGAATTGGGAACCACCTCAGAATGTGAAGCAACTCCGCAGCTTCCTTGGGCTCGCGAGCTATTGTCGAAGGTTCATTGAGAACTTCTCTAAGATCGTGAAGCCTCTTTCCAAGCTCCTCCAGAAGCATGTGAAGTATGTCTGGTCACCTGAATGTGACATCGCTTTCAACACCCTGAAAGAGAAGTTAGTCACTGCTCCAGTTCTGACTCCTCCTGATGAATCCAAACCGTTCGAGGTTTTCTGTGATGCTTCCCTTCAAGGTCTCGGTGCAGTGTTGATGCAAGAGAAGAAAGTTGTGGCCTATAGCTCTCACCAGTTGAAGCCCAACGAAAAGAACTACCCCACTCATGACCTTGAGTTGGCGGCAGTTGTCCATGCTCTTTTAACATGGAGACATCTCTTGTTGGGAAGGAAAGTGGACATCTTCACCGATCATAAGAGTCTCAAGTACATCTTCACTCAGCCAAACCTCAACCTCAGGCAGACTCGTTGGGTCGAAATGATTCAAGAGTATAATCCGAGTATCGAATATACTCCAGGAAAGGCCAATGTGATTGCTGATGCACTGAGCAGGAAGGCTTACTGCAACAGTTTGATTATAAAGCCCTACCAACCCGAGCTTTGTGAAGCTTTCCGCAAACTCAATCTCCAAGTTGTTCCTCAAGGATTCCTTGCCAACCTTCAAATCTCTCCTACTTTGGAAGATCAGATTCGTGAGGCTCAACTTCTTGATGCTATGGTGAAGAAGGTGAAGATTGGGATTGCCAAGAGTCAACCCAAGTACAAGTGTTATCGTCTTGATGACAAGGATACTCTATTCTTCGAGGATCGCATTGTTGTTCCTAAAGGTGACCTTCGTAAAGTCATTATGAATGAGGCTCACAATTCGCTCCTCTCTATTCACCCTAGAAGTACAAAGATGTACCATGACCTCAAGCAGTCGTATTGGTGGACTCGAATGAAGCGCGAGATTGCTCAGTTCGTGAATGAATGTGATGTCTACAGAAGAGTGAAAGTAGAACACCAACGACCAGCTGGTCTCCTCCAACCTCTTGCCATTCTAGAATGGAAGTTTGACCACATTGAGATGGACTTCATGACTGGATTTCCAAAGTCCAAGCGTGGCAATGATGCTATCTTTGTTGTCATCGACAAGCTCACCAAAGTGGCTCATTTTCTTCCTATCAAAGAATCTATCACAGCAGCTCAGTTGGCAGAGCTATATACCTCCAGGATTGTCTCTCTGCATGGCATTCCGCAGTTGATATCTTCAGATCATGGTAGCATCTTTACCTCCAAGTTTTGGGATTCTTTTCAGAAGGCCATGGGCACCAACATTCGCTTCAGCACAGCCTTTCATCCTCAAACCAGTGGCCAAGTCAAGCGAGTAAATCAGATTCTTGAAGATATGCTCAGGGCATGTGTCATTTCTTTCGGTATGAAGTGGGAAGATTGTCTTCCATATGCCGAGTTCTCCTACAACAACAGCTTCCAAGCGAGTTCGGGCAAGGCCCCATTCGAGATTCTCTATGGCAGGAAGTGCCGTACTCCTCTTAATTGGTCAGAGACTGGTGAACGCCAACTTCTTGGCAATGACTTGATCACAGAGGCGGAAGAAATGTGCAAAGTCATTCGTGAAAATCTCAAAGCCGCGCAATCGCGCCAGAAGAGTTACTATGATAGCAAGCATCATGACTTGGCTTTCGAGATCGGAGACCATGTCTACCTCCGCATCTCTCCAATGAAAGGTACTCATCGCTTCGGTATCAAAGGGAAGCTTGCCTCTAGATACGTGGGTCCTTTCAAGATTATTGGCAAAAGAGGCAATCTAGCCTATCAACTTGAGCTTCCATCCAACTTTGCTAATGTGCACGACGTGTTCCACGTATCTCAGCTCCGCAAGTGTTTCAAGACTCCTAACCGCACCGTCAACTTTGAAGAGATTGACCTCCAAGAAGACATGTCTTATCATGAGCACCCCGTTGCTATTCTTGAAGAAACTGAGCGCAAGACTCGCAACAAGTCTATCAAATTCCTGAAAGTCAAGTGATCACATCATTCCGCCCGTGAAGCCACCTGGGAACGCGAGGATCACCTCTGTTCTGAATACCCGTAGTTTTTCCAGTCCTAGATCTCGAGACGAGATCCTTTCGTAGTGGTGGAGTGTTGTAACACCCCGTATGTAACCTGCCATATTTGTATTCCAACTCTTGCCATTTCCGGCACTAAGTTATGTTATTTCCTCGTAGTCGGGTTTTTGTCTTTGTGTTGCTTTTGTATTGTCATGCATCTCATATCATGTCATCATGTGCATCTCATTTGCATACATGTTCGTCTCATGCATCCGAGCATTTTCCCCGTTGTCTGTTTTGCATTTCGGCGCTCCTATGTCCCCCGGTGTCCCTTTCTACCTCTTTTCATGTGCAGGTGTTAAACGTTCTCGGATTGGACCAAGACTTGCCAAGCGGCCTTGGTTTACTACCGGTAGACCGCCTGTTAAGTTTCATGCCATTTGGACTTCGTTTGATACTCCAACGGTTAACCGAGGAGCCGTGAAGGCCTCGTGTGTGTTGCAGCCCAACACCCCTCCAAAGTGGCCCAAAACCCACCTAAGCCCCCTCCATCACCTAGGCTGTTCGATCACGATCGCGTGGCCGCAAACCGTGCTCAATTTGGAGCCTCCTAGCTCCCTCTACCTATAAAAAGGTCCCTCCATCAAAAATCCCGGATCAAACCACCCTAACCCTAGCTCCCCTCTCCTCCACGCGGCCGGACATGTCCGTTTTCCGCCGGACGAACCGCGCCGCCGCCCCACGCTAGTGACATCGCGCCACGTGGCATGCCGGCCGCCTCCCGTGCCGCGGCCCGCCGAGCCCAGGGAGGGCCCCCGAGGCCCGGTCGCCGCCGCCACTCGCCCGAGGGACGCCGCCCCGATCCGCCTTCGCCGCCGCGCCACCGCACTATCCGGCGCCTCCGCGCGTGCCGCGCCTCGCCGCCGCTTCCCCTACGCCGGCGAGCGGAGCCTCGCCGCCCTCCGTCTCTGCTCTCCTTCCCCAGCTCCGGCCGACCTCCTCCTCGACGCTGGTGTCAACACCGGCGAGCTCCCCGGCAATCCTCGATCTGCGTGCATGAACCCTAGATCCGGATCTGAGAGGGTTGACTTTTTCCCTAGCTCCAGTATTTTTTTTGCATTCTTCATCGCATCATAACTCATCAACCGTGGCTCCATTTTGGGCGTGTAGCATGTCAAATTGTTTGTCTCGACGAGTATTTCATTTCATTCCATTGCACCATGCTCATTTGAGTTCATCTTAATGCCCTAAATGTTGTTGCAAGAGTGCTATGCAATGTTAGTTTCAGATTCTTATCAGAGATTGGACATTTGTCATTTTTGCCATGTTTAATGTGTGCCTCCTATGAACTTGAGCCCTACATGTGTTTTGAAGTATGCCATGCCATCTTTACAGGGGTGTATGCCATGTATTTTTGTGATCTCTGTGGTGACTAGCACAAGCATGCAAACTAGCTCTCGTAATGTTGCTGATTTCAGGGACCTAGAATTCTTCTAAGTCTTTGCCCTGTTAATATTTTTATGCCATGTATCCTTGTTGCTACAGAGTGATTCATGCCTCTTTCGAGCATGTTCAGTAAGGATCATTTTGAGATATTGTTGTGCTCTATCCATCAATGTCTTTGTTTGCAATTATGGAGCACCCTAGCTTGACTCAATCGAGCTCTAGTTTTGCTATAAAATGTTCCTGGCAGAATGTTTACGTGTTAAGCATTTTTGCCGAGGTTGTTGTAGTTGATCCATGCATGCTATGAGGGTGTTCTTGCCATGTTTAGCTTCTATGCCATGTCTACTTGATGGGTGTATGCTTAGTTTGTCAAGCAATGCCTCGTGGTGAGTGCATCGAGCTCGTAAACATGCCTACTTAATATCTGTTTTGCCATGTTCCAGTTTTCTACTAAGTCTGAATCTGTTAACGAAAGTTGCTATGTTCACATGGTTGCCATTGTATTTTCTGATCCTTTTTGGCTTATGGTCAGTAAGGGACTTTTGTTGTATGCTTTGAGAAGCTTCATGCCATTCCTTGCTTTGCCATGATATGTTCCTGTAGCATGTTGTTATCGTGCTCTAAATATTGCTTCCTGATGTTAAATTCCTGACATGTTATTTCCACTAAGTCTGTAACCTGATATCTTTTGCACTTTTGCCATGCTTCTTTGAACCTGCTATTGAGTGAATTAGCCGTAGCTCAGTGTTCATCTTTTGTCAAGCATCTTGAGTGGATCCCTGGCATGTTCTTTGTTGTTATGTTAGAGTGCCGTAGCTTGTTGTTTTTTATGCATTTAGATGGCCTCGTGCTATTAATCGCAGATCGGTGCCATATTTGTTTTGCTTGTCATTTGCAAACCGTGCATCCGTTTCCGGTGATCTTTATATCGATTTCGACCGAAATCAACTCATCTTTCCAGTGGCACTCTTGGTTTTCCAAGTTGAGGCCAGGTTCAATCTTTCCTTTCCGGAACATGCATATGCATTGCATATCGCATCCCGTATATCATGCCATGTTTTGCATCATGTTGCTTGTGCATTGCACGTGGTTGATTGTGTCTCCCTTTGCTTGTGTTCTTGCTTGGGTAGAGCCGGGAGACGAGTACGTAATCGAGGAGCCCGTTGAGTATGCTTACGAGGATCAATCTAACGTCAACTCGGAGAACTTTGCAGGCAAGGTGACCATACCCTCGAAATCACTTCTATCTTTGCTTGCTAGATGCTCGCTCTTTTGCTATGCCTATGCTACGATACCTACCACTAGCTATCATGCCTCCCATATTACCATGAAAAGCCTCTAACCCACCTTGTCCTAGCAAACCGTTGTTTGGCTATGTTACCGCTTTGCTCAGCCCCTCTTATAGCGTTGCTAGTTGCAGGTGAAGATTGGAGTTTGTTCCTTGTTGGAACATGTTTATTGTTGGGATATCATTATTATACCTTGTCTACGTTAATGCACATATATACTTGGTAAAGGGTGGAAGGCTCGGCCTTATGCCCGGTGTTTTGTTCCACTCTTGCCGCCCTAGTTTCCGTCATACCGGTGTTATGTTCCTTGATTTTGCGTTCCTTACACGATTGGGTTATAATGGGGACCCCTTGACAGTTAGCCTTGAATAAAACTCCTCCAGCAAGGCCCAACCTTGGTTTTACCATTTGCCACCTAGCCTTTTTCCCTTGGGTTTCGCAGACTCAAGGGTCATCTTTATTTTAACACCCCCCCCCCCCGAGCCAGTGCCTCTCTAAGTGTTGGTTCAACCTGAGCGATGTCCGGCGCCCCCTGGGCAACCAGGGTCTATGCCAACCCGATGTCTGGCTCATCTGATGTGCTCTGAGAACGAGATATGTGCAGCTCCTATCAGGATTTGTCGGCACATTCGGGCGGCTTTGCTGGTTTAGTTTTACCATTGTCGAGATGTCTTGTAACCGGGATTCTGAGTCTGATCGGATTGTCTTAGGAGAATGAATATCCTTCGTTGACCGTGAGAGCTTGTGATGGGCTAAGTTGGGACACCCCTGCAGGGTTTTGAACTTCCGAAAGCCGTGCCCGCGGTTATGGGAAGATGGGAATTTGTTAATGTCCGGCTGTAGAAAACCTGAACCCTAACTTAATTAAAATGAATCAACGGAGTGTGTGGCCGTGATGGTCTCTTTTCGGCGGAGTCCGGGAAGAGAACACGGTCTTGTGTTATGCTTGAACATAGGTTGTTCTAGGATCACTTCTTGATCTTAGTTTATCGATCGTGTCTTGCCCTCTCTTCTCGCTCTCATTTGCGTATGTTAGCCACCATATATGCTAGTGCTTGCTGCAGCTCCACCTCATACCTTTTCCCTACCTATAAGCTTAAATAGTCTTGATCACGAGGGTGTGAGATTGCTGAGTCCCCGTGACTCACAGATTACTTCAAAACCAGATGTAGGGACCGATGATTCCGCTCCAGGAGATTCGACTGAGCTCAAGTGGGAGTTCGATGAGGACTCGGGACGATACTACGTTTCCTTTCCAGATAATCAGTAATGGAGCCCAGTTGGGTCAATCGGGGACATTATGCATTTGGGGTTGTCTTTATTTTGGTTCTGTAGTCGGACCTTGATTGTATCTGGGTGAATGTAATGATATTTATGCTATTGTGTGACGTGGCGATTGTAAGCCAACTATGTACCTCTTTTTCCTTATTCATTACATGGGTTGTGTGAAGATTACCCCACTTGCGACATTGCTTACAATGCGGTTATGCCTCTAAGTCATGCTTCGACACGTGGGAGATATAGCCGCATCATGGGCGTTACATGAGGCCAAGATATTCCATTCTTACCATATGAATCTTGATCTCTAGCCTTTCCCAAGTTGCTTTCCACTCAAATCTTCTTTCCACCAAATCCATATCCTGTGAGAGAGAGTTGAGTGTTGGGGAGACTATCATTTGAAGCACAAGAGCAAGGAGTTCATCATCAACACACCATTTGTTACTTCTTGGAGAGTGGTGTCTCCTAGATTGGCTAGGTGTCACTTGGGAGCCTCTGACAAGATTGTGGAGTTGAACCAAGGAGTTTGTAAGGGCAAGGAGATCGCCTACTTCGTGAAGATATACCGCTAGTGAGGCAAGTCCTTTGTGGGCGACGGCCATGGTGGGATAGACAAAGTTGCTTCTTCATGGACCCTTCGTGGGTGGAGCCCTCCGTGGACTCACACAACCATTACCCTTCGTGGGTTGAAGTCTCCATCAATGTGGATGTACGATAGCACCACCTATCGGAACCACGACAAAAATATCTGTGTCTCCTATTGCGTTTGAATCCTCCAAACCCTGCCCTTTACATTCTTGCAAGTTGCATGCTTTACTTTCTGCTGCTCATATACTCTTTGCATGCTTGCTTGAATTGTGTTAAGATTGCTTAACTTGTCCAAAGTTGCTAAAATCTGTCAAGAACTAAAATTGGGAAAAGGATAAGTTTTTATTTGGTCAAGTAGTCTAATCACCCCCCCCCCTCTAGACATACTTTCAATCCTACAAGTGGTATCAAAGCTTTGGTCTCCATTTGCCTTGATTTTCATAGCTTTTGGAAGTCATAGCCTTGGTTCCACAACCTAGGAGAGTATGGCGTCTAGCGAGGGAAACTACCACCATAGAGGTCCTTACTTTGATGGTACTAATTTTGCTAGTTGGAAGCATAAGATGAAAATGCATATTCTTGGACATAACCCCGCCGTATGGGCTATTGTGTGTATTGGCTTGCAAGGTGAATTATTTGATGGGAGAGAACCGAATCGTGAAGCTACCGCGGAAGAGTTGAAGATGCTGCAATACAATGTTCAAGCTTGTGATATCCTCTTCAACGGATTGTGCCCCGAAGAATTCAAGAAAATCAGCCGTCTTGAGAATGCAAAGGAAATTTGGGATACTTTGATTGATATGCACGAAGGTACCGACTCCGTCAAGGAATCCAAGTTGGATGTGCTTCAAAGTCAGCTTGACAAGTTCAAAATGAAGGATGGTGAAGTGTACTCTAGGCTTGCTCTTATCACAAATGAGATCGCCGGCTTAGGAAGTGAAGAGATGACCGACAAATTCATCATCAAGAAGATCCTAAGAGCTTTGGACGGAAAATATGATACCGTTTGCACATTGATCCAAATGATGCCCAATTACAAAGATCTAAAGCCAACGGAAGTCATTGGAAGAATTGTTGCTCATGAGATGTCACTCAAGGATAAGGAGGAGCTCCATAACAAGTCAAGTGGTGCTTACAAAGCCTCATGTGAAGCTCCCACATCATCAAGTGAGAAACAAACCTTTAATGAAGAATTGAGCCTAATGGTGAAAAACTTCAACAAGTTCTACAAGAGTAGAAGCAAAGAGAGAAGTTCCAAGTCAAGGTCCTACAATGACAAAAGATCTTCTAGTTGAGAGCGAAATTGCTACAATTGTGGAAGACCCGGACACTATTCCAATGAGTGTATGGCACCCTACAAGAGAAGAGAAGATTCTCCAAAAAGAAGAAGTAGAAGAGAAGAATCACCATCAAGAGAGAGAAGGAGTAGAGATGATCGTTATGAACGAAGAACATCCCGAAGAAGCAAAGATTCGGAAAGGAAGGACAAGTCATCAAGGAGCTACACAAAATGAAGACATCAAGCTCATGTTGGTGAATGGGTATCCGGCTCCGACTCCGACAATCACTCCGAGAGAAGCTATCACTCCGACTCCGAATATACTCAAGCTGAAGGTGTTGCCGGTCTAGCACTTGTGTCAACCAACTCCTACGACATATTTGATTCACCAAATGAAGGACTTGGAAGATGCTTCATGGCTAAAGGCCCAAAGGTATCACACCCCGATTATGTTGATTTCAATAGTGATGAAGATGACTTGTTAGGTGATGATGATTTACTTGTTGACAACTGTCGGTGTCAAAACTGGCAGATCTTGGGTAGGGGGTCCCGAACTATGCGTCTAAGGCGGATGGTAACAGGAGGCAGGGGACACGATGTTTACCCAGGTCCGGGCCCTCTTGATGGAGGTAATACCCTACGTCCTACTTGATTGATATTGATGATATGAGTATTACAAGAGTTGATCTACCACGAGATCTTAGAGGCTAAACCCTAGAAGCTAGCCTATGGTATGATTGTATGTATATATCTATCGACTAGCCTGGCCTCGGTTTATATAATGCACCAGAGGCCTAGGATAACAAGAGTCCTAGACGAATACGCCAGTGGGGAGAAGTCCTTGTCTTGATCGTCAGGTCTTGTGGAATCTTCCTTGTATGCGGCAGTTGTCCGAACTGGCCCACGAGTATACGGCCATGGGGGTCCTCGGCCCAATCTAACAGATCGGGAGATGATGTGGTGAGTACCCCCTAGTCCAGGACACCGTCAGTAGCCCCCTGAACCGGTCTTCAAGTTAGGGACGCTCCTCGATTCTTCCAAACTATTCTTCATCTTCGTTCGTCGGTCTTGAAAACTGGTTCAACAAATCTTCTCATCTTCGATCTTGAGGATCGCCGAAGTGCATCCGAAGAGTTTACACGTCGGGTATCCGAGGAGCCCCTTTAAGTTTCCGGCCTTTATCAATGCCTTGTTATTTTTATGCCACACCTCGGGTTTTGAAGTTGTTCTCGGGAGGCAGTGTCCTCTTGCGTCCGAGCTCCAACGCCGGACTGCATTCGAGGTATCTTTTACAGCCGAGCACCAATGTCGGACTGCTTCTGAGCTCCAACGCCGAAATGTATCCGAGCTCCAACGTCGGACTGTGTCCAAGCTCCAACGCCGGACTATATCCAAGATGTCATATCATCTTGGTCCAAAAAAGTTGAAGGAGTTTAGCCGAGCTTAATGCCGTAAATGCCCTCTATGGAGCTAGCCGCTAGCGCCTGAGCTTTATGCCGGCTGCTTCCAAGGTGGTGCACCACCCCGATCGTGGGCTGATTTTTTGTGAATATTTTTAACTGGTGCAGTTTATTCTCTGCCGATGTATATCTAGTAGCCCTCAAGGTGTGTATCAGTCTAAAACCCGAGATGCACCTGAAGGTAAGCATAAAACCGTTGTTCCCAGTAGCCCCTGAGACTCAGTTCGATGCACGAAATCGGCCTGAGGATCAACTCCTAGCTCGGCAGCATATATAGGAATAAAAATGCAGTGTAATATATTAGAGATAATAGTGATCGGCGAACGGGCCCCTGAGGGAGGGTCGTGAGAAGTCGCCGTGATATATTAGCTTGATGCCAGATAGGTCCAGATGGTACTTATTATTGTCCGAAGACGCGCTTTCCCATAGTTCGATCAAGCCGAACACTGAGCCCTTTGAATTTTCTACATTGAATAGGCAATGCAGTAGCCCCCGAGACACTGATCGGGTGGCAACACCAGATCAGGGGATTGATGTGCCCCTTTAATATTTGTAAATAATGAGCGCAAAGCCCAGTAGCCCCCGAGCCTTAATGTGGGCACGGGTGGCCGAATTAAGGATCGATATCCAGAGTAAAATCACAGATTATGTGTAATGATTCTATGTATCCAAGTACTTTACATCATTATTTTGACTCCATTGCGACCGTTTATCAGTTGAAAGTGGCCCATCGTCGGCCTCTACCCCTTAGATACTACGCAGGGTGTTTCCGCAATAACAAAACAACCCTTAGCCGACGTCTCGGTGCCCGAAGGTGATTGTGTTAGCAGAAACGAGGCAATCAGATATGCGGGGTTTATAACTTTTGCTTAGTCATAGGATCTTTAAACTGGGGAAGCTAGCTATGAGCCCCCGGTTAGTGTTCGGCGACATCCAAGGTCAAGCCATAAACACTTCGACCAATGTTATGAACGGCCCGTCATTTAACATAATCATCGGATCGCTGACCAGTTTACGCTTATTGTGACAGTCAGTTTTCGGCTTTCTCCACTGAGGTGCTTAACCATGTGAGCTGGAAGCACAATCGCAGTGGGTCTCCCTTTGCACATCTAGCCGAACAAAGCGGAACGTAGGAGGCAAGCGCAGGAGCCGAGCAACCCAACTATTGACCGAAGACACAATTCGAAACCGATGCATATATAGCAATATCCGAGAATGTTTTTGCCGAATCTCTAAAAGTGTCTGGCGTTGCACTATGAGACTAATGCTGGAAACACACAAATAGATTAAAAGTGTCATAGGCTTGGAAAACCAAAAAACGTCAGTGAAAACCTGACGTCCGAATAAGATCAAGTGTTCGATGCCAATCTGAAAATTGGACTTTAGAAAAAAAAAGTGCTTATGTCGTGCTTTAACATGACACATCCTATCTCAAGACTTCAAGCGGGTCAGCCTACGGCTTCAACCTCCTATCCTGAAGGCGGACTACTTCTCATTAGGCCAGTTTAGCAAACTAAACTCTAGCAGCTTTGAGAGAGAAATTAGGCTCCCCGGCTAGTGACCACACACTCGTGTCGAAAAAGAGAGTGGTAAATAATAATAAAAAAACTTTGCAACGACTAAGAAGAAGAACACTTATTATAAAACGGCTCATATAAATTTAAGAGCCCCAAGTGACTTGGGTAAAAGAATTTTATGTATAATGATTCTATGTACCGAAGTACTAGTATCATATCTGTGTTCACCCGAACTTTAAATGCGTCTTAACCGACCGTCGGCTTCTCCCTCTTCGGTCAAGGACCGAAAAGTGTTATGTACTCCACCTGTCGAGAATATCAACGGTGTTTCCGATAACCAGGCAATCAGGCCATATGGCTATAACAGACAAAGCGCGCTCAGGGAACTTATGCTATATTACTAACAAAGTGTAAGAAGCATCTTCGAAGAAAATAGTACCCCCACCGATACCTTTCTTTGGTGCTCATTGTTACTATGAGACTTGTGCAATAGATTTTTTGTACTCATGAGTTCCGTTGTGTGCCGACCATAATTGAAAATAAGAGCGCTAGCTTTCGGCTTCACCCAGTCTGAGGTCCGGCTCGGATGACCCGATCGTGACAATCGCAGAGGTGCTCCCTTTACTCCCTAGCCGAACAATCGGGAACGTAGGGGTAAACACAGGAGCGAGGCAACCCAGCTTGCAAATTTCTTAAGTCAACATGGTGCATATTGTGGCGTAATAGACAAACAAGGAACGAAGCCATACAAGTATAATCATATGCAAGAGGAAAAGCTTCATAAAGGAAGCCCCCAAGTAAATGGGTTATTTGAATTTGTGTGTCACAAAAAAGTCTTGATAAGGAAATTTTTTACAAGCAACTTTTTTCCAAAAAAGTATAATGCTTGGTCGAACCGAACACAAGTTAAAATTTTAAAACTTTGAGCATGAAGGCAACTTAGCTGGTTAATGTGTTTGGTATTGATGACGCGGTCCGAGCTTGATGCGGGACAAGGTTCCATCCCCCAAGCCGGTCCCGAGGTGGCGGAGCAAAGAGCTCGGCACTTCGAAGTGGTGACATAGCACGGTCAATGCAGGCCGGCAGAGTGATGCCGAAGTCCCTGGCATGGGATAATGATGTGTTGACGAAGCCCCCCGTCCAGTCGAGGTGACGTGGTATGTCAGTACGCCGAGTTGACGATACTGCCCAACCCGGATCATTTTCATGTGCACAAAAAATAGTGCAAACCGGAGATAGTAGTAGTAATAAATTTTTTTAAAAATCGTTGCATAATAAATAATTTATGCAAAGTGAGTAATAAAAGAAATATGGCCTGGCGCCGAAGTCAATGTCGATGCAGGGCATCGGCGTGATGCGCGTGGCAAAGCCTGAATTCACAGGTCGGTCTGAGTTTTGGATGCGGCGCTCGCCGGACCATGTACGGAAAGACCGAACCACCATGCGGCCGTCGTTAATGTGGCCACCATTTGATCGACCTGTGTACATATGATGGACAAACCATAGTAATAATTCCTTAGGAACAATGAACCCAAACAAGCAAAAAATACTAGGATAATAGCACCTGGTTTATTTGTTGTAGCAATCCGAAGAAAGGTGATTCCCAAAATTGGGACTTGATCCGCACACCCATTGCCTGATGGGCGATAAAGCGATGGCATGGCGATGCTGGCAAAGGTTGGCTCGCCGAGGCAAAGCCCTCGGTCCAGCTAACATGACGGAGCTGGTCGGCTAGTGATGCCGAAGTCTCCGGAGTAGGTTGATGACGAAATAGCCAAGTCCCCGGCCTAGCCGAGGTGACGGAGTAGGCCGGCGAGGAGTTGTTGTAGTTGCCATGTCAGCCGAGGTGTTGAAGTAGTTCGGCGTGATGGACATTGGCTCAAAGAAGCAACAGTGTGGCCTTGCCAATGCAGGTCGTGACGTGGTCAATGCCGGCTTGATGAAGTGATCGTGCGGCGATGCCGGTGTGCCCGCTCCGTGTAATCCGTGGGGCGGCGATGTTGGTGATGATTTATCCTTCGCGGTGCCAAACTCTTGTTCGGCTTGCCGAGATGATGATCCGAAGAAGTTGAGCTTGGCTCAACAAAGTGACGACGTGTCTAGCGCAGGTCGGCATCCTTGGAGCAATATTGCCGGACTGGTTTGACATCAGCATGATGATGAAGATGACCTCAGGGGAGGCTTAAAATTTTACGGGCACATGTTTAGAAACGACGCACAATACCCTAGAAGAGAATTCCTCTAAAAAGGTTGTCCAATATCACGTTCGTAAAGAAATATGAATTCGGGTCGGATCCGTATTCGCGCAGAAAACATATCCGAAAATTGTTCCACTTATCGGAAGGTTCCCGGAGTTTGAACCGTCGGATCGAGCTGAAATTTGGAGGGGTGGTAGATATGGGAATTCTGCAGTAGATGAACGGTTGGATCTTCCAAAGGACCTCCGAGCTGGGCTCTGGAGACCACTCCCTAAACTCATCCAGATTCCTGTCTAGATTTGACAGGGCTCCGGTATATCGTAGATTGTCGGAGATTCCTCCATCAGAAATCGACGAAATTTTGCATGGCTGTTGTAGACGTAATTCCGCACTATTCCACCAAAGCAATCGTCAAACCGACCCTCGAGGAGGCGGTGACAGCGGATACAAGTTCGCTATCCATAAAAACAGCACGGCTGCCCGAGGGCAATGTTGACGTTGAGCCCTCGAGCTCCATGGATGATTCCTCTATGATCATGATAGAGATAGGAGTTGATGTTGAAGAAGGCCCTCATCCGAACATGATGATCGGAGATGGAGCATGGTCCTCGGTCGAGTCAAGGTGACCAGTCGAGCCGGCGACGAAGATGTCGGCGTCGCAGTTGACCTGCGGGCGAGCCATTGATCCTTTTGCCGATCACACAGCGGAACTCTCAATGAAAGCACCAATGTCGGTGTCAAAACCGGCAGATCTCGGGTAGGGGGTCCCGAACTGTGCGTCTAAGGTGGATGGTAACAGGAGGTAGGGGACACGATGTTTACCCAGGTTCGGGCCCTCTTGATGGAGGTAATACCCTACGTCCTTCTTGATTGATATTGATGATATGAGTATTACAAGAGTTGATCTACCATGAGATCTTAGAGGCTAAATCCTAGAAGCTAGCCTATGGTATGATTGTATGTATACATCTATCGACTAGCCTGGCCTCGGTTTATATAATGCACCAGAGGCCTAGGATAACAAGAGTCCTAGCCGAATACGCCGGTGGGGAGAAGTCCTTGTCTTAATCGCCAAGTCTTGTGGAATCTTCCTTGTATGCGGCAGTTGTCCGAACTAGCCCACGAGTATACGGCCATGGGGGTCCTCGGCCCAATCTAATAGATCGGGAGATGACGTGGTGAGTACCCCCTAGTCCAGGACACCGTCAACAACTCTAGTGATGAATACTATGATGAAACATCAATTAATCATGCTAATCAAGATAAAACGAATGACAATGATAAGGAGAAGATTGAGTTTCTAACTAAAGAACTAAACACTCTTAAGTTAGCTCATGAAACTATCTTAGGAGATCATTAAGAACTTTTAAGGACTCATGAGAAATTACGTTTTGAAAAGCTCAACCTTGAGAAAGAGCATGAGTTCTTAAAGGCAATCAATGATGATCTTCGCAAGAAAGTTTACTCTTATCCACTTACATGCCTCAAGTCAAGTCTAGTAACAAGAATAAGAAAGATTCTTCCTTTAGTGGTAACAATAATCATGCTAAATCTAATGTTGTTGCTTCTAGTAGTTCTCTTGATTCCACTAATGATTCTCTTAGCCAAGTTACACTTGAGCAAGAAAATAGCTTATTGAAGGGAATTATAGAGAAAGATGTTTACAAGAGCCTTGCCGGGCGTAAGCAATTCGAGGAAATTGTACGCAAGCAAGGAAGGCACCGGAAGAACCAAGGTGTTGGTTTTGAACGAAAGTCAATGCCAATGGAGTTGAGTGGGAAGAAGATCAATACCCCAAGACGAAGTTTGTTCCTCAACAATAGAAGTATGACCCTACTTCCTTCAAAGGGACACAAGCTCAAGATGATCTTCCACCACAAGACCACAAGCAAAAAGGCAAGGATAAGCTTCAAGAGGAAATTGATGCATTTGAAGAAGCACCCAAGGCCTTGGTCAAGTGGGTTCCCAAGACTACATCAAGTTCTACTTCATCAAGTATGACTACAACTCCAAGGATTCCCATCAAGATGATGTGGATCCCGAAGAAGAAGAACTAGAGAGTTCTTGAGGGTGACTCCGTCAACATACCTCACTCTTATCATTTTGGCAAGAACAAGTGCAATCAACTTGCACATCTTGCACTAGTTCAAGGAGTCACAAACCATCTTGTTGGTAAGACAAGGGACAAGGTAACCTAATGCTTTCATATACATCATCTTGTGTGTGCATCACTCTATGTCTATGGATATCCTTGTTTGTTCCTTGTGGGACTAACCCGTGTAGGTATTGAAAGTGCAACTCACTCCAAAGGATTGCTCCAAATGATCTACATCCACATTGAGCATCCACATCTTCAACACCTACATGAAGTCATCATCGACAAAACCCAAGGTTCGTTCATCCCTCTTAAGGGGGATCTCACATCTAGGGGGAGCTTTGCTCTAAAATTGAGTTAAAGCAACTCTAAAGGTGTGAACACAACAACGCTTTATGTAAAAATGGTAACCCCATTTGTGCTTAAACGATGAGTATGACCTATGATCAAATGTTCTCATATGACTCCTAAGTCAATATACTCATATATAGATGACCTAATCATCGCCAACTGCTTGATAGATGCTAGAATTGGTTGTGCATGCTTTGCCACATATTTCAATTTGCCATTTTATTGTGTGAGCATGTTGGTTGCATAATTTACTCATTTGAGGACATCCACTTGTTGTTTTAATTATTTGGTTCCTTTTTCTTTTGCCAGGTGAATGGACAAGAATGCCTAAGAACCTTCTCTAGCTATCTATACTTTTCTCGTCTCAAACTCTATTCATGCTACATCACAAAGTTTGATCAAGTCAGATTCAAACCACTCTGTGTGAGGAGCACTCGGAGTCCCCGATTCGTCATAGACTTAAAAATCCAAAACTTCTTTGTTCGTTTCGGTCTGACCCATTCATCCATTTCGGTCATACCGAGATCACTAAGTCGATCTAGGTTTTCAATCTCGGTGCAACCGATTTGAAATTTTCGGTCACACCGAGTTTCAGTAACTGCTTGCAGTTATGAATCTCGGTGCCACCGAGTTGTTCCACTCGGTCACACTGACAGAGTCAGGCTATATATATCTGCGGCCCAAAATTTGGAAAAATTTCCGAACCTCTTCACCCGCGCTCAGCCTGCTCTACCTCCCTGGGTCTCCGGATCGTCCTCCTCATCGCCAGCTGCCTCCTGTCGCTGGTCTCCGCCGCCGTCAACGGGAATCATCTCCGCCGTTGCCGCCGTAGCAAGTCCATCGCCGCACTAGGGTATGGACTTGATCCTTGTGCTATTCCCCTCCGATTCTTAGCACATTGTTTTACCATGTATCTTGCCACGATTGAGATCACTCTATCCAGCAAAATCACTCCATAGTTTAGTCGTGGATTGAAAATATAGGGTTAGGTTTCCGTCGAAACCATCTCGGACCGACCGAGTTGTTGAAATCGGTTCCACCGATTTGTCTAAGGACATTGCACATGTGATTCTCGGTCTGACCGCGAATTGCAAATCGGTGTGACCAAGTTCAATACTTTGTGAAACCCTAGCAGTCTCGATGCCACCGAACTGTGACTCGGTCTGACTGAGTTCACTAGTTTGGCTTCCAAAAGCTGCTTCGGTATCACCAAGTTTGCAAATAGGTAGATCTGAAATGCTTTCTGTGGAAAACTAAAACTAAGTTTTTAACTTATTCTTTTGCAAAAACCTCTGTACTTTGTGATGCTTATCAAATGTACCTCATCTATAATCTATTCACAGGGTCTGCTATCAGTGTTTGCATCATGTCAGATCAGAGTGACAGTCAGAACAAGTCTGAGGAGCAAGTGAACATGAGGGAGGACACTAGTCCCTCTAGCAGCTTTGATGAAGGAAGCAGGAGTACACCCAGCAACTTGCCGAAGGCAGCCACCAGGACCAGAAAGAAGAAAACCTCAATTCTGAGGATGAGGACTATGTGGTTGTTGAGGAAGAGGCCACCTCAAAGAGGAAAGTCGTGAAAAAAGGAATATGGCACAGCTGCTGCCACTAAGCCAGGAATGAAGCAAAAGGTTCCTGCCAAGAGAGTTCCCATGTCAAAAGACAGAACATCCACTCAAGAGACTTTGGGATGTGCACCCAAAGAACAGGTTGTGGCAGAAAATAAAAGGAAGGAAAGGGTCAAGAAGACCACTGCCAGAGTGCTTGGGAGATCTTCAATAATGAAATATTCTGAAGAAGAGGAAGAGGAAGAGGATGCAGCACCAGCACCCAAAGCTCAAAAGCTTATGGGAGATGCTATAAGGGCAGGGGGCTACTCCATCTAAGCCTAAGACTGCTCCTAAGACTACTGCTCCAGCTCCAAAGCCAAAACCCAAGAGGAGCACCAGGAACATCCCTGCTGGGGAGAAGAACAAGGCTCTAGTGCCTCAAGCTGCTGAAGAAGAAGATGATTATGTCGTGTTGAGAAAGTTGAAGCCCAAAATTCTAGATCACAATGATGCTCACCCAGTTGCAGAGAACATGAAAATCAGGAAGGATTCAGGTTTAAGGCTATGGAGAGAGTCTGATCCATATGCCACCAGGAGAAGGAGTGTTGTGGACTACAGGTTCCATACAAAGGAACAGCAGGACTTCTATGAGACCATCTTACTCGACAAGAAGCCCATAGTGTGTGACATGAGATAGGTTGATTGGAAATTCATTGAGGAAAATGAAGATCACTTCCCTGGTGTATATGACAGCTTCAAGGCATGTGGAGTCGATGAGTTTGTGGCTCAGAAGCTCACAAAGTGGAATAATGAGCTCATTATACAGTTCTACTCCACAGCTCATTTCTACCCAAATGGAAGGATTGTCTGGATGTCTGAAGGTACTAGGTACCAGTCAACGGTTGCAGAATGGGCAAAATTGATCAATGCTCCTGAGGAGAGTGAAGATGACTTGGATGTCTATGCCAAGAAGAAGAAGGATCACAACACCATGGCACATATGTACAAAGAGATCTCAGATGCTGCTCTTGAGACACACAAGTTTGGATCTGTACATTACCTTCTGTCAGGCTTGCCAACAATCAACTGGATCCTCAGGCACACTCTCTTGCCAAAGTCAGGTGATCACAAGATGATCAGAGGCCATGCAATTAACTTGCTTCACATATTTGATGTGCCTCAAAAGTTCAAGGTCATGAGCCTAATTGTGGAAACCATTAAGAGAACATCTGCAGATCAGAAGAGAAGTTGTGGGTATGCCCCACAGATTCAGGAGCTAATCAACTCCAAGATAGGCACTGGCACATATCTCCTGGACAAGGAACACATGCCCATCTACCTAGACTTTGAGGACAACACTGTGGTGATGGATGAAAATGAACCATCTTCTGTGCAAGCACAAGCCAAGAGGGAGAAGGCAAAGGGCTGAAAAGGCTGCAAAGATGCCAACCACTGAAGAGGCATCTCAGTATCTTCTGAAAAGCAAGCAAGATCAGCTTGGCTACTTGATTGCCTCCACTCTGAGGATTGAGAAAGGATTGGCTACCCTGACTCAAAACCAGGAGAGCTTGGAGAGGATCATGGAGTAGAAGTTCTATGACTTAGATGTGAAGGTCACTGAGATCCAGTCAGTTGTTGAGCAACTTCAGGATGAAGTGCAGAAGAAGAAGGGCAAGTCTACCACTGATGCTTTTGCTAGAGTGCCCAGAGCACAGAGATCTGCTGCAGTGTCTGTCACAGACACCAGAGAAACTTCATCTGCACCAGCTACAGCTTCAGTGCCACTAGCTCCAGCACCCACTCCACCAGCTCCATCTACATCAACTGATGCCTTCGTCCTTGGCGTGTTATCTACACCACCACCTGAAGACCAAGCCTGAGAGTCGATCTAGCACTATGCATTTTTTATGAACTTTTTGGTAACTTGTTGCCAAAGGGGGAGAAAATGTATAGATCATAGGCTTCGAGAGAGAGTGTTGCTTTTTATTCTCTCTTTTTGTTTGGTGGTTAAACTTTGTTTATTTGCTTGTTTGTGATACTTTATGCTTGTGTGTGATACTTGGATGATCATGTGTTTGATCATATGCTACCTTAATGCTTGTGGGATGACATTATCCTTTTATATCCCCATATATGATCATTCACTTTGCTTGGTATGAGTGCATGTATTTCATTATTATCATTTTGAGCGCTCCACCAAGATGTATGTGACGTGGAAGAGTAACCCATGTTCCTAACTCATTGTGCATTTGCAGTCCAAAGCAAATCTTAAACTATGCACAAATTTAGGGGGAGCTCTTGCTTTTCACATACTTATCAAAGCGACAATGTTTTTCACACTTATTATCATTTGTCGAAGCTTTGATCTATATGTTGTCATCAATTACCAAAAGGGGGAGATTGAAAGTGCAACTATCCCTAGGTGGTTTTGGTAATTCCTAACAACATATAGCTCATTGAGCTAATGCTATTTCAAGATTAATATCTCAGGAAAGCTCAATGATTGGCATGGCATGGATGAGAAAAGTGGACCCCTCAAAATGCTAAGGACAAAGGATTGGCTCAAGCTCAAAGCTCAAGACTCTGCATTTTCTATTTTAGTGATCCAAGATCACATTGAGTCTATAGGAAAAGCCAATACTATCAAGGAGGGATGAGGTGTTGCTTAATGAGGCTCTTGCTCAAAATGCTTAGTAATATGCTCCAAAACCCTCAACTACTTTCTCACATCCACATATGACCTAAACCAAAAGTCAAACTCGGCCCCACCGATTATTTCTATCCGGCGCCACCGAGTTTCAAATGTCATAGCCACTTCCACAAACCCTACGCAAATCAGTCTCACCGATAGGGATCTCGGTCTCACCGAGATGGGATTGTAATCTCTCTATTTCCCTTCATAATATTTCGGTCTTACCAAGATGAGCGATCGGTCCCACCGAGATTGCAATGTAAACTCTCTGTTTTCCCTTCGTAATGTTTTGGTCTCACCGAAATGAGCGATCGGTCCCACCGAGTTTACCTGACCAACTCTCTGGTTAGCTTATTACCAAAATCGGTCTCACCGAGTTTGTGTAATCGGTCTCACCGAGATTACGTTATGCCCTAACCCTAATCATATCGGTCCTACCAAGTTGCATGTCGGTCCCACCGAAAAACCCTAACGGTTACTAGCTTTGCTGAATCGGTCCGACCGAATTTAACAATTCGGTCCCACCGAGATTGGCAAGTTGTGTAACTGTTAGATTTTGTGTGGAGGCTATATATACCCCTCCACCACCTCTTCATTCATGGAGAGAGCCATCAGAACAAACCTACACTTCCAACTTACTTTTTCTGAGAGAGAGAACCACCTACACTTGTGTTGAGGCCAAGATATTCCATTCTTACCATATGAATCTTGATCTCTAGCCTTTCCCAAGTTGCTTTCCACTCAAATCTTCTTTCCACCAAATCCATATCCTGTGAGAGAGAGTTGAGTGTTGGGGAGACTATCATTTGAAGCACAAGAGCAAGGAGTTCATCATCAACACACCATTTTTTACTTCTTGGAGAGTGGTGTCTCCTAGATTGGCTAGGTGTCACTTGGGAGCCTCTGACAAGATTGTGTAGTTGAACCAAGGAGTTTGTAAGGGCAAGGAGATCGCCTACTTCGTGAAGATCTACCGCTAGTGAGGCAAGTCCTTCGTGGGCGACGGCCATGGTGGGATAGACAAGGTTGCTTCTTCGTGGACCCTTCGTGGGTGGAGCCCTCCGTGGACTCGCTCAACCATTAGCCTTCGTGGGTTGAAGTCTCCATCAATGTGGATGTACGATAGCACCACCTATCGGAACCATGACAAAAACATCCGTGTCTCCTGTTGCGTTTGAATCCTCCAAACCCTTCCCTTTACATTCTTGCAAGATGCATGCTTTACTTTCCGCTGCTCATATACTCTTTGCATGCTTGCTTGAATTGTTTTAAGATTGCTTGACTTGTCCAAAGTTGCTAAAATCTATCAAGAACTAAAATTGGGAAAAGGATAAGTTTTTGTTTGGTCAAGTAGTCTAATCACCCCCCCCCCCCCTCTAGACATACTTTTGATCCTACAGGGGGCTGAATCGTACTTGGACCGGGAGTCCAAGTAGGACTCCCCCCTTTGGCGCGCCCCCCTTGGGCCGGCCTTCTCTTCTCCCCTCCTTTATATACGTGGGAGGGGGCACACCAAAGGCACACCAAGTCTTCTCTTAGCCGTGTGCGGTGCCCCCTCCATAATTACACACATCGGTCATATCGTCGTAGTACTTAGGCGAAGTCCTGCGCCGGTAACTTCATCATCACCGTCAACACGCTGTCGTGCTGATGGAACTCTCCCTCGTCCTCAACTGGATCAAGAGCTCGAGGGACGTCATCGTGCTGAACATGTGCTGAACACGGAGGTGTCGTACGTTCGGTGCTAGGATCGCGAAGATGTTCGACTACATCAACCGCATTACTAAACGCTTACGCTTTCGGTCTACGAGGGTATGTGGACACACTCTCCCCTCTCGTTCCTATGCATCTCCTAGATAGATCTTGCGTGATCGTAGAAATTTTTTTTTGAAATACTGTGTTCCCCAACAAGATATAGGTTTTTGTAATCTGAACATATAAAACATCAAGGTAAATAGTAACAAAAGTGAGCAAAAACGGTATTGGAATGCTTGGAACCAAGGCCTAGGGTTCATACTTTCACTAGTTCAAGTTCTATCAACAATGATAACATAATTACATCATATAACAATCCCTCAATGTGCAACAAAGAGTCACTCCAAAGTTCCTATCGCGGAGAACATAAGATGAAATTGCTTGTAGGGTACGAAACCACCTCAAAGTTATTCTTTCCGATCAATCCATTGGGCTATTCCCATAAGTGTCACAAACAGCCCTAGAGTTTGTAGTAAAATAACACCATATGATACACATCAATCAACCCTAATGTCACCTAGATACTCCAATTTCACCACAAGTATCCGTGGGTCAATTATACGATATGCATCAAACAACTTCAGATTCATAATATTCAATCCAACACAAAGTACTTCAAAGAGTGCCCCAAAGATTTCTACCAGAGAAACAAGGACGAAAACGTGCATCAACACCTATGCATAGATTACCCCAATGTCACCTCGGGAATCCGCGAGTTGAGTGCCAAAACATACATCAAGAGAATCAATAGAACACCCCATTGTCACCACGGGTATCACACACAAGACATACATCAAGTGTTCTCAGATCCATAATAGTATTCAATACGATAATAGTGAAACCTCAAAGGTAAAACTCAAATTCATCACAAGAAAATAGAGGGGGAGAAACACCATATGATTAAACTATAGTAATAAAGCTCGCAGTACATCAAGATCGTGCCAAATCAAGAACACGAGAGAGAGAGAGAAAGATCAAACACATAACTACTGGTACATACCCTCACCCCCGAGGGTGAACTACTCCCTCCTCATCATGGAGAGCGTCGGGATGATGAAAATGGCCACCGGTGATGGTTTCCCCCTCTGGCAGGGTGACAGAGTGGGCTTCCAATTGGTTTTTCGTGGCTACAGAGGCTTGAGGTGGCGGAACTCCCGGTCTAGGTTTATTTCTGGGGGTTTCTATGTTTATAGGAATTTTTTGGCGTCGAGAACAAGTCAGGGAGGTCTACGACGCGACGACAAGACAGGGGGCACACCCTAGGGGGGCGCCCTTGATACGTCTCCGTCGTATCTACTTTTCCAAACACTTTTGCTCTTGTTTTGGACTCTAACTTGCATGATTTGAATGGAACTAACCCGGACTAACGCTGTTTTCAGCAGAATTACCATGGTGTTATTTATGTGCAGAAACAAACATTCTCGGAATGACCTGAAACTTCATGGAGCAACTTTTTGGAAAATATAAAAAATACCTGCAAAAGATGAAGGCCATGGGGCCCACCACCTATCCACGAGGGTGGGGGCGCGCCTGCCCCCTAGGGTGCGCCCCCCTACCTCGTGGGCCCCCTGGTGCCTCTCCGACTTCAACTCCAACTCTATATATTGTGTTTCGCGGAGAAAAAATCAGAGAGAAGAATTCATCGCGTTTTACGATATGGAGCCGCCGCCAAGCCCTAAAACCTCTCGGGAGGGCTGATCTGTAGTCCGTTCGGGGCTCCAGAGAGGGGAATCCGTCGCCGTCGTCATCATCAACCATCCTCCATCACCAATTTCATGATGCTCACCGCCGCGTGTGAGTAATTCCATCATAGGCTTTCTGGACGGTGATGGATTGGATGGGATCTATCATGTAATCGAGTTAGTTTGTTAGGGTTTGATCCCTAGTATCCACTATGTTCTGAGATTGATGTTGCCATGACTTTGCTATGCTTAATGCTTGTCACTAGGGCCCGAGTGCCATGATTTCAGATCTGAACCTATTATGTTTTCATCAATATATGAGTGTTCTTGATCCTATCTTGCCAGTCTATAGTCACCTATTATGGGTTATGATCCGTTAACCCCGAAGTTACAATAATCGGGATACTTACCGGTGATGACCGTAGTTTGAGGAGTTCATGTATTCACTATGTGTTAATGCTTTGTTCCGGTACTCTATTAAAAGGAGGCCTTAATATCCCTTAGTTTCCGTAAGGACCCCGCTGCCACGGGAGGGTAGGACAAAAGATGTCATGCAAGTTCTTTTCCATAAGCACGTATGACTATGTTCGCAATAGATGCCTACATTATATCAATGAACTGGAGCTAGTTTTGTGTCACCCTAAGTTATGACTGTTACATGATGAACCGCATCTGGCATAATTCTCCATCACTGATCCATTGCCTACGAGCTTTCCATATATTGTTCTTCGCTTATTTACTTTCCCGTTGCTATTTCTATCATCACTACAAAATACCAAAAACATTACTTTTACTACTGTTACCTTTTGTTACCGTTACCACTACTATCATATTGCTTTGCTACTAAATACTTTGCTGCAGATACTAAGTTTCCAGGTGTGGTTGAATTGACAACTCAACTGTTAATACTTGAGAGTATTCTTTGGCTCCCCTTGTGTCGAATCAATAAATTTGGGTTGAATACTTTACCCTCGAAAACTGTTGCAATCCCCTATACTTGTGGGTTATCAAGACTATTTTCCGGCGCCGTTGCCGGGGAGCATAGCTCTGCTCTTTGAGTCACTTGGGATTTATATCTGCTTATCATTATGAAGAACTTGAAAGATCCGAGAACTAAGATTTATCCCTCAACTACGAGGGGAGGTAAGGAACTGCCATCTAGCTCTGCACTTGATTCACCTTCTGTTTTAAGTAAGCTTGCGACACCTAAACCTGCTTCTGCTATTCGTTCTGATATGTCGCATGTTATTGATGATGCTACTTCTGCTATACATGATACTTATGATGAAACTACTTCTATGCTTGATACTACTGTGCCACTTGATGAACAACTTGCTAGGGCTAGAGAGATTGAAAATATTGAATCTGATAATACTGATGAAAGTGATGGTGACGAATCACTTGTTATTCCTGAGGGTTATGTCTTTGATCAAGAAGCCTCTTTAGCTATTTTAGCTTGCAAAGATAGATACGAACTTAAGAGGTTATTAGCTAAATGGAACAAGCAATCTCTAAATGCTAGAATGAAGCCTGACCCTGCTTTTGCTACTTCACCTATCTGTGTTATCGATAAGGATTATGAATTCTGTGTTGATCCTGATATAATTACTTTGGTTGAATCTGATCCTTTTCATGGCTATGAATCTGAAACTGTTGTGGCACATCTTACTAAATTAAATGATATAGCTACCCTGTTCACTACTGATGAGAGAACTCATTACTTTTATATCCTTAAAATATTTTCGTTCTCATTAAAGGGTGATGCTAAGATATGGTTTAATTCTCTTGATCCTGGTTGTGTGCGTAGTCCCCAGGATATGTTTTATTACTTCTCTGCTAAATATTTCCCTGCTTATAAGAAACAAGCTGCTTTAAGGGATATATATAATTTTGTGCAAATTAAAGAAGAGAGTCTCCCACAAGCTTGGGGGAGGCTTCTCCAATTACTTAATGCTTTGCCTGATCATCCTCTTAAGAAAAATGAAATACTTGATATCTTTTATAATGGACTAACCGATGCCTCCAGAGATTACCTGCATAGTTGTGCTGGTTCTGTTTTTAGGGAAAGAACACCGGATGAAGCTGAAATTCTATTGAATAATATGTTGACAAATGAAAATAATTGGACACCTCCGGAGCCAATTCCTGAGCCTATTCCTAAACCAACTCCAAAGAAGAGGGGTATTCTATTTCTCAGTCCTGAAGATATGCAAGAGGCAAAGAAATCTATGAAAGAAAAAGGTATTAAAGCTGAAGATGTTAAGAATTTACCTCCTATTGAAGAAATACATGGTCTTAATTTACCGCCTGTTGAAGAAACATATTATCTTAATACCTTACCTATTGAAGAAACTCATGGTCTTGATAACGCGACACAGGTAGTAAAGGTAAATTCTCTCTATAGATATGATAAAGCTGAAATCCCATTTACTAAGTTTGCTAGCCCATGCTTAGATGAGTTTGATAAATTTATGGCTAAGCAAGAAGATTTTAATGCTTATTTTGGTAGACAATTGAAATACAATTCAAATATGCTTGAACACTTGGGTGATTATATGGCTAATGTCAAAGGTGAACTTAAACTTATTAGTAAACATGCCTCTATGGTTACCACTCAAGTAGAACAAGTACTTAAAGCTCAAAATGATTTGCTCAATGAATTGAATAGTAAGAATAATGATAATGTTGTTAGAGTTATGACTAGAGGTGGTAGAATGACTCGGGAACCTTTGTATCCTGAAGTCCACCCTAACAAAATTGAGCAAGATTCTCAGAGAAATAATATAGATACACCTAGTCCTTCTAAAAAGAAGAAAAAGAAAAATGATAGGACTTTGCATACTTCTAGCGATCCTATTGTTGAAACACATGAGAATCCAAATGATATTTCTATTTCTGATGCTGAAACTCAATCCGGTAATGAACCTAAAACTAGTGATAAGATTAATGATAATGTTCATGATGATGCTCAACCTAGTAATGATAATGATACAGAAATTGAACCTGCTGTTGATCTTGATAACCCACAATCAAAGAATCAACGTTATGATAAGAAAGACTTTGTTGCTAGGAAACACGGTAAAGAAAGAGAATCATGGGTTCAAAAACCTATGCCTTTTCCTCCCAAACCATCCAAGAAAAAGGATGATGAGGATTTTGAGCGCTTTGCTGAAATGATTAGACCTATCTTTTTGCGTATGCGATTAACTGATATGCTCAAAATGAATCCTTATGCTAAGTATATGAAAGATATTGTTACAAATAAAAGAAAGATACCGAAAGATGAAATTTCCACCATGCTTGCTAATTATACTTTTAAGGGTGGAATACCTAAGAAACTTGGAGATCCCGGTGTACCAACTATACCATGCTCCATTAAAAGAAACTATGTTAAAACTGCTTTATGTGATCTTGGAGCCGGTGTTAGTGTTATGCCTCTCTCTTTATATCGTAGACTTGATTTAAATAAGTTGACACGTACTGAAATATCTTTGCAAATGGCTGATAAATAAACTGCTATACCTGTCGGTATTTGTGAGGATGTGCCTGTTGTAGTTGCAAACGTTACTATTTTAACAGACTTTGTTATTCTTGATATTCCCGAGGACGATATAGTATGTCTATTATTCTTGGAAGAACCTTTTTGAATACTGCAGGGGCTGTTATTGATTGCACTAAAGGCAATGTCACTTTTCATGTTAATGGTAATGAGCATATGGTACACTTTCCAAGGAAACAACCTCAAGTTCATAGTATCAACACCATTGGAAAAATTCCATCGATTATATTTGGAGGTTTTGAATTTCCTCTTCCTACTGTCAAGAAGAAATATGATATTCTTATTATTGGGGATGTGCATATCCCCATTGAGGTAACATAGTATTATTCGAAGTTTCTCCGGTTCCATGTTATTCGGAATGAGTTCATTAACAAGACTTGATCAACCTTGTTAGTGGATTCCTTTTGATGATCATGAGATGGATGAAACTAGAAGGCACAACCTGCTGTACCCTCCTTTTACTTTCTGTTATTTATATTAAATAAAATAAAAATAGTATTTTTCTGTCTGTTATCTGATTATCCGTGCAATATAAAAATACCCCGAAAATAAAAGTTCTCCAAATGCCCTGAAATTTAAATATGATTTTTTCTGGAATATTTGAGAATATTTGGCACTGAGAACACAGCAGGGGGGTCAACCACCTACCCACGAGGGTGGAGGGCGCGCCCCCCTGCCTCGTGGACCCACGGTGGCCCTCCTCCACTTATCCTTTCACCCACACACTCCTTCTTCCTTCCCCAAACACGAATATCCAGCTCAAACCCGAGTCCAAGCTCATTTTGTTGCCATTTTCGATCTCCTTGCTAAAAGCACCTCTCACAAAACTGCTTGGGGAGATTGTTCCTTGGTATGTGACTCCTCCATTGGTCCAATTAGTTTTTTTTCTAGTGCTTTATTCATTGCAAATTTTTGCTGCTTAGGTGACCCTGTTCTTGAGCTTGCATGTCAAATTTATATGGTCAAAAGTAGTTTTGATGCATGATATAGGCCCTACGCACTTGTAGGAGTAGTTGCTATCAATATTATTGAGTTTGGCTTACTTTTATTTTGAAGTTACTAAAACAATTTAGAATTTTTTAGAGGAAGAAAATGCTTAGGAAAATGTTCCAAGGTGGTTCCTCAAGGAAGCAAGGACCCAGGCTTGCAATGTGTGATGTTGATGAAGAGCCACCAAGAGACGCTCCAGTGCGTCCTTGTGAATGGCCTTCGGAAAATGTTATGGATCGAGCGGGAATTAAGTAAGAATTCAATGCATATTTGCGTAACGCTAATCTTGTGAGCTTCGAGGAAGAGAAGTGCAGCCAGTATCACAATCTCATTAGTACCTTTGTGAGGAGGTTTGAATTTTCATCTTCACGTAATTCTCCAACTGTCCTGTTTGATCTTTATGAAAATTATTACACTATGGACTTAGAGGATTTTACCACTGCTTGCAAACTTCCACAATGGGGTAGTATAAAGGATCCTCGCAAATCTAAATTTAGAGATTTTCTTGCTAGTATAACTGTGGGAGAATCTAGAGATATAACACAAGCTACCATATGGAGCATTCACTTTCCTGCTATACATTATTTTGCTCTCTTCATAGGTAGATGCATTAATGGTAAAGATGAGGCATGTCACATGTGTGTCACTGACCTCAGTATTCTTAGGAGTGCTGTGTTAGGAGATAAATCTTATAATTTGGGAGCCATTGTTGCACGTAGGTTGCATCTTAATAGATTTAATGGAGATTTCTTTGGAGGAATTTATGCAACCCGCATAGCTAATTTTCTTGGTGTAGCCATACGTGAAGATTATATTGAATTACCTCCTGCTTACCTAGACTTTAGTGCTATGGTTCACCACCAGTTTGTCGAGATGAATGAATCACCTCTCCAGTATCGACTAATCTTTGATAGACGTCGTGTTGTCCATATTACTCTCGCTGCTCCTGCTTTCTTTGATCATCAGGAAAAAGGAAGATATACTATCACCAGAGAGGAGGCAGATGAGTATGAGAGGAGAGCGGAGGCCGCTCGTCGCCATGCTGCAGCTCAGCAGGCGATAGCCGCTGCATCTCAGTATGACCCCAACTATTATTATGGATATCTGCCAGGCCAGCCGTGGCCATAAACCAACTTAGGCCAAAGGCCTAAGCTTGGGGGAGTACGTATTTCCCACCGACATTACATTTATGTTCACACACTCATTGCTAGATGTCGGTGCTCATACTTTTTCATTGCATCATCCATACTAGTTTATTTTCCTTTTTTATGCTTTCTTCTTGTGTGTTTAATAAACCTTAAGAAAAAAAATAGTTGTAGCTTTTAGTTAGTTTAATTTCCATGCTTGTAGTAGTAATTAAAAAGAAAACCCAAAAAGATTTCCTGTTCTTCTTTTACTTGTTGGGAGCTCTCCCGTGTAAATAGTTTTATTTCTTTTCTTTTCTTTGGGGGTCGATAGGAGAAGACCATAATTAAATTGTTGGAGTGGCTCTTGTACGCATACTTGTTGATCTGACAAAAGAGCCCATATTGCCTTGTCTTCTCCTGTTTATTGAATGCTTGCAGATTTCAGCTTAGTCCAATGCACGCGCACTATTATTATTATTCACATCGTTCGGTTGTGCAAGTGAAAGGAAATTATGACGATATACGATGGACTGACTGAGATGAGAAAAGCTGGTATGAACTCGACCTCTTTTGTTTTTGTAAATATGATTAGTTCAGCGTTCCTGATTCAGCCTATTATGAATAAACATGTTTGCAATGACAACTAGAGATCATAGTTCCTTGTGCCATGCTTGATTAGCTATGAGTCATAATGGTTTACCTTGCGTGCCAACATGCTATTGAGATGGTTATGATATGGTATGATAGGGTGGTATCCTCCTCTGAATGATTTAAGTGACTTGACTTGGCGCATGTTCATGCATGTAGTTGAAACAAAATCAACATAGCCTTCACGATATTTATGTTCATGGTGGATTATATCCTACTCATGCTTGCATTCGGTGTTGATTAATTTTAATGCATGTTCATGAGTGTTGTCGCTCTCTAGTTGGTCGCTTCCCAGTCTTTTGCTAGCCTTCACCTGTACTAAGCGGGAATACTACTTGTGTATCCAATCCCTTAAACCCCAAAGTTATTCCACATGAGTCCACTATACCTACCTATATACGGTATCTACCTGCTGTTCCAAGTAAATTTGTATGTGCCAAACTCTAAACCTTCAAATAAATATCCTAGTTTGTATGCTCGAATAGCTCATGTATCAACTAGGGTTGTCTGTATCTTCCATGTTAGGCGGGTTATTCTCAAGAGGAGTGGACTCCGCTCCTCACTCACGAGATAAATGGCTGGTCACCAGGATGCCCAGTCCCATGCTTTATGCAAACTAAATCAAAATAATTGCAAACAAAACTCCCCCTGGGACTCTTGTTAGTTGGAGGCACTCGTTGTTTCAAGCAAGCCATGGATTGATGCTTGTTGGTGGAAGGGGGAGTATAAACTTTACCATTCTGTTTGGGAACCGCCTATAATGTGTGTAGCATGGAAGATATCGCCATCTCTTGGTTGTTATGTTGACAATGAAAGTACACCGCTCAAAATATTATTCACCTCTGTTTCAAAACCGAGCTCTGGCACCTCTACAAATCCCTGCTTCCCTCTGCGAAGGGCCTATCTATTTACTTTTATGCTGAGTCATCATCTTCTTATTAAAAAGCACCAGTTGGAGAGCACCGCTGTCATTTGCATTCATTATTGTTAGTTTACATTGAGTATGACTTGACTGGATCTCTTTTACCATGAATTACAATGTCTAGTCAGTCCTTGGTCTTTAAAGGTGCTTTGCATTTATGTTTTGCGGTCTCAGAAAGGGCTAGTTGATTATGCTATTGATATGAGTAAACTTGAGACCTAAGCGTTATTGCAAATGTGGTTAGTTATAATCTTTGCTGAAAACTTGAGTGCTGGCTTTACATATTTACAACAACAAGAGCAAACAGAGTTTGTAAAAGTTTTTCTTTATCACTTTCAGTTTGTCAACTGAATTGCTTGAGGATAAGCAAAGGTTTAAGCTTGGGGGGTTGATACGTCTCCGTCGTATCTACTTTTTCAAACACTTTTGCCCTTGTTTTGGACTCTAACTTGCATGATTTGAATGGAACTAACCCGGACTAACGCTTTTTCAGCAGAATTACCATGGTGTTATTTATGTGCAGAAACAAACGTTCTCGGAATGACCTGAAACTTCACGGAGCAACTTTTTGGAAAATATAAAAAATACCTGCAAAAGATGAAGGCCATGGGGCCCACCACCTGTCCACGAGGGTGGGGCGCGCCTGCCCCCCTAGGGCGCGCCCCCTACCTCGTGGGCCCCCTGGTGCCTCTCCGACTTCAACTCCAACTCTATATATTGTGTATAGGGAAAAAAAACTAGAGAGAAGAATTCATCGCGTTTTACGATACGGAGCCGCCGCCAAGCCCTAAAACCTCTTGGAAGGGCTGATCTGGAGTCCGTTCGGGGTTCCGGAGAGGGGAATCCGTCGCCATCCTCATCATCAACCATCCTCCATCACCAATTTCATGATGCTCACCGCCGTGCGTGAGTAATTCCATCATAGGCTTGCTGGACGGTGATGGGTTGGATGGGATCTATCATGTAATCGAGTTAGTTTTGTTAGGGTTTGATCCCTAGTATCCACTATGTTCTGAGATTGATGTTGTCATGACTTTGCTATGCTTAATGCTTGTCACTAGGGCCCGAGTGCCATGATTTCAGATCTGAACCTATTATGTTTTCATCAATATATGAGTGTTCTTGATCCTATCTTGCCAGTCTATAGTCACCTATTATGTGTTATGATCCGTTAACCCCGAAGTGACAATAATCGGGATACTTACCGGTGATGACCGTAGTTTGAGGAGTTCATGTATTCACTATGTGTTAATGCTTTTTTCCGGTACTCTATTAAAAGGAGGCCTTAATATCCCTTAGTTTCCGTAAGGACCCCACTGCCACGGGAGGGTAGGACAAAAGATGTCATGCAAGTTCTTTTCCATAAGCACATATGACTATGTTCGGAATACATGCCTACATTATATCAATGAACTGGAGCTAGTTCTGTGTCACCCTAAGTTATGACTATTACATGATGAACCGCATCCGGCATAATTCTCCATCACTGATCCATTGCGTACGAGCTTTCCATATATTGTTCTTTGCTTATTTACTTTCCCGTTGCTATTGCTATCATCACTACAAAATACCAAAAACATTACTTTTACTACGGTTACCTTTTGTTACCGTTACCACTACTATCATATTACTTTGCTACTAAATACTTTGCTGCAGATACTAAGTTTCCAGGTGTGGTTGAACTGACAACTCAGCTGCTAATACTTGAGAGTATTCTTTGGCTCCCCTTGTGTCGAATCAATAAATTTGGGTTGAATACTTTACCCTCGAAAACTGTTGCGATCCCCTATACTTGTGGGTTATCAGCCCTCCACCCTTGTGGAGGCCTTGTGGCTCTTCTGGCCCAACTCTTTTGCTTCGGGGGCTTCTTCTGGTCCATAAAAAATCACCATAAATTTTTAGCTCATTTGGACTCCGTTTGATATTCCTTTTCCGCGAAACTCAAAAACAAGGGGAAAAAAGAAACTGGCACTAGGCTCTAGGTTAATAGGGTAGTCCCAAAAATCATATAAAATAGCATAGAAATGCATATAAAACATCTGAGATAGATAATATAATAGCGTGGAATAATCAAAAACTACAGATACGTTGGAGACGTATCAGTATGTCTTGGCACTCAACTCGCGGATTCCCGAGTGACGTTGGGGTAGTCTATGCAGGGTTTGATGCACGTTTTCGTCCTTGTTTCTCCAGTAGAAATCTTGGGGCACTCTTTAAAGTTCTTTGTGTTTGATTGCGTATTATGAGTCTGAACTTGTTTGATGCATATCGTATAATCAACTCATGGATACTCATGGTGACATTGGGGTATCTAGGTGACATTAGAGTTGGTTGATGTGTATCATATGATGTTATTTTAGTACGAACTCTTGGGCTATTTGTGACACTTATAGGAATAGCTCTATAGATCGATCGAAAAGGATAACTTTGAGGTGGTTCCGTACCCTACAAACAATTTCTTCTAATGTTCTTTGCTAGATAAGAACTTTGGAGTGATTCTTCGTCGCACGTTGAGGGATTGTTAAATTATCCAATTATATTAGCATTGTTGAGAGATTACACTAGTGAAAGTATGAACCCTAGGCCTCATTTTCAAGCATTGCAATATCGTCTGTGCTCACTTTTGTTACTTACTACCTTGCTATTTTTTATTGTTCCTATTACAAAAATCAATATCTACTATCATTACTACACTTGCATCACCATCTCTTCACCGAACTAGTGCACCTATACAATTTAGTATTGTATTTGGTGTGTCACGAGAGACTCTTTGTTATTTGGTTCCATGGTTGTTTGAGAGAGACCATCTTCATCCTATGCCCCCATGGATTGATAAACCTTAGGTCATCCATTTAAGGGAAAATTGCTATTGTCCTGCAAAACTCTATGCTTGGAGGCCCAACATGAGTCTACAAGAATAAAACTGCGTAGTAGACATCAGCGGCTATTTATAGCGAGGGGGTAACCCGACATAATTTGTCATAAATGCCCTTCTCAGACATGATCATTGTCAAGATAAGGATCCACTCGCAGCTGGCACGCGGCGCAACAATGGTCGGAAAATTGAACTCTCAATTTCGTGGGGGCACTTAATTTCCTCACAATAGGTAGATCGCACTCGGTAATGCACATCAGTATAAGCCTTGCAAGCATTGCAACTAATGAGTTAGTTGCGGGATGATGTATTACGGAACGAGTAAAGAGACTTGCCGGTAACGAGATTGAACTAGGTATTGAGATGCCGACGATCGAATCTCGGGCAAGTAACATACCAATGACAAAGGGAACAACGTATGTTGTTATGCGGTTTGACCAATAAAGATCTTCATAGAATATGTAGAAGCCAATATGAGCATCCAGGTTCTGCTATTGGTTATTGATCGGAGACATGTCTCGGTCATGTCTACATAGTTCTCGAACTCGTAGGGTCCCCACGCTTAAAGTTCGATGACGACTATATTATGAGTTTATGTGTTTTGATGTACCGAAGGTAGTTCAGAGTCCCGGATGTGATCACGTACATGACGAGGAGTCTCGAAATGGTCGAGACATGAAGATTGATATATTGGACGACTATATTCGGACACCGGAATGGTTCCGGGGGTTATCGGATATATACCGGAGTACCGGGGGGTTACCGGACCCCCCCCCCGGAGGTTAATGGGCCTCATGGGCCCAATTGGTGGAAGAGGAGAGGCGGCCAAGGGGCAGCCGCGCGCCCCTCCCCTCCTAAGTCCGAATTGGACTAGGAAGGGGGGCGCCCCCCTTTCCTTTCTCCCTCTTTCTCCTTCCCCCTCCTCTCCTACTCTAACATGGAAAGGGGGGAGTCCTACTCCCGGTGGGAGTAGGACTCCTCATTGGGTGCGCCAAGGGTGGCCGGCCCCCTCCCCCTCCTCTACTCCTTTATATACGGGGAGGGAGGCACCCCTAGGGAAACAACAATTAATCTCTTGGATCTCTTAGCCGTGTGCGGTGCCCCCCTCCACCATAGTCCACCTCGATAATATCGTAGCAGTGCTTAGGCGAAGCCCTCCCTCGGTAGAACATCATCATCGTCACCACGTCGTCGTGCTGACAGAACTCTCCCTCAAAGCTCGGCTGGATCGGAGTTCGAGGGACGTCATCGAGCTGAACGTGTGCTGAACTCGGAGGTGTCGTACGTTCGGTGCTTGATCGGTCGGATCGTGAAGACGTACGACTACATCAACCGCCTTGTGCAAACGCTTCCGCTTTCGGTCTACGAGGGTACGTGGACAACACTCTCCCCTCTTGTTGCTATGCATCACCATGATCCTGTGTGTGCGTAGGAATTTTTTTGAAATTACTACGTTCCCCAACAGTGGCATCCGAGCTTGGTTTTATGCGTAGATGTTATATGCACGAGTAGAACACAAGTGAGTTGTGGGCGATACAAGTCATACTGCTTACCAGCATGTCATACTTTGGTTCGACGGTATTGTTGGATGAAGCGGCCCGGACCGACATTACGCGTACGCTTACGCGAGACTGGTTCTACCGACGTGCTTTGCACACAGGTGGCTGGCGGGTGTTGGTTTCTCCAACTTTAGTTGAATCGAGTGTGGCTACGCCCAGTCCTTGAGAAGGTTAAAACAACACTAACTTGACGAACTATCGTTGTGGTTTTGATGCGTAGGTAAGAACGGTTCTTGCTCATCCCATAGCAGCCACGTAAAACTTGCAACAACAAAGTAGAGGACGTCTAACTTGTTTTTGCAGGGCATGTTGTGATGTGATATGGTCACGACGTGATGAGATATAAGTTGTTGTATGAGATGATCATGTTTTGTTGAAGTTATCGGCAACTGGCAGAAGCCTTATGGTTGTATCTTTATTGCATAAGATGCAAGCGCCAAATAATTGCTTTACTTTATCGCTATGCGATAGCAACAGTTGCAAGAGCAATAGTTGGCGAGACGGCCATGTGACGACACATTGATATAGATCAAGATGATGGAGATCGTGGTGTCATGCCGGTGACGATGGAGATCATGACGATGCTTTGGAGATGGAGATCAAAGGCACAAGATGATGATGGCCATATCATGTCACATATTTTGATTGCATGTGATTTTTATCTTTTATACATCTTATTTTGCTTAGATCGACGGTAGCATTATAAGATAATCTCTCACTAAATTTCAAGGTATAAGTGTTCTCCCTGAATATGCACCGTTGCGAAAGTTCTTCGTGCTGAGACACCACGTGGTGATCGGGTGTGATAGGCTCTACGTTCAAATACAACGGGTGCAAAACAGTTGCACACGCGGAATACTCAGGTTAAACTTGACGAGCCTAGCATATGCGGATATGGCCTCGGAACACTGAGACCGAAAGGTCGAGCATGAATCATATAGTAGATATGATCAACATAGTGATGTTCACCATTGAAACTACTCCATCTCACGTGATGATCGGACATGGTTTAGTTGATATGGATCATGTGATCACTTAGATGATTAGAGGGATGTCTATCTAAGTGGGAGTTCTTAAGTAATATGATTAATTGAACTTTAATTTATCATGAACTTAGTCCTGGTAGTATTAGCATATCTATGTTGTAGATCAATAGCTCGCGTTTAGCTCCTCTATTTTATTTTTGATATGTTCCTAGAGAAAACTAAGTTGAAAGATGTTAGTGGCAATGATGCGGATTGGATCTATGATCTGAGGATTATCCTTATTGTTGCACAGAAGAATTATGTCCTTGATGCACCGCTAGGTGACAAACCTATTGCAGGAGCAGATGCAGGCGTTATGAACGTTTGGCTAGCTCAATATGATGACTACTTAATAGTTTAGTGCACCATGCTTAACAGCTTAGAATCGTGACTTCAAAGACGTTTTGAACGTCATGGATCATATGAGATGTTCCAGGAGTTGAAGTTAATATTTCAAGCAAATACCCGAGTTGAGAGATATGAAGTCTCCAACAAGTTCTGTAGCTAAAAGATGGAGGAGAATAGCTCAAGCAGTGAGAATGTGCTCAGATTGTCTGGGTACTGCAATCGCTTGAATAAAGTGGGAGTTAATCTTCCAGATAAAATAGTGATTGACAGAATTCTCTAGTCACCATCACCAAGTTAATAGAACTTCGTGATGAACTATAGTATGCAAGGGATGACAAAAATGATTCTCGAGCTTTTCATGATGATGAAATCGATGAAGGTAGAAATCAAGAAAGAGCATCAAGTGTTGATGATTAACAAGACCACTAGTTTCAAGAAAAGGTCAAAGGGAAAGAAAGGGAACTTCAAGAAGAACGGCAAGCAAGTTGCTGCTCAAGTGAAGAAGCCCAAGTCTGGACCTAAGCCTGCGACTAAGTGCTTCTACTGCAAAGGGACTGGTCACTGGAAGCGGAACTGCCCCAAGTATTTGGCGGATAAGAAGGATGGCAAAGTGAACAATGCTATATTTGATATACATGTTATTGGTGTGTACTTTACTAGTGTTTATAGCAACCCCTTGGTATTTGATACTAGTTCAGTTGCTAAGAGTAGTAACTCGAAACGGGAGTTGCAGAATGAACAGAGACAGTTAAGGGTGAAGTGACGATGTGTGTTGGAAGTGGTTCCAAGATTGATATGATCATCATCGCACACTCCCTATACTTTCGGGATTAGTGTTAAACCTAAATAAATGTTATTTGGTGTTTGCGTTGAGCATGAATATGATTTGATCATGTTTATTGCATAATGGTTATTCATTTAAGTTAGAGAATAATTGTTGTTCTGTTTACATGAATAAAACCTTCTATGGTTATACACCCAATGAAAATGGTTCGTTGGATCTCGATCGTAGTTATACATATTAATAATATTGAAGCCAAAAGATGCAAAGTTAATAATGATAGTGCAACTTATTTGTGGCACTGCCGTTTAGGTCATATTGGTGTAAAGCGCATGAAGAAACTCCATACCGATTGACTTTTGGAACCACTTGATTATGAATCACTTGGTACTTGTGAACCGTGCCTCATGGGCAAGATGACTAAAACGCCGTTCTCCGAAACTATGGAGCGAGCAACAAATCTGTTGGAAATCATACATACCGATGTATGCGGTCCAATGAGTGTTGAGACTCATGGCAGGTATCATTGTTTTCTGACCATCACAGATGATTTAAGCAGATATGTGTATATCTACTTGATGAAACATAAGTCTGAAACATTTGAAAAGTTCATATAATTTCAGAGTGAAGTGGAAAATCATCATAACAAGAAAAAAAAGTTTCTATGATCTGATCGTGGAGGAGAATATTTGAGTTATGAGTTTGGTCTTCATTTGAAACAATGCGAAATAGTTTCGCAACTCACGCCACCTGGAACACCACAGCGTAATGGTGTGTCCGAACATCATAACCGTACTTTATTAGATATGGTACAATCTATGATGGTTCTTACCGATTTACCACTATCGTTTTGGGGTTATGCCTTAGAGACAACTGCATTCACGTTAAAAATGGCACCATCTAAATCCGTTGAGACGACACCGTATGAACTGTGGTTTAGCAAGAAACCTAAGCTGTTGTTTCTTAAAGTTTTGGGTTGCGATGCTTATGTGAAAAGGTTTCATCTTGATAAGCTCAAACCCAATTCAGAGAAGTGCGTTTTCATAGGATACCCAAAAGTGACTGTTGGGTACACCTTCTATCACAGATCCGAAGGCAAGATATTTGTTGCTAAGAATGGATCCTTTCTAGAGAAGGAGTTTCTCTCGAAAGAAGTGAGTGGGAGGAAAGTAGAACTTGATGAGGTAACTGTACCTGCTCCCTTATTGGAAAGTAGTTCATCACAGAAATCTGTTTCTGTGACTCCTACACCAATTAGTGAGGAAGCTAATGATGATGATCATGTAACTTCAGATCAAGTTACTACCGAACCCTGTAGGTCAACTAGAGTGAGATCCGCACCAGAGTGGTAAGGTAATCCTGTTCTGGAGGTCATGTTAATTGACCATGACAAACCTACGAACTATGAGGAAGCGATGATGAGCCCAGATTCCGCGAAATGGCTTGAGGCCATGAAATCTGAGATGGGATCAATGTATGAGAACAAAGTGTGGACTTTGGTTGACTTGCCCGATGATCGGCAAGACACAGAAAATAAATGGATCTTCAAGAGGAAGACGGACGCTGATAGTAGTGTTACTATCTACAAAGCTAGACTTGTCGAAAAAGGTTTTAACAAAGTTCAAGGTGTTGACTACGATGAGATTTTCTCACTTGTAGCGATGCTTAAGTCTGTCCGAATCATGTTAGCAAATTGCCACATTTTTTGAAATCTGGCAAATGGATGTCAAAACTACATTCCTTAATGGATTTCTTGAAGAAGAGTTGTATATGATGCAACCAGAAGGTTTTGTCAATCCTAAAGGTGCTAACAAAATGTGCAAGCTCCAGCGATCCATCTATGGACTGGTGCAAGCATCTCAGAGTTGGAATATACGCTTTGATGAGTTGATCTAAGCATATAGTTTTATACACACTTGTGGTGAAGCCTGTATTTACAAGAAAGTGAGTGGTGGCACTACAACATTTCTGATAAATATATGTGAATGACATATTGTTGATCGGAAATAATGTAGAATTTTCTGGAAAGCATAAAGGAGTATTTGGAAGGAGTTTTTCAAATAAAGACCTCGGTGAAGCTACTTACATATTGAGCATCAAGATCTATAGAGATAGATCAAGACGCTTGATAAGTTTTTTTAATGAGTACATACCTTGACAAGTTTTTGAAGTAGTTCAAAATGGAACAGTCAAAGAAAGAGTTCTTACTTGTGTTACAAGGTGTGAAATTGAGTAAGACTCAAAGCCCGACCACGGCAGAAGATATAAAGAGAATGAAAGTCATTCCCTATGCCTCAGCCATAGTTTCTATAAAGTATGCCATGCTGTGTACCAGATCTATTGTATACCCTACACTAAGTTTAGCAAGGGAGTACAACAGTGATCTAGGAGTAGATCACTGGACAGCGGTCAAAATTATCCTTGGTGGAATAAGGATATGTTTCTCGATTATGGAGGTGACAAAAGGTTCATCGTAAAGGGTTACGTTGATGCAAATTTTGACACTGATCCAGATGACTCTAAGTCTCAATCTGGATACATTTTGAAAGTGGGAGAAATTAGCTAGAGTAGCTCCATGCAGAGCATTGTTGACATAGAAATTTGCAAAAATACATACCGATCTGAATGTGGCAGACCCGTAGACTAAACTTCTCTCACAAGCAAAACATGATCACACCTTAGTACTCTTTGGGTGTTAATGACATAACGATGTGAACTAGATTATGACTCTAGTAAACCCTTTGGGTGTTGGTCACATGACGATGTGAACTATGGGTGTTAATCAGATGGTGATGTGAACTATTGGTGTTAAATCACATGGCGATGTGAACTAGATTATTGACTCTAGTGCAAGTGGGAGACTAAAGGAAATATGCCCTAGAGGCAATAATAAAGTTATTATTTATTTCCTTATTTCATGATAAATGTTTATTATTCATGCCAGAATTGTATTAACCGGAAACATAATACATGTGTGAATACATAGACAAACATAGTGTCACTAGTATGCCTCTACTTGACTAGCTCATTGAATCAATGATGGTTATGTTTCCTAACCATAGACATGAGTTGTCATTTGATTAACAGGATCACATCATTAGATAATGATGTGATTGACTTGACCCATTTGTTAGCTTAGCACGATGATCGTTTAGTTTGTTGCTATTGCTTTCTTCATGACTTATACATGTTCCTATGACTATGAGATTATGCAACTCCCGTTTACCGGAGGAACAGTTTGTGTGCTACCAAACGTCACAACGTAACTGGGTGATTATAAAGGTGCTCTATAGGTGTCTCCGAAGGTACTTGTTGAGTTGGCGTATTTCGAGATTAGGATTTGTCACTCCGATTGTCGGAGAGGTATCTCTGGGCCCACTCGGTAATGCACATCACTATAAGCCTTGCAAGCATTGCAACTAATGAGTTAGTTGCGGGATGATGTATTATGGAACGAGTAAAGAGACTTGCCGGTAACGAGATTGAACTAGGTATTGAGATGCCGACGATCGAATCTCGGGCAAGTAACATACCGATGACAAAGGGAACAACGTATGTTGTTATGCGGTTTGACCGATAAAGATCTTCGTAGAATATGTAGAAGCCAATATGAGCATCCAGGTTCCGCTATTGGTTATTGACCGGAGACATGTCTTGGTCATGTCTACATAGTTCTCGAACCCGTAGGGTCCGCACGCTTAAAGTTCGATGATGGTTATATTATGAGTTTATGTGTTTTGATGTACCGAAGGTAGTTCAGAGTCCCGGATGTGATCACAGACATGACGAGGAGTCTCAAAATGGTCGAGACATGAAGATTGATATATTGGATGACTATATTCGGACACCGGAATGGTTCCAGGGGTTATCGGATATATACCGGAGTACCGGGGGGTTACCGAAACCCCCCGGAGGTTAATGGGCCTCATGGGCCCAATTGGTGGAAGAGGAGAGGCGGCCAAGGGGCAGCCGCGCGCCCCTCCCCTCCCAAGTGCGAATTGGACTAGGAAGGGGGGCGGCGCCCCCCTTTCCTTTCTCCCTCTTTCTCCTTCCCTCTCCTCTCCTACTCCAACATGGAAAGGGGGGAGTCCTACTCCCACCGGGAGTAGGACTCCTCATGGGGCGCGTCAAGGGTGGCCGGCCCCCTCCCCCTCCTCTACTCCTTTATATACGGGGAGGGAGGCACCCCTAGGGAAACAACAATTGAACTCTTGGATCTCTTAGCCGTGTGCGGTGTCCCCCTCCACCATAGTCCACCTCGATAATATCGTAGCAGTGCTTAGGCGAAGCCCTCCGTCAGTAGAACATCATCATTGTCACCACGCCGTCGTGCTGATGGAACTCTCCCTCAAAGCTTGGCTGGATCGGAGTTCGAGGGACGTCATCGAGCTGAACGTGTGCTGAACTCGAAGGTACCGTACGCTTGGTACTTGATCGGTCGGATCGTGAAGACATACGACTACATCAACCATGTTGTGCAAACGCTTCCGCTTTCGGTCTATGAGGGTACGTGGACAACACTCTCCCCTCTCGTTGCTATGCATCACCATGATCCTGTGTGTGCGTAGGAATTTTTTTGAAATTACTATGTTCCCCAACACAAACCTCATAGGTGGCTGAATTGAGCAACATTTTTCAATGTAGATTTGCATGGGTGTTTAGCGTATCGAGGTAGAATAACCACCCAAACACCCGAACCCTGCATGGCACACGTTATTCCTAAAATGAATGATAAGATTGGGTCGAAAAGTTGCGATCCCCCTCACAAGCTCCTTTGGTGCCGAGTGCCTCCCTATTTAGGAGTGTGAGTATTTGAAGCATCCACCAGCTACACACCATGTAACAAAAGTCTCAAGGAAGCAAGCTCATCGAAAGTAGTTAAGGTTAGTCAGCTACGCATGCCCAAATCTATCCCATCCATCAAAATATTACCTATGATGGCAATGAGTTTAATATAGTTGGTGAGCGAGGCATGGTAAGCAATGCAAATGGGCTCAATAAGAACCCATGTGTCTAATGAGAAGAAAGTTGATAATCCATCTCCAATTGACACTCGGGAAATTCCTCTAAGAGCATTTAAGTGTTTGAAAAATGCCTTGTCAAGGAAGAAAGCATTTTATACCTAAATCTAAGTGAAGTGGAGAGTGGTTAAGTATCCAATCCTTCCATGTCATTTTTTTGGAGTGTACGAATAATCATCATTTGACTAGAAGAAAATCCGACTATGTTTGTTTATTTCCTCGATAATGCTTTTTGAAAGTGTGAAGCAAAGCATGAAGTAGGCAGGGAGACTATCGAGAAGGGCAAAGAGGAGGATGAGACGACCATCGCGTGATAGTAAAAGGCACACCATCCGGTGAGGTAGATGTCACAACGGTTTATATCTGGTTGAAAGGCCATGGCAGGAAGTTTGTGCAAGGAGAGAGGGAGACTAACGTGATTCTGGGAAAGGCCACAATATTAGTGCCTAGATCAGTTGACATGATAGTGGATTGGTGAGGGCGATGTTGAGATAGACAAAGGCATATTTTTCAAATTGATCAAGAGGCCCTTTAACAAGGCCAAATCATCAAGGATGGTACATATTGTTGGGGAACGTAGTAATTTCAAAAAAAATCCTACACACACGCAAGATCATGGTGATGCATAGCAACAAGAGAGGAGAGTATCGTCCACGTACCCTCGTAGACCGTAAGCGGAAGCATTATGAGAACGCGGTTGATGTAGTCGTATGTCTTCATGATCCGACCGATCCAAGTACCGAACGTACGACACCTCCGAGTTCAGCACACGTTTAGCTCGATGACGTCCCACGAACTCCGATCAAGCAGAGCTTCACAGGAAAGTTCCGTCAGCACGACGGCGTGATGATGGTGATGATGTTGCTACCGACGTAGGGCTTCGCCTAATCACCACTACGATATGATCGAGGTGGATTATGGTGGAGGGGGGCACCGCACATGGCTTGGAACAATTAACTTGTGTGTCCTAGGGTGCCCCCTACCTCCGTATATGAAGGAGCAAGGGGGAGGCCGGCCGGCCCTTGCAGGGCATGCCAGGAGGAGGAGTCATCCTCCTAGTAGGAGTAGGACTCCCCTTTCCTACTCCTACTAGGAGGGGGAAAGGAAGGAGGAGAGGGAGAAGGAAAGGGGGGCGCCGCCCCCCTTCCCTAGTCCAATTCAGACCAGAGGGGGAGGGGGCGCGCGGACTGCCCTGGCCGGCCCTCTCTCTCTCTCTCCACTAAGGCCCATGTGGCCCATTACTTCTCGCAGGGGGTTCCGGTAACTCTCCGGCACTCCGGTTTTCTCCGGAATCACTCGGAACACTTCCGGTATTCGAATATAGTCGTCCAATATATTAAACTTTATGTTCGACCATTTCAAGACTCCTCGGCATGTCCGTGATCACATCCGGGACTCCGAACTACCTTCGGTACATCAAATCACATAAACTCATAATACCGATCGTCACCGAACGTTAAGAGTGCGGACCCTACGGGTTCGAGAACTATGTAGACATGACCGAGACACGTCTCCAGTCAATAACTAATAGCGGAACCTGGATGCTCATATTGGCTCCTACATATTCTACGAAGATCTTTATCGGTCAAATCGCATAACAACATACGTTGTTCCCTTTGTCATCGGTATGTTACTTGCCCGAGATTCGATCGTCGGTATCTCAATACCTAGCTCAATCTCGTTACCGGCAAGTCCCTTTACTCGTTCCGTAATACATCATCCCGCAACTAACTCATTAGTTGTATTACTTGCAAGGCTTATAGTGATGTGCATTACCGAGAGGGCCCAGAGATACCTCTCCGACAATCGAAATGACAAATCCTAATCTCGATCTATGCCAACTCAACAAGTACCATCGGAGACACCTGTAGAGCACCTTTACAATCACCCAGTTACGTTGTGACGTTTGGTAGCACACAAAGTGTTCCTCCGGTAATCGGGAGTTGCATAATCTCATAGTCGTAGGAACATGTACAAGTCATGAAGAAAGCAATAGCAGTAAACTAAAACGATCAACTGCTAAGCTAACAGAATGGGTCAAGTCAATCACATCATTCTCCTAATGATGTGATCCCGTTTATCAAATGACAACTCAAGTCTATGGTTAGGAAACATAACCATCTTTGACCAACGAGCTAGTCAAGTAGAGGCATACTAGTGACACTCTGTTTGTCTATGTATTCACACATGTATTATGTTTTCGGTTAATACAATTTTAGCATGAATAATAAACATTTATCATGAAATAAAGAAATAAATAATAACTTTATTATTGCCTCTAGGGCATATTTCCTTCACATATATATTTTGCGACCTTAGGATCAAATTTAACAATGATTAAAGTGTCATCGACGTAATGTAAAATAGGTCAGTGTGGTTGATGGCTCGATATTTTTTCACTTTTACAAGGGTATTTTAATGGGGTTCTCAAAAGATTTTCGTTAATTCTCGTATTTTCTAAGAGTCGTGCTACGCGTCGGCCGACTGATCTTTTCAAAAGACCCGCCGCCTCCGCAGCAGTAAATTTGGCACAATTCATTGCAACAAAACGGAGTGTTTCATAACCTTTTGCAACATAACTTATGTTGCAGAAACAATTGAACAGAGATTATGTTGCAGATTTTTTCTTCTTCACTTTTTTGTAACATAGATAATGTTGCGAAAAGGACTTCTGCAACATGGACGTTGTTGTGAATTTATTTGCAATGAAAGATGATGTCGCAACAACACCGCCCTCGTTGTCGTTTCCGTTTTGTAACTCCGTTGTTGTTGCAAAAACTTGTTGGCATGCGGCGGCACAGTCGGACAAGGGCAACTTCCGCCGGTAATGTTGCAGATTCTTTTCGTTTAACTTTTTTGCAATATGAGAGTTGTTGCGGAAGAAATTTCGCAATACAAATGATGTTGCAGAAAACTTTCTGTGTCGCGCGCACATGATCGCACGAAACTGCTAGAACTAGTACTAGATGACCCGTGCAAGACATGTGTCGCAAGTAGGAGGTGACGGACGCCTCACATGAGACACGTCGGCAGAAACCAACCATTTCCTATTTTCTAATGCTAATCCTTCGAGAAAGAAGAAAATATATTTTTTCTAGCGATCTGCAGAAATGTATAATATATTGGGATCTCGCTTCAAGTGGGCCGAAAGGGGCCAGCTCCGAGAATTCCTGAAGCCCATGCAACCGATGAAAACCCGTAAAAACCCGTCAACACAAGCAAAACAAAGACAAAGGCCATACCAACAAAGCGCTCCCCTCTGAAGCCTCCTCCCACCCCCCTCACGCCGCCGCCGCAACCCCGAAACCCTAACCAAACCCCCCCAGCGCCACACCATGGCGTCCGCCTACGACCGGGAGGACGGCCTCGCGCCGCCGCAGCAGCACGGCGGCGGCCCCGCCGACGCCTACGATCCCAACTACGTGCCGGACTCGGTGAAGACCTTCGTGGTGCACCTGTACCGCCACATCCGCGACAAGAACGTCTACGAGATCCACCAGATGTACGAGGGCGGCTTCCAGCGCCTCTCCGACCGCCTCTTCCGCGACACGCCCTGGCCGTCGGCGGAGGCCGTGGCGCCCTACTGCGACGGCGACCACGTCTTCCTCCTCCTCTACCGCGAGCTCTGGTACCGCCACGCCTACGCGCGCCTCTCCCCCCTCACCGCCAGCCATCGCTCCGAGTCCTGGAACAACTACTGCGACCTCTTCAGCGTCGTCCTCCACGGCGTCGTCAACATGCAGCTGCCTAACCAGTGGCTGTGGGACATGGTGGACGAGTTCGTCTACCAGTTCCAGAGCTTCTGCCAGTACCGCGCCAAGCTCAAGAACAAGACGGAGGACGAGCTACAGCAGCTAAAGCAGTTTGACAAGGTAATAAATAAACGCTTCATTTTTATTTTGCTTTGCTAGATTTAATTTATCAGAGGCCGGGGGCAAGCCTCCTTTTCCAAAAAAAACTAGATTTAATTTATCCGGCGATTTTGCGGCTGATAAGTTCTTTCTGTTTTTTTGCAGGCATGGAATGTCTATGGGGTTCTCAATTACCTGCAAGCACTCGTCGAGAAGTCCATGATCGCACAGATTCTGGAGAGGGAGAAAGAGGGGCTGGAGTCGTTTACTGCCACTGATGGGTATGACTACCAGGGTGGGAGCAATGTGCTCAAGGTCCTGGGTTACTACAGCATGATTGGGCTTCTCAGGATACACTGCCTTCTTGGTGATTACCACACTGGCCTCAAGTGCTTGGCACCGATCAACCTTAACCAGCAGGGGGTCTACACCATTGTGATTGGGAGTCACATCTCGACAATCTATCATTATGGATTTGCAAACCTTATGATGCGCAGGTACAAAAGCATCTGCCTTTTTTGGGGATTACCACACTGGCCTTATGCATTTTTAGCTTCACTTTCTGCTGCTCCATACACACATAAGCAGCATAAGATGCTTTGCTAGCATCTCTATAATTGTCCAATAAATTCTATTATGTCATATAACTTCAACAAAGATCTCATGATTCTCTTATGTAAATCCAAATATGTGAAATTTATTTTGATTCAGCCATCTTGAAATTTCCAAAGCTGGGATTCAGTTCTTTTAGCTAATAGACTGTATTCGTTTGTAAACCTAGGTATGTCGATGCTACCAAGGAATTCAACAAAATTCTGCTTTACATTATAAAGTATAAGCAGTACCATCAGAAATCCCCTCAGTACGACCAGATTCTGAAGAAAAATGAGCAGATGTATGCGCTGCTGGCAATTTGCCTATCTCTGTGTCCCCAGAACAAACTCATAGATGAAAATGTTAGCACCCAGCTGAAAGAAAAGTACAATGACAAAATGACAAAGATGCAGAGGTTTGATGATGAAGCATATGCTGCCTACGATGAGCTATTTTCGTATGCCTGCCCCAAGTTTATTACCCCATCACCTCCAGTTCTGGACCAGCCACTTACAAATTATAACCAGGTAATGTTTCTTGTGGACAACCATAATGGCGATCTATTTCTTTTCAGTTTCTACAGGCAAATTCTACCGTGTAACCCTACTTGTTTTAGTCATCACAAAATAGTAGTGAAAAAGAATCAACCCTTTGGTAGTTGGAAATCCATATTTCAGAGTCCTACAATTCCAGGGTGAGGTTTTTCTTGTCCTATTCAACATAAATCTCATGTAGTAGTCAAAACATCTAGGGTGAGGTTTTTCTTTTTATATTTATTCAAAGGTTTCAGTGCTTTAGTTTGCATTTTTTTTTAGTTTCTATGTAGTATGTTCAAATATCATTAGCACATCTTTTCATTAAGGGTAATAAACATACATACAAGAAAGGTATATCAGGAACAAGACAGTTGCTAAAAGCAGCCCATGAAGTAAAGTTGATGCATAAAGAGGCTAGTTTTCTTATCAGTTAAGCAGCTAGTATGTCGGTTGCAAATGCTCAGATGGAAGCTAGTATCACTCGTCTATTTGTGAACAGATGTACTTCTGAACATTTTTGTCGGTGTACCTGTACTGCATATGTTTTGAGGTTCTTATTCCTTGAGAATTACTTCTATTTCCTTGACTTGTAAATTTCCCCCAAAAAATCAAAGAGTAGACATGCAGAATAAATTGTTGATTATTTTTCTTGTTATGTGACAGGACGCCTATCGGCTTCAATTGAAGCTGTTCCTGTACGAAGTGAAGCAGCAGCAGCTGCTTTCTGGGATCCGGAGCTATCTAAAGTTATACTCAGCAATAACCATCACCAAACTTGCCCAGTATATGGAAATGGATGAGGCAACACTTAGGTCTGTGTGAGCATTAACTTGTGTTGTTAGTTTTTTTTATTGGTCTGTATGCATAAGAAATTTTCAAACATTTGGACAGGTCTATCCTTATGACGTACAAGCACAAAATGCATGCAGTTGACAGTAATGGGAAAATTGTATCCAGTGCAGACTTTGATTTCTACATTAATGAGGTAATGCCGATTCTCCTTTCTGTGGCTAAGATAAGTTTTTTGCATCCGCTTATTATGTTTGTGTCGATTTCTTTATTACGAGTTGGTGCTTTCTGCTGTATCTTAGAAGTTAATATCTTCACTATATCAATTGCTAATTGAGGCACTACATTGAGCTGCTGTAGTCTGTAGATAATTGGAGCTCCTTCCTGGAATGAATTTTGTGTAACAATATAGATTCTTTAAGTTCAACCATGATTGTGTTAACTTGTGCCTTCTCAAGTCTGTTGCCTACTTTGTCAATGTATGACTAATTACATATGAACTATTTGCAATCATTCAGGATGTTATTCATGTCGTAGAGTCGAAGTCGACCAAGCGCCATGGTGACTACTTTTTGAGACAGATTTTAAAGGTACCTGAGTCCCCACTTGACGATACCTCCCCCCTTTCCTTTTATAGATAGCACATCGTTGCTAGACCATAGTCTAAACTTCCTTTGTCAATATCCTACAGTTTGAAGAAACCATTGCTGAATTGGACAAGGTACAGCTTGACTGAGCATGGTAGAGATCATGGAGGAGAGAAACGTCCCAGGATCCTGTTTTCCTTTTCTTTTTTCCTATTGTGAGAGGCACTTGTGATGACTACTGTTAGCAGAGCATTAGTTGTGCCTTCTGGTACACTTTTTGACTCAGTGAAGCACTGGCAATTCACTGTATTATCTCGTTTCTTGTTCCTGTTTGCTATTTGATGAGTAATCTGTCAGTTGCTAATTGAGAACTTGAGATACCTTCCGTGTTTATCCAACTGGGTGGGCACATTTTTTAGCTCACAGGTAGTAGATCTGGAGGCTGATTGCATGACGCTCATCAGTTGCCTTGCATTCTTGCCATATGTCCCTGTGGGCTCAATGCATTGCTCCTTCTGATCTTGACCCTAGTCCGCTGCCCAACAACGTGGCTCCTGAAGCGGGTGAGAAAAAGGGAGGCACCTTCCTTGTGGCCTTGCGGTGGGTGCTGTGAAGGGGATGGTTGCTGCTGCAACGATGAGGTGCCCCAATGACGATGGTGGGCCGTGGATCTGTGGACAGCGAGGCTCCCTGCAACATCTGTTGTGGGGAAAGGGGTGGATGTTGCCCTTGGCGAGGTGCTCGTAGCATCGCCTCCATTGCAACATCCCATGTGTTGCAATGAGCAACCATAAAATGTTGTTCGTGTTTGCAATGGGTGATTGCAATGTTGTCCATGTTGTGATAGGTGTGCGCAACATTACTCATGTTGTGATGAGCGACCGCAACATTGTTCATGTTGCAATTGTAGCCTTCGCCGATGACTATATGGGGACAGGCCCAACATTGTCCATGTTGTGATAGGTGAGCACAACATTACTCGTGTTGCGATGAGCGACCGCAACATCGTTCATGTTGTGATGGTAGCCTTCGCCGATGACTACGTGGGGACAGACCCAACAGTTCACAACGATGCCAACGTTTGCCAAAGATCAGTTGGATGATGTGCAACATGTGTATGTGTTAACACATGTCAATATTAAGTACTAAGTACGCCCTAAAAAGATATGAAGTCTCTAGGTTCCGGGTTGCTGAATTTTACCATGGTGACACGTTACCATCTTCCACATGTCTTGTAGTATCCCCCACGAGGCTGTTTCAGCTCCCCGAGTGACACTTTGGTTTATTGGGGAGATGCTCAATAAACTAAATTTCTACTCTCTCTCTGTACCGAAATACTTGTAGTTTGGAGAACTTGTACTAGTTTCTCTAGCTACAAGTATTTTGGTACAGAGGAAGTATAATACAAGGTTTTCAATCTCTCTCTAGGCATGTTATAAACACCATGACAAATTCCATTTCTCATCACAGCAATTCAAACCAACATGTTTCTACTGCACATATAAACATCATTTAAACCCACAATTTTGAAATCTAAGTTCAAATTCAAGCATAATATATGGTCCAAATGCTCTGAAACATAGAGCAATGTGTTAGCATTAGTGTAGCTGTGTAGGCACATGCTGGTTTGTTAATTGTTAGGATTAAATTAATAGGTTAATTAAAAGGATAATCCTCCTATTGTAATCTGTATGCCGGTTGCATTGGCAACCGTCGCACCTCTCCCCTTTGCACCTCTACAAACAGTCGCATTTCTCTATCGTGTCTGTGCCCCTTGTATATATACCAAGAATCATTCAATGGAATTGATAGTTCTATCATTTATTCGATTGTCTCTCGCTTGCTCTCCTTTACAATTCAACACGCTATCAGCACGCTCCCGGCGGAGCCATTCCATCGGCCTCACAGCGCGACGCGGAAGACCAAGGCCGGCGACGTCCAGAAGGCCAGCCCCGTCGCTCTCCAGCGGAGCGATCTCACGACGGGCTTGCCCGCGAGCAACACCGAACCGGTGGCAGTCCACGCCTCTGCAAAGCGGCAAGGCGGCGCAGGTCTCCTGCCGGTACGTGACCGCGTGGCCTCAACCTCACGCACCAGCCCGAGGCGTTCACGAGGCAGGCGCGGCGAGTCTCTCGATCTGGGACGAAACGAGGAACCAGGCTTCCAAGAACAAAAAAAAGAAGAAAGAACAGGGAAGTTGGCATCCATTGATCAAAGATTGAACGACTCAATCAAGAATTGTAAGCACCAGTGTGTTCGTCAATTCTCAATGTTCTTACCTTTTTATGGCATTAGCACAACGGGACGGTCCTGGGCAACCAAGGCTTCAACGCATGCGGTGCACGCGACCACGCCTGCCACCGCTCAGCGTGCCGCCGGCCTCGTCGGCTCCCGGCCTAGAAGCGACCGAGACAGCCACCCTTCACAGACAAGCGGCGCCCGCACCCGCGGCTCCCGGCATCCGGCGCGTGGAGACGCGCTTCGCCGCGGCGGCGGCACTTCCCGCAGGCATGTCCCTTGGGGCAGCTATGCGCAGCGACGGCAAGGAAGCCCAGACGCGTTGGCTAGCGTGCGCCATGACGCGGCTACGCAGCGGTGTCGACCTGGCTTCCAGCGCTCGGCCCCTGCGCGCCCACCCGCGTCTGCTGTTCCGTCGTCCAACGGCCATGGCCGGTGACGGCTCATGGAGCCTTGCGGCGCTCGGGCTCTCGAACGGCGTCGCGCTCGGAACCCACCCCCGTGGTGACTCCTCCTCCGAGAACGAGCGCGGCGGGAGTTCTTCTCGCCGCCGGTAATGCGGCCGGCCGGCCAGCCAGCCGTGGGAGTCTCTGCCTGTTTCAGTCTTGTGAGGACTGGGGATCGAGTTGCTGGGGATTTCTTTCCCTTTCTCTCTCCTTATCATTTCGATTGACTGGACTTCCTCGCTTGCGTGGCCATGTGCATGCGATGGAAATTTAGGCAACCGGCAGGCGTTGCTTTATTTGCTACTCCATGAGTATTTGCTACTCTGATTGAGCACAGTAGCAGATTATTAGTGTCCCAACACACTTCTAACAGTGATTTCATTCCTGTTAAAATCAGTACATATATTTTAGTACTATTTTCTGTTGAGTACCGTGGTATTCCAGATCTTAAGTTGATGTAATATATTTCCACGTTTATCACGTGTTGAGATTAATTACGTTCATTTGCAATTGAGATTATTTCATCTCTTGCGTACACAATTTTAGTACCTCTATGGTGCTGGTTTGCGATTGAGAATTTTCTTTTCTCATAAAACAATCTCATTGCGATTAAGATTAATTTTTCTCTCGCAAAATATTAATTCACTTTGCTGAATTCTCTTGCAATTTGATACAAGATCATCTCATTTAATTTGAGGTCTATACAATTCAAGTTTTTTCACTTGAACATCAAGTTTGTAACATCATTACTATCATTACAATAGTAGTGTATTTCTGTTGAGTACGATGTATTCCGGAATGTATTTATCTCCATGTTCGCTACATGTGGAGATTAATACGTCTATTTGCAATTGAGATTTTTAATTTTTGCAAATATTGAATGCAAAATTCTAAGTGTTGTTTTTCAAATTGATGTATTGGGATCACAAAAGTCATATGGATGTACTGCTTACGCAGATTATCGATAACTACTGATAAAGCCTACATTTTATCATTTTGATATTGTGATTGCTTTACAAAGTGCTCTCCCACACATTTTATTAAGTCATGACATAAGGCATTACGAGTGAGTATCTACTGATTTCATCAGATTATACTCCCTAGTGCTGTGAGATCTACTCCATTTTGGAGATTATTTCAAGGTGTCGTATTTAGCAATTTGAGATTCACACTTATGGTTCCAAGGTAACTTCTTGAAATACCCATTGATTTTGCTAAGTTCATTACAACATCAACCATGATGGTCTTTAATTTACTGAATGTAAATTGATTATGTCTGGCTTACCCATAGCGGTAACATATGGCTATATAATTTGAGGCATTCGCCCTCAACGGCCACCACTGCCCTATCTGGGCCATGGACATCATGATTGCTCTTTGTGTCTCGTGGGATAATGTGTGCAATCCAGGATTCACTTCTGGTCAGGATCACACCGCTAACAGAAAATTATTGTCTTATACATTATAAGGCATTAGATTCAGATCTCAGCATCTGATTATCCTGTATCAGCAATTCTTGGGACACAATGAACTCAAGGGCAAAGGTTTGAAGCTCACTTCAACCTTTAACCCGACATCACCAGTGATGACGGGATCCTATGGACACAGAGAACGTGTGGTTGAATATGACTCAACTAACATGTTTGAAGACATTGTTTGGTCTCTCAATCTCCTGAGTGGTCAGCATAATTTATGTCCATTTACGATGTTATAACAACAACATAAGTATTGTTGTCATCATATATTGTATATCACAATATATTGTATCAGTACTTTGGTACAAATACATTTGTATGTATTCTATATATCTGACAGCGATTTTCATATTGAGGATCTGCATGTCTATATATAGATTTCTACGGGGGTCAATCCGATGAAAGATGATATGTGCCTTGTGGACATATGCACCACAAACTCTATACTCAGGGACGTCCAATGTTTTCACTCTCGTTGAGAGAAAGGAGATATTTCAAAATCGCTCGACGCGATAAGGTATTTTTTTGGCTCAACTCGGGTCATATTTACTATCCCACTGGGTACTCGAGTAACGTAAGGATGCTTTATTGCTTCCCGGTTTAACTCATACCCTACTAAACTATAGAGGTATCCGTCAAAACAATTTCCATAGCGAAACTTATGATGACAACAAAGAGAAATAACTTCTCTTTACCATATGCAACAGATATGGCAAGCACATTCTCTATGTACCATCTGGATTGTACTACACATACTACAAAACCCGTAGCACATGTTGCGCCCAAGATAGTTTTCCAAAATGTCTTGTACATGACAAACTTGGCATACACGCCTTGGTCATCGAGACATTGGGTTGAAACCGGAACTATGCTCAATTCCAATAGTTTATGATTATTATGATGCTAAATTCTAATAACATTTGGATTTTATGTGCACTACAAGTGACACAGGAAAGCTAATTTTAAGGCTCGCACACCTTAAAGTCTAAGCTGAACCACTCAGACTCTTTGAATGCATCAAGTCGAGGTAAGTGGCTCTTCCCAGCCATTGAGTAGACTATTCAGGGATTCCATGGTTCTAAAAGACATATCTACACGGTGGTCTTAAGTGTGTGCTTTACTCACACGAAACCATTGGCTCATTATCCTGACATCGATTTCAAGCAAATCAAATGGATAACATTGCAGAATTCTCCTTGAAGGCCTTCTCTATGACATTTGGATTGAAGTTTAGCAATTTTTCCTAATGTCTAGACTCAAAATGGTTTGGTAGAATCCTATCCAAAGAGTTAAGCTCATTGGATTATCTTTACTTTGGAATTGCAACTTACTACGTTGGAGTCATGCAGTTTTACATGCTCATAACAGAACTGCATAATATTATTCCCCTCTATCTTTGATATGTGGATATCTACCAAGTATTTCCTATCTGCGGTAATTCGGTTGCACACCGATATTACCATCCGGCATACATCATTGGCCCCTCAACATAAAGTTGGGATATATGTGAGGAATAACTGTATTTCCGTCGATACCTCAAGCCCCTCGCATGGGGAGTTATTCAAGGCCAGTATGCTGATTCAATGAGGAACATTTCCAGGCATTAGGGGGAGATTTCAAGTACCATAAAGAATGCCAGAAAATTAGTGGAATGTTCAACACATTTCTGCCTCAAATCCACGTACTCAAAGATCTGAACCATGCGTTCAGAAGATTTGCAACACATTGCAAATAATCTGCCAGATTCATTTACTGACTATAAAGGTGTCACATAATCCTACAATCCTGCAAAAGTATGCCTGAATGAGTGGAGGTACCAGCAAAATCCACTCCACTCCCCGTTTAAAGCAACAGGGGGAGATGTATGGCAGAAATACATCAGGATTCAGCTTCTCGCAAGCAAGAATATCAAGGCCCGCGAATCAGTAAATGCAAGTCAACTTCACGTTGACAGACACCTAATGGGTAGTATACACCCAGTGGACGGGAAATCTCCACCAACCCAGGTCATAGTGCACACAATGACCGGGACATCGGAATACCCGACTCAATCGCATTGGGAAATCGCGAGCAGTCACCATGGGTAACGATATTTCCATCAACTATATATTGATATATAGATTCTGGAGAAACATATAACCGGAAGTCTAAAATTGTCGACATACGTTTCTCAACTAGATTGAAAAAACCTTTCAAGTGATTCAGATCCAAAGACCATGGCCATGGCAAAGTGTGAACAACACTCAGACTGAACTCAAGCAAAGGGTATAATCTAGGTAGAAATAATATTGCTCAATAATGGGAAGGTATTCATAAGTAATACCTACACCAGTTTTCTTCTGGAAACAGAATTGAGAACAATGAGGTGGTGAAACATAAAGCAAGTATTGTAGCACAAGGGTTCACGCAGATACCCAACTATTCTCCAGAGGTGGAATCTCTTTCCGATAACTTATATCATTGGCAGTACAAAATCATCTATCTGTGCAGTTGATAGATGTAGTGATTACATATACATGTGGATCACTAGATTCAGGCATATATGATTGATTCCCGATGGAATCTCACTTCTGAATTGAAATGCAAAATGCAATATACATTGTGTAAAAATCAGTAAGTCACCATACGACTTATTGTCGGTACATATGGTACAACCGACTTAGTGAGTTTCTTATACACAAGGATTACTCCTACAATGATGATTATCCATGTTTGTGTGTCTTCAATGACGACACATGTAATCATCTAAATGATGGAATTTAAAATGAAGGATTTGGGTAAACCAAAATACCCCTCATTACTACAAATTGAGCACCTTCATTCATACATTATGGTATACTATGTTGTCTATATCCAAAATATATTGGAGAAATTCATTGTGGACAAATCTTATCCATTCATAACTCTCATGGTAGTTCATTCTCTAGACGTAGAGAAAGATCTATTTAGACCAAGAGATGATGGAAATGAGATATTGGGACTCAACGTTCCATAATGCCATTGGATCCACCAAACACAATTGGTTGGTACACAAGAATATCTTTCAATATCTTCAATGCATCAAACATCTTGTCCTGGTTTTTCAGTTTCACAGAAATGTGAACACCGATATCGTTGGATACATCGATCAGATCCCTACTGTGTCAGATCGTAGACAACCTTAGTCTTCCTCCTAGGTGTAGTAGCCCTCTCAAGAGAAGTCCTCGAAACAGACCTCATGGCTACATCCACCAATCATTATCTCAACGATAATGTTTCTTATGTTGCCCAGATGCAAACATGTTACATAATAAGCAATATCACTATATTGCATATCTTGCAAGTCAAATCATGCGATTGATTTGTTCATCGGGTTTCTACCAACTTCTATATTCCAGAAATGTGTTCGTGGAATTGGTAGGTGACGGCTTCGAATTTTGCAAGATCAGGGTGGGGGGGTATCTTCCTGAATTGTTCCTATTCAATGCATCATATTATACTCTTTTTCCCTTCATGAGTTTACTTTACAGGTTCTCATAGAGGTTTTTAATGAGATAATATCAACATGAGATCATATGTCATACTTTCAGTTTTCCCCACCGAGGTTTTTAGGAAAGTATATACGACATATTTATTGTCCTCTGAACTCTATGGGTTTTATCGTATTGAGTTAAAAGAGACAATAACCATTATATGTTGCACCATTTTCTCCTTATTTTTCCCACTGGGTTTGAAGGAGTTTTGGCAACATATCATACTACAATACTTCTCATATTTTCCCACAGGGTTTTTGAAGAAGAGTTAATTTAAGGATGATTCCAGATATGATCGGTTGCAAGGACAAGAAAGGATTAGGGGGAGTGTTAGGATTAAATTAATAGGTTAATTAAAAGGATAATCCTCCTATTGTAATCTGTACGTCGGTTGCATTGGCAACCGTCGCACCTCTCCCCTTTGCACCTCTACGAACAGTCGCATCTCTCGATCGTGTCTGTTCCCCTTGTATATATACCAAGAATCATTCAATGGAATTGATAGTTCTATCATTTATTCGATTGTCTCTCGCTTGCTCTCCTTTACAATTCAACATTAATTACCACATGTTACTTAATGAACCGTCATTAGGACTTGTCACTAGACGAATATAGATGTGCCCATCACCGGTATGTACGCGCATATTTTTTTTGAAACTTCACAGCAGATTCTGCGTGTTGCATTAAGAAGGAGCGGCTGACAGCCGTACTGTACAGAGGTTCAGGAGAACCAAGAGGAAATAAAAGAAAGGAAGAAGGAAAAGAAACCAAGCAAGGCCTACTCTCAATTTCAATTTCAAAAAAAGCAAGGCCTACTCTCAGAACATAAGGCGGAGAGCGCACGCTAACACCCAACAGTAGAGCTCATCCATGAAGTTTTGGAAAACTGATGCTACGCGGAGCTCAGCATCTCTGAAGATTCTCTCGTTGCGCTCCCGCCAGATGAACCAGATAGGCTAGCGACCTAGCTTGCTTGCGGGAGGCCGGATCGGAAGAAAGGCCATCAAACCACTCACCGAGAGACGCCTGAGGAGCAAAGTCCAGTTGGCCGGGGAAAATGCAGTAGTTTGGAACCTATCCACCAAGAGCGACCAAAGCCGACGGGAGCGGGACCATGGGCGGCTAACCATGAGATGCTCAGCCATTTCAAGATTACGCCGGCAGAGAGGACAAAAATATGAGTACGACGTCCATTGGCTAGCAAGTAGCTTGTCTGCCGTGAGCAGTCTATTCTGCACAAGCACAAACAAGCAGCCGAAGAAGTGACATTTTGCCGGTGCCCAGGCCTTCCAACTATGCCAAGGTGCCGAAGTTCAGTGGAGCCAAGGAGCATGAGGCGGTATGCTGAACTGACAGAAAATTCTCGGCTAGTAGAAAGACGCCACGAGAAGGAGTCAGCAATGCCAGGTGTGAGCCGCACACGCTGGATAGTTGTCCAGAGCATGACAAACTCAGGTAGGGTGTCGGCGGTGACCCTTCCACATAGATCCATGACCCATCTGTTGTTGTCCAGTCCAATGCTTCGGAGAAGGAGCGATGCTCGTGAGAGGAGGCTAGGAATATGACCGGTGCAAGAAGGAAGGGAGCCTTGCCATCAGTCCAACTGTCGAACCAAAATCGCACACGAAGCCCATCGCCGACCACCGTAGCAAAAACCGCACGGTTGCTGTCTCACAGAGGTTGCGCTTGCGCGGGATCGGGAGGCCGTACCAAGGCTTGGAAGGTGATAGCCGCTCATGCGAGAGCCATTTGAGGCGAAGAGCGGTGCTGAAGAGTGTGAGGTCGATCACCCCAAAGCCGCCAAGCTGCTTAGGATGGCAATTTTTGGTCCACACCACCTTACAGTTCCCACTGCAATAATGCTACACCTACAGATACTTGGTTACTGACCAGCGTCAGGCCCACGCCAGAGCCAGGCGCGCTGAATGCGGCCGATCTCCTAGCGCAACCAACAAGGCAGCTCAATTGTGGAGAGCCAGTAGACGGCAAAGGCAGAGAGAACAGAGTTAAGCAAGACCAATCTTCCCGCCGTAGAAAATAGCATAAGCTTCCAGAAGGCTAGCCTGGTGCGAAGCTTGTTCAGGAGAGGCCGAAAGTCAATCTTCTGTGGCCTACGCAGGGACAATGGCAAAGCAGGGAACTTGCAAGGCAGGGACGAGATAAGGGCATCCAGGGGCCGACAATGAGGTTTTTTACGGTACCCTGGTACTCCATAGTGTAGAGTGGGAGTACCCATCATATCCATCCGCTCGTCTGCAGAGTTAGTTTAGTCCTTTCTCCTGCTAAAGGAGCGTTGTCTTCCAATCTTTTGTCTAGGTTCCCAGATATACTAGCCTAATCAAGCGCATGCCACAGCGCAGCCGCCTTTGGAGGCACTTTCATCACCGTGCGACCAGGAACAAATCAATCATGTGTTTCTTCAAAAAACAGAAAATTGATCGCCATAGGATGTATGGTAATTTGAGGCGAACAAACCTGTTGTAGTGTGCAGTTTTCATCAACGACGGAATTTCGTCTCCGTCAGAAAGATTTAATTTAGGGATTAATTACTGATCATCAGAAGAGGAAGATGATGACCTGCACAGGAATTCCTTGCGGAAGATTCGGATGGGAAAGAATTGTCGCTCGGGAGATTCGGATGGGAAAGAACTTAAAACGAATTCAGACGAGGAATATGATGATCTGCGCAGGAATTTCTTGCGTAATCTACGGCTCCATCGGCCATGGCTCTAATGCATTCATGCCTACGGGCATGCAGGTTGTGGCTTCAGCGCTCGGAGCCTGTGGCTGCCATCCCATTCCCGCCGGCGGCCGAATAGCCGGCGCATTGCCACCACAGAACTTGCGCATGAACTTAGGATCAGGAAATTAGATATATTTGCGAATTACTATTTTAACCCTCAGGTCATGGTACTCCCTTCTTTTTTGTGGTGGTACTCTCTAACATTAGAACTGGAGTACCAGTCAATCTAAACCATTGGATTAGGAGAAATGAACGGTCGATATTAGTTTGAGGGTACTGTAAAAGAGCTCGTGACAATATCCATCACATCAAGCTGCTCGCAGCAGATAGGGACCTCCTCGAAATTCTTCAGGATGCCTTTGAACGGCTCGAAGCTCCGACTTGATGGGGTTGAGGAAAACAACCACGTCATCCACATAGAAAGAGATGCGTAAGAGCATCTCTAACAGACTCCTTACTAACGTGTAAACTATAAAAATTCGGCGACTATACGGGTTTGGCCCTTTTTTGGGCCAGACCAGAGCCCATATAGTCGCCTGGCTCGTAAATTATTTTACAGTGGCCCGGAACCCCCCTCGCGCAGTATAACTACGGGTTTGCGGCGAGTATACGGGGCCAAACCCTATCCTGACTCCAATCAGCCGCCGCACTCCACCCTGTGGCGCGGGATGTGGAGCTTGGGCCGCCGCACCGGCGGTAGCGACGACCCTGAGCGGCAGCGGTGCGTCAAAGCCGACGCTGTGAGGAAGCAAGCCACCCGGAAGTACACGAACCACGGCCTAGAGCCGCCGCCGCTCCTTCGCCGTGAGACGGAGGAGTACGACCACATACAGGTGCGGTTGACCTCCAACGCGGGTAGCTCTGCCAGGGGGTTGAGCTCCCATGCGCCCCTCACGCTGGTGAAAGGGGAGCCGGAGAAGCTCCTGCCGCTCCGCGCGGTGAAGAGGGAGGTGGAGGCGGAGGCGAAGCGGTGTGGCGGTGGCATCATCGGGCCGAAGGATTTCCTCCCTCGACGGAGGCGGACGTCTTTGAGTCCGTCATCATTACGCGTAGTGTGTGGGAGGAGGAGGAGGAGGCAGAGCAGCGTTGTAGACGGGAAGCCGACCTCGATGCAGTCCTCCTCGAGCAGGGGCTTGTGAAGGCGTAGGAGTTCAACGACAACTTGGACGCACGACGCCGCGATGCCAAGGCACATGACGACATCTACGTCGACCGCGTCTCCGATGACGATGACTGGCGATGTCCGTCGCCGCAGCGTGGCCACTGCACCTATATGGCTATTTGGCAGTAGGGTTTACGGTGGCCACCTCTCCTCCGATTTATTTTGTGCAAATAGGCTATGTATGAAATATGTATGATGATCAAGAACTATGAACACTTATAGGTTCACTTTCAGTTTCTGTTCTGTCTGAAGGAAATATGCCCTAGAGGCAATAATAAAGTTATTATTTTATTCCTTATATCATGATAAATGTTTATTATTCATGCTAAAATTGTATTAACCGGAAACATAATACTTGTGTGAATACATAGACAAACTAAACGTCACTAGTATGCCTCTACTTGACTAGCTCGTTAATCGAAGATGGTTATGTTTCCTAACCATAGACATGTGTTGTCATTTGATTAACAGGATCACGTCATTAGGAGAATGATGTGATTGACATGACCCATTCCATTAGCTTAGCACCCGATCGTTTAGTATGTTGCTATTGCTTTCTTCATGACTTATACATGTTCCTATGAATATGAGATTATGCAACTCCCGTTTGCCGGAGGAACACTTTGTGTGCTACCAAACGTCACAACATAACTGGGTGATTATAAAGGAGCTCTACAGGTGTCTCCAAAGGTACATGTTGGGTTGGCATATTTCGAGATTAGGATTTGTCACTCCGATTGTCGGAGAGGTATCTCTGGGCCCTCTCGGTAATGCACATCACATAAGCCTTGCAAGCACTGCAACTAATGAGTTAGTTGCGAGATGATGTATTACAAATGAGTAAAGAGACTTGCCGGTAACGAGATTGAACTAGGTATTGAGATACCGACGATCGAATCTCGGGCAAGTAACATACCGATGACAAAGGGAACAAAGTATGTTGTTATGCGGTCTGACCGATAAAGATCTTCGTAGAATATGTGGGAGCCAATATGAGCATCCAGGTTCCGCTATTGGTTATTGACCGGAGACATGTCTCGGTCATGTCTACATTGTTCTCGAACCCGTAGGGTCCGCACGCTTAACGTTACGATGACAGTTTCATTATGAGTTTATATTTTTTGATGTACCGAAGTTTGTTCGGAGTCCCGGATGTGATTACGGACATGACGAGGAGTCTCGAAATGGTCGAGACATAAAGATTGATATATTGGATGGCTATATTCGGACACCGGAAGTGTTCCGGGTGATTTCAGAGAAAACCGGAGTGCCGGAGGGTTACCGGAAACCCCCTGGGAGAAGTAATGGGCCTTATGGGCCGTAGTGGAGAGAGAGAGGGGCGGCCAGGGTGGGCCGCGCGCCCCCTCCCCCTCTGGTCCGAATTGGACTAGGAGAGGGGGGGGGGGCGGCGCCCCCCTTTCCTTCTCCCTCTCCCCCTTCCTTTCCCCCTCCTAGTAGGAGTAGGAAAGAGGGGAGTCCTACTCCTACTAGGAGGAGGACTCCTCCTCCTTGGCGCGCCCTAGGGACGGCCGGCCTCCCCCTTGCTCCTTTATATACGGGAGCAGGGGGCACCTCTAGACACACAATTTGATCCTCGTGATCATTTTCTTAGCCGTGTGCGGTGCCCCCCACCACCATACTCCTCGATAATATTGTAGCGGTGCTTAGGCGAAGCCCTGCGATGGTAGAACATCAAGATCGTCACCACGCCGTCGTGCTGACGGAACTCTTCCCCGACACTTTGCTGGATCGGAGTCCGGGGATGGTCATCGAGCTGAACATGTGCTAAAACTCGGAGGTGCCGTAGTTTCGGTGCTTGATCGGTTGGGCCGTGAAGACGTACGACTACATCAACCGCGTTGTCATAACGCTTCCGCTGTCGGTCTACGAGGGTACATAGATCACACTCTCCCCTCTCGTTGCTATGCATCACCATGATCTTGCGTGTGCGTAGGAAAATTTTGAAATTACTACGTTCCCCAATAGTGGCATCCGAGCCTAGGTTTTATGTGTTGATGTTATATGCACGAGTAGAACACAAGTGAGTTGTGGGCGATATAAGTCATACTGCTTACCAGCATGTCATACTTTGGTTTGGCGGTATTGTTGGATGAAGCGGCCCGGACCGACATTACGCGTACGCTTACGCGAGACTGGTTCTACCGACGTGCTTTGCACACAGGTGGCTGGCGGGTGTCAGTTTCTCCAACTTTAGTTGAACCGAGTGTGGCTACGCCCGGTCCTTGCGAAGGTTAAAACAGCACCAACTTGACAAACTATCGTTGTGGTTTTGATGCGTTGGTAAGATTGGTTCTTGCTTAAGCCCGTAGCAGCCACGTAAAACTTGCACCAAACAAAGTAGAGGACGTCTAACTTGTTTTTGCAGGGCATGTTGTGATGTGATATGGTCAAGACATGATGCTAAATTTTATTGTATGAGATGATCATGTTTTGTAACCGAGTTATCGGCAACTGGCAGGAGCCATATGGTTGTCGCTTTATTGTATGCAATGCAATTGCGCTGTAATGCTTTACTTTATCACTAAGCGGTAGCGATAGTCGTGGAAGCATAAGATTGGCGAGACGATAACGATGCTACGATGATGATCAAGGTGTCGCGCCGGTGATGATGGTGATCATGACGGTGCTTCGAAGATGGAGATCACAAGCACAAGATGATGATGGCCATATCATATCACTTATATTGATTGCATGTGATGTTTATCTTTTATGCATCTTATCTTGCTTTGATTGACGGTAGCATTTTAAGATGATCTCTCGCTAATTATCAAGAAGTGTTCTCCCTGAGTATGCACCGTTGCAAAAGTTCTTCGTGCTGAGACACCACGTGATGATCGGATGTGATAGGCTCTACGTTCAAATACAACGGGTGCAAAACAGTTGCACACGCGGAATACTCAGGTTATACTTGACGAGCCAAGCATATACAGATATGGCCTCGGAACACGGAGACCGAAAGGTCGAGCGTGAATCATATAGTAGATATGATCAACATAGTGATGTTCACCAATGAAGCTACTCCATCTCATGTGATGATTGGACATGGTTTAGTTGATTTGGATCACGTGATCACTTAGAGGATTAGAGGGATGTCTATCTAAGTGGGAGTTCTTTAGTAATATGATTAATTGAACTTAAATTTATCATGAACTTAGTACCTGATAGTATCTTACTTGTTTATGTTTGATTGTAGATAGATGGCCCGTGCTGTTGTTCCGTTGAATTTTAATGCGTTCCTTGAGAAAGCAAAGTTGAAAGATGATGGTAGCAATTACACGGACTGGGTCCGTAACTTGAGGATTATCCTCATTGCTGCACAGAAGAATTACGTCCTGGAAGCACCGCTGGATGCCAGGCCTGCTGCTGGAGCAACACCAAATGTTATGAACGTCTGGCAGAGCAAAGCTGATGACTACTCGATAGTTCAGTGTGCCATGCTTTACGGCTTAGAATCGGGACTTCAACGACGTTTTGAACGTCATGGAGCATATGAGATGTTCCAGGAGTTGAAGTTAATATTTCAAGCAAATGCCCGGATTGAGAGATATGAAGTCTCCAATAAGTTCTATAGCTGCAAGATGGAGGAGAACAGTTCTGTCAGTGAGCATATACTCAAAATGTCTGGGTATAATAATCACTTGATTCAATTGGGAGTTAATCTTCCAGATGATTGCGTCATTGACAGAATTCTTCAATCACTTCCACCTAGCTACAAGAGCTTCGTGATGAACTATAATATGCAAGGGATGAATAAGACAATTCCCGAGCTCTTCGCAATGCTTAAAGTTGCGGGGGTAGAAATCAAGAAGGAGCATCAAGTGTTGATGGTCAACAAGACCACTAGTTTCAAGAAAAAGGGCAAAGGGAAGAAGAAGGGGAACTTCAAAAAGAACAGCAAGCAAGTTGCTGCTCAGGAGAAGAAACCCAAATCTGGACCTAAGCCTGAAACTGAGTGCTTCTACTGCAAGCAGACTGGTCACTGGAAGCGGAACTGCCCCAAGTATTTGGCGGATAAGAAGGATGGCAAGGTGAACAAAGGTATATATGATATACATGTTATTGATGTGTACCTTACTAATGCTCGCAGTAGCACCTGGGTATTTGATACTGGTTCTGTTGCTAATATTTGCAACTCGAAACAGGGACTACGGATTAAGCGAAGATTGGCTAAGGACGAGGTGACGATGCGCGTGGGAAATGGTTCCAAAGTTGATGTGATCGCGGTCGGCACACTACCTCTACATCTACCTTCGGGATTAGTATTAGACCTAAATAATTATTATTTGGTGCCAGCGTTGAGCATGAACATTATATCTGGATCTTGTTTGATGTGAGACGGTTATTCATTTAAATCAGAGAATAATGGTTGTTCTATTTATATGAGTAATATCTTTTATGGTCATGCACCCTTGAAGAGTGGTCTATTCTTATTAAATCTCGATAGTAGTGACATACATATTCATAATGTTGAAGCCAAAAGATGCAGAGTTGATAATGATAGTGCAACTTATTTGTGGCACTGCCGTTTGGGTCATATCGGTGTAAAGCGCATGAAGAAACTCCATACAGATGGACTTTTGGAACCACTTGATTATGAATCACTTGGTACTTGCGAACTGTGCCTTATGGGCAAGATGACCAAAACACCGTTCTCCGGTACTATGGAGAGAGCAACAGATTTGTTGGAAATCATACATACAGATGTATGTGGTCCGATGAATGTTGAGGCTCGTGGCGGATATCATTATTTTCTCACCTTCACAGATGACTTAAGCAGATATGGGTATATCTACTTAATGAAACATAAGTCTGAAACATTTGAAAAGTTCAAAGAATTTCAGAGTGAAGTTGAAAATCATCGTAACAAGAAAATAAAGTTTCTACGATCTGATCGTGGAGGAGAATATTTGAGTTACGAGTTTGGTGTACATTTGAAACAATGCGGAATGGTTTCGCAACTCACGCCACCCGGAACACCACAGCGTAATGGTGTGTCCGAACGTCGTAATCGTACTTTACTAGATATGGTGCGATCTATGATGTCTCTTACTGATTTACCGCTATCGTTTTGGGGTTATGCTTTAGAGACGGCCGCATTCACGTTAAATAGGGCACCATCGAAATCCGTTAAGACGATGCCTTATGAACTATGGTTTGGCAAGAAACCAAAGTTGTCATTTCTTAAAGTTTGGGGCTGCGATACTTATGTGAAAAAAACTTCAACCTGATAAGCTCGAACCCAAATCGGAGAAATGTGTCTTCATAGGATATCCAAAGGAAACTATTGGATACACCTTCTATCACAGATCCGAAGGCAAGAGTTTTGTTGCTAAATTCAGAAACTTTCGAGAGAAGGAGTTTCTCTCGAAAGAAGTGAGTGGGAGGAAAGTAGAACTTGATGAGGTAACTGTACATGCTCCCTTATTGGAAAGTAGTACATCACAGAAACCGATTTCTGTGACACCTACACCAATTAGTGAGGAAGCTAATGATGATGATCATGAAACTTCAGAACAAGATACTACTGAACCTCGTAGATCAACCAGAGTAAGATCCGCACCAGAGTGGTACGGTAATCCTGTTCTGGAAGTCATGCTACTAGATCATGATGAACCTATGAACTATGAAGAAGCGATGGTGAGCCCAGATTCCGCAAAATGGCTAGAAGCCATGAAATCTGAGATGGGATCCATGTATGAGAACAAAGTGTGGACTTTGGTTGACTTGCCCGTTGATCGGCAAGCAATTGAGAATAAATGGATCTTCAAGAAGAAGACTGACGCTGACGGTAATGTTACTGTCTACAAAGCTCGACTTGTTGTGAAAGGTTTTCGACAAGTTCAAGAGATTGACTACGATGAGACCTTCTCACCCGTAGCGATGCTTAAGTCTGTCCGAATCATGTTAGCAATTGCCGCATTTTATGATTATGAAATTTGGCAGATGGATGTCAAAACTGCATTCCTGAATGGATTTCTGGAAGAAGAGTTGTATATGATGCAGCCAAAAGGTTTTGTCGATCCAAAGGGAGCTAACAAGGTGTGCAAGCTCCAGCGATCCATTTATGGACTGGTGCAAGCCTCTCGGAGTTGGAATTAACGCTTTGATAATGTGATCAAAGCATTTGGTTTTGTACAGACTTTTGGAGAAGGCTGTATTTACAAGAAAGTGAGTGGGAGCTCTATAGCATTTCTGATATTATATGTAGATAATATATTACTAATCGGAAATGATATAGAATTTCTGGATAGCATAAAGGGATACTTGAATAAGAGTTTTTCAATGAAAGACCTCGGTGAAGCTGCTTACATATTGGGCATTAAGATCTATAGAGATAGATCAAGACACTTAATTGGACTTTCACAAAGCACATACCTTGACAAAGTTTTGAAGAAGTTCAAAATGGATCAAGCAAAGAAAGGATTCTTGCCTGTGTTACAAGGTGTGAAATTGAGTAAGACCCAATGCCCGACCACTGCAGAAGATAGAGAGAAAATGAAAGATGTTCCCTATGCTTCAGCCGTAGGCTCTATCATGTATGCAATGCTGTGTACCAGACCTGATGTGTGTCTTGCTATAAGTCTAGCAGGGAGGTACCAAAGTAATCCAGGAGTGGATCACTGGACAGCGGTCAAGAACATCCTGAAATACCTGAAAAGGACTAAGGATATGTTTCTCGTATATGGAGGTGACAAAGAGCTCATCGTAAATGGTTACGTTGATGCAAGCTTTGACACTAATCCGGACGATTCTAAATCGCAAACCGGATACGTGTTTACATTAAACGGTGGAGCTGTCAGTTTGTGCAGTTCTAAACAAAGCGTTGTGGCGGGATCTACATGTGAAGCGGAGTACATAGCTGCTTCGGAAGCAGCAAACGAAGGAGTCTGGATGAAGGAGTTCATATCCGATCTAGGTGTCATACCTAGTGCATCGGGTCCAATGAAAATCTTTTGTGACAATACTGGTGCAATTGCCTTGGCAAAGGAATCCAGATTTCACAAGAGAACCAAGCACATCAAGAGACGCTTCAATTCCATCCGGGATCTAGTCCAGGTGGGAGACATAGAGATTTGCAAGATACATACGGATCTGAATGTAGCAGGCCCGTTGACTAAGCCTCTTCCACGAGCAAAACATGATCAACACCAAAGCTCCATGGGTGTTAGAATCGTTACTGTGTAATCTAGATTATTGACTCTAATGCAAGTGGGAGACTGAAGGAAATATGCCCTAGAGGCAATAATAAAGTTATTATTTTATTTCCTTATATCATAATAAATGTTTATTATTCATGCTAAAATTGTATTAACCGGAAACATAATACTTGTGTGAATACATAGACAAACTAAATGTCACTAGTATGCCTCTACTTGACTAGCTCGTTAATCGAAGATGGTTATGTTTCCTAACCATAGACATGTGTTGTCATTTGATTAACGGGATTACATCATTAGGAGAATGATGTGATTGACTTGACCCATTCTGTTAGCTTAGCAGTTGATCGTTTTAGTTTACTGCTATTGCTTTCTTCATGACTTGTACATGTTCCTACGACTATGAGATTATGCAACTCCCGATTACCGGAGGAACACTTTGTGTGCTACCAAACGTCACAACGTAACTGGGTGATTGTAAAGGTGCTCTACAGGTGTCTCCGATGGTACTTGTTGAGTTGGCATAGATCGAGATTAGGATTTGTCATTCCGATTGTCGGAGAGGTATCTCTGGGCCCTCTCGGTAATGCACATCACATAAGCCTTGCAAGCATTACAACTAATGAGTTAGTTGCGAGATGATGTATTACGAAATGAGTAAAGAGACTTGCCGGTAATGAGATTGAACTAGGTATTGAGATATCGACGATCGAATCTCGGGCAAGTAACATACCGATGACAAAGGGAACAAAGTATGTTGTTATGCGGTCTGACCGATAAAGATCTTCATAGAATATGTGGGAGCCAATATGAGCATCCAGGTTCCGCTATTGGTTATTGACCGGAGACATGTCTCGGTCATGTCTACATTGTTCTCGAACCCGTAGGGTCCACACGCTTAACGTTACGATGACAGTTTCATTATGAGTTTATATATTTTGATGTACCGAAGTTTGTTCGAAGTCCCGGATGTGATCACGGACATAACGAGGAGTCTCAAAATGGTCGAGACATAAAGATTGATATATTGGACGGCTATATTCGGACACCGGAAGTGTTCCGGGTGATTTCGGAGAAAACCGGAGTGCCGGAGGGTTACCGGAAACCCCCCGGGAGAAGTAATGGGCCTTATGGGCCCTAGTGAAGAGAGAGAGAGGGGCGGCCAGGGTGGGCCGCGCGCCCTCCCCCTCTGGTCCGAATTGGACTAGGAGAGGGGGGGCGGCGCCCCCCTTTCCTTCTCCCTCCCCCCTTCCTTTCCCCCTCCTGGTAGGAGTAGGAAAGAGGGGAGTCCTACTCCTACTAGGAGGAGGACTCCTCCTCCTTGGCACGCCCTAGGGTCGGCCGGCTTCCCCCTTGCTCCTTTATATACGGGAGCAGGGGGGCACCTCTAGACACACAATTTGATCCTCGTGATCGTTTTCTTAGCCGTGTGCGGTGCCCCCCTCCACCATACTCCTCGATAATATTGTAGCGGTGCTTAGACGAAGCCCTGCGGCGGTAGAACATCAAGATCGTCACCACGCCGTCGTGCTGACGGAACTCTTTCCCGACACTTTGCTGGATCGGAGTCCGGGGATGGTCATCAAGCTGAACGTGTGCTAAAACTCGGAGGTGCCGTAGTTTCGGTATTTGATCGGTCGGGCCGTGAAGACGTACGACTACATCAACCGCGTTGTCATAACGCTTCCGCTGTCGGTCTACGAGGGTACGTAGATCACACTCTCCCCTCTCGTTGCTATGCATCACCATGATCTTGCGTGTGTGTAGGAAAATTTTAAAATTACTACGTTCCCCAACACTGTCATGGATGTTTTCGGCCGTATTCGAAGCATTCCGTGAACTGTAAACTCACTTTACGGGTTCACGATATAAGGAGTATGTTAGATATGCTCTAAGGCCTTGTTAGGTTACACCTAGGGATGCATAAACAGAGGATTAGTTCAAGTTGAATTAAATCCGAGAGGGGCAATTATAACTAGCCTAAACCTATTTTGCCTACAAACAGGGCGAATCAGGCACCGCTCTGCACCTCTAGTTACATCCCTCCACAAGATGATTGGAGGGGATTTTGGGGGTTTGACTTATAGGGATTAAATTCTCTTCAATCCCTGCCAAAACCCCTTCAAATCCCTCTCAACTGAACACAACCTAAGGAAGGGACCCGTCCACGGAGGCGAGAGAGGACACCATTGTTCACTTCGTTGGAAATATCGATCCCCAACAGACGCGCCCTTTCCCTCTTTCTTTTTCTGTACATTTAACCGGCGTCCCTTTCAGTTGTATACACTCCCTCCTTTCTGATTTAGAGAGCTCAAATATGAAACGAAAATGCTAAACCTATGAAGCCGCTACGTACATGTCACGTAAACTTCCAACCAATCTAAACATTCCCCCCTCCGATTAGTGTTGCACATTTAAGTCCTATGTCACTGATCTTATGTGGAGATTCGTGTGTGTATTTTTTAACGTTTTTTATGCTTGTTTGAGTCACTTAGATGTGCAATAACTAAGGTACGTCTAGATGTGCCCTAGACAAACACTAAAATATTTTTAACATATTTGATTCCCGAAGCAATAAGTGCAGCACTCTCTCAGAGCATGGTTAATAATATAGACAACTCCTGGCTATATGATATTGCCATGTTATATATAGTCATCACTTGTAGCCACTCATACAATAAGGTTAGTTATAAGGTTGATTATAAAAATACTACTTCTCTCCACCTTCTCTTTAACTCTTTCTTCACATTTATTGTAACTATTTAGGAGTGCGCATATAGCTAGACTCTTGCATGAGAGTCCACTTCCCTCACTTTTTCATGTCTCTCTTCTCCACATAGGCAAAATTGTCATGTAAGCAGGCTATAAACCCACTATTATACTTGCTCTCATTGGACTTGCATCGTGCATTGTAAAATAAGATGCATGCACGACCACTAATCCCTCTCTCTTATCTCTATGAATTAAATATGGCATGAGACTCAAAAGCATTTTAACTCAATTGGACTTAATGCTTTGGTATTCTCTCCGTCTGAAAATACTTATCATCAAAATAGATAAAAATGAATGTATCTAAATATTTGTCATCAAAATGATAAAAAAGGATAGACTTGTAATTAAAATGGATAAAAAAAAAAGACTTGTCATCTCCCTTTTTATTCATTTTAATAACAAGTATTTTTGGACGAAGAGAGTACAAGCCTATTAAACCGGAGAGAAGGAAGTATACCACAATCATCAATGGAATCAAGTGTTGTTCCATCATTCATTTTTTTATAGAACTTTAACACGTTATCAACACGCTATCTCGCGGAGTGATTTCACGGCAGGGCTCATCCGCGGCAGGCCACGCCCTCCGGCGCGTGGCGCGAGCAGGCCTCACCCTGCAGAGTGGCGGGGTGGCGCATGTCTCCAACCGACACGCGGTCCCGCGGCCTCGACCTCCTACACCAGACTGAGGCGGCTGCAGCCGACACGATGAGTCTCTTGACATCCTCTTCCAGTGGATTTCTTCGCAGGTAAGAGCATCTCCGGCCGCGCTTTTAATAGGCTCCTAAAGCCATTTTTTAATGCCGACGTCGAAAATTCGGTCCAATCGTATTTTCAGGAGTCGATTTTTTGCCGGTTAGACTCGAACCTGGCGCCGGCGAACCCAGGCTGAACCCGGCTCGCTGGGGGCACCGGGAAAACTGATTTTGGCGTGAACAGGAATGGGCCTGCCGAGTCAGCGACACGCCGCTTCGTCGTTCTCGTCGCCTCGGTTCCCACGGGAATCAGCCAAGGCTGCCGCGTCGGTTAACCATACATTGATGCCTCACGGCCGGCACAGTGAAGGCGCCGCGACGTGCGTCCCACCCGCTCCCGTCACGCGGCACCCGACAGCTTCTCACCGTCCCGCTTCGGCTATAAAAGCCGACCTCCGCGCCGGTGAACGTCATAGTCGCCACAACTCGCCACCTCTCTCGCCTCGTCTCACCACATAAACCACTTTCTCTCCCTCTTCCCCCGCCGATGAGCAATGGTCGAGCGTTACCCAGGCGACGCCGCGGCATCGAACGGCTTCGGCCTATGTCATCTGCGCGAGGACAAGGCGTGCCTCCTCTACGAGGCCGACTACCCGGCGCCCCCGGACATGCGGGTGCCGGACTCGTGGAGGCTGAGCGGCGCGTCAAGATCGCGCGTATCCGTTCGTCGCTGTCGGAGGCACAGCGGAACGAGTCGAGGTACGCCGCCGACAGCCACACGCTGTGGATGATGTACTTCGACTGCCGCCACACCGACCAGGTCGCCTCCGCAAACGGCGCCATCTCCCGTGGCTGCCTCAACGCCGACAGGCGGCGCGAATGATGGGGGCGTGCCCGGCCGCACCCTCGAAGCCGTCCTCGACCACATCGAGACCGGCAACACGCCGCGCCTCAAGTACCCGACGCTCCCGTCCTTCTCTCGCCGCCGCGGGAGTTCTTGGACGCCACGGCGAATGGAGGCGGCGACCTCCTCATCGTCAGGTTCCGGTTCACTTTCCTCCGGGTCGCCGGCGCTCCGCCCCGTCAAGCCGGAGCTGTAGGAGACGCCGCTTGGGCGCCGCACCCACAGCGGCACCCTCGTCATCAACGAGGGCGGCGCCCCTCCCCTCATTCCCTCCGTCTCGTCCGGCCGAAGACCGAGCCGGGGTTGCTCCCTGTCAAGAAGGAGCACGCGGAGATGGCCGCCGCTGACAAGACCGCCCTCAAGTGGGCGAAGGTGGACTATGTCTGCGAGCAGGTGGAGCGCAAGCGCCGGGCCTATGAGAAGATCAAAGCTCGGCGCCACGGACGTGATGAGGGCGGCGTCGTCATCCTCAATAGCGATGACAAGGAGGATGCGCCCGGGCCGTCCAACCCCCCGCGCGTCGACGACCCTGGTCAGGGGTGCAGCAGGGATGGCGGCGGCTCCGGCAGACGCAGGACGGCGGCGGCGGCGACGACGACGACGGTGACTACACCCGGTTCTACAGGCTTCTCGGCATGTAGAAGGTGGGCGGCGACAACGGTGTAGTAGGGCTAGGTGTAGTTGTTTTCTGTTTTTTGTACAAATTTAAATGAAATCGCCGAGTTTGTGCCGTGTTTGTACAAATTTAAATGAAATCGTCGAGTTTGTGCCGTGTTTGCGCCGATTTGAGGGCGACCTGGGGTAGCGACTGGGAACACAATCGCCTTCATGACGAAATTAAACGTGGGTTGAGCCTCAGACAACACTTTTTCGATGTCCTGAGGGGCCGAACGGCTGCTAATAGAAGAGAAAAACAGAGATGGATCAACACGGGGGGAACGAGAAGGAGCCATCGGCAAAATCAAGTCACGGACAACTAGGGTGAGGACGGCTTCCAACCGCAGCGCCGCACAACGACGTCCTCCGGCGCATGCCCCGGCCCACGGAATACAGGGTGCTCCGACTCTTCGACGTGTGACGGTTGAGCGCGGCGACGGGGACATGGCTACACGCGCGTTCCCGTATGTGTGCGACTTGGACTTGGCGTCTTCATGCGTGACAGTGGCTTCTGGCGGCGCAGCCAACGACCGACGCTTGAGAGGCTGCTCTGTCCAGCCAGACGTGTTGTTAGTAAAGATTGGATTGCATGCGACTCAATTTATTGATCGTGTGCAAGTGCACATTGTAGGTACAAGGGTGCACAACCTCGACTTGTCTTCCAAACTATACACTATACGTAGGAGAAAGAAGACGTGACAATACATGACCCTAACCTATATGTACATACACATTCAACATCCCCCTAGTCAAAACATCGCTGACGATATAGAGACTTGACCGAAACTCCTCGAAGGTGGATGTCGGAAGCCCCTTAGTCATAACATTGGTGAACTGTTAAGCGGTGGGAACATGCAGAACGCGGATCCGTCCAAGTGCAACCTGCTCACGAACAAAATGTATGTCGAGCTCAATGTGTTTCGTCCGGCCATGATGAACAGGGTTAGCAGATAGGTAGACGACGGAGACATTGTCGCAGTACACGACCATGGCCTTATGGATATCGCAAAGCAACTCCTGAAAGAGTTGGCAAAGTCAAGAGCACTCAGCAACAGCGTTAGCCACTGCCCGGTATTCCGCCTCAGCGCTCGAGCGGGAAACCGTGGGTTGTCGTTTAGATAACCACGAGATCAATGATGACCCGAGATAGACACAGTAGCCTGATGTAGAGCATCGAGTATCCGGACAGCCAGCCCAGTCAGCGTCCGAATAGGCCACAAGGTCGATGGAGGAGGATGCCGTCAGTGTGAGCCTAAGAGCCATGGTGCCACGGATCTAGTGAAGGATTCGCTTCACCAGGGTCCAATGGGAGTCATGTGGAGCATGCATGTGAAGGCACACCTGCTGCACGGCATACTGGAGATCCGGACAAGTAAGCGTCAAGTACTGTAACACACCGAGGATGGAGCGGTAGAATGTCGTATCTGGCGCAGGCGAGCCGTCAAGTGCAGAGAGATTGGCCTTCGTGTCGATAGGCGTGGGGGCAGGCTTGCAGTTAAGCATGCCTACGCTCTCGAGAAGGTCATGAGCATACCGATGCTGATGAAGAAAGAACCCGTCAGCGCACCGTGCAACCTCGATGCCGAGGAAGTAGTGAAGAGGCCCTAGATCCTTGAGGGCAAACTCATCACGGAGACGAGCAATGAGCTGATGAAGAACCTTAGTAGAGGATGTCGTCAGGATGATGCCGTCAACGTAGAGCAAAAGGTAGGCAGTAGCAACGCCCTGATGGTAGACGAACAACGACGCGTGGGGCCAGGTGGAGCGAAAGCCCAGCCGCTGGAGGAAGGCGGCGATGCGCTGGTACCACGTGTGGGGTGCCTGCTTGAGCCCGTAGAGGGATCGAGAGTAGGTACACGTGATCCGGATGAGTGGCGTCGACACGAATCCAGTGGGCTGCTGGCAGAACAACTGCTTGGCGAGGTGACCGTGAAGAAATGCGTTGGAGACGTCCAACTTATGCACAGGCCATGCACGAGACACCGCGAGCTGTAGGACAGCGCACGTCGTGCCCGGTGTAACAACCGGAGCGAAGGTGTCAGTGAAGTCAACTCCGGCGGGCTGCCGAAACCACAGACCACCCATCACGCTTTGTAGCGCTCAAGAGAACCGTTGGTGCGGGTCTTGTGACAGAACACCCATTCGCCGGTAATGACGTTGGCGTGAGGGGGGCATGGCACAAGTTGCCACGTGCGGTTATGCTGCAATGCGTCAAACTCCTCTTGCATCGCGGCAAGCCAATGAGGGTCGCGAAGAGCAGCGTGAGCTGAAGAGGGAACCGGCGATGGTGACGAGGTCCATGTGGTGCATACTCGTCGGGCGGATAGCGCGTGCTGGGACGGAGTACATCGGCGTGAGCACGAGTCATCATGTGGTGGGGCACCACCAGGGGAGCGGCGAGCGAAGGTGGTGTTGAGCCCGGCATGCATGGATCCAGAACCCGTGGGCGACGAGGCGGCCACACCTGAGGAGGCCAGCAAGGTGGTCGCGCCCGAGGAGGCTGGCGAGAGGGCCGGCGAGGTGGCCGCGCCCAAGGGAGGCGGCAAGGCGGCCGCGCCTGTATCAGTGGCCCTCGTCCGGCTAGGATGCCAGGTCTGGAGCGCGTCAGGAGGGGGCGGCGAAGATGTCGCGGCCGATGGTACCTGGTGAAAGGGAAAAATTCTCTCGTCAAAGTAAACGTGTCGCGAGGTGAACACGCGGTGGGAGATGGGATCCTAGCACCAGTAACCTTTGGTGTTGGGAGGATAGCCGAGGAATATGCAAGCAAGGGAGCGTGGTGCGAGCTTATGAGGGGTGGTGGAGGCGATGCTAGGGTAACAAAGACACCCGAAGACATGAAGCTCGTCATACGAGGGTGGAGTGCCGAAGAGGAGCTAGTGGGCTGCATAGTTCCAGCGAACACGACATGGACGTATGTTAGGTAGAAGAGATGCGGTGGCGAGTGCGTCGGGCCAAAATCGAGGAGGCACGTTAGCATGAAAGAGAAGGGTACATACACAGTCATTGAGAGTGTGTAGCACGCGTTCAACGGGACCGTTCTGATGAGATGTGTATGGACATGTGAGGCGAAAGATGGTGCCATGTGATGCGAGAAGTGTGCGAACGACAAGGTTGTCAAATTATTTCCCTTTATCGGTTTGGAGTGCATGTATGGGACGATCAAACTGTGTGGAGACGTAGGCATAGAAAGCCGTAAGAGTCGTGAGTGCATCAGACTTGCGACGTAAGGGAAACGTCCACACATAATGTGAGAAATCGTCTAAGATCACGAGGTAATAAAGATAGCCAGTATTGCTCGTGACTGGAGATGTCCATATATCACTGTGAAGTAATTGGAACGTAAAAGAAAATATGGTGGTGGATGCACTAAACGGAAGACGAACATGCATCCCGACACGACAAGCATGGCAGGTATGGTCATCGATCTTATTACATGATGAGAACTCCGAAGAGTATGAGGAAGTGCGACTGAATTGGGATGACCTAAACGAGCATGCCAGAGGTTGACACCGATGGAGAGGGTGACATGGGCGGCGGTGGCAATGGAGGATGAATGCACCTGGTATAGCTCGTCTAGGCTGTCATACCGGTGGAGAACCATCCGGGTATGAGCGTCCTTAACGGAAAACCGATTTCGTCAAATTCAACAGTGACAAGATTTTCACGAGTAAAAGAACGAACAGAAACTAGATTCTTGATTAGCGTAGGTGAGACAAGAATAATAGCATGGATATAGAAGGAAAAGAACTATGACCGATGTGTGTGATAGGTAAAGAAGAGCCGTCATCGACGGTAATGCGAGTGGATGTGTGAACCGGATAGGAAGGGATAAGGTTATCGGGATGTGTTGACATGTGGGCGGTAGCGCCCGTGTCCATGTACCAATCACCGCCGCCACCAGAGTTACTCGGTGAAGGAGCTGAGTGCAGTGCCGCAAGAGGAGCGGGATCCTAGGGCATTGCAGGGCCCCCGTAGGGCTGGGGTGGGGGCAGTGGCGGGTAGCCACCCGTCATCGGCTGCGCGGGCAGTGGTGCGTAGCCGCCGCCAGGCGGCTGTTGCGGTGCCACCAGGGACGCCTGATGGTCGGTCGGGCACAAACCGAGAAGGTTCGGTGCAGGGTCGCACGAAATCGGTGTGCGGTGGGCATGGCCCACTTCGGTCCACGGGTTGGCGCCGGTGAGAAGATTAAAGGCACTCGAGAAAGAGGAGTCCATGGCAACAACAGTAGATGTCCAAAGTGGATGAGGATTAGGGTTTTTGTGGGAGATGAGATGGAAGGAAGAGGGGCAACAACGGCGGCACGGACGACGACTGTAGTGGCGAGAGGAAGGGGTTGCAGCGGCCGCTGCAGGAGGGACGAAGGCGGCGGCAAGGTGCGGCGGTGGCGTGGGTAGGGAGAGAGGCAGCGGTGGCTGCGATGGGAAGGAAAGAGGCCGGCGGCAACAGGTTGCAGCAGCGGCGGCAAGGTATGGTGGCGACGTTTGTAGGGAGAGAGGCTGCAACGGCAAGAGGGCGGCGGCTGCGGTGAGAAGGAAAGAGGCAGCGACGGCAAGGTGCGGCGGCGGCGTGGAGCAGAAGTTTAGATCGCATGAGAGAAAACGAAAACTAATACCATGTTATTAGAAAAGGTTGGATTGGATGTGACTCAATTCATTGCTCACGTGCAAGTGCACATGTATAGGTACAAAGGATGCACAACATCAACTCAACTTGTCTCTCAAGCTATACACGGTACCTAGAAACGAAGGAGAAAGGAGGCGTGCCCTAACCTACAAGTGGCTGGGGCCCGCCAAGTGCGTGCTTGTGGCACACTTTTCTTGCTGAAGCATCTCATTACGCCTCCCGTGCAACTATTTTCGCGGAGCAAATAAAAGCTAGAATTATGTGGCAGACATGTACAGATACATTTCACATGCTCTTGGCTTCTTCTTTCTTATGTATATGCCAAGATGAGATTGAGACTGACTGAATGGAAAAAAGATCACAAGCCAAAATGACTTAGCTGATCAGAAGATACAAGACTGAGAACATGATATAGGGATGAGCAAGAAAAGTTATTCATTTGGTTTCTGCATAACATTTAGTACATCCTCTCATCAGCTAATGTGCTTGCATATCTCCATCGCCCTTGGTGATGAAACAATTCGCAAGTGTTAGCAACAACCAAAAGAAAATTTGGCCCAAAATTAACTAAACATGTAGTCTAGAGAGAAACATTCCATCCACATCTGAAACTTAAGAGATCTACTGACCAAGGCTTAATGCCTTTTGATCCTTTCATTATTAAAAACAGTAGGTAATTTTAGACAATACAAGTGTTGGTTGCTGTTGAGTAATATCCATCTATTTAAGATGCACACTCCAATGTGTTGGATTATGCTTACTGGGTATCGAGCTAGAACAACGCGAGCTAATCATGAACCAACCAAAAATAGCCAGCTGAGAAGATGCCCAGATCATGAGCTAGCTGTGTGTATATATATGGTAGACTGATATGATACCTGCACGAGCTAGCTGGGTGACCTCTGCCTCTCCTGAGCATGAGAGATACTAAAGATGATACATGGATCATATGTATAGGCGGTAGCTGATGTCGACGGCGGTGCGTCTAGAGACGATGAACAGTGAGAGAGAAGATGGCGGTTTGCCTTGCACCTGAAATAGAATGTGCAGACTTAGTGGCTTCCAGAAATCAAAGTGATAGAATAAAGAGCTAGATGTACATGTGTCATTTTACAATCAGGTGTTTGGTCACTTTTAACATTGGTATATTGAGTTACACAGCTTCATTCGTTTGATCAAATGCTAGTGGCATTTGACTTTGCATTTAAGATGATAGTAAAAAATAGGTGGAGTTTTGCAGATTAAAATTCATTCTGCTCTTTAAAATGATCAGTTTTAGCGATGCACTCCAATTTTAGGCGCAACTTTTATAAAACATAGTAACTGACGGAATGCATATAACAGAGCAAAACATAAAATTCATTTATGTTTGTCTTTCTTTACTTTGACTGACTGAGCGCATATCTTTATTTTTTTATGTTCCAGTTGACAAAGAACATGTATCTTTTAGAAATGTTAACAATTCTTGAATTCTCAAATAGGTTAAGATTGTCATGTGTGTATTATTTCCCCAGGCCTAGAAGAGCTCTCCCCTAGTAATGCATGACTTTATGATATATATCATTTCGAGACTGAAAATGAATTTTGATGAGAGAAAGATAGGGAGAGGGAGAGAGGAACCTGGGATCCTCTAACCAAGCATTCGAGCTGCCTATCAGGATGACAATGACAACACGAGGGACAATTATGGCGGCATTGTTGGAGACATCTCGATGTGAGGATGATAGTGACGACACCGAGAATGGTTACCTTAATTTTCCATCTCCTGATCCAAATAAAATAGACGAGAAAAAAGACATGGAATGCAACTGACATGAGTACATACGCTATCCAAAGCATTTTGTGACCTGCAAAAAAGAAAGGGCACGACACTTGTTTTAATAAACTATCAGTGATGTTTTTTGTCTTCTTGGAATAACCCAATCTTCAGATACTATCTGCCCAGTGGCATTAATGCTTTACCATGCAATATGTTTGTTACCTGAGATACAGCTAAATTGTAATTCTGATGCTGCTAGGCAAAGACGAACAGTTTCAACTCCATCTTGCGTGTTTGATAGCATGCCTTAAGCTGTAACCATCTGATAGCAAATGAGCATATGCCGCACAAGCGTAATTTTTCATACTGGCAAATTGAGATTCACTTCCGCAGGAGCTTGCATACGAGCCATATCAATAAACCTATCTGTTGCCTAAAAGAAGAATGGAAATCTGATCACATATGCAAACAATGAGTCAATGCTGAAACTCAGGGCAAAAAAGTAACCTAAATACAACCACTGTGAGGCGGACAATAAATTGATAAGCATACTCTGGCTCTTTCAGTGAAGTGCTTTTGGTTCAACAGTTTATAATGTTGTTAAGCAGTTCCCTATCACACTTTAACTTGTACTAGAAATTTGACTTCCAATATATATTCAATTAACAGTGAAGAACTGGATACTCAAGAATATCCAATCACAATTCCATAGATGTAAAAACTGCAGTCATATGTGAACTCTATCAAAGACTGACATTAGAAATCTATGCCTCTCTGTCAAGAATATCTAATCCCCATTCCATAGTTGCAATCCCCATATTCTGTTTCCTTCCTTGCATTGAGAAAAATTGTCAAAACAAGCTAATCTCACCGTCCAAATAACCAATTTGAGAGATAGATGGCATGTGATTCCTTTAGCTTTGTCAATTCAGAACATAGTCCCACTAAACATCTATTGGCTCCAGCGTTTTCCCTTCTTCCTCACCAGAACATGAACAAGAAAGCACAAGCATCAATGCTCACAAATCTGGAAATTATCTACAGTCCAAGTATCTATGGCCAAATTCGATCCATACTAGAGGAGAGGGAAGGGGACGGTTGTACCAGAGAGATGTAGGGATGGCTACCAGGGAGCGCCAGAGGCTTGGCAGCGGCGTGGTCGATTGCTTGCCGGTAGCACCAGAGAAGACGCCGGCGTGGCCGTGCTTGCTAGGATGGCGGCACCTAGGAAATAAGGCAGCACAGGTAACCAAGGGCTCGCAGGAACAGATCGGCGAACATCCGCCTCGCACGAACTCCACCCCCGCCGCGCGAACAGCCCGGCCGATGCGAGGAAGATGGGCCTGGCGCTCCTACCGGCGATGGCGACGGCGAGCCTGCCACTCCTCTCCGACTGCTCCGGCCAACCGGGCCCTGGGCTGACGACAAGCAACATCCGTCAGCCCTGGGCGTCTCCAGGGAAGAAGGACCGTCCATGGGCGACGTGGAGGAACTCATCTGGGTGGGGCTCCTCTTCCCGCTGCTTCATCGTGACGAGGGCTCCACCTTGCGTGGCTGCTCCTCCCACGGTCATCCCTCTCCGGTGGGCAGTGCCAGAGGAACAATGGGGCGGCGGCGGCGGCGGCAACCCTAGTTTTTTTTTAAGTGTACGCCGAGGCGTAGTTGGGGAGGAACGAGAGAGACAGGGAGACGCATTTTTAACTTTTCCCCTTTCCGCACAGTAAAAGACACGTGGCATAGCCTTTCATGCGCCCTTGTAGCGATTGTTTTTTTTAGGGTTCCCTTGTAGCGATTGTTAATGGGTTTAATACGTGAGTTAATACCACTATTGGTACATAAACTTGTAGGGGTGGGAACAGTTTCATACACAAACTAAAAAACCCCACAAAACTAGTCCTCCAACTTGACTGCTGTAACAAATTCATACAAAGCAGCTGTGGATGCGACATTTGGCATGCCACGCTGGATTTTGGCACACGCCTTACTTTTACAAAAGCCCCCTCGCACTCTTTGTATTTTACAAAAAGCCCCCTCGCCCTCTCTCTCTGCAACGATTCCCCATTCGTAAATCCCTAGCTCCTCCCCTTTGCCGTCGCCCTCTCCGCCGCCAGCCGTCTTCGCCTTCCCCTCCGACGCCCTGTCGGCCGCCCTCTCCGCCGGCAGCCGTCTCCGACGCCCTGTCGAGATGAGCGGGAAGCAGCAGGCAGGACGCCGTGGAGCAGGGGCGTCGTCGTCCTCAAGCCACCCTCTCCCGCTCAATGGATGTGACCTCGCCGGTGCCGACATGACGAAGGACGGTGAGCCTTGGGCGAAAATCACCGGAGAGGTGCGCTACATGGATGTCGATTTCTGCAAGGTGCGTGTCCCCATTCCCCTCGCCGATTTGCTTCGGATGCCCATGAATTTGAGCTTCCTGATGCTAACATTTGATTTGATGGCCATGGTAGGAGGCTGAAAACCTACCCGAATTTGACTGGGGTATACCTCTTTCGTCTCCTGATGCTGCTTTCAATGGCACTGACAAAAGTGACCATTGTTGCCACTTACTGAAACCTGCGAGAAGAGTTTGCTCTGATGGATATGACTATGGTCGTAGATTTCTTGTTTGTCCTCGTGAGGTTAGTCAAGTGCCCAACTTTTGTTTACAAAAGTGTGTTGTTTATCTGTAGTTGTTAGAGGTTGATGTGACCAAATTGTTGTACTGAACAAATTGGTTTGTTTTGCAGGGTTATGATACATGTGCTTATCTGAAGTGGGTGGACAAGGAATGGCAGGGGAGACCTAGGCAGGTGATTGGCAAACTTGCTGAAGAGAATGTGGCTCTTCAGAAATTTGTGTTTGACAAGGATGCTGAAATTATGAGGCTGAAGGAAGAAAGGAAGGCCATGATCATGAAGCACAAGAAGGAGATCAGAACTAGGGATAGGAGGGAAATTTGGTTAGCCTGTTTGGTCTGCTGCTCTGCACTGTTGTATGGTGTTATAGCACTAGTGATAAGAGGTTTTGTGTAGTAAGTTAGGTAATTTAGTATTTGGCATGATTTGAGAGGTGAAACTATTTGTTATCAGTTGCTACTTGTACTGATTATATGAAATCAGTGGCTACCTATTATCTATGTTCAGTGTTGTAAACATTCCAAACTGGAATCAGTGGCTTGAAATGAAATCTGTGGCTTGTACTCATTTCTGTGTACTTAACTGAAAATTCTCTTATTTGACATGAAATCAGTGGCCACTTTACTTAACTGAAAAATTCTGTTGCAAAATTCTCTTATTTCACATGAAATCAGTAGCTTGTTTACTTAATTGAAATCAATGATTCTCTTATTTCACATGAAAATTCAGTTAACTTAAGCAAAATTCAGTTAACTTAAGCAAAATTCAGTTAACTTAACAGTGCAAATTTCAGTTAAGTTAACCATTTCGAAGGGGCCCAGGGATCTTCAGGTAGTACAACTTGGCATATTTGGCACAAAGTGAGCACCTAGTATGCCGGGGTACTGATCCACGAACACCTATGGGACCGGCGGACCGGATCCCTTTCGGTTCGGCGGGGGCGGAGGTCGTGCAAAGAGCAAATCGAGGCGAGGCACGCGAGCGATTTACCCAGGTTCGGGCTGCACGGATGCGTAAAACCCTACTCCTGCTTTATGGTTTGTATTGATTTCTAGCTCGGGAGCGCGGAGTGCTACAGTACACACCAGCGGCTAGCAAGACCGAGCGTGAGTGTTCCAACTGGCTAACCCCCCTCTACGTTGCACACGGGCCTCCTTTTATATGCTCAAGGGGCTACCGACAGGTGGCAACGGAGGTAAAGGGCAAAAATGGAAAGGTGCTGTGGTAGGCACAGCTATCTGCTACAGTGTATCATACCTAACCCTGACGGCAGGGGACAAGGGTCTTAAATGCCCGTCTGTGTCGCCTAAACAGTGCGAAAAGGGACCGCCAGGGACGCCACCGTTCGCCACGATGGCGATCTTGCCAGTGCCGCTTGCCACCGCACGTCCCTAGCTGTACAGCCTTCCGCCACGTACGCCTGGAAGGGCCCCAGAGCGACACGTTGGTGAATGTGCTGGAGCGCGGGCGCGGAGAGGTGGCTTGCCGCGGCAAGCGCCTTGCCGCGGTCGTTGTCTTGTCGCGTCCGGGAGCTTGTCGCTCACCGGGTCTTGCCGGAACGCGTGGTGCGCCGCGGCAAGTTCCTTGAAATGCCTTGAGTGGCCTTCCCGGCAAGCTCCTCTTGCCGGGGTCTTGTCTTCTTGACTTGGACACTTTGTTCTTGAATGGCTCCAGAGGAACCACGGAGGATCTTGGCGGTCACCCGGCAAGCCTTGCCGCGGGATGCTGCGACTGCCCGTGCACAAGTTCGGAATACTAGGGTACCCCTACTCTAGTACACCGACAGGAGCCCCCGGGCCTGGGCCATACACGGTGCCGAGCGCTGTTGGGCCAGGCCCAAAACAGGGCACGGGCACGCGCGGCCTAGGTTACGCCATATCTCACTCTGTATCCACCGCGCCCTCCCCGAACGGCACGCGTTGAATGCGGCGTCGTGGGAGAGGTCGTGGGGGTTTCTTTATTCGGAAATGCGGAACGTCCGCCCCTCCCCCTTTATAAGCAGGGGAAACAGGGGCAGTTGGCCTACTCGCCCGTTGCCGTTCCCAATCTCAGAAATCTCCGCCGCTCCCTTGCCTCCCCAAAGCTGAGAGAGAGAGCAGCGCTCCGCCCCCCATCGCCACTAGCACCACCAACGCCGTCGACCTCCTCCACTACTTCCGCCATGGCTCCAAAAGCCGACAAGGGGAAGACCGTGAAGACGACCGAGGCGCAGTGGCTCGCGGCGCTGCGGAAGGAGCGGTCCGTTTCCCCCCCAAGCTCGGCGCGAAGGAGCTGAGGGAGAACTACTATCTGTTCTGGTCGGCGGAGACGCGCGCGCATCCGCGCACAAAGGTTCTCCCCGCCGCCGCTTGGAAGAAGGCTCCGAATGGGTACCCCTTCTTCGCATTGTTCTTCTATTGCGGGCTCTGCCCGCCCTTCTCTGATTTCTTCTGCGACATCATGAACACCTATGGATTCCATCTCCTTGACTTCACCCCCAACGCCGTCCTGACAATGGCAGTTTTCGCACACCTCTGCGAAAACTTTGTCGGAGTCCTTCCCAACGTAGCCCTCTTCCGCCACTTTTTCATACCCCGAGTAGAGAGAGGAGAGCCTCTATCCGGCGGGATTGCCTGGATCTCAAGGCCCGGCAAGAAAGAGACCTATCTGGAGGGAGAATTCCACGGCAAGTGGGAGGAGTGGAGAGCTGATTGGTGCTGGATTGACGAGGAGAGCCCGCAGCCATTTACCGTCCGACGCCGAACCCCAGTAGCACGCGGCAGCGATTGGAGTGACATGGCTCCGGAGGACGCCAGGCTGAAGATTGCCGTCACCAGGATCCTGCGCCTGAGGCTTGCCGGGCTTACTGTTGGCGCTGTTGGCGCAGACTTCCTTCGCCGCCGCATCGCCCCCTGCAGGAACTGGGGAGGCCCACTTGGGAGTTCAAGAACGCGGCAGACATCATGAGGCTGCGGCCAGGCCTCAATTACAACTTCACAGTCCTGGAGCTCAACACGATGTTGCAGGAGCTGTTCAAATATGACCCCCAGCATCCCGAGGTGTTCAGGTTGCCGGGGGGCGTCGTGCCTTTGTGCAACAATTCCGCGCTCGACCGCATCCGTGCAATGATGCCGGAGTGCGACTCGCACGGGATTGTGCCAACTTGGCAGGAGCCTGCAGACGAGGTCGTGCAGCAATTCTTCGACGACTTGGTGGAAGTGCCAATCCGCCTCGACGAGAAGGACGGCCTCACCCGCGACACCACGGATGCGGAGATGGCGCTCATCGCCACTAGGCTGGAGGAGGCAGCGGCAGTTGCAGCCGCGGGCGAGTTCGGGTTCACTGTGGAGGAGGCCGATGCAGCAGAAGCGGCAAGCCGTGCCGAGCGAGGGGAGCCTGCCGGCAAGAAGGGGCTTGCCGGGCAAGACACCGAGCCGAGCGAGCACGCCAAGGACACGAGCGGCTCGTTGCAAATCAACTCTTCTTCCACCTCGTCTTCAGACAGCCCACCAGAAGCAGAGCCTCCATCCCCACCAAGAAGGCGTCTCCGCAAGGTTGGTGATGTGGCGGAGCGGCAAGTGGGCCAACAGTCGCCACGCCGCGTGACACGCTCGACCACGGCAAACACCGTTGCCGCGGGAGCGCCTCATGCTACGACGACAACTGGAGCGGAGTCTAGCCGGACCACCGCTTCAGTCCCTGCCGCTACTCACGTCGCGCCGACAGCCGGAGCGGGGTCGTCTCGGACCGCCGCCACTGCTCCCGCCAAGCGGCCAAGGGAAGCTTCTCCTCCGTCTCCTCGCGCCAGGCGCGCGCCAGGCTTCGACTTCTCCACGTTAAGCTCCAACGAGGAAGAAGAAGAAGAGTAAGCTTCTCTTGTTGTACTTGCATTTCTTCAACTCTTGATGTTGGTCTTGTTTCTCACTTGCTTTTCCCTGAATCTGTTCCTCTTTAGGACTCTGGCCCAGAGAGCGGCAAAGAGAGCTAAGGCCCCGGTGATCATCATCGAGGACGAGCCCACTGCGACAACAGGTGGCGCGCCCCAGACAACCTTGCCGGAGCCGGCGACTTTCCTCCATGGCAGCCCCCAACGTAAGTGTGTGAATTATTTTCCGCGGCGAGGCGTGCATGGGTACTTGTCTTTGCTGATATCTGCTTGTTGACTTGTGTAGGAGCCGAGCAGCCCCACCAGGAGCCAAGGGAGAATCCCCCGACAAGGGAGAATTCTTCGTCAAGGGAAGGCTTCCCGGTGAGGGAGAAGTCTCCGGCAAGGGAGGGTTCTCCGGCGAGGGACAGCGCCAGCGGCCCCCCGACGACGGAGACCACGACCGCAGAGCCTGGTGCAGGTACTCCCCTTGCTTCAAAACTTCTCTTGGATCCTTCTTTTCTTGATCTTTATGGGTTTCTGCTGGATTCTGTTTGACTCTTCTCCCCTTTTCCGGCCGTCAGATCCATCTGCTGTGGAGCAGATGGAGATAGAGGTCGCCGCCGACGAAGCAGCCGGTGCTGGAGACGCCACCGGCGCAGAGGCCGCCAAGGCTGACGCCGCAGCAACTGGCGAGGAATCTGGCGATCGTACTGACGGCCCAGAGGCCGCAGGAGCGCCAGGCGCTACGCCGACCGCCGACCCATCCGCCGAAGCCGCAGCGCCAAGTTCCAAGGAGCCCCAGCCGGGCGTTTATTTGAAGGTCGGCGACGACGTCTTCATCAATCTTCCCTGGGCATCAAGCTCCAGAGCGCCGGTCGAGGGGGAGGTCTTCGACGGAGAAGTGCTCGCCTCCGCGGGGCTGAAGCTGGTCGACGCGCCAAGCAGCAGCAGCAACGGGCCTGAAGAAGAGCGGCTGCTGCGCAGGTTGATGTCGCTCTACCGCGCGCGACAAGCCAAGCTGGAATCCCGCGAGGCGCTTGTCGCGAAGGCGGGAGCAGACATTGAAAAGCGCGCGGAAGAGCTCGGGGGTTTCCACCGGGAAGCCCTCCGATCCCTGGCGGAGGAGCGGGAGCAGCTCGCTGAAGCGCGGAAGGCCTTCCTCCTTGAGAAGGCCGAAGCCGAAGAGCGGCAACGACTTGCCGCTGTGAAGCTAGCCGCAGAGGAGGGCGAGCTGGCGCAGCGGAAGGTCAACCTCGATGCCCATGAGGAGGAGCTTGCCGTGCGCGAGGGAAAACTCGGCGAAGCCCTCAAATAAGCAGAAGACGCCGCCGCCGCCACCGAGGCCGCCAAGGAGGAACTGAAGACGAAGGTGGCGCAGCTAGAAGCCGAACTTGCCGAGAAGGGCAAAGAGCTCAGCGCCGCCAAGGACTCCAACGCGAGTTTTGAGTTGAAGCTGACCGCTTTGACCAAGACGCTGGACGGCGCCAAGAAGCGGGAGGCGGCCTTGAAGGAAGAGATCAAGGCCGACAAGGCGCTGCTGGAGAGCGTTGCCGCCACCCAGAACGCCTTCAAAGAGATTGTGGAGCATTGGACGGAGAGTCTGGTGGATGCTGCCACAGATATTGACAGGGAGTTGGTGCAGCTGGGGATGGGAGATTTTGGGTATCCCTCCGACGACAACCTCCAGCCCAGCGCCAAGCTCGTCCTGTTCTTCAAGGGCGTGGCGACAGCCCTTCAGCGACTCCGAGAGAGGATCCCCAGGCAACTAGCTGACGAGTCGCGCGAGATTTGTGCAGGAGCCCTCGAGAAAGTGTTGATGAAGGTGGCCTTCCACAATCCGGGCCTCCGCCTCACCAACATCCTCAGGTCCTTGCCGCCAGAGGCTGATCTGGAGGAGCTCAAGGCCCTTGTCGCACCCATTGTGGACAAGGTGAGCGGGATTAAGAGGGTCGAAGGCGATCGCGTAGATTAGGCCGCCCATTTCTTCTTTCCTTGTCGCTGTTTGACATGTTATAAAAACAGACTATTAGGGCCGCGACAAGTTATCCTTGTAATATAACTTTATTCTAGGCAGTCATTGCAATGTTATTCCCTTTACTTGACTCTTTACTTTGTATGCTTTTTACCCTACGCTTTTAGGGAACTTGCCGGTGCAGGCATCAGAGCCGCGAGCACTGAGTGCGGGACGTCAGCAGCCTGCTGGTGGTGCCGCTACCGGCAAGAAACCTTGTCGTGACTAGTTGCAGCTCACTTAAGTTGTTGAGCGAACTCGAAACAAGGTAAGGGCACTAGCAGCTCACGACTCGAAACAAAGTAAGGGCGCTAGCGGCTCACTTAAGTTGTTGAGCGGACTCGAAACAAAGTAATGGCGCCACTAGCTGCGAGTTGGTTCCTCCGCGCACATGTTTTCCATACAAAGTGCGGTCGTTCAAGGGAGATAACTTAAAATTTTAAAAAATTTGATTACTCAAACTTTGGCAACTTAGCTTTTCTGTTGTCTGCTTCCCGGCAAAGCGAAACTTTCTTGAACGGCGCCTGGTCCATACCATCGTCTTCTCCTTCCCCCCCCCCCCCCGGTAAACTTGTGGGCGAGGGGAACCTTGCTTTCAAAAGGAAGAAGAGACAATACAGATATGGAGCTTTATGGCTCGTTATTGCTTACCGTGGGGTAGGTGCTGCACAAAGTGTCAGATCATATATGCCAAAAAATAGAAAGCATAAAATTGACAAAATGTGCGGAGCACATGAGCTTTACTTATGCACGGGATCTGCGCCCGGCTTTGTACAAAGGATTACATGCAACAGCGGCAAGACTTGTACAAAAGGTGGTTGCCGGAACAGGTTCCGACAACCGCGCCTTACGGGTAAAACTTACGAAGATGCTCAATGTTCCAGGAGTTGCTCACCGGAATGCCATCTTCGGTCTCAAGGCGGACAGCGCCAGACCTAGTGACTCGTTTCACCCGATAAGGGCCTTCCCACTTCGGTGTCAACTTGTTGGAATTCTTGGCGGACTGAACGCGCCGAAGAACAAGGTCGCCTTCCTCGAGACTTCTGGCGTTAACTTTGCGGCTATGGTAGCGGCGCAAAGCTTGCTGGTAGCGAGCAGCTCGCACAGCAGCCTGAAGACGGTCTTCCTCAAGGAGCAGCGCGTCATCTTGTCGCAGCCGCTCTTGCTCGAGCTCATCATAAGCGAGCACTCGATGTGACCCGTATATGAGTTCCGTGGGGATAACTGCCTCTGCTCCATAGACTAGAGCAAAAGGTGTCTGTCCAGTGGCTCGATTTGGCGTCGTTCTGATCGACCAAAGAACCACCGGCAGCTCGTCGATCCAGTTTCTTCCGCACTTGTGCAGCCTGTCGAAAGTTCTGGTCTTGAGCCCGCGCAGCACTTCAGCATTTGCCCTCTCCGCTTGACCGTTGCTTCTCGGGTGAGCAACAGAAGCGAAGCAGACCTTGGCGCCAAGATCTTGGACGTACTGCATGAAGGTGCGGCTCGTAAATTGCGTGCCGTTGTCGGTGATTATCCTGTTAGGGATCCCGAAGCGGCAAACAATCGACCTGAAGAACTTGACTGCTGACTGTGCTGTCACCTTCCTCACTGGTTCCACTTCCGGCCACTTTGTGAACTTGTCGATTGAAACGTACAAGTACTCAAAGCCCCCGACAGCTCGGGGGAAGGGGCCAAGGATGTCGAGCCCCCAGACCGAAAATGGCCAGGATAAAGGGATCGTCTGGAGAGATTGAGCTGGTTGGTGTATCTGCTTGGAATGAAACTGACACGCTTCACACTTGGTTACTTGTGCAGTTGCATCCTGGAGGGCTGTTGGCCAGAAGAAACCTTGCCGGAAAGCTTTACCGACAAGTGCTCTTGCGCCAATGTGGTGACCACATATGCCTCCATGTATTTCTGCCAACAGCTTTTGTCCATCTTCCCGGGGAATACACTTCAATTTCACACCGTTGAGTCTTCTTCTGTATAGTGTCTTGTCGACAAACTGGTACATACTTGACTGCCGGGCTACTCTCTCCGCTTCTTCTTGCTCTTCGGGAAGTCCTCCTGTCTGAAGGAAATGGACAATCTGCTGTGCCCATGCTGGAGCTTGTGACTCGACAACAAGGACTAAAGGCAAATCTGCTGCTGCGGGAACATCCGCTTCCACGGCAAGAACCTGCAGCTCTGCCGGAGCTTGACGTTCCCCGTCAAGCTTGCCGGAGCAAAACTTGTCGGGAGCTTCTGCTTCAACGGAACAAACCCTAGGGCTTGCCGGAGCATCTTGCTCCTCAGCGCTCTTGGTGTTGATCTTGGAGACTGCTGCGGGAATATCCACTTCTACGGCAAGAACCTGCGGCTCTGCCGGAGCGTGATGTTCCCCGGCAAGCTTGCCGGAGCAAAACTTGTCGGGAGCTCCTGCTTCAACGGAACAAACCCTAGGGTCTGCCGGAGCAGACTGCTCCTCAGCACTCTTGGCGTTGATCTTGGGGACCTTCTTGGCGGCGGCTTCGGGAAGCTCTGCCGGCAAATAGTCACCAGAAACCAACTTCCTCTTCTTGCTCTGTCCAGCTGATGGCGTTACGGACGGCTGAGTCAGCTTGAGCACAAAGATCCTTGGTTCCACAGGTAACTTAAGTGCGGCACACTTTGACAGGCCATCTGCAATGGCGTTCTGAGCTCTTGGAACATGCTCCATTTGTAGGCCGTCAAAGTGTTCTTCTAGCTTTCTCACTTCGTCGACGTAAGCTTCCATCAACGGACTCTGATAACTCTTGTTTACTTGGCGGACGACAAGCTGTGAGTCACCCCTGACAATGAGCTTCTTGATCCCAAGGTCTGCCGCGATCCGGAGACCGGCAAGCAAGCCCTCATATTCTGCAGTATTGTTCGTTTCTTTCTCCTTAGGGAAGTGCATCTGGACTACGTACTTGAGGTGCTCACCGGTGGGTGCGACAAGCAGCACGCCAGCGCCGGCGCCTTGCAGCGAAAAGGCACCATCAAAGTACATCAGCCACTCTTTGCTTGCTTCCTTGTCGGGGATGCTCGTTTCTGGAATTTCTTCATCTGGTGTTGGCGTCCATTCTGCTATGAATTCTGCCAATGCTCTGCTCTGGATAGTTGAAGTGCTTTCAAACTTGAGGCCAAAGCTTGACAGTTCTAGTGCCCACTCAACAATCCTGCCTGTCGCTTCTGGATTCTGCAGTATCCTCTTCAACGGAAAGCGAGTGACAACGGTGATCTCATGTGCTTGGAAGTAATGGCGCAGCTTTCTTGAGGCCATGAGAAGGCCGAAAAGCAATTTCTGCACACCAGAGTACCTTGACCTAGCCCCCTGCAGAAGGGAACTGACAAAGTAAACTGGGCGCTGCACCATCTTCTTGTGTATCTCGTCGTGTATCTGCGCAGATCCATCTTTGTCGGGACCAGAGCTTGTCGGGGAAGCTCCCTGCTTGTCGCTGTATGCGCTTGCCGCGGTTGCTGGCTCATCATCTGCCTCCCTCTCTGCTACTAACGCAGCACTAACCACTTGATTGGTTGCCGCTATGTATAGTAGCAACTTCTCTTGTGGCTTAGGTGCGACAAGTATTGGAGGGGAGGACAGGTATCTCTTCAGGTCTTGCAGCGCAGCCTCCACTTCCGGAGTCCATTTCATTGGACCTGCCTTTTTCAATAATTTGAAAAACGGCAGGGCGCGCTCAGCAGACCGAGAGATAAACCTGCTGAGAGCAGCCACGCAACCGGCAAGTTTCTGTACATCCTTGACGCGCTTTGGTGCTTCAATCTGCTCAATGGCCTTGATCTTGTCGGGATCGGCTTCAATTCCCCGCTGAGACACGAAGAACCCGAGAAGCTTGCCGGAGGGAACTCCAAACACACACTTCTCTGGGTTGAGCTTGAGGCTGATCTTGCGCAGATTTGCAAGGGTCTCGTCTAAATCTTGAATCAGGGTTGCTCTGTCCTTGCTCTTGACCACTATATCATCCATGTAGGCTTCCACATTTCTGTGTATTTGTGGCTCAAGAGCAACATGGACTACTCTTGCAAATGTCGTACCAGCATTTTTTAATCCGAAAGGCATCCGTATGAAACAGTACGTGCCACATGGAGTAATAAATGCGGTCTTCTCCTCATCCTCTTCTGCCATGAAGATCTGATGATATCCTGAGTATGCATCAAGAAATGAAAGCAAATCACATCCGGCGGTGGAGTCAACAATCTGGTCAATGCACGGCAAAGGAAATGGGTCTTTGGGACAAGCTTTGTTAACATCGGTAAAATCGATACAAAGTCTCCATTTCCCGTTTGCCTTGCGCACGACTACAGGATTGGCCAACCACGTGGGATGGAGCACTCCTCTGACAAGGCCTGCTGCTTCCAGTTTCTTGATCTCTTCTGCAATGAATTCTTGGCGCTCCACTGCCTGCTTCCTGACTTTCTGCTTGACGGGCCGCGCATGGGGACTAACGGCAAGGTGGTGCTCAATCACTTTCCTGGGAACACCGGGGATGTTAGACGGCTGCCATGCAAACACGTCGACATTCGCCCGCAGGAAAGCAACGAGCGCACTTTCCTATTTAGGGTCGAGCGTGGCACTGATGGTGAAGGTACCACCAGTGCCGTCCTCCTTGGCGGATACCTTCTTTGTCTCTGGCAGAGCTGCCATCGTCTTCTTGCACTTGCCGGTGGAGCTCGATGGTGCGTCCTCGACGACAGCGCAGCACTCCGAAGAGGTGCGCTTGCCGGAGTGAGCATCAGAACTCTTGCCGGACTTGGTCTTCTTCCCCCCGGGAGCTTCAGCGGCAAGTGGATTGCGATCTGCCGTGGCTGCTGCTTCCCGGTAGATCTTGTCGACACAGATAAGAGCATCCTTCTTGTCACCGGGGACAGAAATGACGCTTATCGGGCCTGGCATCTTCAGCATGTTATATGCGTAGTGAGAGGCTGCCATGAACTTGGCGAGTGCTGGACGGCCAAGTATCCCATTGTAAGGCAATGGAATATCGGCAACGTCGAATGTGACATTCTCAGTCCTAAAGTTTAGCTCGCTGCCAAATGTTACCGGCAGCGTGACCTTCCCCTTCGGCTTGCTCCTTCCCGGATTGATTCCTTGGAATGTGCCGGTCTCTTCGAGCTCGCTGTCAGGGATTTGGAGTTTTTGGAGTACAGCGGAGGAGATCAGGTTTAAGCCGGCCCCGCCGTCAACTAGCATCTTGGTGACTTTGAGGTTGCGGATAGTTGGTGATACCAACATCGGCAAACACCCGACCGCAGTTGTGCGATCAGGGTGATCCTCAATGTCGAAGATGATAGGCGTGCTGGACCACTTCAGAAGCTTGCGTGATTCGATAGGTGGTTCTGCTGCATTAACTTCCCGCACCCACTGTTTGAGTTGGCGGTGCGAGGTATACAGAGAAGCACCACCGTCAACGCACAAGACCTCTGTGGCTTTCTGAAACTCCTGCTCACTGGTCTCAACATCATCCATGTCTTTGTCGCCGTCGTCGTCTTCATCGTTGTCGCGGCCGCGGGGAGGTCTGTCTCCTTGCCGCTGCTTGGCCTTACCGCGGCGTCCTCCTCGGCCAGCGCGCTTCTTGCCAGATTCTGCAGCGCCACCTTGGGCCCTCTCCTTGTCTCGCCGCTCGTACTCAGCCTTTTGCTGCTGGACAAGCTGCTCGACCTTTTTGCAGCTCTGGAGGTCATGGCCCTTGGTGCGGTGAATCTTGCAGTATTGCTTGTCGGAGCCGTCCTGCTTGTCGGCGGCTGCCACAGCCTGGCAGTTGGCGCACGCGGCAATCTCCTTACCGGAACTACCAACTTTGGCCTTCTTGGCGCCACCTTCGTTGCCGGGCTGCTCAACGACTAGCACCTCTTTGCCTTTCTTCTTGCTGTTCCGCCGCCGGTTTTTCTTTGCCGGGGCAATATCCTCACTGTCAGATCCTTCTGCTCCCGTCTTCTCTCCGGGGAGTCTCCTCCCTTCCTCAGCGCGTGCACACTTGTCGGCCAGGGCATATAGCTCACTGACGTCTCTGATCCTACACATCGCCATCTCCTCCCGCATCCCGCGGTTACGCACGTTCTGATGAAACGCGCTGATGACCGCGGCGGGGTGGACGTCTGGGATGTTGTACTGTACACGGCTGAACCTCTGAATGTACTTGCGCAGGGGCTCTCCTTCCTTCTGGACGAGCAGATGGAGGTCACTCTCTTGGCCATGAGGTTTGTGGCCGCCTGTAAAGGTGCCGACAAACTGATGGCATAGATTTGCCCAAGAGGATATGGAGTTGTCCGGCAAGTGCATGAGCCAGGACCTGACGTTGGGCTTGAGTACCAACGGGAAGTAGTTGGCAAGGATCTTGTCGTCCCGCCCCCCAGCAGCCTGTACCGCGATGGTGTAGATGCTGAGGAACTCCGACGGATGCGACTTGTCGTCGTACTTCTCTGGTACATCTGGTTTGAAATTCTTCGTGCTGGGCCACTGGACTTGCCGCAGCTCACGAGTGAACGCAGGGCAACCTACCGCGTACGGCAAGTCGCCTGGTTCCCCTGGCGCATGTATGTCAACAGAGGGCCCAGCGCGCTGGTCTGATTGACGTCGCGCTTCTCTTCGACGCTCGATGCGAGTACGAGCGTCTTCTTGTTGTCGTTCTTGAAGAATTTGGCGCTGATCGCGACGAGCTCGCGGATCTGGCGACGCGGTGGAGTCGCTGTCGAGGTGGAACCGGCGAGTCGGCGATCTTGGCCTTCGGGGCGGAGAGTGCACAGTAGTTGCACCCCCACCAGTCTTGTCGTCTCCGGCTCGTGCCTGGCTGGCTTGCCGCGGCTGAGACGTGCTCGGCCGCCGTGGAGAGTCGCCGTTGGCGAAGCCGATGAGACTCTGGATGGTGGCCCTCCAGTCGTCGATCTTGTCCGCCGTTGGAGGGTAGTCTAGGAGCAGCTGAGCTCGCGCCAAAGCTTCTGCTGCAGTGGCGGGTGGCGGTGGCGAACGGTGCGAGGAGCGGGATATGCTCGGACTTCTAACTACGTTAGAAGGAGCAGTATCCCGTCCAGGCGACCGTGCCTCGCTCGTGCCAGCATGTTGGCGTACATGGTGGTCTTGAGCGCTCCGAGATCCACCAGCTCGATCCTGATCTAGCGAGCGCATGGTACCATGAGTACCATGACGCTGCCGGTCCCGCGCCTCCTAAGACGGGCGCGGTGCATGTACGGACGCCGAGGTCTTGGAGTGCGCCCGGTCGTTGTGAGAACCGGCTACGCCGCCGGTGGGCAGCGCAGCCTTGTCCTTGGACCTGGCAGCACCGTGAGCTCCGTCGTTGACGCGCGTTCTTCCGCCGGCGCCTGCCCCATCAGCCGTTTGCTCTGGCGATGGTGGGCTCGGCGCGGACGGAGCAGCTGCCTCCGAAACCTTCTTCTTCGGCGGCATGTTGATGAAGATGATGAAGATCTAGCTTGCGAGAACGCCGGATCTGGTTCACATAACTTCGACGCCCCCTACCTGGCACGCCAAAGATGCCGGGGTACTGATCCACGAACACCTATGGGACCGGCGGACCGGATCCCTTTCGGTTCGGCAGGGGCGGAGGTCGTGCAAAGAGCAAATCGAGGCAAGGCACGCGAGCGATTTACCCAGGTTCGGGCCGCACGGATGCGTAAAACCCTACTCCTGCTTTATGGTTTGTATTGATTTCTAGCTCGGGAGCGCGGAGTGCTACAGTACACACCAGCGGCTAGCAAGACCGAGCGTGAGTGTTCCAACTGGCTAACCCCCCTCTACGTTGCACACGGGCCTCCTTTTATATGCTCAAGGGGCTACCGACAGGTGGCAACAGAGGTAAAGGGCAAAAATGGAAAGGTGCTGTGGTAGGCACAACTACCTGCTACAGTGTATCATACCTAACCCTGACGGCAGGGGACAAGGGTCTTAAATGCCCGTCTGTGTCGCCTAAACAGTGCGAAAAGGGACCGCCAGGGACGCCACCGTTCGCCACGATGGCGATCTTGCCAGTGCCGCTTGCCACCGCACGTCCCTAGCTGTACAGCCTTCCGCCACGTATGCCTGGAAGGGCCCCAGAGCGACACGTTGGTGGATGTGCTGGAGCGCGGGCGCGGAGAGGTGGCTTGCCGCGGCAAGCGCCTTGCCGCGGTCGTTGTCTTGTCGCGTCCAGGAGCTTGTCGCTCACCGGGTCTTGCCGGAACGCGTGGTGCGCCGCGGCAAGTTCCTTGAAATGCCTTGAGTGGCCTTCCCGGCAAGCTCCTCTTGCCGGGGTCTTGTCTTCTTGACTTGGACACTTTGTTCTTGAATGGCTCCAGAGGAACCACGGAGGATCTTGGCGGTCACCCGGCAAGCCTTGCCGCGGGATGCTGCGACTGCCCGTGCACAAGTTCGGGATACTAGGGTACCCCTACTCTAGTACACCGACATAGTACATTCTATTTTAGGATGTGTGCACATGGGCACAACATAAGCAGACAACCTACAGTTCAACAGCAGACACACATGGGCAGAGAACATGCAGTTCAACAGCACTTCAACACCAGATTGCCAACATATATGCCAACAGATACAGCAGTTCAACATGGACTGCTCAAAATAGATAACTTATATGCCAACATATAGATCAGCATACCTAACTACTCTTCTGCACCTCTTCTGCATCTTCTTCAGTTCTTGAGCTGTTGCAGGCGGATGGAGCGGCGCACCTTCTTCACCTCTTTCTTCAGCGGCGCCTTCTTCTTGTTTTGCTCTGGCTCCTTCACCTCTTCTTCTTGTTCAACCTTCACCTCTTCTGGCAGGAGCTCGACGTCCGGCAGGAGCTCGACGTCGATGGGCATGTTTCTGCCACCCTCTCTGGCGACCGGCGCAACGAGCACAACCTCGTCCGCATCCGTGCCGTCGTCACTGATGACAACAGCCTCTGTCAGGTCATCGTCAGAGGCGTAGTCCGTAGGGTCGACTGGAGCAGGCTGCGCGAGCACGACGCCGACGACGTTCGCAGGTTCGTCGTCGAGGGGGACCGGGGCCAGAGAGGTGGTGGAGCGGTACATCCACCACCTAGCTCGCTGGTACGGATCCACGCTGAGCGTACCCTCACGCATTGCCCAGACGAGGAAGGACGGCGGCGGCACTGCGAGTCCTGTGGGGAAGGCACGGGCCTTCTCGCCGTCCGTCAGCTGCTTGGCCAACCCGCGCGCATGCATGCGCATCATCTTCGGGGTGGGGAACCAGGTGCAGACTTCTCGAATCTGCGCGCGGAAGGACTGGTCGTTGTCGGCCAGATCCTCCAGTGCGAGCTTCCAGCCCTCAACGTTCGCCATGGCGGCGGTGGCCGGCGGTGGTGAGTGGGGAGAGCAGGCGACGTGGTCGGTGTGTGGGGAGTGGTGAGTGGGGAGCGGAGTGGTGAGTGGTGGGCGGAGCGGTGGGTGGGCATGGATTTATTAATGCGGTGGGTGGGAACGCGAACCGTCTAGAATGGAGTGGGCGTCTCTGTGAAGAGTACAAGTAACTTTGTGCATCTAGCACTAACAAGTTCCTACTCTTACCGCACTGGCATTGCACTCTACTTCTCTAACCACAGGTCTTGGCTTCGAGACCCAGGCCAGCATTTTTTTATTTTTTTTATTTTGGGCATCTCCAGCACACAATAAATGGAGCAGTACAAGTAGATGGAGGTGCAAAATTCAGTTAGTTCAAAAAAATCCGCACTGGCATGGAAAGTGGAGGTGCAAAATTCAGTTAGTGCAAAAGTGGAGGTGCAAAATTCAGGAAAATGGAGAAGTACAAGTAGATTACTCCATGTAGCACTAACAAGTTCCTACTCTTACCGCACTGGCATTGTACCCTACTTGTCAAACCACAGGTCCTGGGTTCGAGACCCAGGCCAAACATTTTTTTGTTTTTATTTTTATTTTTTAATTTTGGGCGTCTCCAGCACACACAATAAATGGAGTTCACCCAAATTCAGTTATTTCAGTAAAATGGAGTACATGTGCTTCATCACCATATTCAGTTACTTCATACATTCACCAAATACATAAAATTCAGCACAAAATTCAGGAGTTCAGACATTATGAAACAACTCAAGTATATTGTCTGTCACCAAAAAATTCTAAATGTCATTGCCACAAAATATAAATTATGAAAAATGTCTTGCACTCAAAAATGCTGCCATGAAGTTCAGACATGAACTTCTACAGTTTAGCATGAAGTTCATTTATGAACTAAACAGACATCTAACTGTCACACCCAGGTGCATTCTGAGAAACTGGAATTTCTTCAGTTAAATTGAGATCAGGTATTGGCTCCCTTGCTCCATCTTCACCAAACATGAGCCTGTATGCTGGATAAGTGCTAGCTTCCCTCCTGTCTCTCCTCCCAGCCACTCCTCTGCCTATTGCTCTACTCCCAGAAGATCCTCCTTTCTCTGTAGTGCCAGATCTCACTGTCTTTCCTTTCTTCCTTCCTCTTCCTCCAGTTGCACTTGACCCTGGCTCATCTGGATGTGGTACTACTGCAGCTTTCTTCCTTCCTCTTCCTCTTCCCCTCACACTTGTTGTGGCTGTGGTTGTGGTTCTTCTGGGAGGGATAGAATCCCTAGCTTGCACCACAAAAGCAGACTCTTCAGGAAGTGGCCCAGGAGGATTCCAAGTGCTCACATATGCCCTCTCCTATGCAGGATCACAAAATGTCAGGAACATATAAATGAGAAAATGAAATGCAGGTACAAATTCAGAGAAAGACAGTAATATTAAAAGTGCACCTCCTGGCCTATGGTGTAGACCATACTGCTTCTATCATTCATAGGATCAAGCCTAGGATCAATTCTTGTTGGCATAATATCCTGTAGTCAGAAAAAAAATCATGTTAGTAACATAACTGAACTTAAATGCAGTTAACTGAAATCACTGTTCAAAGTCCTAATTCAGAGGAAAACAGTTAACTGAAATCACTGATTTAACCTGCAGAATTGAAGGATCTCCAACTTCATCATCATCTTCTAATTGAGCTTCTTGTTGCCTCATAAACTTGGCATGTCCTCTCTTGTTGTGGTCAGCACTACCACACACTGAGCAATGCATTGCCACTCCTTTTTTGTTGATGTAAACAGTTCCATCTTTCTTCTTCTTCTCTTCTGGTGTCTTTCTCCTGTTCTTTGCTGGCTTGCCCATTTTCTTTGTGAAGACTGGAGGGTGGATGGGAATGCCATTCATCTTTTCCCAGCTTTTCCTGTCCCTCATAGGCATGATGTTGTGCCCATATGCCTTTAGATAGTTTTCTATGCTATAGCACTTGTGAACCAATGTTTCAGGGTCAATCCTATCAGCTCTACAACAGGCAATCACATGATTGCAAGGGATGCCATCCAATTGAAATTTTTTGCAATCACAAGTTCTTGCTGGAATATCCACAACATACTTGTTGTTGCCTGATTCAACACCATAAATGCCAAGTCCTGAATGTGTTGGAAAGTAGTTACCTGAGTACTCTGCATTCTTGTCCAGTTTCTTCCTAATCTTGGGGCAGATAAGTCCAATCCACTTTTCTGAAGCTTCTTTGTACTTTCTGTCATGCCTCACAGTAATTTTATGTGTTATGCATTCTAGCATTGATATAACACACAGTTCTCTTGCATCCAAGATGTAGCTGCAAGAGAGACATAGTAAAGTGTTGTCAGAACTCAGTGACACTGCAAGATTGTGTTAAACATAACTGAACTTGTTTGCTACAAAAGTGAACTAACTGAAGTTTACCTGTTGTACACCTCTGACATGTTGTTCAGCAAGATGTCACACTTGGGGAAATCTCTGAAGTATGCTTTCACCCACTGGTTGGGGGGCTTGCCATCCAACCAATTATATGCCTCCAAGTTCTGTGCCCTCAGCTTCTCTCTGTTCAAGGTCCACTTGTCCATATTAGTTGACCTAGCAATGGCCCACAACATATTCTTCAGTGTTTCTCCTTTGAACTTCTGGTGGAAGTTTTGATAAAGATGTCTAACACAAAATCTGTGTTCTGCATCTGGCCATATCTTCTCAACAGCATTGATCAAACCCTGCAAAATTAGTTCATAAACATGTGAGACAACAGCGCCATATGGAAATATGCAACATCAGCATGTTTGGACAAATGGAACACACCTTTTGCTTGTCACTCATTATAGTGAAAGGGGAGGTGTTAATGATGTTCAAATCATTTTTCAAAGTGGTGAGAAACCATTCCCAAGAGTAAGTTGACTCCACCTCCACCATCCCCATTGCAATTGGAAATATGCAATCATTGGGATCAATCCCAACAGCTGTAAGCAGCACACCCTTGTATTTGCTCTTCAGGTGACAGCCATCAACAAATAGAATTGGCCTGCACCCCCTCAGGAAACCTCTCTTGCAAGCATCATAGGACCAATATAGTGAAGATAGGTGATCTTTTGGAAGCAGGTCACCTATTTCCTTCACTTTGGTTGTGCAAACAATGAATTTGCTCCCTGGATTACTTCTCCTCAGTTCTTGTCCATAGTCCCACAACTGGCTGTATTGTGCTTTCTCATCACCATGTATGATCTTAAGTGCAGCACTCCTGGCCCTGCCAAGCTTCATTCTCACTGGATTAAGCTTGAACTTCCGCTGAACTTTCCTTCCAAATGTACCCAAGTCCATGCTCTTGTTGTCTCTGAACTCATCCATAAATATCTCAGTCAGGTACTTCACTGTCAAGCACTTGGAATCCCATGTTTTCTGACAGGTGTGCTCTCCATTGTACTCTCTGATGACAATGCTTCATGTTCTATTGTCTCTAGATACTTTCAACCTCCAAGGGCAATCAGGTTGACACACATCAATGAATCTCTCTGCCTCATTTCTAGCTTTAATGATTTTCACTCTGTTTTTGACTGTGTAGGCAGTGACTGCTTCCCTTAGCTCTTTCATTTCTCCAAATACTTGCCCAACCCTGAAGATTGGGTTGCTCATATCCATTTCTGCATTGAATGTTCTGAATGTATATTTCAACTTCTCCAACTCATCTTTTGACAGGTTGAGCTCATCATCATCCAGTGGATCTTCCTCCTCAAATATCTCTTCCTCTTTTTCATTGTTGTCATTCAATGATTTGTCCACATTCTGAGCAAACAAATCATCATCTCCATCTTCACAATCATAGTCACTATCATAAAAGTCTGAGTCAGTTTCATTCAACTCTTCTTCTCCATCATTGTTTTCAAGTGCATTATCTGCATTGTCTGCATCTGCATCCTCTCCTTCCATTGCATTCTCTGCATCATGATCTGCCTTTGCATCCTCTCCTTCCTCTGCATTCTCTGCATCATGATCTGCATCCTCTCCTTCTTCTTCATCCTCATTTCCATCTGCAGTTGGGCATCCTTTTAGTATGATTTCAGGATATAAGGTCTGAATCTTGTTCTCCTCATCAACTAACAAATCCAATGTCTTCGCTTCTCTGCTGGACCTCACCATAGCAGCTATAACATCTGGATTGTCCACACAAAGCAGGCCATCACCATAGTCTTTATCTGGCAAAATCCAATACACCTTGATTTGAGGGTCTGTAGGGTCATAGTCCATCCTTGCCAAGCAATACTTGATCATCCCCAGTGACCATGTGTCTGAATGACAGTAGTCAAAAGCTTGATGACTGCACCCAATGTAAGAGAACTTCATTTCTCTTCCTATGCATTCCCCCAACAAAATCCCATTGTGCTCAAACTCCACTGAGAAAAACTGGCTAGCTTCTCCATTTGTCACTGCAATAATTGACACATTAAATTTTCAGTGCACAACACATTCAACTATAACCGAATCATAGTTTCAACTGACAAAGTACAGTGCTCAAACTCTAACTGAATCTGTACATGATTTTCAAAGAGAAATATGTACTGAATATCAACTAAAAGACCACCCTTTCATCACAAAACAATAGTAAAAATGCTGAATTTCATCTCAAAAAAGCTTGTACTTTTGCCAAACAGAGAAAGTAAGCATTTTTTCACTGAAATATCGACTGAAAGACCACCCTTTCATCACACTTTACAGTGCATTTACAGTTCAGTGCAACAATAGCATATAATCTCTGAATATCTGAACAATAAAATCACATGAACACATGACCCCTTTCCTCTCTGACCTAAAGGACCCCCCTTTCCCTGTATGCTACCCAAAACCCTAGGTCAAATCCCCTCACATTGCCCTTGATTGACCCCCCTGAATTCCCCAAATCAGCATCAAGAAACCCTAGACAAGCTCATGGAAAGTACTTCCCCTACGAACCCTGGGGACGCACACAACCAACCCTAGTGAGCAGATCGACCCAGAATTCACACTACATCGGCATGATCGGCCTAAAAAACCTAACCACTCGCCGGCAGGAACAGGGGAAGCAGAGGAGAAGGCAGAGGAGGCAGAGGAGGCAGAGGAGTGCTTACCGTATTCAGGAGGCCACTCGCCGGGTTCCCTACGCCGCGGCTCCATGGCGCTGATGAGGCCGACGGCGGCGTCGCCTCGTAGGAGCAGGAGCAGATGACGAGGAACAGGGGACGCGCGAAAGAGAAGGGAAAGGTTTTGGAAGGGGTTTGCATCGGGCCTGACGACCAGGGGGTTTTCTGTCGGAGGTATGGTATGGACTGCTCTACGAAATTGCTAAAGCGCGAGGTTTTTTTGTAAAAAACGCATCGGGCCCGACAAAGCCTACCTGGCGCGCCACGTGTGCAGTTCGGGCTGGCTTTGTATGAATTTGTTACAGCAGTCAAGTTGGAGGACTAGTTTTGTGGGGTTTTTTAGTTTGTGTATGAAACTGTTCCCACCCCTACAAGTTTATGTACCAATAGTGGTATTAACTCTTAATACGTACTCCCTCTATTTCAAAATATAGTGCGCCCGCGCTTTTCGAGGCGCAACTTTGACCATAAATTTAGCCAACGAGACCAATTGCGATGGGAGAAAAAATTATATAATTGAAAACTTCTTTCGAATACGAATTCACTGATATAATTTTTGCTTCCGCCGCAATCGGTCTTGATAGTTAAATTTACGGTCAAAATTGAAACACGTGGATAGAGAAAGCACCACATTGTGAAATTGAGGGAGTACTAGATACACGTTCAATAAGGCGGTGCGGCCCTGCGCTTCCCAGCGTGTCGCTGGGAAGAGACGGAGCACGAGGCCGAGTCGGACTCCGTCCGCTTGCCAACCCACGCAGTAAAGGACCAGGACCTCGAGCCATCGCCCTCACTTCGCCGCCGCATCTGATCTAGTCCAAGGGTTTAGACTATCCGTTGAGCGTCGAGAGCCGTCTGCCCGCAAGCGTGGGTGTGAAGTATGTCGACAGGGACCGGCGGGGGGCCGCCGCCGACGGAAAGAGCGTCCTGGTGGACGTGTTTGGTAGGCCAACACAACCTCCAAATCTGTTTTCTCAGATAATTCTTTCCTTTTGGTCCTTGACTCTGCTCTTACCTTGGCCAATTTTCAAGATGCGGATGGTTTTGAATATTAATTGAAGCAGTAGATAAAGATTGCACCACAAATTTGTATTTTAATTATTCCTTCGGCGTATCAATTTAATAGGACAACCAATTTGCATTGAAAATATTTTTATTCATAGACTCAATGTCTAAGTCGAATAATCACTGCTAATTAAATCTGCACTTTGAAAGGTACTCACCGCCGAGTCTCTTTTGATGACTCCAGTCTTTGAAACAATGAGGAATTGTTTCGGCAATGTGCAGGTAGGCACCCTGTAGATTATTCTGATTTGATTATGTTATCTTATTTTCGTCAAATAATATTAACTACGAAAGCATACATCAAGTTAAACGAAACTATACTAGATCCTGAGGACAATACAAATTTGTACGCAACTAAGACAGCCTTAAAGATACCTTTTGCTTAAACTATGTTCTACTTTATTTATGATCTGTTGTGGAAATGGTGCATAAGCTGGTTAGGCAAATTGGATTATCATAATTTATTAGATTGGAAACTAATATATATATATATATATATATATATATATATATATATATATATATATATATATATATATATATATAGTAACACTATTCGTCACCCTGGTTGAGGAATAGTTATTCTTCACCCCCTTTTACCATCAATGCATCGTAATTTCACGTTCCGTAAGTTTTGTCTTATTTCCGAGGCAAAAAGGAACCGTAAAAAAATATATAATTGCTGTAAAAAATATTTTATGTTATGTAAAATTACAAATATAAAAACATAGTCTAAAATACACATAAACTGCAAATTTTCTTGTCTTATGACCTATATTTTTATTTTCTTATGTCAAATTTTACGTAGTGAATCAATAGGAATGTAACTATTTGAATTTGAAATGTAATTTAATTATGAAATGGTCGTAATATTACCTCGGATGAAGAATAACTTATTTTGCACCCTGGGTGCAGAACAAGTTATTCTTCATCCGAGATAATCTTACGATCATTTCATAATTAAATTACGTTTCGAATTCAAATAGTTACATTCTTATTGATTTACTACGTAAAATTTGGCATAAGAAAATAAAAATATAAGTCATAAGACAAAAAATTTACAGTTTATGTATATTTTACGCTATGTTTTTACGTTTGTAATTTTACATAACATGAAATATTTTTTACAACGATTATATATTTTCTTACGGTCTCTTTTTACGTCGGAAATAAGACAAAACTTACGGAACATAAAATTACGATGCACTGATGGTAAAATAGAGGGGGTGAAGAATAACTATTTCTCATGCAGGGTGACGAATAACGCGACCCTATATATAAGGCAATAGATAAACTTAGTGATTGCAAAATTTGCGCTTTGTATCTTGTTATGTGCTTTGAGAATGATTAATTGTATTTTTCATCATATCATAGAAAGAGCGTATGGTTAGTTCCTACTAATTTTTTCTTGGACTACATAATTGCCCGTGCGTTGCAATGGGCTACACATATTTTGTATGCAATGACTCTGATATAAGAGCATTTTTTATTCAACATGTCAATGACTGCACTTTGTTTGTTAATTTAGCTATTTTCCTGGTGAGTTCTTTAGGTTCATCTTACGACACAAGATTGAGGCCCAGTTCTTTTGAGCAGATTATGGAGAATCTTGGTCCCGAAAATCCCGAGCGAAAAGAACTCGATTGAACTTCCAAAATCTCAACCGGATTCTCTAGAATCCTAGTACAATCCCAAAATCCCAAAATACCTGGTTTCTCCCACAATCTCAGGATTCTGGCAAGTCCCACCAAAGAAAACGCTTGGAGTTAACAGAGTGCCCCTGTTGCAGCAGGTTATTACGGCAAAACTGCCACCGAGCCACCCACGACCGATGCCGATCTATTCGCATCGCGCGACCTCGAGTAGGGCCGCCCGCTAAGATTCCAGCGCCGCCGCCCGCCCCAGTTCGCCATCCCGGACCACGCAACCGCCGGCGCGGACCTTCCCGCCGCCGGTCGGCACTCCCGCCGCAGTCCAGCTTCCTCTGCGGGCCCTTTCCCCCTTTGCCCTCTGCCGCCACCGGGACACCCGGAAGCTGCCGTCGGGCCCCTCCGCACCGGCTACCGATGGCGCCTCCGTCCCGAAGCTGCAGCCGAACATAAACATCTCCTCCACTCCTCCACGGTGATCCATCCACTCTCCCAACTCTCTGTTTTTCTTTTTTTTAGCTATAAACTAGGTAGATGCAAAAAAGCTGTTGCATAGATAGAGGAACCGATGTGTCAATTTGTTAGATGGATGGATAGATTGATTATTCAATTTGTCACATGAATGGGTGGATTGATTGTTCAATTTGTCACATGGATGGATGGATTGTTTTATTTTGTTTGATGGATGGATTGTGCTAGAATTTTTTTTGTTGATATTGTCAATACTACTGCATATTGGTGCTATTGCCGAAACTTGGCTTTGGCTCACATTTGACAAGATATTGTTCGAAACAACAAATTGTTAACAATTCATCAAACAGTTTCTGTCAAGGGGTGCTATAGACATTTCGGCACACAACTCTTTCCAGAATCTCAAACTGGAATCTTAGAAAAGAACTCGACGCCAGATTCTGGGGGAAGCAGATTCTCGCAAAATTTTCTAGAATCTTGATTCTGCAGAATCCCGGGTGAAAAGAACTGGGCCTGATTTTGGTACGCGCAGATTTTGAAATTTGGTGATAAAGAAGATGCCATCTAATTTGCTGGCTCTCTTTCGCTTGTGTTGGCTTATACCGTATTTATTGTGTTAACAGTAGTGGCCTCCTGACTTGTAGTTGGGTAATCTTGATGACTCGATATGCAGAGAGGTGTCAGGAATTGTTGTTATAAACTATCGAGGATTCAGAACTGAAGCTTGAACAAATATTTTGCCTTGAACATTCTACTTTTATCTTGTCATCCTCACTAAATATGATTCTGGTTTGTTATTGATTTTTCAGCAGAGACTTTTCTTCTCATTGATGCTTCTTTAGTGGAATTTGGATCATGGAGTTGCTGGGGAACTATCTAGTTTTATTTTGATTGATAGCTAGCAAAGCTAGTTTGATGATTTCTGCTAGTTGTATACTTTCAAGTTAGCTTTGTACATATGCCAATTTGTTTTGTGCTTATTTCATCCTGGATTTTAAGATGCAAAGCACACTTGGGAACTTCTAATTTAATTGACAACTAGTTAAACACTGATTTGATAATTCCTGCCGATTGCATATTCGTTACATCCCGGATTATCAGGACAAGGTATCCGTTCGTATGTCACTAATGTTCCATAATCCATACATTTAATGCCTAAAATTGTGGAAGGTTATGTGCCTAGTGATGAAGATACTCTAGCTTCCTATTTCCGAGACCGAAGATTGGAATCACCCTCACCCCTCTTAAGAAATCATCAGCTTACTCATTCAAGTTCTGGAATTTTTAGCCCTTATATTTATATGGAGTGCCCCCCAGTCTGTTTCCATGGTTGTTGTTGTTGTTGTTGTTGTTGTTGTTGTTGTTGTTGTTGTTGTTGTTGTGTGTGTGTGTGTGTGTGAATATTGCCTCGGGTGGATGGTGTGTGCCTTGTCTGTGTGTTTGTATGCTTGTATGCTTTGCTGGATGATTTGGCTGTAGTGTGGCATGCACATGAACATGACTTGAATTGCTTTGAGGTCATGCTTGGATTTGTCGGACTACTGTTCTACATACTTGTCAATGATGATTGCACTTGGTTTTTAACTATTTCCTGGTGAGTTCTTTAGGTTCATCTTATGACAAAATAAAATTTTGGTATGAGCAGATTTTGATATTTGGTACTCCCTCTGTTCCTAAATATAAGTCTTTCTAGAGATTCCAATAAGAGACTACATATGGAGCAAAATGAGTGAATCTACACTCTAAAATATGTCTATATACATCCGTATGTAGTTTGTATTAAAATCTCTAAAAAGACTTACATTTAAAAATGGAGGGAGTAATAAAGAAAGATGCCACCTAATTTGCTTGCTCTCTTTCACTTGTGTTGGTTTCTATTTGTTGTGTTAACAGTAGTGGCCTCCTGACTTGTAGTGACTTGATGCTGAGAGGTGCTAGGAATTGTTGTTATAATGGTCTTTTCTAAAACACATCTAGATGTGCCCTAAGTATCTAAGCCCCGTGTCATTGATTTTACGCGAAGATTCGTGTGGGTATTTTTTTTCCTTTTTCTTTTCTTTTTTTATATTTGATTGAGTCACTTAGGTGTGCAATAATTAGGGCACATCTAGATGTGCCCTAAACAGACCCTTGTTATAAATAAACTAAAATAATGCATATTGGATTTCCTTGAACATTCTACTTTTCTCATGTCTCCGGTTAGTGTCATGATTCTGGTTTGTTGCTTATGGAATTGATTTTACCAAAGGGAATATTCTTCTTATTGGTGCTTCTTGAACAAATAGTTTGCCTTGAACATTCTACTTTCTCATGTCTTTGATTAGTCTCCACTAAATATGATTCTGGTTTGTTGCTGATGGAATTGATTTTTCAGAAGAGATGTTCTTCTCATTGGTGCTTCTTGAACAAATGGTATGCCTTGAACATTCTACTTTTCTCATTTCTTCGATTTTGTTGCCTATGGAACTGATTTTTCAGAAGAGATGTGCTTCTTGAACAAAATAGTTTGCCTTGAACATTCTACTTTTCTCATTTCTTCTATTAGTATACGATTGTTGTTTGGTTCTTATGGAATTGATTTTTCAGTAGAGAATGTTCTTCTCGGTGGTGCTTCTTTAGTGGAATCTGCATTATGGAATCTTGAGTTGCATCTGCTCGGGTTGATGGGGAACTTCCTAGTTTTGTTTTGATTGATACTCCCTCTATTAATAAATATAAGCCCTTTTAGAGATTCCAATATGGACTACAGACGGAGCAAAATGAATGAATCACACTCTAAAATACATCCTATATACATCGGTATGTAGTCCTTGTTGAAATCTCTAAAAGGGCTTATATTTAAAAACGGAGGGAGTAGCTAGCAAAGCTAATTTGATGATTCCTGCTGCAAGTTAGCTTTGTACTTCGGTCATCCTGGATGCTACTTTGATCACTATGCTTTGTACTACACTAGTGTCAAAAACGTTCTTATATTATGGGACGGAGAGAGTACAATATAATATGGATTGCACTAAATTAGTGACAATTAATATGGATTGCATGGCTTACATAGTTTTATAGTTTTTTAAGTAGGAGAGATTTGAGGTTAAATGCTTATTACTAATGTTATCCACATTCTTTGAAAGGCATCCTTCTCAAGAACAATGGTGATTTTTTGTGAGGCTTGGAACACAAGAACAAAAAATATGATAGATTTCCGTTTGCTTTCACCTGGCGATGAGGATGATGCTAGCAATGAGCAGCAAGATCCGGCATCTACTGTTGCTACTATTGATGGCAAAGAGCGATCGACATGGCAAGCGACTGCTGGCAATGCTGAGGATGATGACATTAAGCAACTGCTACCAATGCCGCCACCTAATGAAACCAGTGATGATGTGGTTGACTTTAAGAAAGTCATACGTTTTTGTCGACCTGAACCATCGGTGGAGCTATTGGCTGTGTATCCACACTTCTTCCCCTTTGTTGGGAAAATCGCTGTTGACGAGAATGGTGGTCAGTTTGTCTACCACCAAGAAGAAGGAGAAAATCCCAAACTTGACTCTGAGGTAGGCATGGTTCATTTGATGATAGCTAGGCTCTGTCATGATATAGGGTTGTTTTAGAGTTGGGCAGAAGAATGTTAACATGTTGGTGAAATGCTAATTTTACTTATCTTTATTAATCTTAGATTCCAACTTATAAGTTGTATTTCTCTTGTTTTGTTACATAAGTTATTTACCAACATTTTCTTCATGTTTTTGTGACACAAAGTTGATATTATATTTGTGTACACACACACACACACACACACACACACACACACACACAGGCCCTTGCGTGAAAGCATGAATATTCTAGTAGGTTAACCCGCGACTGCACATCTATTATACTCCCCCCTTGAGCGTTTTTGACACTACACTAGTGTAAAACAATGCTCTTATATTATGGGATGGAGGGAGTACTTATGTATCATTTTTTATGTTGAATGTTCATCTTTTGTTAATCTCATTGATATGATAATTGCAGGAAAATTTGGTGCTCACAGGGCCATTCAAAACTATCTCAGGATTCGGTTCCGGTTGCATGACAATTGAAATCCCTGAGATAAGCAGACCTGGTGTTATTGACACTGCTACTCTAGTTTTTGGAGATTACCCATGTGTGGATGCCAAGCATGAAGATCGCCTTATCACAACAAAGTATGGCCGCCACCTCGTTGTGTCATATGTGTTGATGAAGGAAGGCTTGGGGGTCCATGTGCAGGTCAGCCTCCGCCTCTTTGGTGACGATACATTTCAGACCATCCACTTGCACGGTCAAATCACTGCACATAACCGGGTCTTCGAGGATGACAATGTGTTGCTCTTCTTCTGTGAGGAGGAGGAGAAGGTGCAGCTCACCCCCTCTGCTGGCAATGGTAGTGTGATCCTAAAGCCAATGCAGCGGTTCATTGTTACGGTGCCAATCAATCCACAGCCATTTCTTACAATTAAGGTACGGTTGAATGTGACAACTCCAAGCAACGAGGGGGTTCCCATCCCCTTTGAAGGTGATGTTGAGTTCCCTCTTGACAGGGACCATAGAATTCGGACAATCAGCACAAACCACGGTGAGGTGAAAGTCAGTATCACGTACAATTGAAGAAGCCTGGAGAATTGCAAGCATGAAGCAAAGAAGTATTTGTACGAGGTCTTCCGGTTGTACTGCTAGCAATAAGAGTCAAAAACTTGTCCTTTGTATAGCCCTTGTTTATTGATGTCGTTATCACAATATGAATTTTTTAATATCAGTGATTTGTTTGCAAGCCAGTCTTCCGTATGGGGATTTTGAAAACTACTGTAGATGACATGCCGCTAGCACAATTTCCAGTCACTGGCAGGTGGCAGCAAACATATCCATAACAGTCTATTGAGGTGCGACGACAGTTCCTCGATGCAAAAAAACCTATGAGTCCTTAGGCTCCATTTCAAATATCACCATATAAAACTTACAGGCATCTGCCCGTCATTTTAAGTTACACGTGTATTCCATTACATCGATGCCAAGCGTGGACTAATGGCTTGTCCAATAGTCCAATATTTGGACCGACGCAATGGATTTCTGACGGAAGGACTCCGAGCATTGCCATCGGTGGCCTCCTCCTGGGAGCGGCGGAGCGCAAGTCAGACGGTCTTCTCCTTCTCAGGGCTGCATGGGATGAGTTCGGGGTCAACGGATCTAGAGATGTGGGGCTCAGATCTGCTTCCCGCCAAGTCCGGAAATCGCCGGTGGGAGTTTGGGTGGAGGAGTGGAGGGGAGAGGAGTGGAGTGAAGTGGCTAGAGGGCTTGGTTTGAAAAGCAGATGAGGACGGATATATCTGGAGTCGGATGGGTCAGCATGAGCTGGATCCGACATGGCGCATGTGGGATCCTAGCCGAAGCGCTGAGGGAGAAGTACTTAGGTACGGTCTTCCAACCACCTTTTTTTGCGGGGATATCACAGAGCTTTATTCAACGAATGCACTCGCCGAGCAGTCAGCAAGAGGCTGCTGATCAGGAAGCTAGGGGTAGAGTCTAACCAGCTATCGGTCACATTAAGCGTACATCCACGCTTAGCACGGAGATATGCAGGACTATTTGCTTAACTTATTACATGTTGAATATTAAAAGAAGTAAGACTAAGAGCTAGTTTTCTAATTTCTGTTAGAATTGGTGCAGCCACTGAACAATCAGTGTAGCGAGAATTCAAGAGGCTAACTGCTTCTAGACAGTCGGTTTCCATGATCACGTGCGTATAGCTTTGGAGTGTGGCAAAAATGACGCGTTTCTTCATAGAGAGAATTTTGGCAATGAGTGAGTCCGTGACACCTGCAAAAGACTTACATCATGCACCCTTGAAACCCGATGCAGAACGAGCAACACCACCGACGCCGGCATTGCCATCATCAAAGTGAACAGCAGCATCTGTGTTTGTTTTGACATGTAACACGTCTGGAGGCTGCCAGCCAAACTCGGGCAACTCTAGTGCCCGCTCACGGGGCAAATCCAGAAGCGCTAGATCCTTCTTGATTCTTCTAATTGAAGTAACCGGATCAATCCGCTCTTTCTCATGTGTCCATCTGTTCCTGGACATCCAAATAACCCACATCACTGTAATGATGATTGCTCGGCCCTTGTCCGAGAATTGCTGATCACATAGGACGTCTTTCTTCCATATAGAAGGATGGAGTCGTGGAACATGTATATCAAACAGTAGTCTGGCTTCCTTCGAGAAACGACGGGCATGAGAGCAAAGTAAGAGTGCATGTTCCAAATCTTCATCCATTGCTAGGCAATTTTGCAGGTGCTTTCTTCTTTAATATGGCGATGCTTCAATGTGCACTCGTCCGGCACAATACCTCGCATTATACGCCATCAGAAGACCCTCATTTTTGGGACTACCTTGAGTTTCCAAATAGCATTCCACATCTGTTGTTGATCCACTGAAGTTCCTGTAATCTGCCCTTCCTCTAGAGCCAAACGCTCTTTCTGATTCACGAGAGCATGATACACCGATTTAACAGAGTAAATGCCGGATTTCTCATAAGCCCATGCTAGAAAATCCTCATTGCCACCCTGCCATAATGGAATGTTCAATATAGCAGATGCGTCCGGTGGTATGAATATGCTACGCACAAGATCATGTCGCCATGTCCCTGTTTGTTGTATCAATCAAATCGCTTACTGTTTGTCGTAGCTTTGGCATCATAGTAACAATAGAGGGAATCCACCTGTCTTCCCACACCGAGATCGTTGATCCATCTCCAATTCGTTTTATGAGCCCCATTTTTAGTGCATCTCTTCCTGCAACGATCGCCCTCCATGTGGCTGAGGATGATTTAGGAACTGTAGCGAGTAAAAATTCAGAGTCTGGAAAGTACCAACCCTTCTTGACCCTGGCGCAGAGGGAGTTGGGATTCATCATGAAAGATCCCCTGACGCCCAGTTTAGAAGTATTCCTACAAACATTAGGGCATCTACAATGGTTTTATATTAAGAATGCCATGTATGATAAATGAAGATGGAGAAGAGAGAAATCATAAAAAAAAGTTTTATCTTCTTTTATTTAAGAGAAGACAAGAGATGATCTCTTAGCATAATATGTTTCACCATGTTTTTAGGAATAGCTAGTTATCGAAGATAAGGGTAAGAGATGACCCATTGTAAATATTTTTTTTTGTCATCTCTAAATTACATGCAAGACTTAAGATAAAACTATCCTATCAACCATTGTATTAGAAAACTAGAAAATGGTTGGACCCCAAAATTGATAAATAGTGTCGGAAGAGAAGTTCTTGCGAACTCTGCGTGGCAGGCTGTCATACTTTCTTAATGAGTTGTTTCAAATTATCTGAAAACATGTGCAAAAAAAAGCTCGGTAGCGAGAGGAGATGAAAATAGAAGAAAAATGCATCGGCGAAAAGAGATACTGACATACCGAAGAGATACGATGGGAAAGTGGATTTCTAGACTTTGAGTTGGTCGACCAAGCTATTTTCGCCAAGCAGGGCACCTGCTTACAAACCCCGACCCAGGGTCTTAGAGCATCTACAGCCGGGTGCTCCAAACCGGGCCAAACGCTCGGGTGGCCCGCCCAGTCAATGACCGGACACGAAAATCTGATTCAGACGGGCGCTTCGAACGGGTCTCAAAATGTCGGGCTAACCGGCACCTTTCATATCTAGCCCAAATATGGGGCGGATACGGAAGCGTCCGGACGCGCCCGGCCGCGTCCGTCACGTAGGACTGACGATGGGGTCCTCACGCGGAAACACCCGGAAACACGACGGTCCGACAGACGCCTCCTACATTGCCGTGGCGTGAACGCCGTGTGGCGCCACTCCGGCTCGCCGTCCGAGGCCAAATCCAGCTATTTAAGTTGGTCGGCGTCCCTTAACCCTAGCCCATCCACCTCCTCTCTGCGCCGCCACCCGAGCCCGCCGTCCTTCTCTCCCCCGCTCTCCGGCATCGCCAGGTCCGTCGCAAGATCACGACGTACACTATGCTGACGCCGGAGCGCGGGAGGCAGATCGCGGAGGAGATCCAGGCTAGGCGCGCTGCCCGCATCGCTGCCGGTCTGCCTCCAGACTCACTGGAGGAGGGAGAGCAGCTACCGGAGCCGATGGAGGTGGCGGATCCGAAGGAGGAGGAAGCGAAGCAGCCTGCTCCGGGGTTCGCCATGGCGGAGGTGGAGTTCACCGTCGCCGAAGCCGCGAAGATGGCGGAGCAGCAGGTCATCTTGGAGTCCATACAGGATGAGGCCTATGTGGAGGCCAACCGACAGTTCCTCCAACAGGAGTCGTCGAACTCGACGCAAAGTAGGAGGAGGAGGCCGGAGCTGCAGCTGCCGCCCATGTACCCGGAGCCGGGCACGGAGATTGTCGACATCTCCGACAAGGAGTAGCTACGTAGTACATAGGTTTTTTAGTTTGCATGCTTTTGTATGGATTTAAAAATTTAGTATAAGATGTCCAGATGCAGTTGTGTTAATTTGAGAAGTGTCTGGTCACTGTCCATGGAAGCGCCTGAGCGCGTCCACAGGCATTTAAGGGGTCATATTTGTCATATGCGGTTGTAGATGCTCTTATGAAAGGTAAATATGCCGATGGAGACTTTATGACATAGAAAGATAGGCGCAATGCCTCTCATACTTGGCAAGTGATTCTTCACGGCAAGGATGCCCCGCAGCTTGGATTGCTTAAGAGGGTGGGGAACGGCAGTGTTGTTGATGTTGGGGAAAGTACCCTTATATGCTATCATGGTACCAACTTTAAAAATTCAAATTTAAACTTGTCAAAAATATCTGAAAAAAAATCATGGATGTTCGTGACATATGTCGACAACCCCTAAAAAAATCAGATCAAAATTTGACATACACAAAGAGAAACAAAAAAGACAAATCCATCATGAATAGTGTCAAAAGAAGACAAAAGCAAAAATGACACTATTCACATCTAAATTTGTCATTTTTTGTTTCTTCATGTATATTTCAAATTTTGATCTGGAGTTTTTAGGGGTTGTCGACATATATGTCATGAACATCCATGATTTTTTTTGGAATTTTTTGAAAAGTTTAAATATGAATTTTTTTAAGTTGGTATCATGGTAGCATATAAGGGCTGGTATCACCTAATACTTTCCCGATGTGGTGACAGACCCATGGATTTCGAATTATAGCAGGAGGCCCATGGTCAAGCTACCAAATGCATCGGTTGCCAAAGTGCATGAGCTGGTAGATTAGCACTCAGGGCAGTGGGACATGGCAAGGATCCAGAGCAACTCTCTACGTTTCTTTTTAGTCTATATATAAGATTTGGTCAAAGTCAAACTTTGTAAAGTTTGACTAACTTTACAGAAAAAAATATCAACATCTACAATACTAAAGTTATATGTTATGAAAACTAATATCATCATTCATCTAATAATATTGATTTCATAAGTGAATATTGATATCTTTTGCAAATCTTATATGCAAACTAAAAAGAAACGGAGGGAGTATGAAATAAGGTTGATAATTGACAAGACTGTACATAATTATGGCATCCAAACTTGATGGCAAAATGAATTCAATCTCATGAAACATGAAAGAGTTGCTGGTATATAACTAGACGAGCTCAAAACTGTCCCATTTATCAGACTCACCAAGACAGTGAAAGTCTGGGTCTAGGATATGAAATATTAACAACATAAATTAACTGATGATACAACTTTCAACAGTCCAAGGATTCTTTCCGGGCTGGAATGTGTGCCGGACAGCGGTCCAGTCACGAAGTACAAAGTAACAGGAGCAACGAATAGGAGAACAACTGGCTGTTGGGATTTACGACAAGGCATGTACAATGCTGGTAACGCGCAATCAAAGAATATCTCTGGTGTATTTCTCGGAGGTCTAGCTATCTGAATTTTTTCAGGAGGTGGGAGGAAGGAATGGGTGAGCTGAGCGATTTTGTCAGCCTGCCGCCCACACTGCTGTCTGCTGTTCTTACCGGTGTGGCGCACTCGTTGAAGTCAAGGACTCTTGCTTCAGCCTGCAGAGTTAAACTGGAATTAGAAATACTGATGATACTGCAGTCTTAAATATCATATATAGAGTAGTATCTGTAGTCAATGCTCGATCTAGTTTGTTCAAAAATCAAAATTGGTCGAAATCATCACATCTGACCAACTACAGGAATCAAATTACCATAGTTTTCCCACATAAGATTTGTAATTGCTATATACCTAGGAAAAAACAACTAAATTATGGTCTCCTAAGAAATTCCAACTCTACTATCCCAGGTACTGAATGAAGCAGATGAGAACTACGCACCATGATTTTATTTTGCGGCTTGCCAGTTCCTGTTTCATTTTCGGCATCTATGTTTTCCTTGTTTTCCTCATCAAAATCTTTGTTGCCACATTGGCTGCCACTTGCCAGGACCTCGCGGGCATCCGCCAAAGCAGAAGCACTCTGCACATTTATCCGCTTCATCAATCCTAATGCATCATAAGTTGTATCCGCTGGGCTGATGAAGTATGACCCCTGCACAAGTGAAGGTATTAACCAAAAGAAAGAAAGAATGAGTAACAGATGACAAGTACTTCTCATGCTTCAGCTCGTCCAAAACTACAAATATGGCCCATCAAAAAAACCTTGTTGCAGATTTGACGCAGGATAGCTATAAGACAATAAATATTTCAATGCTAAATGTACCTTATATTGCATATCTATGAACCAAGGGGACTTCCAAGCCGATGGAGATTCCAGTCCTCTTTTGACACCAGGCGTATCAGCCAATCTGAAAAAGAGTAGCAATTCAGAATAGCAAGAAAGAGCAACGGTAATTGTGTTCTTCGTTAGAAAGATCCATGTGTTCTTCGACAGTTGAATTCAAATTGCAGATGCTCATACCAGTAAGGGGGTCAGTAGATAAATGACTTATTATGATTTTAGTCTAGATAAAACAAAATCTTAGGCTTCAGAGTAGAAAAGGGAGCACTTAAAGAATATTCTACTCTCACAGATATGTACTCCCTCTGTAAACTATTATAAAGATCATTTAGATCACTAATAGTGATCTAAATGATCTTATATTAGTTACAGAGGGAGTATTAATAATTAAATTCATAAATCTAATAGTAGAATAGGTACCTAGGTAAATCCAAATCTTCAGGCAAATTTAGCTTTCTAGCGATGAAGAGATTTTAACATTGAATGATGGCAACTTGCCAGGTACCAGTTTCACATTTATATTTAGTGGATTTCGTAAGACCTGCCAGATCTAGACTCACACATACTACGTGCTGACCAAAGTAAAGAAACTGATTGGAGAACCCAAAAAATCATCTTGGAAACAGACTAGTGTGCAATCTTACATGTTCACATATTCATAATCCATTTGAATGCATGGTGAAGATTTCTCGGCAATGAGTTCTCCAGACTTCGATTTAGCAAACGTTTCCTTACAGGCCGATAGAGCTTCAAGATTTGTGTTCATTTTCTGATACATGGCATTTGCGCCATGATCAGAAATGTCATTGCCCTTGTGCTCAACAAGAACAGTTGCCGGTGGCTGCATGGAACAAAAATATAAGTAAGAACAAGATCAGCAGGTCAAGGGGAAAACTTATATGCCACTTTGCCCCCGCCTTTCAGTTCAACCCCACATATCACATACATGATGACATCATTAGAGATCTTGATACTTTGAATCACATTTCTTGAAGACACGTAAAGCTAGATTTACTGGAGAAATTGTAGCAACTGCTATGCTACGCCGCAATAACTATATAAGCGCTACCTTCCGTTCTACTAAGATATGGTACCAATTGAAGAACTGATTTAGAAGTACTTACCTCATCATTAATATTGACCATATTTGCAGTGGAACACTGTTCCCCTCTTGCATGCTCATCCACAGGATGGTTGTTCTGTGCATTTCGTCCATCTTTTGCCTGCTCGCTTTCACCCAAATTTCCCTTGTTTTCATCACAGAATTCAAGTTTCTTCTCCAGAGGTTTAAAAGATGAAGATCGATTAGTGCAAAAAACTGATTCGGTAACAAGTCCTTTGTCTTTAATGGCATGCATGCAACTTGTTTGAGCACTGACGGAGGATGTGCCCAACACACCACTGTCCTGTTCAGTCCTAGACTTCTTCTCTATTCCTTTTTCGAGAGTCGGAGATGACAGATCTCTCGGTCGTTTCTTTAATATTGATGGTGTGCTTATGAAGCTTTTGGCGGCACTCTTCAGCACAACATCAGGGCTTTCATCATGGGTAGGGGAGCCCCACAATCTCAATGGAGTGGTTACGCTCATGGTTGAGCGCATCAACTGCCGAATGCCAAGGGGACTGTACTCTTGCAAATCGCCAGAAGTTACAAGATCACAGCTGACAAATGGAACATCCATGCTTGGGAAGCGAGGAGGTTCATAGAATAGCGCTCCCTTATCTTGCTTTTCATCTGACGCAGCCTCACCTTGTGCCAATGGTGGTTCTTTGGCCATGCTGGAAGCAGGTTCTTCAGCGTCAGTTAACTGTTTGTCCCCGTATTCCGGTATTCTTTCTATAATTGCTGAAGCACCATGTCTACCATCAGTACTGCCAGGGGTAGCAAACTGCTCAGAATCACCAAAAGAATCATGCATGCATGTGATCATCTCTGACCCAGAAACTTGCATTTCTCTTGACTTTTCATCAGCCACATCCGACAAACCATTTGGAATAAGAGATTGTGGTACTGACAACGATGGATCCTGGCCATAAGCAGCCATCATCATACTCGACGGATTTGATGTATGCGATGGGTTGGGTGCTGCCAAAAAATGGGTGTCTGCTTCAGAGGAATGTGTATCTGAATGGTGGTTTAGTCTTGAAAGAGAATCAGCATCAACTACATCAGGTCCAGAAAGAAGACTCTGGAACGAAACATCTTGCCAAAGTTCTGATTTCAAACAATTAGGACTGCTGAAGTCAGCCTCGGACATGAAATGTAGTTTTGGCTCAGCTCCAGAAACATTAGTTAGCACAGAGATAGGCATATCTGGTGCTATCTCATACTGTAACATCGGTCTTTCATTATTCGATGTACTACAAATGGTCTGGTTGTTTTCAAACATAGAGTTACCTGGTGTTTCATCAATATCCATCTGCAAATCCATTCTTTGTGAAATTTCCTGCTGCAAGAGTTTATCTGGACCAAATCTGGAGGAAGAAGCATGGCAATGAACTTCAGACAAAGCAGATGCAACACCCTCGGTGGAAGTATAGCCTTCCTGGCACATAGAAGACTGAGAATCATGTGCTTCTGTCTTGCTGGGATCCGCATTCACATGTAAATCACAGCTCAAGGCCAGATTGGTGTCCTGCGCTTGCGAGCAAGAAACCATGGCCAATGAGGATTGACTACACCCTGATGAATCCTCAACCTCCCGGACAGCATTGCTGTCACTGTCTTCACTGTTTTGTTGCGTAATTGCCGGTGAGGAATTAAAATGTGCATGGTGTTCAATAAGTGGGAGACGCGAGACTTGAGCAAGTAAACCTGATGACATATAAGAATCAATTTTCTTCTTTACAGAACTGTTCCAGTGGTTTTTAATTGAATTGTCCGTCCTGGCAGGGGAAACATAAATTTAGAAGTCAATCATTTCAGGTGCAAAGCATATATGCGCATAAAGGGAATACTGCTAACATGTCGCACATTCTCTCTGCTTGCTGTAATACTCACCAGTCGACACCATATTTGACTAAAAATAACATATATTATTTCAAATTTTGTTCAAAGAAAATAAAAGAGAGCTATTGCAGTGGCAGTGGTTTAACATTTTTATGGGACCGGTGCCCTAATTTTATTATCCAAAAGCAAAACAATTTAGTTCCCTTTTGAGATTACCATCTTTTCCCGAGTATAACACCATAGCTTCCAAATGATGCCGAATGAAAAAAAGGGGAATGGATGCTGAACCCAAAAGTTTGTGAATTCATCAGGGAGAATGAAAAGAAAAACTTCTTTTCACAGGACAGGACTCATCATGATATCATACATAAATATTTCCCAGCAGCTCATACATAAATGGAAACATCATTTAGTTACCTTCCGGGTAAAAACTTTGTCAATTCAGCCCATTTGTTTCCATACATTCGATGAGCATGTATAAGAGTAATTTCCTCCTCCTGTGTCCATGCATCCTTGTTTATGCCAGGGTTAAGATGATTGTGCCACCTAATCACAGATAAGATAGTCCATTGTGAAAGGATACATGCTCTATGGTCAATTAGTTATGGCTACGAATTAAAGCCAATGTATTTAGCTGCTACTCAGTTGGCCCCAAAATAAGAACTTTCACGAAATAACAATAATTGTAAGAGGAACAGCTGTAGTATGTTAACATGTAATTAAAAAAAGGTTAATACTTTAGTTCCAATGTCTTTTTGCTTTTTACTGACTTTACCAAAAGGCTGGTGAATCTGAAATTATAAAATCAGCTCTCCTGAATTCTGATATTACTAGCTAGCAGCACGAAGAGGTGCTAGCATTACAAGGTTGGGACATATTGACATTTTATTCACTTGATCCTCTATGTTTTTGAAACTATTTAATGAAACATTTTTATCCAGAACCCAGCCTATGCCTTAACAGTAGAACCATCAGGATAATGGAAAGAGGCAAACTAACACTTTGTGGTTCTGCAAAAATCAATATTGCATTAGTGATTGTTGAGATTACTGTGTTCTTTAACCAGGAATACATAGGAGAACTCTGTATCACTTGCATCAAGAATTACATTATTCATGTGCCTTATAAAACTACAGTGCTGATGTGCAAAAGCAACAAGGCACCACGGAACTCCATGAGTTACTGTTCACATTCAGTTGTTCAATGCTCAGTCGTATATATTATATTGCAAAGAAAAAAGGTTCTTAAGTACAAGATTGATGAAATTAAAGGGCACTCCCATCCATACCGTTCCCGGCATTGCTTTCCTATACGTCCTGGCAAAGCTTGGGCAATAGTTGACCATTTCTTTGGACCATATTTCTTTACCATTTCAACAATGATATCGTCTTCCTAAAAATATGAAACAACAGGTTGATAAGACTCACGTGAGCATACAAGATGCTCAATAAGCCTGAAAATGGAAACAAATCAAATAGGGGGCCTACTTCTTTGGACCATGGCCCTTTGATCAACTCAGGATTTAGAACCTTTTGCCACCTGTGCAGGCATTGTACATCGGTTCTATCAGGAAAACACTCCGCTGGAAAAGAAGGCAATATGTCAGTGCTTAGACTTGTCAAAAAACAGAAAGTGTAGGGAGGTGTTCCTAATAACAGAAAAGAAAAAAAGGAAAGCTGACTGGAGACGAATGAGAGAAAGCAGAAACTAATGGAACAAATCAATATCTTATCTTAGATAACGGAAGGATCATCCTCTTGGTTTCTAATGAATCGATGTATGTAATTATAAAGCAAACATGCACAAGAGAATAGAAGAATAAAAGAACAAAAGAAGCTAACATCATTGTAAAAAATGCAGTGCCGCATAGATATAAAAATGCTAAAGAAAAATGCACAAACCACCTTCGGAACGTGACACGGCAAAACATCTTTCTTCGTAGCAGGATCAGGGGAAAGAATGGGAAAGACAATTTCACTATATTTCTTACCGGGAACAGGATCACAAGCATATAGTTTTATTGGGACGATAACTCTGAGAAGAGAGATTTTCCACCTTTTCTTTCAACTCAGGGGAAATAGGTTCGAGCGGCACTAATTTTGAATCCCTCAGGCAAAATAAGAACAGAACCTGCATTCAACCCTTCTGGCACCCTGAACAGACTAGCTGAGGGGGGTGTGTCTGTCCAGCAATTTTGGGTTCTTCATACCCTGAGATCCACTCTCTTAGCTTACTCTTTCATATACTGTAGGGTCCTTACCCTCAAAAGAACACTTATGATGATATAGGACATGGATTTTAGATGCCTATATAATTCAAAATGTGTTTTCTTTGAACAAGCACCCAAATGTGTGTCGTCTTGTATTAATATACTTCAAAGTACAGAAAGAGTGATAGAGATGTCCAAGAAAGGTAAAAGAATTATATGTGCTACAAAAATACCATCATCAAGAGTAAACTAATAGCATTCCCACATAACTTTACACACGTATGAATCGATCCATAGAATATACCTATCTTTTTCCAGTTTTTCCCATTGTAAGTCTGGACTGCTCTGGACAATATATCATCCTGCATTTGATTAGCACACAAGTGAAATATTAGACGGTTTCAGTAAAAAAACTCATTTTTTGTATAATCCACTGATTTATGACTTTTGCATTGTGGTGCTAATTAAATGGAGCCCACATGTCAGTGAGGCACTGAAACATATACAATATATCCCCACAAAAATGTGACAGGAGCACTACTGATAGCATAGCAACTAACAAGCACAGCATGAAGTGGAACTGGAATTGAGTATATGACAGAAGCACTACTGATAGCATAGCAACTAACAATTCAGGATGGAGGGAGTATATGGGTTAATCCAAGTTGCGCAGTTATGATATGCTCCCATGGGTGTATGTGCAAGAAATTCTCATACTGAACTACAACTGTTGGACTAAACCACCCAATGAGACAACTCAAGCCTCCACAAAAGGGCCAGAGTGTTCCATCGAATTATTATTATTTTCCATAAAACTTATAAGTGTTTGCCATTATTGTGTATTTAAGAAAGAGATGCAAATAAACATAATGCATATCTTACAGTTGATCAGTCCTAAACTATTCTCGGATGTTCAGTCAGCACTCACCATCCAGCCATTTGGACAGTAAATAGCCATTTGCCAATAAAAACATAAGATTCGGCTCGTATGGCATACCTCTTCGGGGGTCCAATTTCCTTTGGTTGAGCGTCGTGTCGGGCCAGTGGTCCTCCTAAAGGTGAAGGAGCAGATAACTATAAGAAAAAAGTTATACAATTAACCATTTATGCAAAGATCTGTTAGTATCTACCCATTGAGCGACCGTTGCCTCTGTGGCTCATTGCTGACTTTCCCTTCATGAGTAGTAGATGGCTGTCCAGAAGCCTCTCCAGCCTTCTTCGGAGCCTTTCCTTTATCGCTTGTCATCACGGGTGAAGACTGGATGCTCAATCCCCTCTATAGCAGAGCCTTGTAGATGTATAAAAAACAGTTTAATCTTCCTATGAATCAGAATCATTAAACTGTCAATCCTAATAGAGGCATTTGAGGAGTTGCTGCAAGCTATGTTGCACGAACACTCGGACTTTTTATGTTGAACTGAAATAATGTATGTCCAAAAAGAAAAATGTACCTTACAGTGATAGCGGCCAAACAAAAAGCGAACCGGGAAGATGCATATAACTGCAGTGAAATTGAACGGCATTGCAGAACCAGTCCTAATAGTTTCATGTTCAGGTTTCACCCCCACCTAAATGTGCACAACAAACTTGCCCCTACCAGCGATTCACTGTCGGCGTGCCCTAAATTTCTAAGCATATAACAGAGCCATAGGTTTCCTTGCACAAAACTAAAACTGAACGACATTTCAACCAAAAACTAACACCAGATGTCCTCAAGTCTCAGAACCGACGGCCCCAGCCACAGTTCTTGTCAAATGACCTCCGGGCAGAAACAGTGTGATAATGGAAGCCTAAAAGGTGCCAACTTTACCAATCTACGGGCTGCTACAGAACAACCTAGCGTTCAAATTTCAGAAGGGGGCTTCATTTTCAGTTTGGCAGAATCAGTGGCTACACAAATTCGCGAAGACGGTGAGCCATAAAGGAGAAGATCTACGGGAAATAGAGTACAAGGAACTCACCAGGCTAGGGAAGCCGCCGGCCGGGCGCGCCGCCGACGAAGACGGCCGCCGCCGCCGCCGCCGCGCAGATCTGCCGTAGCCCGACAGGAGGGGCGAGGAGACGTCGATCGGTAGATAAGGGGGATGCGCTGGCCGCGGAGCTACAGGGGAAGGAGGCCGCCGGAGAAGAGTGGTCTCGGGAGGGAGAGGGTGAGGACGGGGAGGAACATGCCACGGTGAGTCGCTCGGAGAGGGGGGCAGTTCGTTTTTTGAAATGGCGAGAGAGGGAGCAATATCAGGCGTTTCGAGAACCCGAAAATTTCATTCCTGACCCTTAACCCTTGGATCACCTATCAACGGGCAGATCGAGGCTCTCTTTTCTCCAATTACAAAAATGACCCATATGTGAAAACACGCAAGGCGCCCCACTAGGCGCGGCTCCTAACCACAAGCCAAAACTGACGGAGTACCGTACTACCGTTTCAAGTGTGTACATATATAATAAAAGACAGTCAATAAATATACGCCAAAATCGGTTTGGCAGAATCTGTGGCTACTCAAATTTACGACGATGTGTCATAAAGCAGTAGATCTATAAGAGATGGTGTATGAGAAATTCTGCAGGCTAGGGGCGTTGACGACTAGCCGCCTCGACAATGAAGACGCCCATCGTCATGCAGATCTGCTGATGCCCAACGGGAGATGAGGTTAACGGAGAAGAAGGTCGCCGAAGAATGGGAGTCTCGGGAAGGAGGAGTAAGGATGAACAGGAACATTGCCATAGCTTAGAGAAGGTGGTTCATTTTTAAAATGACCAGATGGGGAGGTGTGTCTAAAACTTTGAAGATTTCCTTCCTAACCTTGGATCACCTGCCAACGAACAGATTGATGCTCTCCTTTTTCAACTAACGAAATGTTTCATGTGTAAAAACACGCAAGGCGCGCTCAAGTAAGCGCGCCTTCTAATCACACGTCAAAAATAAGGGAGTGCTGATTTGAGTGTATATACATCTGTAAAAGACAACCAATGAATATATAGGGTGTTTGCTTAAGATCGTTTGGCAAAAGTATGTGACTACTCAAATTCACGAGTGTGTGATATAAATCAGAAGATCTATAGCAAAAGGAGTACATGGAGTACAAGAATTCACCAGGCTAGGGATGTTGTCGTACGGGCAAACCAACAACGAGATGTCGTTGGCATGCAGATCTGTCGATGCCCGACAAGAGGATCGAGGAGACGTCGATCTACGGTGCGCTGGTCGTGGGGTCACCGAGGAAGGAGGTCGTCGAAGAATAGATCTCGAGAAGAAAGGGTGAGGACTAAAGGGAACATGTCATCGCTTAGAGTGTGGTTTGTTTTTAAAGACGAGATGGGGATGTGTTTCAAGAGTAAGATTTCTTTCATAGCCCTTGGATCACATACCAACGGCAGATCAATTCTTTCTTGTTCCAATTACAGAAATGTCCCATATGTGAGCAAGGCATCCCACGTGAGTGCGCCTTCTGCCACACGCCAAAACTGATAGAGTGTCATTTTAAGTACGCATTTATGTAATAAAATACATTCACTAAATATATAGCAAGAAAATATTTATTTTAAACCCTATATTATCATCCTATTTTAAGGATAATCTTACTATCTACCCTTCAAACCATTTTGATTTACCCCTTTACACCATTGTAAGGGTTTTTTCAATTGTGTGGCAGTGCTTTCTACACATGTTGGCCAAACTGGCATATTTAACTATGAAGTATTTTTTAAAGCACAAATAAAAACCACCAAAATCATATATTTGATAAGTAAGAATAGGGGGTGTTGAAAAAATAGAATAGAAAAATCAACAATGTCGAACAATAAAGGTGTGGATTTAGTTCTACTTTGTTCTAGTGTGTGGTCTTTTTCATAAAGAAAAACGCCAAGGATAGCATTTTTCTTTCGATGTTTAACCATAGTTACCATAATTAGCTACTTCTCTGAATGGTCATAGACTGATAAGGTCAACTTAAAACCATGAACTATGATGGTTGATCCAATTGGTATCATAGACTATGAAATTATCCATATATATCACAAAGTTTCGAAAACAATTTAACTTGAACCCTAGCCTTATGTTTGTATGGTGATTCATTAGGTGTTCTCATATAATGTAAATTTTTGATGCCATGAGTGTAAAATCTGTAAAATTTCACATAAAAATGACTATTGTGTAATGTGCAAAATTACTATGAGAAAAATGGACTCATCGTGTCTTTTTGTGCAATAGACAAAATAAGATACTTTGGTGTAGGCTCCCAATGCATTACATCCTCGTGTTCATGTTATTTCTCTTTTTCTTTTTAAACGCCAAATATGCAAAAAAAACTAAATAACCGGTCTAAGATTTGCGGGCAGTTTCAACTTTCAAAGTTCGAAAAGACAGAAATGATTCACATATGTGGAGAATACCATCAAGGTTCAATGGAAAGAGACCGTCGACCAATATGATCATTGATGCGTCTCTTGCGTATCTATAACTTTTTGTTGTTTCATACTATTATATTACCATTCTTATATACATTGGCCATCATTTTTCATCATTTTAAATTGTTATTTTGTACTAACATATTAATCTAGTGCCCAGTGTCAGTTGTTGTTTTCTGCTTGTTTTTTTCTTACAGAAAATCGATACCTACGAAGGTCCAAACACGATGGAAACTTTTTGACGATTTTTCCTGGAACATAAGCGACTCTTGAAGCTTTGGAAGGAGACCAAGAGATGGCTGAGGGGCCCACAAGCCTAGGGGCATACCCCCATGGTCGCGCCGGGCATGCTTCTGGGGCCCATGCAACTCCATTTGGCCTAATTCCTGACCTATAAATTCACATATATTCAGAAACCCTCGGAGCGAGATCTGAAACAATTTTATCGTTGCCACAAGCCTCTGTTCCGAGGAGATCCCATCTGGAGCCATGTTCCGGAGTTTTGCCGGAGAGGGAAGCCATTGGAGTGGCCATCTTGATCAACCTTGCAGCCTCCATGATGGTGTGTGAGTAGTTCCTTCAGGACCTACGGGTCCATATTAGTAGCTAGATCTCTCTCTCTCTCTCTCTGTCTATCAGATCTTCAATATCATGTTCTATTATGAGATTAATCTGATCTAATTCATGTGGTGTGTTTGTTGGGATCCGGTGAATTATGGATTTAAGATCATATTATTCATTGATTTCTATTGTATCTCTTGAAGTTTTTTGTTGCATAATTAAATAGCTATGTATGCTTTTTGATCTATAAGTCTTCTCTAGCCAAGATAGATGAGTACTTCTTTAGAGGAAGTGGTGCATAATAGTGAGTTCAATCTAGTGGTAATTTCTATATTTCGGTGACAGAAAGGGACAAGACACGTTTTTGTATTGTTGGCACGTAGGATAAAACAACAGGGTTTAATCTTATTGCTAGATTTCTTCTTGTCTATATTATGTCATCTTGCTTATTGCGTTACTCCATTTCTTATAAACGTAATACTTTGATATGCATGCTGGATAGTGGTCTTGGGGTGGAGTGATAGTGGTAGATGCAGTTGGATTAATGATCTACTTATCACGAACATAATGCCTCTGGGAGATTATGCCATGAATTATCATAGTTATAAATTGCCATTTTTCTATCAATTGCCCAACAATAATTTGTTCATGCCACTACCTGCTTTCGAGAGAGATGTCACTAGTGAACCTATGGCCCCCGGTCCATTCTCCATCAATACAGAGCTCTTACAATTTTGCGCTTTTCTTTTCCTTTACCTTTTTCCGTTTACTATTATACCACTATCTATTTGCTTTTAATCTTGTAACTGGCAAGATAAGGGGACTGACAACGACCTTGTCAAGTTGGGTGCAAGCATTTGTTTTGTGTTTGCGTGCAGGTGATGTTTACATTGTTAGCTTGGTGACTCCTACTGGTTCGATAAACCTTAATTCTTAACTGAGAAAAATACTTTATGCTGTTGTGCTACATGACTTTTTCCTCTTCGGGGAATCGAACAACTCTTATGGGAGTAGCAATCATATGTGTTCTATATATAGAACACATAAGTAAATTATTCAATAGCGCCATGTGTCAACATGGTACCGGTAGAACTCCATCCATTCCTATACGTAGGGCATATTAGGTTTGACCAAGAGTTAATCCATTAATATGTTGTTTATATGATCTGAAAGCATAATCATCAGTAAGCACTTTCAGATTCAAATTTAGTGATACTAGTTTCATGCCATAAAGATCATATATCAACAAATGAAATCTCAGTCAAAAGTTTGTCTATACTAAACATACAACACCCTAAAACATAAATAATCTGATACTCTACTAGAAACCAAACATGTTTTCGACCTTGAGTTGGATATATTAGCAATATTTTGATTAATTCGATCCATAAGAAAATCATGACGAAGGTGCTAACAATATTGATTTCATATTATAAGCTTATCATGCAAGTGTGTACTAGGCATAGAACATGCACATCCATGAACATAATAAGTATTGCAAATGCATGAATCACTATAGATAGAATGAACAGATCATAAACTTTAGAGGGATGGAAAGTGAGTCAAGGAGTAACCTATGCACGAGAAGGTGGAGGCATCAATGTTGACTGTATAAGGAGAGCAAGAAATTTGATGGTTCGGCATTCAAGAGCGGTTACATAAGTGACTAGCTATTAAAATTTCCTAGAAGCCTTTTTTGCATTGATGATTCATATGTTCTACACATTTTCCTTATGATATACTTTCATACTCATATGCAAGCTACATGGTAGGTAAGCAATGAAATGAAGTAATATAGGGTGGGTCTATTCTAACAACACTGGCCTTATTCTGCTAACACATGTGTACTGCTCCAATATTCGCAGCCCACTTTCTAGGTACTATCCTGCCGCAGGTTGATACGTCTCCAACGTATTTATATTTTTTTGATTGTTCCATGCTATTATATTTTCCATCTAGGATGTTTTATATGCATTTATATGGTATTTTATATGATTTTTGGGACTAACCTATTAACCTAGAGCCCAGTGCCAGTTTCCGTTTTTTCCTTATTTTTGAGTATCGCAGAAAAGGAAAACCAAACGGAGTCCAATTGACCTGAAATTTCACAGAGATCATTTTTGGACCAGAAGAAGCCCACGGAGTACCGAAGATGGGCCAGAATAGTCCCGAGGCCACCACAAGGGTGGGGGCGCGCCTACCCCCCTGGGCGCCCCCCTACCTCGTGGCCGCCTCGGGGATCCCCCTGACTTGTTTCCGACTCCAACACCTCTTATATAACCCCAAACTTCCAGAAACAAACCTAGATCGGGAGTTCCGCCGCTGCAAGCCTCTGTAGCCACCGAAAACCAACCTAGACCCGTTCCGGCACCCTGCCGGAGGGGGGGAATCCCTCTCCGGTGGCCATCTTCATTATCCCGGCGCTCTCCATGACGAGGAGGGAGTAGTTCTCCCTTGGGGCTGAGGGTATGTACCAGTAGCTATGTGTTTGATCTCTCTCTCTCTCTCTTGTGTTCTTGACTTGGCACGATCTTGATGTATCGCGAGCTTTGCTATTATAGTTGGATCTTATGATGTTTCTCCCCCTCTACTCTCTTGTGATGAATTGAGTTTTCCCTTTGAAGTTATCTTATCGGATTGAGTCTTTAAGGATTTGAGAACACTTGATGTATGTCTTGCATGTGCTTATCCGTGATGACAATGGGATATCACGTGATCTATTTAATGTATGTTTTGTGACCAACTTGCGAGTTCCGTGACCTCATGAACTTATGCATAGGGGTTGGCACACATTTTCGTCTTGACTCTCCGGTAGAAACTTTGGGGCACTCTTTGAAGTTCTTTTGTGTTGGTTGAATAGATGAATCTAAGATTGTGTGATGCATATCGTATAATCATACCCACAGATACTTGAGGTGGCATTGGAGTATCTAGGTGACATTAGGGTTTTGGTTGATTTGTGTCTTAAGGTGTTATTCTAGTACGAACTCTAGGATAGATTGAATGGAAAGAATAGCTTCGTGTTATTTTACTACGGACTCTTGAATAGATCGATCAGAAAGGATAACTTTGAGGTGGTTTCATACCCTACAATAATCTCTTCGTTTGTTCTCCGCTATTAATGACTTTGGAGTGACTCTTTGTTGCATGTTGAGGGATAGTTATATGATCTAATTATGTTATTATTGTTGAGAGAACTTGCACTAGTGAAAGTATGAACCCTAGGCCTTGTTTCAATGCATTGCAATACCGTTTTCGCTCACTTTTATCATTAGTTACCTTGCTGTTTTTATATTTTCAGATTACAAAAACCTATATCTACCATCCATATTGCACTTCTATCACCATCTCTTCGCCGAACTAGTGCACCTAGAAAATTTTACCATTGTATTGGGTGTGTTGGGGACATGAGAGACTCTTTGTTATTTGGTTGCAGGGTTGTTTGAGAGAGACCATCTTCATCCTACGCCTCCCATGGATTGATAAACCTTAGGTCATCCACTTGAGGGAAATTTGCTACTGTCCTACATACCTCTGCACTTGGAGGCCCAACAACGTCTACAAGCAGAAGGTTGTGTAGTAGACATCAAGCTCTTTTCTGGCGCCGTTGCCGGGGAGTTTAGCGCTTGAAGGCATATCTTTAAATCTTGTAATCGGATCTTTTTGTTTCTTGTTTTATCACTAGTTTAGTCTATAAAAGAAAACTACAAAAAATGGAATTAAGGTTGCCTCATATGCTTCATCTTTTTAATGTCTTTCGTGAAAATAAGGATTCCGATAATTGTGCCAAAGTGTTATAAGAAGAATGTATTAAAATGTTTGGCACTAAATCTTTGTATGATGAGCATGATTGCAATGTTGTTAGTATGAATTCTTTGAATACCCATGATGCTAATGATATGCAAATCCACAAGCTTGGGGATGCTATGTTTGATGAATATGATATTTTTTGTCCCCCAAGTTTTGATGAGCAAATTTATTTTGATGATAGCATGCCTCCTATTTTATGATGATTATATTGATGAAACTGGGTTTGGAAGAGTGTCAACTTTAGGAAGTAATGATCCCACTTTTTTGGAGGGTGTTGAATCATATTGTGATAATTGTGAAAGTGGATTTGGAGAGGTCATGACTTTATTTAGTGATGAATCCACTATTTCGGAAGAGGTTCCAATTGATTATGTGAACAAAGTTGCTATCTATGATGATTATTGTGATGACATGTATGCTATAAATAATAATGATAACCATGAAACTTGTCATCTTGATTTTAATTTTCAATTGGATTATGCCTCACATGATAGTTATTTTGTTGAGTTTGCTCCCACTATTATCCATGACAATAAATTTGCTTATGTGAAGAGTAATAAAATTTCTATGTTTATGCATCATGAAAATAATGCTTTATGTGATAGCTATATTTTTGAATTCATTCATGATGCTACTGAAAATTATTATGGAGGAATATATGCTTGTAGGAATTGCAATAATATCAAGTTTCCTCTCTATGTGCTTAAGGTTTTAAAGTTATGCTAGTTGATTATTGTTCCCATAGTTGTTTGATCACAAAATCCCTATGCATAGAAAGTGGGTTAGACTTAAATGTGCTTGTCATATGCTTCATGATGCTCCCGTTATGTTTCAATTCTTATCTTTTATGAGAGCATCATTGAAATCATCATGCCTAGTTAGGGGCGTTAAACGATAGCGCTTGTTGGGAGGCAACCCAACTTTATTTTTGTTTTTTACTTTTTGTTCCTGTTTAGTAATAAATAATTCATCTAGCTTCTGTTATTATTGTGTTTTATGTTTTAATTAGTGTTTGTGCCAAGTAGAACCTTTGGGAAGACTTGGGTGAAGTCTTTGCGATCTTGCTGTAAAAAACAGAAACTTTTGCGCTGACGAGATTAGCTGCCATTTTTTACTGGAGAGTGCGATTAGGTTGATTATTTTTGTAGATGATTAATAGAAAAATTCCTCAGGTCCACCAATTTATTTCAGAATTTTTGTAGTTACAGAAGTATTTGAAATACACAGATTACTACATGCTGTTCTGTTTTTGACAGATTCTGTTTTCATCGTGTTGTTTGCTTATTTTGATGAATCTATGAGTAGTATCGGAGGGTATGAACCATAAAGAAGTTGGAATATAGTAGATTTTACACTAATATGAATTTAGAATGAGTTCACAGCAGTACCTAAATGGTGATTTATTTTCTTATACTAACGGGGCTTACGAGTTTTCTGTTAAGTTTTGTGTTGTGAAGTTTTCAAGTTTTGGGTAAAGATTCGATGGACTATGGAATAAGGAGTGGCAAGAGCCTAATCTTGGGGATGCACAAGGAACCCCAAGGTAATATTCAAGGACAACCAAGAGCCTAAGCTTGGGGATGCCCCGGATGACATCCCCTCTTTCGTCTTCGTTCATCTGTAACTTTACTTGGAGCTATATTTTTATTCACCACATGATATGTGTTTTGCTTGGAGCGTCATTTTATTTTATTTTGTTTGGCCTGTTGTTTGAATAAAATACTAAGATCTTAAATTCTTAAATGTTAGAGAGTCTTCACATAGTTGGATAATTATTCAACTACTCATTGTGATTGACTTATATCTTTCTGAGTAGTTTGTCATTTGCTCTAGTGCTTCACTTATATCCTTTTAGAGCACGGCAGTGGTTTTATTTTGCAGAAATAGATGAACTCTCGTGCTTCACTTATATTATTTTGAGAGTCTTTTAGAATAGCATGATAGTTTGCTTTGGTTATGAAACTAGTCCTAATATGATGGGCATCCAAGATGGGTATAATAGAAACTTTCATAAAAGGTGCATTGAATACTACGAGAAGTTTGATACTTGATAATTGTTTTGAGATATAAAGATGGTGATATTAGATTTGTTCTAGTTGAGTAATTGTGAAATTGAGAAATACTTGTGTTGAGGTTTACAAGTCCCGTAGCATGCACGTATGGTAACCGTTGTGTGACAAATTTGAAGCATGAGGTGTTTCTTTGATTACCTTCCTTATGAGTGGCGGTCGGGGACGAGCGATGGTGTTTTCCTACCAATCTATCCCCCTAGGAGCATGCGCGTAGTGCTTATTAAGTATGTGAGTTCTTTATGACTAATGTTGAGTCCATGGATTATACGCACTCTCACACTTCCATCATTGCTAGCCTCTTCGGTACCGTGCATTGCCCTTTCTCACCTCGAGAGTTGGTGCAAATTTCCCCAGTGCATCCAAACAACGTGATATGATACGCTCTGTCACACATAAACCTCCTTATATCTTCCTCAAAACAACCACCACACCTACCTATTATGGCATTTCCATAGCCATTCCGAGATATATTGCCATGCAACTTTCCACCGTTCCGTTCATCATGACACACATCATCATTGTCATATTGCCTTGCATGATCATGTAGTTGACATCGTATTTGTGGCAAGGCCACCATGCATAATTTATCATACATGTCACTCTTGATTCATTGCCCATCCCGGCACACCGCCGGAGGCATTCATATAGAGTCATATTTTGTTCTAGTATCGAGTTGTAATCTTTGAGTTGTAAATAAATAGAAGTGTGATGATCATCATTAATTGAGAATTGTCCCAGAAAAAAAGAGAAAAAAAGAGCGGCCAAATAAAAAAAAGAGGAAAGGCCAAATAAAAAAATAAAGGGCAAAAAAGGCCAAATAAAAATAAAAAGAAAAAATATATAAAATAAAAAGGGGCAATGCTATTATCCTTTTTCTACACTTGTGCTTCAAAGTAGCACCATGATCTTTATGATAGAGAGTCTCTTGTTTTGTCACTTTCTTATACTAGTGGGAATTTTTCATTATAGAACTTGGCTTGTATATTTCAACAATGGGCTTCCTCAAATGCCCTAGGTCTTCGTGAGCAAGCAAGTTGGATGCACACCCACTTAGTTTTTTATTGAGCTTTCATACATTTATAGCTCTAGTGCATCCGTTGCATGGCAATCCCTACTCCTCGCATTGACATCAATTGATGGGCATCTCCATAGCCCGTTGATTAGCCGCGTCAATGTGAGACTTTCTCCTTTTTGTCTTCTCCACAGAACCCCCATCATTATGTTCTATTCCACCCATAGTGCTATGTCCATGGCTCGCGCTCATGTATTGCGTGAAAGTTGAAAAAGTTTAAGAATACTAAAGTATGAAACAATTGCTTGGCTTGTCATCGGGGTTATGCATGATGAGAGCATTTTGTGTGACGAAAATGAAGCATGGCCAAACTATATGATTTTGTAGGGATGAGCTTTCTTTGGCTATGTTATTTTGAGAAGACATAATTGCTTAGTTAGTATGCTTGAAGTATTATTATTTTTATGTCAATATTAAACTTTTGTCTTGAATTTTATGGATCTGAATATTCATGCCACAATAAATAAAATTACATCGATAATTATGTTAGGTAGCATTCCACATCAAAAATTATGTTTTTATCATTTACCTACTTGAGGACGAGCAGGAAATTAAGCTTGGGGATGCTTGATACGTCTCCAACGTATCTATAATTTTTTATTGTTCTATGCTATTATATTATCCATCTAGGATGTTTTATATGCATTTATATGGTATTTTATATGATTTTTGGGACTAACCTATTAACCTAGAGCCTAGTGCCAGTTTCTGTTTTTTCCTTGTTTTTGAGTATTGCAGAAAAGGAAAACCAAACGGAGTCTATTTGACCTGAAATTTCACGGAGATCATTTTTGGACCAGAAGAAGCCCACGGAGTACCGGAGATGGGCCAGAAGAGTCCCTAGACCACCACGAGGGTGGGGGCGCGCCCTACCCCCCTGGGCGCGCCCCCCTACCTTGTGGCCGCCTCGGGGACTGTAACGCCCACGATGCGGCTATATCTCCCACGTGTCAAGGCACGACCTAGAGGCATAACCGCATGGTGGTTTAGTCACAAGTGGGGTAGTCTTCACACAATCCCATATACTGAATAAGAAAGGGGTAAAGAGTTTGCTTACAATCGCCACTTCACACAATACAAGATAAATATACGTCAACCAAAGTACAATCAAAGGTCCGACTATGGAACCAAAATATAAGAAGACAACACCAAATGCTAGATCCCCGATTGTCCCAACTGGGCTCCACTACTGATCAACAGGAAACGAAACAAAACAACGATCAAGATCTTCATCGAGCTCCCACTTGAGCTTGGTTGCGTCACCTGCACTGGTATCATTGGCACCTGCAACTGTTTGGAAGTATCTGTGAGTCACGAGGACTCAGCAATCTCACACCCGCGAGATCAAGACTATTTAATCTTATGGGTAGGGGAAGGTAGTGAGGTGGAGCTGCAGCAAGCACTAAGCATATGTGGTGGCTAACATACGCAAATAAGAGCGAGAAGAGAAGCAACGCAACGGTCTAGAGCTAGAAGTGATCAAGAAGTGATCCTGAAACTACTTACGTTCAAGCATAACACAAGACCGTGTTCACTTCCCGGACTCCGCCGAGAAGAGACCATCACGGCTACACACACGGCTGATGTATTTTAATTAAGTCAAGTGTCAAGTTCTCTACAACCGGACATTAACAAATTCTCATCTGCCGCATAACCACGGGCACGGCTCTCGAAAGTTTATACCCTGTAGGGGTGTCCCAACTTAGCCCATCACAAGCTCTCACGGCCAACGGAGGATATTCCTTCTCCCGGGAAGACCCGACCAGTCTCGGAATCCCGGTTACAAGACATTTCGACAATGGTAAAACAAGACCAGCAAAGCCGCCCGATGTGCAGACAAATCCCGATAGGAGTCACACGTATCTCGTTCTCAGGGCACACCGAACGGGCAAGACGTCGGGTTGGCGTAGACCCTGGTTGCCCAGGGGGCGCCGGACATCGCCCAGTTTGGACCAACACTCGGAGGAGCACTGGCCCGGGGGTTTAAAATAAAGATGACCCTTGAGTCTGCAGAACCCAAGGGAAAAAGGCTTAGGTGGCAAATGTTAAAACCAAGGTTGGGCCTTGCTGGAGGAGTTTTATTCAAAGCGAACTGTCAAGGGGTTCCCATAACACCCAACCGCGTAAGGAACGCAAAATCAAGGAACATAACACCAGTATGACGGAAACTAGGGCGGCAAGAGTGGAACAAAACACTAGGCATAAGGCCGAGCCTTCCACCCTTTACCAAGTATATAGATGCATTAAATTAAATAAGAGATAATAATGATATCCCAACAAATCCATGTTCCAACATGGAACAAACTTCAGCTTCACCTGCAACTAGCAACACTATAAGAGGGGCTGAGTAAAAGCGGTAACATAGCCAAACAATGGTTTGCATAGGAAGGTGGGTTAGAGGCTTGACATGGCAATATGGGAGGCATGATATAGCAAGTGGTAGGTAGTGCGACATAGCGATTGAACGAACAACTAGCAAAGCAAAGATAGAAGTGATTTCGACGGTATGGTCATCTTGCCTGAAATCTCGCAAGGAAGAAGAATGAGTCCATGAAGAAGACAAACGGACGTCGTTGAACGAATCCTCACAACTCCAGAACGAAACCGAAGCTAACGAGAGAAGCAACCCGGAAAGAAGCAAGCAGCATAGTAAACAACCATCACATAAGCATGGCATGATGCGTAAACAAGTATGATGCATGTCCGGTTTAAAGAGGCATGGCATGGCAAAGTGCACAAACAATACTACAAATTAAGTGGAGCTCAATATGCAATGAGTTGCACATTGATGAAACACCACATCAATTATTTAGTTCTCTCTTGTTTATGTACCCAACAATATTAAATGTTGTTAAGCATGGCAAGAGGTGAAGCATATGAAAACTACACATTTAAGCAAGTTTAAATGAGGCCGGAAACAACAACAACACTTCCGGTAAATCCTCATGTGCATTTAGCAATTTAATGCAAACAACAATTTAAACATTCTTGATGTTGTTATCATGATGCAGATGACATATGCAAGTTTTATGCAATTTTATGAAAAGGTTGACATGAACATGATATGAAGCATTATCACCATGGCGGAAGGAAAGGGGGTGCCACGGCGGCGAAACGGAAATGTTACCACGGCAATATTCCGATGATCCGGCAACTCAGTTGAGATGCTGGTGTAAAGGAACAAGTGTGGCGGGAGCGTGTCATGCAAGGAAGGTGGGGTGATCCCAGTAACCGGGTTCCCATGAATCGATGTCGTGGCAACGAGGAGGAACAACTAACGTTCACGGGCAGATACAACATCCAAACATGCATCTCATACAACTCATGCATTCGTCCACGGGCAGTCGTTCTCGGCAGTTATACCTTCGAAGTGTGCGTTTCGAAGCGGATCGGTTCGTAGAGGAAGTAGTCGTTCACGAGTCGTCGAGGGAAGTAGTGGTTCATGTCCATAGATCTTCGGGGTCATGACACGGAACTTGACGTCCACGGGGTCTTCAGTGATGATTGTGGTACATGTTCTGTAGACGCTCGGGCAGCGGTAGTGGTACACGTTTTGAAGGTGAACTTGACGAATACAAATCCCTTCGGGGTTGTCGTGGTACTAAGGGTCTTCAGACTTGACGGATCCGAGGCCTCTGGGCGTAGTGGTGCATGTTCGTTTTTGGAGAGGTACTTGGCGTTCTCGTAGACGATGGTAGAGGTACTTGACGCGTCGTTGGGGTACTTGCTAGAAAATCACATAGAAGATGCTTGGAGGTCCTTGTTGACTGATACGTCTCCAACATTCTATAATTTTTGATTGCTCCATGCTATTATATTATCTATTTTGGATGTTAATGGGCTTTATTTTACACTTTTATATCATTTTTGGGACTAACCTACTAATCGGAGGCCCAACCCAAATTGCTATTTTTTTGCTATTTTAGGGTTTCGAAGAAAAGGAATATCAAACGAAGTCCAAACGGAATGAAACCTTTGGGAATGTGATTTTCTCAACAAACGTGATCCAGGAGACTTGGAGTGGGCGTCAAGAAACAAACAAGGCGGCCACGAGGCAGGGGCGCGCCTACCCCCCTGGGCGCGCCTTCCACCCTCGTGGGCCCCTCGTTGCTCCACCGACGTACTTCTTACTCCTATATATATCCACGTACCCCCCGAACATCCAGGAGCACCACGAAAACCTAATTTCACTGCCGCAACCTTCTGTACCCAAGAGATCCCATCTTGGGGCCTTTTCCGGAGCTCCACCGGAGGGGGCATTGATCACGGAGGGCCTCTACATCAACTCCATGCCCTCTCCGGTGATGTGTGAGTAGTTTACTTCAGACCTTCGGGTCCATAGTTATTAGCTAGATGGCTTCTTCTCTCTCTTTAGATCTCAATACAAAGTTCTCCTCGATCTTCTTGGAGATCTATTCGATGTAATCTTCTTTTGCGGTGTGTTTGTCGAGATCCGATGAATTGTGGGTTTATGATTCAGTTTATCTATGAACAATATTTGATTCTCCTCTGAATTCTTTTATGTATGATTGGTTTATCTTTGCAAGTCTCTTCGAATTATCAGTTTGGTTTGGCCTACTAGATTGATGTTTCTTGCAATGGGAGAAGTGCTTAGCTTTGGGTTCAATCTTGCGGTGTTCGATCCCAGTGACAGAAAGAGAACCGAGATGTATTGTATTGTTGCCATCGAGGATAAAAAGATGGGGTTTATATCATATTGCACGAGTTTATCCCTCTACATCATGTCATCTTCCTTAAAGCATTACTATGTTCTTATGAACTTAATACTCTAGATGCATGCTGGATAGCGGTCGATGTGTGGAGTAATAGTGGTAGATGCGGAATCATTTCGGTCTACTTGTCTCGGACGTGATGCCTATATACATGATCATACCTAGATATTCTCATAACTATGCTCAATTCTATGAATTGCTCGACAGTAATTCGTTTACCCACCGTAATACTTATGCTCTTGAGAGAAGCCACTAGTGAAACCTATGGCCCCCGGGTCTATCTTCCATCATATTAATCTTCCAATACTTAGTTATTTCTATTGCCGTTTACTTTACTTTGCATCTTTATTTCTCTTTATCATAAAAATACCAAAAATATTATCTTATCATATCTATCAGATCTCACTCTCGTAAGTGACCGTGAAGGGATTGACAACCCCTTTATCGCGTTGGTTACGAGGTTCTTATTTGTTTGTGTAGGTGCGTGGGACTCGAGCGTGATCTCCTACTGGATTGATACCTTGGTTCTCAAAAATTGAGGGAAATACTTACGCTACTTTACTGCATCACCCTTTCCTCTTCAAGGGAAAACCAATGCAGTGCTCAAGAGGTAGCAAGAAGGATTTCTGGCGCCGTTGTCGGGGAGATTCGCGCCAAGTCAAGTCAAGATTTGATCCCGACAGCGAGCCATTTCTGGCGCCATTGCTGGGTGATACGTCTCCAACGTATCTATAATTTTTGATTGCTCCATGCTATATTATCTACTGTTTTGGACATTATTGGGCTTTATTATCCACTTTTATATTATTTTTGGGACTAGCCTATTAATCGGAGGCCCAGCCCAGAATTGTTGTTGTTTGCCTGTTTTAGGGTTTTGAAGAAAAGGAATATCAAACGGAGTCCAAACGGAATGAAACCTTCGGGAACGTGATTTTCTCACTGAATACAACTAAGGAGAGTTGGACCCTACGTCAAGACAATTAACAGGAGGCCACGAGGTAGGGGGGCGTGCCTACCCCCCAGGCGCGCCCTCCACCCTCGTGGGCCCCCTGTTGCTCCACCGACGTACTTCTTCCTCCTATATATATCCACGTACCCCTGAACGATCAGATACGGAGACAAAACCCTAATTCCACCACCGTAACTTCCTGTATCCACGGGATCCCATCTTGGGGCCATTTCTGGAGCTCTGCCGGAGGGGGCATAGATCACGGAGGGCTTCTACATCAACACCATAGCCTCTCCGATGAAGTGTGAGTAGTTTACCTCAGACCTACGGGTCCATAGTTAGTAGCTAGATGGCTTCTTCTCTCTTTTTGGATCTCAATACAATGTTCTTCCCCTCTCTTGTGGAGATCTATTCGATGTAATCTTCTTTTTGCGGTGTGTTTGTTGAGACCGATGAATTGTGGGTTTATGATCAAGTCTATCTATGAACAATATTTGAATCTTCTCTGAATTCTTTTATGTATAATTGGTTATCTTTGCAAGTCTCTTCGAATTATCATTTTGGTTTGGCCTACTAGATTGATCTTTCTTGCAATGGGAGAAGTGCTTAGCTTTGGGTTCAATCTTGCGGTGTCCTTTCCCGGTGACAGTAAGGGCAGCAAGGCACGTATTGTATTGTTGCCATCGAGGATAACAAGACAGGATTTTCTTCATATTGCATGAGTCTATCCCTCTACATCATGTCATCTTGCTTAAGGCGTTACTCTGTTTTTAACTTAATACTCTAGATGCATGTTGGATAGCGGTCAATGAGTGGAGTAATAGTAGTAGATGCAGGCAGGAGTCGGTCTACTTGTCTCGGACGTGATGCCTATATACATGATCATACCTAGATATTCTCATAACTATGCTCAATTCTGTCAATTGCTCAACCGTAATTTGTTCACCCACCGTAGAATACTTATGCTCTCGAGAGAAGCCACTAGTGAAACCTATGCCCCCCAGGTCTATCTTTATCATATCAATCTCCTACTACTTAGTTATTTACTTTGCCTTTATTTTGCTTTGCATCTTTATCGTAAAAATGCCAAAAATATTATCTTATCATATCTATCAGATCTCACTCTCGTAAGTGGCCCTATAGGGATTGATAATCCCTATTTACGTTGGTTGCGAGGATTTATTTGTTTTGTGCAGGTACGAGGGACTCACGCGTAGCCTCCTACTGGATTGATACCTTGGTTCTCAAAAACTGAGGGAAATACTTACGCTACTTTGCTGCATCATCCCTTCCTCTTCGGGGAAAACCAACGCGGTGCTAAAAGAGGTAGCAAGAAGGATTTCTGGCGCCGTTGCCGGGGAGGTCTATGCAAAAGTCAACATACCAAGTACCCATCACATACCCTTATCTCCCGCATTACATTATTTGCCATTTGCCTCTCGTTTTCCTCTCCCCCACTTCACCCTTGCCGTTTTATTTGCCCTCTCTCTCTCTCTATCCTCCCTCTCTTTCTCTATTTGCCTCTTTTTGTCCGCTTGATTTTTGTTTGCTTGTGTGTTGGTTTGCTTGCTCGTCACGATGGCTCAAGATAATACTAAATTGTGTGACTTCACCAATACCAACAACTATGATTTTATTAGCACTCCGATTGCTCCTCTTACCGATGTTGAATCTTGTGAAATTAATGCTGCTTTGCTGAATCTTGTTATGAAAGATCCGTTTTCCGGCCTTCCTAGTGAAGATGCCACTACCCATCTAAATAGCTTCGTTGATTTGTGAGGGAGTCCTGGATTAGGGGGTCTCCGGACAGCCGGACTATCTCCATTGGCCGGACTGTTAGACTATGAAGATACAAGATCGAAGACTTCGTCTCGTGTCCGGATGGGACTCTACTTGGCGTGGAAGGCAAGCTAGGCAGTACGGATATGGATATCTCCTCCTTTGTAACCGACCTTGTGTAACCCTAACCCTCTCCGGTGTCTATATAAACCGAAGGGTTTTAGTCCGTAGGACAATAACCATAACATACAATCATACCATAGGCTAGCTTCTAGGGTTTAGCCTCTCTGATCTCGTGGTAGATCTACTCTTGTACTACCCATATCATCAATATTAATAAGCAGGACGTAGGGTTTTACCTCCATCAAGAGGGCCCGAACCTGGGTAAAACATCGTGTCCCCTGCCTCCTGTTACCATCCGGCCTAGACGCATAGTTCGGGACCCCCTACCCGAGATCCGCCGGTTTTGACACCGACATTGGTGCTTTCATTGAGAGTTCCTCTGTGTCGTCGCCGTTAGGCTTGATGGCTCCTACTATCATCAATAGCGATGCGGTCTAGGGTGAGACTTTTCTCCCCGGACAGATCTTCATATTCGGCGGCTTTGCACTGCGGGCTAATTCGCTTGGCCATCTGGAGCAGATTGAAAGCTACGCCCCTGGCCATCAGGTCAGATTTGGAAGTTTGAACTACACGGTCGACATCCGCGGAGACTTGATCTTCGACGGATTCGAGCCACACCCGGGCGCACCGCACTGCCGCGACGGGTACGACCTAGCTCTGCCGCCGAACATTACCCCAGAGGCCGCGCCCGCATCAGCTCCGACCCTTAGCTCGGAGCCAACTGCGCCAATCAAGGACGGGTGGTTAGACACCGGCTCAGGGGCTGCAGTCTCAACGGCGATCGAACCAAACACCAGCATAATCCCCTGCGCAGCCCGTGACTCCAAGGTGCCGGACTCTTTTCCGGACTCCGAACCATCCGCGCCCCTGCCAATCGAATCCGATTGGGCGCCGATCATGGAATTCACCGCCGCGGATATCTTTCAGCACTCGCCCTTCGGCGACATTCTGAATTCACTAAGGTCTCTCTCTTTGTCAGGAGAGCCCTGGCCGGATTATGGCCAACAGGATTGGGATGCGGACGACGAAGAAATTCGATGCCCACCCACCACCCACTTCGTAGCCACTGTCGATGATTTAACCGACATGCTCGACTTCGACTCCGAAGACATCGACGGTATGGACGACGATGTAGGAGACGAACATGAACCAGCACCTATAGGGCACTGGAAAGCCACCTCGTCATATGACATATACATGGTGGATACACCCAAAGAAGGCAATGGCGACGGGATAGCGGAGGATGACCCCTCCAAGAAGCAACCCAAACGCCGACGTCAGCGGCGCCACTCTAAGTCCCGCCAAAGCAAAAGTGGTGATACCGGCACAGGAGATAATAACACTCCGGATAGTGCCGAAGAAAAAAACAAACCCCTCCAGTAAGATTTAGAGCAGGAGGATGGAGGAGCCAGCTCTCTTGAGAGAGCGGCAGACGGAGAGGAGGATGAAAATCACATGCCCCCCTCCGAAGACGAGGCAAGCCTCGGCGACGATGAATTCGCCGTACCAGAGGATCCCATCGAACAAGAGCGCCTCAAACGCCGGCTTATGGCCACGGCAAATAGCCTAAAGAAAAAGCAGCAGCAGCTTCAAGCCGATCAAGATCTGCTAGCTGACAAATGGACTGAAGTCCTCGCGTCCGAGGAATATAAACTCGAGCGTCCCTCCAAGAGTTACCCAAGGCGCAGGTTACTACCCCGACTGGAGGAAGAAGCGTATGATACGGCTAATCGGCCACCTCGTGGCCGCGATAGAGAGGCATTCCAGCCAAAAGCTCAGCCTCCACCCCAACGCCATTCAAATAAAAAGGCATGGGGAGCTATGCCAGACCCGCGAGATATATTGGAGGACAAGGCAAAGCATTCAAGATCGATCTACGGATCATGAGGGCGCACCACTCCGCGAGACGACAAACGTCACGCCGGATACAGTAAAAGCAAATCCGACCGGGCCGAATACAGCGGGCAAGACCCATTCGAGCTGCGTTGCGATATAGCCCAATACAGAGGCGCCGCACACCCCTTATGCTTCACAGACGAAGTAATGGAACATCAATTCCCAGAAGGTTTCAAACCTGTAAATATTGAATCATACGACAGCACAACAGATCCCGCGGTATGGATTGAGGACTTCCTCCTCCACATCCACATGGCCCGCGGCGATGACTTACACGCCATCAAATACCTCCCACTAAAGCTCAAAGGACCAGCGCGGCATTGGCTTAACAGCTTGCCAGCAGACTTCATTAGCTGTTGGGAAGATCTGGAAGCCGCATTCCTCGACAACTTTCAGGGCACTTATGTGCGACCACCAGACGCCGATGACTTGAGCCACATAATTCAACAGCCAGAAGAGTCGGCCAGGCAACTCTGGACTCGGTTCCTTACAAAGAAAAATCAAATCGTCGACTGTCTGGATGCGGAGGCCTTAGCGGCTTTCAAGGACAACATCCGAGACGAGTGGCTAGCCCGGCACCTTGGTCAGGAAAAGCCGAAATCTATGGCAGCTCTCACGACGCTCATGACCCGCTTTTGCACGGGAGAAGACAACTGGCTGGCTCGCAGTAATAACATATCAAAGAACCATGGTACCTCAGATACCAAGGACGGCAATAGTAGGTCACGTCGCAACAAGCATAAGTGCCGCATTAACAGTGACAATACTGAGGATACGACAGTCAATGCCGGATTCAAAGGCTCTAAACCCGGTCAGCGGAAAAAGCAATTCAAACAAAGTACGCCGGGTTCGTCCAGCTTGGACCGTATACTCGATCGCTCGTGTCAAATACACGGCACCCCAGACAAGCCAGCCAATCACACCAACAGGGATTGTTGGGTGTTCAAGCAGGCCGGCAAGTTAATTGCCGAAAACAAGGACAAGGGGCCTTATAGCGATGACGAGGAGGAGACCCAGCAGCCGCACACTGGAGGACAGAAGAGGTTTCTCGCGCAAGTGCGGATGGTGAACATGATATACGCAACCCACATCCCCAAGAGGGAGCGGAAGCGTGCGCTCAGGGACGTATATGCGTTGGAGCCAGTCGCCCCAAAGTTCAACCCTTGGTCCTCCTGTCCGATCACCTTCGATCGCAGGGACCACCCCACTAGTATCCGTCATGGAGGATTTGCTGCACTGGTCCTAGACCCAATCATCGACGGATTCCACCTCACTCAAGTCCTTATGGACGGCGGCAACAGCCTGAACCTGCTTTATCAGGACACAGTGCGCAAAATGGGTTCAAACCCACGAAAACGACCTTTAAGGGCGTCATTCCAGGTGTAGAGGCCCATTGCACAGGCTCAATTACACTGGAAGTGGTCTTCGGATCCCCGGATAATTTCCGAAGCGTTAATCTTCGATATAGTCCCATTCCGCAGTGGTTATCACGCGCTGCTCGGGCGAACCGCATTCGCTAGATTCAATGCGGTACCGCATTATGCATACCTCAAGTTCGAGATGCCAGGACCTCGCGGAGTTATTACAGTCAATGGAAACACAGAGCACTCTCTCCGAACAGAGGAGCACACTGCGGCCCTCGCAGCAGAAGCGCAAAGCAGCCTCTCAAGGCAATCAACCAGTTCGGCACTTCAAAGCCCGGACACCTTCAAGCGCGCTTGGGGCAATCGGCAAATAGACCGCCTGGCGCGATCTGAGCTCGCGTAGCAATACGGCGGCCACCCCAATCCCAGCCCAACGGCGATATTCGTGCCGCACGTACATAATTACGCATTAAAAATACCATGGGCACAGGTGGAAAGGGGGGCACAATTGCGGCACGCCCCAAAACGCGGCCTAAACCGCACTAGGGGCTTCCCGTTTGGTTATTTTGTTTTTCTTTCAGGACCTTAATCTCTGGAAACACTGTCCGGCAACACTATTGCCGAACACATGATGCAGCAACCAAGGAGGCAGACAGCTACGTCATACCACGAAATTCCTAGGTTGATTACAGTAACGAGCGAAATATTCGATTTCATATCATTCCTCAGCTTGCCCTTGGAAGGGACATAGTCCTACTCTTTGCTTATCGCACTATATGTATCACTCTGCTTTAACGCAATTTTTCAATAAACAATGCATGACATTACGACTGTTATTGCATTCTTGTTATATATATATATCTATGTGTTCATTAATGACGCCTTGCAACCGTACACTCTGGTACGGCCAATACACCAGGGGCTTACGTACCCCACAATGCGGTGTGAAAAGTCCGAACACTTTCACAAGTGCGGCACCCCGAACTTATAGCATTATATGCATCAGCTCCGAATCATGTCTTTGGTCAAATGTTGGGTTTGCCCGGCTCCTATGTTTTGGTACCTTACGTTCCGCTCTATCGGCTAAGGTAGCGCTAGGAGAACTACTGCGATTGTGCCCCAGTTCTGCCGGGCTGAGCACCTCAGTAGAGAAAGCTAAAACTGACTGTCATGATAAGGTGAGAGACTGGTCGCTGTTCGGCGAGGTTTTTCGAGTCCCTAAAGACTTATGCCGCTTAGGGAGAGGGGCCGACCCTGTCCGGCTTACAGGCGTGTATCGCGCCCCGAATTCGGCCTTCCGAATACCAGGGGCTTCGCCGAAATTTAAAATTATAGAATTCTATGGCTAAGTGAGAGTGATAAAGCATTATTAGTCCGGTTGCCTTGTTCGTTGTGCTGAGCACCTCCCTCGAAGGACCCAAACATGGGAACAAGAGTGCTCAGGTTTATCCCGAACACCCCAGCACTCGTGGCATGGGGACAGAAGCCGAGGACTAGCCATCTCTCAGATTGGATAAACAGCCAAACAGAAGGTAATATTTTAAATTCCAACAAGCGTTGCATAACGCATATGAAACAAGTTTTCATGCATACAGGATAAAACGAGCAAGTCTCATTCAAATATTACATCTTTCGAACACTCGTCCACGATGATATGGGCGCCCGGCAAAACACCCTCATAGTACATCTCGGGGTGGCGGTGCTCCTTGCCCTCTGGAGGCCCCTCCTTGATCAGCTTCACGGCGTCTAGCTTGACCCACCGCAATTTCACACGGGCGAAAGCCCGACGTGCACCTTCAATGCAAACAAATCGCTTGACAACCTCTAGCTGCGGGCAGGCATCCACGAGCCACCTCACCAGGCCGAAGAAGCTGTTCGGAAGGGCCTCGCCAGGCCACAACCGGACTATAAAGCTCTTCATGGCCTGATCGGCCGCCTTATGTAGCTCGACCATCTGCTTCAGCTGGTCGCTCATTGGCACCGGATGTTTGGCCTCAGCATACTGAGACCAGAACAGCTTCTCGGTCGAGCTTCCATCCTCGGCCTGGTAAAATTGTGCGGCATCGGACACACTGTGGGGCAAATCTGCGAATGCTCTTGAAGAGCTCCGGATCCGGGTAAGTAATCGGTAATTTACTTTTACATGCTTGCTTTGCATATAGAAAGCCTTACCCGCCGCTATCTTCTTCATCGCGTCGATCTCTTGGAGGGCCTTTTGGGCTTCGGCCTTGGCACTTTTTACACTCTCGAGGGCCGTGGCAAGCTCAGACTCCCGCGTCTTGGAGTCAAGCTCCAACGCCTCGTGCTTCGCCACAAGAGCCTGGAGCTCTTGCTGTACCTCGCCCACCCGAGCCTCGTGCTTCTCTCGCTCGGTGCGCTCCTTGGCCGCTGTATCTTTGGCCTTGGCCAGCGCTTGCTTTAGGGTCGCCACCTCGGTCGTGGCCCCTGGCAAACATACAATGATCCTGTCATTTTGCAATCGCGTCCTTTTTTATATATACATATCTATAGACGGGGTATTACTTACCCTTGTTCTCCTCGAGCTGCCTCTTGGCAAGGCCGAGCTCTTTCTTGGACCCCTCGAGGTCCTGCTTCAGTACGGCGTCCTCCGCAGTAAGTGCGGCGGACGCCAGCAGCGAAGCCTGAATATGCATATTGACACACTTATATTAGACTCCTGTGATATTATTTGATCCTTTGTTCGGCTTTTCTTTGTGAACACCGAACAAAGCATCAGGGGCTACTGTCTATGCGGTAATATTTCTACTACATTTTAAAACACTTACCTCGAAGCCTGTTAGAAGGCTGGCACAGGCTTCAGTCAATCCGCTCTTGGCGGACTGAACCTTCTGGATCACCGCACTCATGATGGTGCGGTGCTCCTCGTCGATGGAAGCGCTGCGAAGCGCTTCCAGTAGGTTGTCCGGCGCCTCTGGATGGACAGAGGTCACCGGCACAGGCGTTTTGCCCCTCTTAGAAGGAGGCCGCCTGCCCGAGCCCGGAACCGCTGGAGGGTCCGGCGCGGTGTTTGGCTGAGGGCCGAACTCGGAGCTCTCGGGGGCCCCATCCCCTCGGCTCCCGAAGTCCGGAAGGTCGCCTTGAGGCACCTCCGGGACTGTCTCCCCTCGATCCGGTGCCTCTTGAGACAACACCCCGGCGTCATCGGCAGGATGAGGGGAGGTGGCGGTCGGGACTGGATCGCTATCCATGTCCGACGAGCCCAGGGAGCCGTCCGATGATACCTCGATATTGGCTCGTGGCGGCCTGCATAATTAGGTTCGGCGATTAGGGAAAGTAGTGCGACAAAGGAATCCTATGGGTTACTTTGGTATCCGAATACTTATGATCTTCCCGGGGGCTTGACCCTAGGAAACCACTCGCCTTCGCCTTCGTCGGCGGCGGTGGAACTGTCCGGAAGGAGAGTCTTTCCCTTCTTGGACCCTCTGGCCTCCCCAGTTGGGGCGGCCTTCCTTTTCTTGTCTCCCCCAGTCAGTGGAGGAGCGTCTTCTTCTTCCTCTTCCTCGTCTTCAGGGGAAGAGTCCGCCGCAGAGTCATCGGACGGTGAGTCCGACGACGCCTGGCGTCGGGAACTCTTTCGGGTTCCCTTGGCCTTCTTGGTCTTCTCCGGCACCTTATAAGGGGCCAGAGTCAGCATCTTCGCCAGAAGAGCGTCTGCGGGGCCTTCGGGCAAAGGAGCCGGACAGTCGATCTGTCCAGCCATCTTCTGCCAGTCCTGTCAAAGGTACGGGAGTTTAGATCCCGCATAGAGTCAATCTATATAAAAAATGATTATCCTGTGAAAGGTAAAGCAGCTTACCGCACTGGCTTGGCGCTTCGCGTTGAATCCACGATCCTTAGTAATAGGGGGGGGGGGACCTCGGCACTTTTGAACAGCACCCTCCAGGCGTCTTCATGAGTCGTGTCGAAGAGCCTGTTCAGAGTTCGGTGCTATGCCGGATTGAACTCCCACAAGTTGAACTCCCGTTGTTGGCATGGGAGTATCCGGTGGATGAGCATAACTTGGACTATGTTGACAAGCTTGAGCTTCTTGTCCACCATGTTTTGAATACATGTTTGGAGTCCTGTCAGCTCTTTCGAACTACCCCAGGACAGGTCCTTCTCTTTCCAGGAGGTGAGACGCGTGGGGATGCCAGATCGGAACTCGGGGGCCGCTGCCCATGCAGGGTCGCGCGGCTCGGTGATATAGAACCACCCCGATTGCCACCCCTTTATGGTTTCCACAAAGGAGCCCTCGAGCCATGTTATGTTGGGCATCTTGCCCACCATGGAGCCTCCGCACTCCGCCTGGCGGCCGCCCACCACCTTCGGCTTGACATTGAAGGTCTTCAGCCATAAGCCGGAGTGGGGCTTGATGCGAAGGAAGGCCTCGCACACGATGATAAACGCCGAGATGTTGAGGATGAAGTTCGGGCCAGATCGTGGAAATCCAGGCCGTAATAAAACATGAGCCCCCGGACGAAGGGATGGAGAGGGAACCCCAGTCCACGGAGGAAATGGGTGAGGAATAGTACCCTCTCATGGGGCCTGGGGGTGGGGATGAGCTGCCCCTCATCTGGGAGCCGGTGCGCGATGTCATCGGGCAGGTATCCGGCTCTCCTCAGTTTCTTGATGTCTCCCTCCGTGGCGGAGGAGACCATCCACTTGCCTCCCGCTCCGGACATGATTGGAGAAGGTCGAGGTGGGAAGTGCGGACTTGGGCGCTAGAGCTCGAGTGTGCGAAAACAGATGAGCAGAGGAGGAAGAAGGCGTGGATAGAAAGGTGAATCCTTATCCCTTTATATGGGTGGACGAAACTAAGCGTCCCCACTTGCCTGGTAAAACTCGCTTATCCCCCAAGCGCCGCAATTGATGGCGCGGTTGGGTTACCCACGCCCGTATTGATGAGAATCCCGTAATAAGGGGACACGATCTCTGCTTTGACAAGACGTGTCAAAAAACTACCTCGCGTTATGTGCGGGGCTGGTTAAAAGAAACGGTTCGAATAATCACCGAGCCATGACATAACGTCATGCTGCCAAAACAAGCCAGCAAATTAGATCTGTGAAAATATTATTCTCTCTACGGTGGAATGTGGAACTTATTTTGCAGGGTCGGACACTATCCTCGTATTCAAATTCTTCTGCGGTATATTCGGAGAAGGAACCCGCCTTGCAATGCCGAAGACAATACTGCACGCCGGACTCGTCGTCATTGAAGCCTGGTTCAGGGGCTACTGAGGGAGTCCTGGATTAGGGGGTCTCCGAACAGCCGGACTATCTCCATTGGCCGGACTGTTAGACTATGAAGATACAAGATCGAAGACTTCGTCTCGTGTCCGGATGGGACTCTACTTGGCGTGGAAGGCAAGCTAGGCAGTACGGATATGGATATCTCCTCCTTTGTAACCGACCTTGTGTAACCCTAACCCTCTCCGGTGTCTATATAAACCGAAGGGTTTTAGTCCGTAGGACAACAACCATAACATACAATCATACCATAGGCTAGCTTCTAGGGTTTAGCCTCTCTGATCTCGTGGTAGATCTACTCTTGTACTACCCATATAATCAATATTAATCAAGCAAGACGTAGGGTTTTACCTCCATCAAGAGGGCCCGAACCTGGGTAAAACATCGTGTCCCCCGCCTCATGTTACCATCCGACCTAGACGCACAATTCGGGACCCCCTACCCGAGATCCGCCGGTTTTGACAACGACAATTTGTGTGACATGCAAAAGAAGAAAGATGTGGATAATGATATTGTTAAATTGAAGCTATTTCCTTTTTTGCTTAGAGATTGTGCTAAAGCTTGGTTTTCGTCCTTGCCTAAAAATAGTATTGATTCATGGAACAAATGCAAATATGCTTTTATCTCTAAGTATTTTCCTCCTGCTAAGATCATCTCTCTTAGAAACGATATTATGAACTTTAAGCAACTTGATCATGAACATGTTGCACAAGCTTGGGAGAGAATGAAATTAATGACACGTAATTGCCCTACTCATGGTTTAAATTTGTGGATGATTATACAAAATTTTTATGTCTGATTGAATTTTGCTTCTAGAAATCTTTTAGATTCGGCCGCGGGAGGCACTTTTATGGAAATCACTTTAGGAGAAGCTACTGAACTCCTAGATAATATTATGGTTAATTATTCTCAATGGCATACTGAAAGATCTACTAGTAAAAAGATGCATGCGATAGAAGAAATTAATGTTTTGAGTGGAAAGATGGATGAACTTATGAAATTATTTGCTAATAAGAGTGTTCCTTCTGATCCTAATGATATGCCCTTGTCTACTTTGATTGAGAATAATAATGAATCTATGGATGTGAATTTTGTTGGTAGGAACAATTTTGGTAACAACGCATATAGAGGAAATTTCAATCCTAGGCCTTATCCTAGTAATCCCTCTAATAATTATGGTAATTCCTACAACAATTCTTATGGAAATTATAATAAGATGCCCTTTGATTTTGATTCTAATATTAAAGAATTTATTACTTTGCAAAAGAATTTTAATGCTATGATTGAAGAAAAATTGCTTAAAATTGATGATTTGGCTAGGAACGTTGATAGAATTGCTCTTGATGTTGATTCTTTGAAACTTAGATCTATTCCACCTAAGCATGATATCAATGAGTCTCTCAAAGCCATGAGAATTTCCATTGATGAGTGCAAAGAAAGAACCGCTAGGATGCGTGCTAAGAAAGATGCCTTTATAAAAGCGTGTTCTTCTAGTTCCTATGAAAATAATGATGAAGATCTAAAAGTTATTGATGTGTCCCCTATTAAATATTTGTTTCGCAATATGAATCTTGATAATGATGGGACTGAATATGATCCACCTTTACCTAGAAGGCGTTCCAAGAATTCTGAATCTTTTGATCTTGATGCTAAATTTGATAAAAGTGGGATTGAAGAAATTAAAACCCTAGATGTTGCTAAACCCAATATTATGGATTTCAAGGAATTTAACTATGAAAATTGCTCTTTGATTGATTGTATTTCCTTGTTGCAATCCGTGCTAAAGTCTCCTCACGCTTATAGTCAAAATAAAGCGTTTACTAAACATATCGTTGATGCCTTGATGCAATCTTATGAAGAAAAACTTGAATTGGAAGTTTCTATCCCTAGAAAACTTTATGATGAGTGGCAACCAACTATTAAAATTAAAATTAAAGATCATGAATGCTATGCTTTATGTGATTTGGGTGCTAGTGTTTCCACGATTCCAAAGACTTTGTGTGATTTGTTAGGTTTCCGTGATTTTGATGATTGCTCTCTAAACTTGCACCTTGCGGATTCCACTATTAAGAAACCTATGGGAAGAATTAATAATGTTCTTATTGTTGCAAATAGGAATTATGTGCCCGTAGATTTTATTGTTCTTGACATAGATTGCAATCCTTCATGTCCTATTATTCTTGGTAGACCTTTCCTTAGAACGATTGGTGCAATTATTGATATGAAGGAAGGAAATATTAGATTCCAATTTCCATTAAGGAAAGGCATGGAACACTTTCCTAGAAAGAAAATTAAATTACCTTATGAATCTATTATGAGAGCCACTTATGGATTGCCTACTGTCGGTGTCAAAACCGGCGGATCTCGGGTAGGGGGTCCCGAACTGCGCGTCTAAAGCGGATGGTAATAGGAGGCAGGGGACACGATGTTTACCTAGGTTCGGGCCCTCTTGATGGAGGTAATACCCTACGTCCTGCTTGATTGTTCTTGATAATATGAGTAGTACAAGAGTTGATCTACCACGAGATCAGAGAGGCTAAACCCTAGAAGCTAGCCTATGGTATCATTGTATGTTGTCCTACGGACTAAAACCCTTCGGTTTATATAGACACCGGAGGGGTCTAGGGTTACACAAGGTCGGTTACAAAGGAGGAGATATACACATCCATATTGCCTAGCTTGCCTTCCACGCCAAGTAGAGTCCCATTCAGACACGACACGGAGTCTTCAATCTTGTATCTTCATAGTCCAACAGTCCGGCCAAAGGATATAGTCCGGCTGTCCGGAGACCCCCTAATCTAGGACTCCCTCGGTAGCCCCTGAACCAGGCTTCAATGACGATGAGTCCGGCGCGTAGTGTTGTATTCGGCATTGCAAGGCGGGTTCCTCCTCCGCATACATCATGGAAGAGTTTTGAATACAAGGATAGTGTCCGACCCTGCAAAATAAGTTCCACATACCACTATAGACAGAATAATATTTCCACAAATCCAATCTGCTGACATGTTTTGACAGCATGACATCATGCCATGGCCCGGTCATTATTCGAACCGTTTTTCTTAGTCAGCTCCGCGCATAACACGAGGCGGTTTTCTTGACACGTCTTGTCAAAGCAGAGATCGTGTCCCCCTTATCACGGGATTCTCATAAATACGGACGTGGGTAACCCAACCGTGCCTATTGGTAGGACTCCTAGATCTTAGGCAAGTCCCAAACGGCCGCGAGGAGGACACTTGATATTCACCCTCTTTATAAAGGGGACAAGGCTTTTTCTTTTTTCCCTCTCATGCTCAATCAAATCCTTCCCCCGCCTCGAGTTCTAACACCCGAAACTCAGGTCAGGTGCTTCGGACCTTCAACTATGTCCGGATCCAACCTTCAAGGTCGGTGGATGCCTTCCTCCGTCACGGAGGAGGACATCAAGAAGTTGAGAGAGGCCAGATATCTGACCCCGAAATTTCGCATCGGCTGCCTGCCCGAGGGAAGGTCGTCCCTACTCCCAAACCCAATGAGAGCGTCACGTTCGTCTCCCACTTCCTCTGAGGACTAGGCCTCGCTCTGGATCCCTTTATTAGGGGTCTTATGTTCTATTATGGGCTAGATTTTCACGATTTGTTCCCGGATTCCCTTCTTCACATCTCGTCATTTATTGTCGTATGTGAGGCCTTCCTCCGCATTACCCCTCACTTCGGCCTATGGCTCAAGACCTTCGATGTGAAGCCGAAGATGATCGAGGGGCAGCACGCAGCGTGCGGAGGCGCTTTAATAAGCAAAATCGCTGACGCTCCATGGCCTGAGGGTAGCTTCCCAGAGGTGCCCGGATTGTGCCAGCGGGAGTGGTTCTACATCACAGCTCCCCGAAGTGCCAAGTGGGTAGCTGCCCCCACCTTTCGCTTAGGCCTCCCACCACAACTGATGTCATGGATCAGCAGGGGGCTGAGCTGGGGTCCAGCCAAGGACGTGCCAATACTACAAAGCCGTATCCGAGATCTCTTTCAGTCTGGTTATGGTAGTGCAAGTTATGCTAGTTCGTCGAGTCCAGATGATGCGGAGCATCCCACGACCATCCACATGGACGCCACCTCAGCTATCCAAGCTCCAAGAGGACCAATGACAAGGGCTAGGGCACGTGCTATTCAATCCGAGGTGACATCACTCCTACTTGAGTTTTCCCCCTCTTCAAGTGAGACATGGCTACTGCCTAAGTACGAGATACTATGTGTCACCAGGTACAACGCTCAAGACTCGGAGCTGAGGACTGTAGAACAAGAGACATGCGTCAACACTCTGGACAGCCCGGAACTTCCGGCTAGAGCCCGGACCTTCCGGCCGACCCGGAGCTTCCGGCCGCCGACGACTTCGACCAGCCCAGGCGTGCCAACTCACTGGTTAGCCCGGACCCCGCCCCGGACCTTCCGGTGCCCGGAACTTCCGGCCTGCCCAGACCTTCCGGCCCCGGATGCCAGCACAGCTCCACCGCGCCAACTCTCTGGTTAGGCCGGACCCTCCCCGGAACCTCCGGCGCCCGGAACTTCTGGCCTAGCCCGGAACTTCCGGCCCTGCCTGCGCGCATCCACTTGGGCCGAGGCCCGTGTACCCTTTTGTTACCTAGGCTATATATATATATTCTATCCCGTACAACTTTCTAGGGTTAGCATTGGTTTAGCTCATTGAGAGATAGAGCATTGCTCATCCATATCGGATCTACTCCACGAGAGAGACCGCGGCCCCTCTATGGATAAGATCCACCTTGGATTCAAGACCCCTTTACGGGAAGATCCCCTTGTGGATTCAAGACCTCCTCTCGGAGAAGAACCGGCTACCCTTTTGTATCGTCCTTAGTTGTCCGTGGATTCGTGTGTCGTTTTATGTATCCGAGGATCTAGCACATGTGTGAATTTTTCATGTTGGTTTGAGTGATTCTCTTATGTTTCCCCTCGTTTTCCCTCCCATGTTCTTCGTGTTCATCGTTGGGATCCGCTCCTTTCGTGAAAGATCGGCCTATAGGGTTCCTACCATACATCATCTTGGTATCTAGAGCCACGTTGATCACGATTTCGGAGCCTCCCCGTTGTGTTTCTAGCCTAATTTTGTTGTTTTTCGTCCTAATCCAAGAATCCCCACCAAAAATAGCCCCAAATTTTTTTTGTGATTTGTTCGTGTGTTGAGATTTTGTTGGTTTTGATCCGTGAAGTTTGTGTGTGGCTCGTAGATCTAGCCTCCCCACCTTCTTTTCCTCCAATTTCTTCTTTCCCCCTTCGGATCTGGGCTTTTCCCCAAGTTTTTCCGCCCAAATCCACGATCCCCAAGTCTCTGTTCTTGGTAGAATCCCGACCACCGGAACTTCCGGTCCAGCCCGGACATTCCGGCCCCCGGACCTTCCGGCCTCCCCAGAACCTCTGGACCTCGGACCCTCCGTCTTGCCCGGAACTTCCGGCTTCAACAGAAAGTTTGCACTACTTCCACATTTCCGCCCAAATTCCACCAAATTTTGTTCCGGTGCTCACCATATACCATATATACTTCCGCATAACTCCACCATTTCCGCATAACCCAACTATTTTTGGACGCTCTCCGACACAATTGTTACTTTGAGGTTTGAGAATTTGAGTTGCGGTACAGTATCCTTTTGTGTTTCGGCTATCTAGGTACGGTTCGACATCGACATCACCGTTGCTCATTTTCGCCACGGAAGCGTCATCAACAACGACCACCTCGACTATGACTTGGTATTCGTGCCACCATTTTGACACCATACCGGAAGCAAGACTGGTAACCTCATCTTGGTATTGGACATATCACTCTTGCCATTACATTGATAGCCATCATAGCCTTACTCCTTTGCGTTGCTTACCCATCGAGACTAGCCATTGAGTATTGCCGGCAACAAGACTTGTGCACATTAGTGATCATACTTCCCATAGCATACATACCTCATTGTTGCCTATATTGGTATCATCTCTTTTGTCACAAAGTTGTCATTGCATACTCACTTGCTATCTTGGTTTGTCAAGCATTGCATGAGAAAAGAGCTCAAACATCAAAGAGCCAAACAAGCTTTTAAGCAAAAGAGGAAGGATAAGCAAAGAGCTTTTAAGCAAGAACCATAGCATCATATAACTTTAAGATTGTCATACTCGATCATCTTGGATCATATCATAATAACACCTTGCATACAAAGTATTTGGGATAGAAGTCGTTACATTTTTGCTAAGTAGGTTGTGCACAAGTTCTTGTATCTGCCTATCGTGCAATCGTGCTAGCGTCTCTCTAGTGTTGTGCAACAAGAGCATTTTCGTGGATTCCACATTTTGGCTCACCCTTGGTTGCACAACCCCACTTATCTTTTTGCGTGTGTGTTTCCGTGTACCTTATATGCTTGGTCTACTTGTTACATTGCATCTTGCGAATCTTTTCCAACATTATTGAAGCTCACTTACAATTACATCAAATTTTGTGCCACCATCCTAACCAAGCTCCACCAAAAGCTTTTACTTGTGTAGGTGTGAGAAACCGACAAGAACTCGTACCAATTGTGCTATTTCCTTGTCCTACATTGGAGTGATCCTCGATCCACTTTCAACTTCGGTCAAGGTACATTTGGTACTCGTTCTTCTCTTTCTACCACTCACATTTGTCTTGGAATGATGGATAGGCCAAGACTTCTACCAACCCACTCTTCATGGAGCAAGACAACGACATGAACTCCTTCGTCACCAAGAGTCACCTCTTTGGTGCACAACGTGCTTTGCATCAAGAGCAACAAGCTATGAGTGAACGCATCGACAACCTTGCCGCCGACTTACGACTTTCCGAGCAACGTACAAGGGACTACTTTGACCACAAGCTCGACGATCACAAGCAAGAGAATGACGCAAGGATGGACGAGATTCGCGCTTTGTTGCTTAACCGCTCTTCTTCCACTTCAAGAAGGAGCCGTTCAAGTCGCCATTCTGACTTTACCCTCTCCGGCTCAAGTACACCGACATCGAACACTCTTCGTCGAGCCGCGCGCACCGACCGTCAAGCAAACCTCAATCCACTTCGGGACACCGACTCTCAAGAGCACCGACGACGTCAAGCCGAAGAAGCCTTTGCGCTAGCTCGAGAACGACAACAACAACACCAACATGAAGAGGAAGAACGCGCGCGTCTACACCAAAATGTACAAGATGCAGAGGCTCAACGTAAAGAACAACAACTCCGTGACGCTCAAGCATTTGAGGCGCAACAAGCTCTACGCGCTGCGAGTCGAGCCATTGCCGATCGAGGCCGTCAAGCCTGTGAAGAAGAGGAAGCACTTCGCGAAGAAATTCACGAACGACGACTTCAAGCTCGCATGCATCATCTAATTCCTCCTCGAGCTCGACGCGTTCCTCCACAAGCTCGACAAGAGCAACACGAGGTTGACAATACTCCGCGACAAGAGCAACGCGAGGTTGACAACCCTCTGCAACAAGAGCACCACGAGTTGAACAATCATCTACAACATGGGCGTCATCATCCCCGACCCCAACACAATGAAGAGCAACACTACGGCAAGCTCAAGTTCACCATGCCCAAGTTCAACGGAAGCAACGATCCCGAAGAATACCTTTCATGGGCATTGAAAGTTGAAAAGATCTTCCGTTTGCACAATTATGAAGAAGAGAAGAAGATCGCGATGGCATCCCTTGAGTTCCAAGACTATGTCCTCATTTGGTGGGAACAAATCATAGAGCGCCGTGAGGCAAGAGGTGAACCACCCATCACTACTTGGGCACAAATGAAGGATGTCATGAGAGCACGCTTCGTGCCTACCTACTACAACCGTGACCTCTTCAAGAAACTCCAACAACTCAAGCAAGGAACCAAGAGCGTTGAAGAATACTACAAGGAGATGGAGATTGCCATGATACGAGCCAATGTCACGGAAGATGACGAGCAAACTATGGCACGTTTCTTGAATGGACTCAATCATCCCATCAAGAAAATCGCCGACTTCCAACCATACTCAAATCTCATCGAGCTCGTGCACCAAGCTACCAAAGCGGAACGCCAAGTGCAAGATGACTTCAAGTACGCCAAGTTCTCATCCAAGTCCTACGGCTTCTCCAATAACCAAGCTTCAACGACTCCAACACCGACTACAAGAACGTCTACTTCCAACATCGACAAGCCGACTTCCAAGAAAGCTTCGCCAACTACAAGCAACCCTACTATGGGCAACTTCAAGCCGAGAGCTTCATCATCATCAACCCCAACCAATGAGACCGTCAAGACGAGTTCCTTCAAGTGTTTCACTTGCGGCGGCCGAGGCCACAAGTCCTACGAGTGCACCAACAAGCGGACCACGGTCTTCAACGATGATGGCACTTATGACTCCATGAGTGAAGGTGAAATGGAAGCACTTGAGCAAGTCGCCATGCACCGCCAAGTGAACAATGAAGAAGAACAAGTCTTTTGTGATGAAGACTCAAGTCCTGCACTTGTTGTCTCCAAAGTTTTGACTCTCCAACATCACCAAGAAGAAGACCAAAGATGCACCATATTCCACACCAAGGCCGGCATCAATGGACGATCCGTCAAGGTTATCATCGATGGAGGGAGTTGTCACAATCTCGCAAGTGAAGAACTTTTCTCCAAGCTCCAATTACCCAAGACGAAGCATCCACATCCTTACAAAGTGCAATGGCTTAGTGACTCCGGCACCATCCAAGTCGAGCATCGAGTACAAGTCTCTTTCAAGATTGGCGCATACGAAGACACCTTGGAGTGCGACGTTGTTCCAATGACTGTTTGTCATCTTCTCCTTGGACGGCCATGGAAATTTGATGGAGGAGTCGTCCACAATGGTCGAACAAACCACTACATCTTCAAGATGAAGGGCAAGGAGTACGTCCTCCGTCCAATGTCGCCAAGTCAAGTGATCGCCGACAAGCATACCACCCATCATGGAGAGAATGGTGAGAGAGTGAGCCACCAAAAAGAGAGTGAGCGCCACAAGCCCAAATTGAGTGCCTCCACGATGAGCGAAAACAATAACTTAGTTCTATTTGCCACCAAACGTGAGATGAGAGAAGTGTGTGAGAACCCATATAGTGTCCTACACTACATCATCGTGTGCAAGGACAATGCACCACAAACTAACACCTCTCACACTCTTCCTCTAGTGTTGTCTTCTCTTTTGCAGGAATTTCAAGATGTTTTTCCCGATGAGCTACCTCCGGGACTACCTCCTCTACGAGGCATTGAGCACCGAATTGGCCTCATCCCCGGAGCGCCACTTACAAACAAAGCTCCCTACCGCGTCAACCCTGAAGAAACCAAAGAAATTAAAAGGCAAGTAAAACATCTCATAGACCATGGACATGTGCGTGAAAGTTTGAGCCCTTATGCTGTTCCGGTCATTCTTGTGCCAAAACGTGACGGTAGTTTTCACATGTGCTCCGATTGTAGACCTATCAATGCTATCACCGTTCATTATAGGTATCTCATTCCACGCCTAGATGATATGCTTGATGAGCTTAGCGGTGCCACTATATTTTCCAAAATTGATCTTAAGAGTGGTTACTATCAAATCCGCATACAAGAGGGTGATGAATGGAAAACCGCCTTCAAAACCAAGTTTGGTTTGTATGAGTGGTTAGTCATGCCTATGGGTCTTTCGGAAGCACCGGGCACTTTTATGCGTCACATGAATCATGTCTTTCGCCCCTACATTGGTATATTTGTTGTGGTCTACTTTGATGATATTCTTGTGTTTAGCAAATCTATCCAAGAGCATGTCACCCATGTCCGCATCGTTTTGCAAACTCTTAGGAAAGAGCGTCTCTATGCTAATATGGAGAAATGCCTTTTTGGTGTTGATAAGCTCGTTTTCTTAGGATTTGTTGTCTCTTCTAAGGGTGTTCATGTAGATGAGTCCAAGATCAATGCTAAGACTTGGCCGCAACCAACCAACTTGCATCAAGTGCGTAGTTTCCTTGGCCTTGCGGGCTTCTATCGTCGCTTTGTAAAGGATTTTAGCACCATTGCTTCGCCTTTGCATGCTTTGAGCAAGAAGAATGCACCTTTTGTTTGGGGACCATCCCAAGATACCACATTCAATGAGCTTAAGAATTTGCTTACTCATGCTCCCGTGCTTGCTTTACCCAACTTCGACAAACCCTTTGAAATTCATTGCGATGCTAGTGGTAATGGCATAGGAGGTGTGTTAACGCAAGAGAAGCGCCCCGTAGCTTACTTTAGTGAGAAACTTTCCGGAGCGCAACTCAACTACCCCATCTATGACAAAGAGCTATATGCTTTAGTCCGCGTTTTGCATGAATGGGAACACTACCTTCGTCCCCGTGAGTTTATCATTCATACCGATCATGAGACTCTTAAGTATCTTAAGGGACAAACTAAGTTGAACAAGCGTCATGCTAAATGGAGTGAATTTATTGAGTCTTTTCCTTATGTCATCAAGTACATCAAAGGTAAAGAAAACATAGTAGCGGATGCTCTTTCCCGCATTTGCATGCTTGTCACGCAACTTGAGTTAGATGTCCTTGGCTTCGAGCATATCAAAGACTTATATGAGCATGATACAACTTTTGCCATTCCTTATGCCAAGTGTTTGTCGAATACATCTTGGGAACGCTATTACATAAAAAATGGCTACCTTATGAGAGCTAACAAACTTTGCATTCCTGAGTCCTCGCTTCGTTTGTTGCTTTTGCAGGAATATCATGGAGGAGGCTTAATGGGACACTTCGGACGCGACAAGACGTTCGCCACGCTCTCGAAGAGCTACTTTTGGCCAAAGATGTTTCGGGACGTCAATCGCTTCACCAACCGGTGTTCTACATGTCGCAAAGCTAAGTCCAAAGCTCAATCTCATGGTCTCTATATGCCTTTACCGATTCCATACCAACCTTGGGAAGACATTAGCATGGACTTCGTACTTGGTTTGCCTAGGACTCGCAATGGGAAAGATTCCATATTTGTCGTTGTGGACCATTTCTCAAAAATGGCACACTTTATTCCTTGTAACAAGATAGACGATGCTTCACATGTGGCTAATCTCTTTTGTAGGGAAATATTGCGTCTACATGGTGTGCCAAAGACTATTGTCTCGGACCGCGACGTCAAGTTCCTTAGCTACTTTTGGAAGACCCTATGCGCCAAGCTCGGAATCAAGCTACTCTTCTCCACGGCATACCATCCTCAAACTGACGGCCAAACGGAGGTGACAAACCGCACACTCTCCGCTCTACTTCAAGTACTCATCAAGAAGAACATCAAGGAGTGGGAGGAGTGTCTACCCATCGCCGAGTTCGCCTAGAACCGAGCAAGACACTCAACAACCGGCAAGTCCCCTTTCGAGGTCGTCTATGGATTCAACCCTTTGTCACCATTGGATATTCTACCTCTACCACTCCAAGAGCGAATCAATTTGGACGCAAGCGCACGAGCGGCCCATATCAAGAAGGTGCATGAAGATACAAGAAACACCATCGAGCGCCAAGTACAATGCCTTGTGACCAAGCTCAACGTCAACAAGCAACCTATGGTCTTCAACATTGGAGATCTCGTGTGGCTACACCTTCGCAAGGAGCGCTTTCCACAAGAACGCAAGTCTAAGCTTCAACCTCGAGCCGATGGACCCTTCAAGGTGCTCGCACGCTACAACGACAACACTTACAAGATCGACCTCCCACGGGACAAATACAACGTGAGCGACATCTTCAACGTCAAAGATATTTCTCCCTTCCATGGTGATGAAGAACTCGATCCGAGGACGGATCTTCCCCAAGGGAGGGGAGATGATGCGGAGCATCCCACGACCATCCACCTGGACGCCACCTCAGCTATCCAAGCTCCAAGAGGACCAATGACAAGGGCTAGGGCACGTGCTATTCAATCCGAGGTGACATCACTCCTACTTGAGTTTCCCCCCTCTTCAAGTGAGACATGGCTACTGCCTAAGTCCGAGATACTATGTGTCACCAGGTACAACGCTCAAGACTCGGAGCTGAGGACTGTAGAAGAAGAGACAGGCGTCAACACTCTGGACAGCCCGGAACTTCCGGCCGACCTGGAGCTTTCGGCCGCCGACGACTTCGACCAGCCCAGGCGTGCCAACTCTCTAGTTAGCCCGGACCCCGCCCCGGACCTTCCGGCGCCCGGAACTTCCGGCCTGCCCGGACCTTCCGGCCCCCGGATGCCAGCATAGCTCCACCGCGCCAACTCTCTGGTTAGGCCGGACCGTCCCTGGAACCTCTGGCGCCCGGAACTTCCGGCCTAGCCCGGAACTTCTGGCCCTGCCTGCGCGCGGCCACTTGGGCCGAGGCCCCTGTACCCTTTCGTTACCTAGGCTATATATATTCTATCCCGTACAACTTTCTAGGGTTAGCATTGGTTTAGCTCACTGAGAGATAGAGAATTGCTCATCCATATCGGATCTACTCCACGAGAGAGACCGCGGCCCCTCTACGGAGAAGATGCACCTTGGATTCAAGACTCCTTTACGGGAAGATCCCCTTGTGGATTCAAGACCTCCTCTCGGAGAAGAACTGGCTACCCTTTTGTATCGTCCTTAGTTGTCCGTGGATTCGTGTGTCATTCTATGTATCCGAGGATCTAGCACATGTGTGACTTGTTCATGTTTGTTTGAGTGATTCTCTTGTGTTTCCCCTCGTTTTCTCTCCCGTGTTCTTCGTGTTCATCGCTGGGATCCGCTCCTTTCGTGAAAGATCGGCCTATAGGGTTCCTACCCTACATCACCAGCCTTCCAAACGCCGGCCCCTTCACATGTGGGAATTCAACCTGGAAGGACCGCGAGCTATTCAACATTTCCTCGGCATGACGCACGAAGAGATGTACAAATCGTTCTTCGGACCCAAAATAGAGTGTCCGGACACCACCGAGGACGTGGGCCTGAGCTACAACCGCCCCGCTGCCCCAGTAAGTAATCCCGTGCCGAACCTGCTGTCCTTTTATTTATCATGGCATCATTCTAAAGAGCCGCTCTTTGACCAGGACTGGATAACAAAGGCGATGATGATCAGGTGTTCGGCCCGCCTTCCTGAGGGCTTGGACAATCCTGTACTAGACAAGATGCTCGAGCCGGCGCCTTATCCAGTGCCCTCAAAGGAAGATGATGAGGGGAGTAGAGAGGGCGAAAGCGGGCCTCACTCGCTACTCATTCCAGCCGGGAGGATGAGCGCCTCCGCGAGGGAGGGCAACCAAAGGGAAGAATCTGACATTCTCACTCCCCGGGGAAGGAAGAGGACTACCTTCGAAGATCCAGAAACTAAGGTTTCCAAATGGGAGAAGAAGTCTTCATCAGAGGGTCCTGCCTCGGAGGGTATTCTTGCCACACAATGTCCGCGTGGGGATCAGCCCTCTACCGAGCTGTAAGTAGTCGAAAAGTACTTAATAGTGGAAATATCCTATCTTACTTCTGAAGACGATAATTAGTGCTTATAAATTGCAGTCCGGATCGTAGCCTGTCTCGACAGAGTTCGTCTTCGGGGGATCTTCTTCCGGATATGATGGAGAGCGAAACGCCTCCCCCTGGCACCCCGCCTCATGAAGCGGGCGACCTTGAAGTGTCGTCGCGAAGGGTATCTCCGGATCCACCAAGGACAGAGGATAACCCTTTGGCTACCCGGGATCCCCAGTATCCGGCTCCTAAGGAGAGCGGCAACAAGGGTCTGTACAGTATGCGATCGGACGCGCTGAAGGATCTTCTGGGGCAAGCGGCTGTCTCGGAAGTGCATCGTACGCTGATGGGTATGGTAATTGAAAGGATTTCATCCGCAAAAAGTGGTTTGCATGAAGCTTTTATGAGTCTGCTGAAAGGCTTCGAGGTACGTGAAAAAGTATATGTTTTTGATAGTACCGCACACGTTAGGTGTGCCCTATGCAGATAGTAGCCCCTGAGACTCTGGTTGTCATCGAAAACGGCGGCAAACAGAGGATCATAGTCCCAGGTAATAACCAGACCGCCTTGATGTGCAGGTGGCTGAAGCCCCAGTGGCTAGCCGGACTGATGGGTTCGCCAAGCTAAAGCGGCAACTGGATACGGCAGATGCTGACATCGTGCTTGTCAACAAGCGGCTTGACGAGGCACAGGGTAAGTGATTTTTTCGGTGGTCAACACATGGTAATAGGAGTGTCATGCCAGTATCTTTAACATGTTGTGAATGCAGATGGAGCTGCCACCATGGAGACCCTTCGGGCGGAGCTTTCCCGAGCTAAGGAGCAAGCAAGGAGTAGCGATGCGGCCGCTCTAAAGGCGGCCGAAGAATTAAGGGTCGAACAGGCTTCGCATTGCGAGAGCAAGGAAAAAATAGCTGAGATGGCTGTAGAGTTAAAAGATGCCGCTGACCATTACCGGCTTCTTGAGGAAGAAAACCGGGCGAAGGCGACGGACCTGGAGAAGGCCCTGGTGGCTGCCAAGGAAGCCCGCTCCAAAATTAGAGCGACGAAGGAGGAGCTGAATGAAGCTGCAGATATCATATCTGGGAAGCCCTTCTTGCTACGGACGAAGTTCGGAGATCTGAAGTATGCACCTTTGGACCGGCTATGGAGTTCTGCGGACGCCTATGCGGATTTGGCTGCAAGTGCTGCTGATGCGACAGAGTACTTCAAGGATCAGAAAGATCACGAAGTGGAAAAACTGTTCTGGTCACAGTTTCATGCTCCAGTCCGTCCGCTGCTATTGAATGAGCAAATGGCCGAGTGGGCCGAGCTCCATAGGTTGTCCAGACTTGCCATGAGGTCCGTTGTGGATCACCTGTGGCCGGGAGGGCCAAGTCCGAATAGCTACTTTAGTTTAGTGCAACAGTTCCTTGGTGATGTGCCACGCATCGATGCTGTAATGAGATCGGCGGGCATAGAGGGTGCGCGGATGGCCTTTGCCTGTGTCAAGACATACTGGGCGGAGATGGAGGCCACCACTGTTGCGACACAGGGTTCGGCCGTAGGCCGAGTGGCTGCCGAGCACTACTTTGAAAAAGTCCTTGAAGGCGCTCGTTCGATAGAGGCTCAGTGCTCGAAGAATATTATGTTCTAGTGACATGTATTCCCATTGTAAAAACAATGTTTTATTGAGTTTATCAAGGCTGTATTTATACCTTTTCCTGAAAGTACTATGATGCCTCATGTGTGGCCGTTTATGTATATATGTATATAACCTGAAAGATGGCAGTCGTCGGCTTCAGCCCCCACGCATATAATGCGGGGGTGCTCACAGAAGACGCATGTTCATACTTGATCCAATGTCTTGGTCCATTAAGGAGGTGATAGCGCAAAGAACTAGGCAATCGGACTATAATGCTTTAACACTTTCACTTAGCCAGAGGAGTTTGACAGTGGGGCTACTATATAGCCCCTGGTGGCTCCGCGCTCATCCGAATTCGGGGCGCGTACATGCCTGGCCGGGAAACGGACCTTCGTTAAGGCGGAGGAATCCCGAAGATTCCGCTAGGTTATCGAGTGGTTGACCAGTCTCACGCTATATCATGACAGTCAGTTTTCGGCTTTCTCTATTGAGGTGCTCGTCCGGATGAACCAGGGCACAATCGCAATAGTTCTCCTGGTGCCGCCCTAGCCGCGGAACGTAAGGCAGCAAAACACAGGAGCCGGGCAAACCCAACATTTGACCAAAGACATGATTCGGAGCTGATGCATATAAGGCCAAACTCGCGACGCCGAACACTCCCTAAGGTATTCGGTCTTTATGATGTAAACCAGGCTAAACAGTGCCCTTTGTAATAAGCCCCTGGTGTCCAGGTACGTGCAATACTCTGACGTGGCCACATGCCAATACGTCAGCATCCTTCTCAGTTGTACTGAGAATCCGGGGGATGTGTATCAACAAGAGACAGTAAAAAAGGTTTACGCAGGGTCTTAATCTAAAAAGAATCCTTGGAACAGGTCCCTGCTACACGCCTGCGCCTGTGTCTCCGTTGTGCTGTATCCTGGACGGGTGTAGTAGCACGATGGTCATCTGTAAAAGAGAGGAACTTAGTTGAAAAGTTGTCATGCAAAAGGTAGGTTATATTAAATAAACCATGTACAGTTCAAGATGAGTAAAGTTGAGCCTAATTGTCACTTGTTTACATGCGTTGAGACACTTGTATTGTTATAGGGGTATAGCCATTAAACCTGTATCAATTATATATAGCTACACCGGACTCGGCTAACCATGTCCGTGGTCTTAACGACCTGTCAGATGCTCTAGTTGGTGAGGCCGTCTAGTGTGCGGCTGCTAAGGCAGCCGCACGGTCTTCCGCGCGCAAGGAGCGCTCAATATTTCCATTTACTGTAATGATGCCACGTGGACCGAGCATCTTAAGCATGAGAGAAGCGTAATGCGGTATTGCGTTAAAGCGAGCGAAAGCTTCGCCTCCGAGTAGTGCTTGATAGCCACTTTGGAACGGAGCGATGTGGAAGGTTAACTTTTCGCCGGGGAAGTTATCGGGAAAGCCGAATATAACCTCTAGTAGCAGGGAGCCCGTGCAATGGGCTTCTGGGCCTGGCATTACTCCTTTAAAGGTAGTATTTCTATGGCTGATTTTTGTTGGGTCTATCCCCATTTTGCGGATTGTGTCCTTATATATCAGGTTTAAACTACTATCGCCGTCCATCAGGACTCGTGTGAAGTGGTATCCGTCAATTATCGGGTCCAACACCAAGGCAGCCCATCCTGCATGCCAGATACTTGCCGAGTAATCCCGATGGTCAAAGGTGATCGGTTGGGACGACCAGTGGCAGAACTCTGCGGTGATAGGCCCTGGGCATGTGTCTCTAGGAGTGCCGCTTTGTTTCTCCCCTTCATCACGTGTAATACGTTTACTGTTTTGACTTCTGGTGGGAATTTCTTCTGTTCCCTAGTGCTTTGCTTGCAAGGCTTGTCCTCGTCTTCGCTTGGTGTATCCTGCCCCTTGTGTTCGGCATTGAGCTTGCCGGACTGCTTGAAGACCCAACATTCTCTATGGGTATGATTTGCAGGTTTATCGGGGGTGCTGTGGATCTGACATATTTTGTCCAGAATCTTGTTTAGGCTGGATAGTTCGTCTCTGTTGCCTTTGGAGGGCAGCTTTTGCTGACCTGGCCGAGAGCTTCTGAATCCGGCGTTTACCGCCGTGCTCTTCGGGCTGTTTTCTTTATTTCGGCGATTGTTTTTGCTGTGCGTGGCTTCCCGTTTCCGTCCCTGACTTCGGATGTACTTGGGTCGCTGGTGCTACATCGGGCTAGCCAGCTGTCCTCGCCCGCGCAAAAGCGGGTCATGAGGCTTGTTAATGCTGCCATTGTTCTCGGCTTTTCTTGGCCGAGGTGTCTGGCAAGCCATTCGTCTCGAATGCTGTGCTTGAAAGCTGCTAAGGCTTCGGCGTGCGGACAGTCAACTATTTGGTTCTTTTTAGTGAGAAACCTGTTCCAAAGCTTTCGGGCTGACTCTCTAGGCTGTTGAGTTATATGACTTAAATCGTCTGCATCCGGTGGTCGGACATAGGTCCCTTGAAAATTTGCCCGAAAAGCGTCCTCGAGCTCTTCCCAGCTTCCAATGGATTTTTCGGGGAGGCTTTTAAGCCAGTGCCGAGCTGGCCCTTTGAGCTTGAGGGGTAAGTACTTGATGGCATGGAGATCGTCTCCTCGAGCCATGTGGATATGGAGGATGTAGTCCTCAATCCAGACTCCAGGGTCTGTCGTTCCGTCGTACGCCTCTACGTTTACGGGTTTGAATCCCTCTGGAAATCCATGGTCCAGCACCTTATCGGTGAAACATAGGGGGTGTGCAGCACCCCTGTATTTGGGTGTACCGTGGTGTTCGGATTTTTGTTGTGTTGCATTGCGTGCTGGAGCGCGCTTGCTTCTCCCGTAGATGGATCTGGTTGCGTCGTCCTTTTGATGCACGTCCTCACGTGGATCGCTTACTGGCTTGTGTGCGGCGTCGTTCACCGCTCTATGTTGGCCACGAGGTCGTCTATCCGACCGGATGGCTGCTTTGTTTTTTGATTGCGGGGGCTCTAAGGCCTCATCATCAAATTCAGGTAGTAGCTTTCGCTTCGGGTAGCTCTTTGTGTGGTGACTGTCGCCGTGCTTTGCTGCGGTGTTGAGTACTTTACTCCATCTAATTCTGAGTGTGTCTTGTGCAGCCTTGAGCCTTTGCTTCTGCTTTTTCAGACTCCTCGCAGTGGCGACAAGCCTTTGATGGGGATTCTGTTGCTCCGGGTGCCTGTCCGGTGTGATGTCATCCGGACTGCTATCTTCACCGGAGACGGGTTGTTCGGTTTGATTCTCCATGTTGCCGTGGTCGGACGGTGGTTCAATGCTGTGTTCGTCGTCCGCTGGCTCACCCTGCACTATCGCTGGGTCTGTATGATCGCTGTTTCTGCCGAGGCGGGATTTGGAGCAGCGCTTACGCTACCGCTTTGACTGCTTCTCGAGGGAACGATCCTTCGCTGCGTCCTTCCGTTCCTTGTTGTCGTTTTCTTTGGGTGTGTCCACCATGTATACATCATATGATGAAGTGGGCGTCCAGTGCCCTGTGGGCAGTGGCTCCTGTTCGTCTCCTGCATCGTCGTCCATACCGTCGATGTCTTCGGAGTCGAAGTCGAGCGTGTCGGTCAAATCGTCGACAGTGGCTACTAAGTGGGTGGTGGGTGGGCGGCGAATTTCTTCGTCATCCGTATCCCAATCTGGCCGGCCATAGTTCGGCCAGGACTCTCCTGACAAGGAGAGAGACCTTAATGAGTTCAATACGTCGCCAAAGGGTGAGTGCTGAAAGATATCCGCGGAGGTGAACTCCATGATCGGCGGCCAGTTGGATTCGATAGGCACGGACGCAGGTGGTTCGGAGTCCGTGGCCGGGGAAGAATCCGGCAGTTCGGCGACACGACTCTCGTTAGGGGTGAAGTTAGTATTTTGGCTCTATCGCCGCTGAGAGTGCGGCCTCCATTGCGGGGTATATCCCTCCGCTCTCGGATGGCGCGATTTGCCCGGATTAATGGCCGGAGCAGTTGTGGATGTGATCTCCCGAACATAGTCCGATGACAAAGTTACGTCATGCTCGTCATGGCTGTGCGGCGCGTCCAACATGGGCTCGAATCCGTCGAAGATCAAGTCTCCGCGGATGCCGGCTGTGTAGTTCAAGTTTCCAAATCTGACCTGATGGCCAGGGCGTAGCTCTCGATCTGCTCTAGATGGCCAAGCGAATTGGCCTGTAGTGCGAAGCCGCCGAATACGAAGATCTGTCCTGGGAGGAAAACCTCACCCTGGACCGCATCGCTAGTGATGATCGAAGGAGCCATCCAGCCTTATGGTGATGACACAGTGGAACTCTCAATGAAAGCACCAATGTTGGTGTCAAAACCGGTGGATCTCAGGTAGGGGGTACGGAACTGCGCGTCTAAGGTGGATGGTAACAGGAGGTAGGGGACACGATGTTTACCCAGGTTCGGGCCCTCTTGATGGAGGTAATACCCTACGTCCTGCTTGATTGTTCTTGATAGTATGAGTAGTACAAGAGTTGATCTACCACAAGATCAGAGAGGCTAAACCCTAGAAGCTAGCCTATGGTATCATTGTATGTTGTCCTACGGACTAAAACCCTCCGGTTTATATAGACACCGGAGGGGGCTAGGGTTACACAAGGTCGGTTACAAAGGAGGAGATATACATATCCGTATTGCCTAGCTTGCCTTCCACGCCAAGTAGAGTCCCATCCGAACATGGCATGAAGTCTTAAATCTTGTATCTTCATAGTCCAACAGTCCGGCCAAAGGATATAGTCCGGCTGTCCAGAGACCCCCTAATCCAGGACTCCCTCACCTACCAAAGATGGCAATACCTAGATCTATTCTTGCTTGTTATGCCTAGCTAGGGGCGTTAAACGATAGCGCTTGTTGGGAGGCAACCCAATTTTATTTTTTATTCCTCGCTTTTTGCTCCTGTTTAGTAATAAATAAATTATTTAGCCTCTGTTTTGGTTGTGGTTTTTGTGTTTAATTAGTGTTTGCGCCAAGTAGAACCGTTGGGAAGACTTGGGGAAAGTCTTGTTGAACTTGCTGTAAAAAACAGAAACTTTAGCGCTCACGAGAACTGCTGTCATTTTTATTTGGTAAGTGCTATTTAGTTAATTCTTTTTGCAGATGATTAATACATAAATTCCTCACGTCCAGAAATTATTTTAGAATTTTTGGGGTTCCAGATATTGTGCTAGCTACAGTTTACTACAGACTGTTCTGTTTTTGACAGATTCTGTTTTGCGTGTGTTGTTTGCTTATTTTGATGAATCTATGGCTAGTAAATTAGTCTATAAACCATAGAGAAGTTGGAATACAGTAGGTATAAAACCAATATAAATAAAGAATGAGTTAATTACAGTACCTTGAAGTGGTCTTTTGTTTTCTTTCGCTAACGGAGCTCACGAGATTTTCTACTTTAAGTTTTGTGTTGTGAAGCTTTCAAGTTTTGGGTAAAGATTTGATGGATTATGGAACAAGGAGTGGCAAGAGCCTAAGCTTGGGGATGCCCATGGAACCCCCAAGATAATCTAAGGGCACCTAAAAGCCAAAGCTTGGGGATGCCCCGGAAGGCATCCCCTCTTTCGTCTACTTCTATCGGTAACTTTACTTGGAGCTATATTTTTATTTACCACATGATATGTGTTTTACTTGGAGCATCTTGTATGATTTGAGTCTTTGCTTGTTAGTTTACCACAATCATCCTTGCTGTACACACCTTTTGAGAGAGCCACACATGATTTGGAATTTGTTAGAATACTCTATGTGCTTCGCTTATATCTTTTGAGTTATATAATTTTGCTCTAGTGCTTCACTTATATCTTTTATAGCACAGTGGTGGATTTGTTTTATAGAAACTATTGATCTCTCATGCTTCACTTAGATTATTTTGAGAGTCTTAACAGCATGGTAATTTGCTTAAAATCCTAATATGCTTGGTATGCAAGATTAATAATAAAATTTTCTTATTAGTGTGTTGAATACTAAGAGAAGTTTGATGCTTGATGATTGTTTTGAGACATGGAGGTAATAATATCAAAGTCGTGCTAGTTGAGTAGTTGTGAAATTGAGAAATACTTGTGTTGAAGTTTGCAAGTCCCGTAGCATGCACGTATGGTAAACGTTATGCAACAAATTTGAAACATGAGGTGTTATTTAATTGTCTTCCTTATGAGTGGCGGTCGGGGACGAGCGATAGTCTTTTCCCACCAATCTATCCCCCTAGGAGCATGCGCGTAGTACCGAGGTTTTTGATGACTTCTAGATTTTTCAATAAGTATCTAAGTTCTTTATGACTAATGTTGAGTCCATGGATTATACGCACTCTCACCCTTCCATCCTTGCTAGCCTCTTCGGTACCGTGCATTGCCCTTTCTCACATTGAGAGTTGGTGCAAACTTCGCCGGTGCATCCAAACCCCGTGATATGATACGCTCTTTCACACATAAACCTCCTTATATCTTCCTCAAAATAGCCACCATACCTACCTATTATGGCATTTCCATAGCCATTCCGAGATATATTGCCATGCAAATTTCCATCATTCCGTTCATCATGACACATTCATCATTGTCATATTGCTTAGCATGGTCATGTAGTTGACATAGTATTTGTGGCAAAGCCACCGTTCATAATTCTTTCATACATGTCACTCTTGGTCCATTGCATATCCCGGTACACCGCCGGAGGCATTCATATAGAGTCATCTTTTGTTCTAGTATCGAGTTGTAAATAAATAGAAGTGTGAGGATCATCATTTTCTAGAGCATTGTCCCAAGTGGGGAATAAATAAAAAAGAAGAGAAAGGCCATAAAAAATAGAGAAGGCCCAAAAAAAGAGAAAGACCATAAAAAAAGAAGGCCCAAAAAAGAAAAAAAATGAGAGAAAAAGAGAGAAGGGACAATGTTACTATCCTTTGCCACACTTGTGCTTCAAAGTAGCACCATGATCTTCATAGTAGAGAGTCTCTCATGTTATCACTTTCATATACTAGTGGGAATTTTTCATTATAGAACTTGGCTTGTATATTTCAACAATGGGCCTCCTCAAGTGCCCTAGGTCTTCGTGAGCAAGCAAGTTGGATGCACACCCACTAGTTTCTTTTGTTGAGCTTTCATACATTTATAGCTCTAGTGCATCCGTTGCATGGCAATCCCTACTCCTTGCATTAACATCAATCGATGGGCATCTCCATAGCCCATTGATTAGCCTCGTTGATGTGAGACTTTCTCCCTTTTTGTCTTCTCCACATAACCCCCCTAATTATATTCTATTCCACCTATAGTGCTATGTCCATGGCTCATGCTCATATATTGCGTGAAAGTTTATAGGTTTGGTATTACTAAAGTATGAAACAATTGCTTGGCTTATCATCGGGGTTGTGCATGATGATAACATTCAAGTGTGATGAAAATGAAATATGACTAAACCATATGATTTTGTAGGGATGAACTTTCTTTGGCCATGTTATTTTGAGAAGACATAATTTCTTAGTTAGTATGCTTGAAGTATTATCATTTTTATGTCAATATGAACTTTTGTCTTGAATCTTTCGGATCTGAATATTCATACCACAATTAAGAAGAATTACATTAAAATTATGCCAAGTAGCACTCCGCATCAGAAATTCTGTTTTTATCATTTACCTACTCGAGGACGAGCGAGAATTAAGCTTGGGGATGCTTGATACGTCTCCAACGTATCTATAATTTTTGATTGCTCCATGCTATATTATCTATTGTTTTGGACATTATTGGGCTTTATTGTCCACTTTTATATTATTTTTGGGACTAACCTATTAACCGGAGGCCCAGCCCAGAATTGCTGTTTTTTGCCTGTTTTAGGGTTTCGAAGAAAAGGAATATCAAACGGAGTCCAAACCGAATGAAACCTTCGGGAACGTGATTTTCTCACCGAATACAACTCAGGAGACTTGGACCCTACGTCAAGACAATTGACAGGAGGCCACGAGGTAGGGGGGCGCGCCTACCCCCCAGACGCGCCCTCCACCCTCGTGGGCCCCCTGTTGCTCCACCGACGTACTTCTTCCTCCTATATATATCCACGTACCCCCAAACGATCAGATACGGAGCCAAAACCCTAATTCCATCGTCGTAAATTTCTGTATCCACGAGATCCCATCTTGGGGCCTGTTCCGGAGCTCCGTCGGAGGGGGCATCGATCTCGGAGAGCTTCTACATCAACACCATAGCCCCTCCGATGAAGTGTGAGTAGTTTACCTCAGACCTACGGGTCCATAGTTAGTAGCTAGATGGCTTCTTCTCTCTTTTTGGATCTCAATACAATGTTCTCCCCCTCTCTTGTGGAGATCTATTCGATGTAATCTTCTTTTTGCGGTGTGTTTGTTGAGGCCGATGAATTGTGGGTTTATGATCAAGTCTATCTATGAACAATATTTGAATCTTCTCTGAATTCTTTTATGTATGATTGGTTATCTTTGCAAGTCTCTTCGAATTATCAGTTTGGTTTGGCCTACTAGATTGATCTTTCTTGCAATGGGAGAAGTGCTTAGCTTTGGGTTCAATCTTGCGGTGTCCTTTCCCGGTGACAGTAAGGGCAGCAAGGCACGTATTGTATTGTTGCCATCGAGGATAACAAGATGGGGTTTTCTTCATATTGCATGAGTCTATCCCTCTACATCATATCATCTTGCTTAAGGCGTTACTCTGTTTTTAACTTAATACTCTAGATGCATGCTGGATAGCGATCGATGAGTGGAGTAATAGTAGTAGATGCAAGCAGGAGTCGGTCTACTTGTCTCGGACGTGATGCCTATATACATGATCATACCTAGATATTCTCATAACTATGCTCAATTCTGTCAATTGCTCAACAGTAATTTGTTCACCCATCGTAGAATACTTATGCTCTTGAGAGAAGCCACTAGTGAAACCTATGGCCCCTGGGTCTATCTTTATCATATCAATCTCCTACTACTTAGTTATTTACTTTGCCTTTATTTTACTTTGCATCTTTATCATAAAAATACCAAAAATACTATCTTATCATATCTATCAGATCTCACTCTCGTAAGTGGCTCTATAGGGATTGACAACCCCTATTTGTGTTGGTTGCGAGGATTTATTTGTTTTGTGCGGGTACGAGGGACTCGCGCGTAGCCTCCTACTGGATTGATACATTGGTTCTCAAAAACTGAGGGAAATACTTACGCTACTTTGCTGCATCATCCCTTCCTCTTCAGGGAAAACCAACGCAGTGCTAAAAGAGGTAGCACCGGGGAGATCTACGCCAAGTCAAGACATACCAAGTACCCATCACAACTCTTATCCTTTGCATTACATTATTTGCCATTTGCCTCTCGTTTTCCTCTCCCCCACTTCACCCTTGCCGTTTTATTCGCCCTTCTTCTGTTTGTCTTTCCATTTGCTTTGATGTCTTACTTGGCTTGTTTGCTCATTTGGTTGGAATAGTTGTTTATTTATTGCTAAACAGATAACCTAAGATCTATGGATCCTCATCTGCTTGCTAATCTTTTTAAGTCATCCAATTATGATGAACCAATTGCTAGTGAGTTTTGTGCACTAGATTATCATTATGAAGTTTTGCTTGAAATTCGTGAATCATATCTGAAAATTGTAATGAAGTACTTTATGGAGTGATTCATGATGGATCTTTGAATAGAAAGCATGATTGCAATGATGATAGTATAAATTCTATTAATGTCAATTGTGCTTATAATATACAAAACCCTAAGCTTGGGGATGCTAGTTTTGCTATGTCTACTACTTGTTGCAATGATCATGATTGGGGTGATTCTTCTTATGGCCTTGAAAATTTATTTAAGCCCCATGATGAATATGAGATTGATAATAATGTTTATAATAATATTGAAAGTGGTTTTGGAAGAATGTCAACTTTATATCCCATGTATTTGGAGAATGTTCAATCTTATGCAATTTTCGATAAAAGTGGGTTTGGAGAGGTCATGACTTTAGTTAATGTTAATCCCACTATTTTGGAAGAGTGTCAACTTTGCATGCATGTGGATCGTGTTGAAAATATTTTATGTGACAGCTATATTGTTGAATTTGATTATGATCCTACATGTAATTATTTTGAGAGAGGAAAATATGGTGGTAGAAATTTTCATGTTACTAAATTACCTCTCGTTATGATGAGATTGCTATTGTTTCTTTCCGCTTCCTTGCATATGCTAGTTTTTGCTTGCCTTGATAATTTGTTTGCCTATAAGATGCCTATGCATAGGAAGTATGTTAGACTTAGATGTGTTTGTCACATTTTTTTTATGCTCTCTTTGTGCTTCAATTCTTGTCTTTCATGTGAGCATCGTTGAAATCTTATGCCTAGCAATAAGGCTTTAAAGAAAATCGCTTGTTGGGAGACAACCCAATATTTTTCCTTGCTGTTATTCAATAAATAATTTATCTAGCCTCTGTTTTGGTTTTGTTTTTTTGTGTTTAATTAGTGTTTGTGCCAAGTAGAACCGTTGGGAAGACTCGGGGAAAGTCTTTTTGATCTTGCTGTAAATAACAGAAACTTTAGCGCTCACAATACTTGCTGCCATTTTTATTTGGAGAGTGCTATTTAGTTAATTATTTTTTGAGATGATTAATAGATAAATTCCTCACGTCCAGAAATTTATTTTAGATTTTTTTGGGTCCCATAAGTTGCGTTAGCTACAGATTACTACAGACTGTTCTGTTTTTGACAGATTCTGTTTTTCGTGTGTTGTTTGCTTATTTTGATGAATCTATGGCTAGTAAAAGAGTTTATAAACTATAGAGAAGTTGGAATACAGTAGGTTAACACCAATATAAATCAATAATGAGTTAATTACAGTACCTTGAAGTGGTGTTTTGTTTTCTTTCGCTAACGGAGCTCACGAGATTTTCTATTTTGAGTTTTGTGTTGTGAAGTTTTCAAGTTTTGGGTAAAGATTTGATGGATTATGGAACAAGGAGTAGCAAGAGCCTAAGCTTGGATATGCCCATGGCACCCCAAGGTAAAATTCAAGGACACCAAAAGTCTAAGCTTGGGGATGCCCCGGAAGGCATCCCCTCTTTCGTCTTCGTCTATCGGTAACTTTACTTGGAGCTGTATTTTTATTCACCACATGATATGTGTTTTGCTTGGAGCATCTTGTATGATTTGAGTCTTTGCTATTTAGTTTACCACAATCATCCTTGCTGTACACACCTCTTGAGAGAGACTCACATGATTGGAAATTTATTAGAATACTTTATTTGCTTCACTTATATCTTTTGAGCTATATAGTTTTTGCTCTAGTGCTTCACTTATATCTTTAAGAGCACGGCGGTGGTTTTATTTTATATAAATAATTGATCTCTCATGCTTCACTTATATTATTTTGAGAGTCTTTGAGAACAACATGGCAATAATAAAAACTCTCATACAAGTGCATTGAATACTATGAGAAGTTTGATACTTGATAATTGTTTTGAGATATGAGATGGTGATATTAGAGTCATGCTAGTTGAGTAGTTGTGAATTTGAGAAATACTTGTGTTAAAGTTTGTGATTCCCGTAGCATGCACATATGGTGAACCGTTATGTGATGAAGTCGGAGCATGATTTATTTATTGATTGTCTTCCTTATGAGTGGCGGTCGGGGACGAGCGATGGTCTTTTCCTACCAATCTATCCCCCTAGGAGCATGTGCGTAATACTTTGTTTCAATAACTAATAGATTTTTGCAATAAGTATGTGAGTTCTTTATGACTAATGTTGAGTCCATGGATTATACGCACACTCACCCTTCCACCATTGCTAGCCTCTCTAGTATCGCGCAACTTTCACCGGTACCATAAACCCACCATATAACTTCCTCAAAACAGCCACCATACCTACCTATTATGGCATTTCCATAGCCATTCCGACATATATTGCCATTCAACTTTCCATCGTCCCGTTATTATGACACGCCTCATCATTGTCATATTGCTTGCATGATCATGTAGTTGACATCGTATTTGTGGCAAAGCCACCGTTCATAATTTTCATACATGTCACTCATGCATCATTGCACATCCCGGTACACCGCCGGAGGCATTCGCATAGAGTCATATTTTGTTCTAAGTATCGAGTTGTAATTCTTGAGTTGTAAAGTAAATAGAAGTGTGATGACCACCATTATTAGAGCATTGTCCCAAGTGAGGAAAGGATGATGGCGACTATGATTCCCCAACAAGTTGGGATGAGACTCCGGACGAAAAAAAGAGGCCAAAAAAAAGAAGGCCCAAAGAAAGAAAATGAGAGAAAAAGAGAGAAGGGACAATGCTACTATCCTTTTTCCACACTTGTGCTTCAAAGTAGCACCATGATCTTCATGATAGATAGTCTTCTATGATATCACTTTCATATACTAGTGGGAATTTTTCATTATAGAACTTGGCTTGTATATTCCACTGATGGGATTCCTGAAATTGCCCTAGGTCTTCATGAGCAAGCAAGTTGGATGCACACCCACTTAGTTTCTTTTGTTGAGCTTTCATACACTTATAGATCTAGTGCATCTGTTGCATGGCAATCCCTACTCACTCACATTGATATCTATTAATGGGCATCTCCATAGCCCGTTGATATGCCTAGTTGATGTGAGACTATCTTCTCCTTTTTGTCTTCTCCACAACCACCATTCTATTCCACATATAGTGCTATATCCATGGCTCACACTCATGTATTGCGTGAAGATTGAAAAAGTTTGAGAACATCAAAAATATGAAACGATTGCTTGGCTTGTCATCGTGGTTGTGCATGATTTAAATATTTTGTGTGGTGAAGATAGAGCATAGCCAGACTATATGATTTTGTAGGGATAACTTTCTTTGGCCATGTTATTTTGAGAAGACATGATTGCTTAGTCAGTATGCTTGAAGTATTATTATTTTTATGTCAATATTAAACTTTTGTCTTGAATCTTATGGATTTGAACATTCATGCCACAATAAAGAAAATTACATTGATAAATAGAAAGCATTCCACATCAAAAATTCTTTTTTATCATTTACCTACTCGAGGACGAGCATGAATTAAGCTTGGGGATGCTTGATACGTCTCCAACGTATCTATAATTTTTTATTGCTCCATGCTATTATATTTTCTATTTTGGATGTTAATGGGCTTTATTTTACACTTTTATATCATTTTTGGGACTAACCTACTAATCGGAGGCCCAGCCCAAATTGCTGCTTTTTTTGCCTATTTTAGGGTTTCGAAGAAAAGGAATATCAAACGGAGGCCAAACGGAATGAAACCTTCGGGAACGTGATTTTCTCAACAAACGTGATCCAGGAGACTTGGAGTGGGCGTCAAGAAACAAACGAGGTGACCACGAGGCAGGGGGGCGCGCCCTCCACCCTCGTGGGCCCCTCGTTGCTCCACCGACGTACTTCTTCCTCCTATATATATCCACGTACCCCCCAAACATCCAGGAGCACCACGAAAACCTAATTCCACTACCGCAACCTTCTGTACCCGAGAGATCCCATCTTGGGGCCTTTTCTGGAGCTCCACCGGAGGGGGCATTGATCACGGAGGGCCTCTACATCAACTCCATGGCCTCTCCGGTGATGTGTGAGTAGTTTAATTCAGACCTTCGGGTCCATAGTTATTAGCTAGATGGCTTCTTTTCTCTCTTTGGATCTCAATACAAAGTTCTCCTTGATCTTCTTGGAGATCTATTCGATGTAATCTTCTTTTGTGGTGTGTTTGTCGAGATCCGATGAATTGTGGGTTTATGATTCAGTTTATCTATGAACAATATTTGATTCTCCTCTGAATTCTTTTATGTATGACTGGTTTATCTTTGCAAGTCTCTTCAAATTATCAGTTTGGTTTGGCCTACTAGATTGATCTTTCTTGCAATGGGAGAAGTGCTTAGCTTTGGGTTCAATCTTGCGGTGTTCGATCCCAGTGACAGAAAGGGAACCGACACGTATTGTATTGTTGCCATCGAGGATAAAAAGATGGGGCTTATATCATATTGCATGAGTTTATCCCTCTACATCATGTCATCTTCCTTAAAGCATTACTCTGTTCTTATGAACTTAATACTCTAGATGCATGCTAGATAGCGGTCGATGTGTGGAGTAATAGTGGTAGATGCAGAATTGTTTCGGTCTACTTGTCTCGGACGTGATGCCTATATACATGATCATACCTAGATATTCTCATAACTACGCTCAATTCTATCAATTGCTCGACATTAATTTGTTTACCCACCGTAATACTTATGCTCTTGAGAGAAGCCACTAGTGAAACCTATGGCCCCCGGGTCTATCTTCCATCATATTAATCTTCCAATACTTAGTTATTTCCATTGCCGTTTACTTTACTTTGCATCTTTATTTCTCTTTATCATAAAAATACCAAAAATATTATCTTATCATATCTATCAGATCTCACTCTCGTAAGTGACCGTGAAGGGATTGACAACCCCTTTATCGCGTTGGTTGCGAGGTTCTTATTTGTTTGTGTAGGTGCATGGGACTCGAGCGTGATTGCTACCTCTTGAGCACTGCGTTGGATTTCCCCGAAGAGGAGAGGATGACGCAGCAAAGTAGCGTAAGTATTTCCCTCAGTTTTTGAGAACCAAGGTATCAATCCAGTAGGAGGCTATGCTCGAGTCCCTTGTACCTACACAAAAACAATAGCTCAACGCAACCAACGCGCTTAGGGGTTGTCAATCCCTTCACGGTCACTTACGAAAGTGAGATATGATAGAGATGATAAATAATATATTTGGTATTTTTGGTATAGAGATGCAAAGTAAAAAGTAAAAGGCAAAGTAAAAGCAAAGCAATAATAAAGTGATGGAGATTGATATGATGAGAAAGAGACCCGGGGGCCATAGGTTTCACTAGTGGCTTCTCTCAAGAGCATAAGTATTCTACGGTGGGTGAACAAATTACTGTTGAGCAATTGACAGAATTGAGCATAGTTACGAGAATATCTAGGTATGATCATGTATATAGGCATCACGTCCGAGACAAGTAGACTGAAACGATTCTACATCTACTACTATTACTTCACTCATCGACCGCTATCCAGCATGCATCTAGAGTATTAAGTTAAAAACAGAGTAACGCCTTAAGCAAGATGACATGATGTAGAGGGATAGTTTCATGCAATATGATAAAACCCCATCTTGTTATCCTCGATGGCAACAATACAATACGTGCCTTACTGCCCCTTCTGTCACTGGGAAAGGACACCGCAAGATCAAAACCAAAGCTAAGCACTTCTCCCATGGCAAGAACAACCAATCTAGTAGGCCAAACCAAACTGATAATTCAAAGAGACTTGCAAAGATAACCAATCATACATAAAAGAATTCAGAGAAGATTCAAATATTATTCATAGATAAGCTGGGTCAGAAACCCACAATTCATCGGTCTCAACAAACACACCGCAAAAAGAAGGTTACATCGAATAGATCTCCACAAGAGAGGGGGAGAACATTGTATTGAGATCCAAAAAGAGAGAAGAAGCCATCTAGCTACTAGCTATGGACCCGTAGGTCTGAAGTAAACTACTCACACTTCATCGGAGAGGCTTGGATGATGATGTAGAAGCCCTCCGTGATCGATGCCCCCTCCGGCGGAGCTCCGGAACATGCCCCAAGATGGGATCTCGTGGATACAGAAAGTTGCGGCGGTGGAGTTAGGTTTTGGCTCCGTCCCTGATCGTTTGGGGGTACGTAGGTATATATAGGAGTAAGAAGTACGTCGGTGGAGCTTCGAGGGGCCCACGAGGCAGGGGGCGCGCCCTAGGGGGGGTGGGCGCCCCCCACCCTCGTGACCACCTCGTGGCTTTCTTGACGGGGGTTCCAAGTCCCCCGGATCTTATCTGATGAGAAAATCACGTTTCCGAAGATTTTATTCCGTTTGGACTCCGTTTGCTATTCTGTTTCTCCGAAACACTGAAATAGGCAAAAAACAATTCTGGGTTGGGCCTCCGGTTAATAGGTTAGTCCCAAAAATAATATAAAAGTGGAAAATAAAGCCCAATATAGTCCAAAACTGTATATAATATAGCATGAAGCAATCAAAAATTATAGATACGTTGGAGATGTATCAAGCATCCCCAAGCTTAATTCCTGCTCGTCCTTGAGTAGGTAAATGATAAAAACAGAATTTTTGATGCAGAGTGCTACTTGGCATAATTTTAATGTAATTCTTCTTAATTGTGGTATGAATATACATATCCGAAAGATTCAAGACAAAAGTTCATATTGACATAAAAATGATAATACTTCAAGCATACTAACTAAGCAATTATGTCTTCTCAAAATAACATGGCCAAAGAAAGTTTACCCCTACAAAATCATATAGTTTAGTCATGTTTCATTTTCGTCACACAAGAATGCTCTCATCATGCACAACCCCGATGACAAGCCAAGCAATTGTTTCATACTTTAGTAATCTCAAACCTATAAACTTTCACGCAATACATGAGGCGAGCCATGGATATAGCACTATGGGTGGAATAGAGTAATGAGGGGGTGATGTGGAGAAGACAAAAAAGGAAGAAAGTCTCACATCAACGAGGCTAATCAATGGGCTATGGAGATGCCCACCGATTGATGTTAATGCAAGGAGTAGGGATTGCCATGCAACGGATGCACTAGAGCTATAAATGTAAGAAAGCTCAACAAAAGAAACTAGTGGGTGTGCATCCAACTTGCTTGCTCGTGAAGACCTAGGGCACTTGAGGAGGCCCATTGTTGGAATATACAAGCCAAGTTCTATAATGAAAAATTCCCACTAGTATATGAAAGTGACAGAACAAGAGACTCTCTATCATAAAGATCATGGTGCTACTTTGAAGCACAAGTGTGGAAAAAGGATAGTAGCATTGCCCCTTTTATTTTTATTTTTTATTTGGCCTTCCTTTTTTTGGCCTTTCTTTTTTTATTTGGCCTTTCTCTTTTTTGGGACAATGCTCTATTAATGATGATCATCACACTTCTATTTATTTACGACTCAATGATTACAACTTGATACTAGAACAAAGTATGACTCTATATGAATGCCTCCGGCGGTGTACCGTGATATGCAATGATTCAAGAGTGACATGTATGAAAGAATTATGAACGGTGGCTTTGCCACAAATATGATGTCAACTACATGATCATGCAAAGCAATATGACAATGATGAATGTGTCATGATGAACGGAATGATGGAAAGTTGCATGGCAATATATCTCGGAATGGCTATGGAAATGCCATAATAGGTAGGTATGGTGGCTGTTTTGAGGAAGATATAAGGAGGTTTATGTGTGAAAGAGCGTATAATATCACGGGGTTTGGATGCACCGGTGAAGTTTGCGCCAACTCTCAATGTGAGAAAGGGCAATGCACGGTATCGAAGAGGCTAGCAAGGATGGAAGGGTGAGAGTGCGTATAATCCATGGACTCAACATTAGTCATAAAGAACTCACATACTTATTGCCAAAATCTACAAGTCATCAAAAACCTCGGCACTACGCGCATGCTCCTAGGGGGATAGATTGGTAGGAAAAGACCATCGCTCGTCCCCGACCGCCACTCATAAGGAAGACAATCAAATAACACATGATGTTTCAAATTTGTTGCATAACGTTTACCATACTTGCATGCCACGGGACTTGCAAACTTCAACACAAGTATTTCTCAATTTCACAACTACTCAACTAGCACGACTTTGATATTATTACCTCCATATCTCAAAACAATCATCAAGCATCAAACTTTTCTTAGTATTCAACACACTCATAAGAAAGTTTTATTATTAATCTTGCATACCAAGCATATTAGGATTTTAAGCAAATTACCATGCTATTAAGACACTCAAAATAATATAAGTGAAGCATGAGAGACCAATAGTTTCTATAAAACAAATCCACCACCGTGCTCTAAAAGATATAAGTGAAGCACTAGAGCAAAATTATCAAGCTCAAAAGATATAAGTGAAGCACATAGAGTATTCTAACAAATTCCAAATCATGTATGGTTCTCTCAAAAGGTGTGTACAGAAAGTATGATTGTGGCACACTAAAAAGCAAAGACTCAAATCATAAAAGACGCTCCAAGCAAAACACATATTATGTGGTGAATAAAAATATAGCTCCAAGTAAAGTTACCGATAGAAGTACACGAAAGAGGGGATGCCTTCCGGGACATCCCCAAGCTTTGGCTTTTAGGTGTGCTTATATTATATTGAGGGTGCCATGGGCATCCCCAAGCTTAGGATCTTGCCACTCCTTGTTCCATAATCCATCAAATCTTTACCCAAAACTTGAAAACTTCACAACACAAAACTTAAAGTAGAAAATCTTGTGAGCTCCGTTAGCGAAAGAAAACAAAAGACCACTTCAAGGTAATGTAATGAACTCATTCTTTATTTATATTGGTGTTAAACCTACTGTATTCCAACTTCTCTATGGATTATAAACTATTTTACTAGCCATAGATTCATCAAAATAAGCAAACAACACACGAAAAACAGAATCTGTCAAAAACAGAACAGTCTGTAGTAAACTGTAGCTAGCGCAAGATCTGCATCCCCAAAAATTCTAAAATAAATTACTGGGCGTGTGTAATTTATCTATTAATAATATGCAAAAATAATTAACTAAATATCACTTTCCAAATAAAAATGACAGCAGTTCTCGTGAGCGCTAAAGTTTCTGTTTTTTACAGCAAGTTCAACAAGACTTTCCCCAAGTCTTCCCAACGGTTCTACTTGGCACAAACACTAATTAAACACAAAAAACACAACCAAAACAGAGGCTAGATAATTTATTTATTACTAAACAGGAGCAAAAAGCAAGGAATAAAAATAAAATTGCGTTGCCTCCCAACAAGCGCTATCGTTTAACACCCCTAGTTAGGCATAACAAGCAAGAATAGATCTAGGTATTGCCATCTTTGGTAGGCAATCCATAAGTGGCTCTCATGATAGATTCATATGGCAATTTTATTTTCTTTCTAGGGAAGTGTTCCATGCCCTTTTTTAATGGAAATTGAAGTCTAATATTCCCTTCCTTCATATCAATAATTGCACCAACCGTTCTAAGGAAAGGTCTACCGAGAATAATAGGGCAAGAAGGATTGCAATCTATATCAAGAACGATAAAATCTATGGGCACATAATTCCTATTTGCAACAATAAGAACATCATTAATTATTCCCACAGGTTTATTTAATAGTGGAATCCGCAAGATGCAAGTTTAGAGAGCAATCATCAAAATCACGGAAATCTAGCAAATCACACAAAGTTTTGGGAATAGTAGAGACACTAGCACCCAAATCACACTAAGCATAAAACTCATAATTTTTAATTTTAATTTTATATAGTAGGTTCCCACTCATCATAGAGTTTTCTAGGGATAGAAACTTTCAACTCAAGTTTTTCTTCATAAGATTGCATCAAGGCATCAACGATATGCTCGGTAATGGCTTTATTTTGACTATAAGCATGAGGAGAATTTAACATGGATTGCAACAAGGAAATACAATAAATTAAAGAGTAATTTTCATAATTAAATTCCTTGAAATCCAATATAGTGGGTTTAGCAACATCTAGGGTTTTATTTCTTTTAATCCCACTTTTATCAATTTCATCATCAAGATCTAAATACTCCGAATTTTTAGAACGCCTTCTAGGTAAAGGTGGATCATATTCAGTCCCATCATTATCAAGATTAATATTGCAAAACAAAGATTTAATAGGGCACACATCAATAACTTTTAGATCTTCATCTTGATTTTCATAGGAATCTGGTTTAGCAGCCATCTTATTGACTAAGGTAGCTTGCATATCCGAAATTTCAGCAGTTAATTTTTCAAGACGAGCGATTTGAAATCTTATACCATCAAATTCTTTAGACATATCATTGAGATCTTTATTCATATAATTCATGAATTTTTTTGTTCCTTAAGCTCATTTCTAAAGAAATTATTATGCTCAAATTGCAAAACCATAAACTTCTTGACGTTGTTTTCGATCTCCTCTAACCTTTTAAGGTGAAGATCACCAAATCTAGGTAGAGCCATCACGACAAGCAAGCAAACTAACACACGAGCAAACAAAAGGCAAACGGGCAAAAAGAGGCAAATAGAGAAAGAGAGGGAGGATAGAGAGAGGGGGCGAATAAAACGGCAAGGGTGAAGTGGGGGAGAGGAAAACGAGAGGCAAATGGCAAATAATGTAATGCGGGAGATAGGGATTGTGTTGGGTACTTGGTATGTTGACTTTTGTGTAGACTCCACGGCAACGGCGCCAGAAATTCTTCTTGCTACCTCTTGAGCACTGCATTGGATTTCCCCGAAGAGGAGAGGATGATGAAGCAAAGTAGCGTAAGTATTTCCCTCAGTTTTTGAGAACCAAGGTATCAATCCAGTAGGAGGCTACGCTCGAGTCCCTTGTACCTACACAAAAACAATAGCTCAATGCAACCAACGCGCTTAGGGGTTGTCAATCCCTTCACGGTCACTTACGAAAGTGAGATATGATAGAGATGATAAATAATATATTTGGTATTTTTGGTATAGAGATGCAAAGTAAAAAGTAAAAGGCAAAGTAAAAGCAAAGCAATAATAAAGTGATGGAGATTGATATGATGAGAAAGAGACCCGGGGGCCATAGGTTTCACTAGTGGCTTCTCTTAAGAGCATAAGTATTCTACGGTGGGTGAACAAATTACTGTTGCACAATTGACAGAATTGAGCATAGTTATGAGAATATCTAGGTATGATCATGTATATAGGCATCACGTCCGAGACAAGTAGACCGGAATGATTCTGCATCTACTACTATTACTCCACTCATCGACCGCTATCCAGCATGCATCTAGAGTATTAAGTTAAAAACAGAGTAACGCCTTAAGCAAGATGACATAATGTAGTGGGATAGTTTCATGCAATATGATAAAAACCCCATCTTGTTATCCTCGATGGCAACAATACAATACGTGCCTTGCTGCCCCTTTTATCACTGGGAAAGGACACCGCAAGATCGAACCCAAAGCTAAGCACTTCTCCCATGGCAAGAACAACCAATCTAGTAGGCCAAACCAAACTGATAATTCGAAGAGACTTGCAAAGATAACCAATCATACATAAAAGAATTCAGAGAAGATTCAAATATTATTCATAGATAAACTAGATCATAAACCCACAATTCATCGATCTCAACAAACACACCGCAAAAAGAAGGTTACATCGAATAGATCTCCACAAGAGAGGGGGAGAACATTGTATTGAGATCCAAAAAGAGAGAAGAAGCCATCTAGCTACTAGCTATGGACCCGTAGGTCTGAAGTAAACTACTCACACTTCATCGGAGAGGCTTGGATGATGATGTAGAAGCCCTTCATGATTGATGCCCCCTCTGGCGGAGCTCCGGAACAGGCCCCAAGATGGGATCTCGTGGATACAGAAAGTTGCGGCGGTGGAATTAGGTTTTTGGCTCCGTCCCCGATCGTTTGGGGGTACGTAGGTATATATAGGAGGAAGAAGTACGTCGGTGGAGCTTCGAGGGGCCCACAAGGCAGGGGGCGCACCCTAGGGGGGGCCCACCCTCGTGACCACCTCGTGGCTTTCTTGACGAGGGGTCCAAGTCTCCCGGATCTTATCTGATGAGAAAATCACGTTTCCGAAGATTTTATTCCGTTTGGACTCCATTTGATATTCTGTTTCTCTGAAACACTGAAATAGGCAAAAAACAACAATTCTGGGCTGGGCCTCCGGTTAATAGGTTAGTCCAAAAAATAATATAGAAGTGGAAAATAAATCCCAATATAGTCCAAAACAGTAGATAATATAGCATGGAGCAATAAAAAATTATAGATACGTTGGAGACATATCAGTGATCTCCTACTGGATTGATACCTTGGTTCTCCAAAACTGAGGGAAATACTTACGCTACTTTACTGCATCACCCTTTCCTCTTCAAGGGAAAACCAACACAGTGCTCAAGAGGTAGCATTGACCTGGTACTTGGTGTTATTTCCTATTCTGTGGTCGACCTTGGCGTCAACCGCAATAGCAAGTGGAGGTACACAAATAGCAACAGGAGGCTACAGAGGTGGTCAAACTCAAGCGGTTCATGGCGCGGTCACGCGAGCAGCGCTCGTGTCCTGAAATTGACGAAGTGGGCGGCGACAGCTTCATGCGTTTGATCGAAGCAGAGACGAGACCCTGTGGAAGGAAGTGAGTGTGGACAGTCAAGGCGAGAGGAGCCGGGCGGAGCAAGCCCGATCCAGCGACATGGACGGCAGGGATGGGAAGGACAGACACGGTTGCTCCGCTCACCGGCAGCCAAGGCAGCAGAGGAGGTCGGCAGGCAGAGCTCAAGGTAGTGGCAACAGGGTCCATGGCACGCTCGACGATGGCGGAAAAGCGGCTGCGCTAAGAAGAGGCAGGGCCGAGGACGGACGGGTCGAGGGGCTCCTCCCCTGGCGACGGAGCTGACAATGCGGTGGCGCCGGGTAGACAAGGAGGCGGCGAGGAGGTCCTGGACCGGCTGCGGGAGGCGAGGCGCTTGAGGGTGCGGCGTGGCTGTCGTGGGAGGCCGGAGCAGAGGCGGAGGAAGGGCTCCGGAGAAGGGGACGTCGAGGGCGAGCCGGGTTGAGGGCGGCGATGCCATGGCCGTGCGGGCAGGCGAGCTCACGGGGCCGCGGGGTGGTTGGCTTGAGGAGTCTCACTCCTCTCCTTTCCTGCGGGTGGCGACACGAGCGATGAAGAGGGAGAGATCGAGAGGAGGGAGTGGCGGCCCAAGGGGATCGAGAGGGAGAGGACGAGGGGATCGTGGGATGAGGGGGTGGATCGGGCAAGGGAGCGACTAGGGTTAGGAGGGGTGCGGGCCTAGGAGGGGCAAATGGGCCTGGGAGGCCGGTCGGCCTGGCTGGGCTGCCGACCACGGCTAGGCCTGGTGCTCCTCTCCCTCTCTCTCTTACACTCCTTAGAAGAAAGAAGGAGAAAAGAAAAAAAGATAGAGAGAAGAAAAAGAAGGAGAGGGATTAGTGAAAGAATTTGAGCAAGAGGTTAAATTTCTTGGACTCACACAAAAAATGTGTTGATCAGAGAAATTAGGAATGGCCATGATTGAAAGATTAAATTCAAATTCCTTTGAATTTAATTCAAAAGGTTTGAACTAGGACATGTTTTCTGACGTGCCCAAAAAATGTTGAGAATTTAGGTTGAACTTCGGAAAATGAAGAAAGGATATATGTGCTACCTCTTGAGCACTGTGTTGGTTTTCCCTTGAAGAGGAAAGGGTGATGCAGTAAAGTAGCATAAGTATTTCCCTCAGGTTTTGAGAACCAAGGTATCAATCCAGTAGGAGATGACGCTCAAGTCCCACGCACCTACACAAACAAATAAGAACCTCACAACCAACACGATAAAGGGGTTGTTAATCCCTTCACAGTCACTTACGAGAGTGAGATCTGATAGATATGATAAGATAATATTTTTGGTATTTTTATGATAAAGAGAAATAAAGATGCAAAGTAAAATAAACGGCAATAGAAATAGCTAAGTGTTGGAAGATTAATATGATGGAAGATAGACCCGGGGGCCATAGGTTTCACTAGTGGCTTCTCTCAAGAGCATAAGTACTGCGGTGGGTAAACGAATTAATGTTGAGCAATCGATAGAATTGAGCGTAGTTATGACAATATGTAGGTATGATCATGTATATAGGCATCACGTCCGTGACAAGTAGACCGAAACGATTCTGCATCTACTACTATTACTCCACACATCGACCTCTATCCAGCATGCATCTAGAGTATTAAGTTCATAAGAACAGAGTAATGCTTTAAGGAAGATGACAAGATGTAGAGGGACAAACTCATGCAATATTATATAAATCCCATCTTTTTATCCTCGATGGCAACAATAAAATACGTGTTGTTTCCCTTTCTGTCACTGGGATCGAGCACCGCAAGATTGAACCCAAAGCTAAGCACTTCTCCCATTGCAAGAAAGATCAATCTAGTAGGCCAAACCAAACTGATAATTCGAAGAGACTTGCAAAGATAAACCAATCATACATAAAATAATTAAGAGGAGATTTAAATATTGTTCATAGATAAACTTGATCATAAACCCACAATTCATCGGATCTCGACAAACACACCGCAAAAGAAGATTACATCGAATAGATCTCCAAGAAGATCGAGGAGAACTTTGTATTGAGATGCAAAGAAAGAGAAGAAGCCATCTAGCTAATAACTATGGACCCGAAGGTCTGAAGTAAACTACTCACACATCACCGGAGAGGCCATGGAGTTGATGTAGAGGCCCTCCGTGATCAATGCCCCCTCCGGTGGAGCTCCAGAAAAGGCCCCAAGATGGGATCTCTCGGGTACAGAAGGTTGCGGCGGTGGAATTAGGTTTTCGTGGTGCTCCTGGATGTTTGGAGGGGGGTACGTGGATATATATAGGAGGAAGAAGTACGTCCGTGGAGCAACAAGGGGCCCACAAGGGTGGAGGGCGCGCCCAGGGGGGTAGGCGCGCCCCCTGCCTCGTGCCCTCCTCGATCGTTTCTTGACGCCCACTCCAAGTCTCCTGGATCACATTTGTTGAGAAAATCACGTTCCTGAAGGTTTCATTCCGTTTGGACTCCGTTTGATATTCCTTTTCGGCGAAACTCTAAAACAGGCAAAAACAACAATTTGGGCTGGGCCTCCGGTTAGTAGGTTAGTCCCAAAAATGATATAGAAGTGTAAAATAAATCCCATTAACATCCAAAATAGATAATACAATAGCATGGAGCAATCAAAAATTATAGATACATTGGAGACGTATCAATATGGCAAAGTTAGAGGCCAAGAGTTGTGATAGCAAAGGCATTGGGATTTATTTTGAAAGTGTGTTTATGGGTGATTCCGAAAAATGGAATGTTTAATATAGCTCCCTAATATCGGGAGGATATGTTATAAAGAGAATCACCATGTGAATTCCCTCGGTTTAAATGGACCAAAGATCCATACGGTTTATTTATTTGTGTTGCAAAGATTAATGACATGATGGCATGATGACATGATGCAATGCACATGATGCAAAGATGGATGCAACAAACAAAACAAATCACCCGACGGAACTCGAAAAACATGGAAGGCATCTGAAGCGTCGGTCTTGGGGCGTCACAACACTCCACCACTACAAGAGGATCTCGTCCCGAGATCTAGGATGACACCGGAGAGAAAATAAAAGATGAAGAGGTAAACAAAGTTGCTTCTTTGACAAACGAGTGAAACCAAAGAACCTTGAGAGGTTGAAAAAATTTAAATAAGGAATACAACGAAGATGAACAAAGTTTAAAACACTTCATTAGAAAAGAGGAACAAGGAACATTACGAGAACCTTGTGGGTTGAAAGACATAAGAAAAGGTTACAATGGACAAGAAGTAGATGCAAGCACTCCGATTGAAACAAGATGCAAGACTTGATAAGACGAAAAGAACTTGAGCAGATGACACAACACTCCGGTTAAAACAAGATAGAGAAGGCATAAGAATGATATAATTTGGACAACACTCCGGTAGAAAAGAGAAGAAAACTTGATAAGATGAAAAGAAATTGAAGGGATGACACAACACTCCGGTTGAATGGATAAGCAAAGGAAAGAACATGGTCTTAACAACTCAAAATTATGAACAACGAAAGGATAAGCTTGTTGTGGGCTTATGGAAAACATCCCAAAACTATGAGGTGAAATTCTGCCACTAACGGAAACAATAGATTGGATTGATATCAACAAGGAGACGAGAAACTTCTTTCATCGGGAGGATAAATGAAGAACTTGGGTCATTTATGGGCACCATAAATAGCAACAACCATTAGGGAAAGCTTTAGGTGAAATATAACCCAAGACAACTCCAACAAAGAGATTGTTGGGTTGCAAAGGATCTCATGAATGAAGAGAAAATGACGGGTTTAACATATGTCATTCCGGACAACTTGTGAATCATGAAACATGAAGGGAGCTGTCAAAATGACATAACACCACCTCAAAAGATAAGATAGAAAGAATTGCACTTTGGAATGCAAGAAGAAGAATGCTTGAACTCCTCAAAACAAAACATGTGTTAAGCACCATGTTTATTTGAGAGTATAGCTTGGCGGACCATAACTTCGAGAGAAATCTTGAAGAACGAATGAAGAATGAAAGGAATCCTTGACGAACCACCATGTAGCCTCCATGAAGAACTCCGGTAATAAAAGAATGATAAAAGGAAGAGAAGTTGAAAAAACAAGGTGAATCCTTGCAATGATTTAGATGGAGCTTCGCGGTGATATAATTGAGAGATCTTGGAACTCCGTGAAAAGTATGAAGCACTTGAACCGAGAATTTGCTCATCGTGAACAAACTCCAGAAGAATGAATTGAATTTCCTTGATGAAACAAGAATAAGATTTACATTATGCGTATCCTTCATCAATTTTAATTGATGACAAGCAGCGGATTTGGCATACTACTTATTGTCGTAAGGCTTAAAATAGATATCACGCAAACTTGGGAAGGTCTTCAACGAACCATCGATAGGATTGAAGCAATGAATAAATAGATATGATAACAAAGGAAGAGAAATCTTGAATGACCCACCGTAAGAATTAAAAACAATCAAGGAAAAGATAGCGAAACACCAGGAAGAATTAGCAAATGAAGGAAGATGCTTGATTAGAGAATATTTGGATGGTGCACCGGTAGGATTTTGAGAACGGTAGCTACAAGCTGAGAATGAATAATTCTGAGATGATGGGCTCTAGAGAATCAAACTGAAAAGACTCCTGAATTGCTCTGGATGGGTGAAAAGAATTCTCACAATCGAAAGCAATTATGAGAGGATGGTATAAAGCTAGAACCATGAATCTCTGGAAGAACGTGTAAGGATTTAAGAGAAACTCTTCTTCGGTCTTCAAAATTCGAGAATGATGACGAGAAACACCACCATGAATTGTTGAGGCACTCCGGAATGAAAATTAAAAAGGTTGAACCAACGATGAAAAGAATTTGAAAGATCTTGAAGAAAGACATATGACTGATGACAATCCATTCTTACGTCAAACTTGGAAAAGAATTTAAGAGTAACTCCGGAAAAATTAGAAGAGTCAGGTAAGATCCTGGGGGAAGACCTGTGGGTTAGGGCCCACTCAAAAGATAAACCATTGAAATGATTACTTGAAAGGGAGATTGCACCGGTTGATTTAAATGGCTTGAATGAGATAACATCCTCAAAAAAGAACTTGAGCGAATTGAGAATGGAAACTTGAGTCATCTGAGATATCTTCAGCACTTCGGATATGAATAGAGAGAGATGAGCGATTAAGAGGTGCATCAGCATGAGAAAACATTTGAAACACAGGAAATGGTATGATCAACACCGAAAGCTTGAATCGAATCCACCGGAGAAGAAAAGAGAATGGAGAATGTTGAACTTGTACCTTCCTTATCATCTTCCTGAGAATCACTGGATAAGAACATTAAAGGGAAAGAATGAAGAGACTTCACTCAATAAAATGGATACTTGATTAAGACATCTGAGTCCTTGAATAAAAAGGGTGGGAGGCCGTGAAAACAAAGGCAACTTGGAGCAGATGGAATGGAACAAACACCGTTCAGAAAAATGATAATTGATCTTACGGATGGGGAGAATGATGAGATCATCTCAAAGAGAAGCACGCCGATTGGAAAAAGAATTGGGATGACAATATCGATAAATAAGAAGGATTAGCATCCACATAAAACTATGCTTAGGGAAGGTATGGAATCAACACTTGACATTGAAGCAACTCGAACACCACAACAAAACAAAACAAAGGATCTGGCTTGCAGAATAAGCCGGAAACAAACATATGATAAATCCCATATCGTATCATGTGTCTCTTGGGAAGAATTCCTATGTGATACTTGAATTCCCACTTATAAACTCCTGAAACTTTCTGGTTATGCAATCGGGTGCTGGGGATACAGGGGAAGCATAATATCTCACCCAAACTAACAATCCCTACATCCAGCTGTATCCATCCTTCAACACATAACCAAGAAACCTTCGAAATCATGTACCTCAACCTTCAAAAAGCATATGTTATATGAGTTATGGCAATACTCCCGAACTCCCGCCCCAGTACTAGGTAGCGTCGAGGTTATCTCACCAACAACTGCATAAAAGAGATTTTCGATGTCGGCGAACCCAAGTATTCCAGAACTGCAACGATAAAATTGTGACGACAACACCTCAGAGCTCAACTCCCCGGGACACTGCCACAACCCCTAAATGTCAGGAGGCACCAAGAACAATGTTCTCGTCACAAGAATATCGGAATTATTCCAAGATATCCGCGTGATCCTAAAAAAATTCATGAAATTTGAGGAGAGAAAAGTCGAAACTTCTATGTCAGGAGGCCTCACCAGAGCGACGAAGGGACTGAGGAGTAAAAAGAATCCTACTCTTCGATATATATAATCCTAAGACTCAAAACATTTTGTTCTAGACTCAACAACGTCAGCGATTCGATCAAGCAGGGGCTCCTAAGTCAGGGATGGCTCTGATTACCAACTTGTAATGCCCACGATGCAGCTATATCTCCCACGTGTCGAGGCACGACTTAGAGGCATAACCGCATGGTGGTTTAGTCGCAAGTGGGGTAGTCTTCACACAATCCCATGTACTGAATAAGAAAGGGATAAATAGTTGGCTTACAATCGCCACTTCACACAATACAAGATAAATATACATCAACTAGAGTACAATCAAAGGTCCGATTACGGAACCAAAATATAAGAAGACAACCCCAAATGCTAGATCCCCGATCGTCCCAACTGGGCTCCACTACTGATCAACAGGAAATGAAACAAAACAATGGTCAAGATCTTCATCGAGCTCCCACTTGAGCTCGGTTGCATCACCTGCACTGGTATCATCGGCACCTGCAACTGTTTGGAAGTATCTGTGAGTCACGAGGACTCAGCAATCTCACACCCGCGAGATCAAGACTATTTAAGCTTACGGGTAGGGGAAGGTAGTGAGGTGGAGCTGCAGTAAGCACTAAGCATATATGGTGGCTAACATACGCAAATAAGAGCGAGAAGAGAAGCAACGCAACGGTCAAGAAGCTAGAAGTGATCCTAAAACTACTTACGTTCAAGCATAACACAAGACTGTGTTCACTTCCCGGACTCCGCCGAGAAGAGACCATCACGGCTACACACGCGGCTGATGTATTTTAATTAAGTCAAGTGTCAATTTCTCTACAACCGGACATTAACAAATTCCCATCTGCCACATAACTGCGGGCACAACTCTCGAAAGTTTATACCCTGCAGGGGTGTCCCAACTTAGCCCATCACAAGCTCTCACGGCCAACGAAGGATATTCCTTCTCCCGGGAAGACCCGATCAGTCTCGGAATCCCTGTTACAAGACATTTCGACAATGGTAAAACAAGACCAGCAAAGCCACCCGATGTGCCGACAAATCCCGATAGGAATCACACGTATCTCGTTCTCAGGGCACACCGGATGGGCAAGACGTCGGGTTGGCATAGACCCTGGTTGCCCAGGGGGCGCCGGACATCGCCCAGTTTGGACCAACACTCGGAGGAGCACTGGCCCGGGGGTTTAAAATAAAGATGACCCTTGAGTCTGCTGAACCCAATGGAAAAAGGCTTAGGTGGCAAATGTTAAAACCAAGGTTGGGCCTTGCTGGAGGAGTTTTATTCAAAGCGAACTGTAAAGGGGTTCCCATAACACCCAACCAATTAAGGAACGCAAAATCAAGGAACATGACACCGGTATGACGGAAACTAGGGCGGCAAGAGTGGAACAAAACACTAGGCATAAGGCCAAGCCTTCCACCCTTTACCAAGTATATAGATGCATTAAAGTAAATAAGAGATAATAATGATATCCCAACAAATCCATGTTCTAACATGGAACAAACTTCAGCTTCACCTGCAACTAGCAACGCTATAAGAGGGGCTGAGCAAAAGCGGTAACATAGCCAAACAACGGTTTGCATAGGAAGGTGGGTTAGAGGCTTGACATGGAAATATGGGAGGCATGATATAGCAAGTGGTAGGTAGTGCGACATAGCGATAGAACGAAAAACTAGCAAAGCAAAGATAGAAGTGATTTCGAGGGTATGGCCATCTTGCCCGAAATCCCGCAAGGAAGAAGAACGAGTCCATGAAGAAGACAAACGGACGTAGTCGAACGAATCCTCACAACTCCGGAATGAAACTGAAGTTAACGAGAGAAGCAACCCGGAAAGAAGCAAGCAACATAGTAAACAACCATCACATAAGCATGGCATGATGCGCAAACAAGTATGATGCATGTCCGGTTTAAAGAGGCATGGCATGGCAAAGTGCACAAACAATACTACAATTTAAGTGGAGCTCAATATGCAACGAGTTGCACATTGACGAAACACCACATCAATTATTTAGTTCTCTCTTGTTTATGTAACCAACAATATTAAATGTCGTTAAGCATGGCAAGAGGTGAAGCATATGAAAACCACACATTTAAGCAAGTTTAAATGAGGCCTAAAACAACAACAACACTTCTGGTAAATCCTCATGTGCATTCAGCAATTTAATGCAAAACAACAATTTAAACATTCTTGATGTTGTTATCATGATGCAGATGACATATGCAGGTTTTATGCAATTTTATGAAAAGGTTGACATGAACATGATATGAAGCATTGTCACCATGGCGGAAGGAAAAGGGGTGCCACGGCGGCGAAAAGGAAATGTTACCACGGCAACATTCCGGTGATCCGGCAACTCAGTTGAGATGCTAGTGCAAAGGAACAAGTGTGGCGGGAGCGTGTCATGGAAGGAAGGTGGGGTGATCCCGGTAACCGGGTTCCCATGAATCAATGGCGTGGCAACAAGGAGGAACAACTAACGTTCACGGGCGGATACAACATCCAAACATGCATCTCATACAACTCATGCATTCGTCCACAGGCGGTCATTCTCGGCGGTTATACCTTTGAAGTGTGCGTTTCAAAGCGGATCGGTTCGTAGAGGAAGTAGTCATTCATGAGTCGTCGAGGGAAGTAGTGGTTCATGTCCGTAGATCTTCGGGGTCACGACACGGAACTTGACGTCCACGGGGTCTTCAACGATGGTTGTGGTACATGTTCTGTAGACGCTCGGGCGGCGGTAGTGGTACACGTTTTGAAGGTGAACTTGACAAATACAAATCCCTTCGGGGTTGTCGTGGTACTAAGGGTCTTCGGACTTGACGGATCCGAGGCCTCCGGGCATAGTGGTGCATGTTCGTTTTCAGAGAGGTACTTGGCGTTCTCGTAGACGACGGTAGAGGTACTTGACGCGTCGTTGTGGTACTTGGCAGAAAATCACAGAGAAGATGCTTGGCAATCCTTGTTGACCTGGTACTTGGTGTTATTTCCTGTTCTGTGGTCGACCTTGGCGTCAACCGCAACAACAAGTGGAGGTACACAAACAACAACAGGAGGCTGCAGAGGTGGTCGAACTCAGGCGTTTCACTGCGCGGTCACGTGAGCAGAGCTCGCATCCTGAAACTGACAAAGCGGGCGGTGAAAGCTTCATGCGTTTGATCGAAGCAGAGATGAGACCCTGCGACAGGAAGTGAGTGCGGACAGTCGAGGCGAGAGGAGCCGGGCGGAGGAGGCTCGATCCAGCGGCAGGGACGGCAAGGACGGGAAGGACACACACGGTTGCTCCGGTCGCCGGCAGCCATGGCAATAGAGAAGGTCAGCGAGCGGAGCTCGAGGTAGTGGCAACAAGGTCCATGGCGCGCTCGACGACTGCGAAAAAGCGGCTGCGCTAAGCAGAGGCAGGGCCAAGGACGGACGGGTCATGGGGCTCCTCCCCTGGCGACGGAGTTGACGATGCGGTGGCGCCGGGTAGACGAGGAGGCGGCGAGGAGGTCCTGGACCGGCTGCGGGAGGCGAGGCGCTTGAGGGCGTGGGGTGGCTGTCGTGGGAGGCCGCAGCAGAGGCGGAGGAAGCTCTCCGGCAAAGGGGACGTCAAGGACGAGCCGGGTCATGGGCGGCGATGCCATGGCCGTGCGGGCAGGCGAGCTCACGGGGCTACGGGGTGGTTGGCTTGAGGGGTCTCACTCCTCTCCTTTCCTGCGGGTGGCGACACGAGCGATGGAGAGGGAGAGATCGAGAGGAGGGAGTGGCGGCGCGCAAGGGGATCGAGAGGGAGAGGACGAGGGGATCGTGGGATGAGGGGGTGGATCGGGCAAGGGAGCGACTAGGGTTAGGAGGGGTGCGGGCCTAGGAGGGGCAAATGGGCCTGGGAGGCCGGTCGGCCTGGCTGGGCTACCGATCACGGCTGGGCCTGGTGCTCCTCTCCCTCTCTCTCTTACACTCCTTAGAAGAAAGAAGGAGAAAAGAAAAAAAGATAGAGAGAAGAAAAAGAAGGAGAGGGATTAGTGAAAGAATTTGAGCAACAAGTTAAATTTCTTGGACTCACACAAAAAATGTGTTGATCCAAGAAATTAGGAATGGCCATGATTGAAAGATTAAATTCAAATTCCTTTGAATTTAATTCAAAAGGTTTGAACTAGGACAAGTTTTCTGATGTGCCCAAAAAATGTTGAGAATTTAGGTGGAGCTCCGGAAAATGAAGAAAGGATATATGGCAAAGTTAGAGGCCAAGAGTTGTGATAACAAAGGCATTGGGATTTATTTTGCAAGTGTGTTTATGGGTGATTCCAAAAAATGGAACATTTAATATAGCTCCCTAATATAGGGAGGATATGTTATAAAGAGAATCACCATGTGAATTCCCTCGGTTTAAATGGACCGAAGATCCATACGGTTTATTTATTTGAGTTGCAAAGATTAATGACATGATGACATGATGCAATGCACATGATGTCGTGGGGACGATTCCGACAATAGAAAGGGGGTAGGGTAAAGGAGCATGATCTATCGAGATGCAAATAGGTGACACGGTGGTTTTAGCGAGTTCGGGCCTCTCACTGTGGAGATAACAACCCTACGTCTCGTGCTCCGGAGAGGCTTTGTTTATCTGAATATGTATCCGGAGATTACAATGTGTGAGAGAAAGGGGAGAACGGATCTCCATGCCTGAGCTATGCCCTGAGACTAATGGTTAGAAAGAGAGAGAGAGGTGGAAGAAAAGAGCCCCCCTAGTCTAGTGGTGGGGGGTGGCTTATATAGAGTGCGCCACCCCCTCACCCATTATGTTACACGGTGGAGCATCAATGCCATAATGCCTGCCCACTACAAAACCGTCATGCTGACTATTGGTCTTTGCATATCCGAGTGAGTTACACGGTCGAGTGGAATGAGCTCGTCGAGTGAAGTGCCGTGCTTCGAGTGGTTGTCGCCGTCCGAGTGACTTTCAAGTTGCGGTACATCTGGACGGCGATCTGGCCCAGGGGCCCAGTACAAAGTATACGGTGTCTATGGGTAGGGCCTTTAGGTCAGGCCTGTTACCCTACCCCTAATACATGTCCTCGTCACATGATGCAAAGATGGATGCAACAGACAAAACAAATCACCCGACGACACTCGGAAAAACATGGAAGGCATCTAAAGCTTCGGTCTTGGGGCGTCACAGGGACCCCCCTGACTTGTTCCCGACTTAAACACCTCTTATATAACCCCAAACTTCCAGAAAGAAACCTAGATCAGGAGTTCCTCCGCCGCAAGCCTCTGTAGCCACCAAAAACCAATGTAGACCCGTTCCAGCACACTGCCGGAGGGGGGATCCCTCTCCGGTGGCCATCTTCATCATCCCGGCACTCTCCATGACGAGGAGGGAGTAGTTCTCCCTCGGGGCTGAGGGTATGTACCAGTAGCTATGTGTTTGATCTCTCTCTCTCTCTCTCATGTTCTTGACTTGGCACGATCTTGATGTATCGCGAGCTTTGCTATTATAGTTGGATCTTATGATGTTTCTCCCCCTCTACTCTCTTGTGATGAATTGAGTTTTCCCTTTGAAGTTATCTTATCGGATTGAGTCTTTAAGGATTTGAGAACACTTGATGTATGTCTTGCATGTGCTTATCTGTGGCGACAATGGGATACCACATGATTTATTTGATGTATGTTTTGGTGGTCAACTTGCGAGTTCCGTGACCTCATGAACTTATGTATAGGGTATGGCACACATTTTCGTCTTGACTCTCAGGTAGAAACTTTGGGACATCTTTGAACTTATTTTGTGTTGGTTGAATAGATGAATCTAAGATTGTGTGATGCATATCGTATAATCGTACCCACGGATACTTGAGGTGACATTGAAGTATCTAGGTGACATTAGGGTTTTGGTTGATTTGTGTTTAAGGTGTTATTCTAGTACGAACTCTAGGATATATTGAACGGAAAGAATAGCTTCGTGTTATTTTACTACAGACTCTTGAATAGATCGATCAGAAAGGATAACTTTGAGGTGGTTTCTTACCCTACAATAATCTCTTCGTTTGTTATCCGCTATTAGTGACTTTGGAGTGACTCTTTGTTGCATGTTGAGGGATAGTTATATGACCTAATTATGTTATTAATGTTGAGAGAACTTGCACTAGTGAAAGTATGAACCCTAGGCCTTGTTCCAACGCATTGCAATAACGTTTTCGCTCACTTTTATCATTAGTTACCTTGCTGTTTTTATATTTTCAGATTACAAAAACCTATATATACCATCCATATTGCACTTCTATCACCATCTCTTCGCCGAACTAGTGCACCTATACAATTTACCATTGTATTGGGTGTGTTGGGGACAAGAGAGCTCTAGACCACCTTCTTCCACACCACCACCCGATGCCCCACCTAACCCCACCTTCTTCCACACCACCACCCGGCGCCCCACCCAACCGCACCATCTCCGGCGCCCCATCGCCCCCACCACCGCGGCGCCCCACCACCCTCTCCCCTCCGGCACGCCACCACCTCCCTCCCTGTCGGTGTACTAGAGTAGGGGTACCCTAGTATCCCGAACTTGTGCACGGGCAGTCGCAGCATCCCGCGGCAAGGCTTGCCGGGTGACCGCCAAGATCCTCCGTGGTTCCTCTGGAGCCATTCAAGAACAAAGTGTCCAAGCTAAGAAGACAAGACCCCGGCAAGAGGAGCTTGCCAGGAAGGCCATCCAAGGCATCTCAAGGAACTTGCCGCAGCGCACCATGCGCCCCGGCAAGGCCCGGTGAGCGACAAGCTCCCGGACGCGACAAGACAACGACCGTGGCAAGGCGCTTGCCGCGGCAAGCCACCTCTCGGTGCCCGCGCTCCAGCACATCCACCAACGTGTTGCTCTGGGGCCCTTCCAGGCGTACGTGGCGGAAGGCTGTGTAGCTAGGGGCGTGCGGTGGCAAGCGGCGCTGACAAGATCGCCATCGTGGCGAACGGTGGCGTCCCTGGCGGTCCCTTTTCGCACTGTTTAGGCGACACAGACGGGCATTTAAGGCCCTTGTCCCCTGCCGTCAGGGTTAGGTATGATACACTGTAGCAGGTAGCTGTGCCTACCACAGCACCTTTCCATTTTTTCCCTTTACCTCCGTTGCCACCTGTCGGTAACCCCTTGAGCATATAAAAGGAGGCCCGTGGGCAACGTGGAGGGGGGTTCGAACACTCACGCTCGGTCTTGCTAGCTGCTGGGGTGTACTGTAGCACTCCGCGCTCCCGAGAAAGAAATCAATACAAACCACAAAGCAGGAGTAGGGTTTTACGCATCCGTGCGGCCCGAACCTGGGTAAATCGCTCGCGTGCATCGCCTCGATTTGCTCTTTGCACGATCTCCGCCCCCGCCGAACCGAAAGGGACCCGGTCCGCCGGTCCCATAGGCGCCCGTGGATCAGTACCCCGGCATCTTTGGCGCGCCAGGTAGGGGGTGTCGAGGTTGTGTGAACCAGATCCGGCGTTCTCGCGAGCTAGATCTTCATCATCTTCATTAACATGCCGCCGAAGAAGAAGGTTTCGGAGGCAGCTGCTCCGTCCACGCCGAACCCACCATCGCCGGAGCAAACGGTTGGTTGGGCAGACGGCGGTGGAAGAATGGGCGTCGATGAGGGAGCTCACGGTGTTGCCAGGTCCAAGGACAAGGCTGCGCTGCCCGTCGGCGGCGTAGCCGGTTCCCACAACGACCGGGCGCACTCCAAGACCTCTGCGTCCGTACATGCACCGCGCGCATCTCAGGAGGTGCGGGACCGGCAGCGTCATGGTACTCACGGTACCATGCGTCTGCTAGACCAAGATCGAGCTGGTGGCTCTCGGAGCGCTCAGGACCACCACGCATGTCAACCTGCTGGCGCGAGCGAGACACGGTCGCCTGGTCGGGATACTGCTCCTTCTAACGTAGTTAGAAGTCCAAGCATATCCCGCTCCTCGCACCGTTCGCCACCGCCACCCGCCACTGTAGCAGAAGCTTTGGCGCGAGCTCAGCTGCTCCTAGACTACCCTCCAGCGGCGGACAAGATCGACAACTGGAGGGCCACCATCCAGAGTCTCATCGGCTTTGCCAACGGCGACTCTCCACGGCAGCCAAGCACGTCTCAGCCGCGGCAAGCCAGCCAGGCACGAGCCAGAGACGACAAGACTGGTGGGGGTGCAACTACTGTGCACTCTCCGCCCCGAAGGCCAAGATCGCCGACTCGCCGGGTCCACCTCGACAGCGACTCCACCGCGTCGTCAGATCCGCGAGCTCGTCGCGATCAGCGCCAAGTTCTTCAAGAACGACAACAAGAAGACGCTCGTACTCGCATCGAGCGCTGAAGAGAAGCGCGACGTCAATCAGACCAGCGCGCTGGGCCCTCTGTTGACATGCATGCGCCAGGGGAACCAGGCGACTTGCCGTACGCAGTAGGTTGCCCTACGTTCACTCGTGAGTTGCGGCAAGTCCAGTGGCCCAGTACGAAGAATTTCAAACCAGATGTACCAGAGAAATACGACGGCAAGTCGCATCCGTCGAAGTTCCTCAGCATCTACACCATCGCGGTGCAGGCTGCTGGGGGGCGGGACGACAAGATCCTTGCCAACTACTTCCCGTTGGTGCTCAAGCCCAACGTCAGGTCCTGGCTCATGCACTTGCCGGACAACTCCATATCCTCCTGGGCTGATCTATGCCATCAGTTTGTCGGCGCCTTTACAGGCGGCCACAAACCTCATGGCCAAGAGAGTGATCTTCATCTGCTCGTCCAGAAGGAAGGAGAGCCCCTGCGCAAGTACATTCAAAGGTTCAGCCGTGTACAGTATAACATCCCAGACGTCCACCCCGCCGCGGTCATCAGCGCGTTCCATCAGAACGTACGTAACGCAGGATGCGGGAGGAGATGGCGATGTGCAGGATCAGAGACGTCAGCGAGCTATATGCCCTGGCCGACAAGTGTGCACGTGCTGAGGAAGGGAGGAAGCTCCCCGGAGAGAATGTGGGAGCAGGAGGATCTGATAGTGAAGATGCTGCCCCGGCAAAGAAGAACCGGCGGCGGAACAGGAAGAAGAAAGGCAAAGAGGTGCTAGTCGTTGAGCAGTCCGGCAACGAAGGTGGCGCCAAGAAAGCCAAAGTTGGTAGCTCCGGCAAGGAGGTTGCCGCATGCACCAACTGTCAGGCTGTGGCGGTCGCCGACAAGCAGGACGGCTCCGACAAGCAGTATTGCAAGATTCACCGCACCAAGGGCCATGACCTCCAAAGCTGCAAGAAGGTCGAGCAGCTTGTCCAGCAGCAAAAGGCTGAGTACGAGCAGCGAGACAAGGAGAGGGCCCAAGGTGGCGCTGGGGAATCTGGCAAGAAGCGCGCCGGCCGGGGAGGACGCCGCGGCAGGGCTAAGCAGCGGCAAGGGGACAGACCTCCCCACGGCCGCGACAATGATGAAGACGACGACGACGAAGACATGGATGATGTCGAGACTAGTGAGCAGGAGTTTCAGAAAGCCACAGAGGTTTTGTGCGTAGACGGTGGTGCTTCTCTGCATACTTCGCACCGCCAACTCAAACAGTGGGTGCGGGAAGTCAATGCAGCAGAACCACCTATCGAATCGCGCAAGCTTCTGAAATGGTCCAGCACGCCTATCATCTTTGATATTGAGGACCATCCTGATCGCACAACTGCGGTCGGGTGTTTGCCGATGTTGGTTTCACCAACTATCCGCAACCTCAAAGTCACCAAGATGCTAGTTGACGGCGGGGCCGGCTTGAACCTGATCTCCTCCGCTGTACTCCAAAAACTCCAAATCCCTGACAGCGAGCTCGAAGAGACCGGCACATTCCAAGGAATCAATCCGGGAAGGAGCAAGCCGAAGGGGAAAGTCACGCTGCCGGTAACATTTGGCAGCGAGCTGAACTACAGGACTGAGAGGGTCACATTTGACGTTGCCGATATTCCATTGCCTTACAATGGGATACTTGGCCGTCCAGCACTCGCCAAGTTCATGGCAGCCTCTCACTATGCGTATAACATGCTGAAGATGCCAGGCCCGATAAGCGTCATCTCTGTCCCTGGCGACAAGAAGGATGCCCTTATCTGTGCCGACAAGATCTACCGGGAAGCAGCAGCCGCAACAGATCACAAGCCACTTGCCGCTGAAGCTCCCGGGGGGAAGAAGACTAAGTCCGGCAAGAGCTCTGATGCCCACTTCGGCAAGCGCACCTCTTTGGAGCGCTGCGCTGCCGTCGAGGACGCACCATCGAGCTCCACCGGCAAGTGCAAGAAGACAATGGCAGCTCCGCCAGAGACGAAGAAGGTGTCCGCCAAGGAGGACGGCACTGGTGGTACCTTCACCATCAGTGCCACGCTTGATCCTAAATAGGAAAGCGCGCTCATTGCTTTCCTGCGGGCGAATGTCGACGTGTTTGCGTGGCAACCGTCTGACATCCCCGGTGTTCCCAGGAAAGTGATTGAGCACCACCTTGCCGTTTGCCCTCATGCGCGGCCCGTCAAGCAAAAAGTCAGGAAGCAAGCAGTGGAGCGCCAAGAATTCATTACAGAAGAGATCAAGAAGTTAGAAGCAGCAGGCCTTGTCAGAGGAGTGCTCCATCCTACGTGGTTGGCCAATCCTGTAGTCGTGCGCAAGGCAAACGGGAAATGGAGACTTTGTATCGATTTTACTGATGTTAACAAAGCTTGTCCCAAAGACCCATTTCCTTTGCCGCGCATTGACCAGATTGTTGACTCCACAGCCGGATGTGATTTGCTTTCATTTCTTGACGCATACTCAGGATACCATCAGATCTTCATGGCAGAAGAGGATGAGGAGAAGACCGCATTTATTACTCCATGTGGCACGTACTGTTTCGTACGGATGCCTTTCGGATTAAAAAATGCTGGTTCAACATTTGCAATACACAGAAATGTGGAAGCCTACATGGATGACATAGTGGTCAAGAGCAAAGACAGAGCAACCCTGATTCAAGATTTAGACGAGACCTTTGCAAATCTGCGCAAGATTAGCCTCAAGCTCAACCCAGAGAAGTGTGTGTTTGGAGTCCCCTCCGGCAAGCTTCTCGGGTTCTTTGTGTCCCAGCGAGGAATTGAAGCCAATCCCGATAAGATCAAGGCCATTGAGCAGATTGAAGCGCCCAAGCGCGTCAAGGATGTACAAAGACTTGCCGGTTGTGTGGCTGCTCTCAGCAGGTTTATCTCTCGGTCTGCTGAGCGCGCCCTGCCATTTTTCAAATTGTTGAAAAAGGCAGGTCCAATGAAATGGACTCCGGAAGCGGAGGCTGCGCTGCAAGACTTGAAGAGATACCTGTCCTCCCCTCCAATACTTGTCGCACCTAAGCCACAAGAGAAGTTGCTGCTGTACATAGCAGCAACCAATCAAGTGGTTAGTGCTACGTTAGTAGCGGAGAGGGAGGCAGATGACGAGCCTGCAACCACGGCAAGCACATCCAGCGACAAGCAGGGGGCTTCCCCGACAAGCTCCGGTCCCGACAAAGATGGATCTGCGCAGATGCACGAGGAGATACAGAAGAAGATGGTGCAGTGCCCAGTTTACTTTGTCAGTTCCCTTCTCCAGGGGACTAGGTCAAGGTACTCTGGCGTGCAAAAATTTCTTTTCGGCCTTCTCATGGCCTCAAGAAAGCCGCGCCATTACTTCCAAGCACATGAGATCACAGTTGTCACTCGCTTTCCCCTGAAGAGGATACTGCAGAATCCAGAAGCGACAGGCAGGATTGTTGAGTGGGCACTGGAACTGTCAAGCTTTGGCCTCAAGTTTGAGAGCACTTCAACTATCCAAAGCAGAGCATTGGCAGAATTCATAGCAGAATGGACGCCAACACTAGATGAAGAAATTCCAGAAACGAGCATCCCCGTCAAGGAAGCGAGCAAAGAATGGCTGATGTACTTTGATGGTGCCTTTTCGCTGCAAGGCGCCGGCACTGGTGTGCTGCTTGTCGCACCCACCGGAGAGCACCTCAAGTACATAGTCCAGATGCACTTTCCCAAGGAGCAGGCAACAAACAATACTGCGGAGTATGAAGGCTTGCTTGCCGGTCTCCGGATCACGGCAGACCTTGGGATCAAGAAGCTTATTGTCAGGGGTGACTCACAGCTTGTCGTCCGCCAAGTAAACAAGAGTTATCAGAGTCCGTTGATGGAAGCTTACGTTGACGAAGTGAGAAAGCTAGAAGAACGCTTTGACGGCCTACAAATGGAGCATGTTCCAAGAGCTCAGAACGCCATTGCCGATGGCCTGTCATAGTGTGCTGCACTTAAGTTACCTGTGGAACCAGGGATCTTTGTGCTCAAGCTGACTCAGCCGTCCGTAACGCCATCAACTGGACAGAGCAAGAAGAGGAAGTTGGTTTCTGGTGACTATTTGCCGGCAGAGCTTCCCGAAGCTGCCGCCAAGAAGGTCCCCAAGATCAACGCCAAGAGCGCTGCGGAGCAGTTTGCTCTGGCAAGCCCTAGGGTTTGTTCCGTTGAAGCAGAAGCTCCCGGCAAGCTTTGCTCCGGCAAACTTGCCGGGGAACGTCACGCTCCGGCAGAGCCGCAGGTTCTTGCCGTAGAAGCGGATGTTCCCGCAGCAGTCCCCAAGATCAACACCAAGAGCGCTGAGGAGCAATCTGCTCCGGCAAGCCCTAGGGTTTGCTCCATTGTAGCAGAAGCTCCCGACAAGTTTTGCTCCGGAAAGCCTGCCGGGGAACGTCAAGCTCCGGCAGAGACCCAGGTTCTCGCCGTAGAAGCGGACGTTCCCGCAGCCGCAGATTCGCCTTTAGTCCTTGTTGTCGAGCCACAAGCTCCAGCATGGGCGCAGCAGATTGTCCATTTCCTTCAGACAGGAGAACTTCCCGAAGAGCAAGAAGAAGCGGAAAGAGTAGCCCGGCAGTCAAGTATGTACCAGTTTGTCGACAAGACACTGTACAGAAGAAGACTCAACGACGTGAAATTGAAGTGTATTCACCGGGAAGATGGACAAAAGCTGTTGGCAAAGATACATGGAGGTGTATGTGGTCACCACATTGGCGCAAGAGCACTTATCGGCAAAGCATTCCGGCAAGGTTTCTTCTGGCCAACAGCCCTCCAGGATGCAACTGCACAAGTAACCAAGTGTGAAGCGTGCCAGTTCCATTCCAAGCAGATACACCAACCAGCTCAAGCTCTCCAGACGATCCCTTTATCCTGGCCATTTTCGGTCTGGGGGCTCGACATCCTCGGCCCCTTTCCCCGAGCTGTCGCAGGCTTTGAGTACTTGTACATTGCAATCGACAAGTTCACAAAGTGGCCGGAAGTGGAACCAGTGAGGAAGGTGACAGCACAGTCAGCAGTCAGGTTCTTCAGGTCGATTGTTTGCCGCTTCGGGATCCCTAACAGGATAATCACCGACAACGGTACACAATTCACGAGCCGCACCTTCATGCAGTACGTCCAAGATCTTGGCGCCAAGGTCTGCTTCGCTTCTGTTGCTCACCCGAGAAGCAACGGTCAAGCGGAGAGGGCAAATGCTAAAGTGCTGCGCGGGCTCAAGACCAGAACTTTCGACAGGCTGCACAAGTGCGGAAGAAACTGGATCGAGGAGCTGCCAGTGGTTCTTTGGTCGATCAGGACGACGCCAAATCGAGCCACTGGTCAGACACCTTTCGCTCTAGTCTATGGAGCAGAGGCAGTTATCCCCACGGAACTCGTATACGGGTCACCTCGAGTGCTCGCTTATGATGAGCTTGAGCAAGAGCAGCTGCGACAAGATGACGCGCTGCTCCTTGAGGAAGACCGTCTTCAGGCTGCTATGCGAGCGGCTCGCTACCAGCAAGCTTTGCGCCGCTACCATAGCCGCAAAGTTAATGCCAGAAGTCTCGAGGAAGGCGACCTTGTTCTTCGGCGCGTTCAGTCCGCCAAGAATTCCAACAAGTTGACGCCGAAGTGGGAAGGCCCTTACCGGGTGAAACAAGTCACTAGGCCTGGCGCTGTCCGCCTTGAGACCGAAGATGGCATTCCGGTGAGCAACTCCTGGAACATTGAGCATCTTCGTAAGTTTTACCCGTAAGGCGCGGTTGTCGGAACCTGTTCCGGCAACCACCTTTTGTACAAGTCTTGCCGCTGTTGCACGTAATCCTTTGTACAAAGCCGGGCGCAGACCCCGTGCATAAGTAAAGCTCATGTGCTCCGCACATTTTGTCGATTTTATGCTTTCTATTTTCTGGCATATATGATCTGACACTTTATGCAGCACTTACTCCACGGTAAGCAATAACGAGCCATAAAGCTCCATATCTATATTTGTCTCTTCTTTTCTTTTGAATACGAGGTTCCCCTCGCCCACAAGTTTGCCGGGGGGGAAAGGGAGAAGACGATGGTATGGACCAGGCGTCGTTCAAGAAAGTTTCGCCTTGCCGGGAAGCAAACAACAGAAAAGCTAAGTTGCCAAAGTTTGAGCAATCAAATTTTTAAATTTCAAGTTATCTCCCTTGAACGACCGCACTTTGTATGGAAAACCTGTGCGCGGAGGAACCAACTCGTAGCTAGTTGCGCCCTTACTTTGTTTCAAGTCCGCTCAACAACTTAAGTGAGCTGCTAATGCCCTTACTTTGTTTCGAGTCCGCTCAACAACTTAAGTGAGCCGCTAGCGCCCTTACTTTGTTTCGAGTTCGCTCAGCAACTTAAGTGAGCTGCAACTAGTTGCGACAAGGTTTCTTGCCAGTAGCGGCACCGCCAGCAGGCTGCTGACGTCCCGCACTCAGCGCTCGTGGCTAAGGTGCCTGCACTGGCAAGTTCCCTAAAAGCGTAGGGCAAAAACATGCAAAGGGGTAGTCAAGTAAAGGGAATAACATTGCAATCATTCCATAGAACAAAGTTATATTACAAAGATAACTTGTCGCAGCTCTAACAGACTGTTTTCATGGCATGAGAAGCAGCGACAAGGAAAGAAGAAATGGGCGGCCTAATCTACGCGATCGCCTTCGACCCGCTTGATCCCGCTCACCTTGTCCACAATGGGTGCGACAAGGGCCTTGAGCTCCTCCAGATCAGCCTCCGGCGGCAAGGTCCTGAGGATGTTGGTGAGGCGGAGGCCAGGATTGCGGAAGGCCACCTTCATCAACACCTTCTGGAGGGCCCCTGCGCAGATCTTGCGCGATTCGTCGGCCAGCTGCTTGGGGATCCTCTCCCGGAGTCGCTGGAGGGCTGTCGCTACGCCCTTGAAGAATAGGACGAGCTTGGCGCTGGGCTGGAGGTTGTCGTCGAAAGGATACCCAAGATCTTCCATCCCCAGCTGCGCCAGCTCCTTGTCGATATCTGTGGCGGTGTTCACCAGACTCTCCGTCCAGTGCGTCACAGTCTCTCTGAAGGCGTTCTGGGCGGCGGCGGCACTCTCCAGCAGCGCCTTGTCGGCCTTGATTTCCTCCTTCAAGGCCGCCTCCCGCTTCTTGGCGCTATCTAGAGTCTTGGTCGAAGTGGTTAGCTTCAACTCAAGATCCACGTTGGAGACCTTGGCGGCGCTGAGCTCTCTGCCCTTCTCGGCGAGATCGGCTTCTAGCTGCGCCACCTTCGTCCTCAATTCCTCCTTGGCGGCTTCGGCGGCGGAGGCGGTGTCTTCTGCTTGTTTGAGGGCTCCGCCAAGTTTTTCCTCGCGCGCGGCAAGCTCCTCCTCGTGAGCGTCGAGGTTGACCTTCCGCTGCGCCAGCTCGCCCTCCTCCACGGCTAGCTTCACAGCGGCAAGTCATTGCCGCTCTTCGACTTCGGCCTTCTCGAGGAGGAAGGCCTTCTGCGCTTCAGCGAGCTGCTCCCGCTCCTCCGCCAGGGATCGGAGGGCTTCCCGGTGGAAACCCCCGAGCTCCTCCGCGCGCTTCTCGATATCGGCTCCCGCCTTGGCGACGAGCGCCTCGCGGGACTCCAGCTTGGCTTGCCGCGCGCGGTAGAGCGACATCAACCTGCGCAGCAGCCGCTCTTCTTCGGGCTCGTTGTTGCTGCTGCTTGGCGCGTCGACCAGCTTCAGCCCCGCGGAGGCAAGCACTTCTCCGTCGAAGACCTCCCCCTCAACCGGCGCTCTGGAGTTTGATGCCCAGGGAAGATTGATAAAGACGTCGTCGCCGGCCTTCAAATAGACGCCCGGCTGGGGCTCCTTGGAGCTTGGCGCTGCGGCTTCGGCGGATGGGTCGGCGGTCGGCGTAGCGCCTGGCGCTCCTGCGGCCTCTGGGCCGACAGTACGACCGCCAGACTCCTCGCCGGTTGCTGCGGCGGCAGCCTTGGCGGCCTATGCGCCGGCGGCGTCTCCAGCACCAGCTGGTTCGTCGGCGGCGACCTCGGTCTCCGTCTGCTCCGCAGCGGGTGGATCTGACGGCCGGAAAAGGGGAGAAGAGTCAAACAAAATCCAGCAAAAATCCAACAGAAAGAAGATCAAAAGAAGAAGGATCCAAGAGAAGTTTTGAAGCAAGGGGAGTACCTGCACCAGGCTCTGCGGTCGTGGTTTCCGTCGTCGGGAGGCCGCTGGCGCTGTCCCTCACCGGAGAACCCTCCCTTGCCGGAGACTTCTCCCTCACCGGGAAGCCTTCCCTTGCCGGAGAACTCTCCCTTGTCGGGGGATTCTCCCTTGGCTCCTGGTGGGGCTGCTCGGCTCCTACACAAGTCAACAAGCAGATATCAGCAAAGGCAAGTACCCAAGCGCGCCTCGCAGCAGAAAGTAAATCATACACTTACACTGGGGGCTGCCCTGGAGGAAAGCCGCCGGGTCCGGCAAGGTTGTCTCGGGCGCGCCACCTGCTGTCGCAGTGGGCTCGTCCTCGATGACGATCACCGGGACCTTGGCCCTCTTTGCCGCTCTCTGGGCCAGAGTTCTAAAGAAGAACAAGTTCAGAGAAAAAAGCAAGTGAGAAACAAGACCAACAGCAAGAATTGAAGAAATGCAAAAACAGCAAGAGAAGCTTACTCTTCTTCTTCTTCGTCGGGGCTGAACACGGAGAAGTCGAAGTTTGGCCCGTGTCCGGCGTGAGGAGGCGGAGGAGTGGCTTCCCTTGGCCGCTTGGCGGGAGCAGTGGCGGTGGTCTGAGACGACCCCGCTCTGGCTGTCGGCGCGGCGTGAGTAGCGATAGGGGCTGAAGCGGCGGTCCGACTAGACTCCGCTCCAGTTGCCGTTGTAGCATGAGGCGCTCCCGCGGCAACGGTGTTTGCCGCGGTGGAGCGTGTCACGCGGCGCGGCGACTGTTGACCCGCTTGCCGCTCCACCACGTCACCGACTTTGCGGAGGCGCCGTCTTGGTGGAGATGGAGGCTCTGCTTGCGGCGAGCTGCCTGAAGATGATGAGGAGGAGGAGTTGATTTCCAACGAGCCGCTTGTGTCCTTGGCGGGCTCGCTCGGCTCAGCGTCACGCCCGGCAAGCTCCTTCTTGCCGGCAGGCTCCCCTCGCTCGGCACGGCTTGCCGCCTCCGCTGCATCCGCCTCTTCCACGGTGAAGCCAAACTCGCCCGCGGCTGCGGCTGCCGCTGCCTCCTCCAGCCTGGTGGCGATGAGCGCCATCTCCGCATCCGTGGTGTCGCGGGTGAGGCCGTCCTTCTCGTCGGGGCGGATTGGCACCTCCACCAAGTCGTCGAAGAACTGCTGCACGACGTCGTCTGCAGGCTCCTGCCAAGTTGGCACAATCCCGTGCGAGTCGCACTCCGGCATCATTGCACGGATGCGGTCGAGCGCAGAATTGTTGCACAACGGGACGACGCCCCCCGGCAACCTGAAGACCTCGGGATGTTGGGGGTCATACTTGAACAGCTCCTGCAGCATCGCGTTGAGCTCCAAGACAGTGAAGTTGTAATTGAGGCCCGGCCGCAGCCTCATGATGTCTGCCGCATTCTTGAACTCCCAAGTTGGCCTCCCCCGTTCCTGCAGGGGGGTGATGCGGCGGCGAAGGAAGTCTGCGCCAACAGCGCCAACAGTAAGCCCGGCAAGCCTAAGGCGCAGGATCCTGGTGACAGTGATCTTCAGCCTGTCGTCCTCCGGGGCCACGTCGCTCCAGTCGCTGCCGCGTGCTACTGGGGTTCGGCGCCGGGTGGTGAATGGCTGCGGGCTCTCCTCGTCAATCCAGCACCAATCAGCCCTCCACTCCTCCCACTTGCCGCGGAACTCTCCCTCCAGATAGGTCTCTTTCTTGCCGGCCCTTGAGATCCAGGCGATTCCGCCGGATAGAGCCTCTCCTCTCTTTACTCGGGGTATGAAAAAGTGGCGGAAGAGGGCTACGTTGGGAAGAACTCCGACAAAGTTTTCGCAGAGATGTGCGAAAACTGCCATTGTCAGGACGGCGTTGGGGGTGAAGTCGAGGAGGTGGAATCCGTAGGTGTTCATGATGTCGCAGAAGAAATCAGAGAAGGGCGGGCAGAGCCCGCAGTAGAAGAACAGAGCAAAGAATGGGTACCCATTCGGAGCCTTCTTCCAAGCGGCGGCGGGGAGAACCTTTGTGCGCGGATGCGCGCGCGTCTCCGCCGACCAGAACAGATAGTAGTTCTCCCTCAGCTCCTTCGCGCCGAGCTTGGGGGGGAAGACGGACCGCTCCTTCCGCAGCGCCGCGAGCCGCTGCGCTTTGGTCGACTTCACGACCTTCCCCTTGTCGGCCTTTGGAGCCATGGCGGAAGTAGTGGAGGAGGTTGACGGCGTTGGTGGTGCTGGCGGCGATGGGGGGCGGAGCGCTGCTCTCTCTCTCTCAGCTTTGGGAAGGCGAGGGAGCGGCGGAGATTTCTGAGATTGGAAGCGGCAACGGGCAAATGGGCAAACTACCCCTGTTTCCTCTGCTTATAAGGGGGGAGGGGGCGGACGTTCCGCATTTCCGAATAAACAAACCGACACGATCTCTCCCACGACGCCGCATTCAACGCGTGCCGTTCAGGGAGGGCGCGGTGGATACGGAGTGAGATACGGCGTAACCTAGGCCGCGTGTGCCCATGCCCTGTTTTGGGCCTGGCCCAACAGCGCTCGGCACCGTGTATGGCCCAGGCCCGGGGGCTCCTGTCGGTGTACTAGAGTAGGGGTACCCTAGTATCCCGAACTTGTGCACGGGGAGTCGCAGCATCCCGCGGCAAGGCTTGCCGGGTGACCGCCAAGATCCTCCGTGGTTCCTCTGGAGCCATTCAAGAACAAAGTGTCCAAGCTAAGAAGACAAGACCCCGGCAAGAGGAGCTTGCCGGGAAGGCCATCCAAGGCATCTCAAGGAACTTGCCGCGGTGCACCATGCGCCCCGGCAAGGCCCGGTGAGCGACAAGCTCCCGGACGCGACAAGACAACGACCGCGGCAAGGCGCTTGCCGCGGCAAGCCACCTCTCCGTGCCCGCGCTCCAGCACATCCACCAACGTGTCGCTCTGGGGCCCTTCCAGGCGTACGTGGCGGAAGGCTGTGCAGCTAGGGGCGTGCGGTGGCAAGCGGCGCTGACAAGATCGCCATCGTGGCGAACGGTGGCGTCCCTGGCGGTCCCTTTTCGCACTGTTTAGGCGACACAGACGGGCATTTAAGGCCCTTGTCCCCTGCCGTCAGGGTTAGGTATGATACACTGTAGCAGGTAGCTGTGCCTACCACAGCACCTTTCCATTTTTGCCCTTTACCTCCGTTGCCACCTATCGGTAACCCCTTGAGCATATAAAAGGAGGCCCGTGTGCAACGTGGAGGGGGGTTCGAACACTCACGCTCGGTCTTGCTAGCTGTTGGGGTGTACTGTAGCACTCCGCGCTCCCGAGCAAGAAATCAATACAAACCACAAAGCAGGAGTAGGGTTTTACGCATCCGTGCGGACCGAACCTGGGTAAATCGCTCGCGTGCATCGCCTCGATTTGCTCTTTGCACGATCTCCGCCCCCGCCGAACCGAAAGGGACCCGGTCCGCCGGTCCCATAGGTGCCCGTGGATCAGTACCCCGGCACTCCCCCATGGCGGCCCACCAACCCCACCCCTCAGACGCCCCATGATAACCCACAGGTATAGGGGATCACAACAGTTTTTGAGGGTAGAGTATTCAACCCAAATTTATTGATTTGACACAAGGGGAGCCAAAGAATATTCTCAAGTATTAGCAGCTGAGTTGTCAATTCAACCACACCTGGAAACTTAATATCTGCAGCAAAGTGTTTAGTAGCAAAGTAATATGATAGTAGTGGTAACGGTGGCAAAAGGTAATGGTAGCAAAAGTAATATTTTTGGGTTTTGTAGTGATTGTAACAGTAGCAGTGGAAAAGTAAATTAGCGAAGAACAATATAGGAAAAGCTCATAGGCAATGGATCGATGATAGAGAATTATGTCGGATGCGATCGATCATGTAACAGTCATAACCTAGGGTCCAGTTCATCAATGTAATGTAGGCATGTATTCCGAATATAGTCATACGTGCTTATGGAAAAGAACTTGCATGACATCTTTTGTCCTACCCTCCCGTGGCAGCGGGTCCTATTGGAAACTAAGGGATATTAAGGCCTCATTTTAATAGAGTACCGGACCAAAGCATTAACACATAGTGAATACATGAACTCCTCAAACTACGGTCATCACTGGTAAGTATCCCGATTATTGTCACTTCAGGGTTAATGGAACATAACACATAATAGGTGACTATAGACTTTCAAGATCGGATCAAGAACTCTCATATATTGATGAAAACATAATAGGTTCAGACCTGAAATCATGGCACTCGGGCCCTAGTGACAAGCATTAAGCATAGCAAAGTCATAGCAACATCAATCTCAAAACATAGTGGATACTAGGGATCAAACCCTAACAAAACTAACTCGATTACATGATAAATCTCATCCAACCCATCACCGTCCAGCAAGCCTACGATGGAATTACTCACGCACAGCGGTGAGCATCATGAAACTTGTGATGGAGGAAGGTTGATGATGACGATGGCGACGGATTCCCCTCTCCGGAGCCCCAAACGGACTCCAGATCAGCCCTCCCGAGAGAGTTTAGGGCTTGGCGGCGGCTCTGTATCGTAAAACGTGATGAATCCTTCTCTCTGATTTTTTCTCCCCAAAAGTGAATATATGGAGTCAAGGTTGAGGTCGATGGAGCGTCAGGGGGCCCACGAGGCAGGGGGGCGCGCCCCCACCCTCGTGGACAGGTGAAGGCCCCCCTTGACGTGGATCTTTCTTCCAGTATTTTTTATATATTCCAAAATAATTCTCCGTTGATTTTTAGGTCATTCCGAGAACTTTTATTTCTGCACACAAATAACACCATGGCAATTCTGCTGAAAACAGCGTCAGTCCGGATTAGTTCCATTCAAATCATGCAAGTTAGAGTCCAAAATAAGGGGAAAAGTGTTTGGAAAAGTAGATACGACGGAGACATATCAACTCCCCCAAGCTTAAACCTTTGCTTGTCCTCAAGCAATTCAGTTGATAAACTGAAAGTGATAAAGAAAAACTTTTACAAACTCTGTTTGCTCTTGTTGTTGTAAATATGTAAAGCCAGCATTCAAGTTTTCAGCAAAGATTATGAACTAATCATATTCACAATAACACTTAGGTATAATGTTTACTCATATGAATGGCATAATCAACTAGTGAGCAATAATAATAAATCTCGGATGACAACACTTCCTCAAAACAATCATGATATGATATAACAAGATGGAATCTCGCTAGCCCTTTCTGAAACCGCAAAACATAAATCCAGAGCACCTTTAAAAATCAAGGACGGACTAGACATTGTAATTCATGGTAAAAGAGATCCGGTCAAGTCATACTCAATGTAAACTAGCAGTAATGAATGCAGATGACAGCGGTGCTCTCTAACTGGTGCTTTTTAATAAGAGGATAATGACTCAACATAAAAGTAAATAGATAGGCCCTTCGCAGAGGGAAGTAGGGATTTGTAGAGGTGCCAAAGCTCGGTTTTGAAATAGATATGAATAATATTTTGAGTGGTATACTTTCATTGTCAACATAACAACCGAGACATCTCGATATCTTCCATGCTACACACATTATAGGCGGTTCCCAAACAGAATGGTAAAGTTTATACTCCCCCTCCACCAACAAGCATCAATCCATGGCTTGCTCAAAACAACGAGTGCCTCCAACTAACAAGAGTCCCGGGGAAGTTTTCTTTGCAGTTATTTTGATTTGATTTGCATAAAGCATGGGACCGGACATCGCGGTGACCAGCCATTTTCTCGTGAGTGAGGAGCGGAGTCCACTCCTCTTGAGAATAACCCGCCTAGCATGGAAGATACAGACAGCCCTAGTTGATACATGAGCTATTCAAGCATACAAAACAGAATGTTTATTTGAAGGTTTAGAGTTTGGCACATACAAATTTACTTGGAACGGCAGGTAGATACCGTATATAGGTAGGTATGGTGGACTCATATGGAACAACTTTGGGGTTTATGGAATTGGATGCACAAGCAGTATTCCCACTTAGTACAAGTGAAGGCTAGAAAAAGACTAGGAAGCGACCAGCTAGGGAGCGACAACAGTCATGAACATGCATTAAAATTAATCAACACCGAATGCAAGCATGAGTAGGATATAATGCACCATGAACATAAATATCGTAGAGGCTATGTTGATTTTGTTTCAACTACATGCGTGAACATGTGCCAAGTCAAGCCACTCGAATCGTTCAAAATAGGATACCACCCTATCATACCACATGACAACCATTTTAATAGCATGTTGGCACACAAGGTAAACCATTATAAACTCCTAGCTAATTAAGCATGGCATAAGCAACTACAATCTCTAATTGTCATTGCAAACATGTTTATTCATAATAGGCTGAATCAGGAACGATGAACTAATCATATTTACAAAAACAAGAGAGGTCGAGTTCATACAAGCTTTTCTCATCTCAATAAGTTCATCATATAATCATCATTATTGCCTTTCACTTGCACGACCGAATAGTGTGGATAATAATAATAGTGCACATGCATTAGACTAAGCTGGAATCTGCAAGCATTCAATTCAAGAGAGAAGACAAGGTAATATGGGCTCTTTGTTAGATCAACAATAATGCATATAAGAGCCACTTAAAATTTTCATTATGGTCTTCTCCTCTCGACCCCCAAAGAACAAGAAAATAAATAAAAGTATTTACACGGGAAAGCTCCCAACAAGCAAAAGAAGAACAAGAAATCTTTTTGCGTTTTCTTTTTAATTACTACTACTACAGGCATGGAAAGTAAACTAACTAAAAACTACAACTATTTTTTTGTTTTTCTTAAGGTTTCTCAAAAACACAAGAACAAAGCATAAAAAAGGGAAATAAACTAGCATGGATATTACAATGAAAAAGTATGATCACCGACAACTAGCATGAGTGTGTGAACATGCATGTAATGTCGGTGAGAGATACGTACTCCCCAAGCTTAGGCTTTTTCCTAAGTTGGTCTATGGCCATGACTGGCCTGGCGGATATCCAAAGTTGTAGCTGGGGTCGTACTGAGATGCAGCGGCAATTGCCTGATGAGCTGCAACTTGGAGGCGAGCTGTCTCCGCCCTCCTCTCGTACTCGGTCGCCTCCTCCTTGGTTATAACATATCTCCCCTTTGCCTGAAAGTCAAAGAAAGTAGGAGCAGGGAGAGCGACGTGATAGGTGCGTCGTCTGTCAAAGATTAGTCGGTACTGGAGGAACTGATCGTTCCTCTCAACAAACTGATGACGAACCATAGCATCATAATCTAGATAAGAAGGAGGCAACTCAATATCATCTCCACGTATGGGTATCTCAAGAAAGTTAGCTATACGAGTTGCATAAATTCCACCAAAGAAATCTCCATGAATACGATTATTATGCAACCTATGTGCAACAATGGCTCCCAAATTATAATGTTTATCTCCTAAAATAGCGCTCCTGAGAATGCTAAGATCAGGTACACACATGTGACATGCTTCATCTTTACCATTTATGCATCTACCTATGAAGAGAGAAAAATAATGTATAGCAGGAAAATGAATGCTCCCTATGGTGCCTTGTGTTACATCTCTAGATTCCCCCCACAGTTATACTAGCAAGAAAATCTCTAAATTCAGATTTGCGAGGTTCACTAACATCACCCCACTGTGGAAGTTTACAAGCAGTGGTAAAATCTTCTAAGTCCATTGTATAAGATTTATCATAAAGATCAAACAAGACAATGTGAGAATTACGTGAAGATGAAAATTTGAACCATCTCACAAATGAATTAGTTAAATAGAGGTATTGACGGCACTTATCTGCCTCGAAGCTCTCCAGATCAGCATTACACACATATGCATCAAATTTCTCTTTAATTCATGCTCAGATCATGAAATCCTCTGACGGCCATTCACAAGGCCGCACTTGGGCGTCTCTTGGTGGTTCCTCGTCCGCATCGCGTATTGTGGGCCTGGGTCCTTGCTTCCTTGAAGAACCACCTTGGTACATTTTCCTGAACATATTTCTTCCTCTGAGAAATTTCTGAAATTTTTAGTAACTTCAAAATAAAAGTGAACCAAACTCAACAATATTGATAGCAACTACTCCCACAAGTGCCTAGAGGCATATCATGCATTAGAACTACTTGGGACCATATAAATTTGACATGCAAGCTCAAGAACAAGGTCATCTAAGAAGCAAAAATTTGCAATGAATAAAGCATTAGAACAAAAACTAATTGGACCATTGGAGGAATCACATACCAAAGAACAATCCCCCAAAGCAGTTTTGTGAATGGAGCTTTGAGCTAGGAGATCAAAAATGGCAGCAAGATGAGCTTGACCTCGGGTTTGAGCTGGTTGGTGATTTTTGTGGGAGGAAGAAGGAGTGTGTGGTAGCTGGAATAAGTGGAGGGGCGCCACCGTGGGCCCACGAGGCAGGGGGCGCGCCCTGGACCCTCATGGCCCGGTGCTTGCTGCCCCCTGCTGTGTTCTCAGTGCCAGATATTCTCAAATATTCTAGAAAAAATCATGTTTAAATTTCAGGGCATTTGGAGAACTTCTATTTTCGGGGTATTTTTTATTGCATGGATAATTCAGAAAACAGAAAGAAAAATACTATTTTTGCTTTATTTAATATAAATAACAGAAAGTAAAAAGAGGGTACAGAGAGTTGTGTTTTCTAAATTTATCCATCTCATGCTCATCAAAAGGAATCCACTAACAAGGTTGATTAGGTCTTGTTAACAAACTCATTTCAAATAACATGAAACCGGAGAATTTTCGAATAACACTAGGTTACCTCAACGGGGATATGCATGTCCCCAACAATAAGAATATCATATTTCTTCTTGACAGTAGGTAGAGGAAATTCAAAACCTCCAAAAATAATCGATGGAAATTTTCCAATAGAATTGATACAGTGGACTTGAGGTTGTTTCCTCGGAAAGTGTACCGTATGCTCATTACCATTAACATGAAAAGTGACATTGCCTTTGGTGCAATCACTAGCAGCCCCTGCAGTATTGAAAAAGGGTCTTCCAAGAATAATAGACATACCATCGTCCTCGGGAATATCAAGAATAACAAAGTCTATTAAAATAGTAACGTTTGCAACCACAACAGGCACATCCTCAAAAATACCGACAGGTATAGCAGTTGATTTGTCAGCCATTTGCAAAGATATTTCAGTAGGTGTCAACTTATTCAAATCAAGTCTACGATATAAAGAGAGAGGCATAACACTAACACCGGCTCCAAGATCACATAAAGCAGTTTTAACAAAGTTTCTTTTAGTGGAGCATGGTATAGTTGGTACTCCTGGATCTCCAAGTTCCTTTGGTATTCCACCCTTAAAAGTATAATTAGCAAGCATGGTGGAAATTTCAGCTTACATTATCTTTCTCTCACTAGTAACTATATCCTTCATATATTTAGCATAAGGATTCATTTTAAGCATGTCAGTTAAACGCATACGCAAAAGGATAGGTCTAATAATTTCAGCAAAGCGCTCAAAATCCTCACCATCCTTTTTCTTGGATGGTTTAGGAGGAAAAGGCATGGGTTTCTGAACCCATGGTTCTCTTTCTTTACCTTGCTTCCTAGCAACAAAGTCTCTCTTATCATAACGTTGATTCTTTGATTGTGGGCTATCAAGATCAACAGCAGGTTCGACCTCTACATCATTGGCATTGCTAGGTTGAGCATCAACATGAACATCATCATTAACATTATCACAAGGTTCATGTTCGTTACCAGCTTGTGTTTCAGCATCAGAAATAGAAATATCATTGGGATTATCAGGTGTGTCAATAACAGGTTCACTAGAAGCATGCAAAGTCCTATCATTTTTCTTTTTCTTCCTTTTAGAAGGACTAGGTGCATCAATATTATTTCTCTGAGAATCCTGATCAATTCTCTTAGGGTGGCCCTTAGGATACAAAGGTTCCTGAGTTACTTTACCTCCTCTAGTTGCAACTCTAACAGCAAAGTCATTATTTTTACTATTCAATTCATTGCAAATCATTCTGAGCTCTAAGTACTTGTTCTACTTGAGTGGTAACCATAGAAGCATGTTTACTAATAAGTTTAAGTTCACCTTTAACACTAGCCATATAATCACTCAAGTGTTCAATCATGTAAGCATTATGTTTCAATTGTCTACCAACATAAGCATTGAAGTTCTCTTGTTTGACAATAAAATTATCAAACTCATCTAAGCATTGGCTAGCAGTCTTATAACGAGGAATATCACCTTCATCAAATCTATAGAGAGAATTTACCTTTACTACCTGTGTCGGGTTATCAAGATCATGTATTTCTTTAAAAGGCGGCAAATTAAGACCATGTATTTCTTCAATAGGAGGTAAATTCTTAACATCTTCAGCTTTAATACCTTTTTCTTTCATAGATTTATTTGCCTCTTGCATGTCTTCAGGACTGAGAAATAGAATACCCCTTTTCTTCAGAGTTGGCTTAGGAGTTGGTTCGGGAAGTGTCCAATTATTTTCATTAGCCAACATATTATTCAATAGAATTTCAGCTTCATCAACAGTTCTTTCCCTGAAAACGCAATCAGCACAACTATCGAGGTAATCTCTGGAAGCATCGGTTAGTCCATTATAAAAGATATCAAGTATTTAATTTTTCTTGAGAGGGTGATCAGGCAAAGCATTAAGTAATCGGAGAAGCCTCCCCCAAGCTTGTGGGAGACTCTCTTCTTCAATTTGCACAAAATTATATATTTCCCTTAAAGCAGCTTGTTTCTTATGAGAGGGGAAATATTTAGCAGAGAAGTAGTAAATCATATCCTGGGGACTACGCACACAACCAGGATCAAGAGAATTAAACCATATCTTAGCATCACCCTTTAATGAGAACGGAAATAATTTAAGGATATAATAGTAGCGAGTTTTCTCATTATTGGTGAACAGGGTAGCTATATCATTTAATTTAGTAAGATGTGCCACAACAGTTTCAGATTCATAGCCATAGAAAGGATCAGATTCAACCAAAGTAATTAACTTAGGATCAACAGAGAAATCATAATCCTTATAAGTAATAAAGATAGGTGAAGTAGCATAAGCGGGATCATATTTCATTCTAGCATTCAGAGATTTTTGTTTCAGCTTAGCTAATAGTTTCTTAAGATCACTTCTATCATTGCAGGCAACAAAGTCTCTACCAGTTTCTTCATCCATAACATAACCCTCAGGAACAACAGGCAATTCATATCTAGGGGGAGAATCTTCACAATCACTTTCGTCAATATTATCAGTTTCAATAATTTCATTCTCTCTAGCCCTAGCAAGTTGTTCATCAAGAAATTCACCAAGTGGCACAGTAGTGTCAGGCATAGAAGTAGTTTCATCATAAGTATCACACAAAGCAGAAGTGGCATCATCAATAACATGCGACATATCAGAATCAATAGCAGAAGCAGGTTTAGGTGTCGCAGGCTTACTCAAAACAAAAGGTGAATCAAGTGTAGAGCTAGATGGCAGTTCCTTACCTCCCCTCATAGTTGAGGGAAAAATCTTGGTTCTTTGATCTTTCAAGTTCTTCATAATGATAAGCAGATATAAATCCCAAGTGACTCAAAGAATAGAGCTATGCTCCCCGGCAACGGCGCCAGAAAATAGTCTTGATAACCCACAAGTATAGGGGATCGCAACAGTTTTCAAGGGTAGAGTATTCAACCCAAATTTATTGATTCGACACAAGGGGAGCCAAAGAATATTCTCAAGTATTAGCAGCTGAGTTGTCAATTCAACCACACCTAGAAACTTAATATCTGTAGCAAAGTGTTTAGTAGCAAAGTAATATGATAGTAGTGGTAACGGTGGCAAAAGGTAATGGTAGCAAAAGTAATATTTTTGGGTTTTGTAGTGATTGTAACAGTAGCAGCGGAAAAGTAAATAAGCGAAGAACAATATAGGAAAAGCTCGTAGGCAATGGATCGGTGATAGAGAATTATGCCGGATGCGATCGATCATGTAACCGTCATAACCTAGGGTGACACAGAACTAGCTCCAGTTCATCAATGTAATGTAGGCATGTATTCCGAATATTGTCATACGTGCTTATGGAAAAGAACTTGCATGACATCTTTTATCCTACCCTTCCGTGGCAGCGGGGTCCTATTGGAAACTAAGGGATATTAAGGCCTCCTTTTAATAGAGTACCTGACCAAAGCATTAACACATAGTGAATACATGAACTCCTCAAACTACGGTCATCACCGGTAAGTATCCCGATTATTGTCACTTCGGGGTTAACGGATCATAACACATAATAGGTGACTATAGACTTGCAAGATCGGATCAAGAACTCTCATATATTGATGAAAACATAATAGGTTCAGATCTGAAATCATGACACTCGGGCCCTAGTGACAAGCATTAATAGCAAAGTCATAGCAACATCAATCTCAGAACATAGTGGATACTAGGGATCAAACCCTAACAAAACTAACTCGATTACATGATAAATCTCATCCAACCCATCACCATCCAGCAAGCCTACGATGGAATTACTCACGCACGGTGGTGAGCGTCATGAAACTAGTGATGGAGGAAGGTTGATGATGACGATGGTGACGGATTCCCCTCTTCGGAGCCCCTAACGGACTCCAGATCAGCCCTCCCGAGAGAGTTTAGGGCTTGGCGGCGGCTCCGTATCGTAAAACGCGATGAATCGTTCTCTCTGATTTTTTCTCCCCAAAGTGAATATATGGAGTCAAGGTTGAGGTCGGTGGAGCATCAGGGGGCCCACGAGGTAGGGGGGCACGCCCAGGGGGGTAGGGCGCGCCCCACCCTCGTGGACAGGTGGAGGCCCCCCTGACGTGGATCTTTCTTCTAGTATTTTTTATATATTCCAAAATAATTCTCCATTGATTTTCAGGTCATTCTGAGAACTTTTATTTCTGCACAAAAATAACACCATGGCAATTCTGCTGAAAACAGCGTCAGTCCGGGTTAGTTCCATTCAAATCATGCAAGTTAGAGTCCAAAACAAGGGCAAAAAGTGTTTGGAAAAGTAGATACGACGGAGACGTATCAACCCACCGCCCCCATCACCCCGGTGCCCCACCACCCCTCCCCTCCGGCGCACCACCAACTTCCACACCCGCGGCTCCGAGCTTCCACCGCTGGATCCGACAAGATCCGTGTCGTGCCGAGCTTCCATCGCTGGATCTGGCCCACCCCGCCCCACCATGTCCATGCCTACTGCACCGCCCTGTGACGGCCAGCCTCTACGGTCCCGACCCCGCACCGCTCCGGCCTCGGCCATAGCTCCACCACACGATGGTTGGCCTCCACGGCCCGTGCCCCACGCTGCCCCGACCGCGGCCCCAGCTCCGCCCCCTCCGCAACCAATGGTGTCGGGCGCGTCGGCGACACCGCTGTTCCTCCCCAGCCACCCTCCATCGAGCCACTGTTGAATGGGATCCGGTCCACCTGGCACCGAATTTGTGATAGACCACTGCCAGGAACACGTTCCCTCCTCCCTGCAAGGATCCTGGCGAACGACTCCCATCGGCCACTACCACAGGAATCTCCTCCACTCGGATCCCTCGGCCACCGCTACACAAGGCGCCGAACCACCGAGTGGCAGGATGGCTGGCACCTGCTGGTGTGTAGTGCAGCCAACTATAGCGTGCGGTTCGGCGACCCTCCCATGTGCCATAGAAACCACGAGCACTTGCGCGGCTGGAAGTCGACTGCAGCCCACGTCTATGGTGCATGCAGCAAACCACCTTGACCCTAGATCCTCCTCCCTCGTGCTCACCCGCCGAGTGCCACATCCTCCTAACCCCATCTCGTTTTCTCAGTGCAGCTCGGTGGCGTGTGGACATGCAGTGTGGGGGCACCGGCAAAATGATGATGAGGATGGTGTGTGCCTTCTGGTTCATGGGATCGTGTGAGTAGAGCAGTGCGGGTTGTCTCTCATTGCAGCTCGGTTGGGTCGTCACTGACAGTAGTGCGGGTTGGACCACGCACGTCCGCAACAGCGAGATTCCACCTCCCGGATGCACTGCAGTTCAGTTTTTGGTGGGCACCACTGTCCTATGATGGGCGTGTGTGCAGCGCAGTTCGACGCGCGGGGTAGCCAACATTGGACTCCGGCGGTCCTCTTCCTGTTGCTTACAAAAAACCATGCCCAGGTCTAATTTTTCATTGTTGTTATCCACTGATGGCTAGCAGTGCAGCTTGCTATCATTGTAGGTCAGTTGGGGTGTCCATGCAGTGCGCAAGCACTTGAGGATGATTGGCATGCACTTCGGTTTCATTCGTGCAAAGCTGTTGTATGGATGCGCACGGCAGGAGGTTCTCCAGTTAGATTACAGCAGTTTACTTGGTGTGGACAGGAGGTTCTCTAGCTGGCCCATGCAGCGAGCAGTGCACATTGCTCTTCGTTGCAGGTCGGTTGGACTGTTGGTGCAGTACCCAAATCGCTAGTGTTTTCTCTACTGCTCGTACACTTCACCAGTGGTTTACCGGAGCACCCTCTCGCAGCTCTCTCCTTCCCCAACATGCAGTTCACCGGCGACGGCCTTTAGTTTGTTTTGGTTGATGTCGATGCCATCCCTACTGAAGTACAGTGTGCCTCATGATGGTTTTGTGTGTATATTTGTGTTTTGCGTGGTAGCCGGCTTGGGGCCTATGTTCCTGTACAATGTAAAAATAGCATGAAAATGAAGTGCACTTCTGTTGTATCCAAGTGCAAAAACAAATTGGGAGAAAGTAAAGTGGAAAGGGTTGATTTTTTATACAGCTCACTCTGTGTGTGCAGTAGAAACAAAATTGGAAAAAGAAAAATTAATGCAGTACACTCACCTCGTCCCTGCAGTTCGTACTCGTTGATCAAAAAAGTTATGGAGACGATAAAAGAAAAATAATGTGGTTCACTTTTCATAAGTATTGCGGTTCACCAACACTCGACATGAAGTGCACTCCACCTCGTTTAGGAAAATTTACGTCCCACGAAAAAGAAATCATGCAGTGCACTTGTTTGTCCGATGAAGTGTTGTTTTTAGTCTAAAGAAGTGCGGTTTTCTACCTGATGCAGTACATATGACGATTTTGGTGTCGCAAAAAAATAGAGTGTCCGCATTTCGTTAAAATTAAAATTGCTCCTAAACCGTAAGGAATCGGAGAGAGTGTTCTACATGAAAAAGTTGTGCCTCGTCGATATCTTTCCAACGACATATAGTTTCAATCTTTTTGACCAACGGTTTGTAAAAAATTGGCGAAAAACGGCCGCTGCCTCTCGTTGTCAATCGCATGATTTTCAAAATTAACTAAAAACCTTAAGTAATCTCAAAAACATTTCAACATATGAAAGTTGCGCCTCGTCCGTAGCTTTCAAACGGCGTATCATACGCCTCATTTTGACAAACGGTTAGAAAACTGGAGCGAAAACAATACCGAAAATTTCAAAAAAGTTGAAAAACAGAATTCTGCGATTTAGTAAATTTGAAACTGCTCTTAAACAATAATGAATTAGAGAAAATAATAGATATGAAAAAGATGCGCCTCGACGATATCTTTGCAACGGCGTATCATTTGCTTCATTCCGATGAGCGCTTTAGAAGAAATCGTAAAAAAACGGTCGCTGCCACTCGTCATGGGCCGCACCATTTTCAAAACTGCACTTAAACCATAAGGAATCTCGCAAAGTGTTCAACATGGCGAAGGAGCGCCTAATCCATAGCTTTTCAACGATATATTACATGCCTCGTTCCGACAAATGGTTGAAAAACTAGAGCAAAAAGGTACTGAAAAAACACAGCGTGCAGTTTTTTGCGACGGGAAGTTCACTTATGTGAGTACTGCAGCACACTTGGTTCAAACAATGACGTTCACTTGCGTTGAGCGTGCAGTGCGGAAGTGTTATCAGAATAGTTATTTTGCTAATAGCTTCATTTTATAGCCGAAAGAATATTCGGGCCAGGCTCGGGCTTCCATTACTCACCTTTTCGGGCTAGGCTTAACATGCGTAGACTAAAAACTGCATTTAGGCCAGGCTTTCGTGCTTGCATTCGAGACAGGCTCAGGCTTGAGAAAACACATATTTTTGGGATTTGGGTCGGGCTTGGGCTTGGGATTTTCACTTCAGGCTTTCTCAAGCCCGGGCCGGGGTATGATCAGGGTTTAGTCATGAATATGGCTTGGATGATGAAGAGTATATATAATTGTGTATGCTCCATAATGAGATGAAGTTACTAATGAAGCCAACAAGGACATAAATGTGAATGATTTTCATTAGATTCCTACTACTCCCTCGATCCCAAAATAAGTGTTGTTGGTTTAGTACAACTTTGTGCAAAATAGAAAGTCCATTTTCCACCTCTGATATACCAATCCTGCCTCATGTTACATCCTTCTAAGCCTGTAGCATTCCGACCGACATATCTCGAGGTCGAGTTTCTTTTCTAGTTGGGGATTAAAACCCGACATCAAATCCACTAAAAGTCGGTGTAGCTTTGTGAATGACTTCAAACCACCATAGCTAGACTCATCCACTTATTCCTCTATCGGCCAGGCTTTTATCCCCATATACGTTTGATTTAACAAAATGAAAGGGGACTCTTTTTAATAGAGAAACATGTTTTGGTTGAAATGCTACTGGTGGTTGGTGCTTCATGCCGCAGTTGGTATATCATAAAAAAGTTATAACCGAAAAAAGCTCAGAAAGAGTAAATGCTATATACCTGATACCGAAAAACAAAGTGTGGTGCTAATATGACTAAAAAGCGAGGCAAAGGAGGCTGGTGACTCACAGTAACGACATGGGAGCATTGAAGACGCCAACCATTGAGACGGCGTAGTTATTCACGGCTGCGACACTACTGAGTGTGTACTCGACCAACATCGTCGGCGGCTTCCCATATAGCTAACAAATGAGTTAGCCGGTGCAATCACGAGTTGCACACGATCTACGACCCTATGCGTCGAAGGCGTGCCCCATCTTTGGACAAATCCCTCGGCTGGTATCGGCGGGCGTGTGGAGATGCATGGTCTATTGGGGGAAACTCCATGTTGATGTCGGCCGATGCCATGTAGCCGACGTGCACCAGTTGGTGATTGTAAAATTGACATTGTTGGCGGCACGGACGAACATGGTGAACATTGATACGTCTCCAACATATCTATAATTTTTTATTGTTCCATGCTATTATATTATGTGTTTTGGATGTTTAATGGGCTTTGTTATGCACTTTTATATTATTTTTGGGACTAACCTACTAACCAAAGGCCCAGTGCAAATTGCTGTGTTTTTTTGCCTATTTCAGTGTTTCGCAGAAAAGGAATACCAAACGGAATCCAAACGGAATGAAACCTTAGGGAGAGTTATTTTTGGAACAAACACAATCCAGGAGACTTGGAGTGGACGTCAAGGAAGCAACGAGGCGGCCACGAGGTAGGAGGGCGCGCCCAGGGGGGTAGGCGCGCCCCACCATCGTGGGCCCCTCGTGGCACCACCGACCTACTTCTTTCACCCATATATACTCATATACCCCGAAAACATCCGAGGGCACAACGAAACCCTATTTCCACCGCCGCAACCTTCTGTACCCGTGAGATCCATCTTGGGTCCTTTTCCGGCGCTCCGCCGGAGGGGGAATCGATCACAGAGGGCTTCTACATCAACACCATAGCCTCTCCGATGATGTGTGAGTAGTTTATCACAGACCTTCGGGTCCATAGTTATTAGCTAGATGGCCTCCTCTCTCTCTTTGGATCTCAATACAAAGTTCTCCTCGATTCTTGTGGAGATCTATTCGACATAATCTTCTTTTGCGGTGTGTTTGTTGAGATCGATGAATTGTGGGTTTATGATCAAGTTTATCTTTGAACAATATTTGAATCTTCTCTGAATTCTTTTATGCATGATTGGTTATCTTTGCAAGTCTCTTCGAATTATCAGTTTGGTTTGGCCTACTAGATTGATCTTTCTTGCAATGGGAGAAGTGCTTAGCTTTGGGTTCAATCTTGTGGTGTCCTTTCCAAGTGACAGTAGGGGCAGCAAGGCACGTATTGTATTGTTGCCATCGAGGATAACAAGATGGGGTTTATATCATATTGCATGAGTTTATCCCTCTACATCATGTCATCTTGCTTAAAGCGTTACTCTGTTCTTTTGAACTTAATACTCTAGATGCATGATGGATAGCGGTCGATGTGTGGAGTAATAGTAGTAGATGCAGAATTGTTTTGGTCTACTTTGTTGCGGACGTGATGCCTATATACATGATCATGCCTAGATATTCTCATAACTATGCGCTTTTCTATCAATTGCTCGACAGTAATTTGTTCACCCATCGTAGAATTTGCTATCTTGAGAGAAGCCACTAGTGAAACCTATGGCCCCCGGGTCTATCTTCCATCATATTATTTTCCTATCTACTTGCTATTTCTGCAGCATTTTATTTTGTAATCTTTATTTTCCATTCTATACAACAAAAATACCAAAAATATTTATCTTATTATCTTTATCAGATCTCACTTTTGCAAGTGGCTGTGAAGGGATTGACAACCCCTTTATCGCGTTGGTTGCAAGGTTCTTATTTGTTTGTGCAGGTACGAGGGACTTGCGTGTAGTCTCCTACTGGATTGATACCTTGGTTCTCAAAAACTGAGGGAAATACTTACGCTACTTTGCTGTATCACCCCTCCCCTTCAAGGGAAAACCAACACATGCTCATGAGGTAGCAACCACCATCAGGGAGGCAAGACAAAGAGAAATCATTGCTGACTAGCTGCAATTGATTCTTCTCTCTCATACGAACAGAATTTGCTTGTGCTTTGCAACAATGGACTATCATGCAAACCAAATCCACGTTTTTGTAGAACAAACTAATAACATGTCAAAGACACTCAAGGGTTGAACAAGCACCAGCTATATACATCACTTAACTAATATAACTTGACCTATTAAACAAATGTATTGCGGTGTCGGGTGGGGGACCTATGCCCCCCCATATATAGTACTATAAGGTGGGGGAGCGGGCCAAGCCGTAATTCCTATTCATTCATGGTTGATAGAGCTATTATCCATTAGGTGATAATGTGTAACATTGGAGAGCTCACCAGCTAGTACGAGAACGCGAGGTGAAAGTTAGCCTCCGTCGTGCTAGTACTGGCAGAAGGCGATGTGGAAATTAGCCACTGCCACGCTAGTACGGGCAAAAGGCGATGTGGTAATTGGCCTATGTCATGCAGGACTAGATCTTCCCCCGTCGGAGCAGCCGACGTCAAGGCAGAGTGCTTGTGTGATATAGTGGTCTCCAATTCTAACTTGGAGTTCTCATTTCATGATATCCACATTGTTTTTAATGCAAATTCAAATGTATATGATGACTCCTAGGATGGTGAGGAAACTTTGTGTATATTCATGCATATGACCACACACGTACAAATACCACAACAATTGAGTCAATAAAGTGCATGTAGTTTTTCAAACCATGTTTGACATGAATTACAGAAGCAATGCATGGTCACCATTTCAAATTTTACAATCCACAAAAAACTGAGACATAAATATTTAATGATTTATTACCTTCCTACTGTGGCGTTAGAGCACAACGCACTCGTGAAGTAGGGTGGCTAGTAGGGTGCTTACGACCGACCAACTTGGTCACTTGTTTGAACTGCAGCTACGCTTCATATATTTTTTCATGCATTTTTTCCTCCTCGCTGAAATGTGGACGCTCTACTGCGAGGTTCCTCACTCCACCTCAGTCGTAACGCCACGGTAATAGTTCACAAGGAGGACATAGGGCCAACGGCCTTGGGGCCATGGTGGTGGTTGCAGGTGGGTTCGTGTCGGTATGGACTGGCGGTGCGATGGCCTGGGCGGTGATCTATGGTGGGATGACATCCCATCGATATGCTAGCGCCATTTGACCTGCCGTGGAGTAATGTTAACGTGACTACCCAAAGACCATCAAGAAGGTGACTGGAGCACCGCTTCAATTCCAAGCTGAAAACTCCCTTTTCTGACCTTTATTTATGGGGCTCGACAATGATCAACTTGTGTTGTTACCTTGATGAAGAAATTGCCTACTCGCTGATTTGCTCGCTATCGCTAGTTGGTCTAATCAATCTGAATGCAAATTCTTGTCATGGTCGTCTTTAGCCGGACGTGACCATGAAGGTGCGAGGGCGTGCATTCCTTTTTGAAGTTGTTGTTGTTGTTGGAGAGGAAGTTGACTTTTCATATCTTGTAATGGCTTCAAGCATCTATAACCGGACTTGGCAAATTCGGCTCCTCAAACGCCCGCGAGCGCATCCGGACGCGTCCGCGGCACTGACTGGGCACCCCTCAAATAATGTAATCCATATTTGGACACCTCAATTATCATATCTCAAATCCGTATAAAAACTCATGCAACTATGTTGATGCACACACATCGTCAGGCTACTCCATCACTACTAACTAAACATGCCATCGGACTACCAAAATTTGGCATGTTTGGCTATGGTGGAGTTCATCCACCGCTGCCCTTGCCCTTGTCGTCCTTCTCGCGGAAGTACCGATCTAAGACACAGTACGGAGTTCATCCACCGCTGCCCTTGCCCTTGCTGCCCTCCTCCCCGCCTTCCACCTCGTCGTCGAAGATGATAATGACCTTTCGGCCATTGTCGGCGAATATCGCCCGCTCCGCCTGCATGAGCTCCCGGTGCTGGTGGCGGAGGTCCTCCATGTACGCCACGTCGGCGGGCTCTGCATCGAGGCACTCCCTCGCCTCTCGGTCCTCCTGCGCCATCGCCGTGCTCACCACACCCGGCTCCGGCGGGACGAGGTGGACCGGCGTCATCCCGAACGGGAAGTTCAGCCGGGCGGTGGAGCCGTGGTACTGGACTTGCCACCGGTCGTATTCCATGGCCGCGAGTTCTGACGTGTGGAACGACCCGATCCACTTTCATTGGTGGGTCTCTTGGTCGGTGATCTCCGCCACACATGTCCCCCACGAGCGCTGTCGGATACCGAGGTAGGTCCTCTGCGGCAGCTGCCGCAAAGGGAGCTCTGGGAAATCGGCGAATCGGGCGGGCGAGCGGCGGTGGCTCGAGGATGTGCCGGCAGACAACAACCCGCAGGCGTGGTGACGTGGATCCGTGGTGCGTATCGGCGGCGGGGACCTCCAGCCACCGCATCCGGCCATTGGGAGGAGACGGGGCGGCGGACGCGCCGACGAAGGGGTGAGGGAGAAAAGGAGACAATGGAGAGGGAGAGATTTTTACTCGGCCGCTGAGCGGTGGAGTAAAAATAGGGAGATTTGTGGCCGCTGAGTAATTTTTTTTACTCTATTATGGTTTATTGAGGATTGGTTAGGTCCTGATTAAAGGAAAAAAAAATCAATTTTCTACTTCTCTAACCGTTTATAAGGGATTGGTTAGAAATGCCTTAAATATGTGAGCACATACTAATCATAAAATTGAAATATATATAAAAACAAGAAGTACGTCCAACACATAAACCAACAATAGAGGACGAACTTATTATACCTTCCAGAGCAAATCTGCAACATCATCGGTGGCCTTCTTCTTGATGGCTTTGGAGTTTACACCCATGGAGTTTTTCGAGAGGTTGAGGAAAGTGAAACAACAGCAAGCAGCCACGCCTCAGACGACTCCTTCAAAAATCTAATTGTCCTTCTGCCGGTTGTAAATGTTGGGAAACCGGGGCCACCATGAGGGTGGCGGCGGCTAGCGCACGAAGCGCTCGAGATAGCTCCTCCTGTTTCCCCTTTTTACGTTAAGTGGGTACTTATACTTTGACCCCCTAGTCCCTATATAAAGCAACAAGGAGCCATCATTGTAACACCTTATCATTGATTAATAAAGCTAGTCTCCTTCATATCTCCCTGTGTCATTAACTTTCACGTGTTCGACTACTTCGACTACTTCGTCCACGACGCTCGCTCTCGCTCCGCAACCTCCGACCGGACTCGTCGGCGGAGTTGCGGAACACGTTATCAACACGCTTCGCTCCATTAACTCTCCGTCAAGCCTGCATCAAGCCTGCATCATGCAGGCTTTCGTCGATCCCATGGAGGTATAAGATTCGATCTCCACTTTTGCAAAAATGGATTCCTCTCGTTACTGCGATTCCGTTTTTGTGATTAGTTTATTTTTTCGGATTTCTTCTACCTATGGTGTGGATTTTCCTGCCAAGAACCGAGCGGACGAATACGTCGCCGACCAATGTCGATGTTCTTCAACTAGGAACTTGTTGACTGCACTATAGGGAGTCGGTACAGATCGCGATCCAGATGGTCGCGGTACCGCCGAAAAAGCAACAGATGTGCCATGCGCTGTCGGAGTTCCGGATGAACGCGACGAAGATTCTCATCCCAAGGCCGGTGTCCAGATGACGCCGTGCTGTCCGCGACCCCGCTGATCGCGCGTGAAGCGCCGCGTCCTGCTGACGTCGTCATCACCGCAGGGCCCTGCTGACGCGTACTCGCGCGCAGCCCACCTGCAGCCGCTGGCACGTGCCCGCTGCACGCCTGCGCCGCCGCGTGCTTAGCTGGCCGCGGCTCCGCTGGTTGCCGCCCGGCTGCAGGTCGCCGCTGCGTTCGCGCCGTGGCCGCGCGCCGCCCACCGTGGACGTCGCTATGGCCGCACGCCGTCCCGTGGCTGTGATGCGCCCTGGCTGCTAGCCGCGCCGCGCCATGGCCGCGCCGATGCCGCTGGCCGCGCCGTGCCACTGGCCATCACCTCGCCCAGCCCTGCCCGCTGCAGGTCGCCGCTCCCGCGAGCGCGCGTGCCTGGCCAGCCACGGCCGCGCCCGTGTGCGAGCCGCTGCCGCTCGAACCCACTGGCCGCCGCCGCACCCCGATGCGGGCGCTAGGGTTTTCCCCTAGCGTTGCTATGGGAAAGGTCGCCGGCTGCTAGGCCGGCCCGCTGGCTCCTGTGCCGGATGGGCCGTGGCTGTGGGGATTGATGTAGACACAGACCTAGGGTAGGGTAATAGGCTTGACCTATACACCCCACCTAAAGTCTTGTCCTAAGAACTAAGGAGTTCAAGAGTCAGAAGAAGAAGCCCAACAAAGGTGTCGAAGCGAAGTCCACTCGACCTATCAATCACTCGGAGACCTCTCTTACTCAGGTCACTCGAGCACCAAACCACTCGACATATCAGAAGACCTAAAGCCACTCCGCGCAGCAATGGTCAAGCATTCATTCACATACTTAATGCTCATTTGTAGCACTTTAATACAGACGTTATCTGTAACGCCTCCTCTTAATGTATATTGAACCCTGCGTAACAGAGGGGAGCTGGGGTCCTGGCGCACTCTATATAAGCCACCCCCCTCCTCTGGGACAGGGGTTCTCACCCCCTGTAACTCACACACATATAATCTAGTCGACCGCCTTCGGGCTCCGAGACGTAGGGCTGTTACGTCCTCCGAGAAGGGCCTGAACTCGTAAACCTTGTGTGTACAACTCCTCCATAGCTAAGATCTTGCCTCTCCATTCCTACCCCCATATTCTACTGTCAGACTTAGAACCACGGTAGTTGGTGCCCACCGTGGGGCAGGTGTCCTAGCGTCTTGTTGGAGAAGTTGCGATTTTTCCGATCCCCTTCATCATGGTTTCAGGCGGAGTTTTGGTGGAGGGCCGCGAGATCCGTCTCGGCGCGCTCACGTTCATCGCCGACGACTCCGCTTGGCTTCAGGAGGCTCCGCTCGACGTCGACGCGCTCCCTGTCCGCGGGTAACGCACTTCCGTGCGTTCGTCCGCGGCGTCCTCTTGCAGCAGCCGTCGACCCAGTATCAGTCGGCCCCTGTGTCGTCCTCCCTCCCTGTTTCCCGCTGGTGCAAGCGCTCCGGTCCGTCGAGACTTCAGCGGTGGGTGATACACGCGGTGGCTCGCCAGTCAGCCACCCCCCAAGTCATGGCGATCGAGCCCGACGAATCTCTCTACGGCCTGTTCGACTGGCTCCGCAGAGACTGCATCCGAGTGCGACAGCAGTGATCGAGCGGCGGAGGTTCTGATGGTCGATGAACCACGCAGTCCTCCCGGCTTTCCCCACACCGACGGAGGCGACGGCGGAGGCGGTCCATCGCATACTCATGAAGAGTATCTCCCCGAGCCCCTTACTTCACTGCAGAGAGAAGAACTTCGCCGCCGGAACATGGATGCGCTGCACACTCCTATCATTGGAGAAACCCCCGAGGCCCGTGCCTTAGAGGATGCGCGCTTGGCCAACTTGGCTGAGCGCACTCGACTGGAGAACCTCCAGCGAGCACTCGACAAGCGTGCGCGACAACCGATTCCAACATCCAGTCGACGTCAGCTCTTTCCGCCACCGACTCAGGTATATCGAACTCCGATTCAGAATTTAGCAGCTGCAGCCCGTATAGCAGAGTCGATTCAGCCTTCTTAGTCAGAGGCTGGCAGAGGCTTGTTGCAGATCAGAGCATTGCTCCGGGCGGTAGGAGATCAGAATTCAGCTGTGTCACAGTCGCGAAATAGGATCCACAGCAGATCCGTCGCTGCAGATACAGTCCAGTCGGCCCACAGCCCAAGATCGCCCCCGAGGCGTGAGGGATGTGGAGACTGGCGCGATCAGAACAGGAACCGTGAGCAGTATGATCACCGACTCGATCGGGATGATCGACGTCGAGTACCCACCCCTCCCCCAAGGAGTGGATCGTACGTGCCTCGACAGGAGGATGACAGATGCCCTCACAGTGTTGGGCGAAGGATTCCAGTCGACCCCAGGGAGCCAGGCTTTGATGTGAGATCCGTTCTTGTTCAGGGTTTGGTCGACAGGAACAGAGCCCACCGAGAAGGTCGAGACAGAGATGTACCCACCAGCAGCAGAGTACACGTCTCAGGACCGGAGTGCTTCAGTAGAGCCATCAGAGCCGCGGTGATCCCTCCCAACTTCAGGTTGGCGACTGGAGTCAGTAAGTTCACTGGTGAGTCCAAGCCTGATACTTGGCTTGAGGATTACCGAGTGGCTGTTCAGATTGGCGGCGGTAACGATGAAGTGGAAATGAAACATCTGCCTCTTATGTTGGAAGGCTCGGCCAGAGCATGGCTGAATCAGTTAGCGCCCAGCAGCATTTACACTTGGGAAGATCTTGCCCGAGTGTTTGTTAGAACATTTGAAGGAACTTGCAAGCGACCAGCAGGGTTGGCAGAGCTGCAATCTTGCGTGCGGAAGCCGAATGAAACTTCGAGGGCCTACATCCAGAGATGGATTACATTGCATCACACAGTAGAGAACATATCTGATCACCAAGCAGTCTGTGCCTTCAAGGAAGGCGTTAAGTACGGAGAACTGAACCTAAAGTTCGGTCGAACTGGAGACATGTCTTTGAGTCGAATGATGGAGATTGCCACCAAGTATGCCAATGGTGAAGAAGAGGATCGGCTCCGGAGTGGCAAGCACAAGTCAGTCGCCCATGAAACCGGAGGAGGGAACTCCAGTCGGAAGCAGAAGCGGAAAGCCGAGCCAGGTGCTCCTGGAGAAGCCTTGGCCGTGACTCAAGGAAAGTTCAAGGGGAAGCCCAACGGGCCTTGGAACCCCAAGAAGGTGAAAGACCAAGATGGAAATGATGTGTTGGATCTGCCATGTCACATCCACACAAAGAAAGATGAAGAGGGTAAACTCATTTATCCGAAGCATACCACTCGACAGTGTCGGCTCTTGATCCAGCAGTTCCAAGGGAAACAGCCCAAAGATAAGGAAAAGGAGTCAGACAAAGTTGAGGACAAGGAAGATAGTGATGATGGGTATCCCCAGGTCAATTCTACCCTGATGATTTTTGCTAATGTTGAAAGCAAAAGTCGATTGAAAGTTATCAACCGAGAAGTGAATATGGTCGCTCGGTGACACCCAGTTATTTGAAATGGTCTCAGACTGCCATCACATTCGACCAGTCCGATCACCCGACGCACATAGCCACCCCTGGGAGGCAAGCTTTGGTGGTCGACCCAATTGTTGAAGGCACTCGACTGACCAAGGTTTTGATGGATGGAGGCAGTGGCCTGAATATACTGTATGCAGAGACGTTGAAAGGGATGGGCATTCCGATGTCCAGACTCAGTACCAGCAACATGAGCTTCCATGGAGTCATTCCTGGAAAGAAGGCTGAGTCACTCGGCCAAATTGCTCTTGATGTGGTTTTCGGTGATTCCAAAAATTACCGCAAAGAAAAGTTGACGTTTGAAGTTGTGGATTTCGAGAGCACTTATCACGCTATTCTAGGCAGGCCAGCTTATGCACGATTCATGACTCGACCATGTTATTTGTACCTTAAATTGAAGATGCCTGGTCCCAGAGGTGTGATCACTATTACTGGCAATCGGAAGAAGGCGGAAGAGTGCTTTCAAAAAGGCTCAAAGATCGCCAATGCTCAGATGGCAGTGGTAGAGCTACAGGAATACCAGAAAACTGCAGACCCGAGTGATTTGCTGCGAGCCAAAAAGCCCGCTACGGAATCATCGTTTCAGTTGTTCGGTGAGACAAAGCCGATTCACATTCACCCGACCGACCCCAGTGCTGCTCCGGCTCATATCTCTACGACACTCGACTCCAAATAGGAAGAAGCGCTCATCCAGTTCCTTCGTGAGAACTGGGACATCTTCGCATGGAAGCCTTCTGACATGCCGGGTGTTCCCAGGGGGCTGGCTGAGCACCATCTACGAGTCAACTCAAAAGTGAAATCGGTCAAAGAACATCTTCGACGGTCCGCCGTCCAGAAGAGAAAGGCCATTGGCGAGGAGGTGGCTCGGCTCTTAGCAGCAGAGTTTATCTGAGAGATTTACCACTCCGAGTGGCTCGCCAATGTAGTCATGGTCCCCAAGAAGGACAAGTCACTTCGCATGTGCATTGACTTCAAACATATCAATCGGGCCTGCCCGAAAGATCATTTTCCTCTCCCCCACATCGACCAGATAGTCGACTCGACTGCGGGATGCGAGCGCCTGTCTTTTTTAGACGCCTATTCCGGTTACCATCAGATCCGTCTGTATGGTCCCGACGAGATCAAAAGGGCTTTCATCACTCCATTCGGGTGCTTCTGTTATGTTACCATGCCATTCGGCCTCGAAAATGCTGGAGCCACGTTCGTGAGGATGATTCAGAAGTGTTTGCTCACTCAAATCAGTCGGAATGTGGAAGCATACATGGATGATATTGTGGTCAAGTCACGGAAAGGTTCCGACCTGCTGACTGACCTTGCTGAGACATTTGCCAACCTCAGGAGGTATGATATCAAGCTTAACCCATCAAAGTGCACATTCGGAGTTCTGGGCGGAAAGTTACTCGGTTTTCTCATTTCCGAACGAGGAATCAACGCCAACCTAGAAAAAGTTGGTACTATACTCCGAATGAAGCGCCGTGTGCGTGTGCACGATGTCCAGAAGCTTACTGGTTGCTTGGCCGCTTTAAGTCAATTCATTTCTCGTCTCGGTGAAAAGGCATTGCCTCTTTACCGACTGATGAAGAAGTCAGACAAGTTCGAGTGGACTCCTGAAACTGATGCAGCGTTTGCAGAGCTAAAAGCCCTGCTCTCCACCCAGCCGGTGCTTGCTGCCCCAATCAGCAAAGAGCCTTTGCTGCTTTACATTGCAGCCACGGGACAAGTCGTCAGTTCAGTACTTACGGTCGAGCGGGAAGAAGAAGGAAAAACCTTTAAAGTTCAGCGCCCAGTATATTATGTTTCTGAAGTTTTGACCCCATCAAAGCAAAGATATCCTCATTATCAGAAGCTTGTATATGGGATTTATATGACCACGAAGAAGGTTGCACATTACTTCTCTGACCATTCCATTACAGTCGTCAGCGACACTCCATTGTCAGAGATTCTGCACAACAGAGATGCAACTGGTCGAGTGGCAAAATGGGCGATTGAACTCCTTCCCCTAGATATCAAGTTTGAGGCAAAGAAAGCTATCAAGTCCCAAGCAATTGCAGATTTCGTCGCCGAGTGGATTGAACAGCAACTGCCGACTCAATTTCACTCGGAGCACTGGACCATGTTCTTCGACGGTTCTAAGATGCTGAATGGTTCCGGTGCTGGAGTAGTATTGGTTTCCCCCCGAGGAGATAAGCTCAGATATGTTCTCCAAATCCACTTTGATTCCTCCAATAATGAAGCAGAATATGAAGCACTTTTGTATGGCTTGCGCATGGCCATTTCACTCGGCGTCCGTCACCTCATGGTCTATGGCGACTCAGATTTGGTGGTGAATCAAGTGATGAAGGAGTGGGACATCAGAAGTCCAGCCATGACTGGTTATTGCAATGCAGTGAGAAAGCTAGAGAAGAAATTCGAGGGGTTAGAGCTGCATCATATACCCCGACTGAAAAATCAAGCAGCTGATGATTTGGCAAAAATAGGTTCCAAGAGAGAAGCCATTCCCAGCAATGTGTTTCTGGAACACATCCACACACCATCAGTTCAAGAGGATCCCTTCACCGAAGAAGCCCCGCAGCCAAAAAGTGCCACGGATCCGACTGAAGTTGAGCTTCCAGCAGTGGTTGACCTGATCATGGAAGTTTTGGTCATCACTCCCGACTGGACAGTACCGTACATCGCATACATCCTAAGGAAAGAACTCCCAGAGAATGAAGAAGAGGCTCGACAGATCGTCCGTCGATCTAAGGCCTTTACTGTGATAAAGGGACAGTTGTACAGGGAAAGCGCGACCGGAGTCGGTCAAAAATGTATAACACCAGAAGAAGGTCAAATAATTCTTGATGATATCCACTCGGGGACCTGTGGCCATCATGCGTCCTCTCGGACCATCGTGGATAAAGCATACCGAGCGGGATTTTACTGGCCAAAAGCAAATGAGATGGCGAAGAAGATAGTTGACAAATGTGAAGGATGTCAGTTCTATTCCAATATGTCGCACAAACCCGCCTCAGCCTTGAAGACCATTCCACTCGTCTGGCCTTCGCTGTTTGGGGATTGGATATGATTGGACCGCTGAGAACTGGCAGGAGCGGCTTCACCCATGTGCTGGTGGCAGTCGACAAATTCACTAAATGGATTGAAGCTAAACCTATCAAGAATCTTGATGCCTGCAGCGCTATCAGCTTTATCAGAGAGTTGATATTTAGATATGGAGTTCTGCATAGCATCATCACTGATAGTGGGTCAAACTTCAATTCCGACAAGTTCAGAGCTTTTTGCGCCTCTCAAGGCACACGAGTCGACTACGCGTCAGTCGCTCACCCCCAGTCGAATGGATAGGCAGAAAGAGCAAATGGTCTAATTCTCAAAGGGCTAAAACCCCGACTAATGCGCGACCTTAAGCATGCAGCAGGCGCATAGGTCGACGAGCTTCCGTCAGTTCTTTGGGGATTGAGGACCACCCCTAATCGGTCGACTGGACGAACTCCATTCTTTCTGGTCTATGGAGCTGAAGCAGTTTTGCCGAGTGAGTTGCTTCACAATGCACCCCGAGTCGAACTCTGTTGGAAATATGCCCAAGAGGCAATAATAAATTAGTTATTATTATATTTCATTTTTCATGATAATCGTTTATTATCCATGCTAGAATTGTATTGATAGGAAACTCAGATACATGTGTGGATACATAGGCAACACCATGTCCCTAGTAAGCCTCTAATTTACTAGCTTGTTGATCAATAGATGGTTACGGTTTCCTGACCATGGACATTGGATGTCATTGATAACGGGATCACATCATTAGGAGAATGATGTGATGGACAAGACCCAATCCTAAGCCTAGCACAAAGATCGTGTAGTTCGTATGCTAAAGCTTTTCTAATGTCAAGTATCATTTCCTTAGACCATGAGATTGTGCAACTCCCGGGTACCGTAGGAATGCTTTGGGTGTATCAAACATCACAACGTAACTGGGTGACTATAAAGGTGCATTACAGGTATCACCGAAAGTATCTGTTGGGTTGGCACGAATCGAGACTAGGATTTGTCACTCCGTGTAAACGGAGAGGTATCTCTGGGCCCACTCGGTAGGACATCATCATATGCGCAATGTGACCAAGGAGTTGATCACGGGATGATGTGTTACAGAACGAGTAAAGAGACTTGCCGGTAACGAGATTGAACAAGGTATCGGGATACCGACGATCGAATCTCGGGCAAGTACAATACCGCTGGACAAAGGGAATTGAATACGAGATTGATTGAATCCTCGACATCGTGGTTCATCCGATGAGATCATCGTGGAACATGTGGGAGCCAACATGGGTATCCAGATCCTGCTGTTGGTTATTGGCCGGAGAGTTGTCTCGGTCATGTCTGCATGGTTCCCGAACCCGTAGGGTCTACACACTTAAGGTTCGATGATGCTAAGGTTATTAGGAAGACTTGTATGTGATTACCGAATGTTGTTCGAAGTCCTGGATGAGATCCCGGACGTCACGAGGAGTTTCGGAATGGTCCGGAGGTAAAGATTTATATATGGAAAGTTGTTGTTCGGGTTCCGGGAAAAGTTCGGTTTTTCCGGTATTGTACCGGGAAGCTTCCGGAAGGTTCCGGAGGATTCCGGAGGGGTCCGGAGGTCCGGAAAATGTTCCACCACGTCCAATACAGCAGCATGGGCTGTAGGGGGCGCCCTAACTTTAATGGGCCAAGGGAACCAGCCCCCCCCCAAGGCCCATGCGCATGGGAGAGGGGAAACCCTAAAGGGGAGGGCCTCCACTTGACTTGGGAGGCACTCCTCCCCCCTTGGCCGCCGCCCCAACCCTAGATGGGATCTAAGGGGGCCTGCCCCCTCTCTCCCCACCTATAAATAGTGGAGGGGTGGGAGGGCGGCCACACCCTTGAACCTGGCGCAGCCCCTCCCCTCCAATACCTCTCCTCCTCCGCGTGAGCTTGGCGAAGCCCTGCCGGAGAACTGCCACTCCATCACCACCACGCCGTCGTGCTGCTGTTGGACTCTCTTCCTCAACCTCTCCCTCCTCCTTGCTGGATCAAGGCGTGGGAGACGTCTCCGTTCCGTACGTGTGTTGAATGCGGAGGTGCCGTCCGTTCGGCGCTAGGATCATCGGTGATTTGGATCACGACGAGTATGACTCCATCAACCCCGTTCACTTGAACGCTTCCGCTTATCGATCTACAAGGGTATGTAGATGCACTCCCCTTCCCCTCGTTGCTAGATTACTCCATAGATTGATCTTGGTGATGCATAGAAAATTTTAAATTTCTGCTACGATCCCCAACAGTGGCATCATGAGCTAGGTCTATGCGTAGTTTCTATGCACGAGTAGAACACAAAGCAGTTGTGAGCGTCAATTTTGTCAATTTACTTGCCGTTACTAGTCTTATCTTGATTCGGCGGCATCGTGGGATGAAGCGGCCCGGACCGACCTTACACGTACTCTTACGTGAGACTGGTTCCACCGACTGACATGCACTAGTTGTATAAGGTGGCTAGCGGGTGTCTGTCTCTCCCACTTTAGTCGGATCGGATTCGATGAAAAGGGTCCTTATGAAGGGTAAATAGAAATTGGCATATCGCGTTGTGGTTTTGGCGTAGGTAAGAAACGTTCTTGCTAGAAACCTATAGCAGCCACGTAAAAACTTGCAACAACAATTAGAGGATGTCTAACTTGTTTTTGCAGCATGTGCCGTGTGATGTGATATGGCCAAAAGGATGTGATGAATGATATATGTGATGTATGAGATTGATCATGTTCTTGTAATAGGAATCACGACTTGCATGTCGATGAGTATGAAAACCGGCAGGAGCCATAGGAGTTGTCTTAATTTATTTATGACCTGCGTGTCAACTTAAACGTCATGTAATTACTTTACTTTATTGCTAAAGCATTAGCCATAGTAGTAGAAGTAATAGATGACGAGACAACTTCAAGAAGACACGATGATGGAGATCATGATGATGGAGATCATGGTGTCATGGCGGTGACAACGATGATCATGGAGCCCCGAAGATGGAGATCAAAAGGAGCAAAATGATATTGGCCATATCATGTCACTATTTGATTGCATGTGATGTTTATCATGTTTTACATCTTATTTGCTTAGAACGACGGTAGCTTAAATAAGATGATCCCTCACTAAAATTTCAAGAAAAGTGTTCCCCCTAACTGTGCACCGTTGCGAAGGTTCGTTGTTTCGAAGCACCACGTGATGATCGGGTGTGATAGATTCTAACGTTCGAATACAACGGGTGTTGACGAGCCTAGCATGTACAGACATGGCCTCGGGACACATGCGAAACACTTAGGTTGACTTGACGAGCCTAGCATGTACAGACATGGTCTCGGAACATGGAATACCGAAAGGTCGAACATGAGTCGTATAGAAGATACGATCAACATGAGATGTTCACTGTTGATGACTAGTCCGTCTCACGTGATGATCGGACACGACCTAGTCGATTCGGATCATGTTTCACTTAGATGACTAGAGGGATGTCTATCTGAGTGGGAGTTCATTAAATAATTTGATTAGATGAACTCAATTATCATGAACATAGTCTAAATTGTCTTTGCAAATATGTTATAGATAAATAGCTCATGCTGTAGCTCCCTGTTTCAATACGTTCCTAGAGAAAGATTAAGTTGAAAGATATTGTAAGCAATGACGCGGACTGGGTCCGTAGTCCGAGGAGTGTCCTCACTGCTACACAGAAGGCTTACGTCTTTGATGCACCGCTCAATGTGCAAACCCCTACAACGTCGTCTGTGGATGTTGTGAACACCTGACAGACACATCCTGATGACTACTTAATAGTTTAGTGCACCATACTTTACGGCTTAGAATCGGGATTCCAATGACGTTTTGAACGCCATAGAACATATGAGATGTTCCAAGAGCTGAAATTGGGATTTCAGGCTCATGCCCGTGTTGAGAGGTGTGAGACCTCTGACAAGTTCTTTTGCCAACAAGATGGAGGAGAATAGCTCAGCTAGTGAGCATGTGCTCAGAATGTCTGGGTGCTACAATCACTTAAAGCAGTGGGAGTTAAACTTCCAGATAAGATAGTGATTGATAGAGTTCTCTAGCCACTATCACTAAGCTACTAGATCTTCGTGATGAACTATGACATGCAAGGGATGGAGTTGATCCCGGAGCTGTTCGTAGTGCTTAAGACTGCAAAAGGTAGAAATCAAGACGAAGCATCAAGTGTTGATGGTTTAACAATACCACTAGTTTCAAGAAGGGCAAGGGCTAGAAGGGAAACTTCATAGATGGCAAACCAGTTGCCGCTCCAGTGAAGGAACCCAAGGTTGAACCCAAACCCGAGACTAAGTGCTTCTATTGTAAGGGGAACGGTCACTGGTGGCGGAATTACCCCAAATGCATGGTAGATAAGAAGGCTGGCAACTTCAACAAAGTATATACGTGTTATTAATGTGTACCTCACTAGTACTCCTGGTAGCACCTGGTTATTGGATACCGGTTCAGTTGCTATTATTGGTGACTTGAAGCAAAAGCTACGGACTAAACAGAGACTGGCTAAGGGCGAGGTGACGATGTGTGTTGGAAGTGTTTCCAAAGTTGATCAGATCACCATCGCACGCTCCATCTGCCTTCGGGATTAGTATTGAACCTAGATAAATGTTATCAGGTGTCTACGTTGAGCATGAATATGATTAGATCATGTTCATTGCAATACGGTCATTCATTTAAGTTAGAGAATAATGGTTATTCTGTTTACATGAATGATACCTTTCATGGTCATGCACCCTATGTGAATGGTTCATTGAATCTCGGTCGTGGTAATACACATGTTCACGCCAAAAGATGTAGAGTTAATAATGATAGTACCACTTTCTTGTGGCACTGCCGCTTAGGTCATATTAGCATAAGATGCATGAATAAACTCCATATCGATGGATGTTTGGAGTCACTTGATTTTGAATCGCTTGACACATGCGAGCGATGCCTCATGGGAAGGATGACTAAGACCCCGTTTTCAGGTACAATGAAACGGGACTTGTTGGAAATCATACATGCTGATGCGTGTGATCCAATGAGAATTGAAGCATGCGATGGATATCGCTATTTTCTCATCTTCACTGACGATTTGAGTAGAAATAGGTATATTTACTTAATGAAGCACAAGTCTGAAACGTTTGAAAAGTTCAAGCGATTTCAGAGTGAAGTTAAGAACCATCATAACAAGAAGATCAAATTCCTACGATCTGATCAATGAGAATTTCTGAGTTATGAGTTTGGCAATCACTTAAGACATTGTGGAATTGTTTCACAGTTGAAGCCACCTGGAACACCACAGGGTAATGGTGTGTCCGGACGTCGTAATCGAACCTTATGAGATATGGTGCGATCTATGATGTCTCTTACCGATCTACCGTTTTCATTTTGAGGATATGCGTTAGAGACAGCTGCATTCACTTTAGATAGGACACCATCTAAGTCCGTTGAGACGACGTCGTATGAATATGGTTTGGCAAGAAACCAAAGTTGTCGTTTCTTAATGTTTGGGGCTGCGATGCTTAAGGCTTCAGCCGGAGAAGCTCAAACCCAAAAGCGGACAAACACATCTTCATAGGATACCCAAAGCTGACAGTTGGGTATACCTTCTATCTCAGATTCGACGGGAAAATTGTTTGTCGCTAAGAACGGGTCCTTTCTCGAGAAGGAGTTTCTCTCAAAAGAATTGAGTGGGAGGAAGATAGAACTTGATGAGGTTGTCGAACCTTTATTTCAACCAGAAAGTGATGCAACACAGAAAGATGTTTTCTGTGGCGCCTACGTCTGTTGAATAGGAAATTAATGGTAGTGATCATGAAGCTTCGGATCAAGTTACTATCGAACCTCGTATGTCGACAAGGATATGTACTACTCCTGAGTGGTATGGCAATCATGTCTTAAATATCATGTTGTTGGACAACAATGAACCTACGAGCTATGGAGAAGCGATGGTGGGCCCGTATTTCGACAAATGGTTAGAAGCCATGAAATCCGAGATAGGATCCATGTATCAGAACAAAGTATGGACTTTGGTGGACTTGCCCGTTGATCGACAAGCCATTGAGATAAATGGATCTTTAAGAAGAAGACGGACGTGGGCGGTAATGTTACCGTCTATGAAGCTCGACTTGTGGGAAAGAGTCTTTTCACAAGTTCAAGGAGTTGACTATGATGAGAATTTCTCACCCGTAGCGATGCTTAAGTCCGTCAGAATCATGTTAGCATTAATTGTATTTTTCGATTATGAAATCTGACAGATGGATGTCAAAACAAGTTTTCTTACCAGTTTTCGTAAGAAAAAGTTGTATGTGATACAATAAAAGGTTTTGTCGATCCTAAGGATGCTAAAAGGTATGCTGGCTCCAGCAATCCTTCTATGGACTAGAGCAAGCATCTCGGAGTCGGAATATATGCTTTGATGGAGTGATAAAATCTTTTAGGTTTATACAATGTTTCCTAGAAACTTGTATTTACAAGAAAGTGAGTGGGAGCACTATAACATTTCTGATAAGTATATGTGGATGACATATTGTAGATCCGAAATAATGTAGAATTTCTGGAAAGCATAAATGGTTGTTTGAAGAGTGTTTTTCAAAGGAAGACCTGGATAAAGCTGCTTACATATTGGGAATCAAGATCTATAGAGATAGATCAAAACGCCTGATGGTACTTTCAAAGAACACACACCTTGACATGTTTTTGAAGGAGTTCAAAATAGATCAGTCAAAGAAGGGGTTCTTACCTGAGTTGTAAGGTGTGAAGTTGAGTAAGACTCAAAGCTTGACCACGGCAGAAAAAGAGGAAGGACGAAGGTCGTCCCCTATGCTTTTGTCATAGGCTCTATATGGTATGCCATGCTGAGTACCGCACCTGATGTGTGCCTTGCCACATGTCTGGCATGAGGGTGCAAAGGTGATCTAGGAGTGGATCACCAGATAGCGGTCAAAATTATCCTTAGAGGAATAAGGAAATGTTTCTCGGTTATGGAGGTGATAAAGAGTTCGACATAAAGAGTTACGTCGATGCAAGCTTAACACCTATCCGGATAGCTCTGAGTAGAGATACCGGATACGTATAATGGAGCAACAATTTGGAATAGCTCCAAGTGGAACGTGGTAGCAGCATCTACGATATGACATAAAGTTTTGCGAAATACATAGGGATCTGAATATGGCAAGACCCGTTGACTACAACCTTTTCAAAAGCATAACATGATCAAACCAAAAACTCATTGAGTGTTGATCACATAGTGATGTGACCTAGATTATTGAGTCTAGTAAACTCTTTCGATGTTGGTCACATCGCGATGTGACCTATGAGTGTTAATCACATGGCGATGTGAACTAGATTATTGACTCTAGTGCAAGTGGGAGACTGTTGGAAATATGCCCTAGAGGCAATAATAAATTAGTTATTATTATTATATTTCATTGTTCATGATAATTGTTTATTATCCATGCTAGAATTGTATTGATAGGAAACTCAGATACATGTGTGGATACATAGACAACACCATGTCCCTAGTAAGCCTCTAGTTGACTAGCTCGTTGATCAATAGATGGTTACGGTTTCCTGACCATGGACATTGGATGTCGTTGATAGCGGGATCACATCATTAGGGGAATGATGTGATGGACAAGACCCAATCCTAAGCCTAGCACAAGATCGTGTAGTTCGTATGCTAAAGCTTTTCTAATGTCAAGTATCATTTCCTTAGACCATGAGATTGTGCAACTCCCGGATACCGTAGGAGTGCTTTGGGTGTGCCAAACGTCACAACGTAACTGGGTGGCTATAAAGGTTCACTACAGGTATCTCCGAAAGTGTCTGTTGGGTTGGCACGAATCGAGACTGGGATTTGTCACTCCGTGTAACGGAGAGGTATCTCAGGGCCCACTCGGTAGGACATCATCATAATGTGCACAATGTGACCAAGGAGTTGATCACGGGATGATGTGTTACGGAACGAGTAAAGAGACTTGCCGGTAACGAGATTGAACAAGGTATCGGGATACCGATGATCGAATCTCGAGCAAGTACAATACCGCTGGACAAAGGTTATTGAATACGGGATTGATTGAATCCTCGACATCGTGGTTCATCCGATGAGATCATCGTGGAGCATGTGGGAGCCAACATGGGTATCCAGATCTCGCTGTTGGTTATTGGCTGGAGAGTTGTCTCGGTCATGTTTGCATGGTTCCCGAACCCGTAGGGTCTACACACTTAAGGTTCGATGACGCTAGGGTTATTAGGAAGACTTGTATATGATTATTGAATGTTGTTCGAAGTCCCGGATAAGATCCCGGACGTCACAAGGAGTTCCGGAATGGTCCGGAGGTAAACATTTATATATGGAAAGTTGTTGTTCGGGTTCTGGGAAAAGTTCGGTTTTTTCCGGTATTGTACCGGGAAGCTTCCGGAAGGTTCCGGAGGATTCCGGAGGGGTCCGGAGGTCCGGAAAATGTTCCACCACGTCCAATACAGTAGCATGGGCTGCAGGGGGGCGCCCTAACCTTAATGGGCCAAGGGCACCAGCCCCCCCAAGGCCCATGCGCATGGGAGAGGGGAAACCCTAAAGGCAAGGGCCTCCACTTGACTTGGGAGGCACTCCTCCCCACCTTGGCCGCCGCCCCAACCCTAGATGGGATCTAAGGGGGCCGGCCCCCTCTCTTCCCACCTATAAATAGTGGAGGGGTGGGAGGGCGGCCACACCCTTGAACCTGGCGCAGCCCCTCCCCTCCAATACCTCTCCTCCTCCGCGTGAGCTTGGCAAAGCCCTGCCGGAGAACTGCCACTCCATCACCACCACGCCGTCATGCTGCTGTTGGACTCTCTTCCTCAACCTCTCCCTCCTCCTTGTTGGATCAATGCGTGGGAGACGTCTCCGTTCCGTATGTGTGTTGAACGCGTCCGTTCGGCGCTAGGATCATCGGTGATTTGGATCACGACGAGTACGACTCCATCAACCCCGTTCACTTGAACGCTTCCGCTTATCGATCTACAGGGGTATGTAGATGCACTCCCCTTCCCGTCATTGCTATATTTCTCCATGGATTGATCTTGGTGATGCGTAGAACATTTTAAATTTCTGCTACGATCCCCAACAAACTCTACTCTGAAGATGAAGCAGAACAAGCCCGGCAGGATTCAGTTGACCTCCTAGAAGAGGAAAGAGAGATGGCCATGATCCGATCGACGATCTATCAACAGGACTTGCGTCGATTCCATGCCAGAAATATGAAGAGTCAAGCCTTCCAAGAAGGAGACTTGGTCCTCCGAGTGGATCAACAGAAACCACACAAGCTCGCTCCTACTTGGGAAGGTCCTTTCATCGTCACCAGAGTTCTCCACAATGGAGCATACCATCTTTACAATATCGATCGCCAGATTGATGAGCCACGAGCTTGGAATGCGGAGCTGCTCCGCCCCTTTTATACTTAAGTACTCACTCGGATGAGATGTAATAAGAGATACCTCTGTAGTTTATTTATCAAAAGACAAAAGTGTTATAATTTTCCCAGTGATTGTCGTTGCTTTTGTTTACGTGAGAAATCCCCCAGTTTGTAAAAATCTTACCGAGTGGTGAGCAAGCCTCCCACTCGGGGGCTTAGCTGCGAATCCGTTTCGCCTAAGTTTGTAATAATCCTACCGAGTGGTGAGCCAGCCTCCCACTCGGGGGCTTAGCTGCAGTCCAAGTACTCGCCTAAGTTTAAAAAAATCCTACCGAGTGGTGAGCCAGCCTCCCACTTGGGGGCTTAGCTGCAGTCCAAGTACTCGCCTAAGTTTTAAAAATCCTACCGAGTGGTGAGCGATCCTCCCACTCGGGGGCTTAGCTGCAGTCCAAGTACTCGCCTAAGTTTTAAAAATCCTACCGAGTGGTGAGCCAGCCTCCCACTCGGGGGCTTAGCTGCAGTCCAAGTACTCGCCTAAGTTTTAAAAATCCTACCGAGTGGTGAGCGATCCTCCCACTCGGAGGCTTAGCTGCGGTCCAAGTACTCGCCTAAGTTTTAAAAATCCTACCGAGTGGTGAGCGATCCTCCCACTCGGAGGCTTAGCTGCAGTCCAAGTACTTGCCTAAGTTTTAAAAATCCTACCGAGTGGTGAGCGATCCTCCCACTCGAGGGCTTAGCTACGAATCCGTTTCGCCTAAGTTTGTAAAAATCCTACCGAGTGGTGAGCCAGCCTCCCACTCGGGGGCTTAGCTGCAGTCTAAGTACTCGCCTAAGTTTTAAAAAGTCATACCGAGTGGTGAGCCAGCCTCCCACTCGGGGGCTTAGCTGCAGTCCAAGTACTCGCCTAAGTTTTAAAAATCCTATCGAGTGGTGAGCGATCCTCCCACTCGGAGGCTTAGCTGCAGTCCAAGTACTCGCCTAAGTTTTAAAAATCCTACCGAGCGGTGAGCGATCCTCCCACTCGGGGGCTTAGCTGCAGTCCAAGTACTCGCCTAAGTTTTAAAAATCCTACCGAGTGGTGAGCGATCCTCCCACTCGGAGGCTTAGCTGCAGTCCAAGTACTCGCCTAAGTTTTAAAAATCCTACCGAGTGGTGAGCGATCCTCCCACTCAGAGGCTTAGCTGCGGTCCAAGTACTCGCCCAAGTTTTAAAAATCCTACCGAGTGGTGAGCGATCCTCCCACTTGGAGGCTTAGCTGCTATCCAAGTACTCGCCTAAGTTTTAAATCCTACCGAGTGGTGAGCGATCCGCTCACTCGGAGGCTTAGCTGCAGTCCAAGTACTCGCCTAAGTTTTAAAAATCCTACCGAGTGGTGAGCGATCCTCCCACTCGGAGGCTTAGCTGCAGTCCAAGTACTCGCCTAAGTTTTAAAAATCCTACCGAGTGGTGAGCGATCCTCCCACTCAGAGGCTTAGCTGCGGTCCAAGTACTCGCCCAAGTTTTAAAAATCCTACCGAGTGGTGAGCGATCCTCCCACTTGGAGGCTTAGCTGCTGTCCAAGTACTCACCTAAGTTTTAAAAATCCTACCGAGTGGTGAGCGATCCTCTCACTCGGAGGCTTAGCTGCAGTCCAAGTACTCGCCTAAGTTTTAAAAATCCTACCGAGTGGTGAGCGATCCTCCCACTTGGAGGCTTAGCTGCAGTCCAAGTACTCGCCTATGTTTTAAAAATCCTACCGAGTGGTGAGCGATCCTCCCACTTGGAGGCTTAGCTGCAGTCCAAGTACTCGCCTAAGTTTTAAAAATCCTACCGAGTGGTGAGCGATCCTCCCACTCGGAGGCTTAGCTGCAGTCCAAGTACTCGCCTAAGTATTCTCCACCTCAGAGCTGCATTCCGAGCACAAAGAATATTCCGAGCAAAAAACAAATTCCAGTTGAAAGAAAACACTAGCATATTCAGAAATAAACCAAGTTCGGATAAACCCCAAGGTCCCAGACGGCAGATCAAAAATATTCGAGCATCAAGCCCGAAGAAGTTTAACGGTTACACAATCACTCGGCATTCCGAGGCAAATAAAAGTGGAGCATAATGCTTTTCGGTCACGCATCAGGAGAAGGACTGGCTGGGTCACAGAAACTGTCGAGGTCAATGATGTCTGCAATGCGAGTGGCGGCGTCAAGGAAGGTGTCCATGAAAGACTGAAACGTATGCTTCCTCATGTTAGCAACCTTGAGCTCCGCCAGCTTGTCTTCTTTGACATCCTTGCAGTGCACTCGAACCAGAGACAGAGCAACCTCAGCACCACAGCGAGCAGATGACTTCTTCCATTCTCGCACGCGTTCAGGGATTTGATTCAGTCGAGCCATCAAAGACTCGAGGTCTTGAGACAGCTCTGCCTGAGGCCAAAGACCAGCATCAACCCGAGTCATTACAGCTTTCAAACGTGCCAGATAAGCAACCGCGCTGTCCATGCGAGACTCCAGCCGCAGCACGTTCATCGCAACATCATCTTTGACTAGACTGTTGATGGGATCGAGACCCATCTCGACCCGCCCGGTTTCTGCTTCAAAGTCTTGGCAAAGTTCTGCATGGTCGAGAGAATTATGAGTCGACGGCGCCATTAGACTTGTCAGTCAACAGAAATAAGACGGATTAGTCAATATCGTCAAGTTTCAAGACTAGCTTCGCAGCAAGTTGGCCCAGATAAGACTCGAGGCAAGTTTCAAGTCTAGCTCGCCATTCTTGGCCCTGAGGCTTCCAAGTTCGTCGGTCAACTTCTCTTTGTTCCTCTTTAGTCGCTCGACCTCCTGATTGGCGTCAGATACGGCAGTCTTCAGCTTGGAGTTTTCTTCTTCTAACTTGCCGACTGAAGCAAGCTTCTTGTCAACAAGCGTTGTCTTCTCGCGCGCCTCCTTCTGTGCTACCGCAAGATCCAGATCCTTCTTCTCCAAAGCTTCCTTCATTTTCTCTAAAGAAATAACATTCTTCAGGCGAGCTTGGAGTTGGCGGTTTTCACTACATACATCTGCTCGAGTGAAGCCACTTGGTTCAAAGATGGAAAGGAAAAGTGCCAGTGTTGGGATATGAAGCGGTCGATTGGTTACCTCCCATGGCAGCTACTTCATAATGAGCGGTCTTGAGGTTCTTCTTGGCCAGTTCTAGATCAAGGTTGAGGCTGATTTGTTGTTTGTTCATGTCAGAAAGTTGAGCCCCAAGATCACAAGATTTCTGCAGTCACAGCCATATCAGTCGACAAAGATAAAAAGAGATGACTATTCTAAGACTACCACCGAATCAAACATTCAACGGCAGTCTCGGGGACTACACCCAGTGGGTGCACTTAGCGTGCCCCCACTGATTTTCAGACCACAGTCGACGGTCGACTAGCTTTCAAAAAAAAGAAGACAGATCCAAATTCTCAGACCACAGTCGACTGCCCGTAGTCAACTACGGTCTCGGGGACTACACCTAGTGGGTGCACTCAGCGTGCCCCCACTAGTGCAAAGAATCAGTTCGAAATGACACAAAGAGATATACTATTTCCGAACAACCACACTCCAGTGGGTGGTCAGACAAAAAAACGGTCGATCGAAAAATCAACTAACCCGGACATTGGTTTGCATGGCAGCTCCGCACGTTGAAGGCCACCTGACTGGCCTCATGCACCACCTTCAGCTGCCCCATCACAAGGTTCAGTTGAAGAAGAGCTTCTCTGGCAGCAGCCGGTGGATCATCTGGAGTGTGATATGCAGCAAAAAGTGACGGAGGTAGAGCAATCGAAGCAGCCGCCGGATCTGAAGCATGGAGTGACGTTGGCGCAGCAGGAGCCTGAGCAGCTGATCCCGAGGGACAATCAATCGACAGAGGAACATCGAAGGTGACGTTGGTTCGAGCCGGGTCTGTCGACCGCTCGACCGTCGCCGCAGGCATCCCAGTCGACCCAAGAACTTGGGCTTCGGTCACCTTCCTGCCCGGCTCCTTGTCCTTCCTCCTCCTTCCTCTCAGCGGTACTTCCTCTTCATCATCTGGGAGCACAACAATGTCTCGTGGAGCTGCAATAAGCAGAGAGAGAGCCATAAAGACAACTGACCAATATTCCAGTCGACCAAACAAACTTTGAGTCGGGCAAACTTACTGGCTTTGGAGGTGACAGCGTCATCAGCTTCTTCGTCGGCAGGGGTCTTGTCAACATCCATATCAGTCGCAGCCGAGGTCGGGCTATACAGGTTCATCATCCGCTCGGTCAGAACAAGAAAACCGATCGGAATGAGAAAATATGAGAAGAACATTTACCCAGAGGCAACAGGGACGTCCATCTTGATCCTGGGCAAGGTCTTCCGAGCCTTCGAAGGATTAGCTTTGGGCTGCTTGGGGACTGTCTCAGTAAACTCTGGAGTCGGAGACCGAGCGCGCTTGTGAGATGGAGCACTCGACGCCACAGCTTTGCCGCGTCTGCTCACGGGGTCGTGCCGCTGCTTGGATCATTGTTCGGAGCGAGGCGGCGAGTCGGCCACCTCCTCATCGTCAGACTCGTCACTCTCATCATCTTCACCATCAGATGGGGACTCCTACTCGCCGCTCTCCTCGGTGCTGTCCCCGCCCTCTTGGTCTTGCTCCAGGGCTTGTTCACCATTGGGCATCGAATACATCTCCATGTAGATCTGCAAAACAAGGAACCGATCATAAGTCAGTCGGAACCTCAATCAGTCGGAAAATATGTTCATAAATTCAGTTATGAAGACCAGACCTTGTCTGGCAGGTTGCTGTCGCTGAAAGGGTCGACTCTCCTGGCACCCCTGGGGTTGTCTTTGTTCCCAGTAATGCCCATCAGCCAGTTAGCCACGGTTTTGGCCTCCACTTCCTCCGGATGAACCCGAGCGGTGTCACCAGCCCCGGAGTACATCCACATAGAATGGTCGCGAGCTTGTAGGGGTTGGATCCGCCGACTGAGGAACACCTTGAGCAGGTCCATACCAGTGATGCCCTAATTGATCAGTTGGACTACTCTCTCAACTAGCATGCCCGTCTCTGCCTTCTCAGCAATGGTCACTTGCAAGGAAGATGGAGTTTGGACACGATCAAAAGAAAAAGGGGGAAGTCCGGTCGACTGGCCTGGGGTCGCGATATCCTGGCAGTAGAACCAGGTCGACTGCCAACCCCTGACCGATTCAGGAAGAGTCATCGGAGGAAAAGAGCTCCTCTTCCTCTTCTGAATGCCCAGGCCCCTGCACATCTGGATAACGTGGGTTTTCTCGTCTTTCGAGTTCGCTTTCTTCACGGTTTGGGATCGGATGGTAAAGATGTGTTTGAAGAGGCCCCAGTGCGGTCGGCACCCCAAAAACTTCTCACACATAGAGACGAATGCAGCAAGGTACGTGATGGTATTGGGAGTAAAGTGATGGAGTTGGGCACCGAAAAAGTTTAAGAAGCCCTGAAAGAAAGGATGTGGTGGAAGCGAGAAACCACGGTCGACATGGGTGGCGAGCAAGACACACTCACCCGGTTGCGGCTCCGATTCCCCCTTCGGCAGGCGCGCGGATTCATGGACGATCAGCCCTAACTCGGCCAAATCATCCAAGTCCTCTTGCCGGAGCGAAGATCGGATCCAGTCTCCCTGGATCCAACATGATGGCAGCCCCGAGCGCGATGAAGACCCCCGATTCATCTTCTTGTTCTTCGCCGCCCCCGTCGCCTTCTTCGCACGCTCTAACGCCGTCGTTTTGTCCTTCCCCATGGCGGCAGAACAGCGGTGTCGAGAGTGGTCGTGCTATGCGAGGTGGAGACGCGAGAGGAAGAAGAAGGGAAATGAGCACGCACAGTGCGAATGCCTCGGCTTCGCCGCTTTTAAAGGCCTACTTCCGAGTGGCTGACGCGTGGGCCAGATCAGCCCCGTCAAATCCCCCCAACAGTTGCACACGTGATACGTGGCGAAAAAGGTGGCGCGGAAATCGAAACGTCCGATTTATCTACTCCACTCACCGCGGGACGCTCCACCTAGCGCGCTTCCACCCAAATTTCGAATCCCGTGAGATCCGGGATCCTCTGTAACCGATCTCACCAAAGATTCCAATCAGAGATATCACTCGACAGATGTCACTAGACAAACCAGTCGGTGATTTTTGAATCGATCAAGGCGACTGAAACGAAGTCGAAAGTTTCAAACAGCTGTCCTCCACTCAGAGAAGGAGACAAGGCAGATCAAGGGCGAGAACCAGGTCAACTACCGTCCTTCTTTTTCACTCAAACCTCGATCCATTTGGGGGCTAATGATGTAGACACATACCTAGGGTAGGGTAATAGGCCTGACCTATACGCGCCACCTAAAGTCTTGTCCTAAGAACTAAGGAGTTCAAGAGTCAGAAGCAGAAGCCCAACAAAGGTGTCGAAGCGAACTCCACTCGACCTATCAATCACTCGGAGACCTCTCTTACTCAGGTCACTCGACCACCAAACCACTCGACATATCAGAAGACCTAAAGACACTCCGCGCAGCAACGGTCAAGCATTCATTCGCATACTTAATGCTCATTTGTAGCACTTTACACTAGTAGAAAAAGGGTCAAACGTGAAGCACATTAGTGCTGGTTTGATTTTGGCCTGGTACTAATGGTACCATTAGTGCCGGTTCGAACGGATTTGCATTAATGCCGGTTCGTGTTGAACCTTTCGTACCGGTTCGTGCCACAAACCGGTACTAAAGGGGTGGTGGCAGGCTGGCGTCAGGCCGGGGCCCCACGAGCCTCTTTAGTCTCGGTTTGTGGCACAAACCGGTACTAAAGGGCCAACCTTTAGTACCGGTTCGTGCGACGAACCGGCACTAAAGGGGTCTAAGCTATAGTCCCGGTTGGAGACACGAACCGGGACTATAGGGCAATTTTCAAACTTGAAAAAATCATAACTAAATCATCCTAATTCAGAAAAATACATATAATATATCAAAATTTGCAGAACAAAAAGATTGATCCGCTGGGGACCTAGTTTTCCATTTCGACAATTTTTTAAAATCACAAAATTCCAAAGGGAAAATGGAGTTTTTGGGCGTTTTAGACGTTTTTAGACGTTTTTAGCGTTTAGTGCTAGGGTTTAGATTTCAGAGTTTAGGGTTAGGTTTTATGGTTTAAACCCTTAGCTTTTACTGTTTAGCATAGAGTTTCCGACGTTTTAAGTCCCGGGTTTAGGGTTTAGGACACTTTTTGAAATGACAAAATTGTAAAAGGAAAAAAAGATATGCTCTAATTTATGTTTTTTTGAATTTTGGTTAAATCTTGTCAAACCGGTCAAACAACTGATTCAAGAAATATAGAGTGTTACTAAATAATTACGCAATACTATTAGTGTTACTAAATAAGTATCTCAGTTTTTTTGAATTTTGGCCAAATCTGGTCAAACTGTGGTCAAACTATGGTCAAACTACTTATTCAAGAAATATTAGTGTTACTACATAATTACTGTTTTTTAGAATAATAGTTTCAAACTCAAACGGTGAAATGTGTGACTTCATACTCAAGCTAAACTACTGAGGGTTAATAGGATTGACAGCTTACATTTGTCAGAAAAACAACAAATGCAGACTTGGAATGTAGGGGGAATAGAACTCCGAAGTTAAGCGTGCTTAGGCTGGGGGAGTGAGAGGATGGGTGATCGGCCGGGAAGTCAGGCGATTTGGAATGAGTGATCCACACTTGAGCAGTTAAGAGAGGTGATTAGAGACTAAATCATCAAATAACTCAGAAAAATTAAAAATCAAAAAAAAATTCCAAAATTTTCAAAAAAAAATTCAAAAAAAAACCTGTACCGGTACTAAAGGTCCCCCATACCAGGGCGCGAGCTCACGCCACGTGGTTGCCCTTTAGCACCGGTTCGTGCTGAACCGGTACTAAAGGGAGGGGGGCTTTAGTGACCACACTTTAGTGCCGGTTATGGAACCGACACTAAAGGCCCTTATGAACCGGCGCTAAAGCTCCGTTTTCTACTAGTGTTAATACATGCGTTATCTGTAACGCCTCCTCTTAATGTATATTGAACCCTGCGTAACGGAGGGGAGCTGGGGTCCTAGCGCACTCTATATAAGCCACCCCCTCCTCTGGGACAAGGGTTCACACCCCCTGTAACTCACACACGTATAATCCAGTCAACCGCCTCCGGGCTCCGAGACGTAGGGCTGTTACTTCCTCCGAGAAGGGCCAGAACTCGTAAACCTTGTGTGTACAACTCCTCCATAGCTAAGATCTTGCCTCTCCATTCCTACCCTCATATTCTACTGTCAGACTTAGAACCACGACAGGGATCCCTCCATAAAAAACAGAGGGGCGCCGGCTGTAGCACGAAAAAATTGCGGTTTAGCCCCTGTAGTTTTCAGCTTTTACGTGAGTTTTATTCCTGCAGCAATATTTCGCGTAGAACCCCCTGAATTCAATTTTTGGGCTATTTTTCATGTACTAAATGCGCTTAACATTCTATACTTTGTAAACATATTTTTATTATATGATTTTACTATTGTAGATTAATTGTTTTGCACTCTTAATCATTAAGTACATTATATAAGAACGTGTTTTAAATAATGGAACGTCATTTTATTGAATAAGTTTATCAACATCGCATTTGTGCAAAAGATTACCTGCTGTAATCTCATGATTTTTGCATAAATTGCAGATGGCCGGAATTGTCAACAAGGAGTTTGCTGAGTTGGCCCAGACGGGGATGAACTACCTGTCATGGGCCTCGGACTGTGAGATCTTTCTCCAAGGCAAAACCCTCCTGAGGGCGATCGGTAAGGGGACCCAGCTGGCCCCCACTGATCCCAAGTTCGAAACTGAGAATGCGCAGGCTCTGCATTTTCTCCGTCATCACCTGTCACCTGCTCTGAAAGACGAATATATGGTTGAGCGGAGTGCTTCTGGTCTTTGGACCGCTCTTAAGCAGCGGTTTGAGCGGCTGAAGTACACTGTTAAGCCACGTGCAGAGGCAGAGTAGATCCGTCTGAGGTTTGCGGACTTCAAGACGGTTGGGGAGTACAATTCGGCTCTGCACCGGATTTGTACGACTCTTCAGATGTGTGGTACTGAGATTACCGACACTCAGAAGATTGAGAAAACCCTATCCAGTTTCCACCCTGACGCGGTCCTGTCTGCATGGAACTATCGCCAGGGAAACTACACAAGGTATTCAGAGTTGATTGACGTCCTCCAGCTGGCAGAGACACAGGACGAGGTTCTGAAAAAGAACTTTGTCGCGCAACCACTTGGGGGGAGTTCTCGCCAGGAGGTGAACACTCTCAAAGTCCGCAAGCCTCAACAAAAGAAGAGGGGCCGCAAGGGCAAGAAGAAGGGCCCTTAGCCCTCCGCCCCGGCTAAGTAGCAGAAGTCGGGCAAGGGGGGGCAGAAACCTCAGGACTGCTTTCGGTGTGGCTCGGTGGAGCATTTCTCCTGCCAGTGCCGCGCACCACAGGAGGTCGTTGATGCATATAAGGCTCGGAAGGCGCGTGAGACGCACCTCGCCTTGGTTCAGGAGGGAGCACCACCGGCGCCCATGGCGGCACCCGTGATGATCTCTACGCCCTCTGCTGCGCCCATCGCGGCGACCCCCGTGGTGCCCATCACAGCGGCTTTGGCGGTCTCTAGTGACGCCAACGTTGCCATGGAGGTTGACCACGTGGTCGCCTCGGCGGTGCCGCAACTAGATGTTGATGCTGCCTCCAAGATGATTTCTAAGGAGGATCAACTCACTAGTATGGAGATTGCGGCTGAGGTCAATGGCTTCTTCACCGAGTCTACTTAGCATACCTCTTTGGTTATCATGATTCCGTGATTTGATATAAATTTGAATAAATTTGATTTGGTTGTAAGCTCTATGAGAGCATAAACTTATTCTTTACTTTGGCGATTGGATGACATTTATTCATTTATTCCATTATTTATACATGATAGTATGTTATGTTCTGGAATGTGTGCATTTATTATTAATGTAGCATCTTCCTCATTACATTAATTATATGTCATATTTTAGAACGCGTGTGGTGCCCGAATGGAGGAAACGTGCCTTGCCGATAGCGGAACTACACATATCATTTTACAAGAAACTAAGTACTTTGAGCCTATTAAAAAAATCTTTGGGAAGTATTATGACAATCGCCGGCTGCGGTTCACACATAGTTGGCTCCGGACGAGCCACTATTATACTTCCTATGGGAACAACTTTGATCATTAATGATGCGTTGTTATACCCGGAGTCGACTCGTACTCTTTTGAGCTTTAGAGACATCTGCGCCAATGGTTTTCATGCTGAGACCGATGATGAGAACGGCAAGGAGTGCCTACTTATCACAAAGCGGGATGCAAATGGTAAACATGTTATCGAAAGGCTTCCTTCGTTCGACACAGAGCTATACTACACTAAAATAGTAGCACCGCATGTGTACACTACCCTCAAGACCGTTTTTAGAAGCTCTGAACTCTTCTGCCTCTGGCACGATAGGTTAGGACACCCCGGACATAGGATGATGAGCAATATAATAAACAACTCGCATGGTCATAATGTTAACGTGAAGAACTTCCCGAATCCCGATGATTTCGTGTGCTCCGCATGCGCTAAGGGGAAGTTAGTCATTAGGACATCGCCCCTCAACGTGAGGGATGAAATCCCCGCGTTCTTGGAGCGTATCCAAGGGGACATATGCGGTCCAATTCAGCCCCTCATGGGGCCGTTTCAGTACTTCATGGTGCTCATTGATGCTTCCTCTAAATGGTCCAATGTTTGCCTGCTGTCAACACGGAACCATGCCTTTGCAAAGCTGATCTCTCAGATCAAACAAATGAGGAATAATTTCCCTGATTATCGTATAAAGTCTATTCGAATGGACAACGCTGGAGAATTTACTTCAAAGGCGTTCGCTGATTATTGCATGGCAATGGGAATCAAAGTTGAGCACTCAGTACCGCATGTTCATACACAAAATGGACTTGCCGAGGCATTGATTAAAAGAATTAAATTCATTGCCCAACCGCTCCTTCAGGGTTGTAATTTGCCAACTACATGTTGGGGCCACGCAGTGTTACACGCGGCCAATCTCATCAACTTTAGACCGTCGGCCTACAACATCCACTCTCCTGTTCAGCTTGCGCAGGGGTCGGCACCGAAAATTTCCCACCTTCATAGGTTTGGTTGCCAGGTATATGTACCAATACCACCACCCCAGCGATCGGCGATGGGCCCGCTCCGTGAGTCGGGGATATACGTTGGTTATGAGACTGTGTCCATAATCAGGTATCTGGACCCCATGACAGGTGACTGTCACACGGCTCGTTTTGTTGATTGCATTTTTGACAAGGATCTTTTCCCGACTTTAGGGGGAGAAAATCAACCCCTTGATGCTAAAAGTCGAGAAATCACGTGGCAAGCCACAGGAATCCACGCTCATGACCCGTGCACTGCTGAGACTGAGAGAGAAGTCCAAAAGATAATAGATTTGCAGTCATTAGCAAATCAACCGCTTGACCACTTTAGTGACTTAAAGACTGTGAAAAAATCGCATGTGCACGCGCACAATGCACCGGAAAGGGTTGAAATACCGAAGAAAAATGATGGTATACCCGCTCCCGTCCAAAGGCCTAAAGGACGAGAGATCCGGCTTCTCAAATCCTAAGTACTCGGGGACGCCCGACGAAAAAGGATAAGAGAGATTTATTACAGCCTGTAGCCAAAGTACCCCTAATTGAAATGGGGAGCTAGTCGAGACCTGGCACAAGTACGGAAAATTCAGTGCACGAAATTCCGGACTTAAACTTTCCCATAGGGGAAACACCCAGCAGAGATGTGAGCGCACACATCTCCGTGGGAAATCTAAAGGACCTTGCTCCCATAATGGGAAATTTGGTAGAGCAAGTGTTAGCGCCGGATGCGCTCCATGACAAAATGGCCATAAATTATATTTACACGGGGGAGTCCATGAACCGAGCAACGGTGATTGTCGACATTAACTTTGCTACGAAAATTGCCTCAATCATAGATCTTGACCTTGAGCCTAACACGCTCGCTGATTGCAGCAGGCAATTACTGCCGAATTATTATCTCTCAACAAAAGGAAGGTGTTTGGACCAGTTTGTCGAACTCCTCCCCACATTCGCCCTATTGGCCATAGGTGGGTTTTTGTTTGAAAGAGAGATGGAAATAATAAGGTAGTACGGTACAAAGCAAGGCTCGTCGCTCAAGGGTTCACTCAACGACCAGGTGTCGATTTTGAGGAGAGTTATTCCCCGGTCATGGATGGAGTTACCTTTAGATACTTGATCTCGATGGCAGTAAACATGGGCTTGAAAATGAAACTAATGGATGTTGTCACTGCTTACCTGTATGGTAACTTGGATTCGAACATATACATGAAGGTTCCAGAAGGTATCCCTGTTCCGAACCATGATAGAGCAAACAGGGGTCTATACAGTGTTCAACTTCAAAAGGCACTGTACGGACTCAGACAGTCTGCTAGAATGTGGTACAATCGCTTAAGTGATTTCCTTCATGAGAAGGGCTACACGAGCAATAAAGATTGCCCATGTGTTTTGATACGGCGATCCCAAGATGGATTCTGTATAATCTCGGTGTACATGGACGATTTAAACATAATCAGTACGCCTGAGGATATTGAGGAAGCGAGTTCCTACCTGATGTCAGAATTCGAGATGAAAGATTTGGGTAAAACCAAGTCCTGTCTAGGTCTGCAACTTGAACATTCCCCTGATGGGATCCTAGTGCACCAGTCGGCCTACACCTAGAAGGTGTTGGAGAGATTTGGATTTGATAAGGCATACCCTTCTAAGACCCCGATGGTCGGAAGATCTTTACAGCCAGACAAGGACCCGTTTAGGCCAAAGGAAGAGGGGGAGGAAACTCTGGGACCAGAGGTTTCTTATATGAGTGTAGTTGGAGCACTCATGTACCTCGCAAATTGTACACGGCCAGACATTGCATTCGTCGTCAGTTTGCTTGCTCGGTACAGTTCTGAACCTACCAAGAGGCATTGGAAAGGTGTCAAGGACGTCTTCCGTTACCTGCAAGGGACCAAAGATCTTGGCCCGTTTTATAAAAGAAATCAAGACCTATCTATTATCGGCTATGCCGATGCTGGGTACCTATCGGACCCGCATGATTGCAAATCGCAGACTGGATATGTTTTCCTTTGTGGTGGAACTACGTTTTCCTGGAAATCGTCCAAGCAAACACTTGTGTCGACTTCCACGAACCATGCGGAAATCATGGCACTATTCGAAGCGTCAAAAGAGTGTGTATCGCTTTGGCGGATGATCGGCCACATTCAGCAGACATGTGGGCTGAACAACGTACAAACCCCTACCATTATCTATGAAGATAATGCTGCTTGTGTTGCACAAGTCCAGATGGGTTATGTGAAGAGTAACCTCACAAAGCATATTAGTCCCAAGTTCTTCTATGCACATGAGCTGCAACAGTTGAACGAGGTGAGAGTTTTGCATACTAAGTCCTGTGACAATCTTGCTGATATGTTTACTAAATCATTACTGGCATCAACCTTAAAGAGGTGTGTGCGTGGAATCGATATGATGAGACTTAGAGAGATGCAAGGTTCAGGGGGAGAAACTTCACAAATTCGCCGTTAAAATCTCGATCCTGATGATCGAGTACTCAACTTGATGGTTGAGTGGATTGTACTCTTTTTCCCTTGAGTGAGTTTTCCTGATGTTTCTCACACGAGGTTTTTGACGAGGCAATTCATGCAATACAACAACGTATATTGTGTGCTCTTTCTCCATATTTTTTCCCACTGGGTTTTTCGGAGTTGTGAGGCATGGATATATGGATAATTACCCAAGGGGGAGTGTTGGGAAACCGGGGCCACCACGAGGGTGGCGGTGGCTAGCGCACGAAGCGCTCGGGATAGCCCCTCCCGTTTCCCCTCTTTACGTTAAGTGGGTACTTATCCATTGACCCCTAGTCCCTATATAAAGCAACGAGAAGCCATCATTATAACACCTGACCATTGATTAATAAAGCCGGTCTCCTACATATCTCCCTGTGTCATTTACTTTCATGTGTTCGACTACTTCGTCTACGACGCTCACTCTCGCTCCGCAACCTCGGACCGGACCCGCCGGCAAAGTTGCGGAATAGTAAAGGCCTACTGTCTCATACATCCGTGCACGCGGTTAACAGGATGGTATCATCAAAAGCGGCAACCAGGCATGACAATGAGTTGTGCGCGAGGAGGGAGACGTGGGGCTAGGCCTTGACAAAAATAAAGCATACACATGACATATAGGCCTGAGCTTGACTCGTTCACGAAACACGACACGCACGCGAAGCAGACAATAAAAGAGGAGCTTGTATGCAACCAAAAAAAAACAGAGGAGCTTGCATGTACCACTCCTTCTCAAGCTCCGGTGACACGTAAAAGAGAATCCCTTATAGTATACTTCCCACCATATCATAACACTCCACATGCATCTTTTAGAGTTTCGAGAGGAATATGACTGTGTCGACGGCAGTGCCACAGTCATCATACATCCAAGGGCTACAAGCAGAACCAGTTGACAGAAACTGAGACAAGCAGAGGTAAACTAATGCTTCCCTTGGTTCTGGATTTTGGATCGAGGACCACCGTGCGCCTGCCTACTTATTCCATGCGTTGATACTGAAAATTTTGAACCAAAGCTTTTAATGCAGGCTGATTCCATTGCGCCAGCATGAGATCCGGAGAAACCTCACGTCGTTACTATATCTGGGAGGGACGACGCGATCCTTCACGCCTAGCTTGTGATCTATTCTGACTGGGATTCTCAGAACCGCTTTGAAACGGTAGAGTAGAGAGCCAGCCGGAGTGTAATCAGACACTCCTCGCCCCAGACCATACCAGACCAGACCAGGAGCTACAAATGACTGCAGAGTTTTCAGCTGTAACTTTTTTTTTGAGAGCCAGCTGTAACTTTGGTTCAGATCTGAGTATACCCTTACGATGCCTTATATGCATGCAGATCTTACCAGGCCCGTGCGAGTGGGCGAGCATTACGGAATCTCCGTACTGCATGGTACCACGCGCGAGTGGGTGTCTGCTAGCTACGGAGCTCCCGTATCCTGTAGTGTATAGTACGTACGGTTGATGCGGCTACACATTCATAGCGATTCTCAGCGCTAAATGTACTTGCATCCTCCGTGCGGAAGCGTATGTATGCTCTGGACGCACTATAAATGTTGCAGTTGCACATTTGCACAAATTGTTCCGGTGATTATGTATGTACACCAGTGCAACAAATATCATTTCTCCGTAGAATCTCTGCACGTGGTCTGCAGGTGATAGTATATGTAACTCGTACAATAATCCGTGTAAGTTGTTTTTTTCTTGCCATAAACGTATGTGAGTATTAACTACAGACCTACGACACCAGTCAAAAGATAATAAGAAATACAGACCAACGAAAGTAAAATCAGTGGCGGAGGACGATATTTCCTAAGGTAGGGTGAAGTCTTGAGCAGTTTTTTTTAATGTATAGAACCAAAGTAGTCAATACTACACACTAAAAACGTACACTAATATGTTTATGTGGTCCTCAACGGAATAACCAAATACAGTGAAAATGTAAACATCGGCAACAAGAGAAGTTCCGGAGCATATCTAAAGATACCTCGTTAAAATGATGATCAAACTGTGTGGTGATGGGGTTTATAGCAGCATAGAAGGTGTCCACATGAAAAGCATGATCATAGGTGACATTGTTTCATCGACTTATTCGTTTCATTTTCTCCATTTTGTAAAAATACCATCCATATTTGATATTAGAATGTTGTTTTTGGTGCAGAAGACATTGACATTTTCTAAGAGTGGCTCCCGGCCATCATTTCTTCAGTTGGTCAAACATGTTTTCGCATCTTTAAATTGGAAGTAGAAATCATACAGACTGTATGGTGATTAAGAGAAAAATTTCTCATTCTCTCTCTCATTTCCTTTTCCTCCATGAAACTAATTAATACTCCTATATGGCAACCTTTACAGATAACCGTCGTAAGCATGGTGTACATGCTCTTAGTGGGTACCCCAGCTCTCAGTAGATCCGGTCTACACCATTGTAATTCTTCACTGATCAATACCACAACATAAGCATGTGATACGGTCCATTCGGTGGCTTGAACTTGGGTACAACCATTATGTCACCACACATAAGACCCCTTTGAGCACACCCTTCTCTCCACTATCATCCACAATTCTACAATACATTGTAAGATCGGCTGCGAGAGGTTCCTACATAACCTAGACTCGCGAGCAACCTATGCCGCTACCTGAGTTCTGCGAGATCACCCATGGATCAACCGCAGATCCACCACAAACATGATCGACCACCAACGACATCAATTAGTAACCCAAATTGCCGTGTAGTGGGGAATTCCCGGCCATTTGCTAACCACCGGGATAAGGATCGAACCTCTTGCCACCTAACCGCACACCTTTGCCGTATTTGTAACGTCACCACCGACACACACATCAAGCACTGCGACGCCGCCATCTCATGACCCGGAGATTGAAACCACACGTAGAAAAGCACCATTTGCGCCATTGTATAATCATGCTTTTCTCGATGGCGTCTTCCGACGGCAAAGAGAAGGCAATATGGTGGACGAAACTGGGAGAGGAGATAGTTGGTGGTCAAAGTGCATCTCCATTATACCCTAGTTGGCTCTGGTGAATTATGAAAATCCGTTATGAGTGTTAATGTTTCGTTCATGTTATTTGGGGTATAACATGTGATCTTCTTCTGTATCACGTTTGGCTACAAGTGGAACATCATTGGTGATCCCACAAAACCTTCTCTGGTTGTTGTCCTCATCAAGCTCTTAGTATGTATTTTCAAGGTTTTTAGTAAATCCAAGATTCACATTGATCACAGGACAACCGTACCATGAAGAGGGGCACAAGCAAGTGCTTTACTTGAACTCCAAGAACATATCCTAAGCAAGATTCCTCCAAAATTGACTCCCTAGCCATTCCCTTTGTATGAGGTTCTCTAAGCCACGGTACTTCCAAAGACTTATCTATCGGGACCCCGATTCTAAGTCACACCGATCTAGCATGTAACACCTCATATCACTTTGCGGCCTCACGCACGGTATCCCCACGGGTGTCGCCTTACCATGGCCCGGGACCGTTTGCGCCTTTTGGCTCACGTATATGATAGTGTCGCTAGCATCCATATGACAGAGAACCCGGGCCGACATGGCTAGTCATGAACCCAAAGCGGCACTAACCTATGGGAACAGGCATACATGATTCACATCGAGCGTGTCGGTCAGCAGCGTGTGAATCCGGGCTGTAGCACTGGGCTAACAGGACTCCGGGGAACCCGGGCTGTAGCAGGCTAGGCAGGACTCCGGATGTCTCTGCGTGACATTTCCCCGAAGGGACAGACACAGGAACAAAGTGAAACACATGCCGGCCATTCAAGTGTCCTGAACAGTAGTGCTGGGCTAGCAGGACTCCGGTGAACCGGGCTGTAGCGGAGTACTATGGCTCAAGGAAGCACTAGACTACATTTCCCCATAAGAGAGGCTGCCAAGGACAAACAACTAGATTGTCGGATCCCACGCATAGCAATACACGTCACACGTACGCATAACATGCAAGTATGTGAGGTACAACATGGCATCACAACATAACGCAACTCATATAGATAAAAGCTCAGAAGAGCCACATAGCATAAATACAAACAGGGGTCACATGACCCATCATTCAGAGCATACAAGCAACAAGCGGAAGCATTACATGTCTGAGTACAGACAACTACAAATGAAAAAGGCCGAGAAGCCTGACTATCTATAAGTCCCTCCAAGGTACAAGATCGTAGCTGAGGTAACAAGCTATTCGTCGAAGTCCAAGCGGTACTATTAGTGAGACAGATGTCTCATCTGCAAAACGTAAATAAAGCAAACGTGAGTACAAGGGTACTCAGCAAGACTTACGTCAGATCCTATCATACATGCATTTGTATCAAGAAGGTAATGTGGGGTTTAGTTGTAGCAAGCCAGCTTTGACTCAGTGGCTATCCTGTTCTACAACTATGAGAAACTCCTTTGAGGTGAGGCAGCGCACACGAGTCCACTAATCACCACATCAATACACTACTATGGATTCATCCCCGTCTCTCCTACGAGAAGGCCATCCATAGCACTCACACTTATCTTGAGCATTTTAGAGTATCCACTTTAAGTTGTCTATGTACCACGTAAGCATCCAAGAAGTCCATAACCGAGGACACGGCTATTCGAATAGATCATGATAACCCTGCAGGGGTGTACTTCATCACACACGCTCTCACCACTTATCACCATGTACACGTCATGTATCTTGGCAACTTTCAAGCGGAAGCCTGGCGAGGGTGTCGGCCACGACCTGACTAACCACGCAAGACTCTAGTCCAGGTTTATCACCTATTTGGGTTCCATCCGCAAGGAGATCCGGCCGGGGTTTCGCTCACGGCCCCAAACGATGTGTACAGGGTTCCCGAGCCCACCATCCGGGTGCCACTCGGTACACTGGGCCACGTGTGCCTAGTCTGTCCCAAGTCCACCCTGCCGGGTGCCACTCGGTAGAAAAATAGCACTACCTACAAACACCAGAAACTATTTGCAACTCCTGGATAGAGCTCAAGGCGGTTAATAAGTCGAGAGACCTTGGAGCGCCCGGAGCCCAATGTGTGGTAGTAGCTAGTCATTGGACAACTTACACAGAACTCAGTTCTTAAGGACGGTCCCAATGAGACAACCCACCATGTACTCCTACATGGCCTCTCACCGCTACCTTTACCAAATCGTGTTCACACGCTTAACTCTCATTACCAGAACATATCATAACATTCCAATTCATTCCCGATGAATCAGACCTGACACAACTCTAAGCAATAGCAGGCATGGCATGGCAAGAACACAACATGGCTCAATCAACTCCTACACATGCTAGTGGGTTCTAACTATTTACTGTGGCAATGAAAGGTCATGCAGAGGAATGGGTTCAACTACCGCAGCATAAAGTAGCAGTTGAATCGTTGTTGTCCTAATGCAATAACTGAGAGCAGGAGCGAGAGAGTAGGATTGTATCGGAATGAACAAGGGGGGTTGCTTGCCTGGTAGATCAACAAGGAAAACACTGCTCCTCAGATAGGTACTCTGGAACGGTCTCCGAAGTAGTACCTATCGAGAAGGAACGGTGTCGACAATCAAACACAAGCATATGCAACATTATGATGCATGAACATGGCATGAAGATGTGATGTTGTATGAGCTAATGCAACTAGCATTCATTTGGTTAAAGTCCATTTGAACTAAAGATTCAGATGCAACTCCAAAATAAGCTCTTAAATATGCCATAAGTGTGTTTTCACATATACAGCATGTATATGTTGTTTTGTCATGCATGAAAATGGTACAGATGGATAGATTGAATTTTTCTGATAATTTTTCATATATAAATTATTTCAATCTGAGCTATGGTTGAATTTATATGAATTTTTGAAGTTTTGAACATTTTCTGGAATTTCCTGTTTAAAAATAATTCCAGAAAAAGAATAACTGCGTCAGCATGACGTCATCACTACATCAGCGGGTCAACGCGGTTGTCCAGGTCAAATCTGACATGTGGGGTCCACCCGTCAGTGTCATGGTTAATTAACAGAGGTTAATTAAATTCAAGCTAATCCTATGCTAGAATTAGCAGGGATGGGCCCCACCTATCATTGAGCCAGGGGAGGTCAAACCCCCTGGTCAACTGGGGCTAACACGCCGGCGTTTAGCCACCGGCGGCAGCAGACGCGGCGGAGGGCGCGGGATTCGCCCTCCGGCGACCATTCGGGCGGCGGAGACCACGGGCGAGGAGCTGAGGCTCACCCGCATCCAGGGCGGCATGCAGCAGCAGCGGGGATGGCCGTATCTCACCGGAGCGAAGCTCGCGGCAGCGGCCGGAGCTCGGGCAAGTGCGGGCGCGTGGTTCCAGCGCACGGGAGAGCTAGTTAGGGGCTGCGTTGGACTCGTCGTTGCTCCAGGAGCACGCCGGAGGCACAAGCTTGAGCGGAGATGCACGGTGGCTGCCAGACCAATGACCATGGCGGATGGCGGCGCTCGGTTACGGCGGCTGGCACGACTAGAGGGCGTAATCGAGCTCGGGGAGAGGGGGTTCCGATGCAGGAGCTCACAGTGGTTGCAGAGGCGTCGCCATGGGCTCGGGGGAGGCTCGGAGCAGAAGGCACATCGGTGGCGATCTCCGGCGGCCGTGCGGAGAAGATGAGCTCGATGACGAGGCTTCAGGGCGTCCGGGGTCGTGTGGTTCGGCGTAGAGGTGCACGACAGCGAGGCGAAGCTCGTGGTCGGGATGGCTGGGCGTGGGGAGGTCGGTGGCCACGACGAATGGCGACGGTGGCGACGGCTTAGCTCGGTGGCTGTGTGCGAGAGAAACAGGGGAGGGGAGAGCGTTCGGGGGAGAGAGAGGGGGAGAGGTGCGGGGCGTCGTGGCGACGTTGCGGGCGATCCAGGCGACGAGGGGGAGAAGCAGGAGGTGGCGGAAGACGTGGCCGCGGCATGCGTCTTGCCCGGCTTCTCCTCTGCCTACTGGCAAGAGGTAGAAGACGGGGCTGCCCCTGGTGGGCTAGGCCGCCAGGTGGGCTGGCCAGCTGGGCCGCCAGGTAAGGCCATGTAAGCCTTTCCCTTAGTTTGTTTTCTTTTCTATTTTTCTGACATTTGTTTTGATTTAATAAAAATACTAAATCATTTTATTTAATTCTGACAATTTTTTGCAGGGGCCTAAGGGATTATTCCAAAGCCCCTCACAAAAATTCAGAATTATTGGACAATATTATATATATATATAAATGTTTATCCAATGCAAATAATTACTGGATTAATTCCAAATGGCCAAAATAAATATTTATGAGCCCCTAAAAATATTGGTTTGAATTTTTCCTCTGCCCAATATTTTCATAGAGAGACATGAACATTTTCTTGGACCTTTTTGGAGAAATTTTTATCTGGGTCATTTCCAGAAATGATTCTGAGGGTTTTACAAATCCCCATTTCAAATTTAAATGGAATTTAAACATGATGCACAAATGGCTAGCTGGTCTAGGACATACCAGAACTAGGGATGTGACATTTATCTTCCAGTACTACCAAGACACTTAGGGTTATTCATACTCAGAGAACAAACAAGGTTTCAACAATTCAAAACCGCACATTCTTTTGTTCCGGAACTGCCGAGCCAAATCCACCTCGACACATTCTTTGTTTGCTTCCGCTCTTCCAAGCACAACGTTTTTTGTTGGCACTTCCGGGTCGTCTCAGTTTCCTTCTCTGCTTGTCACAGTATACGTTCTTTTCAACCGGAACTTCCGAGCTGTGACATGGCTCTTTTGTGCAAATTTTCATTCCAATAATTGTTTTGTGTACTACGATACTTCTGATCAATTGGTTCTACCCAGTACTTCCAAGTCGTTCTATCTTTCACAAAAGAGGTGCTACCTTTTTTTAATTCACAACCACGCTAAACTTTCAATCGGTACTTCTAAGTATTTTAATTCCTCTGGTTCTTGGGTGTTGCCCTAACCATTCAAATTTATTTAAACAGACTAGGGAGTTCTGCCAGTTTACTATCGCCACTATTGAACCTAGTTATTCTCAATGATGGCCAAATTTTGGATTCTCTCTACAAGTATCCGCTCATACCCTTTTGTCTGCATCCATCACATCTATGCCTTTCGTTATCGTTATTCTTTCTAGCCACTTCCATCTCACTCCACCTCACTTCGTCCACCTATCAGATAGATGAAGAGATATCCAAGGTAAGAAAAGAAGAAATAGGTGTTGGGCGGTTCCGTGTTCACTCCGTGATTCTTGGAAAGCCAATAGATCCTCTTTCTTGAATCACTACACCTCAAGTTTATCTATTTCACCAAATCATATCCTTGCGAGAGAGTTTTTCTATGGATTCTTGAGAGAAGCTTTGATTGAAGATCTTCCGAGGAGTTCTTATCAACTAACTTTATTTTTCTTGTTACTCTTGAATGGTGAGCGCATCCTAGATGGTTAGGTGTCACTTGAGATCCTATCAAGTTCTACACATGGACTCAAGAGTCTGTACGTGCCCAAAGATTGCCCACTTCATGAAGATCTATCCCTGGCGAGGCTTCTAAGTGCATACCATAATGGAATCGGTTGTTTGTGCTTTGTTGTCCACTTGGTGAGCATAACTATTGGTATCCTTGTGATCCTATAACCCTTTGGTTTGAAGCCTCCATCAACGTGGTCGTATGATAGCGCCAACTATGCAAACCACGGTAAAAACATCATTGTGTCAAGCAATGTCTGCATACTATACTCTACACCCTTACTTTCATGCAATTTGCTACATTTTCGTTGCTCTACTCATTACTCTTACTTTATTGTTTAAGTATATATCAACTAGCCTCCGTATGCTTAAAATGGTCAAACCTTAAAAGTCGTGTAGAATTTTGTGTTAGGTCTATTCATCCCTGCCCCTCTAGATCATAGTACAGATTCCACACTAGTAGTCTCCTGTGTCGCCCAGGGCAGGGGCAGTGTCTTAGGGTCAAGAAGAACTGACCTAGGGTGGTTGTAGCTTCTTGGTCCAAGATTGCGTATTTGTACTACAACATATAATTTTTATTTCTTTATTCATGTTAGTGAACACGCCTTTGTTACTCTTGTGAACTAGTGCAATTGTGATTATTCTTTCAATGTAGAGGCTAGAAAAAAATAAGCCTAAACCTTATTTAGAAAAATACTAAGAGAATATCTTAGCACTCCAGGTGTGATGTCCTTGATTGACCGCTCACTCTTCCACACCACAAAGAAGAACACCCCAAGATAGTGTTTCTCTTACAGATTTTGTTTGACCATGACACAACAAATTGATACGTCTCCAACGTATCTATAATTTCTGATTGTTCCATGCTATTATATTATCTGTTTGGATGTTTAATGGGCTTTAATATGCACTTTTATATTATTTTTCGGACTAACCTATTAACCGAAGGCCTAGTGCAAATTGTTGTTTTTTGCATATTTCAGTGTTTCGCAGAAAAGGAATATCAAACGGAATCCAAATGGAATGAAACCTTCGCGAGGATCTTTCTTGGAACAAACGTCACGCAAGAGACTTGGAGTACAAGTCTGGAAGTCCGTGAAGCTTCCACGAGGCAGGGGGCGCGCCCAAGGGGGTAGGCGTGCCCCCCACCATCGTGGGCCCCATGGAGCTCCACCGGCCTACTTCTTTCGCCTATATATACTCTTATACCCTGAAAACATCCAGGAGAGCCACGAAACCACTTTTCCACCGCCACAACCTTCTGTACCCATGAGATCCCATCTGGGGGCCTTTTGCGGCGATCTACCGGAGGGGGAATCGATCACGAAGGGCTTCTACATCAACACCATAGCCTCTCCGATGATGTATGGGTAGTTTACCACAGACCTTTGGGTCCATAGTTATTAGCTAGATGGCTTCTTCTCTCTCTCTTTGGTTCTCAATACAAAGTTCTCCTCGATGTTCTTGGAGATCTATTTGATGTAATACCTTTTGCGGTGTGTATGCCGAGATCCGATGAATTGTGGGTTTATGGTCAAGATTATCTATGAACAATATTTGATTCTTCTCTGAATTCTTATATGCTTGATTTGATATCTTTGCAAGTCTCTTCGAATTATCGGTTTAGTTTGGCCTACTAGATTGATCTTTCTTGCAATGGGAGAAGTGCTTAGCTTTGGGTTCAATCTTGTGGTGTCCTTTCCCAGTGACAGCAGGGGCAGCAAGGCGCGTATTGTATTGTTGCCATCGAGAATAAAAATATGGGGTTTATATCATATTGCTTGAGTTTATCCCTCTACATCATGTCATCTTGCCTAATGTGTTACTCTGTTCTTATGAACTTAATACTCTAGATGCATGCTGGATAGCGGTCAATGTGTGGAGTAATAGTAGTAGATGCAGAATCGTTTCGGTCTACTTGACACGGACGTGATGCCTATGTTCATGATCATGCCTAGATATTCTCATAACTATGCGCTTTTCTATCAATTGCTCGACAGTATTTTGTTCACCCTCCGTAATATATGCTATCATGAGAGAAGCCACTAGTGAAACCTATGGCCCCCGGGTCTACTTTACATCTTATAAGTTTCCGATCTATAATTCTAGTTCACTATTTATTTTGCAATCTTTATTTTCCAATCTATACAACAAAAATACCAAAAATATTTATCTTATTATCTTTATCAGATTTCACTTTTAAGTGGCCGTGAAGGGATTGACAACCCCTTTATCACTTTGGTTGCAAGGTTCTTGATTGTTTGTGCAGGTACTAGGTGACTTGTGTGTAGTCTCCTACTGAATTGATACCTTGATTCTCAAAAACTGGGGGAAATACTTACGCTACTTTGCTGCATCACCCTTTCCTCTTCAAGGGAAAACCAACACATGCTCAAGAGGTAGCAAGAAGGATTTCTGCCGCCGTTGCCGGGGAGATCTACGCTCAAGTCAAGACATACCAAGTACCCATCATAAGCTCTTCTCCCTCGCATTACATTATTTGCCATCTGCCTCTCGTTTTCCTCTCCCCCACTTCACCTTTGCTGTTTTATTCGCCCTTCTTCCGTTCGATCTTGTGTTACCATGTACCTTCTTTTTGCTTGCATCTTCACTTGCTAAAAGTTTATGGATCCTCATCCACTTGCTAATCTCTTTAAGAGATCCAATTATGATGAACCTATTGCTAGTGAGTTGAGTGCACTATATTATCTTTATGAGGTTTTGCTTGAAATTCGTGAATCTGAAAAGTGTGATGAATTACTTTATGAAGCGACTCACAATAGATCTTTGAATAAAAAGCATGATTGCAATGATTTTATTATAAATTCTATTGATGTAAATTTTGCTAATAATATGCAAAACCCTAAGCTTGGGGATGCTAGTTTTGCTACGTCATCTACTTGTTGCAATGATCATGATTTGGGTGATTCTTCTTATGATCTTAAAAATTTATTTAAGCCCCATGATGAATATGAGATTGATAATAGTGTTTGCAATATTATTGAAAGTGGGTTTGGAAGAGTGTCAACTTTAGATCCCACATATTTGGAGAATGTTCAATCTTACGAAATTTTTGATAAAAGTGGGTTTGGAGAGGTCATGACTTTAGTTAATGTTAATCCCACTATTTTGGAAGAGTGTCAACTTTGCATGCATGTGGATCATGTTGAAAATATTTTATGTAATAGCTATTTTGTTGAATTTGCTTATGATCCCCCATGTAATTATTATGAGAGAGGAAAATATGATTGTAGAAATTTTCATGTTACTAATTACCTCTCGTTATGTTGAGATTGCTATTGTTTCTTTCCGCTTCCTTGCATATGCTAGTTTTTGCTTACTATGATAATTTGTTTGCCTATAAGATGCCTATGCATAGGAATTATGTTAGACTTAGATGTGTTTGTCACGTGTTTCATGATGCTCTCTTTGTGCATCAATTCTTGTCTTTCATGTGAGCATCATTGAAATTATCAATGCCTAGCTAGGGGCGTTAAACGATAGCGCTTGTTGGGAAGCAACCCAATTTTATTTCTGTTCCTTATTTTTTGTTCCTGTTTAGTAATAAATAATTCATCTATCCTCTGTTATGATTGTGTTTTTATGTTTTAATTAGTGTTTGTGCCAAGTAAAGCCTTTAGGATCTTCTTGGGTGATTGTTATTTGATCTTGCTGAAAAAACAGAAAGTATGCGCTCACGATAATAATTTTCATTTTACCAAAGAGAGATAAAAATACCAATTCCAACTGCAGTAGATCAATATACAAATCTTTTAGGACGTCCTAATTTTTTAGAATTTTTGGAGTTACAGATGTATTTGAAACCTCCAGATTGCTATAGACTGTTCTGTTTTTGAAAGATTCTGTTTTTCGTGTGTTGTTTGCTTATTTTGATGAATCTATGGCTAGTATCGGGGGGTATGAACCATAAAGAAATTGGAATACAGTAGGTTTAACACCAATATAAATAAAGAATGAGTTCATTATAGTACCTTAAAGTGGTGATTTATTTTCTTATACTAACAAAGCTCATGAGATTTTCTGTTGAGTTTTGTGTTGTGAAGTTTTCAAGTTTTTGGGTAAAGATTTGATGGATTTTGGAACAAGGAGTGGAAAGAGCCTAAGCTTGGGGATGCCCAAGGCACCCCAAGGTAAAATTTAAGGACAACCAAAAGCCTAAGCTTGGGGATGCCCCAAAGGCATCCCCTCTTTCATCTTCGTCTATCGGTAACTTTACTTGAGGCTATATTTTTATTCACCACATGATATGTGTTTTGCTTGGAGCGTCTTGTATTATTTGAGTCTTTGCTTTTTAGTTTACCACAATCATCCTTGTTGTAAACACCTTTTGGAGAGACACACATGAATCGGAATTTATTAGAATACTCTATGTGCTTCACTTATATCTTTTGAGCTATATAATTTTGCTCTAGTGCTTCACTTATATCATTTTAGAGCACGGTGGTGGTTTTATTTTATAGAAATTGTTGATCTCTCATGCTTCACTTATATTATTTTGAGAGTCTCTTAGAACAGCTTAGTAATTTTCTTTGGCTATAAAATTAGACCTAATATGATAGGCATCCAAGATGGGTATAATAAAAACTTTCATATAAAGTGTATCGAATAGTTTAATACTTGATAATTGTTTTGAGATATAAAGATGGTAATATTAGAGTAGTGCTAGTTGAGTAATTGTGAAATTGAGAAATACTTGTGTTGAGGTTGGCAAGTCCCGTAGCATGCACGTATGGTAACCGTTGTGTGACAAATTTGAAGCATGAGGTGTTCTTTGATTGCTTTCCTTATGAGTGGCGGACGGGGATGAGCGATGCTCTTTTCCTACCAATCTATGCCCCTAGGAGCATGCGTGCAGTGCTTTGGGTTTGATAACTTGTAGATTTTTGCAATAAGTATGTGAGTTCTTTATGACTAATGTTGAGTCCATGGATTATACGCACTCTCACCCTTCCATCATTGCTAGCCTCTTCGGTACCGTGCATTGCCCTTCCTCACCTCGAGAGTTGGTGCAAACTTCGCTGGTGCATCCAAATCCCGTGATATGATATGCTCTATCACACATAAGCCTCCTTATATCTTCCTCAAAACAGCCACCATACCTACTGTAGCGACCTGACCCGAATGGATCAAGTCTCTGTGCTTAAGTGTCATCCCTGGATCGGTATGCTGACACACACAGTACTCGAAGGATTTATAACAGAGGTAAATCACATGTATAAAGTAACATAAATACTATTACCTCAATCCATATAGCGGAAGCAACAAGGTTGTGGATTCCCATCAACACCAACGGCAAAGTTGAGTGTAGAAATCGTAACCCTAACATATCACTTACTCGTCGTAAGATAATCCTGCAACATGAGACGTTGCAGCCCGAAACGGGTCAGTACATTGAATGTACTGGCAAATTCACACCATAGAGAAAATGATGAACAATGGCTATCACTATATGCATACATGGTTGGTGGAAAAGCTCTATGGTTATAGCTTTTTGCGTAAAGCCAATTTTCCCTACTTCAAAGGAATAAAATTAATTACTCTCATGGTGGTTGTGAAACATTGAGAATGGTTGACAGCATTCTCAATCCCAATTAAGTAACATCATTAAAACCCAACAATATTCATTTAAAGTAACGTGATGAGATCGACAGGATAATCCAAGAACTAGATACTCAAGATGTCCATAACCGGGGACACGGCTAATCATGATTAGTTTGTACACTCTGCAGAGGTTTGCGCACTTTTCCCCACATGACTCGGTCGCCTCCGTTTGTTTTCTCGCACTACATGGTGTTTGAGAAACGGATGACCGAGACATAGTCTTTCAGAGTGCTAGCACCTTACATGTGGGGTAGACCGTACCACCTACAACCCCTACATCTGCTAGTCCACCCCCTAAGAGTTCGCACAACTTAGTCAACTATGCCAGAGCCCATAGTAGCATGTGGCTGCACACGGAAGTTTCTAGCATGAATTATCTTATGATCCCTTTGAGCCTGGGTGGCGGTCCAAAATAAAACAGGAAAGTCCTGATAGACATCAGGTGCCTCAATCCACCCAGATGTGTGTTTAAGTTGCCACCTTAGATAAACCATTAAAATTATCAACTCACGTCTGTCATGAATATCACTCACCCAATCCACGTCTACTAGCATAGCATGGCATAATAAGCAAATGTAGAAGTAACTCCCAAAGGTTTCATAATAATACGGGTAATAGGTACTACCTCATCTACTTCCCATCCCATAATTTAATTAGATCCTAATCATGCAATGTGAGAGGATTGATCTAATGCAATAAAACTGGGTTGTAGAAAAGGTATGATCAAAGTGTTACTTGCCTGCAATGTTGATGAAGATGATTCGCACTCAAAATCTTGATAGATCTACTCGTCACACTCCGGTCAATCTATCGTAAGCAAGCAATCGTAACCACACATAAGCAATCACTCAAAAGATCAGAAAGAACAAAGAAGACGATTCGGAAAACGTCAAAACCAAGCAAATAACTCTTGCAACATAAAACAATTTCTAATAGTACCAGAATTGTGTGAATTTGGCCTTATTAGAATGTTTAGGTCAAGAGCTTCGATTTGCAAAAAGAATCAACTCAACCGGAGCTACGAAACTCAAGTTATGATCAAACGAAGTTTGAATTCAAATCTGATCTAATTCAAATTTTAAAATTTTCAAAAACATGTTTGAGTTGGATTACTGGATAGAGGGGATCATAACGAAGACGTGGGCATTGGTTTCGTTGGATTTGGACTAACAGATAAAAAGTTATAGTCATTTGAAGTACAGGGACTATTCTGTAAATAAAGTATTCACAACTAGGTCCCTGGCCGAAAAATAACAGAAAAAGAAAAAGACTAAAAGGTGAACGTTCGTTTTCTATACCTAATCAATGAACGTTCTCTAAATAATAAACCTAAAAAAACAAATCTAGTTTAGGGTTTTTAAAAAAAACAAACTTAAAGAAAAACCGGATCGGACCGGGTTTATACCGGTTCACAGTGGTGTGGTGGTTTTCGAGAGAAAACCGGCGGCGGCGAGGTTGAACTCCGGCGAGGCGGCGCGCGGGCAAGGCGAGCGGCGGCTCTGCGGCGGCGGCGAAGCAGGGAGGCGGAGCGGCGGAGCTACGGCGACGGCGGGATGCGGCGGAAGGGGCGGCGGCTCCGGTGAGATGCGGCAGCAGCGCGGCAGACGAGGGAAGTGCGGCGGCGGCGGCGCAACGCGGTGACGGCGCGCAAGCAGGCAGGGGCAGAGGCAGGCGGGAGGCGGCGGCGGCGAGCAGCGAGATGGGTCGGGGTCCGGCCCCTTATAAAGGCCCGGGGGGCGGGACCTGCCTTGGGCGAGGGGTGCCCGGTGGCGTGGCGGCGCCGGACTCCGGGAGGAGTCCCGGTCGCGCACGGGAGGATGGCGGTGGCGGCTTGGGCCTGGGCCTGGCTGGGAGCTGGGCCGGCCCAGTTCGGCGGAGGGGATTTTTTTTTAAATAAACACAGACAAAGAAAGAAAGAAAAACAAAATAAAGTAAAATATTATATAGGCATATAATATATCAAAATTTTCAGAAAAAGATTTTCTACGACATGAACTTTTTTATAACTTCAAATAAAATTCTCACAAATTCAAATAAATCAAAGAGTGCTACTGGTCTATTAAAATCCAACTAAAATCATTTTAAAAAATACAAAAATGATTTCAAATTAATTTTTCTCCAATTTTCTGTTGTAGGGAATCATGTTACCCCTAATTTCAACGTATTTTGTTTTTGGAGAAAAATAATTTGAATAAAACTCAAATAAATCCAAATTGAAAAATTAATTCCAAAAGGACTTGAAATTGATCCTTTGAAACTCCCGACTCATATTTCATAATTTGAAGAAGTCATTTTATCTCCTCTCGTGAAAATCATTGAGTTGCTTAAAGTTTCTGAATTGGAAAATATTTCCCAATGGAATTCAAATATTTTTCAAACACCCTTTTCATTTTAAATGGAGGAAGTCATGTCATCTTCTCTCTAGGGTTTTGTATTTGAAAAGAATTTGAATTCACGGAGATCAAAAAGCAAATATGAAAGTTTGGGAAAGTCCTTTTATTCCCTCTCATTTAACTTTCAAAAGTTTCGAATTCACTCACTTTCAGACAATCAATCAAACAATCAACCAAATCTATCTAATTATTATAACATTCCAAAATTTAGAATTTTGGGATGTTACAAACCTACCACCCTTAAAATGAATCTCGTCCTCGAGATTCGGAGAGGCTAGAAAGAAAAGGTTAGGGTTTGGGGTCTCTTCAAAATTTCATCAATCGTCTCCGGGGTCTGGGGTGCTACCACCCTTAGAAACATTGTTACTGTTCCATCAATACTCATATACTCCATCCTTATTCTTGACAGTGTCGGTCTTCTCAGATCTTCAGGATAATTCCTTATCCGGCTCTTCCGGTAGTGGCATAGCCTTTTCCTCAATTCTTCTGTCCTTTCATCTTGGTAAGGTTATTTCGAGACTGGGTCTTCTTAACTGACGGTCTGGCGCCAAGACTAAACAACTATCGATATCTCATGGTGGTCAACAATTTATGGCTTTTCCTGCAGGAAATGGGTCTGGTTGATCCTCACCGTATAACCTACGGTTGGCAACAACTGCCGTGTACAAGAAAAAAAATACCTATACCATTCTAAGGTTTAAACAGGGTTTTGATCGTCGTCTCTCTACTATAGGCAAGTCACTCAGATTTACTATCCCATATAGCAAGGCGAATAATAAGAGTAAGTCGGTATGGTGATCAATCCATCCCGCACCCAAATCATTACCTTGTATACAGTTTAGCGAATCTCGCATTCTAACAGTCGGTCATCCTCACAAGCATTGCAGAATTTCTCTTGTCGACGAACCAAGCTCGGATAAATCCATAGATCCTGCAAGCCAAACAAACATCTATCGTTTCTTCACAACTCTCAAGTTTTGCGTTACTCCTATAAGATCGTCTGTCGATAAGGGCATACCCAATTCCAGGGTTTTTCCTTCAGCAAGAGTGTGCTTGCTTCTTGGCAGGTCCTGGGGTCTGTGGTTTATGGCACACCTCATCACTTGTAGTCCTTGAACTTATCATTGGGCAACTGGTCATTATTCCAACTTCCAACTTCCTAGTATTCTTAAATCCATCCAACTGTACTATCTTCCTTCCTTCTATTGGCACCAAACTAGGACATGATTACTCGAACTCATCATGGAGTTTCCATTGATCCATATTTCCGACATCATACCTCCTTTATATCCAATAGTAATTCATCTCTTCATCCTCGTGGGATATCCCTCATACCGAGATAAAACTTATACTTATGAAGTCCATATTCACTTCGTGGAACATCATTATCCTTTCCAAGGTCAAGCGTCTTTACAAGAGAATATTGGCCATCTCTGCATGGCACTTCCTCAACTGGGAACCGTGAAACACATCCTGAACTCCTGAAAGTCCTTCGGGTAACTCAAACTTGTAGGCCACTTCTCTCATACGCTCCAAAACTCAGTATGGTCCTACAAATCTCGGGGCTAACTTTTACCTTAACTCCAATTCGTTTAACTCCTCGCAGAGGGAACACATGAAGACATGCTCTGTCTCCAATTTCATAGACTACCTCCTTGAGTTTTTGAGTCTACATAACTCTTCTGCCTGGACTGAGCTACCTTCAGTCTATCTCGAATCAACTTAACATTCTCTTCTGACTCCTTTGATCACCTTTGGTCCAAACAACTGACGGTCTCCAACTTCATCCCACATACTCTTGGGGCATCACACATATCGAGACAAAACTCGTATTCATTTTTGTCCGAAATCCACTCAGTGGAGTATCCTTATCTTTTCCAGGGGTCAAGGGTTCTTACAGGGTACTACCACCCTTAAAATGCACAAATCTTCCATAGACCATATTTCTCTTATCCAAAAAATGGTCAAAATCCTTCTTCAGAGAGTAACAACTCATAAAATCCAAATCTTTACCAATGATGCTAACTTTATTGATTCTCCAATGATTACAATCTTTTGCTTTTCCATTACATGTCTCAACTCAACACCTCAATATGAAGGGAAAATGTTCTCACTACTACTACTATATTTCTTCTGTTATAAACTCAACTATTTATCACAAGTCTCCTTCTCCTTCGGACAATCTCTAGCAAAGTGCCCTGCTTCATTACAATGGAAACATATTACTTCTGACAAGTTTCGAGGTTTCCTTGTGATTATATAGCCTCCTGGGGTCCTCATCTTCCCTTTTGGGCAATCATTGAAGTAGTGTCCTGAATTTTTGCACCTGAAACATGTGATATGACTCAGGTCTTTCTTTGTAGAAATTGGTTTGTTCCTGGGATCCAATCTACTTCTCTTCCTGGACTTTTCCATTCCAATCAGGGCTTCTATTTCCTGTGGGTCATAATCTACTTCCTCCGTCGGGAATTCTACTAGATCCCCATTCATACAATTCTGGGAAAGGTGTCCCTCTTCTCCACATGAATAGCATGACTTGGTGCAGGGTTTAATTGGCTCTTCTTTGGGTGTGTCCTCCACCTCTTTCTTCATCACAGGTTCTTCTAAACTTTCCATAAGGGCTCCTTTCATTGCTTCTTCCTTCTGCTGGATGGTTCTTTGTACCAAGGGGTAAATGTGACACTGAGCAGGATATTGGGTAGTCCCTTCACACAAGAAACAAGTGATCTGCCTAGTTGGGCATTCTTCAACTGGGTGACTTCCTTCACAATTAGGGCACTCATTCTTGCATTCTTTATGGGTGTGTCCTATTTCTCCACAAATCTTGCATGCACAAGGTTTCTTCATATCCTTTCCATAAGGCTTCAACTTCTGGGACACAAACCGAGACTTTGGCAAAGTCAACTTAAATTCCTTCCAAGTGGTTACTCCTTGCCATCCATTCATGGTTTGGTACATCCTCCACCAAGTAGCAGCACCTCTTTCAAAGCATTGAAGAGCGTGCTGGGCCATATCCTTTCCGACTATAGGGTTGTTCTCCATATGATCCTCCATGTTCTGAATCCATCGGTCTGTCTCCAATTGACTCATTGGTCCAGAAAATACAAGCTCATATCCATTCATCCTCTATTGGGTTCATGGGTTTGGGGTGAGATAAGAGAGATAGAGAGGGATGCACACAATACAAACAAAAGTTTTGAAAAGACAGATTTTTGTTATGGCTGTCGAAAAACATCAAACAAATGACAGCTCACAATCGTCGCATCTATCGTAGGTGTATAACAGGGGTTTGGTCTTCTAAAGGTCAATAAATCTTCAATGTCTCCAAACTCTTCAAGCCTTGTTCAAGCCTCCAATGGCTTCTTCCGATCATGCTTGTCCTTCTCAAGTTCTTTTGCCAGATCAACTCTTATGACGCGAAGTCTCTCGTGACGTCCTTTAATATTCTGGAGTTGCATTCCAAACTTCTAGGTTTGAACATCCTTGGCATGAACCATGTCCTACTGTCCTTTAGTTCCTGACGAATCTCCGGTATCTCGAGGTTCTGCTCCTCCAGCTTGGCTACTTCAACTTCTGGGTCCTAAGTTCTTCACGAAAAGCTTTCTCATCAAATATAACTTCCTGCATGTCCATCTTAACTTCTTGATGTACTACTCCAGATCTTGGTGATACACCAGCTAAGTTTAAAACTTCATCTTGCTGATAGGTGATCCATCAGCCTTCTACCATCCAGTCCTTCCATGCATAGGCATGCTTAACTCAGCACGGTGACAATAGCATAAGCGGGCGATAACCTCATGGATAGCCATGTTTCTTCCCTTTGTCATTTCCATGAGCTATCTCTCCATAGTTGATATCTCCTACATTGGGGTTTCCTTGACAAAACTTCGAGTTCTCAACTCTCCATGTTTCAGTCTTTCTCCGATACACCTTGATCTCGGGTATTGACAACTTCCATAGTCTGCCAAGTTCCATAAGGGTAGCATTTCTAGGTCATACAAATCTGGGGATTCTTCAAAGCCTCCAAATTCTCCTAATCTTCAGAGTCTTCAACAGTTGTAGTTTCCATGCACGGTAAATCTTCTTCAGTCCGAATGGTCTTAGTTGTCCGGTATCTTGTCCTTCTTGGAGTGGTCTCATCAGTCGAATCTTCGTGTGGTCAAAAGAGGAAAGGGATATGGTCTCACTAAAGGGAATTTTTGAATAAGTTCAGAAGAGAAGAGAGGTAAAAATCTTTTTGAAAGGGAAAGTTGTAGAGAGAAATCTTTGCTATGGGCTTGCCAGTTTCTAGGGTCACGTCCTACAGTCAACATGTGCTCTGATACCATCTTGTAGCGACCTGACCCGAATGGATCAAGTCTCTGTGCTTAAGTGTCATCCCTGGATCGGTATGCTGACACACACAGTACTCGAAGGATTTATAACAGAGGTAAATCACATGTATAAAGTAACGTAAATACTATTACCTCAATCCATATAGCGGAAGCAACAAGGTTGTGGATTCCCATCAACACCAACGGCAAAGTTGAGTGTAGAAATCGTAACCCTAACGTATCACTTACTCGTCGTAAGATAATCCTGCAACATGAGACGTTGCAGCCCGAAACGGGTCAGTACATTCAATGTACTGGCAAATTCACACCATAGAGAAAATGAGAACAATGGCTATCACTATATGCATACATGGCTGGTGGAAAAGCTCTATGGTTATAAGGTTTTTGCGTAAAGCCAATTTTTCCCTATTTCAAAGGAATAAAATTAATTACTCTCATGGTGGTTGTGAAACATTGAGAATGGTTGACAGCATTCTCAATCCCAATTAAGTAACATCATTAAAACCCAACAATATTCATTTAAAGTAACGTGATGAGATCGACAGGATAATCCAAGAACTAGATACTCAAGATGTCCATAACCGGGGACACGGCTAATCATGATTAGTTTGTACACTCTGCAGAGGTTTGCGCACTTTTCCCCGCATGACTCGGTCGCCTCCGTTTGTTTTCTCGCACTACATGGTGTTTGAGAAACGGATGACCGAGACATAGTCTTTCAGAAGTGCTAGCACCTTACATGTGGGGTAGACCGTACCACCTACAACCCCTACATCTGCTAGTCCACCCCGTAAGAGTTCGCACAACTTAGTCAACTATGCCAGAGCCCATAGTAGCATGTGGCTGCACACGGAAGTTTCTAGCATGAATTATCTTATGATCCCTTTGAGCCTGGGTGGCGGTCCAAAATAAAACAGGCAAGTCCCGATAGACATCAGGTGCCTCAATCCACCCAGATGTGTGTTTAAGTTGCCACCTTAGATAAACCATTAAAATTATCAACTCACATCTGTCATGAATATCACTCACCCAATCCACGTCTACTAGCATAGCATGGCATAATAAGCAAACGTAGAAGTAACTCCCAAAGGTTTCATAATAATACGGGTAATAGGTACTACCTCATCTACTTCCCATCCCACAATTTAATTAGATCCTAATCATGCAATGTGAGAGGATTGATCTAATGCAATAAAACTGGGTTGTAGAAAAGGTATGATCAAAGTGTTACTTGCCTGCAATGTTGATGAAGATGATTCGCACTCAAAATCTTGATAGATCTACTCGTCACACTCCGGTCAATCTATCGTAAGCAAGCAATAGTAACCACACATAAGCAATCACTCAAAAGATCAGAAAGAACGAAGAAGACGATTCGGAAAACGTCAAAACCAAGCAAATAACTCTTGCAACATAAAACAATTTCTAATAGTACCAGAATTATGTGAATTTGGCCTTATTAGAATGTTTAGGTCAAGAGCTTCGATTTGCAAAAGGAATCAACTCAACCGGAGCTATGAAACTCAAGTTATGATCAAACGAAGTTTGAATTCAAATCTGATCTAATTCAAATTTTAAACTTTTCAAAAACATGTTTGAGTTGGATTACTGGATAGAGGGGATCATAACGAAGATGTGGGCGTTGGTTTCGTTGGATTTGGACTAACAGGTAAAAATTTATAGTCATTTGAAGTATAGGGACTATTCTGTAAATAAAGTATTCACAACTAGGTCCCTGGCCGAAAAATAACAGAAAAAGAAAAAGACTAAAAGGTGAACATTCATTTTCTATACCTAACCAACGAACGTTCTCTAAATAATAAACCTAAAAAAACAAATCTAGTTTAGGGTTTTTTTTTAAAAAAAACAAACTTAAAAGAAAAACCGGTTCGGACCGGGTTTATACCGGTTCGCAGTGGTGTGGTGGTTTTCGAGAGAAAACCGGCGGCGGCGAGGTTGAACTCCGGCGAGGCGGGACAGCGGCGTGCCCCGGCCTGGCAGCGCGCGGGCAAGGCGAGCGGCGGCTCTGCGGCGGCGGCGAAGCAGGGAGGCGGAGCGGCGGCGGCGGCGGGATGCGGTGGAAGGGGCGACGGCTCCGGTGAGATGCGGCAGCGGCGCGGCAGACGAGGGAAGTGCGGCGGCGGCGGTGCAACGCGGCGACGGCGCGCAAGCAGGCAGGGGCAGAGGCAGGCGGGAGGCGGCGGCGGCGAGCAGCGAGAGGGGTCGGGGTCCGGCCCCTTATAAAGGCCCGGGGGGCGGGACCTGCCTTGGGCGAGGGGTGCCCGGCGGCGTGGCGGCGCCGGACTCCGGGAGGAGTCCCGGTCGCGCACGGGAGGATGGCGGTGGCGGCTTGGGCCTGGGCCTGGCTGGGAGCTGGGCCGGCCCAGTTCGGCGGAGGGGATTTTTTTTAAATAAACACAGACAAAGAAAGAAAGAAAAACAAAATAAAGTAAAATATTATATAGGCATATAATATATCAAAATTTTCAGAAAAAGATTTTCTACGACATGAACTTTTTTTATAACTTCAAATCAAATTCACACAAATTCAAATAAATCAAAGAGTGCTACTGGTCTATTAAAATCCAACTAAAATCATTTTAAAAATACAAAAATGATTTCAAATTAATTTTTCTCCAATTTTCTGTTGTAGGGAATCATGTTACCCTAATTTCAATGTATTTTGTTTTTGGAGAAAAATAATTTGAATAAAACTCAAATAAATCCAGATTGAAAAATTAATTCCAAAAGGACTTGAAATTGATCCTTTGAAACTCTCAACTCATATTTCATAATTTGAAGAAGTCATTTTATCTCCTCTCGTGAAAATCATTGAGTTGCTTAAAGTTTCTGAATTGGAAAATATTTCCCAATGGAATTCAAATATTTTTCAAACACCCTTTTCATTTTAAATGGAAGAAGTCATGTCATCTTCTCTTTAGGGTTTTGTATTTGAAAAGAATTTGAATTCACGGAGATCAAAAAGCAAATATGAAAGTTTGGGAAAGTCCTTTTATTCCCTCTCATTTAACTTTCAAAAGTTTCGAATTCACTCACTTTCAGACAATCAATCAAACAATCAACCAAATCTATTTAATTATTATAACATTCCAAAATTTAGAATTTTGGGATGTTACACCTACCTATTATGGCATTTTCGTAGCCATTCCGAGATATATTACCATGCAACTTTCCACCATTCCGTTTATTATGACACGCTTCATCATTGTCATATTGCCTTGCATGATCATGTAGTTGACATCGTATTTGTGGCAAGGCCACCGTCATTTTTCATACATGTCACTCTTGAGTCATTTCATATCCCGGTACACCGCCGGAGCCATTCACATAGAGTCATATTCTGTTCTAAGTATCGAGTTGTAATTCTTGAGTTGTAAGTAAATAAAAGTGTGATGATCTTCATTATTAGAGCATTGTCCCATGTGAGGAAAGGATGATGGAGACTATGATTCCCCCATAAGTCGGGATGAGATTTCGAACGAAAAAAAAGAGGCCAAAGAAGCCCACCAAAAAAATGAATGAGAGAAAAAGAGAGAAGGGACAATGTTACTATCCTTTTTCCACATTTTTGCTTCAAAGTAGCACCATGTTCTTCATGATAGAGAGTCTCCTATTTTTTCACTTTCAGATACAAGTGGGAATTTTTCATTATAGAACTTGGCTTGTATATTCCAATGATGGGCTTCCTCAAAATGCCCTAGGTCTTCGTGAGCAAGCGAGTTGGATGTACACCCACTTAGTTTCTTTTGTTGAGCTTTCATACATTTATAGCTCTGGTGCATCCGTTGCACGGCAATCCCTACTCCTCGCATTGACATCAATTGATGGGCATCTCCATAGCCCTTTAATTAGCCGCGTCGATGTGAGACTTTCTCCTTTTTTGTCTTCTCCACACAACCTCCATCATCATATTCTATTCCACCCATAGTGCTATGTACATGGCTCGCACTCATATATTGCGTGAAAGTTGAAATTTTTTGAGAATGCTTAAGTATGAAACAATTGCTTGGGTTGTCACCGAGGTTGTGCATGATGGGAGCCTTTTGTGTGGCGAAAATGAAGCATGGCCAAACTATATGATTTTGTAGGGATGAGCTCTCTTTGGCTATGTTATTTTGAGTAGACATAATTGCATGGTTGGTATGCTTGAAGTATTATTATTTTTATGTCAATATTCAAATTTTGTATTGAATCTTTCGGATCTGAACATTCATGCCACAATAAAGGAAATTACATTGAAAATTATGTTAGGTAGCATTCCACATCAAAAATTCTGTTTTTATCATTTACCTACTCGAGGACAAGCAGGAATTAAGCTTGGGGATGCTTGATACGTCTCCAACATATCTATAATTTTTGATTGTTCCATGCTATTATATTATCTATTTTGGATGTTTAATGGGCTTTAATATGCACTTTTATATTATTTTTTGGGACTAACCTATTAACCGAAGGCCCAGTGCAAATTGCTGTTTTTTTTGCCTATTTCAGTGTTTCGTAGAAAAGGAATATCAAACGGAATCCAAATGGAACGAAACTTTCGCGAGGATCTTTCTTGGAACAAACGTCATCCAGGAGACTTGGAGTAGTTTACCACAGACCTTCGGGTCCATAGTTATTAGCTAGATGGCTTCTTCTCTCTCTTTGCTTCTCAATACAAAGTTCTCCTTGATGTTCTTGGAGATCTATTCGATGTAATACTTTTTGCGGTGTGTTTGCCGAGATCCGATGAATTGTGGGTTTATGATCAAGATTATCTATGAACAATATTTGATTCTTCTCTAAATTCTTATATGCATGATTTGATATCTTTGCAAGTATCTTCGAATTATCGGTTTAGTTTGGCCTACTAGATTGATCTTTCTTGCAATGGGAGAAGTGCTTAGCTTTGGGTTCAATCTTGCGGTGTCCTTTCCCAGTGACAGCAGGGTCAGCAAGGCACGTATTGTATTGTTTCCATCGAGGATAAAAAGATGGGGTTTATATCATATTGCTTGAGTTTATCCCTCTACATCATGTCATCTTGCCTAATGTGTTACTTTGTCCTTATGAACTTAATACTCTAGATGCATGCTGGATAGTGGTCGGTGTGTGGAGTAATAGTAGTAGATGCAGAATCGTTTCGGTCTACTTGACATGGACGTGATGCCTATGTTCATGATCATGCCTAGATATTCTCATAACTATGCGCTTTTCTATCAATTGCTCGGCAGTAATTTGTTCACCCACCGTAATATATGCTATCATGAGAGAAGCCACTAGTGAAACCTATGGCCCCCGGGTCTACTTTACATCATATAAGTTTCCGATCTATAATTCTAGTTTACTATTTATTTTGCAATCTTTATTTTCCAATCTATACAATAAAAATACCAAAAAATTTATCTTCTTATCTTTATCAGATCTCACTTTTGTAAGTGGCCGTGAAGGGATTGACAACCCCTTTATCGCATTGGTTGCAAGGTTCTTGATTATTTGTGCAGGTACTACGCGACTTGTGTGTAGTCTCCTACTGGATTGATACCTTGGTTCTCAAAAACCAAGGGAAATACTTACGGTACTTTGCTGCATCACCCTTTCCTCTTCAAGGGAAAACCAACGCATGCTCAAGAGGTAGCACAAATGTTATGAGTCGGACATCATTATCCATTCAAGTGGTTAAGATCTTTCGTGTTGGAAACTAACACCGATAAGACATTTTACTTCCAAAAGTGCATATAGACTTTACTTTCAGGCAAGGTAGGAGAATGGAGAACCACAATCTAGACCTCTCTCCACCAACACAAAAACTTTGTTCAAATGAGTTTGTAAAGCAAATGACATAGCTCCCACAATACAACATTTGATTGGAGATTAATTATGAGAGCACTTCCAAAAAAGGAAAAGTGTGTAGGTACTCCAAACATATAGGTAAAATATGCTCTAGAGGTAGTGTAGAAGAGGATGAGCTACATATTTTTTTACTTGCCCTTTGCTAGAGCAGCTTGGTTTGCTAAACCTTAGTACATTAGAATCATATCAGACCTTCTCAAATCTAATCATCCACATGTTGCTTTAAGAAACATTTTCACCATTATGTGTTGTCTTTGAAAGTCCACACATGACAATCTTTTAAAGAGAAAAGAGTTAACTCTTGTGCATGTTTTCATTGCAACCCAAGCAATCTCAAATAGCCTGACTTCGGAGCTGGATTCTAACAACGATGTTAAGTCACTAGTTCGAAGGATCGGTACGCTCGACTAGATGGGGTGAATAGTCGACTAACAAATTTTAGCTTCTTTGAAAAATTTTAGGCTCACCAAAATGCAACTAGGTGAACTACCTATATGGCAAGATTAACACCAACAACAAGGTAATAACAAGCACAAAGTAACGGACTGAAATAACCGCAAGTGGACCCGATGGAGACAAAGGGGTGTTGTGGAAGTTCCCTCCTTTGGGGGAGGTACATCTCCGTGGGAGAGCCGTGGAGGCACAATGCTCACCAAGCGTCCCTAGTGAAAGTACATGTATTCCCCCTGTGTGGTTTTGGTAATTAAATGACAATCCTAATGGACTAATGTTTGCATTGATTTATACATTTGAAGGAAAGTTCCATTTCCAATGCATGAAGAATATTGGATGAACTGGAGGATGTTTATTCCATGGTGATGCAAGGAGATATAGCGGATTAGAAATGAATGTCGTATACACATTGGTGTGCATGCATCAAGGTTGAGCTGGGTGATTGAATCAAATACGATCAAGATGAATTCCATGTGATGAACAAGATGTGATCAATATAGAGTTCATTAAGGATCTCAGACGTTATCATGCTTAGGCTTATGGGTTGAACCATGATGGATCAAGATCTTGAGAGAATGATTTAAGAGAAGAATTCTACATAAGCTTGAAGATAGGATCATTATGAGCTCATATGTTGAGTCATGGATTATTATGTCTTGAAGCGAGTAATTCAAGTGAAGAGTTCATTGTGCCTCTCAAGATACTATGTTGGAGCATGGGAACGAGCAAATGATGTCCAATATGATATTCAAGGAGAAACTTGATATGGTCATGGTGAATTAAGATATTGGTTATTATGTCTTGAAGAAATGAAGCATAGTGAAGATATCAATAGCACCTTCAAGACATCAATATTAATCATGGAGCAAAGATAAATGCTGACAAAAATGAAGATCAAAGATTGACCTCTAAGATGGTCAACACACAAGTGCATATCATGTGCCACATGAGATCTTGTGGTATGGTAAGAATTTATCAATTGCGCTTTGTGTACTAACCCATACTATGTGTTGTCTATGTTATGTGGGTTAGGTAATTCGCATGAGCTTGGTGCTCATCAAAGTATGTCATAAAGTAATTAATGATGATGTACAAGTGAAGATGAATGCAAAGCAAAGCTTCCCACATTGTGTATGGGGAGGATACTTGAAGACTTCTCCAATGTCTTGCCTTCAACTTGAGCCATGAAGAAACATCAATATAAAGCTCAACTGAAAGGCTCAAGTGAAAGGTATTAGTTCCTTTGGCTTTAGATGTGAGGATCGATGACCATCGAAAAGGATATATGCTCAAGAATGAGTTTTCGGAAGCTATCTAGTATAGTTCTTTTATGATTCTTGAGTTATAGGGATCCCGCACTATTAAGAGAGGATCAAAGGGGTTAGTGATGGATTTTATCAAGTCAACATCATCTATTTATATTCTTCTCACATCATATTCCAACATAGGCTTATTTCACTCCTTTCCAATGCAAATACGAAATGCCTACACATCTACCAAAGAAAATCCAAAGCCAACTAGGTTCCCCAAAGTATATGATCTTACCTACTTTGCACCTCCATTTTGGTTTATCTTGGGTGGTTCTCTGTGTGAGGACATGGAGCTTTTCCATAGCTTCAAAACGAGCCCAAGTTCATGGATATTTTTCTACGGGCTGCATGGAGCATATGGAAAGAGAGAAATAATAAACACTTCAGAGGGATCATACCCTCCAAAACCTCCTGGTTGGCTCGGTTGAGAGAAGACCTCTCCCTACTTTGTTATAGGGTGGGGGAAAACAAAAACCCTTTTTTACCTCCTTTGTTTCTAGCATCTAGCATCTTTTTGTTAGTTCTTTTCTTGTCTCCACCCCACCCCCCCAAATTTCCTCATGGCAATGGATGTAAGGTTATGACTTTGTAAGACCTTTGTGATGCAAAATTAATACATACAGTAGGAGCCTCTCCTACTGTTTCAGGTGTCAAAAAAATCGGAGTCCAGATGTGAAAGTTAGGCATGTTTTACTTTTGGGGCGGCTGTAGTTTTTGTGTTGGTCGGATGTCCGGGCTTTTCCCTGGATGTCCGGCCACTGCTATCCAGAGGGCGTATGGTTTGTGTGAAATCGCCGGATGTCCGGCCGTAGATATCCAGAGAGCATGTAGAAATGTTGGTTTTGTCTCTCGGATGTCCGGCACTTGTCCGGATGTCCGCGGCCCCAGCTTTGCCAGATGTCCGGGTCTTGGCCAGATGTCCGAGACCTATACATTGGCTCTATTTTTCTGTGTACGTGTGCACATTTCTCAGTCGCTGGATGTCCGGCCCTTGCTCGGATATCTGGCCCGACACAGCCACTTACACTCCAACGGCCATATTTGACTACCACTATATATAGCCTTCTTCCACCCCGGGAGAAGGTTGAGCAACACATTCGTATGAACCCTAGAACACAAAAAGGCTCCCTCTCACTTCTCCTACACCAAATCTTAGATCCCGAAGAGATTCGTGAGAGTTCTTGAGATATTTTCCAATCAAGTGATAGATCCGCTCCTTCTCCCTCTTGTGACCAAAGAAATTTGTGATTTCAACAAGTCTTGAGCATTTCCCCCTTGATCTTGTTACTCTTGGAGGTTGGAGACTCCTAGGCAGTCGGAGTGCTCCGGTGAGGAATCAACTTGTGGTTTACCCCCGAAAAGTTTGTGAAGGTTTGGAGGCCGCCTCAAGGTCTACGACTAGTGGTTGAGAAACGCCTTCGTGGTGTTGTCTCAAAGGGAGAATAGGGTGGGCCTTCGTGGCATTGGTGTGCCTTCGTGGTAACATCCACCTCTCTAACGGTGACTAGATTCCCTCCAAGGAAGTGAACATCGGGATACATCCTCGTCTTCGGTTATCTCTAACCCTAGCCACTACTTGTGGTTTACTTTGGTCTCTTGACCTTGCATCCACTTTATATTGTTGTCCTCATTATATTGTGTTGGCTATTTCCTTGAAGAGATTATTTAGGCCTACACTTTATATCCCGCAATTCATACTTGCTACTATCGATATATCTTGTGTTTAGTGGGAATTGCTAACTTGTGTCATACACTTACATATCTTGTGATATTGCTCAAGTAAGTTTGTGTAACTTACTTGTGCTTGTTAGTATCTTTAGTGTGCTCACCTCATTTACATTAAGTTGTTGGTGCACTTAGTTGAGCCTAGTATATTTAGGATTTGTGCTTGAAAAGCATATGTTTAGTTAATTTCCGCATTAGGATAAAGCCAAATCCGTAGAAGTTTTTAAAACGCCTATTCAGCCCCCCCTCTAGGTGACATCATGGTCCTTTCAATTGGTATCAGAGCCCGGTCTCTCCTTATTAGGCTTCACTGCCTAGAGAGTAACGATGTCGACTAGTGAACTAGTGCACAACAACACTTTTTATTTGGATGGCACAGATTATCACCTATGGAGAATTTGCATGCTTTGTCACTTTCGGGCCATGGGTCCAAATGCTTTGCGAATTTGTTCTTCTTGGAATTTCTATTGCAAAGGATGGACATTCTCCATCTATTGAGGATATGTATCTTGATTGTGATACTTCTCTTGTCAATCATCAAGCTTTAACCTTTGAAGTGTTTAAAGCAGTCATGACTTGCAAGTCGGCTCATGAGACTTGGACCAAACTTGAAGATATATATGGTGGGTTCAAGCTTGATGAAGATAATATTATGTTGGGGAGTTGATGGAGTTCTCCACATTTTTAAATCATGAAGAGCTCTCTATTGCTTCCACCTCAGATTACTTGCACACTTCAATATCTTCCACTTCACCAACATGTGGCGTGTCACAAGGTAATGACATGGTGAGTGAATAAATATCTTGTGATGATGGTGTTAAGCTCATTTGTGATGATCTGGCTTGTGTAAATGCTAGTGATGCATATTCTATGGACTTGAGCATATCTAGCACCACAAATAGTATAAATTATTGTGTTGATAGTCCATGATATCCGATAAGAATTCCTCAACAAATATTTGTGATGATATGCTTGATCTCCCGTGTTGCCATGATAGAAATGCTTTGGTTGAAGAAGATATGAGGTGCAAAGGAGATCATCAAGAAATATGAGGCACACTTGATTGAAGAAGAACCCTCAATGACCCTCTTCTCCAGGATATCATCAAGAAATATGAGGCACACTTGATTGAAGAAGAACCCTCAATGACCCTCTTCTCCATGATATCATCAAGAAATATGAGGCACACTTGATTTAGGAAGAACCCTCTTCTCCAAAAAAATCATCATCAACCTCCTTTGTTCACATGTGCCTCATGGCAAAAGGTAATGACGAGGTATCATCTTCTCTCAGCGATAGCGATGATAGTTGTAATGAGGATGATGACTTGACTCAAAATCTCTATGAGATTGGGAAAACGCTTCATAGAGTTAAAAATAACACTTATAAAAGGTTCCAAGATGTTCTTGCTTGCTTTGAAAAATGTAATGATTTATTTCTTAATGAGCAAGGTAAATGTGAACAACTTGAACATGAACTTGCTAAGGCTCATGAAACCCTTGGTGACTTGAGGTCTTCAAAAGAAGAGATTAAAGTTACTCATTGTAAGCTTAAAGAGGATTTTGAGCTCCTTCTCCTTGAATGCAATAGTGTCAAGGGAGAGCTCATAAAACTCTCTAAGTCTCATGAGGAGCTTCAATCAACTCATAAGAAGTCACTTAGTGCTACTTGCTCCTCTCATATTGATAATGATGTTTGTTCTACTAACTCGATTTCATGTGAAGCATCAATTTTGAAGGAGAATGTTGATCTATGTGCTCAACTTGCTTTCCTAACAAGCAATTATGGGAAATTAGAAGAGAGTCATGAAAAGCTCTCGGGCACTCATGAGGATCTTTTAATCTCTCATAGTAAGCTAAAGTTAGCTCATGAAGCTATGGTCACCGAGGTAAAATCTTGTGAGTCTCATGAGAACATTAACACATCCACTCTAAATGCTTTACTGCCATGTGCTAATCCTTGCAATTCATCCACCTCTCATATTATATCCCCTCGTGATGAATTGCTCATCTTGTCTTGTTGCCCTAACCATGAAGTTTCTACTTCCACTAGTCCTCTTGTTTCTAGTGTTGAAACTAACCATGTAGAGGAAATTAATGAGCTCAAGGCCCAAGTCACTAGTTTGAAGAAAGACTTGGAAAAGTGTGATATTAGACATAACTTTCACTCCAACAAGAAGAAGTCCAAGAACAAGAAGAAGGGTCAAGGGCAATACAAGAATTCGGCCAACATTACTTGCTTCAAGTGCAAAAATATTGGACATCATGTGAGATCTTGTCCATTGAAGAAAAGGTCTTATAATGAGAAGCTACATGGGAAGCGGCCTCAATCTCAATCTCAAGTTGAAGAACACCCACTATCCATGAGGAAACATGTTATTGCTCCCCAAGTTGATAAAGTAAAGAAGAAGAGAAGGGGGGTATATGTTGCTATATTTATCGTAAGAAGGGACACATAGCTTCATCATGTCCCAACGGTAACATCTCTAAGCCTCCAATTATCAATGATCATTATTCACTTAGGAAGGATATTGATGGTAATATGTTTGCCAAGTATGTTGGTGCCCCAGGTGGTTTGAAAGTGGATAAGACCATTTGGGTTGCTAAGCCTATTATTACTAACTTCTTAGGACCCAACATGGTTGGGGACCATCGAGCTCAAACTTGATCGATAGGTGTGTGGAGGGCATTGGAGACTTGGCTAGTTCATGAACAAAAATGATTCTCACCATTCATTATGGTTCAAACCAAGTCAAGTGAATTATCATCATATTTGTCATTCCAATGCTCCTCATGGCGGTAACTTGTATTTATATTGTCTACATTGAAAGTTACTAGTCCAATGCATGTTTAGGTTTTGTACCTAGCATGTGTTTGTATATGTTGTGTCTCCTAATATGCTTGATTTGTGTATCTAGCATGTGTAGGTTGCAATGCACGTCATATATTTGTGTGTGTAGTCTCGAGCCTTCATTGCATTTTAGTTGCATCTTATTGGGATCTTTTGAGATATTAATGGATCACCACATTATGGGGGAGTGATATGCTTTGTGCATATCACAATCCTTGTTAAATGTGAACAATTATGGGCTTCGATGCCACTTAGAATATGTTCGAGATTATCTTATATCTCTGTGGCATGCAATGTCTTGTTTACATATGGCATTCTTGTGCGGTTTTTCCCATGGTTATCTTCAAAATCATATTCAGAAAATCATTTGATTAAATCTATTCCAATTGTTTCTTTGCATGATGATCTATCTAATTGGAATGTTAATAATGTATTATCCAATCATTATGTTTATTTCTAAACTCTCATGTTATGCTTGTGTTACTATAGATGATCATGTACTTATGTGGTTTCTACGCTGATTGATAACTTGAAATACCTTTTTGTTCGAGTTCATCCTATTGGTTTGAATGGAGTTATGCGAGTTTTTTATCTCATTGTTTATAGTATCCTATATCTACTTGAGTGAGATATTCCTATGGGTATGTGTGCAATGCATGTCTTATATGCTCATTGGTTTTCCTTGGTTCATATGTTGAACTTTGTGTGCTATCATATGTTGATTTGTCACTTTGATTTATTTTGGACAACATGAATGACTAGTGATTTTATTGAAAGTATTAATGGTATGTGTTCATTTGTCCATTTTGTATCTCCTTGGATTTTGGTAGGCATGTGCATGCATAGTTACTATGTGTAAATTTGCATGCCTTGTTTGCTTTGTTTGATCCCATATATATATATGGTAAATCCATCAAATTCTTAATAGCTAAGATGTGCATGAAATTCAAATTCATATCGATATGCACATACTTAAGTGGTTTTACCCTATGTGTTGTAGTTATGCTAACTACTTCGGACCCAATAAGTTTGGGGACCATATTGTATTTAAAATGTTTTAGGTACATTTGAGAAGCATTGGGTGCTTGGCTTATTCATGAAGGTGGTGGAACTATGAGGAAATTAGAGCCAAGCTTGGATATTTTATTGATCTACGACTTCATACCAATGCTATCTCGGTAACAAGTATTTACTTCATGCATATATATAGAAATGGGGTCAACGTTGTGTAGGTTGCATCATGGCATGAATTTCTTGACTCGTTCCTGTGATACTTGTTTCCTTTCTCAAAGCATCCTAACAATGATCTCTTGTTGCTAGTTGTGATGTCTTTGATGGTTGTGTATTTGGAGTTCATTAATATACAATAAGATAATATTAAGCCATGTGATATGCTTTCATGATGCAGCATAGCCGCCGCCGCGTCCCTCTCGCATCGTCTCCCCCGCGGGCGGCTCGGGAGGGCTCAGCCACCACCGCCTAGCAACCCTCCAGTGCCCTTCTCCTCCTCTACCGCTGCCAATGGTCGGCGCCAGGGAAAAGACCGTGCGTGCAACGGCGGCGGCGGAGGGTCTCTCCTCCTTCTCCCGGATCCATGGCGGCACGGGTGTCTTGATCCACGAAGTGCGGCCCTCCCGACGGTGTGGCAGATCTCGGAGGCGGCGGGCTCGCAGCGATGCACGGGCGCCCAGATCCATGGGTGTGGGACTCCCGACAACGCGCGGGCTCCCGGCGGTGGTGGGATCGGTCGACGGCGGGCTTGGGCGATGGCGTCGGCCGCGTACTGCCGGATCTCTTCACTCGTGGAGGATCTCGCCACTCCGGCCATTGTGGAGGAACCTGGACCTGGGGCGGCGGCCCCGTTAGGCATGGCGACGGCGCCCTCGACTGGCGACGTTCACGGGGGGTGGATGGACGGCGTCTTGACCGCGTGGGCGGTGAGTTGCCAGTGGATCTCCACCACGCTGCAGGCTCTCTCCCGCTGCACTCGGTGGCTTACGATCGCGATTGTCGGTCCCGGTGCGTTCACGGGGGCTGATAGAGGTGACATCGGACCGGAGGAAACTCTGGATGACTCGTTCATCCCGACGGTGGTGACGACCAGGGTCGCCGTTCTCCTACTTGCAGGGGCCGTCGAGGCCCCTGCCCTCCACCCCGACCCCATGCCCGAGTGAAAACCCAAAAAGTCCTTAGATTGGGTGTCGGTGGCACTGCGTGTGTCGTACCCTTCTTGGAGGCGCCACCTGGGGCATTTGGGTGTTCGGTTAGAGGAACTGTGGGCAGAGGGGATGGGACTAGTGGCAGTAGGTGGTGTTCGCGACGAAGGAGCGGCGTGGCATCTGGCACGTCGACAACGACGGGTCTCAGCGGCATGGAGCAATGGGGTCTTGCCGGTGGGCATGTGATGATGGACGAGCGCATGATAGTGGCGTTGTCTGGCATCATGGTGGCGTCGACAGTAACTAGACCGGGCAAAGGTAGATTCAGCAGTACAACACTGAAGATAGATTTGTGGCAGGTGGCTGCGGCGGCCTCATACCCGGCAGGCGTCCTGGTTGAGGAGTGCACCGAACTGGTGGGTACCCCATACCCGGCAGGTGTCCTGGTTGGGAACTCAGGTCTTAGATGGTAGGTTTGGCTGCGAGGTCTGTTTGGTATTAGGCCTAGACTATTAGCATCCCTTCATCAACTGGATAGGAGTAGCGACAGATGTTGTCTAGACGGTGGTTTTAGTCTTACTATTATATGACTTTGTAAGGTCTTGTGTGAATAACTAATAAAGTGGTTGCATGCATCATCCAGATACAGAGGCCGGGGGTCCTCCTCCTTTTCTAAAGAAAATGGGATATGCTTTCAAGCAAAGATCTCATTGGTATATTTTATGACCATCTGGATATCTTATTCTTTCCTTTGGTAACTATTTCATGTGTACATCCTTCTTTGTGGATATATATGACCATGATTGTCATCTACCTAGAATATTATACACGTGAGATAAGTTACATATCTAGTTGATATCCCTATTCTTTCATGTCCACCGTTTCATTCTCTTTTTATATCTTTGGTGGCTCCGTGGAAGCATTCGTTGTATGAGTGCGTGTCTTACCTCTTTGCATCTTAGTGCACTCATGTTTGGTGAAGTTTGTTGTCCTCGTACTTGTCTTGACAATCCTATTATTTCCTATCTTCACCATGGGTTGTCACAAGCTTTGGTTTTAATTTGCTATTAGTGAGCTTGTGAACCCATTTGCTTGATGTTTGTGTCACCTGCTTAACTTCGTGTGTGTGGGAGGGACATGTCTGGCACCTTGTATCTCATTTACTCAAGACTATGTTGATGCTTAATTCTCATCCTTATATCAGTCTTCTCAAGTTCTTTAACGTGACTCACACACATTGTTTTGGTTGTGCCTATTATTAGGTTGCCTCATTTACATGTTGCTCAACCATATGTTTGTTGCAATTGCTAGGCTTCTTTTCTTATCTACGCTTGCTTGCAATTTTTTGTGTTCCTATTGATTTTGGGGAAGTGATGATCCTATTTTGTGCACTTGTATCCAAAAAATTCTAAATATTTCACAAATCATGGGAGCCTCTCTATTTTCCTTAGAACACTCCTTTGCTCAAATCATAATATTCTTTTATCCTTCTGGCTCATCGGATCTTTTGATTGCTTGCGTCACTTTGTGTTATGCAAATGAGATCAATTTGTGGCATGTGCTTTGTGGCATGTGCCTTGCTCTTATGCTAGGCTCAAAGTTGTATAATAGTGGATTCACCTGTGGATATCATGTTCTTATCAATTACAACATTTTTGTGTATACAGGTTTCTTTGTCGACACATATCATGATTATTATTGGCCACTTAGAAATTTTTATACATAAGAAAGTTCATATCTTTCCTTGATATCATTTATTCCTTGTCGGCCACTTTGTGTGTTCCTTTTATTTGTATAGTGGCTTCGGTAAGAGGTTGTGTCATGAGTGCTTGTATGCATTGCATACATCCTTGCGCACTCATGTGTTTTGGATGTATTTTGGACCCATACTTGACATGATGATCACATGATTGTATGCATTGCATACATCCTTGATATCATTTATTCCTTGTCGGCCACTTTGTGTGTTCCTTTTATTTGTATAGTGGCTTCGGTAAGAGGTTGTGTCATGAGTGCTTGTATGCATTGCATACATCCTTGCGCACTCATGTGTTTTGGATGTATTTTGGACCCATACTTGACATGATGATCACATTGGATATTCCTATTTTTATTTTTTCCAAAATATGTTCTTTGGATTTTTTGAATGTTTTCCTCCCATGTTTAATCTTATTTTCATATCATACTATCTGGTTGCATTCTAGATCCTAAATATAGGTTGAGCTCCTAAAAATTTTCATCATTGAATATGTGCATTTGATTTCACTCACATTTTCGCGATATGCACACATTAAGGAGGAACTCATACTATATTAGTCTTCTAGATTTTTTTTCATCCATTTTGGCATTTGTTGCCAATGGGGGAGAAGTTTAGAGGGTTTAAGATAAGTATTTTTGTAGTGCTTGTTGTCACTCGTGCATATCTACCCTTGTTATATATTCTTGTTGCATGGATGAGTATTATATATAGAGAAATCTTCTCCTAGTTTATGTCAACCAATATATGCAATGACATTCAAAGTACATTCACACATGCATGTATTGTGGGGGAGTTTGCTCTATATACTATGGGTGTACTATCATAAAATGCTTGTGTAGTGTCTTGATGATAGTACAACCATCCCAAGTATATAGTTTATCCGCGGATAAATTGCATGCTTGTTTAAAAATTTATTATATAAACCCTCTTGTTGATATTGTCATCAATTACCAAAATGGGGAAGATTGAAACTATATGTAGTCCCCATGTGTGGTTTTGGTAATTAAATGACAATCCTAATGGACTAATGTTTGCATTGAGTTATACATTTGAAGGAAAGTTCCATTTCCAATGCATGAAGAATATTGGATGAACTGAAGGATGTTTATTCCATGGTGATGCAAGAAGGAGATATAATGGATTAGAAATGAATGTCGTATACATATTTGTGTGCATGCATCAAGGTTGATCTCGGTGACTGAATCAAATACGGTCAAGATGAATTCCATGTGATGAATAAGATGTGATATATATAGAGTTCATTAAGGATCTCAGACGTTATCATGCTTAGGCTTATGGGTTGAACCATGATGGATCAAGATCTTGAGAGAATGATTAAAGAGAACAATTCTACATATGCTTGAAGATAGGATCATTATGAGCTCATATGTTGAGTCATGGATTATTATGTCTTGAAGCGAGTAATTCAAGTGAAGAGTTCATTGTGCCTCTCAAGATACTATGTTGGAGCATGAGAACGAGCAAATGATGTCCAATATGATATTCAAGGAGAAACTTGATATGGTCATGGTGAATTAAGATATTGGTTATTATGTCTTGAAGAAATGAAGCATAGTGAAGATATCAATAGGGCCTTCAAGACATCAATATTAATCATGGAGCAAAGATAAATGTTGACAAAAATTAAGATCAAAGATTGACCTTAAGATGGTCAACACACAAGTGCATATCATGTGCCACATGAGATCTTGTGGTATGGTAAGAATTTATCAATTGCGCTTTGTGTACTAACCCATACTATGTGTTGTATATGTTATGTGGATTAGGTAATTCTCATGAGCTTAGTGCTCATCAAAGGATGTCATCAAGTAATTAATGATGATGTACAAGTGAAGATGAATGCAAAGAAAATCTTCCCACATTGTGTATGGGGGGGATACTTGAAGACTTCTCCAATGTCTTGCCTTCAACTTGAGCCATGAAGAAACATCAATATAAATCTCAAGTGAAAGGCTCAAGTGAAAGGTATTAGTTCCTTTGGCTTTAGATGTGAGGATCGATGACTATCGAAAAGGATATATGCTCAAGAATGAGTTTTCAGAAGCTATCTAGCTAGTATAGTTCTTTTATGATTCTTGAGTTATAGGGATCCCGCACTATTAAGAGAGGATCAAAGCGGTTAGTGATGGATTTTCTCAAGTCAACATCATCTATTTCTATTCTTATCACATCATATTCCAACATAGGCATATTTCACTCCTTTCCAATGCAAATACGAAATGCCTACACATCTACCAAAGAAAATCCAAAGCCAACTAGATTCCCCAAAGTATATGATCTTACCTTTCCATAATTTGCACCCTCCATTTTCTTTTATCTTGGGTGGTTCTCTATGTGAGGACCTGGAGCTTTTCCATAGCTTCAAAAAAAGCCCAAGATCATCAAAATCGGAGTCCAGATGTGAAAGTTATGCATGTTTTACTTTTAGGGCGGCTGCAGTTTTTGTGTTGGCCGGATGTCTGGGCTTTTCCCCGGATGTCCGGCCACTGCTATCCAGAGGGCGTCTGGTTTGTGTGAAATCGCCGGATGTCGGGCCGTAGATATCAAGAGAGCATGTTGAAATGTTGGTTTTGTCTCCCGGATGTCCGGCACTTGTGTGGATGTCCGCGGCCCCAACTTTGGCTAGAATGTCCGGGCCTTGGCCAGATGTTCGGGCCCTGTACATTGGCTTTGTTTGTCTGTGTATATGTGCACATTTCTCAGTCGCCGGATGTGCGGCCCTTGTCCGGATATCCGGCCCAACACAGCCACTTACACTCCAACTGCCATATTTGCACTACCACTATATATAGCCTTCTTCCACCCTGGAAGAAGGTTGAGCAACACATTCATGTGAACCCTAGAACACAAAAAGGTTCCCTCTCGCTTCTCCTACACCAAATCTTAGACCCTGAAGAGATTCGTGAGAGTTTTTGAGAGATTTTCCAATCAAGTGATAGATTCACTCGCTCTCCCTCTTGTGACCAAAGGAATTCCTGATTTGAGCAAGTCTTGAGCATTTCCCCCTTGATCTTGTTACTCTTGGAGGTTGGAGACTCCTAGGCGGTAGGACTGCTCCGGTAAGGAATCAACTTGTGATTTACCCCCGGAAAGTTTGTGAAGGTTTGGAGGCCGTGGTCTACCACTAGTGGTTGGGACACGCCTTCGTGGTGTTGTCTCAAAGGGAGAATAGGGTGAGGCTTCGTGGCATTGGTGTGCCTTCGTGGCAACATCCACCTCTCTAACGGTGACTAGCTTCCCTCCAAGGAAGTGAACATCGGGATACATCCTTGTCTCCGTGTCTTCGGTTATCTCTAACCCTAGCCACTACTTGTGGTTTACTTTGGTCTCTTGACCTTGCATTCACTATATATTGTTGTCCTAATTATATTGTGTTGGCTATTTCCTTCAAGATATTATTTAGGCCTACACTTTATATCCCGCAATTCATACTTGCTACTATTGATATATCTTGTGTTTAGTGTGAATTGCTAACTTGTGTCATACACTTACATATCTTGTGATATTGCTCAAATAAGTTTGTGTAACTTACTTTTGCTTGTTAGTATCCTTGTTGTGCTCACCTCATTTACATTAAGTTGTTGGTGCACTTAGTTGAGCCTAGTATATTTAGGTTTTGTGCTTGAAAAGTATCCATTTAGTTAATTTCCGCATTAGGATAAAGCCAAATCCCTAGAAGTTTTTAAAATTACTATTCACCCCCCTCTAGGAGACATCCTGGTCCTTTCACCTAGGACCACCTTATTCTTCTGACATCCTCACATGATGCAAGGTGTCGGGAATCCACTGGCGGTGCCTTTGAAGGCGACAGTTGGGACCTTTACAAACAATGTTGAGGCTCTCTCCATAACTTAACTGGAGTCTCACAAGACCACCACGAAGCTTCACCACAATGGATTGTGGCTCCGTGGTGACCTCTTTTGTCCAGGGTGCCAAAACACCCAAGTGTAACAAGTTGATGATGATGACGCAAAACGGTTTGGCGGAAGTGTATATCGGGTGAATCTCCTCCTATCCCCAAAGTATGGTGGATTTTGGGTGGTTGGGGAAAGAGATTTCAAGCTTTTTTATGTTTGAGAATGGTGGAGAAAAGCTTGGGCACGAATTCGGGTTAGGAGGAAAAAGAAAGGGGTATTTATACCCCCATGGGGAAAATGACCATTGCACAGCCGCAACCCCGGGCACCCGGACAAAAGGGCTCCGGGTGCCCAGACACGCTAGAGAGAATAGCCCATGCCCCTCACACGGGGGGTGTGAAACCCCGGGAACCTGGACAGATCTGGGCGGTGGACATGGGTTGGACGGGAACCCGAGGGTCCAAGACCCGGGCACCCTGACATGTTCAAGAGGAATGGGGGAACCCCGGGCACTCGGGCCTTACTAAGGGTGCCGCCCATCTCTCGGGTGACCCTGGGCACCTGGGGCACACTGGCACCCGGACCAGGCCGAACCAGGTGTCCACCCCTCTTTGGTGCCTCCGGACCTCCGGCTAGGGCATTTTCTCGGCGATCTCTTCTTCTTTCAAACTAAAACATGGATGGTTGAAGTGTATAAGGAAAAGATTTGAGTTCTCCAACTTCCTGATCACAACAACCCCTCTTGATACTACGGATGTTCCTAGGACTCAAAAAGAAACCAAAAAACTTTTCGCGTTGCCGAAGAACACTGTCTTTTTCCCTTTTTGTAACGGCGGGGCTACCGACGTCCGTAGATAAAATAGATAAGCCAATGTCCTGAGATAAACTTGACAACCGACATTAGTTCTCGCAAATCGTATTGTGATCAACACAAAATTGTAATTCAGTGCCAATTGCACTTTCATGAGTGCATATTGAACATACAAACTTATAGGAAAATCCCAGTTCATTCAGGAAAAAATAGTTAACACCTACATGCTACCAATAGAAAACTAAGGTTTCTAGTATATCAAGAATACGATCATACTAGCAAAGTACGAAGATCAAAAAATACTAATATGATTGTTTATGCAGGTGAAGCCATGTGATTTGAAAGTCCAAGCCAGAATTGCAGCAGTTGTCGTGCAAGCCATCTGGATCATACAAGCGAAGGTATTGACTAAAACTTTGCAGCTGATGTGCTAGAAAAGTTGCATATATAGGAGACACATATCCTAATAGATAAACTTACACTTGCAAGGGTTGCGGTATCACTATCTCCTAGGTTAAAGCAAGTGCATTGGTAAATGTGGAGCATGTTTTCACATTTCTATGCAAAAGCGGATTCAAATCTTCTACAAGTGGAGGTGTGGTTATGTAGAGGTCAGGGGGCACCCCCCGGATCAAGTTGTGAATAATTCTTTGGAGGGGGGCTTAGATTGAATTTTCTAAGTATCCTATATACCACAGAAATAATCATGATTTTCCTTTTGGTATGGATTGTAACGCCCCGTATGTAACTTGCCATATTTGTATTCCAACTCTTGCCATTTTCGGCTCTAAGTTATGATATTCCCTTGTGGTTGGGTTTCGTCTTCGTTTTGCATTTTGTCCATGTCATGCATCTCATATCATGTCATCATGTGCATCGCATTTGCATACGTGTTCGTCTCATGCATCCGAGCTTTTTCCCCGTTGTCCGTTTTGCGATCCGGCACTCCTATGTCCTCCGACGTCCCCTTCTGCCTCTTTTCGTGTGCGAGTGTTAAACGTTCTCGTATTGGACCGAGATTTTCCAAGCGACCTTGGTATACTACCGGTAGACCGCCTGTCAAGTTTCGTGCCATTTGGAGTCTGTTTGATACTCCAACGGTTAACCGAGGAACCGTAAAGGCCTCGTGTGTGTTGCAGCCCAACACCCCTCCAAAGTGGCCCAAAACCCATCCAAACCCCCTCCATCCTCTCGGCAGTTCGATCACGATCGCGTGGCCGAAAACCGCACTCCATTTGGACTCTCCTAGCTCCCAGAATCTATAAATAGGCCTCCCATCCGGAATTCGCGGATGAAACCAACCTAACCTAGTCCCTCTCCGCGCCGGACATGTCCGGACGGCGCCGGACGCGTCCGCCGCCGCGCCCTCAGCCACTCCAGTCGCGCCACGTCACCGATGGAGACCCCGCTCACTGTGGCCCGCCAGACCCGACGCCGGCCCCCGCGGGCCCGTACCCCGTCGCCGCCGCCCGCGGGCGATCCCGCCCGAGGCCGCCGCGCCTCCTCTCCACCCGGCGGCGCCGCTACTTCACCGGTCGCCGCGCTGCCCCGCCGCCCGGCTTCGCTCCGGTGCCACGCCGCCTCTTAGCTCGCCGCCGCCCGAAGACCGTCCGGATCCGGAGCGCCAAGGCAGGATCCTCCCCTCCTTCACCTCCCCGCCATCCTTGGGGGCTCGCCGGAGCCCCATCAGCCACTGCGTCCTCACCGGAGAAGGCCTCTCGCCGGAGTTGACCTCGGCTCACGGGCCCATGAGGAACCCTAGATCTGAACCGAGGGTATAAATATCTCTAAGTCACTTTTCTGTTATTTTTTCAAGCATTCTTCATCATGCTATATCTCATCATCCGTAGCTCTGTTTTGCGCGTGTGATATGTCAAATTGTTCGTTAGGATGTCCTCTTCATTTCATTCCATTGCACCATGCTTGTTTGAGTCCATCTTGATGCCTAAAATGATGTTGCAAGAGTGCTATAAAATGTTAGTTTCTGTTTCTTAACAGATTATGGACATTTGTCATTTTTGCCATGATTATTGTGTGCCTCCTATGAACTTGAGCCCTACATGTGTTTTGGGCTATGCCATGCCATCTTTACAGGGGTGTATGCCATGTATTTTTGTGATCAATGTGGTGACTAGCACATGCATGCATAGTAGCTCTCGTGATGTTGTTGTTTTCAGGGACTTAGAATTCTTCTAAGTCATTTCCCTGATGTTATTTTTATGCCATGTATTCATGTTGCTACAGAGTGATCCATGCCTCTTTTGAGCATGTTCAGTAAGGATGATTTGAGCATATTGTTATGTTCTATCCATCCATGTCTTTGTTTGCAATTATGGAGTACGCTGGTCTTGCTCTACCTTTGCTATAAAATGTTCCGGGCAGATTGTTTACGTGTTAATCAATTTTGCCAAGGTTGTTGTAGTTGATCCATGCACGCTATGAACTTGTTCTTGCTTTGCTTGACTTCATGATCATGCCTTCTTGCTGGTTGTACGCTTAGTTTATCATGCAATGCCTTGTGGTGAGTGCATCGAGCTCGCAAACATGCCTACGTAACTCTGTTTTTGCCATGTCCAGTTTTCTGCTAAGTCTGAATCTGTTAACGAAACCTGTTATGTTTACATGGGTGCCATCATATTTTCTGATCCCTTGTCTTATGGTCAGTAAGGGACTTTTGTTATATGCTTTGAGTAGATTCATTCCATGCATTGCTTTGCTATGATCTGATCCTGTAGCATGTTGTTATCTTGCTCTAAACATTGCTTCCTGATGTTAAATCCTGACATGTTATTTTCACCAAGTCTGAGATGATGTTATCTTTTGCACTTTTGTCATGCTTGTTTGAGCCTGCTATTGTGTGATTTAGCCGTAGCTCAGTGTTCATCTTTTGTCAAGCATCTTGAGTGGATCACTGCCATGTGCTTTGTTGCTATGTTAGAGTGTCATAGATTATTTTCTTGTTGCATTTTAGATGGCATCGTGCTGTTAATCGCAGAATAGTGCCATTTTTGTTTTGCTTGCCATTTGCAAACCGTGCATCCGATTTCGGTGATCTTTATATCAATTTCAACCGAAATCAACTCATCTTTCCAGCAGCGCTCTTGGTTTGCCAAGTTGAGGCCTGGTTCAATCTTTTCCTTCCGGAGCATGCATATGCATTGCATATCACATCCTGCATATCATGCCATGTTTTGCATCATGTTGCTTGTGCATTGCACCGTGGTTCATTGTGGTTCCCTTTGCTTGTGTTCTTGCTTTGGGTAGAGCCGGGAGACGAGTACGTGATCGAGGAACCTGTTGAGTACGCTTACGAGGATCAAGCTTACGCCAACCCGGAGAACTTTGCAGGCAAGATGACCATACCCTCGAAGTCACTTCTATCTTTGCTTGCTAGTTCCTCGCTCTATTGCTATGCCTATGCCTCGATAACTACCACATGATTTATCATGCCTCCCATATTGCCATGTCCAGCCTCTAACCCACCTTGTCCTAGCAAACCGTTGTTTGGCTATGTTACCGCTTTGCTCAGCCCCTCTTATAGCGTTGCTAGTTGCAGGTGAAGATTGGAGTTTGTTCCTTGTTGGAACATGATTATTGTTGGGATATCATTATTATATCTTGTTTACTTTAATGCACCTATATACTTGGTAAAGGGTGGAAGGCTCGGCCTTATGCCTGGTGTTTTGTTCCACTCTTGCCGCCCTAGTTTCCGTCATACCGGTGTTATGTTCCTTGATTTTGCGTTCCTTACGCGGTTAGGTTATAATTGGAACCTCTTGATAGTTCACCTTGAATAAAACTCCTCCGGCCAGGCCCAACCTTGGTTTTACTTTTGCCTAACAACCTATAACCTTCCCTTGTGTTTTCGTGAGCCCGAGGGTCATCTTTATTTTAACCCCCCCCCCCCCCCGGGCCAGTGCTCCTCTGAGTGTTGGTCCGAAACGAGTAGACTGCGGGGCTACCTCAGGACAACTTGAGGGTTGGTTTTACTCGTAGGATGTCTCATCCGGTGTGCCCTGAGAACGAGATACATGCGACTCCTATCGGGATTTGTCGACACATCGGGCGGCTTTGCTGGTCTTGTTTTACCTTTGTCGAAATGTCTTGTAACCGGGATTCCGAGTCTGGTCGGGTCGTCCCGGGAGAAGGAATTGTTGGGGAACGTTGCAGAAAACAAAAAAATTTCTACGGTTTCACCAAGATCCATCTAGGAGTTCATCTAGCAACGAGTGATTAGATGCATCTACGTACCTTGTAGATCGCGAGCGGAAGCGTTCAAAGAATGTGGATGAGGGAGTCGTACTCGACGTGATTCGAATCACCGAAGATTCTAGCACCGAACGGACGGCACCTCCGCGTTCAACACACGTATGGAACAGCCACGTCTCCTTCTTGATCCAGCAAGGGGGAAGGAGAGGTTGAGGGAGATGGCACCAGCAGCAGCACGACGGCGTGGTGATGATGGAGCTGCAGTACTCCGTCAGGGCTTTGCCAAGCGCTATGGAGGAGGAGGAGGTGTTGGAGAGGGAGAAGGAGGCAACCAAAGGCGTGTTCTGAAAGCCCTCCTTCCCCTACTATATATAGGAGGGCCAAGGGGGGGGCGCCGGCCCTAGGAGATCGAATCTCCTACGGGGTGCGGCCAAGGGGGAGGAATCCCTCCTCCCCAAGGCACCTAGGAGGTGCCTTCCCCTCCTAGGACTCTTCCTCCTTGAAACCCTAGGCGCATGGGCCTCTTGGGGATGGTGCCCTTGGCCCATGTAGGCCAAGGCGCACCCCCACAGCCCATGTGGCCCCCCCGGGACAGGTGGCCCCACCCGGTGGGCCCCCGGGATCCTTCCGGTGGTCCCGGTACAATACCGATAACCCCGAAACTTGTCCCGATGGCCGAAATAGTACTTCCTATATATAATTCTTTACCTCTGGACCATTCTGGAACTCCTCGTGACGTTCGGGATCTCATCTGGGACTCCGAACAACATTCGGGTTACTGCATATACATATCCCTACAACCCTAGTGTCACCGAACCTTAAGTGTGTAGACCCTACGGGTTCGGGAGACATGTAGACATGACCGAGATCGCTCTCCGGTCAATAACCAACAGCGGGATCTGGATACCCATGTTGGCTCCCACATGCTCCTCGATGATCTCATCGGATGAACCATGATGTCGAGGATTCAAACAACCCCGTATACAATTCCCTTTGTCAATCGGTATGTTACTTGCTCGAGATCCGATCGTCGGTATCCCAATACCTCGTTCAATCTCGTTACCAGCAAGTCACTTTACTCGTACCGTAATGCATGATCCCTTGACCAAACACTTGGTCACTTTGAGCTCATTATGATGATGCATTACTGAGTGGGCCCAGTGATACCTCTCCGTCATAAGGAGTGACAAATCCCCGTCTTGATCCATGTCAACCCAACAGACACTTTCGGAGATACCCGTAGTATACCTTTATAGTCACCCAGTTACGTTGTGACGTTTGGCACACCCAAAGTACTCCTACGGTATCCGGGAGTTACACGATCTCATGGTCTAAGGAAAAGATACTTGACATTGGAAAACTCTAGCAAACGAACTATACGATCTTGTGCTATGTTTAGGATTGGGTCTTGTCCATCACATCATTCTCCTAATGATGTGATCCCGTTATCAATGACATCCAATGTCCATAGTCAGGAAACCATGACTATCTGTTGATCAACGAGCTAGTCAACTAGAGGCTTACTAGGGACATGTTGGTGTCTATTATTCACACGTGTATTACGATTTCCGGATAATACAGTTATAGCATGAATAAAGACAATTATCATGAACAAAGAAATATAATAATAATACTTTTATTATTGCCTCTAGGGCATATTTCCAACAGTCTCCCACTTGCACTAGAGTCAATAATCTAGTTACATTGTGATGAATCGAACACCCATGGAATTCTCGTGTTGATCATGTTTTGCTCTAGGGAGAGGTTTAGTCAACGGATCTGCTACATTCAGGTCCGTATGTACTTTACAAATCTCTATGTCTCCATCTTGAACATTTTCACGAATGGAGTTGAAGCGACACTTGATGTGCCTTGTCTTCTTGTGAAACCTGGGCTCCTTTGCAAGAGCAATAGCTCCAGTGTTGTCACAGAAGAGCTTGATCGGCCCCGATGCATTGGGTATGACTCCTAGGTCGGTGATGAACTCCTTCACCCAAATTGCTTCATGTGCTGCCTCCGAGGCTGCCATGTACTCCGCTTCACATGTAGATCCCGCCACGGCGCTCTGCTTGCAACTACACCAGCTTACTGCCCCACCATTCAAAATATACACGTATCCGGTTTGTGACTTTGAGTCATCCAGATCTGTGTCGAAGCTAGCGTCGACGTAACCCTTTACGACGAGCTCTTCGTCACCTCCATAAACGAGAAACATTTCCTTAGTCCTTTTCAGGTACTTCAGGATATTCTTGACCGCTGTCCAGTGTTCCTTGCCGGGATTACTTTGGTACCTTCCTACCAAACTTACGGCAAGGTTTACATCAGGTCTGGTACACAGCATGGCATACATAATAGAACCTATGGCTGAGGCATAGGGGATGACACTCATTTCTTCTATATCTTCTGCCGTGGTCGGACATTGAGCCGAGCTCAATTTCACACCTTGTAACATAGGCAAGAACCCCTTCTTAGAATGATCCATATTGAATTTCTTCAATATCTTATCAAGGTATGTGCTTTGTAAAAGACCTATGAGGCGTCTTGATCTATCTCTATAGATCTTGATGCCTAATATATAAGCAGCTTCACCAAGGTCCTTCATTGAAAAACTTTTATTCAAGTAGGCCTTAATGCTGTCCAAGAGTTCTATATCATTTCCCATCAAAAGTATGTCATCTACATATAATATGAGAAATGCTACAGAGCTCCCACTCACTTTCTTGTAAACGCAGGCTTCTCCATAAGTCTGTGTAAACCCAAACGCTTTGATCATCTCATCAAAGCGAATGTTCCAACTCCGAGATGCTTGCACCAGCCCATAAATCGAGCGTTGGAGCTTGCACACCTTGTCAGCATTCTTAGGATCGACAAAACCTTCCGGTTGCATCATATACAATTCTTCCTTAAGGAAACCATTAAGGAATGCCGTTTTGACGTCCATCTGCCATATCTCATAATCATAAAATGCGGCAATTTCTAACATGATTCGGACGGACCTCAGCTTCGCTACCGGTGAGAAAGTCTCATCGTAGTCAACCCCTTGAACTTGTCGATAACCCTTAGCGACAAGCCGAGCTTTATAGATGGTCACATTACCATCCGCGTCTGTCTTCTTCTTAAAGATCCATTTATTTTCTATGGCTCGCCGTTCAACGGGCAAGTCAGTCAAAGTCCATACTTCGTTTTCATACATGGATCCTATCTCGGATTTCATGGCTTCTAGCCATTTGTCGGAATCCGGGCCCGCCATCGCTTCTTCATAGTTCGAAGGTTCACCGTTGTCTAACAACGTGATTTCCAAGACAGGGTTGCCGTACCACTCTGGTGCGGAACGTGTCCTTGTGGACCTTCAAATTTCAGTAGGAGCTTGATCAGAAGTATCTTGATCATCATTAATAACTTCCTCTCTAGTCGGTGCAGGTGCCTCAGGAACATTTTCTTGAGTTGCGCCATTTTCTGGTTCAAGAGGTAATACTTCATCAAGTTCTACTTTCCTCCCACTTACTTCTTTCGAAACAAACTCTTTCTCTAGAAAGGATCCATTCTTGGCAACAAAGATCTTGCCTTCGGATCTGAGGTAGAAGATATACCCAATAGTTTCTTTAGGGTATCCTATGAAGACGCATTTTTCCGATTTGGGTTCGAGCTTTTCAGGTTGAAGTTTCCTGACATAAGCATCGCATCCCCAAACTTTTAGAAACGTCAGCTTAGGTTTCTTCCCAAACCATAATTCAAACGGTGTCGTCTCAACGGATTTCGACGGTGCCCTATTTAAAGTGAATGCGGCAGTCTCTAAAGCATAGCCCCAAAAAGATAGTGGTAAATCGGCAAGAGACATCATAGATCGCACCATATCTAATAGAGTGCGATTACGACGTTCGGACACACCATTACGCTGAGGTGTTCCAGGCGGCGTGAGTTGTGAAACTATTCCACATTTTCTTAAGTGTGTACCAAACTCGTGACTCAAGTATTCTCCTCCACAATCTGATCGTAGAAACTTGATTTTCCTGTCATGTTGATTCTCAACTTCACTCTGAAATTCCTTGAACTTTTCAAAGGTCTCAGACTTGTGTTTCATTAAGTAGACATACCCATATCTACTCAAGTCATCAGTGAGGGTGAGAACATAACGATAGCCACCGCAAGCCTCAACACTCATTGGACCGCACACATCAGTATGTATGATTTCCAATAAGTTGGTTGCTCACTCCATTGTTCCTGAGAACGGAGTCTTGGTCATTTTACCCATGAGGCATGGTTCGCACGTGTCAAATGATTCATAATCAAGAGACTCTAAAAGTCCATCAGCATGGAGCTTCTTCATGCGTTTGACACCTATGTGACCAAGGCGGTAGTGCCACAAGTATGTGGGACTATCATTATCAATCTTACATCTTTTGGTACTTACACTATGAATATGTGTAGCATTACGCTCGAGATTGATAAAGAATAAACCATTCACCATCGGAGCATGACCATAAAACATATCTCTCATATAAATAGAACAACCATTATTCTCGGATTTAAATGAGTAGCCATCTCGAATTAAACGAGATCCTGATACAATGTTCATGCTCAAACTTGGCACTAAATAACAATTATTGAGGTTCAAAACTATTCCCGTAGGTAAATGTAGAGGTAGCGTGCCGACGGCGATCACATCGACCTTGGAACCATTCCCGACGCGCATCGTCACCTCGTCCTTCGCCATTCTCCGTTTATTCCGCAGCTCCTGCTGTGAGTTACAAATGTGAGCAACCGCACCGGTATCAAATACACAGGAGCTACTACGAGTACTGGTAAGGTACACATCAATTACATGTATATCACATATACCTTTTGTTTTGCCGGCCTTCTTGTCCGCTAAGTATTTGGGGCAGTTCCGCTTCCAGTGACCACTTTCCTTGCAATAAAAGCACTCAGTCTCGGGCTTGGGTCCATTCTTTGGCTTCTTCCCGGCAGCTTGCTTGTCGGGCGCGGCAACTCCCTTGCCGTCCTTCTTGAAGTTCTTTTTACCCTTGCCCTTCTTGAACTTAGTGGTTTTATTGACCATCAACACTTGATGTTCCTTCTTGACTTCTACCTCTGCTGATTTCAGCATAGCAAATACTTCAGGAATGGTCTTTTCCATCCCCTGCATATTGAAGTTCATCACAAAGCTCTTGTAGCTCGGTGGAAGCGACTGGAGGATTCTGTCAATGACCGCATCATCTGGGAGATTAACTCCCAGCTGAGTCAAGCGGTTCTGTAACCCAGACATAGTGAGTATGTGCTCACTGACAGAACTATTTTCCTCCATTTACAGCTGAAGAATTTGTCGGAGACTTCATATCTCTCGACCCGGGCATGAGCTTGAAAAACCATTTTCAGCTCTTCGAACATCTCATATGCTCCATGTCTCTCAAAACGCTTTTGGAGCCCCGGCTCTAAGCTGTAAACCATGCCGCACTGAACGAGGGAGTAGTCATCGGTACGTGCCTGCCAAGCGTTCATAACGTCTTGTTCTGCAGGGAGAACAGGTGCATCACCTAGCAGTGCTTGTAGGACATAATCTTTCTTGGCAGCTATGAGGATGATCCTCAGGTTCCGGACCCAGTCCGTGTAGTTGCTGCCATCGTCTTTCAGCTTGGTTTTCTCTAGGAACGCGTTGAAGTTGAGGACTACGTTGGCCATTTGATCTACAATACATATTGTAAATATTTTAGACTAAGTTCATGATAATTAAGTTCATCTAATCAAATTATAATGAACTCCCACTTAGATAGACATCCCTCTTCTAGTCATCTAAGTATAACATGATCCGAGTTGGCTAGGCCGTGTCCGATCATCACGTGAGACGGACTAGTCAACGTCGGTGAACATCTTCATGTTGATCGTATCTTCTATACGACTCATGCTCGACCTTTCGGTCTTCTGTGTTCCGAGGCCATGTCTATGCACATGCTAGGCTCGTCAAGTCAACCTAAGTGTATAGCGTGTGTAAATCTGTCTTACACCCGTTGTATGTGAACGTAAGGATCTATCACACCCGATCATCACGTGGTGCTTCGAAACGACGAACTTTAGCAACGGTGCACAGTTAGGGAGAACACTTTCTTGAAATTATTATGAGGGATCATCTTATTTACTACCGTCGTTCTAAGAAAACAAGATGCAAAACATTATAAACATCACATGCAATCAAATAATAATAGTGACATGATATGGCCAATATCACATAGCTCCTTTGATCTCCATCTTGGGGCTCCATGATCATCTTGTCACCATCATACTCATCGACATGTAAGTTGTGATTCCTATTACAATAGCATGAACATCTCATACATCACATATAGATCATTCATCATTCATCACAACTTTGGCCATATCATATCACAAAGCACTTGCTGCAAAAACAAGTTAGACGTCCTCTAATTGTTGTTGCAAGTTTTACGTGGCTGAAGTAGGGTTCTAGCAAGAACGTTTTCTTACCTACGTGAAAGCCACAACGTGATTTGTCAACTTCTATTTACCCTTCACAAGGACCCTTTTCATCGAATCCGCTCCAACTAAAGTAGGAGAGACAGACACCTGCCAGCCACCTTATGCAACTTGTGCATGTTAGTCGGTGGAACCGGTCTCATGTAAGCATACGTGTAAGGTTGGTCCGGGCCGCTTCATCCCACAATACCGTTGAAGCAAGATAAGACTAGTAGCGGCAAGAAAGTTGACAACATCTACAACCACAACAAATTGTGTTCTACTCGCGCAAAAAGAACTACGCATAGACCTAGCTCATGATGCCACTGTTGGGGAACGTTGCAGAAAACAAAAAAATTTCTACGGTTTCACCAAGATCCATCTAGGAGTTCATCTAGCAACGAGTGATTAGATGCATCTATGTACCTTGTAGATCGCGAGCGGAAGCGTTCAAAGAACGTGGATGAGGGAGTCATACTCGACGTGATTCGAATCACCGAAGATTCTAGCACCGAACGGACGACACCTCCGCGTTCAACACACGTACGGAACAGCCACGTCTCCTTCTTCTTGATCCAGCAAGGGGGAAGGAGAGGTTGAGGGAGATGGCACCAGCAGCAGCACGACGGCGTGGTGATGATGGAGCTGCAGTACTCCGTCAGGGCTTCGCCAAGCGCTATGGAGGAGGAGGAGGTGTTGGAGAGGGAGAAGGAGGCAACCAAAGGCGTGTTCTGAAAGCCCTCCTTCCCCTACTATATATAGGAGGGCCAAGGGGGGGCGCCGGCCCTAGGAGATCCAATCTCCTAGGGGGTGCGGCCAAGGGGGAGGAATCCCTCCTCCCCAAGGCACCTAGGAGGTGCCTTCCCCTCCTAGGACTCTTCCTCCTTGAAACCCTAGGCGCATGGGCCTCTTGGGGATGGTGCCCTTGGCCCATGTAGGCCAAGGGGCACCCCCACAGCCCATGTGGCCCCCCGGGACAGGTGGCCCCACCCGGTGGGACCCCGGGACCCTTCCGGTGGTCCCGGTACAATACCGATAACCCCGAAACTTGTCCCGATGGCCGAAATAGTACTTCCTATATATAATTCTTTACCTCGGGACCATTCCGGAACTCCTCGTGACGTCCGGGATCTCATCCGGGACTCCGAACAACATTCGGGTTACTGCATATACATATCCCTACAACCCTAGCGTCACCGAACCTTAAGTGTGTAGACCCTACGGGTTCGGGAGACATGTAGACATGACCGAGATCGCTCTCCGGTCAATAACCAACAACGGGATCTGGATACCCATGTTGGCTCCCACATGCTCCTCGATGATCTCATCGGATGAACCATGATGTCGAGGATTCAAACAACCCCGTATACAATTCCCTTTGTCAATCGGTATGTTACTTGCTCGAGATCCAATCGTCGGTATCCCAATACCTCGTTCAATCTCGTTACCAGCAAGTCACTTTACTCGTACCATAATGCATGATCCCGTGACCAAACACTTGGTCACTTTGAGCTCATTATGATGATGCATTACTGAGTGGGCCCAGTGATACCTCTCCGTCATACGGAGTGACAAATCCCCATCTTGATCCATGTCAACCCAACAGACACTTTCGGAGATACCCGTAGTATACCTTTATAGTCACCCAGTTACGTTGTGACGTTTGGCACACCCAAAGCACTCCTACGGTATCCGGGAGTTACACGATCTCATGGTCTAAGGAAAAGATACTTGACATTGGAAAACTCTAGCAAACGAACTATACGATCTTGTGCTATGTTTAGGATTGGGTCTTGTCCATCACATCATTCTCCTAATGATGTGATCCCATTATCAATGACATCCAATGTCCATAGTCAGGAAACCATGACTATCTGTTGATCAACGAGCTAGTCAACTAGAGGCTTACTAGGGACATGTTGGTGTCTATTATTCACACGTGTATTATGATTTCCGGATAATACAGTTATAGCATGAATAAAGACAATTATCATGAACAAAGAAATATAATAATAATACTTTTATTATTGCCTCTAGGGCATATTTCCAACAGGAATATCCTTCGTTGACCGTGAGAGCTTGTGATGGGATAAGTTGGGACACCCCTGTAGGGTTTTGAACTTTCGAAAGCCATGCCCGCGGTTATGGGCAGATGGGAATTTGTTAATATCCGGTTGTAGAAAACCTGACTCTTAACTTAAATTAAAATGAATCAACCGCGTGTGTAGCCGTGATGGTCTCTTTTCGGCGGAGTCCGGGAAGAGAACACAGTCTCGTGTTATGCTTGAACGTAAGTAGTTTTAGGATCAATTCTTGATCTTTGTAGCTTCTCAACTGTGCTTTGCCTTCTCTTCTCGCTCTCTTTTGCGTAAGGTAGCCACCATATATGCTAGTGCTTGCTGCAGATCCACCTCACTACCTTTTCCTACCCATGAGCTTAAATAGTCTTGATCGCGAGGGTGTGAGATTGCTGAGTCCCCGTGACTCACAGATTACTTCAAAAAAACCAGATGCAGGCGCCGATGATGCCATTCCAGGAGATGCGACTGAACTCAAGTGGGAGTTCGATGAGGACTCAGGACGTTACTACGTTTCCTTCCAGACGATCAGTAGTGGAGCCCAGTTGGGGCGATCGGGGATCTTTTGCATTTGGGGTTGTCTTTATTTTGGTTCCGTAGTCGGAACTTGATTGTATGCTGGATGATGTAATTCTATATTTATGTATTGTGTGAAGTGGCGATTGTAAGCCAACTCTGTACCTCTTTCTTATTCAGTACATGGGATGTGTAAAGATTACCCCTCTTGCGACATGCCTACAATGCGTTTATGCCTCTAAGTCGTGTTCCGACACGTGGGAGATATAGCCGCATCATGGGTGTAACATGGATGTTGTGAATTAGACCCCCATCATCCATTCAAGCATCGAGGATATTTTGTGCTTGAAACTAACACTAAAGTGAAAATTCACTTCAAAAAGTGCAAGTAGACTTTGCTTGCAGGTAATGCAGGAGGAAGGGGAACCACAACCTAAATCTCTCTCCATCAACACAAAAACTTTCTTGAAATAGGTTTGCAGAACAAAGGACATATCTCTGAGAATACAAACATTTGGTTAGAGACTAACTAGGAGAGCACTTCCAGTAAGTAAAAGAGCATGCAGGTACTCCAAACATATAGGTAAATTATGCTCTAGATGAAATTTAGAAGAGTATGAGTACATATTCTTCTTACTAGCCCTTTTGCCATAGTATATTGGTTTGCTAAACCTAGGTATATTATAACTAATCTTCTAGTTTAGAACATTGATGCAATTTAAAAAACTATATTAATCTCAATCAACTCTAATCATCCATTGCTACTCTAAGAAACATTTTCACATTAATGTGTTGTCTTTGGAAGTCCACAAATGACAAAAAAGATTCAAAGAAAAGAAGGATCTCCTGTAAAAGTTTCCTTTTTATCCCAAGCAATCGCATACAACTGACTTTAGAGGTGGAATCTCATGTTTACTACACAACTTTATTCTCGTAGACACGTGTTGGGCCTCCAAGCGCAGAGTTTTGTAGGACAGTAGCAATTTTCCCTCAAGTGGATGACCTAAGGTTTATCAATCCGTGAGAGGTGCAGGATGAAGATGGTCTCTCTCAAACGACCCTGCAACCAAATACAAGAAATCTCTTGTGTCCCCAACACATCCAATACAATGGAAAATTGTATAGGTGCACTAGTTCAGCGAAGAGATGGTGATAAAAGTGTAATATGGATGGTAGAAATATATTTTTATAATCTGAATAAATAAAAACAGCAAGGTAGCAAATAGTAAACGGGCACAAAAATGGTGTTTCAATGCTTAAAAACAAGGCCTAGGGTCCGTACTTTCGGTAGTGCAATCTCTCAACAATGCTAACATAGTTGGATCATATGATTATCCCTCAAAGTGTAACGAAGAATCACTCCCGAGTTCCTATTAGCGGATAACAAAAGATAGGAATTGTTTGTAGGGTATTAAACCACCTCAAAGCTATTCTTTCCGTTCGATCTATTCAAGAGTTCATACTAAAATAACACAAAGCTATTTTTTCTGTTCGATCTATCCTAGAGTTCGTACTAGAATAACACCAAAGCATATTCATATTCACAATACTCAATCCAAAAACGGAACTACAAGAGTGCCCCAAGATTTCTACTGGAGAAACAAGGACAAGAACATGCATCAACCCCTATGCATAGATTACCCCAATGTCACCGTGTTAATCCGCAAGTTGAGTGCCAAAACATATATCAAGTGAATCAATACGATACCCCATTGTCAGCATGAGTATTCATTTGCAAGACATATATCAAGTGTTCTCAAATCCATAAAAGTATTCAATCCGATGACAACGAGATCTCCAAGGGAAAAACTCAATTCATCACAACAAGATAGAGAGGGGAAAACACCATATGATCCAACTATATTAACAAAGCCCGCGATACATCAAGATCATGACATCTCAAGAACACGAGAGAGAGAGAGAGAGAGAGATTAAACACATAGCTACTGGTAGAAACCGTCAGCCCCGAGGGTGGATGATGACCCACAAGTGTAGGGGATCTATCGTAGTACTTTCGATAAGTAAGAGTGTCGAACCCAACGAGAAGCAGAAGGAAATGACAAGCGGTTTTCAGTAAGGTATTCTCTGCAAGCACTGAAATTATTGGTAACAAATAGTTTTGTGATAAGGTAATTCGTAACAGGTAATAAGTAACAAAACTAAACAAGGTGCAACAAGGTGGCTCAATCCTTTTTGTAGCAAAGGACAAGCCTGGACAAACTCTTATATATAGGAAAGCGCTCGCGAGGACACATGGGAATTATCGTCAAGCTAGTTTTTATCATGCTCATATGGTCCGCGATCATTACTTTGATAATTTGATATGTGGGTGGACCGGTGCTTGGGTACTACCCTTCCTTTGACAAGCATCCCACTTATTATTAACCGCCTTAGCAAGCATCCGCAACTACGAAAGAAGAATTAAGGTAAACCTAACCATAGCATGAAACATATGGATCCAAATCAGCCCCTTATGAAGCAACGCATAAACTAGGGTTTAAGCTTCTGTCACTCTAGCAACCCATCATCTACTTATTACTTCCCAATGCCTTCCCCTAGGCCCAAACAATGGTGAAGTGTCATGTAGTAGACCTTCACATGACACCACTAGAGGATAGACAACATACATCTCATCAAAATATCGAACGAATACCAAATTCACATGACTACTTATAGCAAGACTTCTCCCATGTCCATAGGAACAAACGTAGCTACTCACAAATCATATTCATGTTCATAATCAAAGGGGTATTAATATGCATAAAGGATCTTAACATATAATCTTCCACTGAATAAACCAACTAGCATCAACTACAAGGAGTAATCAACACTATTAGCAACCCACAGGTACCTATCTGAGGTTTTGAGACAAAGATCGGATACAAGATATGAACTAGGGTTTGAGAGGAGATGGTGTGGGTTAAGATGTTGATGGAGATTGACCCCCTCCCGATGAGAGGATCGATGGTGATGACGATGGTGACGATTTCCCCCTCCCGGAGGGATGTTTCCCCGGCAGAACAGCTCCACCGGAGCCCTAGATTGGTTCCGCCTTGAGATGACGGTGCTTCGTCCTGAAAGCATCCTTCTTTTTTTCATGGAAAAAGACACCTTATACCAGAAGATGGGCATCGGGGGCCTGCCAGGTGGCCCACGAGGCAGGGGGCGTGCCCATGGGGGTAGGGCGCACCCCCACCCTCGTGGACGGTGGTTGGCTCCCCTCTGGTGCTTTCTTCGCCCAATATTTTTAATATATTCCAAAACTGACTTTCGTGGAGTTTCAGGACTTTTGGAGTTGTGTAGAATAGGTCTCTAATATTTGCTCCTTTTCCAGCCTAGAATTCCAGCTGCTGGCATTCTCCCTCTTCGTGTAAACCTTGTAAAATAAGAGAGAAAAGGCATAAGTATTGTGACATAATGTTTAATAACATCCCATAATGCAATAAATATCGATATAAAAGCATGATCCAAAATGGACGTATCAACTCCCCCAAGCTTAGACCTCGCTTGTCCTCAAGCGGAAGCCGATATCGAAAAATATGCCCACATGTTTAGAGATAGAGGTGTCGATAAAATACGGACATGAGGGCATCATGATCATTCTTAGAATAGCAACATATATATATATATATTCATATGATTTCTTATGCTAAAGTAACAATCTTATTCACAATGTAAAGTATGAATCAGAAACTTCATTGAGAACTAGCAAACTATAATCCTGCTCATTGAGGCAATTGCAATTTATCATAACATTGGAAAGAGTCAATATAAGAGCTTTTCAACAAGTCCACATACTCAACTTTCATTTAGTATTTCACAATTGCTAACACTCACGCAATACTTATGGGTATGAAGTTTTAATAGGACACAGAGAAAGATAGGGGCTTATAGTTTTGCCTCCCAACCTTTTACCTCAAGGGTAATGTCAACAATAATAGTTTATGAAAACCCACATCTAATTAGCTATATGTATCAGGATCTTTCCAACACACAGTGCTTGTCAAAGGATAAAATGTAAAAAGAAAAGGTGAAGATCACCATGACTCTTGTATATGGTATAGGACAAAAATAAAAGATAGGCCCTTCGCAGAGGGAAGCAGAGGTTGTCATGTGCTTTTATGGTTGGATGCACAAAATCTTAATGCAAAAGAACGTCACTTTATATTGCCACTTGTGATAGGGACCTTTATTATGCAGTCCGTCGCTTTTATTTCTTCCATATCACAAGATCTTATAAAGCTTATTTTGTCCACACTAATAGATCATACATATTTAGAGAGAAATTTTTTATTGCTTGCAACAATGACAACTTACTTGAAGGATCTTATTCAATCCATAGGTAGATATGGTGGAATCTCATGGCAAAACTGGGTTTAAGGATATTTGGAAGCACAAGTAGTATCTCTACTTGGTGCAAAGAATTTGGCTAGAATGAGGGGGAAAGGCAAGCTCAACATGTTGCATGATCCATGACAATATAATTTATTTTGGATATAAGAAAACATAACCCATTACGTTGTCTTCCTTGTCCAACATCAACTTTTTAGCATGTCATATTTTAATGAGTGCTCACAATCATAAAAGATGTCCAAGATCGTATATTTATATGTGAAAACCTCTCTTTCTTTATTACTTCCTATTAATTGCAACGATGACCAAAACTATGTGTGTCAACTCTCAACAACTTTTATTCATCATACTCTTTATATGTTAAGTCATTAGTCTCCATAAGATCAATATGATCTCTTTATTTCTTTTTATTCTTTCTCTTTTTTATTTTTTTATTCCCTCAAGATCATAGCATGATAACCAAGCTCTCGACTCAAGACTAATCTTTATTATATATAGCTCACGGACTCGATTACATAGATAAGTATCAACACAAAACTCAAAGCTAGATCATACTAAACTTTATTCTACTAGATCAAGATATAATCAAAAGGATCGAACTAATGAAAATGGTAAAGATAGAAGTCTGATGGTGATACGATACCGTGGCACTCCCCCAAGCTTGGCAGTTGTGAAGGGGAGTGCCCATACCCGATACTCAGTTCTCCGGAGGTGGTGATGGTGGAGTTGTTGATGATGGTGTGTCGCACATCGAGCGTAGGAGATCCTCCAACTTGCGGATAATGCCCTTGAGTGCGGTGATATGCTCTAGCAACAAAAGATTTCATGTGTGAGATACTTATTTTGTATGCGAGCTAGCTCAATCATCTTGAAAGCTTCAATGTGAGTTGGGGTGAGATGGTTATAGTAGGGTTGAAGGATGTCTTCTTCTTTTGCTGCCGGATCTTGATCCTCCATTGCCTTCTTGATCCTATCACCCTTGTTTATCTCCCCAAGCTCTTCTCTCTTCATCTCTATCTTCATTAGCCAAGCATCGTCGCCCGCGTTGTTGGAGGAGGGGGACGACATGATGCCTGGCCTTGAAAACTCTGGCAGAAAATAGCTCAAAACAAAAATAGGAGATATTTGCATGGTACGGTGGTCAAAACCTTCGGGAGATTATATAATGAATTTTTACCGACCAAAAGAAGTATCGTGCAAAAAATTGGCATCCAGAGGGAACACGAGGTGCCCACGAGGTGAGGGGGGTAGGGCGTGCCCTCCACCCTCGTGGATGCTTTGTGTACTTTCCGGACTACTTCTTATTTTCCTATTTTCTTAAATATTCCAAAACGGAGAAAAATTGCTATTAGAACTATTTTTGAGTCGGTTTACGTATCGTACCACATACCTATTCCTTTTCGGAGTTTGAAACGTTCTGGAACGTGTCCCTTATGTACTCCTTCGGGGTTATGGTATCAATAACATTGGTTTCAACATTTATGGGATGACCTGAGATACAATGTTTGATTCTTTGACCGTTCACCACCCTTGGATTTGTGCCTTCAAAGTTGTTGATTTTTATGGCACCGGAACGATAGACCTCCTCGATAATGTAAGGACCTTCCCGTTTAGAGAGAAGTTTTCCTGCAAAAAATCTTAAACGGGAGTTGTATAACAAAACATAATCACCTACATTAAACTCACACTTTTGTATTCTTTTGTCATGCCATCTTTTAACTTTTTCTTTAAACAGTTTGGCATTCTCATAGGCCTGGGTTCTCCACTCATCAAGTGGGCTAATGTCAAATAGTCTCTTCTCACCAGCAAGTTTGAAGTCATAGTTGAGCTCTTTAATGGCCCAATATGCCTTATGTTCTAGTTCAAGAGGTAAGTGACATGCTTTTGCATAAACCATTTTATACGGAGACATACCCATAGGATTTTTATATGCAGTTCTATAGGCCCATAATGCATCATCAAGTTTCTTAGACCAATTCTTTCTAGATCTATTAACAGTCTTTTGCAAAATTAATTTAAGCTCTCTATTACTCAGTTCTACTTGACCACTAGACTGTGGGTGATATGGAGATGCAATTCTATGATTAACATCATATTTAGCAAGCATTTTACGAAAAGCACCATGAATAAAATGTGAAGCACCACCAGTCATTAAATACCTAGAGACTCCAAACCTCGGAAAAATAACTTATTTAAGCATCTTAATAGAGGTGTTATGATCATCACTACTAGTTGGAATAGCTTCTACCCACTTAGTAATGTAATCAACAGCAACTAAAATATGTGTATACCCATTAGAGGAAGGAAACGGTCCCATATAATCAAAGCCCCAAACATCAAATGGTTCAATAACAAGTGAATAGTTCATAGGCATTTCTTGACGTCTACTTATATTACCAACTCTTTGACATTCATCACAAGACAAGACAAACTTACGGGCATCCTTGAAAAGAGTATGCCAATAAAAACAGAATTGCAATAGCTTATGTGCAGTTCTATCTCCAGATGGTGTCCTCCATAAGCCTCATTGTGACACTTGCGTAGGATATGTTCCTGTTCATGCTCAGGTACACAACGTCTAATAACACCATCTACTCCTTTATAAAGGTGTGGATCATCCCAGAAGTAATGTCTTGAATCATGGAAAAACTTTTTCTTTTGCTGGTATGTGAAACTAGGTGGTATAAATTTAGCAACAATGTAATTAGCATAATCAGCATACCATGGAGTAGTACGAGAAGCATTTATGATAGCTAATTGTTCATCAGGAAAGCTATCATCTATAGGTAGTGGGTCATCAAGAACATTTCCTAACCTAGACAAGTTGTCTGCAACGGGGTTCTCAGCTCCCTTTCTATAAATAATATGCAAATCAAATTCTTGTAGCAAGAGAACCCATCTAATAAGTCTAGGTTTAGCATATTTCTTTTCCATAAGATATTTAATAGCACCATGATCAGTGTGAACAGTTACTTTAGAATCGACAATATAAGGTCTGAACTTATCGCAAGCAAATACAACAGCTAAAAATTCTTTTTCAGTAGTAGCATAATTTCTCTGGGCACTGTCTAGAGTTTTACTAGCATATTGGATAATGTTTAATTTCTTATCAACTCTTTGTCCTAGAACAACACCTACAACATAATCACTAGCATCACACATAATCTCAAAGGGTAAATTCCAATCGGGTGGCTAAAAATAGGTCCAGAAATCAAGGCTTTCTTAAGTATTTCAAATGCTTCTACACAATCATCATCAAAGACAAAAGGAACATCTTTTTGTAAGAGATTAGTCAGGGGCCTAGAAATTTTTGACAAGTCTTTAATGAACCTCCTATAAAAACCGGCATGGCCAAGGAAACTTCTTATACCTTTAATGTCCTTAGGACACGACATCTTTTCAATATCATCAACTTTAGCTTTATCAACTTCAATACCTCTTTCAGAAACTTTATGCCCCAAGACAATACCTTCATTAACCATAAAGTGACACTTCTCCCAATTCAAGACAAGATTAGTTTCTTCACATCTCTGCAAATATTGATCAAGGTTGCTTAAGCAATCATCAAAAGAAGTTCCATACACGGAGAAATCATCCATGAAAACCTCAATATTCTTTTCACAGAAGTTAGATAATATAGCAGTCATACATCTTTGAAAGGTAGCAGGTGCGTTACATAAACCAAAAGGCATACGTCTATAAGCAAATGTACCGAAAGGGCAAGTAAAAGTGGTCTTTTCCTGATCCTCTTTCGACACAGGAATTTGAGAGAAACCAGAATAACCATCTAGAAAGCAAAAAAGGTGTATGTTTTGATAATCTTTCTAGCATTTGATCAATAAAAGGTAAAGGGTAATGATCTTTTCTAGTGGCTTTATTTAATTTGCGGAAATCAATTACCATTCTATAACCTGTAACAATTCTTTGTGGGATCAATTCATCTTTATCATTAGGAACTACAGTAATGCCTCGCTTCTTAGGGACACAATGGACAGGACTTACCCACTTACTATCACCAACAGGATAAATTATACCTGCCTCCAGAAGCTTTAGTATTTCATTTCTTACCACTTCTTTCATCTTAGGATTTAACCGCCGTTGGTGATCAACAACCGGTTTAGCATCTTTCTCCAATTTTATTTTATGCTGGCATAGAGTGGGACTAATGCCCTTAAGATCATCAAGAGTATATCCGATAGCAGCACAGTCCTTCTTTAGAGTTTTCAATAATTTCTCTTCTTCCTGCTCTCAAAGGTTAGCACTAATAATAATAGGATATATCTTCTTTTCATCAAGATAAGCATATTTAAGAGTATCAGGTAATGGTTTAAGCTCAAACACGAGATCACCCTTGGGTGGAGGAGGATCCCCTAGAATTTCAACAGGTAAGTTATGTTTCAAAATAGGTCCCTGTTTAAAGAATACCTCATCTATTTCCCTTCTTTCATTCATAAACATATCATTTTCATGGTCTAACAAATATTGTTCTAAAGGATCATTAGGAGGCACAGCAATAGAAGCAAGACCAATAATTTCATCTTTACTAGGCATTTCTTTATCATGGGGTTGTCTACGAAATTTAGCAAAATTAAAATCATAAGACATATCCCCTAAACCAACAATAACAATATCCTTTTTGCAGTCTATCTTAGCATTAACAGTATTCAAGAAGGGTCTACCAAATATAATGGGACAAAAGTCATCTTGTGGGGAACCAAGAATAAGAAAATCAGTAGGATATTTAACTTTCCCACACAAGATTTCAACATCTTTAACAATCCAAACTGGTGAAATAGTATCTCTATTGGCAAGCTTAATAGTAACATCAATATCTTCTATCTCAGCAAGTGCAATATCATGCATAATTTCTTTATATAAAGTATGAGGAATTGCACTCACACTAGCACCCATGTCACATAAGCCATGATAGCAATGATCTCCTATTTTAACAGAAACAACAGGCATGCCTACAACAGGTCTATGTTTATCTTTAGTATCGGGTCTAGAAATTCTAGCAGCTCCATCACAGAAGTAAACAACATGCCCATCAATATTATCGACCAAGAGATCTTTAATCATAGAAATACAAGGTTCAACTTTAATTTGCTCAGGGGGTGCAGGTGTTCTAGCATTACTCTTATGAACCACAGTTGAAGCTTTAGCATGATCCTTTATTCTAACAGGGAAAGGTGGTTTCTCAATATAAGCGGTAGGAACAATAGGATCAACATTATAAGTGATAGTCTTTTCTTCAACTTTAATAGGTTCAACTACTTTTACGTCAATGGGAGGATGATATTTAAGCCACTTCTCCTTAGGGAGATCAACATGAGTAGCAAATGATTCACAGAAAGAAGCTACTATCTCAGAGTCAAGTCCATAATTAGTGCTAAATTCACAAAAAGCATCGGTATCCATGAAAGATTTAACACAATCATACTTAGGTGTTATACCTGACTCCTTACCTTCGTCATGTTCCCAATCTTCAGAGTTGCGTTTAATTCTTTCCAATAAATCCCATTTGAATTCAATAGACTTTATCATAAAAGAACCAGTACAAGAACTATCGAGCATGGAGCAATTGTTGAGATAAAGTCGAGCATAAAAATTCTGAATAATAATTTCTCTTGAGAGCTCATGATTGGGGCATGAATATAACATTGACTTAAGCCTCCCCCAAGCTTGAGCGATACTTTCTCCTTCGCGAGGCCAAAAATTATATATATAATTACGATCACGATGAACCAGATGCATAGGATAAAATTTCTGATGAAATTCCAATTTCAATCGGTTGTAGTTCCATGATCCAATATCATCACATAGCCTAAACCATGTCAATGCCTTTCCCTTCAAAGATAAAGGGAAGACCTTCTTCTTGATAACATCCTCGGGCATACCTGCAAGCTTAAATAATCCACAAACTTCATCCACATAGATTAGATGCATATCGGGATGTAATGTTCCATCTCCTTTAAAAGGATTAGCTAGCAGTTTCTCTATCATACCCGAAGGAATTTCAAAGTAAACATTTTCAGTAGGTTCAGTAGGTTGAGGAGCAACTCTTTGCTCTACTGATCGGGGTGAAGATACCCCAAACAAGCCCCTCAAAGGATTGTTTTCCATAATAACAAGTGATAGTAAATTTCAGCACACTATATAAATTTTTCCTTACCAAATTCCACTTACCAAAGGCGCTTCGCTCCCCGGCAACGGCGCCAGAAAAGAGTCTTGATGACCCACAAGTAGGGGATCTATTGCAGTCCTTTCGATAAGTAAGAGTGTCGAACCCAACGAGGAGCAGAAGGAAGTGACAAGCGGTTTTCAGTAAGGTATTGTAACGCCCTCGATGCGGCTATATCTCCCACATGTCGAAGCACGACTTAGAGGCATAACCGCATTGAAAGTAATGTCGCAAGTGAGGTAATCTTCACACAACCCATGTAATACATAAGGGAAAAAGATACATAGTTGGCTTACAATCGCCGCTTCACACAATACATAAATAAGTCATTATATACATCCAATACACTCAAGGTCCGGCTACGGAACCAAAATAAAGATCAACCCCCAAATGCGACAAAGTCCCCGATCGCCCCAACTGGGCACCACTACTGATCATCTGGAAAAGACACGTAGTAACGACGAGAGTCTTCATCGAACTCCCACTTGAGCTCGGTCATATCATCTGGAGCAGTATCATCGGTCCCTGCATCTGGTTTTGGAAGGAATCTGTGAGTCACGGGGACTCAGCAATCTCACACCCTCGTGATCAAGACTATTTAAGCTTATAGGAAGGGTAAATGTATGATGTGGAGCTGCAGCAAGCGACTAGCATATTTGGTGGCTAACATACGCAAATGAGAGCGAGAAGAGAAGGCAAAACACGGTCGAGAAACTATGATCAAGAAGTGATCCTAGAACAACCTACGTCAAGCATAACTCCAACACCGTGTTCACTTACCGGACTCCACCGGAAAGAGACCATCACGGCGACACACGCGGTTGACGCATTTTAGTTAAGATAAGTTTTAGGTTTTCTACAACTGGACATTAACAAATTCCCATCTGCCCATAACCGCGGGCACGAATTTCGAAAGTTCAAATCCCTGCAGGGGTGTCCCAACTTAGCCCATCACAAGCTCTCATTCTCAGGGCACACTCAGATGAGCGCTCCATACACTACAAAAAAAGACACATCCGTGACATTTTGGGCCGAACGAAAAAAAATTCTGTCATACATATGACACTCCTATGACGATAATTGTGACAAAACCCGGTATCATCATAGATGTGGTGGGCTCCTACTTCTATGACAAAAAATCTTGACAGAAAATGGGCTTTTCGTCCTGGGCGGGCCAAAGACGCAGCTGCATGACATTCTTTGGGCCGTCCATGACAGAAAAAACCGTGGTAGAAGCGAGGGGGAGGAAAATTTCGGGGAGTTCCCGGTTACGGTGGGAGGTCGGGGGCCGAGCGATGCGCGTTTCTCTCGTACACGTACGCGCATGTGTGCGAGGCGTTGGCTCTAACTGAACCCGAGCGAGGCGTTGGGCTCTAACTGAACCCGAGCGATTGCACTGCAGGTTACGCGTTACTGAACCCGAGCAATCGATCGATTGCTGTTAACTGAACCCAATCAAGCGATTCCTTGGCTACTGCTGCTAACTGAAGCCGATCGATGGGATGAACAGTGAGCATTGTGGGGGGTTTGGATGAACAGTGAGCGGTGGCGTTGCCTCTGGATGAACAGGACCCCGTGGTGTGGTGGAGGGCTGGATGAACAGTAGACGGTGGAGGGGTGCCCGTGGAGGGGTGGATGAACAGGACCCCGTGGTGTGGAGGGCAGGATGAACAGTAGACGGTGGAGGGGTGCCCGTGGAGGGGTGGTTGAACAGGACCCCGTGGTGTGGAGGGCTGGATGAACAGTAGACGGTGGAGGGGTGGTTGAACACTAGCCGGTGGAGTAGCGCGCGGTGGAGGCTGGATGAACAGGAGCCTGTGGAGGCTGGAGGAGGTTGACGGTGGATGAACAGTAGCTCATGGAGGCTGGAGGGGGTCGACGGTGGAGATGAACAGTATCCCGTGGAGTCCCGTTTTGCGGTACGCCACACCCCTTCCGATGAACAGGACCCCAGTTTCGACCGTAGCGCTCCAACACAAGTCCATTTCCTCCGTTTTGCGGTACGCCACACCCCGCCCGATCAACAGGACCCCTGTTTCGACCGTAGGAGGTCCGTTTCCTCTGTTTTGCGGTACGCCACACCCTTCCCGATCAACATGACCCCCGGTTTGACCGTAGGAGGTCCGTTTCCTCCATTTTGTGGTACGCCACACCCCTCGCGATCAACAGGACCCCCGTTTCGACCGTAGGAGGTCCGTTTCCTCCATTGTGCGGTACGCCAGGCCTCGTTTCCATCGCCTCTTCCGTCCAAGCCCTCCCGATGAACACGGCCACGCATTCCATTCTGACCCAGCCGCGTTGCCTCCCGATGAACACGACGCATTCCGTTGCCTCCCCATGAACACGACGACGACGCTGTTTCTCCGTTCCGACCCAGCCATGTACACGAGCCCTCGCCGTACGTATGCGTGAGTAGGCGTTCAAGACCCCGCCCGTATGTACACATACGTGGCCGTATTTTCTTTCTTGCACCCTGGACGCCTCTACTACGACACGTGCGCGCCTCTACATCCACCAGTATATATGTACGTACACGTTCGCGACCAGAATGACGACGCCACATACGCTTCGACCAGGTGTGTCCCGACTGTCAGGCACTTCCTTGCCTGCGAAGATGTAGCTGGTGGGTCCCAGCAGTCAGGGGGAATTGTTTTTTTTTGCCCGGACGCACTTCCTTGCGTGCGAAGATGTAGCTGGTGGGTCCCAGCAGTCGGGGGGCTGGTGGGTCCCAGCAGTCAGGGGGGCGAATCGTTTTGGTTTTTTTTTCCTAGACGCACTTCCTTGCGTGCAAAGATGTAGCTGGTGGGTCCCAGTAGTCAGGGAGGCGAATCATGTTTTTGCCCGGACGCACTTCCTTGCGTGCGAAGGTGTAGCTAGTGGGTCCCAGCAGTCAGGGGGAAACGTTTTTTTCATGAAATACGGTGGCCCGTCCGGTGGGTCCCTGCTGTCAGGTGGAGGAATCATTATTTTCCGTGTAATAAGGAGGCACTTCCCTGTTGCCGCCGTGGACCCAGCTATCAGCCTCTCCACGTACAGTCCACGTCCGATGGAAGTCGTTCCTTGACCACGTTGACCACGCCGCGCTGAGAGCACCAGGGCAGTGGACGACGGCGAGGCCTAGGAAGGGGACGACATGGAGGCAGGGAAGACTCGGAAGTTGTTTCCCACGCGGAGGGGAGTACGACTGTACGAGGGTTCACTGGTTCGTCCGCCGTCGCCGGAGAATAACAGCAGGTGTGGGTGAGTAGAGGGATGGCTAGGCCAGCGATGGGAGTACGGTCGGGCGGTGAGGCCTGCACGGCAGCACAGCCGGCCGCGAGGAGGAGGGAGCAGGCAGTCCCGCCGGCGCTTGTTTGAGCGGCTGGAGCAGGAAGAGCAGAGATTGAAGAAGCACGACGGCTGTTGGATGGGCATCCAACAATCAGTGCTTGTGCGTCAACCTTTTTTTAGGAAAGCCTCAAATCTGTGGAAAATATCATACAGCCCATCTGCCATTATTTCTAATAATTTACAGCCCATTTGCTAATTCTAAAGTTTTTTTGGAGCCCATATCTTTTTGTTAGCATTGCAGCCCATATTGTGGCAACGGTTAAAAAATTATATGAAATTTTGCATATTTTGGTGCGGTCCGAACTGTTTTTAATCCCGAAATTTCGACTCACATTCAAACTGATTTTAAAAATAAATGTATATCAATATAAAATCCAACAAATTCTCCACGCATAAAAATTAATGTAATTTAAAATCTTGAAATGAAAAAAAGATATTTGAAACTAATTGCCGGTTTGATGTGTATTAAAAATGTACAACCCATTTCTCATTACTGATGGGCCATTTTCTCGGCCAGCCGAATGAAAGCTCTCCTCGTCTTGAAAGATTTGCAGCCCAACAGGCCTGACAAAGCGACTTGGTAAATCACAAAAAAACTGGGCTGTGGTCGTGGACCCAGCTGTCAGCCTCTCCATGTACAGTACTCTTCCGATGGAAGTCGTTCCTTGACCACGTTGACCACGCCGCACGGAGAGCACCACGGCGGTGGACGACGGCGAGGCCTAGGAAGGGGACGACGCGGCAGTGGAAGCCCATGCGGAGAGGACTACGAGGGTTCACTGGTTCGGCTGCGGTGTGAGGCTGCCATCGCCGCAGGGCCTGGCCAGCGGTGGGAATAGTAGGGGGCGGTGAGGCCTCTGCGGCAGCACAGCCGGCCAGGGGAGGCAGGAGCATGCGGCACGACCAGCGCTGCTTTGGGCGGCTGGAGCAAGAAGACCAGAGGTTGAAGAAGCACTACGGCCGTTGGATGGACATTGTACGGTCACTGGAGCTAGAATCGTTCATATTGACTAAGTTGACAACGCCCTTCGTCCCCGTCAACTTAGTAGGCCCACAAGTCAGCCTCCCAGCAAGGTGGGTCCCAGCTAGCCGGGGGAGTATTCATTTTTTTGTGCGTAATAAGGAGGCACTTCCGGTGGGTCCGAGCTGACAGCGGGGGGAACGTTTTTTCGCGACATACGGTGGCCCGTCCAGTGGGTCCCAGCAGTCAGGGGGAAACGATTTTTTTCGCAAAATACTGGTGGCCCGTCCGGTGGGTCCCTGCTGTCAGGTGGAGGAATAATTATTTTCTGCGTAATAAGGAGGCACTTCCTTGCGGCTGCCGTGGACCTAGCTGTCAGCCTCTGCACGTACAGTACTCTTCCGATGGAAGTCAGTCGTTGACCACGTTGACCACACCACGTCGAGAGCACCAGGGTGGTGGACGACGATGAGGACTAGGAAGGGGACGACTCAGAGCCGGGGAAGACGCAGCAGTGGATGCCCACGCGAAGAGGAGTACGAGGGTTCACTGGTTTGGCTGCGGTGTGAGGCTGCTGTCGGCGCAGATTAACAGGGGGTGTGGGTGAGTAGAGGGATGGCCTGGCCAGCGGTGGGAGTAGTAGGGGGCGGTGAGGCCTCCGCGGCATCACAGCCGGCCACGGGAGGCAGGAGCACGCGGCACGATCGGCGCTGGTTTGGGCGGCTGGAGCAAGAAGACCAGAGGTTGAAGAAGCACTACGATCGTTGGATGAACATCGTACGGTAACAGGATCTAGAATCGTTCATATTGACTAAGTTAGACAAACCCTCCGTCCCCGTCAACTTGGTAGGCCCACAAGTCAGCCTCCCACTATGCTGGGTTCCAGCTGGCAGGGGGAATATTCATTTTTTTTGTGCGTAATAAGGAGGCACTTCCTTGCGTGCGAAGATAGCTGGTGGGTCCGACATGTCAGCGAGGGGCACTTTATTTCACGAAATACAGAGGCCCTTCTGGTGGGTCCTAGATGTCAGGTGGAGGAATCATTATTTTGCGCGTAATAAGGAGGCATTTCCTTGTGTGCGGCCGTGGACCCAGCTGTCAGCCTATCCACGCACAGTCTACTTCCGATGGTGTCGTTCGTTGACCACGTTGACCACGCCGTGCCGAGCGCATCCAAGGTGGTGGACGACGGCGAGGCCCTGGACAGCAACGAGCCGGAGATGGGAAGATGCGGGAGTAGAGTCGCAGACGGAGAGGTGTACGAGGGTTAACTGGTTCTAGTGCGGTGTGGTTCGGCAGTCGGTGGAGAAGAACAGGAGGTGTGGAGGGGTGGAGGGATGGCCTGGCCAACGGTGGAGTAGCGCTTCATAGCGAAGCGTGCTAACCAGAGCTGCTAGCAGCAGGAGGCGGGAGGTGGTCCCGGCGGCGCTGGAGGAAGAAGACGAGAGATTGAAGATGGATGCCTGTCGTTGGATGTAAATCCAACGGCTAACATGTCAAAATCATTTGTTGACTAAATTGAAAACGACTTGCATTGGCTTCGACCTATTGGCCCACATTTCAGCGTCCAAAAATGTGGCACGTATTCAACCCATTTTTTCAGAATTTACAGTCTTTTTTGCGCGGTAGAATTTACAGTCAATTTGATCTTCTTCTTTTTGAATTACAGCCATTAGCTGGGCTGGGTGAACAAATAATGTAGCGTCCATGAGGCCCGTTTATTTTATTTCCTAAAAAATTACATGCCATTTGCACTTTTTCAAAATACATGATTTTGCTGGGCTGATTCTAATTATAATGTTGGGTTGGGCCAGCAATGTTATCAAAAAATAAAAAGGGGCTGAGCATTTTGTTAGAAATATATTTAAATAATAAGTGATATTATTCCATTCGTCCTTAAATCTTACAAAGCTTTTGTACACGATCACTAGGATTTTCGTGCCAAAACAATCCAGGATTTTATTTGTTAAGAAATTATTTTTATAAGTTAATAAGATGTGGGATATTGTTTTCTTACATATGTAAGTATCTGTTAAATATATGATGACAATAAAAATAATATATAATAACATATGAAATATATTTTTTTAGAAAAACAGGGAGCATCTCCCCAGTTCCATTTTTGAGAACGAAACCCCAACATATTCTGATACAGCAGCTCAAAGAGCAGTTCGAAACTAAAGGTAGAAAAGCTACAAACTAGGGGGCTGGATGAACAAGTTCTCTGAATAACACAAATCACCCGAGCGGTGCCAAAGGCAGAGCGGATAGAGCACTCAAATGACACAAGGAGGGTCCAGCGAAGCCTTCATGGTCTTCAGCCGAGAGGCCGTGTCACCCTGCGGCGACCAGTAAGCAAGCGAAGAGACCGGGCTGGAAGGCGTAGCATGGTGGATGTCCCTCTTTTTCGGCGCCAGGTGCCCATCATCTTCATCAGAGATCTTGAGACGAGCCCACGGGTACAGCCCCAGAGCAGGTTGAGCCTTGTTCAGCCACAAGTGATCGCCAACGGTTTCTGGAGGGATCTTGTTAGGGTTTCCACGAAGCTCATCAACTTGTCCTTGTCCGATCCGGAGGAGAGAATCGCCTAGTTCCTCACCATGTTCCTGATCAACCTCAAGACCTGCAGAATGGAAATCCAGGAGGTGTTACTGAAAATCATAGCATTTCTATATTTCCAGAGGCACCAAAGGACAGCTGAGCTAACAGTGTTTAAAACTGAGCACTTTTTGGTAGCAATCCAGAATCTGGCGACAGATTCGACGGATGAGCCAATGTAACTAGAGAAATATTCCTCAATGTGGGCCTAGAGATGTTTAGCAACTATACATTCAAAAATAGGTGAGAATAAGACTCTTGTTCCAAGCAGTAAACACAATCAAGGGGTTTGATGATGTGTCTCTTCCTAAGGTTATCCCTAGTTATCAATTTGTTTTTGGAGAGAAGCCAGAGAAATACATGAATTTTAGGGGGAACTCTCAATTTCCAGACAGCAGGGATAAACACGGGTTGAACCCCTCTAAAGTTGATAACATGATAGAGGGAGCTGGAGGAATACTTCCTCTTATTGTCCAGCTGCCAAATCAGGGCATCCGGCTCGGCAGTAAAGGTAATGCTTTTGTTAAAGAGAGTTTTAGGCATTGACCGTCCCAAACTTCATTGACACTTTTGTTAAGCTTATTGCGGACAGAGTAAATAGGCCAAAATTGGACTGCTAGGGGGGACGTGCCAAACCAACTATCTTCCCAGAACCTAGTTCTGCTCCCATCCCCTATGTTCCATCTGTAGCCAAATTTCACAGCATGCATAATAGATTTTAATCCTTTCCAGAATCTAGAGGTCTTAGGGTTGGAGGAAGGGACAAAAATATCAGGTTTATTTCCTAGGTATTTATGGGCAATAAGAAGCTTCTAGGGTTTTAGGTCTTCCTCATAGAATCTTTTAATCCAAGACCCTAGAAGACAGATGTTAATTTCTTGGAGGTTAGGTATGCCTAGGCCTCCAAAATCTTTTTTCATAGAGACTAGGGCCCAATTAGCAAGGTGTAGCTTCCTATTTCCCTCAAAATCATTCCACAAGCAATGAGACATCTGAGAATTGATGAGGTTCACTGCCCATTTAGGGAACTTGAAGAAGGAGAGGAGATACACTGGAATGCTAGCCAAACAAGCTTGTATGAGGATCAATCCACCTCTGTAAGAGAGAAGTTTGCACCTCCACCCAGCAATCCTTTTAATGATTTTATCCAGAAGGGGATGGATATCCTCTCTCCTCAGTTTATCATAGTGGAGAGGGATACCTAGGTACTTAATGGGGAAGTTACGTTTATTACAGACTAGAATAGAGAGGAAGTCAGCTAACTCCTGATCATCCATGTTGATAGGGATGAGTTCACTTTTAGAGTAGTTGATTCTCATGCCCGAGACTTGTTCAAACCAGGTTAGAATAGTTTTCAGATTGCTAGCATGTGTGGAGTCATTGTCTAAGAAAAGGATGGTATCATCTGTATATTGAAGGTAGATGATGCCACTAGGGCAGACCTCAGGACAGAGCACTGCAATCAGACTATGATCAGCAGCTTTGCTCAGCATTTTAGTAAGAACGTCCACTACTAAATTAAACAAAAGTGGGGATATGGGGTCACCTTGCCTAAGGCCTTTACCAGCAAGGAAAAAATCACTTTCACAGTTATTTAACTTGACCCCAACAGACCCCCCATGAGTAAGTTGTTGGATCCAACTCTCCTCTATGAAAGGCTTGGAAAAGATCTAAGAGATCATTTTTCACCAAGTCCCAAAAATGCTGGTAAAACAAGAAGGGAATCACATCAGGACCAGGAGCCCCATCAGGATAAGAGCTAAAAATGGCTTCCTTCACCTCTGTCTCTGAAAAGGGGGCTTCTAGCAGCTCATTTTCAGCACGAGAGACTTTTTCAGAAGCAGAGACAAAATTGTTTTGTAGAGAGAACCCAGAAGGGGTTTCTTTCTTAAACAGGTATTTGTAGAAGTCACTAGCCACTTTCAGCATCTCATCTACCTCAGTAACAGGGCCATTAGGGCCACCAAGGGAGTGAATGAGGGTTTTGCTCCTCCTCTGGTTAGCTACTGCATGGAAGTAAGCAGTATTTCTATCACTTCCAACATATCTAGCAGAACTGTGGGTTTTCCTTCTGACAGGGAAATTCTCAACTTTATGGGTAACCATTTTGCACATAAAACAACTCTTGGGCTTGACACATATATCCAAATGATGCCCTGGTTCCCCACAGTTGTAGCAGATCACCTCAGAGTATGTCATAAGGCCCGAAGCAGGGGCAGGAGCAGTTTTCTGGATGTCCTATCTCTTCTTTTGCTGATTCTTGCCTTGAGATTTCCCACTGATCTGAGAGTCAGAACCACCAGTAGATTGATCTTGGGAAATTACAGGAGCCTGCCCAGATTGTGCCCCCATTTGGGGCGGAGGTGGGCCGTACCACTACCCAACTGGCGCTCCCCCCATTGTGATAGGGGAAATTCATCGGAGTTCCTGGTTCCTGCTCATCCTCCAGCCAAATGTTGTCTCTCAGGAAGCAGAAATAACCACCAGACAGCTCAATTGAAGCAGATTGCAAGCCTAATTTCAATCTTCTGTAGGTTTGGGGGAGAGGTAAGGTAGGGGATCCACCTGCTCCGGCTCCGGTGGCATGCTGGTGGGCAGGAGTCCAGTCAAGCATTCCCATCTCACAGCACGGCGTGGATCTCCTGAATTCACTTCTCCTTTCACCCATCGAACTAACGCAATCGGTGGCTCACTGGGGTGGGGCATCCTGTGCTTCTCCGAGAAATCTCCTTCGAAGTAGATCCGCAGGGCTAGATTCAGCAGCTCCCAATCCACATGATCCTTGCACATCCGAGCATACCTGCGCGAGTGAGAGAACGGATTCGGTCCCTCCTCGGCTTCCTCCCTCGCAGCTTCCTCCTCTGCTTCCCTCCATTCGCGCGTGCACTGGGTCCAGGAGAGAGCGTCGTCGCGGATCCGCATCGCCCGCTCCCTCCATCTCCTCCCTCGAGTCTCCCGCAGCACCGCCGGCGCGACAGAGTCGAGCGGCTGGAGCATCCGCGGGAAGGCTTTGTAGACATGTGGGAGATGCATCTTGTACATCTGCTTGTCTTCCAGCCATTCCCCCGTGGATATGGCCGATGACTCCATGGGGCGTGCGAGCGGACTTGCTGAGGGGGGCAGGCGCTCCCGGAGTCAGGAGGGGGGGTGGCGGCAAGATCTATTTGCCAATTACTCCCTCCTTTTCGGTTTATAGGTCTCAATTCAAAAATCTCACCAACCAAGGTAGATGATGAATGGTGGAATACTTTTTGTAGTTTGCAAAAGCACCTAATTAATGCACTTGTTTTCCTCAAAAAATTATGTTTATCGATGCATAAATTGCAATGCATGCATGCATAAAGTACATGCATTGGTCAATTTTCTCTTAATACTTGCATGTGATGGAAAACAACCAAATTGAGCCTTATAAAATTGAAAAACTAAAATTTTGAGATAAGCCCTATAAACCGAAAAGGAGAGAGTATGTGAACTAAACAGTTAACATATAAAATAATTTAAATATATACAATATAGTTAGAAGGGAAACATAAGTTGGACCTGGTGTTCCTATTCTTATATAGAAAAATAGAACATACCTCTGCGTTTTCTTCAAAAAAATACATAAATTGGGCTGCCAAAAATAAAACCTCCGATGGGAGGTCCATAGGTCGGTCGATACATGACGGCCCTAAGAAAATACAGACAGGCCTATGGACCTCCCATCCGAAGTCGTGGGCTGCGCATGTTAAAAATGAAAGCCTAGACGGGGCAGCCCAAAACCACGTCCAACACTTGCCAAAACTTCGTCCCTCGTTTTCTCTGTGTTTCGCACACTCGACATTGTGTGGGCATTTTGACTGTGCATCATTTGAAGATGTGCTATGCATGAATGTTGATCAGCATGATGTTAACTGGCTGGTAGTTCCATTTTTGACCATGAATAAAACTTCCAACATGATGTTAACCCTGTTTGAAAAGGCCGTGTTAATATAAATGCTCTGCCTCTGAAAGTTGCAGTTTCTTATCTGAAACTGAACTTGCAGTTTCTAATCTGAAACTGAAACTTGCAGTTTCTTCTCTGAGAATCACATTGTCTGCACTTTTATACTACTATGAAACTACATTTTTAAGTGCTAAAATAGATCTCTAGAATTCATAAAATACTTCATATTCTCAATACTACAAATCTAAAATTCAAAAGACATTCATATCTGAAAGTACTCTCAAAATACACAACACAAAACACAATTCACAACCTGCAAATACTAACAACCCTAAGCTCCTCCTGACAATTCACAACCTGCCCGACTATTGGGCTGGGGGGCAGCCCCCTCCTATTCCTCGGCGGCAGACAGCCGCCCCATGAGACGATGTGAATAGTGAGGGAGGCGATGGCGGGGAAGCGTCGTCGGGCCAACTGCTTTTCTCCTCTTGCGGTTGGGTTCGGTCGACGAAGACTCCACCGGCTCGCTCTGGCAGGACACCCTCACAAACGGCACCCTGTAGATGCTCGATCCTTCAATCTCTGGTGGATGCTCCATCTAGGATCGATACTCCCACCACCGCTCCCTCACGATCGGATTCGGTGAATCTGTTTGCTCCATGGCCCAGAGGAGCAGCTCTATGTACTCCGGCGCGACTCCCTCCGGGAGTATCACCGCCTTTTCGCTCTGTTGCAGATATTTGGCCATGGATGTCGCTGTCGCCGCTAGTTGGTCCTTGTTGTCAAACCAAGACTGTATCTCCAACATCCTAGCTAGCTTCACAGGGTCACCGTCTGCGATCCTCACGTATCGGTTGTACTCCTCCATCGATCTACTTCTCCACAGCATCTTCACTCGCCGGCGGTGGTTTTTGAATGGAAGAGGAGAGGAGCAGCGCTGGTTTTGGATTAGAACGGGAGAGGAGCGACGTTGGTTTTGGACTGGAACAGGAGAGGAGGGGCGGTGGTTTTGAAATGGAAGAGGAGAGGAGCGGCGCTGCATTTAGATTGGAACAGGAGAGGAGAGGCGGTGGTTTAAGAGGAGAAGAGCGAAAGAGCGGCGCTGGTCTTGGAAGTATTTTTTTGTTGTTTCGCGTATTTTGGGTCAAAGTTTGACCACGTACTGTATTTGACAAGCAAAATGTGAATGCATGTCACCAAAAATTGTACTGTTTGGTTCGTATCTGAATGTACTTTCAAATTATACTCCCTCCATTTTTTTATACAAGGCCACAAACTCATATTACAGGTGCCAAGGTAAAAATCATTGCTATGTTTAAGTCAATGTTGCTAGCTAGCTTGTCACCTTGATTGTTGTGTTAATTAATGTGGTTTTTCTCTCCCAAGCACAACAAGCCAACCCTCTTACTCCTCATTGGTTGATTAATGTTGGGAATGCAAGCTAACCTTCTCACTCCCGCATGCACACAAGGGATATTAATGTCCTCGGGTGCTAGTACGAGGCAAACGCCATCAATTTTGCCTCGATTAATGTTAGTGGCCTTGTATAGTTGCAAATTGTAATTTTGATAGTGGCCTTGTATACAACGTATAACATATATTTTATGTGCGAAAATCATGATCAATTATGACCCAGAATAAAAGGGAGACTAGTTAATGTGGGGTCGCTTTCTTAATTGAAGGGTAAATTGATTTTTATTTTGATCCAGTCAGAGCGCGCCGGCCCTCTCGTCCAATCCTAAATCGCTGCCGCACGCTCCTCTCCCTCTTCTCCATTGCAAAACCACCTCCTCTCCTCTCCATCGTCTCCATTCCAAAACCAATGTCTTGCCTCTCCCTCTTCTCTATTGCAAGACCACCGTGTCTCCTTCGTTTTCTAGACGCTTTGCTCCATGGCGCGGGCGCAATCCATGGATACAAAATTAGTATACTGTATGCTATTTAAAAGTTGAGGGCGGGGCTTTTCCTGCGCGGTAGGCGGCGGGGCAGTTCCGCCTAGTCGGTTTGACAGAGACGCGAGAAGACGAGGGAGTAGGCTGCTGCAAACGTAGGGCTGTGCGATTTGACAGCGAGTTACTGCTGGACAGGTGGGGCCCCGTGATTTGACTTGCATATCATTTTAACTGCGGCGCTACGACTGGCGTGAGTCTCCCAGATTCCTGACCACCTCCATATAGGTGCCTCTCCCAATGCTCCACCATTTAGTAGAGGCTGGCTCTTGCATGAGAGCCCACTTCTCCACTTTTTCCTTGCCTCTCTTTCCTCCACATATGCAAAAATGCCATGTAAAGCGCACTATTGTACTTACTTTTACTTGCTCCTACAGGTGCTTAAGCTTGCCACATAGGCATAAAGTCTGATGTGGCAAGTTAATCAAGAAGAGAGAGACTAGTTTGGTGACCCAAGGAAGAAACGGTGCTAAGCGCGTGTACCTAGGTGAAAAGACAATTTTGAGTCTATAGCTAATTAAATGAAGCAAACTTAGCAACAACATTTCATTGGAAGAGGTCACTCCTTGGCAAATGCAATAAATACACGCGCTTACTAGCACCGTTTCTTCCTTGAGTACGAAGAAAGAGATAGAGAGGAGTAACAAAAAATACACTTATAGCCAACCTTGTTGTAGTATGAGTGACTAAGTGATGACTATGTATGACATGCCAACATCGGATAGCCTAATGCACCGTGTTAAATCTCCAAGGGCGCGACCGCGTGAGCGACGCGACGGTCGTGGTAGGCGCGACCATGATACGGGCTGCTGGCAGCCCTTGGATCTGAGATCAAACGGTCGCATGCTAAGTTGCTGAAAATTTGCAAAATAACCCTCCAAGATAGGATATTCACCCATAGGTCTAGAATCACGCCATGCAATCGTTCGATCTCAGATCCAAGGGCTCTTGGAAGCCCGTATCATGGGAGAATGGAAAGCCACTACCCTGCCGTTCGCACGCTGGCAGTTCGCTCCTACTCGTCCTCGCACGTCCTTCAATACTACAGCGGTTCGCTCCTAGTCGTCCCGTCCATTCACATTACGGCAGTTCCACTAATCCTAACCCTCCTCCCAAATCCATGGCGTCCCAAATCTCCATGATCGGCGGTGAGTACAAGGTTAGAACCATCACCGGCGATGAGTTTGACGTCATCTACACCCGTTCTTCCGCGACGGTGAAAGGATGCCTTTCTCGCTTCAGACGCATGTTCAAAAACTCAGATGATGAGTGGGTCGCTGGGCTAGATGTTGAGTACACCATAGTCCTGGGACGAGAGAAGGATCTAAAGGACGAAGAGAGGAAGAAGCCCGCCGTGATCCAGGTTTGCGTGCATGACTTATGCTTGGTCTACCACATATGCCATGCCGACGTTGAGTGCCAGGATTTTAAGGACTTCCTCGGGAGCAACCTAGTCAAATTCGTTACTGTAGACTTTGGTAACGACAAAGAAATCCTGGGTCGGATAGGCCTCGTTGTAGGCAAGCCCTTCGACCTCCAGAAGAATCGGCTGGTGCCCTCTCGTCAGCCTTCAATGCTGACCCTGGCAGGAGCCATGGTTCATCCTTTGTACGGTAAACTGGTGAAACCTCCATACACGTTTCATCGTCATGCATGGCAGCGGAATGTACTAGATATAGACCACATCCAGTACGCTACAATGGATGGCTACCTTTGCTTCAATATCTACAAGGGTTGGATGAAGAGCAACAGCCAAGTGTGCGGTTCAAGCAAAGAAGTATCGGCCAAGAGGAAGAGGGACAAGGACGAAGTCGAGGACGTGGACGAGGACTCCGAGTAAGGTGGCAGTGTCGTTGCTCATGGTGGTTCTAATGAAGTGTCTACCAGAACAGTTGCAAAGTTTAATTTCAGGTGTGCTTAATTTAATTTGAGGGGTGTGTTTTGCTGAGCCCCCAGCAGAACTATGTTATGTTTCTTCTCGTTACTTTAACTCTTCAGTACGTACATACTAGTATTTCTTACATTTCATCTTTTAGTTGGTATAGTACTACCACTCGTTTCTTCACATTACATACTTACAATATATATGGCCAACATCATATACCCAGCGGTTTAGTTGTCAAAGAATTTCAGGGTGCTTAGTTTTGTCAAAGAATTCCAGGATGCTTAGAGGGTGCTTGGATCCAAGGGACTTATTTTAGTCTGACTAAAAATAGTCTCTTTAAGAGGCTAAAGTTCCAAGCACCCCTGACTAAAGAGGGGCTAAAACTAGTCTTGAGACTAATTTTTTTAGTCAGGGGTAGCCCTACTAAAATGTGGATTAGTCCTCTCTCTACTCATTTAACTCCTCTCCTTTAACACAGGTGAGTTCTGGATTGGAGGGTTTGGAGGATAATAAATGCTCATTAACTTGATTTTAGCCTTTTTAGTATTTGGATACAAGCATGGGTGAGGCTAGCATGTTTTAGTCCCACTAATTTTAGTCATGGGACTAAAACGTATCCAAGCACCCTCTTAGTTTTATTTGAGGGGTGGGTTGTGCTGGACACAATTATTGTGACTAGCCTTTTTAATAGTACTATATGCATAATTTGGCGACGAGCGCTATCTATATGTACCACCTTTTTTTAATTTCAAGTTTTGCTCCATGGCGCAATCCATCGATACTACTGCTGTACAAAAGTATACATTTTTTAAAAGGCTAGAGGGCGGGGCAGTCTAGCTTGGTTAGTTTCATGAGAGGCGAGGGCCTTTGTGATTTGACGGCTCATTACTGCTGGAAGGCGGGGCCTTGTGATTTGACTGCTCATATAAATGCGCTGACGACCTGATCGAGGAGGAGAAAAGAACCGTGCGGTATACTCAAGTTTTCCACTGGAGTAGTACTGCGAGGGAGGAGCACGAAACACGGCAGCCCAGTGCCATATGGCGATAAAAATGATCTAATTTGCTAGTCATCTCATTGTTAGCATTGTTCTAGTCATTCCCTCAAAAAAACATTGTTCTATTCATGCCTCGCAGAGAACGTGACACGTGCGGCGAAACACCCGAAGCAAAAGATGAAACACAGGAGCAAAAGAAGAAGGAAGATTATCGCCCCAAATGATCTAATTCGCCGTGGAGTCGTAACTGCTTATTCATCGCCTGCACGACCTCCATCTCATTGTACGTCTCCTCCTCCATCTTCATCATTGTGTCCATGACGCGGCATTTCTCGACGCGAGCCTTCATCATCTGTTCCATGGCCATGTTACGTACCTTGACAGCAGCCGGGTGCTCGATGCGGAGCTTCGCCAACTCTTCCTTCTGTTCCATGGCGAGGGCCTGCAGCATCTTCATCGAGGAACTACTATTCTCATGCAGCTTCTTCCAGCCGGCGTTCTTCTCCTTCAATAGGTCGATCTCGTGGCAGAGCTTCGCATTGTCCACCCGAAGTCGCAGGATTTTGCCGGTTGCCTTCTTCTCCGAGGCAATGCTCTTCTTCAGCAGCATCACCAAGCTGGCGGTGAACTCCCCCTGCTGATTGAGCTCAGTGGGCATGTTGTCGAGGCTCTCCTTCAGCAACTCCATCAAGCCTTGGATGAACTCCTTCTGCTTATTGAGCTGATCGGGCATGTCGTCGAGGGATAACGACTCCAGCTCCGCCGGCTCGGCATGTTCGCCTCCGCGACTATGGCACTCCTGGGAGCCATCGCCTGCCCATGAGAGATCTTTCGAGGTCTCTGCGTGGCGGCAAGCCCTCTCTTTTTTTCCGCAGCCTTGGTTGCCACTCCCTTGTTACGAGTAGTTCTCAACCTAGAGCTCCGCTCACCGGCCATGGCAACAACGGACGAAGAAGAAGCACTTATGAGGAGGAAAGGTAGAGTGATTTTCGGTTAGGTAGTTCCCCTTTTTATAACCTAAGTACTAGCATTAGTACTAATACCTGCATAGTGGGAACACGTTCAGGTTTGGTGCGTACTACTAGTAGGTGTGAGCAGGCTTTCGAATGTGATGGGAACAAGGTAAAGATTAATTGATGGTTTTGGTTTCGAGGCCGGAAACGGCTCCCGATGAGTTTAGCGGAACATAAATTTCAAGTACTACACTGCTCAAATGCGTAAATATTGAGTAGTATGTTACTCTCAAAAATTGGCACAAAATACGAAGGAGACCAATGGAAGTACTACTAGCAACCCACGATTTAACTACTCGCATGCGCGCAGTGGAGTAATAATGCCTTTCTTTCGCCCTCACGTCCACTCAATTTGCATGCGCTGTATTAATCGACCATCAATGAACTGAACGACTTTACACGCGTCAAATTATTGGGGTGGATCTTGGTACAAAATTGCGTCCACCCGTGTACCCGCGTGTGCGTGCGAGGAATGAGTGTGTGCATGGCGTGCGTGCACATCTTCGCTTCGTGCATGTACCGCCAGTATGGCTCAGGGAGGACGAGTACATTCTTCTGGAACCAGCAGCACGTCACTGTGATCAATCCATGCAAGGAGGTCGCGGCAACGCCTACACATGTGCCACGTGGCTTCATGAACTGTAAGAGAGACACTGTGTAGCGTGCCATTGGTATTCTAGTTTACGTGTTTTGCACAAACTCGAAATACTAGTAAGGTACACGTGCATTGCACGCATCAGATTTTGCAACCAAATTATGAATAAATACCACACTATAGCATGTAAGCTCCGAGTCATATATGCCTGATGTAGCCCTTCGTTTAATTCTTATAGTTCATCTCATTCAAAATCAATTAGTTTTTATAAAAAAGCTAAGAACGCGGGAATAGGAAAAACATGGGATTATAGTGGAATGTCGTCTTGAATCCTACAAGATTGTACGAGTGTTTGATTGTGCATAGAAAAAACGCAGAATTCTTTCAAAGAGGTTTGAGTGGATGGGATGTTTCCTATGAAATCTAGTGCAAATGAATCATATGGAAAAATTCCTATGGTTTACAATCCTACGAATCAAACAACCAAGATAGGAAAAATTCCTAATGATTAGAATCCTCCAAAATTCCTTTGAGAATCCTTTGAATCAAAGAAGCCCTTAATATATTTTATGATTCATGGAATTGTGTGTTGTAAAGTATAAAGTAAAAACAAATAATGGCAATTCAACTAGAAAAAAAGTTTGGGCAGTTATGATACGGAAGAATCTAGAACAAAAGAGAACCACTGTTGTTTTGAGGTTTGTGCATTATGCTTAAGTTCAACCATGGAGTCTGCTAGATTGTACATGTGGCAAAATCCGGTGGGTGGGCTAGAAGATGGTGCGAGGGGCCGAGTGGAGGGAGACTATGAAGGAATGCACAAGTGGAGATCGATATTTAGAGAGGGGAGGCGAACACGTGCGCTGATGCGCGCAGTGGCGGAGCCATGAAAAATAAATGAGCTAGGGGGCCAAGCATTGCTAATCCTTTACGAGGAGGGTCAATTCATGAACTTAAACCATTTTAGCAGCAATTGTCTAATGATCACATTCATATTAGCCTTGATATATAGTGATGTTAGGGGGGAGGGGGCAGGGCCCTTACTGCCCCTGTCTTCGCCATTGTGCACGCGTCTGAGAGATGAAGAGGAAGGCATGGATGATGAGAGGGGGACGTTGGATACATAATTAATGTGGGTGTATTAGCTATATATGTTAATCCTATATAGAGAGATATAGATTGATCGATGTGGGCGTGGGAAAGAGGGTGAGACCTCACTGGATATATCGATTGATCGATTTGTGTGGAAAACTATGAAAGACCTAGCTATATACACACATACATAGAGGAACATCGATCGTTGCGCATGCACGCGTGAGAGATAAAGAATGCCCGATATGATGGAGAGGGGGATGTGTGTTGGTGTGTGCCTTCATGGGAGACCGACCTGAAGAAAAAGATTGCATGCGTGCGATGGATAAAGTCGACTGGTAGTGTGTGTGCATGCATGCACGAGAGAAAGTTAGTGGTACAATTATAAAGAGAAGACTACTGTGTGGGTGTAAAAGAATAGCTGAATAGGTGAGGTCACAATCAATGTAAAGTTGAATTCAAATATTTGAATAAGAGATCCTGATGTTTGAAACCCATGCATGCATGAATATAACGGAGATCTGCGCGGTGTGGTTTGGAAACGAGCATGTTGTAATGTATACACATTGAACAAGGTCAGACTGGTTTGAATTTGAGATACCGATGGAACACATCATTTGGCCACGTCGCATCCGTGCATGGACACACTATTCTAATTGGAGATGATGGGCGGCTTTTGCATCACATATCTATATCTATACCCCTATATATATATATTATATATATATATTTTTATATTGTGTGTGGGTAACTTTAACTTTGAAAGATGGTCGTTGGATGAGGCGAATCCGATGGTCCAAAGATGGCAAATTTGAGCACTACTGGCCGTTGGATATCATCTAGATTCCACCAGATTTCGCCACATGTATAATCTAGAAGACTCCATGGTTGAACTTAAGCATAATGCACAAACATCAAAACACAAGCACTTCTTATTTGTTCTAGAATCTTCCGTATCAGAATTGCCCAAATGTTTTTCTACATGATTTGCCATTATTTGTTTTTACTTTATGTCTTACGACGCACAATTCCATGAGTCTTAAAATAGATTAGCTTTCTTATAAAAACTAGATGATTTTGAATGAAATGAACTATAAGAATTAAACGAACATCTACATCATGCATATATGACTCAAAGCTTGCATGCTATAATGTGGTATTTATTCATAATTTGGTTGCCAAATCTCATGCGTGCAATGCACGTGTACCTTACTCTAGTCTAAATGGTGTTTGTGTGTGTGTTGTGCGTGTTGAGGTGCAAATTGTCTTTTTTTGGGTACACATTAAGCTTGTTCTTCCAAAATTTCAAGCCGCGCCTTGTTATGCCGAAAATTCAAGCTAGCCTCTCTGTCTATCGTGCTGCGAAACTCCCGCCTCTTCAACCCGCGCCTTGTTAGCCCGAAATATTTAAGATATATCTTTGTCTCGTTGTGCTCCGATAACTCCCTCCATGTCAACCCGCGCCTTGCTATTCCGAAATTACAACGCACGCGAAAACTCCCTCCTCCTGTGAAATCCAGACACGCGAAATGCCCGTGGTATCCCTGAACCGAAAGAACCGCCTCAAATCAATGGGGGTACTTTCGTAACTTACCCCACATTTCGGACAAGCGCGTCTCTAAGCCATGGTTCCCCACTGCCATCCCATCCTCCCGCCCATTCATACACCGAGGCCGCGAAAACCCGCGACAAAACCCCACACCCTTCTCCGTCCGCCACCCAGCCGGAGCCTCTTCCCCAACAACGTCGTCCACAGCAACACCTCGACATCCCTCATCCACCGTACCGGATGAGGATCCGTCGTCGATCTCATCGTCCCGCCAGTTCAGCCACCCCGTCCTCCACCTCCAAGGAGCTGCCCCGACGTTCCCGTCGTCTTTCGCGCCACCTCCATTCCCACACCGCCGTCTTCACCTGCACCACCGGAAGAGCACCATCATCACCGTTTCCTCGGATGAAGCTTCGGCCTAATCGGCGCCACCAAAGAGGTTGTACACTAATCGCCGCATTTTCTTCTTGATTCAATCTCACGGTGCTGCCGGCGCTCGGTCCCGAGCCGACACGGCGTGGCTCCATCCACGGCGGCGTCGCCGGCCACTTCCTCCACGGCGTCGCTCCCTCGGCGGCGACGTCCACATCAGTAGAACCTGCTGCTGCTTTAGCTCTCGCTCACGCTGCTACTCTGCTCTTGCTCTCGGTCCCCTGCCTGGTCTGCTCTTGCTATTGCTCTTGCTCGCGCTGCTCCTCTCGCTCTTGCTCTTGCTTGCGATGTTGCTCCGATTTAGCTACACTTCAGTCGACTGAATCGACTTTTGGGTCAGTCAATTTTCAGGTGGTGGGGGGCTCGCCGGGGTGAAGGAAGAACCAGCCGCAGCGGGGAGGGGGGCTCACCGGAGAGATACCCCACTATCTATCTTAGGGTTCAGGATGGGGGCGGTGGTCACCGGTGGTGGCGGGGCGTTGGCGGGGTGGTGGCATGGGGATCGCCGGAGAAAAGCTAGGCACGGGGTGGCCTAGAGGGATGGCCGGGGCGGCGGCGGACCGGCGGTGTGGAGTGTTTTCAGGGCGGGCGGGGCGGCGCACCGCCGGCCGTGGGCGGCGGGGTGCTGCTGTTTGGCCGGCTCAGGGGGTGGAGGTTGAAGATGAACCGCAGGCCCTTGATTTCCTATCCAACGGCTGCAAAATCGACTGACCAGAGATGAAAAAGTCAGTTGACCGACGTGTAGCCTCACCTTGCTAGTGCGTTCAGTTTCGACAGCAAAATTCAGTTTCGACAGTTAAGTTCAGTTTCGACAGTTAAGTTCAGTTTCAACAATTAAGTTCAGAGATGAGCGGCTGATGTATTTTACATCTAGCACTTTGTGGTTATGTATTTTACGTCATGTATTGGAGATGCTATTAGAATTCCACTCAGGTTAACATTGTTCATTGTCTCTCTTGTCCTGCTTCAGCCTCAGCGTCGTACAACTCACCGGAGCTGCTCCAACGACGAAAACCTCCATCACAGCGGAGCAGTACCTCGGGCTCCATCTCCAGACGCCTAAGATCTTCTTCCCCTCCTCCGACAGCCAAGTCAGCTGGAGCATCCTCACCGGCCAACCCAATCACGCTGAGATCGACATGGCTTCGCCAAAGAGGTTCTACACTTGTTGCATCTCTTTTTTACTCTACATGTTATATATATTGTCCACTGAGCACTCGTAGTAACGGGAAATACGATTATTTTATCCTACTATATGACAAGCAGTGAGGTACCAGGCAACTTAGCTATCCGTGATGGACTCTCTTGAAAGCCATCATTATTTATCTCTGCGCGTTTCAGCTGTGCATTTGTCGATGGGCCTGGGAGTTGAGCTAGTATGGCAGTGGCCTGGGTCCAAAGTAATAGAAGTAGCACAAAAACATTTTTTTAGTGTAGGATTTTCCTTGCTCAAGCCTGCCTACTAGAATCGCCAGTGCCTGAAAGGAAAAGTGAATGAAAAACATCGGAATTGGAAAGTTTCCTATGGTACTACTTTTCATGAATTTGGTGCAAAGGAATGGAGCAAAGGAAAACTATAGGATTTGTTCCTTTAGTGTCTCCTTGAAAGAAAAACCATAGGAATTCTAATTTCCACTTCTCCGCCTTTTCATATTCCTATTTATCAAGCACAAGACTAAGAGATAGTAGCATAATAGCATTATAACCGTACATTTTCTTGTGGTTTGACTTAATCTCACTATGCTTTTTTGCATCCTGTGATCTTCCAATTGTTGTGAATCAAACACCCAGATTGGCAGAAATCCTGTGTTTTTTAATTCTCTGTTTTGCACGTGCATTCCTATCCTATTCCTGTCTATTTCCTATCCCTGCATTGTTAGAATCCTCAAATTCAAACAAGCCCTTACTCAATTACTTCTGTTACAGATATGTGTCAAAGAAAACCTTGTGTGGTTTGTCCTGCTCCTGCAGCGCTATGTTCCACCCCAGCTCAGCTGCTCCAACGATGGAAGGGTTCACCACAGCAGGGATCCGCTCTCCAGACTGTCTTTCGCTGCCTCAGATCTTCTTCCCCGCCGTTGGCAGCCACGGCAACTGCATTACCATCATCAACTGAGCACATGACCTTGAGGACTACACGGGTCCACAAGAGAGGTCGCACTCTTCCATGTCTGCTTACGTTATGTGTCGCTTAATATGATGACATGCTACATTATCGTCGTGTTCACCTATTAGACTCCGAGTCAGTTCCAAACTAATGCTGAAACTTGAGTTTTTAAATGGTTGTGGGGTACATATTGGGGAAGCAATCAGTACTATCTGTCTACTATCTGGTTAATCTCCGGTGTCTACTATGAGTTTCATGTTGGGTGCAAACAAACATTAAAGGAGCCATTATCTGTATTTTTTAACTAAAGCTATTATCTGCCTACTATCATTAGTTTTGGGTCTATCCACAGTTTTCTACCATCACTTTGGATTTGTGCATGCACTCCTTACATAATCTCACTATGTTTTATTCCTATGCATGCCAGTTATTGTACACAATGGAACTGATCATGTAGAGCAAAAGAGACAAGCCTTGCATGGCAATAAAATTTCATGCAGACGTCGTTCCATGGTGGGCGCAAAGGCAGCCCCCCTCCACCCATTTCGGATCGTAATCAAGAGGAAGATAATTGTTATGAGGGGGATTCAGAAGGAGAAGACCACTCCTATTTACCCCATGAGGTCTTCTCTCTAACTTGGCATGCTGATATTGGTAATATCATGCATATGGTGCCTTGCATTGCTTACTGTATATATTAAATATGTCATCTGCTTAGTTTAGACATGCTTTGTGTCAATGCCATATGTTTAGTTTCTTTATCGTATATGTGAATCATGCAATGCCATCTTGTCTAGCCAGGCATCATATATGTGAATTTTGCAATGCCACCCTGGTTAGCCAGTCATCTTATATGTGAATTATATCATGCCATCATTTTTTTATTACGTGTTAAATTTGTCAACAATTTTAGTACATTCAATTACTCTTCCTATGCATCAGCCATTTGGCACGGTCATGGAAAAATCTGGAGTGGAAACAAGGTCTTCAAAGCAGACAATGCTATCTGACGAAGTGCATGTCTTGCTGGTTACCGATAGCTCCTTAGAGAAGGATTCAGAGATAGATGACCAGTCATATTCCCCCCCCCCCCCGAGGTGCATGCCCTAACTTGGCAGGGTTATGTTGCTCATATCGTGTGTATGGTATCTTGCATTGCTATGTCATTTGCTTAGTTTAGACATGCTTTGTGTGAATGCCACCTGTTTAGTGTCTAATTACCATATATGTGAATTATGCAATGTCATCTTGTTGCAAGACATTATATATGTGAATTATGCAATGTTATCTTGTTGCAAGGAATTATGTATGTGAATTATGCAATGCCATGCTGTTTAGGCAAGCGTCATATATGTGAATTATATCATGCCATCCTTTTTTTGGTATTTCTCATTGCTTTTGTCGACAATGTTTGTATATTCAACTGCTCTTCCTGTGCATCAGCCATTTGAATTGGTGATGGAGAAATCTGGAGTGAAAACAAGGTCTTCAAAACAGACAATGCTACCTGCTGAAGCAGATATCTTGCTGGTTACAGATAGCTCTTCAGAGGAGGATTCAGAGGCAAATGACCAGTCCTATTATCCCCCTGAGGTGTATGCTCAAACTTGGCAGGGTTATATTACTCATATAATGCATATGTTGTATTGCAATGCTTAGTTTTTACATCATATACACAATATTGAATGTCATCTCCTTAGTTGACACATCATATATGTGATTGCCCTCTGCTCACTTCCTTAGTATATAAATCATATATTTGAATTATGTCATGCTATGATGTTTACATAGATAGCATGTATCTGAATTATGGCATGCCAACCCATTTTCTAAAGACATAATATAGTTATATCATCTCATCCTGTTTACATAGTCATCATATTTAAATTATGTCATTCTATCCGTGAATTATATCATGCCATCATGTTTCCATCAACGGCATGTTTGTGATTTATGGCATGCCAACCACTTTAATAGACACATCGTATAGTTATATCATGTCATCCTGTTTACATAGTCATCATATTTTGAAGTATGTCATTCTATCTTGTTTAGTTAGCCATCATACATGTGAAATTGTGTCATGCTATCCTGTTTAATTAGCCATCATATATGTGAAATTATGTCCTGCTATTCTGTTTGCTTAGACAACATAAATGTGAATTATTTCATGCCCTGTTTTTTTCCCTACTATCCATTGCACCTGTCTATCTTACAATGTCTGTACATTCAATTACTTTTCTTGTTTATCAGCCATTTAAATTGGAGGGAGTGATGGCAGTATCTGTGGGAGTAAAAACACGGTCTTCAGAAAAGATCGTGCTACCTGTCGATGTAGGTAGAACCACGGTTGTACTTGCCCAAGAACCAGCCCCACCACACATAACCCACACTCATGCAGATTGTACCCCTACCCAGTTGGACAGAGAACCAGCTACACCCCTTCTAACCCCAACCCCGGCAGATAGACACCCAGTTCATGTTGACACAGCACCGTCTCCACCACAGAGCACCCAAACACGAGCAGTTAGTAAGGCAACTGCAGTGCCCAAATCACGAGGACAACCACTCCGAACCCGAAGTCAACGCTTAAAGAAGAAGAAGAATTGTTCTCAGGTCAGGTTCCGTAGCTATGGTTCATACTACTTTGCTCTTGCATCACTGTATTTACTGATACCAACTAATTTCAAATTTGAAGGATGCAATTGAAACTCCAATGGCGCAACAGGTATGTTTTAAACCTGTTTCTTCAACGTGTTTGGCCGTTTGCTGTTGTAACTTGCTCTATGTTGATTTCAGTTTCAATTGAATAAACAGTTATGTTCTCATGCCATGCACATTACAAGTGTTGTTATTGCTGTGTAGTTTCCCACACTTATATTCTATCTATGCTGCTTTGTCTTAAATAGATATGATTCGAACTGTATCTATCTTGATTTGGCAACATAAACTAGAATGATATAGACCATACAGTGACCATACTACATAGATATATGTTTGTTTCATGTTGTTATCCTATCCACCTTACTACTGAACTGGTAAACCTGAGATGTGTTTGTTTGTTTCTCTTTTAGAATGCGGATAAAATATTGGAGAAGAGTACCCTGTTATGCAATGGTAAAGGAAGTAATGCAGATAAGGTTCAAGATAGTGAGACATCCCTGTTGGTCTCCAAGAAAGCTAATAAAAACTATATTGAAGACACTGAGACAACCCCAAAGTCATGTCTTGATGTAGTGTTCGAGTTACTAGCTACCACTGCTGGCACCAGCTCTTCGAACTCGTTGCCTGAATTAGTTCGGCTTCTTGAGTCTCAACTTCAAGTTGAAAGACATCGATCAGATGTTATGCCACAGGAAACCGAAGGACTGAGGAAGTCCCTGCAGAATTCAGATGCATACTTTCTGGTGCAACAGCAAGCGCTGGAGGACTGAAGCGCCAAACAAGAGAAAGTTAATAAGCTTGCTAAGCATCTTGCCAGCATTATGGGTACCCAGGATATTGTTTCTTGAGCTCTTCTGAAGTGGTTTCAGTTCTGGACTTGTTTTGCTGTGGCGTTTATATGCTGTTGTGTTCCCTATATTTGCACTGATGGCGAACTTTGATGCCTAGTGGATGTAATATGTGTAATAGCCGTGATAGCCTAGTGTAAGTTGCTTGCTTATTTATTTCCTTGTTGTCTTGTTTATTTGTTTGCTTGTAGTCAGTGCAGTTCTTTTTCTGCGGTTTGCTAGTGGCTGCAATAACCTATTTTCTAAAACTAGGCCACAATAACCATGGGCTAATATTTACTGTAGTGACACTGGGCCTCCTATGGGCCGTAGAAACTGTGGGCCTTCTACAAGCCATATAAACAGTGGGCCTTCTATGGGCCGTATAAACAGTGGGCCTTCTATGGGCCGTAGAAACAATGGGCCTTCTACGGGCCGTATCATCAATGGGCCTTCTACGGGCCGTATCATCAATGGGCCTTATACGGGCCATATGATCGATTGGCCAAACATGGGCCGAACAGACCGCATTCTGGCCGTAAACGGGCTAGAGTTGGAATCGTCCGTTCATGGGCCGACCATAATGGGCCATCGTTAATAGGTCGTATTTGATGATGCTATGAAAACGGGCCAATGTATTAACGGACCACAAACGGGTCGACTATAACCACGGGCTGAATTTGGCCCACAAGCAGAAAATGACAGTAACGGGCCGTAAGTAAACGAATGCTGGAAATGAGCCCAAGAATAAATGGGCTCTGAAGAAGGCCGGAAGATAACATGGGCTGGAAACGGCCCAACAGTATAACGGGCCGTTAATGGGTATAAAGTGATACACTGTTCATCACGGGCCAGTTTCACCACGGGCCGTTAACGGGTGTAAAGTGATACACTGTTCATTACGGGCCAGTTTCACCACGGGTCGTTAATAGGCCAAGAGTTACATAGGGCCTCATATGGGCCGAAAGACGTCATGGGCCATACATGGGCCAGAAGTGAAAACGGGCTGGAATCATATTGGATGGCCTAGATGACGCTACTGGGCCTAATTCGGATAGGGCGTAACGGGCCTTGGGTTAGCGGGCTGTAAATGGGCTATATTCGTGTTGGGGAACGTAGCAGAAATTCAAAATTTTCCTACGTGTCACCAAGATCTATCTATGGAGTCATTTAGCAATGAGGGAGGAGTGGATCTACATACCCTTGTAGATCGCGCGCGGAAGCGTTCAAGAGAACAGGGTTGATGGGGTCGTACTCGTCGTGATCCAAATCACCGATAATCCTAGCGCCGAACGGACGGCACCTCCGCGTTCAACACACGTACGGAGCAGCGACGTCTCCTCCTTCTTGATCCAGCAAGGGGGGAGGAGAGGTTGATGGAGATCCAGCAGCACGACGGCGTGGTGGTGGAAGTAGCGGGATTCCAACAGGGCTTCGCCAAGCGCTGCGGGAGGAGGGAGATGTGTCATGGGAGGGAGAGGGAGGCGCCAGGGCTTAGATTGGGCTGCCCTCCCTTCCCCCCACTATATATAGGGCCAAGGGAGAGGGGGGAGGCGCAGCCTTGGCCCATCCTCCAAGGAAGGGTGCGGCCAGGGAGGAGTCCCTCCTCCCCAAGGCACCTCGGAGGTGCCTTCCCCCTTTAGGACTCTTCCTTTTCCTTGACTCTTGGCGCATGGGCCTCTTGGGGCTGGTGCCCTTGGCCCATATAGGCCAAGGCGCACCCCTACAGCCCATGTGGCCCTCCAGGGCAGGTGGCCCCACCCGGTGGACCCCTAGGACCCTTCCGGTGGTCCCGGTACAATACCGGTGACCCCGAAACTTGTCCCGATGGCCGAAATAGCACTTCCTATATATAATTCTTTACCTCCGGACCATTCCGGAACTCCTCGTGACGTACGAGATCTCATCCGGGACTCCGAACAACTTTCGGGTTACCGCATACTAATATCTCTATAACCCTAGCGTCACCGAACCTTAAGTGTGTAGACCCTACTGGTTCGGGAGACATGCAGACATGACCGAGATGACTCTCCGGTCAATAACCAACAGCAAGATCTGGATACCCATGTTGGCTCCCACATGTTCCACGATGATCTCATCGGATGAACCACGATGTCAAGGACTTAATCAATCCCGTATACAATTCCCTTTGTCTAGCGGTACGATACTTGCCCGAGATTCGATCGTCGGTATCCCGATACCTTGTTCAATCTCGTTACCGGCAAGTCTCTTTACTCGTTCCGTAACACATCATCTCGTGATCAACTCCTTGATCACATTGTGCACATTATGATGATGTCCTACCGAGTGGGCCCAGAGATACCTCTTCGTTTACACGGAGTGACAAATCCCAGTCTCGATTCGTGCCAACCCAACAGACACTTTCGGAGATACCTGTAGTGTACCTTTATAGCCACCCAGTTACGTTGTGACATTTGGCACACCCAAAGCACTCCTACGGTATCCGGGAGTTGCACAATCTCATGGTCTAAGGAAATGATACTTGACATTAGAAAAGCTTTAGCATACGAACTACATGATCTTGTGCTAGGCTTAGGATTGGGTCTTTGTCCATCACATCATTCTCCTAATGATGTGATCCCGTTATCAATGACATCCAATGTCCATGGTCAGGAAACCGTAACCATCTATTGATCAACGAGCTAGTCAACTAGAGGCTTACTAGGGACATGGTGTTGTCTATGTATCCACACATGTATCTGAGTTTCCTATCAATACAATTCTAGCATGGATAATAAACGATATCATGAACAAGGAAATATAATAATAACCAATTTATTATTGCCTCTAGGGCATATTTCCAACAGTCTCCCACTTGCACTAGAGTCAATAATCCAGTTCACATCGCTATGTGACTAACACTCAAGGTCACATCCCCATGTGACTAACACCCAAAGAGTTTACTAGAGTCAATAATCTAGTTCACATTACCATGTGATTAACACTCGATGAGTTCTGGGTTTGATCATGTTAAGCTTGTGAGAGATGTTATAGTCAACGGGTCTGAATCTTTCAGATCCGTATGTACTTCGCAAATTTCTTATGTCATCTTGTAGATGCAACTACTACGCTACATTTGGAGCTATTCCAAATAACTGTTCTACTATACGAATCCAGTTTACTACTCAGAATAATCTGGATTAGTGTCAAAGTTTGCATCAGCGTAACCCTTTACGACGAACTCTTTTACCACCTCCATAATCGAGAAAATTCCTTAGTCCACTAGTTACTAAGGATAACTTTGACCGCTGTCCTGTGATCCATTCTTAGATCACTCTTGTACCCCTTGACTGACTCATGGCAAGGCACATTTCAGGTGCGGTACACAGCATAGCATACTGTAGAGCCTATGTCTTAAGCATAGGGGACAACCTTCGTCCTTCCTCTTTCTTCTGCCGTGGTCGAGCTTTAAGTCTTAACTTCATACCTTACAACTCAGGCAAGAACTCCTTCTTTGACTGGTCCATCTTGAACACCTTCAAGATCATGTCAAGGTATGTGCTCATTTGAAAGTACCATTAAGAATTTTGATCTATCCTTATAGATCTTGATGCTCAATGTTCAAGTAGCTTAATCCAGGCTTTCCATTGAAAAAACACTTTCCAAATAACCCTATATGCTTTCTAGAAATTCTACGTCATTTCTGATCAACAATATGTCAACAAATATTTATCAGAAATTCTATAGTGCTCCCACTCACTTCTTTGGAAATACAAGTTTCTCATAAACTTTGTATACACCCAAAACTTTGACCATCTTATCAAAGCATATCCGAGATGCTTACTCCAGTCCTTAGAAGGATTGCTGGAGCTTTGCATACTCATTAGCATCTTTCAGGATTAACAAAACCTTCCGGTTGTATCACATACAACCTTTCCTCAAAAATCGTCGAGGAAACAATGGTTTTTGGCATCCTATCTGCAAGATTTCACAAATAATGCAGTAATTGCTAATATAATTCCAACAGACTCTTAGCATCGCTACGAGTGAGAAAGTCTCATCGTAGTCAACTCCTTGAACTTGTCGGAAAACATCTTAACGACAAGTCGAGCTTTCTTAATGGTGACATTTACCATCATTGTCTGTCTTCCTTTTAAAATCCATCTATACTCAACAGCCTCACGACCATCGAGCTGTTCTGTCGAAGTCTACACTTTGTATCCATACATGGATCCTCTCTCGGATTTTATGGCCTCGAGCCATTTATCGGAATCCAGGCCCACCATCGCTTCTCCATAGCTCGTAGGTTCATTGTTGTCTAGCAACATGACTTCCAAGACAGGATTACGTACCACTCTGAAGTAGTATGCATCCTTGTCATCCTACGAGGTTTGGGAGTGACTTGATCCGAAGTCTCATGATCAATATCATAAGCTTCCACTTCAATTGGTGTAGGTGCCACAGGAACAACTCTTTGTGCCCTGCTATACACTAGTTGAAGTGACGGTTCAATAACCTCATCAAGTCTCCACCATCCTCCCACTCAATTCCTTCGAGAGAAACTTTTCCTCGAGAAAGGACCCGATTCTAGAAACAATCCCTTATTGCTTTCGGATCTGAGACAGGAGGTATACCCAACTGTTTTGGGTGTCCTATGAAGATGCATTTATCCGCTTTGGGTTCGAGCTTATCAGCCTGAAACTTTTCACATAAGCGTCGCAGCCCCAAACTTCTAAGAAATGACAGCTTAGGTTTCTCTAAACCATAGTTCATATGGTGTCATCTCATCGGAATTACGTGGTGCCCTATTTAAAGTGAATGTGGTTGTCTTTAATGCCTAACCCATAAACTATCGTGGTAATTCGATAAGAGACATCATGGTATGCATCATATCCAATAGGGTGGAGTTATGATGTTCGGACACACCATCACACTATGGTGTTCCAGGCTGTATTAGTTGTGAAACAATTTCCACAATGTCTTAATTCTGTGCCAAACTCGTAATTCAGATATTCATCTCTATGATCATATCATAGATCTTTTATCCTCTTGTCACGACGATCTTTCAACTTCACCCTGAAATTACTTGAACCTTTCAATAATTCAGACTCGTGATTCATCAAGTAAATATACTCAACATCTACTCAAATCATCTGTGAAGTAAGAACATAACGATATCCACTACATGCCTCAGCACTCATTGGACTTCACACATCAAAATGTATTACTTCCAACAAGTTGCTTTCTAGTTCCATTTTACTGAAAAACGAGGCTTTCAGTCATCTTGCCCATGTGGTATGATTTGCATGTCTCAAGTGATTCAAAATCAAGAGAGTCCAAACGGTCCATTTGCATGGAGTTTCTTCATGCATATACACCAATAGACATGGTTCGCATGCCTCAAACTTTTCAAAAACGAGTGAGCCCAAAGATCCATCAACATGGAGCCTCTTCATGCGCTTTATACTGATATGACTTAAGTGGCAGTGCCACAAGTAGGTGGTACTATCATTACTATCTTATATCTTTTGGCATGAACATGTGTATCACTATGATCGAGATTCAATGAACCATTCATTTTAGGTGCAAGACCATTGAAGGTATTATTCAAATAAACAGAGTAACCGTTATTCTCCTTAAATGAATAACCATATTGCGATAGACATAATCCAATCATGTCTATGCTCAACGCAAACACCAATCTCGATGGTAGAGGGAGCGTGCGATGCTTGATCATATCAACATTGGAAACACTTCCAACACATATCGTCAGCTCACCTTTAGCCAGTCTCCGTTTATTCGGTAGCTTTTATTTCGAGTTACTAACACTTAGCAACCGAACCGGTATCTAATACCCTGGTGCTACTAGGAGTACTAGTAAAGTACACATCAACACAATGTATATCCAATATACTTCTATCGACCTTGCCAGCCTTCTCATCTACCAAGTATCTAGGGTAATTCTGCTCCAGTGGCTGTTCCCCTTATTACAGAAGCACTTAGTCTCGGGTTTGGGTTCAACCTTGGGTTTCTTCACTAGAGCAGCAGCTGAATTGCCGTTTCATGAAGTATTCCTTCGTGCCCTTGCCCTTCTTGAAACTAGTGGTTTCACCAACCATCAACAATTGATGCTCCTTCTTGATTTCTACTTTTGTGGTGTCAAACATCGCGAATATCTCAAGGATCATCATATATGTCCCTGATATATTATAGTTCATCACGAAGCTCAAGCAGCTTGGTGGTAATGACTTCGGAGAACCATCACTATTTCATCTGGAAGATCAACTCCCACTCGATTCAAGCGATTGTTGTACTCAGACAATCTGAGCACAAGTTCAACAATTGAGATTTTCTCCCTTAGTATGCAGGCTAAGAAAATCGTCGGAGGTCTTATACCTCTTGACATGGGCACGAGCCTGAAATCCCAATTTCAGCCCTCGAAACATCTCATATGTTTCGCGATGTTTCAAAACATCTTTGGTGCCTCAACTCTAAACCGTTTAACTGAACTATCACGTAGTTATCAAAATGTGTATGTCAGATGTTCGCAACATCCACAAACAACGTTCGAGGTTCAGCACACTGAGCGGTGCATTAAGGACATAAGCCTTCTATGAAGCAATGAGGACAATCCTCAGTTTACGGACCTAGTCCACATAATTGCTACTATCAACTAAAATTTTCTCTAGGAACATATCCAAACAGTAGAACCGAAGCGCGAGCTACGACATAATTTGCGAAGACCTTTTGACTATGTTCAGGATAATTAAGTTCATCTTATGAACTCCCACTCAGATAGACATCCCTCTAGTCATCTAAGTGATTACATGATCCGAGTCAACTAGGCTGTGTCCGATCATCACATGAGACGGACTAGTCATCATCGGTGAACATCTTCATGTTGATCGTATCTACCATACGACTCATGCTCGACCTTTCGGTCTCTTGTGTTCCGAGACCATGTCTGTACATGCTAGGCTCGTCAAGTCAACAGTGTTTCGCGTGTGTAAATCTGTCTTACACCCGTTGTATGTGAACGTTAGAATCTGACACCCGATCATCACGTGGTGCTTCGAAACAACGAACTGTCGCAACGGTGCACAATTAGGGGGAACACCTTCTTGAAATTATTATGAGGGATCATCTTATTTACTACCGTCGTTCTAAGTAAACAAGATGCAAAAACATGATAAACATCACATGCAATCAAATAATAGTGACATGATATGGCCAATATCATATAGCTCCTTTGATCTCCATCTTCGGGGCTCCATGATCATCGTTGTCACCGGCATGACACGATGATCTCCATCATCATGATCTCCATCATCGTGTCTTCTTGAAGTTGTCTCGTCATCTATTACTTCTACTACTACAGCTAACAGTTAGCAATAAAGTAAAGTAATTACATGACGTTTATGTTGACACGCAGGTCATAAATAAATAAATAAAGACAACTCCTATGGCTCCTGCTGGTTGTCATACTTATCGACATGCAAGTCGTGAATCCTATTACAAGAACATGATCAATCTCATACATCACATATATCATTCATCACATCCTTTTGGCCATATCACATCACATAGCATACCCTACAAAAACAAGTTAGACGTCCTCTAATTGTTGTTTGCATGTTTTACGTGGCTGCTATGGGTTTCTAGCAAGAACGTTTCTTACCTACGCAAAAACCACAACGTGATATGCCAATTGCTATTTACCCTTCATAAGGACCCTTTTCATCGAATCCGATCCGACTAAAGTGGGAGAGACAGACACCCGCTAGCCACCTTATGCAACTAGTGCATGTCAGTCGGTGGAACCAGTCTCACGTAAGAGTACGTGTAAGGTCGGTCCGGGCCACTTCATCCCATGATGCCGCCGAATCAAGATAAGACTAGTAACGGCAAGCATATTGAACAAAATCAACGCCCACAACTACTTTGTGTTCTACTCGTGCATAGAAACTACGCATAGACCTAGCTCTGATACCACTGTTGGGGAACGTAGCAGAAATTCAAAATTTTCCTACGTGTCACCAAGATCTATCTATGGAGTCATCTAGCAACGAGGGAGGAGTGGATCTACATACCCTTGTAGATCGCGCGCGGAAGCGTTCAAGAGAACGGGGTTGATGGGGTCGTACTCGTCGTGATCCAAATCACCGATAATCCTAGCGCCGAACGGACGACACCTCCGCGTTCAACACACGTACGGAGCAGCGACGTCTCCTCCTTCTTGATCCAGCAACGGGGGAGGAGAGGTTGATGGAGATCCAGCAGTATGACGGCGTGGTGGTGGAAGTAGCGGGATTCCAACAGGGCTTCGCCAAGCGCTGCGGGAGGAGGGAGATGTGTCATGGGAGGGAGAGGGAGGCGCCAGGGCTTAGATTGGGCTGCCCTCCCTTCCCCCCACTATATATAGGGCCAAGGGAGAGGGGGGAGGCGCAGCCTTGGCCCTTCCTCCAAGGAAGGGTGCGGCCAGGGAGGAGTCCCTCCTCCCCAAGGCACCTCGGAGGTGCCTTCCCCCTTTAGGACTCTTCCTTTTCCTTGACTCTTGGCGCATGGGCCTCTTGGGGCTGGTGCCCTTGGCCCATATAGGCCAAGGCGCACCCCTACAGCCCATGTGGCCCTCCAGGGCAGGTGGCCCCACCCGGTGGACCCCTAGGACCCTTCCGGTGGTCCCGGTACAATACCGGTGACCCCGAAACTTGTCCCGATGGCCGAAATAGCACTTCCTATATATAATTCTTTACCTCCGGACCATTCCGGAACTCCTCGTGACGTACGAGATCTCATCCGGGACTCCGAACAACTTTCGGGTTACCGCATACTAATATCTCTATAACCCTAGCGTCACCGAACCTTAAGTGTGTAGACCCTACTGGTTCGGGAGACATGCAGACATGACCGAGATGACTCTCCGGTCAATAACCAACAGCAAGATCTGGATACCCATGTTGGCTCCCACATGTTCCACGATGATCTCATCGGATGAACCACGATGTCAAGGACTTAATCAATCCCGTATACAATTCCCTTTGTCTAGCGGTACGATACTTGCCCGAGATTCGATCGTCGGTATCCCGATACCTTGTTCAATCTCGTTACCGGCAAGTCTCTTTACTCATTCCGTAACACATCATCTCGTGATCAACTCCTTGATCACATTGTGCACATTATGATGATGTCCTACCGAGTGGGCCCAGAGATACCTCTTCGTTTACACGGAGTGACAAATCCCAGTCTCGATTCGTGCCAACCCAACAGACACTTTCGGAGATACCTGTAGTGTACCTTTATAGCCACCCAATTACGTTGTGACGTTTGGCACACCCAAAGCACTCCTACGGTATCCGGGAGTTGCACAATCTCATGGTCTAAGGAAATGATACTTGACATTAGAAAAGCTTTAGCATACAAACTACATGATCTTGTGCTAGGCTTAGGATTGGGTCTTTGTCCATCACATCATTCTCCTAATGATGTGATCCCGTTATCAATGACATCCAATGTCCATGGTCAGGAAACCGTAACCATCTATTGATCAATGAGCTAGTCAACTAGAGGCTTACTAGGGACATGGTGTTGTCTATGTAGCCACACATGTATCTGAGTTTCCTATCAATACAATTCTAGCATGGATAATAAACGATTATCATGAACAAGGAAATATAATAATAACCAATTTATTATTGCCTCTAGGGCATATTTCCAACAATTCGAACATGCCGTTAATAGGCTTTCCATGGGCCGGCCCGCCGGCTTTTGACCAAGTCAAACGGGGCGGCCTTTACACAGGAATGGGCCTTTGTTGGGCCATGCCACGTGTCGACGTATCATAGGCGCCTATCTGACCCACTGACGAGCTGACACGTGTTTCGTCCGGCCAATAAGAATTTTACATGTGGAAATTTCCCATTGGTCGGGGCTGTTAACGGGTTATCGGATCCAAAACCCGACCCGATAGCTTAACGGTGTTCCGTTACGGTGGATGCCACGTGTCGGTCACCCTTGACGAAAGCACTTCTGTGACGCGCGATTTATCGTCATGGAAGTGGACACTTCTGTGATGATAATTTTGGTAATGTCATGGAACACTTCTATGAGAGCACAGGTATGACTATCTTGATTCTGTCATAAATTTGTCATGGATGCACATGCATGACAAAAAAAGCGACCTACTGTGACAAACACGTATCATCACGGAAGTGTATTTTTTTGTAGTGATACAACTAAAACCAAACCTCGAGTTTACCCGAGGGGGCGCTGCACAGGGCTCTAGTTTGGACCAACACTCAGAGGAGAACTGGCCCGGGGGGTTTAATAAAGATGACCCTTGAGTCTGTAGAACCCAAGGGAAAGAAAAGGCTAGGTGGCGAATGGTAAAACCAATGTTGGGCATTGCTGGAGGAGTTTTATTCAAAGCGAACTGTCAAGGGGTTCCCATTATAACCCAACCGTGTACCGCCCGGGTCCTTTCTGCCTCGAACCCGACCCAATCCACTCTGCCTCCGCGACCCAGATCCGGCCGTTGACTTTTTCACGGGGTAAAGATCTCACCAAGTCCCCAGATTCCTACCGCATGTTGCTCCCTTCATCATGTCATAACTTCACCATTGTGGCTCCGATTCGTGCGTGTAGCATATCAAAATGTTCATCTCGACGAGTACATCATTTCATCTCATTGCATCATTTTCATTTAAGCTCATCTTGTTTCCCGAAATGCTGTTGGAAGAGGGCTATGTGAGGATAGTCTCAGATCTGTTTCAGCAAATGCACTTTTGTCATTTTTGCCATGATTAATGTGTGCATGCTATGATCCTGAGCTCTACAAGTGTTTTGAAGAATGCCATGCCATCTTTACAGAGGTGTATGCCATGTATTTTTGTGATCTTTGAGGTGACTAGCACAAGCATGCAAAGTAGCTTACTCAATGATGTTGATTTCAGGGACTTAGAATTTCACTAAGTCCTTGCCCTGTCATTATTTTTATGCCATATGTTCATGTTGTTTCCTAGTGATCCGTGCCTCTTTTGAGCATGATCAGTAAGGATGTTTTGTAGATATTGTTGTGCTCTATCCGTCCATGTCTTTGTTTGCAATTATGGAGCACCCTATCTTGAGTCAATCGAGCTCTACTTTTGCTATAAAATGTTCCTGGCAGATTGTTAACATGTTTAGCAATTTTGCCGAGCTTGTTGTTGTTGATCCGTGCATGCTATGTTGTTGTTCTTTCCATGTCTAGCTTCTATGACATGTCTATTTGATGGGTGTATGCTTATTTTGTCATGCAATGCCTCGTAGTGAGTGCATCGAGCTCGTAAACATGCCGACTCATTATCTGTTTTGCCATGCTCCAGTTTTTCATTAAGTCTGAATCTGTTTATGTTTTTGCTATGTTCACATGCTTGCAATTGTATTTTCTGATCCCTTTTGGCTCATGGTCACTAAGGGACTTTTGTTATATGCTTAGAGTAGCTTCATGCCATGCCTTGCTTTGCCATGATATGTTCCTGTAGCATGTAGTTTTCATGCTCTAAAGATTGCTTCCTGATGATAAATTCCTGACATGCTGTTAATTTCACTAAGTCTGAAACCTGTTATCTTTTGCACTTTTGCCATGCTTGTTTGAACATGTTAATGAGTGAATTAGCCATAGCTCAGTGTTCATCTTTTGTCAAGCATCATGAGTGGATCCCTGCCATGTATTTTGTTGTCATGTTGGAGTGCTGTAGCATGTTGTTCTTGATGCATTTAGATGGTCTCGTGCTGATTATCACAGACCGGTGCCATATTTGTTTTGCTTGCCATTTTCATACCGTGCATCCGATTTCGGTGATCTTTATATCGATTTCGACCGAAATCAACTCCTCTTTCCAATGGAACTCTTGGTTTTCCAAGTTGAGGCCAGGTTCAATCATTCCTTTCCAAATCATGCATATGCATCACATGTTGCATCCCGCATATCATACCATGTTTGCATCATGTTGCTTGAGCATTGCACGTGGTTGATTGTGTTCCTTTTTGCTTGTTTTTCTTGCTTGGGTAGAGCCGGGAGACGAGTACATGAACGAGGAGGCCGTTGAGTACGCTTTCGAGGATCAAGGCAACTCTGAGAACTTTGCAGGCAAGATGACCATACCCTCGAAATCACTTCTATATTTGCTTGCTAGATGCTCGCTCTTTTGCTATGCCTATGCTACGATACCTACCACTTGCTTATCATGCCTCCCATATTGCCATACCAAACCTCTAACCCACCTTGACCTAGCAAACTGTTGTGTGGCTATGTTACCGCTTTGCTCAGCCCTTCTTATAGCATTGCTAGTTGCAGGTGAAGATTGGAGATCGTTCCTTGTCGAAACATGTTTATTGTTGGGATATCACCATATTATCTTGTTTATCTTAATGCACCTATATACTTGGTAAAGGGTGGAAGGCTCAGCCTTATGCCTGGTGTTTTTTTCCACTCTTGCCGCCCTAGTTTCCGTCATATCGGTGTTATGTTCCCGGATTTAGCGTTCGTTACACGGTTGGGTTATAATGGGAACCCCTTGACAGTTCGCCTTGAATAAAACTCTTCCAGCAATGCCCAGCATTGGTTTTACCATTCGCCACCTAGCCTTTTCCCTTGGGTTTCGCGGACTCAAGGGTCATCTTTATTTTAACCCCCCCCCCCCCCCCCCGGGCCAGTGCTTCTCTAATTGTTGGTCCAACTGAGCGATGTCTGGGGCTACCAGGGGCAAATATGGGCTGGCCTACCCGACGTCTTGCTCATCCGGTGTGCCCTGAGAACGAGATATGTGCAGCTCCTATCGGGATTTGTCGGCACATCTGGGTGGTGTTGCTGGACTTGTTTTACCATTGTCGAGGATGTCTTGTAACCGGGATGCCGAGTCTGATCGGATTATCTTGGGAGAAGGAATATCCTTCGTTGACCGTGAGAGCTTGTGATGGGCTAAGTTGGGACACCCCTGCAGGGATTTGAACTTTCGAAAGCCGTGCCCATGGTTATGGGTAGATGTGAATTTGTTAATGTCTGGTTGTAGAAAACCTGAAACTTATCTTAACTAAAATGCATCAACCGTGTGTGTTGCCGTGATGGTCTCTTTCCGGCGGAGTCCGGGAAGTGAACACGGTGTTGGAGTTATGCTTGACGTAGGTTGTTCTAGGATCACTTCTTGATCATAGTTTCTTGATTGTGCTTTTGCCTTCTCTTCTCACTCTCATTTGCGTACGTTAGCCACCAAATATGCTAGTCGCTTGCTGCAGCTCCACATCGTACCTTTACCCTTCCTATAAGCTTAAATAGTCTTGATCACGAGGGTGTGAGATTGCTGAGTCCCCGTAACTCACAGATTCCTTCCAAAACCAGATGCAGGGACCGATGATACCGCTCCAGATGATATGACCGAGATCAAGTGGGAGTTCGATAAAGACTCTCGTCGTTACTACGTGTCTTTTCCAGATGATCAGTAGTGGTGCCTAGTTGGGGCGATCGGGGACTTCGTCGCATTTGGGGGTTGATCTTTATTTTGGTTCTGTAGCCGGACCTTGAGTGTATTGGATGTATGTAATGACTAATTTATGTATTTATGTGACGTGGCGAGTGTAAGCCAACTATGTAACTTTCCCCTTTATTTATGTACATGGGTTGTTTGCAAAGATTACCTCACTTGTGACATTGCTTTCAATGCGGTTATGCCTCTAAGTCGTGCTTCGACACGTGGGAGATATAGCCGCATCGAGGGCGTTACAAGTATTCTCTCCAAGCACTGAAATTATCGGTAACAGATAGTTTTGTGATAAGGTAATTCGTAACGGGTAACAAGTAACAAAAGTAAATAAGGTGCAGCAAGGTGGCCCAATCCTTTTTGTAGCAAAGGACAAGCCTGGACAAACTCTTATATAAAGGAAAGCGCTCCCGAGGACACATGGGAATTATCGTCAAGCTAGTTTTCATCATGCTCATATGATTCACGTTCGTTACTTTGATAATTTGATATGTGGGTGGACCGGTGCTTGGGTACGGCACTTCCTTGGACAAGCATCCAACTTATGGTTAACCCCCTTCGCAAGCATCCGCAACCACGAAAGAAGAATTAAGGTAAACCTAACCATAGCATGAAACATATGGATCCAAATCAGCCCCTTACGAAGCAACACATAAACTAGGGTTTAAGCTTCTGTCACTCTAGCAACCCATCATCTACTTATTACTTCCCAATGCCTTCCCCTAGGCCCAAACAATGGTGAAGTGTCTTGTAGTCGACGTTGATACGTCTCCAACGTATCTATAATTTTTTATTGTTCCATGCTATATTATATTCTGTTTTGGACATTATTGGGCTTTATTATACATTTTTATATTATGTTTGTGACTAACCTATTAACCGGAGGCCCGGCCCAGAATTGTTGTTTTTTGCCTACTTTAGGGTTTCGCGGAAAAAGAATATCAAACGGAGTCCAAACGGAATGAAACCTTCGGGAACGTGATTTTCGGAACGAACATGATCCAGAGGACTTGGACCCTACATCAAGCAATCAAAGAGGAAGGCACGAGGTAGGGGACGCGCCTACCCCCCCCCCCAGGCGCACCCTCCACCCTCGTGGGCCCCCTGTTGCTCCACCGACGTACTCCTTCCTCCTATATATAACTATGTACCCCCAAACTACCAGATATGGAGCTAAAACCCTAATTCCACCGCCGTAACTTTCTGTATCCACGAGATCCCATCTTGGGGCCTTTCCGGAGCTCCGCCGGAGGGGGAATCGATCACGGAGGGCTTCTACATCAACACCATAGCCTCTCCGATGAAGTGTGAGTAGTTTACTTCAGACCTACGGGTCCATAGTTATTAGCTAGATGTCTTCTTGTCTCTTTTTGGATCTCAATACAAAGTTCTCCCCCTCTCTTGTGGAGATCTATTCGATGTAATCTTCTTTTGCGGTGTGTTTGTTGAGACCGATGAATTGTGGGTTTATGATCAAGTTTATCTATAAACAATATTTGAATCTTCTCTGAATTATTTTATGTATGATTGGTTATTGATGACCCACAAGTATAGGGGATCTATCATAGTCCTTTCGATAAGTAAGAGTGTCGAACCCAACGAGGGGCAGAAGGAAATGATAAGCGGTTTTCAGCAAGGTATTCTCTGCAAGTACTGAAATAAGTGGTAACAGATAGTTCTGTGACAGGATAAATTGTAACGAGCAACAAGTAACAAAAGTAAATAAAGTGCAGCAAGGTGGCCCAATCCTTTTGTAGCAAAGGACAAGCCGGAACAAACTCTTATAATAGGAAAAGCGTTCCTGAGGACACATGGGAATATCGTCAAGCTAGTTTTCATCATGTTCATATGATTCGCGTTCGATACTTTGATAATTTGATATGTGGGTGGACCGGTGCTTGGGTGTTGTTCTTACTTGAAGAAGCATCCCACTTATGGTTAACCTCTATTGTAAGCATCCGCAACTACAACAAAAGTATTAAGGTAAACCTAACCATAGCATGAAACATGTGGATCTAAATCAGCCCCTTACGAAGCAACGCATAACCTAGGGTTTAAGCTTCTGTCACTCTAGCAACCCATCATCTACATATTATTTCCCAATGCTTTCCTCTAGGCCCAAATAATGGTGAAGTGTTATGTAGTCGACGTTCACATAACACCACTAGAGGCTAGACAACATACATCTTATCAAAATATCAAACGAATACCAAATTCACATGACTACTAATAGCAAGACTTCTCCCTTGTCCTCAGGAACAAACGTAATTACTCACAAAGCATATTCATGTTCATAATCAGAGGGGTAATAATATGCATATAGGATCTGAACATATGATCTTCGACCGAATAAACCAACTAGCATCAACTACAAGGAGTAATCAACACTACTAGCAACCTACTAGCACCAATCCCGGACTTTGAGACAAGAATTGGATACAAGAGATGAACTAGGGTTTGGAGATGAGATGGTGCTGGTGAAGATGTTGATGGAGATTGCCCTCTCCCGATGAGAGGAGCGTTGGTGATGACGATGGTGATGATTTCCCCCTCCCAGAGGGAAGTTTCCCCGGCAGAACAGCTCTGCCAGAGCTCTAGATTGGATCCGCCAAGGTTCCGCCTCGTGGCGGTGGAGTCTCGTCCCGAAAAGTTCCTTCTTATTTTTTTCTCATCTAAAGACTTCATATAGGAGAAGATGGACGTGGAGAGCCACCAGGGGGCCCACGAGGTAAGGGGGCGCGCCCCCCACTCTCGTGAGCAGGGTGTGGGCCCCCTGGCCTTCATCTTTGGCGAGGATTTTTCTTTATTTATTTTAAGATGTTCCGTGGAGTTTCATGACTTTTGGAGTTGCGTAGAATAGGTCTCTAATATTTGCTCCTTTTCCAGCCCAGAATTCCAGCTGCCGGCATTCTCCATCCTTATGTAAACCTTGTAAAATAAGAGAGAATAGCCATAAGTATTGTGACATAAAGTGAAATAACAGTCCATAATGCGATAAATATCGATATAAAAGCATGATGCAAAATGGACGTATCAACTCCCCCAAGCTTAGACCTCGCTTGTCCTCAAGCGAAAAGCCGATAACAATAAATATGTCCTCATGTTTAGAGGTAGCGGCGTCGATAAAAAAATACGGACATGAAGGCATCATGATTATTCTCATAGCAGCAACATATATAGATTTTGTCATGTGATTACTTATGTTCAAGTGATGATCTATTCACAATGCATAAGTATAAATCATAAACCTTATTGGGCTCCAACAAACTATAATCCCAGTCATTGAAACAATTGCAATTTATCATAACATCGGAAAGAGTCTATGTCAGAGCTAAAAAGCAAGTACACATACTCAACTATCATTTAGTCCTTCATAATTGCTAACACTCACGAGATACTTGTGGTTACGGAGTTTTAATCGGACACAGAGAAAGATAGGAGCTTATAGTTTTGCCCCACAACCTTTTACCTCAAGGGTAATGTCAACAATAATGGTTCATGCTCCCCTACATCCAATTAGATATATATATATCATGTTCTTTCCAACATGCTGAGCTTGCCAAAGGATAAAATGAAAAAGAAAAGGTGAAGATCACCATGACTCTTGCATAAGGTAGAAGATAATAATAAAGGATAGGCCCTTCGCAGAGGGAAGCAGAGGTTGCCATGCGCTTTATGGTTGGATGCATAAAATCTCAATGCGAAAGAACGTCACTTTATATTGCCCCTTGTGATATGAACCTTTATTATGCAGTCCGTCGCTTTTATTACTTCCACATCACAAGATCGTATAAATCTTATTTCTCCCACACCAATCAATCATACATATTTAGAGCAATTTTTATTGCTTTGCACCGATGACAACTTACTTGAAGGATCTTACTCAATCCATGGGTAGATATGGTGGACTCTCATGGCAAAACTGGTTTAAGGGTATTTGGAAGCACAAGTAGTATTTCTACTTGGTGCTGAGAATTTGGCTAGCATGAGGGGAAAAGGCAAGCTCAACAAGTTAGAGGATCCATGACAACATACTTTATCTCAGATATAAGAAAGACATAACTCATTGCGTTGTCTTCCTTGTCCAACATCAACTCTTTAGCATGTCATATTTTAATGAGTGCTCCCAATCATAAAAGATGTCAATGATAATATATCTATATGTGAAAACCTCTCTTTCCTTATTACTTCCTATTAAGTGCAACAATGACCAAAGCTATGTCTGCCAACTCCCAACAACTTTTAATCATCATACTCTTTCTATGTGAAGTCATTACTCTCAATAAGATCAATATGAACTCTTTGTTTCTTTTTATTCTTTTTCTCTTTTCTTTTATTCACCCAGGATCATGGCAAAATAATCAAGCCCTTGACTCAACACTAGTCTTTATTATATATAGCTCACGGACTCGATTACAAAGAGAGATCATAAAGCAAACTCAAAAGTAGATCATGCCATAAAATTTATTCTACTAGATCAAGATACTACTAATAGGATTGAACTAAGAAAAATGGTAAAGATAGGAGTTGTGATTGTGATACGATACCGGGGCACCTCCCCCAAGCTTGGCAGTTGCCAAGGGGGGTGCCCATACCCATGTGATTATATCTCCTTTGTCGGTGATGAAGGTGGAGGTGACGGATAATCGCACATAGAGCGTAAGAGGTCCTCCAGCTTGCAAATAATGCCCTTGAGTGCGACAATATGCTCCTTCAACAAAATATTTTCTTGTGTGAGATACTTGTTTTGAACACGAGCTAACTCAATCATCTTGAAAGCTTCGATCTCAGTTGGGGTAAGAAGGTTATGATTAATTTGAAGGGTGTCTTGTGCTGCTGGAGCTTGATCCTCCGTGGCCTTCTTGATCCTTTCGTCCTTGTTGACCCTCGTGGGTTCTTCCCTCTTCAGATCTATCTTCATTAGCCAAGCATCGTTGTCACCATTGTTGGAGGAGGGAGACGACATGATGCCTAGCCTGGAAAACCTTGACAGAAAACAGCTCGAAACAAGAACAGAGGAGGTTTGCGTGATACGGGAGTCAAAACCTTCGGGAGAATATATAATGAATTTTTACCGACCAAAATACGTATCGTGCAAGAAAACGGAGTCCGGAGGGCACACGAGGTGCTCACGAGGTAGGGGGCGCGCCCACCACCCTCATGGGGCCCTCGTGTCCTTCCCGGACTGCTACTTACTTTTCTATTTTTCTAAATATTCCAAAACAGAGAAATATTGCCTTAAAAATTGTTTTGGAGTCGGTTTACTTACCGTACCACATACCTATTCCTTTTCGGGGTCTGAAACGCTCCGAAAAGTGTCCCTTATGTATTCCTCCAGGGTTACAGTTTTGATAACATTGGTTTCAACATTTATGGGATTGCCTGAGATATAATGTTTGATTCTCTGACCGTTTACCACCTTCGGATTTGTGCCCTCGAAGTTGTTGATCTTTATGGCACCAGAACGATAGACATGTTCGATAACACAGGGGCCTTCCCATTTAGAGAGAAGTTTTCCTGCAAAAAATCTTAAACGAGAATTGTATAGCAATACATAATCACCTACATTAAACTCACGCTTTGTATCCTTTTATCATGCCATCTTTTAACTTTTTCTTTAAACAACTTGGCATTTTCATAAGCTTGGGTTCTCCATTCATAGAGTGAGCTAATATCAAATAACCTCTTCTCACCGGCAAGTTTAGAATCATAGTTGAGCTCTTTAATAGCCCAATATGCCTTATGTTCTAGTTCGAGAGGTAAGTGACATGCTTTTCTATAAACCATTTTATACGGAGACATACCCATAGGATTTTTATATGCAGTTCTATAAGCCCATAATGCATCATCAAGTTTCTTGGACCAATTCTTTCTAGACCTATTAACAGTCTTTTGCAAAATTAATTTGAGCTCTCTATTTCTCAACTCTACTTGACCACTAGACTGAGGGTGATAAGGAGATGCAATTCTATGATTAACATCATATTTAGCAAGCATTTTACGGAAAGCACCATGAATAAAGTGTGAACCACCATCAGTCATTCAATATCTAGGGACTCCAAACCTCGGAAAAATAACTTCCTTAAGCATTTTAATAGAAGTGTTATGATCAGCACTACTAGTTGGAATAGCTTCTACCCACTTAGTAACGTAATCAACAGCAACTAGAATATGTGTGTATCCATTAGAGGCAGGAAAAGGTCCCATATAATCAAAGCCCCAAACATCAAACGGTTCAATAATAAGTGAATAATTCATAGGCATTTCTTGACGTCTACTAATATTACCAATTCTTTGACATTCATCACAAGACAAGACAAACTTACGGGCATCCTTGAAGAGAGTAGGCCAATAAAAACCAGATTGCAATACCTTATGTGCAGTCCTATCTCCAGCGTGGTGTCCTCCATAAGACTCGGAGTGACACTTGCGTAGGATTTGTTCCTGTTCATGCTCAGGTACACAACGTCTAATAACACCATCTACTCCTTCTTTATAAAGATGTGGGTCATCCCAAAAGTAATGTCTTAAATCGTAGAAGAACTTTTTCTTTTGCTGGTATGTGAAGCTAGGTGGTATAAACTTAGCAACAATATAATTAGCATAATCAGCATACCATGGAGTACTACAAGAAGTACTTATAACATTTAATTGTTCATCAGGAAAGCTATCATTAATAGGTAGTGGGTCATCAAGAATATTCTCTAACCTAGACAAGTTGTCTGCAACGGGGTTCTCTGCTCCCTTTCTATCAACAATATGCAAATCAAATTCTTGTAGCAAGAGAACCCATCTAATAAGTCTAGGTTTAGCATCTTTATTTTCCATAAGATATTTAATAGCAGCATGATCAGTTTGAATAGTTACTTTAGAATCAACAATATAAGATCTGAACTTATCACAAGAAAATACAACTGCTAAAAGCTCTTTTTCAGTAGTAGCATAATTTCTTTGAGCATTGTCTAGAGTCTTACTAGCATAATGAATAACATTTAATTTCTTATCAACTCTTTGCCCTAGAACAGCACCTATAGCATAATCACTAGCATCACACATAATTTCAAAGGGTAAATTCCAATCAGGTGGCTGAACAACAGGTGCAGAGACTAATGCTTTCTTAAGTATTTCAAATGATTCTACACAATCATCATCAAAGACAAATGGTATATCTTTTTGCAATAAATTAGTCAGAGGCCGAGAAATTTTTGAGAAGTCCTTAATGAACCTCCTATAAAATCCGGCGTGACCAAGGAAACTTCTTATACCTTTGATGTCCTTGGGACATGGCATCTTTTCAATAGCATCAACCTTGGCTTTATCAACTTCAATACCTCTTTCTGAAACCTTGTGCCCCAAGACAATACCTTCATTAACCATAAAGTGGCACTTTTCCCAATTCAGGACAAGATTAGTTTCTTCACATCTCTGCAAAACTCGATCAAGATTGCTCAAGCAATCGTCAAAAGAGGAACCATAGACGGAAAAATCGTCCATGAAAACCTCACAAATCTTTTCACAGAAGTCAGAGAATATAGCCATCATGCATCTTTGAAAGGTAGCAGGTGCATTACATAAACCAAAAGGCATACGTCTATAAGCAAAAGTACCAAAAGGGCATGTAAAAGTAGTTTTGATTGATCTCTAGCCGACACAGGTATTTGAGAGAAACCAGAATAACCATCTAGAAAGCAATAGTGTGTATGTTTGCATAATCTTTCTAGCATTTGATCAATAAAAGGTAAGGGGCAATGATCTTTCTTAGTAGCTTTATTTAATTTGCGGAAATCAATTACCATCCTATAACCTGTGATAATTCTTTGTGGAATCAATTCATCTTTATCATTAGGAACAACAGTAATACCTCCCTTCTTAGGGACACAATGGACAGGACTTACCCACTCACTATCAGCAATGGGATAGATTATACCTGCCTCCAGAAGCTTTAGTATTTCTTTTCTTACCACTTCTTTCATTTTAGGATTCAGACGTCGTTGAGGATCGCGAATTGGTTTGGCATCTGCTTCCAAATTTATTTTATGTTGACATAGAGTGGGACTAATGCCCTTAAGATCATCAAGAGTATATCCAATAGCAGCACGGTGCTTCTTCAGAGTTTTCAATAATCTTTCTTCTTCATGCTCTGAAAGGTTAGCACTAATAATAACAGGATATATCTTCTTTTCATCAAGATAAGCATATTTAAGATTATCAGGCAAAGGTTTAAGCTCAAACACGGGATCACCCTTGGGTGGAGGAGGATCCCCTAAAATTTCAATAGACAAATTATGTTGCAGAATAGGTTCTTGTTTAAAGAATACTTCATCTATTTCCCTTCTTTCATTCATGAACATATCATTTTCATGGTCTAGCAGATAATGTTCTAAGGGATCACTAGGAGGTACGGCAATAGAAGCAAGACCAATAATTTCATCCTTACTAGGTAATTCTTCCTCACGATGTTGTTTACTAAATTTAGAGAAATTAAACTCATGAACCATATCATCCAAGCCAATAGTAACAACATTCTTTGTGCAATCTATGGTAGCATTGACAGTATTTAAGAAGGGTCTACCAAATATAATGGGACAAAAGCTATCTTGCGGAGAAGTAAGAACAAGAAAATCAGCAGGATATTTAGTTTTCCCACACAAGACTTCAACATCTCTAACAATTCCAATTGGTGAAATAGTATCTCTATTGGCAAGTTTAATTGTGACATCAATACCTTCTAACTCAGCAGGTGCAATTTCATTCTTAATTTCTTCGTATAAAGTATGTGGTATAACACTAGCACTAGCACCCATATCACATAAGCCATGATAACAATGATCTCCTATTTTAACAGAAATAACAAGCATGCCTACCACAGGTCTATGTTTATCTTTATCACAAGGTTTAGCAATTCTAGCAGTTTCACCTTCGAACTGAATAACATGCCCATCAATATTATCAGACAAGAGATCTAACAATAGTAATATTAGGTTCTACTTTAACTTGCTCAGGGGGTGTATAAGTTCTAATATTGCTTTTACGAACAACAGTTGAAGCTTTAGCATGATCCTTTATTCTAACAGGGAAAGGTGGCTTCTTAATATAAGAAGTAGGAACAATAGGATCATTATAAGTGACAGTCTTTTCTTCAACTTTAATAGGTGCAACTACTTTTACTTCTATGGGAGGATGATATTTAAACCACTTCTCCTTAGGAGATCAACATAAGTAGCAAAAGATTCATAGAAAGAAGCTACTATCTCAGAGTCAAGTCCATATTTAGTGCTAAACTTATGGAAAATACCGGTGTCCATAAAAGATTTAACACAATCAAACTTAGGTGTCATACCTGACTCCTTACCTTCGTCGAGGTCCCAATCTTCAGAGTTGCGTTTAATTCTATCCAATAAATTCCATCTGAATTCAATAGTCTTCATCATAAAAGAGCCAGCACAAGAAGTATCAAGCATGGTGCGATTGTTTTCAGAAAGCCGAGCATAAAATTTTTGAATAATCATTTCTCTTGAGAGCTCATGATTGGGGCATGGATATAACATTGATTTAAGCCTCCCCCAAGCTTGAGCGATGCTTTCTCCTTTGCGAGGCTAGAAATTATATATATAATTGCGATCACGATGAACAAGATGCATAGGGTAATACTTTTGATGAAATTCCAGCTTCAATCTTTTATAGTCCCATGATCTCATATCATCACATAGCCTATACCATATCAATGCGTCTCCCTTCAAAGATAAAGGGAATACCTTCTTCTTAGCAACATCATCGAGTATACCTGCAAGCTTAAATAATCCACAAACTTCATCCACATATATTAAGTGCTCATCAGGATGCTTTGTTCCATCTCCTGTAAAAGGGTTAGCTAGCAGTTTTTCCATCATACCCGAAGGAAATTCAAAAGGAGTTTCATTTTCAATAGGTTCAGTAGGTTGAGGAGCAACTCTTTGCTCTACTGGATGGGGTCAAGATACCCCGAACAAGACCCTCAGAGAATTACTTTCCATAGTAGCAAGTGACAGTAAATTTCAGCACACTATATAAATTTTTCCTTACCAAATTCCACCTACCAAAGGCGCTACACTCCCCGGCAACGGCGCCAGAAAAGAGTCTTGATGACCCACAAGTATAGGGGATCTATCGTAGTCCTTTCTATAAGTAAGAGTGTCGAACCCAACGAGGGGCAGAAGGAAATGATAAGCGGTTTTCAGCAAGGTATTCTCTGCAAGTACTGAAATAAGTGGTAACAGATAGTTTTGTGACGGGATAGATTGTAACGAGCAACAAGTAAAAAAAGTAAATAAAGTGCAAGGTGGCCCAATACTTTTGTAGCAAAGGACAAGCCGGAACAAACTCTTATAATAGGAAAAGCGTTCCCGAGGACACATGGGAATATCGTCAAGCTAGTTTTCATCACATTCATATGATTCGCGTTCGATACTTTGATAATTTGATATGTGGGTGGACCGCTGCTTGGGTGCTATTCTTACTTGAACAAGCATCCCACTTATGATTAACCTCTATTGCAAGCATCCACAACTACAGAAAAAGTATTAAGGTAAACCTAACCATAGCATGAAACATGTGGATCCAAATCAGCCCCTTACGAAGCAACGCATAAACTAGGGTTTAAGATTATGTCACTCTAGCAACCCATCATCTACTTATTACTTCCCAATGCCTTCCTCTAGGCCCAAATAATCGTGAAGTGTTATGTAGTCAACGTTCACATAACACCACTAGAGGCTAGACAACATACATCTTATCAAAATATCAAACGAATACCAAATTCACATGACTACTAATAGCAAGACTTCTCCCTTGTCCTCAGGAACAAATGTAATTACTCACAAAGCATATTCATGTTCATAATCAGAGGGGTAATAATATGCATATAGGATCTGAACATATGATCTTCCACCGAATAAACCAACTAGCATCAACTACAAGGAGTAATCAACACTACTAGCAACCTACTAGCACCAATCCCGGACTTTGAGACAAGAATTGGATACAAGAGATGAACTAGGGTTTGGAGATGAGATGGTTCTGGTGAATATGTTGATGGAGATTGCCCTCTCCCGATGAGAGGAGCGTTGGTGATGATGATGGTGATGATTTCCCCCTCCCGGAGGGAAGTTTCCCCGGTAGAACAGCTCTGCCGGAGCTCTAGATTGGATCCGCCAAGGTTCCGCCTCGTGGCGGCGGAGTCTCGTCCCGAAAAGTTCCTTCTTATTTTTTTCTCATCGAAAGACTTCATATAGGAGAAGATGGACGTTGGAGAGCCACCAGGGGGCCCACGAGGTAGGGGCGCCCTAGGGAGGGGCGCCCCCCACCCTCATGAGCAGGGTGTGGGCCCCCTGGCCTTTATCTTTGGCGAGGATTTTTCTTTATTTATTTTAAGATGTTCCGTGGAGTTTCAGGACTTTTGGAGTTGCGCAGAATAGGTCTCTAATATTTGCTCCTTTTCCAGCCCAGAATTCCAGCTGCCAGCATTCTCCCTCCTTATGTAAACCTTGTAAAATAAGAGAGAATAGCCATAATTATTGTGACATAAAGTGAAATAACAGTCCATAATGCGATAAATATCGATATAAAATCATGATGCAAAATGGACGTATCAGTTATCTTTGCAAGTCTCTTCGAATTATCAGTTTGGTTTGGCCTACTAGATTGATCTTTCTTGCAATGGGAGAAGTGCTTAGCTTTGGGTTCAGTCTTGCGATGTCCTTTCCCAGTGATAGTAGGGGCAGCAAGGCATGTATTGTATTGTTGCCATCGAGGATAACAAGATGGGGTTTATATCATATTGCATGAGTTTATCCCTCTACATCATGTCATCTTGCTTAAAACGTTACTCTATTCTCTTGAACTTAATACTCTAGATGCATGCTGGATAACGGTCGATGTATGGAGTAATAGTAGTAGATGCAGGCAGGAGTCGGTCTACTTGTCTCGGACGTGATGCCTATATACATGATCATACCTAGATATTCTCATAACTATGCTCAATTCTGTCAATTGCTCCACAGTAATTTGTTCACCCACCGTAAATACTTATGCTCTTGAGAGAAGCCACTAGTGAAACCTATGGCCCCCGGGTCTATCTTCCATCATATTAATCTTCCAATACTTTAGTTATTTCCTTTATCATTTATTTTACTTGCATCTTTTATTTCTCTTTATCATAAAAATACCAAAAAAATTATCCTATCATATCTATCAGATCTCACTCTCGTAAGTGACCGTGTAGGGATTGACAACCCCTTATCGTGTTGGTTGCGAGGATTTATTTGTTTGTGTACGTGCGAGGGACTCGTGTGCGGCCTCCTACTGGATTGATACCTTGGTTCTCAAAAACTGAGGGAAATACTTACGCTACTTTGCTGCATCACCCTTTCCTCTTCAAGGGAAAACCAACGCAGTGCTCAAGAGGTAGCAAGAAGGATTTCTGGCGCCGTTCCCGAGGAGGTTCGCGCAAGACAAGTCAAGATTTGACTCCCGACAACGAGTCACTTGTGGCGCCGTTGCAAGTCAAGACATACAAAGTACCCATCACAAACCCTTATCTCCCGCATTACATTATTTGCCATTTGCCTCTCATTTTCCTCTCCCCCACTTCACCCTTGCCGTTTTATTCGCCCTCTCTCTCCATCCTCCCTCTCTTTCTCTATTTGCCTCTTTTTGCCCGTCTCTTGTTTGCTTGTGTGTTGGATTGCTTGCTTGTCATGATGGCTCTACCTAGATTTGGTGATCTTCATCTTAAAAGGTTAGAAGAGATCGAAAGCAATGGCAGGAGTTTTATGGTTTTACAATTTGAGCATAATAATTTGTTTAGAAATGAGCTTAAAGAACAAAAAAGTTTTATGGGTTATATAAATAAAGAGCTTGATGATATGTCTAAAGAATTTGATGGTTTGAAATCTCAGATTGCTCATCTTGAGAAGTTAATAGTTGAAGTTTCGGATAAGCAAGCCACCTTAGTTAATAATATGGCCGCAACGCCGGAATTTTTTTTGGAAGATAAAGATGAAGATTTAAAAGTTATTGATGTGTCCCCTATTAAATCTTTGTTTCGCAATATGAATCTTGATAATGATGGGACTGAATATGATCCACCTTTACCTAGACGGCGTTCCAAAAATTCGGAGTCTTTAGATCTTGATGCTAGAATTGTTAAAAGTGGGATTGAAGAAGTCAAAACTTTAAATATTAATGAACCCACTATTTTGGATTTCAAGGAATTTGATTATGATAATTGCTCTTTGATAGATTGTATTTCCTTGTTGCAATCCGTGCTAAATTCTCCTCATGATTATAGTCAAAATAAAGCTTTTACTAAACATATTGTTGATGCTTTGATGCAATCTTATGAAGAAAAACTTGAGTTGGAAGTTTCCATCCCTAGAAAACTTTATGATGAGTGGGAACCTACTATTAAAATTAAAATTAAAGATCATGAATGCTATGCTTTGTGTGATTTGGGTGCTAGTGTTTCCACGATTCCAAAGACTTTGCGTGATTTGCTAGGTTTCCGTGATTTTGATGATTGCTCTTTAAACTTGCACCTTGCGGATTCCACTATTAATAAACCTATGGGAAGAATTAATGATGTTCTTATTGTTGCAAATAGGAATTATGTGCCCGTAGATTTTATTATTCTTGACATAGATTGCAATCCTTCATGTCCTATTATTCTTGGTAGACCTTTCCTTAGAACGATTAGTGCAGTTATTGATATGAAGGAAGGGAATATTAGATTCCAATTTCTGTTAAGGAAAGGCATGGAACACTTCCCTAGAAAGAAAATTAAATTACCTTATGAATCTATTATGAGAGCCACTTATGGATTGCCTACCAAAGATGGCAATACCTAGATCTATCCTTGCTTTTATGCCTAGCTAGGGGCGTTAAACGATAGCGCTTGTTGGGAGGCAACCCAATTTTATTTTTATTCTTTGCTTTTTGCTCCTGTTTAGTAATAAGTAATTTATCTATCCTCTATTTTGGTTGTGTTTTTTGTGTTTAATTAGTGTTTGTGCCAAGTAGAACCGTTGGGAAGACTTGGGGAAAGTCTTTTTAATCTTGCTGTAAAAAGCAGAAACTTTAGCCCTCACGAGAATTGCTACCATTTTTATTTAGAAAGTGATATTTAGTTAATTATTTTTGCAGATGGTTAATATATAAATTCATCACGTCCAGAAATTTATTTTAGAATTTTTGGGGTTCCAGATCTTGCGTTAGCTACAGACTACTACAGACTATTCTGTTTTTGACAGATTCTGTTTTTCGTGTGTTGTTTGCTTATTTTAATGAATCTATAACTAGTAAAATAGTTTATAAACCATAGAGAAGTTGGAATACAGTAGGTTTAACACCAATATAAATAAAGAATTAGTTCATTACAGTAACTTGAAGTGGTGTTTTGTTTTCTTTCGCTAACAGAGCTCGCGAGATTTTCTACTTTAAGTTTTGTGTTGTGAAGTTTTCAAGTTTTGGGTAAAAGATTTGATGGATTATGGAACAAGGAGTGGAAAGAGCCTAAGATGGGGATGACCATGGAACCCCAAGATAATCTAAGGACACCTAAAAGCCAAAGCTTGGGGATGCCCCGGAAGGCATCCCCTCTTTCGTCTACTTCCATCGGTAACTTTACTTGGAGCTATATTTTTATTTACCACATGATATGTGTTTTGCTTGGAGCGTCTTGTATTATTTGAGTCTTTATTTGTTAGTTTTCCACAATCATCCTTGCTGTACACACCTTTTGATGGAGACACACATGATTCGGAAATTGCTAGAATACTCTATGTGCTTCACTTATATCTTTTGAGTTATATAGTTTTTGCTCTAGTGCTTCACTTATATCTTTTAGAGCACGTAGGTGGATTTGTTTTATAGAAACTATTGTTCTCTCATGCTTTACTTAGATTATTATTTTGAGAGTCCTACAAAACAGCATGGTAATTTGCTTTAATTATGTTAGGCATTCAAGATGAATAAAAAATTCTTATGAGTGTGTTGAATACTATGAGAAGTTTGATACTTGATAATTGTTTTGAGATATGGAGATGGTAATATTAGAGTCATGCTAGTCGAGTAGTTGTGAATTTGAGAAATACTTGTGTTAAAGTTTGTGATTCCCGTAGCATGCACGTATGGTGAACCGTTATGTGATGAAGTCGGAGCATGATTTATTTATTGATTGTCTTCCTTATGAGTGGCGGTCGGGGACGAGCGATGGTCTTTTCCTACCAATCTATCCCCCTAGGAGCATGCGCGTAATACTCTGCTTTGATAACTTGTACATTTTTGCAATAAGTATATGAGTTCTTTATGACTAAGGTTGAGTCCATGGATCATACGCACTTTTCTTCCTTCCACCATTGCTAGCCTCTCTAATACCGCGCACCTTTCGCCGGTATCATACACCCACCATATACCTTCCTCAAAACAGCCACCATACCTACCTATCATGGCATTTCCATAGCCATTCCGAGATATATTGCCATGCAACTTTCCACCGTTCCGTTTACTATGACACACTCCATCATTGTCATATTGCTTTGCATGATCATGTAGTTGACATTGTATTTGTGGCAAAGCCACCATTCATAATTCTTTCATACATGTCACTCTTGATTCATTGCATATCCCGGTACACCACTGGAGGCATTCACATAGAGTCATATTTTTTTCTAAGTATTGAGTTGTAATTGTTGAGTTGTAAGTAAATAAAAGTGTGATGATCATCATTTTTTAGAGCATTGTCCCAAGTGAGGAAAGGATGATGGAGACTATGATTCCCCCATAAGTCGAGATGAGACTCCGGACGAAAAAAAAGAAGAGAAAAGGCCCCCAAAAATATGAGAGAAAAAGAGAGAAGGGACAATGCTACTATCCTTTTACCACACTTGTGCTTCAAAGTAGCACCATGATCTTCATAATAGAGAGTCTCCTATGTTATCACTTTCATATCCTAGTGGGAATTTTTCATTATAGAACTTGGCTTTTATATTCCAATGATGGGCTTCCTCAAAATGCCCTAGGTCTTCGTGAGCAAGCGAGTTGGATGCACACCCACTTAGTTCCTTTTGTTGAGCTTTCATATACTTATAGCTCTAGTGCATCCGTTGCATGGCAATCCCTACTCACTCACAGTGATATCTTTTGATGGGCATCTCCATAGCCCATTGATATGCCTAGTTGATGTGAGACTATCTTTCCCCTTTTTTGTCTCCTCCACAACCACCATTCTATTCCACCTAAAGTGCTATGTTCATGGCTCACGCTCATGTATTGCGTGAAGATTGAAAAAGTTTGAGAACACCAAAAGTATGAAACAATTGCTTGGCTTGTCATCGGGGTTGTGCATGATTTAAATACTTTGTGTGGTGAAGATAGAGCATAGCCAGACTATATGATTTTGTAGGGATAACTTTCTTTGGCCATGTTATTTTGAAGAGACATAATCGCTTAGTTAGTATGCTTGAAGTATTATTATTTCTATGTCAATATTGAACTTTTGTCTTGAATCTTTCGGATCTAAATATTCATACCACAATTAATAAGAATTACATTGAAATTATGCCAAGTAGCATTCCACATCAAAAATTCTGTTTTTATCATTTACCTACTCGAGGACGAGCAGGAATTAAGCTTGGGGATGCTTGATACGTCTCCAACGTATCTATAATTTTTTATTGTTCCATGCTATATTATATTCTGTTTTGGACATTATTGGGATTTATTATACACTTTTATATTATTTTTGGGACTAACCTATTAACCGGAGGCCCAGCCCAGAATTGCTGTTTTTTTGCCTATTTTAGGGTTTCGCAGAAAAAGAATATCAAACGGAGTCCAAACGTAATGAAACCTTCAGGAACGTGATTTTCGGAATGAACATGATCCAGAGGACTTGGACCCTACGTCAAGCAATCAACGAGGAAGGCACGAGGTAGGGGGCGCCTACCCCCCCCCCCCAGGCGCGCCCTCCACCCTCGTGGGCCCCCTGTTGCTCCATCGATGTACTCCTTCCTCATATATATACCTACGTACCCCCAAACTACTAGATACGGAGCCAAAACCCTAATTCCACCGCAGTAACTTTCTGTATCCATGAGATCCCATCTTGGGGCCTTTTCCGGAGCTCCGCCGGAGGGGGCATCGATCACGCAGGGCTTCTACATCAACACCATAGCCTCTCCGATGAAGTGTGAGTAGTTTACTTCAGACCTAGAGGTCCATAGTTATTAGCTAGATGGCTTCTTCTCTCTTTTTGGATCTCAATACAAAGTCCCCCCTGTCGGTGTCAAAACCGGCGGATCTTGGGTAGGGGGTCCCGAACTGTGCGTCTAGGCCGGGTGGTAACAGGAGGCAGGGAACACGATGTTTTACCCAGGTTCGGGCCCTCTCGATGGAGGTAAAACCCTACGTCCTGCTTGATTAATATTGATGATATGGGTAGTACAAGAGTAGATCTACCACGAGATCAAGGTGGCTAAACCCTAGAAGCTAGCCTATGGTATGATTGTTGTATATGGAGTTGATTTATCGACTAGCCTGGCCTCGGTTTATATAATGCACCAGAGGCCTAGGATAACAAGAGTCCTAGCCGAATACGCCGGTGGGGTGGAGTCCTTGCCTTGATTGCCAAGTCTTTGTGGAATCTTCCTTGTATGCGGCAGCTGTCCGAACTGGCCCATGAGTATACGGCCATGGGGGGCCACGGCCCAATCTAATAGATCGGGAGACGACGTGGTGAGTACCCCCTAGTCCAGGACACCGTCAGTAGCCCACTGAACCGGTCTTCAAGTTAGGGACGCTCCTCGATTCTTCCGAACTGTTCTTCATCTTCGGTCGTCGGTCTTGAAAACTGGTTCAACAAATCTTCTTTATCTTCGATCTTGAGGATCGCCGAAATGCATTCGACGAGTTTATACGCCGGGTATCAGAGGAGCCCCTTTAAGTTTCCGGCCTTTATCAATGCCTTGTTTATTTTTATGCCACACCTCAGGTTTGAAGTTGTTCCCGGGAGGCAGGGTCCTCTTGCGTCCGAGCTCCAACGTCGGACTGCATTCGAGGTATCTTTTGCAGCCGAGCACCAACGCCGGACCGCTTCCCAGCTCTAGCGCCGGAATGTATCCGAGCTCCAACGCCGGACTATGTATCCGAGCTCCAACGTCGGACTGTATATCCGAGCTCCAACACCGAAATATATCCGAGCTCCAACGTCGGACTGTGTCCAGGCTCCAATGCCGGACTATATCCGAGGTGTCATATCACCTTGGTTCAAAAAAGTTGAAGGAGTTTAGCCGAGCTTAATGCCGGAAATGCCCTCTATGGAGCCAGCCACTAGCGCCCGAGCTTTATGCCGGACTGCTTCCGAGGTGGTGCACCACCCCGACTATGGGCCGATTTTTTGTCAATATTTTTTATTGGTGCAATTTATTCTCTGCCGAGATATATAGCTAGTAGCCCTCAAGGTGTGTATCAGTCTAAAACCCGAGATGCACATGAAGGATGACATAAGACCGCTGATCCCAGTAGCCGCTGAGACTCAGGTTGATTTGCAAAATCGGCCTGAGGATCAAGTCCTAGCTCGGCAGAATACTTCGGGACACAAAAGCGGCGTGCTCAGTCCTCAAGACTCAGGTTGGGTGCGGCCGACCAACCTGAGGATCAAAATCTCCTCGGAAACTATATTGCACATAAAATTTTCTGCATTGGACAAGCAATGCAGTAGCCCCCGAGACACTGGTCGGGTGGCAACACCAGATCAGGGGATCGATGTGCCCCTTTAATATTTGTAAATAATAAGCCTGAAGCCCAGTAGCCCCCGAGCCTTAATGCGGGCACGGGTGGCCGAATTAAGGATCAATATCCATAGTAAAATCACAGATTATGTGTAATGACTCTATGTATCCAAGTACTTTACGTCATTAATGCTCGGATCCGCATTGTACAAAACTTTGTTGACCGACCATCGGCTTCCACCTCCTTGGCGAGTAGCCGAGGAGTGTTTGTCCTACTTTATAAAGCCTTTATGAGGGCAAAGATTTACGACAAACAAGGCAATCTAGCCACACAGTTTTATAAACAAAGGTACGCAGAGAGATATGTTATATTACTGTTTAACAGAAGAAATGTATTCCAAAGAAAATAGTCCCGCTATCGGTTCCTTTCTTTGGGTTGTCATGCTAAGCATGATCATGAAACCTCAGCTCGAATGTAAGAGCAAAATATCGAGGATTTAGTTTGGGAGGCCAGTTAATAGCCCCCGGTAGTGTTCGGCGACAGTCGAGGTCAAGCCGTAAACACTTCGGCCAATGTTATGAATGGCCCGTCATAGTCATCGGATCGCTGACTAGTTTACGCTTATTGTGACAGTCAGTTTTCGGCTTTCTCCACTAAGGTGCTTAATCATGTGAGCTGGAAGCACAATCACAGTGGTTCTCCCTTTGCACGCCTAGCCGAACAAAACGGAACGTAGGAAGCAAGTGCAGGAGCCGGGCAACCCAACTATTGACCGAAGACACAATTCGAAACCGATGCATATATAGCAATATCTGAGAATGTTTTTGCCGAATCCCTAAAGGTGTCCGGCGTTGCACTGCGAGACTAATGCTGGAAAAGCACAAATAGTTTAAAAGTGCCAAAAAGCTTAGAAAACCAAGAAACGTCGGTAAAAACATGACGTCCGAACAAGATCAAGTGTTCGGTGCCAATCCGAAAATTGGTCTTAGAAAAAAGAAGTGTTTCTGTCGTCCTTTAACATGACACATCCTATCTCAAGACTTCGAGCGAGTCAGCCTACGGCTTCAACCTCCTATCCCGAGGGCGGAGTACTTCTCATTAGGCCAGTTTAGCAAACTAAACTCTAGCGGCTTTGAGAGAGAAATTAGGCTCCCCGGCTAGTGACCGCACACTCGCGTCGAAAAAAGGAGTGATAAATAATAATAATAGAACTTTGCAACGACTGAGAAGAAGAACACTTATTATAAAATGGCTCAAATAAACTTAAGAGCCCCCAAGTGACTTGGGTAGAAGAATGATTGCATGTACCAAAGTACTTATATCATATCTATGTTCAACCGAACTTTAAACGCGTCTTAACCGACCGTCGGCTTCTCCCTCTTTGGTTAAGGACCGAAAAGTGTTATGTACTCCATCGGTCGAGAATATCGACGGTGTTTCCAATAACCAGGCAATCAGGCCATAAGGCTGTAACAGACAAAGCGCGCTCAGGGAACTTATGCTCTATTACTGCGAAGAGTAAGAAGCATCTTCGAAGAAAATAGTACCCCCACCGATACCTTTCTTCGGTGCTCATTGTTATTATGAGACTTGTGCAATAGATTTTTTGTACTCATGAGTTCCGTTGTGTGTCGACCATCATTGAATAACTATAAGAGCGCTAGCTTTCGGCTTCACCCAGTCTAAGGTCCGGCTCGGGTGACCCGATCGTGACAATCGCAGAGGTGCTCCCTTTACTCCCTAGCCGAACAATCGGGAACGTAGGGGTAAACACAGGAGCGAGGCAACCAAGCTTGCAAATCGCTTAAGTCAATATGGTGCATATTGTGGCGTAATACACGAACAAGGAACGAAGCCATACAAGTATAATCATATGCAACAGGAAAAGCTTCATAAAGGAAGCCCCCAAGTAAATGGGGTATTTGAATTTATGCGTCACAAACAAAGTTTGGACAAGGAAAATTTTTTAGAAGCAACTTTTTTCCAAAAAAGTATAATGCTTGGTCGAACCGAACGCAAGTTAGAAATTAAAGCTTTGAGCATGAAAGCAACTTAGCTGGTTAATGTGTTCGGTATTGATGACGCGGTCCGAGCTTGATGCGGGGCAAGGTTCCATCCCTCAAGCCGGTCCCGAGGTGGCGGAGCGGAGAGCTTGACACGCCGAAGTGGTGACATAGCACGATCAATGCAGACCGGTAGAGTGACGCCGAAGTCCCCGGATCATTTTCCTGTGCACAAAAAATAGTGCAAACCGGAGATAATAGTAATAATGATAATTAAAAAAAATCGTTGCATGATAAATAATTTATGCAAAGTGAGTAATAAAAGAAATATGGCCTGGCGCCGAAGTCAATGTCGATGCAGGGCGTCGGCGTGATGCGGTAAAGGCGTGGCAAAGCCTGAATTCGCAGGTCGGTCTGAGCTCCGAGTGCGGCGTTCGCCGGACTATGTACGGAAACTGACTGAATCACCATGCGACTATCATTAATGCGGCCATCATTTGATAGACCTGTGTACATATGACGGACAAAGCAGAGTAATAATTCCTTGGGAGAAATGAACCCAAACAAGCAAAAAATACTGGGATTAATGGCACCTGGTTTATTTGTTGTAGCAGTCTGAAGGAAGGTGATTCCTAAAATTGGGACCCGCTCCGCACACCCATTGCCTGATGGGCGATAAAACGACGGCATGGCAATGCTGGTAAAGGTTGACTTGCCGAGGCAAAGCCCTCGGCCCAGCTAACATGACGGAGCTGGTCGGCTAGTGACGCCGAAGTGTCCGGAGTAGGTTGATGAAGAGATGGCGAAGCCCCTGGTCCAGCCGAGATGTCGAAGCCTCGATGTCAGCCGATGAGTCGAAGTAGGTCGGCGTGATGGACACCAGTTTGAAGAAGCAATAGTGCGGCCCTGTCGATGCAGGTCGTGACGTGGTCGATGCCGGCTTGATGAAGCGACCGTGCGGCGATGCCGGTATGCCCGCTCCGTGTAATCCGTGGGGCGGCGATGTTGGTGATGATTTATCCTTCGCGATGTCGGGCTCTTGTTTGGCTTGCCGAGATGATGATCCGAAGAAGTTGAGCTCGGCTCAACAAAGTGACGACGTGTCTAGCGCAGGTCGGTAGCCGTGGAGTAATATTGCCGGACTGGTTTGACACCAGCATGATGTTGAAGATCATGTTCAAAAGATCTTAAAGTTAGTGGGGTGTGTTCGGGAACAAAACACAATACCCCATACAAAACTTCCTTCAAAAGGGATGTCCGAAATCCCGTTCATAAAAAAGATGAACTTGGGTCGGATTCGTTTTCGCGCAAAAAACAGATCCGAAAAGTGATGCACTAATCAGAAGATTACCGGAGTTTGGACGGTCGGATCGAGCCGAAATTTTGAGAGGTGGTAGATATAGGAATTCCGCAGCCGATCAACGGTTGGATCTTCCAAAGGACGTCCGAGCTAGAAGCTGGACACCACGCCCTAAACTCATCCAAATTCCCGTCCAGATTTGACAGGGCTCCGGTATATCGTGGATTGCCAGAGATTCCTCCATCGGAACTCGACGAAATTTTCCAGGCTTGTTGTAGACTCAATTCCGCACAATTCCACCAAAGCGATCGTCAAAGCGATACTCGAGGAGGTGGTGGTGGCAGATACGAGTTCGTTGTCCAGAAAAACAACACGGTCGCTTGAGGGCAATGTTGACGTTGAGCCCCCGAGCTCCATAGATGATTCCTCCGTGATCTTGATAGAGATCGGAGTTGATGTTTGATGAAGGCCCTCGTCTGGACATGGTGATCCGAACACGGGGCGCAATTCTTGGTCGAACCAAGGTGACCAGTCGAGCTGGTGACGAAGATGCCGAAGTCGCAGTTGATCTGTAGGCGAGCCATCGATCCTTTTGTCGATCACACAGCGGAACTCTCAATGAAAGCACCAATGTCGGTATCAAAACCGGCGGATCTCGGGTAGGGGGTCCCGAACTGTGCGTCTAGGCCGGATGGTAACAGGAGGCAGGGAACATGATGTTTTACCCAGGTTCGGGCCCTCTCGATGGAGGTAAAACCCTACGTCCTGCTTGATTAATATTGATGATATGGGTAGTACAAGAGTAGATCTACCACGAGATCAAGGTGGCTAAACCCTAGAAGCTAGCCTATGGTATGATTGTTGTATATGGAGTTGATTTATCGACTAGCCTGGCCTCGGTTTATATAATGCACCAGAGGCCTAGGATAACAAGAGTCCTAGCCGAATACGCCGGTGGGGTGGAGTCCTTGCCTTGATTGCCAAGTCTTTGTGGAATCTTCCTTGTATGCGGCAGCTGTCCGAACTGGCCCATGAGTATACAGCCATGGGGGGCCTCGGCCCAATCTAATAGATCGGGAGACGACGTGGTGAGTACCCCCTAGTCCAGAACACCGTCACCCCCCTCTCTTGTGGAGATCTATTCGATGTAATCTTCTTTTGCGGTGTGTTTGCTGAGACCGATGAATTGTGGGTTTATGATCAAGTTTATCTATGAACAATATTTGAATCTTCTCTGAATTCTTTTATGTATGATTGGTTATCTTTGCAAGTCTCTTCGAATTATCAATTTGGTTTGTCCTACTAGATTGATCTTTCTTGCAATGGGAGAAGTGCTTAGCTTTGGGTTCAATCTTGCGGTCTCCTTTCCCAATGACAGTAGGGGCAGCAAGGCACGTATTGTATTATTGCCATTGAGGATAACAAGATGGGGTTTATATCATATTGCATGAGTTTATCCCTCTACATCATGTCATCTTTCTTAAAGCGTTACTCTGTTCTCTTGAACTTAATACTCTAGATGCATGCTGGATAGCGGTCGATGTGTGGAGTAATAGTAGTAGATGCAGGCAGGAGTCGGTCTACTTGTCTCGGACGTGATGCCTATATACATGATCATACCTAGATATTCTCATAACTATGCTCAATTCTATCAATTGCTCAACAGTAATTTGTTCACCCACCGTAAATACTTATTCTCTTGAGAGAAGCCACTAGTGAAACTTATGGCCCCCGGGTCTATCTTCCATCATATTAATCTTCCAATACTTAGTTATTTCCTTTGCCATTTATTTTACTTGCATATTTTATTTCTCTTTATCATAAAAATACCAAAAATATTATCCTATCATATCTATCAGATCTCACTCTCGTAAGTGACCGTGTAGGGATTGACAACCCCTTATCGCGTTGGTTGCGAGGATTTATTTGTTTGTGTAGGTGCGAGGGACTCGTGTGCGGCCTCCTACTGGATTGATACCTTGGTTCTCAAAACTGAGGGAAATACTTACGCTACTCTGCTGCATCACCTTTCCTCTTCAAGGGAAAACCAACGTAGTGCTCAAGAGGTAGCAGACGTTCACATGACACCACTAGAGGAGTGACAACATGCATCTCATCAAAATATCGAACGAATGCCAAATTCACATGACTACTTATAGCAAGACTTCTCCCATGTCGTGAGGAACAAACGTAGCTACTCACAAATCATATTCATGTTCACAATCAGAGGGGTATTAATATGCATAAAGGACCTGAACATATAATTTTCCATCGAATAAACCAACTAGCATCAACTACAAGGAGTAATCAACACTACTAGCAACCCACAGGTACCAATCTGAAGTTTTGAGACAAGATCGGATACAAGAGATGAACTAGGGTTTGAGAGGAGATGGTGATGGTGAAGATTTTGATGGAGATTGACCCCCTCCCGATGAGAGCATCGATGGTGATGATGATGGTGACGATTTCCCCCTCCCGGAGGGATGTTTCCCTGGCAGAACAGCTCCGCCGGAGCCCTAGATTGGTTTCGCCAAGGTTCCGCCTCGAGACAGTGGCGCTTCATCCCGAAAGCTTCCTTCTTATTTTTTCAGGGCAAAAGACACCTTATACCAGAAGATGGACAACGGGGGCTTGCCAGTTGGCCCATGAGGCAGGGGGAACGCCGAGGGGGTAAGGCGCGCCCCCACCCTCATGGACGATGGCTGGCTCCCCTCCGGTGCTTTCTTCGCCCAATATTTTTAATATATTCCAAAACTGACTTTCGTGGAGTTTCAGGACTTTTGGAGTTGTGCAGAATAGGTCTCTAATATTTGCTCCTTTTCCAGCCTAGAATTCCAGCTGTCGGCATTCTCCCTCTTCATGCAAACCTTGAAAAATAAGAGAGACAGCCCATAATGCAATAAATATCGATATAAAAGCATGATGCAAAATGGACGTATCAGTGGACTACTCCATCCTCATCATGGTGGCCGCTGGGATGATGAAGATGGCCACCAGAGATGATTCCCACCTCCGGCAGGGTACCGGAACGTGTCTAGATTGGTTTTTGGTGGCTACAGAGCCCTACGACGGTGGAACTTCTGATCTAGGTTAACCCCGAGGGGTTTCGGAATATTTGGGAATTTATAGTGCAAAGAAGGGGTATGGGAGGCCACCGAGGTGGGCACAACCCACCTGGGCACGCCAGGGGGCCCTAGCATGCCCTGGTGGGTTGTGCCCCCCTCGAGGCACCCCCCAGGTGCAGCTCTGGCCCATTGGGTTCCTTCTAGCCCATAAAAAATCCACAAAAAGTTTCGCAGTGTTTGGACTCCGTTCGATGTTGATTTTTTGCGGTGTAAAAAACAAGCAAAAAACAGCAACTGGCACTAGGCACTAGGTCAATAGGTTAGTCCCCAAAAATGATATAAAGTTGCTATAAAATGATTGTAAAACATCCAAGAATGATAAAATAACATCATGAATAATTCATAAATTATAGATACGTTGGAGACGTATCAGCATCCCCAAGCTTAATTCCTACTCGTTCTCGAGTAGGTAAATGATAAATGAAATAATTTATGAAGTGTGAATGCTAGAAAAGTGCACAAGTTTGGTCAATGACAATTTCAATCACTTTTTCTAGCATCATAATAGCAATTCTTTCTTATAAAACTTCTCATGTTATAGTAGCAACCAATTCACATGTTAAGGTTCAAATAGTGAATTCTCTTGAAACCCAACAACCTATGTTCTCAGTCACCAAGCAATTGCAATTCAAATTATTCAACAGAGTTCAAGTAAGAGCTCCACATACTCAACCATCATATGGTCTTGTATGATCTCTAACACTCACCTTGTACACATGAGCAAAACATTTCAATCAGACACATAGAAAGATAGGGGCTTATAATTTCGCCTCCCAACGTATTCACCTCAAGGGTGATGTCAACAATAATAACTCATGCTACCCATATTCAACTGGGAATATGTGCCTAGATCTTTCCTCACCACATAATGCTTGCCAAAAGAGAAAAATAAAAAGGAATAGAGAGAAGAACTTTGACTCTTTGCATAAAAGTAAATACATAAAAGTAAAAGATAGACCCTTTGTAGAGGGAAGTAGGGATTTGTAGAGGTGCCAGAGCTCAAAGCAAAAATTGAGAGATAGAAACATTTTGAGAGGCATACTTTTCCCACCAATGAAAACGACTTAGAGCTCCCAGCACTTTCCATGCTAGATATATCATAGGCGGTTCCCAAAAAAAAGTTTATTCCTTTTTCCACCATACTTTCAGTTTCCATGGCTAACCGTATCCACGGGTGCCCTCCATACCAACACTTTCCAAGGAATTTATTATTTGATAACATAAAGTAAATTCATTTTTCATTTCGGGACTGGGCATCCTTAATACCTTTGCCTTGCTCTCGTGCAATAACAAGTGAATAAACACTCATCGTGAGAATAACACATCTAGCATGGAAAATATTGCCACCCCTCACCGCCTCGCGAGCGGTACGAGCTGTCGGATTTCGGGTTCCGGCAGACCCTTGAGGTTCGAACACTGGGGTGCGCACGGAGATTTCGCCTCCTACCTTCCTGCACCCCTCCGTCACGCTAGGATCAAAGCTATGAAAAGAACAACACAAGGGACACAGGGTTTATACTGGTTCGGGCCACCATTTTGGTGTAATACCCTACTCCAGTGTGTGGTGTGGTGGATTGCCTCTTGGGCTAATGATGATGGACAGTACAAGGAAGAACAGCCTCACGAGGGTCTGTTCTTGGCTGGGGCGATGAACTGCTGGGGGGAGTTCAGCCACCTTTCTCTATCTCTCTCTCTCTTTACCACCTCTCTACTTGTCGAGCCCTTGGAGGAGACTCAGCCGAACCCTTGCTACGCGGGTGGCCGGTCCTATTTATAGTGGCCCTGGTCCTCTCCCCAAATATTGAGCGGGAAGGGAGCCAACAATGGCGGGCTAATTTGAAGGGGGACAGTAAGTATCAACTATCCTGACAAAAGTAGTCTTCGCCTGCGCCAAGCTCTGGTGATGACGCCGTCTTGGGCTCCACGGTGACCTCCGTCTCGTAGTCCTCCTGGTCTTGGTCTCGTTGCACCGAAACGACAACCTTTGCCTGATGCCTCGGTACTCCGCGGCTGCGCTTGCCCCCTTTGCACCAAAGAGGAAAGGAGGACGCTGCGCGGGCTGGCACCCGCCTGGCGCCCTGAGTCGTCATGGCTTGCGCCACGGGCACCTCGTGAGGTACCCCGCCTTGATCTCTCCGCCTCCTCGTGAGCCAGCCTGACAAGGCCGTGCCTGAGGAAGCTCCGTGTCGTCCGCCCTGCGAGGCTTAGCCCCTCGCGAGGGTCTTGAGTTTGTGTTGGTGAAGATGGGCCGTGCTGGGCCCCCCTTTGAGCCACGCCGCAGGCCACAGGCAGGCAAGTCTGGGGACCCCCATTCCCAGAACGCCGACAGTAGCCCCCGGGCCCAAGGCGCGCCCGGACTTGGCCGTGCAGGGAGGCGGAAGGGCAAGAGCGAAGCGCCGCGGGCCCTAACAGCCTGCGGCCTTGGGCGCCGCGTGGCGGTTGATTGGACGTGGGCGTCTCCACTTCCCCACGGCGCCTCGGCAACTGCACGGATTGGACAAGTCCTTGCATGCAGAGCGGGTCATAATTACCTGCGATCGTGGGGGCCGTTGGTTGGCCATCGCCAGCCATAAGTATGGACCGGCGCACGCCCTTCCAGTTCATCCCCCCTTGCTTCTCCTTTTTCTTCATGGCCCCGTCGAGGAGGTTCTCAGCCGTCGAGAAGGGGAAGGCTTGCCGGGTTGAGCCCGCCTCTCCCCCACCCAAGCGCAGCCGAGGGCGCCCTCGCAAGCATCCTGTGGCCACCGTGGTGGCTCCCCGCGGCCGTGGAGGCGATCTTCAGCGCGGCGACGGGCGGATTGCTGCAGCCAGGGGACGCGCTCCGGCTGCGCGTCCCCCCAGGCCGCGCGTTCGTGCTGCTGAAGTGCTGCCGAAGTTCATCGTGTGGTCGGTGGAGCCGGCTAGCACCCGGCTTCCGCTTCCTCGCTTCCTCCTCGGCGAGCTCCCGGCCGGCGCCCCGGGCGGCCTCTGGCTCCAGGCCGACGGCTGCTGCAGCCGGGCCTCATGGGTCTCTCTGGAGGCCTCCGCGGCCGGGAGCCTGTCCCTGGCCCGCGGTTGGCAGACGTTTGCCCGCGCGCGTGGCCTGAGCCGTCGGTGCACCCTACACTTCAAGTTCGACGGAGACGCCACCCTCTACGTGAGGGTGTTTGGGGAAGATGGTCGCCGCGCAGGGTGTTGCCCCGAGGGTGACGACCGCGGCTGGGAACCCAGCTCCGGTGATGGTGGAGAGAGCAGCGCTCGCACGGCTGGCGGCGTTCGGGGTTCCCCAAGCTTCTCCGGTTCTTCTTCAGGTAGCGACTCCTCTAGCGGTGGCCGCGATCAGCCTCCACGCCATCGTATCTGCTTGGGGGTGGTAACGTGTCCGCCCGCCACCACGCCCTGGTGAAGCGCGAGAGGGAGTCCGCCTGAGCTCCGGAGGCAGCTCGGGCCTTCCCTGCGGGCCGGTGTGAGGCGAGCCGCGCCGGATTTGTTCTTCCTTTTCCCTTTTTCCTGCGTAACAAAGACAATAGTGTGAAGCCCCGCGGGGGCGTGTTTGGGTTATTGCTTGTTAATCATCGTTTTGCTTTCGTTACCGTACCTTCCGGCTATGTGCCCGAGCGTGGATAGTTCCCGGCCCCGGCCGTGGGGGGCGACCGACCCAGGCCCTTTGTTTGTGTCGCGGTGCCCGTGGGGCACGGACTGGAGGGGTGCTCCTGTAAGGGGCCCAGGTCGCGAACTCTTTGAGTGACTAGGATAGGAACACTCGCGAGGGCGCCCGGCTCTCCCCCTCGCGAGGCCTTGCGCAAGAGAAACCGAGGCAGGAGAGCGAAAAGCCGAAGAACCGCAAGCCAAAGACGGCAACAACTTCAATAAAACTCCAAACGAAGAGGAACAAGCCAACTGCGGAAAGCAAATGAAAAGCCGCGTCCGGCACCTAGTCTAGTCTTCGACGTCTTCTCACCAGCGCGGAGCTAAGTGCTGCCACTAGGCGTGGGAGGGAGCAACGTCTGACCTCGTGAGGGAGGACTGCTTCTGCTCCGTAGACCAGGAAGAATGAGGTCTCTCCAGTCGGCTTGGTCGCAATGGTGCGGATGGACCACAACACGGACTGCAGTTCGTCGTACCAACCTCTGCCGCAAGCCTCCAGCTTCTTCTTGAACGTCCTGGTCTTGAGGCCCCTCAGGACCTCCGCGTTGGCTCGCTCGGCCTGGCCGTTGCTCCGGGGGTGCGCCACTGAAGCGTAGCATATCTGCGTTCCAAGGTTAGCATAGTATGTTTTGAAGAGGTTACTAGTGAACTGCGAACCGTCGTCCGTGATGATGCGATTCGGCACCCCGAACCGGCTCACGATGCCCTTGATGAACTTGACTGCAGAACCCGCAGGAATGGTGCGGATAGCCTCCACTTCAGCCCACTTGGTGAATTTGTCCACGGCAACATAAAGCTAGCGGTAGCCCCCTGGCGCCCGAGGAAACGGACCCAAGATGTCGAGCCCCCAGACTACAAATGGCCACGAAAGGGGGATAGTCTGCAAGCCCCCTGCCGGCTGATGGATCTGCTTGGCGTGGAACTGGCAAGCCTCACAAGCCTTCACTAGTTCAACGGCGTCATTGAGCGCGGTGGGCCAGTAAAACCCACTGCGAAATGCCTTGCCAACGAGGGTCCGCGATGACGAATGATGTCCGCAGTCTCCGCCGTGTATATCTTCCAGTAGTTCCTTCCCTTGCTCCCTGGAGATGCAGCGCAGGGATACATTGTTTGGTCGCTTCCGGTAGAGCTCTCCATCTTTGATGCAGTATGCCGTGGCCTGGCGCGCCACTCGCTCTGCTTCCTCCTCCTTCTCCGGCAGGGTCCCTTGCGTTAGGTAGCTCCAGAGCTCCGTGATCCAACATCCCTCCTGAGGTTCCATCGTCAGGAGCAGGCGTCCTCCCGAGGCCGGGCCACAAGCCGGAGCTCCTGAGGCAGGTGGCTGAGGGAGCTCCTCCCTGGGCTGAGCCATGCTTGATAATGACGGTAAGGCTGAAGGCTTGAAGAGCCGCTCCTCGAAAATGCCAGGCTCCTGAGGTAACCGCCTGGACGCGCGTTTGGCGATGTCATCGGCTTCCTGATTGGTGCCACGGGGCACATGCTGCAACTCCAACCCCCAGAACTGCTTCTCCATCCTGCGGACCTCTGCAAGGTAGGCCTCCATGTGCTCATCCTTCGGCTCGTACACCTTATTGGAGAAATTGACAAGGAGCTGCGAATCGCCCTTGATGGTGAGGCGTTTCACCCCAGGGCAGCTGCGGCCTTCATGCCTGCTATTAAGCCTTCATATTCCGCTATGTTGTTGGAGACCTTTTCGCCTTGCTGGAAACAAAGCTGCACGGCGTAATAGAGCTTGTCCTGGGTGGGCGATATAAGCACCGCCCCAGCCCCTGCGCCGTGTCTGGAGAACGCCCCATCGAAGTACATAACCCAGCCTTCTGGCGCCTCGCTTCCCGGGGACAGGGACCGATCCTCGCCGGCCTTGAGGCCTGGCGCCTCCGTCCATTCTGCCACAAAATCTGCCAACGCTGCTCCCTTGATGACTCTGGTCGTGCTGAATTCGAGCTGAAACGCTTGCAGCTCTATGTTCCACTCAGCGACCCTCCCAGCTGAATTGGGGCTCCTAAGCACCTTCTCCAGGGGGTATGACGAGACGAACTTGATGGGATGACCCTGAAAATAGTGCCGCAGTTTGCACGAAGCCACCAGTAACGCGAGGAGGAGTTTTTGAGGCATGGGGCACCGTGCTCTTGCATCCCGCAGCACTGTGCTGACGAAGTACACCAGGTGCTCAACAAGGTGGAGTGCGTCAGTGCAGGTGGCTCCCTTCGGAGACCGTGGCGCCTCTTGGGGCAATGGGGCCTCCTGAGACTGGCCGTCTGGAAGAGGGGCCTCTTCCGCCTCTGGTGCGCCCCTCTGCGGCGGCTGATCCTCCTCAGCCGTGATGGTGGTTTCTGTGGGCCTTCCTTGTCCCTGTTCTGCCTTATCCCGGGCTGCTGCCGTGGTTTTGATCCGGCGCTCCTCTCTAACTGCTACCAAGGCTGCGCTGGCGGAGTAGGGAGTGGCGGCGAGGTAGAGCACCAGGGGCTCCTGAGGGCGCGGGGCCACCATGACCGGTGGGCTGGTCAGGTATCTCTTGAGATCTTGGAACGCCTTGTCGGCCTCTTCAGTCCACTCGAAGGGCCCCTTTTTCTTCATTAGCTGGAAGAAGGGCAGGGCTTGTTCCCCCAACTTGGAGATGAAGCGCCCTAGCGCGGTCACGCGCCCCGTGAGCTTCTGCATTTCTCTAAGGGTCTTTGGCGGGCTCATGTCTTCCACCGCCTTGACCTTCTCCGGGTTAGCCTTGATGCCTCAGTGGGACACGAGGAAACCCAAGAGCTTGCCCGAGGGGACTCCGAACACACACTTCTCTGGGTTGAGCCGTAGGTTCACTGCGTTGAGGCTCGCGAAGGTTTCCTCCAGGTCTTGTATCAAGGTCCTGGGATCCCGAGATTTTACCACGATGTCATCGACGTAAGCTTCAACATTCTTCCAGAGCTGCGGGCCCAAGGTGATATGCATCAGCCTCCGAAAGGTCGCCCCTGCGTTACGCAGCCCGAATGGCATGCAGGTGTAGCAGTACACCCCGCACGGGGTTAGGAAGGTCGTCTTCTCAACGTCTTCCATCGCCATCTTGATCTGGTGATACCGGAGAAGGCATCCAGGAAGCACAACAGGTCGCATTCCGCAGTGGAATCAACGATCTGGTCGATGCGGGGGAGCGGGAACGGATCTTGCGGGCACGCTTTGTTGAGGTTGGTGAAGTCGACACACATGCGTTCCTTCCCTCCCTTCTTCAGCATAACGACAGGGTTGGCCAACCAATCTGGGTATCGGACCTCGCGAATGACCCCAGCAGCCTCTAATTTGCGGGTCTCTTGAACGATGAAGGCCTGCTTTTCTATGGACTGCCGCCTGGCCTTCTGCTTCACAGGGTGCACGTTGGGGCACACGTTGAGGTGATGCTCGATTACGCTCCTGGGGATCCCTGCCAACTGGTCTGGCTCCCAAGCGAATACCTTCTTGTTTGCGCGCAGGAACGCGACCAGGGCCTCCTCCTGCTCGGGTTTGAGGTGGGTGCCTATGGTGAAAGTGGCGTTGGTGGACCCGTCCTCATCGACGGGCACCTGCTTGGTTTCTGCCTTATCTTGGGTGAACAACTGCTTCTTCTTGGCGGGCGCAGCCCCCTTGGGCTCGGGGGGCCCCGAGTCAGCAGGCTGTGCTGACGCTGTTGTCCTGAAGACGAGCTTGAGCACCCGTAGAGCGTCACCAGTATCCCCGTGCACGGTGAGGTCACCGCTGCTCCCGGGCATCTTCATGAGGTTGTACGCCGGGTGCGTCGCGGTCATGAACTGGGCCAGCGCTGGGTAGCTGAGGATGGCGTTGTAGGGGAGGCCGATGGGGGCGATGTCGAAGTCGACCAGCTCCGTGCGGAAGTTGTCGTAGGTGCCAAAGGTCACCGGGAGCCGGATCTGCCCCAAGGAGCTGGACGACCTGCCCCCAACGCCTGAGAAGGGCCGGCTGGGCTGCAACCGTTCCAGGGATATGCAGAGGAGGTTGAAGGCCTCGACTGAGAGCACGCGGAGGCCCGCCCCGTCATCGATAAGAGTTCTGGTGACGGCCACCTGGCAGATGGTGGGGGTGCATAGCATGGGGAGCGTGCCCGAGCCGGCCGAGTTGGAGGGGTGGTCCTCCGGGCTGAAGCTCAGGCCAGTCTCGGGCGCCACCCGATCCAGGGGAGCCCCCTGCCGTGTGGAAGCGGCGCTGACCCGGCGGATGAACGGCTTGGCGTGGTAACTTGTAGGCGGCGCCTGCGAGCCGCCCAAGAGGGCCGCGACGACTGGGGGTGCTGGTGCAGCGTGATAGGCGGGGAAGAGGTTGCGGGGCTTCGTGGGCGCGCGAAGCACGCGGGACGAAGAACCAGCTGGGGTGAGCGAGTGAGTTGCGGTGCGGCCGTCTTGCCGCACGGACAGATGCCGAGACGATGCTTGCCGCTCGTCCCCCGTCGGGCCGGTGGCGGCGTTGACGGCAGGTGATGGGGAACGGCGAGGGCGCCCGCCGACAGGGGCCGTCTGGGCGACGTGGGAAGCAAGGGCGGCCCGACGCTCCGCGCGGGCCCGACGTGCGTCAGACATGGGCGCGATGGTCGGAGGAGAATGGAGCGGTGGAAGACGAATTTCGGCGCACCCCGTACCTGGCGCGCCAAATGTCGGATTTCGGGTTCCGGCAGACCCTTGAGGTTCGAACACTGGGGTGCGCGCGGAGATTTCGCCTCCTACCTTCCTGCACCCCTCTGCCACGCTAGGATCAAAGCTATGAAAAGAACAACACAAGGGACACAGGGTTTATACTGGTTCGGGCCATCGTTGTGGTGTAATACCCTACTCCAGTGTGTGGTGTGGTGGATTGCCTCTTGGGCTGATGATGATGGACAGTACAAGGAAGAACAGCCTCGCGAGGGTCTGTTCTTGGCTGGGGCAATGAACTGCTGGGGGAGTTCAGCCACCTTTCTCTCTCTCTCCCTCTCTCTCTACCACCTCTCTACTTGTCGAGCCCTTGGAGGAGACTCAGCCGAACCCTTGCTACGCGGGTGGCCGGTCCTATTTATAGTGGCCCTGGTCCTCTCCCCAAATATTGAGCGGGAAGGGAGCCAACAATGGCGGGCTAATTTGAAGGGGGACAGTAAGTACCAACTATCCTGACAAAAGTAGTCTTCGCCTGCGCAAGGCTGTGGTGATGACGCCATATTGGGCTCCACGGTGACCTCCGTCTCGTAGTCCTCCTGGTCTTGGTCTCGTTGCACCGAAATGGCAACCTTTGCCTGATGCCTCGGTACTCCGCGGCTGCGCTTGCCCCCTTTGCACCAAAGAGGAAAGGAGGACGCTGCACGGGCTGGCACCCGCCTGGCGCCCTGAGTCGTCATGGCTTGCGTCACGGGCACCTCGCGAGGTACCCCGCCTTGATCTCTCCGCCTCCTCGTGAGCCAGCCTGACGAGGCCGTGCCTGAGGAAGCTCCGTGTCGTCCGCCCCGCGAGGCTTGGCCCCTTGCGAGGGTCTTGAGTTTGTGTTGGTGAAGATGGGCCGTGCTGGGCCCCCCTTTGAGCCACGCCACAGGCCGCAGGCAGGCAAGTCTGGGGACCCCCGTTCCCAGAACGCCGACACAAGCACACAAAAGAGAAATTTATTTTGAAAAATTAGAGATGGCACATACAAATTTGCTTAGAACGGTAAAAGAATACCGCATATAGGTAGGTATGGTGGACTCTTGAAAATGAGATTTGGGTTTAAGGGTTTTTGTATGCACAAGTAGTATCTTTACTTGGTGCGGAATTTTTGGCTAGCAAAGATGGGGGCAAGCACCACATGTTGAAGGATCTATGACAATATAAATTCTATGTGAATATGAACAAACATAAACCATTACGTTGTCTTCCTTGTCCAGCGTCAACAATTTTGGCATATAATATTTTTATGGGGGCTCACAATCACAAAAGATTTCCATGATAGTGTATTTATATCTGAAAGTTCTCTTCCTTATACTAATTATTCATGAATTGCTTGTATGACCAATATTGTGATTGTCAAGCCTCAAAAGATTTCACTTTCTAAACCCAATGTGAAGCTACCACTAGGCATGATATGATTTCAACTTCATGATATTCAATTTATTCAACAATTTACTCATAGGATATAAGTGAAGCACAAGAGTAAATAATATAGAAAAGAGCTTCATTGACGGGATATGAATGCCGCTTACTTATCCTCCCTAGCAATTATTTGAGGACTCTATTTTATTTAAAAACTTTCAGATCTAAGTACTTTATTAAAACAGCAAGCACAAAAAAATAAAATTACAATACAAAGATAGCACACATCATGTGAAGAAGCAAAAATTTAGGCTCAACCGATGCTAACCGATAATTGTTGAAGAAAAAAGGTGGGATGCCTACCTGGGCATCCCCAAGCTTAGATGCTTGAGACTTCTTGAAATATTATCTTGGGATGCCTTGGGAATCCCCAAGCTTGAGCTTTTGTGTCTCCTTAATTCTTCTCATATCACGGTTTTCCTAAATCTCAAAAACTTCATCCACACAAAACTCAACAAGAACTCGTGAGATAAGTTAGTATAAACCAATGCAAAAACCTTATCATTCTCTACTATAGCAAATCACTAAAAAATATATTCAACATTGCATACTAAATGCCTCTTCATATTTAATACTCCTATCCTCAAATAGAATCATTAAACAAGCAAACATATGCAAACAATGCAAACATAACAGCAATCTGCCAAAACAGTACAGACTGTAAAGAATGCAAGAGTATCAATACTTCCCTAACTCCAAAAATTATGAAAAGTTATCAAACTATAGAAAATTTATCATAGCTCTTTTTGCAAAAAAGTTTCAACATTTTATCACATTCTGACTTTTCTAGGGAATTTTTGCAACAGCGGTAAACTTTCTGTTTTCAAATAGCAACATGTATACTTGCAAAAATAAGCATGGCAAAGTCTATCAATGCCACTTTTATTGAAATAAAAGATACAAAACATTATTATAAATAAAATCAAACAAATCCTAACAAAATAAAATGACACTCCAAGCAAAACACATATCATTTGACGAATGAAAACATAGCTCCAAGTGAGGTTACCGATAATGTTGGAAACGAAAGAGGGGATGCCTTCTGGGGCATCCAAGCTTAGTTGATTGGATCTTCCTTGAGTATTTCCTTGGGGTGCCTTGGGAATCCCCAAGCTTAGGTTCTTTTCATTCCTTATTCTCCTCATATCGATATCTCACCCAAAACTTGAAAACTTCAATCACATAAAACTTAACGGAACTTTGTGAGATAGGTTAGTATGATAAAGAGCAAACCATTCCACTTTTGGTATTGCCAAAGACAAGATTCATAATTGTTTCCACACAATGCCTACTGTATCATATCATTTCCATAATTTATATTGAGCAATATAAGCCATGGAAACTAGAAAACAAGCAAACTATGCATTGAAAACAGATTCTGTCAAAAACAGAACAGTCTGTAATGATCTGTACTCCAACCATACTTATGTTACTCCATAAATTCTGAAAAATTAGGACCACCTGAGCAATTTTTATATTAATCTTATCCAAAAATAATCAGCATTTTATCACGCTTATGTTGAAAACTAGAATTATTTTCGTGAGCGCATAAGTTTCTGTTTTTCAGCAAGATCAAAACAACTAACACCCAACAAGATCCTAAAGGCTTTACTTGGCACTTTATTGAAAAAAAAAACAATAAAACATGATTACTACAGTAGCCTAATCATTTGAACACACAAAAACAGTAGGTAAAAGTGTTGGGTTGTCTCCCAACAAGCGTTTTTCTTTTATGCCTTTTAAGCTAGGCATGATGATTTCGATGATGCTCGCATAAAAGATAAGAATTGAAACACAAAGAGAGCATCATGAAGCATATGACTAGCACATTTAGGTCTAACCCACTTCCTATGCATAGAGATTTTGTGAGCAAACAACTTATGGGAACAAGAATCAACTAGCATAGGAAGGCAAAACAAGTGCAAATTCAAAACAATCAACACATAGAGAAGAAATATGATATTATTGAGATTTGTAAGAGCATAAGTTCCTTCCTCATAATAATTTTCAGAAACATCATGAATGGATTCAACAATATAACTATCACATAAAAAACTCTTTTCATGATGCACAAGCATAGAAGATTTATCACTCTTTATGGCATAGATGTCATCATAATAATCATCATAGATAGCAACTTCATTGTCATAGTCAATTGAAACCTCTTCAAAAATAGTGGATGTATCACTAAATAAAGCCATGACCTCTCCAAATCTACTTTCATCAATATTTTAATAAGATTCAACACCCTCCAAAATAGTGGGATCACTACTACCTAGAGTTGACACTCTTCCAAACCCACTTTCATCAATGTAACCATCATAAATCGGAGGCATGCCATCATCATAATAAATTTTCTTATCGAAAGCATCACCAAGCTTAGGACAAGCATTATTTCCAGCAAATAAATCTTCAAACATATCATACTCATCAAACATAGCATCCCCAAGCTTGTGGTTTTGCATATCATCACAATCATTCTTATCAATAGCATGAATGGCACCAATAGTATAGCAAACATTATTATCATATTATTCCAAGCAAGTGCCAAAAAGATTTCCAAGATTATAAGAAGTATCATTATCTTCCCAATCATAATCATCACAACAAGCAATAGGCATAACAAAATCATCATCAAGTTCATCATCTTCCACAATAATTTTTGATTCATTTTCATGGGGCACAACAATAATAGGAGCAACATTATTTGGGAGAGATACCTTTTTACCTCTACTCTTTCTTCTTTTATTCTTCTTCACCACATCATGTGTGGGTTCAATTAATTTTTTTGAGCTCCTTGTTGAAGAGACCGATTGGATAGGAAGTTCCTCCTCATTACCTGATTCATCATAATAAACACTAGGAGGGTATTGGGAAATATTTTCCCTTTCATTAGTACTCTCTTCACATTCCATTTGTTTTCTTGTCTTTAGGTAGTTGGCAATATAAGGATTCTCAATGCAATTTACCGCACAAAACATATAAATTTCCTCTAGATCAAATTCAAGAAATCTCTTGGGATTTGGAAAATCCTTAGTTATATGTTTCATTTCTTCATACCCCAAAAGAAGTCTGAGATCTTTATGATGCTCAAGGGTAATTAAGTTATCACAATTTTTGGACATGATTTGATCATGAAAGAATTTGCATTGGAGATTTAAATGACCATGTTCATTGCAAAGTTCACAAGGATGGCAAAAAAATACATCTTTCAGCCCAATCATCTAGTCTCTCTTGCAACCTTTTTGTTTCTAAATATTTATGCTTCTTACAAAATCTATCTTCCCTTTTTGGTGTGCAAAGGCACTCCCAATTCACTCCGCAAAAAGTGACATGCTTATAAAAAACATTTTTGTCATGACTTATGCAATCATGATTAGCATTTTGGATATTCAAAGAATTTATACTAACAATATTGCAAGCATGCTCATCATTCAAATATTTTGTGCCAAACATTTTATTGACTTCTTCTTCTAACAATTGAGCACAATTTTCCGATCCATCATTTTCAAGAAAGATACTATAAAGATGATCAATAATATGATGCAACCTCAATTCCATTTTTTGTAGTTTTCTTTTATAAACCAAACTAGTGATAAAACAAGAAACTAAAAGATTAAATTGCAAGATCTAAAGTATACCTTCAAGAACTCACCTCCCCGGCAACGGCGCTAGAAAAGAGCTTGATGTCTACTACGCAACTTTATTCTTGTAGACACGTGTTGGGCCTCCAAGCGCAGAGTTTTGTAGGATAGTAGCAATTTCCCCTCAAGCGGATGACCTAAGGTTTATCAATCCGTGAGAGGTGTAGGATGAAGATGGTCTCTCTCAAATGACCCTGCAACCAAATACAAGAAATCTCTTGTGTCCCCAACACACCCAATACAATGGCAAATTGTATAGGTGCACTAGTTCAGCGAAGAGATGGTGATAAAAGTGTAATATGGATGGTAGAAATATATTTTTATAATCTGAATAAATAAAAACATCAAGGTAGAAAATAGTAAACGGGCACAAAAATGGTGTTTCAATGCTTAAAAACAAGGCCTAGGCTCCGTACTTTCGCTAGTGCAATCTCTCAACAATGCTAACATAGTTGGAACATATGATTATCCCTCAAAGTGTAACGAAGAATCGCTCCCGAGTTCCTATTAGCGGAGAACAAAAGATAGGAATTGTTTGTAGGGTACTAAACCACCTCAAAACTATACTTTCCGTTCGATCTATTCGAGAGTTCATACTAAAATAGCGCAAAGCTATTTATTTCCGTTCGATCTATCCTAGAGTTCATACTAGAATAACACCAAAGCATATTCATATTCATAATACTCAATCCACACAAAGAACTACAAGAGTGCCCCAATATTTCTATCGGAGAAACAAGGACAAGAACGTGCATCAACCCCTATGCATAGATTACCCCAATGTCACTGCGGGAATCCGCAAGTTGAGTGCCAAAACATATATCAAGTGAATCAATACGACACCCCATTGTCACCACGAGTATTCAATTGCAAGATATATATCAAGTGTTCTCAAATCCATAAAAGTATTCAATCCGATGACAATGAGATATCAAAGGGAAAAACTCAATTCATCACAACAAGATAAAAGAGGGGAAAACACCATATGATCCGACTATATTAACAAAGCCCGCGATACATCAAGATCATGACATCTCAAGAATATGAGAGAGAGAGAGAGATTAAATACATAGCTACTGGTACAAACCCTCAACCCCGAGGGTGGACTACTCCCTCCTCATCGTGGTGGCTGCCGAGATGATGAAGATGGCCACCGGAGATGATTCCCCACTCCGGCAGGGTGCCGGAACGTGTCTAGATTGGTTTTCGGTGGCTACAGAGCCCTGCGGCGGCGGAACTTCTGATCTAGGTTAACCCCGAGGGGTTTCGGAATTTTGGGAATTTATAGTGCAAAGAAGGGGTACGGGAGGCCACCGAGGTGGGCACAACCCACCTGGGTGCGCCAGGGGGCCTGGCACGCCCTGGTGGGTTGTGCCCCCCTCGGGGCACCCCTCAGGTGCAGCTCTGGCCCATTGGGTTCCTTATGGCCCGTAGAAAATCCACAAAAAGTTTCACGGTGTTTGGAGTCCGTTTGATATTGATTTTCTGCGATGTAAAAAACAAGCAAAAAACAGCAACTGGCGCTGGGTCAATAGTTAGTCCCAAAAAATGATATAAAATTGCTATAAAATGATTGTAAAACATCCAAGAATGATAAAATAACAGCATGAATACTTTATAAATTATAGATACGTTGGAGACGTATCAGAATCCAACAACGATATTGAGTCACAAATGCATGCTCAACATACATACTTACAGGAAAGTGGCAAGCTCATTTTGGGAAGTATAGTTGACATCTCTAGGTGCCAACAGAAAACAAAATTTTGCAGCATGACAAGAACATGACCTCACTCGTAGAGTGGGAAGATCAAAACAGTAGTAGGAGTTTTTGTGCGGGTGAAGCACACTGATATGAAATTCCAAGCCAAAATTGCAGTAATTGGCATGCAAGTCACTTCGGTGGTATCAGCAAAATCCCACGCAATAAACTTGGAGCTATTGTGCTATAGAAGTTGCATATACATGAAGCAGTTGTGCTAACAGACAATCTTACACTTGCAAAGGCTGCAACAATAGGATATCCTAGGCTGGATCTAGGGCACTGGGAAATCAAAAGCATGCTTTCAGATTTATGTATAATAACATATCCGAAATTGATACAAGCAGAGCTGGACTATGTAGAGGTCAAGGGGGGAGGGTGTCCCCAGCCTTTGGATCAAGTCGGAAGATTTGTGGGGGAGGGGGAGGGCTTAGATTGGTTTTTTTATTATCCCCCGCCAAACACATTTGTCTTTCGGCCCCTCCCTTGGCCAATTATGGTCTTGCTCCGCACTAGATACAAGTGTATCATATCCATAGGAATCACAACATTGAAGCTTATGCATTGCAAAATTGGCAATCATGTGGGATATTTTAGCTTTTAAAAAAACATGATAAAAAAACCCATCCTTCTTCTCAAATGAGCCACTCGGTTGCGCTCTTCACCACCCACACGACCATGGCGACAGTGACCTGATCCAGGAAAACCTCTTGGTCGTGCTACAGAAGGTCGCCCTATAGTTCCTCGATGCCTCCCAAAGGACACAACATTCATTATCGGAACTAGAGTTCGAGTCCATCAGCATCGAGGTGTTGGCATCCATGGTACGCGACCACTACTCCAAGAACTTGCGTCACCACAAGGGTTTCGAGGGTGACATGCGCAAGATGAACCTCTCCCTCGCCAGCGGTATGGGCATGCACTTAGGAGACCAAGTTGGCTTCCAAGAGGACGCGGTCTGGTACGAAGGTGCGAGGCGTCTCCGTCGATTTCCTCCTCGCACACCTTCACACCCACCCCAGGCCCCAACTCGTCATCACTTGGGATACTCGGGAGGGCTGGATCGACGCGTTGGGCCACCTCACCGATGAGCAGCATCCCGTCACACAGATGGAATGGGCCGCCAACCACACGGATCCTGATCTGATTGTCACATGTTGGGATGCCAACGGTGGCAAATCTTCATGCTACGCAATGATAGTCGTCGGTTGCTGAGGACGGACGTCTGCCATCTGGTGTGCGTGCAGTAGCCTGTGCACGAAGAGGTTACATGTGGTAGCGTCAAGTGCCGATGGGTCATGGGCGCAGCGGTGCCTCCTTGTCGGTTTTCCGACACGATGACATATGTCAAGCTAGTTCACACCAAGGACATCGGGGCAATAGTCTCGAGGCTGTTGTGGTGGTCGTAGGTGGGTTTGTGTCGGTGTGGACTCACAGCCAACTTCGATGGCCCGGGCAGCGATCTAAGATGGGATGACGCCCCACCCATACACTAGCGCCATTTGACCTGGCGTGGCGTACTAGCTGACGCGGCTTTCAAAGATTATTAGGGAGGTGATTGGGGCACTGCTTCAATCCCGAGGTGAAAACTTTTTTTTCTGGCCTTTATTTATGGGGCTTAGCAACGATGAACATGTGTCGTTACCTTGATGATTTGCCCCTTAACACACTTTTCTGTTCAAAAAGAAGAAGGAAAGGGATCACGTGTTCTTTTAACGTCCGAGTGTTTCCCTGCACAAAACTATGAGCACTACTGCTCCACTTCACCAGCGCAACCAAATTAAACACTTGGTCAGTACTAATGCCTATATTTAACCTTTTTTTGGCAGGAGTACTACGCGCAGTTGATGGTGCAGCCAGTGCCACAGCTTACAGCAAATAAATAAACTGAATCCACAATGAGGGACAGACAAGGAGCGGCGCCTCCATACAGAGCGTACAGGCGTACACGCAGGCGATCGATCAGCACAGCAGCAGAGCCGTGGCAAGTGGCACGCCGCACGCACCGACCGAGTCGGCAACGCAGCGCAAGACACACGTGCGGACCTGCGCTGCCCACCGCGCCGGCCGCGCATCCAAGTCAAGTCAAGAAACCACGACAGACGAGAATGAGACGGCGCATATGCGTAGCCGGAGCCTCCATCCTTCCGAGCTCGCTCCTGCCTACTGGAGTGGAGTATGTTTGGGACGCACATGCATTTGTTTTCCTTTCTTGTTCTATTATTTAAATGTAGCGGCGTGCACATGCATTCCTCGGGTCTCCGTTTGACAACGGCGAGTGACGCCTGGGCGTGCTGTTGGCAAGGAGAAAAAAGGAAACCACGACGAACGTGTGCGCCTCTCGCATCGAATGATTGTGTTCTTGTCTCGTCTCGACGCGATGTGCTGGCCTGGCCGTCGGTCGTCTCCTACCCCAGGACTGTGCTGAGTTTGTGTTAGGGCATGTACAATGCATAGCCTTAAAGTGATGTCCCGCATGCCATGTAAGATCGGATATGACATAAAGTAGGTTTAGATAGGAAAGCGGAATCCTTTTCAGAAGGTGGATGCTTGAAGAGAAAAAGTATGGTCCGGTGACAAAAGCTGAAAAAGTTAGAGTGAAAAGTAAAGATGCATGTGTATTAAAATCTTTATTTTCTATTTTTTAATAAGGCCTACTAGTGATAGCTTGCATTGAAAAGAAAAAATTAATGTAGATGCCTCAAATTACTTTTTGTCATGAGGCATATGCATCCATATGCCATTATTGTGCATGTCTTTATTAACAGTAGGTAGTGCTCCGATTATTTTGTGATGGTCTTCCCAAAAGAGATTTGTCCTGGCACATAACAGACCTACGGGGGTGTGGGTTTACGAAGTGCTACTAGTAGAGTATAATTCATGTGCATTTGATATATGGATTCATATATTTTATGGAGGAAAATATCGTGTTCTTAATTCATTGTCACGTCACTCATGCACCTAGTAACTGACCAACTATCATAATCCAGGTGACATGATACAAGTGACAAATCTTATGGAAACACTAAAAATCTAAAGTCAGATTCTTAGGCATGACAAATCAGATGTTTTTCATGACAATTTATATTGGCATGATAATAACAAATTTAGTGTGTAAGGGCATCTCCAATGGTGCCCATGACCGATTTTTCTCCCGCATCCGTTCAGGATAAAGGGGACCAGTCCACAAACATGGATGCAGGAGGTCACCATCCGAGGCTACCTGCATACATTGAAAACTCTTTTTCAACAAACCAGATGAAATTCACGCAAACACGGTCAGATTTCATACAAACATGACAAATTTCATACAAAGCAGACGAAAACAGTTACACTTTGGACATATTTTAACTAAAAGGGTAAAACTATGTGCACATATAGTCTCGCGGAGCTCCACTCCCACGACACGGATACACTACACTAGTCTACGGCTGGCCGCGGTGGACCCCTTGTCTTTCCCATGTCCGGCAGTACGCTAACCACTGTTAGGAATCCCGGAGGCATATTCTTCCCCCCATATCTTCTCTATGTCGGGCTACGCCGCTCATTGGAGTGGCAAAGAGGGTGCTTCGGCCGGAGGGGAAGGTGTTTCCATGGAGTCCAGACGGGTGTATCCAGGATGGTCTGAGATAAAGACCGGACATGTCACCAGCTGCGCAAGCAGGCGACGCACTAGCGGTGGCCTTCATGGGATACAAATGGTGAAAGAAGGAGATGGGGAACATCGGAGTGGTGTGATTCTTGCCCGGCGTCTGACCTTGTTTAAATAAAGGGCGGACTGAAGGAGCCTTTTCGGTGTTGCGTTTAATGCCGACCCAATTATGAACGGACGCGCGGCCGGAGTAGGTTTGTTTCTCGGATTGCACGCGGGTTTAATGAAGGCGTTTGAATGCAGTGAGGAGACGTGTTCAGCTGGGCGTGCAACGGGCAGCGCTCTCGGCCGGCGTGCCGCTTCAGTGACAAAAACAGTGAGAGGTCGTCTCCGCCGCGAGCCGCCTTCAATGTGAAGCGACGTGCTCTACAGCGGCATGAATGCGGCAACTGGGCAACGAGCGGGAAGCACACGCGGACGGGGAGGGGGGCAGGTTTTTGATGGGTCAGGGCGATCAGAAACGAGGGTGACAGCGGTCCGCACACCCGCAAACCTCCACACATTTGTCTCCGCGGGAGAAAATATGTTCGGGCCACGCAGCCAAACGATACATGACCGCGTTGGATGACTTCGGCGGTCCGGACGGATGGGGAAGCTTAAGGGTTGGCGTTGAAGATGTCCTAACCATGACAATTTTCTGACAGAAAAATAAACTGATACGAATTTGCCGTACTGGCAAGTTAAACTTCCCATTTTAAAAAACATAATTTGTCATAAAAAAACTTTTAATTTGTCATGATCAGAAAAAATCTGACGTTCTGTTGTGCAGTGGAGTCCCAATCTTATTGGGAAACTACTGAAGCTCGCCGAGTCCAGTTATGAGTGCACAATCGTGTGCCACCGAAGAGAATTTAGAGAGCGGCTAGGCCTCGGACAAGTCTCGGATCTGCGTCGCTACAAGTGCATGCGATCGGCGCAGTTGCGTCCTTGCGGTGTTTATAGTTCGTACGTATACGTATTCATCGTCTTTGCTCGCATTACCACATGAAGACAAGAAATGGTCTTGCAATGTGGACAAGTATCCAACTGATGCGACATTCCATTTAGTTGGGTGATGGCCGTGTTTTATTCATTCGCTCACGGGACGGATACCAAATCATAATGCGATTGCAAAGTTAATTATACTGGAGCAGTGTATTTTGTGGTCGTCTGACAGGGCGGTCCCACGGACGCTGATTGAGGCGGCGAGCGATGGCGATGGCATCGTCATCGTCGGCTCGGCAGTTTCCCGGTCAAAGTAAATGAGGCCACCACTCTGCGGCCACCTGCCCCCCTCTCCTCTCCTTCTCCGCGTTCCCACATCAAAAGACAGGACAAATGGCTGAGCTTTTCTCATGGGAAGGAGGGAGGGAGGGATGCCACTAGTAAACTGCGTCGCTGCAGGGGCTCACATGCCGCCGCAGTAGTGGCGACGCAGTAGTCGTAGTCCCGCACCTTTATTGCTTCGGGCAGTACAGATCTTGGGGATCCTCCACGCACCACTCGTACTCGCGCCAAACCTCGGAGGGCGGCAGCACGCCGAGAAGGAGCCCCCCCGCCTTGCAAACACCTCGAGGTGCCCATTTGTTTCCTCTCTCTCTCTCTCTCTCTCTCTCTCTCTCGTTTTGCTCTAGAATGCCGAGGATGGCGCCCCAAGAACTCTAGGGTTCCCGGTCCTTCATTTCCGCTCCCCCCCTTCAAAGTGTTCTGGTAAATCCTTTCTCCTGGCGGCTCTAGGCTCTGAGGTTGTTCAGTTGGGGCGAGGCCGAGAAGAATGTGTGGTTGCTTGGTTGCGATTTCTTAGGCCGTTTTTTCTGTATAGTTTGCTAGAGTATTTCCGTGCAGTTGAGAATATATTATAGGCTAATTCGGTGCGTTTTGGGCTGGCTTATTTTGACTGTTTATTTACTAGGGTTTTCGATCTGTTCACTTTGACCTCAGGGCAGTTATCAAAATGACCTTTTTATTCCAACTACCACCCCCTGGCCACCTCCATCTCCTTTTTTCCTTTTTATTTACTTTCATGTGGGTGGAAAGCAGGGCACTGCTTGTGATGAATTACCTGTTGCTGACATGATGCCTGTGAAATTTGAGCACCGGTGAAGGCTAGCTGGCTGGTCAAGCCGCAGATTTTCCGTGGGCAAAATAGAGAAAAGCCACCCATAGCTTTCTTCTGTAACCAATTTCTTCAACTGCTTGTCCTTGCATATTTAATTAGTCAGCAGTCGCTATTCCTCGCAAAGCGAGAAACTTGGAAGATATCGTAGTATATATATACAGCCAAAAGCTCATAATTTTTATATGTTTCTTTCTTCTGAGTTGTACTGATTCATAGGTTCCTCTTTGTTCCTATCCAGGATCTCCAGTCCACAGTCAAGACAGGCATCGAGTCCTAAAGGAAATAAGTTCGTAAATTGGTATATGTTTCATATGTTATAGGGAAGAGTCAAGATAATGTAAGTAGCTTTCTTTCTTTGTTTTGACCAGGAAATTATGTTTGCTCACTTGAATTTGTGTATGATATATCGTCTGACCATTTTAGTGTGGTGCTTATTCGTTCCTTTGTTTGTTTCTTTCAGAAAAACAGAATGCCTCAAGACAGTTTCAGATCAGTGGTTTGCAGGTCCCTTTCAAAGAGTCATCCCTCCAGCTCCAGGAGCAAAGATGGCGGCTATCCTGAAAGGACTCAGTGTGATGCCCCTTATGTTGTTACACTACGACCCACAGTCTGCCGAAGCTGCCAAAGCCAGGATTGGCGCCCCTCGCAAAGTAACCGGGAGGAGAGGTCCATCTTGTCACAAAGAGATTATGTGATGGGTTCCACACTCTCGAGGCATTTTGCCGAGGACCTCCTGAGAGGCGCTATGGACCTCCAGGACTCCCTTGTCATGCTTGAGAAGTTCCAAACAGTGTCACAGAGCATGCGGCAATCGACTAAGCAGAGAAGGCCAGGGAACGGCGAGGAATCATTGGACGTCACTGGAATCCGTGAAGCACTCTTCGAAGCATCAATCGCCAAGAAGCTGGTCCCTGGAAGTGTCAGCAGTAGATTTGATGGGCAACTAAGGAATTCTACCGACGAGCTGAAGAGAGTGATCAAGGACAGCCTTTACAGGGCGAAACTCTTGTCAGTGGCCTCCAATGGTGAGCAGCTGGCCTCCTTGAGTCAGTCATCACGGAGCACACCAAACAGTACCGCCGTATCCAAGTCTACTAAGGAGAAGAAGGTGGTGCCAAGATCATCATCCTGTCCACCTGTGCAACCTGACAAGTCCAAAACCCCAAGTTTGGTACCAACAAATAAAACCCCGAGTTTGGTAGCAAGGCTCATGGGCCTTGAAGGTTTGCCCCCACACAAGGGAAATACCACCAAGAAAGACGAGACACTCAAGACAGTAAGTTCACCAAGGGCACAGTTTGATATTGACATGCCTAAGTCAAAACCATCACCAGCAGAAAAGCTACCAAGACAATCGTTAGGAAAGGACTCGCAACGTAAGGGGAAGGCAGGGCAAGAGATGATGAAGACAATTCAAGTCAAGAGGCTTTTAAATACCATGAATTCTGATGAGCACAAGGTCCAGCAGTGCAATGTTCAGATGAATTTTCCTTATTTTCATGAGGACACCCTTCCTTCGCAAGATACCTCTGCGGCTACTAAAGTTGGTTCAGCGAAATCAATCCAAAGAGAACAAAGGATGGGCCAAGCTCAAACCAAATCCCCCAAGGATGTGAAGGTTGTATCTCATATAACTCGAAAGCAGCGCATAGAACAAAAAACTGAGATCAGCAGTAGAAGCAGCAATAAACAGAAATATCATTTGCCTGATAGGAAGGGAGAAAGGAGGAAGGATGTGAAGGCTACGGCAGCATCAGCATCTCACAGTAATGCTAAACTAGTGAGAAAAACTGATAAGAAATCGGTTGCATCAAGTAGCAATCCTTCAACATGCCGTACAGTGAAGCCAATCTTACGAAGAACACATGGCAGTTCCAGAGAGAAGATAGTGTCAAGTAGAAATGTTAACAACTCAACTATTGATGACATTGTGGTAAGCATCCTTCACTATATAGCATAGCCTGAAAATCTTTCATGCTATCTGAGACACGAAACTATTTTCAAGCTGGTAAAAGAATGACCACAAAGCGAGAACCTTTTGAAATCGAAATCTTCAGATTCATAAAATAAGTATTGTTTGAAAGCTATTAAAATATTAGATTTTAGGCGTTTCAGTTAAATCAGATGTACCTTGAATGAACTGGTTGGTTCAAACAGTTTTTTCCTCAGACCTTTTTTGCTCACAATGCAGGCATATGAGGTGCACAGAGAGTTCATCAAAACTGATTGTCCATCCACAGAACATAGTGCGACACCTAGCGATGAAAGCTGCCGGAGTGCTGATTGGGACACAGAACCTTCCATCGATGGTAATAATCACCAAACCTTTTGTTCTTCTAAAAGCATTTTCATCGGTTCTGTTTATATCACTGTTATCAGAAGGCCAAAAGTAGGAATGACATCCAATAGTTAACTCCAATCTACTGCTGCTATGTGAATGAACTGGCCAGAAAGGAATTACAGTTTACTTCCAGGTGCCTTGGTTTGGGTTTACAATGAAATGGTTCACACAAAGCGCTACATCGACTGCTGATTTATACTGTTGTACTGTTTTGAGAATAAGTTTCACATAGCAATTAGCGAATTTGGTGATATTGAATTCAAGTAGACAATCTTACAATTTTATGGTCAAATTTAAGAATATTTGACTGCACGGTTTCTACGATGGCCTATATTTAGCGACAAAGGGGGTACCATGTTTTTTTAGAAAGGAGGATTACCCCTGGCCTATGCATCATTCAGATGCACACAGCCATTTATTAAAAAGGATTACCATGATTTTGTTTGTGGGTTACATATTAATATTTCCTGATGAGAGGAATTAATTGCTCTCCCTTGCAAAAAAAAAAAAAGTTCTGGCACTAACAATTCCTTTTCATGGCAGACGCTCATGAAGATTTTAGCGGATCCAGTGAAGCTTCACTAATTTCCAGCCAAAGCAGCCCACCAATAAACAGAATACCAAAAAAGGAAGTTGAAATAAAAAATGAGATGAGTTTGCTTCTCCTAAGCAACAAGTCTTTCGTTAACCAAGCAGCACAGCTCATAGGCATTGACGCATACAATTATGACCATTTGATCGAGCAATACAAGGATACCGGAAAGGCTGAAATGGGAGACCGTGAACTCTACACAGACATAGCAATGGAGCAACTGGAACGAAAACACCGTCAGCAGAATAGCCTGTATTACACTGGATTCAAGACCCAGAAATGCGGAGCAACACCGTACTTCTCCCTGGAGGCATTGCTAGGTGATATCAGCGATGGGACTCAGAAGCTGAAGAGCTATACCGACGACAAAGACGGCCATGACACTGGCACCAAAGACAGCATGTCCATGAAGCTGGAGAGGGATCTCGGATGCACGGACCCGTCGATCAACAGCGCGTGGGACATGGGGTGGCAGGACTGGATCTGCATGGAGGAAACAGAGTGCTGGGTAAGGGACGCCGGGGAGGGCGTTCTGTCCTTGCTCATCGAGGAGGTTGCTTTGGAAATGCTGGTAAACTGACCAGAGAAAGATGGGAAGTAGGAGAGATTCTTGCCCTGTCGTGGAGATTTAGCTGTAGTCTGTACATCATTGGCACAGCTCGTGCTTTCAGTTGCTTTTTCTGTAGGAGTTGCTCACATGTGTTTTCCTGATAGGGCTTTGCCTTGGTTCAGAAACTATTGTAATCTGTGCATAACTTCATAGCAAGATGTCCTCATAGTTTATTTTTGCAATACTTGTGACAGACGATTTCTTCCGCTAATTATTTGCCATAGATATCATGACAACAGGACAACCTTCTATTCATGTATGAAGAGAGAAAATGAGATGAGTGTTTATCTTCTCTTGACAATGCCAAAGAGATGAATCGATCATGTCTAACTGAAGATAATGTACTTTTTACTATGCTACATATCATCCTTTAGTTACACATTTCTTAATTTGCTGTCAAATGCTATGTCTTTTTATACTCATGAGCATTAATCCCTTGAGATGGTAATTACAGATAAGTTTCTATGTTCATCTCCGCGGCATATTGCTACTTTCGGGAGCATGTGTTTCCTTTCTAAATTTCGACCATTCAAATTTTGGACCCGACCAGTAGTACCAAAGGATTGTTCTCTGTCACTTTCGGGCCGGTTGCCTTTTCCAGAGCAAACAAAATGTTGTCTGTGTAAACAGACTCTCTCATCACGTAGAATTGTTGTGAGCTAATTTTTGAGTGAATTTTTAGATTATAGAGAGCAGAACCTTGTATATTTTGAAGGCTACCCCACTAGTAGAAAACATGCCTTTGGTTGGGGTCTGACCAGCCCATTAGTCTCGGTTCAGTCACGAACCGGGACACACGCCCAGGTGCCCGGCCGGGCCTCGGGAGGCATTTGTCCCGGTTCGTGTGGATCCGTTTGTCCCGGTCCGTGTCTAGAACCGGGACAAAAGGGGGGCCTTTAGTCCCGGTTCCAGCCACGAACCGGGACCAATGAGGTGGCTATATATACCCCATCACCGCGGCAAAGCACTCCACAGTGCTTTGTTTTTTCTGGCCGGCGAGGGGAGAGCTTTGTGGTGCTCTAGCTTACCTCCTATGCACATGAGGTATTCGATGAAATGCCCGAGCCACACTAGTTAAGTTTTCTCCTCTCGAAGCTCGACCTCCAAACTCCGTTTTCCCCGAGATTTGTCTAGGTTTAGCGGTCCGTCACGCCTCGTCCCTGTCTTCACCGTCGTCGATCGCCCGCACTGATCTCGTCGCCGACACCATCGTGGTGAGCCTCTTGTTCTTATCTTCTTTCTGAAAGATTTTTTTTTACTTTAGATAGATACTTGTCTAATTTTCTTACTTTTATTATTGCTTGTTATTATATAGTGCGATGGTTTTGGTATCCGCCCCCGTCGGCCCTCGTCCTGGCTATGACTCGGATGTGGTATATATGATCTTTTATAACTATTTGGTTCATTTATTGTTTATGACAATTATGCCGACCAACGTGGCATAGATTTTATTTATCTAGGAGGTAGTTGAACAGGAAATTCCAACCGACCCTTTTTGACGAGAGGTTAAATTTAGTTGACGAAAACAATTACTTGAAAGAAAAAATATAAAAAATTGAGAAGGAGAAGATGATATTGGAGCTGCATGTTGCGGATGTCGTCGATGATCACAAGATCAAGATGGATGCAGTGCGGTTGAAGATTAGAAAGATTAGAAAATATACCATTCATCCCGATGCTTGGTATTATTATGCCATTGGATCAATTGTTACCTTGGTTGTGATTATGATCACATTTGTTGTTGCATTGAAAGGTTTTACATAGTTTCAATGTATGGTTTAATTAGATGCTCTGGAGAGCTATATGTTGTTCAATGAGAACTATGTATGTACTTTGGTTTTAATGTGACGATGAACTTCTATTAATTTGGTCACTTATCTATCCATGTGAATCTGTAATGGTTTTTGACACACATAATTATATATAATGCACACAGATGAACCGTCAATGGATGTACGATGACATACACACCTCCGAGTACATTAAGGGCCTGCATAATTTTCTGGAAGTGCCTGAGGAAAACAAGCAGAATGGTTTTATGTGTTGTCCATGCCCTATATGTGGGAATACGATGTCTTACTCTGACCGGAAAATCCTTCACACCCACCTGCTTTATAAGGGTTTCATGCCACACTATAATGTTTGGATCAATCACGGAGAATTAGGGGTTATGATGGAAGACAACAAAGAAGAATAGGACGATGAGAACTATGTGCCCCCTGAATACGGTGATGCTGCAACGGGGGAAGCTGCTGAAGATCAAGAAGAACCAGACGATGTGCCCAATGATGATGATCTCCGCCGGGTCATTGTTGATGCAAGGACACAGTGCGAAAGTCAAAAGGAGAAGCTGAAGTTCGATCGCATGTTAGAGGATCACAAAAAGGGTTGCACCCCAATTGCGAAGATGGCAACACAAAACTTGGTACCGTACTGAAATTGCAGCAATGGAAGGCAGAGAATGTTGTGCCTGACAAATGATTCGATAAGCTACTGAAAATATTGAAGAAGAAGTTTCCAAAGGATAACGAATTGCCCGACAGTATGTACGCAACAAAGAAGGTCGTATGCTCTCTAGGATTGGAGGTGCTGAAGATACATGCATGCCCTAATGACTGCATCCTCTACCGCGGTGCATACGAGGATTTTAACACGTGCCCGGTATGCGGTGCATTGCGGTATAAGATCAAACGAGATGACCCTGGTGATGTTGACGGCGAGCCCCCCAGGAAGAGGGTTCCTGCGAAGGTGATGTGGTATGCTCCTATAATACCACGGTTGAAACGTCTGTTCAGAAATGAAGAGCATGCCAAGTTGATGCGATGGCACAGAGAGGACCATAAGAAAGACGGGAAGTTGAGAGCACCCGCTGACGGGTCGCAGTGGAGAAAATCGAGAGAAAGTACTGGGCCGAGTTTGTAGGTGACCCAAGGAACGTATGGTTTGGTTTAAGCGCGGATGGCATTAATCCTTTCGGGGAGCAGAGCAGCAATCACAACACCTGGCCCGTGACTCTATGTATGTATAACCTTCCTCCTTGGATGTGCATGAAGCGGAAGTTCATTATGATGCCAGTTCTCATCCAAGGCCCTAAGCAACCCGGCAACGACATTGATATGTACCTAAGGCCATTAGTTGAAGAACTTTTACAACTGTGGAATGAAAACGGTGTACGTGTGTGGGATGAGCACAAACATGAGGAATTCAACCTGCATGCATTGCTGTTTGTAACCATCAATGATTGGCCCGCTCTCAGTAACCTTTCAGGACAGACAAACAAGGGATACCACGCATGCATGCACTGTTTAGCTGACACCGAAAGTATATACCTGGACAAATGTAGGAAGAATGTGTACCTGGGCCATCGTCGATTTCTTCCGACCAACCATCAATGTCGAAAGAAAGGCAAGCATTTCAAAGGCGAGGCAGATCACCAGGAGAAGCCCGCCATGCGTACCGGTGATCACGTACTTGCTATGATCAATGATTTACACGTAATCTTTAGAAAGGGTCCTGGAGGACTATCTGTTCCGAATGACGCCGAGGGACACGCACCCATGTGGAAGAAGAAATATATATATTGGGACCTACCCTATTGGAAAGATCTAGAAGTCCGCTCTTCAATCGACGTGATGCACATGACAAAGAACCTTGTGAACCTGCTAGGCTTCTTGGGCGTGTATGGGAAGACAAAAGATACATCGAAGGCACGGGAGGACCTGCAACATTTGCACGAAAAAGACGGCATGCCTCCAAAGCAGTATGAAGGTCCTGCCAGCTACACTCTTACCAAAGAAGATAAGGAAATCTTCTTTGAATGCCTGCTCAGTATGAAGGTCCCGTCTGGCTTCTCGTCGAATATAAAGGGAATAATAAATATGGCCGAGAAAAAGTTTCAGAACCTAAAGTCTCATGACTGCCACGTGATTATGACGCAATTGCTTCTGGTTGCATTGAGGGGGGCTTCTACCGGAAAATGTCCGATTAGCCATTGTGAAGCTATGTGCATTCCTCAATGCAATCTCTCAGAAGGTGATCGATCCAGAAATAATACCAATGCTAAGGAGTTATGTGGCGCAATGTTTTGTCAGTTTCGAGCTGGTGTTCCCACCATCCTTCTTCAATATCATGACACACGTCCTAGTTCATCTAGTCGACGAGATTGTCGTTCTGGGTCCCGTATTTCTACACAATATGTTCCCCTTTGAGAGGTTCATGGGAGTCCTAAAGAAATATGTCCGTAACCGCGCTAGGCCAGAAGGAAGCATCTCCATGGGCCATCAAACAGAGGATGTCATTTGGTTTTGTGTTGACTTCATTCCTGGCCTTAAGAAGATTGGTCTCCCTAAATCACGGTATGAGGGGAGACTGACTGGAAAAGGCACGCTAGGAGGGGACTCAATAATATGCTGGGACGGGCATTCTTGGTCTCAAGCACACTACACAGTTCTACAGAACTCTACCTTGGTGACCCCGTATGTCGATGAACACAAGAACAGTCTGCGCTCCAAACACCCGGAGCAGTGTGACGACTGGATTACATGTGAACACATCAGGACTTTCGGCAGTTGGTTGGAAACACGTCTTAGAGGTGACAACACTGTTTTCGATGAGTTGTACTCGTTGTCCAGGGGACCATCTTTGACTGTATTGACTTACAATGGATACGAGATAAATGGGAATACATTTTACATGATCGCCCAAGATCAAAAGAGCACCAACCAAAATAGCGGTGTCCGCTTTGATGCAGCAACCAAGAGGGGAAAGGACACATATTATGGTTACATAATGGACATATGGGAACTTGGCTACGTACATGATTTTAAGGTCCCTTTGTTTAAGTCCAAATGGTTAAATCTGTCAGGAGGCGGGGTACAGGTAGACCCATAGTACGGAATGAAAATAGTGGATCTGAACAATCTTGGGTACACAGACGAACCATTCGTCCTAGCCAATGATGTGGTGCAGGTTTTCTATGTGAAGGACATGTCTACCAAACCGAGAGAAAAAAAGATAAGAAAGCGAACACATCATACGATGAGCCGAAGCGCCACATAGTTATTTCAGGAAAAAGAGACATCGTGGGAGTGGAAGGCCAGACAGACATGTCCGAAGATTATGAAAAGTTTCATGAAATTCCTCCCTTCAAAGTCAAGGCTGACCCAAGCACCCTGTTAAACGATGAAGATTATCCATGGTTACGGCGCAATAAGCAAAGGATACAAGCAAAAAAAAGTGAAGACTTTTCTCTCCACAACTATTATGATGATGCCTTTGATCTAGAAAATCCATGTAACAGACGAGTTTCTGTATGAAACCTTGATACTTCGAAAGAGATTGTCTGTTTTGTACACGAAGTGCATCCAGTTTTTGCCGTAACCCTCTCAACTTTTTAGCACATGCTATGTGGGTGAAATGATGATACCATGCCAACTTTCAACCTTTTCAGAGTTCATTTGTAGTGCTTTTCATTTTCAGGGTCATATAGCTCAAAAATCAGTAAATGCATTAAAAATAACAAATGAAGTCAGAAAGGGTTGAAAATTGATGATGTGGCTTTGAATGGTGCATTTTGAACACACACAAAGTCTAGAGTTCAAATAAGTTCAAAAAATGAAATCCCTTTGTAACAGATGAGCTTTTGTCCGAAACCCTGATACTTCGAAAGAGATTGTCCATTTTGTACACGAAGTGCATCTAGTTTTTGCCGTGACCCTCTCAACTTTTTAGCACATGCTATGTGGGTGAAATGATGATACCATGCCAATTTTCAACCTCTTCAGAGTTCATTTGAAGTGTTTTTCAATTTTAGGGTCATTTAGCTCAAAGTATGAACTAATATAAAAAAGAATAATCTGGAAAACTTTTATGAAACTTTAATAGCAAAAATAATAAACTAAACGAATGAACTAGAAAACTTTAATGAAACTCTAATAGAAAAAAGAATGAACTTGAAAACTTTAATGAAACTCTAATAGAAAAAAGAATGAACTAGAAAACTTTAATGAAACTCTAATAGAAAAAAGAATAAACTAGAAAACTTTAATGAAACTCTAATAGCAAAAGGAATCAACTAAAAAGTTTTATAAACCTCTAGTATTATTGAAACTAAAATTATATAAAATTTATGCAACTAAAATTATCAAAGTATTTTCTGTTCAAAACATTATAAGCAAAAATAAAATAAAATAAATAAATAGAAACAAAATAAAATAAATAAGTAGAAACAAAATAAAATAAATAAGTAGAAAATAAATAAACTTTAATGAATAAGTAGAAATAAAATAAAATAAATAAGTAGAAACAAAATAAAATAAATAAGTAGAAACAAAATAAACTTTAATAAATAAGTAGAAACAAAATAAAATAAATAAAATAGCAACAATAAGTATTTTGTTGTAAATAGAAACAAAACAAAATAAATAAAGCAACAAAGAAAACAAAAAAGTGCCACATACTGGACCACCATGGCCTGAATATGACTAGAAATCCAATCATGGGCCAGGATTCAGGCCCGCAACAGGCCCAGTAGGCCCACAGGCACATAGTGACAGGTTAGGCCCGAAAGCCTACAATTGAGAGGAGCTTGAGAGGGTGGGCGCATTAGCGCTTATAAACCACTCTCGAGCTCTCTTAGCTAGCGAGGTGGGACTAAACTTTTGACGCGGGCATCACAAGGCCTTTGGTCCCGGTTGGTGGCACCAACCGGGAGCCAATGCCACCCTTTAGTCCCGGTTAGTGCCACCAACCGGGACCAAATGCCTCTGCTTCCCGCCCTTTGGACTGCTGAAAAAAGACCTTTGGTCCCGGTTGGTGGCACCAACCGGGACTAAAGGGGGGCATTGGTCCCGGTTGGTGCCACGAACCAAGACCAATGCTCTGTCTATATAAGCAACACTTGTGAAATTTTTCAGTTTCATTGCAGTCCCGACGCCGCCCACTCCTCGTCGCTGTCGCCGCCCCCGTCGCCGTGCCCTACCCTGTCGCTGCCCGCGCCCCGTGCCACCCCGACGCCGTCGCCGCGTGCCACCCCGCGTCGTCACCACCCTGACGCCGTCGCCGTCACTTCCCCGCGTCGTCCGGACGCCGTCGCCGCCCCGCGCCACCCCTGCCCCGATGCCGTCACCGCGCCGCCCACGGTCCGGCGGGCTTCTGATGTTTTTTTGTTCATATTTGATGATCATATGATATTTTTTGGGTCATATGATGTCCATGATGTTTTTTTGTGCATATGATGTTTTTTCATATGATGTTTTTTTTTTCATATATGTATTTTTATTTAGGTTTTTAATTAGTATATATCGATTTTAGATTAGTGCATTTTAGGTTAGTGTAGAGGAAAAAGTAAAATAAGGAAAAGGAAGAAAAGAGGAAGAAGGAAGAAGGAAGAAGAAGAAAAAGAAAAAGAAGGAGAGGAAAAAGGAAAATAAGAAGAGGAAGAAGGAGGAGAAGAAAGGAGAATAAGAGGAGAGGAAGAAGAGGAGAAATAAATAAGAAGAGAAAAAAAGAAGAAAAAAAGAGGAGAAGAAGAAAGGAATTTCTTCTTCTCTTTTTTCTTCTTCTTTTTTTCTTCGATTTCTCCTCTATTCCTTTCTTCTTCTCCTATTTTTTCTTCTTCGATCTTTTTTCCTCTTCTTACATGAGGGGGGGGGGTCGATATACCCCCTCCCCAATAACTTGTACATGAGGGGGGGGGGTCGCCGAGGGTTCGAGGGGCGAGGGTCGGGAACTAGGGTAGAGGTTCGAGGATCATCGAGGGTTCGAGGGTCGTCGAGGGGCCTAGGGTTCGAGGGTCGGGAAATAGGGTAGAGGATCGTGGACCGTCCGAGCGGTCGAAGGTCGAGGATCGCCGAGGGGTCGAGAGGTTGCCTAGTGTCAAAGTATTGAAGAAATCCTTGGCTTCATCATTAGCCGGAAGTAACCAGGGCATGATGGTATGAAGTTGTGTAAAGTTATTTTGGAACGGAGTCCCGGATAGGATAATTCGCCTTTTTGTACTAAGTTATGCAAAGGCCTTCCAAATAGCGATATTCGGAAGGCTCTTGCTGAACTTTGTACGAAAAAGCGAATTATCCTATCCGGGACTCCGTTCGAGAACAACTTTGCAGAACTTCGTACCATCATGCGCCTGTTACTTTCGCCTAATGATGAAGACATGGTTTTGTCGAATCCTTTGACACTAGACAAACATGACATGAGGGGGTAGAGGGTCGGGAAATAGGGTAGAGGGTCGTGGATCGCCAAGCGGTCGAGGGTCCAGATTTATCAAGAATGCCCCCATTATGGATGTGCACAAGTTGATCCAAACCCTAGAAGCGCCGCCGAGGCCACCCAAATTTACCAAGTTAAAAGAGTGTTGTTGCTGAGTCCACCCCGAACCCTCGAAGCGTTGCCGAGGCCACCCCAAACCCTAGAGAAGCGTCGAGGCCACTAATATGATTCCTTGTTGTGATTAGCTAGCTAGGTCTACATTTGCCACTAATATATCCATCTATCATGTTTGTATAATAATTGCCATGTTGTAATATTTGCAAAAACTATGGAGCACGGCCGAGACGAGGAAGCAGAACAGGTGTTGGGGGACATAATTGCAGCCGGAGCTGATGTCTTGTCGTATCTCAACGACACCGATGGTCTGGAAGGACAGGGTGAAGAAGCAGGCTACGGTTATCGAAGAATGGAGGAGGAAGGACATGATTATGATGGCTCCGGTGACCGAATGCCGGTGGAAGAAGGACACTGTGAGGACGGCTCCGGTGACCGAATGGAGTCCGACCAGGTATATATATATATATTAATTAAGCATGTGCTGACTATAGATAATTGATGCATTAATTGTTTTGGTATGTACACATATTAACTCTCTTCTTTCTTCTTTTCTAGCCCTCCGGATAGAGCAACTCTTCGGTAACAAGACGAGGCCCGAAGAAAAAGTTGCGCCAGGATGAAAGGTTCACGATCATAGCAATCGTGCGCGATGGCCAACCGATTGAACCCATCCGGACCAAGGAAGCATTTTCTGCTCAGTGCGGGGTTCTTGTTAGGGACATGATCCCGATCAGCATCCATCAATGGTATAAGCCTAAGAATGAAGACCCTGAGGTGTCTTATGTCAACGATAGGCAGAAAGATGATCTTTAGACCGCGCTGAAGGCAAATTTCACCCTACCGCCAGAGGAGGATCCGGAGAAGCCAGCTATAGAGCCATTGGTCAAGTCTCATGCTCTTAAGAAGATGGCAGATCTGTTCAGGAGGTGGAAGAATGAGCTGAAAACAAAGTTTGTCGACAAAGAAAAGACACCAGAATTCACGGGCCGGTTTGAGAAGATCAGAGATCACCGGGACGCATTTGTGGCCCACAAGACATCAGACAAGAGTAAGAAGATGTCAGTGAAAAACAAGATAAATGCTGCGAAGAAGGAGCATCACCATCGCACGGGGTCAGGTGGCTACCTCAAAGCCCGACCGTTGTGGGAAAAGGCTGAGAATGACTTGCTCGATAAAGGGGTCGAACCATAGACATTGAACTAGCCAGACCATTCAAGGACTTGGTTCTTCGGGGTTGGCGGAACCTTGGACCCTGAAACAGGGAAGTGTGTTTGGATGAACAAGCAACTGCGAATACCCGTCGCGAAGCTTCAGGAGTATATCGCCACAGCGCAGGAAGGGACGTTCGTTCCCGACAGAGAAAACGACGAGCTCACAATGGCCCTCGGGAATCCTGAGCACCCTGGACGGACACGAGGCACGCTAGGCTCCGTTCCGTGGAAGGCTGGGTTTCCGGACGCAGGCGGTTACAAATGCCAGGAGAGGAGGAGGGCAGTGGAGCAGACCCAACTGCAGGCGCTGCACGCAAGGGCAAAAGCGCTAGAGGAACGAGAAGCAGTTCACAACAAGCGACTTGCCGAAGCTACCCCACCATCTTAGCGAAAAAGCAGCATGGCTTCCACCGAGCTGCTTCAGGTGCCTGTCTTCACGGCTCCTGCTAGCTACCCCATGGATGCTATCATGGAGTCTCAACATTGCCACCTTATGAAACAATGGCAGAACTTCAAAGTCAAGGCGGCTCTCGGCTCTGTTGCACCTCCTGAACCCGGCGCAACTTTTCACTGCTGGCCAATTCCAGAAGGATATGCTAGGGTGATGGTGGATGAAATAACGGAGGGATTTGAGGAGCTCGAGCTTGACCACCCTACCGGTGAAGGGAAGACTCGGCTAGGTTCTGCTCCGGAGACTCCATGTCTATGGCGGAAGGAGCTCATCAACCTTCCGAACTGGATGCCTCCGCCTCCTCCTCCGCCTCCTCCTTCGGTGAGTGATCAGGCGGGCACTCCACCTCCTTCTCTGGCGCATGGCGGCACTCCGCCTCCTTCTTCGCCTGCGTCGGCATGCCCGAGCAGCCCGCCTCCTTGTCCGCCTCGTCAGCAAGGGCGGAAGAGAGCCGCCGCCGCTCCGGCTGCTCCGTCTCGTAAGCAAGGAAAGAAGACAGCCGCAACCACTCCGTCTACTCCGGCGTCTAGTAGTACATCCAGAGGCGGGAGGCAATTCAAATTCAGCCCATCTCTAAAGCCTCTAGAGAAGTTACCATACGAGAGGACCGTGGAGGAAAACGCGGAGATATGTCAAGCCCAAGTGAGGAAGTTCTTCGAAACACAAAGATCTAAGAAACATATGAAGAAAATATGCCCTAGAGGCAATAATAAAGTTATTATTTATTTCCTTATTTCATGATAAATGTTTATTATTCATGCTAGAATTGTATTAACCGGAAACATAATACATGTGTGAATACATAGACAAACATAATGTCACTAGTATGCCTCTACTTGACTAGCTCGTTGATCAAAGATGGTTATGTTTCCTAACCATAGATATGAGTTGTCATTTGATAAACGGGATCACATCATTAGAAGAATGCTGTGATTGACTTGACCCATTCCGTTAGCTTAGCACTTGATCGTTTTAGTTTACTGTTGTTGCTTTCTTCATGACTTATACACGTTCCTATGACTATGAGATTATGCAACTCCCGTTACCGGAGGAACACTTTGTGTGCTACCAAACGTCACAACGTAACTGGGTGATTATAAAGGTGCTCTACAGGTGTCTCCGATGGTACTTGTTGAGTTGGCATAGATCAAGATTAGGATTTGTCACTCCGTTTGTCGGAGAGGTATCTCTCGGCCCTCTCGGTAATGCACATCACTATAAGCCTTGCAAGCAATGTGACTAATGAGTTAGTTGCTGGATGTTGCATTACGGAATGAATAAAGAGACTTGCCGGTAACGAGATTGAACTAGGTATTAAGATACCGACGATCGAATCTCGGGCAAGTAACATACCAATGACAAAGGGAACAACGTATGTTGTTATGTGGTTTAACCGATAAAGATCTTCGTAGAATATGTAGGAACAAATATGAGCATCCAGGTTCCGCTATTGGTTATTGACCGGAGACATGTCTCGGTCATGTCTACATAGTTCTTGAACCCGTAGGGTCTGCACGCTTAAAATTCTGTGACGATCGGTATTATGAGTTTTGTGTTTTGATGTACCAAAGGTAGTTTGGAGTCCTGGATATGATCACTAACATTATGAAGAGTCTCGAAATGGTCGAGACATAAAGATCGATATATTGGATGACTATGTTCAAATACCGGAAGTGTTTCGGAAGGTTTTGGACATTTACCGGAGTACCGGGGGATTACCGGAACCCCCCGGGGAGTATATTGGGCCTAATGGGCCTTGGTGAGAGAAGAGGAGGGGCGGCCAAGGGCAGCCACACGCCCCCTCCCCCTCTAGTCCGAATTGGACAAGGAGGGGGGCAGCGCCCCCCTTACTTATCTTCCTCTCTCCCTTCCTTCTCCTCTCCTACTCCAACTAGGAAAAGAGGGAGTCCTACTCCGGGAGTAGGACTCCCCCCTTGGCGCGCCCTCCTCCTTGGCCGGCTGCCTCCCCCTAGCTCCTTTATATACGGGGGCAGGGGCACCCCATGGACACAAAAATTGATCTGTTGATCTCTTAGCCGTGTGCGGTGCCCCCCTCCACCATAATCCACGTCGGTTATATCGTAGCGGTGCTTAGGCGAAGCCCTGCGTCAGTAGCTTCATCAACATCGTCACCACGTCGTCGTGCTGATGAAACTCTTCCCTGAGCTCTACTGGATCGTGAGTTCACGGGACGTCACCGAGCTGAACGTGTGCTGAACGCGGAGGTGCTGTACGTTCGGTGCTGAGGATCGGTCAATCGTGAAGACGTATGACTACATCAACCGTGTTTTTATAATGCTTCCGCTTAACGGTCTATGAGGGTACGTGGACGACACTCTCCCCTCTCGTTGCTATGCATCACCATGATATTGCATCTACGTAGGAATTTTTTTGAAATTACTACGTTCCCCAACAGTGGTATCAGAGCCAGGTTTATGCGTAGATGTTATATGCACGAGTAGAACACAAACAGTTGTGGGTGATACAAGTCATACTGCTTACCAGCATGTCATACTTTGGTTCGGCGGTATTGTTGGATGAAGTGGCCCGGACCGACATTACGCGTATGCTTACGCGAGACTGGTTCTACCGACGTGCTTTGCACACAGGTGGCTGGCGGGTGTCAGTTTCTCCAACTTTAGTTGAACCAAGTGTGGCTACGCCCGGTCCTTGAGAAGGTTAAAACAACACTAACTTGACGAACTATCGTTGTGGTTTTGATGCGTAGGTAAGAACGGTTCTTGCTCAGCCCATAGCAGCCACGTAAAACTTGCAAAAACAAAGTAGAGGACGTCTAACTTGTTTTTGCAGGGCATGTTGTGATGTGATATGGTCAAGACATGATGCTATATTTATTATATGAGATGATCATGTTTTGTAACGGAGTAATCGGCAACTGGCAGGAGCCATATGGTTGTCGCTTTATTGTATGCAATGAAATCGCCCTGTAATTGCTTTACTTTATCACTAAGCGGTAGCGATAGTCGTAGAAGCAATAGATGGCGAGACGAAAATGATGCTATGATGGAGATCAAGGTGTCGCACCGGTGACGATGGTGATCATGACGGTGCTTTGGAGATGGAGATCAAAGGCACAAGATGATGATGGCCATATCATATCACTTATATTGATTGCATGTGATGTTTATCCTTTATGCATCTTATTCTGCTTTGTTTGACGATAACATTATAATATGATCTCTCACTAAATTTCAAGGTAAAAGTGTTCTCCCTGAGTATGCACCGTTGCCAAAGTTCATCGTGCCGAGACACCACATGATGATCGGGTGTGATAAGCTCAACGTTCATCTACAACGGGTGTAAGACAGTTTTACACACGCAGAATACTCGTGTTAAACTTGACAAGCCTAGCATATGCAGATATGGCCTCGGAACACTGAGACCAAAAGGTCGAGCGTGAATCATATAGTAGATATGATCAACATAGTGATGTTCACCATTGAAAACTACTCCATTTCACGTGATGATCGGTTATGGTTTAGTTGATATGGATCACGTGATCACTTAGATGATTAGAGGGATGTCTATCTAAGTAGGAGTTCTCAAGTAATATGATTATTTGAACTTAAATTATCATGAACTTAGTACCTGATAGTATTTTGCGTGTCTATGTTATTATAGATAGATGGCCCATGCTGTTGTTCCGTTGAATTTTAATGCGTACTTGAGAAAGCAAAGTTGAAAGATGATGGTAGCAATTGCATGGATTGGGTCCATAACTTGAGGATTATCCTCATTGCCGCATAGAAGAATTACGTCCTGGAAGCACCGCTAGGTGCCAAACCCGCTGCAGGTGCAACGCCAGATGTTATGAACATCTGGTAGATCAAAGCTGATGACTACTCAATAGTTCAGCGTGCCATGCTTTACGGTTTAGAACCGGGACTTCAACGACTTTTTGAACGTCATGGAGCATATGAGATGTTCCAGGAGTTGAAGTTAATATTTCAAGCAAATGCCCGGATTGAGAGATATGAAGTCTCCAATAAGTTCTACAGCTGCAAGATGGAGGAGAATAGTTCTGTCAGTGAACATATACTCAGAATCTCTGGGTACCATAATCACTTGACTCCTCTGGGAGTTAATCTTCCGGTTGATAGTTTCATTGACAGAGTTCTTCAATCACTGCCACCAAGCTACAAGAGCTTCATGATGAACTATAATATGCAAGGGATGGATAAGACGATCCCCGAGCTCTTCGCAATGCTAAAGGCTGTGGAGGTAGAAATCAAGAAGGAGCATCAAGTGTTGATGGTCAACAAGACCACCGGTTTCAAGAAAAAGGGTAAAGGGAAAAAGAAAGGGAACTTCAAGAAGAACGGCAAACAAGTTGCTGCTCAAGAGAAGAAACCCAAGTCTGGACCTAAGCCTGAGACTGAGTGCTTCTACTGCAAAGGGACTGGTCACTGGAAGCGGAACTGCCCCAAGTATTTGGCGGATGAGAAGGATGGCAAGGTGAACAAAGGTATATGTGATATACATGTTATTGATGTGTAACTTACTAGAGCTCGCAGTAGCACCTGGGTATTTGATACTGGTTCTGTTGCTAATATTTGCAACTCAAAACAGGGACTACAGATTAAGAGAAGACTGGCTAAGGACGAGGTGACGATGCGCGTGGGAAATGGTTCCAAAGTTGATGTGATCGCCGTCGGCACGCTACCTCTACATCTACCTTCGGGATTAGTTTTAGACCTAAATAATTGTTATTTGGTGCCAGTGTTAAGCATGAACATTATATCTGGATCTTGTTTGATGCGAGTCGGTTATTCATTTAAATCTGAGTATAATGGTTGTTCTATTTCTATGAGTAACATCTTTTATAGTCATGCACCCTTGAAGAGTGGTCTATTTGTATTGAATCTCGATAGTAGTGATACACATATTCATAACGTTGAAGCCAAAAGATGTAGAGTTGATAATGATAGTGCAACTTATTTGTGGCACTGCCGTTTGGGTCATATTGGTGTAAAGCGCATGAATAAACTCCATACTGATGGACTTCTAGAATCACTTGATTATGAATCACTTGGTACTTGCGAACCATGCCTCATGGGCAAGATGACTAAAACGCCATTCTCCGGAACAATGGAGCGAGCAACAGATTTTTTGGAAATCATACATACTGATGTATGTGGTCCAATGAATATTGAGGTTCGTGGCGGGTATCGTTATTTTCTGACCTTCATAGATGATTTGAGCAGATATGGGTATATCTACTTAATAAAACATAAGTCTGAAACATTTGAAAAGTTCAAAGAATTTCAGAGTGAAGTGGAAAATCATCGTAACAAGAAAATAAAGTTTCTACGATCTGATCGTGGAGGAGAATATTTGAGTTACAAGTTTGGTCTACATTTGAAACAATGTGGAATAGTTTCGCAACTCACGCCACCTGTAACACCACAGCGTAATGGTGTGTCCGAACGTCATAATCGTACTTTACTAGATATGGTGCAATCTATGATGTCTCTTACTGATTTACCGCTATCATTTTGAGGTTATGCTTTACAGACGGATGCATTCACATTAAATAGGGCACCATCGAAATCCATTGAGACGACGCCTTATGAACTGTGGTTTGGCAAGAAACCAAAGTTGTCATTTCTTAAAGTTTGGGGCTGCGATGCTTATGTGAAAAAGCTTCAACCTGATAAGCTCGAACCCAAATCGGAGAAATGTGTCTTCATAGGATACCCAAAGGAGACTGTTGGGTACACCTTCTATCACAGATCCGAAGGCAAGACATTTGTTGCTAAGAATAGATCCTTTCTAGAGAAGGAGTTTCTCTCGAAAGAAGTGAGTGGGAGGAAAGTAGAACTTGATGAGGTAACTGTACCTGCTCCCTTATTGGAGAGTAGTTCATCACAGAAACCGGTTCCTGTGACATCTACACCAATTAGTGAGGAAGCTAATGATGATGATCATGAAACTTCAGATCAAGTTGCTACTGAACCTCGAAGGTCAACCAGAGTAAGATCCGCACCAGAGTGGTACGGTAATCCTGTTCTGGAGGTCATGTTACTTGACCATGACGAGCCTACGAACTATGAGGAAGCGATGATGAGCCCAGATTTCGCAAAATGGCTTGAAGCCATGAAATCTGAGATGGGATCCATGTATGAGAACAAAGTATGGACTTTGGTTGACTTGCTCGATGATCGGCAAGCCATCGAGAATAAATGGATCTTGAAGAAGAAGACTGACGCTGAAGGTAACGTTACTGTCTACAAAGCTCGACTTGTCGCGAAAGGTTTTTGACAAGTTCAAGGAGTTGACTACGATGAGACCTTCTCACACGTAGCGATACTTAAGTCCGTCCAAATCATGTTAGCAATTGTCGCATTTTATGATTATGAAATTTGGCAAATGGATGTAAAGACCGCATTCCTGAATGGATTTCTGGAAGAGGAGTTGCATATGATGCAACCTGAAGGTTTTATCGATCCAAAGGGTACTAACAAAGTGTGCAAGCTCCAGCGATCCATTTATGGACTGGTGCAAGCCTCTCGGAGTTGGCATAAACATTTTGATAGTGTGATCAAAGCATATGGTTTTATACAGACTTATGGAGAAGCCTGCATTTACAAGAAAGTGAGTGGGAGCTCTATAGCATTTGTAATATTATATGTAGATGACATATTGTTGGTTGGAAATGATATAGAATTTCTGGATAGCATAAAAGGATACTTGAACAAGAGTTTTTCAATGAAAGACCTCGGTGAAGCTGCTTATATATTGGGCATAAAGATCTATAGAGATAGATCAACACGCTTAATTGGACTTTCACAAAGAACATACCTTGATAAATTTTTGAAGAAGTTCAAAATGGATCAAGCTAAGAAAGGGTTCTTACCTATGTTACAAGGTGTGAAGTTGAGTTAGACTCAATGCCCGACCACTGCAGAAGATAGAGAGAAAATGAAAAGTGTTCCCTATGCTTCAGCCATAGGCTCTATCATGTATGCAATGCTGGGTACCAGACCTGATGTGTGCCTTGCTATTAGTTTAGCATGGAGGTACCAAAGTAATCCAGGAGTGGATCACTGGACAGCGGTCAAGAACATCCCGAAGTACCTAAAGAGGACTAAGGATATGTTTCTCGTTTATGGAGGTGACAAAGAGCTCGTCGTAAATGGTTACGTCGATGCAAGCTTTGACACTCATCCGGGCGATTCTAAATCGCAAACCGGATACATGTTTATATTGAACGGTGGAGCTGTCAGTTGGTGCAGTTCTAAACAAAGCGTCGTGGCGGGATCTACATGTGAAGCGGAGTACATAGCTGCTTCAGAAGCAGCAAATGAAGGAGTCTGGATGAAGGAGTTCATATCCGATCTAGGTGTCATACCTAGTGCATCGGGTCCAATGAAAATCTTTTGTGACAATACTGGTGCAATTGCCTTGGCAAAGGAATCCAGATTTCACAAGAGAACCAAGCACATCAAGAGACGCTTCAATTCCATTCGGGATCAAGTCCAAGTGGGAGACATAGAGATTTGCAAGATACATACAGATCTGAATGTTGCAGACCCGTTGACTAAGCCTCTCTCACGAGCAAAACATGATCAGCACCAAGGCTCCATCGGTGTTAGAATCATTACTGTGTAATCTAGATTATTGACTCTAATGCAAGTGGGAGACTGAAGGAAATATGCCCTAGAGGCAATAATAAAGTTATTATTTATTTCCTTATTTCATGATAAATGTTTATTATTCATGCTAGAATTGTATTAACCAGAAACATAATATATGTGTGAATACATAGACAAACATAGTGTCACTAGTATGCCTCTACTTGACTAGATCGTTGATCAAAGATGGTTATGTTTCCTAACCATAGACATGGGTTGGCATTTGATAAACGAGATCACATCATTAGAAGAATGATGTTTTTGACTTGACCCATTCCGTTAGCTTAGCACTTGATCGTTTTAGTTTACTGCTATTGCTTTCTTCATGACTTATACATGTTCCTATGACTATGAGATTATGCAACTCCCGATTACCGGAGCAACACTTTGTGTGCTACCAAACATCACAACGTAACTGGGTTATTATAAAGGTGCTCTACAGGTGTCTCCGATGGTACTTGTTGAGTTGGCATAGATCAAGATTAGGATTTGTCACTCCGTTTGTCGGAGAGGTATCTCCGGGCCCTCTCGGTAATGCACATCACTATAAGCCTTGCAAGCAATGTGACTAATGAGTCAGTTGCTGGATGTTGCATTACGGAACGAATAAATAGACTTGCCTGTAACGAGATTGAACTAGGTATTAAGATACCAACGATCGAATCTCGGGCAACTAACATACCGATGACAAACGGAACAATGTATGTTGTTATGCAGTTTGACCGATAAAAGATCTTCGTAGAATATGTAGGAACCAATACGAGCATCCAGGTTCTGCTATTGGTTATTGACCGGAGACATGTATCGGTCATGTCTACATAGTTCTCCAACCCGTAGGGTCCACACGCTTAAAGTTCCGTGACGATCGGCATTATGAGTTTTGTGTTTTGATGTACCGAATGTAGTTAGGAGTCCCGGATATGATCACGGACATGACGAGGAGTCTCTAAATGGCCGAGACGTAAAGATCGATATATTGGATGACTATGTTCAGACACCAGAAGTGTTTCGGGAGGTTTCGGACATTAACCGGAGTATCGGGGGATTACCGGAACCCCCCGGGGAGTATATTGGGCCTAATGGGCCTTAGTGAGAGAAGAGGAGGGGCGGCCAAGGGCAGCCACGCGCCCCCTCCCCCTCTAGTCCGAATTGGATAAGGAGGGGGGCGGCGCCCCCTTTCCTTCTCTTCCTCTCTCCCTTCCTTCTCCTCTCCTACTCCAACTAGGAAAAGAGGGAGTCCTACTCCCAGTGGGAGTAAGACTCCCCCCTTGGCGCGCCCTCCTCCTTGGCCGGCCGCCTCCCCCTAGCTCCTTTATATACGGGGGCAGGGGGCACCCCATGGACACAAGAATTGATCTGTTGATCTCTTAGTCGTGTGTGGTGCCCCCCTTCACCATAATCCACCTCGGTTATATCGTAGCGGTGCTTAGGCGAAGCCCTGCATCGGTAGCTTCATCAACATCGTCACCACGCCGTCGTGCTGATGAAACTCTTCCCCGAGCTCTACTGGATCATGAGTTCGCGGGACGTCACCGAGCTGAATGTGTGCTGAAAGCGGAGGTGCCATACGTTCGGTGCTGAGGATAGGTCGATCGTGAAGACGTACGACTACATCAACCGCGTTGTTATGACGCTTCCGCTTAACGGTCTACGAGGGTATGTGGACGACACTCTCCCCTCTCGTTGCTGTGCATCACCATGATCTTGCGTGTACGTAGGATTTTTTTTGAAATTACTACATTCCCCAACAAGATCCACCTCCGGAGGAGAAGATAGATCCGGTGAAAGCAAAGGGCACTATCGAAGCCCTCAAGAAACCACCACCGTCTCCGCCGAAAACCAACTATGGGCGCATTATTGAAAGGTCATATATCGAAGCGGAGCGGTCGGGAAGTACTATCAGTGATGAAAGGTTAGCAGAATGATGATCTGGGAAAAAAATTGCCCAGCTCGGCGAACAAGCGAACCAATCGTCCCCCCCGGTCAAGGTATCTAGCGATATCGTCGCTAATCATCCAGTGATTTTGCCCGGTACCAATCTTGGAGATTACCTGCCCGAAGATGCACATTATGATACAATGGAGGTGGACAAACACAAATACCAGTACGGGAAGCCTCTCATCAAAGATGGAAGTCCTCTGACAACGATGATGCGAAGATTCCAAGATTGGTACATGAAAACATGCGGAGAGTCTGGGGGGAAGGATACTTTGACGCTAAGAGTTAAAGAGGAGCATGACCTCGTTGGAATTGAACTATTGTCTGTTCCATTTGAGGAGTTCTTCCGGTTGTTCAATCAAAAGGCCCTTGCCTTGATAAATTAACGATCACTTGCTACTGCCTGTAAGTACTACTTCTGTCATTAAGTGTCTATATATATAGCTCAGCTCTTTCATTGCATGTATATATAATTATCCTCACTATATTATGCAGATTGAAGATCGTCGAATGCAGAAAAGCAGAAATCTATGATATTGGGTTCATTAACACAAATCTCATAGATGAATATACGGTTAAATTTGATGCCAAAGAAACCGAGGCCAACTTGCTACAATCGTTGCTTCAAAATCAAAACAAAGATAAAATACTCTTTCCTTACAACTTCAAGTGAGTGTTACTGTCTTGTGCATATTCGGTTTCCCTTATTACTCGAGGTTATAGTAATGTAATTGATGAGTTATGCATGCATGCGCAGGTTCCACTATATTCTCCTAGAGATTAAGCTTGAGCAGGGACTAGTAACCGTCTTAGACTCGAGACGAAAATCTCCCGAGGACTATGCGTACATGACTAAAATTCTCGAGAAGTAAGTTCAATCGATCATTATCGCACCATATCGGAAACTTTGTTCATTTCCTGATATCAAGTAATTGTTTTCTTTGTCTTGCAGGGTTTAGAAAGTATTCACCGCATAAGCTCCGGGATTGCCGGGGGAGCTACGATAGACATACCCGAAAGTAAGTAGTACTAGCTAGCTAGTTCCGCGCATCTCTATCCCGTTGATTCTAGCTACTTTCATCAATACCATTTATAATGCTTCATTATCAGTTTGATTGACCTCTATTTCTCGTAAAGTGCTTGTGGCAGGAACCCGGGAATGATTACTGTGGATACTACGTTTGCGAGTTCATCTACAACGCGACTTGCAAAAAAAACCGGGGCTACTCTAAAAGACAATTTGATGTGCGTAAGCAATAATATTCACAATTTCATTTTATTACCATCATTTGTGTTAAGTTTCATTCATATATATGTATTGACCCCCTTCTTCAAATTAGATGTCGCAGATGCGGGATGAACTCCTACCACAAGATCACATCAAAGCAATTCAAGAGGAATTGGTGGGATTCTTTCTTGACCACATCATCAATAAAGCCGGAGAATACTGCTACCTCTTGAGCATGCGTTAGTTTTCCCTTGAAGAGGAAAGGGTGATGCAGCAATGTAGCGTAAGTATTTCCCTCGGTTTTTGAGAACCAAGGTATCAATCCAGTAGGAGACTACACGCAAGTCACCTAGGACCTGCACAAACAAGAACCTCGCAACCAACACGATAAAGGGGTTGTCAATCCCTTCACGGTCACTTACGAAAGTGAGATCTGATAGAGATAATAAGATAAATATTTTTGGTATTTTTGTTGTATAGATTGAAAAGTAAAGATTGCAAAATAAATAATAAACTAGAATTGTAGATCGGAAACTTATATGATGTAAAGTAGACCCGGGGGCCATAGGTTTCACTAGTGGCTTCTCTCAAGATAGCATATATTACGGTGGGTGAACAAATTACTGCCGAGCAATTGATAGAAAAGCGCATGGTTATGATGATATCTAGGCATGATCATGAACATAGGCATCACGTCTGTGTCAATTAGACCGAAATGATTCTGCATCTACTACTATTACTCCACACATCGATCGCTATCCAGCATGCATCTAGAGTATTAAGTTCATAAGAACAGAGTAACGCATTAGGCAAGATGACATGATGTAGAGGGATAAACTCAAGCAATATGATATAAACCCCATCTTTTTATCCTCGATGGCAACAATACAATACATGTCGGTTCCCTTTCTGTCACTGGGATCGAGCACCGCAAGATTGAACCCAAAGCTAAGCACTTCTCCCATTGCAAGAAAGATCAATCTAGTAGGCAAAACCAAACTGATAATTAGAAGAGACTTGCAAAGATATCAAATCATGCATATAAGAATTTAGAGAAGAATCAAATATTGTTCATAGATAATCTTAATCATAAACCCACAATTCATCGGATCTCGGCAAACACACCGCAAAAAGAATTACATCGAATAGATCTCCAACAACATCAAGGAGAACTTTGTATTGAGATCCAAAGAGAGAGAAGAAACCATCTAGCTAATAACTATGGACCGAAAGGTTTGTGGTAAACTACTCACACATCATCAGAGAGGCTATGGTGTTGATGTAGAAGCCCTCCGTAATCGAATCCCCCTCCGGCAGATCACCGAAAAAGGTCCCCAGATGGGATCTCACGGGTACAGAAGGTTGCGGGGGTGGAAAAGTGGTTTCGTGGCTCCCTAGATGTTTTCAGGGTATAAGAGTATATATAGGCGAAAGAAGTAGGTCGGTGGAGCTACGAGGGGACCACGAGGGTGGGGGCGCGCTTGCCCCCCTGGGCGCGCCGCCCTACCTCGTGGCCGCCTCGCTGCTTCCTTGACGTCCACTCCAAGTCTCCTGGATCACATTTGTTCCAAAAAAGATCCTCGCGAAGGTTTCATTCCGTTTGGATTCCGTTTGATATTCCTTTTCTGCGAAACACTGAAATAGGCAAAAAAACAACAATTTGCACTGGTCTTTCGGTTAGGTTAGTCCCAAAAATAATATAAAAGTGCATAATAAAGCCCATAAACATCCAAAATAGATAATATAATAGCATGAAACAATCAAAAATTATAGATACGTTGGAGATGTATGAAGCATCCCCAAGCTTAATTCCTGCTCGTCCTCAAGTAGGTAAATGATAAAAACAGAATTTTTGATGTGGAATGCTACCTAACATAATTTTCAATGTATTTCTCTTTATTGCGGCATGAATGTTTAGATCCGAAAGATTCCAGACATAAGTTTAATATTGACATAAAAATAATAATACTTCAAGCAATTCTAACCAAGCAATCATGTCTTATCAAAATAACATAGCCAAAGAAAGCTTATCCCTACAAAGTCATATAGTTTGGCCATGCTTCATTTTCGTCACACAAAATGCTCCCATCATGCACAACCCCGATGACAAGCCAAGCAGTTGTGTCATACTTAGTCTTTTGAAACTCTTTCAACTCTCACGCAATATATGAGCGCGAGCCATGGATATAGCACTATGGGTGGAATAGAATATGATGATGGAGGTTGTGTGAGAAGACAAAAAGGGAGAAAGTCTCACGTTGACGTGGCTAATCAACGGGTTATGGAGATGCCCATCAATTGATGTCAATGCAAGGAGTAGGGATTGCCATGCAACGGATGCACTAGAGCTATGAATATATGAAAGCTCAACAAAAGTAACTAAGTGGGTGTGCATCCAACTTGCTTGCTCACGAAGACCTAGGGCATTTGAAGAAGCCCATTGTTGGAATATACAAGCCAAGTTCTATAATGAAAAATTCCCACTAGTATATGAAAGTGACAACATAAGAGACTCTTTATCATGAAGATCATGGTGCTACTTTGAACCACATATGTGGAAAAAGGATAGTAACATTGCCCCTTCTCTCTTTTTCTCTCATTTTTTTTGGGCCACTTTTTTTATGGACTTTTTATTTTTTTTTTGTTTTTTTCCGAAGAACTTTCCTCACATGGGACAATGCTCTAATAATGAAAATCATCACACTTTTATTTACTTTACAACTCAAGAATTACAACTCGATACTTAGAACAAAATATGACTCTATGTGAATGCCTCCGGCGGTGTACCGGGATATGCAATGAATCAAGAGTGACATGTATGAAAGAATTATGAAGGTGTATTTGCCACAAATACGATGTCAACTACATGATCATGCAAGGCAATATAACAATGATGGAGTGTGTCATAATAAACGGAACGGTGGAAAGTTGCATGGCAATATATCTCGGAATGGCTATGGGAATGCCATAATAGGTAGGTATGGTGGCTGTTTTGAGGAATATATAAGGAGGCTTATGTGTGATAGAGCATATCATATCACGTGGTTTGGATGCACCGGCGAAGTTTGCACCAACTCTCGAGGTGAGAAAGGGCAATGCACGGTAGCGAAGAGGCTAGCAATGATGGAAGTGTGAGAGTGCGTATAATCCATGGACTCAACATTAGTCATAAAGAACTCATATACTTATTGAAAAAATCTACAAGTCATCAAAACCAAGCACTACGCGCATGCTCCTAGGGGGATAGATTGGTAGGAAAAGACCATCGCTCGTCCCCGACCGCCACTCATAAGGAAAGCAATCAAAGAACACCCCATGCTTCAACTTTGTCACACAACTTTACCGTGTGTGCATGCTATGGGACTTGCCAACTTAAACACAAGTATTTCTCAATTCCATAATTACTCAACTAGCTCAACTTTAATATTACCACCCTTATATCTCAAAACAACTATCAAGAATCGAACTTCTCATAACATTTAATGCACTCTATATGTAAGTTTTTATTATACCCATCCCGGATGTCTATCATATTAGGACTAATTTCATAACCAAAGAAAATTGCCATGCTATTCTAAAAGACTCTCAAAATAATATAAGTGAAGCATGAGAGATCAATAATTTTTATAAAATAAAACCACCACAGTGCTCTAAAAAGATATAAGCCAAGCACTAGAACAAAATTATCTAGCTCAAAAGATATAAGTGAAGCACATAGAGTATTCTAATAAATTCCGATTCATGTGTGTCTCTCCCAAAGGGTGTGTACAGCAAGGATGATTTTGGTAAACTAAAAAGCAAAGACTCGAATCAGACAAGACGCTCCAAGCAAAACACATATCATGTGGTGAATAAAAATATAGCCTCAAGTAAGTTACCGATAGATGAAGACGAAAGAGGGGATGCCTTCCGGGGCATCCCCAAGCTTAGGCTTTTGGTTGTCCTTGAATTTTACCTTGGGGTGCCATGGGCATACCCAAGCTTAGGCTCTTGCCACTCCTTGTTCCGAAATCCATCAAATCTTTACTCAAAAACTTGAAAACTTCACAACACAAAACTCAACAGAAAATCTCATGAGCTCCGTTAGTATAAGAAAACAAACCACCACTTTAAGGTACTGTAATAAACTCATTCTTTATTTATAATGGTGTTAAACCTACTGTATTCCAACTTCTATATGGTTCATACCCCCTGATACTAGCCATAGATTCATCAAAATAAGCAAACAATACACGAAAAACATAATCTATCAAAAACAGAACAATCTGTAGTAATCTGTAGGTTTCGAATACTTCTGTAACTCCAAAAATCCTGAGAAATTAGGACATCCTAAATAATTTTTATATTGACCAACTTCTGTTGGAATCAGTATTTTATCGCTCTCTGGTTAAAAATGGAAATTATTCTCGTGAGCGCATACTTTCTGTTTTTTTTCAGCAAGATCAAATAACAATCATCCAAGAAGATCCTAAAGGCTTTACTTGGCACAAACACTAATTTTAAAACATAAAAAACACAATCATAGCAGAGTATAGATGATTTGTTTATTACTAAACAGGAACAAAAATAAAATTGGGTTGCCTCCCAACAAGCGCTATCGTTTAACGCCCCTAGCTAGGCATAAAAACAAGAATAGATCTAAGCATTATCAACTTTGGTCTTTTTAATAGGGTTTTTCTCGAATCCGGGAGGTTCTTTACGTTTCCCTCCATACTCGTAGATCTTTAGATCTAGAGCATCCAACCGCTTATTACAAAGAGTGATCAACATATTCATGCGATGAAGGTTCCCACTAACATTTTAAAGGGGTTCGAGAGATTTTTGCAAAATTTTAGTTACTTCACATATTTTCTCAAAAACTTGGGTTCCCTCTTGAGTATGATGGAGTCCCTTTTGTGGGGGTAGTATTCCTACTATTTACTCTATAATCTCATATGCAATATTGGGATCAACGTCAATAAAACTCCCTTTGGCGGAAAAGTCCAAGAGTTGTCAATGGGACATGGTTAGCCCAACATAAAAATTGCGAAGCAAAATCTTGAAATCCCCCCTATAGTGCAATTACGATAGGATTCTATCATCCTGTACCAAGCATCTTTTAAGTTTTCTCCTTGTCTTTGTTTGAAGTGAAGAACTTCAAAATCAGGAGACAAAGTAAGAGAAGGAGGACTAGCCATGAGGGCAAAATAAACGATCTAACACACGGACACACAAGAGGCAAGCAAAAGAAGACGGACGGAAGAAGGGCAAACAGGAAAGAGGCAAATAAAATGTCAAGGGTGAAGTGGGGGAGAGGAAAATGAGAGACAAATTGGCAAATAATGTAATGCGAGGGATAAGAGTTTGTGATGGGTACTTGGCATGTCTTGACTTGGCATAGATCACCCCGGCAACGGCACCAGAAATGGCTAGTTGACGGGAGATCAAATCTTGACTTGACTTCATGCAAATCTCCCTGGCAACGGCGCCAGAAATCCTTCTTGCTACCTCTTGAGCATGCGTTGGTTTTCCCTTGAAGAGGAAAGGGTGCTGCAGCAAAGTAGTGTAAGTATTTCCCTCAGTTTTTGAGAACCAAGGTATCAATCCAGTAAGAGACTACACGCAAGTCACATAGTACCTGCACAAACAAGAATCTCGCAACCAACGCGATAAAGGGGTTGTCAATCCCTTCACGGTCACTGATAACCCACAAGTATAGGGGATCAATTGTAGCCTCTTTCGATAATTAAGAGTGTCGAACCCAACGAGGAGCTAAAGGTAGAACAAATATTCCCTCAAGTTCTATCGACCACCGATACAACCCTACACATGCTTAACATTCGCTTTACCTAGAACAAGTATGAAACTAGAAGTACTTTGTAGGTATTTTTGGATAGGTTTGCAAGAATATAAAGTGCACGTACATAAAAACTAGGGGCTGTTTTAGGTAAAGAAGCAATAAAGTTAGTATAGCGAGTGTGGAATAGTGGTGGTAGGAGTTGCGAAATTGTCCCTAAGCAATTGACTACTTTACTAGACCGATAGCAAGTTTTATGTGGGAGAGGCCACTGCTAGCATGTCATCCCTGACTTGGAATTCTATGCACTTATTATTGGAACTATTAGCAAGCGTCCGCAACTAATAACATTCATTAAGGTAAAACCCAACCATAGCATTAAGATATATTGGTCCCCCTTCAATCTCGTATGCATCAATTTCTATGCTAGGTTGAAGCTTCTGTCACTCTTGTCCTCCAATACATAGTCCTATCAACATACAACTAACCCTATGGTGTGATCCATGCGCGCGCTCATATGATGGGCACCAGAGGACAACAACACAACCACAAGCAAATTAAACCAATCATAGTAATTCATCAATTACGGATAGGACAACGAAAATCTACTCAGACATCATAGGATGGCAACACATCATTGGGTAATAATATGAAGCATAAAGCACCATGTTCAAGTAGAGGGTACATTGGGTTGCGGGAGAGTGGACCGCTGTAGATATATGGGGGAAGGTGATGAAGATGTTGGTGAAGATGACAGAGGTGTTGGTGTAGATCGCCGTCATACGATTATGGCCCTGGCGGCGTTCTGGCACCACTGGGAGAGAGGTGGAGAAAGCCCCCTCCTTCTTCTTCCTTGACCTTCTCCCTAGATGGGAGAAGGGTTCCCCCTCTGGTCCTTGATCTCAATGGCATGGGAGTGGCGAGAGCCCCTCCGAGATTGGATATGTCTTTCTGTCTCTCTCTATTTCTGCGTTCTTGGGATTCTGCCCTTTCACCATTTCTTATATATCCGGAGATCCGTAACTCTGATTGGATTGAAACCTTCGCCCAGATTTTTCTCCGAAAATTAGCTTTCTTGCGGCCAAAGAAGAGCAGCAACCCTGCCTCGTGGGCGCGCCTAGGGGGGTAGGCGCGCCCCCTACCTCGTGGCCCCCTCGGGCACCATCTCGTGTTGATTCTTATTCCCATATTTCACAAATATTCCAAAATTATCCTCTGTCCGTTTTTATCCCGTTTGGACTCCGTTTGATATGGATTTTCTGCGAAACAAAAAACATGCAACAAACAGGAACTGACAATGGGCACTAGATCAATATGTTAGTCCCAAAATATTATAAAAAGTTTCCAAAAGTAGATGAAAGTTGTAGAATATTGGCACGGAACAATAAAAAATTATAGATACGACGGAGACGTATCAGCATCTCCAAGCTTAATTCCCGCTCATCCTCGAGTAGGTAAATGAAAAAAAGATAATTTTTGATGTGGAATGCTACCTAGCATAATCTTGATCACATATCTAATAATGGCATGAATATCAAGACACGAGTGATTCAAAGCAATAGTCTATCATTTGACATTAAGACAATAATACTTCAAGCATACTAACCAAGCAATTATGTCTTATCAAAATAACATAGCCAAAGAAAGCTCATCCCTACAAAATCATATAGTCTGGCTATGCTCCATCTTCACCACACAAAGCATTCAAATCATGCACAACCCCGATGACAAGCCGAGCAATTGGTTCATACTTTTTAATGCGCTTCAGCCTTTTCAACCCTCTGCTACCTCTTGAGCACTGCGTTGGTTTTCCCTTGAAGAGGAAAGGGTGATGCGGCAAAGTAGCGTAAGTATTTCCCTCAGTTTTTGAGATCCAAGGTATCAATTCAGTAGGAGGCCACGCACGAGTCCCTCGCACCTACACAAACAAATAAAATCCTCGCAACCAACGCAATAAAGGGGTTGTCAATCCCTTCACGGCCACTTACGAAAGTGAGATCTGAAAGATATGATAAGATAATATTTTTGGTATTTTTATGATAAAGATGCAAAGTAAAAAAGCAAAATAAAAACGGCACTAGAAATAGCTTGTTGATGGGAGATTAATATGATGGAAAATAGACCCGGGGGCCATAGGTTTCACTAGTGGCTTCTCTTGAGAGCATAAGTATTACGGTGGGTAAACAAATTACTGTTGAGCAATTGACAGAATTGCGCATAGTTATGAGAATATCTAGGTATGATCATGTATATAGGCATCACGTCCGAGACAAGTAGACTCCTGCCTGCATCTACTACTATTACTCCACACATCGACCTCTATCCAGCATGCATCTAGAGTATTAAGTTCAAAAGAACAGAGTAACGCTATAAGTAAGATGACATGATGTAGAGGGATAAACTCATGCAATATGATATAAACCCCAGCTTGTTATCCTCGATGGCAACAATACAATACATGCCTTGCTGCCCCTACTATCACTGGGAAAGGACACCGCAAGATTGAACCCAAAGCTAAGCACTTCTCCCATTGCAAGAAAGATCAATCTAGTAGGCCAAACCAAACTGATAATTCTAAGAGACTTGCAAAGATAACCAATCATACATAAAAGAATTCAGAGAAGATTCAAATATTGTTCATAGATAAACTTGATCATAAACCCACAATTCATCGGTCTCAACAAACACACCGCAAAAGAAGATTACATCGAATAGATCTCCACAAGAATCATGGAGAACTTTGTATTGAGATCCAAAGAGAGAGAAGAAGACATCTAGCTAATAACTATGGACCGAAGGTCTGAGGTAAACTACTCACACATCATCGGAGGGGCTATGGTGTTGATGTAGAAGCCCTCCATGATCGATGCCCCCTCCGGCGGAGCTCCGGAAAAGGCCCCAAGATGGGATCTGACGGGTACAGAAAGTTGCGGCGGTGGAATTAGGTTTTTGGCTCCATATCTGGTAGTTTGGGGGTACGTAGATATATATAGGAGGAAGAAGTATGTCGGTGGAGCAACGTGGGCCCCACGAGGGTGGACGGCGCGCCTGGGAGGGGGGAGGCGCGCCCCTACCTCGTGCCTTCCTGGTTGATGTCTTGACGTAGGGTCCAAGTCCTCTGGATCATGTTCGTTCTGAAAATCACATTCCCGAAGGTTTCATTCTGTTTGGACTCCGTTTGATATTCTTTTTCTGCGAAACTCTGAAATAGGCAAAAAATAGGAATTCTGGGCTGGGCCTCCGGTTAATAGGTTAGTCCCAAAAATAATATAAAAGAGTATAACAAATCCCATTAATCATCCAAAACAGAATATAATATAGCATGAAGCAATCAAAAATTATTGATACGTTGGAGACGTATCAAGCATCCGAAGCTTAATTCCTGCTCGTCCTCGAGTAGGTAAATGATAAAAACAAAATTTTTGATGCGGAATGCTACTTGGTATATTTTTTTAATGTAACCCTCTTAGTTGTGGTATGAATATTTAGATCCGAAAGATTCAAGATAAAACTTTAATATTGACATAAAAGCAATAATACTTCAAGCATACTAACTCAGCAATTATGTCTTCTCAAAATAACATGGCCAAAGAAAGTTCATCCCTACAAAATCATATAGTTTAGTCATGCTCCATTTTCATCACACAAGAATGCTCTCATCATGCACAACCCCGATGACAAGCCAAGCAATTGTTTCATACTTTAGTGATCCCAAACTTTTTCAACCTTCATGCAATACATGAGCGCGAGCCATGGATATAGCACTATGGGTGGAATAGAATATAATGATGGGTGTCGGTGTCAAAACCGGCGGATCTCGGGTAGGAGGTCCCAAACTGTGCGTCTAAGGCGGATGGTAACAGGAGGCAGGGGACATGATGTTTTACCCAGGTTCGGGCCCTCTTGATGGAGGTAAAACCCTACGTCCTGCTTGATTTATTCTTGATAATATGAGTAGTACAAGAGTTGATCTACCACGAGATCAGAGAGGCTAAACCCTAGAAGATAGCCTATGGTATGATTGTATGTTGTCCTACGGACTAAAACCCTCTGGTTTATATAGACACCGGAGGAGGCTAGGGTTACACAAGGTCGGTTACAAAGGAGGAGGTATGCATATCCGTATTGCCTAGCTTGCCTTCCACGCCAAGTAGAGTCCCATCCGGACACGGGACGAAGTCTTCAATCTCGTATCTTCATAGTCCAACAGTTCGGCCAAAGGATATAGTCCGGCTGTCCGGAGACCCCCTAATCCAGGACTCCCTCAGTAGCCCTTGAACCAGGCTTCAATGACGATGAGTCCGGTGCGCAGTGTTGTCTTCGGCATTGCAAGGCGGGTTCCTCCTCCGAATACACCACAGAAGAGTTTGAATACAAGGATAGTGTCTGACCCTGCAAAATAAGTTCCACATACCACCGTAGAGAGAATAATATTTCCACAAATATAATCTGTTGACACGTTTTGGCAGCATGACATCACGCCACGGCCCGGTAATTATTCGAACCGTTTTTCTTTAACCAGCCCCGCACATAACGCGAGGCGGTTTCTTTCCACGTCTTGTCAAAGCAGAGATCGTGTTCCCCTTATTACGGGATTCTCATCAATACAAACATGGGTAACCCAACCGTGCCTGTTGGTATGACTCCTAGATCTTAGGTAAGTCTCGAACGGCCACGAGGAGGACGCCTGATATTCATCCCCTTTATAAAGGGACAAGGCTTTTACTTTTTCCCTCCCGTGCTCAATCGAATCCTTCCCCCACCTTGAGTTCTAACACCCAAAGCCCAGGTCAGGTGCTTCGGACCTTCAATCATGTCCGGATCCAGCCTTCAAGGCCGGTGGATGCCTTCCTCCGTCATGGAGGAGGACATCAAGAAGTTGACGGAGGCCAGATATCTGACCGCTGAAATTTCGCATAGGCTGCCCGCCCGAGGGCAGGTCGTCCCTACTCCCGAACCCAACGAGAGCGTTGTGTTCATCTCCCACTTCCTCCGAGGACTAGGCCTCGCTCTGGATCCCTTTGTTAGGGGTCTTATGTTCTATTACGGGCTGGATTGTCACGATCTGGCCCCGGATTCCCTTCTTCACATCTTGTCATTTATTGTCGTTTATGAGCCTTCCTACGCATTACCCCTCACTTCGGCCTGTGGCTCAAGACCTTCGATGTGAAGTCGAAGATGGTCGAGGGGCAGTTCACAGCGTGCGGAGGTGCTCTAATAAGCAAAATTGCTGACGCTCCATGGCCAAAGGGTTCCTTTCCAGAGGTGTCCGGATTGTGGCAACAGGAGTGGTTTTACGTCACAGCTCCCCGAAGTGCCAAGTGGGTAGCTGCCCCCACCTTTCGCTCGGGCCCTCCACCAAAACTGATGTCATGGATCAGCAGGGGGCTGAGCTGGGGTCCAGCCAAGGACGTGCTAATACTGCAGAGCCGTATCTGAGATCTCTTCGAGGGAGATTTCAGTCTGGTCATGGTAAAGAAAGTTATGCTGGTTCGTCGAGTCCAGCCTTGCAAACGCCGGCCCCTTCGCATGTGGGAATTCAACCCAGAAGGACCACGCACTATTTATAATTTCCTCGGCATGACGCACAAGGAGATGTACAAATTGTTCTTCGGTCCCCAAATAGAGTGTCCGGACACTACCGAGGACGTGGGCCTGAGCTGCAACCGTCCCGCTGTCCAAGTAAGTAATCCCATGGCCGAACACACTGCCCTTTTATTTATCACAACATCATTCTGAAGAATCGCTCTTTGACCAGGACTGGATAACAAAGGCGAAGATGATCCGGTGTTCGGCCCCCCTTCGTGAAGTCTTGGACAATCCGGTGCTGGAAAAGATGCTCGAGCCAGCACCGTGCCTGGTGCCCTCAAAGGAAGATGAAGGGGGGGAATAAAGAGGGCGAAAGCAGGCCTCCATCGCTACCTATTCCAATCGAGGGAATGTGCGCCTCCGCGAGGGAGGATAACCAAGGGGAAGAATCTGACATTCTCTCTCCCCGGGGAAGGAAGAGGACTACCTCTGAAGATCCGGAAACCAAGGTTTCCAAACGGGAGAAGAAATCTCCGCCGGAGGGTCCTGCCTCGGAGGGTATTCTTGCCGCACAATGTCCGCACGGGGATCATCCCTCTACCGAGCTGTAAGTAATCAAAAGGTACTTAATAGTGAAGATATCCTACCTTAGTTCTGAGGAAAATAACCGAAGCATTTATCTTGTAGTTTGGATCTTAGCCCTTCTCAGCAGAGCTCGTCTTCAGGGGATCTTCTTCCAGAGATGATGGAGAGCAAAACGCCTCCCCCTGCCACACCACCTCACGAGGCGGGCGACCCCGAGGTGTCGTCGCGGAGGGTTTCTCCTGATCCGGCAAGGCCAGAAGGTAATCCTATGGCCACCCGAGGTCCCCAGTATCCGGCTCTTGAAGAGAGCAATCAAAAGAGTCCGGCACCATCTGGTATGTGGTCGGACGTACTGAGGGATCTGCTAGAGTGAGCGACTATCTCAGAAGAGCACCGTACGTTGATGGGTACGGTGATTGAAAGGATTTCGTCCGCCGAAAGCGGGTTGCATGAAGCCTTTATGAGTCTACTGACGGGTTTTGGGGTACGTGAGATGATGTACATTTTTGACAGTACCGCACATTTTTAGGTGTGCCCTGCGTAGATAGTAGCCCCTGAGACTCTGGTTGTCGTCGACACGGCGGCAAACAGAGGATCATAGTCCCAGGTAATAACCAGACCGCCTTTATGTGCAGGTGGTTGAAACTCCGGTGGCTAGCCGGACTGATGGTTTTGCTGAACTAAAGCGGCAACTGGATGCGGCAGATGCCGACATCGTGCTTGTTAACAAGTGGCTTGACGACGCACAGGGTAGGTGATTTTTCTGGTGAATGTCACATAGTAAGAGCAGCATGATGCCAGTATGTTTAATATGTTGTGACTGCAGATGGAGCTGCCACCATGGAGACCCTTCGGGCGGAGCTTGCCCGAGCCAAGGAGCAAGCAAGGAGTAGTAATTCGGCCGCTTTAAAGGCGACCGAAGAGTTAAGGGCCGAACAGGCCGCACATTGCGGGAGCAAAGAAAAAATTGCCAAGATGACCGTGGAGTTAAAAGATGCTGCTGACGGCCGTTACCGGCTTCTTGAAGAAGAAAACTGGGTGAAGGCGACGGACCTGGAGAAGGCCCGGGTGCCTGCCAAGGAAGTCCGCTCCAAAATTAGAGCGACGAAGGAGGAACTGAATCAAGCTGCGGATATCGTTTCTGGGAAGCCCTTCTTGTTGCGGACTAAGTTCGGAGATCTGAAATATGCTCCTCTGGACCGGCTATGGAGTTCTGCGGATGAGTACATGGATTTGGCTGCAAGTGCTACGGATGCGACCGAGTACTTCAAGGATCAGAAAGGTCCTAAGGTGGAGAAACTGTTCTGGTCACAGTTTCACGCTCCAGTCCGCCCGCTGTTGCTAAATGAGCGATTGACCAGTTGGGCCGAGCTCCATAGATTATCCGTACTGGCCATGAGGTCTGTTGTGGATCATTTGTGGCCAGGAGGGCCAAGGCCGAATAGCTACTTTAGCTTGGTGCAACAATTCCTTGGCGTTGTGCCACGCATCGATGCTGTGAAGAGGTCGGCGTGCATCGAAGGCTCGCGGATGGCCCTTGCCCATGTAAAAAGATACTGGGCGGAGATGGATGCCACCACTGTTGCGGCACAGGGTTCGGCCATAGGCCGAGTGGCTGTCGAGCACTACTTTGAAGAAGTTCTTGAAGGCGCTCGTTCGATAGAGGCTCAGTGCTCGAAGAATATTATGTTTGAGTGACATGTATTCCCATTGTAAAAACAATGTTTTATTGAGTTTATCAAGGCTATATTTATACTTTTGCCCGAAAGTACTATGATGCCTCCTGTGCGGCCGTTTATGTATATATGTATATAACCTGAAAGATGGCAGTCATCGGCTTCAGCCCCCACGCATATAATGCGGGGGTGTTCGCAGAAGACGCATGTTCACACTTGATCCAACGTCTTGGTCCATTAAGGAGGTGATAGCGCAGCGAACTACGCAATCGGACTATAATGCTTTAACACTTTCACTTAGCCAGAGGAGTTTGACAGTGGGGCTACTATATAGCCCCTGGTGGCTCCGCACTTATCCGAATTCGGGGTGCGTACATGCCTGGCCGGGAAACGGCCCTTCATTAAGGCGGGGGAATCTCGAAGATTCCGCTAGGTCATCGAGTGGTTGACCAGTCTCACGCTATATCATGACAGTCAGTTTTCGGCTTTCTCTACTGAGGTGCTCGTCTAGATGAACCAGGGCACAATCACAGTAGTTCTCCTGGTGTCGCCTTAGCCGATAGAGCGGAACGTAAGGCAGCAAAACACAGGAGCCGGGCAAACCCAACATTTGACCAAAGACATGATTTGGAGCTGATGCATATAAGGCCAAACTCACGACGCCGAACACTCCCTAAGGTATTTGGTCTTTATGGTGTAAACCGGGCGTAAGCAGTGCCCTTTGTAATAAGCCCCTGGTGTCCAGGTACGTGCAATATTCTGACGTGGCCACATGCCAATACGTCAGCATCCTTCTCAAATGTACCAAGAATCCGGGGGATGTGTATCAACAAGAGACAGTAAAAAAGGTTTACGCAGGGTCTTAATCTAAAAAGAATCCTTGGAATGGGTCCATGTTGCACGTCTGCGCCTGTGTCTCCGTTGTGCCGTATCTTGGACGGGTGTAGCACGATGATCATCTGTAAAAGAGAGGAACTTAGTTGAAAAGTTGTCGTGCAAAAAGGTAGGTTATACTAAATAAACCATGTACAGTTCAAGATGAGTAAAGTTGAGCCTAATTGCCACTTGTTTGCGCGCGTTGAGCCCCTTGTATTCTAATAGGGGTATAGCCATCAAACCTGTATCAATTACATATAGCTGCACCGGACTCGTCTAACCGCGTTTGTGGTCGTAACGACCTGTCAGATGCTTTAGTTGGTGAGGCCGTTTAGCAGCCGCACGGTCTTCCGCGCGCAAGGAGAGCTCAATATTTCCATTTACTGTAATGATGTCTCCTGGACCGGGCATCTTAAGCATGAGAGAAGCGTAATGCGGTATTGTGTTAAAGCGAGCGAAAGCTTCGCGTCCGAGTAGTGCTTGATAGCCACTTTGGAACGGAGCGATGTGGAAGGTTAACTTTTTGCTGCGGAAGTTATCGGGGAAGCCGAATATAACCTCTAGTAGCAGGGAGTCCATGAAATGGGTTTCTGGGCTTGGCGTTACTCCTTTAAAGGTAGTATTGCTATGGCTAATTTTTGCTGGGTCTATCCCCATTTTTCGGACTGTGTCCTGATATATCAGGTTTAAACTGTTGCCGCCGTCCATCAGGACTCGTGTGAAGTAGTATCCGTCAATTATTGGGTCTAAGACCAAGGCAGCCTATCCTGCACGCCGGATACTTGCCGAGTAATCCCGATGGTCAAAGGTGATCGGTTGGGACGACCAGTGACAGAACTCCGCGGTGATAGGCCCTGGGGCATGTGTCTCTTGGAGTGCCGCTTTGTTTCTCCCCTTTATCACATGTAACACATTGACTGTTTTGACTTCTGGTGGGAATTTCTTCTGTTCCCCAGTGCTTTGCTTGCGAGGCTCGTCTTCGTCTTCGCTTTGTGTATCTTGCCCCTTGTGTTCGGCGTTGAGCTTGCCGAACTGCTTGAAGACCCAACATTCTCTATGGGTATGGTTTGCAGGTTTATCAGGGGTACTGTGGATCTGACATATTTTGCCTAGAATCTTGTTTAGGCTGGACAGTTCGTCTCTGCTGCCTTTGGAGGGCAACTGTTGCTAACTTGGCCGAGAGCTTCTGAATCCGGCGTTTACCGCCGTGCTCTTCGGGCTGTCTTCTTCATTCCGGCGCTTGTTTTTGCTGCGTCGTGGTTTCCCATTTTCGTCCCTAACTTCGGATGTACTTGGGTTGCTGGTGCTGCATCGGGCTAACCAGCTATCCTCGCCCGCGCCAAAGCGGGTCATGAGGCTTGTTAATGCTGCCATTGTTCTCGGCTTTTCTTGGCCGAGGTGTCTGGCAAGCCATTCGTCTCGAACCCGTGCTTAAAAGCTGCTAAGGCTTCGGCGTCCGGGTAGTCGACTATTTGGTTCTTTTTAGTGAGGAACCTGTTCCAGAGCTTTCGGGCTGACTCTCCGGGCTGTTGAGTTATATGACTCAAATCGTCTGCATCCGGTGGTCGGACATAGGTCCCTTGAAAAATTTCCCAAAAAGCGTCTTCGAGCTCTTCCCAGCTTCCAATGGAGTTTTCGGGGAGGCTTTTAAGCCAGTGCCGAGCTGGCCCTTTGAGCTTGAGGGGTAAGTACTTGATGGCGTGGAGATCGTCTCCTCGAGCCATATGGATATGGAGGATATAGTCCTCAATCCAGACCCTAGGGTCTGTCGTTCCGTCATACGCCTCTATGTTTACGGGTTTGAATCCCTCTGGAAATTCGTGGTCCAGCACCTCATCGGTGAAACATAGGGGGTGTGCGGCACCCCTGTATTTGGGTGTACCATGGTGTTGGGATGTTTGTTGTGTTGTATTGCATGCTGGAGCGCGCTTGCGTGGCCCATAGATGGATTTGGTTGCGACGTCCTTTTGATGCGAGCCCTCACATGGATCACGTACTGGCTTATGTGCGACATCGTTTGCCGCTCTATGTTGGCCCCGAGGTCGTCTATCCGACCGGATGGCCGTTTTGTTTTTTGGTTGCGGGGGATCTAAGGCCTCCTCGTCGAATTCAGGTAGCAACTTTCGCTTTGGGTAGCTCTTGGTGTGGCGATTACCGCCGTACTTCGCTGCAGTGTTGAGTACTTCACTCCATCTGATTCTGAGTGTGTCTTGTGCAGCCCTGAGCCTTTGCTTCTGCTTTTTCAGACTCCTCGCAGTGGCAACAAGCCTTTGATGGGCATTCTGTTGCTCCGGGTGCCTGTCTGGTGTGATGTCGTCTGGACTGTTGTCTTCAACGGAGTCGGGTTGTTCGGTTTGATTCTCCGTGTTGCCGTGGTCGGGTGATGGTTCACCCTGCTCTATCGCTGGATCTATATGATCGCTGTTTCTGCCGAGGCAGGATTTGGAGCGGCGCTTACGCCGCCGCTTTGACTGCTTCTCGAGGGAACAACCCTTCGCTGCGTCCTTCCGTTCCTCGTCATCGTTTTCTTTGGGTGTGTTCACCATGTATACATCATATGATGAAGTGGGCGTCCAGTGCCCTGTGGGCAGTGGTTCCTGTTCGTCTCCTGCATCGTTGTCCATACCATCGATGTCTTCGGAGTCGAAGTCGAGCATGTCGGTCAAATCGTCGACAGTGGCTACTAAGTGGGTGGTGGGTGGGCAGCGAATTTCTTCGTCATCCGCATCCCAATCCTGCCGAACATAGCTCGGCCGGGACTCTCCTAACAGGGAGAGAGACCTTAATGAGCTCAGTATGTCGCCGAAGGGCGAGTGCTGAAAAATATCTGTGGAGGTGAACTCCATGATCGGTGCCCAGTCGGATCTGATAGGCACGGGCGCAGGCGGTTTGGAGTCCGTGGCCGGTGAGGAATCCGACAGTTTGGCGTCACGGCTCTCGTGAAGGGTAAGGTCGATATTCGGCTCGATCGCCGATGAAAATGCGGCCTCCATGGCGGGGTCTATCCACCCGTCCATGGATGGCACAACTGGCTCTGAATTGAGGGTCGGAGCATTTGCCGGTGCGATCTCCTGAACACTGTCCGATGGTAGAGCTAAATCATGCTCATCGTGACAGTGTGGCGCACTAGGCACGGGCTCGAATCCGTCGAAGATCAAGTCTCCGCGGATATCGGCCGTGTAGTTTAAGCTTCCAAACCTGACCTGGTGGCCAGGGGCGTAACTCTCGATCTGCTCCAGATGGCCAAGCAAGTTGGCCCGCAGTGTGAAGCCGCCGAATACAAAGATCTGTCCGGGGAGAAAAGTCTCACCATGGACTGCATCGCTATGGATGATTGAAGGATCCATCAAGCCTAACGATGATGACACAGAGGAACTCTCAATGAAAGCACCAATGTCGGTGTCAAAACTGGAGGATCTCGGGTAGGGGGTCCCGAACTGTGCGTCTAAAGTGGATGGTAACAGGAGGCAGGGGACACGATGTTTTACCCAGGTTCGGGCCCTCTTGATGGAGGTAAAACCCTACGTCCTGCTTGATTTATTCTTGATAATATGAGTAGTACAAGAGTTGATCTACCACGAGATCAGAGAGGCTAAACCCTAGAAGCTAGCCTATGGTATGATTGTATGTTGTCCTACGGACTAAAACCCTCCGGTTTATATAGACACCGGAGGAAGCTAGGCAATACGGATATGCATACCTCCTCCTTTGTAACCGACCTTGTGTAACCCTAGCCTCCTCTGGTGTCTATATAAACCGAAGGGTTTTAGTCCATAGGACAACATACAATCATACCATAGGCTAGCTTCTAGGGTTTAGCCTCTCTGATCTCGTGGTAGATCAGCTCTTGTACTACTCATATTATCAAGAATAAATCAAGCAGGACGTAGGGTTTTATCTCCATCAAGAGGGCCCGAACCTGGGTAAAACATCGTGTCCCCTGCCTCCTATTACCATCCGCCTTAGACGCACAGTTCGGGACCCCCTACCCGAGATCCGCCGGTTTTGACACCACAATGGGGGTTATGTGGAGAAGACAAAAAAGGAGAAAGTCTCACATCAACGCGGCTAATCAACGGGCTATGGAGATGCCCATCGATTGATGTTAATGTAAAGAGTAGGGATTGTCATGCAACAGATGCACTAGAGCTATAAATGCATGAAAGATCAACAAAAGAAACTAAGTGGGTGTGCATCCAACTTGCTTGCTCATGAAGACCTAGGGCATTTGAGGAAGCCCATTGTTGGAATATACAAGCCAAGTTCTATAATGAAAAATGCCCACTAGTATATGAAAGTGACAAAACAAGAGACTCTCTATCATGAAAATCATGGTGCTACTTTGAAGCACAAGTGTGGAAAAAAAGATAGTAGCATTGTCCCTTTTTTTGGGCCTTCCTTTTTTGGGCCTTTCTTTTTTTGGGGACAATACTCTATGAATGATGATCATCACACTTCTATATATTTACAACTCAATGATTACAACTCGATACTAGAACAAAGTATGACTCTATATGAATGCCTCCGGCGGTATATCGGGATAGCAATGAATCAAGAGTGACATGTATGAAAAATTATGAACGGTGGCTTTGCCACAAATACGATGTTAACTACATGATTATGCAAAGCAATATGACAATGATGAACGTGTCATAATAAACGGAACGGTGGAAAGTTGCATGGCAATATATCTCGGAATGGCTATGGAAATGCCATAATAGGTAGATATGGTGGCTGTTTTGAGGAAGATATAAGGAGGTTTATGTGTGAAAGAGCATATCATATCACGGGGTTTGGATGCACCAGCGAAGTTTGCACCAACTCTCAATGTGAGAAAGGGCAATGCACGGTACCGAAGAGGCTAGCAATGATGGAAGGGTAAGAGTGCGTATAATCCATGGACTCAACATTAGTCATAAAGAACTCATATACTTATTACAAAAATCTAAAACTCATCAAAAACCAAGCACTACACGCGTGCTCCTAGGGGGATAGATTGGTAAGAAAAGACCATCGCTCGTCCCCGACCGCCACTCATAAGCAAGACAATCAAAGAACACCTCATGTTTCAAATTTGTTACATAATGTTTACCATACGTGCATGCTATGGTACTTGCAAACTTCAACACAAGTATTTCTCAATTTCACAACTACTCAACTAGCACAACTTTAATATCACTACCTTCATATCTCAAAACAATCATCAATCATCAAACTTCTCTTAGTATTCAGCACACTCATAAGAAAGTTTTTTACTAGTCTCGAATACTTAGCATATTAGGATTAATTTCCCAATTTAAGCAAATTACCATGTTGTTTAAGACTCTCAAAATAATATAAGTGAAGTATGAGAGAATAATAGTTTCTATAAAACAAATCCACCACCGTGCTCTAAAAGATATAAGTGAAGCACTCGAGCAAAAACTATATAGCTCAAAAGATATAAGTGAAGCGCATAGAGTATTCTAATAAATTCGAATCATGTGTGTTTCTCTCAAAAGGTGTGTACAGCAAAGATGATTGTGGTAAAATAACAAATAAAGACTCAAATAATACAAGACGCTCCAAGCAAAACACATATCATGTGGTGAATAAAAATATAGCTCCAAGTAAAGTTACCTATGGAAGTAGACGAAAGAGGGGATGCCTTCCGGGGCATCCCCAAGCTTTGGGTTTTAGGTGTCCTTAGATTATCTTGGGGTGCCATGGGCATCCCCAAGCTCAGGATCTTGCCACTCCTTGTTCCATAATCCATCAAATCTTTTACCCAAAAATTGAAAACTTCACAACACAAAACTTAACATAAAATCTCGTGAACTCCGTTAGCGAAAGAAAACAAAACACCACTTCAAGGTACTGTAATGAACTCATTATTTATTTATATTGGTGTTAAACCTACTGTATTATAACTTCTCTATGGTTTATAAACTCTTTTACTAGCCATAGATTCATCAAAATAAGCAAACAACACACGAAAAACAGAATCTGTCAAAAACAGAACAGTCTGTAGTAATCTGTAGCTAACGCAAGCTTCTCGCACCCCAAAAATTCTAAAATAAATTGCTTGACGTGAGGAAGTTATCTATTAATCATCTGAATTTTTTTTTAACTAAATAGCACTTTCCAAATACAAATGACAGCAATTCTCGTGAGCGCTAAAGTTTCTGTTTTTTACAACAAGATCAAAAAGACATTCCCCAAGTCTTCCCAACGGTTCTACTTGGCACAAACACTAATTAAACACAAAAAACACAACCAAAACAGAGGCTATATAAATTATTTATTCAATAACAGTAAGTAAAAATATTGGGTTCTCCCCCAACAAGCGCTTTTCTTTAAAGCCTTTTAGCTAGGCATTAATAATTTTAATGATGCTCACATGAAAGACAAGAATTGAAGCACAAAGAGAGCATCATAGAACATGTGACAAACACATATAAGTCTAACATACTTCCTATGCATAGGCATATTATAGGCAAACAAATTATCAAGGCAAGCAAAAACTAGCATATGCAAGGAAGCGGAAAGAAACAATAGCAATCTCAACATAACGAGAGCCAATTTAGTAACATGAAAATTTCCTCAACCATATTTTCCTCTCTCATAATAATTACATGTAGGATCATAAGCAAATTCAAAAATATAGCTCTCACAAAACATATTCTTAACATGATCCACATGTATGCAAAGTTGACACTCTTCCAAAATAGTGGGATTAACATTAACTAAAGTCATGACCTCTCCAAACCCACTTTTATCAAAAACTTCATAAGATTGAATATTCTCCAAATATGTGGGATCTAAAGTTGACACTCTTCCAAACCCACTTTCAATAATATGGCAAACACTATTATGAATCTCATATTCATCATGGGGCTTAAATAAATTTTCAAGATCAAAAGAAGAATCACCCCAATCATGATCATTGCAACAAATAGTAGTCATAGCAAAACTAGCATCCCCAAGTTTGAGGTTTTTCATATCATTAACACAATTGACATTAATAGAATTTATACTATTATCATTGCAATCATGCTTTTTATTCAAAGATCCATCATGAATCACTCCATAAAGTACTTCATCACAATTTTCAGATTCACGAATTTCAAGCAAAACTTCATAAAGATAATCTAGTGCACAAAACTCACTAGCAATTGGTTCATCATAATTGGATCTCTTAAAAATATTAGCAAGAGGATGAGGATCCATATATCTTAGGTTCTATGTTTAGCAATAAGTAAACAACTATTCCAACCAAACGAGCAAACGAGAAATGGGCAAAAAGAGGGAGATAGGGAAAGAGAAGGAGGACGGAGAGAGAGGGCAAATAAAACGGCAAGGGTTAAGTGGGGGAGAGGAAAACGAGAGGCAAATGGCAAATAATGTAATGCAGGAGATAAGGGTTTGTGATGGGTACTTGGTATGTTGACTTTTGCGTAGACTCCCCGGCAACGGCGCGAGAAATCCTTCTTGCTACCTCTTGAGCATTGTGTTGGTTTTCCCTTGAAGAGGAAAGGGTGATGCAGCAAAGTAGCGTAAGTATTTCCCTCAGTTTTTGAGAACCAAGGTATCAATCCAGTAGGAGGCCACGCACGAGTCCCTAGCACCTACACAAACAAATAAAATCCTTGCAACCAACGCAATAAAGGGGTTGTCAATCCCTTCACGGTCACTTACGAAAGAGAGATCTGATAGATATGATAAGATAAGATTTTTGGTATTTTTATGATAAACATGCAAAGTAAATAAAGTGAAATAAAAACGGCACCAGAAATAGCTTGTTGATGGGAGATTAATATGATGGAAAATAGACCCGGGGGCCATAGGTTTCACTAGTGGCTTCTCTCGAGAGCATAAGTATTACGGTGGGTAAACAAATTACTGTTGAGCAATTGACAGAATTGAGCATAGTTATGAGAATATCTAGGTATGATCATGTATATAGGCATCACGTCCGAGTCAAGTAGACCGACTCCTGCCAGCATCTACTACTATTACTCCACACATCGACCACTATCCAGCATGCATCTAGAGTATTAAGTTCAAAAGAACAGAGTAACGCTTTAAGTAAGATGACATGATGTAGAGGGATAAACTCATGCAATATGATATGAACCCCATCTTGTTATCCTCGATGGCAACAATACAATACGTGCCTTGCTGCCCCTACTGTCACTGGGAAAGGACACCGCAAGATTGAACCCAAACCTAAGCACTTCTCCCATTGCAAGAAAGATCAATCTAGTTGGCCAAACCAAACTGATAATTCGAATAGACTTGCAAAGATAAACAATCATACATAAAAGAATTCAGAGAAGATTCAAATATTGTTCATAGATAAACTTGTTCATAAACCCACAATTCATCGGTCTCAACAAACACACCACAAAAGAAGACTACATCGAATAGATGTCCACGAGAATCATGGAGAACTTTGTATTGAGATCCAAAGAGAGAGAAGAAGCCATCTAGCTAATAACTATGGACCCGAAGGTTTGAGGTAAACTACTCACACATCATCGGAGAGGCTATGGTGTTGATGTAGAAGCCCTCCGTGATCGATGCCCCCTCCGGTGGAGCTCCAGAAAAGGCCCCAAGATGGGATCTCATGTGTACAAAAGGTTGCAGAAGTGGAATTAGGTTTTTGGCTCCGTATCTGGTAGTTTGGGGGTACGTAGGTATATATAGGAGGAAGAAGTACGTCGGTGGAGCAACATGGGCCCCACGAGGGTGGAGGGCGTGCCTGGGGGGGCGCCCCCTACCTCGTGCCTTCCTGGTTGGTGTCTTGACATAGGGTCCAAGTCCTCTGGATCACGTTCGTTCCGAAAATCACGTTCCCGAAGGTTTCATTCCGTTTGGACTCTATTTGATATTCTTTTTCTGCGAAACTCTAAAATAGGCAAAAAAAATAGCAATTCTGGGCTGGGCCTCTGGTTAATAGGTTAGTCCTAAAAATAATATAAAAGTGTATAAGAAAGCCCATTAATCATCCAGAACAGAATATAATATAGCATGAAGCAATCAAAAATTATAGATACGTTGGAGACGTATCACCCTCATGCAATACATGAGCGCAAGCCATGGACATAGCACTATGGGTGGAATAGAATATGATGATGGAGGTTTGTGTGAAGAAGTCAAAAAAGGAGAAAGTCTCACATCGACGTGGCTAATCAACGGGCTATGGAGATGCCCATCAATTGATGTCAATGTTAGGAGTAGGGATTGCCATGCAACGGATGCACTAAGAGCTATAAGTGTATGAAAGCTCAAACTGTAAACTAAGTGGGTGTGCATCCAACTTGCTTGCTCATGAAGACCTCGGGCATTTGAGGAAGCCCATCATCGGAATAGACAAGCCAAGTTCTATAATGAAAATTCCCACTAGTATATAAAAGTGATAACTCAAGAGACTCTCTATATGAAGAACATGGTGCTACTCTGAAGCACAAGTGTGGTAAAAGGATAGTAACATTGCCCCTTCTCTCTTTTTCTCTCATTTTTTTGTTTTTTTGTTTTTTTGGTGGGCTTCTTTGGCCTCTTTTATTTATTTTTAAAGTCCAGAGTCTCATCCCGACTTGTGGGGGAATCATAGTATCCATCATCCTTTCCTCACTGGCGCAATGCCCTAATAATGATGACCATCACACTTTTATTACTTACAACTCAATATTACAACTTGATACTAGAACAAAGATATGACTCTATATGAATGCTTCCGGCGGTGTACCGGAATGTGCACTGATCTAGCATAGCAATGACATCAAAAAAGGACAAGCCATGAAAACATCATGCTAGATATCTTACGATCATGCAAAGCAATATGACAATAAATGCTCAAGTCATGTATATGATGATGATGGAAGTTGCATGGCAATATATCTCGGAATGGCTATGGAAATGCCATGATAGGTAGGTATGGTGGCTATTTTGAGGAAGATATAAGGAGGTTTATGTGTGATAGAGCGTATTATATCACGGGGTTTGGATGCACCGGCGAAGTTTGCACCAACTCTCGAGGTGAGAAAGGGCAATGCACGGTACCGAAGAGGCTAGCAATGATGGAAGGGTGAGAGTGCGTTCAATCCATGGACTCACATTAGTCATAAAGAACTCATATACTTATTGCAAAAGTTTATTAGCCCTCGAAGCAAAGTACTACTACGCATGCCCCTAGGGGCATAGATTGGTAGGAAAAGGCCATCGCTCGTCCCCGACCGCCACTCATAAGGAAGACAATCAATAAATACCTCATGCTCCTACTTCGTTACATAACGGTTCGCCATACGTGCATGCTACGGGACTTGCAAACCTCAACAGAAGTATTTCTCAATTTCAAAATTACTCAACTAGCACGACTCTAATATCACCACCTTTATATCAAAAAACTATTGCAAGGAATGAAACATATCATATTCAGTGATCTACAAGTTTTATGTAGGATTTTATGACTAACCATGTGAATGACCAATTCCTGTCAACTCTCTAAATGGATATAAGTGAAGCAAGAGAGTTTAATTCTTTCTACAAAAGATATTCCCATGCTCTAACAAATATAAGTGAAGCAAAAGAGCATTCTACAAATGGCGGTTTTCTATGTGAAGAGAAACATGCAATCCAAACTTCAAATGATATAAGCGAAGCACATGAAGCATTCTATAAAGCCATACTCAAAAGATATAAGTGAAGTGCAAAGAGCATTCTATAAATCAACCAAGAACTATCTCATACCAGCATGGTGCATAATATAAAAATGAAAACTAAATGCAAAAGACGCTCCAAGATTGCACATATCGCATGAACGAAACGAATCCAAAAACATACCGATATTTGTTGAAGAAAGATGGGATGCCTTCCGGGGCATCCCCAAGCTTAGATGCTTGAGTCTCCTTGAATATTTACTTGGGGTGACTTGGGCATCCCCAATATTGAGCTCTTGTCTCTCCTCCTTATCCTCATATTGAGACCTCCTCGATCTTCAAACACTTCATCCACACAAAACTTCAACAGAAAACTCGGTAAGATCCGTTAGTATAATAAAGAAAATCACTACTCTAAGTACTGTTGAAAACCAATTAATATTTTGTTTTTGCATTGTATCTCCTGTAATATAACTTTTCCATGGCTTAATCCACTGATATAAATCGATAGTTTCATCAAAACAAGCAAACTATGCATCAAAAACAGAATTTGTCTTAAATAGGACAGTCTGTAGTAATCTGAACATTCACCATACTTCTGGTACTCCAAAAATTCTACCAAAATTAGTAAAAATAAAAAAAAATTGTATATAAAGACAGTGCAAAAAGTTTCAGAACCGTTTGACGTTCCAGTAAAAAAAATGTAAAATCGCGCACTACAGCCAAAGTTTCTGTCCTGCACCGCACAAACCAACAAGCATTGTAAACATCCTAAAGGCAAACCTTGGCACATTATTTTTATTTTTAAACCTTATAAAAGCACACAACAAAAATAAATGACTCTCTAAAACTTCTGGGTTGTCTCCCTGGCAGCGCTTTCTTTAAAGCCATTAAGCTAGGCATATAGTGCTCAAGTAATGGATCCACCCGGATCCCAAGGTATATCAAAGCCAATTTTAATTAACAATGATTTGTAATTTAGTAGCAAGCACAAAGTAACATATATCATGTAATGACGAATTCTAACTATCTTCCTATGCATCGGCATGTCATAAAAGAACAATTCATGCACACAAAGTAAAGGCCAATGCATAGTATAAACAGTTTCTTGCATTTTTTTCGTGTTGGAAACATAAAGAGGCAGAGATGTAGTTCCTCTCTCATAATAATTGCAAGTAGGAGCAGCAAGCACATGCATATTATATCTATCAAAATCATCATGTGTACTAGTAAAACACAACCCATCAATATAATCCTTATTAAGGGTAAACTTCTCCAATATAGTGTAGTTGGGAGAATTCAAAAATATAATAGGACTATCATGTGTGGGTGCAATAGCAACAATTTCATGTTTAACATAAGGAACTATAGCAAGTTCATTTCCATAAGCATAATTCATATTGGCATCTTGGCCACAAGCATAGCAAGCATCATCAAAAAGGGATATTTCAAGAGAACCAACGGGATCATAACAGTCATCATAGCAATCATCCTTCGGTAAGCACGAAGGGAAATTAAACAATGTATGAGTTGAAGAGTTACTCTCATTAGAAGGTGAGCACAGGTGATCAATCCGCTCTTCCTCCTTTTGTTCTTCGCTCTCCTCCTCATCTTTTTCATCCAATGAGCTCACAATGTCATTAATTTCTTATTCTATAGACTCCTGCAAAATATTAGTCTCTTCTTGGACAGCGGAGACTCTATCAATAAAATCATCAATATCGGAATTGAATTCATAATTCTCATAGCAATATTTAAGTATAGCAAAATTTTCAGGTCTGTAAACAGCATCATCAAGATTTTCACACTCTTTAAACAAAGATTCAATTTCATAAGCACACATAAAAGCAACAAATTCTTCTATTTGTTACACATCATAGTAATCATATATACCATTAGCATAAGATGCCAAGGTTTTATCATCATTAAATTTGCATGAAAAGGGAAGGTGTGGAGCCTTCATCCTAGAGCAACAAGTATAGTCATATCTCAAGCATAGTTCCCGAGCATACCAATGCAACATATGAATTTGATCCCATAATAGTTTCCCTGTTTGAGTCAAGCGATAATCCCTAAAGTATTCACGTTGATCCAACATGTCTCCCATTGCATAATTGAATGGGGTTTTCTCAGGATTATCAAAGTAGTACATAATATTTTTCACATAACCAACATCGAGGGTTTTAGGAGGTTCCCCATCTCCATGAGTAGTAGGTACACCTAATTTTTTTGGTATTTCGTGTTCAATATCCATAACTAAAGATAGAGAACAAATTAGAACAACAAATGAAACTTACTTAGTGATAAAGAAACCAAGCACACACGAGAATATTCACCCCACACTATTGCTCCCCGGCAACGACGCCAGAAAAAGGTCTTGATAACCCACAAGTATAGGGGATCAATTGTAGCCTCTTTCGATAAGTAAGAGTGTCGAACCCAACGAGGAGCTAAAGGTAGAACAATATTCCCTCAAGTTCTATCGACCATCGATACAACTCTACGCACGCTTAATGTTCTCTTTACCTAGGACAAGTATGAAACTAGAAGTACTTTGTAGGCGTTTTTGGATAGGTTTGCAAGAATATAAATTGCACATAAATAAAAACTAGGGGCTGTTTTAGGTAAAGAAGCAATAAAGTTAGTATATCGAGTGTGGAAAAGTGGTGGTAGGAGTTGAGAAATTGTTCGTAAGCAATTGACTACTTTACTAGACCGATAGCAAGTTTTATGTGGGAGAAGCCACTGCTAGCATGTCATCCCTGACTTGGAATTCTATGCACTTATGATTGGAACTATCAGCAAGCGTCCGCAACTAATAACATTCATTAAGGTAAAACCCAACCATAACATTAAGATATATTGGCCCCCCTTCAATCCCGTATGCATCAATTTCTATGCTAGGTTGAAGCTTCTGTCACTCTTGCCCTCCAATACATAGTCCTATCAACATACAACTAACCCTATGGTGTGATCCACGCGCGCGCTCATATGATGGGCACCAGAGGACAACGACATATCCACAAGAAAATTAAACCAATCATAGCAATTCATCAATTACCGATAGGACAACGAAAATCTACTCAGACATCATAGGATGGCAACACATCATTGGATAATAATATGAAGCATAAAGCACCATGTTCAAGTAGAGGGTACATCGGGTAGCGGGAGAGTGGACCACTTTAGATAGATGGAGGAAGGTGATGAAGATGTTGGTGAAGATGACGAAGGTGTTGGTGTAGATCGCCGTCACATGATGATGGCCCTGGCGGTGTTCCGGCGCCACCGGGAGAGAGGAGGAGAGAGCCCCCTCGTCCTTCTTCTTCCTTGACCTTCTCCCTAGATGGGAGAAGGGTTTTGCTGGGGATATGACTACCAGATATGACCCACCCAGGAGGGGCCGGGTCAACCACAATGGTGGGTTACTTAAGTGAAGCCCGAAGAGTATACAGGGTGACGGTTTATGATAAGGCTTATAATAGGCCCAAGCCCAGAGGCGGCTTAAGGCCTGTAAGTATAAACCGCCATGTATGAATAAGACTTGTAAAGTAAGGCATGTAAGAGTTGTCACCGAGCCGGACACGTTGTATGAGCCGGCCGGGACTCTATAGGCCGCAGGGCGTCAACCCGTGTATATAAGGGGACGACCCGGTGGCGGCTTAGGGCAAGAAACAACAGATCAACAGCCAAGCTAGCGTATTTCGCTCCTTGGTCATCGAAACCTAGAAATACCACATCAACTGGACTAGGCTTTACCTTAACCGCAAGGGGCCGAACCAGTATAAACCTCTCGTGTCCTTTTGTGACACCCCCGATTCAATCGTACACTAATCATACACGCAAACGTGTACGATCAAGATCAGGGACTCATGGGAAGATATCACAACACAACTCTACAAATAAAATAAGTCATACAAGCATCATTACAAGCCAGGGGCCTCGAGGGCTCGAATACAAGAGCTTGATCATAGACGAGTCAGCGGAAGCAACAATATCTGAGTACAGACATAAGTTAAACAAGTTTGCCTTAAGAAGGCTAGCACAAACTAGGATACAGATCGAAAGAGGCGCATGCCTCCTGCCTGGGATCCTCCTAAACTACTCCTGGTCGTCGTCAGCGGGCTGCACGTAGTAGTAGGCACCTCCTGAGTAGTAGTAGTCGTCATCGACAGTGGCGTCTAGCTCCTGGGGTCCATCGTCTGGTCGCAACAATCAGGTATAGAAAGGGGGAAAAGAGGGAGCGAAGAAACCGTGAGTACTCATCCAAAGTACTCGCAAGCAAGGAGCTACACTACATATGTATGCATTGGTATCAAATGGAATAAGGGTATCATATGTGGACTAAACTGCAGAATGCCGAAATAAGAGGGGGATAGCTAGTCCTATCGAAGACTATGCTTCTAGTAACCTCCATCTTGCAGCAGAAGAAGAGAGTAGATGGTAAGTTCACCAAGTAGCATCGTGTAGCATAAACCTACCCGGCGATCCTCTCCTCGTCGCCCTGTTAGAGAGTGACCACCGGGTTGTATCTGGCACTTGGAAGGGTGTGTTTTATTAAGTATCCAGTTCTAGTTGTCATAAGGTCAAGGTACAACTCCAAGTCATCCTATTACCGAAGATCACGGCTATTCGAATAGATTAACTTCCCTGCAGGGGTGTACCACATTTCCCAACACGCTCGATCCCCTTTGTCCGGACATACTTTTTTGGGTCATGCCCGACCTCGGAAGATCAACATGTCGCAGCCCTACCTAGGCACAACAGAGAGGTCAGCACGCCGATCTTAATCCTATGGCGCAGGGGTCTGGGCCCATCGCCCATTGCACACCTGCATGTTGCGAACGCGGCCGGTTAGCAGACCTAGCCTCCCTTATACAAGAGCAGGCGTTCCAGTCCAACCTGGCGTGCGCCGCTCAGTCACTGACGTCAAGAAGGCTTCGGCTGATACCACGACGTCGAGTGCCCATAACTGTTCCCGCGTAGTTGGTTAGTGCGTATAGGCCAGTGGCCAGACTCAGATCAAATACCCAGATCTTGTTAAGCGTGTTATTTTGAAGTAATCGCGGACGCCGGCCAGGGCCAGGCCCACCTCTCTCCTAGGTGATCTCAACCTGCCCTGTCGCTCCGCCACAAAGATCCACTCAGAGGGCCGTCAGGACAAAGGTCCTTTCAGCCCCCAATCCATGAATCACTCGCGGGTACTCTACGAGTCGACCCGACTTTAGTCACAACATGTATTGGGTGTAATATGTATAGTATATACCCGTGATCAACACACGACGTGATCACGGCCTGATAGTATAGCATGGCAGACTGTCAAGAATGTAGGGCCACTGATGATAAACTAGCATCCTATACTAAGCATTTAGGATTGCAGGTAAGGTATCAACAATTGTAGCAACAATGATAGGCTATGCATCAAAATAGGATTAACGGAAAGCAGTAACATGCTACACTACTCTAATGCAAGAAGTAGAGAGAAGAGTAGGCGATATCTGGTGACCAAAGGGGGGGCTTGCCTGGTTGCTCTGCAGACAGAAACGGACCCTCGAAGGTGAAGTAGTCGATCACTGATTCAACTGCGGTCTCGGGGTCTACCAGAAAGAAATAATGGAGGGGGAACACAATAAATAACAGAGAAATCAAAGCATCACAAAGCATAACATGTAAATACACGGTGCTAGGGATGTCCTAACGCATTACTAGGTGCTACCGGCAAAGGGGGGAAACATCCGGGAAAGTATTTCCGGTGTTTCACGTTTTCGGACAGATGAACCGGAGGGGAAAAGTTGTGTGTTCACTATGCTAGGGATGTGTGGCGGACGAACGGGCTACATATCCGGATTCGTCTCGTCGTTCTGAGCAACTTTCATGTAGAAAACTTTTTCATCTGAGCTACGGTTTATTTTCTATGATTTTTCAAAGATTTAAACAATATTCTGAATTTGTTATTAATAAGCAATTAAATAGCTAAAATGCTATGCGCACCCAGATCTGTGTACACAGAGGTGTACCAGAGGGTGACAGTGGGACCCAGGGGGTCCCAGTTGACCCAGTCAACTGTCAACAGAGGTGACCGTTGACTAGTCAAATCTACTAAGAGGGGCCCCATGTCATAGAGACAATAGGTTAATTACCTAGTTAAGCCTAAATTAATTAAGTTAATTAAGTAATAATTCATTAACTAATTAATTTTACCATTAAATATTTTATTTATTACTTTTTTAAAGGGGCATGGGGCCCGTAGGCCAGTGGCACAAGGGCCAGCCGGGGCGGGTTAACGCGGCGGGCCTGGGATGTGGGCGCCCGCCCGAACGAGGCACAGGCGCGTGCGTGCACGGGGCGCCGGCGCCGGGCGCATGGTCGGTGGCGCGGCTTGCCGGCCGGCCGCGGCAGGCAGAGGCGACGCAGGTAGCGGTGGTCAGCGGGGCGATGACGACGCGACTCACAGGCAGGGCGGCTGCGGCGACCGCTGCGGTACGGGGCGAGCAGCGGCGCGGCAATGGCAGGGGCAGCGAGCGCGGCGTGGGGAATGGTCGGGCGAAGGAGGCCAGCATCGGCCGCGGGGTGGAGCGGGAGGCGCGGCGGCGAAGGCGAGCAGCCGCGGGTGCGTGTGAGGGCGCGTCGGGGACGCGGGTCAGCGTGCGGCCAACGGGCGTCGGCGAGCGCAGCGGCGGCAGCAGCAAGCTGCAGCCAGCAACGCGAGGAGGGGGAGCAGCACGGTGCGGCTGCACGTGTGCGGGCGCACGCGTAGCCAGAGTGGGGCGCCGGACAGGGATGACGCGGCGAGGAGAGGCGGGTCGAGGCTCGCGCGCAGCCGCAGTAGGCAGGGGTCGAAGACAACGGCGGCCGACGCGAGCGAGCGGCACGACGGGTAGCTCCAGTGTGTGGAGGGAGCGGTCGGGAGGAGCCGCCACGGCCGGGCATGCGAGCAAACAGGGGACGGCGTTGCATGCAGGTAGCAGGGCGGGGGAGTAGGGTGCGGCCCTGGGTGGCCGTGGTTACTGGCGTGCGCGCGGACGACCGTAGGCGGTTGCGGCGGTAGCAGTAGCGAGTAGGCAGGGCGGCGGGGCTAGCTACGACAACAAAACTGGAGGTGGTAGAGGGGGGCGCGCGCGTGCTCACTGTGTTGACGAGAAGGCCCGGGGACGCCGGAGGAGCTCAAGGCGGCGCGGATCGACGCGGTGGACGCCGAAGCCCGAGGAGGAAGTCGAGGTTGGGGTGGTGTCACTGGGCCGTCTGGTGCCTTGTGGCTCAACGTCGAGGAAGAGGACGGCGCTAAGGTGCTCCTGGACTCGTCGACGAGGCAAGGGATAGACGGTGGCCGTGGGATCGAGCGGCGCACGACGACGGCATCGGGCGCGGTTGGATCTGGAGGAGGTGGGTCAGAGAGAGAGGGAGAGGGAGGGGCGCTCTAGGGTTAGTGGGGGGCGCCGGGGTCTTGTAGGGGGCGGTTCGCCGGCGGATGGTCGCCACGGCACCGACCGGTGTCGTGGCGGGCATCAGTGGCAGTCACAGCTGCAGTGAACAGGGGAAAGGGGTAACAGGGGCGGGTTGGGCTGGCCTAGTGGCCAGTTGGGCCAAGGCCTAGGGGAGGTGGGAAGGCCTTTTGTTTTTTGTTTTTACTTTTGTTCTTGTTTTTTACCTTTTGTTCTTGTTTTTTTTGCCATTTATTTTAGTCCTAGTAAAATATAAACTTAGCATCTAAATTAGTATTTCAACCTAGTCCACAGTCACAAAAAGTCTAAGCACCAAATAACTTATATTTAACATTTTATTACTTATAAAAGGTATTTAAATAATTGTTGTTGCTACTGTTTTGATCATTTTAGAGTATTTCAGAATTTTATAGAAGTGTGGTTTCTTCACCCACATTTAGTATGGATTAATTCACACAAAACGAACATTTTAATTTTAATGTTTCAAAACTTTCGCCAATCGACTTTAATTTGAAGTTTAAATGCCGAACCGATTTTGAACTAACGCGAGATTAACAACAGTAACCGTGGTGACGTGGCATCAATAATGTGGGATTACTGTAGCCTAATTATCCGGGCATCACAATTCTCCTCCACTACAAGAAATCTCATCCCGAGATTTAAGAGGTGGGATAAGGGGGAAAGTTCTGGTTACGAAATTCTAACGGATCTTCTCGGTCTTGGTTGCTCTTCTCAATTGTTTGCTCCATGATGGTTATCCCTCCATTCCTCTACTTCTGTGCGTTGGGACGAAGTTGTCATCCTTTCTTTGGGAACTCCACCGTACTTACGTCAAATGATAAGGGGTAACTCGAAAGAACGGAACTCTGCACGGTTGCTTATCCGGTAGATAACATTAGGGAAGGTGGCGAAAAGTAACTCTCGAATTGAAACTTAAGAAATTACCGAGAGCAAAGTAAGAAGGTGCAAAGTAGAAGTTTCAAGCGCATAGGCAATCGTTCGTTGCCTGATACGAAATGTGAAAGGGGTTCAGAGCAATAGGAATAAGTATTGCGTATGATACCAGAATAGATCACTAGGCAGGTGACCCGTGAACTACATACGAAGTCAAGCTCTAGGAATAACCTTGACAACATGGTGTACAGGTGAGTCAGGTTTCGATCATGTGGATCTGTGGGTTATGGGCCCACCATGTGGGTTAAAAGTAGAAAGGGGGCCGATAGCAAGCCATGTCAGATGATAGACTGTCAGTTATGTTGCCAACAACATTGGTACCAAGGGCGAGGGACGAACATAACTATTTTCCTGCTGGTTGAACGAGGCGGACCAATAGGCAAGTTCTCGTCCATTGGTGGTTACCGGAATGCTATCAACAAAAGCAACAGGGTCTTACTGACATGGTCGTACACCAAGGTGTTTACATAAGCAGAAGAATATTACTGCTTAGATCATATGGATCACCAGAAAGGTTAAACAAAACAATGGAAAGGAAAAGGTGATCTTCATATTAAACAGAACAATGGAAATGAAAATGTGTTTAAACACATAATCCAGGGGGTATATCCTTCCCAAGGACAATCAGCACATGATATTCATGACAGGATATAATTGTAGAAAACCCTTTAGGAAAGGGGAGAAAAATTTAATGACATTACCCATAAACTGTGTTTGGATAATTGATAAAGAAACTTTAGCACTGTGCTTCAAATGTTCTTATTGAAATTCGGAGTACCACAGACATGCTTCGAGATAGCATTGACATGGTCTTCAAGTAAGTCTAGACTTTGGATACTCAAAGGATTCATCAGGAACAAATTATAGAATAAGTCTTACCATTTTCTCATGGAAAAATGGTTAACTTTGCTAAAAAGGAAAACGGTAACAATAGGTCCTCCGGCCAGGTGTGCTAGGCAAGACATCACCTTACCAGGTGATATAAAGACCAATGTTATGACTCTTGGATAATGTCCCAACCATCATATCAAACCGAGATTCGGATCTGATTGGTGTCAGGATACCTCAGGCTTAGGATGCCTGAGAAGAAAAGGTGTGACACAATTTGACGTGATGACATTGTAGGATTCTCGGGAAATGAACTATGGAAGCGAATTCTGACACAAGAGTTCATCATTAAACCAAGGAGAGGATGACGAGGTGGCTGATGGGCTCAGGGACAAGGACAATTCATCAAGATTCCCAAAAGACGGATTTCCACAATCATGTGAACAAGGAGATAACATTTGTTAGGTCAAATAATATAATGATGTTATGCTCGAGGAAAACATACACAGTTAAACATTGGTTGAAAGGTGCACCTGAAATATGGGCTTAGGTAGCATGATCAATGTTAGAATGGTGATTCGATAACCAATGGTCTAAGAATGAAATATCGATCATTAACTTCAAAGCAATAGTGTTGCTAGAAGGGCAGAATCCAAACATCACAGTTCACTTGTAGATATTCCCGATTAGTCAATACGGGGACCAAGAAAGAATGGTGCTTGTGAGAAGTATCACTATACCAAGAATTCTTAAGAGGTGAAGCAATCCTTGCCACATCCTTGACATAAAGGACAGTAATACTTCAAGGTAGAACATAACACAAATTGGATAGCAAGTTGCATTCATAACATGAACAAGTTTGTGATGAAAGGAAGGTAAAGATGTTGTCGATGGTAACCCAAATTACCAAGGGACGAGGATGGCACTTACCTTCATGAATTCAATTGATATCCTGGAAGGAGTCAAAATGTTGATGATGATCACGGCAAATTTTGTCGAGAGGCTCCACGAAGATGTAATAGATCGGTGATGACATCAAGTCAAAGTAATGATGAAGCGAAAGGTTAATGGAACCAAGGGCACAACACAAACTCGAAATCAATTTTGTTGTTCAAGGAGAAATGATATGACGAGGAAGATCGACGTAAGATTAGCTCATCATCAAAATTTGTGCTCCGGGGATAAGGACCAGGTAGCACAGTTAAAATTTAGTACGATAATGATATAGCCGATCAGGCTAGGAATGACTTGAAGGATTTATTAAACTCATAAGCAACGAAAATTACTTAAGAGTTATTGAATTGAAGTACAGACTCGATTCACTATTCAGTGTTCTCGGTTGACAACGACCCAGAACCCAGGAAAAATTGGATTCGGTGAGAAATAACATTTGATGAAGAACCCATAAGAAGTTATGCAGTTCCATGATATTCTCGAGATACCAGAGTGTAATACTCGACAGTAGAGCAGAGTAGAGGGTGGACACGTGAAATGATCTGCAGATGACAAGTACTTCATCTTGTCTGAGAAATGGAATCAAAGGAGAACAATCATGGTCGGAACCACGATTGCAAAGGATCAATTCACAGATACCAGATGATATTATATCAAGGAAATAATTATTATTACTAGAAGCTTCCATGATAGGATCTACATCATTTCCATGGGCATGAACACAAAGTCCAAGGTCGACTCCCACTTCTTCAATGCATAACCTTTCATTTACTTCCCGCTTTTGATGAGGCTATAGTGTAGAAATTTTATCTGGCGAAACAACAGAAGAGTATGACTCGCGGAAACTCTCGGGTTCATATGGTTTGGGGAAGGCACAGGTTCAACCCATCAAGGCATCTTAGGAGCATATACCACAATTTCAGGAATAAATAACACAAGCTCGATAGTAGAGTATGTTGGAGAAAGCAAAGGATACAATTTACCAAAGGCATTATGTATCCGAGGAAAATCTCACAAGCTTATAGAATATAAAGGACGCTGTTGGATAAAATCCAACAAAGGATCTGGTGGTCCACAAGGGATCTGATGTGAGCATCGGTACTCAACCAGAGGAAGAAGGAATGCAAGGACATCAATTTATAGAAACAACTGACTAACTCAAAGTTCAAATGCAAATGAATTATCAATTCCAAGACAAGGGATTAGAAGCAATGCTCTGATTAGGGATGGATAAGTTGAATAGCCTTAGTGGTACTATCGATGGCAAAATTTGATTGGTCGAGATCCAGCTCATGTTTAAAATGACGTCTGAGTCGGAAGGATAAATTCCAGGGAACAACTGATGATTGTGTGCATTCACACACATGTTGAATCAAAAGGATCAGAATGACAATCACAAAGGTTTTTAAAGTAATTTGCTAGACCAATGGAATTAACCGGAATGCAAGTATGCAAGAATTCCAAGAACAACAGGCAGTTGAGGATATTCGAAAGATCAAACAGTATTTCGAAGTCTTTTGCGGAACACAAGAACAACTGGGAATGAGTGGATACTCGATAAGTCCGAGGAATTATCCGTAGGGGTATTCAGGTAGCAAGGAACTTCAAGGCAGTAGGCACAAAGTATTCTCGGAACAATAGAGAGAATTTCGGTGTATCTTGTAATAACAAGATCAACTGGGGATGAAGGTATGAACGACAAATGTAGGTAGTTATCCATAAGGATACATCGGTGGTAGGAAATTGTAAAAGCGATGGCCCATAGTCTCGAGAGAACATCGTAGAGTGTCTTCGAAATCTTCTGGTGAAGCAAGCAATCGTTCAGACCGAGTGGCTCTCCGGGAGTAAGTATTTACGAGAACCTAGAGTTAGAGTCAGCAAAATCTTTTAACCCGAATAGAAGAGATATCAGAGTCCCAGAGTATAGATGAGGAATAAAAGATCCTAATACCACCCAATGGCGAAGTGGGCCCGTAAGCCACACAGTCATGTTAGAATATTTTTTTTGTAATGACTAGACTCAACTTCGGCCAAGGAGTGTGGAAGGGGGATTCCTACAGGCAGTCAGCTCTGATACCAACTTGTGACGCCCCCGATTCAATCATACACTGATCATACACGCAAACGTGTACGATGAAGATCAGGGACTCACGGGAAGATATCACAACACAACTCTACAAATAAAATAAGTCATACAAGCATCATATTACAAGCCAGGGGCCTCGAGGGCTCGAATACAAGAGCTCGATCATAGATGAGTCAGCGGAAGCAACAATATCTGAGTATAGACATAAGTTAAACAAGTTTGCCTTAAGAAGGCTAGCACAAACTGGGATACAGATCGAAAGAGGCGCAGGCCTCCTGCCTGGGATCCTCCTAAACAACTCCTGGTCGTCGTCAGCGGGCTGCACGTAGTAGTAGGCACCTCCCGAGTAGTAGTAGTCATCATCGACAGTGGCGTCTGGCTCCTGGGCTCCATCGTCTGGTCGCAGCAATCGGGTATAGAAAGGGGGAAAAGAGGGAGCAAAGAAACCGTGAGTACTCATCCAAAGTACTCGCAAGCAAGGAGCTACACTACATATGTATGCATTGCTATCAAATGGAATAAGGGTATCATATGTGGATTGAACTGCAGAATGCCGGAATAAGAGGGGGATAGCTAGTCCTATCGAAGACTACGCTTCTGGTAACCTCCATCTTGCAGCAGAAGAAGAGAGTAGATGGCAAGTTCACCAAGTTGCATCGTGTAGCATAAACCTACCTGGCGATCCTCTCCTTGTCGCCCTGTTAGAGAGCGACCATCGGGTTGTATCTGGCACTTGGAAGGGTGTGTTTCATTAAGTATCTAGTTCTAGTTATCATAAGGTCAAGGTACAACTCCAAGTCGTCCTGTTACCAAAGACCACGGCTATTCGAATAGATTAACTTCCCTGCAGGGGTGCACCACATTTCCCAACACGCTCGATCCCCTTTGTCCGGACATACTTTTCTGGGTCATGCCCGGCCTCGGAAGATCAACATGTCGCAGCCCTACCTAGGCACAATACAGAGGTCAGCACGCCGGTCTAAATCCTATGGCGCAGGGGTCTGGGCCCATCGCCCATTGCACACCTGCATGTTGCGAACGCGGTCGGCGAGCAGACCTAGCCTCCCTTATACAAGAGCAGGCGTTCCAGTCCAACCCGGCGCACGCCGCTCAGTCGCTGACGTCAAGAAGGCTTCGGCTGATACCACGACGTCGAGTGCCCATAACTGTTCCCGCGTAGTTGGTTAGTGCGTATAGGCTAGTGGCCAAACTCAGACCAAATACCCAGATCTCGTTAAGCGTGTTATTTTGAAGTAACCGCGGACACCGACCAGGGCCAGGCCCACCTCTCTCCTAGGTGATATCAACCTGCCATGTCGCTCCGCCACAAAGATCCACTCAGAGGGCCGTTGGGACAAAGGTCCTTTCAGCCCCCAATCCATGAATCACTCGCGGGTACTCTACGAGCCGACCCGACTTTAGTCACAACATGTATCAGGTGTAATATGTATAGTATATACCCGTGATCAACACCCGACGTGATCATGGCCCGATAGTATAGCATGGCAGACTATCAAGAATGTAGGGCCACTGATGATAAACTAGCATCCTATACTAAGCATTTAGGATTGCAGGTAAGGTATCAACAATTGTAGCAACAATGACAGGCTATGCATCAGAATAGGATTAACGGAAAGCAGTAACATGCTACACTACTCTAATGCAAGAAGTAGAGAGAAGAGTAGGTGATATCTGGTGATCAAAGGGGGGGCTTGCCTGGTTGCTCTGCAGACAGAAACGGACCCTCGAAGGTGAAGTAGTCGATCACTGATTCAACCGCGGTCTCGGGGTCTACCGGAAAGAAATAACAGAGGGGGAACACAATAAATAACAGAGCAATCAAAGCATCACAAAGCATAACAAGGCAATACACGGTGCTAGGGATGTCCTAACACATTACTAGGTGCTATCGGCAAAGGGGGGAAACATCCGGGAAAGTATTCCCGGTGTTTCACGTTTTCGGACAGATGAACCGGAGGGGAAAAGTTGCGTGTTCACTATGCTAGGGATGTGTGGCGGACGAACGGGCTACGTATACGGATTCATCTCGTCGTTCTGAGCAACTTTCATGTAGAAAACTTTTTCATCTGAGCTACGGTTTATTTTCTACGATTTTTCAAAGATTTAAACAATATTCTGAATTTGTTATTAATAAGCAATTAAATAGCTAAAATGCTATGCGCACCCAGATCTGTGTACACGGAGGTGTACCAGAGGGTGACAGTGGGGCCCAGGGGGTCCCAGTTGACCCAGTCAACTATCAACAGAGCTGACCGTTGACTGGTCAAATCTACTAAGTGGGGCCCCATGTCATAGAGACATTAGGTTAATTACCTAGTTAAGCCTAAATTAATTAAGTAATTAAGTAATAATTAATTTTACCATTAAATATTTTAATTATTACTTTTTTAAAGGGGATGGGGCCTGTAGGCCAGTGGCACAAGGGCCAGCCAGGGCGGGTTAACGCGGCGGGCGTGGGATGTGGGCACCCGCCCGAACGAGGCACAGACGCGTGCGTGCACGGGGCGCCGGCGCCGGGCACGTGGTCGGCGGCGCGGCTTGCCGGCCGGCCGCGGCAGGCAGAGGCGACGAAGGTGGCGGCGGTCAGCGGGGCGACGGCGGCGCGGCTCACGGGCGGGGTGGCTGCGGCGACCGCTGCGGTACGAGGCGAGTAGCGGCGCGACAATGGCAGGGGCAGCGAGCGCGGCGTGGGGAATGGCCGGGCGAAGGAGGCCAGCATCGGCCGCGGGGTGGAGCGGGAGGCGCGCCGGCGAAGGCGAGCAGTCGCGGGTGCGTGTGAGGGCGCGTCGGGGACGCGGGTCAGCGCGTGGCCAGCGGGCGTCGGCGAGCGCAGCGGCGGCAGCAGCAAGCTGCAGCAAGAAGCATAGGGAGGGGGGAGCAGCAGGGCGCGGCTGCACGTGTGCGGGCGCGTGCGTAGCCGGATTGGCGCGCCGGACAGGGACGACGCGGCGAGGAGAGGCGGGTCAAGGCTCGCGCGCAGCCGCAGTAGGCAGGGGTCGAAGGCAACGGCGGCCGACGCGAGCGAGCGGCACGACGGGTAGCTCCAGTGGGTGGAGGGCGCGGTCGGGCGGAGCCGCCACAGCTGGGCACGCGAGCAAACAGGGGACGGCGTTGCATGCGGGTAGCAGGGCGGGGGAGTAGGGTGCGGCCCTGGGTAGCCATAGTTACTGGCGTGCGCGCGGACGACTGTAGGCGGTTGCGGCGGCAGCAGTAGCGAGTAGGCGCGGCGGCGGGGCTAGCTACGACAGCAAAACTGGAGGGGCGGAGGGGGGGCGCGCACGTGTGCTCACAATGTTGACGAGAAGGCCCGGGGACGCCGGAGGAGCTCAAGGCAACGCGGATCGACGCGGTGGCCGCCGAAGCCCGAGGAGGAAGTCGAGGTTGGGGTGGCGTCACGGGGCCGTCCGGTGCCTTGTGGCTCGACGTCGAGGAAGAGGACGACGCTAAGGTGCTCCTGGACTCGTCGACAAGGCAAGGGATGGACGGTGGCCGTGCGATCGAGCGGCGCAGGACGACGGCATCGGGCGCGGTTGGATCTGGAGGAGGGGGGGTCAGAGAGAGAGGGAGAGGGAGGGGCGCTCTAGGGTTAGTGGGGGGGCGCCGGGGTCTTGTAGGGGGCGGTTCGCCGGTGGATGGTCGCCACGGCGCCGACCGATGTCGTGGCGGGCATCAGTGGCAGTCACAGCTGCAGTGAACAGGGGAAGGGGGTAACAGGGGCGGGTTGGGCCGGCCTAGTGTCCAGTTGGGCCAAGGCCTAGGGGAGGTGGGAAGGTCTTTTGTTTTTTTCGTTTTTACTTTTGTTCTTGTTTTTTTGTTGCCATTTATTTTAGTCCTAATAAAAATATAAACTTAGCATCTAAATTAGTATTTCAACCTAGTCCACAGTCACAAAAATTCTAAGCACCAAATAACTTATATTTGACATTTTATTACTTATAAAAGGTATTTAAATAATTGTTGTTGCTACTGTTTTAATCATTTTAGAGTATTTCAGAATTTTATAAAAGTGTGGTTTCTTCACCCACATTTAGTATGGATTAATTGACACAAAACAAACATTTTAATTTTAGTGTTTCAAAACTTTCACCAATCGACTTTAATTTGAAGTTTAAATGCCGAACCGGTTTTGAACTAACGCGAGATTAACAACAGTAACTGTGGTGACGTGGCATCAATAATGTGGGATTACTGTAGCCTAATTATCCGGGCGTCACACCTTTGTCCCGATTAACCCCTTTAAGCTTCCTAGTTGCGATGGCTCCATGACTAAGTCCTTTCACTAGGACATCTGCCGTGACAGTTCCACGACAGTTGGCACCCACCGTGGGGCCAGCGCACGGTGGATTTGAGTTCTTGAAGGGCAGCTTCGAAGGGCTCAAGGGATACGATGTGGGCTGGATGACCAAGAGTCGTCGCGGCAAGCTCTACATCAATGACGCAGGCTGGGGCCCCCACGCCGGCTCAATTGAGTACGGGTACCGGGCCCCCTTCGGCAGAATCTACGTCTTCATCGGCCGGATCGGCGAGCCGGGCCCTGAGCCGGACATCTGCACCGACCTCATCGAGACGGCTCAGCATGCGAGACCCGCCCGGACTCAGCCCGCCATGAGGCGTGCCGTTGTGGGTTGCATCCATGGATGGGAGATTTCTGAAGGATGTGTGGATGGCGGTGAGACGGCCGTCTACTCTGACGGTGAGTCGTCCACAGGTGAGACGGATTCATTGTATCAACTACAAGATGGCGGGCTTGGGGGCTGTTCCGATGGCAGCAGTATGAGCCGCTGAACAGAGCGGGGATCTTCATGACTGGTACGCAGCCCGCTCAAAACTCTACGGCAGCAGCAGCGATAACCACCGGGTTGACAGCGGTCGGGTCAGGAGACCCCGCGCGCCCACCGGCTCAGGTGCTGATGGATCTCATGGATAGGATGACGGCCCTGTTGACCGCCGTGGTCGAACCAACGGATAAGGCTCAGCATGATGTAGAGGTGGCACGGTTACATGAGGAGGTAGCACAAGCCAAGGAAAACTTGGCGGTGGAGGACATCAGGATGGCTGCAGAGCGGGCGGCTTTGGACGCTCGGGCTCGGCAGCTCCAATCAGAGGCTTTTCGGCTCATGATGGATCTGAACGCATCAAACGAGGTCATGAGGAGAAGGCACCAGAAGACTCAATCACGTCTGCCTCTGACTTACGATCCTAGGAACCTCTTCCACATACCCGGGGCCGGTCCCAGTAACCTGCCGGAGGCAAACCGGATTACAACACCCGGGGTTGGGGCGTCGGTTCAGTCGCGGGCTATGGAACCCCCTCGTGTGAATACTGCTCCGCCTTATTATACACCAACACCACCGGGTCATTTTTCTAACCCTTTGGAGAATCTGATCGCTGCATCGGCACATTTGGCGGCTCTCCCAATGGAAGGCGACTCCCAGACGGCGATTGAAACACGAAGGGTCAAAGAACTTCTTCAGACGGCTCTGGCACAGCAGGAGTCATACTCTTATAGTCGAGACATGATTCATTCAATCCCTCGCCCAAGATGGAGCCCGAGCTATAGCAGGCATATGGATTCAGCGGCCGTGTCAAGCAACGCCCAGTGCCGTAACCAGCCGCGCAAGCATGACCCAGCGCGTGATGGAGCTCTTAACTTGGTTGACCAGGATAGGATCCGCCAAGAGGCTGAGCGGGCGGTTCAGCAGGCAGCTGAGCAGGCGGCTCACCAAAATTTTCCGGTTTATCCGATGACCTCTGTCGAAGCAGGTGTGGCCACAAGAACAGGAGGCGTCCCTTGCTTGGTGCCGGCTCTGTGTAATGAGCGTTTGCCAAAGGATTTCAAGGTGTCTCGGAAGGTGCCTAATTACACAGCCGACTTATAGCCCGGGGCATGGATTGAGAGTTATGAGATGTCCATAGAATTGCTGGAGGTCAGTGACGCAACAATGGCTAAATACTTCACTATGATGATGGAACGACCCGCACTTGGCAAAAGGGACTGCCACCCAATTCCATTGGTTCCTGGGCCGAGTTAAAGGCCCGTTTTATTTAGAACTTTAAAGATACACGCAAGCAACCCATGTCGATTGTGGACTTGACTAATTGCAAGCAAGAGGAAGGTGAGTCCACGACCCATTGGGTGCGCCGGGTAAAGGAAATAATACATTCATCTAATAAGATGGATGCCGACTCTGCGGTCTTAATGTTGGAGAAAAATTGCCGTTTTGAACCACTGAAACAGAAGCTAGGGCGGCTCAAACGCGATTGTAATGACATGGGCCAGCTGATGGCGTCTCTAGTCAAATATGCCGATTCAGATAGTACCAAAGATCATGCATTTGATGAAGAGAAGACAGGGAAGGGAAAGAAGAACAACAACGCTAAGGGCCTTCAGCATAACCCGGCGAATCAAGGAGGTAATAACAAACGTAAGGCTGACAGCAGCTCGGAGTTTGTAGCGAATGCACAAGGCAACAATCAACGGCGTAAGGGGAGGCCACCTCCTCGGTCAGGAGGGTCAGGTCCCACCCTCGAGCAGTTGCTAAATGAACCATGTCCAAGACACGGCACCCGGGAGAAGTCGGCCACCCATCTATGGAAAGACTGTACGATCATGAAGGCTTTCAAGAATTCTAACATGTTCGATGGTAATCATGGATCTGGCAGCGGCTCAGGCAGTGGCGGCTTTCATGGCCCGGGCGGCAATTCAGGTGGTGGCGGTTTTCATGGCCAGGGCCCCCAAGGTAATCAAAGTGGTTATAATCAGCAATCTGGACAAGGAGGTCAGCAGCAGCAGCAGCAATCCGGGTTTCAGAGTAACCCAAAGCAGCTAAGCAGTGGGCAGTATCATGTGTTCACCACCAGTTTATGCAAAATGGACCAGAAACGAAATAAGAGAGTGGTCAACGCTGTTGAGCCGGCGGTTCCTCTTTATTTGAGATGGTATGAGCAGCCTATTCTGTGGAGTAGGGAGGATCACCCTCCCCAGGTTGACAATCCGGGTCATTTGGCTTTGGTGGTGGCGCCTCAGGTTGGTGGATATAAATTCACTAAAGTACTCATGGACGGAGGCAGTAGCATCAACATCCTCTATTATGAGACATTCCGTTGCATGGGGTTGACTGACAGAAGTCTTAAGACGTCCAACACTGTTTTTCATGGAGTGGTGCCTGGTAAGTCGGCATATCCAGTGGGTAAGATTGAGCTAGGGGTAGCTTTTGGAGATGAGCATGATTCCAGGGCTGAGAAATTAACCCTTGAGGTGGTCAAAATCAAGAGCCCGTATCACGCCCTGTTTGCACGACCGGCTTATGCAAAATTCATGGCGCGGTCGTGTTATGTTTATCTGCAGCTCAAGATGCCGGGTTATAAAGGTACTATCACAGTACATGGAAGCCGGAAGATAGCTTTAGAGTGTGAGGAAGGCGATGCTGCTTACACAGAATCTGTTTGCGCGACGGAGGAGTTAAAATTCTACAAAGACAACGTTGACCCGGCAGACATGACATCTTTGAAGAAGCCAACTACAGAGCATGAGCCGGTGTTGAAGTTTAAGTCAGCTGACGATACCAAGATGATTGTTTTTGTGCCTGGTGACGCATCCAACCAATTTATTATCAGTGCTAATTTGGATCCCAAATAGGAAGGCGCGCTCATCGAGTTCATCCGTGAGAACCGGGACATCTTTTCATGGAAACCTTCTGACATGCCGGGTGTACCGAGAGAACTCGCTGAGCACACTCTCAATATTGATCCAAAGTTTAAGCCGGTCAGGCAGTTTCTTCGGCGGTTCAATGAGGAAAGGCGCAAGGCTATTGGAGAAGAGGTGGCCCGGCTTTTGGCAGCCGAGTTCATTATTGAAGTCTTTCATCCAGAGTGGTTGGCTAACCCGGTGCTCGTGCTTAAAAATAACGACACCTGGCGTATGTGTGTGGATTACATGGACTTAAACAAAGCTTGTCCGGCTGATACTTTTCCTCTCCCTCGTATTGATCAAATCATTGATGCTACGACAGGTTGTGAGCGTTTGAGCTTTTTGGATGCTTATTTTGGTTACCATCAGATCAAGATGGCGGTTAAGGACCAGGAGAAGACAGCTTTCATTACTCCATTTGGAGCCTTTTGCTATGTGTCCATGCCCTTTGGGCTTAAGAGTGCCCGGGCGACTTATCAGCGGTGTGTGCAGAATTGTCTTCATAATCAGATTGGGCGTAATGTTCATTCTTATGTGGACGATATAGTGGTGAAACCCAGAGAGAAGGAAACCTTGGTAGATGATCTGAAGGAAACCTTTGGTAACCTCCAGGTCTACAAGATGATGCTTAACCCGGCCAAGTGCATTTTTGGAGTATCGGCGGGTAAGCTTTTGGGTTTTTTGGTGTCTAACAGAGGCATTGAAGCTGACCCGGAGAAAATAAAGGCGATTACGTCTTTGGCTAAGCCGGCATGCATCAATAACGTTCAGCGGCTGGCGGGTCATGTTGCAGCTTTAAGCCATTTCATAAGCCGATTAGGTGAGAAGGCTATGCCGTTATATCAAATGATGAAGAAGACGGATGATTTTGTCTGGAGTGATGCTGCTAACTTTGCCTTTGAAGATCTAAAAAGACAGCTCGCTGAGCCGCCGGTTCTTGCTGCTCCCGTTGATAAGGAGCCACTGTTGTTATATGTGGCTGCTAACACACGTGCTGCCAGTGTGGCCATTGTTGTAGAGCGCAAAGAGGCTGGCAAGGAATATCCGGTTCAACGGCCGGTTTACTACGTCAGTGAGGTGCTCATTGAGTCCAAACAGAGATATCCGCATTGGCAGAAACTTGTTTATGGAGTGTTCACGGCGAGCCGGAAGCTTAAGCATTACTTTCAAGGTCATACTATCACTGTGGTTAGCTCTGCTCCTTTAGGAGATATTATTCAAAATAGAGAAGCCACGGAACAAGTCGCCAAGTGGGCCATTGAACTTGGGTCTCATGGTTTAAAGTATGTGCCACGTACTGCCATCAAATCTCAAGCATTGGTGGACTTCATTAACGATTGGACGGAGTTGCAGATACCTGAAGAGAAGCCAGACAACACATATTGTACGATTCATTTTGATGGGTCCAGACAATTGGAAGGCTCGGGGACTGGAGTTGTTTTAACTTCTCCTCGAGGTGACAAATTTTGTTATGTGTTGCGGTTGATGTTTCCTTGTACTAACAATGCAGCTGAGTATGAGGCCTTACTCCATGGTTTTCGAATGGCTAAAGAAATGAGTTTAAGTCGGGTACGGTGCCTTGGCGACTCAGATTTGGTGGCTCAGCAAGTATCAGGCAAGTGGGATTCCAAGGATCCTCTCATGGAGGCTTATCGCCGTGAGGTTGAAGCTGTTGCTGGACACTTCAAGGGTTATCAAGTGGAGCACATGGACCGCAGAAAGAACGAAGCAGCCGATGCTTTAAGCCGGTTGGGATCTCAGCGTAAGCCGGTCCCGCCTAACTGTAGGATCGAAAGTATGTCTAGAGGGGGGGTGATTAGACTACTTGACCAAATAAAAACTTAACCTTTTCCCAATTTTAGTTCTTGGCAGATTTTAGCTATTATAGGACAAGTCAAGCAATCATCACACAATTCAAGCAAGCATGCAAAGAGTATATTGGCAGCGGAAAGTAAAGCATGCAACTTGCAAGAATGTAAAGGGAAGGGTTTGGAGAATTCAAACGCAATTGGAGACACGGATGTTTTTCCCGTGGTTCGGATAGGTGGTGCTATCCTACATCCACGTTGATGGAGACTTCAACCCACAAAGGGTAACGGTTGCGCGAGTCCATGGAGGTCTCCACCCACAAAGGGTAACGGTTGCGCGAGTCCACGAAGGGCTCCACTCACGAAGGGTCCACGAAGAAGCAACCACCCACAAAGGGTCCACGAAGAAGCAACCTTGTCTATCCCACCATGGCCATCGCCCACGAAGGACTTGCCTCACTAGCGGTAGATCTTCACGAAGTAGGCGATCTCCTTGCCCTTACAAACTCCTTGGTTCAACTCCACAATCTTGTCGGAGGCTCCCAAGTGACACCTAGCCAATCTAGGAGACACCACTCTCCAACAAGTAACAAATGGTGTGTAGGTAATGAACTCCTTGCTCTTGTGCTTCAAATGATAGTCTCCCCAACACTCAACTCTCTCTCATAGGATTTGGATTTTGTGGAAAGAAGATTTGAGTGGAAAGCAACTTGGGGAAGGCTAGAGATCAAGATTCATATGGTAGGAATGGAATATCTTGGTCTCAACACATGAGTAGGTGGCTCTCTCTCAGAACATATGAGTTGGAATTGTGTATGTGTTCTGATGGCTCTCTCCACGAATGAAGAGGAGGTGGAGGGGTATATATAGCCTCCACACAAAATCCAACCATTACACACAGTTTCCAATCTCGGTGGGACCGAATCAACAAACTCAGTCGGACCGAAAATGTAAACCTAGTGACCGTTAGAGATTTTCGGTGGGACTGACATGCAACTCGGTAGGACCGATATGGTTAGGGTTTGGGCATAACGTAATCTCGGTGAGACCGATTACACAAACTCGGTGAGACCGAATTTGGTAATTAGCTAACCAGAGAGTTGGTCAGGCAAACTCGGTGGGACCGATTTGCTCTTTCGGTGAGACCGAAAAGTTACAAAAAGGAAACACTGAATTTACATTGCAATCTCGGTGGGGCCGATTGCATATCTCGGTGGGACCGAAAATATTGCAATAGGTAACAACGAGTTTGCAATCCCATCTCGGTGAGACCGAGATCCCTATCGGTAGAACCGAATTGCTAGGGTTTGGCAGTGGCTTATGACAAGTGAAACTCGGTGGCGCCGGATAGAAAGAATGGGTATGACCGAGTTTGGCTTAGGGTTTAGGTCATATGTGGAAGTGGGAAAGTAGCTGAGGATTTTGGAGCATATCATTAAGCACATGAAGCAAGAGGCTCATTAAGCAACACCTCATCCCTCCTTGGTAGTATTGGCTTTTCCTAAAGACTCAATGTGATCTTGGATCACTAAAATATAAAATGAAGAGTCTTGAGCTTTTGAGCTTGAGCCAATCCTTTGTCCTTAGCATTTTGAGGGTTCCACTTTCACATCCATGCCATGCCAATCATTGAGCTTTCCTGAAATAATCATCTTGGAATAGCATTAGCTCAATGAGCTATATGTTGTTATGAATTACCAAAACCACTTACGGATAGTTGCACTTTCACTAACACTTTTTAGATGTTCTGCATAACCCTTTGTAACATCCCAAATTTTCAATTTGGAATGTTATACATTAGATCATCACTGCATATCATATTTTTATTTGCTCTTGTCCTGATCCAGAAATTCTACGCAACTCAAGGACCCATGGAGAGAGTTGGGGATTTCGTTATTTTCATATTTGGGCTTTCTCAAATTTTGAAAATAGGATCATTTGATTTTATTTATTTTATCTTCAATTATTTCTATTATACAAATATGAGAGAGGGAATAAAATGACTTTCCTAAAATAAAGAAATATTGAAGATTTAATAAAAAAATCAAATAAGATTTTATTTTGGAGTTTTCGGCTAGTTTATTTGAATTTAGGAAAAATTGCACGTTTTTCAAAACTGCATTTTAGGGCCAAGCAAATGTTCATCTCGTTCTAAATATTTTGTTTAGGCGGTGAAAATTTATTTTGGTATTTTTAGAATTTTATTTTATTTTTAGAATTTTTCTTAGTTTCGGCGGAATTGTTTAAAAAAATAGTACCGCGCGCCCAACTGGGCCGAAGGCCCATCCGAGCCAGGCCAGGCCCGTGCCCGCCGCCGCCTTCCCCGCGGGAGATCGCCCGTCGCCGCAGCTGAGTCTGGCCGGGGCACACCTCCCGAGGCCGACCCCGACCCGGCGCCGCCTTCCCCAAGCCGCGCCCCCCCTCTCATAAATACCTCGACGCCGACGCCTCGCCCCGCCACCTCGACCCGCCCCGCCTCCCGCAGCCGACGCATGCCTCCGCTTGCCGCGCCGCCCGCCGCCAACGCCGCCCCACCCCGCCAGAGTCCAACGAGGTAGCCGCGCCGTTCGCCGCCGGTTTTCCGAAGAAAACCGATCCAGCTTTTTTTGAAAACCCTATGTTTTATTTTGTTTTATTAGATCGGTTTTATCGGTTCTTTTATTTAGCGAGCGTTCGCTTGTTCGTTCATTTTAACGGTCGAGTTCACCGTTTAGTTTTAGACAACGTTCGTTAATCTGTTCGTCAGTTTTCTTTTTTTCTCGGATTTTTCCGTGATTATTTCTGATCCGATTTTCATTTTAGTTTAACTTTTCGCTCGTTTATCAGAATCAGTCGATTCAAGCGCATAGAGTTTCGTCTCGAAACCCTCTTTCCGTTTAACCAACTCAAACAAGTTTTTGCTTCTGTAAAATTTGACTTAGGTCCAGATTAGTAATCAAAGCTTGTTTTCTTTCACCGTTTGACTTTCGTTGTTTCATTCGATTTGTTTCTTTTTGCAAACCGGAGTTCTTAAGTTGAACTTTCTGGTTAGATCTCTTATTTGAGTTTTACCTGTGCATTAGATGAGTACTTATTGTATGCTTGTTTGTTTGTTTGCGTTAGTGTACCCGGAGTGCGCCAGTTGCTACTTCGACTCTCTAGGTTTTGCGGATCATCAGCAAGGCAAGTAATACTTTGATAATACCTCTTACTACCCAGTTTTATTGCATTAGATCAATCCTCAAACAATTGCATGGTCAGGATCTGAATAAATTGTGGGTTGGGAAGTAGATGAGGTAGCACCTATTACCTGTTTTATTATCAAACCCTGGGAGTTACTTCTACGTTTGCTTATGCCATGCTATGCTTGTAGACGTGGATTGGGTTTGAGTGTATCCATGACAGATGTGAGAATGTTAATTAATGGTTAAACTTAAGGTGGCAACTTAAATACACATCTGGGTGGATTGAGGCACCTGGGTATTCCAGCGATTGCCTGTGTTTTCTTTATGGACCGCCACCCAGGCTCAAAGGGATCATGAGATTATTCATACTAGAAACTTCCGTGTGCAGCCACAAGCTACTATGGGCTCTAGCATAGTTGATTAAGTCGTGCGAACTCTTATAGTGGTAGACTAGCAGATGTAGGGGAAAGTAGGTGTAACGGTCTACCCGATCGTAAGGTGCTAGCGCTTCTGAAAGACTATGTCTCGGTCATCCGTTTCTCAAACACCAGTGCGAGAATCCCAACGGAGGAGATCGAGTCTTGTGGGGAAAAGTGCGCAAACCTCTGCAGAGTGTATAAACTAATCATGATTAGCCGTGTCCCCGGTTATGGACGTCTTGAGTATCTAGTACTTGGATTATCATGTGAATCTCATCATGTGACTTTAATTAATTTTGTTGGGTTTCAATGATGATGTTTAATTGGGATTGAGAGGGTGTCTACGCTCTCAATGTTTAACAACTACCATGATAGTTAAATAAAATTTATTCCTTTGCAGTAGGGAAAAATTGGCTTTATGCAAAAGTGTAACCATAGAGCTTTCCACCAGCCAAATATGCATGTAGTGATAGCATTATTCTGTTCTTGCTCTACTGTGTTACTTTGCCAGCATATTCCATGTGCTGACCCGTTTTCGGGCTGCAACGTTCAAGTTGCAGACTTTTCAGACGACGAGTAAGGAGCCTTAGGTCGTGGTTCTATACTCAGTGATGCTGTTGGAGTTGATGGACTCACTTATCTTCCAAGCCTTCCGCTGTTATCGTTATTAGATGGCCTTAAGCCATATTATTTGTAATAAGTTCTCTTTTGAGACACTCGATGTAATAAGTGTGTGATTGCTACTCTGTTATAAATCCTTCAAGTATTGTGCGTGTTAGCATTACTGATCCAGGGATGACACTGATGCACAGAGATCAAACTGTTTGAGGTCTGGTCGCTACAAGATGGTATCAAAGCACACGCTGACTGTAGGACACGACCACTAAGATAAAGACCTAGATCACTACTCTCTTCTCATTTCTGACTTCTCATCTTTTCTACTCTTTTAGGATGGCGGATGCAAGGAACAAATTCACGCAACCGGATGAAGATACACCCTTTGGACGCCACCTGAAGGAAGTCACTAAGTACCTGAACATCGGAGTACCAAGCTTCACCGGGACCTACAACGCCACTTTACCCGAAGAGGAGTGCTGGATGTTTCAAGTTCAAGTTCCAGGAAGGACGTTCGCGCCAGTCACCGAGCCCATAGAATTTTCCTTTGATGCACCAACCTGGAGTCTAGGAAAGAGCATGGCAGCCCACATCACCATGGGACGTATTGGAGAAGTTTACCGCAATGATCTCAAGGATACTATCTACCAGATTTGTGGGCGCTGAGTTGAGCAATGGGAGATGATCAGCACCAGGAAGGATAGATCAATCGCAGCTTTTGTCCAGGAATTAAACCAGCACATTCAAAGTCAGGAGAACCAGATGTGCGCAGGCATGATAGATCTGAAGAAGGCGATGACAAGAATCACAGAGCTGGAGGAAGAACTCAAGGCTACACATGAATATTATGAGGAGAAAATCGTCGTACTAGTGGAGAAGAATGACGACCTGATTAAGAAGATCGGAATATTCATGGGAGACCCCACACCAGTAGAAGAAGACGAAGAACCCAAGGAGATTCGCCCAGAAGACTACATCATCATCGACGATACCGACTCTGACCTGAGTGATGATGACTATGAAGACGAAGTTGGAGCACATATCATGGAGTCTGCAACCGAGGAATATTTCTAGTAGACCACCACATCAGTAGTAGTATTCCACCATGTAAATAGAGTAGTCCGAGCACTTTTGTAACGATAGTTCTAGACCAATTGTATACCCTTGTTTGATTTGAGTGAAGTGATTTTGTTTGCATTTGCCTCATGTGCATATGGGTAGTGTTTTCTCTCTAGACCTCAATCTATTCTTAATTCTCATCTTTTCTAAACCCTCAGATGCCTCCGAGATGTGACAATGGATTTGCTTTCCCACCGGAGCTCACTCAGTTGATCCAGCAGCAGAATGCATTGATGCAGTTGCTAGTCCAGAATCAGAATCAGGGGAACAACAACAACAACAACAACCCACCACCACCACCACCTGTTGACCACTTAATCCGTTTCCTTAGACTGAATCCGCCGGTGTTCTCTAGTAGCACCGAGCCTATAGTAGCAGATGATTGGCTCCGCAAAATTGGAAGGGAGTTAACCACTACAGGATGTACTGACGCTGAGAAGCTGCGTTTTGCCGCACACCAGTTGGATGGACCAGCAACATCATGGTGGGATAATTACACTGTCACCTACCCTATAGCCACGGTGACATGGGACCAATTTCAGCAGGCTTTCCGTACAGCCCATGTTTTAGCAGGAGCTCTGGCCATGAAGAAGCGTGAGTTTCACAACTTGCACCAAGGAGGAGGGACAGTTGGCCAATACGTGGATGACTTTAGTAAGTTAACACGTTATGCCCCGGATGACGTTGCTACGGATGCAGCTAAGCAGGAGAAGTTTCTGGAAGGACTGAATGATGAGTTGAGCATGCAGTTGATGGTAGAAACTTTTAACAACTAGCAGGAGTTGGTAGATCGTGCTCTTATGATAGAAGGGAAGCAGCAGTAGATTGAGAACCGCAAGAGGAAGTATGGACAAGGGAAATACAATTCAGGAGCTCAGCAGAAGCCACGCTTTACCCCGAAATCGGGAGGACATTTTCAGCATACCCATGGAGGAGGGAGTTCGCATAATCATAATGGCCCCAAGAATGGTAATGGGAATGGGGGGAGCAACGGTCAGAATCGTACCAACCCATCAACCCCAGCCAAGAGAGACCTAAGCCAAGTCACTTGTTATAAGTGTCAGAAAACCGGACATTATGCCAATGAATGTCCTAAAGCCCAGAATGGAAATGGCAATGGAAGCTCTGGGAAGAAGCTGAACCCTTTCAACAGGGGACAGGTGAACCACGTTAACGTGGAGGAGGTTGAAGCCCAGCCAGATGCAGTAATCGGTAAGTTTTTTGTTAAGTCTTTTACTGCAATCATTCTTTTCGATACTAGTGCATCGCATTCATACATATCAAGGGGATTCGTGGATAAGTATAAACTGCCCACCAAGGTTCTTAGAACACCTATGTTAGTAAGCTCACCAGGTGCGGAGTATATGGCCAGTCGAGGATGTTTTCAAGTGCCATTGAGTATAGGTAGGCATGTGTTCCCCTCGGATTTAATCATTTTGGAATCACAAGGTTTGGATGTAATTCTGGGTATGGATTGGCTATCGATGTATGGAGGAAACATCGATTGCGCTAGTAAGTCGATTTTGCTTACCACCCCGGAAGGGAGAAGGATCAAGTATGTATCACGGCATGTGCCGAATAGGACTCAAGTAAATTCCTTATCAGGAGTTGTACAGGAGGAGGTACCGGTGGTAAAGGATTTTCCGGATGTATTTCTAGAAGAATTGCCAGGCATGCCACCGGATAGAGACATTGAGTTTTTGATTGAGCTTTTGCCAGGCATAGGACCAATATCTAAGAGACCGTATAGGATGCCTGCAAAGGATTTGGAGGAGATTAAGAAGCAGATTAAAGAGTTACTGGATAATGGATATATTCGCCCAAGTTCGTCACCTTGGGGATCACCGGTACTTCTAGTGGAAAATAAGGATGGATCGTTAAGGATGGTTGTTGATTATCGAGGATTGAATGAAGTGACGATCAAGAATAAGTACCCACTGCCGATGATCAATGATTTGTTTAACCAATTGCAAGGAGCTAAGGTATTTTCCAAGATCGATTTGCGATCAGGATACCACCAGTTGAAGATTCGAGAGCAGGACATACCTAAGACAGCTTTTACCACAAGGTATGGGTTGTATGAGTATACCGTTATGTTATTTGGTCCGACTAACGCACCTGCCTATTTTATGAACATGATGAACAAAGTGTTTATGGAGTTTTTGGATAAGTTCGTCGTAGTGTTCATTGATGATATACTGGTTTACTCGAAGAATGAAGAAGAACATAAATAACATTTGCGTTTGGTACTTGGTAAGCTCAGAGAACATCAGTTATATGCCAAGTTCAGCAAATGTGAGTTTTGGTTGAAGGAAGTTGAAAGATCGTGGATGTCGCCTAGAGGGGGGTGGCGCTTTAAAATAATTATGGTTGAGGCTTGAACAAATGCGGAGTAAACCTAGCGGTTAATTTGTCAAGCACACAACCTACAACAACTAGGCTTACCTATGTGCACCAACAACTTATGATAAGCAAGAAAAACTACTTAGGTGATAGCAAGATATATGACAAGAAACAATATGGCTATCACAAAGTAAAGTGCATAAGTAAAGGGCTCGGGTAAGAGATAACCGAGGCACGCGGAGATGATGATGTATCCCGAAGTTCACACCCTTGCGGATGCTAATCTCCGTTTGGAGCGGTGTGGAGGCACAATGCTCCCCAAGAAGCCACTAGGGCCACCGTAATCTCCTCACGCCCTCGCACAATGCAAGATGTCATGATTCCACTAAGGGACCCTTGAGGGCGGTCACCGAACTCGTACAAATGGCAACCCTTGGGGGAGGTCACCGAACCCGTACACTTTGGCAACCCTTGGGGGCGGTCACCGATAACCGTCAAATTTCTCGGGGCAATCTCCACAACCTAATTGGAGACCCCGAAGCTTGCCCGGAGCTTTACACCACAATGATTGAGCTCCGAACACCACCAACCGTCTAGGGCGCCCAAGCACCCAAGAGGAACAAGCTCAAGGGTACCAAGCACCCAAGAGTAATAAGCTTCTCAACTTGTAACTTCCACGTATCACCGTGGAGAACTCAAACCGATGCACCAAATGCAATGGCAAGGGCACACGGAGTGCCCAAGTCCTTCTCTCTCAAATCCCACCGAAGCAACTAATGCTAGGGAGGAAAATGAGAGGAAGAACAAGAAGGAGAACACCAAGAACTCCAAGATCTAGATCCAAGGGGTTCCCCTCACATAGAGGAGAAAGTGATTGGTGGAAATGTGGATCTAGATCTCCTCTCTCTTTTCCCTCAAAAACTAGCAAGAATCCATGGAGGGATTGAGAGTTAGCAAGCTCGAAGAAGGTCAACAATGGGGGAAGAACACGAGCTCAAAAGATAAGGTTCATTAGGGAAGAAGACCCCCTTTTATAGGTGGGAAGAAATCCAACCGTTATGCTCACAGCCCGCACAGAGCGGTACTACCGCTCCAAGGAGCGGTACTACCGCTAGGGTGGTAGTACCCCTTTGAAAAACAACAGCAAGGAGGCAAAAAGGCCAGAAGAACCGTCGGAGCGGTAGTACCGCTTGACCTCACGGTAATACCGCTAGGGGTAGCGGTACTACTGCTAAGGGTAGCGGTACTACTGCTTGCGAGCGGTACTAAAAAATTACATCCGGGCCTACCACCGCAGGACTTGGGATGAGTTTTTGGTCCGGAGAGGTACTACCGCTGTAGGAGCCACGGTAGTACCGCTCTGGAGCGGTAGTAGAAAATTACATCTGCTCCAATTCACGGTAGTACCGCTGCAGTACTACACAATCTTGAAAGAAATATCAATAAGAAGCAAATTAGAAAAGGCCCATAAGAAAATGGTGAGAACCATTCCTCGGATAAGACCGGTAAAACCTCCAACACCGAAAACATCATAGAAGACGCATGTGAACTCCGTTTTCGATGAACTCAAGCTTGTCATCAAGATGACCATAAGCTCTAAGACTCACAAAGAGAACCAAACAAGAACCAAGAAACATGATGCAAGGATGCAATGGTTTGAGCTCTCTACTAACGATACGATCAAGCTACCAACTTGAGAGCCCCCCTTGATAGTACGGCAAACGATCCTATAACCCGGTGTCCCAACTACCACCACGAAACCGGTAAAATAGAAAACCTATCAAGGGCAAACCTTTGCCTTGCACATGGTCCACTTGAGCTAGATGATGTCGATCTTGACTCCCTCAAGTTGGACCACCTTTCTTGATTGCATTAGCTCGATGAGGACTAGATGATTGCTCCCTCATAGTCCACTATGGGCGAGCCACTCTTTAGCACATCTTCACAAGTCCATTGACACCACAATGAATGGCAAGATTCAAGCACTTGATCTCTTCGTGATGCTCCACTTGAACTTGCACATGGAAATCTTGATGACGATCACCACTTGATGTCATCCTTTCCATGGGTTGTATGATATCTTCCTCTTGACGCAAGCCCATGGACACGTACCTAACCCCACATAGAACTCTCACATAGACCATGGGTTAGTACACAAAGTGCAATGGACAATGCTTACCATACCATGGGATCACTTGATCCCTCTCGGTACATCTTCTACGCTTTGTGAGTTAATCAACTTGATTCACTCTTGACTTAGTCTTGATCAACCTTAAATATTTCCAACTCTCTTCATTTGGATGATGTCTTGAAGGTAAACATGAATGATCATAGAATCTTCTTATTCAAGACATGCTTGCAATAAGCTCAACTCTCACATGACCAATCTTTGGATAATTCCTTAATAGCACCTTGGTCAGCACAAACTCTCCTTGAAACCAACACATGTACTCCAAGAAAATCCTATGGACAAAACCTTCAAATATAACTCAAGGCAACCATTAGTCCATAGAGATTGTCATCAATTACCAAAACCAAACATGGGGGCACCGCATGTTCTTTCAATCTCCCCCATTTTGGTAATTGATGACAATCACTTTCAAGAGAGTTTATACAAGGAATTATGCATCACCATGCAGTGCAACAATCAATAATGCATGCGAATGAGATGCAAATGCTAAGGAAACATAAACCAAAGCTTCTCCACAAAACTCTCTGAAACTTCTCCCCCATTGGCATCGATTGCCAAAATGGGCGAAAAGCTTAGAGGGCCAATATAGATTGTGGTCCTCCATAAATTGCGTATTTCTCAACAAGAGAGTGGAATGCAATACACATATCCAACTGCCAATACTTGGAGGAGGACAAACTATATTGAGGCCCAAAGATTGCAACAGAAAGATATGCCACAAAGACATAACAAGGAGAGAAACAAGCAAACAAGCAATCATAGGATACCAATTGAAGCAAGCTATGAAAAGATACCAATTGAACCAACTAGACCAATGATCCTACATGCAACATGAATAAAAGATATTATGATAAGAGCAAAGAAGTGTTCTAAGGAAACTAGAGTAGCTCCCCATGATTTGTGCACACATTAGAATTTTTGTATTTGGATACAAAGTGCACAAAATAGGATCATAGCTCCCCCAAAATCAATAGAAACTTACAACAAGTGGAAGAGAGCATATAGGAAACTAAGCCTAGTACTTGCAACAAACACATGGTTGAGCAACAAGTAAGAGAGGCAACTTAAGAGTGGGCTCAACCAAAAAGATGTGTGTGAGTCAAGGCAATGCACTTGAGAAGATTAATGTATAGAAGAGCATTAAGCATCAATAAAGTCTTGAAAGAATGAGGCACACGGTGCAAGGCCTATCATTCCCACACACAACTAGCAAATGGGTTCACAAGCTTACTAATAAGCACATAGAGAACCTATGCTTGTGACAACCCGCGGTGAAGATAGAAGAAGAAAGCCTCATCAAGACGAGGGATACCAATTAAGATGGCAAAAGCCTCGTAAAGATAAGCATGAGGAAAATAATCTTCACCACACAAAAGTGCATCAAGATGCAACGAGATATGACACACACTCAAGGCAAACACTTTCACGGAGCCACCAAAGAAATAACAAAAGAGAGACAAGGTGGACGTGAAAGAAAGGATATCATCTAGAGATGTAATTTCTCTCAAGTGTATAAGGTTCTAGGTAGACGAAATCATGATGATATATATCTACAAAGAAGGATGTACACCCGAAATTGTTACAACATGAAGGAACAAGATATCCAAAAGGAAGTCATACATATACCAATAAGATATTTGCTTGAGAGCATAGCACATGGCTAGATATGGTCTTATTGTATATAAATGAATTCCAACCACACGAACATCAAAGACATCACAACTAGCAAGAAGACATCATTGTTGGGATGCTTTGAGAAAGGAAACAAGTATCACAAGAAAGAATGGATAACATGCCATGATACAACCTACACAAAGTTGATGCAAGAAATGTGTGCATGAAGTATATGAAGATACTTGTTACCGAGATAACATTGGAAGGATGTAGTAGATACCAATTGAAGGTACAAAGTAGTTCATTGATCATCCTAGCTTGACTCCAATAAGCACATGGTGACAACACCTTCCTTGTGAGTGAGCCGAGCATCCAATGCATCTCCACTTGTTCCTAGAACAACAACACAAACAAAATGGTACCCAAACTCATTGGGACCAAAGAGTTAGAAACACCAATATACATAGGACAAACTCCACATAAATATGTGCATATAGAGAAGGAAATGAATTTTATGCACATCTCATCCAATTTGAGACTTGGTGGAGTTCCCCCTATCTATTGGGTCAAAGAAAGAAAGCATGCCAAAGAAACTACAAGAAGTAAATAGGCATGCTCAAGACTTTCAAGAACCGAGACCAAAAGACAAAGAAATACCAAGCGAAGAAAAAATACCAAATGAATAAACCAACACTTGGAGGATATCCATAAAAGATACATCAAGGAATGAGATATCCATTGATACACTCAAAAAGAGATGTCAAACTCCCAAAAGAGAGAATGGTTCCAAACAAACCAAGCCCTCTACAAAGTTTCATGATGGCACAAAGTACCAAAAAGAAACGGCTTGCCTTCCACAAACACACACTTGATAAGGATCACAAGATGAGTGTTTTATAGAGAATAGGATAGCTCCCCCAAGACTAGTGCATTATAGAGAATTTGCATTTGAATACAAAATGCACAAGGTGGGATCACCACTTTCACTATATCTAGAAAACTCTAGACAAGGTCAAGAAATTAACAAGATCCACAAGTGGTATGGAATACAATGGGAGTTGACACAATCCTAGGCAAGAGATAAAGTAAATAAAAGCACAGGCCAATGTAGAGATGATCAATAATTTCTACCACACATAAGTGAGTACCAATTGTCAAAAGACAAGGAGTATTTGGAAATAATTCCCGGTGGTAGATAGCAAGGATATCCAATATCATCTTCACACCAAACAAAAAGCAAATTGCAACTCGTAGAGCTAACATTCCACCTAGGAAGAAGATAATTTACAATATCAATTCTAGGTGACAATATCTCAAATGTACACATTTTCTAGGCTAGTAATATACACATAGCATATTACTCCCCCATAATGTGAGACCAATTAAAGATAAACAAGAGGCAAAATAACAATCCAACAAGAGATAATTAATGGACAATTTAGAATTTGAGTTTCTCATGAGAAGACATACCACATAGCGACTAGATAATCTTGAAATATCAATACTAGATGGTATTACTCATGAACACACATATATAGGATTGTGAGGTGCACAAAGCACATCACTCCCCCATAATGGGATATTCCATTAATCTCTCATAAGAGCCAACTAAGAAATGAACAAGATGCAAAAGGCTCAACGCATGACACAACACGTACATGATGTGCAAACCAACACACACATACTTCATTGCTCAAGATAATCAAGTTGGAAGCCCAACATATACAAACACATGCAAGGAACGAAACCAAACATGCAAAGGGGTAAGTAATTATCAATGTAAACACTTTAAGCACGAGTTGCCGCAAGGAGGAACATTGGATATAAGATAGAAACTTGATAATCCGTATGACTTGGCTTGAGAAAATTAGAATGACGAAGTCCCCTTAATTCTTCATAAAGTAGCCAAGTCTCCAATGCCCTCCATCAACACCTATTGATCAAGTATGAGCTAGTTGGTCCCCAACCAAGTTGGGTCCTAAGAGGTTAGTCACAATAGGCTTGGCTACCCAAATGGTTCTTTGCTTCAAACCACTTTGAGTACCAACAAACTTGGCCACCACATTGCCAACCTTATCCTTCCCAAGAGAATAGACATCATCAATAATAATTGGGTTGGATAAGTTACCACTAGTGCATGAAGAAGCGAGGTGACCTTTCTCACGACATAGGTAGCAACGTCTACTCTTCACTTTCTTCTCACTTGATTTCTCAACTTGAGAAGCATTAGCTTGAGTCTTCTTGGGAAGAGGCCTTTCTTCAACTTGAGGTTGAGCATGAGAATGCACTTGTAGCCGCTTCCCTTGTTGCTTGTCACTAATGGCCTTCTTCTTCAATGGGCAAGATCTAACATGATGCCCTTCAATTTTGCACTTGAAGCAAATAATCTTGGCCGAATTCTTGACTTGTTTTTGGCCCTTCTTGTTGTTGCTGTTGGACTTCTTCTTCTTATTGGAGTTGAATCCAAGTACACCTTTGTCATTGGGGGATTTTTGTACACTTAAGATATTGTTGAGTGTGGCATTCCCTTCATGACACTTTTCCAAATCTTTCTTCAAAGAAGTGACTTGGGCCTTGAGATCTTTGATTTCCTATACATGGTTAGTCTCAACACAAGCACTAGAGGAAGTATAAGCTTCATCTTTAGAGCAACAAGGCAAGGAAAGCAATTCATCACAAGATGTACCAATGTTATGCATGGATCAATCGCGAGGACTAGCAAAGGCAATATAGCATTTTGAATAAAAGTAGTGCTAGTATCCACATGAGGCTCACTAGATGTTACCTTAGCAAGCATGGCCTCATGAGCTAACTTTAGCACATTATGGGACATTAGAATATCATCATGAGAGCTTGTGAGCTTTACATTATTTTCTTCCAACATCCCATAATTGCTAGATAGCAACTCAATTTGAGCCCTTAGCTCAACATTCTCCTTCAATATGGATGCTTCACAAGAGATAGAGTTAGTAGCACAAGCATCATCATTAGCAACAAGAGGAGAAGACAACTTGGCAAGCTCTTTTGAATATGAAGCTTTAAGTTGAGCATGAGACTTGGTGAGTTTGATGAGCTCACTCTTAATGACCCTTGAGCCATTTTCGAGGTGCTCAAAGTCCTCAAGGAGTTTAGCATGCGCAACTTCAAGCTCCTCACTTTTAGTTTCAAAATCATTGGCCACCTCAAGAGCTCTATCATGAGATTCCCTCACTCTAGATAATTCTAGAGCAAAAGTCTCCTCAAGAGATTCCTTGGTGGTTTGTTCAAGTTAAAGAGCTTGAGAGAGGTCCGCAATCTCATTAGCGTAATCACGCTCATGACCTTCCATTTTCTCAATGGTGACCTCAAGCTCCTCGAGATGAGATTCCAACTCCTTAATATATTTCTTACTCTTAATGGCAATGGACATAATTTCCATGAAGTTGGAACGAGCAATTTTATTTTTATGAAGAGCTTTAAAAACCATTCCCCCTTCATTTTTAAGGAGGCAACATTATCATTCTCTTCATCATAATCAACATCATCATCATTCTTGCCATCATCAATATCATCACAAGATATATTAGGATTCAAAGTGGGAGATACCTTTGAAGCCTTAGACATAAGGCAATAAGCAATCGATGATGATGTAGGATCCCTTGAAGCACCGTTCAAGACCACATCTTGTTCCATGGAGTGTTGGGTTTCCTCTACATTGTTAGCACAACAAATCGAGGAAATAGATACATTTTTATCATGGCAACAAGACATAGCAAGCATATCATCATGAGATTTGAGCAAGCAATTTCTACATGACATGTAAGGACTACCAACACGAGCATGTGAAACATGTAAGGTGCTCGAAGTGTTAAAGTCCAAAGAAGGACCATTGTAAGATAGTGATGAAGAATCACCAAGAACAAGCACACTATCATCATTGCAATGACCACCACTACTCACCCTAGCATTACCTTGTGGCAATCCACATGTAGGTGAAGTAGAGGAAGTTGTGAAGGCAACACGGCCGGAGGTGGAGGGAGAACAATCATCCCCACAAATCTTGGACACACTATATTTATCTTGAAGCTTTGTCCACAACTCATGAGCATCCCGGAACGGCATGAGTTGAAACATGTTGGAAATATGCCCTAGAGGCAATAATAAAATGATTATTATATTTCCTTGTTCATGATAATTGTCTATTATTCATGCTATAATTGTATTCTCCGGAAATCGTAATACATGTGTGAATACATAGACCATAATGTGTCCCTAGTGAGCCTCTAGTTGACTAGCTCGTTGATCAACAGATAGTCAAGGTTTCCTGGCTATGGACATGGGGATGTCATTGATAATGGGATCACATCATTAGGAGAATGATGTGATGGACAAGACCCAAACCTAAGCATAGCACAAAGATCGTGTAGTTCGTTTGCTGTAGCTTTTCTGGATGTCAAGTATCATTTCCTTAGACCATGAGATTGTCCAACTCCCGGATACCGTAGGAGTGCCTTGGGTGTGCCAAATGTCACAACGTAACTAGGTGACTATAAAGGTACATTACAGGTATCTCCGAAAGTGTCTGTTGGGTTGGCACGAATCGAGACTGGGATTTGTCACTCCGTATGACGGAGAGGTATCTCTGAGCCCACTCGGTAATGCATCATCATAATGAGCTCAATGTGATCAAGTGGTTGATCACGAGATCATGCATTACGGTACGAGTAAAGTGACTTGCCGGTAACGAGACTGAACAAGGTATTGGGATACCGACGATCGAGTCTCGGGCAAGTAACGTACCGATTGACAAAGGGAATTGAGTACGGGATTGATTAGGTCCTCGACATCGTGGTTCATCCGATGAGATCATCGAGGAGCATGTGGGAGCCAACATGGGTATCCAGATCCTGCTGTTGGTTATTGACCAGAGAGTCGTCTCGGTCATGTCTGCTTGTCTCCCGAACCCGTAGGGTCTACACACTTAAGGTTCGGTGACGCTAGGGTTGTATAGATATGAGTATGCAGTAATCCGAAAGTTGTTCGGAGTCCCGGATGAGATCCTGGACGTCACGAGGAGTTCCAAAATAATCCGGAGGTAAAGAATTATATATGGGAAGTTGTCATACGGTCACCGGAAAGGTTCGGGGCATATCGGTATTGTACTGGGGCCACCGGAGGGGTTCCGGGGGTCCACCGGGAGGGGCCACCTCTCTCGGAGGGCCTTATGGGCTGTATGAGGAAGGGATCCAGCCCAAAGTGGGCTGGGGCGCCACTCCCCCTAGGGCCCATGCGCCTAGGGTTGGGGAAAACCCTAAGGGGGGGCGCCCCCTTGCTTGGGGGGCAAGCCCCCCTCCCCTTGGCCGCCCCCCCCTCTAGATCTCATCCAGAGGGGGCCGGCCCCCTTCCCCCTTCCCCTATAAATAGAGGGGTGAGGGGAGGGCTGCAAAGAACATCCAAGGCGCAGCCCCTCCCCTCCCCAACACATCTCCTCCTCCGTCACGAGCTTGGCGAAGCCCTGCCGGAGTACTGCTGCTCCACCACCACCACGCCGTCGTGCTGCTGCTGGAGCCATCTTCCTCAACCTCTCCTTCCCCCTTGCTGGATCAAGAAGGAGGAGACGTCACGCTGACTGTACGTGTGTTGAACGCGGAGGTGCCGTCCGTTCGGCGCTAGGATCTCCAGTGATTTGGATCACGTCGAGTACGACTTCCTCATCCCCGTTCTTTGAACGCTTCCGCGCGTGATCTACAAAGGTATGTAGATGCAATCCGATCACTCGTTGCTAGATGAACTCATCGATGGATCTTGGTGAAACCGTAGGAAAATTTTTGTTTTCTGCAACGTTCCCCAACAGTGGCATCATGAGCTAGGTCTATGCGTAGTTCTCCTTGCACGAGTAGAACACAATTTATTGTGGGCGTAGATGTTGTCAACTTTCTTGCCGCCACTAGTCTTATCTTGCTTCAGCGGTATTGTGGGATGAAGCGGCCCGGACCGACCTTACACGTACGCTTACGTGAGATTGGTTCCACCGACTGACATGCACTAGTTGCATAAGGTGGCTAGCGGGTGTCTGTCTCTCCCACTTTAGTTGGAGCAGATTCGATGAAAAGGGTCCTTATGAAGGGTAAATAGAAGTTGACAAATCACATTGTGGCTATTACATAGGTAAGAAAACGTTCTTGCTAGAACCCTTTTGCAGCAACGTAAAACTTGCAACAACAATTAGAGGACGTCTAACTTGTTTTTGCAGCAAGTGATTTGTGATGTGATATGGCCAAAGTTGTGATGAATGATATATATGTGATGTATGAGATCATGTTATTGTAATAGGAATCACGACTTGCATGTCGATGAGTATGACAACCGGCAGGAGCCATAGGAGTTGTCTTTATTTTTTGTATGACCTGCGTGTCATTGAGAAACGCCATGTAAATTACTTTACTTTATTGCTAAAGCGTTAGCCATAGTAGTAGAAGTAATAGTTGGTGAGCAACTTCATGGAGACACGATGATGGAGATCATGGTGTCATGCCGGTGATAAGATGATCATGGAGCCCCAAGATGGAGATCAAAGGAGCTATGTGATATTGGCCATATCATGTCACTATTATTATTTGATTGCATGTGATGTTTATCATGTTTTTGCATCTTGTTTACTTAGAACGGTGGTAGTAAATAAGATGATCCCTCATAATAATTTCAAGAAAGTGTTCCCCCTAACTGTGCACCGTTGCGACAGTTCGTTGTTTCGAAGCACCACGTGATGATCGGGTGTGATAGATTCCAACGTTCACATACAAGGGGTGTAAGACAGATTTACACACGCGAAACACTTAGGTTGACTTGACGAGCCTAGCATGTACAGACATGGCCTTGGAACACAGAAGACCGAAAGGTCGAGCATGAGTCGTATAGAAGATACGATCAACATGAAGATGTTCACCGATGTTGACTAGTCCGTCTCACGTGATGATCGGACACGGCCTAGTTAACTCGGATCATGTTATACTTAGATGACTGGAGAGATGTCTATCTAAGTGGGAGTTCATTATATAATTTGATTAGATGAACTTAATTATCATGAACTTAGTCTAAAATCTTTACAATATGCCTTGTAGATCAAATGGCCAACGTTGTCCTCAACTTCAACGCGTTCCTAGAGAAAACCAAGCTGAAAGACGATGGCAGCAACTATACGGACTGGGTCCGGAACCTGAGGATCATCCTCATAGCTGCCAAGAAAGATTATGTCCTACTAGCACCGCTAGGTGACGCACCCGTCCCACAGAACCAAGACGTTATGAACGCTTGGCAGGCACGTGCTGATGATTACTCCCTCGTTTAGTGCGGCATGCTTTACAGCTTAGAACCGGGGCTCCAAAAGCGTTTTGAGCGACACGGAGCATATGAGATGTTCGAAGAGCTGAAAATGGTTTTCCAAGCTCATGCCCGGGTCGAGAGATATGAAGTCTCCGACAAGTTCTTCAGCTGTAAGATGGAGGAAAATAGTTCTGTCAGTGAGCACATACTCACTATGTCTGGGTTACATAACCGCTTGACTCAGCTGGGAGTTAATCTCCCGGATGACGCGGTCATTGACAGAATCCTCCAGTCGCTTCCACCAAGCTACAAGAGCTTTGTGATGAACTTCAATATGCAGGGGATGGAAAAGACCATTCCTGAAGTATTTGCAATGCTAAAATCAGCAGAGGTAGAAGTCAAAAAGGACCATCAAGTGTTGATGGTAAATAAAACCACTAAGTTCAAGAAAGGCAAGGGTAAGAAGAACTTCAAGAAGGACGACAAGGGAGTTGCCGCGCCCGGTAAGCAAGCTGCCGGGAAGAAGCCAAAGAATGGACCCAAGCCCGAGACTGAGTGTTTTTATTGCAAGGGAAGTGGTCACTGGAAGCGGAACTGCCCCAAATACTTAGCGGACAAGAAGGCCGGCAAAACGAAAGGTATATGTGATATACATGTAATTGATGTGTACCTTACCAATACTCGTAGTAGCTCCTGGGTATTTGATACCGGTGCAGTTGCTCACATTTGTAACTCAAAGCAGGAGCTGCGGAATAAGCGGAGATTGGCGAAGGACGAGGTGACGATGCGCGTCGGGAATGGTTCCAAGGTCGATGTGATCGCCGTCGGCACGCTACCTCTACATTTACCTACGGGGTTAGTTTTGAACCTCAATAATTGTTATTTAGCGCCAAGTTTGAGCATGAACATTATATCAGGATCTCATTTAATACGAGATGGCTACTCATTTAAATCCAAGAATAATGGTTGTTCTATTTATATGAGAGATATGTTTTATGGTCATGCTCCTATGGTGAATGGTTTATTCTTAATGAATCTCGAGCGTAATGCTACACATATTCATAGTGTGAATGCCAAAAGATGTAAGGTTGATAATGATAGTCCCACATACTTGTGGCACTGCCACCTTGGTCACATAGGTGTCAAACGCATGAAGAAGCTCCATATAGATGGACTTTTAGAGTCTCTTGATTACGAATCATTTGACATGTGCGAACCGTGCCTCATGGGTAAGATGACCAAGACTCCGTTCTCAGGAACAATGGAGCGAGCAACCAACCTATTGGAAATCATACATACTGATGTGTGCGGTCCAATGAGTGTTGAGGCTCGTGGTGGCTATCGTTATGTTCTCACCCTCACTGATGACTTGAGTAGATATGGGTATATCTACTTAATGAAACACAAGTCTGAAACCTTTGAAAAGTTCAAGGAATTTCAGAGTGAGGTTGAGAATCAATGTGACAGAAAAATCAAGTTTTTGCGATCAGATCGTGGAGGAGAATACTTGAGTCACGAATTTGGTACGCACTTAAGAAAATGTGGAATAGTTTCACAACTCACGCTGCCTGGAACACCTCAGCGTAATGGTGTGTCCGAACGTCGTAATCGCACTCTATTAGATATGGTGCGATCTATGATGTCTCTTACCGATTTACCGCTGTCATTTTGGGGCTATGCTTTAGAGACTGCCGCATTCACTTTAAATAGGGCTCCGTCGAAATCCGTTGAGACGACACCATATGAATTATGGTTTGGGAAGAATACTAAGCTGTCGTTTCTAAAAGTTTGGGGATGCGATGCTTATGTCAAGAAACTTCAACCTGAAAAGCTCGAACCCAAGTCGGAAAAATGCGTCTTCATAGGATACCCTAAAGAAACTATTGGGTATACCTTCTACCTCAGATCTGAAGGCAAGATCTTTGTTGCCAAGAATGGATCCTTTCTAGAGAAAGAGTTTCTCTTGAAAGAAGTAAGTGGGAGGATAGTAGAACTTGATGAAGTATTGCCTCTTGAACCGGAAAGTGGCGCAACTCAGGAAAATGTTCCTGTGGTGCCTACACCAATTGGAGAGGAAGTTAATGATGATGATCAAGATACTTCTGATCAAGCTCCTACTAAACTTCGAAGGTCCACAAGGACACGTTCCGCACCAGAGTGGTACGGCAACCCTGTCTTGGAAATCATGTTGTTAGACAACGGTGAACCTTCGAACTATGAAGAAGAGATGGCGGGCCCGGATTCCGACAAATGGCTGGAAGCCATGAAATCCGAGATAGGATCCATGTATGAAAACGAAGTATGGACTTTGACTGACTTGCCCGATGATCGGCGAGCCATAGAAAATAAATGGATCTTTAAGAAGAAGACAGACGCGGATGGTAATGTGACCATCTATAAAGCTAGGCTTGTCGCTAAGGGTTATCGACAAGTTCAAGGGGTTGACTACGATGAGACATTCTCTCCCGTAGCAAAGCTGAAGTCCGTCTGAATCATGTTAGCAATTGCCGCATACTATGATTATGAGATATGGCAAATGGACGTCAAAACGGCATTCCTTAACGGTTATCTTAAGGAAGAACTGTATATGATGCAGCCGGAAGGTTTTGTCGATCCTAAGAATGCTAACAAGGTGTGCAAGCTCCATCGCTCGATTTATGGGCTGGTGCAAGCATCTTGGAGTTGGAACATTCGCTTTGATGAGATGATCAAAGCGTTTGGGTTTATGCAGACTTATGGAGAAGCCTGCATTTACAAGAAAGTGAGTGGGAGCTCTGTAGCATTTCTCATATTGTATGTGGATGACATACTGTTGATGGGAAATGATATAGAATTCTTGGAAAGCATAAAGGCCTATTTGAACAAGTGTTTTTCAATGAAGGACCTTGGAGAAGCTGCTTATATATTAGGCATCAAGATCTATAGAGATAGATCGAGACGCCTCATTGGTCTTTCACAAAGTACGTACCTTGACAAGATATTGAAGAAGTTCAAAATGGATCAGTCAAAGAAGGGGTTCTTGCCTGTATTGCGAGGTACGAGATTGAGCTTGGCTCAATGCCCGACCACGGCAGAAGATAGAGAAAAGATGAGTGTCGTCCCCTATGCCTCGGCCATAGGGTCTATCATGTATGGTATGTTGTGTACCAGACCTGATGTAAACCTTGCCGTGAGTTTGGTAGGAAGGTACCAAAGTAATCCCGGCATGGAACACTGGACAGCGGTCAAAAATATCCTGAAGTACCTGAAAAGGACTAAGGAAATGTTTCTCGTTTATGGAGGTGACGAAGAGCTTGTCATAAAGGGTTACGTCGATGCTAGCTTTGACATAGATCTGGATGACTCTAAGTCACAAACCGGATACGTGTATATTTTGAATGGTGGGGCAGTAAGCTGGTGCAGTTGCAAGCAAAGCGTTGTGGCGGGATCTACATGTGAAGCGGAGTACATGGCAGCCTCGGAGGCAGCACACGAAGCAGTCTGGGTGAAGGAGTTCATTACCGACCTAGGAGTCATACCCAATGCGTCGGGCCCGATAACTCTCTTCTGTGACACACTGGAGCTATTGCCCTTGCCAAGGAGCCCAGGTTTCACAGGAAGACCAGGCATATCAAGCGTCGCTTCAACTCCATTCGTGAAAGTGTTCAAAATGGAGACATAGAGATTTGTAAAGTACATATGGACCTGAATGTAGCAGATCCGTTGACTAAACCTCTCCCTAGAGCAAAACATGATCAACACCAGAATTCCATGGGTGTTCGATTCATCACAATGTAACTAGATGATTGACTCTAGTGCAAGTGGGAGACTGTTGGAAATATGCCCTAGAGGCAATAATAAAATGATTATTATATTTCCTTATTCATGATAATTGTCTATTATTCATGCTATAATTGTATTGTCTGGAAATCGTAATACATGTGTGAATACATAGACCATAATGTGTCCCTAGTGAGCCTCTAGTTGACTAGCTCGTTGATCAACAGATAGTCATGGTTTCCTGGCTATGGACATGGGGATGTCATTGATAACGGGATCACATCATTAGGAGAATGATGTGATGGACAAGACCCAAACCTAAGCATAGCACAAAGATCGTGTAGTTCGTTTGCTGTAGCTTTTCTGGATGTCAAGTATCATTTCCTTAGACCATGAGATTGTGCAACTCCCGGATACCGTAGGAGTGCCTTGGGTGTGCCAAACGTCACAATGTAACTGGGTGACTATAAAGGTACATTACAGGTATCTCCGAAAGTGTCTGTTGGGTTGGCACGAATCGAGACTGGGATTTGTCACTCCGTATGACGGAGAGGTATCTCTGGGCCCACTCGGTAATGCATCATCATAATGAGCTCAATGTGATCAAGTGGTTGATCACGGGATCATGCATTACGGTACGAGTAAAGTGACTTGCCGGTAACGAGACTGAACAAGGTATTGGGATACCGACAATCGAGTCTCGGGCAAGTAACGTACCGATTGACAAAGGGAATTGAGTACGGGATTGATTAGGTCCTCGACATCGTAGTTCATCCGATGAGATCATCGAGGAGCATGTGGGAGCCAACATGGGTATCCAAATCCCGCTGTTGGTTATTGACCAGAGAGTCGTCTCGGTCATGTCTGCTTGTCTCCCGAACCCGTAGGGTCTACACACTTAAGGTTCGATGACGCTAGGGTTGTATAGATATGAGTATGCAGTAATCCGAAAGTTGTTCGGAGTCCCGGATGAGATCCTGGACGTCACGAGGAGTTCCGGAATAATCCGGAGGTAAAGAATTATATATGGGAAGTTGTCATACGGTCACCGGAAAGGTTCGGGGGCATATCGGTATTGTACCGGGGCCACCGGAGGGGTTCCGGGGGTCCACCGGGAGGGGCCACCTCTCTCGGAGGGCCTTATGGGCTGTATGAGGAAGGGATCCAGCCCAAAGTGGGCTGGGGCGCCACTCCCCCTAGGGACCATGCGCCTAGGGTTGGGGGAAACCCTAAGGGGGCGCCCCCTTGCTTGGGGGGCAAGCCCCCCTCCCCTTGGCCGCCGCCCCCCTCTAGGTCTCATCTAGAGGGGGCCGGCTCCCTTCCCCCTTCCCCTATAAATAGAGGGGTGAGGGGAGGGCTGCAAAGAACATCCAAGGCGCAGCCCCTCCCCTCCCCAACACATCTCCTCCTCCGTCACGAGCTTGGCGAAGCCCTGCCGGAGTACTGCTGCTCCACCACCACCACGCCGTCGTGCTGCTGCTGGAGCCATCTTCCTCAACCTCTCCTTCCCCCTTGCTGGATCAAGAAGGAGGAGACGTCACGCTGACCGTACGTGTGTTGAACGCGGAGGTGCCGTCCGTTCGGCGCTAGGATCTCCGGTGATTTGGATCACGTCGAGTACGACTTCCTCATCCCCGTTCTTTGAACGCTTCCGTGCGTGATCTACAAAGGTATGTAGATGCAATCCGATCACACGTTGCTAGATGAACTCATAGATGGATCTTGGTGAAACCGTAGGAATTTTTTTGTTTTCTGCAATGTTCCCCAACAAAACATAACTACATTGCTCAAAGCATCGAAAAGCACATTAGAAGCTTGAGCATTGAGATAAGAGTTTTTCTCATCCTCTAAAGATAATCTTTGGGGATCCTTTGGAGGAGAAAAACCCATATCTACAATTCGCTCTAAATTTGGGTCCATGACCCTAAAGAGATTAAGCATGCGAATTACCCAAACATCAAAATTTGTGCCATCGAAACTAAGAGTGTCAGAGAATCCTAAACCCCTAGTCGACATCCTTACTCTCTAGGCGGTTAAGCCCAATAAAGAGAGACGAGGCTATGATACCAATTGAAAGATTGTGGATGTCGCCTAGAGGGGGAGTGAATAGGCGCTTTAAAATAATTACGGTTGAGGCTTGAACAAATGCGGAATAAACCTAGCGGTTAATTTTTCAAGCACAAAACCTACAACAACTAGGCTCACCTATGTGCACCAACAACTTATGATAAGCAAGAAAAACTACTTAGGTGATAGCAAGATATATGACAAGAAACAATATGGCTATCACAAAGTAAAGTGCATAAGTAAAGGGCTCGGGTAAGAGATAACCGAGGCAAGAGGAGACGATGATGTATCCCGAAGTTCACACCCTTGCGGATGCTAATCTCCGTTTGGAGCGGTGTGGAGGCACAATGCTCCCCAAGAAGCCACTAGGGCCACCGTAATCTCCTCACGCCCTCGCACAATGCAAGATGTCGTGATTCCACTAAGGGACCCTTGAGGGCGGTAACCGAACCCGTACAAATGGCAACCCTTGGGGGCGTTCACCGAACCCGTACACTTTGGCAACCCTTGGGGGCGGTCACCGGTACCCGTCAAATTGCTCGGGGCAATCTCCACAACCTAATTGGAGACCCCTATGCTTGCCAGGAGCTTTACACCACAATGATTGAGCTCCGAACACCACCAACCGTCTAGGGCGCCCAAGCACCCAAGAGGAACAAGCTCAAGGGTACCAAGCACCCAAGAGTAATAAGCTTCTCAACTTGTAACTTCCACGTATCACCGTGGAGAACTCAAACCGATGCACCAAATGCAATGGCAAGGGCACACAGAGTGCCCAAGTCCTTCTCTCTCAAATCCCACCGAAGCAACTAATGCTAGGGAGGAAAATGAGAGGAAGAACAAGAAGGAGGACACCAAGAACTCCAAGATCTAGATCCAAGGGGTTCCCCTCACATAGAGGAGAAAGTGATTGGTGGAAATGTGGATCCAGATCTCCTCTCTCTTTTCCCTCAAAAACTAGCAAGAATCCATGGAAGGATTGAGAGTTAGCAAGCTCGAAGAAGGTCAACAATGGGGGAAGAACACGAGCTCAAAAGATAAGGTTCATTGGGGAAGAAGACCCCCTTTTATAGGTGGGAAAAAATCTAACCGTTATGCTCACAGCCCGCACAGAGCGGTACTACCGCTCCAAGGAGCGGTACTACCGCTAGGGCGGTAGTACCCCTTTGAGAAACAACAGCGAGGAGGCAAAAAGGCCAGAAGAACCATCGGAGCGGTAGTACCGCTTGACCTCAACGTACTACCGCTAGGGGTAGCGGTACTACTGCTAAGGGTAGCGGTACTACTGCTTGCGAGTGGTACTAAAAAATTACATCCGGGCCTACCACCGCAGGACTTGGGACGAGTTTTTGGTCCGGAGCGGTACTACCGCTGTAGGAGCCACGGTAGTACCGCTCTAGAGCGGTAGTAAAAAATTACATCCGCTCCAATTCGCGGTAGTACCGCTGCAGTACTACACAATCTTGAAAGAAATATCAATAAGAAGCAAATTAGAAAAGGCCCATAAGAAAATGGTGAGAACCATTCCTCGCATAAGACCGGTAAAACCTCCAACACCGAAAACATCATAGAAGACGCATGTGAACTCCGTTTTCGATGAACTCAAGCTTGTCATCAAGATGACCATAAGCTCTAAGACTCACAAAGAGAACCAAACAAGAACCAAGAAACATGATGCAAGGATGCAATGGTTTGAGCTCTCTACTAACGATATGATCAAGCTACCAACTTGAGAGCCCCCCTTGATAGTACGGCAAACGATCCTATAACCCGGTGTCCCAACTACCACCACGAGACCGGTAAAATAGAAAACCTATCAAGGGCAAACCTTTGCCTTGCACATGGTCCACTTGAGCTAGATGATGACGATCTTGACTCCCTCAAGTTGGACCACCTTTCGTGATTGCATTGGCTCAATGAGGACTAGATGATTGCTCCCTCATAGTCCACTATGGGCGAGCCACTCTTTAGCACATCTTCACAAGTCCATTGACACCACAATGGATGGCAAGATTCAAGCACTTGATCTCTTCGTGATGCTCCACTTGAACTTGCACATGGAAATCTTGATGACGATCACCACTTGATGTCATCCTTTCCATGGGTTGTATGATATCTTCCTCTTGACACAAGCCCATGGACACGTACCTAACCCCACATAGAACTCTCACGTAGACCATGGGTTAGTACACAAAGTGCAATGGACAATGCTTACCATACCATGGGATCACTTGATCCCTCTCGGTACATCTTCTACGCTTTGTGAGTTAATCAACTTGATTCACTCTTGACTTAGTCTTGATCAACCTTAAATCTTTCCAACTCTCTTCATTTGGATGATGTCTTGAAGGTAAACATGAATGATCACAAAATCTTCTTCTTCAAGACATGCTTCCAATAAGCTCAACTCTCACATGACCAATCTTTGGATAATTCCTTAATAGCACCTTGGTCAACACAAATCTCCTTGAAACCAACACATGTACTCCAAGAAAAGCCTATGGACAAAACCTTCAAATATAACTCAAGGAAACCATTAGTCCATAGAGATTGTCATCAATTACCAAAACCAAACTTGGGGGCACCGCATGTTCTTTCAGAAGTGGGATTCCTCGGACATGTTATATCCGGAGAAGGAATAGCTGTAGATCCCACCAAGGTTGTCACTGTGACAAATTGGGAAGCCCCAACAATAGTTGGAGAGTTCCGAAGTTTTCTTGGACTCGCGGGATACTACCAGAGGTTCATTGAAAATTTCTCGAAGATTGCAAATCCTATGACGGAGTTGTTGAAGAAGGATACCAAGTTCAAATGGACTAAGGAATGTGAGGCAAGTTTCCAGGAGTTGAAGAAACGTTTGGTTACATCGCCAGTGTTGATTCTGCCAGATCAGCGCAAGGATTATGAAGTATATTGTGACGCTTCACGTCGAGGACTTGGAGCAGTGCTTATGCAGGAGGGAAGAGTTGTTTCATATGCCTCACGACAGCTTAAGCCCCATGAGTTGAATTATGCTACACACGACTTGGAGTTAGCAGCCGTAGTGCATGCTTTAAAGACGTGGAGACATTTTCTCATCGGAAACCATTGTGAGGTGTACACGAATCACAAGAGTTTGAAGTACATCTTCACGCAGAAGGAGTTGAATCTCAGGTAAAGAAGATGGTTGGAGCTCATCAAGGATTATGATATGAGATTACATTATCATCCCGGAAATGCTAACGTAGTAGCTGATGCATTGAGCCGCAAGAGCCATGTCAACACACTAATGACCGGAGAGTTACCAAAGGAGTTAGCCGAGGATCTTCGTGAGCTATGTTTGGAGATAGTTCCGAGAGGCTATGTAGCAGCATTGGAGATTCAGTCTACTCTGATGGATAAGATCAGAGAAGCTCAGAAGACCGACAAGGAGATTGCCACCATAAAGGAGAAGATGAGCAAGGGAAAAGTTAAAGGATTTCGTGAGGATGAACACGATACCTTATGGTTTGAAGACCGCGTTTATGTGACTAATGACCCGGAGATCAGGAAGCTAATTCTGCAAGAGGCCCATGATTCGCCGTACTCGATTCACCCAGGAAATACCAAGATGTATTTGGATTTGAAAGACACTTTCTGGTGGATCGTAATGAAGAAGGATATTGCAGAGTATGTGGCAGTTTGTGATGTATGTCAGAGAGTAAAGGCAGAGCATCATAAGCCAGCAGGATTGCTACAGCCATTGCCGATACCCGAATGGAAGTGGGATAAGCTAGGCGTGGATTTTATCATGGGATTACCCAGGACCCGTTCAGGCTGTGACTCAATATGGGTTGTAGTCGATCGCTTGACGAAGGTAGCTCATTTCATCCCAGTGAAGACCACTTACACTAGTGCTAAGTTGGCGAAGATATACATGACCAGGATCGTATGTCTGCATGGAGTTCCAAGAAGCATTGTATCAGATAAAGGAACCCAGTTTACCTCAAAGTTCTGGAATCAGTTGCACAAAACTTTGGGTACTAGGCTAGAGTTCAGTACAACTTTTCATCCGCAGACCGATGGATAGACCGAGAGAGTCAATCAGATTTTGGAGGGTATGCTGGGAGCTTGTGCGCTAGATTATGGATCTAGTTGGGATGACAACTTGCCATATGCGGAGTTCTCTTACACCAATAGTTATCAATCCAGTTTGAAGATTGCCCCTTTTGAAGCCTTGTATGGAAGACGGTGCAGAACACCATTGTCGTGGGACGAAGTTGGAGACTGCCAGTTGTTTGGACCAGATTTGATTAAGGAGTCTGAACAGAAGGTGAAGTTGATTCACGATAGGCTCAAGGTAGCCCAGTCCAGGCAGAAGAGCTATGCATATTCTAAATGCAAGGAGATAGTTTACGAAGCCGGAGATAGAGTTTATCTTCGTGTATCTCCACTTCGAGGAGTTAAGCGCTTTGGAGTTAAGGGAAAGTTAGCGCCACGTTTTGTGGGACCATACAAAGTTTTGGAACGCATGGGAAAAGTTGCTTATAAGTTGGAATTGCCCGAGGGATTGTCGGGAGTTCATGACGTGTTCCACGTTTCCCAGTTGAAGAAGTGCCATGCAGAAATGGCAGATATACCGCTGAGAGATATAGTGCCGCTGGAAGCGATTCAGTTGGATAGTGATTTGACCTATGAGGAGAAACCAGTTAAGATTCTCGAGTATGCCAGCCGAGTCACCCGCAGCAAGGTTATCAAGTTTTGCAAGGTTCAGTGGAGCCACCACACCGAGGATGAAGCCACCTGGGAGCGAGAGGAAGATCTGCTGAAGGACCACCCTCACCTATTTTCTAGCCAACCCGAATCTCGAGGGCGAGATTCATCTTAAGGGGGGTAGGTTTGTAACATCCCAAATTTTCAATTTGGAATGTTATACATTAGATCATCACTGCATATCATATTTTTATTTGCTCTTGTCCTGATCCAGAAATTCTGCGCAACTCAAGGACCCACAGAGAGAGTTGGGGATTTCGTTATTTTTATATTTGGGCTTTCTCAAATTTTGAAAATAGGATCATTTGATTTTATTTATTTTATCTTCAATAATTTCTATTATACAAATATGAGAGAGGGAATAAAATGACTTTCCCAAAATAAAGAAATATTGAAGATTTAATAAAAAAATCAAATAAGATTTTATTTTGGAGTTTTTGGCTAGTTTATTTGAATTTAGGAAAAATTGCACGTTTTTCAAAACTGCATTTTAGGGCCAAGAAAATGTTCATCTCGTTCCAAATATTTTATTTAGGCGGTGAAAATTTATTTTGGCATTTTTGGAATTTCATTTTATTTTCTAGAATTTTTCTTAGTTTCGGCGGAATTGTTTTAAAAAAAAGTACCACGCGCCCGACTGGGCCGAAGGCCCAGCCGAGCCAGGCCAGGCCCGCGCCCGCCGCCGCCTTCCCCGCCGGACACCGCCCGCTGCCGCAGCCGAGTCCGGCCGGGGCACGCCTGCCGAGGCCGACCCCGACCCGGCGCCCCCTTCCCCAAGCGCCCCCCTCTCGTAAATACCTCGCCGCCACCGCCTCACCCCGCCACCTCGACCCGCCCCGCCTCCCGCAGCCGCCGCACGCCGCCGCTTGCCGCGCCGCTCGCCACCGCCTGCCGCGCCCGCCGCCGACGCCGCCCCACCCCGCCGGAGCCCCAAGCCGCCGGAGTCCAACGAGGTAGCCGCGCCGTTCGCTGCCGGTTTTCCAAAGAAAACCGATCCGGTTTTTTGAAAACCCTAGGTTTTTTTATTTTATTAGATCGGTTTTATCGGTTCTTTTATTTAGCGAGTGTTCGCTCGTTCGTCCATTTTAACGGTCGAGTTCACCGTTTAGTTTCAGATAACGAACGACGTTCGTTAATCTGTTCGTCAGTTTTCTTTTTTTTCGGATTTTTCCGCGATTATTTCTGATCACGATTTCTAATCCGATCATTTTAGTTTAACTTTTCGCTCGTTTATCGGAATTAGGCGATTCAAGCGCCTAGAGTTTCGTCTCGAAACCCTCTTTCCGTTTAACCAACTCAAACAAGTTTTTGCTTCTGTAAAATTTGATTAGGTCCAGATTAGTAATCGAAGCTTGTTTTCTTTTGCCGTTTGACTTTCGTTGTTTCGTTCGATTTGTTTCTTTTTGCAAACTGGAGTTCTTAAGTTGAACTTTCTAGTTAGATCTCTTATTTGAGTTTTACATGTGCATTAGATGAGTACTTATTGTATGCTTGTTTGTTTATTTGCGTTAGAGTATCCGGAGTGCGCCGCTTGCTACTTCGAATCTTTAGGTTTCGCGGATCATCAGCAAGGCAAGTAACACTTTGATCATACCTCTTACTACCCAGTTTTATTGCATTAGATCAATCCTTGCATGGTTAGGATCTGAATAAATTGTGGGTTGGGAAGTAGATGAGGTAGCACCTATTACCTGTTTTATTATCAAAACCTGGGAGTTACTTCTACGTTTGCTTATGCCATGCTATGCTTGTAGACGTGGATTGGGTTTGAGTGTATCCATGACAGATGTGAGAATGTTAATTAATGGTTAAACTTAAGGTGGCAACTTAAATACACATCTGGGTGGATTGAGGCACCTGGGTATTCCAGCGATTGCCTGTGTTTTCTTTATGGACTGCCACCCAGGCTCAAAGGGATCATGAGATTATTCATACTAGAAACTTCCGTGTGCAGCCACAAGCTACTATGGGCTCTAGCATAGTTGATTAAGTCGTGCGAGCTCTTACAGTGGTAGACTAACAGATGTAGGGGAAAGTAGGTGTAACGGTCTACCCGATCGCAAGGTGCTAGCACTTCTGAAAGACTATGTCTCGGTCATCCGTTTCTCAAACACCAGTGCAAGAATCCCAATGGAGGAGATCGAGTCTTGTGGGGAAAAGTGCGCAAACCTCTGCAGAGTGTATAAACTAATCATGATTAGTCGTGTCCCCGGTTATGGACGTCTTGAGTATCCAGTACTTGGATTATCATGTGAATCTCATCGTGTGACTTGAGTGGGTGTCTACGCTCTCAATGTTTAACAACTACCATGATAGTTAAATAAAATTTATTCCTTTGAAGTAGGGAAAAATTGGCTTTACGCAAAACTGTAACCATAGAGCTTTCCACCAGCCAAATATGCATGTAGTGATAGCATTATTCTGTTCTTGCTCTACAGTGTTACTTTGCCAGCATATTCCATGTGCTGGCCCGTTTTCGGGCTGAAACATTCAAGTTGCAGACTTTTCAGACGACGGGTAAGGAGCCTTAGGTCGTGGTTCTATACTCAGTGATGCCGTTGGAGTTGATGGACTCACTTATCTTCCAAGCCTTCCACTGTTATCGTTATTAGATGACCTTAAGCCATATTATTAGTAATAAGTTCTTTTTTGAGACATTCGATGTAATAAGTGTGTGATTGCTACTCTGTTATAAATCCTTCAAGTATTGTGCGTGTCAGCATTACTGATCCAGGGATGACACTGATGCACAGAGATCGGACTCTTTGAGGTCTGGTCGCTACAAGATGGTATCAGAGCACATGCTGACTGTAGGACACGACCACTAAGATAAAGACCTAGATCACTACTCTCTTCTCATTTCTGACTTCTCATCTTTTCTACTCTTTTAGGATGGCGGATGCAAGGAACAAGTTCACGCAACTGGATGAAGATACACCCTTTGGACGCCACCTGAAGGAAGTCACTAAGTACCTGAACATCGGAGTACCAAGCTTCACCGGGACCTACAACGCCACTTTACCCGAAGAGGAGCGCTGGATGTTTCAAGTTCAAGTTCCAGGAAGGACGTTCGCGCCAGTCACCGAGCCCATAGAATTTTCCTTTGATGCACCAACTTGGAGTCTAGGAAAGAGCATGGCAGCCCACATCACCATGGGACGTATTGGAGAAGTTTACCGCAATGATCTCAAGGATACTATCTACCTGATTTGTGGGCGCTGAGTTGAGCAATGGGAGATGATCAGCACCAGGAAGGATAGATCAATCGCAGCTTTTGTCCAGGAATTAAACCAGCACATTCGACGTCAGGAGAACCAGATGTGCGCACGCATGATAGATCTGAAGAAGGCGATGACAAGAATCACGAAGCTGGAGGAAGAACTCAAGGCTACACATGAATATTATGAGGAGATGAAAGTGCAACTATCCCTAGGTGGTTTTGGTAATTCATAACAACATATAGCTCATTGAGCTAATACTATTCCAAGATTATTATTTCAGGAAAGCTCAATGATTGGCATGGCGTGGATGTGAAAGTGGAACCCTCAAAATGTTAAGGACAAAGGATTGGCTCAAGCTCAAAAGCTCAAGACTCTTCATTTTATATTTTAGTGATCCAAGATCACATTGAGTCCATAGGAAAAGCCAATACTATCAAGGAGGGATGAGGTGTTGCTTAATGAGCCTCTTGCTCCATGTGCTTAATGATATGCTCCAAAACCCTCAACTACTTTCCCATATCCACATATGACCTAAACTCTAAGCCAAACTCGGTCCTACCGATTTTTCCTATCCGGCGCCACCGAGTTTCAATTGTCTTTAGCCACTGCCAAACCCTAGCAATTCGGTCCTACCGATAAGGATCTCGATCCCACCGAGATGGGGTTGCAAACTCTCTGTTTCCCTTTCGTAACTTTTCGGTCCCACCGAAAGAGCGAATCGGTCCCACCGAGATTGCAATGTAAACTCAGTGTTTCCCCTTTGTAACTTTTCGGTCTCACCGAGTTCCACTCGGTCCCATCAAAAGAGCAAATCGGTCCCACCGAGTTTGCCTGACCAACTCTCTGGTTAGCTAATTACCAAACTCGGTCTCACCGAGTTTGTGTAATCGGTCTCACCGAGATTACATTATGCCCAAACCCTAACCGAATCGGTCCTACCGAGTTGCATGTCAGTCCCACCGAAATTCCTAACGGTCACTAGGTTTACATTTTCGGTCCGACCGAGTTTTATGATTCGGTCCCACCGAGATTGGAAATCTGTGTAACGGTTGGATTTTGAGTGGAGGCTATATATACCCCTCCACCTCCTTCTCATTCGATGAGAGAGCCATCAGAACACACACATCATTCCAACTCATTTGTTCTGAGAGAGAACCACCTACTCATGTGTTGAGGTCAAGACATTCCATTCCTACCATATGAATCTTGATCTCTAGCCTTCCCAAGTTGCTTTCCACTCAAATCTTCTTTCCACCAAATCCAAATCCTATGAGAGAGAGTTGAGTGTTGGGGAGACTATCATTTGAAGCACAAGAGCAAGGAGTTCATTACCTACACACCATTTGTTACTTCTTGGAGAGTGGTGTCTCCTAGATTGGCTAGGTGTCACTTGGGAGCCTCCGACAAGATTGTGGAGTTGAACCAAGGAGTTTGTAAGGGCAAGGAGATCGCCTACTTCGTGAAGATCTACCGCTAGTGAGGCAAGTCCTTCGTGGGCGTTGGCCATGGTGGGATAGACAAGGTTGCTTCTTCGTGGACCCTTTGTGGGTGGTTGCTTCTTCGTGGACCCTTCGTGGGTGGAGCCCTCCGTGGACTCGCGCAACCGTTGCCCTTGGGTGGAGCCCTGTGTGGACTCGCGCAACCATTACCCTTCGTGGGTTGAAGTCTCCATCAACGTGGATGTAGGATAGCACCACCTATCCGAACCACGGGAAAAACATCCGTGTCTCCAATTGCGTTTGAATTCTCCAAACCCTTTCCTTTATATTCTTGCAAGTTGCATGCTTTACTTTCCGCTGCCAATATACTCTTTGCATGCTTGCTTGAATTATGTGATGATTGCTTGACTTGTCCTAAAATAGCTAAAATCTGCCAAGAACTAAAATTGGGAAAAGATCAAGTTTTTATTTGGTCAAGTAGTCTAATCACCCCCCTCTAGACATACTTTCGATCCTACAAGTGGTATCAGAGCTTTGGTCTCCATTTGCTTGATCTCCATAGCTTTTGGTGGTCATAGCCTTGGTTTCACAACCTAGGAGAGTATGGCGTCTAGCGAGGGAAATTATCACCGTAGAGGTCCTTACTTTGATGGTACTAATTTTGCTAGTTGGAAGCATAAAATGAAAATGCATATTCTTGGACATAACCCCGCCGTTTGGGCTATTGTGTGTGTTGGTTTGCAAGGTGACTTCTTTGATGGGAAAGAACCAAACCGTGAAGCTACCGCGGATGAGTTGAAGATGTTGCAATACAATGCTCAAGCTTGTGATATTCTCTTCAACGGATTGTGCCCCGAAGAATTCAACAAAATCAGCCGCCTTGAGAATGCAAAGGAAATTTGGGACACTTTGATTGATATGCACAAAGGTACCGACTCCGTCAAGGAATCCAAGTTGGATGTGCTTCAAAGCCAACTTGACAAGTTCGAGATGAAGGATGGTGAAAGTGTCGTTGAAATGTACTCTAGGCTTGCTCTCATCACAAATGAGATTGCCGGCTTAGGAAGTGAAGAGATGACCGATAAATTCATCATCAAGAAGATCCTAAGAGCCTTGGATGGAAAATATGATACCGTGTGCACATTGATCCAAATGATGCCCAATTACAAAGATCTCAAGCCAACGGAAGTGATTGGAAGAATTGTTGCTCATGAGATGTCACTTAAGGATAAAGAGGAACTTCACAACAAATCTAGTGGTGCCTACAAAGCCTCATGTGAAGCCCCTACATCATCAAGTGAGAAACAAGACTTCAATGAAGAATTGAGCTTAATGGTGAAGAACTTCAACAAGTTCTACAAGAGTAGAAGCAAAGATAGAAGCTCCAAGTCAAGGTCCTACAATGACAAAAGATCTTCTAGTCGAGAGCGAAACTGTTACAATTGTGGAAGACCCGGACACTATTCCAATGAGTGTATGGCTCCCTACAAGAGAAGAGAAGATTCTCCAAAAAGAAGAAGCAAAGGATCACCACCAAGAGAGAGAAGGAGTAGAGATGATCGTTATGAACGAAGATACTCACGGAGAAGCAAGGATTCGGAAAGGAAGGAAAAATCATCAAGGAGCTACACAAGACGAAGACATCAAGCTCATGTTGGTGAATGGGCATCCGGCTCCGACTCCGACAGCCACTCCGAGAGAAGTTATCACTCCGACTCCGAAGAAACTCAAGATGAAGGTGTTGCCGGTCTAGCACTTGTGTCATCCAACTCCTATGACATATTTGACTCACCAAATGAAGGAATTGGAAGATGCTTCATGGCCAAAGGTCCTAAGGTAACACACCCCGAGTATGTTGATTTCAATAGTGATGAAGATGACTTGTTAGGTGATGACTTGCTTGGTGACAACTCTAGTGATGAATACTATGATGAAAGACCATTTAATCATGCTAATCAAGATAAAACGAATGACAATGATAAGGAGAAGATTGAGGCTCTAACTAAAGAACTAAAAACTCTTAAGTTAGCTCATGACACTATCTTCGAAGATCATTGAGAACTTTTAAGAGCTCATGAGAAGTTACGCTTTGAAAAGCTCAATCTTGAGCAAGAGCATGAGTTCTTAAAGGCAATCAATGATGATCTCCGCAAGAAAAGTTCTTCTTACATTGCCAAGCGTTTACTCTTATCCACTTACATGCCTCATGTCAAATATAACAAGAAAGATTCTTCCTCTAGTAGTAACAATGATCATGCTAAATCCAATATTGTTGCTTCTAGTAGCTCTCTTGATTCCACTAATGATTCTCTTAGCCAAGTTACACTTGAGCAAGAAAATAGCTTATTGAAGGGAATTATAGAGAAAGGAGTGTATAAAAGCCTTGTCGGGAGTAAGCAATTCGAGGAAATTGTGCGCAAGCAAGGAATGCACCGGAAGAATCAAGGTGTTGGTTTTGAACGAAAGTTCAATGCCAATGGAGTTGAATGGGAAGAAGATCAATACCCCAAGACAAAGTTTGTCCCTCAACAAGAGAAGTATACTTCTTTCAAGGGGACACAAGCTCAAGATGATCTTCCACCACAAGACTACGAGCAAAAAGGCAAGGACAAGCTTCAAGAGGAAATTGATGCATTTGAAGAAGCTCCAAAGACCTTAGTCAAGTGGATTCCCAAGACTACTTCAAATTCCACTTCATCAAGTACGACTACAACTCCAAGGATTCCCATCAAGATGATGTGGATCCAAAAGAAGAAGAACTAGAGAGTTCTTGAGGGTGACTTCGCCAACATACTTCACTCTTATCATTTTGGCAAGAACAAGTGCAATCAACTTCCACATCTTGCACTAGTTCAAGGAGTCACAAACCCTCTTGTTGGTAAGACAAGGGACAAGGTAACCTAAAAAGCTTTCATGGACATCATCTTTTGCGTGCATCACTCTATGTCTATGGATATCCTTGTTTGTTCCTTGTGGGACTAACCCATGTAGGTATTGAAAGTGCAATTCACTCAAAAGGATAGCTCCAAGAGATCTACATCAACATTGAGCATCCACATCTTCAATATCTACATGAAGTCATCATCGACAAAACTCAAGGTTAGTTCATCCCTCTAAGGGGGGATATCACATCTAGGGGGAGCTTTACTCTAAGACTTGAGCTAAAGCAACTCTAAAGATGTGAACAAAACAATGCTTCATGTAAAAGTGGTAACCCCACTTGAGCTTAAACGATGAGTATGACCTACGATCAAGTGTTCTCACTTGACTCCTAAGTCAATATACTCATATATAGATGACCTAGTCATCGCAAATTGCTTGATAGATGCTAGAATTGGTTGTGCATGCTTTGCCACATATTTCATTTGCTATCTTATTGTGTGAGCATGCTGATTGCATATTTTACTCATTCGAGGACATCCACTTGCTGTTTTGATTTTTTGGCTTTATCTTCTTTTTGCCAAGTGGATGGACAAGAATGCCTAAGAACCTCCTCTAGCTATCTATGCTTTTCTCGTCTCAAACTCTATTCATGCTGCATCGCAAAATTTGATCAAGTCAGATTCGAACCACTCTGTGTGAGGAGCGCTCGGAGTCCCCGATTCGTCATAGACTTAAACTTCCAAAACCTCTTTATGAATCTCGGTCTGACCGATACTCCATTTTCGGTCCTACCGAGTTCATTAAGTTGATCTAGGTTTTTGATCTCGGTGCAACCGATTTGAACTTTTTGGTCACACCGAGTTGTTCCACTCGGTCACACCGACAGGGTCGGGCTATATATAGTGACGGGCAGAATTTTGGAAATTTCTCTGAAACCTCCTCGCCCGCGCGATAGCCTGCTCTGCCCTCGAGGTCTCCGGATCGTCTCCTCACCGCCAACAGCCTCCAGTCGCTGGTCTTCGCCGCCGTCAACGGATTTCTGCCCCGCCGTTGCCGCCGTAGCAAGTCCACGCTGAACTAGGGTATGGACTTGATCATTGTGCTATTCCTCAATCTGATTCCTAGCACATTGTGATCATCATGTATCTTGCCACGTTTGATAAACCTCTATCCAGTCAAAACGCTCGTAGATTAGGTCTAATTCGAAAATTTTAGGGTTAGGTTTCCGCCGAAACCATCTCGGACCCACCGAGTTGAAAAACTCGGTCCCACCGATCTGGCTTTTGCCATTGCACAAGTTAAACTCGGTCTGACCGAGAATAACTTATCGGTGCGACCGATTTTGGAATTCCGTGAAATCCTAGCAGTCTCGGTGCCACCGAACTGTGACTCGGTCTGACCGAGTTCACTAGTTCTGGTGCCAAAACTGCTTCGGTGTCACCAAGTTTGAAAATCGGTAGATCCGAGATGCTTTCTGTGGAAAACTAAAACTAAGTTTTTGAATTATTCTTTTGCAAAAATCTCTGCTTTTTGTGATGCTCATCCACTCTATCTCTTCTATAATCTATTGACAGGGTTAGCAGTCAGTTGCAACATGTCTGATCAAAGTGACAGCCAGAACCTCTCAGAGCAGCAAGTTGTGATGAGTGAGGGCACTAGCCCCTCAAGTTCTTCTGATGATGGCAGCAGGAGCACACCCAGCAATATGCCTAAGGCTGCCACACGTCAAAGGAAGAAGAGAACGTCTGATTCTGAGGATGAAGACTATGTGGCAGAGGAAAAGGCCACTTTCAAGAGGGTTGAGCCAGCTCAAGGCTCAAAGCCAGGCCTGAAAATCAAGAGGCCAGCAGGCAGGTAGCCAATGTCAAAGGCTAGAGCATCAACTGAGAAGCCTGCTCCCATTGAGCCCATTGCTGCTGAGGGTAAGAAGAGGAAAGAGAGAGTAAAGAAGACTATAGCCAAAGTACTTGGGAGAGCCTCCATCATGGTAGAAGAGGAGGAGGAAGAAGAGGTTGCTGCACCAGCACCCAAGGCAGCCAAACTTATGGGAGATGCCATAAGGTCAGGGAGAGCTGCATCCAAGCCCAAGGAAGCTCCTAAGGATGCACCTAAGCCTAAGACAGCTCCCAAGAGAAACACAAGGAGTATACCTGCTGCAGAAAAGAACAAGGCCCCAGTGCCTGAAGCTATTGAAGAAGAGGAAGAGAGTGTCCTTCGGAAGCTCAAGCCCAAGATCCCAGACCACAACGATGCTCATCCTGTGGCTGAGGACATGAAGCTCAGGAGAGACTCAGGGCTCAGGAAATGGAGAGAAGCAGATCCGTATGCTTCTAGGAGAAGGACTGCCGTGGATTACAGGTTTCATACAAAGGAGCAACAAGACTTTTATGAGACTGTTTTGCTTGACAAGAAGCCAATCGTTTGTGACATGAGATGGGTCGACTGGACATACATCAAGGAGAATGAAGAGCACTACCCAGGAGTTCAGGACAGCTTCAGAGCGTGTGGAGTAGAGGACTTTGTTGGGAAGAAGCTCACAAAGTGGAACGAGGAACTCATCATGCAGTTCTACTCCACAGCACACTTTTATCCGGATGGAAGGATTACTTGGATGTCTGAGGGTACAAGGTACCAATCTACAGTGGCTGAGTGGGCACAGATCATCAATGCCCCAGAAGAGCAAGATGAGGACTTGGATATCTATGCCAAGAAGAAGATGGACCATAACTCCATGTCCAACATGTACAAGGAAATTCCCAATGAAGCTCTTGACACGTTCAAGTTTGGCTCAGTGCACTATCTGCTCTCAGGATTGCCTACAATAAATTGGATACTAAGGCACACTTTACTGCCCAAGTCTGGAGATCACAAGATGATCAGAGGCCACGCGATCAACCTGCTTCATGTTTTTGACGTGCCTCAGAAGTTCAAGGTGATGAGCCTCATAGTTGAAACCATTAAGAGGACAGCTGCAGATCAGAAGAGGAGCTGTGGATATGCCCCTCAGATTCAGGAGCTCATCAACTCCAAGATGGGCACGGGCGTATATTTGTTGGATAAGGAACACCTGCCCATCCGTCCAGATTTTGAGAACAATAAAGTTGTGATGACAGAGAATGAGCCATCGTCTGCACAAGCTTATGCAAAGAAGGAGAAGGCGAAGAAGGAGAAAGCTGCCAGGATGCCTACTCAAGAGGCGGCATCTGACTATTTCTTGAAGACCAAGCAAGAGCAGCTCAGTTACTTGATTGCATCCTCGCTGAGAATTAAGCAAAGTCTAGCCGACCTCACTAAAAATCAGCAGAGCCTAGAGAGGATCATGGAACAGAAGTTCTATGACTTGGATGTCAAGGTAACAGAAGTCCAGTCTGTAGTGGAGCAGCTCCAGGAGGACATGAATGAGAGGAGAGGCAGGACCACAACTCATGCTTTTTCTAGAGTGCCACGAGGCCCGAGGTCGTCTGCATTGCCAGTTGCTGACACCAGAGCTACTACTTCAGCACCAGCCACAGCCTCAGCTCTAGCGTCTACCTCAGCTCCAACTCCAGCAACTACTTCAGCATCTACAGAAGCCTTCGCCCTTGGAGTGATCCGGACTCCACCACCACCTGAAGATCAAGCCTGAGCGACGACTTAGCACTATGCATTTTCTAGGAACTTTTTGGTAACTTGTTGCCAAAGGGGGAGAAGATGTATAGATCATAGGCTTCGAGAGAGAGAGTGTTGCTTTTCTCTCTTGTTTTATTTGGTGGTCTTTTCGAACCTTTTTCTGCTTTTGAGTGCTTGATACTATGTCATTATTTGTGAGACATCGATGATCATGTGTTTGATCATAAGCTACACTTAATGTTTGCTTAATGCTTGCTTAAATATTATCATGCTATCTATCGCTTGTGATCATTCACTATTCTTGGTGATGAGTGCATGTATTTCATTCTTATCATTTTGAGCGCTCCACCAAGATGTATGTGACACGGAAGAGTAACCCATGACTCTAACTCTTTGTGCATTTGCAGTCCAAAGCAAATTTTATATATGCACAAATTTAGGGGGAGCTCTTACTTATCACATACTTCTCAAAGCGACGATATACTTCATGCTTATTATCATTTGTCGAAGCTTTGATCTATATGTTGTCATCAATTACCAAAAATGGGGAGATTGAAAGTGCAACTATCCCTAGGTGGTTTTGGTAATTCATAACAACATATAGCTCATTGAGCTAATACTATTCCAAGATGATTATTTCAGGAAAGCTCAATGATTGGCATGGCGTGGATGTGAAAGTGGAACCCTCAAAATGTTAAGGACAAAGGATTGGCTCAAGCTCAAAAGCTCAAGACTCTTCATTTTATATTTTAGTGATCCAAGATCACATTGAGTCCATAGGAAAAGCCAATACTATCAAGGAGGGATGAGGTGTTGCTTAATGAGCCTCTTGCTCCATGTGCTTAATGATATGCTCCAAAACCCTCAACTACTTTCCCATATCCACATATGACCTAAACTCTAAGCCAAACTCGGTCCTACCGATTTTTCCTATCCGGCGCCACCGAGTTTCAATTGTCTTTAGCCACTGCCAAACCCTAGCAATTCGGTCCTACCGATAAGGATCTCGCTCCCACCGAGATGGGGTTGCAAACTCTCTGTTTCCCTTTCGTAACTTTTCGGTCCCACCGAAAGAGCGAATCGGTCCCACCGAGATTGCAATGTAAACTCAGTGTTTCCCCTTTGTAACTTTTCGATCTCACCGAGTTCCACTCAGTCCCACCGAAAGAGCAAATCGGTCCCACCGAGTTTGCCTGACCAACTCTCTGGTTAGCTAATTACCAAACTCGGTCTCACCGAGTTTGTGTAATCGGTCTCACCGAGATTACGTTATGCCCAAACCCTAACCGAATCGGTCCTACCGAGTTGCATGTCAGTCCCACCGAAATTCCTAACGGTCACTAGGTTTACATTTTCGGTCCGACCAAGTTTTATGATTCGGTCCCACCGAGATTGGAAATCTGTGTAACGGTTGGATTTTGAGTGGAGGCTATATATACCCCTCCACCTCCTTCTCATTCGATGAGAGAGCCATCAGAACACACACATCATTCCAACTCATTTGTTCTGAGAGAGAACCACCTACTCATGTGTTGAGATCAAGACATTCCATTCCTACCATATGAATCTTGATCTCTAGCCTTCCCAAGTTGCTTTCCACTCAAATCTTCTTTCCACCAAATCCAAATCCTATGAGAGAGAGTTGAGTGTTGGGGAGACTATCATTTGAAGCACAAGAGCAAGGAGTTCATTACCTACACACCATTTGTTACTTCTTGGAGAGTGGTGTCTCCTAGATTGGCTAGGTGTCACTTGGGAGCCTCCGACAAGATTGTGGAGTTGAACCAAGGAGTTTGTAAGGGCAAGGAGATCGCCTACTTCATGAAGATCTACCGCTAGTGAGGCAAGTCCTTCGTGGGCGTTGGCCATGGTGGGATAGACAAGGTTGCTTCTTCGTAGACCCTTTGTGGGTGGTTGCTTCTTCGTGGACCCTTCGTGGGTGGAGCCCTCCGTGGACTCGCGCAACCGTTGCCCTTGGGTGGAGCCCTGTGTGGACTCGTGCAACCGTTACCCTTCGTGGGTTGAAGTCTCCATCAACGTGGATGTAGGATAGCACCACCTATCCGAACCACGGGAAAAACATCCGTGTCTCCAATTGCGTTTGAATTCTCCAAACCCTTTCCTTTATATTCTTGCAAGTTGCATGCTTTACTTTCCGCTGCCAATATACTCTTTGCATGCTTGCTTGAATTATGTGATGATTGCTTGACTTGTCCTAAAATAGCTAAAATCTGCCAAGAACTAAAATTGGGAAAAGATCAAGTTTTTATTTGGTCAAGTAGTCTAATCACCCCCCTCTAGACATACTTTCGATCCTACAAGTGGTATCAGAGCTTTGATCTCCATTTGCTTGATCTCCATAGCTTTTGGTGGTCATAGCCTTGGTTTCACAACCTAGGAGAGTATGGCGTCTAGCGAGGGAAATTATCACCGTAGAGGTCCTTACTTTGATGGTACTAATTTTGCTAGTTGGAAGCATAAAATGAAAATGCATATTCTTGGACATAACCCCGCCGTTTGGGCTATTGTGTGTGTTGGTTTGCAAGGTGACTTCTTTGATGGGAAAGAACCAAACCGTGAAGCTACCGCGGATGAGTTAAAGATGTTGCAATACAATGCTCAAGCTTGTGATATTCTCTTCAACGGATTGTGCCCCGAAGAATTCAACAAAATCAGCCGCCTTGAGAATGCAAAGGAAATTTGGGACACTTTGATTGATATGCACGAAGGTACCGACTCCGTCAAGGAATCCAAGTTGGATGTGCTTCAAAGCCAACTTGACAAGTTCAAGATGAAGGATGGTGAAAGTGTCGCTGAAATCTACTCTAGGCTTGCTCTCATCACAAATGAGATTGCCGGCTTAGGAAGTGAAGAGATGACCGATAAATTCATCATCAAGAAGATCCTAAGAGCCTTGGATGGAAAATATGATACCGTGTGCACATTGATCCAAATGATGCCCAATTACAAAGATCTCAAGCCAACGGAAGTGATTGGAAGAATTGTTGCTCATGAGATGTCACTTAAGGATAAAGAGGAACTTCACAACAAATCTAGTGGTGCCTACAAAGCCTCATGTGAAGCCCCTACATCATCAAGTGAGAAACAAGACTTCAATGAAGAATTGAGCTTAATGGTGAAGAACTTCAACAAGTTCTACAAGAGTAGAAGCAAAGATAGAAGCTCCAAGTCAAGGTCCTACAATGACAAAAGATCTTCTAGTCGAGAGCGAAACTGTTACAATTGTGGAAGACCCGGACACTATTCCAATGAGTGTACGGCTCCCTACAAGAGAAGAGAAGATTCTCCAAAAAGAAGAAGCAAAGGATCACCACCAAGAGAGAGAAGGAGTAGAGATGATCGTTATGAACGAAGATACTCACGGAGAAGCAAGGATTCGGAAAGGAAGGAAAAATCATCAAGGAGCTACACAAGACGAAGACATCAAGCTCATGTTGGTGAATGGGCATCCGGCTCCGACTCCGACAGCCACTCCGAGAGAAGTTATCACTCCGACTCCGAAGAAACTCAAGATGAAGGTGTTGCCGGTCTAGCACTTGTGTCATCCAACTCCTACGACATATTTGACTCACCAAATGAAGGAATTGGAAGATGCTTCATGTCCAAAGGTCCTAAGGTAACACACCCCGAGTATGTTGATTTAAATAGTGATGAAGATGACTTGTTAGGTGATGACTTGCTTGGTGACAACTCTAGTGATGAATACTATGATGAAAGACCATTTAATCATGCTAATCAAGATAAAACGAATGACAATGATAAGGAGAAGATTGAGGCTCTAACTAAAGAACTAAAAACTCTTAAGTTAGCTCATGACACTATCTTCGAAGATCATCGAGAACTTTTAAGAGCTCATGAGAAGTTACGCTTTGAAAAGCTCAATCTTGAGCAAGAGCATGAGTTCTTAAAGGCAATCAATGATGATCTCTGCAGAAAAGTTCTTCTTACATTGCCAAGCGTTTACTCTTATCCACTTACATGCCTCATGTCAAATATAACAAGAAAGATTCTTCCTCTAGTAGTAACAATGATCATGCTAAATCCAATATTGTTGCTTCTAGTAGCTCTCTTGATTCCACTAATGATTCTCTTAGCCAAGTTACACTTGAGCAAGAAAATAGCTTATTGAAGGGAATTATAGAGAAAGGAGTGTACAAAAGCCTTGTCGGGAGTAAGCAATTCGAGGAAATTGTGCGCAAGCAAGGAATGCACCGGAAGAATCAAGGTGTTGGTTTTGAACGAAAGTTCAATGCCAATGGAGTTGAATGGGAGATAAGAGAGGACACTTCTCTCTATTAGCTAGCTAACACAATATATGAAACCCCTAAATTAACCCTACAAAACCCCTCAAAACCCCCACCCCCCCTTTCAGAAAAAAAAAACAAAAAACCTAGCCCCTGAACTGCTGACGCGTAGAAGTTTATTGGTCCCGGTTGGTGCTACCAACCGGGACAAAAGGCCCCCCTACCTGGGCAAGCCGCAACGGCCACGTGGAGGCCCATCTGTCCCGGTTGGTGTAAGAACCGGGACTAAAGGTGTTGGGCTTTAGTACCGACCCTTTAGTCCCGGTTCCCGAACCGGGACAAATGGACTTTTTTCTACTAGTGCCCCCTCCCATTCTTGAACCTATCTTTGTGCTCAGTCTCGCTCTGCTTCAAGCTTATCTTGTGAGGGAGAGATTCTATGAGTTCATGAGAGAGTTTGATTGAAAATCTTTTAAGAAGTTCATCCATGTGACTTTGCTTTGCTTCTCACTCTTGCAGGGTGTGCGCCTCTAAGCGATGAACCTTCAAGTGTCGTGGAAGAATGAAGAGTTTGTACAAGGCACGGAGATCGTCTTTTTCGTGTGAGACCAACCCCGAATGAGGTAAAAAAAATCCGAATGAGGTCTTGACCTTTGTTGTATCAAGCCATGGTGAAAATAGGTGGGCTTGTGCTTTGTGGGTGACGCTCGTCTCTAAAATCACTTTCATCGATCTAGGGTTGCATCAACGCTGAGTAATCATGCTTGTTGTTTTTTAACCAGCCGAGTAGATGGATATAAGGGAGACGGGTTCAGGTCAAGACTATGTTAGACAGGGATCCGCTAGAGCGACATAAACTCTAGAAAATTAGATCGATCTAACAAAAACATCTGCTTCTTTAGATAAAAAAGAGTATATCTATCTTTTTTAGGCATCTCGTGAAGCTTTTATTCATTTGTCATCCTGTTCACATGGAGAAACATATCTACCTTGAAAATTAGTTTTTTTAGGTAATTTTTTGGGACATTTTTTTAGGTAATTGAAAATTAGGGTGGCTGACTCAACCATCATCCCTCGAACTCAGTAGGCCGCCCGTCCTTGTCCGGCTAGACTGCAACCTGCGGCCCATAGAGGATAATAAGACGCTAGCAAACAAGGCCGGCGTCGAGCGTCAGCATTTCCCCACCAGTAGCCACCGCGGAGCAGCCCACCCACCCACCACACAACAGCCAGCCGCATCCGCTGCCGCCCTCGGTGCCCCCGGCGGCCATGGCGATGGAGTCCCTGGGCGTGCTGCTGCTGCACCCCATGAACGCCTACCTGGAGCAGGAGCTCGACCGCCGCTTCCGCCTCTTCCGCTTCTGGGACTCCCCTCCCGACGGCCGCGCCGAGTTCCTCCGCGCCAACGCCTCCGCCATCCGCGCTGTCGTCGGCAACGCCAGCTACAACGCCGACGCCGCGCTCATCGACGCGCTGCCGTCGCTCGAGATCGTCGCCTCCTTCTCCGTGGGGATCGACCGCGTCGACCTCCCCAAGTGCCGCGAGCGCGGGATCCGCGTCACCAACACCCCCGACGTCCTCACCGACGACGTCGCCGACCTCGCCGTCGGCCTCGCCATCGCCGCGCTGAGGAAGATCCCGCAGGCCGACCGCTACGTGCGCGCCGGCCTGTGGAAGGCCAAGGGGGACTACACACTCACCACGCGGGTTGGTTTCCGATGCTTGCCCATTGACTTCCATTTATATTTTCCAGTCCAATAATTCAGTGCGCTCTTAGTGCTTTGGTGTCTTTGGTTTAATCATAAAGTGTGTATACTTGGTATCGGTTCTGTCAAAATGAATACGGCAATAACTTGGTTGGAAAAGGAACTATAACACAGCAGTGGGCATTCAGCGAATATGAATGCACGAAAGGGAAATAGGCAATACAGAGATGTTAAATTGCAGAGAGCAAAATCTAGTACAGGTAGAAAGGAGAAACAGTTGAACTTTATTGGATCCTTGTCAGTTTTTTTTGGCACATCATTGGTTATCTTCCTAAAATATTGTTGGTAGTTAGTAACTTAGTACATTTGCCTCTCTTTACCATGTGAGTCATATCAATGGGGAAGTAGTGGTTCAAAGTCATTTGCAGTAGCTTAGGTTGCGACTATCCTTAGTTTATGCCATGTCAGTCATATCATTTGAGAGAGTAGCTTAGGTTGCGACTATCCTTAGTTTATGCCATGTCAGTCATATCATTTGAGGAAGCCGTGGTTCGAAGGCATTTGCAGTAGCTTAGGTTGCAATCTATGACAGTCTCTTAAAAGACTGCTCACCACTGCTCAGCGGTGAAATGCATCCTATTAGATCAAAATTTGTACTACCTGACTGTAAAATGTTGACCTTCTTCATTGCTGATTCAAGCTGTATGCTGGTGTCCAAAAACTTAAATATAAGATGTGGAGGAATCACATAGTTATAGTGCTGTAGCCGCAGGGTTTTTCTAGAAATCTAGTGAGCATTCTGATTTAGGATGGCTCACATATGGTGATGTGGTTCCTATCTTCTCTTATTTAATATCAGTTTCTTACTAGGTTAGGGATTTTTTGGTTCTTTTTTGACATATTCACATGGCTCTGGAGGTTTTATGTTGTAGCATATCTCCATATTGTGCCGTCAGCCCGTCACTTGGAATCGTATTAATACCAAGGCTGATGGATGATCAGAAAACGTTGGAAACCATGATTTGTTCCTCCCTGACCATTGCTTCATAGTAGCACAAATAGGATTCTTATAGCAACCATGAATTATGAGATTGTCGACTAGCTTCTTCGTGTAGACTAGCTTATTGAGTTGAGCGGTGGAGCGACTAGTCCTCGACTAGTCCAGACTAGTCTAGGTTTTTGAGTCGATCGACTCAATTTGGGAGGGACAAGTTTTTTTTAGGGAAATTTGGGAAAGATAGGTGAACAGTTGATTACTTCATCCACTTCCTGATGAATAGCTACTACAATTGGCAGAGCCTCAGGTTCTTCATCCACTAACCATGCATTCAATTTTTATTGTATACTGTACTATGTGTTAGTAGTTGAGTACTACAGTACCATGTCGACTAGTCCAGCATTAGCCTAGACCAGTCATGATTAGTCTATGAGTCTCAACCTTGGCTTGACTCGTCGACTCGTTATTCTTGATAGCGACATGTTTTGTCATGTTCTCCAGTGTTTTATGGCTAAGTAGATAGTTTATGCATCATACCAACCAAGGGTTCCATGATAATACCCACCAGAACTTTTCATGAACTGTATGGTGCAATATGCTCTTGTCACCGTGCCATTTTCCTGCTCCCTTAAAACATTGAAGGACATCTTCAGTGCGAGTGGAATCCTGTTAAACAATGCAACACATTCAGGTGCACTTTTGGCTGCGCGCATCAATGGATGTGGAGGCTGGGGGTAGCACCTGCATTGAAAAACAAAAGAGTTCGGATGCAGCTATCTCAAGGAGAGAATGTCCTTTGCAAGATTGATCTGCTACTGATTATAATGATGAGATATCAGCCTAACGGCTGTCCTATGAAAGCATGAAATAGCTGACGATGCTGGTTACTGTTTTGTGGTAGATATAAAGGTTGGGGGTGCATGTGATCCTAATAGTAGATTTGGTTTCCCCAAAGAGCAAAAGATAACCGACTCTCGTTACTTCTCTGCAGTTCAGTGGTAAAAGAGTTGCCATTCTTGGGCTTGGCAGGATAGGCTTAGCCATAGCAAAAAGAGCTGAAGCATTTGGTTGCTCAATCAGTTACCACTCAAGATCAGAGAAGTCATTTCCAAACTACAAGTTCTTTACGAATGTTGTTGACCTGGCAGCCAATTGTGACGTGCTTGTTGTAGCATGTTCGCTTAATGCCGAGACGCATCACATTGTCAATCGTAAGGTCATGGATGCGCTAGGACCAGATGGTGTGCTCATAAACATTGGGCATGGAGCACATGTGGATGAACCTGAGCTTGTGTCTGCTCTTGTTGAGAAACGCCTTGGAGCAGCAGGCCTTGATGTGTTTGAGCATGAGCCCTTTGCTCCAGAGCAACTTTTCAGTTTAGATAATGTTGTTTTGGTCCCTCATGTAGGAAGTGATACAGAAGAAACATGCAAGGCAATGGCTGACCTGGTTCTGAAGAATTTAGAGGCACATGCTCTTAATAAGCCCTTACTCACCCCAGTCATCTGATTGTTACTGGGATTCCCAGATGTTAACAGTTTGTAATCCAAACTCTGGGTTTTTTGTCTAGTTTATGAACTCAGCATTATCTATTGTTTTCGGAAGACATCATATGTTATGTCTGATATGCAATCAACCATGATAAATAAGACCATCAGTTCCAAAGTTTATTCATATATTTACAGAGATATTTGCATCTGTCCCTCTTCACTTGCTGGTACCTTTGTGTGTGGTCGGGGCATGCAATCTCGGCATTCCGTTTTGGATCCTTTCTTTCTTATATTTCCTTGTTTAAGCAGGTAGAACATCTGTGGCTCGTTTTTCTCATAGATTTTGTTTATCCTGTTGCAGTTCAGTGGCAAGAGGGTGGGCATCATCGGGCTGGGCAGGATAGGGCTTGCCATTGCCACCCGAGTGGAGGCCTTTGATTGCCCAGTCAACTACTACCAGAGAACAAAGAAAGACTACCCCAGCTACACCTATTACCCGAGCGTGGTCGAACTGGCGGCAAACAGCGACATCCTTGTGGTGGCCTGCCCGCTGAACGAGCAGACCCGGCACATCGTCAACCGTGAGGTGATTGAGGCGCTGGGTCCCAAGGGCCTGCTCATCAACATTGGGCGCGGCCCTCATGTTGACGAACCCGAGCTGGTCTCGGCGCTCGTCGAGGGGCGCCTCGGCTGGGCGGGCCTCGACGTGTTCGAGGACGAGCCCAACGTGCCCGAGGCGCTGTTCACGCTCGACAACGTCGTGCTGGTGCCCCACGTGGGGAGCGGGACGCACGAGACGCGCCAGGCCATGGCGGACCTGGTCCTGGGCAACCTGGAGGCGCATGTTCTGAAGAAGCCGCTGCTGACTCCGGTTGTCTGATGATGATCAGGATAATCCGCCGTGCGTTGTATATGATATGAAGAAGTGAAGCACGACAAGATGTTTTCTGTTTGGGGATCATATTGAAATCTGTTGTTTTCGGTCGGTGAACATTCGACGAGAAAGAAAGGTCAATAAGTTTGATTTCTTACTGGGATGCCGATGCCGGTGCCATGTATTCGGGCTGGAGTTGTTATCTTGTGTCGATGCCGATGCCGTGCTATGTATAGTATGCCCGGCCGGTTTCCTTGGTCGAGGAAATGCAGCCCAGCGGCAGCGTATCATCATGGCCGCTCAACGGATGGCTGGAGCATTGAACGCGCACGCACAGGATAGTGGACGATGGCCCGAGTGAGGAGAGGAGTACCCCATTTCACATTTTGGGATCCGGCAGCACTGTGGTATCCTCACTGAGGTGTCCGTTGTACACCGTCTGATCCTTTGACAGGTCGCGATCCCCTACCGGGCGACACGCGTGAATGCGTGATGGACTGCACTGCACGAAGGATGGATCCATTATTAAGATGTACTCTTCCTCCGTTCTATATTAATTGTCTCTGAAATGGATGTATCTAGATGTATTTCAGTGCTAGATACATCCGTTTAAGCGACAACTAATAGAAACAGAGGGAGTAGCTGCGGCAGATGGACCGAGTGGGCGGTTGGGCACGTCGCGAGAGCCAAGAACGTTCGTACGTACATACATACATTGATCCTTGAGCGGCGGTACATGGCATGGTTTTCTTCTCTGCTATACTAGGGTATGTGTAGGCGTACCGTGTATGGTGGCGACGAGACGTGGACGCTGCTTCCCGGGCTCGGCGAAGCCCCCACGTTTCCTTGACCGTCCGTCTGCAGTTTGTTTCGCATTACGGCACGGACCGCTCGATCGACCGCTTCGGACCCAGCTGATATCACCGTCTTGTACAGAGTGAGAGATAGGAGAAGCAGCTGTCTTCCACGCTCCGGGGCTGACAGGCGGGCCCCGCGCACTGGGTGGGGCCCACGTGTAAGGGCGCCTGGTCAAGCAAGCAGCGTTCCCTCCCTCCCTCCCTCGAACAGCTGCATGCGTCAAAGGGGGAGGGAGCATGCAGGAGCACGCGGCGCCACTTGACGAGCCGTTTCGAGCCCCAGACCCAGCCCGAGCTCCTCGCGCGTCACTGCAGCCTCCCTCCGCGCGCCGCCCGCTTCCATCGGCGTCTGCGTGGGCGAAGAACAGGCGAGTGCTCCCGCCAATCTCTTTCTCTCTCCCCGCCTCTTGTTTCTTCAGGCGAGGGCCCGCGCGCCTGATCCCGTTCCTTCTTGGAGGAGAGAGGTCGAATGATTCGATCATCATTCCTCATCCAAGCGACCACCGTACCGGCCGTTTCATCTTCTCCTTCCCTCTTTCTTCTTCTCTGGGGGGCGGGGCGGGGCGGACGTCAGATCATGCATGAGATCATCGATATCTTGCCCGCGTCTCGTTTTCTTTCTTCAGAAAAATACTTCTCCGGCGGTCCGGTCGCGGCTGCCGGCTGGGATCGCGGTCGAAACCAACCGATTACGTAACTCATCGATTTGATTCGTGCGCTACAGAGAAGTTGGTCCATTGACAACTGATGATCAATTCTCTTCTTTCTTCTTTCTTCTTTCTTCTTTGGTGACATGCTGACGCAATTGCGCGGGATTATGATTTCATCGACGTGCTACGTTAATAATTCCCAAACAATCCTGGTCTACGAGATTATAATTTTGTCCCGCTCTCAATCAATGTTCACTCTTAATTTCTCTTCAATTATAGCGCGTCAAAATTTTGCCTTCAATTATTGCAATTCTTACCAAAAGCGTTCACGTTTTCCCTTTTCTTCCCATATAAGCGAGCGTCAAACTTGCAATCTTCAGATGATTATTGCCCTCCAAGATCTCATTGCTCCACAAGCGTTTCAGGCCAGTGAGCTTCTCCAAGAAATCAAATCCTTCCTCCTGGTGGCACCGCCGCGCGACGGGACGATGAAGCACACGACGTCGGACTCGGACGTGACGAGCCTGGCGACCACGTCGCCGTCGCGGTCCCCGAAGCGGGCGGCCTACTACGTCGTCAGCCCGTCGCGCGACTCGCGGGACGACGGCGACAAGTCCTCGTCCACGCAGGCCACCCCCGTGTACAACAGCCCCCTCGACTCCCCGTCGCACCAGTCCTCCATCGGCCCGCACTCCAGGGCCTCCTCCGCCAGCCGCTTCTCCGGGAACCTCACCGGCGGCGGCCGGGCCGCCGCCACCCGGAAGCGCCCCCACGGCCACGGCAAGGGGTGGCACGAGGTGGACGTGATTGACGAGGAGGAGGCCGAGGACGCCGGCGTGGACCAGGAGCGGGAGCTCTCCAGGAGCTGCGTCGCCGCCTTCTGGTTCTCGGTTCTCGTCCTCGCCTTCACCCTCGTCTGCCTCGTCGTCTGGGGCGCCGCCCGCCATGATAAACCCAGCGTCCTCGTCAAGGTGCATTTCATCTCTGCCACCTTAAATTCAGTATCTCCCTCTATTACACAACCTTAGAATTTGTTTGGTTCTGTGCAGAGCTTGAGAGTGGAGAATTTCTACGCCGGCGAAGGGACGGACGGCACCGGAGTGCCGACCAAGTTCGTCACGATGAACTGCTCGCTCGAGATTGACGTCCACAACCCCTCCACCATGTTCGGCATCCATGTCTCTTCCACCTCCATCCAGCTCTACTATTCCCAGATACCCATCGCCAGCGGTCAGGTAATTAGCACGCCAAAAAGCATCAGAGAGGAACTCCGCTTTCTGAAGTTCCTCCGTCAGAATTCCGGTAGCTAATGCCGCCTCCTACTGCTGCTGCTGCTGCTCTGCAGCTGGACAAGTTCTACCAGCCGAAGAAGAGCCGGCACGTCGCATCGGTGACCCTGCACGGCGAGAAGACGCCGCTCTACGGAGCCGGGGCTACCTTCGTCCTCACCGACACCGACGGCGTGCCCCTCACCGTGGACTTGGCGGTGAGGACGAGAGGGTATGTCATCGGCAGGCTTGTCAGGGTGACACACGCCAAGCGTGTGCGATGCCCGGTTCTTGTGAGCTCTCTCACCGACAAGCCCATCATGATCGCCCAGACTGCTTGCAGCTACTCTTGATTTGGTAATCTATTGCTTGAGATGTTGTTAGTTTTGACAAGTATAAGAGCGTATAATGGTTGTGATCGTGTAGATATTGTTGTGGTCGTTCATGGCATTGGAACCATCTGGTTAATAATTCTCCAGCATCAGTGTTTGATTGAGAGCATAGCATTCAGTTGGTATCATAGATCACACATGCTGTTTGAGGGGAGTCTGATCTGTGGAATGGTGAGAGTGAGACATCTGAATCGAAGACCAATGTGTGTGCAGAATCATACAAAAATGACCAGCATCTACGGTCAGGAGATAAATTTTGGGGAAGAATTGGGTTTTACAGGTAGTAGTGTACATGTGCTGAACAGCAAACATGGCCGCCTCTTAACTGAGGAAGACCATCTTGATTGAGCTGATGCTGTGACTGTACAGCCCACCCTGCTTCTGCCTTCGCTCCCTGCAAAACCCCGAGGATCGCAGTCGGAGCTGACACGATCGCCACGGCGACGACGACGACGGCGGCGCCGACGATGCAAAGTCTCCAGCCCTGCCTGTCCCTAGCGCGCTTGTCACCTGCACGAAACTGGCACGTGATGATGGATCACTCGTTGCCTGCTCACTGGCTCTTCCGGATCTCTGCAGCTTGTCGTCGTCGTCGTCGGGACGGCGGTCCGGCTCGTCGTGATCGCTCGCGTTGGGGGCGGGGCGACGACGGTCGTCGGGGGAACCGAGGTTGCGGTTGGCGTTCTTGACCAGGCCGACGGCCTTCCACGCATCGGCGACGAGGCTGTAGGTGCTCTGCTTCGGCCTGACGCCGGCCTCCTGCATCATCCGGAGGACCTCCTCGGCCTTCCACGGCTGCTTCTGCTCGCTGTACCCCCAGATGAGCGTCTCGAACGTCCGGAGGTTGGGGCGCACGCCGGCGTCCCGCATCTTCTTGTACACCCTGGCGGCGTTGTCCATGTCGGCGACGCTGCACCAGCCGCTGATGACGGTGGTGAAGGTGACGACGTTGGGGCGCACGCCGAGGCGGCGCATCCGCTCCAGGAGCTCCTCCGCCTTGCCGGGCTGCTGCGCCCGGACGTGGCCCTTGGCCAGGATGCTGTACACCTGCGAGTCCGGCTCGATCCTGGCCTCTACCATCGTGTCGAACACCTTGCTGCACTTCGCCATGTGCCCCAGCGAGCTGAAGGCGTTCAGCTGGTGGCTGTACGTCACGATGTCCGGCTCGATGCCGAACTGCTCCATCAGCCCGAGAACCTGCACATCATAAGATCAAGAATCAATCGAGTTTTGTGAGCTCTGAGCTCGCTCTGAGCTCACGTGCGTACGTCGTCGGCGGCGGCCGTGTCGTTGGCGTCGAGGAAGCCCTTGAGGAGGGTGTTGAAGACGATGACGTTGGGGAGGACGCCGGCGTCCTTCATCTGGCGGACGCAGCGGAGCGCCTCCTCCAGCCTGCCCTCCCGGCAGTATCCGCCGACGATGATTCCCCAGGTGCGCTCGCTGGTGCGCAGCCTGGCGCGCACCATCTCCACCACCAGCTCCTCCGCCCGCCACGTCTCGTCGTTCTTGGCGTAGGCGCTGGCGACGGTGTTGTAGGTGACGACGTCGGGCTCCACGCCGCGCGCCCGCATCCGGCCCACCACGCCCCACGCCTCCTCCAGCCTCCGGTGGTCGCACCACGCCTTCACCAGGATGTTGTAGGTGGTCAGGTTGGGCCTCACCGTGGACGCGACCCCGGCGCCGTCGCCGCCGGCCATCATGTCGAAGATGCGCTGCGACTCGTCGGGGCGGCCGGCGATGCCGAAGCCCTTGATGAGCGTGTTGAAGGTGCTGATGGTGGGGCGGCAGCCCGGGTGGTGGCGGCTCATCTTCCAGAAGGTGCTGGTGGCCTCGCCCATCCGCCCGGCCTCCACGAAGGAGTTGATGAGGGCGTTGAAGAAGATGGCGTCCGGCCGCAGCCCGGCGGCGTCGATGCCGGCGAGCAGCGAAGGGATCGCCTCGAACGCGCGCTGGTTCGTCACCGCGGTGAGCAGGGTGGTGTACGTCACCAGGGACGGGCGGTGGCCCTCGTCGGCGAGGTGGCCGAACAGGGCCTGCGCCTGGTGAGATTTCTTGGCGTCGATCAGGCTGCGCATCTCCCGCGTCCGGCTGACCACGGCCTGGCACGTGTGCCCCTTGGCGCACGTCGTGCAGGTGCTCGCCGGCGGCGGCTGCGCGTCGCCGCCATTGCCCTGGCGCTTCTCCTCCTCCTCCTGGAGCACCCAAAGAAGGAAACCCTTGACTTGTTTGAGATGAGCAGGCGCAATATGGGCACAAAAATCACGGAAAGAGTAGAGAAGTCGATCACACAAAATTCACCAAGGATATCTATCTTTCCCCCGCCCTATATCTCGAAATGTGCAGGCAAGAACTGAGATGTGGTCACAGCTGCTTGTCATTCTTATCTAGTACTCCGGTGCAATCCGGTGCTTACCGTGGAGGCGGATCCGTTGAGCTCTTTCCCCTTGTTTCTTGTCTTGCCCGTGCTGTTGGAAGTGGAGGCCGGCGTCAGTTGTATGCCGTCTTGTAGCATTGTAGCACCGCTATATGCTCCTCAACCTGGCCAGTAGTGTCAGGATTTATTCAGATGCCATGATTCTGAATGATGCTTTCGAAACCAAATGAAGCGCACAAAATGCAGAACACAAACCTACTCTGCATTCAGTGTTGCTTGCTATACTTGTACTGTACTTAATATTGAAGTAATGCGGGTTGGAACGAAAGGAAAACACACATATCTATCTCACTTGGCAAAAAAAAAATCTGCTTAAACAGTTTTACTATCTATCTATCGGCAGGTGAGGTGAGCACGCATGCATCCCTGAATTTGTTGTTGGCGTCCATTCTTCGGCGCCCAGCAGACTGGAGGAGGGGGGCGAGATGCACGCGGACGTTCGGAGCTCGCCGTCCGGTGATCTCCACGGCGTAATTGAGCAAAACACAAGAGGTGGAAACTCATTCTAGCTAGCGCCATCCTCTCGCAGCCTCGGCGGCAGAAACACAAGTGAAGGAGCCAGCCTGGTTAGGTACATCACCTCATTCGCAGCAGCAGAGTTTCCAAGCGTGCCCCCACGGTCAGCCGCACGGCGTGCCTCCGGCCGGTATGGCCGGAGGAGGAGGAGGAGGAAGAGCAAGGGGGAGAGACGGACCAAGGCGTGGCTGTGAGGGGCTGCGCTTCGTTTTTCTTTATCCGCAGGGGACCGGGCTGGGAAACGATAGGCAAGGGCGCGCGGGCTCCGCTCCGGTGACAGCTCGGCGGGGAACCCTGAGCCTGAGGTGGGACCCATGCCCTGGGGGGTGTTTTTTTTTTTTTACGGTTTGGCTATTTTTCAGTCAACTGATTTACAATTGGCCTTCAATCAATTTTTTGGCCGTTCGATCTCATGCCGAGATCTGCACCGCGAGCACTTTAGTTTCGGGGCCAGCCCGTTAACGTCCGTCCCCTGCCCTCCCTTTGTCCTTTTTGTTTATTTTCATTTCTATCCTTTCTCATTTCTTGGAGAGAGTTAAAGCAGCGGAGCGAGGGAGGCGCCTCTTGGCGATTGCCTCTGAAGAAAGATGAGACACAACACACTTTGCATTGATCTGTCTAGGCCGTATAAGTACAGGAGGAAACTCAGGTGACGAGCACCACTACTGTAGCTAAAAGCATCTTCAGCCGCGCTTCCAAGAAGGCCTTTCTAAGCGTTTTTTTTGTGCCGGCGCCGAAAAATCGGCCCAGTCGCGCCTTAGGAGCCCGATTTTCACCGGCTTGGGCCGAAAACAGCGCCGGCGGACTCAGCCTGAACCCGGCGCGCCGGGGGCGCCCGGGGGCGCCGGGGCGAACTGTTTTGGCGCGAAACAGCCGCGGGCCCGCCGCGTCAGCGACTCTACCCTCTTCTCGCCCCTTCGTCGTCCTCATCGCCTCGTTTCCCGCGGCGAATCAATGCCAAAGCTGCCGCGCCGGTCAGCCTGCGCCATTGATGCCTCACGGACGGCGCAGTGAAGACCGGATGACGCACGTCCCTCGCCCTCCCTCGCCCGCCACGCGTACTCACGGCGGCTCGCGCACGGGCGGCGCCTCGGCCTATATAAGACGCGCCCCAGCGCACTCGGCGACTCGTACTCTCTCGCCGTCGTCGTTCCTCCCTCTCCTCTCTCTCGCCGTCTCCAACATCCATGGCCGAGCGCTTCCCAGGCGACGGCGCGACGGCGAACGGCTTCGGTCGCCGCCCTCTTCACGAGAGCGAGGCTCGCCTCCTTTTCAAGGCCGAGTACCCGGTCCCGCCGGACATGCGGGTACCCGGGGCGTGGAGGATCAGCGCCGGCGGCGTGCCGGTGCCCCCGATACCCACTGGCGCGGCGCGGCGTGCAGAGATCGCACGCATCCGCTCGTCCCTGCCGCGTGCGGCGAGGGAGGGGCCACGGTACGTCCCTGACAGCCCGCTCTGGGAGCCCTACTTCCGCCGCCGCCACGCCGAGCAGCTCGAGGCCACCAATGGCGTCGAGCCCTCCGGCAGGCTCAACGCCGTCGGCCGGCGTCGGTGGTGGGGCGTGCCCGGGCGCATGTTGGAGGCCGTCCTCGAGTACATCGAGGGCGGCAACACACCGCGCCTCGAGTACCCCGCTCCCCCGTCCTTCGCACGCCGCCGGGGAAGCTCCTGGACCCCGAGGCGCATGGAGACCGGGGGGTCCTCCTCCTCGTCCGGCGGCTCCCCCTGCCTCCACCTCCGCCCCGTCAAGCCGGAGCCCCAGGGCGCCTGTCAGCGCGCGCACCCGCAACTCCGGCGTCTGCATCGGCGACAACGCCTCCCCCACCGGCCGCTTCGTCCTCGTCGAGCCCAAGCCGGAGCCCAAGCCGGAGCCCGGCCTCCCCGTGGAGTATTAGGAGATAGCCCGGCGTGGCTTCTCCGACGAGGACGCCCTGCGGTGGGCGCGGGACGACTACCTCCGTGACGAGATGGTCCGGTAGTGCCGGGCCCTAGAGGAGATCGCCGCCCGCAAGCGTGGGCACGAGGACGAGCACGGCGTCGTGGTCCTCAGCGATGACGACGACGACGCCCCCGGACCGTCCAACCCGCCGCGTCAACCGGGGGAGGGATGCAGCAGGGACGGCGGAGGCGTCGGCGGGGGCGACGACGACGACGACGACAGTGACTACACGCGGTTCTACCGCCTCCTCGGCATGTAGAACCGCGTGGGCGGGCGGCGAGGCGGGCGGCGAGGGAGACGGCGGGGGTAGCCCGCGGTAGTTTTCCCCTTTTTTTGCAAAGTATGTTTAAATTTGAACGAACTCGCCGATGTTTGCATTAAATTTGAGTCGTGTTTGCGCCGTATTTGACTTTTTTAAAAACCCGTGGGGGGCCGCGACTGGGGGGCATCACGCCCCCAGTGCGCGGTTTAGCGCCGGTGCGCCCCCAGGGGGCGATTTTTTGCCCCTCCTGGGGGGCCAACGGCTGGAGATGCCCTAACTGCACCACTAGACCACTACACCACTACTCATGTACGTGGGTGATCGTGGGCGCTGTGTGCTTTGACTAGGCACAGGGGCACACAGCGCTCTATAGTTCAACACCCCCCGCAGTCGTGACGTCGCCGGAGGAGACGCAAAGGCTGGACCGGAACTCAGAGAAAATGTTCGACGACAGCACATCAGCGAGTTGCTGGCGAGTAGGGACATGTAGGACGCGGAAGTCGCCGAGTGCCACCCGTTCTCGAACAAAGTGGATGTCCAACTCGACATGCTTTGTGCGTCGGTGGTGCACAGGGTTGACGGAGAGGTAGACGGCCGAGATGTTGTCATAGAAGACGATGGTGGCGGAGCGCACTGGATGAAGGAGCTCACCGAGAAGCTGACGCAGCCAGATGCATTCGGCGACCGCGTTGGCGACGCCCCGGTACTCGGCCTCGGCGCTGGAGCACGAGACCGTGGCTTGGCGCTTCGACGACCAGGAGACCAGAGTGTCGCCGAGGTCGACACAAAACCCCGAGGTCGAGCGGCGTGTGTCCGGGCAACCAGCCCAATCTGCATCAGTGAAGGCCCGAAGCTCGATCTTGGCAGCAGGATGGATCCAGAGCCCCAAGTCGGTGGTGCCGCGCACATAGCGAAGTGCGCGCTTCAGCAGGCCTTCATGACAGACCCGGGGGTCATGCATGTGAAGACACAGCTGTTGCACGGCGTATGCAAGCTCGGGGCGGGTGATGGTGAGGTACTGTAGAGCCCCGGCGAGACTGCGGTAGGCAGAGGCATCGGCGACCTTGGGCCCGTCGGCGGAGGGAAGTTTGGACTTCGTGTCCACAGGTGTGGGTGCAGCCTTGCAGTTGTCCATGGACGCACGCTCGAGTATCTCCTCAGCGTACTGCTCCTGCGACAGGAAGAAGCCGTTCGCCGTGCGCGTGACACGAATGCCGAGGAAGTAGTGTAGAGCGCGAAGATCCTTCATGGCGAACTCACGAGCGAGCTGCGCGATGAGATGTGAAGTAGGGCTGAAGTTGAGGCTGTCAAGACGATGTCGTCCACGTAAAGTAGCAGGAAGGCCGTGTCGTTGCCGCGGGTGTAGGTGAACAGCGACGTGTCCGAGCGTGTCGCCGTGAAGCCGATCATGGCGAGGAAGCCGGCGAAGCGAAGGAACCAGGCGCCAGGCGCCTGTTTCAGCCCGTACAGAGACTTGCTCAATCTGCAGACATGGTCAGGCTTGCTCTTGTCGATGAACCCAGCAGGTTGGAGGCAGTAGACCTCCTCGGCGAGCGTGCCATGGAGGAAAGCGTTCTTGACGTTCAATTAATGAACAGGCCATCCACGCGAGGCAGCGAGCGTCAGGACGGTGCGGATCGTCGTCGGCTTGACGACGGGTGAGAAAGTCTCGCCGTAGTCGACACCGGGACGCTGAGTGAAGCCGCGCACCACCCACCTTGCCTTGTAGCGCTCGAGGGAGCCGTCGGCGCGTGTTTTGTGGCGAAAAACCCACTTCCCTGTGATGATGTTAGCGCGGGGCGGCCGGGGAACAAGCTCCCAGGTGCGGTTGCCGACGAGCGCCGCGAATTCCTTTGCCATAGCCGCGAACCAGTTCGGGTCCTGGACGGCAGTGCGAACGGAGCGAGGGATTGGCGACACCGTCGTGGACGCAGGAGCCGTGGCGGTGAGGTTGTGGTAGCGCGGGTTCGGCCGGAACACGCCGTTCTGGGCGCGCGTGATCATCTGTCGAACGGCCTGGGGACGTGGCGCGAGAGGCGGCGAGCCGGTGGATGTTGAAGAGGAGACGCCCGAGGTCGATCTGGCGGCGGAGCTTGAATGCATGGATGGCCCGCACGAGCTTGCCGAGGCGCGCAAGGTGGAGGGAGGCGACGCAGCGTGCTCAACGGACGGGCCGGAAGGTGGCCCGAGAGACGGGCCAGGCTGGGGCGCGGACGAGGCCGCCCCTACCCGGAGCGACAGACGCTCATTTGAAAGTGGAGCTGGCACCACGATCAGAGGAGGAGCGCCACGAGCTGATCCCTGCACAGGTAAGAACGGACTGACAATCGGGTTAGATGGCGATCGTTCAGCGTCAGAGAGGTGTGGATAGGAAAATGGGAAGGTGGTTTCATCAAAAGTGACATGGCATGATGTGAGAACACGACGGGAGACTGGGTCAAAACATCTGTAGCCACGGTGATCGGAAGGATAGCCGAGGAAAACACAAGCGACGGAGCGGGGAGAAAGTTTATGCCGGGCAGTGGAGCTGGTGTTGGGGAAACATAAGCAACCAAAAACGCGCAGCAAGGTGTAATCAGGGGCTACGCCAAGAAGAAACTCGTGAAGTGTCTGTGGTGAGCTAGACCGGCAGGGACGCCGGTTCAGCAAATAAGTAGCAGTGCACAGGGTTTCAACACAGAAACGGGGTGGCATGGAGGCGTGGAAGAGCAGCGCGCGCACGCCCTCGTTGATAGTACGAAGTGCACGTTCCGCCTTGCCATTCTGCTGGCTAGTATACGGACAGGAGAAACGAAAAACGGAGCCGTGAGCAGAGAAGAAAGAGCGAACACGATCATTGTCGAATTCACGGCCGTTGTCGGTCTGTGGGGCAAGTATGGGCCGCTCAAATTGCGTTCTGAACGTAGGCATGAAAAGAGAGAAGAACAGAATGCACGTCAGACTTGTTGCGCAATGGGAACGTCCAGACATAGTGGGTGTAATCATCGATGATGACTAAGTAATACTGAAAACCAGAGATACTCACGACTGGAGATGTCCATACATCCAAATGCAACAGTTGAAAGGGAAAATAAGTACAGGACTGCGATGGAGCAAATGGCAAGCGTACATGTTTGCCAATGCGGCAGGCATGGCATGTGTGCGGTGCTGACTTGCTACATGTAAAAGGAAACAAAGCAGACGAACTACTGGTAGATAACTGGCCGGAGTGACCAAGCCGTTGGTGCCACAGGTCCACGGTGACGACGCCGGCGAAGTGTCGAGCGGATGGAGCCGAGGAACTGGACGCCACATGATAAAGATCGCCGTCGGAATCACATCGCAGAATCACCGCCCGAGTGCGGATGTCCTTGACAGAGAAACCAAAACTGTCAAATTCTACTGAAACAGGGTTCTCACGAGTTAACTGACGGACAGATAAAAGATTGCGAATAAGAGAGGGAGAGAGGAGAACATTGCGAAGTTGCAGAGAGGAATTGGTAACGATGAGTGCACCCTCACCAACACCGGTGATCGGGAGATGATCACCGTTGCCGACGAAGATACGAGCAGAGGTGGAACTGGGCGGACAGAGTGCAAGTTACCAGCGTTGGAGGTCATGTGCGCGGAGGCCCCAGTGTCGAGGACCCAGTCCGACGAGCTCCCGGCGGACGGCGGCGACTGGGCGGAGTGCTGCAGTGCACTCTGAAGAGCGCCCATGTCCCAGGGCGTGGTGGATGTCGACGCGCCGTGGGTGAAGCCGGGGGCGTAGCCACTGGGTGCGGGTCCGTATCCGCCGGGATTGAAGCCGGGGGCGTAGCCGTAGGTGTAGCCGTGCGGTGGAGGAGCCATGGGCGCGGCCATCATGGCGTGCTGATGCGGAACGCCGGGGCGCGGGCCGAGCACGCCCACGCCGGGCGCGCGCCAAGGGACCGGCCATGCCTGGACAAGGCCAGTCCAGGAGTTCGCGCCGGGAGCAGGCGCCGGGTATGCTGGGTTGCGGGGCACAGAAGGAGCCGCGGAGGACGAATTGCCGGTCCCGTTCCCATGCCCGCGACGGTGGTTACGCCCGCGACCACCGGCGGGGCTGGTGCCTGGAGCGGTACCGGAGCTGGAAGCGCCAGGAGACGGCGGCACGGGGCCACCAGCGCGGCCGGCGAGGAGAGCGTGAGCCGACTGTTGGCGCACGGCCTGCTCAGCGCGAAACTCCTCCAGCATGAGGAACGAGCAAGCCTGCAGAAAGCTCGGCAGAGGCACCTGCGACGTGATGTGCGGGATCGCGCCATGAAACTGACGGCCGAGCCCGCGAAGGAGGTTGAAGACCTGCTGTGGCTCTGAGACGGGCTGACCCAGATCGCGGAGTTGGTCAGCGAACCGCTTTAGGCGGGTGCAGTACTCCAGACGGTCAGATCGCCCTGGACGCAGGCGTGGTACTCCGCGTCGATGTAGACGGCACGGGAGAGCTGGTTGTCGTGGAAGATGCCCTGGATGGAGGCCCAGACGGTGGCGGCGGTGTTCTCAGGCTGCATGACGATCTCGAGCAGCTCCGGCGAGATCGTGGTATACAGCCAATGCACCACGCAGTGGTCGACCATGACCCAGTCGGGGTTGTCGAGAGGAGCGGCGAAGTCGGCATCCAGGTGGCTGCGGAGGCCGAACATGCCAATGACGGCGTCGAAGAAGCGCCGCCACTGAGCGTAGTTGCCGGCCGCCAGGTCGAGAGTGACCAGGACATGCTGACAAATGTCAACCGTCTGCAGGATGGAGGCAGGGAAGGAGGGCGCCGCAAGCACAACGCTGGGGCCGGCAGCAGTCGAGACAGCGGGCGCTGGCACAGCGTGGAGGGCGCCGGCGCCGGCGGCCGCGGCCGCGGCGTGGCCGGGCGACGCGGCGGGCGAGCCATCAGAGGAGGAAGAGGAGTTCGTGTCCATGGAAGCGGAAGCGGAGGAACCAGGCGCAAAGGGGTTAGAACCGTGCGACATCTGATACCATGAAGGAAGATGAGACACAACACACTTTGCATTGATCTGTCTAGGCCGTATAAGTACAGGAGGAAACTCAGGTGACGAGCACCACTACTGTAGCTAACTGCACCACTACACCACTACTCATGTACGTGGGTGATCGTGGGCGCTGTGTGCTTTGACTAGGCACAGGGGCACACAGCGCTCTATAGTTCAACAGCCTCGTCGTCCATGGCGATTCCGATCGTCTCCTCCTCTTCTTTCTTCAGGTTGATTTCCGCTCCAGTGCCTCCTCGCTTTGGTTCTTGTCCCTTTCCCCGATGTATTTCTCCTAGATCTAGTGGTTTGATTTGATTACCCTGTTGTTTGATGTAGATGTATGTGTATGTGCACTCGTGCGTAGATGTGGATTTGGCGTGCGATTTGTTGCACTTGCAGTGGAAGATGCATGGATGCAGCAGCGGTGCATCCGATTCCCCTGTCGATTTTCTTATCTGTTCGTCAAGGCGTCTGATTCCGCTGTCAGTTTTTTGTTAGATGTAGTGGCCTACGTTTTCAGGTAGCAATTGCATCTAAGTTACATCAACTTCGTTATTGTAGTTTCATTTTAATTACAGTGTAATTTCCTCTGAAATATATGGGCAAGTGGCACTGTGATTACAGTGTAATTTCCAGAGGTAATCACAGTGCAATTTCTACTGTAACTTCTGTGATTTTAGTTTACAGTCACTGCAATTGCAGTGCTATTTTGAGCTTAGTTACACTAGATCACAATGAAATTTTCAATTCAATATTTTTGGGGTTTGTCTATGTTGGATCTTCAATCATTTTGGAAAAAAAAAAAATCTTGGATCTACAAGCATTTTAGAACCTTCTTCTGTGTGGTTTGTCTTAGTTGGGTAATATTTGCATCCACTGTATACCCTTTTGTTTTTTTCTTCTATGTTTTAGGTAGTGTTGCATCTAAGTTTGCAACAGCTTCATGACTGTAATTCCATTTTAATTACAGTGTAATTTCCTCTGAAATTACAGAGTAATCACATTGTAATTACAATGTTCTTACAGTGGAATTTCAGAGTAATCGCAGTGTAATTTTCAGGGCAATTACATTGTAAATCATAGTGCTATTTTACTGTAATTACCGTGCAATTTAACTATAATTTACAGTGTTATTATAGTGTAATTTCCAGGGGTAATCGCAGTGCAATATTTACTGTAATTATACTGGGATATTTACTGTTTTTACAGTCAGTGTAATTTCAGTATAATTACAGTGGTAATTAGACTGTAAATCACATTGTCTTTGTTGGATAATGTTGCATCTAATCACACTCTCAAAATATACTGAATCTACCTTTGTGTCAAAAACTTTGCTGTGCACAGGAAATTCTGCTTGCCTACTATTTTCAGCAACTTGATAATAGTAATTTTAGTATTTTTGCTACTGTAAATTTAGTTTCTTTGCCATCGTGCTTTTGAAACAAAATTGACCAGTTTCTTTAATTTTAACTACAGTGCTCTGTGCGAGACACTATGTGGAATAGAAAGAATTTATGATCTGTGCTTTTCTGCCTTGTGATTTTACAGGTCCTTCGATCTCAAAGAAAATCACTAGGCATGAGAAAAGAAGTTGGAATTGAAAGATTTCTGACCTGTGGATCGTTTCTTGTATGATCTTCTATAGTTTTCCCCAAATTTGTTGTTGCGGTTGTCCCTCCTTCCCTCTCTGCAAGCATCTCCCTCAAATCTCTCTTGAACTGGCTTGGTAATGACGATACATTTACAGCTGTACTTCCCTAGGTGCATTTATTTTTTATTTCTTATTTCCTCTATATACATTTTTTTTCTTCATATTATTCTTCCACGTTGCAGCTGTGCTTCCCTATAACCATTTGAAAGCATTGGTTTTCTTTCATAGTTTGTTTGAAGGAAAGAGCCTTAGCTTTCCTTGATCTGGCTTTTAATGAGCATTCTGAATTTCACTTGCAAATTAGTACATTACAAATTAGTTTCCTTTTTGAAAGAATTGTGTTGTTATCTTTTAAGATTTATCTCTTGTGTTTTCTTTTATTTGAACAGATAACAAACTTCATAAGATTTTGGTATACTTTTATTACTCCCATGTTGAGGAAATGAATTGATTTTGATAAAATTGATGATGTCTTCCTAGCTGTTCCCAACCAGACCAATAGGTAATTTGTTTTTAGTATGGCTGACCTGATTTTCTTGATTTACATTGTTGGTATCTTTGGTTTTCTTCCTCTATTCATGTTTATGGAAGTGAGGACCACAAGGTCTCTAGTTGATAACCATTTTTCCAGCGCTGACATTCTCAACTTAAGGATAAAGTATGCCAATGATATGTTTTTCAGTGAGTTCGGCGGCATGCATAAATTCTAATTACTGACTTCTTTGTTGATAAAGAACTTCTATCTTTATACTTTAAATTTACAGTAAAGAGGTTCATGAATTCCAGTCTTTTTTCAGTTCTACTTTTGGCTGAAAGTTGTTTAATCACTGCACTCATCTGCATCATTAACTGTATGTTGTACTATGTATTCTCAGCTTTTTGGGTCAGTGTGAATGCTTCTCTTTTTGTTTTATATCTTCATGGTTGGTCTAATTTCTTGTTTGATCCTTTTTTCAGACTGCGAAACAACAATGATGGAGAAGAAGGCCTTTTTGCATCGGTGAGATGTTGAACTATGAATAGGGCAGTGTATATGTTGGTTCAGTGTGTAGTCTTCTGTATGATAGGCAGTGTTTATTTTGGTTCAGTTGTTTCTGTATAATCTGTAGATGACAAGTGCTACTATAATTCCACGGTTTCCTTACTGTAATTTCAAGGTTTACCACGTGCTTGTCATGAGTGCAAATGGGTCCAGTCCAACCCGCATCCATACCAACTCATGACTCAGGACACCCGACAACTTTTCTGTGGACAGTTTGAGCACGCACATACAAGGGACAAATATAGACCTGTTAAATTTTCATTGGCTGGAAAATTTGAATGAAACTGAATTGCTTTTTTTTAACTTTTTTTCTAAATGATAACACCCACCCGGGTGACACTTATCAACAAGTCAACACACACTCGATGTTGTTCGATCCATTTGCATGAGTTTTGAAGCAGTTGTCATCTGGGTGAAGAACCATGTAAACACCTAGCATCGTGTGGGTGTTATCATTTAGTGCCACACGTTTGGGCGCTCCTTGTCCGAACAGACAGAGAAACGCTCGTCCGATTGTGTGGGCGAAACTTTTTGCCCACACAACGCTCACACAATGAACATGGCAACTATAGTTGTGCATATGTGCTAACTAGTTAATTACACATGGCAACTATAGTTGATCATACATGGTAACTATGGTTTAACCACACACAACAACTACAGATATAGCAACTAATTAACCACACATGGCAAATATGATTGATTTTTTTGAGGCAAACTCGCAAAGCTTTTATTCAACTGTCACACAGTTTACACGGACGAAGAAAAGGTCTGCCGGGTGACCTAACCAAACATGGTGGCCGGTCCCTAGTGATAATGTATGCTTTACTAGTTTGTGTGCCTTGATATTCGAGATTTTAAACTCATGTAAGAAAATACAAGAAATAAAAGCTCTAGATGACTCTTTGATCTCCAGCACAATCGCTCCATAAGATGAAGAGGTTCCTTTTCTTACTGCTTCGACCGCATTCTTACAGTCCGATGCCACTAAGATTTTTTGGATATATAGATCATTTGCTAAGGCCATAGCTTCTCTAATCGCCATCACTTCTAGAGTCTCCAGATCTTCTATATTGTTGACCAAAACCGAAGAGGCTCCAAGAAAGTTACCTTGTTCATCACGACATATAGCTGCTACAGCCCGCTTACCTCCCCATCTTGACACCGCGGCATTAGTGTTAATCTTAAAGTGATCTCCGGTCCGGGGGAATCCAGTTGGTTGGTCGAGGTGAACCTGCTGCATGAACTATCTGGGTCGGCTCGAACAAGCACTGAAGGTCTGAAAGAAATCTTCCAATAAAAGTATGTGTTGCGTAGGGTGTCTGCAAAACTCCTTCATGAATTATCTTCCGCCTAGCATGCTATATCGCCCAAAGGGTAGTGAACAGTGTAGTAAAATCCTCCGGTGGCAGCGAATTGCTCATGGCGAATAACCAGCCCTTGGCATCATCGTCTCTGTTCATGCACATATGCTGCACTAGCTACTCACTCGATAGCGCCCATACGCTTCTAGACATTGTGCATTCCAAAAGCGAGTGCTGAGGGAGTCCTGGATTAGGGGGTCCCCGGGCGTCCGGGCTATGTGACGTGGGCCGGACTAATGGGTTGTGAAGATACAAGACAAAAGGCCTTCTCCCGTGTCTGGATGGGACTCTCCTTTGCGTGGATGGCAAGCTTGGCGTTTGGATGTGAAGATCCCTTTCTCTGTAAACCGACTCTGTACAACCCTAGGCCCCTCCGGCGTCTATATAAACCGGAGGGTTTAGTCCGTAGAGGCAATCACAATCATATAGGCTAGACATCTAGAGTTTAGCCATTACGATCTCGAGGTAGATCAACTCTTGTAACCCCTATACTCATCAAAGTCAATCAAGCAGGAAATAGGGTATTACCTCCATTAAGAGGGCCCGAACCTGGGTAAACATCGTGTCCCCTGCCTCCTGTTACCTTCGATCCTCAGACGCACAGTTCAGGACCCCCTACCCGAGATCGGCCGGTTTTGACACCGACATTGGTGCTTTCATTGAGAGTTCCTCTGTCCTGTCGACAAAAGGTTCGATGGCTCGTTCCATCATCTACAATGATGCTATTTCGGGGGAGACTTTCCTCCCCGGTCAAATTTTCGTATTCGGCGGCTTCGCACTACGTGCCAACTCAATTGGCCACCGTGAGCAGATCGAAAGCTACACCCCTGGTCATCAGATCAGTTTCGGGAACCTAAATTATGTCGCCGATATCCGAGGAGATTTGATCTTTGAAGGGTTCGCGACCCCGACCATGGCCCTGGCCCTAGATCCGGAGCAAACTACCAGGTCCGAAGATGGGAGTTTGGAGCCCACCGGACTCTCCGCTACAACACGCGCTATCGAAGATCCGGAGGTGATCTTGTCCATGTCAAACTCGAAATCAGTCCAGGTTCCCCCTATCATTGAAAGGCCGGACTCGCCCCCGGACTATATATCCGAACTCTTGAGGTTCGCGCCAAGCAGGCATAGCTAGGAAGCCCTCACTCCGGCCAGCCCCGCGGACCCTCGCTTCCATATCCAAACTTCGCTCTTAAACGAGGCTCTGGACTTAATGCGATCCCTCGCTATTTCAGAGGAATCACCTCAGGACTACGCCCAGCCCGGACTAGGGGCTGAGAGCGGGGAATTTTACGTCCCACCGACCACCCACTTCATAGCCACTGTCGAAGATTTAACCGACATGCTGGACTACGCCTCCGAAGACATCGACGGCATGGACGACGATGCCGGAGACGAACACGGCCAAGACCCGCCGTTTACCGGACATTGGACGGCCACTTCCACATACGACGTGTACATGGTGGACACACCCAAAGTGGAAGACAATGACGACAAGAAGGATCCCATTGAGGACAAGCCTGTTGAAGCACCTCCGAAGCATCGACGTCAGCGGCGCCACTCAAAATCGCGTTGCAAAAAAGACAGCTATACCGGCACCGGAGACAATAATACTCCGGAGAATGCCGAAGACCCCAAAGCCCCTATCGAGCCAACATCCGAACAGGATGATTGGGAGGATGGGCAAGTTAACCCCGACAATCTGGTCGGGAACGAGGACTCGGAGGATATTAACTATCTACCGATCTCAGAAGAGGATGTGAGCCTCGGCGACGAAGACTTCATCATGCCGGAGGAACCCCTCGAACAAGAATGCTTTAAGCACCGGCTAATCGCCACCGTGAGAAGCCTAAAAAAGAAGTAGCAGCAGCTTCAAGCTGAACAGGATTTACTCAATGATAGATGGACTAATGTCCTGGCAGCCGAGGAATACGGCCTCGAGCGCCCAACTAAGAGTTACCCGAAGCACAAGCTACTACCACAATTCGACGACGAGGCCCTTGAGCCAATACCGCCAAAGCATAAAACTGCTGACGAACCCGACCGACCACCACGTGGACGGGACAAACCGGCTACTTACGCCGAACACCAGCCCGCGCCACCCCGCCGTCGAGGCAAGGAGGCAACGGTCCCGGGGGCGTGCTCCAACGCGAGAGGACGACCATCGGGCCTGGCGTGACAGGCACAACCTCACCCGGGCCGAAAACCGCATCCAGCCTTCATCCGAACTGCGTCGCGACATCGCCCGATACAGAGGCACCGCACACCCCTTATGCTTCACCGACGAAGTGATGGAACACCAGTTCCCAGAAGGGTTTAAACCCGTGAACATAGAATCATACGATGGTATGACGGATTCCGTACTATGGATCGAAGATTTTCTTCTCCACATTCACATGGCTCGCAGCGACGACGTCCACGCCATCAAGTACCTGCCCCTAAAACTCAAGGGGCCAGCACGACACTGGTTAAACAGCCTTCCAAAAAACTCTATTGGTAGCTGGGAAGACTTGGAGGATGCCTTTAGAGACAACTTCCAAGGTACCTATGTTCAGCCTCCAGACGCCAATGACCTTAGTCACATAGTCCAGCAACCCGGAGAATCAACCCGGAAACTCTGGACCAGGTTCTTAATTAAAAAGAACCAAATTGTGGATTGTCCCGACACCAAAGCCCTCGCAACCTTTAAACACAGCGTCCGAGACAAGTGGCTCGCCCGACACCTCGGCCAAGAAAAGCCGAAGTCCACGGCAGCCCTTACCGCACTTATGACACACTTTTGCGCGGGGGAAGATAGCTGGCTAGCTCGTAGAAGCAATAGCACCAGCGACCCTGGCACCTCTGAAGCCAGGAATGGCAATGGCAAGCCACGACGCAACAAGCACAAGCATCAAAGCAATAACGAAGATATCGAAGACACGGCGGTCAACGTCGGATTCAGTGGCTCTAAACCCGGTCAGCGGAAGAAGCCACTCAGAGGAAATAAGGATGGTCCATCTAGTTTGGACAGAATACTCGACCGGCCTTGTCAGATTCATGGCACCCCTGATAAGCCTGCCAATCATACCAACAGAAATTGTTAGGTCTTTAAACAGGCGACAAGCTACACGCCGAGCATAAGGGGAAAGGGCCGCCCAGCGAGGACGACGATGAAGAACCTCGCCCACTGAACACAGGGGGACAGAAGAAATTTCCCCCCGAGGTCAAAACGGTGAACATGATCTACGTTACTCATATCCCCAAAAGGGAGCGCAAGCGCGCACTATGGGACGTCTATGCCATAGAGCCAGTCGCCCCAAAATTCAACTCATGGTCAGCCTGTCCGATCACTTTCGATCACAGAGACCATCCGACCAGTATCCGCCATGGAGGTTCGACCGCATTGGTCCTCGATCCAATTATTGACGGATTCCACCTCACGCGAGTCCTTATGGATGGTGGCAGCAGTCTTAATCTGCTTTATCAGGACACCGTCCGCAAGATGGGTATCGATTCATCAAGGATCAAGCCCACTAAAACTACCTTTAAAGGAGTAAAACCCGGCGTTGAGGCCTGTTGTACAGGATCCATAACGCTGGAAGTGGTCTTCGGTTCACCGGATAATTTCTGTAGCAAAGACTTGATCTTCGACATCGTCCCCTTCCGCAGTGGCTATCATGCACTGCTAGGACGGACCGCTTTCGCCCGTTTTAATGCAGTTCCGCACTACGTTTATCTAAAGGTCAAGATGCCGGGACCACGTGGCGTCATAACAGTCAATGGAAACATGGAGCGCGCCCTCCGTACAGAGGAGCATATCGCGGCCCTCGCAGCCGAGGTGCAGGGCGGCCTCGTTAAGCCGAATACTATACTTGCAGTCAAGCCCCCGGACACTGTCAAACGAGCCCAGTCTATCCTGCAGAATGACAGTCCGGCTCATCCAGAGCTAGATTACCATTTCGGCCTCCGTCAAAGCCCCCACCTAATAGTGGCATGCGTACCGCGCGTACATAACTACGCACTAAAGATTCCATGGGCAAGGACGGAGGCATACTAAAAACAAAATCCAGGGTATGCCTCGAGCCTATCCGGACCCTCATATTCCTCCATCTTTTTCTTCTTGTTTTTTTCCAGGTTCTTTGCAACACACACCACTCTTCGATGGTACTTAGGGCCCTTTTTCAGGCCCCTCATACACACTCGATTGTTGATCCTCTCAAAGGATCATACACCATGGGAAAAAGCGGCACAAACGTGCGGCAGAGTGTCCAAAGGATCTTCAAGATCATATTTTCAAATTTAGGACCTGTATACAACTTTCCCAGTTCTCGGCATGTAAAATGGCCTCGATGCTTATGGAATCTTGTGCAAAAATACATTTTGACGTACCAATCAGACTATAATGGAAACAGTTCTGCCCAACCTTGTTCGGTATTGGCTTATTTCTTAATCTGTGTTCCCACTTTACGTCCGAATTGGCATATACACCTTGGTACGACTTAAATCGCCAGGGGCTTTATTCAAGCCATATATAAATATCCTCAACAAATAGAAAGTCCGAACACTCCCAGAGTATACTTCAGCATCCCGAATATTGCATTATATGCATCGGCTCCGAATCACGTCTTTGGTCAATAGTTGGGTTGCCCAGCTCCTGTGCTTGCTACTTTACGTTCCGTTTCTTCGGCTAAGGTAGTAAAGGGAGAAATATTGCGATTGTGTTTCTGGCTGGCCCGTTCAAACACCTCAGTAGAGAAAGCCGAAAACTGACTATCGTGATGCGGCGAGAGCTGGTCAACAATTCGGTGACTTATTAAATCTTTAGCGATTTCTTCCATATTACACGAAGGGTTGGCTTTTTTCAGTCACGCGTCCAAGGCATCCAAGTTCGGTAGCCGCATACGCACCAGGGGCTATCTTACAACCCCATTGTCAAACTCCTATGGCTAAGTCAGAGTGGTAAAGCCACATAGTCCGATTGCCTGGTTCGCTGCACTGACACCTCCTTTATGGACCAAGACGTTGGGTTAACGTGTGGTCATGTGCTATTCCGAACACCCCCGTAGTATCTACGTGGGAGCTGAAGCCAACGACTGGAAAACTCTCAGGGATACAAACGACTGCACAGGAGGAAAAACACTTTTAAAGACAAACAACATAAATATATTACAAAGTTTTGGTTTATACAACCATCTGGGCAGTTGATGTCTACTACACAACCTTCCTCTTGTAGACGTTGTTGGGCCTCCAAGTGCAGAGGTTTGTAGGACAGTAGCAAATTTCCCTCAAGTGGATGATCTAAGGTTTATCAATCTGTAGGAGGCGTAGGATGAAGATGGCCTCTCTCAAGCAACCCTGCAACCAAATAACAAAGAGTCTCTTGTGTCCCCAACACACTCAATACAATGGTAAATTGTATAGGTGCACTAGTTCGGCGAAGAGATGGTGATACAAGTGCAATATGGATGGTAGATATAGGTTTTTGTAATCTAAAATTATAAAAATAGTAAGGTAACAAGCGATAAAAGTGAGCGTAAACGGTATTGCAATGCTAGGAAACAAGGCCTGGGGTTCATACTTTCACTAGTGCAAGTTCTCTCAACAATAATAACATAATTGGATCACATAACTATCCCTCAACATGCAACAAAGAGTCACTCCAAAGTCACTAATAGCGGAGAACAAACGATGAGATTATGGTAGGGTACGAAACCACCTCAAAGTTATTCTTTCCAATCAATCCGTTGGGCTATTCCTATAAGTGTCACAAACAACCCTAGAGTTCGTACTAGAATAACACCTTAAGACACAAATCAACCAAAACCCTAATGTCACCTAGATACTCCAATGTCACCTCAAGTATCCGTGGGTATGATTATACGATATGCATCACACAATCTCAGATTCATCTATTCAACCAACACATAGAACCTCAAAGAGTGCCCCAAAGTTTCTACCGGAGAATCAAGACGAAAACGTGTGCCAACCCCTATGCATAGGTTCATGGGCGGAACCCGCAAGTTGATCACCAAAACATACATCAAGTGAATCACGTGATATCCCATTGTCACCACAGATACGCACGACAAGACATACATCAAGTGTTCTCAAATCATTAAAGACTCAATCCAATAATATTACTTCAAAGGGAAAACTCAATCCATTACAAGAGAGTAGAGGGGGAGAAGCAACATAAGATCCAACTATAATAGCAAAGCTCGCGATACATCAAGATCGTGCCAAATCAAGAACACGAGAGAGAGAGATCAAACACATAGCTACTGGTACATACCCTCAGCCCCGAGGGTGAACTACTCCCTCCTCGTCATGGAGAGCGCCGGGATGATGAAGATGGCCACCGGTGAGGGATCCCCCCTCCGGTAGGGTGCCGGAACAGGGTCCCGATTGGTTTTTGGTGGCTACAGAGGCTTGCGGCGGCGGAACTCCCGATCTATTCTGTTCCCCGATCGTTTTAGGGTATATGGGTATATATATATAGGAGGAAGAAGTACGCCAGGGGAGCCACGAGGGGCCCACGAGGGTGGAGGGCGCGCCCTAGGGGGGAGGGCGCGCCCCTCTGCCTCATGGCTCCCTCGTTTCTTTCCTGACGTGCACTCCAAGTCTATCAGGTAGATTTCCTTCCAAAAATAACTTCTCCAGAAGATTTCATTCCGTTTCGACTCTGTTTGATATTCCTTTTCTTCGAAACACTGAAACAAGGGAAAAAACAGGAACTGGCACTGGGCTCTGGGTCAATAGGTTAGTCCCAAAAATAATATAAAAGTGTTTAATAAAGCCCATAAACATCCAAAACAGATAATATAATAGCATAGAGCAATAAAAAATTATAGATACGTTGGAGACGTATGAGCATCCCCAAGCTTAATTCCTGCTCGTCCTCGAGTAGGTAAATGATAAAAACAGATTTTTTGATGTGGAATGCTACCTAACATATTTATCCATGTAATTCTCTTTATTGTGGCAAGAATATTCAGATCCATAAGATTCAAGACAAAAGTTTAATGTTGACATAAAAATAATAATACTTCAAGCATACTAACAAAGTAATCACGTCTTCTCGAAATAACATGGCCAAAGCAAGCTATCCCTACAAAAACCATATAGTCTGGCTATGCTCTATCTTCATCACACAAAATATTTAAATCATGCACAACCCCGATGACAAGCCAAGAAATTGTTTCATACTTTTGATGTTCTCAAACTTCTTCAATCTTCACGCAATACATGAGCGTGAGCCATGGACATAGCACTATAGGTGGAATAGAATGGTGGTTGTGGAGAAGATGAAAAGGAGAAGATAGTCTCACATCAACTAGGCGTATCAACGGGCTATGGAGATGCCCATCAATAGATATCAATGTGAGTGAGTAGGGATTGCCATGCAACGGATGCACTAGAGCTATAGGTGTATGGAAGCTCAACAATGAAAACTAAGTGGGTGTGCATCCAACTTGCTCGCTCATGAAGACCTAGGGCATTTGAGGAAGCCCATCATTGGAATATACAAGCCAAGTTCTATAATGAAAGATTCCCACTAGTATATGAAAGTGACAACATAGGAGACTCTCTATCATGAAGATCATGGTGCTACTTTGAAGCACAAGTGTGGTAAAAGGATAGTAGCATTGTCCCTTCTCTCTTTTTCTCTCATTTTTTTATTTGGGCCTTTCTCTTTTTTTTATGGCCTCTTTATTATTATTATTATTTTTCGTCCGGAGTCTCATCCCGACTTGTGGGGGAATCATAGTCTCCATCATCCTTTTCCTCACTTGGGACAATGCTCTAAAAATGAAGATCATCACACCTTTTATTTTCTTACAACTCCGGTGGTGTACCAGGATGTGCAATGACTCATGAGTGACATGTATGAAAGAATTATGAACGGTGGCTTTGCCACAAATACAATGTCAACTACATGATCATGCAAAGCAATATGACAATGATGGAGTGTGTCATAATAAATGGAAGAGTGGAAAGTTGCATGGCAATATATCTCGGAATGGCTATGGAAATGCCATAATAGGTAGGTATGGTGGCTGTTTTGAGGAAGGTATATGGTGGGTGTATGATACCGGCGAAAGGTGCGCGGTATTAGAGAGGCTAGCAATGGTGGAAGGGTGAGAGTGCGTATAATCCATGGACTCAACATTAGTCATAAAGAACTCATATACTTATTGCAAAAATCTATTAGTTATTGAAACAAAGTACTACGCGCATGCTCCTAGGGGGATAGATTGGTAGGAAAAGACCATCGCTCGTCCCCGACCGCCACTCATAAGGAGGACAATCAATAAATAAATCATGCTCCGACTTCCTCACATAACGGTTCACCATACGTGCATGCTACGGGAATCACAAACTTTAACACAAGTATTTCTCAAATTCACAACTACTCCACTAGCATGACTCTAATATCACCATCTTCATATCTCAAAACAATCATAAAGAATCAAACTTCTCATAGTATTCAATGCACTTTATATGAAAGTTTTTATTATATCCCTCTTGGATGCCCATCATATTAGGACTAAATTCATAACCAAAGCAAACTACCATGCTGTTCTAAAGACTCTCAAAATAATATAAGTGAAGCACGAGAGTTCATCTATTTCTTCAAAATAAAACCACCGCCATGCTCTAAAAGGATGTAAGTGAAGCACTAGAGCAAATGACAAACTACTCCGAAAGATATAAGTGAAGATCAATGAGTAGTTGAATAATTATGTAACTATGTGAAGACTATCTAACATTTAAGAGTTTCAGATCTTGGGATATTATTCAAACAGCAAGCAAAACTAAATAAAATGACATGACTCTCCAAGCAAAACACATATCATGTGGTGAATTAAAATATAGCTCCAAGTAAAGTTACCGATGGATGAAGACGAAAAGGGGATGCCATCCGGGGCATCCCCAAGCTTAGGCTCTTGGTTGTCCTTGAATATTACCTTGGGGTGCCTTGGGAATCCCCAAGCTTAGGCTCTTTTCACTCCTTATTCCATAGTCCATCGAATCCTTACCCAAAACTTGAAAACTTCACAACACAAAACTTAACAGAAAACTCGTAAGCTCCGTTAGCGAAAGAAAACAAAACACCACTTCAAGGTACTGTAATGAACTCATTATTTATTTATATTGGTGTTAAACCTACTTTCTATGGTTTATAAACTATTTTACTAGCCATAGATTCATCAAAATAAGCAAACAACACACGAAAAACAGAATCTGTCAAAAACAGAAAAGTCTGTAGTAATCTGTAACTAACGCAAACTTCTGGAACTCAAAAAATTCTAAAATAATTTTTTGGACCCGAGGAATTTGTCTAGTAATCATCTTCAAAAAGAATCAACTAAATAGCACTCTCCAGTAAAAAGTTCTAGCTAATCTCGTGAGCGCTAAAGTTTCTGTTTTTTACAGCATGATCATAAAGACTTCACCCAAGTCTTCCCAAAGGTTCTACTTGGCACAAACACTAATTAAAACACAAAACCACATCTAAATATAAGCTATATGGATTATTTATTACTAAACAGAACCAAAATCAAGAAACTAAAATAAAATTGGGTTGCCTCCCAACAAGCGCTAACGTTTAACGCCCCTAGCTAGGCATGATGATTTCAATGATGCTCACATAAAAGATAAGAATTGAAACATAAAGAGAGCATCATGAAGAATATGTCTAGCACATTTAATCCTAACCCACTTCCTATGCATAGGGATTTTGTGAGCAAACAACTTATGGGAACAATAATCAACTAGCATAGGAAGGCAAAACAAGCAAATCTTCAAGATTTTCAACACATAGAGAGGAAACTTGATATTATTGCAATATGTAGAAGCATATGATCCTCTCTCATAATAATTTTCAGTAGCATCATGAGTGAATTCAACAATATAACCAGCACCTAAAGCATTCTTTTCATGATGCATAAGCATAGAATTTTTATTGCTCTCCACATAAGCAAATCTATTCCCATCAATAGTAGTGGGAGCAAACTCAACAAAATAACTATCATGTGATTGAAAATTAAGATCAAGATGACAATTTTCATGGTTATCATTATTCTTTAAAGCATACGTGTCATCACAATAATCATCATAGATAGGAGGCATGCTTTCATCATAGTAAATTTGCTCATCAAAGCTTGGGGGACAAAAAAATATCATATTCATCAAACATAGCTTCCCCAAGCTTGTGGCTTTGCATATCATTAGCATCATGGATATCCAAGGAATTCATACTAACAACATTGCAATCATGCTGATCATTCACATATTTAGTGCCAAGCATTCTATGTAATTCTTCTTCTAGTACTTTGGCACAATTTTCCTTTCCATCATACTCACGAAAGATATTAAAAAGATGAAGCGATGAGACAAACTTAATTCCATTTTTTGTAGTTTTCTTTTATAAACTAAACTAGTGCTAAAACAAGAAACAAAAAGATTCGATTGCAAGAACTAAAGATATACCTTCAAGCACTCACCTCCCCGGCAACGACGCCAGAAAAGAGATTAGTTGACGGGGTGTGAGTGCCGCTTACCTAGCCTCCCCGGCAACGATGCCAGAAACTGCTTGATGTCTACTACACAACCTTCTTCTTGTAGACGTTGTTGGGCCTCCAAGTGTAGAGTTTTGTAGGACAGTAGCAAATTTCCCTCAAGTGGATGACCTAAGGTTTATCAATCCGTGGGAGGCGTAGGATGAAGATGGTCTCTCTCAAGCAACCCTGCAACCAAATAACAAAGAGTCTCTTGTGTCCCCAACACACCCAATACACTGGTAAATTGTATAGGTGCACTAGTTCGGCGAAGAGATGGTGATACAAGTGCAATATGGATGGTAGATATAGGTTTTTGTAATCTGAAATTATAAAAACAGCAAGGTAACAAGTGATAAAAGTGAGCGTAAACGGTATTGCAATGCTAGGAAATAAGGCCTGGGGTTCATACTTTCACTAGTGCAAGTTCTCTCAACAATAATAACATAATTGGATCACATAACTATCCCTCAACATGCAACAAAGAGTCACTCCAAAGTCACTAATAGCAGAGAACAAACGAAGAGATTATGGTAGGGTACGAAACCACCTCAAAGTTATTCTTTCCAATCAATCCGTTGGGCTATTCCTATAAGTGTCACAAACAGCCCTAGAGTTCGTACTAGAATAACACCTTAAGACACAAATCAACCAAAACCCTAATGTCACCTAGATACTCCAATGTCACCTCAAGTATCCATGGGTATGATTATACGATATGCATCACACAATCTCAGATTCATCTATTCAACCAACACATAGAACCTCAAAGAGTGCCCCAAAGTTTCTACCGGAGAATCAAGACGAAAACGTGTGCCAACCCCTATGCATAGGTTCATGGGCGGAACCCGCAAGTTGATCACCAAAACATACATCAAGTGAATCACGTGTTATCCCATTGTCACCACAGATACGCACGGCAAGACATACATCAAGTGTTCTCAAATCATTAAAGACTCAATCCGATAAGATTACTTCAAAGGGAAAACTCAATCCATTACAAGAGAGTAGAGGGGGAGAAGCAACATAAGATCCAACTATAATAGCAAAGCTCGCGATACATCAAGATCATGCCAAATCAAGAACACGAGAGAGAGAGAGATCAAACACATAGCTACTGGTACATACCCTCAGCCCCGAGGGTGAACTACTCCCTCCTCGTCATGGAGAGCGCTGGGATGATGAAGATGGCCACCGGTGAGGGATCCCCCCTTCGGTAGGGTGCTGGAACAGGGTCCCGATTGGTTTTTGGTGGCTACAGAGGCTTGCGGCGGCGGAACTCAGGATCTATTCTGTTCCCCGATCGTTTTAGGGTATACGGGTATATATAGGAGGAAGAAGTACGTCGGGGGAGCCACGAGGGGCCCACGAGGGTGGAGGGCGCGCCCTAGGGGGGAGGGCGCGCCCCTCTGCCTCGTGGCTCCCTCGTTTCTTTCCTGACATGCACTCCAAGTCTATCGGGTAGCTTTCCTTCCAAAAATAACTTCTCCAGAATATTTCATTCCGTTTCGACTCCGTTTGATATTCCTTTTTCTTCGAAACACTGAAACAAGGGAAAAACAGGAACTGGCACTGGGCTCTGGGTCAATAGGTTAGTCCCAAAAATAATATAGAAGTGTTTAATAAAGCCCATAAACATCCAAAACAGATAATATAATAGCATGGAACAATCAAAAATTATAGATATGTTGGAGACGTATCAGCAGTTCGGACACATTCACTCGAACAATATGTCCTTTGAGCACTGGCCCTCTATCAAGAGGGCACCTTCGAGGACGTCTTCAAAATAGTGCTCCGGCGTACGGTGGTCCTTGAAGGAAATATGCCCTAGAGGCAATAATAAAGTTATTATTTATTTCCTTATTTCATGATAAATGTTTATTATTCATGCTAGAATTGTATTAACCGGAAACATAATACATGTGTGAATACATAGACAAACATAGTGTCACTAGTATGCCTCTACTTGACTAGCTCGTTAATCAAAGATGGTTATGTTTCCTAACCATAGACAAAGAGTTGTTATTTGATTAACGAGGTCACATCATTAGTTGAATGATCTGATTGACATGACCCATTCCATTAGCTTAGCACCCGATCGTTTAGTATGTTGCTATTGCTTTCTTCATGACATATACATGTTCCTATAACTATGAGATTATGCAACTCCCGTTTACTGGAGGAACACTTTGGGTACTACCAAACGTCACAACATAACTGGGTGATTATAAAGGTGTACTACAGGTGTCTCCAATGGTACATGTTGGGTTGGCGTATTTCGAGATTAGGTTTTGTCACTCCGATTGTCGGAGAGGTATCTCTGGGCCCTCTCGGTAATGCACATCACATAAGCCTTGCAAGCATTGCAACTAATGAGTTAGTTGCGAGATGATGTATTACAGAACGAGTAAAGAGACTTGCCAGTAATGAGATTGAACTAGGTATAGGATACCGACGATCGAATCTCGGGCAAGTAACATACCGATGACAAAGGGAACAACGTATGTTGTTATGCGGTCTGACCGATAAAGATCTTCGTAGAATATGTAGGAGCCAATATGGGCATCCAGGTCCCGCTATTGGTTATTGACCGGAGACGTGTCTCGGTCATGTCTACATTGTTCTCGAACCCGTAGGGTCCGCACGCTTAAGGTTACGATGACAGTGATATTATGAGTTTATGCATTTTGATGTACCGAAGGTTGTTCGGAGTCCCGGATGTGATCACGGACATGACGAGGAGTCTCGAAATGGTCGAGACGTAAAGATTGATATATTGGAAGCCTATATTTGGATATCGGAAGTGTTCCGGGTGAAATCGGGATTTTACCGGAGTACCGGGAGGTTACCGGAACCCCCCGGGAATCATATGGGCCTTAGTGGGCCTTAGTGGAAAGGTGAAAGGGCTGCCCATAAGGGCTGCGCGCCTCCCCCCTCCCCTAGTCCTATTAGGACTAGGAGAGGTGGCCGGACACCCCTCTCCCTCTTTCCCCCTTGAGAATCCTAGTTGGAATAGGATTGGGGGGGGGGGGGTCCTACTCCCGGAAGGAGTAGGACTCCTCCTGCGCCCTCCTCCTAGGCCGGCGCCCCCCTCCCCCTTGGCTCCTTTATATACTGAGGCAGAGGCACCCCATAGACACAAGTTGATCCACGTGATCTATTCCTTAGCCGTGTGCGGTGCCCCCTGCCACCATATTCCTCGATAATACTGTAGCGGAGTTTAGGCGAAGCCCTGCTGCTGTAGTACATCAAGATCGTCACCACGCCGTCGTGCTGACGGAACTCTTCCCCGACACTTTGCTGGATCGGAGTCCGGGGATCGTCATCGAGCTGAACGTGTGCTCAAACTCGGAGGTGCCGTAGTTTCGGTGCTTGATCGGTTGGATCGTGAAGACGTACGACTACTTCCTCTATGTCGTGTCAGCGCTTCCGCAGTCGGTCTGCGTTGGGTACGTAGACAACACTCTCCCCTCTCGTTGCTATGCATCACATGATCTTGCGTGTGCGTAGGAAATTTTTTGAAATTACTACGTTCCCCAACAGTGGCATCCGAGCCTAGGTTATTTATGTTGATGTTATATGCACGAGTAGAACACAAGTGAGTTGTGGACGATACAAGTCATACTGCCTACCAGCATGTCATACTTTGGTTCGGCGGTATTGTTGGACGAGACGACCCAGACCAACCTTACGCGTACGCTTACGCGAGACCGGTTCCCTCGACGTGCTCTGCACACAGATGGCTTGCGGGCGACTGTCTCTCCAACTTTAGTTGAACCAAGTATGGCTACGCCCGGTCCTTGCGAAGGTTAAAACGGAGTCTATTTGACAAACTATCGTTGTGGTTTTGATGCGTAGGTGAGATTGGTTCTTGCTTAAGCCCGTAGCAGCCACGTAAAACATGCAACAACAAAGTAGAGGACGTCTAACTTGTTTTTGCAGGGCATGTTGTGATGTGATATGGTCAAGGCATGATGCTAAATTTTATTGTATGAGATGATCATGTTTTGTAACCAAGTTATCGGCAACTGGCAGGAGCCATATGGTTGTCGCTTTATTGTATGCAATGCAATCACGATGTAATGCTTTACTTTATTACTAAACGGTAGTGATAGTCGTGGAAGCATAAGATTGGCGAGACGACAACGATGCTACGATGGAGATCAAGGTGTCGCGCCGGTGACGATGGTGATCATAACGGTGCTTCGGAGATGGAGATCACAAGCACAAGATGATGATGGCCATATCATATCACTTATATTGATTGCATGTGATGTTTATCTTTTTATGCATCTTATCTTGCTTTGATTGACGGTAGCATTATAAGATGATCTCTCACTAAATTATCAAGAAGTGTTCTCCCTGAGTATGCACCGTTGCCAAAGTTCGTCGTGCCCAGACACCACGTGATGATCGGGTGTGATAAGCTCTACGTCCATCTACAACGGGTGCAAGCCAGTTTTGCACACGCAGAATACTCAGGTTAAACTTGACGAGCCTAGCATATGCAGATATGGCCTCGGAACACGGAGACCGAAAGGTCGAGCGTGAATCATATAGTAGATATGATCAACATAACGATGTTCACCATTGAAAACTACTCCATCTCACGTGATGATCGGTTATGGTTTAGTTGATTTGGATCACGTAATCACTTAGAAGATTAGAGGGATGTCTATCTAAGTGGGAGTTCTTAAGTAATATGATTAAATTGAACTTAAATTTATCATGAACTTAGTCCTAGTAGTATTTTGCAAATCATGTTGTAGATCAATAGCTCGCGTTGTTGCTTCCCTGTGTTTATTTTGATATGTTCCTAGAGAAAATTGTGTTGAAAGATGTTAGTAGCAAAGATGCGGATTGGATCCGTGATCTGAGGTTTATCCTCATTGCTGCACAGAAGAATTATGTCCTTGATGCACCGCTAGGTGACGGACCTATTGCAGGAGCAGATGCAGGCGTTATGAACGTTTGGCTAGCTCAATATGATGACTACTTGATAGTTTAGTGCACCATGCTTAATGGCTTAGAATCAGGCCTTCAAAGACGTTTTGAACGTCATGGAGCATATGAGATGTTCCAGGAGTTGAAGTTAATATTTCAAGCAAATACCCGAGTTGAGAGATATGAAGTCTCCAACAAGTTCTATAGCTAAAAGATGGAGGAGAATCGCTCAACTAGTGAGCATGTGCTCAGATTGTCTGAGTACTACAATCGCTTGAATCAAGTGGGAGTTAATCTTCCAAATAAGATAGTGATTGACAGAATTCTCTAGTCACCATCACCAAGTTAATAGAACTTCGTGATGAACTATGATATGCAAGGGATAACGGAAACAACTCCCAAGCTCTTCGTGATGCTGAAATCAACAAAGGTAGAAATCAAGAAAAACATCAAGTGTTGATGGTTGACAAGATCACTAGTTTCAAGAAAAGGGCAGAGGGAAGAAGGGGAACTTCAAGAAGAACAACAAGCAAGTTGCTGCTCAAGTGAAGAAGCCCAAGTCTGGTCCTAAGCCTGAGACTAAGTGTTTCTACTGCAAAGGGACTGGTCACTGGAAGCGGAACTACCTCAAGTGATTGGCAGATAAGAAGGATGGCAAAGTGAACATAAGTATATTTGATATACATGTTATTGATGTGTACTTTACTAGTGTTTATAGTAACCCCTCAGTGTTTGATACTAGTTCAGTTGCTAAGATTAGTAACTCGAAACGGGAGTTGCAGAATAAACAGAGACTAGTTAAGGGTGAAGTGACGATGTGTGTTGGAAGTGGTTCCAAGATTGATATGATCATCATCGCACACTCCCTATACTTTCGGGATTAGTGTTGAACCTGAATAAGTGTTATTTGGTGTTTGCGTTAAACATGAATATGATTTGATCATGTTTATTGTGATACGGTTATTCATTTAAGTAAGAGAATAAATTGTTGTTCTGTTTACATGAATAAAACCTTATATGGTTACACACCCAATGAAAATAGTTCGTTGGATCTCGATCGTAGTGATACACATAATCATAATATTGAAACCAAAAGATGCAAAGTTAATAATGATAGTGCAACTTATTTGTGGCACTGCCGTTTAGGTCATATTGGTGTAAAGCGCATGAAGAAACTCCATGCTGATGGGTTTTTGGAATCACTTGATTATGAATCACTTGATGCTTGCGAACCATGCCTTATGGGCAAGATGACTAAAACGCCGTTCTCCGGAACAATGAAGCAAGCAACAGATTTGTTGGAAATCATACATACTGATGTATGTGGTCCGATGAATATTAAGGCTTGCAGCAGGTATCATTATTTTCTAACCTTCACAGATGATTTGAGCAGATATGGGGATATCTACTTGATGAAACATAAGTCTGAAATATTTGAAAAGTTCAAATTTCAGAGTGAAGTGAAAAATCATCGTAACAAGAAAATAAAGTTTCTACGATCTGATCGTAGAGAAGAGTATTTGAGTTACGAGTTTGGCCTTCAGTTAAAAACAATGTGAAATAGTTTCACTACTCATGCCACCTGGAACACCACAATGTAATGGTGTGTCCGAACGTCATAACCGTACTTTATTGGATATAGTGCGATCTATGATGTCTCTTACCGATCTACCACTATCGTTTTGGAGTTATGCATTAGAGACAGCTGCATTCACGTTAAATAGGGCACCATCTAAATCCATTGAGACGACACCATATGAACTATGGTTTGGCAAGAAACCTAAGCTGTCGTTTCTTAAAGTTTGGGACTGCGATGCTTATGTGAAAAAGTTTCAACATGATAAGCTCGAACCCAAATCGGAGAAATATGTCTTCATAGGATACCCAAAGGAGACTATTGGGTACACCTTCTATCACAAATCCGAAGGCAAGACTTTTGTTGCTAAATTCGGAGTTTTTCTAGAGAAGGAGTTTCTCTCGAAAGAAGTGAGTGGGAGGAAAGTAGAACTTGATAAGGTAATTGTACCTTCTCCCTTATTGGAAAGTAGTTCATCACAGAAATCTGTTCCTGTGGCTACTACACCAATTAGTGAGGAAGCTAATGATGATGATCATGTAACTTCAGATCAAGTTACTACCGAATCTCGTAGGTAAACCAGAGTGAGATCCACACCAGAGTGGTACGGTAATCCTGTTCTAGAAGTCATGTTACTAGACCATGACGAACTTGCGAACTATGAGGAAGCGATGATGAGCCCAGATTCCGCGAAATGGTTTGAGGCCATGAAATCTGAGATATGATCCATGTATGAGAACAAAGTATGGACTTTGATGGATTTGCCCGATGATCGGCAAGCCATAGAAAATAAATGGATCTTCAAGAGGAAGACGGACGCTGATAGTAGTGTTACTATCTACAAAGCTAGAATTGTCGCAAAATATTTTCGACAAGTTCAAGGTGTTGACTACGATGAGAGTTTCTCACTCGTATCTATGCTTAAGTCTATCCGAATCATGTTAGCAATTGCCGCGTTTTATGAAATCTGGCAAATGGATAAACAAAACTGCATTCCTTAATGGATTTACTAAAGAAGAGCTGTATACGATGCAACCAGAAGGTTTTGTCAATCCGAAAGGTGCTAACAAAATGTGCAAACTCCAGCGATCCATCTGTGGACTGGTGCAAGCATCTCAGAGTTGGAATATACGCTTTGATGAGTTGATCAAAGCATATAGTTTTATACAGACTTGCGGTGAAGCCTGTATTTACGAGAAAGTGAGTGGAAGCACTACAGCTTTTCTGATAAGTATATGTGAATAACATATTGTTGATCGGAAATAATGTAGAATTATTCTATAAAGCATAAAAGGAGTTTTTCAAAGAAAGACTTCGGTGAAGTTGCTTACATATTGAGCTTCAAGATCTATAGAGATAGATCAAGACGCTTGATAAGTTTTTTCAATGAGTACATACCTTGACAAGATTTTGAAGTAGTTCAAAATGGAACAGTCAAAGAAAGAGTTCTTGCCTGTGTTACAAGGTGTGAAGTTGAGTAAGACTCAAAGCCCGACCACGGCAGAAGATAGAAAGAGAATGAAAGTCATTCCCTATGCCTCAGTCATAGGTTCTATAAAGTATGCCATGCTGTATACCAGATCTATTGTATGCCCTATCACTGAGTTTGGCAAGGGAGTACAATAGTGATCTAGGAGTAGATCACTGGACAGCGGTCAAAATTATCCTTAGTGGAATAAGGATATGTTTCTCGATTATGGAAGTGAAAAAAGGTTCGTCGTAAAGGGTTGCGCCGATGCAAGTTTGACACTAATCTAGATGACTCTAAGTCTCGGTCTAGATACATATTGAAAGTGGGAGCAATTAGCTAGAGTAGCTCCATGCAGAGCATTGTTGACATAAAAATTTGCAAAATACATGCGGATCTGAATGTGGCAGACCCGTTGACTAAGATTCTCTCACAAGCAAAACATGATCACACCTTAGTACTCCTTGGGTGTTAATCACATAGCGATGTGAACTAGATTACTGAATCTAGTAAACCCTTTGGGTGTTGGTCACATGGCGATGTGAACTATGGGTGTTAATCACATGATGATGTGAACTATCGATGTTAATCACATGGTGATGTGATCTAGATTATTGACTCTAGTGCAAGTGGGAGACTGAAGGAAATATGCCCTAGAGGCAATAATAAAGTTATTATTTATTTCCTTATTTCATGATAAATGTTTATTATTCATGCTAGAATTGTATTAACCGGAAACATAATACATGTTTGAATACATAGACAAACATAGTGTCACTAGTATGCCTCTACTTGACTAGCTCGTTAATCAAAGATGGTTATGTTTCTAACTATAGACAAAGAGTTGTTATTTGATTAACGAGGTCACATCATTAGTTGAATGATCTGATTGATATGACCCATTCCATTAGCTTAGCACCCGATCGTTTAGTATGTTGTTATTGCTTTCTTCATGACATATACATGTTCCTATAACTATGAGATTATGCAACTCCCGTTTACTGGAGGAACACTTTGGGTACTACAAAACGTCACAACGTAACTGGGTGATTATAAAGGAGTACTACAGGTGTCTCCAATGGTACATGTTGGGTTGGCGTATTTCGAGATTAGGTTTTGTCACTCCGATTGTCGGAGAGGTATCTCTGGGCCCTCTCGGTAATGCACATCACATAAGCCTTGCAAGCATTGCAACTAATGAGTTAGTTGCGAGATGATGTATTACAGAACGAGTAAAGAGACTTGCCAGTAATGAGATTGAACTAGGTATAGGATACCGACGATCGAATCTCGGGCAAGTAACATACCGATGACAAAGGGAACAACGTATGTTGTTATGCGGTCTGACCGATAAAGATCTTCGTAGAATATGTAGGAGCCAATATGGGCATCCAGGTCCCGCTATTGGTTATTGACCGGAGACGTGTCTCGGTCATGTCTACATTGTTCTCGAACCCGTAGGGTCCGCACGCTTAAGGTTACGATGACAGTGATATTATGAGTTTATGCATTTTGATGTACCGAAGGTTGTTCGGAGTCCCGGATGTGATCACGGACATGACGAGGAGTCTCGAAATGGTCGAGACGTAAAGATTGATATATTGGAAGCCTATATTTGGATATCGGAAGTGTTCCGGGTGAAATCGGGATTTTACCGGAGTACCGGGAGGTTACCGGAACCCCCCGGGAATCATATGGGCCTTAGTGGGCCTTAGTGGAAAGGTGAAAGGGCTGCCCATAAGGGCTGCGCGCCTCCCCCCTCCCCTAGTCCTATTAGGACTAGGAGAGGTGGCCGGCCACCCCTCTCCCTCTTTCCCCCTTGAGAATCCTAGTTGGAATAGGATTGGGGGGGGGGTCCTACTCCCGGAAGGAGTAGGACTCCTCCTGCACCCTCCTCCTAGGCCGGCGCCCCCCTCCCCCTTGGCTCCTTTATATACTGAGGCAGAGGCACCCCATAGACACAAGTTGATCCACGTGATCTATTCCTTAGCCGTGTGCGGTGCCCCCTGCCACCATATTCCTCGATAATACTGTAGCGGAGTTTAGGCGAAGCCCTGCTGCTGTAGTACATCAAGATCGTCACCACGCCGTCGTGCTGACGGAACTCTTCCCCGACACTTTGCTGGATCGGAGTCCGGGGATCGTCATCGAGCTGAACGTGTGCTCGAACTCGGAGGTGCCGTAGTTTCGGTGCTTGATCGGTTGGATCGTGAAGACGTACGACTACTTCCTCTACGTCGTGTCAGCGCTTCCGCAGTCGGTCTGCGTTGGGTACATAGACAACACTCTCCCCTCTCGTTGCTATGCATCACATGATTTTGCGTGTGCGTAGGAATTTTTTTGAAATTACTACGTTCCCCAACAGTCCTTGCCTCCGGGCGGACCTTCCACTGCCATGAGGGTGGCCTTCATCTTGGCCCAGTGCATCTTGACACGCGCAAAGACTAGCCGTGCACCTTCTATAGATGACGACTGATAACCCACAAGTATAAGGGATCGCAACAGTTTTCGAGGGTAGATTATTCGACCCAAATTTATTGATTTGACACAAGGGGAGCCAAAGAATATTCTCAAGTATTAGCAGTTGAGTTGTCAATTCAACCACAACTGGATAACTTAGTATCTGCAGCAAAGTGTTTAGTACCAAAGTAATATGATAGTAGTGGTAACGGTAACAAAAGTAAAGGTAGCAAAAGTAATATTTTTGGTGTTTTGTAGTGATTGTAACAGCAGCAATGGAAAAGTAAATAAGCGAAGAACAATATGTGAAAAGCTCGTAGGCATTGGATCGGTGATGGAGAATTATGCCGGATGCGGTTCATCATGTAACAATCATAACATAGGGTGACACAGAACTAGCTCCAATTCATCAATGTTGTTGGGGAACGTTGCAGAAAACAAAAATTTTCCTACGGTTTCACCAAGATCCATCTAGGAGTTCATCTAGCAACGAGTGATTAGATGCATCTACATACCTTTGTAGATCGCAAGCGGAAGCGTTCAAGGAACGGGGATGAGGTAGTCGTACACGACGTGATCCAAATCACCGGAGATCCTAGCACCGAACGGACGGCACCTCCGCGTTCAACACACGTACGGAACAGCCACGTCTCCTCCTTCTTGATCCAGCAAGGGGAGAGGAGAGGTTGAGGGAGATGGCACCAGCAGCAGCATGACGGCGTGGTGTTGATGGAGCTGCAGTACTCCGGCAGGGCTTCGCCAAGCGCTATGGAGGAGGAGGAGGTGTTGGAGAGGGAGAAGGAGGCAACCAAAGGCGTGGGATGAAAGCCCTCCTTCCCCCACTATATATAGGAGGGCCAAGGGGGGGGGGCGCCGGCCCTAGGAGATCCAATCTCCTAGGGTGGGGCGGCGGCCAAGGGGGAGTCCCTCCCCCCCAAGGCACCTAGGAGGTGCCTTCCCCTCCTAGGACTCTTTCCCCTTGTAACCGTAGGCGCATGGGCCTCTTGGGGCTGGTGCCCTTGGCCCATGTAGGCCAAGGCGCACCCCCTTATAGCCCATGTGGCCCCCCGGGATAGGTGGACCCACCTGGTGGACCCCCGGGACCCTTCCGGTGGTCCCGGTACAATACCGATAACCCCGAAACTTGTCCTGATGCCCGAAACAGGACTTCCCATATATAAATCTTTACCTCTGGACCATTCCGGAACTCCTCGTGACGTCCGGGATCTCATCCAGGACTCCGAAAAACATTCGGGTTACTGCATATACATATCCCTACAACCCTAGCGTCACCGAACCTTAAGTGTGTAGACCCTACGGGTTCGGGAGACATGTAGACATGACCGAGACGACTCTCCGGTCAATAACCAACAGCGGGATCTGGATACCCATGTTGGCTCCCACATACTCCACGATGATCTCATCGGATGAACCACGATGTCGAGGATTCAATCAACCCCGTATACAATTCCCTTTGTCAATCGGTATGTTACTTGCCCGAGATTCGATCATCGGTATCCCAATACCTTGTTCAATCTCGTTACCGGCAAGTCACTTTACTCGTACCGTAATGCATGATCCCGTGACCAGACACTTGGTCACTTTGAGCTCATTATGATGATGCATTATCGAGTGGGCCCAGTGATACCTCTCCGTCATACGGAGTGACAAATCCCAGTCTCGATCCGTGTCAACCCAACAGACACTTTCGGAGATACCTGTAGTGCACCTTTATAGTCACCTAGTTACGTTGTGACGTTTGGTACACCCAAAGCACTCCTACGATATCCGGGAGTTACACGATCTCATGGTCAAAGGAAAAGATACTTGACATTGGAAAAGCTCTAGCAAACGAACTACACGATCTTGCGCTATGCTTAGGATTGGGTCTTGTCCATCACATCATTCTCCTAATGACGTGATCCCGTTATCAATGACATCCAATGTCCATAGCCAGGAAACCATGACTATCTGTTGATCAACGAGCTAGTCAACTAGAGGCTTACTAGGGACATGTTGGTGTCTGTTATTCACACATGTATTATGATTTCCGGATAATACAATTGTAGCATGAATAAAGAAAATTATCATGAACAAAGAAATATAATAATAATGCTTTTATTATTGCCTCTAGGGCATATTTCCAACAGTCTCCCACTTGCACTAGAGTCAATAATCTAGTTACATTGCGATGAATCGAACACCCATGGAATTCTGGTGTTGATCATGTTTTGCCCTAGGGAGAGGTTTAGTCAACGGATCTGCTACATTCAGGTCCGTATGTACTTTACAAATCTCTATGTCTCCATCTTGAACATTTTCACGAATGGAGTTGAAGCGACGCTTGATGTGCCTTGTCTTCTTGTGAAACCTGGGCTCCTTGGCAAGTGAAATAGCTCCAGTGTTGTCACAAAAGAGTTTGATTGGCCCCGACGCATTGGGTATGACTCCTAGGTTGGTGATGAACTCCTTCACCCATATTGCTTCATGTGCTGCCTCTGAGGCTGCCATATACTCCGCTTCACATGTAGATCCCGCCACGACGCTCTGCTTGCAGCTGCACCAGCTCACTGCTCCACCATTCAACATATACACGTATCCGGTTTGTGACTTAGAGTCATCCAGATCTGTGTCGAAGCTAGCGTCGACGTAACCCTTTACAACGAGCTCTTCGTCACCTCCATAAACGAGAAACATGTCCTTTGTCCTTTTCAGGTACTTCAGGATATTCTTGACCGCTGTCCAGTGTTCCTTGCCGGGATTACTTTGGTACCTTCCTACCAAACTTACGGCAAGGTTTACATCAGGTCTGGTACACAGCATGGCATACATAATAGATCCTATGGCTGAAGCATAGGGGATGACACTCATCTCTTCTTTATCTTCTGCCGTGGTCGGGCATTGAGCCGAGCTCAATCTCACACCTTGCAAAACAGGCAAGAACCCTTTCTTGGACTGATCCATTTTGAACTTCTTCAAAATCTTATCAAGGTATGTGCTTTGTGAAAGACCTATGAGGCGTCTTGATCTATCTCTATAGATCTTGATGCATAATATATAAGCAGCTTCTCCAAGGTCCTTCATTGAAAAACTCTTATTCAAGTAGGCCTTGATGCTGTCCAAGAGTTCTATATCATTTCCCATCAGAAGTATGTCATCCACATATAGTATGAGAAATGCTACGGAGCTCCCACTCACTTTCTTGTAAACGCAGGCTTCTCCATAAGTCTGTGTAAACCCAAACGCTTTGATCATCTCATCAAAGCGAATGTTCCAACTCCGAGATGCTTGCACCAGCCCATAAATCGAGCGTTGGAGCTTGCACACCTTGTTAGCATTCTTAGGATCGACAAAACCTTCCGGCTGCATCATATACAACTCTTCCTTAAGGAAACCATTAAGGAATGCCGTTTTGACGTCCATTTGCCATATCTCATAATCGTAGAATGCGACAATTGCTAACATGATTCGGACGGACTTTAGCTTCGCTACCGGTGAGAAAGTCTCATCGTAGTCAACTCCTTGAACTTGTCGATAACCCTTAGCGACAAGCCGAGCTTTATAGATGGTCACATTACCATCCGCGTCTGTCTTCTTCTTAAAGATCCATTTATTTTCTATGGCTCGCCGCTCAACGAGCAAGTCAGTCAAAGTCCATACATTGTTTTCATACATGGATCCTATCTCGGATTTCATGGCTTCTAGCCATTTGTCGGAATCCGGGCCTGCCATCGCTTCTTCATAGTTCGAAGGTTCACCGTTTTCCAACAACATGATTTCCAAGACAGGGTTGCCGTACCACTCTGGTGTGGAACGTGTCCTTGTGGAACTTCGAATTTCAGTAGGAGCTTGATCAGAAGTATCTTGATCATTATTATCAACTTCCTCTCTAGTCGGTGCAGGTACCTCAGGAACATTTTCTTGAGTTGTGCCATTTTCCGGTTCAAGAGGTAATACTTCATCAAGTTCTACTTTCCTCCCACTTACTTCTTTCGAGAGAAACTCCTTCTCTAGAAAGGATCCATTTCTGGCAACAAAGATCTTGCCTTCGGATCTGAGGTAGAAGGTATACCCAACAGTTTCTTTAGGGTATCCTATGAAGACGCATTTTTCCGACTTGGGTTCGAGCTTTTCAGGTTGAAGTTTCTTGACATAAGCATCGCATCCCCAAACTTTTAGAAACGACAACTTAGGTTTCTTCCCAAACCATAATTCAAACGGTGCCGTCTCAACGGATTTTGACGGAACCCTATTTAAAGTGAATGCGGCAGTCTCTAAAGCATAGCCCCAAAAAGATAGCAGTAAATCGGTAAGAGACATCATAGATCGCACCATATCTAATAGAGTGCGATTACGACGTTCGGACACACCATTACGCTGAGGTGTTCCAGGCGGCGTGAGTTGTGAAACTATTCCACATTTTCTTAGGTGTGTGCCAAATTCGTGACTCAAGTATTCTCCTCCACGATCTGATCGCAGAAACTTGATTTTCCTGTCACGTTGATTCTCAACCTCACTCTGAAATTCCTTGAACTTTTCAAAGGTTTCATACTTGTGTTTCATTAAGTAGACATACCCATATCTACTCAAGTCATCAGTGAGGGTGAGAACATAACGATAGCCACCGTGAGCCTCAACACTCATTGGACCGCACACATCAGTATGTATGATTTCCAATAAGTTGGTTGCTCGCTCCATTGTTCCTGAGAACGGAGTCTTGGTCATTTTACCCATGAGGCATGTTTCGCACGTGTCAAATGATTCATAATCAAGAGACTCTAAAAGTCCATCTGCATGGAGCTTCTTCATGCGTTTGACACCTATGTGACCAAGGCGGCAGTGCCACAAGTATGTGGGACTATCATTATCAACCTTAAATCTTTTGGTATTCACACTATGAATATGTGTAATATTACGTTCGAGATTCATTAAGAATAAACCATTGACCATCGGAGCATGACCATAAAACATATCTCTCATATAAATAGAACAACCATTATTCTCGGATTTAAATGAGTAGCCATCTCGTATTAAACGAGATCCTGATACAATGTTCATGCTCAAACTTGGCACTAAATAACAATTATTGAGGTTTATAACTAATCCCGTAGGTAAATGTAGAGGTAGCGTGCCGATGGCGATCACATCGACCTTGGAACCATTCCCGACGCGCATCGTCACCTCGTCCTTCGCCAGTCTCCGTTTATTCCGCAGCTCCTGCTGTGAGTTACAAATATGAGCAACGGCACCGGTATCAAATACCCAGGAGTTACTACGAGTACTGGTAAGGTACACATCAATTACATGTATATCAAATATACCTTTGGTTTTGCCGGCCTTCATGTCCGCTAAGTATTTGGGGCAGTTCCGTTTCCAGTGACCCTTCCCTTTGCAATAAAAGCACTCAGTCTCGGGCTTGGGTCCATTCTTTGGTTTCTTCCCAGCAGCTTGCTTGCTAGGCGCGGCAACTTCCTTGCTGTCCTTCTTGGAGTTCTTTTTACCCTTGCCCTTCTTGAACTTAGTGGTTTTATTTACCATCAACACTTGATGTTCCTTCTTGACTTCTACCTCTGCTGATTTCAACATTGCAAATACCTCAGGAATGGTCTTTTGCATCCCCTGCATATTGAATTTCATCACAAAGCTCTTGTAGCTTGGTGGAAGCGACTGGAGGATTCTTTCAATGACCGCGTCATCCGGGAGATTAACTCCCAGCTGAGTCAAGCGGTTATGCAACCCAGACATAGTGAGTATGTGCTGACAGAACTATTTTCCTCCATCTTACAGCTGAAGAATTTGTTGGAGACTTCATATCTCTCGACCCGGGCATGAGCTTGAAAAACCATTTTCAGCTCTTCGAACATCTCATATGCTCCATGTCTCTCAAAACGCTTTTGGAGCCCCGGCTCTAAGCTGTAAAGCATGCCGCACTGAACGAGGGAGTAGTCATCAGCACGTGTCTGCCAAGCGTTCATAACGTCTTGGTTCTGTGGGACGGGTGGATCACCTAGCGGTGCTTGTAGGACATAATCTTTCTTGGCAGCTATGAGGATGATCCTCAGGTTTCGGACCCAGTCCATATAGTTGCTGCCATCGTCTTTCAGCTTGGTTTTCTCTAGGAACGCGTTGAAATTGAAGACAACGTTGGCCATTTGATCTACAAGACATATTGTAAAGATTTTAGACTAAGTTCATGATAATTAAGTTCATCCAATCAAATTATTCAATGAACTCCCACTTAGATAGACATCCCTCTTCTAGTCATCTAAGTATAACATGATCCGAGTCAACTAGGCCGTGTCCGATCATCACGTGAGACGGACTAGTCAACGTCGGTGAACATCTTCATGTTGATCGTATCTTCTATACGACTCATGCTCGACCTTTCGGTCTTCTGTGTTCCGAGGCCATGTCTATACACATGCTAGGCTCGTCAAGTTAACCCTAAGTGTTTTGCATGTGTAAAACTGTCTTACACCCGTTGTATATGAACGTAAGGATCTATCACACCCGATCATCACGTGGTGCTTCGAAACAACGAACTTTAGCAACGGTGCACAGTTAGGGGAGAACACTTCTTGAAATTGTTGTGAGGGATCATCTTATTTACTACCGTCGTTCTAAGCAAACAAGATGAAAAACATGATAAACATCACATGCAATCAAATAATAAAAGTGACATGATATGGCCAATATCACATAGCTCCTTCGATCTCCATCTTGGGGCTCCATGATCATCTTGTCACCGGCATGACACCATGATCTCCATCATCATGATCTCTATCATTGTGTCTCCATGAAGTTGCTCGCCAACTATTACTTCTACTACTATGGCTAACGCGTTTAGCAACAAAGTAAAGTAATTTACATGGCGTTTCTCAATGACACGCAGGTCATACAAAATAAAGACAACTCCTATTGCTCCTGCCGGTTGTCATACTCATCGACATGCAAGTCGTGATTCCTATTACAATGGTATGAACATCTCATACATCACATATAGATCATTCATCATTCATCACAACTTTGGCCATATCATATCACAAAGCACTTGCTGCAAAAACAAGTTAGACGTCCTCTAAATGTTGTTTGCAAGTTTTACGTGGCTGAAGTAGGGTTCTAGCAAGAACGTTTTCTTACCTACGTGAAAGCCACAACGTGATTTGTCAACTTCTATTTACCCTTCATAAGGACCCTTTTCATCGAATCTGCTCCAACTAAAGTAGGAGAGACAGACACCCGCCAGCCACCTTATGCAACTAGTGCATGTTAGTCGGTGGAACCGGTCTCACGTAAGTATACGTGTAAGGTTGGTCCGGGCCGCTTCATCCCACAATACCGTTGAAGCAAGATAAGACTAGTAGCGGCAAGAAAGTTGACAACATCAACGCCCACAACAAATTGTGTTCTACTCGTGCAAGAAGAACTACGCATAGACCTAGCTCATGATGCCACTGTTGGGGAACGTTGCAGAAAACAAAAATTTTCCTACGGTTTCACCAAGATCCATCTAGGAGTTAATCTAGCAACGAGTGATTAGATGCATCTACATACCTTTGTAGATCGCAAGCGGAAGTGTTCAAGGAACGGGGATGAGGTAGTCGTACATGACGTGATCCAAATCACCGGAGATCCTAGCACCGAACGGACGGCACCTCCGCGTTCAACACACGTACGGAACAGCCACGTCTCCTCCTTCTTGATCCAGCAAGGGGAGAGGATAGGTTGAGGGAGATGGCACCAGCAGCAGCACGACGGCGTGGTGTTGATGGAGCTGCAGTACTCCGGCAGGGCTTCGCCAAGCGCTATGGAGGAGGAGGAGGTGTTGGAGAGGGAGAAGGAGGCAACCAAAGGCGTGGGATGAAAGCCCTCCTTCCCCCACTATATATAGGAGGGCCAAGGGGGGGCACCGGCCCTAGGAGATCCAATCTCCTAGGGTGGGGCGGCGGCCAAGGGGGAGTCCCTCCCCCCCAAGGCACCTAGGAGGTGCCTTCCCCTCCTAGGGCTCTTTCCCCTTGTAACCGTAGGTGCATGGGCCTCTTGGGGCTGGTGCCCTTGGCCCATGTAGGCCAAGGCGCACCCCCTTATAGCCCATGTGGCCCCCCGGGATGGGTGGACCCACCCGGTGGACCCCCGGGACCGTTCCGGTGGTCCCGGTACAATACCGATAACCCCGAAACTTGTCCTGATGCCCGAAACAGGACTTCCCATATATAAATCTTTACCTCTGGACCATTCCGGAACTCCTCGTGACGTCTGGGATCTCATCCGGGACTCGGAACAACATTTGGGTTACTACATATACATATCCCTACAACCCTAGCGTCACCGAACCTTAAGTGTGTAGACCCTACGGGTTCGGGAGACATGTAGACATGACCGAGACGACTCTCCGGTCAATAACCAACAGCGGGATCTGGATACCCATGTTGGCTCCCACATACTCCATGATGATCTCATCGGATGAACCACGATGTCGAGGATTCAATCAACCCCGTATACAATTCCCTTTGTCAATCGGTATGTTACTTGCCCGAGATTCGATCATCGGTATCCCAATACCTTGTTCAATCTCGTTACCGGCAAGTCACTTTACTCGTACCGTAATGCATGATCCCGTGACCAGACACTTGGTCACTTTGAGCTCATTATGATGATGCATTACCGAGTGGGCCCAGTGATACCTCTCCGTCATACGGAGTGACAAATCCCAGTCTCGATCCGTGTCAACCCAACAGACACTTTCGGAGATACCTGTAGTGCACCTTTATAGTCACCCAGTTACGTTGTGACGTTTGGTACACCCAAAGCACTCCTACGGTATCCGGGAGTTACACGATCTCATGGTCAAAGGAAAAGATACTTGACATTGGAAAAGCTCTAGCAAACAAACTACACGATCTTGCGCTATGCTTAGGATTGGGTCTTGTCCATCACATAATTCTACTAATGACGTGATCCCGTTATCAATGACATCCAATGTCCATAGCCAGGAAACCATGACTATCTGTTGATCAACGAGCTAGTCAACTAGAGGCTTACTAGGGACATGTTGGTGTCTGTTATTCACACATGTATTACGATTTCCGGATAATACAATTATAGCATGAATAAAGACAATTATCATGAACAAAGAAATATAATAATAATGCTTTTATTATTGCCTCTAGGGCATATTTCCAACAAATGTAATGTAGGCATGTATACCGAATATAGTCATACGTTCTTATGGAAAAGAACTTGCATGACATCTTTTGTCCTACCCTCTCGTGGCAGCAGGGTCCTAATGGAAACTAAGGGATATTAAGGCCTCCTTTTAATAGAGAACCGGAACAAAGCATTAGCACATAGTGAATACATGAACTGCTTGAAGGAAATATGCCCTAGAGGCAATAATAAAGTTATTATTTATTTCCTTATTTCATGATAAATGTTTATTATTCATGCTAGAATTGTATTAACCGGAAACATAATACATGTGTGGATACATAGACAAACAGAGTGTCACTAGTATGCGTCTACTTGACTAGCTCGTTAATCAAAGATGGTTATGTTTCGTAACCATATACAAAGAGTTGTTATTTGATTAACGGGATCACATCATTAGGAGAATGATGTGATTGACTTGACCCATTCCGTTAGCTTAGCACTCGATCGTTTAGTATGTTGCTATTGCTTTCTTCATGACTTATACATGTTCCTATGACTATGAGATTATGCAACTCCCGTTTACCAGAGGAACACTTTGTGTGCTACCAAACGTCACAATGTAACTGGGTGATTATAAAGGAGCTCTACAGGTGTCTCCAAAGGTACATGTTGGGTTGGCGTATTTTGAGATTAGGATTTGTCACTCCGATTGTCGGAGAGGTATCTCTGGGCCCTCTCGGTAATGCACATCACCTAAGCCTTGCAAGCAGTGCAACTAAATGAGTTAGTTGCGAGATGATGTATTACGGAATGAGTAAAGAGACTTGCCGGTAATGAGATTGAACTAGGTATTGATATACCGACAATCGAATCTTGGGCAAGTAACATACCGATGACAAAGGGAACAACGTATGTTGTTATGCGGTCTGACCGATAAAGATCTTCGTAGAATATGTGGGAGTCAATATGAGCATCCAGGTTCCGCTATTGGTTATTGACCGGAGACATGTCTCGGTCATGTCTACATTGTTCTCGAACCCGTAGGGTCTGCACGCTTAAGGTTTCGGTGACAGTTATATTATGAGTTTATGAGTTTTGATGTACCGAAGTTGGTTCGGAGTCCCGGATATGATCGCGGACATAACAAGGAGTCTCAAAATGGTCGAGACATAAAGATCGATATATTGGACGGCTATATTCGGACACCGGAAGTGTTCCGGGGAAGTTTCGGATAAAACCGGAGTACCGGGGGGTTACCGGAACCCCCCGGGGGGTTAATGGGCCTCATGGGCCTAAAGTGGAGAAGAGAAGGGGCTGCCAGGGTAGGCTGCGCGCCCCCTCTCCCCTAGTCCGAATTGGACAAGGAGGGAGGGGCGGCGCCCCCCTTTCCTTCCTCTCCTCTCTCCCTTCCTTCCCCCTCTCCTACTTGGACAAGGAAAGGGAGGGGAGTCCTACTCCCGGTAGGAGTAGGACTCCTCCTGCGCGCCTCCTACTAGGGCCGGCCGCACCCCCCTTGGCTCCTTTATATACGGTGGCAGGGGGCACCCCTAGACACACAAGTTGATCCACGTGATCGTTTTCTTAGCCGTGTGCGGTGCCCCCCTCCACCATAATCCTCGATAATATTGTAGTGGTGCTTAGGCGAAGCCCTGCGACCGTTGAACATGAAGATCTTCACCACGCCATCGTGCTGACGGAACTCTTCCCCGACACTTTGCTGGATCAGAGTCCGGGGATCGTCATCGAGCTGAACGTGTGCTGAAACTCAGAGGTGCCGTAGTTTCGGTGCTTGGATCGGTCGGATTGTGAAGACGTACGACTACATCAACCACGTTAATATAATGCTTCCGCTGTCGGTCTACAAGGGTACGTAGATCACACTCTCCCCTCGTTGCTATGCATCACCATGATCTTGCGTGTGCGTAGGAATTTTTTTTGAAATTACTACGTTCCCCAACAGTGGCATCCGAGCCTAGGTTTTATGTGTTGATGTTATATGCACGAGTAGAACACAAGTGAGTTGTGGGCGATATAAGTCATACTGCTTACCAGCATGTCATACTTTGGTTCGGCGGTATTGTTGGACGAAGCGGCCCGGACGACATTACGTGTACGCTTACGCGAGACCGGTTCTCCCGACGTGCTTTGCACAAAGGTGGCTAGCGGGTGTCAGTTTCTCCAACTTTAGTTGAACTGAGTGTGGCTACGCCCGGTCCTTGCGAAGGTTAAAACAGCACCAACTTGACAAACTATCGTTGTGGTTTTGATGCGTAGGTAAGATTGGTTCTTGCTTAAGCCCGTAGCAGCCACGTAAAACTTGCAACAACAAAGTAGAGGACGTCTAACTTGTTTTTGCAGGGCATGTTGTGATGTGATATGGTCAAGACATGATACTAAATTTTATTGTATGAGATGATCATGTTTTGTAACCGAGTTATCGGCAACTGGCAGGAGCCATATGGTTGTCGCTTTATTGTATGCAATGCAACCGCGCTGTAATGCTTTACTTTATCACTAAGCGGTAGCGATAGTCATGGAAGCATAAGATTGGTGAGACGACAACGATGCTACGATGGTGATCAAGGTGTCGTGCCGGTGACGATGGTGATCATGACGGTACTACGGAGATGGAGATCACAAGTACAAGAAGATGATGGCCATATCATATCACTTATATTGATTGCATGTGATGTTTATCTTTTATGCATCTTATCTTGCTTTGATTGACGGTAGCATTATAAGATGATCTCTCACTAAATTTTAAGATAAAAGTGTTCTCCCTGAGTATGCACCGTTGCCTAAGTTCGTCGTGCCCAGACACCACGTGATGATCGGGTGTGATAAGCTCTACGTCCATCTACAATGGGTGCAAGCCAGTTTTGCACACGCAGAATACTCAGGTTAAACTTGACGAGCCTAGCATATGCAGATATGGCCTCGGAACACTGAGACCGAAAGGTCGAGCGTGAATCATATAGTAGATATGATCAACATAGCGATGTTCACCATTGAAAACTACTCCATTTCACGTGATGATCGGTTATGGTTTAGTTGATTTGGATCACGTAATCACTTAGAAGATTAGAGGGATGTCTTTCTAAGTGGGAGTTCTTAAGTAATATGATTAATTGAACTTAAATTTATCATGAACTTAGTACCTGATAGTATCTTGCTTGTTTATGTTTGATTGTAGATAGACGGCCCGTGCTGTTGTTCCGTTGAATTTTAATGCGTTCCTTGAGAAAGCAAAGTTGAAAGATGATGGTAGAAATTACACGTACTGGGTCCGTAACTTGAGGATTATCCTCATTGCTGCACAGAAGAATTATGTCCTGGAAGCACCGCTGGGTGCCAGGCCTGCTGCTGGAGCAACACCAGGTGTTATGAACGCCTGGCAGAGCAAAGCTAATGACTACTCGATAGTTCAGTGTGCCATGCTTTACGGCTTAGAATCAGGACTTCAACGATGTTTTGAACGTCATGGAGCATATGAGATGTTCCAGGAGTTGAAGTTAATATTTCAAGCAAATGCCCGGATTGAGAGATATGAAGTCTCCAATAAGTTCTATAGCTGCAAGATGGAGGAGAACAGTTCTGTCAGTGAGCATATATTCAAAATGTCTGGATATAATAATCACTTGATTCAATTGGGAGTTAATCTTCCAGATGATTGCGTCATTGACAGAATTCTCCAATCACTGCCACCTAGCTACAAGAGCTTCGTGATGAACTATAATATGCAAGGGATGAATAAGACTATTCCCGAGCTCTTCGCAATGCTAAAAGCTGCGGAGGTAGAAATCAAAAAGGAGCATCAAGTGTTGATGGTCAACAAGACCACTGGTTTCAAGAAAAAGGGCAAAGGGAAGAAGAAGGGGAACTTCAAAAAGAACAACAAGCAAGTTGCTGCTCAAGAGAAGAAACCCAAATCTGGACCTAAGCCTGAAACTGAGTGCTTCTATTGCAAGCAGACTGGTCACTGGAAGCGGAACTGCCCGAAGTATTTGGCGGATAAGAAGGATGGCAAGGTGAACAAAGGTATATGTGATATACATGTTATTGATGTGTACCTTACTAGAGCTCGCAGTAGCACCTGGGTATTTGATACTGGTTCTGTTGCTAATATTTGCAACTCGAAACAGGGACTACGGATTAAGTGAACACTGGCGAAGGACGAGGTGACGATGCGCGTGGGAAATGGTTCCAAAGTCGATGTGATCGCGGTCGGCATGCTACCTCTACATCTACCATCGGGATTAGTATTAGACCTAAATAATTGTTATTTGGTGCCAGCGTTGAGCATGAACAATATATCTGGATCTTATTTGATGCGAGACGGTTATTCATTTAAATCAGAGAATAATGGTTGTTCTATTTATATGAGTAATATCTTTTATGGTCATGCACCCTTGAAGAGTGGTCTATTTTTGATGAATCTCGATAGTAGTGATACACATATTCATAATGTTGAAGCCAAAAGATGCAGTTGATAATGATAGTGCAACTTATTTATGGCACTGCTGTTTAGGTCATATCGGTGTAAAACGCATGAAGAAACTCCATACCGATGGACTTTTGGAACCACTTGATTATGAATCACTTGGTACTTGCGAACCGTGCCTCATGGGCAAGATGAATAAAACACCATTCTCCGGTACTATGGAGAGAGCAACAGATTTGTTAGAAATCATACATACAGATGTATGTGGTCCAATGAATGTTGAAGCTCGTGGCGGATATCGTTATTTTCTCACCTTCACAGATGATTTAAGCAGATATGGGTATATCTACTTAATGAAACATAAGTCTGAAACATTTGAAAAGTTCAAAGAATTTCAGAGTGAATATGAAAATCATCGTAACAAGAAAATAAAGTTTCTATGATCTGATCGTGGAGGGGAATATTTGAGTTACGAGTTTGGTCTACATTTGAAACAATGCGGAATAGTTTCGCAACTCACGCCACCTGGAACACCACAGCGTAATGGTGTGTCCGAACGTCGTAATCGTACTTTACTTGATATGGTGCGATCTATGATGTCTCTTACAGATTTACCGCTATCGTTTTGGGGTTATGCTCTAGAGACAGCCGCATTCACGTTAAATAGGGCACCATCAAAATCCGTTGAGACGACGCCTTATGAACTGTGGTTTGGCAAGAAACCAAAGTTGTCGTTTCTAAAAGTTTGGGGCTGCGATGCTTATGTGAAGAAACTTCAACCTGATAAGCTCGAACCCAAATCGGAGAAATGTTTCTTCATAGGATACCCAAAAGAGACTGTTGGGTATACCTTCTATCACAGATCCGAAGGCAAGACATTTGTCGCTAAGAATGGATCCTTTCTGGAGAAGGAGTTTCTCTCGAAAGAAGTGAGTGGGAGGAAAGTAGAACTTGATGAGGTAACTGTACCTGCTCCCTTATTGGAAAGTAGTACATCGCAGAAACAGGTTTCTGTGACACCTACACCAATTAGTGAGGAAGCTAATGATAATGATCATGAAACTTCAGAACAAGTTACTACTGAACCTCGTAGATCAACCAGAGTAAGATCCGCACCAGAGTGGTACGGTAATCCTGTTCTGGAAGTCATGCTGCTAGATCATGATGAACCTACAAACTATGAAGAAGCGATGGTGAGCCCAGATTCCGCAAAATGGCTCGAAGCCATGAAATCTGAGATGGGATCCATGTATGAAAACAAAGTATGGACTTTGGTTGACTTGCCCAATGATCGGCAAGCAATTGAGAATAAATGGATCTTCAAGAAGAAGACTGACACTGACGGTAATGTTACTGTCTACAAAGCTCGACTTGTCGCAAAAGGTTTTCGACAAGTTCAAGGGATTGACTACGATGAGACCTTCTCACCCGTAGCGATGCTTAAGTATGTGCGAATCATGTTAGCAATTGCCGCATTTTATGATTATGAAATTTGGCAGATGGATGTCAAAACTGCATTCCTGAATGGATTTCTGGAAGAAGAGTTGTATATGATGCAGCCGGAAGGTTTTGTTGATCCAAAGGGAGCTAACAAAGTGTGAAAGCTCCAGCGATCCATTTATGGACTGGCGCAAGCCTCTCGGAGTTGGAATAAACGCTTTGATAGTGTGATCAAAGCATTTGGTTTTGTACATACTTTTGGAGAAGCCTGTATTTACATGAAAGTGAGTGGGAGCTCTATAGCATTTCTGATATTATATGTAGATGACATATTACTAATCGGAAATGATATAGAATTTCTGGATAGCATAAAGGGATACTTGAATAAGAGTTTTTCAATGAAAGACCTCGGTGAAGCTGCTTACATATTAGGCATTAATATCTATAGAGATAGATCAAGATGCTTAATTGGACTTTCACAAAGCACATACCTTGACAAAGTTTTGAAAAAGTTCAAAATGGATCAAGCAAAGAAAGGATTCTTGCCTGTGTTACAAGGTGTGAAATTGAGTAAGACTCAATGCCCGACCAATGCAGAAGATAGAGAGAAAATGAAAGATGTTCCCTATGCTTCAGCCATAGGCTCTATCATGTATGCAATGCTGTGTACCAGACCTAATGTGTGTCTTGCTATAAGTCTAGCAGGGAGGTACCAAAGTAATCCAGGAGTGGATCACTGGACAACGGTCAAGAACATCCTGAAATACCTGAAAAGGACTAAGGATATGTTTCTCATATATGGAGGTGAAAAAGAGCTCATCGTAAATGGTTACATTGATGCAAGCTTTGACACTGATCCGGATGATTCTAAATCACAAACCGGATACATATTTACATTAAACAGTGGAGCTGTCAGTTGATGCAGTTCTAAACAAAGCGTTGTGGCGGGATCTACATGTGAAGCGGAGTACATAGCTGCTTCGGAAGCAGCAAACGAAGGAGTTTGGATGAAGGAGTTCATATCCGATCTAGGTGTCATACCTAGTGCATCGGGTCCAATGAAAATCTTTTGTGACAATACTGGTGGAATTGCCTTGGCAAAGGAATCCAGATTTCACAAGAGAACCAAGCACATCAAGAGACGCTTCAATTCCATCTGGGATCTAGTCCAGGTGGGAGACATAGAGATTTGCAAGATACATACAGATCTGAATGTTGCCGACCCATTGACTAAGCTTCTTCCATGAGCAAAACATGATCAGCACCAAAGCTCCATGGGTGTTAGAATCATTACTGTGTAATCTAGATTATTGACTCTAGTGCAAGTGGGAGACTGAAGGAAATATGCCCTAGAGGCAATAATAAAGTTATTATTTATTTCCTTATTTCATGATAAATGTTTATATTCATGCTAGAATTGTATTAACCGGAAACATAATACATGTGTGAATACATAGACAAAAAGAGTGTCACTAGTATGCCTCTACTTGACTAGCTCGTTAATCAAAGATGGTTATGTTTCGTAACCATAGACAAAGAGTTGTTATTTGATTAACGGGATCACATCATTAGGAGAATGATGTGATTGACTTGACCCATTCCGTTAGCTTAGCACTCGATCGTTTAGTATGTTGCTATTGCTTTCTTCATGACTTATACATGTTCCTATGACTATGAGATTATGCAACTCCCGTTTACCGGAGGAACACTTTGTGTGCTACCAAACGTCACAATGTAACTGGGTGATTATAAAGGAGCTCTACAGGTGTCTCCAAAGGTACATGTTGGGTTGGCGTATTTCGAGATTAGGATTTGTCACTCCGATTGTCGGAGAGGTATCTCTGGGCCCTCTCGGTAATGCACATCACCTAAGCCTTGCAAGCAATGCAACTAAATGAGTTAGTTGCGAGATGATGTATTACAGAACGAGTAAAGAGACTTGCCGGTAACGGGATTGAACTAGGTATTGATATACCGACGATCGAATATCGGGCAAGTAACATATCGATGACAAAGGGAACAACGTATGTTGTTATGCGGTCTGACCGATAAAGATCTTCATAGAATATGTGGGAGTCAATATGAGCATCTAGGTTCCGCTATTGGTTATTGACCGAAGACATGTCTCGGTCATGTCTACATTGTTCTCGAACCCGTAGGGTCTGCATGCTTAAGGTTTCGATGACAGTTATATTATGAGTTTATGAGTTTTGATGTACTGAAGTTGGTTCAGAGTCCCGGATATGATCGCAGACATAACGAGGAGTCTCGAAATGGTCGAGACATAAAGATTGATATATTGGACGGCTATATTCGGACACCGGCAGTGTTCCGGGGAAGTTTCGGATAAAACCGGAGTACCGGGGGGTTACCGGAACCCCCCCCCCCCCCGGGGGGGAGGGGGGGGTTAATGGGCCTCATGGGCCTAAAGTGGAGAAGAGAAGGGGCTGCCTGGGCAGGCCGCGCGCCCCCTCTCCCCCTAGTCCGAATTGGACAAGGAGGGAGGGGCGGCCCCCCCTTTCCTTCCTCTCCTCCCTCCCTTCCTTCCCCCTCTCCTACTTTGACAAGGAAAGGGAGGGGAGTCCTACTCCCGGTAGGAGTAGGACTCCTCCTGCACGCCTCCTACTAGGGCCGGCCGCACCCCGCCTTGGCTCCTTTATATACGGAGGCAGGGGGCACCCCTAGACACACAAGTTGATCCACGTGATCGTTTTCTTAGCCGTGTGCGGTGCCCCCTTCCACCATAATCCTCGATAATATTGTAGTGGTGCTTAGGCGAAGCCCTGCGACCGTTGAACATCAAGATCGTCACCACGCCGGCGTGCTGACGGAACTCTTCCCCGACACTTTGCTGGATCGGAGTCTGCGGATCATCATTGGGCTGAACGTGTGCTGAAACTTGGAGGTGCTGTAGTTTCGGTGCTTGGATCGGTCGGATTGTGAAGACGTACGACTACATCAACCGTGTTAATATAACGCTTCCGCTGTCGGTCTACAAGGGTAGATCACACTCTCCCCTCGTTGCTATGCATCACCATGATCTTGCGTGTGCGTAGGATTTTTTTGAAATTACTACGTTCCCCAACACTCCTCAAACTATGGTCATCACCGGGAGTGGTCCCGATTATTGTCACTTCGGGGTTGCCGGATCATAACAGATAGTAGGTGACTATAGACTTGCAAGATAGGATCAAGAACACACATATATTCATGAAAACATAATAGGTTCAGATCTGAAATCATGGCACTCGGGCCCTAGTGACAAGCATTAAGCATAGCAAAGTCATAGCAACATCAATCTCAGAACATAGTGGATACTAGGGATCAAACCCTAACAAAACTAACTCGATTACATGATAGATCTCATCCAACCCATCACAGTCCAGCAAGCCTACGATGGAATTACTCACGCACGGTGGTGAGCATCATGAAATTGGTGATGGAGGATGGTTGATGATGACGACGGCAACGAATCCCGCTCTCCGGAGCCCCGAACGGACTCCAGATCAGCCCTCCCGAGAGGTTTTAGGGCTTGGCGGCGGCTCTGTATCGTAAAATGTGGTGAATTCTGCTCTTTGGTTTTTTTCTCCCCGAAAGCAAATATATAGAGTTGGAGTTGAGGTCGGAGGAGCTCCAGGGGGCCCACGAGGTAGGGGGGCGTGCCCGGGCGCGCCCCCACCCTTGTGGATAGGGTGTGGGCCCCCTGGTCTTCATCTTTTGCAAGGATTTTTTATTATTTCCAAATAGACGTTCCGTGAAGTTTCAGGTCATTCCGAGAACTTTTGTTTCTGCACATAAATAACACCATGGAAAGTCTGCTGAAAACAATGTCAGTCCGGGTTAGTTCCATTCAAATCATGCAAGTTAGAGTCCAAAACAAGGGCAAAAGTGTTTGCAAAAGTAGATACGACGGAGACGTCAACGACCGCTTGACCACGTCAATACGGGGCAATGCATTAACAAGCCGCCGCACTAAGCCAAAATTGCTGTTCGAAACTGGTTCGGTCGGCCACATCCAGACTATGACGTCCCTCATGGCCAATCCGGACATCCTATGCAGCTCGGCCCACTGCGCCATCTGGTCATTCAGCAGCGCTGGGCGCTCTAGCACCTCGAACTGTGACCAGAATAGCTCCTCCATCGCGTGTTCCTCCTAAGCCCGGAAGAACTGCGCGACGTCGACGGCACTCTTCGGAAGATCCGCAAAGACATCTGGAGCATTCCACAGCCGTGTGAGTAAAATATACTTCTGATTGCCGAATATACTCTGTACAAGAAAAGCCTTACCAGACGCTCTCTGCTAGGCTTGTTTGACCTTCTCGCGAGCCGCTCAGGATTCGGCCCGTGCTTCCTCGGCCTCTTTAAGGGCCTGGGCAGGATCAGTCACCTAGGCTTCGCTCCTCTCCTCTAAGGACTTGCACTAGTTGGCGACATCCTTGAGCGCCTGCTCCAATTCGTTCACGCGCTCCTCGTATCGGCAGCGGACAACCTGCTCGGACTTCAAGTCCTCGGCCGCTTTATCAGCGGCTGCCTTGTTCACCCTTGCCTGCTCCTTGGCCTGGGTAAGTTCACCCTGAAGGGCCTCAACCGCAGCCGTGCTGCCTGCAATCATACACATAGCAGCGCATGAGCTTTGACTCAAAATCTACATATTAATACAGACATGAACAAAGTGTTCTAAAACATACCTTGCGCCTCATCTAATCTCTTGTTGATGCGGACTAGATCCTCATCGGCCAGCCCCAACTTACGTTTAAGTTCAGACACTTCGGCGGCCTGAGTGGTCGCCGCTAACAGTGAAGCCTACATTTCAACATATAAAAGTATATTATCTCCTGCGAAAATTATTGATCCTCTGTCCCCCCATTTTTTAACAAAAGGGACGATCAGAGTCTCAGGGGCTACTATCTATACACAGGCATCTTTTCATATGAAAAGCGGTCAGGAATATTACATTGCATACCTCGAAGCATGTTAGCAGGCTAGTGAACGCCTCGTTCAGCCCGTTCTTGGCAGACTGAACCTTGTCAACCACCACACCCATTAGGGTGCGGTGCTCCTCCACGATTGAAGCACGTTGTAGTGCCTCCATCAGTGTGTTCGACACCTCCATATTAGTGGAGGTTGCCGCAGGAGTTGACACCCCCTCCCTTAAAGGTTGCTTAGTACGGCGGTAGCATTATAAGATGATCCCTCACTAAATTTCAAGGTATAAGTGTTCTCCTTGAGTATCCACCGTTGCTGCAGTTCGTCGTGCCGAGACACCACGTGATGATCGGGTGTGATAAGCTCTACATTCACATACAACGGGTGCAATCCAGTTTTGCACATGCAGAATACTCGGGTTAAACTTGATGAGCCTAGCATATGCAGATATGGCCTCGGAACACTGAGACTGAAAGGTCGAACGTGAATCATATAGTAGATATGATCAACATAGAGATGTTCACCATTGAAAACTACTCCATCTCACGTGATGATCGGACACGGTTTAGTTGATATGGATCACGTGATCATTTAGATGACTAGAGGGATGCCTATCTAAGTGGGAGTTCTTTAGTAATATGATTAATTGAACTTAAATTTATCATGAACTTAGTCCTGATAGTATTTGCATATCTATGTTGTAGATCAATAGCTCGCGTATAGCTTCCCTGTTTTATTTATGATATGTTCCTAGTGAAAACTAAGTTGAAAGATGATAGTAGCAATGATGTGGACTAGGTCCGTGATTTGAGGATTATCCTCATTGCTGCACAGAAGAATTATGTCCTTGATGCACCGCTAGGTGACAAAACTATTACAAGAGCAGATGCAGACGTTATGAATGTTTGACAAGCTCGGTATGATGACTACTTGATAGTTTAGTGCACCATGCTTTACGGCTTAGAACCGGGACTTCAAACATGTTTTGAACGATATGGAACATATGAGATGTTCCAAGAGTTGAGATTGGTATTTCAGACTCATGCCCGTGTTAAGAGGTACAAGACCTCTGATAAAGTACTTTGCCTACAAGATGGAGGAGAATAGCTCAGCTAGTGAGCATATGCTCAGAATGTCTGGGTACTACAATCACTTGAATCAAGTGGGAGTTAATCTTCTAGATAAGATAGTGATTGACCAAATTCTCTAGTCACTATCACGAAGCTACTAGAACTTTGTGATGAACTATAATTTGCAAGGGATGACGAAAATGATTCCTGAGCTCTTCGCGATGCTAAAATCGACGAAGGTAGAAATCAAGAAAGAGCATCAAGTGTTGATGATTAACAAGACCACTAGTTTCAAGAAAAATGGCAAGGGAAAGAAAGGGAACTTCAAGAAGAATGGCAAGCAAGTTGCCACTCCCATGAAGAAGCCCAAAGCTAGACCCAAGCCTGAAACTGAGTGCTTCTACTGCAAAGGAAATGGTCACTGGAAGTGGAACTGCCCTAGATACTTGGCGGATAAGAAGGATGGCAAAGTGAAAAAAGGTATATTTGATATACATGTTATTGATGTGTACTTTACTAGTGTTTATAGCAACCCCTCGGTATTTGATACTGGTTCAGTTGCTAAAGAGTAGTAACTCGAAATAGGAGTTGCAAAATAAACAGAGACTAGTTAAGGACGAGGTGACGATGTGTGTTGGAAGTAATTCCAAGGTTGATACGATCACCATCGCACACTCCCTCTACCTCTGGGATTAGAGTTGAACCTAAATAAATGTTATTTGGTGTTTGCGTTGAGCATTAATATGATTAGATCATGTTTATTGCAATACGATTATTCATTTAAGTCAGAGAATAATTGTTGTTCTATTTATATGAATAAAACCTTCTATGGTCATACACCCAATGTGAATGGTTTGTTAAATCTCGATCGTAGTGATACACATATTCATAATATTTATGCCAAAAGATGCAAAGTTGATAATGATAGTGCAACATATTTGTGGCACTACCATTTAGGTCATATTGGTGTAAAGCGCATGAAGAAACTCCATGCGGATGGACTTTTGAAATCAGTTGATTATGAATCATTTGATGCTTGCAAACCATGCCTTATGGGCAAGATGACTAAAACTCCGTTCTCCGAAACAATGGAGCGAGCCACTGACTTATTGGAAATAATACATACCGATGTATGCAGTCCGATGAGTGTTGAGGCTCACGGCGAGTATCGCTATTTTCTAACCTTCACAGATGATTTGAGCGTATATGGGCATATCTACTTAATGAAACACAAGTCTGAAACATTTGAAAAGTTCAAAGAATTTCAGAGTGAAGTGGAGAATCATCATAACAAGAAAAATAAAGTTTCTACGATGTGACCGCGGAGGCAAATATTTGAGTTACGAGTTTGGCTTTCATTTAAAACAATGTGGAATACTTTCACAACTCACGCCACCTGGAACACCATAGCGTAATGGTGTGTCCGAACGTCGTAACCATACTTTATTAGGTATGGTGCAATCTATGATGCCTTTTACCGATTTACCACTATTGTTTTGGGGTTATGCATTCGAGACAACTGCATTCACTTTAAATAGGGCACCATCTAAATCCATGGAGAAGACACCGTATGAACTGTCGTTTGGCAAGAAACCTAAACTGTCGTTTCTTAAAGTTTGGGGTTGCGATGCTTATGTGAAAAAGGCTTCAACCTGGTAAGCTCGAACCTAAATCGGAGAAATGCGTCTTCATAGGATACCCAAAGGAAACTGTTGGGTACACTTTCTATCACAGATCCGAAGGCAAGATATTTATTGCTAAGAATGGATCCTTTCTAGAGAAGGAGATTCTCTCGAAAGAAGTGAGTGGGAGAAAAGTAGAACTTGATGATGTATTTGTACCTTCTCTCGAATTGGAAAGTAGTTCATCACAGAAATCAGTTACAGTGATGCCTACACCAATTAATGAGGAAGTTAATGATGATGATAATGAAACTTCATATCAAGTTACTACCAAACCTCGTAGGTCAACCAGAGTATGTTCCACGCCAGAGTGGTACAGTAATCCTGTTCTGGAAGTAATGTTACTAGACCATGATGAACCTACGAACTATGAAGAAGCGATGATGAGCCCAGATTCTGCGAAATGGCTTGAGGCCATGAAATCTGAGATGGGATCCATTTATGAGAACAAAGTGTGGACTTTGGTTGACTTGCACGATGATCAGCGAGCCATTGAGAATAAATGGATCTTCAAGAAGAAGGCGGACGCTCATAGTAGTGTTACTATCTACAAAACTCGAATTTTCGCAAAAGGTTTTCAATAAGTTCAAGGTGTTGACTATGATGAGATTTGCTCACTCGTATTGATGCTTAAAGTCTATCTAAATCATGTTAGCAATTGCCACATTTTATGAAATCTGGCAGATGGATGTCAAAACTGCATTCCTTAATGGATTTCGTAAAGAAGAGTTGTATATGATACAACCAGAAGGTTTTGTCAATCCTAAAGGTGCTGACAAAGTTTGCAAGCTCCAGCGATCCATCTATGGACTGGTGCAAGCATCTTGGAGTTGGAGTACATGCTTTGATGAGGTGATCAAAGCATATTCTATTATACAGACTTGCGGTGAAGCCTGTATTTACAAGAAAGTGAGTGGGAGCACTACAACCTTTCTGATAAGTATATGTGAATGACATATTGTTGATTGGAAATGATGTAGAATTTTATGGAAAGCATAAAGGAGTATTTGAAAGGAGTTTTTCAAAGAAAGACCTCGGTAAAGCTATTTACAGATTGAGCATCAAGATCTATAAAGATAGATCAAGACGCTTGATAAGACTTTCGACGAGTACATACCTTGATGAGATTTTGAAAGAGTTCAAAATAGGATCAGTCAAAGAAGGAGTTCTTGCCTGAGTTGTAAGGTATGAAGTTGAGTAAGAATCAAAACCCGACCACTGCAGAAGATAGAGAGAGAATGAAAGTCATTCCCTATGCCTCAGCCATAGGTTCTATAAAGTATACTGTCGGTGTCAAAACCGGCGGATCTCGGGTAGGGGGTCCCGAACCGTGCGTCTCGGCGGATGGTAACAGGAGACAAGGGCCACAATGTTTTTACCCAGGTTCGGGCCCTCTTGATGGAGGTAAAACCCTACTCCTGCTTGATTAATATTGATGATATGGGTAGTACATGAGTTGATCTACCACGAGATCAGAGAGGCTAAACCGTAGAAGCTAGCCTATGGTATGATTGTTGTTGTTATGTCCTACGGACTAAACCCTCCGGTTTATATAGACACCGGAGGGGGCTAGGGTTACACAGAGTCGGTTACAAGGAAGGAGATCTACATATCCGTATTGCCAAGCTTGCCTTCCACGCCAAGGAGAGTCCCATCCGAACACGGGACGAAGTCTTCAACCTTGTATCTTCATAGTCCAATAGTCCGGCCAAAGGATATAGTCCGGCTGTCCGGATACCCCCTAATACAGGACTCCCTCAGTAGACCCTGAACCAGGCTTCAATGACGATGAGTCCGGCGCGCAGATTGTCTTCGGCATTGCAAGGCGGGTTCCTCCTCCGTATACCTCATAGAAGATTTTGAACACGAGGATCGTGTCCGGCTCTGCAAAACAAGTTCCACATACCACCGTAGAGAGAGTAATATTTTCACAAATCTAATCTGCTGGCATATTCCGTAGCGTGACATCACACCACAACCAAGCCTTTATTCAAATCGTTTTTTACTTCCAACCTCAGCGCGTTTCGCGAGACGGTTTCCTTGGCACGTCTTGTCGAAGCAGAGATCGTGTCCCCTTATGGTGGGATTCTCATCAATACGGACATGGGTAACCCAACCGCGCCATTGATTACGGTGCTTGGGGGATAAGCGAGTTTTACCGGGCTAGTGGGGACGCATAGTTTCGTCCGCCCATATAAGGGGATAATGATTCACCTTTTCCATCCACGCCTTCTTCCTCCTTTGCTCATCCATTTTCGCACACCCGAGCTCCAGTGCCCAAGTCCGCATTTTCTTCCTCAAGCTTCTCCAACCATGTCCGGAGCGGGAGGTACGTGGATGGTCTCCTCCATCACGGAGGGACACATCAAGAAGCTAAGGGGAGCCGGATACCTGCCCGACGATATCGCGCACCAGCTCCCAGATGCGGGGCAGCTCATCCCCACCCCCAGGCCCCACGAGAGGGTAGTGTTCCCTACCCATTTCCTTCGCGGACTGGGATTCCCTCTGTCGGTGTCAAAATCGGCGGATCTCGGGTAGGGGGTCCCGAACTGTGCGTCTAGGCGGATGGTAATAGGAGACAAGGGACACGATGTTTTTACCTAGGTTCGGGCCCTCTCGATGGAGGTAAAATCCCACTCCTGCTTGATTAATATTGATGATATGGGTAGTACAAGAGTTGATCTACCACGAGATCGGAGAGGCTAAACCCTAGAAGCTAGCCTATGGTATGATTGTTGTTGTTGTGTCCTACGGACTAAACCCTCCGGTTTATATAGACACCGGAGGGGGCTAGGGTTACACAGAGTCGGTTACAAGGAAGGAGATCTACACATCCGTATTGCCAAGATTGCCTTCCACGCCAAGGAGAGTCCCATCCGGACATGGGACGAAGTCTTCAATCTTGTATCTTCATATTCCAACAGTCCGGCCAAAGGATATAGTCCGGCTGTCCGGATACCCCCTAATCCAGGACTCCCTCAGGAGCCCCTGAACCAGGCTTCAATGACGATGAGTCCGGCACGCAGATTGTCTTCGGCATTGCAAGGCGGGTTCCTCCTCCGTATACCTCATAGAAGATTTTGAACACGAGGATCGTGTCCGGCTCTGCAAAACAAGTTCCACATACCACCATAGAGAGAGTAATATTTTCACAAATCTAATCTGCTGACGTATTCCGTAGCGTGACATCACACCATAGCCAAGCCTTTATTCGAATCGTTTTTACCGTCCCACCTCAGCGCGTTTTGCGAGGCAGTTTCCTTGGCACGTCTTGTCGACGCAGAGACCGTGTCCCCTTTATTTACGGGATTCTCATCAACTCGGACGTGGGTAACCCAGTCATGCCCGTTGGTATGTCCCCTCGATTGAAGGTAAGTCCCAAACGGCCATAAGGAGGGCTCTCAGTATTCCACCTCTTTATAAAGAGACCAAGGCCTTACGCTTTTCTTTCGGTCTTAATCGAATCCGCCTCCCGCCTCGAGTTCCAACACCCGAAGCTTCAGATTCAGGCACTTCGGACCTTCGATTATGTCCGGATCCAACCTTCAAGGCCGATGGATGCCTTCCTCCGTCACGGGGGAAGACATAATAAAGCTAAGGGAGGCCAGGTACTTGACCGGCGAAATCCCGCATAGGCTACCTGCTCAAGGGCAGGATATTCCCACTCCCAAGCCCGGTGAGAGCGTCGTGTTCGTTTTTCACTTCCTCTGAGGGCTAGGCTTAACGCCAGATCCCTTCGTGAGGGGGCTCATGTTCTATTATGGGCTGGACTTCCACGACTTAGCTCCGGAGTCTATCCTCCACATCTCATCGTTCATAGTCGTGTGCGAAGCTTTCCTTCGTATTACCCCTCACTACGGATTATGGCTCAAGACCTTCAAAGTGGAACTAAAGATGGTTGAGGGATGGCAAGCAGAGTGCGGAGGCGCCGTAATAAGCAAGAATGCTGACGCCCCATGGCCCGAGGGCTCTTTCCAAGAGGAGTCCAGCTTATGGCAACAAGAGTGGTTTTATATCAGATCTCCCAGGGGTACCAAGTGGGTGGCTCCACCTGTTCTTCTCTCGGGCCCCCCGCCACGACTAACGTCATGGGTCAGCAAGGGACTAGACTGGGGGCCAGTAAAGGATGTGCCCATATTGCAGAGCCGCATTCGAGACCTCTTAGAGAGAGATGTCAGTCTGGCCGTGGTGACACAGGTCATGTTAATTCACCGAGTTCTGCCCTGCAAATGTCGCCCCCTCCGCTTGTGGGAGTTCAATCCAGAGGGACTGCGAGCTCTTCAGCATTTCCTCGGTATGACGCCCGCGAAGATGCACCAATTGTTTTTCGGACCACAAACAATGCGTCTGGACTCTACTGAGGATGCAGGTCTAAGCTGCAATCGTCCGGATACCCAAGTAAGTAGCCCTGTGTCCGAACACACCATTCGTTTATTTATCGCAACATCGCTTCTCTGAAAAATAACCGCTCTTGAACCAGGAGTGGATAGTGAAGGCAAAGATGATCAGGTGTCCGCCCCCCCTCCCTGAGACCTCGCCGGATCCTGTGTTAACCATGATGCTGGAGATCGCGCCTTCGGGAGAAGATGAAGGGGGGAACAAGGAAGCTACTGCCTCTGCGAAGGAGGTTGACCGGAAGGGAGGAATCAAAAATTCCTCTCCTCAGGGGAAGAAGAGGACCGCCTCTGAAGACCCGGAGACAATGGTCTCAAAGCGGGGGAAGAAATCTTCGCTAGAGGGTCCTGTACCGGGGGATACCCCGGCCGTACTATGCCCTCAAGGGGGTCAGCCCTCCACCGAGCTGTAAGTAAAAGGGTGTTTTAATAATGAGAGAGACCCTTGTTTTACTTCCGAGGAAAATAACCGAAGCGTTTATCTTGCAGTTCGGATCTTAGCCCTTCTCAGCAGAGCTCGTCTTCGGGGGATCTTCTTCCAGAGATGATGGAGAGCGGAACGCCTCCCCCTACCGTACCGCCTCATGAGGCAGGCGACCCCAAGGTGTCATCGCGGAGGGTTTCTCCTGATCCGGCAAGGCCAGAAGGTAGTCATATGGCCACCCGAAGCCCTCAATATCTGGCTGCTGGAAGAAGCAGCCGAACAAGTCCGGCACCATCTGGTGCGCGGTTGGAAGTGCTGAGGGATCTGCTAGGTCGAGCGTCTATCTCAGAAGAGCACCGTACGTTGATGAGTACGGTAATTGAAAGAATTTTGTCTGCAGAGAGCGGGTTGCGCGAAGCTGTCATGAGTCTACTGACAGGTTTTGAGGTACGTGAAATGATGTACCTTTTTGATAATGCCGCATACTTTAAGGTGCGCCCTGTGTAGATAGTAGCCCCTGAGACTCTGGGTGCTGTCGTAGACGACGGCGCGCAGAGGATCATATTCCCAGGTTTGATTCTGCCGCCTTAATATGCAGGTGGCGAAGTGTCTGGTGGCCAGCCAGACTGACGAATTTGCCGAGCTAAAGTGGCAACTTGACGTGGCAGATGCCGACATCGTACTTGTCAACAAGCGGCTTGATGAGGCGCAAGGTATGTAATTTCTCCAGTGACACATGATAAGAGGAGCATGATGCCAATATGTATAACATATGTTTTTAATGCAGATGGAGCTGCAGCCGTGGAAAACCTTCGGGCGGAACTTGCCCGAGCCAAAGAACAAGCAAAGAGAAGTGATGCGGCTGCCCTAAAAGCAATCGAGGAGGTGAAAGCCGAACAGGCTGCTCACTGCTGAAGCAAGGAGAAAATGGCCGAGATGGCTGTGGAGTTGAAGAGTGCTACTGACCGTTACAAGCTTCTTGAAAAGGAAGATCAAGCGAAGAGGTCGGACCTAGAGAAGGCCACGATGGCGGCCAAGGATACTCGCTCTGCAATGAGAGCATTGAAGGAGGAGCCGCATTAGGCAGGAGATATCGCGGCTGGGAAGCCCTTTATGCTGCGGATGAAGTTCGGCGATCCTAAATATGCTCCTCTGGACCGGATGTGGAGTTCTGCGGACGCATATCTGGACTTAGCGGCAAGTGCTGCTGATGCGGCCGAACACTTCCGAGATCAAAAGGATCGTGAAGTGGAAAAGCTGTTCTGGTCGCAATTTAATGATCCAGAGCATCCGCTTCCATTGACTGATCGGCTGGCCGAATGGGCCGAGCTAAATAGACTGTCCGGACTTGCCATGAGGTATGTCGTGGATCATCTGTGGCCGGAAAGGCCAAAGACGAACAGTTATTTTATCTTGGTGCAGTGCTGCATATCAACGCGATGAAGAGGTCAGCGTGCGTGAGGGTGCGCGGATGGCCCTTGCCCGTGTCAAGACATACTGGGCAGAGATGGAGGCCACCGCCATTGCAGCCCAAGATTCGGACAAAAGCCGAGTACCTGCCGAGCACTACTTTTAAGAAGTTCTGGAGGGCGCTCGTTTGATAGAGGCGCAGTGCTCGAAGAATATTATGTTCTAATGACATGTATTCCCATTGAAAACAATGTTTTGCTAAAATGTAAAGGCTATTTTATACTTGTGCCTTCAAGAATTATAATACCTCCTATGCAGCCGTTTATGTATATATGTATATAACCTGAAAGATGGCAGTCGTCGGCTTCAACCCCCACGCATATAATGCGGGGGTGTTCGTAGAAGACGCACGTTCACACTTGATCCAACGTCTTGGTCCATTAAGGAGGTGATAGCGCAGTGAACTAGGTAATCGGACTATAATGCTTTATCACTTTCACTTAGCCATAGGAGTTTGATAGTGGGGCTACTATATAGCCCCTGGTGGCTCCGCGCTCACCCAGATTTGGGGCGCGTGTGTGCCTGGCCGGGAAATGGCCCTTTGTTAAGGCAGAGGAATCCTGAAGATTCCGCTAGGTCATCGAGTGGTTGACCAGTCTCATGCCATATCATGATAGTCAGTTTTTGGCTTTCTCTACTGAGGTGCTCGCCTGGCTGAACCGGGGCACAATCGCAGCAGTTCTCCTGGTGCCGCCTTAGCCGATAGAGCGGAACGTAAGGCAGCAAAACACAGGAGCCAGGCAAACCCAACATTTGACCAAAGACATGATTCAGAGCTGATGCATATAAGGCCAAACTCGCGACGCCGAACACTCCCTAAGGTATTTGGTCTTTTTGATATAAAACGGGCTGAACGGCGCCCTTTGCAATAAGCCCCTGGTGTCCAGGTACATGCAATACTCTGACGTGGCCACATGCCAAGACGCCAGCCTCCCTCGCAGTTATTCTGAGAATCCGGGGGATGTGTATCAACAAGAGACAGTAAAAAAGGTTTACGCATGGTCTTAACCTAAAAAGAATCCTTGGAACGGGTCCCTGCTACACGTCTGCGCCTGTGTCTCCGTTGTGCCATATCCTAGACGGGTGTAGCACGATGTTCATCTGTAAAAGAGAGGAACTTAGTTGAAAAAGTAGTCGTGCAAAATGTATGTTATACTAAATAAACAAAGTATGATTCAAGGTGGGAAAAATAGAGTCTTATTGCCGCTTGTTTACATGCGCGGTGCCCCTTGTATAGGGGTGTATAACCATCAAACCTTTATCAATTATACAGTTATGCCAGACTCGTCTAGCCGTGTCCGTGGTCTTAACGACCTGTTAGGCGCTCTGGTTGGTGAGGCAGTTTAGTGTGTGGCTGTTAAGGCAGCCGCACAGTCTTCCGCGCGCAAGGAGCGCTCAATGTTTCCCTTTAATGAAATGATGCCTTGTGGACCGGGCATCTTAAGCATGAGAGACGCATAGTGCGGTATTGTGTTAAAGCGAGCGAAATCTTCGTGTCCCAGTAGTGCTTGATAACCACTTTTAAACGGAGCGATGTGGAAGGTTAGCTTTTCGCTACGGAAGTTATCGGGAGAGCCGAATATAACTTCTAGTAGGAGGGAGCCCGTGCAAGGAGCCCCTCGGCCTGGTGTTACTCCTTTAAAGGAAATATTGCTATGGCTAATTTTTGTTGGGTCTATCCCCATTTTGCGGACCGTGTCCTGATATATCAGGTTTAAACTACTGCCGCCATCCATCAGGACTCGTGTGAAGTGGTATCCGTCAGTTATCGGGTCTAACACCAGGGCAGCCCATCCTGCATGCCAGATACTTGCGGAGTAATCCCGATTGTCGAAGGTGATCAGTTTGGATGACCAGTGGCGGAACTCCGTTGTGATAGGCCCTAGGGAACATATCTCTATGGGCGCCACTTTGCTTCTCCCCTTTGTCACGTGTAACACGTTTACTGTTTTTACTTCTGATGGGAATTTCTTCTGTTCCCCAGTGCTTTGTTTGCGGGGTTCGTCATCGTCTTCACTTGGTGTATCCAGCCCCTTGTGTTCGGCATTGAGTTTGCCGGATTGCTTGAAGACCCAACATTCTCTATGGGTATGATTTGCAGGCTTATCAGGGGTGCTGTGGATTTGACATATCTTGTCCAGAATTTTGTTTAGGCTGGACAGTTCGTCTCTGTTGTCTTTGAGAGGCAGCTTTTGCTGACCCCACCGAGAGCTTTTGAATCTAGCATTGACTGCCGTGCTCTTCGGGCTGTTTTCCTTATTCCGGCGCTGGTCTTTGCTGCGTCGTGGCTTCCCGTTCCCGTCCCTGACTTCGGATGTACTTGGGTCGCTGGTGCTGCATCTTGCCAACCAGCTGTCCTCACCCGCGCAAAATCGGGTCATGAGGCTTGTTAATGCGGCCATTGTTCTTGGCTTTTCTTGGCCGAGGTGTCTGGCGAGCCATTCGTCTCGAACGCTGTGTTTAAAAGCTGCTAAGGCTTCGGTGTCTGGACAGTCGACTATTTGGTTCTTTTTAGTAAGAAACCCGTTCCAAAGCTTTCGGGGTGACTCTCCGGGCTGTTGAGTTATATGATTTAAATCGTCTGCATCTGGTGGTCGGACATAGGTCCCTTGAAAATTTGCCCGAAAGGCATCCCTGAGCTCTTCCCAACTTCCAATAGTGTTTTCGGGGAGGCTTTTGAGCCAATGCCTGGTTGGCCCTTTGAGCTTGAGGGGTAGGTACTTGATGGCGTGGAGATCATCTCCTCGAGCCATGTGGATATGGAGGATGTAGTCCTCAATCCAGACCCCAGGGTCTGTCGTTCCGTCGTATGCCTCTGTTTACGGGTTTGAATCCCTCTGGAAATTCATGGTCCAGCACCTCATCAGTGAAACATAGGGGGTGAGCGGCACCCCTGTATTTGGGTGTACCATGGTGTTCGGATTTTCTTTGTGTTGCATTGCTTGCTGGAGCATGCTTTCTTGGCCCGTAGATAGATCTGGTTGGGCCATTTTTTGGATGCGTGTCCTCATGTGGATCGCGTGCTGGCCTGTGTGCGGCGTTGTTTGCCGCTCTACGTTGGCCATGAGGTCGTCTATCCGACCGGATGGCTGCTTGGTTTTTTGATTGCGGGGGCTCTAAGGCCTCCTCATCGAATTCAGGCAGTAGCTTTCGCTTCGGGTAGCTCTTGATGTGGCGACTGCTGCCCTATTTGTCTGCGGTGTTGAGTACTTTGCTCCATCTGATTCTGAGTGCATCTTCTGCAGTCTTAAGCTTCCGCTTCTGCTTTTTCAGGCTATGCGCAGTGGCGACGAGCCTTTTATGGAGGTTCTTCTGCTCCATGAGCTTATCTAGCGTTAGGTCATCTGGGCTGTTATCTTCGCCGGAGACGGGCAGTTTGGTTTGATTATCCGTGTCGCCCTGGTCAGACGGTTGTTCAATGCCATGTTCATCGTCCGCCGGCTCACCCTGCTCTATCGCTGGGTCCGTATGATCGCTGTTTCTGTCGACACGGGGTTTGGAGCGGCGCTTACGCCGCCGCTTTGACTGCTTTTCAAGGGAGCGGCGCTTACGTTTCTGTCGACAAGGTTTGGAGCGTAACTTTCAATCTGCTCTAGATGGCCAAGCGAATTGGCCCGCAGTGCAAAGCCGCTGAATACAAAAATTTGTCCGGGGAGAAAAGTCTCACCCTGGGCTGCATCGCTAACGATAATCGAAGGAGCCATCAAGCCTGATGATGACGACACAGAGTAACTCTCAATGAAAGCACCAATGTCGGTGTCAAAACCGGCGGATCTCGGGTAGGGGGTCCCGAACTGTGCATCTAGGCGGATGGTAACAGGAGACAAGGGACACGATGTTTTTACCCAGGTTCGGGCCCTCTTGATGGAGGTAAAACCCTACTCCTTCTTTATTAATATTGATGATATGGGTAGTACAAGAGTTGATCTACCACGAGATCGGAGAGGCTAAACCCTAGAAGCTAGCCTATGGTATGATTGTTGTTGTTGTTGTTGTTGTGTCCTACGGACTAAACCCTCCGGTTTATATAGACACCAGAGGGGGCTAGGGTTACACAGAGTCGGTTACAAGGAAAGAGATCTACAAATATGTATTGCGAAGCTTGCTTTCCACGCCAAGGAGAGTCCCATCCGGACACGGGACGAAGTCTTCAATCTTGTATCTTCATATTCCAAAAGTCTGGCCAAAGGATATAGTCCGGCTGTCCGGATACCCCCTAATCCAGGACTCCCTCACCCTCTCCACTCATTCGTCCGGGGGCTCATGTTCTACTACGGCCTAGATTTCCATGATCTGGCCCCGAACTTCATCCTCAACATCTCGGCGTTTATCGTTGTGTGCGAGGCCTTCCTCCGCATCAAGCCCCACTTCGGCTTATGGCTGAAGACCTTCAATGTAAAACCAAAGGTAGTGGGGGGCCGGCAGGTGGAGTGCGGAGGCGCCATGGTGGGCAAGATGCCCAACGTCACATGGCTCGAGGGCTCCTATGTGGAGACCATAAAGGGGTGGCAATCGGAGTGGTTCTACATCACCGAGCCGTGTGACCCCAAATGGGCTGCGGCCCCGAGTTCTGATCCAGAATCCCCACGCAGCTCACCTCCTGGCAAGAGAAGGGCCTGTCCTGGGGTATTTTGGGAGAGCTGACCGGACTCCAAACCTGTATCCAAAACATGGCGATCAAGAAGCTCAAGCTTGTCAACATAGTCCAGGTCATGCTCATCCGCCGGATCCTCCCGTGTCAACAACGGTCATGCTTGGAAGGTGCTATTCAAGGGCGCCGAGGTTCCCCCTCCCCTTACCGAGGATCACGGATTTAGCGCGAAGCGCCAAGCCAGCACGGTAAGCTGTTTTACCTCTTATAGGGTATTCATTTTTCATAGTTTAGCTATGTGCGGGATTTGAGCTTCCACGCCTTTGACAGAATTGGGTGGAGACATCGGGGCATATTGATTGTCCGGCCCCTCTGCCTGAAGGCCCAACAGACGCTCGCTTAACGGAGCAGCTGGTTCCGACACCTTACGTGGTGCCGGAGAAGAAGGCCAAAAAGAAGGCCACGAGAACCCGAAAGAGTTCCCGGCGCCCGGTGGTATCAGACTCATCGTCTGATGACTCCAAGGCGCACTCCTCCCATGAAGATGAGGAGGAGGAAAAAGAGGTTTCTTCCCCTCCAGCGGGGGAGAAAAGAAAAGGAAGGCCGCCCCAACTGGGGAGGCCGTAGGGTCCAAGAAGGGAAGAACTCTCCCTCCGGACTACTCCGCCACCGCTGCTGACAGCGAAGACGAGTGGCCACCCAGGGCCAAGCCCCTGGCGATATCGTAAGTATTCGGACACCAGAGTAACTCGTGGGACCGTTTAATTGCACAACTTCTTCTAACGCCGGACACGGTTATGCAGTCCGTCCCGGGCCCGTATCGACGTATCCTCGTCGAGCGGTTCTTTGGACCCATCGGCCATGAGCAGCGGAGGATCACTTCCGACCGCCTCCTCCCCTTGCCCCACGGACAACGCCGAGGTGTTGTCTCAAAGGGCACAAAGCCGAGGGGAGGTAGTCCTGGAGGCGCCACGAGGCAACCTTCCGGACTGCAGGCGTAAAGGGAGCAAGGCTCCCAAGGGCTCCAAGTTCGGCCCCGGGCCAAACACCGCACCGGAACCTCCAGTGGTTCTGGACTCCGGCAGGCGCCCCCCACCAAGAGGGGCAAGCCTACCGTGCCGGTGACCTCCGTCCAACCGGGGCACCGAATAATTTGCTGGAGGTGCTTAACGGCGCCTCCATCGACGAGGAGCACCGTACTGTTATGAGTACGGTGATCCAGAAGGTTTAGTCCGCCAAGAGCGGACGACTGAAGCCTGTGCCTGCCTTCTAACAGGCTTTGAGGTATGTATTTAAAATGTATGAAAATATTACCACATAGACAGTAGCCCCTGATGCTCTGTTCGGTGTTCACAAAGAAAAGCCGAATTGAGGATCTAAGAATATCCGCAGGAGTCTAACATAAGTATGTCGATATGGGTATGCAGGCTGCGCTGCTGACCTCTGCCGCACTGACTGCGGAGGTCGATGCGTTGAAGCAGTGCCTCGAGCGGTCCGAGAAAGAGCTCGGCCTTTCCAAGAAGCAGCTCGAGGAGAAGGAGGGTAGGTAATACCTTGTGTAAGTATATAAAAAAGATGCGGTTGCAAAAAATGACAGGATCATTGTGGATATACCAGGGGCCACGACCGAGGTGGCGACCCTGAAGCGAGCCCTGTCCGAGGCCAAAAACAAAGCGGCCGCGGAGCGCACCGAGCGGGGGAAACAAGAGGCACGGGTTACTGAGGTGCAGCAAGAGCTCCAGGCTCTCATGAAAAAGCATGAGAGTTTGGAGCTTGACTCGAAGACGCGAGAGTCCGAGCTTGCCTCAGCCCTTGAGAGCGCCAAGCATGCCGAGGCCGGATCCCAAAAGGCCCTCCAGAAAATTGAGGCGATGAAGAAGATAGCGGCGGGTAAGGCATTCATTATGCAAAGCAAGCATGTGAAAGTAAATTACTTGTTACTTACCCGAGTCCGGAGCTCTCCAGGAGCATTCGTAGATTTGCCCCGCAGTGTGTCGGATGCCGCAAATCACTACCGAGCCGAGGAGGGGAGCTCGACGGAGAAGGTGTTCTGGTCTCAGTATACTGAGGCCGAACACCCGGTGCCCTTGAGCAACCAGCAGAAGCAATTGGTCGAGCTCCACAAGGCGGCCGAACAGGCCATGAAGGGTCTTATAGTCCGGCTATGGCCTGGAGAGGCCATGCCAGGGAGCTACTTTGGGTTGGTGAAGCGGATTATGGATGCCTGCCCTTGGCTTGAGGTCATCAAGCGCTCAGTCTGCATTGAGGGAGCCCGCAGGGCGCTTGCCCGTGTTAAAGTACATTGGGGCAAGATGGACGTTGAGAAGCTGGTGAAAGATGGGCCACCGCAGGGCAAGGAGCATCACCATCCTGAGATGTACTATGAGGGCGTCCTGAAGGGTGCCCACCTTGTGGCGGATGAATGTTCCAAGGATGTAATATTTGAGTAAACCCGCTCGTGTGATCCCGTACGCTGAAAACTTGTTCATATGCGCTATGCAACGCTTGTTTGAATTTAAAATATTACCTTCTATGCGGCTGTTTATTAAATCTGAGAGATGGACAGTCGTCGGCTTCCGCCCCCATGCCACGAGTGCTGGGGTGTTCGGGGTAAATCTGAGCACTCTTTTCCCCATTATTGGGTCCTTCGAGGGAGGTGCTCAGCGCAACGAACAAGGAAATCAGACTATAATGCTTTATCACTCTCACTTAGCTAGAGAATTCTATAATTTTAAATTTTTGCGAAGCCCCTAGTATTCGGAAGACCGAGTTCGGGGCGCTATACATGCCTAGGCCGGACAAAGCCGACTCCTCGCCCTAAGCGGCATAAGTCTTTAGGGACTCGAAAACCTCTCGAACAGCGACCAACTCTCGCCTTATCATGACAGTCAGTTTTAGCTTTCTCTACTGAGGTGCTTAGCCCAGCTGAACCGGGGCACAATCGCAGTAGTTCTCCCAGCGCTACCTTAGCCGATATAGCCGAACGTAAGGTACCAAAACATGGGAGCCGGGCAAACCCAACTATTGACCCACGGCATGATTCGGAGCCGATGCATATAATGCTATAAGTTTGGGGTGCCGCACTTGTGAAAGTGTTCGGACTTCTCACGCCGTATTATGGGGTACTTAAGCCCCTGGCATACTGGCCGCACCAAAGTGTACGGGTGCTAAATGTCATGAATGAATATATATATAAAAAGGAAGGAATAGAGAATGTGGTAATAGTCCAAAGCTATGCATTGTTTATTCTAAACGGTCCATTAAAGCAAAACGATACAAGTAGTGCGATAAGCAAAGATCGGACTATATGACATGTCCCCTCTAGGGGCAAGCTGCGGAATGGTATTTAAAGCAGGTATTTTGCTCGTTATAGGGACCACCTGGGAGTTCCATGATGCGACGTAGCTTTCCGCCCCTGGTTCTTGTATCGTGTGTTCGGCAATTATACTGCCGGACAGGGCTTCCAGAGATTAAGGTCCTGAAAGTGAGAAAAAATAATAAAGTAGGAAGCCCCTAGTGCGGTCGAGCCACATTTTGGGGCGTGCCCTGGTCCTGCCCCTCCCCCTATGCCCATGGTATTTTCAGAGCGTAATTATGTACACGTGGCACGTACTTCGCCATTTGGTTGGGGCTGGGGTTGGGGCCGCATTGCTACGCTTGCTCGGAACGTGCCAGGCGGTCTTGTTGCGGATTACTCCGAGCACGCTTGACGATGTCCGGACATTTAATCGCCGGACTGGAGAATTGCCTTGAGAGGCTGCTTTGTACTTCTGCTATGACGGCCGCAGTGTGCTCCTCCGTTCGGAGAGAGCGCTCTGTGTTTCCATTGACTGTGATGACCCCCCGAGGTCCTGGCATCTTGAGCTTTAGGTATGCATAGTGTGGCACCACATTGAATTTTGCGAATGCGGTTCGCCCGAGCAGTGCATGATAGCCACTGTGGAACGGGACTATATCGAAGATTAACTCCTCGCTTCGGAAATTATCCGGGGATCCGAAGACCACTTCCAGTGTGACTGAGCCTGTGCAATGGGCCTCTACACCTGGTATGACGCCTTTAAAGGTTGTTTTTGTGGGCTTAATCCTTGAGGGATCTATGCCCATTTTGCACACTGTGTCCTGATAAAGCAGGTTCAGGCTGCTGCCGCCGTCCATAAGGACTCGAGTGAGGTGAAATCCGTCAATGATTGGGTCTAGGACCAATGCGGCGAATCCGCCGTGGCAGATACTAGTGGGATGGTCCCTGCGGTCGAAAGTGATCGGACAGGAGGACCATGGGTTGAACTTTGGGGCGACTGGCTCCAACGTGTATACGTCCCTTAACGCACGCTTCCGCTCCCTCTTGGGGATGTGGGTTGCGTATATCATGTTCACCGTCCGCACTTGTGGGGGGAATCCCTTCTGTCCTCCGTTGTTCGGCGGTCGGGGCTCCTCGTCGTCGTCGCTATGTAGCCCCTTGTCTTTGTTTTCGGCGTTTAACTTGCCGGCCTGCTTGAACACCCAACAGTCCCTGTTGGTGTGGTTGGCTGGCTTGTCGGGGGTGCCATGTATCTGACACAAGCGATCGAGTATGCGGTCCAAACTGGACGGGCCCGGAGTACTTCATTTGAATGGCTTTTTTCGCTGACCGGGCTTAGAGCCTCTGAATCCGGCATTGACTGCTGTATCCTCTGTATTGTTGCCGTTAATGCGGCGTTTGTGTTTGTTGTGACGTGACCTGCCATTGCTGTCCTTGGTATCTGAAGTACCAGGGTTCTTTGATATGTTATTGCTGCGAGCCAGCCAACTGTCTTCTCCCGCGCAAAAGCAGGTCATGAGTGTCGTGAGGGCTGCCATAGATTTCGGCTTCTCCTGGCCAAGGTGCCGGGCAAGCCACTCATCGCGGATGTTATGCTTGAAAGCTGCTAGGGCCTCTGCATCCGGATAATTGACGATTTGATTTTTCTTGGTTAGGAACCGTGTCCAGAATTGCCTGGCTGATTCCTCTGGCTGTTGAATTATGTGGCTCAAGTCATCGGCATCTGGTGGTCGCACATAAGTGCCCTGGAAGTTGTCAAGGAATGCGGCTTCCAGATCTTCCCAACAGCCAATGGATTCAGCTGGCAAGCTGTTGAGCCAATGCCGGGCTGGTCCTTTAAGCTTGAGTGGGAGGTATTTGATGGCGTGTAGATCATCACCATGGGCCATGTGGATATGGAGGAGATAGTCCTCAATCCATACCGCGGGATCTGCCGTACCATCGTATGATTCAATATTCACGGGTTTGAAACCCTCTAGGATTTGATGATCCATTACTTCATTTGTGAAGCATAGCGGGTGTGCGGCGCCTCTGTACTGGGCTATATCACGACGCAGCTCGAATGAGTTTTGTCTGCTGTGTTCGGCCCAGCCGGATCTACTTTTACTGTATCCAGCGTGATGGTTGTCGTCTCGTGTGGTGGGGCGCCCTCGCGATCCGTAGATCGATCTTGCTTGCTTTGCTTTGTCCTCCAATATGTCTCGCAGGTTAAGCGCACTTCCCCGTGCCTTGGTATTTTTTGAGTGACGCCGGGGTGTGGCTTGAGCTGTGGGCCGAGAAGCCTCTCTGTCGCGGCCACGAGGTGGCCGATCAGCCGTGTCATACGCTGGAGATGTGGGTTTTAATGCTTCCTCCTCTAATCGGGGTAGCAACCTGCGCTTTGGGTAGCTCTTGGAGGGGCGTTCGAGTTCATGTTCCTCGGCCGCAAGGACTTCAGTCCATCTGTCAGCTAGCAGGTCTTGATCAGCTCTAAGCTGCTACTACTTTTTCTTAAGGCTATTCGCCGTGGCCATAAGCCGGCGCTTGAAGCGCTCTTGCTCGACGGGATCCTCAGGCACGACAAATTTGTCGTCGTCGAGGCTTGCCTCGTCTTCGGAGGGAGGCATGTAATTATCATCCTCTACCTCTCTATCTGCCACTCTCTCAGGAGGGCTGGCTTCTCCATCCTCCTGTGCTGAATCTTGCTGGAGGGACTTGTCTTTGGCACTATCCGGGGTGTTATTATCTCCTGTGCCAGTATCACCGTTTTTGCTTTGGCGGGACTTAGAGCAGCGCCGCTGACGCCGGCGCTTAGGTTGCTTCTTGGAGGGGTCACCCCCCACTGTTTCGTCGCCATTGCCTTCTTTGGGTGTGTCCACCATATATATATCATATGATGAGGTGGCTGTCCAGTGCCCTGTGGGTGGTGGTTCCTATTCGTCTCCTACATTGTCGTCCATGCCGTCGATGTCTTCAGAGTCAAAGTCGAGCATGTCGGTCAAATCATCGACAGTGGCTACAAAGTGGGTGGTGGGTGGGCGTCAAATTTCTTCGTCATCCGCATCCCAATCCTGCCGGTCATAATCCGGCCAGGACTCTCCTGACAAGGAGAGCGACCTGAGTGAATTCAGTATGTCGTCGAAGGGCGAGTGCTGAAAGATATCCATGGTGGTGAACTCCAAGATCGGCGCCCAATCGGATTCGATTGGCAGGGGCGTGGGTGGTTCAGAGTCCGGAGGAGAGTCCGGCAATGTGGAGTCACGGGCCACGCGAAGGGTAAGGCTGGTGTTCGGCTCGATTGCCATTGAGGCTGCGGCCTCCGTGGTGGGGTCTAACCACCCGCCCACGTGAAGGGGGCCGGCCCCTCTAGATGGGATCTAGAGGGAGGGGGGGCGGCCAAGGGGGAGGGGGCTTGCCCCCCAAGCCAAGGGGGGCGCCCCCTTTAGGGTTCCCCCCAACCCTAGGTGCATGGGCCCTAGGGGGTTGGCGCCCCAGCCCACATGGGGCTGGTTCCCTTCCACCTACAGCCCATAAGGCCCTCCGAGGCAGGTGGACCCCCCCGGTGGACCCCCGGAACCCCTCGTGACGTCCAGGATCTCATCCGGGACTCCGAACAACATTCGGTAATGACATACGAATCTTCCTTATAACCCTAGTGTCATCGAACCTTAAGTGTGTAGACCCTACGGGTTCGGGAACCATGCAGACATGACCGAGACAACTCTCCGGCCAATAAACAACAACGGGATCTTGACCCATGTTGGCTCCCACATGTTTCATGATGATCTCATCGGATGAACCACGATGTCGAGGATTCAAGCAATCCCGTATACAATTCCCTTTGTCAATTGGTACGTTACTTGCCCGAGATTCGATCGTCGGTATCTCAATACCTCGTTCAATCTTGTTACCAGCAAGTCACTTTACTCGTTCCGTAATGCATGATCCCGTGACCAACTACTTAGCCACAATGAGCTCATTATGATGATGCATTACCGAGTGGGCCCTGAGATACCTCTCCGTCATACGGAGTGACAAATCCCAGTCTCGATACGTGCCAACCCAACAGACACTTTCGGAGATACCTGTAGTGCACCTTTATAGCCACCCAGTTACGTTGTGACGTTTGGTACACCCAAAGCACTCGTATGGTATCCAGGAGTTGCACAATCTCATGGTCTAAGGAAATGATACTTGACATTAGAAAAGCTCTAGCAGACAAACTACAAGATCTTGTGCTATGCTTAGGATTGGGTCTTGTCCACCACATCATTCTCCTAATGATGTGATCCCGTTATCAATGACATCCAATGTCCATAGTCAGGAAACCATGACCATCTGTTGATCAACGAGCTAGTCAACTAGAGGCTCACTAGGGACATGTTGTGGTCTATGTATTCACACATGTATTACGATTTCCGGATAACACAATTATAGCATGAACAATAGACAATTATCATGGACAAGGAAATATAATAATAACCATTTTATTATTGCCTCTAGGGCATATTTCCAACAGTCTCCCACTTGCACTAGAGTCAATAATCTAGTTACATTGCGATGAATCGAACACCCATAGAGTTCTGGTGTTGATCATGTTTTGCCCGTGGAAGAGGTTTAGTCAACGGATCTGCGACATTCAGATCTGTATGCACTTTACAAATATCTATGTCTCCACGTTGAACATTTTCACGAATGGAGTTGAAACAACGCTTGATGTGTCTGGTTTTCTTGTGAAACCTGGGCTCCTTGGCAAGGGCAATAGCTCCAGTGTTATCACAGAAGAGAGTCATCGGGCCCGACGCATTGGGAATAACTCCTAGGTCGGTAATGAACTCCTTCATCCAAATTGCTTCATGCGCTGCCTCCGAGGCTACCATGTACTCCGCTTCACATGTAGATCCCGCCACGACGCTTTGCTTGCAACTGCACCAGCTTACCGCCCCACCATTCAAAATATACACGTATCCGGTTTGTGACTTGGAGTCATCCAGATCTGTGTCGAAGCTAGCATCGACATAACCCTTTACGACGAGCTCTTCGTCACCTCCATAAACGAGAAACATATCCTTAGTCCTTTTCAGGTACTTCAGGATATTCTTGACCGCTATCCAGTGTTCCATGCCGGGATTACTTTGGTACCTTCCTACCAAACTTACGGCAAGGTTTACATCAGGTCTGGTACACAGCATGGCATACATAATAGACCCTATGGCTTAGGCATAGGGGATGACACTCATCTTTTCTCTATCTTCTGCCGTGGTCGGGCTTTGAGCCGAGATCAATTTCACACCTTGCAATATAGGCAAGAACCCCTTCTTGGACTGATCCATATTGAACTTCTTCAATATCTTATCGAGGTATGTGCTTTGTGAAAGACCTATGAGGCGTCTCGATCTATCTCTATAGATCTTGATGCCTAATATGTAAGCTGTTTCTCCAAGGTCCTTCATTGAAAAACACTTATTCAAGTAGGCCTTTATGCTCCCCAAGAGCTCTATATCATTTCCCGTCAACAGTATGTCATCCACATATAATATGAGAAATGCTACAGAGCTCCCACTCACTTTCTTGTAAACGCAGGCTTCTCCATAAGTCTGCATAAACCCAAACGCTTTGATCATTTCATCAAAGCGAATGTTCCAACTCTGAGATGCTTGCACCAGCCCATAGATGGAGCGCTGGAGCTTGCATACCTTGTTAGCATTCTTAGGATCAACAAAATCTTCCGGCTGCATCATAAACAATTCTTCCTTAAGAAAGCCGTTAAGGAATGCGGTTTTGACGTCCATTTGCCATATCTCGTAATCGTAGAATGCAGCAATTGCTAACATGATTCGGACGGACTTCAGCTTCGCTACGGGTGAGAAGGTCTCATCATAGTCAACCCCTTGAACTTGTCGATAACCTTTAGCGACAAGTCGAGCTTTATAGATGGTAACATTACCATCCGCGTTCGTCTTCTTCTTAAAGATCCATTTATTTTCTATCGCTCGCCGATCATCGGGCAAGTCTGTCAAAGTCCATACTTTGGTTTCATACATGGATCCTATCTCGGATTGCATGGCTTCAAGCCATTTGTTGGAATCTGGGCCCGCCATCGCTTCTTCATAGTTCGAAGGTTCACCGTTGTCTAACAACATGATCTCCAGGACAGGGTTGCCATACCATTCTGGTGTGGAACGTGTCCTCGTGGACCTACGAAGTTCAGTAGCAGCTTGATCCGAAGTACCTTGATCATCATCATTAACTTCCTCTCTAGTCGGTGCAGGCACCACAGGAACGTCTTCCTGAGCTGCGCTACTTTCCGCTTCAAGAGGCAGTACTTCATCAAGTTCTACTTTCCTCCCACTTACTTCTTTCAAGAGAAACTCTTTCTCCAGAAAGGATCCGTTCTTGGAAACAAAGATCTTGCCTTCGGATCTGAGGTAGAAGGTATACCCAATGGTTTCCTTAGGGTATCCTATGAAGACGCATTTTTCCGACTTGGGTTCGAGCTTTTCAGGTTGAAGTTTCTTGACATAAGCATCGCATCCCCAAACTTTTAGAAACGACAACTTAGGTTTCTTCCCAAACCGTAATTCATACAGTGTCGTCTCAATGGATTTCGACGGATCCCTATTTAAAGTGAATGCGGCAGTCTCTAAAGCATAGCTCCAAAATGAGAGCGGTAGATCAGTAAGAGACATCATAGATCACACCATATCCAATAGAGTGCGATTACGACGTTTGGACACACCATTGCGCTGAGGTGTTCCAGGCGGCGTGAGTTGTGAAACGATTCCACATTTCCTTAAGTGCGTGCCAAATTCGTGACTCAAATATTCCCCTCCACGATCTGATCATAAGAACTTTATTTTCCTGTCACGTTGATTTTCAACCTCACTCTGAAATTCCTTGAACCTTTCAAAAGGTCTCAGAGTTGTGTTTCGTTAAGTAGACATACCCATATCTACTTAAGTCATCAGTGAGGGTGAGGACATAACGATAGCCACCGCGAGCCTCAACGCTCATTGGACCGCACACATCAGTATGTATGATTTCCAATAAGTTGGTTGCTCGCTCCATTGTTCCGGAGAACGGAGTCTTGGTCATTTTACCCAGGAGGCATGGTTCGCACGTGTCAAATGATTCGTAATCAAGAGACTCCAAAAGTCCATCTGGATGGAGCTTCTTCATGCGTTTGACACCAATGTGACCAAGGCGGCAGTGCCACAAGTATGTGGGACTATCATTATCAACCTTACATCTTTTGGTATTCACACTATGAATATGTGTAACATTACGTTCGAGATTCATTAAGAATAAACCATTGACCAGCGGGGCATGACCATAAGACATATCTCTCATATAAATAGAACAACCATTATTCTCGAATTTAAATGAGTAGCCATCTCGTATTAAACGAGATCCTGATACAATGTTCATGCTCAAATCTGGCACTAAATAACAATTATTGAGGTTTAAAACTAATCCCGTAGGAAAATGTAGAGGTAGCGTGCCGACGGCGATCACATCAACCTTGGAACCATTCCCGACGCGCATCGTGACCTCGTCCTTTGCCAGTCTCCGCTTATTCTGCAGCTCCTGTTTTGAGTTACAAATATGAGCAACCGCACCGGTATCAAATACCCAGGAGCTACTACGAGTACTGGTAAGGTACACATCAATAACATGAATATCACATATACCTTTGGTGTTGTCGGCCTTCTTGTCCGCTAAGTACTTGGGGCAGTTCCGCTTCCAGTGACCACTTCCCTTGCAATAAAAACACCCAGTCTCAGGCTCGGGTCCATTCTTTGGCTTCTTCCCAGCAGCTTGCTTGCTAGGCGCGGCAACTCCCTTGCCGTCTTTCTTGAAACCCTTTTTACCCTTGCCTTTCTTGAACTTAGTGGTTTTATTCACCATCAACACTTGATGTTCCTTTTTGATTTCCACCTCTGCTGATTTCAGCATCGAATATACCTCAGGAATGGTTTTCTCCATCCCCTGCATATTGAAGTTCATCACAAAGCTCTTGTAGCTCGGTGGAAGTGACTGAAGGATTCTATCAACGACCGCGTCATCTGGGAGATTAACTCCCAGCTGAGACAAGCGGTTGTGCAACCTAGACATTTTGAGTATGTTCTCGCTGACGGAACTATTCTCCTCCATCTTACAACTGTAGAACTTGTCGGAGACTTCATATCTCTCGACTCGGGCATGGGCTTGGAAAACCATTTTCAGCTCTTGGAACATCTCATATGCTCCGTGCTGCTCGAAACACTTTTGGAGCCCCGGTTCTAAGCTGTAAAGCATGCCGCACTGAACCAGGGAGTAATCATCAACACGGGACTGCCAAGCGTTCATAACATCTTGGTTTGCTGGGACTGGTGCTTCACCTAGTGGTGCTTCAAGGACATATGCTTTCTTGGCAGCTATGAGGATGATCCTCAAGTTTCGGACCCAGTCCGTATAGTTGCTACCATCGTCTTTCAGCTTGGTTTTCTCTAGGAACGCATTGAAGGTGAGGACAACATTAGCGTGGGCCATTTGATCTACAAGACATATTATAAATATTTTAGACTAAGTTCATGATAATTACGTTCATCTAATCAAATTATTTAATGAACTCCCACTCAGACAGACATCCCTCTAGTTATCTAAGTGATACATGATCCAAGTCAACTAGGCCGTGTTTGATCATCACGTGAGACGGACTAGTCATCATCGGTGAACATCTTCATGTTGATCGTATCTTCTATATGACTCATGTTCGACCTTTCGGTCTTCCGTATTCCGAGGCCATGTCTGTACATGCTAGGCTCGTCAAGTCAACCTAAGTGTATTGCGTGTGTAAATCTGGCTTACACCCATTGTATTCGAACGTTAGAATCTATCACACCCGATCATCATGTGGTGCTTCGAAACAACGAACCTTCACAACGGTGCACAGTTAGGGGAAACACTTTCTTGAAATTATTGCGAGGGATCATCTTATTTAAGCTACCATCGTTCTAAGCAAACAAGATGTAAAACATGATAAACATTACATGCAATCAAATAGTGACATGATATGGCCAATACCATTTTTGCTCCTTTTGATCTCCATCTTCGGGGCGCCATGATCATCATCGTCACCGGCATGACACCATGATCTCCACCATCATGATCTCCATCATCGTGTCTTCATGAAGTTGTCTCGTCAACTATTACTTCTACTACTATGGCTAACGGTTTAGCAATAAAGTAAAGTAATTACATGACGTTTATGTTGACACGCAGGTCATAAATAAGTTAAGACAACTCCTATGGCTCCTGCCGGTTGTCATACTCATCGACATGCAAGTCGTGATTCCTATTACAAGAACATGATCAATCTCATACATCACATATATCATTCATCGCATCCTTTTGGCCATATCACATCACACGGCATATGCTGCAAAAACAAGTTAGACGTCCTCTAATTGTTGTTGCAAATTATTTTATGTGGCTGCTATAGGTTTCTTAGCAAGAACGTTTCTTACCTACGCCAAAACCACAACATGATATGCCAATTTCTATTTACCCTTCATAAGGACCCTTTTCATCGAATCCGATCCGACTAAAGTGGGAGAGACAGACACCCGCTAGCCACCTTATGCAACTAGTGCATGTCAGTCGGTGGAACCTGTCTCACGTAAGTGTACGTGTAAGGTCGGTCCGGGCCGCTTCATCCCACGATGCTGCCGAATCAAGATAAGACTAGTAACGGCAAGTAAATTGACAAAATCGACACCCACAACAACTTGTGTTCTACTTGTGCATAGAAACTACGCATAGACCTAGCTCACGATGCCACTGTTGGGGATCGTTGCAAAAATTAAAAAAATTCTATGCATCACCAAGATCAATCTATGGAGTAACTAGCAACGAGAGAGAGAGAGAGGAGTGCATCTACATACCCTTGTAGATCGCTAGCAGAAGCGTTCAAGAGAATGGGGTTGATGGAGTCGTACTCGTCGTGATCCAAATCGCCAATGATCCTAGCACCGAACGGACGGCACCTCCACGTTCAACACACGTACGGACTGGTGACGTCTCCCACGCCTTGATCCAGCAAGGAGGGGGGAGAGGTTGAGGAAGAGGGCTCCAACAGCAGCACGACAGCATGGTGGTGACGGAGTGGCAGTACTCCGGCAGGGCTTCGCCAAGCTCTTGCGGAGGAGGAGAGGTGTTGGGGAGGGGAGGGGCTGCGCCTTGGATGTGGTACTGCAGCCCTCCCCTCGCCCCTCTATTTATAGGGAGAAGTGGGAAGGGGGCCGGCCCCTCTAGATGGGATCTAGAGGGGGGGGGGAAGGGGGAGGGGGCTTGCGCCCCAAGCCAAGGGGCGCCCCTTTAGGGTTCCCCGCAACCCTAGGCGCATGGGCCCTAGGGGGGTTGGCGCCCCAGCCCACTTGGGGCTGATTCCCTTCCACCTACAGCCCATAAGGCCCTCCGGGGCAGGTGGACGCCCCCGGTGGACCCCCGAAACCCCTCGTGACGTCCAGGATCTCATCTGGGACTCCAAACAACATTCGGTAATCACATACAAATCTTCCTTATAACCCTAGCGTCATCGAACCTTAAGTGTGTAGACCCTACGGGTTCGGGAACCATGCAGACTTGACCGAGACAACTCTCCGGCCAATAACCAACAGCGGGATCTGGATACCCATGTTGGCTCCCACATGTTCCACGATGATCTCGTCGGATGAACCATGATGTCGAGGATTCAAGCAATCCCGTATACAATTCCCTTTGTCAATCGGTATGTTACTTGCCCGAGATTCGATCGTCGGTATCCCAATACCTCATTCAATCTCATTACCAGCAAGTCACTTTACTCATTCTGTAATTGATGATCCCGTGACCAACTACTTAGCCACAATGAGCTCATTATGATGATGCATTACCGAGTGGACCCTGAGATACCTCTCCGTCATACGGAGTGACAAATCCCAGTCTCGATACGTGCCAACCCAATAGACACTTTTGGAGATACCTGTAGTGCACCTTTATATCCACCCAGTTACGTTGTGACGTTTGGTACACCCAAAGCACTCCTACAGTATCCGGGAGTTGCACAATCTCATGGTCTAAGGAAATGATACTTGACATTAGAAAAGCTCTAGCAGACGAACTACACGATCTTGTGTTATGCTTAGGATTGGGTCTTGTCCACCACATCATTCTCCTAATGATGTGATCCCGTTATCAATGACATCCAATGTCCATAGTCAGGAAACCATGACCATCTGTTGATCAACGAGCTAGTCAACTAGAGGCTCACTAGGGACATGTTGTGGTCTATCTATTCACACATGTATTACGATTTCCGGATAACACAATTATAGCATGAACAATAGACAATTATCATGAACAAGGAAATATAATAATAACCATTTTATTATTGCCTCTAGGTCATATTTCCAATAGTATGATGATACCGACGATAGAATCTCGGGCAAGTAACATACCAATGACAAAGGGAATGACGTATGTTGTTATGCGGTTTGACTGATAAAGATCTTCATAGAATATGTAGCAACCAATATGAGCATCCAGGTTCCGCTATTGGTTTTTGACCGGAGATGTGAATCAGTCATGTCAACATAGTTCTCGAACCCGTAGGGTCCGCATGCTTAACGTTCGATGCCGATTTGTATTATGAGTTATGTGTTTTGGTGACCGAAGTTTGTTTGGAGTCCCGGATGAGATCAAGGACATGACGAGGAGTCTCGAAATGGCCGAGAGGTAAATATTGATACATTGGAAGGTAGTATGCGGACACCGGAAGGGTTCCGGAGTGTATCGGTACATACCAGAGTACCGAAGGGGTTACCGGAACCCCCCGGGGAAAGATATGGGCCATAGGAGGGAGGCTAACTCATGACCCACAAGTATAGGGGATCTATCGTAGTTCGTTCGATAAGTAAGAGTGTCGAACCCAACGAGGAGCAGAAGGAAATGACAAACGGTTTTCAGTAAGGTATTCTCTGCAAGCACTCAAATTATCGGTAACAGATGGTTTTGTGATAAGGTAACTCGTAACGGGTGACAAGTAATGAAAGTAAATAAGGTGCAGCAAGATGGACCAATCCTTTTTGTAGCAAAGGACAAGCTTGGAAAAACTCTTATATGAAGAAAAACGCTCCCGAGGACACATGGGAATTATCATCAATCTAGTTTTCATCTCGCTCATATGATTCGCGTTCGTTACTTTGATAATTTGATATGTGGGTGGACCGGTGCTTGGGTGCTGCCCTTCCTCGGACAAGCATCCCACTTATGATTAACCCCTATTGCAAGCATCCGCAACTAAAAAAGAAGTATTAAGGTAAACCTAACCATAGCATGAAACATATGGATCCAAATCAGCCCCTTACGAAGCAACACATAAACTAGGGTTTAAGCTTCTGTCACTCTAGCAACCCATCATCTACTTATTACTTCCCAATGCCTTCCTCTAGGCCCAAACAACGGTGAAGTGTCATGTAGTCGACGTTCACATAACACCACTAGAGGAAAGACAACATACATCTCATTAAAATATCGAACGAATACCAAATTCACATGACTACTTATAGCAAGACTTCTCCCATGTCCTCGGGAACAAACATAACTACTCACAAATCATATTCATGTTCATAATCAGAGGGGTATTAATATGCATAAAGGATCTGAACATATGATCTTCCACCAAATAAACCAACTAGCATCAACTACAAGGAGTAATCAACACTACTAGCAACCCACAGGTACCAATCTGAGGTTTTGGGACAAAGATTGGATACAAGAGATGAACTAGGGTTTGAGACGAGATGGTGCTGGTGAAGATTTTGATGGATATTGACCCCCTCCCGATGAGAGGATCGATGGTGATGACGATGATGATGATTTCCCCCCTCCCGGAGGGATGTTTCCCTGGCAGAACAGCTCAACCGGAGCCCTAGATTGGTTCCGCCTCGTGACGGCAGTGCTTCGTCCCGACAGCTTGCTTATGATTTTTTCTCGGACGAAAGGCTTCATATAGCAGAAGATGGGCACCGGAGGCCTGCCAGGGGGCCCACGAGACAGAGGGCACGCCCAAGGAGTAGGGCGCACCCCCACCCTCATGGCCAGGGTGTGGGCCCCCTCTGGTTGATTCTTTCTCCAGTATTTTTTATATATTCCAAAATGTGCGTCCGTGAAGTTTCAGGACTTTTGGAGTTGTGCAGAATAGGTCTCTAATATTTGCTCATTTTCCAGCCCAGAATTCCAGCTGCCGGCATTCTCCCTCTTCATGTAAACCTTGTAAAATAAGAGAGAATAGGCATAAGTATTGTGACATAATGTGTAATAACAGCCCATAATGCAATAAATATCGATATAAAAGCATGATGCAAAATGGAAGTATCAACTCCCCCAAGCTTAGACCTCGCTTGTCCTCAAGCGGAAGCCGATATAAAAAAATATGACCACATGTTTAGAGATAGAGGTGTCGATAAAATAAAATATGGACATGAGGTCAACATGATCATTCTTATAATAGCAATATATATATATATATATATATATATATATATTGTCATATGTTTTATTATGCTAAAGTAATAATCTATTCACAATGTCAAGTATGAATCAGAAACTTCATTGAGAACTAACAAATTATGATCTCGGTCATTGAAGCAATTGCAATTTTTCATAACATCGGAAAGAGTCGATATAAGAGCTTTTCAGCAAGTCCACATACTCAACTATCATTTAGTCTTTCACAATTGCTAACACTCACGCAATACTTATGGTTATGGAGTTTTAATCGGACACAGAAAAAGATAGGGGTTTATAGTTTTGCCTCCCAACCTTTTACCTCAAGGATAATGCCAACAATAATAGTTCATGATAATATATATATATATATATATATATATATATATATATATATCAGGATCTTTCTAACACAATGTGCTTGCCAAAGGATAAAATGTAAAAAGGAAAGGTGAAGATCACCATGACTCTTGCATAAGGTATAAGACAAGAATAAAAGATAGGCCCTTCACAGAGGGAAGCAGAGGTTGTCATGTGCTTTTATGGTTGGATGCATGAAATCTTAATGCAAAAGAACGTCACTTTATATTGCCACTTGTGATATGGACCTTTATTATGCAGTCCATCGCTTTTATTGCTTCCACATCACAAGATCGTATAAAGCTTATTTTCTCCACACTAATAGATCATACATATTTAGAGAGCAATTTTTATTGCATTCAACAATGACAACTTACTTGAAGGATCTTACTCAATCCATAGGTAGATAGATATGGTGGACACTCATGGCAAAACTGGGTTTAAGGATATTTGGAAACACAAGTAGTATCTCTACTTGGTGCAAAGAATTTGGCTAGCATGAGGGGGAAAGGCAAGCTCAACATGTTGGATGATCCATGACAATATACTTTATTTCGGATATAAGAGAACATAACCCATTACGTTGTCTTCCCTGTCCAACATCAACTTTTTAGCATGTCATATTTTAATGAGTGCTCACAGTCATAAAAAATGTCCAAGATAGTATATTTATATGTGAAAACCTCTGTTTGTTTATTACTTCCTATTAATTGCAACAATGACCAAAACCATGTTTCTCAACTCTCAACAACTTTTATTCATCGTACCCTTTATATGTGAAGTCATTACTCTCCATAAGATCAATATGATCTCTTTTATTTCTTTTTATTCTTTCTTTTATTCCCCCGTGCTGGATCAACCGAGCCTTCAAATGATGGTCTTGGTGCTGGCACCGATGAGGACAAAGGATCTGATATTGTAGCAGTTGGATCCACATGACCAGCTTGGAAGTCATCTGAAGTGACAAACACCCCCCGCCACTGGAGCGAGCGTCTATTCCTTGGCTCACGCACTAGGCATGGTCCAATGGGATTATAGCCCGTGGTGGGGATAAATTCAGGTGCATCAACACGAAGTTGGTTTCTTGGACGAGCCGATCCTCATGTGAGGAAGACTCAGTGTCCTCATCCATTACACCTTTTCCTTTGTCCGCGGAGCAAGCCCTTTGAGCTGCCCCTACGTTGCTTGGGATAAGCTTATGTGAGCTTTCTCCTGACCCTTCGCGTGCGCCCACCCTAAGTTTTGAAGGTGTAAGGGGCACTACGACTTAGGTCGATGTAGTTGAAGCAGATTGTCTTGGCGACGCCACCTTTAGTGATCCCGTCTGTTTTGCAAGAACGGGCCACTTTCGGGTGCCATGCGAACAACCTTTGCTGGTACCTCATGGCTCATGACCTTGGTAGGTGACATCTTTGTGAAACCAGGAGGAACTGAAGTAGATAAAGAAGCTTCGCGTACATGCTGATCCTTAGATGCTCTTGCAGCTGCACACATCCTTCTCTTTGCTGACTTTGTGAGCATAGGAGTAAACCCCTCCTTCAGTGCAGAGGAGACTTCCTTTTCTACTAGCCTAGCTAGGGATGCAGCTGTTGTTTCCAAACTCTTGCTAACTGCAGCCACAAGCGGACCAATTGGCACATCCAGCAAGAGGTCACCAAAGCGGAGAGTGACAAACTGCTGGACTTGTCCCTCCATACCTTCAAAATAAAGAAAACCATATATTAGTTTTCTTCATCTTTTTTTGTATATGCGTACATAATGTTTTATGCTTTATGTACTATGGAAATTCATATGTTGCAATCCTATGTTGGAATTCAAAGATGAGGGGAGAAATATGTCCCACCGAGCGTGCCGGAATCTGATGATGGGAAAATGGCGGGCGTGAGACACGCGTCCATGTCATTGATATAGAGTGAAATTTAAATGCATAAAATAAAAGTAGAATCAAACATTGCAGGTACATTATTTCCAGAACCCTTACATTTACATAAAAATTCTGTTAATTACATCTCCGAAGAGAAAACCCCTGATTAGGAATTCTAAAATTTCTATTACATAGGATTACATCACATGCCTATTACAATATGCTACAATAAAATAAAATAAAAGGAATCCTCCTCGCGATCGACGCTGAACTCCGGCCTGGGGGAACTTGAAGTTTATCCGCGTAGGTTTTCTTCAATGACATTATGTTTGATATTATGTCATATGTTTCTTTACCATGCATGCAACATATTTTGTTCATGCTTGACTTCATTTATGTTATGGTATAAACGAAGTTTGATTTTGGCGAGGCTTTATCTGGCCCCATATTTGGATGCATATATTTTCAATATTTGTAACTCACGTCATAGAATTCATATAGGAGAACCCATGCTTAGAACAAAAGTTTTGTTTTGTTTGGTTGATGGTATATGTCATGGAATTCGTTTGAAAGAACCCACGCCATAATACAATTTTTATTATGCCATGGGATTCATGAGAGAACCCATGTCATATGGTATTTTGCATTTTGTTGACTTATGCCATGGAATTCATCCTCGTGAGAAGAAAGAACCCATGCTTAGAGCATTTCATATGTCCCCCAATCACGACATGTCTACGTGAAGAAAAATATGCATACTTGATTTGAAACACATGGCCAAAACTAAGGACATATCTACATGAAACATGCGAATCCCCGATTTCATGCAGTATCTAGATTCCTCGATCCGAACCCAAAAGGGTCGAACCTAAGGGCATGATTTTATGGGTTTATATTCCTTGATCCGAACCAAAAGGCCGAACCTAAGGGCATGATTTCGTTGTATGCATATTCCTCGATCCGAACCAAAAGGCCGAACCTAAGGGGCATAATTTCATGATATACATATTCCTTGATTCGAACCATAAGGCCGAACCTAAGGACAATGTTTTATGAATTATATTCCTTGATCCGAACCAGAATGGCTGAAACTAAGGATATGATTTCATGATATGTATTTTCCTTGATCCGAACCAAAATGGCCGAAACTAAGGACATGATTTCATGATATGTATTTTCCTTGATCCGAACCAAAATGGCCGAAACTAAGGACATGATTTCATGGTATGTATTTTCCTTGATCCGAACCAAAATGGCCGAAACTAAGGACATGATTTCATGGTATGTATTTTCCTTGATCCGAACCAAAATGGCCGAAACTAAGGATATGATTTCATGATATGTATTTTCCTTGATCCGAACCAAAATGGCCAAAACTAAGGACATGATTTCATGGTATGTATTTTCCTTGATCCGAACCAAAATAGCCGAAACTAAGGACTTGATTTCATGATATGTATTTTCCTAGATCCGAACCAAAAGAATGGCCGGAACTAAGGACAATATTTCATGAAGTGAGGGAGAGAGAATCCTTGATCCGAACCAAAATGGCCGAAACTAAGGACGAGAGTTCATGGATGAGGAGAAAGGATTCCTTGATTCGAACCAAACGTCCAAAACTAAGGGTATGAGGGTAGTATCATATCTCACCTTCTTCCTTCTTGGAACCAACCAAGATTCCTCCCCTTGCTTCCTTTTCTCACTGTGTGCTTTTTTGTGTAGTGTGATGTGTAGTAGAATATTGCTACTAGAGAGGAGGGAATGAGACCAGAGAACCAAGGAGTAAAATGAGCCGAACCCCTAGAGCAGCCAAGGAGCCTTTTATTTATTTTTGATCTGAGGAGCCTTGTATTTATAGGAGGAGGAGGAGCGCAGCATCAGGAATCCAATCGGTGGGACGTGCCCACGTTCTCCACCTCGTGGGATCGTGTGAGATCATGAGACATGGGCTGCCTCTTTTACTTATTTGTTTAATCATTAATTGGTGCAACCAGTCGTTTGACTGGTGGGATAGCTGAACTCTTTTTTTTTTCTAATCAACTAATCAAAGTATGGGCCTTGGCGTCACCCACTTGCATGTCATCTAGCATATTTTAATGGGCTGGCCTTAATCGGCCATTAGTTAGCCGCTCATTAAGGTAGACGTACACGTTAATTATTTTTGGATGAAACTTACGGTCCAGCCTTATATGAATATTTGTTATTTGACAAAGTACACCATGCGTATATTTCATTTGCGTGATGTATTTTTTTATGTGTCGCTTCAATATTTCACCTCGTCAATGGAAATCGAACATTTATCATATAGTCAGTCAACATTCTGGTGATATTTGCGTCTTTTCTAACAATTTTATGTTTGTATTTTCGCCATTAGTAGCAGCGTGCATTATCGACATTCGAAAATATATCGCACGCCTATCTTGTCATTCCTCATTTTGAGCGATTGATTATCCTTTTTTGCCGTTTTGCATTTATATTTTATGTGATTCGTGCCTTTTTAATTTAACGTGATCAAAATCTATGTCAAACGGATTTTTTCCATTTTGCATTTATATTTTATGTGATTCATACATTTTAATTTATTGTGGTTAAAACCTATGTCAACAGATGCCCCTCGAGGTCTGGGTTCGAAGCGATTCTTTTTGGGGACCTAGAGCTCGAAACTTAATTATACATATTTCTTGCGTTTAGAGCACTTCCTGTGAGTATACGTAATACGTGCTCTTTTATTGATAAATATCACTTTTGAAACGTTGGACCTTTTAGTCAAGTGCATGCCAGTTATATGTGACTGTGCATTTTCCTTTGTTTTACACATGTTGCCAACCGATTTTGCAACCATGCAAACTAGAAATCAGGCCACGTTTGAGGTTAGCTGGGTAACAAACTCTATCCGGCTAACAAACTGCATCCCTTATCCCCTCAACTATCTTTTAAACAGCCAGCTGCCTTCTTCTTTTTCCTTAGACCAGCTAGAAGACATACGAGAAAAGGTTTGCTTCCGTCTGTCCGTGGACGCAATTCTTTAGATAGGCAGGAGACGTTGGAGAAAAAGGTTTGATTCCGTCCGGCCGCGGACGCAATTCTTTTCATGAGCTAGCAAACTGTAGATTGCTTTGCTAGTACCTAGATCGATTCATTGGTTGATCGGTCTGCTATTTCATTGCTGCCAGATTGCTTTCAATTCCTCACAAGATGCACCTCTGTGTGGGAAACTATTGATTCGTCCAGCTTGAGTATACCCCTTCCACTCTCTCATTATTAAGCCATGATTTATCTTTTAATGTCTTGGGTGCTCATTTAGTTTATCACCTAGCTTTTTATCTCGTAAGTGCTCATTTACCTGGACACACAAGTTGATCCACGTGATCGTTTTCTTAGCCGTGTGCGGTGCCCCCTTCCACCATAATCATCGATAATATTGTAGTGGTGTTTAGGCGAAACCCTGCGATAGTTGAACATCAAGATCGTCACCACGACGTCGTGCTGACGGAACTCTTCCCCGACACTTTGCTGGATCGGAGTCCGGGGATCATCATCGAGCTGAACGTGTGCTGAAACTCGGAGGTGTCGTAGTTTCGGTGCTTGGATCGGTCGGATTGTGAAGACGTACGACTACATCAACCGCGTTAATATAACGCTTCCGCTGTCGGTCTACAAGGGTACGTAGATCACACTCTCCCCTCGTTGCTATGCATCACCATGATCTTGCGTGTGCGTAGGAAATTTTTTGAAATTACTACATTCCCCAACACTCCTCAAACTATGGTCATCACCGGGAGTGGTCCCGATTATTGTCACTTCGGGGTTGACGGATCATAACAGATAGTAGGTGACTATAGACTTGCAAGATAGGATCAAGAACACACATATATTCATGAAAACATAATAGGTTCAGATCTGAAATCATGGCACTCGGGCCCTAGTGACAAGCATTAAGCATAGCAAAGTCATAGCAACATCAATCTCAGAACATAGTGGATACTAGGGATCAAACCCTAACAAAACTAACTCGATTACATGATAGATCTCATCCAACCCATCACCGTCCAGCAAGCCTACGATGAAATTACTCACGCACGACGGTGAGCATCATGAAATTGGTGATGGAGGATGGTTGATGATGACGACGGCGACGAATCCCCCTCTCCGGAGCCCCGAATGGACTCCAGATCAGCCCTCCTGAGAGGTTTTAGGGCTTGGCGGTGGCTCTGTATCGTAAAACGCGATGAATTCTTCTCTTTGGTTTTTTTCTCCCCGAAAGCAATTATATAGAGTTGGAGTTGAGGTCGGAGGAGCTCCAGGGGGCCCACGAGGTAGGGGGGCGCGCCCTAGGAGGGAGGGCGCGCCCCCACCCTCGTGGATAGGGTGTGGGCCCCCTGGTCTTCATCTTTTGCAAGGATTTTTTATTATTTCCAAATAGACGTTCCGTGAAGTTTCAGGTCATTCCGAGAACTTTTGTTTCTGCACATAAATAACACCATGGAAAGTCTGCTGAAAACAGCGTCAGTCCGGGTCAGTTCCATTTAAATCATGCAAGTTAGAGTCCAAAACAAAGGCAAAAGTGTTTGCAAAAGTAGATACAACGGAGACGTATCAACGACCGCTTGACCACGTCAATACGGGGCAATGCATTAACAAGCCGCCGCACTAAGCCAAAATTGCTGCTCGGGACTGGTTCGGTCGGCCACATCCAGACTATGACGTCCCTCATGGCCGATCCAGACATCCTATGCAGCTCGGCCCACTGCGCCATCTGGTCATTCAGCAGCGCTGGGCGCTCTAGCGCCTCGAACTGTGACCAGAATAGCTCCTCCATCGCGTGTTCCTCCTCAGCCCGGAAGAACTGCGCGACATCGACGACACTCTTCGGAAGATCCGCAAAGACATCTGGAGCATTCCACAGCCGTGTGAGTAAAATATACTTCTGATTGCCGAATATACTCTATACAAGAAAAGGCTTACAAGACGCTCTCTGCTAGGCTTGTTTGACCTTCTCGTGAGCCGCTCGGGATTCGGCCCGCGCTTCCTCGGCCTCTTTAAGGGCCTGGGCAGGATCAGTCACCTGGGCTTCGCTCCTCTCCTCTAAGGACTTGCACTAGTTGGCGGCATCCTTGAGCGCCTGCTCCAATTCGTTCACCCGCTCCTCGTATCGGCAGCGGACAACCTGCTCGGACTTCAAGTCCTCGGCCGCTTTATCAGCGGCCGCCTTGTTCACCCTTGCCTGCTCCTTGGCCTGGGTAAGTTCACCCTGAAGGGCCTCAACCGCAGCCGTGCTGCCTGCAATCATACACATAGCAGTGCATGAGCTTTGACTCAAAATCTACATATTAATACAGACATGAACAAAGTGTTCTAAAACATACCTTGTGCCTCATCCAATCTCTTGTTGATGCGGACTAGATCCTCATCGGCCAGCCCCAACTTACGTTTAAGTTCAGACACTTCGGCGGCCTGAGTGGTCGCCGCTAACAGTGAAGCCTACATTTCAACATATAAAAGTATATTATCTCCTGCGAAAATTATTGATCCTCTGTCCCTCCATTTTTTAACAAAAGGGACAATCAGAGTCTCAGGGGCTACTATCTATACACAGGCATCTTTTCATATGAAAAGCGGTCAGGAATATTACATTGCATACCTCGAAGCATGTTAGCAGGCTAGTGAACGCCTCGTTCAGCCCGTTCTTGGCAGACTGAACCTTTTCAACCACCACACCCATTAGGGTGCGGTGCTCTTCCACGATTGAAGCACGTTGTAGTGCCTCCATCAGTGTGTTCGGCACCTCCATATTAGTGGAGGTTGCCGCAGGAGTTGACACCCCCTCCCTTAAAGGTTGCTTAGTACGGCGGTAGCATTATAAGATGATCCCTCACTAAATTTCAAGGTATAAGTGTTCTCCTTGAGTATCCACCGTTGCTGCAGTTCATCGTGCCGAGACACCACGTGATGATCGGGTGTGATAAGCTCTACATTCACATACAACGGGTGCAAGCCTGTTTTGCACGTGCAGAATACTCGGGTTAAACTTGACGAGCCTAGCATATGCAGATATGGCCTTGGAACACTGAGACCGAAAGGTCGAACGTGAATCATATAGTAGATATGATCAACATAGAGATGTTCACCATTGAAAACTACTCCATCTCACGTGATGATTGGACACGCTTTAGTTGATATGGATCACGTGATCATTTAGATGACTAGAGGGATGTCTAAGTGGGAGTTCTTTAGTAATATGATTAATTGAACTTAAATTTATCACAAACTTAGTCCTGATAGTATTTGCATATCTATGTTGTAGATCAATAGCTCGCATATAGCTTCCTTGTTTTATTTATGATATGTTCCTAGTGAAAACTAAGTTGAAAGATGATAGTAGCAATGATGCGGACTAAGTCCGTGATTTGAGGATTACCCTCATTGCTGCACAGAAGAATTATGTCCTTGATGCACCGCTAGGTGACAAAACTATTACAAGAGCAGATGCAGACGTTATGAATGTTTGACAAGCTCGGTATGATGACTACTTGATAGTTTAGTGCACCATGCTTTACGGCTTAGAACCGGGACTTCAAAAATGTTTTGAATGACATGGAACATATGAGATGTTCCAAGAGTTGAGATTGGTATTTCAGACTCATGCCCGTGTTAAGAGGTATGAGACCTCTGATAAAGTACTTTGCCTACAAGATGGAGGAGAATAGCTCAGCTAGTGAGCATATGCTCAGAATGTCTGGGTACTACAATCACTTGAATCAAGTGGGAGTTAATCTTCTAGATAAGATAGTGATTGACCGAATTCTCTAGTCACTATCACGAAGCTACTAGAACTTTGTGATGAACTATAATTTGCAAGGGATGACGAAAATGATTCCCGAGCTCTTCGCGATGCTAAAATCGACGAAGGTAGAAATCAAGAAAGAGCATCAAGTGTTGATGATTAACAAGACCACTAGTTTCAAGAAAAAGGGCAAGGGAAAGAAAGGGAACTTCAAGAAGAATGGCAAGCAAGTTGCCACTCCCATGAAGAAGCCCAAAGCTAGACCCAAGCCTGAAACTGAGCGCTTCTACTGCAAAGGAAATGGTCACTGGAAGTGGAACTGCCCTAGATACTTGGCGGATAAGAAGGATGGCAAAGTGAACAAAGGTATATTTGATATACATGTTATTGATGTGTACTTTACTAGTGTTTATAGCAACCCCTCGGTATTTGATACTGGTTCAGTTGCTAAAGAGTAGTAACTCGAAATAGGAGTTGCAAAATAAACAGAGACTAGTTAAGGACGAGGTGACGATGTGTGTTGGAAGTAATTCCAAGGTTGATACGATCACCATCGCACACTCCCTCTACCTCCGGGATTAGAATTGAACCTAAATAAATGTTATTTGGTGTTTGCGTTGAGCATTAATATGATTAGATCATGTTTATTGCAATACGATTATTCATTTAAGTCAGAGAATAATTGTTGTTCTATTTATATGAATAAAACCTTCTATGGTCATACACCTAATGTGAATGGTTTGTTAAATCTCGATCGTAGTGATACACATATTCATAATATTTATGCCAAAAGATGCAAAGTTGATAATGATAGTGCAACATATTTGTGGCACTACTGTTTAGGTCATATTGGTGTAAAGCGCATGAAGAAACTCCATGCGGATGGACTTTTGAAATCAGTTGATTATGAATCATTTGATGCTTGCGAACCATGCCTTATGGGCAAGATGACTAAAACTCCGTTCTCCGAAACAATGGAGCGAGCCACTGACTTATTGGAAATAATACATACCGATGTATGCGGTCCGATGAGTGTTGAGGCTCACGGCGGGTATCGCTATTTTCTAACCTTCACAGATGATTTGAGCGTATATGGGCATATCTACTTAATGAAACACAAGTCTGAAACATTTGAAAAGTTCAAAGAATTTCAGAGTGAAGTGGAGAATCATCATAACAAGACAAATAAAGTTTCTACGATGTGACCGCGGAGGCAAATATTTGAGTTACGAGTTTGGCTTTCATTTAAAACAATGTGGAATACTTTCACAACTCACGCCACCTGGAACACCACAGGGTAATGGTGTGTCCGAATGTCGTAACCATACTTTATTAGGTATGGTGCAATCTATGTTGCCTCTTACCGATTTACCACTATTGTTTTGGGGTTATGCATTCGAGACAACTGCATTCACTTTAAATAGGGCACCATCTAAATCCATGGAGAAGACACCGTATGAACTGTCGTTTGGCAAGAAACCTAAATTGTCGTTTCTTAAAGTTTGGGGTTGCGATGCTTATGTGAAAAAGGCTTCAACCTGGTAAGCTCGAACCTAAATCGGAGAAATGCGTCTTCATAGGATACCCATAGGAAACTGTTGGGTACACCTTCTATCACAAATCCGAAGGCAAGATATTTATTGCTAAGAATGGATCCTTTCTAGAGAAGGAGATTCTCTCGAAAGAAGTGAGTGGGAGAAAAGTAGAACTTGATGATGTATTTGTACCTTCTCTCGAATTGGAAAGTAGTTCATCACAGAAATCAGTTACAGTGATGCCTACACCAATTAATGAGGAAGTTAATGATGATGATAATGAAACTTCATATCAAGTTACTACCAAACCTCGTAGGTCAACCAGAGTATGTTCCGCGCCAGAGTGGTACGGTAATCCTGTTCTGGAAGTAATGTTACTAGACCATGATGAACCTACGAACTATGAAGAAGCGATGATGAGCCCAGATTCCGCGAAATGGCTTGAGGCCATGAAATCTAAGATGGGATCCATGTATGAGAACAAAGTGTGGACTTTGGTTGACTTGCACGATGATCAGCGAGCCATTGAGAATAAATGGATCTTCAAGAAGAAGACGGACGCTCATAGTAGTGTTACTATCTACAAAACTCGAATTTTCGCAAAAGGTTTTCGATAAGTTCAAGGTGTTGACTATGATGAGATTTGCTCACTCGTATCGATGCTTAAAGTCTGTCTAAATCATGTTAGCAATTGCCACATTTTATGAAATCTGGCAGATGGATGTCAAAACTGCATTCCTTAATGGATTTCGTAAAGAAGAGTTGTATATGATACAACCAAAAGGTTTTGTCAATCCTAAAGGTGCTGACAAAGTTTGCAAGCTCCAGCGATCCGTCTATGGACTGGTGCAAGCATCTTGGAGTTGGAGTATATGCTTTGATGAGGTGATCAAAGCATATTCTATTATACAGACTTGCGGTGAAGCCTGTATTTACAAGAAAGTGAGTGGGAGCACTCCAACCTTTCTGATAAGTATATGTAATGACATATTGTTGATTGGAAATTATGTAGAATTTTATGGAAAGCATAAAGGAGTATTTGAAAGGAGTTTTTCAAAGAAAGACCTCGGTAAAGCTATTTACAGATTGAGCATCAAGATCTATAAAGATAGATCAAGACGCTTGATAAGACTTTCGACGAGTACATACCTTGATGAGATTTTGAAAGAGTTCAAAATAGGATCAGTCAAAGAAGGAGTTCTTGCCTGAGTTGTAAGGTATGAAGTTGACTAAGAATCAAAACCCGACCACTGCAGAAGATAGAGAGAGAATGAAAGTCATTCCCTATGCCTTAGCCATAGGTTCTATAAAGTATACTGTCGGTGTCAAAACCGGCGGATCTCGGGTAGGGGGTCCCGAACCGTGCGTCTAGGCGGATGGTAACAGGAGACAAGGGACATGATGTTTTTACCCAGGTTCGAGACCTCTCGATGGAGGTAAAATCCTACTCCTGCTTGTTTAATATTGATGATATGGGTAGTACAAGAGTTGATCTACCACGAGATCAGAGAGGCTAAACCCTACAAGCTAGCGTAAGGTATGATTGTTGTTGTTATGTCCTACAGACTAAACCCTCCGGTTTATATAGACACCAGAGGGGGCTAGGGTTACACAGAGTCGGTTACAAGGAAGGATATCTACATATCCGTATTGCCAAGCTTGCCTTCCACGCCAAGGAGAGTCCCATCCGGACACGGGACGAAGTCTTCAACCTTGTATCTTCATAGTCCAACAGTCCGGCCAAAGGATATAGTCCGGCTGTCCGGATACCCCATAATCCAGGACTCCCTCAGTAGACCCTGAACCAGGCTTCAATGACGATGAGTCCGGCGCGCAGATTGTCTTTGGCATTGCAAGGTGGGTTCCTCCTCTGTATACCTCATAGAAGATTTTGAACATGAGGATCGTGTCCGGCTCTGCAAAACAAGTTCCACATACCACCGTAGAGAGAGTAATATTTTCACAAATCTAATCTGCTGGCGTATTCCGTAGCGTGACATCACACCACAACCAAGCCTTTATTCGAATCGTTTTTTACTGCCAACCTCAGCGCGTTTCACGAGACGGTTTCCTTGGCACGTCTTGCCGAAGCAGAGATCGTGTCCCCTTGTGGCGGGATTCTCATCAATACGGACGTGGGTAACCCAACCGCGCCATTGATTACGGTGCTTGGGGGATAAGCGAGTTTTACCGGGCTGGTGGGGACGCATAGTTTCGTCCGCCCATATAAGGGGATAATGATTCACCTTTTCCATCCACGCCTTCTTCCTCCTTTGCTCATCCATTTTCGCACACCCGAGCTCCAGCGCCCAAGTCGCATTTTCTCCCTCAACCTTCTCCAACCATGTCCGGAGCAGGAGGCAGGTGGATGGTCTCCTCCATCACGGAGGGACACATCAAGAAGCTAAGGGGAGCCGGATACCTGCCCGACGATATCGCGCACCGGCTCCCAGATGCGGGGCAGCTCATCCCCACCCCCAGGCCCCACGAGAGGGTAGTGTTCCTTACCCATTTCCTTCGCGGACTGGGATTCCCTCTGTCGGTGTCAAAACCTGTGGATCTCGGGTAGGGGGTCCCGAACTGTGCGTCTAGGCGGATGGTAACAGGAGACAAGGGACACGATGTTTTTACCTAGGTTCGGGCCCTCTCGATGGAGGTAAAATCCTACTCCTGCTTGATTAATATTGATGATATGGGTAGTACAAGAGTTGATCTACCACGAGATCGGAGAGGCTAAACCCTAGAAGCTAGCCTATGGTATGATTGTTGTTGTTTTTTCCTACGGACTAAACCCTTCGGTTTATATAGACACCGAAGGGGGCTAGGGTTACACAGAGTTGGTTACAAGGAAGGAGATCTACACATCCGTATTGCCAAGCTTGCCTTCCATGCCAAGGAGAGTCCCATCCCGATCCAACCTTCAAGGCCGATGGATGCCTTCCTCCGTCACGGAGGAAGACATAATAAAGCTAAGGGAGGCCAGGTACTTGACCGGCGAAATCCCGCATAGGCTACCTGCTCAAGGGCAGGTTATTCCCACTCCCAAGCCCGGTGAGAGTGTCGTGTTAGTTTCTCACTTCCTCCGAGGGCTAGGCTTAATGCCAGATCCCTTCGTGAGGGGGCTCATGTTCTATTATGGGCTGGACTTCCACGACTTAGCTCCGGAGTCTATCCTCCACATCTCATTGTTCATAGTCGTGTGCGAAGCTTTCCTCCGTATTACCCCTCACTTCGGATTATGGCTCAAGACCTTCAAAGTGGAGCCGAAGATGGTTGAGGGATGGCAAGCAGAGTGCGGAGGCGCCGTAATAAGCAAGAATGCTGACGCCCCATGGCCCGAGGACTCTTTCCAAGAGGAGTCCAGCTTATGGCAACAAGAGTGGTTTTATATCAGATCTCCCAGGGGTACCAAGTGGGTGGCTCCACCTGTTTTTCTCTCGCCCCCCCGCCACGACTAACGTCATGGGTCAGCAAGGGACTAGACTGGGGGCCAGTAAAGGATGTGCCCATATTGCAGAGCCGCATTCGAGACCTCTTAGAGAGAGATGTCAGTCTGGTCGTGGTGATACAGGTCATGTTAATTCACCGAGTTCTGCCCTGCAAATGTCACCCCCTCCGCTTGTGGGAGTTCAATCCAGAGGGACTGCGAGCTCTTCAGCACTTCCTCGGTATGACGCCCGTGGAGATGCACCAATTGTTTTTCGGACCACAAACAATGCGTCCGGACTCTACTGAGGATGCAGGTCTAAGCTGCAATCGTCCGGATACCCAAGTAAGTAGCCCTGTGTCCGAACACACCATTCGTTTATTTATCGCAACATCGCTTCTCTGAAAAAGAGCCGCTCTTGAACCAGGAGTGGATAGCGAAGGCAAAGATGATCAGGTGTCCGCCCCCCCTCCCTGAGACCTCGCCGGATCCTGTGTTAACCATGATGCTGGAGGTCGCGCCTTCGGGAGAAGATGAAGGGGGAACAAGGAAGCTACTGCCTCTGCGAAGGAGGTTGACCGGAAGGGAGGAATAAAAAATTCCTCTCCTCAGGGGAAGAAGAGGACCGCCTCTGAAGACCCGGAGACAATGGTCTCAAAGCGGGGGAAGAAATCTTCGCTAGAGGGTCCTGTACCGGGGGATACCCCGGCCGTACTATGCCCTCAAGGAGGTCAGCCCTCCATCGAGCTGTAAGTAAAAGGGTGTTTTAATAATGAGAGAGACCCTTGTTGTACTTCTGAGGAAAATAACCGAAGCGTTTATCTTGCAGTTCGGATCTTAGCCCTTCTCAGCAGAGCTCGTCTTCGGGGGATCTTCTTCCAGAGATGATGGAGAGCGGAACGCCTCCCCCTACTGTACCGCCTCATGAGGCAGGCGACCTCGAGGTGTCATCGCGGAGGGTTTCTCCTGATCCGGCAAGGCTAGAAGGTAGTCATATGGCCACCCGAAGCCCTCAATATCCGGCTGCTGGAAGAAGCATCCGAACGAGTCCGGCACCGTCTGGTGCGCGGTCGGAAGTGCTGAGGGATCTGCTAGGTCGAGCGTCTATCTCAGAAGAGCACCGTACGTAGATGAGTACGGTAATTGAAAGAATTTCGTCTGCGGAGAGCGGGTTGCGCGAAGCTGTCATGAGTCTACTGACAAGTTTTGAGGTACGTGAAATGATGTACCTTTTTGACAATGCCGCATACTTTAAGGTGCGCCCTGTGTAGATAGTAGCCCCTGAGACTCTGGGTGCTGTCGTAGATGACGGCGCGCAGAGGATCATATTCCCAGGTTTGATTCTGCCGCCTTAATATGTAGGTGGCGAAGTGTTTGGTGGCCAGCCAGACTGACGAATTTGCCGAGCTGAAGCGGCAACTTGACGTGGCAGATGCGGACATCGTACTTGTCAACAAGCGGCTTGATGAGGCGCAAGGTATGTAATTTCTCCAGTGACACATGATAAGAGGAGCATGATGCCAGTATGTATAACATATGTTTTAAATGCAGATGGAGCTGCGGCCGTGGAGAACCTTCGGGCGGAACTTGCCCGAGCCAAAGAACAAGCAAAGAGAAGTGATGCGGCTGCCCTAAAGGCAATCGAGGAGGTGAAAGCCGAACAGGCTGCTCACTGCTGAAGCAAGGAGAAAATGGCCGAGATGGCTATGGAGTTGAAGAGTGCTACTGACAGTTACAAGCTTCTTGAAAAGGAAGATCAAGCGAAGAGGTCGGACCTAGAAAAGGTCACGATGGCGGCCAAGGATACTCGCTCTACAATGAGAGCATTGAAGGAGGAGCCGCGTCAGGCAAGAGATATCGCGGCTGGGAAGCCCTTTATGCTGCGGATGAAGTTCGGCGATCCTAAATATGCTCCTCTGGACCGGATGTGGAGTTCTGCGGACGCATATCTGGACTTAGCGGCAAGTGCTGCTGATGCGGCCGAACACTTCTGAGATCAAAAGGATCGCGAAGTGGAAAAGCTGTTCTGGTCGCAATTTAATGATCCAGAGCATCCGCTTCCATTGACTGATCGGCTGGCCGAATGGGCCGAGCTAAATAGACTGTCCGGACTTGCCATGAGGTATGTCGTGGATCATCTGTGGCCGGAAAGGCCAAAGCCGAACAGTTATTTTAGCTTGGTGCAGTGCCGCATATCAACGCGATGAAGAGGTCAGCGTGCGTGAGGGTGCGCGGATGGCCCTTGCCCGTGTCAAGACTTACTAGGCAGAGATGGAGGCCACCGCCATTGCAGCCCAAGATTCGGACAAAAGCCGAGTACCTGCCGAGCACTACTTTTAAGAAGTTCTGGAGGGCGCTCGTTCGATAGAGGCGCAGTGCTCGAAGAATATTATGTTCTAATGACATGTATTCCCATTAAAAACAATGTTTTGCTAAAATGTAAAGGCTATTTTATACTTGTGCCTTCAAGAATTATAATACCTCCTATGCAGCCGTTTATGTATATATGTATATAACCTGAAAGATGGCAGTCGTCGGTTTCAGCCCCCACGCATATAATGTGGGGGTGTTCGTAGAAGACGCATGTTCACACTTGATCCAACGTCTTGGTCCATTAAGGAGGTGATAGCGCAGTGAACTAGGTAATCGGAGTATAATGCTTTATCACTTTCACTTAGCCATAGGAGTTTGACAGTGGGGCTACTATATAGCCCCTGGTGGCTCCGCGCTCATCCGGATTCGGGGCGCGTGTGTGCCTAGCCGGGAAACGGCCCTTTGTTAAGGCAGAGGAATCCTGAAGATTCCGCTAGGTCATCGAGTGGTTGACCAATCTCATGCTATATCATGACAGTCAGTTTTTGGCTTTCTCTACTAAGGTGCTCGCCTGGCTGAACCGGGGCACAATCGCAGTAGTTCTCCTGGTGCCGCCTTAGCCGATAGAGCGGAACGTAAGGCAGCAAAACACAGGAGCCGGGCAAACCCAACATTTGACCAAAGACATGATTCGGAGCTGATGCATATAAGGCTAAACTCGCGACGCCGAACACTCCCTAAGGTATTTGGTCTTTTTGATATAAAACGGGCTGAACGGCGCCCTTTGCAATAAGCCCCTGGTGTCCAGGTACATGCAATACTCTGACGTGGCCACATGCCAAGACGCCAGCCTCCCTCGCGGTTATTCTGAGAATCCGGGGGATGTGTATCAACAAGAGACAGTAAAAAAATGTTTACGCATGGTCTTAACCTAAAAAGAATCCTTGGAACGGGTCCCTGCTACACGTCTGCGCCTGTGTCTCCGTTGTGCCATATCCTAGACGGGTGTAGCACGATGTTCATCTGTAAAAGAGAGGAACTTAGTTGAAAAAGTAGTCATGCAAAATGTATGTTATACTAAATAAACAAAGTATGATTCAAGGTGGGAAAAATTGAGTCTTATTGCCGCTTGTTTACATGCGCGGTGCCCCTTGTATAGGGGTGTATAACCATCAAACCTTTATCAATTATACAGTTATGCCAGACTCGTCTAGCCGTGTCCGTGGTCTTAACGACCTGTTAGGCGCTCTGGTTGGTGAGGCAGTTTAGTGTGTGGCTGTTAAGGCAGCCGCACAGTCTTCCGCGCGCAAGGAGCGCTCAATGTTTCCCTTTAATGAAATGATGCCTTGTGGACCGAGCATCTTAAGCATGAGAGACGCATAGTGCGGTATTGTGTTAAAGCGAGTGAAATCTTCACGTCCCAGTAGTGCTTGATAACCACTTTTAAACGGAGCGATGTGGAAGGTTAGCTTTTCGCTACGGAAGTTATCGGGAGAGCCGAATATAACTTCTAGTAGGAGGGAGCCCGTGCAAGGAGCCCCTCAGCCTGGTGTTACTCCTTTAAAGGAAATATTGCTATGGCTAATTTTTGTTGGGTCTATCCCCATTTTGCGGACCGTGTCCTGATATATCAGGTTTAAACTACTGCCGCCATCCATCAGGACTCGTGTGAAGTGGTATCCGTCAATTATCGGGTCTAACACCAGGGCAGCCCATCCTGCATGCCGGATACTTGTGGAGTAATCCCGATTGTCGAAGGTGATCGGTTTGGATGACCAGTGGCGGAACTCCGTTGTGATAGGCCCTAGGGAACATATCTCTATGGGCGCCACTTTGCTTCTCCCCTTTGTCACGTGTAACATGTTTACTGTTTTTACTTCTAATGGTACTTTCTTCTGTTCCCCAGTGCTTTGTTTGCGGGGTTCGTCATCGTCTTCACTTGGTGTATCCAGCCCCTTGTGTTCGGCGTTGAGTTTGCCGGATTGCTTGAAGACCCAACATTCTCTATGGGTATGATTTGCAGGCTTATCAGGGGTGCTGTGGATTTGACATATCTTGTCCAGAATTTTGTTTAGGCTGGACAGTTCGTCTCTGTTGTCTTTGAGAGGCATCTTTTGCTGACCCCACCGAGAGCTTTTGAATCTAGCGTTGACTGCCGTGCTCTTCGGGCTGTTTTCCTTATTCTGGCGCTGGTCTTTGCTGCGTCGTGGCTTCTCGTTCCCGTCCCTGACTTCGGATGTACTTGGGTCGCTGGTGCTGCATCTTGCCAACTAGCTATCCTCGCCCGCGCAAAAGCGGGTCATGAGGCTTGTTAATGTGGCCATTGTTCTTGGCTTTTCTTGGCCGAGGTGTCTGGCGAGCCATTCGTCTCGAATGCTGTGTTTAAAAGCTGCTAAGGCTTTGGCGTTCGGACAGTCGACTATTTGGTTCTTTTTAGTAAGAAACCCGTTCCAAAGCTTTCAGGGTGACTCTCCGGGCTGTTGAGTTATATGATTTAAATCGTCTGCATCCGGTGGTCGGACATAGGTCCCTTGAAAATTTGCCCGAAAGGCATCCTCGAGCTCTTCCCAACTTCCAATAGTGTTTTCGGGGAGGCTTTTGAACCAATGCCTGGTTGGCCCTTTGAGCTTGAGGGGTAGGTACTTGATGGCGTGGAGATCATCTCCTCGAGCCATGTGGATATGGAGGATGTAGTCCTCAATCCAGACCCCAGGGTCTGTCGTTCCGTCGTATGCCTCTGTTTATGGGTTTGAATCCCTCTGGAAATTCATGGTCCAGCACCTCATCGGTGAAACATAGGGGGTGAGCGGCACCCCTGTATTTGGGTGTACCGTGGTGTTCGGATTTTCTTTGTGTTGCATTGCTTGTTGGAGCATGCTTTCTTGGCCCGTAGATAGATCTGGTTGGGCCATTTTTTGGATGCGAGTCCTCATGTGGATCGTGTGCTGGCCTGTGTGTGTGGCGTCGTTTGCCGCTCTACGTTGGCCATGAGGTCGTCTATCCGGCCGGATGGCTGCTTGGTTTTTTGATTGCGGGGGCTCTAAGGCCTCCTCATCGAATTCAGGCAGTAGCTTTTGCTTTGGGTAGCTCTTGATGTGGCGACTGCTGCCCTATTTGTCTGCGGTGTTGAGTACTTTGCTCCATCTGATTCTGAGTGCATCTTCCGCAGTCTTGAGCTTCCGCTTCTGCTTTTTCAGGCTACGCGCAGTGGCGACGAGCCTTTTATGGAGGTTCTTCTGCTCCATGAGCTTATCCGGCGTTAGGTCATCCGGGCCGTTATCTTCGCCGGAGACGGGCAGTTTGGTTTGATTATCCGTGTCGCCCTGGTCAGACAGTTGTTCAATGCCATGTTCATCGTCCGCCGGCTCACCCTGCTCTATCGCTGGGTCCGTATGATCGTTGTTTCTGTCGTCGCGGGGTTTGGAGCGGCGCTTACGCCGCCACTTTGACTGCTTTTCAAGGGAACGATCCTTCGCTGCGTCCTTCCGTTCCTCGACGTCGTTTCCTTTTGGTGTGTCCACCATGTATACATCGTAGGATGAGGTGGCTGTCCGGTGCCCTGTGGGCAGTGGTTCCTGTTCGTCTCCTGCATCGTCGTCCATACCGCCGATGTCTTCGGAGTCGAAGTCGAGCATGTCGGTCAAATCATCGAGAGTGGCTACTAAGTGGGTGGTGGGTGGGCGTCGAATTTCTTCGTCATCCGCATCCCAATCCTGCCGGTCATAATTTGGCCAGGACTCTCCTGACAAGGAGAGAGACGTCAGTGAATTCAGTATGTCGCCGAAGGGCGAGTGCTGAAAGATATCCGCGATGGTGAACTCCATGATCGGCGCCCGATCGGATTCGATTGGCAGGGGCGCGGGTGGTTCGGAGTCCGGAGGAGAGTCCGACAATGTGGAGTCACGGGCCTCGCGAAGGTTAAGGCTGGTGTTCGGCTCGATCGTCGTTGAGGCTGCGGCCTCCGTGGCGGGGTCTAACCAACTGCCCGCGGATGGCGCAATTGGCTCCGAATTGAAGGTCGGAGCGGTTGCAGGTGCGGTCTCCTGAACACTATTCGGCGGCAGAGCTAGATCATGCCCATCATGACAGTGTGACGCACTCGGCTGGGGCTCGAATCCGTCGAAGATCAAGTCTCCGCGGATGTCGGCCGCGTAGTTTAAGCTTCCAAACCTGACCTGATGGCCAGGGGCATAACTTTCAATCTGCTCCAGATGGCCAAGCGAATTGGCCCGCAGTGCAAAGCCGCCGAATACCAAAATTTGTCCGGGGAGAAAAGTCTCACCCTAGGCTGCATCGCTAATGATGATCGAAGGAGCCATCAAGCCTGATGATGAAGACACAGAGGAACTCTCAATGAAAGCACCAATGTCGGTTTGTCAAAACCGGCGGATCTCGGGTAGGGGGTCCCGAACTGTGCATCTAGGCGGATGGTAACAGGAGACAAGGGACACGATGTTTTTACCCAGGTTCGGGCCCTCTCGATGGAGGTAAAACCCTACTCCTTCTTGATTAATATTGATGACATGGGTAGTACAAGAGTTGATCTACCACGAGATCGGAGAGGCTAAACCCTAGAAGCTAGCCTATGGTATGATTGTTGTTGTTGTGTCCTACGGACTAAACCCTCTGGTTTATATAGACACCGGAGCGGGCTAGGGTTACACAGAGTCGGTTACAAGGAAGGAGATCTACACATACGTATTGCCAAGCTTGCTTTCCATGCCAAGGAGAGTCCCATCCGGACAGGGGACGAAGTCTTCAATCTTGTATCTTCATATTCCAAAAGTCCGGCCAAAGGATATAGTCCGGCTGTCCAGATACCCCCTAATCCAGGACTCCCTCACCCTCTCCACTCATTCGTCCAGGGGCTCATGTTCTACTACAGCCTGGATTTCCATGATCTGGCCCCGAACTTCATCCTCAACATCTCGGCGTTTATCGTCGTGTGCGAGGCCTTCCTCCGCATCAAGCCCCACTTCGGCTTATGGCTGAAGACCTTCAATGTAAAACCGAAGGTAGTGGGGGGCCGGCAGGCGGAGTGCGGAGGCGCCATGGTGGGCAAGATGCCCAACGTCACATGGCTCGAGGGCTCCTATGTGGAGACCATAAAGCGGTGGCAATCGGGGTGGTTCTACATCACCGAGCTGCGTGACCCCAAATGGGCTGCGGCCCCCGAGTTCCGATCCAGAATCCCCACGCAGCTCACCTCCTGGCAAGAGAAGGGCCTGTCCTGGGGTAGTTCGCGAGAGCTGACCGGACTCCAAACCTGTATCCAAAACATGGCGAGCAAGAAGCTCAAGCTTGTCAACATAGTCCAGGTCATGCTCATCCGCCGGATCCTCCCGTGTCAACAACGGGCGTTCAACTTGTGGGAGTTCGACCCGGCCCAGCACCAAACTCTGAGCAAGCTTTTCGACACAACACACGAGGATGCTTGGAAGGTGCTATTCAAGGGCGCGGAGGTTCCCCCTCCCCTTACCGAGGATCACGGATTCAGTGCGAAGCGCCAAGCCAGCGCGGTAAGCTGTTTTACCTCTTATAGGGTATTCATTTTTCATAGTTTAGCTATGTGCGGGATTTGAGCTTCCACGCCTTTGACAGGATTGGGTGGAGACATCGGGGCAGATTGATTGTCCGGCCCCTCTGCCCGAAGGCCCAACAGACGCTCGCTTAACAGAGCTGCTGGTTCCGGCACCTTACGTGGTGCCGGAGAAGAAGGCCAAAAAGAAGGCCACGGGAACCCGAAAGAGTTCCCGGTGCCCGGTGGTATCAGACTCATCGTCTGATGACTCCGAGGCGCACTCCTCCCACGAAGATGAGGAGGAGGAAAAAGAGGCTTCTTCCCATCCAGCGGGGGGAGAAAAGAAAAGGAAGGCCGCCCTAACTGGGGAGGCCGGAGGGTCCAAGAAGGGAAGGACTCTCCCTCCGGACTACTCCGCCACCGCCGCTGACAGCGAAGCCGAGTGGCCACCCAGGGCCAAGCCCCTGGTGAGATCGTAAGTATTCGGACACCAGAGTAACTCGTGGGACCGTTTAATTGCACAACTTCTTCTAAAGCCGGACACGGTTATGCAGTCCGTCCCGGGCCCGTATCGACGTATCCTCGTCGAGCGGTTCTTTGGACCCGTCGGCCATGAGCAGCGGAGGATCACTTCCGACCGCCTCCTCCCCTCGCCCCACGGACAATGCCGAGGTGTTGTCTCAAAGGGCATAAAGCCGAGGGGAGGTAGTCCTGGAGGCGCCACGAGGCAACCTTCCGGACTGCAGGCGCAAAGGGAGCAAGGCTCCCAAGGGCTCCAAGTTCGGCCCCGGGCCAAACACCGCACCGGAACCTCCAGTGGTTCTGGACTCCGGCAGGCGCCCCCACCAAGAGGGGCAAGCCTACCGTGCTGGTGACCTCCGTCCAACCGGGGGCACCGGATAATTTGCTGGAGGTGCTTAACGGCGCCTCCATCGACGAGGAGCACCGTACTATTATGAGTACGGTGATCCAGAAGGTTCAGTCCGCCAAGAGCGGACTGACTGAAGCCTGTGCCAGCCTTCTAACAGGCTTTGAGGTATGTATTTAGAATGTATGAAAATATTACCGCATAGACAGTAGCCCGTGATGCTCTGTTCAATGTTCACAAAGAAAAGCTGAATTGAGGATCTAAGAATATCCGTAGGAGTCTAACATAAGTATGTCGATATGGGTATGCAGGCTGCGCTGCTGACCTCTGCCGCACTGACTGCGGAGGTCGATGCGTTGAAGCAGAGCCTCGAGTGGTCCGAGAAAGAGCTCGGCCTTGCCAAGAAGCAGCTCGAGGAGAAGGAGGGTAAGTAATACCTTGTGTAAGTATATAAAAAAGATGCGGTTGCAAAAAATGACAGGATCATTATGGATATACCAGGGGCCACGACCGAGGTGGCGACCCTAAAGCGAGCCCTGTCCGAGGCCGAAAACAAAGCGGCCGCGGAGTGCACCAAGCGGGGGAAACAAGAGGCGCGGGTTACTGAGGTGCAGCAAGAGCTCCGGACTCTCATGAAAAAGCATGAGAGTTTGGAGCTTGACTCAAAGACGCGAGAGTCCGAGCTTGCCTCAGCCCTTGAGAGCGCCAAGCATGCCAAGGCCGGACCCCAAAAGGCCCTTTAGAAAATTGAGGCGATGAAGAAGATAGCGGCGGGTAAGGCATTCATTATGCAAAGCAAGCATGTGAAAGTAAATTACTTATTACTTACCCGAGTCCGGAGCTCTCCAGGAGCATTCGCAGATTTGCCCCGCAGTGTGTCGGATGCCGCAAAGCACTACCGAGCCGAGGAGGGGAGCTCAACGGAGAAGGTGTTCTGGTCTCAGTATACTGAGGCCGAACACCCGGTGCCCTTGAGCAACCAGCTGAAGCAATTGGTCGAGCTCCACAAGGCGGCTGAACAGGCCATGAAGGGTCTTATAGTCCGGCTGTGGCCTGGAGAGGCCATGCCAGGGAGCTACTTCTGGCTGGTGAAGCGGCTTATGGATGCCTGCCCTTGGCTTGAGGTCATCAAGCGCTCAGTCTGCATCAAGGGCGCCCGCAGGGCGCTTGCCCGTGTTAAAGTACATTGGGGCAAGATGGACGTTGAGAAGCTGGTGAAAGATGGGCCACCGCAGGGCAAGGAGCATCGCCATCCCGAGATGTACTATGAGGGTGTCCTGAAGGGTGCCCGCCTTGTGGCGGATGAATGTTCCAAGGATGTAATATTTGATTAAACCCGCTCGTGTGATCCTGTACGCTGAAAACTTGTTCATATGCGCTATGCAACACTTGTTTGAATTTAAAATATTACCTTCTATGCGGCTATTTATTAAATCTGAGAGATGGCCAGTCGTCGGCTTCTGCCCCCATGCCACGAGTGCTGGGGTGTTTGGGGTAAATCTGAGCACTCTTTTCCCCATTATTGGGTCCTTCGAGGGAGGTGCTCAGCGCAACGAACAAGGAAATCGGACTATAATGCTTTATCACTCTCACTTAGCCAGAGAATTCTATAATTTTAATTTTTTTGCGAAGCCCCTAGTATTCGGAAGACCGAGTTTGGGGCGGTATACATGCCTAGGCCGGACAAAGCCGACTCCTCGCCCTAAGCGGCATAAGTCTTTAGGGACTCGAAAACCTCTCGAACAGCGACCAGCTCCCGCCTTATCATGACAGTCAGTTTTAGCTTTCTCTACTGAGGTGCTTAGCCCAGCTAAACCGGGGCACAATCGCAGTAGTTCTCCCAGCGCTACCTTAGCCGATATAGCGGAACGTAAGGTACCAAAACATCGGAGCCGGGCAAACCCAACTATTGACCCACGACATGATTCGGAGCCGATGCATATAATGCTATAAGTTCAGGGTGCCGCACTTGTGAAAGTGTTCGGACTTCTCACGCCATATTATGGGGTACTTAAGCCCCTGGCGTACTGGCCGTACCAAAGTGTACGGGTGCTAAATGTCATGAATGAACATATATATAAAAAGGAAGGAATAGAGAATGTGGTAATAGTCCAAAGCTATGCATTGTTTATTCTAAACGGTCCATTAAAGCAAAACGATACAAGTAGTGCGATAAGCAAAGATCGGACTATATGACATGTCCCCTCTGGGGGCAAGCTGCGGAATGGTATTTAAAGCAGGTATTTTGCTCGTTATAGGGACCACCTGGGAGTTCCATGATGCGACGTAGCTTTCCGCCCCTGGTTCTTGTATCGTGTGTTCGGCAATTATACTGCCGGACAGGGCTTCCAGAGATTAAGGTCCTGAAAGTGAGAAAAAATAATAAAGTAGGAAGCCCCTAGTGCGGTCGAGCCACATTTTGGGGCGTGCCCTGGTCCTGCCCCTCCCCCTATGCCCATGGTATTTTCAGAGCGTAATTATGTACACGTGGCACGTACTTCGCCATTTGGTTGGGGCTGGGGTTGGGGCCGCATTGCTACGCTTGCTCGGAACGTGCCAGGCGGTCTTGTTGCGGATTACTCCGAGCACGCTTGACGATGTCCGGACATTTAATCGCCGGACTGGAGAATTGCCTTGAGAGGCTGCTTTGTACTTCTGCTACGACGGCCGCAGTGTGCTCCTCCGTTCGGAGAGAGCGCTCTGTGTTTCCATTGACTGTGATGACCCCCCGAGGTCCTGGCATCTTGAGCTTTAGGTATGCATAGTGTGGCACCACATTGAATTTTGCGAATGCGGTTCGCCCGAGCAGTGCATGATAGCCACTGTGGAACGGGACTATATTGAAGATTAACTCCTCGCTTCAGAAATTATCCGGGGATCCAAAGACCACTTCCAGTGTGACTGAGCCTGTGCAATGGGCCTCTACACCTGGTATGACGCCTTTAAAGGTTGTTTTTGTGGGCTTAATCCTTGAGGGATCTATGCCCATTTTGCGCACTGTGTCCTGATAAAGCAGGTTCAGGCTGCTGCCGCCGTCCATAAGGACTCGAGTGAGGTGAAATCCGTCAATGATTGGGTCTAGGACCAATGCGGCGAATCCGCCGTGGCAGATACTAGTGGGATGGTCCCTGCGGTCGAAAGTGATCGGACAGGAGGACCATGGGTTGAACTTTGGGGCGACTGGCTCCAACGTGTATACGTCCCTTAACGCACGCTTCCGCTCCCTCTTGGGGATGTGGGTTGCGTATATCATGTTCACCGTCCGCACTTGTGGGGGGAATCCCTTCTGTCCTCCGTTGTTCGGCGGTCGGGGCTCCTCCTCATCGTCGCTATGTAGCCCCTTGTCTTTGTTTTCGGTGTTTAACTTGCCGGCCTGCTTGAACACCCAATAGTCCCTGTTGGTGTGGTTGGCTGGCTTGTCGGGGGTGCCATGTATCTGACACAAGCAATCGAGTATGCGGTCCAAACTGGACGGGCCGGGAGTACTTCATTTGAATGGCTTTTTTCGTTGACCGGGCTTAGAGCCTCTGAATTCGGCATTGACTGCCGTATCCTCTGTATTGTCGCCGTTAATGCAGCGTTTGTGTTTGTTGTGACGTGACCTGCCATTGCTGTCCTTGGTATCTGAAGTACCAGGGTTCTTTGATATGTTATTGCTGCGAGCCAGCCAGCTGTCTTCTCCCGCGCAAAAGCGGGTCATGAGTGTCGTGAGGGCTGCCATAGATTTCGGCTTCTCCTGGCCAAGGTGCCGGGCAAGCCACTCGTCACGGATGTTATGCTTGAAAGCTGCTAGGGCCTCTGCATCCCGATAGTCGACAATTTGATTTTTCTTGGTTAGGAACCGTGTCCAGAATTGCCTGGCTGATTCCTCTGGCTGTTGAATTATGTGGCTCAAGTCATCGGCATCTGGTGGTCGCACATAAGTGCCCTGGAAGTTGTCAAGGAATGCGGCTTCCAGATCTTCCCAACAGCCAATGGATTCAGCTGGCAAGCTGTTGAGCCAATGCCGGGCTGGTCCTTTAAGCTTGAGTGGGAGGTATTTGATGGCGTGTAGATCATCGCCACGGGCCATGTGGATATGGAGGAGATAGTCCTCAATCCATACCGCGGGATCTGCCGTACCATCTTATGATTCGATATTCACGGGTTTGAAACCCTCTAGGATTTGATGATCCATTACTTCATTTGTGAAGCATAGCGGGTGTGCGGCGCCTCTGTACTGGGCTATATCACGACGCAGCTCGAATGAGTTTTGTCTGCTGTGTTCGGCCCGGCCGGATTTACTTTTATTGTATCCGGCGTGATGGTTGTCGTCTCGTGTGGTGGGGCGCCCTCGCGATCCGTAGATCGATCTTGCTTGCTTTGCTTTGTCCTCCAATATGTCTCGCAGGTCCAGCGCACTTCCCCGTGCCTTGGTATTTTTTGAGTGACGCCGGGGTGTGGTTTGAGCTGTGGGCCGAGAAGTCTCTCTGTCGCGGCCACGAGGTGGCCGATCAGCCGCGTCATACACTGGAGATGTGGGTTTTAATGCTTCCTCCTCTAATCGGGGTAGAAACCTGCGCTTTGGGTAGCTCTTGGAGGGGCGTTCGAGTTCATGTTCCTCGGCCGCAAGGACTTCAATCCATCTGTCAGCTAGCAGGTCTTGATCAGCTCTAAGCTGCTGCTGCTTTTTCTTAAGGCTATTCGCCGTGGCCATAAGCCGGCGCTTGAAGCGCTCTTGCTCGACGGGATCCTCAAGCACGACCAATTTGTCGTCGTCGAGGCTTGCCTCGTCTTCGGAGGGAGGCATGTAATTATCATCCTCTACCTCTCTATCTGCCACTCTCTCAGGAGGGCTGGCTTCTCCATCCTCCTGTGCTGAATCTTGCTGGAGGGAGTTGTCTTCGGCACTGTCGGGGGTGTTATTATCTCCTGTGCCGGTATCACCGTTTTTGCTTTGGCGGGACTTAGAGCAGTGCCGCTGACGCCGGCGCTTAGGTTGCTTCTTGGAGGGGTCACCCCCCACTGTTTCGTCGCCATTGCCTTCTTTGGGTGTGTCCACGATATATATATATATCATATGATGAGGTGACTGTCCAGTGCCCTGTGGGCGGTGGTTCCTATTCGTCTCCTACATTGTCGTCCATGCCGTCGATGTCTTCGGAGTCGAAGTCGAGCATGTCGGTCAAATCATCGACAGTGGCTACAAAGTGGGTGGTGGAGGGGCGTCAAATTTCTTCGTCATCCGCATCCCAATCCTGCCGGTCATAATCCGGCCAGGACTCTCCTGACAAGGAGAGCGACCTCAGTGAATTCAGTATGTCGCCGAAGGGAGAGTGCTGAAAGATATCCGCAGCGGTGAACTCCATGATCGGCGCCCAATCGGATTCGATTGGCAAGGGCGTGGGTGGTTCGGAGTCCGGAGGAGAGTCCGGCAGTGTGGAGTCACGGGCCTCGCGAAGGGTAAGGCTGGTGTTCGGCTCGATCGCCATTGAGGCTGCGGCCTCCGTGGCGGGGTAACCACCCGCCCACGGATGGCGCAATTGGCTCCGAATTGAAGGTCGGAGCGGTTGCAGGTGCTGTCTCCTGAACACTGTTCGGCGGCAGAGCTAGATAATGCCCATTGTGACAGTGTGACGCACTCGACCGGGGCTCGAATCCGTCGAAGATCAAGTCTCCGCGGATGTCGGCCGTGTAGTTTAAGCTTCCAAACCTGACCTGATGGCCAGGGGCGTAACTTTCAATCTGCTCCAGATGGCCAAGCGAATTGGCCCGCAGTGCAAAGCCGCCGAATACAAAAATCTGTCCGGGGAGAAAAGTCTCACCCTGGGCTGCATAGTTAACGATGATCGAAGGAGCCATCAAGCCTAATGATGACGACACAGAGGAACTCTCAATGAAAGCACCAATGTCGGTGTCAAAACCGGCGGATCTCGGGTAGGGGGTCCCTAACTATGCGTCTAGGCGGATGGTAACAGGAGACAAGGGACACGATGTTTTTACCCCGATTCGGGCCCTCTCGATGGAGGTAAAACCCTACTCCTGCTTGATTAATATTGATGATATGGGTAGTACAAGAGTTGATCTACCATGAGATCAGAGAGGCTAAACCCTAGAAGCTAGCCTACGGTATGATTGTTGTTGTTATGTCCTACGGACTAAACCCTCCGGTTTATATAGACACCGGAGGGGGCTAGGGTTACACAGAGTCGGTTACAAGGAAGGAGATCTACATATCCGTATTGCCAAGCTTGCCTTCCACGCCAAGGAGAGTCCCATCCGGACACGGGACGAAGTCTTCAATCTTGTATCTTCATAGCCCAACAGTCCGGCCAAAGGATATAGTCTGGCTGTCTGGATACCCCCTAATCCAGGACTCTCTCATATACCATGTTATGTTGTGTACATGGCCATGAGTTTGGAAAGGGGGTACGATAATGATCCAGGAGTGGATCACTGGACAGCGGTCAAAGTTATCCTTAGTTACCTAAGAGGAGTAAGGAAATATTTCTCGGTTATGGAGGTGGTAAAGAGTTCGTCGTAAAGAGTTACGTCGATGCAAGTTTTTTCACCGATCTGGATGACTCTAAGTCTCAATCTGGATACATATTGAAAGTGGGAGCAATTAGTTAGAGTAGCTCCATGCAAAGCATTGTAGACATAGAATATTTGCAAAATACATACGGCTTTGATTGTGACAGAACCGTCGACTAAACTTCTCTCACAAGCAAAACATGATCACACCTTAGTACTCTTTGGGTGTTAATCACATAGCGATGTGAACTAGATTATTGACTCTAGTATACCCTTTGGGTATTGGTCACATGACAATGTTAACTATTGGTGTTAAATCACATGATGATGTGAACTAGATTATTGACTCTAGTGCAAGTGGGAGACTAAAGGAAATATGCCCTAGAGGCAATACTAAATTTGTTATTTATATTTCCTTATATAATGATAAATTTTTATTATTCATGCTAGAATTGTATTAACCGGAAACTTAATACATGTGTGAATACATAGACAAAACAGAGTGTCCCTAGTATGCCTCTACTTGACTAGCTCGTTAATCAAATATGGTTAAGTTTCCTGACCATAGACATGTGTTGTCATTTGACGAACGGGATCACGTCATTAGAGAGTGATGTAATGGACAAGACCCATCCGTTAGCTTAGCATTATGATCGTTTAGTTTTATTGCTATTCCTTTCTTCATGGCTTATACATATTCCTCTCACTATGAGATTATGCAACTCCCGAATACCGGAGGAACACCTTGTGTGCTATCAAACGTCACAACGTAACTGGGGTGATTATAAAGATGCTCTATAGGTGTCTCCAAAGGCGTTTATTGGGTTGGCATAGATCAAGATTAGGATTTGTCACTCCGTGTATCGGAGAGGTATCTTTGGGCCCTCTCGGTAATGCACATCACTATAAGCCTTGCAAGCAATGTGATAATGAGTTAGTTGCGGGATGATGCATTACGGAACAAGTAAAGAGACTTGCCGGTAATGAGATTGAACTAGGTATGTGTTGGGGATCGTTGCAGAAACTAAAAAATTTCTACGCATCACCAAGATCAATCTATGGAGTAACTAGCAACGAGAGAGAGAGGAGTGCATCTACATACCCTTGTAGATCGCTAGCGGAAGCGTTCAAGAGAATGGGGTTGATGGAGTCGTACTGATCGTGATCCAAATCACCGATGATCCTAGCGTCGAACGTACGGCACCTCCACGTTCAACACACGTACAGACCGGTGACGTCTCCCATGCCTTGATCCAGCAAGGAGGAGGGAGAGGTTGAGGAAGAGGGCTCCAACAGCAGCACGATGGCGTGGTGGTGATGGAGTGGCAGTACTCCGGCAGGGCTTCGCCAAGCTCTTGCGGAGGAGGAGAGGTGTTGGGGAGGGGAGGGGCTGCGCCTTGGATGTGGTACTGCAGCCCTCCCCTCGCCCCTCTATTTATAGGGAGAAGGGGGAAGGGGGCCGGCCCCTCTAGATGGGATCTAGAGGGAGGGGGCGGCCAAGGGGGAGGGGGCTTGCCCCCAAGCCAAGGGGGGCGCCCCCTTTAGGGTTCCCCCCAACCCTAGGTGCATGGGCCCTAGGGGGGTTGGCGCCCCAGCCCACTTGGGGCTGGTTCCCTTCCACCTACAGCCCATAAGGCCCTCCGAGGCAGGTGGACCCCCCCAGTGGACCCCCGGAACCCCTCGTGACGTCCAGGATCTCATCCGGGACTCCGAACAACATTCAGTAATCACATACGAATCTTCCTTATAACCCTAGTGTCATCGAACCTTAAGTGTGTAGACCCTACGGGTTCGGGAACCATGCAGACATGACCGAGACAACTCTCCGGCCAATAAACAACAGCGGGATCTGGACCCATGTTGGCTCCCACATGTTCCACGATGATCTCATCGGATGAACCACGATGTCGAGGATTCAAGCAATCTGTATACAATTCCCTTTGTCAATCGGTACGTTACTTGCCCGAGATTCGACCGTCGGTATCTCAATACCTCGTTCAATCTCGTTACCAGCAAGTCACTTTACTCGTTCCGTAATGCATGATCCCGTGACCAACTACTTAGCCACAATGAGCTCATTATGATGATGCATTACCGAGTGGGCCCTGAGATACCTCTCCGTCATACGGAGTGACAGATCCCAGTCTCGATACGTCCCAACCCAACAGACACTTTCGGAAATACCTGTAGTGCACCTTTATAGCCACCTAGTTACGTTGTGACGTTTGGTACACCCAAAGCACTCGTATGGTATCCGGGAGTTGCACAATCTCATGGTCTAAAGAAATGATACTTGACATTAGAAAAGCTCTAGCAGACGAACTACACGATCTTGTGCTATGCTTAGGATTGGGTCTTGTCCACCACATCATTCTCCCAATGATGTGATCCCGTTATCAATGACATCCAATGTCCATAGTCAGGAAACCATGACCATCTGTTGATCAACGAGCTAGTCAACTAGAGGCTCACTAGGGACATGTTGTGGTCTATGTATTCACACATGTATTACGATTTCCGGATAACACAATTATAGCATGAACAATAGACAATTATCATGAACAAGGAAATATAATAATAAACATTTTATTATTGCCTCTAGGGCATATTTCCAACAGTCTCCCACTTGCACTAGAGTCAATAATCTAGTTACATTGCGATGAATTGAACACCCATAGAGTTCTGGTGTTGATCATGTTTTGCCCGTGGAAGAGGTTTAGTCAACGGATCTGCGACATTCAGATCTGTATGCACTTTACAAATATCTATGTCTCCATGTTGAACATTTTCACGAATGGAGTTGAAGCAACGCTTGATGTGTCTGGTTTTCTTGTGAAACCTGGGCTCCTTGGAAAGGGCAATAGCTCCAGTGTTATCACAGAAGAGAGTCATCGGGCCCGACACATTGGGAATAACTCCTAGGTCAGTAATGAACTCCTTCATCCAAATTGCTTCATGCGCTGCCTCCGAGGCTACCATGTACTCCGCTTCACATGTAGATCCCGCCACGACGCTTTGCTTGCAACTGCACCAGCTTACCGCCCCACCATTCAAAATATACACGTATCCGGTTTGTGACTTGGAGTCATCCAGATCTGTGTCGAAGCTAGCATCGACATAACCCTTTACGACGAGCTCTTCGTCACCTCCATAAACGAGAAACATATCCTTAGTCCTTTTCAGGTACTTCAGGATATTCTTGACCGCTATCCAGTGTTCCATGCCGGGATTACTTTGGTACCTTCCTACCAAACTTACGGCAAGGTTTACATCAGGTCTGGTACACAGCATGGCATACATAATAGACCCTATGGCTTAGGCATAGGGGATGACACTCATCTTTTCTCTATCTTCTGCCGTGGTCGGGCTTTGAGCCGAGATCAATTTCACACCTTGCAATATAGGCAAGAACCCCTTCTTGGACTGATCCATATTGAACTTCTTCAATATCTTATCGAGGTATGTGCTTTGTGAAAGACCTATGAGGCGTCTCGATCTATCTCTATAGATCTTGATGCCTAATATGTAAGCTGTTTCTCCAAGGTCCTTCATTGAAAAACACTTATTCAAGTAGGCCTTTATGCTCCCCAAGAGCTCTATATCATTTCCCATCAACAGTATGTCATCCACATATAATATGAGAAATGCTACAGAGCTCCCACTCACTTTCTTGTAAACGCAGGCTTCTCCATAAGTCTGCATAAACCCAAACGCTTTGATCATTTCATCAAAGCGAATGTTCCAACTCTGAGATGCTTGCACCAGCCCATAGATGGAGCGCTGGAGCTTGCATACCTTGTTAGCATTCTTAGGATCAACAAAATCTTCCGGCTGCATCATAAACAATTCTTCCTTAAGAAAGCCGTTAAGGAATGCGGTTTTGACGTCCATTTGCCATATCTCGTAATCGTAGAATGCAGCAATTGCTAACATGATTCGGACGGACTTCAGCTTCGCTACGGGTGAGAAGGTCTCATCATAGTCAACCCCTTGAACTTGTCGATAACCTTTAGCGACAAGTCGAGCTTTATAGATGGTAACATTACCATCCGCGTTCGTCTTCTTCTTAAAGATCCATTTATTTTCTATCGCTCGCCGATCATCGGGCAAGTCTGTCAAAGTCCATACTTTGGTTTCATACATGGATCCTATCTCGGATTGCATGGCTTCAAGCCATTTGTTGGAATCTGGGCCCGCCATCGCTTCTTCATAGTTCGAAGGTTCACCGTTGTCTAACAACATGATCTCCAGGACAGGGTTGCCATACCATTCTGGTGTGGAACGTGTCCTCGTGGACCTACGAAGTTCAGTAGCAGCTTGATCCGAAGTACCTTGATCATCATCATTAACTTCCTCTCTAGTCGGTGCAGGCACCACAGGAACATCTTCCTGAGCTGCGCTACTTTCCGCTTGAAGAGGCAGTACTTCATCAAGTTCTACTTTCCTCCCACTTACTTCTTTCGAGAGAAAACTCTTTCTCTAGAAACAATCCGTTCTTGGAAACAAAGATCTCGCCTTCGGATCTGAGGTAGAAGGTATACCAAATGGTTTCCTTAGGGTATCCTATGAAGACGCATTTTTCCGACTTGGGTTCGAGCTTTTCAGGTTGAAGTTTCTTGACATAAGCATCGCATCCCCAAACTTTTAGAAACGACAGCTTAGGTTTCTTCCCAAACCATAATTCATACGGTGTCGTCTCAATGGATTTCGACGGAGCCCTATTTAAAGTGAATGCGGCAGTCTCTAAAGCATAGCTCCAAAATGAGAGCGGTAGATCAGTAAGAGACATCATAGATCACACCATATCCAATAGAGTGCGATTACGACGTTCGGACACACCATTGCGCTGAGGTGTTCCAGGCGGCGTGAGTTGTGAAACGATTCCACATTTCCTTAAGTGCGTGCCAAATTCGTGACTCAAATATTCCCCTCCACGATCTGATCATAAGGACTTTATTTTCCTGTCACGTTGATTTTCAACCTCACTCTGAAATTCCTTGAACCTTTGAAAGGTCTCAGACTTCTGTTTCATTAAGTAGACATACCCATATCTACTTAAGTCATCAGTGAGGGTGAGGACATAACGATAGCCACCGCGAGCCTCAACGCTCATTGGACCGCACAAATCAGTATGTATGATTTCCAATAAGTTGGTTGCTCGCTCCATTGTTCCGGAGAACGGAGTCTTGGTCATTTTACCCAGGAGGCATGGTTCGCACATGTCAAATGATTCGTAATCAAGAGACTCCAAAAGTCCATCTGCATGGAGCTTCTTCATGCGTTTGACACCAATGTGACCAAGGCGGCAGTGCCACAAGTATGTGGGACTATCATTATCAACCTTACATCTTTTGGTATTCACACTATGAATATGTGTAACATTACATTCGAGATTCATTAAGAATAAACCATTGACCAGCGGGGCATGACCATAAGACATATCTCTCATATAAATAGAACAACCATTATTCTCGAATTTAAATGAGTAGCCATCTCGTATTAAACGAGATCCTAATACAATGTTCATGCTCAAAGCTGGCACTAAATAACAATTATTGAGGTTTAAAACTAATCCCGTAGGTAAATGTAGAGGTAGCGTGCCGACGGCGATCACATCGACCTTGGAACCATTCCCGACGCGCATCGGGACCTCGTCCTTCGCTAGTCTCCGCTTATTCCGCAGCTCCTGTTTTGAGTTACAAATATGAGCAACCGCACCGGTATCAAATACCCAGGAGCTACTACGAGTACTGGTAAGGTACACATCAATAATATGTATATCACATATACCTTTGGTGTTGCCGGCCTTCTTGTCCGCTAAGTACTTGGGGCAGTTCCGCTTCCAGTGACCACTTCCCTTGCAATAAAAACACTCAGTCTCAGGCTTGGGTCCATTCTTTGGCTTCTTCCCGGCAGCTTGCTTGCCAGGCGCGGCAACTCCCTTGCCGTCTTTCTTGAAACCCTTTTTACCCTTGCCTTTCTTGAACTTAGTGGTTTTATTCACCATCAACACTTGATGTTCCTTTTTGATTTCCACCTCCGCTGATTTCAGCATCGAATATACCTCAGGAATGGTTTTCTCCATCCCCTGCATATTGAAGTTCATCACAAAGCTCTTGTAGCTCGGTGGAAGTGACTGAAGGATTCTATCAACGACCACGTCATCCGGGAGATTAACTCCCAGCCGAGACAAGCGGTTGTGCAACCTAGACATTTTGAGTATGTGCTCGCTGACGGAACTATTCTCCTCCATCTTACAACTGTAGAACTTGTCGGAGACTTCATATCTCTCGACTCGGGCATGGGCTTGGAAAACCATTTTCAGCTCTTGGAACATCTCATATGCTCCGTGCTGCTCGAAACGCTTTTGGAGCCCCGGTTCTAAGCTGTAAAGCATGCCGTACTGAACCAGGGAGTAATCATCAACACGGGACTGCCAAGCGTTCATAACGTCTTGGTTTGCTGGGACTGGTGCTTCACCTAGCGGTGCTTCAAGGACATATGCTTTCTTGGCAGCTATGAGTATGATCCTCAAGTTTCAGACCCAGTCCGTATAGTTGCTACCATCGTCTTTCAGCTTGGTTTTCTCTAGGAACGCATTGAAGTTGAGGACAACGTTAGCATGGGCCATTTGATCTACAAGACATATTATAAATATTTTGGACTAAGTTCATGATAATTACGTTCATCTAATCAAATTATTTAATGAACTCCCACTTAGACAGACATCCCTCTAGTCATCTAAGTGATACATGATCCGAGTCAACTAGACCATGTTCGATCATCACGTGAGACGGACTAGTCATCATCGGTGAACATCTTCATGTTGATCGTATCTTCTATATGACTCATGTTCGACCTTTCGGTCTTCTGTATTCCGAGGCCATGTCTGTACATGCTAGGCTCGTCAAGTCAACCTAAGTGTATTGCGTGTGTAAATCTGGCTTACACCCGTTGTATTCGAACGTTAGAATCTATCACACCCGATCATCATGTGGTGCTTCAAAACAACGAACCTTCGCAACGGTGCACAGTTAGGGGAAACACTTTCTTGAAATTATTGCGAGGGATCATCTTATTTAAGCTATCGTCGTTCTAAGCAAACAAGATGTAAAACATGATAAACATCACATGCAATCAAATAGTGACATGATATGGCCAATACCATTTTTGCTCCTTTTGATCTCCATCTTCGGGGCGCCATGATCATCATCGTCACCGGCATGACACCATGATCTCCATCATCATGATCTCCATCATCGTGTCTTCATGAAGTTGTCTCGTCAACTATTACTTCTACTACTATGGCTAACGGTTTAGCAATAAAGTAAAGTAATTACATGACGTTTATGTTGACACGCAGGTCATAAATAAATTAAGACAACTCCTATGGCTCCTGCCGGTTGTCATACTCATCGACATGCAAGTCGTGATTCCTATTACAAGAACATGATCAATCTCATACATCACATATATCATTCATCACATCCTTTTGGCCATATCACATCACACGGCATATGCTGCAAAAACAAGTTAGACGTTCTCTAATTGTTGTTGCAAATTATTTTACGTGGCTGCTATAGGTTTCTTAGCAAGAACGTTTCTTACCTACGCCAAAACCACAACGTGATATGCCAATTTCTATTTACCCTTCATAAGGACCCCTTTCATCGAATCCGATACGACTAAAGTGGGAGAGACAGACACCCGCTAGCCACCTTATGCAACTAGTGCATGTCAGTCGGTGGAACCTGTCTCACGTAAGTGTACGTGTAAGGTCGGTCTAGGCCGCTTCATCCCACGATGCCACCGAATCAAGATAAGACTAGTAACGGCAAGTAAATTGACAAAATCGACTCCCACAACAACTTGTGTTCTACTTGTGCATAGAAACTACGCATAGACCTAGCTCACGATCCCACTGTTGGGGATCGTTGCAGAAATTAAAAAAATTCTATGCATCACCAAGATCAATCTAAGGAGTAACTAGCAACGAGAGAGAGAGAGAGGAGTGCATCTACATACCCTTGTAGATCGCTAGCGGAAGCGTTCAAGAGAATGGGGTTGATGGAGTCGTACTCGTTGTGATCCAAATCACCGATGATCCTAGCACCGAACGGATGGCACCTCCACGTTCAACACACGTACGGACCGGTGACGTCTCCCACGCCTTGATCCAGCAAGGTGGAGGGAGAGGTTGAGGAAGAGGGCCCAACAGCAGCACGACAGCGTGGTGGTGATGGAGTGGCAGTACTCCGGCAGGGCTTCACCAAGCTCTTGCGGAGGAGGAGAGGTGTTGGGGAGGGGAGGGGCTGCGCCTTGGATGTGGTACTGCAGCCCTCCCCTCGCCCCTCTATTTATAGGGAGAAGTGGGAAGGGGGCCGGCCCATCTAGATGGGATCTAGAGGGGGGGGCAAGGGGGAGGGGGCTTGCCCCCCAAGCCAAGGGGCGCCCCTTTAGGGTTCCCCGCAACCCTAGGCGCATGGGCCCTAGGGGGGTTGGCGCCCCAGCCCACTTGGGGCTGATTCCCTTCCACCTACAGCCCATAAGGCCCTCCGGGGCAGGTGGACCCCCCCGGTGGACCCCCTAAACCCCTCGTGACGTCCAGGATCTCATCTGGGACTCCGAACAACATTCGGTAATCACATACAAATCTTCCTTATAACCCTAGCAAAATACATACGGCTTTGATTGTGACAGAACCATCGACTAAACTTCTCTCACAAGCAAAACATGATCACACCTTAGTACTCTTTGGGTGTTAATCACATAGCGATGTGAACTAGATTATTGACTCTAGTATACCCTTTGGGTATTGGTCACATGACAATGTTAACTATTGGTGTTAAATCACATGATGATGTGAACTAGATTATTGACTCTAGTGCAAGTGGGAGACTAAAGGAAATATGCCCTAGAGGCAATACTAAATTTGTTATTTATATTTCCTTATATAATGATAAATTTTTATTATTCATGCTAGAATTGTATTAACCGGAAACTTAATACATGTGTGAATACATAGACAAAACAGAGTGTCCCTAGTATGCCTCTACTTGACTAGCTCGTTAATCAAATATGGTTAAGTTTCCTGACCATAGACATGTGTTGTCATTTGACGAACGGGATCACGTCATTAGAGAGTGATGTAATGGACAAGACCCATCCGTTAGCTTAGCATTATGATCGTTTAGTTTTATTGCTATTCCTTTCTTCATGGCTTATACATATTCCTCTCACTATGAGATTATGCAACTCCCGAATACCGGAGGAACACCTTGTGTGCTATCAAACGTCACAACGTAACTGGGGTGATTATAAAGATGCTCTATAGGTGTCTCCAAAGGCGTTTATTGGGTTGGCATAGATCAAGATTAGGATTTGTCACTCCGTGTATCGGAGAGGTATCTTTGGGCCCTCTCGGTAATGCACATCACTATAAGCCTTGCAAGCAATGTGATAATGAGTTAGTTGCGGGATGATGCATTACGGAACAAGTAAAGAGACTTGCCGGTAATGAGATTGAACTAGGTATGTGTTGGGGATCGTTGCAGAAACTAAAAAATTTCTACGCATCACCAAGATCAATCTATGGAGTAACTAGCAACGAGAGAGAGAGGAGTGCATCTACATACCCTTGTAGATCGCTAGCGGAAGCGTTCAAGAGAATGGGGTTGATGGAGTCGTACTGATCGTGATCCAAATCACCGATGATCCTAGCGTCGAACGTACGGCACCTCCACGTTCAACACACGTACAGACCGGTGACGTCTCCCATGCCTTGATCCAGCAAGGAGGAGGGAGAGGTTGAGGAAGAGGGCTCCAACAGCAGCACGATGGCGTGGTGGTGATGGAGTGGCAGTACTCCGGCAGGGCTTCGCCAAGCTCTTGCGGAGGAGGAGAGGTGTTGGGGAGGGGAGGAGCTGCGCCTTGGATGTGGTACTGCAGCCCTCCCCTCGCCCCTCTATTTATAGGGAGAAGGGGGAAGGGGGCCGGCCCCTCTAGATGGGATCTAGAGGGAGGGGGCGGCCAAGGGGGAGGGGGCTTGCCCCCAAGCCAAGGGGGGCGCCCCCTTTAGGGTTCCCCCCAACCCTAGGTGCATGGGCCCTAGGGGGGTTGGCGCCCCAGCCCACTTGGGGCTGGTTCCCTTCCACCTACAGCCCATAAGGCCCTCCGAGGCAGGTGGACCCCCCCAGTGGACCCCCGGAACCCCTCGTGACGTCCAGGATCTCATCCGGGACTCCGAACAACATTCAGTAATCACATACGAATCTTCCTTATAACCCTAGTGTCATCGAACCTTAAGTGTGTAGACCCTACGGGTTCGGGAACCATGCAGACATGACCGAGACAACTCTCCGGCCAATAAACAACAGCGGGATCTGGACCCATGTTGGCTCCCACATGTTCCACGATGATCTCATCGGATGAACCACGATGTCGAGGATTCAAGCAATCTGTATACAATTCCCTTTGTCAATCGGTACGTTACTTGCCCGAGATTCGACCGTCGGTATCTCAATACCTCGTTCAATCTCGTTACCAGCAAGTCACTTTACTCGTTCCGTAATGCATGATCCCGTGACCAACTACTTAGCCACAATGAGCTCATTATGATGATGCATTACCGAGTGGGCCCTGAGATACCTCTCCGTCATACGGAGTGACAGATCCCAGTCTCGATACGTCCCAACCCAACAGACACTTTCGGAAATACCTGTAGTGCACCTTTATAGCCACCTAGTTACGTTGTGACGTTTGGTACACCCAAAGCACTCGTATGGTATCCGGGAGTTGCACAATCTCATGGTCTAAAGAAATGATACTTGACATTAGAAAAGCTCTAGCAGACGAACTACACGATCTTGTGCTATGCTTAGGATTGGGTCTTGTCCACCACATCATTCTCCCAATGATGTGATCCCGTTATCAATGACATCCAATGTCCATAGTCAGGAAACCATGACCATCTGTTGATCAACGAGCTAGTCAACTAGAGGCTCACTAGGGACATGTTGTGGTCTATGTATTCACACATGTATTACGATTTCCGGATAACACAATTATAGCATGAACAATAGACAATTATCATGAACAAGGAAATATAATAATAACCATTTTATTATTGCCTCTAGGTCATATTTCCAACAGTCTCCCACTTGCACTAGAGTCAATAATCTAGTTACATTGCGATGAATTGAACACCCATAGAGTTCTGGTGTTGATCATGTTTTGCCCGTGGAAGAGGTTTAGTCAACGGATCTGCGACATTCAGATCTGTATGCACTTTACAAATATCTATGTCTCCATGTTGAACATTTTCACGAATGGAGTTGAAGCAACGCTTGATGTGTCTGGTTTTCTTGTGAAACCTGGGCTCCTTGGAAAGGGCAATAGCTCCAGTGTTATCACAGAAGAGAGTCATCGGGCCCGACACATTGGGAATAACTCCTAGGTCAGTAATGAACTCCTTCATCCAAATTGCTTCATGCGCTGCCTCCGAGGCTACCATGTACTCCGCTTCACATGTAGATCCCGCCACGACGCTTTGCTTGCAACTGCACCAGCTTACCGCCCCACCATTCAAAATATACACGTATCCGGTTTGTGACTTGGAGTCATCCAGATCTGTGTCGAAGCTAGCATCGACATAACCCTTTACGACGAGCTCTTCGTCACCTCCATAAACGAGAAACATATCCTTAGTCCTTTTCAGGTACTTCAGGATATTCTTGACCGCTATCCAGTGTTCCATGCCGGGATTACTTTGGTACCTTCCTACCAAACTTACGGCAAGGTTTACATCAGGTCTGGTACACAGCATGGCATACATAATAGACCCTATGGCTTAGGCATAGGGGATGACACTCATCTTTTCTCTATCTTCTGCCGTGGTCGGGCTTTGAGCCGAGATCAATTTCACACCTTGCAATATAGGCAAGAACCCCTTCTTGGACTGATCCATATTGAACTTCTTCAATATCTTATCGAGGTATGTGCTTTGTGAAAGACCTATGAGGCGTCTCGATCTATCTCTATAGATCTTGATGCCTAATATGTAAGCTGTTTCTCCAAGGTCCTTCATTGAAAAACACTTATTCAAGTAGGCCTTTATGCTCCCCAAGAGCTCTATATCATTTCCCATCAACAGTATGTCATCCACATATAATATGAGAAATGCTACAGAGCTCCCACTCACTTTCTTGTAAACGCAGGCTTCTCCATAAGTCTGCATAAACCCAAACGCTTTGATCATTTCATCAAAGCGAATGTTCCAACTCTGAGATGCTTGCACCAGCCCATAGATGGAGCGCTGGAGCTTGCATACCTTGTTAGCATTCTTAGGATCAACAAAATCTTCCGGCTGCATCATAAACAATTCTTCCTTAAGAAAGCCGTTAAGGAATGCGGTTTTGACGTCCATTTGCCATATCTCGTAATCGTAGAATGCAGCAATTGCTAACATGATTCGGACGGACTTCAGCTTCGCTACGGGTGAGAAGGTCTCATCATAGTCAACCCCTTGAACTTGTCGATAACCTTTAGCGACAAGTCGAGCTTTATAGATGGTAACATTACCATCCGCGTTCGTCTTCTTCTTAAAGATCCATTTATTTTCTATCGCTCGCCGATCATCGGGCAAGTCTGTCAAAGTCCATACTTTGGTTTCATACATGGATCCTATCTCGGATTGCATGGCTTCAAGCCATTTGTTGGAATCTGGGCCCGCCATCGCTTCTTCATAGTTCGAAGGTTCACCGTTGTCTAACAACATGATCTCCAGGACAGGGTTGCCATACCATTCTGGTGTGGAACGTGTCCTCGTGGACCTACGAAGTTCAGTAGCAGCTTGATCCGAAGTACCTTGATCATCATCATTAACTTCCTCTCTAGTCGGTGCAGGCACCACAGGAACATCTTCCTGAGCTGCGCTACTTTCCGCTTGAAGAGGCAGTACTTCATCAAGTTCTACTTTCCTCCCACTTACTTCTTTCGAGAGAAAACTCTTTCTCTAGAAACAATCCGTTCTTGGAAACAAAGATCTCGCCTTCGGATCTGAGGTAGAAGGTATACCAAATGGTTTCCTTAGGGTATCCTATGAAGACGCATTTTTCCGACTTGGGTTCGAGCTTTTCAGGTTGAAGTTTCTTGACATAAGCATCGCATCCCCAAACTTTTAGAAACGACAGCTTAGGTTTCTTCCCAAACCATAATTCATACGGTGTCGTCTCAATGGATTTCGACGGAGCCCTATTTAAAGTGAATGCGGCAGTCTCTAAAGCATAGCTCCAAAATGAGAGCGGTAGATCAGTAAGAGACATCATAGATCACACCATATCCAATAGAGTGCGATTACGACGTTCGGACACACCATTGCGCTGAGGTGTTCCAGGCGGCGTGAGTTGTGAAACGATTCCACATTTCCTTAAGTGCGTGCCAAATTCGTGACTCAAATATTCCCCTCCACGATCTGATCATAAGGACTTTATTTTCCTGTCACGTTGATTTTCAACCTCACTCTGAAATTCCTTGAACCTTTGAAAGGTCTCAGACTTCTGTTTCATTAAGTAGACATACCCATATCTACTTAAGTCATCAGTGAGGGTGAGGACATAACGATAGCCACCGCGAGCCTCAACGCTCATTGGACCGCACAAATCAGTATGTATGATTTCCAATAAGTTGGTTGCTCGCTCCATTGTTCCGGAGAACGGAGTCTTGGTCATTTTACCCAGGAGGCATGGTTCGCACATGTCAAATGATTCGTAATCAAGAGACTCCAAAAGTCCATCTGCATGGAGCTTCTTCATGCGTTTGACACCAATGTGACCAAGGCGGCAGTGCCACAAGTATGTGGGACTATCATTATCAACCTTACATCTTTTGGTATTCACACTATGAATATGTGTAACATTACATTCGAGATTCATTAAGAATAAACCATTGACCAGCGGGGCATGACCATAAGACATATCTCTCATATAAATAGAACAACCATTATTCTCGAATTTAAATGAGTAGCCATCTCGTATTAAACGAGATCCTAATACAATGTTCATGCTCAAAGCTGGCACTAAATAACAATTATTGAGGTTTAAAACTAATCCCGTAGGTAAATGTAGAGGTAGCGTGCCGACGGCGATCACATCGACCTTGGAACCATTCCCGACGCGCATCGGGACCTCGTCCTTCGCTAGTCTCCGCTTATTCCGCAGCTCCTGTTTTGAGTTACAAATATGAGCAACCGCACCGGTATCAAATACCCAGGAGCTACTACGCCCTTGCCCATAATGCAATAAATATCGATATAAAAGCATGATGCAAAATGGAAGTATCAACTCCCCCAAGCTTAGACCTCGCTTGTCCTCAAGCGGAAGCCGATATCGAAAAATATGACCACATGTTTAGAGATAGAGGTGTCGATAAAATAAAATATGGACATGAGGGCAACATGATTATTCTTATAATAGCAACATATATATATATATTGTCATATGTTTTATTATGCTAAAGTAATAATCTATTCACAATGTCAAGTATGAATCAGAAACTTCATTGAGAACTAACAAACTATGATCTCAGTCATTGAAGCAATTGCAATTTTTCATAACATCGGAAAGAGTCAATATAAGAGCTTTTCAGCAAGTCCACATACTCAACTATCATTTAGTCTTGCACAATTGCTAACACTCATGCAATACTTATGGTTATGGAGTTTTAATCGGACACAGAAAAAGATAGGGGCTTATAGTTTTCGCTCCCAACCTTTTACCTCAAGGGTAATGCCAACAATAATAGTTCATGATAACTTATATCCAATTGGATATATATATATATATATATCAGGATCTTTCCAACACAATGTGCTTGCCAAAGGATAAAATGTAAAAAGGAAAGGTGAAGATCACCATGACTCTTGCATAAGGTATAAGACAAGAATAAGAGATAGGCCCTTCGCAGAGGGAAGCAGAGGTTGTCGTGTGCTTTTATGGTTGGATGCATAAAATCTTAATGCAAAAGAATGTCACTTTATATTGCCACTTGTGATATGGACCTTTATTATGCAGTCCGTCGCTTTTATTGCTTCCACATCAGAAGATCGTATAAAGCTTATTTTCTCCACACTAATAGATCATACACATTTAGAGGGCAATTTTTATTGCATTCAACAATGACAACTTACTTGAAGGATCTTACTCAATCCATAGGTAGATATGGTGGACACTCATGGCAAAATTGGGTTTAAGGATATTTGGAAACACAAGTAGTATCTCTACTTGGTGCAAAGAATTTGGCTAGCATGAGGGGGAAAGGCAAGCTTAACATGTTGGATGATCCATGACAATATACTTTATTTCGGATATAAGAGAACATAACCCATTACGTTGTCTTCCCTGTCCAACATCAACTTTTTAGCATGTCATATTTTAATGAGTGCTCACAGTCATAAAAAATGTCCAAGATAGTATATTTATATGTGAAAACCTCTCTTTATTTATTACTTCCTATTAATTGCAACAATGACCAAAACCATGTTTCTCAACTCTCAACAACTTTTATTCATCATACCCTTTATATGTGAAGTCATTAGTCTCCATTAGATCAATATGATCTCTTTTATTTCTTTTTATTCTTTCTTTTATTCCCCCGTGCTGGATCAACCGAGCCTTCAAATGATGGTCTTCGTGCTGGCACCGATGAGGACAAAGGATCTGATATTGTAGTAGTTGGATCCACATGACCAGCTTGGAATTCATCTGAAGTGACAAACACCCCCTGCCACTGGAGCGAGCGTCTATTGCTTGGCTCACCCACTAGGCATGGTCCAATATTATAGCCCATGGTGGGGATAAATTCAGGTGCATCAACACGAGGTTGGTTTCTTGGATGAGCCGATCCTTCATGTGAGGAAGACTCGGTGTCCTCAGCCATTACACATTTTCCTTTGTCCGCAGAGCAAGCCCTTTGAGCTGCCCCTACGTTGCTTGGGATAAGCTTATGTGAGCTTTCTCCTGACCCTTCGCGTGCGCCCACCCTAAGTTTTGAAGGTGTAAGGGGCACTACGACTTAGGTCGATGTAGTTGAAGCAGATTGTCTTGGCGACGCCACCTTTAGTGATCCCGTCTGTTTTGCAAGAACAGGCCACTTTCGGGTGTCATGCGAACAACCTTTGCTGGTACCTCATGGCTCATGACCTTGGTAGGTGACATCTTTGTGAAACCAGGAGGAACTGAAGTAGATGAAGAAGCTTCGCGTACATGCTGATCCTTAGATGCTCTTGCAGCTGCACGCATCCTTCTCTTTGCTGACTTTGTGAGCATAGGAGTAAACCCCTCCTTCAGTGCAGAGGAGACTTCCTTTTCTTCTAGCCTAGCTGGGGATGCAGCTGTTGTTTCCAAACTCTTGCTAACCAAGCGGACCAATTGGCACATCCAGCCAGAGATCACCAAAGCGGAGAGTGACAAACTGCTGGACTTGTCCCTCCATACCTTCAAAATAAAGAAAACCATATATTAGTTTTCTTCATCTTTTTTTGTATATGCGTACATAATGTTTTATGCTTTATGTACTATGGAAATTCATATGTTGCAATCCTATGTTGGAATTCAAAGATGAGGGGAGAAATATGTCCCACCGAGCGTGCCGGAATCTGATGATGGGAAAATGGCGGGCGTGAGACACGCGTCCACGTCATTGATATAGAGTGAAATTTAAATGCATAAAATAAAAGTAGAATCAAACATTGCAGGTACATTATTTCCAGAACCCTTACATTTACATAAAAATTCTGTTAATTACATCTCCGAAGGGAAAACCCCTGATTAGGAATTCCAACATTTCTATTACATAGGATTACATCACATGCCTATTACAATATGCTACAATAAAATAAAATAAAAGGAATCCTCCTCGCGATCGACGCTGAACTCCGGCCTGGGGGAACTTGAAGTTTATCCGCGTAGGTTTTCTTCAATGACATTATGTTTGATATTATGTCATATGTTTCTTTACCATGCATGCAACATATTTTGTTCATGCTTGACTTCATTTATGTTATGGTATAAACAAAGTTTGATTTTGGCAAGGCTTAATCTGGCCCCATATTTGGATGCATATATTTTCAATATTTGTAACTCATGTCATAGAATTCATATAGGAGAACCCATACTTAGAACAAAAGTTTTGTTTTGTTTGGTTGATGGTATATGTCATGGAATTCGTTTGAAAGAACCCACGCCATAATACAATTTTTATTATGCCATGGGATTCATGAGAGAACCCATGTCATATGGTATTTTGCATTTTGTTGACTTATGCCACGGAATTCATCCTCGTGAGAAGAAAGAACCCATGCTTAGAGCATTTTATATGTCCCCCAATCACGACATGTCTACGTGAAGAAAAATATGCATACTTGATTTGAACCACATGGCCAAAACTAAGGACATATCTACATGAAACATGTGAATCCCCGATTTCATGCAGTATCTAGATTCCTCGATCCGAACCCAAAAGGGTCGAACCTAAGGGCATGATTTTATGGGTTTATATTCCTTGATCCGAACCAAAAGGCCGAACCTAAGGGCATGATTTCGTTGTATGCATATTCCTCGATCCGAACCAAAAGGCCGAACCTAAGGGGCATAATTTCATGATATACATATTCCTTGATTCGAACCATAAGGCCGAACCTAAGGACAATGTTTTATGAATTATAGTCCTTGATCCAAACCAGAATGGCCGAAACTAAGGATATGATTTCATGATATGTATTTTCCTTGATCCGAACCAAAATGGCCAAAACTAAGGACATGATTTCATGATATGTATTTTCCTTGATCCAAACCAAAATGGCTGAAACTAAGGACATGATTTCATGATATGTATTTTCCTTGATCCGAACCAAAATGGCCAAAACTAAGGACATGATTTCATGGTATGTATTTTCCTTGATCCGAACCAAAATGGCCGAAACTAAGGATATGATTTCATGATATGTATTTTCCTTGATCCGAACCAAAATGGCCGAAACTAAGGACATGATTTCATGGTATGTATTTTCCTTGATCCGAACCAAAATAGCCGAAACTAAGGACTTGATTTCATGATATGTATTTGTCGTGGTTCTAACTCTGACAGTGATGTAGGGGGGTGAGTATGGAGAGGCTAGATCCTAGCTATTGGGAAGTTGTTACACGCGAGGTTTACGAGTTCAGGCCCTTCTCGGAAGAAGTAATAGCCCTACGTCTCGGAGCCCGGAGGCGGTCGACTGGATTATGCGTGTATAGATTACAGGGGTGCGAACCCTGCTTACTGAGGAGGGGGGTGGCTTATATAGAGTTCGCCGGCTCCCTCCTGCCCCCAGTAATGCAGGGTTTAAGGTACATTTAAGGTCGGGCGTTACTGGTAACGCCCCTAATAAAGAGCTATAATGACCATAAAGACTACTTAACAGCTGACCGTTTGCCTTCGGAGTGACTATAGATCTCCCGGCGGTCGAGTGGTTGGCTTCATGGTCGAGTGATAGCTTCTTGGTCGAGTGTCTTGAACCTGTCGAGTGGGATGCCTTCAAGTCGATTGAAAGGTGATTTCTCCCAGGGGTGTCCTAGAGTAGGACTCTTCGGTCAGGTCCGTGTCCCTACCCTAGGTACATGTCTTCATCATTAGCCCCCGAATGGATCGAGGTTAGAGTGGGGAAAGAGTTGGAGATCTTTCCGACTGGTTCTTCGGGCTATGTGAGCGCCTCGTTTCGGGACAATCGTCACGGATGACGTTGCCAACCTTTTTCAGTCGCCTTGATCCATTCCAGGCCTTCCGTCGAGTGAATTTCTTTGTTTGTGCCATACCGAGTGCCGGCGCGATCGGGGTCTTCTGTTTTTTTAGCAAGTTGTTCTGCGGCCCGCGGATCTCACGTGATTTGGATTTTGGGAAGCGCGCGGGACGGGAGTAGCCGCAGTAATCGGAAGTGAAAAAGCGGAAACTCCTCGATCCTCGCGTCACCTTTTTCGCCACGTACTGCGCGCGCGTCTGTTGCGGGATTTGACTGGGCTGCCTGGGCCTACTGGTCAGTCACTCGGGAGCAACCCCTTATAAGTTGCCGGCTCGGGGTTTCCAAGCCGCGCGCTTCTCTTCTGCTTCCTTCTTTCTTTCTTCCTCTCTCCCTTCGCTAGCTCTCCTGCGACCCTCGGCCGTACCCTAGCGCCGTTAGCCCATGCGAGACCTCGCCGGCGACGATGGTGAAGGGCAAGACCACTGCTTTGGAGCGCGCGAAGAAGGCGGCGGCGGCGGGGAAAGGAAAGAAGTCTTCGCGAGGTGGATCTTCCTCCCGGACCACCCTGCCCAAGGGTTGGATTCAAGGCGATTGGATGCCATCGGTGCTCCGGCAGGAAGATCTCGACGACATGGTCGAGGGAGGAGCCATTCCCCACGAGGCCGCGCGTCTCCCGGGGAGGGAGATTGAGCCACAACCCCGCGACGGTGAGTGCGTGCTCCTCGCCACCCACATCGACCGAGGGTTTTCTCTGCCTCCCCATCCATTCTTCCGGAGCTTCTTGAATTTATTCGGAGCGCAGCTCCATCACTTTACCCCCAATTCCATAGTCTACCTTGCCGCGTTCATTTCCATGTGCGAGGCCTTCCTGGGTTGCCGTCCGCATTGGGGGCTTTTCAAGCACATCTTTACTTGCCGCTCCCAGTCGGTGAAGAAGGCCAAGTCGAGTGACGAGAAGACGCAAGTCATCCAGTTGTGCGGGGGTCTGGCGATCCAGATGAGGGGGAAGAGCTGTTTCCCCTCTATCACCTTCCCGGAGTCGGTCCGCGGCTGGCAGTCGACCTGGTTCTACTGCCAGGACCAGGCGACCCCCGGGCAGTCGACCGGTCTTCCTCCTTTTTCATTCGACCGAGCCGAGAAGCCTATCTCTCTGAAGGTCACGCCGGAGGAAAGTGCCCAAGTCAAGGTATTGGCGGGTCGAGTGGTTGGACTTGTCCGTGAGGGGGTGACTGGGATGGACCTGTTAGAGGTCTTTCTCCAGAGGCGCATCCAACCGCTCCAGGCGCGAGACCATCTGATGTGGCTGTATTCTGGCCTTGACGACACCACTCGGATCCACCCGGAGGTCACCGATGAGATGCTGGAGGGGTGGCTGTGAAGCATCACGGGGAACAAAGACAACCCCCAAGGAGCCAGAAGGGTGATTCCACTCGACAACTCATATGAAGTGGATCAGGTATGTCTTTGTGTCGGATATCTGGCCTTCTGTATTAGTCTTCTTTGTGTAAGTCGACTGACTTTCGTCCTGTCCGTTGTCCTCCAGGCTACCACTGAGATGTACTCGACGCCCAACGGGGCACAAGGGCCGACCGAGGAAGGTGAGGGGAGCGGAGGCGAGAGCGGGGACGACCAGGTCGAGTGGGAGTCCGACGGTGAGGGAGAGGAGGGCGACGACATCTTCTCCAGTGAGGAGGAGGAGGAGGCTGAACCCTCCCGCCCGGAGGGACGGTCCAAGCTCGCCCACGATCCAGCGCAGGAACGTGGCAAGGCAACCGCTCCTGTTGGGCAGTCGTCGAAACGCCCTCGGACTTCTTCTCCTCCGTCGACCGGGAAGGCTCCCAAGCACCCACGAACGGCGCCATCTAAGCCGCCCAAGGCCTTGCCCAAAATGAAGATAGTTGTTCCCACCATTTCTGGGTAACAACAACACTTGCTTTCCTTTGTCGACTGTGGATGGATCCTTGGTCGATTCACTGGGCCAACTGACTAACTTCCGAGATTTGCAGTGGTGCAACTTCTGAGGTCTCCGCCAGGAACGACGACCAAGAGATGGAGGACGCTGTCACCTCCAACCCTGGTACGATCACTGCTGTCCTGCTTATGAGTTGACTGAAGCGTTGGTTGATTGAATGTTTTCCTTGCAGCTCCTCCTCATGTTATCGACCTCCCGGACGACGACGACAACACACCACTGAGGGTGAAGAGGAAGAAGAAGGTGTTGGCTGGCAAGGCTCCGCAATCCACTCCCGCGCCTGAGGCTGCAGTTCGGGATGATGGCGAACCCACTCGGGCTTCTGTGACTTTCGCTGTTCCTTTGACGAGTGTGCAGCCTTCAGCGTCGACTGCGGATCCGTCTTCGGTTTTTGCTGCGTACCCCGTCCCTGAGGACCAAACGGCTGCTGCGAAGGAGGATGTATGTCAGGCTGGAGTCATGATGGAGCAGGTAAAAGTGGCTCGGGAGGCTTGCCAGGCGGCTTACGACGCAAGCTCGGCTCTTCAGAGCAATGTCCAGGTCAGTCGACTTCAACACTTGGTCTGTTTTGGTATGTTCTTTGAAGAATCTCTTTTCCGAAGATCTTTAAGTTTGTACACCCACTGGGTGTTTTTTTTATGGACGAGTGGGGGCACGCTAAGTGCACCCACTGGGTGTAGTCCCCGAGACTATGGTCGACTGCTGGCGGTCGGCTGTAGTCTTTAAATTGAGTCGTAGTTGAGTTTCTTCGCTCTGTCTGATCGGGCCATGTCGAATGGAAGTCGACTGCGGGCAGTCGACGTCTTTCTCTCTTTTTTTACTGGGTGTAGGCTTATTGTCTCTCAGCTGCTCGGAAGCAACTTGTCTTTGACTCGACTTCAGGGGTCGGTCGGGTGGGATAGGAACCGGTGGGGGCACGCTAAGTGCACCCACTGGGTGTAGTCCCCGAGACTATGGTGGACTGCTGGCAGTCGACCGTAGTCTTAGTATTTATTGTCTTTGTTGCTCTTCTTCTTTTTTTTACTGAGATTGCAACTCCTCCCCTTCGACTTCAGAAGTCTTGTGATCTTGGAACCCGCTTGGCTGACCTGGAGAAGCAGCAAATTCAAATGAACCTCGATCTGGAGCTGGCCAGGACGGAGCTGCAGAAGGTCAGAGACGGCGCCGCAGGTAAGACGCCTTTGTCGACTGGTTAGTTTTCAGGCTTGAGTATCTCTTCGCTTTCTCCGACTCAATCATCATTTTTGCAGAAACACTGAAAGAAGCTCTGGCGAAGAAGGATCAGGACTTGGCTGCTGCCCGCAAGGAGGCTGATGACAAGACCGCTCTGGCCGCGCAGAAGCTGGCTTCGGTCGACCAATTAGAAGGGGAGAACACCAAGTTGAAGACCGCTCTGAAGGAAGCCAACAGGGAGTGTTCGCGTTGGAAGAAGGAGCACCTCACCCTGAGCGAGAAGATGGAAAGCATCGCTCGCAGGAGAGACGACCTGGAGAGCTACTTGAGGAGCTTTGCCAAGAAGCTGTACATCAAGCTCGAAGGTGCACAATCAGTTCCGACTGGTTCTTTTTGTGTCGACTCAGTTTTATGAAATTTGACTTATCCTTGGGTCGTGCATGCAGAACTTTGCCAGAACTTCGAAGAGGAGACCGGGCGGATCGAAACAGGTTTGGATCCAATCAACTCTCCGGTGCAAGACGAAGTTGCCATGAACCTGCTCCGACTGGAATCCCGCGTTGACGGCATCGTGGATTACTTGGCTCGACTGAAGGTCGCCATGACGCGGATCGACCCGACGCTTTGGCCAGAGTCCACGCTCCAGAACGATCTCGAGTCTCTGATGACTCGACTCAACGGAATCCCTGACCGAGTGCAAGAGTGGAAGAAGTCTTCAGCTTGGTGTGGTGCCGACGTGGCTCTGTCTCTGGTCTGCGTCCATTGCAAGGAGGCGCGGGAGGAGAAGCTGGCCGCCATCCAAGTTGCCAACACGAGGAAGCACAACTTCCAGGACTTCATGGAGACATTTATTGCTGCTGCTACCCGCATCGCAGATGGGATCGACTTGGATGAATTTGTCGCCCCTGCCAGTCCTCCTCCTCCTGAGGAATGAAAAAACTTGCCTCGGGATGCCGAGTGTATTTTGTAATCCGTTAAACTCTACCTTAAATTTGTCTCGGAATGCCGAGTGGAAGTGTAACAGTTAAACTCTGCCGAGCTGTGGGCTCGAGTACTTTGATCTGAGGTCTCTCGGATATTTTAGGCTTTATTTGAACTTGATTTGTCGTTGAATCTCTTTGTGGACGACCCGTCGAGTGGGATTTGATCTTCACTCGAAATAACTTTGTGTCTGTGGTGCAGCTCCGAAGGAGAAGGTGGCGGTCGACCTGCCCCTCGTCGTCCTTGGGAAATGAGAGGTGTTTCATACTTAGGTGAGTGCGGGACTGTAGCTAAGCCCCCGAGTGGGAGGTTTACTCTCCACTCGGTAGGATTTTTCAAACTTAGGCGAGTGCTGACCGCAGCTAAGTCTCTTCGTAAGAGAACTTAGGCGAGTGCTGGACTGCAACTAAGCCCCCGAGCGGGAGGTTTGCTCTCCACTCGGTAGGATTTTCAAACTTAGGCGAGTGCTGACCGCAGCTAAGTCTCTTCGTAGGAGAACTTAGGCGAGTGCTGGACTGCAGCTAAGCCTCCGAGTGGGAGGTTTGCTCTCCGCTCGGTAGGATTTTTCAAACTTAGGCGAGTGCTGACCGCAGCTAAGTCTCTTCGTAGGAGAACTTAGGCGAGTGCTGGACTGCAGCTAAGCCCCCGAGTGGGAGGTTTGCTCTCCACTCGGTAGGATTTTTCAAACTTAGGCGAGTGCTGACCGCAGCTAAGTCTCTTCGTAGGAGAACTTAGGTGAGTGCTGGACTGCAGCTAAGCCCCCGAGTGGGAGGTTTGCTCTCCACTCGGTAGGATTTTTCAAACTTAGGCGAGTGCTGACCGCAGCTAAGTCTCTTCGTAGGAGAACTTAGGCGAGTGCTGGACTGCAGCTAAGCCTCCGAGTGGGAGGTTTGCTCTCCACTCGGTAGGATTTTTCAAACTTAGGCGAGTGCTGACCGCAGCTAAGTCTCTTCCTAGGAGAACTTAGGCGAGTGCTGGACTGCAGCTAAGCCTCCGAGTGGGAGGTTTGCTCTCCACTCGGTAGGATTTTTCAAACTTAGGCGAGTGCTGACTGCAGCTAAGTCTCTGCGTAGGAGAACTTAGGCGAGTGCTGGACTGCAGCTAAGCCCCCGAGTGGGAGGTTTGCTCTCCACTCGGTAGGATTTTTCAAACTTAGGCGAGTGCTGACTGCAGCTAAGTCTCTGCGTAGGAGAACTTAGGCGAGTGCTGGACTGCAGCTAAGCCTCCGAGTGGGAGGTTTGCTCTCCACTCGGTAGGATTTTTCAAACTTAGGCGAGTGCTGACCGCAGCTAAGTCTCTTCATAGGAGAACTTAGGTGAGTGCTGGACTGCAGCTAAGCCTCCGAGTGGGAGGTTTGCTCTCCACTCGGTAGGATTTTTCAAACTTAGGCGAGTGCTGACTGCAGCTAAGTCTCTGTGTAGGAGAACTTAGGCGAGTGCTAGACTGCAGCTAAGCCTCCAAGTGGGAGGTTTGCTCTCCACTCGGTAGGATTTTTCAAACTTAGGCGAGTGCTGACCGCAGCTAAGTCTCTTCCTAGGAGAACTTAGGCGAGTGCTGGACTGCAGCTAAGCCTCCGAGTGGGAGGTTTGCTCTCCACTCGGTAGGATTTTTCAAACTTAGGCGAGTGCTGACTGCAGCTAAGTCTCTGCATAGGAGAACTTAGGCGAGTGCTGGACTGCAGCTAAGCCTCCGAGTGGGAGGTTTGCTCTCCACTCGGTAGGATTTTTTTTGAACTTAGGCGAAACGGGTTCGCGGCTAAGTCACCCACTGGGGGTTCTCGTATGTAAACAGAAGTGACAGCAATCATTGGAACACTCTTGACTTTGATAAAAATGAACTGCGGAAGTTTCTCTTATTACATCTTTATGGGAAGGAACTTAAGTGTAAAAGGGGCGGAGTAGTTCCGCATTCCAAGCTCGCGGCTCGTCAATCTGGCGATCAACATTGTAGAGGTGATACGCTCCGTTGTGGAGGACTCTGGTGATGATGAAGGGGCCTTCCCAAGTAGGAGCAAGCTTGTGTGGTTTCTGTTGATCCACTCGGAGGACCAAATCTCCTTCTTGGAAGGCTCGACTCTTCACATGTCGGGCATGGAATCAACGCAAGTCTTGCTGATAAATGGTCGATCTGATCATGGCCATCTCTCTTTCTTCTTCCAGGAGGTCTACTGCATCTTGCCGAGCCTGTTCTGCTTCATCTTCGGTGTAAAGCTCGACTGGGGGAGCGTTGTGAAGGAGATCACTTGGCAGAACGGCTTCGGCTCCATAAACAAGAAAGAACGGGGTTCTTCCAGTCGACCGGTTAGGGGTGGTCCTTAATCCCCACAAAACTGACGGAAGCTCGTCGACCCAGGCACCTGTTGCGTGCTTGAGATCACGCATTAGTCGAGGCTTTAGTCCTTTGAGGATCAGACCATTTGCTCTTTCAGCTTGTCCATTCGACTGGGGATGGGCGACTGACGCATAGTCGACACGAGTGCCTTGAGAGGCGCAAAAGGCTCTGAACTGGTCTGAATCGAAGTTTGACCCATTGTCAGTGATGATGCTGTGAGGGACTCCATATCTGAATGTTAGTCCTCTGACGAAACTAATAGCAGTGCCAGCATCGAGGTTCTTGATGGGTTTAGCTTCAATCCACTTGGTAAACTTGTCGACTGCCACAAGCACATGGGTGAAATCGCTCCTGCCTGTTCTCAGAGGACCGACCATGTCCAGTCCCCAGACAGCGAAGGGCCAGACGAGTGGAATGGTCTTCAGGGCTGATGCGGGCTTGTGGGACATGTTGGAGTAGAACTGACACCCCTCACACTTGTCAACTATCTCCTTTGCCATCTCATTTGCTCTTGGCCAGTAAAATCCCGCCCGGTATGCTTTGGCCACAATGGTTCGGGAGGACGCATGGTGACCGCAGGTCCTCGAATGGATCTCATCAAGGATCATCTGACCTTCTTCCGGAGTTATGCACTTCTGACCGATTCCAGTCGCGCTTTCTCTGTACAACTGCCCCTTTATGACTGTGAAGGCCTTGGATCGGCAGACGATCTGTCGAGCCTCGTCCTCGTCCTCTGGGAGCTCTTTCCTTAGGATATACGCGATGTATGGTATCGTCCAGTCGGGAGTGATGGCCAAGACTTCCATGATCAGGTCGACCACAGCAGGAACTTCGACTTCAGTCGGATCTGTGGCACTTTTCGGTTGTGGGGCTTCTTCTGTGAAAGGATCCTCCTGGACTGACGGCGAGCGGATGTGCTCCAAAAACACATTGCTGGGAATGGCTTCTCTCTTGGAGCCTATCTTTGCCAGATCATCGGCTGCTTGATTTTTGAGTCGGGGGATGTGATGAAGCTCTAACCCCTCGAATTTCTTTTCTAGCTTTCTCACTGTGTTGCAATAACCAGTAATAGCCGGGCTTCTGACGTCCCACTCCTTCATTACCTGATTAACCACCAAATCTGAGTCGTCGTAGACCATGAGGCGACGGACGCCGAGTGAAATGGCCATGCGCAACCCATACAGAAGTGCTTCATACTCTGCTTCATTGTTGGAGGAATCGAAGTGAATCTAGAGGACGTATCTGAGCTTTTCTCCTTGGGGGGAGACTAGAACTACCCCAGCACCGAAACCATTCAGCATCTTAGATCCATCGAAGAACATGGTCCAGTGCTCCGAGTGAACTTGAGTCGGAAGCTGCTGTTCAATCCACTCGGCGACGAAATCGGCGATTGCTTGGGACTTAATAGCCTTCTTTGCTTCAAACCTGATATCTAAGGGAAGGATTTCAATCGCCCACTTGGCCACTCGACCAGTTGCATCTCTGTTATGCAGTATCTCTGACAGTGAGGCGTCGCTGACGACTGTAATGGAATGGTCGGAGAAGTAATGTGCAACCTTCTTCGTGGTCATGTAAATCCCATATACAAGCTTCTGGTAGTGAGGGTATCTTTGTTTTGAAGGGGTCAAAACTTCAGACAGATAATAGACTGGGCGCTGAACTCTGAAGGCCTTTCCTTCTTCTTCCCGCTCGACCGTGAGTACTGTACTGACAACTTGTCCCGTGGCCGCAATGTACAGCAGCAGAGGCTCTTTGCTGATTGGGGCAGCAAGCACCGGCTGGGTGGAGAGCAGAGCTTTGAGTTCTGCAAACGCTGCGTCAGCTTCTGGAGTCCACTCGAACTTGTCAGACTTCTTCATCAGTCGGTAGAGAGGCAACGCCTTTTCACCGAGGCGAGAAATGAATCGACTTAAAGCGGCCAAGCAGCCTGTAAGCTTTTGGACATCGTGCATGTGTACAGGACGCTTCATCCGGAGTATGGTGCCAATTTTCTCAGGATTGGCGTCGATCCCTCGTTCGGAAACGAGAAAACCGAGTAACTTTCCGCCTGGAACTCCGAATGTGCATTTTGATGGATTGAGCTTGATATCATACCTCCTGAGGTTGGCAAAGGTTTCGGCAAGGTCAGCTCGCAGGTCGGAACCTTTGCGTGACTTGACCACAATATCATCCATGTATGCCTCCACATTCCGACTGATTTGAGTGAGTAAACACTTCTGAATCATTCTCATGAACGTGGCTCCGGCGTTCTTGAGGCCGAACGGCATAGTGACATAACAGAAGCATCCGAATGGGGTGATGAAAGCTATTTTGATTTCGTCGGGTCCATACAGACGGATCTGATGGTACCCGGAATAAGCATCTAGAAAAGACAATCTCTCGCACCCCGCAGTCGAGTTGACTATTTGGTCGATGCAAGGGAGAGGAAAATGATCTTTCGGGCAGGCCCGATTGATATGTTTGAAATCAATGCACATGCGAAGTGACTTGTCCTTCTTGGGGACCATGACGACATTGGCGAGCCACTCGGAGTGGTAAATTTCTTGGATGAACTCTGCTGCTAAGAGCCGAGCCACCTCCTCGCCAATGGCTTGCTTCTTCTGGACGGCGGACCGTCGAAGATGTTCCTTCACAGGCTTGAATTTTGGGTCGACCCGTAGACGGTGCTCAGCCAGCCCCCTGGGAACTCCAGGCATGTCGGAGGGTTTCCATGCGAAGATGTCCCAGTTCTCACGGAGGAGCTGGATGAGCGCTTCTTCCTATTTGGAGTCAAGCGTCGTTGAGATGTGAGTCGGGGCAGCATCAGGGTCGGTCGGGTGAATGTCGACTGTTTTTGTTTCACCGGACGACTGAAAAGCTGATTCTGAAGCAGGCTTCTTGGCTCGTAGCAACTCGCTTGGGTCGGCAGTCTTTTGGTACTCTTGCAGCTCGACCACTGCCATCTGAGCATCTGCAATCTTTGAGCCCTTCTGAAAGCACTCTTCCGCCTTCTTCCGATTGCCTGTGACAGTGATCACACCTTTGGGGCCAGGCATCTTCAGTTTGAGGTACACGTAACATGGCCGGGCCATGAAGCGTGCGTAAGCTGGCCTGCCCAAAATGGCGTGATAAGCACTTTGGAAGTCCACGACCTCGAATGTCAACTTTTCCTTGCGGTAATTCTTTGAATCACCGAAAACCACATCAAGAACGATCTGGCCGAGTGATTGGGCTTTCTTCCCAGGAATGATTCCATGGAAACTCATGTTACTGGTGCTGAGTCTGGACATCGGAATGCCCATTCCTTTCAATGTTTCAGCATACAGTATGTTCAGGCCACTACCTCCATCCATCAGGACTTTAGTCAGTCGAGTGCCTTCAACAATTGGGTCGACCACCAAAGCTTGCCTCCCAGGGGTGGCAATGTGCGTCGGGTGATCAGACTGGTCGAATGTGATGGCAGTCTGAGACCACTTCAGGTAACTGGGTGTTGCCGGGGCAACCATGTTCACCTCTCGGTTAATGACTTTCAGTCGACTTTTGCTTTCGACATCGGCAAAAATCATCAGGGTGGAATTGACTTGGGGGTATCCATCGTCACTGTCTTCCTTGTCCTCAACTTTGTCCGACTCTTTTTCCTTATCCTTGGACTGTTTTCCTTGGAACTGCTGGATCAGGAGCCGGCACTGTCGAGTGGTATGCTTTGGGTAAATAAAATTACCCTCTTCATCCTTCTTGGTGTGGATGTGACATGGCAGATCCAAAACATCATTTCCGTCTTGATCCTTGACTTTTTTGGGCTTGCAGGTGCCCTTGGGTTTTCCCTTGAAGTTTCCCTGGGCTACGGCCAGGGCCTCTCCAGGAGCGGCTGGCTCGGCCTTCCGCTTCTGCTTCCGACTGGAATTGCCTCCAGTTTCCTGGGCGATTGCTTTCTGCTTGCCACTCCGGAGTCGATCTTCGTCTTCTCCGTTAGCATACTTGGTGGCAATCTCCATCATCCGATTCAGAGACATCTCTCCAGTTCGACCGAACTTCAGATTCAACTCTCTGTATTTAACACCTTCCTTGAAGGCACAAACTGCTTGATGGTCTGGCACGTTCTCAACCGAGTGATGCAGCGTGATCCACCTCTGGATGTATTCCCTCAGAGTTTCATTCGGCTTCTGCACGCAAGACCGCAGCTCGGTTAGGCCTGCAGGTCGCTTGCATGTTCCTTCAAAGGTTGTGATAAACACTCGGGAGAGGTCCTCCCAAGTGTAAATGCTGCTGGGTGCCAACTGATTTAGCCATGCTCTGGCCGAGCCCTCTAACATGAGAGGCAAATGCTTCATGGCCACCTCATCATTGCCACCGCCAATCTGTACAGCCACTCGGTAATCTTCGAGCCAGGTGTCAAGCTTAGATTCACCGGTGAACTTGCCGATTACAGTCGCCAACCTGAAATTGGGAGGTATCACTGCGGCTCTGATGGCTCGACTGAAACACTCTGGCCCTGAAGCATGTACTCTGCTGCTGGCAGGCGCATCTCTGTTGTGGCCTTCTCGATGAGCTCTGTTCCTGTCAACCAAACCTTGAACGAGGATGGATCTCGCATCCAAGCCTGGGTCTCTGGGGTCGACTGGAATCCTTTGCCCAACACTATGAGGGCGTCTGTCATCTTGCCGTCGAGGCGCATATGACCCACTCCTCGGGGAAGGGGTTGGCACTCGACGTCGATCATCACGGTCGAATCAGTGATCATACTGCTCATTCCTCCTGTACTGATCATGCTGGCCACCACGTCCCTCACGCCTCGGGGGCGATCTCGGGCTGTGAGCTGACTCGACTGTATCTGTTGCGACAGACCGACTGTGGATCCTATTCCGCGACTGTGAGACAGCGGAATTCTGGTCTCCCGCCGCCCGGAGCAATGCTCTGATCTGTAACAAGCCCCTGCCAGCCTCCGACTTGGAGGGCTGAATCGATTCTGCTATACGGGCCGCGGCGGCCAGATTCTGAACTGGGGTTCGATATACCTGCGTCGGCGGGAAGAGCCGGCGTCGACTAGACTCGGGAGCCCGCTGACGCGCTTGCTCTTCGAGTGCTCGCTGGAGATTCTCCAGTCGAGTGCGCTCGGCCAAGTTGGCCAAACGCGCGTCCTCCAAGGCCCGGGCCTCGGGGGTCTCTCCGACGATAGGAGTGCGGAGCGCGTCCATGTTCCGGCGGCGAAGCTCCTCTCGCTGCAATGATGTGAGAGGTTCGGGGAGATACTCATCGTGGGGATGCGACGGATCGCCCCCACCCGCGCCTCCATCGGTGCGAGGGAAACCGGGGGGACTGTGTGTTCCATCGACCGCCAGAACCTCAGCCGCTGGATCGCTGCTGTCGCACTCGGATGCGGTCTCCACAGAGCCAGTCGACAGGTCGAACAGGCCGTAGAGGGATTCGACGGGCTCGATGGCCGCGACTTGCGGGGCCGCCGATTGGCGGGCCACGGCGTGCCTCACCCACCGCTGAAGTCTTGACCGACGGGAGCGCTTGCGCTGGTGGGAGACAGGGCGGGGAGACGATACGGGGGCCGACCCATATTGAGTCGACGGTTGCCGTAGGAGGACGCCACGAACGCATGCGCGGAAATGTGTCGCACCGCGGGCGGGGAGCGCGTCGATGTCGAGCGGTGCCTCCTGAAGCCAGGCGGAGTCGTCGACGATGAAGGTGAGCGCGCCGAGACGGATCTCGCGGTCCTCCACCAAAACTCCGCAAGAAAACATGATCAAAGGGATCGAGAAAAATCACAACTTCTCCAACTAAGCGCTAAGATTCCTGCCCCACGGTGGGCGCCAACTGTCGTGGTTCTAACTCTGACAGTGATGTAGGGGGGTGAGTATGGAGAGGCTAGATCCTAGCTATTGGGAAGTTGTTACACGCGAGGTTTACGAGTTCAGGCCCTTCTCGGAAGAAGTAATAGCCCTACGTCTCGGAGCCCGGAGGCGGTCGACTGGATTATGCGTCTATAGATTACAGGGGTGCGAACCCTGCTTACTGAGGAGGGGGGTGGCTTATATAGAGTTCGCCGGCTCCCTCCTGCCCCCAGTAATGCAGGGTTTAAGGTACATTTAAGGTCGGGCGCTACTGGTAACGCCCCTAATAAAGAGCTATAATGACCATAAAGACTACTTAACAGCTGACCGTTTGCCTTCGGAGTGACTATAGATCTCCCGGCGGTCGAGTGGTTGGCTTCATGGTCGAGTGATAGCTTCTTGGTCGAGTGTCTTGAACCTGTCGAGTGGGATGCCTTCAAGTCGATTGAAAGGTGATTTCTCCCAGGGGTGTCCTAGAGTAGGACTCTTCGGTCAGGTCCGTGTCCCTACCCTAGGTACATGTCTTCATCAGTATTTTCCTTGATCCGAACCAAAAGAATGGCCGAAACTAAGGACAATATTTCATGAAGTGAGGGAGAGAGAATCCTTGATCCGAACCAAAATGGCCGAAACTAAGGACGAGAGTTCATGGATGAGGAGAAAGGATTCCTTGATTCGAACCAAACGTCCAAAACTAAGGGTATGAGGGTAGTATCATATCTCACCTTCTTCCTTCTTGGAACCAGCCAAGATTCCTCCCCTTGCTTCCTTTTCTCACTGTGTGCTTTTTTGTGTAGTGTGATGTGTAGTAGAATATTGCTACTAGAGAGGAGGGAATGAGACCAGAGAACCAAGGAGTAAAATGAGCCGAACCTCTAGAGCAGCCAAGGAGCCTTTTATTTATTTTTGATCTGAGGAGCCTTGTATTTATAGGAGGAGGAGGAGCGCAGCATCAGGAATCCAATCGGTGGGACGTGCCCACGTTCTCCACCTCGTGGGATCGTGTGAGATCATGAGACATGGGCTGCCTCTTTTACTTATTTGTTTAATCATTAATTGGTGCAACCAGTCGTTTGACTGGTGGGATAGCTGAACTCTTTCTTTTTCTAATCAACTAATCAAAGTATGGGCCTTGGCGTCACCCACTTGCATGTCATCTAGCATATTTTAATGGGCTGGCCTTAATCGGCCATTAGTTAGCGGCTCATTAAGGTAGACGTACACGTTAATTATTTTTGGATGAAACTTACGGTCCAGCCTTATATGGATATTTGTTATTTGACAAAGTACACCATGCATATATTTCATTTGCATGATGTATTTCTTTTTTTTATGTGTCGCTTCAATATTTCACCTCGTCAATGGAAGTCGAACATTTATCATATAGTCAGTCGACATTCTGGTGATATTTGCGTCTTTTCTAACAATTTTATGTTTGTATTTTCGCCATTAGTAGCAGCGTGCATTATCGACATTCGAAAATATATCGCACGCCTATCTTGTCATTCCTCATTTTGAGCGATTGATCATCCTTTTTTGCCGTTTTGCATTTATATTTTATGTGATTCGTGCCTTTTTAATTTAACGTGATCAAAATCTATGTCAAACGGATTTTTGCCATTTTGCATTTATATTTTATGTGATTCATACATTTTAATTTATTGTGGTTAAAACCTATGTCAACAGATGCCCCTCGAGGTCTGGGTTCGAAGCGATTCTTTTTGGGGACCCAGAGCTCGAAACTTAATTATACATATTTCTTGCGTTTAGAGCACTTCCTGTGAGTATACGCAATACGTGCTCTTTTATTGATAAATATCACTTTTGAAATGTTGGACCTTTTAGTCAAGTGCATGCCTGTTATATGTGACTGTGCATTTTCCTTTGTTTTACACATGTTGCCAACCGATTTTGCAACCATGCAAGCTAGAAATCAGGCCACGTTTGAGGTTAGCTGGGTAACAAACTCTATCCGGCTAACAAACTGCATCCCTTATCCCCTCAACTATCTTTTAAACAGCCAGCTGCCTTCTTCTTTTTCCTTAGACCAGCTAGAAGACATACGAGAAAAGGTCTGCTTCCGTCTGTCCGTGGACGCAATTCTTTAGATAGGCAGGAGACGTTGGAGAAAAAGGTTTGATTCCGTCCGGCCGCGGACGCAATTCTTTTCATGAGCTAGCAAACTGTAGATTGCTTTGCTAGTACCTAGATCGATTCATTGGTTGATCGGTCTGCTATTTCATTGCTCCCAAATTGCTTTCAATTCCTCACAAGATGCACCTCTGTGTGGGAAACTATTGATTCGTCCAGCTTGAGTATACCCCTTCCACTCTCTCATTATTAAGCCATGATTTATCTTTTAATGTCTTGGGTGCTCATTTAGTTTATCACCCAGCTTTTTATCTCGTAAGTGCAGGAAGACAAGGACACTAGGTTACGGCTTGGGTCAAATCTTACTTAGGTAATCTACGTTTTCAAATTGTCTGATTATATTCGTTCGTTGTTGCATCTCTCTCATTCTCTAGAAGTGCCAGGGATATAATGCCCTGAACGCATAGAACTATTCTTTTGGGTGTATATAGCCCTGGTCTCTGGATGTGCTTGATCTGTATTTATTCATCTGACTACGTGATCCCATGGTCGGCGTCCCGGGAAGCCTCTATCAGGGCTTGGTCCGTCGTTTGACTCGGGGATTATTATATTTGCATGAATTAGTAGATTGCTCGCTGTTGGCGTTTCAGGAAGCCTTCATATAGGCTTTGTTTGTCGTTCGACGGTGATTTTTTTTAATCTTATATATATATGAGTCGATGACTTGATCATCGCCGGTGTTCCGGGAGGCCAATATATTGGCTTCGTCCGTCGTTCGATGGTGATTTTTTATCTTATATATATGAATCGATGACTTGATCATCGTTGACGTTCCGCGAGGCCAATATATTGGCTTCGTCCGTCGTTCGACGATGATGCTACTGTTCTTATGTGTGAGGACTATTTTTAATCATGTATACCTCTCTTCTCACGTCCCATGTATTTTCATTCTGTATATGCCAATTTTTGATATCGTTGATTTTTTTTTTGTAGATACTACTTCTCTCATCCTTGTTGTGGGCTGGCTGCTTGGGCACGTCCACCTTGGTAAGTTTTTTTTTTCTATCTTGTGTTTTCTCTTTTGTTGTTTTATCTATCGATAGTGTTTGGTGCATGTACCAATATGCATATTTTCCTTGCATATAGATGGAGCCGGATGAAGTGCATAGGATGGCTCTATTGCAGCTAGCTAAGAGGCAACTTTTTGAACCAGATACTAATCTGCTGTACAATCCTGTGATAAGGGAACAACAGACACCCCAAGGAAATCCTGAATATTCTAGGCAAGGGTGGACATCAGGCCGCTCTTTCATAGCTCAGTGCTATTATCCTGTCGCTCCTCATCGATCCTAGAGTCGATACAGCTGTCACCCTGGGGACTCACATGATATCCAAAGGATTAGGTTAGGTATTCCACGAGGTTGAATATTCAGTAGCTCCCCCTGGGTACGTTGAATGGGGAACTAACATTTTGAAGAATTATTTCATGCATTTGAAAGGTAGTGAAGAGAACACAGACTATATCTATGGAGCCATTTATTGCTCTTTGGGTGAGTACTCTGTATCTCCCCCGCTTCTGAGGGCTTTGTTATAGCAATGGGATCCCAACACTAACACGTTCTTATTCCCCTGTGGTGAATGCACAATCACTCTTCTTGATATGAACCAAATGGCTGGGCTACCCTTAGATGGTGATCCGTATGAAGAATTTATACCCCCTACTCATGAACTGGATCCTTCTCTATTGTTGTACCCCAACTTTTTGCCACAACTCCTTGACATATGGAACAAACTCTCCGAAGGCGGCAATGTAGGGTTTCGGGAATGGTGCGATTACTTCCACAATCGTCTAAACAACACATTCTTTATCAATAGTCTCCAAGACGAGCGCCTCTACACTGCAGCCTATATTGCTATTTGGCTCTGTCGCTTTGTTGTTCCAAGTGGAGGGCCATATATTCGTCCCGGGGTATTAGTGATGGCCTCTTGGATCACAATAGGGCGTTGCATATCCTTAGCTCCGCCGGCCCTTTGCTCCTTATACTATTCGCTTCGGCTGATCAATACTCATCCCATTGGCCCCTCTTTGAAAAGGGCATGGCAAGTCCACTATCTGATCGGATGGATGGGTATATAGTTAAGGAAGGTTTTGGGGAATAAATCTAGCACCAAATCACTCTCATTCTATAAACATCCAGCTCCAAAACCAAAAGTGTGGAACACTATGCCTAGAACTCCACTTTTCCATGATCATGACTCAGCACACAAACTTCTTAGAAAGCACACCCAGATCTCATGGCACCCCTATAGTTTGTCTAAATTAGAAAATGTAGGTCATCTGAATCGGGTTTTCCAAATTTCCATACGTCGGGGTATGCTTCCATGGAGGCATGTTGAAGAATTTATAGCAGACTACTAGGGAAAACCCTAGTAGTAGCGCGAGTTTAATGCCCCGCGCTACCAATAAGATGCTACAGCTATTACTTAGCAGTAGCGCGTGCAACAAGCGCTACTGCTAAGACACATAGCGCCAGCGGTTGTTCTGTCCCGCGCTGCTGCTAATTTAGCTAGTTGTAGCGTGTTTACTATCCATCGCTACTAGTATTCTTTTTTTCATTTTTAGTGTATTTATACGCCGTTATACAAATTTTGGTACAATACCAATTATGAGGTTTATATCATTATGTCCATAACAGTGTGTCAAATGAAGGTGGATTAGGTTCAAGTGGAGGCAATATGTGGTGCATGTCAAAAGTATACTACTAATCCAAACTTGATCTAGTTTGGACTAGTAGTACTTTTGATGTGCACCACATGTTGCCTCCACTTGAATCTAATCCGCCAGCACAAACTATTTAATCATCATCATAGTCATTACCACCAACAGTATTTATTTAATGACCATAGTCATAGTGTAGCACATCATCATCTTCAAACTCATTCTAGCTAGCTAATCACCACCAACACTAAATCCAGTAGCTATCTAATCACCACCAACACTAGCTAATAATAATCATCATAGTCATTACCACCAACACTAGCTATTTAATCATCATACTCATAGTATAGCACATCATCATCTTCAAACTCATTTCTAGCTAGCTAATCACTCTTGCTGCTCTATCTTAGGTAAAATAACATAAAACATATGTAGCTCTCCTCCTTCATCAAGTTGGAGCATGCAGATGAACCTGTCTCCTAATCGTGGGCTGCACTTCTCATTGCTGCCCCCTAGTACTTCTCTGCACTCCTCCATCACAAATTTGGTCCAGTCTTTCACTATTAAGACTTCCTCGCTCTTAGAAATCCTGAATGCACTAAAGTGCATTGTATGATATCTTGGCCGTAAGCTAACAATACTCATGGTACCATTAGTCTCAATCCCATGAGGCACAACATTCATTGGGAGTCCCTGTTGAAGAACATCGTATAGTAACATACTTAGCAATGAAGTTTAGCTTAAAAATAATGTATGCAAAAGATGCACTGAGGACAAATAGTAAAAATCTTGCCATCTTTCCTAAGTAGATGTGACCGTAGTTCATTACGAACACTATTGGTTGCACGTTCTCAGTACTAACATTTCTAAGTGCAGGAAGAAAATTTTTCTTAACAGTATCAAGATCCTCAAGCCATGAAACATAATGACTTAGCTCCTCGCAGTTTAGTTCAGCCCCGGGACAGTAGTAGGTCCTATCTATCAAGCGCTGGACATGTTTGCTTGAACCGAAATAAGCTGACAATAGAAATTAGTTGTCAACTATTTTTGAATAAACAATATCAAAGACATAAATATGGTTGAGAAACTCACATAATGGTATAACTGGAGGCGTCTGCACATCGACCCAGATGTCGGTATTACCTTCAATATCATCTTCTGGACGAATATCAAAGGTGATAACCATATCAGGCTCAAATGCATAAGTCTTGCATAGTGCTTGCCAAGTTTTGCATCCAAAATGGGTGTAGTCATCTGCGTTGTATAATTTTGCGTGGAAAATAAAACCATGCCCGGTCTTCAAGTAAACTTTCTTTACCTCCATAGTACAACTGAAAGCTATCTTATCCAAGACAAAAACTCTTGCATGACAGGGGATACGCTAGTAGAATAGTAAAAAGATTAAATTATAAGTTGAAGCAAATGAAGCAGATGCCATGCTTAATTACGAAAAAAGACTTGTCGTTGTGACTTACTGTATCCACTTCGAAGTTCACGTCGAGCTTGATGCTGAAGCGCCTATCATCATCTAGGAAGATTCCGTCGCACAGGCCGCGCTCGTCTTCACATTATTTGCAAATACCGAAATCCTTTTCGTTGTCAAACATTTCCTATGTTCATAGTTGAAACATTAATTGAAAATCGATCGAAGACAACTCCAGGATACTCAAAATATCTTATAGGACTCATATTGACATGAGCATTCAATAAGCAAAACCAAATCGTAAAATAAATAAGTATTCAAATTAGCATGCATTCAATAAGAAAAAGTAAATCATCTCATGCGTCCGTACATCGTCGAATATTATCACTAATACATCCCGAATAGTATCATACATAAAACATCACTAATATAACTAAAACCCTAGCGCACGACGGGTATCGGCGCGGGTGGTGGACACCCAAAGAGAAGGAACCATCACAGGATCATAGCTCCAGTGAGATCCCTGGAGAACCTGCCAGGTATTGGAGAACCTGTGCTCCAACGCAAACAAGTAGTGACGGACGTGCACGTCCTCCTCACTGACACGGTGACGCACCACCTCCGCGGGGTCCTCGAGCCTCTGGACCATTACTGGCCCACGCGACCGCCACCAAAGAAGGTTCGGGTCAACGACAGGCTGGCTCCTCACCAACCTGTGCCCCCCGGTAGGTAGCGCCTCCCAGTACCACCCCGGCGGAGCCCAGTCCCAGACATGGCCCATCTGGTGACGCAGGTGTCCTCCGCCGACTCGTCGAGGATGCAGGATAGGCATCGTCAATGTCGATCCGCGAAAAATTTCTTTAACTAAAAAAATAACAACAAATGTGACATGTTCAACTAGTTCTATTAATTCAACTAGTTCTTACGATTAAATCTAGTCAATTAATTCTATACCTAATAAAATGAATAATGACATTAAAAAAGGCCTATGCTTTGCAGGAACGTTTACTCCTTCCCGGTGCGGCAAATTCCGGGCACTCGATATGTCCTAGTTTGTAGCACAAGTCATGCCGAAATTCACGGAAAATTTTGGCATGACTTTTGCTAAAAAGTGGACAAATCGAGAACCTGAAATTTGCCGGAACAGAAATAAATCAACATTCCGGCAAAACATAGGCCACTCGGCTTCATTTCCTGGAAACAACAAAGCCACTTGGGCACAATCGGACCACTTCAATAATGGAATATGCAAATGAACATCAATGACATATATCATATAACAACAATATGCAAATGAAATTACTGTTTAGGCATTTTCATAAAAATTTGCCCTTGCTAATCATTTTTCCTAAATGCTAAAAAATGCCTACTGCCCTAAACAAATATAGGGTTCATATGAACACCTAGGGTTCATATGAACATCAACACAACATCAACACATATATAAATTGCCCTAGCAGAGAGAGAGAGGAGGGTAGGGGAGAGGAGAGGCAGAGCCTTACGGTGACTGCGGCGAGGAAGGGGCAGGCAGCGTCGAGGTCGGGGTCGGGGCTTGGGCACGCGGCAGAGGGCGGCGTCGAGGTCGGGGTCGGGGGCGGCGTCGAGGTCGGGGTCGGGGCGGCGTTTAATCCGGGGTCGGGGGCGGGGTCGAGGTCGGGGTCGGGGCGGCGTCGAATCCGGGGTCGGGGCAGCGTTGAGGCGGGAGAGCGCGCGGCAGCCGATGGGCGACGGCGGTGGCGACATCGGAGGAGTTGCGATTTGGGGGAAGTGGATGTTGGGGAAAATGAGTCAAGCGGTTTAGTCACAGTAGCAGTAGCGCGTTCCAGGAAGTGCGCTACTGCTAACATAGCTACAGCGCGTTCCTGGATACGCGCTACTGCTATACCCTTCTCTTTTTTCCACTTTTTCATTTATTTTTCTTTACATTTTATTTTTTTCCTTTCACCCTTTTGTATTTCTTTCATTTTCATTTACTTTTCTATTTGCTTTCCATTTAATTTTATTTACTTTAGCAGTAGCGCCTCTCAGCGTAAACGCGTTGCTACAAAGCAAATAGCGGTAGCGCGGTTCGGCGAAGATCGCTACTACTATGTGCAGCCTATCGGCTAAGCCGTGGAAATTTTAGTACTAGCGCTTTTGTACTCAGGCGCGCTACTACTATAACTGTATCTGTAGCGCCGTTTACAACATCGCGCTGCTGCTAATTAGCACCAGCGTGCGTTTTTAGCCCACTCTACTGCTAATGTTCTATATATAAGGTTTTCCCTAGTAGTGTTCGAACCTTATCATCCTGACAGAGTAGCAAGACAATTTAGGCTTGATCAAGTGGTGCCTTTTCCTCCCTTCACCAGTCTGTATACAAGACATGATATCAGTATTGCATATGCCTTTTGGCTTCATTTATTGCGGGATGCAGAGGATCCACGCCCCATTCCAGACGATTCTCGCGTCGGTGACTCATCTGTGGCGTGGGCAAATTGGCTACATGAATTTCTGAAGCCATTCGCTGATGTATTTGACCAACTTCGCAATGGTAATTTGAATGGGAAGGTCCCTTATAATGAAACGAGAAAAAATAGGTCTGCACTGCAACGCCATATTAGATTTCGTCCATTGTCTAATGAGGATTTTAAGGTAGTAAGAAGGGTGGCTGATGAGCACCGGGACCAGCATATTGGTGTCATTGAACAGGAGGAAGCACGTGTCAAAGATCACTGGATGCCAATCCTCCATAGCTACTTACAAGACGTTGCTGCTACTCAACCCATAAAATCCAAAAAGGTGAACTAATGGTCCGCGTAAAATTTATCTGTTTCTTTATTGTACTAACCTGTACTAATAATATTATCCTTTTATATATGTGGCCGCAGCAAAGTGGCGTACCAAAGTCTGTTGTTACAGCTGGTTCTTCCTCTGCTCATCGAGTGCTAGTGGGTAGTGATGATCCTCCAGAAACAGCCCCGGCCACCAGCGGACAGAAGCGTAGAAATTTATCGCCCACTCATGCTGACGAGGAAGCGAGGCTCCCCCTCAAGCGCAAACTTGACTTTTCCCATGAATGTGATTTTTCTGAACCAATAACATTGGACGGTCCGTCATTAGATGTTGAACTTAGTAACTTGGTTAATGATGAAGATTTTGGTCACGTTCTCACGGGAGAAAAGGACTATGGCCTTGGTGACCTCTTCGATTTATCCGTCGAGGATTATACCGTTGACGAGTGTGGCGCAAGTCGTCCATCTTCCAGCCCGGGTGTGACTGAAGTTGTGCCCCATACCCCTAATGCTCTTGATTTTTTTATCAACTTTACCTGGTAGTTTATTTACTTATGCATTTATTTAATTGGCCGTGTCTATGAACCATCATTATCATCAAATTTTCACGACTCTTCACTTATTTTTTTAGGTTGCGAACAAGCAAGTTGCCATTCGCAAGACCCTGTAATGACGGTTGTATGAGGGGAAGGCGCACAGGTGGACTGCGGCTTTGTCAAAGACACGTTTATAGATGCCACGGATACCGTGGTGAAACGAGCCCTCGAAGGACTGAATGACTCTACCCTTGGTGATCCCAAGCGACGCATCATGCTTGAGAGCGTTTCTTAGACGCTGCCCACGCAAGTACCTGAGGTAGCTAAGGTGCATGCCATGTTGGTCCGGCTTATTGACCTTTCCAAGAAATTGGAGGTTGGTCAGACTAAGTTCACGAAGGGATCCGAGGGAGATGAACATGCTGCTACTGAAGTCGAGCTTAAAATTAAGTCCGGCCATGAAGTTTCCAAGGCTGCAATTGGGGACTTATCTGACCTAGACAAGAAGTGTGCTGAAATGGAGGTGCAGGAAGCAGCGCTTAAGGTGCAGCTTGAGGAGGCTACCACTAGTTTGCAGAAGCTTAAACTAGAGAGGAAACAGCACCGACAAGCACATAATGCCCATCAATCTGAACTGAAGAACTTGGTGAAGAGTCTACAGGACACCAACGCCGGCAAGCGTACAAGGCTTGCTGAATTTCAACAAAAGACGGCAAAATTAAAGACTAAAGCAAGTCAGTTGTTGAACAGCCTGCAGAACTGGCGAGCTCCTTGAGAAGGCCTAGACTTTGCTTAGTTTTTATTATTATTATTTAGCCATTTCAATTTATCATTTCCCTTTGAATCATTTTTGGTTCAGTACTCAGTTTCACTTCAAATGTAGCAGTACTTTGTTTATTCACGTGGGAACTCCGAATTTCATGCATGATGTGCTAGTACGCCAGCTTTGACGTTGAAGCATCCTTATTTATTTACACTATCGTTGTGTATGGCCTGAAGCCTTATTTTTTTATTCCATTTTTTTATATAAATGCATGTACGTACCATTTTTTGTACGACGTTTAAGCTTATGATGAAGTCTGGAGCCTGCTTGATGTTTATATTTTTTTATTACCCTTTTTTACGTCACAGTTTATACTCGTAAGTCATTGGAGTTTTCTTTGTGCCCCGGTTTATACTCGTAAGGGTGTGGGGTATTTTGGATGATCCTTTTTTTTCATCACAATTTATACTCGTAAGTTGTTGGAGTATCTTTTTTTTGGTGTGCCCCAGTTTACACTCATGAGGGTATGGAGTAAGTATGATGATTCAATTTTTTCCATCACAGTTTATACTCGTAAGTCGTTGGAGTCTTTGTTTGTGCCCCAATTTACACTCATGAGGGTATGGAGTATCATTTTGTTTTTTTACTCAAGCATAGTAGGGCTTAAGGAATTTTCCATTTATCGGTGCCGGGCAATACTCGCCGTAAGGGGAAATTATCCTGTATGCACCACTAGAGTAGACCTCTTTTATGATGTAGGGACCCTCCCATTTTGGCTCGAACTTTCCTCCCATCCGTCGTGTAACATTCATTGGACGAATGACGGCGAGCACTAGGTCTCCTTGCTTGAATGATCTCCTTTTAACGCGCTTCTCAAAAGCACGGGACATTCTAGCCTGATAAGCTTCCAAATTTTGTAATGCCTGAAGGCGTTTCCCTTCAAGCATTTTGAGTTCACCGAGGCGTAATTTTATGGCCTCCTCTTTCGAAAGTTTCTCTTGAACAGCCACTCTGAGCGAAGTAATTTGTACTTCTAATGGTAGAATTGCTTCTCCTCCAAATACGAGGGAGTATGGTGTCATTCCCGTCGGTGTACGTGTCGTGGTTCTATAAGCCCACAAGGCCTCAAGAAGTTTCTCATGCCACTCACGCTTATTTCTAGACACAACTTTCTTTAACAATTTGCAGAGGGTTTTATTAAAAGCTTCCGCTTGTCCATTAGCTGCCGGATTATAAGCCGTAGAATAGTCATGAATTATTTTGAATTTCGAGCATAACTTATCGACATGCTTATTTTTGAATGGCCCCGCATTGCCAGACATATACGGGAAGGAACTCCGAAGCGATATATGAGGTGTGTTCTTATGAAGTGCTCCACGTGCTCCCCCTTATCGCTATGTTGATCGTATCTACTATATGATTCACGCTCGACCTTTCGGTCTCAGTGTTCCGAGGCCATATCTGGATATGCTAGGCTCGTCAAGTTTAACCTGAGTATTCTTCGTGTGCAAAACTGGCTTGCACCCATTGTAGATGGACGTAGAGCTTATCACACCCGATCATCACGTGGTGTCTGGGCACGAGGAACTTTGGCAATGGTGCATACTCAGGGAGAACACTTTTATCTTGAAATTTAGTGAGACATCATCTTATAATGCTACCGTCAATCAAAGCAAGATAAGATGCATAAAAGATAAACATCACATGCAATCAATATAAGTGATATGATATGGCCATCATCTTCTTGTACTTGTGATCTCCATCTCTGAAGTACCGTCATGATCACCATCGTCACCGGCGCGACACCTTGATCACCATCGTAGCATCGTTGTCGTCTCGCCAATCTTATGCTTCCACGACTATCGCTACCGCTTAGTGATAAAGTAAATCATTACATCGCAGTTGCATTGCATACAATAAAGCGACAACCATATGGCTCCTGCCAGTTGCCGATAACTCGGTTACAAAACATGATCATCTCATACAATAAAATTTAGTATCATGTCTTGACCATATCACATCACAACATGCCCTGCAAAAACAAGTTAGACGTCCTCTACTTTGTTGTTGCAAGTTTTACGTGGCTGCTACGGGCTTAAGCAAGAACCAATCTTACCTACGCATCAAAACCACAACGATAGTTTGTCAAGTTTGTGTTGTTTTAACCTTCGCAAGGACCGGGCGTAGCCACACTCGGTTCAACTAAAGTTGGAGAAACTGACACCCGCTAGCCACCTTTGTGCAAAGCACGTCGGGAGAACCGGTCTCGCGTAAGCGTACGCGTAATGTCGGTCCGGGCCGCTTCGTCCAGCAATACCGCCGAACCAAATTATGACATGCTGGTAAGCAGTATGACTTATATCGCCCACAACTGTTGGAAATATGCCATAGAGGCAATAATAAATTAGTTATTATTATATTTCCTTGTTCATGATAATCGTTTATTATCCATGCTATAATTGTATTGATAGGAAACTTAGATACATGTGTGGATACATAGATAACACCATGTCCCTAGTAAGCCTCTAGTTGACTAGCTCGTTGATCAATAGATGGTTACGGTTTCCTGACCATGGACATTGGATGTCATTGATAACGGGATCACATCATTAGGAGAATGATGTGATGGACAAGACCCAATCCTAAGCCTAGCACAAAGATCGTGTAGTTCGTATGCTAAAGCTTTTTAATGTCAAGTATCATTTCCTTAGACCATGAGATTGTGCAACTCCCGGATACCGTAGGAATGCTTTGGGTGTATCAAACGTCACAACGTAACTGGGTGACTATAAAGGTGCATTACAGGTATCTCCGAAAGTGTCTGTTGGGTTGGCACGAATCGAGACTGGGATTTGTCACTCCGTGTAAACGGAGAGGTATCTCTGGGCCCACTCGGTAGGACATCATCATAATGTGCACAATGTGATCAAGGAGTTGATCACGGGATGATGTGTTACGGAATGAGTAAAGAGACTTTCCGGTAACGAGATTGAACAAGGTATCGGTATACCGACGATCGAATCTCGGGCAAGTACAATACCGATAGACAAAGGGAATTGTATACGGGATTGATTAAGTCCTTGACATTGTGGTTCATCCGATGAGATCATCATGGAACATGTGGCAGCCAACATGGGTATCCAGATCCCGCTGTTGGTTATTGACCGGAGAACGTCTCGGTCATGTCTGCATGTCTCCCGAACCCGTAGGGTCTACACACTTAAGGTTCGATGACGCTAGGGTTGCAAAGGAAGTTTGTATGTGGTTACCGAATGTTGTTCGGAGTCCCGGATGAGATCTCGGACGTCATGAGGAGTTCCGGAATGGTCCGGAGGTAAAGATTTATATATAGGAAGTCCTATTTCGGCCCTCGGGATGAGTTTCGGGGTCATCGGTATTGTACCGGGACCACCGGAAGGGTCCCGGGGGCCCACCGGGTGGGGCCACCTATCCCGGAGGGTCCCATGGGCTGAATTGGGAAGGGATCCAGCCCAAAGTGGGCTGGGGCACCACTTCCCCCTAGGGCCCATGCGCCTAGGGTGGGGGGGAACCCTAAGGAAGAGTCCCAAGGGGGTAAGGCACCTCCTAGGTGCCTTGGGGGGGAGGGAAACCTCCCTTGGCCGCCCACCCCTAGGAGATTGGATCTCCTAGGGCCGGCGCCCCCCCCCCTTGGCCCTCCTATATATAGTGGGGGAAGGAGGGCTCTTTCATCCATGCCTTTGGTTGCCTCCTTCTCCCTTCTCCAACATCTCCTCCTCTCCCGTGGTGCTTGGCGAAGCCCTGCAGGATAGCCTCGCTCCTCCACCACCACCACGCCGTTGTGCTGCTGCTGGATGGAGTCTTCCTCAACCTCTCCCTCTCTCCTTGCTGGATCAAGGCATGGGAGACATCACCGGGCTGTACGTGTGTTGAACGTGGAGGTGCCGTCCGTTCGGCACTAGGATCTCCGGTGATTTGGATCAGGACGAGTACGACTCCATCAACCCCGTTCTCTTGAATGCTTCCGCTTAGCGATCTACAAGGGTATGTAGATGCACTCTCCTTCCCCTCGTTGCTGGTTTCTCCATAGATAGATCTTGGTGATACGTAGGAAAATTTTGAATTTCTGCTACATTCCCCAACAGTGGCATCATGAGCTAGGTCTATGCGTAGTTTCTATGCACGAGTAGAACACAAAGTAGTTGTGGGCGTTGATTTTGTTCAATATGCTTGCCGTTACTAGTCTTATCTTGATTCGGTGGCATCGTGGGATGAAGCGGCCCAGACCGACCTTACACGTACTCTTACGTGAGACTGGTTCCACCGACTGACATGCACTAGATGCATAAGGTGGCTAGCGGGTGTCTGTCTCTCCTACTTTAGTCGGATCAGATTCGATGAAAAGGGTCCTTATGAAGGGTAAATAGCAATTGGCATATCACGTTGTGGTTTTTGCGTAGGTAAGAAACGTTCTTGCTAGAAACCCATAGCAGCCACGTAAAACATGCAAACAACAATTAGAGGACGTCTAACTTGTTTTTGCAGGGTATGCTATGTGATGTGATATGGCCAAAGGATGTGATGAATGATATATGTGATGTATGAGATTGATCATGTTCTTGTAATAGGAATCACGACTTGCATGTCGATGAGTATGACAACCGGCAGGAGCCATAGGAGTTGTCTTAATTTATTTATGACCTGCGTGTCAACATAAACGTCATGTAATTACTTTACTTTATTGCTAACCGTTAGCTGTAGTAGTAGAAGTAATAGATGACGTGACAACTTCATGGAGACACGATGATGGAGATCATGATGATGGAGATCATGGTGTCATGCCGGTGACAAGATGATCATGGAGCCCCAAGATGGAGATCAAAGGAGCTATATGATATTGGCCATATCATGTCACTATTATTTGATTGCATGTGATGTTTATCATGTTTATACATCTTGTTTACTTAGAACGACGGTAGTAAATAAGATGATCCCTCATTAAAATTTCAAGAAGTGTTCTCCCCTAACTGTGCACCGTTGCTAAAGTTCGTCGTTTCGAAGCACCACGTGTTGATCGGGTGTGATAGATCCTTACGTTCACATACAACGGGTGTAAGACAGTTTTACACATGCAAAACACTTAGGGTTAACTTGACGAGCCTAGAATGTGTATAGACATGGCCTCGGAACACAGAAGACCGAAAGGTCGAGCATGAGTCGTATAGAAGATACGATCAACATGAAGATGTTCACCGACGTTGACTAGTCCGTCTCACGTGTTGATCGGACATGGCCTAGTTGACTCGGATCATGTAATCACTTAGATGACTAGAGGGATGTCTATCTAAGTGGGAGTTCATAAGATGAACTTAATTTTCCTGAACATAGTCAAGAGATCTTTGCAAATTATGTCGTAGCTCGCGCTTTAGTTCTACTGTTTAGATATGTTCCTAGAGAAAATTTAGTTGAAAGTTGATAGTAGCAATTATGCGGACTAGGTCCGTAAACTGAGGATTGTCCTCATTGCTTCATAGAAGGCTTATGTCCTTAATGCACCGCTCAGTGTGCTGAACCTCGAACATTGTCTGTGGATGTTGCGAACATCTGACATACATGTTTTAATAACTACGTGATAGTTCAGTTAAACGGTTTAGAGTTGAGGCACCTAAGACGGTTTTTGAAACGTCACGAAACATATGAGATGTTTCGAGGACTGAAATTGGGATTTCAGGCTCGTGCCCACGTCAAGAGGTATAAGACCTCCGACGATTTTCTTAGCCTGCAAACTAAGGGAGAAAAGCTCAATTGTTGAGCTTGTGCTCAGATTGTCTGAGTACAACAATCATTTGAATCGAGTGGGAGTTGATCTTCCAGATGAGATAGTGATGTTTCTCCGAAGTCATTACCACCAAGCTGCTTGAGCTTTGTGATGAACTATAATATATCAGGGACATATATGATGATCCTTGAGATATTCGCGATGTTTGACACCACAAAAGTAGAAATCAAGAAGGAGCATCAATTGTTGATGGTTGGTGAAACCACTAGTTTCAAGAAGGGCAAGGGCACGAAGGGATACTTCATGAAACGGCAATTCAGCTGCTGCTCTAGTGAAGAAACCCAAGGTTGAACCCAAACCCGAGACTAAGTGCTTCTATAATAAAGGGAACAGCCACTGGAGCAGAAATACCCTAGATACTTGGTAGATGAGAAGGCTGGCAAGGTTGATAGAAGTATATTGGATATACATTGTGTTGATGTGTACTTTACTAGTACTCCTAGTAGCACCAGGGTATTAGATACTGGTTCGGTTGCTAAGTGTTAGTAACTCGAAATAAAAGCTACGGAATAAACGGAGACTAGCTAAAGGTGAGCTGACGATATGTGTTGGAAGTGTTTCCAATGTTGATATGATCAAGCATCGCACGCTCCCTCTACCATCGAGATTGGTGTTTGCGTTGAGCATAGACATGATTGGATTATATCTATCGCAATACGGCTATTCATTTAAGGAGAATAACGGTTACTCTGTTTATTTGAATAATACCTTCAATGGTCTTGCACCTAAAATGAATGGTTCATTGAATCTCGATCGTAGTGATACACATGTTCATGCCAAAAGATATAAGATAGTAATGATAGTACCACCTACTTGTGGCACTGCCACGTAAGTCATATCGGTATAAAACGCATGAAGAAGCTCCATGTTGATGGATCTTTAGGCTCACTCGTCTTTGAAAAGTTTGAGGCATGCGAACCATGTCTATTGGTGTATATGCATGAAGAAACTCCATGCAAATGGACCGTTTGAACTCACTTGATTTTGAATCACTTGAGACATGCAAATCATACCACATGGGCAAGATGACTGAAAGCCTCGTTTTCAGTAAAATGGAACTAGAAAGCAACTTGTTGGAAGTAATACATTTTGATGTGTGCAGTCCAATGAGTGCTGAGGCGTGTAGTGGATATCGTTATGTTCTTACTTCACAGATGATTTGAGTAGATGTTGAGTACATTTACTTGATAAATCACGAGTCTGAATTATTGAAAGGTTCAAGTAATTTCGGGGTGAAGTTGAAAGATCGTCGTGACAAGAGGATAAAATATCTATGATATGATCATAGAGATGAATATCTGAATTACGAGTTTGGCACAGAATTAAGACATTGTGGAAATTGTTTCACAGCTAATATATCCTAGAACACCGTAGTGTGATGGTGTGTCCGAACATCATAACTGCACTCTATTGGATATGATGCATACCATGATGTCTCTTGTCGAATTACCACGATAGTTTATGGGTTAGGCATTAGAGACAACCACATTCACTTTAAATAGGGCACCACGTAATTCTGATGAGATGACACCATATGAACTATGGTTTAGAGAAACCTAAGCTGTCATTTCTTAAAAGTTTGGGGCTGCGACGCTTATGTGAAAAGGTTTCAGGCTGATAAGCTCGAACCCAAAGCGGATAAATGCATCTTCATAGGACACCCAAAACAATTGGGTATACCTCCTGTCTCAGATTCGAAAGCAATAAGGGATTGTTTCTAGAATCGGGTCCTTTCTCGAGTAAAAGTTTCTCTCGAAAGAATTGAGTGGGAGGATGGTGGAGACTTGATAAGGTTGTTGAACCGTCTCTTCAACTAGTGTGTGGCAGGGCATAGGAAGTTGTTGCTGTGGCACCTACGCCAATTGAAGTGGAAGCTTGTGATAGTGATCATGAAACTTCATATCAAGTCACTACCAAACCTCGTAGGATGACAAGGATGCGTACTACTTCAGAGTGGTACGTAATCCTGTCTTGGAAGTCATGTTGCTAGACAACAATGAACCTATGAGCTATGGAGAAGCGATGGTGGGCCTGGATTCCAAAATGGCTCGAGGCCATAAAATCCGAGAGAGGATCCATGTATGAAAACAAAGTGTAGACTTTGGCAGAACAGCTCGATGGTCGTAAGGCTGTTGAGTGCAGATGGATTTTAAAAGGAAGACGGACAATGATGGTAAATGTCACCATTAAGAAAGCTCGACTTGTCGTTAAGAAGTTTCCGACAAGTTCAAGGAGTTGACTACGGTGAGACTTTCTTACTCGTAGCGATGCTAAGAGTCTGTTGGAATTATATTAGCGATTGCTGCATTATTTGTGAAATCTTGCAGATAGGATGTCAAAACATTGTTTCCTCGACGATTTTCTTGAGGAAAGGTTGTATGTGATACAACCGGAAGGTTTTGTCAATCCTGAGAGATGCTAATAAGTATGCAAAGCTCCAGCAATCCTTCTAAGGACTGGAGTAGGCATCTCGTAGTTGGAATGTATGCTTTGATGAGATGATCAAAGATTTTGGGTGTATACAAAGTTTATGAGAAACTTGTATTTCCAAAGAAGTGAGTGGGAGCACTATAGAATTTCTGATGAGTATATGTTGTTGACATATTATGGATCAAAAATGACGTAGAATTTCTGGAAAGCATATAGGGTTATTTGGAAAGTGTTTTTCAATGGAAAGCCTAGATTAAGCTGCTTGAGCATTGAGCATCAAGATCTATAAGGATAGATCAAAACGCTTAATGGAACTTTCAAATGAGCACATACCTTGACATGATCTTGAAGGTGTTCAAGATGGATCAGTCAAAGAAGGAGTTCTTGCCTGAGTAGTAAGGTATGAAGTTGAGACTTAAAGCTCAACCATGGCAGAAGAAAGAGGAAGGACAAAGGTCGTCCCCTATGCTTAAGACATAGGCTCTACAGTATGCTATGCTGTGTACCGCATCTGAAGTGTGCCTTGCCATGAGTCAGTCAAGGGGTACAAGAGTGATCCAAGAATGGATCACAGGACAGCGGTCAAACTTATCCTTAGTAACTAGTGGACTAAGGAATTTTCTCGATTATGGAGGTGGTAAAAGAGTTCGTCGTAAAGGGTTACGTCGATGCAAGCTTAACACCTATCCGGATAGCTCTAAGTAGAGATACCGGATACGTATAATGGAGCAACAATTTAGAATAGCTCCAAGTAGAACAGTTATTTGGAATAGCTCCAAATAGAACGTGGTAGCTACATCTAGGAGATGACGTGGAGATTTGTAAAGCACATACGGATCTGAAAGGTTCAGACCCGTTGACTAAAACCTCTCTCACAAGCAACATGATCAAACCCAGAACTCATTGAGTGCTAATCACATAGTGATGTGAACTAGATTATTGACTCTAGTAAACTCTTTGGATGTTGGTCACATGGCGATGTGACCTGTGAGTGTAAATCACATGGCGATGTGAACTAGATTATTGACTCTAGTGCAAGTGGGAGACTGTTGGAAATATGCCCTAGAGGCAATAATAAATTAGTTATTATTATATTTCCTTGTTCATGATAATCGTTTATTATCCATGCTATAATTGTATTGATAGGAAACTCAGATACATGTGTGGATACATAGACAACACCATGTCCCTAGTAAGCCTCTAGTTGACTAGCTCGTTGATCAATAGATGGTTACGGTTTCCTGACCATGGACATTGGATGTCATTGATAACGGGATCACATCATTAGGAGAATGATGTGATGGACAAGACCCAATCCTAAGCCTAGCACAAAGATCGTGTAGTTCGTATGCTAAAGCTTTTTTAATGTCAAGTATCATTTCCTTAGACCATGAGATTGTGCAACTCCCGGATACCGTAGGAATGCTTTGGGTGTATCAAACGTCACAACGTAACTGGGTGACTATAAAGGTGCATTACAGGTATCTCCGAAAGTGTCTGTTGGGTTGGCACGAATCGAGACTGGGATTTGTCACTCCGTGTAAACGGAGAGGTATCTCTGGGCCCACTCGGTAGGACATCATCATAATGTGCACAATGTGATCAAGGAGTTGATCACGGGATGATGTGTTACGGAACGAGTAAAGAGACTTGCCGGCAACGAGATTGAACAAGGTATCGGTATACCGATGATCGAATCTCGGACAAGTACAATACAGATAGACAAAGGGAATTGTATACGGGATTGATTAAGTCCTTGACATCGTGGTTCATCCGATGAGATCATCGTGGAACATGTGTGAGCCAACATGGGTATCCAGATCCCACTGTTGGTTATTGACCGGAGAACGTCTCGGTCATGTCTGCATGTCTCCCGAACCTGTAGGGTCTACACACTTAAGGTTCGATGACGCTAGGGTTGTAAAGGAAGTTTGTATGTGGTTGCCGAATGTTGTTCGGAGTCCCGGATGATATCTCGGACGTCATGAGGAGTTCCGGAATGGTCCGGAGGTAAAGATTTATATATAGGAAATCCTATTTCGGCCATCGGGACGAGTTTCGAGGTCATCGGTATTGTACCGGGACCACCAGAAGGGTCCCGGGGGCCCACCGGGTGGGGCCACCTATCCCGGAGGGTCCCATGGGCTGAATTGGGAAGGGATCCAGCCCAAAGTGGGCTGGGAGCCACTTCCCCCTAGGGCCCATGCGCCTAGGGTGGGGGGGAACCCTAAGGAAGAGTCCCAAGGGGGTAAGGCACCTCCTAGGTGCCTTGGGGGGGAGGGAAACCTCCCTTGGCCGCCCACCCCTAGGAGATTGGATCTCCTAGGGCCGCCCCCCCCCCTTGGCCCTCCTATATATAGTGGGGGAAGGAGGGCTCTTTCATCCATGCCTTTGGTTGCCTCCTTCTCCCTTCTCCAACATCTCCTCCTCTCCCGTGGTGCTTGGCGAAGCCCTGCGGGATAGCCTCGCTCCTCCACCACCACCACGCCGTTGTGCTGCTGCTGGATGGAATCTTCCTCAACCTCTCCCTCTCTCCTTGCTGGATCAAGGCATGGGAGACGTCACCAGGCTGTACTTGTGTTGAACGCGGAGGTGCCGTCCGTTCGGCACTAGGATCTCCGGTGATTTGGATCACGACGAGTACGACTCCATCAACCCCGTTCTCTTGAACGCTTCCGCTTAGCGATCTACAAGGGTATGTAGATGCACTCTCCTTCCCCTCGTTGTTGGTTTCTCCATAGATAGATCTTGGTGATACGTAGGAAAATTTTGAATTTCTGCTACGTTCCCCAACAACAACTCACTTGTGTTCTACTCGTGCATATAACATCAACACATAAAACCTAGGCTCGGATGCCACTGTTGGGGAACGTAGTAATTTCAAAAAAATTCCTACGCACACGCAAGATCTTGGTGATGCATAGCAACAAGGGGAGAGTGTGATCTACGTACCCTTATAGACCGACAGTGGAAGCGTTATATTAACGCGGTTGATGTAGTCGTACGTCTTCACGATCTGACCGATCCAAGCACCGAAATTATGGCACCTCCGAGTTTCAGCACACGTTCAGCTCGATGACGATCCACGGACTCCGATCCAGCAAAGTGTCAGGGAAGAGTTCCGTCAGCACGACGGCGTGGTGACGATCTTGATGTTCAACTGTCGCATGGCTTCGCCTAAGCACCACTACAATATTATCGAGGATTATGGTGGAAGGGGGCACCGCACACGGCTAAGAAAACGATCACGTGGATCAACTTGTGTGTCTAGGGGTGCCCCCTGCCTCCGTATATAAAGGAGCCAAGGGGGGGGTGCGGCCGGCCCTAGTAGGAGGCGCGCAGGAGGAGTCCTACTCCTATCGGGAGTAGGACTCTCCTCCCTTTCCTTGTCCAAGTAGGAGAGGGGGAAGGAAGGGAGAGAGGAGAGGAAGGAAAGGGGGGGCGGCGCCCCTCCCTCCTAGTCCAATTCGGACTAGGGGGAGAGGGGGCGCGCGGCCTGCCCTGGCAGCCCCTTCTCTTCTCCACTTTAGGCCCATGAGGCCCATTAACCCCTTGGGGGTTCCGGTAACCCCACGGTACTCCGATTTTATCCGAAACTTCCCCGGAACACTTTCAGTGTCCGAATATAGCCGTCCAATATATCAATCTTTATGTCTCGACCATTTCGAGACTCCTCGTTATGTCCGCGATCATATCCGGGACTCCGAACCAACTTCGGTACATCAAAACTCATAAACTCATAATATAACTGTCATCGAAACCTTAAGCGTGCGGACCCTACGGGTTCGAGAACAATGTAGACATGACCGAGACATGTCTCCGGTCAATAACCAATAGGGGAACCTGGATGCTCATATTGGCTCCCACATATTCTATGAAGATCTTTATCGGTCAGACCGCATAACAACATATGTTGATCCCTTTGTCATTGGTATGTTACTTGTCCGAGATTCGATCGTCGGTATATCAATACCTAGTTCAATATCATTACCGGCAAGTCTCTTTACTCGTTCCGTAATACATCATCTCGCAACTAACTCATTTAGTTGCATTGCTTGCAAGGCTTAGGTGATGTGCATTACCGAGAGGGCCCAGAGATACCTCTCCGACAATCGGAGTGACAAATCCTAATCTCGAAATACGCCAACCCAACATGTACCTTTGGAGACACCTGTAGAGCTCCTTTATAATCACCCAGTTACGTTGTGACGTTTGGTAGCACACAAAGTGTTCCTCCAGTAAACGGGAGTTGCATAATCTCATAGTCATAGGAACATGTATAAGTCATGAAGAAAGCAATAGCAACATACTAAACGATCGAGTGCTAAGCTAACGGAATGGGTCAAGTCAATCACATCATTCTCCTAATGATGTGATCCCGTTAATCAAATAACAACCCTTTGTCTATGGTTAGGAAACATAACCATCTTTGATTAACGAGCTAGTCAAGTAGAGGCATACTACTGACACTCTGTTTGTCTATGTATTCACACATGTATTATGTTTCCGGTTAATACAATTCTAGCATGAATAATAAACATTTATCATGAAATAAGGAAATAAATAATAACTTTATTATTGCCTCTAGGGCATATTTCCTTCAGTCTCCCACTTGCACTAGAGTCAATAATCTACATTACACAGTAATGATTCTAACACCCATGGAGCTTTGGTGCTGATCATGTTTTCTCGTGGAAGAGGCTTAGTCAATGGGTCTGCAACATTCAGATCCGTATGTATCTTGCAAATCTCTATGTCTCCCACCTGGACTAGATCCTGGATGAAATTGAAGCGTCTCCTGATGTGCTTGGTTCTCTTGTGAAATCTGGATTCCTTTGCCAAGGCAATTGCACCAGTATTGTCACAAAAGATTTTCATTGGACCCGATGCACTAGGTATGACCCCTAGATCGGATATGAACTCCTTCATCCAGACTCCTTCGTTTGCTGCTTCCGAAGCAGCTATGTACTCCGCTTCACATGTAGATCCCGCCACAACGCTTTGTTTAGAACTGCGCCAACTGACAGCTCCACCATTTAATGTAAATACATATCCGGTTTGCGATTTAGAATCGTCCGGATCAGTGTCAAAGCTTGCATCAACGTAACCATTTACTGAGAGCTCTTTTTCACCTCCATATATGAGAAACATATCCTTAGTCCTTTTCAGGTATTTCAGGATGTTCTTGACCGCTGTCCAGTGATCCACTCCTGGATTACTTTGGTACCTCCCTGCTAGACTTATAACGAGACACACATCAGTTCTGGTACACAGCATTGCATACATGATACAGCCTATGGCTGAAGCATAGGGAACATCTTTCATTTTCTCTCTATCTTCTGCATTGGTCGGGCATTGAGTCTTACTCAATTTCACACCTTGTAACACAGGTAAGAATCCTTTCTTTGCTTGATCCATTTTGAACTTTTTCAAAACTTTGTCAAGGTATGTGCTTTGTGAAAGTCCAATTAAGCGTCTTGATCTATCTCTATAGATCTTAATGCCTAATATGTAAGCAGCTTCACCAAGGTCTTTCTTTGAGAAACTCTTATTCAAGTATCCCTTTATGCTATCCAGAAATTATATATCATTTCCGATTAGTAATATGTCATCTACATATAATATCAGAAATGCTACAGAGCTCCCACTCACTTTCTTGTAAATACAGGCTTCTCCAAAAGTCTGTACAAAACCAAATGCTTTGATCACACTATCAAAGCGTTTATTCCAACTCCGAGAGGCTTGCACCAGTCCATAAATGGATCGCTGGAGCTTGCACACTTTGTTAGCTCCCTTTGGATCGACAAAACCTTTCGGCTGCATCATATACAACTCTTCTTCCAGAAATCCATTCAGGAATGCAGTTTTGACATCCATCTGCCAAATTTCATAATCATAAAATGCGGCAATTGCTAACATGATTCGGACAGACTTAAGCATCGCTATGGGTGAGAAGGTCTCATCGTAGTCAATCCCTTGAACTTGTCGAAAACCTTTTGCGACAAGTCAAGCTTTGTAGACAGTAACATTACCGTCAGCGTCAGTCTTCTTCTTGAAGATCCATTTATTCTCAATTGCTTGCCGATCATTGGGCAAGTCAACCAAAGTCCATACTTTGTTTTCATACATGGATCCCATCTCAGATTTCATGGCTTCGAGCCATTTTGTGGAATCTGGGCTCACCATCGCTTCTTCATAGTTCGTAGGTTCATCATGATCTAGTAGCATGACTTCCAGAACAGGATTACCGTACCACTCTGGTGCGGATCTTACTCTGGTTGATCTACGAGGTTCATTAGTAACTTGTTCTGAAGTTTCATGATCATTATCATTAGCTTCCTCACTAATTGGTGTAGGTGTCACAGAAACCTGTTTCTGCGATGTACTACTTTCCAATAAGGGAGCAGGTACAGTTACCTCATCAAGTTCTACTTTCCTCCCACTCACTTCTTTCGAGAGAAACTCCTTCTCCAGAAAGGATCCATTCTTAGCGACAAATGTCTTGCCTTCGGATCTGTGATAGAAGGTGTACCCAACAGTCTCTTTTGGGTATCCTATGAAGACACATTTCTCCGATTTGGGTTCGAGCTTATCAGGTTGAAGTTTCTTCACATAAGCATCGCAGCCCCAAACTTTTAGAAACGACAACTTTGGTTTCTTGCCAAACCACAGTTCATAAGGCGTCGTCTCAACGGATTTTGATGGTGCCCTATTTAACGTGAATGCGGCTGTCTCTAGAGCATAACCCCGAAACGATAGCGGTAAATCTGTAAGAGACATCACAGATCGCACCATATCAAGTAAAGTACGATTACGACGTTCGGACACACCATTACGCTGTGGTGTTCCAGGTGGCGTGAGTTGCGAAACTATTCCGCATTGTTTCAAATGTAGACCAAACTCGTAACTCAAATATTCTCCTCCACGATCAGATCGTAGAAACTTTATTTTCTTGTTATGATGATTTTCAACTTCACTCTGAAATTCTTTGAACTTTTCAAATGTTTCAGACTTATGTTTCATTAAGTAGATATACCCATATCTGCTTAAATCATCTGTGAAGGTGAGAAAATAACGATATCCGCCACGAGCTTCAACATTCATTGGACCACATACATCTGTATGTATGATTTCTAACAAATCTGTTGCTCTCTCCATAGTACCGGAGAACGGTGTTTTAGTCATCTTGCCCATGAGGCACAGTTCGCAAGTACCAAGTGATTCGTAATCAAGTGGTTCCAAAAGTCCATCAGTATGGAGTTTCTTCATGCGTTTTACACCGATATGACCTAAACTGCCACAAATAAGTTGCACTATCATTATCAAATCTGCATCTTTTGGCTTCAACATTATGAATATGTGTATCACTACTATCGAGATTCATCAAAAATAGGCCACTCTTCAAGGGTGCATGACCATAAAAGATATTACTCATATAAATAGAACAACCATTATTCTCTGATTTAAATGAATAACCGTCTCGCATCAAACAAGATCCAGATATAATGTTCATGCTCAATGCTGGCACCAAATAACAATTATTTAGGTCTAATACTAATCCCGATGGTAGATGTAGAGGTAGCGTGCCGACCGCGATCACATCGACTTTGGAACCATTTCCCACGCGCATCGTCACCTCGTCCTTCGCCAGTGTTCGCTTAATCCGTAGTCCCTGTTTCGAGTTGCAAATATTAGCAACAGAACCAGTATAAAATACCCAGGTGCTACTGCGAGCTCTAGTAAGGTACACATCAATAACATGTATATCACATATACCTTTGTTCACCTTGCCATCCTTCTTATCCGCCAAATACTTCGGGCAGTTCCACTTCCAGTGACCAGTCTGCTTGCAGTAGAAGCACTCAGTTTCAGGCTTAGGTCCAGATTTGGGTTTCTTCTCTTGAGCAGCAACTTGCTTGCTGTTCCTTTTGAAGTTCCCCTTCTTCTTCCCTTTGCCCTTTTTCTTGAAACCAGTGGTCTTGTTGACCATCAACACTTGATGCTCCTTTTTGATTTCTACCTCCGTAGCTTTTAGCATTGCGAAGAGCTCGGGAATAGTCTTATTCATCCCTTGCATATTATAGTTCATCATGAAGCTCTTGTAGCTAGGTGGTAGTGATTGGAGAATTCTGTCAATGACGCAATCATCTGGAAGATTAACTCCCAATTGAATCAAGTGATTATTATACCCAGACATTTTGAGTATATGCTCACTAACAGAACTGTTCTCCTCCATCTTGCAGCTATAGAACTTATTGGAGACTTCATATCTCTCAATCCGGGCATTTGCTTGAAATATTAACTTCAACTCTTGGAACATCTCACATGCTCCATGACGTTCAAAACGTCGTTGAAGTCCCGATTCTAAGCCGTAAAGCATGGCACACTGAACTATCGAGTAGTCATCAGCTTTGCTCTGCCAGACGTTCATAACATCTGGTGTTGCTCCAGTAGCAGGCCTGGCACCCAGCGGTGCTTCCAGGACGTAATTCTTCTGTACAGCAATGAGGATAATCCTCAAGTTACCGACCCAGTCCGTGTAATTGCTACCATCATCTTTCAACTTTGCTTTCTCAAGGAACGCATTAAAATTCAACGGAACAACAGCATGGGCCATCTATCTACAATCAAACATAAACAAGCAAGATACTATCAGGTACTAAGTTCATGATAAATTTAAGTTCAATTAATCATATTACTTAAGAACTCCCACTTAGAAAGATATCCCTCTAATCTTCTAAGTGATTACGTGATCCAAATCAACTAAACCATGACCGATCATCACGTGAAATGGAGTAGTTTTCAATGGTTAACATCGCTATGTTGATCGTATCTACTATATGATTCACGCTCGACCTTTCGGTCTCAGTGTTCCGAGGCCATATCTGCATATGCTAGGCTCGTCAAGTTTAACCTGAGTATTCTGCGTGTGCAAAACTGGCTTGCACCCATTGTAGATGGACGTAGAGCTTATCACACCCGATCATCACGTGGTGTCTGGGCACGATGAACTTTGGCAACGGTGCATACTCAGGGAGAACACTTTTATCTCGAAATTTAGTGAGACATCATCTTATAATGCTACCGTCAATCAAAGAAAGATAAGATGCATAAAAGATAAACATCACATGCAATCAATATAAGTGATATGATATGGCCATCATCTTCTTGTACTTGTGATCTCCATCTCCGAAGTACCGTCATGATCACCATCGTCACCGGCGTGACACCTTGATCACCATCGTAGCATTGTTGTCGTCTCGCCAATCTTATGCTTCCACGACTATCGCTACCGCTTAGTGATAAAGTAAAGCATTACAGCGCAGTTGCATTGCATACAATAAAGCGACAACCATATGGCTCCTGCCAGTTGCCGATAACTCGGTTACAAAACATGATCATCTCATACAATAAAATTTAGTATCATGTCTTGACCATATCACATCACAACATGCCCTGCAAAAACAAGTTAGACGTCTTCTACTTTGTTGTTGCAAGTTTTACGTGGCTGCTACGGGCTTAAGCAAGAACCAATCTTACCTACGCATCAAAACCACAACGATAGTTTGTCAAGTTGGTGCTGTTTTAACCTTCGCAAGGACCGGGCGTAGCCACACTCGGTTCAACTAAAGTTGGAGAAACTGACACCCGCTAGCCACCTTTATGCAAAGCACGTCCAGAGAACCGGTCTCGCGTAAGCGTACATGTAATGTCGGTCCGGGCCGCTTCGTCCAACAATACCGCTGAACCAAAGTATGACATGCTGGTAAGCAGTATGACTTATATCGCCCACAACTCACTTGTGTTCTACTCGTGCATATAACATCAACACATAAAACCTAGGCTCGGATGCCACTGTTGGGGAACGTAGTAATTTCAAAAAAATTCCTACGCACACGCAAGATCATGGTGATGCATAGCAACGAGGGGAGAGTGTGATCTACGTACCCTTGTAGACCGACGGCAGAAGCGTTATATTAACGCGGTTGATGTAGTCGTACGTCTTCACGATCCGACCGATCCAAGCACCAAAACTACGGCACCTCCGAGTTTCAGCACACGTTCAGCTCGATGACGATCCCCGGACTCCGATCCAGCAAAGTGTCGGGGAAGAGTTCCGTCAGCACGAAGACGTGGTGACGATCTTGATGTTCAACTGTCGCAGGGCTTCGCCTAAGCACCACTACAATATTATCGAGGATTATGGTGGAAGGGGGCACCGCACACGGCTAAGAAAATGATCACGTGGATCAACTTGTGTGTCTAGGGGTGCCCCCTGTCTCCGTATATAAAGGAGCCAAGGGGGGGTGCGACCGGCCCTAGTAGGAGGCGCGCAGGAGGAGAGTGTGATCTACGTACGACTCCCCTCCCTTTCCTTGTCCAAGTAGGAGAGGGGGAAGGAAGGGAGAGAGGAGAGGAAGGAAAGGGGGGCGCCACCCCTCCCTCCTAGTCCAATTCAGACTAGGGGGAGAGGGGGCGCGCGGCCTGCCCTGGCAGCCCCTTCTCTTCTCCACTTTAGGCCCATGAGGCCCATTAACCCCCCGGTACTCCGGTTTTATCCGAAACTTCCCCGGAACACTTTCGGTGTCCGAATATAGCCGTCCAATATATCAATCTTTATGTCTCGACCATTTCGAGACTCCTCGTTATGTCCGCGATCATATCCGGGACTCCAAACCAACTTCAGTACATCAAAACTCATAAACTCATAATATAACTATCATCGAAACCTTAAGCGTGCGGACCCTACGGGTTCGAGAACAATGTAGACATGACCGAGACATGTCTCCGTTCAATAACCAATAGCGGAACCTGGATGCTCATATTGGCTCCCACATATTCTACGAAGATCTTTATCGGTCAGACCGCATAACAACATACGTTGTTCCCTTTGTCATCGGTATGTTACTTGCCCAAGATTCGATCGTCGGTATAGCAATACCTCGTTCAATCTCGTTACCGGCAAGTCTCTTTACTCGTTCCGTAATACATCATCTCGCAACTAACTCATTTAGTTGCATTGCTTGCAAGGCTTAGGTGATGTGCATTACCGAGAGGGTCCAGAGATACCTCTCCGACAATCGGAGTGACAAATCCTAATCTCGAAATACGCCAACCCAACATGTACCTTTAGAGACACCTGTAGAGCTCCTTTATAATCACCCAGTTACGTTGTGACGTTTGGTAGCACACAAAGTGTTCCTCCAGTAAACGGGAGTTGCATAATCTCATAGTCATAGGAACATGTATAAGTCATGAAGAAAGCAATAGCAACATACTAAACGATCGAGTGCTAAGCTAACGGAATGGGTCAAGTCAATCACATCATTCTCCTAATGATGTGATCCCGTTAATCAAATAACAACCCTTTGTCTATGGTTAGGAAACATAACCATCTTTGATTAACGAGCTAGTCAAGTAGAGGCATACTACTGACACTCTGTTTGTCTATGTATTCACACATGTATTATGTTTCCGGTTAATACAATTCTAGCATGAATAATAAACATTTATCATGAAATAAGGAAATAAATAATAACTTTATTATTGCCTCTAGGGCATATTTCCTCCAATTACCATGTACCTGGCACTCGTGGCACCTCTTTGCAAATTTCATGGTGCCGTCAAACATGGTAGGCCAATAGTAACCAATATGTCACAATTGATAATATAATTTAGGGCTAGATTGATGCGCCCCACACACCCCGGCGTGCACTTCATTTAAGGCTTCCACAATTTCATTCCCTGCTAGATAGCTGAGGAGGATGCCATCGAAGGAACGCCTATATAGGGTATCATTTATAAATGTATAGTGAACTGACCTTTTCCGAACTCTGGACCTTTCTGCGGAGTCTAGAGGTAGATATCCCTGGAGCAAGTATTCTAGGAAAGGGCTTCCCCAGTCTCCAACTTCAATCTCGTAGATATCTGTAGTCATTGCAACCAACGTCGTCATCTCCTCCTCCTCGGCGAGTATAGGTAGGATTATGCATTCTTCAACACGAACGTACATCATTTGATGTGAAGTTAATGACATACTAGCGGCTAAACCTGCTAAGTTGTCAGCCTTTTCATTCTGACTGCTTATAACATGCTGAATATTTAGATCAGCAAACATGGACATGAGCACTTTGGCTCGCTGGAAGTAAGGCCTTAATTCTTCTTTATTTACCATGTAAATTCCCAGTAGTTTGTTGATCACTAACTGAGAGTCACCATAAACAGTGAGTGAATCTAACCCCATATTCAGAGCTAATTCAAGCCCTATTATCAAAGCCTCATATTCAGCCGAATTATTTGAAACCGCTGAAGTTAGGGTGAATGAGTACGGGATTATCCCTTCGTTTGGCGTCACGAAGACGACTCCAGCACCTTCCCCTGATCGTCTACATGCGCCATCGAAGTACATTTGCCAACATGTACTAGCAACTGATGTAGTGAACACCTCTTCATCCGGCAAGTCATCATCTATGGGGAAATCATCGAGTATTGGATGTGTGGCTAGGAAGTTAGCTAACGCCTGCCCCTTCATGGCCTTTTGTGGCACAAACTTTATATCAAATTGCGACAAAAACATCACCCACTTAGCCAGTCTACCTGAAAGCACCATTTTATTTAAGATGTACCCGAGAGGGTCTGCTCTCGATACGAGGTGTACAGTATGCTCTAACATGTGATGGCGCAATTTTTGTGCTGCAAACACCAATGCGAGACATATCTTTTCCATGTCCGGATAGTTGCACTTTGCCCCCATGAGGGTGCGACTAAGGTAATATAGGGACATTTCCTTTCCGGACTCATTATTCTGTGCTAAAAGAGCTCCCAACGACATAGGCATGGCTGTCGTATATAGGATCAGAGGACGTTCCTTAACTGGTGCACCTAGGAATAGGTGGGTGTATAAGGTATTTCTTAATGTCCAAGAATGCATTTTGGCATGTTTGGTCCCACTCGAATGAGACACCCTTTTTCATGAGACGTGAGAATGGTTTACATCTTCCTGATAAGTTTGAGATAAATCTCCTAATATATGCTAGGTGACCTTGGAAACTCCTTAGTTCATGTAGGTTTGTGGGTGGTGGCATTTTAACGATCGCTTTTACTTTATCTGGGTCAATTTGGATGCCATTCTTTGTGACCACAAAACCAATAAATTTCCCGAAAGAAACTCCGAACGCACATTTCATGGGATTCATTTTCAAGTTATGTTCCCTCAGACCCTCGAAAACCATTGCAAGATGTTTCATATGGTCTTCTTCACGTTTTGATTTTACCACTATGTCATCAATATAACATTCAACGATTACATATAACAACCCATCTAAAACTATGGTCATGGCTCGTTGATATGTTGCCCCTGCATTTTTTAGTCCAAATGGCATGACCTTATAACAGAATATGCCTTTGGGCGTTCTGAAAGCCGTTAGCTCTTCATCTTCTGGCGCCATTTTTATTTGATTATATCCAGAATATCCATCCATAAAAGAAAATATTTCATGATTCATGGTAGCATCAACGAGTATTTCAGATTTAGGTATAGGAAAATCATCTTTAGGGCATGATTTATTTAAGTCCCTAAAGTCTACACACACACGGATTTGGCCATTTTTCTTTTTAACCGGCACAATATTGGAAAACCACTTAGGATATTTAACCTCCCTAATGAATCCAGCAGCTATGAGTTTGTCGACCTCGGCTTCTATCTTGGGGAGTAGCTCGGGTCGAAATCTCCTCTGTGCTTGTTTTACTGGGGGAACATTGTCTTGCACGGCAAGTCGGTGCACCGCTACCTCTGGATCCAAGCCTGGCATTTCCTCGTAAGTCCAAGCGAAGACATCTTTGTTTGCAGAGAGGAACTTACGATATTCCTCTTCCTTTTCTTTAGACAGATGTGCACCAATAAAAATCAGGATCCTCGGCTGTCCCAATATTTATTTCTTCCAAGTCATCAATAGTTGGCTGATTACCATCCTCCATTTGTGGGGATGCCTCGGTTGGATCTACAAATTCAGTCGAGGTCATGCAAACCTCATAGCCCAGCCCATGTCTTTTTTCTTTCAAAGGTTGACCCTCGTGTAGAGCTTCGAGTTGTTCTCGGGACAATGCCTTTTCAAATGGTGCTCGCTGCCCCCGGCCATCACACAACGATGGGCCAGTGAGAGTATCATATCCCATTCTCTGCATCATATACAAAACTCGGTTATCGTACAGAGAAATAGGCAATGACTCATCTTTATTTTCCAAGGTGATATGAACCACATTTTTATTTTTATTTTCACACTCATGGGACTCTTCTTTATCTTGCTCAATTTTATGTTGAACCAAAGGAGGTAAGAGCATAGGCATTTTGGTACCTCTTTTAACAGGTGATTTATCGATGACGCGGAATATTGGGTCATCCTCTTTCCTTTGGTCACTCGGTATATACTGATAAATCTTTCGGCCAGATGAGGATTCTGCACCATTTTTCTTTACCATGTTTGATTCAGGTACTCACTACTAGGGAAAAGGCTAGCAGCAGCGCGGGTTTTAGGTGTATCAGCAGCGCGGGGACCGGCGCTACTAATAAGGCGCTACAGCTAATAGTTAGTAGTAGCGTGGGAGAAACCCGCGCTACTACTAACTTTGTTAGTAGTAGCGTGTGCCACCCACGCTACTGCTATTACAGACTCGCGCTACTACTAATGAAGTAGTAGAAGCGTGCCTACAATACCAGCGCTACTAGTATCCTAGATACTAGTAGGGCAATTTTTTCCCAACGCTACTAGTAGCAAATTAGGAATTAAAAAAATAAAAATAGATGCAGTATTCATGAATGGAGATCAGAGACACGTCCAGTGCAAAATAAATTTCAGAGAACCATCTTAACACTTGCAGTGTTCATGGATGCAACATTCAACATCTCAATTCGAAGAGATCACGAAGACACACACAACCATCATCAAAAGGTTGGTACCTTCCCTAGCATTTCACCACCAACCTAACCAGACCACTTCTCTAGATGTATGTACAAAGCGTCGAGGTCCTCCACCTTGAGGAACTCCGGACGGTGGCGTCGTCCTCCACCTCGGTGACCTCCGGACGGTGGCGTCGAGGTCCTCCACCCCGGGGACCTCCTGCGTCGCAATCACCTAGACGATAATCTCTATGACACGGTCGCGGGGCTTCACGGTGAAGTCTGCCTCCGAGTAGTTGAAGAGCACGACTCCCATCGGGCCGCAGTAGTCCTCGTCGATCACCCTGCACCCAGTTGAGAAAGTGAAAACTTGTTAGTTCGTGCCGTTGTGCAGATCTAGTAGGGTATTTTCTTCAATTATCTGTCTCTTTTAGTCTATTATGAATCTTCAAAACAAAAAAACACCTACTAAATGCATACCCTAGCTGTACGTGTTCATGCTATCTTCTTGTTTTGGTGCATTCAAGAAATACTAATGTATTTGAGCTATATATGCTTGAAATATTTGACAGTTAACATCTGTTCAAAATTTATAATTTCATGGATAGGGAAATCGCCAACAAAGGACATCAAAAAATTGATTCCCACTGCTCTTCAAAACAACGCCGGGGTCAACGTTGACTCTCCACAGAGCACCATTTTAAATCGGGCAGAAAAATGTACACAAGGAGTGATCTAAACGCTCTTATATTAGTTTACAGAGGGAGTAGTATATAAGGATGCCCATCATCTTGTGGAAAAATGTACTAGCTACCAATAATGAACTATTCATGTTGAACAATTTAAATTCGAACAATTGTGAATAATGATTCAGCTTACACATCCTATAAACAAAATGGTCAACTCCATGATGTATCCATCAACTACCTAAATTTTAACATGGAAACCTTCCATAATATATAGACGGGAAAGAGATAGCAAAATGGATCATGCTTGAGATAGACATTCTTACTGCAAATCTTAACAGAAGACATGACCTGCCAACACCTGAGTCTCCAATAAGCAATAGCTTGAAGAGGTAATCACTGCATGGTCAAATAAGAGAATGTTAGTCTCTAGTAAACACAGTGCACAGAGAATAAAACAAGTAGTGGTGACATTTTCAAGATGATAAAAAAGGGCAGCGCGCTGCACATAGCTCCTGCTTGTGCAGGGTTCGCGGAAGGGTCCGGCCACTTCCAAAGATGATAATAAGATACAATAACTATGTACAGGCTTGGAAGATTGAAAATAAATTAAAAGAGAAATGTATTCAAGATAATAACACACAACAATTAGATGGAATAATATTGTCAGGCTTAGACAAGTAAGTAGCGACAGATGAAGGGACATTTTGTTGTTTAATATTCAGCCAAAATGCCAGTTTTGCTAAGCTAATAGATCCCTATGTACTAGTGTGTGATTACTGTGATAGAATGTAAAAATAGTTCCCCTTGCAGCATTAAGACTAGTACTATAACAACAACCAGCGCCCATTGATTCCTGCGATGAGAACCGTCTTTGAACAAAAGATCGCGCATTTGATGATCTGATACGAGCAAGTACTACAGTACTAAAGATCACGCATCTCAGAAGTTTATAATGATATTACGCTTATGGTGCCCAAATTATTCTCCATATGCCGTAGCAGCAGCCGCAAACATGATTAAGTCAGTGCTGCAAAACAATTACACATGGTGCTAAGTAAGATACCCCAGCTCCAAACATCTAAAATAGTCATTTCTTCTGTTTGGCACCTAGCAACATATCTAATGGCTACATTTAGTTTGTCTTCCGTAGGTTTCCACACGCATCCATATTTTCTCAAGCCAAGTATGCATGTATGTTGGTTAATTAATTGTGTTGTTGCAGTAAACAAGTACCCTCTACAAAATTCGTATTGAAACTTTTTTTTAAACAGCCTCTATAAGGCCGTAAACTGGCATACGAAAACAATGCGCTCAGGATACTAACTTTCGGGACAACAAACTAAAACGATGGCTGCTCTCAAACCATACATCCAAACGATGCAAATAAATACTCTACGGAAAGCTTGGAACTTGCTTTACAAATTTCATATAGAGGCAACTCGAAATTCTAAGAATAACTAACTCGTTTTTCACCTAGAAGCTGGCTGTCCAGATTTGACAGTGCAGTTTTTAACTGAACCAGATTCTTATCTGACAGAAGTAGCACCCAACAAAATGCAGATAGACATGTAACTAAATTATGTAACTAACTTCTGTAATAACTGAATTTAGCAGCAGGCAAGCACCCAACAAAATTCAGATAGGCATGTAACTAAATTCTGCAACTGAATTTCTAGCAACAAGGAAGCACCCAGCAAAATTCAGATAGGCATCATACTAGATTCTGCAATGCAATGTTTATCTTACTCAGAAGCAGAGCAGGTATCCACCAAAATTCAGTCTGACAGCTATATGTAACCCAAATTCAGACATACTACATGTAACCCAAATTCTTCTACAACTGAACTTGTAACCACCAAATTCAGACAAGAAAGCAACAAAATCAATTGGATCATCAATGAGTCACCTGCAGCACGACGGAGTTGATGACATCGGCGTATCTGACGGCGAGGTTGAGCGACATACAGCGGGCGGGGGCCATGGCGTAGCACCTGGTGCGGCCCCTCTCGACCTTGCCGAGCTTGTCGAGGTTGAGCACGACGACCATGGTGAGCATGGCGGCGACACCGGCGCCGAGGGAGTGGCCCATGAAGGTGAGCGTGTAGGCGGGGTACCGGTCGAGGAGGTCCCGGAGCAGGTCGCACTCCCTGTCGAGCACCCAGCCGGCGGCACGGAGGAGGCGTTGTGGACGTAGCTGCCGTCCAAGCGGCGCTTGCCGAGGCAGTTGTCGAGGAGCAGCACATAGTCGGACTCGCGGCCGAGGTTGAGGCCGCGCAGCGCGAGCACGAAGTCAGCGTGCGCGTGGTCGAGGTAGACGAGGTAGGGCGTGACCCGGCCCCCCGTGTCGGCGTAGGTGCGGTGGCGCATGACATTTGAGGGGTCGAGGAGGAGGAGCGGCGCGACGAGGAGGTCGGGCGGGGTGTAGTTGGCCATGACGAGGCGGCACATCCTGGGCACGGGCGCGAAGTCGGCGGTGGTGGCGTGGCCCCAGGTGGCGCTGTCGTGGTGGCCGGAGTGGATGCACCGCTTCCACGCCCTGCGGCGGGGCGAGCCGTAGGCGGCGGCGGCGCTGGGGCGGCGGCACCGGGAGGCACGGTGGAAATGACTTAGTAGTAGCGAGGGGTAAAAACCCGCGCTACTACTATCGGGTTATTAGTAGCGCGGTTTCCTCAAGCTCGCTACTGCTAATTAGTAGTAGCGTTTGTTTTTAAACCGCGCTGCTGCTAAGATTCTGTGTATAAGGTTTTCCCTAGTAGTGAATACTACAGGCCTTGGCTTGTGTACTTTTTCAAAAGGCTCAAAGTAGAATTTGGCATCGGCGTAGAAAGATTCAGCTACGATGAATGGTCTCTTATCTGCAAATATTCTTACTGTTTCTCCAGATTGCTCTTTGTACTTGACACACTGATGGAGTGTAGATGGCACAACCTGATTTTCATGCAACCATGGTCGGCCCAACAATGCATTGTAAGATGTGGCTGCATCAATCACATGGAATCTCATGTATGTAAATAATGCTTCCATTTTTAGTACCAAAGAAATGGTACCCATGGCCTCTTGACCTGACTGGTTGAAGCCGTGAATGACCACATTTGACCGACTCAAATCCTTAGGGGAATATCCAATCCTTTTCAAAGTACGCAGAGGCAACAAATTTATGGCGGATCCACCATCTATCATTATGCGATTTGTTGGCAAGTCGTCAATCTCACCAAACATAAGAAGAGGTCTGTTATGCTTCTTTGCTCCTGACAACATGTCCTCATCCGTGAATGTAATATTTAACACATCATTTAATTCAGTTTCAGTCTGTGAGACTTTGACTCTATAATCTTCAGGAAATGACAATGCTGTAACTAGTGCCTTACATAAATCTGAGGAAAGAGACAAAGCATCATACACAGAAAGCATAGCTAGTATTTTCTTCAAATGAGAGATTACATTATACTTGACCGACACCTTAAAAGGCGGGTCAATTGTCTCATTCTCGGTTACATATTTGTCCCTAGGCTCCTTTCTAGGTGGAGGATGTGGGTCAGCTAACTGGCAACCTGATCTAAGGTGGACCTGATCCACTTCTGGCGCATCTTCTTCAGGGAAGTGAAGAGACTCGCTATCATCCTCAAACACACCTATAGTGAGAACGTTGAATTCTTCACTAGGCGGAACCTTCATGCGCTTCGCCATATGTTGATATTTCTTTGGTACGAAGCACAGAGGAGCGACATCTTCCATCACTCGTGGTAGTACACGGCATTTTGGCCGCTGTTCCCTCCAGTCTTGGGGTTCTTGAGAAGCTGGTACACTGGGCCATCCATCACGGCTGCAGGGAATGTGAGCCTCTCTTTTACGCTGACCCTGGGACATGGTCCTATGATCGAGGTACGGGAGGAAGCCTGATGAGATAATTGGGGTAAATTCATATCCTGATGTAAAAATCATATCATCATAAGTTGGCCTCATATTTGAAGATGCGCAACTCACCGAGCTATCTTGAAGAGTGGCAACATTTGCTGTAGCCATCTTCTTTCCTTTCTTTAAGCTTTTGAGGAGGTCAGTATCAATGGTTCCCTCATCGATCATTTTCTGTATGATATTCTTCACAACAAAGCAATCTTTGAGTGTATGGCCCAAAATGTGATGGTAGTGATAGAAATTTGGGTCATTAAATTTTGAAGCTTCTTCTGGCCTTTTGGGCCTGGGAAGTTCTATAAGACTCAATTCCTTTAAACCAGGAAAAAGGTCATCAATTTCTTCTACAGGAAAAGAATACTCCCTGTTTTGTCATTCGCTGAGAGTTGGCCTCTTACCGACATGTGCATCTCGCTGTCCTTGGTTCCCTGTAGGTGCTCCTCTGGGCTGAAACTGTGGTTTTACTGCCGTTGTCTCCATGGCTTGTGCAGACTTGGGTTTCATTGGCAACTTTTCACGCTGACCACCCTTTTCTGTAGGCTTGTTGAACGTCATTTTTGTTCTACGAGCAACAAGCTGCATAAAATTTTCTATATCCGTGGATTTTGAAGCTAACTCTTCAAACGTGAGGGGCCTCACTCCTAGTAACTGGACAGCCACTTCCGAGCGGAGATTGTTCATGCACATGCGCACTGCTTCTGGCTCAGTTATTGGCTGTGGGCAGTGAATACTTAGGTTTCTCCATCTATTTATGAAATCAGATGCCCTCTCGTTGAACCCTTGTTCAGTTTGGTTCAACTCAGTTATGCCCACCGTCCTCTATGTGCTATAAAACTGCTCGAGGAATGAGTTTTGCATTTGTTCCCATGTTTTTATAGAGCTTGGAGGTAGCTTGTTGTACCAAGTGAAGGCAGGCCCAGACAATGTCTGTACAAACTGCCTAAGGAGAAGTGCTCCATTGTTAGCTGTATCCTGACAAGCAGCAAGGAAGTGTGCTATGTGCTCATGGGGAGATCCACTCCCATTGAACTTACTAAACTGCGCCTGCCTATAATTTGTTGGGAAAGGAATTAGGTCCACATCAGGTGGGTATGGCTTAACATACCCTGGACGCATCGAGCACTGAGTTTGCATTAATTGGGACTTTACCCCTTCAGCGATCATTCTTTGGATCGCCTCAAGGTTAAGCCATGCTCCTCCATGTTGGCTACTAGCACTTGCGCCACCACCCTCTTCATTTCCTTTGCTCTGGTTATTGCTCATATGAATTCGAAGGGCTGCTAGCTTGTCTTCCTTTTGCTGAAGTGCTGCCGTAAGGTTGGCTAATTGCTCCTCAACTGAACGAGTTTTATTCGCAGCTAGGACTTGTTCTGTATGCTCTGCACCATGGTGAAGTTCTATATCATTTTCAGAAGGACAAGGAGTGCTATATGATAGGGGATTGTAAGACCCCCCATTGCTTGACCCAAGTTCTTCATAATCTGAACCCTTTTGGCTGTGCGTCGTGCGGCGAGGACCTTCTACAACAGTCTTGCGTGCCTTCTTCCTCTTGAAGTGTGTTGATGCTAATGAGGTTTTGCTATTGTTGTCTGTCACCGCTTTGACACCAACTGGCATTGCATTGAACACTTCAAATGAGTTACCTGAGACTTTCTTACGAGTTGGTGTAAGTGCATCTAGTGCCCCTTAGTGATTTTGGTGTATTGAAGACTTATAGGTTAAGGGACTAATGCGTGTGTGAGTGTACATAGGTCTATAAGTCTAGGAGGAGTTTGATATTTACAGGAAAAGTCGACCCCTAAAAATGAATATCTTCGATTGAAGATTTTGGTATTTCTGAAGACTTCCATGAAGACTTTGAAAGTGAAGAAATTGGTGTGTCCGTGAAGACTTGATATTCATGCGAGAAATATGAAGCTTGAAGACTTTCATGTTCATAGTTTTGTTTTTCTCTTTCTTGAGTCATAGGAAACACCGTACTGTTAAAGGGGGTCGAGGAAATACTAAGGAAAAATTTCCATGTGATGCTCAACTCAAAATCCTACACCTACCAATCCCTTCGAGTGAAGCCATTGGAAATCTCATACAGTTCAGTCAATTTCTTCAGTGACAGAGACGAAGTTCTTCTGGTCTCTGAGAAATTTGTCCTGACTGAGGAGTTAGGAATTCGCCAGTGCGGATTGCCTACACAGTGAGGAACATGATAGCCCTGAGGATTTTACTACTCAAAATTCCGACCGTTGCTGTGCTATGCGCCAGCTGTCCCAAAATATCTATCCACCTAACGGTCATATCATTGAAGGGCATTTATGTCTTATCATGTCGGGCTACTCCCTAGGCTATAAATAGCCGCCCCCTACAACCACTAGCTGGTTGGCTGCTCCAAGAGAAACTGACACTTGTCATTTGAGAGCAACCCATCCTCCGAGGACTTTGAGCGAAAATCATCAAGTGAGGAAAAACACAAAACCCAAAACCCAAACACCTACAAACCCCAAGTGATTGAGCATCACTGAAGAGATTGATCCTGAGTGGATCAGACGCTTGTTACCTTTGAAGACTGTGCTTCTTCCAGACGATTAGGCGTCATGGTCTAGAGCATCCAAGAGGAATTATGGATCGTCGAGTGACCAAGTTTGTGAAGGTTTGGAAGTCGCCTGAAGACTTACCACGAGTGATTGGACGAGGTCTGTGTGACCTTAGTTCAAGGAGAATATGGTGAGGACTGGGTGTCTTGGACTAAGTGTCCTTGACTAGGTGTCTGGGACTGTGTGTCCTCGAGTTTAAATACTCAGCCGCTCCAACTAGATTTACAACTGAGACAGCAGTTGGAACTGGTCTACCAAATCATTGTCTTCACCGAGCTTACTGGTTCTATTTCCTCAACTCTTTCATTTCCTCATAACTGTGATGCATGTTTGTTCATATCTATGTTTGAAGACTATGACTGAAGACTTTCTCAATTTCCTCAGTTCAATTTCTTCAGTCTGTTTGTCTTCATCATGTGTTATCCTGTGATTACGCTTCCTGTACTCTGTGCCTGTCTTCATTTCATCATGATGACTATGCTTGTATTCTGTTGTGTTTACTTTTGAGTACTTATTCCGCTGCTAGTAGTTCTTCGCTAAGGAATTTCCTCACCAGCAAATTCCTCAGTGAAGAATTTCATAAAAATCGCCTATTCACCCCCCTCTAGTCGATATAACGCACTTTCAATTGGTATCAGAGCAAGGTACTCCCTTGTTCTGTGTGATTTTGGTTTAACCACCTGGAGTTTTAGTTATGTCGACCGCAGGTATGATCAAGGTCTCTGCTGGGTGTCCTACCTTCGATGGGACGGACTACCCCTACTGGAAGAATAAGATGCGAATGCATCTTGAAGCAATTGATAACGATCTCTGGTATGTTTTGGAAAATGGTGTTCCCTCAGTCACACCTTCTCTGAATGCTGCCGATGTGAAGAGATTCAAGCAACTCGACTCTCAAGCAAAGAATATCATATGTGGCCATCTGAGCAAGGGACAGTATGGCAGAGTGAGTGCTTTGGAAACAGCAAAATTTATCTGGGACAGGTTGTCCAAAGTGAATGAAGGAGCCTCAACTCAGCGTGACTCTCGAGTTGATGTTCTTCGCAATCTCTTCAACCGCTTCAAAAGACTCGACAATGAAAATGTTCAATAAACCTTCGATCGCCTCACTGACATCTCAAATGAGCTTCAAGCACTTGGTGCCACTGACATCACTGACCATGAGGTGGTGAAGAAATTGCTGAGATCGCTTGATTCCTCATTTGACACTCTGGCATTGATGATACAAGAATGTGCTGATTACAAGTCACTTGATCCCGCTGATATTCTCGAGAGACTAAATACTCATGAATTCCAACTTGCTGAAAAGAGAGATCTCTATGGTTCAAGCTATGCCAGAACACGTGCACTGAAGGCCAAGGCAGTATCTGAGTCCGAAGATGAAGACTCTGGTAGCAGCCTTGGTGATCCTGAAGAACTGAGCCATGATCTGGCTCTGCTCGTGAAGAAGTTCCAAAAGTTCTCAAGACGTGGTCGCCTTGGAAGATCCTAAAGGAGCAATGATTCCTCATCCAATGACTACAAGAAGAGGCTCTGTCACAAATCCAAGAAACCTGGACATTTCATTCAAGATTGTCCTCAGTGGGAAAAGGAATCAAAGAAGAAGAAATACAAGGATTACAGTTCTGATGATGCGAAGAAAAATAAGAAATCCACAAAATCCTCATCATCAAAATCCTCCAAGCCTTCATATCACAAGAAGAGCATCTCCAAGAAGACCAGGGCATTCATTGGCAAGGAAATGGACTCTGAGGCTGAATCTGAAGAAAATGAGGAAGAGGAGTCATCTGAGGAGTTTGAATCCAGAGTGGCGAGCCTTGCTCTCACTACTGCATTCGTCAGCAAGTCTATCTTCAACACTGAAGAAAATGACCTCACCAACAAGGCTGATGAAGGCGATGATGACTACACTCCCACCTATTGCTTCATCGCAAAGGGTGCCAAGGTACTCAAATATACCTCCTCTAAATCAAGTGAGAATGAATCTGATGAAAACCTTAAACCCAGCTATTCTAAACTGGCTAAGATTGCTATAAAACAACAAAGGGCTTTAGAAAAGGTTCAAAACATGCTAAATAAAAGTGATGATATGTTGGGTGAAGAAATGGATCGCACTCAAACTTTGACTGAAAATCTTCAGAGACTTCAGTCCAAGCTTCACAAACTTCAAAGTCATCATAACACTCTCATATCGGATCATGAGAAGCTTTCTTATGAATTTCTTCAAAGAAAGCAAGACCTTGAGAAGCTAAGAGTGAGTTATGAAGATCTTTAGAAGGAGCGCGATTCATTACTTGCTCAACAAATCCGCGCATCTCAGGAAGAATTTGTTCCTCCATACTTGAAGTGCATTGAACGTGAATATGCTAATTCTTCACCTGAATGTTCAAATGCTGCTAATGTTTCAAATTCTTCACATGCCTCTGCCATCACTAATTCCTCATCTGAGGACATTGCTAGTATCACTGACGATGCAGGGCTGAAGGAATTGTACACGACAGGCATGTACAAAAGCCTCAAAGGGCATCAGGCTCTTTGTGATTTGCTTAAAAAGCAGATCCTCAACAAGAACCCTAGGAAAGAGGGTATCGCCTTTGAGAGGAAACTCAATGCTGATGGTACATATTGGAAGCCTGAACAGTACCCCAAAACTACATGGGTTGCTGCAAAGGGACCTCCAGTTGATCCATCTAACTTATCTGGATTTGCATGTGAATCTCCTCATTCTGATGATGAGTCAATTGACTCCAACTATAAGCTATTCAAAAGTCAGAATGGTGAAGTATTTGCTAGATATGTAGGCACTAACTGCAGGAACGGCTCCCCTATGAAGAAAATCTGGGTTCCCAAAAGATGTCTTGATAATATTCAGGTGAATGTCATCATGACGTCACCTGTGAAGAATAGGAACCCCAGATCAAATTCTTCATACGGACCAAATTCCTCATATGGAGCAGAGTCCTCATATGAACATCATCGTGCTAACCCGTCTGTTTCACAGGGAAGATCTAAGGATTATGGATATGTGCATTATTCTTCAAATCATTATGTCCATAAGTCCTCGAAGAATTTCTCTGCATACTCTTATGCTTACTCTAACCCCTCTTATGTGAGACGAAATGGACTGGCTTCCATGCCATCCTTTTCGTATGGAGCTTGCAGAATGATGAACTCTTTGCCACCCCTTCAGATGTGGGTGGTGAAGAAAAAGAACTAATCTCTTCTGCAGGGTCAGGTCTCCAGACGCACGTAATCATCTGAAGAATTTGCTGGAGACCTGAGCATGCCTGATAGGACGCAGGCTAATCATGAAGAAATGAACTTTCATTTCTCACGTCCTCATATTGCTTTATCAGTTCTTTTACTTGATGAAATTGATCTGATGAATTGATGTCATATTCTTCACTGATGAAGTATATGAGTTTGTAAGATGCACTAATTCATCTGCAGGATGATCAACCCAAAGCCACTGAGTGGGTCCTTGATAGTGGATGTACAAACCACATGACTGGTGACAAGAATCTATTGATGGATGCTCCATTATCTCCGTCGCATCTGAAGCATATCATCTTTGCTGACAAAGGCAAAAGTCAGGCATTGGGTCTAGGTAAGGTTGCGATTACAAAGGATCGACACATGGACAAAGTCATGCTTGTTGAGTCCTTAGGATACGACCTTATGTCTGTCTCAATGCTTTGTGATCTTGATATGGTTGTTGTCTTTGGCAAGTACCGTTGTGTTGTGGTTATGGAAGCTGACAATTCCAAAGTCTTCGAAGGCTTTAGGAGAGGAGACCTGTATATTGTTGATTTCTCTACAGGACCACAACCAGCCGTGTGCTTACTTGCAAAAGCTTCAGAAGGCTGGCTCTGGCATCGACGACTTGGTCATGCAGGCATGAGGAATTTGCACACGCTTGCGAAGAAGAAGCATGTCATTGGCATCGAGAATGTCAAATTCCTCAAGGATCACCTATGCGGAGCCTGTGAAGCTGGGAAGATGACCAAGGCCAAGCATCCAGCGAAGACTATCATGACCACCACTCGCCCATTTGAATTGCTTAACATGGATCTCTTTGGTCCTAATCATTATTCTGCTATCTCAAATGAAGCATCTCAATATGGCTTTGTTATTGTTGATGATTATTCTCGTTACACATGGGTACACCTTGTAACTTACAAACATGAAGTGCAGGAAGTCTTCAAACGATTTTCCTCGAGGGCTTCAACCAACTTTGGTGTGAAGATCAAGCACATCAAAAGTGAAAATGGCACTGAGTTCAAGAATTTTGGTCTCGATGACTATCTTGATGAACTTGGTATCACTCATGAGTTATCTGCTCCTTACACTCAGCAGAACGGCGTCGTGGAGCGCAAGAACAGGACTCTTGCTGAGATGGCTCGCACTATGCTTGATGAATACAAAACGCCTCGTCATTTCTGGACTAAGGCAATTGATACTGCGTGCCACATCATCAATAGAGTATATCTTCACAAATTCTTCAAAAAGACTGCCTATGAACTCCTCACTGATAAGAAACCCAATGTAAATTATTTCAAAGTCTTCGGTGCTAAATGTTGGATTAGAGATCCTCATCACAACTCAAAATTTGCACCGAAAGCACATGAAGGTTTTATGCTTGGTTACGGAAAGGACTCGCACACCTAAAGAGTCTTCAACAACGTTCTTCACAAAGTTTTTGAAACTGTAGATGTGTGGTTCGATGAAACTAATGGCTCGCAAAGAGAGCACCTACCTACTGTGATAGATGAACCAGCACCTGAGGAAACTATCAAGTTCAAGGCTACTGAGGATGTCATTCCTACTGAAGAATCTGCTGAAGAATTCATTCCAGAACATGAAGAACGTCGAGCTAATGCACCTGAAGAAAATGCTGAAGAAAACGCTGATCAAACTCTTCAACGACAACCAGCTCATCCTCGCATTGCAAAAGAAGTGCAAGTTGAAAAGATCATCAATGACATCAAAGCGCCAGGTCCTCTCACACGCTCAAAAGCTTCACATTTGTCTAACTTTTCTGGGTAGTATGCTTTTGTCTCTATTACAGAGCCCACTAAGGTAGATGAAGCATTTCTGGAGCTTGAGTGGATTCAGGCCATGCAAGAAGAATTACATCAGTTCGAGCTCAAGAATGTCTGGGAACTGGTCAAACGTCCAGATCCTCGCAAGCACAATATCATCGACACAAAGTGGATCTACCGCAACAAGCAAGATGAAAATGGCCTTGTGGTGAGGAATAAGGCACGACTTGTAGCTCAAGGCTACACACAGGTTGAATGAATTGATTTCGATGAAACTTTTGCACCTGTTGCTAGACTTGAGGCTATTTGCATATTACTTGCTTATGCTAACCATCATGATATCACTCTATATCAAATGGATGTGAAAAGTGCATTCCTCAATTGTAAGCTTGAGGAAGAAGTATATGTTGCTCAACCCTCAAGTTTTGAAGATCCAAAGAATCCTGACAAAGTCTTCAGACTCAACAAGGCCCTCTATGGCCTCAAGCAGGCCCCACAGGCTTGGTATGATACTTTGAAGGAACTCTTCATGAAGAAAGGCTTCAAACCCGGTTCACTCGACCCTACTCTTTTCACTAAATCTTATGATGGTGAATTGTTTGTGTGCCAAGTATATGTTGATGATATTATCTTTGGCTGTACTGACCAATGTTATAGTGATGAATTTGCCTATATGATGAGTGAAGAATATCAAATGTCTAGGATGTGAGAGTTGAAATTCTTCTTAGGTCTTCAAATTCGTCAACAACACAATGGCATATTCATATCTCAGGAGAAATACCTCAAGGATGTACTGAGGAAATTCGGCATGCAAGATTGCAAAGGCGTCAAAATTCCTATGCCCACAAATGGCCATCTGTGCACTGATGAAAATGGTATTGACTTCGATCATAAGGTATACCGCTCCATGATAGGTTCCTTATTATACTTATGTGCATCTAGGCCAGATATAATGCTTAGTGTTTGCATGTGTACCCGATTTCAAGCTGCACCGAAGGAATCACACCATAAGGCTGTGAAGCATATTCTTCGATATCTAGCTCACACACCAACACTTGGATTATGGTACCCCAAGGGCTTGGCTTTTGATCTTGTTGGATATTCTGACTCTGACTATGCTGGTGATCATGTGGATCGCAAGTCAACATCTGGTACATGTCATTTCCTCGGACAATCTTTGGTCTGTTGGTCCTCGAAGAAACAGAACTACGTATCACTATCTACTTCTGAAGCTGAGTACATTGCCGCTGGTTCTTGTTGTGCCCAATTGCTATGGATGAAGCAAACTCTCAAGGACTACGGCGTCAACATGAAGAATGTACCTCTCTTCTGTGACAATGAGAGTGCCATCAAGATTGCTCACAACCCAGTTCAGCACTCGAAGACAAAGCTCATTCAGATTCGTCATCATTTTCTTCGTGATCATGTGTTGAAGGGCGACATTTCTATTGAGCATGTGAAGACTGAAGAACAGCTAGCTGATATTTTCACAAAGCCCTTGGATGAGAAGAGATTTAGCAAGTTGCGGTGTGAGCTAAATATCTTAGAATCTTTGAATGTTCTTTGAAAAGGACACTCATCCTAACACTTATGCAAAATTGATGACTTAGATGTGCAACACATGAAGAAACGTTTTTCTTTAATCAATGAAGAATAACACTCTTAGTGTGAAGAAATTAACGAAGAATTTGATTCTCAGAACCCTACGATAATTGTACGAGGTATCTGAAATCATCATTCTTATACGGTGGGTCACGCCACCACCAAAAGTTGAAATTCCTCAAATTATTCATATTCTTCAACTTTGCATAGTCTTCACTGGTTCCGTCGTTTTTCTTCATTGGCTATATATATATATATATATATATATATATATATATATATATATATATATATATATATGACAGGGCTATTCTGTTACTAGTAACAGAATAATATTTTGTTACCCTCGGCTCGATATAGGCCCTGGTTGAATCTGGACATATCACCCACCTAACGCAACGCGATGCCGCCGCCGGCCGCTCGCCCCACCCTACCCGCACGCTGCCGCCACCGGCCGGCTGCCCCTCCCTCCCCGCGCGCTGCCGCCACCAGTCGGTCGCCCCTCCCTACCAGCGAGCTGCTGCCGCCGGCCAGCTGCCCCTCCCTCCCCGCGCGCTGCCGCCACCGGCCGCCCGCCCCTTCCTACCCGCGCACCACCGCCACCACGTCTGTTGTCGTCCTGCACCGCCCAGCCAGCCTCCTTCCGCATCACCGGTGACCTCCTTCCTCCAGCTTGCCGCCACCCACCCTCGGGTCCGTACGCCACCGCCCACCCCCAGGTCCGCGCACTGCCGGCCATCCCCGAATTCGCGCGTCTCCAGCCATCCCCAGATCCCGCGCCACCAGCTGTCGCCTCCCACACACACGCCACCTACGGCTGCAGGGGGATCCGCGGGGTTGAGATTGTTCCTCTCGGCAGTACACCTGCACGCTCCGTCGTCGGTCACGAGAAGAGCTGCGTGCAGGGCACCCTCGATCCGTTCAACGATCTGGTAGCCGGCGTCCTGGTTCCTTCCCGGCATCCGTCGTACTGGTTCACGCACCATCATCGTCGGTCTTTTTCCGGTTTGAGATAGTGAGCGCCACCTGGGAGGACTCTCTGTGAACAAGGCTGCACCATCGACGGCCTCCTCCACCAGTACGTCTACTGCCACCTCTCGATCGTAGTTCCTCTCCACCATTAGAAGCTCCATCCTCTCATCACCTGTCTGTCCCCATACATGCTAAAAATTTGATGGCAAAGCTGATGCAATTTTCATCCATTTTCTGAAGAAAACTGAACTTGGTCAGAGTAAGAACAACTTCAGTTGATGATTGCGGGTTGTGTTTGGAGCTGGATGTGTTTGGAGTTGCTCCGCTATATTTCTTTATTGGTTCAACAAGATAATTACTCTAGATTTCATTTTCTAATATAATTTTAAAAGTCCACTAGATGGAAAATTCTCTGTGTTAGCTACATCAGTACTGCTCAGTATGACAAGTAGTAGTACTAATCAGTACAACTTACACAATATTAGTACCGATCAGTACTATTCTTAATGTTAAAAGTAACATCCATATAGTACTGATGAGTTGTACTGACAAGGATGCCGTCTACAATTCTGAACTTATTGTTGAGTCGTACTAGTACCGATTCAAATAGGAAGCAAGTGTCACATGAATCCTTAATTGAATTGCAAGCAAGGTTGTAATGAGACCCTGGAAAATCACTATTTATTTTATCCTTGGTTCTTAGGAAAGCATGGAAACAATTCTCTGTGTGGTAGAGTATCAGTTCATGTGGAGAAGAACATGTTTCCTACATGAAAAAAAAATATTATCAGTTCAATGTGTATTTTGTCATTAGTTCATACAAAATAGTCGTAAAAAATATTTTGATGTGTGTTAGAGAGAGCTCGACTTTATATTATATGGTAGCTCACTCATTGCACAATTGCACAGCAGTTTGGCAAGAAAATTCACATCAGTTCAGGGGCGCCTACATCACGACCTCGCCGTGTCACCATAATCTCTCCTTGATTAGCCACCGGACGAGCCCCTCCTCACACTTTGGCAAGCTGTCACTTCTTGCTCCTGTGCCTGGATCCCGTCTACTTCTCTAGGCCTAGAAGTTCTTGCTATTTCCCTGCAACAAAAAAACAATTCTATAAATTTGCTCCTGATTTCATTTAGTTCATGCTGATTTTAATTGAAAATCTCATTTTGTGATTGATTAAATTTTTGAGCACCATACTCCCATGATGTAGGTCTACCGTATTCCATTGTTGGACTATGCCTTCTACCGGCAGCCCCAAAACAAACCTCGAGTCTCATACTTGTTCCTATTTTTTGCAGGATGCAGCAAAAAGCAAGATTCACAAGTTCATCTTATGGATGCTTTTCAATACATCTACTTCCCGTTGGTAAGTCAAATTTATTCTCTGCTTCCATCTTCCTATAGCACAAACATGTGCTTGTGGTTATGCCTGATAATGATTTTGTACACAAAATGGCTTATGGCTTATGGGATATGAGGATAATGTGTATAAAAAATGATTTTTGGTTAATATTTTGTATGATCCATTTGACAGAAAAGATTCCTGTTATTTGTGGAGTTTATACAACTCTTCTGTCATCATAGCTTATTCATGTTGGTAGTCCAGGTGCAAACACAAAATTAAGTTTGTGTGCATCTACAGGGAAGGTTCGCCTACAAAATAGAGTTCACTTCGGTTAAAAAAAGTAAATTTTACATAAAAAATGTGCTTGAAAGTTCAACTACAGTCACTAAGAAAGTTCGTACACTTTATTTTCAGGAGTGTACATCTTGCGCATGCTGCTACTAATCTCAACTTATTGTCCAGTCATACTAGTACTGATGAATATCGAATTGATGAAAAATGTAGTATTACATGATATTGTAGTACAAGACAATGCACATGATAATGCTCAGGCTTGATGGTTAGATATTGTAGTCTCATAAATACGTGATAATGCTGCCATGATCTATTAGATAACTCATCTCAGCATGGTAATGCTGCCATGATTTATATAATTTTGTAAAGAAGATCTATATGTGCAAGTTATCTGATAAAAGAAAGAAGAAAATCCAATTGCAAATTTAGGGAAACATGTGTACCTTGAGAAAAGTTTACAAAATAAATGCTAGGAGGTTCATTTCGTGTTCGTTTAAATGTCTTCAGTGCAAATGTGGAGGGCCGGTAAGTTCTACTACCAGTCTACGCCAAGTTCAGGGGCATTGCCACTAATGGAAAGGACAATGAATAAACGACGTCGGATCATAGGTCGAAGGAGGCCGGGTCAAGGCACCATGACTGGTTGTTGTTGTATCTTAGTGTCGTGCTTGTTGATGTGTTGACTAGCAGATCAATATATATGCATGTTGTTTGCTTTTGACATGGTAAAAATAAACTATTGGTACAAATTCTAGTTTCTATATGACAAAAGTTCATTGAGAAAAAAAATCAGTTCAATGGATACGTTGTATCTGTTTATCACATATACTTGCGAAAGAGTTCAAAATGTTCTTCCCTTTCTGGAAATTACATGTGATTATTCATTTATTTTTAGGCCATACAAACAACATTAACTCATTAGTCTTGTATGGCTGAATTTCTTTTCATTTGCTCGTATAACTGGAATGCATCTTTGCTTGTATTATCTCTTGTAACACTAAGATATATTTTTTATGTTGGCATGTCTTTAGGAGCGCCCTGGCCAATCACAGCTACCACCGCAGGCCGTTCAACGCTACCTCCGCAGGCGGTTCATCGCAAAAACAGCGACCTGGATCCCGCTGGTTCCCACCAGCAACGCCCGTTCGAGCACGTCGTCACTCTCCTGCTGCAGCGTGGCTCAGCTACTGCACTTGGTGGAGGTCAGAGCCTTTCCTCTAGTTTCCTCTAGTTTTGAACTTCATGGATCCTTAGTGCCTGAAAGCATTGAACTTGCTGATCCTTCCTTCGTAAGGAAGATGCATTCTGGGTATATCAAAAGCCTGCTGGAGGAGTCACGGGGTCGAGGACCTCCTACTTAACAGTATAACTCCTTGTTTTGTGGCCGGTCACTCAAGGAGCTGAGTGCAGGCCGCAGTAAGTACATGAGTACTAATATTAGGATATATGTTGTCCCAGTAAGTACATGAGTACTAATTGGCAAGTTTGATTGCTTCTGAAAACTGAAAATGTCAGCTTGTACTGATGCATTCAAAAAACCTGTTGTGTGTTTTCAGGAAAAAAACATTTGTTGGGTTTTTGGTGGCCAAGTATTATTGATATGGAATGAATAACTATGCGGATGCGCTCCTATTGTTTTTCTGGAAAAAAAACAAGATACCATGTTTTTTTACTTTATGAGCTTTCCAATTTGCATACTTCAAAGTTGCTGCTTGCTCCCACCCATGAATTGCGCAATTTCAATGGGTGTCGTTGAGCATGTTCGGAAGTATGCCCTTCGTGCAAAAGTGTGAAGTTTTGTCAGTATTTTGTATATTTCATTTGACAGAGGCTTCATGTGGCAGGGGCTTCATGTGTATAGTTCACTCATTTTTTTCTCTGAAACTATGAGTTGATGATAGATTAGAGATGAGTTGACGGTGTGGGTTCAGGTAGTGAGATTTGTAGCTAGTTTGTTTACTTGTTTAGGTGGTTGCAAGGGCATTCTATTTGATTACAGTTAGGCTACCATTTAGTATTGTGGTACTCCGTTGCAAGAAAATTGTGGTACTCCGTTGCCACAATTTCTTTTTCTCCTCTCTTGGGAGAAGGTGTGATTTTTGGACATTGACATACATGTTGATTGTTCTTTCTGGGCGGTGTGTGCTGATTCAAGGGCGTGATGGAGGTTGGTAACAGGGGCGATTCGGCCATGGAGGTGGAGGCAGAAGTGAGCCTGTTCGCGGCGGAGACCTCCGGTTCCCCGGTCCCCAGCGGCGTGGGCTCATCGACCAGGCGGCTGGGCCTCAAGAACAGCATCCAGACCAACTTCGGCGATGACTACGTCTTCCAGATTGCTTCTTGGTAGGCAGATAAGAACAGAGAATGGTGTAGCTTCAGTCTAGCTTCCAGCAAGTTTTTCCTTCCCGTTGCTCATAACTGAATGAACCTGTTGATAAAAATACATGTTACGGTACTTGATATATATAGTTGCATCTAATTTCGTACATCTCATGACAAGCCAGGAGATCTCAACGCTCGTAGTGTCCCTATCAACAAACACACTCAAGTTCTATGCTCCTGCCACTTTGTGATTTTTGAATACTCATGTTGGTTATACATGGTTACTTTCTTTTAATATTATATAAATTTCGAGCCATCACTATGTTTCTCAGTTTCTGTATGGTAAATATTTTGTACTTTCATTAAGTGTTAATTCTTGTGATGCTTGGTTTGGATCGAGGTTGGTTCATTCTTGTAATTCTTGTTCTTGTTTCTACCTCAGCCAATAAGTCGTATCCGTGTACAAATTTCTAATTTCTATTGCTATTAGTTCAAATGATCAATTGCTATAAGTTCCCCTGATATTGTCCCATCAGTACACATTTCTAATTTCTATTGCTATTAGTTCAAACGATCAATTGCTATAAGTTCCCATGATACTGTCCCATCAGTTCAAGTAATCATTGTTGTCTTGTTTAAGCCGTTTAAGTACAAAATTACTAGTGTTGATCTTTATGCAGTGATCAGGCCGTTCAGCTCTGCTACCGCAAGCCGTTCACCTCTGCCACATGAGGCTGTTCAACGATGCAGCGCTCATCATGTTGTGTTTTTAAAGTACATGTTTTGCGTGCTTTCTAGTTCACCTATTTAACGATTCTATAGTACACTAGGCGTTTGTGTTATGCCTTAATAAGCATTTGAGAAAACCTTGTATGGATCAAAACTAGCATATGTTTTGTTCTATTCTTGTAAATAAAGCTCCACTTTCGTTTTGTTTGAAGTTATTTGGCAAAAAATAGTATATGTTCTACTGTAAAAGGCATAAAATGTCTTGATGCATGCTAGCAGAAATCTGAAAATACACTCAGTTCAGTTCCTATATTTTATTTCAGTTCAATTTAGAACTATTTGCAACTGTTCAGACTTGAGTGTTCCTATATTTTATTTCAGTTCAATTTTGAAGTATTTACAACTGTTCAGACTTGAGTTTACAACGGAAAAACATTTGGAAGTTTAGCGAGGGAAAATACTTGTTAGATTCATTTGAAAAGTGTCGTATAGTTCAACTGTTATATATAATAAATTCATAATGAAATGTGGGAACAATTCAATATGTGTGTGTGTTAAAAACATAACAGTACAGAGAAATTTGTTACGTACTCGTCGAAAAAAATCGCATCAGTTTGAGAATGGAAAAAAAAATTGGTGCCAATAAAGTTCGAGGGAAAAACAACTTTAAAAGGAAACGTGAGAAGCTCACAAATTAATTATGTGACGTTGACGTCCAAGTTCTACAACTGATCCATACAAACAAAAATGGTGGTCCGTTCTACAAAGGAAAAATGGTTTAATTAAAATATTGATCAGTACATGTTAAAAACGGTGGTCCGTTCAAAATAAAAGAAATGACAGAAATTCAAATTGTAAAAGTTCAAGCAAAAGGAAACCCCATGCAATTCAAATGGTAAAAGTACAAGTCATAAAATAAGAGAAGTCCAGGACATCGTTGTAAAAAAATGTTTAGTTCAAAAAAACATTTTCTTTTTGAAAAAAATATCATTCAGTTTGATGATATAAATCATGCAAGTATAGGGGCGACAATACAATAACATTCAGTTCAACAATATAAACCATGCAAGTTCGGGGCTAGGATATAGTAAACCGTTGAAAATTTACGAGAAAAATATTACCCAAAAAACAGAGCAAAGTCTAATTAGTGAAAACACGCTCAGTACAAACCCATGCAAGCATCAGTACAAGTACCCTTTTTCGGAACCATTCAAAATTACTCTACAAAAAATAGCTCAGTACAAACATACATATATATCAGTACGACTACTCTGTTTTTCACACGAGAAAGCAGCAGGATCCGTCATGCCATATTCAAAATTACTCTTAAACGGTTGCGAAGTAGAGAAAATGTTTAACATGACTAAGTTTCGCATTTTCGATAGCTATCCAACGGTATATTATTTGCCATATTTCGACAAACTTTTTTAAAAAATGGCGTTCAAAATAAAATTTGACCGTATTCAAATTCGTTTTTAAACCGTAAGGAATTAGAAAAACATTTCTATATGAAAAAGTTGCGCATTTTACATAGCTTTCCAACGCCGTATCATTTGCGTCAATCTGACAAACCGTTTGCAAAAAAACGCGAAAATACGTTTCGCCCAGAATTTCACCGTTTTTCAAATTACTTTTAAATTATATAGAATTAGAAAAAACAATACATATATGGAAGATGCGGATTTTCACCAGCTTTCCAACGCCATCTTATTTGCTCAATTCCGACAAACCGTTTGAAAATTGAGTCCAAAATACGATTCACGTTTTCGGTTTTGAAAAAAATGGGTTTTTCAAAACTGCTCTTAAACCATAATGATTTTTTAAAAACGTTCAATATACTTGAAATATGGTTGTCAAGAGCTTTCCAACGATATATTACACGCCACGTTCCGACAAAAAAATAACAAAAAGTTTTTGAACTAAAGAAGACGATCTGTTAAACACAACTGAAAGCATCAGTTCAACCGCTTCGAAAACATAAGTACAACCACTTGAAACCGTCAGTTCAAAAAGGGTAACAGAATAATATTCTGTTACGCGTAACAGAATAGCCCAGATGTGTGTGTGTGTGTGTGTATATATATATATATATATATATGAGTTTACGTCCTCTACAGCATTCACTTATTGCTATTTCTTCAAGTTGGTTTTCTGCTAAGTGAATGTGATCGGACCCTTCCCCTCTATGCTATACTCAACCCAATCTGTTCACAAATTCTTCATGTGCGTTCTATTTGAAACTCGTTCAAAATCTTCACTATGTCCTTGTGAGCTGAAGTAATTGCGAACGGAACTTTAAAACCTATCTTATCGAAATTTTCGGTCTTGCCGCTCAAACCGTTCCGCATCCCACGATACACTTATCCGCTCACCCACGATCTAACACGATCTCCACCTCTCACTACGTGGGTGACACATGTCATGCGAATGAGAAGGGTCAGGGGCACGTTCGTCCAATTTCTTCGGGCGAGCAGTTTTTCACCGTGGCTATAAATACCCCTCCTTCCCTTCCTCGCTTCTTTTACTCCGCTCGATCTCTCTCTCCAGCTCGATCTTCTCAAACCCTAGCGTCGCCGCTACTTCATCACCGCCGGTGAGGAAGAGCTTCACTGCCTCGACCTCGTCGCCGACGTACTCGCGCCGACCGCGGACATCTTCACTCCGCCGCCGCCGTAGCCGTCTTCCTCCACCAAGTTAGGGCATGGAAGATCTGCACAGATGAACTTCACATCTCCTCACTCCAGTTCATCGTGTTCTTCGTCCAGGGTAAATAAAAGTTACTTTTACTGCCCTCGTTGATTCGAATGATTATCTACAAAATCTTCAAAAGTGTTTTTCTTCATATCTTCACACACTGAACACCTCACAAGTCATCTGTTCTTGATTCGTTTCTCTGAGCATCATTTTTCTTCAAGATTCCTCAATTGTGTGGATCTTCGATCGATACAACTCTGGAACCTAAGACAAAGAATGCTTAGTGAAAATCTTCAAGACTCATCTGGTCAAATTCCTCAAACTTGTTCATTTTGAAAAACCATCTGAGAACGCATATGACCTCTCCAAATTCCTCGCAACTATACTCTGTTCACAGGTACACATGTCAGCTGCTGAATCACTAGGTTCTCATCAACTTAACTCATTTGCAGCGTTCCTCGAAGAAAAGTTGCATACTTCTTCAGAGAATTCAATTGTTCAAATTTCTCAACTGAAGAAAATGGCTGATGGTAAAAGGCCACAGAAGGGAGGAAAGAGGCCTGAGGTAAATACAGCGTTTGAAATCTCTGGTGACATATATGCTGGGTACTGCACACCTACTGAGGAAACCAAGAATGAGCGCAAAGTACGCATTCAGAAGATAGAGAGGAGATGGGCAAGAGAATGGAGGGAGTACAGATATGTCACTCCTAAGTATATGAAGAAATTCGCACTCAATCCTCCATGCCCAAGAGCACCACTGGCACTTGGCCAAATTGCTGATCCCACCAGCCTCAAGCGAGGTGAGGACTATCCTGATGAATGGGCCAAGCGCCAAGGCAAGTTGGCTAAGGAAGCCAAAGAAGCAGTGAGGAAATTCAATGAAGACTCTGCCACTGCTGCTGCCTCTGCTGAGGCCTAGGCTATCAAGCCAAAGAAGGCTATGTCAAAGAAGCCTGCGCGCAAGCCAAGTGCTTCATTAGCAATGCCCTCACGGCCAATTCCTCATGCTGCTCATGTTCCTCCAAAGTCCTCAGCTCCTCCGCCAAAGCCTTCAGCTGTTCCGACCAAATCCTCAGCACCTGTGCATCTCGCTTCGTGCCAAAGGACTGCCGGCAACTCCATTGACTCAGGTGTCTTAGCTAGTTCCTCAGCTGCACCAAGTTCCTCAGCTGGCCCCTCACTGCTCAAGACAAAGGCCACTGCTGGACGAGGTCCACGCCCAAGTCCTCAAAAGAAGCAAGTCGCTTTCCAAGTGCCGTCTGATGAAGACGAAGCTGATGATGATGAACTTGCAGAAATCATCAGAGACAGGCAATTCAGGGCTGCTAGAGCCAAAGGATCAGAGGTGCCACTGCTTTTGGATCCCAAGCTGATCCTCAACTACATTGATGATTGGCACAAGGACCCCAACACTCCCTTGCCTGACTTCAAGCTGACTCCTGGCCAAAGTCACATGCTGACCCACTTCATTCAAGAAGAAAAGTGGAAATTTGAGAAGGCCAGGCAGATCAAGAAAGCGCAGTACATGAAAGAGCGCTATTTGAAGAAAAATGCTGTCTCTATGACAACTGAAGAACTTTTCACTACTCAGACTGAGATTAAGAAACTCAGTGATGACTTTGAAGCATATCGCGCTGATTGGCTTGGAGCCAAGGTTCATTTTGTGAAACTTGCGAATAACTTCACTTCCAATGTTGCAGCCCCAACGCAATAGGAAATTCCTCAGGCTGAAGCATCTGCTCAGCCTACTGAAGAAAATGCCAGCACCGCTGATGACAATCAGGCTGCTGAAGATAATGTGAGTTCCAGGGCTGATGACTGCATTCCAGCCGCTGAAGAAATTGCCAGGGCACCCACTAGTGGTGTGCCTGAAGAAACTGAAGAACTCAGGGCAACTGCATCAGTTGTGCCTAAAGAAAATCAACCAGATTCCTCAGCTGCTCATGCACAAACTTCAACTCCAATCCTTCCATCTGCATCGGATGTGAAGAAGACCAAGGCTGCAGAGCGTGCTGCAGTGAACAAAAGGAAAGCATCAGCTGCTTCAGATTCTTCAGCTCCAAAGAAAATGAAGCCTATGACAAGTTCATTTGCACATCCGATTGATGCTGTTCCCATCTCAACCAGGCCATCAAAGGACCTTGTTCCTTTTGATGAAGAATATGTGATCCCCAGCGGATCCGATGAAGCAACTCATTCTGCTGCTTCGTCTGAACCGTTGGATGAAGAAATTGAAGTGGATGCGATCCCTTCAACACCTATCATCTCCTCGCATATGCCTCAGTTCACAGCTGAAGAGGCTGGCATTGAAGAAATGGAAGATGATGATGTGGACATTGGCTGCTCCACACCCGTAATCAGTGATGAATTCTGGGAAAGTCAGCATCCAAACTCTCCAATGTTCACTCCTCTACAGCAAATTCCTCAGTCCCCCACACAAACTGTTCACATGGGCTCTAAAGAAACTCATCCCACTGCATCTGTCCATGAGGAAATTCCAGCCACTAGCGCTGATGAAACTGCTGCTGCTGAACAACCAACTACGCAGACTTCCACTGAGGAGGAACAAGAAATTCCTCAGCCTAAAGAACCTACGATTGAGATTTCTGAGGCCGTGATACAACTCACAGACACTCCTCTGCCGAAGCCAAAGGATCCATTCTCACGCAAGCAAAAGTTTAAGGCTGATGATTTCTTTGGCGAGCACGTATTCTTCGAAGATTACAACCCATATGACTCTGCTCGCATTAGGAAGAGGCGTTTCTGGACTGCTAGTCAAGCCAATTTCTATTCCTCAGTGCTGTTCAACAAGGAGAAGATTTTCTACCATGAGCATATTCCTCACGTGGATATGGAATCTCTGCCGTGATTCACACCAGTCCTCAGTGTTCTTCACGATGCTGGGCTGCTCAACTTTTGCTCTGACATCTGCGATTGGAATGAAGAACTGATTCTTCAATTCTATGCAACGCTGCACATCACCGGAGATGTTGAAGATGTGAATTCATGGGTGCTCGACTGGATGTCTGAAAACACTCACTACACTGCACCAGCCTTTGAATTGCTTCGTGCTCTACCACTCAGTCCTCCCCTTGAAGAAGCTCGCTGCATCTACAGTGAACCTGAGCTCACACATCATTACATGCAGGTGCTGATGAAACCTTTGAAGCCAGGTCAAGCACCAAGAACCAAATTCCTCATGAAGGAATTGCTGTACGTGCCCAGAACTGTCTATCGTATTCTTACGAGGACAATCAGTCCTATCAAAGGCCATGACTCATCTGATGAGGAAATTGTTGGCATCATGAAGAATCTAGTATTCAACATCATTCATGGCATTCCTGTCAATTATCACGATTTCTTCATGAGGACTATGGCCAATGTTGCACTGTCTCTGTTTGAACTGAAGCCTTATTGTAACACCCTGGATATAACTTTCCCAATTTATACTCCAACTCTTGCCATTTCCGGCGTTAAGTTATATTTATTTCTCGGGTTCGGGTCTTTGTCTCCGTGTGTTGTTTTCGTTTTCATGCATCTCATATCATGTCATCATGCGCATTGCATTTGTATACGTGTTCATCTCATGCATTCGAGCATTTTCCCCGTTGTCCGTTTTGCATTCCGGCGCTTCGTTCTCCTCCGGTGGTCATTTCTAGCTTTCTTTCGTGTGTGGGGATTAAACATTTCCGGATTGGACCAAGACTTGTCATGCGGCCTTGGGTTACCACCGGTAGACCGCCTGTCAAGTTTCGTACCATTTGGACTTCGTTTGATACTCCAACGGTTAACCGAGGGACCGAAAAGGTCTCGTGTGTGTTGCAGCCCAACACCCCTTAAATTTGGCCCAAAATCCACCAAACTCTGCTCCATGTCCTAGAGCGTTCGATCACGATCGCGTGGCCGAAAACCGCACCTCATTTGGACTCTCCTAGCTCCACTTATGCCTATAAATAGCCCTCCCGTTTTCGGATCATCTTCCCCCTCGAAATCCTAATTTTTCCTGATCCGCCGCTCCACCCGCCGACGGACACGTCCGATTCGGGCCGGACGTGTCCGCCCCGCCGCCTCCGGCCAATCCGCCGCCGCCACGTGGACGTGCGCCCACATCCCCGCCGCCAGGCCCGGGAGGCCCGTGGCCGGCCCCCGAGGCCCACGCCGCCGCCCGCCTCCACCGGCTCCTCCGCCGCCCGCGCCCGACCTCCTCTTCCCCGGCGCCGGCGCCAGGAGCTCGCCGCTCCGCCGCCACCTCGTCGCGGTCCGGCCGCCCGCCGCCCGCGCCTCCTCTCACCGCCCGGCGACGCCACCGCCCTCGCCGGCCGCCGCGGCGCCCGCCGCCCGCGCCTGCCTCCGCCGCCTCGGCCCCGCCTCGCCCTCGCCGTCCGGCGGCCTTCCCCCGCCGGCTGCTTCCTCGACGTCGCCGGCTGTCCTCGGCTTCCGTGCCACCGGTGAACAGTGTCGCCCGCGCGATCCAGATTTGTGCTACAGTAAACCCTAGGGTTGACTTTTTCCTCTCTCCGTTAAGTTTTTATGCCTAATTTGACCGGCCGTATCTCCGCATCCGTAGCTCCATTTTGGGCATATAATATATCAAAATGTTCGCCTCGATGAGTACATCATTTCATTCCATTGCATCATTTTCATTTGAGCTCATCTTGATGCCCTAAATGCTGCTAGAAGGAGGCTTCGTGAGTTAATTGTCAGATCTGCTAGTTCATCTTAGACTTTTGTCATTTTTGCCATGATTATTGTGTGCATGCTATGCCTGTGAGTCCTTCATATGTTTTGTTAAGCATTTTGTCTTCTTTCCAGAGGTGCAACCCATGCATTTTTAGGATGTGTGTGGTGACTTGTGCAAGCTTGCAAAGTGAGGCACCCGGGAAATCTGTTTTCAGGGACTTAGTGATTTTCACCAAGTCTGGGATATTTTAGTTCATGATGCTATATGTCCAGCTTGTTTCCTAGTGATCCGTGCCTCTTTTGAGGATGATCAGTAAGGGAGTTTTGATATTTAGGTTATGCTCTATCCATCCATGTCTTTGTTTGCATATGTGGAGTGCTCTAGGTTGACTCAATCGAGCTCAACTTTTGCTTCGTTGTTAATCTGGGCAGATCGTTAACTTGTTTGCGATTTTGCCGATGCTACCGTTAGTGTTCCATGCATGCTATGCCTTTGTTCTTTCCATGTGTAGCTAGAATATTGTGCCTTCTTGCTGGTTATATGCTTGCCTTGCTATGACTTGCACCATGGTGAGTGCATCGAGCTCGTTTACATGCCTTCGTGAGTTAAATTTCTGCATGTCTCAGTTTTCACTAAGTCTGAAAACTGATTGTGTTCGAGCTATGTTCGTGAGCTCGGTAGAGTATTTTGCGAACCCTTTTGACCCCAGGTCACTTTGGGTGTTTTGTTAAGCTTGTTGAGTAGCTCCATGCCATGTTCTTACTTGTCATGTTCAGGTCATTTATCATGTTGTTTTGCTGCTCCAAAGAGAGCATCGTGATCTGAAATTTCAGGCTAGTGTTAATTTCACTAAGTCTGGAATCTGTTTTGCATATTCATTTTTGCCATGCTTGTTTGAACCTCTTAATGGATGAATTTTCCTATGGCTCAGTGCTAGTGTTTTGTTAACCATCTTGTGTACATCACTGCCATGTATTTTGTTTTCATGTTTGGTGGCTGTAGCAAGTTTATTTCGTTGCATTTAGATGCCTACTTGCTGTAAATCGCAGACCGGTGTCATATCTTAAAACGCTTGCCATTTCCAAACCGTAACTCCGATTCCAATGATCTTTATATCGTTTTCAAGCGATTTCATCCCCTCTATCCAGTGGCACCCTTGGAATTCCAAGTTGAGGCCAGGTTCATGCATTTCCTGTCATATCTTGCATTTTGCATCCCGCATCGCATCCCGCATAGCATGTCATCATTTCATCATATTGCTTGGTCTTGCACGTGGTTGATTGTATACTTGTTGCTTGTTTGTCTTGTTGGGTAGAGCCGGGAAACGAGTTCGCTACCGAGGAGCCCGTTGAGTTTGCTTGTGAGGATCCAGTCAACTCTGACAACTGTGCAGGCAAGATGATCATACCCTCGAAATCACTACTATCTTTGCTATGCTAGTTTGCTCGCTCTTTTGCTTTGCCAATGCTACGATGCCTACCATTTGCTTGTCAGCCTCCCAATTGCATGATTGAACCTTTAACCCACCTTGTCCTAGCAAACCGTTGATTGGCTATGTTACCGCTTTGCTCAGCCCCTCTTATAGCGTTGCTAGTTGCAGGTGAAGATTGGAGCCGTTCCTTGTTGGAACATTTATTTACTTGTTGGGATATCATTATATTGCTATGTTATCTTAATGCATCTATATACTTGGTAAAGGGTGGAAGGCTCGGCCTCTCGCCTAGTGTTTTGTTCCACTCTTGCCGCCCTAGTTTCTGTCATATCGGTGTTATGTTCCCGGATTTTGCATTCCTTACGCGGTTGGGTTATAATGGGAACCCCTTGATATTTCGCCTTGATTAAAGCTTTTCCAGCAATGCCCAACCTTGGTTTTACCATTTTCCACCTAGCCTTTTCTTTCCCTTGGGTTCTGCAGACTCAAGGGTCATCTTATTTTAACCCCCCCCCCCCCCGGGCCAGTGCTCCTCTGAGTGTTGGTCCACCCGTCAGCTACCGGTGGCCACCAGGGGCAACTCTGGGCTGGCCTACCCGTACCTAGGACAATCTGAGTGTGCCCTGAGAAAGAGGTATGTGCAGCTCCTATCGGGATTTGTCGGCACATTCGGGCGGTGTTGCTGGTCTTGTTTTAACCTGTCGAAGTGTCTTGAGTTACCGAGATACCGAGTCTGATCGGAACGTCTTGGGAGGAGGTCTTTTCCTTCGTTGACCATGAGAGCTTGTCATGGGCTAAGTTGGGACTCCCCTGCAGGGATTGAACTTTCAAAAGCCGTGCCCGCGGTTATGGGCAGATGGGAATTTGTTAATGTCCGGTTGTAGATAACTTAAACCTTAATTAATTAAAACGAATCAACTGCGTGTGTTGCCGTGATGGCCTCTTCTCGGCGGAGTCCGGGAAGTGTACATGGTGTTGGTGTAATGCTTGCGCAGGTTGTTCCTTCTAGTTTCTCGCTCGCGCTTTGCCTCCTCTTCTCGCTCTCCTTTGCGAATAAGTTAGCCACCATATATGCTAGTCGCTTGCTGCAGCTCCACATATACTTGCCTTATCCTGTCCTATAAGCTTAAATAGTCTTGATCGCGTGGGTGCGAGATTGCTGAGTCCTTGTGGCTCACAAATACTATAATTCCAGATGCAGGTCCAGGTGATTCCGCTCCAGGTGACGAGTACGAGCTCAAGTGGGAGTTCGACGAGGACTCTCAGCGTTATTATGTTTCCTTTCCCGATGATCAGTAGTGGTGCCTAGTTGGGGTTCGATTCAGGGCCTTGTCGCATGTTGGGTTCTTTTCCATTTTGGCGCCATAGTCGGGCCATGAGTGTTTGTTTGATGAATGTTATTTATGTACTCTGATGTGATGTGGCGAGTGTAAGCCAACTATGTTATCTCCCCCTTTTATTATGTATTACATGGGATGTTGTAATGATTGCCTGACTTGCGACATTGCTTTCAATGCGGTTATGTCTCTAAGTCGTGCCTCGACACGTGGGAGCTATAGCCGCATCGAGGGTGTTACACTTATGCACCTTGGATCATGAGATTCCTCAGGATAGGGTCTTCACTCAACTACAAAGCTGATTTCCAGAATCATCTCAGCTACTTGCCCCCAATTGAAGTCCTCAAGTAGACATATTCCTCAATTGATGGAAGGGCAAGGCACCAGCTGTAATAGATGAAGGCATTCATCCATTGGATGGTCAGTTTCGCAAAGCTGCATCTTATTCCACCAATGATGACTCTGCCACACATGACTCTGCCAATGCACCTAAGTCCACTCCTCAAGCCACTGCTCTACGCGTGATGACTGACCGTGAACTTCTGCTTAGTCTTCACCAGAAGGTGGATCAAAATCACAAATGGGTTAAGCGTCAGTTTGGTTCACTTCTTCACAACATGACTGCCACACACAATGCAGTGAAGAAAAACCACTACTACCTCCATCAAGTCTTTGGTCGCACCTGGGCAATCCTGTCACATCTGTATGGTGAAGAAGATCTGAAGAACATGGGTCTTAATGAAGATTTTGACTGGTCTGCACCTACCGAAGAAATTCAACAAGGTCAAGGTTCCTTCTCTGGTGGCCAGCTCATATTCTTCATCACGCGACACTAATGAACATGAAGATTTGGACGACACTGCGGCAGGCCCTACATCAACAAACGACCCCAACAACGCTGGCGCTCCTTCATCAACATGATTATCTTCAGGGGCGTTAGTCCTCATTTTCGATCCTTTTGGTCATTCGATGACAAAGGGGGAGAAATATGAGTTAGTCTTCAAGTGGATCTACTATATGGGCATTTTTTATCTGCTAAGTTACAACTCTCGTTCTTCTGAAACTTTATTGGATCGAGTTGTAATCTTAAACCCGATGGTGCTCTGATACTTTTGACGCACTGTGCTCTGATACTCTTGATGCACTATTCTTCATGCTTATTCCTTGTTAAATATTATTGCAAGCATGCTGAATTTCATCAGGCACCATATTTCATCATGCATTTCAAATTCTTCATATTATATGTTAAATGCGTGTATGAATTACAAGATATAGGGGGAGATCTCCATGATTCAACTCTTCAAGTGTGCATTGCTTCAAAAGCAAATTCCTCACTATGCACATCTTCAGGGGGAGTTCTTCTATATCTTGCAATCAAATTCCTCAATATCAGTATTTACACTTCATATGTTTATCCCCATTGAAAACTTAACCTATATTGTCATCAATCACCAAAAAGGGGGAGATTGTAAGTGCATCTAGTGCCCCTTAGTGATTTTTGTGTATTGAAGACTTATAGGTTAAGGGACTAATGCGTGTGTGAGTGTACACACGTCTATAAGTCTAGGAGGAGTTTGATATTTACAGGAAAAGTCGACCCCTAAAAATGAATATCTTCGACTGAAGATTTTGGTATTTCTGAAGACTTTCATGAAGACTTTGAAAGTGAAGAAATTGGTGTGTCCGTGAAGACTTGATATTCATGCGAGAAATATGCAGCTTGAAGACTTTCGTGTACATAGTTTTGTTTTTCTCTTTCTTGAGTCATAGGAAACACCGTACTGTTAAAGGGGGTCGAGGAAATACTAAGGAAAAATTTCCATGTGATGCTCAACTCAAAATCCTACACCTACCAATCCCTTCGAGTGAAGCCATTGGAAATCTCATACAGTTCAGTCAATTTCTTCAGTGACAGAGACGAAGTTCTTCTGGTCTCTGAGAAATTTGTCCTGACTGAGGAGTTAGGAATTCGCCAATGCGGATTGCCTACACAGTGAGGAACATGATAGCCCTGAGGATTTTACTACTCAAAATTCCGGCCGTTGCTGTGCTATGCGCCAGCTGTCCCAAAATATTTATCCACCTAACGGTCATATCATTGAAGGCCATTTATGTCTTATCATGTCGGGCTGTTCCCTAGGCTATAAATAGCCGCCCCCTACAATCACTAGCTGGTTGGCTGCTCCGAGAGAAACTGACACTTGTCATTTGAGAGCAACCCATCCTCCGAGGACTTTGAGCGAAAATCATCAAGTGAGGAAAAACCAAAAACCCAAAACCCAAACACCTACAAACCCCAAGTGATTGAGCATCACTGAAGAGATTGATCTTGAATGGATCCGACGCTTGTTACCTTTGAAGACTGTGCTTCTTCCAGACGGTTAGGCGTCATGGTCTAGAGCATCCAAGAGGAATTGTGGATCGCCGAGTGACCAAGTTTGTGAAGGTTTGGAAGTCGCCTGATGAAAGTGCAACTATCCCTAGGTGGTTTTGGTAATTCATAACAACATATAGCTCATTGAGCTAATGCTATTCCAAGATGATTATTTCAGGAAAGCTCAATGATTGGCATGGCATGGATGGTGAAATTGGAACCCTCAAAATGCTAAGAACAAAGGATTGGCTCAAGCTCAAAAGCTCAAGACTCTTCATTTTATATTTTAGTGATCCAAGATCACATTGAGTCTTTAGGAAAAGCCAATACTATCAAGGAGGGATGAGGTGTTGCTTAATGAGCCTCTTGCTTCATGTGCTTAGTGATATGCTCCAAAACCCTCAACTACTTTCCCATATCCACATATGACCTAAACCCTAAGCCAAACTCGATCCTACCGATTCTTTCTATCCGGCACCACCGAGTTTCACTTGTCATAAGCCACTGCCAAACCCTAGCAATTTGGTTCTACTGATAGGGATCTCGGTCTCACCGAGATGGGATTGTAATCTCTCTGTTTCCTTTTCGTAACTTTTCGGTCTCACCGAAAGAGCGGATCGGTCCCACCGAGATTGGAATGTAAATTTAGTGTTTCCTTTTTGTAACTTTTCGGTCTCACCGAAAGAGCAAATCGGTCCCACCGAGTTTGCCTGACAAACTCTCTGGTTAGCTAATTACCAAAATCGGTCTCACCGAGTTTGTGTAATCGGTCTCACCGAGATTACGTTATTCCCAAACCCTAATCATATCGGTCCTACCGAGTTGCATGTCAGTCCCACCGAAAATCTCTAACGGTCACTAGGTTTACCTTTTCGGTCCGACCGAGTTTGTTGATTCGGTCCCACCGAGATTGGAAAACTGTGTGTAACGGTTGGATTTTGTGTGGAGGCTATATATACCCCTCCACCTCCTCTTCATTCGTGGAGAGAGCCATCAGAACACATACACAATTCCAACTCATATGTTCTGAGAGAGAACCACCTACTCATGTGTTGAGACCAAGATATTCCCTTCCTACCATATGAATCTTGATCTCTAGCCTTCCCCAAGTTGCTTTCCACTCAAACCTTCTTTCCACCAGATCCAAATCCTATGAGAGAGAGTTGAGTGTTGGGGAGACTATCATTTGAAGCACAAGAGCAAGGAGTTCATTACCTACACACCATTTGTTACTTCTTGGAGAGTGGTGTCTCCTAGATTGGCTTGGTGTTACTTGGGAGCCTCCGACAAGATTGTGGAGTTGAACCAAGGAGTTTGTAAGGGCAAGGAGATCGCCTACTTCGTGAAGATCTACCGCTAGTGAGGCAAGTCCTTCGTGGGCGATGGCCATGGTGGGATAGACAAGGTTGCTTCTTCGTGGACCCTTTGTGGGTGGTTGCTTCTTCGTGGACCCTTCGTGGGTGGAGCCCTCCGTGGACTCGCGCAACCGTTACCCTTCGTGGGTGGATCCCTCCATGGACTCGCGCAACCGTTACCCTTCGTGGGTTGAAGTCTCCATCAATGTGGATGTAGGATAGCACCACCTATCCGAACCACGGGAAAAACATCCGTGTCTCCAATTGCGTTTGAATTCTCCAAACCCTTCCCTTTACATTCTTGCAAGTTGCATGCTTTACTTTCCGCTGCCAATATACTCTTTGCATGCTTGCTTGAATTGTGTGATGATTGCTTGACTTGTCCTACAATAGCTAAAATCTGCCAAGAACTAAAATTGGGAAAAGGTTAAGGTTTTATTTGGTCAAGTAGTCTAATCACCCCCCTCTAGACATACTTTCGATCCTACAAGTGGTATCAGAGCTTTGGTCTCCATTTGCTTTGATCTCCATAGCTTTTGGTGGTCATAGCCTTGGTTTCACAACCTAGGAGAGTATGGCGTCTAGCGAGGGAAATTATCACCGTAGAGGTCCTTACTTTGATGGTACTAATTTTGCTAGTTGGAAGCATAAAATAAAAAATGCATATTCTTGGACATAACCCCGTCGTGTGGGCTATTGTGTGTGTTGGTTTGCAAGGTGACTTCTTTGATGGGAAAGAACCAAACCGTGAAGCTACCGCGGATGAGTTGAAGATGTTGCAATACAACGCTCAAGCTTGTGATATTCTCTTCAATGGATTGTGCCCCGAAGAATTCAACAAAATCAGCCGTCTTGAGAATGCAAAGGAAATTTGGGACACTTTGATTGATATGCACGAAGGTACCGACTCCGTCAAGGAATCCAAGTTGGATGTGCTTCAAAGTCAACTTGACAAGTTCAAAATGAAGGATGGTGAAGGTGTCGCTGAAATGTACTCTAGGCTTGCTCTCATCACAAATGAGATTGCCGGCTTAGGAAGTGAAGAGATGACCGATAGATTCATCATCAAGAAGATTCTAAGAGCCTTGGATGGAAAATATGATACCGTGTGCACATTGATCCAAATGATGCCCAATTACAAAGATCTCAAGCCAACGGAGGTGATTGGAAGAATTGTTGCTCATGAGATGTCACTTAAGGATAAAGAGGAACTTCACAACAAATCAAGTGGTGCCTACAAAGCCTCATGTGAAGCCCCTACATCATCAAGTGAGAAACAAAACTTCAATGAAGAATTGAGCTTAATGGTGAAGAACTTCAACAAGTTCTACAAGAGTAGAAGCAAAGATAGAAGCTTCAAGTCAAGGTCCTACAATGACAAAAGATCTTCTAGTCGAGAGCGAAACTGCTACAGTTGTGGAAGACCCGGACACTATTACAATGAGTGTACAGCTCCCTACAAGAGAAGAGAAGATTCTCCAAAAAGAAGAAGCAAAGAATCACCACCAAGAGAGAGAAGGAGTAGAGATGATCGTTATGAACGAAGATACTCACGGAGAAGCAAGGATTCGGAAAGGAAGGAAAAATCGTCAAGGAGCTACACAAAACGAAGACATCAAGCTCATGTTGGTGAATGGGTATCCGGCTCCGGCTCCGACTCCGACAGCCACTCCGAGAGAAGTTATCACTCCGACTCCGAAGATACTCAAGATGAAGGTGTTGCCGGTCTAGCACTTGTGTCAACCAACTCCTACGACATATTTGACTCACCAAATGAAGGAATTGGAAGATGCTTCATGGCCAAAGGTCCTAAGGTAACACACCCCGAGTATGTTGATTTCAATAGTGATGAAGATGACTTGTTAGGTGATGATTTGCTTGTTGACAACTCTAGTGATGAATACTATGATGAAACGTCAATTAATCATGCTAATCAAGATAAAACGAATGACAATGATAAGAAGAAGATTGAGGCTCTAACTAAAGAACTAAACACTCTTAAGTTAGCTCATGAAACTATCTTCGAAGATCATCGAGAACTTTTAAGAGCTCATGAGAAATTACGCATTGAAAAGCTCAATCTTGAGCAAGAGCATGAGTTCTTAAAAGCAATCAATGATGATCTCTGCAAGAAAATTTCTTCTTACATTGCCAAGTGTTTACTCTTATCCACTTACATGCCTCAAGTCAAGTCTAGTAACAAGAACAAGAAAGATTCTTCCTCTAGCAGTAACGATGATCATGCTAAATCCAATATTGTTGCTTCTAGTAGTTCTCTTGATTCCACTAATGATTCTCTTAGCCAAGTTACACTTGAGCAAGAAAATAGCTTATTGAAGGGAATTATAGAGAAAGGAGTGTACAAAAGCCTTGCCGGGAGTAAGCAATTCGAGGAAATTGTGCGCAAGCAAGGAATGCACCGGAAGAATCAAGGTGTTGGTTTTGAACGAAAGTTCAATGCCAATAGAGTTGAGTGGGAAGAAGATCAATACCCCAAGACAAAGTTTGTTCCTCAACAAGAGAAGTATGATACTTCTTTCAAGGGGACACAAGCTCAAGATGATCTTCCACCACAAGACTACAAGCAAAAAGGCAAGGACAAGCTTCAAGAGGAAATTGATGCATTTGAAGAAGCTCCTAAGACCTTAGTCAAGTGGATTCCCAAGACTACTTCAAGTTCCACTTCATCAAGTACGACTACAACTCCAAGGATTCCCATCAAGATGGTGTGGATCCAAAAGAAGAAGAACTAGAGAGTTCTTGAGGGTGACTCTGCCAACATACTTCACTCTTATCATTTTGGCAAGAACAAGTGCAATCAACTTCCACATCTTGCACTAGTTCAAGGAGTCACAAACCCTCTTGTTGGTAAGACAAGGGACAAGGTAACCTAAAAGTTTTCATGGACATCATCTTGTGTGTGCATCACTCTATGTCTATGGATATCCTTGTTTGTTCCTTGTGGGACTAACCCATGTAGGTATTGAAAGTGCAATTCACTCAAATGGATAGCTCCAAGTGATCTACATCAACATTGAGCATCCACATCTTCAACATCTACATGAAGTCATCATCGACAAAACCCGAGGTTAGTTCATCCCTCTAAGGGGGGATATCACATCTAGGGGGAGCTTTACTCTAAGACTTGAGCTAAAGCAACTCTAAAGATGTGAACACAACAATGCTTTATGTAAAAGTGGTAACCCCACTTGAGCTTAAACGATGAATATGACCTATGATCAAGTGTTCTCACTTGACTCCTAAGTCAATATACTCATATATAGATGACCTTGTCATCGCAAATTGCTTGATAGATGCTAGAATTGGTTGTGCATGCCTTGTCACATATTTCATTTGCCATCTTATTGTGTGAGCATGCTGGTTGCATATTTTACTCATTCGAGGACATCCACTTGTTGTTTTGATTGTTTGATTTTATTTCCTTTTGCCAAGTGGATGGACAAGAATGCCTAAGAACCTCCTCTAGCTATCTATGCTTTTCTCGTCTCAAGCTCTATTCATGCTACATCACAAAATTTGATCAAGTCAGATTCGAACCACTCTGTGTGAGGAGCGCTTGGAGTCCCCGATTCGTCATAGACTTAAACTTCCAAAACCTCTTTATGATTCTCGGTCTGACCGATACCCCACTTTCGGTCCTACCGAGATCATTAAGTTGATCTAGGTTTTCGATCTCGGTGCAACCGATTTGAACCTTTCGGTCACACCGAGTTTCAGTAACTGCTTGCAGTTATGAATCTCGGTGCCACCGAGTTGTTCCACTCGGTCACACCGACAGGGTCAGGCTATATATAGTCACGGGCAAAAATTTGGAAATTTCTCCGAACCCCTTCGCCCGCGCGATAGCCTGCTCTGCCAACTTGGTCTCCGGATCGTCTCCTCGCCGCCAGCTGCCTCCAGTCGCTGGTCTCCATCGCCGTCAACGGAATTCTACCCCGCCGTTGCCACCGTAGCGAGTCTCCGCCGAACTAGGGTATGGACTCGATCTTTGTGCTATTCTCCAATCCGATTCTTAGCACATTGTGATCATCATGATTCTTGCCACGATTGAAACACTCCTATCCAGTCAATGCGCTCGTAGATTAGGTTTGATTCGAAAATTTTAGGGTTAGGTTTCCGTCGAAACCATCTCGGACCCACCGAGTTGAAAAACTCGGTCCCACCGATTTGGCTCATGCCATTGCACAAGTGAGACTCGGTCTGACCGAGAATTACTTATCGGTGTGACCGATTTTGGAACTTTGTGAAACCCTAGCAGTCTCGGTGCCACCAAACTGTGACTCGGTCTGACCGAGTTTACTAGTTTAGGTGCCAAAACTGCTTCGGTATCATCGAGTTTAAAAATCGGTAGATCCGAGATGATTTCAGTGGGAAACTAAAACTAAGTTTTTGGATCATTCTTTTGCAAAAATCTCTGCATTTTGTGATGCTCATCCACTCTATCTCATCTATAACCTATTCACAGGGTCAGCAGTCAGAGTTTGCAACATGTCTGATCAGAGTGATAGCCAGAACATGTCAGAGCAGCAAGTGCACATGAGTGAGGGCACTAGTCCCTCCAGCTCTTCAGATGATGGCAGCAGGAGTACCCCAAGCAATTTGCCAAAAGCTGCCACCAGACAAAGGAAGAAGAGAACTTCAGATTCTGAGGATGAAGATTATGTGGCAGAAGAGGAAGCAACTTCCAAGAGAGTTGAGCCAGCACAGGGCACAAAGCCAGGCTTGAAAGTCAAAAGGCCAGCAGGTAGGCAGCCTATGCCAAAGGCCAGAGCTTCAACTCAGATTCCTGAAAAGCCTGCACCCAAAGAGCCAGTTGCTGCTGAAGGAAAGAAAAGGAAGGAAAGGGTCAAGAAGACCATAGCCAGAGTGCTCGGAAAGGCTTCCATCATGGAAGATGAGGAGGAAGAAGAAGAGGTAGCTGCACCAGCACCTAAGGCACCTAAGCTTATGGGTGATGCTATAAGATCAGGGGCTGCCACATCTAAGCCCAAAGAAGCACCCAAATCTGCCTCCAAGCCCAAGTCTGCACCAAATAGAAATACAAGGAGCATACCTGCAACTGAGAAGAACAAGGCCCCAGTGCCTGACACTGCTGAAGAAGATGAGGAAGAGCAAGTACTTAGAAAGCTCAAGCCCAAGATCCCAGACCACAACGATGCTCATCCTGTGGCTGAGGATATGAAGCTCAGGAGAGACTCAGGGCTGAGGAAGTGGAGAGAAGCAGATCCATATGCTTCAAGGAGGAGGACTGCTGTTGACTACAGATTTCACACCAAGGAACAGCAGGACTTCTATGAGACAGTGCTGCTTGATAAGAAGCCAATAGTCTGTGATATGAGATGGGTTGACTGGCAATACATCAAGGACAACAAAGAGTACTACCCTGGAGTGCAGGACAGCTTCAAGGCATGTGGAGTAGAGGACTTTGTTGGGCAGAAGCTCACAAAGTGGAACGAGGAGCTCATTATGCAATTCTACTCCACAGCACATTTTTTTATCCAGATGGCAGGATTGTATGGATGTCAGAAGGAACTAGATATCAGTTAACAGTTGCCGAGTGGGCACAGCTCATTAATGCCCCAGAGGACCAAGCAGATGACTTGGACATTTATGCCAAGAAGATGGACCACAACTCAATGTCAAACATGTACAAGGAGATTCCAAATGAAGCACTTGACACTTTCAAGTTTGGCTCAGTACACTATCTTCTATCAGGGCTGCCAACCATAAATTGGATACTGAGGCACACCTTATTGCCCAAGTATGGAGATCACAAGATGATCAGAGGCCATGCAATCAACTTGCTACATATCTTTGATGTGCCACAGAAGTTCAAGGTGATGAGCCTCATGGTAGAGACAATCAAGAGGACAGCAGCAGACCAGAAGAGGAGCTGTGGATATGCCCCACAGATTCAGGAGCTCATCAACTCCAAGATGGGCACGGGCATATACTTATTGGACAAGGAACACCTGCCCATCCGTCCAGATTTTGAAGATAATCAAGTTGTTATGACTGAGAATGAGCCATCGTCTGCACAAGCACAAGCAAAGAAGGAGAAGGCAAGGAAGGAGAAAGCTGCCAAGATGCCAACTCAAGAGGAGGCATCTGAGTATTTCTTGAAAACCAAACAAGAGCAGCTTGGTTACCTGATTGCATCCACCCTGCGGATTGAGAAAGGACTAGCCACCCTAACTCAGAACCAGGCAAGCCTAGAGAGAATCATGGAACAAAAGTTCTATGACTTGGATGTCAAGGCGACAGAGATTCAGACTGCAGTGGAGCAGCTCCAAGATGACATGCAGGAGAGGAGAGGCAGGACTACAACTGATGCCTTTGCCAGAGTGCCACGAGGTCCGAGGTCGTCTGCAGTGCCAGTTGCTGACACCAGAGCCACCACTTCTGCACCACCTACAGCCTCAGTTCCACCAGCTCCAGCATCTACTTCAGCCTCAACTCCAACCACGTCTACAGAAGGCTTCGTCCTTGGAGTGCTCCGGACTCCACCACCACTAGAAGATCAAGCCTGAGTGTCGACTTAGCACTATGCATTTTCTAGGAACTTTTTGGTAACTTGTTGCCAAAGGGGGAGAAAATGTATAGATCATAGGCTTCGAGAGAGAGAGTGTTGCTTTTTTCTCTCTTGCTTTATTTGGTGGTTTTTCGAACTTTGTTTGCTTTTGTGTGAGATACTATGTCATTGCTCGTGAGACATTGATGATCATGTGTTTGATCATAAGCTACACTTAATGTTTGCTTAATGCTATTATCTTATCTATCTTATGTGATCATTCACTATTCTTGGTGATGAGTGCATGTATTTCATTCTTATCATTTTAAGCGCTCCACCAAGATGTATGTGACATGGAAGAGTAACCCATGACTCTAACTCTTTGTGCATTTGCAGTCCAAAGCAAATTTTAAATATGCACAAATTTAGGGGGAGCTCTTACTTGTCACATACTTCTCAAAGCGACGATATATTTCATGCTTATTATCATTTGTCGAAGCTTTGATCTATATGTTGTCATCAATTACCAAAAAGGGGGAGATTGAAAGTGCAACTATCCCTAGGTGGTTTTGGTAATTCATAACAACATATAGCTCATTGAGCTAATGCTATTCCAAGATGATTATTTCAGGAAAGCTCAATGATTGGCATGACATGGATGGTGAAAGTGGAAACCTCAAAATGCTAAGGACAAAGGATTGGCTCAATCTCAAAAGCTCAAGACTCTTCATTTTATATTTTAGTGATCCAAGATCACATTGAGTCTTTAGGAAAAGCCAATACTATCAAGGAGGGATGAGGTGTTGCTTAATGAGCCTCTTGCTTCATGTGCTTAGTGATATGCTCCAAAACCCTCAACTACTTTCCCATATCCACATATGACCTAAACCCTAAGCCAAACTCGATCCTACCGATTCTTTCTATCCGGCACCACCGAGTTTCACTTGTCATAAGCCACTGCCAAACCCTAGCAATTTGGTTCTACTGATAGGGATCTCGGTCTCACCGAGATGGGATTGTAATCTCTCTGTTTCCTTTTCGTAACTTTTCGGTCTCACCGAAAGAGCGGATCGGTCCCACCGAGATTGGAATGTAAATTTAGTGTTTCCTTTTTGTAACTTTTCGGTCTCACCGAAAGAGCAAATCGGTCCCACCGAGTTTGCCTGACAAACTCTCTGGTTAGCTAATTACCAAAATCGGTCTCACCGAGTTTGTGTAATCGGTCTCACCGAGATTACGTTATTCCCAAACCCTAATCATATCGGTCCTACCGAGTTGCATGTCAGTCCCACCGAAAATCTCTAACGGTCACTAGGTTTACCTTTTCGGTCCGACCGAGTTTGTTGATTCGGTCCCACCGAGATTGGAAAACTGTGTGTAACGGTTGGATTTTGTGTGGAGGCTATATATACCCCTCCATATCCTCTTCATTCGTGGAGAGAGCCATCAGAACACATACACAATTCCAACTCATATGTTCTGAGAGAGAACCACCTACTCATGTGTTGAGACCAAGATATTCCCTTCCTACCATATGAATCTTGATCTCTAGCCTTCCCCAAGTTGCTTTCCACTCAAACCTTCTTTCCACCAGATCCAAATCCTATGAGAGAGAGTTGAGTGTTGGGGAGACTATCATTTGAAGCACACGAGCAAGGAGTTCATTACCTACACATCATTTGTTACTTCTTGGAGAGTGGTGTCTCCTAGATTGGCTTGGTGTTTCTTGGGAGCCTCCGACAAGATTATGGAGTTGAACCAAGGAGTTTGTAAGGGCAAGAAGATCGCCTACTTCATGAAGATCTACCGCTAGTGAGGCAAGTCCTTCGTGGGTGATGGCCATGGTGGGATAGACAAGGTTGCTTCTTCGTGGACCCTTCGTGGGTGGAGCCCTCCGTGGACTCGCGCAACCGTTACCCTTCGCGGGTGGAGCCCTCCGTGGACTCGCGCAACCGTTACCCTTCGTGGGTTGAAGTCTCCATCAACGTGGATGTATGATAGCACCACCTATCCGAACCACGGGAAAAACATCCGTGTCTCCAATTGCGTTTGAATTCTCCAAACCCTTCCCTTTACATTCTTGCAAGTTGCATGCTTTACTTTCCGCTGCCAATATACTCTTTGCATGCTTGCTTGAATTGTGTGATGATTGCTTGACTTGTCCTACAATAGCTAAAATCTGCCAAGAACTAAAATTGGGAAAAGGTTAAGTTTTTATTTGGTCAAGTAGTCTAATCACCCCCCCCCCCTCTAGACATACTTTCGATCCTACACCTGAAGACTTACCACGAGTGATTGGACGAGGTCTGTGTGACCTTAGTTCAAGGAGAATATGGTGAGGACTGGGTGTCTTGGACTAAGTGTCCTTGACTGGGTGTCCGGGACTGTGTGTCCTCGAGTTTAAATACTCAGCCGCTCCAACCAGACGTACAACTGAGACAGCAGTTGGAACTGGTCTACCAAATCATTGTCTTCACCGAGCTTACTGGTTCTATTTCCTCAACTCTTTCATTTCCTCATAACTGTGTTGTATGTTTGTTCATATCTATGTTTGAAGACTATGACTGCAGACTTTCTCGATTTCCTCAGTTCAATTTCTTCAGTCTGTTTGTCTTCATCCTGTGTTATCATGTGATTACGCTTCCTGTACTCTGTGCCTGTCTTCATTTCATCATGATGACTATGCTTGTATTCTGCTGTGTTTACTTTTGAGTACTTATTCCGCTGCTAGTAGTTCTTCGCTAAGGAATTTCCTCACCAGCAAATTCCTCAGTGAAGAATTTCATAAAAATCGCCTATTCACCCCCCCCTCTAGTCGATATAACGCACTTTCAGTTGGCCATGGGGCGAGAGTTCTGGTAGTCTTCCTTTCTGTACATGCCATTTCTTTTCCCCCATTCCTCCACTGACTTGGCTTGTTGATGGAGAATCTCTTCCTTGTATTCTACTATACCCCGAATTAGCTCGCACTGCCATCTCTCTTTGTTTCAGGGCAGCCCGCTTTTTGCGTTCATGAGCAGCCCGCTTCACATACTCTTGTCATCGTGGATTTGCCTTCACAAATTCTTCATATTCTGGCCACTTCGATAGAGTTTGTACACGCCGCATGATGGCACCACCAACATTATGAGCAGAGATAGAGCATCCTGGAAGTATTTCCTTCAAAGCTTGGCAAACATTCTGTGTCATGACGGCATGGAAGCTAGCATGGCTCCCTCCACGGATCCTTGCATTGATCTTCCTTTCTCTATTTCTGATGGGATATGCCACTTGCTTCCGTTGTTGATTGGTCATGTTTGCATCAGTTGCCACTGGGAAGTCAAGACATGCATTGTGAGACCTTTGCCGTCGATGATGACGACGTGCTGGATCAACCGAGCCTTCAAATGATGGTCTTAGTGTTGGCATCGATGAGAACAAAGGATCTGATATTGTAGTAGTTGGATCCACATGACCAGCTTGGAAGTCATCTAAAGTGACAAACACCCCCTGCCACTGGAGCGAGCGTCTATTGCTTGGCTCGCCCACTAGGCATGGTCCAATGGGATTATAGCCCATGGTGGGGATAAATTCAGGTGCATCAACACGAAGTTGGTTTCTTGGACGAGCCGATCCTTCATGTGAGGAAGACTCAGTGTCCTCAGCCACTACACCTTTTCCTTTGTCTGTGAAGCAAGCCCTTTGAGCTGCCCCTACATTGCTTGGGATAAGCTTATGTGAGCTTTCTCCTGACCCTTCGCGTTGGCCGCCCTAAGTTTTGAAGGTGTAAGGGGCACTACAACTTTGGTCGATGTAGTTGAAGCAGATTGTCTTGGCGACGCCACCTTTAGTGATCCCGTCCGTTTTGCAAGAACGGGACACTCTTCGGGTGTCATGCGAACAACCTTTGCTGGTACCTCATGGCTCATGACCTTGGTAGGTGACATCTTTGTGAAACCAGGAGGAACTGAAGTAGATGAAGAAGCTTCGCGTACATGCTGATCCTTAGATGCTCTTGCAGCTGCACGCATCCTTGTCTTTGCTGACTTTCTGAGCACAGGAGTAAACCCCTCCTTCAGTGCAGAGGAGACTTCCTTTTCTTTTGGCCTAGCTGGGGATGCAACCGTTGTTTCCAAACTCTTGCTAACTGCAGCCACAAGCGGACCAATTGGCACATCCAGCCAGAGGTCACCAAAGCGGAGAGTGACAAATTGCTGGACTTGTCCCTCCGTACCTTCAAAATAAAGAAAACCATATATTAGTTTTCTTCATCTTTTTTCTGTATATGCGTACATAATGTTTTATGCTTATGTACTATGGAAATTCATATGTTGGAATTCGAAGATGAGGGGAGAAATATGTCCCACCAAGCGTGCCAGAATCTGATGATGGGAAAATGGCGGGCGTGAGACACGCGTCCACGTCATTGATACAGAGTGAAATTTAAATGCATAAAATAAAAGTAGAATCAAACATTGCAGGTACATTATTTCCAGAACCCTTACATTTACATAAAAATTCTGTTAATTACATCTCCGAAGAGAAAACCCCTGATTAGGAATTCCAACATTTCTATTACATAGGATTACATCACATGCCTATTACAATATGCTACAATAAAATAAAATAAAAGGAATCCTCCTCGCAATCGATGCTAAACTCCGGCCTGGGGGAACTTGAAGTTTATCCGCGTAGGTTTTCTTCAATGGCATTATGTTTGATATTATGTTATATGTTTCTTTACCATGCATGCAACATATTTTGTTCGTGCTTGACTTCATTTATGTTATGGTGTAAATGAAGATTGATTTTGGCGAGGCTTAATCTGGCCCCATATTTGGATGCATATATTTTCAATATTTGTAACTCACGTCATGGAATTCATATAGGAGAACCCATGCTTAGAACAAAAGTTTAGTTTGGTTTGCTTGATGGTATATGTCGTGGAATTCGTTTGAAAGAACCCACGCCATAATACAATTTTTATTATGCCATGGGATTCATGAGAGAACCCATGTCATATGGTATTTTGCATTTTGTTGACTTATGCCACGGAATTCATCCTCGTGAGAAGAAAGAACCCATGCTTAGAGCATTTTATGTGTCCCCCAATCACGACATGTCTACGTGAAGAAAAATATGCATACTTGATTTGAACCACATGGCCAAAACTAAGGACATATCTACATGAAACATGCGAATCCCCGATTTCATGTAGTTTCTAGATTCCTCGATCCGAACCCAAAAGGGCCGAACCTAAGGGCATGATTTTATGGGTTTATATTCCTTGATCCGAACCAAAAGGCCGAACCTAAGGGAATGATTTCGTTGTATGCATATTCCTCGATCCGAACCAAAAGGCCGAACCTAAGGGGCATAATTTCATGATATACATATTCCTTGATTCGAACCACAAGGCCGAACCTAAGGACAATGTTTTATGAATTATATTCCTTGATCCGAACCAGAATGGCAGAAACTAAGGATATGATTTCATGATATGTATTTCCCTTGATCCGAACCAAAATGGCCGAAACTAAGGACATGATTTCATGATATGTATTTTCCTTGATCCGAACCAAAATGGCCGAAACTAAGGACATGATTTCATGATATGTATTTTCCTTGATCCGAACCAAAATGGCCGAAACTAAGAACATGATTTCATGGTATGTATTTTCCTTGATCCAAACCAAAATGGCCGAAACTAAGGACATGATTTCGTTGTATGCATATTCCTCGATCCGAACCAAAAGGCCGAACCTAAGGGGCATAATTTCATGATATACATATTCCTTGATTCGAACCACAAGGCCGAACCTAAGGACAATGTTTTATGAATTATATTCCTTGATCCGAACCAGAATGCCAGAAACTAAGGATATGATTTCATGATATGTATTTCCCTTGATCCGAACCAAAATGGCCGAAACTAAGGACATGATTTCATGATATGTATTTTCCTTGATCCGAACCAAAATGGCCGAAACTAAGGACATGATTTCATGATATGTATTTTCCTTGATCCGAATCAAAATGGCCGAAACTAAGAACATGATTTCATGGTATGTATTTTTCTTGATCCGAACCAAAAGAATGGCCGAAACTAAGGACAATATTTCATGAAGTGAGGGAGAGAGAATCCTTGGTCCGAACCAAAATGGCCGAAACTAAGGACGAGAGTTCATGGATGAGGACAAAAGATTCCTTGATTCGAACCAAACGGCCGAAACTAAGGGTATGAGGGTAGTATCATATCTCACCTTATTCCTTCTTGGAACCAACCAAGATTCCTCCCCTTGCTTCCTTTTCTCACGGTGTGCTTTTTTGTGTAGTGTGATGTGTAGTAGAATATTGCTACTAGAGAGGAGGGAAGGAGACCGGAGAACCAAGGAGTAAAATGAGCCGAACCCCTAGAGTAGCCAAGGAGCCTTGTATTTATAGGAGGAGGAGTGCAGCATCAGAAATCCAATCGGTGGGACGTGCCCGCGTTCTCCACCTCGTGGGATCGTGTGAGATCATGGGACGTGGGCTGCCTCTTTTACTTATTTGTTTAATCATTAATTGGTGCAACCAATAGTTTGACTGGTGGGATAGCTGAACTCTTTCTTTTTCTAATCAACTAATCAAAGTATGGGCCTTGGCGTCACCCACTTGCATGTCATCTAGCATATTTTAATGGGCTGGCCTTAATCGGCCATTAGTTAGCGGCTCATTAAGGTAGACGTACACGTTAATTATTTTTGGATGAAACTTACGGTCCAGCCTTATATGGATATTTGTTATTTGACAAAGTACACCATGCGTATATTTCATTTGCGTGATGTATTTCTTTTGTTCATGCGTCGCTTCAATATTTCACCTCGTCAATGGAAGCCGAACATTTATCATATAGTCAGTCAACATTCTCGTGATATTTGCGTCTTTTCTGGCAATTTTATGTTTGTATTTTCGCCATTAGTAGCAGCGTGCATTATCGACATTTGAAAATATGTCGCACGCCTATCTTGTCATTCCTCATTTTGAGCGATTGATTATCCTTTTTTAATTGATTATCCTTTTTTGCCGTTTTGCATTTATATTTTATGTGATTCGTGCCTTTTTAATTTAACGTGATCAAAATCTATGTCAAACGGATTTTTGCCGTCTTGCATTTATATTTTATGTGATTCATACATTTTAATTTATTGTGGTTAAAATCTATGTCAACACCTCATCTATAACGTAAGGCCCTTTCCATTTAGAGAGGAGTTTTCCTGCAAAAAATCTTAAACGAGAGTTGAATAACAACACATAATCACCTACATTAAACTCACGCTTTTGTATCCTTTTGTCATGCCATCTTTTAACTTTTCTTTAAACAGTTTGGCATTCTCATAAGCCTGGGTTCTCCATTCATCAAGTGAGCTAATGTCAAATAGCCTCTTCTCACCGGCAAGTTTGAAATCATAATTGAGCTCTTTAATGGCCCAATATGCCTTATGTTCTAATTCGAGAGGTAAGTGACATGCTTTTCGATAAATTATTTTATATGGAGACATACCCATAGGATTTTTATATGCAATTCTATACGCCCATAATGCATCATCAAGTTTCTTGGACCAATTCTTTCTAGATCTATTAGCAGTCTTTTGCAAAATTAATTTGAGCTCTTTATTACTCAGTTCTAGTTGACCACTAGACTATGGGTGATATGGAGATGCAATTCTATGATTAACATCATACTTAGCAAGCATTTTACGAAAGGCACCATGAATAAAATGTGAACCACCATCAGTCATTAAATATCTAGGAACTCCAAACCTCAGAAAAATAACTTCTTTAAGCATCCTAATAGAGGTGTTATGATCAGCACTACTAGTTGGAATAGCTTCTACCCACTTAGTAACGTAATCAACAGCAACTAAAATATGTGTATACCCATTAGAGGAAGGAAACGGTCCCATATAATCAAAGCCCCAAACATTAAATGGTTCAATAACAAGTGAATAGTTCATGGGCATTTCTTGATGTCTACTAATATTACCAATTCTTTGACATTTATCACAAGACAAGACAAACTTACGGGCATCTTTGAAGAGAGTAGGCCAATAAAAACCGGATTGCAATACCTTATGTGCAGTTCTATCTTCAGCATGGTGTCATCCATAATCCTCGAATTGACACTTGCGTATGATCTTTTCCTATTCATGCTCAGGTACACAACGTCTAATAACACCATCTACTCTTGTTTATAAAGGTGTGGGTCATCCCAGAAGTAATGTCTTAAATCATAGAAAAACTTTTTCTTTTGCTGGTATGTGAAACTAGGTGGTATAAATTTAGCAACAATGTAATTAGCATAATCAGCATATCATGGAGCAGTACGAGAAGCATTTATGATAGGTAATTGTTCATCAGGAAAGCTATCATCAATAGGTAATGGGTCATTAAGAAAATTCTCTAACCTAGACAAGTTGTTTGCAACGGGGTTCTCAGCTCCCTTTCTATCAATAATATGCAAATCAAATTCTTGTAGTAGGAGGACCCATCTAATAAGTCTAGGTTTAGCATCTTTCTTTTCCATAAGATATTTAATAGTACCATGATCAGTGTGAACAGTTACTTTAGAATCAACAATGTAAGGTCTGAACTTATCACAAGAAAATACAACTGCTAAAAATTATTTTTCAGTAGTAGCATAATTTCTTTGGGCATTGTCTAGAATTTTACTAGCATATTGGATAACATTTAATTTCTTATCAACTCTTTGTCCTAGAACAGCACCTACAGCATAATCACTAGCATCACACACAATTTCAAAGGGTAAATTCCAATCAGGTGGCTGAACAATAGGTGCAGAAATCAAGGCTTTCTTAAGTATTTCAAATGCTTCTACACAATCATCATCGAAGACAAAAGGAACATCTTTTTGTAAGAGATTAGTCAGAGGCCTAGAAATTTTAGAGAAGTCCTTAATGAACCTCCTATAAAAACCGGCATGACCAAGGAAACTTCTTATACCTTTAATGTCCCTAGGACACGACATCTTTTCAATAGCATCAACTTTGGCTTTATCAACTTCAATACCCCTTACGGAAATTTTATGCCCCAAGACAATATCTTCATTGACCATAAAGTGGCACTTCTCCCAATTCAAGACAAGATTAGTTTCTTCACATCTCTGCAAAACTCGGATAAGGTTGCTTAAGCAATCATCAAAAGAAGTTCCATAAATGGAGAAATCATCCATGAAAACCTCAACAATCTTTTCACAAAAGTTAGAGAATATAGCAGTCATACATCTTTGAAAGGTAGCAGGTGCATTGCATAAACCAAAAGGCATACGTCTATAAACAAAGGTATAGAAAGGGCAAGTAAAAGTGGTCTTTTCTTGATCCTCTTTGACACGGGTATTTGAGAGAAACCAGAATAACCGTCTAGAAAGCAAAAATGTGTATGTTTGGATAATCTTTCTAGCATTTGATCAATAAAAGGTAAAGGGTAATGATCCTTTTTGGTGGCTTTATTTAATTTGCGGAAATCAATTACCATTCTATAACCTGTAACAATTCTTTGTGGGATCAATTCATCTTTATCATTAGGAACAACAGTAATACCTCCCTTCTTAGGGACACAATGGACGTGACTTACCCACTGACTATCAGCAACGGGATAAATTATACCTGCCTCTAGAAGCTTTAGTATTTCTTTTCTTACCACTTCCTTCATCTTAGGATTTAACCTTCCTTGGTGATCCACAACCTGTTTAGCGTCTTTCTCCAATTTTATTTTGTGCTGGCATATAGTGGGACTAATGCCCTTAAGATCATCAAGAGTATATCCAATAGCAGCACGGTGCTTCTTCAGAGTTTTCAATAATTTCTCTTCTTCCTGCTCTGAAAGGTTAGCACTAATAATAACACGGTATCTTCTTTTCATCAAGATAAGCATACTTAAGAGTATCAGGTAATGGTTTAAGCTCAAACACGGGATCACCCTTGGGTGGTGGAGGGTCCCCTAGAATTTCAACAGGCAAGTTGTGTTTCAAAATAGGTCCCTGTTTAAAGAATACTTCATCTATTTCCCTTCTTTCATTCATAAACAAATCATTTTCATGGTCTAGCAAATATTGTTCTAAAGGATCATTAGGAGGCACGGAAATAGAAGCAAGACCAATAATTTCATCTTTATTAGGCAATTCTTTATCATGGGGTTGTCTACGAATTTTCGCAAAATTAACTCATGAGACATATCCCCTAAACCAATAGTAACAACATCCTTTTTGTATTCAAGAAGGGTCTTCCAAATATAATGGGACAAAAGTTATCTTGTGGGGAACTAAGAACAAGAAAATCAGTGGGATATTTAACTTTCCCACACAAGACTTCAACATCTCTAACAATCCCAACTGCTGAAATAGTGTCTCTATTGGCAAGCTTAATTGTAACATCAATTTCCTCTATCTCAGCAGGTGCAATATCGTGCATAATTTCTTTGTATAAGGAATGAGGTATTGCACTTGCACTAGCACCCATATCACACAAGCCATGATAACAATGATATCCTATTTTAAAAGAAATAACAGGCATGCCTACAATAGGTCTATGTTTATTTTTAGTATCGGGTCTAGCAATTCTAGCAGCTTCATCACAGAAGTAAATAACATGCCCATCAATATTATCTGCCAAGAGATCTTTAACCATAGCAACACTAGGTTCAACTTTAATTTGCTCAGGGGGTATAGGTGTTCTAGTGTTACTCTTACGAACCACAGTTGAAGCTTTAGCATGATCCTTTATTCTAACAGGGAAAGGTGGTTTGTCAATATAAGCGGTGGGAACAATAGGATCAACATTATAAGTGATAGTATTTTCTTCAACTTTAATAGGTGCAACTACTTTTACTTCAATGGGAGGATTATACTTAAACCACTTCTCCTTAGGGAGATCAATATGAGTAGCAAAAGATTCACAAAAAGAAGCTACTATCTCAGAGTCAAGTCCATATTTAGTGCTAAATTCACGGAAAACATCGGTGTCCATAAAAGATTTAACAAAATCAAACTTAGGTGTTATACCTGACTCCTTACCTTCGTCGAGATCCCAATATTCAGAGTTGCGTTTAATAATTTCCAATAAATCCCATTTGAATTCAATAGTCTTCATCATAAAAGAGCCAGTACAAGAGGTATCGAGCATGGAGCGATTGTTGAGAGAAAGTCGAGCATAAAATTTTTGAACAATAATTTCTCTTGAGAGCTCATGATTGGGGCATGAATATAACATTGACTTAAGCCTCCCCCAAGCTTGAGTGATGCTTTCTCCTTCGCGAGGCTAAAAATTATATATATATATATATATATATATATATATATATATATATATATAATTGTGATCACGATGAACAAGATGCATAGGATAAAACTTCTAATGAAACTCCAATTTCAATCGGTTGTAGTTCCATGATCCCATATCATCACATAGCCTAAACCATGTCAATGACTTTCCCTTCAAAGATAAAGGGAAGACCTTCTTATTGATAACATCCTCGGGCATACCTGCAAGCTTAAATAATCCACAAACTTCATCCACATAGATTAGGTGCAAATCGGGATGTAATGTTCCATCACCTGTGAAAGGATTAGCTAGCAGTTTCTCTATCATACCCGAAGGAATTTCAAATTAAACATTTTCAGTAAGTTCAGTAGGTTGAGGAGCAACTCTTTTCTCTACTGGTCGGGGTGAAGATACCCCGAACAAGCCCCTCATAGGATTATGTTCCATAGTAACAAGTGACAGTAAATTTCAGCACACTATATAAATTTTTCCTTACCAAATTCCACCTACCAAAGGTGCTTCAATCCCCGGCAACGGCGCCAGAAAAGAGTCTTGATGACCCACAAGTATAGGGGATCTATCATAGTCCTTTCGATAAGTAAGAGTGTCTAACCCAATGAGGAGCAGAAGGAAATGACAAGCAGTTTTCAGTAAGGTATTCTCTGCGAGCACTGAAATTATCGATAACAGATGGTTTTGTGATAAGGTAATTTGTAACGAGTGACAAGTAATGAAAGTAAATAAGGTGCAGCAAGATGGCCCAATCCTTTTTGTAGCAAAGGACAAGCCTGGACAAACTCTTATATGAAGGAAAACGCTCCCGAGGACACATGGGAATTATCGTCAAGCTAGTTTTCATCACGCTCATATGATTCGCGTTCGTTACTTTGATAATTTGATATGTGGGTGGACCGGTGCTTGGGTGCTGCTCTTCCTTGGACAAGCATCCTACTTATGATTAACCCCTATTGCAAGCATCCAGAACTACAAAATAAGTATTGAGGTAAACCTAACCACAACATGAAACATATGGATCCAAATCAGCCCCTTACGAAGCAATGCATAAACTAGGGTTTAAACTTCTGTCACTCTAACAACCATCTTCTACTTATTACTTACCAATGCCTTCCTCTAGACCCAAACAATGGTGAAGTGTCATGTAGTCGACATTCACATAACACCACTAGAGGAAAGACAGCATACATCTCATCAAAATATCAAACGAATACCAAATTCACATGACTACTTATAGCAAGACTTCTCCCATGTCCTCAGGAACAAACGTAACTACTCACAAATCATATTCATGTTCATAATCAGAGGGGTATTAATATGCATAAAGGATCTAAACATATGATCTTCCACCAAATAAACCAACTAGCATCAACTACAAGGAGTAATCAACACTACTAGCAACCCACAGGTACCAATCTGAGGTTATGGGACAAAGATTGGATACAAGAGATGAACTAGGGTTTGAGAGGATATGGTGCTGGTGAAGATTGACCCCCTCCCGATAAGAGGATCGATGGTGATGACGATGATGATGATTTCCCCCTCCCGGAGGGATGTTTCCCTGGTAGAACAGCTCCGCCGGAGCCCTAGATTGGTTCCATCAAGGTTCCGCCTCGTGGCCGCGGTGTTTCGTCCCGAAAGCTTGCTTATGATTTTTTTTCTCGGACAAAAGACTTCATATAGTAGAAGATGGGCACCGGAGGCCTGCCAGGAGGCCCACGAGACAGGGGGCGCACCCAGGGGGTAGGGCGCGCCCCCCACCCTTGTGGACAAGGTGTGGGCCCCCTCTGGTTGATTCCTTCTCCAGTATTTTTTATATATTCCAAAACGTGCCTCCGTGAAGTTTCAGGACTTTTGGAGTTGTGCAGAATAGGTCTCTAATATTTTCTCCTTTTCCAGCCCAGAATTCCAGCTGTCGGCATTCTCCCTCTTCATGTAAACCTTGTAAAATAAGAGAGAATAGGCATGAGTATTGTGACATAATGTGTAATAACAGCCCATAATGCAATAAATATCGATATAAAAGCATGATGCAAAATGCACGTATCACTAACCAGCCCACAAGGGGCTGATGCGCCCCCCACTAGGGAAGGGGGCGCCACCCCCTTTCCTTCTCCTACTCCCTCTCCTTTCCCCCTCCCCCCTCCATGAGAAGGAAAAGAAGGGGGGACGAATCCTACTAGGACTGGGAGTCCTAGTAGGACTCCCCCCTTATGGCGTGCCCTCTAGGGTCGACCTCCTCCCTCTCCCTCCTTTATATACGTGGGCAGGGCACCCCTTGGAGACACAACAATTGTTCCAAGCCGTGTGGCCGTCTCTCTCCACAGTTTTCTCCTCCGGTCATAGCGTCGTAGTGCTTAGGCGAAGCCCTGCGTGGATCATATCACCATCACCGTCACCACGCCATCGTGCTAACAGAACTCTCCCTCGACCCTCTATTGGATCAAGAGTTCGAGGGACTTCATCGAGCCGACCATGTGCAGAACTTGGAGGTGCCATACGTTTGGTACTTGGATCGTGAAGATGTTCGACGACATCAACCGCGTTAACCTAATGCTTATGTTTTGGTCTACAAGGGTACGTGGACACACTCTCCCCGCTCGTTGCTATGCTTCTTCTAGATAGATCTTGCATGATCATAGGAATTTTTTTGAAATACTACGTTCCCCAACAATTAGCTCGCTCATTGTTCCGGAGAACGGAGTTTTAGTCATCTCGCCCATGAGGCATGGTTCGCAAGTATCAAATGATTCATAATCAAGTGATTCCAAAACTCCATCTGCATGGAGTTTCTTCATGCGCTTTACACCAATATGACCTAAACGGCAGTGCTACAAGTATGTTGCACTATTGTTATCAACTTTGCATATTTTGGCATCAATATTATGAATATGTGTATCACTACGATCAAGATTCAACAAGAATAGACCATTCATCAAGGGTGCATGATCATAAAAGATATTACTCATATAAATAGAACAACCATTATTCTCTGATTTAAATTAATAACCATCTCGCAATAAACAAGATCCAGATATAATATTCATGCTCAACGCGGGCACCAAATAACAATTATTGAGGTCTAAAACTAATTCCGAAGTTAGATGTAGAGGTAGCGTGCCGACGGCGATCACATCGACCTTGAAGCATTCCCGACGCGCATCGTCACGTCGTCTTTAGCCAATCTTCGTTTATTCCGCAGCTCCTGTTTCGAGTTACAAATATGAGTGACCGAACCAGTATCAAATACCCAGGCGCTACTACGAGCATTAGTAAGGTACACATCAATAACATGTATATCAAATACACCTTTGTTCACTTTGTCATCCTTCTTATCCATCAAGTATTTGGGGCAGTTCCGCTTCCAGTGACCATTACCTTTGCAGTAGAAGCACTCAGTTTCAGGCTTGGGTCCAACTATGGGCTTCTTTCCGGGAGTGGCAACTTTCTTGCCATTCTTCTTGAAGTTCCCTTTCTTTCCCTTGCCCCTTTTCTTGGAACTAGTGGTCTTGTTAACCATCAACACTTGATGCTCCTTCTTGATTTCTACCTCCGCGGCCTTAAGCATTGCGAAGAGCTCAGGAATCATTTTATTCATCCCTTGCATATTATAGTTCATCACAAAGCCTTTGTAGCTTCGTGGCGGTGATTGAAGAACTCTGTCAATAACACTATCAACTGGAAGATCAACTCCCAGCTAAGTCAAGTGGTTATGGTACCCAGACATTTTGAGTATGTGTTCATTGACAGAACTGTTCTCCTCCATCTTGCAGCTATAGAACTTGTTGGAGACTTCATATCTCTCAACCCGGGCATTTTCTTGAAATATTAACTTCAACTCTTGGAACATCTCATATGCTCCATGACATTCAAAACATCTTTGAAGTCCCGGTTCTAAGCCGTAAAGCATGGCACACTAAACTATTGAGTAATCATCAGATCGAGCTTGCCAGACGTTCACAACATCTGCATCAGCTCCTCAGCAGGTCTGTCACCTAGTAGTGCATCAAGAACATAATTCTTCTGTGCAGCAATGAGGATAATCCTCAAGTTACGGACTCAGTCCGTGTAGTTGCTACCATCATCTTTCAACTTAGCTTTCTCTAGGAACGCATTAAAATTCAGGGGAATGGTAGCTCGGATCATTGATCTACAACATAGATATGCAAAACTATAAAACTAAGTTCATGATAAATTAAGTTCAATTAATCAAATTACTAATAAACTCCCACTTAAATAAACATCCCTCGAGTTTATCTAGGTGCTTACCTTCTCTACCATGGACATTGGTCTGATTGCACACTGTTTGAAGTGGTGCTTTCCAGTTTGTTGTCTCCTTGGGCCGCACAGGCTAGGGGTTGTCCTGAACCAAATGATGTTTTGGGATATGTGGGGATTTAGGGGTTTAATCGGGATAATCCCCATCAATTCCCTAAAATACGCTAGTACCAAACAAGGCCTCAGTGGGCAGCAGATCCCACGACGGCGAGTATCTTCCATGGATCTCGGGTTCTCTCGAAGCTCTCTCTGGTCCGGCACTGGTTGGGATTCAAATTTTGAACGGTCGACCACTAGTCCCGGCGGGGCCCTTTTTTTAAAGCATGGTACATATGCAAGGGATCATACATACGCGAGTCGTCATAGGCGCCTCGTCTTCGACGGGAATGTCTCCTCCCATTGAAAGTGCATTGCCGAAAATCCTGAAATAAATACAGAAATAATGCGAACACCAGGACTTGAACCCTGGTGGACCGAGAATACCTCGGTCTCACTAACCATCCAATCCAACCACGGATTGCTTCGCGTTCGAGCGGGGCCCTGGAGACATAAGCTGTCGCACGTATGCTGTAATGGAATACCGATTCGGCTGTATTCTTGGCGTGTCGCTGCTAGAAGAGATTTAGAGATGGGGGCGGACAGAAATGGCAGAGAAAATTACACGATAGTACCACATTTAAGGCGGTGTTGGCGGATTGATACCAGTTTTCAAAAATTTTACGTGTCAGTACCAAGTTTCAGGCAAGCCGTTGCAAATCGGGCTAAATCGCGTATAAATACGTACTAACGGTGTATCTGACCAGCCGGGCCCGCCTGTCAGGTGCCTACATGGCATGTTTTTGGCAGAAAACCCCCTTACTTTATACTCAATCACATGAATGGTTTTTTTGCGGGAAAAAGGTCCTCTGAGGGACTTTCTCTTTCATTCGCACTCGATTGAAATTGCCGTCGAATTGGACAACAAATAAAACAAACAAAAAATCACGGCCTGCCAGGACTCGAACTCACGGCCGATCGCACAGAGGCTGGGCGTGCTAGCCGCAACGCCATAGAGGTGCTCATGTATTCTACAAGGAGCGTCGTTGTGGCGAGGTGGCCAGTGCGGGGCTCCAGCGTGGGTTCGAATCCTGCCCGCGCAAAAAAATTTGCTTATCTTTCCCTAATCTATCCCTAATAATAAAGCACGGATTGACTTCATGGGTTCACCGTCATAATACGCTTTTTCTCGTGAAATTATGCTTTCAATTTTTTTCTATCCCTCCCTAATAATAAAGCATGGATTGACTCCATGGGTTCACCGTCACAATACGCTTTTTCCCGTGAAATTACGCTTTCAATTTTTTTCATCTATATTATTTTCTACATCCGAGATGGTACTATTTTAGCTGCGTATACTACATACTTACGAGACAATATGTTCCCTTTGCCCGTCACGCTGGTCTGCCCTGCTATGTGCGCCTCGCCCTGCGTGATCCTGTGAATGAAGCAGGCCCACCTAATAGACTGGATGGCCTCAGCCCATCTAGAAACAAAGACGGCCCAGCAAAAATACAGTCGGTGCCAAGAATTGAACACACAACCTAGCTGTCGTGTAACTAATATCACAACCAACCGAGATGGCTCAGTCCTTTGGTTTGAACTAAAGGTGATTAGACTATTAAATAGTCCCACCTCGCTTTTTTATATTCAACCCTTCGAATTTATACAATCACTTGAATGAAGTGGGAGTTAATCTTCCAGATAAGATAGTGATTGACTGAGTTCTCTAGTCACTATCACCAAGTTGCTAGAACTTCATGATGAACTATAATATGCAAGGGATAACGGAAACGATTCCCAAGCTCTTCGTGATGCTAAAATCGATGAAGGTAGAAATCAAGAAAAGCATCAAGTGTTGATGATTGACAAGACCACTAGTTTCAAGAAAAGGGCAAAGGGAAGAAGGGGAACTTCAAAAAGAACGGCAAGCAAGTTGCTGCTCAAGTGAAGAAGCCCAAGTCTGGACCTAAGCCTGAGACTAAGTGCTTCTACTGCAAAGGAACTGGTCACTAGAAGTGGAACTACCCCAAGTATTTGGCGGATAAGAAGGATCGCAAAGTGAACAAAGGTATATTGGATATACATGTTATTGATATGTACTTTACTAGTGTTTATAGCAACCCCTCGGCATTTGATACTGGTTCAGTTGCTAAGAGTAGTAACTCGAAACAGGAGTTGCACAATGAACAGAAACTAGTTAAGGGCGAGGTGATGATGTGTGTTGGAAGTAGTTCCAAGATTGATATGATCATCATCGCACACTCCCTATACTTTCGGGGTTAGTGTTGAACCTAAATAAGTGTTATTTGGTGTTTGCGTTGAGCATGAATATGATTTGATCATGTTTATTGCAATACGGTTATTCATTTAAGTTAGAGAATAATTGTTGTTCTGTTTACATGAATAAAACCTTCTATGGTCATACACCCAATGAAAATGGTTTGTTGGATCTCGATCATAGTGATACACATATTCATAATATTGAAGCCAAAAGATGCAAAGTTAATAATGATAGTGCAACTTATTTGTGGCACCGCCGTTTAGGTCATATTGGTGTAAAGCGCATGAAGAAGCTCCATACTGATGGGATTTTGGAATCACTTGATTATGAATCACTTGATGCTTGCGAACCATGCCTTATGGGCAAGATGACTAAGACTCCGTTCTCCGGAACAATGGAGTGAGCAACTGACTTATTGGAAATAATACATACTGATGTATGCAATCCGATGAGTGTTAAGGCTCGCGGCGGGTATCGTTATTTTCTGACTTTCACAGATGATTTGAGCAGATATGGGTATATCTACTTGATTAAACACAAGTCTGAAACATTTGAAAAGTTCAAAGAATTTCAGAGTGAAGTAGAGAATCATCGTAACAAGAAAATAAAAGCTTCTACGATATGATCGCAGAGGTAAAATATTTGAGTTACGAGTTTGGCCTTCAGTTAAAACAATGTGAAATAGTTTCAATACTCACGCCACCTGGAACACCACAGTGTAATGGTGTGTCCGAACGTCATAACCATACTTTATTAGATATAGTGCGATCTATGATGTCTCTTACCAATCTACCACTATCGTTTTGGGGTTATGCATTAGAGACAACTACATTCACGTTAAATAGGGCACCATCTAAATCCGTGGAGATGACACCGTATGAACTGTGGTTTGGTGAGAAACCTAAGTTGTCATTTCTTAAAGTTTGGGGCTGCGATGCTTATGTCAAAAAGCTTCAACCTGATAAGCTCGAACCCAAATCGGAGAAATGTGTCTTCATAGGATACCCAAAGGAGATAGTTGGGTACACCTTCTATCACAGATCCGACGGCAAGACATTCGTTGCTAAGAATGGATCCTTTCTAGAGAAGGAGTTTCTCTTAAAAGAAGTGAGTGGGAGGAAAGTAGAACTTGATGAGGTAACTGTACCTGCTCCCTTATTGGAAAGTAGTTCATCACAGAAATCTGTTTCTGTGACTACTACACCAATTAGTGAGGAAGATAATAATGATGATCATGTAACTTCAGATCAAGTTACTACTGAACCTCGTAGGTCAACCAGAGCGAGATCCGCACCAGAGTAGTACGGTAATCCTGTTCTGGAGGTCATGTTACTTGACCATGACGAACCTACGAACTATGAGGAAGCGATGATGAGCCCAGATTTCGCAAAATGGCTTGAGGCCATGAAATCTGAGATGGGATCCATGTATGAGAACAAAGTGTGGACTTTTGTTGACTTGCCCGATGATCGGCAAGCCATACAAAATAAATGGATCTTCAAGATTAAGATGGACGCTGATAGTAGTGTTACTATCTACAAAGCTAGACTTGTCGGAAAAGGTTTTGACAAAGTTCAAGGTGTTGACTATGATGAGATTTTCTCACTCGTAGCGATGCTTAAGTCTGTCCGAATCATGTTAGCAAATTGCCACGTTTTATGAAATCTGGCAAATGGATGTCAAAACTACATTCCTTAATGGCTTTCTTAAAGAAGAGTTGTATATGATGCAACCAGAAGGTTTTGTCGATCCTAAAGGTGCTAACAAAGTGTGCAAGCTCCAGCGATCCATTTATGGACTGGTGCAAGCCTCTCGGAGTTGGAATAAATGTTTTGATAGTGTGATCAAAGAATATGGTTTTATACAGACTTTTGGAGAAGCCAGTATTTACAAGAAAGTGAGTGGGAGCTCTGTAGCATTTCTAATATTATATGTGGATGACATATTGTTGATTGGAAATAATGTAGAATTTTCTGGAAAGCATAAAGGAGTATTTGAAAGGAGTTTTTCAAAGAAATACCTCGGTGAAGCTGCTTACATATTGAGCATCAAGATCTATAGAGATAGATCAATACGCTTGATAAGTTTTTTCAATGAGTACATACCTTGACAAGATTTTGAAGTAGTTCAAAATGGAACAGTCAAAGAAAGAGTTCTTGCCTGTGTTACAAGGTATGAAATTGAGTAAGACTCAAAGCCCGACCATGGCAGAAGATAGAAAGAGAATGAAAGTCATTCCCTATGCCCCGGCCATAGGTTCTATAAAGTATGCCATGTTGTGTACCAGATCTATTGTATACCCTACACTGAGTCTGGCAAGGGAATACAATAGTGATCTAGGAGTAGATCACTGAACAGCGGTCAAACAATTATCCTTAGGGGAATAAGGATATGTATCTCGATTATGGAGGTGACAAAAGGTTCGTCATAAAGGGTTACGGTGATGCAAGTTTTGGCACTGATCCAAATGACTCTAAGTCTCAATCTGGATACATATTGAAAGTGGGAGCAATTAGCTAAAGTAGCTCCGTGCAGAGCATTATAGACATAGAAATTTGCAAAATACATACGGATTTAAATTTGGCAGACCCATTGACTAAACTTCTCTCACAAGCAAAACATGATCACACCTTAGTACTCTTTGGGTGTTAATCACATGGCTATCTGAACTAGATTACAGACTCTAGTAAACCCTTTGAGTGTTTGCCACATGGCGATGTGAACTATGGATATTAATCACATGGTGATGTGAACTATTGGTGTTAAATCACATGGCGATGTGAACTAGATTATTGACTCTAGTGCAAGTGGGAGACTGAAGGAAATATGCCCTAGAGGCAATAATAAAGTTGTTATTTATATTTCCTTATATCATGATAAATGTTTATTATTCATGCTAGAATTGTATCAAGCGGAAACTTAGTACATGTGTGAATACATAGACAAACAGAGTGTCACTAGTATGCCTCTACTTGACTAGTGATACGTCTCCAACGTATCTATAATTTTTGATTGCTCCATGCTATATTATCTACTGTTTTGGACTATATTGGGCTTTATTTTCCACTTTTATATTATTTTTGGGACTAACCTATTAACCGGAGGCCCAGCCCAGAATTGTTGTTTTTTGCCTATTTCAGTATTTCGGAGAAACAGAATATCAAACGGAGTCCAAACGGAATGAAACCTTCGGGAACGTGATTTTCTCACCGAACGTGATCCAGGAGACTTGGACCCTATGCCAAGGAACAAAAGAGGCGATCACGAGGGTGGGGGGCGCCCCCTCCCCTAGGGCACGCCCCCCTGCCTCGTGGGCCCCCTGTTGCTCCACCGACGTACTCCTTCCTCCTATATATACCTACGTACCCCCAAACGATCAGATACGGAGCCAAAAACCTAATTCCACCACCGCAACTTTCTGTATCCACAAGATCCCATCTTGGGGCCTGTTCCGGAGCTCCGCCGGAGAGGGTCGTCATCACGGAGGGCTTCTACATCATCATAGCCTCTCTGATGAAGTGTGAGTAGTTTACCTCAGACCTTCGGCTCCATAGTTATTAGCTAGATGGCTTCTTCTCTCTTTTTGGATCTCAATACAATGTTCTCCCCCTCTCTCGTGGAGATCTATTCGATGTAATCTTCTTTTTGCGGTGTGTTTGTTGAGACCGATGAATTGTGGGTTTATGATCAAGTCTATCTATGAATAATATTTGAATCTTCTCTGAATTCTTTTATGTATGATTGGTTATCTTTGCAAGTCTCTTCGAATTATCAGTTTGGTTTGGCCTACTAGATTGGTTTTTCTTGCCATGGGAGAAGTGCTTAGCTTTGGCTTCAATCTTGCGGTGTCCTTTCCCAGTGACAGAAGGGGCAGCAAGGCACGTATTGTATTGTTGCCATCGAGGATAACAAGATGGGGTTTTTATCATATTGCATGAAACTATCCCTCTACATCATGTCATCTTGCTTAAGGCGTTACTCTAGATGCATGCTGGATAGCGGTCGATGAGTGGAGTAATAGTAGTAGATGCAGGCAGGAGTCGGTCTACTTGTCACGGACGTGATGCCTATATACATGATCATACCTAGATATTCTCATAACTATGCTCAATTCTGTCAATTGCTCAACAGTAATTTGTTCACCCACCATAAAATACTTATGCTCTTGAGAGAAGCCACTAGTGAAACCTATGGCCCACGGGTCTATTCTCATCATATCAATCTCCATCACTTTATTATTGCTTTGCTTTTTAATTTTCACTTTGCATCTCTATATCAAAAATACCAAAAATATTATCTATCATCTCTATCAGATCTCACTCTCGTAAGTGACCGTGAAGGGATTGACAACCCCTAATCGCGTTGGTTGGGAGGAGCTATTGTTTTTGTGTAGGTACGAGGGACTTGCGTGTTGCCTCCTACTGGATTGATACCTTGGTTCTCAAAAACTGAGGGAAATACTTACGGTACTTTGTTGCATCATCCTCTCCTCTTCGGGGAAATCCAACGCAGTGCTCAAGAGGTAGCAAGAAGAATTTCTGGCGCCGTTGCCGGGGAGTCTGCACAAAAGTCAACATACCAAGTACCCATCACAATCCCTATCTCCCGCATTAAATTAGTTGCCATTTGCCTCTCGTTTTCCTCTCCCCCACTTCACCCTTGCCGTTTTATTTGCCCTCTCTTTCCCAATCTCCTTCTCTTTTTCCATTTGCCTTTTTCTCGCTTGCCTTTTGTTTGCTCGTGTGTTGGATTGCTTGTTTGTCGCGATGGCTCAAGATACTACCAAATTGTGTGACTTCACCAATGCCAATAATAATGATTTCCTTAGCACTCCGATTGCTCCTATTGCCAATACTGAATCTTGTGAAATCAATACTGCTTTGTTGAATCTTGTTATGAAAGATCAATTCGCGGGCCTTCCTAGTGAAGATGCCGCTACTCATCTTAATTAGCTTCATTGATTTATGTGATATGCAAAAGAAGAAATATGTCGATAATGATGTTGTTAAATTGAAGCTATTTCCTTTTTCGCTTAGAGATCGTGCTAAATCTTGGTTTTCGTCTTTGCCTAAAAATAGTATTGATTCTTGGAACAAGTGCAAAGATGCTTTTATCTCTAAGTATTTTCCTCCCGCTAAGATCATCTCTCTTAGAAACGATATTATGAATTTTAAGCAACTTGATCATGAACATGTTGCACAAGCTTGGGAGAGAATGAAATTAATGATACGTAATTGCCCTACTCATGGTTTGAATTTGTGGATGATTATACAAAAATTTTATGCCGGATTGAATTTTGCTTCTAGAAATCTTTTAGATTCGGTCGCGGGAGATGCTACTAAGGATAACTGTGGTTAATTATGGTTAATTATTCTACTTTAGGAGATGCTACTAAACTCCTAGATAATATTATGGTTAATTATTCTCAATGGCATACTGAAAGATCTACTAATAAAAAAGTTCATGCAATTGAAGAAATCAATGTTTTGAGTGGAAAGATGGATGAACTTTGATTGAGAATAACAATGAATCTATGGATGTGAATTTTGTTGGTAGGAATAATTTTGGTAACAACGCTTATAGAGGGAATTTTAATCCTAGGCCTTATCCTAGTAATCCTTCTAATAATTATGGAAATTCCTACAACAACTCTTATGGATATTTTAATAAGATGCCCTTTGAATTTGAGAATAGTGTTAAAGAGTTTATGAATTCGCAAAAGAATTTTAATGCTTTGCTTGAAGAGAAATTGCTTAAAGTTGATGATTTGGCTAGGAACATTGATAGAATTTCTCTTGAGATTGATTCTTTAAAGCTTAGATCTATTCCTCCTAAGCATGATATCAATGAGTCTCTCAAAGCCATGAGAATTTCCATTGATGAGTGCAAGGAAAGAACCGCTAGGATGCGTGCTACGAAAGATGCCTTTATTAAAGCGTGTTCTTCCAATTCCTATGAAAATCAAGATGAAGATCTAAAAGTTATTGATGTGTCCCCTATTAAATCTTTGTTTTGCAATATAAATCTTGATGAAACTGAATATGATCTTCCTTTACCTAGAAGGCGTTCCAAAAATTCAGAGTATTTAGATCTTGATGATGAAATTGATAAAAGTGGGATTGAAAGAAATAAAACCATAGATGTTGCTAAACCCACTATATTGGATTTTAAGGAATTTAATTATGAAAGTTGCTCTTTAATTGATTGTATTTCCTTGTTGCAATCCGTGCTAAATTCTCCTCATGCTTATAGTCAAAATAAAGCCTTTACCGAACATATCGTTGATGCCTTGATGCAATCTTATGAAGAAAAACTTGAGTTGAAAGTTTCTATCCCTAGAAAACTCTATGATGAGTGGGAACCAACTATTAAAATTAAAATTAAAGATCATGAGTTTTATGTCTTGTGTGATTTGGGTGCTAGTGTCTCCACTATCCCCAAAACTTTGTGTGATTTGCTAGATTTCCGTGATTTTGATGATTGCTCTCTAAACTTGCATCTTTCTATTCCTTAATGGATTTTTTAAAGAAGAGTTGTATATGATGCAACCAGAAGGTTTTGTCGATCCTAAAGGTGCTAACAAAGTGTGCAAGCTCCAGCGATCCATTTATGGACTGGTGCAAGCCTCTCGGAGTTGGAATAAACGTTTTGATAGTGTGATCAAAGCATATGGTTTTATACAGACTTTTGGAGAAGCCTGTATTTACAAGAAAGTGAGTGGGAGCTCTGTAGCATTTCTAATATTATATGTGGATGACATATTGTTGATTGGAAATAATGTAGAATTTTCTGGAAAGCATAAAGGAGTATTTGAAAGGAGTTTTTCAAAGAAAGACCTCGGTGAAGCTGCTTACATATTGAGCATCAAGATCTATAGAGATAGATCAAGACGCTTGATAATTTTTTCAATGAGTACATACCTTGACAAGATTTTGAAGTAGTTCAAAATGGAACAGTCAAAGAAAGAGTTCTTGCCTGTGTCACAAGGTATGAAATTGAGTAAGACTCAAAGCCCGACCACGGCAGAAGATAGAAAGAGAATGAAAGTCATTCCCTATGCCCCAGCCATAGGTTCTATAAAGTATGCCATGCTGCGTACCAGATCTATTGTATACCCTACACTGAGTTTGGCAAGGGAGTACAATAGTGATCTAGGAGTAGATCACTGAACAATGGTCAAAAAATTATCCTTAGTGGAATAAGGATATGTTTCTCGATTATGGAGGTGACAAAAGGTTTGTCGTAAAGGTTTACGTCGATGCAAGTTTTGGCACTGATCCAGATGACTCTAAGTCTCAATCTAGATACATATTGAAAGTGGGAGCAATTAGCTAAACTAGCTCCGTGCAGAGCATTATAGACATAGAAATTTGCAAAATACATACGGATCTGAATTTGGCAGACCCGTTGACTAAACTTCTCTCACAAGCAAAACATGATAACACCTTAGTACTCTTTGGGTGTTAAGCACATGGCTATGTGAACTAGATTACTGACTCTAGTAAACCCTTTGAGTGTTGGCCACATGGCGATGTGAACTATGGATATTAATCACATGGTGATGTGAACTATTGGTGTTAAATCACATGTCGATGTGAACTAGATTATTGACTCTAGTGCAAGTGGGAGACTGAAGGAAATATGCCCTAGAGGCAATAATAAAGTTGTTTTTTATTTTTCCTTATATCATGATAAATGTTTATTATTCATGCTAGAATTGTATCAACCGGAAACTTAGTACATGTGTGAATACATAGACAAACAGAGTGTCACTAGTATGCCTCTACTTGACTAGCTCGTTGAATCAAAGATGGTTAAGTTTCCTAGCCATAGACATGAGTTGTCATTTGAGTAACGGGATCACATCATTAGAGAATGATGTGATTGACTTGACCCATTCCATTAGCTTAGCATTCGATCATTTCGTGTATTGCTATTACTTTCTTCATGACTTATACATGTTCCTATGACTATGAGATTATGCAACTCCCGAATACCGGAGGAACACTTTGTGTGCTACCAAACGTCACAACGTAACTGGGTGATTATAAAGGTGCTCTACAGGTGTCTCCGAGGGTACTTGTTGGGTTGGCATAGATCGAGATTAGGATTTGTCACTCCGATTGTCGGAGAGGTATCTCTGGGCCCTCTCGGTAATGCACATCACTATAAGCCTTGCAAGCAATGCAACTAATGAGTTAGTTGAAGTATGATGTATTACGGAATGAGTAAAGAGACTTGCCGGTGATGAGATTGAACTAGGTATTGAGATACCGACGATCGAATCTCGGGCAAGTAACATACCGATGACAAAGGGAACAACGTATGTTGTTATGCGGTTTGACCGATAAAGATCTTCATAGAATATGTAGGAGCCAATATGAGCATCCAGGTTCCGCTATTTGTTATTTACCGGAGACGTGTCTCGTTCATGTCTACATAGTTCTCGAACCCATAGGGTCCGCACGCTTAAAGTTCTGTGACGATCGATATTATGATTTTTTGTGTTTTGATGTACCGAAGGTAGTTCGGAGTCCCGGATATGATCACGGACATAACGAGGAGTCTCTAAATGGTCAAGGCGTAAAGATCGATATATTGGAAGCCTATATTTGGACATCGGGATGGTTCCGGGTGAAATCAGGATTTTACCGGAGTACCGGGAGGTTACCGGAACTCCCCGGTAATTGTATGGGCCTTAATGGGCCATAGTGGAGAGAGAGAGAGAGGAGGCCAGGGCAGGCAGCACGCCCCTCCCCCTCTGGTCCGAATTGGACTAGGAGGGGCGCCCCCCTTTCCTTCCTCCCTCTCTCCCCCTTCCTTCTCTCCTAGTCCAACTAGGGAAGGGGGGAATCCTACTCCCGGTGGGAGTAGGACTCCTCCTGGCGCGCCCTGCTAGGGCCGCCGACCTCTCCCCTTGCTCCTTTATATACGGGGGCAGGGGGCACCCCATAGACACACAAGTTGATCATTGATCTCTCTTAGCCGTGTGCAATGCCCCCCTCCACCATAATCCACCTCGGTCATATGGTAGCGGTGCTTAGGCGAAGCCCTGCGTCGGTAACTTCATCAACACCGTCATCACGCCGTCGTGCTAACGAAGCTCTCCCTCGAAGCTCTACTGGATCATGAGTTCATGGGACGTCGCCGAGCTGAACGTGTGCAGTCTGTGGAGGTGCCGTAACTTCGGTGCTGGGATCGGTCGATCGTGAAGACATAAGACTACATCAACCACGTTGTCATAACGCTTCCGCTTTCGGTCTACGAGGGTACATGGACAACACTCTCCCCTCTCGTTGCTATGCATCACCATGATCTTGCATGTGCGTAGGAAAATTTTGAAATTACTACGTCCCCAACAGACATTACATCAAGCAAGGTTTCATGTGTTTCTAATCTTTTTTCATTTTTTTGGAATTTAAATGCCATGGCACTCCATGCTTAATTGTGTCATAGCCGTTAGACCAATATGTTTGAAAATTCCTTTCAATTTACTGCACATGAAATTAAATCGCACACAAGTACACAAAATATGACTTCTCAAACCGTTATGGTTAGCTGTTGAATGTACGTGTAGTTCAAATTTGAATTATGGTCATTAAATGGCTAGAAAATCACTTAAATGTCTTAAAAGGTCAGATGGCCCATGAAATTTTCCAAAATTTGACATTACAGTTGTATTAGTACTACAAATTTTCTCGTACATTTAAAACACCATCCATTGCCACTTTACTCCAAATTCGTCTTTCACAACTAATAAAAAATATCCACAACATCACACACAATTTTTTGTAGGAACCGTTTGTGATGAAAATTTCTGGGTCTATTGAAGTCTTCCTCCTTAAGCTTGGCCGGCTCATCTACTCTAGTGCTGGCAACCCCCAAATCCACGAATCCCTATCCCCATTCCCGTACCCCCCTTCTTGCAAAGATGACACCATGGAAACGCTTCGTGAAAGCCCGTACGATGGTCGCGTCCTCCCCGAGCGCCGCCGCCTGCGCCAAGAGCACGGCCGCCTATGCCGAGAGTGCCGCCGCATCCGCATTGAGCACGGCCGCATTCGCCGAGAGGGCATCTGGGGCAACCGACAAGGCAGCTGCAGCAGCCGAAGCACAAAGCAGCCTTTTGAGGCAATCCACCAGTTCGGCGATCAAGCCCCCGGACACTGTCAAGCGCGTCCGGAGTAACCTGCAACAGGATTGCCTGGCATGTTCAGAGCTCGCCTAGCAATTTGGCCCCCGCCCTAGTCTCAGTACAACGGCAAAATCCGTCCGACGCGTACATAATTACGCATTGAAAATACCATGGGTATTGGCGGGGGCACGATCACGGCACGCCCCACAATGCGGTTCAACCGCACCAGGGGCTTACTACCTTTATTATCCTCTCTCTTTCAGGACTTTACTCTCTGGAAGCCATATCCGGCAATACGATAGCCGGACACATGATACAACACCCAAGGAGGCAGGAAGCTACGTCATGCAATGGAATCCCCAGGTGGTCTCTGATAACGAGTGAAATACCTATTTTAAATACCAGCTCATAGCTTGCCCTTGGGCGGGACATGTCAAATATTCCCATTTTTGCTTATCACACTTCTTGTATCAATATGCATCAACGCATTTCTTAAATAAACAATGCATAGCACTAGTCTTTTTTTGCATTCTATATTCTTTTATATATATGTTCAACTATGACAATCAGCACCCGTACACTCTGGTACGGCCAATACGCCAGGGGCTTCCGTATACCCCATAATTCGGCGTGAGAAGTCCGAACACTTTCGACAGTGTGACACCCCGAACTTATAGCATTATATGCATCAGCTCCGAATCATGTCTTGGGTCAATAGTTGGGTTTGCCCGGCTCCCATGTTTTGGTACCTTACGTTCCGCTATATCGGCTAAGGTAGCACTGGGAGAACTACTGCGATTGTGCCCCGGTTCTTCCGGCCGAGCACCTCAGTAGAGAAAGCTAAAACCGAGTGTCATGATGAGGCGAGAGCTGATCGCTGTTCGAGAGGTCTCAAGTCCCTAAAGACTTTTTCCGCTTCGGGCGATGAGTTGGCCTTGTCTGACTTAGGCGTGTATAGCGCCCCAAATTCGGCCTTCCGAAGACTAGGGGCTTCGCCAAAATTTAAAATTGTAGACTTCTATGGCTAAGTGAGAGCGATAAAGCATTATAGTCCGATTGCCTGGTTCGTTGCGCTGAACACCTCCCTTGAAGGACCCAAAAATGGGAAAAAGAGTGCTCAGATTTATCCCGAACACCCCGACACTAGTTGCATGGGGGCTGAAGCCAACGACTAGCAACTCTCAGATTTTATAAACGGCCGCACAGAAGGTAATATTTTAAATTCGAAAGGTGTTGCATAGCGCAAATGAACTAGTTTTCATAATACAGGATCACATGAGCAAGTTCAATCAAAAATTACATCCTTCGCACACTCGTCCGCCACAAGACGGGCACCCTTCAGGACACCCTCATAATATATTTCAGGGTGGCGATGCTCCTTGCCCTGCGGCGGCCCCTCCTTCACCAGCTTCTCGGCGTCCATCTTGGCCCAGTGCACCTTCGCACGGGCAAAAGCCCTGCGGGCACCTTCGATGCAGACGGACCGCTTGAGGACCTCCAGCTGTGGGCAGGCATCCACAAGCCGCCTCACCAGGCCGAAGTAGCTATTGGGAAGGGAATCGCCAAGCCACATCTGGACTATAAGGCCCCTCATGGCCCATTCGGCCGCCTTGTGGAGCTCGACCAGTTGCTTCAGCTGGTCGCTCACAGGCATCGGGTGTTCGGTCCCAGTATACTGAGACCAGAACAACTTCTCCGTCGAGCTTCCCTTCACGGCCCAGTAGAACTCCACGACATCAGACACACTGCAGGGCAAATCTGCGAACGCTCCTGGAGAGCTCCGAACTCGGGTAAGTAAAAGGAAATTTTCTTTGGCATGCCTACTTTGCACAATGAATCCCTTACCCACCGCTATCTTCTTTACCGCCTCAATTTCCTGGAGGGCCTTGTGGGCTTCGGCCTTGGCATATTTTGGGCTTTCGAGGGCCTTGGCAAGCTCGGACTCTCGCGTCTTCGAGTCAAGCTCCAAGGACTCATGCTTCCTGACGAGCGCCTGGAGCTCTTGCTGCACCTCGCCTATCCGGGCTTCGTGTCTTTCTCGCTCGGTGTGCTATTTGGCTGCTTTGTTTTCGGCCTCGATGAGCAACTACTTCAGGGTCGCCACTTCGGTCGTGGACCCTGGTACATTCATGATGATCCTGTTATCTTGCAACCAAAACCTTTTTATATAGACAAGGTATTGCATACCTTTATTCTCCTTGAGCTGCTTTTTGGCAAGGCCGAGTTCTTTCTCGGACCGCTTGAGGTTCAGCTTCAGTGCGGCGATCTCCGCAGTATGTGCGGCAGTGGCCAACAGTGAAGCCTGCATACGCATATAGACATATTTGGATTAGACTCCTGCAGTTATTATTTGATCCTCTATTCGGCTTTTCTTCGCGAACGCCTAACAGAGCATCAGGGGCTACTGTCTATGCGGTAATATTTTTATATATTTCGACTACTTACCTCAAAGCCTGTTAGGAGGCTGGTGCAAGCTTCGGTTAGTCCGCTTTTGGCGAACCTAACATTCTCAATCACCGCACTCATTATAGTGCGGTGCTCCTCATCGATGGAAGCGCCGCTAAGAACTTCCAGCAAGTTGTCCGGTGCCTCCGGGTGAATGGAGGTCACCGGCACGGGCGGCTTGCCCCTCTTAGCAGGAGGCCGCCTGTCGGAGTCCGGGACCACTGGTGGTCCCGGTGCGGTGTTCGGCTTGGAACCGAACTTGGTGCCCGCGGGGGTCTTGCTCCCTTTGTGCCTAGGGTCCGAAAGGTCACCTTTAGGCGCCTCCAGAACTACCTTCCCTCGTGGTGCCCTTTGAGACAACACCTCGACGTTGTCCTTAGGCCGAGGGGAGGAGGCGGTCGGAAGTGATCCGCTACTCATAGCCGACGGGTCCAACAAACCGCCCGACAAAGATACGTCGATACAGGCTGAGGCGGACTGCACAATTATATTCGGCGTAAGGAGAAGCAGTGCAATAAAAGCGTACCATGAATTACTCTGGTATCCGAATACTTACGACTTTGCCAGGGGCTTGTCCCTGGTCAACCACTCTCGTCGTTGTGAGTGGTGGTTGTGGAGCAGTCCAGAAGGAGAGTCCTTCCCTTCTTGGACCCTTCGGCCTCCCCGGTTGGGGCGGCCTTCCTTTTCCTTTCTCCCCTGATTGGAAGGGGATAATCTTCATCTTCCTCCTCCTCGTCTTCGCGAGAGGAGTGCGATCGGAGTTATCAGACGATGACTCCGATATCACCAGACGGCGGGAGCTCTTTTGAGTCCCCGCGGCCTTCTGCTGGGCCTTCTTCTCCGGCACCTCATAAGGCGCTGGAATTAGCACCTTCGTAAGAAGGGCATCGGCTAGATCTTCGGGCAGGGGCGCCGGGCAGTCGATTCGCTCCGCTCTCTCCTCCCAGTCCTGTCAAAGGCATGGGAACTCAGATCCCGCACTTGATCAAGCCGGAGAAAATAAAAACCTTATAAGGTGTGAAAACTTACTGGATTCGCAGGGCGCTTCGCGCTAAGTCCGCGGTCCTCGGTGAGGGAAGGGAGGGACCTCGGCGCCCTTGAATAGCACCCTCCAGACGTCCTTGTGCGTCATGTCAAAAAGCTCGCGCAGGGTCTGGTGCTGGGCCGGGTCGAACTCCCATAAATTGAACGCCCGTTGTTGACACAGGAGGATCTGGCGGAAGAGCATGACCTGGACCACGTTGACAAGCTTAAGTTTCTTGCTTATCATGTTCCGGATACATTTCTGGAGTCTGGCTAGCTCTATCGGTGAGCCCCAGGACAGACCCTTCTCTTTCCAGGAGGTGAGCCGCATGGGGATTCCGGATCGGAACTCGGGGGCCGCCACCCAGTTGGTGCCGCGCGGCTCGGTGATGTAGAACCACCCCAATTGCCACCCCTTTATGGTCTCCACATAGGAGCCCTCAAGCCATGTAACGTTGGGCATTTTTCCCACCATGGCACCTCCGCATTCCGCTTGCTGGCCACCTACAACCTTCGGCTTAACATTGAAGGTCTTCAGCCACAGGCCGAAGTGGGGCTGGACGCGGAGGAAGGCCTCGCACACGACGATAAATGCTAAGATGTTGAGGATGAAGTTCGGGGCCAGATCGTGGAAGTCCAGCCCGTAGTATAACATGAGGCCGCGGACGAACGGGTGGAGGGGGAACCCCAGTCCACGGACGAAGTGGGTGAGAAAGACTACCCTCTCATAGGGCTCCGGGGTAGGGACGATCTGCCCCTCGTCGGGCAGCCGGTGCGCGATATTTGCGGCCAAGTATCCGGCCCCCCGTAGCTTTTCGATGTCCTCCTCCGTGACGGAGGATTTCATCCACTTTCCTCTCGCTCCGGACATGGTTGGGGCGGTCTTAGGAGAAAGGTACGAACTTGGGCGTTGGAGCTCGAGTGCGTGAGAATGGATAGGCAAGGAGGAAGAAGGCGTGGGTGAAAAAGGCGAACTCTTATCCCTTTATAAGGGCGGATGAAACTATACGCCCCCACTAGCCTAGTTAACTCGCTTATTCCCCAAGTGCCACGATTGATGGCACGGTTGGGTTACCCACACCCGTATTGATGAGAATCCCGTGATAAGGGGACACGATCTCTGCTTCGACAAGACGTGCCAAGGAAACCGCCTCGCGATGGGCGCCAAGGCTGGTTGAGAAAAACAGTTCGATAATAACCGGGCCATGGCGTGACGTCATGATATCAAATACGTCAGCAGATCAGAAATATTATTCTCTCTACGGTGGTATGTGGAACTTGTTTTACAGAGCCGGACACTATCCTTGTGTTCAAAATCTTCTATGGAGTATTCGGAGGAGGAACCCGCCTTGCTATGCTGAAGACAATCTACGTGCCGGACTCATCGTCATTGAAGCCTGGTTCAGGGGCTACTGAGGGAGTCCTGGATTAGGGGGTATCTGGACAGCCGGACTATACCCTTTGGCCGGACTGTTGGACTATGAAGATACAAGATTGAAGACTTCGTCTCGTGTCCAGATGGGACTCTCCTTGGCGTGGAAGGCAAGCTTGGTGATACGTATATGTAGATCTCCTCCCATTGTAACCGACTCTCTGTAACCCTAGCCCCCTCCGGTGTCTATATAAACCGGAGGGTTTAGTCCGTAGGACAACAACAATCATACCATAGGCTAGCTTCTAGGGTTTAGCCTCTACGATCTCGTGGTAGATCAACTCTTGTAATACTCATATCATCAAGATCAATCAAGTAGGAAGTAGGGTATTACCTCCATAGAGAGGGCCCGAGCCTGGGTAAACATCGTGTCCCCTGCCTCCTGTTACCATCCTCCTTAGACACATAGTTCGGGACCCCCTACCCGAGATCCGCCGGTTTTGACACCGACACATGCCAAGATCGAGGACGCACACGCCAAGATATTCCAAGCCACCTCGGAATCCATCATGCAACCCACGTAAGAAAAGGCGGCGGTGGCCATGAAGCACCTGCTTCCTCATGAGATCGCCGAGCAGGAGCTCAAGATGCAGGAGGCAGCGGAGATCGAGGAGCGCCAGGAGGAGGAGTTGCACGTGGCCGAGGTTGAGGTAGAGGAGTTTGTCCATCAAGGAATCGGCGGTGAGGACGGCGCCGAGGACGAGGACGAGGACGCGGTCAACTTCAGCAGGGGGGCGCGGAGTCCACCAACGGCGGCATTTCGCCAGTACAAGTCATCAACGTCTCATCTCACACCGACGATGCATAGGTCGGCGCGGCGGCAGATTTGTTAAAATTATGCGTACTTAGTGTCGGGGATATACCCCGCGGTATGACCCGGCCAGAATTGGCGACTCACTGGTGACCCGCCCGAAGCTTGGCGATTCACAGATAACCTGCCCGATCTTGGCGACTCATTAGTAACTCGGTGGGTGGGTCAGATGGACAAAAAGCCCCAAAGCCCAGAAGGCCGGCTCACGTTATGATGGGCCGGATTAAGAGGAAAGGGATGAAGAATATTTCCTTTACGAGGAAGCAAGACCCGGACTTGTAATTAACTTGTAAGAGAAGATAGACTAGTCCTAGTCCTACTAGGACTCCACATGTAACCCGCCCCTCTAACTTATATAAGGAGGGGCAGGGCTCCCCAAGAGGGACAAGCAACAAGAAACAATATCTAGGGCTAGACACAAAGGGGGAGCCGGCTTATGCGGTGACTCTCTCATGAGCATAATGAGATCTAGCCACAAACAGCATGTAGGGTTATTACTGGATGATGTTTCCCGGGGCCTGAAGCTGTCTAAATCCTTGTCTTGTGTTGCGTCTCTCGATTCCGCTCAACTCCTCTCAAGCTACCACATAGATGCGTTGGCCTCGCGACTAAGTCCTCATACTAGGACATCTGCCGTGACAATTCCACAATAGTTGGCGCCCACCATGGGGCTCGCGCACGATGGTGTTGAGTTCTTGGAGGGATCTCTTTCAAGGATCGAGAAACTTGCGATTGACCGGATGAAGAAGAGCCGGCATGGAATGATCGCGTGAGCCGCCGAACAACCATGAGAAAGCCGGCAAATTTGTCGTTTGGAAATCTGAATTATGGTTAACTTTGGAGATGACAGATGCGAGATTCATCAGAAACACGGAGAGATTTTTAGGGTTTCCGTGCGCCACCTCACGCATCGCTGGGTGACTCGTCAGATCCGAGGGCAGATCGTTTTTTCTACAGTCGACACCGGATAGGAGCTGTTGTACGAGGGGGCAGCCTCCTACAGCTCGTATCAAGTCCCGAGGAGATAGCCCAAGGATACATCATTGTTTGTGTTAAGATTTAGTTAATTAGTTTAATTAAAGGGAAATCCCAGCTTTTCCAAACCGATGTGCGGTTTCTCCCCCGATGGGTCACGTCCTAATGTAACGGACGTGTCCTTCTAATCTTGCCTCTTGTAAGCGTCGCGACTGTGCGACATGTCCCCTCTGGACATATAAATATGTACATCATTGCAGTCAATCAACAGAGATCATTTTACTGTTCACCCACAGTTTCTTTACACGTTATCGGCACTGGTAGTCTCTCCATCGAGAGCACTAGGCTATACACAGAAATCTCGCCGGAGAAGAAAAACGGTGAGGATGTCGTCCCTTGCCTCCCTTCTCCTTGGCCTTCTCTGGGAAGAGGGTCGCCGCCATTTCCTTGCGGAGCAGCGCCGTCGGTTCGTCCGCCATCGATGGGGCGCACCACCACAACTGTCTGGCCTCAGCATTAACCGCCGCCAGAACTTCGCTCCTCGACGCCGCCATCACGCGGCCGCTGGACGCCGCCGTCATGCCACGCCGATGAACCGATGCCTGGCCACGCCGGTTGACAACTGCCAGGGTCTGGACCCAGGGCTTGTCGCCGGACCGAGTGTCCCTCCACCGCTGAACGCAGAGATGGGCGTGTCAGGACCTGCAGTTGCCGCCGGCACACGCCTGCCGTCACCCACGCCGGCAGAGGAGGAGGAACGGGTAATAGTCATCGACGTACCTACACGCGGCTACAGTCCGGCTCCGACATGCGACGCCAGCACCGGGGGCGACGGCCTCGTCTTCATCCCGACTCCAGGACGGGCCATGGCCACCGCGGGCGCGGTCACCGCTGTCGGAGCAAGTGGCAGCGCCGGGCCAGGACTTGGACAGAACGATGCAGGGACGAGTAGCGCCCCATGGGCGTCCGGGCCCTCCCCTGCTCCTCCTGGCGAGGAGCACTTCTTCCTCTTCGGCACCGGTGGGACGCCTGCCACGGACGTCGCCGGAACGAGCGGCAGCGCAGGTCCGCCCAACACCGACGCGAGCCGCTGTCTCCTCTTCGGCCGCTCCGTCGCCGCCATTGACCGTCGTCCTGGACGCCGTCCAGGAGCGTGGGATCCGGCGTCGCTCGGACTCGCTAACGAACTCCAGAATGGAGTGGACATCCGTGACTATAGCCCCTCATCGGACAAGGAGGACTCCCTTCCTTCGCCGCCAGTGGCTCGCCGGTGAGCGCACGTACAGCGCGGTGGCAGGAACAAAGGAGGGTGTCGCTGCGTGGGATGGGGATCGGGGGCGGTAGGGGAAACCCTAACCGTCGACCGCTTTTGTTCAGCGCTAAAGCGGTGCCGGGCCAGTTGGGCCGAAAGGCCAGATAGGCTTCAACCCATGCCTCGTTCTGAACCGGGGAAAGGAAGGAAAATGGAAAAAAAACGAAAATTATTGTAGCAGTACTGTAGCAATGGGCTGTGCTACTGGTTTGGGTCTCCCTGTATGCGACCCAGGACCATTTTTTCGTTTTTCTTTTTCTATTTAGTTCTTTGACTAGAAGTTTGAAGTTGTGACTAGCTATTTAGTAATTTGTGTAAATTACTATATTGTATTGTTCAGTAATTAGTGAATATTACTGTATTGTACAAGTACAATGTATGTCAACGTATATGTTCCGGCAATTTATCAATTGCTATATGTTGATCAATATACATGCATTGTTTTATTTACAACACAATTAATTTGCTATGAGAGTAAATTAATAAGCATGATGATTGCATGCGGGGTATGGCTGACATATCTAAAAAAGAGTTTGCTGAACTTGCCGTCGATGGTTCTAACTATTTGACATGGGCAATGGATGTCAAAATCAATTTGACGGCCAAGGGACTCAATTCCGCTATAACCACACCTGCCCAAGGGACTGCATCTGTAACAGACATAATAAGGTATTCAGCGTCGCACTTCATTTGACATCATCTTCACCCTGATCTAAAGACAGAGTATCTGATGGAGGAGAGCCCTCTGACACTATGGAACTCCTTAAAGGAGAGGAATGATCAACAAAGGGCGGTGATGTTGCCTGAAGCGCAACGGGAATGGGCACTAGTCCGATTCCAAGACTTTAAGTCTGTAGCTGCATACAATTCTGCTGTTCATAAGATCAACTCCAAGTTGAGATTCTGTAATAGTGCAGTTTCTGATGCTGATCTTATTGAAAAGACGCTTTCTACTTTCCATCCTTCTATGAGGATACTTGCTGAACAGTATCGTCAGCAAAAGTATAAGAAGTATTCTGAGCTGATTTACTCACTGCTTCAGGCAGAGAAGCACAATGAGCTTCTTGAGAAGAACAATTTGGCTCGTCCAACAGGAACGATGCCTCTGCCTGAATCACACTTCAACTCTAAGAATACTCAACAGTTCAATGGTTCCAAAAAGAACCGTAGGACATTCAATGGAAAGTGGAAGCGTAATGAGAAGCAGAATAAGTATGGAGTCCAAAAGGGCAAAGGTCCTTTCAAGAAGAATGAAAGGGCTAGCAATAGTGGTTGCTTCAGATGTGGTTGTAAGGAACACATTGTAAAGAAGTGTGACACTTCGAAGCATTTGGTGGAATTGTACCAACAGTCACTTGGAAAGGGCAAGAAGGCTCAGGGGAACCAGTATGAAGCACACTTCACTGGCAATGAAGATGGTACCCCTATGGTTGATGGTTCTCGAGAGGATTCTCCGAACATGGACAACCAGGATCAGAATCGGCAAGTGGAAGATCCAATACTAGATGTCGATGACATGCTAGTGGAATTTGGTTCTACTGACATATATGGAGACCAGATTTAGTCTCATTTGTCTAAGTATTGTAATGATGTTATTAGACATATTACATGTGTTGCAAAATAAGTTATGTCCTTAGACATAATGTGTTAGCTATGTCGTGTGACATAGGGCTTGTAATAAGTACAAGACATATATAGTTTGTAATGTATGTATTGATTCTATAAGAGTTTGATTATATACTGAACCTTGTTCTTTTACTCTATAGAACTTCAAGGAATAATACAATGGAGGAGGAAATGTGTTTAGTGGATAGTGCATCTACTAACACGATACTTAGGGAGATGAAGTATTTCCAGACACTCAAGAAGAGTAATGGAAGTGTCATGACAATTGCTGACACGGTAATTGTTGGTTCTGGTCAAGCTACAATTACACTCCCTATGGGTACTAAATTGATAATCCATGATGCTCTACTGTATCCAGATTCTACTCGTACCTTGCTGAGTTTTAAGGATATCCGCAAAAATGGTTTCCATGTGGAAACTAATGAAGAGAGTGGGGCTGAATGCCTACTCATAACTCAGCAAAAGGGATTTCGAAAGGAAGTCCTTGAGAATTTGCCTTCTCTATCTTCTGGGTTGTATTATACATACATTAAACCAGAGACGCATATGGCGTACAAGATAGTTTTTCAGAATCTTGATAAGTTCAAGATTTGGCATGGTCGCCTGGGACATCCTGCTATCTGGATGATGCGAAAAATTATTGATGGTTCTGTTGGACACAACATAACGGATAGAAAGTTCCCAAAATCATCGGATTTTGTATGCACGGCATGTGCAACTGGGAAGTTGATCACAATGCCATCTTACGTGAAATTAAAGGATGAGCCGCTTAATTTCCTTGAGCGCGTTCAAGGAGATATTTGTGGTCCAATACAACCGTTATCTAGACCATTCAGATATTTCATGGTCCTAATTGATGCATCAACGAGATGGTCAAATGTGTGTCTACTGTCAACAAGGAACCATGCTTTTGCAAAGCTAATTGCTCAGATCATTAAATTGAGAGCAAATCATCCTGAGCATAGGATAAAAACCATCCGAATGGATAATGCTGCGGAATTTAGTTCACGAGCATTTAATGATTACTGCCTAGCTTTGGGCATTTCTGTGGAGCACTCAGTACCTTATGTACATACCCAGAATGGTCTTCCGGAATCACTTATCAAGAGGATCAAGTTGATAACAAGACCGCTCCTGCAAAATAGTAATCTTCCAGCTTCATGTTGGGGTCATGCAGTTTTACATGCTGCTGAATTGATACAAATTCGACCAACTGCATATCATACGGTCTCCCCGTTGCAGTTAGTACGTGGAAACCAGCCAAGTATTTCCCATCTGCGGCAATTCGGTTACGCGGTATATGTACCGATCTCACCACCGCAGTGTACATCAATGGGCCCTCATAGACGAATGGGGATCTATGTGGGGTACAATTCTCCGTCAATCATTAAGTACCTGGAGCCCCTGACAGGGGATTTATTTACAGCTCGGTACGCTGATTGCATTTTTGATGAGGACAATTTCCCGGCATTAGGGGGAGAGAATAACCACAAAGAATGCCGTGAAATAGATTGGGATGTGAAAGGCATCCAGTCCTTAGATCCACGTACGGATGAATCTGAACTGGAGGTTCAGAAGATTATAAATTTGCAAAATATTGCAAATAATCTACTAGATGCATTTACTGATTATAAAGGTGTCACAAAATCAAATGTTCCCGCTATGAATGTGCCAGAGAGAGTGGATGTGACCCATAGATCTACTCAGCCACCCAAGAGGGGGAGGAATCTGGACACAAAGGACAGGGCTTTGCAGAAGCATCCAAGGGGAATGAGGAATCCTCAAAAAGTAAATGCAAGTCAACAAGATGTTGATATTCAACCTAGGGTTGAAGGACACCTGAAGGATGTTAGACATCCAGAACCTAACACGAGTGTGCACACAAATTTTGGTGTTGGGACATTGGAAGACCTTGATCCAATTGTTGAGGGAAATCACGAAGGATCAAAAGGTATTGATGAGATATCCATTAATTATATTGATTCAGGAGAATCATACAATAGAAAGACTACAGTTGTCGACATTTATTTCGCCTCTAGAATTGCAGAAGGCCTTAATTTGGATCGAGAACCTAAGTCCATGGCGGAGTGCATGAAGCGCTCAGACTGGTCCAAATGGAAGGTAGCAATTGAGAACGAATTGCGCTCGCTCATAAAAAGAGGGGTATTCACTGCAGTAATACCCACTCCTCACACTACTAGGAAAAGGGCTATAAATGAAATGGACACTAATGGCGCACCAGACATGTGGTACGCCACTACTATATACTAATGACGCGCCATGTGTTGGTGCGCCATTAGTGTCCAAATACTAATGGCGCACCACATCCACGGTGCGCCATTAGTAAAAAAAATTTAATCTTTTCAAAACTACTAATGGCGCACCGTGGGAGTGGTGCGCCATTACTAGTTGAACTAGTAATGGCGCATCATGTCACGGTGCGCCATTAGTAACTTGGCCACCACTTCCACCGAATGCAACCCCCCCCCTGGACCGCCTTTTCAGTTAAAAAAATAAAAAAATGATGGAAATGTCAAAAAAATAAAAGAAAATAAGTTTTCCATGTGATATGTGGTCTAGTTGTTATGAAAATTTACAAATATAAATTTCGACTTTATTTGTGAAATCTCTCGAGAATTTGTAAAATGGGCATAACTTTTGCATACGAACTCGGATGAAAAAGTTTTTTATATGAAAAATCATCTACTCGAAAAGTTACATCCAAATTTAACATGGGGAACCTCGTTAAACATTTTCAAAATCCTCAAAAACCTAACAGAAAAAAGTTACGAGGCTTTTAAGATCTGGGGAGGCAAAAAAATTCAAACTTACTAATGGCGCACCTGCCCATAGTGCGCCATTACTATCTTCCCGCCTTAAAAATTCAAAATAAGTCAAAAAATGAAAAAAAAACTTACTAATGGCGCACCTGCCCATGGTGCGCCATTACTATCTTCCCGCCTTCAAAATTCAAAATAAGTCAAAAAAATTACTAATGGCGCACCTGCCCCTGGTGCGCCATTAGTATCTTCCCGCCTTCAAAATTCAAAATAAATCAAAAAAAAAGTTAGTAATGGCGCACCTGCCCGCGGTGCGCCATTACTATGTCGTATATATGGCTGGGCGTGGTCCTCTCCTCCTTACCTCTTCATTCTTCTCCTCCACTCCATCTCCTCCACTCCATCTCCTCCACTCCATCTTCCCTTCTCTCCTCCACCATACTACCCTCCTCCTCTCCGGCGACCTCCTCCTCCTCTCCGGCGACCTCCTCCTCCCTCCTCTCCTCCCCTCCCCTCCCCTCACGGTTTCTCCTCCCTCCTCTCCGGTGAGCTCCTCCTCCCTTCTCTCCGGTGAGCTCCTCATCCCTCCTCTCCGGTGAGCTCCGTCTCCCTCCTCTCCTCCCATCCCCTCATGGTTTCTCCTTCCTCCTCTCCGATGCTCCGGTGAACTCCTCTCCGGCGACCTCCTCCTCCTCTCCGGCGATGTAGGTGAGCGCCTCTCCGGTGACCTCCTCCTCCTCCTCTCCGGTGAACTCCTCTCCGGCAAAAGAACACGGCAAAAGAACGTACAAGATCCAAAAACAGGAACAAAATTTGAAATAATATCGTGCCAAAAAACGAGCAAAAACAAAACGAGCAAAGAATGGGGAAAAAATCACGATCCAGATCCAAATTCAAAATTCAAAAATAGCAATGGCGCACGGTGGGGGTTAGACGGTGCGCCACTACTATTTTCCCGCCTTCAAAATTCAAAAATACTAATGGCGCACCAGTGGCCTATACTAATGGCGCACCAGTGGCCTACAGTAATGGCGCACCGTGGCCTATAGTAATGGCGCACCAGTGGTGCGCCATTAGTATACCGGATACTAATTGTGCACCACTGGTGTGCCATTAGTAAAAAATACTAGTGGTGTGATACTAATGGCGCACCAGTGATGCGCCATTAGTAGGCAAAACTGGTGCGCAATTAGTAGCCCTTTTCCTAGTAGTGTCAGCATGTGTTCCCTGTGGGAGCAAAGTGGGTTTTCGTTCATAAGAGGAACGAGAACAATGAGGTGGTGAGATATAAGGCGAGGCTTGTAGCACAGGGGTTCACGCAGAGACCCGGCATCGATTATGATGAAACATATTCTCCTGTTATGAGTGGAACAACGTTCCGATATTTAATATCACTGGCAGTGAAAATGAATTTGTCTATCCAACTGATGGATGTTGTGACTGCATATTTATATGGGTCACTGGATTCGGATATTTATATGAAAGTTCCTGAGGGAATGAAGCTTCCGAATCCAAAGACTAATCACAACATGTATTGCGTAAAGCTTTAGAAGTCATTATATGGCTTAAAGCAGTCGGGAAGAATGTGGTATAACCGACTGAGTATATTCCTTCTTCAGAAGGGTTACTCAAACAACAGTGATTGCCCATGTGTGTTTATTAAGAAATCTAAGAATGGATTTTGCATTATTTCTGTGTATGTGGATGATCTGAATATCATTGGGACTACATAAGAAATACATGAGGCCAGTAATCATCTTAAGACGGAGTTTGAGATGAAAGATTTGGGTAAGACTAAATTTTGTTTGGGCTTACAACTTGAACATCTTCCTTTAGGAATACTTGTTCATCAGTCTGCTTATATCCAAAAGATTATTGAGAAATTTAATATGGATAAAGCATATCCATCGAAAACACCAATGGTTGTTAGATCTCTTGAAAGAGATAAAGACCCATTTAGACCTAAGGGTGATGATGAAGAGGTTTTAGGACCTGAGTTTCCTTACCTCAGTGCTATTGGAGCATTAATGTATCTAGCAAATTGCACCAGGCCTGATATATCATTTGCAGTAAATTTATTGGCTAGATTCAGTGCATCACCAACAAAGAGGCATTGGGTTGGTGTGAAGAACATTTTCAGATATCTTCAAGGCACCAAAGATCTTGGTTTGTTCTATCGGAAAAATCAAGATAAGACCATGGTGGGATATTGTGATGCTGGATACCTATCGGATCCCCATAATGCCAGATCACAGACTGGTTTTTTCTTCTTGAGTGGAGGTACGACCTTTTCTTGGAAGTCGACAAAACAAACTCTGGTGGCTACATGCACGAATTATTCTGAAATTATTGCTTTGTTTGAAGCATCATGTGAATGTGCATGGCTTCGCAGAATGATTAACTTTATTGAAAGTTCAAGTGGGATTGGATCATTGGAATCACCCACTATTATCTATGAAGATAATGCTGCATGTATTACACAGATGCAAACAGGTTATATAAAGAGTAATGTTACAAAGCATATTGCTCCTAAGTTATTTTATCCCCATGAGTTACAAGAAACCGGGGAGATAAATATTTTGCAAACGAAGTCATGTGACAATCTTGCCGATTTGTTTACAAAGTCATTACCAAGTTCTTTATTTGAGAAGTACATCAATGGAATTGGTATGAAACGACTTCGGGACTTGCAAAGTTCAGGGGGAGTGTCTCCCTGAATGATAATCTGTTTGTGATCCTCGGATCTTTGATATTGCACTCTTTTTCTTTATAAGTTTTTCCTAAATGGTTTCTTATGGAAGGTTTTTAATGAGGCAATAGTAATACATGCATTATGATATGTTGATTTCTCCTAATTTTTCCACTGGGTTTTTGAAAGGAGTTCAGATGGCATATTGTACATATCTCCTTATATTTTTCCTATAGGGTTTTTGGAGGAGACTGATCATGATGATGATGATGGTGATGGTGATGATGATGTTTACAAGAATAATGAAAGCAGGGATTAGGGGGAGTGTTAAGATTTAGTTAATTAGTTTAATTAAAGGGAAATCCAGCTTTTCCAAACCGATGTGCGGTTTCTCCCCCGATGGGTCACGTCCTAATGTAACGGACGCGTCCTTCTAATCTTGCCTCTTGTAAGCGTCGCGACTGTGCGACGTGTCCCCTCTGGACATATAAATATATACATCATTGCAGTCAATCAACAGAGATCATTTTTACTGTTCACCCACAGTTTCTTTACAGTTTGCATCTGCTACATGAGGTTGGGCGGACTATTGAATCTGCACAGCCACACGTACTAAGACAAAACTTGCAAAGAAGGCCATGTGGGGCAGCAGCATGCGGTCAAAAGCTACGGGCCCGGACGCTACGTGATGAACAATCAACAATGACCACAAATCCCTTTTTTCCTTACGTGATACACAGGGGAATATAATGACAGAAGTATCCATGATAGCCGGGTTAATCGAGCCTTAATCAGGTGCTATTAGCTCACGTGGAGAAGCAAACCCCTCAAGGGTACAGATTCCTAGGCCAATCATTACCTTCAATTGATAGCAAAGCACTAGAAAAACCAAAGTATTGAAAACTACAGTAATTTAGCATGTAGGTATAAAATACCATGGTTTCAATATAATAACGTTTTTTGGAGTATTCACGATGCAGAGGACCTGTTTGGTTAGGCCACAGAATGCTGTAAAATTTACTAATAGCCGTTGGTTGTGCATGCATTCGTAGCTAGCTAGCTGTTGCTTTTAGCAGTGCAAACTCTATTTCTGTTCCCGGACAATCACCACTCGCAGAATTTATTGAAAACTTGAAGCAAGCTGGTAGGGTGAAATCTGCTTTGAAATGGAACATCTCGGTTATAGAAAAACGGGATAATGATGCATTATTCATCTGAGGGTGACCTTGGTGGTGCACAGAACAGCATTGGAACTTCAGAAAGCTGAAATCCATGGCAACAACGGAGTGGCTGGCAGGTCAGAGTTCAATCAATCGACATCATCAACTATCTGTGACCTCCGGCAGTGCCCTTGATCCCACCAGGCGCCAGGGTCATCGCCAGTGGTCCAAACGCAGAGCTCCTCCTCCTCCACATCGCCTTCTCCTCAGCAACGGACGGACGACATTGAGGCTTCAAAGGCTGGGCGTCACGGCGCTATCCGCAGGTAGCAGCGGCTAGCTGTATATCAAATCACGGGCGGAGCTGAGCGACATGCAAGCTCGGGAAAGGCGCGGCCGTGCGGAGGAAGGGGTCGGCCGTCGGCAGAGGCCGGAGGAGAGAGGGTGAAGGACATTCTACTCATCTTTGGTCTCTCCATCGCCGTCTATTTCGTTCCCAATGTCCGCTGAGGGAGATATCTCCAAAGACGGCGGCGGCGGCGTGGGAACGATGCCTCTGTTATAGATCGAGCGAGTACCGGGAAAGAAGATAACAACGTCCCATCCTTCTTTTTAGCTGCTCTGTTTTTTAAAAAAAGGTTCATGGTTCTTTTTATTATGCAGAGAAAAAACCACAGTTTAACCAATACTACAATATTAAAATCACAATTGTTCGAGGCAACCAAACACATCATTGCAAATAAAACTATGATAATCTAAAAAACTATAGTATTCTTAGAATACTTAGAAAATACTTTGTCATCAAACAGGGCCTAAAGCTTTCCAAGGGGCTGCTCACGTCAGTTTCCGGCTTTAAATACCGTATCTGGCTTTTAATAAAGAGTCCAGAGATAATTTCCAACTGGGCTCGATGCGTCGACCTGCTACCCGAATAGTTGCTGCTACTGTTCCCTGTGTTCGCTGCTGTAATCCCACACAGATGCGGATACCCTTAAAAAAAAGAGACCCAGATGCGGATATGGCTGCGACCCGGTTTCGCCACAGTGTTTTTCCTCAAGCCAGCCTGCCTCCTGCTGCGGTTCTTGTTGAGGCTCGTCTCGCCGGCGCCAGTCCGCCGTCCTACACCTCCGCCTCTGTCAAACGGGATTGAGCCGTCGCCGTTCTCGTTGAGCTACCGACTCTGCTTTGTGCTGCCTCCGCTGTCCCACGGCCGTTGTCTTTGCGATGAGCCGCCACAGCACCGGCCTACTACCACTCCTCACGGCTATGGCACCGCCACTGCTCTGAATCGCTTGGAGCCGCCCCCATGGGCTGCCTTCGCTTCTGCTCCAGCCATCCGAGCTGCTCCGTCTCTGTCTGTCTGAAAAAAAAGCCAGGTGATATCCATCCAAATTTATTTTTTAAACACATTGTTTTCATCAAAGAACAATTACTTTGGTTTGTATATTTTTATGTGCAGCAAAGATGGTGTCATGTTGTGCCTATGAAATGTACGTCAACACCATCACGCATCGGCGTCTGCGCCCGCTTACTGATGGAACAGGTGTGCGCAAGTCGCCGCCCGTGCAGTTTAATCTACATCAACCCGCCGGAGCCGCGTTGAGCCGCCCTAGCCGCTTTGAGCCGCCCAGGTTATATTAAGTCGCCGGTCTACCTGAGCCGCCGGAACTATATTGAGTCGCTGGTCTGCCTGAGCCACCTCTGTCGCGATAGACAGATCATCCGTCGTCCAAACAAATCAGGTGATATCCATCCGAGTTTGTTTTATTAGCACATGTTGTTTTTGTCAAAGAACAAGTTTATTTTTGTCTTGGTCTGCAATATTGTTTATGCAAGACAATTATTTATGACAAAAGGTGATATTATACCGCGGAGATGGAGGCATGCCAACATCTTTTGGCACAGGTGGTCGTCGTTACTCAGCGGACTCCCGCACCGGCTTACAAACGCCGTGGCCGTCTCTCGCGACCACGCCGGCCTACAACAAAGAGGACAACTTGCCCGTCCGCACCGGCTTACAACGCCACGGCCGGTTCATCTATCTATGCCGCCTCTGATGTTACGGTCGTCTTTACCGTCCGTCTCTCGCGGCCTGGTCTACATCGACACACCGAGCCGCACTTGTCTGGATGAGCTGTTTATTGAGTATGAGCAAGTCACTACTTGGGAAGCCCGGTTTTCTTCCAACAAATTAGAGGCAAATTATCATATATTATCAGTCGCCGTCTGCACTGGATGGTTCAATGGACAGGTGCACAAGTCGCCGCTACTACAGTTTGGTTAACTTCAAACAGCCAGTTGGAAGGAACCATTGGCCGAGTTGCTGACACGGCTCATACGGGATCATTTATAACCCGCCGCAGTCACCTCAACCTTCTGTGGATTCACATCGCGCTATTAACGCCAATGATGTATACCTTCTGCTATGGTCAAATATGGAGAATCTCAAGCCAACTCCTCGAGTCGTCTTGAGACTCGGGGGCTACAATGGTATGACTCGGCAAAATTAGCCGGTTTCAATGAATTCAAGAACTCTGGGTCATTGAAGGGAAAAATAACCCGGGCCCCGGAGATTACTGCTAGATCGATGAAAATTTAAAAGTCGTCAGAAGATTTCCGGCTCAAAATTAGACTCTGGTTTAAAAACCGGTTCAAGAGACATCTTTCTCCCACAAAGCACTGAAGCTCTCAAATCCGGTTCAAAAGTCAGCCCAAGGTAAATTTGTCCCTCACAAAATTTTGAAACTCTCAAATCCGGTTCAAAATCCGGCTCAAGGTAAATTTGTCCCTCACAAATTTTTGAAGCTTTCAAATCCGGTTTAAAGTTCTGGTTCAAAAAGAATTAATCTCTCGCAAGTTCGAGTTCTAAGAAAAATTAAAGGTTGCCAAAAAGAACTTGCTGCCATGATGCACGGTTCAAACATAGGTATCCTGCCTTACGGTTTATCTTATTATGGTCACTTGGGGGCTTCCTGCTCATCGAGCATAGCTGTCGGTACCCTCTTGATCGATGCAATGCTAATATATGGTCACTTGGGGGCTTCCTGTTCAAACATAGGTCGTATTCGAGCCAAAGAGAACATAGCTGTCGAAACCCTTTTGATCGGCACACTGCCAAACTCACTAGGGGGCTTCTTGATCGTATCCGAATCATAGCTTAACCTCTTTTGGGTCTGACATGGATCGTATTCGAATCAGCATCGTTAAACAACTCTGAAGGTCATTTGGGGGCTTCCTGTTCAAACATAGGTCATATTCGAACCAAAGAGAACATAGCTGTCGGTACCCTCTTGATCGGCAACGCCAAAGCCACTGGGGGCTATATGATCGTATTTGAATCTTAGCTCAACCCCTTTGGAACGGTTTTCTGATCGTATACGAATCAGAAGCCTTAAAATTTTAAGTCTTTTTTGCGAACAATTTTGGGTTTGACTTGAGGCCTTTTTTGGATTATATCTGAAATGTATATAAGTGTTTTATGCTTAATCCGGCTTGACTTTTGACTATAAGTCGCCAGCTTATGACAATCATCGTCTATGTGGAAGCATTGGCTTCTAAGGATTGGGTTATCACCCTTACTGCATAGGTCATGTAAACCGGCAGTACAAATTCAATATCGCAGTGGCTATATGTGAGGTATTATGACCCGCCCTGCGGCAAACCGCCAAGGGTTCTTGTGATCTACTTGTGTGCAGGGTAAGACTACATTTGGGTGGTTACCCGCCCTGGCTCTTGACGTTATGTCGCTAGGGCATATGTTGTTTAAACTCTGTGCAGGATTTGCAGAACTATGACTTATATAAATGCTTCAGTCCAAGCTCATCACTGAAATTGGTGTCTCAAAAGGGTTATCAATTATTGATTTTCTCAAGGGCTATAGGCCACCGGGTTAGAAAAAATCCGGCTTACAATGAATGCACATTAAGTCGTCATCGGCCAAGAGCCGCCAGGTATTTAAACTCTGGATTTACTTGTCAACCGATGAGGTATTTAAATCTTTAATAGCCAAAGCTGGCTGGATTTTCATGATGATATTGAATGATTGTGATTATCAATAACTAGTGTTATGATTGAGGTTTTCAAAGTTGCTTTAGCGCAACGGCTATTATTTTTATCAATGGGCATGATTTATTTTACAATGGAGGAAATAGTCCCGAGTCGCTGCAGGCTTACGACCCGGCACTTGGGGGCTTCATTGTTCAAATCGAGATTACATCGAATATACAAGTCCCATGTCACTGCCAGCATGCACCATGGCACTTGGGGGCTAATGCAAGGTCATTTTTTGCTCAACTTATTGAAGACCCGACTCATCACATTTTAAATGAGCCGGCCCTTGGGGGCTACCAATTGGTCCTGTCAGAAATTCAAGGTACACAAGCCTTAATTCATTATATTGAAAGATCCATTATTCAGTTGGTAGAGTACAAAGCTCTTAACCTTGTGGACGTGGGTTCAAGCCCCATGGTGGAGATTACATCATTTGGTGGTATTATCAATGAATCATATACAAAGTCCCAGCTCAGTAATATCTTATTAAGCTGGCCCTTGGGGGCTACACGTTGTTGCTCAAGTTTACATGATCATATTTACAAAGTCCCTGCTCATTATTGCATAGTGACCCAGCCCTTGGGGGCTACACTGGTTGAAATCTTTATGAGCATAAGGCAATTACAAGTCCCAGGTTGCTGCAAGCATGACAACTCGGCACTTGGGGGCTACAGGTGATATGCATATAAGAGATGAATAACTTCAAATTATCAGTTTTGAGCAAATCAGGTATTATATTATTATCAGAGAAATCTGCAAAGTTTATGACCCGGCGTCATCATAAGATTAACCCGGCATCAGCAACAGTTATGACCCGGTGTTATCAATATTTACAAGCTGGCAATTTTGCTCGCTAGCCTCTACATCTTTAAACCGGTGGATCACCAGATGAATCTTGAGTCCAATATGTTCATTAAGCCGGCGCCTTGGAAGCCGACTCAAGTGGATTATTCTTCACAATATTTTTCTGTGAGAAACCAACATCAGCAAATTCAATATGAAGCTAGCTTATTGACCCGGATTTTCTAGATGAAGGAAATGACAATTGGACTTAAGGATAATCAGGTCCCGGCTCAAGAGAATATTTAACCCGGTGCATAAGGAATTAAGGATGATCAGGTGCCGGCTTACAAAAAATTAACCCGGAGCACAACCTATCTAGTTTGTTCTTGTGTTTATTTTACAGGATCAGTTTAACATGGATAAATCCAAATTAAACTGGGGGCTAATGTCGGGGATATACCCCGCGGTATGACCCGGCCGGAATTGGCGACTCACTGGTGACCCGCCCGGAGCTTGGCGATTCACAGATAACCTGCCCGATCTTGGTGACTCATTAGTAACTCGGCGGGCGGGTCAGATGGACAACAAGGCCCAAAGCCCAGAAGGCCGGCTCACGTTATGATGGGCCGGATTAAGAGGAAAGGGATGACAAATATTTCCTTTACGAGGAAGCAAGAACCGGACTTGTAATTAACTTGTAAGAGAAGATAGACTAGTCCTAGTCCTACTAGGACTCCACATGTAACCCGCCCCTCTAACTTATATAAGGAGGGGCAGGGCTCCCCAAGAGGGACAAGCAACAAGAAACAATATCTAGTGCTAGACACAAAGGGGGAGCCGGCTTATGCGGCGACTCTCTCATGAGCATAATGAGATCTAGCCACAAACAACATGTAGGGTTATTACCGGATGATGTTTCCCTGGGCCCGAAGCTGTCTAAATCCTTGTCTTGTGTTGCGTCTCTCGATTCCGCTCAACCTCTCTCAAGCTACCACATAGATGCGTTGGCCTCGCGACTAAGTCCTCATACTAGGACATCTGCCGCGACAATTCCACGACACTTAGGCTTTGTTTTTAATGCTGGTCTTTTGTTAGAGCAATGTTTAGGTCAACTGGCTCTGTTTAATTACTAAAATTGCTCGATTCAGTAAGTGTGGTCTGTGTGCTGTATGCTCTTTTGTGTGCCCATATTAGCAAGCGATGTTAAATTATGCAATGACGTACCTGGGGAAATTTTCACCAAAATTTGAATTATCAAACTCATCCCATGCGTGTAAAGCAGAAAAATCTTTTGCGATGCACACAATCGTTGAAAGTGAATGGTGTCCGGCGGCACCGCGCGCAAAGTTTCCCTCCACATTTCTAAATTTTTGGCCTACCGCCAAAATATCTACCCCCGTCCCCCCTCCCCCTTCCCCACCCCATTTTCTCCCCGACCACAAGTCACATTTCCCCTGTTTCCTCCTTCCTTCCTTCCTAAGCTATAGCCGCTTCCTCGCTTGCTTCCTCGCTCTCGTCGTCTCGCATCCTACCGCCGGGGTTGCCATGGTCTTCTTCAATGACCTCTCTAGCGGTTCCTCTGACAACGACGACTCCTTCACCACCCAGGTATGCCTCTCTTCTCTCTCTCGGGCTATGACTTGGAATGAAGGATTTTAACCCGGCGGTCGATTTGAGTCATTTCTTCCTCTTGTAGCTCCTTAGGACCATCAGCTGCAACGAATGGAGCGGGATGGCTGAAGATCTGTCTGCTCGTTGTCACCATTAATCTCCATGCGTGAAGCTAGTTGCGTTTGAATCTGTGGACAGTGAGGGGAAAGTTTCTGGCATGTGCAAAGAAGGTTAGACCCTCTTTTGTTGTTACAAATCATTTGTTAGATGTGATTCAGGCACTGTCACGGTCCCAACTCATTCATACCACACCTTCAACCAAACGCATCCTAAGATAGTGTCACAATTTGTACCTACTATCTAAAAAAGTTGCCATCTCATCAGCGGTGCCATTAGAAAATTATTTGGCACCGCTTCAGCAGTTTGTGCAACCAACTTTGGTCCACACATCTGAGCAGCCAAGCAGTCAAATACTAAATCTTTATGGCACGAAGGAACTGGGCATCGGAGCAACTAGGTGCTCCGGAGTCCAGGTCCCTGATTTTTTCCGCTGCATTGTCGGCTCGCCAGTGCAGGGCATCGGTGCGAGATGTAGCAACAGTTATATTTACACCAGTTTTGGCATACATAGTGGACGGCCTTACTGCTATTAGTTCTATGTTACTAAATTTGTGCATGTACACACCTGTTAGTATCAATTTGTTGTCATCCAAACACTGTCGCTATGTTGTTGCAGTTATATTTATCTTCCTCATAAAATGTTCAATTTGTTATTTATAGTACATGAGTAAGAACTTGTAGCGTTGTTGTAGTTAATTATAGCTTCTGATGTTTCAGAATTTGGTTGTTGTCTCAGTAGCAATTAATTTATTTGCACATTGATCTTTTTGAGAAGATATGTCATAATTAACTTGTTTCTTTAGTTTTTCAAAATAAGTATTGGTGATTTTCTATGTTGCTATAAAGCCATTTCCCCTACAATTGGTACTGATCTAGTTTTAAATATTATAGGATGAACGGAAATGTTCTTACTTGGAGTGGGTTGATCAAGAGTGGCCACGGTCTTTGAAGATGTGTCTAGCTAAGCTCTGGAGCATGTATGAGGAAGAGAACAGAGGTAGGCTTAGAGAAAGTGTTGTCAACGCTGAAGAATATTTGAAGATGCGGGATAAAAGGAGGAAGGTGGAGAATGAGCTCAGATTTTTTAAATCAGACTTTGCTAAGATGGTGTTGGCGAAGGAGGAGGCACTTTCCCAGTTGGACAGTGCAAAACAGGTTCTTACTAAACTGAAAGCAGGGGTGGATAAGACGTTCCTAGATGATCTCGATTAGGGAAATGTATATATTATTCTAATATTGTTCTTATGAAGTTGAACTAGCTATATGTTGTACTGTATTGTTTTCAGGTAGCTATCGTACTGTGATGTTAAAATATATTTATGAAATTGGTAAACAACTATTCAATATGAAATGTGAATTTGCGTAATACTGGAATTATTAATTGTAAACTAATAAACCTGCTAAATGGGTCATGAAACTTTGCAAACGGTTCTAGCAGTAAAAGCGCTTGTGATGGATAGCCCAATGCCACACAGTTTTCTTCATCAAATCGTGTGTGATGCAGTTGATAAAAGCAAACGGTTAACCAAGGCAGAGCGTGTGTGATAGTTACAACTTTCACACACGAGCATATACATAAAACTGTGTGGGATGTACATACGAACGGAAACGTTTTCCCTGGATTAACTGTGTGGGATGTACATAAGAACGGAAATGTATTCCTTGGATTGACTATGTGTGATATACATACGAACGGAAATATTTTTCTGGGATTCACCGTGTGGGATGTACATATGAACGAAAACGATTGAGTTTCGATGCCTCGCCCGATCGCACACAAGCTCATTTTTTCCCAGCATGTGTGCCAGGAGGGCCTATCCACGTGGGAAGGACCCCCCTATCGCCCACACTCACTTGACGACGGTTCCAAATGTCATCGCGGAAAGGGGTTAAAAATCGTTTGAATAGCACCGACGTGTACCAGTGGGTGGCACTAGATGCACTTACACATAGTTCTATCCTATTCGAGCTTTTGGTACTTGTTGCCAAAGGGGGAGAATTTGTATAGATCATTAGGCTGAGAGAGAGAGAGAAACTACGAAAGAAACTACGTCTTCACACTCCATTGTCTTCAAGCGAATGTCTTCACACATCATTATCTTCGACGTAATGTCTTCGCGAACCACCATTGTTTAGAATGTCTTCATACATTTTCAAGGGGCATCTTCGATGGGTAAACCGAATCAATAGGGACTTCTACCTGTATTATCCTGTGAAACTCACAAACACATTAGTCCCTTAACCATGTTTGTCGACAATACTCCAAAACCAACTAGGGGTGGCACTAGATGCACTTACACATAGTTCTATCCTATTCGAGCTTTTTGATACTTGTTGCCAAAGGGGGAGAATTTGTATAGATCATTAGGCTGAGAGAGAGAGAGAGAGAGATTCTTTCTTTTTCCCGTTTGATTTCTTTGAGTTTTTGCTGCTACTTGGTTTATGTTGCTTTGTTCGTTATGTTTGTGAGATACTATGCTTCATGTTATGCACAATGCTTATCATTATCTTTGTATGATCATACACTTGTGCTTTTGGTGATGCGTGCTTACTATTCCAATCATATCATTTTGTGCGCTCATCAAGTTGTATGTGACATGCAAGAGTGACCCATGTTCCTAATCGATTGTGCATTTGCATTCAAACGCAAATTTTTAATAATGCACAAATTTAGAGAGGACTCTTACTTATCACATACTTCTCAAAGTGACGATGTATTTCATTCATTTAATCATTTGTCGAAACTTTGATCTATATTTTGTCATCAATTATCAAAAAACGGGAGATTGAAAGTGCAACTAATCCCGGGTGGTTTTAGTAAATCATAACAACATATATCTCATTAAACTAACATCCATTCAAGTTAAAGATTTCAGAATGTCCAATGTTTGGCATGGCAAGGACTGGTAATTGTGGACCCCTCAAAATGCTAAGGACATGGATTGGCAAAAGCTCAAGACTCTACATTTTTTGGTTAAGTGATCCAAGATCACATTGAGTCCATAGGAAAGCCAATACTATTAAAAGGGTATGGAGTTTTAATAATGATCTGATTGCCAGCGTAAAAATCATACCATTGTAAAAAAAATCTAACTATCTAGAAAGCTTACCGCACACAAGTGCCTCATATGGGCAGGTAGCCTAGCGGCGTTTAACTACTCAATGGGGGGAGGGGGTCAGACAACTTCAACATGATCTTCTAGAACCAATATCCTAAGATAAACTTTTAGTAACCGATAACTATATTGTCGTCACACTGAAATAAAATTAGCTACATGCACTTTCACAAAGGAAGTTGATTCGTGACCCCTCCACATTCCATGAAGACAAATGTTGGCCTAGCCAAGAAATTAGACTTTTCATTTTAATGATCAACAAAGGAGAAAGGGTGCTGAGCTGAGTTTCTTTCTCTGTGTGCTCAAAGATAATGTTGCAGCCAGATATATGTGTTGCAACTAGTCGGAGCTACTAGCTCCCACACACTTCCACTCCGCAATTTGCTCTTCCACTCAGAGCCGCCAAAGCAATTTGCTCCATCTGGGTAGGTGTTCCAGAGATGTTCAGAGCCTCTTAACGATATTTACTCAAACCTTCCGAGCTACTCCCTCAGTCCCAAAACCAAAACCAAAACAAGTGTCTCAAGTTTAATACTACAATTTTGTACTAAAATCAGTACAAAGTTGACACTTATTTTGGGATAGAGGGTTGATGTTGACTAGCCTCTTAATGATACTTGGTCAAACCTTTTGAAATACTCCCTCCGTCTCAAAATAAGTGTCTCAACTTTGTCCTCACAGCCCCCGCAAAAAAAAAAACTTTGTCCTCACCCTGAGTATTCGCAAGTTGACGCATTTAGCTTTGTTTGGTGATTCTGTACTCATCCTTGGAGCCTCAAACTATTCAACACCCTCGGATCCTACAGGCCAGCAAGGCAGCCAACTGCTGGATGCGACAATGCTGCCACTTGTTTATCAGTTCTAATAACGAAAAGTTTCCTCAGTGTCTTCCTACATTTATGTTCTCAGGGAGAAGCTATGTCAGTATCAGTGCAATTCAAGCTCGAACCCATGGTAATCCCTAGCTTTGCTCAGACAAGTTGTTGCATCTCAAACAGAAAATACTTCCTCCAATCCATATTACTTGTTGCTGACTTAGTACAACTTGTACTAAGTCAGCGACAAGTAATATGGATCAGAGGAAGTAACCCTTTCGAGTGACTTGAGTTCCATATAAACATTGCCATTGTACGGCTTTGAAATGAAAATGGGAACATGTCATTGTACTCTCATTGAGATGAATTAACCTTAGTACAAGTGGTAAAAGGCTAATGCCTACTCACGCATCAAGTATGGTGTTTCAGTACACAAATTGAAAATGCAATGTTACACAAGTTTAGAAGTCCACCATATCATCATCACTAATTTCACAGTCACCATCGGAAAGCCAAACATGATCAGGTGTTCCTCTCTCATAGTCACCTCTAGTTGGATGCTGAACCTTCGCCTTCCCATGTTGACATCCATAGCACTCACCATCGTCTGACGGCTCCAGGAAACAGCAACAAAATGTTTCCACATCACATTCTAATTTTCTTTCAGCAAAGTAGATACCTTCAGTCCAGATTCCTGATTTACTCTTAATCTTGGCAATGAAATTGTAATGCCAATAGGTTTTTCCATAACTTTCAGGGCTATAACAATACTGAGTAACCTTGACGAAATAGAACTTGAGGAACTGCAACAATTATCAAAACAAATATACAGACATGTAAGTATATTCACATGAAAGATGCACTGCAACTTCAAAGTTGACAACTGAATATATACCTTGTATTCTTCTTGTTGTGTAAATGCAATACAACAATCTTTAGACCTTGTCTTGATCCTACTATCATCAAAGCTTTGCTTAGTTCTCCTGCAATTTAATTCAGCCCAAACATCTGCCAGATCGTATATGTTATCAATCTTGCGTGAGGCGAGACACCTGCATATGCAGTTTATGAAGTACTCCCTCCGTTCCAAAATACTTGACTTCCATTTGTCCAAAAATGGATGTACCTATATACTAAAACATGTCTAGATACATCTATATTTTGACAAATGGAAGGCATGTATTGTGGAACCGAGGGAGTATTAAACACTAGATGTTACTATACGCTCAAACGAACTTGACACAGAACTTAATGTGTTGGATTTGCATACCAAGCTAAATCATATCTGTACTTATCATTCTCCTCATCTTCTGAGTCCAATTCCACAGATCTAAACAGTTTGTTTCAATATAATGAAGTTAGTAAACATTGCACACAAAATAAAACTGGATAAAATTATGATGGTCCTTAGGATCATTAGCATGAGCATGAGATAATCACTCACCTAGTATAATCAGGATTAGCATAGTCCAACAGCCAATCTGGCACTTCTAGATTTGCCTCAATCATCAATTCCAGCAAGCCTTTTGCTATGGACCGGTTGGACTTAGTGAAGAAGGAAGTGGCAGAACCAACTCTCGCAAATGTTCTAATCCTCTCAACATATTCCTCAACAGACTTTGGAAGATCATAGTTAATCAAATGATCAACATTTGCAACGGCCAAGCCTGGTGAGGCTGCGTTGGCAGCAATCAGGATAGAAATGCCGCTAATCTGGAAAGGTAGCGATGCGCTCTCTCTCTCTCCTTCAAATAGCATATGCATATGATCAATATATAATTAAAGATGACAAACAGAACAGTTAAATATTTACTGCTCTCGGCTCAACAGACAATTGTAATGAAAGAGCCAAGATAATGCTAAGGCCCATTATCTATCTATTTGCATGATTAATAACAGCCTTGACTAGATTCAATCTCAGAATACTTGTTCACTCATTCAGCTAAACGAGACAAGTGAACACAAGAGGCATGTAAGAGAATAGATGAAGCATTATAGTAGGTCTTCCAAGCATTAGTGCAGAACCGTAAGTTCTTACTAGAACCTAGCAAACACTGAACACTGAAGGTCATACATATAAAGCTACAGGAAGTATGAGACCAGCATGGCAGATGAGAGTAATTTAGGTTAAAATCTTCTTTATAACACAAACAATGCAGCTTAAAAACAAGTTAGGCAATTAGTGAAGAGTTCATATAAACATACGTACCTGCTGTGAACTGTCAGCAAAGATCACTGTTGCAGGAAAACCTTCATTGCATAGCCAATTCTTCAATGAATCAGCCTTTCCTTTTGTCTCGACAAAAACTACTGTTCTGAGTTGGCTCTGCTAGACAAGCATGCAAGGTAACTTGAGAATTCTTGAAGCAGCAAACAGAGACCAATGTACTTGTTACACTTAGGATGGCAACAAGTATTACCATGCCGGCAGAAGAGACGGATTGCTTCTGTAACAGATTTAGCAGGAGGCCTGTTTTCTCTTCTTCAGAGGCAAGCTCAATTTTCTGCTTAGTTAGGCCAATACTGAACTCCAACCTCCCATCGGTGATAAATAAGTAATCTGACAAGAAATCCCAAGCCAGTTTCTGCAAACATGATCAAAGTAAAGAAGCTCGATAGAAGTCAAATGTATCTAAGCAGGCATAATCAAATGTGTATCGATATGTTAGTAAATAGCAGTCCCACTAGACAGAGTGAGTACACCAAAGAATTATTGTTGTTATAGACGCCCCATCTATTCTAACCAACGTGTAGCGTGAGTTAAGAAAGGACAGTCTCCCTCTCCCTCCCCCTTTCCCTCCCTACCTCCCTCCTGCTTATCCACACAAGGCGTACGAGCTAAATGTCTAGGCAACAGGGCATGGAGGAGGGCTCAGCTAGCATGGCTCCCATGAGAACTGGCGGCTCGGCACAGGACAGCCGACAAGCACACCGTCATGGAAGTGGGACGAGATCGATGGTGTGACCAGCTTGAGCTTCCTGACCAATGACATCCATGTCGGACAGGGGTAGCGGTGGCTCATCGCCAAGCATGGTGTCACATATTGATCCTAGCGATCTGCAGCGTGCGAGCTATGTCGATGTCTATCAATCCTTGGCTTGATCAATGCCTCACCCCGCCATCATGGCCGCATTCCGAGCTTCACTGTGAAGACTGGTGAAGACTCTGGTTATAATGGTCACGAGTAAAAAGAATTGTTGAGCGACCTGCTGGCGCTTTAATCAAATGAGGCACCTGACTCTTCTGCTGGAACCAGTTTTGCCCTGCAAGCATATGGGCAGGACCGGATACAGACAGAGTTCATATCGTATGTCCAGCCGCTGGAAAACTAGCTATGATCTATCCACCCATGACAATCTGATATTGGAGCCTCCACACCATGTCTGGTGGCAAGGACATTCCAAGGAACTCACTGACACAGTACATCTCATACTAGAAAAGATGACAGCGATGATTCTCATTTCTCACAGCTCATAGTAGCTTGGGGAAGATCATAGAGGATACCAGTGAGACATGAAAACATGCTGCCAATGTTGTGTAAACAAAAATATGAAATGAAAAAATGCTTCAAACAGTAAAGAGAATTACATGCTTCGTACAGTAAAGAATAAAAAATACTGATCCAATTGAATGTTTGGAGCTATTGCAGAAAACAGAAGGCATGACAACATTGTTCTTACCTGTACTGCTGGCTGGAAAGTACCGCTGGAAAGTAAAGTATGTCTGGCAGATTTCGGTGGAATATGCATGTCATCAACTATCTTCCTTAATGTTTTTTCGAACCCCATATCCAGCATCAAACCAAGCTCGCATATGACCAGATACTTTATTGCCTCAAGGGAGACTTGAGAGGTTCTAACCATGTTGATAAGACGTAGGGGTGTAGAAACAACTATATCAATGCCCGCTTCAAGCTGACATTTCTACAATCAGCAGCAAAGAAAAGAACTTAATGGAAATGTGAAACTCTGCCCGAGGAAGAGAGAAGAAAACAAACGGCAATCACCTGCATCTTCCCTTTCATCTTTGAATGAACTCTTATTCCAGTTCGGTAAGAGAATTTCCTGATATCAGCACCAATCTGAAATATGATACCATTATCAGCGAAGTCTTTAGCACCGCTAACAGGTACTAGTGGCACACATTAATAAATACTCACTCCGTTCCTAAATATGTCATTTTAGAGATTTCATTACGGACTACATACGGATGTATATAGACGTATTTTAGAGTGTAGATTCACTCATTTTGCTCCGTATGTAGTCCATATTGGAATCTCTAAGAAGACTTGCATTTAGGAACGGAGGGAGTAAGATTACCCTTTATGTAAGTGTGTATAACCATACTAAACAGACTGAATATTCCACAGATGAAGAAAAAGAACAATAAAATTGAAGACAAGAAACATTAGTAGTATGAAATATTCCACCGGACAATTGCAAAACTATTTCAGATAGATGCTATACAGGGTAGTAACATCAAAGGCAATTTTTACTCACACAATCAAATATCAACAATCTCTCAAAGTAACTCACGAATAAGGAATGTCACCACAGCTCTATGTGATTGATTCAAACAAGTGCAATACATTGTTGATCGGAAACTGTTTCAAATGTAAACAGGCATACAAACACAGAAGTGTTTTCACATAAGCATCTTCACATACCAAAGGATTACATCTGGTATGGATGAGAAGATAGTTTCTAGCTTTCTGCATACTACTAGTGCACGCTTCACATTTCTAAGCTAGAATAGGTCACAAAAAAAGCAGCTACCAGCTTTAGAAAACTATACATCATCAGCAACGGCTGCAGATAACGAAGCTTTACTTTCGATCAAAATTAAGAGCCCCCCCCCCCCCCCCTCCCCGCCACCTTGATTGATACCCTTAGTTATGGTAGCCACCTATTAGTGAGAAAACAAAGCGCATATGTAGCTACCAGTACCTAATCACAAAGTGAATAGAAAATGCACAACAGGTGTGCAATATATCCTAAATAAACAAATTTAACATTAAACTGAACTCAGAAAGCCAGGAGTAATAAAGCTGATTCTTTGATTTGGCAGCCTCAATCCGTAAAAACTAGTATGTTCGGTTTGCAGTCGCAACCAATCTTCTGCAGTGTATAATCATAAGGAGTTATAGCATAATTTGACTCCGTAATAATGACAACATAACAGCTACCTACCTAAGTATATTTTTCATGATAAGGATGTCAAAGCTACCATGGTGAGTACAACTAATAGACACAAGACAATTGCGACCACAGGCGCGGCACAAGAGATATCACGACAAGACATCTTGCAGTTTGTGTTTTATTCTAAAACGATTGCACAGAAAAGTTTGGCTTCGCTCTCTTCGAATAGTTGTAAGATTTTACAAAAAAATATAGCTGTAAGGTCTTTTGAAAAAAATTCATCCATATTCTATCATCATATTTTATTCAAATAAACACAAAACTTTTTGAAGTCGGTTGCAAGATAGAGAGAATATGCGCAAACAAATTCACCTTGGAATCTGCTGAGATGCATCCTCTTACCTGTTTTGCAAGCCTGGCGGTAGGCACGAGCAAGAGCGCGCGTGGTTTAACACACTTCATACGTCCTGTTCTTCCTGCTGCTACCGGCGCCGTCACCAGCCCACTCAACACCGGGATGAGTAAGGCGGTCGTCTTCCCGGACCCCTTCTGCGCGCAAACCAACAGGTCCCGGCCGGCCAGCACCATCGGGATCGAGTAGCACTGCAACGGACTCGGGGTCTCGAAATGACACCTCGCCAAGTTGTGCAGAACTGCTTCCGCCAGACCTAGCTCCTGGAACCCATACATCGGCCCTGGCAATGCCTCCCTGCTCAGATTCCCGATTGCCCCTTCCACAATCCTGAGCTCAGCTAATCCTTTGGCGTGCTCATCTCCTGCCGGTCGCGCCACCAGGTGGTGGACGCAGATCGAATCCGGCGCCGCCATCTCGTAAGCTCTTACCTTGGGGAGAAGTGTGGCGGGCGAGATGTAAGGGGGGAGATCGATCATGTCCTCTTCGTCGGGCAAGACGCCGTGCCGCGACATTGTGTGAGGATGTTGGTGATTTGGTGCTAGGGGAATCGAGATCCTCAAAGTAATTTGGGGATTTTCGCGAGAGGAAGAACTAGCAGAGGTTTTCCTAAAGCAACAACAATGAAATTAGGGTTTTCCTCTTTTTCCCTTCTTCATCGTGTTGTATATATGGAGCTGTTTGGGAGACCTCGTCCGGAGCACTTTTTTTTTAGACAATCAGCGAAGCTTTTATTAAACCGTCACAATCTCTACTCTTTTAATGAAGCAGTTAGTAGTCTCCGTTCCGCGTTTTTTTCGTCCCACCTCCTCCTTCATCTGGTTTTTTTCGTCTCACCTCCTACCATCACTCTACACATTGGTTTTTTCACCTTCCCACTAAAAACCGAAGTAACTCCCTTTAATCCCCCGCTTGGTTTTATATCCCGCAAAAATTCCCGCGCTTTTTTGGTAGGTGCTAATTCAATTTTTGGGTAATTAAGGATTCAAAAATTGCATCATGATTTCCTTACTTCTTATGTGACACCCCCCCCCCCCCCCCGCCTCCCAGCTATCGAATGAAGCAAGTCGTCCCGTAACCAGCCGGTTTGGCAACCAATCCCGTAGACGAGCCAAGCAATGACATACTAGAGACGGGGTTGTACTTCTTGATCCAGTATCTGAACCATTAGTCGTCTGTGTTGCTGCGGAAGGCACCGGAGGAGCAAGCGGTTCTCATGATAACTGACACATTGGGGTTATCTGTACGTCTGGGCCCTGGTGCTGGTGGAGGCGCGCTGGTGGAGCTAGGCCACCATTCGAATAGGCAATTGATAGGATATAAGACCTGGAAGTTTATAAAAATGGGAGCTGGGCAACATTGGGGTTCGGCGAAGACAAAGTTATTTATAACCTCATAAGCAAAGACATGTAGTGTTGCTTGTATATTGAGATATACTACAAGAATCGATACACTCATAGCTTATTTTTCTTAGTTGTATATTGTGTTGTGACTTATATTTTGTATCCATGTCATGTTGATGGTTCAACTCAAACTATGGTTGTTGTTTATGGTTGTCAAATTAAGCCATTGATAGGATAAGTACAAGTAGTTGTTGATTGAGAAAGCCGAGAGACAATTTACATACATCGATTCTTCGCGTAGCTCACTATTTGATTCTGTAGATTAGACACTAACACTTTTTCTTTCTAGCAAGGATCATACACCGCCCACGCGGCGGAGCGACGCAGAAGGGTCACATTGATCTGTGACAACACATGTAATGGAAGGACACCTTCGGGAACAAGCTCGCCATGGTCTTCGAAATCCAACCTAGGTAAAAAAAGTGAGCTCATTTGAACAGTTTCCCCCTTTTTTTGGTGATGCGGGCTAGCTCATTCATTAAGGGCTACTAAGCTCTGTCTTTTTGTCTCTTCGGTGATTGGATTATATGCTACTCTGTGTTGAAGGATCTGTTCATGCTAAATTTAATAATCTTGTCATGTTTTCTTTGCCTTCTTGGTACGTGCACTGAAGGGTGTTAGTGATTTGGTGCTAGGGGAATCGAGATCCTCAAAGTAATTTGGGGATTTTCGCGAGAGGAAGAACTAACAGAGGTTTTCCTAAAGCAACAACAACGAAATTAGGGTTTTCCTCTTTTTCCCTTCTTCATCGTGTTGTATATATGGAGCTGTTTGGGAGACCTCCTCGGGAGCACCCTTTTTTTAGACAATCAGCGAAGCTTTTATTAAACCGTCACAATCTCTACTCTGCTAATGGAGCAGTTGGTAGTCTTCGTTCCGGATTTTTTTTCGTCCCACCTCCTCCTTCGTCTGGTTTTTTTCGTCTCACCTCCTACCATCACTCTACACATTGGTTTTTTCACCTTCCCACTAAAAACCGAAGTAACTCCCTTTAATCCCCTGCTTGGTTTTATATCCCGCAATAATTCTCGCGCTCTTTTGGTAGGTGCTAATTCAATTTTTGGGTAATTAAGGATTCAAAAATCACATCATAATTTCCTTACTTCTTATGTGACCCCCCCGCCTCCCAGCTATCGAATGAAGCAAGTCGTCCCGTAACCAGCCGGTTTGGCAACCAATCCCGTAAATCTTGCTTTCTTCCTCCGAAGCCTTCTCAAATCCTCCTTGTCTACCCCCAAGCTGTTCTAAACGAGGCAGATGCGGCGGCGGCGGAGAACGTGCACATGATCATGCGAGTTTTGAGCTTGCGCATGGTCGGGCGAGCCGAGCAGAACTCGTTGGTGCACCTACCGCCGGCCACGCCATCGTGGACGCGCCCGACCGCCTTGCCGACGCGTTCCTTCCTTTTGACGGCCGTGTTCGATCATGACGACACCATGGGATCGCCTTCCTCCCTCAGGTTCACCCTCCTTCTTTTCTTTGTTCGGATCGAGATAGAGAGAATCAGATCCAGATCAAGGCCGTGGGATCCCTTGATGAAATTGAGAGAGAGGGAGAGGGGGAGAGGAAGGGTATCCTCGTGCAGGGCAACGCAGACCTCGTTTAGTTCATTGGTCGTGAGGGACAACAACAGAGGCCCGACGGGTGTTCCCAGTATACTTGTCTACATCAAGATGAGTTTGTCGGTGCTGAATATGAGAAGCTACGCAAACGGTCGCGAACTAGAAATGATCAAGAAGTGATCCTGTACTACTTACGTTCAACCATAACCCAAACCGTGTTCACTTCCCGGACTCTGCCAAAAAGAGAGCATCACAGTTACACACGCGGTTGATGCATTTTAATTACGTCAAGTGTCAAGTTCACTACAACCGGATATTAACAAATTCCCATCTGCCACATAACCGTGGGCACGGCTCTCGAAAGTTTATACCCTGCAGGGGTGTCCCAACTTAGCCCATCACAAGCTCTCATGGTCAACGAAGGATATTCCTTCTCCCGGGAAGACCCGATCAGTCTCGGAATCCCGGTTGTAAGACATTTCGACAATGGTAAAACAAGACCAGCAAAGCCGCCCGATGTGTCGACAATCCCGATAGGAGCCGCACGTATCTCGTTCTCAGGACACATCGGATAGGTCAAGCTACGAGTAAAACTAGCCCTCAAGTTGCCCCGAGGTGGCCCCGCAGGCTGCCCGGTTCGGACCAACACTTAGAGAAGCACTGGCCGGGGGGGGGGGGTTAAAATAAAGATGACCCTCGGGTTGGTCGACCCAAGGGAAGGGTAATAGGTTGTTAGGAAAATGTAAAACCAAGGTTGGGCCTTGCTGGAGGAGTTTTATTCAAAGCGAATTGTCAAGGGGTTCCCATGACACCCAACCGCGTAAGGAACGCAAAATCAAGGAACATAACACCGGTATGACGGAAACTAGGGCGGCAAGAGTGTAACAAAACACCAGGCATAAGGCCGAGCCTTCCACCCTTTACCAAGTATATAGATGCATTAATTAAAATAAGAGATATTGTGATATCCCAACAAAGTTCATGATATCCATGTTCCAACATGGAACAACCTGCAACTGCACCTGCAACTAGCAACTCTATAAGAGGGGCTGAGCAAAGCGATAACATAGCCAAACAACGGTTTGCTAGGAAGGGTGAAAAGGTTAGAGGTTTTCATGGTAATTTGGGAGGCTTGGCAACAAGTGGTAGGTAGCGCGACATAGCGATAGCATCGAGACAACTAGCATAGCAATGATAGTAGTGAGATCCAAGGTGATGGTCATCTTGCCTGAAATCCCGCTAGGAAGAAGAACGAGTCCATGAAGAAGATGAAGCTACGTATACGAACCAAGTGTAGACGAACGAATCCTCACGATCACAATGAAACAGGAACTTACGGGAAGGAGCACAACCGGAAAGAATCGAAAAACATGGTAAATCACACAACACATAACAAGACATGATGCTCAACCAAGTATGATGCATGACAAGGCTACAAGATGCTACTCATGGCAAGAGATGATGCATACAAGAACAACACATCAAAGCAAGTTTAAATGAGACCGGGAACAACATATAGCAATTCCGGAAAGACCCCGTATGCAAATTTCGAAATTGGTCCAGATCTGATTAGAACACAATGTTGAAGTTGTTAAACATCAATTTAAAATGCATCAAGATGATCTACACGGTTTTCTAGTCAAGTTACATATAAAGTTCGTTTAGTTCGGAGCTACGGCCTAGAAGATATGAGCATCACAAGTTAAACATGGCATTGATGCAAAATGCACTCAAACATCAAGCCAACACTCCACAACATGAATGCAATAAGATAACAGGAAACTACATGCAAAACTAAGGAAGTTTCATATAGAGCACACTCAAAACGGAGCAACGATTCAACCCATACACACAATACAAGTTTAAAGGACAAGCTGTCCATAACAGCAACTAGGCATCTAGTAAGCATCAAAACAACATGCTATAGACCTCAACATGAAGAAAAAAGGCATGGACATGATGTACAGGTGAGGCTTAACAAAACATGAACACTGAGCTATCTCCATAAATCACTAGAACATGCTCAAAAGGACATGGCAAGATTGCAAATAATAACAATTTCACAGACTTAGCAGAAATCACTGGACATGGCAGAAATAACATCAGGTTGCGATGTTTAGAGCTATCAAACAACATGCTACAAGAACTTATCATGGAAAAAAAGGCATGGCATGCTAGTACTAAAAGAAATTAACAAAACTCCCTTACTGAACTTATTCCAAAGATCAACAGAAAAGATGGTCGCATCCATGCAAACATGGCAAATGATATGACACATTCAGACAGTGAAAATAACAGTACATGGCAGAAATAACGCTAAGTAGGCATGTTGGTGAGCTTGTACCACTCACCGCAAAGGATTTCATGGCATGTGAAGTAAACCAACAGTAAGATGACACAATTATTAAGCTAAGCATGGCTAGATCAAGTTCATAGGGCGCATGGATCACTAGCAAAACACATGGCAAAACTGAACTTAATGTTAGCAGACTGATACCAACATTATTTAGCAAGTTTGGAGCATGATAACAACAAGCTACAACAGGCCATAATTGCAACAAAGGGTATGGATGGATAGAGCATAACATGTATAAGAAAACATACTTAGTGAACATCTCCAGATTATGCATGTATACGATGGTAGTATCAAGTAAACATAGCAACATGATATAACAGATTCAGACTAGCAAAACAGTAACAACAAGTAGCCCAATTCACAAGCTTGTTGCACTCACCACAAAGCACACAAAAATACATGGATTGCACCACTGTAAATATGGAATGAATATTCTCCTAAAACATGTAGACATCATGCTCAAAGGATGCACACACAAAATGCAACGAAAATAACAAAACAGCAAGTTATAACAGTCTCAGCAGGTTAACATCATATAGCACTCTCGCAACGATGATTAGGGCATCCAGATGAACTCAAACAAGCATGTCACAGTACAAAAATATGAAGAGCATCACATGATGAACATTTTGATATATCATACATGCTAAACGGAGCTATATGCACGAAGCTGCAAGCAATCAAAGATGCACACATGGAGTTGGAAATCTGGGGACTTGGAGAAAAACTACCTCGCGAAAAGTCAACGCGGGACGAGGTGGTGTGGGATGAGGGGATCCGGGGGCGCGGGGAGGCCGTTTGGATGGCCGTGGTGGTGGAACTCATCCACCCGGCGGTTCCGGGCCGAATCTCGCCGGATCCGGCCGGAGATAACTCCGGCGAGGCGCGGGCGAGCGGCGCTGCGGCGGCGGTGCGCGGTGGTGGCGGGCGGAGCAAGGCGGCGACCGACGGAGGCGGGCGGCGGCGTGCAACGCCGGCGAGCGGGTGGGCGCGGCCCGGTTCGGGCCGGATCTGGGCTCGCTGGCCCGCGGCGGCGCAGTGGGAGATGGCGGCGGCGGGGACACGTGGTGGCTGCCGGTTGGCTGCGGGGGCGGGCGGACATGTCCGGCCGCCGGGCGGACACGTCCGGCGGCGCGAGAAGAGAGAGGACTAGGGTTTCATCCGCAATTTCGGAGGGAGGCACATATTTATACGTAGAGGGAGCTAGGAGTGTCCAAATGGGGAGCGGTTTTCGCCCACACGATCACGATCCAATGACCGAGAGCATGGATAGGGTTTGGATGGGCTAATGGGAAGTTGTGAAGAGGGGCCGGGCTACAAAGAGAGAGGGGTTTCGGGCTACGCGGTTAACCATTAGGACATCAAACGAACTCCAAATGGAACAAAAATTGACGGGCGGTCTACCTACTCTAAAACAACACCGCACACCAAGTTTCATCCCATTCTGAGAACATTTTTATGCCACTCACAAAACGGAGTCTGGGAGGTGCAACGGGTGCATGTGAGAGTGTCGGATCGCGAAACGGACAACATGGAAAAGACCGCGTGCAAGTTTTGAAAAACGTGAGGATGCAATGCATATGATGACATGGCAAAAATGCAACACGCAAGCAAATGACATGACAACGACGGCGAATAACTAGAAGACACCTGGCGCATCGGATCTGGGGTGTTACACATAATTTCTCTGGGCACTGTCTAGAGTTTTACTAGCATATTGGATAACATTTAATTTCTTATCAACTCTTTGTCCTAGAACAGCACCTACAGCATAATCACTAGCATCACACATAATTTCAAAGGGTAAATTCCAATCAGGGGGCTGAATAATAGGTGCAGAAATCAAAGCTTTCTTAAGTATTTCAAATGCTTCTACACAATCATCATCAAAGACAAAAGGAGCATCTTTTTGTAAGAGATTAGTCCGAGGTCTAGAAATTTTCGAGAAGTCTTTAATGAACCTCCTACAAAAACCGGCATGACTAAGGAAACTTCTTATACCTTTAATGTCCTTAGGACACGACATCTTTTCAATAGCATCAACTTTAGCTTTATCAACTTCAATACCTCTTTCAGAAATTTTATGTCCCAAGACAATACCTTCATTAACCATAAAGTGACACTTCTCCCAATTCAAGACAAGTTTAGTTTCTTCACATCTCTGCAAAACTCGATCAAGGTTGCTTAAGCAATCATCAAAAGAAGTTCCATAAACGGAGAAATCATCCATGAAAACCTCAACAATCTTCTCACAAAGGTCAGAGAATATAGCAGTCATACATCTTTGAAAGGTAGTAGGTGCATTGCATAAACCAAAAGGCATACGTCTATAAGCAAAGATACCGAAAGGGCAAGTAAAAGTGGTCTTTTCCTGATCCTCTTTTGACACAGGTATTTGAGAGAAACAAGAATAACCGTCTAGAAAGCAAAAATGTGTATGTTTGGATAATCTTTCTAGCATTTGATTAGTAAAAGGTAAAGTGTAATGATCCTTTCTAGTAGCTTTATTTAATTTGCGGAAGTTAATTACCATTCTATAACTTGTAACAATTCTTTGTGGGATCAATTCATCTTTATCATTAGGAACAACAGTAATACCTCCCTTCTTAGGGACACAATGGACAGGACTTACCCACTGACTATCAGCAACAAGATAAATTATACCTGCCTCCAGAAGCTTTAGTATTTCTTTCCTTACCACTTCTTTCATCCTAGGATTTAACCGTCATTGGTGATCAACAACCGGTTTAGCATCTTTCTCCAATTTTATTTTGTGCTGGCATAGAGTGGGACTAATGCCCTTAAGATCATCAAGAGTATATCCAATAGCAGCACGATGCTTCTTTAGAGTTTTCAATAATTTCTCTTCTGCCTGCTCTAAAAGGTTAGCACTAATAATAACAAGATATACCTTCTTTTCATCAAGATAAGCATATTTAAGAGTATCAGGTAATGGTTTAAGCTCAAACACGGGATCACCCTTGGGTGGAGGAAGATCCCCAAGAATTTCAACAGGAAGGTTGTGTTTCAAAATAGGTCCCTGTTTAAAGAATACTTCATCAATTTCCCTTCTTTCATTCATAAACATATCATTTTCATGGTCTAGCAAAAAAATTTCTAAAGGATCGTTAGGAGGCACAGCGATAGAAGCAAGACCAATAATTTCATTTTTACTAGGCAATTCTTTATCATGGGGTTGTCTACGAAATTTAGCAAAATTAAAATCATGAGAGATATCCCCTAATCCAATAGTAACAACATCCTTTTTGCAATCTATCTTAGCATTAACAGTATTCAAGAAGGGTCTACCAAATATAATGGGACAAAAGTCATCTTGTGGGGAACCAAGAACAAGAAAATCAGTAGGATATTTTACTTTCCCACACAAGACTTCAACATCTCTAACAATCCCAACTGGTGAAACAGTATCTCTATTGGCAAGCTTAATTGTAACATCAATACCTTCTGACTCAGCAGGTGCAATATCATGCATAATTTCTTCGTATAAAGAATGAGGTATTGAACTCGCACTAGCACCCATATCACATAAACCATGATAGCAATGATCTCCTATTTTAATAGAAATAACATGCATGCCTACAATAGGTCTATGTTTATTTTTAGTATCGGGTCTAGCAATTCTAGCAGCTTCATCACAGAGGTAAATAACATGCCCATCAATATTATCGACCAAGAGATCTTTAACCATAGCAATACTAGGTTCAACTTTAATTTGCTCAGGGGGTGTAGGTGTTCTAATATTACTTTTGTTGACCACAGTTGAAGCTTTAGCATGATCCTTTATTCTAACAGGGAAAGGTGGTTTCTCAATATAAGCGGTAGGCACAATAGGATCAACATTATAAGTGATAGTCTTTTCTTCAACTTTAATAGGTTCAACTACTTTTACTTCAATGGGCGGATGATATTTAAACCACTTCTCCTTTAGGAAGATCAACATGAGTAGCAAATGATTCACAGAAAGAAACTACCATCTCCGAGTCAAGTCCATATTTAGTGCTAAATTCACGAAAAGCATCGGTATCCATAAATTTTTTAACACAATCAAACTTAGGTGTTATACCTGACTCCTTACATTCTCGAGTTCCCAATCTTCAGAGTTGCGTTTAATTCTTTCCAATAAATCCCATTTGAATTCAATAGTCTTCATCATAAAAGAACCAGTACAAGAAGTATCGAGCATGGAGCAATTATTGAGAGAAAGCCGAGCATAATTTTTTTGAATAATAATTTCTCTTGAGAGCTCATGATTGGGGCATGAATATAACATTGACTTAAACCTCCCCCAAGCTTGAGTGACACTTTCTCCTTCGCGAGGCCAAAAATTATATATATAATTACGATCACGATGAACCAGATGCATAGGATAAAACTTCTGATGAAATTCCAATTTCAATCGGTTGTAGTTCCATGATCCAATATCATCGCATAGCCTAAACCATGTCAATGCCTTTCCCTTCAAAGATAAAGGGAAGACCTTCTTCTTGATAACATCCTCGGGCATACCTGCAAGCTTAAATAATCCACAAACTTCATCCACATAGATTAGGTGCAAATCGGGATGCAATGTTCCATCTCCTGTAAAAGGATTAGCTAGCAATTTCTCTATCATACCCGAAGGAATTTCAAAGTACACTTTTTCAGTAGGTTCAGTAGGTTGAGGAGCAACTCTTTACTCTACTGGTCGGGGTGAAGATACCCCAAACAAGCCCCTCAAATGATTACTTTCCATAGTAACAAGTGACAATAAATTTCAGCACACTATATAAATTTTTCCTTACCAAAGGCGCTTCACTCCCCGACAACAGCGCCAGAAAAGAGTCTTGATGACCCACAAGTATAGGGGATATATCGTAGTCCTTTCTATAAGTAAGAGTGTCGAACCCAACGAGGAGCAGAAGGAAATGACAAGCGGTTTTCAGTAAGGTATTCTCTGTAAGCACTGAAATTATCGGTAACAGATAGTTTTGTGACAAGGTAATTTGTAACGGGTAACAAGTAATGAAAGTAAATAAGGTGCAGCAAGGTGGCCCAATCCTTTTTGTAGCAAAGGACAAGCCTAGACAAACTCTTATATAAAGGAAAACGCTCTCGAGGACACATGGGAATCATCATCAAGCTAGTTTTCATCACGCTCATATGATTCGCGTTCGTTACTTTCATAATTTGATATGTGGGTGGACCGGTGCTTGGGTACTGCCCTTCCTTGGACAAGCATCCCACTTATGATTAACCCCTATTGCAAGCATCCACAACTACAAAAGAAGTATTAAGGTAAACCTAACCATAGAATGAAACATACGGATCCAAATCAGCCCCTTACGAAGCAACGCATAAACTAGGGTTTAAGCTTCTGTCACTCTAGCAACCCATCATCTAATTATTACTTCCCAATGCCTTCCCCTAGGCCCAATCAATGGTGACGTGTCATGTAGTCGACGTTCACATAACACCACTAGAGGAAAGACAACATACATCTCATCAAAATATCGAACAAATACCAAATTCGCATGACTACTTATAGCAAGACTTCTCCCATGTCCTCAGGAACAAACATAACTACTCACAAATCATATTAATGTTCATGATCAGAGGGGTATTAATATGCATAAAGGATCTGAACATATGATCTTCCACCAAATAAACCAACTAGCGTCAACTACAAGGAGTAATCAACACTACTAGCAACCCACAGGTACCAATCTGAGGTTTTGAGACAAAGACTGGATACAAGAGATGAACTAGGGTTTGAGAGGAGATGGTGCTAGTGAAGATGTTGATGGAGATTGACCCCCTCCCGATGAGAGGATTGATGGTGATGATTTCTCCGTCCCGGAGGGATGTTTGCCCGGCAGAACAGCTCAGCCGGAGCCCTAGATTGGTTTCGCCAGGTTCCGCCACGAGACGGCGGCGCTTCGTCCCGAAAGCTTCCTTCTGATTTTTTTCCAGGGCAAAAGACTTCATATAGCAAAAGATGGGCACCGGAGGCCTGCCATGGGGCCCACGAGGCAAGGGGCGCCCCCCCACCCTCGTGGACACGGTGTGGCCCCCTCTGGTGCTTTCTTCGCCCAATATTTTTAATATATTCCAAAACTGACTTCCGTGAAATTTCAGGACTTTTGGAGTTGTGCAGAATAGGTCTCTAATATTTTCTCATTTTCCAGCCCAGAATTCCAGCTACCGGCATTCTCCCTCTTCGTGTAAACCTTGTAAAATAAGATAGAATAGGCATAAGTATTGTGACATAATGTGTAATAACAGCCCATAATGCAATAAATATCGATATAAAAGCATGATGCAAAATGGACACATCAGGATGCATGGCAAGCTGTCATGGCAGCCACCAACGCCAACACCCAGATGCTTTTACAACTCTTGCAAGAGCGCAACCAAGGTCAAGGCAACCAAGAGAATCAAGGCCAAGGGAATTTCAACAATCAGCCTCAGTTTGCTACCCTCAACCAGTTCCTTTCAAATCAGCCGAAGTCTTTCAGCTACTGTGCCGAGGCCACGGACGCCGATGATTGGCTCGTGGACATCAACAAGCATTTTGAATGTAGCAATGTCAGGCCTTAGGAATACGTCAAGTTTGCTTCGTTTCAACTCAAGGACCAAGCTGCTGATTGGTATCAACAATACAAAGATTCCAGAGGAGGTTGTGTGATTACCTGGGATGATTTCTGCTGAGACTTCAAAGCTCATCATATTCCAACAAGTGTTGCTGAGAGTAAGCGTGAGGAGTTCCGCAATCTCAATCAAGGAAGCATGTCCGTGTACCAATACAACATCCATTTTTAGAAACTTGCTCGCTTCGCAAGGCAGGATGTTCCTGATGAAAAGAGCATGATCTATCACTTCAGAGGTGGCCTCAAAGAAGATCTGCAGTTATCTCTCGTTCTTGTTGAGCCGACTAAGTTTGATCAATTCTATAACATGGCCCTCAAGCAAGAAGGTGCTCAGCTCAAGTGTGAGGCTTCTAAGAAGAGAATCAGGGATGCATTTTAGTCTTCTTCCTCACAAGTGACAGCTAAGCAACAGAAGTTCTGGCTTCCTCCTCCTCTGTTTCGTCAGCCCTACCAGCAGAAGAACAAAGGTGGCCATGGATCTTCCCACCCACCCAACCCAGGCTATCAGAACAAGTCTCAACTCAAGCTCCAAGGTCAAGTGCTCCTTATCATCGTCCGCTCTCAGAGGTGACTTGCAACAAGTGTCAGCAGAAAGGTCACTATGCAAACAAGTGCTTCAACCAAAGGCGCCTTCCGCCTCCTCCTCCTGTGAGATCTTCCAGCAGTGCAGTGGTCAAGCATAATCCCAAGCATGCTAAGGTGAACATGGTGAATGCAGCTTAGGCAGAGGATTCTTCAGATGTGATCATGGGTAACCTTTAAGTTAACTCCTTTCCTGCAAAAGTATTGTTTGATACTGGTGCATCGCATTGTTTCATGTCAAGACCGTTTTTTGCCAAGCATGAATTCACTTCTTCACATTTGGGTAAACCCATGGATATCGTTTCTCCGGGTAAACGGTTGAGCTCCAGTTTGGTGGTTTCGGATGTTTCTATCAAGATGGGCAACTATAAATTTCTGTCTAAAACAATTGTTCTTGGTGACTCGGATATTGATCTAATTCTTGGCATGGACTGGCTTTCTAAGCACAAGGCTCAACTCGATTGTGCTGCCGGGGAGATTCAATTGACACACTCTTCTAACGATGTGATCATCTATGCTGCTCGGGATGAAACCATTCGTTTGTTTTCTCTCAATGAGAAGGGCGAGTTGGATGCAACTTCTCATATTCCAGTCGTTTCTGAGTACCAAGACGTCTTTCCAGAAGAGCTTCCAGGAATGCGTCCTCACTGGCCAATTGAATTCGTTATTGATCTTGAGCCTGGTATGGAACCCGTTTGCAAGCGTCCATACAAGCTTGGACCTAAGGAGTTGAAGGAATTGAAGAAACAGCTCGATGAACAAGAGCGTCTAGGTTTGATCAGACCGAGTACATCTCCGTGGGGTTGTGGTGTTCTTTTTGTCCAGAAGAAGGATGGCACAGACCGACTTTGTGTCGACTACCGTCCATTGAACAAGAAGACAATTAAGAACAAGTATCCTCTTCCCAACATCAATGAGCTATTAGAGCAACTTAAAGGTGCTAAAGTATTCTCCAAGCTTGACCTCCGTATGGGTTACCATCAGATTCGCATTCGTGAACAAGATATTCCCAAGACAGCATTCAGAACAAGCTTTGGTTCTTATGAATATACTGTCATGTCTTTCAGTGTTGTCAATGCTCCTCCAACGTTCTCCCGCATGATGAACTTCATATTCAACCCCTATACAAATGAATTCGTCCTGGTGTATCTCGATGATATCTTGGTCTTCTCCAAGAATAAGAAGGACCATGCCAAGCATTTGTGATTGGTGCTCGACAAGCTCAAAGAGTATCAATTCTATGCGAAGTTTTCCAAATGTGAGTTTCGGCTTGATGAAGTTCTTTACCTTGGTCATATCATCTCCGCCAAGGGCATTGCTGTTAATCTCGAGAAGGTTTCTGCAATTGTGAATTGGGAGCCTCCTCGGAATGTCAAGCAGCTCCGCAGTTTCCTTGGGCTCACAAGCTATTGCCGAAGATTCGTTGAGAATTTCTCTAAGATTGCAAATCCTCTTTCCAACCTCCTCCAGAAGCATGTCAAGTATGTCTGGACTCCTGAGTGTGATGTTGCTTTCAACACTCTTAAAGAGAAGCTTGTCTTAGCTCCTATCTTGACTCCTCCTGACGAATCCAAGCCATTCAAAGTTTTCTGTGATACCTCTTTGCAAGGTCTCGGCGATGTGTTAATGCAAGAGAAGAAAGTTGTGGCTTATGCCTCTCGCCAGTTGATGCACAATGAAAGGAACTACCCCACTCATGATCTTGAGTTGGCGGCAGTTGTCCATGCATTAATAACATGGAGACATCTCTTGTTGGGAAGGAAAGTGGACATTTTCACCGATCACAAGAGCCTCAAGTATATCTTCACTCAACCCAACCTCAACCTCAGGCAAACTCGTTGGGTCGAAATGATTCAAGAGTACAATCCGAGTATTGAATATACTCCAGGCAAGGCCAATGTCATTGTAGATGCTTTGATCAGGAAGGCTTATTGCAACAGCTTAATTCTCAAGCCATTCCAACCGGATCTTTGTGAATCTTTCCGCAAATTCAACCTCCAAGTTGTTCCTCAAGGCTTTCTTGCCAACCTTCAAGTCACTCCAACTTTGGAAGACCAAATTCGTGAGGCACAACTCCTTGATACCATGGTGAAGAGAGTGAAACATGGTATTGCCAAGAGCCAACCCAAATACAAGTGCTATTGCATTGATGACAAAGACACTTTATTCTGCGAGGACCGGATTGTGGTTCCTAAAGGTGATCTAAGGAAGGTCATAATGAACGAAGCGCACAATTCTCTGCTATCTATTCATACAGGCAGTTCGAAGATGTACCATGACCTCAAGCAGTCGTATTGGTGGACTCGAATGAAGCGAGAGATTGCTCAATTCGTGAATGAATGTGATGTCTGCCAAAGGGTGAAAGCAGAACACCAACGACCAGCGGGTCTCCTCCAACCTCTTGCTATTCCAGAATGGAAGTTTGACCATATTGAAATGGACTTCGTTACTGGATTTCCTAAGTCCAAGCGTGGGAATGATGCTATTTTTGTTGTCATTGACAAGCTTACAAAAGTGGCTCATTTCCTTCCAATCAAAGAATCTATCACAGCAGCTCAGCTGGCAGAGCTTTACACCTCCAGAATTGTCTCCTTGCACGGCATTCCGCAATTAATATCTTCAGACCGCGAAAGCATTTTCACTTCTAAGTTCTGGGACTCCTTCCAGAAGGCCATGGGCACCAACATTCGCTTCAGCACAACTTTCCATCCTCAAACAAGTGGCCAAGTCAAGCGAGTCAACCAAATTCTCGAAGACATGCTCAGGGCTTGTGTCATCTCTTTCGGTATGAAGTGGGAAGATAGTCTTCCATATGTCGAGTTCTCCTACAACAACAACTTCCAAGCGAGTTCAGGCAAGGCCCCATTCGAAATTCTCTATGGCAGAAAGTGCCGTACTCCTCTCAATTAGTCAGAGACTGGTGAACGCCAACTTCTTGGCAACAACTTGATCACAGAAGCTGAAGAAATGTAAAAAGTCATTCGTGAAAATCTCAAAGCCGCGTAGTCACGCCAGAAGAGTTACTATGATAGCAAGCACCATGACTTGGCTTTCGAGATCGGAGACCATGTCTACCTCCGCGTCTCTCCAATGAAAGGTACTCGATGCTTCGGTATCAAAGGGAAGCTTGCCCCTAGATACGTGGGTCCTTTCAAGATCATTGGCAAAAGAGGCGACCTCGCCTATCAACTCGAGCTTCCGTCCAACTTCGCAAACATGCACAATGTGTTTCACGTGTCACAGCTTCGCAAATACTTCAAGACCCCTGAGAACACTATCAACTTCGAAGAGATTGATCTCCAAGAAGATTTGTCTTATCATGAACATCCAGTTGCTATTCTTAAAGAAACCGAGCGCAAGACTCGCAACAAGTCAATCAAATTCCTCAAAGTGAAGTGGTCGCACCATTCCAACCGAGAAGCCACCTGGGAACGCGAGGATCACCTCCGTTCCGAATATCCAGAGTTCTTTCAGTCCTAGATCTCGGGACGAGATCCTCTTGTAGTGGTGGAGTGTGGTAACACTCCGGATGTAACTTTCCATATTTGTAACTCCGACTCTTGCCATTTTCGGCTATGTGATATGGTATTACCCTTCGTGGTTAGGTTTTGTCTTCATTTTGAATTTTGTTCATGTCATGCATTTCATATCATGTCATCATGTGCATCTCATTTGCATTCGTGTTCGTCTCATGCATCCAGTCATTTTCCCCGTTGTCTGTTTTGCAATTTGACGCTCTCTCGTGCCCCGTTGCACCCCTCTAATCTCGTTTCATGAGAAGGAGAAAAACGTTCTCAGAATGGGTCGAGATTTGTCGAGTGGCTTTGGTACATCACCGGTAGGCCGCCTGTCAAATTTCGTTCCATTTGGAGGCCGTTTGATGCCCCAACGGTTAACCGGGTCCGCAAAAGCCCCTCTTTTGTTGTAGCCCAACACCCCTCCAAACAGCCGACTAACCCATCTAAACCCCCTCCATGCTCTCCGTCGTTGGATCACGATCGTGTGGGCGAAAACCGCACCTCATTTGGAATCTCCTAGCTCCCTCTACCTATAAATATGTGCCTCCCCCCGAAAATCCCGGATGAAACCCTAGCAGTTTTCCCCTCTCCGCCGCCGGACATGTCCAACCTCCCCGGACAAGCCTCCACCGCCGCCCTCAGTCACTAGCATCGCGCCATGTGGCACCTCGGAGCCTCCAGCCGAGCGCACCCCCGTGCCACCCGCGCGCTCCTCCGCCGCCCCTCACCGGCACCACCGCCGCGCTCGCCGACCGAGCCGCAGCTCCTCCCGCCAGCGCCGCCTCGCCGTGGACCTCGCCGCGCGCCCGCGCCTAAAGTGCGCCTCACCGCCGCCACCGTTTGCTCATCGCCCGCGCCACCACCACCATCGCCGGCGTGCCACCGCGTCCTCGTCGCTCGCTGGCGTTCGCCGGATCCGGCCACCGGAGCCGCCCCGACCTCCCCCTCGTCGGATCCCGGGTCCCCCGCCGTCCCCGGCCACTCCGGCGAGCCCTCGAGCTCCGGGCACCTTCCCCAAGCTCCGGACGCTGCTTCTCCCTCCAACTCCGGCGACTTTCCCGATGAACCTCGGTTTTCACGCAAACCATAGATCTAGCAGGTTGACCTCTGTTTTTCTCTAAGTTTGTAGCATTTTTATGCCCTGTTCAACATGCTTTATCTCCGTGCTCGGTGCTCCGATTCATGCATATGATATGTAAAAATGTTCTTCTCGTGATGCTCTTCATGTTAGTGGCATTTGCATGCATGTTACTGTCCATATTGATGCCATTATCCTCGTTGCGAAAATACTAATATGATGTTAAATGTTGTCTGTTAACAGAACTTGATGATTTGTTATTTTCGTTGCATTTTGTTTGTGCATCCTATGAGCATGATGTCTACATGTATTATGATATCCATCATGCCATCTTTACAAGGGTGCAAGTATTGTATTTTTGTGATCTATTTGGTGACTAGCACAAGCATGCAAAGTAGGCTTCATAATTTCGCTGTTTTCAGACACAATAGTTTTGCCAAGTCCTTTTCCTGTTACATTTTGATGCCATGTAAACTTGTTGCTACCATGAGACCCATGCACATTTTGAGATAGTTCATTAAGCATGTTTTGTAGATGTGGTATTGGTATATCCATTCATGCCTCTGGTTGCAATTATGGAGTACTCTAGCATATCTTTTCCTTGCTCTACTTTTGTTAAATAATGTTCCTGGTAGATTGTTAACATGATATTCAATATTTCCATGTGTTTTTCTAGTGATCCATGTGCCCTAGGAACTTTATCTTGCCATTCTTAGATTTTTTAATATGTCTACTTCATGTTGGTTACCTTGCCATGCCATGAAATGCCTTGTCGTGAGGGAATTGAGCTTGTAAAGTTGCTATCATGAATCTGTTTCTGCCATGCTCTGTTTTTCTTCTATGTCTGAAACTGTTCATATAACTTGTCATGTTTGCATGGGTGTCACATTATTTTCTATGCCTCTTTAGTTAAAGTTCAGTAAGGGAGTTTTGTTATATGCCTTTAGTACTAGCATGCCATGCCTTTGTTCGGCATGATATATTCCTGTAGCATGTTGCTTGAAAGCTATAAACATTGCTTCCAGATGCTGTTTTGCCATGCTTAGAATTTCTCTAAGTCTGTGAAGCTGATATCATTTGCATTTTTGCCATGCTGTTTTGAGCTTGATCTATTGGTAACTAGCAGGAGCTTAGTGTTCATGATTTGTAGAGCTTCACCTGTACTTTACGCTCATATGCTTTGTTGCTATGTTGGAGTGTTGTAGCATAGTTTCTTATTGCATTCTAAGTGCTATGATGTTGTTAACCGCAGATTTGCATCATTCTTGTTTTGCTTGCCATTTGCAAACTGTGCATCCGTTTCCAGTGATCCTTATATCGATTTTGACCGAAATCACCTCATCTTTTCAGTGGAATACTTGGTTTGCCAAGTTGATGCCTTGATCATCTTTTCCCTTCTGGAGCACTCATATGCATTGCATATCATATCTTGCATTCCATGCCATGTATTGCGTCATGTTTCTTGTGCATTGCACCATAATTGATTGTTGTTTCGTTGCTTGTGTTCTTGCTTTGGGTAGATCTGGGAGATGAGTACATGAACGAGGAACCTATTGAGTACGCTAACAAGGAGCAAGCTTTCGACTACTCTGAGAACATTGCAGGCAAGATGACCACTACCCTCGATATCACTTCTATCTTTGCTTGCGAGTTGTTCGTTCTATCGCTATGTCACGCTACCTACCACTTGTTTATCATGCCTCCCATATTGCCATGTCAAGCCTCTAACCCACCTTCCTAGCAAACCGTTGTTTGGCTATGTTACCGCTTTTGCTCAGCCCCTCTTATAGCGTTGCTAGTTGCAGGTGCCTAGAAGGTTGTTCCATGTTGGAACATGGATATGTTGGGATATCACTTTATCTCTTATTTAATTAATGCATATATACTTGGTAAAGGGTGGAAGGCCCGGCCTTATGCCTGGTGTTTTGTTCCACTCTTGCTGCCTTAGTTTCCGTCATACATGTGTTATGTTCCTTGTTTTTGCGTTCCTTACGCGGTTTGGGTTATGGGACCCCCTTGACAATTCGCTTTGAATAAAACTCCTCCAGCAAGGCCCAACCTTGGTTTTACATTTGCCAACCTAAGCCTTTTCCCTTGGGTCTGCAGACCTGAGGGTCATCTTTATTTTAACCCTCCTCGGGCTAGTGCTCCTCTGAGTGTTGGTCCGAACCGGGCAGCCTGCGGGGCCACCTCGGGGAAACTTGAGGGTTGGTTTTACTCATAGCTTGACCTATTTGGTGTGCCCTGAGAACGAGATATGTGCGGCTCCTATCGGGATTTGTCGGCACAGTCGGGCGGTGTTGCTGGTCTTGTTTTACCATTGTCGAAATGTCTTGTAACCGGGATTCCAAGACTAATCGGGTCTTTCCGGGAGAAGGAATATCCTTCGTTGATCATGAGAGCTTGTGATGGGCTAAGTTGGGACACCCCTGCAGGGTATAAACTTTCGAGAGCCGTGCTTGCGGTTATGTGGCAAATGGGAATTTGTTAATATCCGGTTTTAGAGAACTTGACACTTGACTTAATTAAAATGCATCAACCGCGTGTGTAGCCGTGATGGTCTCTTTTCGACGGTGCCAGGAAGTGAACACGGTTTGGGTTATGTTTGAACGTAAGTAATTTCAGGATCACTTCTAGATCACTTGTAGCTTCATGACCGTTGAGTAGCTTCTCATCTTACTCTTATTTGCGTATGTTAGCCACCATATTTTCTTAGAGCTTGCGGCAGCTCCACCTCACTACCTTATCCTACCCATAAGCTTAAATAGTCTTGATCTTGCGGGTGTGAGATTGCTGAGTCCTCATGACTCACGGATACTTCCAAACAGTTGCAGGTGCCCATGATACCAGTGCAGGTGATGCTACCGAACTCAAGTGGGAGTTTGACGAGGACCTTGGTCGTTACTACATTTCGTTTCCTGATGATCAGTAGTGGAGCCTAGTTGGGACGATCGGGGATCTAGCACTTGGGGTTTATATTCCTTTTCATTTGGATTTGACCATAGTCGGTCTATGAGTGTATTTTGGATAATGTATGAATTATGTCTGTAGTGTGTGACATGGCGAGTGTAAGCCAACTCTATTTATCCCTGTCTTGTTCATTACATGGGATGTTTGTGAAGATGACCCTTCTTGCGACAAAACCACTATGTGGTTATGCCTCTAAGTCGTTCCTCAACACATGGGAGCTATAGCCGCATCGTGGGCGTTACAATGCCAATTTTTTTACCACATCATCTTGGTGGCATGACATTACATCAAGCAAGGTTTCATGTGTTTCTAATCATTTTTTTATTTTTTGGAATTAAAATGCCATGGCACTCCATGCATGTGTCCATGCCGTGTGACCAATATGTTTGAAAATTCCTTCTAATTTACCGCACAAGGAATTAAGTCACACACAAGTACACAAATATAATTTTCCAAACCGTTATGGTTAGCCGTTGCATGTAGATGTAGTTAAAATTTGAATTACGGTCATTAAATGGCTAGAAAATACTTAAATGTCTTTAAAAGGTCAAATGACCCCTGAAATTTTCCAAATTTTCACATGATAGTTGTATTAGTGCATGTTAATAAACATAGAAAAAATTTGAAGGATGTAAGAGGAAGCTATTTCCCGTTCGTCATCAAACGTACATTGTTCCCTCTCGGAACCACGAGCCTTCTAGTGAGTTTCTCCGGTTTGTGAGGGGTGTATGTCCAAACTTTCTTCAAACAGGCCAATTTTTTTACCACATCATCTTGGTGGCATGACATTACATCAAGCAAGGTTTCATGTTTTCTGATCATTTTTTACTTTTTGGAATTTAAATGCCATGGCACTCCATGCATGTGTCCATGCCGTGAGACCAATATGTTTGAAAATTCCTTCTAATTTACTACACATGCAATCACTACAAAAAAAAGACACATCCGTGACATTTTGGGCCGAACGAATTTTTTTCCTGTCATACATATGACACTTCTATGATGATAATTGTGACAAAACCCGGTATCATCATAGATGTGGTGGGCTCCTACTTCTATGACAAAAAATCATGACAGAAAATGGGCTTTTCGTCCTGGGCGGGCCGGAGACGCAGCTGCATGACATTATTTGGGCCGTCCATGACGGAAAAAACCGTGGTAGAAGCGAGGGGGAGGAAAATTTCGGGGAGTTCCCGGTTACGGTGGGAGGTCGGGGGCCGAGCGATGCGCGTTTCTCTCGTACACGTACGCACGTGTGTGCGAGGCATTGGCTCTAACTGAACCCGAGCGAGGCGTTGGGCTCTAACTAGACCCGAGCGATTGCACTGCAGGCTACGCGTTACTGAATCCGAGCGATCGATCGATGGCCGTTAACTGAACTCGATCGAGCGATTCCTTGGCTACTGCTGCTAACTGAAGCCGATCGATGGGATGAACAGTGAGCGTTGTGGGGGGGGGGGTTGGATGAACAGTGAGCAGTGCGTTGCCTCTGGATGAATAGGACCCCGTGGTGTGGTGGAGGGCTGGATGAATAGTAAACGGTGGAGGGGTGCCCGTGGAGGGGTGGATGAACAGGACCCCGTGGTGTGGTGGAGGGCTGGATGAACAGTAGACGGTGGAGGGGTGCCTGTGGAGGGGTGGATGAACAGGACCCCATGGTGTGGAGGGCAGGATGAACAGTAGACGGTGGAGGGGTGCCCGTGGAGGGGTGGTTGAACAGGACCCCGTGGTGTGGAGGGCTGGATGAACAGTAGACGGTGGAGGGGTGGTTGAACAGTAGCCGGTGGAGTAGCGTGCGGTGGAGGCTGGATGAACAGGAGCCCATGGAGGCTGGAGGAGGTCGACGATGGATGAACAGTAGCTCGTGGAGGCTGGAGGGGGTCGACGGTGGAGATGAACAGTATCCCGTGGAGTCCCATTTTGCGGTACGCCACACCCCTCCCGATGAACAGGACCCCCGGTTTCGATCGTAGCGCTCCAACACAAGTCCGTTTCCTCCGTTTTGCGGTATGCCACACCCCTCACGATCAACAGGACCCCCATTTCGACCGTAGGAGGTCCGTTTCCTCCGTTTTGCGGTACGCCACACCCCTCCCGATCAACAGGACCCCCGTTTCGACCGTAGGAGGTCCGTTTCCTCCGTTGTGCGGTACGCCAGGCCTCGTTTCCATCGCCTGGACCGTCCAAGCCCTCCCGATGAACACGACCACACATTCTGTTCTGACCCAGCCGCGTTGCCTCCTGATGAACACGACGCATTCCGTTGCCTCCCCATGAACACGACGACGATGTTGTTTCTCCGTTCCGACCTAGCCATGTCAATGAGCCCTCGCCGTACGTATGCGCGAGTAGGCGTTTGAGACCCCGCCCGTATGTACACATATGTGGCCGTATTTTCTTTCTTGCACCCTGGCCGCTGTACGTATGTGTACATGCTACGTGCGCGTCTCTACTACGACACGTGCGCGCCTCTACACCGACCAGTATGTACGTACACGTTCGCGACCAGAATGACAACGCTACGTACGCTTCGACCAGGTGGGTCCCGACTGTCAGGCACTTCCTTGCCTGCGAAGATGTAGCTGGTGGGTCCCAGCAGTCAGGGGGGCAAAATACGGTGGCCCGTCCGGTGGGTCCCCGCTGTCAGGTGGAGGAATAATTATTTTGCAGGTAATAAGGAGGCACTTCCTTGCTGCGGCCGTGGACCCAGCTGTCAGCCTCTCCACGTACAGTCCACGTCCGATGGAAGTCATTCCTTGACCACGTTGACCACGCCGCGCCGAGAGCACCAGGGCGGTGGACGACGGCGAGGCCTAGGAAGGGGACGACGGGGAGCCGGGGAAGACGCGACAGTGGAAGCCCGCGCGCACGCGGAGAGGAGTACGAGGGTTCACTGGTTTGGCTGCGGTGTGAGGCTGCCGTCGCCGCAGGGCCTGGCCAGCGGTGGGAATAGTAGGGGGCGGTGAGGCCTCCGCGGCAGCACAGCTGGCCACGGGAGGTAGGAGCATGCGGCACGTCCGGTGCTGCTTTGGGCGGCTGGAGCAAGAAGACCAGAGGTTGAAGAAGCACTACGGCCGTTGGATGGACATCGTACGGTCACTGGAGCTAGAATCGTTCATATTGACTAAGTTGACAAAGCCCTTCATCCCCGTCAACTTAGTAGGCCCACAAGTCAGCCTCCCACCAAGGTGGGTCCCAGCTAGGCGGGGGAGTATTCATTTTTTTGTGCGTAATAAGGAGGCACTTCCGGTGGGTCCGAGCTAAGAGCGGGGGGAACGTTTTTTCGCGAAATACGGTGGCCCGTCTGGTGGGTCCCAGCAGTCAGGGGGAAATGATTTTTTTCGCAAAATACTGATGGCCCGTCCGGTGGGTCCCCGCTGTCAGGTGGAGGAATAATTATTTTCCGTGTAATAAGGAGGCACTTCCTTGCGGCTGCCGTGGACCCAACTGTCAGCCTCTCCACGTACATCACTCTTCCGACGAAAGTCGGTCGTTGACCACTTTGACCACGCCTCGCCGAGAGCACCACGGCGGTGGACGACGGCGAGGCATAGGAAGGGGACGACGTGGAGCCGGGGAAGATGCGGCAGTGGATGCCCACGCGAAGAGGAGTATGAGCGTTCACCGGTTCAGCTGCGGTGTGAGGCTGCCGTCGTCGCAGAATAATAGAGGGTGTGGGAGAGTAGAGGGATGCCCTGGCCAGCGGTGGGAGTAGTAGGGGGCGCTGAGGCCTGCGCGGCAGCACAGCCGGCCATGGGAGGCGGGAGTAGGCGGTCCCGCCGGCGCTGCTTTAGCGGCTGGAGCAAGAAGATCAGAGATTGAAGAAACACGACGGCCGTTGGATTGACATCCAACGTTTACGTCTGCTAGAATCGTTTGTTGACGTATATAATAACTAAAAGAATCTTGCATATGCGTCAACTAAACAGGCCCACAAGTCAGACCACTCCCTCTTTTTTTAATAATTTATATATAGCTCATGGAAACTTCTTATGCAATTTATTGCAGTCGTTTTTTTGGTTGGCCAGGGCCAATTTCACATATTTCTATGGGTTCCAAACTATTTTTAATACCAAAATGTCCAGCCAGATTTAAAGTACTTTGAAGATATATTTAAATTAGGTTAATGCCCAGTGAAATAGGAATCTGAAAATGTGATAAAATTCAGAAATTATAAAGTAATTGCCAATTTGTCATCTGTTTTTATATTTACAACCCATTTCATATTACTTTCAAGATTTGCAGGCGTCTTGAAAGAGTTGCAGCCCATCAAGGCGTAGAAAAAAAAGTAGGCCTGGATTGGGTATTCTTCAGAAAAAATAAACTGGGCTCATTTTCACAAAGAAAAAATAGCTGGGCTGGTCACATGGTGAACATAAAATATAAGCCTGGGCTAGACGGGCCACAGCCCAGTTCAAACCCTGCTCCATCTCAACAATACCAAACAAAAAAATACTGCTCGAGTAGCTACGTCCCAAGTGTCAGCCGATCTTGTGCTGTTCTCTTGTCTATTGACTATATACGCTCACAATGTCGTGGGTCCCAGATGTCAGGAAAACACTTGGAGGAAGCATTTTATTTTTCCATACGCTGACGTGGTGGGCCCCTACTGTCATCCTCTCCACGCACTTCTACCGATTCCTGTTGTTTGTTGACCATGTTGACAACGCGAGAGGGTGGCGCCGCGGCGAGCGCACCAAAGCGCGCGAAGGACGTTGACGTTAACGATTTAGGAGACGGTGGGGCGGCGATGCATGCGCTGAGGCACAGCCAGCCGTGGGAGGCGGAAGCAGGCGGCCCCGCTGGCGCTGGTTTGGTTTTGGCGGCTGGATGAAGACATGACTGAAGAAACACGACAGACTGTAAAAGCAGCAGGAGTACTTAACAACCTTAATTGAAACCAGCAGGGGCACTTAACAACCAAAGCTGAAAGCAGTATGAGTACTTATACAGGTTCAACCGTACAAAGCATGCCTCGAACAGTGCTACTTTGCCTACAGTTAACCAAGGGTGAGGCCGCCAAGCCCCAGGACAAGGCCCAGGTGCCACCCCGCGCATCCACAACCTTCTGAAAGCGGCTTCATCTCGCAACGTGGTCAATAAACAGGATATTCGCTTTAGAGCCATGGAAAAGCATGAACATAATCTTCTGTCCTATTCTCCAAGATGGACGGGCCTTCACTATTTGAGACCACCCATGAATAAGTATCTTTTCACCTCCAAGGGGAATTGAGTAGGTCGACATAAACATCATGTTGTGACCAAGCGCAAGTCTGACCCGACCATGGTCAGGCATCTGTATAGGAACAATAGAACTCGGCAGTTCCTGTTTCAAGAAGATCACAACTGTAAAACTGTGTATAAGCAATAGTTTATGAACAACATATATAACATAAAACAGCTCGTACCATAAGTTTCTCGACACAGTTGGACCTGTTCAATGAGTGCAGCAGTGGCACACATATCCCACATGGCCTTCCACCATTGAAACGCCCCACAAGGACCTCAAGACGATCAATAAAGTGTAGGAACTTGTGGATGTCGATCCAGTCAACTTCAGTGCCATTAGTAACAGCCGAGTTATTACAGAGTAACAAACAAGCAAACTGCTTAACTATGAAAAAACCTACACGTGCCACCAATTATAAGAAAATATTAGTTAGAAGTAGCATCTTCGTGAGAGATTCGTTGCTACTTCTAAAGTTAAATTGTGATTAGTTAGACAGAATAGGTGGATTAAGAAGTAATCGAGGCAACAAGCAAGAACCAGATACAAAACTAACATGGATGAACAATTGGAACGACGTCGGGGTGGAAGATCATAGTGAAGATGAGACCAGGTTCTGCTATTTCCATCAACATTTGTGCGCCAACTTCCAGTCCGTAACACTTGAGAAAGTTTATCCAAGTTCGGCCATAAAAAAAGCAACGGTCTTCTTGGTTCATGAACCCAACTCGGAACTTATATCCATGGCTTGTCTTCACTGTGACCATTAAACTAGTGTATTCAGTTATGGCAAGGCCGAGCATCTTGAGTACATGTGTTCTGGCAGAGCAAATAATACACTGCAGGAAAAATAATATGAGAACACAACATTTTCAAAAAAACCCCACCCTCCCGGATAGAAAAGAGGATTCTAGGAACATATTGTGCGCGTTTCAAAATGCTGTGTTAGGATGAGAAGGAACAAGTGTGGCGTCTCGCCGAGGGCGCAGAAACCTATAGGGTACTCGCACTTTGGGCACTGCAAATGAAACACACTAGATTCAGTAGGAAGAAAAATGCATCAACGGCGGCGACTGCCATCCTAGGATTACCTGCGACCAAGGGACTTGGGTTTATCGGAGATGGATGAAGAATTCGTACCTGGTTCTCCATGAGAAAACCCTATGCAATCGCCGAGAGGGGGTTTTCTCTGAACAAGCAGACGAGGGAGAAGGGGATTCAGGCCTAGTGAAATATTGCCGCTTCGTCCGTCCAGCTTACTGCTAAAGCTGGAAAGGGGGGGGTTGTGATTTGACGGCTCATTGGGCATTACTGTGACGCTACGACTGGGGTGTGTCTACCATGAAGTTGTGCACTCTAATTTGTGCATATGGCACGTGGACCCCGTTGCCGGTTGCCCCATATATCAGCGAAAGGAAGTAGAAAGACAGGAGTAACTAGTTACACATAAATATATTTTTTGACAGAGAGATACTCCCTCTGTAAAGAAATATACAAATCTTTTATATCACAGGCTCACCTTGCCGAGAAATATACTCCCTCTGCAACGCACGGGCATTATGGGGGTTCAGCATTTTTCATGGGGGTTCAACTGAGAATATAATACTCAGATAGGCTCACGGTTCTATACTTTGGGCCGCAGGCCGACCCTGCATGTTTGGGGGCCCATGTGTTCTACCTCAGCGCTTTTCATATTGCAAGCGATCGGTACGATGCTGGTTTTAGATGCTGTCGCAAGGCGAGTACACAAAATTGAATAAAGCACGACAGCTGTTGGAATGAAATCGAACGACAGTTCCTAACCAGCAATCAGAGTTGCAATTCTATCAACGATATACCATGTGATAAATAATAATGTCGTACTACTTATACACATAGGACACTTGTTTCACCATGCCAAATTATTACATCCAAATCTCTCGGAGGATAGATCAGTTCGGCAGTTGCGTGCTGCTAATTTCAAAGTTGATTTGGACCAGCTCTCCTTGCCGAGAAACTTCGATTTTGACATCATCCCCTACCGCAAGATATGATTTAGATTTGAACCTTGACCATCCTTTAGCATCAATCATCATGCGACCATCCTTTGTACTTACGGTATATTGAGCGGGTTCATTCACACCAAGGTTGCGCATGGTAAGAGAAACTTGGCCGCGGTCGCCCGGATTGTTGAACGACTCCCTCGTTGCTCTAGGAATTCTCTGTTTGCAAACAAGAAGACATACCCAAACAGTTAGATCAACATAGTGAATCATGTGAAACAACATGGAAAGAAAAAAGAACGAAGCACTTGGGCGGCCAATGCTTACCAAGAAGGTGGACATGTCGGTTTTTGTAAGGACTTTGGTATATGAAGTGCGAACTGCAGCCTAGTCTGTTGCCGGTGCAACTGCACGGGCCGGAGCAGATGCAAGTGCAAGTGTTGGTGCAGGTGTCGAAGCCGCCGCTGCTGCCGGAGATGGTGCTCCTTGTAGAGCTGGTGCCGGTGTCGATGCCCGATCCTCCGGTAGATCAGACTGATCCGCTGACGTGGTTGGTGCCCAATCCTCAGCCGGATCAGACTGAGCTACTGCCGCTGTCAGTGCTAGAGCAACTGCCGGTGCTCGATCTGTGCGAGACAGCGGTGATCGTGTCTGGTCTGCTATGATCAGCTTTCTAACTTGACTAGGATCCGTGACCGTTATCCAGTTTTTTTCTTCATTTCTTTTAAACGCGAGAAGGACTAATTGTGGCGTTTTTGTTAAACCAAACTGCAGTTCATCATAGGGATTCAGCTTGTACTCAGACAACAGACTGATCCAATTTTTTCCAGTAATATAAGTGATGGACAGTGCCTTCGTTACTGACATGACATAAGAAGTGAAACCTGCAAAAATAGCCATCGTAGAGCAAACCAAACGGTTTATTCTGTGATGAATGTCACATGGCAAAACCTGCATTATAATTGCAGGAAAAGAAAGAAAACATGACATTAAATCAATAAGATCTAGATAGTAAATCAATAAGATTTACTTGATGTGACACGAGTGAATCCTTAGCAGGAAATCACTATGTTGAAGTACTAAACAGAAGATTGATCGTCCAACTACGTGTGGCATGCAGGGGCCCTGCCTACTCCCACAAGCAGGATAGTCCAAAGGTCGTGACAAATCGTATGGACCGAACATCCATGGGACTGGAAATCCTGGTGGGTGCGATAAACCCTGCAATGCATACGTATATTGGAGTGTAACCATAATTGATAAACCTTCCTCACAAAAATATGATCTGGATACTTCAAAATATACAGACTGAATTGAGTGGACAAACATTAACATAGATCGTTCTCAGGACTGACTACACACCAAAAGCGGCAGTACTAATAAACAATACAGTGTTCACAAACAAAAATCAAGTACTGAACAATAGTACTTACTACAGACAAGCAAAGTTGCACTAACTAAACTCTGCAGACTATTTCTTGCCACCGACCTATGGGATGAACCCCGCATAACTGACTAGGCCATGGACTTCGTGTGAGATGTCTACACGCACCATCACCATCTTGTCAACCTTGGAGAACCTAACAGAGTGGTCTTTCCACTCATAAACATGATGATGAAGACAGGTCGCATCAGATTTGTTGGGAAGCTTTACAAGAACCACACCCTTCGTAATCGAAGGCACAACCAGGAAATTGTTGTGGTCAAGTACAGCCTCGAGAACACACCTGACAACAATGCTACAGGAAAACACTAGTTCAGGACACGTGGCAACAAGGACACAACAGCTAGATAGTTCAGCAGTAGAACTCATCATCAGGTCTTCCAGTTCACACGGCATGACTCTGAGAACTTCATCTCCACCGCGGACCTGGTTCTAATTCAAACAGAAACCATATTTTATTACTACCTCCGTTCAGAAATATAAGATGATTTTCGATATTATACTCCATATATGACTACATATACACACAAAAATGAGTGAACAAAGACACTAGAACATGTCTTCAAAGGCATGAGAGTAGAGGGATTACATGCAAAATCCATAACACAAGTTACTGAGGCAAATATACCCTCTTAAAAGGTAGCATTGATGTTCATAAAGTACTCCCTCCGTCCCAAAATTCTTGTCTTAGATTTGTCTAGATACGGATGTATCAAGTCACATTTTAGTATTAGATACATCCGTATCTAGACAAATCTAAGACAAGAAATTTGGGACAGAGGGAGTAGTTCAAAGTAATCTATAAGAAATTAGTGTCAACCTCTCGCATGTTTTGGTCAAAAGAGGAATTTAGAACCGTCATTTGGCACACAAAAATCACATGCAAGATCACCCAGAAAGTTGTACTACTAGTACTACTACTGCGTGTTAGATGGAAAAACACGATCAAGATTGAGAAAAAGATTGTCAAGAAGATATATTACCTGGACTTGCTTAATGAGGGATCCCGGAGAGGGGGGCTTGGACAGGGCGATGGCTTTGAGCTTGTCTGCGGTAGTCTCGGCAGGGTGCTTGCGCTTCTTCATACCATGAGCCTCGACGGTTTTGGCCGGAGCCATAGACATCACTTCGGCCGGTGCTCCAGCGTCCATCAAGAAACTGTCAAATAGAAATAAAAGAAAAGAAACCATAATCACAAACCCAAAAGAAGAAAAGAGAGGGAGTTATAGGATCAGTCTCGGGGTTGCAAGACCGGGCCTTGGCCAGAATCAACACCATTGATGCGCTCACCTTTCCTTCTTTGGGAGAGAAGAACAATGGTAGAAGCAGGTCGGGGTTTTCTTGAAGAAATGAGGAACAAGATGAGGCAGAAGCGAGGGTTGGGTAGAGAGGAAGCTGAGAGAGAAGAGTGAAATGATGGTTGCTTCGTCCGTCCAACTTACTGCTGGAAAGGAGGGGGTTTTGTGATTTGACAGCTCATTGGGCATTACTGCGGCGCTTTGATCGGGGTAGTCTACCGTCACTCTACTACGGAGTAATTTAGTGCATGGCTGGTGGACCCCGATGCTGGCTGTCCCACACGTCGGCGAAAGTGAGTAATTTAGTGCATGGCTGGAGGAGGATCCGCACGGTAGAGCGTGTCCACTGTTTTTCAAAAGAAAAAAAAATGATTACAGCAAGCGTTTCCACTCTTATGACGGAGGAGTGCGAAACACGGCAGCCACTTTAACATACACAGTGCTCCTACTACTAGGCATGTGCAGTGGTTCATACGTCAGTACTACACAATCTTGTTGCTAGTGTAGTAAGATATGACGATAACAAATGATGTTGTGCGCATGTCAACTACTCCTATATGTAACAAATACACGAAGAGGAAACAACTATATTGAGATGAGAATGCAACCAAACACACCCACACGCTTTGTGCTACAGTGACTGATCTGCACCGTCTGAGTTTGATCCAACGGTCATGTTGCGCCGAGACATGGACATGCCCATGCAGAGGGCGCCTAAACACCACCGAAGTCCCTCTGCTTCTCGAGGCGCAAGACGTTGGTGATGCAGGGTGCAACCGCCCGCAGAGCCCGCTTCCGGTTGACGGGAGCCAGCTCGTCAAAGACGGCGTCCAATGGCACGAATGGATTCCGGTGACGGAGCCCTGAAAGGATTCACCCGGCAACGGCGACAACAGACCGCAACCCCTCCTTGTCCAGCTCAGCCCCCACCATCGCGCGGAGACGGCTCAGCTCCTCGGAGATATAGGTGAAGAAGGAGACCAGGTCAGGAAGCCGCAACTTGTTGAAGTCGACCGGGTGGTCAAACAGGTTTAGCCCGACGGCCGGCATCGTCGCGCTGGCACGACGGTAGGCATCGCGCAGCCGCAACACGTGCGTGGAAACTTGGTTCACCAAGTGGCTGAGGCGATCCTGGACCTTGTCACGATCGGCCCGCTCGCGCTCCAGCCGGCTCCCCTGACGACCTATCGTATCTCCCGCTTTCTGCAGCAACGCCGCCGATGCCTCGAGCATCTTTGTGGTGGACGCCTGCCACTTTTGAAGCTCCGTGAACTCCCGCACATAATGGAGGAGCATGTCACTCCTCTCCTCCTTGAGCTCACGGAGCTCCACATCCTTGGCCCTGAGCTCCGCATCCTTGGCATGGAGCTCCTGTGTCAGGAGCCTCACCTCGGACTCCGTGATTTGTTGCGCCACCATGGCACCAGGTAGAAGCAATAGGGAGAGGAAGCAAAGGGGGCGAAACAGCTAAAAGGCAATGCAATCTACGGGAAGGCAGAGGGAGCGGGGAATCTTTTGGTTTTCACCACGGTAAAACACCAGTCGACGACTTCTCACATCCGGGAGCGGTGGGTTTTTACAGGCGGAGTCATCGTGACTAATTGCTGCCACGCCTGCTCCCGTTAATCAAAAAATTAAAAATCCTGCCGCGCCTGCTCCCGTCAATCAAAAAAATAAAAATCCTGTCGCACCCAAACACCAGAGCAACGCCGCGGTGGATATTTATATTTACCTGCCGGCAAGTAGATAAAAAAAGGGGTGAAAAAACAAATGTGGCGGCGGCCTAGCTAATCGGTCGAACTAGCCCAACTAGCTAGCCACCGTGCTTCACTGATGTACTCGGCGGGAAAGGTGGTCTTTCGTGATTTGATGACTCATTTACTTGCTTCGGCGCTATGACCGAGGAGGACCCAGAAAACGCGCGGTAGGGCGTCCCACGTCAGGAAGAATATATGCATGCACCACCCGGGAGGACCCCGAAACTGCGCGGTAGGGTGTGCCACATCTCGGCACGGAGGAAAAATGTGTGTGTAAAAATATACTGTATCAGACGTAGTACCTATGGTTCGACCTCGGGACCCAGCCAGTCGGTCGAAAACACCCCACTAGCCACACAGATTCATCATGCAAACGTGGCACGTAGGATAGATGTGGTTAGCTCCGTCTCGACCAGCCACAACGTCTCTTGTTCTAGGTGATTCTTCTATTTCCAAGCTTTTTTTAGTTGTAGTAACACCACGGCAAGCTAGCGCCGCTCTTCATGTGTGCCCGTGCAAAGGTTAGATGATGGAGAGAAGAGAGATTGAGATCGCAGACATGGGACCCACCAGTAAGTGAGACAACGGTCATGCATGTGTTGACGAGGTACTCCCTCTACTCTACTCAACGAAAGTACTGTATAAATAAAATCAAGTTACAACCGTTCGTTTTTTCAGGCTATCGACTTACGCTTTGTAGTCCAGGTTGCCAGTTCGAATCTCGTCTTTCAGGTTTTTTAGTTTTAGGTCCAAATTTGATTAATGACAAGTGGGACCCCCGTGTGTTGTTCCGATATTTCAGTGTAGGATGGTTTTTTTTCGAACAAACACTTTGCGCGGTTAGACAGGTAACGGCATGAGTTACACGTATTTTGCAAGTTTACGAACAAAAATGATAGTGACATAGAATATCACATCCACCCCGCAGCTTAGATACTATGGTGATACGAGTTTTTACACCGTTGGAAGTGAGATCCAATGGCTTGGGAGTAGTCTTTGTAATTATGCGCGCTCTCCAAAGGTTTTTTTGCAAATAAAACATTCAGGCCTCGTGTGTGCCGCTGCATCTTCGATCCAACGGCTCCCCGGTGCTCATATTAGGTGCTCCCCGTAGCTTAATTACCCGCTATGGTGATATGAGCATCTAGGTCGTATGATTAGTGATCAGATGGCACATGCGTAGTACTTGTACTTTCTGCGCATTTCCCAAACTCTATCAGCCGTATATTGCAAAAACATTCAAACCTCCTATTGTGGGCCGTTAGATCTCAGTGAACTCGTATCACCATAGAATCTATGGGGCGGGAGCACCTCATACTCTCCCATGCGAGAAAACATAAGGTGCTATCGCAGCTTGGATGCTACGGTGATACGAGCTTGGAGGTTGTTTGATCTGAGATCCAATGGCATCTGAGCAGTCTTTGTGCTTGTAAGCAGTGGCCGAACTCTTTTGGGGCTTTTCTGCAAAAAACCATTCGAACCACCGAGGAGGTGTTGGGTCACAAATCCAACGCCTCCGAAGAGCTTGTATCACCAAAGCATCTAAGGTGTGGTAGCACATGATATTCTTACATACATGAGAATATGATGTCCTCCTTCATCTAAGATGCTACGGTGATACGACCTTCGAGGTCGTTGGATATGGGATCAAAAGGCATCTAAGTAGTTTTTGTACAAATTGTGTGCAATTCTCAAACTCGTCAAGGTTTCCTGCAGAAATATTAAGACACATCATGTGAGCTGCTATATCTCAGATCTACAAGCTCCAAGCAACTCGTATCGGCATATAGCATCTAAGGTATGGGGGCACATGATATTCTCCCAGGGAGGAGGGGTGGGGGTGCACAACCAATCGGTGGCTGGGAGGGTGGGGACAAATTCTACACAACCCTAAACAGAGCTCCACAATTTTATCTAAGGTCGAGAGGTTGACCCCCGACAATCATAGCTCCGCCTAAACAGAACATTTGCATGTACTGTAGTAATAGACTTAATATTCATGTTTCAGTTTCATGTTCATTTTAAATATTGAACTGAGGACCATGGATGTCTTACATTTTAATCCCTTCGTTCCCAAATATTAGTCTTTTTAGAGGCTTCAAATGGACTGGCACATACAGATGTATATAGACATATTTTAGAGTCTAGATTCACTCATTTTGCTCCGTATGTAGTCACTTGTTGAACTCTCTAAAATACTAATATTTAGGAATAGAAGGAGTATTTTTGAATTCGTGTAATACATGCATGGTTTGGAAAAATAGATGCACTATACTTATTGGATTGTTGTTGTGTTCGTGCGTGTGTGTCTCTTTGTGTGTGTGTGTGGTCATATGCTTGATACATACAAAGTTTTCTCACCTCCACATTGTTCATCTTTTAAATTTGTATTTGCATTGGAAAACTTACTAGGGATACCATGAAATGTGAAATCCACGTTGAGACCACTATATCACAAACTCACTCTAATTCAACAACTCGTCATAAATCAATTACCACGTTGAGATTAGTATTTGCAAGGAAAATACGGGTATTGTAATACACATAGATTCGTTCAGCAATTTAAAAGGTTCCTTTCGTATTCTCGAATGGTAGGACCCAATGGCGTACCAGCCAGACGTTGGCTCGTGTTGATCCTAAAAAAGCGGGCTCGTGTCCTTCGGTGGCGTGCGTGGTACGCACATTAGGCAACCCCATTACCCCAACCAGTCGAGCCTCAACGTTTCAAGTCGAAATATCTGGCGGCCAGAATTCCAGCCCTAGGAAATTCCCCTCATGTCCCCGTTCCATAATGACTACCGATGAACAATGGAGGGATGCTTTAGTAACTAGACAACGTTACCTACCGTGCCGAGCACGGTTCAATTCCCTCGGTCGCCGCTCGTCAAGGTCACCCGTCAACTGCATTGCCTACTACTACTACTACTACTACTACTACTACTACTACTACTACTACTATACCAGGATGAGCACAGAATTGAGCCCGTTTGTTCGTGCCTAGTACTTGAGTTAATACATCAGGCAATGCACTGGTACGGAGGGATTATCCTTTTACTCTGCATATATAACTTGTCTGAAGTCTAACTAAGAAAAATGTTTGACCAAATCCTTTCTTAAGAAATACAACAGGATAGATGTATGGCTTGAAAATCTATTGCATGATGCAGCTTATGATATTGTTTCGAATCCTAGATCTTAAATTTCAGAAAATCCAAAAGTGAGCATAAATTCTTGAAACTAAGCATGGTCACGTGATATGGCACAAATATTACTTCGTAAGTTTTTCTTCAATTTGAGACAAGCTGCTTATGACAAGTTGCACAAATGAAGAGCCAAGGTATTTTGGAAGAAAGACCTGTCACGTTAAGGCGAACGCTTTCACTATTCAAACCGTGGGCGTTTACATGCCGCCACGAGTCCCCGCTTCTCATCGGCAATCGGCAGGTGCCGTCCGAGCAAGCGTGTGAGTCGACGGGAGGCGTGCGAGCAGACCGCTGCGCCGGCTGTCAGGGAGGCGTGCGAGCAGACCGCTGTGCAGGCTCATCGGGAGGCGAGCCCTTTGACCAGGCTCCGCCGCCCACCGTCGTCCCAACTGCTCCCACTTTTAATGTCGTCGGCGCCGCAGTTCAAAATCAAGCCGCACTACCCGGTACTCCCTCCTTTCCGGTTTATAGGGCTTATCTCAAAATATTAGTTTTTCCATTTTATAAGGCTCAATTTTGTTGTTTCCCATCACATGTTCAGATTCCAAGGTAAATTAAATCATTGCATGCAAGTATTAAGAGAAAATTGACCAATGCATGTAATTTATGCATGCATGCATTGCAATTAATGCATTGGTAAACATATTTTTTTTGAGAAAAACAAGAGCATTAATTGGGTGCTTTTGCAAACTACAAAAAGTATTCCACCACTCACCATCTACCTTGGTTGGTGAGATTTTTGAATTGAGTCTTATAAACCGGAAAGTAGGGAGTATCGCTACAATCCTCTCTCTTCCTCTCCGATTCTCCTGTCGTCTACCTCCAACTAGCCTGACCTAAATGTACGGCATGCCGCATCATGATGGTCTGCCCTTAGTGTTCCGGTTTCCTGAGGAAGACACCCAGCCGAAGTCTCAAGAACATAAGGCGCTTTGGGACGAGCTTGAACTGGCCTTGCGGGAAGACGCCGTGCCTGTCCCCGCTCCCGTTCCGGCTCCCGTCGCCCCGACTGCGCCAGCGCCCATCCCCGTGGCATTGATGGGCTGGGAGCCGCACATTGTCGCCGAGCTTGATCCCATGGGGTTCCACGAGGTGCCCGCGACTTTCACGCGCCCGTGCACCTGCCAGTGCATGCGCCTGCGCGTGCACTGACGAGCATGCCCGTGCCGGTGCCCGTGCACCTGCCAGCGCCTGCGCCTGCGCGTGCACTGACGCGCATGCCCGTGCCGGTGCCCGTGCACTTGCCAGCGCTTGCGCCTGCGCGTGCACTGACGTGCGCGCCCGTGCCGGTGCCCGTGCACATGAATGTCTCCGCCGCGCCGTTGACAGCGCCTGTTCCCGCGCGGGTGCCAGTGCGCCCCTCAGCGGCATGGATGGCCGTCGTCGACCGCTTCCTTGCACCAACGCCAGTCGCCTCCTCCCACCAGTCAACTCACTCCGAAGTCTAGAACATTTTGGCCTTCCTTGAAGCTAGGCCAACGTCCAGGAGTACGCCAACAACGGCGCAAGACGCCGCCGTCGCCGTCGGTCAATGGCCCAACGACACACAGAGCACGGCAGAGGAGCCGCTTCCCACCGCGAGACGCCCCCGCCACCGCTGCGTAATCTAAATTTGCCATGAAAAACATTCGGATTGCCATGCTTAAAATCCGAACGTTTATCATTTCCGTTTATTTTATATCGATCGTCGTATAATTTAAAGTCGGAGTCAGACTGAACGAAATGTATGGTTTGATCGATTGAATGTTCTGCTAGAGCCGTATCAAATTAAATATAAAACGTCATCAAGCCACATGTATTCCTTGTCATCCAACGACCTAGACTGCTTCAATGTCGAGCGCTCAACACGTTTAGCGTGCAGTTAATTTCATGTCAAAAATAGTGCTAATCACATGACAACACGCAAATAATATCCTAGTAGTTAATATACGCATGCACTTAATATACATCCAAATTAACGTGCATTGCACGTACACACTGACTAGTGCTGCTAGTATGTGAAACTGGTGCCGTGACTTGTGAACGTGTCCAGATATGGTCAACGGCAACATCGCCCGCGAGTTCTTCCTGTTTGCCCGTGCGTCTAAACGCAGAAGGGGAGGAGAGAGAGAGCACACATGGAACCCACCAGTAAGTGTAGACGTGTAGATATATTTTGTGCGTGGGAGGAAGCAAGGTCAACCGATCACATAGGGTTGCCGTGCGATCGAAAGAGTGAGACGGGTTGGAGAGAGTGACCTAGATAGACGATGTGCGTGAGAGACTATACAATGTGAATAGGTCGAATTGGGCTCAAACATGGTGATATATCGTTTTTGTCCAAGAAAGAGCGAGGTCAATCGAGACATATGGAGAGAGAGAGAGATAGAGATTGAGTGAGCGTGGCCCACCATGAGGTCGAAAGAGTGGTGGCCGCTTGGATGGACTGACCTAGATAGACAATCTGTGTGAGAGAGTATAGAGTGTGTCGATCAAGGCCCGAACAGGGAGATATATCATTTGTGTGTGAAAGAAAATGAGGTTAAACAAGACTAGGATAAAGAGAGCGAGATTGAGCGAGTGTGGCCCGCCGTGTGGAATAAAAAGAGTGAGACAGTCTCGAGGGAGTGACCTAGATATACAACATGCGTGCGTGCGCATGCACGAGAGGTTGGGGGCTAGATAGGCAATGCATGTATTTAGCGTGAGAGGGTGAGAGGGAGAGGGGGGGAGAGAGCTCGTCATGGGGTGCAATGGTGGGTGTGTGAGGTAAATACATTTGGTAACAGAGTGGAAAAAGGGGTTGTGTAGTTGAGAGACTTAGAGATCGAAACATGGAGAGAAAGAATGAACGTGTGTTGGAAACCGATAGCTTCCTAAGGTGGTTAGGAGAGGAAGATTGACCGATACAGGAAGTATGTAGCGTTTGTGCAATGGGGGGGGGGCTAAAAACAACATTTGAATGTACATAGTATGAGACTTAATATCGATGTTTCAATTCGGTGTACATTGTAAGATTTGAACCGAGGAGCAGGCATATGGGTAATTATTTCGATCGTACCATACTAAGTTTCGAAAAGTTGACATTGACTCAGTTTGTTGTGCTATTTTGTAGGTCATATGTTTGAATCCATCCAAAAGTTTTCTCACTACCATGGTGTTCATCATATACATATGCATTTGTATTAAAAAAGTAGCGTGGATACAGTGAAATGCGAAATCCACGTTAGAATTGGAGATCGCTACGTGACACACACTCTAATTCAAATAACTAACTACGTGACACACACTCTAATTCAAATAACTAATTATGTGAGACACACTCTAATCCACGTTAGCGTGGGTACCGTTTTGATTTTTTTTCAAATAACTCCTCATTAATTAATTTATAGTACTCCCTCTGTTCACTTTTATAAGACCTTGACGACATTTCAGACAATGTGCAAAACAGTTCATTTTAAGTTGTTTGAAACGACTTACAAAAGTGAACGGATGGAGTATCTCGTTTCGAATGACTAATTATTGCAAGGAAAACACGGGCATGGTAATACATACAGATTCGTTTGCAAATGAAAGAAGATTCGTTTGCATTCTCAAATGTAGGCGCACCAGGCAAACCAGGGTCGTGTCGTTGTGGACGCTGCTTCGGTGCCTTAAAGGCAACTGCCTTTGCGTCACTGGCATGTGAGCCAGCCACCTGTTGGGCCCATATGTCATGGACACAAAGGCAGGTGCCTTAAGGCACCGAAGCATAGTCCTGTCGGGGTGGTCGCGTGTGTCGGACGGACGCGTAGCACCCAGCCACCCACCCCCTCCCCCCCAAAAAGGACGACGATAATATAAGTTCGCGCTTCCACGTTTCGGATTGAAATATCTGGCGGCCCCAATTCCAGCCCTGCAAAATCTCTCTTCTCCACCGTCCCCTTCCGTGCCCAGATTGCTCAAATCCCTAATTCGCCGCCAACCCTCGAATCGCCCCTCGTCTCGTCTCTTTCCCCACCGCTCCCCACCTCTGTGCCGGACGATGACGACGAAGACGACGGTCGCGCTTCACCACCGCACCGGAGCTACCTCATCTACGCCCTCGTCCACCGCACCGGGTGGTCCACCGACAATGTCGGCCGCCGCAACTGACGTGCCTCACAGACACCGAGTTCCATCGCATCAGGTGCGCTTCACCGACACCGTCTCCCAGCTCACCGGGGCTACTTCACCGAGCACATCTTCGCACCTCCGCCCCCGAGGCCGTTGGGGATTCACCAACGGTCTCGTCCACCCATCATAGCGCTCTGCTGCCACTCAAGATCTGCATCCGTGCACGGCCAGCCAATGCCAGCGCATCACCCTCAACGGCTCTGAAGTGACCTGCACTCTAGCTAGGCGAGCATGCCCAAACGTCGGCCCGAACTAGGTATCCACACATCACTCCCTTGTGCACTGTTCCGATGATGTTTGGATATCCTTTCACTGGTCTCTTAGCTTACGCCTATGCAACTCTGACCTTAACTCTTAAGATATCATCTGAAACAAGAAAATCCATATTTTAGCGAAGCATGACGGCGCTACGGGATCTGGTACACATCTTGCACACCCGTATAACCTTGTAAGTATATGTCCTCTGGTACAACATCAAGGTCGATTCCTCTTATTTGATCAACCATTCGCCGTGTCAAAAATGCAGAGGGGGATGCAAGGAGCACAAGGCCTGCACATCCAAGCAAGTGGTAACATGGACTTGTACATGGAACATCCCAAGCGCAAGCAGAGCTGTAGTGAGCCTGTACAACGAGCTAGCGTAAGTCCCTGCATTTCATTTAATTCATACTGGCATTCGTGTATGATTTGTGTGAAGTGGCTGATCCACGAATTCAAGTTACCAGGGGCGAACATTTAACTTAAAAAATACGAAGGCACTTGCACTCTGGAAATCAACATAACTTGAGAAATGTGAAGCTACATGCACTTTGAAAACCAGCTAATGATCCAAAGTAGTTCAGATTATAAACACTAAATGATGCAAGCACCAAAAAACACAAAATACAACATGGTGTACAAGGACTACAAACTTGGTCGGTACCTGCTTGAATTATTCATTCTCTGGCTGAAAATATCGAAGTGTAATTGCACGTATAACCAGTGCGCAAACTGCATATCAATATATCTATCCTGCACAAGTATGCCAATAGTTTCAAACAACAGATTAGAAAAGTATTTATGCTATGTTGTCACGATATGGGGACTTTCTGGTAGATGGCCTCGACGTTTCCTCAAGCTATGAAAATGCACTATAATTTGCTTGTCATCAATGCCTGCAAATCTCTGTCTCTCTCAACATAGTAGATCATCATTAGACGCTAAATCCTTCAACGAGCTTGCAAATTGCTTGCATTAGATCCCTCATTAGACACTATATGTACATCACCAGGAGCATGTAAAATGTTTGCATCAAATTCTTCATTAGTAGTCTGTTCATTAGACACTTCAGGCTCAAGAACAAAATGAGCTTGTATGTTTGCACCAGAAACTTGATTAGATACATCAGATTCAGTCAGTTCAGTATTGATTGGGGGAGTTATAAAATAAGTAGAAATTGGTTTCATTTTCTCATAGATTCCCTACATACAAGCAGTTTTACAACACCGTCAGGTTTAACTATTGGCCAGAAATTGAAGAGTTGAATTAGATATAATCAGGGATGTGATGTACCTACTCGTTGCGCATGCTACTCTTGCAATTAGCGATTGTCCATTTGCGCAAGCTCGATGCCATGCCCGTGTTGCCGCCGCTGCCTCCCACGCAGGCTACACCCAGGGTTGGATCTTCATCTCCTTGTCCTTCTGTTCGCTTGAAGCCCGGCGACCGCCCTCCAACGAGGGCGCGAGGAAGTGCTGTGTCGGTCTGTCCAGCGGCGGCTAGGTTAGGAGCGAATCAGACTGGAGGCTGGAGTGAATGAATTGGGATTTTTCCTGCTGTCGATCGATATGGGAGGCGCTCGTTTGGGCCGCGAGCCTGCTATAGGGCCTGCCGTGCACTTATGTTATTGGCCCATCCAAATTGAAACATTTTTCTTCATTTTTACATTGCCTGCTCGTGCGTTGGGACGAACAAAACTAGCGTGGGCCAACCTGGACGACTCAAACTAGGTGCACACTTTCCAGCCACCTGAGGCGGCCGCCCATACCAGCCCCTATGGTGGCGTCACCCCTTTTTGCGTGTATGATTGGATAGTGAAAAATATTCCAGTGGCGCTTTTGATTTACCCACAGAATGGTTGAATTGCTTGTTTCTATGAACTGAGTTCGCCAATAATGTGAAGGATGCCAGTCTTTTCATCCTATTGTAGATTGCTTAGATCTCGATATGCCAAAAGTAATCGCATGAAATATACAGTAAAAGCCAGTGTGATGTGTTTGGCTACAACTAGGCTGACTAACGTCCTCATATAACATATCAAGGACGCACCATCTTACCAGATTAACCATTCGACTTACCCATGCAGTGTGGGAAGAAAGAAGTATTGGGACTACGTATCCAAGCAATTGATGCCATGGACTCTTTCGTACAACCATGTAAGCGAAAAAGAAGTTGCAGTGCGCCTGTACAAAGAACTAGCGTAAGTTCAGTTACCTGCTTCTCGGAATTTTAGTTAGCCACTTATTGCAAAATTGTTCAATTACGTTGCTTGGCTTAATTTAGTTTGCTACTGATTACATCATGGCACGGCCTGTTAATCATATTGTAGACTGCGCCTATCTATGTGTTTGATACTTAATGTTAAGAATTACCTATTTGCCTTAACTTAAATATCTACTTGTTTGTTTAACTGCTTTGCTGCTGCAACAACGGGTTACAATGATGTTAATAACTACTTTTCAGCATCCAATTGAAACTCTTTAATTCCTTGTTTGTTTAACTAGTTTGCTGTTATAACTCCCAGTTGAGATATTTTGCTAACTTCAACTTTTCTGAATCCAATCGGAACTTTAATGGCGAAACAGGTTATCCCAAGATCAAAGAGCGAGGTCCCCATGGACGTTGCATCATCCCACAACAGTGGCACTGGCCCAATCGTGCATTATGAATTGCTAACTGCTGATGCTCTAGAGGCTAAACTAGTGGTACAAAGAGATTCTGCTTCTGCACTTAGAGATGAAGTTGACATGTTGAGGAAGCAAACAGCACAATCACAAGCAGTACTCAAGACAACCATTAAATATTTGGTGGATTTCAAAGCGAAGCAAGCTGAGACTGACCAGATTGTTAAGGTCTTGAAGGAAAAAGGAAATTAAATTCCTACTTGGTAAATCATAGGTGAAATGTTCTTTCCATAGTTGAATAACCTTTGTGTTGTCTGTTCATGTAATCAATCAAACCATTTGTTTTAGAGATCATGTAATAATTGTTTCTTTGTTTGTAATTTTATTTGAGCACAAGTCTATATTAATTGATAAGACTCGGAGACATTTCATTTGGATTGCTGTGCCAGACCTACAAATATGCCAATCGGGCTGAATGTGCATTCAGCAATACTAGTATAGATGGACCATAAGTGGCACGCATCGGAAAGGGCCAAGATGCTGGCTAAAAAAAGGATGCTGTTGTAGCAAAAAAAAAGTATAGCGGCCTGGCTTATGTATGTTAGTTGATATTATTGATCCATATACTCTATAAGTGTTTATATGTCTGTTAGTTCCATACATTCTTGGTTGATTGACTCGGTATTTGAATCTTGATACATCGCTTGTGTACATATCTAAATGGGAGTACACATTATGCTACGTGTGACATTTGAGTTGGACATGAAGTGTTCCAAATATTCGAATTCACCTTAAACTGGATTCTAGTGTCTGAATTTGAGGATCGGCATTTGTAAACCATATTCATATATGACAGTGGAATACATCTTTGTCGTCCTTTTGAAGATATATAAAAACACATAGAATGATTTATAAAGATTCATATAGGAATACAAAATGGATTCGAATTTAGTTGCCAGGGTAAACGTGGATGCTTATTGTCCCAAAATTCGAAAGAAACAGCAAAATGTCCACTCCCACATCGGCTGCCCGAAGCCAAGTGTTTGGGAGATGGAAATTACTGTCTACCCATTACACGGACAATCCATCGGCCCGATTTCCACTGCTCTAAATAGCGGTAGGTTAGTAACTTCAATTAGACATGACACAACCGCCTCTGAGCCCATTCCGACACGGTGGGCGTCAAACATGGGCGGCAAAACTCATTTGATTCAAGCTCGTCCGAAAGACCTCTGTTTCTCCCTCCATTCCCCATTCATACACGGTGGGCGGCAAAACAAACTCTCCTCGTCCGAAATAGATGCAGGCTAATATTTTAAATAGGGGCAGATGTGTAACTTCCTTCAGACGTGACACAACCGCCCGACCTGTCAGCCCCGTTCATACACCGTGGGCGCCAACCGTGGGCGGCAAAACACCCTCTCCTCGCCCGAAATAGTTACCGGCAAATATTTGGGAGATGTGAGATTACCGTCCTATCCCCAACTGACGAGACGTCCAAATTTGAAACGGGGGATAAGTTCGTAATTTTCCCATATTTCAGACAGGCGCGTCCCAAAAACATGGTTCCCCGTACCTCTCCCTCCATTTTCCCATTCATACACCATCCACGCTAGAACACCCCATTCCCACACCAGCCTCCGTCCGCCACCCCATCCATCGCCGCTGTTCTCCACCACATCCATCGCCACCGTCCTCCACCATGCTGGAGCGCCTACCAAGACCGCGTTGTCCACTGCTAGAGATGGACGTTTCTCATCCACGGCGATGGACCAATAGCCTTGCATCGCGTCCTCTCGCTTCATCGGTGTCGTCGTCCTCTTTGCCGGGGACGCTCACACGACCTTCTCTTCCACCGCAACGGGACTTATCCCCCGATGCACCCGTCTACCGTCGTAGATCTGCTTCAACGCCACCGACAGCCATCGCACCCCCGATGCCTACACGGTGCCGCAAGAGAGGTGGTACTTCATATCTCCTCAACTTTTTGATCTCAACCAGAAAATAGATCTTAACTTGGTTACTCTACTTTATTTTCAGCTCTTAGAATTTAGTTCTTAGTTCGAAGCAAACAATGGATGCTAAATATCATTTCTCCGGTTTGCAGCTTCAAATCTGCCATGGCACAGCCATAATACGGTTTAATTGATCATGCTTAGGGTTTAATTGATCATGTTGGTTCCGTGGTGGTTTCTTTAATAGAAATCAGAGGGGAAACCCTCTGTTGCTAAAAAATATATGCTTAGAGTTTCCCCCTTTTATGATCACTATACGATTAGAATACGTGCTTCATTTTATAATAACACTGCTCCACCCATCAAGCTAAACAAGCTTAGTTGTTCAAATACGAATATGATATTATTAAAACAGAGTTGTTTAATTGGTCAGCTAAATGTTCCTAAATTAGTTTCGAAAATGCATGTTCGCCGCTCGGGTGTGTATCTCTGTGTGTGGTCTGGTCAGCATGGTTGGGGAGGTGAACTTTGCATATGCAAGGGTTTATAGGGAGACACTCTCCGAGTTGAAACCACAATGCATTCCATAGATAATCTGACCACTGTTTATGTTTTCATGAATCTCAGATTCTGAATAGCATCATAATGATTATGAGCTTGCGCGCATGAAAAGAATAAAGCAGAACAATGCCATGGCTGTCAAACTTGGCATTAAGGGACTGAAATCAAGTCTGGATGCAATGCAATGCAAACACTCTCCACCTATAGATACATGCTCAGAATATGATCCTAACAGTGATTCTGAGCTAGAGGGAGACCTAAGTGAATGTAGCTCCCTAGTGGAGGAGTCAGAGGAAGATGCCCTATCTTATTCACCCATCAAGGTACTTGCTCTAACTTTCCAAGGTTACATTGCTCGCACATATCTTGCAACTGATGCTTTGCATTGCTTCTACTTTGTTGAACTGCCATTAGCTTAGTTTACACATCGTGTATGTGAATACGCCCTGCCTATCTATTTTCAGTACATATTCCATCTGTCATCATACCATATTTATCCATTCAAATGCTGTTCTTGTGTATCAGATGTTCAAAAGGAAGAGGGCGATTGCTGATCGTGGAGGAGCACAAGCAAAGTATTTGGAAAAGGTAGTGGCACCTGATAAATCAAATAGCCCATTAGGTGTAGTTGCAATATCACCTGACCCACAAAATACCCTAACTCTAGCAGACTCTAGCCCTACTACACTGGTCATTTCTGATGCCCCAACTCAGCAGACCCCAACTGCAGCAAACAGTATGATTATGCCAGTTGACATAGCACCAGCTGTACGACGCAAAACCCCCATTCCAGCAAAGAGTACACCAAATCCAGTTGCCAAATCCCTTTTTGAACCAGAGAGAGCCCCAATTGCAGCAAATAGGACCCCTGTTCCATTTCTTCCTAGTTTAGAAGACGAAGCTTATGTTGTTGTCAGGAACTTTGTGCGCATCTTTCCTTCATGGAAAGATTATACCGCAGACACAGAACAATTTCCAGTCTTCCTCCGCAACTTACGCGTAAGTAATGTACTAATGTTATTCATGTTCATTACTGCATATGTTTCTGCTGACAGAAGACACAAGATTTCATTCTTTTAAATAGGCGAGGCGCAAACTGGATTGTGATGACGAGCAAGGGTTGGTTGCGCTTTTCAAGCACTCATTGATGAAGTATCGTTCCTACCTGAGGCAAGCGCACTTCGATGGCAAGCCTCTGAACAAAATTTCTGTAAAGTCTCCGGTGCTACATTTATCCGACGGTGACTGGAATAATCTTGTTACACATTGGTCTCGGCTGCAGTGTAAGGTACTGTCTATGATATCACATCACAATTTGAACTACATTTTTGCATTTGCCTTAATGTCTCACTTGTACGAAAAATGTTAGCAGAAGACCATTCGTTCTCAAGGGACCACAGAATCTCGCAACTATACTGCACACTGCATTGCTCTTGTGAGTAACTCTTGCCCTGTATGACCATACTTACTTTCATAGATGTTTGATTCTGTAGCATCACTGCACATGTTAGCCTCGTAATCGTCCATTTGGTGGACATTATAAGATCCATATGGACTCTTACATAAATTTAGAATCAACCCAATGCTTTTGAAGAGGTTTAGCTCTGCAGTCCTCTTATAAGGACTGAACGTGGTCTATCACTATACTTACATTAATAGCTACTCCCTCCGTCCCATAATATAAGAACATTTTGTACAGTACACCAGTGTTCAAAACACTCTTGTATTATGGGAAGAGAGATTGGTTCATTTTGTAGCATTCTGCATCTTATCTCCCTCGCCCACCATTTACTAAAAAAGATCAGATCTATATTTAATCTTACCAACAAGTAGAATACACAGACAATGCCAGTGCAGAAGTGTAGCCCATTGCTCTTGTCAGTACATTTTGTCCTGTAATGCTTGTACTTCCAGGGATTGGTAGTTGATTATGTAGCATCAATCTGCATCTTATCTTCATTATCCTCTACCCCTTCCAGTATTATCATATCTATAATTACTCTCTACAAAATGTAGAGTACAGGCAATGCTTATGAAGAAGATTATGTGCTGAAATTCTTGAGTTATCCTTCCCTTGACATGGAGAAGGGCATTATAAAGCCGGTGTTAACTGTTAATGTAAGTCAGTCCTTCTAAATCCTTTATCCTCAACTGCTGTTTAATTTGCTCATACTCCCTATCGTTTACTGCTGTTTAGTTTGTTTTTTCTACCAAAATGCATGTTCGTAAGAACCGTAAGTTCTAAGTTTTACTTGTAAAACCAAAGTCCTTATTCATACCATGCACATTACTTAATACTCCCTATATGTATGCTTGTTTTTGTGGATCTATAATCCAGTGTGTGGTGAAGCAGCCCACCTTTGCACCTTGTCATCTCCTGTTTTATCTTACTGATGTGGCTGATGATATGAACAATGATTTTCTTTGCCCTTCATCTATGCTTGTTATGTTGACATGGTAATCCAGTTGTGTGGTGAAGCTCCCCGCATTATGAACAATGCCAAATTTTGCTATTGATATTTTGAACATACTCTTTATTTTCTAATTTGAAATTGGATAGAATTGACAGAACAGTTATCATCTTTGTTTATACATGTGGAAAACCTGTCATCTCTCTGCTTTGTTTCGGGGTTATATGCCTGATGGCATGCACAAGTCTGCTGAAGGCTATGAGACAAACCCAACATATATTGCAGCAAAGAAGGCAAAACATCTTGAAGATAGCGAGACAACCCCAAAGTCTTTTCTTGATGCAGTGTTCAAGTTACTTGACACTAACAGTCAGACAAGCTCACATAATTCGTTGTTTGAATCGGTTCGACTTCTTCAGTCCCAAGTTCTAGCAGAAAGGCATTCTGCAACTCAACTTCGACTTGAAGTCCTATCTCTAAGAAAGATTGCGGAGACACCAATGAGAACCTCATCGCTAAACAGCTACACCTGGAAGCTATGACCGACATGCTAGGCCGGTCTCACAGCCTTGCTCAGCAGCTTGCGCAGCAGTTCCCCCGCAAGGCTAACCTTTCTTGAACTGTCTTGGAAGTGGTCTCAGTTCAGTATTATTTTGTTACGCTGCAATGGTGCCCAGTTTTTGTAATCTTCTTCTACGTTGCGCTTTATGATCACTGGTGGCGAACTTTGATGCCCAGTGGATGTAATATACCTTAAACCCTTTATTATATAGTGTAGGTTTATTCTAAGTTACTATGCCGTAATTTCTTTATTGTATAGAGTAGCTTTGTTCTTAATTCATACTAGTTACGCAGCAGCCCGAAATGAACCCCGGCCCATGATTGTGCGAATCAAATCACGGGCTTTTAACAGGCCAAAATTGTCTCGGTCCTTGTTTGGCCCAATCAGATATCGGCTGCGAGCAGGCGAGATGCAAACAGGGCCATAGTTAGGCCCAACTATATGACAGGCTTTTAATAGGCCGAAATTAATATAGGGCCGAAATGTTAAACGGGCCCTTAACAAGCCAAAACTACTATCAGGCCGAATTACTAAGTGGGCCTTTAGCAAGTGGGCCCAAAAGCATAGTGTCCAGTTGACGGGCCGAATCTGATATGGGCCATAATTCAGCCCAAAGCCTCTTAAAGGGCCGGACCTAACCTGGGCCGTAATTTGGCCCAGAACGTGGTAGGCTTTTAACGGGCCGGATCTCATATGGGCCACTATTAGGCCCGGAGCGTGGCAGGCCATTAATGGATCGGATCAAATATGGGCCGACATTTGGCCCAAAACATAGCAGCCAATTAATGGGCCGGCCTACTAGGGTCCTTAAAATCTTGTGGGCCTACAGCTGGGCCGGCCCATTAATGTCGGCGAAATCTCGTGGGCCTTTAGCTGGGCCGGCCCATTATGACCCGCAAGAATCTTGTGGGCTTTACCTGGGCCGGCCCATTATGGCACACAAAAATCTTGTGGGCCTTTACCTGGGCCGGCCCATTATGGCCCGCAAAATCTTGTGGGCCTTTAGCTGGGCCAGCCCATTATGGTCCGCAAAATCTCATGGGCCTTTAGCTGGGCCGGCCCATTAAGGTCCGCAAAATCTTGTGGGCCTTTAGTTGGGCTGGCCCATTTAAACTTGATGGGCCGGTCCACGTGTCAACATATCATAGGCGCGTCTCACCCATTGGATGAGTTGACACGTGTCTCCTCCAGCCAATAATGATTTTACACGTGGAAAATCCCCATTGGTCGGGGCTGTTAACGGGTTATCGGATCCAAAACCCGACCCGATAGCTTAACGGCGTTCCATTACGGTGGATGCCACGTGTCGGTCACCCTTGACGAAAGCACTTCTGTGACGCGTGATTTATTGTCATGGAAGTGGACACTTCCGTGATGATAATTTTGGTAATGTCATGGAACACTTCTACGACAGCACAGGTGCTACGTCTTAAGCTTGTGTTGGTTTTCCCTGAAGAGGAAGGGATGATGCAGCAGAGTAGCGTAAGTATTTCCCTCAGTTTTGAGAACCAAGGAATCAATCCAGTAGGAGGCCACGCGCAAGTCCCTCGTACCTACACAACACAAAGAGCTCAACGCAACCAACGCGATTAGGGGTTGTAAATCCCTTCACGGTCACTTACGAAAGTGAGATCCGATAGATAATATTTTTGGTATTTTTGATATAAAGATGCAAAGTGAAAAGTAAAAGGCAAAGTAAAAACAAAACAAGATTAAAGTGATGGAGATTGATATGATGAGAATAGACCCGGGGGCCATAGGTTTCACTAGTGGCTTCTCTCGAGAGCATAAGTTTTCTACGGTGGGTGAACAAATTACTGTTGAGCAATTGACAGAATTGAGCATAGTTATGAGAATATCTAGGCATGATCATGTATATAGGCATCACGTCCGTGACAAGTAGATCGAAACGATTCTACATCTACTACTATTACTCCACTCATCGACCGCTATCCAGCATGCATCTAGAGTATTAAGTTAAAAACAGAGTAACGCTTTAAGCAAGATGACATGATGTAGAGAGATAAATTCATGCAATATGAAATAAACCCCATCTTGTTATCCTCGATGGCAACGATACAATACATGTCTTGCTGCCCCTTTATCACTGGGAAAGAACACCGCAAGATCGAACCCAAAGCTAAGCACTTCTCCCATGGCAAGAACTACCAATCTAGTTGGCCAAACCAAACGGATAATTCGAAGAGACTTGCAAAGATAACCAATCATACATAAAAGAATTCAGAGAAGATTCAAATATTGTTCATAGATAGACTTGATCATAAACCCACAATTCATTGGTCTCAACAAACACACCCCAAAAGAAGAAGATTACATCGAATAGATCTCCACAAGAGAGGGGGAGAACATTATATTGAGATCCAAAAAGAGAGAAGAAGTCATCTAGCTACTAACTATGGAACCGAAGGTCTGAGGTAAACTACTCACACTTCATCGGAGGGGCTATGATGATGTAGAAGCCCTCCGTGATGACGGCCCTCTCCGGCGGAGCTCCGGAACAGGCCCCAAGATGGGATCTCGTGGATATAGAAAGTTGCGGCGGTGGAATTAGGTTTTTGGCTCCTGTTCTGATCGTTTGGGGGTACGTGGGTATATATAGGAGGAAGGAGTATGTCGGTGGAGCACCGAGGGGCCCACGAGGCAGGGGGCGTGCCCTGTAGGGGGCGCCCCTACCCTCGTGACCGCCTCCGGTACTTCTTGGAGTAGGGTCCAAGTCTCCTGGGTCTTATCCGAGAAGAAAATCACGTTCCAAAAAGTATTTTTCTGTTTGGACTCCGTTTGATATTCTGTTTCTTCGAAACACTCAAATAGGCAAAAAACACCAATTCTGGTGTAGCGACCGGACCTCAAACAGTCTGATCTCTGTGCTCCGGTGTCATCCCTGGATCAGTAATGCTGACACCACACAGTACTCGAAGGATTTATAGCAGAGTAGCAATCACACACTTATTACATCGAGTGTCTCAAAAGAGAACTTATTACAACAAGTATGGCTTAAGGCCATCTAATAACGATAACAGCGGAAGGCTTGGAAGATAAGTGAGTCCATCAACTCCAACGGCATCACTGAGTATAGAACCACGACCTAAAAACTCCTTATTCGTCGTCTGAAAAGTCTGCAACATTAACGTTGCAGCCCGAGAAAGGGTCAGCACATGGAATATGCTGGCAAGGTAACACATAGGGAGTAATGGAATGAAACAACTATACTATATGCATATTTGGCTGGTGGAAAGCTCTATGGTTACAGTTTTTGCGTAAAGCCAATTTTTCCCTACTTCAAAGGAATAAATTTAATTACTATCATGGTGGTTGTTAAACATTGAGAATGGTTGACAGCATTCTCAATCCCAATTAAGCATCATCATTTAACAAACCCAACAAAATTAACTTTAGAGTAACATGTTGAGATTCACATGATAATCCAGGTACTAGATACTCAAGATGTCCATAACCAGGGACACGGCTAACCATGATTAGTTTATTATACTCTGCAGAGGTTTGCGCACTTTTCCCCACAAGACTTGATCGCCTCTGTTGGATTTCTCGCACTACATGGTGTTTGAGAAACGGATGACCGAGACACAGTCTTTCAGAAATGCTAGCACCTTACGATGGATAGACCGATACACCTACTTTCCCCTACATCTTCTAGTCTACCCTGTAAGAGTTCGCACGCCTTAATCAACTATGCCAGAGCCCATAATGGCTTGTGGCTGCACACGGAAGTTTCTAGTATGAATAATCTTATGATCCCTTTGAGCCTGGGTGGCGGTCCAAAAGAAAAACAGGCAAGTCCTGGAATACCCAGGTGCCTCAATCCACCCAGATGTGTGTTTAGGTTGCCACCTTAGATAAACCATTAGTTAACAATCTCACATCTGTCATGGATATCACTCACCCAATGCACGTCTACTAGCATAGCATGGCATAATAAGCAAACGTAGAAATAACTCCCAAAGGTTTGATAATAAACAGGTAATAGGTACTACCTCATCTACTTCCCATCCCACAATTTAATTAGATCCTAATCATGCAATGTGTGAGGATTGATCTAATGCAATAAAACTGGGTTGTAGAAAAAGGTATGATCAAAGTGTTACTTGCCTTGCTGATGATCCGCGAAACCTAGAGATTCAAAGTAACAGGCGGCGCACTCCGGGTATTCTATCACAGACAAACAAACAAGCATACAATAAGTACTCATCTAATGCACATGTAAAACTCAAATAGAAGATCTAACCGGAAAGTTCAAGTTAAGAACCTTGGTTTGCAAAAAGAATCAAATCGAACGTAGCAAAAGAAATCAAACGGCGAAAGAAATCAACTTCGTTCTAGTAATCTGGATCTAAGTCAAATTTTACAGTAGCAAAAACTTGTTTAAGTTGATTATTCGGAAAGAGGGTTTCGAGACGAAACTCCAGGCGCTTGAATCGCCTGATTCCGATAAACGAGCGAAAAGTTATACTAAAACAAAAATCGGATCAGAAATCGCGATCAGAAAATAACCGCGGAAACTCCGACGAAAAAGAAAAACGACGAACAGATTAATCGTTAATTAACCTAATCCGAAAATAATAAAAAAAAATTAAAATAATATTAAAATAATAAAAAAATTCGAAAATAAAACCGACGAAAAAGAAAATAAATATTTTTTTTAAAAAAAAAATCAGCACGGAAGTCGAGGCGGCGGCGAACCTCGGGCGGCGTGCAACTCCGGCGAGTCGGCGGCGGGTCTGGCGGCGGGCTAGGGTTTCGGTCGCGGGCGCGGTTATGGGCTGGGGCGCCGGGTGCCTCGCTATTTAAAGGCGCCCCCGGGCGGAGTCCCGCTCGGGTACGGCCCATAGTCGATTTCTTTTTTTTTTAAATAATTACGCTTGGAAGAAAAATAAAAAGGAATACTAAACGGACTCCAATAATCATGAAATAAATTTTCCCGGGTTTCTAAAATCAAGCCCGATAAAGTGAACATTTATTTGGGCCCAAAATACAACTTTGAAAAACACGTATTTTTCCTAAATTCAATTAAAAATACCGAAAAACTCCGAAATAAATCTTATTTGATTTTTTTATTAAATCCTCAATATTTCTATATTTTGGGAAAGTCATTTTATTCCCTCTCTCATATTTTTGTAATAGAAATAATTGATGATAAAATAAATAAAATCAATTGATCCTGTTTACAAAATTTGAGAAAACTCAAATATGTAAATAACGAAATCCCCAACTCTCTCCGTGGGTCCTTGAGTTGCTTAGGATTTTCTAGGATCAAAACCAAAAGCAAAATAAAATATGATATGCATGATGATCTAATGTATAAAATTCCAAATTGAAAATTTGGGATGTTACAAACCTACCCCCCTTATGATGAATCTCGCCCTCGAGATTCGGGTTGGCTAGAAAATAGGTGAGGGTGGTCCTTGAGCAAATCTTCCTCTCTCTCCCAGGTGGCTTCATCCTCCGTGTGGTGGCTCCACTGAACATTGCAAAACTTGATAACCTTGCTGCAAGTGACTCGGCTGGCAAACTCGAGAATCTTGACTGGTTTCTCCTCATAGGTCAAATTGTTATCCAACTGAATTGCTTCCAATGGCACTGTGTCTCTCAAAGGTATGTCAGCCATCTCCGTGTGACACTTCTTCAACTGAGAAACGTGGAACACATCATGAACTCCTGTCAATCCTTCTGGCAATTCCAACTTGTAGGCCACTTCTCCCATACGCTCCAAAACTCGATATGGCCCTACAAATCGTGGCGCTAACTTCCCCTTAACTCCAAAGCGCTTAATCCCTCGAAGTGGGGATACTCGAAGATAAGCTCTGTCTCTGACTTCGTAAACTATCTCCTTGCGTTTAGAATCTGCGTAGCTTTTCTGCCTGGACTGGGCTACCTTGAGCCTATCGCGAATCAACTTCACCTTCTATTCAGACTCTTTAATCAGATCTGGTCCAAACAACTGGCGGTCTCCAACTTCGTCCCATGACAACGGTGTCCTGCACCTCCTTCCGTACAGAGCTTCGAAAGGGGCCATCTTCAAACTGGTCTGATAGCTATTATTGTAAGAGAACTCTGCATATGGCAAATTATCGTCCCAACTAGATCCATAATCTAGCGCACAAGCTCTCAGCATATCCTCCAAAATCTGATTGACTCTCTCGGTCTGTCCATCTGTCTGCGGATGAAAAGCTGTACTAAATTCTAGCCTAGTACCCAAAGTCTCATGCAACTGCTTCCAGAACTTTGTGGTAAACTGGGTTCCTCTATCTGATACGATGCTCCTTGGAACTCCATGCAAACATACGCTCCTGGTCATGTATATCTTTGCCAACTTAGCACTGGTGTAAGTGGTCTTTACTGGGATAAAATGAGCTACCTTCATCAATCGATCAACTACAACCCAAATCGAGTCATAGTCTGAATGAGTCCTTGGTAATCCCGTGATAAAATCCATGCCTAGCTTATCCCACTTCCATTCGGGTATCGGCAATGGTTGCAACAATCCTGCTGGCTTCTGATGCTCTGCCTTTACTCTCTGACATACGTCACAAACTGCTACATACTCCGCAATATCCTTCTTCATTCTGGTCCACCAGAAAATATCCTTCAAATCAAAATACATCTTGGTATTTCCTGGGTGAATCGAATACGGTGAATCATGTGCCTCTTGCAGAATCAACTTTCTAATCTCCGGGTCATTGGGTACATAAACACGGTCTTCAAACCATAGGGTGTCGTGCTCATCCTCACGAAATTCTTTAGCTTTTCCTTGGCTCATTTTCTCTTTTATAGAAGCAATCTCCTTGTCAGATTTCTGAGCCTCTCTGATTTTGTCCATCAAAGTTGACTGAATTTCCAACGTTGTTACATAGCCTCTCGGAACTATTTCCAAACATAGTTCACGAAGATTTTCTGCTAACTCCTTGGGTATTTCTCCCGTCATTAACGTATTGACATGGCTCTTGCGGCTTAATGCATCAGCTACTACATTAGCCTTCCCGGGATGATAATGCAATTTCATATCATAATCCTTGATGAGCTCCAACCATCTCCTTTGTCTGAGGTTCAACTCCTTCTGCGTGAAAATGTACTTCAAACTCTTGTGATCCGTGTACACCTCACAATGATTTCCAATGAGGAAATGTCTCCATGTCTTCAATGCATGCACTATGGCTGCTAACTCCAAATCATGCGTGGCATAATTCAATTCGTGAGGCTTCAGTTGTCGTGAAGCATACAAAACAACTCTTCCCTCCTGCATAAGCACTGCTCCAAGTCCTCGACGTGAAGCGTCGCAATACACCTCATAATCCTCGATAATCAACAACCATCCTTAACGATCCATCCTTCTTCTCCACTAGAAGTACTGGCGATCCCTAAGGCGACGAACTTGGGCGAATGTAACCTTTATCCAGTAACTCCTTAATCTGCTTCTTAATTTCCACCAAATACTTTGCAGGTATCCTGTATGGTCTCTTTGATATTGGCCCTGTGCCTGGTAATAGCTCAATCAAAAACTCAATATCTCTATCCGGTGGCATGCCTGGAAACTCTTCGGGAAATACATCAGGAAAATCCTTTACCACTGGTACTTCCTCCTGCACAACTCCTGATAAGGAATTTACTTGTGTCCTGTTTGGCGCATGTCGGGATACATACTTGATCCTTCTTCCTTCTGGCATTGTGAGCAAAATTGTCTTACTGGAGCAATCGATGTTTCCTCCATACATCGACAGCCAATCCATACTGAGAATTACATCCAAACCTTGGGATTCCAGAATAATTAAATCCGTTGGGAAAACATGCCTTCCTATACTTAATGGCACTTGAAAACATCCTTGTCCGGCCATGTACTCTGCTCCTGGCGAGCTTACTAGCATAGGTGTTTTAAGAACCCTAGTGGGTAGGCTATACTTTTCCACAAATCCCCTTGATATGTATGAATGCGATGCACCAGTATCAAAAAGAACGAGTGCAGTAAATGACTTAACCAAAAACTTACCTATTACTGCATCGGGCTGAGCTTCAACCTCCTCCACATTAACGTGGTTCACCTGTCCCCTGTTGAAAGGGTTCGACTTCTTTCCAGAGCTTCCATTGCCGTTTTGGCCTTTAGGACATTCATTGGCATGATGTCCGGTCTTGGAACACTTGAAACAGGCGACTTGACTCAGATCTCTCTTGGCTGGGGTTGATGGGGTGTTGCGGTTCTGTCCATTGCTTCCTCCATTCCCGTTACTATTCTTGGTGCCATTGTGATTGTGCGAGCTACCTACTCCATGGGTATGCTGAAAATGTCCTCCCGGTCTAGGGGTAAAGCGTGGCTTCTGCTGAGCTCCTAAATTATACTTTCCTTGTCCATACTTCCTCTTGCGGTTCTCAATTTGCTGCTGCTTCCCTTCAATCATAAGAGCACGGTCTACCAACTCCTGGTAGTTGTTGAAGGTGGCTACCATCAACTGCATACTCAACTCATCATTCAGTCCTTCCAGGAATTTCTCCTGCTTAGCTGCATCCGTAGCAACGTCATCTGGGGCATAACGTGCTAGCTTACTAAACTCTTCCACATACTGGCCAACTGTCCGTCCTCCTTGGCGCAAGTTACGAAACTCACGCTTCTTCATGGCCATTGCTCCTACTGAAACATGGGCAGTACGAAAAGCCTGCTGAAACTGGTCCCATGTGACAGTGTCGACTGGGAAGGTGGCTATGAAATTCTCCCACCAGGATGCTGCGGGTCCTTCTAACTGATGTGCGGCATACTTCACCTTCTCCGCATCTATGCATCCTGCTGTGGTCAACTCCCTAGCTATCTTGCGGAGCCAATCATCTGCTACTATCGGCTCGGTGCTACTGGAAAATACCGGCGGATTCATCCTAAGAAAACGGGCTAAGTGGTCAACAGGTGGTGGTGGTGGTGGGTTGTTGTTGTTGTTCCCCTGATTCTGATTCTGAACTAGCAACTACATCAAGGTGTTCTGCTGCTGGATCAACTGGGTGAGCTCCGGCGGAAAGGCAAATCCGGGGTCACGTCTCGGAGACATCTGAGGGTTTAGAAAAGATGAGATATAAGAATAGAGGGGGTCTAAAGAGAAAACACTACCCATATGCACATGAGGCAAAAGCAAACAATTCACTTCATTCAATCAAACAAAGGCATTCAATCGATCTAGCTATCGCAAGAGTGCTCGGACTTACTAAATTTACATGGTGGACTACTACTACTGGTGAGGTGGTCTACTAGAAACATTCTACGGTTGTAGACTCCATGATATCGGCTCCAGCTTCATCAACATAGTCATCATCGCTACTATCTGCTTCCGAGTCGGTGCCGTCGATGATGATGTAGTCTTCCGGGCTAATCTCCTTGGGTTCTTCGTCTTCATCTACTGGTGTCGGGCCTCCCATAAATATTCCAATCTTCTTAGTCAGGTCGTCATTCTTCTCCACCAATACTTCAATTTCTTCTTCATAATCTTCGCGTGTAGCCTTGAGTTCTTCCTCCAGTTCCTTGATTCTAGTCTTAGCCTTCTTTAGATCTATCATGTCGGCGCACATCTGATTCTCCTGTCGTCGAATGTGATGGTTTAACTCCTGGATAAAAGCTGCAATTGATCTATCTTTCCTGGTGCTGATCATCTCCCAGTGTTCATCTCGGCGCCCACAAATCTGGTAGATAGTATCCTTGAGATCCTTGCGGTAGACTTCTCCAATGCGTCCCATGGCGATGTGAGCTGCCATACTCTTTCCTAGACTCCAAGTTGGTGCATCAAAAGAAAACTCTATGGGCTTAGTGACTGGCATGAACGTCCTTCCTGGAACTTGAACTTGAATCATCCAGCGCTCTTCTTTAGGTAAAGTGGCGTTGTAGGTTCCCGTGAAGCTTGGTACTCCTATGTTCAGGTATCTAGTGACTTCCTTCAAGTGGCGTCCAAAGGGTGTATCTTCATCTGGTTGTGTGAACTTGTTCCTTGCATCCGCCATCCTAAAGAGTAGAAAAGAGGAGAAGTCAGAAGAGAAGAGAGTGGGTAGTGATCTAGGTCTCTTAGCTTAGTGGTCGTGTCCTACAGTCAGCGTGTGCTCTGATACCATCTCTGTAGCGACCAGACCTCAAACAGTCTGATCTCTGTGCTCCGGTGTCATCCCTGGATCAGTAATGCTGACACCACACAGTACTCGAAGGATTTATAGCAGAGTAGCAATCACACACTTATTACATCGAGTGTCTCAAAAGAGAACTTATTACAATAAGTGTGGCTTAAGGCCATCTAATAACGATAACAGCGGAAGGCTTGGAAGATAAGTGAGTCCATCAACTCCAACGGCATCACTGAGTATAGAACCACGACCTAAAAACTCCTTATTCATCATCTGAAAAGTCTGCAACATTAACGTTGCAGCCTGAGAACGGGTCAGCACATGGAATATGCTGGCAAGGTAACACATGGGGAGTAATGGAATGAAACAACTATACTATATGCATATTTGGCTGGTGGAAAGCTCTATGGTTACAGTTTTTGCGTAAAGCCAATTTTTCCCTACTTCAAAGGAATAAAGTTAATTACTATCATGGTGGTTGTTAAACATTGAGAATGGTTGACAACATTCTCAATCCCAATTAAGCATCATCATTTAACAAACCCAACAAAATTAACTTTAGAGTAACATGTTGAGATTCACATGATAATCCAGGTACTATATACTCAAGATGTCCATAACCGGGGACACGGCTAACCATGATTAGTTTATTACACTGTGCAGAGGTTTGCACACTTTTCCCACAAGACTCGATCGCCTCCGTTGGATTTCTCGCACTACATGGTGTTTGAGAAACGGATGACCGAGACACAGTCTTTCAGAAATGCTAGCACCTTACGATTGATAGACCGGTACACCTACTTTCCCCTACATCTTCTAGTCTACCCTGTAAGAGTTCGCACGACTTAATCAACTATGCCAGAGCCCATAATGGCTTGTGGCTGCACACGGAAGTTTCTAGTATGAATAATCTCATGATCCCTTTGAGCCTGGGTGGCGGTCCAAAAGAAAAACAGGCAAGTCCTGGAATACCCAGGTGCCTCAATCCACCCAGATGTGTGTTTAGGTTGCCACCTTAGCTAAACCATTAGTTAACAATCTCACATCTGTCATGGATATCACTCACCCAATCCACGTCTACTAGCATAGCATGGCATAATAAGCAAACGTAGAAATAACTCCCAAAGGTTTGATAATAAACAGGTAATAGGTACTACCTTATCTACTTCCCATCCCACAATTTAATTAGATCCTAATCATGCAATGTGTGAGGATTGATCTAATGCAATAAAACTGGGTTGTAGAAAAAGGTATGATCAAAGTGTTACTTGCCTTGCTGATGATCCGCGAAACCTAGAGATTCAAAGTAACAGGCGGCGCACTCCGGGTATTCTATCGCAGACAAATAAACAAGCATACAATAAGTACTCATCTAATGCACAGGTAAAACTCAAATAAAAGATCTAACCGGAAAGTTCAACTTAAGAACCTTGGTTTGCAAAAAGAATCAAATCGAACGTAGCAAAAGAAATCAAACGGCGAAAGAAATCAACTTCATTCTAGTAATCTGGATCTAAGTCAAATTTTACAGTAGCAAAAACTTGTTCAAGTTGATTATTCGGAAAGAGGGTTTCGAGACGAAACTCTAGGCGCTTGAATCGCCTGATTCCGATAAACGAGCGAAAAGTTATACTAAAACGAAAATCGGATCAGAAATCGTGATCAGAAAATAACCGCGAAAAATCCGACGAAAAAGAAAAACGACGAACAGATTAATCGTTAATTAACCTAATCCGAAAATAATAATAAAAAATTAAAATAATATTAAAATAATAAAAAAATCGAAAATAAAACCGACGAAAAAGAAAATAAATATTTTTTTTAAAAAAAATTCGGCACGGAAGTCGAGGCGGCGGCGAACCTCGGGCGGCGTGCAACTCCGGCGAGTCGGCGGCGGCGGCGGCGTGCTAGGGTTTCGGGCGCGGGCGCGGTTATGGGCTGGGGCGCCAGGTGCCTCGCTATTTAAAGGCGCCCCCGGGCGGAGTCCCGCTCGGGTACGACCCATAGTCGGTTTCGTTTTTTTAAATAATTACACTCGGAAGAAAAATAAAAAGAAATACTAAACGGACTCCAAAAATCATGAAATAAATTTTCCCGGGTTTCTAAAATCAAGCCCGATAAAGTGAATATTTATTTGGGCCCAAAATACAACTTTGAAAAACGCGTATTTTTCCTAAATTCAATTAAAAATACCGAAAAACTCCGAAATAAATATTATTTGATTTTTTTATTAAATCCTCAATATTTCTATATTTTGGGGAAGTCATTTTATTCCCTCTCTCATATTTTTGTAATAGAAATAATTGATGATAAAATAAATAAAATAAAAAGATCCTGTTTACAAAATTTGAGAAAACTCAAATATGTAAATAACGAAATCCCCAACTCTCTCCGTGGGTCCTCGAGTTGCTTAGGATTTTCTAGGATCAAAACCAAAAGCAAAATAAAATATGATATGCATGATGATCTAATGTATAACATTCCAAATTGAAAATTTGGGATGTTACATCTGGGCTGGGCCTCCGGTTAATAGGATAGTCCCAAAAATAATATAAAATTGGAAAATAAAGCCCAATATAGTCGAAAACCGTAGATAATATAACATGGAGCAATCAAAAATTATAGATACGTTGGAGACGTATCAGGCATCCCCAAGCTTAATTCCTGCTCGTCCTCGAGTAGGTAAATGATAAAAAGAGAATTTTTGATCCGGAGTGCTACTTGGCATAATTTCAATGCAAAATTTCTTAATTGTGGTATGGATATTCAGATTAGAAAGGTTCAAGACAAAAGTTCATATTGACATAAAGAATAATAACACTTCAAGCATACTAATAAAGTAATTATATCTTCTCAAAATAATATGGCCAAAGAAAGTTATCCCTACAAAATCATATAGTCTGGCTATGCTCTATCTTCGCCACACAAAGTATTTAAATCATGCACAACCCCGATGACAAGCCAAGCAATTGTTTCATATTCTAACTTTTTCAAAACTTTTTCAATCTTCACGCAATACATGAGCGTGAGCCATGAACATAGCACTATGTGGAATAGAAGGGTGGTTGTGGAGAAGACAAAAAGAGGGGAAGATAGCTCACATCAACTAGGCGTATCAACGGGCTATGGATATGCCCATCAATAGATATCAATGTGAGTGAGTAGGGATTGTCATGCAACGGATGCACTAGAGATATAAGTATATGAAAGCTCATCAAAATAAACTAAGTGGGTGTGCATCCAACTCGCTTGCTCACGAAGACCTAGGGAAATTTGAGGAAGCCCATCATTGGAATATACAAGCCAAGTTCTACAATGAAAAATTCCCACTAGTATATGAAAGTGACATAACGAGAGACTCTCTATCATGAAGATCATGGTGCTACTTTGAAGCACAAGTGTGGTAAAAGGATAGTAACATTGTCCCTTCTCTCTTTTTCTCTCATTTTTTTATTTGGGCCTTTTTCTCTTTTTTTATGGCCTCTTTTTTTCGTCCAGAGTCTCATCCCGACTTATGGGGGAATCATAGTCTCCATCATCCTTTCCTCACTTGGGACAATGCTCTAGAAAATGATGATCATCACACTTTTATTTTTCTTACAACTCAACAATTACAACTCGATACTTAGAACAAATATGACTCTATATGAATGCCTCCGGCGGTGTACCGGGATATGTAATGAATCAAGAGTGACATGTATGAAAGAATTATGAATGGTGGCTTTGCCACAAATACGATGTCAACTACATGATCATGCTAGCAATATGACAATGATGGAGCGTGTCATAATAAACGGAAAGGTGGAAAGTTGCATGGCAATATATCTCGGAATGGCTATGGAAATGCCATGATAGGTAGGTATGGTGGCTGTTTTGAGGAAGGTATATGGTGGGTGTATGATACCGGCGAAAGGTGCGCGGTATTAGAGAGGCTAGCAATGGTGGAAGAATGGGAAAAAGTGCATATAATCCATGGACTCAACATTAGTCATAAAGAACTCATATACTTATTGCAAAAATCTAGAAGTTATCAAAGCAAAGTATTACGCGCATGCTCCTAGGGGGATAGATTGGTAGGAAAAGACCATCGCTCGTCCCCGACCGCCACTCATAAGGAAGACAATCAATAAATAAATTATGCTCCGACTTCATCACATAACGGTTCACCATACGTGCATGCTACGGGAATCACAAACTTCAACACAAGTATTCTTTAAATTCACAACTACTAAACTAGCATAAATCTAATATTATCTCCTCCATATCTCAAAACAATTATCATGCTTCAATCTTCTCTTAGTATTCAACGCACTCAAAAGAAAATTTCACATATCTTGAACACCAAGCATATTTATATTAAGCGAATTACCATGCTATTAAGACTCTCAAATAATTGAAGTGAGGCATGAGAGATCAATAGTTTCTTTAAAACAAACCACCACCGTGCTCTAAAAGATCTAAGTGAAGCACATAGAGCAAAATTATAACACTCACAAGATATAAGTGAAGCACATAGATCAAAACTAGATAGCTCAAAAGATATAAGTGAAGCACATAGAGTATTCTATCAAATTTTAATTCATAGATGAATCTCTCAAAAGGTGTGTACAGCAAGGATGATTGTAGCATACTAACAAACAAAGACACAAATAATACAAGACGCTCCAAGCAAAACACATATCACGTTGGTGAATAAAAATATAGCTCCAAGTAAATTACCGATGGAAGTGGACGAAAGAGGGGATGACTTCCGGGGCATCCCCAAGCTTTGACTTTTTTGTGTCCTTGGATTATCTTGGGGGTGCCATGGGCATCCCCAAGCTTAGGCTCTTGCCACTCCTTGTTCCATAATCCATCAAAAGAACTCACCCAAAACTTGAAAACTTCACAAGACAAAACTCAATAGAAATCTCGTGAGCTCCGTTAGAGAAAGAAAACATAAAACCACTTCAAGGTACTGTAATGAACTCATTCTTTATTTATTTTGGTGTTAAACCTACTGTATTCCAACTTCTCTATGGATTATAAACTATTTTACTAACCATAGATTCATCAAAATAAGCAAACAACATACGAAAAACAAAATCTGTCAAAAACAGAACAGTCTGTAGTAATCTGTAGCTAGCGCAAGATCTGGAACCCCAAAAATTCTAAAATAAATTTCTGGACGTGAGTTATCTATTAATCATCTGCAAAAAGAATTAACTAAATAGCACTCTTCAAATAAAAATTATGGAAGTTCTCGTGAGCGCTAAAGTTTCTGTTTTTTACAGCAAGTTCAACAAGACTTTCCCCAAGTCTTCCCAACGGTTTTACTTGGCACCAACACTAATTAAACACAAAAAAACACAACCAAAACAGAGGCTAAATAATTTATTTATTGAATAACAACAATGAAAAATATTGGGTTATCTACCAACAAGCGCTTTTCTTTAAAGCCTTATTAGCTAGGCAATGATAATTTTAATGATGCTCACATGAAAGACAAGAATTGAAGCACAAACAGAGCATCATAAAATATGTGACAAACACATCTAAGTCTAACTTACTTCCTATGCATAGGCATCTTATAGGCAAACAAATTATCATGGCAAGCAAAAACTAGCATATGCATGGAAGAGGAAAGAAACAATAGTAATCTCAACATAACGAGAGGTAATTTAGTAACATGAAAATTTCTACAACCATATTTTCCTCAATCAAAGTAATTACATGGAGGATCATAAGCAAATTCAACAAAATAGCTGTCACATAAAATATTTTCGACATGATCCACATGCATGCAAAGTTGACACTCTTCCAAAATAGTGGGATTAACATTAACTAAAGTCATGACTTCTCCAAACCCACTTTTATCAAGATTTTCATAAGATTGAACATTCTCCAAATATGTGGGATCTAAAGTTGACACTCTTCCAAACCCACTTTCAATAATATTGCAAACACTATTATCAATCTCATATTCATCATGGGGTTTAAATAAATTTTCAAGATCGAAAGAAGAATCACCCCAATCATGATCATTGCAACAAGTAGAGGACATAGCAAAACTAGCAACCCCAAGCTTAGGGTTTTGCATATTATTAGCACAATTGACATTAATAGAATTTATAATAGAATCATTGCAATCATGCTTTCTATTCAAAGATCTATCATGAATCGCTTCATGAGGTAATTCATCACACTTTTCAGATTCACGAATTTCAGGCAAAAGGTTATAAAGATAATCTAGTGCATCCAAATCACTAGGAATTGGTTCATCATAATTGGATCTCTTAAAAAGATTGGCAAGCGGATGAGGATCCATAGATATTAGCTTCTCTGTTTAGTAATAAATAAATGACTATTCCAACCATACGAGCAAACAAGAAACGGGCAAAAAGAGGCAAATAGAGAGGGAGGATAGGGAGAGAGAGGGCGAATAAAACGGCAAGGGTGAATTGGGGGGAGAGGAAAACGAGAGGCAAATGGCAAATAATATAATACGAGAGATAGGGATTGTGATGGGTACTTGGTATGTTGACTTTTTGCATAGACTCCCCAGCAACGGCGCCAGAAATGGCTCGTTGTCGGGAGTCAAATCTTGACTTGCGCGAACCTCCCCGGCAACGGCGCTAGAAATCCTTCTTGCTACGTCTTGAGCTTGCGTTGGTTTTCCCCAAAGAGGAAGGGATGATGCAGCAGAGTAGCGTAAGTATTTCCCTCAGTTTTTGAGAACCAAGGTATCAATCCAGTAGGAGGCCACGCGCAAGTCCCTCGTACCTACACAACACAAAGAGCTCAACGCAACCAACGCGATTAGGGGTTGTCAATCCCTTCATGGTCACTTACGAAAGTGAGACCGATAGATAATATTTTTGGTATTTTTGATATAAAGATGCAAAGTGAAAAGTAAAAGGCAAAGTAAAAACAAAAGAAGATTAAAGTGATGGAGATTGATATGATGAGAATAGACCCGGGGGCCATAGGTTTCACTAGTGGCTTCTCTCGAGAGCATAAGTTTTCTACGGTGGGTGAACAAATTACTGTTGAGCAATTGACAGAATTGATCATAGTTATGAGAATATCTAGGCATGATCATGTATATAGGCATCACGTCCGTGACAAGTAGATCGAAACGATTCTGCATCTACTACTATTACTCCACTCATCGACCACTATCCAGCATGCATCTAAAGTATTAAGTTAAAAACAGAGTAACGCTTTAAGCAAGATGACATGATGTAGAGAGATAAATTCATGCAATATGAAATAAACCCCATCTTGTTATCCTCGATGGCAATGATACAATACGTGTCTTGCTGCCCCTTCTGTCACTGGGAAAGAACACCGCAAGATCGAACCCAAAGCTAAGCACTTCTCCCATGGCAAGAACTACCAATCTAGTTGGCCAAACCAAACGGATAATTCGAAGAGACTTGCAAAGATAACCAATCATACATAAAAGAATTCAGAGAAGATTCAAATATTGTTCATAGATAGACTTGATCATAAACCCACAATTCATCGGTCTCAACAAACACACCGCAAAAGAAGAAGATTACATCGAATAGATCTCCACAAGAGAGGGGGAGAACATTGTATTGAGATCCAAAAAGAGAGAAGAAGCCATCTAGCTACTAACTATGGATCCGAAGGTTTGAGGTAAACTACTCACACTTCATCGGAGGGGCTATGATGATGTAGAAGCCCTCCGTGATGACGGCCCTCTCCGGCGGAGCTCCGGAACAGGCCCCAAGATGGGATCTCATGGATACAGAAAGTTGCGGCGGTGGAATTAGGGTTTTGGCTCCTGTTCTGATCATTTGGGGGTACGTGGGTATATATAGGAGGATGGAGTACATCGGTGGAGCACCGAGGGGCCCACGAAGCAGGGAGCGCGCCCTGTAGGGGGGGCCTACCCTTGTGACCGCCTCCGGTACTTCTTGGAGTAGGGTCCAAGTCTCCTGGGTCTTATCTGAGAAGAAAATCACGTTCCAAAAAGGATTTTTCTGTTTGGACTCCGTTTGATATTCTGTTTCTTCGAAACACTCAAATAGGCAAAAAACAACAATTCTGGGCTGGGCCTCCGGTTAATAGGTTAGTCCCAAAAATAATATAAAAGTGGAAAATAAAGCCCAATATAGTCCAAAATAGTAGATAATATAGCATGGAACAATCAAAAATTATAGATACGTTGGAGACGTATCAACAGGTATGACTATCTTGATTCTGTCATAAATTTGTCATGGATGTACATGCATGACAAAAAAGCGACCTACTGTGACAAACACGTATCATCACGGAAGTGTATTTTTTGTAGTGAATTAACTCGCATAGAAGTACACAAATATGATTTTTCAAACCGTTATGGTTAGCTGTTGCATGTACATGTAGTTCAAATTTGAATTACGGTCATTAAATGGCTAGAAAATCACTTAAATGTCTTTAAAAGGTCAAATGACCCCTGAAATTTTCCAAATTTTCACATGACAGTTGTATTAGTGCACGTTAATTGTATAAAAAAATTGAAGGCCGTAAGGGGAAGCTATCTCCCATTCGTCATCAAATATTCATGGTTCCCTCTCGGAAACACGAGCCTTCTAGTGAGGTGCTTCGGTTTGTGAGGGATGTGTGTCCAAACTTTCGTCAAACATGCCAAATTTTTTACCACATCATCTTGGTGGCATGACATTGAAGGAAATATGCCCTAGAGGCAATAATAAAGTTGTTATTTATATTTCCTTATATCATGATAAATGTTTATTATTCATGCTAGAATTGTATCAACCGGAAACTTAGTACATGTGTGAATACATAGACAAACAGAGTGTCACTAGTATGCCTCTACTTGACTAGCTCGTTGAATCAAAGATAGTTAAGTTTCCTAGCCATAGACATGAGTTGTCATTTGATTAACGGGATCACATCATTAGAGAATGATGTGATTGACTTGACCCATTCTGTTAGCTTAGCATTCGATCGTTTATTATATTGCTATTGCTTTCTTCATGACTTATACATGTTCCTATGACTATGAGATTATGCAACTCCCGAATATTGGAGGAACACATTGTGTGCTACCAAACGTCACAACTTAACTGGGTGATTATAAAGGTGCTCTACAGGTGTCTCCGAGGGTACTTGTTGGGTCGGCTTAGATCGAGATTACGATTTGTCACTCCAATTGTCGGAGAGGTATCTCTGGGCCCTCTCGGTAATGCACATCACTATAAGCCTTGCAAGCAATGCAACTGATGAGTTAGTTGTGGGATGATGTATTACGGAACGAGTAAAGAGACTTGCCGGTAATGATATTGAACTAGGTATTGAGATACCGACGATCGAATCTCAGGCAAGTAACATACCGATGAAAAAGGAACAACGTATGTTGTTATGCGGTTTGACCGATAAAGATCTTCATAGAATATGTATGAGCCAATATGAGCATCCAGGTTCCGCTATTGGTTATTGACCGGAGACGTGTCTCGGTCATGTCTACATAGTTCTCGAACCCGTGGGGTCCGCACGCTTAAAGTTTTGTGACGATCGGTATTATGAGTTTTGTTGTTTTGATGTACCGAAGGTAGTTCGGAGTCCTGGATATGATCACGGACATAATGAGGAGTCTCGAAATGGTCAAGATGTAAAGATCGGTATATTGGAAGCCTATATTTGGACATCGGAATGGTTCCGGGTGAAATCGGGATTTTACCGGAGTACCGGGAGGTTACCGGAACCCCTCGGTAATTGTATGGGCCTTAATGGGCCATAGTGTAGAGAGAGAGAGGAGGCCAGGGCAGGCCGCGCGCCCCCTCCCCCTCTGTTCCGAATTGGACTAGGAGGGGGGCGGCTCCCCCCTTTCCTTCCTCCCTCTCTCCCCCTTCCGTCTCTCCTAGTCCAACTAGGGAAGGGGGGAATCCTACTCCCGGTGGGAGTAGGACTCCTCCTGGCGCGCCCTGCTAGGGCCGGCCGGCCTCCCCCCTTGCTCCTTTATATACGGGGGTAGGGGGCACCCCATAGACACACAAGTTGATCATTGATATCTCTTAGCCGTGTGCGGTGCCCCCCTCCACCATAATCCACCTCGGTCATATCGTAGCGGTGCTTAGGCGAAGCCCTGCGTCGGTAACTTCGTCAACACCGTCATCACTCCTTTGTGCTGACGAAGCTCTCCCTTGAAGCTCTGATAACCCACAAGTGTAGGGGATCGCAACAGCTTTCGAGGGTAGAGTATTCAACCCAAATTTATTGATTCGACACAAGGGGAGCCAAAGAATATTCTCAAGTATTAGCAGTTGAGTTGTCAATTCAACCACACCGAGATAACTTAATATCTGCAGCAAGGTATTTAGTAGCAAAGTAATATGATAGTAGTGGTAACGGTAGCAAAAAGTAACGGAAGCAAAAGTAATATTTTTGGTGTTTTGTAGTTGTTGGGGATATAACTATTTGTGTAAGCCGCCCGTAAGGGGCCGAGTTACGCAAAGAAGGACTCATTAGACGAAGCCCAAGATAAGCATGAAGATGGCTGTTCAATAAACGGGCCAAAGCCCAAAGGTGGCTTAAGGCCCGTAGTGGTAAACCGCCGTAATGGCATGACTTGTATCATAAGGTAGAGTTAACTAGTCACCGAGCCGGACACTGTTTATGAGCCGGCCGGGACTCTGTGGGCCACAGGGCGTCAACCCGTGTATATAAGGGGACGACCCACTGGCGGCTTAGGGCAAGAAACAACTCATCGAGAGCCAGGCATAGCGTATCTCGCTCCCTGGTCATCGAAACCTTAGCAATACCAACCCAACTAGACGTAGGCCTTACCTTCACCGTAAGGGGCTGAACTAGTATAACTCTCTCGTGTCCTTTGTCCCGATTAACCCCTTTAAGCTTCCTAGTTGCGATGGCTCCACGACTAAGTCCTTGCAAGAGGACATCTGCCGTGACAATTCCATGATAGTTGGTGCCCACCGTGGGGCCAGCGCACGGTGGATTTGAGTTCTTGAAGGGCAACTTCGAAGGGCTCAAGGGATACGTTGTGGGCCGGATGACCAAGAGTCGTCGCGACAAGATCTACATCGACGACGATGGCTGGGGCCCCGACGCCAGCTCAATTGAGTACGGGTACCGGGTCCCCTTCGGCGGAATCCATGTCTTCATTGGCCGGATTGGTTAGCCGGGCCCTGAGCTGGACAACTGCACCGACCTCGTCGATACGGCTCAGCGCGCGAGACCCGCCCGGGCTCAACCCGTCGTGAGGCGCGCCTTCGTGGGTTGCATCCACGGAGGGGAACTTTCTGAAAGATCTGTAGATGGTGGTGAGATGGCCGTCCTCTCCGATGGTGATTCGTCCGCTGGTTCAACAGATTCCCTGTACCCATTGCAAGACAGCGGGCTTGGGGGCTGTTCCGATGATAGCAGTATTCCGGACCCCTCTGAGCCGCCAAGCTGGGCAGGGGTCTTCATGGTTGGTACTCAACCCGACCAAAACTCTACAGCCGCAGCAGCAATAATGTCCGGGTCAGGAGCGGCCGGGGCAGGAGGCCATGTGAGCCCGCCGGTTCAGGTGCTGATGGATCTCATGGATAAGCTTACGGCCGTGTTAACCACCACAACTATTCCTGTGAATCAAGATGAGCATAATGCAGAGGTGGCACAGGTTCGCGAGGAGATAGCTCGGGCCAAGGAGGCCTTAGCGGCTAAGGACACCAGATTGGCCACAGAGCGGGCGACTTTGGATGCACGGGCGCAACAGCTCCAGTCAGAGGCTTTCCAGCTTAAGATGAGTCTGAACGCGTCTAATGAGGTGATGAGGAGGAGGCACCAGAAAACTCAATCCCGTTTGCGATTTATGACCCTCGGAACCTTTTCGCCACACCCGGAGCCGACCCTAGTAACCCGCCAGAAGCAAATCGGTTCATGACAGCCGGAGCGGGAGGACCGGTTCAGCCTCGAGAGATGGCACCTCCTCATGGGAATATGGCCCCGCCCCGCTATGTACCGATACCACCGGGTCACTTTTGCAACCCCATGGAGAACTTAATTGCAGCATCGGCACGTTTGGCGGCTCTCCCAGTGGACGGTGACGATCCAACAGCAGTGGAGACGCGGAGGATCAGAGAACTTGTTCAGACGGCTTTGGCTCAGCAAGAGACTTATTCCTATAGCCGGGACAGGATTCATTCAACTCCTCCGCCTTGGTTGGCTCCGTCTCGTCCAAATCGGAGCCCGAGTTACAGCAGGCACATGGAGTCAGAGGCTTTGTCAAGCAATGCCCAGCGCCGTAACCAGCCTGGCGGTTTTAACCCGGTGCAGGACCGGATACGTCAGGAGGATGAGCGGGCGGCTCAGCTAGCGGCTCAGCTAGCGACTCAGCAAACGACTCACCCGGCCTTTCCGGATTATCCGACGACTTCTGTTGAGGCAGGAGTAGCCACCAGAACCGGCGGCGTCCCATGTCTGGTGCCGGCTTTACGCAATGTGCGTTTACCTAAAGATTTCAAAGGACCTCGAAAGGTGCCAAATTATACGGCCGACTTACAGCCTGGGACATGGATTGGAAGCTATGAGATAGCCATGGAGCTGTTGGAGGTCAGTGACGCAGCAATGGCTAAGTACTTCACCATGATGTTGGATGGAACGGCCTGGACGTGGCTAAAAGGTTTACCGACCAATTCTATTAGCTCATGGGCGGAGTTAAAGGCCCGGTTCATTCAGAACCTCAAGGATACTTGCAAGCAATTTATGTCAATTGTGGACTTAACTAATTGTAAGCAAGAGGAGGGCGAATCTACCACTCATTGGGTGCGCCGGGTCAAGGAGATAATACATTCATCTGACAAGATGGATGCCGTCTCTGTAGTCCTCATGCTGGAGAAGAATTGCCGATTTGAACCGCTGAGGCAGAAGCTGGGATGACTCAAGCGTGATTGTAATGATATGGGTCAGCTGATGGCGGCTCTAGTCAAGTATGCCGATTCTGATAGTACCAAGGATCCCGCGTCTGATGAGGAAAAGACAGGGAAGGGAAAGAAGAACGACAATGGAAAGGGTCAGCAGCACAACCCGGCAAATCAAGGAGGTAATAAGCGTAAAGCTGATGGCAACCCGGAGTTTGTAGCTAATGCTAATGCGCATGGTAACAATCAGAGACGCAAGGGGAGGCCGCCTCCTCGGTCTGGCGGGTCAGGTCCATCTCTTGAGCAGTTACTCAATGAGTCCTGCCCGAGACACGGCACCCGGGAATGACCGGCCACCCACTTATGGAAGGATTTCGCAATCATGAAGGCTTTCAAGAATTCCAACACGTTTGATGGTAATCATGGGTCGGGCGGCGGCTCAGGTGCCGGCGGCTTTCATGGCCCGGGTAGTGGTTCAAATTCCGGCTTTCAGGGAAATCAAGGCGGCTATAACCAGCAGCAGTCTGGCCAAGGAGGACAACAACAGAAGCAATCGGGTTATCAAAGCCATCCAAAGCAGCAGAATAGTGGACAGTATCACGTGTTCACCACTAGCCGATGCAAACGTGACCAGAAGGTTCATAAGAGGGCCGTGAACTCTGTTGAGCCGGCAGTCCCCCGTTATTTGAGGTGGTCAGAACAGCCTATTGTGTGGAGCAGGGAAGATCACCCTCCCCGGGTTGACAATCCGGGTCAGTTAGCCTTGGTGGTAGCACCCCAGGTTGGTGGATATAAATTCACCAAGGTACTCATGGACGGAGGTAGCAGCATCAACATCCTCTTTTACGAGACCTTCCGACGCATGGGTTTGACAGACAAAAATCTTAAGACATCCAACACCATTTTCCATGGGGTGGTGCCTGGTAAATCGGCGTACCCAGTCGGTAAGATTGAGCTGGAGGTGGCCTTTGGAGATGAGTATGATTCTAGGGCTGAAAAGTTAACTTTTGAGGTGGTCAAAATTAAAAGTCCGTATCATGCTCTGTTTGGGCGACCGGCTTATGCCAGGTTGATGGCTGGCCGTGTTATGTTTATTTGCAGCTTAAGATGCCGGGCCACAAGGGCACCATCACTGTGCATGGGAGCCGAAAGATTGCCCTGGAATGCGAAGAAGGTGGTGCAGCAGAGGAGCTGAAGTTTTATCCAAGATAATGTTGACCCGGCGGATATGACCTCCCTGAAGAAGCCGACCATAGAGCATGACCCGGCGATGAAGTTTAAGTCGGCTGCTGAAACCAAGCTTGTTGATTTTACTCCGGGCGATTCGTCTAAGCAGTTCAGTATCAGTGCCAATTTGGATCCTAAATAGGAAAGCGCTCTCATCGAGTTCATCCGTGAGAACCAGGACATCTTTGCATGGAAACCTTCTAACATGTCGGGTGTACCGAGAGAACTTGCTGAGCACACTCTGAATATTGATCGAAAGCATAAGCCGGTCAGGCAATTTCTTCGATGGTTCAACGAAGAAAGACGGAAAGCTATTGGTGAGGAGGTGGCCCGGCTCTTAGCAGCCGGGTTCATTGTTGAAGTTTTTCACCCGGAGTGGTTGGCTAACCCAGTGCTTGTGCTAAAAAAGAACGGCACCTGGCGGATGTGTGTGGATTACACGGACTTAAATAAAGCTTGTCCGGCTGATCCTTTTGCTCTCCCCCATATTGACCAAATCATTGATGCTACGGCGGGTTGCGAGCGTTTGAGTTTTTTGGATGCTTACTCTGGTTATCATCAGATCAAGATGGCAGTAAAGGACCAGGAGAAGACGACTTTCATCACTCCGTTTGGAGCCTTCTGCTATGTATCTATGTCGTTTGGGCTCAAGTGTGCCCAGGCGACTTACGAGCGGTGTGTACAGAACTGTCTCCACGATCAGATTGGGCGAAATGTTCACGCTTACGTGGATGATATAGTGGTGAAGTCCAGAGAGAAGGAAACCTTGATATCTGATCTGAAGGAAACCTTTGATAATCTCCGGGTTTATAAAATGATGCTTAACCTGGCCAAATGTGTGTTTGGTGTGCCTGCAGGCAAGCTTTTGGGTTTTCTGGTCTCCAACAGGGGCATTGAAGCTAATCCAGAGAAGATCCAGGCAATTACCTCTTTGGCTAAACCGGCGTGCATCAATGATGTTCAGCGACTGGCTGGTCGTGTTGCTGCTTTGAGCCGTTTCATCAGCCGGTTAGGTGAGAAGGCCTTGCCATTGTATCAGATGATGAAGAAAACAGACACTTTTGTCTAGAGTGATGCTGCTAATGCTGCCTTTGAAGATTTAAAGAAACAGTTATCTGAGCCGCCAGTCCTTGCGACTCCCACTGATAGAGAGCCACTCCTGTTATATGTGGCTGCTAACTCACGTGCTGTCAGTGTTGCAATCGTGGTGGAGCGCAAGGAGGCTGGCAAGGAGCATCCGGTTCAACGGCCGGTTTATTACATCAGTGAGGTGCTCATTGAGTCTAAGCAAAGGTATCCACATTGGTAGAAGCTTGTTTATGGGGTGTTCATGGCAAGTCGGAAGCTAAAGCAATACTTCCAAGGTCACCCTATTACCGTGGTAAGTTCTGCCCCCTTGGGAGACATCATCCAGAATAGAGAGGCCACAGGACGAGTCGCCAAATGGGCCATTGAGCTTGGGCCTCATGGTTTGAAGTACATGCCATGGACTGCTATTAAATCTCAAGCCCTGGTGGACTTTATCAATGATTGGACAGAGCTGCAGACACCTGAGGAGAAGTCGGATAACACGTATTGGACTATTCACTTTGATGGGTCCAGGCAGTTGGAAGGCTCGGGGGCTGGGGTCGTATTAACCTCCCCCCGAGGTGACAAATTTTGTTATGTGCTCCGGCTTATGTTTCCTTGTACTAACAATGCAGCTGAGTATGAGGCCTTACTCCATGGTCTCCGGATGGCCAAAGAGATGAATTTGAGCTGGGTAAGGTGCTTGGGTGACTCAGATCTCGTGGCTCAACAGGTGTCAGGCAAGTAGGACTCCAAGGATCCCCTTATGGCGGCTTATCATCGGGAAGTTGATGTTGTGGCTGGGCACTTCAAGGGTTATCAAGTGGAGCACATTGATCGAAGGAAGAATGAGGCGGCGGATGCTTTAAGCCGGCTGGGATCTCATCGTAAGCCGGTGCCACCTAACACCTTTCTCGATGTTTTGCATAATCCTTCTGTCAAGTTACCCACAGAGGAAGACCTAGCGGTGCCAGACCCAGAGGCGCAGCTGGTAGCGGCTCTTCACGTCATCCCGAATTGGACAGTGCCATATTTGGCTTACATGACCCGAGGGGAGTTGCCTGAGGATGAGACCTTGGCGAGACAAATCATCCGGCGGTCCAAATTCATGACAATTGTTCATGGTGAGTTACATCATCGTAGCGTCACTAGGGAGTTTCAGCGTTGTGTGTCACCTGCAGAGGGTCAGGAGATACTTCGTGAGATCCATGAAGGGGATTGCGATCATCATGCCGGTTCAAAATCTCTTGTGGCCAAAGCCTTCCGTCATGGGTTTTATTGGCTGACGGCTCATGCTGATGCGGATGATCTGGTCAGTAAATGTGATGGATGTCAGAAATTCTCCCGACGAGCTCATGTGCCGGCTCAAGAATTGAGGATGATTCCAATTACTTAGCCGTTTGCAGTCTGGGGGCTTGATATGGTCGGGCCTTTCAAAAGGTCTAAGGATAAAAAGACACACCTCCTGGTGGCAGTGGATAAATTTACAAAGTGGGTTGAGGCAGAGCCGGTTAGTAAGTGTGATGCAGCCACGGCGGTTCAGTTCATGAAAAAGGTGATCTTTCGTTTTGGCTTTCCACACAGCATCATAACTGATAATGGCACTAATCTCTCCAAAGGTGCCATGGAAGAGTTCTGTCAACAAGAACATATCCGGCTTGATGTTTCGGCAGTGGCCCATCCTCAATCCAATGGTGAAGCAAAAAGAGCTAATCGGGAGATCTTGAAAGGTATAAAGCCTCGGCTCTTGGTCCCCTTACAGCGGACGCCGGGTTGTTGGGTGGAGGAGTTACCCTCTGTGCTTTGGAGTATCAATACTACACCTAACAGATCTACGGGTTATACACCTTTCTTCATGGTGTACGGAGCAAAGGCGGTCCTGCCAAGTGACATCCGTCATGACTCGCCTCGCGTGGCGGCTTACGTTGAGGCTGACAATGAACAAGCTCGTCAAGATGCACTTGATTTGTTGGATGAAGAGCGAGACTTGGCAATAGCCCACTCGGCGATTTACCAGCAAGACCTACACCGCTACCATAGCCGCCGGGTTAGATCCAGAACCTTTCAGGAAGGCGACTTAGTGCTCCGGCTCATCCAGGATCAGTCTGATATGCACAAGCTACCCCCCCCCCCCTGGGAAGGACCCTTTGTGGTCAGCAAGAACCTGAACAATGGGTCATATTACCTCATCGACGTTCGAGAACACAAGGACTCACGTAAGTCAGAGGAGGAGACCCGCCGGCCGTGGACTATTGCTCATCTTTGGCCTTACTATACTTGAGCCACTGGCTCTCAGGATGTATATATTTTGACAATGTACATATTATGAAAAGCAATAAAGCAGGACCTCCGTCCTTTTCATCTTCAAAAGTGTACATGCTTTCTTTATCATGTTGTTGTGGAAACAACCAACAGGGAGCGGAACATATCTGAATCCGGCTTTCCCTTTGGTCCGGCTTATGATCATATCTGAATCTAGCCATGATCACTTGGGGGCTTCCTATTCAAACATAGGTCGTATTCGAACCAAAGAGAATATAGCTGTTGATACCCAGTTGATCGGCATGCTGCCAAACCCACTTGGGGCTTCTTAATCATATCTGAATCATAGCTTAACCCCTTTGGGTCTGACGTGGATCGTATTCGAATCAACGTCATTAAACAACTCTTATGGTCACTTGGGGGCTTCCTGTTCAAACATAGGTCGTATTCGAACCAAAGAGAACATAGCTGTCGATACCCACTTGATCGGCATCGCCAAAGCCACTGGGGGCTATATGATCGTATCCGAATCTTAGCTCAACCCCTTTGGAACGGTTCACTGATCGTATTCGAATCAGAAGCCTTTGAATTTTGTTTATTATTCATCATACTTTGTAAGTGTAAATTGTTTGACTATCTTGAGATCCTCTTGAAAGTATTATGGGGTGGTTCTTGTTTCCACCGGTTTAATATTGATCACATTAGGTTGTTAAGTGCCTGGCGAACATCATATGTGCCAGGAGTTACAACTTACCCTCATGGTTTGGGTCACATAAGCCGGCGGTATCACCACAAGGATCATAGGTATGCTGTTATGATTATGTCTAACAGGTCTAATCGTAAGCAGGCCTTTATATGATTTTTTGGTTCACATTCCGGGTTATCAGTACCTTATGTGACCCCCGATGCGATAAATCGCCAAGGGAATTGTGTTTGTTTTATATGCAGTGCAATGCAAGCAAGTTTCTGTTTAACATAAGGGAAATAGAAGTTCAATATAAACCGGAAGTATATAAAGATGGCGGCTTAAGAAAGTGTTGAGCGCCATAAACATGCGCGATGGCATGGCAAAAATCAAGAGTTTTTCTACCCTATTACAAGACTCCCCAAGTCTGAATAATGAAGCATTGTTTTTTCCACAAAGACACAAACATATGACGCCGGGCGGTTCATTCCTTTGGTTGGCTTGAAGATTCCAGGTTATCCTTCTCCGCTCCTCCATCGGCTGCCCTGTCCTGGAAGGTTGACGATGCCCAGTCAATGCCATTCAAAGCTTCAAACTTAGCTTCATCATCTATTAAACCGGCTGGGTCGACTTCAGGGGCAAAGGTATGCTTACGGATTGGAGGGATCAGGCAGACTTCATCATAGAGAGGCGTTGGAATTCTCCGATTTTCGTTTTCATAACCCGGCTGATACTTGGTAAGATTAGTATCGTTCCCAATAATAGTAGCCACAGGGCATATATCCTTGACACAGGCGGTGAATTCCTTTTCGTCAAACAAGGTCCCATCCTCCTTCAAACTCGGGCATCCAAGAGTGATGTCGGCCGGGTCTAGTTCTGGCATCCATGCTTTCGCCCGGCTCAATGTGGCTATGGCCCCGGCTCTTGCGGACGCCCGCCTTAGTTCTTGGACCCGCTGAGGTAACACAGCAAGCCGCTTCAGCATGTCCTGCAGGAGATGGGGGACGTCATTTGACAAGGCCACAACGGCCAAGGCACGTTGTGACCCGGTGTAGAGTTGCTCCACCAAAGTATAAACCACCTTTAGCTTGATCAACATGTTTTGCTTAAGGTTTGCGCTCCTGGGGCCTGCGTTCATAAACATAAGGTAAGCCGGAGGTAACAATTAAAATAGTCATTAAAAGAAGGTTTGCAGTATTTAATGTTTGCATAAGTAACTTACCAAAGATTGCTGAGACCATTTGAGATATTTGGCGTTTTAAGCCAGACAGCTCGGTTGTTGCTTCTGCAAGCGACGCCTCTGCTGTCTTGGCCCGGGTCACCAGGGAAGCCTTTTCATTAGCCCGGGTTTTCTTGTCCGCTTCAAAGTTTTTCTTCAATTTCTCTTGTTCAGAGACGCTGACCTCAAACTTGGAGTTGGCCTTTTGGATTTCAATCTCTTGAGCTGCCAGGCGGTTCTTTAGATCTGCAATCTCCGACTCAAATTGACTTATGGTGGCCTGTATCAATGCTGGGTTATAGTCAGAATTATTTTAAGATAACATTGAAGTCCCAAGCATTTTGCAAGCAAAGATACTTGACACTTGGGGGCTAATGTATGCTGAAGAATTTTAAACTTACTAGAGCGGTTCATGGAAATTAAGTCCCAAGCACTTTGCAAGCAAAGATACTTGGCACTTGGGGGCTAATGCGTATTGCAAGTTCAACGTGTTATGATACTCCGGTTTAAATGTCCTTTTCCTAAGCCGGACAAGCAGTACTAAACAGTTTTTAAGTCTACAGCATATTTACTTAGAAGCAATAGACTTGGGGGCTGGTACAGTAAGTATGGTTAAGGAAAAGTAGCATAAGTCATACCTCAGATTTTTGCTGTATCTGCTTCACCATGTCAATTTCCAGGTCACGGCTCCTGTGTACTTGGTTTATGTAACCAGAGACAATTTCTCCAATGCTCAGATGACTGTAATCAGCAATGTCTAGCTTGGCCTTTCGGCGCTCCAAAAGCTCCTCCTTGGCAGAGCACTTGGCAAGAACAGTGGGCTGCCCCGGCTCAACAAATTGAGTTTTGAGAATCTGAACTTCCGGATCAATTGTCTTGGCCGGGCTAGGAGCTTCCGGGTTATCAGAACCGTCGAGAGTTTCTTCATCGGGCGGATCAGAAATTGGTGCCGGAATGTCGTAAGTCCGTTCCGGCGGTGGCTGATGGGTGGACATATCAGGGGCAGCCGTGCCAAGCTCTGTTTCAGTCACGACAGGGTCTTGGGCCGGCTTATTTTTCTTCACTTTCTTCCTGGGCTTCACTTGTACTCTGTGGACAAATCAGAGGAATTAATACAAGAGGATGAGTAAAATAAGCTTAAGGTAAGCGAGTTGTCATTACCCTGGTGCGGTCTTGAAAGCCGGCATATTTGATTGCATAGACTCGCCAGATGAGGGTGAAGTATCCTGATAGTTGGAGTCAGATGAATTGAGAGGTTGATGGATGAAACCCGCCAAAGGTAAAAGATAACGTAAGTCAGAGATAACCTCAGGCTTGCGCTTCCTGGTCACATCAGGTAAGCCGGAGGAGAGTTCCGCATCTTTGCTTGTCCGGGTCTGCCTCCGGCTCTCATAAATCTATCGCTTCAAAAGAAATTGAGGATCTTGGTAAGCTAAAGGATGTGAAATTCTTACTTTCTGGGTCACCCTTCAGATTTTCTGCCGCGGCAAGGGCTCGGAGTCGGAAGAGATTATAGTTACCTCTTCCTCAACGGCTTGGCTGTTTCCCGTGTCCTCCTGAAAGGAATTAATGTCAGTAAGATGATAATAAAGGAGTCAGGGGAGTTAAGAGTTACCTCTTCTTCATCATCATCGGTATCATCCAGTTTCAACATATCTGAAGTGCTTGGCTTCTTCTTCCTTGAAGTTCCTGTCTTGGCGGCTTTCCTTTCAGCTCTCTTGGCTGCTCTGGCTTGTTTGGCAGCCTCATGGTCATACTTGACCTTCCAAAAGTTGTCATTTGCCTGTGAATAATGATAAAGGAATATGAGTACAAAGTAGAGTATAATACACTGAGGGTATCAATTGTTGGGATGGATGACTTACTACAGGAGCCGGGTTCTTCTTGCAGAAAGGAAGTAAGCCAAAGGCATTACTAACCACCGTGCCCTCTTTCAACAAAGACTGGGTCATAACTTCAACCATGTCATCTGGTAAGTCGTCAGGGCTATGGCGCAGCGGGTCATCCTTCTCGCCAGAGTAAGTGCACATTAAGCCGGGGCGGCGGCTTAACGGAATCACTCGCCATGAAATCTAGAATCGGACCAGATCGATGCCATCTAAGCCGTTCCCCAAGAGAACTTTGATTTTCTTAATAGTGGGAGTGAGTGGCAGACATTCAATAGTAGTTAGCTTGTCTGGCAGTGGATGATTGGATTCAAGGCGCAGAGCACGAAAGCCGGGCAGTGGGTTCTCATCAGCCGGAGAAGTGTCCTGGCAGTAGAACCATGTCTGATTCCAATCCTTTGGGTGGCTTGGCAGTTCATCATAAGGGAAAAGGCAATCTCTCCGCCGCTGAATTGAGATGCCGCCAAGTTCCAGACTGGGCCCGTTGGCACGTTCGTTCTGCCGGTTTAAGTAAAACAATTCTTTGAACAAAAGCAAGCTGGGCTCTTCTCCAAGGTACACCTCACAGAAGACTTGGAAGTTGCAAATATTTGACACGGAATTGGGCCCGATGTCTTGAGGTCTTAGGTCAAAGAATTGCAAAACGTCCCTGAAGAATTTTGAACTGGGTGGAGCAAATCCCCGGCTCATATGATTAGTGAAAACGATCACCTCCCCCTATTTGGGTTGAGGTTTCTCCTTGGACGGATCAAGAGCACGATAAGACATGACTTCCTTCTTGGGCAGATGGCCAGATTTCACAAACTCAGACAGTGTGCTTTCCATCACAGTGGACTTGACCCAGTTACGGGTCACAGGAGCCTTGGGAGCCTTAGGTGCCATTACGCAAGTAGAAGCCTATGATAAAATAATAATTTCCGGTTCAACTTTAACCCGGAAGAAAACATCTTTAAGTCTATTCATGGTGACGGCTTAAGATGGGGCCTAATGACATATGGCTAATTGTGCGGTGCGGCACAATGAGTTGATATTTAAGCCGCCCCGGGTGTCAGAGGCAATTAAATTATTTTAAATTGCCGGAAGCAAGCAAGGCTGGTAATCAATTAAGTTATCTTAAACCAGCTACATAGACTACCGTGGTTAAACAGATCTAACAGGTGCAGTTTTTTGGCTAAGTATGGAACAAACAGGTTTCACAAGTTGCGGCTATTCTTTTGGATCAAATGGTCGCTCTAAAAAGAAAATTTCAAGCCCTAGAACTAGCACAGATAAAGTTCATCGGCTCGAGTGAAGCCTCTGTTCAACGGAAAGGGATCTATTTGCATTTGGAAACGGGTGCGAAACAGCCACCACAGTAGTTCTACACTGTCTGAAGATCAAAAGGGGGCATTGGAGGGGAAAAATATCAAGAGTTTGGCTCAGGCAATGATGAACACTGATGAACTCGAAGAAACTGTAATGCAGATCTAAGACAGGAAAGGAAAGGGACTTACAAATGTAGGGCTGCGGCGGAGGTTCGTCGCGTTTTCTCTGGTCAGATTCAGGTCGATCCAGCGGCCTGAGTTGGGGAAGATGAGGAGCTCGGCGGCGGCGGTGGCGGAGCTCGAGCGGAGGAAGATGACCGAGTGGGGAGAATGAAGAAGACCTGGGTCATGCCTGTTTATAAGGAAGGGCCGACTGAAACGGCACGAGAAACAAGGAGACCGAACATCATTATCCAGCGACCTCGACGCCTCGGTTTTCGGAATGGTCAGTAAAAGCAAAGATCCATTGGAAGATATTACGGAATAAAATAAGAATTTAATTCAAGATGACATCACGACAGGTTAACACGGATCCAGAAGATGACATCACGGCAGGTTAAAACCTTTGCGCAAACGGAAGACTGGAGGTTTTTTCACTTAAGGTATTTTGAGATTGACATGAACCGGTTCAAATCAATCTGGGGCCTAATGTTGGGGATATAACTATTTGTGTAAGCCGCCCGTAAGGGGCCGGGTTACGCAAAGAAGGACTCATCAGACGAAGCCCAAGATAAGCATGAAGATGGCGGTTCAATAAAGGGGTCAAAGCCCACAGGCGGCTTAAGGCCCGTAGTGGTAAACGGCCATAATGGCATGACTTGTATCATAAGGTAGAGTTAACTAGTCACCGAGACAGACACTGTATATGAGCCGGCCGGGACTCTACGGGCTGCAGGACGTCAACCTGTGTATATAAGGGGACGACCTGCTGGCGGCTTAGGTCAGGAAACAACTCGTCGAGAGCCAGGCATAGCGTATCTCGCTCCGTGGTCACCGAAACCTCAGCAATACCAACCCAACTAGACGTAGGCCTTACCTTAACCCTAAGGGGCCAAACTAGTATAACTCTCTCGTGTCCTTTGTCCCGATTAACCCCTTTAAGCTTCCTAGTTGCGATGGCTCCACGACTAAGTCCTTGCAAGAGGACATCTGTCGTGACAATTCCACGACAGTAGTGATTGTAACAATAGCAATAGGAAAGTAAATAAGCGTAAACCAGTATATGGAAAGCTTGTAGGCATCGGATCGGTGATGGATAATTATGCCGGATGTGGTTCATCATGTAACAGTCATAACATAGGGTGACACAGAACTAGCTCCAATTCATCAATGTAATGTAGGCATGTATTCCGAATATAGTCATACGTGCTTATGGAAAAGAACTTGCATGACATCTTTTGTCCTACCCTCCCGTGGCAGCGGGGTCCTAATGGAAACTAAGGGATATTAAGGCCTCCTTTTAATAAAGAGCCGGAACAAAGCATTAGCACTTAGTGAATACATGAACTCCTCAAACTATGGTCATCACCGGGAGTGGTCCCGATTATTGTCACTTCGGGGTTGCCGGATCATAACACATAGTGGGTGACTATAGACTTGCAAGATAGGATCAAGAACACACATATATTCATGAAAACATAATAGGTTCAGATCTGAAATCATGGCACTCGGGCCCTAGTGACAAGCATTAAGCATAGCAAAGTCATAGCAACATCAATCTCAGAACATAGTGGATACTAGGGATCAAACCCTAACAAAACTAACTCGATTACATGATAGATCTCATCCAACCCATCACCGTCCAGCAAGCCTACGATGGAATTACTCACGCACGGCGGTGAGCATCATGAAATTGGTGATGGAGGATGGTTGATGATGACGACGATGGCGAATCCCCCTCCCCGGAGCCCCGAACGGACTCCAGATCAGCCCTCCCGAGAGGTTTTAGGGCTTGGTGGTGGCTTCATATCGTAAAACGCGATGATTTCTTCTCCTCTATTTTTTTTCTCCCCGAAAGCAAATATATAGAGTCGGAGTTGGCGTCGGAGGAGCCTCAGGGGGCCCATGAGGTAGGGGTAGGGATGGCAATGGGTCGGGTTTGGGGAGGGTGGAGCTGGTCCAAATCCAACCCATGACCCATCTTCCTACCCTCTGCCCATCCACCAAATTATCCATGGGCACAACTTGTGCCCATGCCCAAACCCACTGGATACCCACATACCCATGGAGCTCCATGGGCATAGAAAAGTCAGCATGAAGCCTTCCCAAAGATCAAATTAACTCATCATCATTCACTCACAAATGTCAACATAAGCTACATGCATAAGTAGGCAACAAGTAATACGATGAGTCCTTAAGTGTGACATACCAGAGGTTGATTCTGCAGCATATAGCTCATGGCACAAGTTGCATATTTCCTGTCATTTCCCATTGATTCGCTCTTTCTACTATCACTGGCATATGACCCCACATGTCATACAGGTATCCATTGGATATCCATGGAGCACAAACTATAACCATGCCCAACCCGGCTGTTCGTGGGTATCCATATCCACGGACCCATGGGCGAAAATGTGCTTCATACCCTTGCCCAACCGGGTCGGGTATCCACGGGTATCCAGATCCATGGATAAAATTGCCATCCCTAGGTAGGGGGGCGCGCCCCCCACCCTCGTGGACAGGTGGTGGGCCCCCTGGCCTTCATCTTTTGCAATGATTTTTTATTATTTCCGAAAAGATGTTCCATGAAGTTTCAGGTCATTCTGAGAACTTTTGTTTCTGCACATAAATAACACTATGGCAATTCTGCTGAAAACAACGTCAGTCCGGGTTAGTTCCATTCAAATCATGCAAGTTAGAGTCCAAAACAAGGGCAAAAGTGTTTGGAAAAGTAGATACGACGGAGACGTATCAACTCCCCCAAGCTTAAACCTTTGCTTGTCCTCAAGCAATTTAGTTGACAAACTGAAAGTGATAAAGAAAAACTTTTACAAACTCTATTTGCTCTTGTTGTTGTAAATATGTAAAGCCATCATTCAAGTTTTCAGCAAAGATCATGACTAACCATATTTGCAATAATTTTCAGGTCTCATGTTTACTCATATCAATAGCATTATCAACTAGCGAGCGATAATAATAAATCTCGGATGACAACACTTTCTCAAAACAATCATAATATGATATAACAAGATGGTATCTCGCTAGCCCTTTCTAAGACCACAAAACATAAATGCAGAGCACCTTTAAAGATCAAGGACTGACTAGACATTGTAATTCATGGTAATAGAGATCCAATCATAGTCATACCCAATATAGATTAACAGTAATGAATGCAAATGACAGCTCTGCTCTCCAGCTAGTGCTTTTAATAAGAGAGTGATGTAACGCCCCGAGACCGATGTGCCAGGTGTCCTCCAGTTATTCGCTGTTGTTGCCTTGTCATTGCTTGCGTGTCATGCTTTGCATATCATTTCATCTTGTGCATTTCATTTCCATACATGTTCGTCTCATGCATCCGAGCATTTTCCCCGTTGTCCGTTTTGCAATCCGGCGCTCCTATGTCACCCGTTGTCCCTTTCTACCTCTTTTCGTGTGCGGGTGTTAAACGTTTTCGGATTGTACCAAGACTTGCCAAGCGGCCTTGGATTACTACCGGTAGACCGCCTGTCAAGTTTCGTGCCATTTGGACTTCGTTTGATACTCCAACGGTTAACCGAGGGACCAAAAAGGCCTCGTGTGTGTTGCAGCCCAAAACCCTTTCAAAGTGGCCCAAAACCCACCTAAACCTCCTCCATCATCTCGGTCATTCGATCACGAACGCGTGGCCGAAAACCGCACCTCATTTGGACTCTCCTAGCTCCCTCTACCTATTTAAACAACTCCCCCTTCGAAATTCGCGGACGAAACCCAACCCTAACCTTCCCCACCGCCGCCGGACATTTCGTCCCGCGCCGCCGGACACGTCTGCCGCGTCGCCTCCAGCCAACCCGCGCGCGCCACGTCACCTCGTTGGGTCTTCTCTCTCTCCTCCCTCCGCCGTGGCCCGCCCGGCCCGCGGGAGGCCCTCCCAGGCCCAGATCTGCGCCGCCCGCGCCCTTCTCTCCTTCGCCGCGCTGGCACCCGCCGCCCTTCATCAGAACCTCGCCGCCAGTCAGCTCCGCCGGCAGGCCCCGCGTCGAAGCCGCCCGTCACCGCCCGGATCGCCAGCGCCATCGCCCGGACGCGCCCGCGCCTCAAGCTCCCTCGTCCACCACCGTGCCGGACCTCGCCGGAGGCCGCGCACATCGCCGGAGCACCCTTTGCCTGTGATGCCGTCCTCTTCTCCGGGGATCACCGGAGCGCGCCGCCCCGTGACTTGGCGTCCCCGTCCGGCCCAGTTGCCGCCAGATCCGGACATCCCACACCGGGATCCGCACTTTCCTGCTCGCGGCCGGCCCTCCCCTCGCCGGAGCACATCCCCGCCGGACCCGCGCCGCCGTCCACGGCTTTGCCGGAGTCGCCGCTCCCTGCGCCGGATCGGGAGGAGCCCGATCTGGAGGAGGAGCTTCGTTGACTCCCGCATGGGCCACCGCAGCCCACCGCCAGCCCATCTTCTCCAGGCCCAGCTCCACTTCATCCGGCCTGATGTTTTTTTCTAGAGATGGTATATTTCTTCAAGTATCCTATTTTTTGGGGCATTTTAATCGCATTGTAACTCCCTCATCGTAGCTCCGTTTTGCGCGTGTAGCATATCCAAATGTTCGTCTCGACGAGTGCATCATTTCATCTCATTCCATCATTTTCATTTGAGCTCATCTTGATGCCTGAAATGCTGTTGGAAGAGGGCTATGTGGTGAATTGTCAGATCTGTTTCAGCAAATGGCATTTCATTTTTGCCATGGTTAATGTGTGCATGATATGATCCCGAGCTCTACATGTGTTTTGTTATACGCCATGCCATCTTTACAGAGGTGCTTGCCATGTATTTTTTTGATATTTGTGGTGACTAGAACAAGCTTGCAAAGTATCGTAATTGGTAATGCTAATTTCAGGGACTTAGAATTTCACTAAGTCCTTGTCCTGTTTCTGTCGGTATGCCATATGTTCATGTTGTTTCCTAGTGATCCGTTCCTCTTTTGAGGATGATCAGTAAGGATGTTTTGTTAACATTGTGGTGCTCTATCCATCCATGTCTTTGTTTGCATTTATGGAGCACACTAGCTTGAGCCAATCGAGCTCTACTTTTGCTGTTTCGTGAATCCTGGCAGATTGTTGACATGATTAGCGATTTTGCCGAGGATGTTGCTATTGATCCGTGCATGCTATGTTGTTGTTCTTGCCATGTCTAGCTCCTATGCCATGTCTTCTTGATGGGTGTATGCTTAGTTTGTCATGCCATGCTCTGTAGTGAGTGCATCGAGCTCGTGAACATGCCTACTCGTTAACTGATTTGCATGCTCCAGTTTTTCACTAGTCTGAATCTGTTTATGTTTTTGCCATGTTCACATGCTTGCCATTGTATTTTCTGATCCCTTTTGGCTCAAGGTCACTAAGGGAATTTTGTTAAGTGCTTTGAGTAGCTTCATGCCATGCCTTGCTTTGCCATGTTAAGTTCCTGTAGCATGTAGTTTTCATGCTCTAAATTGTGCTTCCTGATGTTAAATTCCAGGCTTGTGTTAATTTCACTAAGTCTGAAACCGGTTATCATTTGCTCTTTTGCCATGCTTGTTTGAACCTGTTATTGAATGAATTAGCCGTAGCTCAGTGTTCATCTTTTGTCAAGCATCATGAGTGGACCCCTTCCATGTATTTTGTTATCATGTTGGAGTGCTGTAGCATATTTATTTTGATGCATTTAGATGGCTACTTGCTGATTATCGCAGACCGGTGCCATATTTGTTTTTGCTTGCTATTTCCAAACCGTGCATCCGATTCCGGTGATCTTTATATCGATTTCAAACGAAATCACCTCATCTTTCCAGTGGCACTCTTGGATTTCCATGTTGAGGACAGGTTCAGTCATTCCTTTCCAAATCATGCATATGCATCACATACCGCATCCCGCATATCATACCATGTTCATGTGTGGTTTGTTTACTATGTTGTATGCTTCTTTCTGGTGTTGCTTCTTCGGGTTGGTTCCGATACCATCGCGTTTGTGAGGACCCGTTCATCTACGTCTGTTTGTCTTCTTCATGGACTCGTTCTTCTTCCTTGCGGGATTTCAGGCAAGATGACCATACCCTCGAAATCACTTCTATCTTTGCTTGCTAGATGCTCGCTCTTTTGCTATGCCTATGCTGCGATACCTACCACTTGCTTATCATGCCTCCCATATTGTTGAGCCAAGCCTCTAACCCACCTTGTCCTAGCAGATGTTGTTTGGCTATGTTACCACTTTGCTCAACCCCTCTTATAACGTTGCTAGTTGCAGGTGAAGATTGAAGTTTGTTCCTTGTTGGAAAATGGAGATGTTGTTCCTTGTTGGAACATGTTTACTTGTTGGGATATCACAATATCTCGTATTTAATTAATGCATCTATATACTTGGTAAAGGGTGGAAGGCTCGGCCTTATGCCTGGTGTTTTGTTCCACTCTTGCCGCCCTAGTTTCTGTCATATCAGTGTTATGTTCCCGGATTTTGCGTTCCTTACGCGGTTGGGTTATAATAGGAACCCCTTGACAGTTCGCCTTGAATAAAACTCCTCCAGCAAGGCCCAACATTGGTTTTACCATTCGCCACCTAGCCTTTTATTTCCCCTGGGTTCTGCAGACTCAAGGGACATCTTTATTTAACCCCCCCGGGCCAGTGCTCCTCTGAGTGTTGGTCTGACCGAGTAGACTGCGGGGCCACCTCAGGGTAACTTGAGGGTTGGTTTTACTCGTAGGATGTCTCATTTGAGTGTGCCCTGAGAACGAGATATGTGCAGCTCCTATCGGGATTTGTCGGCACATTCGGGCGGTGTTGCTGGACTTGCTTTACCATTGTCGAGGATGTCTTGTAACCTGGATGCCGAGCCTGATCAGATTGTCTTGGGAGAAGGAATATCCTTCGTTGACCGTGAGAGCTTGTGATGGGCTAAGTTGGGACATCCCTGCAGGGTTTTGAACTTTCGAAAGCCGTGCTCGCGGTTATGGGCAGATGGGAATTTGTTAATGTCCGGTTGTAGAAAACCTGAAGTTGACCTTAATTAAAATACATCAACCGCGTGTGTTACCGTGATGGTCTCTTCTCAGCGGGGTCTGGGAAGTGAACACGGTGTTGGAGTAATGCTTGACGTAGGTTGTTCTAGGATCACTTCTTGATCATAGTTTTATCGATCGTGCCTTGCCTTCTCTTCTCGCTCTCATTTGCATATGTTAGCCACGAAACATGATAGTCGCTTGCTACAGCTCCACCTCATACCTTTTACCTTACCCATGAGCTTAAATAGTCTTGATCGCGAGGGTGTAAGATTGCTGAGTCCCCGTGACTCACAGTTAGTTCCAAAACCAGTTTGCAGGTGCCCATGTTACCGAGCAGGTGACGCAACCAAGCTCAGGAGCCCAGTTGGGGTCGATCGGGGATCTGTGTAGCATTTGGGGTAGTCTTCTTTTATTTTGGTTCCGTATTCGGACCTTGATTGTATCTGGATGATTAATGCTTTATTCATGTAATTGTGTGAAGTGGCGATTGTAAGCCAACTATGTATTTTTCTCCCTTATGTATTACATGGGTTGTGTGAAGATTACCTCACTTGCGACATTGCTTTCAATGCGGTTATGCCTCTAAGTCGTGCTTCGACACGTGGGAGATATAGCCGCATCGAGGGCGTTACAAGTTGGTATCAGAGCCTTCCCCGACCTTAGGACCCCCATGCTTGATCGAATAGTTGGCGTTGTTGAGTCTAGAAAAATGTTTTGAGTCATCTAGGATTATATATATCGAAGAGTTAGGACTTCTTTTTACTCCCCAGTCCCTTCGTCGCTCTGGTGAGGCATCCTGATGTAGAGTTTTGACTCTTCTCTTCTCAAATTTCACTAATTTTTTTAGGATCACGCGGGTATCTTGGAATCGTTCCGATGGTTTTGTGACGTGAACATTGTTCTTGGTGCCTCCTGTCATTTAGGGGTTCTGGCAGTGTCCCGGGGAGTTGAGCTCCGAGGTGTTGTCGTCACAATTTTATCGTTGCAGTTCTGGAATACCTGAGATTAGTTTCACCGACATCGAAAATCTCTTTTATGCAGTTGTTGATGAGATAAACTCGACGCCAACCAGTACTGGGGCGGGAGTTCGGGAGTATTGCCATAACTCGTATAACGGATGCTTTTCGAAGGTTGAGGTAGACGATTTCCGAAGGTTTCTTGGTTATGTGTTGAAGGATGGATACAGCTGGATGTAGGATTTGCTAGTTTGGGTGAGATATTATGCTTCCCCTGTATCCCCAACACCTGATTGCATAACAGGAAAATTTCGGGAGTTTATAAGTGGGAATTCAAGTAGCTCTTAGGATATCCTTCCGACAGATGTATGATATGAAATTGGGGTTCGACGTCTAGTGGTCCGCCTATCCACGGTTGGTTTTACAGTGGTCTCGTTGTGTCTTAAAGAGTCCTTGGCTATGCCGACTCAGGGACGCTTCGTATGTCATGTGCACTGCCTTGTACATGATGGTGCTGTACGATCGAGCCCGTGTAGGCCCCACCACGAAAACTTCGGACGAAATCTCTATCATATGTTTGTTCCGGCTTATTTTGCAAGCCAATCCTTTGTTTTTGTTTTGAGCTGTGGTATTCGAGTTGCTTCGAAGTCAAATGTTGATTCCATACCTTCCCTAAGCGGTGTTCTCATATTCCTATGGGAATACTAAACCTTCATGACAATCGAGACTGTCATGTCAATCCTTTTCAACTGGTGTGCTTCTCTTCAAGTGGATCCGATCATTCCAATATCAGCAAGATCTATTACTAGTTCTTCTCAACTGTGTTGTCTTCATCCGTCCTCAAGTTGCCTTTGTTTTTCCCGCCCTCCCACCCTTTTTCTTCAAGGAATCCGATGTATTTATCAAGTATCCTTTTATTCTTGTGAAGTCTCTCCATCATTTTCTGTCAATATTCTTATCCGGTGATTCTCATGAAGATCCTAACGGAGCTTCAAGTTCATCATTCTCCATTCTTCCCTTTTCCGGTGGATCCAATTCAAGCTTTCAGTGTTGATCATATTCTTTTCCGTATTTCAATGTTTTCTCATGCCGGTGTACCTCATAACCATTCATTTCTCGCTATTCATTTGTTCCGGAGTGCTCAAGATATCTCGAAGATTCGTGTTTTCCACTCTGCATTCGTTCAAGATCTTTCGAGGTTGTTATCTCATTCTAGCCATTTAATTCAACCGGTGCAACATCTCTTTTAAATCATTTCAACGGTGTTTCTTTTGAGTGGGCTCTAACCCACAGGTCTTTTCCCAGGATCTTACCTGACTCCTCTTATTTTCCCGGAGCTATCCTCAAATTTCTTTTCGGAGTTTGACGTAAGAATGATTCATCATCGGTCATATGTATTTCTCCAAGATCTTTCAAATTCTTTTCATCGTTGGCTCAACCTTTCCATTTTTCATACCGGAGTATCTCAACAATTTGGTGGTGCTTCTCATCGTCATTATCAACATTTGAAGACCGAAGAAGAGTTTTCCTCCAAATCTTATCCGTTCTCTCAAAGATTCATCATTCTAGCTTGTTGCCATCCTCTCATAATTGTTTTGATTGTGAGAGTTCTTTTCACCTATCCGGAGCAATTCAAGATTCTTTTCAATTTGATTCTCCGGAGCACATCTTTTCATAAGACTTATGCATTCTCAGCCTTCAGCTCTCATTCTCCAAATCTTACCGGTGCATCACTCAAATATTCTCTAATAAGTTCGACATCTATTCGTCCTCATGTATCAAATTCCCTCAAGTATCGTCTTTCGTTTTCCAATTCTTTCCGGTGATTTGTGTCCTTGCCACTTTCATATTTTTCAATTCTTACGGTGGTTCTTCCAAGATTCTCTTTATTCGTTATCATATCAATTCATTCGTTCTTTCCAAGCCTACCGGTGGATCGTTGAAGACCTTCTCAAGTTTGCGCTATATCTATCTTAATCCTTTCTATGAGAATAAGTAGTGTGCCAAATCCATTGATTGTCATCAATTTAATTGGTGAAGGATAAGCATAATGTAATTCTTATTCTTGATTCACCTAAATGATTAATTCCTTATTCCAGAGGTCCATCAAATTCCTGATTTCAATTGTTTCATCTTCTCTTTTTCCCAGAGTTCCAACCCTTTTCAATTATTTCACCACGAAGATTCATTTAAATCGGCACAAGGATTCACCTTGTGTTTTCAACTTCTCTTTCCTTCCGTTTGATCATTCTTTTGTTGCCGGAGTTCTTCATGAAGGTTCTACATGATGGTTCATAAAGGATTTAATCCCTTCTCGAAGTGTTCATCGAGATTCTTTTCTAAGGAGCTCAAGTATTCTTCATTTTGCTATCTGGAGTGCAATTCTTTCTTCTGTATCTTTGGAGGTGGTATTATGTCATTCTTGATAATCTGAGTTTTTGTTCCATGATTCACATGTTGTTAAGAATGATTATTTTAAATCCATCAACCTTGTCGCTGGAGTTATCTTGGGTTATATTTCACCTAATGCCTTCCCTAAGGATTGTTGCTATCTATGGTGCTTATAAAGGACCCAAGTTCTTCTTTATCCTCCCAGTGAAATACTTTCTCGTCTCCTTGTTCATATCAATCCAATTCTTTTCCCGTGAGTGGCAGGTTGTCACCTCATAATTTGAGATGTATTCCACAAGACCATATCAAGCTTATCTTTTCGTTGTTGGTGTTCGAACAACTCCGTTCGACCCTTCTCCTCAAGATGCCTTTTCAAACTCTTTTGTGGCAGAAGTTGGCATTTTCTTCTCCATTCTTTTATTTTAATCATCTATCTTCTATTTCTTTCTCCCGGAGGCATTGCGTTGCTGCTCTCTTCAAACCTTCTTCTTGTCCTTGTCATGCTTATCCTTTTAATCGGAGTGTTGTGCCCCTTTGCTCAAGCTCTTTCATTTTATCAAGTCTTTCATCTCTTTTCAACCGAAGTGCTGTCCGAATTTGTAATTCCTTGTTCCTCTTCCCTACCGGAGTGCTTTCAACTTTGTTCTTCTTCGTTGCATTCTTTCTTTATATGGTTTAATCTTTGCAAGGTTCGTGGTTTCACTCGTTTGTCAAAGAAGCAACTTAGCTTTACCTCTCCTCTTTCTCTTTCGTTGTCCCTCCGGTGCCATTTTAGATCTCGGGACGAGATCCTCTCGTAGTGGTGGAGTGTTGTAACGCCCCGAGATCGATGTGCCAGGTGTCCTCCAGTTATTCGCTGTTGTTGCCTTGTCATTGCTTGCGTGTCATGCTTTGCATTTCATGTCATCTTGTGCATTTCATTTGCATACATGTTCGTCTCATGCATCCGAGCATTTTCCTCATTGTCCGTTTTGCAATCCGGCGCTCCTATGTCACCCGTTGTCCCTTTCTACCTCTTTTTGTGTGCGGGTGCTAAACATTTTCGGATTGGACTGAGACTTGCCAAGCGGCCTTGGTTTACTACCGGTAGACCGCCTGTCAAGTTTCGTGCCATTTGGACTTCGTTTGATACTCCAACGGTTAACCGAGGGACCAAAAAGGCCTCGTGTGTGTTGCAGCCCAACACCCTTCCAAAGTGGCCCAAAACCCACCTAAACCTCCTCCATCATCTCGGTCATTCAATCACAATCGCGTGGCCGAAATCCGCACCTCATTTGGACTCTCCTAGCTCCCTCTACCTATTTAAACACCCCCCCTTCGAAATTCGCGGACGAAACCCTACCCTAACCTTCCCCGCCGCCGCCGGACACGTCCACCACGTCGCCCAACCCGCGCGCGCCACATCACCTCGTCGGGTCTTCTCTCTCTCTCCTCGCTCCGCCGTGGCCCGCCCGGCCCGCGGGAGGCCCTCCTGGGCCCAGATCTGCGCCGCCCGCGCCCTTCCTCTCCTTCGCCGTTCTAGCACCCGCCGCCCTTCGCCGGAACCTCGCCGCCAGGCAGCTCCGCCGGCCGGCCCCGCGCCGGAGCCGTCCGTCACCGCCCGGATCGCCAGCGCCATCGTCCGGACGCGCCCGTGCCTCGATCTCCCTCGTCCACCACCGTGCCGGACCTCGCCGGAGGCCGCGCACATCGCCGGACCACCCTTCGCCTGCGACGCCGTCCTCTTCTCCGGGGATCACCGGAGCGTGCCGCCCCACGACTTGGCGTCCCCGTCCGGCCCAGTTGTCGCCAGATCCGGACATCCCGCGCTGGGATCCGCACTTTCCTGCTCGCGGCCGGCCCTCCCCTCGCCGGAGCATATCCCCGCCGGACCCATGCCGCCGTCCACGGCTTCGCCGGAGTCACCGCTCCCTGCGCCGGATCGGGAGGAGCCCGATCTGGAGGAGGAGCTTCGTTGACTCCCGCATGGGCCACCCCAGCCTAGCGCTGGCCCATCTTCTCCAGGCCCAGCTCCACTTCCTCTGGCCTGATGTTTTTTTTCTCGAGAGGGTATATTTCTCTAAGTCCCCTATTTTTTGGGCATTTTCATTGCATCATAACTCCCTCACAGTAGCTCCGTTTTGCGCGTGTAGCATATCCGAATGTTCGTCTCGACGAGTGCATCATTTCATCTCATTGCATCATTTTCATTTGAGCTCATCTTGATGCCCTAAATGCTGTTGGAAGAGGGCTATGTGGTGAATTTGTCAGATCTGTTTCAGCAAATGGCATTTTGTCATTTTTTCCATGATTAATGTGTGCATGATATGATCCTGAGCTCTACATGTGTTTTGTTATATGCCATGCCATCTTTACAGAGGTGCTTGCCATGTATTTTTGTGATATTTTTGGTGACTAGCACAAGCTTGCAAAGTAACGTAATTGGTAATGCTGATTTCAGGGACTTAGAATTTCAATAAGTCCTTGTCCTATTTTTGTCGGTATGCCATATGTTCATGTTGTTTCCTAGTGATCCATGCCTCTTTTGAGGATGATCAGTAAGGATGTTTTGTTAACATTGTGGTGCTCTATCCAGCCATGTCTCTGTTTGCATTTATGGAGCACCCTAGCTTGAGTTAATCGAGCTCTACTTTTGCTGTTTCGTGAATCCTGGCAGATTGTTGACATGATTAGCGATTTTGCCGAGGATGTTGCTATTGATCCGTGCATGCTATGTTGTTGTTCTTGCCATGTCTATCTCCTATGCCATGTCTTCTTGATGGGTGTATGCTTAGTTTGTCATGCCATGCTTTGTAGTGAGTGCATCGAGCTTGTAAACATGCCTACTCGTTAACTAATTTGCATGCTCCAGTTTTTCACAAAGTCTGAATCTGTTTATGTTTTTGCCATGTTCACATGCTTGCCATTGTATTTTATGATCCCTTTTGGCTCAAGGTCACTAAGGGAATTTTGTTAAGTTCTTTGAGTAGCTTCATGCCATGCCTTGCTTTGCCATGTTAAGTTCCTGTAGCATGTAGTTTTCATGCTCTAAAGTGTGCTTCCTGATGTTAAATTCCAGGCTTGTGTTAATTTCACTAAGTCTGAAACCTGTTATCATTTGCTCTTTTGCCATGCTTGTTTGAACCTGTTATTGAATGAATTAGCCGTAGCTCAGTGTTCATCTTTTGTCGAGCATCATGAGTGGACCCCTGCCATGTATTTTGTTGTCATGTTTGAGTGCTGTAGCATATTTATTTTGATGCATTTAGATGGCTACTTGCTGATTATCACAGACCGGTGCCATAATTGTTTTTGCTTGCCATTTCCAAACCGTGCATCCGATTCCGGTGATCTTTATATCGATTTCAACCGAAATCACCTCATCTTTCCAGTGGCACTCTTGGATTTCCAAGTTGAGGCCAGGTTCTGTCATTCCTTTCCAAATCATGCATATGCATCACATACCGCATCCCGCATATCATACCATGTTCATGTGTGGTTTGTTTACTATGTTGTATGCTTCTTTCCGGTGTTGCTTCTTCGGGTTGGTTCCGATACCGTCGTGTTTGTGAGGACCCGTTCGTCTACGTCCGTTTGTCTTCTTCATGGACTCGTTCTTCTTCCTTGCGGGATTTCAGGCAAGATGACCATACCCTTGAAATCACTTCTATCTTTGCTTGCTAGATGCTCGCTCTTTTGCGATGCCTATGCTGCGATACCTACCACTTGCTTATCATGCCTCCCATATTGTTGAGCCAAGCCTCTAACCCACCTTGTCCTAGCAGACCGTTATTTGGCCATGTTACCGCTTTGCTCAGCCCCTCTTATAGCGTTGTTAGTTGCTGGTGAAGATTGAAGTTTGTTCCTTGTTGGAAAATGGAGATGTTGTTCCTTGTTGGAACATGTTTACTTGTTGGGATATCACAATATCTCTTATTTAATTAATGCATCTATATACTTGGTAAAGGGTGGAAGGCTCGGCCTTATGCCTGGTGTTTTGTTCCACTCTTGCCGCCCTAGTTTCTGTCATATCGGTGTTATGTTCCCGGATTTTGCGTTCCTTACGCGGTTGGGTTATAATGGGAACCCCTTGACAGTTCCCCTTGAATAAAACTCCTCCAGCAAGGCCCAACATTGGTTTTACCATTCGCCACCTAGCCTTTTCTTTCCCCTGGGTTCTGTAGACTCAAGTGTCATCTTTATTTAACCCCCCCGGGCCAGTGCTCCTCTGAGTGTTGGTCTGACCGAGTAGACTGCGGGGCCACCTCGGGGCAACTTGAGGGTTGGTTTTACTTGTAGGATGTCTCATCTGAGTGTGCCCTGAGAACGAGATATGTGCAGCTCCTATCGGGATTTGTCGGCACATTCGGGCGGTGTTGCTGGACTTGTTTTACCATTGTTGAGGATGTCTTGTAACCTGGATGCCGAGCCTGATCGGATTGTCTTGGGAGAAGGAATATCCTTCGTTGACCGTGAGAGCTTGTGATGGGCTAAGTTGGGACACCCCTGCAGGGTTTTGAACTTTCAAAAGCCATGACCGCGGTTATGGGCAGATGGGGATTTGTTAATGTCCGGTTGTCGAAAACCTGAAGTTGAACTTAATTAAAATACATCAACCGCGTGTGTTACCGTGATGGTCTCTTCTCGGCGGGGTCCGGGAAGTGAACACGGTGTTGGAGTAATGCTTGACGTAGGTTGTTCTAGGACCACTTCTTGATCATAGTTTTATCGACCGTGCCTTGCCTTCTCTTCTCGCTCTCTTTTGCGTATGTTAGCCACCAAACATGATAGTCGCTTGCTGTAGCTCCACCTCATACCTTTTACCTTACCCATAAGCTTAAATAGTCTTGATCGTGAGGGTGTAAGATTGCTGAGTCCCCGTGACTCACAGTTACCTCCAAAACCAGTTTGCAGGTGCCGATGTTACCGAGCAGGTGACGCAACCAAGCTCAGGAGGAGCTCGATGAATATCTTGTCCTTTGTGTTGTTTGTTCTAGTTGATCAGTAGTGGAGCCCAGTTGGGGTCGATCGGGGATCTGTGTAGCATTTGGGGTAGTCTTCTTTTATTTTGTTTCCATAGTCGGACCTTGATTGTATCTGGATGATTAATGCTTTATTCATGTAATTGTGTGAAGTGGCAATTGTAAGCCAACCATGTATTTTTCTCCCTTATGTATTACATGGGTTGTGTGAAGATTACCTCACTTGCGACATTGCTTTCAATGCGGTTATGCCTCTAAGTCGTGCTTCGACACGTGGGAGATATAGCCTCATCGAGGGCGTTACAAGTGATGACTCAACATAAAAGTAAATAGATAGGCCCTTCGCAGAGGGAAGCAGGGATTTGTAGAGGTGCCGGAGCTCGGTTTTGAAATAGAGATAAATAATATTTTGAGTGGTATACTTTCATTGTCAACATAACAACTAAGAGATGGCGATATCTTCCATGCTACCACTACAAAAAATACACTTCTGTGATGATATGTGTTTGTCACAGTAGGTCACTTGTTTGTCATGCATGTACATCCATGACAAATTTATGACAGAATCAAGATAGTCATACCTGTGCTGTCGTAGAAGTGTTCCATGACATTACCAAAATTATCATCATGGAAGTGTCCACTTCTATGACGATAAATCGTGCATCACAGAAGTGCTTTCATTAAGGGTGACCGACACGTGGCATCCACCGTAACGGAACGCCGTTAAGCTATCGGGTCAGGTTTTGGATCCGATAACACGTTAACAGCCCCGACCAATGGGGTTTTCCACGTGTAAAATCATCATTGGCTGGAGGAAACACGTGTCGGCTCATCGTTGGTACAGATGTCAACCACTCATTGGACGGAAGGCGCCTATGATTCGTCGACATGTGGCATGGCCCAACAGAGGCCCATTCCTGTGAAAAGGCCGGCCCGTTTGACTTGGTCAAAAGCTGGCGGGCCGGCCCATGGAAAGCCTGTTAACGGCCTGTTCAAATATAGCCCATTTACAGCCCGCTAACCCAAGGCCCGTTACGCCCTATCCGAATTAGGCCCAGTAGCGTCATCTGGGCCATCCAATATGATTCCAGCCCGTTTTCACTTCTGGCCCATGTATGGCCCATGACGTCTTTCGGCCCATATGAGGCCCTATGTAACTCTTGGCCTACTAACAGCCCGTGGTGAAACTGGCCCGTAATGAACAGTGTATCACTTTACACCCATTAACGGCCTGTGGTGAAACTGGCCCGTGATGAACAGTGTATCACTTTACCCATTAACAGCCCGTTATTCCGTTGGGCCGTTTCCAGCCCATGTTATCTTTTGGCCTTCTCAGAGCCCATTTATTCTTGGGCTCATTTCCAGCATTCATTTACTTACGACCCGTTACTGTCATTTTCTGCTTGTGGGCCAAATTCAGCCCGTGGTTACAGTCGGCCCGTTTGTGGTCCGTTAATAAGTTGGGCTGTTTTCATAGCGTCATCAAATACGGCCTATTAACGATGGCCCGTTATGGTCGGCCCATGAACGGACAATTCCAACTCTAGCCCGTTTACGGCCATAATGCGGCCTGTTATTGGCCCATGTTTGGCCATCGATCATACTACCCGTATAAGGCCCATTGATGATACGGCCCGTAGAAGGCCCACTGTTTCTACGGCCCGTAGAAGGCCCACTGTTTCTACGGCCCATAGGAGGCCCAGTGTCACTACAGTAAATATTAGCCCATGGTTATTATGGCCTAGTTTTTAAAAAATAGGTTATTGCAGCCACTAGCAAACCGCGGAAAAAGAACTGCAATGACTAGAAGCAAACAAATAAACAAGACAACAAGGAAATAAATAAGCAAGCAACTTATGCTAGGCTATCATGGCTATCACACATATTACATCCACTGGTCATCAAAGTTCGCCACCAGTGCAAATAAACGCGCCGACAAAAGAATATACAAAACTGAGAGCACTTCAGAAGGCACTAGGCCTGGCCAGGTCGGCCCTCCCCAAACAGCTGAAGAAGCTGAGTAGACCTCAGTTGTGTCAACGATAGATGCATCAACACTAGATTTAAGGCGTGATGGTGCGCACGGCAGTCCTCTGACATCTTCATTGCATCTTTGACTTCAAGTCGGAGCTGATCTGACGCAAGCCTTTCCGCTTTAAGTTGAGACTGAAGAAGTCGAACTGATTGAGGCAGCGACTGCACAGAGGTTGTCTCACACCTGCTGGTGAGTAGCTTCAACTCACTGTCTTCATCAACACAGGACATTGGGGTCATCTCCTTGTCCTCAAGATGGTTTGGCTCACTATCATCCCTAAAGTTCTGCCTGGAGTAAGAGATACGAGTCTGAAAGAGAAACAAGGAGACACATAACAGGTTTCACAATTATATAAGCAAATAAATGGATCTGTTCTGCATAAGGAACATGTTTTTACAACTACAATTTGAAACTGGTAGTTGTTGCAAACATCCAATCAGATGTAAACAGCAAAGCAAACAACAATGGAGGAAATGATGCCTATCCTAATCTATACTAGAACAAAGTTTGAAGGCTTGAGAAGGATGAACTTACATTACATGTTAACATGGGCTGGACAAAGCCCTTCTCCATGTTGATGGAAGGATAATTCAATAAATTCCCCAAAGAAAATTCTCTAAGCGTTGCCATTATTCTACATTTTGCAAAGAGTAAATATGGATCAAATTATATTGGAAGAAACAGAGGATAATGAAGCTCATGTGCAGACTGATGATACATAATCAAATAGCAATTAATTAAGTACAGTGTTACAAGGCAAAAGGGAGAGAGGTACTGACAAGAGCAATGCAGAGCCCATTATTGTTTTGAGATCGTATGATCCTTTGAGCAAGGAGATTCATCTGAAATTAGTTTTCATACAAGAGAGAAGGTAAGGCACAAGCAGAAATTTAGGAGTTCAAATTTTGAATTGATATCATAGACAGTACCTGACGCTGGGCTCCCAGCAGTTCTAATAGGGGTTTGGCCACTAGAGTAGGGGTAAAGTGTGGTACAGTTGGGCCTGTGTTTTCTGTGGCTGCTGATCTATCTGATTTAACATGTATCACTATCTTTTCCAAATACCTAGTTTGTACTCCTTGAGGATCTGCACTCACCCTCTTCCTTTTGGACAACTATTACAAAAGAACAACATTTGACTGGAAAAACATAGTGTGACGACACATGGAATAGGTATAGAAAATGGATAGGTATGGCATATACTCATATATGATGCTTAAACTAAGAAGATGGTGTAACAAAGTAGAAGTAATGCAAGAGGTCAGAAGCAAAATATGTGCGACCAATACAACTTTGCAAAGTTAGAGCAAGCACCTTGATGGGTGAATAAGATAGGCCATCCTCCACCATGCCAAGTTTGTTAGCCAGTGGATCGTTCCGCAATATTCCTATCGTGTGCCCATTCTCATAATCATTTTGATAATGTTCAATATCTGACATTCATGAAAACATAAAAACAAGTGAGATTTTCTTTGTAATGCAGGAGTGATTCTAATCCAATACTGCCTCCCTGTAAACCCCTTTCTGCTATCTCTGTAATTCTTTTAAAAGATGCCATGCATGCTGTAATTTGTTGTGTGCATTAATATAATGTGGCCTACTACTCAAAATATGAGAGCTCCAGACATGATGACACTTCGCAGATGATAGCTTCAACATATAGTAAAGAAGAACAAGTCGACCTGACCTGATAGATTCAAAATATACTAAGGGAGAACAACTCGACCTGACCAATCGACCACAAGAGAAGAGTATCATATTAAAGAAGAGCAGAAGAGCAAGCAGATTGAAGATATTACAAGTCTTTTAATACAATGTCGGTTGGCCACCCATGATGAACCAGAGCGCACAGAGAAATACTAATCTTTCCGGTCTCTCCATATGTGGCTCACATGCATTTTGAAACTAAAGTAGGAACATTTAGCTAACCAATTAAACATCTCTCAGTTTTACTAATATCAGTAATAATATCATATATGAATTTGTACAACTAAGCTTGTTTAGATCGATGGGTGGAGCAGTGCTATTACGACACGAACCACGTAGGCTAATTGTGGTCATCATAAAATGGGGAAAACATAAGCATGATGAGTACAATGTTGACCGTGGCAGTGGGATGGCAGATCTGAAGCTGCAAACCGCGCAAAGGGTAGTTAGCAACCGATGTTTGCTTTGAAATAACAACTAAGATTTGGTATGGACAAGAAAGTACGGTCAACAAGTGACAAAGAAATGCAATTATGATGTCTCTCTATATGTCGCGACATGCATTTGGAAACTCAAGTGGGACCTTTAGCTAACCAACTAAATGTGTCGGTTAACTAATATCAGTATCATATCACAATCATATTTGAACAACTAAGCTTTCGAATTCTGAGTGTTGTGTTGTTTAGCTTGAAGGGTGGAGTAATGCTAGTACAACAGAAAGCACCTACGCAGATCATAGTAGAGTAGATAAAAGGGGAAAACCCTAAGCATCAAGAGAAAAATCAGGAAAGTGGAACTAGCTAGACCAGTGGGTGGCGCACATGCTTTTTGAAACGAATATAGGAACATTAGGTGACCAATTAAACGTTCTTTGTTTTAGTGATATGAGCATCATATCAGATTCGTATTTCAGCACGTAAGCTTTGGATTGAGGTCTTGAGGAGCAGTGCTAGCACGACACAAAGCACCTACGATGATGGTAGTGAATATAAAGGGGGGAAACCATAAGCTTTACGAGTATAGTGCCCATGCCATGGCGGATCTGAAGGTGCAAACCGGATAAGGCTACTTTGCAACCAATGTTTGCTTTCAACTAGCCACTACGATTTGGTACGGACAAGAAAAGTACAGTAAACAAATTACGATCTATTTTCCGGTTGAGATCAATAACTTAAGCACATATGGAAGAGTACCACCTCTCTTGCGACGCCGTGTAGGCCTATGCTGATACGTTGAGGGTGCTGCGGGTGCGATGGCTGTTGGCGGCGGGGAAGAAGACTTTAGACGGCAGACGGCCGGGTCGGGGGATATATCCTGTTGCCGTGGACGAGGCGGTCGTAGGAGCAACAACGGCAAGGTGGACGACGGCGCCGATGAAGCGAGAGGAGGCGATGAAAGGATCCTAGTCCAGCGCCGTGGATGAGAGACGTCCATCTCTTGAAGTGGACGACGGGGTAGGGGTAGCGGCTCCGGCAAGGTGGAGGATAGGGTGGCGAATGGAGGAGGCTGGCCGCAGTGCGGAGGTTGTCGTGCCGCCGGTGGTGTATGAATGGGGAAATGGAGGGGAGGGGGGATCTCAAACTTTGGGACGCGCTTCTCTAAAATGGGGGAAAGTTACGAACTTATCCCCCGTTTAAAATTTTGGACATCGCGTCGGTTGGGGATAGGACGGTAATCTCGCATCTCCCAAATATTTGCCGGTAACTATTTCGGGCGAGGAGAGGGTGTTTTGGCGCCCACGGTGTATGAATAGGGCTGACAGGTAGGGCGGTTGTGTCACGTCTGATGGAAGTTACACATCTGACCCTATTTAAAATATTAGCCTACATCGATTTCGGGCGAGGAGAGGGTGTTTTGCCGCCCACGGTTGGCGCCCACGGTGTATGAACGGGGCTGACAGGTAGGGCGGTTGTGTCACGTCTGATGGAAGTTACACATCTGCCCCTATTTAAAATATAAGCCTATGTCGATTTCGGACGAGGATAGTTTGTTTTGCCGCCCACCGTGTATGAATGGGGAAATGGAGGAAGAGACACATGTCTTTCGGACGAGCTTGAATCAAATGTGTTTTGCCGCCCACATTTGGCGCCCACCGTGTCTGAATGGGCTCAGAGGCTGTCGTGTCACGTCTGATTGAAGTTACTAGTCTACCCCTATCGACAGTAGTGTAAATCCTGTCGATAAGGATGTCAAGTGTCAGGGGTAGATAGTAATTTCCATCTCGCAAACACTTGCTTCGAGCAGCCCACAAATTATAGAGGGTGTTTAGCCGCTTCATTCAAAACTTGGGAGAATTAGCATTCACGTTTGCCCTGGGACCTGGCAAACTAAATTCAAATCCAATTTGTATTCGATTACAAATATCCACAGATAATTATACGTTTGTTATTTATTTCTTCAAAACCCCAACAAAGATTTATTCCACCTTTATATATGATTATGATTTAGAAATGCCATGATCTTCGAATTCAGTAGGTTGGATACACTCTGAGTCAAACAGTTATTTCATCCAATACAGTATGCTCACGCGACAAACAGTTCACCTTATGTCAATCATACAAGTACTGAGGATTACCTCGCCTAAAAAATTCGGATCATTACAACACATGACAACATAGGGGGTCTTGCAACATAATCCATTCAGAGACATGACACAACATGCAAGTACAATAATCTAATGAAAATTTCAACTGGTATGTAAAGAAGAACCGGGATTATCTTGGGCTTCAGATAGCAGAAACAGCAGGACCTCCTCCGTCTTCAAATGCAACATTCTTACTTCCTCCAATTCTTGGGTTGCTTGCATAATGCGTGCCGCTAATTCCGTAATTTCCAGCCTCAAGATAAATATTGCCTCATTCATGGCAGCCACACCATCTCTTTGTGCCTCTAGTAGAGCCTCAAGCACTATAATATCTGTACTCAGACTGCTCTCCGGCGGTGTTTCCTCTGAACTGCTACCATCTGGTAACATGGATGGCGCACTGCTTCCACAAATAGATTCTGGGGTTGTACATTGTGTCCTAGTGTGAACGGCATCCTGAAAGGTTTCAGCTGGACATCAGTAAGAGATAGTTACTGTATGATCCAGGCGGTAAGCTTACATGGTAAACGACGAACGAATTATTGCCGAGCATGGCAAACTATATTTAAATGGTTTGAAGCAGCATCAGCCGAAAAGAAATTAAAATGGTAAGATGAAACTAGGGATGTAAGTGGCAAATAAACGAAATCTGCCAGTCCCATCTAGTTAGTTTTTGCTACCTCCCTAGTTCATTTTCCTCAAAAAAAAAAACAAAAACTCTTTTGAACTATCATACCACTAGTGGACTTTAATCGGGATTAAACCGGACCCAGTTGATATCCCTAGTTGAAAGGGACTGTACAACCGCTATATTTAAGTTGCCAAGGCATCTAAGCAGTTCAAATAATTTGAGAAAGCACTTAACAATGCGGCCTCATATAAACTACGAAGACAGTCTTGTGATGAAGTTGAGAGGAAAAGTTAAGGACTCAAATGAAATAGGCATGCATTTCTTTACGATAGTACAGCAGGAACTGCTGACATATTGGCCAACTCAGGTATAACATAACAACAAATAAGCATTCGAATCAAGCAATACAGCAGAGCAGACAACTGAACTATTTGTAATTCGGTAGGATTACACGTTGAGGGCACAAGCCAAGAAAGCAGCCCACTCGCATTACATTGCACATGTACTAAAACACACTAGCTTACTGCTACATCTTGAGCTTGCGTTGGTTTTCCCCGAAGAGGAAGGGATGATGCAGCAGAGTAGCGTAAGTATTTCCCTCAGTTTTTGAGAACCAAGGTATCAATCCAGTAGGAGGCCACGCGCAAGTCCCTCGTACCTACACAACACAAAGAGCTCAACGCAACCAACGCGATTAGGAGTTGTCAATCCCTTCACGGTCACTTACGGAAGTGAGATCCGATAGATAATATTTTTGGTATTTTTGATATAAAGATGCAAAGTGAAAAGTAAAAGGCAAAGTAAAAAACAAAACAAGATTAAAGTGAGGGAGATTGATATAATGAGAATAGACCCGGGGGCCATAGGTTTCACTAGTGGCTTCTCTCGAGAGCATAAGTTTTCTAAGGTCGGTGAACAAATTATTGTTGAGCAATTGACAGAATTGAACATAGTTATGAGAATATCTAGGCATGATCATGTATATAGGCATCATGTCCGTGACAAGTAGATCGAAACGATTCCGCATCTACTACTATTACTCCACTCATCGACCGCTATCCAACATGCATCTAGAGTATTAAGTTAAAAACAAAGTAACGCTTTAAGCAAGATGACATGATGTAGAGAGATAAATTCATGCAATATGAAATAAACCCCATCTTGTTATCCTCGATGGCAACAATACAATACGTGCCTTGCTGCCCTTACTATCACCGGGAAAGGACACCGCAAGATTGAACCCAAAGCTAAGCACTTCTCCCATTGCAAGAAAGATCAATCTAGTAGGCCAAACCAAACTGATAATTCAAAGAGAGTTGCAAATATAACCAATCATACATAAAAGAATTCAGAGAAGATTCAAATATTGTTCATAGATAGACTTGATCATAAACCCACAATTCATCGGTCTCAACAAACACACTGCAAAAAAAGAAGATTACATCGAATAGATATCCACAAGAGAGGGGGAGAACATTGTATTGAGATCCAAAAAGAGAGAAGAAGCCATCTAGCTACTAACTATGGACCCGAAGGTCTAAGGTAAACTACTCACACTTCATCGGAGGGGCTATGATGATGTAGAAGCCCTCCGTGATCTATGCCCCCTCCGGCGGAGCTCCGGAAACGGCCCCAAGATGGGATCTCGTGGATACATAAAGTTACAGCGGTGGAATTAGGGTTTTGTCTCCGTATCTGATCGTTTGGGGGTACGTGGATATATATAGGAGGAAGAAGTACGTCGGTGGAGCAACAGGGGGACCACGAGGGTGGAGGGCGCGCCTGGGGGGTAGCGTAAGTATTTCCCTTAGTTTTTGAGAACCAAGGTATCAATCCAGTAGGAGGCTATGTGCGAGTCCATCATACCCACACAAAACAAATAAATCCTCGCAACCAACGCAAATAGGGGTTGTCAATCCCTATAGGGCCACTTACGAGAGTGAGATCTGATAGATATGATAAGATAATATTTTTGGTCTTTTTATGATAAAGATGCAAAGTAAAATAAAGGCAAAGTAAATAACTAAGTAGTAGGAGATTGATATGATAAAGATAGACCCGGGGGCCATAGGTTTCACTAGTGGCTTCTCTCGAGAGCATAAGTATTCTACGGTGGGTGAACAAATTACTGTTGAGAAATTGACAGAATTGAGCATAGTTATGAGAATATCTAGGTATGATCATGTATACAGGCATCACGTTCGAGACAAGTAGACCGACTCCTGCTTGCATCTACTACTATTACTCCACTCATCGATCGCTATCCAGCATGCGTCTAGAGTATTAAGTTAAAAACAGAGTAACGCCTTAAGCAAGATGACATGATGTAGAGGGATAGACTCATGCAATATGAAGAAAACCCCATCTTGTTATCCTCGATGGCAACAATACAATACGTGCCTTGCTGCCCTTACTATCACCGGGAAAGGACACCGCAAGATTGAACCCAAAGCTAAGCACTTCTCCCATTGCAAGAAAGATCAATCTAGTAGGCCAAACCAAACTGATAATTCAAAGAGAGTTGCAAATATAACCAATCATACATAAAAGAATTCAGAGAAGATTCAAATATTGTTCATAGATAGACTTGATCATAAACCCACAATTCATCGGTCTCAACAAACACACCGCAAAAAGAAGATTACATCGATTAGATCTCCACAAGAGAGGGGGAGAACATTGTATTAAGATCCAAAAAGAGAGAAGAAGCCATCTTGCTACTAACTATGGACCCGAAGGTCTGAGGTAAACTACTCACACTTCATCGGAGGGGCTATGATGATGTAGAAGCCTTCCGTGATGACGGCCCTCTCCGGCGGAGTTCCGGAACAGGCTCCAAGATGGGATCTCGTGGATACAGAAAGTTGCGGTGGTGGAATTAGGTTTTTGGCTCCTGTTCTGATCGTTTGGGGGTACATGGGTATATATAGGAGGAAGGAGTACGTCGGTGGAGCACCGAGGGGCGCACGAGGCAGGGGGCACGCCCTGTAGGGGGGGCGCCCCCTACCCTCGTGACCGCCTCCGGTACTTCTTGGAGTAGGGTCCAAGTCTCCTGGGTCTTATCCGAGAAGAAAATCATGTTCCAAAAAGGATTTTTCTGTTTGGACTCCGTTTAATATTTTGTTTCTTCGAAACACTGAAATAGGCAAAAAACAACAATACTGGGTTGGGCCTCCGGTTAATAGGTTAGTCCCAAAAATAATATAAAAGTGGAAAATAAAGCCCAATATAGTCCAAAACAGTAGATAATATAGCATGGAGCAATCACAAATTATAGATACGTTGGAGACTTATCAGGCATCCCCAAGCTTAATTCCTGCTCGTCCTCGAGTAGGTAAATGATAAAAAGAGAATTTTCGATGTGGAGTGCTACTTGGCATAATTTCAATGCAAAATTTCTTAATTGTGGTATGGATATTCAGATTAGAAAGATTCAAGACAAAAGTTCATATAGACATAAAGAATAATAACACTTCAAGCATACTAATAAAGTAATTATGTCTTCTCAAAATAACATGGCCAAAGAAACTTATCCCTACAAAATCATATAGTCTGGCTATGCTCTATCTTCACCACACAAAGTATTTAAATCATGCACAACCCCGATGACAAGCCAAGCAATTGTTTCATACTCTAACTTTTTCAATCTTCACGCAATACATGAGCGTGAGCCATGGACATAGCACTATGTGGAATAGAAGGGTGGTTGTGGAGAAGAAAAAAAGAGGGGAAGATAGTCTCACATCAACTAGGCGTATCAACGGGCTATGGAGATGCCCATCAATAGATATCAATGTGAGTGAGTAGGGATTGCCATGCAACGGATGCACTAGAGCTATAAGTATATGAAAGCTCATCAAAAGAAACTAAGTGGGTGTGCATCCAACTCGCTTGCTCACGAAGACCTAGGGCAATTTGAGGAAGCCCATCATTGGAATATACAAGCCAAGTTCTATAATGAAAAATTCCCACTAGTATATGAAAGTGACATAATGAGAGACTCTCTATCATGAAGATCATGGTGCTACTTTGAAGCACAAGTGTGGTAAAAGGATAGTAACATTGTCCCTTCTCTCTTTTTCTCTCATTTTTTATTTGGGCCTTTTCTCTTTTTTTTATGGCCTCTTTTTTTCGTCCGGAGTCTCATCCCGACTTATGGGGGAATCATAGTCTCCATCATCCTTTCCTCACTTGGGACAATGTTCTAGAAAATGATGATCATCACACTTTTATTTTTCTTACAACTCAACAATTACAACTTGATACTTAGAACAAATATGACTCTATATGAATGCCTCCGGCGGTGTACCGGGATATGCAATGAATCAAGAGTGACATGTATGAAAGAATAATGAATAGTGGCTTTGCCGCAAATACGATGTCAACTACATGATCATGCTAGCAATATGACAATGATGGAGCGTGTCATAATAAATGGAACGGTGGAAAGTTGCATGGCAATATATCTCGGAATGGCTATGGAAATGCCATGATAGGTAGGTATGGTGGCTGTTTTGAGGAAGGTATATGGTGGGTGTATGATACCGGCGAAAGGTGCGCGGTATTAGGTAGGTATGGTGGCTGTTTTGAGGAAGGTATATGGTATGGTGGAAGGATGGGAAAAAGTTCATATAATCCATGGACTCAACATTATTCATAAAGAACTCATATACTTATTGCAAAAAATCTAGAAGTTATCGAAGCAAAGTATTACGCGCATGCTCCTAGGGGGATAGATTGGTAGGAAAAGACCATCGCTCGTCCCCGACCGCCACTCATAAGGAAGACAATCAATAAATAAATCATGCTCCAACTTCATCACATAACGGTTCACCATACGTGCATGCTACAGGAATCACAAACTTTAACACAAGTATTCTTTAAATTCACAACTACTCAACTAGCATGACTTTAATATTATCACCTCCATATCTCAAAACAATTATCATGCTTCAATCTTTTCTTAGTATTCAACACACTCAAAAGAAAGTTTCACAAATCTTGAATACCAAGCATATTATTATTAAGCAAATTACCATGCTATTAAGAGACTCTCAAAACAATTTAAGTGAAGCATGAGAGATCAATAGTTTATTTAAAACAAATCCACCACCGTGCTCTAAAAGATCTAAGTGAAGTACATAGAGCAAAATTATAACGCTCAAAAGATATAAGTGAAGCACGTAGAGCAAAACTACATAGCTCAAAAGATATAAGTGAAGCACATAGAGTATTCTATCAAATTTTAATTCATAGATGACTCTCTCAAAAGGTGTGTACAGCAAGGATGATTGTGGCTCACTAACAAACAAAGATACAAATAATACAAGACGCTCCAAGCAAAACACATATCATTTTGGTGAATAAAAATATAGCTCCAAGTAAATTACCGATGGAAGTGGACGAAAGAGGGGATGCCTTCCGGGGCATCCCCAAGCTTTGACTTTTTGGTGTCCTTGGATTATCTTGGGGGTGCCATGGGCATCCCCAAGCTTAGGCTCTTGCCACTCCTTGTTCCATAATCCATCAAAAGAACTCACCCAAAACTTGAAAACTTCACAAGACAAAACTCAATAGAAATCTCGTGAGCTCCGTTAGAGAAAGAAAACATAAAACCACTTCAAGGTACTGTAATGAACTCATTCTTTATTTATTTTGGTGTTAAACCTACTGTATTCCAACTTATCTATGGATTATAGACTATTTTACTAACCATAGATTCATCAAAATAAGCAAACAACACATGAAAAACAGAATCTGTCAAAAACAGAACAGTCTGTAGTAATCTGTAACTAACGCAAACTTCTGGAACTCCAAAAAATATACCAAAATTAGACGACCTATGTAATGTTTTTATTGATCAGCAGCAATTGGAATCAGTATTTTCTCACGTTCTGATGATTTTTAGTAATTCGGGCACTGAATGCAAAGTTTCTGGAAATTACAGCAAGATCAAATAATTATCATCCAAGAAGATCCAATAGGTCTAGCTTGGCACAAACACTAATTAAAACACAAAACCACATCCAAACAGAGGGTAGATGGGTTATTTATTCCCTAACAGAAGAAAAACACAAAAAACAAAAAATAAAATTGGGTTGCCTCCCAACAAGCGCTATCGTTTAACACCCCTAGCTAGGCATAAAAGCGAGGATAGATCTAGGTATTGCCATCTTTGGCATTAGGAAAGAAAAGAGCAAATTTCCTTTCTATGGAATTTATTCTCCTATTTTGGGAAATCACATGGCCATTAATGGATGAAGTAAGATTAAGCACGTTACGGAAATTTTCATCTATACTAGATTTCATCTCTTTGATAATTTCGTTTTGATAGAAGCATAAGAGGGTGGTAGATTAAACTTTATCATTCATGGGGTGCCCAAATATAGTTTTCATCCTTTCATAAATATCTATAGCATCCCCTTCAAGAAAACCCTCTTCACAAATAGAATCTAGCACTTGTTTAAAAGAGGTAGGTAATCCGACATAAAAACCTTTTAAGTAAACCTCAATTTGATATTGTGGTATATAGCTAGCCCTAATCCTTAATAACCTATCCCAAGCATATTTTAAAGACTCATCAATTAAATAGCAAAAAATTCCAGAGTCATCTTCATCAAGATTATTTAAACTCTCATTGGTGACCCCGGCGGGTCTCTCAATAGCATCATTATTTCTGAGTTTAGAGAGGATAGAGGGATCATCCAGGGTACTAAGACCTTGGAAAGGACCCTTTGTTCTTTTTGATTCGGCCATGGCAACAGGAAGATAGGCGAGAAAAAGGCAAACAGAGAAGGAGAAGGGGAAGAAGAAAGAGAGGGCGAATAAAACGGCAAGGGTGAAGTGGGGGAGAGGAAAACGAGATGCAAATGGCAACTAATGTAATGCAGGAGATAGGGATTGTGATGGGTACTTGGTATGTTCACTTTTTGCGTAGACTCCCCGGCAACGGCGCCAGAAATCCTTCTTGCCACGTCTTGAGCTTGCGTTGGTTTTCCCCGAGGAGGAAGGGATGATGCAGCAGAGTAGCGTAAGTATTTCCCTCAGTTTTTGAGAACCAAGGTATCAATCCAGTAGGAGGCCACGCGCAAGTCCCTCGTACCTACACAACACAAAGAGCTCAACGCAACCAACACGATTAGGGGTTGTCAATCCCTTCACGGTCACTTACGGAAGTGAGATCCGATAGATAATATTTTTGGTATTTTTGATATAAAGATGCAAAGTGAAAAGTAAAAGGCAAAGTAAAAACAAAACAAGATTAAAGTGAGGGAGATTGATATAATGAGAATAGACCCGGGGGCCATAGGTTTCACTAGTGGCTTCTCTCGAGAGCATAAGTTTTCTACGGTGGGTGAACAAATTACTGTTGAGCAATTGATAGAATTGAGCATAGTTATGAGAATATCTAGGCATGATCATGTATATAGGCATCACGTCCGTGACAACTAGATCAAAACGATTCTGCATCTACTACTATTACTCCACTCATCGACCGCTATCCAGGATGCATCTAGAGTATTAAGTTAAAAACAGAGTAATGCTTTAAGCAAGATGACATGATGTAGAGAGATAAATTCATGCAATATGAAATAAACCCCATCTTGTTATCCTCGATGGCAACGATACAATACGTGTCTTGCTGCCCCTTCTGTCACTGGGAAAGAACACCGCAAGATCGAACCCAAAGCTAAGCACTTCTCCAATGGCAAGAACTACCAATCTAGTTGGCCAAACCAAACGGATAATCCGAAGAGACTTGCAAAGATAACCAATCATACATAAAAGAATTCAGAGAAGATTCAAATATTGTTCATAGATAGACTTGATCATAAACCCACAATTCATCAGTCTCAACAAACACACCGCAAAAGAAGAAGATTACATCGAATAGATCTCCACAAGAGAGGGGGAGAACATTGTATTGAGATCCAAAAGGAGAGAAGAAGCCATCTAGCTACTAACTATGGACCCGAAGGTCTGAGGTTAACTACTCACACTTCATCGGAGGGGCTATGATGATGTAGAAGCCCTCCGTGATGACGCCCCTCTCCGGCGGAGCTCCGGAACAGGCCCCAAGATGGGATCTCGTGGATACAGAAAGTTGCGGTGGTGGAATTTGGTTTTTGGCTGCTGTTCTGATCGTTTGGGGGTACGTGGGTATATATAGGAGGAAGGAGTACGTCGGTGGAGCACCGAGAGGCCCACGAGGCAGGGGGCGCGCCCTGTAGGGGGGGGGGCCTACCCTCGTGACCGCCTCCGGTACTTCTTGGAGTAGGTTCCAAGTCTCCTGGGTCTTATCCGAGAAGAAAATCACGTTCCAAAAAGGATTTTTCTGTTTGGACTCCGTTTAATATTTTGTTTCTTCGAAACACTGAAATAGGCAAAAAATAGCAATTCTGGCCTGGGCCTCCGGTTAATAGGTTAGTCCCAAAATTAATATAAAAGGGGAAAATAAAGCCCAATATAGTCCAAAACAGTAGATAATATAGCATGGAGCAATCAAAATTATAGATACGTTGGAGATATATCACTTACCATATGTTGCTGTGAAGCCTAGCTGCTGTTGCAATGTTCTTTGAAGATATCATCAGCATCTCGTGGTTGCAAATCTAGTTGTTGTAGTTCATTCTGCATCATCTATTTAGGTAAAATTAATTTTAATCGCATGCACTGGTCCGAATTGATCATCAGTGGTTCATCTAAACTAATGAAAGAAGGGTGTGTGCATACACGACAATACTCCCTCCGATTCTTTTTACTTTTCGTATAACTTTTTCTCAGTTTTCTTGTATTAGTCTGCGCGTTGCCGATTCCTAGAGCTGGTTTCCTTTTGTGCCCTGCCCCATCCGCCTCTTCCCTAATTAATTGGAAAATTAGTCCAGAAAAATTAAACCAGTGCCCTCCTTGGTATGCTGGTTAAGAGTTATGCGTAGAGTAAATATAATCGGAGGGAGTATATCTGCTTCCCTCTATTTTTATGCTTGTTCAAGGTGCCAGCCCCAAAAGAACAAATATTTTGTTTGATGGGGTTGGCAGCTCCATAATTAATAGAAGCATCAAATTAGTCATGCAACTTGGGAAGATCAAGAACACACAAACAAGTAATGAACAGAGGCTCGGAGCAGTGATGTAATATCTGGCATCAGAAAATGTACGGTAAAACGAACAAAAAGCAACGGAACCACATGCTAGTTTGCTGATGTGTAATTAAGCATAGAGAACATTAAGCAGTCTGATGGAACAAACAGGTGGCATCAGAACAAAACTAAAGCATATTAACTATATGTGCACTGGTATGTAATTTAGCACATATAACATGTTCACTGCCAGAAGTATGGCCCTACAGGTGCAAGTAGAATAACGCGTCTCATGAAAAACTGAATGATGCCCTGAAGAAATTCAAAGGTGTGGTGCTTATGCTAGGAAAGTGAACGTAAGCGCTGGCCGTTGGATAATAGTACCTGATTCTCGGCGGCGTATGGGTATCGTTGTCATACTTGATATGTAAGGATCATCGATGGTGCTCGTGTTGCGGTTGAGTTTGGGCCGGCTGTCGCCATCGCTGAAGCGGTTCCGGTGCTACGGTTGCGGCGCCTGTTGACATACAAGAAAGCTCATCTGTGGTAAGTGAGCAGTTGCACGATAAAGAGAAAAACCGAAGGAGTACAAATCGAAATAACCTGATGAGGCTGCGGCATCGGTAAAGCAGGGCCGGTGGAGTTGAATATGGCGTCCGTGGAGCGGGTCCGGTGCAGTGGACGAAGGCTTCGGCGGGCGCATTGTACAGTGCTTTCGGTGAGGCAGATCTGTTGTGGAGGACGAGGGCTTGTATGAAGGGCCAGCGAAGGGGCGGACGAGGGAGTTAGTGAAGGGCCTACGCTGTGGTAGACGAGGGCGCCGGTTAAGCAGATCCGGTGCGGTGGACCATGATGGCGGTCAAGGAGATCTAGAGCGGTGGACAAGCCAGTCGCTGAAGCGGCTCCAGTGAAGTGGTGAGTTAGCAGTTGGGGGTTCCAAGGTGCGGAAGGTAGATCCGGTGGGGTGTGAGGTCCACCGCTGCAGCGGAGGACTAGATTCGGCGGCTTGCCGTGGTCGGGGGGGTCGGGGAGGGGAAGGGGAGGGACTCTGGGGAAGAATGTTGGGGGCAAAGAGGGGAAAACAATGGAGTTACCAAAGCAGCCCTTTTCCGTTCATGTGGCAGGGGTAAAACAGAAATATCGCAGGGCTAAACTTTCGGGCGCGTGATATTTTGATGTGAGCGGCAAGTTTGAAAGATTTTGGTGCCTAAAATTATAAGTATTCTACTCTCGTATGACCGACTATGATATCTTGGCCGACAATTTGTTTGTTTTGCACGCAAAAAAATGTGCAAGTTTTGAAAATCAATGTCTCCAACTCAAAACTTAGATTGTCCATTCAATTCAAATATGGATCATTGAGCTACTACAAGCAAATACCATCATACGGTCCAATTCAAATGAAATTCCAAATGTGTTTATACTAAATATGATGACAAAAGCAAAAATGTGTATGTGTATGAATAAAGTGGATGATTATAAAGTTTGAACATGCCCGTATGTGTATATCTCTAGGTTTGATATATGAATTTTAAATCACGAAATCCTGGCTTAAAAATGTACCTCCGTTTAAATGAATTACAGAAGCTAATGATGGAGTCGAATTCCAAAATTCCAATCTTAGGTTTGTAATTCTGGTACATCAAGGTATATCACGCATGTTCAAAAGTATCGTTATCTCATAGTACAAACTGTGAAACAAATTGATCAACCATGAGTGCACAATATCTCAATTACGCTAAAGTCCCTCAAATATAGACACCTCACTCTTTATCTGAAGTCAACCCCCCCTACCACCACACACACACACACACACAGAAGCCGTTCTCTCCCCCAAACACCAACACACGAGCACATTAACACCCCTCTCTCTTGTGAAGTCCGGACCCCAACATAGGTCTCTATCACTTTGTCTCTCGGGCATGCACACATCTCTTCCCTCACTCTCTAGGTCTCCCGCTATCTCTCTTACCCAAGCACACACACTATGTAGAGTGTATATTTCCCATACACACAAAACGTCGCCCCCAAACGTCTATCTCCCTAGTTATGTGGTTCCCGCGCACTCACCTCACACACCATCCCCACTGCAAACAAGCACACTTTGTCTCCTTGTGCACCACTCTCCTCTTTCTATCTCTCCCACATGTGGACCCGCCCCAGCTCCATCCCTGTATACATATATGTCGTGACTCTTTGCATAGCTCCCTAATGTATAATCATTCTCGATTTCGCACACTGTTCTCTACACCATCTATTCTAGATCTCTCACGAAGTCCCTATCACACACACGATGGCTCGCTTCCCTTGCATCTCCGTTCATAGGCCAATTTTGGACAACATCAACATTGTCTCCCTATCTATACGCCATTTATGGACACAAACGACCCCTCTCGCCCCTCTCTCTCTCTCTCTCTGTCGCTAGCTCTCTCTTTCTCTCGCTCTCACACCCCTCTCCCACACACACACTCGATGTCTCTTCCAAATAGTCTGCTCCCCCCGCCCGCACCCGTGCTATCTCGCTACTACACATGTCACACCATTCCCCCTTCCCTTATACTAGGTTTACATCATCAGTGGTCTCTCTACTCCACATACACTCTCTCCCTCTCACACACAAACGCGTGCACAAACACACACAGACACGCACAAAGACCCATTTACCTAGATCCTCATCTCTCCTCATGTCCGCATGTGTATCTCACACACTCACTCTCTAATTATGTATATGTGTCTCCACGTTACACAACACAAAGCCCCATGTACATGTCTCTCTCTATCCTCCACACACATAGACACAAAGAATCTGTTATCATTGCCTCAGTCTCTAACATATCACACACGCACTCTCTCTCTCTCTCACACACAAACACACTCAACAAGGGTTTCCCCGTGAATAACTCACCGTCTATTCATGAACAGTCATGGCAGTACGGCGAACATGAGACATGAAAAAGAATAAATCTACACGTGCTTAGACCACCTAGTATGACTACTAGGACTAGAGCAAGCCAAAAAGCGCGCCGCTGTCACCCCCTCCTTGTCGGCGACGGGAAAATCTTTGTTTTACACAGTCGAGAAGTCATTGTGCTAAGGCCCCACATGCCGAGGCGCTCAATAGAATGTAGATGCCAGTTTACGGAAGCAAGTATCGATAATACGTTTGTATCTCCATACTTATATTTCTTCTCTTATAAAAAACCGAGTTGGTGATGATGGTACGTGTGCCATCTTGCAATATAGACCGTCCGATCTATATCTGATGGATGGAAATTAAACTAAAAGATACCCGCACCCCTCTCCACATTTGCAAACAAGACCTTCCCTCGTTCATTCTTATCTCCAACAAACCTCATTGTCGAGCAATTAAGAAAGGAAGCCTCTGGAACAAACTGGCCTGGTGGCCGCTGCCGGCGTCGTCAATCCCCATGCCTCCGCTCAGTCCGACCACCAACCACCACCACACCCCACTCCTCTTCACCTTATCTCATATTTCTCGAGATATCATTAGTTTTTACACATGGGATTACTCCCGCAAGGGTCAATCACAACAAGTGTTTTATAAAAAAATGCATCTTGATGTTCCGTGCAATGCACGGATCTTGCTAGTACTCCTACACAAGACTAAGTTGGTGATGCTGGTGTGTCTGCCATCCGTCGTTTCTGACCATTAGATCTACATCTAACGATTGTGAAGTAAGTTGTTGACTTTTCTCACTAACCTCCCACTTGTCTACCAATTTGCAGAAAAACCCATAATTAGTATCTTAAAACCAACCACATCCCTCCCTGACCTCACCAAAAGCCCAAGGAATATATTCTAATTGAAACATAATATATCTCTAGTGACATATGTATATCAAAATTAGAGTGTTTTGTACCAAGTTTGTGAATAAGTATTAATCTAATTATGATTCGTTGCAACGGACATGAGCATTGCTAGTATTTCCAGCCATGCATTTATTTTCCTAGTATTCCATAGTTTCGAGTTTTCCATCAAGATATTAGTCACTCATGGTTGATATTTACTTTCAATCATGTACACATATGCACTATGTAACTAGCCTTTCTTATTGGCTTCCAAAGCTTAACTTTCACTCCTACTTACAATACATAGAGTATTTAACAAAAAACTACCACTTTCAACCAGCCCTAGGAGGAATCTATTGTACAAAAAATAGCAAAAACATACCCAAAATTTCTTAATCCACGCCAAAAACTACCTAGTACTCCTACCGATTAGGTTCGTTTAAACCCATTTATGACAGGGTTGGCCCACATGTCCGTGCTGACGAGGCAGCCTAAACCAACACATTTTGTTTGACCGTTGGCACGAGGGACCCACATCTAACCTTCTATCCTGTTATTCCCCCTCAAATCATTATTTTTCCTGAACATTACTTCAAACAGTACTGATGCGTGTTCGTCGGTGGCGCCGGTGATGAGCGAGTTGGCCGCCGCTCCGCCGGACGGGCCGGACACCGCGCTGGCCTCCGCACGGGTTGGCAGGATGGCCCGAGCGTGACTCACGAGCGAGCAAGCCGGCGCGCTGGCCTTCGCTCGAGCCAGATGGCTGGCCTTAGCGCGGCGCGCGCGAGCAAGCCACCGCGCTGCCGTGCCAATCTAGCTAGCAAACCTTGCAGACAAGCAGCTGAACAGAGCTATCTTGGCTAGCTAGCGGCCGCGAGGGCCGGACGGAGCTGGCATCCGGGCTGCCGCAACATGGGCTCCGCACTGCCGGCGGTTTTGACCTCGCCTTCTGCCGGCGGCGGTAGCTGCATCCCATGGCCGAGGATGACTAGGTGGACGGGCCGGAGGTAGGAGGTCACTCGAGAATTTTTGTTGGTAAGAGCATGTACAATGGTTGATAAGGTAGTCTTATCTTATGTCTGCCACGTATGCAAGTGGTAGTAGTTTCTTGGCATTTTAGTGGTTTCATGCATTATTAGAGCAAGTACAATAGAGCTAAGTCAGCGGGCTATAAGAAATAAACTACTACTACATGTTGGCTATAAGATGGGCTGTAGATGACATGGCACTGGCTTATAGCCAGCAGCTGGCTATACTATTAACCATGCTCTTAGGGGTTTCTTGTAAGGAACAATGTACGTACTACTAGCGACAAAAGGCGATTCTACGTGTTTTTTTGAAACGGAGGCAAAAGCTTTGCTTCATCTCATTCATAAAGAAGGAACTACTAACAAAGTTCGACGAGATCCATTACACCTCCACAAATGGAAGCGAAAAGCCTAGTCTCGCTGTATCAAATAACTCAAATGTTCTGCCCCCGCAGTAACCGTCGCTGATAAACAGGCTGCTAGTGTGTGCGTGAGAGGAGCGGCTGAGTAGGCCAGCTACGTGAGAGGAGCGGCTGAATAGAGCACCGAGAGTGCCCACTAGGCCACTACGCAGGTGTACTTCCCCTGCATTGATAGTACAGCGATGGTTCTAGAGAACAGTAGTACCCTCCACTTCCAACTGTAGCTCCTTGGCCCTGAGATTCAAGAGTTCAAAACTGGTGCACTATACAAGACTAGACTAGAAGTACAGTACATCGCACTACTAGTTGAGAAAAGTAGTACTAGTACTGCTACAGTACGAGTACGTACTCCTCCGTCACATAATGTACGACGTTTTTTGACACTAGTTGGTGTGTACAAAAAATGGCAAAAACATACCCAAAATTTCTTAATCCACGCCAAAAACTACTACCTAGTGCCAAAAATTTCTTACTAGTGCTATTATTTACAGTATAATGCAATCCCATAACGTTCCATAATGCTAGTACTAGTACTCCATGGTACCAAAAACTACTACCTAGTGCCAAAAATTTCTTACTAGTGCTATTATTTAGAGTAGTAAATAATAGCCTCACCCCTTTGGTGAGGAGCGATCTATAGTTGGAAGGGATGAGGCCCTGCAGTTACTACGCTCTTATCTCCTCCTCGCCAGTTCCCCTCCCCCCAAAGAGAAGGCAGTTCGTCGCTGCTGCCATGGATTCACCAGGCGGTTCTCCTCCTCGTCGGGGCTGGTAGACCTTTGACAACGATTCTCTGGGGGAAATCGCACGCCGCTCCGACGTCCTCACCACCGCAAGACTTGGTGCTTCCTACACCAACTTTTTCAAGACGCTGCTTAAACAGGCTTGAGAAAAGGCCATGCTTGTTAGTCTTCCATGCGTCCTCGAGGAGAAGGTTCTTCTATGGGACAATTCTTCGAACAGTCCACCGCTCCCTGGCCATGGTTGCACGTTGACTCTGCTAGAGTTGACGACGTTGAGAGGTAGTCAGATTTTGTCTGATGAGCAGGTCAGTAATGGAGTTTGATCATGTAGTACTTACTTATTCCATTTCCATCCCGTAATTTCTCCACTGCCCACCGTCTTATATATAGGTCTGGGTCGGTGCCAACGAAGACTGGCTTGCATACCTCTGGCCAAATACCACCATGACTTTGCACAACATCCACAGCAGTGCGGCCGTTCCGGTAGACCCCTTCTCCACCATTGGGATCGGCCTTCCGGACTGGCTGGGCAAGAATACGTATGATGATGCCTACATGAGATTGAAGTATATAGCAATTGCGGACCTGCCGACAAAGCGATGCGGCTACGACGATTACTATCTCATCGCGGTGTTCGACATAAGGATTGCCATCAATGCAGGAGGCAGTAACGACAGAGGCTGGCGCATGTTGGCGGCGGCAGATTTGTACCCCTACATGTTCGAAGACGCCGTGCGCCATCTAGGCCGCATCTTCGCGGTGACAAGCTAGGAGACTTGTTTCATCTGGTTGACATCCTATGGTACGGGAGATTACAAACGGAATGCACAAACCATCATTTGCATCCCTAACGGTACTCCATTATTTTGCAGGGACTAGTCATCCCTCGATCAAAATAAGATCGCCGATCCTGGATGTGCATTTGCATCCGCGATTTGGTCTAACCTGGAACCTTGTAGCTAACTTTGGCATATTGGGATCAACTATCTTAGCAGTCGTTACCCATGGTACCACTGATGTGCAACATGGTCACATAATCTACCATGATCGGACCGTCACCACCTACCTAGGTATTCCATTTTTTAACCCTCTCGCCTTCTCTTTCATTGTTGTACTAGTAGTATACTTTGTAGTACTAGTAGGAGTACTTTTTACCTTGGAGGACGCGTATAGCTAGCTAGGCCCTTGAAGACTTGAACCCACTAGCTGCCACCATTTTTGTTTTTCCATGTCTTACTATCTCATCCATGTAGCCAAGAGTGGCTATATATAATAAGCTGGTTATTTTACTTCCTCTATACCGGAGTAGTACTATTTGCTGCACAGTATTACTGACCGCCAAATTTGAGCACAACATTATTATGCATGGACCTTGACTATGTACGTCACCATGTGTCCAGATATGGGATGCCGCGTGTACCAGATGAACGGCGCCGAGTTCGACCCCCGTGATGCTACATGGGTGCAGAGGAACACTCTTGGAGAGTACTCGCTTTTCATCGGGGACAGCTACCCCATTGTGAAGCGGATGCCACCTTCCGTGCATGACACGGAAGGCCTGCCGTTCATGAAGCATGATTGTGTCTTTAGTGCGCACCGCCGGATGAACGACATGCTAGGACACGCTATCCCTGATTTATGCCGCTTCTGCTTGGATGAGTCTCCATCGTGTGGAACCGGACTAGAAAGCTGCGACAATGATTCCCGTTGCCCACCACTATGGATCATGCCATCCAAGAAGAACACATGGGACTGGAACCTGGAGGAGGACATGTAGCCCATCTATAACGTGTAAGTGGAGTACTGTAATTGTCAACGGTAGCGCTGTGAATATATGTAGACTAGTCGTGCACAAATTTATCACATGAGTTGGAGATGAACTTGTGTGGCATACTGGCATTTGTCCTTTAGAATTTATTACTAGTAAATGTGTTATGTGTGCGTGCAACTTGTGTGGTTGTTGCACAGGCTCCAACACGCTCTTTGAGAAAAAAAGGTGGCACAACTTTGGATATACGTGATGTGGCGGCATCATATAGTAGCATCGTTCGCTATAGTTGTACTAGTACACTCCTACTAGGATGACAACTCCTATAAAACCTTGCGCTTGGCTCTTTGCCTCTTCGGGAGGTTCAATAGTTCGTACTCATGTGAACCTTGCACTTGGCTCTTCGCCTCTTCGGAAGGTCCAACAATGATGATACTACAGTACAATATGCTTCTGGCAATCTAACACCGATTGAACTGATGCACGTCCACCGCGAGGGCAAGGGCGAGGGAGAGGGAGAGGGAGAGGGAGAGGGCGCTGTAGTCAAAACCCTCTCCTCGTCCTGCGAACCACCGCGCGCGTGGGCGAGGGAGAGGCGTAGTAAGCAAGCTTCTCCTCGTTCGGTGAGTTGACGGGACACATCAAAGCAGTACTAGTAGGAGTACTCGTAGTAGTAGTCCATACTGCGTCCTTTTCGATTAATATGGATTAATTTGAAACGAGAAAAATACACTGGCGGTCAACGTATGTAACAGTACGGTCTTTACGGTCACTATATATAGTTTTGCGGCGATTATGCGATCACTAGCTCATCGTAGAGCACCGTATTGCACCCTACTGATCGGCCACATAGTCGACGTGGCACTTTGTTGACTGGTTAAATTGTCACCTGGTTTCTGGGTCCCACCTGTCAGTTGGCAGAGCAAAGAAATCAGTTAAACAAAACTTGATGCAGGCGCGACACAAGTCCAACCCTTGCGCGCGAACCGCCCTAGCTGTGTATGTGAGTGCATGCACGTGTCCTCCCTCGTTCTTCCAACAAAGAGTGTACTACATTATGTACATCTACACTTCCAATGCATTTAGCCTTTAATCTAAATCGATATTGATTGACTAATGCACCAACTTGTGCTGTAGGTATAGGCTACATGTCTATCCTTAATTACAGCATGCAACGGCCTTCATTTAATCTTCTTATCTCAATGGTTGCATGCACACATAAGTCTACTACTTTTGGGCGTTAATTATGCCCTGGTCAATGTGTAAATCTCTAAATGTACAGTCTTTCACGGACGTAGGGAGTAGGTTGAGCACTTGAGCGTGAGCGTGTGTGTTGCATCGTGTGCTGTGTGCCGCATGGGTGCGTGAGTGTTGCGTGCGTCCATGTGTACGTGTGAGTGTTGCATGTTGCATGCATGCATGCATGCATGGGGCTTACTCCCTCCCATTGACATGTTCATATTTCAAGCTTCCTCTGTTCCCTCCATATGATGATGCTCCCTCTGTTCCCAAATAGTACGGAGTAAAAGCCTCCCTATGTTCCCAAATACGGAGTATTTGTCTTTCTACAGATTTCAACAAGTGACTAGGTATGGAGCAAAATGACTGAAGTGAGCGTAGAGGCATAGGGATACTGTAGAAAGGAAGTCCTCGTGATCCATTTATTCCCCATCTCGGTCAGAGAGAACTATTCAACTAGTCTTCGTAGTGAAGTGACAATACATGCTGCAGCAGATGGGACACGTAATTAATAAGCTGAACCAGCGTGTTGGTGTTACTAAATCAGCCTTACCCAGTACTGTCATCATGTTTTCCAGTAGAGCACGCTTCCGCAAATACGCCTACGCACCTCTGTCCTCCATTAACTGACATATGGGCCCCGTTGTGGTAGACCCACGTGTCATCGGTGTAACTATTTTACACTCCGAAGGACGGTATATCCTGGTAGTAGTACTTGTGGAATTGAGATTGAATGCACTTTCTTCCCCGTCTTACACTCTTCTTCCTCCTTCTCTTCTTCTTCCTCCTCTCTTCCCCATCGCCGACCGCACACCATTTACCCCCGCTCACTCCTCGCCCGCCTGCGCCATCTTCCTTGGTAGCTCACGCGTACCATATCACCCCGCTCACTTCTCGGCCACACGAGGAGAAGCTTCTTCGCTCGCCCGCCCGAATCCACTTCCCCGCTGGCTCGCAGGCACCGAAAACCCCAATGGCAGAACCGACTGACACGCAGAGCCATGATTGGAATTGTCAGGACCCCGATCCTAAATCACACTGATCTAGCATGTAACACTTCATATCACTTTGCGGCCTCACGCACGGTATTCCCACGGGTGCCACCTTACCTGGCCCAGGACCGTTTGCGCCTTTTGGCTCACGTATATGATAATGTCGCCAGCATCCATATGACAGAGAACCCGGGCCGACATGGCTAGTCGTGAACCCAAAGCGGCACTAACCTATGGGTACAGGCATACATGAATCACATCGAGCATGTCGGTCAGCAGCGTGTGAATCCGGGCTGTAGCACTGGGCTAACAGGACTCCGGGAACCCGTGCTGCAGCAGGCTAGGCAGGACTCCGGATGTCACCGCGTGACATTTCCCCGAAGGGACAGACACAGGAACAAAGTGAAACACATGCCGGCCAGTCAAGTGTCCTGAGCAGTAGTGCTGGCTAGCAGGACTCCGGTGAGCCGGGCTGTAGCGGACTACTATGGCTCATGGAAGCACTAGACTACATTTCCCCATAAGAGAGGCTGCCAACGATAAACAAATAGATAGTCGGATCCCACACATACCAAGCATTTTAATCATACACACAATATGCTCGATATGTGTAAATACAACATGGCATCACAACATAACTCTACGACTCAAGTATTTATTAGGCTCCGAGGAGTGAGATATTACAAACAAGGGTCTCATGACCCAACAATCATAGCATACAAATCAAAGCACATGCGGAAGCTTAACTTGTCTGAGTACAGACAACTACAAATGAAGAAGGCTGAGAAGCCTGACTATCTACCAGATCCTGCCGAGGGCACAAGATCGTAGCTGAGGTATCAAGCTAAACGTCGAAGTCCACACGGAACTACTAGCAAGACTGACGTCTCTCTACAAAACATAAAATAGGCAAACGTGAGTACAAATGTACCCAGCAAGACTTACATCAGAACTAACTACATATGCATCAGTACCAGCAAAGGGGGTGGTGGAGTTTGACTGCAGCAAGCTAGCTTTGACTCAGTGGCTATCCTAAACTACGACTGCAAGCAACTCTTTTGAGGTGGCGCACACGAGTCCACATATTCACCATTCAATACACCACTATGGATCCGCTCACACCTCCCTACGAGAACGCCATCCATAGCACTCACGCTTATCTTGCGAGTTTTAGAGTATCCACTTTCACTTGTCTATGAACTATGCAAGGGGTCCAAGTTTCCATATCCGAGGAATCCAGCTATTCGAATAGATAATGATAACCCTGCAGGGGTGTACTTCTTCACACACGCTCCCACCACTTACCGTCATTTACACGACATGTACTCGGCAACCTTCAAGCAGAAGCCCAACGAGGGTGTCGGCCACGGCCTACCTAAACACTCAAGTCTCTAGTCGAGGTTTATCGCCTATCCAGGTTCCATCCGCAGGGAGTCCGGCCGAGGTTTCCACATACGGCCCCGAACGATGTGTACAGGGTTCCGAGACACCAAATGGGCGCCCGGCATGCCCGGCCATGGTGTATCTACCGCAACATAGCCCACCCCTGGGGTCAGCGCTATGCACGGCCGCCAACACATATCCTACAAACACCAGAAACTAGTTGCAACTCCTGGACAGAGGACTAGGGTGATTAAGAAGCCTAGAGGGTCAATTAAGGATCCCAATGAGTGGTAGTAGCTGTTCATGGATCACAGACACAGAACTCAGTTCCTAAGAACGCTTTCAATGAGACAACCCACCATGTACTCCTACATGGCCTCTCACCGCTACCTTTACCAAATCGTGTTCACACACTTAGCTCACACACAGTAGGACATGTTCATCACCATTCCAATTCATTCCCGATGAATCAGATCCGACACAACTCTATGCAATAGCAGGCATGACAAACAAGCATGAATGAGTAGGTACATCAGGGCTCAAACAACTCCTACTCATGCTAGTGGGTTTCATCTATTTACCGTGGCAATGACAGGTCATGCAGAGGAAAGGGGTTCAACTACCGCATCATGTAACAGTTGAATCGTTGTTGTCCTAATGCAGTAAAAGAGAGCAGGAGCGAGAGAGTGGGATTGTATCGGAATGAACAAGGGGTTTTTGCTTGCCTGGCACTTCTGAAGATAATATAGCTCTTCATCAGTGTCATCGAACTCATCGTCAAAACATACGTCTACCGGGGGGGAACAATCACCGGCAAACATAGAAAGAATACAATCAATGCAATGCACATTATGATGCATGATCATGACATGTAAATATGTTGTGATTTGAGCTAATGCAACTAAAACCAGATTAAATGAAGTTGGTTTGAACCAAAGACTCAAATTCAACTCCATATGTGATTATTTAAATGCCACTTATTTGATTTGACCTGATCATCAGGCATAAGTTGTTCAAACATGCATGATAATGCCATAATCAGATTCTTTGGATTTTTTTGATCATTTTTCATATATAACTTATTTCATTTGGAGTTACGGTTGATTTACTATGAATTTTTGAAGTTTTGGACATTTTCTGAATTTTATAAATCATTTCTGATTTATTTAATTCCAGAAAACAAATACTGCATCAGCATTGAGTAAGCATGATGTCAGCAAGTCAACTGCGGCCGACCGGCATCAAACCTGACCAGTGGGGCCCACAAGTCAGTGACCCATTAATTAACCTCGGTCAAAACCCGTGCTGACGGGGTTTGACCCAGCGGTAGGGCCCGTTGTCAGTGGCAGTGAGGTGGCTGATGGTGGGGATTAGTCCTAATGACCATGCCACATCGGCAGTCGCCAGAGTTTCGCTAGTGGGGACCAAATCCGATAATGGAAACGCCACGGGAAAACGCTACAGGGGATGGTTTCGGGCGCGGTTTGCGGCTATGGGTTGCTGGGCTTCGTGCGCATCCAGGGGTGGCAGAAGATCGAGCTGGGGTGGCCGGAGTTCACCGGAATGGAGCTCGCGGCGGCGGCGGAGTTCGGCCCCGAGCGGCGCGGGGTGCTGTGGTGCAAGTCAGGAGCTTCGAGCGGCGGCGTTGGGTTCGTGGGGACCCGCTGAGCTCACGGCAGTGCTCAAGTGCGAGTTGTGGCCGCGGTTACCACGGTGGCGCCATGGATGGCGGGGGTGAGCTTCGGGCTCGACGGATATGACGACTACAGCGGCCGTACAAGGAAAAGGAGAGGGGGAATCAGTTCAGGGGCTCACGGGGATCACGCAGGGAAGGTCAGCGAGCTCGGGGGAGGCGTCAACGGCGGCAAATCGATGGCGGCTATCCTCGGTGGCCGAGGAGGGGAACGGCGGAGCTGGCGGCAACCAGGGCTTCCGGCGCCTTCCGCCTTGGTGAGGAGGAAGAGGGGAACGAGGCAGGGCTTCTTGGCGTGTCGGTGAGGCGTGGGGTGGCCGGTGGACATGGTAGAGCACGGCGGCGCCCTCTGGTGCGCTCGGGAAGAGAGGGAGAGGGAGCCAGAGGAGGGGAGGAGCTGCGGGCGTGAGAGAGAGAGGTCGGGGGGCACGTGGCGACGCATGGAGGCGTCCAGGGCGTCGGGGACGCAGGTAGCCAGGCAGGAGGTGGCTCGGGCGCGTGTGCACGTGCGGCGAGCACACGCTCTGCCTATTCGCCTAGGGAGGAAGACGACAGGGGAGGTGGAGGTGGGTTGGGCCGGCACAGGGCCAGGCCAGGTGGACTGCACAGTGCTGGGCCTCGGGGCTGTGGGTAAGCGCCCAGTAAAACCTTTCTCTCTCCTTTCTGTTTTCTATTTTAGTTACTGTTTTCTATTTGTTTCAATTTGTTTTGATTTAGTTCAAGCACTAAATCATTTTTATTTCTTCTAATAATTTTTGCAGGGACTGAAAGGAATATTCTAAAGCCCCTCACAAAATAACAGAATTATTGAAGCATTAAATATATTTATAACATATATTTTCTCCAACTCAAATACAATATGAATTAATTCAAAAATCCACAAATGGCCAAGAAATATGCTCATCATTTTTGGCAGGGGTTTTCACCTTTATCATAAATCATGAACATTTTCAAAGGCATTTTGGAGTCTTTGAAAAGATTTAAGTTTGAACCTGGTTGAATTTCATTTGCTGCTAGGGTTTATTATCCTCTATTTCAAGTTTAACTGAAATTTTAGACATGATGCAACACCAGATTCTAGCACTAAGCATTGCCAGAACTAGGGATGTGACAACTCACCCCTACTAAACAAGAATATCGTCCCGAGATTCAAGACGTGAGGTAAGAAGACAGAGGGGGCACAAGCTAACACAATCTTCATGATCCAACTGTGCTTCTCGAAGATGTTGATTCATTGCTTCAAATTGATCTTGACATCTTTGCTTTCAAGATCTTCATCCAACATGTGGTCAACAGAGCGAGACATGTCTACATGGATGGATCATCCTAATGATCACAAGACCAACTCACGGAATGACATGTTGAAACATCTCGAGTTGAGACACCAAACACATCGAGAGGGATGGAAGAACAAACGACGTGGTTTGATTTGGTGGGCAACAATTTCATGCTTAGAAAGATGGTGGATGGTGCCAAGGTGGTGAAGAAATAATTGCCATGGTCCCGTAACAGGGCACCTTGGGAAAGGTGACTCGTTGGATTGTTCCCTTAAGTGGAAAAAAGAATTACTTTTGATCCATAGATCATTGAAACTCTTCATACCAACTTAAAGCAATTTTCAATTGATTGTTTGAAAGAGCTCAAAGAAATGGCATACTCGGACTAGGATGAATGATGTAGACTACCTTGTTGGAGATAACGCAATGGATGATTTGCTTATCATCGGAGACGGATGGGACCCATGGTAAGTCCACTTTTGAAGATGATCTTGGACAACTACTACTGAGGTGCAAGTTGGGAACAAAATGCAAATGCTGGGAATGATTCTGGTAACTGGGGAAAAACTCAACAATCGAGAGTGTTTCCAATGTTTCAATGGTTATAGAATCATCGAAGAAACTGAGAGCACAAGGATCCCTAAGGAACAACTTCTATAATAAGTCGCACGAAATCCTCATGGAAAGATGGGCAAAGATATTATAATGACAAATCTTCCGGCTAGGTGTGTCGGCCAGAATATCAACCCTGTTGGGACCACATCATAGATCCTGGAAAAGTTCCAACCATCATATCTTCCTAAGATTCAGATCTGGTTGGTAATAGGATATTTCAGACAGCATGTCTGGAAAAGAAAGTTTGCAACACAAACCGACGAGATGATGTTGCGAGATTCTCAGAAAATGAACTACGATAGTAAGCTCCAAAACATGAGCCGGTTTTGCTACAAACCTGTGAACACGCTGTCCCAGACAAGCATTACCACATAGTAGTCTTATAATAAAACACTATCGAGTCCAGATGGGAACCATCAACGAGGATAACGAAGTCCTTTCGTAATTCCGGATCCTAAGAAAGAACTTCTTCTCCTTGAACAAATCAATCAGTGGCTTGGTGTGCTAGGAACACATACAGAATGGAGGTGGCCAACCTATTAAACCATAGAGTACTTCGCACATATGCGTGACTAACTTGGGATGATTCCAGAGGAAACAAAACAAACCTTTCTCAAATTCATGGCGGCAACTTACACCAAATGCACATGAATTCGAGGAAGTCACTTCTTCCATCCAAGCATATGCTTCATGAACGAAACATGAAGGCATTGTTTACAAAGTTTCCAACACTAGCTTAATGTTTAACACGAATCATGGGGGAGACAAAATGCTGCTGATGGCTCAATAGCAACTCATCGGAATTTCCATATCACTGGACTTCCACCATCATGTGAACACGGTGATAGCATTGGTCAGACCAAAAGATGTAATTGTGTGTGCTCGAGGGATCATCCATGAGTAAGACAACATTACGAACATCGTTGGTTCTGATTTGACTTGACGATAACCCATACTCAAGTCAAAGTTTTGACAAGGAAATAGATCCAACAACTTATCATGAGGACCAATCGATGGAGATATCATCTTTCTTCAACACACACACACACAAAAGATATCCCTTTGGAATGAACTAAGTTGGGCAAGCTTTTATCTTCCAACTCTCCAGGTTGTTGTTTAGCTTAACCAACTAGCTCAGGGGTATACAACACGGATTCTTGGAGAAAGGCGTGGTTTACAAGAAACCAACTTGATCATGAACTCAACCTAGTGGTCAGGTGACAACCTGGTAACACTTCCGAGAAGACATTCGGAAAATCACGAACCACCGATATGTTATTAAGCTCGAGAACAATCTTTCTTTCAGAGCAAGATGATCACTAGTGCAGAACTGGGCAATAGCACCGGTTCGTAAGGCCCTTTAGTGCCGGTTCGGTAACCGGCACTAAAATGTGGGCACTAAAGGCCCCCCCTTTAGTACCGGTTCAGCACGAACCGGTGCTAAAGGGCAACCACGTGGCACGAGCCAGCTTCGGGGGCAGGGAGACCTTTAGTACCGGTTGGTGTCACCAACCAGTATTAAAATGTTGGGGGGGGGGGGTTTGGGTTTATGATTTCTTTTCCATTTAATTTTGTGTTTTCCATTTAATTATTTTTCGTTTGCTGGTATTTTACGATAATACATATTGTACACGTTATGCATATATATAAATAGAATTTCTAGTAGAACCGATCATAATATATATATATATATATATATATATATCATCGAATGTCTCACAACCACCATTAATTAATTCACACATACATACACACATGTATATATATACAATTTCTCCTAATTGGTGCCTTCGGAGCCAGTGGCATTAGCCTAGCTAATTGGTGCCTTCGGAGCACGATAACAATTGGAAGTGGTTCATGGGGGCGGTAGCGGGTAATAGTATTCTCCTTTGGGATCTATGACCTGGTCGAGCAAAAATCCCGCTATTTCCTCTTGAATTGCTTCTATGCGGTCCTGTGCTAGGAGCTTGTCCCGCACCTCTTTGAACTGTTAAGAAGGAGATCAGTATACATGTGTATTAGTTGTGTGACTAGATATCGATAATGGTGTAAAAATTGTGAATAGTGTTCTGACAATCGATATCGTACCCACTCCTGTCTTTGAGATTTGCTCCTTTCGGACGCCATCATGCGAATGTTCTCGCAAACGTAGTATGCACATAGATCATTCCCCGGCGCCTGCTTCATGGCCTTTACGAGAATGGAATTTGATCAGATAATAATTAATCAAGCATGATAATTAAAGAGATGGCAGCTAGCTAGTACTACTTAATTACTTACCTTGGGTCGATACCATTTTAGATTTCGTTTCCATGGGCCTGGAGTGGCCCTGATGAACTTTGCCCAAGCCCTGCCTGTCGACAAAGAAAATGAATAAATAGGTTATTAAATAGTTGTTATCAGGAAATGACAAACTAATTAAATAGGCCGAGATATAGTTAATAGTGATTGAAATTACCTGTTGACTATCCCCTTCACGATGGTGTAGTCACTTGCTTTCTTAAGTAGTGAGTCTAGTACTTCAACTGTTCCTTCATCAACTTTAATGATTAACAAGATCCAATGAAATCTGCATGCACACACGTTTGCATGTCTTAATTAAGCGGGCATATGTAAGCAAAAACATGTAGCTATAGCTAGTAGGGAAAAACAGAATTTGTAGTACAAGACAGTGTGACTCACTTGAAGTTGTATGGAAGTAGTATATCTTCATTGTATTTGAGTTCCTTGAAGAACTGTAGCATGCTTTCCTCTACACTTTTTTCGTGATATGGATCTATTTTCCATGTGTATTCATTAATGGTATTTGGGTCAACGAACCCAATGCCATAGCGTCCACCTTTTTTCATTTCATAAATCTTCATCCTGCATAATACCACAGAAAAGAATATACTGAGGATAATTACAGGTAATGATTGATCAAAATGATCACTACAGCTAGCTTGAGACTTAAATTACAAAAAGAAATCACTTACAGACAATAGCAACTGACGATAGATTTGTCGAGTGCGTCTTTATTGTATAGCTGAAATAGTTCTGAATACTCAACGGTCACAGCTTTCTCATGGTAGTAATGCTCCTTGTTTACATTCACCATGAGGGACTCTCGATTGGAAATCTTGGTAATGTCCATGTACCATTGATGCAATTCATACATTCTCGTTGGGAGCTTATTGACCTCCTCTGGCTCGACCAAAGGTTGGCCCCGGGCATATTTCCGTTTTATTTCCTCCTCTCTAGTCGGAGACATGGGCTCGATATCGAGGAGTTGTCCAACAGTGATCCCGATCGATTCAGCCTGCGCAATATGCTCCTCGGTTATTACCACATCGCCCACCCCAGGAACGTTAACGGTTTGCCCACAATAATATTGGGCGCGCCTACTCTCATGTGTTGTTGGCACAACAAGCGGGGGGATTGATTGCGCCGCCTGTTCTCTCAGCTGGGGAACGGTTTTACCGCTCCTTTTGCCAGCTGATTTGCTCGAGCTCGAGCTCGCCTCTTTCTGTAGACGTGCTCGATTTAACTTCTTGATGTGGCGCTCATAGTCTGAGTCAACAGGCTTGGGAGCTGGTGGTCTAGCCATACGAATGAAGTGGTCAATCTTTTCCACAGGCACTTTCTCCCTTGGCGGCGGTGGCGGTTTCGGTGCAAAATGGGCTTCCACTTCGGCCTTCGATATGGCTACGTTTTCCTCCTCGGACTTGTCATAAGGCCTCTGCGGAAGAGGCGCGAGGCTTGGACCATATTGAGATCGCTTGCCTCCGCCTGTACCTCCAGTACTACCTCGACTTGCACCGCTACGCACCATAGCTGAGGCGGCTCTCCTCCGTGATTGCTGAGGCAGCGAAGACGGCTGACGTGGCTGAGTTGGAGGAGGAGGAGTGGCCTGAAGCAGTGCCAGACTTGGAGGAGGAGTGGCCTGAAGCTGTGCCGGACTTGGAGGAGGAGTGGCCTGACGCTTTGCCGGACTTGGAGGAGGAGGAGTGGCCTGAAGCTGTGCCGGACTTGGAGGAGGAGTGGCTTGACGCGTTGGTGGACTTGGAGGAGCGGGAGTCTGCTGACTCGGTGGCGGATTGCGACGAGGAGTCGGATGACATGGTGTCGGTGGCCTTCGAAAGATGATGCAATCCTTTCTCCATAGGATGATACGATGGTTGGCCTCTCCTAGTGTGTGCTCATCATCACCTCCAGGAATGTCAAGCTCTAGCCCCGAATATTGGTCCACCACCTCATCAACCAAGACATGACCATACGCTGGAATCGGGTTGCAATGGAAGGTTGCCTCGGGGGGATTTGTAAAAGCAGGGGCGTCCGCCACCTTCATGGATATGTTCTTCATTTTGAAGTGTAGATCGTAGTTAGTGTTCTCCATGATGTCATCCACTAGGTAGCTATCCAGCAATGCGTCGCCCGGGGCGGTAGGGCCCGTTGTCAGTGGCAGTGAGGTGGCTGATGGTGGGGATTAGTCCTAATGACCATGCCACGTCGGCAGTCACCGGAGTTTCGCTGGCGGGGACCAAATCCGATGACGGAAACGCCACGGGAAAACGCTACAGGGGATGGTTTCAGACGTGGTTTGCGGCTATGGGTTGCTAGGCTTCGCGCGCATCCAGGGGTGGCAGAAGATCGAGCTGGGGTGGCCGGGGTTCACTGGAATGGAGCTCGCGGCGGCGCCAAAGTTCGGCCCCAAGCGGCGCGGGGTGCTGTGGTGCAAGTCAGGAGCTTCGAGCGGCGGCTTTGGGTTCGTGGGGACCCGCTGAGCTCACGGCAGTGCTCAAGTGCGAGTTGTGGCCGCGGTTACCACGGTGGCGCCATGGATGGTGGCGGTGAGCTTCGGGCTCGACGGATATGACAACTACAGCAGCCGTACAAGGAAAAGGAGAGGGTAATCGGTTCAGGGGCTCACGGGGATCACGCAGGGAAGGTCAGCGAGCTCGGGGGAGGCGTCAACGGCGGCAAATCGATGGCGGCTATCCTCGGTGGCCGAGGAGGGGAACGGCGGATCTGGCGGCAACCAGGGCTTCCGGCGCCTTCCGCCTTGGTGAGGAGGAAGAGGGGAACGAGGCGGGGCTTCGTGGCACGTCGGCGAGGCGTGGGGTGGCCGGTGGCCGTGGTAGAGCACGGCGGCGCCCTCTGGTGCGCTCGGGAAGAGAGGGAGAGGGAGCCAGAGGAGGGGAGGAGCTACGGGCGTGAGAGAGAGAGGTCGGGGGGGTGCGTGGCGACGCATGGAGGCGTCCAGGGCGTCGGGGACGCAGGCAGCCAGGCAGGAGGTGGCTCGGGCGCGTGTGCACGCGCGGCGAGCACACGCTCTGCCTACTGGCCTTGGGAGGAAGACGACAGGGGAGGTGGAGGTGGGCTGGGCCGGCACAGGGCCAGGCCAGGTGGGCTGCACAGTGCTAGGCCTTGGGGCTGTGGGTAAGCGCCAGGTAAAACCTTTCTCTCTCCTTTCTGTTTTCTATTTTAGTTACTGTTTTCTATTTGTTTCAATTTGTTTTGATTTAGTTCAAGCACTAAATCATTTTTATTTCTTCTGATAATTTTTGCAGGGACTGAAAGGAATATTCTAAAGCCCCTCACAAAATAACAGAATTATTGAAGCATTAAATATATTTATAACATATATTTGCTCCAACTCAAATACAATATGAATTAATTCAAAAATCCATAAATGGCCAAGAAATATGCTCATCATTTTTGGCAGAGGTTTTCACCTTTATCATAAATCATGAACATTTTCAAAGGCATTTTGGGGTCTTTGAAAAGATTTAAGTTTGAACCAGGTTGAATTTCATTTGCTGCTAGGGTTTATTATCCCCTATTTCAAGTTTAACTGAAATTTTAGACATGATGCAACACCAAATGCCGGAACTAGGGATGTGAAAGGAATTCCCTCCCTGATGTTCTATTGGAGTAGATCTGTAGTCATATGGACCTACTCAGCACCGTCCGTCTGGCCACATGCTCGGTGTCTTTGTACCGTCTACTCGTCTGCAATCGGCCGGCTCTTTTCAAGACACCCTGCTTGCTGATGCCTGATCCTCGCAGGTGGCCCAGACACCGACTTGACGATCCTACGGAGGTTGCCGTGGTGCCCCTCGACATGCTACCACTACCCGTCCACCTGCCCTTCATGCGCGTCCACTACTGGGCGGGCATGAAGGCCAACTGGATCGTCCTCATCCACCAATCTGGTAGTCCATGTCGTCTCGTGGATATCTACACCCAGCAAGAGATCACCCTTCCATCTTTGGATACCGCCGCCATCGAGCCTCGCGGCCCGCCGGACACTCCTGCCTACTACGCACGAGACGCGTCAAGCTTGTGGCTCGACATCTGTTTGCAGAAAGTTGTAATCTGCGAAGTGCCAACACCATCAGAAGACTACATGGATTACAAGCTCATTGCCTTGTTCAACAAGGGATTAGTCTATCTAGAATCCGGTCGCCATACATGGTTATGGCTCATCATCAATCCTGTTGAGGAAACATTTCTGTCTGATGCTATAGTGCACGATGGCATCATTTACGCGGTCCACGCACAGATTGGCTACCTATACTGGTGGAATCTATCATCGTGTAATTGTTCTATCTCATCACATCTTTACCTTATGAATACGACTGCATGTTCATTTGTTACAAATTTAGAATGCATAGCATGTCTATAACCACATCATTGCTATATGTTCCTCTCATTTCCTAGATTTCTATGACCACACATGTTATTGTTAGAGTTGATATGAGAACAATTGGCATCTAATGATTGTTAGAATACATATTATGAGCATAACATCATGATTGCTATATGTTACTCTCGTTTACAAGATTTTTATAACAACACATGTTATTGCTTAGAGTTGATATGAGAACAGTAGTAGTAAGTGCTATGGTAGAATATGAGTAGGCGCTGTCATAGCTGTTTTCCTCTCATTGTTACATGATGTTTGAACCATGACATATTGCTAGAATATGAAAGCCATTGGCTTATTTTTTTACTTGGGGTATGATTATGACCATGGCATTGCAATTCTCTATCTATGATATGTGTCACTGTTATAATAATCTTAATTCCACACATACTCTGAACATGATTCTTTATTTTTGTCCTTTTAGTCTCCAATTTGAATTGTTGCAGCAGACGCAAATGCGCTGGCCTTCATGATTCCAGGACCTGGAATCATACCAGCCAATGGGTGGTGGTTTATCGCTCGTTCAGCTGACGGCGGTCATTTGATGCTCATTCGCACGTACCAAATTGACCAAACCATTACATCAAACCACATGAAGTACAATGCGTGGGGCGTTCGTGACATTGATGGCTATGGCTGCTTCATGTTCGAGAAAGATCCCTGCTCCGTTGGGCCAAGCGTATTCAACTGGAGGTGGGTTTACATCCTCGGCAACCACTCCTTGTTCCTCGGGCTCAATTATCCGATCATCCAACCAATCATCGATCATATCACTGGTGATGATTACTGTGCTATGCAACTTCCATTCGCGAGGGGGGCTGTGTTTACACATCATACCATGGGTTTCATGAATCACCATATCCAGAGATTCGTCGACACAGCTTATTGCCAGATAATCTTCAGTGTGTGAAAGGCATCAAGCTTCCATCCGATGGATGGCTTTTGGAAACCCGACATGCGGCGATGTGGTTCATGCCAACAACAAATATGCACAACTTGATTCATGCTGATATCTAGACTGAGCCATGTATTCTGCTGTTGTAGCACGACCCTCTTTTGTTGCGCATTATGTACTGTTGTTAGTTTGAAGCACTCCTCTGGTTTGAAGGATAGATACCTTCCTGGGATCAAGTGCATCCTAACTCACCTGCGTAGGATGTACTGATAATGATGATGGAGATGCTGTGCAGAAGCCATATATATATCAGTTAGGCTTCAAGTGCATACTTGTTAGTTAAACCTATGTATAAATTGTGACACTAAATACGACTAGTAAGTAGTATAGTAGCAGTACTAGTATACGTCGGTCAAATTATTCATCATGTCCACACATTGAATTGACGTGACAACACGCTACGCGTGAGGTGACAAAAGAATCCCGGCGGCGTGTTCGGGTATTCTGGACTTCGGATTTGGAGTACCACTTATCTGTCGAAATCTTTCATCATTCACTTAAAACAGTCGATTGATCATACATTGAGTACCATATAACTGGAATTACCGATGCAAGTCGAAGAAGGATTGGCCCGTGCTGCCGGCAGGCGTCAAGTTCGATCCCACGGATCAGGAGCTGATCGAGCACCTTGAGGCCAAAGTGAGTGCTGACAGCGCGAGATTTTAGTCTCTCATCGATTTGTTCATACCAACCATCGACAGCGAGCACGACATATGTTACACCCAACCTGAGAAACTTCTAGGTAAGACACCGATCGGCCGTCTACTTGCACAAACATATTCCTTTCTTTATAGCTCTATTTTTCTTTTTAGACGCAGACCTGGTGAAGCAATTACAATTTGATAGTTAATAAAAAGTGAAACAAGTGACTGCAACATGCCAAAGATGTTTTGAAAATGCCAACTAGGTACACTAAAACCTGTATTCCACAATACTGCAGGTATCACACTGAGTGGCCTGAGGAAGAATTTCTTCCAGCGCAATTCTAGGGCGTTCAAAAGGGGCGCGTGGATGCGTTGCAAGATACAGTCGGAGTGCGGCATGCACGCAATGTGGCACAAGACCGGCAATACCTTCCCGGTGATGGTCAACGGCCGGCAGACGGGCAGCAAAAAAGGTTCTGGTGCTGCACACCAACAAGAACTTCGACCAGTAGAGGACCAACTGGGTGATGCACCAGTACCACCTCGGGGACCTGGAGCAAGAGAAGGAGCGGGAGCTGGTCCTCTGCAAGATTTTCTACCAGACGAACACTAGGGCCAGGAGTAAAAAGATTATAAGTTAGTTTGGTATTGGTAGTTGTACTACCTTGTCGTCCGCAAGTTGGTATTGTTGTTAATGATCTTTTGGTATGAACTTGCATTTGCTTCCAACCATCATGCCGAGGGTCGACATGGATATAAAGCTGAATCATTTGTTTCGAAACGAATTTTTAGGCACCTGATTTTTATTTGATGGGTAGCATAAGTACCCGCCGTTTGAATTCCCAGTTCTCCAATTTTTTCGAAACAAGTGCATGCACTTATTATCACGATAAAAAAACAATATCCGTGATGCATCCCAGTTATTAGTCTGTACTTGCAGAATTCTCTCGTTTATTGAGCACGTATATTGTTTTTTCAGGTCGAGCAAGTTTCAACCGGGCTGTAGATTGCCCAGGGTTGTTTTGGTTTTAACAGGCCCAACCCATGACGACAACGGGGCACAAAGATCCAGCAGGTATCTACTGGCCTCTGGCCCGCCAGCGTTAGTTATATTTTGTCTTACAACATCCGCAGGCAGTTTTTTACTGAATCAAACACACAACCCAGTTCTATTTTCCTCTTGAAACACATGTCCTACATCCGTTTTCTAATCTCTACCTATATTTTTACTAGTTCATATACACGTATCATTATATTGAAAACACATAAAATTCCCTTTTCATATTTACATCCTTATTTTTGTTGTTTTTTCCCACCCAGCACTGATTTTTTACCACTGATTTTCCCTTAAACCAACTAAATTGCCCCACGTCTTATTTGCTTACAAAAAGAAAACGATTTTTTGGCAAATCAATAAGTTCTTTAAAAATGTTTATCATTTCGGGATTACAACAGTTCGGACTCCACCGAAATATGCAAAATAAGGTTGGACTTTTTGACCATGGTCTTGGGCACAAAATGGGTTGTAATAAATTACTTAAGAATTAGCAAATGGGCTGCAAATTATAAAAAATAGCAAATGGGATTTATGTTGTCTGCCACAGATTTGGAGGCTGACTTGTGGGCCTACTAAGTTCATGCGTACACAAGGTGAGGGAGTCCTGGATTAGGGGGTGTTCGGATAGCCGGACTATACCTTCAGCCGGACTCCTGGACTATGAAGATACAAGATTGAAGACTTCATCCTGTGTCCGGGAGGGACTTTCCTTGGCGTGGAAGGCAAGCTTGGTGATACGGATATGCAGATCTCCTACCATTGTAACCGACTCTATGTAACCCTAACCCTACCCGGTGACTATATAAACCGGAGGGTTTTAGTCCGTAGGACAACATACACATCAACAATCATACCATAGGCTAGCTTCTAGGGTTTAGCCTCCTCGATCTCGTGGTAGATCTACTCTTGTACTACCCATATCATCAATATTAATCAAGCAGGACGTAGGGTTTTACCTCCATCGAGAGGGCCCGAACCTAGGTAAAACTTCGTGTCCCTTGCCTCCTATTACCATCCGGCCTAGATGCACAGTTCGGGACCCCCTACCCGAGATCCGCCGGTTTTGACACCGACATTGGTGCTTTCATTTAGAGTTCCTCTGTGTCGTCGCCATCAGGCTCGATGGCTCCTACGATCATCAATAGCGATGCAGTCCAGGGTGAGACCTTCCTCCCTGGACAGATCTTCGGCTTCGGCGGCCTCGCACTGCGGGCCAATTCACTTGGTCATCTGGAGCAGATCGAAAGCTACGCCCCTGGCCGTCAGGTCAGATTTGGAAGTTCAAACTACACGACTGACATCCGCGGGGACTTGATCTTCGACAGATTCGAGCCACTGCCGAGCGTGCCGCACTGTCACGACGAGCATGATCTAGCTCTGCCGCCGAACGGTGCCCTGGAGGCCGCACCTGCATCGGCTCTGACCCTTAATTCGGAGCCAACTGCGCCGATCAAGGACGGGCGGTTGGACGCCACCCCGGGGGCTGCGACCCCAATGGCGATTGAGCCGAACACCAGCCCCGTACTCTGTGAAACTCGTGACTCCAAGGAGCCGGACTCCTCTCCGGACTCCGAACCCTCTACGCCCCTGCCAATTGAATCCGATTGGGCGCCGATTATGGAGTTCACTGCCGCGGACATCTTTCAGCACTCGCCTTTGGGCGATATCCGGAAGTCAGTGAAGGCTCTCTCTTTATCAGGAGAGCCCTGGCCGGACTATGGTCAGCGAGATTGGGATGCGGACGATGAAGAAATTCAAAGCCCACTCACCACCCACTTTGTAGCCACTGTCGACGATTTAACCGACATGTGCGACTTTGACTCCGGAGACATCGACTGTATGGACGCCGATGAAGGAGACGATGAAGAACCAGCGCCTATTGGGCCCTGGAACGCCACCTCGTCATATGACGTATACATGGTGGACGCACCAAAAGATGACGACAAAGAGCGGAAGGATGCACCGAAGGCTTGTTCACTCGAAAAGCAGTCAAAATGGCGACGCAAGCGCCGCCCCAAATCCCGCCTCGACAGAAATAGCGATCACACAGACCCAGCGCTGGAGTAGGGTGAACCGCTGCCGGACAACGGCAATCCGGATAATCAAACCGAACAAACAAATCCTATGAAGGATAATGGTCCGGACGACATAACGCCGGACAGACACCCGGAGCAATAGACTTCCCGTAAAAGGCTTGTTGCCACCGCGAGGAGCCTGAAAAAGCAGAAGCAAAGGCTCAAGGCCGCGCAAGACACACTCCAATTCAGATGGAGTAAAATACTCAACACTGCAGCAAGGTACGGCGACAATCGCCCCTTCAAGAGCTACCTGAAGCGGAAGCTGCTACCCGAATTCGATGAGGAGGCCTCAGAACCCCCACAACCAAATATCGAAGTAGCCACCTGGTCGGATAGACGACCCCTCTACCAATACAGAGCGGCATACAACGCCGCTCACCATACAACACGCAACCAATGCGAGGGCTCGCACCCAAAGGACGGTGTAACAAGATCCATCTATGGACCACGCAAGTGCGCCCCAGCATACAATGCAATACAGCAAACATCCGAACAACGCAGCACACCCAGCTACGGGGGTGCCGCACACCCCCTATGTTTCACCGATGAGGTGCTGGACCATGAATTTCCAGAAGGATTCAAGCCCGTAAACATAGAGGCATACGACGGAACAACAGACCCTGGGGTATGGATTGAGGACTACATCCTTCATATCCATATGGCTCGAGGAGATGATCTCCACGCCATCAAGTACCTACCCCTCAAGCTTAAAGGGCCAGCTCGTCACTGGCTCAAAGGACTCCCCGAAAGCTCTATCGGAAGTTGGGAAGAGCTCGAAGACGCCTTTCGGGCAAATTTTCAAGGGACTTATGTCCGACCTCCGGATGCGGACGATTTGAGTCATATAACTCAACAGCCCGGAGAGTCAGCCCGAAAGCTTTGGAACATGTTTCTTACTAAAAAGAACCAGATTGTCAACTGTCTGGACGCCGAAGCCTTAGCAGCTTTCAAGCATAGCGTCTGTGACGAATGGCTCGCCAGACACCTAGGCCAAAATAAGCCGAGAACGATGGCCGCATTAACAAACCTCATGACCCGCTTTTGCATGGGGAGGACAGCTGGCTAGCCAGATGCAGCACCAGCGACCCCAGTACATCTGAAGTTAGAGATGGAAACGGGAAATCACGGCGCAACAGCAATAACAAACACCAGAATAAAGAAGACAACACGAAGGGCACGGCAGTAAATGCCGGATTCAAAAGCTCTCAGCCAGGTCAAAAGCCGCCTAAAGGCACCAGGGATGAACTGTCCAGCCTCAACAAAATTCTGGACCAAGTATGTCAGATCCATAGTACCCCTGGTAAACCTGCTAATCATACCCACAGAGAATGTTGGGTCTTCAAGCAGTCCGGCAAGCTCAACGCCGTACATAAGGGGGAGGATACACCAAGTGAAGATGAGGACGAGCCTCCCAAGCAAGACACGGTGGAACAAAAGAAATTTCCACGAGAAGTCAAAACAGTAAACGTGTTACACATAATCAAGGGAAAAAATAATACGGCACTCCCAGGAAAGTATACCCAAGTGCCTATCACTACGAAGTCCTGCCACTGGTCATCTCAACCGATCACTTTCGACCATCGTGATTACTCAGCAAGTATTCGACATGCAGGATGGGCTGCCCTGGTATTAGACCCAGTAATCAGCGGATATCACTTCACAAGGGTCTTGATGGACGGCGGCAGTAGCCTAAACCTAATATATCAGGATACAATCCGCACGATGGGGTTAGACCCAACACAAATTCGCCATAGCAATACTACCTTTAAAGGAGTAACGCCAGGCCCAGGGGCTCGTTGTACGGGCTCCCTCTTACTACAAGTTATATTCGGCTCCCCCGATAACTTCCGTCGCGAGCATTTAATTTTCCACATCGCTCCGTTTCAAACTGGCTATCAAGCACTGCTCGGACGCGAAGCTTTCACTCGCTTTAATGCAATACCGCACTATGCCTCCCTCACACTCAAGATGCCCGGTCCACGTGGCATTATTACAGTGCACGGAAATATCAAGCGATCTCTGCGCGCCGAAGAGAGTGAGGCTGCCTTGGCCGCCGCACACTAAAGGCGCCCGGACAAACGAAAGCATCCAATAGGTCATCAAGACCTCAGATACAACTAATCAAGTCCGGCGCCGCTATTTATACAGAAATAAGTGGTCACACCCCTATTTGTCAATACAAGGGGCTCAACGCGCGTAGACAAGTGGCAATTTCTTATCATCTTGAATTACACATGGTTTCTTTAAAAACTATCTTTTTGCACGACAACTTTTTCACTTAACTTCCTCTCTTTTATAGATGATCATCGTGCTACACCCGTCCAGGATACGGCACAACGGAGACACAGGCGCAGACGTGCAGCAGGGACCCGTTCCAAGGATTCTTTTTAGATTAAGACCCTGCGTAAACCTTTTTTACTGTCTCTTGTTGCTACATATCCACCGTTGAGAAGGATGCTGACGTCTTGGCATGTGGCCATGCCAGAACAATGCACGTACCTGGACACATGGGGCTTCTTACAAAGGCCATTATTTAGGCCCGGTTTATACCACAAAGACCGAATACCTTAGGGAGTGTTCAGCGTCGCGAGTTTGGCCCTATATGCATCAGCTCCGAATCATTGTCTTTGGTCAAATGTTGGGTTTGCCCAGCTCCTGTGTTTTGGTGCCTTACGTTCCGCTTTACCGGCTAAGGTAGCACCAGGAGAACTACTGCGATTGTGCCCTGGTTCATCCAGACGAGCACCTCAGTAGAGAAAGCTGAAAACTGACTGTCATGATATAGCGTGAGACTGGTCAACCACTCGATGACATGTGGGAATGTGAGAATTCCTCCGCCTTAACGAAGGTCCATTTTCCGGCCAGGCATGTAAGCACCCCGGAACCGGGAGAGTGCGGAGCCACCAGGGGCTATCTAGTAGCCCCACTGTCAAACTCCTATGGCTAAGTGAAAGTGCTAAAGCATTATAGTCCGGTTGCCTCACTCGCTCCGCTATCACCTCCTTAATAGGACCAAGACGTTGGGTTAAGTGTGAATGCGTGTTTTTGCGAGCACCTCCGCATTATATACGTGGGGGCTGAAGCCAACGACTGCAATCTTTCAGGTTATACACATGTATACATAAACAGCCGCCCAGGAGGCATCATATTACTTTCAGGCAAAAGTATAAAAATAGCCTTATAAAAATTTATAAAAGCATTTCACTTACAATGAGAGTACATATCACTCAAACATAATATTTTTTGAGCACTGGGTCTCTATCAAATGGGCACCCTCAAGAACTTCTTCAAAATAGTGCTCAGCAGCCTTTCGACCTATAGCCGAATCCCGCGCTGCAACATTGGTAGCATCCATCTCCGCCCAGTATGCCTTAACACGGGCAAAGGCCATCCGTGCGCCCTCTATGCACGCCGACCTCTTCATCACATTAATGCGCGGCACCACGTCAAGGAACTACTGCACCAAGCTGAAATAGCTGTTCGGTTATGACCTTCCCGGCCACAGCTGATCCACAGCAGACCTCATAGAGAGTCTAGACAACCTGTTTAGTTCGGCCCATTCGGCTAATTGGTCAGTCAATAAAAGTGGACGCTCGGGAGAATGGAATTGTCTCCAAAACAGCTGGTCTACTCCACGGTCTGTCTGACCCTGGAAGTACTTGGCCGCATCGGCAGCGCTCGCCGCCAAATCCATATACACATCCTCCGAACTCCACAGCCGATCCAGAGGGCCATACCGTGGATCTCCGAATTTCCTCCGCAACATAAAGGATTTCCCAGCTACAATATCCCCGGCTTCCCGCAGCTCCTCCTTCTTTGCCCTCATAGCAGAGCGGAGATCCTTTTTCGTCGCACCAGCCTTCTCAAGGTCCGATGCCTTCGCTTGGTTTTCCTTTTTGAGAACCCGGCAACGGTCGGCGGCGGCTTTTAATTCCACAGCCATCTTGGCCATCTTGTCTCGGGTCTCGCCATGCGCGGCCTTCTCGGCTTGCAACTCTTCGGCCGCCTTCACAGCAGCCGCATTACCTAACCTCGCTTGTTCCTTGGCTCGGGCAAGTTCTACCCGCAAGGCTTCAACAGTGGCAGCTCCATCTGCAGTCACAACATATTTAAGATACTGGCATCATGCTGCTCTTCCTATGTGGCGTTTACCAGATATTGACACTTACCCTGTGCCTCGTCAAGCCTTTTGTAACAAGCTCAATGTCGGCGTCTGCCGCATCCAACTGCCGTTCTAAATGGGCAAACTCGCTAGTCCAGCTAGCCACCGGAGCTTCCATCACCTGCACATAGAGGCAGTATGGTTATTAACTAGGAATATGATCCTCTGTTCGTCATCGTTTCCGACGACAACCAGAGTCTCAGGGGCTACTATCTACACGGGGCACACCTAGCATGTGCAGGACTATCATACATTCTTTTACGTACCTCAAAGCCTGTCAGTAGACTCAAAAAAGCTTCATGCAATCCGCTTTCGGCGGACGATATTCTCTCCATCACCGTATTCATCAGCACACGGTGTTCATTTGAGATGGCCGCTCGCCCCACCAACTCCCTCAGAACATCCGATCGCACACTAGACGGTGCCGGACTCTTTTGTCTGCTCTCTTTGGGAGTTAGACATTGGGAGCTTCAGGGGTCAACGGGATTATCTTCTGGCCTCACCGGACTCGGAGAGGCCCTCCGCGACGACACTTCAGGGTCACCCGCTTCCAGAGCGGAGGAGTCCGGAGGAGGCGTTTCGCTCTCCATCATCTCTGGAAGAAGATCCCCCGAAGATGAGCTCATTTGAGAGGGGCTAAGGCCCGAACTGCAAAAATATATGCGGTGGTTATCTTCTCAGAAGAAAAAGATGGCATATCTGTACTATCAACGGTGTTTCGGGTCACTTACGACTCGTGGGAGGATTGATCCCCCCGCGGACTTTGTGCGGCAACAACGCCCCCCAAGGTGGGACCCTCTGTGGGAGACTTCCTCTCCCATTTGGAAGCTTCAGCTTCTGAATCCCCGGGCGCAGTCCTTTTTCTCTCCTGGTCGCCTTCCCTCATGGAGACGCTCGCTCCCTCGGCTAGAATTGGCAGCGTTGGGGGCCCGCGTCCGCCCGCATTATCCTCCACAGTATCTTCCTTCAAGGGCTCCGGGCAAGGTGCGGTCTGGAGCATCTTTTCCAATACCGGATTTTCCAAACCCTCAGGGAGGGGGGCCGAACACCGAATCAACTTCGCCCTTGTTAGCCAGTCTTGGTCAAAAAGCAAACTCTCAGAGATAACTTCGTAACAATGTAGAGAAAGTATGTTCGGCCGGAAGATGCCTTACCTGTTCGGTGGTGCGGTTGCTACTCAGGCCCACGTCCTCGGTGATTTCCGGACACTCCGTCTGAGGTCCGAAGAATGATTTGTACATATCCTCGTGCATCAGGCCGAGAAAATTTTGAATGGCATGCGGTCCCTCGGGATTGAACTCCCACAGACGAAGAGGCCGGCATTTGCAAGGCTGGACTTGACGAACCAGCATAACCTGTATCACCGCAACCAAACTGAAATCTCCATTGAAGTGATCTCGAACACGGCCTTGCAGTATAGGCACGTCTTTGGCTGGCCCCCAGCTCAGGCCTCTACTGATCCATGACATCAGTTGTGGTGGGGGGCCCGAGCGGAAAACAGGGGGGGCACCCACTTGGCACTTCTAGGAGCCGTGATGTAGAACCACTCCTGTTGCCACAATTCAGACACCTCTGGGATGGAGCCTTTGGGCCACGGAGCTCCCGCCATCTTGCGTATTGATACACCTCCACACGCTGCATCCTCCCCCTCGACCAACTTAGGCTTCACTTCAAAGGTCTTGAGCCATAGGCCAAAGTGAGGGATAACCCGGAGGAAGGCCTCGCACACGATAATAAATGTCATGATATGAAGAAAGGAGTCCGAAGCTAGATCATGAAAATCTAGCCCGTAGTAAAACATCAAACCCCTGACGAAAGGATCCAGCGCAAGGCCTCGGCCTCGGAGGAAGTGGGACACGAACACGACGTTCTCGTTGGGTTCGGGGGTGGGCACGGCCTGCCCTCCGGGAGGCAGCTGATGAAAAATCTCGGCGGTCAGATATCTTGCCTCCCTCAACTTCTTGATGTCTTCTTCCGTGACGGAGGAAGGCATCCATCAGCCTTGAAGGCTAGATCCGGACATGACTGGAGGTTCAGCGCACCTGACCTGAACTTCGGGCGTTTGAGCTTGAGGTAGGGGAAGAATTCGATTGAGTACGGGAGGGAAAAATAAAAGCCTTGTCCCCTTTATAAAGAGGGTGAATGTCAAGCGTCCTCTCCGTGTCCGCTTGGACTTGCCTATAATCTAGGAGTCCTAGAAGCGGTTGGGTTACCCACGCCCGTATTGATGAGAATCCCGGAATAAGGGGACACAATCACTGCTTTAACAAGACGTGCCCAGGAAACCGCCTCGCATAATGCGCGGAGACGGGACAGTAAAACGGTTCGAATAAAAGCTTGGCTGTGGTGTGATGTCGCACCACGGAATACGTCAGCAAATTAGATTTGTGTAAATATTATTCTCTCTATGGCAATATGTGGAAACTTATTTTGCAGAGCCGGACACTATCTTTGTGTTCAAAATCTTCTATGAAGTACTTGGAGGAGGAACCTGCCTTGCAATGCCGAAGACAATATGCGCGCCAGACTCGTCATCATTGAAGCCTGGTTCAGGGGCTACTGAGGGAGTCCTGGATTAGGGGGTGTTCGGATAGCCGGACTATACCTTCAGCCGGACTCCTGGACTATGAAGATACAAGATTGAAGACTTCGTCCCGTGTCCGGGAATGACTTTCCTTGGCGTGGAAGGCAAGCTTGGCGATACGGATGTGCAGATCTCCTACCATTGTAACCGACTCTATGTAACCCTAACCCTACCCGGTGTCTATATAAACCGGAGGGTTTTAGTACGTAGGACAACATACACATCAACAATCATACCATAGGCTAGCTTCTAGGGTTTAGCCTCGATCTCGTGGTAGATCTACTCTTGTACTACCCATATCATCAATATTAATCAACCAGAACGTAGGGTTTTACCTCCATCGAGAGGGCCCGAACCTGGGTAAAACTTCGTGTCCCTTGCCTCCTGTTACCATCCGGCCTAGACGCACAGTTCAGGACCCCCTACCCGAGATCCGCCGGTTTTGACATTGACACAAGCTTTCTCAAAAATAAACTTAGTCAACAATCGACTCTACCAGCGTCAGACCGTTAGATGTCAATCTAACAGCAATCGTGCTTCTTCAGTCTCTGATCTTCCTGCCCCATCCGCCCAAACCAGCGCTGTCGGAACCGCCTTCTCCCGCCTCCCGTGGCCGGCAGTGCTGCCAGGAAGGCCTCACGGCCCCATCATACTCGCACCCCTAGCTTGTCTATCCCTCTACTCACCCACACCTCCTGTTATTTTCCAGCGACGGCAGCCGAACCAGTCAACCCTCGTACTCTCCACCGCGTGGGTAGCCACTGCCGTGTCTTCCCCGGCTCTGTGTCGTTCCCTTCGCAGGCCTCACCGTCGTCCAATGCCCTGGTGCTCTCGGCGCGGCAAGGTCAACGATGTCCATCCAACGGTCGTAGTGCTTCTTCAACCTCTGGTCTTCTTGCCCCAACCGCCCAAAGCAGTGCCGGTCTTGCCGCATGCTCCTGCCTCCCGTGGCCGGATGTGCTGCTGCGGAGGCCTCACCGTCCCCATACTACTCCCACCGCTGGCCAGGCCATCCCTCCACTCACCCACTCCCCCTATTATTCTGCGGCAACGGCTGCCTCACACCGCAGCCGAACCAGTGTACCCTCGTACTCCTCTCCGCGTGGGCATCCACTGCCGCGTCGTCCCCTTCCTAGGCCTCGCCGTCGTCCACCGCCGTGGTGCTCTCGGCGCGGCGTGGTCAATGTGGTCAACGACCGACTTCCATCGGAAGAGTACTGTACGTGGAGAGGCTGACAGCTGGGTCCACGACAGCCGCAAGGAAGTGCCTCCTTATTACACGCAAAATAATTATTCATCCACCTGACAGAAGGGACCCACCGGACGGGCCACCAGTATTTCACGGAAAAAACGTTTCCCCCCTGACTGCTGGCACCCACCGGACGGGCCACCGTATTTCGCAAAAAAAAAACGTTTGCCCCTGACTGCTGGGAACCACCGGACGGACCACCGTATTTCGCAAAAAATGCCCCCCCCCGCGCTGTCAGCTCGGACCCACCGAAAGTGCCTCCTTAGTACGCATAGAAAAATGAATACTCCCCCTGATAGCTGGGACCCACCATGGTGGGAGGCTGACTTGTGGGCCTACTAAGTTGATGAGGATGGAGGGCTTTGTCAACTTTAGTCAATATGAACGATTCTAGCTCCAGTGATCGTACGATGTCCATCCAACGGCCGTAGTGCTTCTTCCACCTTTGGTCTTCTTGCTCCAGCCGCCCAAACCAGCGCCGGTCGTGCCTCGTGCTCCTGCCTCCCGTGGCTGGCTGCGATGCGGCGGAGGCCTGACCTTCCCTACTACTCCCACCGCTGGCCAGGCCATCCCTCTACTCACCCACACCCCCTGTTATTCTGCGGCGACGACAGCCTCACACCACAGCGAACCAGTGAACCCTCGTACTCCTCTACGCGTGGGCATCCACTGCCACGTCTTCCCCGGCTTCGCATCGTCCCCTTCCTAGGCCTCACGGTCGTCCACCGCCTTGGTGCTCTTGGCGCGGCATGGTCAATGTGGTCAACGACCGACTTCCATCGGAAGAGTACTGTACGTGGAGAGGCTGACAGCTGGGTCCACGGCCACAGCCCAGTTTTTTTGTGATTTGCCAAGTAAGTCACTTTGTCAGGCTTGTTGGGCTGCAAATCTTTCAAGACGAGGAGAGCTTCATTCGGCTGACCGAGAAAATGGCCCATCAATAATGAGAAATGGGCTGTACATTTTTAAAACACATCAAACCGGCAATTAGTTTAAAATATCTTTTTTTTCACTTCAAGATTTTAAATTACATTAATTTTTATGCATGGAGAATTTGTTGGATTTTATATTGATATACATTTATTTTTAAAATCAGTTTGAATGTGAGTCGAAATTTCAGAATTAAAAACAGTTCGGACCGCACCGAAATATGCAAAATTTCGTTAATTTTTTAATCGTGGTCACAATATGGGCTGTAATGCTAACAAAAAGAATATGGGCTCCAAAAATATCTTAAGAATTAGCAAATGCGCTGCAAATTATTAGAAATAATGGAAGATGGGTTGTATGCTATTTTCCACAGATTCGAGGCTTTCCTAAAAAAAGGTTGACGCACAAGCACTGACTATTGGATGTCCATCCAACGGTCGTCGTGCTTCTTCAATCTCTGCTCTTCCTGCTCCAGCCGCTCAAACAAGCGTCGGCGGGACTGCCTGCTCCCTCCTCCCCGCGGCCGGCTGTGTTGCCGCGTAGGCCTCACTGCCCCACCATACTCCCATCGCTGGCCTAGCCATCCCTCTACTCACCCACACCTGCTGTTATTCTCCGGGGACGGTAGACGAACCAGTAAACCCTTGTACAGTCGTACTCCCCTCCGCATGGGAAACAACTGCCGAATCTTCCCTGCCTCCGTGTCGTTCCCTTCCTAGGCCTCGCCGTCGTCCACCGCCCTGGTGCTCTCAGCGCGGCCTGGTCAACATGGTCAACGACCGACATGCATCTGAAGTGGACTGTATGTGGAGACGCCGATAGCTGGGTCCATGGACGCACGCAAGAAAATGCCTCCTTATTATGCGCAAAATAATGATTCCTCCATGTCGGTGTCAAAACCGGCGGATCTCGGGTAGGGGGTCCCGAACTGTGCGTCTAGGCAGATGGTAACAGGAGACAAGGGACACGATGTTTTTACCCAGGTTCGGGCCCTCTCGATGGAGGTAAAACCCTACTCCTGCTTGATTAATATTGATGATATGGGTAGTACAAGAGTTGATCTACCATGAGATCGGAGAGGCTAAACCCTAGAAGCTAACCTATGGTATGATTGTTGTTATTGTTGTTGTGTCCTATGGACTAAACCCTCCGGTTTATATAGACACCGGAGGGGGCTAGGGTTACACAGAGTCGGTTACAAGGAAGGAGATCTATATATCCATATTGCCAAGCTTGCCTTCCATGCCAAGGAGAGTCCCACCCGGACACGGGACGAAGTCTTCAATCTTGTATCTTCATAGTCCAACAGTCCGGCCAAAGGTTATAGTCCGGCTATCCGGATACCCCCTAATCCAGGACTCCCTTTGTAGCCCCTGAACCAGGTGTCAATGACGATGAGTCTGGCGCGCAGATTGTCTTCGGCATTGCAAGGTGGGTTCCTTCTCCGAATACTTCATAGAAGATTTTGAACACGAGGATCGTGTCCGGCTCTGCAAAACAAGTTCCACATACCACCGTAGAGAGAGTAATATTTTCACAAATCTAATCTGCTGACGCGTTCCATAGCGTGACATCACACCACAGCCAAGCCTTTATTCGAATCGTTTTTTACTATCCCACCTCAGCACGTTTTGTGAGGCGGTTTCCTTGGCCCATCTTGTCGAAGCAGAGATCGTGTCCCCTTATCACGGGATTCTCATCAACTCGAATGTGGGTAACCCAATCGTGCCCGTTGGTATGTCTCCTCGATCGAAGGTAAGTCCCAAACGGTCACATGGAGGGCTCTCGGTATTCCACCTCTTTATAAGGAGACCAAGGCCTTACTTTTTCTTTCGATCTCAATCGAATCCGCCTCCCACCTCAAGTTCCAACACCCGAAGCTTCAGATTCAGGCGCTTCGGACCTTCGATCATGTCTGGATCCAACCTCCAAGGCCGATGGATGCCTTCCTCCGTCATGGAGGAAGACATAATAAAGCTAAGGGAGGCCAGGTACTTGATCGGCGAAATCCCGCATACGCTACCTTCTCAAGGGCAGGTTATTCCCACTCCCAAGCCTGGTGAGAGCGTCGTGTTCGTTTCTCACTTCCTCCGAGGGCTAGGCTTAACGCTGGATCCCTTCGTGAGGGGGCTCATGTTCTATTATGGGCTGGACTTCCATGACTTAGCTCCGGAGTCTATCCTCCACATCTCATTGTTCATAGTCGTGTGCGAAGCTTTCCTCTGTATTACCCCTCACTTTGGATTATGGCTCAAGACATTCAAAGTGGAGCCGAAGACGGTCGAGGGACGGCAAGAAGAGTGTGGAGGCGCCGTAATAAGCAAGAATGCTGACGCCCCATGGCCCGAGGGCTCTTTCCCACAGGAGTCCAGCTTATGGAAACAAGAGTGGTTTTATATCACAGCTCCTAGGGGTACCAAGTGGGTGGCTCTGCCTGTTTTTCGCTCGGGCCTTCCGCCACGACTAACGTCATGGGTAAGCAAGGGATTACACTGGGGGCCGGCAAAGGACGTTCCCATATTGCAGAGCCGCATTCGAGACCTCTTGGAGAGAGATGTCAGTCTAGTCGTGGTGATGCATGTCATGTTAATTCGCCGAGTTCTGCCCTGCAAACGTCGTCCCCTCCGCTTGTGGGAGTTCAATCCAGAGGGACCGCGAGCTCTTCAGCATTTCCTTGGTATGACACCCACGGAGATGCACAAATTGTTCTTCGGACCACAAACAATGTGTCCGGACTCTACTGAGGATGCAGGCTTAAACCGCAATCGTCCGGATACACAAGTAAGTAGCTCTGTGTCCGAACACACCATTCATTTATTTACCGCAACATCGCTTCTCCGAAAAGGATCCGCTCTTGAACCAGGAGTGGATAGCGAAGGCAAAGATGATCAGGTGTCCAGCCCCCCTCCCTGAGACCTCACTGGATCCTGTGTTAACCAGGATGCTGGAGATCACACCTTCGGGAGAAGATGAAGGGGGGAACAAGGAAGCTACTGCCTCTGCGAAGGAGGTTGACCAGAAGGGAGGAATCAAAAATTCCTCTCCTCAGGGGAAGAAGAGGACCGCCTCTGAAGACCCGGAGACAATGGTCTCAAAGCGGGGGAAGAAATATTCGCCAGAGGGTCCTATACCGGGGGATACCCCGGCCGTACTATGCCCTCAAGGGGGTTAGCCCTCCACCGAGCTGTAAGTAAAAGGGTGTTTTAATCATGAGAGAGACCCTTGTTTTACTTCTGAGGAAAATAACCGAAGTGTTTATCTCGTAGTTCGGATCTTAGCCCTTCTCAGTAGAGCTCGTCTTCGAGGGATCTTCTTCCAGAGATGATGGAGAGCAGAATGCCTCCCCCTACCGTACCGCCTCATGAGGCAGGCGATCCCGAGGTGTCATCGCGGAGGGTTTCTCCTGATCCGGCAAAGCCAGAAGGCAGTCATATGGCCACCCGAAGCCCTCAATATCCGGCTGCCGGAAGAAGCAGCCAAACAAGTCTGGCACCGTATGGTGCACGGTCGGAAGTGCTGAGGGATCTGCTAGGTCGAGCGTCCATCTCAGAAGAGCACTGTACGTTGATGAGTACAGTAATTGAAAGAATTTCGTCCGCGGAAAGCGGGTTGCACAAAGCTGTCATGAGTCTACTGACAGGTTTTGAGGTACGTGAAATGATGTACCTTTTTGATGATGCCGCATACTTTAAGGTGTGCCCTGTGTAGATAGTATCCCCTGAGACTCTGGGTGCTGTCGTAGACGACAGCGCGTAGAGGATCATATTCCCAGGTTTGATCCTGCCGCCTTAATGTGCAGGCGGCAAAGTGTCCGGTGGCCAGCCGGACTGACGCATTTGCCGAGCTGAAGCGGTAACTTGACGTGGCAGATGCCGACATCGTACTTGTCAACAAGCGGCTTGACGAGGCGCAAGGTATGTAATTTCTCTGGTGAAACATGATAGGCGGAGCATGATGCTAGTATGTATAACATATGTTTAAATGCAGATGGAGCTGCGGCCGTGGAGAACCTTCGGGCGGAACTTGCCCGAGCCAAAGAACAAGCAAAGAGAAGCGATGCGGCTGCCCTAAAGGCAATCGAGGAGCTGAAAGCCGAACAGGCTGCTCACCGCTGAAGCAAGGGGAAAATGGCCGAAATGTCTGTGGAGTTGAAGAGTGCTACTGACCGTTACAAGATTCTTGAAAAGGAAGATCAAGTGAAGAGGTCGGACCTAGAGAAGCCCACGATGGCGGCCAAGGATACTCGCTCTGCGATGAGAGCATTGAAGGAGGAGCTGCGTCAGGCCGGAGATATCGCGGCTGGGAAGCCATTTATGCTGCGGATGAAGTTTGGCGATCCTAAATATGCTCCTCTGGACCGGATGTGGAGCTCTGCGGACGCATATCTGGACTTAGCGGTAAGTGCTGCTGATGCGGCCGAAGACTTCCAAGATCAAAAGGATCGCAAAGTGGAAAAGCTATTCTGGTCGCAATATAATGATCCGGAGCGTCCGCTTCCATTGACTGATCGGCTGGCCGAATGGGCCGAGCTGGATAGACTGTTCGGACTTGCCATGAGGTATGTCGTGGATCATCTGTGGCCGGAAAGGCCAAAGCCAAACAGTTATTTTAGCTTGGTGCAGTAGTTCCTTGGTGCAGTGCCGCATATCGACGCGATGAAGAGGTTAGCGTGCGTAGAGGGTGCGCGGATGGCCCTTGCCCGTGTCAAGACATACTGGGCAGAGATGGAGGCCACCGCCATTGCAGCCCACAATTCAGACAAAAGCCGAGTACCTGCCGAGCACTACTTTCAAGAAGTTCTGGAGGGCGCTCATTCGATAGAGGCGCAGTGCTTGAAGAATATTATGTTCTAATGACATGTATTCCCATTGAAAACAATGTTTTGCTAAAATGTAAAGGCTATTTTATACTTGTGCCTTCAAGAATTATAAGACCTCTTGTGCGGCCGTTTATGTATATATGTATATGACCTGAAAGATGGCAGTCGTCGGCTTCAGCCCCCACGCATATAATGCGGGGGTGTTCGCAGAAGACGCACGTTCACACTTGATCCAACGTCTTGGTCCATTAAGGAGGTGATAGCGCAGCGAACTAGGAAATCAGACTATAATGCTTTATCACTTTCACTTAGCCATAGGAGTTTAACAGTGGGGCTACTATATAGCCCCTGGTGGCTCCGCGCTCACCCGGATTCGGGGCGCGTGTGTGCCTGGCCGGGAAACGGCCCTTCGTTAAAGCGGAGGAATCTCGAAGATTCTGCTAGGTCATCGAGTGGTTGACCAGTCTCACGCTATATCATGACAGTTAGTTTTCGGCTTTCTCTACTGAGGTGCTCACCTGGCTGAACCGGGGCACAATCGCAGTAGTTCTCCTGGTGCCGCCTTAGCCGATAGAGCGAAACGTAAGGCAGCAAAACACAGGAGCTGGGCAAACCCAACATTTGACAAAATACATGATTCGGAGCTGATGCATATAAGGCCAAACTCGCGACGCCGAACACTCCCTAGGGTATTCGGTCTTTTTTGATATAAAACGGGCTTAACGGCGCCCTTTGGAATAAGCCCCTGGTGTCCAGGTACATGCAATACTCTGGCGTGGCCACATGCCAAGACGCCAGCTTCCCTCGCGGTTATTCTGAGAATCCGGGGGATGTGTATCAACAAGAGACAATAAAAAAAAGGTTTACGCAGGGTCTTAATCTAAAAAGAATCCTTGGAACAGGTCCCTGCTGCACGTCTGCGCCTGTGTCTCCGTTGTGCCGTATCCTGGACGGGTGTAGCACGATGTTCATCTGTAAAAGAGAGGAACTTAGTTGAAAAAGTAGTCATGCGAAATGTAAGTTATACTAAGTAAACATAGTATGATTCAAGGTGGGAAGAATTGAGTTTTATTGCTGCTTCTTTACATGCGCGGAGCCCCTTGTATAGGGGTGTATAGCCATCAAACCTTTAACAATTATACAGTTACACCAGACTTGTTCAGCCGTGTCCGTGGTCTTAACGACCTATTAGGCGCTCTGGTTGGTGAGGCAGTTTAGTGTGTGGCTGCCAAGGCAGCCGCACAGTCTTCCGCGCGCAAGGAGCGCTCAATGTTTCCCTTTACTAAAATGATGCCTTGTGGACCGGGCATCTTAAGTGTGAGAGACGCATAGTGCGGTATTGCATTAAAGCGAGCGAAAGCTTCGCGTCCTAGTAGTGCTTGATAGCCACTTTTAAATGGAGCGATGTGGAAGGTTAGCTTTTCGCTATGGAAGTTATCGGGAGAGCCGAATATGACTTTTAGTAGGAGGGAGCCCGAGCAATGAGCCCCTCGGCCTGGTGTTACTCCTTTAAAGGAAATATTGCTATGGCTAATTTTTGTTGGGTCTACCCCCATTTTGCGGACCGTGTCCTGATATATCAGGTTTAAACTACTACCGCCATCCATCAGGACTCGTGTGAAGTAGTATCTGTCAATTATTGGGTCTAACACCAGGGCAGCCCATCATGCGTGCCAGGTACTTGCAGAGTAATCCCGATTGACGAAGGTGATCGGTTTGGATGACCAGTGGCGGAACTCCGTTGTGATAGGCTCTAGGGCACATATCTCTATGGGCGCCACTTTGCTTCTCGCCTTTGTCACATGTAGCACGTTTACTGTTTTTACTTCTGATGGGAATTTCTTCTGTTCCCCAGTGCTTTGCTTGAGGGGTTCATCATCGTCTTCACTTGGTGTATCCAGCCCCTTGTGTTTGGCGTTGAGTTTGCCGGATTGCTTGAATACCCAACATTCTCTATGGGTATGATTCGCAGGTTTATTAGGGGTGCTGTGGATTTGACATATCTTGTCCAGAATTTTGTTGAGACTAGACAGTTCGTCTCTTTTGTCTTTGAGGGGCAGTTTTTGCTGACCCTGCCGAGAGCTTTTGAATCCAGCGTTAACCGTCGTGCTCTTCGGGCTGTTTTCCTTATTCCGTCGCTGGTCTTTGCTGCGTCGTGGCTTCCCGTTTCCGTCCCTGACTTCGGATGTACATGGGTCGCTGGTGCTGCATCTTGCCAACCAGCTGTCCTCACCCGCGCAAAAGCGAGTCATGAGGCTTGTTAATGCGGCCATTGTTCTTGGCTTTTCTTGGCCGAGGTGTCTGGCGAGCCATTCGTCTCGAACGCTGTGTTTAAAAGCTGCTAAGGCTTCGGTGTCCGGATAGTCGACTATTTGGTTCTTTTTAGTAAGAAACATGTTCCAAAGTTTTCGGGCTGACTCTCCGGGCTGCTGAGTTATATGACTTAAATCGTCTGCATCCAGTGGTCGGACATAGGTCCCTTGAAAATTTGCCTGAAAGCGTCCTCGAGCTCTTCCCAACTTCCAATAGTGTTTTTGGGGAGATTTTTGAGCCAATGCCTGGTTGGCCCTTTGAGCTTGAGGGGTAGGTACTTGATGGCGTGGAGATCATCTCCTCGAGCCATGTGGATATGGAGGATGTAGTCCTCAATCCAAACCCCAGGGTCTGTCGTTCCGTCATATGCCTCTATGTTTATGGGCTTGAATCCCTCTGGAAATTCATGGTCCGGCACCTCATCGGTGAAACATAGGGGGTGAGCGGCACCTCTGTACTTGGGTGTACCGAGGTGTTCGGATTTTCTTTGTGTTGCATTGCTTGCTGGAGCATGCTTTCTTGGCCCGTAGATAGATCTGGTTGGGCCATTTTTTGGATGCGAGCCCTTATGTGGATCGCGTGCCGGCCTGTGTGCGGCGTCATTTGCCGCCCTACGTTGGCCATGAGGTCGTCTATCTGACCGGGTGGCTGCCTTGTTTTTTTATTGCGGCGGCTCTAAGGCATCCTCATCGAATTCAGGCAGTAGCTTTCGCTTTGGGTAGCTCTTAACGTGGCGACTGCTGCCATATTTGTCTGCGGTGTTGAGTACTTTGCTCCATCTGATTCTGAGTGCATCTTCCGTAGTCTTGAGCTTCCGCTTCTGCTTTTTCAGGCTACACGCTGTGGCAACGAGCCTTTTATGGAGGTTCTTCTGCTTCGTGAGCTTATCCGGCGTTAGGTCATCCAGGCTGTTATCTTCGCCGGATACGGGTAGTTCGGTTTGATTATCCGTGTCGCCCTGGTCGGACGGTTGTTCAATGCCATGTTCATTGTCCGCCGGCTTACCTGCTCTATCGCTGGGTCCGCATGACCACTGTTTCTGTTGAGATGGGGTTTGGATCGGCGCTTACGCCACCGCTTTGACTGCTTTTCTAGGGAACGATCCTTCGTTGCGTCCTTCCGTTCCTCGTCGTCGCTTCCTTTTGGTGTGTCCACCATGTATACATCGTGGGATGAGATGGCTGTCCGGTGCCCTGTGGGCAGTGGTTCCTATTCGTCTCCTGCATCATCATCCATACCGTCGATGTCTTCGGAGTCGAAGTTGAGCATGTCGGTCAGATCATCGACAGTGGCTACTTAGTGGGTGGTGGGTGGGCGTCGAATTTCCTCGTCATCCGCATCCCAATCCTGCCAGTCATAATTCGGCGAGGACTCTCCTGAAAGGGAGAGAGGCCTCAGTGAGTTCAGTATGTCGCCGAAGGGCGAGTGCTGGAAGATATCTGCGACGGTGAACTCCATGATCGGCGCCCAATCGGATTCGATTGGCAGGGGCGCGGGCGGCTCGGAGTCCGGAGGGGAGTCCGGCAATTTGGAGTCATGGGCCTGAGAAGGGTAAGGCTGGTGTTCGGCTCGATCGCCGTTGAGGCTGCGGCCTCCATGGCAGGGTCCAACCACCCATCCATGGATGGCGTAATTGGCTCCGAGTTGAAGGTCGGAGTAGTTGCAGGTGCGACCTCCTGAACATTGTTTGGCGGCAGAGCTAAATCATGCCCATTGTGGCAGTGCGGCGCACTTGGCCAGGGTTCGAATCCATCGTAGATCAAGCCTCCACGGATGTCGGCCGTGTAGTTTAAGCTTCCAAATCTGACCTGATGGTCAGGGGCGTAGCTTTCAATCTGCTCCAGATGGCCAAGCGAATTGGCCCGCAGTGCAAAGCCGCCGAATACAAAAATCTGTCCGATGAGAAAAATCTCACCCTGGACTGCATCGCTAACGATGTTCGAAGGAGCCATCAAGCCTGATGATGATGACACAGAGGAACTCTCAATGAAAGCACCAATGTCGGTGTCAAAACCGGCGGATCTCGGGTAGGGGGTCCCGAACTGTGCGTCTAGGCGGATGGTAACAGGAGACAAGGGACATGATGTTTTTACACAGGTTCGGGCCTCTCGATGGAGGTAAAACCCTACTCCTACTTGATTAATATTGATGATATGGGTAGTACAAGAGTTGATCTACCACGAGATCGGAGAGGCTAAACCCTAGAAGCTAGCCTATGGTATGATTGTTGTTATTGTTGTTGTGTCCTATGGACTAAACCCTCCGGTTTATATAGACACCGGAGGGGGCTAGGGTTACACAGAGTCGGGTACAAGGAAGGAGATCTATATATCCGTATTGCCAAGCTTGCCTTCCACACCAAGGAGAGTCCCATCCGGACACGGGACAAAGTCTTCAATCTTGTAGCTTCATAGTCCAACAGTCCGGCCAAAGGTCATAGTCTGGTTGTCCGAATACCCCCTAATCCAGGACTCCCTCTCTCCACCTGACATCAGGGACCCACCGAAAGGGCCTCTGTATTTCGCGAAAAAAATGTTACCGCCGCTGACAACTCGAACCCACCAGCTATATCTTCGCATGCAAGGAAGTGCCTCCTTATTACGCTCAAAAAAATGAATACCCCCTGCTAGCTGGGACCCACCTTGGTGGGAGGCTGACTTGTGGGCCTACTAAGTTGACGGGGACGGAGGGCTTTGTCAACTTAGTCAATATGCATGATTCTAGCTCCAGTGACCGTACGATGTCCATCCAACGGCCGTAGTGCTTCTTCAACCTCTGGTCTTCTTGCTCCAGCCGGCCAAACCAGCACTGGTCGTGCCTCGTGCTCCTGCCTCCTGTGGCTGGCTGCGATGCGTCAGAGGCCTCACCGCCCCCTACTACTCCCACCAATGGCCAGGCCATCCCACTACTCACCCACACCCCATGTTATTCTGCGGCGACAGCAGCCTCACACTGCAGCGAACCAGTGAACCCTCGTACTCCTCTACGCGTGGGCATCCACTGCCGCGTCTTCCCCGGCTCTGCGTCGTCCCCTTCCTAGGCCTCGCCGTCGTCCACTGCCCTGGTACTCTCGGCGCGGCGTGGTCAACGTGGTCAAGGAACGGCTTCCATCGGACATGGACTGTACGTGGAGAGGCTGACAGCTGGGTCCATGGCCGCAGCAAGGAAGTGCCTCCTTATTACGTGTAAAATAATTATTCCTCCACCTGACAGCGGGGACCCACCGGACAGGCCACCATATTTCGCGAAAAAAAACATTTTCCCCTGACTTCTGGGACCCACCAGCTACATCTTCGCACGCAAGGAAGTGCCTGACAGTCGGGACCCACCTGGTCGAAGCGTACGTAGCGTTGTCATTTTGGTCGCGACGTGTATGTACATATATACTGGTCGATGTAGAGGCGCGCATGTGTCGTAGTAGAGGCGCGCACGTAGCATGTACACGTACGTACAATGGCCAGGGTGCAAGAAAGAAAATACGGCCACATATGTGTACATACGGGCGGGATCTCGAACGCCTACTCGCGCATACATACGGCCAGGGCTTGTGTACATGGCTGGGTCGGAACGGAGAAACAGCGTCGTCGTCGTGTTCATGGGGAGGCAACGGAATGCGTGGTCGTGTTCATCGAGAGGTCTTGGACGGAACAGGTGATGGAAACGAGGCCTGGCATACCACAGAACGAAGGAAACAACCTTGTGTTCAACCGGCCACGTTCGAAACGGGATCCTGTTCATCGGGAGGGGTCTGGTGTACCGCAAAACGGAGGAAATGGACCTCCTACGGTCGAAACGGGGGTCCTGTTGATCGGCCGGGGTGTGGCGTACCGCAAAACGGAGGAAACAGACTTGTGTTGGAGCGCTACGGTCGAAACAGGGTCCTGTTCATCAGGAGGGGTGTGGCGTACCGCAAAACGGGACTCCACGGGATACTGTTCATCTCCACCATCGACCCCCTCCAGCCTCCACGGGCTACTGTTCATCCACTGTCGACCTCCTCCAGCCTCCACCTGCGACTGTTCATCCACGGGCTCCTGTTCATCCAGCCTCCACCGCGCGCTACTCCACCGGCTACTGTTCAACCAGCCCTCTCCACGGGCTACTTTTCAACCACCCCTCCACGGGCTACTCTTCATCCTGCCCTCCACCGTATATTGTTCATCCTGCCCTCCACGGGGTGGTCCTATTCATCCAGCCCTCCACAGGGTCCTGTTCATCCAGCCCCAACCGGCTCGATCGATCGGGGTCCTGTTCATCCAGAGGCAACACCACGGGGTCCTGTTCATCCACCCCCACCAGGAACTGTTCATCCAACCCCCCCCCCCCCCCCCCGCAACGCTCACTGTTCATCCAGAGGCAGCATCGATCGGCTTCAGTTAGCAGCAGTAGCGAAGGAATCGCTCGATCTGGTTCAGTTAACAGCCATCGATCGATCGCTCGGGTTCAGTAACGCGTAGCCTGCAGTGCAATCGCTCGGGTTCAGTTAGAGCCCAATGCCTCACTCGGGTTCAGATAGAGCCAACGCTTCGCACACACGCGCGTACGTGTACGAGAGAAACGCGCATCGCTCGGCCCCCGACCTCCCACCGTAACGGGGAACTCCCTGAAATTTTCCTCGCCCTCGCTTCTACCACGGTTTTTTCTGTCATGGACGGCCCAAAGAATTTCATGCAGCTGCGTCTCCGGCCCGCCCAGGACAAAAAAGCCCATTTTCTGTCATGATTTTTTGTCATAGAAGTAGGATCCCACCACATCTATGATGATACCGGGTTTTGTCACAATTATCGTCATAGAAGTGTCATATGTATGACAGAAAAAAAAAATTTCGGCCCAAAATGTCACGGATGTGTCTTTTTTTGTAGTGTACACACATTATAGGCGGTTCCCAAACAGACTGGTAAAGTTTACACTACCCCTCCACCAACAAGCATCAATACATGACTTGCTCGAAACAACGAGTGTCTCCAACTAGCAACAGTCCCAGGGGGAGTTTTGTTTGAAATTAATTTTGATTTAGTTTGCATAAAGCATGGGACTGGGCATCCCAGTGACTAGCCATTTTCTCGTGAATGAGGAGCGGAGTCCACTCCTCTTGAGAATAACCTGCCTAACATGGAAGATAAGGGCAGCCCTAGTTGATACATGAGCTATTCGAGCATACGAAACAGAATGTTTATTTGAAGGTTTAGAGTTTGGCACATACAAATTTACTTGGAACGGCAGGTAGATACCGCATATAGGAAGGTATAGTGGACTCATATGGAATAACTTTGGGGTTTATGGGATTGGATGCACAAGCAGTATTCCCGCTTAGTACAGGTGAAGGCTAGCAAAAGACTGGGAAGCGGCCAACTAGAAAGCGACAACAGTCATGAACATGCATTAAAATTAATAAACATTGGATGCAAGCATGAGTAGGATATAATCCACCATGAACATAAATATCATGAAGGCTATGTTGATTTGTTTCAACTACATGTGTGAACATGTGCCAAGTCAAGTCACTTAAATCATTCAAAGGAGGATACCACCCCATCATACCACATCACAACCATTTCGATAGCATGTTGGCACGCAAGGTAAATCATTATAACTCATAGCTGATCAAGCATGGCACGAGCAACTATGATCTCTAATTGTCATTGCAAGCATGTTTATTCATAATAAGCTGAATCAAGAACGATGAACTCATCATATTTACAAAAACAAAAGAGGTCGAGTTCATACCAGCTTTTCTCATCTTAGTCAGTCCATCATATATCATCATAATTGCCTTTCACTTGCACGACCGAACGATGTGAATAATAATAAGAGTGCACGTGCATTGGACTAAGCTGGAATCTGCGAGCATTCAATAAAGAGGAGAAGACAAGGCAATATGGGCTCTTGGTTAAATCAACAATAATGCATATAAGAGCCACTTCAACAATTTAATCATGGTCTTCTCCTATCGACCCCCAAAGAAAGGAAATAAAACTATTTACATAGGAAAGCTCCCAACAAGTAAAATAAGAACGGGAAATATTTTTGTGTTTTCTTTTTAATTAATTACTACTACAGCAAGAAAAGTAAGCTAACTAGAAGCTATCACTAATTTTTTTGGTTTTTCTTAAGGTTTATCAAACACACAAGAAGAAAGCAGGAAAAAGAAAATAAACTAGCATGGATATTACAACGAAAGAGTATGAACACCAACATCTAGCAATGAGTGTGTGCAAACATAAATGTAATGTCGGTGGGAAATACGTACTCCCCCAAGCTTCGGCTTTTGGCCTAAGTTGGTTCATTGCCAGGGGTGGCCTGGCGGATACCCGTAGGTGTAGCTGGGGTCATACTAATATGCAGCGACTATCGCCGCCTGAGCTACAGCGTGGCGGCGGGCTGCCTCTGCTCTCCTCTCCTCTCGTACTCATCTGCCTCCTCTATGGTAATAATATATCTTCGTTTTGCCTGATAATCAAAGAAGGCAGGAGCAGGGAGAGTAATACGGACAACACGCCGTTTGTCAAAGATTAGTCGATATAGGGGAGGTGATTCATTCCTCTCAACAAACTGGTGAGAGACCATAGAATTAAAATCTAAATAAGCAGGAGGCAACTCCATATCACCCGCATGAACGTCCACCTCAAGAAAATCAGCTAAGCGGGTTGCATAAATTCCTCCAAAGAAATCTCCATTATATCTATCATGATGCAACCTATGTGCAACAATGGCTCCCATATTATAAGATTGGTCTCCTAACACAGCACTCCTAAGAATACTGAGGTCAGGCACACACATATGACATGCTTCATCCTTACCAGTTATGTACCTACCTATGAAGAGAGCAAAATAATGTATAGCAGGAAAGTGAATGCTCCCTATGGTAGATTGTGTTATATCTCTCGATTCCCCTACGGTTATACCAGCAAGAAAGTCTCTAAATTCAGATTTACGGGGATCACTAGCACTACCCCATTGTGGAAGTTTGCAAGCAGAAGTAAAATCCTCTAAGTCCATGGTATAAGATTTGTCATAATGATCGAACATGACAGTAGGAGAATTACGTGAAGATGAAAATTCAAACCTCCTCACAAATGAACTAGTGAGTTGATGGTACTGGGGTCATTTGTCTGCCTCAAAGCTCACGAGATCGGTGTTACGCAAATATGCGTTAAATTCTACTTTGATTCCCGCTCGATCCATAAAATTTTCTGAAGGCCACTCACAAGGCCGCACTGGAGCGTCCCTTGGGGGCTCCTCATCAGCATCACGCATTGCAAGCCTGGGGCCTTGCTTCTTTGAAGAACCACCTTGAAACATTTTCCTAAGCATATTGCTTCCTCTGAAAAATTTCTGAAATTTTTAGTAACTTCAAACAAAAGTGAACCAACTTCAATAAAATTGATAGCAACTACTCCTACCAGTGCCTAGAGCCTATATCAACATTAGAACTACTTGGAATCATATAAATTTGACATGCAATCTCAAGAACATGGTCACCTATGCAGCACAAATTTACAAAGAATAAAGCACTAGAACAAAAACTAATTGGACCAATGGAGGAGTCACATACCAAAGAACAATCTCCCCAAGCAGTTTTGTGAGAGGTGCTTTGAGCAAGGAGATCGAAAATCGGAGCAAAGTGAGCTAGAACTCGTGCTTGAGCTGGTTATTCGTGTTTCTGGGAGGAAGAAGAAGAAGATGGGTGCAGGAATAAGTGGAGGAGGGCCACCATGGGCCCATAAGGCAGGGGGCATGCCCTCCACCCTCGTGGCCAGGTGGCAGCTCCCCTCGGTGTGTTTTCAGTACCATAAATCCTCAAATATTCTAGAAAAAATCATATTAAATTGGCATGGCATTTGGAGGAATTTTATTTTCGGGGTATTTTTATATTGCACGGATAAATTGGGAAATAGACAGAAAAATACTATTTTTACTTTATTTCAACGAAGTAACAGAAAGTATAAAGAGGTATGGAAGGTTGTGCTTCTAGTTTCATCCATCTCATGCTCATCAAAAGGAATCCACTAACAAGGTTGATCAGGTCTTGTTAACAAACTCATTCCGACTAACATGGAACCGGAGAAATTTCGAATAACACTATGTTACCTCAACGGGGATATGCACATCCCCAATAATAAGAATATCATATTTCTTCTTAATAGTAGGAAGAGGAAATTCAAAACCTCCAAAAATAATCAATGGAATTTTTCCAATAGAGTTGATACTATGAACATGAGGTTGTTTCCTCGGAAAGTGTACCGTATGCTCATTACCATTAACATGAAAAGTGACATTGCCTTTGTTGCAATCAATAACAGCACCTGCAGTATTCAAAAAAGGTCTTCCAAGAATAATAGGCATACTATCGTCCTCGGGAATATCAAGAATAACAAAGTCTGTTAAAATAGTAATGTTTGCAACCACAACAGGCACATCCTCACAAATACCGACAGGTATGGCGGTTGATTTATCAGCCATTTGCAAAGATATTTCAGTAGGTGTCAACTTTTTCAAGTCAAGTCTACGATATAAAGAGAGAGGCATAACACTAACACCGGCTCCAAGATCACATAAAGCATTTTTAACATAATTTATTTTAATGGAGCATCGTATAGTGGGTACTCCTGGATCTCCAAGTTTCTTTGTATTCCACCCTTAAAAGTATAATTAGCAAGCATGGTGGAAATTTCAGCTTCCGGTATCTTTCTTTTATTTGTAACAATATATTTCATGTATTTAGCATAAGGATTCATTTTGAGCATATCAGTCAATCGCATACGCAAAAAGATAGGTCCAGTCATTTCAGCAAAGCGCTCAAAATCCTCATCATCCTTTTTCTTGGATGGTTTGGGAGGAAAAGGCATGGGTTTCTGAACCCAAGGTTCTCTTTCTTTACCATGTTTCCTAGCAACAAAGTCTCTCTTATCATAACGTTGATTCTTTGATTGTGGGTTATCAAGATCAACATCAGGTTCAACTTCTACATCATTATCATTACTAGGTTGAGCATCATCATGAACATCATCATTAACATTTTCACTAGGTTCATGTTCATTACCAGATTGTGTTTCAGCATCAGACATAGATATATCATTTGGATTCTCAGGTGGTTCAACAATAGGTTCACTAGAAGTTTGCAAAGTCCTATGATTTTTCTTTTTCTTCCTTTTGGAAGAACTAGGTGCATCAATATTATTTCTTTGAGAATATTGCTCAATTCTCTTAGGGTGGCCTTCAGGATACAAAGGTTCCTGAGTCATTCTACCAGTTCTAGTAGCCACTCTAACAGCATAATAATTTTTCTTACTATTCATTTCATTGAGAAAATCATTTTGAGCTTTAAGTACTTGTTCTACTTGAGTGGTAACCATAGAAGCATGTTTGCTAACAAGTTTAAGTTCACCTCTAACATTAGCCATATAATCACCCAAGTGTTTGATCATATAAGCATTTTGTTTTAATTGTCTACCAAAATAAGCATTGAAGTTTTCTTGTTTGACAATAAAATTATCAAACTCTTCTAAGCATTGTCTAGCAGACTTATAGTGAGGAATATCACCTTTATCAAATCTATAGAGAGAATTTACCTTTACTACCTGTGTCGGGTTATCAGGACCTGGAGGTTCTTCAATAGGTAATGGATTAAGATCATGTGTTTCTTCAACAGGCAGTAGATTAAGACCATGTATTTCTTCAATAGGAGGTAAATTCTTAACATCTTCAGCTTTAATACCTTTTTCTTTCATTGATTTCTTTGCCTCTTGCATATCTTCAGGACTGAGAAATCGAACACCTCTCTTCTTTGGAGTTGGTTTAGGAATAGACTCAGGAATTGGCTCAGGAAGTGTCCAATTATTTTCATTTGTCAACATATTATTCAATAGAATTTCAGCTTCATCTGGTGTTCTTTCCCTGAAAAGAGAACCAGAACAAATATCCAGGTAATCTCTGGAAGCATCGGTTAGTCCATTATAAAAGATATCAAGTATTTCATTTTTCTTAAGAGGATGATCAGGCAAAGCATTAAGTAACTTGAGAAGCCTGCCCAAGCTTGTGGGAGACTCTCTTCTTCAATTTGCACAAAGTTGTATATTTCCCTTAAAGCAGCTTGTTTCTTATGAGCAGGGAAATATTTAGCAGAGAAGTAATAAATCATATCATGGGGACTACGCACACAACCAGGATCAAGGGAATTAAACCATATATTAGCATCACCCTTTAATGAGAACGGAAATATTTTAAGGATATAAATGTAGCGAGATATCTCATCATTAGTGAACAGGGTGGCTATATCATTTAATTTAGTAAGATGTGCCACAACAGTTTCAGATTCATAGCCATGTAAAGGATCAGGTTCAACCAAAGTAATTATATCAGGATCAACAGAGAATTCATAACCCTAATCGGCAACACAAATAGGTGAAGTAGCAAAAGCAGGATCAGGTTTCATTCTATCTCTAAGAGATTCTTTACTCCATTTAACTAATAGCCTCTTGAGTTCATAACTATCTTTGCAAGCTAAAATAGCTGCAGAGGATTCTTTATCAAAAACATAACTCTCAGGAATAACAGGCCTATCTTCATCATCACTTTCATCAATATAATCAGTATCAATAATTTCTTTCTCTCTAGCCCTAGCAATTTGTTCATTAAGAAATTCACTAAGGGGCACAGTAGTATCAAGCATAGAAGTAGTTTCATCATAAGTATCATGCATAGCAGAAGTGGCATCATCAATAACATGCGACATATCGGAACGAATGGCAGAAGCAGGTTTAGGTGTCGCAAGCTTACTCAAAACAGAAGGTGAATCAAGTGAATAGCTAGATGGCAGTTCCTTACCTCCCCTCATAGTTGAGGGATAAATTGTTGTCTTAGCGTCTTTCAAGTTCTTCATAGTGACCAGCAGATATAAATCCCAAGTGACTCAAAGAATAGAGCTATGTTCCCCGGCAATGGCGCCAGAAATTAGTCTTGATAACCCACAAGTGTAGGGGATCGCAACAGCTTTCGAGGGTAGAGTATTCAACCCAAATTTATTGATTCAACACAAGGGGAGCCAAAGAATATTCTCAAGTATTAGCAGTTGAGTTGTCAATTCAACCACAACTGGATAACTTAATATCTGCAACAAAGTATTTAGTAGCAAAGTAATATGATAGTAGTGGTAAAGGTAGCAAAAATTAACGGAAGAAAAAGTAATATTTTTGGTGTTTTGTAGTGATTGTAACAATAGCAACAGGAAAGTAAATAAGCGTAAACCAGTATATGGAAAGCTCGTAGGCATCGGATCGGTCATGGATAATTATGCCGGATGTGGTTCATCATGTAACAGTCATAACATAGGGTGACACAGAACTAGCTCCAATTCATCAATGTAATGTAGTCATGTATTCCGAATATAGTCATACGTGCTTATGGAAAAGAACTTGCATGACATCTTTTGTCCTACCCTCCCGTGGCAGCGGGGTACTAATGGAAACTAAGGGATATTAAGTCCTCCTTTTAATAAAGAACCGGAACAAAGCATTAGCACTTAGTGAATACATGAACTCCTCAAACTATGGTCATCACCGGGAGTGGTCTCGATTATTGTCACTTCGGGGTTGCCGGATCATAACACATAGTGGGTGATTATAGACTTGCAAGATAGGACCAAGAACACACATATATTCTTGAAAACATAATAAGTTCAGATCTGAAATCATGGCACTCGGGCCCTAGTGACAAGCATTAAGCATAGCAAAGTCATAGCAACATCAATCTCAGAACATAGTGGATACAAGGGATTAAACCCTAACAAAACTAACTCGATTACATGATAGATCTCATCCAACCCATCACCGTCCAGCAAGCCTACGATGGAATTACTCACACATGGCGGTGAGCATCATGAAATTGGTGATGGAGGATGGTTGATGATGACGACGGCGACGAATCCCCCTCTCCAGAGCCCCGAACGGACTCCAGATCAGCCCTCCCAGGACGTTTTAGGGCTTGGCGGCTGCTCCGTATCGTAAAACGCGATGATTTCTTCTCCTCTATTTGTTTCTCCCCGAAAGCAAATATATAGAGTCGGAGTTGGTGTCGGAGGAGCCTCAGGGGGGCCACGAGGTAGGGGGGCGCACCCTAGGGGGGGGCGCCCCCCACCCTCGTGGACAGGTGGTGGGCCCCCTGGCCTTCATCTTTTGCAATGATTTTTTATTATTTCTGAAAAGATGTTTCGTGAAGTTTCAGGTCATTCCGAGAACTCTTGTTTCTGCACATAAATAACACTATGGCAATTCTGCTGAAAACAGTGTCAGTCCGGGTTAGTTCCATTCAAATCATGCAAGTTAGAGTCCAAAACAAGGGCAAAAGTGTTTGGAAAAGTAGATACGACGGAGACATATCAAGCTCTACTGGATTGTGAGTTCGTGGGACATCGCCGAGCTGAACGTGTGCAGTCCGCAGAGGTGCCGTGACTTTGGTGCTGGGATCGGTCGATCGTGAAGACGTACGACTACATCAACCACGTTGTCATAACACTTCCGCTTTTGGTCTACGAGGGTACGTGGACAACACTCTCCCCTCTCGTTGCTATGCATCACCATGATCTTGCATGTGCGTAGGAAAATTTTGACATTACTACGTCCCCAACAGTGGCATCAGAGCCAGGTTTATGCGTAGATGTTATATGCACGAGTAGAACACAAGTGAGTTGTGGGTGATACAAGTCATACTGCTTACCAGCATGTCAAACTTTGATTCAGCGGTATTGTTGGATGAAGCGGCTCAGACTGATATTACGCATACGCTTATGCGAGACTGGTTCTACCGACGTGCTTCGCACACAGGTGGCTGGCAGGTGTCAGTTTCTCCAACTTTAGTTGAATCGAGTGTGGCTACGCCCGGTCCTTGTGAAGGTTAAAACAACACTAACTTGACGAAATATCGTTGTGGTTTTGATGCGTAGGTAAAAATGGTTCTTGCTCAGCCCGTAGCAGCCACGTAAAACTTGCAACAACAAAGTAGAGGACGTCTAACTTGTTTTTCCAGGGCATGCTATGATGTGATATGGTCAAGACATGATGCTAAATTTTATTGAATGAGATGATCTTGTTTTGTAACTGAGTTATCGGCAATTGGCAGGAGCCATATGGTTGTCGCTTTATTGTATGAGATGCAATCGCCATGTACTTGCTTTACTTTATCACTAAGCGGTAGTAATAGTCGTAGAAGCAATAGTTGGCGAGACAACAACAATGCTACGATGGAGATCAAGGTGTCGCGCCGGTGACAATGGTGATCATGACGGTGCTTTGGAGATGGAGATCAAAGGTACAAGATGATGATGGCCATACCATATCACTTATATTGATTACATGTGATGTTTATCTTTTATGCATCTTATTCTGCTTTGATTGACGGTAGCATTATAAGATGATCTCTCACTAAATTTCAAGGTACAAGTGTTCTCCCTGAGTATGCACCGTTGCCAAAGTTCGTCGTGCCGAGACACCACGTGATGATCGGGTGTGATAAGCTCTACGTGCATATACAACGGGTGCAAGCCAGTTTTGCACACGTAGGAATACTCGGGTTAAACTTGACGAGCCTAGCATAGGAAGATATGGCCTCAGAACACTGAGACCGAAAGGTCGAGCGTGAATCATATAGTAGATATGATCAACATAGTGATGTTCACCATTGAAAACTACTCCATCTCACGTGATGATCGGACATGGTTTAGTTGATATGGATCACGTGATCACTTAGATGATTAGAGGGATGTCTATCTAAGTGGGAGTTCTTAAGTAATATGATTGATTGAACTTTAATTTATCATGAACTTAGTCCTGGTAGTATTAGCATTTCTATGTTGTAGATCAATAGCTCGCGTTTAGCTCCCCTGTTTTATTTGATATGTTCCTAGAGAAAACTGAGTTGAAAGATGTTAGTAGCAATGATGCGGACTGGATCCGTGATCTGAGGATTATCCTCATTGCTGCACAGAAGAATTGTGTCCTTGATGCACCGCTAGGTGACAGACCGATTGCAGGAGTAAATGCAGACGTTATGAACGTTTGGCAAGCTCGATATGATGACTACTTCATAGTTTAGTGCACCATACTTTATGGCTTAGAATCAGGGCTTCAAAGACATTTTTTGAAATGCCACGGAATATATGAGATGTTCCAAGAGTTGAAATTAGTATTTCAGACTCATGCCCATGTCGAAAGGTATGGCACCTTTGACAAGTACTTTGCCTACAAAATGGAGGAGAATAGCTCAGCTAGTGAGCATGTGCTCAGAATGGAGTACTACAATCACTTGAATCAAGTGGGAGTTAATCTTCCAGATAAGATAGTGATTGACAGAGTTCTCTAGTCACTATCACCAAGTTGTTAGAACTTCGTGATGAACTATAATATGCAAGGGATAACATAAACGATTCCCAAGCTCTTCGTGATGCTAAAATCGACGAAGGTAGAAATCAAGAAAAGCATCAAGTGTTGATGATTGAAAAGACCACTAGTTTCAAGAAAAGGGCAAAGGGGAGAAGGGGAACTTCAAAAAGAACGGCAAGCAAGTTGCTGCTCAACTGAAGAAGCCCAAATCTGGACCTAAGCCTAAGACTAAGTGCTTCACTGCAAAGGAACTGGTCACTGGAAGCGGAACTGCCCCAAGTATTTGGCGGATAAGAAGAATCGCAAAGTGAACAAAGGTATATTGGATATACATGTTATTGATATGTACTTTACTAGTGTTTATAGCAACCCCTCGGCATTTGATAATGGTTCAGTTGCTAAGAGTAGTAACTCGAAACGGGAGTTGCAGAATGAACAGAAACTAGTTAAGGGCGAGGTGATGATGTGTGTTGGAAGTAGTTCCAAGATTGATATGATCATCATCGCACACTCCCTATACTTTCGGGATTAGTGTTGAACCTAAATAAGTATTATTTGGTGTTTGCATTGAGCATGAATATGATTTGATCATGTTTATTGCAATATGGTTATTCATTTAAGTTAGAGAATAATTGTTGTTCTGTTTACATGAATAAAACCTTCTATGGTCATACACACAATGAAAATGGTTTGTTGGATCTCGATCGTAGTGATACACATATTCATAATATTGAAGCCAAAAGATGCAAAGTTAATAATGATACTGCAACTTATTTGTGGCACTGCCGTTTAGGTCATATTGGTGTAAAGTGCATGAAGAAGCTCCATACTGATGGGATTTTGGAATCACTTGATGCTTGCGAAACACGCCTTATGGGTAAGATGACTAAGACTCCGTTCTCCGGAACCAATGGAGCGAGCAACTGACTTATTGGAAATAATAGATACTGATGTATGCAATCCAATGAGTGTTAAGGCTCGCGGCGGGTATCGTTATTTTCTGACCTTCACAGATGATTTGAGCAGATATGGGTATATCTACTTGATGAAACACAAGTCTGAAACATTTGAAAAGTTCAAAGAATTTCAGAGTGAAGTAGGGAATCATCGTAACAAGAAAATAAAAAGCTTCTATGATATGATCGCAGAGGTAAAATATTTGAGTTACGTGTTTGGCCTTCAGTTAAAACAATGTGAAATAATTTCACTACTCACGCCACCTGGAACACCACAGTGTAATGGTGTGTCCGAACGTCGTAACCGTACTTTATTAGATATAGTGCGATCTATGATGTCTCTTACCGATCTACCACTATCGTTTTGGGGTTATGCATTAGAGACAGCTACATTCATGTTAAAAAGGGCACCATCTAAATCCGTGGAGATGACACCGTATGAACTATGGTTTGGCAAGAAACCTAATCTGTCGTTTCTTAAAGTTTGGGGTTGAGATGCTTATGTGAAAAAGCTTCAACCTAATAAGCTCGAACCCAAATCAGAGAAATGTGTCTTCATAGGATACCCAAAGGAGACAGTTGGGTACACCTTCTATGACAGATCCGACGGCAAGACATTCGTTGCTAAGAATGGATCCTTTCTAGAGAAGGATTTTATCTTGAAAGAAGTGAGTGGGAGGAAAGTAGAACTTGATGAGGTAACTGTACCTGCTCCCTTATTGGAAAGTAGTTCATCACAGAAATCTATTTCTGTGACTACTACACCAATTTGTGAGGAAGATAATGATGATGATCATGTAACTTCAGATCAAGTTACTAACGAACCTCGTAGGTCAACCAGAGTAGTATGATAATCCTATTCTGGAGGTCATGTTACTTGACCATGACGAACCTACGAACTATGAGGAAGCGATGATGAGCCCAGATTCCGCAAAATGGCTTGAGGCCATGAAATCTGAGATGGGATCCATGTATGAGAACAAAGTGTGGACTTTCATTGACTTGCCCGATGATCGGCAAGCCATACAAAATAAATGGATCTTCAAGAGGAAGATGGACGCTGATAGTAGTGTTACTATCTACAAAGCTAGACTTGTCGAAAAAGGTTTTGACAAAGTTCAAGGTGTTGACTACGATGAGATTTTCTCACTCGTAGCGATGCTTAAGTCTGTCCGAATCATGTTAGCAAATTGCCACATTTTATGAAATCTGGCAAATGGATGTCAAAACTACATTCCTTAATGGATTTCTTAAAGAAGAGTTGTATATGATGCAACCAGAAGGTTTTGTCGATCCTAAAGGTGCTAACAAAGTGTGCAAGCTCCAGCGATCCATTTATGGACTGGTGCAAGCCTCTCGGAGTTGGAATAAACATTTTGATAGTGTGATCAAAGCATATGGTTTTATACAGACTTTTGGAGAAGCCTGTATTTACAAGAAAGTGAGTGGGAGCTCTGTAGCATTTCTAATATTATATGTGGATGACATATTGTTGATTGGAAATAATGTAGAATTTTCTGGAAAGCATAAAGGAGTATTTGAAAGGAGTTTTTCAAAGAAATACCTCGGTGAAGCTGCTTACATATTGAGCATCAAGATCTATAGAGATAGATCAATACGCTTGATAAGTTTTTTCAATGAGTACATACCTTGACAAGATTTTGAAGTAGTTCAAAATGGAACAGTCAAAGAAAGAGTTCTTGCCTGTGTTACCATGGCAGAAGATAGAAAGAGAATGAAAGTCATTCCCTATGCCCCGGCCATAGGTTCTATAAAGTATGCCATGTTGTGTACCAGATCTATTGTATACCCTACACTGAGTCTGGCAAGGGAATACAATAGTGATCTAGGAGTAGATCACTGAACAGCGGTCAAACAATTATCCTTAGTGGAATAAGGATATGTATCTCGATTATGGAGGTGACAAAAGGTTCGTCATAAAGGGTTACGGTGATGCAAGTTTTGGCACTGATCCAGATGACTCTAAGTCTCAATCTGGATACATATGGAAAGTGGGAGCAATTAGCTAAAGTAGCTCCGTGCAGAGCATTATAGACATAGAAATTTGCAAAATACATACGGATTTAAATTTGGCAGACCCGTTGACTAAACTTCTCTCACAAGCAAAACATGATCACACCTTAGTACTCTTTGGGTGTTAATCACATGGCTATCTGAACTAGATTACAGACTCTAGTAAACCCTTTGAGTGTTTGCCACATGGCGATGTGAACTATGGATATTAATCACATGGTGATGTGAACTATTGGTGTTAAATCACATGGCGATGTGAACTAGATTATTGACTCTAGTGCAAGTGGGAGACTGAAGGAAATATGCCCTAGAGGCAATAATAAAGTTGTTATTTATATTTCCTTATATCATGATAAATGTTTATTATTCATGCTAGAATTGTATCAAGCGGAAACTTAGTACATGTGTGAATACATAGACAAACAGAGTGTCACTAGTATGCCTCTACTTGACTAGTGATACGTCTCCAACGTATCTATAATTTTTGATTGCTCCATGCTATATTATCTACTGTTTTGGACTATATTGGGCTTTATTTTCCACTTTTATATTATTTTTGGGACTAACCTATTAACCGGAGGCCCAGCCCAGAATTGTTGTTTTTTGCCTATTTCAGTATTTCGGAGAAACAGAATATCAAACGGAGTCCAAACGGAATGAAACCTTCAGGAACGTGATTTTCTCACCGAACGTGATCCAGGAGACTTGGACCCTATGCCAAGGAACAAAAGAGGCGATCACGAGGGTGGGGGGCGCCCCCTCCCCTAGGGCACGCCCCCCTGCCTCGTGGGCCCCCTGTTGCTCCACCGACGTACTCCTTCCTCCTATATATACCTACGTACCCCCAAACGATCAGATACGGAGCCAAAAACCTAATTCCACCACCGCAACTTTCTGTATCCACAAGATCCCATCTTGGGGCCTGTTCCGGAGCTCCGCCGGAGAGGCCCGTCATCACGGAGGGCTTCTACATCATCATCGCCTCTCCGATGAAGTGTGAGTAGTTTACCTCAGACCTTCGGCTCCATAGTTATTAGCTAGATGGCTTCTTCTCTCTTTTTGGATCTCAATACAATGTTCTCCCCCTCTCTCGTGGAGATCTATTCGATGTAATCTTCTTTTTGCGGTGTGTTTGTTGAGACCGATGAATTGTGGGTTTATGATCAAGTCTATCTATGAATAATATTTGAATCTTCTCTGAATTCTTTTATGTATGATTGGTTATCTTTGCAAGTCTCTTCGAATTATCAGTTTGGTTTGGCCTACTAGATTGGTTTTTCTTGCCATGGGAGAAGTGCTTAGCTTTGGCTTCAATCTTGCGGTGTCCTTTCCCAGTGACAGAAGGGGCAGCAAGGCACGTATTGTATTGTTGCCATTGAGGATAACAAGATGGGGTTTTTATCATATTGCATGAAACTATCCCTCTACATCATGTCATCTTGCTTAAGGCGTTACTCTGTTTTTAACTTAATACTCTAGATGCATGCTGGATAGCGGTCGATGAGTGGAGTAATAGTAGTAGATGCAGGCAGGAGTCGGTCTACTTGTCACGGACGTGATGCCTATATACATGATCATACCTAGATATTCTCATAACTATGCTCAATTCTGTCAATTGCTCAACAGTAATTTGTTCACCCACCATAAAATACTTATGCTCTTGAGAAAAGCCACTAGTGAAACCTATGGCCCACGGGTCTATTCTCATCATATCAATCTCCATCACTTTATTATTGCTTTGCTTTTTAATTTTCACTTTGCATCTCTATATCAAAAATACCAAAAATATTATCTATCATCTCTATCAGATCTCACTCTCATAAGTGACCGTGAAGGGATTGACAACCCCTAATCGCGTTGGTTGGGAGGAGCTATTGTTTTTGTGTAGGTACGAGGGACTTGCGTGTTGCCTCCTACTGGATTGATACCTTGGTTCTCAAAAACTGAGGGAAATACTTACGGTACTTTGTTGCATCATCCTCTCCTCTTCGGGGAAATCCAACGCAGTGCTCAAGAGGTAGCAAGAAGAATTTCTGGCGCCGTTGCCGGGGAGTCTGCACAAAAGTCAACATACCAAGTACCCATCACAATCCCTATCTCCCGCATTAAATTAGTTGCCATTTGCCTCTCGTTTTCCTCTCCCCCACTTCACCCTTGCCGTTTTATTTGCCCTCTCTTTCCCAATCTCCTTCTCTTTTTCCATTTGCCTTTTTCTCGCTTGCCTTTTGTTTGCTCGTGTGTTGGATTGCTTGTTTGTCGCGATGGCTCAAGATACTACCAAATTGTGTGACTTCACCAATGCCAATAATAATGATTTCCTTAGCACTCCGATTGCTCCTCTTGCCAATACTGAATCTTGTGAAATCAATACTGCTTTGTTGAATCTTGTTATGAAAGATCAATTCGCGGGCCTTCCTAGTGAAGATGCCGCTACTCATCTTAATTAGCTTCATTGATTTATGTGATATGCAAAAGAAGAAATATGTCGATAATGATGTTGTTAAATTGAAGCTATTTCCTTTTTCGCTTAGAGATCGTGCTAAATCTTGGTTTTCGTCTTTGCCTAAAAATAGTATTGATTCTTGGAACAAGTGCAAAGATGCTTTTATCTCTAAGTATTTTCCTCCCGCTAAGATCATCTCTCTTAGAAACGATATTATGAATTTTAAGCAACTTGATCATGAACATGTTGCACAAGCTTGGGAGAGAATGAAATTAATGATACGTAATTGCCCTACTCATGGTTTGAATTTGTGGATGATTATACAAAACTTTTATGCCGGATTGAATTTTGCTTCTAGAAATCTTTTAGATTCGGCCGCGGGAGATGCTACTAAGGATAATTGTGGTTAATTATGGTTAATTATTCTACTTTAGGAGATGCTACTAAACTCCTAGATAATATTATGGTTAATTATTCTCAATGGCATACTGAAAGATCTACTAATAAAAAAGTTCATGCAATTGAAGAAATCAATGTTTTGAGTGGAAAGATGGATGAACTTTGATTGAGAATAACAATGAATCTATGGATGTGAATTTTGTTGGTAGGAATAATTTTGGTAACAACGCTTATAGAGGGAATTTTAATCCTAGGCCTTATCCTAGTAATCCTTCTAATAATTATGGAAATTCCTACAACAACTCTTATGGATATTTTAATAAGATGCCCTTTGAATTTGAGAATAGTGTTAAAGAGTTTATGAATTCGCAAAAGAATTTTAATGCTTTGCTTGAAGAGAAATTGCTTAAAGTTGATGATTTGGCTAGGAACATTGATAGAATTTCTCTTGAGATTGATTCTTTAAAGCTTAGATCTATTCCTCCTAAGCATGATATCAATGAGTCTCTCAAAGCCATGAGAATTTCCATTGATGAGTGCAAGGAAAGAACCGCTAGGATGCGTGCTACGAAAGATGCCTTTATTAAAGCGTGTTCTTCCAATTCCTATGAAAATCAAGATGAAGATCTAAAAGTTATTGATGTGTCCCCTATTAAATCTTTGTTTTTCAATATAAATCTTGATGAAACTGAATATGATCTTCCTTTACCTAGAAGGCGTTCCAAAAATTCAGAGTATTTAGATCTTGATGATGAAATTGATAAAAGTGGGATTGAAAGAAATAAAACCATAGATGTTGCTAAACCCACTATATTAGATTTTAAGGAATTTAATTATGAAAGTTTCTCTTTAATTGATTGTATTTCCTTGTTGCAATCCGTGCTAAATTCTCCTCATGCTTATAGTCAAAATAAAGCCTTTACCGAACATATCGTTGATGCCTTGATGCAATCTTATGAAGAAAAACTTGAGTTGAAAGTTTCTATCCCTAGAAAACTCTATGATGAGTGGGAACCAACTATTAAAATTAAAATTAAAGATCATGAGTTTTATGTCTTGTGTGATTTGGGTGCTAGTGTCTCCACTATCCCCAAAACTTTGTGTGATTTGCTAGATTTCCGTGATTTTGATGATTGCTCTCTAAATTTGCATCTTGCGGATTCCACTATTAAGAAACCTATGGGAAGAATTAATGATGTTCTTATTGTTGCAAATAGGAATTATGTGCCCGTAGATTTTATCGTTCTTGATATAGATTGCAATCCTTCTTGCCCTATTATTCTTGGTAGATATTTCCTTAGAACGGTTGGTGCAATTATTGATGTGAAGGAAGGGAATATTAGATTACAATTTCCATTAAAAAAGGGGCATGGAACACTTCCCTAGAAAGAAAATAAAATTTCCATATGAATCTATCATGAGAGCCACTTATGGATTGCCTACCAAAGATGGCAATACCTAGATCTATCCTTGCTTTTATGCCTAGCTAGGGGCGTTAAACGATAACGCTTGTTGGGAGGCAACCCAATTTTATTTTTAGTTTTTTGCTCTTTGCTTTTGTTTAGGAATAAATAATCCATCTACCTTCTGTTTGGATGTGGTTTTGTGTTTTAATTAGTGCTTGTGCCAAGTTAGACCTATAGGAACTTCTTGGATGATAGTTATTTGATCTTGTTGTAATTTCCAGAAACTTTGCACTCAGTGACCGAATTGTTAAAAATCACCAGAACGTGATAAAATACTGATTCCAATTGCTGATGATCAATAAACAAATTTTCTAGGTCGTCCTATTTTCATAGAATTTTTTGGTTTCTAGAAGTATGCGTTAGTTACAGATTACTACAGACTGTTTTGTTTTTGACAGATTCTGTTTTTTGTGTGTTGTTTGCTTATTTTGATGAATCTATGGCTAGTAAAATAGTTTATAATCCATAGAGAAGTTGGAATATAGTAGGTTTAACATCAATATAAATAAAGAATGAGTTCATTACAGTACCTTGAATTGGTCTTTTGTTTTCTTTCTCTAACGGAGCTCATGAGATTTCTATTGAGTTTTGTGTTGTGAAGTTTTCAAGTTTTGGGTGAAATCTTTTGATGGATTATGGAACAAGGAGTGGCAAGAGCCTAAGCTTGGGGATGCCCATGGCAACCCCAAGATAATCCAAGGACACAAAAAAGTCAAAGCTTGGGGATGCCCCGGAAGGCATCCCCTCTTTCGTCTACTTCCATCGGTAATTTTACTTGAAGCTATATTTTTATTCACCACATGATATGTGTTTTGCTTGGAGTGTCTTGTATTATTTGTGTCTTTGTTTGTTAGTGTGCCACAATCATCCTTGCTGTACACACCTTTTGAGAGAGCCATACATGAATTGGAATTTGAAAGACTACTCTATGTGATTCACTTATATCTTTTGAGCTTGATAGTTTTGCTCTATGTGTGTCGGTGTCAAAACCGGCGGATCTCCGGTAGGGGGTCCCGAACTGTGCGTCTAGGCCGGATGGTAACATGAGGCAAGGGAAACAAATTTTTACCCAGGTTCGGGCCCTCTTGATGGAGGTAAAACCCTACGTCCTGCTTGATTAATATTGATGATATGGGTAGTACAAGAGTAGATCTACCACGAGATCGGAGAGGCTAAACCCTAGAAGCTAGCCTATGGTATGATTGTTGTTCTGTATGTTCTCCTACGGACTAAAACCCCCTGGTTTATATAGACATCGGAGAGGGTTAGGGTTACACAGAGTCGGTTACAATCGTAGGAGATCTGCATATCCGTATCGCCAAGCTTGCCTTCCACGCCAAGGAAAGTCCCTTCCGGACACGGGACGAAGTCTTCAATCTTGTATCTTCATAGTCCAGGAGTCCGGCTGAAGGTATAGTCTGGCCATCTGGACACCCCCTAATCCAGGACTCCCTCAGTAGCCCCTGAACTAGGCTTCAATGACGACGAGTCCGGCGCGCAGATTGTCTTCGGCATTGCAAGGCGGGTTCCTCCTCCAAGTACTTCATAGAAGATTCTGAACACAAAGATAGTGTCCGGCTCTGCAAAATAAATTTCCACATATGGCCATAGAGAGAATAATATTTACACAGATCTAATCCGCTGACGTATTCATAGTGTGACATCGCACCACGGCCAAGCCTTTGTTCGAATCGTTTTATTATCCCACCTCAGTGCGTCATGCGAGGCGGTTTCCTTGGCACGTATTGTTAAAGCAGAGATTGTGTCCCCTTATTCCGGGATTCTCATCAATACGGGCGTGGGTAACCCAACCGCTTCTAGGACTCCTAGACTATAGGCAAGTCCAAACGGCCACGGAGAGGACGCTTGATATTCACCCTCTTTATAAAGGGACAAGGCTCTTACTTTTTTCCCTCCCGTGCTCAATCGAATCCTTCCCCCACCTCAAGATCAAACACCCAAGGTTCAGGTCAGGTGCTCCGAACCTTCAATCATGTCCGGATCTAGCCTTCAAGGCCGACGGGTGCCTTCCTCCGTCACGGAAGAAGACATCAAAAATTTGAGGGAGGCCAGATATCTAACCGCCGAGGTTGTGCATCGGCTGCCCGCCCGAGGGCAGGCCGTCCCCTCCCCCGAACCCAACGAGAACGTCGTGTTCGTCTCCCACTTCCTCCGAGGTCTAGGCCTTGCTCTGGATCCTTTCATCAGGGGTTTGATGTTTTATTACGAGCTAGATTTCCATGATCTAGCTCCGGACTCCTTTCTTCATATCACGACATTTATTGTCGTGTGTGAGGCCTTCCTCCGGGTTACCCCTCACTTTGGCCTATGGCTCAAGACCTTTGAAGTAAAGCCGAAGATGATCGAGGGGCAACATGCAGCGTGTGGAGGTGCCTCAATACACAAGATGACGGGAGCTCCATGGCCCAAAGGTTCCATTCCAGAGGTGTCTGAATTATGGCAATAGGAGTGGTTCTACATCACGGCTCCTAGAAGTGCCAAGTGGGCGGCCGCCCGTATTTTCCACTCGGGCCCTCCACCACAACTGATGTCATGGATCAGCAGAGGTCTGAGCTGGGGTCCAGCCAAGGACGTGCCTATACTGCAAAGCCGCATTCGAGATCTCTTCAATGGAGATTTTAGTTTGGTTGCGGTAATACAAGTTATGCTGGTTCATCAAATCCAGCCTTGCAAATGCCGGCCCCTTCGCTTGTGGGAGTTCAATCCCGAGGGACCGCGTGTCATCCAAAATTTCCTCAGCCTGACGCATGAGGAGATGTACAAGTCATTCTTCGGACCTCAGGTAGAGTGTCCAGAAATCACCGAGGACGTGGGCCTGAGCAGTAATCGCGCCGCCGAACAGGTAAGGAATCTTCTGGCCGAACATACTATCTCTCACTTGTTACGAAGTTATTTCTGAGAGTTTGCTTTTTGACCAGGACTGGCTGACAAAGGCGAAGTTGATTCGGTGTTCGGCCCCCTCCCTGAGGGTTTGGAGAATCTGGTATTGGAAAAGATGCTCCAGGCCGCACCTTGCCCAGAGCCCTTGAAGGAAGATACTGGGGAGGATAATACGGGCGGACGCGGGCCCCCAACGCTGCCCACTCTAACCGAGGGAGCGAGCATCTCCATGAAGGAAGACGACCGGAGGAGGAAAAGGACTGTGCCCGGGGATTCGGAAGCCGAAGCTTCCAAACGGGAGAAGAAGTCTCCCACAGAGGGTTCTACCTTGGGGGGTGCTTTTGCCGCACAAAGTCCGCGGGGGGATCAATTCTCCAGCGAGTCGTAAGTGACCCGAAATACTTTAATAGTACATGTATGCCCTCTTTTTCTTCTGAGAAAATAACCACCGCATTTACTTTTGCAGTTCGGGCCTTAGCCCCTCGCAAATGAGCTCGTCTTCGGGGGATCTTCTTCCAGAGATGATGGAGAGCGAAATGCCTCCTCTGGACTCCTCCGCTCCGGAAGCGGGTGACGCCGAAGTGTCATCGCGGAGGGCCTCTCCGAGTCCGGTGAGGCCAGAAGATAATCCCATTGACCCCTGAAGCTCCCAGTGTCCGGCTCCCGAAGAGAGTAGACAAAAGGGGCCGGCACCGTCTGGTGTGCGATCGGATGTTCTGAGGGGGTTGGTGGGGCGAGCAGCCATCTCAGATGAACACCGTATGCTGATGAATATGGTGATGGAGAGAATCTCATCCGCCGAAAGCGGATTGCATGAAGCTTTTATGAGTCTATTGACAGGCTTTGAGGTATGTAAAATAATGTATGATAGTCCTGCACATGCTGGGTGTGCCCTGTGTAGATAGTAGCCCCTGAGACTCTGGTTGTCGTCGGAAACGACGACGAACAGAGGATCATATTCCCAGGTAATAACTATACTGCCTCTATGTGCAGGTGATGGAAGCTCCGGTGGCTAGCCGGACTAGCGAGTTTGCCCATTTAAAACGGCAGTTGGATGCGGCAGACGCCGACATCGAGCTTGTTAACAAAAGGCTTGACGAGGCATAGGGTAAGTGTCATTATTTGGTAAACGCCACATAGTAAGAGCAGCATGATGCCAGTATCTTTAATATGTTGTGACTGCAGATGGAGCTGCCACTGTTGAAGCCTTGCGGGCGGAACTTGCCCGAGCCAAGGAACAAGCGAGGTGTGGTAATGCGGCTGCTTTGAAGGCGGCCGAAGAGTTGAAAGCCGAGAAGGCCGCGCATGGCGAGAGACGAGATAAGATGGCCAAGATGGCCATAGAATTAAAAGCCGCCGCCGACCGTTGCCGGGTTCTTGAAAAGGAAAACCTAGCGAAGGCATCGGACCTTGAGAAGGCTGTTGCGACGAGGAAAGACATCCGCTCTGCTATGAGGGCGAAGAAGGAGGAGCTGCGGGAAGCCGGGGATATTGTAGATGGGAAATCCTTTATGTTTCGGAGGAAGTTCAGATATCCATGGTATGCCCCTCTCGATCGGCGGTGGAGTTCGGATGATGTGTATATGGATTTAGTGGCGAGCGCTGCCGATGCGGTCAAGTACTTCCAGGGTCAGACGGACCATGAAGTAGACCAGCTGTTTTGGAGACAATTCCATTCTCCCGAACGTCCGCTTTCATTGACTGACCAATTAGCTGAATGGGCCGAACTAAATAGGTTGTCCGGACTTGCCATGAGGTCTGTTGTGGATCAGCTATGGCCGGAAAGGCCAAAGCCGAACAGCTATTTCAGCTTGGTGCAGCAGTTCCTTGACGTGGTGCCACGCATTAATGCGATGAAGAGGTCGGCGTGCATAGAGGGCTCACGGATGGCCTTTTCCCGCGTTAAAGCATACTGGGTAGAGATGGATGCTACCATTGTTGCAGCGCGGGATTCGGCCATAGGTCGAATGGCTGCTGAGCACGACTTTGAAGAAGTTCTTGAGGGTGCTCGTTTGATAGAGACCCAGTGCTCAAAAAATATTATGTTTGAGTGATATGTAATCTCATTGTAAGCGAAATGCTTTTATAAATTTTTATAAGGCTATTTTTATACTTTTGCCTGAAAGTAATATGATGCCTCCTGGGCGGCCGTTTATGTATACATGTGTATAACCTAAAAGATTGCAGCCGTCGGCTTCGACCCCCACGCATATAATGCGGAGGTGCTCGCAAAAAATGCGCATTCACACTTAACCCAACGTCTTGGTCCTATTAAGGATGTGATAGCGGAGCGAGCGAGGCAACCGAACTATAATGCTTTAACACTTTCACTTAGCCGTAGGAGTTTGACAGTGGGGCTACTAGATAGCCCCTGGTGGCTCCGCACTCTCCTGATCCCGGGGTGCGTACATGCCTGGCCGGAAAACGGCCCTTCGTTAAGGAAGAGGAATTCCAACATTCCAACAGGTCATCGAGTGGTTGACCAGTCTCACGCTATATCATGACAGTCAGTTTTCGGCTTTCTATACTGAGGTGCTCGTCCGGATGAACCAGGGTACAATCGCAGTAGTTCTCCTGGTGCTACCTTAGCCGGTAAAGCGGAACGTAAGGCACCAAAACACAGGAGCCGGGCAAACCCAACATTTGACCAAAGACAATGATTCGGAGCTGATGCATATAGGGCCAAACTCGCGACGCCGAACACTCCCTAAGGTATTCGGTCTTTGTGGTATAAACCGGGCCTAAATAATGGCCTTTGTAAGAAGCCCCTTATGTCCAGGTACGTGCATTGTTCTGGCGTGGCCACATGCCAAGACGTCAGCATCCTTCTCAACGGTGGATATGTATCAACAAGAGACAGTAAAAAAGGTTTACGCAGGGTCTTAATCTAAAAAGAATCCTTGGGGCGGGTCCATGCTGCACGTCTGCGCCTGTGTCTCCGTTGTGCCGTATCCTGGACGGGTGTAGCATGATGATCGTCTGTAAAAGAGAGGAATTTAGGTGAAAAAGTTGTCATGCAAAAAGAATAGTTTTTAAAGAAACCATGTATAATTCAAGATGAGAAGAAATTGCCACTTGTCTGCGCGCCTTGAGCCCCTTGTATTGACAAATAGGGGTGTGACCATTTATTCGGTATAAATAGCGACGCCGGACTTGATTAGTTGTGTCTGAGGTCTTGACGACCTATTGGATGCTTTCGCTGGTCCAGGCGCCTTTAGTGTGGGGCTGCCAAGGCAGCCGCACTCTATTCGGCGCGCAGAGATCGCTTGATATTTCCTTTCACTGAAATGATGCCACGTGGACTGGGCATCTTGAGTGTGAGGGAGGCATAGTGTGGTATTGCATTGAAGCGAGTGAAAGCTTCACGTCCGAGCAGTGCTTGATAGCCACTTTGGAACGGAGCGATGTGGAAGGTTAAATGCTCGCGATGGAAGTTATCGGGGGAGCCGAATATAACTTGTAGTAGGAGGGAGCCCGTACAATGAGCCCCTGGGCCTGGCGTTACTCCTTTAAAGGTAGTATTGCTATGGCGAATTTTTGTTGGGTCTAACCCCATCCCGCGGATTGTATCCTGATATATATTAGGTTTAGACTGTTGCCACCGTCCATCAAGACTCATGTGAAGTGATATCCGCCAATTACTGGGTCTAATACCAGGGCAGCCCATCCTGCGTGTCGGATGCTTGCTGAGTAGTCACGATAGTCGAAAGTGATCGGTTGAGACGACCAGTGGCAGGACTTCGCGGTGACAGGCACTTGGGTATATTTTCCTGGGAGTGCCGCCTTGTTTTTTCCCTTGATCACGTGTAACACGTTTACTGTTTTGACTTCTGGTGGAAATTTCTTTTGTTCCCTAGTGTCTTGCTTGGGAGGCTCGTCCTTGTCTTCACTTGGTGTATCCTCCCCCTTGTGTACGGCGTTGAGCTTGCCGGACTGCTTGAAGACCCAACATTCTTTGTGGGTATGATTAGCTGGTTTACCAGGGGTAGTATGGATCTGACATACTTGGTCCAGAATTTTGTTGAGGCTGGACAATTCATCCCTGGTGCCTTCAGAGGGCAGCTTTTGCTGACCTGGCCGAGAGCTTTTGAATCCGGCATTTACTGCCGTGCCCTTCGTGTTGTCTTCTTTATTCCGGCGTTTGTTATTGCTGTTGCGCCGTGATTTCCCGTTTCCATCTCTAACTTCAGATGTACTGGGGTCGCTAGTGCTGCATCTGGCTAGCTAGCTGTCCTCACCCGCGCAAAAGCGGGTCATGAGGTTTGTTAATGCGGCCATTGTTCTCGGTTTATTTTGGCCGAGGTGTCTGGCCAGCCATTCATCACGGACGCTATGCTTAAAAGCTGCCAAGGCTTCGGCGTCCGGACAGTCGACAATCTGGTTCTTTTTAGTAAGAAACTTGTTCCAAAGCTTTCGGGCTGACTCTTCGGGCTATTGAGTTATATGACTCAAATCGTCCGCATCCGGAGGTCGGACATAAGTCCCTTGAAAATTTGCCTGAAAGGCGTCTTCGAGCTCTTCCCAACTTCCAATGGAGCTTTCGGGGAGGCCTTTAAGCCAGTGACGAGCTGGCCCTTTGAGCTTGAGGGGTAAGTACTTGATGGCGTGGAGATCATCTCCTCGAGCCATATGGATATGAAGGATGTAGTCCTCAATCCAGACCCCAGGGTCTGTTGTTCGGTCGTATGCCTCTATGTTTACGGGTTTGAATCCCTCTGGAAATTCATGGTCCAGCACCTCATCGGTGAAACATAGGGGGTGTGCGGCACCCCTATAGCTGGGTGTACCGCGTTGTTCGGATGTTTGTTGTGTTGCATTGTATGCTGGGGCACGCTTGCATGGTCCATAGATGGATCTTGTTGCGCTGTCCTTTGGGTGCGAGCCCTCGCATGGGTCGCGTGTTGTTTTGTGAGTGGCGTTGTATGCCGCTCTGTGTTAGTAGAGGGGTCGTCTATCCGGCCAGGTGGCTGCTTTGATATTTGGTTGTGGGGGGTCTGAGGCCTCCTCATCGAATTCAGGTAGCAGCTTCCGTTTTGGGTAGCTCTTGGAGGGGCGATTGTCGCCGTACCTCGCTGCTGTGTTGAGTATTTTACTCCATCTGATTTGGAGTGTGTCTTACGCAGCCTTGAGCCTTTGCTTCTGCTTTTTAAGACTCCTCGCGGTGGCAACAAGCCTTTTACGGGCATTCTGCTGCTCAGGGTGCCTGTCCGGCGTTATGTCGTCCGGACTATTATCCTTGATAGAATTTGTTTGTTCGGTTTGATTATTCGGATTGCCGTCGTCCGGCAGCGGTTCGCCCTGCTCCAGCGCTGGGTCTGTGTGATCGTTATTTCTGTTGAGGCGGGATTTGGGGCGGCGCTTGCGTCGCTGCTTTGACTGCTTCTCGAGGGAACAAGCCTTCGGTGCGTCCTTCCGCTCCTCGTTGTCATCTTTTGGTGCATCCACCATGTATACGCCATATGACGAGGTGGCTTTCCCGGGCCCAATAGGCGCTGGTTCTTCATTGTCTCTTTCATCGGCGTCCATACCGTCGATGTCTTCGGAGTCGAAGTCGAGCATGTCGGTTAAATCGTCGACAGTGGCTACAAAGTGGGTGGTGGGTGGGCTTTGAATTTCTTCATCGTCCATATTCCAACCTTGCTGACCGTAGTCCGGCCAGGGCTCTCCTGATAAAGAGAGATACTTTAGTGTCTTTAGAATATCGCCGAAAGGCGAGTGCTGAAAGACGTCAATGGCAGTAAACTTCATGATCGGCGCCCAATCGGATTCGATCGGCAGGGGCGCGGAGGGTTCGGAGTCCGGAGAGGAGTCCGGCTCCCTTGAGTCACGAGTCTCGCGGAGTGAGGGGCTGGTGTTCGGCTCGATCGCCGTTGGGATCGCAGCCCCCGGGGCGGCTCCAAATTAAGGGTCGAAGCTGATGCGGGTGCGGCCTCCAGGGCACTGTTCGGCGGCAGAGCTAGATCATGCTCGTTGTGACAGTGCGGCGCGCTCGGCAGTGGCTCGAATCCGTCGAAGATCAAGTCCCCACAGATGTTAGCCGTGTAGTTTAAACTTCCAAATCTGACCTGACGGCCAGGGGCATAGCTTTCGATCTGCTCCAGATGGCCAAGTGAATTGGCCTGCAGTGTAAAGCCGCCGAAGAAAGAGATCTGTCCGGGGAGATAAGTTTCACCCTGGACCGCATCACTATCGATGATAGTAGGAGCCATCAAGCCTGACGGCGACGACACAGAGGAACTCTCAATGAAAGCACCAATGTCGGTGTCAAAACTGGCGGATCTCGGGTAGGGGGTCTCGAATTGTGAGTCTAGGCCGGATGGTAACAGGAGGCAAGGGACACGAAGTTTTACCCAGGTTCGGGCCCTCTTGATGGAGGTAAAACCCTACGTCCTGCTTGATTAATATTGATGATATGGGTAGTACAAGAGTAGATCTACCACGAGATCGGAGAGGCTAAACCCTAGAAGCTAGCCTATGGTATGATTGTTGTTCTGTATGTTGTCCTACGGACTAAAACCCTCCGGTTTATATAGACACCGGAGAGGGTTAGGGTTACACAGAGTCGGTTACAATGGTGGGAGATCTGCATATCCGTATCGCCAAGCTTACCTTCCACGCCAAGGAAATTCCCTTCCGGACATGGGACGAAGTCTTCAATCTTGTATCTTCATAGTCCAGGAGTCCAGCTGAAGGTATAGTCCGGCCATCCGGACACCCCCTAATCCAGGACTCCCTCAATGTGCCTCACTTATATCTTTCGAGCTTGATAATTTTGCTCTATGTGCTTCACTTAGATCTTTTAGAGCGCGGTGGTGGATTTGTTTTAAAAAACTATTGATATCTCATGCTTCACTTAGATTATTTTGAGAGTCTTTAATAGCATGGTAATTTGCATAATAATAATATGCTTGGTGTTCAAGATTTGTGAAACTTTCTTTTGAGTGTGTTGAATACTAAGAAAAGATAGATGCTTGATAATTGTTTTGAGATATGAAGATGGTGATATTAGAGTCATGCTAGTTGAGTAGTTGTGAATTTGAGAAATACTTGTGTTAAAGTTTGTGATTCCCGTAGCATGCACGTATGGTGAACCGTTATGTGATGAAGTCGGAGCATGATTTATTTGTTGGTTGTCTTCCTTATGAGTGGCGGTCGGGGACGAGCGATGGTCTTTTCCTACCAATCTATCCCCTAGGAGCATGCGCGTAATACATGTTCCTATGACTATGAGATTATGCAACTCCCGAATACCGGGGGAACACTTTGTGTGCTACCAAATGTCACAACATAACTAGGTGATTATAAAGGTGCTCTACAGGTGTCTCTGAGTGTCGGTGGGGAACAACACCTCTAGGATCACAAGAATCCCTACTGCGGTTGCGGGGCGCGGGGTTGAGAGAAGAGCGGGTCTAACAGAGAGCACGCGGTTCGTTTATCCAGGTTCGGGCCGAGAGGATGCGTAAAACCCTAGTCCTGCTTTGGTGGATGTATTTTGAGTTCTTGAACTAGCTACGGAGTGTAACGAGCTCCAAAAAGCTGAATCCTCCACTCAGTCGCCTTGGGCCTCCTTTTATAGAAAAAGCGGTTGCCACAATGGCACACAGGAGGTGGAAAGGCAACAGTCTTGCGAGATTATCCTTCGTACTACAGGACAAGACGCATTTAATGCATCACGCAGGTGTCCCTTTGCTTTATCGGGGATGGGGGTGAGGCCTGTCCCATCCGTCGCCGCTCCTCCTTGCTTCGACACGCGCCCTGGCCAGTGATGCGTGCGGCGCCATGTAGGCAGGCTGGCAGCTAAGGTGGCATGGTGGTGGAGCCATCTTGAGGATCTGCATGCCGCCACGCAGGCGCTTGATGAGTTGGCCGGGGAGCTGCATGTCGCCACGCAGGTGCCTGCCCAGCTGGTTGGGTTGGCAGCTGTATGCGAACGGCGGTGGAAGCTTGGTCGCCGGCGGGCCTGGCGGTGGCCCTGCTAGCACCCTTGGTAATGGCCTTGCTGGGTGGCCCGACAAGGGCCTTGTTGTGGCACGCCATCGTCCCCGGCAAGGGTCTTGCCGTGGTACGCCATTGTCCCCAGCAAGGGTCTTGCCGGGGGTCGCCGTCTTCTAATCCTCGTCTATTCTTGGATATGTCTTCACAAAGATCTGCATGCCACCTTGGAGGCGCCTTCCCAAGCCCTCGCTCCACGCGGATGATGGTGTTGGGGATCGTGGGCTCAAGGGTGGCTCACTCTGTTGGTGTGGGGCGAGCTGCCCCGGCAAGGGTCTTGCCGGGGCTGCCGAGGCTGCCCCCGGCAAGGGTCTCCTGCCGGGGGAACCTGCTTCGTCTCTTTGCTCTTTGTGGCCTTGGCCTTGGCGTTGCTCTGGCCATCTTGGGCTTCGGTCTTACCTTGGCTCACCTCCCTCGCTCTGCTTGGTGTGGTCGCGGGCGCGGCTCTGACTGCCGGTGCACAGGTAAAGGGGTACAAAAATGTGTCCCTAGTTTTGTACACCGATAGGAGCCCCCGGGCCTAGGCCACACATAAGCGTGACACGTTGTTGGGTGAGGCCCAAAATGGTGCACGGGCAGGCGGGGCGGTTTTTACCGCGGTAAGATTTTTTGCACGTTGTGCTTCCCACGACCCGCGCGCGCGGCGCGTCGTGGAGGGGCGTGCATGACGTGGGCGGCATGCGTGGGGCGGTTTTCACACGCATGCGCCACATCGCAGTAAAGAGGCGGCTTGTGCCTTCCCCGTAAAGGGAGGGAGGCGTGGAGGCGCGGCTCATTTACTAAATGGGGCCGGGGCGCGGTCTTCATGGCGTCCACTCCCCACGATCACGGGGTGGGGAGAGGTCGCATCACCTGTCCCCTCGGTTCTGCACGTCTGCCACGCATCTTTCATGCGCTCGGGGTGGCAAACGGTGGAGGCGGGAAACCGGATCGTCGCTGGTTGGGGCAGCGGGTAGGTCCTGGTTCCTTGTGCCTCCCGTGTCTTGATTGGCCGAGCGAGGCGGCCGAGCCCCAACCCCGTTCCCATATAAAGAGAGGGAAGGGGAGATGGCATCCCGCATTCTTCCATCTTCTACCTCCCTTTGCTTCCGCTCCTTCCTTTCATTCGTCATGGAGAAAGGGAATCCCGGTCCTTCGACGGTGGCGGCGAGGGTCGCCGCTCGACAACGCGTCCCTCCTCCTCCTGCGCCTGTGGTGGCAGAGCCGGCTACAAGGGGAAGGGGGAGGGGGCGAGGCCGTGGGCGAGCCGGGGCAGAGGTCGCAGTGCTCGGGGAAGAGGAGGGCGGGGCGGCGCACCAGCTTCGCCTCCGCCCATGGTGCCTTTCCCGATGGAAGGCCATGTCGAAGACCAGCCCCACGAGTTCTTCATTAGGCTGCGCCAGCCTCTGTGTCGCCGTCTTCGTCTTCCCGCCCCGTTTGCTCGGGAGATGGAGTGTGATCGGCCCCAATCCCTCAGATTGCACATGAGGGGTTGCGGGAACGGGGGCATGCGGGTCGACGTCGACTTCCCGGCTCCTCGAGTCATGTACCTTCGTCGTGGGTGGAAGATGTTCGCTCGCATCCACAGCCTGACGGCGGGGCTCATCCTCTACTTCAAATTGATGGAGGACGGCCTACTCTCTGTCAAGGTCTTCGAAGAGTTCGGGACTCGCCTGAAGTGCTGCGTGGAGAGCTCCTCCGATGGAGATTCTGATGATGCAAGCTCTTCCTCGAGCGAAAGTGACGAGGAGGACAGCGGGGCGGATAGCAGGGATGAGTCCGACTAGGCGTCGGACGCCCCGCGCCTGGGCGGGTGCGGCAGTAGCAGCATCTGCACCTGGCCTCTCCTCCGGCAGGGGTTTGCCGGGGTCGGGGCCAGCTCCTTGAACTTCTCGGGGCCGTCTCCTTGGGCGGCTAGCGTCGGGAGGCTGCGGAAGAGGAAGAGGGCGGGCGGCAAGGCCGTCAACTCGGAGTACGCGGGCACCGACGCCTTCGTCGCGTACCGCCGGTCCTGCCGCTTCGCCTTCCAGCTCTTTTCCCAGCACCGTCATCACCGGCCTGCCCATGGGCGGCCATCGAGGTGTTCTCTCGGTGTCTTCTGCTGCTCGTAGCTCGCCTAGGTGCCCCTTTTGCCCTTTTCGCCTCCTTGACCTGCCTCCTGAGGAGAGGGACAAGAAAAGGATTATGGGCATCTTATCTCTTTTTTTGCTTGTAAGCCTGCGGGCCTTTGTTGAATTTAAAACTTGTAATCCCCTTATTCATGTTTTTCACCCCGCACGAACTGTACCTATATGGGGTGTTTTTTAATGAAAAAGGGATGCTTGCCGGGTTTTTCGTTCGTGGGTAAATCCCACGACAAGGAGCGAATCCTTGTTATTGCTTAAGATAAACGTCTTTCGCCCGGCAACAGGCCTTGCCGCCCCCCCCCACTCTAATCAACCGTCCTCACGCTCTTGGCGGAGGCAGGGATGAAGTGGGCTTTAGGCTCCTCGTCCCATCTCCTTGCTGCCGCGGCTGCGACCAAATCCGGACCCAGGAAATAACCCTTGGGTATAGGAAAAAAGGGAGCATGGCAGCCTAGAGATAAGAACGAGATTTCATATACCCCAGTCTGGGTCTGAAATGCATGACAGGGGATAAAAGACTTATCTGGATCTATAGCCCCCGGTAATCTTATCTTGCCACGGTTGGATCCTTGTGCTTGCAGCCCCCCGGCAACTCTGGTTTGCCGGGGCCGGGGCGTCAGTCTGTTTCCTTCTTTTCGAGTAGCTCAGCAGAAATGCTCATGTGCCCTGCGAACCAAAGGAGGACAGGAAAGGAACAGATAGACACGCACTCGACCTCTAGGCTAGGGGTTAGTCGCCGCTAAGCACTATCAACCCTAACCAAGGACGAGACTCGACCTAGCATGCATGCTATAACTTAGGGCACCAGCGCTTCATTTATTTATGCTCAGGGTCTACGCCTGGCTTTGTACAAAGGGTCACATGACTTGTCGGCAAAGCTTGTACAAAAGGTGGCTTGCCGGGAGGCCCGGCAAGCCGCGCCTTATGGGTAAAACTTCCGCAGATGCTCGATGTTCCAGGAGTTGCTCACTGGTACGGCATCCTCGGTCTCCAGGCGGACTGCGCCAGGCCTGGTCACTCGTATTACCCGATAAGGGCCTTACCACTTCGGCGTCAACTTGTTGGAATTCTTGGCCGACTGAATGCGCCGAAGAACAAGGTCGCCTTCCTCAAAGCTTCGGGCATGAACCTTGCAGCTATGGTAGCAGCGCAAGGCTTGCTAGTAGTGTGCCGCTCTCACAACCGCCCGAAGACGATCTTCCTCAAGGAGTGTCGCGTCATCTTGGCGCAACGGCTCTTGCTCAAGCTCGTCATAAGCGAGCACTCGAGGTGACCCGTGTATGAGTTCCGTGGGGAGAACTGCTTCTGCCCCGTATACCAGGGCAAAAGGTGTCTGGCTGGTGGCGCGATTTGGCGTCGTCCTGATCAACCAAAGAACCGCTGGCAACTCATCAATCCAGCGCCTTCCACTCTTGTGTAGCTTGTCAAAGGTCTTCATTCTCAAGCCTCGCAACACTTCATCATTTGCCCTCTCCGCTTGGTCATTGCTCCGTGGATGTGCCACGGAAGCAAAACAGACCTTACTGCTGAGGTCTCGGGTGTACTGCATGAAGGTGTGGCTTGTGAACTGCGTGTCGTTGTCGGTGATGACTCTATTTGGCACACCAAAACAGCAGACCAGTCCTTTGACAAATTTGACGACTGACTGAGCAGTCACCTTCCTCATTGCTTCCACCTCTGGCCACTTTGTGAACTTGTCGATTGCAACGTACAAGTACTCAAAGCCCCCGACAGCGCGGGGGAAAGGGCCCAGTATATCGAGCCCCAGACCGAGAATGGCCAGGAGAGAGGGATTGTTTGAAGGGCTTGAGCCGGTTGATGAAGCTTCTTTGAATGGAACTGGCACGCTTCACACTTGGTGACTAGTGCCGTCGCATCCTGGAGGGCGGTGGGCCAGAAGAAACCTTGCCGGAACGCCTTCCCGGCATGGGCCCTTGACCCTATGTGGGAGCCACATATGCCTCCATGTATCTCTGCCAACAGCTCTAGTCCTGCCTCCCGGGGGATGCACTTGAGTTTCACACCATTCGGCCTTCTCCGGTATAAGACATCATTGACGAACTAGTACAGGGCAGACCGACGGGCTACTTTCTTGGCTTCTTCCTGCTCCTCAGGAAGCTCCCCTGTTTGGAGGAATCGGACGGTATGTTGCGCCCATGTCGGAGCCTGAGGCTCGACGGCAAGGACTAAAGGCATCTCTTCTGCCATGGGAGCGGCTGTCTCTACGGCCAGGGCCTGACGCCCCGCCGGAGCCAGTTGCTCTTGGGCAGGCTCAGCGTCCGTGGCAGTTCCCTTACCGGCAGCCCCGAGGGGCTCGGTAGGAAAGTACTTGCCGGGACCCGATTTTCCCCGCTTGCTCTGCCCTGCTGATGGATCGACGGATGGTTGAGTTAACCGGAGCAAAAAGGTACCTGGTTCCACAGGTAGCTTGAATGTGGCACGCTTTGACAGGTAATCGGCAATGTCGTTCTCCGCCCGGGGGACGTGCTCCGCCTGGATACCATCAAAGCGTTCCTCCAGCTTCCTCACCTCATCTACGTATGCTTCCATCAATGGGCTCTGATAATCTTTGTTGACTTGCCTGACAACGAGCTGCGAGTCACCCCTGAGGATGAGCTTCTTAACCCTGAGGTCTACCGCGATCCTAAGACCGGCAAGCAATCCCTCATACCCGACGGTGTTATTGGTGGACATCTCCCTGGGGAAGTGCATCTGGATCACATACTTGAGGTGCTCTCCAGTGGGTGCGACGAGCAGCACACCAGCACCGGCGTCTTGCAGCGAGAAGGCTCCATCGAAGTACATGATCCAGTTGCGGTCTGCTTCCTTGCCGGGGAGAGTAGTCTCCTGGATTTCTTCATCAGGTGTCGAGGTCCATTCCACGATGAACTCCGCCAAGACTCTGCTCTGAATTGTCGAGGTACTCTCAAACTTTAAGCCGAAGCTTGTCAACACCAAGGCCCATTCCACAATCCTTCCGGCTATGTCCGGGTTGTGCAGTATCCGTTGCAACGGGAGGCGGGTGACGACAGTGATCTCGTGGGCCTGGAAGTAGTGAGGCAGCTTCCTCGAGGCCATAAGGAGGCCGAAGAGCAATTTTTGCACACCGGAATACCTTGACCTAGCCACCTGCAAGAGGGAGCTGACAAAGTAAACTGGGTGCTGCATCATCTTTTTCTTGGGCACCACTTCACTCGACCGCGCGGGCATCGCCTTGGTGGCACCAGACTCTGCCGGGGGCCGCGCCTCGTCGTCACCAGGCCCTGCTAGGGGAATCTTCGGCTTGCCATCCGCTGGTCCTGCCGCCATTGCTGCCTCCTCGTCGACCTCCCTCTGTGCCACTAGTGCGGCGCTGACCACTTGATTCGTCGCCGCCAGATACAGCAGTAACGGCTCTTGTGGTTTAGGCGCAACTAGTATTGGCGTGGAGGAAAGGTATTTCTTCAGGTCCTGCAGTGCGGCCTCGGCTTCTGGGGTCCACTCTATTGGGCCCGCCTTTTTCAAGATCTTGAAAAAGGGAAGGGCGCGCTCGGCGGACTTGGAGATGAACCGGCTCATGGCGGCAACGCAGCCGATGAGCCGACGCACATCCTTGATCCGGTTGGGCGCCTCAATCTGCTCAATAGCCTTGATCTTGTCTGGGTTTGCCTCGGTCCCGCACTGTGATATGAAGAACCCGAGAAGCTTGCCAGACAGGATGCCGAAGACGCACTTCTCAGGGTTCAACTTGAGGTTGATCTTGCGCAGGTTGGCAAATGTCTCTTCTAGATCTTGCACAAGAGTCGGCCCGTCCTTGGTTTTGACCACTATGTCATCCATGTAGGCTTCCATATTTCTATGGAGCTGAGGTTCAAAACCAATTTGGACTGCTCTTGCAAACGTTGAGCCAGCACTCTTCAACCCGAAAGGCATCCGTAAAAAGCAATACGTACCACATGGGGTGATGAATGTTGTCTTCTCTTCGTCCTCTCTTGTCATGAAGATTTGGTAGTAGCCTGAGTAGGCATCGAGGAATGATAACAGATCACACTTGGCCGTGGAGTCAACAATCTGGTCGATGCGCGGCAATGGGAAGGGGTCCTTAGGACAAGCCTTATTGATATATGTGTAATCAATACACAGCCTCCACTTCCCATTCGCCTTGCGCACCACTACCGGATTGGCCAACCACGTATGACGGAGCACCCCTCTCACCAAACCTGCCGCTTCTAACTTCCTGATCTCCTCTGTGATAAACTCCTGCCTCTCCAAAGCCTGCTTTCTGACCTTCTGCTTGACGGGCCGTGCGTGGGGGCAGACAGCTAGGTGGTGCTCAATCACCTCCCTGGGAACACCAGGGATGTCGGACGCTTGCCATGCAAACACGTCGACATTTGCCCGCAGGAAGATGACGAGCTCGCCTTCCTATTTGCTGTTGAGGGTGGAGCCTATGATGAAGGCCCCTCCCGTGCCGTCCTCCGTGACGGGCACCTTCTTGGTCTGCGGCGGCTCGGCTCTGGATCTCTTCCTCTTGTCGGCAGAGCTCTCTGGCACGTCCTCAACGGTAGCACAACACCTCGAGGAGGTGCGCTTGCCGGAGTGGGTGCGAGAGGTCTTGCCGGGCTCCTTCTTTCCTCCCGGGCCTTCGGCGGCAGGAGCAGGTGCCTTGACGGCAGCTGCTGTAACTGCTTCCCGGTAGAGTTGGTCGGCGCAGATCAGTACTTCCTTCTTGTCGAAGGGTACGGAGATGATGGTCAACGGCCCGGGCATCTTTAGCATGTTGTAGGCGTAGTGTGATGCCGCCATGAACTTGGCTAGTGCCGGGCGTCCGAGGATCCCGTTGTAGGGCAAGGGAATCTCGGCCACGTTGAAGACGATCCTCTCCGTCCGGTAGTTCAACTCTCCTAAAAATTTCACGGGCAGTGTGACCTTTCCCTTTGGCTGGCTTCTCCCCAGATTGACCCCCTGAAACGTGCCCATTTCCTCGAGGTCTCTGTCAGGGATTTGCAACCTTTTGATCACGACAGGCAAGATCAGGTTCAGGCCGGCCCCGCCATCAACCAACATCTTGTTCACCCCGAGGTTGCGTATCGTTGGCAAAACCAACAACGACAAACACCCGACCACGGTCGTGCAGTCAGGGTGGTCCTCGGCGTCAAAGATGAGGGGCGTGATGGACCACTTTAGTGGCTTCTGAGCGTAGAATAACGACTCTGTTGCTGTAACCTCTCGCGCCCGCTGCTTGAGCTGGCGGTGAGAGGCATGCAGCGAGGCGCCGCCATCGATGCACATGGCCTCCGTAGCCTTCTGGAACCCTTGCTCACCGGACTCGTCATCCTCGTCGTGATCATTGTCTTCTTGTTTCTTGTCGCAGCCCCGGGCGGGCCTCTCTTGCTGGTTGTCCTTGCTGAGGCGGCCTCCTTGGCCGCCACGCTTCTTGCCGGATCCCTCAGCACCATCCTGGTCCTTCTCCTTGTCCCGCCTTTCGTACTCAGCCTTTTGATTCTCAGCAAGCAGCTTGACTTGTCAGCAGTTCTGGAGATCATGGCCCTTGGTGCGGTGGATCTTGCAGTATTGCTTGCCGGAGCTCCCTGGCTTGTCGGTAGCTGCCAAGGCCCGGCAGGCGGCGCACCCGGCAATCTCCTTGCCAGGGATGTCTGCCTTGACCTTCTTGTCGGCACCGGTATCATCAGATCCCTCAACGGCAAGCACGACCTTGCCTTTGCGTTTCCTATTGCGACGTCGGCCCTTCTTCGTTGGGGCGGCGGCGTCCTCATCGGTAGAGTCGGTTTCTGTGCCGGCGTCTTCGCCCGGGTACTTCCTTCCCTCTTCAGCCCGACGCGCACCTGTCGGCCAGAACATAGAGATCGGCCACATCCTTAACCTTGGTCATCGCCAGCTCCTCGCGCATCTTGCGATTCCGCACGTTCTGATGGAACACGCTAATCACAGCGGCGGGATGAATGTCGGGGATGTTGTACTGCACCCGGCTGAATCTCTCGATGTACTTGCGAAGGGTCTCCCCTTCCTTTCGGGGAATGATATGCAGATCACTGGCCTGGCCATGAGCTTGGTGGCCTCCTATGAAGGCACCAACGAACTCATGGCACAGATCTGACCAGGAAGAGATGGAGTCCGTCGGCAAATGCATCAACCAAGACATTACATTGGGCTTGAGCGCCAGTGGGAAGTAGTTGGCAAGCACCTTGTCGTCGCGAGCCCCAGCGGCCTGCATCGTGATGGTGTAGATCCTGAGGAACTCGGACAGATGGGTCTTGCCGATGTACTTCTCGCCGACGTCGGGCTTGAACGTGCGGTGGGACGGCCACTGGAACTACCTCAGCTCACGGGTAAAAGCCGGGCAGCCCACCTCATAAGGTAGGCCGCCGGGCCCCCCGGGTGCCGGGTGGTCTGTAACGGGTCCCGCCCGCTTGTCCGACTGGCAGCGCGTTTCGCGCCGGAGCTCGACGGTGGTTCTAGCGTCTTCGTGAGCTCGCTCCCGAAGGACCTGGCACTGGTCGCGGAGGGTCCATGGATCGGACGACGCTATGGAGATGTTATCACCAGCGTCGTCGCGACGGGCCAACGCCCACGGCGGCTGGCAAGGAGGAGGAGAGTGCACCGTGGCCGCAGCTCCCCTGGTTCTCCCAGCGCCAGCATGTGGTGGTTCGGTGGAGCGCCGACCCGAGGGCCCCGCTGGTTGCGGATCGTCTTTGTTCGCGACGGTGACGAGGCTCCGGATGGTGGCCCTCCACTCATCGAGCTTCTCCGTAGCAGGAGGGAAGTCGAGGAGCAGCTATGCGCGCGCCAAGGCTTCCGCTGGCGTGGGTGGCGGCGACAGCTGAGTGGATCGCGACGCGCTTCGACTTCTAACTATGTTAGAAGGAGCTCTGTCACGACCCAGCGGCTGCGTGCCATTTTCACCAGTGCTTCGGCGAGCGCGTTGAACTCCTTCGTCTTGCTGACGATGCACAGGGCTCTTCCCACGGTGGTGCCCAGGGTCACCAACGTGGTGACGCTGTTCGGCGCGCACACCATGGGAAGAACGTGTGGTGGTCGCCGGTGTATACATCCTGGAGGTCGCCGCGCCGCCCGGAGTCGGCGCAACGACACCCCCGGAGGGCCCCGCGCCGCCGGCAGCGGGCCCAGCTCCGTCTTTGGATCTGGCGGCGTGGGGCCGATCGTCTGATGCACGAACAACGCCGCTCGCCAGGCTCCGACTGCCTGGGTGGTGCTGGTGTTCGCGGGCCGCGGCCCGAGTCCTGTCCGCGACCGGTCCGCTGCTCGTCCGCACCGGCACGGGCCGTTCGGCCCCCAATGAGCCGATCGCCGTGGCCGTCTTCTTCTTAGGGGCCATGGCGACGAAGAACCGCTAGGCTAACTACCAGACCAGATTCTCACAAACGCGCCCCCTACCTGGCGCGCCAAAGATGTCGGTGGGGAACGACACCTATGGGATCACAAGAATCCCTACTGCGGTTGCGGGGCACGGGGTTGAGAGAAGAGCGGGTCTAACAGAGAGCATGCAGTTCGTTTATCTAGGTTCGGGTCGAGAGGATGCGTAAAACCCTAGTCCTGCTTTGGTGGATGTATTTTGAGATCTTGAACTAGCTACGGAGTGTAACGAGCTCCAAAAAGCCGAATCCTCCTCTCAGTCGCCTTGGGCCTCCTTTTATAGAAAAAGGGGTTGCCACAATGGCACACAGGAGGTGGAAAGGCAACAGTGTTGCAAGGTTATCCTTCGTATTACAGGACAAGACGCATTTAATGCATCGCGCAGGTGTCCCTTTGCTTTATCAGGGATGGGGGTGAGGCCCGTCCCGTCCATCGCCGCTCCTCCTTGCTTCGACACGCGCCCTGGCCAGTGATGCGTGCAGCGCCATGTAGGCAGGCTGGCAGCTGAGGTGGCGTGGTGGTGGAGCCATCTCGAGGATCTGCATGCCGCCACGCAGGCGCTTGATGAGTTGGCCCGGGAGCTGCATGTCACCACGCAGGTGCCTGCCCAGCTGGTTGGGTTGGCAGTTGTATGCGAACGGCGGTGGAAGCTTGGTCGCCAGCGGGCCTGGTGGTGGCCCTGCTAGCACCCTTGGTAATGGCCTTGCCGGGTGGCCCGACAAGGGCCTTGTCGTGGCACGCCGTCGTCCCCGGCAACGGTCTTGCCATGGTACGTCGTTGTCCCCGGCAAGGGTCTTACCGGGGGTCGTCGTCTTCTAATCCTCGTCTATTCTTGGATATGTCTTCACAAAGATCTGCATGCCACCTTGGAGGTGCCTTCCCGAGCCCTGGCTCCACGCGGATGATGGCGTTGGGGATCGCGGGCTCAAGGGTGGCTCAAGGGTCTTGCCGGGGCTGCCGAGGCTGCCCCCGGCAAGGGTCTCCTGCCGGGGGAACCTGCTTTGTCCCTTTGCTCTTTGTGGCCTTGGCCTTGGCGTTGCTCTGGCCATCTTGGGCTTCGGTCTTACCTTGGCTCACCTCCCTCGCTCTGCTTGGTGTAGTGTAGGATCGAAAGTATGTCTAGAAGGGGGGTGATTAGACTACTTGACCAAATAAAAACTTAACCTTTTCCCAATTTTTGTTCTTGGCAGATTTTAGCTAATTTAGGACAAGTCAAGCAATCATCACATAATTCAAGCAAGCATGCAAAGAGTATATAGGCAGCGGAAAGCAAATCATGCAACTTGCAAGAATGTAAAAGGAAGGGTTTGGAGAATTCAAACGCTATTGGAGACACGGATGTTTTTCCCGTGGTTTGGATAGGTGGTGCTATCCTACATCCACGTTGATGGAGACTTCAACCCACGAAGGGTAACGGTTGCGCAAGTCAACACAGGGCTCCACCCAAGGGCAACGGTTGCGCGAGTCCACACAGGGCTCCACCCACGAAGGGTCCACGAAGAAGCAACCACCCACAAAGGGTCCACGAAGAAGCAACCTTGCCTATCCCACCATGGCCATCGCCCACACATGACTTGCCTCACTAGCGGTAGATCTTCACGAAGTAGGCGATCTCCTTGCCCTTACAAACTCCTTGGTTCAACTCCACAATCTTGTCGGAGGCTCCCAAGTGACACCTAGCCAATCTAGGAGACACCACTCTCCAAGAAGTAACAAATGGTGTGTAGGTAATGAACTCCTTGCTCTTGTGTTTCAAATGATAGTCTCCCCAACACTCAACTCTCTCTCATAGGATTTGGATTTGGTGGAAAGAGGGTTTGAGTGGAAAGCAACTTGGAAAGGCTAGAGATCAAGTTTCATATGGTAGGAATGGAATGTCTTGGTCTCAACACATGAGTAGGTGGTTCTCTCTCAGAACATATGAGTTGGAATGGTGTGTGTGTTCTGATGGCTCTCTCACTAAATGAGAAGAAGGTGGAGGGGTATATATAGCCTCCACACAAAATCCAACCGTTACATAGTTTTCCAATCTCGGTGGGACCGAATCAATAAACTCGGTCGGACCGAAAATGTAAACCTAGTGACCGTTAGTGATTTTCGATGGGACTGACATGCAACTCGGTAGGACCGATGTGGTTAGGGTTTGGGCATAACGTAATCTCGGTGAGACCGATTACACAAACTCGGTGAGACCGAATTTGGTAATTAGCTAACCAGAGAGTTGGTCAGGCAAACTCGGTGGGACCGATTTGCTCTTTCGGTGAGACCGAGTGGAACTCGGTGAGACCGAAAAGTTACAAAGGGGAAACACTGAGTTTACATTGCAATCTCGGTGGGACCGATTCGCTCTTTCGGTGGGACTGAAAAGTTACGAAAGGGAAACAGAGAGTTTGCAACCCCATCTCGGTGAGACCGAGATCCCTATCGGTAGGACCGAATTGCTAGGGTTTGGCAGTGGCTAATGACAAGTGAAACTCGGTGGCGCCGGATAGGAAGAATCGGTAGGACCGAGTTTGGCTTAGGGTTTAGGTCATATGTGGATATGGGAAAGTAGTTGAGGGTTTTGGAGCATATCACTAAGCACATGAAGCAAGAGGCTCATTAAGCAACACCTCATCCCTCCTTGATAGTATTGGCTTTTCCTAAAGACTCAATGTGATCTTGGATCACTAAAATATAAAATGAAGAGTCTTGAGCTTTTGAGCTTGAGCCAATCCTTTGTCCTTAGCATTTTGAGGGTTCCACTTTCACATCCATGCCATGCCAATCATTGAGCTTTCCTGAAATAATCATCTTGGAATAGTATTAGCTCAATGAGCTATATGTTGTTATGAATTACCAAAACCACCTAGGGATAGTTGCACTTTCAATCTCCCCCTTTTTGGTAATTGATGACAACATATAGATCAAAGCTTCGACAAATGATAATAAGCATGAAATATATCGTCGCTTTGAGAAGTATGTGATAAGTAAGAGCTCCCCCTAAATTTTTGCATATTTAAAATTTTGCTTTGGACTGCAAATGCACAAAGAGTTAGAGTCATGGGTTACTCTTCCATGTCACATACATCTTGGTGGAGCGCTTAAAATGATAAGAATGAAATACATGCACTCATCACCAAGAAAAGTGAATGATCACACAAGATAGATAAGATGATAATATTAAGCAAACATTAAGTGTAGCTTATGATCAAACACATGATCATCAATGTCTCACGAATAATAACGTAGTATCTCAAACACTCAAAAGCAAACAAGTTCGAAAAACCACCAAATAAAGCAAGAGAGAAAAGCAACACTCTCTCTCTCTCAAAGCCTATGATCTATACATCTTATCCCCCTTTGGCAACAAGTTACCAAAAAGTTCCTAGAAGATGCATAGTGCTAAATCGACGCTCAGGCTTGATCTTCAGGTGGTGGTGGAGTCCGGATCACTCCAAGGACGAAGGCTTCTGTAGATGCTGAAGTAGTCGCTGGAGTTGGAGCTGAAGTAGATGCTGGAGCTGGTGGAACTGAGGCTGTAGCTGGTGCTGAAGTGGTGGCTCTGGTGTCAGCAACTGGCACGGCAGATGACCTCGGGCCTCGTGGCACTCTGGCAAAGGTATGAGTGGTAGTCCTGCCTCTCCTCTCCTGCATGTCCTCCTGGAGCTGCTCCACTGCAGACTGAACTTCCGTTACCTTGACATCCAAGTCATAGAACTTCTGTTCCATGATCCTCTATAGGCTCTGCTGATTCTTAGTGAGGGTGGCAGACTTTGCTCAATCCTCAGCGTGGATGCAATCAAGTAACCAAGCTGCTCTTGTTTAGTCTTCAAGAAGTATTCAGATGCCTCCTCTTGGGTAGGCATCTTGGCAGCTTTCTCCTTCCTCGCCTTCTCCTTCTTTGCAAATGCTTGGGCAGATGATGGCTCGTTCTCAGTCATGACAACTTGATTGTCCTCGAAATCTGGACGGATGGGCAGGTGTTCCTTGTCCAATATATATATGCCCGTGCCCATGTTGGAGTTGATGAGCTCCTGAATCTGAGGGGCATATCCGCAGCTCCTCTTCTGATCTGCTGCAGTCCTCTTGATAGTTTCCACTATGAGGCTCATCACCTTAAACTTCTGAAGCACATCAAACACATGTAGCAAGTTGATAGCATGGCCTCTGATCATCTTGTGATCTCCAGACTTAGGCAATAAGGCGTGCCTTAGTATCCAATTGATCGTAGGCAGTCCTGATAGAAGGTAATGCACAGACCCAAATTTGAAGGTGTCAAGAGCTTCATTGGGAATTTCCTTGTACATATTGGACATGGAGTTATGGTCCATCTTCTTCTTGGCATAGATATCCAAGTCATCATCTTGCTCCTCTGGGGAATTTATGATCTGCGCCCACTCAGCCACTATAGATTGGTACCTTGTACCCTCAGACATCCATGTGATCCTCCCATCTGGATAAAAGTGTGCCGTGGAGTAGAATTGCATGATCAGTTCCTCATTCCACTTTGTGAGCTTCTGCCCAACAAAGTCAGCTACTCCACAAGCATTAAAGCTGTCAAATACTCCTGGGTAGTGCTCCTCCTTCTCCCTCATGTAGGTCCAGTCAACCCATCTCATGTCACAGACAATTGGCTTCTTATCTAGCAAAACAGTCTCATAGAAATCCTGCTGCTCCTTGGTGTGAAACCTGTAGTCCACGGCAGTCCTTCTTCTTGAAGCATATGGGTCTGCTTCTCTCCATTTCCTTAGCCCTGAATCTCTCCTGAGCTTCATGTCCTCAGCCACAGGATGAGCATCGTTGTGGTCTGGGATCTTGGGCTTTAGCTTCCTTAGGACATTTTCTTCTTCTTCTTCTTCAGCAACAGTCTCAGGCACTGGGGCCTTGTTCTTTTTAGCTGCAGGAATGCTCCTTGTATTTCTCTTAGGCTTTGGCTTTGGAGCTGGCTTGGCCTTGGAAGCAGCTCCCCCTGATTTTATGGCATCTCCCACTAGCTTGGGTGCCTTGGGCGCTGGTGCAGCTACCTCTTCTTCCTCTTCTTCTTCCATGATGGAAGCTTTTCCAAGCACTCTAGCCACAGTCTTCTTCACCCTCTCCTTCCTTTTCTTGCCCTCAGCTGCAACTGGCTCTTGGGGAGTGGGCTTCTCAGTTGAGGCTCTTGCCTTTGACATGGGCTGCCTGCCTGCTGGCCTTTTGATTTTCAGACCTGGCTTAGTGCCTTGAGCTGGCTCAATTCTCTTGGAAGTGGCCTCTTCCTCTGCCACATAGTCCTCATCTTCGGAATCTGAAGTCCTCTTCTTCCTTTGTCTCGTGGCAGCCTTTGGCAAATTGCTAGGAGTGCTCCTGCTGCCTTCATCAGAAGAACTTGAGGGACTAGTGCCCTCACTCATCACTACTTGCTGCTCTGACATGTTTTGGCTATCACTTTGATCAGACATGCTGTAAACTGACTGCTGACCCTGTGAATAGATTATAGATGAGATAGAAGAGATGAGCATCACAAAATGCAGAGTATTTTTGCAAAAGAATGATCCAAAAACTTAGTTTTAGTTTCCTACTGAAATCATCTCGGATCTACCGATTTTCAAACTCGGTGATACCGAAGCAGTTTTGGAACCTAAACTAGTGAACTCGGTAGGACCGAGTCACAGTTCGGTGGCACCGAGACTGCTAGGGTTTCACTGAGTTCAAAAATCGGTCACACCGATAAGTAATTCTCGGTCAGACCGAGTCTCACTTGTGCAATGGCATAAGCCAAATCGGTGGGACCGAGTTTTTTAAACTCGGTGGGTCCGAGATGGTTTTGGCGGAAACCTAAACCTAGAATTTTCGAATCAAACCTAATCTACGGGCGTTTTGACTGGATAGAAGTTTCTCAAACGTGGCAAGAATCAATATGATCACAATGTGCTAGGAATCAGATTGAGGAATAGCACAAAGATCAAGTCCATACCCTAGTTCGGCGGGGACTTGCTACGGCGGCAACGGCGGGGCAGAATTCCCGTTGACGGTGACGGAGACCAGCGACTGGAGGCTGCTGGCGGCGAGAAGACGATCCGGAGACCTCGAGGGCAGAGCAGGCTATCGCGCGGGCGAAGGGGTTCGGAGAAATTTCCAAATTTTGCCCGTGACTATATATAGCCCGACCCTATCGGTGTGACCGAGTAGAACGACTCGGTGGCACCGAGATTCATAACTGCGTGCAGTTACTGAAACTCGGTGTGACCGAAAGGTTCAAATCGGTTGCACCGAGATCGAAAACCGAGATCAACTTAATGATCTCGGTAGGACCGAAAGTGGAGTATCGGTCAAACCGAGAATCATAAAGAGGTTTTGGAAGTTTAAGTCTATGACGAATCGGGGACTCCGAGCGCTCCTCACACAGAGTGGTTCGAATCTGACTTGATCAAATTTTGTGATGCAACATGAATAGAGTTTGAGACGAGAAAAGCATAGATAGCTAGAGGGGGGTTCTTAGGCATTCTTGTCCATCCACTTGGCAAAAGAAGATAAAACCAAACAATCAAAACAACAAGTGGATGTCCTCGAATGAGTAAAGTATGCAACCAGCATGCTCACACAATAAGATGGCAAATGAAATATGTGACAAGACATGCACAACCAATTCTAGCATCTATCAAGCAATTTGCGATGACTAGGTCATATATATATGAGTATATTGACTTAGGAGTCAAGTGAGAACACTTGATCATAGGTCATACTCATCGTTTAAGCCCAAGTGGGGTTACCACTTTTACATAAAGCATTGTTGTGTTCACATCTTTAGAGTTGCTTTAGCTCAAGTCTTAGAGTAAAGCTCCCCCTAGATGTGATATCCCCCCTAAGAGGGATGAACTAACCTTGGGTTTTGTCGATGATGACTTCAGGTAGATATTGAAGATGTGGATGCTCAATGTTGATGTAGATCTCTTGGAGCTATCCATTTGAGTGAATTGCACTTTCAATACCTACATGGGTTAGTCCCACAAGGAACAAGCAAGGATATCCATAGACATAGAGTGATGCACACAAAAGATGATGTCCATGAAAACTTTTAGGTTACCTTGTCCCTTGTATTACCAACAACAGGGTTTGTGACTCCTTGAACTAGTGCAAGATGTGGAAGTTGATTGCACTTGTTCTTGCCAAAATGATAAGAGTGAAGAATGTTGGCGGAGTCACCCTCAAGAACTCTCTAGTTCTTCTTCTTTTGGATCCACAACATCTTGATGGGAATCCTTGGAGTTGTAGTCATACTTGATGAAGTGGAACTTGAAGTAGTCTTGGGAATCCACTTGACTAAGGTCTTTGGAGCTTCTTCAAATGCATCAATTTCCTCTTGAAGCTTGTCCTTGCCTTTTTGCTCGTAGTCTTGTGGTGGAAGATCATCTTGAGCTTGTGTCCCCTTGAAAGAAGCATACTTCTCTTGTTGAGGGACAAACTTTGTCTTGGGGTATTGATCTTCTTCCCACTCAACTCCATTGGCATTGAACTTTTGTTCAAAACCAACACCTTGATTCTTCCGGTGCATTCCTTGCTTGCGCACAATTTCCTCGAATTGCTTACTCCCGGCAAGGCTTTTGTACACTCCTTTCTCTATAATTCCCTTCAATAAGCTATTTTCTTGCTCAAGTGTAACTTGGCTAAGAGAATCATTAGTGGAATCAAGAGAACTACTGGAAGCAACAATATTGGATTTAACATGATCATTGTTACTGCTAGAGGAAGAATCTTTCTTGTTACTAGACTTGACTTGAGGCATGTAAGTAGATAAGAGTAAACGCTTGGCAATGTAAGAAGAACTTTTCTTGCGGAGATCATCATTGATTTTTTTTAAGAACTCATGCTCTTGCTCAAGATTGAGCTTCTCAAAGCGTAATTTCTCATGAGCTCTTAAAAGTTCTCGATGATCTTCGAAGATGGTTTCATGAGCTAACTTAAGAGTGTTTAGTTCTTTAGTTAGGGCCTCAATCTTCTCCTTATCATTGTCATTCGTTTTATCTTGATTAGCATGTTTAATTGACATTTCATCATAGTATTCATCACTAGAGTTGTCACCAAGCAAATCATCACCTAACAAGTCATCTTCATCACTATTGAAATCAACATACTCGGGGTGTGTTACCTTAGGACCTTTGGCCATGAAGCATCTTCCAATTCCTTCATTTGGTGAGTCAAATATGTCGTAGGAGTTGGTTGACACAAGTGCTAGACCGGCAACACCTTCATCTTGAGTATCTTCGGAGCCGGAGTAATAACTTCTCTCGGAGTGGCTGTCGGAGTTGGAGCCGGATATCCATTCACCAACATGAGCTTGATGTCTTCGTCTTGTGTAGCTCCTTGATGATTTTTCCTTCCTTTCCGAATCCTTGCTTCTCCGTGAGTATCTTCGTTCATAACGATCATCTCTACTCCTTCTCTCTCTTGGTGGTGATTCTTTGCTTCTTCTTTTTGGAGAATCTTCTCTTCTTTTGTAGGGAGCCGTACACTCATTGGAATAGTGTCCGGGTCTTCCACAATTGTAGCAGTTTCACTCTCGACTAGAAGATCTTTTGTCATTGTAGGACCTTGACTTGAAGCTTCTATCTTTGCTTCTACTCTTGTAGAACTTGTTGAAGTTCTTCACCATTAAGCTCAATTCTTCATTGAAGTCTTATTTCTCACTTGATGATGTAGGGGCCTCACATGAGGCTTTATAGGCACCACTTGATTTGTTGTGAAGTTCCTCTTTATCCTTAAGTGACATCTCATGAGCAACAATTCTTCCAATCACTTCCGTTGGCTTGAGATCTTTGTAATTGGGCATTATTTGGATCAATGTGCACACGGTATCATATTTTCCATCCAAGGCTCTTAGAATCTTCTTGATGATGAATTTATCGGTCATCTCTTCATTTCCTAAGCCGGCAATCTCATTTGTGATGAGAGCAAGCCTAGAGTACATTTCGGCGACACCTTCACCATCCTTCATCTTGAACTTGTCAAGTTGGCTTTGAAGCACATCCAACTTGGATTCCTTGACAGAGTCGGTACCTTCGTGCATATCAATCAAAGTGTTCCAAATTTCCTTTGCATTCTCAAGGCGGCTGATTTTGTTGAATTCTTCGGGGCACAATCCGTTGAAGAGAATATCACAAGCTTGAGCATTGTATTGCAACATCTTCAACTCATCCGCGGTAGCTTCACGGTTCGGTTCTCTCCCATCAAAGAAGTCACCTTGCAAACCAACGCACACAATAGCCCAAACGGCGGGGTTATGTCCAAGAATATGCATTTTCATTTTATGCTTCCAACTAGCAAAATTAGTACCATCAAAGTAAGGACCTCTACGGTGATAACTTCCCTCACTAGACGCCATACTCTCCTAGGTTGTGAAACCAAGGCTATGACCACCAAAAGCTATGGAGATCAAGCAAATGGAGACCAAAGCTCTGATACCACTTGTAGGATCGAAAGTATGTCTAGAAGGGGGGTGATTAGACTACTTGACCAAATAAAAACTTAACCTTTTCCCAATTTTAGTTCTTGGAAGATTTTAGCTAATTTAGGACAAGTCAAGCAATCGTCACATAATTCAAGCAAGCATGCAAAGAGTATATAGGCAGCGGAAAGCAAATCATGCAACTTGCAAGAATGTAAAAGGAAGGGTTTGGAGAATTCAAACGCTATTGGAGACACGGATGTTTTTCCCGTGGTTCGGATAGGTGGTGCTATCCTACATCCACGTTGATGGAGACTTCAACCCACGAAGGGTAACGGTTGCGCGAGTCCACACAGGGCTCCACCCATGAAGGGTCCACGAAGAAGCAACCACCCACAAAGGGTCCACGAAGAAGCAACCTTGCCTATCCCACCATGGCCATCGCCCACACAGGACTTGCCTCACTAGCGGTAGATCTTCACGAAGTAGGCGATCTCCTTGCCCTTACAAACTCCTTGGTTCAACTCCACAATCTTGTCGGAGGCTCCCAAGTGACACCTAGCCAATCTAGGAGACACCGCTCTCCAAGAAGTAACAAATGGTGTGTAGTAATGAACTCCTTGCTCTTGTGCTTCAAATGATAGTCTCCCCAACAACTCTCTCTCATAGGATTTGGATTTGGTGGAAAGAGGGTTTGAGTGGAAAGCAACTTGGAAAGGCTAGAGATCAAGTTTCATATGGTAGGAATGGAATGTCTTGGTCTCAACACATGAGTAGGTGGTTCTCTCTCAGAACATATGAGTTGGAATGGTGTGTGTGTTCTGATGGCTCTCTCACTAAATGAGAAGAAGGTGGAGGGGTATATATAGCCTCCACACAAAATCCAACCGTTACATAGTTTTCCAATCTCGGTGGGACCGAATCAATAAACTCGGTCGGACCGAAAATGTAAACCTAGTGACCGTTAGTGATTTTCGATGGGACTGACATGCAACTCGGTAGGACCGATGTGGTTAGGGTTTGGGCATAACGTAATCTCGGTGAGACCGATTACACAAACTCGGTGAGACCGAATTTGGTAATTAGCTAACCAGAGAGTTGGTCAGGCAAACTCGGTGGGACCGATTTGCTCTTTCGGTGAGACCGAGTGGAACTCGGTGAGACCGAAAAGTTACAAAGGGGAAACACTGAGTTTACATTGCAATCTCGGTGGGACCGATTCGCTCTTTCGGTGGGACCGAAAAGTTACGAAAGGGAAACAGAGAGTTTGCAACCCCATCTCGGTGAGACCGAGATCCCTATCGGTAGGACCGAATTGCTAGGGTTTGGCAGTGGCTAATGACAAGTGAAACTCGGTGGCGCCGGATAGGAAGAATCGTAGGACCGAGTTTGGCTTAGGGTTTAGGTCATATGTGGATATGGGAAAGTAGTTGAGGGTTTTGGAGCATATCACTAAGCACATGAAGCAAGAGGCTCATTAAGCAACACCTCATCCCTCCTTGATAGTATTGGCTTTTCCTAAAGACTCAATGTGATCTTGGATCACTAAAATATAAAATGAAGAGTCTTGAGCTTTTGAGCTTGAGCCAATCCTTTGTCCTTAGCATTTTGAGGGTTCCACTTTCACATCCATGCCATGCCAATCATTGAGCTTTCCTGAAATAATCATCTTGGAATAGTATTAGCTCAATGAGCTATATGTTGTTATGAATTACCAAAACCACCTAGGGATAGTTGCACTTTCATGTAGTCGCGGGCGCGGCTCTGACTGCCCATGCATAGGTAAAGGGGTACAAAAATGTGCCCCTGGTTTTGTACACCGACACTAAGGGTACTTGTTGGGTTGGCATAGATCGAGATTAGGATTTGTCACTCCGATTGTCGGAGAGGTATCTCTGGGCCCTCTCGATAATGCACATCACTATAAGCCTTGCAAGCAATGCAACTAATGAGTTAGTTGTAGGATGATGTATTACGGAACGAGTAAAGAGACTTGCCGGTAACGAGATTGAACTAGGTATTGAGATACCGACGATCGAATCTCGGGAAAGTAACATACCGATGACAAAGGGAACAACGTATGTTGTTATGCGGTTTGACCGATAAAGATCTTCGTAGAATATGTAGGAGCCAATATGAGCATCCAGGTTCCGCTATTGGTTATTTATCGGAGACGTGTCTCGGTCATGTCTACATAGTTCTCGAAACCGTAGGGTCCGCACGCTTAAAGTTCTATGACGATCGGTATTATGAGTTTTTGTGTTTTGATGTACCGAAGGTAGTTCGGAGTCCCGGATATGATCACGGACATAACGAGGAGTCTCGAAATGGTCGAGGTGTAAAGATCGATATATTGGAAGCCTATATTTGGACATCGGAATGGTTCCGGGTGAAATCGGGATTTTACCGGAGTACCGGGAGGTTACCGGAACTCCCTGGTAATTGTATGGGCCTTAATGGGCCATAGTGGAGAGAGAGAGGAGGCGAGGGCAGGCAGCGCGCGCCCTCCCCCTCTGGTCCGAATTGGACTAGGAGGGGGCACCCCCCCTTTCCTTCCTCTCTCTCTCCCCCTTCCTTCTCTCCTAGTCCAACTAGGGAAGGGGGGAATCATACTCCCGGTGGGAGTAGGACTCCTCCTGGTGCGCCCTGGTAGGGCCGCCGACCTCCCCCCTTGCTCCTTTATATACGGGGGCAGGGGCACCCCATAGACACACAAGTTGATCATTGATCTCTCTTAGCCGTGTGCGGTGCCCCCCTCCACCACAATCCACCTCGGTCATATCGTAGCGGTGCTTAGGCGAAGCCCTACGTCGGTAACTTCATCAACACCGTCATCAGGCCGTCGTGCTGACGAAGCTCTCCCTCGAAGCTCTACTGGATCATGAGTTCGTGGGACGTCGCGGAGCTGAACGTGTGCAGTCCGCGGAGGTGCCGTAACTTCGGTGCTGGGATCGGTCGATCGTGAAGACTTACAACTACATCACCACATTGTCATAACGCTTCCGCTTTCGGTCTATGAGGGTACGTGGACAACACTCTCCCCTCTCGTTGCTATGCATCACCATGATCTAGGAAAATTTTGAAATTACTACGTCCCCAACAGATATTACATCAAGCAAGGTTTCTTGTGTTTCTAATCTTTTTTATTTTTTGGAATTTAAATGCCATGGCACTCCATGCTTAATTGTGTCATAGCCGTTAGACCAATATGTTTGAAAATTCCTTCCAATTTACTGCACATGGAATTAAATCGCACATAAGTACATAAAATATGACTTTTCAAACCGTTATGGTTAGCTATTGAATGTACATGTAGTTCAAATTTGAATTACGGTCATTAAATGGCTAGAAAATTACTTAAATGTCTTAAAAGGTCAGATGGCCCATGAAATTTTCCAAAATTTGACATGACAGGTGTATTAGTACTACAAATTTTCTCGTACATTTAAAACACCATCCGTTGCCACTTTACTCCAAATTCGTCTTTCACAACTAATAAAAAATATCCACAACATCACACACAATTTTTTTGTAGGAACCGTTTGCGATGAAAATTTCTGGGTCTATTGAAGTCTTCCTCCTTAAGCTTGGCCGGCTCATCTACTCTAGTGCTGGCAACCCCCAAATCCACGAATCCCGATCCCCATTCCCGTACCCCCCCTTCTTGCAAAGATGATGCCGTGGAAACGCTTCGTGAAGGCCCGTACGATGGTCGTGTCCTCCCCGAGTGCCGCCGCCTGCGCCAAGAGCGCGGCCGCCTATGCCAAGAGTGTCGCCGCATCCGCATTGAGCGCGGCCGCATCCGCCGAGAGGGCATCTGCGGCAACCGACAGGGCAGCTGCAGCAGCCGAGATGGCTGCAGTTGCTGCTGCGACGGCGGCTGCAAAGGCCGAGAGCGCTCGAGCTGCCGTTCGTGTCGCTGATGTCACCCTGGCCTGGGTCGAGGCCATCCATGCCAAGATCGAGGACGCACACGCCAAGATATTCCAAGCCACCTCGGAATCCATCATGCAACCCACGTAAGAAAAGGCGGCAGTGGCCATGGAGCACCTGCTTCCTCATGAGATCGCCGAGCGGGAGCTCGAGATGCAGGAGGCGGCGGAGATCGAGGAGCGCCAGGAGGAGGAGTTGCGCATGGTCGAGGTTGAGGTAGAGAAGAGTTTTTCCATCGAGGAATCGGCGGTGAGGACAGCGCCAAGGACGAGGACGAGGACGCGGTAAACTCAGCAGGGGGGACGCGGAGTCCACCAACGGCGGCATTTCGCCAGGACAAGTCATCGACGTCTCATCTCACACCGACGATGCATAGGTCGGCGCGGCGGTGGATTTGTTAAAATTATGCGTACTTAGGCTTTGTTTTTAATGCTAGTCTTTTGTTAGAGCAATGTTTAGGTCAACTGGCTCTGTTTAATTACTAAAACTGCTCGATTCAGTAAGTGTGGTCCGTGTGCTGTATGCTCTTTTGTGTGCCCATATTAGCAAGCGATGTTAAATTATGCAATGACGTACCCGAGGAAATTTTCACCAAAATTTGAATTAGCAAACTCATCCCATGCGCGTAAAGCAGAAAAGTCGTTTGCGATGCACACAATCGTTGAAAGTGAATGGTGTCCGGCGGCACCGCCCGCAAAGTTTCCCTCCAAATTTCTAAATTTTTGGCCTACCACCAAAATATCTACCCCGGTCCCCCTCCCCCCCCCCCTTCCCCACCCCCTTTTCTCCCCGACCACAAGTCACATTTCCCCTATTTCCTCCTTCCTTCCTTCCTAAACTATAGCCGCTTCCTGGCTTGCTTCCTCGCTCTCGCCGTCTCGCATCCTACCGTCGGGGTTGCCATGGTCTTATTCAATGACCTCTCCAGCGGTTCCTCCAACAATGACGACTCCTTCACCACCCATGTATGCCTCTCTTCTCTCTCCCTCGGGCTATGACTTGGAATGAAGGATTTTAACCCGGCTGTCGATTTGAGTCATTTCTTCCTCTTGTAGCTCCCTAGGACCATCAGCTGCAACGAATGGAGCGGGGTGGCTGAAGATCTGTCTGCTCGTTGTCACCATCAATCTCCATGCGTGAAGCTAGTTGCGTTTGAATCTGTGGACAGTGGGGGGAAAGTTTCTGGCATGTGTAGACAAAGTTAGACCCTCTTTCGTTGTTAAAAACCATAATTAACCTGTTTCTTCAATTTATTTGCACATTGATCTTCTTGAGAAGATATGTCATAATTAACATGTTTCTTCAGTTTTTCAAAATAAGTATTGGTGATTTTCTATGTTGCTATAAACCCATTTCCCCTACAATTGGTATTGATCTAGTTTTAAATATTATAGGATGAACGGAAGTGTTCTTACTTGGAGTGGGTTGATCAAGAGTGGCCACGGCCTTTGAAGATGTGCCTAGCTAAGCTCTGGAGCATGTATGATGAAGAGAACAGAGGTTGGCTTAGAGAAAATGTTGTCAACGCTGAAGAATATTTGAAGATGCGGGATAAAAGGAGGAAGGTGGAGAATGAGCTCAGATTTTTTAAATCAGACTTTGCTAAGATGGTGTTGGCGAAGGAGGAGGCACTTTCCCAGTTGGACAATGCAAAACAGGTTCTTACTGAACTGAAAGCAGGGGTGGATAAGACGTTCCTAGATGATCTCAATTAGGGAAATGTATATGTTATTCTAATATTGTTCTTATGAAGTTGAACTAGCTATATGTTGTATTGTGCTGTTTTCAGGTAGCTATCGTACTATGATGTTAAAATATATTTATGAAATTGGTAAACAACTATTCGATATGAAATGTGAATTTGCGTAATACTGGAATTATTAATTGTAAACTAATAAACCTGCTAAATGGGTCATGGAACTTTGCAAATGGTTCTAGCAGTAAAAACGCTTGTGATGGATAGCCCAATGCCACATAGTTTTTTTCATCAAATTGTGTGTGATGTAGTTGATAAAAGCAAACAGTTAACCAAGGTAGAGCGTGTGTGATAGTTACACCTTTCACACACGAGTCTATACATAAAACTGTGTGGGATGTACAGACGAACGGAAACGTTTTCCCTGGATTGATTGTGTGGGATGTACATAAGAATGGAAATGTATTCCTTGGATTGACTATGTGTGATATACATACGAACGGAAATATTTTTCTGGGATTCACCGTGTGGGATGTACATACAAACGGAAATGATTGGGTTTCGATGTCTCGCCCGATCACACACAAGCTCATTTTCCCCCAGCATGTGTGGCAGGAGGGCCATCCATGTGGGAAGGACCCCCCCTATTGCCCACACTCACTTGGCGACGGCTCCAAATGTCGTCGCGGAAATGGGTTAAAAACCGTTTGTATAGCATCGACGTGTACCAGTGGGTGGCACTAGATGCACTTACACATAGTTCTATCCTATTCTAGCTTTTTGGTACTTGTTGCCAAAGGGGGAGAATTTGTATAGATCATTAGGCCGAGAGAGAGAGAGAGAAAGAGAAACTACGAAAGAAACTACGTCTTCGCAATCCATTGTCTTCAAGTGAATGTCTTCACATGTCATTATCTTCGACGTGAATGTCTTCGCGAACCACCATTGTCTTCAATGTCTTCATACATTTTTAAGGGGCATCTTCGATGGGTAAACTGAATCAATAGGGACTTCTACCTGTGTTATCTTTTGAAACTCACAAACACATTAGTCCCTCAACCATGTTTGTCATCAATACTCCAAAACCAACTAGGGGTGACACTAGATGCACTTACACATAGTTCTATCATATTCGAGCTTTTTGGTACTCGTTGTCAAAGGGGGAGAATTTGTATAGATCATTAGGCTGAGAGAGAGAGAGAGAGAGATTCTCTCTTTTTCTCGTTTGATTTCTTTGAGTTTTTGCTGCTACTATGCTTCATGTTATGCACAATGCTTATCATTATCTTTGTATGATCATACACTTGTGCTTTTGGTGATGTGTGCTTACTATTCCAATCATATCATTTTGTGCGCTCACCAAGTTGTATGTGACATGCAAGAGTGACCCATGTTCCTAATCGATTGTGCATTTGCATTCAAACGCAAATTTTTAATAATGCACAAATTTAGAGAGGACCCTTACTTATCACATACTTCTCAAAGTGACGATGTATTTCATTCATTTAATCATTTGTCGAAGCTTTGATCTATATGTTGTCATCAATTATCAAAAAATGGGAGATTGAAAGTGCAACTAATCCCCGGGTGGTTTTAGTAATTCATAACAACATATATCTCATTGAACTAACATCCATTCAAGTTAAAGATTTCAGGAAGTCCAATGTTTGGCATGGCAAGGACTGGTAATTATGGACCCCTCAAAATGCTAAGGACATGGATTGGCAAAAGCTCAAGACTCTACATTTTTTGGTTAAGTGATCCAAGATCACATTGAGTCCATAGGAAAGCGTAAAAAAAATTCTAACTATCTAGAAAGCTTACCGCACACAAGTGCCTCATATGGGCAGGTAGCCTAGCGGTGTTTAACTACTCAATGGGGGGAGGGGGTCAGACAACTTCAACATGATCTTCTGGAACCAATATCCTAAGATAAACTTTTAGCAACCGATAACTATATTGTCGTCACACCGAAATAAAATTAGCTACATGCACTTTCACAAAGGAAGTTGATTCGTGACCCCTCCACATTCCATGAAGACAAATGTTGGCCTAGCCAAGAAATTAGACTTTTCATTTTAATGATCAACAAAGGAGAGAGGTTGCTGAGCTGAGTTTCTTTCTCTGTGTGCTCAAAGATAATGTTGCAACCAGATATATGTGTTGCAACTAGTCGGAGCTACTAGCTCCCACACACTTCCACTCCACAATTTGCTCTTCCACTCGGAGCCGCCAAAGCAATTTGCTCCATCTGGGTAGGTGTTCCAGAGATGTTCAGAGCCTCTTAACGATATTTACTCAAACCTTCCGAGCTACTCCCTCAGTCCCAAAACCTAAACCAAAACAAGTGTCTCAAGTTTAATACTACAACTTTGTACTAAAATCAGTACAAAGTTGACACTTATTTTGGGATAGAGGGTTGATGTTGACTAGCCTATTAATGATACTTGGTCAAACCTTTCGAAATACTCCCTCCGTCTCAAAATAAGTGTCTCAACTTTGTCCTCACAGGGTGAGTATTCGCAAGTTGACGCATTTAGTTTTGTTTGGTGATTCTGTACTCATCCTTGGAGCCTCAAACTATTCAACACCCTCGGATCCTACAGGCCAGCAAGGCAGCCAACTGCTGGATGCGACAATGCTGCCACTTGTTTATCAGTTCTAATAACGAAAAGTTTCCTCAGTGTCTTCCTACATTTATGTTCTCAGGGAGAAGCTATGTCAGTATCAGTGCAATTCAAGCTCGAACCCATGGTAATCCCTAGCTTTGCTCAGACAAGTTATTGCATCTCAAAAAGAAAATACTTCCTCCAATCCATATTACTTGTTGCTGACTTAGTACAACTTGTACTAAGTCAGCGACAAGTAATATGGATCAGAGGAAGTAACCCTTTCGAGTGACTTGAGTTCCATATAAACATGCCATTGTACGGCTTTGAAATGAAAATGGAAACATGTCATTGTACTCTCATTGAGATGAATTAACCTTAGTACAAGTGGTAAAAGGTTAATGCCTACTCACGCATCAAGTATGGTGTTTCAGTACACAAATTGAAAATGCAATGTTACACAAGTTATAAGTCCACCATATCATCATCACTAATTTCACAGTCACCATCGGAAAGCCAAACATGATCAGGTGTTCCTCTCTCATAGTCACCTCTAGTTGGATGCCGAACCTTCGCCTTCCCATGTTGACATCCATAGCACTCACCATCGTCTGACGGCTCCAGGAAACAGCAACAAAATGTCTCCACATCTATGCCTTTTTAAAATTCTTGGGTAACATGGAAGCATCTCAGGAATTAAGAAGAGATGGATAACAAGGAAAGGCCCTCCACGTGATGAAGGAGACAACTAATTTCAAGAGTGCATGCATCTATATGGCATGCTGCTGCTTGAACAAATATCGAGATGAAGGATACGCACGCTGCCTGGACCAAAAGTTGAGATGCATGGACGGGGGCGACGAGCTCCATGCTGCCAGCCGTCACCGACGGCGCTGACGACCACCAGAAAGAGAGAACGAGGTCGATGGCGTCGGGCGAGACGGAGTAGATGAGAGAGAGAGAGAGAGAGAGAGAGAGAGAGAGAGAGAGAGAGAGAGAGAGAGAGAGAGAGAGAGAGAGAGAGAGAGAGAGAGAGAGAGAGAGAGAGGACGAGGTCAATGGCAGCAGCGAGACCAAGACGGCTCCCAGGACCCGAGCTTCCCTGCCACCCCGGCTGTGACGGCGGCTTCCTGGAGAAGATGGCCGCGCCGGGCCGTCGCGCCCTCCGCCCCCACGTGGTCAACGAGGTCGTGCCCCGCCGCAGCCGGCGTGGCGCCTCGGGTGACCCTGCGACGAGGCCCCCGGCGCCACCAGCAGCTTCGAGCTCTTCTACGACGACGGCGCCGGATCCGGCTTCCGCCCGCTGCCCGAGACCATGTTTGACTTCCTCATGGGGTCCGGATTCGAGCGGTTCCTCAAGCAGCTCGCCCAGATCGAGGCCGGCGGCTTTGGCGCCGTCGAGCCCATGCCCACCGTCGTCATCGCCGCCTGCCCTTGCCACGTCGGCACCGACTCCCACTGCGTCGTCTGCAAGGAGGCCTTCGAGCTGGGCGACTAGGCTAGGGAGATGCCCTGCAACCACATGACATGTACCACCAGGACTGCATCCTGTCGTTGCTCGCGTTGCGTAACTCGTGTCCCGTGTGCCGGCACAAGCTGCCCACAGATGTGGTGCCTGCTCCGGTCAGTGACCTCGGTGCCACCGACGACCAGGGCAGCAACACCGGGGCTGAGGCTGGTAGTGAGGAGGAGACGACGGTTGGGTTGACGATTTGGTGGCTCCCTGGTGGAGGCTTTGTTGTTAGGAGGTTCGCAGGTGGCAGGAGGGCCCCGACGAGAGGGAGCTCCCCTCCCGGTTGTCTACACTGAGGTGGATGGGGGTTTCAACAATGGTGTTGCACCGAGGAAGATCTCATGGTCATCGAGAGGGAGCCGTTCGTCACAGAGGAGAGTCAGCAGATGCGTGTTCGACAACATGTTTGCTTGCTTTGGACACACCCATCCTTGAGGTCGGAGTGGAGCTCGGTTTTCACCCGTGGTCCGAGGAGCCGGAGCACAAGCTGGAGATCCCAGGATAACCACGCGGATGCGATCGCCAGGTGATGACTGCATCACGCGGTGGGGAATATGACAATTGGATGTTGGGGAGCCGCAGATGTTTGCTTCCGTTTGATGTTTTCTATATATCAGTTGAGAGATAAAGAGGATTTGTACGTAGAGCACAAATTGTGTGCTGTTTTGTACATAGAGGAGCAGAATCAGAGATGTTGCAATGGAAATGTCCTCCAGTTTGCGCATTCAGGATGGTCTTCTTGTTGCATTTTGGAGTAATTCAGCAAGACAAGTTTTGTTACTGATGCACGCATCTGGATAGTGAGCACTTAAATTGTTGGCAGCACTCAATTGTTTCTTCGAATTCCATCTGGCTCAATGCGATGGGGTTCCTCCATTGTAACCATGACTTGTTGGAAGGTTCAGAGCGTAGCAAAGATTCAATAAAGCATCACTCAAGATATTTTCTGCTCTCCAATTGAATATTTTCTGCTCTTCAATTGGAAAATACGCGGCAGGGAGCAATGCTGCAATGGCAAGCAGCAGCAGCAGCGGTGGCAAGCAGAGGCAGGCTGCTGCCGTGTCGTGATTGAGGTTAAGTGTAGAGGGGGATGCAGGGTTGGGTGGGGTCCTAATCATCTGTATTATCGATGCTCTCGCTATCGCCTCACGATTATCGATTGGTGCTCCCGCCTCATCTGTGTTGGTGAGTGGCTACGCTAGCAGATTACTAATCATATGAGATTCAAACAAAGTGCAGACAGCCGATTTCATGGGCTGGAGAAGGACACACACGGCTTCAAGATGCGGAAGAAAGGGAGAATAGCGGCAGATTACTAATCAAGAATTCCAAGTGCGGACCATGCTGATTACTAATACACACTGAAATTACTAGCTACAATTTATTACGAGGCAAAAAAAATTGTGTGTGCGCTACTAGCTTATAGGAAATAGAGAATACAGATAATGTTGCAGATTATATGTCAATGAAATTTTTTAATTCTTGCAGTTGCTAATGCACTGGTATTTTAAGTTTGCTTTGGATATTTCACAAATAACGTTCAGAGAGATGGACATAGCTAAGGCAACGACGCTGTATCCAAGGTGAGATCCCACTTCATTCAAATTCCTTCTCACTATGATACATAGATGGACCTAATGTTTTCAAATTTTAATTATTATCTTGCATAGATGTGGCTCATTGACTGGTGTGCGCAGCCGAAATCAATGCCTCAAGATTGATAATGTTTCAACGCATTGTGATCAGAGGAGAATCTGACGATCGACAACGAGGTGGAAAAAAGGTTAAGTGGTGACACAGGTGCGATGCCGTCTCAAAATAGAGGACGTGGATCTGTGAGGTCTTGTAGTCACTCGATTTTTTTCCCGTTGCAACGCAGGGGCCCTTTTGCTAGTGCTAGTGCTAGTCTATCCCTAATAATAAAGCACAGATTGACTCCGTGGGTTCACCGTTACAATAAACTTCTTTCCGTGATTTTACGCTTTCATTTTTCTCACCTATATTATTTTCTACATCCAAGGTGGTACTATTGCTTCTCATTGAAATTTCGTCCGCTCAGATCGAACACAAGCGACCTACGGTATATTGGGCTTCGATGTGTTTGGCCCAACAAACAAATCGAACGAAGAGACCGATTAGAAGACGAATCAGAGGCCCATAAAAAACAAGACAGATCCGAACACGTGCTCCGCTCCTAAGTCAGCCAGCACGCACGTTCTTCTCTCATCTCCCACCCCGCAGAAAAATCCAACCTCCACGGATCCATCACAGCCACCATACCAAGATCCGGCGAGAGAGTGATCGTCCCGGACGTGGGCGACCATCTGGAACATGGAGCTGCCATGAAAATGCTCGGTGTCATGGAGGACGAGGTCAAGGTCCGCTACCTAGGCCACGAGCCCACGATCTCAACTCGAGCTTGTCGAGGCGGATGTTTTGCAAGCTGCTGGCGCACCGTGTGCAACCCCAGCGCCAACGATAGCCCGATCATCCCGGCAGCCAAGGTAGCCAACCGGCTTGGCCTTTGCCCTCGCTGCGCCGCCGTTGGAGTGCGCGGCCGCGGTGGAGTAGCTCTACAGGGCGGTTGCACGGAGACCGGCAGAAGCTTGTGAAGAGCCATGACTGTGATCGATAGCAGCAATCGCGATTATGAATTCTTCTTTTGTTTCCCTTTGAGTTGATGGGGGCTAGATGTACTTCAGACAAGGCTTCAACAAAGAAGAGCGGAAGACCACTAATACTTTTTAGTATTGAGTGATGTAGTGTACTATCTATCTATCCATTCAAGAAAATTGATGGCGATGGAATCCGCTTGTGTGCGTGTGTGGGTGTGCCGCTGGTCGCTCCATGGTTTCTGCAGGTTCCGTAAAGTAAGAAACTGTTGGTCCTATTCCGAATTCTAATAATGTTGATCACCAGGGACAGAGAGATCAGAGGACGGATGGAAGGGATGGCGACAACGTTATATTCGAAAGGGAATAACGCTGGAATACCTTACTGTTGCTACCTGTCAGAGTGCATAATTATGAAGTAAATTACTCGGCACTGCTTAGTTGCCAAACTTGACAGCTGCTAAGACCTTCTGTCGACAAGATACACAAACATACAATTGCATGGTAAGTTAACGTCTTCTGATGGATTTTGTTTGTCTTTCTTGACAAGAAAACTATAACTATTTGTTTATAGTTTATCAAAGGTAACTTGCCAGCGACATGAGAAGTATGTTCATTGATTTCATGTGGACTAACTTACTGGATGATTTTATTCATTTCTTATAGCTTCACTCAAATAATCCTCCCTATATTTTTGGGTAATTCATTTCATCCAATAGTTGATAGTTGCTTCATTATTACAAAAATTGATCAGACCAGGAAAAGAGATCTTACGATAGTTTTTTCGTTATTACGAAAAATTCATCAAAGAGAAAAATAAATCTTATCTGATAGTTTGTTCTTTTTCCCCATTATCTGAGAAAAGTTCTCCCTAGATTGCGGATGCAATCGTGGCATGAGATTGCTAAGAGTAAAGACATGCATATGGGTACTTTCCATTGGCACATCACTCTGTAATGAAAATAATAGCATCATATTTTATTTACCCAACTATTGTTCTCCAAAACTAATATTATTTGCTTTCTACAGGTACTATGTAGAGTATTCAAAGAGGTCATCTTCATGAAACTAGCAGAGGATAGACATTAGGAAAAATGAGAGATGAGGTGAGTTTTTGTTGTTCACCATCCAATTCAAGCATCACACAAATTAAGCATTACTATTCAAAGGATGCAGAGTTAATATGTTCATCCTTTCTAGAGGAATTAATAAGTTAAAATTTGTATCCCGTTGCAACGCATGGGTTTTTTGCTAGTAATAATAAAGCACGGTTTGAATTTGTCGGGTTCATCGTCATCCTCTTTTTTCTCGTTTTCCTACGAGGTGGTACTATTCTTCTTTGCGCGCTACTGACTTTAGGCTTCTGACCTGGACCACGACATCTAATTGGGCTTCGGCTGGGCCTCCTCCACCCGTAATATAAGCAATAATAAGAGCAGGATCCCCTAAAAAAACAAGCTCGAAAGCCAGAACGGGTCGGACTCCTCCTCTTCCCCTTGCATCCGCATAAACCATATCAGCCCCAATCCCCGATCCTCTACTTGCCCTCTCCTTTGCCTTGCATCTGAGTCGGTCAACGCGATATCAAAACCTGGCGGCCTGGGCCTCGCCGTCGCCGAGGAAAGCGGCTTGTCCTTCAGGGACGGCAACGCGGGCGAGCAGAGGGCGCTCCTTCTCCACCCATGGCGTGTGGTGGTTTGCGTCTATCATCGCAGCACGGACGTAGGCGCAAGCGTAACCTCAGGATCCAGACGTACATACAAGTCCGCAAGAGATGTTGTGGCCGTGGATGGAGAGGCATCCAGCTCTCGCACGATTTCTAATTGGGACGCGTCATCCAGCAGAATTGGTGGCTCGTTCGCTAGCGACACGTTTTGAGGCTTGCCCTGCTACATCGTCAGAATTCGCCACGGCCAGTCCGAGGGCTTCAACTTTGTATTGGTTTGAAGGGATCCATGAGGTGTTGTTTGAGTTAGATCGAACCGATTGATTTGTAACGCTCCACTATTGCATTCTTTTGACGGTCCCAAGGAATACATGGGGGGATATTTGACGAAGAGGAAGCAACTACTGTCATCGGTGTCCTTTACTAAATTCTGATCTTTGCCACCTCCCTCTTAAGGTATTTTCTGTTTGTCTCAAGCAAATAGGAGTTTCATTATTATTTTTGAGCAATTCAGAGTTGCCTTTTCCACTACTAGGAAAAGGCCTACTAGTGGCGCACCAGTTTTACCTACTAATGGCGCACTACTGGTGCGCCACTAGTACTACGCCACTAGTATTATATACTAATGTGGTGCGCCATTAGTATACCATTCGGTGCTCCACTGGTATTCCCTCCAGGTGCGCCACTAATAACCTTATAGGTGTGCCACTAGTAATAAAGGAAGGTGCACCACTAATAAGGGCTTAAATGCGCCACTAGTAATGTATTTGGAAAACAAAAAAAAATCTAAATTTACAGAAAACAACCTATAAGGAAAAATAATTTAAAAACAAAAAATGAAATAGAATCATAATTTTTATTATAGTAAGAATATTACAATGTCTTTACAAGTATCCAATAAAAGGAAAATTGCAAGGAAATAAAAGAAAATCCTAAAACTAATCTTCTAGTAATCTTTTCTTCTTTTTCTTCACTTTATCCCTCAAAATGTAACAAAATAAACACAAACACAAACAAACTATTTATAACATGTCAATACTGTCATTTTTTATGCAGAACTAGATATGAGCATATATTTCCAGAATAACATGGCGTGAATATTGTATGAGTAAGACTATAATGGAAATGAATTTTGATAGGAGCCCACTTTCGACGAGTATTTATCTGACAGTGCTAAATAATCAGGGCATTTACCTTTTGATAATATTATTATACTATACTACCAGTATACTACTCCACTTGGATTTTTTAGATGAGCAGATCTGAGATAGACATTTGTTCAAGTGGCTATAGGTAGGCTTGAAGAATTCTCATCGGTTCAAGTGGCTACAGGTAGTCGCACAGCTGGAATATAGACTACTAGTACTATTTGAAAAGAAAACAAGAGTAAATCTGAATGTACTAGTCAGATCCGATCACATTGAGCTAGAAAGAAAAATCATCAGGAAACAGATGGCCGGCGACTTACTTCCAGACATTGAGGATCTCATTGTGCCCGGCGAAGACGTTGCGGAGCGCGTCGCGGACGGACTGCTCACAGCGATAGCTGCCGCAGATGAACTCGTTGTCCTGCAGGTAGTCCAGCAGCCACGAATTAAAGATAGGAGGACTAGAACTGAAAGAACTAACATATTAGAAATCAACAGGAGATAATTCATATATGCAAAATACATATGAAGTGGTCTTCACCAAATTTGTTGAAACATGAATGAAATGTTTTAGCAGTACCAATGATACATGTCAAATTAATTGTTCCTGTCATGACAATGTGAAAATAGTACTTGCATGCCAATGAAGACTTGCTAGTGTCAGATTCTATGAGGTTCAGGACATGTGTAATTGTGCCAAGTTCACTTGTAATGCCATTATTCATGATTTGAACTTTATCCTCCACAAAATAAAATAATAGTTGATCCATGTGAATGATACTTAATTTTGAAGCTACTGTTAATTTATAAACTGAATATAAAGTGAGTGTATAAATTCATAAACAGAAAATTCAGTTAGGCTATTGTTAACTGAATTTTGGAGTGTATTCTAAACATTTTTTTCTTGAGTTATTTAGCTAACAACATCACAAGACACGGTCCTAATTGTTTCCAGATTTATATGGCTATTCAATCTTCCTTCATTGAAATTCTAAACATGCCAAGGTGTTAAGCTGGTAATGTATTTCTTATGGTGGAGTGACTAATAAGTGATAGTTCTGCAAAGTTCGACCAGGCAGCTATGCATGTGCAAGTATAAATACATCGGTATAAATACATCAGCTGAGTGCAAGGCACGCTGTCCCATTTAAGTGAAGCCAGTAGACTACAAGGATTTGCAGTACTGAAAACTATTGTGGACCATTGGTGCTTGAGATTATACTGTGCTTCGGGCCATTGTGAGTGTCTATCACCATGAATTGCTTAAGTGATACACGAACTAGGAAAAAAATTGCAAGTTGCGTCTCTACATCAGAGGACGATTGCGCATACATGGTCTAGGAATCTTTTTACTAATCTCATGGTTGTGAGTGATATTTGGTTAATCTCATGGTTGATGCTAGGGTTTGGTTCCAGCAGATGGTTAATTACTAGACAAGTAGAGCATGGCATTTTTCATGTGCAATAGCCTCGATCCACACTGACAAGCCACAGAGGCTACTTCAACTCAAGTGGCTTGATAAGTTTTTCACTATGTGTACTCATGTATTATTTAGGTCAGAATAGTATCATATTTGATTGGTGTCCTCAGTTCATAACACACATTAACAGGTTACTTCTTTCTGGCTTTAACTTTGAAGCCTAAATAAGTATCTTTTGATTCGTACTCATGTATTATTTAGGTTAGAATAGTATCAGATTTGATTGTGCTTGCAGTCATTTGTGATTCTCAGTTCGTGAATAATATATGTTCACAAGACATAAATTTAGAACTTTTGGCACATATGTACTTTAATATTCTTGCACGCTTTTATTCCTTAATTTTTTTTTCCATTGAAGATGTACCAAGTTAGTCTATAATTATTTCATCAGAGCTCATAACATGGCATGGTTTGAAGCATCAACCAATAGCTTCATTCGTTGTGCTCCTGGGACTTGGACATATCCTTCATGCCAATAAGTTTATTTAGTGATGACACCTGAACTCATATTTCTTTAGAAATTTAAAAGTTTTTTACTTATACTCATGGTTCAGAGCGCGGTGTGGTAACCCTGATTGACATGATTGTGATGATAGTTTTGCTGGTATGGATTTTCAGAAGTCAAGCACACATACTCATGAACGTTGTGCTGCCTATTTGACAAGATTGAAGTTTTTTCTTTGGTAGGACGGGGAAGTTCTGTAGATTATAATCATAATTACTAAAGATGAGGGCAACCTTATTTCGACAATTGTCAGAGCTTGATATAAGAAGTGTCGTGCAGTGGCATGTGGAGCAGGTTTTGCGACTTTTTTTCCCGTTGAAACGCACGGGCATATGTACTAGTTTTATTTATTTGTCGAATTCGACGATAACTTGCAATGGAGTCCAATTCGGTCGGTTGTTGAAATTGGTAACAGAAAAAAAGTCTGTCACATGAACCTTTTTCCGCAAAATAAAAGGCATTTACGTGATTACGTATAAAGCAAGGGGGTTTTTTATTTTGCTTATTTTATTTATTTGTCGAATTCGACGAAAACTTGCAATGGAGTCCAATTCAGTCGTTGAAATTGCTAACAGAAAAAAAGTCTGTCACATGAACCTCGTAAAAATTTTGAAAACTGATATAAATTTGCCAACACCGTCCTAAATGTGGTACTATCGTTTAATTTTCTCGAAATGGCACATGGGCTGTGGGCCCATTTGTCTAATAAAATTTGAACAATTTTAATGCATTTCTAAAATTTATTATGATCACACAATTCTTTTGAGTACATGTTGTCAACTTTTTTAGTTCTTTTATTTAATTCTCCAATTTGATAGAAACTTTCAAACCAGTCCGATTCAGTTGTATATATGAATATCTAAGCTTAGTTTTTTTTTCTTTTTTCTTCATATTTTCTCATTCACTGGGTTGGTTTTACTCTTAGACTTTTAATAAACTTACTAAATATAATGGAATTTTGGTAATATACGTTGAACATATTTTAAATACAATCAATATACGAGTAACTAAAAAAACTGTGTGTCAAGCATATTTTTTAATAGTTTTGTATTTGAATAATATAACGAGGATACACGATAATTGTGCATGCTAGTAGTCCTGAGTGAAGACACATAAAATGTTGACTGTGCATGTGTTCTAGTCTCAAAAAAATACTAATAAGTAATTGCAAAAATAAAATGTATTAATACCATGATTATAAAAAAACAGTAAGTTAGCGCGCGTAGTGTCGCTGGGCTCAACCGCCGGCCCAGCATGTCAGAGAAGAGTACAAAATAAGTCTTGCCTGCATTCTGCAAGGAGCGTCGTTGCGGCGAGGTGGCCAGCGCGCGGCTACAGCGTGCGACAGGTCGGAAAATTTTGCTTATTTTATTTATTTGTCGAATTCGACAAAAACTTGCAATGGAGTCCAATTCGGCCGGTCGTTGAAATTGCTAACAGAAAAAAAAAGTCTGTCACATGAACCTTTTTCTGCAAAATAAAAGGCATTTACGTGATTACGTATAAAGCAAGGGTTTTTTTATTTTGCTTATTTTATTTATTTGTCGAATTCGACGAAAACTTGCAATGGAGTCCAATTCGGTCGTTGAAATTGCTAACCGAAAAAAAGTCTGTCACATGAACCTCGTAAAAATTTTGAAAACCGATATCAATTTGCCAACACCGTCCTAAATGTGGTACTATCGTGTAATTTTCTCGAAATGGCACATGGGCTGTGGGTCCGGTTGGTTGGGATCCCGCTGCATGCTCGAACGGTCGAGATTGGCGCTGTGGATGAAACGCGAACGAACGTAAACGCCTTATTCCCAAGGGAAATACACCCAGTCATCTCGGTGTGAACACAGCGCGTGGAAGGGAAATCACGATGGCTCATCAGAGGGCGCAGCGACCGGGTGACGCGATTTAAAACCTTTTTCCAGTAGAAATAGCATTTCTGCACGTGACTCGTGAGGCTGACACAAAGCTACTTAATTACGTCACCATGATGCTATGCTGACAAAAACTACACAGTAGCATACAATGATACAAAACTTATAATTAAACGCATGCATGACAAGATTAGAACGAACAGACACCGGCTGATAGGCATATGAAAGTGGACACAAAATGCCCAGCTTGTGAAGGGCGCGAGAGTGTTAAACACATGTTATTCCAATGCCGAAAAGCGAAACAAGTTTGGTTAGAATTGGGACTGGATGAAATGATTTCTTGTGCATGTGCTGTCGACCATGCAGGTGAGGCTATTCTCGAACATCTATTGGATCTTCCAACTAGTGAAACAATGGTGCTGGGACAGGAGAAATCAAACGTCCTTGTGGCTATCGCCTCGTGGTACTTGTGGTGGGAGCGAAGGAAGCTTGTTCACAAGGAGCAGACTAAACAACCGGTTGAGATTGTCTCAGCAATTCGAGGCCTTGCAGCAAACTTCACTACAGCTTCTAACCCAAAAGCAAAAATTCATAAACACCCCTCGGTGCGTCCACCTGCCGGGACAGTAAAACTTAATGTTGATGCCTGCTTTGACCCTAACTCTCTTCATGGCACGGTGGGTGCTGTACTTCGGGATAGCTCAGGAAAATTCTTGGCAGCAGGGAATAATGTAGCAGGTGAATGCATGGATGTTTTCATGGCTGAAGCCCTTGCACTTCGATTCGGTCTCAACCTGACGCAAAGCTTTGGATGCTCAAGATTGGTGATTAATTTAGATAATAGCGATGTGATACAAGCAATGCAAGATGGTGGCTTATTTGCTGGTCCGGCTGCAGCAGTGATTGATGAGTGTTACTACATGTCACGCGATTTAGTTCAAGTCTGGTTCGAGCACTGCCACCATGAAGCAAATTCAGTTGCTCATGAGTTAGCAAAATTGGCTAGGTTCTCTCCACCTGGCACATGGTTTGATGAGGCCCCTAGTGCCTTGGTTCCTCTTATTGTAAAAGACTCTGTTATTTACCACTGAATAAATAAGGAGTTTGGAGAGTTCAAAAAAAAAGAACGAACAGACACCGCTGTGACCTCGTCCCTGCGAGGACGCTGTGGCCTGTGGGCGGGCTCCGTCACGCGGATTGCGAGCGGAGCGACCATGCGGTCCGCCGCCGTCGCAGCCACCACCGGGGCGGGTGATTAAACTCGCCGCACCGGATGCACCTTGGCCCGTTCGTGCAGTCTTTGGCGTGGTGGGCGGGCTCCATGCACAAGAGGCACAGCCCGTCGAACGCTGGGTCCGGGCCGTCGCGCTTCACTGCCTCCCTGCGCTTTGTGCCGCGGCGGCCACGGTTGCGCCTGTCCTTGGGCTGCTCCCAGGGCGTCGAAACCCTCCTCCGAGCTCACAACATGGACCTCCGTGCGAGGGGCACGGCGCGCCCTTGAGGATTCAGCCCCCGACTCCGGCATCGCCGGTCTCTTGCCCTCCACGGCGTTCCAGTACGAACTCGGGGAGTCCTCCTCGGACGAGTCCGCACCGCCGAGCCAGCGGACCTCAAGGCCACGCGGCTGCGAAGGGGAGCCCATGGGGAGGGGAGAAGAGGGAGGGGTGAGGAACAAGTGGCCACCGGCCCGGAGCGGCAGCCAGCGTGGGCTTCGACGGAGAGGGGAACTGATTCAGGCAGAATGACAAGCCCCCAGTTTTCGCTTTGGCGTTTCTAAAAATTATCATGCTCATCGGTGGTACAAATCAGTTTATTCCCATTGCATTACGAGTTACAACCATCCATCAAGCTCTAGAAGCGGAACCGTGCAAGCTACATCTACCCATCTAGGCATTACAAAGTTAACTGACTCTTACTTCTCTTTCCCTGGTTTTAGGCTTGCCGCTAGTAGCTCTCTCATGTTCTTTGTTGAGGTTTCTTCGTCCATTTCTTTGTGCTTGTCCCTATAAAACTCCAGGTGCGCCTCAACTGAAAATGTGATGTTATTCTGGAGGTCCTGTTCCTTCTTTTCTTTCTTCTGAGCGTCTAAATTAATAAAAAGGAATTGTGTCAAAGTCAGTGACAAGAGGGCACTAAACTGAAAACAAAATTGAAGGTACTTACCGGTCAGCTTCTCCTTCCGCTTCCCAGCACCTCCATTGTCTTCCATTTCTCCTTGCCTGCCCCGTTTCCTCCCCCTTCCGCTTCCCTACCCCTCCATTTTATCTCTCTCTCTCTCTTTTCCAACACGAAACTATGCATCTTTCGAAGCATTAATTTCTAACTTCCAATTTTAGGAAATATAACAGCTCGTCCTTCATGGGCACTGCTGCCTCCTCTGCCTCGCTCTGCAAACCAGCAGGCCAGCTCATCTGCTCACAAATGAACTAACGCCAACTCCCAGCAGGGCAGGTCATGTGCTCACAAATGAACTGATGCCAGCTCCTTTTTTCAGAGTATGCCTAGGCGTACTATAACTTTATAGAAGACATAATTTTAGTTATAAAAAAGCTTTGAGAACAATGAGAACGTAGAGTTTATCACACCCGATCATCACGAGGTGTTTTGAAACGACAAACTTTTGCAACGGCGCATACTTAGGAAGAACACAATTTCTTGAAACTAAGTGAAGGAATCATCTCATAATGCTTCCGTCGTCCTAAGCAAAATAAGATGCATAAAAGGTAAACATCACATGCAATCAATATGTGACATGATATGGCCATTATCATCTCGTGCCTTTGACCTCCATCTCTAAAGCACCGGCTTGATCTTCATCGTCACCGGCATGACACAATGATCTCCATCATCGTGTCGTCATGTGATCGTCTCACCAACTATTGCTTCTACAATTATTGCTAACGCATAGCGATAAAGTAAAACAATTATATAACGATTAATAAATTAAAGAGAACCCTATGGCTCCTGCCGGTTGCCGAACTCATCGACATGCAAGTCGTGAACCTATTACAAAACATAATCATCTCATACATCAACATATATCACATCACATTTTTGGCCATATATACCACATCATAACATGCCCTACAAAAACAAGTTAGACGTCCCCTACTTTGTTGTTGCAAATTTTAGGTGGCTGCTATGGGCAACTAGCAAGAACCATTCTTACCTACGCAAAGCCACAATGGTGATAATCAAGTTGCCTTTTAACCTTCTACAAGGACCGCCTTCGTCAAATTAGATTCAACTAAAGTAGAAGAGACAGACACCCGCCAGCCACCTTATGCAAAACAAGTTGCATGTCAGTCGGTGGAACCGATATCATGTGCGAGGACATGTAAAGTTGGTCCAAGCCGCTTAATCCCACAATACCGCCGAATCCAAATAAGACAAGAAAGGTAAGCAATTTCAGCATCAACGCCCACAACTCTTTGTGTTCTACTCGTGCATATACATCTAAGCATAGACCTACCTCATGATGCCACTGATGGTTAAGGTTTCCTAACCATAAACATGAGTTGTCATTTGATAATGGGATCACATCATTAGGAGAATGATGCGATGGACAAGACTCAACCATAAGCTTAGCATTCGATCGTATCACTTGAGTTTATCGCTATAGCTTTCTTCATGTCAAGTATTTATTCCTAAGACCATGAGCTCATTCAACTTTTGGATGCTGGAGGAATACATTGTGTGCTATCAAATGTCACTTCGTGACTTGATGATCATAAAGACACTCTACAGGTATCTTTGAAGGTGTCTGTTGGGTTGGCGTGGATCGAGATTGGGATATGTCACTCCGTGTGACAGAGCGATCTCTGGACCATCTCAGTAATACAACATCGTAAAGAGCTTGCAAGCAATGTGGCTAATGAGTTAGTCACGAGATCTTGTATTACGGAACAAGTAAAGAGACTTGTCGGTAACGAAATTGAACTAGGTATGAAATTTTTATACTGACGACCGAATCTCGGGCAAATAACATATCGCCGGACAAAGGGAATTGCATAAGGGATTAACCGATCATGGGCATCCGGGTTCCGCTATTGGTTATTTACCGAAGAGGTATCTCGGTCATGTCTACATGATTCTTGAACACGTAGGATCCGCACGATTAACGGTCGGTGACGCTAAAGTAACATTGGGATATGCATGTTGGTGACCAAATGTTGTTCAGAGTCCCGAGTGAGATCCCGAACAACACGAGAAGCTCCGGAGGTAAAGATTTATATTTGAAATGTTGCTTTCAAGGTTTCAAAAAAAATAGATTTTTAAATATTATACCGGGAAGCTTCCAGAAGGTTTCGGAAACTTCGGAGAAGTCCGAAAGTTCACAAGGGTTCCACCAATTCCCCAGGGTCGGCATGGGCCGGAAGGGGGCGACCTTGCCTTATTGGGCTAGGCGCACAAGTCCCTCAAGACCCATATGACTGGGAAAGGTGGAAAGTCCATCTGTGTATGAAAAGGAGGGAACTGGAATAGAAGAACAATTCCTCCCCCTTGCGCCAGCCCAAGGCTTGGAGGGCTGGCCACCATGCCCCTGCATCTGCATACGGAGGGAAGGGGCGCCCCCAAGAGGACACACAAGCCCTTGGGCCCCCTCCTCTCCTGTTACTTCATAACTCCTTGGTCTTTGTTGTTTCCTCAGGCAAGTAACATATCATCGGACAAAGGGAATTGCATATATCATCGGATAAAGGGAATTGCATACAGAAATCTCATGCATATACATCTACACATAGACCTTTTCACTCTTCATGTGAACGATGCTTAAGAGGAATTCGGACAATGCACAAACGCTCCTTGTACAAGTATTTCACTACTGTTATTTTCTAATGACTCATTTACACCATGGAAATGACACAGCCTTTGTTCTACGTATTCTTAATATCCAGTGGGAAAACACGATAAAAGGAAGTACTGGGGTCCTTCCGGTAGGAGTACATTGGAAGATCATGAAGCAAAACAATGCCCAAGTTATGCAATTTTCATAATTAAGTTAACTCCGCTGGTGTATTGCCTTGTACACAACACTTAATGAAGCAGTAGCAAACTGCCTTCCACCAGCCTTGTACACAATACTTAATCAAGCAGTAGCAAACTTCCTTCCACCACGACGGAGATATATTGCTGATTTCGGAACCTGGAAAGTAGAAACCCAAGGAGAAACCAATAAATTTCACAGAATTATCTTCTACAGCAATTAGATTATGTTGATAAGTTGATAACTAGTGAACAGGTTAAATAACTGCTTTATTACTGTTATTAAAGGGCAAGCACAAAAGATCAATTTGTACTCCTTATATTAGTCTAAAAACAGAATAACTGGTGAACAACACAACTGTTTCATCAGTGTTAAAGGGCAAGCACATAAAATCAGGTTGTACTCATTGTTCTAATAGTAAAATGAATCATTGTTGAGACCTAAAATAGCTACGTGGTATTATAAAGCATATTTCATTATAAAGCAGTCAATGAAGGATTACTGAGATTGTTTGTGTGTTACGTCCAGAAGGTTAAACCACAGGAGATGGGCTCCACAATGTTATATAGCATAAAAAGCTTAAACCTTCTACGCAAAATATGACAAATGGACAGAATATTATTGAGCCAAACCCTCCTATCCACAATCTATTATCCATGCAAGCACCGACTAAATGCATACCACCCCAAAGCGAATTATTCGTCACCCTAATCAAACGGCCCAGCCGCTCTCGCTTGGCCCTACCAGTGTAAATTTAAGGCCGGAGAGAAAACCCCCACCTCACGACCCATCTATTCCGATCCTAGCGCCGCCAATCCCAGGTCACACTCCACCGCCCCCTCCGACGACACCATGTCGCCTCCCTCCACCATAAAGCTGACCAGGACACCGCCACCACCTCATGCAGATCAGGCAGCTGGCAATGCGACGCAGCCGTGTTCTTCAGTCACGCATGGATCAGGGCCGATGCCTGCACAGCCATGCTGCTCGGAGCGAACATTTTTAGCCACACAATCTTATCTCCACCCCTTTGCTCTCTGGTTCGCCTCTCTGCTCCTCCATGCATTGGTCTGTCAATTTCAATCGCTCAAGGCGGCGGTGGCCATCCCCTGTCGTCCTGTCCTTCACTTCCTCGACTTACCATCAAAGTTGAAGCAGATCCAGCGGTTGGGTACAGCGTCCAGGTCAGCAGGGATTGATGTGCCTAATTGCGCAGCAGGGATGAAGGTGAAGGTCGGTGAGCCGTACGTCCTATGGCTACCTTCCATTCCACCCGCGCTAGCTAATTTGCATTCATTTTCGATTTCTGATATCCTCCTGATCTCAGTTCATAACATTTTCTCTTCTTTTTCGGAAACAATTCATACGAGTTTCTACGGCCATGTCAAGATCAACTAAGTGCACTATGCATCATAGTTGCAAAACCATTCTGGATAGTTCCTTGGTAAATTTTCTGGAATATCTATTTCGCATGCATCGGTTGATCCTTAGCCATTTGTACATCCAAAAGTCCAAAAGTAGCAGATGCATTCTCTGTACAGAATTTTAACTTCAGGTGTGTTATTAGTAGACATAAAGTAGTTCTTACATATGTTGTAGACAATTCACTGATGAAAGGAAAATTGCCTGGAGATTTATTTGATAAATTATTATCAAAAGGTTTATGGCTTAGTTGAACTAAAAAAACCAAGTACATGGGGTGTAGTTTTAGTACTGCTAGGTACGAGGAGTTGAGGTTAGCCTTGATGGGCAGGAGGTGCCTCAGAAGGACACCTTTCGATATTTGGGGTCAATGCTGCAGAAGGATGGGGGTATTGATGAAGATGTGAGCCATCGAATCAAAGCCGAATGGATGAAGTTGCGCCAAGTTTCTGGCATTCTCTATGACAAGACAGGCAAATTCTATAGGACGGCGGTTCGACCCGCAATATTGTATGGTGCTGTGTTGGCCGGCTAAAAGGCGACATGTTCAACAGTTAGGCGTGGCGGAGATGCGCGCATGTTGAGATGGATGTGTGGCCACACGAGGAAGGATCAAGTCCGGGATGGTGATATATGAGATAGAATTGGGGTAGCACCAATTGAAGATAAGCTTGTCCAACATCGTCTGAGATGGTTTGAGCATATTCAGCGCAGGCCTCCAGAAGCTCCAGTGCATAGCGGACAGCTAAAGCATGCAGATAATGTCAAGAGAGGTCCGGCTAGGCCGAATTTGACATGGGAGGAGTCCGTACAGAGAGATCTAAAGGATTGGAGTATCACCAAAGAACTAGCCATGGACAAGGGTGCGTGGAATCTTGTTATCCGTGTGGCAGAACCATGAATTGATTGCGAGATCTTATGGGTTTCACCTCTAACCTACCCCAACTTGTTTGGGACTAAAGGTTTTGTTGTTGTTGTTGTTGTTGTATAGGTAATGAAAATGTAGTTATACATGAGAAAGTTGTTCTATAAGATATTTTGAGTTTTACTTTGGGTGCTGAAGTGCAAAAATTACTTCTCCCTGAAGGGTCTGTTCCTCTATTGGACGATGTCTCTACACATGTTCTTCCAGTATATAGAATCTAGTATTCCTATTGTAAGTTTTTATTAATGGTGAAAATTTGATGTTATTCCTATTTTCTATTTATTTAGATCTTCCTGGGATTTAAATCAGAAAGAATGATGCCCAATGAGATTTAGATCGTGCCGAGATATCAACACTATCAACACGGACAAACCTCTACTATATATTGCAGATTTTGAAAAAAAGCATCTCCTATCCACAGCCAAGGTACTATTACAGGCATAACCAAAAAGTGTTCCACCGATCCAGTTCATGAGTTCCAGATGCATCTATATTACCTTTATTTGGTTAATGCTCTGTTTAAATTTTCTCTTTGCAAAATGTTTGGTGGGTGGAGTACATATACTTGATTACTTATCCTGAATATGAATTTCGGCACATAGGATCGGACGAGCTTCATTGATGTTTTGTAGGCTCTGGACTTTATCTTTCCCTAATAATAAACTAGCGATGGCTTCTGGTCGTCCGTCATCGGCCTTTTTGCAAAAAAGTCCCCCTATTTGTGAGAAATTAACCCGCCATCCTCCCTAGGAAAGTGCATCTGGATCACATACTTGAGGTGTTCTCTGGTGGGTGCAACAAGCAGCACACCGGCACCGGCGCCTTGCAGCGGGAAGGCCCCATCAAAGTACATGATCCAGTTGCGTCTTGCCTCCTTGCCAAGGAGAGCGGTCTCCTGGATTTCTTCGTCGGGCGTTGAGGTCCATTCTGCAATGAACTCCGCCAAGACTCTGCTCTGGATTGTCGAGGTACTTTCAAACTTCAACCCAAAGCTTGACAATTCCAAGGCCCATTCCACAATCCTTCCCATCGCATCTGGGTTGTGCAGTATCCGTTGCAATGGGAGGCAGGTGACGACGGTGATCTCGTGGGCTTGAAAGTAATGACGCAGCTTCCTTGAGGCCATAAGGAGGCCGAAGAGAAATTTCTGCACACCGGAGTACCTCGACCTAGCCCCCTGCGAGAGGGAGCAGACAAAGTAAACCGGGTGCTGCATCATCTTCTTCTTCTTCTTCACCACTTCACTTGACTGTGCGGGCACCGCCCCGATGGCGTCAGACTCTGCCGGGGGCCTTGCCTCGCCGGCATCAGGCCCTGCCGGGGGAATCTCTGGCTTGCCATCCGTCGGCCCTGCCGTCGCCACTGCCTCCTCGTCGACCTCCCTCTGGGCCACCAGTGCGGCGCTGACCACTTGATTCGTTGTCGCTAGATACAGCAGCAACGGCTCTCGTGGTTTAGACGCAAGCAGTATTGGTGTGGAGGAAAGGTACTTCTTCAGGTCCTGCAACGCCGCCTCGGCTTCTGGGGTCCACTCCATTGGGCCTGCCTTCTTCAAGATTTTGAAAAAAGGAAGGGCACGCTCAGCAGACTTGGAGATGAATCGGCTCATGGCGGCAACGCAGCCAGTGAGCCGACGCACATCCTTGATCCGCTTGGGCGCCTCAATCTTCTCGACAGCCTTGATCTTGTCTGGGTTTGCCTTGATCCCGCGCTGCGACACAAAGAACCCGAGAAGCTTGCCGGACAGAACGCCGAAGACACACTTCTCAGGGTTCATCTTGAGGTTGATCTTGCGCAGGTTAGCAAACGTCTCTTCCAGGTCTTGTACAAGAGTGGCCCTGTCCTTGGTTTTGAACACTATGTCATCCATGTATGCTTCCATATTTCTATGGAGATGGGGTTCAAAACCAATTTGGACCGCTCTTGCAAACGTCGAGCCAGCACTCTTCAACCCGAAAGGCATCCGTAAAAAGCAATACGTACCACACGGGGTGATGAATGATGTCTTCTCTTCATCTTCTCTTGTCATGAAGATCTGGTGATAGCCTGAGTAGGCGTCGAGGAATGGCAACAAATCACACCCGGCAGTGGAGTCAACAATCTGGTCGATGCGCGGCAATGGGAAGGGGTCTTTGGGACAAGCCTTATTGATATCTGTGTAGTCAATACACAGCCTCCACTTCCCATTCGCCTTGCGCACCACCACCAGATTGGCCAACCACGTCGGATGGAGCACTCCTCTCACCAAACCTGCCGCTTCCAACTTCCTGATCTCCTCTGTGATGAACTCCTGCCTTTCCAGAGCCTGCTTCCTGACCTTCTGCTTGACGGGCCATGCATAAGGACAGACAGCTAGGTGGTGCTCAATCACCTCCCTGGGAACGCCGGGGATGTCGGATGCTTGCCATGCAAACACGTCGACATTCGCCCGCGGGAAGGTGACGAGCGCGCCTTCCTATTTGCTATCGAGGGCGGAGCTTATGGTGAAAGCCCCTCGCATGCCATCCTCCCTAATGGACACCTTCTTGGTCTATGGTGGCTCAGCTCTAGATTTCTTGCTCTTGTCGGTGGAGCTCTCTGGTATGTCCTTGACGGTAGCACAACACTCCGAAGAGGTGCGATTGCCAGAGTGGGTGCGAGAGGTCTTGCCGGGCTTCTTCTTCCCTCCCGGGGCTTCAGTGGCAGGAGCAAGTGCCTTGGCGGCAGGCGCTGCGACTGCTTCCCGGTAGAGTTGGTCGGCGCAAATCAGCGCGTCCTTCTTGTCGGAGGAGATGGATATGATGGTCAACGGCCCAGGCATCTTCAGCATGTTGTAGGCGTAGTGCGATGCCGCCATGAACTTAGCTAGTGCCGGGCGGCCGAGGATCCCGCTGTAGGGCAAGGGGATCTCGGCCACATCGAACACGATCCTCTCCGTCCTGTGGTTCAACTCTCCTCCAAACGTCACAGGCAATGTGACCTTTCCCTTCGGCTGGCTCCTCCCCGGATTGACCCCTTGAAACGTGACCGTTTCCTCGAGGTCTCCATCGAGAATTTGTAACCTTTTGATCACGACGAGCGAGATCAAGTTTAGGCTGGCCCCGCCGTCGACCAACATCTTGTTCACCTTGAGGTTGCGTATCGTTGGCAAAACCAACAACGACAAACACCCGACCACGGTCGTGCAGTCAGGGTGGTCCTCGGCGTCAAAGATGAGGGGCGTGCTGGACCACTTCAGCGGCTTCTGAGCGTCGAACGACGGCTCCGCTACTATAATCTCACGCGCCCACTGCTTGAGCTGGCGGTGAGAAGTATGCAGCGAGGCGCCGCCATCGATGCACATGGCCTCCGTAGCCTTCTGGAACTCTTGCTCGCCAGACTCATCGTCCTCGTCATGATCATCGTCTTCTTGCTTCTTGTCACGGCCCTGGGCGGGCCTCTCTTGCTGGTTGTCCTTGCCGCGACGGCCTCCTTGGCCGCCACGCTTCTTGCTGGATCCCTCAGCACCATCTTGGCCCTTCTCCTTGTCCCGCCTCTCGTATTCAGCTTTTTGCTTCTCAGCAAGCAGCTCGACTTGTCGGCAGTTCTGGAGGTCGTGGCCCTTGGTGCGGTGGATCTTGCAATATTGCTAGTCGGAGCTTCCTGGCTTGCCGGCAGCTGCCAGGGCCCGGCAGGCGGTGCACCCGGCAATCTCCTTGCCGGGGTCGTCTGCCTTGGCCTTTCTTGGCAGCGCCAGTGCTGTCGGATCCCTCAACGGCAAGCACGGTCTTGCCTTTGCGTTTCCTGTTGTGACGCCGGCCCTTCTTCGTCGGGGCGGCGGTGTCTTCACCAGTAGAGTCAGTTTCTGCGCCGGCGTCCTCGCCGGGGTACTTCCTTCCCTCTTCAGCCCAGGCGCACCTATCGGCCAGAACATAGAGCTCGGCCACATCCTTAACCTTGGTCATCGCCGGCTCTTCGCGCATCTTGCGGTTGCGCACGTTCTGATGGAACGCGCTAATCACGGCGGCAGCATGAACGTCGGGGATGTTGTACTGTACCCGGCTAAATCTCTGGATGTACTTGCGCAGGGTTTCCCCTTCCTTCTGGAGGATGATATGCAAATCACTGGCCTGGCCATGAGCTTGGCGGCCTCCAGTGAAGGCGTCAATGAACTCATGGCACAGATCCGACCAAGAAGAAATGGAATCCGCCGGCAAGTGCATCAACCAAGACATGACATTGGGCTTCAGTGCTAACGAGAAGTAATTGGCAAGCACCTTGTCGCCGCGAGCTCCGATAGCCTGCATCGCGATGGTGTAGATGCTGAGGAACTCTGACGGATGGGTCTTGCCAGTGTACTTCTCGCCGACGTCAGGCTTGAACATGCGGTTGGACGGCCACTGGAACTGTCGCAGCTCGGTAAAGGCTGGGTGGTCCATAGCGGGTCCCGCCCGCTTGTCCGACTAGTGGCGCGTATCATGCCGGCACTCGATAGTGGTTCAAGCATCTTCGTGAGCTTGCTCTCGAAGAACTTGGCATTGGTCGTGGTGGGTCTATGGGTCGGACGACGCTATGGAAATATTATCACAAGCATCATCGCGACGGACCGACACCCGCGGTGGCTGGCGTGGAGGAGGAGAGTGCACCGTGGCCACAACACCCCCGGCCTCTCCACCGCTGGCATGCGGTGGTTCGACGGAGCGCCGACCCGAAGGCCCCACCGGTCGTGGATCATCTTTATTGGCGACGTGGACGAGGCTCCGGATGGTGGCTCTCCACTCGTCGAGCTTCTCCGCAGTAGGAGGGAAGTCGAGGAGCAGCTGCGCGTGGGCCAAAGCTTCCGCTGGCGTGGGTGGCGGTGACAGCTGCGTGGACCGTGGCGCACTTCGACCTCTAACTACGTTAGAAGGAGCTCCACCATGGCCCAGCGGTTGCGTGCCATTTTCGCCAGCACTTCAGCGAGCATGCTGGACTCCTTCGTCCCGTGGACGATGCACGGGGCTCTTCCCACGGTGGTGTCTGGGGTCTCCAGCATGGCGCTTCTCGTCGCGCGCACCCTGGGAAGAGCGCGTTGTGGGCACCCGCGTGGGCGTCTTGGAGGCTGCTGCACCGCCCGCGGGCGGCACAACGACACTCTTGGAGGGCCCCGTGCCGCCTGCGGGGGGCCCTGCTCCATCTTTGGATTCGGTGGCGTGCGGCCCGTCGCCTGGCGCACGAACAACGCCACTCGCCAGGCTCTGACTGCCAGAGCGATGCTGGTGCTCGCGGACTGCGGCCCGGGTCCTATCCACGACCGGCCCGCTGCTCGCCCGCACTGGCACGGGCCGTTCGGCTCCCGACGAGCCGACCGCCGCGATCATCTTCTTCTTCAGAGCCATGGCGATGAAGAACTGCTAGGCTAACTACTAGACCAGATTCTCACAATAGCACCCCTACCTGGCGCGCCAAAGATGTCGCTGGGAAACGACACCTATGGGATCACGGGAATCCCTACTACGGTTGCCGGGGCGCAGGGTAGTGAGAAGAGCAGGGATAATAGTCAGCACGAGGATCGTTTACCTAGGTTCGGGCCACGAGGATGCGTAAAACCCTAGTCCTGCTTTGGTGGATGTATTGAGTGTTCTTGAGCTCTCCAACTAGCTATGGTGGTTGTGTAGTTCAAAAGAGCCGAATCCCTCTCCAGTACGCCATGGGCCTCCTTTTATAGTCGAAAGGGGCTGCCATAGTGGCACACAGGAGGTGGAAAGGCCTACAGTACTACGAGCTTATTGCCCGTATTACAGGACAAGACACATTTAATGCGCCACTGAGGTGTCCCCTGGCTTTTTCGGGGACGGGAGCGAGGCCCGTCTCGTCCGTCGCCGCTCCTCCTCGCTTCTACATGCGCCCTGGCCAGCGATGCATGTGGTGCCATGTAGGCAGGCAGGCAGCTAGGTGGAGCAGTGGTAGGGTCTTCACGAAGAACTGCATGCCGCCACGCAGGCGCCTACCGATCTGTCCTAGAAGCAACATGTTGCCACGCAGGTGCCAGCCCAGCAGGTTGGGCTGGCAGCAACATGCGGACGACTGTGGAAAACTTGGCTGGCACGGGCCTGGTAGTGGCCCCGCTGATGTCCTCAGCAAGGGCCTTGCCGGGGCCCGGCAAGGGTCTTGCCATGGCGCGCAGTCGTCCCCGGCAGGGATCTTGCCGGGGGTCTTGTGGCTTTCCTCGGCAAGAATTTCACCGAGGGTCGCCATCTTCTGGTCCTCATCTGATCTCATGTGTGCGTGATCTTAACAAAGATCTGCATGCCATCACAGAGGTGCCTCCCGAGCCCTGGATCAACCATAGTTAGTTGGGTTGGAACCCGTGGGCTCAAGGGTGGCTCGCTCTGTTGGTGTTTGGGCAAGTTGCCCCGGCAAGGTTCTTGCCGGGGCTGCGGAGGCCTGCCCCGGCAAGGGCCTTGCCGGGGGACTCCACCCCGCCCCTTTGCTGTCTTGTGTTTCTGGCCTTGGCGTTGCCTTGATCGTCTTATGTTGGGCTTCGGCTTCTCTCCGGCTTCCCTCCTTTGTCCTGCTACGTGTGGCCGCGGCGCGAGGCTCTGACTGCCCGTGCACAAGTAAAGGGGTAGAAAGGAGAGCCCCTAATTTTGTACACCGACACAGGGGCTGTTATTCATTGCAACAAAGGCAATGTCACTTTTCATGTTAATGGTAATGAGCATACGGTACACTTTCCGAGGAAACAACCTCAAGTCCACAGTTTCAATTCTATTGGAAAAATTCCAACAATTACTCTTAGAGGTTTTGAACTCCCTCTTCCTACTGTCAAGAAGAAAAATGATATTATTATCGTTGGGGATGTGCATATCCACGTTGAGGTAACCTAGTGTTATTCGAAAATTCTCCGGTTTCATGTTATTCGAAAAGAGTTTGTTAACAAGACTTGATAAACCTTGTTAGTGGATTCCTTTTGATGAGCATGAGATGGATGAAGTTAGAAAGCACAACTTTCTGTAACCTCCTTTTACTTTCTATTATTTAGATTAAATAAATAAAAAATAGTATTTTCTGTTTGTTTTCTGAATTACCCTTGCAATAAAAAATACCCCGAAAATAAAAGTTCTCCAAATGTCCTGAAAATGAAATATGATTTTTTGTAGAATATTTAAGAATATCTGGCACTGAGAATACACCAGGGGGAGCCACCACCTGGCCACGAGGGTCCAGGGTGCCCACCCCCTAGGTCGCGCCCCCTGCCTTGTGGGCCCCACATGGGCCCCCTCCCCTTATTCCAGCACCCACTCACTTCGTCTTCCTCCAGAAAAAATCCTCCCATATCTCAAACCCGTGTTCTAGCTCATCTTGCTGCCATTTTCGATCTCCTTGCTCAAAGCGCCACTCACATAACTATTTGGGGAGATTGTTCTTCGGTATGTGACTCCTCCAATGGTCCAATTAGTTTTTGTTCTAGTGCTTTATTTATTGCAAATTTTTGCTCCTTAGGTGACCCTGTTCTTGAGCTTGCATGTCAAATTTATATGGTCAAAAGTAGTTTTGCATGATATAGCCTATAGGCATTTGTGGGAGTAGTTGCTATCAATCTTGTTGAGTTTGTTTCACTTTTATTTTGAGTCACTAAAATTTTAGAAATTTTTCAGAGGAAGAAATATGTTTACGAAAATATACCAAGGTGGTTCCTCAAGGAAGCAAGGACCAAGGCTCGCGATACGTGAGCCGGACGACGAACCACCGACGGAAGCTCAAGTGCGGCCCTGTGAATGGCTGTCAGAGGAGTTTATGGTCCAAGCAGGTATCAAGGAAGAATTTGACGTGTATGTGCGTAATGATGATCTTGAGGGCTTCGTGTCAGATAAGTGCCCGCAATACCACTACCTAACTGATTCCTTTGTTAGAAGGTTTAAATTTACATCCTCGCACAATTCTCACACTGTTTTATTTGATCTATATGATAAATCATATACCATGGACCTAGAAGATTTTAATGCTGCTTGTAAACTCCTGAAGTGGGGTAATGTTAGTGAACCTCGCAAATCTGAATATAAAGACTTTCTTGCTAGTATCACTGTGGGGGAATCTAGAGAAATCACACAAGCTACCATAGGGAGCATTCATTTCGCTTCCATACATTTTTTTGCTCTCTTTGTAGGTAGATGCATTAACGATAAAGATGAAGCTTGTCACATGTGCGTTCCAGATCTTTGTGTCCTCAAAAGTGTGGTATTAGGTGATAAACAATATAACTTGGGGGCTGTTGTTGCATGAAGGTTGCATCTTAACAGTTTAAGTGGAGATTTGTTTGGTGGAATTTATGCAACTCGTGTAGCTAATTATCTTGATGTACCCATCATGAAAATGATATTAGGTTGCCTCCTGCTTATCTGGATTATAATGCTATGATTCACCATCAGTTTGTTGAGAGGAATGAACAGTCCCTCCAGTACCGACTAATCTTTGACAGACGTTTCACTTTCCATATTGCTCTCCCTGCTCCTACTTTCTTTGACTTTCAGGCAAAAAGGAGATATGTTATAACCAGGGAGGAGGCGAACAAGTACGAAAGGAGGACGGAGGCAGCTCGCCTCCAAGCTGCAGCTCATCAGGCAGTAGCCGCCGCATCTCAGTACGACCCCAATTACAACTTTGGATATCGGCCAGGCCAGCCGTGGCCATAGACCAACTTAGGCCAAAGGCCTAAGCTTGGCGGAGTACGTATTTCTCACTGATATTACATTCATGTTCACACACTCATTCTAGTTGTCGGTGCTCATACTTTTTCATTGTACTATCCATGCTAGTTTATTTTCTTTTCTAAGTATTTTTCTTGTGTGTTTGAAAACCTTAAGAAAAACCAAAAAATTAGTTGTAGCTTTTAGCTAGTTTACTTTCCATGCCTGCAGTAGTAGTGATTAAAAGAAAACCCAAAAAGATTTCTTGTTCTTCTTTTGCTTGTTGGGAGCTTTCCCGTGTAAATAGTTTTATTTCTTTTCTTTTCTTTGGGGGTCGAGAGGAGAAGACCATGATGAAAATGTTGAGTGCCTCTCATATGCATTATTGTTGATTTAACCAAGAGCACATATTACCTTCTCTTCTCCCTTGTATTAAATGCTTGCAGATTCCAGCTTAGTCCAATGCATGTGCACTATTATTATTATCGACACCGTTTGGTCGTGCGAGTGAAAGGCAATAATGACGATATATGATGGACTGATTGAGATGAGAGTAGCTGGTATGAACTCGACCTATCTTGTTTTTATAAATATGATTAGTTCATTGTTCCTGATTCAGCCTATTATGAATGAAACATGTTTGCAATGACAATTAGAGATTATAGTTGCTCATGCCATGCTTAATTTACTAGGAGTTTATAATGGTTTACCTTGCTTGACAACATGCTATTAAAATGGTTGTGATGTGGTATGATAGGGTGGTATCCTCCTTTGAATGATTCAAGTGGCTTGACTTGGCACATGTTCATGCATGTAGTTGAAACAAAATCAACATAGCCTCCATGATATTTATGTTCATGGTGAATTATATCTTACTCATGCTTGCACTCAGTGTTGATTAATTTTAATGCATGTTCATGACTGTTGTTGCTCTCTAGTTGGTCGCTTCCCAGTCTCTTTATAGCCTTCACTTGTACTAAGCGGGAATACTGCTTGTGCATCCACTTCCATAAACCCCAAAGTTATTCCATATGAGTCCACTATACCTTCCTATATGCGGTATTCACCTGCTGTCCCAAGTAAATTTGTATGTGCCAAACACTAAACCTTCAAATGAAATTATGTTTTGTATGCTCGAATAGCTCATGTATCAACTAGGGTTGTCTATATCTTCCATGCTAGGTGGGTTATTCTCACGAGGAGTGGACTCCGCTCCTCATTCACGAGAAAATGGCTGGTACCGGGATGCGCAGTCCCATGCTTAAATCAAAATAATTGCAAAAAAAACTCCCCTAGGACTGTTTTTAGTTGGAGGCACCCGTTGTTTCGGGCAAGCCATGGATTGATGCTTGTTGGTGGTGGGGGAGTATAAACTTTACCATTCTGCTTGGGAACTGCCTATAATGTGTGTAGCATGGAAGATATCGAGATCTCTTGGTTGTTATGTTGACAATGAAAGTATACCACTCAAAATATTACTTATCTCTATTTCAAAACTTGAGCTCTAGCACCTCTACAAATCCCTGCTCCCCCTTGCGAAGGGTGTAGCGACCCGACCTCAAACGGTCAAGTCTCTATGCTTCAGTGTCATCCTTGGATCGGTAATGCTGACACACACAGTACTCGAAGGACTTATAACAGAGTAGCAATCACACACTTATTACATCGAATGTCTCAAAAGAGAACTTATTACAATAAATATGGCTTAAGGCCATCTAATACGATAACAGCGGAAGGCTTGGAAGATAAAGTGAGTCCATCAACTCCAACGACATAGCTGAGCTGCACGGCAACGACCTAACGAACCTTACTCCTCGTCTGAAAAGTCTGCAACATAATACGTTGCAGCCCGAAAACGGGTCAGCACATGGAATATGCTGGCAATATAACACAGTAGAGCAAGAATAGAATAATGCTATCACTACATGCATATTTGGCTGGTGGAAAGCTATATGGTTATAGTTTTTGCGAAAAGCCAATTTTTCCCTACAACAAAGGAATAGATTTTAATTTAACTATCATGGTGGTTGAACAACATTGAGAAGGTACCTCCAACTCAATCCCAATTAAAGTGATTAACAACCCAACAATATTAATTAAGAGTGATGAGATACTTAAGATACTCCAAGTACTAGATACTCAAGATTGTCCATAACCGGGGACACGGCTAACCATGAATAGATTGTACACTCTGCGGAGGTTTGCGCACTTTTTCCCACAAGACTCAATCGCCTCCGTTGGATTTCTCGCACTGCATGGTGTTTGAGAAATGGATGACCGAGACACAGTTTTTCAGAAACATTAACTCTCTACTCTGGACAAACCATACCAAACCTACATCCCACTACCTGCTGATCTTCCTCTTCAAGAGCTTCACGTAACTTACTCAACTATGCTAGAGCCCATAATAGCTTGTGGTTGTACACGGAAGTTTCTAGCATGAATCATCTCAGTTCCCTTTGAGCCTGGGTGGCGGTTCATAGGAAGATCACACGGGTACTCCGGGATTTCCAAAAATACAGGCAACACTGGGTACTCCAGGTGCCTCAATCCACCCAGATGTTAATTTAAGTTGCCACCTTAAGTTGAACCATTAATTAACTCACATCTGTCATGGATTTCACTCACCCAAACCACGTCTACGAGCATAGCATAGCAATATAAGCAACGCATAGAAGTAACTCCCAAGGGTTTGATATAACAGGGCAATAGGTTCTACCTCATCAAGTACTTCCCAACCCACATGTTAATGACATCCTAATCATGCAATGTTTGAGGATTGGAACTGATGCATAAAAACTGGGTATGGAAAGAGTATGATCAATGTGTTACTTGCCTTGCTGACGATCCGCGAAACCTAGGGACTCGTAGTAGCATGCTTCGCACTCCGGGAATTCTATCGCAAGCAAACAATAGCACACATAAGCAATCAAGCAAAGATGCACAGGCAAAACTCAAATAAGAGAGGTTGACCAGAAAGTTCAACTTAAGAACTCCGGTTTGCAAAAAGAATCAAATCAAACGGAGCAACGAAACTCAAACGGTGAAAGAAACAAGATCCGTTTACTAATCTGAACTAAAGTCAAATTTTACAGTATCAAAATCTTGTGTAAGTTGATTAAACAGAAAGAGGGTCTCGAGACGAAGATCTAGGCACTTGAATCGCCTGATTCCGACAAACGAGCGAAAAGATAAAGTGAAACTAAAATCGGATCAAAATCGCGATCGAGAATAATCGCAGATAAATCCGATAAAAAGAAAACTGACGAACAGACTAACGAACGAGCGTTCATTATCTGTAACTAACGAGCGAAAACCGTTCGTTTAAACGAACGTACGGACGGACGTCCGCTAAATAGAAGAACCGGGAAAAACCGGTGAACCGATCTAAAAAAACGAACTAGGGTTTTTTTTGAAAACCGGACGGTTCTAAAAAAACGGCGGCGACGGATCGGCGCAGTACCTCCGGCGAGGCGGGATTGGGCGGCGGGGCGGTGCCTTGCGGGGCGGCGGGGCTCGGCAGCGGCGTGGCTGCAGCGGCGGTGCGGCTCGGGGCGGGCTACGGCGGCGGTGGTGGTTGGTGGTGGTGGAGCTTGGGGGGAGTATATAAGGGGGGCGGCTCGGCTTGGAGGAGGGGCCAGGGCGGGGCGGCGGTGGAGTCCGGCTCGGACTCCTCCGAGTCGGCGGCGGTGGCTTGCGCGCGAAGGAAGGCGGCGGCGCCGGGGAGTGGGCCAGCACGTCTGGGTTTCGGCCTAGTCGGTTGGAAGTTTGTTTTTTTTAAATAATTTCACCGAACAGAAAATAAATCCTATAAAATAAAATAAAAATCTAAAAATGCTAAAACAAATTTTCATCGTCTAAATAAAATATTTAGAACGAGATGAACATTTTCTTGGCCCTAAAATGCAATTTTGAAAACGTGCAATTTTTCTAACGCAAACAAAATCCAAATAAAATCAAATAAATGATTTTAATATTTTTCCTCCAATATTTCAATTATTTTGGAGAACTCATATTATCTCCTCTCATTTGTTTTAATATGAAATATTTTTTTGGATAGAAAAATAATAAAAATAAAAAATCCTCGTTTCATTATTTGATAAAAATCAAATATGAAAACCGGGAAATCCCCAACTCTCTCCGAGGGTCCTTGAGTTGCTTAGGATTTCGAGGATTGCGGAACGAAAATGCAATAAAATATTATATGCAAGAATGACCTATGTATAACATTCCAAATTGAAAATTTGGGATGTTACAAACCTACCCCCCTTATGATGAATCTCGCCCTCGAGATTCGGGTTGGCTAGAAAATAGGTGTGGGTGGTCTTTGAGTAGATCATCCTCTCGTTCCCAGGTGGCTTCATCCTCGGTATGGTGGCTCCTGTGAACTTTACAAAACTTGATAACCTTGCTGCGGGTGACTCGGCTGGCAAACTCAAGAATCTTAACTGGCTTCTCCTCATAAGTCAAATCATTGTCCAACTGAATCGCCTCCAAGGATACTGTATCTCTTAACGGTATATCGGCCATCTCAGCATGACACTTCAACTGTGAAACGTGAAATACATTGTGAACTCCTGACAGTCCTTCAGGTAATTCCAACTTGTAGGCAACTTCTCCCATCCGTTCCAAAACACGATACAGTCCTACAAATCTCGGGGCTAAATTTCCCTTAACTCCAAAACGTTTCACTCCTCGCAAGGGTGATACTCGCAGATATGCTCTGTCTCCAATTTCGTAGGTTACCTCCTTGCGTTTCGAGCCTGCATAACTCTTCTGTCTGGACTGAGCAATCTTTAGTCTATCATGAATCAGCTTAACCTTCTCTTCAGACTCCTTGATCAGGTCTGGTCCAAACAACTGTCGGTCTCCTACTTCATCCCACATCAACGGCGTTCTGCACCTGCGTCCATACAGGGCTTCGAACGGTGCCATCTTCAAACTGGCTTGGTAACTATTGTTGTATGAGAACTCTATGTAAGGCAAATTGTCATCCCAACTAGATCCATAATCTAGCGCACAGGCTCTCAACATGTCCTCCAGAATCTGGTTGACTCTCTCGGTCTGTCCATCCGTCTGCGGGTGAAACGCTGTACTGAACTCTAGCCTAGCACCCAAAGTCTGGTGTAGCTGATTCCAAAACTTTGAGGTAAACTGTGTTCCTCTATCTGATACGATGGTCCTCGGAACTCCATGCAGACATACGATCCTGGACATATATATCTTGGCCAACTTCGCACTTGTATACGTGGTTTTCACTGGGATAAAGTGAGCCACTTTGGTCAAGCGATCAACTACTACCCATATCGAATCATATCCTGATTTGGTCCTGGGCAATCCGGTGATAAAGTCCATGCCAAGTTTATCCCACTTCCACTCGGGTATCGGCATAGGCTGTAACAATCATGCTGGTTTTTGATGCATTGCCTTCACTCCCTGACATACATCACATACGGCTACATACTCGGCAATATCCTTCTTCATAACAGTCCACCAGAAACGTTCCTTCAAATCCAAATACATCTTGGTGTTTCCGGGGTGTATCGAGTATGGTGAGTCATGAGCCTCCTGAAGTATCAACTTCCTGATCTCTGTGTTATTGGGCACATAAACACGGTCCTCAAACCATAAGGTATCGTGCTCATCCTCACGAAAACCTTTGGCCTTTCCTTTGCTCATTTTCTCCTTTATCTCAGCAATCTCTTTGTCATACTTCTGAGCTTCCCGAATCTTACCCAACAATGTCGACTGAACCTCCATTGTTGCAACAAAACCTCTAGGAACAATCTCTAATCGAAGTGCCATGATATCCTCTTCTAACTCCTTTTGTAATCTCGTGCTCTCTAGGATATTAGCATAACTCTTCCGGCTCAAAGCGTCTGCTACGACATTGGCCTTGACTGGATGATAGTGCAACTTCATGTCATAATCCTTTATAAGCTCCAACCATCTCTGTCTAAGGTTCAACTCCTTTTGTGTGAAGATGTACTTCAAACTCTTATGATCCGTGTACACATCACAGCGATTTCCAATAAGGTAATGTCGCCAAGTCTTTAATGCATGCACTACGGCTGCTAACTCCAAATCATGCGTGGCATAATTCAACTCATGAGGTTTTAGTTGTCGTGAGGCATACGAAACAACTCTTCCGTCCTGCATGAGCACACTTCCAAATCCTAAGCGAGAGGCGTCACAATACACTTGGAAATCTTTATGTATATCTGGCAGTGTTAGCACTGGGGCTGTAGTCAAACGTTTCTTCAACTCCTAGAAACTTGCCTCGCAATCTTCCGTCCATTTAAACTTTGTATCCTTCTTCAATAACTTTGTGATTGGCTTTGCAATCTTGGAAAAATTCTCAATGAATCTCCGGTAGTATCCTGCGAGTCCAAGAAAACTGCGGATCTCGCTAACTGAAGTGGGTGCCAACCATTCAGTGACTGACTGGACCTTGGTGGGGTCTACTGCTATACCTTCTCCTGATATAACATGTCCAAGGAATCCGACTTCCTTCAGCCAAAACTTGCATTTGCTGAACTTAGCATACAACTGGTGTTCCCTGAGTTTCTTGAGAACTAAGCGCAAATGCTCCTTGTGCTCCTCTTCATTCTTCGAGTATACCATTATATCATCAATAAACACCACAACAAACTTATCCAAATATTCCATGAACACCTTGTTCATCATGCTCATGAAATAGGCAGGGGCGTTGTTTAATCCAAACAACATGACAGTATATTCATACAATCCATACCGTGTGGTGAACGTTGTCTTTGGTATATCCTTCTCTCGAATCTTTAACTGATGGTACCCTGATCGTAAATCGATCTTTGAAAACACCTTATCTCCTTGCAACTGATCAAACAGATCACTGATCATCGGCAGCGGGTACTTGTTCTTAATCGTCACTTCATTCAAGGCCCGATAATCAACAACCATTCTTAGGGACTTATCCTTCTTCTCAACCAAAAGCACTGGGGCTCCCCAAGGTGATGAACTCCTTCGAATGTAACCTTTCTCCAATAACTCCTTGATCTATTTCTTAATCTCCTCCAGATCATTTGCGGGCATCCGATAGGGTCTCTTGGATATTGGCCCTGTACCTGGCAATAGCTCTATCAAAAATTCAATGTCTCTATCCAGTGGCATGCCTGGTAACTCCTTGGAAAAACATCCGTGTAATCCTTCACTACAAGCACTTCCTCCTGAACAACTCCCGTGAGGGTATTCACTTGGCTCCTCCTAGGCACATGCCTAGATACATACTTAATCCTTTTTCCCTCCGGGGTGGTGAGATAAATCGACCTACTAGCACAGTCAATACTTCCTCCATACTTAGACATCCAGTCCATGCCTAATATCACATCCAATCCTTATGACTCCAAGATAATTAGGTCGAACGGAAAAACATGTGTGCCAATGGTTAGGGGTATCTGGTTGCACCATCGGCTAGCCATGTACTCTGCTCCAGGTGAGCTCACTAAAAGAGGGGTCCTAAGGGTTTGGGTTGGTAGTTTAAACTTATCCGCGAATCCCCTTGATATGTATGAATGCGATGCACCAGTATCAAAAAGAACACGAGCGGTAAATGACTTAACCAAAAACTTACCTATTACCGCGTACGGATGCTCTTTAACCTCCTCCATGTTAACGTGGTTCACTTGTCCTTTGTTGAATAGATTGGGCTTCTTCCTAGCGCTCCCATTTCCATTTCCATTCTTCCCTTCAGGGCAATCCGTGGCATAGTGTCCAGTCTTCCCGCACTTAAAGCAAGTAACGTGACTTAGGTCTCTTTTAGCGGGTGTGGCTGGGTTGGAGCGGTTCTGATTGTTGTTACTTTCGTTCCCATTCCCATTCTTAGAACCATTGTGGTTATGCGATCCTCCTCCGGCGTGGTTATGACCTCCATGGTTATGAACAAGTCCTCCCGAGTTTGGGGTTAGGCGAGGCTTCTACTGAGCACCTGAGTTATACCTCCCTTGTCCATACTTCCTCTTACGGCTCTTAATCTGCTGCTGCTTGCCTTCAATCATAAGAGCCTTATCTGCCAACTCCTAGTAGTTGTTGAAGGTTGCTACCATCAACTGCATGCTCATCTCATCATTCAGCCCTTCCATAAACTTCTCCTGCTTCGCGGCATCCGTAGCCACATCGTCAGGGGCACAGCGAGATAACTTGCTAAACTCATCCACGTACTGAGCCACAGTACGGTTTCCCTGGCGTAAGTTGCAAAACTCACGCTTCTTCATATTCATGGCTCCAGTTGAGACATGGGCTGTGCGGAAAGCTTGCTGAAACTGGTCCCAAGGGACGTTGGCTATGGGGAAAGTGGACGTGTATTTCTCCCACCATGAGGCTGCTGGTCCATCCAATTGATGTGCGGCAAAGCGCACCTTCTCAGCATCTGTGCAACCTGCGGTGGTCAACTCCCTTCCAATACGGCGTAGCCAGTCATCAGCAACTATAGGCTTGGTGCTACTGGAAAACACCGGCGGCTGTAACCTTAGGAAACGGGCTAGGTTGTCAACTGGCGGTGGGTTGTTGTTGTTGTTGTTGTCGTTGTTGTTGCCCTGGTTCTGAACTAGCAATTGCATCAAAGCATTCTGCTGCTGGATCAACTGGGTGAGCTCCGGCGGGAAGGCAAAACCGGTGTCACGTCTCGGAGGCATCTGATGGGTTTAGATGGAAGAGATCAGAATAGAAAAGGGGTCTAATGAGAAAGCACTACCCATATGCACATGAGACAAACACAATCATTTCACTCAATCAATCAAGCAAGGTCATACAAACGGTCTAGAACTATCGAAAAGTGCTCAACTACTACTAAATACATGGGGGAATACTACTAATATATGGTGGTCATCTATAATTTTTGATCGGTGGAAGACTCCATGATATCTGCTCCAGCTTCGTCTTCAAAGTCATCATCACTAGGATCGGAATCGGTGTCGTCGATGATGATGTAGTTGTCTGGGCAAGTGGGATCATCGTCTTCTCCTCCCGGTGCTGGACCTCCCATGAATACTCCGATCTTCTTAACCAGGTCGTCATTCTTCTCTATTAGTGTCTTAATTTCCTCCTCATATCCATCGCGTGTAAACTTGAGTTCTTCCTCTAGTTGGATGATCCTAGTCTTCGCCTTCTTCAATTCCATCATGTCCGCGCACAACTGGTTCTCTTGACGTCGAATGTGCTGGTTTAACTCCTGGATGAAAGCTGCAATGGATCTATCCTTCTTGGTGATGATCACTTCCCATTGCTTGTCTCGGCGCCCACATATCTTGTAGATAGTGTCCTTAAGTTCCCTGTTGTAGACTTCTCCAATGCGTCTGGTAGGAGCTAGGGCCCTACCGGATCTAGGGCGTAGGTTGTAGGGAAAGAAGGGGGAAGGGCGAGGGCTGGTGCGAGGCGGCCGGCGGCGTGGCGCCGTCCTTGCGACGGAAGCAGTGGCGGCGAAGGCAGGAGGCGGCTAGGGTTCCGGCTCCTCTGGGAGTCGGGAAATAGGGATAATAATATTCTTATTGCTTAATTCCAAAAAGAGTCTTACAACCTATATTTATAACCTAGATAACTTGCATAAGAATTAACCTAAGATAACTTGCATAAGAATTAACCTAAGATAACTTGTGGGCTAAGATTGCCCGGTGGGCCTAGCTAAACCAGCCATAACACTTCTCCCCACCTGCACAAACAACTCGTCCTCGAGATGTAAGGTGGGGAAGCGCTTGCGGAACTCCTTGAGGCGATCAACCGGCGTCAAACACCTTCTCGATAGCTGGGGCGGCCAGGTCGGTGGCGGCGGTGTCCTCCGGAATGTAGTCTGCAACCTCCAGGTAGAAGAGTCGCGGGCAGGCATGGCCGGGCGTGTATGGGTCGTCGCAGTTGAAGCACAACCCTTGGCGGCGACGCTCGAGTAGCTCGGCTGAGGTGAGCCGGCGGAACGGGCGCGCCGCGTCGCGGCGAGGGGTGCCGCAGAAGCCTGTGCAGGCCGCCCCTGCGCGGAATCTGGCCCAGGTAGCGACCCAGCGGTCCAGGACGATGATTCTTGTTGGATGGCCATCATGCGGCGCTCGAACGCGCGGGCGTAGTACATGGCCGACTGGAGATCCTGGGGTCCCCAAAGCTCCACGTCCACGCGGATGTGATCCGGAAGTCCACCGACAAAGAGGTCGGCCCACTGCTGCATCGTCACACCCGACGCATGGCATGCCAGGGCCTGGAAACGGTCGGCGTAGTCCAGCACCTTGGAGGTGAAGGGAAGGTGGCCGAGCTCCGCCAGGCGGCTCCCGCGAACCGGAGGCCCAAAGCAAAGGAGGCAGAGCTCGCGGAAGCGCTCCCAAGGGGGCATGGCGCCCTCGTCCTGCTCGAGGGCGTAATACCAGGTCTGTACCTCGCCGTGGAGGTGGTACGAGGCGAGCCAGGTATGCTCCGATGCAAGGGTGCCCTGCCCGCAAAAGAACTGGTCGCACTAGTTGAGCCAGTTGAGGGGGTCCTCCATGCCGTCATAGGTGGCGAAGTCGATCTTGGTGAACCGTGGTGGCGTTTGGGTCGGCGCGCCTTGGCCGACCGGCTCGATGGTGCGGAGCAGCGATGATGACGGCGCCCGGTCAACGGAGGGGAGGCCATCGTAGGCCCCCACGGAGCTGGACGAGGCCCCAGACTGCAGCGTGGGTACCGGTGGGTCCCCGGCCTCTGTGTAAACTGGCGGTGGCGACGTCCCGGTTAGCCAGGCCGGGATTTGGGACGGAGACGGCGGAAACCGGACCTACTGGATCAGATGGCCTCCCGGTGTGGACTGGCCCAGTCCGGAGCTGGGCGGCAGCGGTGGGAGCTGGACCGGCGCGGGCGGCGCGGTTGGCGCGGCTGGGGCCGGCGCGGGCCAGTGAGGCCACTACGGTGCTGGGGCGGGCCCGGAAGGCGCGGGTGGCGCTGCGAGAACCGGCGCGGGCCACTGCGGCCAGGACGGCGCTGTGGCGGGCGACGGCTGGAGCGATGGATGGGCCCCGGCAATCGCCGCGGGTACCGAGTACCAGGGTAGATGCAGCAGCGGTGGGGGCCCGCCGGTGTAGCCCGCCTGGAACGGCAGTAGGGGCGTCCCGCTCGGGCCCGACGCGTTCTGGATCGGCAAGTGCGTTGTCGGGTGGCAGTAGGCGGGGAGCGCAGCCGGCGGTGTGGTGTGCGGGCCGGCCAAGTACAGGGAGATGCCCTGGACGGCCGTCACGAGGTCCCGCAGGGTGCTGGTCATCTCCTCCGGCGTGAAGACGGAGGTTGTCGGTGGCGCGGAAGTGATGGGGGCCGGCGGCGTTGGGGACCCGACAGTGGTCATCGGGGCGGTGGTGATGATGGGCGGCGGCGGCGTGGGTGTTGATGATGACATGATCGCAACCAAGTCTCTGATTACCAAATTGGTAGGAGCTAGGGCCCTACCGGATCTAGGGCGTAGGTTGTAGGGAAAGGGGGGGGAGGGCCAGGGCTGGTGCGCGGCGGCCGGCGGCGTGGCGTCGTCCTTGCGACGGAAGCAGCGGCGACGAAGGCAGGAGGCGGCTAGGGTTCCAGCTCCTCTGGGAGCCGGGCAATAGGGATAATAATATTCTTATTGCTTAATTCCAAAAAAGAGTCTTACAGCCTATATTTATAACCTAGATAACTTGCATAAGAACAAACCTAAGATAACTTGCATAAGAATTAGCCTAAGATAACTTGTGGGCTAAGATTGCCCGGTGGGCCTAGCTAAACTGGCCATAACAGCGTCCCATGGTAATGTGGGCTGCCATGCTCTTTCCTAAACTCTAGGTGGGTGCTCCGAAGGAAAATTCTATGGGTTTAGAGGTTGGCGAGAACGTCCTTCCTGGAACTTGTACTTGAATCATCCAGCGCTCCTCTTCTGGTAAGGTGGCGTTGTACGTCCCGGTGAAGCTTGGTATTCCAATGTTCAAGTACCTAGTGACTTCCTTCAAATGGCGTCCAAAAGGTGTGTCCTCATCCGGTTGTGCAAACTTGTTCTTCATCTCCGCCATCCTAAGGAGTAGAAAATGGAGAGGAGTCAGAAATGAGTAGAGAAGAGTGACCTAGGGTTTATCTTAGTGGTCGTGTCCTACACTCAGCGTGTGCTCTGGTACCATCTTGTAGCGACCCGACCTCAAACGGTCAAGTCTCTGTGCTTCAGTGTCATCCCTGGATCGGTAATGCTGACACACAGTACTTGAAGGATTTATAACAGAGTAGCAATCATACACTTATTACATCGAATGTCTCAAAAGAGAACTTATTACAATAAATATGGCTTAAGGCCATCTAATACGATAACAGCGGAAGGCTTGGAAGATAAAGTGAGTCCATCAACTCCAACGACATAGCTGAGCTGCACGGCAATGACCTAACGAACCTTACTACTCGTCCGAAAAGTCTGCAACATAATACGTTGCAGCCCGAAAACGGGTCAGCACATGGAATATGCTGGCAATATAACACAGTAGAGCAAGAACAGAATAATGCTATCACTACATGCATATTTGGCTGGTGGAAAGCTGTATGGTTATAGTTTTTGCGAAAAGCCATTTTTTCCCTACAACAAAGGAATAGATTTTAATTTAACTATCATGGTGGTTGAACAACATTGAGAAGGTACCTCCAACTCAATCCCAATTAAAGTGATTAACAACCCAACAATATTAATTAAGAGTGATGAGATACTATACTCCAAGTACTAGATACTCAAGATTGTCCATAACCGGGGACACAGCTAACCATGATTAGATTGTACACTCTGCGAGGTTTGCACACTTTTCCCCACAAGACTCGATCGCCTCCGTTGGATTTCTCGCATTGCATGGTGTTTGAGAAACGGATGACCGAGACACAATTTTTCAGAAACATTAACTCTCTACTCCGGACAGACCATACCAAACCTACATCCCACTACCTGCTGATCTGCCTCTTCAAGAGCTTCACGTAACTTGCTCAACTATGCTAGAGCCCATAATAGCTTGTGGCTGCACATGGAAGTTTCTAGCATGAATCATCTCAGTTGCCTTTGAGCCTGGGTGGCGGTCCATAGGAAGATCACACAGGTACTCCGGGATTTCCAAAAATACAGGCAACACTGGGTACTCCAGGTGCCTCAATCCACCCATATGTTAATTTAAGTTGCCACCTTAAGTTGAACCATTAATTAACAATCTCACCTCTGTCATGGATTTCACTCACCCAAACCACGTCTACGAGCATAGCATAGCAATATAAGCAACACGTAGAAGTAACTCCCAAGGGTTTGATATAACAGGGCAATAGGTTCTAACTCATCAACTACTTCCCAACCCACATGTTAATGACATCCTAATCATGCAATGTTTGAGGATCGGAACTAATGCATAAAAACTGGGTATGGAAAGAGTATGATCAATGTGTTACATGCCTTGCTGACGATCCGTGAAACCTAGGGACTCATAGTAGCACGCTTCGCACTCCGGGAATTCTATCGCAAGCAAACAATAGCATACATAAGCAATCAAGCAAAGATGCATAGGCAAAACTCAAATAAGGAGGTTGACCAGAAAGTTCAACTTAAGAACTCCGGTTTGCAAAAAGAATCAAATCAAACGGAGCAACAAAACTCAAACGGTGAAAGAAAAAAGATCTGTTTACTAATCTGAACTAAAGTCAAATTTTACAGTATCAAAATCTTGTTTAAGTTGATTAAATAGAAAGAGGGTCTCGAGACGAAGATCGAGGCGCTTGAATCACCTGATTCCGACAAATGAGCGAAAAGATAAACTGAAACGAAAATCGGATCAGAAATCGCGATCGAGAATAATCGCAGATAAATCCGATAAAAAGAAACTAACGAACAGACTAACGAACGAGCGTTCGTTATCTGTAACTAACGAGCGAACCGGGAAAAACTGGTGAACCGATCTAAAAAATGAACTAGGGATTTTTTTGAAAAAAAATGAACGGTTCTAAAAAACCGGCGGCGACGGATCGGCGCGGTACCTCCGGCGAGGCGGGATTGGGCGGCGGGGCTCGGCGGCAGCGCGGCGCGGCTGCAGCGGCGGTGCGGCTCGGGGCGGGCTGCGGCGACGGTGGTGGTTGGTGGTGGTGGAGCTCGGGGGGGTATATAAGGGGGGGGGGGCGTCTCGGCTTGGAGAAGGGGCCAAGGTGGGCGGCGGTGGAGTCCGGCTCGGACTCCTCCGAGTCGGCGGCGGCTTGCGTGCGAAGGAAGGCGGTGGTGCGGGGGAGTTGGGCCAGCCCGGCTGGGTTTCGGCCCAGTCGGCTGGAAGTTTGTTTTTTTAAAATAATTCCACCAAACAGAAAATAAATCCTATAAAATAAAATAAAAATCTAAAATGTCAAAATAAATTTTCAATGTCTAAATAAAATATTTCGAGATGAACATTTTCTTCGCCCTAAAATGCAATTTTGAAAACGTGCAATTTTTATAATGCAAACAAAATCCAAATAAAATAAAGTAAAATCAAATAAATGATTTTAATATTTTTCCTCCAATATTTCAATTATTTTGGAGAAGTCATATTATCTCCTCTCATTTATTTTAATATGAAATATTTTTTTGGAGAGAAAAATAATAAAAATCAAAAATCCTCGTTTCATTATTTGATAAAAATCAAATATGAAAACCGGGAAATCCCCAACTCTCTCCGAGGGCCTTGAGTTGCTTAGGATTTCGAGGATTGCGGAACAAAAATGCAATAAAATATGATATGCAAGAATGACCTATGTATAACATTCCAAATTGAAAATTTGGGATGTTACAAAGGGCCTATCTATTTACTTTTTTGTTGAGTAATCACCCTCTTATTAAAAAGCACCAGCTGGAGAGCACGGCTGTCATTTGCATGCATTACTATTAGTTTACATTGAGTAGGACTGTGACTGGATCTCTTTTATCATGAATTACAATGTCTAGTCAGTCCTTGATCTTCAGGGGTGCTCTGCATTTATGTTTTGCGGTCTCAGAAAGGGCTAGCGAGATACCATTTTGTTATATCAAATTATGATTGTTTTGAGAAAGTGCTGTCATCCGAGATTTACTATTATTGCTCACTAGTTGATTATGCCATTGATATGAGTAAATATGAGACCTAAGTGTTACTGTGAATATGGTTAGTTCATAATCTTTGCTGAACACATGAATGCTGGCTTTACATATTTACAACAACAAGAGCAAATAGAGTTTGTAAAAGTTTTTCTTTATCACTTTCAGTTTGTCAACTAAATTGCTTGAGGACAAGCAAAGGTTTAAGCTTGGGGGAGTTGATACATCTCTAATGTATCTACTTTTCCAAACACTTTTGCCCTTGTTTTGGACTCTAACTTGCATGATTTGAATGAAACTGATAGAGGCGAGGGTGTCCCGATCTTTCGATGAGATGATAACTATCGATTTGGTGGAGATGACTTTGACGATCCGACTACAAACGTGCACGACGTTGCGCCTTAGCAATCGCTAAACCAATCTCCTGAGGTTACTGACGATGCCGGAAGCATGGTCAGCCTGACCACGAAGGTCTATTCCTGCAAGCAATCGAAGAACGAGCAAGAATATGATAAAGCAATCTGGATATTGCAAATATATATGAGGTATTGATAATGGTGGGGATCCGTAAGCGGTCTTGGTCTGGTCGTTGGACACAAACGAAGTACACGAAGTTGCAATGGCTAACTTTTAACTAAACAAATCCCAAGGAAAAAGCTACTAGATGGATCTACTTATATAGGAGCAAGGGGTGGCGGCCAAGGAGGTGGGAGGACATCCCAAGGCATCCTAAAACTAACCCTAGGTCGTACAAGGCTCATGGGCCCAAGTGAAGGTGATGCAACACCTTTGGGCTTGTAGTTTGACTCGGATTCTGCTGCAACGTCAGATTGTTTCGTCCGTAACTCAACGCTCCGGACGAATTTGAAGGTGAATCCAATTGGGTTGGAAAGAGCACGAAATCTAGTTTCCAAAAAAAAAGAATCACCCAATTCGGAGTCCGTATGAAAAAGTTGTTGGCGTTTTGAGTCAGGTATGTCTGTGCAGTCCGAATCTGAATCTAGAACGTGAGAGACTTGGACTCTATCTTCTCTTGGCCCAAAAGTGACGTGAGAAGGACTTTTTGAACACAACCTAAACTTCTCCTTTTCCCTTATCTTCATATGTGGATTGTACAAATGTCCCATACACCTGCAATTAGACAAAACACAAAAGTGTGTGAAGTATTTTTGTTCTGGATAACATAAATAGATTATTGAATAGTTTGCATTAGAAATCACCTGACAAATATGCATGTGTGCAATATTTTTGGTCGTATCCAAGGTAGTCATGTCCTCATCATCCTCCCCTTTTTGAAAACAAAGCCGTCCTCGGCGTTGCTTAATCTGAAATGTGGCTAACAAAAGAGACAAGGTGTAAATGTTGTATATGTATATGTCATCTAGTTTAACTTCCCTTGATTTTTGCACGTATGACACATGTATACATGAGTAACTTTCATAGTTCATAAAAACTAAAACCAAAAAATTATCACAAGAAGTAGAAGGCATGAAAATATTAGAACTCAGTTTGCACATATAAGTGAAGCTCTTATTCATTTCAAAAGATTCGCAATGTTCATCATTAAACCATCCCAACTTTGGTGAATAAAACTTACTTGCATCAAATTTACATGCTACAACATGCTTAAATAAGCAAACATGCAATAAGTCATTGGACACAGAATCATCACCAAGATTGGAGGCCATATCAAAATGATTAAACATTAGTTCTTTTGCATCAACAGTTAATTCAATGGGTGCACTCAAAATTGTTGATATTTCAGTTGTTTGATCACATGACGCATTCATGACAGTAACAAGATTCTCTAAAATAGGTGGTGTGCTCAAATCAACAGGTAACTCAATACATGACGCATTCAAGTTAACTAGGCATGCATCATTCTCATGTGAAGTTATATCATCAATACCTTTATTGTTACCTTGTGGCAAAGATGTAGCTGATGCAGGTACGGACGTTGACAATGTACCATACCCTTGAGATGATGCCGCGCTCATAATCCGAGGTGCAATGATGGAGTAACCCACCGGCGGTGGTGAGCATGAACTGGAATAGTAGTTGTTGTAGTCACCTAATGCATCCTCCTGTATCTGTCTCTCAAAGGTACAAGCACGGACATACATACTAGTAATGCAACGAGGAATATACTGAAATCTTGCCTGAATGTCATGGTTCAAACCACCAAAAAATCTATTCATTGTATCATTCTCAGATTCTTCTATGTCACAATGATGCATATAAGATTTGAACTCTTGGTAGTAAGCATGAACAGTGTTGTTGCCTTGTTTAAATTGTTCAAATTTGCGAAGCAATTCACGACGATAATAAGGAGGGAAAAATTGTTGTCTCATTACAGCTTTCAAAACTTTCCAAGTTGTGGGTTGGTTATTAATGTTTTTCTTACAATGTACACTCCACCAAACAGAAGCAAAATTAGTAAATGCTCTAGTGGCTGCTCGCACTCGCTCAAGTTCAGAAAAGTCATGGTGACTAAAAACTTGTTCTACTTTAAGCTCCCAAGCTAGATAAGTAGTAGGATTAAATCTACCCTCAAATGACGGTAAAAAAATAACCTGACCATGTGCTTGTGTGTGTTGTCCCAACTCTCGTGATGGTGAAGATGTGTCCGTCGTCCAAGAACTTCTATCTTCGGATCCTGTCATGATTAGTAGAAACAAGAAACAAAATTCAAGAATAATGTTCCTATGAACTACTAGGGTGTGGTGGTAAAGCGCTCACAGTAAAGCAAATATCAATATCTTAGAAGTTCATACCAAGCAGCAGGTGGTGACAGGCAACTAGCAGGGTCAAATAACTCTGAAGATTGTGTAAAGCGATTGCCAGGGGAACGTACATATATACAGTGTAGAAATATGTGGAGCTGGGTTGGCTATATATGGTAGCAAAAGATTAGCAATAATCAATTCAGAGATGCAATGTTGAATAAACGCTCAACGACAGTACTGTGCTGGTCCTAGGCTAGACCGAACTAGAGACGCGAGCCTAGAACACTAATGAGGTCACGTCGTAGCACAACTAGTATCAATGAAGGATACTAAGTAGCTCTAGACAGGAAGATATAAGTGAAGATCACAACAGCAGTAAAGATAATGATGTGAAACAACAGCCAAGCAGGATATATCAACAACTTTTTCTCCAACTTTCCTCTGAAAAAGTTTGTGCCGATTTTTTTGAATTTTTTTTCAAGAATTGGATTGACTCAAGCTTTCAAACACCAAAGGAATCGCTCAATTCTGAGTTGATATGAGGAGTCAAAAAATTCGAAAACTGGCCTGAAAAACTGGAATAAGCTGTGTTCATGAACTTCGGAGGACAAAAAGACCTATTTAGAAGCCGATTTTGAGGTGCCAAATATTGAACTAGCTTCTTAAACTATTTAGATGCGACTCGTCGCTAGCTTTTTTTTGAGTACTCGCGGAGGCAAAACGGACTTCGTATGAGGAAGTTATGCCTGTTTTACTGAACAGTGCACAAAACAGATTCGAATCCGAATTCAACTACGAGACTGAGTCTAAAAAGATCCGAATTTTGTTTTTTTTCTTCTCTCTTTTTTTTCCTCACACTTTTTTTTCTCTCTCCTTTTTTTCTCTGACTTTTTTTCTCTTGTTTTTTTTCTCTCTTTTTTTCTCCCTCTTTTCAGAACAAACTAGATAAGATGCAGATTGGATCAAGCGAAGATGTGAACGATCTCAACTATTATTATGATAATGAATGGTGGGTAGTACGTGGTGGAAATTGATGGATGGGTGGTGGACAGCGGAAGAGATAATGATGCAGCGGTGGCGTGACTAATGTGAACAGAACTCGAAACTCTAAACAAACTAGACACTAAGACCAGCAACTCGACACGAGATGCAACCGATAATTCAACTATGCAAGCAATGAAAAGAAAATTGCAAAGGCTCAGACTAGCTTGGACCAAGGATGAATAGATCTAACTCTTTTTTGTGGCTTTTTCTTGGACAATAGGTAAGAAAATAAATCTAATCTAGGAAAACTGGAAATTCTCACCGAGCAACCTGAAAACTGATACCACTTGATAGAGGTGAGGGTGTCCCGATCTTTCGATGAGATGATAACTATCGATTTGGTGGAGACGACTTTGACGATCCGACTACAAACGTGCACGACGTTGCGCCTTAGCAATCGCTAAACTAATCTCCTGAGGTTACTGACGATGCCGGAAGCACGGTCAGCCTGACCACGAAGGTCTATTACTGCAAGCAATCGAAGAACGAGCAAGAATATGATAAAGCAATCTGGATATTGCAAATATATATGAGGTATTGATAATGGTGGGGATCCGTAAGCGGTCTTGGTCTGGTCGTTGGACACAAACGAAGTACACGAAGTTGCAATGGCTAACTTTTAACTAAACAAATCCCAAGGAAAAAGCTACTAGATGGATCTACTTATATAGGAGCAAGGGGTGGCGGCCAAGGAGGTGGGAGGACATCCCAAGGCATCCTAAAACTAACCCTAGGTCGTACAAGGCTCATGGGCCCAAGTGGAGGTGATGCAACACCTTTGGGCTTGTAGTTTGACTCGGATTCTGCTGCAACGTCAGATTGTTTCGTCCGTAACTCAACGCTCCGGACGAATTTGAAGGTGAACCCAATTGGGTTGGAAAGAGCACGAAATCTAGTTTCCAACAAAAAAAGAATCACCCAATTCGGAGTCCGTATGAAAAAGTTGTTGGCGTTTTGAGTCAGGTATGTCTGTGCAGTCCGAATCTGAATCCAGAACGTGAGAGACTTGGACTCTATCTTCTCTTGGCCCAAAAGTGACGTGAGAAGGACTTTTTGAACAAAACCTAAACTTCTCCTTTTCCCTTATCTTCATATGTGGATTGTACAAATGTCCCATACACCTGCAATTAGACAAAACACAAAAGTGTGTGAAGTATTTTTGTTCTGGATAACATAAATAGATTATTGAATAGTTTGCATTAGAAATCACCTGACAAATATGCATGTATGCAATATTTTTGGTCGTATCCAAGGTAGTCATGTCCTCATCAGAAACTAACCCGGACTGACGTTGTTTTCAGCAGAATTGCCATGGTGTTATTTTTGTGCCAAAATAAAAGTTCTCGGAATGACCCGAAACTTCACGGAGAATATTTTTGGAATTAATAAAAAAATTGGTGAAAGAATCAACACCAGGGGGCCCACACCCTGTCCACGAGGGTGGAGGGCGCGTCCACCCCCCTGGGGCGCGCCGCCTGCCTCGTGGGCCCCTGAGGCTCCACCGTCCTCAACTCCAACTCTATATATTCATGTTCGAGGAGAAAAAATCGGAGGAAGGATTCATCATGTTTTACGATACAGAGCCGCCGCCAAGCCCTAATCTCTCTCGGGAGGGCTGATCTGGAGTTCGTTTGGGGCTCCGGAGAGGGGAATCCGTCGCCATTGTCATCATCAACCTTCCCCCATCACCAATTTCATGATGCTCACCGCCGTGCGTGAGTAATTCCATCGTAGGCTTGCTGGACGGTGATGGGTTGGATAAGATTTATCATGTAATCGAGTTAGTTTTGTTTGGATTTGATTCCTAGTATCCATTATGTTCTAAGATTGATGTTGCTATGACTTTGCTATGCTTAATGCTTGTCACTAGGGCCCGAGTGCCATAATTTCAGATCTGAACCTATTATGTTTTCATGTATATATGTGAGTTCTTGATCCTATCTTGCAAGTCAATAGTCACCTACTATGTGTTATGATCCGGCAACCCCGAAGTGACAATAATCGGGACCACTCCTGGTGATGACCGTATTTTGAGGAGTTCATGTATTCACGAAGTGTTAATGCTTTGGTCCGGTACTCTATTAAAAGGAGGGCTTAATATCCCTTAGTTTCCAACAGGACCCCACTGTCACGGGAGGGTAGGACAAAAGATGTCATGCAAGTTCTTTTCCATAAGCACGTATGACTATATTCGGAATACATGCCTACATTACATTGATGAACTGGAGCTACTTCTGTGTCACCCTATGTTATAACTGTTGCATGAGGAATTGCATCCGACATAATTATCCATCACTGATCCATTGCCTACAAGCTTTTCACATAATTATCTTTGCTTAGTTACTTTTCTGTTGCCACTGTCACGATTACTACAAAACTACTACTGTTACTTTTACAACTGTTAGCGTTACTTCCATACTACTTTGCTACTAAATATTTTGCTGCAGATATTAAGTCTTACAAGTGTGGTTGAATTGACAACTCAACTGCTAATACTTGAGAATATTCTTTGGCCCCCCTTGTGTCGAATCAATAAATTTTGGTTAAATACTCTACCTTCGAAAACTCTTGCGATCCCCTATACTTGTGCGTTATCATTGTACAATCTTGGGAAAGGATTAAAATGATGCTAAGGAATTGATCATACAAAAATTTTATGCGGGGTTGAATTTCATTTATCGTAATCTTTTAGATTCCGCCGCGGGAGGTACTTTTATGGAAATTACTTTGGGTGAAGCCACCAAATTTCTTGATAATATTATGGCAAATTGTTCACAATGGCATACCGAAAGAGCTCCTACTAGTAAAAAAGTTAATTCGGTTGAGGAAATTTCTTCTTTGAGTGAAAAAGTTGATGCTCTTATGAAATTGGATGCTAGTAAAAGTGCTCCTGTTGATTTTAATGATGTGCCTTTGTCTACTTTGGTTGAGCAAAATAGTGATGCCATAGATGTGAATTTTATCTCGCGAAACAATTTCAATAACAATGCTTATAGAGGTAATTTTAATCCTAGGCCTTTTCCTAGTAATTCCTCTAATAATTATGGTAATTCCTATGATAATCCTTCTTATAATAATAATAGGAACACCTCTGATCTTGAGAATAATATTAAAGAATTTATCAACACTCAAAAAGTTTTCAATGCTGTATTGGAAGAAAAGTTGAATAAGATTGATGATTTGTCTAGAAGTGTTGATATAATTTCCCATGATGTAGAAAATCTCAAGATGAAAATTTTTGTGCCTAAGGTTGAGGAATCAATTAAAGCTCTTTATGTTTCTATGGATGAAAGTAATAAAAGAACCGCTATGCTTAGAGCTAGAAGAGAATTTTTAGAAAAAAACGTTTTCTAGTGATTGCTTTCATAAAAGTGATGAAGATCTTAAAATGATTGGTATTTCTTCTATTGATTCCTTGTTTAGTAAAATTAAAATTGATGAAAAATGGACTGAAGAAGAGTTAACTTTAGCTAGAAGGCGTCCCGATAATTTGGAGGGTGAAAATCTTGTTGAGAAAATTGATAAAAGTGGGTTTGAAGAGGTCAAAACTTTAACTAGTGATGTGCCCACTCTTTTGGATTAAAAAGACATTAATTATGATAGTTGCTCTTTGATTGATTGTATTTATTTTTTGCAATCCATGATAAATTCACCCCATGCTTATGAACAAAATAAAGCTTTTACTAAACATATTGTTGATGCCTTGATGAAAGCTTTGGACGAAAGGTTGGAATTAGAAGTTTCAATTCCTCTGAAATTGCATGATGAGTGGGAACCTACTATCAAAGTCAAGATTAAAAATTATGAGTGTTTTGCTTTATGTGACTTGGGTGCTAGTGTTTCTACAATTCCGAAAGTTTTATGTGATGTGCTTGGTCTTACCGATATTGAAGAATGTTCTTTAAATTTGCAATTGGCGGATTCTAGTATTAAAAATCCTATGGGAAGAATTAATGATGTTCTTATTCTTGCAAATAGTAATTATGTGCCCATATATTTTATTGTTCTTGATATTGATTGCAATCCGTCTTGTCCAATTATTCTTGGTAGACCATTTTTACATAATATTGGTGCCATGATTGATATGAAAGAAGGCAATATTAAATTTCAAATTCCACTAAGGAACGGTATGGAACACTTTCCTAGAACAAGAATTAGGCCACCATATGAATCAATCATGATGGCATCTTATGGATCTAGAAACAAAGATGACAAAACTTAGATCCTTGCTTTATGCCTAGCTAGGGGCGTGAAACGATAGCGCTTGTTGGGAGGCAACCCAATGAATAAAATTTATTCTTGTCTTTTGCTTTCTGATCTTTAGTGTTTGCACAATTATGCTACTGTTATGATTGTGTTTTTTGTGTTTTAATTAGTGTTTGTGCCAAGAAAAGCCAATGGTATCTTCTTGGGTGATAGTTGATTTCATCTTGCTTAAAAACAGAAACTTTCGCGCTCACGAAAATAATTATCGTTTTTAACAGAAGCGCAATAAAATACCAATTCCTTCTGAAGAATATTAATATACAAATTTCTCAGGATTTCCTAATTTTTTTAGAATTTTTGGAGTTTCATAAGTATTCTAAATATCCAGATTGCTACATACTGTTTTGTTTTTGACAGATTCTGCTTTCTTTGCGTTGTGTGCTTGTTTTGATGATTCTGTGGTTTTCTTTGAAGAGTTTTTTCCATAGAAAAGTTGGAATATAGTAGATATAATGCAAGAATAAAATATGAATGGGTTTGCAACAGTACTTATAGTAGTGATTTGTTTTCTTATACTAACGGATCTCATGAAGGTTTTGTTGAGTTTTGTGTGATTGAAGTTTTCAAGTTTTTGGTGATGTTACGATGGATGAGGGAATAAGGAGTAAGAAGAGCCTAAGCTTGGGGATGCCCATGGCATCACAAGCTATTATCCAAGAGAAGCAAGCAACTAAGCTTGGGGATGCCCGAGTGGCATCCCCTCTTTCTTCTAACGACCATCAGTATTTTACTCGGAACTATATTTTTATTCGTCACATACTAGGAGTTTTGCTTGGAGCGTCTTGTATGATATGAGTATTTGCTTGTTTTGTTGTCTCTTCTAAGTCATGAATCCTTGCTGGACACACCTATTTGAGAGAGCCAAAATTATGCTATGACTTGTTAGAATTGCTCTCTATGCTTCACTTAAATCTTTATGAGCTATGGAATTGCTCTAGTGCTTCACTTATATCTTTTTGAGCACAATGTGCTTTAGTATTTTTGAAGAAATTCTCTCTTGCTTCACTTAGATTTATTTGAGAGTTAGTAAATTTTTTAAGAAATTCTCTCTTGCTTCACTTAAATTAATTTGAGAGAAAGAAATATTATGCTCATGATCTTCACTTATATTTGTTTGAGCTTATTAAAAGCAACACATGAAAATTAGTTCCAAAGTGATAGATATCCAAGAAGGATATAACAAAAACTTTCATGAAGATCATTGGACAAAATGAAATTGATTCCTTGTAATAGTTTTGAGATATAATGATGTGATATGTGAGGCATGTTGATGAGTAATTATGCTTTAGTAAGAATATTGGTGTTAAGGTTTGTGATTCTCTATGCAAGTATGAAAGTCAATAGTTATGCAATGAAATTACATCCTACTTGTGGTGCATTATTCAGTGTTAATTATGCTTAATGCTCTCTTATGAGATTATTCGTTTCTTGGTTGGTCGCTTCTCAATCTTTTGCTAGCCTTCATTTTGCACTAAGTATGATCACTACTTGTGCATCCAAATGTTAGGAACATAGCATGAAATTTCAAAAAAAAAACCTACGATCAGGCAAGATCTATCTAGGAGACGCATAGCAACGAGAGGGGGAGAGTGTGTCCACGTACCCTCGTAGACCGAAGCGGAACCGTTAGGTTAACGCGGTTGATGTAGTCGAACGTCTTCCTGATCCAACCGATCAAGTACTGAATGTACGTCACCTCCGAGTTCTGCACACGTTCAAATCGATGACGTCCCTCGAACTCTTGATCCAGCAGAGGGTCGAGGGAGGTTTCGTCAGCACGACGGCGTGGTGACGGTGATGGTGATGTGATCCGCGCAGGGCTTCGCCTAAGCACTACGTGAATATGACCGGAGGAGTAAACCATGGAGAGAGACGCCGCACACGGCTTGGAACAATTGGTGTGTCTCCAAGGGGTGCCCTGCCCATGTATATAAAGGACGGAGAGGAGGAAGCCGGCCACCAGGGGGCGCGCCAAGAGGGGAGAGTCCTTCCTTCTCATGGAGGGGGAAAGAGGGAAGGAGAAGGAGAGGGGGAAAGAAAAGGGGGGCGCCGCCCCCTTCCCCTTGTCCAATTCGGACAGCCCATGGGGGGCGTGCCACCCCTTGTGGGTTCCCCTCTCTCTCCCACTATGACCCATGATGGCCCATTACTTCCCTGGGGGGTTCCGGTAACCCCTCGGTACTCCGATAAATATCTGAAACGTCTCGAAACCATTCCGGTGTCCAAATACCATCGTCCAATATATCAGTCTTTACCTCTCGACCATTTAGAGACTCCTCATCATGTCTGTGATCTCATCCGGGACTCTGAACAATCTTCAATCACCAAAACACAAAACTCATAATACAAATCGTCATCGAACGTTAAGCGTGCGGGCCCTGAGGGTTTGAGAACTATGTAGACATGACCGAGACACATCTCCGGTCAATAACCAATAGCGGAACCTGGATGCTCATATTGGTTCCTACAGATTCTATGAAGATCTTTATCGGTCAAATCGCAATGACAACATACATAATTCCCTTTGTCATCGGTATGTTACTTGCCCGAGATTCGATCGTCGGTATCCTCATACCAAGTTCAATCTCGTTACCGGCAAGTCTCTTTACTCGTTCCGTAATGCATCATCCCGCAACTAACTCATTAGTCACATTGCTTGCAAGGCTTATAGTGATGTACATTACCGATAGGGCCTAGAGATACCTCTCCGACAATCGGAGTGACAAATCCTAATCTCGATCTATGCCAACCCAGCAAACACCTTCGGAGACACCTCTAGAGCATCTTTATAACCACCCAGTTACGTTGTGACATTTGATAGCACACAAGGTGTTCCTCCGGTATTCTGGAGTTGCATAATCTCATACTCAAAGGAATATGTATATGTCATGAGGAAAGCAATAGCAATAAAACTAAATGATCATTATGCAAAGCTAACGGATGGGTCTTGTCCATCACATCATTCTCCTATTGATGTGATCATGTTCATCAAATGACAACACATGTCTATGGTTAGGAAACTTAACCATCTTTGATTAACGAGCTAGTCAAGTAGAGGCATACTAGGGACACTTTGTTTTGTCTATGTATCCACACATGTATCAAGTTTCCGGTTAATACAATTCTAGCATGAATAATAAATATTTATCATGATATAAGGAAATATAAATAAAAACTTTATTATTGCATCTAGGGCATATTTCCTTCACCAAAATCCTTTAAACAATTTTGGCCACATGAGTCCACCATACCTACCTATATGCGGTATCCTTTGCCGTTCTAAGCAAATTTGTATGTGCCATCTCTAATTTTCAAAATAAACTTCTCTTTTGTATGCTCGTACCACTCATGAATCGGTAGGCGCTGGCTAATATATTTCCATGCTAGATATGTTATTCTCACGATGAGTGTTTATTCACTTGTCATTGCACGAGAGTAAGGCAAAGGTATTAGGGATGCCCAGTCCCGAAATGAAAATGAATTTACTTTATGTTGTCAAATAATAAATTCCTTGGAAAGTGTTGGTATGGAAGGCACCCATGGATACGGCTAGCCATGGAAAGTGAAAGTATGGTTGAAAAAGGAATAAACTTTAATTTCTATCTGGGAACCGCCTATGATATATCTAGCATGGAAAGTATTGGGAACTACTGATGACCCACAAGTATAGGGGATCTATCGTAGTCCTTCCGATAAGTAATAATGTCGAAACCAACGAGGAGCAGAAGGAAATGATAAGCAGTTTTCAGCAAGGTATTCTCTGCAAGTACTGAAATAAGTGGTAACAGATAGTTTTGTGATAGGATAATTTGTAACGAGCAACAAGTAATAAAAGTAAATGAAGTGCAGCAAGGTGGCCCAATACTTTTTGTAGCAAAGGACAAGCCTGGACAAACTCTTATATAAGGAAAAGCGCTCCCGAGGACACACGGGAATATCGTCAAGCTAGTTTTCATCACGTTCATATGATTCACGTTCGGTACTTTGATAATTTGATATGTGGGTGGACCGGTGCTTGGGTGCTGTTCTTACTTGAACAAGCATCCCACTTATGATTAACCTCTATTGCAAGCATCCGCAACTACAACAAAAGTATTAAGGCAAACCTAACCATAGCATGAAACATATGGATCCAAATCAGCCCCTTACGAAGCAACGCATAAACTAGGGTTTAAGCTTCTGTCACTCTAGCAACCCATCATCTACTTATTACTTCCCAATGCCTTCCTCTAGGCCCAAATAATGGTGAAGTGTTATGTAGTCAACGTTCACATAAAACCACTAGAGGCTAGACAACATACATCTCATCAAAATATCGAACGAATACCAAATTCACATGACTACTAATAGCAAGACTTCTCCCATGTCCTCAGGAACAAACGTAACTACTCACAAAGCATATTCATGTTCATAATCAGAGGGGTAATAATATGCATAAAGGATCTGAACATATGACCTTCCACCAAATAAACCAACTAGCATCAACTACAAGGAGTAATCAACACTACTAGCAACCTACTAGTACCAATCCCGGACTTGGAGACAAGAATTGGATACAAGAGATGAACTAGGGTTTTGAGAGGAGATGGTGCTGGTGAAGATGTTGATGGAGATTGCCCTCTCCCGATGAGAGGAGCGTTGGTGATGACGATGGCGATGATTTCCCCCTCCCGGAGGGAAGTGTCCCCGGCAGAACAGCTCTGCCGGAGCCCTAGATTGGTTCCGCCAAGGTTCCGCCTCGTGGCGGCGGAGTTTCATCTCGAAAGGTTGCTTATGTTTTTTTCTCATCGAAAGACCTCATATAGCAGAAGATGGGCATCGGAGAACCAACAGGGGGCCCACGAGGTAGGGGGCGCGCCCAGGGGGGTAGGGCGCGCCCCCACCCTCGTGGACAGATGGGCCCCCCTCTGGTGAACTTCTTCCGCTGGATATTTTTTATTATTTCCAAAAATGACTTTCGTGGAGTTTCAGGACTTTTGGAGTTGTACAGAATAGGTCTCTAATATTTGCTCCTTTTCCAGCCCAAAATTCTAGCTGCCGGCATTCTCCCTCCTTATGTAAACCTTGTAAAATAAGAGAGAATAGGCATAAGTATTGTGACATAACGTGTAATAACAGCCCATAATGCAATAAATATCGATATAAAAGCATGATGCAAAATGGACGTATCAACTCCCCCAAGCTTAGACCTTGCTTGTCGTCAAGCGGAAGCCGATAATGATAAATATGTCCCCATGTTGAGGTAGAGGTGTCGATAAAAATAAAATACGGACATGAAGGCATCATGATTATTCTCATAACAACAACATATATAGATATTGTCATATGATTTCTTATGCTCAAGTAATAATCCATTCACAATGCAGAGTATGAATCATAAACTTTATTGAGAACCAACAAACTATAATCTCAGTCCTTGAAGCAATTGCAATTTATCATAACATCAGAAAGAGTCTATGTCAGAGCTTAAAAGCATGTCCACATACTCAACTATCATCTAGTCCTTCATAATTGCTAACACTCACGCAATACTTGTGGTTACGAAGTTTTAATCAGACATAGAGAAAGATAGGGGCTTATAGTTTCGCCCCACAACCTTTTACCTCAAGGGTAATGTCAACAATAATAACTCATGCTCCCCTACATCCAATTATATATATATATATCATGATCTTTCCAACATACTGTGCTTGCCAGAGGATAAAATGAAAAAGGAAAGGTGAAGATCACCATGACTCTTGCATAAGGTAGAAGATAATAATAAAAGATAGGCCCTTCGCAGAGGGAAGCAGAGGTTGCCATGCGCTTTTATGGTTGGATGCACAAAATCGTAATGCGAAAGAACGTCACTTTATATTGCCACTTGTGATATGAACCTTTATTATGCAGTTCGTCGCTTTTATTTCTTCCACATCACAAGATCATATAAAGCTTATTTCTCCCACACCAATCAATCATACATATTTAGAGCAATTTTTATTGATTTGCACCGATGACAACTTACTTGAAGGATCTTACTCAATCCATAGGTAGATATGGTGGACTCTCATGGCAAAACTGGTTTAAGGGTTTTGGAAGCACAAGTAGTATCTCTACTTGGTGCTGAGAATTTGGCTAGAATGAGGGGGAAAGGCAAGCTCAACATGTTGGATGACCCATGACAACATACTTTATCTCAGATATAAGAAAACATAACTCATTACGTTGTCTTCCTTGTCCAACATCAACTCTTTAGCATGTCATATTTTAATGAGTGCTCCCAATCATAAAATATGTCAATAATAGTATATTTATATGTGAAACCTCTCTTTCCTTATTACTTCCTATTAATTGCAACGATGACCAAAGCTATGTCTACCAACTCCCAACAACTTCTAATCATCATACTCTTTCTATGTGAAGTCATTACTCTCAATAAGATCAATATGACCTCTTTGTTTCTTTTTATTCTTTTCTCTTTTCTTTTATTTACTCAAGATCATGGCGAAATAATCAAGCCCTTGACTCAACACTAATCTTTATTATGTATAGCTCACGGACTCGATTACATAGAGAGATCATAAAGCAAAACTCAAAACTAGATCATGCCATAAACTTTATTCTACTAGACCAAGATACTACTGATAGGATCGAACTAAGAAAAGCGGTAAAGATAGGAGTTGTGATGGTGATACGATACCGGGGCACCTCCCCCAAGCTTGGCAGTTGCCAAGGGGAGTGCCCATACCCATATGATTATGCCTCCTTTGTCGGTGAAGAAGGTGGAGGTGTCGTTGACTTAGTTGATGGCACAGACTTCTCCCTTAATTTGCGCTTGAGGACGGCATTTTGATCCCTCAGATCATCAATCTCCCACTCTAGGGTTAATATCTTTTTGCATAGGTCCTGCTTATTTTCCTGCAAGAGACAAAAAGGGATAAACTCGAACTTTGGTTTCTTTTCCCTATCAGGGAGACTTGACTTTTTGAACTCCACGTGCATGTCCCCAAGTTGAGGTAATGGGGCTTCGTCTTCATCTGAGCTCGTCTCCTCCCTCCCCTTGGGTTCATAGTCCTCTTCTTCCTCCGTGGTCCAACCATCGTGCTCCACATCTCCATAGACCTTAGGATTTGCTAAGTAATCATCCACATAGCTTTCTCCTTCTGAATCCTGGGACGACATGTTGATCTAATCTGCAGTAGGATAGCTCAAGACAAGAACAGAGGATATTTGCGTGATATGGGAGTCAAAACCTTCAGGAGATTATATAATGAATTTTTACCGACCAAAATACGTATCGTGCAAGAAAACGGAGTCCGGAAGGCACACGAGGTGCTCACGAGGTAGGGGGGCGCGCCCTCCAGCCTCGTGTCCTTCCCGGACTGCTACTTATTTTTCTATTTTTCTAAATATTCCAAAACGGAGAAATATTGCCTTAAAATTGTTTTGGGAGTCGGTTTACTTACAGTACCACATACCTATTCCTTTTCGGAGTCTGAAACATTCTGGAAAGTGTCCCTTATGTATTCCTCCGGGGTTACGGTTTCAATAATATTGGTTTCAACATTTATAGGATTACCTGAGATATAATGTTTAATTCTTTGACCGTTTACCACCTTCGGATTTGTGCCTTCGAAATTGTTGATTCTTATGGCACCGGAATGATAGACCTCCTCGATGACGTAGGGGCCTTCCCATTTAGAGAGAAGTTTTCCTACAAAAAATCTTAAACGAGAGTTGTATAGCAATACATAATCACCCACATTAAACTCACGCTTTTGTATCCTTTTGTCATGCCATCTTTTAACTTTTTCTTTAAACAACTTGGCATTTTCATAAGCTTGGGTTCTCCATTCATCAAGTGAGCTAATATCAAATAACCTCTTCTCACCGGCAAGTTTGAAATCATAGTTGAGCTCTTTAATAGCCCAATATGCCTTATGTTCTAGTTTGAGAGGTAAATGACATGCTTTTCCATAAACCATTTTATACGGAGACATACCCATAGGATTTTTATAAGCAGTTCTATAGGCCCATAATGCATCATCAAGTTTCTTGGACCAATTCTCTCTAGACCTATTAACCGTCTTTTGCAAAATTAATTTGAGTTCTCTATTACTCAATTCTACTTGACCACTAGACTGTGGGTGATAAGGAGATGCAATTCTATGATTAACATCATATTTAGCAAGCATTTTACGGAAAGCACCATGAATAAAATGTGAACCACCATCAGTCATTAAATATCTAGGGACTCCAAACCTCGGAAAGGTAACTTATTTAAGCATTTTAATAGAGGTGTTATGATCAGCACTACTAGTTGGAATAGCTTCTACCCACTTAGTAACGTAATCAACAACAACTAAAATATGTGAATATCCATTAGAGGTAGGAAAAGGTCCCATATAATCAAAGCCCCAAACATCAAATGGTTCAATAACAAGTGAATAATTCATAGGCAATTCTTGACGTCTACTAATATTACCAATTCTTTGACATTCATCACAAGATAAGACAAACTTACGTGCATCCTTGAAGAGAGTAGGCCAATAAAAACCGGATTGCAATACCTTATGTGCAGTTCTATCTCCCGCGCGGTGTCCTCCATAAGCTTCGGAGTGACACTTGCGTAGGATCTGTTCCTGTTCATGCGCAGGTACACAATGTCTAATAACACCATCTACACCTTCTTTATAAAGATGTGGGTCATCCCAAAAGTAATGTCTCAAATCATAGAAAAACTTTTTATTTTGCTGGTATGTGAAACTAGGCGGTATGAATTTAGCAAAAATGTAATTAGCATAATCAGCATACCATGGAGTACTACAAGAAGTACTTATAAAATTTAATTGTTCATCAGGAAAGCTATCATCAATAGGTAGTGGGTCATCAAGAACATTTTCTAACCTAGACAAGTTGTCTGCAACGGGGTTCTCAGCTCCTTTTCTATCAACAATATGCAAATCAAATTCTTGTAGCAAGAGAACCCATCTAATAATTCTAGGTTTAGCATCTTTCTTTTCCATTAGATATTTAATAGCAGCATGATCAGTGTGAATAGTTACTTTAGAATCAACAATATAAGGTCTAAACTTATCACAAGCAAATACAACTGTTAAGAATTCTTTTTCAGTAGTAGCATAATTTCTTTGAGCATTGTCTAGAGTCTTACTAGCTCAATGGATAACATTTAATTTCTTATCGACTCTTTGCCCTAGAACAACATATGCCACCTCCTGCCTCCTTTCCTCTTCTCCCTTAGGGCCCATGTAGGCCCAATAACCCCCGGGGGGGTTCCGGTAACCCCTCGGTACTCCGGAAAAATCCCGATTTTACCCGGAACGATTCCGATATCCAAATATAGGCTTCCAATATATCGATCTTTATGTCTCGACCATTTCGAGACTCCTCGTCATGTCCATGATCACATCCGGGACTCCGAACAACCTTTGGTACATCAAAATACATAAACTTATAATGAAATTGTCATCGTAACGTTAAGCGTGCGGACCCTACGGTTCGAGAACAATGTAGACATGACCAAGACACGTCTCCGGTCAATAACCAATAGCGGAACCTGGATGTTCATATTGGTTCCTACATATTCTACGAAGATCTTTATCGGTCAGACCGCATAACAACATACGTTGTTCCCTTTGTCATCGGTATGTTACTTGCCCGAGATTCGATCGTCGGTATCTCAATACCTAGTTCAATCTCGTTACCGGCAAGTCTCTTTACTCGTTCCGTAATACATCTTCTCACAACTAACTCATTAGTTGCAATGCTTGCAAGGCTTATGTGATGTGCATTACCGAGAGGGCCCAGAGATACCTCTCCGACAATCGGAGTGACAAATCCTAATCTCGAAATACGCCAACCCAACATGTACCTTTGGAGACACCTGTAGAGCACCTTTATAATCACCCAGTTATGTTGTGACGTTTGGTAGCACACAAAGTGTTCCTCCGGTAAACGGGAGTTGCATAATCTCATAGTCATAGGAACATGTATAAGTCATGAAGAAAGCAATAGCAACATACTAAATGATTGAGTGCTAAGCTAACGGAATGGGTTAAGTCAATCACATCATTCTCCTAATGATGTGATCCCATTAATCAAATAACAACTCTTTGTCTATGGTTAGGAAACATAACCATCTTTGATTAACGAGCTAGTCAAGTAGAGGCATACTAGTGACACTCTGTTTGTCTATGTATTCACACATGTATTATGTTTCCGGTTAATACAATTCTAGCATGAATAATAAACATTTATCATGAAATAAGGAAATAAATAATAACTTTATTATTGCCTCTAGGGCATATTTCCTTCAGTCTCCCACTTGCACTAGAGTCAATAGTCTAGATTACACAGTAATGATTCTAACACCCATGGAGCCTTGGTGCTGATCATGTTTTGCTCGTGGAAGAGGCTTAGTCAACGGGTCTGCTACATTCAGATCCGTATGTATCATGCAAATCTCTATGTCTCCCACCTGGACTAGATCCCGGATGGAATTGAAGCGTCTCTTGATGTGCTTGGTTCTCTTGTGAAATCTGGATTCCTTTGCCAAGGCAATTGCACCAGTATTGTCACAAAAGATTTTCATTGGACCCGATGCACTAGGTATGACACCTAGATCGGATATGAACTCCTTCATCCAGATTCCTTCATTTGCTGCTTCCGAAGCAGCTATGTATTCCGCTTCACACGTAGATCCCGCCACGACGCTTTGTTTAGAACTGCACCAACTGACAGCTCCACCGTTTAATGTAAACACGTATCCGGTTTGTGATTTAGAATCGTCCGGATCAGTGTCAAAGCTTGCATCAACGTAACCATTTACGATGAGCTCTTTGTCACCTCCATAAATGAGAAACATATCCTTAGTCCTTTTCAGGTATTTCAGGATGTTCTTGACTGCTGTCCAGTGATCCACTCCTGGATTACTTTGGTACCTCCCTGCTAGACTTATAGCAAGGCACACATCAGGTCTGGTACACAACATTGCATACATGATAGAGCCTATGGCTGAAGCATAGGGAACATTTTTTGTTTTCTCTCTATCTTCTGCAGTGGTCGGGCATTGAGTCTTACTCAACTTCACACCTTGTAACACAGGCAAGAACCCTTTCTTTGCTTGATCCATTTTGAACTTCTTCAAAACTTTGTCAAGGTATGTGCTTTGTGAAAGTCCAATTAAGCGTTTTGATCTATCTCTATAGATCTTAATGCCTAATATGTAAGCAGCTTCACCGAGGTCTTTCATTGAAAAACTCTTATTCAAGTATCCCTTTATGCTATCCAGAAATTCTATATCATTTCCAATTAGTAATATGTCATCCACATATAATATCAGAAATGCTACATAGCTCCCACTCACTTTCTTGTAAATACAGGCTTCTCCAAAAGTCTGTATAAAACCAAATGCTTTGATCACACTATCAAAGCGTTTATTCCAACTCCGAGAGGCTTGCACCAGTCCATAAATGGATCGCTGGAGCTTGCACACTTTGTTAGCTCCTTTTGGATCGACAAAACCTTATGGTTGCATCATATACAACTCTTCTTCCAGAAATCCATTCAGGAATGCAGTTTTGACATCCATTTGCCAAATTTCATAATCATAAAATGCGGCAATTGCTAACATGATTCGGACAGACTTAAGCATCGCTACGGGTGAGAAGGTCTCATCGTAGTCAACCCCTTGAACTTGTCGAAAACCTTTTGCAACAAGTCGAGCTTTGTAGACAGTAATATTACCGTCAGCGTCAGTCTTCTTCTTGAAGATCCACTTATTCTCAATTGCTTGCCGATCATCGGGCAAGTCAACCAAAGTCCACACTTTGTTCTCATACATGGATCCCATCTCAGATTTCATGGCTTCAAGCCATTTCGAGGAATCTGGGCTCACCATCGCTTCTTCATAGTTCGTAGGTTCATCATGATCTAGTAGCATGACTTCCAGAACAGGATTACCGTACCACTCTGGTGCGGATCTTACTCTGTTTTACCTACGAGATTCGGTAGTAACTTGATCTGAAGTTACATGATCATCATCATTAGCTTCCTCACTAATTGGTGTAGTAGTCACAGGAACAGATTTCTGTGATGAACTACTTTCCAATAAGGGAGCAGGTACAGTTACCTCATCAAGTTCTACTTTCCTCCCACTCACTTCTTTCGAGAGAAACTCCTTCTCTAGAAAAACTCCGAACTTAGCAACAAAGGTCTTGCCTTCGGATTTGTGATAGAAGGTGTACCCAACAGTCTCCTTTGGGTATCCTATGAAGACATATTTCTCTGATTTGGGTTTGAGCTTATTAGGATGAAACTTTTTCATATAAGCATCACAACCCCAAACTTTAAGAAATGACAACTTTGGTTTCTTGCCAAACCATAGTTCATAAGGCGTCGTCTCAACGGATTTTGATGGTGCCCTATTTAACGTGAATGTGGCCGTCTCTAAAGCATAACCCCAAAACGATAGCGGTAAATCTATAAGAGACATCATAGATCGCACCATATCAAGTAAAGTACGATTACGACGTTCGGACACACCATTACGCTGTGGTGTTCCGGGTGGCGTGAGTTGCGAAACTATTCCACATTGTTTCAAATGTACACCAAACTCGTAACTCAAATATTCTCCTCCACGATCAGATCGTAGGAATTTTATTTTCTTGTTACGATGATTTTCAACTTCACTCTGAAATTCTTTGAACTTTTCAAACGTTTCAGACTTGTGTTTCATTAAGTAGATATACCCATATCTGCTTAAGTCATCTGTGAAGGTGAGAAAATAACGATATCCGCCACGAGCCTCAACATTCATCGGACCACATACATCTATATGTATGATTTCCAACAAATCTGTTGCTCTCTCCATAGTACCGGAGAACGGCGTTTTAGTCATCTTGCCCATGAGGCACGGTTCGCAAGTACCAAGTGATTCATAATCAAGTGGTTCCAAAAGTCCATCAGTATGGAGTTTCTTCATGCGCTTTACACCGATATGACCTAAACGGCAGTGCCACAAATAAGTTGCACTATCATTATCAACTCTGCGTCTTTTGGCTTCAACATTATGAATATGTGTATCACTACTATCGAGATTCATCAAGAATAGACCACTCTTCAAGGGTGCATGACCATAAAAGATATTACTCATATAAATAGAACAACCATTATTCTCTGATTTAAATGAATAACCGTCTCGCATCAAACAAGATCCAGATATAATGTTCATGCTCAACGCTGGCACCAAATAACAATTATTTAGGTCTAATACTAATCCCGAAGGTAGATGTAGAGGTAGCGTGCCGACCGCGATCACATCGACTTTGGAACCATTTCCCACGCGCATCGTCACCTCGTCCTTTGCCAGTGTTTGCTTAATCCGTAGTCCCTGTTTTGAGTTGCAAATATTAGCAACAGAACCAGTATCAAATACCCAGGTGCTACTGCGAGCTCTAGTAAGGTACACATCAATAACATGTATATCACATATACCTTTGTTCACCTTGCCATCCTTCTTATCTGCCAAATACTTGGGGCAGTTCCGCTTCCAGTGACCAGTCTGCTTGCAGTAGAAGCACTCAGTTTTAGGCTTAGGTCCAGACTTTGGTTTCTTCTCCTGAGCAGCAACTTGCTTGCTGTTCTTCTTGAAGTTCCCCTTCTTCTTTCCTTTGCCCTTTTTCTTGAAACTAGTGGTCTTGTTGACCATCAACACTTGATGCTCCTTCTTGATTTCTACCTCCGCAGCCTTTAGCATTGTGAAGAGCTCGGGAATTGTCTTATCCATCCCTTGCATATTATAGTTCATCACGAAGCTCTTGTAGCTAGGTGGTAGTGATTGGAGAATCCTGTCAATGACGCAATCATCTGGAAGATTAACTCCCATTTGAATCAAGTGATTATTATACCCAGACATTTTGAGTATATGCTCACTGACAGAACTGTTCTCCTCCATCTTGCAGCTATAGAACTTATTGGAGACTTCATATCTCTCAATCCGGGCATTTGCTTGAAATATTAACTTCAACTCCTAGAACATCTCATATGCTCCATGACGTTCAAAACATCGTTGAAGTCCCGATTCTAAGCCGTAAAGCATGGCACATTGAACTATCGAGTAGTCATCAGCTTTGCTCTGCCAGACGTTCATAACATCTGGTGTTGCTCCAGCAGCAGGCCTGGCACCCGGTGGTGCTTCCAGGACGTAATTCTTCTGTGCAGCAATGAGGATAATCCTCAAGTTACGGACCCAGTCCGTGTAATTGCTACCATCATCTTTCAACTTTGCTTTCTCAAGGAATGCATTAAAATTCAACGGAACAACAGCACGGGCCATCTATCTACAATCAAACATAAACAAGCAAGATACTATCAGGTACTAAGTTCATGACAAATTTAGGTTCAATTAATCATATTACTTAAGAACTCCCACTTAGATAGACATCCCTCTAATCATCTAAGTGATCACGTGATCCAAATCAACTAAACCATAACCGATCATCACGTGAAATGGAGTAGTTTTCAATGGTGAGCATCGCAATGTTGATCATATCTACTATATGATTCACGCTCGACCTTTCGGTCTCAGTGTTCCGAGGCCATATCTGCATATGCTAGGCTCGTCAAGTTTAACCTGAGTATTCTGCGTGTGCAAAACTGGCTTGCACCCATTGTAGATGGACGTAGAGCTTATCACACCCGATCATCACATGGTGTCTGGGCACGATGAACTTTGGCAACGGTGCATACTCAGGGAGAACACTTTTTATCTTGAAATTTAGTGAGAGATCATCTTATAATGCTACCGTCAATCAAAGCAAGATAAGATGCATAAAAGATAAACATCACATGCAATCAATATAAGTGATATGATATGGCCATCATCTTCTTGTGCTTGTGATCTCCATCTTTGAAGCACCGTCATGATCACCATCGTCACCGGCGCAACACCTTGATCTCCATTGTAGCATCGTTGTCGTCTCGCCAATCTTATGCTTCTACGACTATCGCTACCGCTTAGTGATAAAGTAAAGCATTACAGGGCGATTGCATTGCATACAATAAAGCGACAACCATATGGCTCCTGCCAGTTGCCGATAACTTGGTTACAAAACATGATCATCTCATACAATAAAATTTAGCATCATGCCTTGACCATATCACATCACAACATGCCCTGCAAAAACAAGTTAGATGTCCTCTACTTTGTTGTTGCAAGTTTTACGTGGCTGCTACGGGCTTAAGCAAGAACCAATCTTACCTACGCATAAAAACCACAACGATAGTTTGTCAAGTTGGTGATGTTTTAACCTTCGCAAGGACCGGACGTAGCCACACTCGGTTCAACTAAAGTTGGAGAAACTGACACCCGCCAGCCACCTGTGTGCAAAGCACGGCGGTAGAACCAGTCTCGCGTAAGCGTACGCGTAATGTCGGTCCGGGCCGCTTCATCCAACAATACCGCTGAACCAAAGTATGACATGCTGGTAAGCAGTATGACTTATATCGCCCACAACTCTGTGACGCCCGGAGAATTATGCTACAGTAATACCCTGCTAATGGTGCCACGTCACCCTAGTTACTGTTGCTAATCTCGCGTTGGATCAAAACAAGTTCAAATTCAAATTTAAAATTAAGTCAAATAAAATACTTCTTCAAACTACAAAACTAAATAGTTCATATTTTTGCAAATATTCCATAGTCATTTGTGATTAGGAAAACAACATAACTAAAATGCCCAAATTGACCCTAGCATCCAAATCAGTACCCAAAACAACACCATTTAAATCATTCCTATTTAAGTAAAATTAAAATGAAATCATCCTACTCCCAAACTTTTGTGGCAGTACTATATACTACATAGTATTTTTTTTTACCAGTGGCACTTTTAACAAAATTGGTTTGCTAGCAGAAATAAATAGAAAGCAATGGTGAAATAAAGAAAACAGAAAAACCAAAAAGAAAGAAAGAAAAAGACCCCTGGGCCACTTGGTCCAAATGCCCAAGGCAACCCACCAGGTCCGATCGGCCCAACCCGGTGCCCCTCATATGGCCTAGCCCACACCCCCACGATCCCCACTCCACCCATCTCTCCCCTCGCTCCCCTCCTGGCGCCGCCACCCTCCCACGACCGCACAACCCCCCACCCCCCGATCCCCTTGCCCCTCCTGTGCCCGATCCCTTCTGGATCCAGGGCCTCGCCCTCGACGCCGATCGCTGCCTGCGGCGCTCCGTCACCCCTCGCCGTCACCGGCGTCACTCGATGCCCTGGCGCCCCGTCCTCCACCTCGACCTCCCCGACTGGATCTGAGCCGCGCCCAGGGCGCCGCCACCGCCGGACACCACCGATGCCTCGTCCCGCCACTGCTTTGCCGGAGCCACCCACCGTCATCGTCGCCTGCTCGTCCTCCTCCCAGCTAGAACGCCCCAAGCCCAGTGCCGCTCGACCCCGATGCCGGCTGCTTCCCCGATAGGCGCCGCCCTCTGCCGCCCCCCATCGCCGGCGACCCTGCCGCCACCTCCCCGAGCCCTCTGCCATGACCCCTCCCGCTCCTATGTGAGCCACTACCTCCCTCTTCCTCCCTCTCCTCCTCTATGCGTGCGTGCCGCCGTCACCGTGCTCGCCCGCTGCATCCCGTGGACGCCGTCGCGCCGCACTTGCATGCTGCGCCACCCGCGACCTGGGCCTCGGCCCCCAGCGCGCATCGCCGCCCTGGGCGCGTCCTGCCCCGCGTCGCCGCACCCCCGGGCTCCCCTGCCCGCACTCCGCGGCCGCCATGCGCTCGTGCGCTCACTACCGTCGGCCCTTGCTCGCCCGCTGCCGGCGTTCGCCCCGCGGTGCCCCATCGGCCTGCGCCCGGGCTCGCCCAATTGGCGCCCGCATGCCCGCACGCTCACGGGGCTTCGCCCCAGCAACCGCGCCGGTTAGCCCGCTGGGCCCCCAGGGCCAATGACAAGTGGGCCCCCTGCCTAGAACGTTTAAAAAAAGGATTTTTTTAAAAAATATATATAATAAATAAATAAATAATAATAAAATTAATTAATTAATTAATTAACTAAATAATTAACTTAATTAATTCTGATTAAATTAACTAATTAAGGTTAATTAACCTAATGACTAATTAACCTAATTAACTACTGTTAATTAACTAACAGAGTATGACAAGTGGGACCCACGCGTAAGTTTGACTTAGTCAATCCCTGTGACTGCTGATGTCAACATGACCTCATGCTGATGTCGTAAATCCATTTTCGAATTAAATTAAATAATTAATTAAATTTTAGAAATTAATAAAATCTTTAGAAAATCCTTTCTTTTAATCCATAACTCGGATTAAAATATTTTCAACATGAAAGTTGCTCAGAACGACGAGACGAACCCGGATACGCAGCCCGTTCATCCGCCACACACCCCTAACATATCAAACTCGCAACTTTCCCCCTCCGGCTCCTCTGCCCGAAAACGCGAAACACCGGGAATACTTTCCCGGATGTTTTCCCCCTTCACCGGCATCACCTACTACCGCGTTAGGGCACACCTAGCACCGCTCATTGTCACGTCACGCATTGTCATGCTTATGTTTGCATTATATTTATTGTTCTTCCCCCTCTTCTCTCGCTAGACACCGAGACCGACGTCGCTGCTACCCAGTACGACTACGGTGTTGACGACCCCTCTCTCTTGCCAGAGCAACCAGGCAAGCCCCCCCCCTTGATCACCAGATATCGCCTACTCTTCTCTATACTGCTTGCATTAGAGTAGTGTAGCTTGTTACTGCTTTCCGTTAATCCTATCCTGATGCATAGCCTGTCCTTGCTACTACTGTTGATACCTTACCTGCAATCCTAAATGCTTAGTATTGGATGCTAGTTTATCATCAGTGGCCCTACATTCTTGTCCGTCTGCCATGCTATACTATCGGGCCGTGATCACTCGGGAGGTGATCACGGGCATATACTATACACTTTACACTGTTACGTTACTGGAGAAACTGTTTGGAGATGGGGGCTGAATGGGCAGGTGGCTCCATCCAGGTAGTGGTGGGCCTGGGTTCCCGACGGCCCCCGACTGTTACTTTGAGGCGGAGCGACAGGGCAGGTTGAGACCACCTAGGAGAGAGGTGGGCCTGGCCCTGGTCGGCGTTCGCAAATACTTAACACGTTTAACGAGATCTTGGTATTTGATCTGAGTCTGGCTACTGGCCTATACGCACTAACCATCTACGCGGGGACAGTTATGGGCACTCGACGTCGTGGTATCAGCCGAAGCCTTCGTGACGTCAGCGACTGAGTGGCGCGCGCCGGATTGGACCGTAAGCCTGCTCTTGTATTAAGGGGGCTAGTTCTTCTTCCGGTCACGTACGCAACGTGCAGGTGTGCAATGGGCGATGGGCCCAGACCCCTGCGCCATAGGATTTAGACCGGCGTGCTGACCTCTCTGTTGTGCCTAGGTAGGGTTGCGACGTGTTGATCTTCCGAGGCCGGGCATGACCCAGGAAAGTGTGTCCGGCCAAATGGGATCGAGCGTGTTGGGTTATGTGGTGCACCCCTGCAGGGAAGTTAATCTATTCGAATAGCCGTGATCCTCGGTAACAGGACGACTTGGAGTTGTACCTTGACCTTATGACAACTAGAACTGCATACTTAATAAAACACACCCTTCCAAGTGCCAGATACAACCGGTGGTCGCTCTCTCACAGGGCTACGAGGGGAGGATCATCGGTTAGGATTATGCTATGTGATGATACTTGAAGGACTTCAGTCTACTCTGTTCTACATGCTGCAAGACGGAGGCTGCCAGAAGCGTAGTCTTCGAAAGGACTAGCTATCCCCCCCTTATCCCGGCTTTCTGCAGTTCAGTCCACATATAATAGCCTTATTCCAGTTGATACCAATGCATACATATGTAGTATAGCTCCTTGCTTGCGAGTACTTTGGATGAGTACTCACGATTGCTTTCTCCCTCTTTTCCCCCTATCCCTTCTACCTGGTTGTCGCAACCAGATGTTGGAGCCCAGGAGCCAGACGCCACCTTCGACGACGACTACTACTACTCGGGAGGTGCCTACTACTACGTGCAGCCCACTGACGGCGACCAGGAGTAGTTTAGGAGGATCCCAGGCAGGAGGCCTGCGCCTCTTTCGATCTGTATCCCAGTTTTGTGCTAGCCTTCTTAAGGCAAACTTGTTTAATTTATGTCTGTACTCAGATATTGTTGCTTCCGCTGACTCGTCTATGATCGAGCTCTTGTATTCGAGCCCTCGAGGCCCCTGGCTTGTAATATGATGCTTGTATGACTTGTTTATGTTTTAGAGTTGTGTTATGATATCTTCCCGTGAGTCCCGCATCTTGATCATACACATTTGTGTGCATGATTAGTGTATGATTAAATCGGGGGCGTCACAAGTTCGTATCAGAGCCGACTGCCTGTAGGAATTCCCCTTCCACACTCCTTGGCCGAAGTCGAGTCTAGACATTGCAAAACTTTTACTAACATGGTTGTGTGTCTCACGGGCACACGTCGCCATTGGGTGGTTGTAGGATCTTTTATTCCTCGTCTATACTCTGGGATTCTAATGTCTCTTCTATTCGGGCTTAATGAATTTACTAAAAATCTAACTTAGGTTCTCGAAAATACTTTCTCCCGAAGAGCCCCTTCAGTCCAGATGATCGCCGGCTGCACTAGAAGATTTTGAAGATACTCTCCGATATTCTGTCGAGACCTTGTGCGTGTTGCTTTTGCAATTCCCTTCTATCGATAAACCTTTATGGATAACCATGTACACGTGCCATTCATATAATCATTCCTCATTGATCTTGTTATTACAAGATGCCCCAAAATTCTCTCTATTGTTCTGAGAATACTTTGTGTCTACTGCTTTGCATTTATTTGCCACATGAATACCACTATGGGTAAATTTCTAGCACTCACCGGATATTTGCTCATCCCCAGTTGGTTCATGTATTTCACAAAAGTCTTTAAAATACTATTTGAACTTCCGAAAATCTTGAGTAGCCTATTACTCTTGAAGTTCTTACTTGCTTGCATTATGGTTAATCCCATAAGTCTATAATTTTATTGGCATCCCTTATCATTATCATTTTGAGTCCGTTGATTCAAAATGTTGTGAATGCTCGCCATCCTCAATCAGATCCAATGATTCATCCTTCCGGCTCACACGTCATTTTGAACATGAGCTGATTATCGACCAATCAAATTGTCATCGATTGTACCCCTAAGTCTATTCGACTGATCCATTCTTAATGAGAGTGTTGGCTTTTGATCCCTTGATTTGGAAATGATAATTCCTTTGTATTTAAGATTTGAAATACTCAGTTGTTTATATAATCTGATGCCCTTTCATTCCATCTTCCTCAGATAGAGTACCGATACTCGCATCAGCTCCATTGTAGACCGTAGGATCCCTTGTTGGATTATTATCCGGCAGTGTCCTTCCTATTCAATAATCTTGTGAGCCTTTCCATGGGTATATGATACCTTTGGTAAATTGTATCATCTATTTTGCTAACCATGCTCTACTTTCGAGCTTGTGATATTTACTCTTGAAACTTGTGGTATATGTTTCTATGAAACCCCGATGGGTTGAACCTATACAACCTTCTCTAAAACCGTGTGAACTCGAAAGTTTTCACGAGTCATAGACTTCTGGTATTTTGCCCGATGAAATTTCAACAATACAACTTCTTCAAAAGTGAGGAGTGAATGAAAGGTTATGCATTGGAGAAGTGGGAGTCGACCTTGAACTTTGGGTTCATGCCCATGGACACGATGTAGATCTTATCGTTAAAGCTTCTCTTAAATTAAATTATTCCTTTGGTATAAGTTCATCTTATATCTGGGATCTGACCTTTTGCAATCGTGGTTCCGACCATGTTCTCCTTTAAATACCATTTCGCGTGCAAGTTTAAGCGCTTGTCTTTTGCAGAGCAATACCCCAGTCCAACCTCTACTTTGACCTGTCATCGAGTATTACCCCCTCTGGTATCTCGAGATTATCACGGAACTGCATAACTTCTTATGAGTTCTTCTTCAAGTATTATTTGACTTTCGTTGCATCATCATTTGACTTGATGTCATCGCCAACCGATTGCATCTTCATGAAATTTCTCGACAAATGTGTCATGGTCATCATCAACATCCTGAGCTCTTCCAAGATATATATCGAATTCTTGATGAGAAATACCATCCTCGCCCCTCAATGGTTTGTGTTATCACCGACCACTTTATTGCCTTCCGTTCAACACAAACTTATTCGTGTTTTGTGTTATGCCTTGAGATCCTTGCTATCCAGCATTGGTTCTTCTTTACCTTGGAATGTTACCACCTTTTATGTCAAGAATGTCGTGGTAATTTTACCACCTCTTGAGAATTCTTGATATAGTAATATCTCCCGCCTTTTGCGATCATTTCTTGGTCTCCGTGTTGTTTCTAACCGGAATACCGACAAATGGTCTGTGATGTGTAAATTCTAAACTTCTAGCAACCCTATTACTTTGAAGTTATTGGTCTACAATTTCATTCTAAGTCTATTGCTTATTGAATCATCATTCGAACATTGATCGTGCTACCTAGTCCAGATTCCTGGGTGCACCCTCCTATCATTGTTCAGTTGTGTATGTTTCCCTCGAGCATACATCATTATATCATTTGATCCGACAAATGAAATTTCCTTGTTCTCATAATTGTGGAAATCAATCCTTTGGGAATCTCGATGATTTGTTGCTGAGCCTATCAGCCACCTCCTCGTCCTCTCCTTGGTTTACTGATGAACTCTTGTTTCAGAGATCACTCCCATAGATCATTTCTGAGAATCTCACAATGTCATCTCGTCAAATTGTGTTGCACCTTTTCTTCTCACGCATCCTGAGTCTGAGGTAGTTTGACACCAATCAGATCTGAATCTCGGTCAGGTATGATGGTTGGAACGTATTTCCAAGAGTTATAACATCGGTCTTTAAACTGATAAGGTGATTTCATCCTAACACAACTGCCCGGAGGGCCTATTGTTATAGTTTCCTTACTAGCAAGGTTAGTCATTCTTCCATGAGTAATTTGTAAAACTTGTGTATCCTGTCAAGGATATCTCGAAGATTGTCTGTGGTACTCCGATTTTCAACAAGAACATTTGAAGCCCAATGCCAAATGTTTCTTGCTCAATTATCCAAACACCGTTGTATGGGTAAGGGCAGGAAATTTCTCTCCCCTTTCCTAAAGGGTTTTCTACGTTATATCCCCTCATGGATATCATGCTCTGCTTGCCTTTGGGAAGGATATACCCCTGAAATATGTGTTTAAACACATTTTCCTTTACATTGTTCTGTTTAATCTGATGATCACCTTTTCCTTTCCATTTGTTTTGTTAATCTTTCTTGAGATCTATATGATCTAAGCAGTAATAATTCACTGCTTATGTAAACACCTCGGTGTATAACTCTGTCAGTAAGACTCTGTTACTATTGCTGATGACATTTCGGTAGCCACCGATGGACGAGAACCTTGCCTATTGGCCCGCCTCGTTCAACGAGCGGGAAAATGGTTCTCTTCGTCCCTCGCCCTTGGTTCCGACGCTGTTGCCGACATAACAGATAGGTTATGGTCTGACCTGCATGGTTATCATAACCATGCAAGATGACACCACTCTTTCTGTGTTTAACCCACATGGTGGGCCCATAACCCACAAGTTCCACAAGATCGAAACCTGACTCTCCTGTACACCCTGTTGCCAAAGATATTCCTCGTGCTTGACTTGATATGTAATTCCCAAGCCACCTTCCTAGTGATCTACTCTGGTATCAGACGCAATACTTATTCTCGTGCCCTGAAACCCTTTCACCTTAAATGGGCATCGAACGATTGCTTATCCGCTTGATACTTCTTACTAAACCTTCTTGCTTGGCTCTCGATGTGTTTCATTTGACCAACTCGAGAGATACCCCTGTGTTCATTCATGGGATAACCCCCAATGGTTAACCCTTATAGCATTCTATCATTGTCGAACTGCCCCTTACCTATTCGTAAGTACGGGACACAGCCCGAAGAAAGGATGCGACTTCGTCAAGATAACCTGAAGTAGAGAAATGAAGACATCAACGACAGGGGTCAACTTCTTCGCGAAGAGCAAGCCAGGATGAGAAGAACCGCTAGATTCGTAACCAAAACCTTTCCCCCTTTCACCACCTCTTAAATCTCGGGACGAGATTTCTTGTAGTGGAGGAGAATTGTGACACCCGGAGAATTATGCTACAGTAATACCCTGCTAATGGTGCCACGTCACCCCAGTTACTGTTGCTAATCTCGCATTGGATCAAAACAAGTTCAAATTCAAATTTAAAATTAAGTCAAATAAAATACTTCTTCAAACTAAAAAACTAAATAGTTCATATTTTTGCAAATATTCCATAGTCATTTGTGATTAGGAAAACAACATAACTAAAACGCCCAAATTGACCCTAGCATCCAAATCAGTACCCAAAACAACACCATTTAAATCATTCCTATTTAATTAAAATTAAAATGAAATCATCCTACTCCCAAACTTTTGTGGCAGTACTATATACTACATAGTATTTTTTTACCAGTGGCACTTTTAACAAAATTGGTTTGCTAGCAGAAATAAATAGAAAGCAATGGTGAAATAAAGAAAACAGAAAAACCAAAAAGAAAGAAAGAAAAAGACTCCTGGGCCACTTGGTCGAAATGCCCAAGGCAACCCACTAGGTCCGATCGGCCCAACCCGGTGCCCCTCATATGACCTAGCCCACACCCCCACGATCCCCACTCCACCCATCTCTCCCCTCTCTCCCCTCCTGGCGCCGCCACCCTCCCACGACCGCACAACCCCCCACCCCCCGATCCCCTTGCCCCTCCTGTGCCCGATCCCTTCTGGATCCAGGGCCTCGCCCTCGACGCCGATCGCTGCCTGCGGCACTCCGTCACCCCTCGCCGTCAACGGCGTCACTCGATGCCCTGGCGCCCCATCCTCCACCTCGACCTCCCCGACTGGATCTGAGCCGCGCCCAGGGCGCCGCCATCGCCGCACACCGCCGATGCCTCGTCCCGCCACTGCTTTGCCGAAGCCACCCACCGTCATCGTCGCCTGCTCGTCCTCCTCCCAGCTGGAACGCCCCGAGCCCGGTGCCGCTCGACCCCGACGCCGGCTGCTTCCCCGAACGGCGCCGCCCTCTGCCGCCCCCCATCGCCGGTGACCCTGCCGCCACCTCCCCGAGCCCGCTGCCATGACCCCTCCCGCTCCTATGTGAGCCACTGCCTCCCTCTTCCTCCCTCTCCTCCTCTATGCGCGCGCGCCGCCATCACCATGCTCGCCCGCTGCATCCCGTGGCCGCCGTCGCGCCGCACTTGCATGCTGCGCCACCCGCGACCTGCGCCTCGGCCCCCAGCGTGCATCGCCGCCCTGGGCGCGTCCTGCCCCGCGTCGCCGCACCCCCGGGCTTCCCTGCCCGCACTCCGCGGCCGCCATGCGCTCGCGCGCTCACTACCGTCGGCCCTTGCTCGCCCGCTGCCGGCGTTCGCCCCGCGGTGCCCCATCGGCCAGCGCCCGGGCTCGCCCAATTGGCGCTCGCATGCCCGCACGTTCACGGGGCTTCGCCCCAGCAACCGCGCCCGTTAGCCTGCTGGGCCCCCAGGGCCAATGACAAGTGGGCCCCCTGCCCAGAACGTTTAAAAAAAGAATTTTTTTAAAAAATATATATAATAAATAATAATAATAATAATAATAATTAATTAACTAAATAATTAACTTAATTAATTCTGATTAAATTAACTAATTAAGGTTAATTAACCTAATGACTAATTAACCTAATTAACTACTGTTAATTAACTAATAGAGTATGACAAGTGGGACCCACGCGTAAGTTTGACTTAGTCAATCCCTGTGACTGCTGATGTCAACATGACCTCATGCTGATGTCGTAAATCCATTTTCGAATTAAATTAAATAATTAATTAAATTTCAGAAATTAATAAAATCTTTAGAAAATCCTATCTTTTAATCCGTAACTCGGATTAAAATATTTTCAACATGAAAGTTGCTCAGAACGACGAGACGAACCCGGATACGCAACCCGTTCATCCGCCACACACACCCCTAACATATCAAACTCGCAACTTTCCCCCTCCGGCTCCACTGCCCGAAAACACGAAACACCGGGAATACTTTCCCGAATGTTTTCCCCCTTCACCGGCATCACCTACTACCGCGTTAGGGCACACCTAGCACCGCTCATTGTCACGTCACGCATTGTCATGCTTATGTTTGCATTATATTTATTGTTCTTCCCCCTCTTCTCTCGCTAGACACCGAGACCGACGTCGCTGCTACCCAGTACGACCACGGTGTTGACGACCCCTCTCTCTTGCCAGAGCAACCAGGCAAGCCCCCCCTTGATCACCAGATATCGCCTACTCTTCTCTATACTGCTTGCATTAGAGTAGTGTAGCTTGTTACTGCTTTCCGTTAATCCTATCCTGATGCATAGCCTGTCCTTGCTACTATTGTTGATACCTTACCTGCAATCCTAAATGCTTAGTATTGGATGCTAGTTTATCATCAGTGGCCCTACATTCTTGTCCGTCTGCCATGCTATACTATCAGGCCGTGATCACTCGGGAGGTGATCACGGGCATATACTATATACTTTACACTGTTACGTTACTGGAGAAACTGTTTGGAGATGGGGGCTGAAGGGGCAGGTGGCTCCATCCAGGTAGTGGTGGGCCTGGGTTCCCGACGGCCCCCGACTGTTACTTTGAGGCGGAGCAACAGGGCAGGTTGAGACCACCTCGGAGAGAGGTGGGCCTGGCCCTGGTCGGCGTTCGCAGATACTTAACACGTTTAACGAGATCTTGGTATTTGATCTGAGTCTGGCTACTGGCCTATACGCACTAACCATCTACGCGGGGACAGTTATGGGCACTCGACGTCGTGGTATCAGCCGAAGCCTTCGTGACGTCAGCGACTGAGTGGCGCGCGCCGGATTGGACCGTAAGCCTGCTCTTGTATTAAGGGGGCTAGTTCTGCTTCCGGCCGCGTACGCAACGTGCAAGTGTGCAATGGGCGATGGGCCCAGACCCCTGCGCCATAGGATTTAGACCGGCGTGCTGACCTCTCTGTTGTGCCAAGGTAGGGCTGCGACGTGTTGATCTTCCGAGGCCGGGCATGACCCAGGAAAGTGTGTCCGGCCAAATGGGATCGAGCGTGTTGGGTTATGTGGTGCACCCCTGCAGGGAAGTTAATCTATTCGAATAGCCGTGATCTTCGGTAACAGGACGACTTGGAGTTGTACCTTGACCTTATGACAACTAGAACTGGATACTTAATAAAACACACCCTTCCAAGTGCCAGATACAACCGATGGTCGCTCTCTCACAGGGCGACGAGGGGAGGATCATCGGTTAGGATTATGCTATGTGATGATACTTGAAGGACTTCAGTCTACTCTGTTCTACATGCTGCAAGACGGAGGCTGCCAGAAGCGTAGTCTTCTAAAGGACTAGCTATCCCCCCCTTATCCCGGCTTTCTGCAGTTCAGTCCACATATAATAGCCTTATTCCAGTTGATACCAATGCATACATATGTAGTATAGCTCCTTGCTTGCGAGTACTTTGGATGAGTACTCACGGTTGCTTTCTCCCTCTTTTCCCCCTATCCCTTCTACCTGGTTGTCACAACCAGATGTTGGAGCCCAGGAGCCAGACGCCACCTTCGACGACTACTACTACTCGGGAGGTGCCTACTACTACGTGCAGCCCGCTGACGGCGACCAGGAGTAGTTTAGGAGGATCCCAGGCAGGAGGCCTGCGCCTCTTTCGATTTGTATCCCAGTTTTGTGCTAGCCTTCTTAAGGCAAACTTATTTAATTTATGTCTGTACTCAGATATTGTTGCTTCCGCTGACTCGTCTATGATCGAGCTCTTGTATTCGAGCCCTCGAGGCCCCTGGCTTGTAATATGATGCTTGTATGACTTGTTTATGTTTTAGAGTTGTGTTGTGATATCTTCCCGTGAGTCCCTGATCTTGATCTTACACATTTGCGTGCATGATTAGTGTATGATTAAATCGGGGGCGTCACAAACTCACTTGTGTTCTACTCGTGCATATAACATCAAACCATAAAACCTAGGCTCAGATGCCACTGATGGGGAACGTAGTAATTTCAAAAAATTTCCTACGCACACGCAAGATCATGGTTATGCATGGCAACAAGAGGGGAGAGTGTTGTCTACGTACCCTCGTAGACTGAAGCGGAAGCGTTGACGCAACATAGAGGAAGTAGTCGTATGTCTTCCTGGTCCAACCTATCCAAGCACCGTTACTCCAGCACCTCCGAGTTCTTGGCACACGTTCAGCTCGATGACGCACCCTGGGCTTCGATCCAACAAAACTTCGGGGAGGAGTTCCGTCAGCACGATGGCGTGGTGACGATCTTGATGTTCAACCGTCGCAGGGCTTCGCCTAAGCACCGCTACAATATGACCGAGGTGGAATATGGTGGAGGGGGGCACCGCACACGGCTAAGGAACGATCACGAAGATCAACTTGTGTGTCCTAGGGTGCCCCCTTGCCCCCGTATATAAAGGATCCAAGGGGAGGGGGCGGCCGGCCAAGGAGGGCACGCCAAGGGGGAGTCCTACTCCCACCGGGAGTAGGACTCCCTTCTTTCCTAGTTGGAGAAGGAGAAGTGGGAAAGAGGAAGAAGAGGGAAAGGAAAGGGGGGCGCCACCCCCCTCTCCTTGTCCTATTCGTACTAGGGAGGGGAGGGGCGTGCGGCCACCTCTTGCCTCCTTTCCTCTTCTCCCTTAGGGCCCATGTAGGCCCAATAACCCCCGGGGAGTTCCGGTAACCCCTCGGTACTCCGGAAAAATCCCGATTTTACCCGGAACGATTCCGATATCCAAATATAGGCTTCCAAAATATTGATCTTTATGTCTCGACCATTTCGAGACTCCTCGTCATGTCCATGATCACATCTGGGACTCCGAAAAACCTTCGGTACATCAAAATACATAAACTCATAATGAAACTGTCATCGTAACGTTAAGCATGCGGACCCTACGGTTCGAGAACAATGTAGACATGATCGAGACACGTCTCCGGTCAATAACCAATAGCGGAACCTGGATGTTCATATTGGTTCCTACATATTCTACGAAGATCTTTATCGGTCAGACCGCATAACAACATACGTTGTTCCCTTTGTCATCGGTATGTTACTTGCCCAAGATTCGATTGTCGGTATCTCAATACCTAGTTCAATCTCGTTACCGGCAAGTCTCTTTACTCGTTCTGTAATACATCATCTCACAACTAACTCATTAGTTGCAATGCTTGCAAGGCTTATGTGATGTGCATTACCGAGAGGGCCCAGAGATACCTCTCCGACAATCGGAGTGACAAATCCTAATCTCGAAATACGCCAACCCAACATGTACCTTTGGAGACACCTGTAGAGCACCTTTATAATCACCCAGTTACGTTGTGATGTTTGGTAGCACACAAAGTGTTCCTCCGGCAAACGGGAGTTGCATAATCTCATAGTCATAGGAACATGTATAAGTCATGAAGAAAGCAATAGCAACATACTAAACGATCGGGTGCTAAGCTAATGGAATGGGTCATGTCAATCAGATCATTTACCTAATGATGTGATCCTGTTAATCAAATAACAACTCTTTGTCCATGGTTAGGAAACATAACCATCTTTGATTAACGAGCTAGTCAAGTAGAGGCATATTAGTGACACTCTGTTTGTCTATGTATTCACACATGTATTATGTTTCCGGTTAATACAATTCTAGCATGAATAATAAACATTTATCATGATATAAGGAAATAAATAATAACTTTATTATTGCCTCTAGGGCATATTTCCTTCAACGCATAATTTCAAAAGGTAAATTCCAATCAGGTGGCTGAACAATAGGTGTAGAGATCAATGCTTTCTTAAGTATTTCAAATTCTTCTACACAATAATCATCAAAGACAAATGGTATATCTTTTTGTAATAAATTAGTCAGAGGCCGAGAAATTTTTGAGAAGTCCTTAATGAACCTCCTATAAAATCTGGCATGACCAAGGAAGCTTCTTATACCTTTGATATCCTTGGGACACGACATCTTTTCAATAGCATCAACCTTGGCTTTATCAACTTCAATGCCTCTTTCAGAAACTTTATGCCCCAAGACAATACCTTCATTAACCATAAAGTGGCACTTTTCCCAATTCAAGACAAGATTAGTTTCTTCACATCTCTGCAAAACTCGATCAAGATTGCTCAAGCAATCATCAAAAGAGGATCCATAGACGGAAAAGTCGTCCATGAAAACCTCACAAATCTTTTCACAAAAGTCAGAGAATATAGCCATCATGCATCTTTGAAAGGTAGCATGTGCATTACATAAACCAAAAGGCATATGTCTATAAGAAAAAGTACCAAAAGGGCAAGTAAAAGTAGTCTTTGATTGATCTTTAGCTGAAACAAGTATTTGAGAGAAACCAGAATAACCATCTAGAAAGCAGTAGTGTGTATGTTTGCATAATCTTTCTAGAATTTGATCAATAAAAGGTAAGGGGTAATGATCCTTTTTAGTAGCCTTATTTAATTTGCAGAAATCAATTACCATCCTATAACCTGTAATAATTCTTTGTGGAATCAATTCATCTTTATCATTAGGAACAACAGTAATACCTCCCTTCTTAGGGACACAATGAACATGACTTACCCACTGACTATCAGCAACGGGATAAATTATACCTGCCTCCAGAAGCTTTAGTATTTCTTTTCTTACCACTTCTTTCATTTTAGGATTTAGACGTCGTTGAGGATTACGTACTGGTTTGGCATCTTCTTCCAAATTTATTTTATGTTGACATAGACTAGGACTAATGCCCTTAAGATCATCAAGAGTATATCCAATAGCAGCACGGTGCTTCTTCAGAGTTTTCAATAATCTCTCTTCTTCATGCTCTGAAAGGTTAGCACTAATAATAACAGGATATATCTTCTTTTCATCAAGATAAGCGTATTTAAGATTATCAGGCAACGGTTTAAGCTCAAACACGGGATTACCCTTGGGTGGAGGAGGATCCCCTAAGATTTCAACAAGCAAATTGTGTTTAAGAATAGGCTCCTGCTTCAAGAATACTTCATCTATTTCCCTTCTTTCATTCATAAACATATCATTTTCATGGTCTAGCAAATATTGTTCTAAAGGATTACTAGGAGGTACGGCAATAGAAGCGAGACCAATAATTTCATCGTTACTAGGCAATTCTTCTTCACGGTGTTGTTTACTAAATTTAGAGAAATTAAACTCATGAATCATATCATCCAAGCCAATAGTAACAACATTCTTTTCGCAGTCTATCTTAGCATTAACAGTGTTCAAGAAGGGTCTACCAAATATAATGGGACAAAAGCTATCTTGTGGGGAACCAAGAACAAGAAAATCAGCAGGATATTTAGTTTTCCCACACAAGACTTCAACATCTCTAACAATTCCCATTGCTGATATAGTATCTCTATTGGCAAGTTTAATTGTGACATATATATCTTCTAACTCAGCAGGTGCAATTTCATGCTTAATTTCTTCATATAAGGTAATAGGTATAACACTAGCTCTAGCACCCATATCACATAAGCCATGATAAAAATGATCTCCTATTTTAACAAAAATAACAGGCACACCTACCACAGGTCTATGTTTATCTTTAGCACAAGGTTTGGCAATTCTAGCGGTTTCACCGCAGAACTGAATAACATGCCCATGAATATTATCATCCAAGAGATCTTTAACAATAGCAATATTAGGTTCAACTTTAACTTGCTCAGGAGGTGTATAAGTTCTAATATTGCTTTTAAGAACCACAGTTGAAGCTTTAGCATGATCCTTTATTCTAACCGGGAAAGGTGGTTTCTCAACATAAGAAGTAGGAACAATAGGATCATTATAAGTGACAGTCTTTTCTTCAACTTTAATAGGTGCAGCTACTTTTACTTCTATGGGAGGATGATATTTAAACCACTTCTCCTTAGGGAGATCAACATAAGTAGCAAAAAAATCACAGAAAGAAGCCACTATCTCAGAATCAAGTCCATATTTAGTGCTAAACTTACGGAAAACATCGGTGTCCATAAAAGACATAACACAATCAAACTTAAGTGTCATACCTGACTCCTTACCTTCGTCGAGATCCCAATCTTCAGAGTTGCGTTTAATTCTATCCAATAAATTCCATTTGAATTCAATAGTCTTCATCATAAAAGAGCCAGCACAAGAAGTATCGAGCATGGTTTGATTATTATGAGAAAGCCGAGCATAAAAACTTTGAAGAATTATTTCTCTTGGGAGCTCATGATTGGGGCATGAATATAACATTGATTTAAGCCTCCCCCAAGCTTGAGCGATGCTTTCTCCTTCGCGAGGCCAAAAATTATATATATAGTTGCGATCACGATGAACAAGATGCATAGGATAATATTTTTGATGAAATTCCAGCTTCATTTGTTTATAGTTCCATGATCCCGTATCATCACATAGCCTATACCATGTCGATGCATCTCCCTTCAAAGATAAAGGGAAGACCTTCTTCTTAACAACATCATCGGGTATACCTGCAAGCTTAAATAATCCACAAACTTCATCCACATAGAGTAGATGTTCATCAAGATGCTTTGTTTCATCTCCTGTAAAAGCATTAGCTAGCAGTTTTTACATCATACCCGAAGGAACTTCAAAAGGAATATTTTCATTTTTAGTAGGTTCAGTAGGTTGAGGAGCAACTCTTTGCTCTACTGGTCGGGGTGAAGATACCCCGAACAAGCCCCTCAGAGGATTACTTTCCATAATAACAAGTGACAGTAAATTTCAGCACACTATATAAATTTTTCCTTAGCAAATTCCACCTACCAAAGGCGCTTCACTCCCCGGCAACGGCGCTAGAAAAGAGTCTTGATGACCCACAAGTATAGGGGATCTATCATAGGACTGTTGATAAGTAAGAGTGTCGAACCCAACGAGGAGTAGAAGGAAATGATAAGCGGTTTTCAGCAAGGTAATCTCTACAAGTACTGAAATAAGTGGTAACAGATAGTTTTGTGATAGGATAATTTGTAACGAGCAACAAGTAATAAAAGTAAATAAAGTGCAGCAAGGTGGCCCAATCCTTTTTGTAGCAAAGGACAAGCCTGGACAAACTCTTATATAAGGAAAAGCGCTCCCGAGGACACATGGGAATACCGTCAAGCTAATTTTCATCACGTTCATATGATTCGCGTTTGGTACTTTGATAATTTGATATGTGGGTGGACCGGTGCTTGGGTGCTGTTCTTACTTGAACAAGCATCCCACTTATGATTAACCTCTATTGCAAGCATCCACAACTACAACAAAAGTATTAAGGTAAACCTAACCATAGCATGAAACATATGGATCCAAATCAGCCCCTTACGAAGCAACGCATAAACTAGGGTTTAAGCTTCTGTCACTCTAGCAACCCATCATGTACTTATTACTTCCCAATGCCTTCCTCTAGGCCCAAATAATGGTGAAGTGTTATGTAGTCGACGTTCACATAACACCACTAGAGGCTAGACAACATACATCTCATCAAAATATCGAATGAATACCAAATTCACATGACTACTAATAGCAAGACTTCCCCCATGTCCTCAGGAACAAACGTAACTACTCACAAAGCATATTCATGTTCATAATCAGAGGGGTAATAATATGCATAAAGGATCTGAACATATGATCTTCCACCAAATAAACCAACTAGCATCAACTACAAGGAGTAATCAACACTACTAGCAACCTACTAGTACCAATCCTGGACATGGAGACAAGAATTGGATACAAGAGATGAACTAGGGTTTTGAGAGGAGATGGTGCTGGTGAAGATGTTGATGGAGATTGCCCTCTCCCGATGAGAGGAGCGTTGATGATGACGATGGCGATGATTTCCCCCTCCCGGAGGAAAGTGTCCCAGGCAGAACAGCTCTGCCGAAGCCCTAGATTGGTTCCGCCAAGGTTCCGCCTTGTGGCGGCGGAGTTTCGTCCCGAAAGGTTGCTTATGATTTTTTTTCTCATCGAAAGACCTCATATAGCAGAAGATGGGCATCGGAGAGCCAACAGGGGGCCCATGAGGTAGGGGGCGCGCCCAGGGGGGTAGGGGGCGCCCAGGGGGGTAGGGCGCGCCCCCCACCCTTGTGGACAGGTGGGCCCCCCTCTGGTGGACTTCTTCCGCTGGATATTTTTTATTATTTCCAAAAATGACTTTCATGGAGTTTCAGGACTTTTGGAGTTGTGCAGAATAGGTCTCTAATATTTGCTCCTTTTCCAGCCCAGAATTCCAGCTGCCGGCATTCTCCCTCCTTATGTAAACCTTGTAAAATAAGAGAGAATAGGCATAAGTATTGTGACATAACGTGTAATAACAGCCCATAATGCAATAAATATCGATATAAAAGCATGATGCAAAATGGACGTATCAACTACTCGATCGTTCTCATTGACAGGAAAAGCATGCCTCCAAAATGTTTTTATCTCTATCTTTTTCGCTTTGAGCTCTGGCACCTATACAAATCCCTACCTCCCTCCATGAAGGGCCTTTCTTTTACTTTATGCAATTTTTATTTTTAATTTGAGTCTCCATCTTCTCTTATAAATCACCAACTAAGGGGCACTATGATCGTACTTGAGCATTGTGTGTAGCTAATATGCAAGTGTGTTTCATGAATGGATCAAAGATTGAGCATGGTGGGCTAGGGATAACTTATTTTAGCGTTGATATTTTGAAAGAGATGGTTGCTTGTTGGTATCCTTGAGTATTAAAGTCCTCATGTCAAAACTAGACTATTGCTTTGAACCATTTAAAAGTCCAAATGTCCATGGTATAAAGAAAAGAATATGAGATGACACTACTGTAGGATGCTGCTAACGCAACACTACGATCAGAGACCCTTCGACGAAACTATGTGCGATGTAGGGCATACGTTTCAGTTCAATTAACTGTTTGCAATGAGGAGGAACAAAATAAATGGGCAGCCAGATGAAGGTGTGTGCGATATACAACATACGATTCACTCGGATGAACTGTTTGTGAATAGGCAACACAAAAGAAACAGTCAGCCAGATCAAGGTGTGTGCGATATACGGCATGCGGTTCACTCGGATGAACTATTTGCATTGAGATAAGAGAACATAAACGGTTCAACTTAACAAGATGTGTGTGATACACGGAAAACAGGTCTGTAATCAGAAATGTGTGTGAAGACCGATAATAACACAGACGGTTGCTTCTAATAAGACGTATGTGATATGCTCTGTCTACACAATATCTATTGGCCATTGGGGGACGGGTGGTCATCCGGATACGCCATAAGGATGCGAAGAGGCATCCTATATCAGCAAGGACTAGCTAGCTATTCCACCAGTAGCTCATGTAAGAGATTCTCAAGTTAAGTGTGCTCAGGCTAGAGCAGCCATCAGATGGGTGACTGGATGGGAAGTTGTGTTGATGTTAAATTAACTGATAGGATGGGTCGTATTTGTCAAATTAAACGACTGATAAGACCGATCCCATGAGTTAATTTAACCTCGAGGTCCTCGTTTTTTAACACATGTTAAAGAAGGTCTACCGCATTACCTTTTGACAATGTGCGATACGTGGCATACAATTGTTTGTCAAATTAAATGACTGATGCGACCCATCCTATGAGTTAATTTAACCTCGAGGTCCTTGTTTTTTTAACACATGTTAAAGAAGGTCTACTGCATTACTTTTTGAGAATGTGCGATACAAGGCATACAGTTGATCCATCCGACCTATTTGTGATGGAATAAGCCGTGTGTGTTGTGGGCAAACGCTTGCTAGTATTCAACCATTTGCGATTGATGAATTCATCACCGATGGGTTCCCTAGTGTGGTCCATGTTCGTATGATCATCATCTACTTCTTGTGCTAGCTCGATGTTCCTTCTATGCTAATTTTCCATTAACTGGTGGCGTTTTATGAACACGCCACTATTTCTCGCCATTTTCTCACATGTTTCCCGCCATCCAACAATATTGCGCATAAACCTAGGCGGCGCGCGACGCATAGAGGCAACAAGCACAACCTGTAGCACATCCACCTTTTCCAAGCATGCCAACACACCAAAGCGCCGCCTCTGCCATCAACCTCGTCGACGAGGAAAACGAGTAGGCGCCATGGCCCGTCGAGGCCGAGGTGCTCCCCGGCAACGTGATGGACGACACCGTGATGCACGTCATCGCCAGGGTTGAGCAGACATTTAGCGCATGGCGCCTGAGCGCCGTGGATCAAGATAGGCATGTCAGCACGACAGGATGTAGCTCGCCGCACAACATGATCGATGGCGCGCCGCAGCGCAAGCCAGGCGTGTCCACGCCGATAGGCTGTGGCTCCCCGCATGGTGAGACCGTTGGAGCGCCGCAGAGCAAAAGGCGTGGCGCACCGCATAGCAAGAGCAGATCCATCGGCGCTTTCCTGCAGTCGACACAGCGTCGAAGCTGGGTACACGTCCCGTTAGTACCCCCATTCCTCGCCAGGAGTGGGCAGAGGCCCTCAGCACCGTACTTGCACCAGAGGCCGGCTGCGCCGTACTTGCACGAACGTCTGCCGCGCCGTTTGCATCGGTCGCGTTGTTCGCCTTGTTCACGGCCCGCTCGATGCCAACGCGCTGGTCGGTAGGCTCGACCGCCTCCTTGGCCCAGGTGTCCACCTGGGCGCAGTAGAGGAACATGGCTGTCGCATTCTCGAGCTGGTGATCTCCGATGAAATATCCAACTTGGAGCTCAGATCGCGCTCCAGATGTACTGCGAGCGTGTCGACCGCTTGGACGAACGCCTGCACGAGTTCAGGTAGAGCCAAGAGCTACCGTAGGCAAGGGCTGCTAGTCATGGTCTCATGGACACGTTTTATTTTGTTGAGTCATTTCGACGTGGATAGCTATGTATTCACAACAATCATAGTATTGCTCTGTTATTCCTCTGTTTCAATGTGTGTACTCTGTTTTCCGTTCTTATATGTTCTGTTTCAATGTGTGTATATACGCTTTCCATTCTATATATGTGGATGATAATAGCTAGATTCAAATTAGTATACAAAAACATATATAAAATGGAATTCATAATATATATATATATATTAATTGTTCATTAGTTCACCACAGAATATATATATATAATATCATCACATATACCTGATGATACTTAACTACTAGGTACAATGCATAAAATTGAAAACGAACAATACTAAAACTAATAGTCCCTCCTGGGGCCAGTATTCTAGCAGCCCCTCGCCAGCAGCTCCCTGGTGCACAGCGTCTTCCCAGTGCGGAGGCAGTACTCCGCCTCCTCCACCTCGCACCGCTTGACGTACCGATCAGCATCTTGCTAGTGGACGCGCGCGAACGATCTTGCCATTTCGTTGGGCGCCCATCAGAGCTCCTCGTCGGTGGCACGCTGGAGCTTATTGGTCCACCTCCACGCAGTGACAAGGCGCCCAACGCCTATGACCTTCCTCGCGAAGTACCTGTCTTCGTACACCTCCTCCGCACGGCGACGCGGCCGCCCCCAAAGCTATGCCGCCTCGTTTTTTCAGGCGGCATCACAGGCTTCACAGGCCACCTGGTACCTGGCTTCCTCCTCCGCCATATCCTTCTTGAATGTCACTTGCCTGGCTTTCTCAGCCGGCGGCAGCGACTTCCACAGACAAAGATTGTACTGGCCCCAAAACCAATCCAAAGTTGGGGGGTCCAGCACAACCTCGTCCGGCGGCGCGTAGGGGTCCTCGTCCCTGCTATTCGAGTGAGCGTCCTCGGGGGGCGGCGACTCCCCATCGGCGCGTGGGCAGACCGGCGGCGCCATGGCAGAGATTTGAGAGAGAGAGAGGGTGAGTGAGGGGAGGATGTAGATGAGAATGCAGGCGGGACGACATGAGCAAGGTAGTATTTATTGGCGGCCGGATCTAGATCGACGGCAACAGTACACACGCCGGTCATCGGAATTTACGAGTACTATAGTTTGAATTACACATGATTCCCGCAGCAAAATCCGTGTGCGAACATAATAGTTGACGGTTTCCAATACAGAACCGTGTCTGATTAATGATCCCCGCCACTCACCTACCAAATCTCGAGCCGCGAGATAGAGTGCCAATCGTGTGGGGCCGGTTATCTTGCCAGATCTTTACATTTTCTTTTTTCAACACCAGATATTTACATCGTCTGATGATTTTTAACTCGCACACAAGTACACAAAAATATGATTTTTCAACTGTTATGGTTAGCCGTTGCATGTAGATGTAGTTCAAATTTGAATTACGGTCATTAAATGACTAGAAAATTACTTAGATGTCTTTAAAAGGTCAAATGACCCCTGAAATTTTCCAAATTTTCACATGACAGTTGTATTAGTGCACGTTAAACATACAAAAAATTGAAGTCCGTAAGAGGAAGCTATCTCTCGTTCGTCATCAAACATGCATTCTTCCCTCTCGGAACCACGAGCCTTCTAGTGAGTTGCTTCGGTTTGTGAGGGGTGTGTGTCAAACTTTTGTCACACATGCCAAATTTTTTACCACATCATCTTGGTTGCATTACATTACATCAAACAAGGTTCCATGTTTTTCTGATCATTTTTCAATTTTTTGGAATTAAAATACCTCGACACTCCATGCATACATATGCATGTGTCCATGTCGGGAGACCAATATATTTGAAAATTCCTTCTAATTTACTGCACGTGGAATTAACTCGCACACAAGTACACAAATATGATTTTTCAAACCGTTATGGTTAGCCGTTGCATGTAGATGTAGTTCAAATTTGAATTACAGTCATTAAATGGCTAGAAAATCGCTTAAATGTCTTTAAAAGGTCAAATGACCCCTAGAATTTTCCTAATTTTCACATTACAGTTGTAATAGTGCATGTTAAATGTAGAAAAAATGTGAAGGCCATAAGAGGAAGCTATCTCCCGTTCGTCATCAAACATGCATTGTTCCCTCTCGGAACCACGAGCCTTCTAGTGAGTTGCTTCGGTTTGTGAGGGGTGTGTGTCAAACTTTTGTCACACATGCCAAATTTTTTACCACATCATCTTGGTTGCATTACATTACATCAAACAAGGTTCCATGTAAGAGGAAGCTATTTCCCGTTCGTCATCAAACGTACATTGTTCCCTCTCGGAACCACGAGCCTTCTAGTGAGTTGCTCCAGTTTGTGAGGGGCGTGTGTCCAAACTTTCGTCAAACATGCCAATTTTTTTACCACATCATCTTGGTGGCATGACATTACATCAAGCAAGGTTTCATGTGTTTTAGATATTTTTTATTTTTTGGAATTAAAATGCCATGGCACTCCATGCATACATATGCACGTGTCCATGTCATGAGACCAATATGTTTGAAAATTCCTTCTAATTTACTGCACTTGGAATTAACTCGCACACAAGTAGACAAATATGTTTTTTCAAAATGTTATGGTTACGCGTTGCATGTAGATGTAGTTCAAATTTGAATTACGGTCATTAATTGGCTAGAAAATCAGTTAAATGTCTTTAAAAGGTCAAATGACCCCTAGAATTTTCCAAATTTTCACATTACAGTTGTAGTAGTGCACGTTAAACGTAGAAAAATTTGAAGGATGTAAGAGGAAGTTATCTCCCGTTCATCATCAAACATGCATTGCTCCCTCTCGGAACCACGAGTCTTCTAGTGAGTTGCTCTGGTTTGTGAGGGGTGTATGTCCAAACTTTAGTCAAACATGCCAAATTTTTTACCACATCATCTTGGTGGCATGACATTACATCAAGCAAGGTTTCATGTGTTCCTGATATTTTTTTTAATTTTTTAGAATTAAAATGCCATGGCACTCCATGCATACATATGCATGTGTCCATGTCGTGAGACAAATATGTTTGAAAATTCCTTCTAATTTACTGCACATGGAATTAACTCACACACAAGTACACAAATATGATTTTTCGAACCGTTATGGTTAGCCGTTGCATGTAGATGTAGTTCAAATTTGAATTACGGTCATTAAATGGATAGAAAATCACTTAAATGTCTTCAAAAGGTCAATTGACCCCTGAAATTTTCCAAATTTTCACATGACAGTTGTATTAGTGCACGTTACACGTAGAAAAATTTTGAAGGGTGTAAGAGGAAGCTATCTCCCGTTCGTCATCAAACATGCATTGTTCCCTCTCGGAACCACGAGCCTTCTAGTGAGTTGCTCTGGTTTGTGAGGGGTGTGTGTCCAAACTTTTGTCACACATGCCAAATTTTTTACCACATTATCTTGGTGGCATGACATTACATTAACCAAGTTTTCATGTGTTTCTGATTTTTTTTATTTTTTGGAATTTAAATGCCATGGCACTCCATGCTTAATTGTGTTATAGCCTATCGGTGTGCAAAAGTAGGGGCTCTCCTTTTGACCCCTTTACTTGTGCACGGGCAGTCAGAGCCATGTGTCATGGACACACTTAGCAGGGCATAGGAGGGAAGCCGGAGAGAAGCCAAGGCACAAGGCAACCAAGGCAACGCCAAGGCTAGGAACACAGGAAAGCAAGAGGGTGAGGCAGGCTCCCTCGGCAAGATCCTTGCCGAGGCAGCCTCCACAGACCCGGCAAGAGCCTTGCCGGGGCAACCTGCCCAATGCCAGCGGAGCAAGCCACCCTTGAGCCCATGGGTCCCAACACCACCAACTACATTGGGACCAAGGCTCGGGAGGCGCCTCTGTGGTGGCATGCAGATCTTCGTCAAGATCACAAACATGTGAGATCAGATGAGGACCAAAAGACGGCGACCCTCGGCGGGATCCTAGTCGAGGAAATCCGCAAGACCCCCGGCAAGCGCCTTGCCGGGGACGACTGCAATGCCACGCCAAGGGTCTTGCCGGGCCCCCGGCAAGACCCTTGCCGAAGGCATCAGCGGGGCCACTGCCAGGCCCGCGCCAGCCAAGACTCCACTGTCGTCCCCAAGCAGCTTCTAGCTCAACCAGCTGGGTAGGCACCTGCGTGGCGACGGGCGGCCTCTACACCGACTCAGCAAGCACCTGCGTGGTGGAATGCAAACCTTCGTGAAGGCTCCACCACCGCGCCAGCCCAGCAGCCAGCCAACGTGGCGCCACGACGCCTCGTTAGCTCGGATGCGTGTCAAGGCCAGGCGAGACAGCGACAGCTGGGACGTGCTTCCTTGCCGTCCCCGATAAAGCAAGGGGGACACGTCGGCAGCGCATTAAATGTGTTTGTTCGACGGTCCCAGAGGATAGGCTTGTCAACTGTAGACCTTTCCACCTCTTGTGTGCCACTATGGCTACCCCTTTTTGCCTATAAAAGGTGGCCCGAGGCGACTAGGAGAGGGATTCGGCTCTTTTGGGCAAGTGGCATCCCGTAGCTATCTCAAGAACACAAGAACATTCAATCCATCCACCAAAGCAGGACTAGGGTATTATGCATCTTCGCGGCCCGAACCTGGGTAAACGACCCGTGTGCTTCCTATCAAACCTGCTCTTTGCACAACCTCACTCTCGCCGACCATAGAAGGGATCCCAGTGACCCCATAGGTGTCGTTCCCACCGACATCTTTGGCGTGCCAGGTAGGGGGCGCGCAGTTGTGGAAATCCGGTCTAGCAGTTAGCCTAGCAGTTCTTCATCGCCATGGCTCCCAAGAAGAAGGCGGCCACGGCGGTCGGTTCATCGGGAGCCGGACGGCCCGTACCGGTGCGGGCGAGCAGTGGGCCGGTCGCGGACAGGACCCGAGGCGCGATCCGCGAGCACCAACATCACTCTGGCAGTCAGAGCCTAGCGAGCGGCGTCGTTCGTGCGCGAGACGACGGGCCGCACACCGCAAAATCCAGAGATGTAGCTGGGGCCCCCGCAGGCGGCACGGGGCCCTCTGGGGGCGTCGCCGTACCACCCACGGGCGGCGCGGCGACCTCCAAGACGCCCACCCTGGCGCCCACAACGCGCTCTTCCCAGGGTGTGCGCGACGAGTAGCGTCACCACACCGGTGACCCTGGACACCGCCGTGGGAAGAGACCTGTGCATCATCTGCGGGACGAAGGAGGCCAGCATGCCCGCCGAAGTACTAGCGAAAATGGCACGCAGCCGCTGGGCCGTGATAGAGCTCCTTCTAACGTGGTTAGAAGTTGAAGCGCGCCACGGTCCATGCAGCTTTCGCCACCACCCACGCCAGCGGAAGCTTTGGCGCGTGCGCAGCTGCTCCTCGACTTCCCTCCTGCTGCGGAGAAGCTCGACGAGTGGAGAGCCACCATCCGGAGCCTCGTCGCTGTCGCCAACAAAGATGATTCGCGACCGGCGGGGCCCTCAGGCCGGCGCTCCGTCAAGCCACCACATGCCAGCGGTGGAAGGACCGGGGGAGCTGCAGCCACAGTGCACTCTCCTCCCCCGCGTCAGTTACCGCCAGTGCCAGTCCGTCGTGGCGACGCTTGTGATAACATTTCCATAGCATCGTCCGACCCACGGACCCACCGTGATTAGTGCCAAGTTCTTCGGGAGCGAGCCCATGAAGACGCTCGAACCACCATCGAGCGCCGGTGCGATACAAGCCACCAGTCGGATAAGCGGGTGGGGCCCGCTATGGACCATCCAGCACCGGGGGGCTCCGGTGGCCTACCTTACGAGGTGGATTGCCCAGCCTTTACCCGTGAGCTGCGGCAGTTCCAGTGGCCGTCCCACCGCATGTTCAAGCCCGACGTGGGCGAGAAGTACAACGGCAAGACCCATCCGTCAGAGTTCCTCAGCATCTACACCATCACGATGCAAGCCGATGGAGCTCGCGACGACAAGGTGCTTGCCAATTACTTCCCGTTGGCACTGAAGCCCAACGTCATGTATTGGTTGACGCACTTGCCGGCAGATTCCATTTCTTCTTGGTCGGATCTGTGCCATGAGTTCATTGGTGCCTTCACTGGAGGCCACCAAGCTCATGGCCAGGCAAGTGATTTGCATATAGTTCCCCAGAAGGAAGGGGAAACCCTGCGCAAGTACATACAGAGGTTCAGCCAGGTGCAGTACAACATCCCCGATGTTCACCCCGCCGTCGTGATTAGCACGTTCCATCAGAACATGCGCAATTGCAAGATGCGTGAAGAGCTGGCGATGAACAAGGTTAAGGATGTGGCCAAACTTTATGTTCTGGCCGATAGGTGCGCCCGGGATGAAGAGGGAAGGAAGTACCCCAGCGAGGATGCCGGTGTGGAAACCAACTCTACTGATGAAGACACCGCTACCCCTACGAAGAAGGGCCGGCATCGCAATAGGAAGCACAAGGGCAAGATCGTGCTTGCCGTCGAGGGATCCGATGACATCGGCGCTGCCAAGAAGGCCAAAGAAGACGACCCCGGTAAGGAGATTGCCGGGTGCGCCGCCTGCCGGGCCTTGGCAGCTGCCGACAAGCCAGGAGGCTCCGACAAGCAGTATTGCAAGATCCACCGCACCAAGGGCCACGAGCTCCAGAACTGCCGACAGGTCGAGCTGCTTGCCGAAAAGCAAAAGGCCGAGTATGAGAGGCCGGACAAGGAGAAGGGTCAGGATGGTGCCGAAGGGTCCGGCAAGAAGCGTGGCGGCCAAGGAGGCCGCCGCGGCAAAGATAACCACCAAGAGAGGGCCGCTCAGGGCCGTGACAAGAAGCAGGAAGATAATGATCATGACGAGGATGACGAGTCCGGAGAGCAAGAGTTTCAGAAGGCTACGGAGGCCATGTGCGTCGATGGTGGCGCCTCGCTGCACACTTCTCACCGCCAGCTCAAGAAGTGGGCGCGTGAGATCACAGCAGCGGAGCAATCGTTCGACGCTCAGAAGCCGCTAAAGTGGTCCAGCACTGTCACACCCTTGATGCGACTATATCTCCCACGTGTCGAGGCACGACTTAGAGGCATAATCGCATTGAAGGCATATGTCGCAAGTTAGGCAATCTTCACAACATCCCATGTAATATGATAATAAAAGGGGAGATAACATAGTTGGTTACACTCGCCACGTCAATCAAGTACATAAATAACATTACATCATGCAAACACTCATGGCCCGACTACGGCGCCAAAATAAAAGATAACTCAACATGCGACACGATCCCAATCACCCCCAACTGGGCACCACTACTGATCATCAGGAAAGGAAACATAGTAACGTTGAGAGTCTTCGTTGAACTCCCACTTGAGCTCAAGCGCGTCACCTGGAGCGGAATCATCAGGCCCTGCATCTGGTGTAATAGTATTCTGTGAGCCACAGGGACTCAGCAATCTCGCACCCTCGCGATCAAGACTATTTAAGCTTATAGGTAAGGCAAGGTAAAAATATGTGGAGCTGCAGAAAGCGACTAGCAACTATGGTGGCTAACTTATTCGCAAAAGAGAGCGAGAAGAGGAGGCAAAGCACGAGCGAGAAACTAGAGAGCAACCTACGCAAACATTACTCCAACACCGTGTCCACTTCCCGGACTCCGCCGAGAAGAGGCCATCATGGTAACACAGTCAGTTGATTCATTTTAATTGAGTTAAGGTTCAAGTTGTCTACAACCGGACATTAACAAATTCCCATCTGCCCATAACCGCGGGCACGGCTTTCGAAAGTTCAAATCCCTGCAAGGGAGTCCCAACTCAGCCCATGACAAGCTCTCACGGTCAATGAAGGAATAGACCTCCTCCCAAGACGTTCCGATCAGACTCGGTATCTCGGTTCTTCAAGACACTTCGACAGGTTAAAACAAGACCAGCAACACCGCCCGAATGTGCCGAAAAATCCCGATAGGAGCTGCACATATCTCTTTCTCAGGGCACACTCAGATTGTCCAAACTTTCGGTAGGCCAGCCCAGAGTTGCCCCTGGTAGCCACCGGCGGCTGACGGTTTGGACCAACACTCAGAGGAGCACTGGCCCGGGGGGGTTAAAATAAAGATGACCCTTGAGTCTGCAGAACCTAAGGGAAAGAAAAAGGCTAGGTGGCAAATGGTAAAACCAAGGTTGGGCATTGCTGGAAAAGCTTTAATCAAGGCAAACTATCAAGGGGTTCCCATTATAACCCAACCGCGTAAGGAACGCAAAATCCGGGAACATAACACCGATATGACGGAAACTAGAGCGGCAAGAGTGGAACAAAACACTAGGCGAGAGGCCGAGCCTTCCACCCTTTACCAAGTATATAGATGCATTAAGATAACAAGATAATATAATGATATCCCAACAAGTAAAAAAAATGTTCCAACAAGGAACGGCCTTCAATCTTCACCTGCAACTAGCAACGCTATAAGAGGGGCTGAGCAAAGCGGTAACATAGCCAATCAACGGTTTGCTAGGACATGGTGGGTTAGAGGTTTGACATGGCAATTTTGGGAGTCTTGAAAGCAAGTGGTAGGCATCGTAGCATTGGCATAGCAAAAGAGCGAGCAATCTAGCATGGCAAAGATAGTAGTGATTTCGAGGGTATGATCATCTTGCCTGCACAGTTGTCAGAGATGACTGGATCCTCGAAAGCAAACTCAACGGGCTCCTCGTTAGCGAACTCGTCTCCCAGATCTACCCAAACAAGACAAACAAGCAACAAAGTCACAATCAATCACGTGCAAGGATCAAACGATATGATGCAATGATGATATGCTATGCGGGATGCGATGCAGGATGCAAAATGCAAGATATGACAGGAAATGCAAGAACCTGGCCTCAACTTGGAAATCCAAGTGTGCCACTGGAAAGATGAGATGAAATCGCTTGAAAACGATATAAAGAACACCGGAATCGGAGTTACGGTTTGGAAATGGCAAGCGATTCAAAAATGACACCGGTCTGCGATTTACAGCAAGTAACCATCTAAATGCAATGAGATGAACATGCTACAGCACCCAAACATGACAACAAAATACATGGCAGGGATGCATTCAAGATTCTTAACAAAAGTCTAGCACTGAGCTACGGCCAATTCATCCATTAACAGGTTCAAACAAGCATGGCAAAAATGCAGATGGCAAACAGATCTCAGACTTAGTGAAATTAACACTTGCCTGGAATTTCAGATCAGGTAGCACTCTTCGGAGCAACAAAGCTACAAGCTACAGGACCTGAACATGGTCAAGTAAAGCATGGCATGGAGCTACTCAAAGAGCTTAACAAAAGTCCCTTAGTGACCTTGAGCCAAAAGGGATCAGAAAATACATTTGCAAGCATGTGAACATAGCAAAAACATAATCAGATCACAGACTTGTGAAAACTGGCACATGCTGAAAACAGATATCAAGTAGGCATGTTTACGAGCTCGATACACTCACTACGGAGCAAGTCATGAAAAACTAAGCATACACCCATTAAGAACACACAAAATTGCAAACAAGTTGACAATCTGCCCAGATTCACAAAGTAGCAAAAGTAGAGCTTGATTGACTCAAGCTAGGGTGCTCCATAATTGCAAACAAAGACATGGAGGGATAGAGCACTACAAGATTAACAAAACATCATTACTGATCATCCTCAAAAGAGGCACGGATCACTAGGAAACAACATGAACATATGGCATCATGAGATAAACAGATCAAGGACTTAGTGGAAATGCTAAGTCCCTGAAAATAGGATTAACAAGTGCACCACTTGGCAAGCTTGTGCTAGTCACCACACACATCACAAAAATACATGGGTTGCACCTCTGGAGAGATGACAAAACCCTTAACAAAACATATGTAGAACTCATGGGCATAGCATGCACACAATAATCATGGCAAAAATGACAAAAAGCTAAATGGAGCAGCAGATCTGACAATTATCTCAAGTAGCCCTCTTCTAACAGCATTTCGGGCATCAATATGAACTCAAATGAAAATGATGTAATGGAATGAAATTATGTACTCTCTGAGATGAATATTTTGATATGCTATATGCATGAATCGAAGCTATGGATGCCAAGTTACGGCATGACGAACAAGGGCACCTGAAACAGGGAAAGTCCGGGACTTCGAATAATTTCGACCTCCGGATCTAGGGTTTGACCCGGCACGCAAATCGAGGCGCGACGCTGCTCGCCGAAGACGACGAAGACGGCGGCGGCGGATCCGGCTCTCCCGTGGCCGGATCCGGCCGGAGACGAGGTCGGGGGCGGCGGCGGCCGGTCGGAGGCGACGCGCGGCGTCGGGGACGGCGGTGGCTGCGGCGCCCCGGTGCGGTGCCGGTGAGATGGCGCGGCGGAGGAGATCGACGGCGGCGGCGGCTAGCGGCGGACGGCGGCCGTGGCGGGGAGGCGGTCGGGGCGCTCGGGGCCCAGGGCGCCTCGGGCGGGCCTCCCGCGGGCCGCGGCGGGCTTCGGCGGCGCCGGTGGAGAGAGGGGGAGGCGGCATATGGGAAGCTACCACGTGGCGGAGGACACGGCGGCGGACACGTCCGTCGGTGGAGGGAAACGTCCGGCGGCACGAGGGAAGGATCTAGGTTTTGTTTGGGAGGAAGGAGAAGGAGATTTTCGGGGGGTTCTTTAAATAGGCATAGAGGGGGCTAGGAGAGTCCAAATGAGGTGCGGTTTTCGGCCACGCGATCGTGATCGAACGATCTAGATGATGGAGCAGAGTTAGGTGGGTTTTGGGCCAAATTGGAGGGGTGTTGGGCTGCAACACACACGAGGCCTTTTCGGTCCCTCGGTTAACCGTTGGAGTATCAAACGAAGTCCAAATGGTAAGAAACTTGACAGGCGGTCTACCGGTAGTAAACCAAGGCCGCTTGGCAAGTCTCGGTCCAATCCGGAAATGTTTAATCCCCACACACAAAAGAAAGGTAGAAATGACCACCGGAGGAGAACGAAGCGCCGGAATGCGAAACGGACAACGGGGAAAATGCTCGAATGCATGAGAAGAACACATATGCAAATGCAATGCACATGAAGACATGATATGAGATGCATGACAACGATAACAACACACGAAGACAAAGACCCGAACCCGAGAAAATAAAATAACTTAACGCCGGAAACGGCAAGAGTTTGAGTACAAATTGGGAAAGTTACATCCGGGGTGTTACAACACTCCACCACTATGAAAGGATCTCGTCCCGAGATCTAGGACTGAAAGAACGCCGGGTACTCAGAACGGAGGTGATCCTCGCGTTCCCAGGTAGCTTCACGGTCGGAATGGTGTGACCACTTGACTTTGAGAAATTTGATTGACTTGTTGCGAGTCTTGCGTTCAGTCTCTTCAAGAATAGAAACTGGGTGCTCACGATAAGAGAGATCTTCTTGGAGCTCAATGTCCTCGAAGTTGACTGTGCGGTCAGGAGTCTTGAAGCACTTTCGAAGCTGAGAGACATGGAACACATCATGAACATTTGCAAAGTTTGAAGGAAGCTCGAGTTGATAGGCGAGGTCGCCTCTCTTGCTGACAATCTTGAAAGGTCCCACGTATCTAGGGGCAAGCTTCCCTTTGATACCGAAGCGACGAGTACCTTTCATAGGAGAGACGCGGAGGTAAACATGATCTCCGATCTCAAAAGCCAAATCACGGTGTTACTATCATAGTAGCTCTTCTGGCGGGATTCGGCTGCTTTGAGGTTATCACGAATGACTTTGCACATTTCCTCTGCCTCTGTGATTAAGTCATTACCCAAAAGCTGACGTTCGCCAGTTTCAGACCAGTTGAGAGGGGTACGGCACTTCCTGCCATACAGAATTTCAAATGGGGCCCTGCCCGAACTTGCTTGAAAACTGTTGTTGTAGGAGAATTGAGCATAAGGAAGACAATCCTCCCACTTCATGCCGAAGGAGATCACACAAGCCCTGAGCATATCTTCAAGAATATGGTTGACACGCTCGACTTGACCGCTAGTTTGAGGATGGAAAGCTGTGCTGAAGCGGATGTTAGTGCCCATGGCCTTCTGAAAAGAATCCCAAAACTTGGATGTAAAGATGCTGCCACGGTCTGAAGAGATCACTTGAGGAATACCGTGCAGAGAGACAATCCGAGAGGTATAGAGTTCCGCCAATTGAGTTGTAGTGATCGACTCTTTCATAGGCAGAAAGTGAGCCACTTTGGTGAGTTTGTCGATGACAACGAATATAGCATCATTGCCACGCTTGGACTTTGGAAACCTGGTCACGAAGTCCATTTCAATATGGTCAAACTTCCATTCTGGAATGGCAAGAGGTTGGAGGAGACCTGCTGGCCTTTGGTGTTCTACCTTCACTCTTCTGCAGACTTCACATTCATTCATGAATTGAGCAATCTCGCGCTTCATTCGAGTCCACCAATAAGCCTGCTTGAGGTCCTGATACATCTTCGTGCTCCCAGGGTGGATGGAGAGGAGAGAATTGTGAGCCTCGTTCAAGATCACTTTACGGAGGTCACCTTTGGGTACAACAATACGATCCTCGAAGAAGAGAGTATCCTTGTCATCAAGGCGGTAGCACTTGTACTTGGGTTGACTCTTGGCAATCCCAATCTTCACCTTTTTCACCATAGCATCACGAAGCTGGGCTTGGCAAATCTGGTCTTCCAAGGTAGGAGAGACTAGAAGGTTGGCGAGGAAACCTTGAGGAACAACTTGCAGGTTAAGTTTGCGGAAAGCTTCACAAAGCTCGGGTTGATAAGGCTTAAGAATCAGACTGTTGCAGTAAGCTTTTCTGCTCAATGCGTCAGCAATCACATTGGCCTTGCCTGGAGTATACTCGATACTCGGATTATACTCTTGAATCATTTCGACCCATCGAGTTTGCCTGAGGTTGAGATTAGGCTGAGTGAAGATGTACTTGAGACTCTTGTGATCAGTGAAAATGTCCACTTTTCTTCCCAATAGAAGATGTCTCCAAGTCAAAAGAGCATGCACAACTGCTGCCAACTCGAGATCATGAGTGGGGTAGTTCTTCTCATTAGGCTTCAACTGGCGAGAGGTATACGCAACAACTTTCTTCTCTTGCATTAATACTGCGCCAAGACCTTGGAGAGAGGCATCACAAAAGACCTCGTACGGCTTGGATTCATCAGGCGGAGTCAGAACTGGAGCAGTGATCAATTTCTCTTTCAAAGTGTTGAAAGCAATGTCACACTCCGGAGACCAAACGTACTTGACGTGCTTCTGGAGAAGATTTGAGAGAGGCTTCACGATCTTAGAAAAGTTTTCAACGAATCTTCGGCAGTAGCTTGCGAGACCGAGGAAGCTACGGAGTTGCTTCACGTTCTGAGGAGGTTCCCAATTCACAATTGCAGACACCTTCTCAGGATTCATGGCAATGCCCTTGGCAGAGATGATATGACCAAGATAAAGAACCTCATCGAGCCAAAATTCGCACTTGGAGAACTTGGCGTAGAACTGATGTTCTCTTAGCTTATCGAGTACCAATCGCAAGTGCTTGGCATGATCTTCCTTGTTCTTGGAGAAAACCAGAATGTCGTCGAGATAGACCAAAACGAAGTCATTGGTGTAGGCGTTGAAGATGAAGTTCATCATGCGAGAGAACGTCGGAGGAGCGTTGACGAGGCCAAAAGACATGACAGTGTATTCATATGAACCAAAGCTTGTCCTGAAAGCCGTCTTGGGAATATCTTGCTCACGGATTCGAATCTGATGATAACCCATACGGAGATCAAGCTTGGAGAATACTTGGGCACCTTTGAGTTGTTCGAACAGCTCATTGATGTTGGGAAGTGGGTATTTGTTCTTGATGGTCTTCTTGTTCACTGGACGGTAATCAACACAAAGTCGGTCCGTTCCATCCTTCTTCTTCACAAAAAGAACACCACAACCCCACGGAGAAGAACTAGGCCGGATGAGACCCATTTTCTCTTGAATATCGAGTTGCTTCTTAAGCTCCTTCAACTCTTCAGGTCCGAGCTTGTAAGGACGCTTGCACACAGGTTCCGTGCCAGGCTCAAGATCAATAACGAATTCAACTGGCCGGTGCGGAGGCATTCCTGGAAGCTCTTCTGGAAAGACGTCTTGATATTCGCAAACGACTGGAATCTGAGAGATAGCATCCAATTCACCCTTCTCATTGAGAGAAAACAGATGGATAGTATTATCCCGAGCGGCAAAGACAATTACATCCTCAGACGAATGAGTCAATTGAATATGCCTGGCTGCACAATCAAGCTGAGCCTTGTGCTTAGAAAGCCAATCCATTCCGAGAATAAGATCAATATCTGAGTTACCAAGAACCATTGGAGAAGCCAGAAACTTGAAATCACCCATCATGATAGAAATATCCGGAATCTCGTGGTTAGCGAGCAAACATTTACCCGGAGAGACAACTGCTAACGGTTTATGCATAACTTGGGAAGTCAACTCATGCTTAGATGCAAAAGGCTTCGGGATGAAACAATGAGATGCACCAGTATCAAAAAGAACTTTTGCGGGAACATCGTTAACAGGAAGGTTACCCATGATCACATCTGACGAGTCCTCTGCCTGAGCTGCATTCATCAAATTGACCTTGGCGTGCTTGGGGTTATGCTTGACCATAGCTGTACTTGCCGATCTGATAGGAGGAGGAGGAGGAAGATGCCTCTGGTTGAAACACTTGTTGGCATAGTGACCCTTCTGTTGGCACTTGTTGCACGTGACCTCTGAAAGTGGACGGTGATACGGAGCACTCGATCTTGGAGCTTGAGACGAAGTCTTGTTCTGAAAGCCAGGGTTGGGTGGGTGGGAAGAACCACTGCCACCTTTGCTCTTCTGCTGATATGGCTGACGGAACGGAGGAGGAGGAAGCCAATACTTCTGCTGCTTGGCCACTTGAGTAGAGGAAGAAGGAGTAACATCTCTGACTCGCTTCTTGGAAGCATCACACCTCAACTGAGCAGCCTCTTGCTTCAATGCCATGTTGTAGAACTCATCGTACCTCAAGGGCTCAAAGAGGACAAGAGCTAGCTGAATTTCTTCTCTGAGACCACCCCTGAACTGATATATCATGCTCTTCTCATCAGGTATGTCCTGCTTGGCAAAATGGGCGAGCTTCTGAAACAACTTGTTGTAGTCATAGACAGACAAAGAGCCTTGCTTCAGGTTGCGGAATTCCTCACGCTTGCTTCCAACCACGCTCTAAGGAATATGATGAGCTCAAAAATCTCGACGGAAATCATCCCAAGTGATAACACGTCCACCTCTGGAATCCTTGTACTGCTGGAACCATTCTGCAGCTTGATCTTTGAGTTGGAAGGAAGCGAACTTAACTAAGTCCTCAGGCCTGACGTTACTGCACTCGAAATGCTTGCACAGATCCACTAGCCAATCGTCAGCATCGGTTGCCTCAACACAATTGCTGAAAGTCTTTGGCCCGTTAGCAAGGAACTGGTTGAGTGAAGCAAAGTGATTCTGATTGCTGCCTTGGTTCCCTTGGTTGCCTTGATTGCGCTCTTGGAGAATTTGCATGATCAACTGTGTGTTTGCATTGGTTGCGGCCATCACAGCTTGCCATGCCTCCGGAGGAGGTGGAGGTGGTGGAGGATCAAGATTCGGAGTCATGCGCGTTGGAGGAGCCATCCTGAAGAGGTTGACATCCATTAGCACTTTGATAGACAAATATTGAAGCTGAATCCAACGGAATGAAAATTGCAACATATAGTCTTCGCATCCGAACAAAATGAACGAATGCATTCCTCTTGAAATGGTCACATATCCATAAATTGAGAAGCCACGTAGAATTAAGGTAGAGAAATAAATCAACAAGGTACGGATCAAGAACGAATAATCGGTAAGAAATCCCAATCTCAAACCAATATCCGTGGAAGAAGAACTAGAGCTACTAGAATTCCCACCTATGAAACTCCCGAACCTTTCCTGTTATGCAATCAGGTGTTGGGGATGCAGGGGAAGCATAATATCTCACCCAAACCAGCAAATCCTACATCCAGCTGTATCCATCCTTCAACACATAACCGAGAAAAACTTCGGAAACCATCTACCTCAACCTTCGAAAAGCATCCGTTATACAAGTTATGGCGATACTCCCGAACTCCTGCCCCAGTACTGGGTGGTGTCAAGGTTATCTCACCAGCGAACTGCATAAAAGAGATTTTCGATGTCGGCGTACTAAACTCAGGTATTCCAGAATTGCAACGATAAAATTATGATGACAACACCTCAGAGCTCAACTCCCCGGGACACTTCCACTAAACCCCTGACAGGAGGCACCAAGACAATGTTCTCATCATAAAACCATCGGAACGATTCCAAGATACCCGCGTGATCCTAAATTTTTTTTTGTGAAATTTGAGAAGAGAAGAGTCAAAACTCTACGTCAGGATGCCTTACCAGAGCGATGAGGAGACTAGGAAGTAAAAAGAATTCCTAACTCTCCGATATATAATTCCTAAATGACTCAAAACATTTTTCTAGACACAACTCGGCCGCTAAAACAATCAAGCAATGGGGCTCCTAAGGTCGGGGAAGGCTATGATTACCAACTTGTCACACCCTCGATGCGACTATATCTCCCACGTGTCGAGGCACGACTTAGAGGCATAATCGCATTGAAGGCATATGTCGCAAGTTAGGCAATCTTCACAACATCCCATGTAATATGATAATAAAAGGGGAGATAACATAGTTGGCTTACACTCGCCACGTCAATCAAGTACATAAATAACATTACATCATGCAAACACTCATGGCCCGACTACAGGCGCCAAAATAAAAGATAACCCAACATGCGACACGATCCCAATCACCCCCAACTGGGCACCACTACTGATCATCAGGAAAGGAAACATAGTAACGTTGAGAGTCTTCGTCGAACTCCCACTTGAGCTCAAGCGCGTCACCTGGAGCGGAATCATCAGGCCCTGCATCTGGTGTAATAGTATTCTGTGAGCCACAGGGACTCAGCAATCTCGCACCCTCGCGATCAAGACTATTTAAGCGACTAGCAAGTATGGTGGCTAACTTATTCGCAAAAGAGAGCGAGAAGTGGAGGCAAAGCACGGGCGAGAAACTAGAGAGCAACCTGCGCAAACATTACTCCAACACCGTGTCCACTTCCCGGACTCCGCCGAGAAGAGGCCATCATGGTAACACACTCAGTTGATTCATTTTAATTGAGTTAAGGTTCAAGTTGTCTACAACCGGACATTAACAAATTCCCATCTGCCCATAACCACGGGCACGGCTTTCAAAAGTTCAAATCCGTGCAAGGGACTCCCAACTCAGCCCATGACAAGCTCTCACGGTCAATGAAGGAATAGACCTCCTCCCAAGACGTTCCGATCAGACTCGGTATCTCGGTTCTTCAAGAACCTTCGACAGGTTAAAACAAGACCAGCAACACCGCCCGAATGTGCCGACAAATCCCGATAGGAGCTGCACATATCTCTTTCTCAGGGCACACTCAGATTGTCCAAACTTCCGGTAGGCCAGCCCAGAGTTGCCCCTGGTAGCCACCGGCGGCTGACGGTTTGGACCAACACTCAGAGGAGCACTGGCCCGGGGGGGTTAAAATAAAGATGACCCTTGAGTCTGCAGAACCCAAGGGAAAGAAAAAGGCTAGGTGGCAAATGGTAAAACCAAGGTTGGGCATTGCTGGAAAAGCTTTAATCAAGGCAAACTATCAAGGGGTTCCCATTATAACCCAACCACGTAAGGAACGCAAAATCCGGGAACATAACACCGATATGACGGAAACTAGGGCGGCAAGAGTGGAACAGAACACTAGGCGAGAGGCCGAGCCTTCCACCCTTTACCAAGTATATAGATGCATTAAGATAACAAGATAATATAATAATATCCCAACAAGTAAAAAATGTTCCAACAAGGAACGGCCTTCAATCTTCACCTGCAACTAGTGACGCTATAAGAGGGGCTGAGCAAAGCGGTAACATAGCCAATCAACGGTTTGCTAGGACATGGTGGGTTAGAGGTTTGACATGGCAATTTTGGGAGTCTTGAAAGCAAGTGGTAGGCATCGTAGCATTGGCATAGCAAAAGAGCGAGCAATCTAGCATAGCAAAGATAGTAGTGATTTCGAGGGTATGATTATCTTGCCTGCACAGTTGTCAGAGTTGACTGGATCCTCGAAAGCAAACTCAATGGGCTCCTCATTAGCGAACTCGTCTCCCAGCTCTACCCAAACAAGACAAACAAGCAACAAAGGCACAATCAATCACGTGCAAGGTCAAACGATATGATGCAATGATGATATGCTATGCGGGATGCGATGCGGGATGCAAAATGCAAGATATGACAGGAAATGCAAGAACCTGGCCTCAACTTGGAAATCCAAGTGTGCCACTGGAAAGATGAGATGAAATCGCTTGAAAACGATATAAAGAACACCGGAATCGGAGTTACGGTTTGGAAATGGCAAGCGATTCAAAAATGACACTGGTCTGCGATTTACAGCAAGTAACCATCTAAATGCAATGAGATGAACATGCTACAACACCAAACATGACGACAAAATACATGGTAGGGATGCATTCAAGATTCTTAACAAAAGTCTAGCACTGAGCTACGGCCAATTCATCCATTAACAGGTTCAAACAAGCATGGCAAAAATGCATATGGCAAACAGATCTCAGACTTTGTGAAATTAACACTTGCCTGGAATTTCAGATTAGGTAGCACTCTTCGGAGCAACAAAGCTACAAGCTACAGGACCTGAACATGGTAAAGTAAAGCATGGCATGGAGCTACTCAAAGATCTTAACAAAAGTCCCTTAGTGACCTTGAGCCAAAAGGGATTAGAAAATACATTTGCAAGCATGTGAACATAGCAAAAACATAATCAGATCACAGACTTGTGAAAACTGGCACATGCTGAAAACAGATATCAAGTAGGCATGTTTACGAGCTCGATACACTCACTACGGAGCAAGTCATGAAAAACTAAGCATACACCCATTAAGAACACACAAAATGCAAGCTAGACATGGCAAGAACAATAGCATAACATGCAGGGATCAACTACAACATCATCGGCAAAATTGCAAACAAGTTGACAATCTGCCCAGATTCACAAAGTAGCAAAAGTAGAGCTCGATTGACTCAAGCTAGGGTGCTCCATAATTGCAAACAAATACATGGAGGGATAGAGCACTACAAGATTAACAAAACATCATTACTGATCATCCTCAAAAGAGGCACGGATCACTAGGAAACAACATGAACATATGGCATCATGAGATAAACAGATCAAGGACTTAGTGGAAATGCTAAGTCCCTGAAAATAGAATTAACAAGTGCACCACTTGGCAAGCTTGTGCTAGTCACCACACACATCACAAAAATACATGGGTTGCACCTTTGGAGAGATGACAAAACTCTTAACAAAACATATGTAGAACTCATGGGCATAGCATGCACACAATAATCATGGCAAAAATGACAAAAAGCTAAATGGAGCAGCAGATCTGACAATTATCTCAAATAGCCCTCTTCTAACAGCATTTCGGGCATCAATATGAACTCAAATGAAAATGATGTAATGGAATGAAATGATGTACTCTCTGAGATGAACATTTTGATATGCTATATGCATGAATCGGAGCTACGGATGCCAAGTTACGGCATGACGAACAAGGCCACATGAAACAGGGAAACTCCGGGACTTAGAATAATTTCGACCTCCGGATCTAGGGTTTGACCCGGCACGCAAATCGAGGCGGCGGCACTGCTCGCCGGAGACGGCGAAGACGGCGGCGGCCGGGGTCGGTGGCCGCGGATCCGGCTCTCCCCTGGTCGGATCCGGCCGGAGACGAGGTCGGGGGCGGCGGTGGCCGGTCGGAGGCGACGCGCGGCGTCGGGGACGGCGGTGGCCGCGGCGCCCCGGTGCGGTGCCGGCGAGATGGCGTGGCGGAGGAGATCGACGGCGGCGGCAGCTAGCGGCGGACGGCGGCCGTGACGGGGAGGCGGTCGGGGCGCGGGGCGCTCGGGGCCCAGGGCGCCTCGGGCGGGCCTCCCGCGGGCCGCGGCGGGCTTCGGCGGCGCCGGTGGAGAGAGAGGGAGGCGGCGTATGGGAGGCTGCCACGTGGCGGCGGACACGGCGGCGGACACGTCCGTCGGTGGAGGGAAACGTCCGGCGGCGAAGAAATCCAGAGCTGCACCACCAGAGACCAAGAGGGTGTCCTTCAGGGAAGATGGCACGCACTACAAAAAAAGACACATCCGTGGCATTTTAGGCCGAACGAAATTTTTTTCTATCATACATATGACACTTCTATGACGATAATTGTGACAAAACCCGGTATCATCATAGATGTGGTGGGCTCCTACTTCTATGACAAAAAATCATGACAGAAAATGGGTTTTTCATCCTGGGCGGGCCAGAGACGCAGCTGCATGACATTCTTTGGGCCGTCCTTGACAAAAAAACCATGGTAGAAGCGAGGGAGTGGAAAATTTCGGGGAGTTCCCGGTTACGGTGGGAGGTCGGGGCCGAGCGATGCGCGTTTCTCTCATACACGTACGCGCGTGTGTGCGAGGCGTTGGCTCTAACTGAACCCGAGCGAGGCGTTGGGATCTAACTGAACCCGAGCGATTGCACTGCAGGCTACGTGTTACTGAACCGAAGCGATCGATCGATGGCAGTTAACTGAACCCGATCGAGCGATTCCTTCGCTACTGCTGCTAACTAAAGCCGATCGATGCTGCCTCTAGGATGAACAGTGAGCGTTGCGGGGGGTTTGGATGAACAGTGAGCGGTGGCGTTGCCTCTGGATGAACCGAACCCCGTGGTGTGGTGGAGGGCTGGATGAATAGTAGACGGTGAAGGGGTGCCTATGGAGGGGTGGTTGAACAGGACCCCGTGGTGTGGAGGGCTAGATGAACAGTAGACGGTGGAGGGGTGGTTGAACAGTAGCCGGTGGAGTAGCGCGCGGTGGAGGCTGGATGAACAGGAGCCCGTGGAGGCTGGAGGAGGTCGACGGTGCAGATGAACAGTATCCCGTGGAGTCCCGTTTTGCGGTATGCCACACCCCTCCCGATGAACAGGACCCCCGTTTCGACTGTAGGAGGTCCATTTCGTCCGTTTTGCGGTACGCCACACCCCTCCCGATCAACAGGACCCCCGTTTCGACTGTAGGAGGTCCGTTTCGTCCATTTTGCGGTATGCCACACCCCTCCCGATCAACAGGACCCCCGTTTCGACCGTAGGAGGTCTGTTTCCTCTATTTTGCGGTACGCCAGACCCCTCCCGATGAACAGGATCCCGTTTCGAACGTGGTCGGTCAAACACAAGGCCGTTTCCTCCGTTCTGCGATATGCCAGGCCTCGTTTCCATCACTTGTTCCGTCCAAGCCCTCCCGATGAACATGACCACGCATTCCGTTCCGACCCAGCCGGTTGGCTCCCACACGTTCCGTTGCCTCCTGATGAACACGACGCATTCCGTTGCCTCCCCATGAACACGACGCATTCCGTTGCCTCCCCATGAACATGACGACGATGCTGTTTCTCCGTTCTGACCTAGCCATGTACACGAGCCCTGGCCCTACGTATGCGCGAGTAGGCGTTCGAGACCCCGCCCGTATGTACACATACGTGGCCGTATTTTCTTTCTTGCACCCTGGCCATTGTACGTACGTGTACATGCTACGTGCGCGCCTCTACTACGACACGCGCTCGCCTCTACATCGACCAGTATGTACGTACATGTTCGCGACCAGAATGACAACGCTGCGTACGCTTCGACCAGGTGGGTCCCGACTGTCAGGCACTTCCTTGCCTGCGAAGATGTAGCTGGTGGGTCCCAGCAGTCAGGGGGGCGAATCGTTTTTTTTTTGCCCGGACGCACTTCCTTGCGTGCGAAGATGTAGCCGGTGGGTCCCAGCAGTCAGGGGGCGAATCATTTTTTTCCTGGACGCACTTCCTTGCGTGCGAAGGTGTATCTGGTGGGTCCGAGTAGTCAGGGGGGCGAATCATTTTTTTTGCCCGGACGCACTTCCTTGCGTGCGAAGATGAAGATGGTGGGTCCCAGCAGTCAGGGGGAAATGTTTTTTTTGTGAAACACAGTGGCCCGTCCGGTGGGTCCTAGCTGCCAGGTGGAGGAACCATTATTTTCCGCGTAATAAGGAGGAACTTCCTTGCTGCGGCCTTGGACCCAGCTGTTAGCTTCTCTACATACAGTCCACGTTCGATGGAAGTCGTTCCTTGACCACGTTGACCAGGCCGCGCCGAGAGCACCACGGTGGTGGACGACGACGAGGCCTAGGAAGGGGACGACACGGAGCCGGGGAAGACGCGGCAATGGAAGCCCATGCGAAGAGGAGTACGAGGGTTCACTGGTTCGGCTGCGGTGTGAGGCTGCCGTCGCCGTAGGGCCTGGCTAGCGGTGGGAATAGTAGGGGGCGGTGAGGCCTCTGCGGCAGCACAGCCGGCCACGGGAGGCAGGAGCATGCGACACGACCAGCGCTGCTTTGGGCGGCTGGAGTAAGAAGACCAGAGGTTGAAGAAGCATTATGGCCGTTGGATGGACATCGTACCGTCACTGGAGCTAGAATCGTTCATATTGACTAAGTTGACAAAGCCCTCCGTCCCCGTCAACTTAGTTGGCCCACAAGTCATCCTCCCACTATGGTGGGTCCCAGCTAGCAGGGGGTATTCATTTTTTTGTGCGTAATAAGGAGGCACTTCCTTGCATGCGAAGATATAGCTGGTGTGTCCGACATGTCAGCGGGGGGAACATTTTTTCGCGAAATACAAAGGCCCTTCCGGTGGGTCCCAGCTGTCAGGTAGAGGAATCATTATTTTGCACGTACAGTCCAAGGTCGATGGATGTCATTCGTTGACCACGTTGACCAGGCCGCGCCGAGAGCACCATGGCGGTGGACGACGGCGAGGCCTAGGAAGGGAACGACATGGTGCCGGGGAAGACTCGGCAATGGTTGCCCACGCGGTGGGGAGTACGAGGGTTTACTAGTCCGGCTGCCGTCGCCGGAAAATAACAGGAGGTGTGGGTGAGTAGAGGAATGGCCTGGCCAGCAATGAAGTAGGGTGGGGTGGTGCGGCCTGTGCGGCAGCACAGCCGGCCACGGGAGTCGGGAGCAGGCAGTCCCACCGGAGCTGGTTTGGGCGGCTGGAGCAAGAAGATCGGATATTGAAGAAGCAGCATGGCCGTTGGATTAACATCCAACGGTCACTGCTGCTAGAATCGTTTGTGGACTAAGTTGACAAAGCCAAAGTACACGTCAACCTAGTAGACCCACAAGTCAGCCTCCAAATCTGTCCCAAACAGCATACAGCCCGAAATTTCTAGCTAGATTCAAATTAATTTTAAATCTAAATATACATTAATTTAAATTCAATGAAATTTTACCCGCACAAAAACAATGAAATTTAAAATATCAAAATCTGAAAGAAAATAGTATTTTGGAACTAATTGCCTGTTTGCTGTATTTTTTCATTTTACAACCCATTTATTATTACTTATAGCCCATTTCTTATTACTTATAGCCCATTTTCTGGGCAAAATGCATCCCTCCTTGTCTTGAAAGATTTCCGGCCCAGCAGGGCGTAGAAAAGCAAGTAGGCCTACGTTGGTTATTCTGCAAAAAACAAAATAGCTGGCTAGCCATTTTTAGAAAAGAAAAAAACAAACTGGGATGGTCATGTGCTAAACATATGAAATAAAAGCCTGGTCTACATGGGCCACGGGTCCTGCACAACCCAGTTGATACCCTTCTCCGTCCTGAAAAAACAAAATTACTGCGCGCGCTGCTGGGTCCCTACTGTCATCCTCACCATGTACAGTCATCTCCTTATTCCTCTCGGTTGTTGACCATGTTGACAACATTGGAGGGCGGCGCCGCGGCAAGCGAACCAATGCGGAGGACGATGGTGAGGCCTCAGACGGGAACGAACAGGAGCCGGGGAAGATCACAGCCAGTCGTGGGAGGCGGGAGCACGGTCCCGCCGGCGCTGGTTTGGCTTTGGCGGCTTGAGGAAGAAGAGACTGAAGAAACGCGACAGACGTTGAATGTCAATCCAACGGTCAAGGTTGGCACAATAGTTTGTTGACTAAGCGGACACCAAGTAGCATACTTTTTTATAGAGAAAAGTCCATTTTTGGTCCCTCAATTCTTCGGTCTACTCACTTTTGGTCCCTCAACTCTAAAACCGGACAGATTGCACCACGAACTCTCAAAACCAGCTACTTTACATCCCTGCGTGGATTTGCTGCTAGGTCAACCCGGTTTTGACCACGGCGTGAATAGTGTTCCGATGAATAGTAAATTCAGAAAAATAGCAAAAAAATCAAAAAAAACTGAAATTTTGTGAAATCGAAGATACTCATATGCGCAAAGTGCGTGCCAATTTTCGTCATGTTTAGACGTTCGAGAAGCTCACGGCAAAAAATAAAAGTAAATCTACTCTATGTTGAACAGTAAATTCAAAAAATAGCAAAAAATAAAAAAATCTGGGTTTTTTGGCATCGAAGATGCTCAAGTAGGCAAGGTGCATGCAAATTTTCAAGCTAAAATGGCATCCGAGGGTTTGGAAACCACCTGAAGCGGCACGCATGCGTACACTATTTTAATTTTTTCCCACGAGCTCTTCGGTTGTCATTTTAGCACTAAATTTTGCACGCACCTTACGCACCTGAGCATCTTCGATGCCAAAAAAATTCAGACTTATATATATATATATTGCTATTTTTTGAATTTATTGTTCATCATAGAGTAGATTTACTTCTTTTTTTGCCGTGAGCTTCTCGAACTTCCAAACATGACGAAAATTGGCACGCACCTTGCGCATCTGAGTATCTTCGATGTCATAAAATTTCAGATTTTTTTTGCTATTTTGTTGAATTTACTGTTCATCTGAGCACTATTCACATTGTGGTCAAAACCGGGTTGACTCGGCAGCGAAACCCCGCAAGGACGAAAAATGGCTGGTTTCAAGAATTTGTGGTGCAATCTGTCCGGTTTTACAGTTAAGGGCCCAAAAGTGAGCAGACCGAAGAATTCAGGGATCAAAAATGGACTTTTCTCTTTTTTATATATAGGAAGAAAACTGCGAGGAAAATGCGTTCGTCTGCCGTCCTCCTCACAGAGAACGTTCGCCACATAGGTGACTAGCACCCTTGGTTTTCAACCGAGAGGTCTTGGGTTCGAGTCCCAGGAACTCTCAATTTTGTCCTCCTTGGGAAAGAAAATCAAAGACTTGGGAAGGCGTACATAAAAAGCTAGTGTACCAGTAAAGAGACGTTGCCGAGTTTTAGAAAAAAGAAAGACGTGCTCTTGTAGCTGGTTCGAATCTAAACCTAGACTATGACTATATATGGTGCTATGCTACTCTGCAAGTAATGAAACTGACATATCCAACATTCGCTTCTCCTCTTCTCTACTTACTGTGCCTAGCATCAGAAGCTTTGGCTGCAGCAACCATGTCTGCTGGCTGCTCGTCCACCTGCTCTTCAGTAGGCAACAACCAGATATGCGCCAAGTCACCACCCGTACCATCGCCTGTGGGTCTCATGACACCCCCACCGGCACGTGCACTGCAGCCGATTGCTCATCGCAACCTACTGCCGTTGGTGTGGTGCCACTACTGCAAATCATGCAGAGTCATCCGTCGTGTCTCAACCACAATCCGCAACCTTGGCAGAGTCTTCTACAAATGCCCAAATCATGGGGTAATAATATGTTTAAGTGTTGTTCTGCTGCTTTCAGTTGCTGACTTTTTTAATAGTTTGGTTGATGATCTTCCAATTTGATTCATGCAGAAAAGGGAAGATTCGTGTGATTTGTATTTCTGGAAAGTTGCTGATGTGGGGGAATGCAACTACGCTGATTATTTGGTTAGAGGAATCCCAATACCAACAAGTTGGGCTGTTGGACAAGTAACTGCTGGAACGGCAGAAGAGGAAGATGCAGAGCAGAAGGTTAAAGATGCAGTTCCTCTGATCATGGCCAAGCAACAGCTGATGAACGGCCTTGACAGCAATGAGGAGATGAAAGAGCTTGTGAAGATAATGGGCAAAATCGATGTGCTCTGTAGGATGATTGTCTCTTTATTTGAAATGTATGTAGCACTCATGATGTATTCAGTGGCTACGACATGAGCACTTTGCTGAAACTAGTAATGAATGAAACCTATGTAGCAGGCTGGCGTAGTGTTGTGAACACCTAATGATTTCTATTAACGGAAATCAGGGGGTATCCCCTTTTGCTCATATAAATAAATAAATAGCAGAGGCCCTGTCGGGTCAGCTTTGTTCTCAATCGAAGACGTCGAGCAAATTGCAGTCCAACAGCAAACTATGTCATCAAATTCAAGTTTCACAGCCAAATATGAGTACAACTAAACAACAATGTCATCATGTTTTAGTTGCCATACAATCACCAAACACAAATCAGCATACATAACAAGTGATGTTCTCATAGCAAAATACTAAACAACATGTTCATCAGGTCTCAGTTGTCATAGCAAACACAATTTCACATAGTAGATAAAAAATGTCTTCTGACAGGAAAATATGACAAAAGCAATGTAATCATCATCCGCAGCAGCAACGTCAACATCTTCACCATGTGTATCAGTCTGAATCGTAATTCCCCACGGTCTCATCTTCTTCTTCGTCCTCAACGTCCTCGAACGTTGGCTTCTTCTTGATCAACTCTTGTATGTCCATAGAATGACAAGCAATCTTTTCGCCGGCTTCATTGATGTGATGGTTCTCAAAGATATTAGGAACATCTGTGTTATCTTGTACATCAGGAGCAGTGTAAGCATCATCTTGTTGTGCAACTTCATTAAACGAATTCCTCTGCTCAAACCTTTGCAATACTCTCCAGTCATCGCTACGTGCAAATGTGTCTTCCAAGAAAAATATTTGTGTTGCTTGATTTGCCAAAATAAAAGGCTTGTTGGTCTGGTAAGCCGCCTTGACATTGATGGATTTGAAATAATCACTAGCTCTAGGTTTTGTGATCCTGGAAAACAGGTTATACCAACGACAGCACAACAGAACCACACACCGATGATCCTCGAAACTAGAGATATACTGCAACTGAACAATGTCTGTTATGTTAGCATACATTTCAGTTGTCTCTTTGTCATACATATTTGTGCTCATGATGGCATTGTTTTGTGTCTTCCTGCCTTCGTCTCGTGCAATGGTGTTGTAGCGCACATCTCCAACAATGCAAGATTCATAATGTCTTACCCGAGTATCAGGACCCATTGCTAGTGAGTAAAGGGCATCATAACTGCCTGCCCATCCTCCCGCATCTTCTTAACCTATGGTTAGAAAATAGACAAGCTGATCATCTTATGTACTCAATATATTAAAAAAGCTGACAGTGCACTTCAAAAGCTTACATGGTTCTTGAACCATTTCGCAAATCCTGCCATAACCAGTTTGTCAATGTTTCTTGGATTTTGCAGCAGTAACTCCTCTTTGTAGATGCTGCACAACATAGTGATCGCATCAAACATCTAAATATATAAGAATATGCTGCAAGTTTAGTAGATTACGATGTATAAGCTGCAGTACTGCACTTACTTGATATAAGGTAGTATCTTAGGACAGTTATTCAACACATACCAAACCATTTTGTCCAAATCTTTAGGTTTGTCCTCTTGTCGACTCTTCCCTGTAACTCGAACAGAATAATCGAAAACATTGAGCCCGGGATTGTCTTCACCCACCTCTTTGCTAAGCTGCTCAGCTGTTTCAATGTATTTTGAGCAGAATGTCAACGCTTCTGTAGCAAAGTAGGCCTCTGCAATGGAACCCTCGGGTCTAGCTCTGTTCCTAACATAGCCCTTGAAAGTGCCTAGCCGCCTTTCAATAGGGTACATCCAGCCATACGGTACTGGACCTCTAAGTAGTGCCTCATCAGGTAGATGAATAGCCAAGTGCACCATCACATCAAAGAAGGCTGGAGAATATATCTTCTCAAGGTCGCATAGGATAGTTGGTATCTTGTCTCTAAGATGATCCAAAGCATCTATCCTAATATTCCTACTGCAGAGTTCCCTGAAGAATTGTCCCAAATCTGCAACTGCTCTGTATAAGTCAGGGCGGCTCAATCCTCTAAGGATAACAGGTAAAACCCTTTGAAGTAGGACGTGGCAGTCATGAGTTTTCAACCCTTGTACCTTGTTTCCATCTGCATTGACTCTCCTTTCAGGGTTGGAAGCAAATCCATGTGGGAATCTCACACGTGACAGGACCTCGCAGAATTCTTTTCTTTTTACCTTGTCCAAGACGTACACAGCTGGTGCCATATCCCGTGGTTTACCTTCATCTTGCACCTGCAAATCCTTTCTGATACCCAGGTGTGTCAAATCAATCCTAGATTTTAAGATATCTTTCGTCTTGCCTTCAATATTAAGAAGTGTGCCGATAATGCTGTCACATGTATTTTTCTCGATGTGCATCACATCAAGATTATGCCGCAGATCCAAATCTTTCCAATACTCCAAGTCCCACAAAGTGGACCTGCGGGTAAACAATAATCTCTCTTCTACCCTGCCACGCTTCCTTTTCCTGCTACCATTACCAGGATGGTTTCCTGGTGTAATATGCCTGACCTTCTCTAATTCCACTTGCAACTCATCGGCGGTGATCCTCTTTGGCGCATCACGGTTTTCATGCTTTGCATTGAACACATGTCTTCGGTATTTTCTAGGATGCGGCTTGTCCTTGGCAAGGAAACGGCGGTGTCCAATGTAACAGATCTTTCTAAGTATTGCGTATGACAGCGGATTCCTGTCACAGCGAACACATGCATTGTAACCATGTGTCGTTCGCCCTGACATAGTGCCCAAAGCTGGATAATCATGGATGCACCAAATTATAACAGCACGCAGAAAGAAATCAGCTGGTGGGCTGCTATATAGGTCTCGAGTGAGAACACCCTTCCATAGCTGTTGAAGTTCCTCCACAAGAGGCTCCATGAACAAATCAAAATCCTTTCCAGGACTTTTTGGACCTGGGATGAGCAAGGCCATCATGTAGTTTGATTCTTTGGTGTAGACATTTGGAGGCATGTTGTAAGGGATAACAAGCACTAGCCACATGCTATATGTGGTGCTCTGGTGGCCAAATGGGTTAAATCCATCTGAAGCTAAGCCAAGTCTAATGTTTCTTGGGTCAGCAGCAAACTCTTTGTGTTTGTCATTGAAGCTTTTCCACTCACTACAATGAGATGGATGGCTCATTACATTATGATCTCTGTACTCCTGGTTCCTAGAATGCCACAGTACATCCTCTCTTGTTTCAGCATCATGAAACAACCTCTGCAATCTTGGTGTAATTGGAGAATGTCTCAGAACATTATGAGGAATCCTCTTCACAGCATCGCTATCTTTCCATCTTGATGATTTGCATTTTGGGCATTCACTTAAGTTGGCATAATCCTTCCGGAACAGAACACAATTATTCTTACAAACATGGATCATATCATATCCAATTCCAACTGCACGAAGGAAATTCTTCATTTTACTGTAGGTGTGTGGCAGCTCAGACGCATCTGGGAAACATTCACGGAAAGCAGCCAACATCGCATTGAATGATTTGTTAGTCATCCGCTCAGATGTCTTCACCTGAAGAAAGGTGACCATAGCTGAGAATACTAACAGCTTATTTCCTGGGGTGACAGCAACGTTGCATTGTTCCAACATGCGGGCCCACCATTTTTCTTCTGCAGGTGAAAGTTCACGGAATGCACGAGCATTTCGTAGCATTGTTTCAATGTTGGTCAAACTCACTGGCTTCGCCACCACCACCTCCTCCTCCTCTTCCACCTGAGCATCAGGCAGATCAAGATGGTGATCTGTTGCTTCCACGTAGTCAATAACATTGACGTTCACAGCTTCACCATGATGAACCACCTAGTATATGTGACCGACATCCCATACAAGTGTAGATGATTTTGCACAGTTGAGTGGGGTCTTGTAACTGAATTCATACAACTGCTACACGGGCAGAGGACATCTGATTTTGGACCACCGTACTCAGCTCTGATAAAGTTCATGAAGTTTTCAACCCCCTCGACATATGCAGCGGAGAATCTTCGAGCAGAAGTTATCCAAGTCCTGTCCATCTGTTAGACATACAAATTAGTTCTTCTACTAGATACTACGGGAAAAACATACATGCTTTTTTATGAAGTCCAGAAAAAATACCTAGGTCGATGTCTAAAGCTATGGCAAGATATTTGGACGAGTAGATCTAAGTAACGAAATATATGTAAAGCTAATTCAGCAAACATATTTTAGTGCCAAATTATGGCAGGCTATTTCAGCAGTCAATGAGGCCGAGCACACAGCCATCGAACTATCGAAGGCCATCGCAGCAACAAAGATCGAGTATAAAACGGTGTAGAGCTATTTCACCTAACAGATTGGCTACTAGACCATGGCAATCTATGTCACAATAAATATATGGCAGGATATTTTAGCAACTAATCGGCCTTGGCATGCCATCTCAGCTAAGCAGATTGAGTGCAGAACAGGGCAAGGAAGCTTCTTAAATAGAGCATATTGACAGTAAACTACTTCGGCAAACAGTGAGATTAATAGTGTCTATCAGCTAACATTCAGCGCTACACCGACATGAACAGGGCCTCAGTCTAGAATGCGCGTACCATGGGAGAAGCTGACCGCCATGCGTCTTCACACGAACATCGCCAGCGGTGGCGGCGCTGACCGCCGTGCGCCTCCACAAGAACGTAGCCAGAGGTGGTGGCGCGGCTAGAGGACAGCAGTCTACGAGAGCGTACTGTGGGAGCGAGAGGATCGCCGAACCGCGGCGCTGACGTATCCGCGCAGCGGGGAGGATGGCTTTGGCGGAGCGAATGGAGTGGAGGAGGACAGTGGGACGGGTTTGGGGAATATTATTGGCTAGTTGGCCGAAGGGCGGTTGAATCGGATTTGGGGGGAATTTTTGGGTGTGTGGGGGGGGGGGTTATTTTCTCGCGGTGGGCGGGGGGAGTTTGGCGCATGGTCGGTTTCTCCAAGTGCAATCCCACGTGTCAGTGAAGAGTCAAGCCGAAGCCGTTCCGTTTGCGTGAGCCGTGTGCAGGACCGAATGTGTGTGGGGTGCAATGCGACCGCGACAGGAGTGTTGTGAGTGTACCGCCTTTTTTCCTTTTAAACTAGGTGCTTCGCCCCCTAAAAAAAATTGTTGCTTCGCGCGATCCATCGATACTACTACTAGTAATCCGGTAATCCCGACTAAAACGGCGCGGCCGGGTCTTTTCCCGCGCGATATGCTGGGAGGTTGGCTTAGTTGGGTTTTTTAGGACGAGTAATGCTACACCTACGTAATCCCAGTTACGTAATGAACGTAATGTGAAACGTGTGAGCTGTTGATTCTAGATTGGGAGGAGGGAGGGGCCCACCACCATGAAAATCAGGGGAGAGAGAGAGAGGCAATTTACGTTAACCCTTTCGTAGGTTCCCGTAGATGTAGAAAGATGTGAAATGCGTGAATGTGTAGTGGACGTACTATTGGAGTGCCTAAGATAATTTGTGTATGTATAGACCCTATGTGTTTATTTTACTTCGCATGTTAGATTTGTCTCGGTTCAATAAAAAGCAGAGTTGGTGATGGTGGTGTGCCTGTCATCCTGCAATATAGGCCGTCCGATCTATATCTAACGGATAGGAAGGAAATTATGACAATTTACACACACTCCTCTCCACATTTGCAGATAAGGCTTTTCCTCGTTCATCCTTTTCTCCCACCAGATCTTGATCTTCTGTGCAACGCACGGGCATCTTGCTAGTACTCCTACAATATGTATATTATTGTGAAAGTTCATATACACCGGCCGAGATTAATGCAAACACGGCAGATTTTCATTATATTTCGAACATTTATAGGACAGAAAAATAAAAGAAACCCGACCCTAAACCTATTCTACGTCGGCGATCGACGTCCTCCATCTGCGATCTCTATGTACGGGGACGGGGTTCAAGACCCGTGAAGTGAAGGTGCGGTCTCCGGCGAGGAAGAGTAGAACACGGGATACGGACCGGCCAGTTGGCACACCATGCCCTACCGCCTCCCATGCCCTACTCATCCTTGGAGGAGTCCCCGACCTCGGCGGTGCCGGACGTTGGACGGCGGCAAGTAGGACGCTTGGCTGACGGTGCCCCCGTTGTCGGCCGCTAGCGTGGCCACCGCTTGTGCGGTCGCGTCCGCGTCCGGCTACGCCACTATTGCGTCGCGAGAGGCGACTTGAGCGAGGGCGGCGACCTCGAGCTTCTTCCCCGAAGACAAGCTCTCCCGCAGAGCATTCGCACTTGCGGTCATGGCGGATGTGGTGCCAGGTAGGAGGACAATGCGCTATGGTGTGGAGGTTAGCTGGGCGTTGCCGCTTTAAGTAGCGCATTCCGGTGAGGCCAAGCGTCCGGGTGCGTCATTAAGTTGCCGGAGTTGGTTCCTCGGGCACCGAGCCTCTTAACGACGACATACGAACGGACGGCATGAATGCGGGCAGCTGGCGCCGGCTGGGAATGCATCGCGCGACGGCGTGAGGGACGAGGGTTTTGGTGTGCCGGGGTAGTCACCTGCGGTCGGGGCAACGTTGGAGATGCCCTTTGCTCACATGCGATCCCCGCATGTCATTGAAAAAGCAAGACGACCCGGCATGGTCTCAGGTCCAAAGGATGCAGTTGGCCGTGCTACACCACTCCGCGGACGCGTCGCGGCGCCCCATGCATCCTTGATGAGCCGAGTGTTGGGGTGTGTTTGGATTGTGGCCAAAGTGCACCTTACCAAAATTTTGGTCATAACCCAAGGATTTATCTTTGTTTGGATGGTTGCCATTTTTTTTGGCATGCCAATGAACTCTAGCCAACTATTGTTCATTTTTCTTGCCAATGTCGGCCAAATCATGGGCAACCAATACCTCAACCAAAATTTTGGTCATGACCCAAAGATTGGTCTTTGTTTGGATGGTTGCCATTTCTTTGGCATGCCAATGAACTCTAGCCAACTCTAGTTCGTTTTTCTTGCCAATGTCGGCCAAATCATGGGCAACCAATACCTCAACCAAAATTTTGGCTACCCAATGCTTTGATGGGGCAACCTTGGGCACAAACCAAACATACCGTTGGTCGTGCCACAGCACTAACGCCACCCTGGGCACACTGAAACCGACCGTGTCTAGCGACGATATGAGCGTGTCGCTCATCGCGGTCGCCGTGTCCAGAGGCGGTGCTGGAGCTGCGCCCTGTTATTGGCCTCAACGACCCACATGAACGGTTGTCGGTGGCGAGGAGGTCGTGAGCCAGCTCCTCCATTGGACTAGTCTGCGCTACGTCGTCCCAACGGGTGTGCCCCACATGTCAGTTTCCCTGTTTTCCCGGCCATATTCGAGCGTCAGTGCTCCGCGTTGCGCATTAGGCCTTTCACTATGTAGGCCAAGCGAGACAACTTATTGTTTATTTGAGCCGTTCAAGTATAATCATGTGGCGTTTGCTTATTTCTCATTCCTCTCCAACCCTCTTCTCCATCGATCATGTCTCCCTCCAGTCGAGTCCATCCTCCCGCATGCCTCATTTGAACATTCCGCCGAGTATCATTCGCATGTACCCACCCTAGTCCTCTTTGAATAGATCTCCAGACCCCAAGATGAAATCGAGAGGGAACGAGTGGGGGCACGTGATACCTAAGGCGGATTCAAAATTTTGAACCGGTGATCATAGCATCCCCAAATCATATATAAGGGGTATTCAATGTTCGTTTCGTTTTTGAACGTACAATATACTTCCTCCTATCCTTTCTAGTTTACATATAAGTTTTATGTGTAGTCAAAGTATATCTACTTTGAACAAAAAGGTATCAACATTCAACAACGCCCATTCAATATTGTTAGATTCGTACGTACTCCTAGATTTGTACTCGAGATGGTTTCCAATTTGACTATTGACAAGATTAATAGTACATGAGATGTATAATGTGAAAATTATATCATTGGAAACTCCTTTCACATACGAATTTGACCGTATGCTTTGTGTAAGTTGCATGTCATATATTATTACTCTAACATTTGGTCAAAGTTAGCCTCGAAAAACGCATTAGACCCTGTATGATTTGTGTAAGTTGCATGTCATATATTATTACTCTAACATTTGTGTAAGTTGCATGTCATATATTATTACTCTAACATTTGGTCAAAGTAGTATAGTGGAAGTGGATCCTCTGACGTAGGTATCCCTGCCTTACCCTCCCTTTCGGTCACTTACTGGCGGACCCCATGCTTGCTAGGCCCCGCATGTCAGTTACTCAATGGGTTCGGCCACGTCAGGGGATCCTCATCCATAGTATACTCCCTCTGTTTTTATTAACTCCGCATAAAACGGAGGGAGTGGTGGTATAATAAATGACGCGGGAGGGGGAGGGGGAGGGACGTCGGTTTGCTCTCAACTGCGGTCCCACAAGCGAGCGAAAACGCAAGACGAAGCGCATTCCATTAGGTGAGCGACGTGGAGGGTCCAGCGTGCCGGGTTGCAATGCGAATGCGACAAGAGCGATGTACAGTCAAAACCGATTGACCCGTCGTCACCAGAACCACTATTCACACCAGAACCTTCACTGCTCGGCCTACGCCAGCCACTGCCCTAAAACCACACCAAATCTCCAGCCCATTCCCCCACCTTTCGATCCCCTAGCCCGCATCAAGCGTCCCCTAGTTCTCCGGAAAGCCATGGTGCGCCGCAAGGTCACTTACTACAAGATGCTGACGCCGGAGCGTTGCGCAGAAATCGCGGCGGCGGTCGGCGCCACAGACCTCCGTTCCCAAGCTCGCTTTGCGGCGGGCCAATCCCCGAGTTCTCTGGAGTCAAGCTACGAGGAGGAGGAAGCCGATCCAATGTTCATGGTGGAGGTCGCAGCGCAGAAGGCCCCCGATGGGTATGAGACGATGGACGTCGACTTCGTGCCGGCGTCCGAGTTCCCCATGGTGCAGGCGGACCAGCGGTTCAACATGGCGATACTAAAGGAGGACTGCGAGGCAGAGGCTCAACTCGACGCGGAGCGCGCGCATGCCGCTGCCATCAAGGCTCTCCTGCAGGCGGAACCGGATGTCGTCGATGTGAACCGGGCGGCGGAGGCTCAACTTGAGGCGGAGCGCGCGGATGCCGCTGCCATCGAGGCCCTTCTGCAAGCCGAACCGGACATCCTGGACTTGAACCAGGCGGCAGAGGCTCGACTCGATGCAGAGCACGCGGATGTCGCTCTCATCGACGCCCTCCTGCAGGCAGAACCGGACGTCCTGGACTTGAACCGAGCGGCGGAGGCTCGACTAGACGCGGAGTGCACGGATGCCACTGCCATCGAGGCCCTCCTGTAGGCGGAACCGGATGTCCTCGACTTGAACCGGGCTATGCTCTCGTCCGTGCAGAGTGCCCGCACGCTCCGCTTGAACGAGTAGCTGGAGGCCGAGGACAACCACGGTGCGGAGACACACGTCGGTAGCGACGGCTGGTTCGTGCCGGCAGCCAAAGACGACGAGGCCGTCTCTTTCCGCGAGCAGTGATAGTTTTTCTTTATGTTGTTGTTTTTATGGATCTTTTGCTGTGTAAAAACATATATTTGTTATGCAAGTCGCCTGACTTGGGTCAGTCTACCATTTCAGGTGGTTGGATGAATATCCTACGTCTCCTAACCCTTCTTTCCTTCTTTCTCACCTCTTCTTCTTCCCCAACAGACCACCGCATGGGCCGTACGGATACTCCCCAACATGCGGTTGGATAAACATACTCTATGAACGAAAATTATGTGTCGGTGATAGGATGGCTGAGTTTGGTTTGTTCACATGCGACAACACGTGTCAGTGAGGGTGCGTTCCCCTTGGTTGGGTTTGCGGCGTGCAGGAGCGACTGTGTGAGGTTGCGGTGCGACCGCGGCGTGCAGGAGCGACCGTGTGAGGGTGCGGTGCGACCGCGACAGCCGTGCGCAAGTGTACCTCCTTCTCATTTTGAAAACTTTAGGCAAGCTTGGCAAAAATGTGTGGCGAAGTTTGGCAATGCAAGGCCTAGACCCAAACAGGATAAGTACGTACGTACTAGGAGTACTAGTGTTAAAAAAGAAAGGCGGGGTTTTCCTTCGCGGAATTTAATCGATACAAATCCTCGTTTCACATGTCAATTAATTCGTATTTTTTTCTCCAAAGACCAAAGAGCTAACCATCTCACTCCTCATCGCTTGATTAATGCAGCGCCATGCAAACCAATCTTCTCACTTCCGCATGCATGCAGGGGATATTAATGTCCTTGGTTGCTAACCCCATCAATTTTTCCTCGATTAGTGTTAGTGGCCCTTTGCAAATTGTAATTTTGATAATACTGGACTTGTGTACAAAAAAAATGGAGGTAGTAACTATATTTGACTTCCTTCCCCATTGCGGTGACGTCGACGATATATTTTTTTTGGTGGTTTGGCGAAGTGCGTTCGACGGAGAACACCATTGAGGGAGACCACAGTAAGTCGTTCGCAAGTGCCGCCTGCAAGTCGAGACAACCGCCTTATTTGCATCCATGAAGTCCTTTACTAGTACTACTAGGAGTACTAGTGCGGTGAGATGGTTTCTCGAAGAAGATGATGGAGAAGTGGAGTCAGCAAAGAGTGAAATGATGGTTGCTTTGTCTGTGCTTTTGTGATTTGACGCCTCACTGCTTTGTGATTTGTGATAGAAGGGACAGGGGAGTAGACTCTGTGCTCTATATTGTACTACATGCGTCCAAGCATGGGAGAAAGAGGAGAGACGTTGCATTTTTCTATTCCTTCAATCAATCAATCAGGGAGCTTTGGTTCCATCTTTTTGGCTTTGGCAACACCGTCCACAATGGTTCCCACGATGCCAAAAGCTATTTTCACATTTGGCTACACATTGTGGATGCCCTTAACCATACCACTTGGTTTTGCTCCTGTGTGCTATCTATACAAATCTCAATTATATTGATCTAAAAAAATATAGAATCAAGATTAGTAAAAAGGAGGTGATTTTGCCGCGCAGATGGCGGGGGAGGTTTCTTATTTGAGCAATGCTACATCCACGTAATGGTTTACGTAAAGTTACGAATTGATGTGATGTGGGACTATTTGATTGGATTAAAGGAGAGGATTAGGCCCACCCCACCTGAAAATCAGGGCGGCATATATAGATTAGATGGAAAGTATACGTAGCAGCTATGTAGCCCACTGTAAGTCTAGGATTAGGCTTCTTATTTTCGGAGGACGTTGTCCTGGCGGTTTGCTAACATGTGGTCCCAAGTGTTAGTGCTTTACCAAGCCGATCCGCGTCCCACATGAGGCAGAACAACGGCAGAAGCAACACGTGGTTAAGTTGAAGAAGATGAGGGAGAAGCGGATTCAACAACGAGTGAAATGATGGTTGCTTCGTCCCTCCAACTTAACTGTGGGAAAGGTGCATCTTTGTGATTTGACGCCTCATTGCTCATTACTACACCGGCGCCATGACTGGGGTGCTTCACCCCGGCTGCTCTGCACTGTATTCCGGTATGGCACGTGGACCCGGTAGGTTGATGTCCCACATGTCGGCGAAAGGGACTAGAAGATTTATGAAAGCGAGCGCTCCACTCTTATGACGGAGGAGTAGATGACACGACGGCCCAGTGAACTGTCACTTGTATTGTATAGTACTATAGTTTTGCTGTTTTGCACGATCCATCGATACAAACCCGATTAAACAGGAAAGGGCGGGATTTTTCAAGCGCGGTAGATGATACTGGCCATACATTTCAAAGGCAATTTTAATGTATGCAAACTGAATAATTATAAGTAACAATATGATATCTAGTAAAACTAAAAACACATATGATTTATTGTGTTAGAGTGTAGTAGTAGTGTTGTATTGCATAGTTGTTAGATGTAACATGCGAGAACGTGTAGAGATGTAGTTTTGGAGGGCCTATAGAGAGAAAAGCGTAATACGGTCACCGAACTTCAGAATAAGCTGATTACGGTCACTATATACATTTTGCGGTGATTATACGGTCACTTGCTCACAGTTCAGTATCGGATTGCACTCTGTTGACCGGCCAAATAGTCTGCGTGGTGCCATGTTGACTAGTTAAATTGACCACGTTCCTTGTGGGTCCCACCTGTCAGTTTGCATAGGCAAAAGGTCAGATAAACACAAATTTACGCAGGCGCGACAAGGCTCCAACCCGTGCGCGGGAATCACCTGGTTGTGTATGTGTCTGTCAGGGCCTGATGTGTGCGCATGCACGTGTAGGTTGAGCACTAGAGCGTGAGAGTGTGTGTTGGTCGTGTGGTGTACTGGTGTGTGCATGCATGCGTGCGTGTGTGCATGTGAGTGTTGCGTGCGTGCGTGTGAGTGTTGCGTGCATGCGTGGCTTCGTGTGTACGTGTAAGTGTTGCGTGCGTGCGTGGGTGCATGTTGTGTGAGTGTTGCGTGGATGCAGTTCGTGTGCATGCGTGTGTGTGTGTGTGTATAATCACCACACCAGCTCATGTGTGTTAAAACAGACGGCTCAGCATACCAATGTAAGGCCACCTTGTCCGCTGTGCCCGCGGTCATGACTTCGAACCACCGTCCAAATTTTTTTTTTGTCGTTTGTTTTCATTCTTACTAGCAAGATGCCCGTGCGTTGCACGTAACATCAAGATGCATTTGTATGACTTGTTTATCTTATGAGAGAAAATGATGAACGAGGGAAGGCCTTATTTGCAAATGTGGAGAGGTGTATGGGTACCTTTTTGCAAAATTGCCATAGTTTCTTTCCTATCAGTCAGATATAAATTGGACGGCCTATATTGCAGGATGGCAGGCACACCATCATCACCAACTCTATTTTTTATAAGAGTGTATTTTATGTATTTTATAAGAGTGTAGATGTAGAGTAGATACAAGTCGACAGGTGGGCACGATGGTAGTGAGATAATGTGATGCAACACTAGAGGTGCCACGTGGAGCATTTACCTGGTCAACTAGTCATGTCATGAGCAAATACAGAGTTGTACGGTGAGCCCGTGACTGTATAATAACCACTAAATGTAAATGGTGACCGTAATGAGTGGATTCTGAAGTCCAATGTACGTATCGTGCTTTTGCTTCAAATACAATGATCGACATTGCATATATCACGAGAGAAAGATGAAACATGCGTGAATTTTCTAGGGGCTTACTTTTAGAGGACCTGGAGATAGTTTTGTGTGCATACGTGAAAGGGCGTACAGGGGGGTATGCGATGGAGAGAGAGATGCTCTTTGTTTCTCTTTATTATGACTAACTTTGTATATAGTATAAAAATATACAAATTCACAGTGCGGAATAAATATCATTGTGGGCACCATGCAATGCAAATTAGCGTTCGTACTCCTCCATATAACTTTGTAATGTTGTATATATGTAGAAACTCTAAAATAATTTTTTGGCCACACTTTATTCAAAAGGAATGTTGTATGCGAAATAAACGTGAAGAGAGGGCTTTTTAGATCAATGGGGTACGTGATGTAACATGTGTGAATGTGTAGTTGATGCATTTGGCGGGGCCTAGAGAGGTATGTGTGTGTATTACGTATTCGAGAGAGGCATGGATAGAGGGGCCGACGGGGGGCGTGGTAGAGATAGCACGAGAAATGAGAGTGGTCTAGAGAGAGAGACGAATATGACGTCATGACAAGAGATTCCATTCCCTTGAGTGTGTATATGCAAGGGGGGAGGGAATAGAGGCACCAGGAGAAATTTTCTATGTGTGGTGTTTGTGTTGGTATGTGTGGGTGTGAGAAGATAATGAGACGTGGGGGCAGAGGGTGTGTCACCGCGTGAGGTCCGGTGGGTCGAGGTGAGGCCCTTCGTTCGGTTCCGTCCTGCGCCACATTGGTCGGCCCGTGACGCATTTAGGAAGACCCATGGATGACTAGTCGTACAAGACAAAGATAGCAGAATTGTGAAGGACTCTGTGTCCACTGAAAAAGCCGGCTAGGATTTGTAACCCTAGGTTCTCGGACTAAGGTAACCCCTTTATCTCTGATATTACTATTCATCCAACCTAACTTTAAGGGGCATCCTATAGAATGCTCTGCTAGAATCATACTCGTCGATTAGGAAGAGAGGTGTGAGACAATGCGTGAGAGACAGGCGTAAAGATAATGTGCGTACATGAGACACGTAGGCAGGTCCATGTATATAGAAAGGGTCGATGAGGATTGTGCGTGTGTATGTTTGCGAGAGGAAGAGTGCTTGTGATAAAGGTTAGTGAAAACAGTTGTAAATGGTTATGAGAGGGAGCGAGGGTTATATCTAGAGCATGTGTGCGAGAAAGACACCTCGGGAGAGAGTGTGTGAGCATGTGTGAGAGACCACCGATGGAGAGTGAAACTACACGTAAAGGACTGCTCTACACATTGATTAAAGATATAAATTGCATCCAAATATTAGTATGGGATCATGATATTTGCAATTCGCGTAAGGAGTGGTCATTGATCCATCAGACATCTAGATTCTATCGAATTTGAGCATGTCTATGTTATTATTCGACACAATTGATCCACATAGTTAGTATTTTAAACTCCATACAATGCATCGCTTTAGCAATCGAATATAAACGTGAGTATAGTTCAGGTTGTGTGTGTAAAGCACATTATACATACGAAAGTTACACAATGGACATTATAAATAGCTACATATGAACTAGAATACATTTGAATTCAACTTAAGGTGGTTTAAAAAAATGAAAATTCAACATGAAGTCCATTCAATTATTTGAATTTGATATCATGGCATTTGTAAACCATACCTAAATTATGGGGGCACCAATCTTTGCTCTGATTTTGTACATAATAGCATATGTAGTCGTGTACAAAATAGATTCAAATTTAGCTCCTCCATTCCAAAATAATCGTAGTTATAGGATTTTCAAGTGTCAAAAATTCAAAAAGAAGCGGCTAATTTAATGAGGTTTTCAAACATACAAGGTCAAATATAACGTTGTCTATTTAGGTCAATCCTCATAGTTCAAGAGTACTCTAAACGTGATTGCTTGTGTTTCAAAATTTCGAACGAAGCGCCAAAAGAGCCTCTACTCGCCTGAAACCGCGTGAGACCAATGTTCGGTAGTACAAGGAAATTACTTTTCTAATAACTCCGACCCGTGAAACCTACCGGCCCGACATCCAAAGGTCTAAACCGGGGTAGGTTTGTAGCTTCATCTAGACGCCACGCAACCGCATCCGAAAAACATTCATACACAATGGCCGCCTAAGCACACATGCGCACGGCCGAAATCGCTCCCGCCCACTATTTGGGACACCTGGGATTACCATCCTACCCCCGACCCGCAGTAGGTCCGAAATTTAAGAGGGGGCAAAGTTTGTACTTTCCCCAAATTTCAAACAAGCGCGTCCCATCTTCTATTCAAAAAAGCCAAAAACCCGTCTGATTCCCCATTCGTACTCCGTGGGCGCCAAAACTACCTCTCCACCAGCCGCGAAACCCCGGCGTCCTCCGTCCGGCACCCCATCCCACCCATCAACCGCCGCCCTCCTCCATCACGCCGGTGCCGATACCCCGACATCATCGTCCACCGCAACCTCAACCGCAACGCCCTCCACGGCTAGTAGTTGAAGCCGAGGCCGAGCCGTCCGTACCCGAGCCAGTTCAACCACGCCGTCCTGCGCCTCACCGCTACCGCTCCAACTTCGCCACCCTCCACCGCACCGGAGCTGTTCCTGCTACGCTGTCCTTCGCCGCCTCGGATCTGCTTCCCCTCCGCCGACATACGGCCACGGCAACACAGTGAACAATTTGGCCATGGGTTCGTCCAAGGCTGCACCCTCCAGAACATTGGTTTCCCCGGTAAAAAGAAGAAGATCGGCGTGACCTATGGAGGTGACCACACCGGCAACCGAAAAATGTACTCCTCTTCCCTTATTTGTGCAAATCTTACGTCTCTTCTTGCACGGTATTCATCCCACAGAAGACACTAGTTGACCGCTTCTTCTTGATACTAGATGTTCCTAGTAACTCACGATGCACAAGGTTTCTCCTCATATACTATTTCACCTTAGCTAGAGGTCTGTCACCCCCCTGAATTTCAATTTCGGGCCAATTGATTCCCAATTAATGGAAGCATTCCCCGGCGTAACAGGCGCTAGTACGCCTATTACGCCGGGGAAGCAGCGCCTTGGTGTTTATCTTAGGGGCGTGTGCGGCCTAGAGCTACTGGCGCCCGATCTAGAGGTCGGCCGGGATTAAAGGGATGGCCTGGGGGCGCTGCCAAGCACGGCGGTGGTGTGAGGTCGATGGGAGGGCGGGGCGGCGGAGGCAGGGGTCTGGGCCGGTGGTTGCTGGCGGTTCGAGAAAGATCGTCAACAGTGACTGGCGGGAGGTAGACGAAGGCCATCTGCCCATTCCTTATAGATCGGACGGTTCATAAAAAAGTCGACTGACCTATTTATTTTTAGTCGACTGTTAGCTTGATAGGACCACATGTGGTGGTGTGCTGGAGGAGTACCTGCATTTCCTGTGCTCATATATTACAAAATCATACGGAGTAGAATCTAATTTTGTTTGCCATGCAATATTGTAAAGCTATCATATGTCTCCTATCATTTATTTTTCAGCCACCTGCTATCTGCTACTTTTACAGTGCACTACTTCTGCACACACTTCACCCATACTCTCACTATTGTGTTTTTATGCAAGGGTATTTCAGACCCTGCCTTGACAGAAGCAAAAAAGAGAAGAGAGAAGTCGCTCCAGCGTGGTACGCGGCTAGGCCAGACACATTTCAATACTTTAAAGGGTGTAGTGTCAGCAGATGGAGACGGGGAACGTAGCTCTGGAGTTGATGATCTCGCTCGTCGTGAACCACCATCCCAGGTGCTTGCTTTAACTTCACGGTGTCATATGTGGTTGCATGTTGCATATGGTGTCTAGCTTGTATTCGAAAGGCCGAAGTCAGTCTTTATCAAGATAAGGAAAGATATTTTTTACATGAACCACCATCCCGGGAGCACCAGAAGACAAATAGCTAGTCAGGGAACTGGCCGAGCCAGTGACAAGCCAAGCAAAGATAGGCATCACCTGGAAGCCAACTAAAAAGATGTGATGGTGGCGAAGCAGCCCGCCTCCCACCAGGCTCTCAAGTCCTAGATGATCATGCTCACCACTCCAGCCGGATGTCTAGCTTGTATTGCTTCCAATTTGGTTAAATTGCATCTGCTTAGCTTACACATTATACCTTTGAATATGACATGCCTTTCTGTTTTTGGTACATACTAGTACATCTGTGTATTAACCATGTTCTTACATCAAACTAATGTTCTTGTGTATCCCTCATCAATCACTTATGACGAGGCAGGCAGGCAAGGGGACTACTCCTCATTTAAAGAATGCAGCGTCAGCCTCCCGACATGATTCTCAAGAAACAGAAATGCTAGATGAAGATAGTGAACGTAGCTCTGTAGTTGATTACAGCATTTCCCCTACACTAGCATCGTAGGTGCTTGCTCTAACTTGGCAGCGTGATATGTGGTTGCATGTTGCATATGGTGTCTAGATTGTAATTCTTCCAATCTGGTTAAACTGCATGTGCTAGTCTACTTAGCTTATACATTATACCTGTTAACGTGACATGCCTTCATGTATTTAGTACATAGTACATCTGTCTATTAAGCATGTCCTTACATAAAACTATTGTTTTTTTGTATCCCGCATCAATCAACATGATGAGACACCTTTAGTATATGCAGTGCGATATTAGTTGCATCTTTCATATGATTTATAGCATCCGCTGCTTCTAATTTGTTGAAATTCCATTTATGATGGGACGCTTTTAACTTGGCAGAGTCATATTGGTTGCATCTTTCATGTGGTGTCTAGCTTGCATTGCTTCTTATTTGCTGGAATGGTTTCTGCTCAGTTTACACAAACAGTTGTGAACATGCCATGCCGTCCTATTTTTCGTACATATTCCATCCTAGTATCATGTGTTTTCCTTACATCAAAGTAGTGATTGTCAGTATCATGCATGAATGAGTTCTGAAGAGAGAATTTTATTGCTTTTTCTTGTTGGTTTTACTTGACAATTCAAAATCAATAAAGCGGAAGGAAGTTAGCAAGGCAGCAGATAAAGGTGCTCCTTTCGAATGGAGGGCCTCTACAGTTTCTACTCCTCCACACCCCCAAGATGATTTCCAAGACAACACATGCATAGACACTCAACAAAGTTGTGTTTATGATGAGCACGTCTCCCCTAGTGCAGCATCACCTGTGCTCCCTCTAACTTGGCACTGTTATATGTGGTTGCATGTTATGTGTGATGTCTATATTGTATTTCTTCTAATTTTGTTGAATTCCATCTGCTTACTTTACACATTATACTTGAATAAGACACGTGTTCCTGTTTCTAGAACATACAACATCTGTCTATCACACCATGTTCTTACATCAAATTACTACTGTTGTGTAAGCTGCAACAATCACTTATCATAAGACACGTTTGACCTTGGAGTGTGATATAGGTTACATCTCACATTCTTTTCTAGCTTGTACTACTAATTTATTGAAATGGCACTTATGACGAGACAGTTTTAACTTGGTAGAGTGATATTCGTTGCATCTTTCATATGGTTTCTAGCTTTCATTGCTTCTAATTTGTTGAAATGCCTTCTCCTTAGTTTACACATCATAAGCTGTGAATATGCAATGCTGTGAATATGCAATGGCACTAATGACGAGAGACCTCTAACATGGTAGTGTGATGTTGTTTGCATCTTGCATATGATTTATTTCCTGTACTGCTTCACATTTGTTTAAACGCCATTTATGATGAGACACTGTTAACTTGGCAGAGCGATATTTGTAGCATCTTTCATATGGTGTCTACCTTCCATTGCATTGCTTCTAATTTGGTGAAATGTCTTCTTCTTAGTTTACACATCATAGTTATGGTTATCTCTTCTGTCCTTTTTTTCATACATATTGCATCCTCCTATCATGTGGTTGTCTAACATCAAAGTTCAGTTCGTCTGCATCACGCATCAATTTGTTCTGAAGAACTAAATTGTTATTCGTTTTTCTTGTCGGCTTGACTTAACATGGCACAGAGAAAGAGAAAGAAACACAGAATGGCAGGGAATGAGAAGCGGATGAATCCTCCAAATTCTGCTGGTACTGATGGTGCAATATAAGGTCAAAGTCCAGCGGAAAATTCTACAAACACGGCATCCCATGCTACACGAGTTGCAAAAAAAGCCAAACAGAAACAAATAGCTGCCACCAAACAAGCAGAGACAGCCCTAGTTCTTGCAACACCTACCATAGTACTACTAGTTGCACGACTTACTCATGCGTCAACTGAGCTAGCAGCACGTTCCCATGCTCCCTTGTCACCTGGCACTACTTCCCAAGCACTCTTGACACAAGACGAGTTGGCAATATCAGATGAACCTTGTGAGCTTCAACAGCAAGAAGGTAGTTGCTGGAGTCAAGTTACAGTTGCATGCTTCTTTATATGTAGTCTCACAGTTTGATGTACACTAACACTTCCTATGTTCGTTGTTGGACTAGCACCTAGGCGCAAGAGGAAACAAACATCAGGGATAATGCTCAATAGGTTAACTAAATCTAGAGGAGGAAGAATGGAGATCCGTTTTGAGGCAGGTTTAAAAAGGCCATGTGATGCTACAGAGTCAGCCAAGTTAGTATCAGAGGCAGTGGTTGCCGTTAGGTGTCATGTACGTATCCTCCCAACATGGATTCAGTACAGGAATGACAAAGACGAAACCCAGTTCAACACCTTCCTCGACCATTTATCTGTAAGTATGGTTATGTATGGAAACTAGTAATATCGTCTTGCTCTGTTCCATACTTTCTAGGTTGTTGATAATGAGACTCCCGTAATTTTCAACAGATGAGGTTCAAGTTGGATAGCCAAGATGATGCAACCAGACAAGCTTGCACCCATGTTTTCAAGTCTGCTCTGCGACAGTATCAGTATAACTTGAGGAAAACTCACTTTGAAGGCAAGGCTAACAGTGAATTTTCCCAAACATCTCCAGTGGAAAATATATCGGATGAAGACTGGAGGGGCCTTGTTAAACACTGGTCTGATCCGAAGTATCAGGTACATTATATATATGTGATCAGATCACATGTTGAAGTCCTATTTACGCATGTGCCACACAAATCTATCTTCTTGTAGGTGAACTGTTCAAAGAACAAGGCCAACCGTACGAAAGTGAAATTCCAACAGACGACAGGATCGTGTAGCTATATTGCACACTGCGAGGCTCTTATAATTAGCTGTTGTTTCACTCTTTTCGCTGTACCATATTATCAGATCTATATTGACTTGTTCGAAATGCAGAGGAAAGCCCGCAAGGACCAAAAAGTACCTGAACCAAATGTTGTGGAAATCTTCAAGGACTGTCACACCAGCAAGAAGAAGGGCATGACTACACCAGTCAAAGCCATTGTTGTAAGTCCTTAATCCTCATTCCTTTTAACTACTACTTACTCTGACTTGTGCCTTGAACTACATGGTTTGCAGCCAATGTCTATTACTCTTTTCAATTTTATACACAATTGTCTTAGTGTATCATTGCACCTTACAAGGTTTAAAAGAGAGGAGTGATGTTCCTTTGATCTTGACCCGTAATCTAGTTCCGTGCTGGACTTGCCCACACAACGTTACAATTGCCTGCTTGTCTGTTCTCAGTTGTTTTGTGATATGAATGATGTCATACTATGCTTACCGTATTATAAGCTTCGTCTCTTTATCCTTAGCCCTCAATACAATGTGAAGAAATAGACAATACATTAGCGATGGTACATGGTCATATGTTTGGAACCTGGTTTTATTATGTACTTTGCAATAAAATACAACTAATATTTTACATGGGTTCACCAGAATAAGTTCTGTATATAGACCAAAGCTATTTTGTTTGGTTTTGCTGCCTCCTTAATATCTTCTATTCTGGTACTACTAATGTAAAACCTCAACTTTTCAGCGAGCTATGGAAAAAATGTTCTCCCCCTTGTGCTTCCTCCTCCATGGCCTCCACCCTCTGGTCCTTGGCCTTCATGGTGATGATGGCCCCTCCGGGATACTCCTCCATGGCCACCGGTGATGATGGCCCCCTCCGGCAGGGTGCCGGAGAGGGCCTAGATTGACTTCTCGTGGCTACAGAGGCTTGCGGCGGCGGAACTTCTGATCTAATCTCTGTTTTTGAAGTTTTAGGGTACGAGAGTATATATGGGTGTAGGAAGTACGTCGGGGGAGCTTCGGGGGCCCCACGAGGCAGGGGGCGCGCCCTAGGGGGGCGCCCCACCCTCGTGAGCACCTCCCTTATATCCTGACGTAGGGTCCAAGTCCATCCGGTAGCTTTCCTTCCAAAAATAACTTCTCCAGTTGATTTCGTTCCATTTCGACTCCGTTTGATATTCCTTTTCTTTGAAACACTGAAATAGGCAAAAGACAGCAATTCTGGGCTGGGCCTCCGGTTAACAGGTTAGTCCCAAAATTAATATAAAAGTGGAAAATAAAGCCCAATATAGTCCAAAACAGTAGATAATATAGCATGGACCAATCAAAAATTATAGATACGTTGGAGACATACCAATGATAATTTTGGTAATATCATTTAACACTTCTACGACAGCACAGGTATGACTATCTTGATTCTGTCATAAATTTGTCATGGATGTACATGCATGACAAAAAACGCGACCTACTGTGACAAACACGTATCATCACGGAAGTGTATTTTTTTGTAGTGATGGGAGGGGCTTTCACCATAAGCTCCACCCTCGACAGCAAATAGGAAGGCACGCTCGTCACCTTCCTACGGGCGAATGTCGATGTGTTTGCATGGCAAGCATCCGACATCCCTGGTGTTCCCAGGGAGGTGATTGAGCACCACTTAGCTGTTTGTCCTCATGTGCGGCCCATCAAGCAGAAGGTCGGGAAGCAGGCTCTAGAAAGGCAAGAATTCATCACAGAGGAGATCAGCAAGATAGAAGTGGCAAGCTTGGTGAGAGGAGTGCTCCACCCGACGTGGTTGGCCAATCCGGTGGTGGTACGCAAGGCAAACAGGAAGTGGAGGTTGTGTATCGATTACACAGATATCAATAAGGCTTGTCCCAAGGACCCTTTCCCGTTGTCGCGCATCGACCAGATTGTTGACTCCACAGCCGGGTGTGATTTGTTGTCATTCCTTGACGCCTACTCAGGATACCATCAGATCTTCATGACAAGAGAAGACGAAGAGAAGACAGCATTCATCACCCCATGTGGTACGTATTGCTTTTTACAGATGTCTTTTGGGTTGAAGAGTGCTGGCTCAACGTTTGCAAGAGTGGTCCAAATTGGTTTTGAGCCCCAGCTACATAGAAATATGGAAGCTTATATGGATGACATAGTGGTCAAAACCAAGGACAAGCCGACTCTTGTACAAGACTTAGAAGAGACGTTTGCCAACCTACGCAAGATCAACCTCAAGCTGAACCCTGAGAAGTGTGTATTCGGTGTTCCATCCAGCAAACTTCTCGGGTTCTTTGTATCGCAGCGTGGGATCGAGGCAAACCCGTACAAGATTAAGGCTATTGAGCAGATTGAGGCACCCAAGCGGATCAATGATGTGTGTCGGCTCACTGGCTGCGTTGCCGCCATGAGCAGATTCATCTCCAAGTCCGCTGAGCATGCCCTTCCCTTTTTCAAGATCTTGAAGAAGGCGAGCCCAATGGAGTGGACCCCGGAGGCCGAGGCAGCGTTGCAGGATCTGAAGAAATACCTTTCCCCTACACCGATACTGGTTGTGCCTAAACCACAAGAGTCATTGTTGCTGTATCTGGCGGCGATGAATCAAGTGGTCAGTGCCGCGCTAGTGGCGCAGAGGGAGGTCGATGAAGAGGCAGTGGCAACGATGGGACTGGCAGATGGCAAGCCAGGGATTCCCCCGGCAGGGCTCGATGCCGGCAAGGAAAGGCCCCTGGCAGAGTCTGATGCCATCAGGGCAGGGCCCATGCAATCAAATGAGGTGGTGCAGAAGAAGAAGATGATGCAGCACCCGGATTACTTTGTCAGCTCCCTCCTGCACGGGGCTAGGTCAAGGTACTCTGGTGTGCAGAAATTGCTCTTCGGCCTCCTTATGGCCTCGAGGAAGCTGTGTCACTACTTCCAAGCACACGAAATCACCGTCGTCACCCGCCTCTTGTTACAATGGATACTGCACAACCAAGACGCAACCGAAAGGATTGTGGAGTGGGCCTTGGAGCTTTCAAGTTTTGGTTTGAAGTTTGAAAGCACTTCGACAATCCAGAGCAGAGTCTTGGCAGAGTTCATTGCACAATGGACCTCAATGCCTGACGAGGAAATCCAGGAGACCACTCTCCCCGACAAGGAAGCAAGTCGTGACTGGATCATGTACTTTGATGGGGCTTTCTCGCTGCAAGGTGCCGGTGCCAGTGTGTTGCTTGTCGCACCCACCTGAGAGCACCTCAAGTATGTAGTCCAGATGCACTTTACCAGGGGGATGTCCACAAACAACACTGTCCAATACGAGGGGCTGCTTGCCGGTCTAAGGATCACAGCAGGCCTTGGGGTTAAGAAGCTCATCGTCAGGGGTGATTCACAGCTTGTCGTCAGACAAGTCAACAAGGATTATCAGAGCCCGTTGATGGAGGCCTATGTAGATGAGGTGAGGAAGCTAGAAGAGCACTTTGACAGTGTACAAGCAGAGCACATTCCCCGAGCGGAGAACGACATCGCCGATTACCTGTCAAAGCGCGATGCCTTCAAACTGCCTGTGGAACCAGGTACTTTTGTGCTTCGGCTAACTCAACCATCCGTCGAACCATCAACGGGGCAGAACAAGCGGAGGAAATTAGGCCCCGGCAAGTACTTTCCCGCCGAGCCCCCTGGGGCCACCGGCAAGGGTAATGCCGTGGGTACTGAGCCTGCCGAGGGGCAGCTGGCTTCGGCAGGGCGCCAAGCCCTGGCCGTAGAGATGGCTGCCCCCATGGCAGAAGAGATGCCTTTGGTCCTTGCCATCGAGCCCCAGGCTCCGGCATGGGCACAACATACCGTCCGTTTCCTCCAGATAGGGGAACTTCCTGAGGAGCAGGAAGAAGCGGAAAAAGTAGCCCGTCGGTCTGCCTTGTACCAGTTCGTCGATGACGTCCTATACAGAAAAAGACCGAATGGTGTGAAATTGAAGTGCATCCCCCGAGAGGAAGGACTAGAGCTGTTGGCAGAGATACATGGAGGCATATGTGGCTCCCACATAGGTTCGAGAGCCCTTGCCAGCAAGGCATTCCGGCAAGGCTTCTTCTGGCCCACCGCCCTCCAGGATGCGATGGCACTAGTAACCAGGTGTGAAGCATGCCAGTTCCATTCGAAGAAGCTTCATCAACCAGCTCAAGCCCTTCAAACAATCCCTCTCTCCTGGCCATTTTCGGTCCAGGGCCTCGACATACTGGGCCCTTTCCCTCGCGTTGTCGGGGGCTTTGAGTACTTATACGTTGCAATCGACAAGTTCACAAAGTGGCCGGAGGTGGAGGCAGTGAGGAAGGTTACTGCGCAGTCAGCCGTCGAGTTCTTCAAAGGGCTAGTCTGCCGTTTTGGTGTGCCAAACAGAGTCATCACCGACAACGGCACGCAGTTCACAAGCCATACCTTCATGCAATACATCCAAGACCTCGGCAGCAAGGTCTGTTTCGCTTTCATGGCACATCCACGGAGCAACGGCCGGGCGGAGAGGGCAAATGCTGAAGTGTTGTGAGGCCTGAGGACAAAGACTTTTGACAGGCTGCATAAGAGTGGAAGGCGCTGGATTGATGAGTTGTCGGCGGTTCTTTGGTCAAATCGAGCCACCGGCCAGACATCCTTTTCCCTGGTATACGGGGCAGAAGCAGTTATCCCCACGGAACTCACATACGGGTCACCGCGAGTGCTTGCTTATGAAGAGCTTGAGCAAGAGCAATTGCGGCAAGATGAGGCAACGCTCCTTGAGGAAGATCGTCTTAGGGCGGCTGTGAGAGCAACACGCTACCAACAAGCCTTGCGCCGCTACCATGGCCGCAAGGTTCATGCCCGAAGCTTTGAGGAAGGCGACCTTGTTCTTCGGCACGTTCAGTCGGCCAATAATTCCAACAAGCTGACGCCGAAGTGGGAAGGCCCTTATCGGGTAATACGAGTCACCAGGCCCGACGCAGTCTGCCTGGAGACCGAAGATGCTGTCCCAGTGAGCAACTCCTGGAACATTGAACATCTTCGCAAGTTTTACCCATAAGGCGCGGTTGCCGGCCTTCCGGCAAGCCACCTTTTGTACAAGCTTTGCCAGCAAGGCATGTAACCCTCTGTACAAAGCAAGGCGCAGACCCTGAGCATAAATAAACAAACTGTTGGCGCCCTAAGTTTTAGCATGCATGCTAGGTTAAGTCTCTCCCTTGGTTAGGGTTGATAGTGCTTAGCGGCGACTAACCCCTAGCCTAGAGGTTGAGTATGCACCTTTCTGTCCTCTTTGGTTCGAAGGGCACGTGGACACTTCTGCTGAGCCGCTTGGGAGAAAGAGGACAAACTGGCGCCCCGGCCTTGGCAAGCCAGGACTGTCGAGGGCTGAATACACAAGGATCTAACCACGGCAAGCCAAGGTTGCCGGGGGCTGCGGACTCAGATAAGTCCTTCATTCCATGTTATGCATTTCCGTATGGAACTGGGACAAATGAAATCTCATTTTACTCCAAGACCACCATGCTCCCCCTTTTTCTTATACCCAAGTCCCTGGGACAGAACCGGGTCATAGACGCGGTGGCAAGGAAATGAACAAGGGGCCTAACTCTGCTTCGCCCTGCCTCTGCCAAAAGCGTGAGAATGGTCGACCGAAGTCAGGGGACGGCAAGGCCTATTACCGGGCGACAATGTTTATCCTAAAAATAACAAGGATTCGTTCCTTGGCATGGGCCTCGCTCACACACAAAGAACCCGGCAGACACCCCTTTTCATTAAAAACGTCCCATACAGGTACAGTTCATACGGAATTAAAAACAAGAGTAAGGGGACTACAAGTCTTAAAATTAACAAGTGCCCGCAGGCTTACAAAATAAAAAGAGATAAGGTGCCCGTAATCCCTTTCTTGTCCCTCTCCTCAGAAGGTGGAACAAGACGGCAGGAGGGCAAAAGGAGCACCTAGGCAAGGTACGAGGAGCAAAGGCACCAAGAGAACATCTTGGTGCCGGGAAAGGAGCTGGAAGACGAGGCAGCGGGCCGGCAATATGCGACGAAGGCGTCGGTGCCCACGTGCTCCGACTTGACGGCCGCCACCCGCCTTCTTCGCCTTCTCTGGCCCTCCTAAGCCAGCCGCCCAAGGGGACGACGGGGAGCACCCCGATGGAGAGCTTGACGAGGAAGGCCCTCGGCAGGGCGCATGGCCAAGGGAAGGGCGACGCGGTCAGTCGGAGTCGGCATCCCGCCGCTCGATTCCCTCGTCGCCGCTGTCGCTGTCCTCCTCGTCACTCCCGCTTGAGGAGGAATCTTCATCGTCGGAGGAGCTCTCCACACAGCACTTTAGGCGAGTTCCAAGATCTCCGAAGACCTTGACGGAGAGCAGACTGCCCTCCATTAACTTGAAGTAGAGGACGAGCCCCGCCGTCAGGCTGTGGATGTGAGCAAATGTCTTCCATCCGCGACGGAGGTACATCACGTGAGGGGCGGGGAAGTCGACGTCGACCCGCGTGCCGCCGTTCCCGTAGCCCCTCATGTGCAATCTGAGGGTCTGGGGCGGATCAAGCTCCATTTCCTGAGCAAATGGGGTAGGGAAACGCGATGGCCGGCGCAGCCTGATGAAGAACTCCCGAGGCTGGTCCTCGACATGGCCCTCCATCACGGGCGGCATCGCTGGCGGAGGCACGGTCATCGCGCCGCCTCGTCCCCCTCTCCCCCGACCGCCGCGGCAACCTCAGTCTCGCCACCCCCCTTCCTCTCGTGGCCGGCTCCACCGCCGCGAGCTCGTGGGAAGGAGGAATGCGCTGTCGAGCAGCGACCCTCGCCCCCACCATTGAAGGGCATGCGCCCCCTCTCGCCATGACGGGTGGAAGGAAGGAGCGGAAGTGGAAGAAGATGCATGCTGGGGGAACGTGGGATAATATCCCCCTCCCACTCCTTATAAAGGGGCAGGGTCGAGGCTCGGCCGCCCCACTCGACCAACCCAGCCATCGGAGGCGCAGGGAATCAGGACTGACCTGCTGCCCCAATCAGCGATGGCCCGGTTTCCCGCCTCCACCGCCTGCCACCTGCATGGAGGATGCGTGGCAAGCAAGCAGGATCAAGGGGACGGGTGAGGCGACCGTTCCCCACCCCATGATCGTGGGGCGTGGGCGCCTTGGAGACCGCGACCCGAGTCTGCTCAGTAAATGAGCCGCGCCTCTGTGCCTCCCTCTTTTTCTTATGGGGAAGGCGCGAGCCGCCACTTTACTGCGATGTGACGCATGCGTGCGGGAACCGCCCCACGCATGACCCTCACATCACACACGACCCTTCACGTTACGCGTTCAACACGGGTCATGGGGAAGCGCGGCAGACGAAACAGTTACTACGATAAAAATCCGCCCCACCTGCCCGTGCACCGTTCTGGGTCTGGCCCAACAACGTGTCACGCTTATGTGTGGCCCAGACCCGGGGGCTCCTGTCGGTGTGCAAAAGTAGGGGCTCTCCTTTTGACCCCTTTACTTGTGCACGGGCAGTCAGAGCCACGTGTCACGGCCACACTTAGCCGGGCAGAGGAGGGAAGCCAGAGAGAAGCCAAGGCACAAGGCAACCAAGGCAACGCCAAGGCCAGGAACACAGGAAAGCAAGAGGGCGAGGTAGGCTCCCTCGGCAAGATCCTTGCCGAGGCAGCCTCTGCAGACCCGGCAAGAGCCTTGCCGGGGCAACCTGCCCAATGCCAGCGGAGCAAGCCACCCTTGAGCCCATGGGTCCCAACACCACCAACTACATTGGGACCAAGGCTCGGGAGGTGCCTTTGTGGTGGCATGCAGAACTTCATCAAGATCACAAACATGTGAGATCAGATGAGGACCAGAAGACGGCGACCCTCGGCGGGATCCTAGCCGAGGAAATCCACAAGACCCCAGGAAAGCGCCTTGCCGGGGATGACTGCAATGCCACGGCAAGACCCTTGCTGAAGGCATCAGTAGGGCCACTGCCAGGCCCACACCAGCCAAGACTCCACCGCCATCCCCAAGCAGCTGCTAGCTCAACCAGCTGGGCACGCACTTGCGTGGCGATGGGCGGCCTCTACACCGACTCAGCAAGCACCTGCATGGTGGCATGCAAACCTTCGTGAAGGCTCCACCACCGCGCCAGCCCAGCAGCCAGCCAACATGGCGCCATGACGCCTCGTTAGCTCGGACGCGTGTCAAGGCCAGGTGAGGTGGCGACAGCTGGGACGTGCTTCCTTACCGTCCCCGATAAAGCAAGGGGGACACGTCGGCAGCGCATTAAATGTGTTTGTCCGATGGTCCCAGAGGATAGGCTTGTCAACTGTAGACCTTTCCACCTCCTGTGTGCCACTGTGGCAACCCCTTTTTGCCTATAAAAGGAGGCCCGAGGCGACCAGGAGAGGGATTCGGCTCTTTTGGGCAAGTGGCATCTCGTAGCTAGCTCAAGAACACAAGAACATTCAATCCATCCACCAAATCAGGACTAGGGTATTACGCATCTCCGCGGTCCGAACCTGGGTAAACGACCCGTGTGCTTCCTGTCAGGCCTGCTCTTTGCACAACCTCGCGCCCGCCGACCGTAGAAGGGATCCCAGTGTCCCCATAGGTGTTGTTCCCACCGACATAGCCGTTAGACCAATATGTTTGAAAATTCCTTCCAATTTACTACACATGGAATTAAATTGCACACAAGTACACAAAATATGACTTTTCAAACCGTTATGGTTAGTTGTTGCATGTACATGTAGTTCAAATTTAAACTATGGTCATTAAATGGCTAGAAAATCACTTAAATGTCTTAAAAGGTCAAATGACCCCTGAAATTTTCCAAAATTTGACATGACAATTGTATTAGTACTACAAAATTTCTCGTACATTTAAAACACCATCCGTTTCCACTTCACTCCAAATTCGTCTTTCATAGCTAATAAAAAATATCTACAACATCACACACAATTGTTTTCTATGAACCGTTTGCGATGAAAATATTTGAGTCTATTTAAGTCTCCCTCCTTAAGCTTTGCCGTCTCGTCTGCTCCAGTGCCGGCAACCCCCGAATCCACGAATCCTGATCCCCATTCCCTCACCCCCTTCTTGCAAAGATGACATCGTGGAAACACTTCGTGAAGGCCCATACGATGGCCGCGTCCCCCCGAGCGCCGCCGCCTGCGCCGAGAGCATGGCCGCCTACGCCGAGAGTGTCGCCGCACCCGCATTGAGTGCGACCACTTCCGTTGAGAGGGCATCTGCGGCAGCAAACAGGGCAGCTGCAGCAGCCGAGACGGCTGCAGCTACTGCTGCGACAGCGGCTGCAAACGCCGAGAGCGCTTGAGCTGCCGTCTGTGCCACTGATGTCGCCCTGGCCCGGGTCGAGGCCATCCACGCCAAGATATTCCAGGCCACCTCACACTCCGGCATGCAACCCACGTCTGAAAATGCGGTGGCGGCCATGGAGCACCTGCTTCCTCATGAGGTCGCCGAGCGGGACCTGGAGATGCAGGAGGTGGCGGAGATCGAGGAGCGCCGGGAGGAGGAGTTGCGCATGGCCGAGGTTGAGGTAGAGAAAAGTCTGTCCGTCGAGGAATTGGCGGTGGAGTACCAATGTGAGATATGGCGCAGCCACTACTACGAGTACTACAACCTTAAGGGCGGCGCCGAGGACGAGGACGAGGACACGGTCGACTTCAGCAGGGGGACGCGGAGTCCACCAACGGCGGCATGTCGCCAGGACAAGTCATCGACGTCTCATCTCACACCGGCGATGCATAGGCCGGCGCGGCGGCGGATTTTTTAAAGTTATGCATACTTAGGCTTTGTTTTTAATGTTGGTCTGTTGTTAGAGCAATGTTTAGGTCAACTGGCTCTGTTTAATTACTAAAATTTCTCGATTCAGTAAGCGTGGTATGTCTGCTGTACACTCTTTTGTGTGCCTAAATTAGCAAGCGATGTTAAATAATGCAATGACATACCCGGGGAAATTTCCACCAAAATTTGAATTATCAAACTCATCCCATGTGTGTAAAGCAGAAGAATCATTTGCGATGCACACAATCGTTCAAAGTGAATAGTCTGGCGGCACCGCGTGCAAAGTTTCCCTCCACATTTTCAAAATTTTTGCCTACCGCCAAAATATCTACCCCCGCCCCCTCCCTCCTTCCCCACCCCCTTTTCTCCCCGACCACAAGTCACAGTTCCCCTGTTTCCTCCTTCCTTCCTAAGCTATAGCCGCTTCCTCGCTCTCGCCGTCTCGCATCCTACTACCGGGGTCGCGATGGTCTTCTTCAAAGACCTCTCCAGCGGTTCCTCCTCCGGCGACGACTCCTTCACCACCCATGTATGCCTCTCTTCTCTCTCTCGGGCTATGACTTGGAATAAAGGATTCTTACCTGGCGGTCAATTTGAGTCATTTCTTCCTCTTGTAGCTCCCTAGTACCATCAGTGGCAACGAATGGAGTGGGGTGGCTGAAGATCTATCTGCTTGTTGTCACCATCAATCTCCATGCGTGAAGCTAGTTGCGTTTGAATCTGTGGACATTGGGAGAAAGTTTCTAGCATGTGCAGAGAAGGTTAGACCCTCTTTCATTGTTACAAATGATTTGTTAGATGTGATTCAGACATTGTCATGGTCCCAACCCATTCATACCACACCTTCAACCAAACGCATCCTAAGACAGTGTCACGGTTTGTACCTAGTATCTTAAATTGTTGCCATCTCATCAGCGGTGCCATTAAAAAATTATTTGGCACCGCTTCAGTAGTTTGTGCAGCCAACTATGGTCCACACATCCGAGCAGCCAAGCAGTAAAATACTAAATCTTTATGGCACGAAGGAACTGGGCGTCGGAGCAACTATGTGCTCCGGAGTCCGGGTCCCTGATTTTTTCCGCTGCATCGGCTCGCCAGTGCAGGGCACCGGTGCGAGATGTAGCAACAGTTGTCTTTACACCAGCTTTGGCATACATAGTGGACGACCCTAGTGCTATTAGTTCTATGTTACTAAATTTGTGCATGTACGCACCTGTTAGTATCAATTTGCTATCATCCAAACACTGTCGCTATGCTATTGCAGTTATATTTACCTTCCTCATAACATGTTCAATTTGTTATTTATTGTACATGAGTAAGAACTTGTAGCGTTGTTGTAGTTAATTATAGTTTCTGATGTTCCAGAATTTGGTTGTTGTCTCAGTAGCAATTAATTCATTTGCACATTGATCTTTTTGAGAAGATATGTCATAATTAACATATTTCTTCAGTTTTTTAAAATAAGCATTGTGTATTTTCTATGTTGCTATAAAACCGTTTCCCCTACAATTGTTACTGATCTAGTTGTAAATATTATAGGATGAACGAAAGTGTCCTTACTTGGAGTGGGTTGATCAAGAGTGGCCACAATCTTTGAAGATGTGTCTAGCGAAGCTCTGGAGCATGTATGAGGAAGAGAATAGAGAAAGTGTTGTCAACGCTTAAGAATATTTTAAGATATGGGATATAAAGAGGAAGGTGGAGAATGAGCTCAGATTTTTTAAATCAGACTTTGCTAAGATGGTGTTGGCGAAGGAGGAGGCACTTTTCCAGTTGGCCAGTGCAAAACATGTTCTTACTGAACTGAAAGCAGAGGTGGATAAGACGAGCATGTATGATCTCGATTAGGGAAATGAATATATTGTTCTAATATTGTTCTTATGAAGTTGAACTAGCTATATGTTGTACTGTGTTGTTTTCATGTAGCTATCGTACTTTGATGTTATAATATATTTATGTGCCTGATATGAAATTGGCAAATAGTTGTTCGATATGAAATGTGAATTTGCGTAATACTGGAATTATTAATTGTAAACTAATAAACCTACTAAATGTGTCATGAAACTTTGCAAACGGTTCTAGCAGTAAAAGCGCTTGTGATGGATAGTCCAATGCCACACAGTTTTCTTCATCAAATCGTGTGTGATGTAGTTGATAAAAGCAAACAATTAACCAAGGCAGATCATGTGTGATAGTTGCACCTTTCACACACGAGCCTACACATAAAACTGTGTGTGATGTACATACGAACGGAAACGTTTTTCCTGGATTGACTGTGTAGGATGTACATAAGAACGGAAACATATTCCTTGGATTGACTGTGTGTGATATACATACTTACGGAAATGTTTTTCTGGGATTCACCATGTGGGATGTACATACCTACGGAAATGATTGGGTTTCGATGCCTCGCCCGGTCGCACACGAGCTCATTTGGTGTCCCAGGAGGGCCTATCCCCGATGATTTCTGGGTCGTGTGGGAAGGACCCTCCTATCGTCCACACTCACTTGGCGACGGTTCCAAATGCCGTCGCGGAAAGGGGTTAAAAACCGTTTGTATAGCACCGACGTGTACCAGTGTGACATGTTAGATATCATTCCACATCAAAAATTCTGTTTTTATCATTTACCTACTCGAGGGCGAGCAGGAATTAAGCTTGGGATGCTGATACGTCTCCAACGTATCTATAATTTTTTATTGTTCCATGTTGTTATATTATCATTCTTGGATGATTTATAATCATTTTATATCATTTTTTGGTACTAACCTATTGATATAGTGCCAAGTGCCAGTTTGCTGTTTTTGCATGTTTTTACATCACATGAAATCAATATCAAACGGAGTCCAAACGCAGCAAAAGTTTTTGTGGATTTTTTTGGACCAGAAGACATCCGGTGGGCCGAAGAAGCACCCGGGGTGCTCCGAGGGGAGCACAACCCACCAGGGCGCGCCTGGAGGCCCAGGCGTGCCCTGGTGGGTTGTGCCCACCTCGGTTGCCTCCCGAAACGCCTCTTTACTCTATAAATACCCCAATATTCCAAAAATCCTAGGGGAGTCAACGAAAATCAATTCCAGCGGCCGCAAGTTCCAGAACCACCAAATCCAATCTAGACACCATCACGGAGGGGTTCATCATGTCCATTGGTGCCTCTCCGATGATGCGTGAGTAGTCTTTTGTAGACCTTCGGTCCGTAGTTAGTAGCTAGATGGCTTCCTTTCTCTCGTTTGTTTCTCAATACAATGGTCTCTTGAAAATCCATATGACGTAACTCTTTTTGCGGTGTGTTTGTTGGGATCGGATGAACTTTGAGTTTATGATCAGATCTATCTTTTTATCCATGAAAGTTATTTGAGTCTTCTTTGATCTATTATATGCATGATTGCTTATATCCTTGTATTTCTTTTTCGATATTTGGGTTTTGTTTTGCCAACTTTATCTATTTATCTTGCAATGGGAAGAGGTGCTTTGTGATGGGTTTGATCTTACGGTGCTTGATCCCAGTGACAGAAGGGGAACCGACACGTATGTATTGTTGCCATTAAGGATAACAAGATGGGGTCTATTTCAACATAAATAGATCTTGTCCACATCATGTCATTGTTCTTATTGCATTACTCCATTTTTTCATGAACTTAATACACTAGATGCATGCTGGATAGCGGGCGATGTGTGGAGCAATAGTAGTAGATGCAGGCATGAGTCGGTCTATTAATCTTGGATGTGATGCCTATATAATGATCATTTCCTGGATATAGTCATGATTATTTGAAGTTCTATCAATTGCCCAATAGTACTTCGTTTACCCACGGTTTTCTATTTTTCTCGAGAGAAGCCACTAGTGAAGTATACGGCCCCCGGGTCTCTTCTTTAATATATTTGCCTTTGCGATATATTTTTCTTTACTTTTATTTTTAGATCTATTAAACAGAAAATTTAAAATTACCTTACTGCACTTTATTTTATTTGTCTTTCAATCTATCAACTTATTACAACTTTCTCACGTCCGTTTGCCAATTTCTGACACCGTTATCCGAAAGGGATTGACAACCCCTTTGATACGTAGGGTTGCAAGTATTTGTTATTTGTGTGCAGGTGCCGTTCAGGTAATGTTGTGTGGTTCTCCTACTGGTTCGATAACCTTGGTCTGTTGTGCTGCATCATCCCTTCCTCTTTCGGAAAATACCGACGTAATTGTAGCAGACATCATACCTCTGTGTGTGAAATGACGAAAATGCCCTCGACAGGGCTGTCTAATTCCACGCGGTGGCACGAAGGGGGTGAAAATATTCATTGCTACAAGAGCCCCTCTTTGATCCGACGGGCGAGGTCGTCTCAGGGCTCAATCTGACGGCCCAGATCGCATCAAGCAAACACATCGGACGATCCAGAGTCCCTAAGCTCTGAGAGAGCTTGGTTTCACACGTGGTTCGTTTTTTTCAATGCTTATATGCTTATATATATGCTGAACAATCAATTCAAGGTCCATGTTTGTTGTCAATGGCTTAGAAATATACACAATAATATCAAATTTGTAAGTGTTTTTAGAAATCCGCTATGCGGACATATCGCCCATAATCTGGCCCGCTATCCGCATTCCTCTACGCCAACCTCATTCCACTATCACCCCGCTATCTATCTGCTATTTAAAAGTTTTGCCCTAGATTGTTCAAATCTACTTGTAATCTTTCTTCAAATCCATTTTGTAAATCCATGTTAAAATCCTAGCTTAAAAACATCCAATGTTGAGGTCGAGAAGAAAGATGACTTTTAGCCATTGACAAATGGGTCCCACGTAAAAACGAGATATTATAGCGCACTTTTTTAACAATTTTGTATTTGCGCTTTGTCTCAACGACCTCCATATTCATACGCAGCATGCTTCATATAAATTTTGAAGGTTATACTGACTTCTACTAAAATTCCTCTCAATAATCATCCATGTCACGAATCAGACAGATAGTATGGCAAAGTTGACCCCTCCTTCCAACCCCCGCATTTCCCTGTTTGCCATAAAAGACTCTGAAAAAAATATTAAAGGAAACTGGCGAAGGCTGATTGGGTGGAGGCAACCCACCATTCTTTCTGCCCACCTAAGAGCAACTCTAGCAGACCTTGCAAAAGCCGCGAACCCGTAAAATTCCGGCGAGTATGTGGGCTCGGTCCAATTTTCCGGCCATAACAGAGCCTGCATACTCGCCCGGCCCGTAAAAAAATTTGCCGCGGCCCGTAAACCGCACGCCTCAACCACTATATCTACGGTTTCTCGGCGCTTTGCGGTCAAAACCCTATCCCCCGCCGCCGCCGAGCCACTCAATTACCCACCCCCTTCTCTCCATTTCTCACCGCCGGCAACCACCTTCCGCCTCCAGCCCCATGTGGGACCGCATGTGGAGCTCCGGACGCGGCTCCGGCAGCAGATCCAACGGCGGCAGCGACCCCGAGCGCGAGCGGCACGTCCGGTCAGACGGCGTGAGGAAGCGCGGGGCGAGGAAGTGGACCAACTGCGGTGCCGGGGTACTGATCCACAGACACCTATGGGACCGGCGGACCGAGTCCCTTTCGGTTCGGCGGGGGCGGAGGTCGCACGAAGAGCAGATCGAGGCGAAACACAGGAGCGGTTTACCCAGGTTCGGGCCGCACGGATGCGTAAAACCCTACTCCTGCTTTGTGGTTTGTATTGATTTCTTGCTCGGGAGCGCGGAGTGCTACAGTACACACCAGCAACTAACGAGACCAAGCGTGAGTGTTCTCTGAACTAGCTAACCCCTAACCCCCTCTACGTTGCGCATGGGCCTCCTTTTATATGCTCAAGGGGTCACCGACAGGTGGCAACGTAGACAAGGGTAAAAATGTAAAGGTGCTGCGGTTGGTACAGCTACCTGCTACAGTGTATCATACCTAACCCTGACGGCAGGGGACAAGGGCATTAAATGCCCGTCTGTGTCGCCTAAACAGTGCAAAAGGGACCGTCAGGGACGCCACCGCTCGCCACGATGGTGATCTTGTCAGCGCCGCTTGCCACCGCGCGCCGCTGGCTGCACAGCCTCCCGCCACGTACGCCTGGAAGGGTCCCAGAGCGACACGTTGGTGGATGTGCTGGAGCGCGGGCACAGAGTGGTGGCTTGCCATGGCAAGCGCCTTGCCGTTGTCGTTGTCTTGTCGCGTCCGGGAGCTTGTCGCTCACCGGGCCTTGCCGGGGCGCGTGGCGCGTCGCGGCAAGTTCCTTGAAGTGCCTTGGTTGGCCTTCCCGGCAAGCTCCTCTTGCCGGGGTCTTGAGATGCCTTGGTTGGCCTTCCCGGCAAGCTCCTCTTGCCGGGGCCTTGTTTCCTTGGCTTGGATACTTTGTTCTTGAATGGCTCCAAAGGAACCACGGAGGACCTTGGCGGTCACCCGGCAGACCTTGCCGCGGGGTGCTGCGACTGCCCGTGCACAAGTTCGGGATACTAGGGTACCCCTACTCTAGTACACCGACAGGAGCCCCCGGGCCTGGGCCATACACGGTGCCGAGCGCTGTTGGGCCAGGCCCAAAACAGGGCATGGGCACGCGCGGCCTAGGTTACGCCGTATCTCCCTCCGTATCCACCGCGCCCTCCCCGAACGGCACGCGTCGAATGCGGCGTCGTGGGAGAGATCGTGGGGTTTCTTTATTCGGAAATGCGGAACGTCCGCCCCCTCCCTCTTTATAAGCAGGGGAAACAGGGGCAGTTCGCCCATTCGCCTGTTGCTACTCCAATCTCAGAAATCTCCGCCGCTCCCTCGCCTTCCCAAAGCCGAAAGAGAGCAGCGCTCCGCCCCCCATCGCCACTAGCACCACCAACGCCGTCGACCTCCTCCACCACTTCCGCCATGGCTCCAAAAGCCGACAAGGGGAAGGTCGTGAAGTCGACCGAGGCGCAGCGGCTTGCGGCGCTGCGAAAGGAGCGAGCAGTCTCCCCCCCCCAAACTTGCCGCGAAGGAGCTGAGGGAGAACTACTACCTCTTCTGGTCGGCGGAGACACGAGGGCATCCGCGCACGAAGGTACTTCCCGCCGCCGCTTGGAAGAAAGCCCCAAACGGATACCCCTTCTTCGCCTTGTTCTTCTACTGCGGGCTCTGCCCGCCCTTCTCTGAATTCTTTTGCGACATCATGAATACCTACGGATTCCACCTCCTTGACTTCACCCCCAATGCCGTTCTGACCATGGCAGTTTTCACACATCTCTGCGAAAACTTTGTCGGAGTCCACCCCAGTGTAGCCCTCTTTCGCCACTTCTTCATACCCCGAGTAGAGAGAGGAGAGCCTCTATCCGGCGGAATCACCTGGATCTCAAGGGCCGGCAAGAAGGAAACTTATCTGGAGGGAGAATTCCGCGGCAAGTGGGAGGAGTGGAGAGCAGACTGGTGCTGGATTGACGAGGAGAACCCGCAGCCCTTCACCACCCGGCGCCAAACCCCAGTAGCCCGCGGCAGCGATTGGAGTGACGTGGCCCCGGAAGACGACAGGCTGAAGATTGCTGTCACCCGGATTCTACGCCTCAGGCTTGCCGGGCTCACTATAGGCGCTGTTGGCGCAGATTTTCTTCGCCGCCGCATCGCCCCCCTGCAGGAACGGTGGAGACCCACTTGGGAGTTCAAGAATGCGGCAGACATCATGAGGCTGCGCCCGGGCCTCAACTACAACTTCACTGTTCTGGAGCTCAACGCGATGCTCCAGGAGCTGTTCAAGTATGACCCCCAACATCCCGAAGTGTTCAGGTTGCCGGGGGGCGTTGTTCCGCTGTGCAACAATTCCGCGCTCGACCGCATCCGTGCAATGATGCCGCTGTGCGACTCGCATGGAATTGTGCCAACTTGGCAGGAGCCTGCAGACGACGTCGTGCAGCAATTCTTCGATGACTTGGTAGAAGTGCCGATCCGCTCTGACGAGAAGGATGGCCTCACCCGCGACACCACCGATGCGGAGATGGCACTCATCGCCACTAGGCTAGAAGAGGCGGCGGCAGCCGCAGCCGCGGGCGAATTTGGATTCACCGTGGAGGAGGCAGATGCAGCAAGGGCGGCAAGCCGTGCCGAGCGAGGGGAGCCCACCGGCGAGAAAGAACTTGCCGGACATGGCGTCGGCTCGAGCGAGCCCACCAAGGATACGAGCGGCTCGCTGGAGATCAACTCCTCTTCCTCTTCGTCTTCGGGCAGCTCGCCGCAAGCAGAGCCTCCATCCCCACCAAGAAGGCGTCTCCGCAAGGCCGGTGACGTAGTGGAGCGGCAAGCGGGTCAACAGTCGCCGCGCCGCGTGACACGCTCCACCGCGGCGAACACCGTTGCCGCGGGAGCGCCTCATGCTGCGACGGCAACAGGAGCGGGGTCTAGCCGGACTACCGCTTCAGTTCCTGCCGCTGCTCACGCCGCGCCGGCAGCCGGAGCAGGGTCGTCTCAGACCACCGCCACTGCTCCTGCCAAGCGACCAAGGGAAGCTTCTCCTCCGCCTCCTCGCGCCGGGCGCGCGCCGGACTTTGACTTCTCCGCGTTCAGCTCCGACGAGGAAGAAGAAGAAGAGTAAGCTTCTCTTGCTGTACTTGCAGTTCTTCAATTCTTGTTGTTCTGTCTTGTATCTCATTTGCTTTTCTCTGAACTTGTTCCTCTTCAGGACTCTGGCCCAGAGAGCAGCAAAGAGGGCCAAGGTCCCGGTGATCGTCATCAAGGACGAACCCACTGCGACAGCAGGAGGTGCGCCCGAGACAACATTGCCGGACCCGACAACTCTTCTCCAGAGCAGCCCCCAGCGTAAGTATATGGTTTGCTTTCCGCTTGTGAGGTGCGCATGGATACTCTTTCTTTCCTGATATTTGATTGCTGATTTGTGTAGGAGCAGAGCAGCCCCACCAGGAGCCAAGGGAGAATCCCCCGACAAGGGAGAACTCTCCGGCAAGGGAGGGCTTCCCGGTAAGGGAGAAGTCTCCGGCAAGGGAGGGTTCTCCGGCAAGGGACAGCACCAGCGGCCCCCCGACGGCGGAGACCACGACTGCAGAACCCGGCATAGGTAATCCTTTCGCTCAAGATTTCCCTTGAGTTCTTCTTCTCTTGATCTTCTTTTTGTTGGATTTTTGCTTGACTCTTCTCCCCTTTCCGGCTGTCAGACCCATCTGCTACAGAGCCGACGGAGACCGAGGTTGCCGCCGAGGAAGCAGCCGATGCTGGCGATCCCGCCGACGCAGAGGCCGCCAAGGCTGCCGCCGCAGCAACTTGCGAGGGGTCCGGCGATCGCACTGACGGCCCCGAGGCCGCAGGAGCGCCAGGCGCTACACCGACCGCCGACCCGTCCGCCGCTGCCGCAGCGCCAGGCTCCGAAGAGCCCCAGCCAGGCGTCTACTTGAAGGTCGGCGAAGGCGTCTTCATCAACCTCCCCTGGGCATTGAGCTCCAGGGCGCCGGTCGAGGGAGAGATCTTCGACGGGGAAGTGCTTGCCTCCGCGGGGCTGGCGCTGGTTGACGCGCCAAGCAGCAACAGCAATGAGCCTGAGGAGGAGCGGCTGCTGCGGAAGCTGTTGTCGCTTTACCGCGCGCGGCAAGCAAAGCTGGACTCCTGCGAGGCGCTTGTCGCGAAGGCGGGAGCAGACATCGAGAAGCGCGTGGAGGAGCTCGGGGGTTTCCACCGGGAAGCTCTCCGGTCCTTGGCAGAGGAGCAGGAGCAACTTGCCGAAGCGCAGAAAGCCTTCCTCCTCGGGAAGGCCAAAGTCGAAGAGCAACAGCGGCTTGCCGCTGTGAAGCTATCCGCGGAGGAGGGCGAGCTGGCGCAGCGGAAGGTCAATCTTGACGCCCACGAGGAGGAGCTTGTCGTGCGCGAGGAAAAACTCGGCGGAGCCCTTAAGCAAGCGGAGGATGCTGCCACTGCCGCCGAGGCCGCCAAGAAGGAGCTGGAGACGAAGGTGGCGCAGCTGGAGGCCGATCTCGCCGAGAAGGGCAAAGAGCTCAGCGCCGCCAAGGACTCCAACACGGGTCTTGAGTTGAAGCTGACCGCTTTGACCAAGACGCTGGACGGCGCCAAGAAGCAGGAGGCGGCCTTGAAAGAAGAGATCAAGGACGACAAGGCGCTGCTGGAGAGTGTTGCCGCCACCCAGAATGCTTTCCGGGAGACTGTGGAGCACTGGACAGAGAGTCTTGTGGTTGTTGCCGTAGACATTGACAAGGAGCTGGCACAGCTGGGGATGGAGGACCTTGGGTATCCCTCCGACGAGAACCTCCAACCCAGCGCCAAGCTCGTCTTGTTCTTCAAGGGCGTGGCGACGGCCCTCCAGCGACTCCGGGAGAGGATCCCAAAGCAGCTGGCCGACGAGTCGCGCAAGATCTGCGCGGGAGCCCTCCAGAAGGTGTTGGTGAAGGTGGTCTTCCGCAACCCGGGCCTCAACCTCATCAACGTCCTCAAGACCCTGCCGCCGGATGCTGATCTGGAGGCGCTCAAGGCCCTTGTCGCACCCATTGTGGACAAGGTGAGCGGGATCAAGAGGATCGAGGGCGATCGCGTAGATTAGGCCGCCCGTTTCTTCTTTTCTTGTCGCTGTTTGCCATGTTATGGAAACAATCTATTAGAGCTGCGACAGGCTATCTTTGTAATATAACTTTATTCTGGGTAATGATTGCAATGTTATTCCCTTTACTTGATTCCTCGCTTTGTATGTTTTTGCCCTACGCTTTTAGGGAATTTGCCGGTGCAGGCACCTGAGCCGCGAGCGCTGAGTGCGGAATGTCAGCAGCCTGCTGGCGGTGCCGCTACCGACAAGAAACCTTGTCGCAACTAGTTGCAGCTCACTTAAGTTGTTGAGCGGACTCGAAACAAAGTAAGGGCGCAACTAGCTACGAGTTGGTTCCTCCGCGCACAGGTTTTCCATACAAAGTGCGGTCGTTCAAGGGAGATAACTTAAAATTTAAAAAATATGATTGCTCAAACTTTGGCAACTTAGCTTTTCTGTTGTTTGCTTCCCGGCAAGGCAAGACTTTCTTGAACGACGCCTGGTCCATACCATTATCTTCTCCTTTCCCCCCGGCAAACTTGTGGGCGAGGGAACCTTCCTTTCCTTGAGAAAAAAGAAAGAAGAGAAAATAAAGATATGGAGCCTTGCGGCTCGTTATTGCTTACCGTGGAGTAGGTGCTGCACAAAGTGTCAGATAACACATGCAAAAAATAAAATGCATGAAACTGACAAAATGTGCGGAGCACATGAGCTTTACTTATGCACGGGGTCTGCGCCCGGCTTTGTACAAAGGATTACATGCAACAGCGGCAAGACTTGTACAAAAGGTGGTTGCCGGAACAGGTTCCGGCAACCGTGCCTTACGGGTAAAACTTACGAAGATGCTCGATGTTCCAGGAGTTGCTCACCGGAATGCAATCTTCGGTCTCAAGGCGGACAGCGCCAGGCCTAGTGACTCGTTTCACCTGGTAAGGGCCTTCCCACTTCGGCGTCAACTTGTTGGAATTCTTGGCGGACTGAACACGCCGAAGAACAAGGTCGCCTTGCTCGAGACTTCTGGCATTAACTTTGCGGCTATGGTAGCGGCGCAAAGCTTGCTGGTAGCGAGCAGCTCGTACAGCAGCCTGAAGACGGTCTTCCTCAAGGAGCAGCGCGTCATCTTGTCGCAGCTACTCTTGCTCAAGCTCATCATAAGCGAGCACTCGAGGTGACCCGTATACGAGTTCCGTGGGGATAACTGCCTCTGCTCCATAGACTAGAGCGAAAGGTGTCTGGCCAGTGGCTCGATTTGGCGTCGTCCTGATCGACCAAAGAACCACCGGCAGCTCCTCGATCCAGTTTCTTCCGCACTTGTGCAGCCTGTCGAAAGTCCTGGTCTTGAGCCCGCACAGCACTTCAGCATTTGCCCTCTCCGCTTGACCGTTGCTTCTCGGGTGAGCAACAGAAGCGAAGCAGACCTTGGCGCCAAGGTCTTGGACGTACTGCATGAAGGTGTGGCTCATAAATTGTGTACCGTTGTCGGTGATTATCCTGTTAGGGATCCCGAAGCGGCAAACAATCGACCTGAAGAACTTGACTGCTGACTGTGCTGTCACCTTCCTCACTGGTTCCACTTCCGGCCACTTTGTGAACTTGTCGATTGCTACGTACAAGTACTCAAAGCCCCCGACTGCTCGGGGAAAGGGGCCGAGGATGTCGAGCCCCCAGACCGAAAATGGCCAGGATAAAGGGATCGTCTGGAGAGCTTGAGCTGGTTGGTGTATCTGCTTGGAATGGAACTGGCACGCTTCACACTTGGTTACTTGTGCAGTTGCATCCTGGAGGGCTGTCGGCCAAAAGAAACCTTGCCGGAATGCTTTGCCGACAAGTGCTCTTGCGCCAATGTGGTGACCACATATGCCTCCATGTATCTCTGCCAACAGCTTTTGTCCGTCTTCCCGGTGAATACACTTCAATTTCACACCGTTGAGTCTTCTTCTGTACAGTGTCTTGTCGGCAAACTGGTACATACTTGACTGCCGGGCTACTCTTTCCGCTTCTTCTTGCTCTTCGGAAAATTCTCATGTCTGAAGGAAACGGACAATCTGCTGTGCCCATGCTGGAGCTTGTGGCTCGACAACAAGGACTAAAGGCAAATCTGCTGCTGCGGGAACATCCGCTTCTACGGCGAGAACCTGCGGCTCTGCCGGAGCTTGACGTTCCCCGGCAAGCTTGCCGGAGCAAAACTTGTCGGGAGCTTCTGCTTCAACGGAACAAACCCTAGGGCTTGCCGGAGCAGACTGCTCCTCAGCGATTTTGGCGTTGATCTTGGGGACCTTCTTGGCGGCGGCTTCGGGAAGCTCTGCCGGCAAATAGTCACCAGAAATCAACTTCCTCTTCTTGCTCTGTCCAGTTGATGGCGTTACAGACGGTTGAGTCAGCTTGAGCACAAAGATCCCTGGTTCCACAGGTAACTTAAGTGCGGCGCACTTTGACAGGCCATCGGCAATGGCGTTCTGAGCTCTTGGAACATGTTCCATTTGTAGGCCGTCAAAGTGCTCTTCTAGCTTTCTCACTTCGTCGACGTAAGCTTCCATCAACGGACTCTGATAACTCTTGTTCACTTGGCAGACGACAAGCTGCGAGTCACCCTGGACAATGAGCTTCTTGATCCCAAGGTCTGACGCGATCCTGAGACTGGCAAGCAAGCCTTCATACTCTGCAGTATTGTTTGTTGCTTGCTCCTTGGGAAAGTGCATCTGGACTACATACTTGAGGTGCTCTCCGGTGGGTGCGACGAGCAGCACACCAGCGCCGGTGCCTTGCAGCGAAAAGGCACCATCAAAGTACATCAGCCACTCTTTGCTTGCTTCCTTGACGGGGATGCTCGTTTCTGGAATTTCTTCATCTGGTGTTGGCATCCATTCTGCTATGAATTCTGCCAATGCTCTGCTTTGGATAGTCGAAGTACTCTCAAACTTGAGGCCAAAGCTTGACAGTTCCAGTGCCCACTCAACAATCCTGCCTGTCGCTTCTGGATTCTGTAGTATCCTCTTCAGCGGAAAGCAAGTGACAACTGTGATCTCATGTGCTTGGAAGTAATGGCGCAGCTTTCTCGAGGCCATGAGAAGGCCGAAAAGCAATTTCTGCACGCCAGAGTACCTTGACCTAGCCCCCTGCAGAAGGGAACTGACAAAGTAAACTGGGCGCTGCACCATTTTCTTGTGTATCTCCTCGTGCATCTGCGCAGATCCATCCTTGTCGGGACCAGAGCTTGCCGGGGAAGCCCCCTGCTTGTCGCTGGATGCGCTTGCCGCGGTTGCTGGCTCGTCGTCTGCCTCCCTCTCTGCTACTAACACAGCACTAACCACTTGATTGGTTGCCGCTATATATAGCAGCAACTTTTCTTGTGGATTAGGTGCGACAAGTATTGGAGGGGAGGACAGGTATGTCTTCAAGTCTTGCAGCGCAGCCTCCGCTTCCGGAGTCCATTTCATTGGACCTGCCTTTTTCAATAATTTGAAAAACGGCAGGGCGCGCTCAGCAGACCTAGAGATAAACCTGCTGAGAGCAGCCACGCAACCGGCAAGTCTTTGCACATCCTTGACGCGCTTTGGTGCTTCAATCTGCTCAATGGCCTTAATCTTGTCGGGATTGGCTTCAATTCCCCGCTGAGACACGAAGAACCCGAGAAGCTTGCCGGAGGGAACTCCAAACACACACTTCTCTGGGTTGAGCTTGAGGTTGATCTTGCGCAGATTTGCAAAGGTCTCGTCTAAATCTTGGATCAGAGTTGCCTTGTCCTTTCTCTTGATCACTATGTCATCCATGTAGGCTTCCACATTTCTATGCATTTGTGGCTCCAGAGCGACATGGACTACTCTTGCAAATGTTGAACCAGCATTTTTTAATCCGAAAGGCATCCGTATGAAACAGTACGTGCCACATGGAGTAATAAATGCGGTCTTCTCCTCATCCTCTTCTGCCATGAAGATCTGATGGTATCCTGAGTATGCGTCAAGAAATGAAAGCAAATCACATCCGGCTGTGGAGTCAACAATCCGGTCAATGCGCGGCAAAGGAAATGGGTCTTTGGGACAAGCTTTGTTAACATCGGTAAAATCGATACAAAGTCTCCATTTCTCGTTCGCCTTGCGCACGACTACAGGATTGGCCAACCACGTAGGATGGAGCACTCCTCTGACAAGGCCTGCTGCTTCCAACTTCTTGATCTCTTCTGCAATGAATTCTTGGCGCTCCACTGCTTGCTTCCTGACTTTCTGCTTGACGGGCCGCGCATGAGGACAAACGGCAAGGTGGTGCTCAATTACTTTCCTGGGAACACCGGGGATGTCAGACGGTTGCCACGCAAACACATCGACATTCGCCCGCAGGAAAGCAATGAGCGCGCTTTCCTATTTAGGGTCGAGAGTGGCACTGATGGTGAAGGTACTACCAGTGCCGTCCTCCTTGGCGGACATCTTCTTCGTCTCTGGTGGAGCTGCCATCGTCTTCTTACACTTGCCGGTGGAGCTCGATGGTGCGTCCTCGACGGCAGCGCAGCACTCCGAAGAGGTGCGCTTGCCGGAGTGGGCATCAGAACTCTTGCCGGGTTTGGTCTTCTTCTTCCCCCCGGGAGCTTCAGCGGCAAGTGACTTGCGGTCTGTTGCGGCTGCGGCTTCCCGGTAGATCTTGTCGGCGCAGATAAGAGCATCCTTCTTGTCGCCAGGGACAGAGATGACGCTTATTGGGCCTGGCATCTTCAGCATGTTGTATGCGTAGTGAGAGGCTGCCATGAACTTGGCGAGTGCTGGACGGCCAAGTATCCCATTGTAAGGCAATGGGATATCGGCAACGTCAAAAGTGACCCTCTCAGTCCTGAAGTTCAGCTCGCTACCAAACGTTACTGGCAACGTGACCTTCCCCTTCGGCTTGCTTCTTCCCGGGTTGATTCCTTGAAACGTGCAGTCTCTTCAAGCTCGCTGTCAGGGATCTGGAGTTTCTGGAGTACAGCGGAGATCAGGTTTAAGCCGGCCCCGCCGTCAACTAACATCTTAGTGACCTTGAGGTTGCGGATAGTTGGTGAAACCAACATCGGCAAGCACCAGACCGCAGTTGTGCGATCAGGGTGGTCCTCAATATCAAAGATGATAGGCGTGCTGGACCATTTCAGAAGGTTGCGTGACTCGACAGGTGGTTCCACTGCATTGACTTCCCGCACCCACTGCTTGAGTTGGCGGTGTGAAGTATGCAGAGAATCACCGTCGTCAACGCACAAGACCTCTGTGGCTTTCTGGAACTCCTGCTCGCTGGTCTCGACATCATCCATGTCTTCGTCGTCGTCATCATCTTCATCCTTGTCGCGGCCGCGGGGAGGTCTGTCTCCTTGCTGCTGTTTGGCCTTGCCGCGGCGTCCTCCCCGGCCGGCGCGCTTCTTGCCGGATTCTGCAGCACCTCCTTGGGCCCTCTCCTTGTCGCGTCGCTCGTACTCAGCCTTTTGTTGCTGGACAAGCTGCTCGACCTTCTTACAGCTCTGGAGGTCATGGCCCTTGGTGCGGTGAATCTTGCAGTACTGCTTGTCGGTGCCGTCCTGCTTGTCGGCGACCGCCACAGCCTGGCAGTTGGTGCATGCGGCAATCTCCTTGCCGGAGCTACCAACATTGGCTTTCTTGGCGCCACCTTCGTTGCTGGACTGCTCAACGACTAGCACATCTTTGCCTTTCTTCTTCCTGTTCCGCCGTCGGTTTTTCTTTGCCGGGGCGGCATCCTCACTGTCAGATCCTTCTGCTCCTGCATTCTCTCCGGGGAGTTTCCTCCCTTCCTCAGCACGTGCACACTTGTCGGCCAGGGCATACAGCTCACTGACGTCTCTGATCTTGCACATCGCCATCTCCTCCCGCATCCTTCGGTTACGCACGTTCTGATGGAACGCGCTGATGACCGCGGCAGAGTGGACATCTGGGATGTTGTGCTGTACACGGCTGAATCTCTGAATGTACTTGCGCAGGGGCTCTCCTTCCTTCTGGGCGAGCAGATGAAGGTCACTCTCTTGGCCATGAGGTTTGTGGCCGCCTGTAAAGGCGCCGACAAACTGATGGCATAGGTCTGCCCAGGAGGATATGGAGTTGTCCGGCAAGTGCATGAGCCAGGACCTGACGTTGGGCTTGAGCACCAGCGGGAAGTAGTTGGCAAGGATCTTGTCGTCCCGCCCCCCGGCAGCCTGCACCGCGATGGTGTAGATGCTGAGGAACTCCGACGGATGCGACTTGCCGTCGTACTTCTCTGGTACGTCTGGCTTGAAATTCTTCATGCTGGGCCACTGGACTTGCCGCAGCTCACGAGTGAACGCAGGGCAACCTACCGCGTACGGCAAGTCGCCTGGTTCCCCTGGCGCATGCATGTCAACAGAGGGCCCAGCGCGCTGGTCTGACTGACGTCGCGCTTCTCTTCGGCGTTCGATGCGAGTACGAGCGTCTTCTTGCTGTCATTCGTGAAGAACTTGGCGCTGATCGCGACGAGCTCGCGGATCTGATGACGCGGTGGAGTCGCTGTTGAGGTGGATCCGGCGAGTCGGCGATCTTGGCCTTCGGGGCGGAGAGTGCACAGTGGTTGCACCCCCACCGGTCTTGTCGCCACTGGCTCGTGCCTGGCTGACTTGCCGCGGCTGCGACGTGCTCGGTTGCCGTTGCGTGTCGCCGTTGGCGAAGCCGATGAGACTCTGGATGGTGGCCCTCCAGTCATCGATCTTATCTGCTGTTGGAGGGTAGTTTAGGAGCAGTTGAGCTCGCGCCAAAGCTTCTGCTGCAGTGGCGGGTGGTGGTGGCGAACGGTGCGAGGAGTGGGACATGCTCGGACTTCTAACTATGTTAGAAGGAGCAGTGTCCTGTCCAGGCGACCGTGCCTCGCTCGTGCCAGCATGTTGGCGTGCATGCTGGTCTTGAGCACTTCGAGATCCACCAGCTCGATCTTGGTCCAGCAAACGCATGGTACCGTGAGTACCATGACGCTGCCGGTCCCGCGCCTCCTGAGATGGGCGCGGTGCATGTACGGACGCCGAGGTCTTGGAGTGCGTCCGATCGTTGTGGGAGCCGGCTACGCCGCCGATGGGCAGCGCAGCCTTGTCCTTGGACCTGGCAGCGCCGTGAGCACCCTCATCGACGCCCGTTCTTCCGCCGGCACCTGCCCCTTCAGCCGTTTGCTCCGACGATGGTGGGTTCGGCGCGGACGGAGCAGCCGCCTCCGAAGCCTTCTTCTTCGGCGGCATGTTGATGAAGATCTAGCTCGCATGAACGCCGGATCTGGTTCACACAACTTCGACGCCCCCTACCTGGCGCGCCAAAGATGCCGGGGTACTGATCCACGGGCACCTATGGGACCGGCGGATCGAGTCCCTTTCGGTTCGGCGGGGGCGGAGGTCGCGTGAAGAGCAGATCGAGGCGAAACACACGAGCGGTTTACCCAGGTTCGGGCCGCACGGATGCATAAAACCCTACTCCTGCTTTGTGGTTTGTATTGATTTCTTGCTCGGGAGTGCGGAGTGCTACAGTACACACCAGCAACTAACGAGACCGAGCGTGAGTGTTCTCTGAACTAGCTAACCCCTAACCCCCTCTACGTTGCGCATGGGCCTCCTTTTATATGCTCAAGGGGTCACCGACAGGTGGCAACGTAGACAAGGGTAAAAATATAAAGGTGCTGCGGTTGGTACAGCTACCTGCTACAGTGTATCATACCTAACCCTGACGGCAGGGGACAAGGGCATTAAATGCCCGTCTGTGTCGCCTAAACAGTGCAAAAGGGACCGTCAGGGACGCCACCGCTCGCCACGATGGCGATCTTGTCAGCGCCGCTTGCCACCGCGCGCCGCTGGCTGCACAGCCTCCCGCCACGTACGCCTGGAAGGGTCCCAGAGCGACACGTTGGTGGATGTGCTGGAGCGCGGGCACAGAGTGGTGGCTTGCCGCGGCAAGCGCCTTCCCGCTGTCGTTGTCTTGTCGCTCACCGGGCCTTGCCGGGGCGCGTGGCGCATCGCGGCAAGTTCCTTGAAGTGCCTTGGTTGGCCTTCCCGGCAAGCTCCTCTTGCCGGGGTCTTGAGATGCCTTGGTTGGCCTTCCCGGCAAGCTCCTCTTGCCGGGGCCTTGTTTCCTTGGCTTGGATACTTTGTTCTTGAATGGCTCCAAAGGAACCACGGAGGACCTTGGCGGTTACCCGGCAGGCCTTGCCGCGGGGTGCTGCGACTGCCTGTGCACAAGTTCGGGATACTAGGGTACCCCTACTCTAGTACACCGACACGCGGCCTCTCGCCACCGTCGAGTTTCCGCGTCCGCGAGATGGACGAGTACGACCGTCGGCATGGTCGTACCCCGTCCTCTGCCGCGTCCTTCTCTCGCGGCGAGATCTTCCTACGCCGGGAGCTCATCCTCTTCCGGCACGGGCCTTCTCCCGATGAAGAGGGAATGGTCAGAGGAGCTAGAGGAGCCGAAGGACTTCGAGTTCGTCCCCGTCAAGGAGGAGCCCGAGGAGCTCGGCCGCCGCGGAGTCGTCGAGCCGGAGGACTTCGTCGCCGACGCCGACGCGGTTGCGGCCTCCATTGCCGACCGGAGCGTGCGCAAGGAGGCGGAGCGCCGGCGCCACCACGAGGAGCTCGAAGACCTCCAGTTCCGGCAGGTAGTCGCGACCAACCTCGCCGCCAAGGAGAAGGACGACGAGTCGTGGGGCATCCGTGAGGAGCAGAGGGTGAAGTACATCGACCTTGGCAGCTCCGGCGAGGAGGATTGAGCTCCTCCACGGCGTCGTTCATGGCCGCGAGCTCGCCGCTGTGAGATCCCCACCCCTCTAGTACTAGTACTAATGCTGTATGTAGTATGAACTAGTATTTGTAGTGTTTGATCATGTAAAATATATGTAGTACTCTCGCGTCCCGTGATTTTTTTTTTCTTCAAATTATGCAGTTTTATCTATAGTTTCTGTTCGGCCGCGCTAGTTCTCGACCCGCAAACGAGATCTTGATGAAAACTACAAACGCATTTTGCGGGTCTACATTTTGCGAGGTGTGCTAGAGTTGCTCCAACCCTAGCTCAAAAAACCGAGCGAAATCCCAAAGAACAAATCCAAGGAAATAGAGGGGAGGGGACGACTCCCCCACTTCCTTCCTTCCTTTCCCCTTCTCCCCCGTCAATCTTTTCTGCTCGCTCGCAGGGATGCGGCGGCTATGGCGATGGTACCAGCAGTCCCTGTCCTCCTACCCCGTGCGGACGCAGGTCGTCAGCTCCGGCATCCTCTGGGCCCTCGGCGACATCGGCGCCCAGGCCGTCACCCACAAATCCGCCAGCTCCCACCACCACCACGCCAAGAACCCCGAGGTAGCCAGTCAACCGCCCCTACCACTTCTTCCTTCTCCAGCTACTGATCCCCGGATTCCATGGTCGTTCTTGGATGCCGTCGCGCCTCAGCTAATCCGGTCGCCTGGGAGTGGGGACTTCCCTGGGGTATATGTAAACCTAGGCTACCAGAGAGGGATCGATTTTTAGGCGTAGGGGATGCTTAATCTGTTTCAACAGGGTCGATATGTGATTGGTCATTGGAGAAAGTAACTACATAAACCAACGCCAGTTTCGCGGTTCGTTTGCTTGTGCTGTTGATTTTCCATGCGAAGAATAATAATATTAGAACTTCTGTAAGTAAATTGTTGTTTAATCACATACCAGTTTGATGTTTGGGTAGGGTTTATGTTGCGTTTGATGTTCTCTTGTTGACTAAAGCCTATTTTGCCCACCTCAAAAGAAGGCTATTTCGCCAAATCTGTTCCTAAGGTTATCTCCATATGCTGTTGTTGGTGTGTTGTCATCTGGCAGTTCTTTTCAGTAATACATTGGAGCATTGTTGCTAAAACTGGGGTAGGGGATTTTATTGGTCCATAGTGTCACTCGATTATTTGAGTGCCTATTTGTTTTTCGCTCCGTTTGGTGTATCCATGTATTGTTTGGTGATTTTAGAGCTTTTTGGGTTTCATCCCAGAAAAATAGAATCAGAGTGAATGGGTTATTGAATGAGAGGTTGATTTCGATGTTATTCCTTTTGAGTATGTACTTTCTGCAATGTTCATGTCTAAGCGCTCCTCAAAACATGCTTTCAGTTTTCATTTTCTTAAATATCAAATGGTACCCCTTCTGTCTGATCTTTAGCTTTAGATATATTTGTTATTTTAGATTTGAGACCAGCCAGCATGGTGATGGAGTACTATTTGACTATTGTTTCTGCTAAGAATCAAGGTTCTGTTGTTAAACAGAGAATTACCGGCTGCATAGTTTGTTTCTAATAATCAGGAAACTGGTTTTGAATTTGATGTTTTAAGTCTGTAAACCAATCTTTAAATTTCAAAATCTAAGAAATTCAAACCGAAACTTAATATTCTGCACTTTCATTGTTATCCACTTAACGAAGCTCTGTTACCTTTTCAGGATAAAGATAAAGAGTTCAAAATTGATTGGAAGAGGGTCGGCATCACAAGTTCATTTGGATTTGCTTTTGTTGGACCTGTGGGACATTACTGGTTAGTTCTCTCATAATTTCATATATGGTATGAGCAGATGGTGTTAAGCTCAACTTTGTTGCGGTTTCTTTATTTTCTGGTTTTAGGCTGATTAGAAATCAAATTATTATAGTTTGGACAACATTAACATGGTAAATCTGATAGAGCTCCATCTTCCAAGTCTCAGGCTGATAGTTACATGGTGTAGAACTGCAGATAAAGGATCCAAAGAGGGCCACAAACACATAACCATAAAATGGCAAAAAACAAAATGATGAATCACGATAATTTTCAAAATGGAAGGCATTTTAGTAATTTTCATCATGCACTTATCTTTTCCTTTTAGGTGATGACTCATTGATACAGATGACGTAATATTAGTATAAATGGGTAATAAACTGTGAAACACTGAAGACACTTAAATGCCATATACTTTGGTCATATCGACTTTTAGTTCATGAATTCATTGGAGTTTGAATTTTTACTTCATGGTTAATTATTACTAGTGTAATTGGAAGCGGTGAATGCCAACCTTTGTGGCAATGCGTGTGTTTGTTTCAGCACAATAAAGATGGATAGAGCATTATGAACTATAGGCCTCTATGCACAAACATGTTAATGGTGGCCTCTCGTACTGAATATTGCCTCATTGTTAAGCTGTGAATCAAAACTTGGTTTGCACATCAAATTTTGGAGCAAAATTAGGTTGGGCTGCACTTTGCAGCTGTGCAGCTTTTTATGTTCATTTCTGTTCTCACCGATCCACTTCAATATTAAATCCTTTATGGTGTCACACATTTTGTTGCACGCTCATTCTTACTGCTCCTTAGACTCGTATACTAAAACACTGCTCTTTCTGGAGAGTAGTTAGCAGTGGACCGAATTAAACATGTTGTTAGTGTCTAAATTTTCATTTGGCCACAAGGTTTTGAACTGGAAACAAGATTGGTGTTTGAAATCTCTTAACTAAAAATAAAATGGGACAATACCTTCCGACAGACCTCTACTGTCATTCCCACTTTGGTGCGCCACAACTTTGTCTCATTCGTTGCACCCTGTCGATGTGCTAACACTGGTTAAGATCTGGGAATTAACCTTGTTGGTTTATTAGTGGCTAAGCAAAAGTCTACTGATTTTAGGAGTTAACAACTTTTGGTTTCGTGAAGCAAGCTGCCATATGACTTGTACTCATTTTTGTGACCTAGGTACGAATACTTGGATCGTATGGTCCGACGAAGATACCTGCCTGGTTCGTTCAAATTTGTAGCCTCAAAGGTTGCAGCGGATGGTCTCCTCTTTGGGCCGCTAGATCTGGGGCTGTTCTTCTCTTATGTGGGCCTTGCTTCAGGAAGGAGTCTGGAGCAGGTGAAGGATGATGTGAAGAGGGATATCATTCCTGCTCTGGTTTTAGGGGGAGCCATCTGGCCGGCTGTGCAGATCGCAAACTTTCGCTTCATTCCCGTGCGATATCAACTGCTGTACGTGAACTTGTTCTGCCTGTTAGACAGCTGTTTCTTGTCTTGGATCGAGCAACAAGGAGACGCGGCTTGGAAGCAATGGTTCACATCGTTCCAGAAGAAAATCGAAGACCAGAAGAGCAACGCTTGATCTGAATCATGATTGAAGAAGACGCTTGACCAGAAGTTAGCTTCCGTCATTTTCACTGATATATCCAGGGAGTATATCACTTGCTGCCAGCGGCTGTTTATGTGGAGTTCTGGTGGCCAGCAATACTGGGCGTCACTGTCATGTGGAGATTGATCTTTGTTTTTTCCACAACTTTAATGAGATGAGAAGGCAATGCTCTCGTTTAGCTTTTTGTTTCGTAACCGAGCATTTGTTCATGCTGTTTGTTTAACCTGCAGAGCGCGTATTTTTAACGAGTATTCACTGTATTCCTGGTGTTGTCGGAACATGATCTTCATAAATCTGGAATGATGCTGAAAACTTTCTAGTCTTCTCAGCAGATATTTCATAAAACGGACTCTCTATGGATCCCCGCAAGTGATCAATTCTCGCATGATTCTCTTGGTGAAGTCCATTTGCATGATCGTTCATTCGCTTACGGGCCAGATAGAGGTTTTTGGGTGAGCCGCCGGAGTGACGTCGACAGCGCCTGAGAAGATGACCACCGTACCGTTTTAGTAGGTCTCAGCCTTCATGTGCAGCTTCTCTTTTATTCATGTTATTAGTAATTGTCTTCATGCCCTCTAATTATCTACGTGTTGATTTAAATGTGAGCTAATTTCCTTTTTCTCAAAAAGAAGGGATATCCTCAGCCTCTACATCGAGTGATGTGCACAACCTGAACGTAGTTATTTTAAAAATTATCAACTGATCACAATAAAGTTGAAAAAATTGTCACACATGGATAGCCCAAGGGCAAACTAGAAATAAAAAACATAGGAAAATAACATCACGAATTCTACTAGTTGAAGAAATTTCAAGAGATCACTCCTAGCAGCTACAACCAAAGACCGTAGGCGCCTGATCCTCCTCTCCTTGCTTAATAGCCGAGGGCCTTGAAGATGACCTACAGAAAAATTAATTTTTTTGTTGTGTTAAAATTAAAATTATTACAGTTGTTCAAATGGCTCAAAGTTAAATGCAAATTCCCACACGGATCCGAGACTTCAACTTGGGATTCACGACACTAACCCAGTTTCCGGATATATTCGTAGCACTCATTGGTGGAGATAGATTAAAAGCTATAAAAATTGATCATCATAATAGCTTGACAAGTGGCTAGTGAAGGAATAGATACTGAATTGACTCCTTATCGCCACAAAAGCAATACTTCGTGTATCGCTGTCAATTCCTTTTTTTTAGATTATCTTTTGTCGGAATAACCATGCGACCTAAATACCACATGAAGATTTTTATTTTCAATAGGAATTTCATTGTCCACATTTTTTGTTGTTGGAAAGGATGCCCATCAATTCCTTTTCATTATCCACATCCGTATAAAAGGATTTCGCACATGCGTGATGTTCAGCCTTGGACCCAGATCTAATGTCTCATGAATTCAGTGAGCCGCCGGAGTTATTTCCACAGCACCTGAGATGATGACCATCGTACCTTTTAGTAGGCCTCGGCCTTCATGTGCTACTTCTCTTTTGTTCATGTTAGTTATTGTCTTCATGCCCTCTAATTATCTACGTGTTGATTTAAATGTGAGCTAATTCATTTTTTCTCTCAAAAACACGGAATACCCTCGTTCTCTGCATCGGTTTATTGATTATTTTAGAATTTAGCAACTGATCACAATAAAGTTTTCTAGAAAAAGGGGGCACACATGGATAGCCCAAGGGCAAACTAAAAAGTAAAAAAACATAGGAAAATGACATCACAAATCCTACACTAACTAAATCTGTATAATGAACTCTAACAGATCACCTCTCATCGGCTACTACCAAAGACTGTAGGCATCCGATCCTCCTCTTTGCATAGTAACGACCACCTATGGGCTATGGATTAAGCTGATGGCCTTGAAGATAACTTGCAGAAAAAAAATATATTTTTCAATCACTAGAGTTGTTCTAAATGGCTCAAAGTAAAGCCCAAATTCTCATATGGATTTGAAACTTCAACTTGGGATTCACCCCAACAACCAGTTTACGAACATATCGTACCACTCATTAGTGGAGGTAGATTAAAAGCTATATGGGATTGATCTCCATAATAGCTTGACAAGTGGGTAGTGAAGCAATAGATGCTGAATCGATTCCTTGTCGCCACAAAAACAACACTTAGTGCATCTTTGCCAAAAAAAATCGATTATCTTTTGTGAGAACAATCTTTTTTTTGAGGAACCGGCAGGAGCACTGCCTTTTCATATAAGGAGGATAAAGTTTATGTACAAGAGAGATCCGGTTTTCTGAGAGAAACCGGACAAAAACCCCTAGGAACTAATCAACCGATACCGGCTGCCATCTGTGCTCGGCCAAAAACAACACTTAGTGCATCTTTGCCAAAAAAAATCGATTATCTTTTGTGAGAACAATCTTTTTTTTTTGAGGAACCGGCAGGAGCACTGCCTTTTCATATAAGAAGGAGGATAAAGTTTATGTACAAGAGAGATCCGGTTTTCTGAGAGAAACCGGACAAAAACCCCTAGGAACTAATCAACCGATACCGGCTGCCATCTGTGCTCGGCCAAAGGCCAAAGTCCTTTGCTTGATGTCGTCGAAGGCAATAGCTGCTACCTCTAGGTGCGTGAGGCGAGTTCCATTGAAGATGCGTCGGTTTCGCTCCTTCCAGATGTTCCAGATGGTGTAAAGGAAGCGGCCGCTCCGTCTTCTTCCGTCGTCCTTGGGCAAATTGGTGGTGAACGAATCCCACCAGTCCGAAATCCCTATCGAAGGGGGCAACGTGGGCGTGGCCCCAGAATCCTCTCCCGTCCACACCTGGACGTGAGACCAAACTGCGGCGGCAAACGGGCAGTCCTTGCAGAGATGTGTTGGGTTTCGTAGTAATTTCAAAAAATTTCCTACGCGCACGCAAGATCATGGTGATGCATAGCAACGAGAGGGGAGAGTATGATCTACGTACCCTTGTAGATCGACAACGGAAGCGTTTGGTTGATGTAGTCGTACGTCTCCACGGCCCGACCGATCAAGCACCGAAACTACGGCACCTCCGAGTTCTAGCACACGTTCAGCTCGATGACGATCCCCGGACTCCGATCCAGCAAAGTGTCGGGGAAGAGTTCCGTCAGCACGACGGCGTGGTGACGATCTTGATGTACTACCGTTGCAGGGCTTCGCCTAAGCACCGCTACAATATTATCGAGGACTATGGTGGAAGGGGGCACCGCACACGGCTAAGAATATGATCACGTGGATCAACTTGTGTCTCTAGGGGTGCCCCTGCCTCCGTATATAAAGGTTCAAGGGAGGGGGGCCGGCCGGCCAAGGTGTGGCGCGCCAGGAGGAGTCCTATTCCTTCTGGGAGTAGGACTCCCCCCTTTCCTAGTTGGAATAGGATTCGTGGAGGGGGGGGAAGAGGAGAGAGAGAGGAGGAAGGGGGGCCGGCCCCCTCTCCTTGTCCAATTCGGACCAAGGGGGGGAGGGGCGCGCGGCCCATCTCTGGCTACCTCTCCTCTCTTCCACTAAGGCCCACTAAGGCCCATATACCTCCCGGGGGGTTCCGGTACTCCGGTAAAATCCCGATTTCACCCGGAACACTTTCGATATCCAAACATAGGCTTCCAATATATCAATCTTTATGTCTCGACCATTTCGAGACTCCTCGTCATGTCCGTGATCACATCTGGGACTCCGAACAACCTTCGGTACATCAAAATGCATAAACTCATAATATAACTGTCATCGTAACCTTAAGCGTGCGGACCCTACGGGTTCAAGAACAATGTAGACATGACGGAGACACGTCTCCGGTCAATAACCAATAGCGGAACCTGGATGCTCATATTGGCTCCTACATATTCTACGAAAATCTTTTATCGGTCAGACCGCATAACAACATACGTTGTTCCCTTTGTCATCGGTATGTTACTTGCCCGAGATTCGATCGTCGGTATCCTATACCTAGTTCAATCTCGTTACCGGCAAGTCTCTTTACTCGTTCTGTAATACATCATCCCGCAACTAACTCATTAGTTGCAATGCTTGCAAGGCTTAAGTGATGTGCATTACCGAGAGGGCCCAGAGATACCTCTCCGACAATCGGAGTGACAAATCCTAATCTCGAAATACGCCAACCCAACATGTACCTTTGGAGACACCTGTAGAGCTCCTTTATAATCACCCAGTTACGTTGTGACGTTTGGTAGCACACAAAGTGTTCCTCTGGCAAACGGGAGTTGCATAATCTCATAGTCATAGGAACATGTATAAGTCATGAAGAAAGCAATAGCAACATACTAAACGATCGGGTGCTAAGCTAATGGAATGGGTCATGTCAATCAGATCATTCAACTAATGATGTGATCCCGTTAATCAAATAACAACTCTTTGTCCATGGTTAGGAAACATAACCATCTTTGATTAACGAGCTAGTCAAGTAGAGGCATACTAGTGACACTCTGTTTGTCTATGTATTCACACATGTATTATGTTTCCGGTTAATACAATTCTAGCATGAATAATAAACTTTTATCATGATATAAGGAAATAAATAATAACTTTATTATTGCCTCTAGGGCATATTTCCTTCAGTCTCCCACTTGCACTAGAGTCAATAATCTAGATTACACAGTAATGATTCTAACACCCATGGAGCCTTGGTGCTGATCATGTTTTGCTCGTGGAAGAGGCTTAGTCAACGGGTCTGCAACATTCAGATCCGTATGTATCTTGCAAATCTCTATGTCTCCCACCTGGACTAGATCCCGGATGGAATTGAAGCGTCTCTTGATGTGCTTGGTTCTCTTGTGAAATCTGGATTCCTTTGCCAAGGCAATTGCACCAGTATTGTCACAAAAGATTTTCATTGGACCCGATGCACTAGGTATGACACCTAGATCGGATATGAACTCCTTCATCCAGACTCCTTCATTCGCTGCTTCCGAAGCAGCTATGTATTCCGCTTCACACGTAGATCCCGCCACGACGCTCTGTTTAGAACTGCACCAACTGACAGCTCCACCGTTTAATGTAAACACGTATCCGGTTTGCGATTTAGAATCGTCCGGATCAGTGTCAAAGCTTGCATCAACGTAACCGTTTACGATGAGCTCTTTGTCACCTCCATATACGAGAAACATATCCTTAGTCCTTTTCAGGTACTTCAGGATGTTCTTGATCGCTGTCCAGTGATCCACTCCTGGATTACTTTGGTACCTCCCTGCTAGACTTATAGCAAGGCACACATCAGGTCTGGTACACAGCATTGCATACATGATAGAGCCTATGGCTGAAGCATAGGGAACATCTTTCATCTTCTCTCTATCTTCTGCAGTGGTCGGGCATTGAGTCCGACTCAACTTCACACCTTGTAACACAGGCAAGAATCCTTTCTTTGCTTGATCCATTTTGAACTTCTTCAAAATCTTGTCAAGGTATGAGCTTTGTGAAAGTCCAATTAAACGTCTTGATCTATCTCTATAGATCTTTATGCCTAATATGTAAGCAGCTTCACCGAGGTCTTTCATTGAAAAACTCTTATTCAAGTATCCCTTTATGCTATCCAGAAATTCTATATCATTTCCAATCAGTAATATGTCATCCACATATAATATCAGAAATGCTACAGAGCTCCCACTCACTTTCTTGTAAATACAGGCTTGTCCAAAAGTTTGTATAAAACCAAATGCTTTGATCACACTATCAAAGCGTTTATTCCAACTCCGAGAGGCTTGCACCAGTCCATAAATGGATCGCTAGAGCTTGCACACTTTGTTAGCTCCCTTTGGATCGACAAAACCTTCCGGTTGCATCATATACAACTCTTCTTCCAGAAATCCATTCAGGAATGCAGTTTTGACATCCATCTGCCAAATTTCATAATCATAAAATGCGGCAATTGCTAACATGATTCGGACAGACTTAAGCATCGCTACAGGTGAGAAGGTCTCATCGTAGTCAATCCCTTGAACTTGCCGAAACCCTTTTGCGACAAGTCGAGCTTTGTAGACAGTAATATTACCGTCGGCGTAAGTCTTCTTCTTGAAGATCCATTTATTCTCAATTGCTTGCCAATCATTGGGCAAGTCAACCAAAGTCCATACTTTGTTCTCATACATGGATCCCATCTCAGATTTCATGGCTTCAAGCCATTTTGCGGAATCTGGGCTCACCATCGCTTCTTCATAGTTCGTAGGTTCATCATGATCTAGTAGCATGACTTCCAAAACAGGATTACCGTACCACTCTGGTGCGGATCTAACTCTGGTTGATCTACGAGGTTCAGTAGTATCTTGTTCTGAAGTTTCATGATCATTATCATTAGCTTCCTCACTAATTGGTGTAGGTGTCACAGAAACAGTTTTCTGTGATGCACTACTTTCCAATAAGGGAGCAGGTACAGTTACCTCGTCAAGTTCTACTTTCCTCCCACTCACTTCTTTTGAGAGAAACTCCTTCTCCAGAAAGTTTCCGAACTTAGCAACAAAAGTCTTGCCTTCGGATTTGTGATAGAAGGTGTATCCAATAGTCTCCTTTGGATATCCTATGAAGACATATTTCTCCGATTTGGGTTCGAGCTTATCAGGTTGAAGCTTTTTCACATAAGCATCGCAGCCCCAAAATTTCAGAAACGACAACTTTGGTTTCTTGCCAAACCATAGTTCATAAGGCGTCGTCTCAACGGATTTTGATGGTGCCCTATTTAACGTGAATGCGGCCGTCTCCAAAGCATAACCCCAAAACGATAGCGGTAAATCAGTAAGAGACATCATAGATCGCACTGTTGGAAATATGCCATAGAGGCAATAATAAAAGCATTATTATTATATTTCCTTGTTCATGATAATTGTATTTATTCATGCTATAATTGTGTTATCCGGAAATCGTAATACATGTGTGAATAATAGACACCAACATGTCCCTAGTAAGCCTCTAGTTGACTAGCTCGTTAATCAACAGATAGTCATGGTTTCCTGACTATGGACATTGGATGTCATTGATAACGAGATCACATCATTAGGAGAATGATGTGATGGACAAGACCCAATCCTAAACATAGCATAAGATCGTATAGTTCGTTTGCTAGAGTTTTCCAATGTCAAGTATCTTTTCCTTAGACCATGAGATCGTGTAACTCCCGGATACCGTAGGAGTGCTTTGGGTGTACCAAACGTCACAACGTAACTGGGTGACTATAAAGGTATACTACGGGTATCTCCGAAAGTGTCCTTGGGTTGACACGGATCAAGACTGGGATTTGTCACTCCGTATGACGGAGAGGTATCACTGGGCCCACTCGGTAATGCATCATCATAATGAGCTCAAAGTGACCAAGTGTCTGGTCACGGGATCATGCATTACGGTACGAGTAAAGTGACTTGCTGGTAACGAGATTGAATGAGGTATTGGGATACCGACGATCGAATCTCGGGAAAGTAACATACCGATTGATGAAGGGAATTGTATACGGGGTTGCTTGAATCCTCGACATCGTGGTTCATCCGATGAGATCATCGAGGAGCATGTGGGAGCCAACATGGGTATCCAGATCCCGCTGTTGGTTATTGACCGGAGAGCGATCTCGGTCATGTCTACATGTCTCCCGAACCCGTAGGGTCTACACACTTAAGGTTCGGTGACGCTAGGGTTGTAGGGATATGTATATGCAGTAACCCGAATGTTGTTCGGAGTCCTGGATGAGATCCCGGACGTCACGAGGAGTTCCGGAATGGTCCGGAGGTAAAGAATTATATATAGGAAGTGTTATTTCGGCCGCCGGGACAAGTTTCGGGGTCACCGGTATTGTACCGGGACCACCGGAAGGGTCCCGGGGGTCCACCGGGTGGGGGCACCAGCCCCAAGAGGCCCATGCGCCTAGGGTTCAACGAAGGGAAGAGTCCCAAAGGGGGAAGGCACCTCCTAGGTGCCTTGGGGAGGAGGGATTCCTCCCTTGGCCGCACCCCCCTAGGAGATTGGATCTCCTAGGGCCGGCGCCCCCCCTTGGACTCCCTATATATAGTGGGGAAGGGAGGGCCTCTCACAACACGCCTTTGGTGCCTCCCTTCTCCCTCTCCAACACATCCTCCTCCTCCATAGTGCTAGGCGAAGCCCTGCCGGAGTACTGCAGCTCCATCACCACCACGCCGTCGTGCTGCTGCTGGAGCCATCTTCCACAACCTCTCCTTCCCCTTGCTGGATCAAGAAGAAGGAGACGTTACGCTGACCGTACGTGTGTTGAACGCGGAGGTGCCATCCGTTCGGCGCTAGGATCTCCGGTGATTTGGATCACGTCGAGTACGACTTCCTCATCCCCGTTCTTTGAACGCTTCCGCGCGTGATCTACAAAGGTATGTAGATGCAATCCAATCACTCGTTGCTAGATGAACTCATAGATGGATCTTGGTGAAACCGTAGGAAAATTTTTGTTTTCTGCAACGTTCCCCAACAGTGGCATCATGAGCTAGGTTTATGCGTAGTTCTCTTGCACGAGTAGAACACAATTTGTTGTGGGCGTTGATGTTGTCAACTTTCTTGCCGCTACTAGTCTTATCTTGCTTCAACGGTATTGTGGGATGAAGCGGCCCGGACCAACCTTACACGTACGCTTACGTGAGACCGGTTCCACCGACTAACATGCACAAGTTGCATAAGGTGGCTGGCGGGTGTCTGTCTCTCCCACTTTAGTTGGAGCGGATTCGATGAAAAGGGTCCTTATGAAGGGTAAATAGAAGTTGACAAATCACGTTGTGGCTTTCACGTAGGTAAGAAAACGTTCTTGCTAGAACCCTATTTCAGCCACGTAAAACTTGCAACAACAATTAGAGGACGTCTAACTTGTTTTTGCAGCAAGTGTTCTGTGATGTGATATGGCCAAAGTTGTGATGAATGATGAATGATATATATGTGATGTATGAGATGTTCATGCTATTGTAATAGGAATCACGACTTGCATGTCGATGAGTATGATAACCGGCAGGAGCCATAGGAGTTGTCTTTATTTTTTTGTATGACCTGCGTGTCATTGAGAAACGCCATGTAAATTACTTTACTTTATTGCTAAACGTGTTAGCCTTAGTAGTAGAAGTAATAGTTGGCGAGCAACTTCATGGAGACATGATGATGGAGATCATGGTGTCATGCCGGTGACAAGATGATCATGGAGCCCCAAGATGGAGATCAAAGGAGCTATGTGATATTGGCCATATCATGTCACTTTTATTATTTGATTGCATGTGATGTTTATCATGTTTTTGCATCTTGTTTGCTTAGAACGACGGTAGTAAATAAGATGATCCCTCATAATAATTTCAAGAAAGTGTTCCCCCTAACTGTGCATCGTTGCGACAGTTCGTTGTTTCGAAGCACCACGTGATGATCGGGTGTGATAGATTCTAACAGTCACATACAACGGGTGTAAGACAGATTTACACATGCAAACACTTAGGTTGACTTGACGAGCCTACCATGTACAGACATGGCCTCGGAACACAAAAGACCGAAAGGTCGAGCATGAGTCGTATAGAAGATACGATCAACATGAAGATGTTCACCGATGTTGACTAGTTCGTCTCACGTGATGATCAGACACGGCCTAGTTAACTCGGATCATGTTATACTTAGATTACAGGAGGGATGTCTATCTAAGTGGGAGTTCATTGAATAATTTGATTAGATGAACTTAATTATCATGAACTTAGTCTAAAATCTTTACAATATGTCTTGTAGATCAAATGGCCAACGTAGTCCTCAACTTCAACGCATTCCTAGAAAAAACCAAGCTGAAAGACGATGCCAGCAACTACACGAACTGGGTCCGGAACCTGAGGATCATCCTCATAGCTGCCAAGAAAGATTATGTCCTACAAGCACCGCTAGGTGACGCACCTATTCTCCCTGCAGAACAAGACGTTATGAACGCTTGGCAGGCACGTACCGATGACTACTCCCTCGTTCAGTGCGGCATGCTTTACAGCTTAGAGCCGGGGCTCCAAAAGCGTTTTGAGAGACACGGAGCATATGAGATGTTCGAAGAGCTGAAAATGGTTTTCCAAGCTCATGCCCAGGTCGAGAGATATCAAGTCTCTGACAAGTTCTTCAGCTGTAAGATGGAGGAAAACAGTTCTGTCAGTGAGCACATACTCACTATGTCTGGGTTGCATAACCGCTTGACTCAGCTGGGAGTTAATCTCCCGGATGACGCGGTCATTGACGGAATCCTTCAGTCGCTTCCACCGAGCTACAAGAGCTTTGTGATGAACTTCAATATGCAGGGGATGGAAAAGACCATTCCTGAAGTATTTGCAATGCTGAAATCAGCAGAGGTAGAAGTCAAGAAGGAACATCAAGTGTTGATGGTGAATAAAACCACTAAGTTCAAGAAAGGCAAGGGTAAGAAAACCTTCAAGAAAGACGGCAAGGGAGTTGCCGCGCCAGGCAAGCAAGCTGCCGGGAAGAAGCCAAAGAATGGACCCAAGCCCGAGACTGAGTGCTTTTATTGCAAGGAAAGTGGTCACTGGAAGCGGAACTGCCCCAAATACTTAGCGGACAAGAAGGCCGGCAAAACGAAAGGTATATGTGATATACATGTAATTGATGTGTACCTTACCAGTACTCGTAGTAGCTCCTGGGTATTTGATACCGGTGCAGTTGCTCACATTTGTAACTCAAAGCAGGAGCTGCGGAATAAGCGGAGACTGGCGAAGGACGAGGTGACGATGCGCGTCGGGAATGGTTCCAAGGTCGATGTGATCGCCGTCGGCACGCTACCTCTACATTTACCTATGGGATTAGTTTTGAAAACCTCAATAATTGTTATTTAGTGCCAAGTTTGAGCATGAACATTGTATCAGGATCTCGTTTAATACGAGATGGCTACTCATTTAAATCCGAGAATAATGGTTGTTCTATTTATATGAGAGATATGTTTTATGGTCATGCTCCGATGGTGAATGGTTTATTCTTAATGAATCTCGAGCGTAATGCTACACATATTCATAGTGTGAATACCAAAAGATGTAAGATTGATAATGATAGTCCCACATACTTGTGGCACTGCCGCCTTGGTCACATAGGTGTCAAACGCATGAAGAAGCTCCATGCAGATGGACTTTTAGAGTCTCTTGATTACGAATCATTTGACACGTGCGAACCATGCCTCATGGGTAAAATGACCAAGACTCCGTTCTCAGGAACAATGGAGCGAGCAACCAACTTATTGGAAATCATACATACTGATGTGTGCGGTCCAATGAGCGTTGAGGCTCGCGGTGGCTATCGTTATGTTCTCATCCTCACTGATGACTTGAGTAGATATGGGTATGTCTACTTAATGAAACACAAGTCTGAGACCTTTGAAAATTTCAAGGAATTTCAGAGTGAGGTTGAGAATCAACGTGATAGGAAAATAAAGTTCCTGCGATCAGATCGTGGAGGAGAATACTTGAGTCACGAGTTTGGCACACACTTAAGAAAATGTGGAATAGTTTCACAACTCACGCCGCCTGGAACACCTCAGCGTAATGGTGTGTCCGAACGTCGTAATCGCACTCTATTAGATATGGTGCGATCTATGATGTCTCTTGCCGATTTACCGCTATCTTTTTGGGGCTATGCTTTAGAGACTGCCGCATTCACCTTAAATAGGGCTCCGTCGAAATCCGTTGAGACGACACCGTATGAATTATGGTTTGGGAAGAAACCTAAGCTGTCGTTTCTAAAAGTTTGGGGATGCGATGCTTATGTCAAGAAACTTCAACCTGAAAAGCTCGAACCCAAATAGGAAAAATGCGTCTTCATAGGATACCCTAAAGAAACTATTGGGTATACCTTCTACCTCAGATCCGAAGGCAAGATCTTTGTTGCCAAGAATGGGTCCTTTCTAGAGAAAGAGTTTCTCTCGAAAGAAGTAAGTGGGAGGAAAGTAGACCTTGATGAAGTATTACCTCTTGAACCGGAAAATGGCGCAACTCAAGAAAATGTTTCTGAGGTGCCTGCACCGACAAGAGAGGAAGTTAATGATGATGATCAAGATACTTCTAATCAAGCTCCTACTGAAATTCGAAGGTCCACAAGGACACGTTCCGCACCAGAGTGGTACGGCAACCCTGTCTTGGAAATCATGTTGTTAGACAACGGTGAACCTTCGAACTATGAAGAAGCGATGGCGGGCCCGGATTCCGACAAATGGCTAGAAGCCATGAAATCCGAGATAGGATCCATGTATGAAAATGAAGTATGGACTTTGACTGACTTGCCCGTTGAGCGGCGAGCCATAGAAAATAAATGGATCTTTAAGAAGAAGACAGACGCAGATGGTAATGTGACCATCTATAAAGCTCGGCTTGTCGCTAAGGGTTATCCACAAGTTCAAGGGGTTGACTACGATGAGACTTTCTCACTGGTAGCGAAGCTAAAGTCCGTCCGAATCATGTTAGCAATTGCCGCATTCTATGATTATGAAATATGGCAAATGGACGTCAAAACGGCATTCCTTAATGGTTTCGTTAAGGAAGAATTGTATATGATGCAGCCGGAAGGTTTTGTCGATCCTAAGAATGCTGACAAGGTGTGCAAGCTCCAACGCTCGATTTATGGGCTGGTGCAAGCATCTCGGAGTTGGAACATTCGCTTTGATGAGATGATCAAAGCGTTTGGGTTTACGCAGACTTATGAAGAAGCCTGCGTTTACAAGAAAGTGAGTGGGAGCTCTGTAGCATTTCTCATATTATATGTAGATGACATACTTTTGATGGGAAATGATATAGAACTTTTGGATAGCATTAAGGCCTACTTGAATAAGAGTTTTTCAATGAAGGACCTTGGAGAAGCTGCTTATATATTAGGCATCAAGATCTACAGAGATAGATCAAGACGCCTCATAGGTCATTCACAAAGCACATACCTTGATAAGATATTGAAGAAGTTCAATATGGATCAGTCTAAGAAGGGATTCTTGCCTGTGTTGCAAGGTGTGAAATTGAGCTCAGCTCAATGTCCGACCACGGCAGAAGATATAGAAGAGATGAGTGTCATCCCCTATGCCTCAGCCATAGGTTCTATTATGTATGCCATGCTGTGTACCAGACCTGATGTAAACCTTGCCGTAAGTTTGGTAGGTAGGTACCAAAGTAATCCCGGCAAGGAACACTAGACAGCGGTCAAGAATATCCTGAAGTACCTGAAAAGGACTAAGGAAATGTTTCTCGTTTATGGAGGTGACGAAGAGCTCGTCATAAAGGGTTACGTCGACGCTAGCTTCGACACAGATCTGGATGACTCAAAGTCACAAACTGGATACGTGTATATTTTGAATGGTGGGGCAGTAAGCTGGTGTAGTTGCAAGCAGAGCGTCGTGGCGGGATCTACATGTGAAGCGGAGTACATGGCAGCCTCGGAGGCAGCACATGAAGCAATTTGGGTGAAGGAGTTCATCACCGACCTAGGAGTCATACCCAATGCGTCGGGGCCAATCAAACTCTTCTGTGACAACACTGGAGCTATTGCACTTGCAAAGGAGCCCAGGTTTCACAAGAATACCAGGCACATCAAGCGTCGCTTCAACTCCATTCGTGAAAATGTTCAAGATGGAGACATAAAAATTTGTAAAGTACATATGGACCTGAATGTAGCAGATCCATTGACTAAACCTCTCCCTAGAGCAAAACATGATCAACACCAGAATTCCATGGGTGTTCGATTCATCACAATGTAACTAGATTATTGACTCTAGTGCAAGTGGGAGACTGTTGGAAATATGCCCTAGAGGCAATAATAAAAGCATTATTATTATATTTCCTTGTTCATGATAATTGTCTTTATTCATGCTATAATTGTGTTATCCAGAAATCGTAATACATGTGTGAATAATAGACACCAACATGTCCCTAGTAAGCCTCTAGTTGACTAGCTCGTTAATCAACAGATAGTCATGGTTTCCTGACTATGGACATTGGATGTCATTGATAACGAGATCACATCATTAGGAGAATGATGTGATGGACAAGACCCAATCCTAAACATAGCATAAGATCGTATAGTTCGTTTGCTAGAGTTTTCCAATGTCAAGTATCTTTTCCTTAGACCATGAGATCATGTAACTCCCGGATACCGTAGGAGTGCTTTGGGTGTACCAAACGTCACAACGTAACTGGGTGACTATAAAGGTATACTACGGGTATCTCCGAAAGTGTCTGTTGGGTTGACACGGATCAAGACTGGGATTTGTCACTCCGTATGACGGAGAGGTATCACTGGGCCCACTCGGTAATGCATCATCATAATGAGCTCAAAGTGACCAAGTGTCTGGTCACGGGATCATGCATTACGGTACGAGTAAAGTGACTTGCCGGTAACGAGATTGAACGAGGTATTGGGATACCGACGATCGAATCTCGGGCAAGTAACATACCGATTGACGAAGGGAATTGTATACGGGGTTGCTTGAATCCTCGACATCATGGTTCATCTGATGAGATCATCGAGGAGCATGTGGGAGCCAACATGGGTATCCAGATCCTGCTGTTGGTTATTGACCGGAGAGCGATCTCGGTCATGTCTACATGTCTCCCGAACCCGTAGGGTCTACACACTTAAGGTTCGGTGACGCTAGGGTTGTAGGGATATGTATATGCAGTAACTCGAATGTTGTTCGGAGTCCCGGATGAGATCCCAGACGTCACGAGGAGTTCCAGAATGGTCCGGAGGTAAAGAATTATATATAGGAAGTGCTATTTCGGCCGTCGGGACAAGTTTCGGGGTCACCGGTATTGTACCGGGACCACCGGAAGGGTCCCGGGGGTCCACCGAGTGGGGGCACCAGCCCCAAGAGGCCCATGCGCCTAGGGTTCAAGGAAGGGAAGAGTCCCAAAGGGGGAAGGCACCTCCTAGGTGCCTTGGGGAGGAGGGATTCCTCCCTTGGCCGCACCCCCCTAGGAGATTGGATCTCCTAGGGCCGGCGCCCCCCCCTTGGACTCCCTATATATAGTGGGGAAGGGAGGGCCTCTCACAACACGCCTTTGGTGCCTCCCTTCTCCCTCTCCAACACATCCTCCTCCTCCATAGTGCTAGGTGAAGCCCTGCCGGAGTACTGCAGCTCCATCACCACCACGCCGTCGTGCTGCTGCTGGAGCCATCTTCCTCAACCTCTCCTTCCCCTTGCTGGATCAAGAAGAAGGAGACGTTACGCTGACCGTACGTGTGTTGAACGCGGAGGTGCCGTCCGTACGGCGCTAGGATCTCCGGTGATTTGGATCACGTCGAGTACGACTTCCTCATCCCCGTTCTTTGAACGCTTCCGCGCGTGATCTACAAAGGTATGTAGATGCAATCCAATCACTCGTTGCTAGATGAACTCATAGATGGATCTTGGTGAAACCGTAGGAAATTTTTTGTTTTCTGCAATGTCCCCCAACATGCACCATATCTAGTAAAGTACTATTACGACGTTCGGACACACCATTACGCTGTGGTGTTCCGGGTGGCGTGAGTTGCGAAACTATTCCGCATTGTTTCAAATGTACACCAAACTCGTAACTCAAATATTCTCCTCCACGATCAGATCGTAGAAGCTTTATTTTCTTGTTACGATGATTTTCAACTTCACTCTGAAATTCTTTGAACTTTTCAAACGTTTCAGACTTATGTTTCATTAAGTAGATATACCCATATCTGCTTAAATCATCTGTGAAGGTGAGAAAATAACGATATCCGCCACGAGCCTCAATATTCATCGGACCACATACATCTGTATGTATGATTTCCAATAAATCTATTGCTCTCTCCATAGTATCGGAGAACGGCGTTTTAGTCATCTTGCCATGAGGCACGGTTCGCAAGTACCAAGTGATTCATAATCAAGTGGTTCCAAAAGTCCATCAGTATGGAGTTTCTTCATGCGCTTTACACCGATATGACCTAAACGGCAGTGCCACAAATAAGTTGCACTATCATTATCAACTCTGCATCTTTTGGTTTCAACATTATGAATATGTGTGTTACTACTATCGAGATTCAATAAGAATAGACCACTCTTCAGGGGTGCATGACCATAAAAGATATTACTCATATAAATAGAACAACCATTATTCTCTGATTTAAATGAATAACCGTCTCGCATCAAACAAGATCCAGATATAATGTTCATGCTTAACGCTGGCACCAAATAACAATTATTTAGGTCTAATATTAATCCCGAAGGTAGATGTAGAGGTAGCGTGCCGACCGCGATCACATCGACTTTGGAACCGTTTCCCACGCGCATCGTCACCTCGTCCTTAGCCAATCTTCGCTTAATCCGTAGTCCCTGTTTCGAGTTGCAAATATTAGCAACAGAACCAGTATCAAATACCCAAGTGCTACTGCGAGCATTAGTAAGGTACACATCAATAACATGTATATCACATATACCTTTGTTCACCTTGCCATCCTTATTATCCGCCAAATACTTGGGGCAGTTCCGCTTCCAGTGACCAGTCTGCTTGCAGTAGAAGCACTCAGTTTCAGGCTTAGGTCCAGACTTGGGTTTCTTCTCTTGAGAAGCAACTTGCTTGCCGTTCTTCTTGAAGTTCCCCTTCTTCTTCCCTTTGCCCTTTTTCTTGAAACTAGTGGTCTTATTGACCATCAACACTTGATGCTCCTTTTTGATTTCTACCTCCGCAGCTTTCAGCATTGCGAAGAGCTCGGGAATAGTCTTATTCATCCCTTGCATATTATAGTTCATCACGAAGCTCTTGTAGCTTGGTGGCAGTGATTGGAGAATTCTGTCAATGACGCAATCATCTGGAAGATTAACTCCCATTTGAATCAAGTGATTATTATACCCAGACATTTTGAGTATATGCTCACTGACAGAACTGTTCTCCTCCATTTTGCAGCTATAGAACTTATTGGAGACTTCATATCTCTCAATCCGGGCATTTTCTTGAAATATTAACTTCAACTCCTGGAACATCTCATATGCTCCATGACGTTCAAAATGTCGTTGAAGTCCCGGTTCTAAGCCGTAAAGCATGGCACACTGAACTATCGAGTAGTCATCGGCTTTGCTCTGCCAGACGTTCACAACATCTGGTGTTGCTCCAGCAGCAGGCCTGGCACCCAGCGGTGCTTCTAGGACGTAATTCTTCTGTGCAGCAATGAGGATAATCCTCAAGTTACGGACCCAGTCCGTGTAATTTCTACCATCATCTTTCAACTTTGCTTTCTCAAGGAACGCATTAAAATTTAACGGAACAACAACACGGGCCATTTATCTACAATCATACATAAACAAGCAAGATACTATCAGGTACTAAGTTCATGATAAATTTAGGTTTAGTTAATCATATTACTTAAAGAACTCCCACTTAGATAGACATCCCTCTAATCATCTAAGTGATTACGTGATCCAAATCAACTAAACCATGTCCGATCATCACGTGAGATGGAGTAGTTTCATTGGTGAACATCACTATGTTGATCATATCTACTATATGATTCATGCTCGACCTTTCGGTCTCCGTGTTCCGAGGCCATATCTGTATATGCTTGGCTCGTCAAGTATAACCTGAGTATTCCGTGTGTGCAACTGTTTTGCACCTGTTGTATTTGAACATAGAGCCTATCACACCCGATCATCACGTGGTGTCTCAGCACGAAGAACTTTCACAACGGTGCATACTTAGGGAGAACACTTCTTGATAATTTAGTGAGAGATCATCTTATAATGCTACCGTCAATCAAAGCAAGATAAGATGCATAAAAGATAAACATCACATGCAATCAATATAAGTGATATGATATGGCCATCATCATCTTGTGCTTGTGATCTCCATCTCCGAAGCACCGTCATGATCACCATCGTCACCGGCGCGACACCTTGATCTCCATCGTAGCATCGTTGTCGTCTCGCCAATCTTATGCTTCCACGACTATCGCTACCGCTTAGTGATAAAGTAAAGCATTACAGCGCGATTGCATTGCATACAATAAAGCGACAACCATATGGCTCCTCCCAGTTGCCGATAACTCGGTTACAAAACATGATCATCTCATACAATAAAATTTAGCATCATGTCTTGACCATATCACATCACAACATGCCCTGCAAAAACAAGTTAGACGTCCTCTACTTTGTTATTGCATGTTTTACGTGGCTGCTACGGGCTTAAGCAAGAACCAATCTTACCTACGCATCAAAACCACAACGATAGTTTGTCAAGTTGGTGTTGTTTTAACCTTCGCAAGGACCGGGCGTAGCCACACTCGGTTCAACTAAAGTTGGAGAAACTGTCACCCGCAAGCCACCTATGTGCAAAGCACATCGGGAGAACCGGTCTCGCGTAAGCGTACGCGTAATGTTGGTCCGGGCCGCTTCGTCCAACAATACCGCCGAACCAAAGTATGACATGCTGGTAAGCAGTATGACTTATATCGCCCACAACTCACTTGTGTTCTACTCGTGCATATAACATCAACATATAAAACCTAGGCTCGGATGTCACTGTTAGGTTACGTAGTAATTTCAAAAAATTTCCTACGCGCACGCAAGATCATGGTGATGCATAGCAACGAGAGGGGAGAGTATGATCTACGTACCCTCGTAGATCGACAACGGAAGTGTTTGGTTGATGTAGTCGTATGTCTCCACGGCCCGACCGATCAAGCACCGAAACTACGGCACCTCCGAGTTCTAGCACACGTTCAGCTCGATGACGATCCCCGGACTCCAATCCAGCAAAATGTCGGGGAAGAGTTCCGTCAGCACGACAGCGTGGTGACGATCTTGATGTACTACCGTCGCAGGGCTTCGCCTAAGCACCGCTACAATATTATCGAGGACTATGGTGGAAGGGGGCACCGCACACGGCTAAGAATATGACCACGTGGATCAACTTGTGTCTCTAGGGGTGCCCCTGTCTCCGTATATAAAGGTTCAAGGGAGGGGGGCCGGCCGGCCAAGGTGTGGCGCGCCAGGAGGAGTCCTACTCCTTCTGGGAGTAGGACTCCCCCCTTTCCTAGTTGGAATAGGATTCGTGGAGGGAGGGGGGAGAGGAGAGAGCGGAGGAAGGGGGCCCGGCCCCCTCTCCTTGTCCAATTCGGACCAAGGGGGGGAGGGGCGCACGGCCCATCTCTGGACACCTCTCCTCTCTTCCACTAAGGCCCACTAAGGCCCATATACCTCCCGGGGGGTTCCGGTACTCCGGTAAAATCCCGATTTCACCCGGAACACTTCCGATATCCAAACATAGGCTTCCAATATATCAATCTTTATGTCTCGACCATTTCGAGACTCCTCGTCATGTCCGTGATCACATCTGGGACTCCGAAAAACCTTCGGTACATCAAAATGCATAAACTCATAATATAACTGTCATCGTAACCTTAAGCGTGCGGACCCTACGGGTTCGAGAACAATGTAGACATGACCGAGACACGTCTCCGGTCAATAACCAATAGCAGAACCTGGATGCTCATATTGGCTCCTACATATTCTACGAAGATCTTTTATCGGTCAGACCGCATAACAACATACGTTGTTCCCTTTGTCATCGGTATGTTACTTGCCCGAGATTCGATCGTCGGTATCCTATACCTAGTTCAATCTCGTTACCAGCAAGTCTCTTTACTCGTTCTGTAATACATCATCCCGCAACTAACTCATTAGTTGCAATGCTTGCAAGGCTTAAGTGATGTGCATTACCGAGAGGGCCCAGAGATACCTCTCCGACAATCGGAGTGACAAATCCTAATCTCGAAATACGCCAACCCAACATGTACCTTTGGAGACACCTGTAGAGCTCCTTTATAATCACCCAGTTACGTTGTGACGTTTGGTAGCACACAAAGTGTTCCTCTGGAAAACGGGAGTTGCATAATCTCATAGTCATAGGAACATGTATAAGTCATGAAGAAAGCAATAGCAACATACTAAACGATCGGGTGCTAAGATAATGGAATGGGTCATGTCAATCAGATCATTCAACTAATGATGTGATCCCGTTAATCAAATAACAACTCTTTGTCCATGGTTAGGAAACATAACCATCTTTGATTAACGAGCTAGTCAAGTAGAGGCATACTAGTGACACTCTGTTTGTCTATGTATTCACACATGTATTATGTTTCCGATTAATACAATTCTAGCATGAATAATAAACTCTTATCATGATATAAGGAAATAAATAATAATTTTATTATTGCCTCTAGGGCATATTTCCTTCAAGATGAGTGGCCGTCTCCGGTGCCCCAAGGCAAAGGGGGCAGCGAGGGTCGTGCGGCCAGCCACGAACGGCTAGCATGTCGGCCGTGAGGATTTTTCCGTGGAGCACACGCCAGGCGAAGAACTTGCATTTTGGCTCAGCGTGTGCCTCCCAAATCTTGGCTGGGGAAAACCTGGGATAGGATGCAGAGAACTGGACCGCGTAGGCCGAAGCAGCAGAGTATATGCCATTTGGGGTCCACCGCCAAGTGATGGAGTCCTCCTGGTCCGGGTTCAACTCAACCTGAGAGATAGCTGATGCGAGGGCAATGAACTCCTGCAGATGGGTAGGCGATGAAAGACGGGCCACCAATCTGATCCAGTTCTCCTCCTGGAGCTCCTTCGTCACAGTTCTCCTCTTCCTGGTGGCAATTTTATACAACTCCGGGAAGGCCCGGGACAGGGGGCCCCATCCTGTCCAGTCGTCGTGCCAGAATAAGGATTTTCTCCCATTGCCCAAGGAGATGGTGGTAGAAGCCCTGAAGAGCGCCATATCCGTCTCATCGCAGGGCACCGCAGAGCCCACCCATTGGCGGCCAGGATCAGTCCACATAAGCCAAGGCCAGCGCAGTCGGAGCGCCCGACCAAATCTCTCGAGATCAGTGATTCCCAGGGCCCCCATGGGCTTAGGCAGGCAAACAGTCTTCCAGTTGACCAGAGAATGTCCGCCAGACATGTTTTCCGAGTCTTCCCCACACCAGATGAAGTTACGAGTGATCTTACTGAGCTTCTGGATTGCCCAAGTGGGAAGCGAGAGCGCAGTGAGGTGATGATTTGCGATGGTGCACAATACGGACTTTGCAAGGGAGACCCTGCCCGGTCGCGCCAGGTTCTTCCCCTTCCAGCCCGGCAACCGGCCCATTGCCTTGTCTAGAAGAGGTTGGAGGTCAACCCTTCTGAGCCGCTTGGTATGTAGTGGGAGACCTAGGTATCGGCCGGGGAACGAGGTCAGCTTGGCCGGGAATGCCGAGAGGATTGCCGGGAGATCGATGTCCTGGCAGCGAATGGGGAACACCTCGGTCTTGCTGACGTTTGTGACGAGGCCCGATGCATCCCCAAAACAGGCAAGGATCCTAGCGATGGCGTCAATCTCTTCTTTGACCGGGTTAGCGAAGATGCCCGCATCGTCTGCATAGAGAGAAACCCTGCAGGAGGCCGTCCGTGCCCTGATGGGCTTGAGGATCCCGGCCTGGGAAGCCGCCCGAAACATAAGTTGCAGAGGATCGATGGCCAGAATGAAGAGCATAGGCGACACCGGGTCGCCCTGACGAAGGCCTTTTCCATGTACGAATGGGGTTCCCGGCTCCCCATTTAACAGCACCCTAGAGGAAGATGAAGCGAGGATCATGCAGATCCAATCCCGCCAGCGCTGCCCAAATCCCAACTGTTGCAGCACCTCCAGGAGGTAAGCCCAACCCACAGAGTCGAAAGCCTTGGAGATGTCGAGCTTGAGGAAAAGGCCTGGCGTTGAAGAGCGGTGCAATTCTTTGATCAAGTTTTGCACGTGTAGGAAATTATCGTGGATGCACCGTTTCTGCACAAAGGCACTCTGGCACTTGGAAACCAGCGATGGAAGCAGAGGGGCTAGTCGGTTAGCCAACAGCTTGGAGAAGATCTTGGAGATGCCGTGTATCAAACTGATTGGGCGATAGTCGCCAATCGAGGATGCGCCGGCTTTTTTCGGGAGCAGAATAATGTTGGCAGAATTGATCAGGCCAGCGCAGTCGCCTCTCAGGTTCGCGAGCTGCATCACCACAGCCACGACATCCACTTTGATGATCTCCCAGCATGATTTGAAGAAGGCGCCGATGAAACCATCAGGGCACGGGGCCTTGACCGAAGGTAAGGAGAATACCGCCTCCTTAATCTCCGCCTCGTCGAATGGAGCGTCCAGAGCCGATAGGTCATGGCGCTGCATCCCGATGCTCTCCCAGACAATGGACTTGGTGTGCAGGGCAGGCGTGCCGATGTTAGCCTGGAAGTGGTCCAGAAGGGCCCGTTCCTTGTCCTGTCTGGTAATTGCCAGCCCCGAGGTGGTGGTGATTGTCTGGATGAAGTTCTTACGCCTTCGTCCGTTCGCTCGAGCATGGAAAAGCTTTGTGGTGGCATCCCCCAGTCGGATCCAGTTGAGCCGAGAACGCTGTCTCAGCTTGATTTTCTGAATGGCGAGGAGCCCCAGGTACGAGGCCTTAAGTTGTTTACGCAATTCCCTCTCCGAGTCCGAGAGCGGTCTTCCCTCCTCAGCAACATCTAGGCGCCAGATGATCTCCTTGGCAACTGCGAACTGGGAGCCAAGCATCCCGACCTTTTCCTTTTGCCACTTGCGCAGGGCCTTCATGGTCCGACAGAGCTTGATATAAATCTTGCGGATGGCATCTCAGGCCTGAACAGGTTTGTTCCATGCCAAGGCAACGGTGTCCTTGAAGCCCAGGAGACGAAGCCAGAATTCCTTGAATTTAAAGGAAGGCTTTCTCGGGTTGTCGACGCACCCCTGAAGATATAATGGAGCATGATCCGAGCAAACTGTGGTGATAGCCTGAAGGTGCGCATTGGGAAAGAGTATGTCCCAATCGTCGGAGTGGAACACGTGGTCCGACAGAGTAGAAGCCCGTGAGAACAACCTTACGATCTACTCCAAATACCACATGAAGATTTTTATTTTCAAGAGGAATTTCATTGTCCACACACAATTTTTTTGTTGTTGGAAAGGTTGCCCGTCATTGATGACATCCGCATAAATGGATTTCGTACATGAGGATAAATACAACACGCTGATTGTTGCTGTGTTTTACATACACTATTCTACACCCCCGATCAGGTACTGTCCTGATCCATGGATAAGATGACCCCATGCAGCCTTCCCGCACGTTCACGTCCACACAGGAGAAAGAGAAATACGAGCGCAACTCATGGCCGTCTTCGCTCGCGCAGTCGTCCAGGTCCAGAGCATCATGGCCGGCGCCGTTGTCCTCGTGCACAGTCGTCCAGAGCATCAGGGCCAACGCCCGTCGCCGTGTCACGCAGTCTTCCAGGCCAGCACTCGTCGTCGTCGCGCGTGCTCAGATAAGGTGGCTGGAAACACGCAAGCTATACCACTGTTTTAAGTACCACGCCATAGCCGTCAGAGCAGTTGTCCGCTAAATCTTCAATGACAACATGTAAATTTTCTCCCACATCCATCTACAAATAGAAGGACTAGTCCGTGAAGTTGTGCGCTATTTAAAATTTTAAGCAACACACACACGCGATTGGATACCTGTACATCAGGGCAGCATCTTCTTCGATGGTGACGGCTAGAAGTAGACGACGTCGCACTCCTGCTTGCCGTAGTGTCTGGCTATAAGGACCCGGAAGTAGCCGTCACGCCGTACCAAGATAGGCTTGATATTACGCTCAAGGTGAAGACGACTACACTATACGCGTGAAAGGCGGAGGTCGCTTACTCTCCTGAGGCCTCGTTGTAGGCCTCCTTTCCTGGGAAGACGGATGTCCTAGTTGGTGGGCGGTGGTCATGATGGTCAGGTCGGAGCAGAGTTGTCTTGCAAGTTTTTTGTTTTGGCTAGTGACAAAGACAACTCTTCTTCCACGAAGGCTCCCGCTTCTTCCGTAGCCGCCACAAAGGGCCAGTTCTTTTCGGCGATTCTTTCAGAATCGCCTCCCTCCTCAGCTTCTCTCAAAATCGTCACTACATATTTTTTTTACAATCTTATCTAGTTAAGGTCTAATTAGATAGGATTGTAAAAAACATATGGAGTGGTGATTCTGAGAGAAGTTGGGGAGGGGGGCGATTCTGATAGAATCGCCCAAAAGAACTGGTCCGAAGACCATCTCTTTATCCATGACTGCATCGAAGGGTAACTCTTCGTTCGTGACGGCAACGACGAGGAGATAAATTTTCCTTTTTTCAAAGAGAAATATAGTTTCGAGATTTTATAAAGATATCAACATTTTAAAAGAAAATTCGCATGCAAGTGGGTGAGCATTTGGCCCATGGCCTGGAGTGTCGACTGTCGAGGATATATACGTTACGTTGAACCACTGTTCTGATGGGGTCATAAGAAATGAAATCAGTAAACTAAAAAACGAAAAGAAATTAGTCGTCTCCCTACCTTCTCTTTGCTCCTTTTGCCTTCTGCCTCCAGTTTGAATTCTCTCATATACCTCAATTCTCCATGAAACCCTACAGTACACTACAATACTGAGATCCATGCAAGATTCGGTTAGGCTTTGAAGCAAACACTACAATACATTTTTACAGATTTTTACAGTTTCTTCTTGCATAGCAACAAGTTTATCTAACGAAACCGCAGTTTAGCGACAAGCGGCAGGCCGGACTTGAGATGCACGGCGAGCCCGTTCACCTCGCGCATGTCCAGCGACGCCCCGGCCGGCTCCCAGTCGAAATGGTACATCAAACTCGCCAGCGCCATCTCAACGGTCGCCGCGGCGAATCCGACCCCGGGGCACCCCCGCCGCCCAGCACCGAACGGTATCAGCTGGAAGTCCTGCCCCTTGTAGTCCACCGCGCCGTCGAGAAACCTCTCCGGTACGAACTCCTCGGCGCGCTCCCACGCCGCCGGGTCCCGGCCGACGGCCCACGCGTTGATGACCACCCGCGTGCCCGCCGGGACGTGGTGGCCGAGTATCTCGGCGTCGTCTTGTGGCTCTCGGGGCACGAGGAGCGGGATCGGTGGGTGCAGGCGTAGCGTCTCCTTGACCACCGCCTTGAGGTAGTGCAGCTTGTCGATGTGGTCCTCGGTGATGACGTGCCCGGAGCCACCGACGGCCGCCCTGAGCTCGTCCTGGAGCTTACGCATGCTGTCTGGGTGCGTGATGACCTCCGCCATGGCCCACTCCATTGCCGTGCTCGTCGTGTCCGTGCCCGCCGCGAACATGTCCTGCGCGTCGACGACGTACGTACAAGAAACATGTTAACCACTAACAACGAGCACGGCGGCATAATAAACACGTACTGTACCAAAATGATGGCCTTGATTTCGGTCGTGCTGAGACGCATGCCAGCTTCGTCGTCAGTATCGCTCACGTCCAACAACACGTCCACGAAATCCCTGTGATCGCCGCCGTCATCTCCCGTCTGCTGGCCGGCTTGACGCCGGCGGCGGTGGTCGTCGATCACCTTCTCGAGCACACCGTCGAGCGCCTTGAACGTCCGTCTGATCTTCCCCTCCATCCCCCTCACGGCGTCCAACCACCCCAGCCACGGCAGGAGCTCCCCCAGAGGCGCCGTGCCGAGCAGCTCCTGGAAGTCGTTGAACACCTTCCTCAGCTCGCGTCCCTTGTTGCCTTCCTCATACAGGCCGCGCGCGCTGTCGTCCCCGAACGCGGCGCGCGAGACCACCGTGTTGGCGTAGGCGACGAGGAGCTCACACAGGTCCACGGCGGCGCCGCCCGCCGCCGCTCCGCGGACGCGCTCGACCAGCGCGGCGGCCTCCTCCTCCCGGACGCCGCGGAAGGAGAGGATGCGGAGCGGGCTGAGGAGGTGGACCACGCACACGCGGCGCGCCTGGCGCCAGTACTCGCCGTAGGGCGCGAACGCTACGTCGCGCCCGTAGAGGAGCCGGTCGGCCATGGCGCTCCGGGGCCGGCTCGCGAAGGCCAGGTCGCGGGCCCTCATCACCTCCTCCGCGGCGGCCGGCGAGGACACGACCACGGCGGGCACGCGGCCGAGCCGGAGCAGCAGGACCGGGCCGTGTGCGGCGGCCAGGGACCGCAGGGCCCGGTGCGGCAACGAGCCGAGGAGATGTAGGTGGCCGAGCAGCGGGAGGCCGCGCGGTGACGGCGGAAGATGCCTCCGTCCTCCATCGCTGCCGCTGCGCAGAGGGGCGGGCCTACGGAGGATGTACAAGAGAGACACGGCGAAGGCGAGGAGGAGGAGCACGAGTGCAAGAGGCGACACGGCCATGTCGTCGAAGAAAGACGAGCGTTATGGGCTTCTGGCGCCGTACTGGTAACGCTGGTAACCATGCACTCAAGGCGTCCACGAAAATATGTGGTGGCATTGCCGTGTCGACTGTTGAGTGAAATGGAAATGGATCGAGAGATGAGTGGTTACTTGTTACGTGTAAAAAATGGGCAAGAAAAAGCAGAGGCTAGTGGTAAGTCCGCTGAAAATAAATTTAGGGTCACTCGATTCATTTTCAGCCTTCAGATATAGATTCAATTATGTGGATGCCTTCTTCTGGAGTACTTCTCAACTAGTTTCCTGTTTGTCTTCGACCTCTCAACTACTGAATTCCTATAGGAGATATGATATCTTCGTATTTATGTCCAGCTAATAGCCTCCATTAATGTTGAGAGAAGGCTTCACTCGCATTTTTTTGCCTAGATTGACCATGGACAATATTATTATTGTTCTAGAGGTTAAGGTGTTGAGGTAAAGAGGTGACAGTAATATTCTTCTGTTTTCGTCTTTGCAATTGTAGGGGAGTAGTGGCAAACCTAAGAATGGTTGCGTCTATGGGGAAAGACTTAATCAACCTAGTGAAAACCCGGATGCTGTGACATCTGTCAGGCAATGGATGAAGATTTGATGCATGTGCTTATTTCATGCTCGCATGCGAAGCAGTTTTGGATTGCGGCCAAGGAGCGGTTCGACCTTCAACTCCCTCGGCTGCACCCGTTAACATGGGCGTGCGATATTGTGTTGGATCCTATGTTCATAGACGATAACAGATGCAAGATCATCATAATCATGCACGCTATATGGACCTCCAGGAACAAGTGGACTCATGATCAAGATGGATATGATCTTGTTCAGGCAATCAAATGGATCCATGAAACCCTATCTTTGCTGGAGTTACCTGTTCGTCGCACAAGGATGCAGGCGGGACAGGGCTGGAGACCCCCTGACGCGGGGTGGATTACCATCAACACTGATGGATCGGTTTTCCCGGATGGATTAACAGGCGGAGCTGGTGGTGTTGCCCGGTCCCATTTATCCTTCATTGGGGCTTGGTGCAAGCCGCTAGATGGCGTTTCAGATCCTTTCATCGCCGAACTACTAGCCTTCCGGGAGGGTGTGATCTTTGCTCAGCTTCGCGGGATGTCACATGTGATCATGGAGGTCGATAGCATGGAGCTGGTCACCCAATGGAACTCGCGCGGCAACTCTCGATCGGTAGCCGCGCCTATCTTACGAGAACTAGATGATATAGTCCTCAATTTTGTTTCCTTTTCGGTTCACCATGTCAGCAGGGAGTTCAATACTCCGGCTCACTCGTGTGCACAACGTGCTTGCTCTCTCGAGGCCACGGAGTGCTGGTTAGAGCAGAGCCCCGATTTCCTTCTTGTTAGCCTTCGGGCAGATTGTAACCGAATGATTCTGAAATAAAGTTCTAGCTTCGATGAAAAAAAAAACCTAGTGAAAACCAGCCTGAGAAAACTAAGGCGATGGCATATGTAGATTACTCTTGTAGCGCGTATGTGTACTAGGATCGGTCCACTTTTGACATATAACATGTGGCTAGAGATGGAGATCTAGAACCATGCCTCCACATGTGTTGTGCAGATCGCATTAGTGATCATTACTCTGCAACCCTAAGAACGTTTACTACTCAAACTCAGCCATCATTTAGTTTTGTCCTTTTATCTCATGTTTTTACCTTTTCTTTCGTAGTTTAGTAAAACTGATTTATCTTTTCGGTAGCAACCGATGGAGTGGACCATTTTTGAACTCCTATTTGGGTGCATACAAACTGCATAGGTGATAACATAGTTACGGGGTTGATAATGTCATTCTTTTCGTTTCCTGTGGGTTCGACACTTTACGAAATAACCACAATACCCCATGCACTTGCAGAACATCAGCGACGTGTCGTCCTGATCAATGCTAATAGTAGCTAAGTACTCGTCAACCAATGTGCATACTCGTCGACCATGTCATGTCCCTGCGATGGAGAGCTCACTAGCTAGTACGGGTAGAAGGCAGGCCTTTGTCGTGCAAAGCTGGACCTTCCCCACATTGGAGCAGCTGTCGTCGAGGCAGAGGAGGTTGACACCGAAGGTATCGCGGGAGAACGACATGGGAACATTGAAGTCGTCGAACACCGAGATGTTGTAGTTGTCCAGGGCGGGGGCACTGCCGAGCGTGAACTCATCCAGCGTCGCCAGCGGCTTACCGGACAGCCGACAGACGAGCTGGTCACTGTAGTCGCGAGTCGCACATGTTCCACGACCCTCTGTGTCGAAGGCGCGCCCGTCCATAGAGATTTAGAAGACACTCATGGATAGAACGAACAATATAACTTGACCTATTGAACAAATATATTGCCGTGTCTGGTGGGGGACTTATGCCCCTCCCCACCCCCCCAAATAAAATATGAGGGCCAGCAGGCCATGCCCTGAGAATTCAAATTCATTCATGCTTGTTACGGTTGCTATCCCGAATTCGGTATTTGATGCTTGTGGTGGCAAACTGTCGGTGCTATGCATTTGGGCCGTCCCATTTTTGTAGATAGCTTGGGAACTATCCCAACCATTTCCCCCTTTTTTTACAGGTTATCATTGGTTTTTGTTTTTCTCTTTTTATTTTTTTCCTTTTTTATGTTTATGTTTCTTTTTTTCGTTTTGGGTTTTTTGTTTATTTTTCATTTTTCCTTTTTTTCAAAAAATGTTTGTGATTTTTCAAAAAAGTTGTGTATATTAAAAATCTTCATGATTTCGACAAATGTCTGGAAATTTCGGAAATGTTTGTGTTTGTAAAAACATGTTCAAAATTTCAAAGTTTCGTATTTTCAAAATTTGTTCATAAATTCAAAAAATGCTCCTGTTTTTAAAAACTGTAAAGAAAGTGAAAATAGTATGTTCCTATTTTCCAAAAATATTCTCACAAACTAAAACAAATGTTCGTGTTTACAAAAAACGTTTAGGGATGTCAAAATATGCTCGCACTTTAAAAATTTTGTTCCAAATTTGAAAATATTCCCATTATAAATTGTATTCACAAAATTAGAAAAATGTTTTCATTTTAAAAAAATAATCAGGATTTTAAAATTTTAATTTTGTTAAAAAATGTTTTTGCTTTAAAAAATGAACATCAAAATTTGTTCGAGTTGTTCAAAAAATTGAATAATCAGGGAATACAATGCTTGCTTTTCAAGGAATGTTTGGAAAAATTCCAAGGAATGTTCAAAAATATGTTCACAATTTCCAAGAAATGTTCAAAAAAATTAACAAATAGTCCAGATTCGCGTTTTGCCTAGTTCTTAAGTGCGCACGCTCCTCTTTGGTCACCAGCTCTTGTCAGCTAAACTGGTTACCTACTCTCCTTGGCAAGTTATAGGTCTGGAGATCGAATTTCGTCGAGGGGGCATGTTCCTGCTATTTGACGCAAATGCGTCAAATAGGAGCTCCAGACGATGTGTGTCGCCCAAGAGTTTAAGTGCATGGCATATAGAGAGTTTGCATACTACTTTGAGAAACCTAATATTTATCCTTTTACATAGATAAAATAGTTGTAATGAGATAACATGTAAGATAATACAGTATAAGAAATAAACGATGGTAGTTTAGTTCAAACCCTCCTTTTATTTGTCTTAGCAACTCACTGAAGTAGGCTATTTCCAAACTCCGGCTTTTGTGCTTACAGAACTGTGTTAAGTGATGACGTAGTTGTGGGGTTTGTGATGTCTTACTATTCGCTCCGTGTGGGTTCGACACTTCACTTATCACGAAAGTGCTCCAACAACCGTGTAGACTCAAAGGTCATCAAGCATTTTCTGGCCCCATCGCCGGAGAGAATGGTGCTTGGTTATTACTTACCCATTCATTCTTTGTTTATTTGTTCGTTGCTATATATTAACCCAATAATCATTAAAAAATCTGCTCATCATGTCTTCTGAGATGTCTACTCAGGAAAAATCTGAAATCTGCAATGGAGAAGAACTACCCAGATAAACCATTTTACGGATGGTTGCAATTGGTAAACAAAGGTGCATCCCTTATATGTGCTTCACATCAATTACCATTCACAGACTATGGATCTGAAAGAGCACATGCAATACCAATGTAAGAGTAATATCGACCCCATGCTAGCAAGCTATAATTCTAGTGATAAATTAGATGCTAGATTGGTGATCTTACAATGTGTACTTCTTGAGGGTGTCGATGTGGTTCTATTCCTTCTGTTCGGTATCTTGGAATCTCTAAAAAGACTTATATTTAGGAACGGAGGGAGTACATAATATCATTAATATGAAGAATCAGGATGATCCATTCGTTTTGATTTATATGAAATTGCAACCTATTCATACTTTTTGCTCATATGTTTTCTGCGATAACCCATAACTGATCAATGAACACGATCAGATTGCATCTGCCTTGGGAGAAGTAATATTTTACCGGATCTGCAGAAGGATGAAGAAAAGGTTGCACAAGAAGAGCAAACAACACCCCTAGAAGCATGACTGCAAGAATTGGTAAAAGATCATAAATTATATATTTTTTGAAACTAAATTGCAGCAAAATTATTGGGATCACGAAGAACAAATTATCATGGATTAACAAGTGTGCCTGAAAGAAGGAAGCCTCATGGAATAAGTAGTGGAGGAAAGCCCACCTCCCACTCCGAAGAGTAAATTTTTGCACACACTCAGTGAGTTCTTTGATGATGCAACTCACAAGAAGAGCATAAATTCTATGGATACATTAGAACTGCTAGAAATTTTAAACACATACGCATATATGCTATGTTCTATGTATCAAGTTTCTTGTAGATGTTGCTGGTCTCCCAAACATCTTGACTTCCAATGTACAAAAACCTACGACAAGGTGGTAACCCACTACAATAGTACTAAAAATGCCACCAAGAAAATCATACAGTATGTGTTAAGCACGAGTGCTTGAAAATTATATGTTGAGATCGAAGCTGTTCAAGCTCGTTGGAAAGATGAAATTCTTGATTGGATGCATGCTTTGGTGAATGCCATCAATTATTATTGTCAATAATATATTTTCGATAAAAAAGATACTAGCGTGCATGAACAAGAGTATGATGAGGACTCTAGTTCGGAGGAACTTGAAGCTAATGACCTTGATGTTAAGGCATGTTTCTCTCTAAGTAGTTTTGGTGATTGATGACAACATATTTGCGGACTAATCATGTGCGTTGAGTATTTCAGAAATTCATCCTTTGGCGAGACGATTCCCTCTCCTCAGAGTTTGAAGCGAAGACGGTGTAGCCCTTTCAATTCAGTTTTGGTGGTCTTGTGTCGCAAGAGTCACTGTACTATCAAGAGGGGATCCGCATTGGTTAGGCTAGGTGGAATCAACACGTACACATCCCCTTTGCACCCTATGAGTTTTTCCCCTTTGTTGAAGGCTCCCTTGCGGTCCTCTCCCTGAGATCTGGTCCCAGCGGTAGTACCGCGAACCCCAGCGGTAGTACCGCTCAAGAGCTACAAAGCGGTATTACCGCTCCGCAGTGGTAGTAGCGCTTGGAGCTCTCAGCCGTAGTACCGCTGCAGCTCCGTGCTCCTACCGCCTCGATTCGAGGGTTCTCCTCTCGTGTCGGGTTTTGTGGCATTAGCTGCGGCAGTAGAGGCGGTAGTACCGTTCATAGGCGGTAGTACTGCCCTTATCACCACGGTAGTACTACCCTGGGTCCAGGCCCTGCTCTGCTTCTCGCTCACTTCTCATTGCGCGTCAGTACCACGAGGTGGAACGGTAGTACCGCTGGCTATAGCGGTAGTACCGCCCCCAGCGGTAGTACCACCCTGTGCGGGGCTGAGCGAGGGTAATGGTTGGATTGTCTCCCCCTTATAAAAGAAGGTATTCTTCTTTAAGTTGACTCACCTCGTTTCCCCCAAGCTCAATTGTTACTCCAAAGCTCATTTTCGCCCGATCTCTCTCCCTAGCCAATCAAACTTGTTGATTGTCTAGGGATTGGTTGAGAAGGCCCGGATCTACAATTCCACCAAGAGAAATTTGATTCCCCCCACTCATCCCTTGAGGATCTTGTTACTCTTGGGTGTTTGAGCACCCTAGACATTTGAGGTCACCTCGGAGCCATATTCCATTGTGGTGAAGCTCCATGGTTTTGTTGGGAGCCTTCAATTCGGTTGTGGAGAGATCCCCAACCTTGTTTGTAAAGGTCCGGTCGCCGTCTCCAAGGGCACCAATAGTGGAATCACGACATCTCGCATCGTGTGAGGGCGTGAGGAGAATATGGTGGCCCTGGTGGCTTCTTGGGGAGCATTGTTCCTCCACACCACTCCAATGGATATGTACTTCCCCTCAAAAGCAAGGAACTTCGGTAACACATCCTCGTCTTCACCGGCTCCACTCTTGGTTATCTCGTGCCTTTACTTGTGCAAGCTTTTGTGTTGTTTCCCTTTCTTGCTTGTGTACTTATTGTTGTTGCATCATATAGGTTGCTCACCTACTTGCATATCTAGACAACCTACTTTGATGCAAAGTTTAAATTGGTAAGGAAAAGCTAAAATTGTTAGTTGCCTATTCACCCCCTCTAGTCAACTATATCGATCCTTTCAATTGGTATCAGAGCCTCGTCTCTTTACTAAGGACTTTGCCGTCTGAAGAGTATGGTTGACACCGTAGATGGTGTGGAGGAGCACTCCGGTGTGAATCCGATTTCGTCTATGGGCGATGGGGGAACCGCGGTCTCTCGTGAGGAATTCAATGTGGCTTTGGACATATTGAAAACCTCCATGACGACCGAGGTTGAAAGCATGTTTAATAAATTCATAGAAGGGCTTAAACTATCCACCACACCGTTGAAAGTGGGTGATGCCACTAACAAGGCGACGGATGCTTTTTCCCAAAAGGGGGAAGCTACTAGTGAAAAGGCTCCTTCTTCTAGTGGTAAAAATGGCACCGGCATCTTTGCCCATGTGGAACCTCCACTTGTTTATGGTGGACTGATTCCTTCCACTCATTTGAATCATGCCGGTCCTCCCCCTAAGATTGTGAAAAATGAGGACTTTGATTCTTGGGTCTATCGCTTTAAGCGTCATTTAAATCATGTGAATACTAATCTTTGGAGAATCATTGAAGAAGGTTTCTATCCGCATGACCGAAGCAACTTCACTCCTAGAGAAGCCGCGGATAATCAATTCAACGAGAATGCTCTCTTCATCATCCAAGATGCAATTCCACCCGAAGATCTTCCTCATCTCCGGCCCTTCGCCATGGCCAAAGATGCATGTCATCAAGTTGTTTCCCTCTACAAGGGAAGTGCAAGCATTCAACACTCCAACTATGAAGTGGTGCAAGATGAAGTCGACGAGTTTGCAATGAAAGAAGATGAAGAACCTCGTGAGCTTTATCGGAGAGTAACCAAACTCGCGGTCTCACTCCGAGATCATGGGAGTAAGGACACATATGACAATTGGATCAAGCGCAAATTCCTCAAGGCAATGATGCCTTACCACAAGACCATGTCCTCCGTCATTCGTCAAAGGCCGGACTTCCACACCTTGTCCTCAAGTGAAGTGTTGGATGAGTTTGTGGCCATGAGCATCTTGGACAAGACCGCCGACAATGCGGTGCTACGTTCTCAAAGAGCAAAGAAGCTGAATCTTGAATTAAAGGCCAAGGTTAGTGTGGAAGAAGAGGACAAAGAAGAAGAAGAGGGGAGCAACCTGAAGATACAAAGTATGCCTATCATGAACACATGGCTCTTGCTTCAAAGCAATTTTGGAGAAAGAAAAACTCAAGACCCAAAATCAACGAGAACAACTCCAGTGGCACGAAGGGCAAGCAACGTGTGAGGACTTGCTATAATTGAGGCAACGTGAGCCATTTTGTTGCGGAGTGCACATATGAGAAGAAGGAAGACAATGGTGGCAAGCTCATCCAAGAGGACAAAGCCAAGCCTTTCCCCAACAAGAGCAACTTCACCAAGAAGACTCATCCCAAGGCGTTGGTGGTACAAGAAGAGTACAATGAGGATGATGATGATGATGAGGATTGTGAGTCGGTTGCCATGGCCTCCGTTGCCATTGCGACAACTCCATGAGTGTCACTCTTCGACTCACCCAATGAGAGCATTACCGCAAAGTGCCTCAGGCTAAAGCCACCAACAAGGTAACCCCCAACATCAAAACTACCATCATTAATAATCCTTCGTTGATCGATTGCATTGATGAACATGATGGATCTAATGTGGAGGAGAATGAGTTTGAGTCCTTTATGGGTAAACTCAAGGGTAAATCCAAGAAGCACTTCGTTGCTCTCTTGGAACAACTTGGTGAAGCCAATGATATGATCGAGGCTCACGAAGATACCATCTCTAAGATGGAGGGGCATAGTCGTGACTATGCTGATTAGATTTCAGATCTTTCCAATGCTCTTGAGAAAGAGCGTGGTCTTCTTTTGTCTCTTGAGGAGTCACACAACGATGATCACGCTAAGTTAAAGAAAGATCTTGATCATGCTATTGTTGTTTCTCGTGTGCTAAACTCCGAGAAGGCCAAGCTTGGGGTTGATCTTGCTAGACTCAAAGAGGAGTTTGACCTACTTGACAAGGCTCACAAGGTCTTGAAGGGTGCTCATGCTAGCCTCAAAGAGTCTCATGATCAACTTCAAGTAAAGATGACCAAGGAGAAAGCCACATTTCCTCATATGATGCTAATTGATAATGCAAATGCTACTAACCCGTGTTGTGAGCATGTGCATCTTGTTGAGGAGAATGCTAAGTTGAAGAAGCAACTTGAGAAAGGCCTTGTTTCTTGCATACAAGGCAAGAAAAACCCTCAACGACCTTTTGAGCAATCAAAAGGGAGTTGTGGCCAAGGAAAGGATTGGGTACGCACCCAAGTCCAAGAACAAGAAGAAGAATGACAAGGTCAAACGACCTCCCCCTCTCAAGCAAACCTTTGTGAAGGAGGGAGAGGGTGCTACTAAGGAGAAGAAGAAGAACACCGTGAAGGGTGGTGATGCCAAGAAGGGCAACACTTCCCTTCCCAACGAAGCCGACGACTTTAACCCTTCTTATGTATTGTGCCGTGCTAGTGATGGACATGTTTATGCCAAATTTGTTGGCTCTCCTTATGAGTACATTGAATGGTGTATTTGGGTTCCTAAGACCCTTGTTTCTAACATCGAAGGACCCATTACAAAATGGGTACCTAAAACCAAGCATTGATCTCTTGTAGGTGTTTACTTCTGGTGGGGGATCATGGTTGCTCGATAGTGGAGCCACTAATCATATGACCGGAAGTAAGGACATGGTGGTGGATGTTCACAAGATTCCATCTATGCCCACCAATGTCGAGTGGGGTGATGCCTCGTCCTCCAAGGTATTGGGGCTTGGCAAGGTTGTCATTTCTCATGATCTCATGATCGAGAAGGTCATGCTTCTTGAGCCCCTTGCATACAATTTACTTTCCGTTTGTCAACTTGCACTCATGGGCTTTGCCACTTTATTTGATGTTGATACCGTGGCCCTCTTGTGGAGCAAGACTCTTAAAGTAGCCTTTGTTGGGCATGTCGAGAACGGTCTCTATGTGATTAACTTTTCGGAGCGACCCACTAAGACCGCAACATGCCTAATGGCTAAAGTTGACGTGGGATGGATTTGGCATCGCCGTTTAGCCCATGTCAATATGAGATCTTTGCAAAGTCTTCTAAAGGGGGACCATGTCCGTGGACTAACAAATGTTAGTTTTGCTAAAGATCGTGCTTGCAGTGCTTGTATCGAAGGAAAGCTTCATGGAAAGGCTCACCCTCCCACGACTATCATCTACTCGAAGAGGCCTTTGGAGCTCCTTCACTTGGATCTCTTTGGGCCTCCATCCTTTGATAGTCTTGGGGGTAGAAAGTATTGCTTGGTGATTGTGGATGATTATTCAAGATACACTTGGGTATACTTCTTCAAGAGGAAGAGCGAGACCCAACAAACCGTCATTGACTTTGCAAATGAAGACCAACGACAACACAATGCAAGGATCTTGACAATAAGAAGCGACAACGACACCGAGTTCAAGAACTACACCTTGGATGAGTTCCTTAGTGATGAGGGGACCAAGCATCAATATTCTGCACCATACACCCCTCAACAAAATGGTGTAGCGGAGAGGAAGAACCGGACATTGATGGATGCGGCAAGGACCATGATGGCGGAGTTCAAGTCTCCGTACAACTTTTGGGCCAAAGCCATCAACACCGCTTGTCATGCATCCAATCGGCTCTACCTCTGCAAGGGATTGAACAAGACTCCTTATGAGATACTCACCGGTAACAAGCCCAACCTCAAGTACTTCCGGGTGTTCGGGTGTAAGTGTTTCATTCTCAAGAAAGGTGTTCGTTTGTCTAAATTTGAGGCTAGAGCTTATGAGGGCATATTTGTTGGTTATGCTACCAACTCTCATGCTTACCGTGTCCTCAATAAGTCCACGGGACTCATTGAGGAGACGTGTAACATGGAGTTTGATGAGAATAACGGCTCCCAAGTGGAGCAAAGTGGCACTTGTGATGCAGGTGATGAAATTCCTCCCCAAGCCATAAGAAGAATGGGAGTTGGCTTTATCCTACCCATTGAGGAACCCCTTGTGGCCGAAGGAGAAGGACAATGCTCCACTCAAGTGGAGCCATCACCAACCCAAGGCCCACACGCTTCCGAAGAACAAAGTGAAGGCCCTCAACATCATGAACAAGGCCAAGGGCAAGATCAATCTCAAGACGGTGTTGAATCACCAAGTAATGCCCAAGGTCAAGTTCTATCCTCCGAGCAAGTTCAAGATCAAGAGCATGTTGGAGATATGCCCTAGAGGCAATCATGTATGATGATATTTCCTATGTGTTTATGAATAAAGATAGTCCTTGGACATTATCAATGATGTGTATCAGCAAGTACATGACTTGTTTGTGGGACTATGCATTGTATGATGAACGTCCTAAAAGGTCCCTAGTCGAAAGGGCTGTGTGGACGCGCAGCCATCTAGACTAGCATACGACACGATCAATGGCTTGGTCTCACTAGCCATGGGGCATTGGATGCTAACCAGATAACATGGACTCGGAAGGATCTGGTGTTGGGGAACGTAGTAATTTCAAAAATTTCCTACGCACACGCAAGATCATGGTGATGCATAGAAATGAGAGGGGAGAGTGTCCACCACGTACCATCATCGACCGTTAAGCGGAAGTGTTAGCACAACGCGGTTGATGTAGTCGTACGTCTTCACGATCCGACCAATCGAGTACCGAACGTACGACACCTCCGAGTTCAGCACACGTTCAGCCCGATGATGTCCCTCGAACTCCGATCCAGCCGAGTATTGTGGGAGAGTTTCGTCAGCACGACGGCATGGTGACGATGTTGATGTTCTACCGACGCAGGGCTTCGCCTAAGCACCGCTACGATATGATCGAGGTGGATTATGGTGGAGGGGGGCACCTTACATGGCTAAGAGATCAAGAGATCAATTGTTGTGTCTACGGGGTGCCCCCTGCCCCCGTATATAAAGGAGCAAGGGGGGGTGCGGCCGGCCAGGGAGAGGGCGCGCCAGGAGGAGTCCTACTCCCACCGGGAGTAGGACTCCCCCCTTTCCTAGTTGGAATAGGATTCGGGAGAAGGAAAGAGAGAGGAGAAGAAGGAAAGAGGGGGCCGGCCCCCTTGCCCTAAACCAATTCGGTTTGGGCCTTGGGGGGCGCGCCCCACACTCCCCTTGCTTCCCTCTATTTACACTAAGGCCCATATAGGCCCATTAAGCTCCCGGGGGGTTCCGATAACCTCCCGGTACTCCGGTAAAATCCCGATTTCACCCGGAACACTTCCGACATCCAAACATAGGCTTCCAATATATCAATTTTCATGTATCGACCATTTCGAGACTCCTCGTCATGTCCTTGATCACATCCGGGACTCCGAACAACCTTCGGTACATCAAAACATATAAACTCATAATATAACCGTCATCGTAACGTTAAGCGTGCGGACCCTACGGGTTCGAGAACTATGTAGACATGACCGAGACACGTCTCTGGTCAATAACCAATAGCGGAACCTGGATGCTCATATTGGCTGCCACATATTCTACGAAGATCTTTATCGGTCAAACCGCACAACAACATACGTTGTTCCCTTTGTCATCGGTATGTTACTTGCCCGAGATTCGATCATCGGTATCTCAATACCTAGTTCAATCTCGTTACCGGCAAGTCTCTTTACTCGTTCCGTAATACATCATCCCGCAACTAACTCATTAGTTGCAATGCTTGCAAGGCTTATAGTGATGTGCATTACCGAGTGGGCCCAGAGATACCTCTCCGACAATCGGAGTGACAAATCCTAATATCGAAATACGCCAACCAAACAAGTACCTTCGGAGACACCTGTAGAGAACCTTTATAATCACCCAGTTACGTTGTGACGTTTGGTAGCACACAAAGTGTTCCTCCGGTAAACGGGAGTTGCATAATCTCATAGTCATAGGAACATGTATAAGTCATGAAGAAAGAATAGCAACAAACTAAACGATCAAGTGCTAAGCTAACGGAATGGGTCAAGTCAATCACATCATTCTCCTAATGATGTGATCCCGTTAATCAAATGACAACTCATGTCTATGGTTAGGAAACATAACCATCTTTGATCAACGAGCTAGTCAAGTAGAGGCATACTAGTGACACTCTGTTTGTCTATGTATTCACACATGTATTATGTTTTCGGTTAATACAATTTTAGCATGAATAATAAACATTTATCATGATATAAGGAAATAAATAATAACTTTATTATTGCCTCTAGGGCATATTTCCTTCAGTCTCCCACTTGCACTAGAGTCAATAATCTAGTTCACATCGCCATGTGATTTAACACCAATAGTTCACATCACCATGTGATTAACACCCATAGTTCACATCGTCATGTGACCAACACCCAAAGGGTTTACTAGAGTCAATAATCTAGTTCACATCGTTATGTGATTAAGACCCAAAGAGTACTAAGGTGTGATCATGTTTTTCTTGTGAGAGAAGTTTAGTCAACGGGTCTGCCACATTCAGATCCGTAAGTATTTTGCAAATTTCTATGTCAACAATGCTCTGCACGGAGCTACTCTAGCTAATTACTCCCACTTTCAATATGTATCCAGATTGAGACTTTGAGTCATCTGGATCAGTGTCAAAACTTGCATCGACGTAACCCTTTACGATGAACCTTTTGTCACCTCCATAATCGAGAAACATATCCTTATTCCACTAAGGATAATTTTGACCAATGTCTAGTGATCTACTCCTAGATCACTATTGTACTCCCTTGCCAAACTCACGGCAGGGTATACAATAGGTCTGGTACACAGCATGGCATACTTTATATAACCTATGGCTGAGGCATAGGGAATGACTTTCATTCTCTCTCTATCTTCTACCGTGGTCGGGTTTTGAGTCTTACTCAACTTCACACCTTGTAACACAGGCAAGAACTCCTTCTTTGACTGTTCCATTTTGAACTACTTCAAAGTCTTGTCAAGGTATGTACTCATTGAAAAACTTATCAAGCGTCTTGATCTATCTCTATAGATCTTGATGCTCAATATGTAAGCAACTTCACCGAGGTCTTTCTTTGAAAAACTCCTTTCAAACATTATGCTTTGCAGAATAATTCTACATTATCTCCGATCAACAATATGTCATTCACATATACTTATCAGAAATGTTGTAGTGCTCCCACTCACTTTCTTGTAAATACAGGCTTCACCGCAAGTCTGTATAAAACTATATGCTTTGATCAACTTATCAAAGCGTATATTCCAACTCCGAGATGCTTGCACCAGTCCATAGATGGATCGCTGGAGCTTGCATATTTTGTTAGTACCTTTAGGATTGACAAAACCTTCTGGTTGCATCATATACAACTCTTCTTTAATAAATCCATTAAGGAATGCAGTTTTGTTTATCCATTTGCCAGATTTCATAAAATGCGGCAATTGCTAACATGATTCGGACAAACTTAAGCATAGATACGAGTGAGAAACTCTCATCGTAATCAACACCTTGAACTTGTCAAAAACCTTTTTGCGACAATTCTAGCTTTGTAGATAGTAACACTACTATTAGCGTCCATCTTCCTCTTGAAGATCCATTTAATCTCAATGGCTCGCCGATCAATGGGCAAGTCAATCAAAGTCCATACTTTGTTCTCATACATGGATCTCATCTCAGATTTCATGGCCTCAAGCCATTTCGCGGAATCTGGGCTCATCATCGCTTCCTCATAGTTCGTATGCTCGTCATGGTAAAGTAACATGACCTCCAGAACAAGATTACTGTACCACTGTGGTGCGGATCTCACTCTGGTTTACCTACGAGGTTCGGTAGTAACTTGATCTGAAGTTACATGATCATCATCATTAGCTTCCTCACTAATTGGTGTAGTAGTCACAGGAACAGATTTCTGTGATGAACTACTTTCCAATAAGGGAGCAGGTACAGTTACCTCATCAAGTTTTACTTTCCTCCCACTCACTTCTTTCAAGAGAAACTCCTTCTCTAGAAAGGATCCATTCTCAGCAATGAATATCTTGCCTTCGGATCTGTGATAGAAGGTATACCCAACATTTTCTTTTGGGTATCCTATGAAGGTGCACTTCTTCGATTTGGGTTTGAGCTTATCAGGTTGAAACTTTTTCACATAAGCATTGCAACCTCAAACTTTAAGAAACGACAGCTTAGGTTTCATGCCAAACCATAGTTCATACGACGTCGTCTCAACGGATTTAGATGGTGCCCTATTTAATGTGAATGTAGCTGTCTCTAATGCATAACCCCAAAACGATAGTGGTAAATCGGTAAGAGACATCATAGATCGCACCATATCTAATAAAGTACGGTTACGACGTCCGGACACACCATTACACTGTGGTGTTCCAGGTGGCGTGAGTAGTGAAACTATTTCACATTGTTTTAACTGAAGGCCAAACTCGTAACTCAAATATTTTACTTCTGCGATCATATCATAGAAACTTATATTTTTGTTACGATGATTCTCCACTTCACTCTGAAATTCTTTGAACTTTTCAAATGTTTCAGACTTGTGTTTCATGAAGTAGATATACTCATATCTGCTCAAATCATCTGTGAAGATCAGAAAATAATGATACCTGCCGCGAGCCTCAATATTCATCGGACCACATACATCAGTATGTATGATTTCCAACAAATCTGTTGCTCGCTCCATTGTTCCGGAGAACGGAGTCTTAGTCATCTTGCCCATGAGGCATGATTCGCAAGCATCAACTGATTCATAATCAAGTGATTCCAAAAACCCATCAGCATGGATTTTCTTCATGCGCTTTACACCAATATGACCTAAATGGTAGTGCCACAAATAAGTTGCACTATCATTATTAACTTTGCATATTTTGGCTTCAATATTATAAAAATGTGTATCACCACGATCGAGATCCAACAAACCATTTTCATTGGGTGTATGACCATAGAAGGTTTTATTCATGTAAACAGAACAACAATTATTCTCTAACTTACATGAAAAACCGTATTGCAATAAACATGATCCAATCATATTCATGGTCAACGCAAACACTAAATAACATTTATTTTAGGTTTAACACTAATCCTGAAAGTATAGGGAGTGTGCGATGATGATCATATCAATCTTGGAACCATTTCCAATACACATCGTCACTTCACCCTTAACTAGTCTCTGTTCATTCTGCAACTCCCGTTTCGAGTTACTATTCTTAGCAACTGAACTAGTATCAAATACTAAGGGGTTGCTATAAACATTAGTAAAGTACACATCAATAACATGTATATCAAATATACCTATGTTCACTTTGCCATCCTTCTTATCCGCCAATTACTTGGGGTAGTTCCGCTTCCAATGACCAGTCCCTTTGCAGTAGAAGCACTCAGTTTCAGGATTAGGTCCAGACTTGGGTTTTTTCACTTGAGCAGCAACTTGTTTGCCGTTCTTCTTGAAGTTCCCCTTTCTTCCCTTTGTCCCTTTACTTGAAACTAGTGGTTTTGTTTACCATCAACACTTGATGCTTTTCTTGATTTCTACCTTCGTTGATTTCAGCATCACGAAGAGCTTGGGAATCGTTTCCGTTATCTCTTGCATATTATAGTTCATCACAAAGTTCTACTAACTTGGTGATGGTGACTAGAGAATTTTGTCAATCACTATTTTATCTGGAAGATTAACTCCCACTTGATTCAAGCGATTGTAGTACCCAGACAATCTGAGCACATGCTCACTGCTTGAGCTATTCTCCTCCATCTTTTAGCTATAGAACTTGTTGGAGACTTCATATTTCTCAACTCGGGTATTTACTTGAAATATTAACTTCAACTCCTGGAACATCTCATATGGTCCATGACGTTCAAAACGTCTTTGAAGTCCCGATTCTAAGCCGTTTGAGCATGGTGCACTAAACTATCAAGTAGTCATCATATTGAGCTAGCCAAACGTTCATAACATCTGCATCTGCTCCTGCAATAGGTTTGTCACCTAGCGGTGCATCAAGGACATAATTCTTCTGTGCAGCAATGAGGATAAACCTCAGATCACGGATCCAATCCGCATCATTGCTACTAACATCTCTCAACTTAGTTTTCTCTAGGAACATATCAAAAATAAAACAGGGGAGCTAAACGCGAGCTATTGATCTACAACATAGATATGCTAATACTACCAGGACTAAGTTCATGATAAATTTAAGTTCATTTAATCATATTACTTAAGAACTCCCACTTAGAAAGACATCCCTCTAATCTTCTAAGTGATCACGTGATCCAAATCAACTAAACCATAACCGATCATCACGTGAAATGGAGTAGTTTTCAATGGTGAACATTACTATGTTGATCATATCTACTATATGATTACGCTCGACCTTTCGGTCTCAGTGTTCCGAGGCCATATCTGCATATGCTAGGCTCGTCAAGTTTAACCTGAGTATTCTGCGTGTGCAAAACTGGGTTGCACCCGTTGTAGATGGACGTAGAGCTTATCACACCCAATCATCACGTGGTGTCTGGGCACAACGAGCTTTGGCAATGGTGCATACTCAGGGAGAACACTTTTATCTTGAAATTTAGTGAGAGATCATCTTATAATGCTACCGTCAATCAAAGCAAGATAAGATGCATAAAAGATAAACATCACATGTAATCAATATAAGTGATATGATATGGCCATCATCATCTTGTGCTTGTGATCTCCATCTCCGAAGCACCATCATGATCACCATCATCACCGGCGCGATACCTTGATCTCCATCGTAGCATCGTTGTCGTCTTGCCAATCTTATGCTTCCACGACTATCGCTACCTCATAGTGATAAAGTAAAGCATTACAGGGCGATTGCATTGCATATAATAAAGCGACAACCATATGGCTCTGATAACCCAAAAGTATAGGAGATCGCAACATTTTTCGAGGGTAGAGTATTCAACTCAAATTTATTGATTCGACACAAGGGGAGCCAAAGAATATTCTCAAGTATTAGCAGCTGAGTTGTCAATTCAACCACACCTGGAAACTTAGTATCTGCAGCAAAGTAATATGATAGTGGCAGTAGCGGCAACAAAAGTAAAGACAGCAAAAGTAATGTTTTTGGTATTTTGTAGTGATTGTGACAGTAGCAGCGGAAAAGTAAATAAGCGAGAACCAGTATATGGAAAACTCGTAGGCACCGGATCAGTGATGGATAATTATGTCGGATGCGGTTCATCATGTAACAGTCATAACATAGGGTGACACAGAACTAGCTCCAATTCGTCAATGTAATGTAGGCATGTATTCCGTATATAGTCATACGTGCTAATGGAAAAGAACTTGCATGACATCTTTTGTCCTACCCCCCCCCCCCCGTGGCAGCGAGGTCCTATTGGAAACTAAGGGATATTAAGGCCTCCTTTTAATAGAGAACCAGAACAAAGCATTAGCACATAGTGAATACACGAACTCCTCAAACTATGGTCATCACCGGGAGTGGTCCCGATTATTGTCACTTCGGGGTTGCCGGTTCATAACACATAGTAGGTGACTATAGACTTGCAAGATAGGACCAAGAACTCACATATATTCATGAAAACATAATAGGTTCAGATCTGAAATCATGGCACTCGGGCCCTAGTGACAAGCATTAAGCATAGCAAAGTCATAGCAACATCAATCTCAGAACATAATGGATACTAGGGATCAAACCCTAACAAAACTAACTCGATTACATGATAAATCTCATCCAACCCATCACCGTCCAGCAAGCCTATGATGCAATTACTCACGCACGGCGGTGAGCATCATGAAATTGGTGATGGAGGATGGTTGATGATGATGACGGCGACGAATCCCCATCTCCGGAGCCCCGAACGGACTCCAGGTCAGCCCTTCCAAGAGGTTTTAGGGCTTGGCGGCGGCTCCTTATCGTAAAACGTGATGATTTCTTTTCTTTGATTTTTTTCTCTCCGAAAGCAAATATATAGAGTTGGAGTTGGCGTCGGAGGGTCTCCAGGGGCCCACGAGGTAGGGGGCGCGCCCCCACCCTCGTGAGAAGGGTGTGGGCCCCCTGGTCTTCATATTTGGCGAGGATTTTTTATTATTTTTTCTAAGACCTCCCATGGAGTTTCAGGTCATTCCGGGAATATTTGTTTTCTGCACATAAAACAACATCATGGTAATTCTGCTGAAAACAGCGTCAGTCCGGGTTAGTTCCATTCAAATCATACAAGTTAGAGTCCAAAACAAGGGCAAAAGTGTTTGGAAAATTAGATACGACAGAGACGTATCAACTCCCCCAAGCTTAAACCCTTGCTTGTCCTCAAGCAATTCAGTTGACAAACTGAAAGAAAGAAAAACTTTTACGAACTCTGTTTGCTCTTGTTGTTGTAACTATGTCAAGCCAGCATTCAAGTTTTCAGCATAAATCATAACTAACCACATTTGCAATAATTCTCAGGTCTCATCATTACTCATATCAATAGCATAATCAACTAGCAAGTCATAATAATAAATCTCGGATGACAACACTTCCTCAAAACAATCATAATACGATATAACAAGATGGTATCTCGCTAGCCCTTTCTGAGACCGCAAAACATAAATGCAGAGCACCTTTAAAGATCAAGGACTGACTAGACATTGTAATTCATGGTAAAAGAGATCCAATCATAGTCATACCCAATATAAATTAATAGTGATGAATGCAAATGACGGCTGTGCTCTCCAGCTAGTGCTTTTTGATAAGAGGATGATGACTCAACATAAAAGTAAATGGATAGGCCCTTCGTAGAGGGAAGCAGGGATTTGTAGAGGTGCCAGAGCTCAGTTTTGAAATAGAGATAAATTGTATTTTGAGCGGTATACTTTCATTGTCAACGTAAAAACTAAGAGATGACGATATCTTCCATGCTAAACACATTATAGGCGGTTCCCAAACAGAATGGTAAAGTTTACACTCCCCCTCCACCAACAGGCATCAATCCATGGCTTGCTCGAAACAACGAGTGCCTCCAACATACATCAGGTCCCAGGGGGAGTTTTGTTTGCAATTAGTTTTGATTTAGTTTGCATAAAGCATGGGACTGGGCATCCCGGTGACCAGCCATTTTCTCATGAGTGAGGAGCGGAGTCCACTCCTCTTGAGAATAAGCCGCCTAACATGGAAGATAAGGACAACCTTTGTTGATACATGAGCTATTCGAGCATACAAAACAGAATATTTATTTGAAGGTTTAGAGTTTGGCACATACAAATTTACTTGGAACGGCAGGTAGATACCGCATATAGGAAGGTATGGTGGACTCATCTGGAATAACTTTGGGGTTTAAGGGATTGGATGCACAAGCAGTATTCCCGCTTAGTACAGGTGAAGGCTAGCAATAGACTGGGAAGCGACCAACTAGAGAGCGACAACAGCCATGTACATGCATTAAAATTAATAAACATTGGATGCAAGCATGAGTAGGATATAATCCACCATGAACATAAATATCGTGAAGGCTATGTTGATTTTGTTTCAACTACATGCGTGAACATGTGCCAAGTCAAGTCACTTAAATCATTCAAAAGAGGATACCACCCCATCATACCACATCATAATCATCTCAATAACATGTTGGCATACAAGGTAAATCATTATAACTCATAGCTAATCAAGCATGGCACAAGCAACTCTGATCTCTAATTGTTATTGCAAACATGTTTACTCATAATAAGCTGAATCAAGAACAACGGGCTCATCATATTTACAAAAACAAAAGAGGTTGAGTTCATACCAGCTTTTCTCATCTCAGTCAGTCCATCATATATCATCATAATTGCCTTTCACTTGCAAGACCGAACGATGTGAATAATAATAAGAGTGCACGTTCATGGGACTAAGCTGGAATCTGTGAGCATTCAATAAACAGGAGAAGACAAGGCAATATGGGCTCTGGGTTAAATCAACAATGATGCATATAAGAGCCACTTCAACAATTTAATTATGGTCTTCTCCTACTGACCCCAAAGAAAAGAAATAAAACTATTTACACGGGAAAGTTTCCAACAAGCAAAAGAAGAACAGGAAATATTTTTGGGTTTTCTTTTTAATTATTACTACTACAGCAGAAAAATAAACTACTACTAATTTTTTGGTTTTTTTAAGGTTTACTAAACACACAAGAAGAAAGCAGGAAAAGGAAAATAAACTAGCATGGATATTACAGTGAAAAAGTATGAGCACCGACATCTAGCAATGAGTGTGTGTGAGCATAAATGTAATGTCGGTGAGAAATACGTACTCCCCCAAGCTTAGGCTTTTGGCCTAAGTTGGTCTATGGCCACGGCTGGCCTGGCGGATATCCATAATAATAGTTGTTGGGGTCGTACTGTGATGAGGAAGGATAGTTGGGATCATACTGATGTGCAACAATTATCGCCTGCTGAGCTGCAGCGTGGAGTCGAGCTGCCTCCGCTCTCCTCTCGTACTCTTCTGCCTCCTCTCTGGTAATAACATATCTTCCTTTTGTCTGTGAATCAAAGAAGGCAGGAGCAGGGAGAGTAATACGGAAAACACGTCGTTTATCAAAAATTAAACGATATAAGAGAGCTGATTCAGGCCTCTCGATAAACTGGTGTGATGCCATAGAGTTATAATCTAAATATGTAGGAGGCAACTCCATATCACCCTCACGAATGTCTATTTCAAGAAAATGAGCTAAGCAGGTTGCATAAATTCCTCCAAAGAAATCTCCATTATGTCTATTATGATGCAACCTACGAGCTACAATGGCTCCCATATGATAAGATTGGTCTCCTAACACAGCACTCCTAAGAATGCTAAGATCAGGGACACACATGTGACATGCTTCATCCTTAGCGTTTATGCATCTACCGATGAAGAGAGCAAAATAATGTATAGCAGGAAAGTGAATGCTCCCTATGTTAGCCTGCGTTATGTCTCTGGATTCCCCCACAGTTATACTAGCAAGAAAGTTTCTAAATTCAGATTTAGGGGGATCCCTAATACTGCCTCATGATGGAAGTTCGCAAGCAGAAGTGAAATCCTCTAGGTCCATGGTATAAGATTTGTCATAAAGATCAAACATGACTGAAGGAGAATTACGCGAAGATGAATACTCAAACCTCCTCACAAATGAACTTGTGAGATCATGATACTGGGGGCATTTGTTAGCCTCAAAATCCTCAAGACCGGCATTGCGCAAATATGATTTGAATTCTTCTTTAATTCCCGCACGGTCCATAAAATTTTCCGACGGCCATTCGCAAGGCCGTACTGGAGCGTCTCTTGGTGGATCCTCGTCAGCATCGCGCATAGCAATTCTGGGTCCTTGCTTCTTAGAGGAACCACCTTGGAACATCTTCCTAAACATATTGTTTTTCTCTGAAAAATTCTGAAATTTTTAGTAACTTCAAAATAAAGGTGAACCAACTTCAATAAAACTGATAGCAACTACTCCTATATCAAGCATTAGAACTACTTGGAACCATATAAATTTGACATGCAACTCAAGAACATGGTCACCTATGCAGCACAAATTTGCAAAGAATAAGGCACTAGAACAAAAACTAATTGGACCAATGGAGGAGTCACATACCAAGGAACAATCTCCCCAAGAAGTTTTGAGAGAGGTGCCTTGAGCAAGGAGATCAAAAATCACAGCAAAAGTGGCTGGAACTCGTGCTTGAGTTGGTTTTTCGGGTTTGTGTGAGATAGAGGAAGAAGATGGGTGTTGGGATAAGTGGAGGAGGGCCACCGTGGGCCCACGAGGCAGGGGGTGTGCCCACCACCCTCGTGGCCAGGTGGCAGCTCCTCCCGCGGTAATTTTTGCACATTAAATTCTCAAATATTCCCGAAAAAATTAAATTGGCATGGCATTCTGAGGACTTTTATTTTCAGGATATTTTTATATTGTACGGATAAGTCAGGAAACAGATAGAAAATACTATTTTTACTTTATTTAATATAAATAACAGAAAGTAAAAGTGGGGTACAGAAGTTTGTGCTTCTAGTTTCATCCATCTCATACTCATCAAAAAGAATCCACTAACAAGGTTGATCAAGTCTTGTTAACAAACTCATTCCGATAATCATGAAACCGGAGAAATTTCGAATAACACTAAGTTACCTCAACGGGGATATGCACATCCCCTACAATAAGTATATCATATTTCTTCTTGACAGTAGGAAGAGGAAATTCAAAACCTCCAAATATAATTGATGGAATTTTTCCAATAGAGTTGATACTATGAACTTGGGGTTGTTTCCTCGGAAAGTGTACCGTATGCTCATTACCATTAACATGAAAAGTGACATTGCCTTTGTTGCAATCGATAACAGCCCTTGCAGTATTAAGAAAAGGTCTTCCCAGAATAATAGACATACTATCATCCTCGGGAATATCAAGAATAACAAAGTCTGTTAAAATAGTAACATTTGCAACCACAACGGGCACATCCTCACAAATACCGACAGGTATATCAGTTGATTTATCAGCCATTTGCAAAGATATTTCAGTAGGTGTCAACTTATTCAAGTCAAGTCTACGATATAAAGAGAGAGGCATAACACTAACACCGGCTCCAAGATCACATAAAGCAGTTTTAATATAATTTCTTTTAATGGAGCAAGGTATAGTAGGTACTCTGGGGTCTCCAAGTTTCTTTGGTATTCCACCCTTAAAAGTATAATTAGCAAGCATGGTGGAAATCTCAGCTTCCGATATCTTTCTTTTATTAGTAATGATATCTTTCATATATTTAGCATAAGGATTTGTTTTGAGCACATCAGTTAATCTCATACGCAAAAGGATAGGCCTAATCATTTCAGCAAAGCGCTCAAAATCCTTATCATCCTTTTTCTTGGATGGTTTCAGAGGAAAAGGCATGGGTTTCTGAACCCAAGGTTCCCTTTCTTTACCATGTTTCCTAGCAACAAAGTCTCTTTTATCATAACGTTGATTCTTTGATTGTGGGTTATCAAGATCAACAGTAGGTTCAATTTCTACATCATTGTCATTACTAGGTTGAGCATCATCATGAACATTATCATTAATATTTTTACTAGGTTCATGTTCATTACCAGATTGTGTTTCAGCATCAGACATAGAAATATCATTTGGATTATCAGGTGGTTCAGCAATAGGTTCACTAGAAGTTTGCACAGTTCTATCATTTTTCTTCTTCTTCTTTTTAGAAGAGCTAGGAACATCAATATTATTTCTTTGAGAATCTTGCTCGATTCTCTTAGGGTGGCCTTCAGGATACAAAGGTTCCTGAGTCATTCTACCAGTTCTAGTAGCCACTCTAACAGCATAGTCATTTTTCTTACTATTCATTTCATTAAGCACTTCTTTTTGAGCTTTAAGTACTTGTTCTACTTGAGTGGTAACCATAGAAGCATGTTTGCTAACAAGTTTAAGTTCACCTTTAATATCAGCCATATAATCACCCAAGCGTCTAATCATATAAGCATTTTCTTTTAATTGTCTACCAAAATAAGCATTGAAGTCATCTTGCTTATACATAAAGTTATCAAACTCATCCAAGCATTGACTAGAAATTTTAGTAGGAGGGACTTCAGCTTTATCATATCTATAGAGAGAATTTACCTTTACTACCTATGTCAGGATATCGGGATCAGGAGGTTCTTCGGTAAATAAATAATTGAGATCATAAGTTTCTTCAACAGGCGGTGAATTAAGACCATGTATTTCTTCAATAGGAGGTAAATTCTTAACGTCTCCAGCTTTAATACCTTTTTCTTTCATAGATTTCTTTGCCTCTTGCATATCTTCGGGACTGAGAAATAGAACACCTCTCTTCTTCGGAGTTAGTTTAGGGATAGGCTCAGTAATTGGAGTAGGAGCTGGCTTAGGAGGTGCCCAATTATTTTCATTTGTCAACATATTATTCAATAGAATTTTAGCTTCATCCGGTGTTCTTTCCCTGAAAAGAGAACCAACACAACTATCCAGATAATCTCTGGAAGCATCGGTTAGTCCATTATAAAAGATATCAAGTATTTCAGGTTTCTTAAGAGGATGATCAGGCAAAGCATTAAGTAACTTGAGAAGCCTCCCCAAAGCTTGTGGGGGACTCTCTTCTTTAAGTTGCACAAAGTTGTATATTTCCCTGAAAGCAGCTTGTTTCTTATGAGCAGGGAAATATTTAGCAGAGAAGTAATAAATCATATCCTGGGGACTACGCACACAACCAGGTTCAAGAGAATTAAACCATATCTTAGCATCACCCTTTAATGAGAACGGAAATATTTTGGGTACATAAAGGTAACGCGATCTCTCATCATTAGTAAACAGGGCAGCTATATCATTTAACTTAGTAAGATGTGCCACAACAGTTTCAGATTCATAGCCATAAACGGATCAGATTCAACCAAAGTAATTATATCAGGATCAACAGAGAATTCATAATCTTTATGAGGAACACATATAGGTGAAGTAGCAAAAGCAGGATCGGGTTTCATTTTATCTCTAAGTGATTCTTTGTTCCATTTAATTAATAACCTCTTAAGCTCATATCTATCTCTGCAAGCTAAAATAGCTAAAGAAGCATCTCGATCAAATAAGTAACCCTCAGGAATAACAGGCATATTTTCATCATCACTATCATCATCGTATTCAGATTCAATAATTTCTCTTTCTCTAGCCCTAGCAATTTTTTCATCAAGAAATTCACTAAGGGGCACAATAGTATCAGGCGTAGAAGCAGTTTCATCATAAGTATCATGCATAGCAGAAGTGGCCTCATCAATAACATGTGGCATATCAGAACGAATAGAAGAAGCAGGTGTAGGTGTTGCAAACTTACTCATAACAGAAGGTGAATCAATTGCAGAGCTAGATGGCAGTTCCTTACCTCCCCTCATAGTTGAGGGATAGATCTTGGTTTTTGGATCTCTCAAGTTCTTCATAGTGTCCAACAGATATAAATCCCAAGTGACTCAAAGAATTGAGATATGCTCCCCGGCAACGGCGCCAGAAAAAGGTTCTTGATAACCCACAAGTATAGGGGATCGCAACAGTTTTCGAGGGTAGAGTATTCAACCCAAATTTATTGATTCGACACAAGGGGAGCCAAAGAATATTCTCAAGTATTAGCAGCTGAGTTGTCAATTCAACCACACCTGGAAACTTAGTATCTGCAGCAAAGTGTTTAGTAGCAAAGTAATATGATAGTGGCGGTAGCGGCAACGAAAGTAAAGACAACAAAAGTAATGTTTTTGGTATTTTGTAGTGATTGTAACAGTAGTAGCGGAAAAGTAAATAAGCGAGAACTAGTATATGGAAAACTCGTAGGCACTGGATCAGTGATGGATAATTATGCCGGATGCAGTTCATCATGTAACAGTCATAACATAGGGTGACACAGAACTAGCTCCAATTCGTCAATGTAATGTAGGCATGTATTCCGTGTATAGTCATACGTGCTAATGGAAAAGAACTTGCATGACATCTTTTGTCCTACCCCCCCCTGTGGCAGCGGGGTCCTATTGGAAACTAAGGGATATTAAGGCCTCCTTTTAATAGAGAACCGGAACAAAGCATTAGCACATAGTGAATACATGAACTCCTCAAACTATGGTCATCATCGGGAGTGGTCCCGATTATTGTCACTTCGGGGTTGCCGGATCATAACACATAGTAGGTGACTATAGACTTGCAAGATAGGATCAAGAACTCACATATATTCATGAAAACATAATAGGTTCAGATCTGAAATCATGGCACTCGGGCCCTAGTGACAAGCATTAAGCATAGCAAAGTCATAGCAACATCAATCTCAGAACATAATGGATACTAGGGATCAAACCCTAACAAAACTAACTCGATTACATGATAAATCTCATCCAACCCATCACCGCCCAGCAAGCCTACAATGCAATTACTCACGCACGGCGGTGAGCATCATGAAATTGGTGATGGAGGATGGTTGATGATGACGACGGCGACGAATCCCCCTCTCCGAAGCCCCGAACGGACTCCAGATCAGCCCTCCCGAGAGGTTTTAGGGCTTGGCGGCGGCTCCGTATCGTAAAACGCGATGATTTCTTCTCTCTGATTTTTTCTCTCCGAAAGCAAATATATAGAGTTGGAGTTGGCGTCGGAGGGTCTCCAGGGGGCCCATGAGGTAGGGGGCGCGCCCTAGGGGGGCGCCCCCACCCTCGTGAGAAGGGTGTGGGCCCCCTGGTCTTCATATTTGGCGAGGATTTTTTATTATTTTTTCTAAGACCTCCCGTGGAGTTTCAGGTTATTCCGAGAATATTTGTTTTCTGCACATAAAACAACATCATGGTAATTCTGCTGAAAACAGCGTCAGTCCGGGTTAGTTCGATTCAAATCTTACAAGTTAGATTCCAAAACAAGGGCAAAAGTGTTTGGAAAAGTAGATACGACGGAGACATATCAGGCTCCTGCTAGTTGCTGATAACTCGGTTACAAAACATGATCATCTCATACAATAAAATTTAGCATCATGTCTTGACCATATCACATCACAACATGCCTTGCAAAAACACGTTAGATGTCCTCTACTTTGTTGTTGCAAGTTTTACGTGGCTGCTACGGGCTTAGCAAGAACCGTTCTTACCTATGCTTCAAAACCACAATGATAGTCTGTCAAGTTGGTGCTGTTTTAACCTTCGCAAGGACCGGGCGTAGCCACAATCGGTTCAACTAAAGTTGGAGAAACTGACATCCACCAGCCACCTGTGTGCAAAGCACGTCGGTAGAACCAGTCTCGCATAAGCGTACGCGTAATGTCGGTCCGGGCCGCTTCATCCAACAATACCGCCGAGCCAAAGTATGACATGCTGGTAAGCAATATGACTTATATCACCCACAACTCACTTGTGTTCTACTCGTGCATATGACATCTACGCATAAAACCTGGCTCGGATGCCACTGTTGGGGAACATAGTAATTTCAAAAAATTTTCCTACGCACACGCAAGATCATGGTGATGCATTGCAACGAGAGGGGAGAGTGTCGTCCACGTACCCTCATAGACCGTTAAGCGGAAGCGTTAGCACAATGCGGTTGATGTAGTCGTATGTCTTCACGATCCGACCGATCAAGTACCGAACATACGGCACCTCCGAGTTCAGCACACGTTCAGCCCGATGACGTCCCTCGAACTCCGATCCAGCCGAGTGTTGAGGGAGAGTTTCGTCAGCACGACGGCGTGGTGACGATGTTGATGTTCTACCAATGCAGGGCTTCGCCTAAGCACCGCTACGATATGATCGAGGTGGATTATGGTGGAGGGGGGCACCGCACATGGCTAAGAAATCAAGAGATCAATTGTTGTGTCTATGGGGTGCCCCTGCCCCCGTATATAAAGGAGCAAGGGGGGAGGGGGGTGCGGCCGGCTAGGGAGAGGGCGCGCCAGGAGGAGTCCTACTCCCACCCCTTTCCTAGTTGGAATAGGATTCGGGAGAAGGAAAGAGAGATGAGAAGAAGGAAAGAGGAGGGCGGCCCCCCTTGCCCTAAACCAATTCGGTTTGGGCCTGGGGGGGGGGGCGCCCCACACTCCCCTTGCTTCCCTCTATTTACACTAAGGCCCATATAGGCCCATTAAGCTCCCGGGGGGTTCCGATAACCTCCCGGTACTCCGGTAAAATCCTGATTTCACCCGGAACACTTCCGACATCCAAACATAGGCTTCCAATATATCAATCTTCATGTCTCTACCATTTCGAGACTCCTCGTCATGTCCTTGATCACACCCGGGACTCCGAACAACCTTCGGTACATCAAAACATATAAACTCATAATATAACCGTCATCGTAACGTTAAGCGTGCGGACCCTTCGGGTTCGAGAACTATGTACACATGACCGAGACACGTCTCCAGTCAATAACCAATAGCGGAACCTGGATGCTCATATTGGCTGCCACATATTCTACGAAGATCTTTATCGGTCAAACCGCACAACAACATACGTTGTTCCCTTTGTCATCGGTATGTTACTTGCCCGAGATTCGATCGTCGGTATCTCAATACCTAGTTCAATGTCGTTACCGGCAAGTCTCTTTACTCGTTCCGTAATACATCATCCCGCAACTAACTCATTAGTTGCAATGCTTGCAAGGCTTATAGTGATGTGCATTACCGAGTGGGCCCAGAGATACCTCTCCGACAATCGGAGTGACAAATCCTAATATCGAAATACGCCAACCCAACAAGTACCTTCGGAGACACCTGTAGAGCACCTTTATAATCACCCAGTTATGTTGTGACGTTTGGTAGCACACAAAGTGTTCCTCCGGTAAAAGGGAGTTGCATAATCTCATAGTCATAGGAACATGTATAAGTCATGAAGAAAGCAATAGCAACAAACTAAACGATCAAGTGCTAAGCTAACGGAATGGGTCAAGTCAATCACATCATTCTCCTAATGATGTGATCCCGTTAATCAAATGACAACTCATGTCTATGGTTAGGAAACATAACCATCTTCGATCAACGAGCTAGTCAAGTAAAGGCATACTAGTGACACTCTGTTTGTCTATGTATTCACACATGTATTATGTTTCCGGTTAATACAATTCTAGCATGAATAATAAACATTTATCATGATATAAGGAAATAAATAATAACTTTATTATTGCCTCTAGGGCATATTTCCTTCATCTGGTCAGATTCAACATAGTCGGATCCGAGTTGAGATAAGGTCCGAGTCGGACAGACCCAACTATGAGACGCATCAATATGCCATCTATGAGTCTCCAGTACAACATACGTTCTATGTCCTAAGACCTGAGCTGGCACATGTACTCGGGATGGTAACAGACTTGCTTTTGGCCGACCAAACGCTACTCCGTAACTGGGTAGTTATAAAGGTAGGTTTCGGGTTTGTCCAGAACCATGCTATGAGACGTGGTCGAGCAAGATGAGATTTGCCCCTCCGATTAGGAGAGATATACTCTGGGCACCTCGCATGATTCGACCAGGATAAGCATGGCCATGCGACAAGGATTATGAGATAATCTGGTTTGTGGTTGGCATCACTGGAACGAGAAAGAGGTCGGGCTAATACAAGGATGACAGACTCGCCTTGAGCCCGACAACCTATATCATGTGGCAAAAGAAATGGAAGTATGATGTACATGTTCGCCTAACCAGCTTCATAGTCTGTTTGGTGTTCGGCATGCCTTGCTAGAGGCCGCTACCAACTGTGCAGTTCGGAGGTGATCCGAACTGCGACCAAGCCGGCTTGAACCTAAGGGGTCGCGCTCTTAAGGGAAGGAACCTACGAGGTCGGATCCGAGGACACTGATCGGATGTGATCCGAGCTGTATTCGGATTGTGCCCGAGTAGACTTATGGGCTTTAGGGTCCGTGTGAGGCCCAAGTGTTGAGCCCACGACGAACGCCTATATAAAGTGGGGTGCGGCACACTCATGCGGTTGATCGCTTCGGCACTGTCACTAGGGTTTGCATGTGTTGCGAATAGACACCTCCACTTGCCGCCGGTTGTGTGATCGGACCTAGCAGTCCGCCGCATGATGTTCCTCCTGCACGCGCGGATACCATTAGAGGCGGTGCACTTGCGCCGCTCCGGCGAACCTGTATGTGGGAACCTACTACCGGCTGTACGAGGGAGATCGGACGAGGAGGAGACAATCCACGCAGACGCGCTACCCCAACTCTTCTTCCGCTGCACGACACTGCGCGTCTAGTGGTAACGAACTGTGATCCATCTCCCGTAGCATGTTCTTGGTTTTTCTGCGTGTAGGAAAATTTTAATTTGCAGTCGACGCACCCTACCGTAGATCCCAACAGTGCAAGCTCAAGAACAAGCTCAAGACGGGGCCCAAGATGATCAAGTGACCGCTCCTCAACTCACCCCTGAGGAGGAATTGGAGCGTCGTCCCGCCAAGATCGCTTCCAAGCTCTCAACCAAGGGCCATCTCATGACAAATGTGCTTGGAAGCATTCGAAAGGGGTTAATCACTCGTAGACAATTGGCAACCTATTGTGAACATCACGCGTTTGTCTCTTGTGTTGAACCCCAAAAGGTCTATGAGGTGCTCGAAGATCCGGATTGGCTCAATGCCATGCATGAAGAACTCAACAACTTCGAGTACAACAAGGTGTGGAGATTGGTGCCAAGGCCAACGAGGAATCACAATGTCATTGGAACCAAGTGGATATTCAAGAACAAGCAAGACGCTCATGGAATTATCATTCGCAACAAGGCCCGTTTAGTAGCACAAGGCTACTCCCAAGTCGAGGGTATCGACTATGGTGAAACCTTTGCTCCCGTTGCTTGCCTTGAATCCATTCGCATGTTGATTGCTTATGCTTCTCATCATAACTTTAAGTTGTAACAAATGGATGTGAAGAGTGCATTTCTTAATGGTCTCATTAATGAGTTGGTGTATGTCAAGCAACCCCCCAGGTTCGAGGATCCCTATTTTCTTGATCATGTGTACCAACTCAATAAGGCACTCTATGGCCTTAAGCAAGCCCCACGTGCGTGGTATGACCACTTTACCGAGTTGTTGCAAGATCGCGGTTTTGAAATTGGGAAAATCGACCCCACTCTTTTTACCAAGAAGCTCAAAGGGGAGTTGTTTGTGTGCCAACTATATGTTGATGATATTATCTTTGGTTCCCCTAACAAAGCTTTCAATGAGGAATTTTCCGCACTCATGACCTCCAAGTTTAAGATGTCCATGATGGGAGAGTTGAAGTTCTTTCTCGGGTTTGAGGTCAAGCAACGGAGAGAAGGAACCTTCATCAATCAATCCAAATACACTCAAGATATGCTCAAGAGAATCAAGCTTAATGATGTCAAGCCGACTTCCACTGCAATGCCCGTCAAGTGCCAACTTGACTCAGATCCCAATGGTAAAGCGGTGGATCAAAAGGTATATCGCTCCATGATTGGCTCCTTTCTTTACCTTTGTGCATCTAGACCGGATATCATGCTGAGTGTGGGAATTTGTGCACGGTTTCAAGCCGCACCTAAGGAAATCCACTTTGTGGCGGTCAAGTGAATCTTTTGATATTTGGCTCATACCCCAAACTTTGGCTTATGGTATCCAAGAGGAGCAAACTTCAAGCTTGTAGGGTATTCAGACTCCGGTTGGGCAGGAGACAAAGTGGATAGGAAGTCCACTTCCGGAGGGTGCCAATTTCTTCATTGCTCTTTGGTGAGTTGGTCTTCCAAGAAGCAAAGTTGTGTGTCTCTCTCGTCTACCGAGGCGGAGTACATGGCCGCCGGTAGTTGTTGTGCAAAACTTCTTTGGATGAGGCAAACTTTAAAGGATTACAGTGTCATTTGTGACAAAGTGCCTCTTTGGTGTGACAATGAAAGTGCCATCAAGATTTCTCTCAACCCGGTTCAACACTTCAAGATGAAGCATATTGAGATTTGGTATCACTTCATCCGGGATCACATTAGGCAAGGGGAGATCAAGCTCAACTGATGTGACCCGACTAGATGGCGAGTCTTTTGTTGGCCCAATATTTCACGGTACTCGACGAAGTAGAAAATTCCACAAGAACAGAAGTCGTAATAGCATACGTAGACGATGAGTAGCAGATCGGTTCTTGGATCTAGCAATATGCAAGAAGACCAAAGAATAAAACTTGCGAACGAAAACGATAGAATCGAACCGGGCGCGCAGCAGCAACTAAATCCCTCGAGGATTAGCAAAAGATGATATTTGGTGCATCCCACACGATGCTTTTCTCTGTATTTTTAACTCCCCAAAAACTTCCGTCCCGTACAAGGCCGAGGCCTGCCTGTTTTATAGGCAAAACTAAACCTGAACCAACCGACCTAACAAACAAGCTAAACAGATACGGACTCTTATCTCTTTCCTATTCTAACTAATAATGATTTAACTAATTAAGTATCCGGCAAGGTGATCACAAAAATCCAAAATAGACTAGCACTCAAGGAACGTACGTATGTGTTAAAGCTAAATCAACATGGTTTGGACTCCTCCACGTTGCCTTGGGGCTTCGGCCTTCACGTCCTGGTACTCCTCACACAGACGACCAATGCAAAAGAAATTGCATGGTGTTCTGAAGGTTGGTTTGATCTTTTGCTTCTCTGGTTGTGTCGACGGCACCTCAATACAAAAACCTCCAATCTGCAGTGTACATGGAATAACGCGGTCTATGGTCACATCATCCCCTCCCCCTTCAAAAGAAACCGTCCTCGGTTTCGAGGCACTCTTTGCAACCTTCTTCTTCAATGTGACATGTCCATCCACCTTGATTGCGTTCTCGAACATCGGTCATAGCACGCGTCGCTTCCCAGAATCCCAAAATGAATATGTATTCGTCCGACCTTCATGTATAGCATTGTGATCATATTGCCATGGTCTCCCCAATAACAAGTGACATGCATCCATAGGTATGACATCACATATCACGATATCAGTATAATCACCAACAGAAATTTGACGTGCACCTTATGAGTAACCTTTAACTTCCATGTATGATACATCCACTCGACACGATGGGGTTGCGGGTGCTTCCATAGAGGCAACCCCAACACATCAACCAACCCTTTGCTGACTGCATTGGTGTAGCTTCCACCATCTATTATCAACTTGCAATTGGTGTTGTTGATCTTACACTCAGACTGAAAAATATTCCATCGTTGCCCCTTATCCTCAACACGGTCTTCTTGCACTCGTTGCACCATTAATGATGGGTATGCTTCTGCGGCTTCAAAACTCGCAGTAACTTTTTCATCATCTTCAGATTTCTCACTAGATGTGTCAGCATTTTTCTCTCCATCACTCGCAGACATGTATCCTTCTTCTGTGAGGAGAACCCTCCTCTCATTAGGACACTCAAACTTCTTATGCCCCCTGCCACCACACCTGAAGCACACAATATCACTGGTACGGGCGTTAGAAGCACAAGACAATTCAACCTTGGGTTGAGATACTTCCTTGGTAGCCGACTTAGAATCTGACTTGAAACCGCTATTACCTCCACCCTCTCTCTGAAAATTATGCCGCACCGAGTTTGATAAATTATCATGACCGACACGACGCTTGACTTGCTGCTCCGCTCAAATGGCATGGTGTAATAATCCCTGTAATCCATTATATTCTACCATATCGACACGGTCTCGTACCTCTGATTTCAGACCATGCATGAACCGTGCCATTGTAGCTTCTTCGGGCTCCTCTACCCCTGTACGAATCAGTAATATTTCCATCTCCTTATAATACTCCTCAACACTAGAGTTACCTTGTCGAAGCTGCTGCAAGCGTGTGTACAAGGTCCTAGTGAAGTGCTCTGGAACAAAGCGTCTCTTCATGATACTCTTCATTTGATTCCAAGACTCTGGACGTCCTCCTGCGCGACATAGTTGGTTCCACCATATTAAAGCATAGACCGTGAACTCAATAGATGCAGCATGAACCTTTTTCTCCTTGGTGTACCGTTGTCCATCAAAAATCTGATCCACGCGCATCTCCCACTCCAAATAATCATCCGGGTTGTCTTTGCCGTTAAACGACGGTATGGAAATTTTTATTCTTCCAATACCATCATCGTCATAGGCGCGTCGCGGACGTTCATGTCCTCCCCCATGGTGTAGGCCACCTCCATGATGGTTATAAGCACGCCGCACAGGCTCATAATAGCTACCAGCCCCCTCAAACTTATGGTCTTGATGGTCACCATTGTTGCGAACTTGTTCGCCTACCCACTGTCCAGATAATTGCCGATGACGACGTGGTGCAGCAGACCCATCACTAGGTGGTGAACATGGTCTCAATTGATGAACGGCCTCAGTCAAATCAGCAATCTTTTTCCTAGACTTTCCTCAACCTTGTCGATGCGCCTCCCCACTAGATTCATCACATAGTCATGAGTTGCCTCCAATCCTAGCACGATAGCCGGCGCAACACTCGGATCATAGGTGGGCAAGGGCAGCTCGTCTTCCGCATCTCCTTCATGTGCACCATGCACACTTGAATTTGATTTCTGTGAATTCACCATTGTAGCAACTCAAGTAGATCAACTCAAAAACCAGCGAGAAAAATTGTACCGTGATCAACCTTGCTCTGATACCACTTGATGTGACCCGACTAGATGGCAAGTCTTTTGTTGGCCCAATCTTTCACGGTACTCGACGAAGTAGAAAATTCCACAAGAACAGAAGTCGTAATAGCATACGTAGACGATGAGTAGCAGATCGGTTCTTGGATCTAGCAATATGCAAGAAGACCAAAGAATAAAACTTGCGAACGGAAACGATAGAATCGAACCGGGCGCGCAGCAACAACTAAATCCCTCGAGGATTAGCAAAAGATGATATTTGGTGCATCACACGCGATGCTTTTCTATGTATTTTTAACTCCCCAAAAACATCCGTCCCGTATAAGGCCGATGCCTGCCTGTTTTATAGGCAAAACTAAACCTGAACCAACCAACCTAACAAACAAGCTAAACAGATACAGACTCTTATCTCTTTCCTATTCTAACTAATCATGATTTAACTAATTAAGTATCCGGCAAGGTGATCACAAAAATCCAAAACAGACTAGCACTCAAGGAACGTACGTATGTGTTAAAGCTAAATCAACATGGTTTGGACTCCTCCATGTTGCCTTGGGGCTTCGGCCTTCACGTCCTGGTACTCCTCACACAGATGACCAATGCAAAAGAAATTGCATGGTGTTCTGAAGGTTGGTTTGATCTTTTGCTTCTCTGGTTGTGTCGACGGCACCTCAATACAAAAACCTCCAATCTGCAGTGTACATGGAATAGCGCGGTCTATGGTCACATCATCAACCATGTCAACACTCATGATAACCTTGCAGATATTTTCACGAAGCCTTTGGATGAAGCAAGATTTCGTGAGTTAAGGCATGAGCTAAATATTATTGATTCGAGCAATGTTGTTTGAACCCTTGCACACTCCATCATACTCAACGTGTTGTCGTGTTTAGGTGTAGGCATGGACATAGGGGGAGTGTTGTTCTCTCAATGAACTCTCCCTCCCCCATTATGCATAAATTGATCAAGTCTTTCACATTAGCCATCTTTTATGGTACTTGTGCTTCAAGGACGAGTTTTGGTCATGGGCCCAAGGTTAAAATCTTCGCGGCGCCATACCTCTTGACTCATACATAGGTGGCCTCGGCCACCGCCCTCTCTTGAAGAGATGTGTGTTTATTGTTCTCTCGCTAGTGTTCTTGTTGTTGTGTTTTGGTTCCCTCTTCTTGCCTTTTGTTTTTCCCTTCTTTTTGAGCTAGTCGTTTGGTGTCTAGTCTTTGGGTCTTGCTGGGCGGTACTGCCGCTGGTAGTGCGTGGTACTACCGCTTATGTTGACAAGCGGTACTACCGCCCACCCGAGCGATACTACCGTTGAGGGGCGGGACTAAGGGGTTATGTCAGGGCAGGGGGAGGTTTCGTCTCCCCCATACCCATTCGCACCGCCCACTCGTTCCTCCTTGTCTCTCCAGCGTCGTCTCGCCACGGGAGGGATCCGGCAGGCCGTCGTCTCCAGGCCGTCCCTCTCCATTTCCTTCGGTGGAGTCGATCCCCACCTCGTCCTCTTGCCATGGATGCCAGTGATGGTCCTTCTGAGCAGCATGCACGCCGTATCAACCCCGGGCGTGCAACTTCCAAGCGCTACCACACCTCTGAGACAACGTCGGCCTCATCAAGTGTTCCGCCTCCTCCTTAAATGAAGAAGATGAGTGCGTTCAAGCCCAAGCCAAGGACCAAGTCTGTGATAGAGTTGTCTGCCAAGGAATTCTGGGAGAAGCATCGGCGCAACCCCTATGAGGTCGATCAAGAACCCGCCTTGGTCAACCGCCCGTTCTGGAACCGTTTTCAGTATGCCATCTACTTTGATGTGATCAAAGCCAAGAAGAATCTTTTTGTTGATGTTCGCTCCATCGATGTTGCCTTTATGGAGAAGGATCCTGACTACTTTGGGGAGGCTCTTCAGATGTGCTCTCAGTTGAACATCCTCAGGATCATGCAGTTCAACAAAGATTTTGATGCAGATTTGGTGGCTCAGTTTTATGCCACCGTCCATCTTGGAATAGATGAGGACAGGACTCTGACTTGGATGACGAATGGTAGGCTGCTTTCTGTCAAGTGGAAGGCCTTCATGAAGCTTCTTGAAGTTGAGGATCAAGGTCTTGAGAACCCAGTTGGCTTTCGTCCTCACCGCAATGCAACTTCCATTCACAAGCAATCTCTCTGGCCATACTCTACCTTGAGGATTCACCCAGTGACTCAGAAAGAGACCTATGAGCTGCTTGCATTTCTCGACATTATGCATCACATCTTTAGGGAGACCCTCTTCCCTCGCATTGGCAACTTGGATATGGTACACTCTTTCCTTGTGGACATGCTTCTTTTCTGTCAACATGAGAAGGAAGAAAACACTGGAGAATCGTTGGATATCTCTTATGTCATGTGGTCTGAGTTGGTCTCCGCCATCTCTGAGCGAAAGTGCCCTATCTATGGACCGTTTATCATGTTGCTCATTGAGAAGGCTTGGGAGCGTGTTCATCCTAAGGTGGTGTTGGAGACCAGGGATCTAGTTTCTCATGAGATCAAGCGTCTGTGGAAGAAGGAGAACTGGGGCATCGCAACTCCGAGTTCTGGCATTCCGCCTGGAGCTGCTGACATGGAGACCGAGGCTGATGCTAATGATGACAATGACTATGAGCCTTCTGGAGCAGATCCCTCTTGGGCGAAGAAGCTCAAGCGCAAGATGAAGAAACTCTTCTGCATGGAGTCTCATGGTCAGTACATGACTCATGTGGCTGAGAAGCAGGCTAGGAGTCGTCACAAGGAGCTCATGCGTCAGTTGGGTGCGACCGTTGCCAGCGGATCTGAGGGCAAGATCACTGATGAGGAGGAGCGGATTCAGCAGCACTATCCGTGGACCGATTCAGACACCGAGCAGTTTCCGACTGAGGATGGCAGTGCAGACGATCCCGCTGGGATGTGATGATGGAGCCCCTCAGTCTGCTATCACCTGGAGCAGCGTTCTTTGCCTTTTTGGTGTCTCGATGCCAAAGAGGGAGAGAGCTTAGGGATTTGTCGTGTTGAGTTGCGAGCGTGTGTTTGCGTGGCGTGTTTGCCTTGCCTGTATTTCTCGCAAACTCTTTTCTCGTGTTTGGTGCTTGTTTGGTTTATGTTTGTGAGGTACCCTTTCATATGGTGTGAGACATATGCTCCCTTTCATATTGTATTATCTAGTTTGTCAAGTACCTTATGCTTCTAGCTCTATATGTTCCATTACCTGTTGCTAATGTTGTCAGACTACAAAAGATAGGGGGAGCATTGATCCCAATGTATGTGCTTTGCTTTACTTTGTCTCCTCTTCTTAGGTGCACACATTCAGGGGGAGCTCCATCTATATTTTGTAGTTCTGGAGCTCATCTACTTTCTTGTCTTACCTTCTTGTGCAAATCTCGTGTTGTCATCAATCCACCAAAAAGGGGGAGATTGTGAAGGCATGTTTCTCTCTAAGTAGTTTTGGTGATTGATGACAACATATTTGAGGGCTAATCATGTGCGTTGAGTATTTCAGAGATTCATCCTTTGGCGAGACGATTCCCTCCCCTCAGAGTTTGAAGCGAAGACGGTGTAGCCCTTTCGATTCAGTTTTGGTGGTCTTGTGTCGTAAGAGTCACCGTACTATCAAGAGGGGATCCGCATTGGTTAGGCTAGGGTGGAATCAACACGTACACATCCCCTTTGCACCCTCTGAGTTGAAGGCTCCCTTGCGGTCCTCTCCCTGAGATCTGGTCCCAGTGGTAGTACCACGAACCCCAGCGGTAGTAGCGCTCCGCAGCGGTAGTACCGCTTGGAGCTCTCAGCCGTAGTACCGATGCGGCTCCATGCTCCTACCGCCTTGATTCGAGGGTTCTCCTCTCGTGTCGGGTTTTGCGGCACTAGCTGTGGCAGTAGAGGCGGTAGTACCGCTCATAGGCGGTAGTACCGCTCATAGGCGGTAGTACCGCCCTGGGTCCAACCCTGCTCTTCTTCTCGCTCACTTCTCACCGCGCGACAGTACCGCGAGGTTGAACGGTAGTACCGCTGGCCATAGCGGTAGTACCGCCCTCTGCGGGGCTGAGCGGGGGTAACGGTTGGATTGTCTCCCCTTATAAAAGGAGGTCTTCTTCTTTAAGTTGACTCACCTCGTTTTCCCCAAGCTCCATTGTTACTCCAAAGCTCATTTTCGCCCGATCTCTCTCCCTAGCCAATCAAACTTGTTGATTGTCTAGGGATTGGTTGAGAAGGCCCAGATCTACACTTCCACCAAGAGAAATTTGATTCCCTCACTCATCCCTTGCGGATCTTGTTACTCTTGGGTGTTTGAGCACCCTAGACGGTTGATGTCACCTTGAAGCCATATTCCATTGTGGTGAAGCTCCGTGGTTTCGTTGGGAGCCTCCAATTTGATTGTGGAGAGAGCCCCAACCTTGTTCGTAAAGGTCCGGTCGCCGCCTCCAAGGGCACCAATAGTGGAATCACGGCATCTCGCATTGTGTGAGGGTGTGAGGAGAATACGGTGGCCCTAGTAGCTTCTTGGGGAGCATTGTGCCTCCACACCGCTCCAACGGAGACGTACTTCCCCTCAAAAGGAAGGAATTTCGGTAACACATCCTTGTCTTCACCGGCTCCACTCTTGGTTATCTCGTGCCTTTACTTGTGCAAGCTTTTGTGTTGTTTCCCTTGCTTGCTTGTGTACTTATTGTTGTTGCATCATATAGGTTGCTCACCTAGTTGCATATCTAGACAACCTACTTTTATGCAAAGTTTAAATTGGTAAAGAAAAGTTAAAATTGTTAGTTGCCTATTCACCCCCACCCTCTAGTCAGCTATATCGATCCTTTCACTTGACTTGCAAGAATCTCACCCTCTGGTCGAGACGTCTAGTGTTAGCGACAGTGATGAATTAGACAAAGAAAATACTCTTGATTTATCTATGCTAATGTCCAACTATGCTTCATTGGGTGATTTTCTTAAGCAGGGCATACCATTAGGGAGTTTTGAATTGCCCACTCCATATAAAGAATTTTACTAAGTGTTCCCCTACGAAGATAGCCAACATAAAATTTTAAAAATTATACATAAGTCTCTAACCCTCTCACTGCAGAAATATAAAAGACATGCTTACCTCGCCTGGTGCATCCGTTCCCGCTTGAAAGCGATGACCTATTTATCTACATGATGCTGATGTACCGTAAGCATATACAACTCCGTCCGAGCTCTGCTTTGAGGTGCTCCAAACCCCGGTCAGAGTCAGGACTCACAATACTCGGGGTTGATATTCCTTGGGATCTGGGTGATGATCTAACGGAGCACTGAAGCCTACCTATATACTATAAACAAAGTACTGCCTGAGAGGTAACTCGGAAGCCGTAAGTGTCTTTCTTACTGTTGTGTCTTGGAGTCGAGTTGCATTCATGTTGCATTGACACTTTTGTTATATTTTGTGTAGTTGCTATTAGAGTTGGTTTCAGAATAATTCTCGCTGGTAAAAAAATTAGGGTATTGGTAGCCTATATTTTGTGGTATACCTCCTCCAATTTTATTCAAGTACTGCTATGTGCCTAATGTGAGGAAGGAGTACCAAAAATTTCGTCAAATTCTGCAGCTCCAGGAGACAAGACGACATGCCATCCGCCCCGGTCGCATGCACGCTTGTATCAGCTCATGGCCTCGAGCACGAGCGCCTGCGCTCATAGGAAAAAGTCCACTTTAAACCTTAAACTTGTAGAGCTTGGCTAAATCAAATCTTGAACTCAGAATCTCGGTTGTTGGCACACTGAACTTATCAATTCCGGTCTAAATCGAACCCCGAAGCTGTTTTTCAGTCCAGGAAAAAATATATCACAAATGGGATAATTTGCCACTCTCACTGACTGACTTGGCCCACCTGTCATATTCATCTTCCACCTCAATTTCTGTCCTAATCGTGTACAGGCTACTAAAACTGACAAGCTTGCGGCCTCCTCAGAGGATCACCGACCCTGCTCAATATGGGGGACATCGCTGCCGTTATGTGCTTCCCCCGGTCATCTTTTATTTCGCTTTGGTATTTTTTTGAATTTTCACCCCGGGGGGGGGGGGGGGGGGGGGGGGGAGGACTCCCCCACCTGAATTGTATTCGTTATTGCCTATTGGGCTTTGCAGCCTGTTGCAAGATGGGTTCAACTGAACCAGAGATAAGAGGGGTCACAAGGAGAAGAAGTAAAGAAAAAATCTCTCACACCAACAACACACATGACATGGAGAAACTAAGAGGGAAACGCCACATAACAAAACAAAAGCACCACCCAGTGTAATCGAACGACATGGGCCAACCGAGACCATGCCACGGCACTACACCGTCGACGCAATTGAAAGACACCGTGCATCGAGACTGCACAACACCGCGACACCACCTGTGTCGTGGGGTACATTTGAAAGGACACACGAGTCCGAGACGACGTCACGACACCTATGCACCAACGGTGTAGTCGAAGGGCATCGCCAAGTAGACCAAACCAAAACACCGCATCGTCGACACAATCGAAAGGCACCGTACATCTAAGACCGCACAACGCCGTGACACCAGCTGTATCGTGGGGCATGGTCGAAAGGGCATGCAAGGCAAGACGGCGCCACCGCACCTATGTGCCACCGGAGAGGCCACTGGGCACCGCCTAGCAGAGACACATGAAAGAAGCATGGTATTCATTTGATGGTCAGACGATTAATCCCATTGCAAGGTTTGCACAAATGAAGAGCACCCGCACAACACAAAATAGAAAAGTGCGTCGGCTAGACTAGCAGTCCTCGGCATGGTTTTAGCCTGGTGCCATGATGCCTGCCCGCTATGTTGCCATGGCGCGTGCTGCTAGCCTGCTACTCGCCATTGGAGAGTCGGCCATCGAGCTTGACCGCGTTGGCGTTGACTGTCAAAGACGCGGCCGACGCGCTCTCCTGCCGCTCCGCTTCTCCGCCGACGAGGCGCGCCTGCCGGAGGTTATCCCGTGGCAGCATCTCCAAAGCTCGAATCTGAGCCGTCATCTTTCCCCGCCATTGCCCTGCAGCTAGCTCTGGCATTGCCCCCGTCCTCCCGCTGTGGTGTTGTGCTGCTCCAGATTGCTAAGTTTTTGTGCGTACTCGCTACTGCCTGCTGCCGTGTTTGCCTTGCGCTGCAATCGCTGGCTGGAAGCGGATACGTGGGTAAAGTGAAGAAGGGATGACAGTGTTACCGTAATAATTATTATACGGATTTATTATAAAATGTACAAAAATAAATCAAGAAGTAATTTTATTGCATCATAATTTTATTTGTATGTAATTTTTCTAAATGTATACAGTAGATTTGTAATTTGCAAACTAATTATAATCATTTTAGGCTTAATCATATGGATGTGAAGAAAAGATGTCACGGTTACTGTAGCTTACATGACATCCCTTTAGGATGTTAGAGGATCCGGTTCCTTGCTGGATGCCTGCTGCTCGGGACGGGTTGCTCGATCGGGATCGATTCGGGAGTCAATAAGACAGAGAAATTGGGGAAGAACATTAATATGACACATGGGCCACACTGCCAGTGAGAGTAGCATTTAATCCCAGTCTGGATTGTTACTTTCCCAATGCACCAAACAACTCCAAGGTTTGATTTAGTCTGAGATTGATAAGTTCAGTGTGCCAACGATCAGGATTCAGAGTTTAAGGTTTGATTTAGCTAAGCTCTACAAATTCAAGGTTTAAATTAGACTTTTCCGCGCTCATACGTGCGGTCTATGACCTAGCGGCCAGAAGGAGCATCTTCACAAGACGACGTACCGTACAAGCGCTCACATTCGTACGCACGCTCCGATGCCGTGTCAACCCCGACTAACAGGATTTTCAGGGTGCAAGACAACATCTTATACGAGTGATTGCGCTCGTATTGGCACTCGTACCCAAGGGTGACAATCGGCATCGACTACCAGAATGCACGACAGCCTACCATACGACTGCATCCGGTCGTAGGGTGCTTGTATGAGGGCAAAAACATCTTCATTTTATTTTTTTCAACGTCTGAGGTCTCTGAGGTATTTTCTGACCCATTATTTCCTTTTTAATTAACGTTAATTACCTTCAAAGCTCCTAACCAATAATTCTCTTAGCAACTATGTTTTTCTTTATTCCTTTTTGCCGGTTGGGTAATTTGTATACCAAATCAATTTTTTTATTTATGTGTTATTTTTGCAGTGGCTTGGACCTTATGTGGTGATGTGTAAGGTATGGTGTCAATAGTTGCCGATGAAAAAAAAGTTTTTTCCCCTACGCTAAGGCTAGGGTTTCCTTTCCTCTCTGGCGATCCCATCGTCTGAGAGTTCCTCGTCCGACAAAAACTCTTTCCTGACTACGGATCGAGAGGTCGTGACCTGCGGAGCGTGTCCCTGTGGGTTGGTTCTTCCGCTCGTTACAGGAGACGGTTTCGATGGCGGATGCCATGTCTGGGACAAGCGGTGGCGGCAGCGCCGCCGCCGGCAGATCGGATCTTGGTGAATTCATGGAGCAGCTTAACTTGGATGACGAAGAGTTTGATGATCTGGTAATTGAAGAGGATGATCCCGTAATCAATGAAGGTGTCCGCTGGTTAGCCCTAGCTAGGGTTCATACGGATAAAACTTTCAGCCCGACAGCGTTCTACAGAGAGATGCGGGCGGCCTGGAACCCGGCGAAACAGGTGAGGTTCAGGCCCGTCGGACTGAACTTGTTTGTCGTTCAGGCGGAGTGCCTTGGAGACTGGGAGCGGATGATAGATCTGGGCCCATGGCTTTTCAGGAATTGGGTAGTTCTCATGTGCCCGTATGACGGATTTACTAAAGCAGAAGAAGTCCCTATGTTATTCATGTCAGTCTGGTTGCAAATCCACAAGCTGCCAGAGGGGTTCTGTAGGAGGAACATCGTGGAATCGCTGCTGAAGAAGTCTGGAGAGATCATGGATATGAGGCTGAACGGAAATACCCGGGTGACTATGTGAGGGTTAGGGTTCGTCATGACATATGCCGTCCCCTTACAAAATTCGTGAGTATTGTCAGAGGAGAAGCAAGGCAGGTTTACCTGGTTCGTTATGAGAAACTTGCCCACTTCTGCAGTGTCTGTGGATTGATTGGGCATGACTTGAAGGAATGTGGAACCGGGGTTCATGACGTGAAAGACATGAAGTTCGGGAATTGGCTGTATGCAGATGGTCCGAATAGAGGAAGACCAGATGAGGTTGATCGTGGTAACGATAAGCAGAAGCAACAACAGCGCACCCCAGCAAAAGAAAAAGTTAGGAAGATAGTTACTGACCCGGACTTGGCTGATACGGCATCTAGCCTGGTGAAGACTAGTACCAGAGATATGCAGGTCAATCCACCGGCTCGTAAAAGGCTAGCTATGGAGTGCGCGGGGCAGGAATTACCTAGTACAACGGCTGCTACTTTAGCTCTTACCCAAGGGCTAGGAGAAGACGGTGATGCGCCTTCATCGCCAAGCAACAGCTCAAATAGTAAAAAAGCAAGGATTGACTCCCAAGAGTTTTCGGATGATAGATCGGCGGCCTCCCTAGAGGAGGACCGCCGGGCACAATGAGTATCTTAGTGTGGAACTACGGGGGGGGGGGGGGGGGGCGGACAGTTCGTGAGGTGTTGGCCCTCTCAAAAGCCAATTCCCCGGGGCTGATCTTCCTATCAGAAACACGTCAAGCCTCTAGTCAGATGGAAAAGCTTAAAAGGAGATTGAATATGAAGGGTTTTGCGGGTGTATCCAGTACTGGCCTCAGTGGAGGGCTTGCATTATATTGGGATGAAAACCTGCAAGTAACAGTGCTTGATTCATGTGCACGGTACATAGATGTGAGAATCGTGGACAATGCCAATGACAAAACATGGAGAACTACCTTTGTGTACGGTGAACCAAGAGTTGAACACCGTCACCGCATGTGGAGTGCTATGTCGAGCTTGCGGGCGTCTTCGACGGAACTGTGGCTGGTATGTGGTGACTTCAACGAAGCAATGTGGCAACATGAACACTTTTCTCGGTCACCTCGGTCGGAGAGCCAAATGCTCCTATTCCGAGTTTGTTTGGAAGATTGTGAACTGATGGATTTGGGCTTCTTAGGAGCCCCATTCACATATGATAATGGACAACAGGGTACGCGGAACGTTCGGGTTCGTCTGGACAGGGCATGTGCGGATGAATCTCTGAAGGAATTGTTCCCGTTTACGCATGTGGTGCATCTGGCGTCCTCGTGCTCAGATCATGCGCCCATAATGGTGCAGCTAGCACATGCAGAACCACGACGCAATCAGAATGCACCCAGATATGAAATAATGTGGGAAAGGCATCCTGGCCTCGGGGCTGTGGTTGCGGAAAGTTGGGGCAAGAGTAAACCAAATGGGCATCTGGGGTCAGTTCGTGATGCCCTGAAGGAGATGATGCAGCGGCTGCGGGCATGGAGCAAGGCCAATTTCGGCCATGTCATGTCAGAGATTGAAAAGTTGCGTAATGAACTGGCTAACTTGCAGATTCAATATGCGAACAAGGCAGCCATGAGACAAAAGATGTATCAACTGGATGAGTTACTATACCGTGAAGAGATGTTGTGGCTGCAGCGGTCCTGTATCACATGGCTCAAGGAAGGTGAGAGGAACACTATGTATCTACATCGACGGGCTGTGTGGCGGGCGTGACGCAACTATATTCAGCGTTTGAGGCGCACTGATGGAACGTGGTGTTCGTCCCCATCTGAGATGGAGTTGATGGCCACCTCATACTTTAAGGAGATGTTCACGGAGGACCCAACCCTGTCACCAGAAGCGGTCCTAGAGAGGATAGTCCCGAAAGTGACACATGAGATGAACACAGCCTTGTGTAGACCGTTCACGGAGGAAGAGGTGTCCAATGCACTGTTCCAAATTGGACCGCTAAAAGCACCAGGCACGGATGTGTTCCCTGCTCGGTTCTATCAGCGGAATTGGGCAGTTATGAAGGGTGAGATTACAGCGGCAGTTATGGAGTTTTTTGAAATAGGAGTCATGCCGGAGGGTGTGAATGATACGGCTATTGTACTAATCCCAAAGGTTCCGTTTCCTAAGGAGCTCAAGGATTTTCGTCCAATAAGTTTGTGTAACGTGATCTACAAGATTGTGTCTAAGTGTTTGGTTAACCGGCTACGGCCTCTGTTGACGGAACTAATCTTTGAAAACCAAAGTGCTTTTATACCGGGTCGTCTTATCTCTGATAACTCGATCATAGCTTTTGAGTGTATCAATCATATTCAGAATCTGAAGAATAATAATCCGGCTGCGTGTGCATACAAGTTGGACTTATCTAAGGCATATGACCGGGTCGATTGGGACTTCCTAGAGAAGGCCTTGCACAGATGGGGTTTTTCTGCAACATGGATCGATTGGATGATGGCTTGCGTTAGATCGATCACATATTCTGTGAAGTTCAATGGGAAGTTGCTTGAGGTTTTCTCCCCATCTAGGGGGTTGCGACAAGGTGATCCGTTGTCTCCATTTCTTTTTCTTTTTGTTGCTGACGCCTTGTCTGCTCTGATTACCAGCTCTATTGAGAGTGGTGAATTAAGGGGAGTAACCATATGTCGAGGGGCTCTGGAGATATCTCACTTGCTGTTTGCGGATGATACAATTTTGTTCTTTGAGGCGTCAAGCCAACAGGCTAACATTGTCAACAGTTTGTTGAACACTTACACTTCAGCGACGGGTCAACTTATAAACCCCAAAAAGTGTTCCATCCTCTTCTCTGACAATTGTTTTGCGGTGGTGGAGGATGAGGTAAAAGGCATATTGGAAGTATCCCAACAAGTCTTTGAGCCCAAATACTTGGGCTTACCGGTGCCAGAATGAAGAGTTCATAAAGGACAATTTGAAACACTTCAGGAGAGATTGAGAGCAAGATTGATAGATTGGAGTGAACAGTTTGTTTCGGTGGGAAACAAGGAAATTTTGATTAAGGCTGTTGCTCAGGCCATCCCTACATATGTTATGAGTGTCTTCAGGCTGCCTGCATCTGTTTGTGATGACTTGACAAGGATGATGAGGCAGTACTGGTGGGGTGTGGAGAATGGTAAGATAAAGATGGCATGGCTAAGTGGGAAGAAGATGGTGGTTCCCAAATCTATGGGGGGCATGGGCTTCCGGGACATGAGAGCTTTCAATCAGGACCTGCTTGCTAAGCAGGCGTGGCGTTTGTTGGATTGCCCAAACAGCCTATGTGCGAGACTTCTTAGGGCCAAATATTACCCGCATGGCAATCTTTTGGATACAGTGTTCCCTACCAGCTCGTCCGCAGTTTGGAAGGGGATTGTTCATGGTCTCGAGTTGGTGAAGAAAGGCATCATTTGGCGTGTGGGAGACGGGACACTGATTAGAACATGGAGAGATGCGTGGATTCCAAGGGGCCATAATCTCCGGCCAATCACACCAAAGCGAAACTGCAGACTTAATTGGGTGGCAGATTTCTTAACTGAACAAGGTGCTTGGAATGAACAAAGGTTGCGAGAACATTTTTGGGACATGGACGTACGGGAAATTCTTAAAATCCGTACCTCACCAAGAAATGGCCAATATTTCACTGCGTGGTTTCCGGAGAGGAGCGGGCAATTCTCTGTAAGGAGTGCCTACAGACTCGCAATGCTGAGTGTGGACCCGGGTAGTGTTGGGGAACGTAGCAGAATTTTAAAATTTTCTACGCATCACCAAGATCTATCTATGGAGTCATCTAGCAACGAGGGAGAGAGGAGTGCATCTACATACCCTTGTAGATCACGAGCGGAAGCGTTCAAGAGAACGAGGTTGATGGAGTCGTACTCGCCGTGATCCAAATCACCGAAGATCCTAGCGCCGAACGGACGGCACCTCCGCGTTCAACACACGTACGGAGCGAGGACGTCTCCCGCGCCTTGATCCAGCAAGGAGGAGGGAGAGGTTGAGGAAGAGGGCTCCAACAGCAGCACGACGGCGTGGTGGTGGTGAAGCTACAGTACTCCGGCAGGGCTTCGCCAAGCTCTTACGGAGGAGGAGAGGTGTTGGGTAGGGGAGGGGCTGCGCCTTGGATGTCTTTGCAGCCCTCCCCTTGCCCCTCTATTTATAGGGGAGGGAGGAAGGGGGCCGGCCCCCTCTAGATGAGATCTAGAGGGGGGGCGGCGGCCAAGGGGAGGGGGCGCCCCCTTTAGGGTTTCCCCCCAACCCTAGGCGCATGGGCCCAAGGGGGGGATGCGGCCAGCCCATGTAGGACTGGTTCCCTTTCCTCTACAGACCATTAGGCCCTCCGAGAGAGGTGGCCCCTCCCGGTGGACCCCCGGAACCCCTCCGGTGGCCCCGGTACAATACCGATATGCCCCCGAACCTTTCCGGTGACCGTATGACAACTTCCTACATATAAATCTTCACCTCCGGACCATTCCGGAACTCCTCGTGACGTCCGGGATCTCATCTGGGACTCCGAACAACATTCGGTAATCACATACAAGTATACCTGGCCAAACCTTGGGCCGGGCCGGGCTTCGGGCCGGGCCTAGCCAAGCCCGAGCCAAAAAACCTGGGTCCGAGCCCGGCTCGGCCCGGCCATCGGGCCTAGTTTTTGGGCCCAAGCCTGGCCCGAACATGCAAAAGCCCGCCGGGCCTCGGGCCTCGGGCCGGGCCCCTTCAGAAAACGGCAAAAATGACGGGCCCGGGCCCGGCCCGGCCAGGCCACCGGGCTCAAAATCTAGGCCCGAGCCCGGCCTGGGAGCAGCGTCGGGCCGGGCCGGGTCGGGCTTTTTCGGGCCGGGCCGGCCGGGCCAGGCTGTCCATGGCCAGGTCTACATACAAGTCTTCCTAACAACCCTAGCGCCACCGAACCTTAAGTGTGTAGACCCTACGGGTTCGGGAGACATGCAGACATGACCGAGACAACTCTCCGGTCAATAACCAACAGCGGGATCTGGATACCCATGTTGGCACCCACATGCTCCTCGATGATCTCATCGGATGAACCACGATGTCGAGGATTCAATCAATCCGTATACAATTCCCTTTGTCATTCGGTATGTTACTTGCCCGAGACTCGATCGTCGGTATCCCAATACCTTGTTCAGTCTCGTTACCGGCAAGTCACTTTACTCGTACCGTAATGCATGATCCCGTGATTAACCACTTGATCAAACTGAGCTCATTATGATGATGCATTACTGTGACGCCCGGGTAATCAAGCTACAGTAACCCTCTGGTAATGATGCCACATCACCTCGATTATTGTTGATAATCTCGTGTTAGCTCGGAACCGAACCAAATTCAAATTTGAATTAAAGTCAAAACAATTAAAGTTTTCAAAAGTCAAAACTAAATTGTCCCTAATGTGTCTAATGATCCATAATAAATGCTGGTGAAGAAATCATCTCTTAATAAAATACTTAAATGCACTAAATAAACTAAAACAGTAGCAAAAATGATTATTTAAATGCTTTAAAATGATAAACAATTACAAACTAAAATATTTAGGTGCCAAGTTAATTGTGGCAGTGGTATAATTCCTATTACCCATTTAGGGATCATTTTTGTACTTCACAAAACTAAATTACAATGAGGAATAAAATAAAACAGAAAAGAAAATAAATAAAAAGAATAGAAAAAAAACAGAAAACAAACACAACAAAAAAAAAGAACCCCCTCTCCCTGGGCCGAATGGCCCAGCTAGCCATCAGGCCAAAAGACCCAACCGGCCCACCCCCACTCCCCTTATCCCTGGACCCCGAAACCCTAGCCACTACCCGTCGCCCCACTTCCCCCCCCCCACGCCGCTCTCCCCTTCCCCGATCGGATCGGGGCAGCGCCCCGCTGGCCACCTCACCCGAGCCGCCTCGCCGAACCTTCCCCTCCTCGACGGCCGTCCTTGACGCCGCGCTCCTTCGACCTCGCCTCGCCTCGCCATCCACCCCACACGTCGTCACCGACCGCCGCCGAGCCCGCTGCCCTGAACCCCTGCGGCCAATGTGAGCGCCTCCCCATGCCCCTCGCCCTTCTTCCTCTGTCACCGCGCGCCCGAGGCCGTGCTTGCTCGCGGCCTCCCCGTGCTCGTCGCGCCCGAACCGTCCCCCGCCGTCGCCTCGCCATACGCGGCCACCCAGGGCCGCGCACCTCACCTTGCCGCCTCTACGTGGCCATGGCCCGTCACGGTTCGCTCGCGCGCGAACCACGTCGCCCCACCGCGCGCGCCCCGTGGCCTCTGCCGGCCGCCGCCCCTGCTCCTCGCGTCCTCGCCCCCGGTTCCCCTGCTGCCGATGCCGCCAGGAGCCGCTCGCCCGACGCGCTCCCCGCACCCCGGTGCACCTGAACGCACCCACGACCGCGCCCGTCGGCGATGCTCTGCCTGCTGCTGCTCCCCGTCGTGTGCGCGCGCACACGCGCCGCCCGCTGCCGCTTCCGACCCACGGCGGCCTTGCCGCGGCCCGCCGACGCGCAGCCTTGGCCCCCTGTGCCGCTGGTGTCGCTCGTCACTGTGGCCACCGATGCCCAGCGCAGATCCCTCCCTGTCGACCTGGGCGGGTGCCCAGCGCCCGATCACTCGTGCGCCCGCTAGCACGCAACGGCCCCCTGGCCCATTGACACGGGGGCCCCACCCCACAGAACGTTTTTTTAAGAGAGAAAATAATTAAGATAAAAACAATTAATTTAATTTAATTAATTAAATTAACTTAATTAATCCTGCTTAATTAACCTAATTAGATAATTAACCTAATTAACTCTGTCTAATTAAACAGCTAACTAAACAGTCTATGACATGTGGGACCAGAGGTCTGTTGACTAGTCAAAGTCCACATTTGATTGCTGATGTCAGGCTCACATCATGCTGACGTCATAAATGCATTTTAGGATTAAATTAATTCTGTTAATTCTAGAAAATGATAAAATCCTTTTAAAATTAATATAAAATAAACCGTAGCTCGGATGAAAAAACTTTATACATGAATGTTGCTCAGAACGACGAGACGAATCCGGATACGCAGCCCGTTTATCCACCACACATCCCTAGCATAGCGAACACGCAACTTTCCCCCTCCGTTTCATCTGTCCGAAAACGCGAAACACCGGGGATACTTTCCCGGATGTCATCCCCCTTCACCGGTATCACCTACTACCGCGTTAGGGCACCTCTAACGCCGTTACTTGTCATGTCATGCATCGTTATGCATCTGTTTACATTGTATTCATTGTTTCTTCCCCCCTCTTCTTCCGCTAGACACCGAGACCGACGCCGCTGCTACCCAGTACAACTACGGTGTTGACGACCCCTCTCTCTTGCCAGAGCAACCAGGCAAGCCCCCCCTTTGATCACCAGTTATCGCCTGCTCTCTTCTATACTGCTTGCATTAGAGTAGTGTAGCATGATACTGCTTTCTGTTATTCCCATCCTGATGCATAGCCTGTCCTTGTTACTACTGTTGTTACCTTTACCTGCAATCCTACATGCCTAGTATAGGATGCTAGTGTTCCATCAGTGGCCCTACACTCTTGTCCGTCTGCCATGCTATACTACAGGGCCGTGATCACTTCGGGAGGTGATCACGGGCATATACGATATACTTTACACAGTTACCTTACCTGTGATACTGTTCGGAGATGGGGGCTGAAGGGGCAGGTGGCTCCATCCCGGTAGAGGTGGGCCTGGGTTCCCGACGGCCCCCGACTGTTACTTTGAGGCGGAGCGACAGGGCAGGTTGAGACCACCTAGGAGAGAGGTGGGCCTGGCCCTGGTCGGCGTTCGCAGATACTTAACACGTTTAACGAGATATTGGTATTTGATCTGAGTCTGGCTACTGGCCTATACGCACTAACCATCTACGCGGGGACAGTTATGGGCACTCGACGTCGTGGTATCAGCCGAAGCCTTCGTGACGTCAGCAACGGAGCGGCGTGCGCTGGATTGGACTGGAACGCCACTAGGCTAGGTCTGCTTCCGGCCGCCCACGCAACGTGCAGGTGTGCTAAGGGCGATGGGCCCAGACCCCTAGGCGCTTAGGTTTAGACCGGCGTGCTGACCTCTCTGTTGGTCTAGGTGGGGCTGCGACGTGTTGATCTTCCGAGGCCGGGCATGACCCAGGAAAGTGTGTCCGGCCAAATGGGATCGAGCGTGTTGGGTTATGTGGTGCACCCCTGCAGGGAAGTTAATCTATTCGAATAGCCGTGATCTTCGGTAACAGGATGACTTGGAGTTGTACCTTGACCTTATGACAACTAGAACCGGATACTTAATAAAACACACCCTTCCAAGTGCCAGATACAACCGGTGGTCGCTCTCTCACAGGGCGACGAGGGGAGGACCATCGGTTAGGGTTATGCTATGCGATGCTACTTGGAGGTCTTCGGTCTACTCTCTTCTACATGCTGCAAGATGGAGATGGCCAGAAGCGTAGTCTTCGATAGGATTAGCTATCCCCCTCTTATTCTGGCTTTCTGCAGTTCAGTCCACCGATATGGCCCTTTACACATTTACCCATGCATATGTAGTGTGGCTCCTTGCTTGCGAGTACTTTGGATGAGTACTCACGGTTGCTTTCTCCCTCTTTTCCCCCTATCCCTTCTACCTGGTTGTCGCAACCAGATGTTGGAGCCCAGGATCCAGACGCCACCGTCGACGATGACTCCTACTACACCGGAGGTGCCTACTACTACGTGCTGCCCGCTGACGACGTCCAGGAGTAGTTAGGAGGATCCCAGGCAGGAGGCCTGCGCCTCTTTCGATCTGTATCCCAGTTTGTGCTAGCCTTCTTAAGGCAAACTTGTTTAACTTATGTCTGTACTCAGATATTGTTGCTTCCACTGACTCGTCTATGATCGAGCTCTTGTATTCGAGCCCTCGAGGCCCCTGGCTTGTAATATGATGCTTGTATGACTTAATTTATTTGTAGAGTTGTGTTGTGATATCTTCCCGTGAGTCCCTGTTCTTGATCGTACACCTTTGCATGTATGATTAGTGTACGGTCAAATCGGGGGAGTCACAAGTTGGTATCAGAGCCGACTGCCTATAGGAATCCCTCTTCCACACTCCTTGGCCGAAGATGAGTCTAGTCGATGAAAACTGTTTTACTAACATGGCTGTGCGGCCCATGGGCCCACGTCGCCATTGGGTGGTATTAGAATCTTTTGTTCCTCGTCCATGCTCTGGAACTCTGATCTCTCTTCTATTCGGGTTAAATGATTTTGCTAAAATCTAACTCTAGGTTCTCGTTACCCTTCCTGCCGGAGAGCCCCTTCATTACAGATGATCGACTGCTTCAACAGAAGATTTTGACAATACTCTCCGATGTTCTCCTGAGACTTTGTGCCATCGATTTTGCGATTCCCTTCTATCAATAAACCCTATGGATGACCACGTACACTTGCCATTTATTCAATGATTCCCCGTTGATCTTGTTATTACAAGATACCCCGAGAATATTTTGTGCCTACTGCCTTGCAGTTCCTTGCCACCTGAATACCCCTAAGAATAATTTCTTGCACTTTCCGAGTATCCGCTCATCCCCAGTTGTTCGGGTGTTTCACAAAAGTCTTTGACATACTATTCAATTCTCCGAAAATCCTTAGCAGCTTTATTGCTCTGCAAATACTTGTCTACTTGCATTATGGATGCTTCCCATATATCTGGCAATATTCACTAGTATCTTTTGACACCGTCATTTTGATCCTATTGATTGAACATGTGTGCGAATGCACACAATCATCTATCAACCCTTCTAAATTATCTTTCCGGCTCAGACATCATTTTTGAACATGAGCTGGTTCTCGACCAAACTATTTGTCGTCAATTGTGCCTCTGGTCTATCCAACTTATCCATCCTTGATCAGAGCGACTGCTTCTGATCCTTTATTTTGGAAATCGTAATTCCTTTGTTATCTAAGCATCGAATTATTCAGATGTCCTATAATATGATGCCCGTGCATTCTTCTTCTTCTAGTTGAGTACCGATGCTCACATCAGATCCCTTGTGGACCATCGGTTCCTTTGTTGGATTTTATCCGACCGTGTCCTTCATATTGAATAACCTTGAGAGCCTTTCCATGGGTATATAATGCCTTTGGTAAATTGTACCATCTGCTTTCGAACAATGCTCTACTTTCGAGCTTGTATTATTTACCCCGAAGTTTGTGGTATATGTTTCCACGATGCCCTGACGGGTTGAACCTATGCCTTCCTTAATTTGTGTGACCTCGAAAGTTATGCGGGTTATACCCTGCTGACGCTTCGTCAGATAACTTTTCAACACTACAACTTCGAAAAGGGGAGGTAAATGTAAGGTTATGCATTGAAGAAGTGGGAGTCGACCTTGAACTTTGTGTTCATGCCCATGGACACGATGTAGATCTTATCATTAAAGCTTCTCTTAAATTAATTACTCCCTTGGTATAAGTTCATATTATATCTGGGATCTAGCCTTTTGCAATCGTGGTTTCGACCATGTTCTCTTTTAGGTACCGTTTCTCGTGCAAGTTTAAGCACTTGTCTTCTGCAGAGCAATACCCCAGTCCAACCTCTACTTTGATCTGTCATCAAGTATTACCCCCTGGTATCTCGAGGATACCACGGGATACATAACTTCTTATGAGTTCTTCATCAACTAATATTCTTGCCGATTCCACTTTTCCAACGGGTTCTCAGTTGTTAGAACCCCTCAAGGACACCGACAACTGAATTGAGTCCGCACTACGATTCAACAACTCTTGGTAACCTTCATTACTTACGAGTCTGAACTCGATCACGTCATTCCGAGCCTACTCGGCTATATCATTATCGTGCCAAATTTTAACTGTGCTACCTGGTCCTTCTTTCCGGAGCATAATTTCGACGATAGGCTAAGCTTACGTCGATCTTCCTTGTCTTATCGTTTCACCTCAAACAACAAACTTGATTTCAAGTTTATGTCGTACCCATGGTTCCAATAACCTTTCGCTTCGTCATTCGTTTGACTTGATGTCATCGCCGACCGATTACATCTCCATGAAACCTCTCAACAGAAATTGTCATGATCATCATCAACATTTTGAGCTCCTCAAGGATATCAATTGAATTCCTGATGAGAAATACCATCCTTTCCCTCGATGATTCGTGTTATCATCGACCACTCGATTGCCTTCCGTTCAACACAAACTTGTTCGTGTTTTGTGTTATACCTTGAGATCCTTGCTATCCAGCATTTGTTCTCCTTTACCTTGGAGTATTGCCATCTTTTATGTCAAGAATGTTGTGAGAATTTCACCACCTCTTAAGAATTCTTGGTATCGTGATACTTCTCACCATCACCATTCTTTCTTGGTCCTCGTGTTGATTCCAACCGGGGTACCAACAAGTGAACGGTGTTGTTTGGATTCTGCACTTCTAGCAACCCTATTGCTTTGAAGTTAATGGTCAGCCGTTCGTTCTTAGACTATTGATTATTGAATCACCATTCTGACATTGGTCATGCAACCCAACCCATATTTTGGGCGCACCTTTCAACCAATGTTTAAATGTGTATGTTTTCCGTGAGCATACTCCCTTATATCATTTGATCTGACAAATGTTATCTCCTTGTTCACTTAATTGTGGAAATCCATCTTTTGGAAATCTCGATGAATTGCCGTTGAGTTCACCAGACACCTCCTTGTCCTCTCCTTGGATTAATGATGAACTCTTGTTAACGAAAATCACTTCATAGTTCATTTCCCGAGAATCTTACAATGTCGTCTCGTCAATTTTTTTTGCACCTTTCCTTCTCAAACATTCTGAGTCTGAGTTATCCTGACACCAATCAGATCTGAATCTCGGTCAGATATGATGATTGGAACATATTTCCAAGAGTTATAACAATGGTCTTTATGTGACCCGGTAAGGTGTTGTCATGCCTAGCACACCTGGCCGAAGGCCCTATTGTTATAGTTTCCTTTTCAGCAAGGCTATCCTTTCTTCCATGAGGAAATTGTAAGACTTATTCTATAGGTTGTTCCTGATGGATCCTTTTTGTTTCCAAAGTCTGATCTTCACCTGTTGACCATGTCAATGCTATCTCGAAGCATGTCTACGCTACTCCGATTTTCAATAAGAACATTTGAAGCACCATGCTAAATGTTGTTGAAATTAACCAAACACCGTTGTATGGGTATTGTCATGAAATTTCTTTCCCCTTTCCTAAAGAGTTTTTATTATATCCTGCCAAGGATATCATGCTCTGCTTGTCCTTGGGGAGGATATACCCCTGATATATGTGTTTAAACACATTTTCCTTTCCATTATTTGGTTTAACCTTTCTTGTGATCTATATGATCTAAGCAGTAATATTCTCCTGCTTATGTGTATACCTCGGTGTACAATTCTGTCAGCAAGACCCTATTACTGTTGTTGATGACATTTCGGTAGCCACCGATGGATGGGAACCTTGCCTATTGGCCCGCCTCGTTCAACGAGCAGGAAAATGGTTCTCTTCGTCCCTCGCCCTTGGTATCGATGTTGTTGCCGACATAACTGACAGACTATCCTCTGACATGCCTTGCTTACACGATCGTGCAAGATGTCACCGACCTTCCTACTTTTAACCACATGGTGGGCCCATAACCCACAGTTCCACGGGATCGAAACCTGACTCTCTGGTACCCCCCTGTTTCCAAAGTTATTCCTCATGCGAGGCGTCATAAGTAATTCATGGGCCACCTGCCTAGTGATCTGTTCTGGTATCAGACGCTATACTTACTCTCGCCGCTCTGAACCCCTGTCTCACTCTGGTTCAGACTTCGAGCAACAATCTATCCTCTTGGAACCTCTTATGGTACCTTCGTACCTTACTCTCGATGTATTTTATATGTTCAACTCGAGAGATAATCTTATGCTCATTCATAGGTTAACCCCAGATGGTTTTCCTCATAAAAATTCTGTCGTGACTGAGCTGCCCCTTACCTATTCGTAAGTACGTTGGAGTGCCTGAAGAAAAGGACGACTTCACCATAATGACCTGAAGCAGAGAAATGAAGACATCAATATAATGGATCGACCACTTCGAGAAGAGCAACCAAGACCGAAAAGATTCGTTAGAATTTCGTAACCAAATCCCTTCCCCCTTACTCCCGCTCCTAAATCTCGGGACGAGATTTCTTGTAGTGGAGGAGAATTGTGATGCCCGGGTAATCAAGCTATAGTAACCCTCTGGTAATGATGCCACGTCACCTCGATTATTGTTGATAATCTCGTGTTAGCTCGGAACCGAACCAAATTCAAATTTGAATTAAAGTCAAAACAATTAAAGTTTTCAAAAGTCAAAACTAAATTGTCCCTAATGTGTCTAATGATCCATAATAAATGCTGGTGAAGAAATCATCTCTTAATAAAATACTTAAATGCACTAAATAAACTAAAACAGTAGCAAAAATGATTATTTAAATGCTTTAAAATGATAAAAAATTACAAACTAATATATTTAGGTGCCAAGTTAATTGTGGCAGTGGTATAATTCCTATTACCAATTTAGGGATCATTTTTGTACTTCACAAAACTAAATTACAGTGAGGAATAAAATAAAACAGAAAAGAAAATAAATAAAACGAACAGAAAAAAAACAGAAAACAAACACAACAAAAAAAAGAACCCCCTCCCCCTGGGCCGAATGGCCCAGCTAGCCATCAGGCCAAAAGGCCCAACCGGCCCACCCCTACTCCCCTTATCCCTGGACCCCGAAACCCTAGCCACTACCCGTCGCCCCACTCCCCCACTTCCCCCCCCACGCCGCTCTCCCCTTCCCCGATCGGATCGGGGCAGCGCCCCGCTGGCCACCTCACCCGAGCCGCCTCGCCGAACCTTCCCCTCCTCGACGGCCGTCCTCGACGCCGCGCTCCTTCGACCTCGCCTCGCCTCGCCATCCACCCCGCACGTCGTCACCGACCGCCGCCGAGCCCGCTGCCCTGAACCCCTGCGGCCAATGTGAGCGCCTCCCCATGCCCCTCGCCCTTCTTCCTCTGTCACCGCGCGCCCGAGGCCGTGCTTGCTCGCGGCCTCCCCGCGCTCGTCGCGCCCGAACCGTCCCCCGCCGTCGCCTCGCCATACGCGGCCACCCAGGGCCGCGCACCTCACCTTGCCGCCTCTACGTGGCCATGGCCCGTCGCGGTTCGCCCGCGCGTGAACCACGTCGCCCTACCGCGCGCGCCCCGCGGCCTCTGCCAGCCGCCGCCCCTGCTCCTCGCGTCCTCGCCCCCGATTCCCCTGCTGCCGATGCCGCCAGGAGCCGCTCGCCCGACGCGCTCCCCACACCCCGGCGCACCTGAACGCACCCACGACCGCGCCCGTCGGCGATGCTCTGCCTGTTGCTGCTCCCCGCCGTGTGCGCGCGCACACGCGCCGCCCGCTGCCGCTTCCGACCCACGGCGGCCTTGCCGCGGCCCGCCGACGCGCAGCCTTGGCCCCCTGTGCCGCTGGTGTCGCTCGTCGCTGTGGCCGCCGACGCCCAGCGCAGATCCCTCCCTGTCGACCTGGGCGGGTGCCCAGCGCCCGCTCGCTCGTGCGCCCGCTAGCCCGCAACGGCCCCCTAGCCCATTGACATGGGGGCCCCACCCCACAGAACGTTTTTTTTAAGAGAGAAAATAATTAAGGTAAAAACAATTAATTTAATTAATTAATTAAATTAACTTAATTAATCCTGCTTAATTAACCTAATTAGATAATTAACCTAATTAACTCTGTCTAATTAAACAGCTAACTAAACAGTCTATGACATGTGGGACCAGAGGTCTGTTGACTAGTCAAAGTCCACATTTGATTGCTGATGTCAGGCTCACATCATGCTGACGTCATAAATGCATTTTAGGATTAAATTAATTCTGTTAATTCTAGAAAATGATAAAATCCTTTTAAAATTAATATAAAATAAACCGTAGCTCGGATGAAAAAACTTTATACATGAAAGTTGCTCAGAGCGACGAGACGAATCCGGATACGCAGCCCGTTTATCCACCACACATCCCTAGCATAGCGAACACGCAACTTTCCCCCTCCGTTTCATCTGTCCGAAAACGCGAAACACCGGGGATACTTTCCCGGATGTCATCCCCCTTCACCGGTATCACCTACTACCGCGTTAGGGCACCTCTAACGCCGTTACTTGTCATGTCATGCATCGTTATGCATCTGTTTGCATTGTATTCATTGTTTCTTCCCCCCTCTTCTTCCGCTAGACACCGAGACCGACGCCGCTGCTACCCAGTACAACTACGGTGTTGACGACCCCTCTCTCTTGCCAGAGCAACCAGGCAAGCCCCCCCTTTGATCACCAGTTATCGCCTGCTCTCTTCTATACTGCTTGCATTAGAGTAGTGTAGCATGATACTGCTTTCTGTTATTCCCATCCTGATGCATAGCCTGTCCTTGTTACTACTATTGTTACCTTTACCTGCAATCCTACATGCCTAGTATAGGATGCTAGTGTTCCATCAGTGGCCCTACACTCTTGTCCGTCTGCCATGCTATACTACAGGGCCGTGATCACTTCGGGAGGTGATCACGGGCATATACGATATACTTTACACAGTTACCTTACCTGTGATACTGTTCGGAGATGGGGGCTGAAGGGGCAGGTGGCTCCATCCCGGTAGAGGTGGGCCTGGGTTCCCGACGGCCCCCGACTATTACTTTGAGGCGGAGCGACAGGGCAGGTTGAGACCACCTAGGAGAGGGGTGGGCCTGGCCCTGGTCGGCGTTCGCAGATACTTAACACGTTTAACGAGATCTTGGTATTTGATCTGAGTCTGGCTACTGGCCTATACGCACTAACCATCTACGCGGGGACAGTTATGGGCACTCGACGTCGTGGTATCAGCCGAAGCCTTCGTGACGTCAGCAACGGAGCGGCGCGCGCTGGATTGGACTGGAACGCCACTAGGCTAGGTCTGCTTCCGGCCGCCCACGCAACGTGCAGGTGTGCTAAGGGCGATGGGCCCAGACCCCTGGGCGCTTAGGTTTAGACCGGCGTGCTGACCTCTCTGTTGGTCTAGGTGGGGCTGCGACGTGTTGATCTTCCGAGGCTGGGCATGACCCAGGAAAGTGTGTCCGGCCAAATGGGATCGAGCGTGTTGGGTTATGTGGTGCACCCCTGCAGGGAAGTTAATCTATTCGAATAGCCGTGATCTTCGGTAACAGGACGACTTGGAGTTGTACCTTGACCTTATGACAACTAGAACCGGATACTTAATAAAACACACCCTTCCAAGTGCCAGATACAACCGGTGGTCGCTCTCTCACAGGGCGACGAGGGGAGGACCATCGGTTAGGGTTATGCTATGCGATGCTACTTGGAGGTCTTCGGTCTACTCTCTTCTACATGCTGCAAGATGGAGGTGGCCAGAAGCGTAGTCTTCGACAGGATTAGCTATCCCCCTCTTATTCTGGCTTTCTGCAGTTCAGTCCACCGGTATGGCCCTTTACACATTTACCCATGCATATGTAGTGTAGCTCCTTGCTTGCGAGTACTTTGGATGAGTACTCACGGTTGCTTTCTCCCTCTTTTCCCCCTATCCCTTCTACCTGGTTGTCGCAACCAGATGTTGGAGCCCAGGATCCAGACGCCACCGTCGACGATGACTCCTACTACACCGGAGGTGCCTACTACTACGTGCTGCCCGCTGACGACGTCCAGGAGTAGTTAGGAGGATCCCAGGCAGGAGGCCTGCGCCTCTTTCGATCTGTATCCCAGTTTGTGCTAGCCTTCTTAAGGCAAACTTGTTTAACTTATGTCTGTACTCAGATATTGTTGCTTCCGCTGACTCGTCTATGATCGAGCTCTTGTATTCGAGCCCTCAAGGCCCCTGGCTTGTAATATGATGCTTGATGACTTAATTTATTTGTAGAGTTGTGTTGTGATATCTTCCCGTGAGTCCCTGATCTTGATCGTACACCTTTGCGTGTATGATTAGTGTACGGTCAAATCGGGGGCGTCACAATTACCGAGTGGGCCCAGAGATACCTCTTCGTCATACGGAGTAACAAATCCCAGTCTCGATTCATGCCAACCCAACAGACACTTTCGGAGATACCTGTAATGTACCTTTATAGTCACCCAGTTACGTTGTGACGTTTGGCACACCCAAGGCACTCCTACGGTGTCCGGGAGTTGCACAATCTCATGGTCTAAGGAAATTATACTTGGCATTCAGAAAAGCTACAGCAAACGAACTACACGATCTTTGAGCTATGCCTAGGATTGGGTCTTGTCCATCACATCATTCTCCTAATGATGTGATCCCGTTATCAATGACATCCAATGTCCATAGTCAGGAAACCATGACTATCTTTTGATCAACGAGCTAGTCAACTAGAGGCTCACTAGGGACGTGTTGTGGTCTATGTATTCACACATGTATTACGATTTCCGGATAACACAATTATAGCATGAACAATAGACAATTATCATGAACAAAGAAATACAATAATAACCATTTTATTATTGCCTCTAGGGCATATTTCCAACAGTCTCCCACTTGCACTAGAGTCAATATTCTAGTTACATTGTGATGAATCGAACACCCATGCAGTTCTGGTGTTGATCATGTTTTGCTCTAGGGAGAGGTTTAGTCAACGGATCTGCTACATTCAGGTCCGTATGTACTTTACAAATCTCTATGTCTCCATTTTGAACACTTTCACGAATAGAGTTGAAGCGACGCTTGATATGCCTGGTCTTCCTGTGAAACCTGGGCTCCTTGGCAAGGGCAATAGCTCCAGTGTTGTCACAGAAGAGAGTCATCGGGCCCGACGCATTGGGTATGACTCCTAGGTCGGTAATGAACTCCTTCACCAAGACCGCTTCTTGTGCTGCCTTCGAGGCTGCCATGTACTCCGCTTCACATGTAGATCCCGCCACAATGCTTTGCTTGCAACTGCACCAGCTTACTGCCCCACCATTCAAAATATACATGTATCCGGTTTGTGACTTAGAGTCATCTAGATCTGTGACGAAGCTAGCATCGACGTAACCCTTTACGACGAGCTCTTCATCACCTCCATAAACGAGAAACATTTCCTTAGTCCTTTTGAAGTACTTCAGGATATTCTTGACCGCTGTCCAGTGTTCCATGCCGGGATTACTTTGATACCTTCCTACCAAACTTACGACAAGGTTTACATCAGGTCTGGTACACATCATAGCATACATGATAGACCCTATGGCCGAGGCATAGGGGACGACACTCATCTTTTCTCTATCTTATGCCGTGGTCGGGCATTGAGCCGTGCTCAATCTCGTACCTTGGAATACAGGCAAGAACCCCTTCTTTGACTGATCCATTTTGAACTTCTTCAATATCTTGTCAAGGTACGTACTCTGTGAAAGACCAATGAGGCGTCTCGATCTATCTCTATAGATCTTGATGCCTAATATATAAGCAGCTTCTCCAAGGTCCTTCATTGAAAAACACTTGTTCAAGTAGGCCTTTATGCTTTCCAAGAATTCTATATCATTTCCCATCAACAGTATGTCATCCACATACAATATGAGAAATGCTACAGAGCTCCCACTCAATTTCTTGTAAATGCAGGCTTCTCCATAAGTCTGCATAAACCCAAACGCTTTGATCATCTCATCAAAACAAATGTTCCAACTCCGAGATGCTTGCACCAGCCCATAAATCGAGCGTTGGAGCTTGCACACCTTGTCAGCATTCTTAGGATCGACAAAACCTTCTGGCTGCATCATATACAATTCTTCCTTAAGGAAACCATTAAGGAATGACGTTTTGACGTCCATTTGCCATATCTCATAATCATAGAATGCGGCAATTGCTAACATGATTCAGACGGACTTCAGCTTCGCTACGGGTGAGAAAGTCTCATCGTAGTCAACCCCTTGAACTTGTCGATAACCCTTAGCGACAAGCCGAGCTTTATAGATGGTCACATTACCATCCGCGTCTGTCTTCTTCTTAAAGATCCATTTATTTTCTATGGCTCGCCGATCAACGGGCAAGTCAGTCAAAGTCCATACTTCGTTTTCATACATGGATCCTATCTCGGATTTCATGGCTTCCAGCCATTTGTCGGAATTCAGGCCCGCCATCGCTTCTTCATAGTTCGAAGGTTCACCGTTGTCTAACAACATGATTTGCAAGACAGGGTTGCCGTACCACTCTGGTGCGGAACGTGTCCTTGTGGACCTACGAAGTTCAGTAGCAACTTGATTGAAGTTTCATGATCATCATCATCAACTTCTTCTCTAGTCGGTGCAGGCACCTCAGGAACATTTTCTTGAGCTGCGCCACTTACCGGTTCAAGAGGTAATACTTCATCAAGTTCTACCTTCCTCCCACTTATTTCTTTCAAGAGAAACTCTTTCTCTAGAAAGGACCCATTCTTGGCAACAAAGATCTTGCCTTCGGATCTGAGGTAGAAGGTATACCGAACAGTTTCTTTAGGGTATCCTATGAAGACGCATTTTTCCGACTTGGGTTCGAGCTTTTCAGGTTGAAGTTTCTTGACATAAGCATCGCATCCCCAAACTTTTAGAAACGACAGCTTAGGTTTCTTCCCAAACCATAATTCATACGGTGTCGTCTCAACGGATTTTAACGGAGCCCTATTTAAAGTGAATGTGGCAGTCTCTAAAGCATAGCCCCAAAATGACAGCGGTAAATCGGTAAGTGACATCATAGATCGCACCATATCTAATAGAGTGCGATTACGACGTTCGGACACACCATTACGCTGAGGTGTTCCAGGCAGCGTGAGTTGTGAAACTATTCCACATTTTCTTAAGTGTACGCCAAATTCGTGACTCAAGTATTCTCCCCCACGATCTGATCGCAAGAACTTGATTTTCCTATCACGTTGATTCTAACCTCACTCTGAAATTCCTTGAACTTTTCAAAGGTCTCAGACTTGTGTTTCATTAAGTAGACATACCCATATCTACTCAAGTCATCAGTGAGGGTGAGAACATAACGATAGCCACCGCGAGCCTCAACACTCATTGGACCGCACACATCAGTATGTATGATTTCCAGTAAGTTGGTTGCTCGCTCCATTGTTCCTGAGAACGGAGTCTTGGTCATTTTACCCATGAGGCATGGTTCACACGTGTCAAATGATTCGTAATCAAGAGACTCTAAAAGTCCATCTGCATGGAGCTTCTTCATGCGTTTGACACCTATGTGACCAAGGCGGCAGTGCCACAAGTATATGGGACTATCATTATCAACCTTACATCTTTTGGTATTCACACTATGAATATGTGTAGCATTACGCTCGAGATTCATTAAGAATAAACCATTCACCATCGGAGCATGACCATAAAACATATCTCTCATATAAATAGAACAACCATTATTCTCGGATTTAAATGAGTAGCCATCTCGAATTAAACGAGATCCTGATACAATGCTCATGCTCAAAGCTGGCACTAAATAACAATTATTGATGTTTAAAACTAATCCCGTAGGTAAATGTAGAGGTAGAGTGCTGACGGCGATCACATCGACCTTGGAACCATTCCCGACGCGCATCGTCACCTCGTCCTTCGCCAGTCTCCGCTTATTCCGCAGCTCCTGCTTTGAGTTACAAATGTGAGCAACCGCACCGGTATCAAATACCCAGGAGCTACTATGAGTAATGGTAAGGTACACATCAATTACATGTATATCACATATACCTTTCGTGTTGCCGGCCTTCTTGTCCGCTAAGTATTTGGGGCAGTTCCGCTTCCAGTGACCACTTCCCTTGCAATAAAAACACTCAGTCTCGGGCTTGGGTCCATTCTTTGGCTTCTTTCCGGCAGCTTGCTTACCGGGCGCGGAAACTCCCTTGCTGTCCTTCTTGAAGTTCTTCTTACCCTTGCCTTTCTTGAACTTAGTGGTTTTATTCACCATCAACACTTGATGTTCCTTTTTGACTTCTACCTCTGCTGATTTCATCATTGAATATACCTCAGGAATGGTCTTTTCCATCCCCTGCATATTGAAGTTCATCACAAAGCTCTTGTAGCTCGGTGGAAGCGACTGAAGGATTATGTCAATGACCGCGTCATCCGGGAGATTAACTCCCAGCTGAGTCAAGCGGTTATGCAACCCAGACATTTTGAGTATGTGCTCACTGACACAACTATTTTCCTCCATCTTACAGCTGAAGAACTTGTCGGAGACTTCATATCTCTCGACCCGGGCATGAGCTTGAAAAACTATTTTCAGCTCTTCGAACATCTCATATGCTCCGTTTCTCTCAAAACGCTTTTGGAGCCCCGGTTCTAAGCTGTAAAGCATGCCGCACTAAACGAGGGAGTAATCATCAGCACGTGACTGCCAAGCGTTCATAACGTCTTGGTTCTGTGGGATGGGTGCGTCACCTAGCGGTGCTTCTAGGACATAATCTTTCTTGGCAGCTATGAGGATGATCCTCAGGTTTTGGACCTAGTCCGTATAGTTGTTGCCATCGTCTTTCAGCTTGGTTTTCTCTAGGAACGCGTTGAAGTTGAGGACAATGTGGGCCATTTGATCTACAAGCCATATTGTAAAGATTTTAGACTAAGTTCATGATAATTAAGTTCATCTAATCAAATTATTCAATGAACTCCCACTCAGATAGATATCCCTCCAGTCATCTAAGTATAACATGATCCGAGTTAACTAGGCCATGTCCGATCATCACGTGAGACGGACTAGTCAACATCGGTGAACATCTTCATGTTGATCGTATCTTCTATACGACTCATGCTCGACCTTTCGGTCTTCTGTGTTCCGAGGCCATGTCTGTACATGCTAGGATCGTCAAGTCAACCTAAGTGTATTGCGTGTGTAAATCTGGCTTACACCCGTTGTATTCGAATGTTAGAATCTATCACACCCGATCATCACGTGGTGCTTCGAAACAATGAACCTTCGCAACGGTGCACAGTTAGGGGGAACACTTTCTTGAAATTATTACGAGGGATCATCTTATTTAAGCTACCGTCGTTCTAAGCAAATAAGATGTAAAACATGATAAACATCACATGCAATCAAACAGTGACATGATATGGCCAATATCATTTGCTCCTTTTGATCTCCATCTTCGGGGCTCCATGATCATCGTTGTCACCGGCATGACACCATGATCTCCATCATCGTGTCTTCTTGAAGTTGTCTCGTCATCTATTACTTCTACTACTATGGCTAACGCTTTAGCAATAAAGTAAAGTAATTACATGACGTTTATGTTGACACGCAGGTCATAAATAAATAAAGACAATTCCTATGGCTCCTGCCGGTTGTCATACTCATCGACATGCAAGTCGTGATTCCTATTACAAGAACATGATCATCTCATACATCACATATATCATTCATCACATCCTTTGGCCATATCACATCACAAAACACTTGCTGCAAAAACAAGTTAGACGTCCTCTAATTGTTGTTGCAAGTTTTTACGTGGCTGCTATAGGATTGTAGCAAGAACGTTTCTTACCTACGCCAAAACCACAACATGAATTGCCAATTTCTATTTACCCTTCATAAGGACACTGTTCAACGAATCCGATCCGACTAAAGTGGGAGAGACAGACACCCGCCAGCCACCTTATGCAACTAGTGCATGTCAGTCGGTGGAACCAGTCTCACGTAAGCGTACGTGTAAGGTCGGTCCGGGCCGCTTCATCCGACGATGCCGCCGAGTCAAGATAAGACTAGTAACGGCAAGAAAATTGATAATATCGACGCCCACAACTACTTTGTGTTCTACTCGTGCATAGAAACTACGCATAGACCTAGCTCATGATGCCACTGTTGGGGAACGTAGCAGAATTTTAAAATTTTCTACGCATCACCAAGATCTATCTATGGAGTCATCTAGCAACGAGGGAGAGAGGAGTGCATCTACATACCCTTGTAGATCACGAGCGGAAGCGTTCAAGAGAACGAGGTTGATGGAGTCGTACTCGTCGTGATCCAAATCACCGACGATCCTAGCGCCGAACGGACGGCACCTCCGCGTTCAACACACGTACGGAGAAAGGACGTCTCCCGCGCCTTGATCCAGCAAGGAGGAGGGAGAGGTTGAGGAAGAGGGCTCCAACAGCAGCACGACGGTGTGGTGGTGGTGAAGCTGCAGTACTCCGGCAGGGCTTCGCCAAGCTCTTACGGAGGAGGAGAGGTGTTGGGGAGGGGAGGGGCTGCGCCTTGGATGTCTTTGCAGCCCTCCCCTTGCACCTCTATTTATAGGGGAAGGAGGAAGGGGGCCGGCCCCCTCTAGATGAGATCTAGAGAGGGGGCGGCGGCCAAGGGGAGGGGGCTTGCCCCCCAAGCAAGGGGGGCACCCCCTTTAGGGTTTCCCCCAACCCTAGGCGCATGGGCCCAAGGGGGGGATGCGGCCAGCCCATGTAGGGCTGGTTCCCTTTCCTCTACAGCCCATTAGGCCCTCCGAGAGAGGTGGCCCCTCCCGGTGGACCCCCGGAACCCCTCCGGTGGCCCCGGTACAATACCGATATGCCCCCGAACCTTTCCGGTGACCGTACGACAACTTCCTACATATAAATCTTCACCTCCGGACCATTCCGGAACTCCTCGTGATGTCCGGGATCTCATCCGGGACTCCGAACAACATTCGGTAATCACATACAAGTTTTCCTAACAACCCTAGCGTCACCGAACCTTAAGTGTGTAGATCCTACGGGTTCGGGAGACATGCAGACATGACCGAGACGACTCTCCGGTCAATAACCAACATCAGGATATGGATACCCATGTTGGCTCCCACATGCTCCTCGATGATCTCATCGGATGAACCACGATGTCGAGGATTCAATCAATCCGTATACAATTCCCTTTGTCATTCGGTACGTTACTTGCCCGAGACTCGATCGTCGGTATCCCAATACCCTGTTCAGTCTCGTTACCGGCAAGTCATTTTACTCGTACCGTAATCCATGATCCCGTGATCAACCACTTGATCACAATGAGCTCATTATGATGATGCATTACCGAGTGGGCCCAGAGATACCTCTCCGTCATACGGAGTGACAAATCCCAGTCTCGATTCGTGCCAACCCAACAGACACTTTCGGAGATACCTGTAATGTACCTTTATAGTCACCCAGTTACGTTGTGACGTTTGGCACACCCAAGGCACTCCTACGGTGTCTGGGAGTTGCACAATCTCATGGTCTAAGGAAATGATATTTGACATTCAGAAAAGCTACAGCAAACGAACTACATGATCTTTGAGCTATGCTTAGGATTGGGTCTTGTCCATCACATCATTCTCCTAATGATGTGATCCCGTTATCAATGACATCCAATGTCCATAGTCAGGAAACCATGACTATCTTTTGATCAACGAGCTAGTCAACTAGAGGCTCACTAGGGACGTGTTGTGGTCTATGTATTCACACATGTATTATGATTTCCGGATAACACAAATGTATTCACACATGTATTATGATTTCCGAATAACACAATTATAGCATGAACAATAGACAATTATCATGAACAAAGAAATATAATAATAACCATTTTATTATTGCCTCTAGGGCATATTTCCAACAGGTAGTACACCCGCGACGAGCAGCAGCTCAACTGGGGAGAGACCGATCTGGCAGTGTATATGGGCAGCCAAGGTACCCCTCAAGATGAGGATTTCGGCGTGGAAGGTAGTTTCGGGGGCGTTAGCAACAAACGCCTGCAAAAAATATCGCCATATCTCTACACGAGATACCTGACCTTTGTGCGCAAAGGAGAAGGAGTCCTCGTTCCATGCCCTAGTCACATGTGATCATGCGCAACAACTATGGCAACAGATGCGGTTGTGTTGGAACTTGCCGAGCCGCGATCTGCTGCAGGACACAGGGCAACACTGGCTTCTTAACGTGTTGGCAAATTGTGATGAATATATGAGGGCTTGTGTGATTATGCTAATCTGGCGTATATGGTCTCTCCGGTCAGATCTTGTACATGGCAAGGAAGTGTCGTCGGTGGCTACATCAGCCTCATATTTGCAGAGCTATATGCATTCATTAGATCTCTGTACCAAATATTCCACCGATGAAATTATCAAAGGGAAGATGTCTATGCGGAATGAGGCACCGATAGTTGCACAGAAGGAGGTCATAGTACACCCCTGGCCGAAGCCACCTCCAGGTAAGGTGGCCTTATCTGTTGATGGAGCCTTTCTTCAATCTGATGGATCAGCAATGGCAGGGATGGTATTACGGAGACATGATGTGAGTGTAATTTTCTTGGTGTACCGATGCATATTTAACTGTAATGAAGCGTTGGAAGCGGAACTGCATGCGTTAATGCAAGGAATGGCTCTGGCCATCCAGCATTGTGATCTCCCTGTCATTGTTCAGTCTGATTCTTCGGTCGTCCTCTCCGCCTTGTCTGGCGACAGCTTATCTAGATCAGCTTATGGACACTTAGTAGCCGAGATTCGTTTTCTTATGGTAGACAGAGAGTTTATTCCCTCGAAAATCAGTCATATGCAGAATAGGGTAGCAGATCGTTTGGCACTGTATAGCCGTACAGAGAGTACTACTGCTGTATGGCTGGGTCGAGGTCCACCTTGTGTTGAGGACCTCTTGCCTCTTGACTGTAACTCTGTACCTTTGGAATAAAATTCTTCTACCAGCGCAAAAAAAGGTATGCTGTCAATTGCATGAAGACCCGCACGAGTCATTTGGTTGCTTTAAGTTGACGAACTTCACCAACAAGTACCCGGTAAAGTTTTCAATTCGAACCTCGTTAAAATAAAAGTTGCTTAGTAGTGATTTTCTGGCCTTAAGTGTGGATCTCTCTTTTTAATTAGGCATGTAGGGGCTGCATACTCGTGTTCTATATTTTGTTTTCCTTTGTGCTATAAGAAAAATGAAAAACCATGAAAGCAAAAAATATTTCGTTTTCTTTTAGTTCGTTTTCAGTAAGTTCTATGGGAGGGCAACCACGAGACCACATCAAGAAGATCTATTGAAGCAAGGTCCATGTCTATTAGAGGAGAGATCATATGCGCCTCAACGGTAAAAGTGTCTAACCCTTGCTTAATCTTAAGCTTGAGAGGTAACTACTTCTCACGCTCTCTTTTAATAGCTGCAATTTCTTTTCATTTTTTAATTATCCCTAGTTTTGTTCTAGCGTGGGTAGCTCCCGATGTATGACAATAAAGGCCTGAGGGACCCCGGGAGATCTCACCCTCCGAGCTAAAACTTCATGTGTACCTCATGTGTCCCCATTGATGATATCTTTTTGGAGGTCGCAATGGAGGCATACCACAGTGGCAACCCTCCTCGCAAGATGAACCTAACTCTCACTGGTAGAAAAAGGGCCTGTAGTCCCGGTTCGTAAGGGCCTTTTGTCCCGGTTCTGGAACCGGGACTAAAGGGTCGGTACTAATATCTCCCCCTTTAGTCCCGGTTCAAACCAGAACCGGGACAGATGGGCATCCACGTGGCCGCTGCCGGCAGCCCAGGCAGGGGGGCTTTTGGTCCCGGTTGATGACATAAACCGAGACCAAAAGGCTTCCACGCGTCAGCAGCTGGCTGGAGCTGAGGTTTTTCTTTTTTTAAAAAAAGTGGCTGTTTTAGGGGTTTAGGGGGTTATTTTTAGGTTGTTATTAGCTAGCTAATAGAGAGAAGTGTTCTCTCTTATATCTTCATCCTTGGTTTACCAACGCTAGCTACTGCTATGTTCATTTCACCCGCAGATATATAATAACTCATGCATGCTCGCATCATACATCATCATATATAATAACAAGTCCTACTAATCAAGCATCATCATACAACTTCTACTCGTTATTAATAATAAGTCATACGATCATCATCCTCATAGTCATCGAACCCAACCCTACATAATTGTTCTTAGCACATGATCATCAGTATCAGGTAGGACCTAAACACACTTAAGGTAAAATAGCATAAAACAATATAGACCCCGAGTCTCCATTATGAAGAATGGAGATCATCCTATCTCCAATTCTTGCGCCTCGCTTCCTTTTGCTTCCAAGAAGCTCCTTACGACTGTCCATACATTTTATCCATTCTTTGATTGTCATGTCTCCACTTATTTTAGAAATCCGGTATGGACAGTTGAGATCCGTAGGATGACCTGGATATATGTTCAAAACACGAAGGCTGCCGCCATTCTGATACATCAAATGAGGCACACAATCCTCTAGGATTCTCTGTTGAAAAACATAGTAATAACTTCGTAGTTAGCAATGATGTACTAGTTTTAGAAGTATGCAAAAAGATGCACGGATGTCGTAATAGTAAAAAATCTTACCAGGGTATCTCCATAGTAGTTACCGTAGTTCAACACGTGCACTAGTGGCACGTATTGATCATAATGTTGAGGAGTTCGATTGTAGATATTGTAATTCTCAAGATCATTACAAAATCCAACCAGATGAGTTTTCTCCTTGTAAGTTAACTCAGAGCCATCGGTGTAGTAAGTTCTATCTACCATCTTCTGCACATTCTTTGATACTTCAAAATAAGCTGTCAATGGAAATAAGCTGTCAACTATTTTGAAATGAATAATATAAATTAGTTAATAATTAACTATGTTTGAGAAACTCACATAGCGGTAGAACTGGAGGCGTATCAATAAGGACCCAAATGTCCATATTGTCTTGCTCGATTTTAGGATCACCAAGATCCATGGTGACAAGCATCCCCTCATCAAAACCATACAATTTGCAAAATGCTTCCCAATTTTTGCAACCAAAATGGGTTATGCTCTCAGCATTATACAACTTTACTTCAAAATCCACATCATGATGGGTCCTTAGGTGAATTTTCTTCGTTTCAAAATTTTCATGGTCTTCAAAATCCATCCTCTCCAAGACATAGCGTCTTGCATGGCATGGGATAAACTGTACTCGAATTGTAAAAGATGAAAATTACACGTTGAAATAGTTGAAGTCATGCTTAATTATGAAAAAAACACTTGTCGTCGTTGCGTACCGTTTCAACTTCGAAGGTCTCCTCGAGCTTAATGCTGAAGCGCCGACCATCGTCTAGGTGAGGCCTGTCGCACTGACCTCGATCGTCGTGGCACCAGTCACACTCCCCCGGGAGACTTCCGTCGTCCGATGATGACATTTCCTATACGTTCATAATTCAAAGACTAAATTAGATCATTATTATTCAACTAATCATATGCATATGCCTTGCATAGTGCTCTCCAATTTGAGCATTCAATAAGAAAAATCAAATCGCAAAATAAAGTAGTATTCAAATTAGGATGCCTTCAATTATAAGAAAAACCACATCATCTCCATGTGTCCGTACATCGAATATTATCACTAATACACGTCGAATACTATATATCATACATATCGCCAGTACAGCTAGAACCGTAGCGCTCGACGGGTATCGGCGCGGGCGGTGGACACCCAAAGGGAAGGAACCATCACAGGATCATAGCTCCAGTGAGATCCCTGAAGAACCTGCCAGGTATTCTCGAACCTGCCCTCCAACGCAACCATGTAGCGACGGACGTGCTCGTCCTCCTCGCTGACACGGTGACGTACCACCTCCGCGGTGTCCGGAAGCCTCGGCACCGTCACTGGCCCACGCGACCGCCACCAAACAAGGATTGGGTCAATGACAGGCTGGCTCCTCACCAAGCTACGCCCCCTGGAAGGTAGAGCCTCCCAGTACCACCCCGGCGGAGCCCAGTCTCGGACATGGCCCATCTGGTCAAGCAGGTATCATCCTCCGCCGACTCGACGACGAGGATGCGGGATAGGCATCGTCCACGTTGATGCGGGAATAATTGCTTTAACTAAAAAAATAAACTAGTTCTATTAATTTTGTTGCTAAAAATAAACTACTTCTGTAATAAAATAAACCAGTTTTATTAAATCAACTAGTTCAACTACTAAGCACTTACTATAAATAGAATAATGTAGTACTTACTAAAAATAAACAAGTTTACCTAGTTCTAACTAATTCCATTAAACACTTTCTAAGTAGTACTAATTACTAAAAGTTATCGGGGAGGGGGGGGTATGTCGACAACGACATACCCGATAACAAAAATAAAAAGAGGAAGAAGAAGAAAAAAAAAGGAGAAGAAGAAAGGAAAAGGAGAAGAAAAAAAAGAAAAAAAGAGGAGAAGAAGAAGGAATAATAGAGGAGAAGAAGAAATATGAACAAAATTACAACCGAAAAAAATCATATAAAATCTATGAACAAAATTACAACAAAAAAAATCATAAATAATCTATGAAAAAATTCACATATTCTTTGCATATATATGAACACACAAACTTTTGCATATGCAACAATAATATCACCAAAAAAATGTATGAACAGAAAAAAATTCTAACTTTTGCATCTAAACTATACATCTAAATTAACTACAACTAAATTAACTATACATCTAAATTAACTATACATCCTAAATTACGCATCTAAATTAACTACACATCTAAATTAGGAAATTACGCGAGGGGGGCATGGGGCGGCGATCGATGAGGAGGGGCACGGCATCGGCGGCGAGGAGGCAGGGGGGCATGGGGCGGCGACGGCGACGCCGACGGCGAGGTACGGGCGACGGCGACGGCGCGGTCGGGGGCGACGGCAGGGGCGGCGGACGGCGACGGTGAGGGGCACGGCATCGGCGGCGAGGAGGCAGGGGCGCACGGGGCGGCGACGGCGACGACGAGGCACGGTGCGGCGACGGCGACGGCGAGGCACGGGCGACGGCGACGGCGCGGTCGGGGGCGACGGCAGGGGCGGCGGACGGCGTCGGGGCAGCCTGGCGGCGTCGATGTGCTCGGCGTCGTCGGGGGCAACTGCGAGGGAAATGTGAAAATTTCCTAAGTCTTTGCTTATATAGCAAAGCCATTGGACCCGGTTCGTGGCACAAACCGGGACCAATGCCACCCTTTAGTCCCGGTTGGTGCCACCAACCGGGACCAAAGACCACTTTTTGGCAGCCCAAAGGGCGGGAAGCGACGGCCTGTGGTCCCGGTTGGTGGCACCAACCGGGACTAAAGGGGGCATTCGTCTCGGTTTCTGTCACGAACCGGGACCAATTCCCCCCTTTAGTCTCGGTTGGTGCCACCAACCGGGACCAATGGCCTTGCGCTGGCGCGGTGGTGAGAGTTTAGTCACACCTCGCTAGTTGAGAGTGACTAGCACCTATTTATAAGCTCCGCTGCCTCTTCCCTCTCGAACTCCTCTGAAATGCAGGCTTATGGGCCTAATTGGAATGCCTGTGGGCCTACTGGGCCTGCTGCGGGCCTGAATCCTGGCCCATGGTTGGGTTTCTAGTCGTATTCAGGCCGTGCTGGCCGAGTAGGTGGCATTTTTTTCTTTTTTTCTATTTATTTTTTCGTTTCTACTTAGAACTAAATACTTATAGTTTTTTAGTGATTTCTTTTTTCTTTTAGGTCACTAAAATTATAAACTTTCTGTTAGTGCGATTAGCTTTAAAATTTGAATAGTTTAAATTTGAATTTTTTAAAATTTGTGTGAATCACTAGTTTATGAATCACTAGTTTACTAAATTTGTGTGAAAACACTTTGTAGAATAGTTAAAATTAATTTTTGAGTCAATCTTTTTCCTACTATTTAATAGTAGGTGGCACTTTTTTTGTTTTTTTTGTCTTGTAGTGATTTCTTTTTTATTTTAGGTCACAAAATTATAAACTTTCTGTTAGTGCCATCAGTTTTAAAATTTGAATAGTTTAAATTTGGATTTTTTAAAATTTGTGTGAATCACTAGTTTATGAATAACTTTACTCAATTTGGTAATTTTAGTTAGTCATAACAAATATTATAGGCATTTTTTTCTTTTTTGCTATTTATTTTTTCATTTCTACTTAGAACTAAATACTTATAGTTTTTTTTAGTAATTTCTTTTTTCTTTTAGGTCACAAAAAATAAAAACTTCTCTGTTAGTGAACATAGATGCTCTTATAGAGAAAATTAAACATAAATTCATAATTAATTTCTATTTATGAATTTAGGTCCAATTTTCTCTATAGGTGCATCTATTTTCACTTTGAGAGGAGTTCAACAACGCAAAGAGGGACGGGCTTATAAACAGGTGTGGGCGCCCATTCGGTTGGCGAGGTGAGACTAAACTCTGGGCAAACCCTTTAGTCCCGGTTCGTGGCATGAAATGAGACTAAAGGGGAGCCTTTGGTCCCGGTTCATGCCACGAACCGGGACCAATGATGATGGGCCAGGAGCCAGGCCCATTGGTCCCGGTTCGTCCCACCAACCGGGACCAAAAGGTCCAGACGAATCGGGACCAATGGCCCACGTGGCCCAGCCGAGCCCCTGGACTCACGAACCGGGTTCAATGCCCTCATTGGTCCCGGTTCTAGATTGAACCGGGACTAATGGGCTGACCCGGCCTGGACCGTTGTCCCTTTTTCTACTAGTGTCTTCACTTTAGCTTTGTGTTTTTTCTTTGGGCTATTGTTTGTTTTTGCTGACTTGCTTCTTCTGTCTGGCAGCGGCGAGAAGAAGCGATGTTGGAGCATGCCGGCAGCGGTGTTGGAGGAACGAGGAGCGCGGGGCGGTTGAGAAGCGATGGACGCCGTCACTGAGGTGGTGGATGTCAACTGCTGCGACACGAGGTGGGAGCAAGTTTGGTGAGTGAAATGGAATGAGCAGTGAGTGAGGATAAGAACGAAGAAAACGGCGGTAGGTAAAGTGGACGGAAGGCAACGTGCGGCGCCGATGCCCTGTTTCAGTGAACGAGTTTTGGAGCTGACATGGCGACACGCTCTAGTCGAAGATCCGTCAATCTCCATCCAATGGCCATCCAAGTGTTCACTTAAACCTGACGTCACACCATTTCACTTTGGGTTTGTTTATTTGTTCAGATCTTTTTTGGTATTGAGCGGCGAATCTTGGGTTCTCGATGTGGTATTCTTATAACTTTTCTTTATGCATTTGTTCTTCTGATGTTTCTTCATATTTTCATTTTGAAGATCTACAATTGGTGAAACTATAATGTTCGATGTTTGATAAAAGGATTTGTGGTTTGTTTCTGGATCCAGATGAACACAGATATTTTCAAGATTTGTTGGTGGTCTGGTTTCTTTGTCCCCATAATATTTGAATTTTTAATAACTGTGGTTGATGTTTAGATCGGTTGTGGGCAAACCTTATATAAGAAGAAAGCTACGGATGGAGACCTTTTCGTCAATCGTATTTTTTTCTGATTTCAATCTGTTAGAAAGAGATGAGATACAATGTAGATTCTATTTGTCCAGAGACATCAACAAGTTCAACTGCCGATTTATCATTATTTTGGTATCACTTATTAAAGTGACCTCACCCTTCACCAGAGAACCCCACCCCCCTCCCGTGTCGTCCTCCCCCTAGGGCGACTCGGGCCAGAAACCTAGCCGCCGCCGCCGCCGCAAACTGCCTCCTCCTCTCCCTCCGCCACCGCCGGGCTAAGCCCGGGGGCCGACGGCGGTGGCCGGGGATCTCATCTCTCGCGCGTCTCGGGGTGGGGCGGACCCCAAGGTGTGTGGTGGTGCGACCGATCTGGGATCTGTGGCGCGGTGGGAGGCCGGCCCGTCCTCGGACGGCGACGGCTTGGCGCGGCGGAGGCCACTGCTACGGGCGCTGCGGATGGCCCTTCGGGCGGCGGCGGCCGGCTTGGCTGTGGTGGCGTGCACGCTGCCTTCAGATCGACGACGGCGGCGTTGAGGGCCTAGTGGTCCCGTCGGCGGCACCTCCGATCAGATCTATTCTGACCGGTGCAGCCGGCGGTGGTGGTCATCTCTTCCGTCAGAGGTGGTCGACCTGAGGCTGGGTGTTCGGATTTCGGGATCCGTCATCTGACACTAGCCGCGAGTTGGGGAGACGTAGTTGCCGGTCAAAACCGAGCCGACGGCGGGCGATGGCGGCGTTCCACGTCGTTACCTTGATGAAGGCATCGTCATGTGACTATCGTCGATCCACTCGTATTGCTCTGGGGGGAACCCTAGGATCTGGTGTTCCAGACCGGACGATGGCAGCACTGCGGTATCGTTTCTCTCTTGGGAGCATCTTTTTGTGGAGCATCGCTGGAAGTCAGAGGTAGGAGGTGGAGCGGCTTCGTCTTGCACGGAGCTTCGGTGGAGATGCCAAGTCATGCTTGACCGACAGGTGCTACGCTTGGTCATGCCTGGTCGGCAGGTGCTGCGCACGACAGATCCTCCAAGGGCTTCAAGCTGTATCGGCTGGTGATACTTGCCAGGATGGCGCTGAGGTGTACCAGTGGCGACCGCGACATATTCAGCTGTTTGCGCGCAGGGAGGAGGTGTCGTTGGGCGCCGTGGTGGCGTTGACGGTAACTGGACCGAGCAAGGTGAAGGAAATATGCCCTAGAGGCAATAATAAAGTTATTATTTATTTCCTTATATCATGATAAATGTTTATTATTCATGCTAGAATTATATTAACCGGAAACATAATACATTTGTGAATACATAGACAAACAAAGTGTCACTAGTATGCCTCTACTTGACTAGCTCGTTAATCAAAGATGGTTGTGTTTCCTAACCATGAACAATGAGTTGTTATTTGATTAACGGGATCACATCATTAAGTGAATGATCTGATTGACATGACCCATTCCATTAGCTTAGCACCCGATCGTTTAGTATGTTGCTATTGCTTTCTTCATGACTTATACATGTTCCTATAACTATGAGATTATGCAACTCCCGTTTATCGGAGGAACACTTTGGGTGCTACCAAACGTCACAACGTAACTGGGTGATTATAAAGGAGCTCTACAGGTGTCTCCAAAGGTACATGTTGGGTTGGCATATTTCGAGATTAGGTTTTGTCACTCTGATTGTCGGAGAGGTATCTCTGGGCCCTCTCGGTAATGCACATCACTTAAGCCTTGCAAGCATTGCAACTAATGAGTTAGTTGCGGGATGATGTATTACAGAACGAGTAAAGAGACTTGCTGGCAACGAGATTGAACTAGGTATTGGAATACCGACGATCGAATCTCGGGCAAGTAACATACCGATGACAAAGGGAACGACGTATGTTGTTATGCGGTCTGACCGATAAAGATCTTCATAGAATATGTAGGAGCCAATATGGGCATCCAGGTCCCGCTATTTGTTATTGACCGGAGACGTGTCTCGGTCATGTCTACATTGTTCTCGAACCCGTAGGGTCCGCACGCTTAAGGTTACGATGACAGTTATATTATGAGTTTATGCATTTGGATGTACCGAAGGTTGTTCGGAGTCCCGGATGTGATCACGGACATGACGAGGAGTCTCGAAATGGTCGAGACATAAAGATAGATATATTGGAAGCCTATGTTTGGATATCGGAAGTGTTCCGGGTGAAATCGGGATTTTACCGGAGTACCGGGAGGTTACCGGAACCCCCCGGGAGCTATATGGGCCATGATGGGCCTTAGTGGAAAAGAGAAGAGGCAGCCCCTCATGGGCCGCGCGCCCCTCCCCTCCCTTGGTCCGAATAGGACAAGGAGAGGGGGCCGGCCCCTCTCTCTCTTTTCCCCCCTCCGCAAATCCTATTCCAACTAGGATTGGGGGGGGAATCCTACTCCCAGAGGGAGTAGGACTCTCCTGGCGCGCCCTCCTTGGCCGACCAGCCTCCCCCCTTTTAGTCCTTTATATACGGAGGCAGGGGCACCCTAGAGACACAAGTTGATCCACGTGATCTTTTCCTTAGCCGTGTGCGGCGCCCCAGCCACCATAGTCCTCGATAATATTGTAGCGGAGTTTAGGCGAAGCCCTGCTGCAGTAGTACATCAAGATCGTCACCACGCCGTCGTGCTGACAGAACTCTTCCTCGACACTTTGCTGGATCGGAGTCCGGGGATCGTCATCGAGCTGAACGTGTGCTAAAACTCGGAGGTGCCGTAGTTTCGGTGCTTGATCGGTCGGGCCGTGAAGACGTACGATTACATCAACCAAACGCTTCCGTTGTCGATCTACTAGGTATGTAGATCATACTCTCCCCTCTCGTTGCTATACATCACATGATCTTGCGTGTGCGTAGGAATTTTTTGAAATTACTACGTTCCCCAACAGTGGCATCCGAGCCTAGGTTTTATATGTTGATGTTATATGCACGAGTAGAACACAAGTGAGTTGTGGGCGATATAAGTCATACTTTGGTTTGGCGGTATTGTCGGATGAAGCGGCCCAAACCGACATTACGCGTACGCTTACGCGAGACCGGTTCTCCCGACGTGCTTTGCACAGAGGTGGCTTGTGGGTGACAGTTTCTCCAACTTTAGTTGAACTGAGTATGGCTACGCCCGGTCCTTGCGAAGGTTAAAACAGCACCAACTTGACAAACTATCGTTGTGGTTTTGATGCGTAGGTAAGATTGGTTCTTGCTTAAGCCCGTAGCAGCCACGTAAAACTTGCAACAACAAAGTAGAGGACGTCTAACGTGTTTTTGCAGGGCATGTTGTGATGTGATATGGTCAAGACATGATGCTGATTTTTATTGTATGAGATGATCATGTTTTGTAACCGAGTTATCGGCAACTGGCAGGAGCCATATGGTTGTCGCTTTATTGTATGCAATGCAATCGCGCTGTAATGCTTTACTTTGTCACTAAACGGTAGCGATAGTCGTGGAAGCACAAGCTTGGCGAGACGACAACGATGCTACGATGGAGATCAACGTGTCGCGCCGGTAACGATGGTGATCACGACGGTGTTTCGGAGATGGAGATCACAAGCACAAGATGATGATGGCCATATCATATCACTTTTATTGATTGCATGTGATGTTTATCTTTTATGCATCTTATCTTGCTTTGATTGACGGTAGCATTTTAAGATGATCTCTCACTAAATTATCAAGAAGTGTTCTCCCTGAGTATGCACCGTTGCGAAAGTTCTTCGTGCTGAGACACCACGTGATGATCGAGTGTGATAGGTTCTACGTTCAAATACAACGGGTGCAAAACAGTTGCACACGCGGAATACTCAGGTTATACTTGACGAGCCAAGCATATACAGATATGGCCTCGGAACACGGAGACCGAAAGGTCGAGCATGAATCATATAGTAGATATGATCAACATAATGATGTTCACCAATGAAACTACTCCATGTCACGTGATGATCGGACATGGTTTAGTTGATTTGGATCACGTAATCACTTAGATGGTTAGAGGGATGTCTATCTAAGTGGGAGTTCTTTAAATAAATTAACTGAACTTAAATTTATCATGAAACTTAGTACCTGATAAGTATCTTGCTTGTTTATACTTGTTTGTAGATAGATGGCTCGTGCTGTTGTTCCATTGAATTTTAATGCGTTCCTTGAGAAAGCAAAGTTGAAAGATGATGGTAGCAATTACACGGACTGGGTCCATAACTTGAGGATTATCCTCATTGCTGCACAGAAGAATTACGTCCTGGAAGCACCACTGGGTGCCAGGCCTGCTGCAGGAGCAACGCCGGATGTTATGAACGTCTGGCAGAGCAAAGCTGATGACTACTCAATAGTTCAGTGTGCCATGCTTTACGGCTTAGAATCGGGACTTCAACGACGTTTTGAACGTCATGGAGCATATGAGATGTTCCAGGAGTTGAAGTTAATATTTCAAGAAAATGCCCGGATTGAGAGATATGAAGTCTCCAATAAGTTCTATAGCTGCAAGATGGAGGAGAACAGTTCTGTTAGTGAGCATATACTCAAAATGTCTGAGTATAATAATCACTTGATTCAATTGGGAGTTAATCTTCCAGATGATTGCGTCATTGACAGAATTCTCCAATCACTGCCATCAAGCTACAAGAGCTTCGTGATGAACTATAATATGCAAGGGATGAATAAGACTATTCCCGAGCTCTTCGCGATGCTGAAAGCTGCAGAGGTAGAAATCAAGAAGGAGCATCAAGTGTTGATGGTCAACAAGACCACTAGTTTCAAGAAAAAGGGCAAAGGAAAGAAGAAGGGGAACTTCAAAAAGAAAGGCAAGCAAGTTGCTACTCAAGAGAAGAAACCCAAACCTGGACCTAAGCCTGAAACTGAGTGCTTCTATTGCAAGCAGACTGGTCACTGGAAGCGGAACTGCCCCAAGTATTTGGCGGATAAGAAGGATGGCAAGGTGAACAAAGGTATATGTGATATACATGTTATTGATGTGTACCTTACTAATGCTCGCAGTAGCACCTGGGTATTTGATAATAGTTCTGTTGCTAATATTTGCAACTCGAAACAGGGACTACGGATTAAGCGAAGATTGGCTAAGGACAAGGTGACGATGCGCGTGGGAAACGGTTCCAAAGTCGATGTGATCGCAGTCGGCACGCTGCCTCTACATCTACCTTCGGGATTAATATTAGACCTAAATAATTGTTATTTGGTGCCAGCGTTAAGCATGAACATTATATCTCGATCTTGTTTGATGCGAGACGGTTATTCATTTAAATCAGAGAATAATGGTTGTTCTATTTATATGAGTAATATCTTTTATGGTCATGCACCCTTGAAGAGTGGTCTATTCTTGTTGAATCTCGATAGTAGTAACACACATATTCATAATGTTGAAGCCAAAAGATGCAGAGTTGATAATGATAGTGCAACTTATTTGTGGCACTGCCGTTTAGGTCATATCGGTGTAAAGCGCATGAAGAAACTCCATACTGATGGACTTTTGGAACCACTTGATTATGAATCACTTGGTACTTGCGAACCGTGCCTCGTGGGCAAGATGACCAAAACGCCGTTCTCCGGTACTATGGAGAGAGCAACAGATTTGTTGGAAATCATACATACAAATGTATGTGGTCCGATGAATATTGAGGCTCGTGGCGGATATCGTTATTTTCTCACCTTCACAGATGATTTGAGCAGATATGGTTATATCTACTTAATGAAACATAAGTCTGAAACATTTGAAAAGTTCAAAGAATTTCAGAGTGAAGTTGAAAATCATCGTAATAAGAAAATAAAGTTTCTACAATCTGATCGTGGAGGAGAATATTTGAGTTACGAGTTTGGTGTACATTTGAAAAATTGTGGAATAGTTTCGCAACTCACGCCACCCGGAACACCACAGCATAATGGTGTGTCCGAACGTCGTAATCGTACTTTACTAGATATGGTGCGATCTATGATGTCTCTTACTGATTTACCGCTATCGTTTTGGGGGTACGCTCTAGAGACAGCCGCATTCACGTTAAATAGGGCACCATCAAAATCCGTTGAGACGACGCCTTATGAACTGTGGTTTGGCAAGAAACCAAAGTTGTCGTTTCTGAAAGTTTGGGGCTGCGATGCTTATGTGAAAAGGCTTCAACCTGATAAGCTCGAACCCAAATCGGAGAAATGTGTCTTCATAGGATATCCAAAGGAGACTATTGGATACACCTTCTATCACAGATTCGAAGGCAAGACTTTTGTTGCTAAATTCGGAAACTTTCTAGAGAAGGAGTTTCTCTCGAAAGAAGTGAGTGGGAGGAAAGTAGAACTTGACAAGGTAACTGTACCTACTCCCTTATTGGAAAGTAGTACATCACAGAAAACTGTTTCTGTGACACCTACACCAGTTAGTGAGGAAGCTAATGATGATGATCATGAAACTTCAGAACAAGATACTACTGAACCTCGTAGATCAACCAGAGTAAGATCCGCACCAGAGTGGTACGGTAATCCCGTTCTGGAAGTCATGCTACTAGATCATGATGAACCTACGAACTATGAAGAAGCGATGGTGAGCCCAGATTCCGCAAAGTGGCTTGAAGCCATGAAATCTGAGATGGGATCCATGTATGAGAATAAAGTTTGGACTTTGGTTGACTTGCCCGATGATCGGCGAGCAATTGAGAATAAATGGATCTTCAAGAAGAAGACTGACGCTGACGGTAATATTACAGTCTACAAAGCTCGACTTGTCGCAAAAGGTTTTCGGCAAGTTCAAGGGATTGACTACGATGACACCTTCTCACCCGTAGCGATGCTTAAGTCTGTCCGAATCATGTTAGCCATTGCCGCATTTTATGATTATGAAATTTGGTAGATGGATGTCAAAACTGCATTCCTAAATGGATTTCTAGAAGAAGAGTTGTATATGATGCAACCAGAAGGTTTTGTCGATCCAAAGGGAGCTAACAAAGTGTGCAAGCTCCAGCGATCCATTTATGGACTGGTGCAAGACTCTCGGAGTTGGAATAAACGTTTTGATAGTGTGATCAAAGCATTTGGTTTTATACAGACTTTTGGAGAAGCATGTATTTACAAGAAAGTGAGTGGGAGCTCTGTAGCATTTCTGATATTATAAGTGGATGACATATTACTAATTGGAAATGATGTAGAATTTCTGGATAGCATAAAGGGATACTTGAATAAAAGTTTTTCAATGAAAGACCTCGGTGAAGCTTCTTACATATTAGGCATTAAGATCTATAGAGATAGATCAAGACGCTTAATTGGACTTTCACAAACCACATACCTTGACAAAGTTTTGAAAAAGTTCAAAATGGATCAAGCAAAGAAAGGGTTCTTGTCTGTGTTACAAGGTGTGAAGTTGAGTAAGACTCAATGCCCGACCACTGTAGAAGATAGAGAGAATATGAAAGATGTTCCCTATGCATCAGCCATAGGATCTATCATGTATGCAATGCTGTGTACCAGACCTGATGTGTGCCTTGCTATAAGTCTAGCAGGGAGGTACCAAAGTAATCCAGGAGTGGATCACTGGACAACGGTCAAGAACATCCTGAAATACCTGAAAAGAACTAAGGATATGTTTCTCGTATATGGAGGTGACAAAGAGCTCATCGTAAAAGGTTACGTTGATGCAAGCTTTGACACTGATCCGGACGATTCTAAATCGCAAACCGGATACGTGTTTACATTAAACGGTGGGGCTGTAAGTTGGTGCAGTTCTAAACAAAGCGTTGTAGCGGGATCTATATGTGAAGCGGAGTACATAGCTGCTTCGGAAGCAGCAAATGAAGGAGTCTGGATGAAGGAGTTCATATCCGATCTAGGTGTCATACCTAGTGCATCGGGTCCAATGAAAATCTTTTGTGACAATACTGGTGCAATTGCCTTGGCAAAGGAATCCAGATTTCACAAGAGAACCAAGCACATCAAGAGACGCTTTCATCCGGGATCTAGTCCAGGTGGGAGACATAGAGATTTGCAAGATACATACGGATCTGAATGTTGCAGACCCGTTGACTAAGCCTCTTCCACGAGCAAAACATGATCAGCACCAAGGCTCCATGGGTGTGAGAATCATTACTGTGTAATCTAGATTATTGACTCTAGTGCAAGTGGGAGACTAAAGGAAATATGCCCTAGAGGCAATAATAAAGTTATTATTTATTTCCTTATATCATGATAAATGTTTATTATTCATGCTAGAATTGTATTAACCAGAAACATAATACATGTGTGAATACATAGACAAACAAAGTGTCACTAGTATGCCTCTACTTGACTAGCTCGTTAATCAAAGATGGTTATGTTTCCTAACCATGAACAATGAGTTGTTATTTGATTAACGGGATCACATCATTAAGTGAATGATCTGATTGACATGACACATTCCATTAGCTTAGCACCCGATCGTTTAGTATGTTGCTATTGCTTTCTTCATGACTTATACATGTTCCTATAACTATGAGATTATGCAACTCCCGTTTACCGGAGGAACACTTTGGGTGCTACCAAACGTCACAACGTAACTGGGTGATTATAAAGGAGTACTACAGGTGTCTCCAAAGGTACATGTTGGGTTGGCGTATTTCGAGATTAGGTTTTGTCACTCCGATTGTCGGAGAGGTATCTCTGGGCCCTCTTGGTAATGCACATCACTTAAGCCTTGCAAGCATTGCAACTAATGAGTTAGTTGCGGGATGATGTATTACAGAACGAGTAAAGAGACTTGCCGGCAACGAGATTGAACTAGGCATTGGAATACCGACGATCGAATCTCGGGCAAGTAACATACCGATGACAAAGGGAACGACGTATGTTGTTATGCGGTCTGACCGATAAAGATCTTCGTAGAATATGTAGGAGCCAATATGGGCATCCATGTCCCGCTATTGGTTATTGACTGGAGACGTGTCTCGGTCATGTCTACATTGTTCTCGAACCCGTAGGGTCCGCACGCTTAAGGTTACGATGACAGTTATATTATGAGTTTATGCATTTTGATGTACCGAAGCTTGTTCGGAGTCCCGGATGTGATCATGGACATGACGAGGAGTCTCGAAATGGTCGAGACATAAAGATTGATATATTGGAAGCCTATGTTTGAATATCGAAAGTGTTCCGGATGAAATCGGGATTTTACCGGAGTACTGGGAGGTTACCGGAACCCCCCGGGAGCTATATGGGCCATGATGGGCCTTAGTGGAAAAGAGAAGAGGCAGCCTCTCATGGGCCGCGCGCCCCTCCCCTCCCTTGGTCCGAATAGGACAAGGAGAGGGGGCCGGCCCCCCTCTCTCTTTTCCCCCCTTCGCGAATCCTTTTCCAACTAGGATTGGGGGGGGGGGAATCCTACTCCCAGAGGGAGTAGGACTCTCCTGGCGCGCCCTCCTTGGCCGGCCAGCCTCCTCCCTTTTAGTCCTTTATATACGGAGGCAGGGGCACCCCAGAGACACAAGTTGATCCACGTGATCTTTTCCTTAGCCGTGTGCGGCGCCCCAGCCACCATAGTCCTCGATAATATTGTAGCGGAGTTTAGACGAAGCCCTGCTGCAGTAGTACATCAAGATCGTCACCACGCCGTCGTGCTGACGGAACTCTTCCCCGACACTTTGCTGGATCGGAGTCCGGGGATCGTCATCGAGCTGAACGTGTGCTAAAACTCGGAGGTGCCGTAGTTTCGGTGCGTGATCGGTCGGGCCGTGAAGACGTACGACTACATCAACCAAACGCTTCCGTTGTCGATCTACTAGGTATGTAGATCATAATCTCCCCTCTCGTTGCTATACATCACATGATCTTGCGTGTGCGTAGGAAATTTTTCGAAATTACTACGTTCCCCAACACAAGGTTAATGCATCAGTACGGTTCTGAAGATGGAGCAGTGGTAATTGGCGGCAGTGGCCTGTGAGAGCACGCCAGACCAGTGTGTGTTCCAGACCCGGCAAGTGGCTAGGTTGGAGTCTCAGGTCTTAAATGTTAGACTTCGCTGCGATGTCTATTTGATATTAGACCCAGTCTATCTGCGCCCTTTCATCAACTGGATAGGTGTAGCGACAGTTTGTTTTTTAGACGGCGGCTTTAGTCTTACTGTTGTATGATTTTATAAGGTCTTGTGAGAATAATTAATAAAGTAGCTGTATGCATCGTCCAGAAGCAGAGGCCGGAGGTCATCCTCCTTTTCTAAAAAAAACTTATTATTAAAGTGACAAGTAAAGTTTAGTGACAACGGCACGACAACTAGTCTGTGCTGTTGCGCACAACTAGGCTAGCATTAAACTGATAACATCATCAAGACCATTTATAAAGTCGGCAGGATGATGATCGGATTCGACTAGCCTCGGCGGATTGTCCGGCGAGGTCTCCAGCACCAAGGAGTTCGACTTGGACCCTCCGTGAAACAGTAGACGTCGCCTCGGAACGACAGGACCGAGCCGCCGATCCGGTGTTCGCACTCCACCTTGGTCCAGTGTTCATCGCCAGGTCTCGCGATGCCCATCCGCTGGTACCCGCCGCCGCCGAAGTTGATCACGACCGCCGAATCACGGGTCAGCTCCACAGTCAGGGAGGACACTCCGGGCGCTCTCGGGAGAACGAAGTCCCGCGTGTGGCTGGACAGCAGCGAGCCCAGCGGCGGGAGATCGGCGCGGGCGCCGGTGATCGGGTTGAGCACGAACACGGCGTCGGTCCTCTTGTTTACCAGGACGAGCAGGCCCACGAACGTGCAGTGCAGGCGATGCGTAGTCGGCCGCCGCGGCCGTCCAGCCCCCGGATTGTCATCCGGATCTGCTCGCGGGTGGCCATGTTCAGGAAGCGGCTGTAGCGGTAGCGAGGCCGCTTGCCGCCGGTGACCACGTCCTGGAGCTTGACCCAGCAGCGCGGGTGGAACCGGCGGTCCAGGGCGTCGCCGCTCGGGTCCGCGGTGCATCCCCGCCACGCGGTGCACACCGCGCGGAAGCGCACGTACTGGGCGACGTCTCCGGCGAGCACGCGGTCCGCGATCACCCACGCCGGCCCGAACGACAGGCTCGCCCAGTCCCTCCTGCGGCCACATGCAAGCGGATGCAGGCAGAAGGAGATCTTACCAGCTCGATTCACCGTCGGGGACATGCACCGTCGACTCTGTCGCGGAGCACGAACCATCACCGACGCAGGCGCGCTTCGCGCGGAGGCGGCTATGCCCGCTCGACGATGGCGGTGCCATATCTGGTTGGATCGCTGGACCTGACTGGTGCGGAATGTGGGATTGAGATGAGTATATGTTGAGCGATAAAGTTTGAACGTTTTGGCAACGGAAGCAAATCGCTCAAATCACGGTAGCTGATCAGGATTACCGTTACCAACGCCAAACACGAAGAGAGCTGCCATGGACCTCTCATGGGCTGCAAAAGCCCGTAAACTGAAATAGATGGGTTGACCTTATCTTTCGCAGCCGTGCGCAACCCCCCAGCGAGCCTATACAACGTCAACCGCCTAATTGTTTTTGGAAAATGATTGTTTTAAATCGGATGATAACAACGCCGCGTAAGACTATCCACAATGGGAGTAAGGCTGGTCATAGTGGGGAGTAACTTATACTAGTGTCATGCATATGACACTAGTCTAAGTTACTATCTTTATAGTGCAAAGTATCTTAGTTAGTAGTAGTGTCATAGATTGTTTCATTTATTGCCTTATAGACTCATTTTACCTCGGAAAGTGCTATGTTACAGTAACATATTAGGGCATGTACAATGGTTGATAAGATAGTCTTATCTTAAATCTTGCATGTAATTTAGAGATGATAAAAAAATATGTCTACAATGTGTTATATCTTAGCCTTATCTTCAATAACTAGCAATTCTTTAAAACATGGTGAGACAAATTCTGCTAAGAGATCATCTTTTGTCTTATCTTAAATAAGAGAAGACAAACCTTTTCTTATGAGTTCTCTCTCCTCCACCTCATCATTTATCTTATGTGGCACTCCTAAGATAGCACCATTGTACATGCCCTTATGTTACTTCAAACACCTCTCTCCTCATTAAATACTTGCCACATAAGCAAAATTGTCTTGGGGTGTGTTAAGTTACTACCTAAGTTACCCCCACTATGGCTAGCCTAACATAGGTGGTAACACACTAGTGCAGAACAGGGCAATAGCACCGGTTCGTAAGGCCCTTTAGTGCCGGTTCGGTAACCGGCACTAAAGTGTGGGCACTAAAGGCCCCCCCTTTTAGTATCGGTTTAGCACGAACCGGTGCTAAAGGGCAACCACGTGGCACGAGCCAGCTTCGGGGGCAGGGAGCCCTTTAGTACCGGTTGGTGACACCAACCGGTATTAAAAGGTTGGGGGGTGGGTTTATGATTTCTTTTTCATTTAATTTTGTGTTTTCCATTTAATTTTTTTCGTTTGCTGCTATTTTACGATACTACATATTGTACACGTTATGCATATATATAAATAGAATTTCTAGTAGAACCGATCATAATATATATATATATATACATATATATATACAATTAGCTAGCTATCTACAATTTCTCCTAATTGGTGCCTTCGGAGCCAGTGGCATTAACCTAATCGGTGCCTTCGGAGCACGATAACAATTGGAAGTGGTTCATGGGGGCGGTAGCGGGTAATAGTATTCTCCTTTGGGATCTATGATTTGGTCGAGCAAAAATCCCGCTATTTCCTCTTGAATTGCTTCTATGCGGTCCTCTAGTAGGAGCTTCTCCCACCTCTTTGAACTATTAAGAAGGAGATAAATATGCATGTGTATTAGTTGTGTGACTAGATATCGATAATGGTGTAAAAATTGTGAATAGTATTCTGATAAACGTACCCACTCCTGTCTTTGAGATCTGCTCCTTTCGGACGCCATCATGCGAATGTTCTCGCAAACGTAGTATGCACACAGATTATTCCCCGGCGCCTGCTTCAGGGCCTTTACGAGAATGGAATTTGATCAGATAATAATTAATCAAGCATGATAATTAAAGAGATGGCAGCTAGCTAGTACTACTTAATTACTTACCTGGGGTCGATACCATTTTAGATTTTATTTCCATGGGCCTGGAGTGGCCCTGATGAACTTTGCCCAACCCCTGCCCGCCGACAAAGAAAATGAATAAATGGGTTATTAAATAGTTGTTATCAGGAAATGACGAACTAATTAAATAGGCTGAGATATAGTTAATAATGATTAAAATTACCTGTTGACTATCCCCTTCACGATGGTGTAGTCACTTGCTTTCTTAAGTAGTGAGTCTAGTACTTCAACTGTTCCTTCATCAACTTTAATGATTAACAAGATCCAGTGAAATCTGCATGCACACATGTTTGCATGTCTTAATTAAGCGGGCATATGTAAGCAAAAACATATAGCTACCTAGTAGGCAAAAACAGAATTTGTAGTACAAGACAGTGTGACTCACTCGAAGTTGTAAGGAAGTAGTATATCTTCATTGTATTGTCCGCCATAGGTTTTGTTTAACTAATCCAAAAGAAATATATTCAAATTACAATGCATGGATGCAATCAATTAATAAGGAAAAACTGAATCAATCATAATACATAATAAGCATCATCGAATATAATCTCGAATACGTCGTCTCGAATAATAGACATAATCTCGAATACATCGTCTCGAATAATATATATAATCTCGAATAAATCACCTCAAATATTATATATCGAATACATCACTAGCTAGCTAGCTAATAAAGATCAAATACTAGAGAGTAATCTAGGCGGTGGACAATCAAAGTGAAGGAACCATCACTGGAACATAGCTCGGGTGATCTCCCCAAAGAACCTACCAGGTATTGGAGAACCTGACGTCCATAGCAGCCATGTAGCGATGGACGTGCTCGTCCTCCTCCCTAACACGGCGACGTACCACCTCCGGCGGGGCCGGCTCCCTCCGCACCGAAAGTGGCCCACGCGAACGCCACCAAAGAAGATGAGGGTCGACGACGGGACCCGGGACCGGGTTCCTCACCAAGCGTCGCGCCCCTGAAGGTAGCACCTCCCAGTGCCAGCCCGGCGGAGCCTAGTCCCGGACATGGGTCCTCTGAAGCAGGACGTTGTCGCGAACGGGTCGACAGCGAGGATGCGGGCCGGGCATCGTCGACAACAAATACTATATGCCGCAAAAGTAAAGTAACATTTTTTAAATGATGGATTGTGATTTCATATATGCAAATTCTAAATTTTATAACTAAAACTAACATTTCTAATATTTCTATAACTAAAACTAACATTTCTAATATTTCTATAACTAAAAAACATTTCTATATAACTAACATTTCTATATAACTAACATTTCTATATAACTAACATTTCTATATAACTAACATTTCTAATATTTCTATATAACTAACATTTCTATATAACTAACATTTCTAATATTTCTATAACTAAAAACAGAAAGATTGTGTGTGTGTGTGTGGTACATGGCGGCCGGGGCAGAAGCTCACCGACGAGGCGCGACGACGGGGGGCGGCGACGGGGACGGGGACGGAGACGGAGATGGAGACGGGGACGGGGCGGCGACGGGCCGGTCGGGGACGATGGGAGGACGGGGCGGGGCACGGCGACGGGGCGTGGCGTGACGACAGGGACAACGGGGATGGGGATGGGGACGGCGACGGTGACGGACGGCGACGGATGGCGACGGGGTCGGTGACGGGGCAGAGGAGAAAGAAGTAGAGGGAGAGATGAGAAACTGACAAATTTTTTAAAGTGTTTTCTTATATAGAAAAACCTTTAGTACCGTTTGGAGCCACCAACCGGTACTAAAGGTCTGTTTTGGCCAGGCCAAGCGGCGGGAACGACACCCCTTTAGTACCGGGTGGTGGCTCCAACCGGTACTAAAGACCCTCCCCCTTTAGTACCGGTTTGAGCCACCACCCGGTACTAAAGGGGGTGTGTGACGCCCCCGATTCAATCATACACTAATCATACACGCAAACGTGTACGATCAAGATCAGGGACTCACGGAAAGATATCACAACACAACTCTACAAATAAAATAAGTCATACAAGCATCATATTACAAGCCAGGGGCTTCGAGGGCTCGAATACAAGAGCTCGATCATAGACGAGTCAGCGGAAGCAACAATATCTGAGTACAGACATAAGTTAAACAAGTTTTCCTTAAGAAGGCTAGCACAAACTGGGATACATATCAAAAGAGGTGTAGGCCTCCTGCCTGGGATCCTCCTAAACTACTCCTAGTCGTCGTCAGCGGACTGCACGTAGTAGTAGGCACCTCCCGAGTAGTAGTAGTCGTCATCGACAGTGGCGTCTGGCTCCTGGACTCCATCGTCTGGTCACAGCAATCGGGTATAGGAAGGGGGAAAAGGGGGAGCAAAGCAACCGTGAGTACTCATCCAAATGTACTCACAAGCAAGGAGCTACACTACATATGTATGCATTGGTATCAAATGGAATAAGGGTATCATATGTGGACTGAACTGCAGAATGCTGGAATAAGAGGGGGATAGCTAGTCTTGTCGAAGACTACGCTTCTGATAACCTCCATCTTGCAGCAGAAGAAGAGAGTAGATGGTAAGTTCACCAAGTAGCACCGTGTAGCATAATCCTACCCGGCGGTCCTCTCCTCGTCGCCCTGTTAGAGAGCGACCACTGGGTTATATCTGGCACTTGGAAGGGTGTGTTTTATTAAGTATCCAGTTCTAGTTGTCATAAGGTCAAGGTACAACTCCAAGTCGTCCTATTACCAAAGATCACGGCTATTCGAATAGATTAACTTCGCTGCAGGGGTGCACCACATATCCCAACACGCTCGATCCCATTTGGCCGGACACACTTTTCTGGGTTATGCCCGGCCTCAGAAGATCAACACGTCGCAGCCCTACCTAGGCACAACAGAGAGGTCAGCACGCCGGTCTAAATCCTATGGCGCAGGGGTCTGGGCCCATCGCCCTTTGCACACCTACACGTTGCGAACGCGGCCGGTGAGCAGACCTAGCAACCTCCATTTCAAAGGAAGTTGCGTTACGCGGTCCAACCCGGCGCGCGCCGCTCAGTCACTGACGTCACGAAGGCTTCGGCTGATACCACGACGTCGAGTGCCCATAACTGTCCCCGTGTACATGGTTAGTGTGTATAGGCGAGTAGCCAGACTCAGATCAAATACCAAGATCTCGTTAAACGTGTTATCTTGAAGACACCGCGAACGCCGACCAGGGCCAGGCCCACCTCTCTCCTAGGTGGTCTCAACCTGCCCTATCGCTTCGCCACAAAGATCCACCCAGAGGGCCGTCGGGACAAAGGTCCTTTCAGCCCCCAATCCGTGAATCACTCGCGGGTACTCCTCGAGCCAACCTGACTTTAGTCATCACATGTATCATGTATAAAGTATAGGTATATACCCGTGATCAACTCCCGAGTGATCACGGCCCGATAGTATAGCATGGCAGACGGACAAGAATGTATGGCCACTGATGATAAACTAGCATCCTATACTAAGCATTTAGGATTGCAGATAAGGTATCAGCAGTTGTAGCAACAATGACAGGCTATGCATCAGGATAGGATTAGCGGAAAGCAGTAACATGCTACACTACTCTAATGCAAGCAGTATAGAGGAGAGTAGGCGATATCTGGTGATCAAGGGGGGGCTTGCCTGGTTGCTCTGGCAAGAGAGAGTGGTCGTCAACACCGTAGTCGTACTGGGTAGCAGCGGCGTCGGTCTCGGTGTCTAGCGAGAGAAGAGGGGGAAGAAACAATAAATATAATGCAAACAAATGCATGGCGATGCATGACATGACAAAGCGTGATGCTAGGTGTGCCCTAACGCGGTACGAGGTGGTACCCGTGAAGGGGGGAAACATCCGAGAAGTATCCCCGGTGTTTCGCGTTTTTGGGCAGAGGAGCCGGAGGGGGAAAGTTGCGTGTTTGCTATGCTAGGGATGCGTGGCGGATGAACGGGCTGCGCATCCGGATTCGTCTCGTCGTTCTGAGCAACTTTCATGTAGAAAGTATTTTCATCTGAGCTACGGTTTAATTTATATTAATTTTTAAAGTTTTAATTCATTTTATAATTTATTAATTATTAATTAAATTAACATTATCCAGAATAGTGCTTGCTGACGTCAGCAGTCAACGTTGACCTGGTCAACCTGACAGGTGGGTCCCACCTGTCAGGGACTGTTTAGTTAATTAACAATAGTTAGTTAGGTTAATTAGTTATTAGGTTAATTAACCTTAATTAGTTAATTTAAATAGAATTAATTAAGTTAATTATTTAGTTAATTAATTGATTAAATAATATTTTTAATTTTTTAATTTATATATATATATATATATTATTTTTTTAAAAACGTTTTGGGGGTGTGGGACCCCCTAGTCAGTGGCCCATAGGGCCAAATGGGCGCTGGGCGATTCGGGCGCAGGGGCGCTGCGGGCGTCAGCCCGTTTGGGCGCCTGCCCGAGCCAAAGGAGGCGCTGGGGCGCCGGGGGCTGCGGCGAGGTGCGCTGGGCTGGGGTCGCGGGAGGTAGCGGCGGAAGCGGCCGGCACGGCAGTTCGCCGGCAGCCAGGGGAGGAGGCAGCGGCGCGTGTGGCTGCAGGGACCGGGGAACGAGGCTATGCGCTGGGCATGGCCGGCGAACGACGGCAGCAGCGCAGGCGGGAGGAGGGGCGCACAGCAGCGAGCAAGGGCTGCGGGACGTGCGGGCGACGATTGCGGGGCGCGCCCCGGGCACGTCGAGGAGCAGGCGGGCGTGAGCGGGCGCGGCGAGCATGCCGACAAAGGCGGCGTCGGGCGCGGGGTGCTCTTGCGAGCAGGGGAGGAGGAGGAGCTGCCGGGGCCTCACCACGAGGGGTAGGGTCAATGGCAGTGGGGTCGAGGAGGAGTCGGGGAGGCGACGGCGACGGTGGGGCGGATCGATGGCGACGTAGGGGAGGAGCGGCGAACGCCGCTGGGACGGCGAGGCGTCGGCTAGCCGGACGGGCCGACAGGCGCGAGGGCGATGCCGAGGCGCGGGTTGCGGGAGCCCTTCGTGCGGAGGAAGAGGAGTCGCAGGGGGAGCTGACGAGGGAGGCGCAGGAGGAAGGGAGCCGCGAGGAGGAGGCCGGGGGTGGCGAAGCTCGGCGCCGGCGGCGATCTTTGGGGGAGCAACTGCTTGGGGGCGAGATCGGGCCCTCCCCGATCCAATCTAGCAAGAGAGGGGGAGGGAAATGAGAGAGAGAGTGGGGGGAGTGGGTGGTGGGTGCGGTCGTGGGTGGTTAGGGTTTCGGTTGCCCTGGGGATAAGGGAGTGGGACCGGGCCAGTCAGGCCAGTGGGCTTGCTAGCTGGGCCTTTTGGCCCATTTGGCCGGGGGGTTGTGTTTGCTTTTTTTGTCAGTTTTGTTTTTCTGTTTTTTTATTCTTTTCCCTTTTTCTTTATTTTCTTTTCTCTTTTAAATCATTTTAAATTATTTAGGCTTTTTATAAAAGTGCGTTTACTACACCATATTTATCTATGTAATATTTAGTACAAACCGAATATTTTTATTTTAATGTTTGAAAACTTTTATTATTTACCAAACTTTGAATTTGAATTTTGGACCGGTTTTGATCTAACGATAGATTAGCGACAGTAACGGAGGTGACGTGGCGTTATTAGCAGAGGTTACTGTAGCTTGATTATCCGGGCGTCACAATTCTCCTCCACTACAAGAAATCTCGTCCCGAGATTTAAGAGGGGGAGTAAGGGGGAAGGGATTTGGTTACGAAATTCTAACGGATCTTCTCGTGTTTGGTTGCTCTCCTCGAAGAGGTCGATCCATAGCATTGATGTCTTCACTCATATGCCTCAATGCATCATGATGAAATTGTTGTCCTTCCTTCAGGATCTTCACCGGACTTACGAAAGGATAAGAGGGGGGAAGAACTCTATAAGGCCGGATGCTAACAAAATTGATCATCGGACGGTTAACTCAGGGGGTGAAGCATAAGTATCTCTCGAATTGAAACTTAAGAAGTTATCGAGAGCAAAGTAAGAAGGTACCATGGGATGTTTCAGATGGATATGCAATCATTCGAGGTCTGAAACAACATGCGAAACGGGTCCAGAGCAACGACATTGAGTATTGCGTCTGTTACCAGAATAGATCACTTGGGACGGTGGCCCGTGAATTACATACGAAGTCAAGCGCGAGGAATAACTTTGACAACAGGGTGTACAGGAGAGTCAGGTTTCGATCCTGGGACCTGTGGGTTATGGGCCCACCATGTGGGTTAAAAGTAGGAAGGGCGATGACGTATTGCACGATCATGTAAGCAAGGCATGTCAGAGGACAGCCTATCAGTTATGTCGGCAAGAACATCGGTACCAAGGGCGAGGGACGAAGAGAACCATTTTCCTGCTCGTCGAACGAGGCAGGCCAATAGGCAAAGTTCTCGTCCATCGGTGGTTACCGAAATGTCATCAACAAAAGTAACAGGGTCTTACTGCCAAAGTGGTACAACAAGGTGTTTACATAATGCTTATATACTATAGATCACCAGAAAGGTTAAACCAAACAACGGAAAGGAAAATATGGTTATCAGATTAAATAGAACAATGGAAAGGAAAATGTGTTTTAACACATATTCCAAGAGTATATCCTTCCCAAGGACAAGCAGAGCATGATATCCATGACAGGATATAATGTAGAAAACCCTTTAGGTAAGGGGAGAGAATTTTCAGGACATTACCCATACAGCGATATTTGGATAATTGAACAGGAAACATTTAGCCTTGGGCTTCAAATGTTCTTGTTGAAAATCGGAGTACCATAGACATGCTTCGAGATAGAATTGACATGGCCATCAAGGGTCAGAATTTGGATGCACAAATGGATTCATCATTAAGCCAAGGAGAGGATGAGGAGGTGGCTAATGTACTCGGCAATAATCCAACGAGGTATCCAAAAAGATGGATTTCCACAGTTATGTGAACAAGGAGATAACATTTGTCGGATCAAATGATATAATGATGTATTCTCAAGGAAAAACATACACAATTAAACATTAGTTGAAAAGGGTGCCCAAAGTATGGCCTTAGGTAGCATGATCAAATGTTAGAATGGTGATTTAGTGATCAATAGTCTAAGAATGAACGTCCGACCATTTAACTTCAAAGCAATAGGGTTGCCAGAAGGGCAGAATCCAAACATCACCGTTCACCTGTTGGTATCCCGGTTAGAACCAACACGGGGACCAAGAAAGAAAGGTGATGGTGAGAAGTATTACCTGTATCAATAATCCTTAAGAGGTGATGAAATCCTCACGACTTTCTTGACATTAAAGATGGTAATACTCCAAGGTAAATAAGAACAAATGCGGGATAGCAAGGAACTCAAGGTATAACACAAAACACGAACAAGTTTGTGTTGGAGGGAAGTCAATAAAGTGGTCGATGGTAACACAAATCATCGAGGGCAAGGATGGTATTTATCATCATGAACTCAATTGATATCTTGGAAGAGCTCGGAATGCTGATGATGATCATGACACATTTGTCGAGAGATTTCATGAAGATGTAATCAATAGGTGATGACATCTAGTCAAACGAATGATAAACGGAAGGTTATTGGAACCATGGTTACGACACAAACTCGAAATCAAGCTTGCAGTTCAAGGCGAAATGATATGACGAGGAAAATTGACGTAAGCTTAGCTCATCGTCGAGAATTGTGCTCCATGAAGAAGGACCAAGTAGCACAGTTAAAATTTAGCACAATGATGATATAGCCGATCAGGCTAGGAATGACTTAAGTGATTATTAACTCGTAAGCAACAACAATTATTTAAGAGTTATTGAACCAGAGTGCGGAATCGCTTCACTTATTGGTGTCCTCGGTTGACGACAACCCAGATCCCGGGAAAATTGGAATCGGTGAGAAATGATAGTTGATGAAGAACCCATAAGAAGTTATGTAGTTCTATGATATTCTTGAGATACCAGAGTGTAATACACTACGGTAGATCAAAGTAAAGGTTGGTCGGGTGCAATGATCTGTAGAAGACAATTACTTCAACTTGTCCGAGAAATGGTATTTAAAGGAGAACATGGTCGGAAACACTATTGCAAAAGGCCAGATCCCGGATATAAGATGAACTTATACCAAAGGAATAATTTAATTTAAGAGAAGCTTTAATGATAAGATCTACATCGTGTCCATGGGCATGAACACAAAGTTCAAGGTCGACTCCCACTTCTCCAATGCATAACCTTTCATTCACTTCTCACTTTCGAAGAAGTTGTAGTGTTGAAATTTTATTTGTCGAAATACCAGAAGTGTATGACTCGTGAAAACTTTCGAGTTCACACAGTTTAGAGAAGGCTTATGTTCAACCCATAGGGGCTTCTTAGAAACATATACCACAAGTTTCAAGAGTAAATATCACAAGCTCGAAAGTAGAGCAAGGTTGAGAAAGTAGATGATACCATTTACCAAAGGCATTATGTATCCGAGGGAAGGCTCACAAGGTTATTGAATATGAAGGACGCTGTCGGATAAAGTCCATTAAAGGATCTGCCGGTCCATAACAGAGCTGACGTGAGCATTGGTACTCAACCAGAGGAAGAAACAATGCAAAGGCAAAAACAACTAACTAATTCAAAGCTCAACTGTAAAGGAATTCTGATGTCCAAATCAAGGGATCAGAAGCAAACGCTCTGATTAAGGATGGATAAGTTGAGTAGGCTTAGGGATACCATCGATGGTAATTTGATTGGTCGAGATCCAGCTCATGTTCAAACTGACACTGAGCCGGAAGGATGAATTCTAGGATTCGATTGAGGGATGCGAGCATCCTCAACATATTGAATCAATGAACTTAAAATGATAAAGACAAGGGATGCCAATAAGATTACGAGACTTATGGGATTAACCATAATGCAAGCAAGCAAGAATTTCAAGAGCAATAGGCTGCTCAGAATTTTTGGAAGATCGAATGGTATTTCGAAGTCTTTTGCGAAACACATGAACAACTGGGAATGAGCGGATACTCGATAAGTACGAGGAATTATCCGTAGGGGTATTCAGGTGACAAAGAACAGCAAGGCGGTAAGCTCAAGGATTATCGAAACAACGATGAGTATTTCAGGGTATCTTGTAATAACAAGATCAACTGTGGATGAATGTAAGAATAACAACTGCAAGTAGTTATCCATAAGGGTTGACGGTCGAAGGGGAATTGCAAACGCGATGAACACAAGTTCTCGGGTTAACAGCGGAGAGTATCTTCAGGGTCTTCACGTGCAGCAGACGATCATCAGTAATAAGGGGCTCTCCGGATGAAAGTGATAACGAGATCCTAATGTTAGATTTAGCAAAATTCATTTAACCCGAATAGAAGAGAGATCAGAGTCCCAGAGTATAGACAAGGAGTAAAAGATCCTAATACCACCCAATGGCGATGTGGGCCCGTAAGCCACACGACCATGTTAGTAAAAGTTTTTCAATGACTAGACTCGACTTCGGCCAAGGAGTTGGAAAGGGGATTCCTACAGGCAGTCGGCTCTGATACCAACTTGTGACGCCCCCGATTCAATCGTACACTAATCATACACGCAAACGTGTACGATCAAGATCAAGGACTCACGGGAAGATATCACAACACAACTCTACAAATAAAATAAGTCATACAAGCGTCATATTACAAGCCAGGGGCCTCGAGGGCTCGAATACAAGAGCTCGATCATAGAAGAGTCAGCGGAAGCAACAATATCTGAGTACAAACATAAGTTAAACAAGTTTGCCTTAAGAAGGCTAGCACAAACTGGGATACAGATCGAAAGAGGTGTAGGCCTCCTGCCTGGGATCCTCCTAAACTACTCCTAGTCGTCGTCAGCGGACTGCACGTAGTAGTAGGCACCTCCCGAGTAGTAGTAGTCATCATCGACAGTGGCGTCTGGCTCCTGGACTCCATCGTCTGGTCGCAGAAATCGGGTATAGGAAGGGGGAAAAGGGGGAGCAAAGCAACCGTGAGTACTCATCCAAATGTACTCGCAAGCAAGGAGCTACACTACATATGTATGCATTGGTATCAAATGGAATAAGGGTATCATATGTGGACTGAACTGCAGAATGCTGGAATAAGAGGGGGATAGCTAGTCATGTCGAAGACTACGCTTCTGGTAACCTCCATCTTGCAGTAGAAGAAGAGAGTAGATGGTAAGTTCACCAAGTAGCATCGTGTAGCATAATCCTACCCGGCGGTCCTCTCCTTGTCGCCCTGTTAGAGAGCGACCACCGGGTTATATCTGGCACTTGGAAGGGTGTGTTTTATTAAGTGTCCGGTTCTAGTTGTCATAAGGTCAAGGTACAACTCCAAGTCGTCCTGTTACCGAAGATCACGACTATTCGAATAGATTAACTTCCCTGCAGGGGTGCACCACATATCCCAACACGCTCGATCCCATTTGGCCGGACACACTTTTCTAGGTTATGCCCGACCTCAGAAGATCAACACGTCGCAGCCCTACCTAGGCACAACAGAGAGGTCAGCACGCCGGTCTAAATCCTATGGCGCATGGGTCTAGGCCCATCGCCCTTTGCACACCTGCACGTTGCGAACGCGGCCGGTGAGCAGACCTAGCAACCTCCATTTCAAAGGAAGTTGCGTTACGTGGTCCAACCCGGCGCGCGCCGCTCAGTCGCTGACGTCACGAAGGCTTCGGCTGATACCACGACGTCGAGTGCCCATAACTGTCCCCGCGTAGATGGTTAGTGCGTATAGGCCAGTAGCCAGACTCAGATCAAATACCAAGATCTCGTTAAACGTGTTATCTTGAAGACACCGCGAACACCGACCAGGGCCAGGCCCACCTCTCTCCTAGGTGGTGTCAACCTGCCCTATCACTCCGCCACAAAGATCCACCCAGAGGGCCGTCGGGACAAAGGTCCTTTCAGCCCCCAATCCGTGAATCACTCGCGGGTACTCCTTGAGCCAACCCGACTTTAGTCATCACATGTATCATGTATAAAGTATAGATATATACCCGTGATCAACTCCCGAGTGATCACGGCCCGATAGTATAGCATGGCAGACGGACAAGAATGTATGGCCACTGATGATAAACTAGCATCCTATACTAAGCATTTAGGAGTGCAGGTAAGGTATCAACAGTTGTAGCAACAATGACAGGCTATGCATCAGGATAGGATTAACGGAAAGCAGTAACATGCTACACTACTCTAATGCAAGCAGTATAGAGGAGATTAGGCGATATCTGGTGATCAAGGGGGGGGGCTTGCCTGGTTGCTCTGGTAAGAGAGAGTGGTCGTTAACACCATAGTCGTACTGGGTAGCAGCGGCGTCGGTCTCGGTGTCTAGCGAGAGAAGAGGGGGAAGAAACAATAAATATAATGCAAACAAATGCATGACGATGCATGACATGACAAAGCGTGATGCTAGGTGTGCCCTAACGCGGTACGAGGTGGTACCGGTGAAGGAGGGAAACATCCGAGAAGTATCCCCGGTGTTTTGCGTTTTTGCGCAGAGGAGCTGGAGGGGGAAAGTTGCGTGTTTGCTATGCTAGGGATGCGTGGCGGATGAACGGGCTGCGTACCCGGATTCGTCTCGTCGTTCTGAGCAACTTGCATGTAGAAAGTATTTTCATCTGAGCTATGGTTTAATTTATATTAATTTTTAAAGTTTTAAATCATTTTATAATTTATTAATTATTAATTAAATTGACATTATCCAGAATAGTGCTTGCTGACGTCAGCAGTCGACGTTGACCTGGTCAACCTGACAGGTGGGTCCTACCTGTCAGGGACTATTTAGTTATTTAACAATAGTTAGTTAGGTTAATTTACCTTAATTAGTTAATTTAAATAGAATTAATTAAGTTAATTATTTAGTTAATTAATTGATTAAATGATATTTTTAATTTTTTATATACATTATTTTTTTAAACGTTTTAGGGGTGTGGGACCCCCTAGTCAGTGGCCCATAGGGCCAAATGGGCGCTGGGCGATTCAGGCGCAGGGGCGCTGCGGGCGTCAGCCCGTTTGGGCGCCTGCCCGAGCCAAAGGAGGCGCTGGGGCGCCGGGGGCTGCGGCGAGGTGCGCTGGGCTGGGGTCGCGGGAGGTTGCGGCGGAAGCGGCCGGCACGGCAGTTCGCCGGCAGCCAGGGGAGGAGGCAGCGGCGCGTGTGGCTGCAGGGACCGGGGAGCGAGGCTATGCGCTGGGCGCGGCCGGCGAACGGCGGCAGCAGCGCAGGCGGGAGGAGGGGCGCACATCAGCGAGCAGCGGCCGCGGGACGTGCGGGCGGTGGTTACGGGGCGCGTCGAGGAGCAGGCGGGCGTGAGCGGGCACGGCGAGCACGCCGACAAAGGCGGCGTCGGGCGCGGGGTGCCGTTGCGAGCAGGGGAGGAGGAGGAGCTGCCGGGGCCTCACCACGGGGGGTAGGGTCAATGGCAGCGGGGTCGAGGAGGAGTCTGGGAGGCGACGACGATGGTGGGGCAGATCGATGGCGACGTAGGGGAGGAGTGGCGAACGCCGCTAGGACGGCGAGGCGTCGGCTAGCCGGACAGGCCGGTAGGCGCGAGGGCGATGCCGAGGCGTGGGTTGCAGGAGGCCTTCGTGCAGAGGAAGAGGAGTCGCAGGGGGAGCTGAAGAGGGAGGCGCCGGAGGAAGGGAGCCGCGAGGAGGAGGCCGGGGGCAGCGAAGCTCGGCGCCGGCGGCAATCTTTGGGGGAGCAACTGCTCGGGGGCGAGATCGGGCCCTCCCTGATCCAATCTAGCAAGAGAGAGGGAGGGAAACGAGAGAGAGAGTGGGGGGAGTGGGTGGTGGGTGCGGTCGTGGGTGGTTAGGGTTTCGGTCGCCCTGGGGATAAGGGAGTGGGGACGGGCCAGTCAGGCCAGTGGGCTTGCCAGCTGGGCCTTTTGGCCCATTTGGCCGGGGGGTTGTGTTTGCTTTTTTTTGTCAGTTTTGTTTTTGTGTTTTTTTATCCTTTTCCCTTTTTCTTTATTTTGTTTTTTGTTTTAAATCATTTTAAATTATTTAGGCTTTTTATAAAAGTGTGTTTACTACACCATATTTATCTATGTAATATTTAGTACAAACCAAACATTTTTATTTTAATGTTTGAAAACTTTTATTATTTACCAAACTTTGAATTTGAATTTTGGACTGGTTTTGATCTAACGATAGATTAGCGACAATAACGGAGGTGACGTGGCGTTATTAGCAGAGGTTACTGTAGCTTGATTATCCGGGCGTCGCAGGGTGCGCTGGCGCAGGTGCGGTGCGAAATGTTTAGTCCCACCTCCCTAGCGGAGGGGCGTCCGCACTGGTTTATAAGCCCCAGTGCGGTAGCTCCCTCGAGCTCCTCTCGAAAGCAGGCCTACTGGGCCTAAATGTTCTGTGCTGCCCTGTGGGCCTACTGGGCCTTTACGGGCCTGCATCCTGGCCCAACAACAGGTTGGGTTTCTAGTCGTATGCAGGCCGCTGCGGCGTAGTAGGTGGGCTTTTTTTTCTTATTTTTTTGCTTTATTTATTTTTGTTTTATTTATTTTGAGTTGTTTTTTGCTGTATTTAGAGTTTCTTTGTGAATATTTTTGCTTTAGGTACAAAAAATTACAAACTTTCTGTTAGTACCGGTAGTTTACAAATTTGAATAGTTTAAATTTTGAATTATTTGAAATTTGTGTGAATCACTAGTTTGTGAATAACTTAACTTTGAAAATAGACTTTTCAGTGATTCTTTTTTATTATGTTTAATATTAGTGTGTTTTATCATTATATTCAATTTGGTAATGCTTAGGTTATTTAAAAAATGAAATGCCTTTGTAATGGATGAGTTTTCGTCCGAAACCCTGATACTTAGAAAGAGATTGTCTATTTTGTATACGAAGTGCATCTAGTTTTTGCGGTAACCCTCTCTACTTTTTTGCACATGCTATGTGGGTGAAATTATGATACCATGCCAACTTTCAACCTTTTCTGAGTCCATTTGAAATGATTTTCAATTTCAGGATCATTTAGCTGAAAAAATCAGTAAATGCATGAAAGAATTTGCTTGCACATAAAATTTCTTCGCGTTTCAAATGCCAAAACACATAACTAGCTACCCTAACTATTACAGAGATTCCCTCCTGGGTGTGAAACACAGAAGAAAGTGATGATAGTGAAGCCGATCACATTCCAGATCTTTGGGTGTGAAACATTTTCTTCGCGTGTGTCCCTTTGCACCGTAGCCATGGAAAATCTTCATCATTTAACTCGATGCTCGGGTCAATATTCACTGTGAATGGAGCAATTTCATCAAACTTTTCATAATCTCCTGACATGTCTGTCTTGTCATCCACTCCCACGATGTTTCTCTTCCTAGAAAGAACTATGTGCTGCTTTGGCTCATCGTACGATGCATTCGCTTCCTTATCTTTTCTTTTTCTCGGCTTGGTAGACATGTCCTTCACATAGAAAACCTGTGCCACATCATTGGCTAGGACGAATGGTTCGTCTTCATACGCAAGATTGTTGAGATCCACTGTTGTCATTCCGTACTACGGGTCTTCCGTTACCCCGCCTCGTGTCATATTGACCCATTTGCACCGAAACAAAGGGACCTTCAAACCACGTCGATAGTCAAGTTCCCATATGTCCTGTATATAACCATAATATGTTTCCTTTCCTGTCTTGGTTTCTGCATCAAAGCGGACACCACTGTTTTGGTTGGTGCTCTTCTTATCTTGGGCGATCGTGTAAAATGTATTACCATTTATCTCGTATGCTTTGAAAGTCATTATATTCAAAGATGGTAACTGGGACAGCAAGTACAGGTCATCTTCAATAGAGGCGTCATGCATGGTACGTGTCTGCAACCAGCTGGCGAAACTCCTGGTTTGTTCACGTGTAATCCAGTGATCAGACCGCTTCGGGTGTTTGGAGCATAGCAAATTCTTGTGTTCATCCATATACGGAGCCACCAAGGCGGAATTCTGTAGAACTGTGTAGTGTGCTTCAGTGAGAGAATGTCCGTCCATACATATTATTTGTTCCCCTCCTAGCGTGCCTTTTCCATCCAGTCTGCCCTTATGCCGCGATTCAAGAACACCAATCGGCTTAAGGTCAGGAATAAAGTCAATACAAAACTCAATGACCTCCTCATTTTCATGGCCCTTGGAGATGCTTCCTTCTGGCCTAGCATGGTTATGAACATATTTCTTTAAGACTCCCATGAACCTCTCAAAGGGGAACATATTGTGTAGAAATACAGGACCCAAAACGTTAATCTCTTCACATAGGTGAACTAGGACGTGCGTCATGATGTTGAAGAAGGATGGTGGGAACACCAACTCGAAACTGACAAGACATTGCACCAAATCATTCTCTAACCTTGGTATGATTTCTGGATCGATTACCTTCTGAGAGATTGCATTGAGGAATGCACATAGCTTCACAATGGCTAATCGAATGTTTTCCGGTAGAAGTTCCCTCAATGCAACCGGAAGCAGTTGAGTCATAGTCACGTGGCAGTCATGAGACTTTAGGTTCTGGAACTTTTTCTCTGCCATGTTTATTATTCCCTTTATATTCGATGAGAAGCCAGACGGTACCTTAATACTGAGCAGGCATTCAAAGAAGATTTCCTTCTCTTCTTTGGTAAGAGTGTAGCTTGCATGACCCTGATGTATGCCGTCTTTTCCGTGCATACATTGCTGATCCTCCCGTGCCCCAGGTGTATCTTTTGTCTTCCCATACACGTGTGACGCCCGGATAATTAGGCTACAGTAATCCCACGTTAACGATGCCACGTCACTTTGATTACTGTTAGTAATCTCGCGTTAGTTCGAAACCGATTCAAATTCAAAATCAAAATCAAGCAAACAATAAAAGTTTTTCAAATATTAGAACTAAAATGTTCAATAAATAGTAGATAAATCAGAGGCTATGATAAAATTGTAAGCAACATTATTGAAATTTGATAAGTCACTTAAACAACCTCAAACAGTGGCTGAAAACAATATTTACTAACCTTTTTATTAATAAAAAAATAAATATGAAATGATAGTTACACCAAACTAGTTTTTGGTGGTAGGATATATTGTGTTGTGAATTTTGGGCCAACTCTCATGTTTTACAAAACTCATTTAGTGCCCAAACAATTAGCCAAAACAGAAAAGGAAATAAATAAAAGAAAGAAAATACATAAAAAAGAAAGAAAGAGAAAACCCCCTGCCCCCTGGGCTTCGGCCCAGCAAGACAAGGCCCAACCGGCCAGCCCACCTCACTCTCCTTATCCACTCCCCTCACCCCCCGCAACCCTAGCCGCCACCCACTCGTCCCCCCCACGTCGTTCCCACCCCCTCCCGATCCAGATTGGATCGGGGACGAAACCCCCACGCCCCCCTCATATCCTCCCTCTCACCCGATCCAGACCGGATCGGGCCGACCCCATCGCCGCCACCCCGTCGCCGCCCCGGCGCACGTCCCCATCGCCAACCGCCGCCACCTCGCCGGACCGCCTCGCCTCCTCCCCAATGTGCTCCACCGACCCCGACGCCACCCCGAACCGCCGGCGCCGAGCGCCATCCACCCGGAGCTCCCCCGTCGCCGCCTGTAGTCTTCGTCCTCCTCCGCGACCCCCCACTGCCACTCCCCTACACTACTCGGTGAGGGTCATGCCCTCTTCTCTCTCCCCTGTCCCACGCACTCTACGGCGTCGTCGCCCCCCTACAGCTCTCGACCACGCCCTGCGTCTTCCCGTAGCCGCCATCGCGCCCTGACCGCGGGGTGGCCACACCCATCGTGCGCGCCAGGCCCGCGCCTGCCGCCTACTGATCTCACCAGCCCCGCCCCTCTCGTGCTCACCCCCGCGTGCTCGTCGGTGCCCTGCTCCTCTGCTCACGCGCCACCACGCTCGCCAGCTTCCGCGCGCGCCGCACTGCCGCGCCTCGCCGTGTCCTCCCTGCAGCCGCTGCTGCTCGCCTTAGCCTCGCCCCTCCGCCCCTGACCACTGCTCCATCGCGCGACCCCGCCACCACCTCCACCGTTGTAGCTTGCGCGCGCCGCCGCATGCCTCACCTCCGACGCCTCACCTGGCCGGTGTCTTGCCGCCGTCCCCCAGCCGCCCCTTTGGCCATGCCCGGGCCAGCGCCCGCACACTCACGGGGCTCCGCCCGGAACGCCCCAACGCCCGTGCGCCCATTATGCCCCCCTAGGGCCAATGACACATGGGGCCCAGCCCCAGCCCCAGAACGTTTTGTTAAAAAAAAGAATTAAAAATAATATGTAAAATAAATAAAATAAATAAATAGATAATAATAATTTAATTAATTAATTAATTAAGGAATTAATTAAGTTAATTAATCATAATTAGATTAACCTAACTAACTAATTAGTTTAATTAAACAGTAGTTAGTTTAGTTAAACACTTATTAGGCTAAACAGTCAATGACCAGTGGGTCCCACACGTCAGTTGACCAGTCAACACCTCTGTTGACTGCTGACGTCATGCTGACGTCATGATGACGTCAGCAAGCACTGTTCTGGATAATGTTGTATTAAAATAATTAAATAAATCCTGAAAATGATTTAAATCTTTTAAAATTAATAGAAAATAAACCGTAGCTCAGATGGAAATACTTTCTACATGAAAGTTGCTCAGAACGACGAGACGAACCCGGATACGCAGCCCATTCGTCCGCCACGCATCCCTAACCTATCGAACTCGCAACTTTTCCCCTCCGGTTCACCGGTCCGAAAACGCGAAACACCGGGGATACTTTCCCGGATGTCATCCCCCTTCACTGGTATCACCTACTACCGCGTTAGGGCACCTCTAACGCCGTTACTTGTCATGTCATGCATCGCTATGCATCTGTTTGCTTAAATATTTATTGTTTCTCCCCCTCTTCTCTCGCTAGACACCGAGACCGACGCCGCTGCTACCCAGTACGACTACGGAGTTGACGACCCCTCTCTCTTGCCAGAGCAACCAGGCAAGCCCCCCCTTTGATCACCAGATATCGCCTACTCTTCTCTATACTGCTTGCATTAGAGTAGTGTAGCATGTTACTGCTTCCCGTTAATCCTATACTGATGCATAGCCTGTCCTTGCTACTACTGTTGTTACCTTTACCTGCAATCCTAATGCTTAGTATAGGATGCTAGTTTATCATCAGTGGCCCTACATCCTTGTCCGTCTGCCATGCTATACTATCGGGCCGTGATCACTCGGGAGTTGATCACGGGTATATACTATATACTTTATACATGATACATGTGGTGACTAAAGACGGGTCGGCTTGAGGAGCACCCGCGAGTGGAGTTTTGAGGCGGAGCGGCAGGGCAGGTTCCGACCACCTAGGAGAGAGGTGGGCCTGGCCCTGGTCGGCGTTCGCGGATACTTAACATGCTTAACGAGATCTGGGTATTTGATCTGAGTCTGGCCATTTGGTCTATACGCACTAACCATCTACGCGGGAGTAGTTATGGGTATCCCGGCGTCGTGGTATCAGCCGAAGCCTTCGTGACGTCAGCGACTGAGTGGCGCGCGCCGGATTGGACTGGAAGGCCACTAGGCTAGGTCTGCTTTCGGCCGCGTTCGCAACGTGCAGGTGTGCTAAGGGCGATGGGCCCAGACCCCTGGGCGCTTAGGTTTAGACCGGCGTGCTGACCTCTCTGTTGGTCTAGGTGGGGCTGCGACGTGTTGATCTTCCGAGGCCGGGCATGACCCAGGAAAGTGTGTCCGGCCAAATGGGATCGAGCGTGTTGGGGTATGTGGTGCACCCCTGCAGGGAAGTTAATCCATTCGAATAGCCATGATCTTCGGTAACAGGACGACTTGGAGTTGTACCTTGACCTTATGACAACTAGAACCGGATACTTAATAAAACACACCCTTCCAAGTGCCAGATACAACCGGTGATCGCTCTCTCATAGGGCGACGAGGGGAGGATCATCGGTTAGGTTATGCTATGCGAAGCTACTTGGAGGACTTCAGTCTACTCTCTTCTGCATGCTGCAAGATGGAGGTGTCCAGAAGCGTAGTCTTCGACAGGATTAGCTATCCCCCTCTTATTCCGGCTTTCTGCAGTCCAGTCCACATATAATATCCTTATTCCAGTTGATACCAATGCATACATATGTAGTGTAGCTCCTTGCTTGCGAGTACTTTGGATGAGTACTCACGGTTGCTTTCTCCTTCTTTTCCCTCTATCCCTTCTACCTGGTTGTCGCAACCAGATGTTGGAACCCAGGAGCCAGACGCCACCTTCGACGACGACTCCTACTACACCGGAGGTGCCTACTACTACGTGATGCCCGCTGACGACGACCAGGAGTAGTTAGGAGGATCCCAGGCAGGAGGCCTGCGCCTCTTTCGATCTGTATCCCTGTTTGTGCTAGCCTTCTTAAGGCAAACTTGTTTAACTTATGTCTGTACTCAGATATTGTAGCTTCCGCTGACTCGTCTATGATCGAGCTCTTGTATTCGAGCCCTCGAGGCCCCTGGCTTGTAATATGATGCTTGTATGACTTATTTTATTTGTAGAGTTGTGTTGTGATATCTTCCCGTGAGTCCCTGATCTTGATCGTACACGTTTGCGTGTATGATTAGTGTACGGTCAAATCGGGGGCGTCACAAGTTGGTATCAGAGCCGACTGCCTGTAGGAATTCCCCTTCCACACTCCTTGGCCGAAGTCGAGTCTAGACATTGCAAAAATTTTACTAACATGGCTGTGTGCCTTACGGGCCCACGTCGCCATCGGGTGATACTAGGATCTTTTACTCCTTGACCTATACTCTGGGACTCTGACATCTCTTCTATTCAGGTTAAATGATTTTGCTAAAATCTAACTCTAGGTTCTCGTTACCACTTCCTGCCGAAGAGCCCCTTCATTACAGATGATCGACTGCTTCAACAGAAGATTCTGACAATACTCTCCGATGTTCTCCCGAAACCTTATGCCATTGCTTTTGCAATTCCCTACCACCGAAATATCCCTATGGATAAGTATTTAGACCTGTCGTTCTTACTTTTATTCCCAGTCGATCTTGTTATTATAAGATACCCCGAGAATACTTTGTGCCTACTGCTTTGCAGTTCTTTGCCACATGCATACCACTACGGATAATTACTCGCATTTATCGAGTATCCGCTCATCCCCAGATATTCATGCAGTTCACAAAATTCTTCGAAATACCATTCGGTCTTCCGAAAATCCTGAGCAACCTATTGCTCCTGAAATTCTTGCTTGCTTGCATTATGGTTAATCCCATAAGTATAGTAATCTTATTGGCTACCTTTGTCAATATCATTTTGAGTCCATTGACTCAATATGTTGCGAATTCTCGCAATCCTCACTCAGATCGTAGAATTCATCCTTCCAGCTCAGATGTCATTTAAAACGTGAGCTGGTCCTCGGCCAATCAGATTGCCATCGATTGTACCCCTAAGTCTATTCAACTTGTCCATCCTTGATCAGAGCGTTTGCTCCTGATCCCTTGATTTGAAAATCATAATTCCTTTGTTATTTAAACGTTGAATTATTCAGATGTTCTGTAAAACGATGCATTTGCATTCTTTCTTCCTCTGATTGGGTATCGATACTCACATGAGCTCCATTGTGGGTCACCATATCCACTGTTGGATTATTATCCGACAATGCCCTTCATAATTAATCACCTTGTGAGTTCTTTCTCCGATACATAATGCCTTTGGTAATTTGTATCCTCTCCTTTTCCCAACCATGCTCTGCTTTCGAGCTGGTAATATTTACTCATGAAACTTGTGGTATATGTTTCTAAGAAGCCCCTATGGGTTGAACATATGCCTTCTCTAAAACTGTGTGAACTCGAAAGTTTTCACGGGTCATACTCCTCTGATAATTCACCGAGTAGGTTTTGACACTGAAATCAGTTTTATCTAGAGCAGTGAATGAAAGGTTATGCATTGAAGAAGTGGGAGTCGACCTTGAACTTGTGTTCATGCCCATGGACACGATGTATATCCTATCATGGAAGCTTCTTGCAATAATAACTATCCTCCTTGATATAATATCATTTGGTATCTGTGAATTGATCCTTGCAATCGTGGTTCCGACCATATGTTCTTCTTTGACCCCATTTCTCGGGCAAGTTTAAGCACTTGTCTTGTGTGGACCAATACACCAGTCCAACCTTTACTTTGATCTACCATCGAGTATTACACCCTGGTATCTCGGGAATATCATGGGACATCATAACTTCTTATGGGTTCTTCATAAACCATTATCACTCGCCGGATCCAATTGTTCCTAGGTTCTGGGTTGTCGTCAACCGAGAACATTGAATAGTGAATCGAGTCCGCACTATGATTCAATAACTCTTAAGTAAATGTTGTTGCTTACGAGTTAATATTCATTTAAGTCATTCCTAGCCTGATCGGCTATATCATCATTGTGCTAAATTTTAACTGTGCTACCTGGTCCTTCACGGAGCACAATTCTCGATGATGAGCTAAGCTTACGTCGATTTTCCTCATCATATCATTTCTCCCTGAACAGCAAACTTGATTTCGAGTTTGTGTCATACCCATGGTTCCAATAACCATTCGCTTCATCATTCCTTTCACTTGATGTCATCGCCGATCGATTACATCTTCATGGAGCCTCTCGACTAAATTTGTCGTGGTCATCAAACAACATTTTGATTCCTTCTAGAATATCAACCAAATGTATGATGACATGTAACCATCCTTGTCCCTCGATGATTTGTGTTATCACCGACAACATTATTGCTTTCCCTCCAACACAAACTTGTTCGTGTTTTGTGTTATACCTGGAGACCCGTGCTATCCAGCAATTATTCTTCGATACCTTGGAGTATTACCATCTTTTATGTCTAGAATGTCGTGAGAATTTCACCACCTCCTAAGAATTCTTGATACAGGTAATACTTATCACCATCACCATTCTTTCTTGGTCCCCGCGTTGGATCTAACCGGGATACCAACAGGTGAACGGTGCTGTTTGGATTCTGCCCTTCTAGCAACCCTATTGCTTTGAAGTTAATGGTCGGCCGTTCGTTCTTAGACTATTGATTATTGAATCACCATTCTGACATTGGTCGTGCAACCCAACCCATATTTTTGGCACACCTTTCAACCAATGTTTAATTGTGTATGTTTTCCGTGAGCATACTTCCTTATATCATTTGATCTGACAAATGTTATCTCCTTGTTCACTTAATTGTGGAAATCCATCTTTTGTTAATCTTGATGAATTGTTGCTGATTCCATCAGCCACCTCCTCATTCTATCCTTGATTTAATAATGACCTCATGATTCGGAACTTGCTTCCACAGTTCAATTCCCGAGAATCTTACAATGTCGTCTCGTCAATTTGTCTTGCACCTTTTCTTCTCAGGCATCTTGAGTCTGAGGTTTCCTAACACCGATCAGATCGGAATCTCGATCAGATATGATGGTTGGAACATACTTTCAAGAGTTATAACATTGATCCTCATATGACCTGGTAAGGTGATGTCATGCCAGCACCCCTGGCCGGAGGACCTACTGTTATAGTTTTCTTATTAGCAAGGTTATCCATTCTTCCATGAGGAAATTGCAAGACTTATTCTATAAGTTGTTCCTGATGAATCCTTGGTGTATCCAAAGTACGACCTTTGCTTGAAGACTATGTCAATGCTATCTCGAAGCATGTCTATGGTACTCCGATTTTCAACAAGAACATTTAAAGCCCAATGCTAAATGTTTCCTGCTCAATTCTCCAAACACCGTTGTATGGGTAATGTCATGAAATTTCTCTCCCCTACCTAAAGATTTTTCTACATTATATCCTGTCATGGATATCATACTCTGCTTGTCCTTGGGAAGGGTATACCCCTGGTATATGTGTCAAACACGTTATCCTTTACACCGTTCGGTTTGATCTGATGATCACATTTTCCTTCCATTGGTTTGTTTAAACCTCCTTGTGATCTATAATATATAAGCAGTAATATTTCCCTGCTTGTGTAAACACCTCGTTGTACCACTCTGTCCGCAAGACCCTGTTGCGATTGTTGATGACATTCGGTAACCACCGATGGACGAGAACTTTGCCTATTGGTCCGCCTCGTTTCAACGAGCAGGAGAATGGTTCTCTTCGTCCCTTTGGTACCGATGTTGTTGCCGACTTAAACGACGGACTATCCTCTGACATGCCTTGCTCACATGATCATGCAAGATGTCAACGCCCTTCCTAGTTTTAACCCACATGGTGGGCCCATAACCCACAGTTCCCAGGATCGAAACCTGACTCTCCTATACACCCTGTTTCCAAGGTTGTTCCTCGCGCTTGACTTCGTATGTAATGCACGGACCACCTGTCTAGTGATCTATTCTGGTATGAGACGCAATACCTATTCTCGTTGCCCTGAAACCCTTTCACCTTCTGGTTAGGCATCGAACGATTGCCTATCCGTTTGAAGCTTCTCATGGTACCTTCTTACTTCACTCTCGATATCTTCTTAAGTTTCAAATCGAGAGATACTTATGCTTCTTCCCTGAGTTAACCGTCTGATGCTCGATCTTGTTAGAATCCATCCATATCGAGTTTTCCCTTCTTACCCTTTCGTATGTACGGTGAAGATACTGAAGGAAGGACGACAACTTCATTATGATGACCTGAAGCAGAGAAATGAAGACATCAACGCTATGGATCGACCACTTCGAGAAGAGCAACCAAGACCGAGAACACTCGTTAGAATTTCGTAACCAAACCCCTTTCCCTTACTCCCGCTCCTAAATCTCGGGACGAGATTTCTTGTAGTGGAGGAGAATTGTGACGCCCGGATAATTAGGCTACAGTAATCCCACGTTAACGATGCCACATCACTTTGATTACTGTTAGTAGTCTCGCGTTAGTTCGAAACCGATTCAAATTCAAAATCAAAATCAAGCAAACAATAAAAGTTTTTCAAATATTAGAACTAAAATGTTCAATAAATAGTAGATAAATCAGAGGCTATGATAAAATTGTAAGCAACATTATTGAAATTTGATAAGTGACTTAAACAACCTCAAACAGTGGCTGAAAACAATATTTACTAACCTTTTTATTAATAAAAAAATAAATATGAAATGAAAGTTACACCAAACTAGTTTTTGGTGGTAGGATATATTGTGTTGTGAATTTTGGGCCAACTCTCATGTTTTACAAAACTCATTTAGTGCCCAAACAATTAGCCAAAACAGAAAAGGAAATAAATAAAAGAAAGAAAATACATAAAAAAAGAAAGAGAAAACCCCCTGCCCCCTGGGCTTCGGCCCAGCAAGACAAGGCCCAACCGGCCAGCCCACCTCACTCTCCTTATCCACTCCCCTCACCCCCCGCAACCCTAGCCGCCACCCACTCGTCCCCCCCACGTCGTTCCCACCCCCTCCCGATCCAGATTGGATCGGGGACGAAACCCCCACGCCCCCCTCATCTCCTCCCTCTCACCCGATCCAGACCGGATCGGGCCGACCCCATCGCCGCCACCCGAAGACGCCACCCCGTCGCCGCCCCGGCGCACGTCCCCATCGCCAACCCCCGCCGCCTCGCCGGACCGCCTCGCCTCCTCCCCGATGTGCTCCACCGACCCCGACGCCACCCCGAACCGCCGGCGCCGAGCGCCATCCACCCGGAGCTCCCCCGTCGCCGCCTGTAGTCTTCGTCCTCCTCCGCGACCCCCCACTGCCACTCCCCTACACTACTCGGTGAGGGTCATGCCCTCTTCTCTCTCCCCTGTCCCGCGCACTCTACGGCGTCGTCGCCCCCCTGCAGCTCTCGACCACGCCCCGCGTCTTCCCGTAGCCGCCATCGCGCCCTGACCGCGGGGTGGCCACACCCATCGTGCGCGCCCGGCCCGCGCCTGCCGCCTACTGATCTCACCAGCCCCGCCCCTCTCGTGCTCACCCCCGCGTGCTCGTCGGTGCCCTGCTCCTCTGCTCACGCGCCACCACGCTCGCCAGCTTCCGTGCGCGCCGCACTGCCGCGCCTCGCCGTGTCCTCCCTGCAGCCGCTGCTGCTCGCCTTAGCCTCGCCCCTCCGCCCCTGACCACTGCTCCATCGCGCGACCCCGCCACCACCTCCACCGTTGTAGCTTGCGCGCGCCGCCGCATGCCTCACCTCCGACGCCTCACCTGGCCGGCGTCTTGCCGCCGTCCCCCAGCCGCCCCGTTGGCCACGCCCGGGCCAGCGCCCGCACACTCACGGGGCTCCGCCCGGAACGCCCCAACGCCCGTGCGCCCATTATGCCCCCCTAGGGCCAATGACACATGGGGCCCAGCCCCAGCCCCAGAACGTTTTGTTAAAAAAAAGAATTAAAAATAATATGTAAAATAAATAAAATAAATAAATAGATAATAATAATTTAATTAATTAATTAATTAAGGAATTAATTAAGTTAATTAATCATAATTAGATTAACCTAACTAACTAATTAGTTTAATTAAACAGTAGTTAGTTTAGTTAAACACTTATTAGGCTAAACAGTCAATGACCAGTGGGTCCCACACGTCAGTTGACCAGTCAACACCTCTGTTGACTGCTGACGTCATGCTGACGTCATGATGACGTCAGCAAGCACTGTTCTGGATAATGTTGTATTAAAATAATTAAATAAATCCTGAAAATGATTTAAATCTTTTAAAATTAATAGAAAATAAACCGTAGCTCAGATGGAAATACTTTCTACATGAAAGTTGCTCAGAACGACGAGACGAACCCGGATACGCAGCCCATTCGTCCGCCATGCATCCCTAACCTATCGAACTCGCAACTTTTCCCCTCCGGTTCACCGGTCCGAAAACGCGAAACACCGGGGATACTTTCCCGGATGTCATCCCCCTTCACCGGTATCACCTACTACCACGTTAGGGCACCTCTAACGCCGTTACTTGTCATGTCATGCATCGCTATGCATCTGTTTGCTTAAATATTTATTGTTTCTCCCCCTCTTCTCTCGCTAGACACCGAGACCGACGCCGCTGCTACCCAGTACGACTACGGAGTTGACGACCCCTCTCTCTTGCCAGAGCAACCAGGCAAGCCCCCCCTTTGATCACCAGATATCGCCTACTCTTCTCTATACTGCTTGCATTAGAGTAGTGTAGCATGTTACTGCTTCCCGTTAATCCTATACTGATGCATAGCCTGTCCTTGCTACTACTGTTGTTACCTTTACCTGCAATCCTAATGCTTAGTATAGGATGCTAGTTTATCATCAGTGGCCCTACATCCTTGTCCGTCTGCCATGCTATACTATCGGGCCGTGATCACTCGGGAGTTGATCACGGGTATATACTATATACTTTATACATGATACATGTGGTGACTAAAGACGGGTCGGCTTGAGGAGCACCCGCGAGTGGAGTTTTGAGGCGGAGCGGCAGGGCAGGTTCCGACCACCTAGGAGAGAGGTGGGCCTGGCCCTGGTCGGTGTTCGCGGATACTTAACACGCTTAACGAGATCTGGGTATTTGATCTGAGTCTGGCCATTTGGTCTATACACACTAACCATCTACGCGGGAGTAGTTATGGGTATCCCGGCGTCGTGGTATCAGCCGAAGCCTTCGTGACGTCAGCGACTGAGTGGCGCGCGCCGGATTGGACTGGAAGGCCACTAGGCTAGGTCTGCTTTCGGCCGCGTTCGCAACGTGCAGGTGTGCTAAGGGCGATGGGCCCAGACCCCTGGGCGCTTAGGTTTAGACCGGCGTGCTGACCTCTCTGTTGGTCTAGGTGGGGCTACGACGTGTTGATCTTCCGAGGCCGGGCATGACCCAGGAAAGTGTGTCCAGCCAAATGGGATCGAGCGTGTTGGGGTATGTGGTGCACCCCTGCAGGGAAGTTAATCTATTCGAATAGCCATGATCTTCGGTAACAGGACGACTTGGAGTTGTACCTTGACCTTATGACAACTAGAACCGGATACTTAATAAAACACACCCTTCCAAGTGCCAGATACAACCGGTGATCGCTCTCTCACAGGGCGACGAGGGGAGGATCATCGGTTAGGTTATGCTATGCGAAGCTACTTGGAGGACTTCAGTCTACTCTCTTCTGCATGTTGCAAGATGGAGGTGTCCAGAAGCGTAGTCTTCGACAGGATTAGCTATCCCCCTCTTATTCCGGCTTTCTGCAGTCCAGTCCACATATAATAGCCTTATTCCAGTTGATACCAATGCATACATATGTAGTGTAGCTCCTTGCTTGCAAGTACTTTGGATGAGTACTCACGGTTGCTTTCTCCTTCTTTTCCCTCTATCCCTTCTACCTGGTTGTCGCAACCAGATGTTGGAACCCAGGAGCCAGACGCCACCTTCGACGATGACTCCTACTACACCGGAGGTGCCTACTACTACGTGATGCCCGCTGACGACGACCAGGAGTAGTTAGGAGGATCCCAGGCAGGAGGCCCGCGCCTCTTTCGATTTGTATCCCAGTTTGTGCTAGCCTTCTTAAGGCAAACTTGTTTAACTTATGTTTGTACTCAGATATTGTTGCTTCCGCTGACTCGTCTATGATCGAGCTCTTGTATTCGAGCCCTCGAGGCCCCTGGCTTGTAATATGATGCTTGTATGACTTATTTTATTTGTAGAGTTGTGTTGTGATATCTTCCCATGAGTCCCTGATCTTGATCGTACACGTTTGCGTGTATGATTAGTGTACGGTCAAATCGGGGGCGTCACAACACGCCCAAGAAGCCAAGCAGGGTCACACAAAGATTCTTTCTCATGTGCATCACGTCGATTGCGGAGCGGACCTCTAGGTCTTTCCAATAGTGCAGGTCCCAAAATATAGATTTCTTCATCCACATGGGTGCGCGTACGTAAGCGTCATTCGGAACTTGTTGTCCACCAGGACCCTTTCCAAAGACCACCTTCAAATCCTTGACCATATTTTGTACATCAGCACCAGTACGGTGGCGAGGCTTCGTCCGGTGATCCGCCTCACCTTTGAAGTTCTTGCCTTTCTTTATTACGGGATGCCTGCTCAGAAGAAATCGACGATATCCCAGGTACACATTCTTCTTACAATTAGCCAAATATATACAATTAGCCAAATATATCCCAGGTACACCTTTGAAGTTCTTGCCTTTCTTTATTACGGGATGCCTGCTCAGAAGAAATCGACGATATCCCAGGTACACATTCTTCTTACAATTAGCCAAATATATACTGTCGGTATCGTCCAAACAGTGCGTGCATGCGCGGTATCCCTTGTTTGTCTGTCCTGAAAGGTTACTGAGAGCAGGCCAATCATTGATGGTCACGAACAGCAACGCCTTTAGGTCAAATTCTTCCCCCATGTGCTCATCCCACGCACGTACACCTGTTCCATTCCACAGTTGTAAGAGTTCTTCAACTAATGGCCTTAGGTACACATCAATGTCGTTGCTGGGTTGCTTAGGGCCTTGGATGAGCACTAGCATCATAATGAACTTCCGCTTCATGCACAACCAAGGAGGAAGGTTATACAAACATAGAGTCACAGGCCAGGTGCTATGGTTGCTGCTCTGCTCCCCAAAAGGATTAATGGCATCTGCGCTTAGACCAAACCATACGTTCCTTGCGTCATCTGCAAACTCCTTCCCATACTTTCTTTCGATTTTTCTCCACTGCGACCCGTCAGCGGGTACTCTCAACTTTCCGTCTTTCTTACGGTCTTCTCTGTGCCATCGCATCGCCTTGGCATGCCCTTTGTTTTGAAACAAACGTTTCAACCATGGTATTATAGGAGCATACCACATCACCTTGGTAGGAATCTTCTTCCTGGGGCGCTCGCCCTCGACATCACCAGGGTCATCGCGGCTGATCTTATAGCGCAATGCACCGCATACTGGGCAAGCGTTCAAATCCTCGTACTCACCGTGGTAGAGGATGCAATCATTAAGGCATGCATGTATCTTCTGCACCTCTAACCCTAGAGGGCAGACATCCTTCTTTGCTTCGTACGTACTCTCAGGCAATTCGTTGTCCTTTGGAAGCATATTCTTTATCATTACCAGCAACTTTCAAAATCCCTTGTCAGATACACCATTCTCTGCCTTCCATTGTAGCAATTCCAGTGTGGTGCCCAGCTTTTTCTTGTCACCTACGCAATTCGGGTACAACAATTTTTTGTGATCCTCTAACATGCGCTACAACTTCTTCTTCTCCAAATCACTTACGCAGTTTCTCTTTGCATCGGCAATGGCCTGACCTAGATCATCAACGGGCTCATCCGATGCCTCTTCTTCAGCTTTTTCCCGCATTACCGGCTCAGCTTCTTCCCTCATTGTTGTATCATCATATTCAGGGAACCCATGGCCAGGATAGCTGTCGTCGTCCTCTTCTTCTTCATTGTCTTCCATCATAACCCCTCTTTCTCCATGCTTGGTCCAAACATTATAGTGGGGCATGAAACCGCACTCAAACAGGTGGACGTGAATGGTTCTTGACGTAGAGTAATTGTGACCATTCTTACAGCCAGCACATGGACAAAGCATAAAACCATCCGCCCGCTTGTTTGCCTCAACCGCAAGCAGAAAAGTACGCATGCCATTAATGAACTCGGGAGAGCATCGGTCATCGTACATCCATTGCCGGCTCATCTTCAATACACAGCACCGAAAACACCAAATTAATACAATACATAAAGTTCATACATAAAGATCATACAACACTTAAATGCAACAAACAAATAACTCTCTAGCTAAAGAATTTAAATGCAACAACAAATGCGATCAAGATCGCAACTAAGGTAACAATTGATCCAACAACATAATGATACCAAGCCTCACTATGAATGGCATATTTTCTAATCTTTCTAATCTTCAAGCGCATTTTCTCCATCTTAATCTTGTGATCATCGACGACATCGGCAATATGCAACTCCAATTCCATCTTCTCCTCCTCAATTCTTTTCAATTTTTCCTTCAAATCCTCGTTTTCTCTTTCAACTAAATTTAACCTCTCGACAATAGGGTCGGTTGGAATTTCCGGTTCAACTACCTCCTACATACAAATATCTATGTCAACTTGATGGGCATAATTTTTCATAAACACGAAATGCAATGAATAGTTCTAAAAGAGAATATACCACATCCGAATCATAACCCGGACGAGGGCCGACGGGGACGGATATCAAAACCATGGCACTATGTATAACAAACAACGTATGGGTAAGATAATTATACGAGTAACTGTATATCCAAATCACACAAACATCAATTTTTTATATAAAACTTCATGAACAAGAGGCTCACCACAAGGTGGTGCCGGTGACGGGACGTTGCGAGCGATCGAAGGTGGTTACGACGGAGATTTATAAGGTACTAAGTAAACCACACCTACATATGCAAACTAAGTGTTATTTTGACCTCAGATTGCATATAAATCAAATACTAGCACATATATATAATTCCTCCCAAATTACTAAACTCAAAAATCAATCACTATATAAAGCATTGCATGAGCTAATCTAGCAATGAGAGATGAAAGGACAAAGTTGCTAACCTTTGTGATCATTTGAATGGATGGGGGCCTTCAAATCTTGACAAATTTCGGGCAAAATGTGTGATGAGCTTGAGAGGAAGAGGGAAAAGAACAGAGAGGAGAGGGGAAAGGGGAAGAACAGAGCGAGCTCGGGTGGACGAAGGGTCTATGTAGGACGACCTTTAGTACCGGTTCGTGATACGACCCGGTACTAAAGGTGCTGGAGGGGCCCCAGACTGACAACATCCTGCCACCACTCACTTTAGTACCGGTTCGTGGCATGAACCGGTGCTAAAGGTTCACCACGAACCGGTACTAATGAGAGCGGCTGGCTAGCCGTTGGAACCGTAACTAATGCACACATTAGTGCCGGCTCAAATTCAAACCGGCACTAATGTGCTTCACATTTGACCCTTTTTCTACTAGTGACATCACACTTATCTAGGCAAAATAGATGATGTGGTATGTAATTAATGAAGAAAGAGAGACATGTGGTAACATAACTAGTTACTATAACATCACACATATCAAGAAAAGATGAGTCTACAACCTAATAAATAAACTGATGCATGAAAGAACACATATGTTACTACCCACTGTGGAGGTAGTAATATAGACTAGTAACATATGCATTTACTACTCTAAGTTACTCCACACTGTGACTAGTCTAAGCCATGTCCAGGGGTTGACACGCGTCCTGGCTGGGCCCATGCGGCGCTTGCCATCTCTGCCTTATCCCATGCAGGGGAAGCCACAGCGATGCACTTTTCTCGCTCGCGTCATCTTCTTCGCGCTAGCATATTCCCTCCTACAGATCCCTCTCTCTCTCTCCTGTTGCCACTCCATGGCCGCGCTTTTCTCTACTCTTTGTCCAGAGCTCCCCTCTCTTCCTGCCCTCTCTCACCACGGCGCGACGGAACGCTGCTGCTGCTGCTGCAGGAGCAACGTTGTGCTACGATGATTACTGCTACCATGAATCGAGGAAGCTTCGACATGCGACCACGGACTGCCATGGGCGTCGGAGCTGCTGCTGCTTCAACGGGGAGCATCTGCACATGGCCATTGGAGCTGCGCTTTTAAGCAGCGCGCGTGGCCCCCTGAGCTACAATGGAGCGCGTGGCGTTGCGATGGTGACCGTGGAGTCCGACGGGGGCGCTGCAACTCGGGCGATGTTACGGGAGGCGTTGCAACTCCGGCGATGTTGCTTGAAGCTTGTTGGGAGCACCGCCGGTGTTGCAATGGAACAACGCCGGGCCATCGGAAGCATAGTCGGCGCTGCAATGAAGCTTTGCCGGAGTTGCACTGGAGCTTTGGCGGATGCCGTCGGTGCTGCACTGGAGCTCTGCCGAAGTTGTAATGGAGCTTCGCAGGAAGCCATGTGTGCTGCGTTGCAGCCATGGTTGCGGCCGTGCTGTACTATAGTGGAGCTTTGCCGGTGTGCCAGCAGCGCTGCGTTGAAGCTGCCATGCTGCATCGGACGGCCTCCAGCGTGCTAATCCAACGGTAGCGGTCGCCATTGTTTTTAGCTTTCTTGCCGGTTTTGGAAAACTTCTAGAAGCCTACCACCGATTTTTTTTGTTTTCCTCTCTTTTTTCTTTTTTAATCTTTTCGTTTTATTTTAATTTTACTTTCTTATTTTAATTTTGTTTTTCATTGTAAATTTCCATATTTTTTTTCAAATTCGTGAACTTTTAAAAACTCTCACACACACACACACACACATATATATATATAATTCACAAACTTACTTTTATTTTGTGTGAACATTTTCCAATGGGTGATTTTTGTTCAAATTCTTGAATGGTTTTTTAAATAAAAATTGAACATTTTCAATTCATGAACATTTTTAAATTTCACGAATTTCTTGCAAATTCTGGATTTTTTAGATCTACAAACTTTTTTTTTAGCATCATGAACCTTTAAAATCCATGAACTTTTTGAAGATTGTGAATCCAAATCATGAACTTATTTCAAATTCATGGATATTTTAAAATTGTTGAACTTTTTCACAAATTCATGATCTCTTTCTCCAAATTCACAAGCCTTTTCAAATTCTTGATTTTTTTTTCATTTTTTTACTTCTTTCAAATTCATGATATATATGTGTACCCTCGCAAAGAACCTCTTTTGAGGAATCAAGGGAGGGAGTTCCCCACCTGAATATATTACTCAAGGATGTAACCATCGTATAAATCATTAAAAGGCAGAATTATAAAAGAACGACAAACAATGAAGATAGGTATGCACGCCATGAGGAGGCAAAATCCTTCTGCCTCGGCTTCCTTAGTCGTTTTGTCTAGAGAACCAAATCGTCAATGATGAAGCGTAGGGTGGTAGTGGCCGATTTTGTTGACGGCAATAGCATTGCAAGACACTCAAGTCTTCCAAAGTATGATCAACAGAACAATGGACCATATGCAATATGTCCAATCGTCGTGGAAGCCAGCATTGAGACATCAATTTTGCATCATGTTTTCCTAGTGTTATTGACACGTCTCCGTCATATTTATAATTTTTGATTGTTCCATGCCAATATTCTACAACTTTCATATACTTTTGGCAATTTTTTATACTATTTTTGGGACTAACATATTGATCCAGTGCCCAGTGCCAGTTCCTGTCTGTTGCATGTTTTATGTTTCGCAGAATATCCATATCAAACGGAATCCAAACGGGATAAAAACGGACGGAGCTTATTTTTAGAATATTTGGAAAATTCTGGAAGAAAAATCCATGCGAGACGGTGCCCGAGGTGGCCACGAGGCAGGAGGGCGCGCCCCTGACCCACGTGGGCCACCCATAGGGCGGTTGATGCCCTTCTTCGGCCGCAGGAAAGCTAATTTTCGGAAAAAATCACGGCGAAGGTTTCGATCCAATTGGAGTTACGGATCTCCATATATACCCAAAACGGTGAAAGGGCAACAGAACAGAACGCAGAAACAGAGAGAGACAGATCCAATCTCGGAGGGGCTCTCGCCCCTCCCATTCCATGGAGGCCAAGGACCAGAGGGGAAACCTTTCTCCCATCTAGGGAGGAGGTCAAGGAAGAAGAAGACGAAAGGGTCACCCCTCCCCTTCTCTTCCGGTGGCACCGGAACGCTGTCGTGGCCATCATCATCATCACCGCGATCTACACCAACACTTCCGCCGTCTTCACCAACATCTCCATCACCTTCCCCCCTCTATCTACAGCGGTCCACTCTCCCGCAACCCGATGTACCCTCTACTTGAACATGGTGCTTTATGCTTCATATTATTATCCAATGATGTGTTGCCATCTTATGATGTCTCAGTAGATTTTCGTTGTCCTATCGGTGGTTGATGAATTGCTATGATTGATTTAACTTGCTTGTGGTTATGTTGATGTCCTTTGGTGCCCATCATATGATTGCGCGCGTGGATCACACCCTAGGGTTAGTTGTATGTTGATAGGACTATGTATTGGAGGGCAAGAGTGACAGAAGCTTCAACCTAGTATAGAAATTGATGCATACGGGATTGAAGGGGGACCAATATACCTTAATGCTATGGTTGGGTTTTACCTTAATGAACATTAGTAGTTGCGGATGCTTGCTAATAGTTTCAATCATAAGTGAAGGAAATATGCCCTAGAGGCAATAATAAAGTTATTATTTATTTCCTTATTTCATGATAAATGTTGATTATTCATGCTAGAATTGTATTAACTGGAAACATAATACATTTGTGAATACATAGACAAACAGAGTGTCACCAGTATGCCTCTACTTGACTAGCTCGTTGATCAAAGATGGTTAAGTTTCCTAACCGTAGACATGATTTTTCATTTGATTAACGGGATCACATCATTAGGAGAATGATTTGATTGACTTGACCCATTCCATTAGCTTAGCACTTGATCGTTTAGTTTGTTGCTATTGCTTTCTTCATGACTTATACATGTTCCTATGACTATGAGATTATGCAACTCCCGTTTACCGGAGGAACACTTTGTGTGCCACCGAACATCACAACGTAACTGGGTGATTATAAAGGTGCTCTACAGGTGTCTCCAAAGGTACTTGTTGGGTTGGCGTATTTCGAGATTTGGATTTGTCACTCCGATTGTCGGAGAGGTATCTCTGGGCCCACTCGGTAATGCACATCACTATAAGCCTTGCAAGCATTGCAACTAATGAGTTAGTTGCGGGATGATGTATTACGGAATGAGTAAAGAGACTTGCCGGTAACGAGATTGAACTAGGTATTGAGATACCGACGATCGAATCTCGGGCAAGTAACATACCGATGACAAAGGGACCAACGTATGTTGTTATGCGGTCTGACCGATAAAGATCTTCGTAGAATATGTAGGAGCCAATATGGGCATCCAGGTCCCGCTATTGGTTATTGACCAGAGAGGTGTCTCGGTCATGTCTACATAGTTCTCGAACCCGTAGGGTCTGCACGCTTAACGTTCGTTGACGATATAGTACTATATGAGTTATGTATGTTGATGATCGAATGTTGTTCGGAGTCAGGGATGAGATCACGGACATGACGAGGAACTCCAGAATGGTCCGGAGATAAAGTTTGATATATGGGATAATAGTGTTTGGTCACCGGAAGAGTTCCAGAATTCACCGGAAGGGGTTCCCGATGTTTTCCAAAATGTTTGGGTACGAGGACACTTTATTTGGGCCAAAGGGGAAAGCCCACAAGATTTTTGGAAAGCGCAAAAGGAAGTTTTGCGGAGTCCAGGGGCCTGACGCCGGTAACCCTAGCGTCTGGCCGTGGAGTCCGAGAAGGACTCTTGCCTTTCGGGTGAAACCGACTTTGTGGACGCTTTTACTCCAAGTTTTGACCCCAAGGCTCAACATATAAATAGAGGGGTAGGGCTAGCACCCAAGACACATCAAGAAACACCAAGTCGTGTGCCGGCAACCCCGTCCCCTCTAGTTTATCCTCCGTCCTAGTTTTCGTAGTGCTTAGGCGAAGCCCTGCGGAGATTGTTCTTCACCAACACTGACACCACGCCATCGTGCTGTCGGAACTCATCTACTACTTCGCCCGCTTGCTGGATCGAGAAGGCGAGGACGTCACCAAGCCGAACGTGTGCAGAACTTGGAGGTGCCGTGCTTTCGGTACTTGGATCGGTTGGACGTGAAGACATACAACTACATGAACCGCGTTGATATAATGCTTCCGCAAACGGTTTACGAGGGTACGTAGACAACACTCTCCCCTCTCGTTGCTATGCATCTCCATGATCCTACGTGTGCGTAGGAAATTTTTGAAATTACTACGTTCCCCAACAGTGGCATCCGAGCCAGGTTTTATGCGTAGACGTCATATGCACGAGTCGAACACAAGTGAGTTGTGGGCGATATAAGTCATACTTCTTACCAGCATGTCATACTTTGGTTTAGCGGTATTGTTGGATGAAGCGGCCCAGACCGACATTACGCGTACGCTTACGCGAGACTGGTTCTACCGACGTGCTTTGCACACAGGTGGCTGGTGGGTGTTAGTTTCTCCAACTTTAGAACCGAGTGTGGCTACGCCCGGTCCTTGTGAAGGTTAAAACATCACCAACTTGACAAACTATCATTGTGGTTTTGATGTGTAGGTAAGAACGGTTCTTGCTGAGCCCGTAGCAGCCACGTAAAATTTGCAACAACAAAGTAGAGGACGTCTAACTTGTTTTTGTAGGGCATGTTGTGATGTGATATGGTCAAGACATGATGCTAAATTTTATTGTATGAGATGATCATGTTTTGTAACCAAGTTATCGGCAACTGGCAGGAGCCATATGGTTGTCGCTTTATTATATGCAACGCAATCGCCCTGTAATGCTTTACTTTATCACTAAGCGGTAGCGATAGTCGTGGAAGCATAAGATTGGCGAGACGACAACGATGCTACGATGGATATCAAGGTGTCACGCCGGTGACGATGGTGATCATGAAGGTGCTTCGGAGATGGAGATCACAAACACAAGATGATGATGGCCATATCATATCACTTATATTGATTGCATGTGATGTTTATCTTTTATGCATCTTATCTTGCTTTGATTGACGGTAGCATTATCCCTCACTAAATTATCAAAGTATAAGTGTTCTCCCTGAGTATGCACCATTGCAAAAGTTCTTCGTGCTGAGACACCACGTGATGATCGGGTGTGATAGGCTCTACGTTCAAATACAACGGGTGCAAAATAGTTGCACACGCGAAATACTCAGGTTAAACTTGACGAGCCTAGCATATAAAAGATATGGCCTCGGAACACGGAGACCGAAAGGTCGAACGTGAATCATATAGTAGATATGATCAACATAGTGATGTTGACTGTTGATACTACTCCATCTCACGTGATGATCGGACATGGTTTAGCTGATATGGATCACGTGATCACTTAGAGGATTAGAGGGATGTCTATCTAAGTAGGAGTTCTTAAATAATATGATTAAATTGAACTTAAATTTATCATGAACTTAGTACCTGATAGTATCTTGCTTGTCTATGTTGATTGTAGATAGATGGCCCGTGCTGTTGTTCTGTTGAATTTTAATGCGTTCCTTGAGAAAGAAAAGTTGAAAGATGATGGTAGCAATTACAAGGACTGGGTCCGTAACTTGAGGATTATCCTCATTGCTGCACAGAAGAATTACGTCCTGGAAGCACCGCTAAGTGCCAAGCCTGCTGCAGGAGCAACACCAGATGTTATGAACGTCTGGCAGAGCAAAGCTGATGACTACTCGATAGTTCAGTGTGCCATGCTTTACGGCTTAGAACCGGGTCTTCAATGATGTTTTGAACGTCATGGAGAATATGAGATGTTCCAGGAGTTGAAGTTAATATTTCAAGCAAATGCCCGGATTGAGAGATATGAAGTCTCCAATAAGTTCTATAGCTGCAAGATGGAGGAGAATAGTTCTGTCAGTGAACATATACTCAAAATGTCTGGGTATCATAATCACTTGACTCAACTAGGAGTTAACCTTCCTGTTGATAGTGTCATTAACAGAGTTCTTCAATCACTGCCACCAAGCTACAAAAGCTTCATGATGAACTATAATATGCAAGGGATGAATAAGACTATTCCCGAGCTCTTCGTGATGCTAAAAGCCGCGGAGGTAGAAATCAAGAAGGAGCATCAAGTGTTGATAGTCAATAAGACCACCAGTTTCAAGAAAAAGGTCAAAGGGAAGAAAAAGGGGAACTTCAAGAAGAACAGCAAACAAGTTGCTGCTCAGGAGAAGAAACCCAAGTCTGGACCAAAGCCTGAGACTGAGTGCTTCTACTGCAAGCAGACTGGTTACTGGAAGCGGAACTGCCCCAAGTATTTGGCGGATAAGAAGTATGGCAAAGTGAACAAAGGTATATGTGATATACATCTTATTGATGTGTACCTTACTAATGCTCGCAGTAGCACCTGGGTATTTGATACTGTTTCTGTTGCTAACATTTGCAACTCGAAACAGGGGCTACGGATTAAGCGAAGATCGGCTAAGGACGAGGTGACGATGCGCGTGGGAAATGGTTCCAAAGTCGATGATCGCGGTCGGCACGCTACCTCTACATCTACCTACGGGATTAGTATTAGACCTAAATAATTGTTATTTGGTGCCAGCGTTGAGCATGAACATTATATCTGGATCTTGTTTGATGCGAGACGGTTATTCATTTAAATCAGAGAATAATGGTTGTTCTATTTATATGAGTAATATATTTTATGGTCATGCACCCTTGAAGAGTGGTCTATTTTTGCTAAATCTCGATAGTGGTGATACACATATTCATAATATTGAAGCCAAAAAATGCAGAGTTGATAATGATAGTGCAACTTATTTCTGGCACTGCCCTTTAGGTCATATCGGAGTAAAGCGCATGAAGAAACTCCATACCGATGGACTTTTGGAACCACTTGATTATGAATCACTTGGTACTTGCGAACCGTGCCTCATGGGCAAGATGTCTAAAACGCCGTTCTCCGGAACTATGGAGAGAGCAACAGATTTGTTGGAGATCATACATACAGATGTATGTGGTCCAATGAATGTTGAGGCTCGTGGCGGATATCGTTATTTTCTCACCTTCACAGATGATTTAAGCAGATATGGGTATATCTACTTAATGAAACATAAGTCTAAAACATTTGAAAAGTTCAAAGAATTTTAGAGTGAAGTTGAAAATCATCGTAACAAGAAAATAAAGTATCTACGATCTGATCGTGGAGGAGAATATTTGAGTTATGAGTTTGGTCTTCATTTGAAACAATGCAGAATAGTTTCGCAACTCATGCCACCCGGAACACCACAGCGTAATGGTGTGTCCGAACGTCGTAATCGTACTTTACTAGATATGGTGCGATCTGTGATGTCTCTTACTGACTTACCGCTATCATTTTGGGGATATGCTTTAGAGACGGCCGCATTCACCTTAAATAGGGCACCATCGAAATCCATTGAGACGACGCCTTATGAACTATGGTTTGGTAAGAAACCAAAGTTGTCGTTTCTGAAAGTTTGGGGCTACGATGCGTATGTGAAAAAGCTTCAACCTGATAAGCTCGAACCCAAATCGGAGAAATGTGTCTTCATAGGATACCCAAAGGAGACTGTTGGGTACACCTTCTATCACAGATCCGAAGGAAAGACTTTTGTTGCTAAATTCGGAGTTTTTCTAGAGAAGGAGTTTCTCTGGAAAGAAGTGAGTGGGAGGAAAGTAGAACTTGATGAGGTAATTGTACCTGCTCCCTTATTGGAAAGTGGTTCATCACAGAAAACGGTTTCTGCGACACCTACACCAATTAATGAAGAAGTTAATGATGATGATCATGAAACTTTAGATCAAGTTGTTACTGAACCTTGTAGGTCAACCAGAGTAAGATCCGCACCAGAGTGGTACGGTAATCCTGTTCTGGAAGTTATATTACTAGACCATGACGAACCTACGAACTATGAAGAAGCGATGGTGAGCCCAGATTCCGCAAAATGGCTTGAGGCCATGAAATCTGAGATGGGATCCATGTATGAGAACAAAGTGTGGACTTTGGTTGACTTGCCCGTTGATCGGCAAGCAATTGAGAATAAATGGCTCTTCAAGAAGAAGACTGACGCTGACGGTAATGTTACTGTCTATAAAGCTCGACTTGTTGCAAAAGGTTTTCGACAAGTTCAAGGGATTGACTATGATGAGAAATTCTCACCCGTAGCGATGCTTAAGTCTGTCCGAATCATGTTAGCAATTGCCGCATTTTATGATTATGAAATTTGGCAAATGGATGTCAAAACTGTATTCCTGAATGATTTGTGGAAGAAGAGTTGTATATGATGCAACCAGAAGGTTTTGTCGATCCAAAGGGAGCTAACAAAGTGTGCAAGCTCCAGCCATCCATTTATGGACTGGTGCAAGCCTCTCGGAGTTGGAATAAACACTTTGATAGTGTGATCAAAGCATTTGGTTTTATACAGACTTTTGGAGAAGCATGTATTTACAAGAAAGTGAGTGGGAGCTCTGTAGCATTTCTGATATTATATGTGGATTACATATTACTGATTGGAAATGATATGGAATTTTTGGATAGCATAAAGGGATACTTGAATAAAAGTTTTTCTATGTAAGACCTCGGTGAAGCTACTTACATATTGGGCATCAAGATCTATAAAGATAGATCAAGACGCTTAATTGGACTTGCAGAAAGCACATACCTTGACAAAGTTTTGAAAAAGTTCAAAATGGATCAAGCAAAGAAAGGGTTCTTGCCTGTGTTACAAGGTGTGAAGTTGAGTAAGACTCAATGCCCAACCACTGCAGAAGATAGAGAGAAGATGAAAGATGTTCCCTATGCTTCAGCCATAGGCTCTATCATGTATGCAATGCTGTGTACCAGACCTGATGTGTGCCTTGCTATAAGTCTAGCAGGGAGGTACCAAAGTAATCCAGGAGTCGATCACTGGACATCTGTCAAGAACATCCTGAAATACCTGAAAAGGACTAAGGATATGTTTCTCGTTTATGGCGGTGACAAAGAGCTCATCGTAAATGGTTACGTTGACGCAAGCTTTGACACTGATCTGGACCATTCTAAATCGCAAACCGGATACGTGTTTATATTAAACGGTGGAGCTGTCAGTTGGTGCAGTTCTAAACAAAGCATCGTGGCGGGATCTACATGTGAAGCGGAGTACATAGCTGCTTCGGAAGCAGCAAATGAAGGAGTCTGGATGAAGGAGTTCATATCCGATCTAGGTGTCATACCTAGTGCATCGGGTCCAATGAAAATCTTTTGTGACAATACTGATGCAATTACCTTGGCGAAGGAATCCAGATTTCACAAGAGAACCAAGCACATCAAGAGATGCTTCAATTCCATCCGAGATTTAGTCCAGGTGGGAGACATAGAAATTTGCAAGATACATATAGATCTGAATGTTGCAGACCCGTTGACTAAGCCTCTTCCACGAGCAAAACATGATCAGCACCAAGGCTCCATGGGTGTTAGAATCATTACTGTGTAATCTAGATTATTGACTCTAGTGCAAGTGGGAGACTGAAGGAAATATGCCCTAGAGGCAATAATAAAGTTATTATTTATTTCCTTATTTCATGATAAATGTTTATTATTCATGCTAGAATTGTATTAACCGGAAACATAATACATGTGTGAATACATGGACAAACAGAGTGTCACTAGTATGCCTCTACTTGACTAGCTCGTTGGTCAAAGATGGTTAAGTTTCCTAACCATAGACATGAGTTGTCATTTGATTAACGGGATCACATCATTAGGAGAATGATGTGATTGACTTGACCCATTCCGTTAGCTTAGCACTTGATCGTTTAGTTTGTTACTATTGCTTTCTTCATGACTTATACATGTTCCTATGACTATGAGATTATGCAACTCCCGTTTACCGGAGGAACACTTTGTGTGCCACCAAACGTCACAACGTAACTGGGTGATTATAAAGGTGCTCTACAGGTGTCTCCAAAGGTACTTGTTGTGTTGGCGTATTTTGAGATTAGGATTTGTCACTCCGATTGTCAGAGAGGTATCTCTGGGCCCACTTGGTAGTGCACATCACTATAAGCCTTGCAAGCATTGCAACTAATGAGTTAGTTGCGGGATGATGTATTACGGAACGAGTAAAGAGACTTGCCGGTAACGAGATTGAACTAGGTATTGAGATACCGATGATCGAATCTCGGGCAAGTAACATACTGATGACAAAGGGAACAACGTATGTTGTTATGCGGTCTGACCGATAAAGATCTTCGTAGAATATGTAGGAGCCAATATGGGCATTCAGGTCCTGCTATTGGTTATTGACCAGAGAGGTGTCTCGGTCATGTCTACATAGTTCTCGAACCCGTAGGGTCCGCACGCTTAACGTTCGTTGACGATATAGTACTATATGAGTTATGTATGTTGATGACCGAATGTTGTTCGGAGTCCGGGATGAGATCACGGACATGACGAGGAACTCCGGAATGGTCCGGAGATAAAGTTTGATATATGGGATAATAGTGTTTGGTCACCGGAAGGGGTTCCGGATGTTTCCCAAAATGTTTGGGTACGAGAACACTTTATTTGGGCCAAAGGGGAAAGCCCACAAGGTTTTTGGAAAGCGCAAAAAGAAGTTTTGCGGACTGGGTCCAGACGCCGGGAACCCTGGCATCTGGCCCTGGAGTCCGAGAAGGACTCTTGCCTTTCGGGTGAAACCGACTTTGTGGAGGCTTTTACTCCAAGTTTCGACCCCAAGGCTCAACATATAAATAGAGGGGTAGGCCTAGCACCCAAGACACATCAAGAAACACCAAGCCGTGCGCCGGCAACCCCGTCACCTCTAGTTTATCCTCCGTCCTAGTTTTCGTAGTGCTTAGGCGAAGCCCTGTGGAGATTGTTCTTCACCAACACCGTCACCACGCCGTCGTGCTGTCGGAACTCATCTACTACTTCGCCCTCTTGCTGGATCGAGAAGGCGAGGACGTCACCGAGCCAAACGTGTGCAGAACTCGAAGGTGTCGTGCTTTCGGTACTTGGATCGGTCGGACATGAAGACGTACGACTACATCAACCGCGTTGATATAATGCTTCCGCGAACGGTCTACAAGGGTACGTAGACAACACTCTCCCCTCTTGTTGCTATGCATCTCCATGATGCCACGTGTGCGTAGGAAATTTTTGAAATTACTACATTCCCCAACAACAAGTGCATAGAATTCCAAGTCAGGGATGACATGATAGCAGTGGCCTCTCCCACATAATATTTGCTATCGGTCTAGTAAAGTAGTCAATTGCTTAGGGGCAATTTCACAACTCCTACCACCACTTTTCCACACTCGCTATATTTACTTTATTGTTTCTTTATTTGAACAGCCCCTACTTTTTATTTACGTAATCTTTATTATCTTGCCAACCTATCCAACAACACCTACAAAGTACTTCTAGTTTCATACTTGTTCTAGGTAAAGCGAACGTCAAGCGTGCGTAGAGTTGTATCCGTGGTCGATAGAACTTGAGGGAATATTTGTTCTACCTTTAGCTCCTCGTTGGGTTCGACACTCTTACTTATCGAAAACTGTTGCGATCCCCTATACTTGTGGGTTATCAAGACCTTTTTCTAGTGCCGTTGCCGGGGAGGAATAGCGTGAGGTGAATATTCTCGTGTGTGCTTGTTTGCTTTATCACTAAGTAATTTTTATTTGCTGTTCTTAGTTGTTCTCTATCTTTAGTTATGGATATGGAACACGAAATACCAAAAAAATTAGGTGTACTTGCTACTCATGGAGATGGGGAACCTCCTAAAACCCTCGATGCTGGTTATGTGAAAAATATTATGTACTACTTTAATAATTCTGAGAAAACCCCATTCAATTATGTAATGGGAGTAACGCTGGATCAACGTGAATACTTTAGGGATTACCGCTTGACACAAAAAGGGAAACTATTATGGGGTCAAATTCATATATTGAATTGGTATGCTAGGCAACTATGCTTGAGATATGATTATACTTGTTGCTCTAAGGTGAAGGCTCCACACCTCCCCTTTTCATGTGAATTTAATGATAATGAAACCTTAGCATCTTATGCTAATGGTATATATGATTACTATGATGTGGAACAAATAGAAGAATTTGTTGCTTTTAAGGGTGCTTATGAAATTGAATCTTTGTTTGAAAAGCATGAAGCTTATGATGATGATGTTTATAGGCCTGAAAGTTTAGCTATCTTAAAATATTGCTACGATAATTATGAATATAATTCCTATATTAATGCACTTATTGAGAAAGTCTCCGCTGTCCAAGAAGAGACTAATATTTTCCAGGAGTCTATGGAAGAAGAAATTGATGAAACTGTGAGCTCATTGGATGAAAAAGATGAGGAGGAGAGCAAAGAACAAAAGGAGGAAGAGCGGATTAGCTACCCGTGCCCACCTTCTAATGAGAGTAACTCTTCAACTCATACATTGTTTAATTTCCCTTCGTGCTTACCGGAGGATGATTGCTATGATGATTGTTATGATGTCGTTGATTCTTTTGAAATATCCCTTTTTGATGATGCTTGCTATGCTTGTGGCCAAGATGCCAATATGAATTACACTTATGGAGATGAACTTGCTATAGTTCCTTATGTTAAACATGAAATTGTTGCTATTGCACCCACACATGATAGTCCTATTATCTTTTTGAATTCTCCAAACTGCACTATATCGAAGAAGTTTGCTCTTATTAAGAAATATATTGATGGGTTGCCTTTTACCGTTGCACATGATGATTTTGAAGAATATAATATGCATGTGCTTGCTGCTCCTACTTGCAATTATTATGAGAGTGGAACTATATCTCCACCTCTCTATGTTTCCAATATGATAAAATTGCAAGAAACTGTTTATACTATGCATTGGCCTTTACTTTCTGTGCATGAATTGTTCTTTTATGACATGCCGATGCATAGGAAGAGAGTTAGGCTTCGTCATTACATGATATATGTTAGCTTGTGCTCACCACTAAATTACAAATCATTGTTAATTAAAATTGGCTTTGATATACCTTGGGACCCGGGTGGATCCATTACTTGAGCACTATATGCCTAGCTTAATGGCTTTAAAGAAAGCGCTGCCAGGGAGACAACCCGGAAGTTTTAGAGAGTCATTTATTTCTGTTGATTGCTTTCATATAGTTTAAAAACAACAAAAATAAAGAGGGGAACCCAAAACTTTTTCAAAAAGGAAAGCGAAAGTGAGAAAGACAAGCATTGTTGAAGTGGGAGCTAGCCTTGAACATTTTTCATGCTCACGGAAACTTTGTGAATCTTGATTACAGAAAATTTTCAATAAAAATAATTATCCCCTTGTACAATTCCATTGTATTATAAAAATAATGTGCCAAGGTTTGCCTTTAGGATGTTTACATTTGCTTGATGGTTTGTACGGTGTAGGACAGAAACTTTGGCTGTAGAGCGCGATTTAGCATTTTTTGCTGGAACGTCAAATGGTTCTGATTATTTTTGCACTGTCTTCCTATACAAATTGTTTATTTTTCATAATTTTGGTAGAATTTTTCAAGTATCATAAGTATGGTGAATGTTCAGATTATTACAGACTGTTCTGTTTTAGACAGATTCTGTTTTTGATGCATAGTTTGCTTGTTTTGATGAAACTATCGATTCATATCAGTGGATTAAGCCATGAAAAAGTTATATTACAGTAGACACAATGCAAAAATAAATTATGAATTGGTTTGCAACAGTACTTAGAGTAGTGATTTGCTTTATTATACTAACGGATCTTACCGAGTTTTCTGTTGAAGTTTTGTGTGGATGAAGTGTTCGATGATCGAGAAGGTCTCGATGTGAGAAGAAGGAAGAGAGGCAAGAGCTCAATCTTGGGGATGCCTGAGGCACCCCAAGTAAATATTCAAGGAGACTCAAGCGTCTAAGCTTGGGGATGCCCCGGGGCATCCCCTCTTTCTTCAACAAGTATCAGTATGTTTTCGGATTCGTTTCGTTCATGCGATATGTGCAATCCTGGAGCGTCTTTTGCATTTAGTTTTCATATTTCTTTTATGCACCATGCTGGTATGAGATAGTCCTTGGTTGATTTATAGAATGCTCTTTGCACTTCACTTATATATTTTGAGTATGGCTTTATAGAATGCTTCATGTGCTTCACTTATATCATTTGAAGTTTGGATTGCCTGTTTCTCTTTACATAGACAACCGCCATTTGTAGAATGCTCTTTTGCTTCACTTATATTTGTTAGAGCGTGAGCATATCTTTTGTAGAAAGAATTAAACTCTCTTGCTTCACTTATATCTATTTAGAGAGATGACAGGAATTGGTCATTCACATGGTTAGTCATAAAATCCTACATAAAACTTGTAGATCACTGAATATGATATGTTTGATTCCTTGCAATAGTTTTGCGATATAAAGATGGTGATATTAGAGTCATGCTAGTGGGTAGTTGTGGATTAGTAGAAATACTTGTGTTGAGGTTTGTGATTCCCGTAGCATGCACGTATGGTGAACCGTTATGTGATGAAGTCGGAGCATGATTTATTTGTTGATTGTCTTCCTTATGAGTGGCGGGCGGGGACGAGCGATGGTCTTTTCCTACCAATCTACCCCTAGGAGCATGCGCATAGTACTTTGTTTCGATAGCTAATAGACTTTTGCAATAAGTATGTGAGTTCTTTATGACTAATGTTGAGTCCATGGATTATACGCACTCTGACCCTTCCATCATTGCTAGCCTCTCTAGTATCGCGCAACTTTCGCCGGTACCATAAACCCACCATATACCTTCCTCAAAACAGCCACCATACCTACCTATTATGGCATTTCCATAGCCATTCCGAGATATATTGCCATGCAACTTCCATCATCATCATATACATGACTTGAGCATTCATTGTCATATTGCTTTGCACGATCGTAAGATAGCTAGCATGATGTTTTCATGGCTTGTCCGTTTTTTGATGTCATTGCTACGCTAGATCATTGCACATCCCGATACACCGCCGGAGGCATTCATATAGAGTCATATCTTTGTTCTAGTATTGAGTTGTAATATTGAGTTGTAAGTAAATAAAAGTGTGATGATCATCATTATTAGAGCATTGCCCCAGTGAGGAAAGGATGATGGAGGCTATGATTCCCCCATAAGTCGGGATGAGACTCCGGACTTTACAAAAAAATATAAGAGGCCAAAGAAGCCCAAATAAAAAAAAGAGGCCAAAGAAGCCCACCAAAAAAATAAGAAAAAATAAAAACAAAAAAATGAGAGAAAAAGAGAGAAGGGGCAGTGCTACTATCCTTTTTCCACACTTGTGCTTCAAAGTAGCACAATGTTCTTCATATAGAGAGTCTCTTGAGTTATCACTTTCATATACTAGTGGGAATTTTCATTATAGAACTTGGCTTGTATATTTCGATGATGGGCTTCCTCAAATGCCCGAGGTCTTTGTGAGCAAGCAAGTTGGATGCACACCCACTTAGTTTCAGTTGGAGCTTTCATACACTTATAGCTCTAGTGCATCCGTTGCATGGCAATCCCTACTCAGTCACATTGATATCTATTGATGGGCATCTCCATAGCCCGTTGATACAGCTAGTTGATGTGAGACTATCTTCTCCTTTTTGTCTTCTCCACCATCATATTCTATTCCACCTATAGTGCTATGTCCATGGCTCACGCTCATGTATTGCGTGAAAGTTGAAAAGGTTTGAGAACGTCAAAATTATGAAACAATTGCTTGGCTTGTCATCAGGGTTGTGCATGATGTGAATATTTTGTGTGGTGAGGAGCATAGCCAGACGATATGATTTTGTAGGGATAACTTTCTTTGGCCATGTTATTTTGAAAAGACATGATTGCTTTATTAGTAGGCTTCAAGTATTATTGTTTTTATGCCAAATGATAGACTATTGCTTTGAATCACTCGTATCTTAATATTCATGCCATGATTAGATTACATGATCAAGATTATGCTAGGTAGCATTCCACATCAAAAATTATCTTTTTTATCATTTACCTACTCGAGGACGAGCAGGAATTAAGCTTGGGGATGTTGATACGTCTCCATCATATCTATAATTTTTAATTGTTCCATGCCAATATTCTACAACTTTCATATACTTTTGGCAACTTTTTATACTATTTTTGGGACTAACATATTGATCCAGTGCCCAGTGCCAGTTCCTATCTGTTGCATGTTTTATGTTTCGCAGAATATCCATATCAAACGGAATCCAAACGGGATAAAAACGGGCGGAGCTTATTTTTGGAATATTTGGAAAATTCCGGAAGAAAAATCCACGCGAGACGGTGCCCGAGGTGGCCACGAGGCAGGAGGGCGCGCCCCTGACCCTCGTGGGCCACCCATAGGACGGTTGATGCCCTTCTTCGGCCGCAGGAAAGCTAATTTTCGGAAAAATCACGGTGAAGGTTTCGATCCAATTGGAGTTACGGATCTCCATATATACCCGAAACGGTGAAAGGGCAACAGAACAGAACGCAGAAACAGAGAGAGACAGATCCAATCTCGGAGGGGCTCTCGCCCCTCCCATTCCATGGAGGCCAAGGACCAGAGGGGAAACCCTTCTCCCATCTAGGGAGGAGGTCAAGGAAGAAGAAGACGAAAGGGCCACCCCTCCCCTTCTCTTCCGGTGGCACCGGAACACTACCGTGGCCATCATCATCATCATCACCGCGATCTACACCAACACCTCCGCCGTCTTCACCAACATCTCCATCACCTTCCCCCCTCTATCTACAGCGGTCCACTCTCCCGCAACCCGCTGTACCCTCTACTTGAACATGGTGCTTTATGCTTCATATTATTATCCAATGATGTGTTGCCATCTTATGATGTCTCCGTAGATTTTCGTTGTCCTATCGGTGGTTGATGAATTGCTATGATTGATTTAATTTGCTTGTGGTTATGTTGCTGTCCTTTGGTGCCCATCATATGATTGCGCGTGTGGATCACACCCTAGGGTTAGTTGTATGTTGATAGGACTATGTATTGGAGGGTAAGAGTGACAGAAGCTTCAACCTAGCATAGAAATTGATGCATACGGGATTGAAGGGCGACCAATATACCTTAATGCTATGGTTGGGTTTTACCTTAATGAACATTAGTAGTTGCGGATGCTTGCTAATAGTTCCAATCATAAGTGCATAGAATTCCAAGTCAGGGATGACATGCTAGCAGTGGCCTCTCCCACATAATACTTGCTATCGGTCTAGTAAAGTAGTCAATTGCTTAGGGGCAATTTCGCAACTCCTACCACCACTTTTCCACACTCGCTATATTTACTTTATTGTTTCTTTATTTAAACAGCCCCTAATTTTTATTTACGTAATCTTTATTATCTTGCAAACCTATCCAACAACACCTACAAAGTACTTCTAGTTTCATACTTGTTCTAGGTAAAGCGAACGTCAAGCGTGCATAGAGTTGTATCGGTGGTCGATAGAACTTGAGGGAATATTTTTTCTACCTTTAGCTCCTCGTTGGGTTCGACAATCCTACTTATCGAAAACTGTTGCGATCCCCTATACTTGTGGGTTATCAATAGTTATTTATAATGTTTTTGATGAATATAACACTTTGTGGAGCAATTGTAATGTCGTCTCTCTCTTAATTTGCATGATTTACATGAGGAGGGAGATTGCCGGTAGCTGAAATTCTGGACCTGAAAAAGCCATGTCAGAGATACCTATTCTGCACATCTCCAAATGAGCTAAAATTTCACGGAGATTTTTTTGGAATACATAAAAAATACCGGAGAAAAGAAATACGAGAGGGGGCCTCCCAGGTGCCCATGATCAGCCTCTGGTTCCCATCTTCTATTATATAAGCCCATTTTCCCTAGAAAAAAAGGAGAGGACTTCTAGGACGAACCGTCGTCGTCTCGAGGCGAAACCTGGGCATGAGCACTTTTGCTCTCCGACGGAGCGATTCCACCAAGAATACGTCCCTCCGGGAGGGGAAAATCAAAGCCATCATCATCACCAACAATCCTCTCAACGTGGGAGGATCAATCTTCATCAACATCTGCATCAGCACCATCTCCATTTCATCTCAAACCCTAGTTCATCTCTTATATTCAATCTTTGTATCGAAACCTCAGATTGGTACATGTGGGTTGTTGGGTAACGGAACCTGCAATTTTAAAAAAAAAATTCTACGCTCACGCAAGATCTATCTAGGAGATGCATAGCAACGAGAGGGGGAGAGTGTGTCCACGTAGCCTCGTAGACCGAAAGCGGAAGCGTTTGACAATGCGGTTGATGTATTCGAACTTCTTCTCGTTCTGACTGATCAAGCACTGAATGTATGACACCTCCGAGTTCTGCACACGTTCAGCTCAATGACGTCCCTCGAACTCTTGATCCAACAAAGTGTCAAGGGAGAGTTTCGTCAGCACGGCGGCGTGGTGACAGTGATGGTGAAGTGATCCGCAAAGGGCTTCGCCTAAGCACTACGACAATATGACCGGAGGTGTAAATTGTGGAGAGGGGCACCGCACATGGCTTGGAACAATTGATGTGTGTTAGAGGTGCCCCACCCCCGTATATAAAGGAGGGAGAGGGGAGGAGTCCGGCCCTAGGCGCACCCCAAGTGGGAGGAGTCCCACTTGGGCTCCTAGTAGGATTCGCCCTCCCCTTCCGTTTATCGGAGGGGGAAAGGGGGAAGGAGGAGAGGAGGAGAAGGAAAGGGGGGGGGCGCCGCCCCCTCCCCTAGTCCAATTCGGACTCCTCCCTGAGGGGGCACCTCTTGTGGGCGGGCTTGCCTCCCTCCTATGGCCCATATGGCCCATATCTTCCCCCCGAGGGAGGGGGGGTTCTGGTAACCCCCCGGTACTCCGATATGTACTTGATATAATCTAAAACACTTCTTGTGGCCCAATACTATCATCCAATATATCAATCTTTACCTCTCGACCATTTCGAGACTCCTTGTCATGTCCGTGATCTCATCTGGGACTCCAAACAACATTCGGTTACCAAATCACAATAACTCATAATACAAAATCGTCATCGAACGTTAAGCGTGCGGACCCTACGGGTTCGAGAACTATGTACACATGACTGAGACACCTCTCCAGTCAATAACCAAAAGCGGAACCTGGATGCTCATATTGGTTCCTACATATTCTACGAGGATCTTTACCGATCAAACCATAATGACAACATACGTCATTCCCTTTGTTATTGGTATGTCACTTGCTCGAGATTCGATCGTCGGTATCTTCATACCCAGTTCAATCTCGTTACCGGCAAGTCTCTTTACTCGTTCCGTAATGCATAATCCCACATCTAACTCATTAGTCACATTGCTTGCAAGGCTTATCATGATGTGCATTACCGAGAGGGCCCAGAGATACCTCTCTGATCCTCGAAGTGAAAAAACCTAATCTCGATGTTTGCCAACCCAACAAACACCTTCGGAGATACCTGTAGAGCATCTTTATAATCACCCAGTTACATTGTGACGTTTGATAGCACATAAGGCATTCCTCCGGTATTCAGGAGTTGCATAATCTCATAGTCAAAGGAATATGTATAAGTCATGAAGAAAGCAATAGCAATAAAACTTAAAGATCATTATGCTAAGCTAATGGATGGGTCTTGTTCATCACATCATTCTCCTAATGATGTGATCCCGTTCATCAAATGACAACACATGTCTATGGTTAGGAAACTTAACCATCTTTGATTAACGAGCTAGTCTAGTAGAGGCATACTAGGGACACTATGTTTTGTCTATGTATCCACACATGTATCAAGTTTCCGGTTAATACAATTCTCGCATGAATAATAAACATTTATCATGATATAAGGAAATATAAATAACAAATTTATTTTGCCTCTAGGGCATATTTGCTTCAGTCTCCCACTTGCACTAGAGTCAATAATCTAGTTCACATCGCCATGTGATTTAACACCAATAGTTCACATCTTTATGTGATTAACACCCGTAATTGACATCGCCATGTGACCAACACTCAAAGGGTTTACTAGATTCAATAATCTAGTGCACATATCTATGCGATTAACACCCAAAGAGTACTAAGGTGTGATCATGTTTTGCTTGTGAGAGAAGTTTTAGTCAACGGGTCTACCACATTCAGATCTGTATGTATTTTTACAAATTTCGATGTTTACAATGCTCTGGATGGAGCTACTCTAGCTTATTTCTCCTACTTTCAATATGTATCCAGATTGAGACTTAGAGTCATCTAGATCGGTGTCAAATCTTGCATCAACGTAACTCTTTACGACGAATTCTTTATCACCTCCATAACCGAGAAATATTTCCTTAGTCCTCTAAGGATAATTTTGACCGCTGTCAGTAATCTACTTCTGGATCACTATTATACCCCCTTGCCAAACTCATGGCAAGGTACACAATAGGTCTGGTACACAGGATGGCATACTTTATAGAACCTATGGATGAGGAATAGGGAATGACTTTCATTATCTCTCTATCTTATGTCGTGGTCGGGCTTTAAGTCTTACTCAACTTCACACCTTACAATACAGGCAAGATCTCCTTCTTTGACTGATCCATTTTGAACTTCTTCAAAATCTTGTCAAGGTATGTGCTTTGTGAAAGTCCTATTAAGCGTCTCGATCTATCCCTATAGATCTTGATGCCCAATATATAAGTAGCTTCACCGAGGTCTTTCATTGAAAAACTCTTATTCAAGTATCCTTTTTATGCTATCCAGAAATTCTATATCATTTCCAATCAACAATATGTCATCCACATATAATATTAGAAATGCTACTGGGCTCCCACTCACTTTCTTGTAAATACAGGCTTCTCCAAAAGTCTGTATAAAACCATATGATTTGATCACACTATCAAAGCGTGTATTCCAACTCTGAGATGCTTGCACAAGTCTATAAATAGATTGCTGGAGCTTGCACACTTTGTTTGCTCCTTTAGGATCGACAAAACCTTCTGGTTACATCATATACAACTCTTCTTTGAGAAATCCATTAAGGAATGCAGTTTTGATGTCCATTTGCCAGATTTCATAATCATAAAATGCGGCAATTGCTAACATTATTCAAATAGACTTAAGCATCGCTACGGGTGAGAAAGTCTCATCGTAGTCAACTCCTTGAACTTGTCGAAAACCTTTCGCAACAAGTCAAGCTTTGTAGACAGTAACATTACCATCAGCATCAGTCTTCTTCTTGAAGATCCATTTATTCTCTATGGCTTGCCGATCATCGGGAAAGTCAACCAAAGTCCATACTTTGTTCTCATACATGGATCCTATCTTAGATTTCATGGCCTCAAGCCATTTCGTGGAATCTGGGCTCATCATCGCTTCCTCATAGTTCATAGGTTCATCATGGTCTAGTAACATGACTTTCAGAATAGGATTACTGTACCACTCAGGTGCGGAACGTGCTCTGGTTGACCTACGAGGTTCGGTAGTAACTTGATCTGAAGTTTCATGATCGTTATCATTAGCTTGCTCTCTAGTTGGTGTAGGCATTACTGGAACTGATTTCTGTGATGAGATACTTTCCAATTTGAGAGAAGGTACAATTACCTCATCAAGTTCTACTTTCCTCCCACTCACTTCTTTGGAGAGAAACTCCTTCTCTAGAAAAGATCCATTCTTAGCAACAAAGATCTTGCCTCCGGATCTGTGATAGAAGGTGTACCCAACAGTTTCTTTTGGGTATCCTATGAAGACGCACTTCTCCGATTTGGGTTCGAGCTTATCAGGCTGAAGCTTTTTCACATAAGCATCGCAACCCCAAACTTTAAGAAACGACATCTTAGGTTTCTTGCCAAACCATAGTTCATACGGTGTCGTCTCAACGGATTTAGACGGTGCCCTATTTAACGTGAATGTAGCTTTCTCTAATGCATAACCCCAAAACGATAGTGGTAAATTGGTAAGAGACATCATAGATTGCACCATATCTAATAAAGTATGGTTACGACGTTCGGACACACCATTATGCCATGGTGTTCCAGGTGGCGTGAGTTGTGAAACTATTCCACATTGTTTTAAATGAAGGCCAAACTCGTAACTCAAATATTTGCCTCCGTGATCAGATCATAGAAACTTTATTTTCTTGTTACGATGATTCTCCACTTCACTCTAAAATTCTTTGAACGTTTCAAATGTTTCAGACTTGGGTTTCATCAAGTTGATATACCCATATCTGCTCAAATCATCTGTGAAGGTCAGAAAATAACGATACCTGCCGCGAGCCTCAACACTCATCGGACTGCATACATCGATATGTATTATTTCCAATAAGTCAGTGGCTCGCTCCATTGTTTCAGAGAACGGAGTCTTAGTCATCTTGCCCATGAGGCATGGTTCACAAGCATCAAATGATTCATAATCAAGTGATTCCAAAAGTCCATCCGCATGGAGTTCCTTCATGCGCTTTACACCAATATGAACTAAACGGCAGTGCCACAAGTATGTTGCACTATCATTATCAACTTTGCATCTTTTGGCATCAATATTATGAATATGTGTATCACTACAATCGAGATTCAATAAACCATTTATATTGAGTGTATGACCATAGAAGGTTTTATTCATGTAAACAGAACAACAATTATTCTCTGACTTACATGAATAACCATATCGCAATAAACATGATCCAATCATATTCATACTCAACACAAACACCAAATAACATTTATTTAGGTCTAAAAGTGCTAGTGATCAACTAGAGGGGGGGTGAATAGGCGATTTTTATGAAAGTCTTCAAAACACGTAAGTTTTGAAGACAAACGATAGAAATAAACCTATTATCATGCAGCGGAAGGTAGACTACACTAGGCAAACCATAGTCATGTATTCAATGAAGTGAAAGCACAATGACAAATAGCAGCTAGGCAGTAAGGATCAGGTAGGAAGATGTTGAGAAGCCAATCAGTACACGTAATCACTCAGTGAAGTCGAACGGTGATGCTATCATACAATGACTTCACAAGAACCAACAGTAAGTAAAGGGAAGGGAAGGATGAAACCAGTGACTCGTTGAAGACAATGATTTGTTGGACCAGTTCCAGTTGCTGTGACAACTGTACGTCTGGTTAGGGAGGCTGAGATTCAACTCAGAAGACCTCGTCTTCACCTTATTCCCCTTGAGCTAAGGACACCTAGTCCTCGCCCAATCACTCTGGTAAGTCTTCAAGGTAGACTTCCAAACCTTCACAGACTTCGTTCACCGGCGATCCACAATGACTCTTGGATGCTCAGAACGCGACGCCTAACCGGCTGGAGGATTCACAGTCCTCAAGTGTAATAAGTATTCAGATCACACAGACAAGAAGACTTAAGTGATGCCTAACAATCTTTGGCTCTGGGTGGTTAGGGCTTTATCCTCTCAAGGAATTCTCTCTCAAAGGCTTCGAGGAGGGTTGCTCTCAAACGACAAAAGCCGTACTTTAACTCTGAGCAGCCAACCGTTTATGGTTGTAGGGGGTGGGCTATTTATAGCCACTAGGCAAGCCGACCTAATTTGTCCGAAATGACCCTGGGTCACTAAGGAACTGACACGCGTTCCAACGGTCAGATTTCAAACACACACGGCAACTTTACTTGGGCTACAAGCAAAGCTGACTTGTCCAACTCTGAACAAGATTCGCTCTCATAGTCTTCACTTGAAGATCTAGGATTTTGGTTAAGCATCACTTCAGTCATTCCGACTGGTTTTCTTGGACCCCACTTAACAGTACTGTGGTTCCTATGACTCAACAAAGAAGAAAAAGAACTACGAAAGATCTAAGTCTTCGCGCTCCATAGTCTTCATGCGATGTCTTCTCTTGTCATAGTCTTCAAGGTGAATGTCTTCACTTACCACCTTTGACTTCAATGTCTTCATACATTTTTAGGGGTCATCTCTGGTAGGAAAACCGAATCAATGGGGGACTTCTACCTGTGTTATCCTGCAATTCTCACAAACACGTTAGTCCCTCAACTAGGTTTGTCGTCAATACTCCAAAACCAACTAGGGGTGGCACTAGATGCACTTACAATCTCCCCCTTTTTGGTGATTGATGAAAAACTAGTTGAAGTTTTCAAAGGGGAATATAATATGTGAAATTGTAAAGGATAAGGAATTGTCTTCATAAGTTGCAAGGGCTCCCCCTGAAGATGTGCATATAAGTAATTTGCTTTTGGAATGCAAATGCACATGGCAGGTTGTACTTGTGGAGATCCTCTTCAACTTATGATGACAATTCATCATGCATGAAGGGTATGTGAAGATAATGACATGCATAATGAAAAATGGACGTCTGCAAAATGATCTAAGTGCGGAATTTATCGTCGCACATGCGGGATTTATCATCGCATCACAAAATAGCAAATAAGTAGCAGACGACCATCGAGTTTAAGTGTTGCAACTCAAAGAACCAAATGTATCAAAGCGAGAGTTGTGAACACTAGGCAAAACATAAAGTAACCGCCCATATGGACCCGCTTGAAGACTATCAAACTCATATGCTTCTCCCCCTTTTGTCAGTGAGGACCAAAAAGGTTTGAAGACATAGAGCAGCTACTCGTTCCCATGAAGAGTAGGTGAAGCAGCAGGGTCGTCGGTGGTGTTCGGCGGTGCAGAAGAACTTGGGGCAGTGTCGAGGCGTGCAGAAGTAGGGGGCGGTGAAGTGGCATCTTCTTCGTCCTCGATCACTCTAGCATTCACAGTTGCCGCAGAGGAAGAGAACTCAGAGTCTTCAAGAGATGGAGTTCGTCGCAGCACAGTTCTTCGGGGAGGTGTGGAGTCAAACTTGAAACGTTCAGAGAAGCCATCCTCTTGAAGATCATCCTCAGAACACATAAGCGTCAGCCCTTTCCATGTACGCCGACAGGTTTCATGGGCAACGAAGGCATTCTTGGTGGCAAGATTGCGAATGCGGTTGACATCCACCAAGAGGCTGTGCATTTGGCGCTTCAGCCAGTCATGATGCCTATCCTGTTTCTGATGAAGAGAAACCAGAAGCTCTCGGTCATTGAGAACACGAGATCGCTTCTTGGGTCGGTGGGCAATAGTGCTTTCAGTGGCTTCAGTAAGGGCACGATGAGGTGCACGTGTAGTACCAGCCAGAGGATAAACACGAGTGACTGCTTCAACTCCTTCAATGTTCTGAGTGAAACCTTGATGCTCCGCATTCTGAAGACTAAGAGGTTCCTTGGCAGGATCTGGATAAATGGCTTCAACGAACATATCCACATCAGGTAGAAAGATCCGATGATTGCGAGCAGATGGCTGATATGAGATAGTTGAGTGGAGTTTAATCAGCCGCATTATCCATGGAGCGTAGAACTTCAAGCCAAAAAGATTAGATCCTGATGTAGCAAGTTGGCGAATGAAGAAGTCTTGTGCATTGAACCATTTGCCATGGAGAATATAGAAGACCAAAGTCCTCATTGCACCTTCCAGTTTTGTATGTGGAGAATGTCCTTTGATGGGCCAGAGAGTTCGCCTTAGAATGTGATAGATATTCCTTGGTAGATACTCCAGGTCTTCAACAAAGAACTCCTTAGGATATGCAGCATCTTGTGGCAAAGGCTTCATCATACTGAGCATCTGACTCATGTTCGGTTCAGGCTTGTGAAAGATGCTCTCCATAGCTTCACTGTGAAGCTGACAGCCAGGTTCATAGAGATCTCCAGGAGTGGGCAGACCAGTGAGCTCAATGATATCAAAGGCTTTGGCTTCGTGATGAACATTTCCTGTCATCCACTCAAGGACCCAAGACTTCGGATCTCTATTGTAACCACGTATGTGAAGTGTGGCATAAAATTGGAGAAGCAACTCTTCGTTCCAGTGCTCTTGGTCAGTGATGAAGGGCAGCAATCCAACCTCTTTGAAGCAATCCAGAGATTCTTCCAAACAGGGCAGACTGGCTATTGCTTCGGTGTCAAGACGCATATGTGGGAAGATGCGACCTTGATTGTACAGAATGCATGAGTAATAGCTTCGCTGTGGATAGCTCCAGAACCGACCAGAAGATATTCGTTCCCTTGAGTAGGGGTTCTTGGAGCTATTGAAGAAGGTGTTGTCTGCTTTGAAGCCGTTGACATTGAAGGATCCAGGTGCTGATGCAGGACCTGGAAACCTGGGCAACCTTGGCATGGGCTTCTGTACCTGAGGCCTATGCTCAATATGATAGTCAAACTGAGGACCAGCAGCAGGCGCAGGAACAGAAGCAGTAGCATCATTGGCTTTGCTGACTTCTGGTTCTTGGGTTGGTGTAGGCTCCACATTTGCTTCAGCCATGACAGCGTCAGTGGCTTCATTGGTGTTGGTGGTGGCAGCCTCAAGATTTTCTACCTCCACTTGATGAGCTGGAGGGTCGGGCATAGACATGTTCTCCTCGAGAACAACTTCTTTAGTAGTTGGGGGAGTAGGGACACGTTCTTCTTCTTGAGTGTCATCGGCTGATGCAGCCGGAATGTCTTCAGCAGTTTTAGCCTCAGACTCGGAGACTTGGGACCTTGGTCCTTTGCGAAGCCTGCGTAACGCTAGCGATGCCTTTGGAGATGGAGTTGGCTGGGCCTCAAAGTCATCTTCTTCTTCTTGCCAGGGTGGTGTGACTTGTTGTTGTGGGTGATCAGCCCATGATGCATCCTGAGCAATTGGCATCAGAGGACGACCAATGCTGATGAGTTCACTGTGCATAAGCACAGGCGATGATACCTGTTGGTGCTCGATCTGAGGAAGAACTACATCATCTTCAACATGGTCATGGTGACCAATGTCTTCAGCAGCGATGGGATCAGCTGCTGGTATGTCTTCAGCTTCATGAGCCTCTGTGAAGCAGGCTCATGGACAGTTAGTTGGTGCTATTGATGTTCAGCGGCAGGGCGAGCCATGGAGATAGGTTCAACAATTAAGGGCTCTGTGGGAAGAGCCCATTCCTTCTTGGTCTTCCGCTTCTTCTTGGAGGGAGCAGTAGCAGAGTCTTCAGGATGTTTCCTCTTTTTGGCTTCAGCCTCAGCAGTCCTCGTCTTCTTCTGTTCTGAAGCGGTAGACCTGGCTTTTGGCTTCGAGCCAGTCATGCTGGTTGGGAAGACAATGGGATGTGCTTCCTGTCTTGGTGCGTCGGGTTCGGCCATAGAGGGCTTCTTCTTCTGCTGCTTTGCAGCCATCCTGGGGTCAATGCCAGGACGCCCAAGGGCCTTGCGCTTCTCAGCCTCATTGTAGGCTTGCACACACTTGTCATCTAGGCTCTTCATGCGCTCACGAGAACCTTGAGCTTCTTCACGCTTCTTGAGAAAGGCTTCTTTGAGCTCGTGCAGCATGATCTTGAAGTTCTTGACCTCTTGCACGCTGAGCTTGGCCATATGCTTCTTGAACTGAGCTTTCTCAAAGTCAATCTTTTGCTTTAGTTCAACGATGCGCTGGGCTATAGCTAACTCTGAAGCAATGGCGCCATGGAAAGCGACACTAAGGCCAATGGGAAGTTGCAGATCTTCAAAGCTGAGGTTGGGCGTGTCAAACCACTCATCGATGAAGTTGTGGATGATTGCCACGTCAAAGAGAGGAAAATTGTTGAAGATTTCTGCTTCTTCTTTGCTCTTGATCAGTTGCTCAAGAGCGTCATCTGGAAGACCTTCATCACTGGACAGATCAACGGCATCGTTGCGCAGAATGGCAGCAGCAGTCTGGCTGGTGTGTGGCAGAGGCATCTTGACTCTCGGGGGCTTGGAGATATGTGACAGATCTTCAGACTGCACACTGTCTTCAGGAGGTGCAGTAGCCAGTGGCTTCGCCCATGAGATTTTTGGTGCTGAGGCAGGCTTTGAAGCTTTAGGCAGCTTTGGCTTCTGCGGCTTTGGAGTAGGAGCTGGGGCTTCATCAGTGTCAGCATCATCATCAGAATGATCCACTTTGGCACCTTGAACAGAGATGTGAGTGATGAGGCCATCCAGGTTGTAGAACGGACTGACGACATTGGGTTCGGCATCGCGGGTGCCATCTGCACGGGGAGCAGAGGGACCAGGGCTGAAGTCTAGTCCCAATGACTTCTTGTTCTGCTTCGCCGAATTCTGGGCAAACTGGAAGTTGCGCTTGAACAAATTGTCGTCACGACACTAGAGCAGTGACGATGGGTCAGCATCCGCAGGCTGTGGTCCACGGACCATGCAGGGATAGAAGCCTTGTCCAATGGCTTCATCTCTGGACCTGGGTTGAAGATTTTTGTATAGGATGTCTCCCCATGGTCGCTTGATGGCATTCTTCTCAGCATATTCCTTTGTTACAAACCTGTACTTGAACCACTGTTCTGCCCAATATTGTCGAATCCATTGGATTCGTGTCTTGCGCTGATTGTAATCCTCTTCTGGATATGTCTTGTACAGTTCTGAGAGGTCATCGAGCAGATCTGTTGATGTTTCACCTCGACGCTTTCTGCCACCCTTTCTTGCTAATTTCTCTGCAGCCATGAACTTTAAACTGAATGGCTTCAATACGTTCAAAGGTTTCAAGGGCTTTCGCTTGCTGGACAAACAGGAACTGGCTTCGGGAGAATTTATGTGATGATGTAAGAATTCTGCAAATGAATGCAGACTATGAGAACCAAGGGATTCTCCCACGGACATGTACCTATGACAGCGTTAAGGTGCGAGGGAAGGGGAAGAGGTCATATGCATTCTCAGAAGATTTTGAAGATAAATCAGTTTAGAAGACATTGACCTCATCGTGCGAAGACATTCACTCATAGATAAGGAGTTGGTTCCAGATTTGTACGAATCCACAGATCAGTACAAGTGAGGAATCTAACTACTTTGTGAAGCATAAGTGAACATACTAGGCATAATATGAGATGCAGTATGAAGTGGATCCAACTTGTGTGAACAGAAACTGCTTGTGGTAGAAAGTGACAAATCTATAGGATCAAAGAGGCCGTAAAAGGAAGTTTTATTTACCACACAAGGAACTGCTAGACGGAGTGGAAGAGGAGGCCGAGCAGTTCGATCGTCCGTGCCCTAACTTGGCGGCGGAGGACACCTACGGCGACGGCGGAGAAGATGATGTCCGCGGCCAGCGTGAAGACGGTGTCGAAGAGGTCACGGCAGCTAAGCACTTCGTCGCCGGCGTCGTCGAGGGCTAGTGGTGGCGCTAGGGTTCGTGCGAGAGTGGAAGAAAGGATAATGACTGTGGTAAGGCGTGTGTTTATAGGGACAGGGACAGCACAGCGTTATTACACAGGTGCCCCTGGCAATTCACATCTGAAGAACACGTGGCCATCATGCAGCATATCGGAGGTTGTTCCATGTTCCCACGCACGCCTGGATTGTCGGGTGGTCGTTCCCACTTCTCCGGGTTTCAGGTGAAGGAATTGGCATTGAAAATAGACTTAATGTTTGTCTCTGTATCTTCTGCTGACAAGGACGCAGAGAAGACATTCGACAGTTTCAATAGAATGCATATGATTTGGAGAGATAGAGTTTGAGATAGAAAGCATAGAGAGGTCAGGGTCCGATCAGATTCACTTAGTTCAAAGGATTCAATAAGAAGACATAGATATAAGTGAATGCTGTAGAGGACAGAACACTAGTATATATATATATATATATATATATATGATCAACATAATGAAGATAATCATGAAGACATGTTGAGATTGAAGCCAAATCAAATGTGAAGACACAGCAAATGTAACACCATGGGTAAAACACTTCAAACAGACGAATTTTGTGGTGGTGTTACCCACCGTATAGGAAGTATTAGACCCAGACACGGTGCACAATTATCGTGGTGCTCCGAAGTCAAATTCCACATTAATGTATTCACACTTAGAATGTATGTCTTCATTGATTGAAGATATACTTTACTTCGCGTGTTGCACATCTAAGTCATCAATATGCATAAGTGTTAGGATGTGTGCCTGATCACAGGACATTTGAGGATTCCAAGATATTTAGCTCACACCGTAACTTGCAAAATCTCTTCTCATCCAAGGACTTGGTGAAGATATCTGCCAATTTCTCTTCAGTGTTGACGTGTATGATATCAATATCTTCCTTCACAACATGATCTCTGAGAAAGTGATGACGAATTTCAATATGCTTTGTCTTCAAGTGCTGAACTGGGTTGTTGGCAATCTTGATGGCGCTTTCATTGTCGCAGTAGAGTGGCAGTAGCTTCAGATGAATGCCATAGTCTTTGAGGGTTTGCTTCATCCACAGAAGCTGAGCGCAGCAAGATCCAGCAACAATGTATTCAGATTCAGCAGTGGAGAGAGATACACAGTTCTGCTTCTTTGAAGGCCAACATACAAGTGATCGTCCCAGAAAATGACATGTGCCTGATGTAGACTTGCGATCCACCTTGTGACCAGCATAATCAGCATCCGAGAATCCAACCAGATCAAACTCTGAGCCCTTTGGATACCATAATCCTAAAGTTGGGGTGTAAGCCAAATATCAAAGAATTCGCTTCACAGCTAAGTGATGCGATTCCTTTGGTGCCGCTTGGAATCGAGCACACATGCAAACACTAAGCATAATATCTGGCCTAGATGCACATAGATAAAGTAAAGAACCAATCATGGAGCGGTATACCTTTTGATCGAACTCTTTACCATTGTCGTCGGGACCCAGATGATGTTTGGCTGGCATTGACGTCGTGAAGCCTTTGCAGTCTTTCATACCAAACTTCTTCAGGCAATCTTTGAGATACTTCTCTTGAGATATAAAGATGCCATTGCGTTGCTGACGTATTTGAAGACCAAGGAAGAACTTCAGCTCACCCATCATGGACATATGATATTGCTCTTGCATCATATATCCAAACTCTTCACTGTATTTCTGATTGGTGCAGCCGAAGATAATGTCATCCACATATATTTGGCACACAAACAGTTCACCATCATATGTCTTCGTGAAGAGAGTGGGGTCGAGGGAACCAGATTTGAAGCCTTTGCTCTTCAGGAAGTCTTTGAGTGTGTCATACCAAGCCCGAGGGGCTTGTTTGAAGCCATACAGTGCCTTGTTGAGCTTGTATACCATGTCAGGATGTTTTGGATCTTCAAAGCCAGGTGGTTGTGCGACATACACTTCTTCTTCAATCTTGCCATTGAGAAAAGCGCTCTTCACATCCATTTGATACAGAAGTATGTTATGATGATTTGCATAGGCCAGCAGTATGCGTATGGCTTCAAGTCTAGCCACAGGAGCAAATGTTTCATCGAAGTCAATCCCTTCAACTTGAGTGTATCCTTGAGCAATGAGACGAGCTTTGTTTCTGACAACTTGACCATGCTCATCTTGCTTGTTGCGATATATCCATTTGGTGCCTATTATATTGTGCTTCCGAGAATCAGGACGCTTAACCAGTTCCCATACATTATTCAGCTCAAACTGTTGAAGCTCTTCTTGCATAGCTTGAATCCATTCAGGTTCCATGAAGGCTTATTCAACTTTCTTGGGTTTTGTTATTGAGACGAATGCGAAGTGCCCACAAAAATTTGGTAGCTGTGTTTCCCTTGAACGAGTGAGTGGACCTGGTGCATTGATGCTATCAATTATTCTCTCAATCTGCACTTCATTTGCAACACGAGGATGTACAAGACGAAGATTTTGCTCTTGCTGATCATTATCATTGTTAGAGGGATTGTCTTCAGGCTGAGCATTGTCTTCAGGTTGATCAGGTGCGGAGATGATAAGTTCTTCTTCAGGTTGAGCTTCAGAAGGTATGATTTCTCCAATTCCCATAAGTTTGATTGATTCACTGGATGGAACTTCATCTAGCACATTTGGCAGTTGCTCTCTTTGTGAGCCGTTAGTTTCATCGAACTGCACATCCACTGTTTCAACCACTTTGTAATGAAAGAGATTGAAGACTCTGTAGGAGTGCGAATCCTTTCCATATCCAAGCATAAAACCCTCATGTGCTTTTGGTGCAAATTTTGAAGTGTGATGTGGATCCTTGATCCAGCACTTGGCGCCAAATACTCTGAAGTAACTAACATTTGGCTTCTTGCCAGTAAGGAGTTCATAGGATGTCTTGTTCAGAAGCTTGTGAAGATAAACACGGTTCATGATATGGCATGCAGTGTCAATGGCTTCAGGCCAGAATTTTCTTGGAGTCTTGTATTCATCAAGCATCGTCCGAGCCATCTCAATAAGTGTTCTGTTCTTGCGTTCGACGACGCCATTCTGCTGTGGCGTGTACGGAGCTGAGAATTCATGTGTGATGCACAAAGTATCAAGATATGTATCAAGGCCAGTGTTCTTGAATTCAGTGCCATTGTCACTTCTGATGTGCTTTATCGTGGTTTTTCATTGCTCGATTGGCGAAGCGTCTGAAGACATCCTGCACTTCAGTCTTGTAAAGGATTATATGCACCCAAGTATATCTTGAATAATCATCAACAATGACAAAGCCATAGAGACAAGCAGTAGTAGTAAGAGTTGAGTAATGAGTGGGACTGAAAAGATCCATGTGCAGTAGTTCGAAGGGTTGAGTCGTTGTCATGATTATCTTCGAGGGATGCTTGGCCCTCGTCATCTTTCCTGCTTCACAGGCACCGCATAAGTGATCCTTCTTGAACTTGACGCCCTCGATGCCTATGACATGCCTTTTCCTTGCAAGGGTGTGGAGGTTCCTCATGCCAGCATGCCCTAGCCTTCAATGCCAGAGCCAGCATTCAGAAGCTTTTGCTAGAAGACATACTGCAAGTTGTGGTCCTGCTGAGAAATCTACAACATACAAATCATCTTTTCGATACCCTTCAAACACTAGAGACTTGTCAGATTCCATTAGTACAAGGCAACGGTATTTTCCAAACATCACAATCATGTTTAAATCACAAAGCATTGAGACAGACATTAAGTTGAAACCAAGGGATTCAACAAGCATGACTTTATCCATGTGTTGATCCTTTGAGATTGCAACTCTACCTAGACCCAATACCTTGCTTTTACCAGTGTTAGCAAATGTGATGTGACTTTTGTCTGATGGACGTAAAGTTGAGTCCATGAGAAGGCTTCGCTTGCTAGTCATGTGATTTGTACACCCACTATCAATAATCCATTCTGAAGCAGCTGGTGTCGTACCCTACAGTGCAGTTAGGGGGATAGGCTTCACGAAGAGAATTGTGAAGCAAAAACATTTGACGAACTAGTGGATTATTAAAGCTTAGATCAAGATTAGGACTGATAGGGCAGGTTGCAAGCGATTCAGAAACAAAGTACATAGTAAGACCATTTGGGCATTTGATCTTGCGCCCTACAAGATGTTTAAGGTCCCTAGCAATAGTGTCAGACGATTTTGGTTTTCGGCTGGAGACCTTTTCCTGCAAAAGAGAGTTAAGCTTTCTTAGCCACCCACATCTTCAGGGGTGGCTTCGAAGCAATAAGTCTAAGTGCAGCATTTGAGAACTTTGGATTTGGAGCCCTAGAAAAAAGTCTTGCAGGTGGACAATAGTATTCATAAGAATAAGCAGAATAGTTCTTGGTCTTATGAACATGGCGGTTTGATGAAACGCGCTCATATTCATAGGCCTGAGTATGGCTTCCCTGCAAAACATTTGCATTAGTGTGACTCAGGTGAGTCCTCTGTCTGTATGAAGCCTTTGGACCATATGAGGCCTGTGGTCTGGGGTTTGTCTTCTTCACCTGTGGTGTCATGATGATATTCACAGGAAGATTCTCCAAACACCTTTTCGGCACCCAGATCTTCTTCATAGGCGGTCCATTCCTGCAGTTAGTACCAATATACCTGGCAAACACTTCACCATTCTGATTCTTAAACAGTTTATAGTTTGCATCAAAGGATTCATCAATAACAATGGGGTTAGAACAAGTGAAGCCAGATAGAGTGGATGGATCTGCTGAAGGTTCCTTTGCAGCAACCCATGTGGTTTTGGGGTACTGCTCAGGTTTCCGGTAAGAGCCATCAACATTCATTTTCCTTATGAACCCAACACCCTCTTTCCTAGGGTTTCGGTTCAGGATCTGCCTTTTGAGGACATCACATAGTGTCTGATGCCCTTTGAGACTTTTGTACATCCCTGTTTCAAACAGTGTCTTCAACCTAGCATTCTCATCAGCAATAGCAGTGGTGTCCTCAGCAGAGGGGTTAGTTTCCACATCAACAGTTGAACATATTGCAACAGTAGCAGCAGTAGAACATTCAGCAACAGAAGTAGCATTATCACGCTCAATACATTTAAGACATGGTAGTTCAAATCCTTCCTGGGCTGAACTGATCTGTTTGGCGCGAAGTGACTCATTTTCTTTTTGAAGATCTTCATGAGCCGCTCTCAATTTCTCAAGATCTTGCTTCCTTTGAAGATAATCATAGGAAAGCCTTTCATGAGCTGTTGAGAGCGTTTCATGACGACTTTCAAGTTCCTCATACTTAAGGTGAAGATTTTTTATGTCTTCAATTAAGGACTGAGATCGAGTCATTTCATCGTCTAACAGATCATTGCTTTTGTCTAACAGTTTTTGAATGTGTTCCATGGTTTTCTATTGTTCAGTTGCAATTTTAGCAAGTGTTTTGTAGCTGGGTTTGGAAACACAATCAGAGTCATCGTCACTAGATGTTTGATAGTGAGTAGTGCGTGTGTTTACCTTGGCACCACGTGCCATGAAGCAGTAGGAAGGAGCGGAGTAGTCCTTGTCATTTGCATCGGTGTCGGTGATGAAGTCATTTTCTTCAGTGTTGAAGATGGACTTGACAACGTATGTTGTAGCCAGACTTGCAATGCCAGAATCGGACTCCTCCTCAGACTCCACCTCCGCCTCCTCAGATGCGGACTCATCCTCAGAGTCCATTTCCTTGCCAACAAACGCATGTGCCTTGCCAGATGAGCTCTTCTTGTGTGATGAAGACTTGGAGGAAGACTTGGAAGAAGATTTTGAGTATTTCTTCTTCTTCTTGTCGTCAGAGTCATACTCCTTGCTCTTCTTCTTCTTGTTGTTCTCATTGTCCCACTGTGGACACTCAGAGATGTAGTGGCCAGGTTTCTTGCACTTGTGACATGTTCTCTTCTTGTAGTCATGAGCAGAAGCTTCATCATTCCTTGAGCTTGATCGTGAAGACTTTCGGAAGCCTTTCTTCTTGGTGAATTTTTGGAACTTCTTCACAATCATAGCAAGCTCCCTTCCAATGTCTTCAGGATCATCAGAACTGCTGTCAGACTCTTCTTCAGATGAGGAGACAGCCTTTGCCTTCAAGGCACGAGTTCGCCCATAGTTGGGACCGTAGATGTATCTTTTCTCAAAAAGCTGAAACTCGTGTGTGTTGAGCCTTTCAAGTATGTCAGATGGATCGAGTGTCTTGAAATCAGGACGTTCTTGAATCATCAGGGCTAGGGTGTCAAACGAGCTGTCAAGTGATCTCAGGAGTGTCTTGACGACTTCATGCTTGGTGATCTCAGTAGCGCCGAGGGCTTGAAGCTCATTCGTGATGTCAGTGAGTCGATCGAACGTGAGCTGGACATTCTCATTGTCATTTCTCTTAAAGCAATTGAAGAGGTTGCGAAGGACACTGATTCTCTGATCTCTCTGCGTTGAGACGCCTTCATTGACCTTGGATAGACAGTCCCAGACTAACTTAGATGTTTCCAAAGCACTCACGTGGCCATACTGTCCTTTGGTCAGATGACCACAGATGATATTCTTGGCAGTAGAGTCCAGTTGAACGAACTTCTTGACATCAGCGGCAGTGCCACCTTCTCCAGCCTTGGGAACGCCGTTCTTGACGACATACCATAGGTCGACATCAATGGCTTCAAGATGCATGCGCATCTTATTCTTCCAGTAGGGATATTCAGTTCCATCGAAGACGGGGCACGCAGCAGAGACTTTAATTATCCCTCCAGTCGACATAGCTAAAACTCCAGGTGGTTAAACCGAATCACACAGAACAAGGGAGTACCTTGCTCTGATACCAACTGAAAGTGCTAGTGATCGACTAGAGGGGGGGTGAATAGGCGATTTTTATGGAAGTCTTCAAAACACGTAAGTTTCGAAGACAAACGATAGAAATAAACCTATTATCATGCAGCGGAAGGTAGACTACACTAGGCAAACCATAGTCATGTATTCAATGAAGTGAAAGCAAAATGACAAATAGCAGCTAGGCAGTAAGGATCATGTAGGAAGATGTTGAGAAGCCAATCAGTACACGTAATCACTCAGTGAAGTCGAACGGTGATGCTATCGTACAATGACTTCACAAGAACCAACAGTAAGTAAAGGGAAGGGAAGGATGAAACCAGTGACTCGTTGAAGACAATGATTTGTTGGACCAGTCCCAGTTGCTGTGACAACTGTACGTCTGGTTAGGGAGGCTGAGATTCAACTCAGAAGACCTCGTCTTCACATTATTCCCCTTGAGCTAAGGACACCCAGTCCTCGCCCAATCACTCTGGTAAGTCTTCAAGGTAGACTTCCAAACCTTCACAGACTTTGTTCACCGGTGATCCACAATGACTCTTGGATGCTCAGAACGCGACGCCTAACCGGCTGGAGGATTCACAGTCCTCAAGTGTAATAAGTCTTCAGATCACATAGACAAGAAGACTTAAGTGATGCCTAACAATCTTTGGCTCTGGGTGGTTAGGGCTTTATCCTCTCAAGGAATTCTCTCTCAAAGGCTTCGAGGTGGGTTGCTCTCAAACGACAAAAGCCATACTTTAACTCTGAGCAGCGAACCGTTTATGGTTGTAGGGGGTGGGCTATTTATAGCCACTAGGCAACCCGACCTGATTTGTCCGAAATGACCCTGGGTCACTAAGGAACTGACACGTGTTCCAACGGTCAGATTTCAAACACACACGACAACTTTACTTGGGCTAAAAGCATAACTGACTTGTCCAACTCTGAACAAGATTCGCTCTCATAGTCTTCACTTGAAGACATAGGATTTTGGTTAAGCATCACTTCAGTCATTCTGACTGGTTTTCTTGGACCCCACTTAACAGTACGGTGGTTCCTATGACTCAACAAAGAAGAAAAAGAACTACGAAAGATCTAAGTCTTCGCGCTCCATAGTCTTCATGTGATGTCTTCTCTTGTCATAGTCTTCAAGGTTAATGTCTTCACTTACCACCTTTGACTTCAATGTCTTCATACATTTTTAGGGGTCATCTCTGGTAGGAAAACCGAATCAATGGGGGACTTCTACCTGTGTTATCCTGCAATTCTCACAAACACATTAGTCCCTCAACTAGGTTTGTCGTCAATACTCCAAAACCAACTAGGGGTGGCACTAGATGCACTTACAAGGTCCAACACTAATCCCGAAGGTAGACGGAGTGTGCGATGGTGATCTTATCAACCTTGGAATCACTTCCAACACACACCGTCACCTCGCCCTTAACTAGTCTCTATTCATTTTGCAACTCCTATTTTGAGTTACTAATCTTAGCAACTGAATCGGTATCAAATACCCTGGGGTTACTATGAACACTAGTAAAATACACATCAATAACATGTATATCAAATATACCTTTGTTCACTTTGCCATCCTTCTTATCCGCCAAGTATTTGGGGTAGTTCTGCTTCCAGTGACCATTACCTTTGCAGTAGAAGCACTTAGTTTCGGGCTTAGGTCTAGCTTTGTGCTTAATCACGGGAGTGGAAACTTGCTTGTCGTTCTTATTGAAGTTCCCTTTCTTTTCCTTTGCCCTTTTTCTTGAAACTAGTGGTCTTGTCAACCATCAACACTTGATGCTTTTTCTTGATTTCTACCTTCGCCGATTTCAGCATCGCGAAGAGCTCGGGAATCATTTTCGTCATCCCTTGCATATTATAGTTTATCATGAAGTTCTAGTAGCTTGGTGATAGTGATGAGAGAACTCTGTCAATCGCTATCTTATCTGGAAGTAACTCGCACTTGATTCAAGCGATTGTACTACCCAGACATTCTGAGTATATGCTCACTGGCCGAGCCATTCTCCTCCATCTTGTAGGCAAAGTACTTGTTAGAGGTCTCAAACCAGTCTGAAATACCAATTTCAAATCTTGGAACATCTTATATGATCCATGGTGTTCAAAACGTTTTTGAAGTCCCGGTTCTAAGTCGTAAAGCATGGTGCACTAAACTATCAAGTAGTCATCATACCGAGCTTGTCAAACTTTCATAATTTCTGCATCTGCTCCTGCAATAGGTCTGTCACCTAGCGGTGCGTCAAGGACATAATTCTTCTATGCAGCAATGAGAATAATCCTCAGATCACGGACCCAGTACGCATCATTGCTACTATAATCTATCAACTTAGTTTTCTCTAGGAACATATCAAAAACACAATGCTACAATGCGAGCTATTGATCTACAACATAGATATGCAAAAACTATCAATACTAAGTTCATGATAAATTAAGTTCAATTAATCATATTACTTAAGAACTCCCACTTAGATAGACATCCCTTGAGTCATCTAAATGATCACGTGATCCATATCAACTAAACCATGTATGATCATCATGTGAGATGGACTAGTCTTCAATGGTGTACATCTCTATGTTGATCATATCTACTATATGATTCACGTTCGACCTTTCGGTCTCTAGTGTTCCAAGGCCATGTCTGTACATGCTAGGCTCGTCAAGTTTAACCCAAGTATTCCGCATGTGCAAAACTGTCTTGCACCCGTTGTATGTGAATGTAGAGCTTATCACACCCGATCATCACGTGGTGTCTCGGCACGACGAACTATCACAACGCTGCATACTCAGGGAGAATGCTTATACCTTGAAATTTTAGTGAGGGATCATCTTATAATGCTACCACCGTACTAAGCAAAATAAGATGCATAAAAGATAAACATCACATGCAATCAAAATATGTGACATGATATGGCCATCATCATCTTGTGCCTTTGATCTCCATCTCCAAAGCACCATCATGATCTCCATCGTCACCGGTTGACACCTTGATCTCCATCGAAGCATCGTAGTCGTCTCGCCAACTATTGCTTCTACAACTATTGCTAACGCATAGTGATAAAGTAAAGCAATTACATGGCGTTTGCATTTCATACAATAAAGCGACAACCATAAGGCTCCTGCCAGTTGTCGATAACTTTTACAAAACATGATCTTCTCATACAAGAACGTATATTACATCATATCTTGACCATATCACATCACAACATGCCCTGCAAAAACAAGTTAGACGTCCTCTACTTTGTTTTTGCAAGTTTTACGTGGCTGTTACGGGCTTCTAGTAAGAACCGTTCTTACCTACACATCAAAACCACAACGGTGATTTATCAAGTTTGTGGTTTTAACCTTCAACATGGACCAGCCGCAGTCAAATGCGATTCAACTAAAGTTGGAGAAACAGACACCCGCCAGGCACCATTATGCAAAACTAGTTGCATGTCTGTCAGTGGAACCGGTCTCATGAACGTGGTCATGTAAGGTTGGTCTGGTCCGCTTCATCCAACAATACCGCTGAATCAAAATAAGACATTGGTGGTAAGCAGTATGACGATCACTACCCACAACACTTTGTGTTCTACTCGTGCATATCATCTACGCATAGACCTGGCTCGGATGCCACTATTGGGTAACGACACTTGCAATTAAAAAAAATTCCTACACTCATGAAAGATCTATCTAGGAGATGCATAGCAACGAGAGGGGGAGAGTGTGTGCACGTACCCACGTAGACCGAAAGCGGAAGCGTTTGACAACGCGGTTGATGTAGTCGAACTTCTTCTCGTTCCGACCAATCAAGCACCGAACGTACGACACCTCCGAGTTCTGCACACATTCAGCTCGATGACGTCCCTCGAACTCTTGATCCAGCAAAATATCGAGGGAGAGTTTCGTCAGCACGACGGTGTGGTGACGGTGATGGTGAAGTGATCTTCGTAGCGATTCGCCTAAGCACTACGACAATATGATCGGAGGCGTAAACATTTGATGATGGAGGGGGGCGCCGCACATGGCTTGGAACAATTGATGTGTGTTAGAGGTGCCCCCACCCCCTTATATAAAGGAGGGAGAGGGGAGGAGGCCGACCCTAGGCGTGCCCCAAGTGGGAGGAGTCCCACTTGGCCTCATAGTAGGATTCGGCCCCCCTTCCTTTTATCGGAGGGGGAAAGGGGGAAGGAGGAGAGGAGGAGAAGGAAAGGGGTGCGCCGCCCCCTCCCCTAGTCCATCTTGGATTCCTCCCTTGGGGGGGGCGCCACCTCTTGTGGGCTGGCTTGCCTCCCTCCTATGGCCCATATGGCCCATATCTTCCCCCGGGGGGTTCTGGTATATGTACCTGATACAATCCAAAACACTTCCGGTGTCCAAATACTATCGTCCAATATATCAATCTTTACCTCTCGACCATTTCGAGACTCCTCATAATGTCCGTGATCTCATCCAGGACCAGGACTCCGAACAACATTCGGTCACCAAATCACAATAACTCATAATACAAATCGTCATCGAATGTTAAGCGTGCGGACCTACGGGTTCAAGAACTATGTAGACATGACCAAGACACCTCTCTGGTCAATAACCAACAGCGGAACCTGGATGCTCATATTGGTTCCTGCATATTCTACGAAGATCTTTATCGGTCAAATCGTAATGACAACATACGTCATTCCCTTTGTCATTGGTATGTTACTTGCCCGAGATTCGATCGTCGGTATCTTCATACCTAGTTCAATCTTGTTACCGGCAAGTCTCTTTACTCATTCCGTAATGCATCATCCCGCAACTAACTCATTAGTCACATTGCTTGCAAGGCTTATCATGATGTGCATTACCGAGAGGGCCTAGAGATACCTCTCCGATACTCGGAGTGACAAATCCTAATCTCGATCTATGCTAACCCAAAAAACACCTTCGGAGATACCCGTAGAGCATCTTTATAATCACCCAGTTACGTTGTAACGTTTTATAGCACAGAAGGCATTCCTCCGGTATTCGGGAGTTGGATAATCTCATAGTCAAAGGAATATGTACAAGTCATGAAGAAAGCAATAGCAATAAAACTTAATGATCATTATGCTAAGATAACGGATGGGTCTTGTCCATCACATCATTCTCATAATGATCAGATCCTGTTCATCAAATAACAACACATGTATATGGTTAGGAAACTTAACCATCTTTGATTAACGAGCTAGTCTAGTAGAGGCATACTAGGGACACTATGTTTTGTCTATGTATCCACACATGTATCAAGTTTTCGGTTAATACAATTCTAGCATGAATAATAAACATTTATCATGATATAAGGAAATATAAATAACAAGTTTATTCTTGCCTCTAGGGCATATTTCCTTCATGGGTTGCTAGTAGTGTTGATAACATCTTGTAGTTGATGCTAGTTGGTTTATTTGGTGGAAGATTAAATGTTCGGATCCTTGATGCTATTTCATACCCATCTGATCTTGAACATGAACGTGATTTTTGAGTAGTTACTTTTGTTCTTGAGGACATGGGAGAAGTCTTGTCATAAGTAATCATCTGAATTTGGTATTCATTCGATATTTTGATGATATGTATGTTTTTCCCTTAGTGGTGTTATTTGAATGTCGACTACATGACACTTCACCATATTTGGGCCTAAGGGATGGCATTGTGGAGTAGTAATTGTATGATGGTGCTACCTCTTGAGCACTGCGTCGGTTTTCCCTTGAAGAGGAAAGGGTGATGCAACAAAGTAGTGTAAGTATTTCCCTCAGTTTTTGAGAACCAAGGTATCAATCCAGTAGGAGGCCACGCACGAGTCCCTCGCACCTACACAAACAAATAAATCCTCGCAACCAACACGATAAGGGGTTGTCAATCCCTACACGGTCACTTACGAGAGTGAGATCTGATAGATATGATAAGATAATATTTTTGGTATTTTTATGATAAAGATGCAAAGTAAAACAAATGGCAAAGGAAATAACTAAGTATTGGAAGATTAATATGATGGAAGATAGACCCGGGGGCCATAGGTTTCACTAGTGGCTTCTCTCAAGAGCATAAGTATTCACGGTGGGTAAACAAATTACTGTTGAGCAATTGACAGAATTGAGCATAGTTATGAGAATATCTAGGTATGATCATGTATATAGGCATCACGTCCGAGACAAGTAGACCGACTCCTGCCTGCATCTACTACTATTACTCCACACATTGACCACTATCCAGCATGCATCTAGAGTATTAAGTTCATAAGAACCAAGTAACACTCTAAGCAAGATGACATGATGTAGAGGGATAAACTCATGCAATATGATATAAACCGAACCCAAAGCTAAGCACTTCTCCCATTGCAAGAAAGATCAACCTAGTAGGCCAAACCAAACTGATAATTCGAAGAGACTTGCAAAGATAACCAATCATACATAAAAGAATTCAGAGAAGATTCAAATATTGTTCATAGATAAACTTGATCATAAACCCACAATTCATCGGTCTCAACAAACACACCGCAAAAGAAGATTACATCGAATAGATCTCCACAAGAGAGGGGGAGAACTTTGTATTGAGATCCAAAAGGAGAGAAGAAGCCATCTAGCTAATAACTATGGACCCGAAGGTCTGAGGTAAACTACTCACACTTCAGCGGAGGGGCTATGGTGTTGATGTAGAAGCCCTCCATGATCGATGCCCCCTTCGGCAGAGCTCCGAAAAAGGCCCCAAGATGGGATCTCCTGGATACAGAAAGTTATGGCGGTGGAATTAGGGTTTTGGCTCCGTATCTGGTAGTTTGGGGGTATGTAGGTATATATAGGAGGAAGGAGTACGTCGGTGGAGCAACAGGGGGCCCACGAGGGTGGAGGGTGCGCCCCCTACCTCGTGGCCTCCTGGTTGATGTCTTGACGTAGGGTCCAAGTCGTCTGGATCACGTTCATTCCAAAAATTACGTTCCCGAAGGTTTCATTCCGTTTGGACTCCATTTGATATTCTTTTTCTGCGAAACTCTGAAATAGGCGAAAACAACAATTCTGGGCTGGGCCTCCGGTTAATAGGTTAGTCCCAAAAATAATATAAAAGTGTATAATAAAGCCCAATAATGTCCAAAACAGAATATAATATAGCATGGAACAATAAAAAATTATAGATACGTTGGATACATATCAAATGGGTTGCTAGAGTGACAGAAGCTTAAACCCTAGTTTACGCCCTATTCCGCATGGGCCTGATTTGGATCCATATGTTTAATGCTATGGTTAGATTTATCTTATTTCTTCTTTCGTAGTTATAGATACTTGCGAGAAGGGTTAATAATAACTGGGAGGCTTGTCCAAGTAAGAACAACACCCAAGCACCGGTCCAACCACATATCAAACTATCAAAGTAGCGACTACGAATCAAACAAACATGATGAAAGTGACTAGATGAAATTTCCGTGTGTCCTTAATAACACTTTGCTTATTATAAGAGACCATTCCGGCCTATCCCTTGCAACAAAAAGGATTGGGCAACCTTGCTGCACCTTTATTACCATTACTACTTGTTGCTTGTTACAAATTATCTTGCTTTCAAACTACTTGTTACCGATAATTTCAGTGCCTGCAGAAAATACCTTGCTGAAAACCGCATGTCATTTCCTCGTGCTCTTCGTTGGTTTCAACACTCTTACTTATTGAAAGGACTATGATTGATCCCCTATACTTGTGGGTCATCAGAACTCTTTTCTGGCGATGTTGCCAGGGAGTGAAGCGCCTTTGGTGAGTGGAATTTGGTAAGGAAACATTTATATTACGTGCTGAAATTTATTGTCACTTGTTACTATGGAGAACAATCCTTTAAGGGATTTGTTTGGGGTATCTTCACCTCGATCGGAAGAACAAAGAGTTTCCCCACAAACTACTGCACCTACTGAAAATATTTATGATGAGATTCCTTCGGGTATGATAGAGAAACTGCTAGCTAATCCTTATGCAGGAGATGGAACAATACTTCCCAATATGCACCTAATCTATGTGGTTGAAGTTTGTGGATTATTTAAGCTTGCAGGTTTATCCAAAGATGGAGTTAATAATAACGTCTTCCCTTTTTCTTTGGGGGAGAGGCACTGACATGGTATATGCTATGTGATGATATTGTTAACGTGGGATTGGAATCGATTAAATGTGACGCCCGGATATTTAAGCTACAGTAATTCTCTGCTGATGATGCCACGTAACTTTGATTACTGTTGCTAATCTCACGTTACTTCAAAACTGATTCTAATTCAAATTCAAAATCAAGCAAACAATAAAAGTTTTCAAATATTAAAACTAAAATGTTCGGAGTGAGCCAAATAATCCATATTAAATATTGGTGAAGAAACCACACCTTTATAAAATGTTTAAATAATATGAGATGGGTAAAACAGCAGCAAAACAATTATTTTAAATGCTTTTAAATACTAAACAAATGTTAATCTAGTTTATATAATCACCAAACTTTTTGCAGTAGGTGGCCTATGTTATTATGCTAATTTAGGAGTAGGGGTTATATTTTTGTAAAGCTGTTTTGCTAACTAAAATAAATAAAATAGAAAAGGGAAAAATAATAAAAACAGAAAAAACTAAAGAAATTAAAAGCCCCCCCTCACTGGGCCTCGGCCCAGCTGGCCATCCAACTAGGCCGGCCCACCTAACCCTTGCTTAACCCCCCTGCCTCTCCCCGTGACCTAGCCACTACCCAGTCAACCCCCCACGATCCCCTTCTCCCCTCCCCGCGCGAACTGGATCGGGCGCCCGCCCCGCCCCCGACACGGGCGCCCTCGCCGCCCGGAACGACTCCACCGCCCGAGGACCTCGCTGGACCGCCTCCACCTCGTCGCCGCCTTCCTCGTCTTCCTCCCCGACTCGCGTCACCAAGCCTCGCCGCCCTGTGCCCCTGCAACGCCGGTGAGGCCATCGGCCTCCGCCTTCCCTTCTCCTCTTCCCCTTCGTCGCCTTGCACACTCGCCGACCGGGCCTCGAACGTGATCACCATGACCACGCCGCACCCCTACCACCGCACCGCTCTACCGACTCCGCCCGCCCGCGCCTGCTATTGCTTCACCGACGGCCACCGTCCGCAGCTCGAACCGCTTCCCCACCTGCCGGTTCCCGGCCACACCTGCTGCGCCGTTGCCCTGTCCGCCATGCCCTCCTCTGCTCGCCCGCGCCCTCCCTTGCGTCCTTGCACGCATCCGCCACGCCGGCGCCGCCCAGCTCCGCCATGGCCCTCCTCCCTTCACCCCGCGGCCTCCCTCTGCTCCCTCTGGAAGCGCGTGAGCGCGCGCTCGCCCCCGGTGGCCTCCGTGACTCGAGTTGCCGCCCATAGCAGCGATCTGGCGTGCCTCCGCCGTGGCTCGAGGCCACCAGCGTTTAATCGCCGGCCTAATAGGCCATTAGTGCTAATTGCGCTATTAACCCTCCTGATAAGCCACTAACACATGGGGCCACCCCGCTAATTAATTAGTTGGCTAAATAAACCTCTTTTAATTTATCTCTCATTGAGGGTCGGGCCCCACCACTTGTTTGAGTTAATTTAAAAGGTTAAACTCTGGTAAAACAGGCTCTGTCTATGACAGGTGGCCCCCTGGTCAGTTTGACTAGTCAACGTCCACAGTTGACTGCTGACTGGGCAGTCAACTGGGACCACTGTCAGCCTTTGGTTCACTATTGTGTGTACTGGACCGAGTGCACGTAGCCCTTTTCCTTTTACATTTCGAAATTAATATTAATCCAGAAAATCCAGAAATCAATAAAACTTTTAAAAAATCATATAAAATAAATTGTAACTCAGATGGAAAAACTTTGTACATGAAAGTTGCTCAGAACGACGAGACGAATCTGGATACGCAGCCCGTTCGTCCGCCACGCATCCCTAGCATAGCGAACACACAACTTTTCCCTTCCGGTTCATCAGTCCGAAAACGCGAAACACCGGGGATAATTTCCGGGATGTTTTCCCCCTTCACCGATACCACCTCGTACCCCGTTAGGGCACACCTAGCATCGCGCTTTGTCATGTCATGCATCGTCATGCATTTGTTTGCATTATATTTATTGTTTCTTCCCCCTCTTCTCTCGCTAGACATCGAGACCGACGCCGTTGCTACCCAGTACGACTACGGTGTTGACGACCCCTCTCTCTTGCCAGAGCAACCGGGCAAGCCCCCCCCCTTTGATCACCAGATATCGCCTATTCTTCTCTCTACTGCTTGCATTAGAGTAGTGTAGCATGTTACTGCTTTCCGTTATCCTATCCTGATGCATAGCCTATCCTTGCTGCAACTATTGATACCTTATCTGCAATCATAAATGCTTAGTATAGGATGCTAGTTTATCATCAGTGGCCATACATTCTTGTCCGTCTGCCATGCTATACTATCGGGCCGTGATCGCTCGGGAGTTGATCACGCGTATATATCTATACATAATATATGATACTTGTGGTGAACAAAGACGGGTCGGCTCGTAGGAGTACCCGCGAGTGATTCCGATGTTGGGGGCTGAAGGGGCAGGTGGCTCCATCCCGGTAGAGGTGGGCCTGAGTTCCCGAAGGCCCCCGACTGTTACTTTGTGGCGGAGCGACAGGGCAGGTTGAGACCACCTAGGAGAGAGGTGGGCCAGGCCCTGGTCGGTGTCCATGGTTATTTCAGAATAACACGCTTAACGAGATCTTGGTATTTGATCTGAGTTTGGGTACTGGCCTATACGCACTAACCATCTACGCGGGGACAGTTATGGGCACTCGACGTCGTAGTATCAGCCGAAGCCTTCGTGACGTCAGCGACTGAGCGGCGCGCGCCGGGTTGGACCGCGTAACGCAACTTCCTTTGTAATGGAGGTTGCTAGGTCTGCTCTCCGGCCGCGTACGCAACGTGCAGGTGTGCAATGGGCGATGGGCCCAGACCCCTGCGCCATAGGATTTAGACCGGCGTGCTGACCTCTCTGTTGTGCCTAGGTAGGGCTGCTACGTGTTGATCTTCCGAGGCCGGGCATGACCCAGAAAAGTGTGTCCGGCCAAATGGGATCGAGCGTGTTGGGTTATGTGGTGCACCCCTGCAGGGAAGTTGATCTATTCGAATAGCCATGTCCCTCGGTAAAAGGACGACCCGGAGTTGTACCTTAACCTTATGACAACTAGAACTGGATACTTAATAAAACACACCCTTCCAAGTGCCAGATACAACCGGTGATCGCTCTCTCACAGGGCGATGAAGGGAGGATCATCGGTTAGGATTATGCTATACGATGTTACTTGGTGAACTTACCATCTACTCTCTTCTCCTGCTGCAAGATGGAGGTGACCAGAAGCGTAGTCTTCGACATGACTAGCTATCCCCCTCTTATTCTGGCATTCTGTAGTTCAGTCCACATATGATACCCCTTTTCCATTTGATACCAATGCATACATATGTAGTGTAGTTCCTTGCTTGCGAGTACTTTGGATGAGTACTCACGGTTGCTTTTCTCCCCTTTTTTCCCCTTTCCTATATGCCCTGACCCTTTAGTCCCGGTTCAATCCAGAACCGGGACTAAAGGCCCTCCACGTGGCCGGTCCACCTTTAGTCCCGGTTAGTAACACCAACCGGTACTAAAGGAAATTTTTTGACTTTTTTTGAAATTTTTTTTGAAATTTTTTTTTGAAATTTTTTTTGATTTTTTTTTCAAATTTCTGAATTATTTTAACCTCTAATCTCTAATCACCCCTCATCACTGCTCAATTTAATCTCTAATCACCTCTCATCATTCCAAATCATCTAACTTCCCGAATGGTCACCCATCCTCTCACTACTCCAGCCTGAGCACGCTTAACTTCCGGGTTCTATTCTCCCTCGTTTCCAAGTCTACACTTGTTGTTTTCCTAACAATAGTAAGATGTCAATCCTATTAACCCCCAGGAATTTAGCTTGAGCATGAAGTCACATATTTCACTGTTTGAGTTTGAAACTATTGTTCTAAAAAACAATAATTTTTTAGTAACACTAATATTTCTTGAATAAGTAGTTTGACCATTGTGTGACCACAGTTTGACCATAGTTTGACCAGATTTGACCAAAATTCAAAAAAGGTGAAATAATTATTTAATAACACTAATATTCTTGAATAATTATTTAGTAACACTAATACTTCTTGAATAAGTAGTTTGACCATAGTTTGACCAGATTTACTAAAAATTTTAAAAAACTGAAATTTGAGCATAACTTTTTTTCCTTTTGGAATTTGAGGATTCTACAAATTTGCAAACAGGCCCACTTTTTTTCCTTTCGAGTAGATGATTTTTCATATAAAAAACGTTTCAATCCGAGTTCGTATGCAAAAGTTATGCCCATTTTACAAATTCCAGAGAGATTTTGTAAATAAAGTCGAAATTCATATTTGTAAATTTTCCCGACAACTAGACCACATATCACATGGGAAACTTATTTTATTTTATTTTTATTGACATTTCTATCATTTTCTTTTGTTTTTTCTAAAACTGAAAAGGCGGTCCACCGGGGGGGGAGTTTGAAAATGGGACCTTTAGTACCGGTTCGTGCCATGAACCGGTACTAATGCCTCAAAGCCCATTAGTCCCGGTTGGTGGCACCAACCGGGACTAAAGGTCTAACCTTTAGTACCGGTTGGTGCCACCAACCGGGACCAATGGGCATCGCACCCTTTAGTCCCGGTTCGTGGCACGAACCGGGACTGAAGGGCCCAGGTGAACCGGGACTAATGCCTTAGCCACACGAACCGGGATAAATGCACCCATTGGTCCCAGTTCAGGACTGAACCGGGACTAATGGGCTTACCCGGCCTGGACCAAAGCCCCCTTTTCTACTAGTGGTTGGAGTCCAAGAGCCAGACGCCACCGTTGATGACGACTACTACTACTCGGGAGGTGCCTACTACTACGTGCAGCCCGCTGACGACAACCAAGGGTAGTTTAGGAGGATCCCAGGCAGGAGGCATGCGCCTCTTTTGATCTGTATCCTAGTTTGTGCTAGCCTTCTTAAGGCAAACTTGTTTAACTTATGTCTATACTCAGATATTGTTGCTTCCGCTGACTCGTCTATGATCGAGCTCCTGTATTCGAGCCCTCGAGGCCCCTGGCTTGTAATATGAGGCTTGTATGACTTATTTTATTTGTAGAGTTGTGTTGTGATATCTTCCCGTGAGTCCCTGATCTTGATCGTACACGTTTGCGTGTATGATTAGTGTATGGTCAAATCGGTGGCGTCACATTAAAATCGGAATTTCTTCAAAAGTTTTATCCTATGCATCTGGTTCATCGTGATCGGAATTATATATATATGATGTTTGGCCTCGTGAAGGAGAAAACATCGCTCAAGCTTGGGGGAGGCTTAAGTACATGATGTACACATGCCCCAATCATGAGCTCTCAAAAGAAATTATCTTACAAAAATTTTATGCTCAGCTTTCTCATGATGATCAAGCCATACTCGATTCTTCTTCAACTCGTTCATTTATGAAGAAAAATATTGAATTCAGATGGGATCTTTTGGAAATAATTAAACACAACTCTGAAGATTGGGAACTCGACAAAGGTAAAGTGTTAGGTATAATACTTAAGTTTGATTGTGTTAAATATTTTATAGATACTGATGCTTTTCATAAGTTTAGCACTAAATATGGACTTGACTTCGATATAGTAGGTTCCTTTTATGAATCATTTGCTACTCATGTTGATCTCCCTAAGGAGAAGTAGCTTAAAAACACCCATCCTACTCATGTTGATCTCCCTAAAGACATTGATGTTACCATTAAACTTGCGAATAGAGATATTATTTCACTGCTTGGGATTGTTAGAGATGTTGAAGTCTTGTGTGGAAAAATAAAATACCCTATTGATTTTCTAGTTCTTGATTCTCCACAAGATGATTTTTGCCCCATTATATTTGGTAGACCGTTCTATGGTTAATGCTAAGATTGATTGCACTAAGGAAATTATCAGTGTTAACTTTGTTGATGTATCTCATGAGTTTAATTTCTCTAAATTCCGTAGACAACCTCATGATAAAGAATTGTCTAGTAACGATGAAATATTGGTCTTACTTCTATTGCCGTACCTCCTACTAATCCGTTAGAACAATATTTGCTAGACCATGAAAATTATATGTACATGAATTAAAGAAATGAAATAGATAAGATGTTCTTTGATCAAACACCTATCCTTAAACACAATTTGCCTGTTCAAACTCTTGGAGATCCTGCTCCACCTAAAGGTGATCCCGTGTTTGAATTGAACAACTGCCTGATACATTGAAATATGCTTATCTCGATGAAAAGAAGATATATCATGTTATTATTGGTGCTAACCTTTCAGAGCATGAAGAAAAGAGATTACTTAAAACTCTGAGGAAGCGTCGTGCCGCTATTGGATATACTCTTGATGATCTTAAAGGCATCAGTCCCATTTTATGTTAGCACAAGATTAATATGGAGCCCAACGCCAAGCCGGTTGTTGATCATCAATGACAGTTAAATTCTAAGATGAAGGATGTGGTAAAAACTGAAATATTAAAGCTTTTGGAAGCAGTATAATTTATCCCATAGCTGATAGTAGATGGGTAAGTCTTGTTCATTGCGTTGCTAAGAAATGAGATATAACTGTTGTTCCCAATGATAAGAGCATCTCCAATAGCGGCGGCAAAAACCCCACACGCATGGTAAACTACCATTTTAGCACGCGCGGGAAACAGTTGCGCGCGCGGGGAAAAAAGCGGGAGGTCGCGCACTAGACTTGGCGCACCGCTTCCGGCGCGCCTATAAATTGTAGCAGTCGCCACGCGGCCTCCCATCGCTATCCACACTGCCACGCTCTCTCTCCCCGCTTCCTTTGCTTCCTATGCCGCTTCCTCACCCTACCACCGACGTGCCACCATAGTGCCACCATGCCAACGCGCCGTCGGGGATCTTTGGACATCCGCTGCGTGCGCCAGGGCCACTCTGGCGCCTTCTACGCCGAGATTCGGTCCGTCAACGTCTGCCTCGGCCTCGGCACGTTCAAGACCTACGCACGAGACCGCCTGTGCATATGAGGTGGCGGCGTGGTGCCTCCAGAGGCCTCACGCGCAGATGAACTTCCACGACGTTTGGACGTGCGAGCAGGCACAACATGTCGCCCCTCCGCCTTGTCTTATGCTACGTCTTGAGCTTGCGTTGGTTTTCCCCGAAGAGGAAGGGATGATGCAGCAGAGTAGCATAAGTATTTCCCTCAGTTTTTGAGAACCAAGGTATCAATCTAGTAGGAGGCCACGCTCAAGTCCCTCATACCTGCACAAAATGATAGCTACTCGCAACCAACACGATTAGGGGTTGTCAGTCCCTTCACGGTCACTTACGAGCATGAGATCTGATACATATAATATTTTTGGTATTTTTGGTATAAAGATGCAAAATAAAAAGTAAAAGCAAAGTAAAAAAGCAAAGCAAGATTAAAGTGATGAAGATTGATATGATGAGAATTGATCCGGGGGCCATAGGTTTCACTAGTGGCTTCTCTCAAGAGCATAAGTATTCTACAGTGGGTGAACAAATTACTGTTGAGCAATTGACATAATTGAGCATAATTATGAGAATATCTAGGCATGATCATGTATATAGGCATCACGTCCGTGACAAGTAGACCGAAACGATTATGTATCTACTAATATTACTCCACTCATAGACCGCTATCCAGCATGCATCTAGAGTATTAAGTTAAAAACAGAGTAACGCCTTAAGCAAGATGACATGATGTAGAGGGATAAATTCATGCAATATGAAATAAACCGCATCTTGTTATCCTCGAAGGCAGCAATGTAATACGTGCCTTGCTGCCCCTTCTATCACTGGGAAAGGACACCGCAAGATCGAACCCAAAGCTAAGCACTTCTCCCATGGCAAGAACTACCAATCTAGTTGGCCAAACCAAACGGATAATTTGAAGAGACTTGCAAAGATAACAAATCATACATAAAAGAATTCAGAGAAGATTCAAATATTATTCATAGATAGACTTGATCATAAAGCCACAATTCATCGGTCTCAACAAACACTCCGCAAAAAGGAGATTACATCGAATAGATCTCCACAAAAGAGGGGGAGAACTTTGTATTGAGATCCAGAAAGAGAGAAGAAGCCATCTAGCTACTAACTATGGACCCGAAGGTCTGAGGTAAACTACTCACACTTCATCGGAGAGGCTATGATGATGTAGAAGCCCTCCGTGATGACGGCCCTCTCCGGCGGAGCTCCGGAACAGGCCCCAAGATGGGATCTAGTGGATACAGAAAGTTGCGGCGGTGGAATTAGGTTTTTGGCTCCTATTCTGATCGTTTGGGGTATGTAGGTATATATAGGAGGAAGAAGTATGTCTGTGAAGCTCCGAGGGGCCCACGAGGCAGGGGCGCGCCCCTCACCCTCGTGACCGCCTCTCTGATGCCTTGGCGTAGGTTCCAAGTCTCCTGGATCACGTTCGGTGAGAAAATCACGTTCCCGAAGGTTTCATTCCGTTTGGACTCCGTTTGATATTCCGTTTCTTCGAAACACTGAAATAGGCAAAAAACAGCAATTCTGGGCTGGGACTCCGGTTAATAGGTTAGTCCCAAAAGTAATATAAAAGTGGAAAATAAAGCCCAATATAGTCCAAAACAGTAGATAATATAGCATGGATCAATCAAAAATTATAGATACGTTGGAGACGTATCAGGCATCCCCAAGCTTAATTCCTGCTCGTCCTCGAGTAGGTAAATAATAAAAAGAGAATTTTTGATGCGGAGTGCTACTTGGCATAATTTCAATGCAAATCTTCTTAATTGTGATATGAATATTCAGATTCGAAAGATTCAAGACAAAAGTTTATATTGACATAAAAATAATAATACTTCAAGCATACTAACAAAGCAATTATGTCTTCTCAAAATAACATGGCCAAAGAAAGTTATCCCTACAAAATCATATAGTCTGGCTATGCTCTATCTTCACCACACAAAGTATTTAAATCATGCACAATCCCGATGACAAGCCAAGCAATTGTTTCATACTCTAACTTTTTCAAAACTTTTTCAATCTTCACGCAATACATGAGCGTGAGCCATGGATATAACACTATAGGTGGAATACAATGGTGGTTGTGGAGAAGACAAAAAGGAGAAGATAGTCTCACATCAACTAGGCGTATCAACGGGCTATGCAGATGCCCATCAATAGATATCATTGTGAGTGAGTAGGGATTGCCATGCAACGGATGCACTAGAGCTATAAGTATATGAAAGCTCAAAAAGAAACTAAGTGGGTGTGCATCCAACTTGCTTGCTCATGAAGACCTAGGGCAATTTGAGGAAGCCCATCACTGGAATATACAAGCCAAGTTCTATAATGAAAGATTCTCTACTATGAAAGTGATAACATGAGAGACTCTCTACTATGAAGATCATGGTGCTACTTTGAAGGACAAGTGTGGTAAGAGGATAGTAACATTGTCCATTCTCTCTTTTTCTCTCATTTTTTTATTTTTTATTTTTATTTGGGCCTTTTCTCTTTTTTATGGCCTCTTTTTTTATTTGGGCTTCTTTGGCCTCTTTTTTTTATTTTATTTTTCGTCCGGAGTCTCATCCCGACTTATGGGGGAATCATAGTCTCCATCATTCTTTACTCACTGGGACAATGCTCTAATAATGATGATCATCACACTTTTATTTTTCTTACAACTCAACAATTACAACTCGATACTTAGAACAAAATATGACTCTATATGAATGCCTCCGGCGGTGTACCGGGATATGCAATATGACAATGATGAATGTGTCATGAATGGAACGGTGGAAAGTTGCATGGCAATATATCTCGGAATGGCTATGGAAATGCCATAATAGGTAGGTATGGTGGCTGTTTTGAGGAAGGTATATGGTAGGTGTATGATACCGGCGAAAAGTGCACGGTATTAGACAGGCTAGCAAAGGTGGAAGGGTGAGAGTGCGTATAATCCATGGACTCAACATTAGTCATAAAGAATTCATATACTTATTGCAAAAATCTAGAAGTTATCAAAGCAAAGTATTACGTGCATGCTCCTAGGGGGATAGATTGGTAGGAAAAGACCATCGCTCGTCCCCGACCGCCACTCATAAGGAGGACAAGTAATAAATAAATCATGCTCCGACTTCATCACATAATGGTTCACCATACGTGTATGCTACGGGAATCACAAACTTTAACACAAGTATTCTTTAAATTCACAACTACTCAACTAGCATGACTTTAATATTATCACCTCCATATCTCAAAACAATTATCATGCTTCAATCTTTTCTTAGTATTCAACGCACTCAAAAGAAAGTTTCATAAATCTTGAATACCAAGCATATTATTATTAAGCAAATTACCATGCTATTAAGAGACTCTCAAAATAATTTAAGTGAAGCATGAGAGGTCAATAGTTTCTTTAAAACAAATCCACCACCATGCTCTAAAAGATCTAAGTGAAGCACATAGAGCAAAATTATAACGCTCAAAAGATATAAGTGAAGCACATAGAGCAAAACTACATAGCTCAAAAGATATAAGTGAAGCACATAGAGTATTCTGTCAAATTTTAATTCATGTATGGCTCTCTCAAAAGGTGTGTACAGCAAGGATTATTGTAGCATACTAAGACACAAAGACACAAATAATACAAGACGCTCCAAGCAAAACACATATCATGTTGGTGAATAAAAATATAGCTCCAAGTAAATTACCGATGGAAGTGGACGAAAGAGGGGATGCCTTCCGGGGCATCCCCAAGCTTTGACTTTTTGGTGTCCTTGGATTATCTTGGGGTTTCCATGGGCATCCCCAAGCTTAGGCTCTTGCCAATCCTTGTTCCATAATCCATCAAAAGAATTCACCCAAAACTTGAAAACTTCACAACACAAAACTTAAAGTAGAAAACTCGTGAGCTCCGTTAGCGAAAGAAAACAAAAGACCACTTCAAGGTACTGTAATGAACTCATTATTCATTTATATGGGTGTCAAACCTACTGTATTCCGACTTATCTATGGATTATAAACTATTTTACTAGCCATAGATTCATCAAAATAAGCAAACAACACACGAAAAACAGAATCTGTCAAAAACAGAACAGTCTGTAGTAATCTGTATCTAGCGCAAGATCTGGAACCCCAAAAATTCTAAAATAAATTTCTGGACGTGAGGAATTTATATATTAATCATCTTCAAAAAGAATTAACTAAATAGAACTTTCCAAATAAAAATGGCAGTAGTTCTCGTGAGCGCTAAAGTTTCTGTTTTTTACAGCAAGTTCAACAAGACTTTCCGCAAGTCTTCCCAACGGTTCTACTTGGCACAAACACTAATTAAACACAAAAAACACAACCAAAACAGAGGATAAATAATTTATTTATTACTAAGCATGAGCAAAAATCAAGGAATAAAAATAAAATTGGGTTGCCTCCCAACAAGCGCTATCGTTTAACGCCCCTAGCTAGGCATAAAATCGAGGATAGATCTAGGTATTGCCATCTTTGGTACGCAATCCATAAGTGGCTCTCATGATAGTTTCATATGGCTATTTTATTTTCTTTCTTGGAAAGTGTTCCATGCCATTTTTTAATGGAAATTGAAATCTAATATTCCCTTCCTTCATATCAATAATCCCACCAACCGTTCTAAGGAAAGGTCTACCAAGAATAATAGGGCAAGAAGGATTGCAATCTATATCAAGAACAACGAAATCTACGGGAACATAATTCCTATTTGCAACAATAAGAACATCATTAATCCTTCCCATAGGTTTCTTAATAGTAGAATCCGCAAGATGCAAGTTTAGAGAGCAATCATCAAAATTACAGAAATCTAGTAAATCACACAAAGTCTTGGGAATAGTGGAGACACTAGCACCCAAATCACACAAAGCATAAAACTCATGATCTTTAATTTTAATTTTAATAGTTGGTTCCCACTCATCATAGAGTTTTCTAGGGATAGAAACTTTCAAATCAAGTTTTTCTTCATAATATTGCATCAAGGCATCAACAATATGTTCGGTGAAGGCTTTATTTTGACTATAAGCATGTGGAGAATTTAGCACGGATTGCAAGAAGGAAATAAAATCAATTCAAGAGAAACTTTCATAATTAAATTCCTTGAAATCCAATATAGTGGGTTTAGCAACATCTAGATTTTTATTTCTTTCAATCCCACTTTCATCAATTTCATCATAAAGATCTAAATACTCCGAATTTTTAGAATGCCTTCTAGGTAAAGGAAGATCATATTCAGTTTCATCAAGATTCATATTGCAAAACAAAGATTCAATAGGAGACACATCAATAACTTTTAGATCTTCATCTTGATTTTCATAGGAATTGGAAGAACACGCTTTAATAAAGGCATCTTTGGAAGCACGCATCCTAGCGGTTCTTTCCTTGCACTCATCAATGGAAATTCTCATGGCTTTGAGAGACTCATTTATATCATGCTTAGGAGGAATATATCTAATATTTAAAGAATCAATCTCAAGAGAAATTATATCAACGTTCCTAGCCAAATCATCAACTTTAAGCAATTTCTCTTCAAGCAAAGCATTAAAATTCTTTTGTGACTTCATAAACTCTTTAACACTATTCTCAAATTCAGAGGGCATCTTATTATAATTTCCATAAGAGTTATTGTAGGAATTCCCATAATTATTAGAAGGATTACTAGGATATGGCCTAGGATTAAAATTCCCTCTATAAGCGTTGTTACCAAAATTATTCCTACCAACAAAATTCACATCCATAGATTCATTGTTATTCTCAATCAAAGTAGACAAAGGCATATCATTAGGATCAGAAGAAACACTCTTAGTAGCAAATAATTTCATAAGTTCATCCATCTTTTCACTCAAAACATTGATTTCTTCTATCGCATGCACTTTTTTATTAGAAGATCTTTCAGTATGCCATTGAGAATAATTAACCATAATATTATCTAGGAGGTTAGTAGCATCTCCTAAAGTGATTTCCATAAAAGTGTCTCCCGCGGTCGAATCTAAAAGATTTCTAGAAGAAAAATTCAATCCGGCATAAATTTTTTGCATAATCATCCACAAATTCAAACCATGAGTAGGGCAATTACGTATCATTAATTCCATTCTCTCCCAAGCTTGTGCAACATGTTCATGATCAAGTTGCTTAAAATTCATAATATCGTTTCTAAGAGAGATGATCTTAGCAGGAGGGAAATACTTAGAGATAAAAGCATCTTTGCACTTGTTCCAAGAATCAATACTATTCTTAGGCAAAGATGAAAACCAAGCTTTAGCACAATCTCTAAGCGAAAAAGGAAATAGGTTCAATTTAACGACATCATTATCGACATCTTTTTTCTTTTGCATATCACATAAATCAACGAAGCTATTGAGATGAGTAGCGGCATCTTCACTAGGAAGTCCGGCGAATTGATCTTTCATAACAAGATTCACCAAAGCAGTATTGATTTCACAAGATTCAGTATTGGCAAGAGGAGCAATCAGAGTGCTAAGAAAATCATTATTATTGGTATTGGTGAAGTCACACAATTTGGTAGTATCTTGAGCCATCGCGATAAACAAGCAATCTAACACACGAGCAAACAAAAAGGCAAGTGGGCAAAAGAGGCAAATAGAGAGGGAGGATAGAGAGAGAGAGGGCGAATAAAAGGGCAAGGGTGAAGTGGGGAGAGGAAAACGAGAGGCAAATGGCAAATAATGTAATGCAAGAGATAGGGATTGTGATGGGTACTTGGTGTTGGGGAACGTAGTAATTTCAAAAAATTTCCTACGCACACGCAAGATCATGGTGATGCATAGCAACAAGGGGAGAGTGTGATCTACGTACCCTTGTAGATCGACAACGGAAGCGTTTGGTTGATGTAGTCGTACGTCTTCACGGCCCGACCGATCAAACACCAAAACTACGGCACCTCTGAGTTTTAGCACACGTTCAGCTCGATGACGATCCCCGGACTCCAATCCAGCAAAGTGTCGGGGAAGAATTCCGTCAGCACTACAGCGTGGTGATGATCTTGATGTACTACTGTCGCAGGGCTTCGCCTAAGCACCGCTACAATATTATCGAGGACTATGGTGGCAGGGGGCGCCGCACACGGATAAGAATATGACCACATGGATCAACTTGCGTGTCTATGGGGTGCCCCCTGCCCCCGTATATAAAGGAGTGGAGGAGGGGAGGGCCGGCCCTCTCTATGGCGCGCCCTAGGGGAGTCCTACTCCCACCGGGAGTAGGATTCCCCCTTTCCTAGTCCAACTAGGAGTCCTTCCATGTAGTAGGAGTAGGAAACAAGGAAGGGGCACAGCCCCTCCCCCTAGTCCAATTCGGACTAGGCCTTGGGGGGGCGCGCGGCCTGACCTGGATGCCCATATTGGTTCCTACATATTCTACGAAGATCTTTTATCGGTCAGACCGCATAACAACATACGTTGTTCCCTTTGTCATCGGTATGTTACTTGCCCGAGATTCGATCGTCGGTATCCAATACCTAGTTCAATCTCGTTATCGGCAAGTCTCTTTACTCATTCCGTAATACATCATCCCGCAACTAACTCATTAGTTGCAATGCTTGCAAGGCTTAAGTGATGTGCATTACCGAGAGGGCCCAGAGATACCTCTCCGACAATCGGAGTGACAAATCCTAATCTCGAAATACGCCAACCCAACATGTATCTTTGGAGACACCTGTAGAGCACCTTTATAATCACCCATTTACGTTGTGACGTTTGGTAGCACACAAAGTGTTCCTCCGGCAAACGGGAGTTGCATAATCTCATAGTCATAGGAACATGTATAAGTCATGAAGAAAGCAATAGCAACATACTAAACGATCGGGTGCTAAGCTAATGGAATGGGTCATGTCAATCAGATCATTCACCTAATGATGTGATCCCGTTAATCAAATAATAACTCTTTGTCCATGGTTAGGAAACATAACCATCTTTGATTAACGAGCTAGTCAAGTAGAGGCATACTAGCGACACTCTGTTTGTCTATGTATTCACACATGTATTATGTTTCCAGTTAATACAATTCTAGCATGAATAATAAACATTTATCATGATATAAGGAAATAAGTAATAACTTTATTATTGCCTCTAGGGCATATTTCCTTCAGTCTCCCACTTGCACTAGAGTCAATAATCTAGATCACATCGCCATATGATTTAACATCAATAGTTCACATCTTTATGTGATTGGTTCACATCTCCATGTGACTAACACCCAAGGGGATTACTAGATTCAATAATCTAGTTCACATCGCTATGTGATTAAGACCCAAAAAGTGATCATGTTTTGCTTGTGAGAGAAGTTTAGTCAACGGGTCTGTCACATTCAGATCCGCATGTATTTTGCAAATTTCTATGTCAACAATGCTTTGCATGGAGCAACTCTAGCTAATTGCTCCCACTTTCAATATGTATCCAGATTGAGACTTAGAATCATCTAGATCAGTGTCAAAACTTGCATCGACGTAACCCTTTACGACGAACCTTTTGTCACCTCCGTAATCAAGAAACATATCCTTATTCCAGTAAGGATAATTTTGACCGCTGTCCATTGATCTACTCCTAGATCACTATTGTACTCCCTCTCTTAACACAGTGTATGGTATACAATAGATCTGGTACACAGCATGGCATACTTTATAGAACCTATGACTGAGGCATAGGGAATGACTTTCATTCTCTTTCTATCTTCTGCCGTGGTCGGGCTTTGAGTCTTACTCAACTTCACACCTTGTAACACAGGCAAGAAACTTTTTCTTTGACGGTTCCATTTTGAACTACTTCAAAATCTTGTCAAGGTATGTATTCATTGAAAAAACTTATCAAGCGTATTGATCTATCTCTATAGATCTTGATACTCAATATGTAAGCAGCTTCACCGAGGTCTTTCTTTGAAAAACTCCTTTCAAACACTCCTTTATGCTTTGCAGAATAATTCTACATTATTTCCGATCAACAATATGTCATTCACATATACTTATCAGAAATGTTGTAGTGCTCCCACTCACTTTCTTGTAAATACAGGCTACACCGCAAGTCTGTATAAAACTATATGCTTTGATCAACTTATCAAAGCGTATATTCCAACTCCGAGATGCATGCACCAATCCATAAATGGATCGCTAGAGCTTGCATATTTTGTTAGCACCTTTAGGATTGACAAAACCATCTTGTTGCATCACATACAACTCTTCTTTAATAAATCCATTAAGGAATGCAGTTTTGTTTATCCATTTGCCAGATTTCATAAAATGCAGCAATTGCTAACATGATTCGGACAGACTTAAGCATAGATACGAGTGAGAAACTCTCATCGTAGTCAACACCTTGAACTTGTCGAAAATCTTTTTGCGACAATTCTAGATTTGTAGATAGTAACACTACTATCCGTGTCCGTCTTCCTCTTGAAGATCCATTTATTATCAATGGCTTGCCGATCCTCGGGCAAGTCCACCAAAGTCCACACTTTGTTCTCATACATGGATCCTATCTCAGATTTCATGGCCTCAAGCCATTTATCGGAATCTGGGCTCATCATCGCTTCCTCATAGTTCGTAGGTTCGTCATGGTCAAGTAACATGACCTCCAGAATAGGATTACCGTACCACTCTGGTGCGGATCTTACTCTGGTTTACCTACGAGATTCGGTAGTAACTTGATCTGAAGTTACATGATCATCATCATTAGCTTCCTCACTAATTGGTGTAGTAGTCACAGGAACAGATTTCTGTGATGAATTATTTTCCAATAAGGGAGAAGGTACAATTACCTTATCAAGTTTTCTACTTTCCTCCCACTCACTTCTTTCGAGAGAAACTCCTTCTCTAGAAAGGATCCATTCTTAGCAACGAATGTCTTGCCTTCGGATCTGTGATAGAAGGTGTACCCAACTGTCTCCTTTGGGTATCCTATGAAGACATATTTCTCCGATTTGAGTGTGAGCTTATCGAGATGAAACTTTTTCACACAAGCATCGCAACTCCAAACTTTAAGAAACGACAGCTTAGGTTTCTTGCCAAACCATAGTTCACACGGTGTCGTCTCAACGGATTTAGATGGTGCCCTATTTAACGTGAATGCAGCTGTCTCTAATGCATAACCCCCAAAACAATAGTGGTAGATCGGTAAGAGACATCATAGATTGCACTATATCCAATAAAGTACGGTTATGACGTTCGGACACACCATTATGCTGTGGTGTTCCATGTGGCATGAGTTTGTGAAACTATTCCATATTGTTTTAATTGAAGACCAAACTCGTAACTCAAATATTAGAAACTTTATTTTCTTGTCACGATGATTTTCCACTTCACTCTGAAATTCTTTGAACTTTTCAAATGTTTCAGACTTATGTTTCATCAAGTAGATATACCCATATCTGCTCAAATCATCTGTGAAGTTCAGAAAATAACGATACTTGCCGTGAGCCTTAACACTCATCGGACCGCATACATCAATATGTATTATTTCCAATAAGTCAGTTGGTCGCTCCGGAGAACGGAGTCTTAGTCATCTTGCCCATGAGGCATGGTTCGCAATCATCAAGTGATTCATAATCAAGTGATTCCAAAATCCCATCAGCATGGAGTTTCTTCATGCGCTTTACACCAATATGACCTAAACGGCAGTGCCACAAATAAGTTGCACTATCACTATTAACTTTGCATCTTTTGGTTTCAATATTATGATTATGTGTATCACTACGATCGAGATCCAACGAACTATTTTCATTGGGTGTGTAACCATATAAGGTTTTATTCATGTAAATAGAACAACAATTTATTCTCTTACTTAAATGAATAACCGTATTACAATAAACATGATCAAATCATATTCATGCTCAACGCAAACACCAAATAACACTTATTCAGGTTCAACACTAATCCCGAAAGTATAGGGAGTGTGCGATGATGATCATATCAATCTTGGAACCACTTCCAACACACATCGTCACTTCACCCTCAACTAGTCTTTATTCTGCAACTCCCGTTTCGAGTTACTAATCTTAGCAACTGAACTAGTATCAAATACTGAGGGGTTGCTATAAACACTAGTAAAGTACACATCAATAACATGTATATCAAATATACTTATGTTCACTTTGCCATCCTTCTTATCTGCCAATCACTTGGGGTAGTTCCGCTTCCAGTGACCAGTCCCTTTGCAGTAGAAGCACTTAGTCTCATGCTTAGGATCAGACTTGGGCTTCTTCACTTGAGCAGCAACTTGCTTGCTGTTATTCTTGAAGTTCCCCTTCTTCCATCTGCCCTTTTCTTGAAACTAGTGGTCTTGTCTACCATCAACACTTGATGTTTTTTTCGATTTCTACCTTTATCAATTTCCGCATTACGAAGAGCTTGGGAATCGTTTCCGTTATCCCTTGCATATCATAGTTCATCAGGAAGTTCTACTAACTTGGTGATGGTGACTAGAGAATTCTGTCAATCACTATCTTATCTGGAAGATTAACTCCCACTTGATTCAAGCGATTGTAGTACTCAGACAATCTGGGCACATGCTCACTAGTTGAGCGATTCTCCTCCATCTTTTAGCTATAGAACTTGTTGGAGACTTCATATCTCTCAACTCGGGTATTTGCTTGAAATATTAACTTCAACTCCTGGAACATCTCATATGTTCCATGACGTTCAAAACGTCTTTGAAGTCCCGATTCTAAGCCATTAAGCATGGTGCACTAAACTATCAAGTAGTCATCATATTGAGCTAGCCAAACGTTCATAACGTCTGCATCTGCTCCTGCAATAGGTCCGTCACCTAGCGGTGCATCAAGGACATATTTCTTCTGTGCAGCAATGAGGATAAACCTCAGATCACGGATCCAATCCGCATCATTGCTACTAACATCTTTCAACACAATTTTCTCTAGGAACATATCAAAATAAACACAGGGAAGCAACAATGCGAGCTATTGATCTACAACATAATTTGCAAAATACTACCAGGACTAAGTTCATGATAAATTTAAGTTCAATTAATCATATTACTTAAGAACTCCCACTTAGATAGACATCCCTCTAATCCTCTAAGTGATCACGTGATCCAAATCAACTAAACCATGTCCGATCATCACGTGAGATGGAGCAGTTTCATTGGTGAACATCACTATGTTGATCATATCTACTATATGATTCACGCTCGACCTTTCGGTCTCCGTGTTCCGAGGCCATATCTGTATATGCTTGGCTCGTCAAGTATAACCTGAGTATTCCGCGTGTGCAACTGTTTTGCACCCGTTGTATTTGAACGTAGAGCCTATCACACCCGATCATCACGTGGTTTCTCAGCACGAAGAACTTTCGCAACGGTGCATACTCAGGGAGAACACTTCTTGATAATTAGTGAGAGATCATCTTAAAATGCTACCGTCAAACTAAGCAAAATAAGATGTATAAAAGATAAACATCATATGCAATCAAAATATGTGACATGATATGGCCATCATCATCTTGCGCCTTTGATTTCCATCTCCAAAGTACTATTATGATCTCTATCGTCACCGGCATGACACCATGATCTCCATCATCTTGATCTATATCAATGTGTCGTCACGTGGTCGTCTCGCCAACAATTGCTCTTGCAACTATTGCTATCGCATAGTGATAAAGTAAATCAGTTATTGGGCGCCTGCATCTTATGCAATAGAGAGACAACCATAAGGATTTTGCCAGTTGCCGATAACTTCAACAAAACATGATCATCTCATACAACAACTTATATCTCATCACGTCTTGACCATATCACATCACAACATGCCCTGCAAAAACAAGTTAGACGTCCTCTACTTTGTTGTTGCAAGTTTTACGTGGCTCCTACGGGCTTAGCAAGAACCGTTCTTACCTACGCATCAAAAACCACAACGATAGTTTGTCAAGTTGGTGCTGTTTTAACCTTCGCAAGGACCGGGCGTAGCCACACTCGGTTCAACTAAAGTTGGAGAAACTGACACCCGCCAGCCACCTGTGTGCAAAGCACGGCGGTAGAACCAGTCTCGCGTAAGCGTACGCGTAATGTCGGTCCGGGCCGCTTCATCCAACAATACCGCCGAACCAAAGTATGACATGCTGGTAAGCAGTATGACTTATATCGCCCACAACTCACTTGTGTTCTACTCGTGCATATAACATCAAACCATAAAACCTAGGCACGGATGCCACTGTTGGGGAACGTAGTCATTTCAAAAAAATTCCTACGCACACGCAAGATCATGGTGATGCATAGCAACGAGGGAAGAGTGTGATCTACGTACCCTTGTAGATCGACAAAGGAAGCGTTTGGTTGATGTAGTCGTACGTCTTCACGGCCCGACCGATCAAGCACCGAAACTACGGCACCTCCGAGTTTTAGCACACGTTCAGCTCGATGACGATCCCCGGACTCCGATCCAGCAAAGTGTCGGGGAAGAGTTCCGTCAGCACGACGGCGTGGTGACGATCTTGATGTACTACTGTCGCAGGGCTTCGCCTAAGCACCGCTAAATATTATCGAGGACTATGGTGGCAGGGGGCGCCGCACACGGCTAAGAATATGACCACGTGGATCAACTTGCGTGTCTATGGGGTGCCCCTGCCCCCGTATATAAAGGAGTGGAGGAGGGGAGGGCCGGCCCTCTCTATGGCGCGCCCTAGGGGAGTCCTACTCCCACCGGGAGTAGGATTCCCCCTTTCCTAGTCCAACTAGGAGTCCTTCCATGTAGTAGGAGTAGGAAACAAGGAAGGGGCGCAGCCCCTCCCCCTAGTCCAATTCGGACTAGGCCTTGGGGGGGCGCGCGGCCTGCCCTAGGCAGCCCCTCTCTCTTTCCCGTATGGCCCAATAAGGCCCAATACTTCTCCCGGCGAATTCCCGTAACTCTCCGGTACTCCGAAAAATACTCGAATCACTCGGAACCTTTCCGATGTCCGAATATAGTCGTCCAATATATCGATTTTTACGTCTCGACCATTTCGAGACTCCTCGTCATGTCCCCGATCTCATCCGGGACCCCGAACTCCTTCGGTACATCAAAACTCATAAACTCATAATATAACTATCATCGAAACCTTAAGCGTGCGGACCCTACGGGTTCGAGAACAATGTAGACATGACCGAGACACGTCTCCGGTCAATAACCAATAGCGGGACCTGGATGCCCATATTGGTTCCAACATATTCTACGAAGATCTTTTATCGGTCAGACCGCATAACAACATACGTTGTTCCCTTTGTCATCGGTATGTTACTTGCCCGAGATTCGATCGTCGGTATCCAATACCTAGTTCAATCTCGTTACCGTCAAGTCTCTTTACTCGTTCCGTAATACGTCATCCCGCAACTAACTCATTAGTTGCAATGCTTGCAAGGCTTAAGTGATGTGCATTACCGAGAGGGCCAAGAGATACCTCTCCGACAATCGGAGTGACAAATCCTAATCTCGAAATACGCCAACCCAACATGTATCTTTGGAGACACCTGTAGAGCACCTTTATAATCACCCAGTTATGTTGTGACGTTTGGTAGCACACAAAGTGTTCCTCCGGCAAACGGGAGTTGCATAATCTCATAGTCATAGGAACATGTATAAGTCATGAAGAAAGCAATAGCAACATACTAAACGATCGGGTGCTAAGCTAATGGAATGGGTCATGTCAATCAGATCATTCACCTAATGATGTGATCCCGTTAATCAAATAATAACTCTTTGTCCATGGTTAGGAAACATAACCATCTTTGATTAACGAGCTAGTCAAGTAGAGGCATACTAGCGACACTCTGTTTGTCTATGTATTCACACATGTATTATGTTTCCGGTTAATACAATTCTAGCATGAATAATAAACATTTATCATGATATAAGGAAATAAGTAATAACTTTATTATTGCCTCTAGGGCATATTTCCTTCAGTCTCCCACTTGCACTAGAGTCAATAATCTAGATCACATTGCCATGTGATTTAACATCAATAGTTCACATCTTTATGTGATTGGTTCACATCTCCATGTGACTAACACCCAAAGGGTTTACTAGATTCAATAATCTAGTTCACATTGCTATGTGATTAAGACCCAAAGAGTGATCATGTTTTGCTTGTGAGAGAAGTTTAGTCAACGGGTCTGTCACATTCAGATCCGCATGTATTTTGCAAATTTCTATGTCAACAATGCTTTGCATGGAGCTACTCTAGCTAATTGCTCCCACTTTCAATATGTATCCAGATTGAGACTTAGAATCATCTGGATCAGTGTCAAAACTTGCATCGACGTAACCCTTTACAACGAACCTTTTGTCACCTCCGTAATCGAGAAACATATCCTTATTCCAGTAAGGATAATTTTGACCGCTGTCCATTGATCTGCTCCTAGATCACTATTGTACTCCCTCTCTTAACACAGTGTATGGTATACAATAGATCTGGTACACAGCATGGCATACTTTATAGAACCTATGACTGAGGCATAGGGAATGACTTTCATTCTCTTTCTATCTTCTGCCGTGGTCGGGCTTTGAGTCTTACTCAACTTCACACCTTGTAACACAGGCAAGAAACTTTTTCTTTGACTGTTCCATTTTGAACTACTTCAAAATCTTGTCAAGGTATGTATTCATTGAAAAAACTTATCAAGCGTATTGATCTATCTCTATAGATCTTGATACTCAATATGTAAGCAGCTTCACCGAGGTCTTTCTTTGAAAAACTCCTTTCAAACACTCCTTTATGCTTTGCAGAATAATTCTACATTATTTCCGATCAACAATATGTCATTCACATATACTTATCAGAAATGTTGTAGTGCTCCCACTCACTTTCTTGTAAATACAGGCTTCACCGCAAGTCTGTATAAAACTATATGCTTTGATCAACTTATCAAAGCGTATATTCCAACTCCGAGATGCTTGCACCAATCCATAAATGGATCGCTGGAGCTTGCATATTTTGTTAGCACCTTTAGGATTGACAAAACCATCTTGTTGCATCACATACAACTTTTCTTTAATAAATCCATTAAGGAATGCAGTTTTGTTTATCCATTTGCCAGATTTCATAAAATGCGGCAATTGCTAACATGATTCGGACAGACTTAAGCATAGATACGAGTGAGAAACTCTCATCGTAGTCAACACCTTGAACTTGTCGAAAATCTTTTTGCGACAATTCTAGATTTGTAGATAGTAACACTACTATCCGTGTCCGTCTTCCTCTTGAAGATCCATTTATTATCAATGGCTTGCCGATCCTCGGGCAAGTCCACCAAAGTCCACACTTTGTTCTCATACATGGATCCTATCTCAGATTTCATGGCCTCAAGCCATTTATCGGAATCTGGGCTCATCATCGCTTCCTCATAGTTCGTAGGTTCGTCATGGTCAAGTAACATGACCTCCAGAATAGGATTACCGTACCACTCTGGTGCGGATCTTACTCTGGTTTACCTACGAGATTCGGTAGTAACTTGATCTGAAGTTACATGATCATCATCATTAGCTTCCTCACTAATTGGTGTAGTAGTCACAGGAACAGATTTCTGTGATGAATTATTTTCCAATAAGGGAGAAGGTACAATTACCTTATCAAGTTTTCTACTTTCCTCCCACTCACTTCTTTCGAGAGAAACTCCTTCTCTAGAAAGGATCCATTCTTAGCAACGAATGTCTTGCCTTCGGATCTGTGATAGAAGGTGTACCCAACTGTCTCCTTTGGGTATCCTATGAAGACATATTTCTCCGATTTGAGTGTGAGCTTATCGAGATGAAACTTTTTCACACAAGCATCGCAACTCCAAACTTTAAGAAACGACAGCTTAGGTTTCTTGCCAAACCATAGTTCACACGGTGTCGTCTCAACGGATTTAGATGGTGCCCTATTTAACGTGAATGCAGCTGTCTCTAATGCATAACCCCCAAAACAATAGTGGTAGATCGGTAAGAGACATCATAGATTGCACTATATCCAATAAAGTACGGTTATGACGTTCGGACACACCATTATGCTGTGGTGTTCCATGTGGCATGAGTTTGTGAAACTATTCCATATTGTTTTAATTGAAGACCAAACTCGTAACTCAAATATTAGAAACTTTATTTTCTTGTCACGATGATTTTCCACTTCACTCTGAAATTCTTTGAACTTTTCAAATGTTTCAGACTTATGTTTCATCAAGTAGATATACCCATATCTGCTCAAATCATCTGTGAAGTTCAGAAAATAACGATACTTGCCGTGAGCCTTAACACTCATCGGACCGCATACATCAATATGTATTATTTCCAATAAGTCAGTTGGTCGCTCCGGAGAACGGAGTCTTAGTCATCTTGCCCATGAGGCATGGTTCGCAATCATCAAGTGATTCATAATCAAGTGATTCCAAAATCCCATCAGCATGGAGTTTCTTCATGCGCTTTACACCAATATGACCTAAACGGCAGTGCCACAAATAAGTTGCACTATCACTATTAACTTTGCATCTTTTGGTTTCAATATTATGATTATGTGTATCACTACGATCGAGATCCAACGAACTATTTTCATTGGGTGTGTAACCATATAAGGTTTTATTCATGTAAATAGAACAACAATTTATTCTCTTACTTAAATGAATAACCGTATTACAATAAACATGATCAAATCATATTCATGCTCAACGCAAACACCAAATAACACTTATTCAGGTTCAACACTAATCCCGAAAGTATAGGGAGTGTGCGATGATGATCATATCAATCTTGGAACCACTTCCAACACACATCGTCACTTCACCCTCAACTAGTCTTTATTCTGCAACTCCCGTTTCGAGTTACTAATCTTAGCAACTGAACTAGTATCAAATACTGAGGGGTTGCTATAAACACTAGTAAAGTACACATCAATAACATGTATATCAAATATACTTATGTTCACTTTGCCATCCTTCTTATCTGCCAATCACTTGGGGTAGTTCCGCTTCCAGTGACCAGTCCCTTTGCAGTAGAAGCACTTAGTCTCATGCTTAGGATCAGACTTGGGCTTCTTCACTTGAGCAGCAACTTGCTTGCTGTTATTCTTGAAGTTCCCCTTCTTCCATCTGCCCTTTTCTTGAAACTAGTGGTCTTGTCTACCATCAACACTTGATGTTTTTTTCGATTTCTACCTTTATCAATTTCCGCATTACGAAGAGCTTGGGAATCGTTTCCGTTATCCCTTGCATATCATAGTTCATCAGGAAGTTCTACTAACTTGGTGATGGTGACTAGAGAATTCTGTCAATCACTATCTTATCTGGAAGATTAACTCCCACTTGATTCAAGCGATTGTAGTACTCAGACAATCTGGGCACATGCTCACTAGTTGAGCGATTCTCCTCCATCTTTTAGCTATAGAACTTGTTGGAGACTTCATATCTCTCAACTCGGGTATTTGCTTGAAATATTAACTTCAACTCCTGGAACATCTCATATGTTCTATGACGTTCAAAACGTCTTTGAAGTCCCGATTCTAAGCCATTAAGCATGGTGCACTAAACTATCAAGTAGTCATCATATTGAGCTAGCCAAACGTTCATAACGTCTGCATCTGCTCCTGCAATAGGTCCGTCACCTAGCGGTGCATCAAGGACATATTTCTTCTGTGCAGCAATGAGGATAAACCTCAGATCACGGATCCAATCCGCATCATTGCTACTAACATCTTTCAACACAATTTTCTCTAGGAACATATCAAAATAAACACAGGGAAGCAACAATGCGAGCTATTGATCTACAACATAATTTGCAAAATACTACCAGGACTAAGTTCATGATAAATTTAAGTTCAATTAATCATATTACTTAAGAACTCCCACTTAGATAGACATCCCTCTAATCCTCTAAGTGATCACGTGATCCAAATCAACTAAACCATGTCCGATCATCACGTGAGATGGAGCAGTTTCATTGGTGAACATCACTATGTTGATCATATCTACTATATGATTCACGCTCGACCTTTCGGTCTCCGTGTTCCGAGGCCATATCTGTATATGCTTGGCTCGTCAAGTATAACCTGAGTATTCCGCGTGTGCAACTGTTTTGCACCCGTTGTATTTGAACGTAGAGCCTATCACACCCGATCATCACGTGGTTTCTCAGCACGAAGAACTTTCGCAACGGTGCATACTCAGGGAGAACACTTCTTGATAATTAGTGAGAGATCATCTTAAAATGCTACCGTCAAACTAAGCAAAATAAGATGTATAAAAGATAAACATCATATGCAATCAAAATATGTGACATGATATGGCCATCATCATCTTGCGCCTTTGATTTCCATCTCCAAAGTACTATTATGATCTCTATCGTCACCGGCATGACACCATGATCTCCATCATCTTGATCTATATCAATGTGTCGTCACGTGGTCGTCTCGCCAACAATTGCTCTTGCAACTATTGCTATCGCATAGTGATAAAGTAAATCAGTTATTGGGCGCCTGCATCTTATGCAATAGAGAGACAACCATAAGGATTTTGCCAGTTGCCGATAACTTCAACAAAACATGATCATCTCATACAACAACTTATATCTCATCACGTCTTGACCATATCACATCACAACATGCCCTGCAAAAACAAGTTAGACGTCCTCTACTTTGTTGTTGCAAGTTTTACGTGGCTCCTACGGGCTTAGCAAGAACCGTTCTTACCTACGCATCAAAAACCACAACGATAGTTTGTCAAGTTGGTGCTGTTTTAACCTTCGCAAGGACCGGGCGTAGCCACACTCGGTTCAACTAAAGTTGGAGAAACTGACACCCGCCAGCCACCTGTGTGCAAAGCACGGCGGTAGAACCAGTCTCGCGTAAGCGTACGCGTAATGTCGGTCCGGGCCGCTTCATCCAACAATACCGCCGAACCAAAGTATGACATGCTGGTAAGCAGTATGACTTATATCGCCCACAACTCACTTGTGTTCTACTCGTGCATATAACATCAAACCATAAAACCTAGGCACGGATGCCACTGTTGGGGAACGTAGTCATTTCAAAAAAATTCCTACGCACACGCAAGATCATGGTGATGCATAGCAACGAGGGAAGAGTGTGATCTACGTACCCTTGTAGATCGACAAAGGAAGCGTTTGGTTGATGTAGTCGTACGTCTTCACGGCCCGACCGATCAAGCACCGAAACTACGGCACCTCCGAGTTTTAGCACACGTTCAGCTCGATGACGATCCCCGGACTCCGATCCAGCAAAGTGTCGGGGAAGAGTTCCGTCAGCACGACGGCGTGGTGACGATCTTGATGTACTACTGTCGCAGGGCTTCGCCTAAGCACCGCTAAATATTATCGAGGACTATGGTGGCAGGGGGCGCCGCACACGGCTAAGAATATGACCACGTGGATCAACTTGCGTGTCTATGGGGTGCCCCTGCCCCCGTATATAAAGGAGTGGAGGAGGGGAGGGCCGGCCCTCTCTATGGCGCGCCCTAGGGGAGTCCTACTCCCACCGGGAGTAGGATTCCCCCTTTCCTAGTCCAACTAGGAGTCCTTCCATGTAGTAGGAGTAGGAAACAAGGAAGGGGCGCAGCCCCTCCCCCTAGTCCAATTCGGACTAGGCCTTGGGGGGGCGCGCGGCCTGCCCTAGGCAGCCCCTCTCTCTTTCCCGTATGGCCCAATAAGGCCCAATACTTCTCCCGGCGAATTCCCGTAACTCTCCGGTACTCCGAAAAATACTCGAATCACTCGGAACCTTTCCGATGTCCGAATATAGTCGTCCAATATATCGATTTTTACGTCTCGACCATTTCGAGACTCCTCGTCATGTCCCCGATCTCATCCGGGACCCCGAACTCCTTCGGTACATCAAAACTCATAAACTCATAATATAACTATCATCGAAACCTTAAGCGTGCGGACCCTACGGGTTCGAGAACAATGTAGACATGACCGAGACACGTCTCCGGTCAATAACCAATAGCGGGACCTGGATGCCCATATTGGTTCCAACATATTCTACGAAGATCTTTTATCGGTCAGACCGCATAACAACATACGTTGTTCCCTTTGTCATCGGTATGTTACTTGCCCGAGATTCGATCGTCGGTATCCAATACCTAGTTCAATCTCGTTACCGTCAAGTCTCTTTACTCGTTCCGTAATACGTCATCCCGCAACTAACTCATTAGTTGCAATGCTTGCAAGGCTTAAGTGATGTGCATTACCGAGAGGGCCAAGAGATACCTCTCCGACAATCGGAGTGACAAATCCTAATCTCGAAATACGCCAACCCAACATGTATCTTTGGAGACACCTGTAGAGCACCTTTATAATCACCCAGTTATGTTGTGACGTTTGGTAGCACACAAAGTGTTCCTCCGGCAAACGGGAGTTGCATAATCTCATAGTCATAGGAACATGTATAAGTCATGAAGAAAGCAATAGCAACATACTAAACGATCGGGTGCTAAGCTAATGGAATGGGTCATGTCAATCAGATCATTCACCTAATGATGTGATCCCGTTAATCAAATAATAACTCTTTGTCCATGGTTAGGAAACATAACCATCTTTGATTAACGAGCTAGTCAAGTAGAGGCATACTAGCGACACTCTGTTTGTCTATGTATTCACACATGTATTATGTTTCCGGTTAATACAATTCTAGCATGAATAATAAACATTTATCATGATATAAGGAAATAAGTAATAACTTTATTATTGCCTCTAGGGCATATTTCCTTCAGTCTCCCACTTGCACTAGAGTCAATAATCTAGATCACATTGCCATGTGATTTGACATCAATAGTTCACATCTTTATGTGATTGGTTCACATCTCCATGTGACTAACACCCAAAGGGTTTACTAGATTCAATAATCTAGTTCACATTGCTATGTGATTAAGACCCAAAGAGTGATCATGTTTTGCTTGTGAGAGAAGTTTAGTCAACGGGTCTGTCACATTCAGATCCGCATGTATTTTGCAAATTTCTATGTCAACAATGCTTTGCATGGAGCTACTCTAGCTAATTGCTCCCACTTTCAATATGTATCCAGATTGAGACTTAGAATCATCTGGATCAGTGTCAAAACTTGCATCGACGTAACCCTTTACAACGAACCTTTTGTCACCTCCGTAATCGAGAAACATATCCTTATTCCAGTAAGGATAATTTTGACCGCTGTCCATTGATCTGCTCCTAGATCACTATTGTACTCCCTCTCTTAACACAGTGTATGGTATACAATAGATCTGGTACACAGCATGGCATACTTTATAGAACCTATGACTGAGGCATAGGGAATGACTTTCATTCTCTTTCTATCTTCTGCCGTGGTCGGGCTTTGAGTCTTACTCAACTTCACACCTTGTAACACAGGCAAGAAACTTTTTCTTTGACTGTTCCATTTTGAACTACTTCAAAATCTTGTCAAGGTATGTATTCATTGAAAAAACTTATCAAGCGTATTGATCTATCTCTATAGATCTTGATACTCAATATGTAAGCAGCTTCACCGAGGTCTTTCTTTGAAAAACTCCTTTCAAACACTCCTTTATGCTTTGCAGAATAATTCTACATTATTTCCGATCAACAATATGTCATTCACATATACTTATCAGAAATGTTGTAGTGCTCCCACTCACTTTCTTGTAAATACAGGCTTCACCGCAAGTCTGTATAAAACTATATGCTTTGATCAACTTATCAAAGCGTATATTCCAACTCCGAGATGCTTGCACCAATCCATAAATGGATCGCTGGAGCTTGCATATTTTGTTAGCACCTTTAGGATTGACAAAACCATCTTGTTGCATCACATACAACTTTTCTTTAATAAATCCATTAAGGAATGCAGTTTTGTTTATCCATTTGCCAGATTTCATAAAATGCGGCAATTGCTAACATGATTCGGACAGACTTAAGCATAGATACGAGTGAGAAACTCTCATCGTAGTCAACACCTTGAACTTGTCGAAAATCTTTTTGCGACAATTCTAGATTTGTAGATAGTAACACTACTATCCGTGTCCGTCTTCCTCTTGAAGATCCATTTATTATCAATGGCTTGCCGATCCTCGGGCAAGTCCACCAAAGTCCACACTTTGTTCTCATACATGGATCCTATCTCAGATTTCATGGCCTCAAGCCATTTATCGGAATCTGGGCTCATCATCGCTTCCTCATAGTTCGTAGGTTCGTCATGGTCAAGTAACATGACCTCCAGAATAGGATTACCGTACCACTCTGGTGCGGATCTTACTCTGGTTTACCTACGAGATTCGGTAGTAACTTGATCTGAAGTTACATGATCATCATCATTAGCTTCCTCACTAATTGGTGTAGTAGTCACAGGAACAGATTTCTGTGATGAATTATTTTCCAATAAGGGAGAAGGTACAATTACCTTATCAAGTTTTCTACTTTCCTCCCACTCACTTCTTTCGAGAGAAACTCCTTCTCTAGAAAGGATCCATTCTTAGCAACGAATGTCTTGCCTTCGGATCTGTGATAGAAGGTGTACCCAACTGTCTCCTTTGGGTATCCTATGAAGACATATTTCTCCGATTTGAGTGTGAGCTTATCGAGATGAAACTTTTTCACACAAGCATCGCAACTCCAAACTTTAAGAAACGACAGCTTAGGTTTCTTGCCAAACCATAGTTCACACGGTGTCGTCTCAACGGATTTAGATGGTGCCCTATTTAACGTGAATGCAGCTGTCTCTAATGCATAACCCCCAAAACAATAGTGGTAGATCGGTAAGAGACATCATAGATTGCACTATATCCAATAAAGTACGGTTATGACGTTCGGACACACCATTATGCTGTGGTGTTCCATGTGGCATGAGTTTGTGAAACTATTCCATATTGTTTTAATTGAAGACCAAACTCGTAACTCAAATATTTGTCTCCGCGATCAGATCGTAGAAACTTTATTTTCTTGTCACGATGATTTTCCACTTCACTCTGAAATTCTTTGAACTTTTCAAATGTTTCAGACTTATGTTTCATCAAGTAGATATACCCATATCTGCTCAAATCATCTGTGAAGTTCAGAAAATAACGATACTTGCCGTGAGCCTTAACACTCATCGGACCGCATACATCAGTATGTATTATTTCCAATAAGTCAGTTGCTCGCTCCGGAGAACGGAGTCTTAGTCATCTTGCCCATGAGGCATGGTTCGCAATCATCAAGTGATTCATAATCAAGTGATTCCAAAATCCCATCAGCATGGAGTTTCTTCATGCGCTTTACACCAATATGACCTAAACGGCAGTGCCATGAATAAGTTGCACTGTCATTATTAACTTTGCATCTTTTGGTTTCAATATTATGATTATGTGTATCACTACGATCGAGATCCAACGAACTATTTTCATTGGGTGTGTAACCATATAAGGTTTTATTCATGTAAATAGAACAACAATTTATTCTCTTACTTAAATGATTAACCGTATTACAATAAACATGATCAAATCATATTCATGCTCAATGCAAACACCAAATAACACTTATTCAGGTTCAACACTAATCCCGAAAGTATAGGGAGTGTGCGATGATGATCATATCAATCTTGGAACCACTTCCAACACACATCGTCACTTCACCCTCAACTAGTCTTTATTCTGCAACTCCCGTTTCGAGTTACTAATCTTAGCAATTGAACTAGTATCAAATACTGAGGGGTTGCTATAAACACTAGTAAAGTACACATCAATAACATGTATATCAAATATACTTATGTTCACTTTGCCATCCTTCTTATCTGCCAATCACTTGGGGTAGTTCCACTTCCAGTGACCAGTCCCTTTGCAGTAGAAGCACTTAGTCTCAGGCTTAGGATCAGACTTGGGCTTCTTAACTTGAGCAGCAACTTGCTTGCTGTTCCTCTTGAAGTTCCCCTTCTTCCCTCTGCCCTTTTCTTGAAACTAGTGGTCTTTTCTACCATCAATACTTGATGTTTTTTTCGATTTCTACCTTTATCAATTTCCGCATTACGAAGAGCTTGGGAATCGTTTCCGTTATCCCTTGCATATCATAGTTCATCAGGAAGTTCTACTAACTTGGTGATGGTGACTAGAGAATTCTGTCAATCACTATCTTATCTGGAAGATTAACTCCCACTTGATTCAAGCGATTGTAGTACTCAGACAATCTGGGCACATGCTCACTAGTTGAGCGATTCTCCTCCATCTTTTAGCTATAGAACTTGTTGGAGACTTCATATCTCTCAACTCGGGTATTTGCTTGAAATATTAACTTCAACTCCTGGAACATCTCATATGTTCCACGACGTTCAAAACGTCTTTGAAGTCCCGATTCTAATCCATTAAGCATGGTGCACTAAACTATCAAGTAGTCATCATATTGAGCTAGCCAAACGTTCATAACGTCTGCATCTGCTCCTGCAATAGGTCCGTCACCTAGCGGTGCATCAAGGACATAATTCTTCTGTGCAGCAATGAGGATAAACCTCAGATCACGGATCCAATCCGCATCATTGCTACTAACATCTTTCAACACAATTTTCTCTAGGAACATATCAAAATAAACACAGGGAAGCAACAATGCGAGCTATTGATCTACAACATAATTTGCAAAATACTACCAGGACTAAGTTCATGATAAATTTAAGTTCAATTAATCATATTACTTAAGAACTCCCACTTAGATAGACATCCCTCTAATCCTCTAAGTGATCACGTGATCCAAATCAACTAAACCATGTCCGATCATCACGTGAGATGGAGCAGTTTCATTGGTGAACATCACTATGTTGATCATATCTACTATATGATTCACGCTCGACCTTTCGGTCTCCGTGTTCCGAGGCCATATCTGTATATGCTTGGCTCGTCAAGTATAACCTGAGCATTCCGCGTGTGCAACTGTTTTGCACCCATTGTATTTGAACGTAGAGCCTATCACACCCGATCATCACGTGGTGTCTCAGCACGAAGAACTTTCGCAATGGTGCATACTCAGGGAGAACACTTCTTGATAATTAGTGAGAGATCATCTTAAAATGCTACCGTCAAACTAAGCAAAATAAGATGTATAAAAGATAAACATCATATGCAATCAAAATATGTGACATGATATGGCCATCATCATCTTGCACCTTTGATTTCCATCTCCAAAGTAGTATTATGATCTCTATCGTCACCGGCATGACACCATGATCTCCATCATCTTGATCTATTTCAATGTGTCGTCACGTGGTCGTCTCGCCAACAATTGCGCTTGCAACTATTGCTATCGCATAGCGATAAAGTAAAGCAGTTATTGGGCGCTTGCATCTTATGCAATAGAGAGACAACCATAAGGATTTTGCCAGTTGCCGATAACTTCAACAAAACATGATCATCTCATACAACAACTTATATCTCATCACATCTTGACCATATCACATCACAACATGCCCTGCAAAAACAAGTTAGACGTCCTCTACTTTGTTGTTGCAAGTTTTACGTGGCTGCTACGGGCTTAGCAAGAACCGTTCTTACCTACGCATCAAAAATCACAACGATAGTTTGTCAAGTTGGTGCTGTTTTAACCTTCGCAAGGACCGGGCGTAGCCACACTCAGTTCAACTAAAGTTGGAGAAACTGACACCCGCCAGCCACGTGTGTGCAAAGCACGGCGGTAGAACCAGTCTCGCGTAAGCGTACGCGTAATGTCGGTCCGGGCCACTTCATCCAACAATACCGCCGAACCAAAGTATGACATGCTGGTAAGCAGTATGACTTATATCGCCCACAACTCACTTGTGTTCTACTCGTGCATATAACATCAAACCATAAAACCTAGGCTCGGATGCCACTGTTGGGGAACGTAGTAATTTCAAAAAAATTCCTACGCACACGCAAGATCATGGTGATGCATAGCAACGAGGGGAGAGTGTGATCTACGTAACCTTGTAGATCGACAACGAAAGCGTTTGGTTGATGTAGTCGTACGTCTTCACGGCCCGACCGATCAAGCACCGAAACTACGGCACCTCCGAGTTTTAGCACACGTTCAGCTCGATGACGATCCCCGGACTCCGATCCAGCAAAGTGTCGGGGAAGAGTTCCGTCAGCACGACGGCGTGGTGACGATCTTGATGTACTACTGTCGCAGGGCTTCGCCTAAGCACCGCTACAATATTATCGAGGACTATGGTGGCAGGGGGCGCCGCACACGGCTAAGAATATGACCACGTGGATCAACTTGCGTGTCTATGGGGTGCCCCCTGCCCCCGTATATAAAGGAGTGGAGGAGGGGAGGGACGGCCCTCTCTATGGCGCGCCCTAGGGGAGTCCTACTCCCACCGGGAGTCGGATTCCCCCTTTCCTAGTCCAACTAGGAGTCCTTCCATGTAGTAGGAGTAGGAAACAAGGAAGGGGCGCAGCCCCTCCCCCTAGTCCAATTCGGACTAGGCCTTGGGGGGCGCGTGGCCTGCCCTAGGCAGCCCCTCTCTCTTTCCTGTATGGCCCAATAAAGCCCAATACTTCTCCCGGCGAATTCCCGTAACTCTCCGGTACTCCGAAAAATACTCGAATCACTCGAAACCTTTCCGATGTCCGAATATAGTCGTCCAATATATCGATTTTTACGTCTCAACCATTTCGAGACTCCTCATCATGTCCCCGATCTCATCCGGGACTCCGAACTCCTTCGGTACATCAAAACTCATAAACTCATAATATAACTATCATTGAAACCTTAAGCGTGCGGACCCTACGGGTTCGAGAACAATGTAGACATGACCGAGACACGTCTCCAGTCAATAACCAATAGCGGGACCTGGATGCCCATATTGGTTCCTACATATTCTACGAAGATCTTTTATCGGTCAGACCGCATAACAACATACGTTGTTCCCTTTGTCATCGGTATGTTACTTGCCCGAGATTCGATCGTCGGTATCCAATACCTAGTTCAATCTCGTTACCGGCAAGTCTCTTTACTCATTCCGTAATACATCATCCCGCAACTAACTCATTAGTTGCAATGCTTGCAAGGCTTAAGTGATGTGCATTACCGAGAGGGCCCAGAGATACCTCTCCAACAAGCAGAGTGACAAATCCTAATCTCGAAATACGCCAACCCAACATGTACCTTTGGAGACACCTGTAGAGCACCTTTATAATCACCCAGTTACGTTGTGATGTTTGGTAGCACACAAAGTGTTCCTCCGGCAAACGGGAGTTGCATAATCTCATAGTCATAGGAACATGTATAAGTCATGAAGAAAGCAATAGCAACATACTAAACGATCGGGTGCTAAGCTAATGGAATGGGTCATGTCAATCAGATCATTCACCTAATGATGTGATCCCGTTAATCAAATAATAACTCTTTGTCCATGGTTAGGAAACATAACCATCTTTGATTAACGAGCTAGTCAAGTAGAGGCATACTAGTGACACTCTGTTTGTCTATGTATTCACACATGTATTATGTTTCCGGTTAATACAATTCTAGCATGAATAATAAACATTTATCATGATATAAGGAAATAAATAATAACTTTATTATTGCCTCTAGGGCATATTTCCTTCACTTGGTATGTTGACTTTTTGCGTAGACTCCCCGGCAACGGCGCCAGAAATCCTTCTTGCTACGTCTTGAGCTTGCGTTGGTTTCCCCCGAAGAGGAAGGGACGATGCAGCAGAGTAGCGTAAGTATTTCCCTCAGTTTCTGAGAACCAAGGTATCAATCCAGTAGGAGGCCACGCTAAAGTCCCTCTTACCTGCACAAAACTATAGGTACTCGCAACCAACGCGATTAGGGGTTGTCAATCCCTTCACGGTCACTTACGAGAGTGAGATCTGATAGATATAGTATTTTTGGTATTTTTGGTATAAAGATGCAAAATAAAAAGTAAAAGCAAAGTAAAAAAGAAAAGCAAGATTAAAGTGATGGAGATTGATATGATGAGAATAGACCCGGGGGCATAGGTTTCACTAGTGGCTTCTCTCAAGAGCATAAGTATTCTACGGTGGGTGAACAAATTACTATTGAGCAATTGACATAATTGAGCATAATTATGAGAATATCTAGGCATGATCATGTATATAGGCATCACGTCCGTGACAAGTAGACCGAAACGATTCTGCATCTACTACTATTACTCCACTCATCGACCGCTATCCAGCATGCATCTAGAGTATTAAGTTAAAAACAGAGTAACGCCTTAAGCAAGATGACATGATGTAGAGAGATAAATTCATGCAATATGAAATAAACCCCATCTTGTTATCCTCGATGGCAACAATGCAATACGTGCCTTGCTGCCCCTTCTGTCACTGGGAAAGGACACCGCAAGATGGAACCCAAAGCTAAGCACTTCTCCCATGGCAAGAACTACCAATCTAGTTGGCCAAACCAAACGGATAATTCGAAGAGACTTGCAAAGATAACCAATCATACATAAAATAATTCAGAGAAGATTCAAATATTATTCATAGATAGACTTGATCATAAACCCATAATTCATCGGTCTCAACAAACACACCGCAAAAAGAAGATTACATCAAATAGATCTCCACAAGAGAGGGGGAGAACTTTGTATTGAGATCCAAAAAGAGAGAAGAAGCCATCTAGCTACTAACTATGGACCCGAAGGTCTGAGGTAAACTACTCACACTTCATCGGAGAGGCTATGATGATGTAGAAGCCCTCCGTGATGACGGCCCTCTCTATGGCGCGCCCTAGGGGAGTCCTACTCCCACCGGGAGTAGGATTCCCCCTTTCCTAGTCCAACTAGGAGTCCTTCCATGTAGTAGGAGTAGGAAACAAGGAAGGGGCGCAGCCCCTCCCCCTAGTCCAATTCGGACTAGGCCTTGGGGGGCACGTGGCCTGCCCTAGGCAGCCCCTCTCTCTTTCCTGTATGGCCCAATAAAGCCCAATACTTCTCCCGGCGAATTCCCGTAACTCTCCGGTACTCCGAAAAATACTCGAATCACTCGAAACCTTTCCGATGTCCGAATATAGTCGTCCAATATATCGATTTTTACGTCTCAACCATTTCGAGACTCCTCATCATGTCCCCGATCTCATCCGGGACTCCGAACTCCTTCGGTACATCAAAACTCATAAACTCATAATATAACTATCATTGAAACCTTAAGCGTGCGGACCCTACGGGTTCGAGAACAATGTAGACATGACCGAGACACGTCTCCAGTCAATAACCAATAGCGGGACCTGGATGCCCATATTGGTTCCTACATATTCTACGAAGATCTTTTATCGGTCAGACCGCATAACAACATACGTTGTTCCCTTTGTCATCGGTATGTTACTTGCCCGAGATTCGATCGTCGGTATCCAATACCTAGTTCAATCTCGTTACCGGCAAGTCTCTTTACTCATTCCGTAATACATCATCCCGCAACTAACTCATTAGTTGCAATGCTTGCAAGGCTTAAGTGATGTGCATTACCGAGAGGGCCCAGAGATACCTCTCCAACAAGCAGAGTGACAAATCCTAATCTCGAAATACGCCAACCCAACATGTACCTTTGGAGACACCTGTAGAGCACCTTTATAATCACCCAGTTACGTTGTGACGTTTGGTAGCACACAAAGTGTTCCTCCGGCAAACGGGAGTTGCATAATCTCATAGTCATAGGAACATGTATAAGTCATGAAGAAAGCAATAGCAACATACTAAACGATCGGGTGCTAAGCTAATGGAATGGGTCATGTCAATCAGATCATTCACCTAATGATGTGATCCCGTTAATCAAATAATAACTCTTTGTCCATGGTTAGGAAACATAACCATCTTTGATTAACGAGCTAGTCAAGTAGAGGCATACTAGTGACACTCTGTTTGTCTATGTATTCACACATGTATTATGTTTCCGGTTAATACAATTCTAGCATGAATAATAAACATTTATCATGATATAAGGAAATAAATAATAACTTTATTATTGCCTCTAGGGCATATTTCCTTCACTTGGTATGTTGACTTTTTGCGTAGACTCCCCGGCAACGGCGCCAGAAATCCTTCTTGCTACGTCTTGAGCTTGCGTTGGTTTCCCCCGAAGAGGAAGGGACGATGCAGCAGAGTAGCGTAAGTATTTCCCTCAGTTTCTGAGAACCAAGGTATCAATCCAGTAGGAGGCCACGCTAAAGTCCCTCTTACCTGCACAAAACTATAGGTACTCGCAACCAACGCGATTAGGGGTTGTCAATCCCTTCACGGTCACTTACGAGAGTGAGATCTGATAGATATAGTATTTTTGGTATTTTTGGTATAAAGATGCAAAATAAAAAGTAAAAGCAAAGTAAAAAAGAAAAGCAAGATTAAAGTGATGGAGATTGATATGATGAGAATAGACCCGGGGGCATAGGTTTCACTAGTGGCTTCTCTCAAGAGCATAAGTATTCTACGGTGGGTGAACAAATTACTATTGAGCAATTGACATAATTGAGCATAATTATGAGAATATCTAGGCATGATCATGTATATAGGCATCACGTCCGTGACAAGTAGACCGAAACGATTCTGCATCTACTACTATTACTCCACTCATCGACCGCTATCCAGCATGCATCTAGAGTATTAAGTTAAAAACAGAGTAACGCCTTAAGCAAGATGACATGATGTAGAGAGATAAATTCATGCAATATGAAATAAACCCCATCTTGTTATCCTCGATGGCAACAATGCAATACGTGCCTTGCTGCCCCTTCTGTCACTGGGAAAGGACACCGCAAGATGGAACCCAAAGCTAAGCACTTTCCCATGGCAAGAACTACCAATCTAGTTGGCCAAACCAAACGGATAATTCGAAGAGACTTGCAAAGATAACCAATCATACATAAAATAATTCAGAGAAGATTCAAATATTATTCATAGATAGACTTGATCATAAACCCATAATTCATCGGTCTCAACAAACACACCGCAAAAAGAAGATTACATCAAATAGATCTCCACAAGAGAGGGGGAGAACTTTGTATTGAGATCCAAAAAGAGAGAAGAAGCCATCTAGCTACTAACTATGGACCCGAAGGTCTGAGGTAAACTACTCACACTTCATCGGAGAGGCTATGATGATGTAGAAGCCCTCCGTGATGACGGCCCTCTCCGGCGGAGCTCCGGAACAGGCCCCAAGATGGGATCTACTGGATACAGAAAGTTGCGGCGATGGAATTAGGTTTTTGGCTCCTGTTCTAATCGTTTGGGGGTACGTAGGTATATATAGGAGGAAGAAGTACGTCGGTGAAGCTCTGAGGGGCCCACGAGGCAGGGGGGCGCGCCCTAGGGGGGGCGTCCCCACCCTCGTGACCGCCTCTCTGATGCCTTGGCGTAGGGTCCAAGTCTCCTGGATCACGTTTGGTGAGAAAATCACGTTCCCGAAGGTTTCATTCCTTTTGGAATCCGTTTGATATTCCGTTTCTTCGAAACACTGAAATAGGCAAAAACAGCAATTCTGGGCTGGCCTCCAGTTAATAGGTTAGTCCCAAAAATAATATAAAAGTGGAAAATAAAGCCCAATATAGTCCAGAACAGTAGATAATATAGCATGGAGCAATCAAAAATTATAGATACGTTGGAGGCGTATCATCTTATAACAGACCAGGACCATGAGGAACACCATCGGCGACAGCGTCACCTCCTCATCGCCGAGGTGGATGAGTGAGCCATGGCGGAGTGGCACCAGTGCTACCCGCATGATGTCGCCGACGAGCATGCCTTGTGGGCGGAGAGGACGGCAAGGCGCCGTGTGGAGCGGGCGAAGAGGTGTCGGCGGAAGGCACTCGTGGAGGCGCAATGCGATCTCGTTAACGCAGGTGGGGACTCGTTCTTCGACTCAAACAATCCTCGTTGGGAAGGCGCGTGGTTGATACCTCGGACGACACTAGCGAGAATGATGATGATGACTCGGAGTAGGTTCTAGTTGCACCATAGGTTTTATCTAGTTGTACCATAATTTTTATCTATCTATGCTATGATGAACTATGTACGCATTGTGAAATATCTATGTATCATTTTTTATCTATTTTAAATCTATGCATATGTTTTTTTATATTAGTTTGTAGTGCATATGTTGTTTGTGCGAGAACGCACGCGTAGTATTTTTGCAGCGCCTGCTAGAGCTACTCACGCACGCTAAAGTTTATAGTGGCTGCTAGAGCCAGCGCTCCGCGCCGTGCAAAAACAGGCGTTCGGCGCGCTGCAAACGCTTTTTTAGCACGCCGCGCATTGGGCGGCTGTTGGAGATGCTCTAAAATTGAACTTATTCCACAAAGAATTGTAACTGGTTATAGGATGGTAATTGATTTTAGAAAATTAAACAAAACTACTTGAAAGGATCATTACCCCATACCTTTTATAGATCAGATGTTTGGAAGATTATCTAAGCACACACACTTTGTTTTCAAGATGGATATTCTGGTTTCTCTCAAATACCTGTGTCACAAGAAGATCAAGAGAAAACTACTTTTACTTGCCCCTTTGGAATTTATGCTTATAGACGTATGACTTTTGGTTTATGCAATGCACAGGCTACCTCTCAAACTTGTATGACTGCGCTATATTCTCTTATTTTGTGAAAAGATTGTTGAGGTTTTCATGGGTGATTTTTCCGTTTGTGGGACTTCTTTAAACGATTGCTTGAGAAACCTTGATCGAGTTTTGCAGAGATGTAAACAAACTAATCATGTATTGAATTGGGAGAAGTGCCACTTTATGGTAAATGAAGGTATTGTCTTGGGGCATAAAATTTTATAACAAGGTATTGAAGTACATAAAGCTAAAGTTAATGCAACTGAGAAAATGCCATGTCCTAAGGATATTAAAGGTATAAGAAGTTTCCTTGGTCATGTTGGTTTCTATAGGAGGTTCATTAAAGACTTCTCTAAAATATCTAGGCCTCTTACTAATCTTTTGCAAAAGGATGTTCCATTTATTTTTGATGATGATTTTGTAGAAGCCTTTCAAACACATAAAAGCCTTAACCTCTGCACTTATTGTTCAACCAACAGATTGGAACTAACCATTTGAAATTATGTGTGATGCTAGTGACTATGTTGTTAGTGTCGTTCTTGGACAAAGAGTTGATAAGAAACTAAATGTTATCCGCTATGCTAGTAAAATTCTAGACAGTGCTTAAAAAAATTGTGCTACTACTGAGAAAGAATTTTTAGTAGTTGTGTTTGCATGTGATAAATTCAAACCTTACATTGTTGATTCTAAAGTAATTGTTCACACCGATCATGCTGCTATTAAATATCTTATGGAAAAGAAAGATGCTAAACCTAGACTCATTAGGTGGGTTCTATTGCTACAAGAATTTGACTTGCATATTCCTGATAGAAGGGAGCTGAGAATCCCGCAGTTGATAATTTGTCTAGATTGGAAAATATTCTTGATGACCCACCACCTATTGATGATAGTTTTACTGATGAACAACTAGCTATTATAAATGCTTCTCGTAATACTCATTGGTATGCAAACTATGCTAATTACATTATTGCTAAATATATACCACCTAGTTTCACATACCAACAAAAGAAAAAGTTCTTCTTTGATTTAAGACATTACTTCTGGGATGACCCACATCTTTATAAAGAAGGAGTAGATGGTATTATTAGATGTTGTATACCTGAGCATGAATAGGAACAAAACCTATGGAAGTGTCATTCTGAGGCTTACGAAGGACACCATGTTGGAGACAGAACTGCACATAAGGTATTACATTCTGGTTTTTATTGGCCTACTCTCTTCAAGGATGCACGTAAGTTTGTCTTTTCTTGTGACGAATGTCAAAGAATTGGTAATATTGATAGACGTTAGGAAATGCCTATGAATTATTCACTTGTTATTGAGCCATTTGATGTTTAGGGATATGATTATATGGGACCTTTTCCTTCCTCCAATGGGTATACTCATATTTTAGTTGTTATTGATTACGTTACTAAGTGGGTAGAAGCTATTCCAACTAGTAGTGCTGATCATGACACTTCTATTAAAATGCTTGAAGAAGTTATTTTTCCAAGGTTTGGAGTCCCTAGATATTTAATGACTGATGGTGGTTCACATTTTATTCATGGTGCTTTCCGTAAACTGCTTGCTAGATATGATGTCAACCATAGAATTGCATCTCCCTATCATCCTCAATGTAGTGGGCAGGTTGAATTGAGCAATAGAGAAATAAAGTTTATTTTGCAAAAGACAGTCAATATATCTAGACAGAATTGGTCTAAGAAACTTGATGATGCATTATGGTCTTATAGAAGCGCATATAAAAATTCGATATGTATGTCTCCATATAAAATGGTCTATGGAAAAGCATGTCATTTACCTCTTGAGTTAGAAGATAAAGCATATTGGGCAATTAAAAAACTTAATTATGATTTCAAACTTGCTGGTGAGAAGAGGTTATTTGATATTAGTTCGTTGGATGAGTGGAGAACCCAAGCACATGAAAATGCCAAATCTATATCTATACCTACTATTAAAGGGAGGTGATATTCTTGGTTTCGTCCCGCTTCGTTTGGTCCCACTTCAATTAATTTCACGTACGCTATTTAGTTTTGTTACTTGCCACCCGTTTTGGCCCAAGGGAGGAAGCCTATCTGGCGGCGCATTGTGGCTCAAGTCCGGAGAAAAATAAAATTGCCGATGGGAGGGTTCGATCTCATAACCTGCCAACCGACCACACACAGTTTGTCCAACTGACCCAACTAGAGACATGAGTGGATTTTTTTCTCCCGTTGCAACGCATGAGCCTTTTTTATAGTTGTTTAAAGAAGAAGTTAAAAGATGGCATGATAAAAGAATCCAAAAACGGGGATTCAAAGTGGGTGAATATGTTCTATTGTACTACTCTCATTTCAGATTCTTTGCAGTAAACTACTCTCCAAATGGGAAGGACCTTATACCATTAAAGAAGTTTATCGTTCCAGAGCTGTCAAAATCAATAATTCCGAAGGCACTAATCCAAGGGTGGTCTATGGACAAATAATTAAGCATTATATCTCAGGCACACCTATTAATTTTGAAACTAACATTATTCAAACCATGACACCGGAGGAACACATAAGAGAGACCTTCCAGAACACTCCAGTACTCTGAAAAGGAATAGGTATGCAATACGGTAAGTAAACCGACTCCAAAAATTCCATAAAAATACTTTCTGTCAGTTTGGGAATATTAGAAAAAAAGACCAAAATAATAAACAGCTGAGGGGGCCGACGAGGTGCACACGAGGGACCAGGTCGCGCCCCCCCCTTGGGCCCGCCCTGGTGGCTCGTGGGCCCCTCGTGAGCCTTCCCGACTCAGTTTTCTTCTGGAATACTTGTTTTGCAAGATAAAAAAAATTCTTTATATATACTCCCAGACATTTTGACCACCGTATCACAGAAATATCATCTGTTCTTATTTTGTGCTATTTTCCTGACAGACCTCGAGGTATGTCGTCCGAAGACTCAGATGGAGAGAGCTTTGTATCACACTGTGTCGCAAATCCGAGGATCTATGGGGACATAGATCCCTATGGATGGTCCACGGAGGAAGAGTGAGATGTTGATTTGAGAAGGACGGAGGACAATTATTCGGAACAAGATGAAGCCCCGCTACCTCAACCAGGGGATATGCATGTGGAGTTCAAGAAATCGAGTCTCCCAAACACAATAAACGTATCTAAGTTTCAATTTATCACTTTACGTCTTCTACAGGAAAAAAGAATGTACTATGTGAGAGGGTATTGGAGCTTGAGCAATAGGTCAGCAAGCTGAAGGAGGAAATTTGCGTTCTTAAGCGAAAGCTGAAGGACAAGCCCCCTACTTCATCATCATCACCATCACCGAAGAAAGAAACTTGAGTACACCGGTATGGGCACTCCCATTGGCTTGTGCCAAGCTTGGAGAGGTGCCCCGTTACCATATCACCATCAGTTTTATTATATTTACCTATCTTAATTAGTTTGATCCTTAGCTATTTCATGATTTAGTAGAGTAAAAAGTTTAGTATGATCTATTTTCGAGTGCTAGTTTCATGATCTATCTATCTATGTAATTGAGTTGAGAGTTATATAATAAAGAGTAGTTTGAGTTTGGCTTCTTTACTTTTATGTTTCAATCTTAACAATGAAAATAATGGAAAAGATCATATGCCAATTTCATGGAAAGTAAGGACATCACATAAAGAAAATTGTAAGTGCAAAAATTTATTGGAAGTTAACAAACATAGCATTGGTCAATGATGCAATTTATGAAAGAATGAATAAGGGAAGAGAAGATTCACATATAAATTGATGAGGACATCACTCTTTCGGATACACACAAAACTCCGCTAGATATACAAGGACCGATCACTAGAGCTTGAGCGCGACAATTGAATTTAGAGGTGAGCTCGTTCCTAAGCACTTCTTTATATGTTCCCGAGAATAGATTGCTGCATAATGATTATATTATGATTAGGAACCATGGAGAGCACCAAGATATACTTTCAGAGGGGCATGGAGGTGGAGAGGACCAGCAAGGGCGTCCAACTCAAGGTGGAAGCCCAAACAAAGTTGACTTTGAATCTGTTTCGGAGTCAAGGAGCAGTTTGCACTAAAACGGTTGTCCAGGTCGCATACGGGCTCGGTTTTGGACGTTTCATATATGCACGGATAGCTGAGAAGATAACCTTTCCATTGGCGCTGGTCACATGGTCCAATTCCTCCTGAATCAACAGGAATCGTCGAAACAAAAGACGTCCAAAATCTGTTTCGGTGCTGCGCCATCATATGTTGGCCTTTGGGCCGTGTATCATGTTGGAGCCCATTAGGGGTGCGTCCAGGGTTCCCTGCACGACCCTAGAGTCTTCATATATAGCCATCACCCCACCATTAGGGTTTGGGGTTTTGCTTAGAATATTCTGTCAAGAACAGTTTCACCGTTCATTGGTTTGTGAGACCCCAACTTTGTGAGATTAATCATACATCTGCAATTTGGTTGCATTCTTTCTCGTTCTTTCTTGTGTTCTTCGATTCGCAGGCAAGGATTAGCCTTCTTGGCGAGGTCGACCGAGCATCGCTGGTCGATAACCAGAGGAGACGTGGTGCTGCGATTGCGGGGTTCAGAACGTGTTGTTTGGAAGCTGGATCGAGTTGTGTCAAGTTTCCACCAAATCGAGAGTTATCATAACCTTTCGGAAGATCGGGACACCCTAGTTCATATCAAGTGATAATCAGAGATTCAGGTGTTACCGTCAGGTTTGCCCTTACGCTGGTTTGTTTGATTTAGCCTTCATCCTATTGTCCACAAAAAAAGCCAAAAACAAATTAGCTATAGCTCTTTCCCGTCCCAGAACCACGTTTAGCCTTTTGCATAATTCCTTTTCAGAGTCCGTAGTGTTGAGTTTGCGTCCTAGTATTGTTTTTGTTGCTGGTTTAATTCGTGTTTTAGTCTGAGTAGTGTTTTTCCTCTTGTTCCTTCATCTTGTGCTACAAGTCGCCTCCTACCCTATTCTATTTTCATCACTACACGTCCTGTGATCACCACACACCGACATAAGTCCAGTCCACAATCTGCTGCCACCATACCTGTTGTCTCACCATCGATTTTAATCCAGCCGCCACCAAAAGCATACGTCGAAGCACTTCCCTTGAAACAGCCATAAGTTTCGCTTACGGACTCTGAATCAAGCAAAAAAGTACATTACGGAAAGAAAAAAAAGAGAAAAGGAGAAAAAAAAAGGAAAGAAAAATCACATCTGTTGGTGCCTAGATTTGCCGGGTTAGCTAATTTATATTGGCGAATTTCTGCTCAAAAAATTGGATGTTGAGCGATACAGTTTTAGCAAGAATTTTGCAGCACGGTTCTGATTGTGTACAGGCTGCATCATCTATCAGCTTGCCCTGAACCTTCCTCGTTTCCTAATTTTGTGCCCCTAGTTGTGAGTGACATATCAAAAGAAAGTGAAGGAGCACGAATTTTCAAGCTTTGAGTGTTGTGTCGAGCTACTGTCCTTGCCTTTGTTCATGTCTGTTGTTGTTTTTACCTTCATACTTGTTTCTACCTTGTCTGGCATATCACACTTGGTTTAGAACACGAGTAGGCCAGCAACTAGGACAAGCTTTTTGGACATTTATTCAGCATTACTATCTATTTTTGAATTGTGTTCCACTCACATATAGTGCCTTCCAAGCTCCACATACAACCTTCTGAACATGCACAAGTTTTTGGCCCTCGCAATCGCCGGATTACTCCTTCCAAGTATCCTTTGCTTTGCTAGTAAGAACCTTGTAAGAGCTTGGTAAGACACTTCCATTTGCTATGTTGAGAGGCACCACTACAACTGCATAGTAGTTGATAGGGATAACCTTCGCTGTGTGTCCATGTTTTTGTGTATACAATGGCAGGTACAGGCAAAAACGGCGATAGCACTCCCAAGGACTTCAAGGAATGTGTCAGCTAAGAGCAACTACAAGCTACTGTAGAGAAGGTTCATGAAGGGATGAACGAGGCAATCAAGAAGGCTGTTGCTGATGCGCTCATTGAACTCAACCTCGGCAACAGCATCGAACGGTTGGACAAACGGATATCCATGTTAACTGATAGAGTTACCGAGTTGGAAACCCGTTTAGCAACCAACAACGACGACGTGTCCGGCAGCAACACCAGTGGACAAATGCCAAAAGACATGGTGTATGATGCTAATGGGAACATAGATCAAGCAGCTACACGACAAGCAAGATTGCGCCAACATCTTCACCGTAACACTCAAGGTATGGGTAGTACAGTTAATCAACGTCGTCATCAAGGTAATAATAATCATGCTCTTGATGATCCTTATGCTAAGATTAAGTTAACATTACCACATTTTTCGGGTCGTTATGATGCCGAGGGCTACCTTGATTGGGAGATGACGTTAGAACAGAAGTTTAATTCCCACCTTGTTCCTAAGCAACATAGAGTTCGACTAGCTACTAGTGAGTTTAAGGACTTTGCTATCATTTGGTGGAATGGGCTAGCTGGACAGGGTGCTTTACCTGATACATGAGAACGACTTAAGGTAGCTATGCGTGATCGTTTTGTCCCTCCTTCGTACCATAGAGATTTTCGTAACAAACTGCGGTGTTTAGAACAAGGAGAAAAGTCTATACAAGATTACTATGCTGAGCTTCAAAAGGGTTTGATGCGTTGTGGTATAGTGGAGGGGCTTGAGGATTCCATTTGTCGTTTTTATTCAGGTTTGAGGCGTGAGATTCAGGACATTGTTGATTATAAAGAATTTCATATTGTCAACCAGTTGTTCCAGTTTGCTATGCTTGCAAAAAAGGAATTGCAGGGACGTGAGCAGCGGAACAGGAGCAACGTCCACGCCTCCTACACGCCACGCACGACGGCTCCTTCGGGGCTGCCTAAGCCATCCTCTTTTCGGATGCCCCTAACAGCGGGCCAGCAAGCTTCTGCCTCAGCCAGTCATGTTACTACAACACCTACACCACCTGCTACACGTCCTACATATTTAGGTAAAAATTCTTTACAGGTTCCCACCAATAGTGCTTCGTCCATCGCCTCGACGGGATGCACTTCCAGCATTCAGTGCCACCACTGCCAAGGACGTGGCCATATGCAGAAGGATTTCCCAAGTCAGCGGGCATATGTGGCAATCGAAGATGGAGGTTATATCAGCACGTCCGATGTGGAGTATGATGCTAATGATGATGATGCCACCACCGACGACGATGATGAGGGTCATGTCCTTGGGGGTGCCGATACTTCAGGCTACATGAACATTATTGTTCAGCGTGTGCTCAACACACAAATTCAGCAACCCGAGAAGCTACAACGCCACAACTTGTTTCAGATTTTCTTCGTTATCAAGAACCGACGAGCACGTGTTATCATTGATGGAGGAAGCTGCAACAATTTGGTGAGTTCTGATCTGGTCCAGAAGCTTGGTTTGACCACACAGCCACATCCACATCCATACCATATTCAGTGGTTAAATGACTCTGGAAAAGCTAAGGTAACACAAACATGTAGAGTTCCTTTTTCCATTGGTTCCTATGCTGATTCTGTTGATTGCGACGTCATACCTATGCAACCTTGTTCACTTTTGTTGGGTCGGCCTTGGGAACGTGATAATGATGCTACACACCATGGAAGAAGTAATAAATACACTTTTGTGCATAAAGGGCAGAAAATTACTCTGGTACCTTTGACCCCCACTGAAATTGTACGAGCTGATAGGGAGAGAGCTGCTAGTTTGAGTGGTGCTAAATCTGAAAATCGGCAAGTTGCTAATTCTGTTTTTCCACCTAAAAAAGATAAAGCATGCACCTATTTCTAAGGCCGAGGGAATTAAATTGAAGGGTGGTGTTATGCTTGCAACAAAATGTGACCTTGCTGACATTTCTGATGATGATATTTGTTATGCTTTGATATGCAAAGGAGCTTTGTTTTCTCTTGATGATATTGCTAGTTCGTTGTATCCTGCTGTCACCAACCTTTTGCAGGAGTTTGAGGACATTTTCCCAGCTGAGATACTCTCGGGGCTGCCACCTATGAGAGGGATAGAGCATCAAATTGATTTGATTCCGGGTACAACTTTGCCAAATTGTGCTGCCTATCAAACCAACAACGAGGAGACCAAGGAAATTTAGCGACAAGTCCAAGACCTTTTGGACCGCGGGTATGTACGTGAAAGCCTTAGTCCTTGTGTTGTTCCTATACTTTCGGTTCCTAAGAAAGATGGTACTTGGCGTCTGTGTGCTGATTGTAGAGCCATCAATAATATTACTATTCGGTATCGTCATCCTATTCCTAGGTTAGATGACATGGTTGATGAGCTGTGTGGTTCTATAATTTTCACAAAGATTGACTTGCGTAGTGGCTACCACCAAATTAGAATGAAACTTGGAGATGAATGGAAAATATCTTTCAAAACTAAATTTGGGTTGTATGAGTGGCTGGTAATGCCTTTTGGCTTGACAAATGCCCCTAGCACTTTCATGCGCTTAATGAATGAGGTTTTAAGAGCTTTTATTGGTAGAGTTGTGGTGGTTTACTTTGATGATATCTTGATTTACAACAAGTCTTTGGATGAACATATGGACCATTTATGTGCTGTTTTTAATGCTTTAAGGGATGCACGTTTGTTCGGTAACCTTGAGAAGTGCATTTTTTGCATGGATCGAGTCTCTTTTCTTGGTTACGTTGTTACTCCACAGGGAATTGAGGTGGATGAGACAAAGATTGACGCCATCCAGAGCTGGCCGCTACCCCAAGGTATCACACAAGTGAGGAGTTTTCTTGGTCTTGCAGGTTTCTACCGCCGCTTCATCAAGGATTTTAGCACCATTACTGCACCACTGAGTTGACGAAGAAGGGTGTGGCGTTCCATTGGGGGAAGGCATAAGAGGAGTCCTTTGGCACTTTGAAGCACAAGCTTACGCACGCACCATTGCTGCAACTTCCTAACTTTGGTAAGACTTTTGAACTAGAATGTGATGCTAGTGGAGTCGGCATTGGTGGTGTTTCGAAGCAAGATGATAAACCCGTTGCATACTTTAGCAAAAAATTGCATGGTCCTGTTCTTAATTATTCCACATATGATAAGGAATTGTATGTACTTGTGCATTCTTTAGAAACGTGGAGTCATTATTTGTGGCCTAAAGAATTTGTTATTCATTTTGATCATGAATCGCTTAAGTATCATCGCTCACAAAATAATTTGAATCATAGGCATGCTAAGTGGGTTGAATTTATTGAATCTTTTCCTTATATCATCAAACACAAGAAAGGGAAGGATAATGTGATTGTTGATGCTTTGTCTAGACGATATACTTTGTTGTCTCAACTTGATTGTCAGGTTTTTGGACTTGAGTCAATAAAAGAACAATACACGCTTGATTCTGACTTTAAAGATGTTTTGCTGCAATGTCGAGAGGGACGTACATGGAATAAATTTGTCCTTAACGATGGGTTTTTGTTTCAAGCTAACCGTCTATGCATTCCAGTTGGTTCTGTTCGTCTTTTGTTGTTATAGGAGGCGCATGGAGGAGGATTGATGGGTCATTTCGGTGCGAAGAAGACGGAGGACGTTCTGGCCACACATTTCTTTTGGCCAAAGATGAGGAGAGATGTTGAGAGTTTCGTGGCTCGCTGCACCACATGTCAAAAAGCTAAATCTCGGTTGAATCCGCATGGCTTATACATGCCTCTTCCTGTTCCTTCTATTCCTTGGGCAGATATTTCTATGGATTTTGTGTTAGGATTTCCTAGGACTAAGAGGGTAAGGGATAGTATTTTTGTTGTGGTGGATCTTTTTTCTAAGATGGCACAATTTATACCATGTCATAAGAGTGACGATGTTGTTTATATTGTTGACCTCTTTTTCAAAGAGATTGTTCATTTGCATGGTATGCCTGCTACTAATGTTTCAGCTCGTGATGCAAAATTCTTGAGTCATTTTTGGCGCACCCTATGGAATAAGTTGGGTACAAAATTGTTGTTTTCTACAAGTTGTCACCCACAAACTGATGGGCAAACTGAGGTGGTGAATCACACTTTGGGCACCATGTTGAGGGCTGTTTTGAAGAAAAATTTGAAGATGTGGGAAGAATGTTTGCCTCATGTGGAGTTTGCTTACAACCGGGCAACACATTCTACCACCAAGGTAAGTCCTTTTCAGGTAGTGTATGGTTTCAATCCCCGTGCTCCTATTGAAATCTTGCCTTTACCTACAAGTGAGAGGATTCACAATGATGCCAAAGAACGTGCTGATTTTGTCTTGAAAATGCATGATACAACAAAGCACAATATTGAAAAAATGAATGAAAAGTATAGAATTGCTGGTAGTAAAGGTAGACAAGAAGTCAAACTGGAACCGGGTGATTTGGTTTGGTTGCACTTGAGAAAGGATAGGTTTCCAGATTTAAGAAAGTCTAAGTTGATGCCTAGAGCTGATGGTCCTTTCAAAATACTTGCCAAGATAAATGATAACGCATATAAACTTGAGTTGCCTCCCGAGTTTGTGGTTAGTCCCACCTTTAACATTTCAGATTTGAGGCCATATTTGGTAGAAGAGGATGATTTTGAGTCGAAGACGACTCCAATTCAAGAGGGGGAGGATGATGAGGACATCACTCTTTCAGATACACACAAAACTCCGCTAGATATACAAGGACCGATCACTAGAGCTCGAGCGCGACAATTGAATTTAGAGGTGAGCTCATTCCTAAGCACTTCTTTATATGTTCCTAAGAATAGATTCCTACCTAATGATTATATTATGATTAGGAACAATGGAGAGCACCAGGAGATACTTGTAGAGGGGCTTGGAGGTGGAGAGGACCAGCAAGGGCGTCCAAGTCAAGGTGGAGGCCCAAACAAAGTTGAGTTCGAATCTGTTTCAGAGTCCAGGAGCAATCTGCACTAAAACGGTTGTCCAAGTCGCATATGCGCTCGGTTTTGGACGTTTTATATATGCATGGATAGATGAGAAGATAACCTTTCCATTGGCACTGGTCACGTGGTCAAATTCCTCCTGAGTCAACGAGAATCATCGAAACAAAAGACATCTAGAATCTGTTTTGGTGTTGCGCCATCATATTTTGGCCTTTGGGCTGTGTATCATGTTGGAGCCCATTAGGGGTGCGTCCAGGGGTCCCTGCACGACCCTAGAGTCTTCATATACAGCCATCACCCCACCATTAGGGTTTGGGGTTTTGCTTAGAATATTCTGTCAAGAACAGTTTTGACGTTCATCGGTTTGTGAGACCCCAACTTCGTGAGATTACTCATACATCTGCAATTTGGTTGCATTCTTTCTCGTTCTTGCTTGTGTTCTTCGATTCGCAAGCAAGGATTAGCCTTCTTGGCGAGGTCGACCGAGCATCGCCGGTCGATAACCAGAGGAGACGTGGTGCTGTGATTGCGGGGTTCAGAACGTGTTGTTGGGAAGCCGGATAGAGTTGTGTCAAGTTTCCACCAAATCAAGAATTATCAGAACCTTTCAGAAGATCGGGACACCCTAGTTCATATCATAAATATACTATCTTCGACATCTTTTATGATTGTGAGCTCCCATTAAATATTCTATGCCAAATTGTTGATGTTGGACAAGGAAGGCAATGTAATGAGTTATGTTTTCTTATATTCACATAGAAGTCATATTGTTATAGATCCTCCAACATGTGGTTCTTACTCAATATCTTTGGTAGCCAAAAATCTGCACCAAGTAGAAATACTATGTGTGCATCCAAAAACTCTTAAACCCAGTTTTATGTTATGAGAGTCCACTATATCTACCTATGGATTGAATAAGATCCTTGGAAGTTGTCATCGGTGCACAAGGCAATAAAAATTGCTTCTAAATATGTATGATCTTTTATTATAAGGGAAAATAAGCATTGTACAATGTTGTGATGGTAAATAAATAAAAGCGACGGACTGCATAATAAAGGTTGCTATCACAAGGGGCAATATGAAGTGACATTCCTTTGCATTAAGAGCTTGCACATCCAAAAACAAAAAAGCGCATGACAACCTATGCTTCCCTCTGCGAAGGGCCTATCTTTTACTTTTATGTATTTACTTTTCATGCAAGAGTCAATAGTGTTCTCCTCTATTCGTTTTTGTTTTTATCTTTTGCAAGCATCATGTGGTGGGAGAGAGATCTAGGCATATACATCTAGTTGGATATGAGTGATAATGAGTTATTATTGTTGACGTTGCCCTTGAGGTAAATGAGTTGGGAGCCGAAATTATAAGCCCCTATCTTTCTATGTGTCTGAGTGAAACTTTTACTCCATATATATGTCGTGATTGTCAGCAATCATAGAAGACTAAATGATAGTTGAGTATGTGTACTTGCTAAACAAGAGCTCCTACATGAGACTCTTCCTGAAAATATGATGAATTGCAATTGCCTTGTTGACTGGGAACATAGTTTTTTAGTTTTCAATAAAGTTTATGCCTTATACTTCGTTGTTGTGATGAATTGTTACTTGTTCATGAGATTTTTTATGATAGTAATGTATTGCTGCTATGATATTGATCATGATGCTACTATGTCCGTATTTTATTTTTACCGACACCCCTCTCTCTCTAAATCTGTGGTCATGATTATCGATATCGGCTTTCGCTTGAGGACAAGTGAGGTCTAAGTTTGGGGGAGTTGATACGTCCATTTTGCATCATGTTTTGCTACTGTTATTTATAATGTTTTTGATCAATATAACACTTTGTGGAGCAATTCTAATGACTTTTCTCTCTTAATTTGCAAGATTTACATGAAGAGGGAGATTGCCGGCAGCTGGAATTCTCGACCTGGAAAAGCCATGTCAGAGATACCTATTCTGCACATCTCCAAATGAGCTGAAATTTCACGAAGAATTGTTTTGGAATAAATAAAAAATACTGGAGAAAAGATATACCAGAGGGGGCCACCTAGGTGCCCACGAGGCACCAGGGCATGCCCTGGTGGCTCGTGGGGCCCCTGGCTAGCCTCCGGTGCCCATCTTCTGGTATATAAGCCCATTTTCCCTAGAAAAATAAGGGAGGACTTTCGGGACGAAGCACTGCTGTCTCAAGACGGAACCTGGGCAGGAGCACTTTTGCTCTCGGGCGAAGCAATTCCACCGGGGATACTTGCCATCGTGGGAGGACCAATTTTCATCAACATCTTTACCAGCACCATCTCATCTCAAACCCTAGTTCATCTCTTGTATTCAATCTTTATATCGAAACCTCAGATTAGTACCTGTGGGTTGCTAGTATTGTTGATTAGTACTTGGTTTATTTGGTGGAAGATTAAATGTTCAGATCCTTGATGCTATTTCATACCCCTCTGATCTTGAACATGAACATGATTTGTGAGTAGTTAGTTTTGTTCTTGAGGACATGGGAGAAGTCTTGTCATAAGTAATCGTGTGAAATTTGGTATTCGTTCGATATTTTGATGATATGTATGTTGTTGTTTCCCTTAGTGTTGTTATGTGAACGTCGACTACATGACACTTCACCATATTTGGACCTAAAGGCATTGTGGAGTACTAATTAGATGATGGGTTGCTAGAGTTGCAGAAGGTTAAACCCTAGTTTATGCGTTATTCCGTAAGGGGCTGATTTGGATTCATATGTTTCATGCTATAATTAGATTTATCTTAATTCTTCTTTTGTTGTTACGGATGCTTGCGAGAGGGGTTAATCATAAGTGGGAGGCTTGTTCAAGGAAGAACAACACCCAAGCACCGGTTCACCCATGTATCAAATTATCAAAGTAGCGAACGTGAATCAAACAAATATTATGAAAGTGACTAGATGAAATTCCCGTGTGTCCTCAAGAACGCTTTCCTTATTATAAGAGACCGTTCCATCCTGTCCTTTACTAAAAAAAGGATTGGGCTACCTTGCTGCACCTTTGTTACCATTACTACATTTTTTATCATTACAAATTTCTTGCTATCAAACTAGTTGTTACCGATAATTTCAGCGCCCACAGAAATTACCTTGCTGAAAATCGTTTGTCATTTCCGTCTGCTCCTCGTTGGGTTCGACACTCTTACTTATCAGAAGGACTGAGATTGACCCCCCTATACTTGTGGGTCATCAAGCATCCCCAAAGGTCTTGTATGCATCTTGTGGTGATGCCCAAATGTTGGCAAACTCAATTAGCGCGAGGACAATCCACAGAGATGTGAAGGACGCCTTCAGAACCATGGACATAGTTCAAGCATGAAGCATCTAGTGATATGTGTATGTGAAAAAGGTTTGCCTTGAAATTCAACCTTTCACGGAAGAGGAACTATGCAAATATCTTAATAGTAGAGGGACCCTGGATCCCAAATGGTTGTCGCATGCATGTCAACGTGATCCTGCTACATGATCAACCTCTAGGCTGCCTGAGTGGAGAAATGGGGTCGTCTATAAGGAATTTAACAAGTGTCTCCTTGGAATGCTTGAAATCATGCAAAAAGAAGAAAGAGAAACCAACCCCACAAATGCAACATTTGATAGACGGTTTTGTAGTCAAGTTTCTGCACCAAGATTAAGGGTGGTTACCACTCTCACAAAACCTTTTGTGGTGTGAGAGAAAAGACAGGGGAAAGCAAGCGCGAGTGGTAGTTTATAGATCCTTGTATCAAGCCAGAAATACGTTTTGGTACCACGGGTAAGAAAACACAAAAGGCAGTTGTAGTAGAGTAGGAATCTAGTTGTTAATAGTTTTATAAACAAAGGATGTGTTGTTGTTGGGGGGTGAAGGAATGTGGGTGTTGTAGGTGTGGTCAGTCAAGCAATGGCGGTGGTTGATCGTGTGCGAGAGACTTTGTTGGTACAAATTTCATGAGTAAGGAGTTATTTTACTGGTGCAAATTTTTAGGCCCAATCCACCAAATGTTTTCGGAGATCGATAAGACATTGAGCCCAAGTAAATGTATCCTCTGCAGCCCAAAAAGTATGAAGGAAAGCATCAATAGTTTTAAGCACATGTTTTGGGATTTGAAAACGGACTTAAACTATGTAGCCAGAGAATCAATGACGACAGAGAGCAAAATTGAACGATCACCCTTGATACATCTCCAATGTATCTATAATTTTTTATTGTTACATGCTATTATATTATCAACCTTGGATATTTTACATGTACTATTTTATATCATTTTTGGGACTAACTTATTAACCTAGTGCCCAGTGCTAGTTTCTGTTTTTCCTTGTTTTTGTCTTTATAGGAAATCAATACCAAATGGAGTCCAAATGGAACGCAGCTTTTTGATGACTTTTCTTGGACCAAAAGACACCCTGGAAGCTTTAGGAGGAGGCAAGAAGAGCCACGAGGTGGCCACAAGTCGGAGGGCGCGCCCTAGGGGGGGCAAGCTTGTCAGCCCCCCGTGGCACTTCCAGCCCTAATATTTCTTCTATAAAAACCCAAATATTCCCCGTAGACCAGAGGGCACACCAAAAATACTTCTCCGCCACCGCAAGCTTTTGTCCTCGTGAGATCCCATCTTGGGGCCTTTTCCAGTACTCCGCTGGAGGGGGATTCCCATCTTGGGGCCTTTTCCAGTACTCCGCTGGAGGGGGATTGGATCATAGACGGCTTCTACATCAACCTTGCTGCCCTTCCGATGATGTGTGAGTAGTTTACCACAGACCTACGGGTCCATAGCTAGTAGCTAGATGGCTTCTTCTCTCTCTTTCTTTGGTCTTCAATACAATGTTCTCCTCGATGTTCTTGAAGTTCTATTCGATGTATTCTTCTTTTGCAGTGTGTTTGTTGAGATCCGATGAATTGTGGGTTTATCATCAGATTATCTATAAATATTATTCGAGTCTTCTCTGAACACTTTTATGCATGATTTATATAGCTTACTATTTCTCTCTAATCTATTGATTTGGTTTGGCCACCTAGATTGATTTTTCTTGCAATGGGAGAGGTGCTTTGTATGGGTTCAATCTTGTGGTGCTCAATCCTAGTGACAGAAAGGGACACGAAACGTATTTGTATTTCTGCCATTAAGGATAAAAAGATGGGGTTTGTTCATATTGATTGGATCTATCCCTCTACATCATGTCATCTTGCTTAAGGCGTTACTCTGTTCTTGTTAACTTAATACACTAGATGCATGCTGGATAGCGATCGATGTGTGGAGTAATAGTAGTAGATGCAGGAAGGAGTCGGTCTACTTGTCTCGGACGGTGATGCCTATATACATGATCATTGACTTGGATATCATCATAACTATGCGCTTTTCTATCAATTGCTTGACAGTAATTTGTGTACTCACTGTATTGCTTTCTTTCAAGAGAGAAGCCTTTAGCGAAAACTATGGCCCCTGGGTCTATCTTTTATCATATTATTTTCAGATCTATGAAATCAAAAACACAAAAACACCTTGCTGCAATTTATTTACTTTTATTTTATTTTGCAGTTCTACTTATCTTTTATATTTATCACTATCAGATCCCATCCTTGCAAGTAATCGTGAAGGGATTGTCAACCCCTTTATCACGTTGGGTGCAAGTATTTGTTTGTTTGTGTAGGTGCGATTATTGGAGACTTGTGTGTTTCTCCTACTGGATTGATACCTTGGTTCTCAATTGAGGGAAATACTTATCTCTACTTTGCTGCATCACCCTTTCCTCTTCAAGGGAAAAACCAGTGCAAGATCAAGAATTAGCACGAAGAATTTCTGGTGCCGTTGCCGGGGAGGATGTACATCAAGCCTACCAAGTACCTATTATAAACTCTCATCTCTTGCATTTACTTTATTTGCCATTTGCCTCTCGTTTTCATCTCCCCGACTTCTAAAACCTTTTCAGAAAAATACAAAAATATTTGCCTTCTTTCCGTTTGCCTTTATGTCTTACTTGGTATGTTCGCTTGGCATAATTGTATGTTTATTCCAAATCAGAAGCAAAAATTTTATGGTTCCTCATCCACTTGCTAATATTTTTAAAAGATCTGCTACTTCTTGATCTTGTGTTGGTTTTTCCCTTGAAGAGGAAAGGGTGATGCAGCAAAGTAGAGTAAGTATTTCCCTCAGTTTTGAGAACCAAGGTATCAATCTAGTAGGAGACAATGCTCAAGTCACTGAATACCTACACAAACAAACACCAACTTGCACCCAACGCGATAAAGGGGTTGTCAATCCCTTCACGGTTATTTGCAAAGTGAGATCTGATAGAGATGGATAAACGGTAAAGTAATAGTTTTTGGTATTTTTGTTTTATAGACCGGAAAGTAAAAGATTACAAAATAAGTAGATCGGAAACTAATATGACGGAAAATAGACCTGGGGGCCATAAGTTTCACTAGAGGCTTCTCTCAAGATAGAAAATATTACCATGGGTGAACAAATTACTGCCGAGCAATTGATAGAAAAGCGCAATGTTATGACGATATCTAAGGCAATGATCATTAGTATAGGCATCACGTCCGTGTCAAGTAGACCGAAAGGATTCTGCATCTACTACTATTACTCCATGATACGTCTCCAATGTATTTATAATTTTTGATTGTTCCATGCTGTTATATTATCATTCTTGGATGTTTTATAATCATTTTATATCATTTTTTGGTACTAACCTATTGACATAGTGCCAAGTGCCAATTGCTGTTTTTTGCATGTTTTTTACATCACGGGTAATCAATACCAAACGGAGTCCAAATGCAGTGAAACTTTTTGTGGATTTTTTGGGACCAGAAGACATCCAGTGGGCTGGAGAAGCACTTGGGGGGTGCTCCGAGGGGAGCACAATCCACCAAGGCACGCCAGGAGGCCCACGCACGCCCTGGTGGGTTGTGCCCACCTCGGGTGCCCCTAGGACCGCCTATCTGCTCTATAAATACCCCAATATTCCATAAACCCTAGGGGAGTCGACGAAAATCGATTCCAGCTGTCGTAGAGTCCAGAACCACTAGATCCAGTCTAGACACCATCACGGAGGGGTTCACCACTTCCATTGGTGCCTCTCCGATGATGAGCGAGTAGTTCTTTGTAGACCTTCGAGTCCGTAGTTAGTAGCTAGACGGCTTCCTCTCTCTCTTTTGTTTCTCAATACAATGGTCTCTGATACGTCTCCAACGTATCTATAATTTGTGATTGTTCCATGCTATTATATTACCCGTTTTGGATGTTTATGGGCTTTATTATACACTTCTATATTATTTTTGGGACTAACCTATTAACTGGAGGCCCAGCCCAAATTGTTGTTTTCTTGCCTATTTCACTGTTTTGAAGAAAAGGAATATCAAACGGAGTCCAAACGGAATGAAACCTTCGGGAGAGTTATTTTTGGAATGGAAGCAATCCAGGAGACTTAGAGTAGATGTCAGGGAAGCTTCGAGGTGGCCACGAGGCAGGGAGGCGCGCCTGCCCCCTGGGCGCACCCTCCACCCTCGTGGGCCCCTCGTGGCTCCCCTGACCGACTTCTTTCGCCTATATATGTCCATATACCCTAAAAACATCGAGGAGCAGAATAGATTGGGAAAACCAATCTAGACCCGTCCCGGCACCCTGCCGGAGGGGGGAATCCCCCTCCGGTGGCCATCTTCATCATCCCGGTTCTGTCCATGACAAGGAGGGAGTAGTTCACCCTCGGGGCTGAGGGTATGTACTAGTAGCTATGTGTTTGATCTCTCTCTCTCTCTCTCTCGTGTTCTTGAGTCGGCACGATCTTGATGTATCACGAGCTTTGCTATTATAGTTGGATCTTATGATGTTTCTGCCCCTCTACTCTCTTGTGATGAATTGAGTTTTCCTTTGAAGTTGTCTTATCGGATTAAGTCTTTAAGGATTTGAGAACACTTGATGTATGTCTTGCACGTGCTTATCTATGGTGACAATGGGATATCATGTGATCCACTTGATGTATGTTTTGGTGATCAACTTGCGAGTTCCGTGACCTTGTGAACTTATGCATAGGGGTTGGCACACGTTTTCATCTTGACTCTCTGGTAGAAACTTTGGGGCACTCTTTGAAGTTCTTTGTGTTGGTTGAATAGATGAATCTAAGATTGTGTGATGCATATCGTATAATCATACCCACGGACACTTGAGGTGACATTGGAGTATCTAGGTGACATTAGGGTTTTGGTTGACTTGTGTCTTAAGGTGTTATTCTAGTACGAACTCTATGATAGATCGAACGAAAAAATAGCTTTGTGTTATTTTACTACGGACTCTTGAATAGATCGATCAGAAAGGATAACTTTGAGGTGGTTTCGTACCCTACCATAGTCTCTTCGTTTGTTCTCTGCTATTAGTGACTTTGGAGTGACTCTTTGTTGCATGTTGAGGGATAGTTATATGATCCAATTATGTTATTATTGTTGAGTGAACTTGCACTAGTGAAAGTATCAACCCTAGGCCTTGTTTCAACGCATTGCAATACCGTTTGTGCTCACTTTTATCATTAGTTACCTTGTTGTTTTTATTATTTCAGATTACAAAAACCTTTATCTACCATCCATATTGCAGTTGTATCACCATCTCTTCTCCGAGCTAGTGCACCTATACAATTTACCATTGTATTGGGTGTGTTGGGTACACAAGAGACTCTTTGTTATTTGGTTGCAGGGTTGTTTGAGAGAGACCATCTTCATCCTACGCCTCCCACAGATTGATAAACCTTAGGTCATCCACTTGAGGGAAATTTGCTACTGTCCTACAAACCTCTGCACTTGGAGGCCCAACAACGTCTACAAGAAGAAGGTTGTGTAGTAGACATCAGTCTCTTGGAGATCCATATGATGTAACTCTTTTTGCTATGTGTTTGTTGGGATCGGATGAACTTTGAGTTTATGATCAGATCTATCTCTTTTTACCCATGAAAGTTATTTGAGTTTCTTTGATCTATTATATGCATGATTGCTTATAGCCTCGTATTTATTCTTCGATATTTGGGTTTTGTTTGGCCAACTTGACCTATTTATCTTGCAATGGGAAGAGGTGCTTTGTAGTGGGTTCGATCTTACGATGCTCGATCCCAGTGACAGAAGGGGAACCGACACGTATGTATCGTTGCTACTAAGGATAAAATGATGGGTTCCATTTCTACATAAATAGATCTTGTCTACATCATGTCATCATTCTTATTGCATTAATCTGTTTCTCCATGAACTTAATACACTAGATGCATGCTGGATAGCAGTCGATGTGTGGAGTAATAGTAGTAGATACAGGCAGTAGTCGGTCTACTAATCTTGGACATGATGCCTATGTAATGATCATTGCCTGGATATCGTCATGATTATTTGAAGTTCTACAAATTGCCCAACAGTAATTTTTTACCCACCGTTTGTTATTTTTCTTGAGAGAAGCCACTAGTGAAACCTACGGCCCCCGGGTCTCTTTCTCATAATATTTTCCTTTGCGATCTATTTTATTTGCCTTTTATTTTCAGATCTATTAAACCAAAAATACAAAAATACCTTGCTGCAATTTATTTTATTTGGCACTCGATCTATCAATATTTACAACTCTCTCACGTCCGTTTGACAATTTTTGGCGCCGCTACCCGAAAGGGATTGCCAACCCCTTTTACACATCGGGTTGCGATTATTTGTTATTTGTGTGCAGGTGTTGTTAAGGTAGTGTTACTTGGTTCTCCTACTGATTCGATAAGCTTGGTTTCATCACTGAGGTAAATACCTACCGTCGATGTGCTGCATCATCCCTTCCTCTTTGGGGAAATACCAACGTAGCTTCAAGCCGCATCAAAAGGAATTTCTAGCGCCGTTGCTGGGGAGGATCATCTACATCTACCAGGTTCCTAATAACAAATCTCATCTCCTCGCAATTTACTTTATTTGCCTCTCGTTTTCCTCTCCCCCACTTCATAAAAATTTGGCATTTTATTTGCCCACCTTTTCATTCGTCGTTTTCTTGTCGGAGCTGTTTTTGAGTGCAATCTTGTTGCGTAGTCACCATGGTTCAAGAGAACACCAAGTTGTGTAATTTCTCAAATACCAAAAACAATGATTTTATTTGCACTCCGATTGCTCCCGCCACTAGTGCGGAATCTTGTGATATTAATACTGATTTGCTGAATCTTGTTATGAAAGATCAATTTTCCGGTACTCCTAATGAGGATGCCGCGTCCCATCTTAATATCTTCGTGGAATTATGTGATATGCAAAAGAAAAAATATATGGACAATTATGTTGTGAAGATGAAATTATTTCCGTTTTCTTTGTGTGATTCTGCAAAAAATTGGTTTTCTTCTTTGCCTCGCAATAGTATCGATTCTTGTAATAAGTGCAAAGATGCTTTTATCACTAAATATTTTCCACCCACAAAAATCATTTCCCTTAGAACCTAGATCATGAATTTCAAGAAACTTGAACATGAGCATGTTGCACAATCTTGGGAAAGGATGAAAATGATGCTAAGGAATTGCCCAACTCATGGGTTAAATCTTTGGATGATCATACACAAATTTTATGCGGGGTTGAATTTTGTTTCTCGTAATCTTTTAAACTCCACCGCGGGTGGTACTTTTGTGGAAATTACTTTGGGTGAAGCCACCAAATTGCTTGATAATATTATGGCAAATTATTCACAATGGAATACCGAAAGAGCTCCTACTAGTAAAAAAGTTAATTCGGTTGAAGAAATTTCTTCTTTGAGTGAAAAAATGATGCTCTTATGAAATTGGTTGCTAGTAAAAGTCCTCCTATTGATTTAAATGATATGCCTTTGTCTAATTTGATTGAGCAAAATAGTGAGGCCGTAGATGTGAATTTTATCTCGCGAAATAATTTCGACAACAATGCTTACAGAGGTAATTTTAATCCTAGGCATTTTCCTAGTAATTCCTCTAATAATTATGGTAATTCCTATGGCAATCAATCTTATAATAATAATAGGAACACCTCTGATCTTGAGAATAATATTAAAGAATTTATCAACACACAAAAAGTTTTCAACACTACCATAGAAGAAAAGTTGAATAAGATTGATGATTTGTCTGGAAGAGTTGATAGAATTTCTCATGATGTGGAAAATATCAAGATGAAAATTTTTGTGCCTAAGGTATAAGAATCAATTAAAGATCTCTATATTTCTATGGATGAAAGTAAGAAAAGAACCGCTATGCTTAGAGCTAAAAGAGATTTTTTAGAAAAAGCGTTTTCTAGTGATTACTTTCGTAAAAGTGATGAAGATCTTAAAATGATTGGTGTTTCTTCTATTGATTCCTTGTTTAGTAAAGTTAAGATTGATGAAAAAGGGACTGGAGGAGAGTCAACTTTAGTGAGAAGGCGTCCCGATAATTCGGAGGGTGAAAATCTTGTTGAGAAAATTAATAAAAGTGGGTTTGAAGAGGTCAAAACTTTAACTAGTGACATGCCCACACTTTTGTATTACACACACTTTAATTATGATAGTTGCTCTTTGATTGATTGTATTTCTTTGTTGCAATCCACGATAAATTCACCCCATGCTTATGAACAAAATAAAGCTTTTATTAAACATATTGTTGATGCTATGATAATAGATTTAGAAGAAAAGTTGGAATTAGAAGTTTCAAGTCCTATAAAATTGCATGATGAATGGGAACCTACTATCAAAGTCAAGATTAAAAATTATGAGTGTTTTTCTTTGTGTGACTTGGGTGCTATTGTTTCTACAATTCCAAAATCGTTATGTGATGTGCTTGGTCTTACCAATATTGAAGAATGTTCTTTAAATTTGCACTTGGCGGATTCTACTATTAAAAAGCCTATGGGAAGAATTAATGATGTTCTTATTCTTGCAAATAGGAATTATGTGCACATAGATTTTATTGTTCTAAATATTGATTGCTATCCGTCTTGTGCAATTATTCTTGGTAGACCATTTTTATGCACTATCGGTGTCGTGATTGATATGAAAGAAGGCAATTGTAGCGACCCGACCTCAGACGGTCAAGTCTCTGTGCTTAAGTGTCATCCCTGGATCGGTATGCTGACACACCCAGTACTCGAGGATTTATAACAGAGGTAAATCACATGTAAAAAGTAACGTAAATACTATTACCTCAATCTAAAATAGCGGAAGTAACAAGGTTGTGGATTCCCATCAACACCAACGGCAAAGTTGATTGTAGAAATCGTAACCCTAACGCATCACTTACTCGTCGTAAGATTCCTGCAACATGAGACGTTGCAGCCACAAAGCGTTAGTACATTAAATGTACTGGCAAATTCACACCATAGAGAAAAATAATGAACAATGGCTATCACTACATGCATATTTGGCTAGTGGAAAAGCTCTATGGTTATATGGTTTTTGCGAAAAGCCAATTTTTCCCTACTGCAAAGGAATAAATTTTATTTAACTATCATGGTGATTGTTAAACATTGAGAGTGTAGACACCCTCTAAATCCCAATTAAGCATCATCATTAAAACCCAACAAGATTAATTAAAGTCACATGACGAGATTCACATGATAATCCAAGCACTAGATACTCAAGACGTCCATAACCGGGGACACGACTAATCATGGTTAGTTTATACTCTGCAGAGGTTTGCGCAGTTTTCCCCACAAGACTTGATCTCCTCTGTTGGAATTCTCGCACTACATGATGTTTGAGAAATGGATGACCGAGACATAGTCTTTCAGAAGCGCTAGCACCTTATGATCGGGTAGACCGTACCAACCTACATCCCCTACATCTGCTAGTCTACCACTGTAAGAGTTCGCACGACTTAGTCAACTATGCTAGAGGCCATAGTAGCTTGTGGCTGCACACGGAAGTTTCTAGTATGAATAATCTCATGATCCCTTTGAGCCTGGGTGGCAGTCCGAAAGAAAAACAGGCAATCGCTGGAATACCCACGTGCCTCAATCCACCTAGATGTGTGTTTAGGTTGCCACCTTAAGTAAACCATTAATTTAAAAATATCACATCTGTCATGGATACACTCACCCAATCCACGTCTACTGGCATAGCATAGCAACATAAGAAAACGTAGAAGTAACTCCCAAAGGTTTGATAACAAAACAGGTAATAGGTACTACCTCATATACTTCCCAAACCCACAATTTAATTAGATCCTAATCATGCAATGGTGTGAGGATTGATCTAATGCAATAAAAACTGGGTAGTAGGAGATATGATCAAAGTGTTACTTTCCTGTACTGTTGATGAAGATGATTCGCACTCAAAACTTTTGATAGTTCTACTCGTCACACTCCTTTCAATCTATCGTGAGCAAGCAATAGTAACCACACATAAGCAATCACTCAGAAGATCGGAAAGAACGAAGAAGACAGTTCGGAAAACATCAAACCAAAAAAATAAATCTTGCTACATAAAAAAAATTCTAACAGTACCAAAATTATGTGAATTTGGCCTTATAAGAAAGTTTAGGTCAAGAGCTTCGATTTGCAAAAAGAATCAACTAAATCGGAGTTATAAAACTCAAGTTATGATCAAAAGAAGTTTGAATATAAATCTGAACAAAATTCGAAATTTGAAAAATAGAAAATTTCAAAAAGTTGATGTGACAGGTTCATTGGATAGGTAAAAACAAGACGAAGCTATAGGCGTTGGTTTCATCTAATTTGGATGAACGAGTAAAAAGTTATGTCTATTTGAAAAATTAGGGCCAAGCTGTTTTACGGAAGAAAAATTGCTACGGCTAGGGTCTAATGATAATCTAATTATTTTATCGTATTAGTCTAGAAATAATAAACTACGGAAGTATAAAGAAAGATATCTTTATAAGACGGTGAAAAGATGACTTTGGAGAAAGGAGACAATTTCCAAAAATCGCGCCGGAGAGGAGAAAAATATTTTTATCTAGTCAAACCAAAATATTGATTTAACCTGAATCGGATGATTTTTGGAGGCTCTGGGTCTATATTTATAGGTGGAAAAGAGGTTTAAGGGTAAAAGGTTAGGCAATATGGGACTAAACAGCGGTGCGCCATGGGCCAAAACGCCTTTAGGCGGTTCGGCCGGCCGCGCACATGGTAAAAATTTTTTGAGCAATAGAAAAGAATGAAAATCTATGGAAAAAATATGGGGAAGGAATATGGCCGGCTGGCCTGGCCCATATAGGATAAAGAAAAAGAAAAGATGGGGCGCCTGCTGGTACTATGATGCGCACGTGGGCGACAGTTAGTTTCATGCGCGCGCAGTTTTTTTATTTGTCTTTTTAAAATAGAAAGCAATAAACTGAAAAATGAAAATAAAACTAAAACTTTATATAGGCATATTATATATCAAAATTTTCAGAAAAATATTTTCGACAAGCTGAACATTTTTTTAGCATTAAATAAAATTCACACAAATTCAGATAATTCAAAGAGTGCTACTAGTCTAATAAAATCCAATAAAAATCATTATAAAAATACCAAAATTAATTCAAATTTATTTCTCTCCAATTTTCTGATGTAGGGAATCATGTTACCCTATTTTCCGTATATTTTATTTTTGGAGAAAAATAATTTGAATAAAACCAAATAACTCCAAATTGAAAATAATTTCAAAAGGATTTTAAATTTTGATCCTTTTAAACTCCCAACTCATATTTCATATAATTTGAAGAAGTCATTTTATCTTCTCTCATGAAAATCATTGAGTTGCTTGAAGTTTCTGAATTAAAAATATTTCCAAATGAAATTCAAATCTTTTCAAAACCTTTTTCATTTATTTAAATGGAAGAAGTCATGTCATCTTCTCTCGAGGGTTTTGTATTTGAAAAGAATTTGAATTCACGGAGATCAAAATGCAAAAGGTGAAAGTTTGGGAAAGTCCTTTTATTCCCACTCATTTAACTTTCAAAAAGTTTCAAATTTCACTCAATCAATCACACAACAATGAAACAATCAATCTATCTATTTATTATAACATTCCAAAATTTAGAATTTGGGATGTTACAAACCTACCACCCTTAAAATGAATCTCGTCCTCGAGATTCGGAGAGGCTAGCAAGAAAAAGGTTGGGGTTTGGGGGTCTTCTCAAAATCCATCGATCATCACAGGGGTCTGGGGTGCTACCACCCTTAGAAGCATGGTTACGGTTCCATCGAAACTCATATACTTCATCCATATTGTTAACAGTGTCGGTCTTCTTAGATCTTCAGGATAATTCCTTATCCGGGCTCTTCCAGTAGTGGCATAATCTTTACCACAAGTCTTCTGTCCTTTCATCTTGGTAAGGTTCTTCCATGACTGGGTCTTCTTAGCTGACGGGTCTGGCGCCAATACTAAACAACTATCGATATCTCATGGCGGTCATCCAATTATGGTTTCTCCTACAGGGAATGGGCCTAGGCTTCTTTCTCACCGTTTGTCCTATGATTGGCAACAGCTGCCCTGCACAAGGGAAAATGATTATACCATTCTAAGGTTTAAACAAGGCTTAATATCGTCGTCTCTCTACTATAGGTAAGCCACTCAGATTTACCATCCCATATAGCAAGGCGAATAATAAGAGTAAGTCGGTATGGTGATCAATCCATCCTGCACCCAAATCATTACCTTGTATATGGTTTAGCGAATCTCGCATTCTAACACTCGGTCATCCTCACAAGCATTGCAGAATTCTCTTGTCCATGAACTGCGTTCGGAATAATCCATTGATTCTGCAAGCCAAACAAACATCTATCGTTCCTTCACAACTCTCAGGTTTTGCGTTACTCCTATAAAATCGTCTGCCGATAAACGCCGTATCTTCCTCCAGGGTTTTTCCTTTAGCAAGAATGTGCTTGCTTCTTGGCAGGTCCTGGGCCTGTGGGTTATGGCCCATCTCATCACTTGTAGTCCTTGAACTTATCATCGGGCAACTGATCATTATTCCAACTTCCAACTTCCTAGTATTCTTAAATCCATCCAATTGTACTGTCTTCCTTCCTTCTATTGGCACCAAACTAGGACATGATTACTCAGACTCATCATGGAGTTTCCATTGATCCATATTTCTGACATCATACCTCCTTTATATCCAATAGTAATTTATCTCTTCATTCTCGTGGGATATCCCTCATACCGAGATAAAAACTTATACTTATGAAGTCCATATTCCACTTCGCGGAACATCATTATCCTTTCCAGGGTCAAGCGTCCTTATAGGGGAATATTGGCCATCTCTGCATGGCACTTCTTCAACTGGGAAACGTGAAACACATCATGAATTCCTGACATTCTTTCGGGTGACTCCAACTTGTTGGCCACTTCTCCCATACGCTCCAAAACTCGGTTTGCTCCTACAAATCTCGGGGCTAACTTTCCCTTAACTACAAATTGTTTAACTCCTCGCAGAGGGGACAAAGACATGCTCTGTCTCCAATCTCATAGACTACCTCCTTGAGTTTTTGAGTTTGCATAACTCTTCTGCCTGGACTGGGCTACCTTAAGTCTATCTTGAATCCACTTAACATTCTCTTCTGACTCCTTGATCACATTTGGTCCAAACAACTGACCGTCTCCAACTTCATCCCACATACTCTTGGGGCATCACACATATCGAGACAAAACTCATATTCATTTTATCCGAACTCCACTTAGTGGAGTATCCTTATCTTTTCCAGGGGTCAAGGGTTCTTACAGGGTACTGCCACCCTTAAAATGCACAAATATTCCATAGACCATATTTCTCATATCCTCAGAAATGGTCAAAATTCTTCTTCATAGGGTAACAACTCATAAAATCCATATCAGTACCAATGATCCTACTTTATTCATTCTCAAATGATTACAATCCCTCGCTTCTCCATTACATGTCTCAACTCAACACCTCAATATAAAAGAAAATGTTCTCACTTCTACTACTCCATTTCTTTTGTTGCAAACTCAACTATCTAGCAAAAGTCTCCTTCTCCTTGGGGCATCCTCTAGCGAAGTGCCCTGCTCTATTACAACGAAAACATATTACTTCTGACAAGTATCGAGGTTTCCTTTTTGGGCAACTACTGAGGTAGTGCCCTGACTCCTTGCACCTATAACAGGTGATATGACTCAGAACCTTCCTAGAATCCACTCTGCTTCTCTTTCTGGACTTTTCCGTTCCAATTAGGGTTTCTATTTCCTGTGGGTCATACTCTACTTCCTCTGTCGGGAATACTACTAGATCCCCATTCAAACAATTTTGGGAGATGTGTCCTTCTTCTCCACATGAATAGCATGACTTGGTGCAGGGTTTAATTGGTTCTTCTTTGGGTGTGTCCCCAACATATTCCTTCATCACGGGTTCTTCGAAAATTTCCACAAGGGCTCCTTTCTTTACTTCTTTGTTCTATTGTACGGTTCTTCGTACCATGGGGTAAATGTGACACTAAGCAGGATAGTGGGTAGTCCCTTCACACAAGAAACAAGTAATATACCTAGTGGGGCATTCTTCAACTGGGTGACTTTCTTCACAATTAGGGCATTCATCCTTGTGTTCTTTACGGGTGTTTCCTATTTCTCCACAAATCTTGCATGCACAAGGTTTCTTCATATCCTTTCCATAAGGCTTCAACTTCTGGGACACAAGCCGAGACTTTGGCAGAGTCAACTTAAATTCTTTCCAAGTGGTTACTCCTTGCCATCCGTTGATGGTTTGGTACATCCTCCACTAAGTAGCAGCACCTCTTTCAAAACACTGAAGAGCATGCTGGGTCATATCATGTCCAACTATAGGGCCATTCTCCATGTGATCCTCCATGTTCTGAATCCATCGGTCTGTCTCCAACTGACTCATCGGTCCAGAAAGTACAAGCTCATCTCCATTCATCCTCTATTGGGTCCAAGGGTTTGGGGTGGGATAAGAGAGATAGAGAGGGATACACACAATGCAAACAACAGTTTTGAAAAGACAGATTTTATTGTCGCTGTCGAAAAACATCAAACAAATGACAGCTCACAATCGTCGCATCTAATGTAGGTATATAACAGGGGTTTGGTCTTCTAAAGGTCAATAAATCTTCAACGTCGCCAGACTCTTCAGGTCTTGTTCATGTCTCTGATGGCTTCTTCTGATCATGCTTGTCAAGTTCCTCTGCCAGATTTTGTTGACGCGAAGTCTCTAGTGACATCCTTTAATATTTCTGGAGTTACATTCCAAACTTTTGGGTTTCAACACCCTTGGCATGAGCCATGGTCATATTGTCCTTTAGTTCCTGACAAATCTCCGTTATCTCGAGGTTTTTGTTCCTCCAATTTGGCTACTTGAGCTTCTGGGTCCTAAGTTCTTCACGAATGGCCTCCTTGTCAAATATGACTTCCTATAAGTCCATCTTAAACTTCTTGATGTAACACTCCAGATCCTGGCGATACACCAGCTAAGGTTTAAAACTTCATCTTGCAGATAGATGCTCCATCAGCCTTCTACCATCCAATCCTTCCCTGCATATGCATGCTAAACTCAGCATGGTGATAAATAGCATAAGCGGGCGATAACATCATGGATAGCCGTGTTTCTGCTCTTGTCATTTCCATGAGCTATCTCTCCATAGTTGATATCTCCTGCCTTAGAATTTTCCTTGACAGAACTTTGAGTTTTTTTAACTCTCCATGCTCCGGTCTTCCTCCGACACACCTTGATCTCGGGTATTGACAGTTTCCATAGTCTTCCAAGTTCCATAAGGGTAGTCTTCCTAGTCATACTGATCGGGAAATTCTTCAGAGTCTTCAAATTCTCCTAGTCTTCAGAGTCTTCAACAGTTGTAGTTTCCATTATCATAATGTATGGTAAAATCCTCTTCATTCCGAATGGTCTCGGTTGTCCGATATCTTGTACTTCTTGGAGTGGTCTCATCAGTCGAATCTTTGTGTGGTCAAAAGGGAAAAGGGGGTATGGTTTCACTAAAAGGGGATATTTGAATAAGCTCACAAGAGAAGAGAGGTAAAAGATCTTTTTGAAAGGGAAAGTTGTAGAGAAAAATCTTTGCTATGGGCTTGCCAGTTTCTAGGGGTCATGTCCTATAGTGAACATGTGCTCTGATACCATATTGTAGCGACCCGACCTCAGACGGTCAAGTCTCTGTGCTTAAGTGTCATCCCTGGATCGGTATGCTGACACACACAATACTCGAGGATTTATAACAGAGGTAAATCACATGTAAAAAGTAACGTAAATACTATTACCTCAATCCAAAATAGCGGAAGTAACAAGGTTGTGGATTCCCATCAGCACCAACGGCAAAGTTGAGTGTAGAAATCGTAACCCTAACGCATCACTTACTTGTCGTAAGATTCCTGCAACATGAGACGTTGCAGCCACAAAGGGTCAGTACACTGAATGTATTGGAAAATTCACACCATAGAGAAAAATGATGAACAATGGCTATCACTACATGCATATTTGGCTGGTGGAAAAGCTCTATGGTTATATGGTTTTTGCGAAAAGCCAATTTTTCCCTACTGCAAAGGAATAAATTTTATTTAACTATCATGGTGGTTGTTAAACATTGAGAGTGTAGACACCCTCTCAATCCCAATTAAGCATCATCATTAAAACCCAACAAGATTAATTAAAGTCACATGATGAGATTCACATGATAATCCAAGCACTAGATACTCAAGACGTCCATAACCGGGGACACGGCTAATCATGATTAGTTTATACACTCTGCAGAGGTTTGTGCACTTTTCCCCACAAGACTCGATCTCCTTTGTTGGGATCCTCGCACTACATGATGTTTGAGAAACGGATGACCGAGACATAGTCTTTCAGAAGTGCTAGCACCTTACGATCGGGTAGACCGTACCAACCTACATCCCCTACATCTGCTAGTCTACCACTGTAAGAGTTCACACGACTTAGTCAACTATGCTAGAGCCCATAGTAGCTTGTGACTACACATAGAAGTTTCTAGTATGAATAATCTCATGATCCCTTTGAGCCTGGGTGGCGGTCCAAAAGAAAAACAGGCAATCGCTGGAATACCCAGGTGCCTCAATCCACCCAGATGTGTGTTTAGGTTGCCACCTTAAGTAAACCATTAATTTAAAAATCTCACATCTGTCATGGATACACTCACCCAATCCACGTCCACTGGAATAGCATAGCAACATAAGCAAACGTAGAAGTAACTCCCAAAGGTTTGATAACAAAACAGGTAATAGGTACTACCTCATCTACTTCCCAAACCCACAATTTAATTAGATCCTAATCATGCAATGGTGTGAGGATTGATCTAATGCAATAAAAACTGGGTAGTAGGAGATATGATCAAAGTGTTACTTGCCTGTACTGTTAATGAAGATGATTCGCACTCAAAACTCTTGATAGTTCTACTCGTCACACTCCGTTCAATATATCGTGAGCAAGCAACAGTAACCACACATAAGCAATCACTCAGAAGATCGGGAAGAACGAAGAAGACAGTTCGGAAAACATCAAAACCAAGCAAATAACTCTTGCAACATAAAACAATTTCTAACAGTACCAAAATTATGTGAATTTGGCCTTATCAGAAAGTTTAGGTCAAGAGCTTCGATTTGCAAAAATAATCAACTAAATCGGAATTATAAAACTCAAGTTATGATCAAAAGAAGTTTGAATATAAATCTAAACAAAATTCGAAATTTGAAAATTTCAAAAAGTTGATGTGACAGGTTCACTAGATAGGTAAAAACAAGACGAAGCTACAGGCGTTGGTTTCATCTAATTTGGATGAACGAGTAAAAAGTTATGGCTATTTGAAAAATCAGGACCAAACTGTTTTACGGAAGAAAAATAGCTACGGCTAAGGTCTAATGTATAAATACGTAGACTAATAGATAATCTAATTATTTTATCGTATTAGTCTAGAAATAATAAACTACGGAAGTATAAAGAAAGATACCTTTATAAGGCGGAGAAAAGATGAGTTTGGAGAAAGGAGACAATTTCCAAAAGTCGCGGCGAAGAGGAGAAAAATATTTTTATCTAGTCAAACCAAAATATTGATTTAACCCGAATCGGAAGATTTTTGAAGGCTCTGGGTCTATATTTATACGTGGAAAAAAGGTTTAAGGGTCAAAGATTAGGCAACGTGGGACTAAACGTAGACGAAAATATACGAAACAGAGATGGGAGGTGCGCCATGGGCCAAAAGGCCTTTACGCGGTTCGGCCGGCCGCGCACACGGTAAAATATATTTTTTAGCAATAGAAAAGAAAAGAAAAACTATGGGAAAAATATGGGGAAGGAATATGGCCGGCTGGGCCTGGCCCATATAGGATAAAGAAAAATAAAAGATGGGGCGCCCACTGGTATTATGATGCGCACGTGGGCGACAGTTAGTTTCAGGTGCGCGCAGTTTTTTTATTTGATTTTTTAAAAACAGAAAGCGATAAACTGAAAAACGAAAATAAAACTAAAACTTTATATAGGCATATTAATATCAAAATTTTCAGAAAAAGATTTTCTACAAGCTGAACATTTTCCTAGAATTAAATAAAATTCACACAAATTCAGATAATTCAAAGAGTGCTACTGATCTAATAAAATCCAATAAAAATCATTATAAAAATACCAAAATTAATTCAAATTTATTTCTCTCCAATTTTCTGATGTAGGGAATCATGTTACCCTATTTTCCGTATATTTTATTTTTGGAGAAAAATAATTTGAATAAAACCAAATAACTCCAAATTTAAAATAATTTCAAAAGAATTTTAAATTTTGATCCTTTTAAACTCCCAGCTCATATTTCATATAATTTGAAGAAGTCATTTTATCTTCTCTCATGAAAATCATTGAGTTGCTTGAAATTTCTGAATTAAAAATATTTCCAAATGAAATTCAAATCTTTTCAAAACCCTTTTCATTTATTTAAATGGAAGAAGTCATGTCATCTTCTCTCGAGGGTTTTGTATTTGAAAAGAATTTGAATTCACGGAGATCAAAATGCAAAAGGTGAAAGTTTGGGAAAGTCCTTTTATTCCCTCTCATTTAACTTTTAAAAAGTTTCGAATTTCACTCAATCAATCACACAACAACCAAACAATCAATCAATCTATCTATTTATTATAACATCCAAAATTTAGAATTTTGGGATGTTACAGCAATACTAAATTTCAATTTTCACTAAGGGAGGGTATGGAACACTTCCCTAGAAAAAGAATTAGGCCACCATATGAATCAATCATGAGGGAATCTTATGGATCTCGAAACAAAGATGACAAAACTTAGATCCTTGCTTTATGGCTAGCTAAGGGCATGAAACAATAGCGCTTGTTGGGAGGCAACCCAATGAATAAATTTTATTTTTGCTTTTTGTTTCCTGTTCTCGAGTGTTAGCATAATTATGCTATTGTTATGATTGTGTTTTTTGTTTTTTAATTAGTGTTTGTGCCAAGCAAAGCCTTTAGGGTCTTCCTGGGTCATAGTTGTTTGATCTTGCTGAAAAAACAGAAACTTTTGCGTTCACGAAAATAATTTTCATTTTTAATCCGAGAGTGATAAAATACCTATTCTTTTTGAAGAAGACTAATATACAAATTTCCCAGGCCTTCCTAATTGTTTAGAGTTTTTGGAGTTGCAGCAGTATTCGAAATATCTAGATTGCTACAGACTGTTCTGTTTTTGACATATTCTGTTTTCTTTGAGTTGTGTGCTTGTTTTGATGATTCTATGGATTTCTTTGATGACTTTTTGCCATAGAAAAGTTGGAATACACTAGATATAATGCAAGAATAAAATATATGAATTACCCTAAAAAAATATGAATTGGTTTTCTACAGTACTTATAGTAGTGATTTATTTTCTTATACTAACGGATCTCACGAAGGTTTTGTTGAGTTTTGTGTGATTGAAGTTTTCAAGTTTTGGGTTATCTTACGATGGATGAAGTAATAAGGAGTAATAAGAGCCTAAGCTTGGGGATGCCCATGGCGCCCCAAATTATTATCCAAAGAGAAGCAAGAAACTAAGCTTGGGGATGCCCCGAGTGGCATCCCCTCTTTCTTCTAACGACCATCGGTATTTTACTCGAAGCTATATTTTACTCGTCACATACTATGTGTTTTGCTTGGAGCGTCTTGTATGATACGAGTCTTTGCTTGTTTTGTTTTGTGTTTTTAGTCATGATTCCTTACTAGACACACTTATTTGAGAGAGCCAAACTTATGCCATGACTTGCTAGAATTGCTCTCTATGTTTCACTTAAATTTTTATGAGCTATGGACTTGCTCTAGTGCTTCACTTTTATCTTTTTGAGAATGGTGTGCTTTAGTAATTTTGAATAAAGGATCTCTTGATTCACTTAGATTTATTTGAGAGTTACTAAAATTTTCAAGAAATTCTCTCTTGCTTCACTTAAATTAATTTGAGAGAAAGAAATATTATGCTCATGATCTTAACTTATATTTGTTAGAGCTTATCAAAAGCAACACATGAAAATTAGTTCCAAGGTGATATATATCCAATAAGGATATAATAAAAACTTTCATGAAGATCATTGGACAAAATAAAGTTGATTTTAGTAATAGTTTTGAGATATGATGATGTGATATGTGAGTCATGTTGATGAGTAATTATGCTTTAGTAAGATATTGGTGTTAAGGTTTCTGATTCCCTATGCAAGCACGAAAGTCAATAGTTATGCAATGAAACTATATCCTACTTGTGGTGCATTATTCGGTGTTAATTATGCTTAATGCTCGCTTATGAGATTATTCGTTTCTTGGTTGGTCGCTTCTCAATCTTTTGCTAGCCTTCATTTTGCACTAAGTACGATCACTACTTATGCATTCAAAACCCTTTAAACCAGTTTGGCCACAAGAGTCCACTATATCTACCTATATGCAGTATTCTTTTGCCGTTCTAAGCAAATTGTATGTGCCATCTCTAATATTCAAAATAAGTTTCTCTTTTGTGTGCTCGTACCGCTCGTGAGGCGGTGAGGGGTGGCTAATATTTTCCATGCTAGATGTGTTATTCTCACGATGAGTGTTTATTCACTTGTCATTGCACGAGAGTAACGCAAAGGTATTAGGGATGCCCAATGCCGAAATTAAAAATGAATTTACTTTATGTTGTCAAATAATAAATTCCTTGGAAAGTGTTGGTATGGAAGGCACCCGTGGATACGGTTAGCCATGAAAAGTGAAAGTATGGTGGAAAAAGGAATAAACTTTAATTTCTGTTTTGGAATCGCCTATGATATATCTAGCATGGAAAGTGTTGGGAACTCTAAGTCATTTTTGTTGGTGGGAAAAGGGTGCCTCTCAAAATGTTTTTATCTCTCAATTTTTGCTTTGAGCTCTGGCACCTCTACAAATCCCTACTTCCCTCTACGAAGGGCCTTTCTTTTACTTTATGCAATTTTTATTTTTATTTGAGTCTCCATCCTCTCTTATAAAAGCACCAACTAGGGGGCACTATGATCGTACTTGAGAATTGGGTGTAGTTAATATGCGAGTGTATTTCATGAATGGATCAATGATTGAGCATGATGGGCTAGGGATAACTTACTTTAGTGTTGATATTTTGAAAGACATGGTTGCTTGTTGGTATGCTTTAGTATTTAAGTTATCATGTCAAAACTAGACTATTGCTTTGAACAACATAAATGTCCAAATGTCCATGCTATAAAGAAAAGAATATGAGATGACATGTTAGGCAGCATTCCACATCAAAAATTCTGTTTCTATCATTTACCTACTTGAGGACAAGCAGTAATTAAGCTTGGGGATGCTGATGCGTCTCCAACGTATTTATAAATTTTGATTGTTCCATGTTGTTATATTATCATTCTTGGATGTTTTATAGTCATTTTATATCATTTTGGGTACTAACCTATTGACATAGTGCCAAGTGCCAGTTGCTGTTTTTTGCATGTTTTTGTACATTACAGGTAATCAATACCAAATGGAGTCTAGACGCAGTGAAACTTTTTGTGGATTTTTTTTGTAGGAGAAGACATCTAGTGGGCCAGAGAAGCGCCTGGGGGTGCTCTGAGGGGAGCACAACCCACCAAGGCGCGCCAGGAGGCCCAGGCACGCCCTGGTGGGTTGTGCCCACCTCGGGTGCCCCCCGGACCACCTCTTTGCTCTATAAATACCCCAATATTCCTGAAACCCTAGGGGAGTCAACGAAAATCAATTCCAGCCGCTGCAGAGTCCAGAACCACCAGATCCAATCTAGACACCATCACGGAGGGGTTCACCACTTCCAATTTTCCTCTCCGATGATGCGTGAGTAGTTCTTTCTAGACCTTCGGGTCTGTAGTTAGTAGCTAGACGGCTTCCTCTCTCCCGTTTGATTCTCAATACAATGGTCGCTTGGAGATCCATATGTTGTAACTCTTTTTGCGGTGTGTTTGTTGGGATCGGATGAACTTTGAGTTTATGATCAGATCTATCTCTTTTTATCCATGAAAGTTATTTGAGTTTCTTTGATCTCTTATATGCATGATTGCTTATGGCCTCGTATTTCATTTCCGATATTTGGTTTTTGTTTGGCCAACTTGATATATTTATCTTGCAATGGGAAGAGGTGCTTTGTAGTGAGTTCGATCTTATGGTGCTTGATCCCAATGACAGAAGGGGAACCGACATGTATGTATCGTTGCTATTAAGGATAAAACGATGGGGTCTATTTCTACATAAGTAGATCTTGTCGACATCATGTCATCGTTCTTATTGCATTCCTCCATTTCTCCATGAACTTAATACACTAGATGCATACTGAATAGCGGTCGATGTGTGGAGTAATAGTAGTAGATGCAGGCAGGAGTCGGTCTACTAATCTTGGACGTGATGCCTATGTAATGATCATTGCCTAGATATCGTCATGATTATTTGAAGTTCTACCAATTGCCCAACAGTAATTTTTTTACCCACCGTTTGCTATTTTTCTCGAGAGAAGCCACTAGTGAAACCTACGGCCCCCGGGTCTCTTTCTCATATTATTTGCCTTTGTGATCTATTTTATTTGCCTTTTATTTTCCGATCTATAAACCAAAAATACAAAAATACTTTGCTGCAATTTATTTTATTTGGCGTTCGATCTATCAATATTTACAACTCACTCATGTCCGTTTGCCAATTTCTGGCGCCGCTACCCGAAAGGGATTGACAACCCCTTTTACACGCCGGGTTGCGAGTATTTGTTATTTGTGTGCAGGTGTTGTTTACGTAGTGTTGCTTGGTTCTCCTATTGGTTCGATAACCTTGGTTTCATCACTGAGGGAAATACCTACCATCACTGTGCTGCATCATCCCTTCCTCTTTGGGGAAATACCGACGTAGCTTCAAGTTGCATCACTCCACACATCGACCGACTCCTACCTGCATCTAGAGTATTAAGTTCATAAGAACGGAGTAACGCTTTAAGTAAGGTGACATGATGTAGTGGGATAAAGTCAAGCAATATGATGAAAACCCCATCTTGTTATCCTTGATGGAAACAATACAATACATGTCAGTTCCCCTTCTGTCACTGGGATCAAGCACCGCAAGATTGAACCCAAAGCTAAGCACTTCTCCCATTGCAAGAAAAACCAATCTAGTTGGCCAAAGAAAATCGATAGTTCAAAGAGACTTGCAAAGATATCAAATCATGCATATAAGAATTCAGAGGAGATTCAAATAATATTCATAGATAAGCTGATCATAAATCCACAATTTATCGGATCTCGGCAAACACATCGCAAAAGAGTATTACATCGAATAGATCTCCAAGAACATCGAGGAGAACATGGTATTGAGAATCAAAGAGAGAGAGAAGAAGCCATCTAGCTACTAGCTATGGACCCGTAGGTCTGTGGTAAACTACTCATGCTTCATCGGAGAGGCAATGGTGTTGATGTAGAAGCCCTCCATGATCGAATCCCCCTCCGGCAGGATGCCGGAAAAGTCCTCTAGATGGGATCTCATGGGTACAGAAGGTTGCGGCAGTGGAAAAGTGTTTTCGTGGCTCTCCTGGTTGGTTTGGGAATATTTGAGAATATATAGGCGAAATAAATAGGTCGTTGGAGTCACGAGGGGCCCACAAGGGTGGGGGCGCGCCCTACCCCCTGGGCACGCCCTCCATCCTTGTGGCCACCTCATGGATTCCCCGACGTGTACTCCAAGTCCTCTTGATGTCTTTTGGTCCAAAAACATCATCGCGAAAGTTTCATTCCGTTTGGACTCCATTTGATATTCCTTTTCTGCGAAACTCTAAAACACGGGGAAAACAGAAACTGGCACTGGGCTCTAGGTTAATAGTTTAGTCCCAAAAAGAATATAAAATAGCATAATAATGCATATAAAACATCCAAAACAGATAATATAATTGTCGGTGTCAAAACCGGTAGATTTCGGGTAGGGGGTCCCGAACTGTGCATCTAAGGATCGAAGGTAGCAGGAGGCAGGGGACACGATGTTTACCCAGGTTCGAGCCCTCTTGATGGAGGTAAAACCCTACGTCCTGCTTGATTGACTTTGATGAGTATAGGGGTTACAAGAGTTGATCTACCTCGAGATCGTAATGGCTAAACCCTAGATGTGTAGCCTGTATGATTATGATTGCCTCTACGGACTAAACCCTCTAGTTTATATAGATACCTAAGGGGGCTAGGGTTTGTACATAGTCGGTTTACAAAGAAAGCAATCTTCATATACAAACGCCAAGCTTGCCTTCCACACCAAGGAGAGTCCCATCCGGACATGGGGGAAAGCCTTCTATCTTATATCTTCACGGCCCACCAGTCCGACCCATGTTACATAGCTCGGACGCCCGGGGACCCCCTAATCCAGGACTCCCTCAGTAGCCCCCGAACCAGACTTCAATGATGATATGTCCGGCGCGTAGATTGTCTTCAACATTGCAAGGCGGGTTTCTCCTTCGAACATTTCAAAGCAATTTGATCAAAAGGAACTGTATTCGGCTTTTCAACGATGACGCTGTACCCGGCTTACACCTTCAGCTTCGCAAAGTGGGCTCCCCTTGGTGCTTCGGAAAGCTTCGTCTTCACATTAAATATAATATCCTTCAGCTTTTGTGCCGCCGTCGCCTCGGCTTCCACGTGTCAGACGGATATGAAGGGTCCTAGCATTTTTACAGATAACACCCTGACGGTACACGGAAGGCGTGTATTTAAGGAGACTAGATCTCAAATGCCATTCTCAACCAAGTGAGGAAATCCTTAGAGCTGGCCACAGAAAAACCACACCAGCATGGTTAGCGCTCCCAGTTCTTCCTCACGCCCTCACGTCCCTCAAAAAGGCAATTGGGAGAGCTGCTCGGTCTCCCAGGTGCAAGGATATCTCCCTCCCGCAGACCTGGTCCCCGTCCGGGTAGGATTGACTTCCATAAATGGCGAAACCCTGGGGAAAATTTCCCCAATCCTTCATAAGGGGAGTGAGTGTGTTTTGTTTCCTTCCGTCTAAGAGGCGTTGGATTCCCAATCCACCCGTTCCTCCGAGGTCTCCTGGAGTATTATGGCCTTCAGCTACACAATCTCACGCCAGGCTCCATTCTGCACATCGCGGGCTTCGTTGCTCTTTGTGAGCTGTTCCTGGGCCGCAAGGCCCATTTTGAATTGTGGAGAAAACTTTTATGCGTCATCCCCCTCTCCCAGAAGGGATCTATATTCGAGGTGGGCGGCACCGAAGTATGGCGCATAGGCAGGACAGGATCCTGTCCAGCACTCCGAAGAAGGCATCTGAAGAGTGGCCTTCAGAGTGGTTTTATATTGAAGACGTTGTTCTCCCAGACCCAATCACTACAAAAAAAATACACTTCCGTGATGATACGTGTTTGTCACAGTAGGTCGCTTTTTTTGTCATGCATGTACATCCATGACAAATTTATGATAGAATCAAGATAGTCATACTTGTGCTGTTGTAGAAGTGTTCCATGACATTACCAAAATTATCATCACGGAAGTGTCCACTTCCATGACAATAAATCGCGCGTCATAGAAGTGCTTTCGTCAAGGGTGACCGACACGTGGCATCCACCATAACGGAACGCCGTTAAGCTATCAGGTCGGGTTTTGGATCCGATAACCCGTTAACAGCCCCGACCAATGGGGATTTTCCACGTGTAAAATCATCATTGGCTAGAGGAAACACGTGTTGGCTCATCGTTGGGACAGATGTCATCCACTCACTGGACAGAAGGCACCTATGATACTTCGACACGTGGCACGGCCCAACAGTGGCTCATTCCTGTGAAAAGGCCGGCCCATTTGACTTGGTCAATAGCTGGCGGGCCGGCCCACGGAAAGCCTGTTAACGGCATGTTTGCATATAGCCCATTTATAGCCCGCTAACCCAAGGCCCGTTACGCCCTATCTGAATTAGGCCCAGTAGCGTCATCTGGGCCGTCCAATATGATTCCAGCCCATTTTCACTTCTGGCCCATGTATAGCCCATGACGTCTTTCGGCCCGTATGAGGCCCTTTGTAACTCTTGGCCCATTAGCGGCCCATGCTGAAACTGACCCGTAATGAACAGTGTATCACTTTACACCCATTAACGGCCCGTGGTGAAACTGGCCCGTAATGAACAGTGTATCACTTTATACCCATTAACGACTCGTTATTCCGTTGGGCCGTCTCCAGCCCATGTTATCTTTCGGCCTTCTCAGAGCCCATTTATTCTTGGGCTCATTTCCAGTATTCGTTTACTTACGGCCCATTACTGTCATTTTCTGCTTGTGGGCCAAATTCAGCCCGTGGTTACAGTCGGCCTGTTTGTGGTCCGTTAATACGTTGGGCCATTTTCATAGCGTCATCAAATATGGCCTATTAACGATGGCCCGTTATGGTCGGCCCATGAACGGATGATTCCAACTCTAGCCCATTTACGGCCAGAATGCGGTATGTTTGGCCCATGTTGGCCAATCGATCATACGGCCCGTATAAGGCCCATTGATGATACGGCCCGTAGAAGGCCCATTGTTTCTACGGCCTATAGAAGGCCCACTGTTTTTACGGCCCGTAGAAGGCCCACTGTTTCCACGGCCCGTAGAAGGCCCACTGTTTCCACGGCCCGTAGAAGGCCCACTGTTTCTATGGCCCGTAGGAGGCCCACTGTCACTACCGTAAATATTAGCCCATGGTTATTGTGGCCTAGTTTTAAAAAATAGGTTATTGCAGCCACTAGCAAACCGCAGAAAAAGAACTGCACTGACTACAAGCAAACAAATAAACAAGACAACAAGGAAATAAATAAGCAAGCAACTTACACTAGGCTATCACGGCTATTACACATATTACATCCACTGGGCATCAAAGTTCGCCACCAGTGCAAATATAGGGAACACACCAGCATATAAACGCCGCAGCAAAACAAGTCCAGAACTGAAACCACTTCAGAAGAGCTCAAGAAACAATATCCTGGGTACCCATAATGCTGGCAAGATGCTTAGCAAGCTTATTAAGTTTCTCTTGTTTGGCGCTTAAGTCCTGCAGCGCTTGCTGTTGCACCAGAAAGTATGCATCTGAATTCTGCAGGGACTTCCTCAGTCCTTCGGTTTCCTGTGGCATAACATCTGATCGATGTCTTTCAACTTGAAGTTGAGACTCAAGAAGCCGAACTGATTCAGGCAACGAGTTCGAAGAGCTGGTGCCAGCAGTGGTAGCCAGTAACTCGAACACTACATCAAGACATGACTTTGGGGTTGTCTCAGTGTCTTCAATATAGTTTTTATTAGCTTTCTTGGAGACCAACAGGGATGTCTCACTATCTTGAACCTTATCTGCATTACTTCCTTTACCATTGCATAACAGGGTACTCTTCTCCAATATTTTATCCGCGTTCTAAAAGAGAAACAAACAAACACATCTCAGGTTTACCAGTTCAGTAGTAAGGTGGATAGGATAACAGCATGAAACAAACATATATCTATGTAGTATGGTCACTGTATGGTCTATATCATTCTAGTTTATGTTGCCAAATCAAGATAGATACAGTTCGAATCATATCTATTTAAGACAAAGCAGCATAGACAGAATATAAGTGTGGGAAACTACACAGCAATAACAACACTTGTAATGTGCATGGCATGAGAACATAACTGTTTATTCTATTGAAACTGAAATCAACATAGAGCAAGTTACAACAGCAAACAGCCAAACACGTTGAAGAAACAGGTTTAAAACATACCTGTTGCGCCATTGGAGTTTCAATTGCATCCTTCAAATTTGAAATTAGTTGGTATCAGTAAATACAGTGATGCAAGAGCAAACTAGTATGAACCATAGCTATGGAACCTGACCTGAGAACAATTCTTCTTCTACTTTAAGTGTTGACTTCGGGTTCGGAGTGGTGGTCCTCGTGATTTGGGCATTGCAGTTGCCTTACTAACTGCTCTTGTTTGGGTGCTCTGTGGTGGAGACGGTGCTGTGTCAACGGGAACTGGGTGTCTATCTGCTGGGGTTGGGGTTAGAAGGGGTGTAGCTGGTTCTCTGTCCAACTGGGTAGGGGTACAATCTGCATGAGTGTGGGTTATGTGTGGTGGGGCTGGTTCTTGGGCAAGTACAACCGTGGTTCTATCTGCATCAATAGGTAGCACGATCTTTTCTGAAGACCGTGTTTTTACTCCCACAAATACTGCCATCACTCCCTCCAATTGAAATGGCTGATAAACAAGAAAAGTAATTGAATGTACATACATTGTAAGATAGACAGGTGCAATGGATAGTAGGGAAGAAAACAGGGCATGAAATAATTCACATTTATGTTGTCTAAGCAAACAGAATAGCAGGACATAATTTCACATATATGATGGCTAATTAAACAGGATAACATGACACAATTTCACATGTATGATGGCTAACTAAATAGGATAGAATGACATACTTCAAAATATGATGACTATGTAAACAGGATGACATGATATAACTATACGATGTGTCTATTAAAGTGGTTGGCATGCCATAAATCACAAACATGCCGTCAATGGAAACATGATGTCATGATATAATTCACGGATAGAATGACATAATTTAAATATGATGACTATGTAAACAGGATGGGATGATATAACTATATTATGTCTTTAGAAAATGGGTTGGCATGCCATAATTCAGATACATGCTGTCTATGTAAACATCATGGCGTGACATAATTCAAATATATGATTTATATACTAAGGAAGTGAGCAGAGGGCAATCGCATATATGATGTGTCAACTAAGGAGATGGCATTCAATATTGTGTATATGATGTAAAAACTAAGCATTGCAATACAACATATGCATTATATGAGTAATATAACCCTGCCAAGTTTGAGCATACACCTCAGGGGGATAATAGGACTGGTCATCTGCCTCTGAATCCTCCTCTGAAGAGCTATGTGTAACCAGCAAGATATCTGCTTCAGTAGGTAGCATTGTCTGCTCTGAAGACCTTGTTTTCACTCCAGATTTCTCCATCACCAATTCAAATGGCTAATGCACAGGAAGAGCAGTTGAATATACAAACATTGTCGACAAAAGCAATGAGAAATACAAAAAAAGGACGACATGATATAATTCACATATATGACGCTTGCCTAAACAGCATGGCATTGCATAATTCACATACATAATGCCTTGCAACAAGATAACATTGCATAATTCACATATATAATGTCTTGCAACAAGATGGCATTGCATAATTCACATATATGGTAATTAGACACTAAACAGGTGGCATTCACACAAAGCATGTCTAAACTAAGCAAATGACATAGCAATGCAAGATACCATACGCACGATATGAGCAACATAAATTTGCCAAGTTAGGGAATGCACCTCGGGGGGGGGGATATGACTGGTCATCTGTCTCTGAATCCTCCTCTGAGGAGCTATCGGTAACTATCAAGACATGCGCTTCGTCAGATAGCATTGTCTGCTCTGAAGACCTTGTTTCCACTCCAGATTTTTCCATGACCGTGCCAAATGGCTGATGCACAGGAAGAGTAATTGAATGTACTAAAATTGTTGACAAATTTAACACATAATAAAAAAATGATGGCATGATATAATTCACATATAAGATGACTGGCTAACTAGGGTGGCATTGCAAAATTCACTTATATGATGCATGGCTAGACAAGATGGCATTGCATGATTCACATATACGATAAAGAAACTAAACAGATGGCATTGACACAAAGCATGTCTAAACTAAGCAGATGACATCTTTAATGTATACAATAAGCAATGCAAGGCACCATATGCATGCTATTACCAACATCAGCATGCCAAGTTAGAGCAAAGACCTCATGGGGTAAATAGGAGTGGTCTTCTCCTTCTGAATCCCCCTCATAACAGTTATCTTCCTCTTGATAACGATCCGAAATGGGTGGAGGGGGGCTGCCTTTGCGCCCACCATGGAACGACGTCTGCATGAAATTTTATTGCCATGCAAGGCTCGTCTCTTCTGCTCTACATGATCAGTTCCATTGTGTACAATAACTGGAATGCATAGGAATAAAACATAGTGAGATTATGTAAGGAGTGCATGCACAAATCCAGAGTGATGGTAGCAAACTGTGGATAGACCCAAAACCAATGATAGCAGGCAGATAATAGCTTTAGTTAAAAAATACAGATAATGGCTCCTTTAATGTTTGTTTGCACCCAACATGAAACTCATAGTAGACACCGGAGATTAACCAGATAGTAGACAGATAGTACTGATTGCTGCCCCAATATGTACCCCACAACCATTTAAAAACTCAAGTTTCAGCATTAGTTTGGACCTGACTCGGAGTCTAATAGGTGAACACGACGATAATGTAGCATGTCATCATATTAAGCAACGCATAACGTAAGCAGACACGGAAGAGTGCGACCTCTCTTGCGGACCCGTGTAGTCCTCATGGTCATCTACTCAGTTGATGATGGTAATGCAGTTGCCATGGCTGTCGGCGGCGGGGAAGAAGATCTGAGGCGGCGAAAGATAGTCTGGAGAGCGGATCCCTGCTGTGATGAACCCTTCCATCGTTGGAGCAGCTGAGCTGGGGTGGAACACAGCGCCGCAGGAGCAGGACAAACCGCACAAGGTTTTCTTTGACACATATCTGTAACAGAAGTAATTGAGTAAGGGCTTGTTTGAATTTGAGGATTCTAACAATGCAGGGATAGGAAATAGACAGGAATATGATAGGAATGCACGTGCAAAATAGAGAATTTAAAAACACAGGATTTCTGCCAATCTGGGTGTTTGATTCACAACAATTGGAAGATCACAGGATGCAAAAAAGCATGGTGAGATTAAGTCAACCCACAAGAAAATGTACGGTTATAATGCTATTATGCTACTATCTCTTAGTCTTGTGCTTGATGAATAGGAATATGAAAAGGAGAAGTGAAAATTAGAATTCCTACGGTTTTTCTTTCAAGGAGACACTAAAGGAACAAATCCTACAATTTTCCTTTGCTCCATTCCTTTGCACCAAATTCATGAAAAGTAGTACCATAGGAAACTTTCCAATTCCGATGTTTTTCATTCACTTTTCCTTTCAAGCACTGGCGATTCTAGTAGGCAGGCTTGAGCAAGGAAAATCCTACACTAAAAAAATGTTTTTGTGCTACTTCTATTACTTTGGACCCAGGCCACTGCCATACTAGCTCAACTCCCAGGCCCATCGACAAATGCACAACTCAAACGCGCAGAGATAAATAATGATGGCGTTCAAGAGAGTCCATCACGGATAGCTAAGTTGCCTGGTACCTCACTCCTTGTCATATAGTAGGATAAAATAATCGTATTTCCCGTTACTACGAGTGCTCAGTGGACAATATATATAACATGTAGAGTAAAAAAGAGATGCAACAAGTGTACAACCTCTTTGGCGAAGCCATGTCGATCTCAGCATGATTGGGTTGGCCGGTGAGGATGCTCCGGCTGACTTGGCTGTCGGAGGAGGGGAAGAAGATCTTAGGCGTCTGGAGATGGAGCCTGAGGTACTGCTCCGCTATGATGGAGGGTTTCGTCGTTGGAGCAGCTCCGGTGAGTTGTACGACGCCGAGGCTGAAGCAGGACAAGAGAGAACGAACAACGTTAACCTGAGTGGAATTCTAATAGCATCTCCAATACATGACGTAAAATACATAAACACAAAGTTCTAGATGTAAAATACATCAGCCGCTCATCGCTGAACTTAACTGTCGAAACTGAATTTAACTGTCGAAACTGAACTTAACTGTCGAAACTGAACTTAACTATCGAAACTGAATTTTGCTGTCGAAATTGAATTTTGCTGTCGAAACTGAACGCACTAGCAAGGTGAGGCTACACGTCGGTCGACTGACTTTTTCATCTTTGGTCAGTCGATTTTGCAGCCGTTGGATACGAAATCAAGGGCCTGCGGTTCATCTTCAACCTCCACCCCCCTGAGCCGAAAAAACAGCAGCCCCCCGCCGCCCGCGGCCGGTGGTGCGCCGCCCCGCCCGCCCCGAAAACACTCCCCACACCGGTCCGCCGCTACCCCGGCCATCCCTCTAGGCCCCCCCGTGCCGAGCTTTTTCTCTGGCGATCCCCACGCCACCGCCCCGCCAACGCCCCGCCACCGCCGGCGACCACCGCCCCCATCCTGAACCCTAAGATAGATAGTGGGGTACCACTCCGGCGAGCCCCCCTCCCCGCTGCGGCTGGTTCTTCCTTCACCCCGGCGGCATCGGAGTGAAGTGTAGCTAAATCGGAGCAGCATCGGAAGCAAGAGCAAGAGCGAGAGCAGCAGCGCGAGCAAGAGTAATAGCAAGAGCAGAACAGGCAGGGGACCGAGAGCAAGAGCAGAGTAGCAGTGCGAGCGAGAGCTAAAGTAGCAGCAGGTCCTACTGATGTGGACGTCACCACCGAGGGAGCGGCGCCGTAGAGGGAGTGGCCGGCGATGCCGCCATGGATGGAGCCGCGCCGTGTCGGCTCGGGACCGAGCGCCGGCAGCACCGTGAGATCGAATCAAGAAGAAAATGCGGCGATTAGTGTACAACCTCTTTGGTGGCGCCGATTAGGCCGCAGCTTCATCCGAGGAAACGATGATGATGATGCTATTCCGGTGGTGCAGGTGAACACGGTGGTGTGGGAATGGAGGTGGCGCGAAAGACGAGGGGAACGTTGGGGCAGCTCCTTGGAGGTGGAGGACGGTGTGGCTGAACCAGCGGGACGATGAGATCGACAACGGATCCTCATCCGGTATGGTGGATGAGGGACGTCGAGGTGTTGTTGTGGACGACGTCATCGGGGAAGAGGCTCCGGCTGGGTGGCGGACGGAGCAGGGTGTGGGGTTTCGTCGCGGGTTTTCGCAGCCTCGATGTATGAATGGGTGGGCGGATGGGATGGCAGTGGGGAACCATGGCTTAGAGACGCGCTTGTCCGAAATGTGGGGTAAGTTACGAAAGTACCCCCACCGATTTGAGGCGGTTCTTTCGGTTAAGGGGTACCACGGGCATTTCGCGTGTCGGGATTTCACAGGAGGTGGGAGTTTTCACGCGCGTTGTAATTTTAGAATAGCAAAGCGCGGGTTGAGATGGAGGGAGTTGTCGGAGCACAATGAGACAAAGATATATCTTAAATATTTCGGGCTAACAAGGCGTGGGTTGAAGAGGCGGGAGTTTCCCAGCACGATAGACAGAGACGCTAGCTTGTATTTTCGGCATAACAAGGCGTGGCTTGAAATTTCGGAAGAACAAGCTTAACGTGTACCCAAAAAAAGACAATTTGCACCTCAACACGCACAACACACACACAAACACCATTTAGACTAGAGTAATGTACACGTGCATTGCACGCATGAGATTTGGCAACCAAATTATGAATAAATACCACATTATAGCATGCAAGATTTGAGTCATATATTCATGATGTAGATGTTCGTTTAATTCTTATAGTTCATTTCATTCAAACTCATCTAGTTTTTATAAGAAAGCTAATCTATTTTAAGATTCATGGAATTGTGCGTCGTAAGACATAAAGTAAAAACAAATAATGGCAAATCATGTAGAAAAACATTTGGGCAATTCTGATACGGAAGATTCTAGAAAATATAAGAAGTGCTTGTGTTTTGATGTTTGTGCATTATGCTTAAGTTCAACCATGGAGTCTTCTAGATTATACATGTGGCGAAATCTGGTGGAATCTAGATGATATCCAACGGCCAGTAGTGCTCAAATTTTCCATCTTTGGACCATCGGATTCGCCTCATCCAACGACCATCTTTCAAATTTAAAGTTACCCGCACACAATATAAAAAATATATAAAATATAATATATATATAGGGGTATAGATATAGATATGTGATGCAAAAGCCGCCCATCATCTCCAATTAGAATAGTGTGTCCATGCACGGATGCGACGTGGCCAAATGATGTCTGCCATCGGTATCCCAAATTCAAATCAGTCTGACCTTGTTCAATGTGTATACATTACAACATGCTTGTTTCCAAACCACACCGTGCAGATCTCCGTTATATTCATGCATGCATGGGTTTCAAACATCAGGATCTCTTATTCAAATATTTGAATTCAACTTTACATTGATTGTGACCTCACCTATTCAGCTATTCTTTTACACCCACACAGCAGTCTTCTCTTTATAATTGTACCACTAACTTTCTCTCGTGCATGCATGCACACACACTACCAGTCGGCATTATCCATCGCACGCATGCAATCTTTTTCTTCAGGTCGGTCTCCCATGAAGGCATACACCAACACACATCCCCCTCTCCATCATATCGGGCATTATTTATCTCTCATGCGTGCATGCGCAACGATTGATGTTCCTCTATGTATGTGTGTATATAGCTAGGTCTTTCATAGTTTTCCACACAAACCGATCAATCGATATATCCAGTGAGGTCTCACCCTCTTTCCCACATCCACACTGATCAATCTATACCTCTCTATATAGGATTAACATATATAGCTAACACACACACACATTAATTATGTATCCAACGTCCCCCTCTCATCATCCATGCCTTCCGCTTCATCTCTCAGACGCGTGCACAATGGCGAAGACAGGGGGCAGTAAGGGCCCTGCCCCCTCCCCCCTAACATCACTATATATCAAGGCTAATATGAATGTGATCATTAGACAATTGCTGCTAAGAATGGTTTAAGTTCATGAATTGACCCTCCTCGTAAAGGATTAGCAATGCTTGGCCCCCTAGCTCATTTATTTTTCATGGCTACGCCACTGCGCGCATCAGCGCACGTGTTCGCCCTCTCTCTCTCTAAATATCGATCTCGCACTTGTGCATTCCTTCATAGTCTCCCTCCACTCGGCCCCTCTCACCATCTTCTAGCCCACCCACCGGATTTTGCCACATGTACAATCTAGCAGACTCCATGGTTGAACTTAAGCATAATGCACAAACCTCAAAACAACAGTGGTTCTCTTTTGTTCTAGAATCTTCCGTATCATAACTGCCCAAACTTTTTTCTAGTTGAATTGCCATTATTTGTTTTTACTTTATTCTTTACAACGCACAATTCCATGAATCATAAAATAGATTAAGGGCTTCTTTGATTCAAAGGATTCTCAAAGGAATTTTGGAGGATTCTAATCATTAGGAATTTTTCTTATCTTGGTTGTTTGATTCGTAGGATTGTAAACCATAGGAATTTTTCCATATGATTCATTTGCACTAGATTTCATAGGAAACATCCCATCCACTCAAACCTCTTTGAAAGAATTCTGCGTTTTTTCTATGCACAATCAAACACTCATACAATCCTGTAGGATTCAAGACGACATTCCACTATAATCCCATTTTTTTCCTATTCCCGCGTTCTTAGCTTTTTTATAAAAACTAATTGATTTTGAATGAGATGAACTATAAGAATTAAACGAAGTGCTACATCAGGCATATATGACTCAGAGCTTACATGCTATAGTGTGGTATTTATTCATAATTTGGTTGCAAAATCTGATGCGTGCAATGCACGTGTACCTTACTAGTACTTCGAGTATGTGCAAAACACGTAAATTAGAATACCAATGGCACGCTACACGGTGTCTCTCTTACAATTCATGAAGCCAGGTGGCACATGTGTAGGCGTTGTCGCGACCTCCTTGCGTGGATTGATCACAGTGACGTGTTGCTGGTTCCAGAAGAATGTACTCGTCCTCCCTGAGCCATACTGGCGGTACATGCACGAAGCGAAGATGTGCACGCACGCCATGCACGCACTCATTCCTCGCACGCACACGCGGGTACACAGGCAGACGCAATTTTGTACCAAGATCCACCCCATGTGATAATTTGACGCGCGTAAAGTAGTTCACTTCATTGATGGTCAATTAATACAGCGCATGCAAATTGAGTGGACGTGAGGGCGGAAGAAAGACATTATTACTCCACTGCGCGCATGCGAGTAGTTAAATCGTGGGTTGCTAGTAGTACTTCCATTGGTCTCCTTCGTATTCTGTGCCAATTTTTGACAGTAACATAATATTTACGCATTTGAGCAGTGTAGTAGTACTTGAAATTTATGTTCCACTAAACTCATCGGGAGCCGTTTCGGGCCTCGAAACCAAAACCATCAATTAATCTTTACCTTATTCCCATCACATTCGAAAGCCTACTCACACCTACTAGTAGTACGTACCAAACCTTAACATGTTCCCACTATGCAAGTATTAGTACTAGTGCTAGTACTTAGGTTATAAAAAGGGGAACTACCTAACCAAAAATCACTCCACCTTTCCTCCTCATAAGTGCTTCTTCTTCGTCCGTCGTTGCCATGGCCGGTGAGCAGAGCTCTAGGTCAAGAACTACTCGTAACAAGGGAGCGGCAACCAAGGCTGCGGAAAAAAAGAGAGGGCTCGCCGCCACGCAGAGACCTCGAAAGATCTCTCATGGGTAGGCGATGGCTCCCAGGAGCGCCCTAGCCGCGGAGGCGAACATGCCGAGCCGTCGGAGCTAGAGTCGTTATCCCTCGACGGCATGCCCGATCAGCTCGATAAGTAGAAGGATTTCATCCAAGGCTTGATGGAGTTGCTGAAGGAGAGCCTCGACGACATGCCCGCTGAGCTCAATCAGCAGGGGGACTTGACCGCCGGCTTGGTGATGCTGCTGAAGAAGAGCATTGCCTCGGAGAAGAAGGCGACCGGCGAAATCCTGTGACTTCGGGAGGACAATGCGAAGCTCTGCCACGAGATCGACCTGTTGAAGGAGAAGAACGCCGGCTGGAAGAATCTGCATGAGAATAGTAGTTCCTCGATGAAGATGCTGCAGGCCCTCGCCATGGAACAGAAGGAAGAGTTGGCGAAGCTCCGCATCGAGCACCCGGCTGCTGTCAAGGTACATAATATGGTTGTGGAACAGATGATGAAGGCTCGCGTCGAGAAATGCCGCGTCATGGACACAATGATGAAGATGGCGGAGGAGACGCGCAAGGAGATGGAGGTCGTGGAGGCGATGAAGAAGCAGTTACGACTCCACGGCAAATTAGATCATTTGGGGTGATAATCTTCCTTCTTCTTTTTCTCCCGTGTTTCATCTTTTGCTTCAGGTGTTTTGCTGCACGTGTCACGTTCTCTACGAGGCATGAATAGAACAATGTTTTTTTGAGGGAATGAATAGAACAATGCTAACAATGAGATGACTAGCAAATTAGATCATTTTTTATCGCCATATGGCACTGGGCTGCCGTGTTTCGTGCTCCTCCGTCGCGGTACTACTCTAGTGGAAAACTTGAGTATACCGCACGGTTCTTTGCTCCTCCTCGATCAGGTCGTCGGCGCATTTATACGAGCAGTCAAATCACAAGGCCCCGCCTTCCAGCAGTAATGAGCCGTCAAATCACAAAGGCCCTCGCCTCTCGTGAAACCGACCAAGCTAGACTGCCCCGCCCTCTAGCCTTTTAAAAAATGTATACTTTTGTACATCAGTAGTATCGATGGATTGCGCCATGGAGCAAAACTTGAAATTAAAAAAAGGTGGTACATATAGAGAGCGCTCGTCGCCAAATTATGCATATAGTACTATTAAAAAGGCTAGTCACAATAATGGTGTCCAGCACAACCCACCCCTCAAATAAAACTAAGAGGGTGATTGGATACGTTTTAGTCCCATGACTAAAAGTAGTGGGACTAAAACATGCTAGCCTCACCCATGCTTGGATCCAAATACTAAAAAGGCTAAAATCAAGTTAATGAGCATTTATTATCCTCCAAGCCCTCCAATCCAGAACTCGCCTGTGTTAAAGGAGAGGAGTTAAATGAGTAGAGAGAGGACTAATCCACATTTTAGTAGGGGTACCCCTGACTATAAAATTTTAGTCTCAAGACTAGTTTTAGCCCCTCTTTAGTCAGGGGTGCTTTGAACTTTAGCCTCTTAAAGAGACTATTTTTAGTCAGACTAAAATAAGTCCCTTCGATCCAAGCACCCTCTAAGCATCCTGGAATTCTTTGACAAAACTAAGCACCCTGAAATTCTTTGACAACTAAACTGCTGGCTATATGATGTTGGCCATATATATTGTACGTATATAATGTGAAGAAACGAGTGGTAGTACTATACCAACTAAAAGATGAAATGTAAGAAATACTAGTATGTACGTATTGAAGAGTTAAAGTAACGAGAAGAAACATAACATAGTTCTGCTGGGGGCTCAGCACAACACACCCCTCAAATTAAATTAAGCACACCTGAAATTAAACTTTGCAACTATTCCGGTAGACACTGCATTAGAACCACCATGAGCAACGACACTGCCACGTTACTCGGAGTCCTCGTCCACGTCCTTGACTTCGTCCTTGTCCCTGTTCCTCTTGGCCGATACTTCTTTGCTTGAACCGCACACTTGGTTGTTGCTCTTCATCCAACCCTTGTAGATATTGAAGCAAAGGTAGCCATCCATTGTAGCGTAGTGGATGTGGTCTATATCTAGTAAATTCCGCTGCCATGCATGACGATGATACGTGTAATGAGGTTTCTCCAGTTTACCGTACGAAGGATGAACCATGGCTCCTGCCAGGGTCAGTATTGAAGGCTGACGAGAGGACACCAGCCGATTCTTCTGAGGTCGAAGGTGTTGCCTACAACGAGGCCTATCCGATGCAGGACTTCTTTGTCGTTACCAAAGTCTACAGTAACGAATTTGACTAGGTTGCTCTCGAGGAAGTCCTTAAAATCCTGGCACTCAACGTCGGCATGGCATATGTGAGACCAAGCATAAGTCATGCACGCAAACCTGGATCACGGCGGGCTTCTTCCTCTCTTCGTCCTTTAGATCCTTCTCTCGTCCCAGGACTGTGGTGTACTCAACATCTAGCCCAACGACCCACTCATCATCTGAGTCTTTGAACATGCGTCTGAAGCGAGAAAGGCATCCTTTCACCGTCGCGGAAGAACGGGTGTAGATGACGTCGAACTCATCGCCGGTGATGGTTCTAACCTTGTACTCACCGCCGATCATGGAGATTTGGGACGCCATGGATTTGGGAGGAGGGTTAGGATTAGTGGAACTACCGTAATGTGAATGGACGGGACGACTAGGAGCGAACCATTGTAGTATTAAAGGACGTGTGGGGACGAGCAGGAGCGAACTACCAGCGTGCGAATGGTAGGGTAGTGGCTTTCCATTCTCCCAGGATACGGGCTTCCGAGAGCCCTTGGATCTGAGATCGAACGGTTGCATGGCGTGATTCTAGACCTATGGGTGAATATCCTATCCTGGAGGGTTATTCTGCAAATTTTCAGCAACTTAGCATGCGGCCGTTTGATCTCAGATCCAAGGGCTGCCAGCAGCCCGTATCATGGTCGCGCCTACCACGACCGTCGCGTCGCTCGCGCGGTCGCGCCCTTGGAGATTTAACACGGTGCGTTGGGCTATCTGATGTTGGCATGTCATACATAGTCATCACTTAGTCACTCATACTACAACAAGGTTGGCTATAAGTGTATTTTTTTACTCCTCTCTATCTCTTTCTTCGTACTCAAGGAAGAAATGGTGCTAAGAGCGTGTATTTATTGCATTTGCCAAGGAGTGACCTCTTCCAATGAAATGGTGTTGCTAAGGTTGCTTCATATAATTAGCTATAGACTCAAAATTGTCTTTTCACCTAGGTACACGTGCTTAGCACCGTTTCTTCCTTGGGTCACCAAACTAGTCTCTCTCTTCTTGATTAACTTGTCACATCAGACTTTATGCTTATGTGGCAAGCTTAAGCACGTGTAGGAGCAAGTAAAAGTAAGTACAATAGTGCGCTTTACATGACATTTTTGCATATGTGGAGGAAAGAGAGGAAAGGAAAAAGTGGAGAAGTGGGCTCTCATGCAAGAGCCAGCCTCTACTACATGGTGGAGCATTGGGAGAGGCACGTGTATGGAGGTGGTCAGGAATCTGGAAGACTCACGCCGGTCGTAGCGCCGCAGTTAAAATGATAATGGCAAGTCAAATCACGGGGCCCCACCTGTCCAGTAGTAACTCGCTGTCAAATCACACAACCCTGCGTTTGCAGCAGCCTACTCCCTCGTCTTCTCGCGTCTCTATCGAACCGACTAGGCGAAACTGCCCCGCCGCCTACCACGCAGGAAAAGCCCCGCCCTCGACTTTTAAATAGTATACAATATACTAATTTTGTATCCATGGATTGCGCCCGCGCCATGGAGCAAAGCGTCTAGAAAACGGAGGAGAGACGGTGGTCTTGCAATAGAGAAGAGGGAGAGGCGAGACGGTGGTTTTGGAATGGAGATGATGGAGAGGAGAGGAGGTGGTTTTGCAATGGAGAAGAGGGAGAGGAGCGTGCGACAGTGATTTAGGATTGGACGAGAGGGCCGGCGCGCTCTGACTAGATCAAAATCAAAATCAATTCGGTGACATGCATTCACATTTTGCTTGTCAAATACAGTACGTGGTCAAACTTTGACCCAAAATACGCGAAACAACAAAAAAATACTTCCAAGACCAGCGCCGCTTTTCCGCTCTTCTCCTCTTAAACCACCTCCGCTCCTCTCCTGTTCCAATCTAAATGCAGCGTCGCTCCTCTCCTCTTCCATTTCAAAACCACCGCCCCTCCTCTCCTGTTCCAGTCCAAAACTAGCGTCGCTCCTCTCCTGTTCTAATCCAAAACCAGCGCTGCTCCTCTCCTCTTCCATTTAAAAACCACCGCCGGCGAGTGAAGGTGCTGTGGAGAAGTAGATCGATGGAGGAGTACAACCGATACGTGAGGATCGCAGACGGCGACCCTGTGAAGCTAGCTAGGATGTTGGAGATACGGTCTTGGTTTGACAACAAGGACCAACTAGCAGCGACGGCGACATCCATGGCTAAATATATGCAACAGAGCGAAAAGGCGGCGATACTCCCGGAGGGAGTCGCGCCGGAGTACATAGAGCTGCTCCTCTGGGCCATGGAGCAAACAGATTCACCGAATCCGATCATGAGGGAGCGGTGGTGGGAGTATCGATCCCAGATGGAGCATCCACCAGAGATTGAAGGATCGAGCATCTACAGGGTGCCGTTTGTGAGGGTGTCCTGCCAGAGCGAGCCGGTGGAGTCTTCGTCGACCGAACCCAACTGCAAGAGGAGAAAAGTAGTTGGCCCGATGACGCTTCCCCGACATCGTCTCCCTCGCCGTTCACATCGTCTCACGGGGCGGCTGTCTGCCGCCGAGGAATAGGAGGGGGCTGCCCCCCAGCCCAATAGTCGGGCAGGTTGTGAATTGTCAGGAGGAGCTTAGGGTTGTCAGTATTTGCAGGTTGCGAATTGTGTTTTGTGTTGTGTATTTTGAGAGTACTTTGAGATATGAATGTCTTTTGAATTTCAGATTTGCAGTATTGAGCATATGAAGTATTTTATGAATTCTAGATATCTATTTTTAGCACTAAAAATGCAGTTTCATAGGAGTATAAAAGTGCATACAATGTGATTCTCAGAGAAGAAACTACAAGTTTCAGTTTCAGATAAGAAACTGGAAGTTCAGTTTTAGATAAGAAACTGGAACTTTCAGAGGTAGAGCATTTATATTAACACGGCCTTTTCAAACAGGGTTAACATCATGTTGGAAGTTTTATTCATGGTCGAAAATGGAACTACCAGCCAGTTAACATCATGCTGATCAACATTCATGCATAGCACATCTTCATATGATGCACATTCAAAATGCCCACACAATGTCGAGTGTGCGAAACACAGAGAAAATGAGGGACGAAGTTTTGGCAAGTGTTGGACGTGGTTTTGGGCTGCCCCGTCTAGGCTTTCATTTTTAACATGCGCAGCCCACGTCCTCGGATGGGAGGTCCATAGGCCTGTTTGTATTTTCTTAGGGCCGTCATGTATCGACCGGCCTATGGACCTCCCATCCGAGGTTTTATTTTTGCCAGCCCAATTTATGTATTTTTTTGAAGAAAACGCAGAGGTCTGTTCTATTTTTCTATATAAGAATAGGAACGCCAGGTCCAACTTATGTTTCCCTTCTAACTATATTGTATATATTTAAATTATTTTATATGTTGACTGTTTAGTTCACATAATTGGCAAATAGATGACTGCTCTAGCTATCCCCTTCGCCCCCGCCACCACCTCCACCCTCGCCGCCGCCCCCGCCACTACCTCCACCCTCGCCGCCGCCATAGATCTCGCTGCCACCCCCCCGCCTCCTGACTCCGGGCGCGCCTGCCCCACTCAGCAAGTCCGCTCGTGCGCCCCATGGAGTCTCCGGCCATATTCACGGGGGAATGGCTGGAAGACAGGCAGATGTACAAGATGCATCTCCCACATGTCTACAAAGCCTTCTCGCGGATGCTCCAGCCGCTCGACTCTGTCGCGCCGGCAGTGCTGCGGGAGACTCGAGGGAGGAGATGGAGGGAGCGGGCGATGCGGATCCGCGACAACGCTCTCTCCTGGACCTAGTGCACGGGCGAATGGAGGGAAGCAAAGGAGGAAGCTGCGAGGGAGGAAGCCAAGGAGGGACCGAATCCATTCTCTCACTCGCGCAGGTATGCTCGGATGTGCAAGGATCATGTGGATTGGGAGCTGCTGAATCTAGCCCTGCGGATCTACTTCGAAGGAGATTTCTCGGAGAAGCATAGGATGCCCCACCCCAGTGAGTTGCCGATTGCGTTCGTTTGATGGGCGAAAGGAGAAGTGAATTCAGGAGATCCACGCTGTGCTGCGAGATGGGAATGCTTGACTGGACTCCTGCCCACCAGCATGCCACCGGAGCCGGAGCAGGTGGATCCCCTACCTTACCTCTCCCCCAAACCTGCAGAAGATTGAAATTAGGCTTGCAATCTGCTTCAATTGAGCTATCTGGTGGTTATTTCTGCTTTCTGAGAGACAACATCTGGCTGGAGGATGAGAAGGAACCAGGAACTCTGATGAATTTCCCCTATCACAATGGGGGGAGCGCCGGTTGGGCAGTGGTATGGCCCACCTCCGCCCCAAATGGGGGCACAATCTGGGCATGCTCCTGTAATTACCAAAGATCAATTTGCTGGTGGTTCTAACTCTCAGATAAGTGGGAAATCTCAAGGCAAGAATCAACAAAAGAAGAGATAGGACATCCAGAAAACTGCTCCTGCCCTGCTTCGGGCCTTATGGCATACTCTGAGGTGATCTGCTACAACTGTGGGGAACCAGGGCATCATTTGGATAAATGTGTCAAGCCCAAGAGTTGTTTTATCTGCAAAATGGTTACCCATAAAGTTGAGAATTGCCCTGTCAGAAGGAAAACCCACAGTTCTGCTAGATATGTTGGAAGTGCTGCTCCAGGATTATGTCCACCATTGACAGAATTTTCTGTGGCATAGAATTAGAGTTTTTCCCCCTTTCTAGTTGTAGAGCTCAGCCCAGATGTGGTAGTGACCACACTCCTTCGCTCTAGGACTCTGGTCTTAACCAAACTCCAAAGAGCAATAATTTTAAATTTGAAGAGTGGTGGTTGCTTAGAGAAGATTTTACTGAGCTAGTCAGGAAAATCTGGAATGAGCCTATTGGGAGCAGCTGCCCCCTAGAAAATTGGCAGATCAAAATCAGGAGATTTAGAACTACCAAAGGGTGGAACTCCAATGAGGAAGCTAATCTTAGAAGATACAAAAGGCTTCTTCTCCTTGAGTTTGATTCTCTAGATATTAAGGCAGAAACCACTGACCTCTCTGAGGTTGAGACTAATAGATTAAACTTTGTCCATGGAGAGCTCAAGAAAATTTGGCTTCAAGAAGAAATCAAATCCAAACAAAGGTCTAGAGATAGGAACATTAAGGAGGGTGATAGAAATACTGCTTACTTCCATGTAGTAGCTAACCAGAGGAGGAGGAAAACCCTCATTCACTCCCTTGATGGCCCTAATGGCCCTGTTACTGAGGTAGATGAGATGCTGAAAGTGGCTAGTGACTTCTACAAAGACCTGTTTAAGAAAGAAAACCCTTCTGGGTTCTCTCTACAAAACAATTTTTCTCTGCTTCTGAAAAAGTCTCTCCTGCTGAAAATGAGCTGCTAGAAGCCCCTTTTTCAGAGACAGAGGTGAAGGAAGCCATTTTTAGCTCTTATCCTGATGGGGCTCCTGGTCCTGATGGGATTCCCTTCTTGTTTTACCAGCATTTTTGGGACTTGGTGAAAAATGATCTCTTAGATCTTTTCCAAGCCTTTCATAGAGGAGAGTTGGATCCAGCAACTTACTCATGGGGGTCTGTTGGGGTCAAGTTAAATAATTGTGAAAGTGATTTTTTTCCTTACTGGTAAAGGCCTTAGGCAAGGTGACCCCATCTCCCCGCTTTTGTTTAATTTAGTAGTGGACGTTCTTACTAAAATGTTGAGCAAAGCTGCTGATCATAGTCTGATTGCAGGGCTCTGTCCTGAGGTCTGCCCTGGTGGCATCATCTGCCTTCAATATGCAGATGATATCATCCTTTTCTTAGACAATGACTCCACACATGCTAGCAATCTGAAAACTGTTCTAACCTGGTTTGCACAAGTCTCAGGCATGAGAATCAACTACTCTAAAAGTGAACTCATCCCTATCAACATGGATGATCAGGAGTTAGCTGACTTCCTCTCTATTCTAGTCTATAATAAAGGTAACTTCCCCATTAAGTACCTAGGTATCCCTCTCCACTATGATAAACTGAGGAGAGAGGATATCCAACCCTTCTGGATAAAATCATTAAAAGGATTGCTAGGTGGAGGGGCAAACTTCTCTCTTACAGAGGTAGATTGATCCTCATACAAGCTTGTTTGGCTAGCATTCCAGTGTATCTCCTCTACTTCTTCAAGTTCCCTAAATGGGCAGTGACCTCATCAATTCTCAGATGTCTCATTGCTTGTGGAATGATTTTGAGGGAAATATGAAGCTACACCTTGCTAATTGGGTCCTAGTCTCTATGAAAAAGATTTTGGAGGCCTAGGCATACCTAACCTCCAAGAAATTAACATCTGTCTTCTAGGGTCTTGGATTAAAAGATTCTATGAGGAAGACCTGAAACCCTGAAAGCTTCTTATTGCCCATAAATACCTAGGAAATAAACCTAATATTTTTGTCCCTTCCTCCAACCCTAAGACCTCTAGATTCTGGAAAGGATTAAAATCTATTATGCATGCTGTGAAATTTGGCTACAGATGGAACATAGGGGATGGGAGCAGAACCAGGTTCTGGGAAGATAGTTGGTTAGGCACATCCCCCCTAGTAGTCCAATTTTGGCCTATTTACTCTGTCCACAATGAGCTTAACAAAAGTGTCAATGAAGTTTGGGATGGTCAATACCTAAAACTCTCTTTTAGAAGAAACTTTAGTGATAGTCTCATGGAACAATGGTTCCTGTTGGAGGAAATTGCCAAAAGCATTACCTTTACTGCCAAGCCGAATGCCCTGATTTGGCAGCTGGACAATAAGGGGAAGTATTCCTCCAGCTCCCTCTATCATGTTATCAACTTTAGAGGGGTTCAACCCGTGTTTATCCCTGCTGTCTGGAAATTGAGAGTTCCCCCTAAAATTCATGTATTTCTCTGGCTTCTCTCCAAAAACAAATTGATGACTAGGGATAACCTTAGGAAGAGACACATCATCAAACCCCTTGATTGTGTTTACTGCTTGGAACAAGGGTCTTGTTCTCACCTATTTTTTGAATGTATAGTTGCTAAACATCTCTGGGCCCACATTGAGGAATATTTCTCTAGTCAGATTGGCTCATCCTTCGAATCTGTCGCCAGATTCTGGATTGCTACCAAAAAGTGCTCGGTTTTAAACACTGTTAGCTCAGCTGTCCTTTGGTGCCTCTGGAAATATAGAAATGCTATGATTTTCAGTAACACCTCCTGGATTTCCATTCCGCAGGTCTTGAGGTTGATCAAGAACATGGTGACGAACTGGGCGATTCTCTCCTCCGGATCGGACAAGGACACGTTGATGAGCTTCATGGAAACCCTAACAAGATCCCTCCAGAAACCGTTGGCGATCACTTGTGGCTGAACAAGGCTCGACCTGCTCTGGGGCTGGACCCGTGGGCTCGTCTCAATATCTCTATTGAAGATGATGGGAACCTGGCGCCGAAAAAGAGGGACATCCACCATGCTACGCCTTCCAGCCCGGTGTCTCCGCTTGCTTACTGGTCGCCGTAGGCTGACACGGCCCCTCGGCTGAAGACCATGAAGGCTTCGCTGGACCCTCCTTGTGTCATTTGAGTGCTCTATCCGCTCTTCCTTTGGCACCGCTTGGGTGATTTGTGTTATTCAGAGAACTTGTTCATCCCCCCCCTAGTTTGTAGCTCTACCTTTGCTTTCGAACTGCTCTTTGAGCTGCTGTATCAGAATATGTTGTGGTTTCGTTCTCAGCAATGGAACCGGGGAGATGCTCCCTGTTTTTCTAAAAAAAATTATTTTATATGTTATTATATAAAGCTTGGTAAGACTGTAAATTTAAGGACGAATGTAATAATATCACTTATTGTTTAAATATATTTATAACAAAATGCACAGCCCCTTTTTATTTTTTGATAACATTGCTGGCCCAACCCAACATTATAATTAGAATCAGCCCAGCAAAATCGTGTATTTCGAGAAAGTGCAAATGGGCTGTAAATTTTTAGGAAATAAAATAAATGGGCCGCATGGACGCTACATTATTTGTTCACCCAGCCCAGCTAATGGCTGTAATTCAAAAAAAGAGATCAACTTGACTGTAAATTCTACCGCACAAAAAAAGACTATAAATTCTGAAAAAATGGGTTGAATATGTGCCACATTTTTGGAGGCTGAAATGTGGCCCAATAGGTCGAAGCCAATGCAAGTCGTTGTCAATTTAGTCAACAAATGATTCTGACATGTTAGACATTGGATTTACATCCAACGACCGGCATCCATCTTCAATCTCTCGTCTTCTTCCTCCAACGCCGTCGGGACCACCTCCCGCCTCCTATTGCTAGCAGCTCTGCTTAGCACGCTTCGCTATGAAGCGCTACTCCACCATTGGCCAGGCCATCCCTCCACACCTCCTGTTCTTCACCACCGACTGCCGAACCACACCACACTAGAACTAGTTAACCCTCGTACACCTCTCTATCTGCGACTCTACTCCCGCATCTTCCCATCTCTGGCTCATTGCTGTCCGGGCCTCGCCGTCGTCCACCACCTTGGATGCGCTCGGCGTGGCGTGCTCAACGAATGACACCATCAGAAGTAGACTGTGCGTGGAGAGGCTGACAGCTGGGTCCACAGCCGCACACAAGGAAATGCCTCCTTATTACACACAAAATAATGATTCCTCCACCTGACATCTGGGACCCACCGGAAGGGCCTTTGTATTTCGTGAAATAAAGTGCCCCCTGCTGACATGTCGGACCCACCAGCTATCTTCGCACGCAAGGAAGTGCCTCCTTATTACGCATAAAAAAATGAATATTCCCCCTGCCAGCTGGAACCCAGCATAGTGGGAGGCTGACTTGTGGGCCTACCAAGTTGATGGGGACGGAGGGCTTTGTCAACTTAGTCAATATGAACGATTCTAGCTCCTGTTACCGTATGATATTCATCCAACGGCCGTAGTGCTTCTTCAACCTCTGGTCTTCTTGCTCCAGCCGCCTAAACCAGTGTTGGTCGTGCCGCGTGCTCCTGCCTCCCGTGGCCGGCTGTGATGCCACGGAGGCCTCACCGCCCCTACTACTCCCACCGCTGGCTAGGCCATCCCTCTACTCACCCACACCCCCTGTTATTCTGCGGCGACAGCAGCCTCACACCACAGCCGAACCAGTGAACCCTCGTACTCCTCTTCACGTGGGCATCCACTGCTGCGTCTTCCCCGGCTCTGAGTCATCCCCTTCCTAGTCCTCGCCGTCGTCCACCACCCTGGTGCTCTCGGCGCGGCGTGGTCAACGACCGACTTCCATCCGAAGAGTACTGTATGTGGAGAGGCTGACAGCTGGGTCCACGGCAGCCGCAAGGAAGTGCCTCCTTATTACGCGAAAAATAATTATTCCTCCACCTGACAGCGGGGACCCACTGGACAGGCCACCAGTATTTTGCGAAAAAATCGTTTCCCCCTGACTGCTGGGACCCACCGGACGGGCCACCGTATTTCGCGAAAAAAACGTTCCCCCCGCTGTCAGCTCGGACCCACCGGAAGTGCCTCCTTATTACGCACAAAAAAATGAATACTTCCCCGGCTAGCTGGGACCCACCTTGCTGGGAGGCTGACTTGTGGGCCTACTAAGTTGACGGGGACGAAGGGCTTTGTCAACTTAGTCAATATGAACGATTCTAGCTCCAGTGACCGTATGATGTCCATCCAACGGCCGTAGTGCTTCTTCAACCTCTGGTCTTCTTACTCCAGCCGCCCAAAGCAGCGCCGGTCGTGCTGCATGCTCCTGCCTCCCGTGGCCAGCTGTGCTGCCGCAGAGGCCTCACCGTCCCCTACTGTTCCCACCACTGGCCAAGCCCTGCGGCGACGGCAGCATCACACCGCAGCCGAACCAGTGAACCCTCGTAGTCCTCTCCACGCGGGCTTCCACTGCCGCGTCGTCCCCTTCCTAGGCCTCGCCCTCGTCCACCGCCATGGTGCTCTCCACGCAGCGTGGTCAACGTGGTCAAGGAATGACTTCCATCGGAAGAGTACTGTACGTGGAGAGGCTAACAGCTGGGTCCACGGCCACAACCCAGTTTTTTTGTGATTTGCCAAGTAAGTCGCTTTGTCAGGCCTATTGGGCTGCAAATCTTTCAAGACGAGGAGAGCTTTCATTTGGTTGGCTGAGAAAATGGCCCATCAGTAATGAGCAATGGGTTGTACATTTTTAAAACACATCAAACCGGCAATTAGTTTCAAATATCTTTTTTTTCATTTCAATATTTTAAATTACATTAATTTTTATGCGTGGAGAATTTGTTGGATTTTATATTGATATACATTTATTTTTAAAATCAGTTTGAATGTGAGTCAAAATTTCGGGATTAAAAACAGTTCGGACCGCACCGAAATATGCAAAATTTCATATAATTTTTTAACCATTGCCACAATATGGGATGTAATGCTAACAAAAATAATATGGGCTACAAAAAAACCTTAAGAATTAGCAAATGGGCTGTAAGTTATTAGAAATAATGGCAGATGGGTTGTATGTTGTTTTCCATAGATTTGAGGCTTTCCTAAAAAAAGGTTGACGCACAAGCACTGACTGTTGGATGCCATCCAACGGCCGTCGTGCTTCTTCAATCTCTGCTCTTCCTGCTCCAGCCGCTCAAACAAGCGCCGGCGGGACTGCCTGCTCCCTCCTCCTCGCGACCGGCTGTGCTGCCGCGCAGGCCTCACCGCCCGACCATACTCCCATCGCTGGCCTATCCATCCCTCTACTCACCCACACCTACTGTTATTCTCCGACGACGGCAGATGAACCAGTAAACCCTTGTACAGTCATACTCCCCTCCGCGTGAGCATCCACTGCCGAGTCTTCCCTGCCTCCGTGTCCTCCCCTTCCTAGGCCTCGTCGTCCACCGCCCTGGTGCTCTCGGCGCGGCGTGGTCAACGTGGTCAAGGAACGGCTTCCATCGAACGTGGACTGTACGTGGAGAGGCTGACAGCTGGGTCCACGGCCGCACCAAGGAAGTGCCTCCTTATTACGTGCAAAATAATTATTCCTCCACTTGACAGCGGGACCCACCGGACGGGCCACTGTATTTCGCGAAAAAAACGTTTCCCCCTGACTGCTGGGACCCACCAGCTACATCTTTGCATGCAAGGAAGTGCGTCCGGGCAAAAAAACGATTCGTCCCCTGACTGCTGGGACCCACCAGCTACATCTTCGCAGGCAAGGAAGTGCCTGACAGTCGGGACCCACCTGGTCGAAGCATACGTAGCTTGTCATTCTGGTTGCGAACGTGTACGTACATACTGGTCGATGTAGAGGCGCGCACGTGTCGTAGTAGAGGCGCGCACATAGCATTTACACGTACGTACAGCGGCCAGGGTGCAAGAAAGAAAATACGGCCACGTATGTGTACATACGGGCGGGGTCTCGAACGCCTACTCGCGCATACGTACGGCCAGGGCTCGTGTACATGGCTGGGTCGGAACGGAGAAACATCGTCGTCGTCGTGTTCATGGGGAGGCAACGGAATGCGTCGTGTTCATGGGGAGGCAACGGAATGTGTCGTGTTCATCGGGAGGGCTTGGACGGAACATGCGATGGAAACGAGGCCTGGCATATCGCAGAATGGAGGAAACGACCTTGTGTTCGACCGGCCATGTTCGAAACGGGATCCTGTTCATCGGGAGGGGTCTGGCGTACCGCAAAACGGAGGAAACGGACCTCCTACGGTCGAAACGGGGGTCCTGTTGATCGGGAGGGGTGTGGCGTACCGCAAAACGGAGGAAACGGACTTGTGTTGGAGCGCTACGGTCGAAACGGGGGTCCTGTTCATCGGGAGGGGTGTGGCGTACCGCAAAATGGGACTCCACAGGATACTGTTCATCTCCACCGTCGACCTCCTCCAGCCTCCACGGGCTCCTGTTCATCCAGCCTCCACGGGCTCCTATTCATCTAGCCTCCACTGCGTGCTACTCCACCGGCTACTGTTCAACCACCCCTCCACCGTCTATTGTTCATCCAGCCCTCCACACCACGGGGTCCTGCTCAACCACCCCTCCACGGGCACCCCTCCACCGTCTACTGTTCATCCAGCCCTCCACACCACAGGGTCCTGTTCAACCACCCCTCCACCGTCTACTGTTCATCCAGGCCTTCACACCACGGGGTCATGTTCATCCACCCCTCCACGGGCACCCCTCCACCGTCTACTGTTCATCCAGCCCTCCACCACACCATAGGGTCATGTTCATCCAGAGGCAACACCACCGCTCACTGTTCATCCAACCCCCCCCCCCCCCCGCAACGCTCACTGTTCATCCCATCGATCGGCTTCAGTTAGCAGCAGTAGCGAAGGAATCGCTCGATCGGTTTCAGTTAACAGCCACAGATCGATCGCTTGGGTTCAGTAACGCGTAGCCTGCAGTGCAATCGCTCGGGTTCAGTTAGAGCCCAACGCCTCGCTCGGGTTCAGTTAGAGCCAATGCCTCGCACACACGCGCGTACATGTACGAGAGAAACGCGCATCACTCGGGCCCCGACCTCCCACCATAACCGGGAACTCCCCGAAACCCCCCCCCCCCCCCCCCCGCTTCTACCACGGTTTTTTCCGTCATGGATGGCCCAGAGAATGTCATGCAGCTGCGTCTCTGGCCCGCCCAGGACGAAAAGCCCATTTTCTGTCATGATTTTTTGTCATAGGAGTTGGAGCCCACCACATCTATGATGATACCGGGTTTTGTCACAATTATCGTCATAGAAGTGTCATATGTATGAGAGAAAAAAATTTCGTTCGGCCCAAAATGTCACGGATGTGTCTTTTTTTGTAGTGAATTCGGCGAGGCCTTCCTGAATTTGGCAATGCTCCATTAAAGAAACGCCACAGCTGGCGTCGTCAGAGTTTTGAAGAGGAGGACAGTGCAGAGGTTAAGCAGTTAAAGAACAAGATAAAGGCACTCGCCCAATCCGGACTATCCATAATTGAAGTAATGGCGATTTCAATAACGCGAGGCGTTCAGCCACTTCAATCCAGAGGACTCCCCATGTGGCACTACAACGGGGAAGATGATGCATCACGCTGCGAATGCAAGGGTCCGGACACCTTTGCCGCCTTGGCCGCCATGTTGGCTGATCTTTTTAAAGGGGATAAAGAAGATTTTACTCACGTTAAGTGCCGAGAGGGCTTTTCCATGTACAACCCTCCTATATGGGTGAGCTTTCACTTCATAACCTTACTCAATCCTCTTCCCGAGTCACACCTAGTTGAACTTGATCCGACTATTCTTAACAGGAATGGAGGAAGGTTGTCACAGGGATCTATAGCCCTGCTCCGCAGCCGGAGGATCATATCCGAGACCTGGATCCCGAATTTGAAGAGGATCTGGATATCTTCATAGAGTTCAAAGAGGTTTTTTTACCAGGCAAGCTATGACGGCACAGAAGTCCCCATCATAGCCGATTATCTCGGCATTCTCCCCTCCTCCCACGTAAGTACCCAGGAGACGTCTCCTTCACAAGAGTTTTCTCATCGCGCCTCACCCACCACACTATCTCGTGCTCCAAAGGGGCGGCGCTCATCTCACCATACCGCATCCGAAACGTCCCTTAAGAAAGCGACGCCTGCACAAGGCGAATCTTTGAAAAGAAAAGCAGACGGTGATACTACCGAGCCCCTACCTTCATAAAAAAGGTATGGTTTTGAATATGCCCTTGGCAGGTATACCAAATTTTGATGCTTCCCGCTGTGCCAGATTGTTTTTAGGAAAAGCATACACCGGACTATGTCAGGAGGCCTCGCTAGTCATACACCACCCAATCCAACCCCGGACTCCGTTGCAAGGACTAGGGTTGATACGGGTGAGGGAGTCCTGTATTAAGGGGTCCTCAGGCGTCCAGCCTATGTGACATGGGCTGGACTAATGGGCTATGAAGATACAAAATAGAAGACTCTTTCCCGTGTCCGGATGGGACTCTCCTTGGCATGGATGGGGTGCTTGGCGTTCAGATATGAAGATTCATTTCTCTGTAACCGAATTTGTACAACCCTAGTCCCCTCCGGTGTCTATATAAACCAGAGGGTTTAGTCCGTAGAGGCAATCATAATCTGACAGGCTAGACTTCTAGGGTTTTATCCATTACGATCTCGTGGTAGATCAACTCTTGTAAACCTCATACTCATCAATATCAATCAAGCAGGACGTAGGGTATTACCTCCATCGAGAGGGCCCGAACCTGGGTAAAACTTCGTGTCCTTGTCTCCTGTTACCATCAACCTTAGACGCACAGTTCGGGACCCCCTACCCGAGATCCGCCGGTTTTGACACCGACATTGGTGCTTTCATTGAGAGTTCCACTGTATCGCTGTCAGAAAGTTCGATGGCTCCATCCATCATCTGCAATGATGCTGCCCTAGGGGAGGTTTTTCTCCCCGGCCAGATCTTCGTATTCGGCGGCTTCGCATTGCAGGCCAACTCGCTTGGCCATCTGGAGCAGATCGACAGCTACGCCCCAGGTCACCAGATTAGTTTTGGAAACATGGATTATGTCACTGATATCCGAGGAGACTTGATCTTCCAAGGATTCACGACCCCAACCTTCGCTCTGGCCTTAGAGCCGGAGCGCCTCGCCAGTACCGAAGATGGGATTTCTAAACCCGCCGGACTATTTGTGGCTACTAGGCCTAGTACGGGAGAACCGAAGGAAGCAGTGTCGTCGGCAACCATCACCAAGCCGGACTCTTCCCCAGACGCTGTCTCCGAACTCTCGGAGTCAGCATCGTGTGAGCTCGGCCAAGGAATTCCCTTCCCGCCATACTCCACAGATTCTTTTCTCCCTCAACAAGCCTCGCCTTTAAGTGAGGCTCTGGACTTGATGCGACCCCTTGTGATTATAGAGAAGCAACATCCGAACTATGCCCAGCCCAGACTAGGGGTTGAGAGCGGGGAACTTTACGTCCCACCCACCACCCACTTCATCGCCACAGTAGAGGACTTAACTGACATGCTCGATTACAGCTCCGAAGACATCGACGGTATGGACGACGATGCCGAAGAGGAGCAAGCCGAAAACCCGCCGTTTACCGGATGCTGGATGGCCACCTCTTCGTATGACGTGTAAATGGTGGATACACCCAAGGAGGGTGTCAGCGATAATGAGAAAAATCTAGTAGAGGATAAACCTCCCGAGATACAACAAAAGCGCCGACGGCGCCGCTCTAAATCACGCCGCAGCAAAGACAACAATACCGGCACGAGAGACAACAACACTCCGGATGATGCCGAAGACCAAGAAAACCCCGTCGAGCAAAACTCTGAACAAGACGATCGGGAGGATGGGCAAGTTAGCCCTGATGAACAGGCTGCAAACGAAGACTCGGTGGACAGTAATTACCTTCCACTTCGGAGGATGAGGCGAGCCTCAGTGACGAAGACTTTAACATGCCTGAGGAACCTCTCGAGCAGGAGCGCTTTAAGCAACGGCTAATAGCCACTGCAAGGTGCCTGAAAAAGAAGCAGCAACAGCTTCAAGCTGATCAAGATCTGCTCAATGCTAGATGGACTAATGTCTTGGCAGCAGAGGAATACGTCCTCGAGCGCCCAACCAAAAGTTACCCGAAGCGTAAACTCATACCTCAATTCGATGACGAGGCACTTGAGCCCGTACCGTCAGCACGTAATGCGGCTGATCGACCACCACGTGGCCGGGACAAAACGACAACTCAGGCCGAACACTAGCCCGTCCTACCTCGCCGTAAAGGCAGAGATAAAACAGCTCGGGGATACACATATGACCTACGGCATGACCTGAAGAATAAATCAGGTCTGGCCAGATCGATCTACAGATCGCGGGGGCGTGCCTTGACGCATGACGACGGCTATCAAGACGAACACGGCAAGCACAGTGACATCCGGGCCAAAAACCATAGACAGACTCCATTCGAACTACGACACGATCTAGCCCGATATAGAGGCACCGCACACCCCCTCTGCTTCACTGATGAAGTAATGGAACATGAATTCCCAGAAGGGTTCAAACCCGTGAATATCGAATCATATGATGGAACCACAGATCCCGCGGTATGGATTGAAGACTTTATTCTCCATATTCATATGGCTCGCGACGATGATCTTCATGCCATCAAATACCTGCCCCTAAAACTCAAGGGACCAGCCCAGCACTGGCTGAACAGCCTGCCTGAAAACTCTATTGGCAGCTGGGAAGACCTAGAAGACGCCTTCCGTGACAACTTCCAAGGTACATACGTCAGACCTCCGGATGCCGATGACTTAAGTCACATAGTAGAACAGCCCGGAGAGTCAGCGAGGAGATTCTGGACCAGGTTCTTAACTAAAAAGAACCAGATCATCGACTGTCCAGATGCCGAAGCCCTAGCATCCTTCAATCACAGCATCCGCGATGAATGGCTCGCCCGACACCGCGGTCAAGAAAAGAGGGAGTCCATGGCGGCCCTCACGGCACTCATGACCCGCTTTTGCACGGGCGAAGATAGCTGGCTAGCCCGCAGCAATAACAATGCAAGCGAACCTGGCACCTCGAAAGCCAGAAATAGCAACGGAAAGCCCCGACGCAACAGGCACAAGCGTCGAAACAATGGTGACAATACTGATGACACGATGGTCAATGCTGGATTTAGTGGCTCCAAGTCCGGTCAGCGGAAGAAGCCATATAAAAGGAATAATCGAGGCCCTTCCAGCTGGACCACATACTCGATCGTCCATGTCAAATCCATGGCACCCCTGATAAACCAGCCAATCATACCCACCGGAGTTGTTGGGTCTTCAAACAGGCCGGCAAGTTAAATGCCGAATACAAGGAGAAGGGGTCGCAAAGCGAGAATGATGACGAGGAGCCCCGTCCACCGAACACAGGGGGACAGAAGAAGTTTCCCCCTCAGGTCAAAACGGTGAACATGATATAAGCTACCCATATCCCCAAGAGGGAGCGCAAGTGCGCGCTCAGGCACGCCTATGCGATAGAGCCAGTCGCCCCAAAATTTAACCCATGGTCGTCCTGCCTGATCACCTTTGATCGCAGGGACCATCCAACCAGTATCCGTCATGGCGGTTCAGCCGCACTGGTTCTCGACCCAATAATTGATGGATTCCACCTCACACAAGTCCTCATGGACGGTGGCAGCAGCCTCAACCTACTCTATCAGGATACGGTGCACAAAATGGGTATCTATCCATCAAGGATCAAGCCCACCAAAACTACCTTTAAAGGAGATGTACCAGGTGTAGAGGCCCGTTGCTCGGGCTCAATCACATCGGAGGTCGTCTTCGGATCTCTAGACAACTTCCGAAGCGAAGAGTTAATCTTCGATATCGTCCCCTTCCGCAGCGGCTATCACGCACTGCTCAGACGAACCGCGTTTGCTCGATTCAATGCGGTGCTGCTATATGCTTATCTCAAGATCAAGATGCCCGGACCACGCGGTGTCATAACAGTCAATGGAAACACGGAGCGCTCCCTCCGTACTAAGGAACATACCGCGGCCCTGGCAGCGGAAGTACAGAGCGGCCTTTTAAGGAAGAACTTTGATTCGACGACCAAGCTCCCGGACACTGTCAAACGAGTCCAGACTACTCCACAGCATGACAGTCCAGTTCGTCAGGAGTTAGACTAGCAATTCGACCTCCGTCTCAGTCCTGACCAAGTGGCGGCATACGTACCGCGCGTACATAACTACGCACTAAAAATACCATTGGAAAAGATGGAGGCATATCCAGACTGGGGTGCAGAAGTGGGATAGCTGGTTCTTCGGGCAACGGAGCCGGACACTGAATCCGCTCCGCCTTCTTTGTCCAGCCCTGAAAAAATAAATAGGGAAGCTTAGACATCTTCCTTGAGTATGCAAGTAAAGGATACACCTTGAAATACGGAAAAGTTACCACACTAGCGGGATGGGCCAGGTCGTGCCCGCGGTCCTCGGTCATCGCCAGCCACGTCTCGTTGGCCTTGAAGAGCACCTTCCAGATGTCTTCGTGCATAGTGCTGAAGAACTGTTGCAAGGTCTGGTGCTTGGCCAGATCGAACTCCCACAAGTGGCAAGTCCGTCTTTGGCACGGCAGGATCCAGCGAGCGAGCATCACCTGGATCACGTTGACAAGCTTGACGTTCTTGTCCACCATGCGCTTGATGCGTGTCTGAAGTGTCGTCAGCTCGTCCGGCGAAGACCAGTCCAGGCCCTTCTCTAGCCAGGAGGTGAGCCGCATCGGGGCGCTGGACTGGAATTCAGGAGCCGCGGCCCAAGTGGCATTGCGAGGCTCTGTGACGTAGAACCACTGCTGTTGCCACCCTTTGACGGTCTCCACGAAGGTACCTTTGGGCCATGTGACATTGGACAGCTTGCTCACCATGGCGCTTCCGCACTATGCATGTTGGCCGTCCACCACCTTCGGCTTCACATTGAAGATCTTCAATCACAGTCTGAAGTGGGGTGGGATATGGAGGAAGGTCTCGCACACGACAATAAATGCCGAGATATTGAGGAAGGAGTTGGGGGGCAGATCATGGAAATCCAGCCCGTAGTAGAGCATGAGTCCGCGAACAAATGGGTGGAGAGGAAATCCCAACTCACGAATGAAGTGGGGGATGTACACGACCCTCTCATGGGGCTCTAGAGTAGGGGCGATCTGTCCCTTGGCCGGAAGCCGGTGGGCGATTTCCTTGGCTAGGTGCCCGGCCTCCCGGAGCCTGGTGATGTCCTTCTCCTTGATGGAGGAAACCACCCACTTGCCTTGCACTCCAGATCCGGACATGGCTGGAGTGCTTCTTGGAGGCAGAAAGGATGGAAGCTTGGGCATTGGAGCTCGAGAATGGATGGGCAGAGAGGAAGAGGGAGTGGGTGAAAGAGGTGAATCCTTATCCCTTTATAAAGGTAGTGAATATCAAGCGCCTCCCCACTCGCCTTAAAACTCGCCTATTCCCCAAGGGTCGTGCAGGCGGTGCGGTTGGGTTACCCACGCCCGTATTGATGAGAATCCTGCAATAAGGGGAGACGATCTTTGCTTTGACAAGATGTGCCAATAAAACCGTATCTTGAAACATGGAGTGGGAGGCTAAAAATGGTTCGAAATAATGATCGGGCTATGACATGATGTCATGCTACAAAAGTTGTTAGTGGATTGGACTCATAAAATAATATACTCTCTGAGGATATATATGGTGTTTGTTTTACAGAGCCAGACACATTCTCTGTGTTCGAGAGCTATTTTGGAGTATTCGGAGGAGGAACCCGCCTTGCAATGCCGAAGACAATCTGCGCGCCGGACACCTCGTCATTGAAGCCTAGTTCAAGGGCTACTGAGGGAGTCATAGATTAAGGGGTCCTCGGGCGTCCGGCCTATGTGACATAGGCCGGACTAATGGGCTATGAAGATACAAGACAGAAGACTCTCTCCTGTGTCCGGATGGGACTCTCCTTGGCATGGATGGCAAGCCTGGTGTTCGGATATGAAGATTCCTTTCTCTGTAACTGACTTTGTACAACCCTAGTCCCCTCCGGTGTCTATATAAACCAGAGGGTTTAGTCCATAGAGGCAATCATAATGTGACAGGCTAGACTTCTAGGGTTTTAGCCATTACGATCTCATGGTATATCAACTCTTGTAAGCCTCATACTCATCAATATCAATCAAGTAGGATGTAGGGCATTACCTCCATCGAGAGGGCCAGAACTTGGGTAAAACTTCGTGTCCCCTGTCTCCTGTTACCATCAACCTTAGACGCACAGTTCGGGACCCCCTACTCGAGATTCGCCGGTTTTGACAAAGACAACGGGTGCGATGCCAGATTGTCCTCTCCCCGAGGATTTGGATGATGTATTCGTTACCAACTCTGAAGTGCAGAGTGTGATGAATCATCTGCGCTGGAGGGCGGCTATGCATGACGCAAGTTTCACCGAAGAGGCATTCAATGCCTTCAGCTCAGCAGATGCATATATTCGAGCTGCCTGGGATGGGCTCACTGGAGCCACTCACCAACTTTCAAAGGATATGCGGGTAAGACTTTTGTGTAGGTTCAATAATCCTGTGCACCCGTAGCCCCCGAGACTTAAAGTAGTTGGCATAACTGATTTAAGAATCATTGTACAATTTAGGTACTCATGGAGAAGAATAACCTGCTATCTCAAGAGTTTGAAAAGTGTCAGTCCCAGCTAACTGCAGCCACCGCCGAACTGGAGAGATCCAAGAAGGCACCGACTGGTAATGTCAACTACTGTCCGGAAAATACGATTCAATGCCTGGGATGTTTTAACATAAGCATCATTGCATTTACGACAGTAGGATAGGCGGATCAGTTAGAAAAGGAACTAAGGGCCACACAGGCGGATAAGCAGCATGTCGAAAGGCAAGAGGCCGCTGGTCAACGTGTACTTACACGGACCAGGGATGAGAAGAACAAGCTATAGAATGCTAACACCAAGCAAGCCGAAGAGCTGAAGGACATATGGGCCCAACTGGTGGATGCCTTAAAAGAGAACAGAAAGCTGAAAGGCGGCATATTCATTATGCCTTTTAACCTTACTTTCGTACAGTTCCCTAATGCGAGGTGTAAACAAGTTTTTCCTATAGGTGTGCTGACTGGGCGGCCCGAAGAAGAGGTATCTAGATTTCAATGCGATCTGCTACAAGAGCTGTCCAGAGTGCATGAGCGAGCCCGGAGGGCAATGAGGAACATTGCTAAAGCTCTATGGCCAGCCAATTCTCCTCCAGGAAATATGGAGGGGCTCGTGAATTTATTCAAAGGAGCTTGTCGCCGCTTTGGACTATGGAAGATATCAGCGTGCTGAGAAGGTGCACGGGAGGCCTGGGCCATGGTAGAAACACGGTAAACCGGACTTGATCCGAATCATATGGCCCAGGTCGGACCTCGGGGACCAGATGGACATGAAATTCCTGTTAGCTTAGTATATGACCAAGTAAAGATAGCCGCCAAGTTTTCTTCGCAGGGTTGTAAGTAAGACAACTTATTAGATGGTCTAGAGGACGAGGAAGTTTTCGAGTCCAAGTAGTAATGTACTTTTATTGACAAATGTATCTCCAGCTGAATTGTGAAACGATTGTCATGGCAGACCTTCCGCTTTAACCTCTGAAATCCAAAGTTTGGAGTGTTTCCGAATATTGTACTGGTGGTAAACACCGAAGTATGTTCGGAAACCAGGCAATCCGGTCATAGTTGCTTGAACACACAAGTTGTATTCGGGGAGTTATGTTATATTACATTTGATCATAAGAAACATCTTCTAGAGAGAATAGTTTCGTTAAGAGTTCCTTTCCCTGGGCCAGCGTGCGTTGTTGTGCACGCCGGAGTTGTGATGTTAAAAATCATAGTATGTTATATTTTGGGGGCTTGTAGCGCAACGAGTGCAGTTCACCTTTTGTTCGCCGACCTATTATTCCCTTAAAAACGCTAGCTTTCGGCTTCACCCATCTGAGGTACACGTCCAGATAACCCGGTTGTAACAATCGCAGAGGTGCTCCCTTTATGCCCTAGCCGAACAAACGAGAACGTAGGGCATAAGCACAGGAGCCAGGCAACCCAGCTTGGCAAAAACTTATGTCATAAAGGTGCATATAATGGCGAAGAAAAGGCATATATGAGAAGACGACGCATATATATGGTGAGCTTGATGCTCGGAAAATAATAATAATAATAATAATAATAATAATAATAATAATAATAATAATAATAATAAGCTTCTGTGGCAAGAAGCCTCCAAGTATTGGGGGGTATGTACATTTAAGGATGTATACCCCTTAAGTGTGCAGTTTATCCGAACATGTGTTAGAAATCGTATAAAAGTGAAAAAGAAGAAAGAGAAAAGAACAAAAAAAAGAAGCTAACAAACTGTGAGTCTGGACTTAGGTGTAGAATCTTCGGAGTCTGCAGCGTTCCAAGAGTTCGGCTCTAAGCGATTGTTTGATTCATTACGAAGGCGATAGGCTCCTCCAGTGAGAACTTCATCTATAATGAAGGGACCCTCCCATTTGGGCTTGAGCTTGTCCTTTTTCTTCTCTGGTAGGCATAGAACGAGTTTGCCGACATTGTAAGTCTTGGCCCGCACTTCTCTGCTTTGGTATCTTCGAGCTTGTTGTTGATAGAATGCTGAGCGAGATTTTATGACATCGCGCTCCTCCTCTAGGCCGTCTAAGTCATCTTGCCGATTGAGCTCGGCCTCTCTCTCTTCGCACATGCATACTCGAGGTGAGTTGTCAATAATATCGTAGGGCAAGACAGCCTCTGCGCCGTACACCATAAAGAACGGTGTGTATCCGGTCGTGCAATTGGGCGTGGTCCGCAGCCCCCAAAGTACGGAGTCGCGCTGCTCAACCCAGTGTTTATCTGACTCCTTTAAGGACCGCACTAGTCTGGGTTTAATGCCTCTCATTATCAGGCCATTAGCCCGTTCGACTTGACCGTTTGTTTGAGGGTGATAGACGGAGGCATAATCGAGCTTGATGCCCAGATTAGTGCACCAAGTTTTTACTTCATTGGATGTGAAGTTAGAGCTGTTATCGGTGATGATGTTGTGTGGGACACCATAACGGTGTACGTCCCCAGATATGAAGTCTATCACTGGTTCGGCTTCAGCCGTTTTAACCAATTTGGCCTCTATCCACTTGAGGAATTTATCTACCATGACCAATTTTTTTCTTATGGCTTCCCCCTTTAAGGGGTCCGACCATGTCAACCCCCAGACTGCAAAAGGCCAAGTAATGGGGAATGTTTGTAGGGTAGTAGGCGGCATATGGCTTTGTTTGGTGAAACACTGGCATCCTACACACCGCTAGACGAGGTCTTGCGCATCTGCTCGAGTCGTAGGCCAGAAAAAACCAGTTCGGAAGGCCTTACTTACAAGGGCCCGAGCTGCAGCATGATGACCGCCAAGACCAGCATGGATTTCGGCCAAGATCTGCCACCCCTCTTCTTCGGAGATACACCTTTGAAGGACTCCAGTAGCACTTTTATTGTAGAGCTCTCCTTCATGAACCTTGTAGGCTTTCGAGCATCGGACGATGCATCGAGCCTCATTCTGGTCCTCAGGGAGCTCTCGCCTGTTGAGGTAGGCTAGGAAGGGTTCGGTCTATGGGGCGATTACTGCCATGATTGCATGAGTCGATGGTGTTATTTCGGTGGCTGATCCCCCTTTGATATCGGAATTGTGTTCGGAATCTAGGGTATGATCGGATCCGGACTGGCGTTGCTGTTCTCGTCCTACCATACCATGGATGGCTTGAAGAGCCTTTCCACAAAGGTGTTGGGTGGGACGGGGTCGCGCTTAGCGCCCATGCGAGCAAGGATGTCCGCTGCCTAATTACTCTCTCGGGCCACGTGATGAAACTCAAGCCCCTCAAACCGAGCTGATATTTTAAGTACGGCGTTGCGGTAAGCCTCCATCTTCGGATCTTTGGCATCAAATTCTCCGTTTATTTGGTATATTGCGAGGTTTGAGTCCTCGCACACCTCGAGGCATTGTATGCTGATAACCCACAAGTATAGGGGATCAATTGTAGCCTTTTTCGATAAGTAAGAGTGTCAAACCCAACGAGGAGATAAAGGTAGAACGAATAATCCCTCAAGTTTTATCAACCACAGATACAACTCTACGCATGCTTGACGTTCGCTTTACCTAGAACAAGTATAAAACTATAAGTACTTTGTAGGTGTAACGGGATAAGTTTGCAAGAATATAAAGAGCACGTAAATAAAAACTAGGGGCTGTTTTAGGTAAAGAAGAAATAAAGTTACTATAGCGAGTGTGGAAAAGTGGTGGTAGGATTTGCCAAATTGTCCCTCAGTAATTGACTACTTTACTAGACCGATAGCAAGTTTTATGTGGGAGAGGTCACTACTAGCATGTCATCCCTGACTTGGAATTCTATGCACTTATGATTGGAACTATTAGCAAGCATCCACAACTACTAACGTTCATTAAGGTAAAACCCAACCATAGCATTAAGATATATTGGTCCCCCTTCAATCCCGTATGCATCAATTTCTATGCTAGGTTGAAGCTTCTGTCACTCTTGCCCTCCAATACATAGTCCTATCAACACACAACTAACCCTATGGTGTGATCCACGCGCGTGCTCATATGATGGGCACCAAAGGATAGCAACATAACCACAAGCAAATTAAACCAATCATAGCAATTCACCAATTACCGATAGGACAACGAAAATCTACTCAGACATCATAGGACGGCAACACATCATTGGATAATAATATGAAGCATAAAGCACCATGTTCAAGTAGAGGGTACAGCGGGTCGCGGGAGAGTGGAATGCTATAGATAGATAGGGGGGAGGTGATGGAGATGTTGGTGAAGATGACGGAGGTGTTGGTGTAGATTACGGTGATGATGATGGCCCCGGCGGCGTTCCGGCGCCACCGTGAGAGAGGGGGAGAGATCCCCCTCCTTCTTCTTCCTTGACCTTCTCCCTAGATTGGAGAAGGGTTTCCCCTCTGGTCCATGTCCTCCATGGCGGCAGAGGGGCGAGAGCCCCTCCGAGATTGGATCTGTCTCTCTCTATTTCTGCGTTCCAGATTCTGGCCTTTCACCGTTTCTTATATTCCCGAAGATCCGTAAATCCGATTGGGCTGAAATTTAAACACGATTTCTATCCAGATATTGGCTTTCTTGCGGACAAATAAGGGCACCAGCCGCCTTACGGGGTGGCCACGAGGGCCCAGGACGTGCCTGACCCCCTGGGGCGCGCCCCCTGCCTCGTGGCCCCCTCGGGATCGTCTCGTTGATTCTTCTTCCCAGAAATCACATATATTACAAAAAAGTCTCCATCAGTTTTTATCCCATTTGGACTCCATTTGATATGGATTTTCTGCAAAACAAAAAACATGCAAAAAACAAGAACTCGCACTGGGCACTGGATCAATATGTTAGTCCCAAAAATAGTATAAAAAGTTGCCAAAAGTATATGAAAGTTGTATAATATTGGCATGGAACAATCAAAAATTATAGATACGACGGAGACGTATCATCATCACCAAGCTTAATTCATGCTTGTCCTCGAGTAGGTAAATGATAAAAAAGATAATTTTTGATGTGGAATGCTACCTAGCATAATCTTGATCATGTAATCTAAACATGGCATGAATATTAAGACACGAGTGATTCAAAGAAATAGTCTATCATTTGACATTAAGACAATAATACTTCAAGCATAGCAATAAAGCAATCATGTCTTTTCAAAATAACATGGCCAAAGAAAGTTATCCCTACAAAATCATATGGTCTGGCTATGCTCCATCTTCACCACACAAAGTATTCAAATCATGCACAACCCCGATGCAAGCCAAGCAATTGTTTCATACTTTTGACATTCTCAAACCTTTTCAACTTTCACACAATACATGAGCGTGAGCCATGGATATAGCACTATAGGTGGAATAGAATATGATGGTGGAGGTTGTGTGGAGAAGACAAAGAGGGAGAAATTCTCACATCGACGCGGCTAATCAACAAGCTATGGAGATGCCCATCAATTGATGTCAATGCGAGGAGCAGGGATTTCCATGCAACAGATGCACTAGAGCTATAAGTGTATGAAAGCTCAAACTAAAACTAAGTGGGTGTGCATCTAGCTTGCTTGCTCATGAAGACCTAGGGTACTTGAGGAAGCCATCGTTGGAATATACAAGCCAAGTTCTATAATGAAAATTCCCACTATTATATGAGAGTGATAACTCAAGAGACTCTCTATATGAAGAACATGGTGCTACTCTGTAGCACAAGTGTGGTAAAAGGATAGTAACATTGTCCCTTCTCTCTTTTCTCTCAGTTTTTTTTTGTTTTTTCTCTTTTTTTTGTAGGCTTCTTTGGCCTATCTCTTTTTTGGGGGGGGGGGTGCTTCTTTGGCCACTTTTATTTTGATAACCTCACATGGGACAATGTTCTAATAATGATGATCATCAAACTTTTATTTACTTTACAACTCAATATTACAACTCGATACTAGAACAAAGATATGACCCTATATGGATGCCTCCGGCGGTGTACCGGGATGTGCAATGATCTAGCGTAGCAATGACATCAAAAAATGGACAAGGCATGAAAACATCATGCTAGCTATCTTACGATCATGCAAAGCAATATGACAATGATGCCCAAGTCATGTATATCATGATGATGGAAGTTGCATGGCCATATATCTCGGAAAGACTATGGAAATGCCATGATAGGTAGGTATGGTCACTGTTTTGAGGAAGATATAAGGATGCTTATGTGTGATAGAGCGTATCATATCACAGGGTTTGGATGCATCGGCGAAGTTTGCACCGACTCTCAAGGTGAGAAAGGGCAATGCACGGTACCGAAGAGGCTAGCGATGATGGAAGGGTGAGAGTGCGTATAATCCATGGACTCAACATTAGTCATAATGATCTGGGCCCCGGGTGGCGCGGCGAAGCGGGGCGCTGGCGGCGGTGACGTGGCGTGAAGCAAGTGGAGGGGAGCGGTGGCGGGGTGACGTGGCGGCTTGTGGTTGGCAGGAGCGATGTGGCCGGTGGACATGTCCGGTGTGGACGGATGTGTCCGGCGGCGCGAGGAGGAAGACGCTAGGGTTTCATCTGCGCGAATTTTCGGAGGGAGACACATATTTATAGCTAGGAGGAGGTACGAGTGTCCAAATGAGGTGTAGTTTTCGCCCACACGATCGTGATCCGACGACGGAGGACATGGAAGTGGTTTAGATAGGTTATTGGGCCGTTTTGGAGGGGTGTTGGGCTGCAACACACAAGAGGCCTTTGCGGTTCCCCGGTTAACCGTTGGAGCATCAAACAGACTCGAAATGGAACGAAATTTGACAAGCGGTCTACCTGTGGTGTACCAAGGCCACTTGGCAAATCTCGATCCATTCCGAGAACGTTTAACACCCGCTCACGAAAAGAGGCAAGAGGGGTGCGCCGGTGCACGTAGGAGTGTCGGATTGCAAAACGGACAACGGGGAAAATGCTCGGATGCATGAGACGAACACGTATGCAAAAGTGATGCACATGATGACATGATATGAAATGCATGACATGAACAAAATGCAAAACGAAAAACAAAAACCCAACCACGAAGGGAAAAACATATCGTATCTCCGGAAAAGGCAAGAATCGGAGTTACAAATATGGAAAGTTGTATCCGGGGCGTTACAACACTCCACCACTACGAGAGGATCTCGTCCCGAGATCTAGGATGGCATCGGGGAAAACGGAAGAGGAAGGGGAAGAGGTAAAACTAAGTTGCTTCCTTGACAAATGAGTGAAACCAAAGAACCTTGCGAGGTTGAACAAATTGAAATAAAGAATACAACGAGGATGGACAAATTTGAAAACACTCCGTTAGAAAAGAGGAACAAGGAACATTGCGAAAACCTTGTAGGTTGAAAGACATAAGAAAAAGGGTTGCGGTGGACAAGAAGTACATGCAAGCACTCTGGTTGAAAAGAGATGCGAGACTTGATATGATGAAAAGAACTTGAACAGATGACACAACACTCCGGTTAAATAGATAAGCACGAAAAGAACACGATCATCACAATTCGAGATGATGAGTGAAGAGAGCAACATCACAATGCCTCCAGAAGAAAGAATAGAAGCTAGATCGTTAGGAAGAAAGAAAGTAGAAGAAAATGATAACTTCTACCACCAATGAATTTGAAGGCATCCTTAGAACGAAGGATTGAATGGAGTTGTTGAAAATAAAACATCAAAATAATAAGGTTGTTGTGGGATTATGGAAAACGTCTCAAAATTATGATATGAAATTCTGCCACTAAGGGAAACAATAGATTGGATTGAGAGCTAGAAAAGATAGAAAGCTTCTTCCATTAAGGTGATAAGAAAACTTGGATCATAGGTAATCACCACAAGGAGCAACATTCCCAATGGAAGGCTCTAGGTGAAATCTATACCAAGATAACTCCAAGGAAGAAAATGATGGGTTTAAATATCTCATTCCTAGACTTGTGAATCATGAAACACACAGAAATTATCAAAATGACATAACACCACTTCAATAGATAAGATATAACGAATTGCACTTCGGAATGCAAGATGGAGAATACTTGAGCTCCTCTGAAAAGAATCTCGACGAACACTTAGAGAAGGAATTAAATCCTTGATGAAGCACCATGTAGAGCCTCCATGAAGAACTCTGGTAATAAAAGAATGATTAAACGAAATGAAGGATGAAAAGAATAAGGTTGAAGCCTTCCAATGATTAGATGGATCTTCATGATGATGAGAGCTTGGAACTCCGGGAAAAGAAAAGATGAACCAATTGAAACCGAGAATTTGATGAACCTCTGGAATAAGGAATTGAATTCACTCGATGAACAAGAATAAGAATTACATTATACTTATCCTTCATCAATTAAATTGATGACAAGAAACGGATTTGGCATACTACTCATTATGATTGGAAAAGATAAATGAGAGATATAGCGTAAACTCAATGGACCACCGGTATGATTTGGAAACAATGAATGAATTGATATGATAACGAAGGAAGAAGAATCTTTGAACAAACCACCGTAAGAATTGGAAAAGAACAAAGTAAAGGGAAGAATCACCGGGAAGAATTGGAAAACGAATGAAGATACTTGAAGGAATTTAGATACATGAGAACGAATAGATCACGAGCTGATTAGAGAATACTTGAACGATGCACTGGTAAGATTTAGAGAATGAGAGCTGAAAGCTAAGAATGAATAATTCTGAGATGATGGGCTCCGGAGAATCAAACTGAAAAGACCCCTGAATTGCTCCGGATGGGTGAAAAGAATTCTCATAATCGAAAACAATTATGAGAGGATGGCATCAAGCTAGCACCATGAATCTTTGGGATAACGGGTAAGGATTTAAGAGGAACTCCTCTTCGGTCTTCAAATACGAGAATGACGAGAAGAACACCACCAAATTGTTGAGACACTCCAGAATAATGAAGAATAGAAAGGTTGAAGCAACGATGAAAAGAATTTGAAAGATCTTGGAGAAAGGCATTTGACTGATGATAACTCATTCTTACGTCAAACTTTTAGAAAAGTTTGAGGATAGCTCCGGGAAAATAAGACGAGTCAGGTAAGATCCTGGGAAAAGACCTGTGGGTTAGGGCCCACTCAAGAGAAACATTGTTGGAATGATTTAAAAGAGAGGTTGCGCCGGTTGAATTAAATGGCTTCAATGAGATGACAACCTCGAAAGAGCTTGAACGAATGCAGAGTGGAAACATGAATCTTCGAGATATCTTCAGCACTTTGGAACAATTGAATAGCGAGAAGTGGATGATTAAGAGGTGCACCGGCATGATAAAACATTTAAAACTAGGAAAGGAATATGATAAACACTGTAAGCTTGAATTGAATCCACCGGAGAAGAAAAAGAATGAAGAATGACGAACTTGAGGCTTCCTTAGTATGTTCATGAGAATCACCGGATAAGAGCATTGAAGGAAAAGAATGAAGGGACTTCGTGTGAATAAAATGGATAGTTGATTAAGAAATCTGAGACCTCGAAGAAAAGGGGTGGGAGGGCAGGAAAACAAAGGCAACTTGGGACAAATGAAACAAACACCGTTGAGAATACTTAGAGTTGATACTGCGAATGTTGAAAATGATCAGATCCACGCCGGTTGAAAAGGATTGACATGACAATCTTGATGATCAAGAAGGATTAGTATTCCCATAGAAATATGAGAACACCATTTAGAAAGAGACATGAAATCAACATTTGACTTCGAAGCAACTCGAATACCACAACTCAAAACAAAACAAAGGAGTGGCTTAGAAAATAAGCCGGAACAAACATATGATAGATCCCATATCGTATCATGTGTTTGTTGGAAAGATATTCTCGGAGCTACTTGAATTCCCACCTATAAACTCCTGAAACTTTCTGGTTATGCAATGAGGTGTTGGGGATACAGGGGAAGTATAATATATCACCCAAACTAACAATTCCTACATCCAGCTGTATCCACCCTCCAACACATAACCAAGAAACCTTCGGAAATCATGTACCTCAACCTTCGAAAAGCATCCGCTATACGAGTTATGTCAATACTCCCAAACTCCTGCCCCAGTACTGGGTGGCGTCGAGGTTATCTCACCAACAACTGCATAAAAGAGATTTTCAATGTCGGCGAAACTCAGGTATTCCAAAATTGCAACGATAAAATTGTGATGACAACACCTCGGAGCTCAACTCCCCGGGACACTGCCACAACCCCTAAATGTCAGGAGGCACCAAGAACAATGTTCTTGTCACAAGACTATCGGATCGATTCCAAGATACCGTGTGAACCTAATTTTTTTGTGAAATTTGAGGAGAGAAGAGTCAAAACTCTACGTCAGCAGGCCTCACCAGAGCGACGAAGGGACTGAGGAGTAAAACGAATCCTACTCTCCGATATATATATATATAATACTAAGACTCAAAACATTTTTTTCTAGACTCAATAACGTCAGCGATTCGATCAAGCAGGGGGCTCCTAAGTCGGGGAAGGCTCTAATACCAACTTGTAACACCCACAATGCAGCTATATCTCCCATGTGTCGGGGCACGACTTAGAGGCATAGCCGCATGGTAGGTTTGTTGCAAGAGGGGTAATCTTCCCACAATCCCATGTACTGAATAAGAATGGGATAAAGAGTTGGCTTAGAATTGCCACTTCACACAAATACAAGTTATACATACATCATACAGAATACAATCAAGGTCCGACTACGGAACCAAAGTAAAAGAAGACAACCCCAAATGCTAGATCCCCGATCGTCCCAACTGGGCTCCACTACTGATCAACAGGAAACGAAACAAAACAACGAACAAGATCTTCATCAAGCTCCCACTTGAGATTGGTTGCGTCATCTGCACTAGTATCATCGGCACCTACAACTATTTGGAAGTATCTGTGAGTCACGAGGACTCAGCAATCTCACACCCGTGAGATCAAGACTATTTAAGCTTATGGGTAGGAAAAGGTAGTGAGGTGGAGCTGTAGCAATCACTAAGCATATATGGTGGCTAACTTACGCAAATAAGAGTGAGAAGAGAAGCAATGTGACGGTCGTGAATTAGAAGTGATCAAGAAGTGATCCTGAAACTTCTTACGTTCAAGCATAACACAAAAACCATGTTCACTTCCCGGACTCCGCCAGAAAGAGACCATCACGGCTACACACGTGGTTGATTCATTTTAATTAAGTTAAGTGTCAAGTTCTCTACAAATGGATATTAACAAATTCCCATCTGCCCATTACCGCGGGCACGGCTTTCGAAAGTTCAAAACCCTGCAGGGGTGTCCCAACTTAGTCCATCACAAGCTCTCACGGTCAATGAAGGATATTCCTTCTCCCGGGAAGACCCAATCAGTCTCGGAATCCCGGTTACAAGACATTTCGACAATGGTAAAACAAGACCAGCAAGACCGCCCGAATGTGCCGACAAATCCCGATAGGAGCTATACATATATCGTTCTCAGGGCACACCGGATGGGCAAGACGTCGGGTTGGCATAGACCCTAGTTGCCCAGGGGGCGCCGGACATCGCTCAGGTTGGACCAACACTTAGAGAAGCACTGGCCCGGGGGGTTTAAAATAAAGATGACCCTCGGGCTCCGGAAACCCAAGGGGAAAAAGCTAGGTTGTTAGTGCAAATGTAAAACCAAGGTTGGGCCTTGCTGGAGGAGTTTTATTCAAAGTGAAATGTCAAGGGGTTCCCATAACACCCAATCGCATTAGGAATGCAAAATCAAGGAACATAACACCGGTATGACGAAAACTAGGGCGGCAAGAGTGGAACAAAACACCAGGCATAAGGCCGATCCTTCCACCCTTTACCAAGTATATAGATGCATTAATTAAATAAGATATATTGTGATATCCCAACATATCCATGTTCCAAGATGGAACAAACTTCAGCTTCACCTGCAACTAACAATGCTATAAGAGGGGCTGAGCAAAGCAGTAACTTAGCCAAACAACGTTTTTCTAGGAAAGGTGGGTTAGAGGCTTGACATGGCAATATGGGAGGCATGATATAACAAGTGGTAGGTAGCGCGACATAGCGATAGAGCGAACAACTAGCAAGCAAAGATAGAAGTGATTTCGAGGGTATGGTCATCTTGCCTGAGATCCCGCAAGGAAGAAGAACGAGTCCATGAAGAAGACAAACGGAAGTAGTCGAACGGATCCTCACAAATGCGACGTTATCGGAAATAACCCGAAGAAGCAACACCGGAAGAAGCAAACAACATAGTAAACAACCAAGCATAACATGGCATGATGCACAACCAAGGATGATGCATGTCCGGTTTAAATATGCATGGCATGGCAAAGTTCAAAACACATGTAGGGCTCATGCCCATATGAGCACACATCAAATGTAATAAAAATGACAAAACATCATAATCTGATAAGTAGCAGCAGTAAACATTTCATAGCACTCTTGCATCAATGATTTGGGCACCCAGATGAACTCAAACAAGCATACCACAATGGAATGAAATGAAGAGCATCTCACAATGAACATTTGGATATCTTATATGCATGAAACGGAGCTACGGTCATGGAGTTATGACATGTTAAACGGGCATAAAAATAATAGGAGCTCTGGGGACTTAGTGAAAATCTCACACTCCGGAAAGTCAACGCGGGATCGGGCGGAGCGGGACGGCGCGGTGCGGAACAGATCCGGGGAGTTTGGATGGCAGGACGACGGGGTTCCGGGACGACGGCGTCCAGATCGGGGCTGGAGGAAGCCCGAGGCCATGGCAACGGCATGCCGGAGCTCTGGCTCCGGCGAACGGCGGAGGGCGCCGGAGCGGTGCCGATCTGGCCTTGGGGCGCCAGATCCGCCGGCGGAAGGGGCGGCAGAGGCGGGTAACGGCGGGTGGCGACCTTCGGGCGGCGGGGCAATGAGGAGGCGTGCGGAGGAAAGGCGGCGAGATGGCGGCACGGTTGTGCGGTGGTGCACCGGCGAGGTGGAGCGGAGGCGGCGGCGTGGCAAAATGGCGGCACGACGGTGCGGTGGGCGGTGGCGGCGAGGCTCAACGCGCGGCGCGGTGGTGGCGGAGTGACGCGGACGACGGAGTAGGTCGCCGGCAGCGAGCGGCGCGGTGGCACGAAGGAGGCGGCGACGGTGGGTTCCGGCGATGCGGCGCACGCGGTCGCTGGCGGCGAGCGGCGGCGGAGGGCGGGCCCGACGCGGCCCAGTTCGGCCCGGGCGGGCTAGATGTGGGACCCGGGTGGCGCGGCGAAGTGGGGCGCTGGCGGCGGTGACATGGCGCGACGCGAGTGGAGGGGAGCGGTGGCGGGGTGACGTGGCGGCTTGTGGTTGGCCAGAGCGAGGTGGCCGGTGGACATGTCCGGTGCGGACGGATGTGTCCGGCGGCGCGAGGAGGAAGACGCTAGGGTTTCATCTGCGCGAATTTTCGGAGGAAGACACATATTTATAGCTAGGAGGAGGTAGCAGTGTCCAAATGAGGTGTAGTTTTCGCCCACACGATCGTGATCCGACGAAGGAGGACATGGAAGTGGTTTAGAGCGGTCATTGGGCCGTTTTGGAGGGGTGTTGGGCTGCAATACACAAGAGGCCTTTGTGGTTCCCCGGTTAACCGTTGGAGCATCAAACGGACGCCAAATCGAACGAAATTTGACAGGCGGTCTACCGGTGGTGTACCAAGACCACTTGGCAAATCTCGGTCCATTCTGAGAATGTTTAACACCCGCTCACGAAAAGAGGCAAGAGGGGTGCGCCGGTGCACGTAGGAGTGTCGGATTGCAAAATGAACAACGGGGAAAATGCTCGGATGCATGAGACGAACACGTATGCAGAAGCGATGCACATGATGACATGATATGAAATTCATGACTTGAACAGAATGCAAAACGAAAAACAAAAACCCAACCACGAAGGGAAAAACATATCGCATCTCTGGAAAAGGCAAGAGTCGAAGTTACAAATATGGAAAGTTGTATCCACGGCGTTACACTGCCACCCCTCTTCTTCGGAGATACACCTTTGAAGGACTCCAGTAGCATTTTTCTTGTAGAGCTCTCCTTCATGAACCTTGTAGGCTTTGGAGCGTCGGACGATGGATCGAGCCTCATTCTGGTCCTCGGGGAGCTCTCGCCTGTTGAGGTAGGCCAGGAAGGGTTCAGTCTATGGGGCAATTACTGCCATGATTGCATGAGTCGATGGTGTTATTTCGGTGGTCGAGCCCCCTACGATATTGGGATTGTGTTTAGAATCTGGGGGTATGATCGGATCCGGACTGGCGTTGTTGTTCTCGTCCTGCCATACCATGGATGGCTTGAAGAGCCTTTCCACAAAGGTGTTGGGTGGGACGGGGTCGCGCTTAGCGCCCATGCGAGCAAGGATGTCCACTTCCTGATTACTCTCTCGGGCCACGTGATGAAACTCAAGCCCCTCAAACCGAGCTGATATTTTAAGTATGGCGTTGCGGTAAGCCGCCATCTTCGGATCTTTGGCATCAAATTCTCCGTTTATTTGGGATATTGCGAGGTTTGAGTCCCCGCGCACCTCGAGGCATTGTAAAAACCCACAAGTATAGGGGATCAATTGTAGCCTCTTTCGATAAGTAAGAGTGTCGAACCCAACGAGGAGCTAAAGGTAGAACGAATAATCCCTCAAGTTTTATCGACCACAGATACAACTCTACGCATGCTTGACGTTCGCTTTACCTAGAACAAGTATAAAACTATAAGTACTTTGTAGGTGTAACGGGATAAGTTTGCAAGAATATAAAGAGCATGTAAATAAAAACTAGGGGTTGTATAAGGTAAAGAAGCAATACAGTTAGTATAGCGAGTGTGGAAAAGTGGTGGTAGGAGTTGCGAAATTGTCCCTCGGCAATTGACTACTTTACTAGACCGATAGAAAGTTTTATGTGGGAGAGGCCACTACTGGCATGTCATCCCTGACTTGGAATTCTATGCACTTATGATTGGAACAATTAGCAAGCATCCGCAACTACTAACGTTCATTATGGTAAAACCCAACCATAGCATTAAGGTATATTGGTCCCCCTTCAATCCTGTATGCATCAATTTCTATGCTACGTTGAAGCTTATCTCACTCTTGCCCTCCAATACATAGTCCTATCAACATACAACTAACCCTATGGTGTGATCCACACGCGCACTCATATGATGGGCACCAAAGGACAGCAACATAACCACAAGCAAATTAAACCAATCATAGCAATTCACCAATTACCCATAGGACAATGAAAATCTACTCACACATCATAGGACGGCAACGCATCATTGGATAATAATATGAAGCATAAAGCACCATGTTCAAGTGGAAGGTACAGCGGGTGGCGGGAGAGTGGACTATTGTAGATAGATGGGGGAAGGTGATGGAGATGTTGGTGAAGATGACGGAGGTGTTGGCGTAGATTGCGGTGATGATGATGGCCCCGGCGGCGTTCCGGCGCCACCGAGGGAGAGGGGGAGAGAGCCCCCTCCTTCTTATTCTTCCTTGACCTTCTCCCTAGATGGGAGAAGGGTTTTCCCTCTGGTCCATGGCCTCCATGGCGGCGGAGGGGTGAGAGCCCCTCCGAGATTGGATCTGTCTCTCTGTCTCTCTCTGTTTCTGCGTTCCAGATTCTGGCCTTTCACCGTTTATTATATTCCCGGAGATCCGTAACTCCGATTGGGCTGAAATTTGAACACGATTTCTATCCAGATATTGGCTTTATTGTGGCGAAAGAAGGGCACCAACCCCTTACGGGGTGGCCACGAGGGCCTAGGGCGCGCCTGAACCCCTGGGGCGTGCCCCCTGCCTCGTGGCCCCCTCGGAATCGTCTCGCGTTGATTCTTCTTCCCAAAAATCACATATATTCCAAAAAAATCTCCATCAGTTTTTATCCCATTTGGACTCCATTTGATATGGATTTTCTGTGAAACAAAAAACATGCAACAAACAGGAACTGGCACTGGGCACTGGATCAATATGTTAGTCCCAAAAATAGTATAAAAAGTTGCCAAAAGTATATGAAAGTTGTATAATATTGGCATGGAACAATCAAAAATTATAGATACGACGGAGACGTATCATCATCCCCAAGCTTAATTCCTGCTCGTGCTCGAGTAGGTAAATGATAAAAAAGATAATTTTTGATGTGGAAGGCTACCTAGCATAATCTTGATCATGTAATCTAATCATGACATGAATATTAAGACACGAGTGATTCAAAGCAATAGTCTATCATTTGACATTAAGACAATAATACTTCAAGCATACTAATAAAGCAATCATGTCTTTTCAAAATAACATGGACAAAGAAAGTTATCCCTACAAAATCATATGGTCTGGCTATGCTCCATCTTCACCACACAAAGTATTCAAATCATGCACAACCCCGATGACAAGCCAAGCAATTGTTTCATACTTTTGACGTTCTTAAACCTTTTCAACTTTCATGCAATACATGAGCGTGAGCCATGGATATAGCACTATAGGTGGAATAGAATATGATGGTGGAGGTTGTGTGGAGAAGACAAAGAGGGAGAAAGTCTCACATCGACGCGGCTAATCAACGGGCTATGAAGATGCCCATCAATTGATGTCAATGCGAGGAGCAGGGATTTCCATGCAACAGATGCACTAGAGCTATAAGTGTATGAAAGCTCAAACTGAAACTAAGTGGGTGTGCATCCAACTTGCTTGCTCATGAAGACCTAGGGCACTTGAGGAAGCCCATCGTTGGAATATACAAGCCAAGTTCTATAATGAAAATTCCCACTATTATATGAGAGTGATAACTCAAGAGACTCTCTATATGAAGAACATGGTGCTACTCTGTAGCACAAGTGTGGTAAAAGGATAGTAACATTGTCCCTTCTCTCTTTTCTCTCAGTTTTTTTTTGTTTTTTCTCTTTTTTTTGTAGGCTTATTTGGCCTCCCTCTTTTTTTTGGGGAGGGGGGGGCTTCTTTGGCCACTTTTATTTTGATAACCTCACATGGGACAATGTTCTAATAATGATGATCATCACACTTTTATTTACTTTACAACTCAATATTACAACTCGATACTAGAACAAAGATATGACTCTATATGGATGCCTCCGGAAGTGTACCGGGATGTACAATGATCTAGCGTAGCAATGACATCAAAAAAAGGACAAGCCATGAAAACATCATGCTAGCTATCTTACGATCATGCAAAGCAATATGACAATGATGCTCAAGTCATGTATATGATGATGATGGAAGTTGCATGGCAATATATCTCGGAAAGGCTATGGAAATGCCATGATAGGTAGGTATTGTGGCTGTTTTGAGGAAGATATAAGGATGCTTATGTGTGATAGAGCATATCATATCACGGGGTTTGGATGCACCGGCGAAGTTTGCACCGACTCTCAAGGTGAGAAAGGGCAATGCACGGTACCGAAGAGGCTAGCAATGATGGAAGGGTGAGAGTGCGTATAATCAATGGACTCAACATTAGTCATAAAGAACTCACATACTTATTGCAAAAATCTATTAGTCATCGAAACAAAGGACTACGCGCATGCTCCTAGGGGGATAGATTGGTAGGAAAAGACCATCGCTCATCCCCGACCGCCACTCATAAGGAAGACAATCAATAAATACCTTATGCTCCAACTTCGTTACATAACGGTTCACCATACATGTATGTTACAGGAATCTCAAACTTCAACACAAGTATTTCTACAATCCACAACTACCCACTAGCATGACTCTAATATCACCATCTTTATATCGCAAAACTATTGCAAGGAATCAAACATATCTTTACTTAATAATAAACCAGCTATTGCTTCTGGTCGTCCGTCGCGGTTGTTTTGCAAAAAAGCCCCTCGGTTTATAGGAAATCAATCCGCGTTCCCTGTTTATGTGGATCTGAGAAAACGCTTCGTTTTTGCACAAAACACCCTGCCGTTTGAAGCATTCAACCCGCGGTCCGAGCAGATTTGTGTAAAGGAAAAAAACGTGACCACAAAAGGAGCACGGGCTCACCTCCTCTCCCTCTCGCACATTAAGTCACCGCCGCCGCCACCCACGCCGTCCGCTTCCAGCGACCTCCAGCGCCGCGCAGCACGCCCCGAGCTCCCCACGGTTCGCGCCTCCCTTCCCTCCAGCGATATTCTCCGCTCCCATCCTCTACCGCCCGCTCGCCCATGGCTAGGGTTTTGGGTAGGGCTTCGTCGGAGCCATGAGCGCAATGACGGCGGCGGTGGCTCAGAGCCATGAGTGTGACGGAGGCTGGGGAAAGAACGGAAACACTACTGCTCGTGATGACAGGATGGTGCCATGCGTGCGCTGCCCCAAGGCTGCAACTGCTTCCTCCAGTCGTCCCCCCTCCATGGCTACATCTTGGTGAGATCCCTTCAACCCAAGCCTCTCGCCCTTCCTTTTTTAAACTGATTCCCAATTCCTTGATCAAACCATGCACCTCTGCTCCTGTAGGTCTCGCTTAGCTACTAGTATAGTGCAGATTGCTTTCTCTATTCAATTGATTTTGTTGTCTATGTATTACCTGAACTCCAAGGGAACCAACTTACATGGTGTAATGGATGGAGGTCAGTAGATGCTTTCCTAATATGTTCACTTGTTTTTAATATTTCCCATCAGATTATAAGCATGGGCTTTGTGCAATAGGCAGAAATCTGTTTGTAATCAATCAAAGATAATGAGAATGTTTACTGAAATCTTTGTAATAGTCGATCCTATGAATTGCTTTGATTGGAAGTCCAAGAATGTTCTCATATTATTAGGAACTCACTTTTCAAACATATGCATTGGTAGTTTTTATGTCTTTGCTTTTGCCTTCTGAACATACTGGATTGCACTCTGTAAGATGGCACAATTTTCCCCTTCTAAACATGGTATTAAACATTGCAAACAACTTATTATAGTAGTTAGCAAATGCAAATCATTGTATATTGTTAGTTATGTGTCTTTTCATATGAAATACTATTATTTTGGGGAAAGGCATCTCGCTGAGTTTTAATAAAACTCCTTAGATTTTGTATGGTGAGATTGTCTTCAGCAAAAAAGATCTGTATTGTTATTGGGGTTCTTTTATTTTTGTTCTAGGTGTTATTGGGGCGTCTTTTTTCATGGTTGGAAACAAGATGTTGCTGCTGTTGGAGCTCACAGAGAATGGTATTATGATAGTCTACTTACTTCTGAAGGTGCATTAGAAGATAAGTGGATGTCCAGATTCTTTGGCCTCAGAAAAGTGGTGATAAAAATCTTGAAGTATTGTTAGCATTTTCCTCTAAAAATGGAAAGAGCACATACAAAGAAGGTACACAGTGCTGTTCATTGTCATGGAAAATTATTATCCTTTTGTTATATTAAGTAGTTGTTGTTGGATGTTATTTGTCTCTTTGAAAAACATCTGATGTAAATTTGGTGTACTTCAACTCAAATGCCTACTACTAGAACCAAAACCTACCACTAAATGGTTCCAAAAACATTGCATGTTATTGTAAAAGTCTTGGTCAATATTCTCGTGTTACTGTGATGTAGTAGACAAATTTTTATGCTTGGACATTTTTAACTTTTCTTATAGCAACTATTGCTCTAAAATTCTTTGCTGGTCTCTTACTTCTATTGATGGCAGAAAAGAACACATTTGGGTACACCTACCAGGACAGTTTGTTCTACGTTTATCTTGCTTTGGGGTTGCAGACCCTAAGATATCAAGATAGCTCTTGATGGTATAACATGACATTGGAAGGAATTATCGATGACTACTTTGATGGGTACTTTTCTGAAGAAATGATTGTCCCAGGTATTGTGATGCTCGCAGTTCTATCTTTTTCAATGCTTGCATATGCCATTGTGATACAAGATACTGCCAGATTTTGCAATGTCCATGATTCAGATTGACCATGATTGCTATTGCTGTTTAAGATCATAAACTTTCTCATGGTTGATTAAATAGGCACAGCTGATTTTAGTCGCAGACCCTAAGATATCAAGAAAGCACTGCTACAAATTTAGAACTAGGATGTAGTTTTAAATAGTTCTTGTCAAGTATGCTTATTTGCAATCTAGGATCACAGTTGTAAGGTTAATACTTTTAGTTGTGTAGCATTGCGAATCTCGGCTCTTGAAAATTTTCCTACCATACCAACACATTTGGTCGGATTTGCCTTATTTTGTAATGAGCAAACAAAAAATGTTGTAAATATAACAAATAATTATGTCCAGCAGTACATGGTTGGAAATTCCTTTCCTGTTCAATGCATATTAGAGTGGAATTTGTACTGTTTGGTATGCATTCACAGTCAACATGGGTTGTTGTAGTGTAAATTGTTTGAAGTTGCCTTTTGGCCAGTATATATAAGGATGGAGTATTGTACTATTTGGTCTGCCCTTTTGGTCTGTATCATTGAATCGACACCCTTAATCTCTTTTTGGTTTCTATTATCCGTAAGTGCATATGAGCATTGATGGAAACTATTCTCGAATGAAACTGAGCATGCCTTGGTATGAAGGACTGATTTGTTCAGCATCCGGGGGAAGTTTTCCTGTTTTGATTTTACAATTTTGACTCTTTCCATCATCTATTGATGGTAAACATTAACACGTAGTTGTATACATATTTTGAAAATGGAAGTGGTTTTAACATTTCACATCATGATATTGTAGTTTACGGTACTAAGCTTGACGCTGCTCGGTGTGATGTTGTTCTTTGTCGGCGTGGAGCTAGTCGTCGCCACATATACCCGTTGCCTCCGCTTGATGTAGTTCGCTATGGACATAGACATGGGAAAGTCACGACGGAGATCCCCCACTTCAACCCACGGATCCGGGGTGGCTGTGGTGGTCAGCTGGTGACTGAGCTCAAAATCTGGTTCAGCGTCAATGGTTGGCTGCGCTCCAGTGCGAGGGGTGGTGGCGCTTTGAGGAGACAGCTGCATGCCTTCATCAGTTGCTTTGTGTACTACTTTTCACTTTCAGAATCAATTCGTGATTCCATAGTGAGTCATTACCAACGAAATTATGGGGGGGTTTCCCTAGGCATCAGATCAGGAAGCAACAAGCCCCGTCTCTTTGGTGGTCTCTTTGGTGCTCCAGTAGTGGATATTGCTGGAATAGCTAAAGGACTTGGTTGTAACACTTGCTCTGAACTTTACTCAATAAGAAAGTTTTCGAAAAATTGAAGTCGGATTTTTTCAGGCTTCCTATACATATACACAAATAGTGGGAAATTAATCGCCCTTAGATATTGTTGTGCTCTTTTGAAAAGCAGGTCTGTGTATACAACATACAGTGGATTTCATATATATAATTATATATTATATATATTCTAGGACCTATGGTGCACAACAAGCATAAACAAATTTAGCTTGCAGCTTTGTTAACGCATCGCTATGCTTTGATACAACATTTAGGCGTAGTGCCAGTTTATTGATAAATAACCCTCTGACAAGGTTCATATCTAAGTCTTGGTTGATCAACTGTTGCACGCCTAACTAAAATCTTTCCTTCAGGATTTCCTAAAAGATTTTTCATTAATCGCATCATTGTCCATACAAATGACGTACTAAAGTAGGCCATGGACCCTCCCGTCTAATATAAAAAAAATCCATGAGATCTAGCATAGCTAGCCAGCCCATGATCTACTTGGTTACACTCTCGACGCATCAGGGATGTGCATCACTACTGACAACAAATCATCTGCTCCCTAATATCCACATACCCAACAAACAGTCTTGATCTGCAGGTCCCAGTGAATTGTAGCACCTCAAAAACTATGATCTGTCGATTTCAAGATTACCGGGCCAGTTACCATTCATGTGGATGAGTGAGAGCAAGAAACAGCCTCTGCTTTTGCTTCCTAGGTGGTGTCCGACCACTGTCGGAGTTCAGTTCCTAGTGAAAACTACAACTGTCCTTTGTACTGGAATGATTATTACTGTTGCAACGTACTCCTTAGTACTTCCCATTATCTATGGACACTACAAAAAAGTACATTTCCGTGGTGATACGTGTTTGTCACAGTAGGTCACGTTTTCTGTCATGCATGTATATCCATGAAAAATTTATGACAGAATTAAGATAGTCATACCTGTGCTGTCGTAGAAGTGTTCCATGCCATTACCAAAATTATAATCACGGAAGTGTCCACTTCTATGAAGATAAATCGCGCGTCACAAAAGTGCTTTCGTCAAGGGTGACCGACACGTGGCATCCACCGTAACAGAACGCCATTAAGCTATTGGGTCCGGTTTTGGATCCGATAACCTGTTAACAACCCTGGCCAATGGGGATTTTCCACGTGTAAAATTATCATTGGCTGGAGGAAACACGTGTCGTCTCACCGTTGGGACAGATGTCATCCACTCATTGGACCCAAAGCGCCTATGATACATCAACATGTGGCATGGCCCAACAGAGGCCCATTCCTGTGAAAAGGCCGGCCCGTTTGACTTGGTTAAAAGGTGGCGGGCTAGCCCACGGCAAGCCTATTAATGGCATGTTCGCATATAGCCCATTTACAACCCGCTAACCCAGGGCCCGTTTACGGCCTATCCAAATTAGGCCCAGTAGCGTCATCTGGGCCGTCCAATATAATTTCAGCCCATTTTAACTTCCGGCCCATGTATGGTCCATGATGTCTTTCAGCCCATATGAGGCCCTTATTACTCTTGGCCCATTAACGACCCGTGGTAAAACTGGCCCGTAATGAACAATGTATCACTTTATACCCATTAACGGCACATGGTGAAACTGGCCCGTAATGAACAGTGTATCACTTTATGCCCATTAATAGCCCATTATTCCGTTGGGCCATTTCCAGCCCATGTTATCTTTCGGCCTTCTCGGGGCCCATTTATTCTTGGGCTCATTTCCACATTTGTTTACTTACGACCCATTAGTGTCATTTTCTGCTTGTGGGCCAAATTCAGCCCGTGGTTACAGTCGGCCCGTTTGTGGCCCGTTAATATGTTGGGCCATTTTCATAGCGTCATCAAAATATGGCCCATTATGGTCGGCCCATGAACGATTTCAACTCTAGCCGATTTACGGCCATAATGTGGTCTGTTATTGGCCCATGTTTGGCCAACCAATCATACGACCCGTAGAAGGCCCATTGATGATACGGCCCATAGAAGGCCCATTGTGTCTATGACCCATATAAGGCCCATTGTTTCTACGCCACATAGAAGGCCCATTGTTTCTACGACCCTTAGAAGGCCCATTGTTTCTACGGCCCGTAGGAGGCCCATGTTAACTACAGCCGGTGGGCATCAAAGTTCGCCACCAGTGCAAATATAGGGAACACCCTACACTATACAAAAATGGCTTGCTGTTTTCTTCAACCGGTGGCTGCACATTAAGAACAAATTTTGTATCGCACCAAAACAAACTACAACTATAAAACAAAAGGAAGGTTGGCATAAAAGTTAACGGTCTAGTAGATAGATGCACCACCAGAAGTTCAGAAGCTCAGTTCATTTGACCTGACTGTTATGTTTTCATGATGTATTATCCGATGGAGCACCATAACCTTTGCCTTCAGTTATCCTAGGCTCCTGAACAACATAGCAAATGTCTGATAGTCTGGTTTCAAAACCATGCATATCTTGACAACATCGAACAATGTGTCTCCTTGTTTCACAAAGGGTCTCTGTTAGGGAATGGACTTGTGTCTGGAGCGCAGATACAACATTATTTTGAGCTTGCATATCTTGATCATGAGGCAGTTTGGACGAGATTGCCTTAACAACCAAGCCAGTATTACGCAGGAACGTGCTTTTGGCACTATTAGTGGACAGGTACTGACCCACTGCAGCAAGAGCTGACATTGCGGTTATAGTTGCCTCGCCACCTTCAGAAGGTGGTGGTTCCACCATTTTTTCCATAGCTCGCTGAAAAGTTGTGGTTTTACATTAGTAGTACCAGAACAGAAGATATTAAGGAGGCAGCAAAACCAAACAAAATAGCTTTGGTCTATATACAGAACTTATTCTAGTGAACCCATGTAAAATAATAGTTGTATTTTATTGCAAAGTACATAATAAAACCAGGTTCCAAACATATGACCATGTACCATCGCTAATGTATTGTCTATTTCTTCACATTGTATTAAGAGCTAAGGATAAAGAGATGAAGTTTATAATACGGTAAGCATAGTATGACATCATTCATATCACAAAACAACTGAGAATAGACAAACATGCAATTATAACGTTGTGTGGGCAAGTCCAGCACGGAACTAGATTATAGGTCAAGATCAAAGGAACATCACTCCTCTCTTTTAAACCTTGCAAGGTGCAATGATATGCTAAGACAATTGTGTATGTCGGTGTACAAAAAGAGGGGTACACTTTTTGTACCCCTATAACTGTGCACGGGCAGTCTGAGCCACGGGCACCACCACACTAAGCAAGGCAAGGGAGGTGAGCCAAGGTAAGGCCAAAGCTCAGGAGAAGCAGAACGACGCCAAGACCAAGACCACAAAGAGCAAAGGGGACGAAGCGGACCCCCCGGCAAGATCCTTGCCGGGAGGCGGTTTTAGCAAACCCGGCAAGACCCTTGCCGTGGCAGCTCGCCCCACACGTACGGAGTGAGTCACCTTGAGTCCACTGCCCCCATGGGGCAAGGATTCGGGAGACATCCCCGTGGTGGCATGCAGATCTTTGTGAAGACATTCAAGATCAGATACACCCTTTAGAAGATGATGATCCTTGGCGGGATCCCAGCCAAGGAGGACCACAAGGCCCCCGGCAAGAGCCTTGCCGGGGATGACAGCAGGCGCCACGGTAAGACCCTTGCCAGGGCCCCGGCAAGGCCCTTGCCAAGAACACCCATAGGGCCACCATCAGGCCCACACCAGTCAAACCTCCACCGCCGTTCGCATGCAGCTGCCGACCCAACCAGCTGGGCAGGCACCTGCGTGGCGGCATGAAGATCTTCATGGAGACCCACCACTGCGCCACCTCAGCTGCATGCCTGCCTACATGGCACCACGGGCGCCGCTGGCCAGGGCGCGTGTCGACGCGAGAGGGAGCGGCACGGACGAGACAGGGCTCTCCCCCGTCCCTGATAAAGCAAGGACACCTGGGCTAGACGCATTAAATGCGCCTTGTCATGTAATGCGAGGGATAACCACACATCACTGCTCCCTTTCCACCTCATGGTGCTACTGTGGCAACCCCTTTTCCTATAAAAGGAGGCCCAAGGCGACCAGGAGGAGGATTCGGCTTTTTGGAGCTCCTCACGCCCCATAGCTAGCTCAAGAACACTGATATACAATCCACCAAAGCAGGAGTAGGGTTTTACGCATCCCTGCGGCCCGAACCTGGATAAACGAATCGTGTGCTATCTGTTTGATCCTCTCTTCTCACGACCCCGCGCCCCGCAACCGTAGTAGGGATTCTTGTGATCCCATAGGTGTCGTTCCCACCGACATCTTTGGCGCGCCAGGTAGGGGGCGCAATTGTGAGAATCGACTTTAGCAGTTAGTTCGATGCTTCTTCATCGTCATGGCGCCCAAGAAGAAGAAGACGGTGGCGGTTGGCCCGTCGAAAGCCGGACATCCTGTCCCGACGCGGGCGAGCAGCGGACCGATCGCAGAAAGGACCCGGGGCGCCGTTCGCGAACACCAACACCGTCCCAGCAGCCGGAGTTTGGGAGGTGGCGATGTTCGTGCGCCTAGTAATGGGCCGCTGCCGCCAAATCCAAAGATGGAGCCAGGCCTTCCGCGGGTGGCGCGGGGCCTTCCAAGATCGCTACCGCCCCGCCCGAAGGCGATGCGAGGGCCTCCAAGACTCCCACGCCGGCACCGACGCCGCGCTCCTCTCAAGCGGCGCGGCGACGAACGGTGCAATCACGCCGAAGACCCCGGGCGTCGCCGCAGGAAGAGCCCCGAGCGCCACTCTCGGGAGGTAGAAGACCTGCCCGCTCGCCGAGGCGCTGGTGAAGATGGCATGCGACCGCGGGGTCGTGATAGAGCTCCTTCTGACATGGTCAGAAGTCGAAGCGCGTCGCGATCCGTGCAGGTTGCGCTGCCACTGACGCCAGCAGAAGCCCTGGCGCGCGCGTAGTTGCTCCTCGATTTTCCTCCCACTACGGGGAAACTCGACGAATGGCGAGCCACTATCCGAAGCCTTGTCGCGGTGGCCAACAAATACGAACCGAGTCTGGTGGAGCCCCCGGGTCGATGCTCCAACGGAGTCCCACGCACCAATGGCAGGAAAGCCGGTGGCGCCGCGACCACGGTGCACTCACCTCCTCCTCGCCCGGTACCATGGACGCCAGCCCGTCACGACGTTGCGGGCGACGGAATCTCCATAGCATCGTCCGACCCGCGGACCCGCTGTGACCAGCGCCAAGTCCTTCGGGAACAAGAACATGAAGACGCTCGAACCACTATCGAGCGCCGGTGCGGAGCGCGCCACCAGTCAGACAGGCGAGCAGGGCCTGCTGTGAACTACCCGGCACCGGAGAGCCCTGGAGGCCTACCTTATGAGGTAGGCTGTCCGGCTCTTACCCGTGAGCTGCGGCAGTTCCAGTGGCCCACTCACCGCACATTCAAACCTGACGTGGGCGAAAAGTACAGCGGCAAGACCCACCCATCCGAGTTCCTCAGCATCTACACCATTGTGAGGCAAGCTTCCAGAGCCCGCGACGATAAGGTGCTTGCGAATTACTTTCCGTTGGCTCTTAAACCCAACGCCATGTCATGGTTGATGCACTTGCCGGTAGACTCTATTTCCTCCTGGTCGGATTTGTGCCATGAGTTTGTGGGCGCCTTTACTGGAGGCCACCAAGCCCATGGCCAAGCGAGCGACCTGCACGTCATTCCCCAGAAGGGAGGCGAGAGTCTCCGTAAGTATATACAGAGGTTCAGCCGGATACAGTACAATATCCCTGATGTTCACCCTGCCGCCATCATCAGCGCGCTCCATCAGAATGTGCGTAACCGCAGGATGCGTGAAGAGCTGGCAATGAACAAGGTGAAAGATGTAGCAGAACTCTATGTTCTTGCTGACAGATGTGCTCGGGCTGAAGAGGGAAGGAAGTACCCCGGCAAAGACGCCGGCGTGGAAACCGACTCCTCAGATGAAGATACTGCCGCCCCGGCGAAGAAGGGCCGACGCCGCAACAGGAAGCGTAAAGGTAAAGCCGTGCTTGCCGTCGAGGGATCTGGTGACACCGGCTCCACCAAGAAAACCAAGGTAGATGACCCCGGCAAGGAAATTGCCGGATGTGTCGCCTGCCGGGCCTTGGCGGTTGCCGAGAAGCCGGGGAACTCCGACAAGCGATACTGCAAGATCCATCGCACCAAAGGCCATGCTCTCCAAGACTGCCGACAGGTTGAGCTCCTCGCTGAGAAGCAGAGGGCTGAATATGAGAGGCGGGACAAGGAGAAGGGACAAGACGGTGCTGAGGGGTCCAGCAAGAAGTGTGATGGCCAGGCGGGTCGTCGCGGCAAAGATAAACAACAGGAGAGGCCCGCCCGGGGCCGTGACAAAAAGCCAGAAGACGACGATCACAAAGAGGACGACGAATCCGGTGACCAAGAGTTTTAGAAAGCTACAGAGGCCATGTGCATCGACGGCGGCGCCTCGCTGCATACTTCTCACCGCTAGCTTAAACAGTGGGTGCGAGAGATTACAGTGGCAGAGCCGTTGTTTGATGCCCAGAGGCCGCTGAAGTGGTCCAGCGCACCTATCATTTTTGACACTGAGGATCACCCTGATCGCACTACCGCGGTCGGGTGCTTGCCATTGTTGGTTTCACCAACAATACCCAACCTCAAGGTGACAAAGATGCTAGTCAATGGCGGGGCCGGTCTGAACTTGATCTCGCCTGCCGTGATCGAGAAACTGCAGATTCCTGATGGAGACCTCGAGGAGACGGGCACGTTTCAGGGGGTCAACCCGGGAAGAAGCCAACCTAAGGGAAAGGTCACGCTGCCCATGACTTTTGGAAGCGATCTGAACTACAAGACGGAGAGGATCGTGTTTGATGTTGCCAAGATCCCCTTGCCCTACAACGGGATCCTTGGTCGCCCAGCGCTGGCCAAGTTCATGGCGGCGTCACACTACGCCTACAACACCCTGAAGATGCCAGGACCTGTGACGATCATCACCATCCCCTCCAATAAGAAAGATGCGCTGATTTGCGCTGACCAACTATACCAGCAAGCAGTTGCAGCAGCTGCCGCCACTAGGGCACTTGCTCCTGCCACTAGAACCCCGGGAGGGAAGAAGAAGAAGGCCGGTGAGACCTCGGACACCCACTCCGGCAAGCGCACCTCTTCGGAGTGTAGCGCTCCCGTCGAGGACGTGCCAGAGAGCTCCACCGACGGAAACAAGAAGCCCAGGGCCATACCGCCGGGAACCAAGAAAGTTTCTGTCAATGAGGATGGCACGAGAGGGGCTTTCACCATAAGCTCCACCCTTGACGACAAATAGGAAGACGCGCTCGTCACCTTCCTGCGGGCGAATGTCGATGTGTTTGCATGGCAAGCTTCCGACATCCCCGGCGTTCCCAGGGAGGTGATTGAGCACCACCTTGCTGTCTGTCCTCATGCGCGGCCCGTCAAGCAGAAGGTCAGAAAGCAAGCTTTGGAACGACAAGAGTTCATCACAGAGGAGAACCGAAAACTGGAAGCAGCGGGTTTGGTAAGAGGAGTGATCCATCCAACGTGGTTGGCCAATCCAGTCGTAGTGCGCAAGGCTAATGGGAAGTGGAGGCTGTGTATTGATTACACAGATATCAATAAGGCTTGTCCTAAGGACCCCTTCCCGTTGCCACGCATCGACCAGATTGTTGACTCCACAGCTGGGTGTGATTTGTTGTCATTCCTCGATGCCTACTCCGGCTACCACCAGATCTTCATGACAAGAGAAGACGAAGAGAAAACAGCATTCATCACCCCATGTGGTACGTATTGTTTCATACGGATGCCTTTCGGGCTGAAGAGTGCTGGTTCGACGTTTGCAAGGGTGGTCCAGATTGGTTTTGAACCCCAGCTCCATAGAAATATGGAAGCTTATATGGATGACATAGTGGTCAAAACCAAGGACAGGGCAACCCTCATACCGGATTTGCAAGAAATATTTGCAAACCTGTGCAAGATCAATCTCAAGCTGAACCCTGAGAAGTGCGTCTTTGGCGTCCCGTCCGGCAAGCTTCTCGGGTTCTTTGTGTCACAGCGTGGGATAGAGGCCAATCCAGACAAGATCAAAGCTATAGAGCAGATTGAAGCACCCAAGCGAATCAAGGATGTGCGTCGGCTTACTGGTTGCGTCGCCGCCATGGGCAGATTCATTTCCAAGTCTGTCGAGCGTGCCCTTCCCTTTTTCAAGATCCTGAAAAAGGCAGGCCCGATGGAGTGGACGCCAGAGGCCGAAGCAGCATTGCAAGATTTGAAGAAGTACCTCTCCTCCGCGCCAATACTAGTTGCACCTAGGCCACAGGAGCTGTTGCTGCTATACCTGGCGGCAACGAACTAGGTGGTCAGCGCCGCACTAGTGGCGCAGAGAGAGGTTGACAACGAGGTAATGGCAGCGACAGAGCCCGACACCACCACTGAAGTGAAGACACAGCCAGTTGAAGTGCCACCGAAGAAGAAAATGATGCAGCAGCCGGTCTACTTTGTTAGTTCCCTCCTGCAGAGGGCTAGATCAAGGTACTCCGACGTGCAGAAACTGCTCTTCAGCCTTCTTATGGCCTTGAGGAAGCTGCGTCACTACTTCCAGGCACACGAGATCACTGCCGTCACTCGCCTCCCTCTGCAACGGATATTGCACAATCCATATGCAACGTGAAGAATTGTGGAATGGGCACTGGAGCTGTCCAGCTTTGGCCTCAAGTTTGAAAGTACTTCGACGATTCAGAGCCGAGTCCTGGCGGAGTTCATTGCAGAATGGACCACAACACCTGACGAAGAAGCCCAAGAGAGTGCTCTCCCTGGCAAGGAAGCAAGTTGCAGTTGGATCATGTACTTTGATGGAGCTTTCTCCTTACACGGCGCCGGGGCTGGCGTACTGCTTGTCGCGCCCACCGGAGAGCACCTCAAGTATGTGATCCAGATGCACTTCCCCAGGGAGGTGTCAACAAACAATGCGGCAGAGTACGAGGGGCTGCTTGCCGGTCTTAGGATCGCGGCGGACCTCAGAATCAAGAAGCTCATCGTCAGGGGCGACTCGCAGCTCGTCGTCAAGCAAGTCAACAAGGACTATCAGATCCCGTTGATGAAGGCCTACGTCGATGAAGTGAGAAAGCTGGAACAGCATTTCGACGGTATAGAGGCTGAATACGTTCCCCGAGCGGAGAACGATATCGCCGATTACCTGTGAAAACGCGCTGCCCTCAAGCTACCTGTGGAACCAGGTACCTTTGTGCTCCAGCTAACTCAGCCATCCGTTGATCCATCAACAGAGCAGAACAAGAGGAGGAAATCAGGACCCGGGAAGTACTTTCCCGCTGAGCTCCCCGGAGCCGCCGGTAAGGATGTTGCCAGGGACACTGAGCCCGCCACGGGACGGCTAGCTCCGGCGGAGCGTCGAGCTCTTGCCGTCGAGACAGCCGCTCCTATAGCGGAGGAAATGCCTTTAGTCCTCGCCGTCGAGCCCCAGGCTCCAGCATGGGCACAGCATACCGTACGATTCCTCCAAACAGGGGAACTTCCTGAAGAGCAGGAAGAAGCGGAAAAAGAAGCCCGTCGCTCTACCATGTACCAGTTCGTCGATGACGTCCTGTACAGAAAGAGGCCGAACGGTGTGAAATTGAAGTGTATCCCTCGGGAGGAAGGACTAGAGCTGTTGGCGGAGATACACAGAGGCATATGTGGATCCCACATCGGGTCAAGGGCCCTTGTCGGCAAGGCATTTTGGCAAGGTTTCTTCTGGCCCACCGCCCTCCAGGATGCGACGACACTAGTCACCAGGTGTGAAGCGTGTCAGTTCTATTCAAAGAAGCTTCATCAGCCAGCTCAACCCTTCAAACCATTCCTCTCTCCTGGCCCTTCTCGGTCTGGGGGCTCGACATACTGGGCCCTTCCCCCGTGCTGTCGGGGGCTTTGAGTACTTGTATGTTGCAATCGACAAGTTCACAAAGTGGCCAGAGGTGGAGGCAGTGAGGAAGGTCACAGCTCAGTCGGCCGTCAAGTTCTTCAAGGGACTAGTGTGCCGTTTTGGTGTACCCAACAGGGTCATCACCGACAATGGCACACAGTTCACAAGCCGCACCTTCATGCAATATATCCAAGACCTCGGCAGCAAAGTTTGTTTCGCTTCCGTTGCTCACCCACGAAGCAATGGTCAAGCTGAGAGGGCAAACGCTGAAGTACTGCGAGGCTTAAGGACCAAGACCTTTGACAGGCTGCACAAGAGTGGAAGTGTAACACCCTCGATGCGACTATATCTCCCACGTGTCGAGGCACGACTTAGAGGCATAATCGCATTGAAGGCATATGTCGCAAGTTAGGCAATCTTCACAACATCCCATGTAATATAAATAATAAAAGGGGAGATAACATAGTTGGCTTACACTCGCCACGTCAATCAAGTACATAAATAACATTACATCATCCAAACACTCATGGCCCGACTACGGCGCCAAAATAAAAGATAACCCAACATGCGACAACGGTCCCGTTCACCCCCAACTGGGCACCACTACTGATCATCTGGAAAGGAAACATAGTAACGTTGAGAGTCCTCGTCGAACTCCCACTTGAGCTCGAGCGCGTCTCCTGGAGCGGAATCATCAGGCCCTGCATCTGGTGTAATAGTAATCTGTGAGCCACAGGGACTCAGCAATCTCGCACCCTCGCGATCAAGACTATTTAAGCTTATAGGTAAGGCAAGGTAAAATATGAGTGGAGCTGCAGCAAGCGACTAGCATATGTGGTGGCTAACTTATTCGCAAAAGAGAGCGAGAAGAGGAGGCAAAGCGCGAGCGAGAAACTAGAGAACAACCTGCGCAAACATTACTCCAACACCGTGTCCACTTCCCGGACTCCGCCGAGAAGAGGCCATCACGGTAACACACTCAGTTGATTCATTTTAATTAATTAAGGTTCAAGTTATCTACAACCGGTCATTAACAAATTCCCATCTGCCCATAACCGCGGGCACGGCTTTCGAAAGTTCAAATCCCTGCAGGGGAGTCCCAACTTAGCCCATGACAAGCTCTCACGGTCAACGAAGGAATAGACCTCCTCTCAAGACGTTCCGATCAGACTCGGTATCTCGGTTCTTCAAGACACTTCGACAAGTTAAAACAAGACCAGCAACACCGCCCGAATGTGCCGACAAATCCCGATAGGAGCTGCACATATCTCGTTCTCAGGGCACACTCAGATGAGCAAGACATCGGGTAGGCCAGCCCAGAGTTGCCCCTGGTAGCCCCGGACATCGCTCGGTTGGACCAACACTCAGAGGAGCACTGGCCCGGGGGGGTTAAAATAAGATGACCCTTGAGTCTGCAGAACCCAAGGGAAAGAAAAGGCTAGGTGGCGAATGGTAAAACCAATGTTGGGCATTGCTGGAAAAGCTTTAATCAAGGCAAAATATCAAGGGGTTCCCATTATAACCGAACCGCGTAAGGAACGCAAAATCCGGGAACATAACACCGATATGACGGAAACTAGGGCGGCAAGAGTGGAACAAAACACTAGGCGAGAGGCCGAGCCTTCCACCCTTTACCAAGTGTATAGATGCATTAAGATAACATAGCAATATAATGATATCCCAACAAGTAAATAAATGTTCCAACAAGGAACGGCCTCCAAGCTTCACCTGCAACTAGCAACGCTATAAGAAGGGCTGAGCAAAGCGGTAACATAGCCAATCAACGGTTTGCTAGGACAATGGTGGGTTAGAGGTTTGACATGGCAATTTGGGAGGCTTGCAAGCAAGTGGTAGGCATCGTAGCATTGGCATAGCAAAAGAGCGAGCAAACAAGCATGGCAAAGATAGTAGTGATTTCGAGGGTATGATCATCTTGCCTGCACAGTTGTCAGAGTTGACTGGATCCTCGAAAGCAAACTCAATGGGCTCCTCACTAGCAAACTCGTCTCCCGGCTCTACCCAAATAAGACAAACAAGCAACAAGGACACAATCAACCACGTGCAAACTCAAACAACATGATGCAAAGATGATATGCTATGCGGGATGCGATGCGGGATGCAAAATGCAAGATATGACAGGAAGAGCATGAACATGGCCTCAACTTGGAATTCCAAGTGTGCCACTGGAAAGATGAGATGAAATCACTTGAAAACTATATAAAGAACGCCGGAATCGGAGTTACGGTTTGGAAATGGCAAGCGAATCAAAAATGACTCCGGTCTGCGATTTACAGCACGCAGCCATCTAAATGCAATGAGATGAACATGCTACAGCACCCAAACATGACAACAAAATACATGGCAGGAATGCACACAAGATGCTTAACAAAAGTATAGCACTGAGCTACGGCCAATTCATCCATTAACAGGTTCAAACAAGCATGGCAAAAATGCATATCACAAACAGATCTCAGACTTAGTGAAATTAACACTTGTCTGGAATTTCAGATCAGGTTGCACTCTTCGGAGCAACAAAACTACATGCTACAAGACCTGAACATGGCAAAGTAAAGCATGGCATGGAGCTACTCAAAGAGCTTAACACAAGTCCCTTAGTGACCTTGAGCCAAAAGGGATCAGAAAATACAATTGCAAGCATGTGAACATAGCAAAAACATAATCAGTTTTCAGACTTAGTGAAAAACTGACACATGCTGAAATATAACTCGAGTAGGCATGCTGAAAAACTGACACATGCTAAAATCAACTACATCATCATCGGCAAAATTGCAAACAAGTTGACAATCTGCCCAGATTCACGAAGTAGCAAAAGTAGAGCTCGATTGACTCAAGCTAGGGTGCTCCATAATTGCAAACAAAGACATGGATGGATAGAGCACTACAATATTAACAAAACATCCTTACTGATCATCCTCAAAATAGGCACGGATCACTAGGAAACAACATGAACATATGGCATCATGAGCTAAACAGATCAAGGACTTAGTGGAATTGCTAAGTCCCTGAAAACAGAATTAGCAAGTGCACCACTTTGCAAGCTTGCACAAGTCACCACACACATCACAAAAATACATGGGTTGCACCTCTGGAAAGATGACAAAACCCTTAACAAAACACATGTAGAGCATCAGGGCATATCATGCACACATTAATCATGGCAAAAATGACAAAAACCTAAACGGATTAGCAGATCTGACAATTAACTCAAGTAGCCCTCTTCTAACAGCATTTCGGCATCAAGATGAACTCAAATGAAAATGATGCAATGTAATGAAATGATGTACTCTCTGAGATGAACATTTTGATATGCTATATGCATGATTCGGAGCTACGGATGCAAAGTTACGGGGTCATGAACATGAGCACTTGAAACGGAAAATTCCGGGACTTAGAAGAAAATTCAACCTCCCAGATCTAGGGTTTCGGCGGCACGCAATCCGAGGCAAGTCTGTCGAGCTCCTGGCGGCTCCGGAGAGCGAAGAGGTGGCGGGGAGGCGAGGGAGAGGTGGATCCGGTCCGGCCCGACCGGATCCGGCGGCGGGTGGCGGTCTCCGGCCACCGGAGATGGTGAGGAGGCGCGGGGCGGCTATGCTAGTGGCGGCCGGGGCGAGATCCGGCCGGCGAGGGCGACGGGGAGGCACGGCGGCCGGCGAGGCAGCGCGGTGGCGGCGGAGCAAGGAGAAGGGCGCGGGCGCGCGGCGGCGGAGGGAGTGGGCCTCAGGGGCCGGCTGCGGGCTCCCGGGCCGGAGCAGTGGGCGGCGGCGCAGGCGAGTCGGCGGCTGACACGTGGCAGCCCCTTAGTGGCTGCGGGCGGCGGCGGCGTTCGTCCGGCGAGAAACGGACATGTCCGGCGCGCGAGGTGGATTTTTTTAGGGTTTCGGGGGAAGAAGGAGAGCCGAAAACGGAGGGGTCTTTAAATAGGCATAGAGGGAGCTAGAAGAGTCCAAATGAGGTGTGGTTTTCGGCCACGCGATCGTAATCAAACGATCTAGATGATGGTGCAGAGTTAGGTGGGTTTTGGGCCAAATTGGAGGGGTGTTGGGCTGCAACACACACAGGGCCTTTTCGGTCCCTCGGTTAACCGTTGGAGTATCAAACGAAGTCCAAATGATACGAAACTTGACAGGCGGTCTACCGGTAGTAAACCAAGGCCGCTTGGCAAGTCTCGGTCCAATCCAGAAATGTTTAATCCCCACACACGAAAGAAAGATAGAATTGACCACCGGAGGAGAACGAAGCGCCGGAATGCGAAACGGACAACGGGGAAAATGCTCAAATGCATGAGACGAACACGTATGCAAATGCAATGCACATGATGACATGATATGAGATGCATGACAACGATAACAACACACGGAGACAAAGACCCGAACCTGATAAAATAAATTAACTTAACGCTGGAAACGGCAAGAGTTGGAGTACAAATTGGGAAAGTTACATCCGGGGTGTTACAACACTCCACCACTACGAAAGGATCTCGTCCCGAGATCTAGGACTGAAAGAACGCCGGGTACTCAGAACGGAGGTGATCCTCGCGTTCCCAGGTAGCTTCACGGTCGGAATGGTGTGACCACTTGACTTTGAGAAATTTGATTGACTTGTTGCGAGTCTTGCGTTCAGTCTCTTCAAGAATAGCAACTGGGTGCTCACGATAAGAGAGATCTTCTTGGAGCTCAATGTCCTCGAAGTTGACGGTGCGGTCAGGAGTCTTGAAGCACTTTCAAAGCTGAGAGACATGGAACACGTCATGAACATTTGCAAAGTTTGAAGGAAGCTCGAGTTGATAGGCGAGGTCGCCTCTCTTGCTGACAATTTTGAAAGGTCCCACGTATCTGGGGGCAAGCTTCCCTTTGATACCAAAGCGACGAGTACCTTTCATAGGAGAGACGCGGAGGTAAACGTGATCTCCGATCTCGAAAGCCAAATCACGGTGCTTACTGTCATAGTAGCTCTTCTGGCGGGATTGGGCTGCTTTGAGGTTATCACGAATGACTTTGCACATTTCTTCTGCCTCTGTGATTAAGTCATTACCCAAAAGCTGACGTTCACCGGTTTCAGACCAGTTGAGAGGGGTACAGCACTTCCTGCCATACAGAATTTCAAATGGGGCCTTGCCCGAACTTGCTTGAAAACTGTTGTTGTAGGAGAATTCAGCATAAGGAAGACAATCCTCCCACTTCATGCCGAAGGAGATCACACAAGCCCTGTGCATATCTTCAAGAATCTGGTTGACACGCTCGACTTGACCGCTAGTTTGAGGATGGAAAGCTGTGCTGAAGCGGATGTGCATGCCCATGGCCTTCTGAAAAGAATCCAAAACTTCGAGGTAAAGATGCTGCCACGCTTTGAAGAGATCACTTGTGGAATACCGTGCAGAGAGACAATACAGGAGGTATAAAGTTCCGCCAATTGAGCTGCAGTGATCGACTCTTTGATAGGCAGAAAATGAGCCACTTTGGTGAGTTTGTCGATGACAACGAATATAGCATCATTGCCACGCTTGGACTTTGGAAACCCAGTCACGAAGTCCATTTCAATGTGGTCAAACTTCCATTCTGGAATGGCAAGAGGTTGGAGGAGACCAGCTGGCCTTTGGTGTTCTGCCTTCACTCTTCTGCAGACATCACATTCATTCACGAATTGAGCAATCTCGCGCTTCATTCGAGTCCCCCAATAAGCTTGCTTAAGGTCCTGATACATCTTCGTGCTCCCAGGGTGGATGGAGAGGAGAGAATTGTGAGCCTCGTTCATGATCACTTTACGGAGGTCACCTTTGGGTACAACAATACGATCCTCGAAGAAGAGAGTGTCCTTGTCATCAAGGCGGTAGCACTTGTACTTGGACTGACTCTTGGCAATCCCAATCTTCACCTTTTTCACCATAGCATCAAGAAGCTGGGCTTGGCGAATCTGGTCTTCCAAGGTAGGAGAGACTTGAAGGTTGGCGAGGAAACCTTGAGGAACAACTTGCAGATTAAGTTTGCGGAAAGCTTCACAAAGCTCGGGTTGATAAGGCTTGAGAATCAGACTGTTGCAGTAAGCTTTCCTGCTCAATGCGTCAGCAATCACATTAGCCTTGCCTGGAGTATACTCAATACTCGGATTATACTCTTGAATCATTTTGACCCATCGAGTTTGCCTGAGGTTGAGATTAGGCTGAGTGAAGATGTACTTGAGGCTCTTGTGATCAGTGAAAATGTCCACTTTTCTTCCCAAAAGAAGATGTCTCCAAGTCAAAAGAGCATGCGCAACTGCCGCCAACTCGAGATCATGAGTGGGGTAGTTCTTCTCATTAGGCTTCAACTGGCGAGAGGTATAAGCAACAACTTTCTTCTCTTGCATCAAAACTGCGCCAAGACCTTGGAGAGAGGCATCACAAAAGACCTCGTACGGCTTGGATTCATCAGGCGGGGTGAGAACTGGAGCAGTGATCAATTTCTCTTTCAAAGTGTTGAAAGCAATGTCACACTCCGGAGACCAAACGTACTTGATGTGCTTCTGGAGAAGATTTGAGAGAGGCTTCGCGATCTTAGAAAAGTTTTCAACGAATCTTCGACAATAGCTTGCGAGACCGAGGAAGCTACGGAGTTGCTTCACGTTCTGAGGAGGTTCCCAATTCACAATTGCAGACACCTTCTCAGGATTCACGGCAATGCCCTTGGCAGAGATGATATGACCAAGATAAAGAACCTCATCAAGCCAAAATTCACACTTGGAGAACTTGGCATAGAACTTGTGTTCCCTGAGCTTATCAAGAACCAAACGCAAGTGCTTGGCATGATCTTCCTTGTTCTTGGAGAAAACCAGAATGTCGTCGAGATAGACCAAAACGAAGTCATTGGTGTAGGCGTTGAAGATGAAATTCATCATGCGAGAGAACGTCGGAGGAGCATTGACGAGGCCAAAAGACATGACAGTGTATTCATATGAACCAAAGCTTGTCCTGAAAGCCGTCTTGGGAATATCTTGCTCACGGATGTGAATCTGATGATAACCCATACGGAGATCAAGCTTGGAGAATACTCGAGCACCTTTGAGTTGTTCGAACAGCTCATTGATGTTGGGAAGTGGGTATTTGTTCTTTATGGTCTTCTTGTTCACTGGACGGTAATCAACACAAAGTCGGTCTGTTCCATCCTTCTTCTTCACAAAAATAACACCACAACCCCACGGAGAAGAACTAGACCGGATGAGACCCATTTTCTCTTGAATATCGAGTTGCTTCTTCAGCTCCTTCAACTCTTCAGGTCCGAGCTTGTAAGGACGTTTGCACACAGGTTCCGTGCCAGGCTCAAGATCAATAACGAATTCAACTGGCCGGTGCGGAGGCATTCCTGGAAGCTCTTCTGGAAAGACGTCTTGATATTCACAAACGACTGGAATTTGAGAGATGGCATCCAATTCACCCTTCTCATTGAGAGAAAACAGACGGATGGTATTATCCCGAGCGGCAAAGACAATTACATCCTTAGACGAATGAGTCAATTGAATCTGCCTGGCAGCACAATCAAGCTGAGCCTTGTGCTTAGAAAGCCAATCCATCCCGAGAATAAGATCAATATCCGAGTTACCAAGAACCATTGGGGAAGAAAGGAACTTGTAGTCACCCAAAGTGATAGTAACATCCGGAGCCATCATTTTGGTGTTCATGAACAAACCCGGAGAAGAAACCGCTATCGGCTTAGGCAAATCAATAGTATGCACATCATGCATAGATGAAAAAGGCTTCGATAAAAACGATAAAGATGCACCAGTGTCAAAAAGAACTCTTGCGGGAATGCCATTAACAGGAAGGTTACCCATGACCACATCTGGTGAGTCCTCTGTCTGAGCTGCATTCAGCAAGTTGACCTTGGCGGACTTAGGGTTATGCTTGACCACAGCTGTACTTGCCGATCTGACAGGAGGAGGAGGAGGAAGACGCCTCTGGTTGAAACACTTGTTGGCATAGTGACCCTTCTGTTGGCACTTGTTGCACGTGACCTCTGAAAGCGGACGGTGATACGGAGCACTCGATCTTGGAGCTTGAGACGAAGTCTTGTTCTAAAAGCCAGGGTTGGGTGGGTGGGAAGAACCACTGCCACCTTTGCTCTTCTGCTGATACGGCTGACGAAACGGAGGAGGAGGAAGCCAATACTTCTGCTGCTTGGCCACTTGAGTAGAGGAAGAAGGAGTAGCCAATACGATGAAGTTATGCAAAAAAAATACTAGGAGGAGGCAAAAGTCAACCGGATCTAGGGTTTCGTCCGGATTTTCGGGGAGGAGGCTATATATATAGGTAGAGGGAGCTAGGAGAGTCCAAATGAGGTGCGGTTTTCGGCCACGCGATCGTGATCGAACGATCTAGATGATGGAGAAGGCTTAGGTGGGTTTTGGACCAAATTGGAGGGGTGTTGGGCTGCAACACACACGAGGCCTTTTCGGTCCCTCGGTTAACCGTTGGAGTATCAAACGAAGTCCAAATGATACGAAACTTGACAGGCGGTCTACCGGTAGTAAACCAAGGCCGCTTGGCAAGTCTCGGTCCAATCCGGAAATGTTTAATCCCCACACACGAAAGAAAGGTAGAAATGACCACCGGAGGAGAACAAAGCACCGGAATGCAAAACGGACGGGGAAAATGCTCGAATGCATGAGACGAACACGTATGCAAATGCAATGCACATGATGACATGATATGAGATGCCTGACAATGATAACAACACATGGAGACAAAGACACGAACCCGAGAAAATAAATTAACTTAACGCCGGAAACGGCAAGAGTTGGAGTAAAAATTGGGAAAGTTACATCCGGGGTGTTACAGGAAGGCGTTGGATTGATGAGTTGCCGACGGTTCTTTGGTCGATCAGGACGACGCCAAATCGAGCCACCGGCCAGACACCTTTTGCCTTGGTATACGGGGCAGAAGCAGTTCTCCCCACTGAACTCATATACGGGTCACCTCGAGTGCTCGCTTATGATGAGCTTGAGCAAGAGCAACTGTGGCAAGATGACGCAATGTTCCTTGAGGAAGATCGTCTTCGGGCGGCTGTGAAAGCAGCACACTACCAGCAAGCCTTGCGCCGCTACCATAGCCGCAAGGTTCATGCCTGAAGCCTTGAGGAAGGCGACCTTGTCCTTCGGCGCGTTCAATCGGCCAATAATTCCAACAAGTTGACGCCAAAGTGGGAAGGCCCTTATCGGGTAATACGAGTCACCAGGCCCGGCGCAGTCCGCTTGGAGACCGAAGATGCCATTCCAGTGAGTAACTCCTGGAACATTGAGCATCTTCACAAGTTTTACCCGTAAGGCGTGGCTTGTCGGGCCCCTCGGCAAGCCACCTTTTGTGCAAGCATTGCCGATGATGCATGTAACCCTTTGTACAAAGCCAGGCGCAGACCCTGAGCATAAATAAATGAAGCGCTGGCGCCCTAAGTTATAGCATGCATGCTAGGTCGGGTCTCGTCCTTGGTTAGGGTTGATAGTGCTTAGCGGCGACTAACCCCTAGCTTAGAGGTCGAGTGTGCGTCTCTTTGCCGTTCTTTCGTCTTCTTTGGTTCGCAGGACTCACAGGTATCCTTGCCGGATCACTTGAGGACGAAAAAGAGAAGAGGGACAGACCAGCATCTAGACCTCGGCAAGCCAGTATTGCCGGGGGCTGCAAGAGCAAAGATTCACCCACGGCAAACCAGAGTTGTCGGGGGCTACAGCTTCAGATAAATTCTTCATCCCTTATCATACATTCCCTTATGGACTGAGGTATGTGAAACCTCGTTTTTTCCTAAAACTACCATGCTCCCCTAACTCTAGGCCCTAGGGCTCGTTCCTGGGGCCAGGTTTGGTAGTAGTCGCGGCAGCGAGAGGATGAAACAAGGAGCCTAAACCCACCTCATCCCTGCCTCCGCCAAAGGTGTGAGGAAGGTCGAGTGAAGTGGGGAGACGGCAAGGCCTGTTGCCGGGCAAGGAAATGTTTATCTTAAGGATATCAAGGATTTACTCCTTGTCATGGGTTCTACCCACAAACAAATGACCCGGCAAGCATCCTTTTTTCATTAAAAAAAACATTCCACTCAGGTACAGTCCATAGGGAATGAAAAACATGAATGATGGGACTACAAGTTTTAAATTCAGCTAAGGCCCGAAGGCTTACAAACTAAAAAGAGATAAGGTGCCCATAATCCCTTTCTTGTCCCTCTCCTCGGGAGGCAGGTCAAGGAGGCGAAAAGGGCAAAAGGGGCGCCTAGGCGAGCTACGGGTGGCAGAAGACACCAAGAGAACATCTTGGTGGCCGTCCAAAGGCTGGATGGTGATGGCGGCGCCGGAAGCAGAGCTCGAAGATGAGGCGGCAGGACGTCAGCACGCGTTGAAGGCATCGGTGCCCGCGTACTCTGACTTGACGGCCTTGCCGCCCGCCCTCTTCCTCTTCCGCAGCCTCCCAACGCCAGCCGCCCAAGGAGACGACCCCGAGAAGTTTAGGGAGCCGGGGACGCGGATGATGGGGTCGTCGGTGCCGCACGGAGCGGCGCCCGACACCTAATCGGACCTGTCATCCTGCCGCCTACTACCCTCGTCGTCGCTGCCGCTATCCTCCTCATCACTCCCGCCCGAGGAGGAGTCTTCACTATCAGAAGAGCTCTCCACGCAGCACCTTGCACGGGTCCCAAAGCACCCGAAGACCTTGACGGAGAGAAGGCCGCCCTCCATCAGCTTAAAATGGAGAGTGAGCCCCTCCGTCAAGTGGTGGATATGGGCAAACGTCTTCCATCCCCGACGGAGATACATCACGTGAGGGGCGAGGAAATCGACGCGGGCCCGCGTGCCATTGATCGCGCAGCCCCTCATGTGCAGCCACAACGACTCCGACGGATCCAGCTCCATCTCCCGCGCGAATGGAGTCAGGAGACGAAGGCAATGGCGAGGCGGCCGGCGTAGCCTGACGAAGAACTCGCAAGGGTCATCCCCAACGTGGCCCTCCACGGGGGGAAGAACTGCTGGCGGAGGCGAGGCCGGCGCGCCGCCCCGTCCTCCTGTTCCCCGAGCGCCTCGGCCTCGCCCACGGCCTCGCCCCCTCCCCCTTCCCCTCACAGTTGGCTCTGCCATTGCGGGTACAGGAGAAGGAGGGACGCTTTGTCGAGCGGCGACCCTCGACGCCACCGTGGAAGGACCAGGATTCCCTCTCTCCATGACGGATGGAAGGGGGAGCAGAAGCCGAAGGAAGGAGGAGATGAAGGAATGCGGGACGCCATCCCCCCTCCCGCTCTTTATAAAGGAACGGGGTGGGGGCTCGGCCGCCCCGCTCAGCCAATCAAGACGCGGAAGGCGCAGGGAACTAGGACCGATCCGCCGCCCCAGCCCGCGGCGGCCCGGTTTCCCGCCTCCACCGTTCACCACCCCAAGCGCATGAGAGCCACGTGGTAGGCGTGCAGGACCAAGGCGACGGGTGAGGCGACCACTCCCCACCCCGTGATCGTGGGGAGTGGACGCCTTGAAGACCACGCCTCGGCCCCGTTCAGTAAATGGGTCGCGCCTCCACGCCTCCCTCCGTTTATGGGGAAGGCGCAAACCGCCCCCTTTACTATGACGTGACGCATGCATGCAGAGCTCAGCCCCACGCATGCCACCCACGTCACACACGCCTCCCCACGCCGCGCCACGCGCGGGAAGCATGGCAAGCGCAGCGCGCGAAGAGACTTACCGCGGTAAAAACCACCCCGCCTGCCCGCGCACCGTTTTTGGGCCTAGCCCAACGACGTGATTGCGCTTACGTGTGGCCCAGGCCCGGGGGCTCCTGTCGGTGTACAAAAAGAGGGGTACACTTTTTGTACCCCTATAACTGTGCACGGGCAGTCTGAGCCACGGGCACCACCACACTGAGCAAGGCAAGGGAGGTGAGCCAAGGTAAGGCCGAAGCTCAGGAGAAGCAGAACGATGCCAAGACCAAGACCACAAAGAGCAAAGGGGACGAAGCGGACCCCCCGGCAAGATCCTTGCCAGGAGGCGGTTTTAGCAAACCCGACAAGACCCTTGACGTGGCAGCTCGCCCCACACCTACGGAGTGAGTCACCCTTGAGTGCACTACCCCCATGGGGCAAGGATTCGGGAGACATCCCCGTGGTGGCATGCAGATCTTTGTGAAGACATTCAAGATCAGATACACCCTTTAGAAGATGATGATCCTTGGCGGGATCCTAGCCAAGGAGGACCACAAGGCCCCCGGCAAGAGCCTTGCCGGGGATGACAGCAGGCGCCACGGCAAGACCCTTGCCGGGGCCCCGGCAAGGCCCTTGCCAAGAACACCCGTAGGGCCACCATCAGGCCCACACCAGTCAAACCTCCACCGCCGTTCGCATGCAGCTGCCGACCCAACCAGCTGGGCAGGCACCTGCGTGGCGGCATGAAGATCTTCATGGAGACCCACCACTGCGCCACCTCAGCTGCCTGCCTGCCTACATGGCACCGCGGGCGGCGCTGGCCAGGGCGCGTGTCGACGCGAGAGGGAGCGGCGACGGACGAGACAGGGCTCTCCCCCGTCCCCTATAAAGCAAGGACACCTGGGCAAGATGCATTAAATGTGCCTTGTCATGTAATGCGAGGGATAACCATGCATCACTGCTCCCTTTCCACCTCCTGGTGCTACTGTGGCAACCCCTTTTCCTATAAAAGGAGGCCCGAGGCGACCAGGAGGAGGATTCGGCTTTTTGGAGCTCCTCACGCCCCATAGCTAGCTCAAGAACACTGATATACAATCCACCATAGCAGGAGTAGGGTTTTATGCATCCCTGCGGCCCGAACCTCGATAAACGAACCGTGTGCTATCTGTTTGATCCGCTCTTCTCACGACCCCGTGCCCCGCAACCGTAGTAGGGATTCTTGTGATCCCATAGGTGTCGTTCCCACCGACTGTGTATAAAATTGGAAAGAGTAATAGACATTGGCTGCAAACCATGCAGTTCAACGCACAAGTCAGAGTAAGTAGTAGTTAAAAGGCATGAGGATTAAGGACTTACAACAGCGGCTTTGACTGGTGTAGTCATGCCCTTCTTCTTGATGGTGTGATAGTCCTTGAAGATTTCCACAGCATTTGGTTCAGGTACTTTTTGGTCCTTGCGGGCTTTCCTGTGCATTTGGAACAAGTCAATATAGATCTGATAATATGGTACAACAAAAAGAGTGAAACAGCAGCTAATTACAAGAGCCTCGCAGTGTGCAATATAGCTACGAGATCCTGTCGTTTGTTGGAATTTCACTTTCGTACGGTTGGCCTTGTTCTTTGAACAGTTCACCTACAAGAAGATATATTTGTGTGGCACATGCGTAAATAGGAATTCAACATGTGATCTGATCACATATATATAATGTACCTGATACTTCGGATCGGACCAGTGTTTAATGAGGCCTCTCAAATCTTCATCAGATATATTTTCCACTGGAGATGTTTGGGCAAGTTCACTGTTAGCCTTGCCTTCAAAGTGAGTTTTCCTCAAGTTATACTGATACTGTAGCAGAGCAGACTTGAAAACATGGGTGCAAGCTTGTCTGGTTGCATCATCTTGGCTATCCAACTTGAACCTCATCTGTTGAAATTTATGGGAGTCTCATTATCAGCAACCTAGAAAGTATTGGACAGAGCAAGACGATATTACTAGTTTCCATACATAACCATACTTACAGATAAATGGTCGAGGAAGGTGTTGAACTGGGGTTCGTCTTTGTCATTCCTGTACTGAATCCATGTTGGGAGGATACGTACATGACACCTAACAGCAACTGCTGCCTCTGATACTAACTTTGCTGACTCTGTAGCATCACATGGCCTTTTTAAACCTGCCTCAAAACGGATCTCCATTCTTCCTCCTCTAGATTTAGTTAACCTATCGAGCATTATCCCTGATGTTTGTTTCCTCTTGCGCCTAGGTGCTAGTCCAACAACAAACATAGGAAGTATTAGTGTACATCAAACTGTGAGACTACATATAAAGAAGCATGCAACTGTAACTTGACTCCAGCAACTACCTTCTTGCTGTTGAAGCTCACAAAGTTCATCTGATCTTGCCAACTCATCTTGTGTCAAGAGTGCTTCGGAAGTAGTGTCAGGTGGCAAGGGAGCTTGGGAACGTGCTGCTAGCTGAGTTGACCAACGAGTAAATCGTGCAGCTGGTGGTACTGTGGAAGGTGTTGCAACAACTAGGGTTATCTCTGCTTGTTTGGTGGAAGCTATTTGTTTCTGTTTGGCTTGTTATGCAGCTCGTGTAGCACGGGATACCCTGTCGGTACAATTTTTCGCTGGACTTTGACCTTCTATTGCACCATCAGTACCAGCAGAATCTGCAAGATTGTTCCGCTTCCCTTTCCCTATCATTCTGTCTTGCTTCCTCTTTCTCTGTGCCATGTTAAGTCAAGCCGACAAGAAAAATGAATAACAATTTAGTTCTTCAGAACAAATGTACTTTGATGTAAGAACATGGTGTGATAGACAGATATTGTATGTTCTAGAAACATGAACACGTGTCTTAGTCACAAGTATAATGTGTAAAGTAAGCAGATGACATTCAACAAAATTAGAAGCAATACAAGCTAGACATCATACATAACATGCAACCACATATAACAGTGCCAAGTTAGAGGGAGCACCTGTGATGGTGCACTAGGGGAGACATGCTCATTACCAACACAGCTACGTTGAGTGTCTATGCATGTGTTGTCTTGGAAATCATCTTGGGGGGATGGAGGAGTAGAATCTGTAGAGGCCCTCCATTTGGAAGAAGCACCTTCATCTGCTGCCTTGCTAACTTCCTTCCGCTTTATTGATTTTGAATTGTCAAGTAAAACCGACGAGAAAAAGCAATAAAAATCACTCCTTAGAACTCATTCGTGCATGATACTGACAATCACTACTTTGATGTAAGGCGAACACATGATTCCAGGATGGAATAATACAAAAAACAGGACAGCATGGCATATTCACAACTGTTTGTGTAAACTAAGCAGAAACCATTTCACCAAATAAGAAGCAATGCAAGCTAGACACCACGTGAAAGATGCAACCAATATGACTCTGCCAAGTTAAAAGTGTCCCATCATAAATGGCATTTCAACAAATTAGAAGCAGCGCATGCTATAAATCATATCAAAGATGCAACTAATATCACACTGCATACTAAAGGTGTCTCGTCATATTGATTTATGCGGGATACAAAAAAACAATAGTTTTATGTGAGGACATGCTTAATAGACAGATGTACTATGTACTAAATACAGGAAGGCATGTCACATTAACAAGTATAATGTATAAGCTAAGCGAAATAGCACATGTAGTTTAACCAGATTGGAAGAATTATAATCTAGAAACCATATGCAACATGCAACCACATATCACGCTGCCAAGTTAGAGCAAGCACCTGCGATGCTAGTGTAGGGTAAATGCGGTAATCAACCACAGAGCTACGCACACTATCTTCATCTAGCCTTGCTGTTTCTTGAGAATCATGTCAGGAGGCTGACGCTGCATTCTTTAAATGAGGAGTAATCCACTTGCCTGACTGCCTCGTCATAAGTGATTGATGAGGGATACACAAGAACATTAGTTTGATGTAAGAACATGGTTAATACATAGATGTACTAGTATGTACCAAAAACATAAAGGCATGTCATATTCAAAGGTATAATGTGTAAGATAAGAAGATGCAATTTAACCAAATTGGAAGCAATACAAGCTAGACATCCTGCTGGAGTGGTGAGCATGATCATCTAGGACCTGAGAGCCTGGTGGGAGGCGGGCTGCTTTGCCACCATCGCGGCTTTTTAGTTGGCTTCCAGGTGATGCCTCTCTTTGTTGGGCTTGTCACTGGCTCGGCCAGTGCCTTGACTAGCTATTTGTCTTCTGGTGCTCACGGGATGGTGATTCATGTAAAAAATATCTTTCCTTATCTTAATAAATACCGACTTCGGCCTTTCGAATACAAGCTAGACACCATATGGAACATGCAACCACATATGACACCGCGAAGTTAAAGCAAGCACCTGGGATGGTGGTTCATTGCGAGTGAGGTCATCAACTCCAGAGCTACGTTTACCGTCTCCATCTGCTGACACTACACCTATTATAAGGCTGAAACGTGTCTGGCCTATCCGCGTACGACGCTGGAGCGACTTCTCTCTTTTCTTTTTTGCTTCTCTCATAGCAGCAGAGTCTGAAATACCCTTGCATAAAAACACAATAGTGAGAGTATGGGTGAAGTGTGTGCAGAACTAGTGCACTATAAAAGTAGCAGATAGCAGGTGGCTGGAAAATAAATGACAGGAGACATATGATAGCTCTACAACATTGCATGGCAAACAAAATTAGATCCTACTCCGTATGATTTTGTAATATATGAGCACAGGAAATGCAGGTACTCCTCCAGCACACCACCACATGTGGTCATACCAAGATAACAGTCGACTGAAAATAAATAGGTCAGTCGATTTTTTTAATGAACCGTCCGATCTATAAGGAACGGGCAGATGGCCTTCGTCTACCTCCCGCAAGTCACTGTTGAAGGTCTTTATCGAACCGCCAGCGACCACCGGCCCAGACCCCTGCCTCCGCGCCCCGCCCTCCCCTCGACCTCACAGCACCGCCGTGCTTGGCAGCGCCCCCAGGCCATCCCTTTAATCCCGGCCGACCTCCAGATCGGGCGCTAGTAGCTCTAGGGCCCACATGCTAAGATAAACACCGAGGCGCTGCTTCCCCGGTGTAATAGGCAGACTAGTGCCTGTTACGCCGGGGAATGCTTCCGTTAATTGGGAATCAACTGGCCAGGAATTGAAATTCAGGGGGGTGGCGGACCTCTCGCTAAGGTGAAATAGTATATGAGGAGAAACCTTGTGCATCACAAGTTACTAGGAACATCTAGTATCAAGAAGAAGCGGTCAACTAGTGTCTTCTGTGGGATGAATACCATGCAAGCAGACACGTAAGATTTGCATGAATAAGGGAAGAGGAGTACCATTTTCGGTTGCCGGTGTGGTCGCCTCCACATGTCGCGCCGATCTTCTTCTTTTTGCCGGGGAAACCAATGTTCTGGAGGAGGGTGCAGGCTTGGACGAACCCATGGCCAAATTGTGGACTGTGTTGCCATGGCCGTATGTCGTCGGAGGGGAAGCAGATCCGAGGCGGCGAAGGACGGCGTAGCAGGAAAAACTCCAGTGCAGTGGAGGGTGGCGAAGTTGGAGCGGCAGCGGTGAGGCGTAGGACGGCGTGGTTGAACTGGCTCGGGTACGGACGGCTCGGCCTCGGCTTCAACTACTAGCCATGGAGGGCGTTGCAGTTTAGGTTGCGGTGGACGACGACGTTGAGGTATCAACTCTAGCGTGATGGAGGAGGGCGACGGTTGATGGGTGGAATGGGGTGGCAGACAGAGGACGTCGGGTTTTTGCCGCTGGTGGAGAGGTAGTTTTTGCACCCACGGAGTACGAATGGGGAATCAGACGGGTGGGCGGGGGAGGGGGGAGAACCATGTTTCGGTCTGGGACGCGCTTGTTTTTGGCTTTTTTGAACAGAAGATGGGACACGCTTGTTTGAAATTTGGGGAAAGTACAAACTTTGCCCCCTCTTAAATTTCGGACCTACTACGGGTTGGGGGTAGGATGGTAATCCCAGGTGTCCCAAATAGTGGGCGGGAGCGATTTTGGCCGCGCGCATGTGTGCTTAGGCGGCCATTGTGTATGAATGTTTTCGGAGGCGGTTGCGTGGCGTCTAGATGAAGCTACAAACCTACCCCGGTTTAGACCTTTGGACGTCAGGCCGGTAGGTTTCACGGGTCGGAGTTATTAGAAAAGTAATTTCCTTGTACTACCAAACATTGGTCTCATGCGGTTTCGGGTGAGTAGAGGCTCTTTTGGCGCTTCGTTCGAAATTTTGAAACACAAGCATTCACATTTAGAGTACTCTTGAACTTTGAGGATTGACCTAAATAGACAACGTTAAATTTGACCTTGTATGTTTGAAAATCTCAGTAAATTATCGACTTCTTTTTTAAATTTTGACACATGAAAATCCTATAACTACGATTATTTTGGAATGGAGGAGCTACATTAGAATTTATTTTGTACACGACTACATATGCTATTATGTACAAAATCAGAGCAAAGATTGGTGGCCCCATAATTTAGGTATGATTTACAAATGCCATGATATCAAATTCAAATAATTGAATGGACTTCATGTTGAATTCGATTTTTTTAAACCACCTTAAGTTGAATTCAAATGTATGTGATACGTCTCCAACGTATCTATAATTTTTTATTGCTCCATGCTATATTATCTACTGTTTTGGGCAATATTGGGCTTTATTTTCCACTTTTATATTACTTTTGGGACTAACCTATTAACCGGAGGCCCAGCCCAGATTTGCTGTTTTATGCCTATTTCAGTGTTTTGAAGAAAAGGAATATCAGACAGAGTCGAAACGGAACGAAATCAACTGGAGAAGTTATTTTTGGAAGAAAACACACCTGATGGACTTGGACCCCACGTCAGAAGATACGGGAGCTACCCACGAGGGTGGGGGGCGCGCCCACCCCCCTAGGGCGCGCCCCTGCCTCGTGGGCCCCCCGTGGCTCCCCTGACGTACCTCCTGCACCCATATATACCTACGTGACCTAAAACTTCCAGAATGCAACATAGATCGGGAGTTCCGCCGCCAGAAGCCTTCGTAGCCACCGAAAACCAATCTAGACCCATTCCGGCACCCTGCCGGAGGGGGCAATCCCTCTCCGATGGCCATCTTCATCATCCCGGTGCTCTCCATGACGAGGAGGGAGTAGTTCTCCCTCGGGGCTGAGGGTATGTACCAGTAGCTATGTGTTTGATCTCTCTCTCGTGTTCTTGAGATGATACGATCTTGATGTATCGCGAGCTTTGCTATTATATTTGGGTCCTATGATGTTTCTTCCCCCCCCCTCTTCTCTCTTGTAATGAATTGAGTTTCCCCTTTGAAGTAATCTTATCAGATTGAGTCTTTAAAGACTTGAGAAAACTTGATATATGTCTTGCCGTGGATATCTGTGGTGACAATGGGATACCATGTGCCACTTGATGTATGTTAAGGTGACCAACTTGCAGGTTTCGTGACATTGGGAACCTATGCATAGGGGTTGGCACACGTTTTCGTCGTGATTCTCCGGTAGAACTTTGGGGCACTCTTTGAGGTTCTATGTGTTGGTTGAATAGATGAATCTGAGATTGTGTGATGCATATCGTATAATCATACCCACGGATACTTGAGGTGACATTGGAGTATCTAGGTGACATTAGAGTTTTGGTTAATTTGTGTCTTAAGGTGTTATTCTAGTATGAACTCTAGGGCTGTTTGTGACACTTATTGGAATAGCCCAACAGATTGATTGGAAAGAATAACTTTGAGGTGGTTTCGTACCCAACCATAATCTCTTCGTTTGTTCTCCGCTATTAGTGACTTTGGAGTGACTCTTTGTTGCATGTTGAGGGATAGTTATGTGATCCAATTATGTTAGTATTGTTGAGGGAACTTACACTAGCGAAAGTATGAACCCTAGGCCTTGTTTCCTAGCATTGCAATACCGTTTACACTCACTTTTATCACTTGCTACCTTGCTGTTTTCATTATTTCAGATTACAAATAGCTTCATCTACTATCCATATACCACTTGTATCACCATCTCTTCGCCGAACTAGTGCACCTATACAATTTACCATTGTATTGGGTGTGTTGGGGACACAAGAGACTCTTTGTTATTTGGTTGCAGGGTTGCTTGAGAGAGACCATCTTCATCCTACGCCTCCTATGGATTGATAAACATTAGGTCATCCACTTGAGGGAAATTTGCTACTGTCCTACAAACCTCTGCACTTGGAGGCCCAACAACGTCTACAAGAAGAAGGTTGTGTAGTAGACATCAAGCTCTTTTCTGGCGCCGTTGCCGGGGAGGTTGGCGCTTGAAGGTATATCTTTAGATCTTGCAATCGAGTCTTTTAGTTTCTTGTTTTATCACTAGTTTAGTTTATAAAAGAAAACTACAAAAATATGGAATTGAGTTTGTCTCATATGCTTCACCATTTTAATATCTTTCGTGAGTATGATGGAAAGGATAATTGTGCTCAAGTGCTAGAAGAGGAAATCTATAAAATGTTTGGCACTAAATATTTGAATGATGAGCATGATTGCAATGTTGTTAGTATGAATTCCTTGAATATCCATGATGCTAATGATATGCAAAGCCACAAGCTTGGGGAAACTATGTTTGATGAAGATGATATTTTTTGTCCCCCAAGCTTTGATGAGCAAATTTACTATGATGAAAGCATGCCTCCTATCTATGATGATTATTGTGATGACACGTATGCTTTAAAGAATAATGGTAACCATGAAACTTGTCATCTTGATCTTAATTTTCAATCACATGATAGTTATTTTGTTGAGTTTGCTCCCACTATTATTCATGAGAAGAATTTTGCTTATGTGGAAAGTAGTAAAATTTCTATGCTTGCAGATCATGAAAAAAATTTCTTTAGGTGCTGGTTATATTGTTGAATTCATTCATGATTCTACTGAAAATTATTATGAGGGAGGAATATATGCTTGTAGGAATTGCAATAATATCAAGTTTCCTCCCTATGTGCTTAAAATTTTGATGTTATGCTTGTTTTACCTTCCTATGCAAGTTGATTCTTGTTCCCATAAGTTGTTTGCTCACAAAATCCCTATGCATAGGAAGCATGTTAGACTTAAATGTGCTAGTCATATTCTTCATGATGCTCTCTTTATGTTTCAATTCTTATCCTTTATGTGAGCATTATTGAAATCATCATGCCTAGCTAGGGGTATTAAACGATAGCGCTTGTTGGGAGGCAACCCAATATTTTTTTCCTTGCTTTTTGTTCCTGTTTAGTAATAAATAATCCATCTAGCCTCTGTTTATATGTGGTTTTAGTTTTTTTAATTAGTGTTTGTGCCAAGTAGAACCTTTGGGAAGACTTGGGGAAAGTCTTGTGGATCATGCTGTAAAAAACAGAAACTTTAGCGCTCACGAGAATTGCTGACATTTTTATTTGGAGAGTGATATTTAGTTAATTATTTTTTCAGATGATCAATAGATAAATTCCTCAGGTCCAGCAATTTATTTGAGAATTTTATGAGTTCCACAAGTATACGTTTGATCCAGATTACTACAGACTGTTCTGGTTTTGACAGATTCTGTTTTTCATGTGTTGTTTACTTATTTTGATGAATCTATGGCTAGTAAAATAGTTTATAAACCATAGAGAAATTAGAATACAGTAGGTTTAACACCAATATAAATAAATAATGAGTTAATTACAGTACCTTGAAGTGGTGATTTACTTTCTTATACTAACGGAGCTTACGAGTTTTCTGTTAAGTTTTGTGTTGTGAAGTTTTCAAGTTTTGGGTAACGATTCGATGGACTATGGAATAAGGATTGGCAAGAGCCTAAGCTTGGGGATTCCCAAGGCACCCCAAGGTAATATTCAAGGACAACCAAGAGCCTAAGCTTGGGGATGCCCCGGAAGGCATCCCCTCTTTCGTCTTCGTTCATCGGTAACTTTACTTGGAGCTATATTTTTGTTCGCCACATGATATGTGTTTTGATTGGAGCGTCAATTTATTTTGTTAGGATTTTCTTGCTGTTATTTAGAACAATGTTTTTCATCTTTTATTTCAATAAAAGTGGCATTGATAGCCTTTACTATGCCTATGTTACAAGTATACATGTTGCTGTTTGAAAACAGAAAGTTTACCCCTGTTGCAATAATTCCCTAGAAAAGTCAGAATGTGATAAAATGTTGAAACTGTTTGCATATTAATCTCTGATAAATTTACTACGGTGGGAGTTTTATTTCATAATTTTTGGAGCTAGGGAAGTATGGATGTTGCAGCATTCTTTACAGACTATCATGTTTAGGCAGATTGCTGTTATGTTTGCATTGTTTGCATATGTTTGCTTCTTTAATGATTCTGTTTGAGGATAGGACTATTAAATATGCAAAGGCATTTAGTATGCAATGTTTAATAATAATTTTAGTGATTTGCTACAGTAGAGTATGATAAGGTTTTGGCAATGGTTTATACTAACTTATCTCACGAGTCCTTGTTGAGTTTTGTGTGGATGAAGCTTTTGAGATTTAGGGAGAACGTGATATGAGAGGAATTAAGGAGACACAAAAGCTCAAGCTTGGGGATGCCCAAGGCACCCCAAGATAATATTTCAATAAGTATCAAGCATCTAAGCTTGGGGATGCCCTGGTTGGCATCCCACCTTTCTTCTTCAACAATTATCGGTTAGTATCGGTTGATCCTAAGTTTTTGTTTCTTCACATGATGTTTCCTATTATTAGATGTCATTTTATTTTGCTTTGCTTGCTGTTTGAATAGAGTACCAAGATCTGAAATTATTAAATGTTAGAGAGTCTTCACGTAGTTGCATAATTATTCGACTACTCATTGATCTTCACTTATATCTTTCGGAGTAGTTTGTCATTTGCTCTAGTGCTTCACTTATATCTTTTAGAGCATGGTGGTAATTTTATTTTTAAGAAATAGATGAACTCTCATGCTTCACTTATATTATTTTGAGAGTATTAGATAGCATGGTAATGTGCTTAAAAATCCTAATATGCTAGGTATTTAAGAATAATAAAATTCTCTTATGAGTGTGTTGAATACTATGAGAAGTTTGATACTTGATAATTGTTTTGAGATATGGAGATGGTGATATTAGAGTCATGCTAGTTGAGTAGTTGTGAATTTGAGAAATACTTGTGTTGAAGTTTGTGATTCCCGTAGCATGCACGTATGGTGAACCGTTATGTGACGAAGTCGGAGCATGATTTATTTATTGATTGTCTTCCTTATGAGTGGCGGTCGGGGACGAGCGATGGTCTTTTCCTACCAATCTATCCCCCTAGGAGCATGCGCGTAATACTTTGCTTTGATAACTTCTAGATTTTTGCAATAAGTATATGAGTTCTTTATGACTAATGTTGAGTCCATGGATTATATGCACTCTCACCCTTCCATCTTTGCTAGCCTCTCTAATACCGTGCACCTTTCGCCGGTATCATACACCTACCATATACCTTCCTAAAAACAGCCACCATACCTACCTATTATGGCATATCCATAGCCATTCCGAGATATATTGCCATGCAACTTTCCACCATCTAGTTCATCATGACACATTCACCAGTGTCATATTGCTTAGCATGGTCATGTAGTTGACATAGTATTTGTGGCAAAGCCACCGTTCATAATTCTTTCATACTTGTCACTATTGATTCATTGCAAATCCCGGTACACCACCGGAAGCATCCATATAGAGTCATACTTTGTTCTAGTATCGAGTTGTAATCATTGAGTTGTAAATAAATAGAAGTGTGATGATCATCATTCAATAGAGCATTATCCCCCCCAAAAAGAGAAAGGCCAAATAAAAAAAGAAAGACCAAATAAAAAAAGGCGAAAAAGGGACAATGCTACTATCCTTTTACCACACTTGTGCTTCAAAGTAGCACCATGGTCTTCATGATAGAGAGTCTCCTATGTTGTCACTTTCATATACTAGTGGGAATCTTTCATTATAGAACTTGGCTTTTATATTTCAATGATGGGCTCCTCAAAATGCCCTAGGTCTTCGTGAGCAAGCGAGTTGGATGCACACCCACTAGTTTCTTTTGTTGAGCTTTCATACACTTATAGCTCTAGTACATCCGTTGCATGGCAATTCCTACTCACTCACATTGATATCTATTGACGGGCATCTCCATAGCCCGTTGATACGCCTAGTCGATGTGAGACTATCTTCTTCCTTTTTGTCTTCTCCACAACGACCACTCTATTCCACCTATAGTGCTATGTCCATGGCTCACGCTCATATATTGCGTGAAGATTGAAAAAGTTTGAGAACATCAAAAGTATAAAACAATTGCTTGGCTTGTCATCGGGGTTGTGCATGATTTAAATATTTTGTATGGTGAAGATGGAGCATAGCCAGACTATATGATTTTGTAGGGAGAGCTCTCTTTGGCCATGTTATTTTGAGAAGACATAATTGCTTAGCTAGTATGCTTGAAGTATTATTGTTTCTATGTCAATATTAAAATTTTGTCTTGAATCTTATGAATCTGAATATTCATATCACAATTAAGAAGAATTACATTGAAATTATGCCAACTAGCATTCCACATCAAAAATTATCTTTTTCATCATTTACCTACTCGAGGACGAGCAGGAATTAAGCTTGGGGATGCTTGATACGTCTCCAACATATCTCTAATTTTTTTATTGCTCCATGCTATATTATCTACTGTTTTGGGAAATATTGGGCTTTATTTTCCACTTTTATATTACTTTTGGGACTAACCAATTAACCGGAGGCCCAGCCCAGATTTGTTGTTTTATGCCTATTTCAGTGTTTTGAAGAAAAGGAATATCAGACGGAGTTGAAACGGAACGAAATCAACTAGAGAAGTTATTTTTGGAAGGAAACACACCTAATGGACTTGGACCCCACGTCAGAAGATACGGGAGCTTCCCACGAGGGTGGGGGGCGCGCCCCCTGCCTCGTGGGGCCCCCGTGGCTCCTCTGACGTACCTCCTGCACCCATATATACCTACGTGACCTAAAACTTTCAGAACGCAACAAAGATCGGGAGTTCCGCCGCCAGAAGCCTCCGTAGCCACCGAAAACCAATCTAGACCCGTTCCGGCACCCTGTCGAAGGGGGCAATCCCTCTCCCGTGGCCATCTTCATCATCCCGGTGCTCTCCATGACGAGGAGGGAGTAGTTCTCCCTCGGGGCTGAGGGTATGTACCAGTAGCTATGTGTTTGATCTCTCTATCTCGTGTTCTTGAGATGATACGATTTTGATGTATCGCGAGCTTTGCTATTATATTTGGATCCTATGATGTTTCTTCCCCCCTCTTCTCTCTTGTAATGAATTGAGTTTCCCCTTTGAAGTAATCTTATCGGATTGAGTCTTTAAAGACTTGAGAACACTTGATGTATGTCTTGCCGTGGATATCTGTGATGACAATGGGATACCACGTGCCACTTGATGTATGTTAAGGTGACCAACTTGCGGGTTTCGTGATATTGGGAACCTATGCATAGGGGTTGGCACACGTTTTCGTCGTGATTCTCCGGTAGAACTTTGGGGCACTCTTTGAGATTCTATGTGTTGGTTTAATAGATGAATCTAAGATTGTGTGATGCATATCGTATAATCATACCCACGGATACTTGAGGTGACATTGGAGTATCTAGGTGACATTAGGGTTTTGATTCATTTGTGTCTTAAGGTGTTATTCTAGTACGAACTCTAGGGCTTGTGACACTTATAGGAATAGCCCAACGGATTGATTGGAAAGAATAACTTTGAGGTGGTTTCGTACCCTACCATAATCTCTTCGTTTGTTCTTCGCTATTAGTGACTTTGGAGTGACTCTTTGTTGCATGTTGAGAGATAGTTATGTGATCCAATTATGTTAGTATTGTTGAGGGAATTTACACTAGCGAAAGTATGAACCCTAGGCCTTGTTTCCTAGCATTGCAATACCGTTTACGCTCATTTTTATCACTTGCTACCTTGCTGTTTTTATTATTTTAGATTACAAATACCTTCATCTACTATCCATATACCACTTGTATCACCATCTCTTCGCCGAATTAGTGCACCTATACAATTTACCATTGTATTGGGTGTGTTGGGGACACAAGAGACTCTTTGTTATTTGGTTGCAGGGTTGCTTGAGAGAGACCATCTTCATCCTATGCCTCCTACGGATTGATAAACCTTAAGTCATCCACTTGAGGGAAATTTGCTACTGTCCTACAAACCTCTGCACTTGGAGGCCCAACAATATCTACAAGAAGAAGGTTGTGTAGTAGACATCAGTATGCTAGTTCATAGGTAGCTATTTATAATGTTCATTGTGTAACTTTCATATAATGTGCTTTACACACATAACATGAACTATACTCACGTTTATATTCGATTGCTAAAGCGATGCATTGTCTGGAGTTCAAAATACTAACTATGTGGATCAATTGTGTCGAATAATAACATAGACATGATCAAATTCAATTGAATCTAGATGTCTGATGGATCAATGATCGTTCCTTACGCGAATTGCAAATATCATGATCCCATCCTAATATTTGGATACAATTTATATCTTTAATCAATGTGTACAGCAGTCTTGTATGTGTAGTTTCACTCTCCATCGGTGGTCTCTCACACACTCTCTCCCAAGGTGTCTTTCTCGCACACATGCTCTCGATATAACCCTCCCTCCCTCTCGTAACCATTTACGACGGTTTTCACTAACCTTTATCACAAGCACTCTTCCTCTCGTAAGCATACACATGCACAATCCCCATCGACCCTTTCTATATACATAGATCTGCCTACGTGTCTCCTGTACGCACATTATATTTAGGCTCGTCTCTCATGCATTGTCTCACACCTCTCTTCCTAATCGACGAGTATGATTCTAGCAGAGCATTCTGTAGGATGCCACTTAAAGTTAGGTTGGATGAATAGTAATATCAGAGATAAAGGGGTTATCTTAGTCCAAAAACCTAGGGTTACAAATCCTAGCCGGCTTTGTCAGTGGACATAGAGTCTTTCACAGTTATGTTATCTTTGTCTTGTACGACTAGTCATCCATGGGTCTCCCTAAATGCGTCACGGGCTGACCAATGTGGCGCAGGACGGAACCGAATGAAGGGCCTCACCTCGACCCACCGGACCTCACGCGGTGACACATCCTCTGCCCCCACGTCTCGTTACCTTCTCACACCCACACATACCAACACAAACACCACAGACACAAAATATATTCTCCTGGTGCCTTTATCCACTCCCCCTTGCATATACACACTCAAGGGAATCTCTCGATGTGATGTCATATTCGTCTCTCTCTCTAGACCACTCTCATTTCTCGTGCTATCTCTCCCACGCCCCTCTGTCGGCCCCTCTATCCATGCCTCTCTCGAATACGTAATACACACATATACCTCTCTAGGCCCAGCCAAATGCATCAACTGCACATTCACACATGTTACATCACGTACCCCATTGATCTAAAAAGCCCTCTCTTCACGTTTATTTCGCATACAACATATCTTTTGAATAAAGTGTGGCCAAAAAATATTTTAGAATTTTTACATATATACAACATTACAAAGTTATATGGAGGAGTATGAACACTTGCATTGCATGGTGCCCACAATGATATTTATTCTGCACTGTGAATTTGTATATTTTTATACTATATATAAAGTTAGTCATAATAAAGAGAAACGAAGAGCATCTCTCTCCATCGCATACCCCCCTCTATGCCCCTTTCACGTACGCACACAAACCATCTGCAGGTCATCTAAAAGTAAGCCCCCAGCACATTCGTGTATGTTTCATCTTTCTCTCGTGATATATACAGTGACGATCATTGTATTTGAAGCGAAAGCACGATACGTACATTGGACTTCAGAATCCACTCATTACGGTCATCATTTACGTTTTGTGGTTATTATACAGTCACGGGCTCACTGTACAACTCTATATTTGCTCAAGACGCGGCTAGTTGACCAGTTAAACGCTCCACGTGGCACCTCTAGTGTTGCATTACATTATCTCACTACCATCGGGCCCACCTGTCAGCTTGTATCTACTCTACATCTACACTCTTATAAAATACTAGCAAGATGCCCATGCGTTGCATGGAACATCAAGATGCATTTGTATGAGTAGTTTATCTTGTGGAAGAAAAGGATGAACAAGGGAAGGCCTTATTTGCAAGTGTGGAGAGGGGTGTGGGTATCTTTTTGCAAAATTGCTATAGTTTCCTTCCTATCCGTCAGATATAGATCGGACGGCCTATATTGCAGGCACACGATCATCACCGACTATGCTTTTTATAAGAGTAGGGATAAAATACACTCTTATAAAAAACAAAGTTGGTGATGATGGTGTGCCTGCCATCCTGCAATATAGGTCGTCTGATTTATATCTGACGGATAGGAAAGAAACTAAGTCAATTTTTTAAAAAGTACCCATACACCTTTCCACATTTGCAAATAAGGCCTTCCCTCATTCATCCTTTTCTCTCACAAGATAAACTAGTCATACAAATGCATCTTGATGTTATGTGCAACGCACGGGCATCTTGCCCGTAAGAATGAAAACAAACGACAAAAAAATATTGAAGGATGGTTCGAAGTCAAGACCGCGGGCACAACGGACGAGGTGGCCTTATATTAGTATGCTAAGCCGTCTGTTTTAACACACAGGAGCTGGTGTGGTGATTATACACACACGCACGCATGCACATGAATGGCATGCACACATGAATGGCATGCACACAACACTCACACGAACACATGCACCCACGCACGCACGCAACACTCACACGTACACACGCATGCACGGAACACTCACACGTACACACGCATGCACGCAACACTCACACGCACGCATGCATGCACACACCAATACACCACCCGACCAACACACACTCTCACGCTCAAGTGCTCCACCTACACGCACGGGGTGGAGTCTTATCGCGCCTGCGTAAATTTGTGTTTATCTGACCTTTTCCTTATGCGAACTGACAAGTGGGACCCACTAGGAACGTGGCCAATTTAACTAGTCAACATGGCGCCACGCAGACTATTTGGCCGGTTAACAGAGTGCAATCCGATGCTGAACCGTGAGCAAGTGGCCGTATAATCACCGCAAAACATATATAGTGACCGTAATCAGCTTATTCTGAAGTTCGGTGAACGTATTACGCTTTTCTCTCTGTAGGCCCTCCAAAACTACATCTCTACACGTTCTCGCATGTTACATTTAACAACCATGCAATACAATACTACTACTACACTCTAACACAATAAATCATAGTATGTGTTTTTAGTTTTACAAGATATCATATTGTTACTTAATTATTCAGTTTGCATATATTAAAATTGCCTTTGAAATGTATGGCCAGTATCATATACCGCGCGGGAAAAATCCCGCCCTTTTCTATTTAATCGGGTTTGTATCGATGGATCGTGCGAAACAGCAAAACTATAGTACTATATACAATACAAGTGACAGTTCACAGGGCCGTCGTATCGTGTACTCCTTCGTCGTAAGAGTGGAGCGCTCGCTTTCATAATTCTTCTAGTCCCTTTCGCCGACATGTAGGGCATCAAGCTACCGGGTCTACGTGCCATACCGGAATACAGTGCAGAGCAGCCAGGGTGAAGCACCCAGTCATGACGCCGGCATAGTAATGAGTAATGAGGCGTCAAATCACAAAGTTGCACCTTTCCCGCAGTTAAGTTGGAGGGACGAAGTAATAATGCTAAAAAAAAAGTTAGAGGGACGAAGCAACCATCATTTCACTCGTTGCCGAATCTACTTCTCCCTCATCTTCTTCAAGTTAACCATGTGTTGCTTCTGCCGTTGTTCTACCTCATGTGGGAAGCGGATCGCCTTGGAATAGCACTGACACATGGGACCGCATGTTAGCAAACCGCTAGGACAATCTTTCCCTAATAATAATAAACTAGCGACGGCTTGTGGTCGTTCGTCATTGGCCTTTTTGCAAAAAAGTCCCCCTATTTGTGAGAAATTAACACGCCATCCTACTTAACTGTGGTACTGATGGATAACGTTTCGTTTTTTTTTTGCAGAAACACCCCTGCGATTCAGCACCGCTGCTTGCATAATCCCACATCGCTCCTTTCAACCTAATCTCATCGATTCATATACTTGTGTCATGGTGATTCAGCAAGAGGGGACGGAAATCAGTAAATAAGGGTGCAGAGGGTGAGGCATAGGTACCCTTCTTCCCAATGAAAGGGGAAGGGAACGAACGAACTAGAAGGGGAATGCAGGGTGAGGCAGACATTAGAGGGAGATGGAGTGAGGAATAGGACCAAAAAGCTGCACAAGATTTCAAAGAATGACCAAAGAAAACCGGGGCGGCCCTTGAAACAACAGACTGCTCGGCTGCATGGTAGAGCAAGCTAGATGCAGACATCACAGGAAGATGGAGGGAGAAATAGCGGCCTCCCTTGCAGTCCGGCAGTTGTAGCCCGTCATCTCCATTGTGGCGGCGGCACTGCCCCAGGCAGTAGTGCCCTTGTTGAGAGGGCGGCGGCGCCTGTTGAGACGGCGGCAGCGCCTTGCAACACCCCGTCCTCCTCTTGCAACGGCGGCCCCGCGGCGTCTCCGGCTTGGTTACTCGGGATTTGCAGCCAATGGGGTTATATGGGACTTGGGAAGATGGAGATACGGGAGGATTTGTGAACTTGCTGGGGAAGATGGAAGAGATCGAGATGGGGGAAGAGAGGAGAGCAAAGGGGATCGACTGGTTTCGAGCAGGTTAAAGGAGACGAGCGGCTAGACCTTTCCAGATCCAAAGGAAATGAATGTGAATCGCTGAAACGTGTCGCTGGTTGGGCTGTGACGTGTCTCTGCTGGTTGGGCTTGGGTTGGTCGTGGATCACGTGGCTGATGTGTCTTGTTGGTTGGATAGCCTTTTTCTTTTATTAACTTGTGATGCGGCCGGCGGCGAGGTTTTCTTTTAATTGCAATTAGGGACGGGATGTGCGGTATGTCCAAACTATGTTTTTGTTTTAGCGAAACAGCTGATGCCGACGTGAAATGCTTATGTTTGGGCAAAGTTCAAATAGTGCAAAAAAGGAGTAACCAAATAAATAATATTTTCTAAAAGATCATCATTGTAAAACCCGCCTGCATTTGAATCCTTAAAAAATCTATAAAAAAAAAATCCCGTTTCAATGTATCACCACTCTTTCATCCGATGATAGCCCGGAGCTGAATGAGACATTGTAAGAGGACATGAATGTGGCTTTGTCGAAAAAAGCACTTACAAACATCGAAATCATACCATTATCAACAATAGTGGGGCGAACATGAAAAGTGACAACACGAATGAGTCACTAGAAATCGTTCGACGGTTAAATTACTGCATCAAAAAGGTAAAGGAAAACATTTTACTCCAAACACAGTAACAACAGATGCAGATACATGCATATACTCACTCTTATAAATGCACACACACGCACATCCTATCTATTTGAGCATATTTGAAATACCGTGTTGGCAAGTTTTAAAAATAATGAAGTCACCACAAGCGTCGCACTATCGACGAGAACATCGCCTCCTACTAAAAGATTATTTTGTCTTTAAAAGACACAAAAGCGTCAAACCTAGGGCTTTATCCCTGGTAGCACTGCGCTACTAACTACACACACACATCCTATCTATTTGAGCACATTTGAAATACCGTGTTGGCAAGTTTTAGAATTAATGAAGTCACCACAAGCGACTCGCTATCGACGAGAACATCGCCTCCTCCTAAGAGAATATTTCATCTTTAAAAGACATGAAAGCGTCAAACCTGAGGATTTATCCCTGGTGAGGACCGAGGTAGCACTGCCCCGCTAACTATTCAATCAGATGTTGCTTTTCAGGGCTAAAGCAGAACTAACCAATCCATGTAACTGTCCCATCCCTATTTATTCAGTGGCCATGCATGTATGGACTGCAATAATGGATATTAAAGCATGCTATGAATTTTCTTCTGTACCTCGGCACCCGCAACCCTGCTTGTCGGGCAACGTTGATAGGTGCTTTGATGGACATTTTTTCTCTCCCGTTGCAACGCTCTGTGCATCTTGGCGACATTTGGAAGCACATAGCGTCTAGTAGGAGTGTTTTTTAGTCGCGACATTTTCTATAATTATTGACAATTTTGAAATCATGGACATTCTTTTTTGAAGTTTAATAACATTTTTTAGAAAGTTGATTTTCTTTCGGAATTGTGAGAAACTTTAAAGTATGAATGTTTGTTAAAAATATCTGAACATTTTTTGAAAATTTTGGACATTTTTTTTGCAGATTTGTAAAAAATAATCAAAAAGTTGAAAAATAAAAGAACGAAAAAAGGAAAAGTGCTACAAACCATTAGAGAAAACAACAAAATGAGAACAGTTCACAATTTTTTTGCATTGTATAATTTTTTTCAAAAAATTCACTCATACTTTTGGAACCCAAATGATATGTGCCACACGTCAGGTGCATGACACTCCGGACCTGACGTTTTTCTTATGATAATCCAGTCTCGCGAGGATGGCAAATTTTAGTGAGACATGGCAAGTTTCTGTCGAAAAGAAACTAAAGCACGAAAGTTGACATGCTTGTAAACTAAAGTTGCCATCTTCATGCCACTAAACCTGCCGTCGAAAACGTTCGGAGTTGTCATGTGCTCGTACCTGACGGCTGGCACTTATCAGGGTGCTTTTTAAAACACATGATTATTTCTTTAAAATGTCACGTACAATTTTTCAATGGAAATCAACATTCTTTTTACATTGGGCAAACATTTTTTTTACGACTTGTCATGTGTTGACGTCTGGCACTGAAGTCACATATTAAATATTTACTCAGAATGAAGTCACATATTAAGTGAGGGGATGCATTCACAACTCGAAGAAACAGACCAGGCTTAGTATTAAGGGCTTGGATGCATGCTGCCTCGATGATACTACCTCCATACTAGTTTCTTCAACTACAAGTATTTCGGTAAGAAAGGAGTATATAGCACGAACCGGATTCAACATGACTTGACTGTGCGCCGACAGCACCGACGGCTCCATCGTGACGCCGGCGAGCTCGTTGTGTTTAAGCCGGCGATCGGGGCCGGCCGTTCTCCAGAGCAGCAGAGCGCCACCGGCACCGGGTATGAAGTCCAAGGCCGAAACAAGGGAGGTTTCCATTCGTACCTGTTTGTGCAGACACCGCAGCTGCACATTAAGGACAAGTGTCTGACGACCACGGGCATCAGTTTCTGAACATGGGGTTTAGTCAACTGACGAAGAAACTTTATGTTCTTTTATATTTCAAATATAAAAGAACATATAGCTAGGTAGGTTTATTGGATAACCTGAACACTCTAGTAATTATAGGGCGCTATAGTCATGCATATAGTTCAAACATAAAACACATATAGCTATGTTCATTAGATAGTTTAAACACACTAGTAATTAAACGATGCTACAATCATGCATAATATAGTTCAAACATAAATCATTCATAAAAAGTTAGACAATACTTACGAAAAACTAAAGAGAACAACTAATTAATTAAACTAGCTACGAAAACTAACGCTCTCCATCTAGCAAGTGGCAGTGACACTCTCGTAGTCCGTCTAGTCAGAGTCATCACCCCCCATGCTGGAGGGCTGGTCCCATGGTTGTCCCTGGTAGACCTACCCCCTCATGCTTGATGAGTGGCTGGCAGTATGGGATCCTCCTTCGTCTTCTTCTTTGCATCATACATCGACACCATCTTGTTCTGCTTCACGACTTGAGGATCTGTAAACAGACGCCTCACGTCGATCGAAGAACTACATATGAACCGGAGGTGCTCCTTATACTAAGACTTGGAGCATATTCTTATTTTCTTCGGCATGAGGAACTGCGCGTACTCTCGTTCCTCATGGAAGTTAAGACATGCCTTAGCCTTAAAGAGCTCCACCGCCTTGGCATCGTAGGCGTGTGCCGCGAGCTCTAGGGTATTCCAGTAGCCAAGGTGGTGCGTCACACAATCCTTGGTAATATCCACATACCATTTATTGCCCTCCTATCTCAAAACATGATACTTTGGCGGCCATCTGTGATGCTGACAATACCTAACAAGTTAATAAATAATTGCCGAAAAAATTCGCCATGACCTTGCCTACACATTGGACATACTGAGCACTAAAAAATTTGACGAAATGTATATTCATCAACATCACACCAAAAACTTGGCACTCATTTTGAATACCTGCAAAATTTGATTAGAATATCGAAACACACTATTGACCGAAACTATCTACACTAACTGCTAGCTGGATCCCCAAGCCGAGCACTCACAGGACTGAATCACGGCAGATTTATTTGACCAAGCGTGTTTCGCACTGCAACATTATTTGCATTCTGTGCTCATACTATTCCCCCTTACAAACTGAACAACCTATGAGCAATATAATTGAGGGTGCACTCCTTTTACACTAAGCCAGCAGCCATGGAAGCTTAGACAGAGACACAGAGTTGTGCGCATCGCCGCCGTGATCAAGCATCAAAGCTGAGTCGACCATTGCCCGGTGCTAGCCGCCGAGTCGTGGTACTTGCCTCCTCAGCCCCATCGTGTTTGCACCTCAGGTACAGATGTACAGTCCCTCATCTCGTCCGACGACCATGATGCGCCTCTGCCCGCCTCTCGATCACATGTCGTCATCGGGCTGTCGCCGAAAGCAGAAGCACTGACACGTGGGACCGCATGTTAGCAAACCGCCAGGACAATGTCCTTTTAAAATAAGAAACCTCCCCCGCCATCCGAGCGGCAAAATCACCTTCTTTTTCCTAATCTTAATTCTATAATTTTTTAGATCAACATAATTGAGATTTGTATAGATAGCACACAGGAGCAAAACCAAGTGGTACAGTTAAGGGCATCCATAATATGTAGCCAAATGTGAAAATAGCTTTAGGCATCATGGAAACCATTGTGGACGGTGTTGCCAAAGCCAAAAGGATGGAACTGAAGCTCCCTGGTTAATTGATTGAAGGAATAGAAAAATGCAACGTCTCTCCTCTTTCTCCCATGCTTGGACGCATGTACAGTATAGAGGACAGAGTCTACTCCTCCGCCCCTTCTATCACAAATCACAAAGCAGTGAGGCGTCAAATCACAAAGCATGGACGAAGCAACCATCATTTCACTCTTCGCAGGCTCCGCTTCTCCATCGTCTTCTTCGAGAAACCATCTCACCACACTAAGCTGGACGGACGATGCTATTGTGTACGAGTAGTACTAGTACATTTACGCGTCCTTTGGTTCAACGGACTTTCTGGATGCAAATAAGGTGGTTGTCTCGGCTTGCAGGCGGCACTTTGACTTACCGTGGTCTCCCTCAATGGTGTTCTCCATCGAACGCACTTCGCCAAACCACAACGTTCGAGATATCGTCGACGTCACCGCAATGGGGAAGGATGTCAAATATAGTTACTACCTCCATTTTTTGTACACAAGGCCAGTATATCAAAATTACAATTTGCAAAAGGCCACTAACAATAATCGAGGCAAAATTGATGGGGTTTGCCTCGTACTAGCAACCAAGGACATTAATATCCCCTGCATGCATGCGGAAGTGAGAAGGTTGGTTTGCATGGCGCTGCATTAATCAAGCGATGAGGAGAGAGATGGTTAGATCTTTGGGCTTTGGATAAAAAAATACGCATTAATTGACATGTGAAACGAGGATTTGTATCGATTAATCCCGCGAAGGAAAACCTCGCCTTTCTTTTTTAACACTAGTACTCCTAGTATGTAGTACGTGCTACGTACTTATCCTGTTTGGATCTAGACCTTGCATTGCCATACTTCTCCACATATTTTTGCCAAGCTTGCCTAAAGTTTTCAAAATGAAAAGGAGGTACACTTGCGCACGGCTATCGCGGTCGCACCACACCCTCACACGGTCGCTCCTGCACGCCGTGGTCGCACCGCACCCTCACATGCACAGTCGCTCCTGCACGCCGCAAACCCAACCAAGGGAACGCACCCTCACTGACACGTGCTGTCGTATGTGAACAAACCAAACTCAGCCATCCTACCGCTGACACATAATTTTCGTTCATAGAGTATGTTTATCCAACTGCATGTTGGGGAGTATCCGTACGGCCCGTGCGGTGGTCTGTTGGGGAAGAAGAAGAGGTGAGGAAGAAGGGTTAGGAGACGTAGGATATTCATCCAACTGCCTAAAATGGTAGACTGACCCAAGTCAGGCGACTTGCATAACAATATATGTTTTTACACAGCAAAAAAATCCATAAAAACAACAACATAAAGAAAAACTATCATCGCTCGCGGAACGAGGCGGCCTCGTCATCTTTGGCTGCCGGCGCGAACCAGCCGTAGCTGCCGCGTGTGTCTCCGCATCATGGTTGTCCTCGGTCTCCAGCTACTCGTTCACGTGGAGCGTGCGGGCGCTCTGCACGGACGAGAGCACCGCCCGGTTCAAGTCGAGGACGTCCGGTTCCTCCTGTAGGAGGGCCTTGATGGCAGCGGCATCCGCGCACTCCGTGTTGAGTCAAGTCTCCGCCGCATGGTTCAAGTCCAGGACATCCGGTTCCGCCTACAGGAGGGCCTCGATGAGAGCGGCATCCACGCGCTCCGCGTCGAGTTGAGTCTCTGCCGCCCGGTTCAAGTCCAGGACGTCCGGTTCCGCCTATAGGAGGGCCTCGATGGCAGCGGCATCCGCGCGCTCCGCCTCAAGTTGAGACTCCGCCGCCCGTTCAGATCCACGACATCTGGTTCCGCCTGCAGGAGAGCCTCGATGGCAGCGGCATGCGCATGCTCCGTGTCGAGTTGAGCCTCTGCCTCCCGGTCCTCCTTTAGTATCGCCAGGTTGAACTGCTGGTCCGCCTGCACCATGGGGGACTCGGACGCAGGCACGAAGTCGACGTCCATCGTCTCATACCCATTAGGGGCCTTCTGCGCCGCGACCTCCGCCATGAACATTGGATCGGCTTCCTCCTCCTTGTAGCTTGGCTTCAGAGAACTCGGGGATTGGCCCGCCGCAAAGAGAGCTTGGGAACGGAGGTCTCTGGCGCTGATCGCCGCCGCGATTTCTGCGCGGCGCTCCGGCGTCAGCATCTTGTAGTACGTGATCTTGTGGCGCACCATGGCTTTCAGGTGAACTAGGGGACGCTTAATGCGGGCTAGGGGATCGAAAGGTGGGGGAAGGGGCTGGAGATTAGGTGTGGTTTTAGGGCAGTGGCTGTCGTAGGCCTAGCAGCGAAGGTTCTGGTGTGAATAGTGGTTCCGATAACGACCGTTCAATCGGTTTTGACTGTACATCGCTCTTGTCACGTTCGCGTTGCAGCCCGGCACGCTGGACCCTCCACATCGCTCACCGAATGGAACACGCTTCGTCTTGCATTTTCGCTCGCTTGTGGGACCACAGTTGAGAGAAAACCGACGTCCCTCCCCCTCGCCCGCCCGCGTCATTTTATGCTGAGTAAATAAAAACAGAGGGAGTATACTACGGATGAGGATCCCCTGACGTGGCCGAACCCATTGAGTAACTAACATGCGGGGCCTAGAAAGCATGGGTCCACCAGTAAGAGACCGAAAGGGAGGGTAAGGCAGTCATACGTATGTGAAAGGAGCTTCCAATGATATAATTTTCACATTATACATCTCATATACTATTAATCTTGTCAATAGTCAAATGCGGTGTTGAAAAACGCATTAGAGCATGGTTAAGAATATAGCCAGTCGATGGCTATAAGGAACTGCCATGTCATCTATAGCCATCATCTATTATATGCACTCATATAGTAGTGTGGGCTATAAGGTTGGCTATTTCCCGCAAAAAAATTTATAAGGTTGGCTATTGTATTAGTACTTTTTTCCATCTCCTCTCCATCTCTTTCTTCATATTTATTGTACGTATTTAACTAGGAATGCATATATAGCTAGGCTCTTGCATGAGAGCTCACTCCCCTTACTTTTTCACATCTCTCTCCTCCACATAGGCCCTATATAAATGGAAGGAGGGAGTACAACTATGAGCACTGCATACTCTAGTACACATGTTGTCAGTACTCCACTAGTACTATTGGACAGGCAGCTTAAAAAAGTTACTATTTGGCTGGCTATACGTGGCGAAATCCTAGTAGGAAGAGCATGTGCGAGAACAAGCACATTCACGTGGTTGAAAATAAATTGGAAACCATCTCGAGTACAAATCTAGGAGTACGTACGAATCTAACAATATTGATTGGGCATTGTTGAATGTTGATACTTTTTTTTATCAAAGTAGAGATACTTTGACTACACATAAAACTTATATGTAAACTAGAAAGGATAGGAGGGAGTATATTGTACGTTCAAAAACGAAAGGAACATTGAATACCCTTTATATATGATTTGCGGATTCTATGATCACCGGTTCAAAATTTTGAATCCGCCTTAGGTATCACACATGTCCCCACTCGTTCTCTCTCGATTTCATCTCGGGGTCCAGAGATCGATTGAAAGAGGACTAGGGTGGGTACAATACGTTCGTTTCGCTTATGAACGTACAATATACTCCCTCTGATCCCCACAGACCCCCCCCCCCCCGCGGGTCACTTCTGTCATAGAAATAGACCAAACCTTTATCTCTTTGCATGACACGCAATTGATCTCTGAACATCAATCGATCTCGTCAACATGTGTCGGGGCATGAACCGAATGGGACGTCAAAACTAAGACGCGAAGCGACACGTAGTGGAGGCAAAGTGAAACTTCAAATGGACCGTTTGTTTGTATGCATGTCGGACAAATTACAAATAAACATTGGAAATACAAGCATGGTCTAGGCCCACATGCGAATGATACTCGGCGGAACGTTCAAATGAGGCATGCGGGAGGATGGACTCGACCGGAGGGCGACATGATCAATGGAGAAGAGGGTTGGAGAGGAATGAGAAATAAGCAAACGCCACATGATTATACTTGAACGGCTCAAATAAACAATAAGTTGTCTCGCTTGGCCTACATAGTGAAAAGCCTAATGCGCAACGCAGAGCACTGACGCTCGAATATGGCCAGGAGAATAGGGAAACCGACATGTGGGGCACACCTGTCGGGACGACGTAGCTCAAACTAGTCCAATGGAGGAGCTGGCCCACGACCTCCTCGCCACCGGCAACCGTTCATGTGGGTCGTGGGGGCCAACAACGTGGCGCAACTCCAGCACCGCCTCTGGACACGGCGACCGCGGTGAGCGACACGCTCATCGTCGCTAGACACAGTCACCTTGCTTTTTCAATGACATGCGTCGATCGCATGTGAGCAAAAGGGCATCTCCAACGTTGCCACGACCGTAGCTGACTACCCTGGCACACCAAAAACCCTCGTCCCCCGCGCCGTTGCGCGGTGCGTTCCCAGTCGGCGCCAGCTACCCGCATTCATGTCGTCCGTCCATATGCCGTCGTTAAAGAGGCTCGGTGCCCGAGGAAACAAATCCGGCGACTTAATGACGCACCAGGACGCTTGGCCTCACCGGAATGCGCTACTTAAAGCGGCAATGCCCAGCTAACCTCCACACCATAGCGCATCGTCCTCCTACCTGGCACCACATCCACCATGACCGCAAGCGCAAACGCTTTGTGGGAGAGCTTGTCTTCGAGGATGGAGCTCGACGTCGCCGCACTCGCTCAAGTCGCCGCACAAGCGGTGGCCACGCTGGCGGCCGACAACGGGAGCACCGTCAGCCACGCGTCCTACATGCCGCCGTCCAACATCCGGCACCGCCGAGGTCGAGGACTCCTTCGAGGATGAGTAGGGCATGGGAGGCGGCAGGGCATGGTGTGCCGACTGGCCGGTCTGTCTCCCGTGTTCTACTTTTCCTCGCTGGAGACCGCACCTTCACTTCACGGGTCTTGAACCCCGCCCCCGTACATGGAGATCGCAGATGGAGGACATTGGTCGCCGCCGTAGAATAGGTTTAGGGTCGGGTTTCTTTTATTTCTGTCCTATAAAAGTTCGAAATGTAATGAAAATCTGACGTGTTTGCATTAATCTCGGTCGGTGTATATGAACTTTCACAATAATATAGTATATTGTAGGAGTACTAGAAAGATGCCCGTGCATTGCACGGAAGATCAAGATCTTGTGGGAGAAAAGGATGAACGAGGGAAGGCCTTATTTGCAAATGCACATTCACGCATTTCACATCTTTCTACATCTACGGGAACCTACGAAAGGGTTAACATAAATTGCCTCTCTCTCTCCTCCCCTGTTTTTCATGGTGGTGGGCCCCTCCCTCCCCCCAATCTACAATCAACAGCTCACACGTTTCACATTATGTTAATTACGTAATTGGGACTACGTAGGTGTAGCATTACTCGTCCTAAAAAACCCAACCAAGCCAACCTCCCAGCATATCGCGCGGGAAAAGACCCAGCCGCGCCGTTTTAGTCAGGATTACAGGATTACTAGTAGTAGTATCGATGGATCGCGCGAAGCAACAAGTTTTTTTTGAGGAGGTGAAGCACCTAGTTTAAAAGGAAAAAAGCGGTACACTCATAGCACCCCTGTCGCGGTCGCATTGCACCCCACACACGTTCGGTTCTGCACACGGCTCACGCAAACGTTACGCGCTTCGGCTTGCCTCTTCACTGACACGTGGGACTGCACTTGGAGAAACCGACCATGCGCCAAACTCCCCCTGCCCACCGTGCGAAAATCCTCACCCCCACCCAAAACTTCCCCCAAATCCTAGATTCAACCGCCCTTCGGTCAACTAGCTAATAATATTCCCCAAACCCCCTCCCCCCGTCCCCCTCAACTCCATTCGCTCCGCCAAAGCCGCCCTTCCCGCCACGCCGATACGTCCGTGCCATGGTTCGTTGAGGGGACGCACGGCGATCCTCTCGCTCCCACAGTACGCTCTCGTAGATGGTCGTCCTCTAGCCGTGCCGCCACCGCTAGCGACGTTCTTGTGGAGGCACCGCGACCGCTGGCGACGGTCATGTGGAGACGCACGGCGGTCAGCTTCTCCCATGGTATGTGCATTCTAGACTGAGGCCCCGTGCATGTCAGTGTAGCACTGAATGTTGGCTGATAGACGCTGTTAATCTCACTGTTTGCCGAAGTAGTTTACAATCAATATGCTCTTCTCAAGAAGCTTCCTTGCCCTGTTCTGCACTCAATCTGCTTAGCTGAGATGGCATGCCAAGGCTGATTAGTTGCTAAAATATCCTGCCATATATTTATTGTGACGTAGATTGCCATGGTCTAGTAGCCAATCTGTTAGATGAAATAGCTCTACACCGTTTTATACTCGATCTTTGTTGCTGCGATGGCCTTTAATAGTTCGATGGCTGTGTGCTCGGCCTCATTGACTGCTGAAACAGCCTGCCATAATTTAGGACTCAAATCTGTTTGCTGAATTAGCTTTACATATATTTCGTTACTTAGATCTGCTCGTCCAAATATCTTGCCATAGCTTTAGACATCGACCTAGGTATTTTCTTCTGGACTTCACAAAAAAGCATATATGTTTTTCCTGTAATATCTAGTAGAAGAACTAATTTGTATGTCTAACAGATCGACATGACTTGGATAACTTCTGCTCGAAGATTCTCCGCTGCATATGTCGAGGGGTTTGAAAACTTCATGAAATTTATCAGAGCTGAGTACGGTGGTCCGAAATCAGATGTGCTCTGCCCATGTAGCAGTTGTATGAATTCATTTACAAGACCCCATTCAACTGTGCAAAATCATCTACACTTGTATGGGATGTCGGTCACATATACTAGGTGGGTTCATCATGGTGAAGCTGTGAACGCCAATGTTATTGACTACATGGAAGCAGCAGATCACCATCTTGATCTGCCTGATGCTCAGGTGGAAGAGGAGGAGGAGGAGGTGGTGACGGAGCTAGTGAGTTTGACCAACATTGAAACAATGCTATGAAATGCTCGTGCATTCCATGAACTTTCACCTGCAGAAGAAAAACGGTGGGCCCACATGTTGGAACAATGCAACGTGGCTGTCACCCCAGGAAATAAGTTGTCAGTATTCTTAGCTATGGTCACCTTTCTTGAGGCGAGGACATCTGAGAGGATGACCAACAAATCATTCGATGCGATGTTGGCTGCTTTCCGCAAAGCTTTCCCAGATGTGTCTGAGCTGCCACAAACCTACAGTAAAATGATGAATTTCCTTCGTGCAGTTGGAATTGGATATGATATGATCCATGTTTGTAAGAATAATTGTGTTCTGTTCCGGAAAGATTATGCCAACTTAAGTGAATGCCCGAAATGCAAATCATCAAGACGGAAAGATGGAGATGCTATGAAGAGGATTCCTCATAATGTTCTGAGAAATTTTCCAATTACACCAAGATCGCAGAGGATGTACTGTGGCATTCTAGGAACCAGGAGTACAGAGATCAGAATGTAATGAGCCATCCTTCACATGGCAGTGAGTGGAAAAGCTTCAATCAGAAGCACGAAAAGTTTGCTGCTGACCCGAGAAACATTAGACTTGGCTTAGCTTCAGATGGATTTAACCCATTTGGCCACTAGAGCACCACATATAGCATGTGGCCAGTGCTTGTTATCCCTTAGAACATGCCTCCAAATGTCTACACCAAAGAATCAAACTACATGATGGCCTTGCTCATCCCAGGTCCAAAAAGTCCCGGAAAGGACTTTGATTTGTTCATGGAGCCTCTTGTGGAGGAACTTCAACAGCTATGGAGGGGTGTTCTCACTCGAGGCCTATATAGCAGCCCACCAGCTGATTTCTTTCTGCGTGCTGTTATAATTTGGTGCATCCATGATTATCCGGCTTTGGGCACTATGTCAGGGCAAACGACACATGGTTACAATGCATGTGTTCACTGTGATAGGAATCCGCTGCCATACGCAATACTTAGCAAGATCTGTTACATTGGACACCGCCGTTTCCTTGCCAAAGACAAGCCGCATCCTAGAAAATACCGAAGACATGTGTTCAATGCAAAGCATGAAAACCATGATGCGCCAAAGAGGCTCACCGCCGATGAGTTGCAAGTGGAATTAGAGAAGGTCAGGCATATTACACTAGGAAACCATCCTGATAATGGTAGCGGGAAAAGGAAGCGTGACAGGGTAGAAGAGAGATTATTGTTTACCCGCTGGTCCACTTTGTGGGACTTGGAGTATTCGAAAGATTTCGATCTGCGGCATAATCTTGATGTGATGCACATCAAGAAAAATATATGTGACAGCATTATCGGCACACTTCTTAATATTGAAGGCAAGACAAAAGATACCTTAAAATCTAGGATTGATTTGATGCACCTGGGTATCAGACAGGATTTGCAGGTGCAAGATGAAGGTAAACCACGGGATATGGCACCAGCCGCGTACATCTTGGACAAGGTAAAAAGAAAAGAATTCTGCGAGGTCCTGTCACGTGTGAGATTCCCACATGGATTTGCTTCCAACCCTGAAAGGAGAGTCAGTGCAGATGGAAACAAGGTACAAGGGTTGAAAACTCATGACTGTCACGTCCTACTTCAAAGGGTTTTACCTGTTATCCTTAGAGGATTGGGCCGCCCTGACTTATACAGAGCAGTTACATAGTTGGGACAATTCTTCAGGGAACTCTGCAGTAGAAATATCAGGATAGATGCTTTGGAGCATCTTAGAGAAAATATACCAAGTATCCTATGCGACCTTGAGAAGATATATCCTCCAGCCTTCTTTGATGTGATGGTGCATTTGGCTGTTCATCTACCTAATGAGGCACTACTTAGAGGTCCAGTACAGTATGGCTGGATGTACCCTATTGAAAGGCGACTAGGCACTTTCAAGGGCTATGTTAGGAACAGAGCTAGACTCGAGGGTTCCATTGCAGAGGCCTACATTGCTACAGAAGCATTGACATTCTGCTCAAAATACAGTGAAACAGCTAATCAGCTTAGCAAAGAGGTGGATGAAGACAATCCCGGGCTCAATGTTTTCGATTATTCTGTTCGAGTTACAAGGAAGAGTCGACAAGAGGACAAACCTAAATATTTGGACAAAATGGTTTGGTATGTGTTGAATAAATGTCCTGAGATACTACCTTATATCAAGTAAGTGCTAAGTACTGTAGCTTATACATCGTAATCTACTAAATTTGCAGCACATTCTTATATATTTAGATGTTTGACGCGATAACTATGTTGTGCAGCATCTACAAAAAGGAGTTACTGCCGCAAAATCCAAGAACCATTGATAAACTGGTTATGGAAGGATTTTTGCGAAATGGTTCAAGAGCCATGTAAGCTTTTGAATTGCACTGTCAGTTTTTTAATATATTGAGTACATAAGATGACCAGCTTGTGTATTTTCTAACCATAGGTTAAGAAGATGCGTGAGGATGGGCGGGCAGTTGATGATGCCCTTTACTCACTAGCAATGGGTCCTGATACTCGGGTAAGACAATATGAATCTTGCATTGTTGGAGATGTGCGCTACAACACGCTTGCACGAGACGAAGGCGGGAAGACACAAAACAGTGCCATCATGAGCACGGATACGTATGAGAAAGAGACAACTGAAATGTATGCTAACATAACAGACATTGTTCAGTTGCAGTATATCTCCAGTTTCGAGGATCATCGGTGTGTGGTTCTGTTGTGCTGTCGTTGGTATAACCTGTTTTCCAGGATTGCAAAACCTAGAGCTGATGATTATTTCAAATCCATCAATGTCAAGGCGGCGTACCAGACCAACGAGCCTTTTATTTTGGAAAATCAAGCAATACAGATATTTTTCTTGGAAGACACATTTGCATGTAGCGATGACTGAAGAGTATTGCAAAGGTTTGAGCAGAGGAATTCGTTTAATGAAGTTGCAAGACAAGATGATGCTTACACTGCTCCTGATGTACAAGATAACACAGATGTTCCTAATATCTTTGAGAACCATCACCTCAATGACGCCGACGAAAAGATTGCCTGTCGTGCTGTGGACATACAAGAGTTGATCAAGAAGAAGCCAACGTTCGAGGACGTTGAGGACGAAGAAGAAGCTGACACCGTGGGGAATTACGATTCAAACTGATACACATAGCAAAGATGTTGACGCTGCTGCCGCGGATGATGATTACATTGCTTTTCTCGTATTTGCCTGTCAGAAGACGTTTTTTATCTACTATGTGAAATTGTGTTTGCTATGACAACTGAAACCTGATGAACATGTTGTTTAGTATTTTTCCTGTGAGAACATCACTTGTTATGTATGCTGATTTGTGTTTGGTGATTGTATGAAGACTAAAACATGATGACATTGTTGTTTAGTTGTACTCATATTTGGCTGTGAAACTTGAATTTGATGACATAGTTTGCTGTTGGACTGCAATTTGCTCGACGTCTTCGAATGAGAACAAAGCTGACCCGATAGGGCCTCTGCTAATTTATTTATTTATTATCAAAAGGGACTCTGCTATTTAATTTTTTATGAGCAAAAGGGGATGCCCCCTGATTTCCGTTAATAGAAATCATTAGATGTTCACAACACTACGCCCAGCCTGCTACACAGGTTTCATTCATTACTAGTTTCAGCAAAGTGCTCATGTCATAGCCACTGAATACATCACGAGTGCTACATACACTACAAATAAAGAGACAATCATCCTACAGAGCACATCTATTTTGCCCATTATCTTCACAAGCTCTTTCATCTCCTCATTGCTGTCAAGGCCGTTCAGCAGCTGTTGCTTCGCCATGATCATAGGAACTGCATCTTTAACCTTCTGCTCTGCATCTTCCTCTTCTGTCGTTCCTTCAGTTACTTGTCCAACACCCCAACCTGCTGGTATTGGGATTCCTTGGCTAACCAAATAATCAGCGTAGTTGCACTCCCCCACATCAGCAACTTCCCAGAAATTCAAATCACACGAATCTTCCCTTTTCTGCATGAATCAAATTGGAAGATCATCAACCAAACTATTAAAAATTAGCAACTGAAAGCAGCAGAACAACACTTAAACATATTATTACCCCATGATTTTGGCATTTGTAGAAGACTCGGCCAGGGTTGAGGATTGTGGTTGAGACGCGATGGATGACTCTGCGTGATTTGCAGCAGTGGCACCACACCAACGGCAGCGGGTTGTGATGAGCAACCGGCTGTGGTGCGCGTGCTGGCGGGGGTGTGATGAGACCCATAGGTGATGGTATAGGTGGCGACTTGGCGCATATTTGGTTGTTGCCTACTGAAGAGCAGGTGGACGAGCAGCCAGCGGACATGGTTGTTGCGGCCAGAGCTTCTGATGCTAGGCAGAGTAAGTAGAGAAGAGGAGAAGCGAACGTTGGATATGTTAGTTTCATTACATGCAGAGTAGCATAGCACCATATATAGTCATAGTCTAGGTTTGGATTCGAACCAGCTACAGGAGCACGTCTCTCTTGTTTCTAAAACTCAGCAACGTCTCTTTACTGGTACACTAGCTTGTTCTGTACGCCTTCTCAAGTCTTTGATTCCTCCACCTGACATCTAGGACCCACCGAAAGGGTCTCTGTATTTCAGGAAAAAATGCGCCCCCCGCTGACAGGTCGGACCCACAAGCTATCTTCGCACAAAAGGAAGTGCCTCCTTATTACGCACAAAAAAAATGAATACTCCACCTGCCAGCTGGAACCCAGCATCATGGGAGGCTGACTTGTGGGCCTACCAAGTTGATGGGGACGGTGGGCTTTGTCAATTTAGTCAATATGAACGATTCTAGCTCCAGTTACCGTACAATGTTCATCCAACGCTAGCAGTGCTTCTTCAACCTCTGGTCTTCTTGCTCCAGCCGCCCAAACCAGCGCCGGTCGTGCCACGTATTCCTGCCTCCCGTGGCCGGCTGTGATGCCACGGAGGCCTCACCGCCCCCTACTACTCCCACCGCTGGCCAGGGCATCCCTCTACTCACCCACACCCCCTATTATTCTGCGGTGACGAAAGCCTCACACCGCAGCCGAACCAGTGAACCCTCGTACTCCTCTCCACGTGGGCATCCACTGCCGTGTCTTCCCCAGCTCCACGTCGTCCCCTTCCTAGGCCTCGCCGTCATCCACCGCCTTGGTGCTCTCGGCGCAGCGTGGTCAATGTGGTCAAGGACCGACTTCCATTGGAAGAGTACTATATATGGAGAGGCTGACAGCTGGGTCCACGACCGCAGCTGGGTCCACGGCCGCAACCCAGTTTTTTTGTGATTTGCCAAGTAAGTCGCTTTGTCAGGCCTGTTGGGCTGCAGATCTTTCAAGACGAGGAGAGCTTCATTCGGCTGGCCGAGAAAATGGCCTATCAGTAATGACAAATGGGCTTTACATTTTTAAAACAGATCAAACCGGCAATTAGTTTCAAATTTATTTTTTTAATTTCGAGATTTTAAATTGCATTGATTTTTATGTGTGGACATTTTTTGGATTTTATATTGATATATATATATATATTTATTTATTTTTAAAATCATTTTGAATGTGACTCGAAATTTAGGGATTAAAAATAGTTCGGACCGCACCGAAATATGCAAAATTTCGTATAATTTTTTAACCGTGGCCACAATATGGGATGTAATGCTAACAAAAAGAATATGGACTCCAAAAAAACCTTAAGAATTAGCAAATGAGCTGTAAATTATTAGAAATAATGGCAGATGGGCTGTATGATGTTTTCCAAGATTTAAGGCTTTCCTAAAAAAAGGTTGACGCACAAGCAATGACTGTTAGATGTGCATCCAACGGCCGTCGTGCTTCTTCAATCTCTGCTCTTCCTGCTCCAGCCGCTCAAACAAGCACCGGCGGGACTGCCTGCTCTCTCCTCCCCGTGGCCGGCTGTGCTGCCGCGCAGGCCTCACCGCCCCACCGTACTCCCATCGCTGGCCTAACCATCCCTCCACTCACCCACACCTGTTGTTATTCTCCGGTGACGGCAGACGAACCAGTAAACCCTCGTACAGTCGTACTCCCCTCCGCATGGGAAACAACTGTCGAGTCTTCCATGCCTCCGTGTCGTTCCCTTCCTAGGCCTCGCCGTCGTCCACCGCCCTGGTGCTCTCGGCGCGGCCTGGTCAACGTGGTCAATGACCGACATGCATCTGAAGTGGACTGTACGTGGAGAGGCTGACAGCTGGGTCCACGGTCGCACGCAAGGAAATGCCTCCTTATTACACGCAAAATAATGATTCATCCACCTGACATCTGGGACCCACCGAAAGGGCCTATGTATTTCGCGAAAAAAACATTACCGCTGCTGACAGCTTGGACCCACCAGCTATATCTTCGCACGCAAGGAAGTGCCTCCTTATTACGCACAAAAAATGAATACTCCCCGTGCTAGCTGGGACCCAGTATAGTGGCAGGCTGACTTGTGGGCCTACTAAGTTGACTGGGACGGAGGGCTTTGTCAACTTAGTCAATATGAACGATTCTAGCTCAAGTGACCGTACGATGTCCATCCAACGGCCGTAGTGCTTCTTCAACCTCTGGTCTTCTTGCTCCAGCCGCCCAAACTAGCGCCGGTCCTGCCTCGTGCTCCTGCCTTCCGTGGTCGGCTGCGATGCGGCGGAGGCCTCACCGCCCGCTACTACTCCCACCGCTGGCCTGGCCATCCCTCTACTCACCCACACCCCCTGTTATTCTGCGGCGACGGCAGCCTCACACCGCAGCGAACCAGTGAACCCTCATACTCCTCTACGCGTGGGGATCCACTGTCGCGTCTTCCCCGTGCTCTCGGCGCGGTGTGGTCAACGTGGTCAAGGAACGACTTCCATCGGAAGGGTATTGTACATGGAGAGGCTGATAGCTGGGTCCACGGTAGCCGCAAGGAAGTGCCTCCTTAGCACGCGGAAAATAATTATTCCTCCACCTGACAGTAGGGACCCATCGGACGGGCCACCGTATTTGGCGAAAAAATATTTCCCCCTGACTCCTGGGACCTACCGAATGGGCCACCGTATTTCGCGAAAAAAACATTCCCCCTGCTGTCAGCTCGGACCCACCGAAAGTGCCTCCTTATTACGCACAAAAAAATGAATACTCCCCCTGCTAGATGGGACCCACCTTGGTGGGTGGCTAACTTGTGGGCCTACTAAGTTGACGGGGACGGAGTGCTTTGTCAACTTAGTCAATATGGACGATTCTAGCTCCAGTGACCGTACGATGTCCATCCAATGGCCGTAGTGCTTCTTCAACCTCCGGTCTTCTTGCTCCAGCCGCCCAAAGCAGCGCCGGTCGTGCCGCATGCTCCTGCCTCCCGTGGTCGAATGTGCTGCCGCGGAGGCCGCATCGCCCCCTACTACTCCCACCGCTGGCCAGGCCCTGCGGCGACGGCAGCCTCACACCGCAGCTGAACCAGTGAACCCTCGTACTCCTCTCCGCGCAGGCTTCCACTGCCGCGTCTTCCCCGGCTCCATGTCGTCCCCTTCCTAGGCCTCGTCGTCATCCACCGCCCTGGTGCTCTCGACGCGGCGTGGTCAGCATGGTCAAGGAACGACTTCCATCAGACGTGGACTGTACATGGAGAGGCTGACAGCTGGGTCCACGACCGCAGCAAGGAAGTGGGTTGACGTGGACTGTATGTGGAGAGGCTCAAAATAATTATTCCTCCACCTGACAGCGGGGACCCACCGGACGAGCCATCGTATTTCGCGAATGAAAGGATCGAGAAGAGGTGTCTAGAGGGGGGGGGATGATTAGACACTAAGTACCAAAAGTTGCAGTTTTTAACTTCTTTAAGTTGAAGTGGAGTTTTGGCACAAGTTTAACAAGCACAATACATATCAAGCAAGCATGCAAAAAGTATATAAGCAGCGGAAAGTAAAGCATGCAACTTGTAAGAATGTAAGGGGAAGGGTTTGGAGAATTCAAACGCAATTGGAGACACGGATGTTTTTGTCGTGGTTCCGATAGGTGGTGCTATCATACATCCACGTTGATGGAGACTTCAACCCACGGAGGGTAACGGTTGCGTGAGTCCACGGAGGGCTCCACCCACAAAGGGTCCACGAAGAAGCAACCTTGTCTATCCCATCATGGCCATCGCCCACGAAGGACTTGCCTCACTAGCGGTAGATCATCATGAAGTAGGCGATCTCCTTGCCCTTAAAAACTCCTTAGTTCAACTCCACAATCTTTGTCGGAGGCTCCCAGGTGACACCTAGCCAATCTAGGAGACACCACTCTCCAAGAAGTAACAAATGGTGTGTTGATGATGAACTCCTTGCTCTTGTGCTTCAAATGATAGTCTCCCCAACACTCAACTTGCTCTCATAGGATATGGATTTGGTGGAAAGAAGATTTGAGTGGAAAGTAACTTGGGGAAGGCTAGAGATCAAGATTCATATGGTGGAAATGGAATATCTTGGCCTCAACACATGAGTAGGTGGTTCTCTCTCAGAAAATGTGTATTGGAAGTGTAGGTATGTTATGATGGCTTTCTCCACGAATGAAGAGTGGGTGGAGGGGTATATATAGCCTCCACACAAAATCTAACCGTTACACACAATTTACCAATCTCGGTGGGACCGAATTGAGAAACTCGGTCGGACCGATTTAGCAAACCTAGTGACCATTAGGGTTTTCGGTGGGACCGACTGGATCAACTCGGTGGGACCGATGTGCTAGGGTTAGGGTAAATCCAAAACTCGGTTTGACCAATTACTCAAACTCGGTGGGACCGATTTGGGTAATAAGTGAAACAGAGAGTTGGCCAAGAAAACTCGGTGGGGCCGATTGCATATCTCGGTGGGACCGAAAATATTGCAATAGGTAACAGAGAGTTTGCAAGCCCATCTCGGTGAGACCGAGATCCCATCGGTGAGATCGAACTGATTAGGGTTTTTGGCAGTGGCTATGTCAACTGAACTCGGTGGCTCCGGATAGAAAGAATCGGTGGGGCCGAGTTTGACTTTTGGTTTAGGACATATTTGGAAGTGAGAAAGTGGTTGAGGGCTTTGGAGCATATCACTAAGCACTTTGAGCAAGCAAGCCATTAAGCAACACCTCATCCCTTATTAATAGTATTGGCTTTCCTATAGACTCAATGTGATCTTGGATCACTAAAATAGAAAATGTGGAGTTTTGAGCTTGGAACTTGAGCCAATCCTTTGTACTTAGCATTTTGAAGGGGTTCCACATCCTCTAGTCCTTGCCACTTCATCGTTGAACTTATCTAAAACATACTAGGTAAAAGTGTTAGTCCAACAAGAGATATGTTGTCATTAATTACCAAAACCACCTAGGGAGCACTTGTGCTTTCAGTCTCCCCCTTTTTGGTAATTGATGGCAACATACATCGAAGCTTTAGATAAAGATATAGAGAATAGCAAGTAAAGCTTCGGAAAGACATGTAACAAGCATAGGCTCCCCCTACATATATGCAAACATGTGAATATGGTATATAGAAGCATGTGAGAGCATAACCATGACAGAGTAGCAATGTGTTACATGTATCTTGGCTATATGCATCAGAGCAAGTGATGAAAATATGAGAAATGTACCTTCATGCCCATGAGTCCTTCTTGCAAACAGTATGTACATCAGCAAGAATTTCTCATACACATGACTATGATGCATATACTTACCTTGTGGTCTTGAGTTGGCTAGGATGGGATGAGCCTGCGTAAACAAGGTTAGATAACACAGATGCACCCACTAGCTAGAGGAAACAAAAGAAACCACAAGAGTACCAAGCCTGGGATGCCATGTAGAGTGAGTACAGAGTACCACGATAGATATTGACATGTCCACGAAGAGAAAGATATGCAATGAATTTAAGAATTTTATTTCCCTTGGAAGTCTTGCTCCCCCTGAATCTAGCATGGGATACTGGGAGAAGATAGGGAACAGAAAAACAGAGCTCAAAGAACAAATGAACAGAGCTAATGCAAATAAGCACATATGAGCATGTCTTTCCCCCAAGAAGACATGTGGCATCTCTCCTCTTGAACATCAAGCATCTGGGATCCTTGAAGATTACTCTTTCCTGGAGTATTCCCTCCCCCTAGAGATCTCTCCCCCTAGAGATATTATTAAGCTTTGATGTGATCTCTCTCTCCCCCTTTGACATCAATTTCCAAGAATGGTCTTCTGGAATTTTTTGTGAATGGGTTCGGTCCTTGAATCACAGTACAAAGCATTAAGGTAAATGTGATGCTTGCAGAGGACAAGATTCATTGAGTGGAGCTGGATCAAGAATAAAGCAGGAATAAGTGGAAAAATGTTTTTCCTGTAGTGAAATCGGTGTCACCGAGTTGTATGCTTCAGTTTCCCCGAAAATCTTCGGCTAGACCGGAAACATGAAACCGGTGGGACCGAGTTCATCACAGAGGAAAACACTTGTCACCTCAGCTCACTGAACAAATAAGATCTCACAAAGATATGCAATGAATGGGATGCAGAAAAATGCAGAACAAAAAGCAAAGAAAAGAAACTAAAAGATCTAGATGAAGTTTTTTGAAAGGGGAAACAAATATGCATGAGACAAATGCAAGAGCACCGAAAAGAACACAAGGAAACTTCATCTATAGATGGTCGACGACAAAGTCACCTATGTTAGAGTACATTGACTTAAGAGTCAAGTGAGATCACTTGATCATAGGTCATACTCATCGTTTAAGCTCAAAATGGGGTTACCATTTTTCATTTAAGTATCTTGATGTATTCACATCTTGTCAAATTGCTTTGACTCATGACTTGGACTAAAGCTACTCTTTGATGGAATAACATACCTTGGGTGGCGGTGTTGATCTTGAACATGTAGTTGAACTTGTGTGGGTTGCTCAAGGTTGATGTAGCCCATCAAGAGTTGGGAGCACCCTTTGGATTTTGAGTTCATCTACCTACATGGGTTAGTTTTCGCAAGGAAGAGCACTTGTGTATCCAACATGACAATCATGAAACTCAACATAGAATTTGTCAAAGGATATGTTTGAAAGGTTTCGTGCTTCCTTGTCATCAACCACCATTGTGTAGAGACTTGGTGATGTAGAGATTGCTCAAGATGTGAGTGAGTTGCAATCTCATAGAATTAAATTCATCCAAGTACCTACAAGGGTTAGATAACATGCAAGATGCAAATTTTCAAGACATACGATAATCATCAAAATATCAAGTGATTAGTCTTAAGCTCAAGTCTTGCATGTATCCAATGGAGTTCCCACTCCAAGTTTGAAGCATCAATGATGTTCAATTCACCTCTTAACCTGCAAAACACTTTCTCATCAAGTGGTTTAGTGAATATATCCGCTAATTGCTTATCGGTGCGAACATGCTTAAGGTTTATGTCACACTTAGCAACATGATCTCGAATGAAATGATGACAAACTTCAATATGCTTAGTTCGAGAGTGTTGCACGGGATTGTGAGCAATCTTTATAGCACTTTCATTGTCACAAAGTAATGGAACATGTTTCACATATATCCCATAATCTTTAAGAGTTTGGGTCATCCAGAGTAACTGAGCACAACATGAACCAGCGGCAATGTATTCCGCTTCGGCGGTGGATAAGGATACCGAGTTTTGTTTCTTGGAAGACCAAGACACAAGGGATCTACCAAGGAATTGACAAGTACCCGAAGTGGACTTTCTATCAACCTTGTCACCGGCATAGTCCGAGTCGGAGTAGCCAACAAGATCAAAGGAAGCCCCCTTTGGATACCAAATGCCAAAATTTGGTGTATGTATTAAGTATCTCACTATCCTCTTCACGGCCTTAAGATGACATTCCTTAGGAGCAGCTTGATATCGTGCACACATGCACACTCTTAGCATGATATCTGGACGTGAAGCACATAGATATAACAATGAACCAAGCATAGAGCGGTAAACTTTTTGATCAACCGGTTCACCATCTTTGGTCAAATCAAGATGTCCACTAGTAGGCATGGGTGTAGTCATACCTTTGCATTCTTGGATATTGAACTTCTTGAATAAGTCCTTGGTGTACTTCGTTTGAGAGACAAAGGTGCCTTCCTTAGTTTTCTTGATTTGCAAACCAAGAAAGAATTTGAGTTCACTCATCATAGACATCTCAAACTTCTCCGACATTAGCTTCCCAAACTTTTCACTAAAATGAGGGTTAGTTGATCCAAATATAATATCATCGACATAAATTTGGCATACAAATAGTTCTCCATTAACCCTTTTAGTAAAAAGAGTAGAATCTATTTTTCCAATTTCAAAGCCTTTTTCAATAAGGAACTTGGTCAAGCATTTATACCATACTCTAGGAGCTTGTTTAAGACCATAAAGGGCTTTGTGAAGTTTGTAGACATGATTAGGTTTCTTAGGATTGACAAAGCCGGGAGGTTGCTTAACATAAACTTCCTCCTCAATTCACCATTTAGAAAAGCACTTTTAATGTCCATTTGGTACAAAGTGATATCATGGTGATTAGCATAAGCAAGTAAGATGCGAATGGACTCAAGTCTAGCAACGGGAGCATATGTCTCACCATAGTCCATACCTTCGACTTGTGTGTAGCCTTGGGCGACGAGATGTGCTTTGTTGCGAACCACTTGTCCAACTTCATCCTGCTTGTTGCGAAACACCCATTTGGTACCGATGATGTTGTGGTTGTTGTCGAGCTTCTCGACCAATGTCCACACTTGATTTCTCTCAAAGTTGTGTAGCTCTTCATGCATAGTGTTTATCCAATCCGGATCCTCCAATGCTTCTTCAACCTCCATAGGTTCAACTAGCACATATGCCCGTGCGTTGCAACGGGAGAGATATTTTATTTACGACAAGCAATGGAAAAGATAATCGATTGTGTCCAAAAAAAACGGTCTCCACAACGGTAGGCGAGAGAGCAAGGAGTTGCGGTCTTCTCACTGGACATGTTTGGCTCGTGAAATCTTGATAGTGGTGGGGTTGGTAGGCATGGTGACGAGCACCCAACTCGTTATTTTTTCTTTTGCATGCCTCCTCATTTGGTGGATGTGTGATGACCATCGGGACACGGTTGGTTCGACCACTCTCCTACGACGGTGTAACCGGATGGATTACTAATTGCAGCGCATAAATCCTCTTACACAATCATAATCAGGCATGAATGTCCCTTTATTATGAAGGTTTATTCTCTTTGATTATTTTAGCACTTATGTTAAAGAAATGAAAGCCCGGACAGTTAAAAAAATGTGAACATTTTTTTTTTTTGAAAATTCCATATAATTTAAAAAACAAAAAAAGAAACGGAAATAGTTATTTAAATTCGAAAAAATATGTTGAAACCATGAACCTTTTATAAAAACACAAAATTATTAATTTTTTTAAAAGGGGGACATTCAGAAAAAAATTTTAAAATGTTTTCTTAGACGCAAACATTATTTTGTTTTTGTGAACTTGTCAATAAAATAGGAATAGTTTTATGAATATGGAACATTTCATAAAATATTAAATTTATAAAAAAATCTCAAAAAGATTCTAAAACAGAATATTTTTTAAATGGCAACATTTTTTAAATATTGAGGAAATTCCAAAACCAGATTTTTTTAAGTTTCTAATATTTTTCAAAACAAGAATAAAATTTTGTAATGACGATTGTTTGAATATTTGAACACAAAATTAAATTTTGAATATATTTTGTATATTTTTATTTCACGGAAAAATAAAAAAGTGAAAAGGAAAACGAAACACAGGTATAAAAATTTAGTTGAAATGGGCCGGCCAGTCTTGGGCGACCTGTGCATTCCTTGAACTATTTGTCGCCGTGTGCGATAAATAAGGTCTTTTTAATGCCTGGGCAGGATAATTACTGGGTTGGCTTTGTTGGGCTGAGTGCGCCCGGCCCAATTACGGAATTCTGGAGAAACTTTTTGTCTTTTCTAGTAGATGCACAAAAATTTAGTACCACCTCGGATAGAAAAAATATTTTCGACGGTGAACGGATGAAAATATTGAAGAAACGCACCTTGCTTTATTAGTAGGTATAGATATAGATTCTAGAGATGAATGAATAGTGTTCATAAAAGTTAGCTAAACGAGTTTTTGAGCGAGTGATTCTCCCTGTTTGGATATCATTGTAGATTTGCTTCACGGGATGATCTTTAGCAATTCTTGCTCGAACTCGTGAAAGCTTTTGCTTGGGTCTTGGTTGAACATCTTCTTCATCTTGTTCTTCTTCTTGGCCTTCTTCATTGTCAGCATTGTCGTTCTCTTGTCGTGGTGGAGAAGGAGGTTGTTTACGTTCTTGGTGCACTTCCTCGTTTTCTTCATCTTGGTGTGTCCCACTCATGGATGCTTCCGTATCAACTCTTGGTTCACCTTGTCGTGAGGTAGAAGTTTCCACTTGGACGGACGAGGTACTCTCCTTTATCTCCATTGGATGAATCTTGCCAATAGACAAGTCTTGGATTGCTTCTGAGGGATCTTTGTCTCCTACATCAATTGGCAATTGCTCTACTTGCGAGCCGTTAGATTCATCAAACTTCACATCTACCGTTTCTTCAACCTTTCGGGTGAAATTGTTGTAGACACGGTATGTGTGAGAGTTTGAGCCATAACCAAGTAGGAAACCTTCACGAGACTTAGGAGCAAATTTAGAACGACGATGCTTATCAAGAATGTAGCACTTTGAGCCGAATACTCGAAATCCAACTTGGGGTTTGTTACCGGTGAGGATCTCGTATGCCGTCTTGCCGAGTAGTTTGTGAAGATACAAGCGATTTGTTGCATGACAAGCTGTCTCAACCGCTTCCGCCCAAAAGTGTTTTGGCGTCTTGTACTCATCAAGCATCGTTCTTGCCATCTCGATAAGAGTCCGGTTCTTCCTCTCAACGACTCCATTTTGTTGAGGTGTGTACGTAGCTGAGAACTCATGTGTAATCCCTTCTTCGTCAAGAAAGGTGTCCACATTTGCGTTCTTGAACTCCGTTCTGTTGTCGCTCCGAACCTTCTTGATCTTCATGTCAAATTGATTTTGGGCCTTCCTAGCAAAGTTTTTGAAGATCTTTTGGACCTGCGATTTGTCATCAAGAAAGAACACCCACGTAAATCTTGAAAAATCATCAACTATGACTAGACCAAATGAGTTACCACCGAGACTCTTGTAGGCATTTGGACCAAAGAGATCCGTGTGAAGTAGCTCGAGTGGTATTCTTGTGGTCATGATGTTCTTAGCGCGATGACTTCCTCCAACTTGTTTCCCTGCTTGACAAGCACTACAAAGTCTATCCTTGTCAAATATGACATCGTTAACGCCAAGGATATGATTTCATTTAATGAGTTTGTCAAGGTTTCGCATGCCCACATGGCCTAGCCTTCTATGCCACAACAAGGCTTTAGAAGATTTAGCAATTAAGCAAGTTCTAGGTTGAGCCTTTTTTAGTAAAATCAACAATGTAAAGATCTCCTCTACGTATATCGGTAAAGACCATTTTATGATTATCTCTACGAAACACTTGGTAGTCTACTTCAGTAAATAGGACATTGAAACCGAAATCAGCAAGTCTAGATACTGAAAGTAAGTTGTAGCCAAGAGATTCAACGAGCATGACATTTTGTATGGAGCTATCATGTGAGATGGCCACCTTACCAAGGCCAACCACCTTACCCTTTGAATCATCACCAAAAGTGACATACTTTCGAGGGCCGTCATTTTCAACAAGCTCACGGAACATGTCTTTATCTCCGGTCATATGATCAGTACATCCACTATCAAGGACCCATTCCTTTCCTCCAGCCATGTAGCCGCAAAGATTTGCCATAAGACCAAAGTGTCTCATCGCATCATCAAGATCACAATCACTATCATCATCATCCTCATCAGAGTATCCATGTTCAACATCATCTTGTGATTAGTCAATTCCTAGAGAGGGTAATTCATTAGATAAATGATCATTTCTATAGTTATATTTATGAATTCTAATAGCTCTGGAAATGATATTGCTAATGATTCCAACATCTCCTTTGGCACTCGTAAGATTAGTAAGCTCAAATAAGCAGTCACCAAATTTGGGATCATTGGAACTCATCTTAATCAAGGAAATAGACTTATGGAGGATTTCATCTAGATCTTTCAAGGAATAATTTGGAAAGAGTTCCTCAAGAAATTTCCATATGGTGTAGGCACACTTAATAGTAGGCAAACATCCAATCAAGTTTCTAGGCAAGCCTCTAGTGATAAGATTAATAGTTCTAAGATTGCGAATCATGTCGATTGACTCATCAAGGTAGGATGCATGGGATCAACATGAGGTGCACAAGGACTAGCAATATACTTGTTCAAGTGATATTCATTGAAAATCTCAAGAATTTCATTTTTCCACTCATGAAAATATTCTCCATCAAGAATAGGCACTCTATGTCTAAGACTCCCCAAAGTAGACACATCCATCTTCCTCCAATGGTGTTTAAACCAAGGCAATGGATACCAATGCTCTGATGCCAATTGAAAGGATCGAGAAGAGGTGTCTAGAGGGGGGGGGGTGATTAGACACTAAGTACCAAAAGTTGCAGTTTTTAACTTCTTTAAGTTGAAGTGGAGTTTTGGCACAAGTTTAACAAGCACAATACATATCAACAAAGCATGCAAAGAGTATATAAGCAGCGGAAAGTAAAGCATGCAACTTGCAAGAATGTAAGGGGAAGGGTTTGGAGAATTCAAACGCAATTGGAGACACGGATGTTTTTGTCGTGGTTCCGATAGGTGGTGCTATCGTACATCCACGTTGATGGAGACTTCAACCCACGGAGGGTAACGGTTGCGCGAGTCCATGGAGGGCTCCACCCATGAAGGGTCCACGAAGAAGCAACCTTGTCTATCCCATCATGGCCATCGCCCACGAAGGACTTGCCTCACTAGCGGTAGATCTTCATGAAGTAGGCGATCTCCTTGCCCTAACAAACTCCTTGGTTCAACTCCACAATCTTTGTCGGAGGCTCCCAAGTGGAACCTAGCCAATCTAGGAGACACTACTCTCCAAGAAGTAACAAATGGTGTGTTGATGATGAACTCCTTGCTCTTGTGCTTCAAATGATAGTCTCCCCAACACTCAACTCTCTCTCATAGGATATGGATTTGGTGGAAAGAAGATTTGAGTGGAAAGCAACTTGGGGAAGGCTAGAGATCAAGATTCATATGGTGGGAATGGAATATCTTGGCCTCAACACATGAGTAGGTGGTTCTCTCTCAGAAAATGTGTATTGGAAGTGTAGGTATGTTCTGATGGCTTTCTCCATGAATGAAGAGTGGGTGGAGGGGTATATATAGCCTCCACACAAAATCTAATCGTTACACACAATTTACCAATCTTGGTGGGACCGAATTGAGAAACTCGGTCGGACCGATTTAGCAAACCTAGTGACCGTTAGGGTTTTCAGTGGGACTGACTGGATCAACTCGGTGGGACCGATGTGCTAGGGTTAGGGTAAATCCAAAACTCGGTTTGACCGATTACTCAAACTCGGTGGGTCCGATTTGGGTAATAAGTGAAACAAAGAGTTGGCCAAGCAAACTCGGTGGGGCCGATTGCATATCTCGGTGGGACCGAAAATATTGCAATAGGTAACAGAGAGTTTGCAAGCCCATCTCGGTGAGACTGAGATCCCATCGGTGAGACGAACTGATTAGGGTTTCTGGCAGTGGCTATGTCAACTGAACTCGGTGGCTCCGGATAGAAAGAATCGGTGGGGCCGAGTTTAACTTTTGGTTTAGGACATATTTGGAAGTGAGAAAGTGGTTGAGGGGTTTACAGCATATCACTAAGCACTTTGAGCAAGCAAGCCATTAAGCAAGACCTCATCCCTTCTTAATAGTATTGGCTTTCCTATAGACTCAATGTGATCTTGGATCACTAAAATAGAAAATGTGGAGTCTTGAGCTTGGAACTTGAGCCAATCCTTTGTCCTTAGCATTTTGAAGGGTTCCACATCCTCTAGTCCATGCCACTTCATTGTTGAACTTATCTGAAACATACTAGGTAAAAGTGTTAGTCCAACAAGAGATATGCTGTCATTAATTACCAAAACCACCTAGGGAGCACTTGTGCTTTCAGCGAAAAAACGTTTCCCCCTGACTGCTGGGACCCACCAGCTACATCTTCGCACGCAAGGAAGTACGTCTGGGCAAAAAAAAACAATTCGCCCCCTGACTGCTGGGACCCACCAGCTACATCTTCGCAGCCAAGGAAGTGCCTGATAGTCGGGACCTAGCTGGTCGAAGCGTACGTAGCATTGTCATTCTGGTCGCGAACGTGTACGTACATACTGGTCGATGTAGAGGCGCACACGTAGCATGTACACGTACATACAGCGGCCAGTGTGCAAGAGGTCGGGTCTCGAACGCCTACTCATGCATAGGTACGACCAGGGCTCGTGTACATGGCTGGGTCAGAACGGAGAAACATCATCGTCGTCGTGTTCGTGGGGAGCCAACCGGCTGGGTCGGAACGGAATGCGTCGTCGTGTTCATCGGGAGGGCTTGGACAGAACAGCCGATGGAAACAAGGCATGGCGTACCTCTAAACGGAGGAAACGGCCTTATGTTCGACCGACCACGGTCGAAACGGGATCCTGTTCATCGGGAGGGGTTTGGCGTACCGCAAAACGGAGGAAACGGACCTGCTACGGTCGAAACAGGGGTCCTGTAGATCGGGAGGGGTGTGGGGTACCACAAAACAGAGGAAACAGACTTGTGTTGGAGCGCTACGGTCGAAACGGGGGTTCTGTTCATCGGTAGGGGTGTGGCGTACCGCAAAACGGGACTCCACGGGTTACTGTTCATCTCCACCGTCGACCCCCTCCAGCCTCCACGGGCTACTGTTCATCCACTGTCGACCTCCTCCAGCCTCCACCTGCGACTGTTCATCCACGGGCTCCTGTTCATCCAGCCTCCACCGCGCGCTACTCCACCGGCTACTGTTCAGCCAGCCCTCTCCACAGGCTCCTGTTCAACCACCCCTCCACGGGCTAATGTTCATCCAGCCCTCCACCATATACTATTCATCTAGCCCTCCACGGGGTGGTCCTATAAATCCCGCCCTCCACGGGGTCCTGTTCATCCATCCCCAACCGGCTCGATCGATCGGGGTCCTGTTCATCCAGAGGCAACACCACGGGGTCCTGTTCATCCACCCCCATCGGAAACTATTCATCCATACCCCCAGCAACGCTCACTGTTCATCTAGAGGAAGGATCGATCGGCTTCAGTTAGCAGTAGTAGCGAAGGAATCGCTCGATCGGGTTCAGTTAACACCCATCGATCGATCGCCCGGGTTTAGTAACGCGTAGCCTGCAGTGCAATCACTCGGGTTCAGTTGGAGCCCAACGCCTCGCTCGGGTTCAGTTAGAGCCCAGTGCCTTGCACCCACGCGCGTGCGTGTACGAGAGAAACGTGCATCGCTCGGCCCCGACCACCCACCATAACCAGGAACACCCCGATATTTTCCTCGCCCTCGCTTATACCACGGTTTTTTCTGTCATGGATGGCCCAAAGAATGTCATGCAGCTGCGTCTCCGGCCCGCCTAGGACGAAAAGCCCATTTTTTGTCATGATTTTTTGTCATAGAAGAAGGACCCCACCACATCTATGATGATACCAGGTTTTGTCACAATTATCGTCATAGAAGTGTCATAAGTATGATAGATTTTTTTGTTCGGCCCAAAATGTCATGGATGTGTCTTTTTTGTAGTGGGATATCTAATCTTAATGAAAATCATATGTTTCTGAATATTGCCATGTATGCCTCGCTTGATTTTTCCGCACACCAAAGTTTCTATCATACAATGTGTGCGTGGGTGATTAGATTAGAACAAAAATACAGTTTTGAAATTTGATAAGGAGTCCTGATGGACGTGTATATATATGCATGTGTTGTTTATATTTGAATTGAGAGAAGGTACAAAAACAATATACACTTACGTCAAATGTGTTAGTTGGTCTTCTTAGATGCAGAGCCTGGGAAGATAATGGTCTTCTCTCATTCTCCTCTAAACAATGTATACACTGCAGGTAGGGGAGAAGTAGAGAAGTATTGTACTGCTTGGAGAAAGATATGAGAAATTAGCAAGCATGAAGTTGACTAGGTATACAGGCTCATGCCGCTCTGGTGCCTGCAGTATGGCGTGGTATTCTGCCGGGCACTTGCTGCAGAAAAGGACAACCGCGCCTGCTCCGTCCCCTACAATAGGGGCTCAATTCTTCAATGGGTGACTGAATGAGACCACGGCCAGTCTCACTCGCAGGGTGGCCCTGCTTCACCTACATTGACGTGTACTCCACCAAGTATAGGCTCATTAGTCGGGCCAAGAAGCTCGGTAAATGTTTGATGTAACCTCACCAAAGAGAGTTAGCTACATGTTGCGATGATGTTTGGAAGTCAATGTCGGTTGCTAGAATTTGCGGCCAGGCATCAAACTGGTAATGTTCAGTCTACAGTCTGCACTCGAAACTATTACCGTGCATCGACGACAGTAGAGCCTCGGCAAGACATATTAACTTTCAAAGTCTGAAGTTCAAGCAAGGGACTGACCCCACTTATTAGTATGTCATTAATTCTCATGAATCCACTCATCTTTTAATTAATTTTTTTTCTTCCTGTATATTTAATATGGCTTGCACTTTAAATTGCTAATATTCTGCTCAGTTTGTCTCACTTCTGCCATGTATTATATTAATAATTTTCGATCACATTTAACAAGAACAACATTGTTAGATATTGATTTCTCATTTGCATATTGTTTAGGATTCAATGGATTTTATTTTTACAGTTACATGCCTACGCCTTGGTGGAAGTTCTATCTACTGCTACTTCAGAGAAGATTAGGTTCCGGTGCTTGACAATTAGGTTGAACACAGACACATTTGTTTCTAGAATGTTGCACTCTTGTTATGCAAAATAAACTATTGTACTCTACTAAACTGAATCTGCGCAATGGTTGTTGACTAGCAAAGTTTGTTTAAAGGCTTTCCATTTTATTTCCATCCTTTGAACCATTATTAAGAGATTATGTGGAATTATTTAAGTTGATTCTCCTAGCTTATTGTTTATTGTCATATGACGAAGTATGAAATATGATAGTTCTACATTCTCTCCATGGAGAGACACGATGCAAGAGAGGACTTTACTAGAGATGGCGAGCATTACTATTCCACCGGCTGAGAAAATAACTAATTATTTTTTCTTTTTAGTGGAACTGGCCAGTTAGTATTTGATTGAATAACTTTGAACTAGCTATAATTTTTAAATTGGAGTGTCTTGTTGAAATAGAGTGTGTATCTGTTTGGGCTCTTGAGTCATGTTTATTGGGCTTGGGGGTTTGATTTTTTTCTCCCATTGCAACGCACTGACATGTTGTCTATAATCTGTAATTTTCATAAAGCAAACACATGGGTTTTCTCTACCTTGATGTCCAATTTTCTACGAGCATAAGTTTTGTAGGTGTTACAAAACATACAAGATGCTCGCGTTGCACGACACATCCTCATGTTTTCATATGTTTTCCCAATAACGAAGCATGGCGTTGAGCTAAAGACATAAATGTCAAATTTATCGATTGAATAATCTGTACATTTGTATACTAATGTAATTTGGAGTATGTTAGTATAATTATTGTAGGTATTATATTCTCAGTGGTTTGATTTGAAGGTGCTATTTTTTCATCCCGTTGCAACACACGGGCCTTTTTGCTAGTCATATTCAGTGATCTACAAGTTTTATGGAGGATTTTATGACTAACCATGTTAGTGACCAATTCCTGTCATCTCTCTAAATAGATATAAGTGAAGCAAGAGAGTTTTAATTATTTCTACAAAAGATATGCCCATGCTCTAACAAATATAAGTGAAGCAGAAGAGCATTCTACAAATGGCAGTTTTCTATGTGTAGGGAAACAGGCAATCCAAACTTCAAATGATATAAGCGAAGCACATGAAGCATTCTATAAAGCCATACTCAAAAGATATAAGTGAAGTGCAAAGAGCATTCTATAAATCAACCATGGACTATCTCATACCAGCATGGTGCATCAAATAAAAATGAAAACTAAATGCAAAAGACGCTCAAAGATTTGCACTTATCACATGAATGAAACGAATCCGAAAACATACCGATACTTGTTGAAGAAAGATGGGATGCCTTCCGGGGCATCCCCAATCTTAGAAGCTTGAGTCTCCTTGAATATTTACTTGGGGTGCCTTGGGAATCCCCAAGCTTGAGCTCTTGCCTCTCCTCCTTCTCCTCACATCGAGACCTCCTCGATCTTTGAACACTTCATCCACACAAAACTCAACAGAAAGCTCGGTAAGATCCGTTAGTATAATAAAGCAAATCGCTACTCTAAGTACTGTTGCAAACCAATTCATATTTTGTTTGAGCACTGTAGCTACTGTAATATAACTTTTCCATGGCTTAATCTACTAATATAAATCGATAGTTTCATCAAAACAAGCAAACTATGCATCAAAAACAGAATATGTCTTAAACAGGACAGTCTGTAGTAATCTGAACATTCAACATACTTCTGTACTCCAAAAATTCTGAAAATAGGAAAAATAAACAACTTGTATAGAAAGGAAGTGCAAAAAGTTTCAGAACTGTTTGACGTTCCAGTAAAAAATGTAAAATCACGCACTACATGCAAAGTTTTTGTTTTGCACCTTACAAACCAACAAGCAATGTAAACATCCTAAAGGCAAATCTTGGCACATTATTTTTATTTTTAAACTTTATAAAAGCACACAACAGAAATAAATGACTCTCTAAAACTTCCGAGTTGTCTCCCTGGCAGCGCTTTCTTTAAAGCCATTAAGCTAGGCATATAGTGCTCAAGTAATGGATCCACCCGGATCCCAAGGTATATCAAAGACAATTTTAGTTAACAATGATTTGTGATTTAGTAGTGAGCACAAAGTAAAATATATCATGCAACAACGAAGTATAACTCTTTTCCTATGCATTGGCATGTCATAAAAGAACAATTCATGCACACATAGTAAAGGCCAATGCATAGTATAAACAGGTTTTTGCAATTTTATCATATCAGAAACATGGAGAGGCAGAGATGTAGTTCCTCTCTCATAATAATTGCGAGTAGGAGCATCAAGCACATGCATATTATATCTATAAAAATCATCATGTGTAGTAGTAAAACGCAACCCATCAATATAATCCTTAATAAGGGCAAACTTCTCCGATATAGTGTAGTCGGGAGAATTCAAAAAGATAATAGGACTATAATGTGTGGGTGCAATAGAAGAAATTTCATGTTTAACATAAGGAACTATAGCAAGTTCATCTCCATAAGCATAATTCATATTGGCATCTTGGCCACACGCATAACAAGCATCATCAAAAAGGGATATGTCAAAAGAATCAAAGGGATCATAACAATCATCATAGCATTCATCCTTCGGTAAGAATGAAGGGACATTAAATAATGTATGATTTGGAGAGTTACTGTCATTAGAAGGTGGGCATGGGTAATCAATCCGCTCTTCCTCCTTTTGTTCTTCGCTCTTCTCCTCATCTTTTTCATCCAATGAGCTCACAATGTCAGTAATTTCTTCTTCCATAGACTCCTGCAAAATATTAGTCTCTTCTTGGACAACAGAGACTTTCTCAATGAATTCATCAATATCATAATTGTATTTATAATTCTCATAGCAATATTTAAGGATAGCTAAATTTTTCAGGTCTATAAACTGAATCATCAAAATCTTCAAACTCTTTAAACAAAGATTCAATTTCACATGCACCCTTAAAAGCAACAAATTCTTCTATTCGTTCCACATCATAGTAATCATATATACCATTAGCATAACAAGCTAAGGTTTCATTATCATTAAATTTGCATGAAAAGGGAAGGTGTGGAGCCTTCATCCTAGAGAAACAAGTATAATCCTATCTCAAGCGTAATTGCCGAGTGTACCAATGCAACATATGAATTTGATCCCATAATAGTTTCCGTCAAGCGATAATATCTAAAGTATTCATGTTGATCCAACGTGTCTCCCATTATATAATTGAATGGGGTTTTCGCAGGATTATTAAAGTAGTGCATAATATCTTTCACATAATGAGCATCGAGGGTTTTAGGAGGTTCCCCATCTCCATGAGTAGCAAGTAAACCTATTTTTTTGGTATTTCGTGTTCCATATCCATAACTAAATATAGATTACAACTTAGAACAGCAAATAAAATCGACTTAGTGATAAAGCAAACGAGCACACACGAGAATATTCACCCCACGCTATTGCTCCCCGAAAACGGCGCCAGAGAAAGGTCTTGATAACCCACAAGTATAAGGGATCAATTGTAGCCTCTAAGTAAGAGTGTCGAAACCAATGAGGATCTAAAGGTAGAACAAATATTCCCTCAAGTTTTATCGACCACCGATACAACTCTACGCACGCTTGACGTTCGCTTTACCTAGAACAAGTATAAAACTAGAAGTACTTTGTAGGTGTAACGGGATAGGTTTGCAAGAATATAAAGAGCACGTAAATAAAAACTAGGGGCTGTTTTAGGTAAAGAAGCAATAAACTTAGTATAGCGAGTGTGGAAAAGTGGTGGTAGGAGTTGCGAAATTGTCCCTAAGCAATTGACTACTTTACTAGACCGATAGCAAGTTTTATGTGGGAGAGGCCACTACTAGCATGTCATCCCTGAGTTGGAATTCTATGCACTTATGATTGGAACTATTAGCAAGCATCCGCAACTACTAACATTCATTAAGGTAAAACCCAACCATAGCATTAAGATATATTGGTCCCCCTTCAATCCCGTATGCATCAATTTCTATGCTAGGTTGAAGCTTAGGTCACTCTTGCCCTCCAATACATAGTCCTATGAACATACAACTAACCCTATGGTGTGATTCCACGTGCGTGCTCATATGATGGGCACCAAAGGACAAAAACATAGCCACAAGCAAATTAAACCAATCATAGCAATTCACCAATTACCGATGGGACAACGAAAATCTACTCAGACATCATAGGATGGCAACACATCATTGGATAATAATATGAAGCATAAAGCACCCTGTTCAAGTAGAGGGTACAACGGGTCTCAGGAGAGTGGACCACTGTAGATAGATGTGGGAAGGTGATGGAGATGTTGGTGAAGATGACGGAGGTGTTGGTGTAGATTGCGGTGATGATGATGGCCCCGGCGGCGTTCCGGCGCCACCGGGAGAGAGGGGGAGAGAGCCACCCTCCTTCTTCTTCTTCGTTGACCTTCTCCCTAGATGGGAGAAGGGTTTCCCCTCTGGTACATGGCCTCCATGGTGGTGGAGGGGCGAGATCCCCTCCGAGATTGGATCTGTCTCTCTGTCTCTCTCTGTTTCTGCGTTCTAGATTCTGGCCTTTCACCGTTTCTTATATTCCCGGAGATCCGTAACTCCAATTGGGATGAAATTTTAATACGATTTCTATCCAGATATTGGCTTTCTTGCGGCGAAAGAAGGGCACCAACTACCTTATGGGGTGGCCACGAGGGCCCAGGGTGCGCCTGACCCCCTGGGAACGCCCCCTGCCTCATGGCCCCCCGGGCATCGTCTCACGTTTATTCTTCTTCCCAAAAATCACATATATTCCAAAAAATCTCCATCAGTTTTTATCCCGTTTGGACTCTGTTTGATATGGATTTTCTGCCAACCAAAAAACATGCAACAAACATGAACTGGCACTGGGCATTGGATCAATATGTTAGTCCCAAAAATAGTATAAAAAGTTGCCAAAAGTATATGAAAGTTGTATAATATTGGCATGGAACAATCAAAAATTATAGATACGACGGAGACGTATCATATGCCCATAGAGACAGCCATCCGAATACCATGCAATAAAGCCTCATAATCGGCTGTGTTATTAGAGTCTGTATTTGGAGCACATAACGGAGTGTATCTCTTGTGGGGGATGTCAGGACGACACCAGCCCCAAGTCCGGCCAGCATTTTAGAGTCGTCGAAGTGCATATCCCAGTTGGAATATGTGCCATACTCTTTAGGGAATTCGGCTTCTGTCCATTCGGCGACGAAGTCCGCCAACACCTGAGATTTAATAGCTCGGCGTGGCTTATATGTTATTTCAAATGGTAAGAGCTCAATTGCCCATTTGGCGATCCGTCCGGTGGCGTCCCGGTTGTTTATAATATCGTTAAGTGGTACTTCGGAAGCCACCATGATCGAACATTTTTGAAAGTAGTGCCGAAGCTTCCGGGATGCCATGAAGACCGCGTACGCTATCTTTTGATAGTGCGGGTATCGGGATTTGCATGGTTTAAGGACCGTTGATACATAGTATACTGGTTTTTGAAGTGGGAATTTGTGTCCCTCTTCGTCTCGCTCGACGATGAGGACCGCACTCGCCACCTAATGTGTTGCGGATATGTATAGTAGCATGGGTTTGCCGATGTTTGGTGCGGCCAGGATTGGGTTCCTTGCTAATAAAGCTTTGATTTCTTCCAGTCCGGCTGTAGCATCTATCCATGCAAACTAGTCGGTGCGTCGGAGCAGGCGACACAGTGGCAGTGCCATTTCTCCTAATCTGGAGATAAAGCGGCTCAAAGCTAGCACGCACCCGACTAGTTTTTGGACCTGCTTGAGGTCTGTTGGTGTAGCCAACTATGACAGGGCTCGGATTTTGGCTGGGTTTGCCTCGATTCCCCTATTGGAAAGAATGAACCCAAGCAGTTTTCCGGCGGGAACGCCGAAAACGCACTTTTCCGGATTGAGCCGTATGTCATATCATCGGAGGTTGTCCAATGTAAGGCGTAAATCGTCCACCAATGATTCGACATGCTTAGTTTTGATGACTACATCATCTACATATGCCTCAACTATCTTGTCAATTTGCTTTTCCAGGCACGTTTGAATCATGCATTGATATGTAGCGCCGACGTTTTTGAGCCCGAAGGGCAAGGTGTTGAAGCAGAAGGGCCCGTATGGGTGATGAATGCCGTTGCGGCTTGGTCGGATTCCTTCATTTTGATTTGATGGTATCTGGAGTATGCATCGAGGAAGCACAGTGAGTCGTGTCCTGCGGTTGCATCAATAATCTGGTCGATGCGAGGTAGTGGGAAGGGATCCTTAGGGCAGGCTTTGTTAGGGTCCTTGAAGTCGACACACAAGCGCCAAGATTTGTCCTTCTTTGGCACCATGACCAGGTTTGCAAGCTAGTCCGGATGTTTGATCTCCCTGATAAACCCGGCCTCGAGTAGCTTGGCTAGCTCCTCACCTGTAGCCTGTCGTTTGGGTTCGGAAAATCGCTGCAGCGTTTGCTTGAATGGTTTGTATCCCTTCAGTATATTGAGACTATGTTTGGCCAGCGTGTTTGGGGTTCCTGGCATATCTGAGGGGTGCTAGGCGAAGATGTCCCAATTCTCGCGCAAGAACACATGCAATGCGGCATCGATCGCCGGATCCAGTTGTGCCCCAATGGAAGCTGTCTTCTTGGGGTCCGTCAGGTGAACTTGAAATTTGACTATCTCGTCTGCTGGCTTAAAAGATGTGGATTTAGGCCTTTTATCAAGAATTACGTCATCTCTATCCATTGTGGAACGCAGAGCGGTGAGCTCCTCGGCCACCAGGGCTTCGGATAGTGCCTCGGGGGCCAGGGATGCGGTTTTATTTTCAGCTCGGAGTGTTATGTCCGGATCACTAGTGAAAGTGATAACACGGTTGGGCCCGGGCATTTTGAGCTTCATGTACCCATAATGAGGTATGGCTTGAAAGCGTGTGAATGTGTCTCGCCCCAACAGGGCATGATATCCGCTGTTGAAAGGGGACACCTAGAAGATTATCTCTTCAGACCTATAGTTCTCTAGTGTGCCGAATACCACGTCGAGTTTAATTTTCCCCAAACATCTTGCTTCCCGACTGGGGATAATTCCTCAAAAGGTTGTATTACTCTGCTCAATGCGACTCCTGTCCATTTGCATTTTATTGGGCGTGTCTTCATAGATGAGGTTCAGTCCGCTGCCTCCATCCATGAGCACTTTAGTGAGGCAAAAGCCATCTATAATTGGGTTTAAAACCAAAGCGACTGGTGCTCGGACTGATCTGGCCCTTGGCTCATCACTGGCGTTAAAGGTTATCGCCATATCATTCCAAGGATTTATTGCGGCTACGTGATTGACTTCGGTGAGGTCGCGGAGCATCCTTTTACGCCGGTTGTTTGAAGGAAAGGTCTCGAAGACCGTGAGCACATTGATGTCGTTATCCTCAGGGGAATGCCTTGCCGGAGTAGTGTTGGTGAGAATAGCCTCCCCGCTTTTAGCCACCTGCCGGAGTATCCAACATGCCCGAAGGCTCTGAGTTGGTTCAGAGTTCGACATCGCATGTATCTGACAGGGCTTGTCGAGCCCTTCGTTAAGGACAGTTCTGTGTCCTGGTAAGTTCTTAATTTTTCTTTCCGTGGAGTAATGATTAGGTGTCCCATAAGGGTGCATCCGTTTTGTCCGGCCGGTGGGTGGCTTAAAGGCCGGTGGTTCCCACCGAGCTGTCTGGGCTTTCCAGGCGCTTTCCATTGCGCAATACTTCTGTACTATGTGTGCCAAATCTGCAAAGTGCAGTATATGGTGCCGGTTGAGGGCATTGATTATCCCCTCTTTTGTACAGTTGCGGCGAATGACTGATACTGCATCGTCGTCGCAACAATCTTTGATCTTGTTTTTAACAAGGAGGAATCTAGCCCAAAAGTGATGGACTATTTCCTGAGGTTGTTGTCATGTATACATTAAATCACATATGTTCGGGGGACCTGAATTGCTTGGAGAGTATTGATTGTGGTGGGTGGGTGGGTTTAAATCCGAACCCTGACCCACTGTGGAATCCGGATTTTGAAAAAAAATCTGAGGTCATCGGCCCAGGGTCCGGAGTGTCCTGGGGGGTTTTAGACTCATCACCTGATTCTATGTTCGGAGGATAGATGATCTCTTATCGAGGATGAGTGTCCGGCTCGTAGGGCTCGGAGATCTGAACATAGTTTGTTTTAAACACAGGAGGAGTAGTATCCTCAACTTGTTCTTCCACGACGATCACCAGGTGGGTGACAGGTGGAGACCTGATTTCCCTCTGATTGGGTTTAAGCCCAATCAGGTCGTAATCTATTGTGATCCCCAGGGCGGTGATGCGATCTAGCAGTTCGTTTAAAGACGAAAGATTTGCTGGATCCATCTTATCGACGCTTTTGGGGTTGATGCGGAGATGGTTTTTGGCAATCCGGGGACCGTCTCTGGCTTGATGGCCGGGCGGGCGCCTATGGCGAAATTGCCGATCTGGAGTATATGCCCAGGGACTAGGGCTCTTCCATAGGTGATTTTGTCGTTGATGACAAGGCGAGCCATCAATCCTTCTATCGACAACATGGAGGAACTCTCAATAAAAGCACCAATGTCGGTGTCAAAACCGGCAGATCTCGGTTAGGGGGTCCGGAACTGTGCGTCCAAGGATCGAAGGTAACAGGAGGCGGGGGACACGATGTTTACCCAGGTTCGGGCCCTCTTGATGGAGGTAAAACCCTACGTCCTGCTTGATTGACTTTGATTAGTATAGGGGTTACAAGAGTTGATCTACCTCGAGATCATAATGGCTAAACCCTAGATGTCTAGCCCGTGTGATTATGATTGCCTCTATGGACTAAACCCTTCGGTTTATATAGATACCAGAGGGGGCTAGGGTTTGTACAGAGTCGGTTTACAAAGAAAGGAATCTTCATATCTGAACGCCAAGCTTGCCTTCCACGCTAAGGAGAGTCCCATCCGGACACGGGGGAAAGCCTTCTATCTTGTATCTTCACGGCTCACCAGTTGGGCCCATGTTACATAGCCCGGACGCCCAGGGACCCCTTAATCTAGGACTCCCTCAATAATAGCATGGAACAATAAAAAATTATAAATACGTTGGAGGCGTATCAAGCATCCTCTAGCTTAATTCCTGCTCGTCCTTGAGTAGGTAAATGATAAAAACAGAATTTTTGATGCGGAATGCTACCTAACATATTTATCCATGTAATTTTCTCTATTGTGGCATGAATGTTAAAATTTGTATGATTCAAAACAAAAGTTTAATATTGACATAAAATAATTATACTTCAACTGTACTAAATAGATAATTATGTCTTCTCAAAATAACATGGCCAAAGAAATCTTATCCCTACAAAATCATATAGTCTGGCTATGCTCCATCTTCTCACACAAAATATTTAAATCATGCACAACCCCGATGACAAGCCAAGCAATTGTTTCATACCTTTGATGTTCTCAAACTTTTTCAACTTTCGTGCAATACATGAGCGTGAGCCATGGACATAGCATTATAGGTGGAATAGACGGTGGTTGTGGAGAAGACAAAAAGAAGGAGATAGTCTCACATCAACTAGGCATATCAACGGGCTATGGAGATGCCCATTAATAGATATCAATGTGAGTGAGTAGGGATTTCCATGCAACGGATGCACTTAGAGCTATAAGTTTATGGAAACTTAAAAAGAAACTAAGTGAGTGTGCATCCAACTTGCTTGCTCACGAAGACCTAGGGCGATTTGAGGAAGCCCATCATTGGAATATACAAGCCAAGTTCTGTAATGAAAAATTCCCACTAGTATATGAAAGTGACAATATAGGAGACTCTCTTATCATGAAGATCATGGTGCTACTTTGAAGCACAAGTTTGGTAAAAGGATAGTAGCATTGCTCCTTCTCTCTTTTCTCTCATTTTATTGGGCCTTCTCTCATTTTTTTGGTTTCTTTTTTTATTCGTCTGGAGTCTCATTCCAACTTGTGGGGGAATCATAGTCTCCATCATCCTTTCCTCACATGGAACAATGTTCTAATAATGAAGACCAGCACACTTCTATTTACTTACAACTCAAGAATTACAACTCGATACTTAGAACAAAATATGACTCTGTGTGGATGCCTCCGGTGGTGTACCGGGATGTGAAATGAATGAAGAGTGACATGTATGAAAGAATTATGAACGGTGGCTTTGCCACAAATACGATGTCAACTACATGATCATGCATAGCAATATGACAACGATGGAGCGTGTCATAATAAACAGAACAGTGGAAAGTTGCATGGCAATATATCTCGGAATGGCTATGGAAATGCCATAATAGGTAGGTATGGTGGCTGTTTTGAGGAAGGTATATGGTGGGTTTATGCTACGGGCGAAAGTTGCGCCGCACAAGAGAGGCTAGCAAAGGTGGAAGGTGAGAGTGTGTATAATCCATGGATTCAACATTAGTCATAAAGAACTCATATACTTATTGCAAAAATCTATTAGTTATTGAAGCGAAGTACTACGGGCATGATCCTAGGGGGATAGATTGGTAGGGAAAGACCATCGCTCATCCCCGACCGTCACTCATAAGGAATACAATCAATAAATAAATCATGCTCCAACTTCAGCACATAACGGTTCACCATACGTACATGCTATGGGAATGACAAACTTTAACACAAGTATTTCTCAAATTCACAATTACTTACTAGCATGAATCTAATATCACCATCTTCATATCTCAAAACAATCAAAAGGAATCAAACTTCTCATAGTATTCAATGCACTTTATATGTAAGTTTTTATTATATCCCTCTTGGATGCATATCATATTAGGACTAAATTTATAACCAAAGCAAATTACCATGCTAATTAGAGACTCTCAAAATAATATAAGTGAAGTACGATATTTCATAAATTTCTATAAAATAAAACCACTGTCGTGCTCTAAAAAGATATAAGTGAAGCGCCTAGAGAAAAATTGCCTAGCTCAAAAGATATAAGTGAAGCACAAAGAGTATTCTAATAAATCATGATTCATGCATGTCTCTATCAAAAGGTGTGTACAGAAAGGATGATTGTGACAAACTAAAAAGCAAAGGCACAAATCATACAAGATGCTCCAAGCAAAACACATATCATGTGGTGAATAAAAATATAGCCTCAAGTAAAGTTACTGATAGACGAAGACGAAAGAGGGGATGCCTTCTGGGGCATCCCCAAGCTTAGGCTCTTGGTTATCCTTGAATATTACCTTGGGGCGCCTTGGGCATCCCCAAGCTTAGGCTCTTGCCACTCCTTATTCCATAGTCCATCAAATCCTTACCCAAAACTTGAAAACTTCACAACACAAAACTCAACAGAAAATCTCACAAGCTCCGTTAGTATAAGAAAATAAATCACCACTTTTGGTACTATTGTGAACTCATTCTTTATTTATATAGGTGTAATATCTACTGTATTCCAACTTTTCCATGGTTCATACCCCCCGATACTAGCCATAGATTCATCAAAATAAGCAAACAACACAAAGAAAACAGAATATGTCAAAAACAGAACAGTCTGTAGCAATCTGGAGATTTTGAATACTTTTGTAACTCCAAATATTCTCCAAAATTAGAACTACCTAAGAAATTTTCTTATTAATCTTCTAAAAAAAGATTCAGTATTTTATCATGGTTCTGCTTAAAATTAAAATTAATTTCCTGAGCACAAAAGTTTATGTTTTTCAGCAAGATCAAATTAACTATCACCCTAAGCTATCCCAAAGGTCTTACTTGGAACAAACACTAATTAAAACATAAAAAAACATCTAACCAGAGGCTAGATAAATTATTTAATGCAAAACAGAACCTAAAAAGCAAAAACAAAAATAAAATTGGGTTGCCTCCCAACAAGCACTATTGTTTAACGCCCCTAGCTAGGCATAAATCACGAATATATCTAAGTATTCTCATCTTTGGTATGCAATCGATAAGTGGCTCTCATAATAGATTCATTAGGAAATTTAATTTTCTTTCTTGGAAAATGTTCCATGCCTTTCCTTAACGGAGCACCTCACGCGGCTCACGTGACGTGAGCCATGACGACTAAGGCCAGGCGAGCGCCAGCGGGCGCATTGTACCAGTTTCCTTGTTGGTGCTAAGGAGGCAAGCGCAGGCGCGGGGTCCCGAGGAATCAGGCAAAGGTTTCCATATCGGTGCAACAAGACCAAGACTAGCTGGACGGCGGGACAGAGGTCATAGCGGATCCCACAACAGCATCACCACCGGAGCCTTTGGCAGGCGAAGGCCACCTTTTGTCAGGATAGCTTGTACTAGTTGTCCCCCTTCAAACTTGGCCGCTGTGGGATCCCTTCCCGCCTAACATTTGGGAAGAGGACCAAGGCAACTATAAGTAGGACATAGCCACCACCATAGAGGGGATCGGATCCATTCCACCGGAACGAGCTCACCAGTTCATCTAGCTCAAGAACACCTCACTTCCCGAGGTTGTTCATCCATTGTATTACTTCATCCTCAGCCCCTCGAGGCAATCCACCAAAAAACTGGAGTAGGGTATTACACCGCAAGCTGTCCCGAACCAGTATAAACCCTCGTGTCTCTTGTTCTTTGGGTCCGTCGAGCTAGGCCGTGGAATCGTTGAGCGTGCGAGTCGGGGAGAGAGAGTTCTTCGTACACACCCCAGAGTTTGAACCTCATAAGGGTTTGCCGGAACCCATAATCTAACAGAATTTGTTACTACCTAGGAACATAGTCAGAATATGAAATCACAATTCATTGCTTAAATAGTGACCAATTAGTCAGAACAAATACCCCGATTATGCTAAGTAATATGACAGCATGGAGAAAGTTGAAAGGACACTAACCTCGATCAGACTTTGATCGGCTGACGACGTTGGGGAAGTAAACATCCATGTTAATTAGACCAGGCTACGGTGCATGCACAAGAATTTTATTGCCAGCTTTTAGTTCATAACACTTCGACATTTTTCTCCAAAGGTCCGCATTAAAATAGGAGTGACCATCTTTATCAAGTTTTACGCTAACCGTCATTGTAAATCCATGTTGCATTGTCAATATGACATCCTAGAAGTCATCAACAAAGTAAAGCCCAAGATTTCCTTCTACTCTTGTTCTTGAAAAGCAAGGGATGTACTGCTTGAAATGAAAATTAAGATCATAAATTAGATATATTGAAATAACAGAGCATCACGCAAATATGGTAGTAACTGATAGAACAGATCAATATATAGATGAAAGCAAAGTACAAAAATATAGAATTAAAAATAGATAATGTAACAAAGATTTGATGCAAATATATAGATAATGTAGCAACAGACGGTATATGTTCACAAATTTAGGCCATGCCGACCGTGGTAGGTTGAGATTGAATAGCGACAGACGGACTGCGATAAGAGATGAGTGAATATTTCACTAAGTTGATTACCTTCTCCATGACAAAAATCCCCGGCCCAATCCCGCAGAAAACCCTAGTCGACCAGAGTCTAGAATGTCGGTGCAGATAGGCGGCGGAAAGCGGTAGGGGCGAAATCCCGTGCCGTTTGGAGCGCGACCTATGCTCGCCGCCAACAGCCATCGATCTTAGGATGCAGAGTTGCGGAGGAGTCCGTGGCGATTGAGTGGGGACGAAGTGGGCGAGGGTTTACTTTTTCCGTTTGCATGTGTGAGTGAACACACACGGTTTGCAGAGGCGACGAAGATGAATCATGTGCAATAGTAAATCACCGAGATTGAATGGGAATACAAATTTCCTTTGTCCTTCATCCATGAGTTTTTTCTACAATGAACATAAACCCTGTTAATCACCGTGTTCAAATTTGACACCTTTTCGGGTTCATTTACAATATTTAGGGGATTATGTGGATTTTGTAGGCATTAGTGCACATAATTCAAATTCAAACAATTGGTGCTTCAAAAGGTGCACAAGAACGGTCTGGAAAATCCATACTTGTGGTATTTAGTAATTTCTCAAGCCTGTTACAAGGAATGGGCAGAGATTTCAATGGAATGTGTGGCAATAGTCAACCACAAATGAGTTATTTACTGGGTTATCAACTATAGAACAATGAAATACGTGCTTGAAAAACATGACACCTGGGATGGTGCCATGGTATGGCCTCACCGTGCCCTGGTTAAAAGCTAAGAAGGTCTGATTTATGTCATCTTGACTTGACTTGGCGCGAATCTCCCCGGCAACGGCGCCAGAAATCCTTCTTGCTACCTCTTGAGAATTGCATTGGTTTTCCCTTGAAGAGGAAAGGGTGATGCAGTAAAGTAGCATAAGTATTTCCCTCAGTTTTTGAGAACCAAGGTATCAATCCAGTAGGAGATCACGCTCGAGTCCCATGCACCTACACAAACAAATAAGAACCTCGCAACCAACGCGATAAAGGGGTTGTCAATCCCTTCACGGTCACTTACGAGAGTGAGATCTGATAGATATGATAAGATAATATTTTTGGTAGTTTATGATAAAGAGAAATAAAGATGCAAAGTAAAATAAACGGTAATAGAAATAGCTAAGTGTTGGAAGATTAATATGATGGAAGATAGACCCGGGGGCCATAGGTTTCACTAGTGGCTTCTCCCAAGAGCATAAGTATTACGGTGGGTAAACGAATTACTGTCGAGCAATTGATAGAATTGAGCATAGTTATGAGAATATCTAGGTATGATCATGTATATAGGCATCACGTCCGCGACAAGTAGACCGAAATGATTCTGCATCTACTACTATTACTCCACACATCGACCGTTATCCAGCATGCATCTAGAGTATTAAGTTCATAAGAACAGAGTAATGCTTTAAGTAAGATGACATGATGTAGAGGGATAAACTCATGCAATATGATATAAACCTCATCTTTTTATCCTTGATGGCAACAATACAATACAATACAATAAGTGTTGTTTCCCTTTGTGTCAATGGGATCGAGCACCGCAAGATTGAACCCAAAGCTAAACACTTCTCCCATTGCAAGGAAGATCAATCTAGTAGGCCAAACCAAACTAATAATTCGAAGAGACTGGCAAAGATAGACCAATCATACATAAAAGAATTCAGAGGAGATTCAAATATTGTTCATAGATAAACTTGATCATAAACCCACAATTCATCCAATCTCGACAAACACACTGTAAAAGAAGATTATGTAGCGACCAGACCTCAAACAGTCTGATCTCTGTGCTCCGGTGTCATCCCTGGATCAGTACTGCTGACACCACACAGTACTCGGAGGATTTATAGCAGAGTAGCAATCACACACTTATTACATCGAGTGTCTCAAAAGAGAACTTATTACAATAAATATGGCTTAAGGCCATCTAATAACGATAACAGCGGAAGGCTTGGAAGATAAGTGAGTCCATCAACTCCAACGGCATCACTGAGTATAGAACCACAACCTAAAACTCCTCAATCGTCGTCTGAAAAGTCTGCAACATTAACGTTGCAGCCCGAAAACGGGTCAGCACATGGAATATGCTGGCAAGGTAACACATAGAGAGTAATGGAATGCAACAGCTATACTATATGCATATTTGGCTGGTGGAAAGCTCTATGGTTACTGTTTTGCGTAAAGCCAATTTTTCCCTACTTCAAAGGAATAAAATTAATTACTATCATGGTGGTTGTTAAACATTGAGAATGGTTGACAGCATTCTCAATCCCAATTAAGTAACATCATTAAAAACCCCACAAAATTAATTTAGAGTAACATGTTGAGATTCACATGATAATCCAGGTACTAGATACTCAAGATGTCCATAAACATGGACACGGCTAACCATGATTAGTTTGTTACACTCTGCAGAGGTTTGCGCACTTTTCCCCACAAGACTCGATCGCCTCCGTTTGGTTTCTCGCACTACAGGGTATTTGAGAAGACGGATGACCGAGACACAGTCTTTCAGAAGCGCTAGCACCTTACGACGGATAGACCGGTACACCTACTTTCCCCTACATCTGCTAGTCTACCCTGTAAGAGTTCTCACAACTTAGTCAACTATGCCAGAGCCCATAATGGCTTGTGGCTGCACACGGAAGTTTCTAGTATGAATAATCTCATGATCCCTTTGGGCCTGGGTGGCGGTCCAAATAAAAACAGGCAAGTCCTGGAAACCCCAGGTGCCTCAATCCACCCAGATGTGTGTTAGGTTGCCACCTTAGATAAACCCTTAATTATCAATCTCACATCTGTCATGGATATCACTCACCCAATCCACGTCTACTAGCATAGCATGGCATAATAAGCAAACGTAGAAGTAACTCCCAAAGGTTTGATAATAAACAGGTAATAGGTACTACCTCATCTACTTCCCATCCCACATTTAATTAGATCCTAATCATGCAATGTGTGAAGATTGATCTAATGCAATAAAACTGGGTTGTAGAAAAAGGTATGATCAAAGTGTTACTTGCCTTGCTGATGATCCGCGTAACCTAGAGATCCGAAGTAACAGGCGGCGCACTCCGGGTATTCTATCGCAGACAAACAACAAGCATACAATAAGTACTCATCTAATGCACAGGTAAAACTCAAGTAGAAGATCTAACCAGAAAGTTCAACTTAAGAACCCTGGTTTGCAAAAACAATCAAATCGAACGAAGCAAAAGAAATCAAACGGCGAAAGAAAACAACTTTGTTCTAGTAATCTGGATCTAGGGCAAATTTTACAGTAGCAAAAACATGTTTAAGTTGATTATTTGGAAAGAGGGTTTCGAGACGAAACTCCAGGCGCTTGAATCGCCCGATTCCGATAAACGAGCGAAAAGTTATACTAAAACGAAAATCGGATCAGAAATCGCGATCAGAAAATAACCGCGAAAAATCCGACGAAAAAGAAAAACCACGAACAGATTTTTTTTTAAACAGCACGGAAAACGAGGCGGCGGCGAACCTCGGGCGGTGCGCTGCTCCGGCGGCGGCAGCGGGCGGCGGCGGCGGCGGCTGGGGCGGGGCTAGGGTTAGGCGGCGGCGGCTGGGCTCTCTCTCGGCTCGGGCCTCGGGCGCCTTATAAAGGCCCCGGCCAGGGAGTCCTGGCCGAGTACGGCCCGTAGTCGGTTCCGGGTTTTTTTTTAATAATTCCGCTCGGAAGAAAAATAAAAAAGAAATACTAAACGGACTCCGAAAATCACGAGATAAATTTTGCCGGGTTTCTAAAATCAAGCCCGATAAAGTGAACATTTATCTGGGCCCAAACTACAACTTTGAAAAACGTGCATTTTTCCTAAATTCAAACAAAAATACCGAAAAACTCCGAAATAAATCTTATTTGATTTTTTTATTAAATCCTCAATATTTCTATATTTTGGGAAAGTCATTTTATTCCCTCTCTCATATTTTTGTAATAGAAATAATTGATGATAAAATAAATAAAATCAAATGATCCTGTTTACATAATTTGAGAAAACTCAAATATGTAAATAACGAAATCCCCAACTCTCTCCGTGGGTCCTTGAGTTGCTTAGGATTTTCTAGGATCAAAACCAAAAGCAAAATAAAATATGATATGCATGATGATCTAATGTATAACATTCCAAATTGAAAATTTGGGATGTTACAGATTACATCGAATAGATCTCCAAGAAGATCGAGGAGAACTTTGTATTGAGATCCAAAGAGAGAGAAGAAGCCATCTAGCTAATAACTATGCACCTGTAGGTCTGAAGTAAACTACTCACACATAACCGGAGAGGCCTTGGAGTTGATGTAGAGGCCCTCCACGATCAATGCCCCCTCCGACGGAGCTCCGGAAAGGCCGCAAGATGGATCTCTCGGGTACAGAAGGTTGCGGTAGTGGAATTAGGTTTTCGTGGTGCTCCTGGATGTTTGGGGAGTACGTGGATATATATAGGAGGAAGAAGTAGGTCGGTGGAGCAACGAGGGGCCCATGAGGGTGGAGGGCGCGCCCTGGGGGGTAGGCGCGCCCCTGCCTCGTGGCCTCCTCGATTGTTTCTTGACGCACACTCCAAGTCTCTTGGATCACGTTTGTTGAGAAAATCACGTTCCCGAAGGTTTCATTCCGTTTGGACTCCATTTGATATTACTTTTCGGCGAAACCCTAAAATAGGCAAAAAACAACAATTTGGGCTGGGCCTCCGGTTAGTAGGCTAGTCGCAAAAATGATATAAAAGTGTAAAATAAAGCCCATTGACATCCAAAATAGATAATATAATGGCATGGAGCAATCAAAAATTATAGATACGTTGGAGACGTATCAATAGTCCCATTATCTTTTTGAATTGTCCCGACTACACTATATCGGAGAAGTTTACCCTTATTAAGGATTATATTGATGGGTTGCGTTTTACTATTACACATGATGATTTTGATATATATAATATACATGTGCTTGCTGCTCCTACTTGCAATTATTATGAGAGAGGAACTACATCTCCGCCTCTTTATGTTTCCAACACGAAAAAATTTCAAGAAACTGTTTCTACTATGCATTGGCCTTTACTTTGTGTGCATGCATTGTTCTTTTATGACATGCCGATGCATAGGAAGAGAGTTATACTCCGTCATTACATGATATATGTTACTTTGTGCTCACTACTAATCATTGTTAATTAAAATTGGCTTTGATATACCTTGGGATCCGGCTGGATTCATTACTTGAGCACCATATGCCTAGCTTAATGGCTTTAAAGAAAGCGTTGCCAGGGAGACAACCCAGAAGTTTTAGAGAGTCATTTATTTCTGTTGTGTGCTTTTATGAGGTTTAAAAATAAAAATAATGTGCCTAGGTTTGGCTTTAGGATGTTTTAGATGCTTGTTGGTTTGTACGGTGCAGGACAGAAACTTCGGCTGTAGTGCGCGATTTTACATTGTTTACTGGAAGGCCAAACGGTTCTGAAACTTTTGCACTGTCTTTCTATACAAATTTTTTATTTTCCCTAATTTTTGTAGAATTTTTGGAGTAACAGAGGTATGGTGAATGTTCATATTACTACAGTCTGTCCTTTTTAAGACAGATTCTGTTTTTTGATGCATAGTTTGCTTGTTTTGATGAAACTATCGATTTATATCAGTGGATTAAGCCATGGAAAAGTTATATTACAGTAGCTACAATGCAAAAACAAAATATTAATTGGTTTGCAACAGTACTTAGAGTAGTGATTTGCTTTATTATACTAACGGATCTTACCGAGCTTTCTGTTGAGTTTTGTGTGATTGAAGTTTTCAAGTTTTGGGAGAGATCACGATGGATGAAGGAATAAGGAGTGGCAAGATCCTAAGCTTGGGGATGCCCGAGGCACCCCAAGGAAATATTCAAGGACTCCCAAGCAACCAATCTTGGGGATGCCCTGGAAGACATTCCCTCTTTCTTCTAACGATCATCGGTAATTTCACTTGGAGCTATATTTTTATTCGTCACATGATATGCGTAAATCTTGGAGCGTCTTTTGCATTTAGTTTTCACTTTTCTTTGATGCACCATGCTGGTATGAGATAGTCCATGGTTGATTCATAGAATTCTCTTTGCACTTCACGTATATCTTTTGAGTATGGCTTTATAGAATGCTTCGTGTGCTTCACTTATATCTTTTGAAGTTTGGATTGCCTGTTTCTCTTCACATAGAAAACCACCATTTATAGAATGCTCTTTTGCTTCACTTATATTTGTTAGAGCATGGTCATATCTTTTGTAGAAAGAATTAAACTCTCTTGCTTCACTTATATCTGTTTAGAGAGATGAAAGGAATTGGTCATTCACATGGTTAGTCATAAAATCCTACATAAAACTTGTAGATCACTGAATATGATATGTTTGATTCCTTGCAGTAGTTTTGCGATATGAAGATGGTGATATTAGAGTCATGCTAGTGGGTAGTTGTGGATTGTAGAAATACTTGTGTTGAAGTTTGTGATTCCCGTAGCATGCACGTATGGTGAACCGTTATGTGATGAAGTCGGAGCATGAGGTATTTATTGATTGTCTTCCTTATGAGTGGCGGTCGGGGATGAGCGATGGTCTTTTCCTACCAATCTATCCCCCTAGGAGCATGCGCGAAGTACTTTGTTTCGATGACTAACAGATTTTTGCAATAAGTATGTGAGTTCTTTATGACTAATGTTGAGTCCATGGATTATACGCACTCTCACCCTTCCATCATTGCTAGCCTCTTCGGTACCGTGCATTGCCCTTTCTCACCTCGAGAGTGGTGCAAACTTCGCCGATGCATCCAATCCCCGTGATACGATACGCTCTATCACCCATAAACCTCCTTAGATCTTCCTCAAAACAGCCACCATACCTACATATCATGGTGTAACACCCCGTATGTAACCTGCCATATTTGTATTCCAACTCTTGCCATTTTCGGCGCTAAGTTATGATATTCCCTCGTGGTTGGGTTTTGTATTCGTTTTACTTTTGTCTTTGTCATGCATCTCATATCATGTCATCATGTGCATCGCATTTGCATACGTGTTCGTCTCATGCATCCGAGCATTTTCCCCATTGTCCATTTTGCATTCCAGCACTCCTATGTCCTCCGGTGTCCCCTTTTGCCTCTTTTCATGTGCGGGTGTTAAACGTTATCAGATTGGACCGAGACTTGCCAAGCGGCCTTGGTATACTACCGATAGACCGCCTGTCAAGTTTTGTGCCATTTGGACTTCGTTTGATACTCCAACGGTTAACCGAGGAACCGTAAAGGCCTCATATGTGTTGCAGCCCAACACACTTTTCAAAGTGGACCAAAACCCAGCTAAACCCCCCTCCATCTTCTCGGTCATTCGATCACGATCGCGTGGCCGAAAACCGCACCTCATTTGGAGTCTCCTAGCTCCCTCTATCTATAAATAGGTGCATCCCCCCGAAATTTGCGGATGAAACCCTAACCTAGTTCCCCTCGCGCCGCCGGACATTTCCTCTCCACCGGCCGGACACGTCTGCCCCGCTCCCCCGTCCAATCGCGAGCTGCCAAGTGTCACCGCCGCCGTCTCCCACCGCGCCGGCCCGCGCGGACCGGGGCAGGCCCCCGCGGCCCGAGCCGCCCCGCGCCTCCACGCGGCTAACCCTGCCGCCCGGCTTCACCCGCCGCCGCAGTTCGCTGGTCACCATCACCGCCCCGCCACCACAGTTCGCCGGCCAACCTCGCCATCCGGCCGCTCCTCGACGTCCGCGCCCGGATCCGCCCCGGATCCACCCTCCTCCGAGCCGGCCCCGCCGTCCTCGACCTCTTCGGCCGCCGTCCTCGTCTTCTCCGGCGATCTCCGTACTTTCCGGCCAACCTTGGGAAACGTGCCACCCGGATCCAGATCTGAGAGAAACCCTAGGGTTGACTTTTGCCTCTCTCTAAGTCCCTAGTTTTCCATATTTTTAGCATTGTTCATCGCATCATAACTTTGCATCCGTAGCTCCGTTTTGGGCGTGTGATATATCAAATTGTTCATCTGGATGTGCACTTCATTTCATTCAATTGCACCATGTTCATTTGAGTTCATCTTGATGCCCTAAACGCCGTTGCAAGAGTGCTATGTAATGTTAGTGTCTGTTTCTTAACAGATTATGGTCATTTGTCATTTTTGCGATGTTTAATGTGTGCCTCCTATGAACTTGAGCCATGCATGTGTTTTGGGCTATGCCATGCCATATTTATAGGGGTGTATGCCATGTATTTTTGTGATCAATGTGGTGACTAGCATAAGCATGCAAAGTAGCTCTCGTGATGTTGCTGATTTCAGGGACTTAGAATTCTTCTAAGTCATTTCCCTGATATTATTTTTATGCCTTGTATTCATGTTGCTACAGAGTGATACATGCCTCTTTTGAGCATGTTCATTAAGGACGATTTTGAGATATTGTCATGTTCTATCCATCCATGTCTTTGTTTGCAATTATGGAGTACCCTAGCATGACTCAATCTTGCTATACTTTTGCTCTAAGATGTTCCTGGCAGATTGTTTACGTGTTAATTAATTTTGCCGAGGTTGTTGTAGTTGTTCCATGCATGCTATGAGAGTGTTCTTGCCATGGTTAGCTTATTGATCATGTCTTCTCGCTGGATGTATGCTTGGTTTGTCATGCAATTCCTTGTGGTGAGTGCATCGAGCTTGCAAACATGCCTACGTAACTCTGTTTTTGCCATGTCCTGTTTTCTGCAAAGTCTGAATCTGTTAACGAAACTTGCTATGTTTACATGGTTGCCATTGTATCTTCTGATCCCTTTTGGCTTATGGTCAGTAAGGGACTTTTGTTATATGCTTTGAGTAGTTTCATGCCATGCCTTGCTTTGCCATGATATGTTCCTGTAGCATGTTGCTATCTTGCTCTAAACATTGCTTCCTGATGTTAAATCCTGACATGTTATTTTCACTAAGTCTGTGAACCTGATATCTTTTGCACTTTTGCCATGCTTGTTTGAACCTGCTATTTTGTGATTTAGCCATAGCTCAGTGTCCATCTTTTGTAAAGCATCTTGAGTGGATCACTGCCATGTGCTTTGTTCCTATGGTAGAGTGCAATAGCTTATTTTTCTAGATGCATTTAGATGGCATCGTGCTGTTAATCTCAGATTGGTGCCATTATTGTTTTGCTTGCCATTTGCAAACCGTGCATCCGATTCCGGTGATCTTTATATCGATTTCGACTGAAATCAACTCATCTTTCCATCGGTGCTCTTGGTTTGCCAAGTTTAGGCCTGGTTCAATCTTTTCCTTACGGAGCATGCATATGCATTGCATATCACATCCCGCATATCATGCCATGTTTTGCATCATGTTGCTTGCGCATTGCACCGTGGTTGATCGTGGTTCCCTTTGCTTGTGTTCTTGATTTGGGTAGATCCGGGAGACGAGTACGTGATCGAGGAACCCGTTGAGTAAGCTTACGAGGATCAATCTTATGTCCACTCGGAGAACTTTGCAGGCAAGATGACCATACCCTCGAAATCACTTCTATCTTTGCTTGCTAGTTGCTCGCTCTTTTGCTATGCCTATGCCGCGATACCTACCACTTGCTTATCATGCCTCCCATATTGCCATGTCAACCTCTAACCCACCTTGTCCTAGCAAACTGTTGTTTGGCTACGTTACCGCTTTGCTCAGCCCCTCTTATAGCGTTGCTAGTTGCAGGTGAAGATTGGAGTTTGTTCCTTGTTGGAACATGTTTATTGTTGGGATATCATTATTACATCTTGTTACTTTAATGCATCTATACACTTGGTAAAGGGTGGAAGGCTCGGCCTTATGCCTGGTGTTTTGTTCCACTCTTGCCGCCCTAGTTTCCGTCATACCGGTGTTATGTTCCTTGATTTTGTGTTCCTTACGCGGTTGGGTTATAATGGGAACCCCTTGACAGTTTGCCTTGAATAAAACTCCTCCAGCAAGGCCTAACATTGGTTTTACCATTTGCCACCTAGCCTTTTTCCCTTGGGTTCCGCGGACTCAAGGGTCATCTTTATTTTAAAACCCCCGGGCCAGTGCTCCTCTGAGTGTTGGTCCAACCTGTCAGCTGCCGGTGGCCACCAGGGGCAACTCTGGGCTGGCCTACCGGAACCTTGGACAATCCGGTGTGCCCTAAGAATGAGATATGTGCAGCTCCTATCAGGATTTGTCCGCACATTTGGGTGGCTTTGCTGGTTTAGTTTTACCATTGTTGAGATGTCTTGTAACCGGGATTCCGAGTCTGATCAAACCGTCCTGGGAGAAGGAATATCCTTCGTTGACCGTGAGAGCTTGTGATGGGCTAAGTTGGGATACCCCTGCAGGGTTTTGAACTTTCGAAAGTCATGCGCGTGGTTATGGGCAGATGGGAATTTGTTAATGTCCGGTTGTAGAAAACCTGAAACTTAACTTAATTAAAATGGATCAACAGCGTGTGTAGCCATGATGGTCTCTTTTCGGTGGAGTCCGGGAAGAGAACACGGTCTCGTGTTATGCTTGAACGTAAGTAGTCTAGGATCACTTCTTGATCATTAGATTCTCGAACATGCTTTGCCTTCTCTTCTGGCTCTCATTTGCGTATGTTAGCCATCATATATGCTAGTGCTTGCTGCAGCTCCACCTCACATACCTTTTGCCTACCCATAAGCTTAAATAGTCTTGATCGCGAGGGTGTGAGATTGCTGAGTCCCTGTGACTCACAAATTACTACCAAAACCAGATGCAGGTGCCGATGATACCGTTCCAGGGGATGCGACTGAACTCAAGGGGGAGTTCGATGAGGACTCAGGATGTTACTATGTTTCCTTTCCAGACAATCAGTAGTGGAGCCCAGTCGGGGCGATCGGGGAACTTATGCATTTGGGGTTGTCTTTATTTTGGTTCCGTAGTCAGACCTTGATTGTATCTGAATGATTTTAATGCTATTTATGTATTGTTTGAAGTGGCGATTGTAAGCCAACTATGTACCTATTTATTATTCAGTACATGGGATGTGTAAAGATTACCCCTCTTGCGACATTCTCTACAATGCGGTTATGCCTCTAAGTCGTGCTCCGACACGTGGGAGATATAGCCGCATCGTGGGTGTTACAAGTTGGTAATCAGAGCCTTCCCCGACTAAGGAGCCCCCTGCTTGATCGAATCACTGGCATTGTTGAGTCTAGAAAAATGTTTTGAGTCTTTAGGATCATATATATCAGAGAGTAGGATTCTTTTTACTCCTCAGTCCCTTCGTCGCTCTGGTGAGGCATCCTGACGTAGAGTTTGGACCCTTCTCTTCTCAAATTTCACTAAAAGAAAATTTAGGATCACGCGGGTATCTTGGAATCGTTCCGATGGTTTTGTGACGAGAACATTGTTCTTGGTGCCTCCTGACATTTAGGTGTTGTGGCAGTGTCCCGGGGAGTTGAGCTCCGAGGTTTTGTTGTCACAATTTTATCGTTGCAGTTCTGGAATACCTGAGTTTCGCCGACATCGAAAATCTCTTTTATGCAGTTGTTGGTGAGATAACCTCGACGCCACCCAGTACTGGGGCAGGAGTTCAGGATTATTGCCATAACTCGTATAACAGATGCTTTTCGAAGGTTGAGGTAAATGATTTCCGAAGGTTTCTAGGTTATGTGTTGAAGGATGGGTACAGCTGGATGTAGGGTTTGCTAGTTTTGGGTGAGATATTATGCTTCCCCTGTATCCCCAACACCTGACTGCATAACCAGAAAATTTCGGGAGTTTCATAGGTGGGAATTCATGTAGCTCTAGTATTTCTTACGCGGATATTTGGTTTGTGATTGGATAATCCTTACCAAGTATTTGTTCATGTCCTACCTTGTTGTTTTATTCATCTACCTCTATCTAAGTGGCTTCTCAATTTATGGAAGTGTGATCATTTAATTTGGAATTCATTCATTCATTCTTGTTCGAATGTTAAGGCTATATGTTGCAATTTCAATCCATTTGATTCAGCTTGAATATATGTCTTTCAAGATGCTAACGGATGTCACCCTCTTCAGGATGGCTCCTCCAACGCGTCTGAATCTGGACCCACCGCCACCACCTCCACCTCCGGAGGCATGGCAAGCTATAATGGCCGCTACCAACGCCAACATGCAGATGCTCATGCAACTCTTGCAAGAGCGCAACCAAGGAAATCAAGGCAATGGCAACAATCAAAATCAGTTTGCTACCCTCAACCAATTCCTCGCAAACCAGCCAAAGATCTTCAGTAACTGTGTCGAGGCCACAGACGCTGATGATTGGCTTGTGGATATCTGCAAACATTTCGAGTGCAGTAATGTCAGGCCTGAGGACTTTGTCAAGTTTGCTTCGTTCCAACTCAAAGACCAAGCTGCAGAGTGGTATCAACAATACAAAGATTCTAGAGGAGGTCATGTGATTACCTGGGATGAATTCCGCCAAGACTTCAAAGCTCACCACATTCCTCAGAGTGTTGTTGAGAGCAAGCGTGAGGAGTTCCGCAATCTGAAGCAAGGCAGCTTGTCTGTTTACCAATACAACATCATGTTCCAGAAGATCGCTCGTTTCGCTATGCAAGACGTCCCTGACGAGAAGAGCATGATTTATCAGTTCAGAGGTGGCCTCCGAGAAGATCTTCATCTAGCTCTTGTGCTTTTTGAGCCGAAAAAGTACAATGAGTTCTACAATATGGCACTAAAGCAAGAGACTACTCATCTCAAGTGCGATGCTTCCAAGAAGAGAGTCAGGGATGCAACTCCTTCTTCTTGTTCAACTCAAGTGGTAGCTAAGCAGCAAAAGTATTGGTTGCCTCCTCCTCCTCTGTTCTGTTAGCCTTATTAGCAGAAGAGCAAAGGTGGCAATGGATCTTCCCACCAACCCAACCCAGGCTATCAGAACAAGGCTTCGTCTCACGCTCCAAGATCAAGTGCTCTGTATCACCGTCCTCTCTCAGAGGTCACGTGCAACAAGTGTCAGCAGAAAGGTCACTATGCAAACAAATGCTTCAACCAGAGGCGTCTTCCTCCTCCTCCTCCTGCTGTGAGATCTGCTAGCAATGTAGTGCTCAAGCATAATCCCAAGTTTGCAAAGGTCAACATGATGAACGCAGCTCAGGCAGAGGACTCATCAGAAGTGATCATGGGTAACCTTCCTGCTAACGATATTCCTGCAAAAGTTCTTTTTGACACTGGTGCATCAAATTGTTTCATCTCAAGACCATGTGCATCTAAGCACGAGTTGGCTTTCCAAGTTTTGCCTAGTCCGTTAGCAGTTGTCTCACCGGGTAAACGCATGAACGCTAACTCCATGGTTCCGGATGTTTCTATCACATTGGACGACTATAAGTTTCTGTCTTCTCCAATGGTCCTTGGTAACTCGGATATTGATCTAATTCTCGGCATGGACTAGATTTCTAAGCACAAGTCTCAGCTTGATTGTGCTGCCAGGCAGATTCAATTGACACACTCGTCTGAGGATGTGATCGTCTTTGCCGCTCGTGATGATACCATTCGACTATTTTCTCTCAATGAGAAGGGCGAGTTGGATGCCATATCTCAGATTCCAGTCGTTTGTGAATATCAAGACGTCTTTCCAGAAGAGCTTCCAGGAATGCCTCCTCACCATCCAGTTGAATTCGTCATTGATCTTGAACCTGGCACGGAACCTGTTTGCAAACGTCCTTACAAGCTTGGACCAGAAGAGTTGAAGGTGCTAAAGAAACAACCCGATATTCAAGAGCGTATGGGTCTCATCCGACCAAGTTCTTCTCCATGGGGTTGTCGTGTCCTTTTTGTCAAGAAGAAGGATGGAACAGACCGACTTTGTGTCGACTACCGTCCATTGAACAAGAAGACCATAAAGAACAAGTACCCACTTCCCAACATCAACGAGCTTTTCGAACTACTCAAAGGTGCTCAAGTATTCTCCAAGCTTGACCTCCGTATGGGTTATCATCAGATTCGCATTCGTGAACAAGATATCCCCAAGACAGCATTCAGAACAAGCTATGGTTCCTATGAATACACTGTCATGTCTTTCGGCCTTGTCAACACTCCTCCAACGTTCTCTCGCATGATGAACTTCATCTTCAACCCCTACACAAATAACTTCATCTTGGTCTATCTCGATGACATTTTGGTCTTTTCCGAGAACAAGGAGGATCATGCCAAGCACTTGAGATTGGTGCTGGACAAACTCAGAGAATATCCGTTCTATGCGAAGTTTTCAAAGTGCGAGTTTTGGCTCGATGAGGTTCTCTACCTTGGGCATATTATCTCCGCCAAGGGCATAACTGGTAATCCTGAGAAGAAGTCTGCAATTGTGAATTGGGAACCACCTCAGAATGTGAATCAACTCCGCAGCTTCCTTCGGCTCGCAAGCTATTGTCGAAGGTTCGTTGAGAATTTCTCTAAGATCGCGAAGCCTCTTTCCAACCTCCTCCAAAAGCATGTGAAATATGTCTGGACGCCTGAATGTGACGTCGCTTTCAACACCCTCAAAGAGAAGTTAGTCACAGCTCTAGTTCTGACTCCTCCTGATGAATCCAAACCATTCGAAGTTTTCTGTGATGCTTCCCTTCAAGGTCTCGGTGCTGTGTTGATGCAAGAGAAGAAAGTTGTGGCCTATACCTCTCTCCAGTTGAAGCCCAATGAAAAGAACTACCCCACTCATGACCTCGAGTTGGCGGCAGTTTTTCATGCTCTTTTAACATGGAGACATCTCTTGTTGGGAAGAAAAGTGGACATCTTCACTGATCATAAGAGCCTCAAGTACATCTTCACTCAGCCCAACCTCAACCTCAGGCAGACTCGTTGGGTCGAAATGATTCAAGAGTATAATCCGAGTATCGAATATACTCCAAGGAAGGCCAATGTCATTGCTGACGCATTGAGCAGGAAGGCTTACTGCAACAGTCTGATTCTCAAGCCCTTCCAACCCGAGCTTTGTGAAGCTTTCCGCAAACTTAATCTCCAAGTTGTTCCTCAAGGATTCCTTGCCAACCTCTAAGTCTCTCCTACTTTGGAAGATCAGATTCGTGAGGCTCAACTTCTTGATGCTATGGTGAAGAAGGTGAAGATTGGGATTGCCAAGAGTCAACCCAAGTACAAGTGCTATCGCCTTGATGACAAGGATACTCTATTCTTCGAGGATCGCATTGTTGTTCCTAAGGGTGACCTTCATAAAGTCATTATGAATGAGGCTCACAATTCACTCCTGTCTATTCACCCTGGAAGTACAAAGATGTACCATGACCTCAAGCAGTCGTATTGGTGGACTCGAATGAAGTGCGAGATTGCTCAGTTCGTGAATGAATGTGATGTCTGCAGAAGAGTGAAAGCAGAACACCAACGACCAGCTGTTCTCCTCCAACCTCTTGCCATTCCAGAATGGAAGTTTGACCATATTGAGATGGACTTCATGACTGGATTTCCCAAGTCCAAGCGTGGCAATGATGCTATCTTTGTTGTCGTCGACAAGCTCACTAAGGTGGCTCATTTTCTTCCTATCAAAGAATCTATCACAGCAGCTTAGTTGGCAGAGCTATATACCTCCAGGATTGTCTCCCTACACGGCATTCCGCAGTTGATATCTTCAGATCGTGGAAGCATCTTTACCTCTAAGTTCTGGGATTCTTTTCAAAAGGCCATGGGCACCAACATTCGCTTCAGCACAGCCTTTCATCCTCAAACTAGTGGCCAAGTCGAGCGAGTCAATCAAATTCTTGAAGATATGCTCAGGGCATGTGTCATTTCTTTTGGTATGAAGTGGGAAGATTTTCTTCCATATGTCGAGTTCTCCTACAACAACAGCTTCCAAGCGAGTTCAGGCAAGGCCCCATTCGAGATTCTCTATGGCAGAAAGTGTCGTACTCCTCTTAATTGGTCAGAGACTGGTGAACGCCAACTTCTTGGCAATGACTTGATCATAGAGGCCGAAGAAATGTGCAAAGTCATTCGTGAAAATCTCAAAGCCACGCAATCGCGCCAGAAGAGTTACTATGATAGCAAGCATCGTGACTTGGCTTTCGAGATCGGGGACCATGTCTACCTCCGCATCTCTCCAATAAAAGGTACTCGTCGCTTTGGTATCAAAGGGAAGCTTGCCCCTAGATACGTGGGTCCTTTCAAGATCATTGGCAAAAGAGGCGATCTCGCCTATCAACTTGAGCTTCCATCCAACTTTGCAAAAGTGCATGACTTGTTTCACGTGTCTCAGCTTCGCAAGTGTTTCAAGACTCCTGACCGCACCATCAACTTCGAAGAGATTGATCTCCAAGAAGACCTATCTTATCATGAGCATCCCGTTGCTATTCTTGAAGAAACTGAGCGCAAGACTCGCAACAAGTCTATCAAATTCCTGAAAGTGAAGTGGTCACATCATTCCGACCTTGAAGCCACCTGGGAACACGAGGACCACCTCTGTTCCGAATATCCAGAGCTTTTCCACTCCTAGATCTCGAGACGAGATCCTTTCATAGTGGTGGAGTGTTGTAACGCCCCGTATGTAACCTGCCATATTTGTATTCCAACTCTTGCCATTTTCGGCACTAAGTTATGATATTCCCTCGTGGTTGGGTTTTGTCTTTGTTTTGCTTTTGTCTTTGTCATGCATCTCATATCATGTCATCATGTGCATCGCATTTGCATACGTGTTCGTCTCATGCATCCGAGCATTTTCCCCGTTGTCCGTTTTGCATTCCGGCACTCCTATGTCCTCCTGTGTCCCCTTTTGCCTCTTTTCGTGTGCATGTGTTAAATGTTATCGGATTGGACCGACACTTGCCAAGCGGCCTTGGTATACTACCGGTAGACCGCTTGTCAAGTTCCGTGCAATTTGGACTTCGTTTGATACTCCAACGGTTAACCGAGGAACCGTAAAGGCCTCGTGTGTGTTTCAGCCCGACACCCTTTTCAAAGTGGCTCAAAACCCAGCTAAACCCCCCATCTTCTCATTTGGAGTCTCCTAGCTCCCTCTATCTATAAATAGGTGCACCCCCCCCGAAATTTGCAGATGAAACCCTAACCTGCTTTCCCTCGCGCCACCAGACATTTCCTCTCCACCGGCCGGACACGTCCGCCCCACTCCCCCATCCAATCGCGAGCCGCCAAGTGTCACCGCCGCCGTCTCCCACCGCACCGGCCCGAACGGCCCGGGGTAGGCCCGAGCCGCCCCGCGCCTCCACGCGGCTTGCCCCGCCGCCCGGCTTCGCCCGCCGCCGTAGTTCGCCGGTCACCATTGCCGCCCCGCCACCGCAGTTCGCCGGCCAACCTCGCTGTCTGGCCGCTCCTCGACGTCCACGCCCGGATCCGCCCTCCTCCGAGCCGGCCCCGCCGTCCTCGACCTCTCCGGCCGCCGTCCTCGTCTTCTCCGGCGATCTCCGCACTTTCTGGCCAACCTCGGGAAACATGCCGCCCGGATCCAGATCTGAGAGAAACCCTAGGGTTGACTTTTGCCTCTCTCTAAGTCCCCAGTTTTCCATATTTTTAGCATTGTTCATCGCATCATAACTTTGCATCCGTAGCTCCATTTTGCGCGTGTGATATATCAAATTGTTCGCCTGGATGTGCACTTCATTTAATTCCATTGCACCATGTTCATTGGAGTTCATCTTGATGCCCTAAATGCTGTTGCAAGAGTGCTATGTAATGTTAGTGTCTGTTTCTTAACAGATTATGGTCATTTGTCATTTTTGCCATGTTTAATGTGTGCCTCCTATGAACTTGAGCCCTACATGTGTTTTGGGCTATGCCATGCCATCTTTACAGGAGGCCATGGACCAGAGGGGAAACCCTTCTCCCATCTAGGGAGAAGGTCAAGGAAGAAGAAGACGAAGGGGCCCCCTCTCCCCCTCTCTTCCGGTGGCGCCGGAGTGCCACCGGGGGCCATCATCATCACCGCGATCTTCACCAACACCTACGCCATCTTCACCGACATCTCCATCACCTTTCCCCCTATATCTACAGCGGTCCACTCTCCCGCAACCCGCTGTACCCTCTACTTGAACATGGTGATTTATGCTTCATATTATTATCCAATGATGTGTTGCCATCCTATGATGTCTGAGTAGATTTTCGTTGTCCTATCGGTGGTTGATGAATTGCTATGATTGGTTTAATTTGCTTGTGCTTATGTTGTTGTCCTTTGGTGTCCATCACATGAGCGCGCGCGTGGATCACACCATAGGGTTAGTTGTATGTCGATAGGACTATATTGGAGGGCAAGAGTGACAGAAGCTTCAACCTAGCATAGAAATTGATGCATACGGGATTGAAGGGGGACCAATATATCTTAATGCTATGGTTGTGTTTTACCTTAATGAACATTAGTAGTTGCAGATGCTTGCTAATAGTTCCAGTCATAAGTGCATAGAATTCCAAGTCAGGGATGACATGCTAGCAGTGGCCTCTCCCACATAAAACTTGCTATCGGTCTAGTAAAGTAGTCAATTGCTTAGGGACAATTTCACAACTCCTACCACCACTTTTCCACACTTGCTATATTAACTTTATTGCTTCTTTATCTAAACAGCCCCTAGCTTTTATTTACGTGCTCTTTATTATCTTGCAAACCTATCCAAAAACACCTACAAAGTACTTCTAGTTTCATACTTGTTCTAGGTAAAGCGAACGTTAAGCGTGTGTAGAGTTGTATCGGTGGTCGATAGAACTTGAGGGGATATTTGTTCTACCTTTAGCTCCTCGTTGGGTTCGACACTCTTACTTATCGAAAGAGGCTACAATTGATGCCCTATACTTGTGGGTTATCAGGGGGCCATAGGTTTCACTAGTGGCTTCTCTCAAGATAGCATAAGTATTACGGTGGGTGAACAAATTACTGTCGAGCAATTGATAGAATTGAGCATAGTTATGAGAATATCTAGGTATGATCATGTATATAGGCATCACGTCCGTGACAAGTAGACCGACCCCTGCCTGCATCTACTACTATTACTCCACACATCGACCGCAATCCAGCATGCATCTAGAGTATTAAGTTCATAAGAATGGAGTAACGCTTTAAGCAAGATGACATGATGTAGAGGGATAAACTCATGCAATATGGTATAAACCCCATCTTTTTATCCTCCATGGCAACAATACAATACGTGTCGTTTCCCCTACTGTCACTGGGATCGAGCACCGCAAGATTGAACCCAAAGCTAAGCACTTCTCCCATTGCAAGAAAGATCAACATAGTAGGCCAAACCAAACTGATAATTCAAAGAGACTTGCAAAGATAACCAATCATACATAAAAGAATTCAGAGAAGATTCAAATATTGTTCATAGATAATCTTGATCATAAACCCACAATTCATCTGATCTCGACAAATACACCGCAAAAGAAGATTACATCGAATATATCTCCAAGAGAATCGAGGAGAACTTTGTATTGAGATCCAAAGAGAGAGAAGAAGCCATATAGCTAATAACTATGGACCCGAAGGTCTGAGGTAAACTACTCACACATCATCGGAGAGGCTATGGTGTTGGTGTAGAAGCCCTCCGTGATCAATGCCCCCTCCGACGGAGTGCCGGAAATGGCCCCAAGATGGGATCTCACGGGTACAAAAGGTTGCGGCGGTGGAATTAGGTTTTCGTGGTGCCCTCTGATGTTTTCAGGGTACGTAGGTATATATAGGAGGAAGAAGTAGGTCGGTGGAGACACGAGGGGCCCACAAGGGTGGAGGGCGCGCCCCCTGCCTCGTGGCCTCCATGTTGGTTGCTTGACGTCCACTCCAAGTCCTCTGGATCATGTTTGTTCCAAAATTCATGCTCCCGAAGGTTTCATTCCGTTTGGACTCTGTTTGATATTCTTTTTCTGCGAAACACTGAAATAGGCAAAAAAAACAGCAATTTGGGCTGGGCCTCCGGTTAATAGGTTAGTCCCAAAAATAATATAAAAGTGTATAAGTAATACCATTAAACATCCAAAACAGAATATATAATAGCATGGAACAATCAAAAATTATAGATACGTTGGAGACGTATCAGGTGTCTGTTTCTGATACGTCTCCAACTTATCTATAATTTTTTTGTTGTTCCATGCTATTATATTATCTGTTTTGGATGTTTAATGGGCTTTATTATGCACTTTTATATTATTTTTAGGACTAACCTATTAACCGAAGGCCCAGTGCATATTGTTGTTTTTGGCCTATTTCAGTGTTTCACAGAAAAGGAATATCAAACGGAATCCAAACGGAATGAAACCTTCGCGAGGATTGTTTTTGGAACAAACGCAATCCAGGAGACTTGGAGTGGACGTCAAGGAAGTAGCGAGGAAGCCACGAGGAAGGAGAGCGTGCCCCCCATCCTCGTGGGCCTCTCGTGGCTCCACCAACCTACTTCTTTTGCCTATACATACTCATATACCCTGAAAACATGCAGGAGCACCACGAAACCCTATTTTGACCGCCGCAACCTTCTATACCCGTGAGATCCCATCTTGGGGCCTTTTCCAGCGCTCCACTAGAGGGGAATCGATCACAAAGGGCTTCTACATCAACGCCATAGCTTCTCCGATGATGTGTGAGTAGTTTACCACAGACCTTTGGGTCCATAGTTATTAGCTAGATGGCTTCTTCTCTCTCTTTGGATCTCAATACAAAGTTCTCCTCGATTCTCTTGGAGATCTATTCGATGTAATTATTTTTGCGGTGTGTTTGTCGAGATCCAATGAATTGTGGGCTTATGATCAAGATTATCTTTTAACAATATTTGATTCTTCTCTGAATTCTTATATGCATGATTTAAATATCTTTGCAAGTCTCTTCGAATTATTAGTTTGGTTTGGCCTACTAGATTGATCTTTCTTGCAATGGGAGAAGTGCTTAGCTTTGGGTTCAATCTTGCGGTGTCCTTTCCTAGTGACAGCAGGGGCAGCAAGGAACGTATTGTATTGTTGCCATAGAGGATAAAAATATGGGGTTCATATCATATTGCTTGAGTTTATCCCTCTACATCATGTCATCTTGCCTAATGCGTTACTCTATTCTTATGAACTTAATACTCTAGATGCATGCTGAATAGCTGACGATGTGTGGAGTAATAGTAGTAGATGCAGAATCGTTTCGGTCTACTTGTCACGGACGTGATGCCTATATACATGATCATGCCTAGATATTATCATAACTATGCACTTTTCTATCAATCGCTCGACAGTAATTTTTTCACCCACTGTAGATTATGCTATCTTGAGAGAAGCCACTAGTGAAACCTATGCCCCCCGGGTCTATTCTCCATCATATTAATTTACTGTCAACTAGTTATTTCGGTCGCCGTTTATTTTGCAGTCTTTACTTTTCAATCTATACAACAAAAATACCAAAAATATTTATCTTATTATCTTTATCAGATCTCACTTTTGCAAGTGCTTGTGAAGGGACTGACAACCCCTTTATCGCGTTGGTTGCAAGGTTCTTGATTGTTTGTGCAGGTAAGAGGGACTTGCGTGTAGTCTCCTACTGGATTGATACATTGGTTCTCAAAAACTGAGGGAAATACTTACGCTACTTTGCTGCATCACCCTTTCCTCTTCAAGGGAAAACCAACGCATGCTCAAGAGTTAGCAAGAAGGATTTCTGGCTCCGTTGTCGGGGAGATCTATGCACAAGTCAAGACATACCAAGTACCCATCACAAACTCTTCTCCATCGCATTACATTATTTTCCATTTGCCTCTTGTTTTCCTCTCCCCCACTTCACCCTTGTCGTTTTATTCGCACTTCTTTTTCCGTTCATCTCTTTTCTCTTGCTTCTTGTGTGCTTGTGTGTTGGATTGTTTGTCACGATGGCTCAAGACAATACTAAATTGTGTGACTTTTCCAATACCAACAATAATGATTTTATTAGCACTCCGATTGCTCCTATTACCGATGCTGAATCTTGTGAAATTAATGTTGCTTTGTTGAATCTTGTCATGAAAGATCAATTTGCTGGCCTTCCTAGTGAAGATGCCGCTACCCATCTAAACAACTTTGTTGATTTGTGTGATATGCAAAAGAAGAAAGATGTGGACAATGGTATTGTTAAATTGAAGCTATTTCCGTTTTCGCTTATAGATCGTGCTAAAACTTGGTTTTCCTCTTTGCCTAAAAATAGTATTGATTCTTGGAATAAGTGCAAAGATGCTTTTATCTCTAAGTATTTTCCTCCCGCTAAGATCATCTCTCTTAGAAATGATATTATGAATTTTAAGCAACTTGATCATGAGCATGTTGCACAATCTTGGGAGAGGATGAAATTAATGATACGTAATTGCCCTACACATGGTTTGAATTTATGGATGATTATACAAAAATTTTATGCCGGATTGAATTTTGCTTATAGAAATCTTTTCGATTCGGTCGCGGGAGGCAGTTTTATGGAAATCACTTTAGGAGAAGCTACTAAACTCCTAGATAATATTATGGTTAATTATTCTCAATGGCACACCAAAAGATCTACTACTAAAAAGGTTCATGCGATAGAAGAGATTAATGTTTTGAGTGGAAAGATGGATGAACTTATGAAATTGTTTGCTAATAAGAGTGTTTATTCTGATCCTAATGATATGCCTTTGTCTACTTTGATTGAGAATAATAATGAATCTATGGATGTGAATTTCGTTGGTAGAAATAATTTTGGTAACAATGCGTATAGAGGAAATTTTAATTCTAGGCTGTTCCCTTGTAATTCCTCTAATAATTATGGTAATTCCTACAACAACTCTTATGGAAATTTTAATAAGTTGCGCTTTGATTTTGAGACTAGTGTTAAATAATTTATGATTTCGCAAAAGAATTTCAATGCTTTTCTTGAAGAAAAATTGCCTAAGATTGATGAGTTGGCTAGGAACGTGGATAGAATTTCTCTTGATGTTGATTCCTTGAAACTTAGATATATTCCACCTAAGCATGATATCAATGAGTCTCTCAAATCTATGAGAATTTCCATTGATGAGTGCAAAGAAAGAACCGCCAGGATGCGTGTTAAAAAAGATTGCTTTATGAAAGCGTGTTCTTCTAGTTTTCATGATAATAATGATGAAGATCTAAAAGTGATTGATGTTTCTCCTATTAAATCTATGTTTTCCAATATAAATCTTGTTAAAGATGGGACTGGAGATGAGTCAACTTTAGTTAAAAGGTGTCTCAATGATTCGGAGTTTTTAGATCTTGATGCAAAAATTGGTAAAAGTGGGATTGAAGAGGTCAAAACTTGACATAGCAATGAACCCACTATTTTGGATTTCAAAGAATTTAATTATGATAATTTTTCTTTAATAGATTGTATTTCCTTGTTGCAATCCGTGTTAAATTCTCCTCATGCTTATAGTCAAAATAAAGCTTTTACCAAACATATCGTTGATGCTTTAATGCAATCTTATGAAGAGAAACTTGAACTAGAAGTCTCTATCCCTAGAAAACTTTATGATGAGTGGGAACCTACTATTAAAATTAAGATTAAAGATCATGAGTGTTATTCTTTATGTGATTTGGGTGCTAGTGTTTCCATGATTCCAAAAACTTTGTGTGATGTGTTAGGTTTCCGTGAATTTGATGATTGTTCTTTAAATTTGCATCTTGCGGATTCCACCATTAAGAAACCTATGGGAAGGATTAATGATGTTCTTATTGTTGAAAATAGGAATAATGTGCCCGTAGATTTCATTGTTCTTGATATAGATTGCAATCCTACATGTCCTATTATTCTTGGTAGACCTTTGCTTAGAACGATTGGTGCAATTACTGATATGAAAGAAGGAAATATTATATTCCAATTTCCATTAAGGAAAGGCATGGAACACTTTCCTAGAAAGAAAATTAAATTACCTTATGAATCTATTATGAGAGCCACTTATGGATTGCATACCAATGATGACAATACCTAGATCTATTCTTGCTTTCATGCCTAGCTAGGGGCGTTAAACGATAGCGCTTGTTGGGAGGCAACCCAATTTTATTTTTGTTTCTTGCTTTTTGTTTCTGTTTAGTAATAAATAATTCATCTAGATTCTATTTAGATGTGGTTTATGTTTTTAATTAGTTTTTGTGCCAAGTAGAACCTTTGGGAAGACTTGGGGAAAGTATTTGCGATCTTGCTGTAAAAGGCAGAAACTTTAGCGCTCACGAGATTAGCTGACATTTTTACTGGAGAGTGCTATTAGGTTGATTATTTTTGTAGATGATTAATAGAAAAATTCCCCACGTCCACCAATTTATTTCAGAATTTTTGGAGTTACATAAGTATACGTTTGATACAGATTGCTACAGACTGTTCTGTTTTTGTCAGATTCTGTTTTTCGTGTGTTGTTTGCTTATTTTGATGAATCTATGGCTAGTATCGGGGGGTATGAACCACAGAGAAGTTGGAATACAGTGGGTTTAATACCAATATAAATAAAGAATGAGTTCATTACAGTACCTTGAAGTGGTGGTTTGTTTTCTTATACTAACGGAGCTCATGAGATTTTCTGTTGAGTTTTGTGTTGTGAAGTTTTCAAGTTTTGGGAAAAGATTTGATGGATTTTGGAATAAGGAGTGGCAAGAGCCTAATCTTGGGGATTCCCATGGCACCCCAAGGTAAAATTCAAGGACAACCAAAATCCTAAGCTTGGGGTTGCCCCGGAAGGCATCCCCTCTTTCGTCTTCGTCCATCGGTAACTTTACTTGATGCTATATTTTTATTCACCACATGATATGTGTTTTGCTTGGAGCGTCTTGTATGATTTGAGTCTTTGCTTATTAGTTTACCACAATCATTCTTGCTGTACACACCTTTTGGAGAGGCACACATGAATCGGAATTTATTGATCTCTCATGATTCACTTATATCATTTTGAGAGTCTTTTAGAATAGCATGGTAATTTGCTTTGGCTATAAAATTAGTCCTAATATGATAGGCATCCAAGATGGGTATAATAAAAACTTCCATAAAAAGTGCATTGAATACTATGAGAAGTTTGATACTTGAGGATTGTTTTGAGATATGAAGATGGTAATATTAGAGTCGTGCTAGTTGAGTATTTGTGAATTTGAGAAATACTTGTGTTGAGGTTTGCAAGTCCCGTAGCATGCACGTATGGTGACCGTTGTGTGACAAATTTGAAACATGAGGTGTTCTTTGATTGTCATCCTTATGAGTGGCGGTCGGGGACGAGCAATGGTCTTTTCCTACCAACCTATCCCCCTATGAGCATGCACGTAATGCTTGGTTTTTGATGACTTGTATATTTTTGCAATAAGTATGTGAGTTCTTTAAGAGTAATGTTGAGTCCATGGATTATACACACTCTCACCTATCCATCATTGCTAGCCTCTTCGGTACCGTGCATTGCCCTTTCTCACCTTGAGAGTTGGTGCAAACTTCGCCGGTGCATCCAACTCCCGTGATATGATATGCTCTATCACACATAAACCTCCTTATATCTTCCTCAAAACAGCCACCGTACCTACCAATTATGGCATTTCCATAGCCATTTCGAGATATATTGCCATGCAACTTTCCACCGTTTCATTTATTATGACATGCTTCACCATTGTCATATTGCCTTGCATGATCATGTAGTTGACATCGTATTTGTGGCAAAGTCACCATGCATAATTTATCATACATGTCACTCTTGATTCATTGCCCATCCTGGTACACCGCCGGAGGCACTCATATAGAGTCATATTTTGTTCTAGTATCGAGTTGTAATCATTGAGTTGTAAGTAAATAGAAGTGTGATGATCATCATTAATAGAGCATTGTCCCAAAAAATAAAAATAAAAGAGAAAAGAAATAAAAGGGACAATGCTACTATCCTTTTTTCCACACTTGTGCTTCAAAGTAGCACCATGATATTTATGATAGAGAGTCTCTTATTTTGTCACTTTCATATACTAGTGGGAATTTTCCGTTATAGAACTTGGCTTGTATATTCCAACAATGGGCTTCCTCAAATGCCCTAGGTCTTCGTGAGCAAGCAAGTTGGATGGACACCCACTTAGTTTCTTTTGTTGAGCTTTCATACATTTATAGCTCTAGTGCATCCGTTGCATGGCAATCCCTACTCCTTGTATTGACATCAATTGATGGGCATCTCCCTAGCCCATTGATTAGCCGCGTCAATGTGAGACTTTCTCCCTTTTTGTCCTCTCCACACAACCTCCATTATCATATTCTATTCCACACATAGTGCTATGTCCATGGCTCACATTCATGTATTGCATGAAAGTTGAAAAAAGTTTGAGATTACTAAAGTATGAAACAATTGCTTGGCTTGTCATCGGGGTTGTTCATGATGAGAGAACTTTTGTGTGAGGAAAATGAAGCATAGCCAAACTATATGATTTTGTAGGGATAAGCTTTCTTTGGCCATGTTATTTTGAGAAGACATAATTGCTTAGTTAGTATGCTTGAAGTATTATTATTTTTATATCAATATTAAACTTTTATCTTGAATATTTCGGATCTGAACATTCATGCCACAATAAAGAGAATTACTTTGAAAATTATGTTAGGTAGCATTCCACATCAAAAATTCTGTTTTTCTCATTTACCTACTAGAGGACGAGCAGGAATTAAGCTTGGGGATGCTTGATACGTCTCCAACATAACTATAATTTTTTATTGTTCCATGCTATTATATTATCTGTTTTGGATGTTTAATGGGCTTTATTATGCACTTTTGTAGTATTTTTGGGACTAACCTATTAACCGAAGGCCCGATGCAAATTGTTGTTTTTTTTGCCTATTTCAGTGTTTCGCAGAAAAGGAATATCAAACGGAATCCAAACGGAATGAAACCTTCACGAGGATCGTTTTTGGAACAAACGTAATCCAGGAGACTTGGAGTGGACATCAAGGAAGCAGCGAGGAAGCCACGAGGTAGGAGGGCGCGCCCCCCACCCTCGTGGGCCTCTCGTGTCTCCACCGACCTACTACTTTCTCCTTTATATACTCATATTGTTGGGGAACGTAGTAATTTCAAAAAAAATCCTACGCACACGCAAGATCATGGTTATGCATGGCAACGAGAGGGGAGAGTGTTGTCTACATACCATCATAGACCGAAAGCGGAAGCGTTAGCACAACGCGGTTGATGTAGTCGTACGTCTTCACGATCCGATCGATCCAAGTACCGAACGCACGGCACCTCCGAGTTCAGCACACGTTCAGCTCGATGACGTCCCGCGAACTCCAATCCAGTAGAGCTTCATGGCAGAGTTCCATCAGCACGACGGCGTGGTGACGATGATGATGTTCTACCGTCGCAGGGCTTGGCCTAAGCACCACTACGATATAATCGAGGTGGATTATGGTGGAAGGGGGAACCGCACACGGCTAAGAGATCCAAAGATCAATTGTTGTGTCTATGGGGTGCCCCCTGGCCACGTATATAAAGGAGTGGAGGAGGAGGGGGCGGCCAAGAGGAGGAGGCGCGCCCAAGGGGGGCAATCCTACTCCAAGTAGGTTTTGCCCCCCCTTTCCTATTCCAACTAGGAGAAGGGGGAAGGAGGAGGTGGAGAGAAGGAAGGAGAAGGGGGGCCACGCCCCCTTCCCTTTCCCAATTCGGATTGGGGCAAGGGGGGCTGCGCGCCACCTCCTGCTGCCTCTCCTCTTCCACTACTTTGGGCCCATGAGGCCCAATAACCCCTGGGGGGGTTCCGGTAACCCCCCGGTACTCCGTTATATATCCGATAACCCCCGGAACCATTCCGGTGTCCGAATATAGTCATCCAATATATCAATCTTCATGTCTCAACCATTTCGAGACTCCTTGTCATGTCTGTGATCACATCCGGGACTCCGAACAACCTTCGATACATCAAAACTCATAAACTCATAATATAACCGGCATCGAAACGTTAAGCGTGCGGACCCTACGGGTTCGAGAACTATGTAGACATGACCGAGACACGTCTCCGGTCAATAACCAATAGAGGAACCTGGATTCTCATATTGGCTCCTACATATTCTACGAAGATCTTTATCGGTCAAACCGCATAACAACATACGTTGTTCCCTTTGTCATCGGTATGTTACTTGCCCGAGATTCGATCGTCGGTATCTCAATACCTAGTTCAATCTCGTTACCGGCAAGTCTCTTTACTCGTTCCGTAATACATCATCTCGCAACTAACTCATTAGTTGCAATGCTTGCAAGGCTTATAGTGATGTGCCTTACCGAGTGGGCCCAGAGATACCTCTCCGACAATCGGAGTGACAAATCCTAATCTCGAAATACGCCAACCCAACAAGTACCTTTGGAGACACCTGTAGAGCACCTTTATAATCACCCAGTTACATTGTGACGTTTGGTGGCACACAAAGTGTTCCTCCGGTAAACGGGAGTTGCATAATCTCATAGTCATAGGAACATGTATAAGTCATGAAGAAAGCAATAGCAACAAACTAAACGATCAAGTGCTAAGCTAACGGAATGGGTCAAGTCAATCAAATCATTCTCCTAATGATGTGATCCCGTTAATCAAATGACAACTCATGTCTATGGTTAGGAAACATAACCATCTTTGATCAACGAGCTAGTCAAGTAGAGGCATACTAGTGACACTCTGTTTGTCTATGTATTCACACATGTATTATGTTTCCGGTTAATACAATTCTAGCATGAATAATAAACATTTATCATGATATAAGGAAATAAATAATAACTTTATTATTGCCTCTAGGCATATTTCCTTCACATATACCCTGAAAACATCCAGGAGCACCACGAAACCCTATTTCCACCGCCGCAACCTTATGTACCCGTGAGATCCCATCTTGGGGCCTTTTCCGGTGCTCCGCCGGAGGGGGAATCGATCACGAAGGGCTTCTACATCAACACCATAGCCTCTCCGATAATGTGTGAGTAGTTTACCATAGACCTTTGGGTCCATAGTTATTAGCTAGATGGCTTCTTCTCTCTCTTTGGATCTCAATACAAAGTTCTCCTCGATTCTCTTGGAGATCTATTCGATGGAATTCTTTTTGTGGTGTGTTTGTTGAGATCCGATGAATTGTGGGTTTATGATCAAGATTATCTTTGAACAATATTTGATTCTTCTCTGAATTCTTATATGCATGATTTAAATATCTTTCCAAGTCTCTTCGAATTATCAGTTTGGTTTGGCCTACTAGATTGATCTTTCTTGCAATGGAGAAGTGCTTAGCTTTGGGTTCAATCTTGCAGTGTCCTTTCCCAGTGGCAGCTGGGGCAGCAAGGCACGTATTGTATTGTTGCCATCGAGGATAAAAAGATGGGGTTTATATCATATTGCTTGAGTTTATCCCTTTACATCATGTCATCTTGCCTAATGCGTTACTCTGTTCTTATGAACTTAATAATCTAGATGCATGCTGGATAGAGGTCGATGTGCGGAGTAATAGTAGTAGATGCAAAATCGTTTCGGTCTACTTGTCACAGACGTGATGCCTATATACATGATCATGCCTAGATATTCTCATAACTATGCGCTTTTCTATCAATTGCTCGATAGTAATTTGTTCACCCACCGTAGATTATGCTATCTTGAGAGAAGCCACTAGTGAAACCTATGGCCCGTGGGTCTATTCTCCATCATATTAATTTACCGTCAACTAGTTATTTCTGTCGTCACTTATTTTCCAATATTTACTTTTCAATCTATACAACAAAAATACCAAAAATATTTATCTTATTATCTTTTTTAGATCTCACTTTTGCAAGTGGCCATGAAGGGACTGACAAGCCCTTTATCGTGTTGGTTGCTAGGTTCTTGATTGTTTGTGAAGGTACGAGGGACTTGCGTGTAGTCTCCTACTAGATTGATACCTTGGTTCTAAAAAACTGAGGGAAATACTTACGCTACTTTTCTGCATCACCCTTTCCTCTTCAAGGGAAAACCAAAGCATGCTCAAGAGGTAGCAGTTTCTCCTACTTTATTTGAATCGGATTTGACTACGGCGGTCCTTGCAGAAGTTTAAATAGCAACTTGATAATCACCGTTGTGGTTATGCATAGGTAAGAACGTTTCTTGGTAATTGCTCGTAGTAGCCACGTAAAACTTGCAACAACAAAGTAGAGGACATCTAACTTGTTTTTGTAGGGCATGTTGTGATGTGATATGGTCAAGATGTGATGTGATATATGTTCATGTATGATATGATCATGTTTTGTAATAAGTTCAAGACTTGCCTGTCGATGAGTTCGACAACCGGCATGAGCCTTAAGGTTGTCTGTAATTATTGTATGACATGTGTGTCAATCACTTAAGCGCCATGTAATTGCTTTGCTTTATCACTATGCATTAGCAATAGTTGGCGAGATGACCTCGACGCAACGATGGATATCAAGGTGTCATGCCGGTGACGATGGAGATCATACCAGTGCTTTGGAGATGGAGATCAAAAGCACAAGATGATGATGATGGCCATATCATGTCACATATTTTGATTGCATGTGATGTCTCTCCTTTATGCATCTTATTTTTCTTAGCACGACGGTAGCATTATAAGATGATCCCTTCACTTAATTTCAAGATAAAAGTGTTCTCTCCGAGTATACACCGTTGCTAAAGCTCGTCATTTCGGAGCACCTCGTGATGATCGGGTGTGATAGACTCTACGTTCACATACAACAGGTGTGAGCCAGTTTTGCACATGCAGAATACTTGGGTTAAACTTAACGAGCCTAGCATGTACAGACATGGTCTCGGAACACTGGAGACCAAAAGTTTGAACGTGAGTCATATAGTAGATATGGTCAACATAGTGTTCACCATTGAAGACTACCCCATCGTACGTGATGATCGGACATGGGTTAGTTGATTTGGATCATGTATCACTTGGACAACTTGAGAGATGTTGATTTAAGTGGGAGTTCATTAGTAATTTGATTTTTTGAAATAAAATTTATCATGAACTTAGTCTTAATAGTTTTTGCATATCTATGTTGTAAATGAATGGCCCGTGCTACCGTTCCCCTGAATTTTAATGCGTTCCTAGAGAAAGCTAACTTGAAAGATGATGGTAGCACCTACACGGACTGGGCCCGTAACTTGAGGATTATCCTCATTCTTGCAAAGAAGAATTGTGTCCTTCATGCACCGCTAGGTGACAGACCTGCTGCAGGAGCTAATGCAGATGTTATGAATGTCTGGCCGAATCGATCTGATGACTACTCAATAGTTCTGTGTGCCATGCTTTAGGCTTAGAACCGGGACTTCAAAGACGTTTTGAACATTACAGAGCCTATGAGATGTTCCAAGAGCTAAAGTTGGTATTTCAAGCTAATGCCCGGGTTGAGAGATATGAAGTCTCCAACAAGTTCTATAGTTGTTAGATGGAGGAGAACAGTTCTGTCAGTGAACACATACTCAAAATGTCTGGGTATCATAACCACTTGACTCAGCCGGGAATTGATCTTCCAGTTGAGAGTGTTATTGACATAGTTATCAATCACTGTCACCAAGCTATAAAGGTTTCGTGATGAACTATAATATGCAAGGGATGACGAAAACGATTCCCGAGCTCTTCGCGATGCTGAAATTGGTGGAGGTAGAAATCAAGAAGGGGCATCAAGTGTTGATGGTCTACAGGACCACTAGTTTCAAGAAAAAAGGGCAAGGGAAAGAAAGGGAACTTCAAGAAGAATGGAAATCAAGTTGCCACTCCATGAAGAAGCCCAAAGCTGGACCCAAGCCTGAAACTGAGTGCTTCTATTGCAAAGGAAATGGTCACTTGAAGCGGAGCTGCCCCAAATACTTGGCGGATAAGAAGGATGGCAAAGTGAACAAAGGTATATTTGATATACATGTTATTGATGTGTTCCTTGCAAATGCCCACAGTAGCACCTGGGTATTTCATACTGGTTCGGTTGCTCATATTCGTAACTCAAAACAGGAGCTGTGGAATAAACGAAGATTGGCTAAGGACGAGGTGACGATGTGCATCGGAAATGGTTCCAAGGTTGATGTGATCACCGTCGACACGCTACCTCTACATCTACTTTCAGGATTAGTTTTACACCCCAATAATTGTTATTTGGTGTGAGCGTTGAGCAACATTATATCTGGATCTTGTTTATTGCGAGACGATTATTCACTTAAGTCAGAGAGTAATTGTTGTTCTATTTATATGAGTAACATCTTTTGTGGTCATGCACCCTTAGTGAATGGTCTATTCTTGTTGAATCCCGATTGTAGTGATACACATATTCATAATATTGATGCCAAAAGATGCAAAGTTGATAATGATAGTGCAACATACTTGTGGCATTGCCGTTTATGTCATATTGGTGTAAAGCGCATGAAGAAACTCCATGCGGATGGACTTTTGGAATCACTTGATTATGAATCATTTGATACTTGCAAACCATGCCTCATGGGCAAGATGACTAAAACTCTGTTCTCCAGAACAATGGAGCGAGCTAATGACTTATTGAAAATAATACATACTGGTGTATGCGGTCCAATGAGTGTTGAGGCACATGGAGGGTATCGTTCTTTTCTAACCTTCATAGATGATTTGAGTAGGTATGGATATATCTACTTGATGAAACACAAGTCTGAAACATTTGAAAAGTTCAAAGAATTTTAGAGTGAAGTGGAGAATCATCGTAACAAGAAAATAAAGTTTCTACGATATGATCGCGGAGGCGACTATTTGAGTTACAAGTTTGGCCTTCATTTAAAACAATGTGGAATTGTTTCATAACTCACGCCACCTGGAACACCACAGCGTAATGGTGTGTCTGAACATCGTAACCATACCTTATAGATATGGTGTTTTCTATGATGTCTCTTATCGATTTGCCTTTATCATTTTGGGGTTATGCATTAGAGACAACCGCATTCACGTTAAATAGGGCACCGTCTAAATCCGTTGAGACGACATCGTATGAACTATGGTCTAGCAAGAAACCTAAGCTGTCGTTTCTTAAAGTTTGGGGATGCTACACTTATGTCAAGAGGCTTTAGCCTGATATGCTCGAACCCAAATCGGAGAAGTGTGTCTTCATAGGATACCCTAAAAAACTATTGGGTACACCTTATACCACAAATCCGAAGGTAAGATCTTTGTTGCTATGAATGGGTCATTTCTAGAGAAGGAGTTTCCCTCGAAAGAAGTGAGTGGGAGAAAAGTAGAACTTGATGAGGTAGTTGTACCTTCTTTCAAATTGGAAAGTAGTACATCAGAGAAAACCGTTCCCAAGATGCCTACACCAACTAGGGAGGAAGCTAATGATGATGATCATGAAACTTCAGATCAAGTTACTACTGAACCTCATAGATCAAACAAAACATGTATGATACGTCTCGAACGTATCTATAATTTTTGAAGTACTCATGATATTATATTATCCATCTTAAATGTTTAATGTGCCTTTATATGATGTTTTATATGATTTTTTGGACTAACCTATTAACCTAGAGCCCAGTGCCAGTTTCTGATTTTTCCTTGTTTTTGAGTATCGTAGAAAAGGAAAATCAAACGGAGTCCAATTGACATGAAAATTCATGGAGATTCTTTTTGGACCAGAAGAAGCCCACGGAGTACCAGAGATGGACCAGGGGAGTCCCGAGGCCACAACAAGGGTGGGGGCATGCCCTACCCCCGGGCCCGCCCCTATCTTGTGTCTGCCTCGGGGACCCCCCTGACATGAAATCGATGCCAAAAATTCCTATAAATACCGACCCCCCCAGAAAATAACCTAGATCGGAAGTTCCGCCGCGCAAGCCTCTGTAGCCACGAGAAATTAATCTAGGCCCTCTCTAGCACCCTGCCGAAGGGGGACATCATCACCGGAGGCTATGGAGGAGGATCCCGGAGGGGCCATCATCACCATGGAGGCCAAGGACCAGAGGGAGAACCTCTCCCCATCCAGGGGGGAGGCCGTGGAGGAGGAAGCACAAGGGGGAGAACCTCTACTCCTCTCTCTCTCAGTGGTGCCGGAGTGCCATCAGGAGGGGAATCATCGCCGTGGTGATAGTCTTCATCAACATCACCATCATCATCACCATCCTCATCTCTTTTACACGGTCCACTCTCCCGCACCCCACTGTAATCCCTACTTCAACATGGTGCTTTATGCCACATATTATGATCCAATGACGTGTTGCCATCCTATGATGTTTTGAGTAGATATCCTTTGTCTTTGGGTTGATTGATAATCTAGATTGGTATGAGTTGTATGTTTTATTTTGGTGTTGTCCTATTGTTCCCTCTGTGTCGCGCAAGCGTGAGGTATTTCCGCTGTTGGGTGTTGCAATACATTCATGATTCGCTTATACTGGGTTGCTTGAGTGACAGAAGCATAAACCCGAGTAGAGGGGTTGTTGCGTATGGGATAAAGGGGACTTGATGCTTTAATGCTATGGTTGGGTTTTACGTTAATGATCTTTAGTAGTTGAGGATGCTTGCTAGAGTTCCAATCATAGGTGCATATGATCCAAGAAGAGAAAGTATGTTAGCTTATGCCTCTCCCTCATATGAAATTGCAATGACGACTATCGGTCTTGTTAAGAATTTCCTAGGATAATTCCGCACACCGACCATCATTATTCCACACTCGCTATTTATAATATTTAGTAATATATTCTAACTTTATGATAACAGCACCTAATTTTATATTTTAGCTCTCCTATATCATGCAAAGTTATCCTCTTCATACCCACAACGTAGTTTTATTTCTCGTTTCTAGTTGGAAGAATACGTTCGGTGTACGTAGAGTCGTATCAGTGGCAGATAGGGCTTGAGAGAATATTGATTTTACCTTTAGCTCCTTGTGGGTTCGACACTCCATACTTATCACTTCCACCTTTGGGAATTGCTACGATGATTCCCTGCACTTGGGGATTATCAACGTACCGCACCAGAGTAGTATGGTAATCCTGTCCTGGAAGTCATGTTGTTAGACAACGGCAAACCTATGAACTATGAAGAAGCTATGATGAGCCCAGATTCCAAAAAATGGCTTGAGGCCATGAAATCTGAGCTAGGATCCATGTATGAGAACAAAGTATGGATTTTGGTGGACTTGCCTGATGATCGGCAAGCCATTGAAAATAAATGGATCTTCAAGAGGAAGACATACACTGATGGTAATATCACTGTCTACAAATCTCGAATTATTGCGAAAGGTTTTCAACAAGTTCAAGGCGGTGACTACGATTAGACTTTCTCACCTGTAGCGATGCTTTAGTCTGTCAGAATCATGTTAGCAATTCCGCATTTTAAGATTATGAAATCTGGCAAATGGACATCAAAATTGTATTCCTTAACGGGTTTCTTAAAGAAGAATTGTATATGATGCAACCAGAAGGTTTTGTCGATCCTAAGGGTGCTAACATAGTGTGCAAACTCCAGCGATCCATCTATGGACTAGTGCAAGCATCTCGGAGTTGGAATATATGCTTTGATGAAGTGATCAAAGCAAATGGTTTTATACAGACTTATGGTGAAGCATGTATTTACAAGAAAGTGAGTGGGAGCTCTGTAGCATTTTTTATATTATATGTGGATGACATATTGTTGATTGAAAATGATACAGAATTTCTGGATAGCATAAAAGGATACTTGAATAAGATTTTGTCAAATGAAAGACCTCGGTGAAGCTGCTTATATATTAGGCATCAAGATCTATAAAGATAGATCAAGATGCTTGATAATATATTTCAATGAGTACATACCTTGACAAGAATTTGAACGAGTTCAAAATGGATCAGTCAAACAAAGAGTTCTTGCCTGTATTGTAAGGTGTGAAGTTGAGTGTGCCTTGCCATAAGTTTGGCAAGGAGGTACAACAGTAATCTAGGAGTGGATCACTGTACAACGGTCAAAATTATCCTTAGTTACCTAAAGAGGACTAAGGAAATGTTTCTCGGTTATGGAGGTGATAAAGAGTTCGTCGTAAAGGTACATCGATGCAAACTTTAACACTCATCCAGATGACTCTGACTCTCAATCTGGATGTGTATTGAACGTGGGAGCAATTAGCTAGAGTATCTCCATGCAGAGCATTGCAGACATAGAAATTGGCAAAATACATACAAATCTGAATGTGGCAGACCCATTGACTAAACCTCTCTCACAAGCAAAACATGATCACACCTTAGCACTCATTGGGTGTTAATCACATGGCAATGTGTGATGTCTACTACGCAACTTTATTCTTGTAGACATGTGTTGGGCCTCCAAGCATAGAGTTATGTAGGACAATAGCGATTTTCCCTCAAGTGGATGCCCTAAGGTTTATCAATCCGTGGGAGGTGAAGGATGAAGATAGTCTCTCTCAAGCAACCCTGCAACCAAATAATAAAAAGTCTCTTGTGTCCCCAATAGACCAAATACAGTGGTAATTTGTATAGGTGTACTAGTTTGGCGAAGAGATGGTGATACAAGTGTAATATAGATTGTAGATATTGATTTTTGGTATGCAAACTCCAGCGATCCATCTATGGACTGGTGCAAGCATCTCGGAATTGGAATATACGCTTTGATAAGGTGATCAAAGCATATGGTTTTATACAGACTTATGGTGAAGCATGTATTTACAAGAAAGTGAGTGGGAGCTCTGTAGCATTTTTTATATTATATGTGGATGACATATTGTTGATTGAAAATGATACAGAATTTCTAGATAGCATAAAAGGATACTTGAATAAGATTTTGTCAAATGAAAGACCTCGGTGAAGCTGCTTATATATTAGGCATCAAGATCTATAAAGATAGATCAAGATGCTTGATAAGATATTTCAATGAGTACATACCTTGACAAGATTTTGAACGAGTTCAAAATGGATCAGTCAAACAAAGAGTTCTTGCCTGTATTGTAAGGTGTGAAGTTGAGTAAAGACTCAAAACCCGACCACGGCAGAAGATAAAGAAAGACTGAAAGTCATTCCCTATGCCTCAGCCATAGGTTCTATAAAGTATGCCATGTTGTGTACCAAACCTGTTGAGTACCTTTCCATTAGTTTGGAAAGAGGGTACAATAGTGATCCATGAGTAGATCGCCGAACAACGGTCAAAATTATCCTTAGAGGAGTAAGGAAATATTTCTCGGTTATGGAGGTGATAAAGAGTCTGTCGTAAAGAGTTACGTCAATGCAAGCTTTGACACCGATCTGGATGACTCTGAGTCTCAATCTGGATATATATTGGAAGTGGGAGGAGTTAGCTAGAGTAACTCCATGCAGAGCATTGTAGACATAGAAATTCGCAGAATACATACGGATCTGAATGTGACAGACCCGTTGTAACGCCCTCGATGTGGCTATATCTCCCACGTGTCGAAGCACGACTTAGAGGCATAACCGCATTAAAAGCAATGTCGCAAGTGAGGTAATCTTCACACAACTCATGTAATACATAAGGGACAGAGATACATAGTTGGCTTACAATCGCCACTTCACACAATACATGAATAAAGCATTACATCATCCAGATACAATCAAGGTCCGACTACGGAACCCAAAATAAAAGAAGACTACCCCAAATACTACACAGATCCCCGATCGTCCCAACTGGGCTCCACTACTGATCAACTAGAAACGGAACAACATAAAGAACACGATCTTCATCGAGCTCCTCCTTGAGCTTGGTTGCGTCACCTGTACGGTATCATCGGCACCTGCAAACTGGTTTTGGAAGTATCTGTGAGTCACGGGGACTCAGCAATCTCACACCCTCGCGATCAAGACTATTTAAGCTTATAGGTAGGGTAAAAGGTATGAGGTGGAGCTGCAGCAAGCGACTAGCATATATGGTGTCTAACATACGCAAATGAGAGCGAGAAGAGAAGGCAAGGCATGGTCGATAAAACTATGATCAAGAAGTCATCCTAGAACAACCTACACCAAACATAACTCCAACACCGTGTTCACTTCCCGGACTCCGCCGAGAAGAGACCATCACGGTTACACACACGGTTGATGCATTTTAATTAAGGTCAACTTCAGGTTTTCTACAACCGGACATTAACCAATTCCCATCTGCCCATAACCGCGGGCACGACTTTCGAAAGATCAAATCCCTGCAGGGGTGTCCCAACTTAGCCCATCACAAGCTCTCACGGTCAACGAAGGATATTCCTTCTCCCAAGACAATCCGATCAGACTCGGCATCCCGGTTACAAGACATCCTCGACAATGGTAAAACAAGTCCAGCAAGACCACCCGCTGTGCCGACAAATCCCGATAGGAGCTGCACATATCTCATTCTCAGGGCACACCGGATAAGCTAAGTGTACGGGAGCCAACGTAACCCAAGTTGCCAAGGGACGGCCTCGCACGGTGCTCTGGGTTGGACCAACAGTTAGAGAAGCACTGGCCCGGGGGTTTAACAAAGATGACCCTTGAGCCGGCTGACCCAAGGGAAAGAAAAAGGATAGGTGGCAAATGGTAAAACCAATGTTGGGCCTTGCTGGAGGAGTTTTATTCAAGGCAAACTGTCAAGGGGTTCCCATTATAACCCAACCGTGTAAGGAACGCAAAATCCGGGAACATAACACCGATATGACGGAAACTAGGGCGGCAAGAGTGGAACAAAACACCAGGCATAAGGCCGAGCCTTCCACCCTTTACCAAGTATATAGATGCATTAATTAAGTAAGAGATATTGTGATATCCCAACAAAATATCCATGTTCCAAACATGGAACAAGCTCCAATCTTCACCTGCAACTAACAACTCTATAAGAGGGGCTGAGCAAAGCGGTAACATAGCCAAACAACGGTTTGCTAGGACAAGGTGGGTTAGAGTCTTGGCTCAACAATATGGGAGGCATGATAAGCAAGTGGTAGGTATCGCAGCAAAGGCATAGCAAAAGAGCGAGCAACTAGCAAGCAAAGATAGAAGTGATTTCGAGGGTATGATCATCTTGCCTGAAATCCCGCAAGGAAGAAGAACGAGTCCATGAAGAAGATAAACGGACGTAGTTGAATGAATCCTCCCAACACGACGTTATCAGAACTAGCCCGAAGAAGCAACATCGGAAAGAAGCAAACAACATAGTAAACAACCAAGCATAACATGGCATGATGCACAACCAGTATGATGCATGCCCGGTTTAATGAAGCATGGCATGTCAAAGTGCACAAGCAATCCTACAAATTAAGTGGAGCTCAATATGCAACGAGTTGCATATTGAGGAACACCACATCAATTATTTAGTTCTCTCTCGGTTATGAACCCACCAATATTAAATGTTGATTAACATGGCAAGAGGTGAGGCATAACAAAACTATACTATCTAGACAATTTAAATGGGGCCGGGTATAACAAACAACGAATCCGGTAAATTCCCATATGCATTTAGAAAACTGGTGCAACAACAAATTTAAACATTTTCAATGTTATTATCATGATGCGAATGACATGAGCAAGTTTATGCAATTTTTATTAAAAGTTTGACAAGAGTATGATGAAGCATTTGGTCGCCATGGCGGAACAAAAGGGGTGCCACGGCAACTACAATGGAAATGGTGCCACGACAACATTCCGGGTGATCCGACAACTCATTGAGATGTCGGTGCAAGAGAAAATGTGGATGAACAGATCATGCGAGGATGGTGGGGGTGATCCCGGATTCCAGGTGTCCCACGAGTTGGCAACAAGGAAACGAGTGACAATTTGAACAGGGTGCAAAACATGAGCATGTCAAACATCGCAAGCATACGTTCACGGACGTCGCCTCGAGGTTATACCTTCGAAGCGTGCGTTATCGGAGGGGTTCGAGTTCGATGCGGTGTAGGGGAAGTAGACATTCTCGGGACGCCGAGGGAAGTAGTGGTTCATGTCCGTAGATGTTCGGGGTCACGACATGGAACTTGACGTCCACGGGGTCTTCAACGATGGTCGTGGTACATGTTCCGTAGACGTTAGGGCGGTGTAGTGGTACACGTTCACGGAGTAGGTCGTACACGTCGTCGGTAGATGTTCACTTGACGGCCTTCAACGGCGGTAGTTGTTCTCGTTTCGTCGTGGAAGTAGTTGCACATCTCATAGTGGTACTTGATGATCTCGGAGACGGCGGAAAACGAACTTGGCGGTCCCGTTACACGGTTCTTCGGAGATAGTAGTTGTACATGACTGTATATGTTCAGGGTCATCGGGGTACTTGTCGGCCGGGTCTTGACGGTCTTGTTTTGCGACGGTGGTCGTGCTAGTCGGCGGTAGTGGAACTTGACGAATCCGAGGTCTTCGAGGTCGATGGTAGTTGTACATCTCATAATGGAACTTGACGGATCCGAGGACTCCGGGCGTCGTGGTACTTGTCACGTTCTGGAACCGAAGTGGTACTTGACAATATTCGGGACGGTGTTGGCAATTCCGGAGACACGGTATAGGGACTTGACGCAACACGGCGTAGTCGTCCTAGGGGCATCGGAGCTAGTTGGACTTGCCGGTCTTTACGATCTGAAGGGCACTTGGAGTCTTCGGTAATAGGTGCTTGGTAGGTCGTCGAGGTTGAGTGTGAGTTCATCGGAGCAGGGACTCCGGCGAAGGGAAAGGTGAAGGAAATATGCCCTAGAGGCAATAATAAAGTTATTATTTATTTCCTTATATCATGGTTTCCTTATATCATGGTAAATATTTATTATTCATGCTAGAATTGTATTAAACGGAAACATAATACATGTGTGAATACATAGACAAACAGTATGTCACTAGTATGCCTCTACTTGACTAGCTCGTTGAATCAAAGATGGTTAAGCTTCCTAGCCATAGACATGAGTTGTCATTTGATTAACTAGGTCACATCATTAGAGAATGATGTGATTGACTTGACCCATTCCGTTAGCATAGCACTTGATCGTTTAGTTTGTTGTTATTGCTTTCTTCATGACTTATACATGTTCCTATGACTATGAGATTATGCAACTCCCGTTTATCGGAGGAACACTTTGTGTGCTACCAAACGTCACAACGTAACTGGGTGATTATAAAGGTGCTCTACAGGTGTCTCCGAAGGTACTTGTTGGGTTGGCATATTTCGAGATTAGGATTTGTCACTCCGATTGTCGGAGAGGTATCTCTGGGCCCACTCGGTAATGCACATCACTATAAGCCTTGCAAGCATTGCAACTAATGAGTTAGTTGTGGGATGATGTGTTACGGAACGAGTAAAGAGACTTGCCGGTAACAAGATTGAACTAGGTATTGAGATACCGACGATCGAATCTCGGGCAAGTAACATACCGATGACAAAGGGAACAACGTATGTTGTTATGCGGTTTGACCGATAAAGATCTTCGTAGAATATGTAGGAGCCAATATAAGCATCCAGGTTCCGCTATTGGTTATTGATCAGAGACGTGTCTCGGTCATGTCTACATAGTTCTCGAATCCGTAGGGTCCGCACGCTTAAAGTTCGATGATGGTTATATTATGAGTTTATGTGTTTTGATTTACCGAAGGAGTTCGACGTCCCGGATGAGATCGGGGACATGACGAGGAGTCTCGAAATGGTCGAGACGTAAAGATCGATATATTGGACGACTATATTCGGACAACGGAAAGGTTCCGAGTGATTCGGGTATTTTCGGGAGTACCGGGGAGTTACGGGACTTCATATTGGGCCTTAATGGGCCATACGGGAAAGGAGAGAAAGGCCTCAAAGGGTGGCCGCACCCCTCCCCATGGGCTGGTCCGAATTGGACTAGGGAGGGGGGCGCCCCCTTCCTTCCTTCTCCTTTTCCCTTCCCTTTCCTTTCCTCCTACTCCTACTAGTTGGAAGGGATCCTAGTTCTACTAGGAAAGGGGGAATCCTACTCCCGGTGGGAGTAGGACTCCCCTAGGGCACGCCATAGAGAGGGCCGGCCCTCCCCCTCTTCCACTCCTTTATATACGGGGGCAGGGGGCACCCCAAAGACACAACAATTGATCTCTTGATCTCTTAGCCGTGTGCGGTGCCCCTCTCCACCATAATCCACCTTGGTCATATCATAGTGGTGCTTAGGCAAAGCCCTGCGTTGGTAGAACATCATCATCTTCACCACGCCGTCATGCTGACGGAACTCTCCCTCAAAGCATGGCTGGATCGGAGTTCGAGGGACGTCATCGAGTTGAACGTGTGCATAACTCAGAGGTGCCGTGCGTTTGGTACTTGATCAGTCGGATCGTGAAGACGTACGACTACATCAACCGCGTTGCGCTAACGCTTCCGCTTTCGGTCTACGAGGGTACGTGGACAACACTCTCCCCTCTCGTTGCTATGCATCACCATGATCTTGCGTGTGCGTAGGAATTTTTTGAAATTACTACGTTCCTCAACGGTGGCATCAGAGCCTGGTTTTATGCGTTGATGTAATATGCACGAGTAGAATCCAAGTGAGTTGTGGGCGATATAAGTCATACTGCTTACCAGCATGTCACACTTTGGTTCAGCGGTATTGTTGGATGAAGCGGCCCGGACCGACATTACGCGTACGCTTACGCGAGACTAGTTTTACCGCCGTGCTATGCACACAAGTGACTAGCGGGTGTCAGTTTCTCCAACTTTAGTTGAACCAAGTGTGGCTACACCTGGTCCTTGAGAAGGTTAAAACAACACCAACTTGACAAACTATCATTGTGGTTTTGATGCGTAGGTAAGAACGGTTCTTGCTAAGCCCGTAGAAGCCACGTAAAACTTGCAACAGCCAAGTAGAGGACGTCTAACTTGTTTTTGCAGGGCATGTTGTGATGTGATATGGTCAAGATGTGATGAGATATAAGTTGTTGTATAAGATGATCATGTTTTGTTGAAGTTATCGGCAACTGGCAGAAGCCTTATGGTTGTCTCTTTATTGCATAAGATGCAAGCGCCAAATAATTGCTTTACAATTATCGCTATGCGATAGCAATAGTTGCAAGAGCAATAGTTGGCGAGACGACCATGTGAAGACACATTGATATAGATCAAGATGATGGAGATCATGGTGTCATGCCGGTGACGATGGAGATCATGATGATGCTTTGGAGATAGAGATCAAAGGCACAAGATGATGATGGCCATATCATGTCACATATTTTGATTGCATGTGATGTTTATCTTTTATGCATCTTATCTTGCTTTAATTGACAGTAGCATTATAAGATGATCTCTCACTAAATTTCAAGATAAAAGTGTTCTCCCTGAGTATGCACCGTTGCCAAAGTTCGTCGTGCCCAGACACCACGTGATGATCGGGTGTGATAAGCTCTACGTCCATCTACAACGGGTGCAAGCCAGTTTTGCACACGCAGAATACTCAGGTTAAACTTGACGAGCCTAGCATATGCAGATATGGCCTCGGAACACTGAGACCGAAAGGTCGAGCGTGAATCATATAGTAGATATGATCAACATAGTGATGTTCACCATTGAAAACTACTCCATTTCACGTGATGATCGGTTATGGTTTAGTTGATTTGGATCACATGATCACTTAGAAGATTAGAGGGATGTCTTTCTAAGTGGGAGTCCTTAAGTAATATGATTAATTGAACTTAAATTTATCATGAACTTAGTCCTGGTAGTATTAGCATATCTATGTTGTAGATCAATAGCTCGCGTTTAGCTCCCCTGTTTTATTTTTGATATGTTCCTAGAGAAAACTAAGTTGAAAGATGTTAGTAGCAATGATGCGGATTGGATCCGTGATTTGAGGTTTATCCTCATTGCTGCACAGAAGAATTACGTCCTTAATGCACCGCTAGGTGACAGACCTATTGCAGGAGCAGATGCAGACGTCATGAACGTTTGGCTAGCTCAATATGATGACTACTTGATAGTTTAGTGCATCATGCTTAACAGCTTAGAATCGGGACTTCAAAGACGTTTTGAACGTCATGGATCATATGGATGTTCCAGGAGTTGAAGTTAATATTTCAAGCAAATACCCGAGTTGAGAGATATGAAGTCTCCAACAAGTTCTATAGATAAAACATGGAGGAGAATAGCTCAAGCAGTGAGCATGTGTTCAGATTTTCTGGGTACTACAATCGCTTGAATCAAGTGGGAGTTAATCTTCTAGATAAAATAGTGATTGACAGAATTCTCTAGTCACCATCACCAAGTTAGTAGAACTCCGTGATGAACTATAGTATGCAAGGGATGATGAAAACGATTCCTGAGCTTTTCATGATGATGAAATTGATGAAGGTAGAAATCAAGAAAGAGCATCAAGTGTTGATGATTAACAAGACCACTAGTTTCAAGAAAAGGGCAAAGGGAAAGAAAGGGAACTTCAAGAAGAACGGCAAGCAAGTTGCTGCTCAAGTAAAAAAGCCCAAGTCTGGTCCTAAGCCTGAGACTAAGTGCTTCTACTGCAAAGGGACTAGTCACTGGAAGCGGAACTGCCCCAAGTATTTGGCGGATAAGAAGGATGGCAAAGTGAACAAAGTTATATTTGATATACAGATTATTGATGTGTATTTTACTAGTGTTCGTAGCAACCCCTCGGTATTTGATACTGGTTCAGTTGCTAAGAGTAGTAACTCGAAACGGGAGTTGCAGAATGAACAGAGACTAGTTAAGGGTGAAGTGACGATGTGTGTTGGAAGTGGTTCCAAGATTGATATGATCATCATCGCACACTCCCTATACTTTCGGGATTAGTGTTGAACCTAAATAAGTGTTATTTGGTGTTTGCATTGAGCATGAATATGATTTGATCATGTTTATTGCAATACGGTTATTCATTTAAGTAAGAGAATAAATTGTTGTTCTGTTTACATGAATAAAACCTTCTATGGTCAAACACCCAATGAAAATGGTTTGTTGGATCTCGATCGTGGTGACACACATTCTCATAATATTGAAGCCAAAAGATGCAAAGTTAATAATGATAGTGCAACTTATTTGTGGCACTACCGTTTAGGTCATATTTCGGTAAAGCGCATGCAGAAAATCCATGCTGATGGGCTTTTGGAATCACTTGATTATGAATCAGTTGATGCTTGCGAACCGTGCCTCATGGGCAAGATGACTAAGACTCCATTCTCTGGAACAATGGAGCAAGCAACTGACTTATTGGAAATAATACATACTGATGTATGCAGTCCGATGAATGTTGAGGCTCGCGGCGGGTATCGTTATTTTCTGACCTTCACAGATGATTTGAGCAGATATGGGTATATCTACTTGATGAAACATAAGTTTGAAACATTTGAAAAGTTCAAAAACCTTCAGAGTGAAGTGGAAAATCATCGTGACAAGAAAATAAAGTTTCTACGATCTAATCGCAGAGACAAATATTTGAGTTACGAGTTTGGTCTTCAATTAAAACAATGTGGAATAGTTTCACAAAATCGTGCCACCTGGAACACCACAACATAATGGTGTGTCCGAACGTCATAACTGTACTATTGTTGGATATAGTGCAATATATGATGTTTCTTATCAATCAACCACTATAGTTTTGAGGTTATGCATTAGAGACAGCTACATTCACATTAAATAGGGCACCATCTAAATCCGTTGAGATGACATCGTATGAACTATGGTTTGGCAAGAAACCTAAGCCGTCGTTTCTTAAACTTTTAGGTTGCAATGCTTATGTGAAAAAGTTTCAACCTGATAAGCTCAAACCCAAATCGGAGAAGTGCGTCTTCATAGGATACCCAAAATAAAATGTTGGGTACACCTTCTATCACAGATCCGAAGGCAAGATATTCATTGCTGAGAATGGATCCTTTCTAGAGAAGGAGTTTCTCTCGATAGAAGTGAGTGGGAGGAAAGTAGAACTTGATGAGGTAACTGTACCTGCTCCCTTATTGGAAAGTAGTTCATCACAGAAATCTGTTCCTGTGACTACTACACCAATTAGTGAGGAAGCTAATGATGATGATCATGTAACTTCACATCAAGTTACTACCGAACCTCGTAGGTAAACCAGAGTGAGATCCGCACCAGAGTGGTACGGTAATCCTATTCTGGAGATCATGTTACTTGACCATGACGAGCCTACGAACTATGAGGAAGCGATGATGAGCCCAGATTCCGTGAAATGGCTTGAGGCCATGAAATCTGAGATGAGATCCATGTATGAGAACAAAGTATGGACTTTGATTGACTTGCGCAATGATCGGCGAGCCATTGAGATTAAATGGATCTTCAAGAGGAAGACGGACGCTGATAGTAGTGTTACTATCTACAAAGCTAGAATTGTCGCAAAAAGGTTTTCGACAAGTTCAAGGTGTTGACTACGATGAGAGTTTCTCACTCGTATCTATGCTTAAGTCTGTCCGAATCATGTTAGCAATTGCCGCATTTTATGAAATCTGGCAAATGGATAAACAAAACTACATTCTTTAATGGATTTATTAAAGAAGAGTTGTATATGATGCAACCAGAAGGTTTGGTCAATCCTAAAGGTACTAACAAAATATGCAAGCTCCAACGATCCATCCATGGACTCATGCAAGCATCTCGGAGTTGGAATATACGCTTTGATAAGTTGATCAAAGCATATAGTTTTATACAGACTTGCGGTGAAGCCTGTATTTACAAGAAAGTGAGTGGGAGCACTACAGCATTTCTGATAAGTATATGTGAATGACATATTGTTGTTCGGAGATAATGTAGAATTATTCTGCAAAGCATAAAGGAATGTCTGAAAGGAGTTTTTCAAAGAAAGACCTCGGTGAAGCTGCTTACATATTGATCATCAAGATCTATATAGATAGATCAAGACGCTTGATAAGTTTTTCAATGAGTACATACCTTGACAAGATTTTGAAGTGGTTCAAAATGGATCATTCAAAGAAAGAGTTCTTGCCTGTGTTACAAGGTGTGAAACTGAGTAAGACTCAAAACCCGACCACGGCAGAAGATAGAGAGAGAATGAAAGTCATTCCTATGCCTTAGCCATAGGTTCTATAAAGTATGCCATGCTGAATACCAGACCTATTGTACACCCTGCCCTATGTTTGGCAAGGGAGTACAATAGTGATCTAGGAGTAGATCACTGGACATTGGTCAAAATTATCCTTAGTGGAATAAGGATATGTTTCTCGATTATGGAGGTGACAAAAGGTTCGTCGTAAAGGGTTACGTCGATGCAAGTTTTGACACTGATCCAGATGACTCAAAGTCTCAATCAGGATACATATTGAAAGTGGGAGCAATTAGCTAGAGTAGCTCCGTGCAGAGCATTGTTGACATAGAAATTTGCAAAATACATACGGATCTGAATGTGGCAGACCCGTTGACTAAACTTCCCTCACAAGCAAAACATGATCACACCTTAGTACTCTTTGGGTATTAATCACATAGAGATGTGAACTAGATTATTGACTCTAGTAAACCCTTTGGGTGATGGTCACATGACGATATGAACTATGGGTGTTAATCACATGGTGGATGTGAACTATTGATGTTAAATCACATGGCGATGTGAACTAGATTATTAACTCTAGTGCAAGTGGGAGACTGAAGGAAATATGCCCTAGAGTCAATAATAAAGTTATTATTTATTTCCTTATATCATGGTAAATGTTTATTATTCATGCTAGAATTGTATTAAACGGAAACATAATACATGTGTGAATACATAGACAAACAGTATGTCACTAGTATGCCTCTACTTGACTAGCTCGTTGAATCAAAGATGGTTAAGTTTCCTAGCCATAGACATGAGTTGTCATTTGATTAATGGGGTCACATCATTAGAGAATGATGTGATTGACTTGACCCATTCCGTTAGCATAGCACTTGATCGTTTATTTTGTTGTTATTGCTTTCTTCATGACTTATACATGTTCCTATGACTATGAGAGTATGCAACTCCCGTTTACCGGAGGAACACTTTGTGTGCTACCAAACGTCACAACGTAACTTGGTGATTATAAAGGTGCTCTACAGGTGTCTCCGAAGGTACTTGTTGGGTCGGCATATTTCGAGATTTGGATTTGTCACTCCGATTGTCGGAGAGGTATCTCTGGGCCCACTCGGTAATGCACATCACTATAAGCCTTGCAAGCATTGCAACTAATGAGTTAGTTGTGGGATGATGTGTTACGGAACGAGTAAAGAGACTTGCCGGTAACGAGATTGAACTAGGTATTGAGATACCGACGATCGAATCTCGGGCAAGTAACATACCGATGACAAAGGGAACAACCTATGTTGTTATGCGGTTTGACAGAGAAAGATCTTCGTAGAATATGTAGGAGCCAATATGAGCATCCAGGTTCCACTATTGGTTATTGATCGGAGATGTGTCTCGTTCATGTCTACATAGTTCTCGAACCCGTAGGGTCCGCACGCTTAAAGTTCGATGACGGTTATATTATGAGTTTGTGTGTTTTGATGTACCGAAGTAGTTTGGAGTCCTGGATGAGATCAGGGACATGACGAGCAGTCTCGAAATGGTCGAGACGTAAAGATCGATATATTGGATGACTATATTTAGACATCAGAAAGGTTCCGAGTGATTCGGGTATTTCCGGGAGTACCGGGGAGTTACGGGAATTCATATTGGGCCTTAATGGGCCATACGGGAAAGGAGAGAAAGGCCTCAAAGGGTGGCCGCACCCCTTCCCATGGGCTTGTCCGAATTGGACTAGGGAGGGGGCGCCCCCTTCCTTCCTTCTCCTTTTCCCTTCCCTTTCCTTTCCTCCTACTCCTACTACTTGGAAGGGCTCCTAGTTCTACTAGGAAAGGGGGAATCCTACTCCCGGTGGGAGTAGGACTCCCCTAGGGCACGCAATAGAGAGGGCCGGCCCTCCCCCTCCTCCACTCCTTTATATATGGGGGCAGGGGGCACCCCAAAGAAACAACAATTGATCTCTTGATATCTTAGCCGTGTGCGGTGCCCCTCAGTCATATCGTAGTGGTGCTTAGGCGAAGCCCTGCGTCGGTAGAACATCATCATCGTCACCACGCCGTCGTGCTGACGGAACTCTCCCTGAAAGCTCGGCTGGATCGGAGTTCGAGGGACGTCATCGAGTTGAACGTGTGCATAACTCGGAGGTGCCGTGCGTTCGGTACTTGATCGGTCGGATCGTGAAGACATACGACTACATCAACCGCCTTGTGCTAACGCTTCCGCTTTCGGTCTACGAGGGTACGTGGACAACACTCTCCCCTATCGTTGCTATGCATCACCATGATCTTGCATGTGCGCAGGAATTTTTTGAAATTACTATGTTCCCCAACAAAAGGGAGGCGGCGACCTGCTGTTGACGGCGCTCCGGCGAGATGGCGAGGGACTTGGGGTGCAGGGGCGCCAAGGCCTGAGCTGCTGCTGTTTGATGCAGAGAAAGGAAGCCAGGGGACGTGGAGGAGGCCGGGACGACGGGGAGGCAGCATGGCTCGGCGATGCTGATGACCTCGCCGCCATGCCGGGCGACGGGCGCGGCTTGGGGAGGCGCAGGTGACAACGGCGGCAGGGCACCAGCAGGGCGAGGAAGAGGTCGGGCGTCGGGGAGGCAGGCACTCCGGCGAGATGGTGATGGTGCTGCCACAGCGGAGGAGCTGCGAGGAGGGAGAGGGCGGAGGACAGAGCAGGTCCGGCGAGGAAGATGCAGGGGACGCCCAGCAGGCTATGGTGCCCGGCGTCCCTGGCAACGTGGCAGGGCGGCGAGCTCGGCCCTCGCGGTGATGGTGGAGGAGAGCAGGGGACGGGATCGTGCAGAGGAGCGAGAGGGAGGAGGAGGTGTAGTGGATCAGGACCCATGGCAGTTGTGGGCGTGCTGGCATCGGGAAGGAGTGGGGAGACGAGGGAGAGTGGGGGGGTCGAGCGCGAAGCCCTGTGCATGTGTGGCGGCGCAGGAGGAGAACGAAGGGAGAGGGAGAAGGGATCGAAGGAGCGGGCTCCCTAACGGCTAGGGTAAGAATTAGGGGTTCGAGAAAGAGATGGGCTGACCTTGCTGGGCCTAGTGGCCGGCTGGGCCTGGGTGAAACCTCCCTCTCTCTCATATACTCCTTAGAAGAAAGAAGGAAGAAAGAAGAAAGAAGAAAAATGAAGGAGATGGGTAGTGAACGAATTTGAGCAAGAGGTTAAATATATTGGACTCACACAAAATGTGTTGATCCAAGAAATTAGGAATGACCAAGATTGAAAGAATAAATTCAAATTTCTTTGAATTTAATTCAAAAGGTTTGAACTAGGACAGGTTTTTCGAAGTGCCCAAAAATGTTGAGAATTTAGGTGGAGCTCCGGAAAAAGATAAAAGAATTTATGGGCGAAGTTTGAGGAGCAAACTCGAAGCAGAAAAGACATGTGATTATTTGCAAGTGTGTTATAGGTGATCCCAAACTAATGGAATATTTCGTTATAGCTCCCTATAATATTGGGATGATATGTTATAAAGAGAAGTCACCCTTCCCTCGATTTAAATGGATCAAAGATCCACACAAATTATTTAGTGGGTTTTAAACGGGTTGCATGATGACATGATGACATGATGCAAGGCACATGAGGCAAAGGGGAAAGCAACAAGCAAAACAAAACACATGAAGAAAACCGGAATCCATGGATGGCATCTGAATCTCCGGTCTTGGGGCGTTACACCTGTTGACTAAGCCTCTCTCACAAGCAAAACATGATCACACCTTAGTACTCTTTAGGTGTTAATAACATGGCAATGTGAACTAGATTATTGACTCTAGTAAATTCTTTGGGAGTTAGTCACATGGTGATGTGAACTATGGGTGTTAATCACATAACGATGTGAACTAGATTACTGACTCTAGTGCAAGTGGGAGACTGAAGGAAATATGCCCTAGAGGCAATAATAAAGTTGTTATTTTATATTTCCTTATTCATGATAAATGTTTATTATTCATGCTAGAATTGTATTAACTGGAAACTTGATACATGTGTGGATACATAGACAAAACAGCGTGTCCCAAGTAAGCCTCTACTAGACTAGCTCGTTAATCAAAGATGGTTAAGTTTCCTAATCATAGACATGTGTTGTCATTTGATGAACAGGGTCGCATCATTAGGAGAATGATGTGATGGACAAGACCCATCCGTTAGCTTAGCATATTGATCCTTCAGTTTTATTGCTATTGCTTTCTTCATGTCAAATACATATTCCTTCGACTATGAGATTATGCAACTCCCGGATACTAGAGGAATACCTTGTGTGCTATCACACGTCACAATGTAACTGGATGATTATAAAGATGATCTACAGGTATCTCCGAAGGTGTTTGTTGGCTTGGCATACATCGAGATTAGGATTTCTCACTCCGAGTATCGGAGAGGTATCTCAGGGCCCTCTCGGTAATGCACATCATAAGAAGCTTTGCAAGAAAAGAAACTAACGAGTTAGTTACATGATGATGTATTACAGAATGAGTAAAGAGACTTGCCGGTAACGAGATTGAACTAGGTATGTGGATACCGATGATCCAATCTCGGGCAAGTAACATACTGATGGACAAAGGGAATAACGTATGTTGTCATAACGGTTCGACCGATAAAGATCTTCGTAGAATATGTAGGAGCCAATATGAGCATCCAGGTTCCGCTATTGGTTATTAACCGAAGAGGTGTTTCGGTCATGTCTACATAGTTCTCGAGCCCGTAGGGTCCGCACGCTTAACGTTCGATGATGATTTAGTATTATATGAGTTATGTGATGTGGTGACCGAAGGTTGTTCAGAGTCCCGGATGAGATCATGGACATGACGAGGAGTCTCGAAATGGTGGAGAGGTAAAGATTGATATATAGGACGACGATATTCGGATACCAGAAGTGTTCCGAAGGGTATCGGGTACTTATCGGGTCACCGAAAGGTGTTTCGCGTACCCCCGGCAATCCTATGGGCCATATGGGCCTTGTGAAGGAACACACCAGCCCACAAGGGGCTGGTGCACCCTATAAGGCTATAGGAGGAGGAGAAGGAAGGAGGGAAGGGCAAGGAAAGTGTGGATTAGGATTCCCACTTCCTTCCCTCACCCCCTCTTTCCTTCCCCTTCATGCATACATGGAAAGGGGGCCCGCAGGGCAAGGCAGGGCCCCTAGGGGGCGGCGGCCAACCTTAGGGTGCCCCTGGCTGCCTCTCCTCCCCTCCCACCTACATATATGTTGGGAGGGGGCGGCTCACAAGCACAGACCAACAATTGTTAGCCGTGTGTGGCGCCCCCCTTAATAGTTTACGCCTTCGCTCATATATTCATAGTGCTTAGGCGAAGCCCTGCGCGGATCACTTCACCATCACCGTCAGCACGCTGTCGTGTTGACAGAACTCATCAACTTCCTCGACACTTTGCTGGATCAAGAGTTCGAGGGACGTCATTGAGCTGAACGTGTGGAGAACTCGGAGGTGCCGTATGTTCGGTACTTGATCGGTCGGAACGAGAAGAAGTTCGGCTACATCAACTGCATTATCAAACGCTTCTGCTTTCGGTCTACGAGGGTACGTAGACACACTCTCCCCCTCTCGTTGCTATGCGTCTCCTAGATAGATCTTTCGTGAGCGTAGGATTTTTTGAAAGTGCACGCTACGTTTCCCAACACGAGGGACATCATTGATCTGAACATGTGCAGAACTTGGAGGTGTCGTACGTTCGGTGCTTGATCAGTCGGAACGAGAAGAAGTTCGACTACATCAACTGCGTTGTCAAACGCTTCCGCTTTCGGTCTACGAGGGTACGTGGACACACTCTCCCCTTCTCGTTGCTATGCCTCTCCTAGATAGATCTTGCATGAGCATAGGATTTTTTTTGAAATTGCATGCTACGTTTCCCAACACCCCCTACCGAGATTCGTCGGTTTCAGTACCGACAGTAATTTTTTCACCCACCGTATCGCTATGTTCTTGAGAGAGATGCCTCTAGTGAAAGCTATGGCCCTCGGGTACATTTAAATCATATTACTAAAATGCTAAATATATTTCTACAATTTATTTACTTTGCAATTTAGATATCTCCTACTATCAGGTTAATCCTTGCAATTAATGAGTGCAAGGGGATTGACAACCCTCTTGCCCGCGTTGGATGCAAGTATTCGCTCTTGTGTGTGTAGGTACTGGCTAAGGTCGTTTGTGTGAATCTCCTATTGGTTCGATAAACCTCTGTTCTTTACTAAGGAAAATACTTTCTGCTAGTTTATTACTTCACCCTTTCTCTTCAGGGAAATCCCAACGCATTTAACAAGTAGTAGCCAACATCACAGATGGCTTCCCGGAGAGCTGACAGACGAGCTGGCCGCGGTAGTCTCCGGTTGCGCAGGATCCACGGCCATTCTCGTCGAAGGCGCACCCCATCCACGACCAAATGTTTAGGCTAGAATCGTATACATAGCTTTGTAAGACACTCAAGGGTATGACAAATCAACCGTATACATAGTTTAACTAATATAACTTGACATATTGAACAAATATAGTGCGGTCCCGGTGGGGGACCTATGCCCCCCCCCAATAATATAATATAAGGTTGGCGAGCCAAGCCCCCAAAATTCATATTCATTCATTTTTTTAACAGAGAAAGGCACATGAAGTGCCACAATTTCATTCAGCTCAATAGCACCGTACAACATGAATTACAAAACCCTGAAAATTGAAATTGGAGAGAAGAGAAATGATAGGGCATCTCATGTTCCTGTGAGCTGAAGCAAAGAAACTAATCTCATGTTCTAAAACTGATCTAAGAACTTGGTGAGCAACAATATGAGAAATCCCATTGATTTCTCTAGATATGTGGTATACTTGAGAATTGAGATCTCTAGAGAAGAACAAGAAATCAGCCAAAGTTTCCCTGGTAGTCCAATGGGTGGAGGCTTCGGAAATAGTCCTGTTCGCCGCAACCAAATTCAAATATAAGCAATATGTGAGAAAAGTGTGTAGAGCAATTTGGAGACACTGCGTGACTTGTGCAGCAAAAAGGTGGGAAGTGCTACTGCTTGAAGAGGTGAATTGGTGATCATGGAGGCTTGAATCTGCACATTTACTTCAATTTGGTCCTGAAAAAATAGAGAAAAACACCAACACCAGTACCTGCAGCTCCTTGAGGTAGACCTGGAATATTTTACATCTGAAAGCCGCACTAGAATAAACTTTAGGCCCTGTAACAAAAAGATCATATTTGGCAGTGTGTCCCTGCATAGGCAAATGATTGCATGGTACCAAAGAATGAGCTTGATGCTGAATATGATTCCAATGTATGTTTTTATTAGTATCGCATTGTTCATTAGATAAAGCCCTAGCAACGATATTAACATGATGAGTCGGAGGTTTTTTCTATCAAAAAGATAGTCATTCCTTGGTTTGCAAATGCGTCACATAAAGTTAAAAAGGTTAGAAATGGAGGCATGGGGATGATTCATATTAAGCAAAGCAAGAATAATATTTTGCATATTAGAGTGATCATGAACTAGAACATCATAATTAATATACCAAGGATAATCAAACCAAGCGACCCTAGCAAAATCACATAGAAAGAAAAGATGAATCTCATTTTCTTGATGGCCACATCTACAAAAAAATTGAGAGATATGAGTAGAAAAACAACAAACTCTCAAACATGTGGGAAGAGCTTTTCGTAGAAGCCTCCAAGCAAAAGTTTGCACCCTCGGAACAACGAGATTTTGCTTCCAAACCATTCATAGAAGACTTTTGACCTACAATGAAACCTGATAATGAGCATTTCTTGGATTGTTGTGAATATCCTGCAAACACAATTTATAAGTCGATTTGGAAGTAGAAAATCCATTAGGAGTTAGATCCCAACAAAGAATGTCAAGGAAGTTATCATGAATAATAGTTGTTTGAGTAATAGTAGATGCCAAGGGCTCCTGAAAGAGAGAGTGAATTAGAGCGTTGTTCCAAACTTTCTGACCTGGGAGCAAAAGATCTTTAACCAAAGCAGGGTAATTCAATCCAGGAGGTTGAATAATGAGTTGTGCATGAACAGAAACCCAGGAAGTACACCAAGGAGTACTCCAAAGAGAAATATTTCCTTGGGTAATTTGCTAAACATAATGGGCTTTTAATTTGGGAAGCATTTTAAGAATATAGGACCAAAAGGCTGATTTTGTAGTGTTGGGAGTGGCAATCCAAATAGAAGAATCCTAAGAGTATTTGGATTTAAGCACAAGATATAACTAAGAATTGGGGGCTTTAGCAAGTCTCCAAGTAGCATCAAGAATAAGTCCTTTGTTAACGGCTTGCAAATTTCTTATACCTAACCCTCCTTGTTTGGAGTTGCATATATCCTTCCAAGCTCCGAGGAAAAGGCTCCTATTAAGTTGTTTTCTCTGATTCCTGTCCACAAAAAACTCATAATAATAGCAGTGAGTTTAGCAATGAACTTTTTGGTGAATAAAATGTGTTAGCAATGAACTTTTTGGCACTAAAATGTTAGCCATATAATAACAAGACTGATAGGAAAAACAGATCTAACGAGCTCAAGTCTAGCTCCATGAGAGAGCATATTAGCCTTGTAAGCCGAAAGTTTATTCATAAATTTACCAAGAACAAAATTATAAGCTACAACTCTATTCTTAGCTGGGAGAATGGGAGAGTGTCCCAAATGAGTGAAGTTACTATCCATGATAGAAACGGGAAAGATATTCTGCATATCTGTCTTAATAGCTTCATTAACATGTGCACTAAAAAGAATACAAATTTAGTCCAATTTGGAATTTGACACAAAAGAGCACAAAAATGATGAATAATTTGAGCCATAGAACTAGCTTCCTGAACAATGGCTTTCCCACAAACAAGGAGATCATATGCAAATTGAAGAGAATGAATAGGAGGCCATTTTTGTTGAAGTAAAATTCCCTTAAGATGGTTTGTTGACAAAGCATCGTCGAGAGACAAAGACAATTCATTGGTAGCAAGAACAAACAAGTAAGGAGACAAAGGACAACCTTGATAAATCAATCTTATGTCTTTTAAATTCATGAGAAGGATGAGAATCAAAGAGTTTTCCAATGTGTGATCTTCCGGATGCAGAGGGAGCATTTAAATTTGATTAATTTTTCTTTCCAACTCCTGCAATTATTCCTAAATAGGCCTTTTCATTTTGCACCACCTTTTCAAAGATCCTGCAAGGGAAGATGTTTTGCCGAAAAAGAAGAAGCTCCAACATTACTCCATGCCGATTTAGCAAAAGCACTGAAATCTTCCTCAAGCAGCCACCGGTTTTGAAATTTGAAAAAAAATAGGCTTTGCGAAATTATCAACAGTGGATATAAGAATTGGAGCATGATCATTCAGCATGGTTGACAGAGTTGCTATCCCGAATTCCCTATATGTCGTTTATTGTCGAAAATTGCCAGCGCTTGCACATGGTCTGAGTGATGCATTTGAAGTGGCCCATTTCTGTAGATAGCGTGGGAACAATCCCATCTAGTTTTGCGATCCTTCTAGAAGGTTCCTAAAATGGTTTTTCGTTCTTTTCCGGTTTTTTGGTTTTCGCTTGGTTTTCGTCTTTTCTCTTTTTCTTTCTTGTTTTTTGTTTCTCTTCTTTCTTTTTTGTTTTTGTTTTCTATTTATGATTTCAAAAAAATGTTTATGCTTTCTAAAAATGTTTTGAATTTTTCAAAAATTAAAAACATATTTGGGATTTTTAAGATGATTGTGTTTTTTAAAAATTGTTCATGACTTTGAAAAATGTTCATAAATTTCAAAAATATTCATCTTTATAAAAATTTGATAAAATTAAAATGTTCATGTTTTCAAAGTTTATTCGTAAAGGGCAGAGGGAAGAAGGGGAACTTCAAGAAGAACAGCAAGCAAGTTGCTGCTCAAGTGAAGAAGCCCAAGTCTGGTCCTAAGCCTGAGACTAAGTGTTTCTACTGCAAAGGGACTGGTCACTGGAAGCGGAACTACCCCAAGTGATTGGCAGATAAGAAGGATGGCAAAGTGAACATAAGTATATTTGATATACATGTTATTGATGTGTACTTTACTAGTGTTTATAGCAACCCCTTAGTATTTGATACTAGTTGAGTTGCTAAGATTAGTAACTCGAAACGGGAATTGCAGAATAAACAGAGACTAGTTAAGGGTGAAGTGACGATGTATGTTGGAAGTGGTTCCAAGATTGATATGATCATCATCGCACACTCCCTATACTTTCGGGATTAGTGTTGAACCTGAATAAGTGTTATTTGGTGTTTGCGTTAAGCATGAATATGATTTGATCATGTTTATTGTAATACGGTTATTCATTTAAGTAAGAGAATAAATTGTTGTTCTGTTTACATGAATAAAACCTTATATGGTTACACACCCAATGAAAATAGTTCGTTGGATCTCGATCATAGTGATACACATAATCATAATATTGAAACCAAAAGATGCAAAGTTAATAATGATAGTGCAACTTATTTGTAGCACTGCCGTTTAGGTTATATTGGTGTAAAGCGCATGAAGAAACTCCACGCTGATGGGATTTTGGAATCACTTGATTATGAATCACTTGATGCTTGCGAACCATGCCTCATGGGCAAGATGACTAAGACTCCGTTCTCCGGAGCGAGCAACTGACTTATTGGAAATAATACATACTGATGTATGCGGTCCGATGAGTGTTAAGGCTCACGGCAAGTATCGTTATTTTCTGAACTTCACAGATGATTTGAGCAGATATGGGTATATCTACTTGATGAAACATAAGTATGAAACATTTGAAAAGTTCAAAGAATTTCAGAGTGAAGTGGAAAATCATCGTGATAAGAAAATAAAGTTTCTACGATCTGATCGCGGAGACAAATATTTGAGTTACGAGTTTGGTCTTCAGTTAAAACAATGTGAAATAGTTTCACTACTCACGCCACCTGGAACACCATAGCATAATGGTGTGTCCAAACATCATAACCGTACTTTATTAGATATGGTGCGATCTATGATGTCTCTTACCGATCTACCACTATCGTTTTGGGGTTATGCATTAAAGACAGTTGCATTCACGTTTAAAAGGGCACCATCTAAGTCCGTTGAGACGACACAATCTGAACTGTGGTTTGGCAAGAAACCAAAGTTGTCGTTTCTTAAAGTTTGGGATTGTGATGCTTATATGAAAAAGTTCATCCTGATAAGCTCCAACCCAAATCGGAGAAATATGTCTTCGTAGGATACCCAAAGGAGACTATTGGTTACACCTTCTATCACAGATCCGAAGGCAAGACATTCGTTGCTAAGAATGGATCCTTTCTAGAGAAGGAGTTTCTCTCGAAAGAAGTGAGTGGGAGGAAAGTAGAAAACTTGATAAGGTAATTGTACCTTCTCCCTTATTGGAAAATAATTCATCACAGAAATCTGTTCCTGTGACTACTACACCAATTAGTGAGGAAGCTAATGATGATGATCATGTAACTTCAGATCAAGTCACTACCGAATCTCGTAGGTAAACCAGAGTAAGATCCGCACCAGAGTGGTACGGTAATCCTATTCTGGAGGTCATGTTACTTGACCATGAAGAACCTACGAACTATGAAGAAGCGATGGTGAGCCCAGATTCCGCAAAATGGCTTGAGGCCATGAAATCTGAGATGAGATCCATGTATAAGAACAAAGTATGGACTTTGGTTGACTTGCCAGATGATCGGCAAGCCATAGAAAATAAATGGATTTTCAAGAGGAAGACGGACGCTGATAGTAGTGTTACTATCTACAAAGCTAGAATTGTCGCAAAAGGTTTTCGACAAGTTCAAGGTGTTGACTACGATGAGAGTTTCTCACTCGTATCTATGCTTAAGTCTGTCCGAATCATGTTAGCAATTGCCGCATTTTATGAAATCTGGCAAATGGATAAACAAAACTGCATTCCTTAATAGATTTATTAAAGAAGAGTTGTATATGATACAACCAGAAGGTTTTGTCAATCCTAGAGGTGCTAACGAAATATGCAAGCATCTCAGAGTTGGAATATACGCTTTGATAAGTTGATCAAAGAATATAGTTTTATACAGACTTGCGATCAAGCCTGTATTTACAAGAAAGTGAGTGGGAGCACTACAACATTTCTGATAAGTATATATGTATGACATATTGTTGATCGGAAATAATGTAGAATTAATCTGCAAAGCATAAAGGAGTGTTTTAAAGAAGTTCTTCAAAGAAAGACCTCGGTGAAGCTGCTTACATATTAAGCATCAAAATCTATAGAGATAGATCAAGACGCTTGATAAGTTTTTTCAATGAGTACATACCTTGAAAATATTTTGAAGTAGTTCAAAAATGGAACAGTCAAAGAAAGAGTTCTTGGCTGTGTTACAAGGTATAAAATTGAGTAAAGACTCAAAGCCCGACCACGGCAGAAGATAGACAGAGAATGAAAGTCATTCCCTATGCCTTAGCCATAGGTTCTGTAAAGTATGCCATGATGTGTGCCAGATCTATTGTATACCCTACACTGTGTTGAGCAAGGGAGTACAATAATGATCTAAGAGTAGATCACTGGACATTGGTCAAAACTATCCTTAGTGGAATAAGGAAATATTTCTCGATTATGGAGGTGACAAAAGGTTCGTCGTAAAAAGTTACGTCGATGCATGTTTTGACACAGATCTGGATGACTCTAAGTCTCAATCTATATACATATTGAAAGTGGGAGCAATTAGCTAGAGTAGCTCCGTGCAGAGCATTGTAGACATAGAATTCGCAAAATACTTACGGATCTGTATGTGATAGACCCGTTGATTAAAATTATCTCACAAGCAAAACATGATCGCACCTTAGTACTCTTTGGGTGTTAAACACATAAATAATGTGAACTAGATTATAGACTCTAGTAAACCCTTTGGATACAGGTCACATGACGATGTGAACTATGGGTGTTAATCACATGGTGATGCGAACTCTTAGTGTTGAATCACATGGCGATGCGAACTAGATTATTGACTCTAGTGCAAGTGGGAGACTAAAGGAAATATGCCCTGGAGGCAATAATAAAGTTATTATTTATTTCCTTATATCATGATAAATGTTTATTATTCATGCTAGAATTGTATTAACCGGAAACATAATACATGTGTGAATACATAGACAAACAGAGTGTCACTAGTATGCCTCTACTTGACTAGCTCGTTAATCAAAGATGGTTATGTTTCCTAACCATGGACAAAGAGTTGTTATTTGATTAATGGGATCACATCATTAGGTGAATGATCTGATTGACATGACCCATTCCATTAGCTTAGCACTCGATCATTTAGTATGTTGCTATTGCTTTCTTCATGACTTATACATGTTCCTATGACTATGAGATTATGCAACTCCCGTTTGCCGGAGGAACATTTTGTGTGCTACCAAACGTCACAACGTTACTGGGTGATTATAAAGGAGATCTACAGGTGTCTCCAAAGGTACATGTTGGGTTGCCGTATTTCGAGATTAGGATTTGTCACTCCGATTGTCGGAGAGGTATCTCTGGGCCCGCTCGGTAATGCACATCACTTAAGCCTTGCAAGCATTGCAACTAATGAGTTAGTTGCGGGATGATGTATTACAAAACGAGTAAAGAGACTTCCCGGTAACAAGATTGAACTAGGTATTGGATACCGACGATCGAATCTCGGGCAAGTAACATACCGATGACAAAGGGAACAACGTATGTTGTTATGCGGTCTGGCCGATAAAGATCTTCGTAGAATATGTAGCAGCCAATATGGGCATCCAGGTCCCGCTATTGGTTATTGACTGGAGACATGTCTCGGTCATGTCTACATTGTTCTCGAACCCGTAGGGTCCGCACGCTTAAGGTTACGATGACAGTTATATTATGAGTTTATGCATTTTGATGTACCGAAGGTTGTTCAGAGTCCCGGATGTGATCACGGACATGACGAGGAGTCTTGAAATGGTCGAGACGTAAAGATTGATATATTGGAAGCCTATGTTTGGATATCGGAAGTGTTCCGGGTGAAATCGGGATTTTACCGGAGTACCGGGAGGTTACCGGACCCCCCCCCCCGGGAGCTAAATGGGCCATGATGGGCCTTAGTGGAAAAGAGAAGAGGCAGCCCTACATGGGCCACGCGCCCCTCCCCTCCCTTGGTCCGAATTGGACAAGGAGAGGGGGCCGGCCCCTCTCTCTCTTTCCCCCCCTCCACAAGTCCTATTCCAACTAGGATTGGGGGGGGGATTCTACTCCCAGAGGGAGTAGGACTCTCCTGGCGCGCCCTCCTTGGCCGGCCAGCCTCCCCCCTTTTTCCTTTATATACTGAGGCAGAGGCACCCTAGAGACACACAAGTTGATCCACGTGATCTCTTCCTTAGCCATGTGCGGCGCCCCAGCCACCATAGTCCTCGATAATACTGTAGCGGAGTTTAGGCGAAGCCCTGCTGCTGTAGTGCATCAAGATCGTCACCACGCCGTCGTGCTGACGGAACTCTTCCCCGACACTTTGCTCGATCGGAGTTCGAGGATCATCATCGAGCTGAACATGTGCTAGAACTCGGAGGTGCCGTAGTTTCGGTGCTTGATCGGTCGGATCGTGAAGATGTACGACTACATCAACCAAACGCTTCCGTTGTCGATCTACTAGGTATGTAGATCACACTCCCCCCTCTCGTTGCTATGCATCACATGATCTTGCGTGTGCGTAGGAAAATTTTGAAATTACTACGTTCCCCAACACGGGACCCCCTAACCGAGATCGGCCGGTTTTGACACCAACATTGGTGCTTTCATTGAGATTTCCACTGTGCCGTTGACAGAAGGTTCGATGGCTCGATCAATCATCTACAACGATGCTTTTTTGGGGGATACTTTCCTTCCCGGCCAAATTTTTGTATTCGGTGGCTTCGCACGGCATGCCAACTCGATTGGCCACGTTGTACAGATCGACATCTACGCCCCTGGTCACCAGATCAGTTTCGGGAACCTAAACTATGTCGCTGATATCCGAGGAGACTTCATCTTCAAAGGGTTCGCGACCCCGACCATCGCTATGGCCTTGGATCCGGAGCAAACCATCAGGTCCAAGGATGGGAGTGTGGAGCCCACTGAACTCTCCATTGGGAACCGCATTATCGAGGATCCGGAGGCGATCGTATCCACGGCGAACTCGGAATCAGTCCAGGTTCCTCCTATCATTGAAAGGACGGACTTGCCCCCAGACTGTAGATCCGGACTCTTGAAGTCTGCGCCAAGTAGGCAGGGCCAGGAGGCTTTCACCTCGGTCAGCCCCGCGGACTCTCACTTCCACGTCCAAACCTCGCTCTTAAACAAGGCCCTGGACTTAATGCGATCCCTTGCTATTACAGAGGAATCACTTCCGAACTACGCCCAGCCCGGACTAGGGGCTAAGAGCGGGCAATTTTACGTCCCACCCACCACCCACTTCATAGCCACTATCGAAGACTTAACCGACATGCTGGATTACGCCTCCGAAGACATCGACGGCATGGACAACGATGCCGGGGACGAACAAGGCCAAGACCCGCCGATTACCGGATGTTGGACGGCCACTTCCACATACGACGTATACATGGTGGACACACCCAAAGAGGATGACGATGCAAACAGGAAAGATCCGGTAGAGGACAAACCTGACGAGGCACCACCGAAGCGCCGACGCTAGCGACACCGCTTAAAATCACGTCGTGGCAAAGACAGTAATACCGGCACCGGAGACGATAACACTCCGGAGGGTGCCGAAGAGCCCGAAGCCCCCGTCGAGCCCACATCCGAACAAGACGATGTGGGAGAGGGGCAAGTCAACCCCGACGATCTGGTTGGGAACGGGGACTCGAAAGATAGTAATTATCTACCACTCTCCGAAGACGATGAGAGCCTCGGCGACAAAGACTTCATCGTGCCAGAGGAACCACTCAAGCAGAAGTGCTTTAAGCGCCAGCTAATTGCCACTACGAGAAGTCTAAAAAAGCAGCAGGAGCGGCTCCAAGCCGAGCAGGATACACTCAACAACAGATGGACCCAAGTCCTGGCTGCCGAAGAGTACAGCTTTCAACGCCCAACTAAGAATTATCCGAAGCATCGATTACTTCCACAATTCGACGACGAGGCCGTCAAGCCCATACCGTCAAGACATGACCGTGCTGATGAACCAGACCGGCCACCATGCTGGTGAGATAAAGCGGCAACCTATGACGAACACCAACCCGCACCACCTCGCCGTAAAGGCAAAGAGACAGTGGCTCCAAGATACACCTACGACCTACGGCGGGACATGGATAATAGAGCAGGCCAAGCCAGAGCGATCTATGGATCGAGGGGGCGAGCTTCAACGCGCGAAGACGACCATCAGGCCTGGCGTGGCAGGCACAACCTCACTCGGGCCGAAAACCGCAGATGGACTTCATCCAAATTGTGTCGTGACATCGCCCGATACAGAGGCACCGCACACCCCCTATGCTTCACCGACGAGGTAATGGAGCAGCAGTTCCCAGAGGGGTTTAAACCCGTGAACATTGAATCATACGATGGAACGATGGATCCCGCTGTATGGATTGAAGATTTCCTTCTCCATATCCACATGGCCCGTGGTGATGACCTCCATGCCATCAAGTACCTCCCCCTAAAACTCAAGGGACCAGCACGGCACTGGTTAAACAGCCTCCTAGAAAACTCTATTGGTAGCTAGGAAAATTTGGAAGATGCCTTTAGAGACAAGTTCAAGGTACCTATGTTCGGCCTCCAGATGCCGATGACCTTAGTCACATTGTCCAGCAACCTGGAGAGTCAACCCGGAAACTCTGGACCAGGTTCTTAATTAAAAAGAACCAAATTGTCGATTGTCCGGACGCCGAAGCCCTGGCGGCCTTTAAACACAACGTTCATGATGAGTGGCTCGCCCGACACCTCGGCCAAGAAAAACCAAAGTCTATGACAGCCCTCACAGCACTCATGACCCGCTTTTGCACGGGAGAAGGCAGCTGGCTCGCTTGTAGAAACAACAGTACCAGCGACCCTGGCACCTAGATGGCAACGGCAAGCCATGGCGCAACAAGCACAAGCGTCAAAGGCAACAACGAGGATACCGAAGACATGGCGGTTAACGTCGGATTCAGTGGCTCTAAAATCGGTCAGCAGAAGAAGCCATTTAAAGGAAACAAGGATGGTCCATCTAGTCTGGACGGAATACTAGACCGGTCTTGCCAGATTCATGGCACCCCTGACAAGCCTACCAATCATACCAATAGAAATTTTGGGTCTTTAAACAGGCCGGTAAGCTAAACACCAGGCATAAGGGGAAAGGGCCGCCTAGCGAGGACGACGATGAAGAGCCTCGCCCACCGAACACAGGGGGGCAGAAGAAATGTAGCGACCCGACCCGAATGGATCAAGTCTCTGTGCTTAGGTGTCATCCCTGGATCGGTATGCTGACACACACAGTACTCGAAGGATTTATAACAGAGGTAAATCACATGTATAAAGTAACGTAAATACTATTACCTCAATCCATATAGCAGAAGCAACAAGGTTGTGGATTCCCATCAACACCAATGGCAAAGTTGAGTGTAGAAATCGTAACCCTAACGTATCACTTACTCGTCGTAAGAAACCTGCAACATGAGACGTTGCAGCCTGAAACGGGTCAGTACATTGAATGTACTGGCAAATTCAAACCATAGAGAATGATGAATAAAGACTATCACTACATGCATATTTGGCTGGTGGAAAAGCTCTATGGTTATAAGGTTTTTGCGTAAAGCCAATTTTTCCCTACTGCAAAGGAATAATATTAATTACTATCATGGTGGTTGTGAAACATCGAGAATGGTTGACAGCATCCTCAATCCCAATTAAGTAACATCATTAAAACCCAACAATATTCATTAGAAGTAACGTGATGAGATTCACATGATATTCAAGTACTAGATACTCAAGTTGTCCATAACCGGGGACACGGCTAATCATGATTAGTTTGTACACTCTGCAGAGGTTTGCGCACTTTTCCCCACATGACTCGATCGCCTCCGTTTGTTTTCTCGCACTACAAGGTGTTTGAGAAACGGATGACCGAGACATAGTCTTTCAGAAGCGCTAGCACCTTACATGTGGGGTAGACCGTACCACCTACAACCCCTACATCTGCTAGTCCACCCCGTAAGAGTTCGCACAACTTAGTCAACTATGCCAGAGCCCATAGTAGCATGTGGCTGCACACGGAAGTTTCTAGCATGAAAGATCTTACGATCCCTTTGAGCCTGGGTGGCGGTCCGAAAAAAACAGGCAAGTCCTGATAGACATCAGGTGCCTCAATCCACCCAGATGTGTGTTTAAGTTGCCACCTTAGATAAACCATTAAAATTATCAACTCACATCTGTCATGGATATCACTCACCCAATCCACGTCTACTAGCATAGCATGGCATAATAAGCAAACGTAGAAGTAACTCCCAAAGGTTTCATAATAATACAGGTAATAGGTACTACCTCATCTACTTCCCATCCCACAATTTAATTAGATCCTAATCATGCAATGTGTGAGGATTGATCTAATGCAATAAAACTGGGTAGTAGAAATGGTATGATCAAAGTGTGAACTTGCCTGCAATGTAGATGAAGATGATTCGCACTTAAAACTCTTGATAGATCTACTCGTCACACTCCGGTCAATCTATCGTAAGAAAACAATAGTAACCACACAATAAGTACTCATCTAATGCACAAGTAAAACTCGAACGAGAGAACGAAGCAGAAAGTTCAACTTAAGAACTCCGGTTGCAAAGAAAGAAAGAACCGAACAAACGGCGGAAAACAAACGGCGGAAGAAAACAACTCGGTTCTAGCAAGTTGAAACTAGGTCAAATTTTACCATAACAAAAACTTGTTCAAGTTGATTAGACGGAACGGCGGTTTCGAGACGAAACTCGAGGTGCTTGAATCACCTGATTCCGGTAAACGGGCGAGAAGATAAACTAGAACGAAGATCGGATCTGAGATCGCGATCGCGGAATAAATCCGACGAAAAGAAAGAGACGAACGGTTAAACGAACGGGCGTCGTTAACCGGGAATAATCGGTGATCACGTTCGTTGAGACGAACGGTCCGAAAGAAGAACGAAAACCGATCTAGGGTTTTGGAAAAGAAACCGAAAAAGAAAACGGAAAACCGATTTAGGGTTTTCGGAAAAGAAACCGAAACGAAGAATCGGAGAGAAAAACCGGAAAAGAAAACCGGAACGGTTTCTTTTAAAAGAACCGAACCGCGGGGAAGAAAAAGAGAGGCGCGGGGCTACCTCCAGCGAGGCGGGGCAAACGGTGGCGACGGCGGCGTGCTAGTGCGGCGGCGGCGGCGCTATAGGGGCAGCGGCGGCGGGTGAGGGGCGCGGGGTGGGGCGCGGCTTGGGGAGGAGAGGGGGTTTGGGTTTTTGGTGTGAGGAGAGGGGAGAGATTACTTGGGGTAGGGGACAAGAAATAGAGGAAAAAGGAAAATGAAACAAGGAAAAGGGCTAGCCTAGAGTCCTACTAGGACTTAGCTAAGAAGCAAGAGGCGGCGGCGGCCTCGCCTTGCGCCTGGCGCCTGCGCGCACGCGGCTGGGAGGCAGCTGGCTGGGCCTTGGCCCGGCTGGCCTGCTCTCTCTTTTTTTTTAAATAGTTTCGCGCGCAGAAAAACAAAAGAAAAAGAAACTAAACGAACTCCAAAAATTCTAAAGTAAATTTTCCCCGACTCCTAAAAATGAGTCGAACAAAATGAACTTTTCTCCGGACCTAAATAGCAATTTTCGAAAACGCGCATTTTTCCCTATCCAAATAAAATGCAAATAAACTCCGGAAAATCCAAAATTTGATTTATTCATTAAATCTTCATTTTTCCTAAATTTGGGAAAGTCATATTATTCCCTCTCTTATATTTTAACACCGGAAAAATAATTGAAGATAAAATAAATAAATCAAATGATCCTCTTTTCAGATTCGAGAAAACTCTCAAATATGAAAAATAACGAAATCTCCAACTCTCTCCGAAGGTCCTTGAGTTGCGTGAAATTTCTAAATTGAAAATATTTCCAAATGAAATTCAATTATTTTTCAAATACCCTTTCATTTAATTTTAAATGGAAGAAGTCATATCATCTTCGCTCAAGGGTTTTGTATTTGAAAAGAATTTGAATTCATGGAGATCAGAAAGCAAAGATGAAAGTTTGGGAAAGTCCTTTTATTCCCTCTCATTTAACTTTCAAAAGATTCGAATTTCACTCATTTTCAGTCAATCAATCAAACAGTCAATCAATTCTATCTATTTATTATAACATTCCAAAATTTATAATTTTGGGATGTTACAAGAAATCCCCCCCCCCCCAGTCAAAATGGTGAATAATATACGTCACTCACATCCCCAAGCGGGAGCACAAGCGCGCATTAAGGGACGTCTATGCCATAGAGCCAGTCGCCCCAAAATTTAACCCATTGTCAGCCTGCCCGATCACTTTCGATCGCAGAGACCATCCGACCAGTATCCGTCATGGAGGTTCGGCCACATTGGTCCTCGATCCAATTATCAATGGATTCCACCTCACGCGAGTCCTTATGGACGGTGGTAGCAGTCTCAACCTGGTTTATTAGGACACTGTCCGTAAAATGGGTATTGATCCATCAAGAATCAAGCTCACTAAAACCACCTTTAAAGGAGTAATAGCCGGCGTAGAGGCCTGTTGCACAGGATCCATAACGCTGGAAGTCGTCTTTGGCTCCCCAGATAACTTCCGAAGCAAAGACATGATCTTTGACATTGTCCCCTTCCGAAGTGGCTATCATGCACTGTTCGGACGAACCCCTTTCACCCGTTTCAATGCAGTCCCGCACTACGCTTATCTAAAGCACAAAATGCCTGGACCACTTGGTGTTATAATAGTCAATGGAAACATGGAGCGCTCCCTCCCTACATAGGAGCATATCGCGACCCTCGCAGCCGAAGTATAGGGTGGCCTCATTAAGCTGAATACTACATCGGCAGCCAAGCCCCCGGACACTATCAAAGGAGTCCAGTCTACCTTGCAGAATGAAAGGCCGGCTAGTCCAGAGCTAGACTAGCAATTCAGCCTCCATCACAACCCCAACCTGATAGCGGCATATGTACCACGTGTACATAACTACGCGCTAAAGATACCATGGGCTAGGGCGGAGGCCCACTAAAAATATGGTCTGCAATACAGTTCGACCCTATCCGGGCCCTCAAATTCTTCCTTTTCTTCTTCTTATTCTTATTTTTCAGGTTCTTTACAACCCGCATCACTTTTCGACGATACCAACGGCCATTCTTCCAGGCCCCTTATATATGCTTAATCGTTTATGAAGGAAATATGCCCTAGAGGCAATAATAAAGTTGTTATTTATATCTCCATATATCATGATAAATGTTTATTATTCATGCATGCTAGAATTGTATTAACTGCAAACTTAGTACATGTGTGAATACATAGACAAACATAGTGTCACTAGTTTGCCTCTACTTGACTAGCTCGTTGAATCAATGATGGTTATGTTTCCTAACCATAGACCTGATTTGTCATTTGATTAATAGGATCACATCATTAGAGAATGATGTGATTGACTTGACCCATCCGTTAGCTTAGCACGATGATTTTTTAGTTTGTTGCTATTGCTTTCTCCATAACTTATACATGTTCCTATGACTATGAGATCATGCAACTCCCGTATACCGGAGGAAGACTTTGTGTGCTACCAAACATCACAATGTAACTGGGTGATTATAAAGGTGCTCTACAGGTGTCTCCGATGGTGTTTGTTGAGTTGGCATAGATCAAGATTAGGATTTGTCACTCCGATTGTCAAAGAGGTATCTCTGGGCCCTCTCGATAATGTACATCACTATAAACCTTGCAAGCAATGTAGCTAATGAGTTAATTACGAGATGTAGCATTACGGAACGAGTAAAGATACTTTCCGGTAATGAGATTGAACTAGGTATTGAGATACCGATGATCGAATCTCGGGCAAGTAACATACCGATGACAAAGGGAACAATGTATGCTGTTATGCGGTTTGACCGATAAAGATCTTCTTAGAATATGTAGGAGCCAATATGAGTATCCAGGTTCCACTATTGGTTATTGACTGGAGACATGTCTCGGTCATTTCTACATACTTCTCAAACCCGTAGGGTCCGCACGCTTAACGTTCGGTGATGATCGGTATTATGAGTTTATATGTTTTGATGTACCGAAGATAGTTCGGAGTCCCGGATGTGATCACGGACATGACAAGGAGTCTCGAAATAGTCAAGACATAAAGATTGATATATTGGACGACTATATTCGGACACCGGATGAGTTCCGGGGGTTACCGGATATTTATCCAAGTTCTGGGGGGTTATCGGAACCCCCGGGGGAACTGATGGGCCAACATGGGCCTTGTGGGAGAGAGAGGAGAGGGCCTAGGGCTGCCCCCCCCTTGGGAGTCCGAATTTGACAAGGTGGGGGCGGCGCCCCCTCTTTCCTCCCTCTCTCCCTCTCCTTCCTTCCTCCTTCCCCCTTCCTAGTTGGACTAGGAAAAGGGGAGTCCTGCTCCTACTAGGAGGAGGACTCCCCCTCTCCTTGGCGCGCCCCTAGGCCACCCGGCCTCCCCGCTTGCTCCTTTATATATGGGGGCAGGGGGCACCCTAGAACAGACAAGTTGATTGTTTTCCAGCCGTGTGCGGTGCCCCGCTCCACCATAATCCACCTCGGTCATATCGTAGGGGTGCTTAGGCGAAGCCCTGTTCCAGTAGCATCATCATCACTATCATCATGCCGTCGTGCTGACAAAGCTCTCCCTTGAAGCTCTACTGGATCGTGAGTTCGTGGGACGTCACCGAGCCGAACGTGTGCAGATCGCGGAGGTGTCGCACCTTCGGTGCTAGGATCGGTCGATCGTGAAGACGTACGACTACATCAACCGCGTTGTCATAACGCTTCCGCTTACGGTCTACGAGGGTACGTAGAAAACACTCTTCCCTCTCATTGCTATGCATCACCATGATCTTGCGTGTGCGTAGGAATTTTTTTGAAATTATTGCGTTCCCCAACAGTGGCATCCGAGCGAGGTTTATGCGTAGATGTTATATGCATGAGTAGGACACAAAGGAGTTGTGGGCGTGGGTATATACATATTGCTTGCCGTCACTAGTTGATTCTTGATTCGGAGGTATTGTTGAATGAAGCAGCCCAGACCGACATTACGCGTACGCTTACGCGAGACTGGTTGTACCGACGTGCTTCGCGCACAGGTGGCTGGTGGGTGTCAGTTTATCCAACATTAGTTGAATCATATTCAATGAACATGGTTCTTTCTAAAGATCAAAAAGCGATCACTATACCACATTGTGGTTTTTAATGCGTAGGTAAGAACGGTTCTTGCTCAGCCCGTAGCAGCCACGTAAAACTTGCAACAACAAAATAGAGGACATCTAACTTGTTTTTGCAAGGCATTTGTGATGTGATATGGTCAACACATGATGCTAAATTTTATTATTTGAGATTATCATGTTTTGTAACACAGTTATCGGCAACTGGCAGGAGCCATATGGTTGTCGCTTTATTGTATGAAATGCGTAATTGCTTTACTTTATCACTAAGCGGTAGCGATAATCGTAGAAGCAATAGTTGGCGAGACAACAACGATGGTACGATGGAGATCAAGGTGTCAAGCCTGTGACGATGGTGATCATGACGGTGCTTTGGAGATGGAGATCAAAGGCACAAGATGATGATGGCCATATCATATCACTTATATTGATTGCATGTGATGTTTATCCTTTATGCATCTTATTTTGCTTAGTTCGACGATAGCATTATAAGATGATCTCTCATTAAATTTCAAGGTATAAGTGTTCTCCTTGAGTATGCACCGTTGCTAAAGTTCGTCGTGCCGAGACACCACGTGATGATCGGGTGTGATAATCTCTATGTTCACATATAAAGGATGCAAGCCAGTTTTGCACACGCAGAATACTCGGGTTAAAGTTGACAAGCCTAGCATATGTAGATATGGCCTCGGAACACTGAGACCGAAAGGTCGAGCGTGAATCATATAGTAGATATGATCAACATAGTGATGTTCACCATTGAAAACTACTCCATCTCACGTGATGATCGGACATAGTTTAGTTGATATGGATCACATGATCACTTAGATGATTAGAGAGATGCCTATCTAAGTGGGAGTTCTTAAGTAATTTGATTAATTGAACTTTAATTTATCATGAACTTAGTACCTGATAGTATTTTGCATGTCTATGTTGTTGTAGATAGATGGCCCGTGCTGTTGTTCCATTGAATTTTAATGCGTTCCTAGAGAAAGCTAAGTTGAAAGATGATGGTAGCAACTACACGGACTGGGTCCATAACTTGAGGATTATCCTCATTGCTGCACAGAAGAATTACGTCCTGGAAGCACCGCTAGGTGACAAACCCGCTGCAGGAGCAACGCCAGATGTTGTGAACACCTGGCAGAGCAAAGCTGATGACTACTCAATAGTTTAGTGTGCCATGCTTTACGGCTTAGAACCGGGACTTCAATGATATTTTGAACGTGATGGAGCATATGAGATGTTCCAGGAGTTGAAGTTAATATTTCAAGCAAATGCCCGGATTGAGAGATATGAAGTCTACAATAAGTTCTACAGCTGCAAGATGGAGGAGAATAGTTCTGTCAGTGAACATATACTCGGAATGTCTGGGTACCACAACCACTTGACTCAATTGGGAGTTAATCTTCCTCATGATAGTGTCATTAACAGAGTTCTTCAATCACTGCCACCAAGCTACAAGAGCTTCATGATGAACTATAATATGAAAGGGATGGGACGATTCCTGAGCTCTTCGCAATGCTAAAGGCTGCGGAGGTAGAAATCAAGAAGGGGCATCAAGTGTTGATGGTCAACAAGACCACCAGTTTCAAGAAGAAGTGCAAATGGAAGAAGGGGAACTTCAAGAAGAACAGCAAGCCAGTTGCTGCTCAAGTGAATAAACCCAAGTCTGGACCTAAGACTGAGACTGAGTGCTTCTACTACAAAGGAACTGGTCACTGGAAGAGGAACTGCCCCAAGTATTTGGCGGAGAAGAAGGATGGCAAAGTAAAAGGTATTTTTGATATACATGTTATTGATGTGTACCTTACTAATGCTCGCAGTAGTGCCTGGGTATTTCATACTGGTTCAGTTGCTAATATTTGCAACTCGAAATAGGGGCTACGGATTAAGTGAAGATTGGCTAAGTACGAGGTAACAATGCACGTGGGAAATGGTTCCAAACTCGATGTGATCGTCGTCGGCATGCTACCTCTACATCTACCTTCGGGGTTAGTTTTAGACCTAAATAATTGTTATTTGGTGCCAGCGTTGAGCATGAACATTATATCTGGATCTTGTTTGATGAGAGATGGTTATTCATTTAAATCAGAGAATAATGGTTGTTCTATTTATATGAGTAATATCTTTTATGGTCATGCACCCTTGATGAGTGGTCTATTTTTACTAAATCTTGATAGTGGTGATACACATGTTCATAGTATTGAAGCCAAAAGATGCAGAGTTGATAATGATAGTGCAACTTATTTGTGGCACTGCCGTTTAGGTCATATTGGTGTAAAGCGTGTGAAGAAACTCCATTCTAATGGACTTCTGGAATCACTTGATTATGAATCACTTGGTACTTGCGAACCATGCCTCATGGGCAAGATGACTAAAACTCCATTCTCCGGAACAATCGAGTGAGCAACGGAGTTATCGGAAATCATACATACTGATGTATGTGGTCCAATGAACATTGAAGCTCGCGGCGGATATTGTTATTTTCTCACCTTCACAGATGATTTTAGAAGATATGGGTATATCTACTTAATGAAACATAAGTCTGAAACGTTTGAAAAGTTCAAAGAATTTCAGAGTGAAGTGGAAAATCATCATAACAAGAAAATCAAGTTTCTACGACCTGATCGTTAAGGCGAATATTTGAGTTATGAGTTTGCACTTCACTTGAAACAATGTGTAATAGTTTCGCAACTCACGCTACCTGGAAAACCACAATGTAATGGTGTGTCCGAATGTCATAACCGCACTTTATTAGATATGGTGCGGTCTATGATGTCTCTCACTGATTTACCGCTATCGTTTTGGGGTTATGCATTAGAGACGGCTGCATTCACGTTAAATAGGGCACCATATAAATCCATCGAGACGACACCTTATGAACTGTGGTTTGGCAAGAAACCCAAGTTGTCGTTTCTTAAAGTTTGGGGCTGCGATGCTTATGTGAAAAAGCTTCAACCTGATAAGCTCGAACCCAAATCGGAGAAATGTGTCTTCATAGGATACCCAAACGAGACTGTTGGGTACACCTTCTATCACAGATCCGAAGGCAAGGTATTCATTGCTAAGAATGGATCCTTTCTAGAGAAGGAGTTTCTCTCGAAAGAAGTGAGTGGGAGGAAAGTAGAACTTGATGAGGTAATTGTACCTTCTCCCTTATTAGAAAATAGTTCATCACTGAAATCAGTTCCAGTGATTCCTACACTAGTAAGTGAGGAAGCTAATGATGATGATCATGAAACTTCTGATCAAGTTACTACTGAACCTCGTAGGTCAACCAGAATAAGATCTGCACCAGAGTGGTACGGTAATCCTGTTCTAGAAGTCATGTTACTTGACCATGATGAACCTACGAACTATGAGGAAGCGATGATGAGCCCAGATTCCCCAAAATGGCTAGAGGCCATGAAATCTGAGATGGGATCCATGTATGAGAACAAAGTATGGACGTTGGTTGACTTGACCGATGATCGGCAAGCCATAGAGATTAAATGGATCTTCAAGAAGAAGACTGACGATGACGGTAATGTTACTGTCTACAAAGCTCGACTTTTTGCGAAAGGTTTTCGACAAGTTCAAGGAGTTGACTATGATGAGACCTTCTCACCCGTACCGATGCTTAAGTCCGTGAAAATCATGTTAGCAATTTCTGCATTTTATGATTATGAAATTTGGCAAATGGATGTCAAAACTGCATTCCTTAATGGATATCTTAAAAAATAGTTGTATATGATGCAACCAGAAGGTTTTGTCGATCCAAAAGGTGCTAACAAAGTGTGCAAGCTCCAGGGATCCATTTATGGACTGGTGCAAGCCTCTCGGAGTTGGAATATACGCTTTCATAGTGTGATCAAAGCATATGGTTTTATACAAACTTTTGGAGAACCCTGTATTTACAAGAAAGTGAGTGGGAGCTCCGTAGCATTTCTGATATTATATGTAGATGACATATTGTTGATCGGAAATGACACTGAATTTCTGAATAGCATAAAAGGATACTTGAATAAGAATTTTTCAATGAAAGACCCCGGTGAAGCTGCTTATATATTGGGCATCAAGATCTATAGAGATAGATCAAGATGCTTAATTCGACTTCACAAAGCACATATCGTGATAAAGTTTTGAAGAAATTCAAAATGGGTCAAGCAAAGAAAGGGTTCTTGCCTGTATTACAAGGTGTGAAGTTGAGTCAGACTCAATGCCCGACCACTGCAGAAGATAGAGAGAAAATGAAAGGTGTTCCCTATGCTTCAGCCATAGGCTCTATCATGTATGCAATGCTGTGTACCAGACCTGATGTGTGCCTTGCTATTAGTTTAGTAGGGAGGTACCAAAGTAATCTAGGAGTGGATCACTGGACAGCGGTCAAGAATATCCTGAAATACCTGAAAAGGACTAAGGATATGTGTCGGTGTCAAAATCGGCGGATCTCGGGTAGGGGGTCCCGAACTGTGTGTCTAGGCCGGATGGTAACAGGAGGCAAGGGACACGAAGTTTTACCCAGGTTCGGGCCCTCTTGATGGAGGTAAAACCCTATGTCCAGCTTGATTAATATTGATGATATGGGTAGTACAAGAGTAGATCTACCACGAGATCGGAGAGGCTAAACCCTAGAAGCTATCCTATGGTATGATTGTTGTTCTGTATGTTGTCCTACGGACTAAAACCCTCTGGTTTATATAGACACCGGAGAGGGTTAGGGTTACACAAAGTTGGTTACAATGGTAGGAGATCTACATATCTGTATCGCCAAGCTTGCCTTCCTCGCCAAGGAAAGCCCCTTCCGGACATGGGACGAAGTCTTCAATCTTGTATCTTCATAGTCCAGGAGTCCGGCTGAAGGTATAGTCCGTCCATCCGGACACCCCCTAATCCAGGACTCCCTCAGTAGCCCCTGAACCAGGCTTCAATGATGACGAGTCTGGCCTGCAGATTGTCTTCGGCATTGCAAGGCGGGTTCCTCCTCCAAGTACTTCATAGAAGATTTTGAGCACAAAGATAGTGTCCGGCTCTACAAAATAAGTTTCCACATATTTCCATAGAGAGAATAATATTTACACAAATCTAATCTGCTGACGTATTCCATAGTGTGACACACCACGGCCAAGCCTTTTTTTGAATCATTTTATTATCCCACCTCAGCGTGTCACGCGAGGCGGTTTCCTTGGCACGTCTTGTTAAAGCAGAGATCGTGTCCCCTTATTCCGGGATTCTCATCAATACGGGCGTGGGTAACCCAACCGCTTCTAGGACTCCTAGACTATAGGCAAGTCCAAACGGCCACGGAGAGGACGCTTGATATTCACCCTCTTTATAAAGGGACAAGGCTTTTACTTTTTTCCCTCCCGTGCTCAATCGAATCCTTCCCCCACCTTAAGCTCAAACACCCAAAGTTTAGGTCAGGTGCTCCGAACCTTCAATCATGTCCGGATCTAGCCTTCAAGGCCGATGGGTGCCTTCCTCCATCACGGAAGAGGACATCAAAAAGTTGAGGGAGGCCAGATATCTGAATGCCGAGGTTGTGCATCAGCTGCCTGTCTGAGGGCAGGCCGTCCCCTTCCCCAAACCCAACGAGAGCGTCGTCTTCGTCTCCCACTTCCTCCGAGGTATAGGCCTTGCTCTGGATCCTTTCGTCAGGGGTTTGATGTTTTATTACGAGCTAGACTTCCATGATCTAGCTCCGGACTCCTTTCTTCATATCACGACGTTTATTGTCGTGTGTGAGGCCTTCCTCTGGGTTACCCCTCACTTTGGCTTGTGGCTCAAGACCTTTGAAGCAAAGCCGAAGATGATCGAGGGGCAACATGCAGCGTGTGGAGGTGCCTCAATATGCAAGATGACGGGAGCTCCATGGCCCAAAGGTTCCATTCTAGAGGTGTCTGAATAGTGGCAATAGGAGTGGTTCTACATCACGGCTCCTAGAAGTGCCAAGTGGGCGGCCGCCCCTGTTTTCCGCTTGGGCCCTCCACCACAACTGATGTCATGGATCAGCAGAGGTCTGAGCTGGGGTCCAGCCAAGGGCATGCCTATACTGCAAATCCGCATTCGAGATCTCTTCAATGGAGATTTTAGTTTGGTTGCGGTAATACAAGTTATGCTGGTTCATCAAGTCCAGCCTTGCAAACGCCGGCCCCTTTGCTTGTGGGAGTTCAATCCCGAGGGACCGCGTGTCATCCAAAATTTCCTCGGCCTGACGCACGAGGAGATGTACAAGTCATTCTTCGGACCTCAGGTAGAGTGTCCGGAAATCACCGAGGACGTGGGCCTGAGCAGTAACCGCTCCGCCGAACAGGTAAGGAATCTTCTGGCCGAACATACTATCTCTCATTTGTTACGAAGTTATTTCTGAGAGTTCGCTTTTTGACCAGGACTGGCTAACAAAGGCGAACTTGATTCGGTGTTCGGCCCCCCTCCCTGAGGGTTTGGACAATCCGGTATTGGAAAAGATGCTCCAGGTCGCACCTTGCCCGGAGCCCTTGAAGGAAGATACTGGGAAGGATAATACGGGCGGACGCGGGCCCCCAACGCTGCCCATTCTAACCGGGGGAGCGAGCGTCTCCATGAAGGAAGACGACCAGAGGAGGGAAAGGACTGCGCCCAGGGATTTGGACACCGAAGCTTCCAAACGGGAGAAGAAGTCTCCCACTGAGGGTCCTACCTTGGGGGGTGCTTTTGCCGCACAAAGTCCGCGGGGGGATCAACTCTCCAGCAAGTCGTAAGTGACCCGAAATACTTTAATAGTACAGGTATGCCATCTTTTTCTTCTGAGAAAATAACCACCGCATATATCTTTGCAGTTCAGGCCTTAGCCCTTCTCAAATGAGCTCATCTTCAGGGGATCTTCTTCCAGAGATGATGGAGAGCGAAACGCCCCCTCCGGACTCCTCCGCTCCGGAAGCGGGTGACCCCGAAGTGTCGTCGTGGAGGGCCTCTCCGGGTCCAGTAAGGCCAGAAGATAATGCCATTGACCCCCGAAGCTCCCAGTGTCCGGCTCCCGAAGAGAGCGGAAAAAAGAGTCCGACACTGTCTGGTGTGTGATCTGATGTTCTGAGGGAGTTGGTGGGGCGAGCGGCCATCTCAGATGAACACCGTGTGCTGATGAATACGGTGATGGAGAGAATCTCGTCCGCCAAAAGCGGATTGCATGAAGCTTTTATGAGTCCACTGACAGGCTTTGAGGTACGTAAAATAATGTATGATAGTCTTGCACATGCTAGGTGTGCCCTGTGTAGATAGTAGCCCCTGAGACTCTGGTTGTCGTCGGAAACGACGACAACCAGAGGATCATATTCCCAGGTAATAGCCATACTGCCTCTATGTGCAGGTGATGGAAGCTTCGGTGGCTAGCCGGACTAGCGAGTTTGCCCATTTAAAACGGCAGTTGGATGCGGCAGACGCCGACATCGAGCTTGTTAACAAAAGGCTTGACGAGGCACAAGGTAAGTGTCATTATCTGGTAAATGCCACATAGTAAGAGCAGCATGATGCCAATATCTTTAATATGTTGTGACTGCAGATGGAGCTGCGACTATTGAAGCCTTGCGGGCAGAACTTGCCCGAGCCAAGGAACAAGCGAGGTTTAGTAATGCGGCTGCTTTGAAGGCGGCCGAAGAGTTGAAAACCGAGAAGGCCGCGCATGGAGAGAGCCTGGATAAGATGGCCAAGATGGCCATAGAATTAAAAGCCGCCGCCGACCATTGCCGGGTTCTTGAAAGGGAAAACCTAGCGAAGGCATCGGACCTTGAGAAGGCTGCTGCGACGAGAAAAGACATCCGCTCTGTTATGAGGGCGAAGAAGGAGGAGCTGCGGGAAGCCGGGGATATTGTAACTAGGAAATCCTTTATGTTGTGGAGGAAGTTCGGAGATCCACGGTATGCCTCTCTGGATTGGCGGTGGAGTTCGGAGGATGTGTATATGGATTTGGCGGCGAGCGCTGCCGATGCGGCCAAGTACTTCAAGGGTCAGACGGACCGTGAAGTGGACCAGCTGTTTTGGACACAATTCCATTCTCCTGAGCGTCCCCTTTCATTGACTGACCAATTAGCCGAATGGGCCGAACTGAATAGGTTGTCTGGACTCGCCATGAGGTCTGTTGTGGATCAGCTATGGCCGGAAAGGCCAAAACCGAACAGCTATTTCAGCATGGTGCAGCAGCTCCTTGACGTGGTGCCGCGCATTGATGCGATGAAGAGGTCGGCGTGCATAGAGGGCTCACGGATGGCCTTTTCCCGTGTTAAAGCATACTGGGCGGAGATGGATGCTACCACTGTTGCAGCGCGGGACTCGGCCATAGGCCGAATGGCTGCTGAGCACTACTTTGAAGAAGTTCTTGAGGGTGCTCATTTGATAGAGACCCAGTGCTCAAAAAATATTATGTTTGAGTGATATGTAATCTCATTGTAAGCGAAATGCTTTTATAAATTTTTTATAGGGCTATTTTTATACTTTTGCCTGAAAGTAATATGATGCCTCCTCGGTGGCCGTTTATGTATACATGTGTATAACCTGAAAGATTGCAGCCGTCGGCTTCAACCCCCACGCATATAATGCGAAGGTGCTCGCAAAAAACACGCGTTCACACTTAACCCAACGTCTTGGTCCTATTAAGGAGGTGATAGCGGAGCGAGCGAGGCAACCGGACTATAATGCTTTAGCACTTTCACTTAGCCATAGGAGTTTGACAGTGGGGCTACTAGATAGCCCCTGGTGGCTCCGCACTCTCCCGATCCCGGGGTGCGTACATGCCTGGCCGGAAAACGGCCCTTCGTTAAGGCGGGGGAATTCTAACATTCCAACAGGTCATCGAGTGGTTGACCAGTCTCACGCATATCATGACAGTCAGTTTTCGGCTTTCTCTACTGAGGTGCTCGTCCGGATGAACCAGGGCACAATCACAGTAGTTCTCCTGGTGCTACCTTAGCCGGTAAAGTGGAACGTAAGGCACCAAAACACAGGAGCCGGGCAAACCCAACATTTGACCAAAGACAATGATTCGGAGCTGATGCATATAAGGCCAAATTCACGACGCCGAACACTCCCTAAGGTATTCGGTCTTTGTGGTATAAACCGGGCCTGAATAATGGCCTTTGTAAGAAGCCCCTTGTGTCCAGGTACGTGCATTGTTCTGGCGTGGCCACATGCCAAGACGTCGGCATCCTTCTCAACGGTGGATATGTATCAACAAGAAACAGTAAAAAAGGTTTACGCAGGGTCTTAATCTAAAAAGAATCCTTGGAGCGGGTCCATGTTGCACGTCTGCGCCTGTGTCTCTGTTGTGCCGTATCCTGGACGGGTGTAGCACGATGATCGTCTGTAAAAGAGAGGAATTTAGGTGAAAAAGTTGTCGTGCAAAAAGATAGTTTTTAAAGAAACCATGTATAATTCAAGATGAGAAAAAATTGCCACTTGTCTGCGCGCGTTGAACCCCTTGTATTCACAAATAGGGGTGTGACCACTTATTCGGTATAAATAGCGGCGCCGGACTTGATTAGTTGTGTCTGAGGTCTTGACGACCTATTGGATGCTTTCGCTGGTCCGGGCGCCTTTAGTGTGCGGCTGCCAGGGCAGCCGCACTCTCTTCGGCGCGCAGAGATCGCTTGATATTTCCGTTCACTGAAATGATGCCACGTGGACCGGGCATCTTGAGTGTGAGGGAGGCGTAGTGTGGTATTGCATTAAAGCGAGCGAAAGCTTCGCGTCTGATCAGTGCTTGATAGCCACTTTGGAAAGGAGCGATGTGGAAGGTTAAATGCTCGCAACGGAAGTTATCGGGGGAGCCGAATATAACTTGTAGTAGGAGGGAGCCCGTACAACGAGCCCCTGGGCCTGGCGTTACTCCTTTAAAGGTAGTATTGCTATGGCGAATTTTTGTTGGGTCTAACCCCATCCCGCGGATTGTATCCTGATATATTAGGTTTAGATTGCTGCCACCGTCCATCAAGACTCGTGTGAAGTGATATCCGCCAATTACTGGATCTAATACCAGGGCAGCCCCTCCTGTGCGTCTAAGCCGGATCTCGGGTAGGGGGTCCCGAACTGTGCATCTAGGTCACATGGTAACAGGAGGCAAGGGACATGAAGTTTTACCCAGGTTCGGGCCCTCTTGATGGAGGTAAAACCCTACGTCCTGCTTGATTAATATTGATGATATGGGTAGTACAAGAGTAGATCTACCACGAGATCGGATAGGCTAAACCCTAGAAGCTAGCCTATGGTATGATTGTTGTTCTGTATGTTGTCCTACGGACTAAAACCCTCCGGTTTATATAGACACCAGAGAGGGTTAGGGTTACACAAAGTCGGTTACAATGGTAGGAGATCTACATATCCGTATCGCCAAGCTTGCCTTCCACGCCAAGGAAAGCCCCTTCCGGACACGGGACGAAGTCTTCAATCTTGTATCTTCATAGTCCAGGAGTCTGGCTGAAGGTATAGTCCGGCCATTCGGACACCCCCTAATACAGGACTCCCTCAATATGTTTCTCGTATATGGAGGTGACAAAGAGCTCGTCGTAAACGTTTACGTCGATGCAAGCTTTGACACTGATCCGGATGACTCTAAGTCACAAACCGGATATGTGTTTTTATTAAATGGTGGAGCTATCAGTTGGTGCAGTTCCAAGGAGAGCGTCATGGCGGGATCTACGTGTGAAGCAGAATACGTAGCTGCTTCGGAAGCAGCAAATGAAGGAGTCTGGATGAAGGAGTTCATATCCGATCTAGGTGTCATACCTAGTGCATTGGGTCTAATGAAAATCTTTTGTGACAATACTGGTGCAATTGCCTTGGCAAAGGATTCCAGATTTCACAAGAGAACCAAGCACATCAAGAGACACTTCAATTCTATCCGCGATCAAGTCAAGGAGGGAGACATAGAGATTTCCAAGATACATACGGATCTGAATGTTGAAGACCCGTTGACTATGCCTCTCTCACGAGCAAAACGTGATCAACACCAAGACTCCATGGGTGTTAGAATCATTACAATGTAATCTACATTATTGACTCTAGTGCAAGTGGGAGACTGAAGGACATATGCCCTAGAGGCAATAATAAAGTTGTTATTTATATTTCCTTATATCAGGATAAATATTTATTATTCATGCTAGAATTGAATTAACCGGAAACTTAGTACATGTGTGAATACATAGACAAACAGACTGTCACTAGTTTGCCTCTACTTGACTAGCTCGTTGAATCAATGATGGTTATGTTTCCTAACGATAGACATGAGTTGTCATTTGATTAATGGGATCACATCATTAGAGAATGATGTGATTGACTTGACCCATTCGTTAGCTTAGCACGATAATCGTTTAGTTTGTTGCTATTGCTTTCTCCATAACTTATCCATGTTCCTATGACTATGAGATCATGCAACTCCAGAATATCGGAGGAACACTTTGTGTGCTACCAAACGTCACAACGTAACTGGGTGATTATAAAGGTGTGGGGATTAAACATTTCCGTATTGGACCGAGATTTGCCAAGCGGCCTTGGTTTACTACCGGTAGACCGCCTGTCAAGTTTCGTACCATTTGGACTTCGTTTGATACTCCAACGGTTAACCGAGGGACCGAAAATGCCTTGTGTGTGTTGCAGCCCAATACCCCTCCATTTTGGCCCAAAACCCACCTAACTCTGCTCCATCATCTAGAGCGTTTGATCACGATCGCGTGGCCAAAAACCGCACCTCATTTGGACTCTCCTAGCTCCCTTTACCTATAAATATGTGTTCCTCTCGGAATTTTCGCGCAGATGAACCCTAACCTCCTCCTCCGCACGCAGCCGGACGTTTCTTCCCGCGCCGCCCGGACATGTCCACCGCCCGGCCACCTCACCCGGACCAATGGGGAGCCGCCACGTCGCCTCCACCACCTCCCGCGACCAACCAGACGCCGCCACCTCACCGCGCCGGCCCTCCTCCTCTCTCCTCCGCCGCCACGTGCCCGCGCGGCCCAGATCTGGCCCGCAAGGGCCGGATCCGCCGCCGCCCGGCCTTCATCGCCCGAACCGCCGCCCGACCGCGCGCCCGAGGCACCTCGCCGCCACCGCCTCGTCCGCCACCGCGCCAGCCTCGCCTTGCGCCGCTCCGCCGCCGCCGCACTTGCTCCGCCGCCGCCGCACTTGCGCCACGGGGCGCTGCCTCCCGGCCCGCTCCTCCGCCGAGCTGAGGCGCGCCCCGCCTCCGTCCTTGCGCCACACCGCTGCGCTGCCATCGCCGGCCTCCCTCTCCACCGGCGAGCTCCTCCTCACCTCCGGCCGTCTCCTCCGTCTCCGGCGAACTTCTCCGGCCGGATCCGGATCGAGACCAGATCCACTGGTCCCCGATCCAAACACCTCGTCCCCGTTCCGTATCCCTCCGTCCCGTACCACTTCGTCCCCGTTTGACTTTTCCAGAGAATCCCATATCCAAGTGCTCATGTTCGTCGCATCGTAACTTTGCATCCGTAGCTCCGATTCATGCATATAGCATATCAAAATGTTCATCTCAGAGAGTACATCATTTCATTCCAATGCATCATTTTCATTTGAGTTCATCTTGATGCCCGAAATGCTGTTAGAAGAGGGCTACTTGAGTTATTTGTCAGATCTGCTACTCCATTTAGCTTTTTGTCATTTTTCCCATGTTTATTGTGTGCATGATATGGCCTGATGCTCTACATATATTTTGTTAAGGGTTTTGTCATCTTTCCAGAGGTGCAACCCATGTATTTTGTGATGTGTGAGGTGGCTTGTGCAAGCTTTCAAAGTGGTGCACTTGCTAATTCACCAAGTCCTGGAGCTGTTTATCTCATGATGCCATATGTTCATGTTGTTTCCTATGGATCCATGCCTCTTTTGAGGATGACCAGTAAGGATGTTTTGTTATTATTGTTGTGATCTATCCATCCATGCCTTTGTTTTCAATTATGGAGCACCCTAGCTTGAGTTAATCGAGCTCTACTTTTGCTACTTTGTGAATCTGGGCAGATTGTCAACTTGTTCGCAATTTTGCCGATGTTGTTGTAGTTGATCCGTGCCTGCTATGCTATTGTTCTTGCCATGTCTAGATTTCATTTTGTGCCTTCTTGATGGATGTATGCTTGTCTTGCCATGACTTGCACCGTAGTGAGTGCATCGAGCTCGTAAACATGCCTACTTGAGTTATGTTTCAGCATGTGTCAGTTTTCACTAAGTCTGAAAACTGATTATGCTTTTGCTATGTTCACATGCTTGCAATTGTATTTTCTGATCCCTTTTGTCTCAAGGTCACTAAGGGACTTTTGTTAAGCTCTTTGAGTAGCTCCATGCCATGCTTTACTTTGCCATGTTCAGGTCCAGTAGCATGTAGTTTTGTTACTCCGAAGAGGGCTACCTGATCTGAAATTCCAGACAAATGTTAATTTCACTAAGTCTGAGATCTGTTTGTCATATGCATTTTTGCCATGCTTGTTTGAACCTGTTAATGGATGAATTGGCCGTAGCTCAGTGCTAGACTTTTGTTAAGAATCTTGTATGAATCCCTTCCATGTATTTTGTTGTCATGTTTGGGTGATGTAGAATGTTCATTTCATTGCATTTAGATGCCTACTTGCTGTAAATCGCAGACCGGTGTCATATTTGAATCGCTTGCCATTTCCAAACCGTAACTCCGATTCCGGCGTTCTTTATATCGTTTTCAAGCGATTTCGTCTCATCTTTCTAGTGGCACACTTGGATTTCCATGTTGAGGCCAGGTTCATGCATTCCTTTTCAATTCATGCATATGCATCGCATACCGCATCCCGCATATCATATCATGTTCATGTGTTGGTTGTTTACTATGTTGTGTGCTTTCTTTTCCGGTGTTTGCTTCTTCGGGTTGGTTACAGTAACGTCGTGTTTGTGAGGAACTGTTCGTCTACGTCCGTTTGTCTTCTTCATGGACTCGTTCTTCTTCCTTGCGGGATTTCAGGCAAGATGATCATACCCTCGAAATCACTACTATCTTTGCTTTGCTGGTTGCTCGCTCTTTTGCTATGCCTATGCTGCGATACCTACCACTTGCTTATCATGCCTCCCATATTGTTGAACCAAGCCTCTAACCCACCTTGTCCTAGAAAACCGTTGTTTGGCTATGTTACCGCTTTGCTCAGCCCCTCTTATACCGTTGTTAGTTGCAGGTGAAGATTGAAGTTTGTTCCTTGTTGGAACATGGAGATGTTGTTCCTTGTTGGAATATGCTTACTTGTTGGGATATCATAATATATCTTATTTAATTAATGCATCTATATACTTGGTAAAGGGTGGAAGGCTCGGCCTTATGCCTGGTGTTTTGTTCCACTCTTGCCGCCCTAGTTTCCGTCATATCGGTGTTATGTTCCCGGATTTTGCGTTGCTTACGCGGTTGGGTAATAATGGGAACCCCTTGACAGTTCGCCTTAAGTAAAGCTCTTCCAGCAATGCCCAACATTGGTTTTACCATTCGCCACCTAGCCTTTTCTTTTCTCTTGGGAGTCGCGCTCCTGAGGGTCATCATTAGTTTACCCCCCGGGCCAGTGCTCCTCTGAGTGTTGGTCCAAACTAGAGTCCTGTGCAGCGCCCCCTCGGGGAAACTCGAGGTTTGGTTTTAGTTGTATGGAGCGCTCATCTGAGTGTGCCCTGAGAATGAGATATGTGCAGCTCCTATCGGGATTTGTCGGCACATTCGGGCGGTGTTGCTGGTTTAGTTTTACCCTGTCGAAATGTCTTGTTGTACCGGGATACCGAGTCTGATCGGAATGTCTCGAGAGGAGGTATATTCCTTCGTTGACCGTGAGAGCTTGTGATGGGCTAAGTTGGGACACCCCTGCAGGGATTTGAACTTTCGAAAGTCGTGCCCGCGGTTATGGGCAGATGGGAATTTGTTAATGTCCGATTGTAGAAAACCTGAAGTTAACCTTAATTAAAATGAATCAACCGCGTGTGTTACCGTGATGGTCTCTTTCCGGCGGAGTCCTGGAAGTGAACACGGTGTTGGAGTTATGCTTGACGTAGGTTGTTTTAGGATCACTTCTTGATCATACTTGTATCAACCGTGCTTTGCCTTCTCTTCTCGCTCTCATTTGCGTATGTTAGCCACCATATATGCTAGTCGCTTGCTGCTGCTCCACCTCATACCTTTTACCTTACCCATAAGCTTAAATAGTCTTGATCGCGAGGGTGCGAGATTGCTGAGTCCCTGTGGCTCACAGATACTTCCAAAACCAGTTTGCAGGTGCCGTTGAGTCCGTGTAGATGACGCAACCAAGCTCAGGAGGAGCTCGTTGAAGATCTTGTCCTTTGTGTTGTTTCGTTCTAGTCGATCGGTAGTGGAGCCCAGTTGGGGTCGATCGGGGACCTTTATCGCTTTTGGGGTTCTCCTTTTATTTTGGTTCCGTAGTCAGACCTTGATTGTATCTGTATGATGTAATGCTTTATTCATGTATTGTGTGAAGTGGCAATTGTAAGCCAACTATGTATCTTTTTCCTTATGTATTACATGGGTTGTGTGAAGATTAACTCACTTGCGACATTGCTTTCAATGCGGTTATGCCTCTAAGTCGTGCTTCGACACGTGGGAGATATAGCCGCATCGAGGGCGTTACAAGTTGGTATCATAGCCTTCCCCGACCTTAGGAGACCCATTGCTTGATCATTTTTAGCCGCCGAGTTGTCTCTAGAAAAATGTTTTGAGTCATTTAGGAATTATATATCGGAGAGTTTAGGAATTATTTTTACTTCCCAGTCTCCTCATCGCTCTGGTAAGGCATCCTGACGTAGAGTTTTGACTCTTCTCTTCTCAAATTTCACTAAAAAAAATTTAGGATCACGTGGGTATCTTGGAATCGTTCCGATGGTTTTATGACGAGAACATTTTCTTGGTGCCTCCTATCAAGGGTTTTGTGGAAGTGTCCCGGGGAGTTGAGCTCTGAGGTGTTGTCATCATAATTTTATCGTTGCAGTTCTGGAATCCCTGAGTTTAGTACGCCGACATCGAAAATCTCTTTTATGAAGTTCGTTGGTGAGATAACCTCGATGCCACCCAGTACTGGGGCGGGAGTTCGGGAGTATTGCCATAACTCGTATAACGGATGCTTTTCGAAGGTTGAGGTAGATGATTTCCGAAGGTTTCTTGGTTATGTGTTGAAGGATGGATACAGCTGGATGTAGGATTTGCTAGATTTGGGTGAGATATTATGCTTCCCCTGTATCCCCAACACCTGATTGCATAACCGGAAAGGTTCGGGAGTTTCATAGGTGGGAATTCAAGTAGTTCTTAGGATATCTTTCCGAAAAATGTATGATATGAAATTGGGGTTCGACGTCTAGTGGTCCGCCTATTCACGGTCGGTTTTAAAGTGGTCTCGTTGTGTCTTAAAGAGTCCTTGGCTATGCCGACTCGGGGACGCTTCATATGTCATGTGCACTGCCTTGTACATGATGGTGCTGTACGATCGAGCCCATGTAGGCCCCAGCACGAAAACTTCGGACGAATTCTCTATCATATGTTTGTTCTGGCTTATTCTGCGAGCCAATCCTTGTTTTGTTTTGAGTTGTGGTATTCGAGTTGCTTCGAAGTCAAATGTTGATTCCATACCTTTTTCCTAAATGTTGTTCTCATATTAATAATGTGAATACCAATCCTTCTTGATCATCAAGATTTTTTTTGTCAATCCTTTTAACCGGTGTGCTTCTCTTCAAGTGGATCCGATCACTTCAACATTCGCAAGATCAACTCAAGTCTTCTCAACGGTGCCGTTTTCTTCCATCCCAAGTTGCCTTTGTTTTTCCCACCCTCCCTCCCTTGTTTCTTCGAGGACTCAGATGTTTTAATCAAGTATCCATTTTATTATGGAAGTCTCTCCATTCTTCTCCCTTCATGTTCTTATCCGGTGATTCTCATGAAGATTCTAACGGAGCTTCAAGTTCGTCACTGTTCACTCATTTTCTTCTCCGGTGGATTCTATTCAACCTCTCGGTGTTTGATCATATTCTTTTCCTTTTTTCAAATGTCTTCTCTTTCCGGTGCACCTCTCAATCATTAACTTTTCGTTATTCATTTGTTCCGCAGTGCTAAAGATATCTCGAAGATTCGTGTTTTCCACTCTGCATTCGTTCAAGATCTTTCGAGGTTGTTATCTCATTCAAGTCATTTAATTCAACCGGTGCAACCTCTCTTTTAAATCGTTCAACGGTGTTTCTTTTGAGTGGGCCCTAACCCACAGGTCTATTACCAGGATCTTACCTGACTCTTCTTATTTCCCAGAGATATCCTAAATTCCTTTTAAAGTTTGACGCAAGAATGAATTATCATCAGTCAAATGTCTTTTTCCAAGATCTTTCAAATTCTTTTCATCGTTGGATCAACCTATCTATTCGTCATCCCAGAGTATTTCAACGATTTTGGTGGTGTTTCTCTTTGTCATTCTCAACACTTGAAGACCGAAGAAGAGTTTCTCTTCAATCTTGCTCCATTCTCTTCAAGATTCGTGATTCTAGCTTGTTGCCATCCTCTCGTAATTGTTTTGATCGTGAGAATTCTTTTCACCTATCCGGAGCATTTCAAGATTCTTTTCAGTTTGCTTCTCCGGAGTCCATCATCTCAGAGTTTATTCATTCTCAGCTTTCAGCTATCATTCTCAAATTTTACCAATGCATCAAGTGATCTCTAATCAGCTCGTGATCTCTTTGCTCCCATGTATCTAAATTCTCTCAAGCGTCTTCGTTCATTTGCTTAATTCTTCCCGGTGTTTCTTTAGGTTTTATTCATTCTTTTTCAATTCTTACGGTGGTTCTCCAAAGATTTCTTTTCCTTCATTATCATATCAATTTATTCGTTGTTTCAATCCTTCCGGTGGTTCGTGGAAGACTTTCTCAAGTTTGCGTTGTATCTATCTTAATCCTTTCTACGAGAATAAGTAATATCTCAAATCCGTTGATTGTCATCAATTTAATTGGTGAAGGATAAGCATAATGTAATTCTTATTCTTGTTTCATCGAGTAAATTCAATTCCTTATTCCAGAGCCTCATCAAAATTCTCGGTCGAACTTGTTTCATCTTTTCTTTTCGGGAGTTCCAAGCTTTTCCGCATTATCTCGTCGCGAAGCTCCATCTATATCATTGCAAGGCTTCACCTTGTGTTTCCAACTACCCTTTCTTTCCGTTTGATCATTCTTTTGTTTTACCGAAGTTCTTCATGAAGGTTTTACATGATGGTTCATCAAGGATTTTATCCCTTCTCGAAGTTTTCATCGAGATTCTTTTCCGAGGAGCTCAAGTTTTCTTCATCTTGCTAACCGGAGTGCAATTCTTCCTTCCGTATCAATAGAGGTGGTATTATGTCATTCTTGATAATTTGAGTTCATGTTTCATGATTCACATGTTGTCAAGGATGAGATATTTTAAATCCATCAATCTCGTCAATTGAGTTATCTTGGGTTATAGTTCACCTAAAGTTTTCCCTAAGGATTGTTGATATTATGGTGCTTATAAAGGACCCAAGTTCTTCATTTATCCTCCCGGTGATATAAGTTTCTCGTCTCCTTGTTCATATCAATCCAATTCTGCTTCCCGTGAGTGGCAGGTTGTCACCTCATAATTTGAGATGTATTCCATAAGACCATATCAAGCTTATTCCTTTCGTTGTTGGTTTTCCAACAACTCCGCTCGACCCGTTTCCTAAGGATGCCTTCTCAAGCTCTTTTGTGGCATAAGATGGCATTTTCTTCTCCATTCTTTTCCAATTATCTATATTCTATTCTTTCGTTCCGGAGGCATTGTGATGTTGCTTTCTTCAACCATCATCTTGTTTCATCAAAGATCATGTTCTTCTTATGATTGTCCATTTAACCGGAGTATCGTGCCCTCTTTTCCAGTTCTCTCATCTTATCAAATTTTGCTTCTCTTTTCTACCGGGGTGTTGTCCGAATTTGTTCTTCCTTGTTCCTCTTTCTTAACGGAGTGCTTTCAACTTTGTTCATCTCTGTTGTTTTTCTTTCTTTCAAGTTATTCAACCTTTCAAGGTTCTTTGGTTTCACTCGTTTGTCAAAGAAGCAATTTGTTTTACCTCTTCTCTTATCTCTTCCGTTGTCCCTCCGATGCCATTCTAGATCTCGGGACGAGATCCTCTCGTAGTGGTGGAGTGTTGTGACGCCCCGTGACCGATGTGCCAGGTGTCGTGCAGTTATTCGCTTTTGTTTCCTTGTCATTGCTTGCCTGTCATGCATTGCATATCATGTCATCATGTGCATTTCATTTGCATACGTGTTCGTCTCATGCATCCGAGCATTTTTTTTCCGTTGTCCGTTTCGCAATCCGGCGCTTCGTTCTCCTCTGGTGGTCATTTCTACCTTTCTTTCATGTGTGGGGATTAAACATTTCCGGATTGGACCGAGATTTGCCAAGCGGCCCTGGTTTACTACTGGTAGACCGCCTGTGAAGTTTCGTACCATTTGGACTTCGTTTGATACTCCAACGGTTAACCGAGGGACCGAAAAGGCCTTGTGTGTGTTGCAGCCCAACACCCCTCCATTTTGGCCCAAAACCCACCTAACTCTGCTCCATCATCTAGAGCGTTTGATCACGATCGCGTGGCCGAAAACCGCACCTCATTTGGGCTCTCCTAGCTCCCTCTACCTATAAATATGTGTTCCTCTCGGAATTTTCGCGCAGATGAACCCTAACCTCCTCCTCCGCGCGCAGCCAGACGTTTCTTCCCGCGCCGCCCGGATATGTCCACCGCCCGGCCACCTCACCCTGACCAATGGGGAGCCGCCACATCGCCTCCTTCGCCTCCCGCGACCAACCAGACGCCGCCACCTCACCGCGCCGGCCCTCCTCCTCTCTCCTCCGCCGCCACGGGCCCGCGTGGCCCAGATCTGGCCTGCGGGGCCCGGATCCGCCACCGCCCGGCCTTCGTCGCCCGAACCGCCGCCCGACCGCGCGCCCGAGGTGCCTCGCCGCCGCCGCCTCGTCCGCCACCGCGCCAGCCTCGCCTTGCGCCGCTCCGCCGCCGCCGCACTTGCTCCGCCGCTGCCGCACTTGCGCCGTCGGGCGCCACCTCCCAGCCCGCTCCTCCGCCGAGCCGAGGCGCGCCCCGCCTTCGTCCTTGCGCCACGCCGCCGCGGTGCCATCGTCGGCCTCCCTCTCCACCGGTGAGCTCCTCCTCACCTTCGGCCGTCTCCTCCGTCTCCGGCGAACTTCTCCGGCCGGATCCGGATCGGGACCAGATCCACCGATCCCCGATCCAAACACCTCGTCCCCGTTCCGTATCCCTCCATCCCGTACCACTTCGTCCCGGTTTTACTTTTCCGGAGGTATAATTATCACTAAGTCCCGAGAATCCCAGATCCAAGTGCTCATGTTCGTCGCATCGTAACTTTGCATCCGTAGCTCCGATTCATGCATATAGCATATCAAAATGTTGATCTCAGAGAGTACATCATTTCATTCCATTGCATCATTTTCATTTGAGTTCATCTTGATGCCCGAAATGCTGTTAGAAGAGGGCTACTTGAGTTATTTGTCAGATCTGCTACTCTGTTTAGCTTTTTGTCATTTTTGCCATGTTTATTGTGTGCATGATATGCCCTGATGCTCTACATATGTTTTGTTAAGGGTTTTATCATCTTTCCAGAGGTGCAACCCATGTATTTTTGTGATGTGTGGGGTGGCTTGTGCAAGCTTGCAAAGTGGTGCACTTGCTAATTCTGTTTTCAGGGACTTAGTAATTTCACCAAGTCCTGGAGCTGTTTATCTCATGATGCCATATGTTCATGTTGTTTCCTATGGATCCGTGCCTCTTTTGAGGATGACCAGTAAGGATGTTTTGTTATTGTTGTAGTGCTCTATCCATCCATACCTTTGTTTGCAATTATGGAGCACCCTATCTTGAGTTAATCGAGCTCTACTTTTGCTACTTTGTGAATCTGGGCAGATTGTCAACTTGTTTGCAATTTTGCCGATGTTGTTGTAGTTGATCCGTACCTGCTATGCTATTGTTCTTGCCATGTCTAGCTCACATTTTGTGCCTTCTTGATGGATGTATGCTTGTCTTGCCATGACTTGCACCGTAGTGAGTGCATCGAGCTCGTAAACATGCCTACTTGAGTTATGTTTCAGCATGTGTCAGTTTTCACTATGTCTGAAAACTGATTATGTTTTTGCTATGTTCACATGCTTGCAATTGTATTTTCTGATCCCTTTTGTCTCAAGGTCACTAAGGGACTTTTGTTAAGCTCTTTGAGTAGCTCCATGCCATGCTTTACTTTGCCATGTTCAGGTCCTGTTGCATGTAGTTTTGTTGCTTCGAAGAGGGCTACCTGATCTGAAATTCCAGACAAATGTTAATTTCACTAAGTCTGAGATCTGTTTGTCATATGCATTTTTGCCATGCTTGTTTGAACCTGTTAATGGATGAATTGGCCATAGCTCAATGCTAGACTTTTGTTAAGAATCTTGTATGCATCCCTTCCATGTATTTTGTTGTCATGTTTGGGTGCTGTAGAATGTTCATTTCATTGCATTTAGATGCCTACTTGCTGTAAATCGCAGACCGGTGTCATATTTGAATCGCTTGCCATTTCCAAACCGTAACTCCGATTCCGGCGTTCTTTATATCGTTTTCAAGCGATTTCATCTCATCTTTCTAGTGGCACACTTGGATTTCCATGTTGAGGCCAGATTCATGCATTCCTTGTCAATTCATGCATATGCATCGCATACCGCATCCCGCATATCATATCATGTTCATGTGTTGGTTGTTTACTATGTTGTGTGCTTTCTTTTCCATTGTTTGCTTCTTCAGGTTGGTTCCGGTAACGTCGCGTTTGTGAGGAACCGTTCCTCTACGTCCATTTGTCTTCTGCATGGACTCATTCTTCTTCCTTGCGGGATTTCAGGCAAGATGATCATACCCTCGAAATCACTACTATCTTTGCTTTGCTGGTTGCTCGCTCTTTTGCTATGCCTATGCTGCGATACCTACCACTTGCTTATCATGCCTCCCATATTGTTGAACCAAGCCTCTAACCCACCTTGTCCTAGCAAACCGTTGTTTGGCTATGTTACCGCTTTGCTCAAACCCTCTTATAGCGTTGTTAGTTGCAGGTGAAGATTGAAGTTTGTTCCTTGTTGGAACATGGAGATGTTGTTCCTTGTTGGAATATGCTTACTTGTTGGGATATCATAATATATCTTATTTAATTAATGCATCTATATACTTGGTAAAGGGTGGAAGGCTCGGCCTTATGCCTGGTGTTTTGTTCCACTCTTGCCGCCATAGTTTCCGTCATATCGGTGTTATGTTCCCGGATTTTGCGTTCCTTACGCGGTTGGGTAATAATGGGAACCCCTTGACAGTTCGCCTTAAGTAAAGCTCTTCCAGCAATGCCCAACATTGGTTTTACCATTCGCCACCTAGACTTTTCTTTTCTCTTGGGAGTCGCGCTCCTCAGGGTCATCATTAGTTTACCACCCCGGGCCAGTGCTCCTCTGAGTGTTGGTCCAAACTAGAGTCCTGTGCAGCGCCCCCTCGGGGAAACTCGAGGTTTGGTTTTAGTTGTATGGAGCGCTCATCTGAGTGTGCCCTGAGAATGAGATATGTGCAGCTCCTATCGGGATTTGTCGGCACATTCGGGCGGTGTTGCTGGTTTAGTTTTACCCTGTCGAAATGTCTTGTTGTATCGGGATACCGAGTCTGATCGGAATGTCTCGAGAGGAGGTCTATTCCTTCAGTGACCGTGAGAGCTTGTGATGGGCTAAGTTGGGACACCCCTGCAGGGATTTGAACTTTCGAAAGCCGTGCCCGCGGTTATGGGCAGATGGGAATTTGTTAATGTCCGATTGTAGAAAACCTGAAGTTGACCTTAATTAAAATGAATCAACCGTGTGTGTTACCGTGATGGTCTCTTTCCGACGGAGTCCGGGAAGTGAACACGGTGTTGGAGTTATGCTTGACGTAGGTTGTTTTAGGATCACTTCTTGATCATACTTGTATCGACCGTGCTTTGCCTTCTCTTCTCGCTCTCATTTGCGTATGTTAGCCACCATATATGCTAGTCGCTTGCTGCTGCTCCACCTCATACCTTTTACCTTACCCATAAGCTTAAATAGTCTTGATCGCGAGGGTGCGAGATTGCTGAGTCCCTGTGGCTCACAGATACTTCCAAAACCAGTTTGCAGGTGCCGTTGAGTCCGTGCAGATGACGCAACCAAGCTCAGGAGGAGCTCGTTGAAGATCTTGTCCTTTGTGTTGTTTCGTTCTAGTCGATCAGTAGTGGAGCCCAGTTGGGGTCGATCGGGGACCTTTGTCGCTTTTGGGGTTCTCCTTTTATTTTGGTTCCGTAGTCGGACCTTGATTGTATCTGTATGATGTAATGCTTTATTCATGTATTGTGTGAAGTGGCGATTGTAAGCCAACTATGTATCTTTTTCCTTATGTATTACATGGGTTGTGTGAAGATTACCTCACTTGCGACATTGCTTTCAATGCGGTTATGCCTCTAAGTCGTGCTTCGACACGTGGGAGATATAGCCGCATCGAGGGCGTTACACTCCCTCAATATGTTTCTCGTATATGGAGGTGACAAAGAGCTCGTCGTAAACGTTTACGTCGATGCAAGCTTTGACACTGATCCGGATGACTCTAAGTCACAAACCGGATATGTGTTTTTATTAAATGGTGGAGCTGTCAGTTGGTGCAGTTCCAAGCAGAGCGTCGTGGCGGGATCTACGTGTGAAGCGGAATACGTAGCTGCTTCGGAAGCAGCAAATGAAGGAGTCTGGATGAAGGAGTTCATATCCGATCTAGGTGTCATACCTAGTGCATTGGGTCTAATGAAAATCTTTTGTGACAATACTGGTGCAATTGCCTTGGCAAAGGATTCCAGATTTCACAAGAGAACCAAGCACATCAAGAGACACTTCAATTCTATCCGCGATCAAGTCAAGGAGGGAGACATAGAGATTTCCAAGATACATACGGATCTGAATGTTGAAGACCCGTTGACTATGCCTCTCTCACGAGCAAAACATGATCAACACCAAGACTCCATGGGTGTTAGAATCATTACAATGTAATCTACATTATTGACTCTAGTGCAAGTGGGAGACTGAAGGACATATGCCCTAGAGGCAATAATAAAGTTGTTATTTATATTTCCTTATATCAGGATAAATGTTTATTATTCATGCTAGAATTGAATTAACCGGAAACTTAGTACATGTGTGAATACATAGACAAACAGAGTGTCACTAGTTTGCCTCTACTTGACTAGCTCGTTGAATCAATGATGGTTATGTTTCCTAACGATAGACATGAGTTGTCATTTGATTAATGGGATCACATCATTAGAGAATGATGTGATTGACTTGACCCATTCGTTAGCTTAGCACGATAATCGTTTAGTTTGTTGCTATTGCTTTCTCCATAACTTATACATGTTCCTATGACTATGAGATCATGCAACTCCAGAATATCGGAGGAACACTTTGTGTGCTACCAAACGTCACAACGTAACTGGGTGATTATAAAGGTGCTCTACAGGTGTCTTTGATGGTGTTTGTTGAGTTGGCATAGATCAAGATTAGGATTTGTCACTCCGATTGTCGGAGAGGTATCTCTAGGCCCTCTCGGTAATGTACATCACTATAAGCCTTGCAAGCAATGTAGGTACTGAGTTATTTACGGGATGTAGCATTACGGAACGAGTAAAGAGACTTGCCGGTAACGGGATTGAACTACGTATTGAGATACCGACGATCGAATCTCGGGCAAGTAACATACCGATGACAAAGGGAACAACATATGTTGTTATGCGGTTTGACCGGTAAAGATTTTCGTAGAATATGTAGGAGCCAATATGAGCATCCAGGTTCTGCTATTGGTTATTGACCGGAGACATGTCCCGTTTATGTCTACATAGTTCTCGAACCCGTAGGGTCCACACGCTTAATGTTCGGTGACAGTCGGTATTATGAGTTTATGTGTTTTGATGTACCAAAGATAGTTTGCAGTCCCGGATGTGATCACAGACATGACGAGGAGTCTCAAAATGGTCGAGGCATAAAGATTGATATATTGGACGACTATATTCGGACACCGGATGAGTTCCGGGGGTCACCGAATATTTATCCGAGTGTTGGGGGGTTATCGGAACCCCCGGGGGAACTAATGGGCCAACATGGGCCTTGTGGGGGAGAGAGGAGAGGGCCTAGGGCTGCCCCCCCCTTGGGAGTCTGAATTGGACAAGGAGGGAGAGCGGCACCCCCTCTTTCCTCCCTCCCTCTCTCCCCTTCCTTCCCCCTTCCCCCTTCCTAGTTGGACTAGGAAAAGGGGAGTCCTACTCCTACTAGGAGGAGGACTCCCCCTCTCCTTGGTGTGCCCCTAGGCCGGCCGGCCTCCCCCTTGCTCCATTATATACGGGGGCAGTGGGGACCCTAGAACACACAAGTTGATTGTTTTCCAGCCATGTGTGGTGCCCCCCTCCACCATAATCCACCTCGGTCATATCGTAGCGGTGCTTAGGCGAAGCCCTATTCCGGTAGCGTCATCATCACCGTCATCACGCTGTCATGCTGACGAAGCTCTCCCTCGAAGCTCTATTGGATCGTGAGTTATTGGGACGTCACCTAGCCTAACGTGTGCAGATCGCGGAGGTGTCGTACCTTCGGTGCTAGGATCGGTCGATCATGAAGACGTACGACTACATCAACCGCGTTGTCTTAACGCTTCCGCTTATGGTCTACGAGGGTACATAGACAAAAATCTTCCTTCTCGTTGCTATGCATCACCATGATCTTGTGTGTGCGTAGGATTTTTTTTGAAATTACTGCGTTCCCCAACAGTTTATCCTCTCAAAGGATTACACACCAAGGAGACAAGTAGGGAAGACATGCGGTAGAGTATCCAAAGGATCGTCAAGATCATCTTCCCAGTTTCAAGACCTATATACTGCTTTCCCTTGTACCCAGCATGTAAAATAGCTTAGATGCTTATTGCATCCTCCGTAAAAATACATTTTGACGTATCAATTAGACTATAATGGAAACACTTTTGCCCAACCTTGTTCGGTATTGGCTTATTTCCTAATCTGTATTCCCTCTTTACGTCAGATTGTTGTATATACCTCGGCACGATTAAAATCGCCAGGGGCTTTATCTGGCCACGTATATTTTTCAAACAAAATAAGTTTGAACACTTTTATAGTATGCTTCGGCGTCCCGAATATGGCACTATATGCATCGGCTCCGAATCATGTCTTTGGTCAATAGTTGGGTTGCCCGGCTCCTGTGATTACCACCTTACGTTCTGCTTGTTCGGCTAAGGTAGTAAAGGCAGAACTACTGTGATTGTGTTTCTAGTTCGTCCGGTCAAAGACCTCAGTAGAGAAAGCCGAAAACTAACTGTCATGATGCGTGAGAGCTGGTCAGCAATTCGGCGACCTACTAAATCTCTGGTGATTTCTTCTGTATTACACGAAGGACTGGCCCTTACCAGTCACGTGCCTACGTCATCCAAGTTCGGATAGCCGCACGCGCACCAGGGGCTATGTCATAGTCCCATTGTCAAACTCCTATGGCTAAGTGAAAATAGTAAAGACGCAGAGTCCGATTGCCTGGTTCGCCACACTAACACCTCCTTCACGGACCAAGATGTTAGGTCAAGTGTGGTTATGTGCTAGCCCGAACACCCCCGTAGTATCTACATGGGGGCTGAAGCCGACGACTGGCAAACTCTCAGGGATAAAAACGGCCGCACAGGAGGGAAAACACATTAAAATAAATAGTATAAGTATATTACAAAGCTTTGGCTCATATAATGCCTGGGCAATCCAAATATATTCACTCGAATATGATGTCCTTCGAGCATCGGCCCTCTATCAAGCGGGCACCCTCCAGGACGTCTTCGAAATGGCGCTCTGGCATGCGATGATCCTTGCCTCCGGGCGGAACCTCAACCACCACGATGGCAGCCTTCATCTTTGCCCAGTGCATCTTGACACGGGCAAAGGCCAGCCACGCACCATCTATACACGACGACCGCTTGATCGTGTCAATACGAGCCAGCGCGTCAACAAGTCGTTGCACCAGGCCAAAATAGCTGCTGGGGATGGGTTCGGCTGGCCACAACTGAACTATGATTTCCCTCCTGGCCAATCCAGACATCTTATGCGGCTCGGACCACTACGCCATCTGATCATTCAACAGCACTGGGCGCTCCTGTGCCGCAAACTGTGACCGGAATAGCTTCTCCATCGTGTGACCCTCCTAGGCCCAGAAGAACTTCGCAGCGTCCGCGGCACTCTTTGGAAGATCCGCAATGGCATCTGGAGCATGCTACCTCTTTTAGCACTGCATTGGTTTTCCCCGAAGAGGAAGGGATGATGCAGCGAAGTAGTGTAAGTATTTCCCTCGGTTTTTGAGAACCAAGGTATCAATCCAGTAGGAGGCTACGCGTGAGTCCCTCGCACCTGCACAAAACAAATAAATCCTCGCAACCAATGCAAATAGGGGTTGTCAATCCCTATAGGGCCACTTTACAAGAGTGAAATCTGATAGATATGATAAGATAACATTTTTGGTATTTTTATGATAAAGATCCAAAGTAAAATAAAGACAAAGTAAATAGCAAAGTAAATAACTAAGTAGTAGGAGATTGATATGATAAAGATAGACCCGGGGGCCATAGGTTTCACTAGTGGCTTCTCTCAAGAGCATAAGTATTCTATGGTGGGTGAACAAATTACTATTGAGCAATTGACAGAATTGAGCATAGTTATGAGAATATCTAGGTATGATCATGTATATAGGCATCACGTCTGAGAGAAGTAGACCGACTCCTGCCTGCATCCACTACTATTACTCCACTCATCGACCGCTATCCAGCATGCATCTAGAGTATTAAGTTAAAAACAAAGTAACGCCTTAAGCAAGATGACATGATGTAGAGGGATAGACTCATGCAATATGAAGAAAACCCCATCTTGTTATCCTCGATAGCAGCAATAGAATACGTGCCTTGTTGCCCTTACTGTCACCGGGAAAGGACACTGCAAGATTGAACCCAAAGCTAAGCACTTCTCCCATTGCAAGAAATATCAATCTAGTAGGCCAAACCAGACTGATAATTCGAAGAGACTTGCAAAGATAACCAATCATACATAAAAGAATTCAGAGAATATTCAAATATTATTCATAGATAGACTTGATCATAAACCCACAATTCATCGGTCTCAACAAACACACCGCAAAAAGAAGATTACATCGAATAGATCTCCACAAGAGAGGGGGAGAACATTGTATTGAGATCCAAAAAGAGAGAAGAAGCCATCTAGATACTAACTATGGACCTGTAGGTCTGAGGTAAACTACTCACACTTCATCGGAGGGGCTATGGTGTTGATGAAGAAGCCCTCCGTGATCGATGCCCCCTCCGGCGGAGTTCCGGAACAGGCCCCAAGATGGGATCTTGTGGATACAGAAAGTTACGGCGGTGGAATTAGGGTTTTGGCTCCGTATCAGATCGTTTGGGGGTACGTGGGTATATATAGGAGGAAGAAGTACGTCGGTGGAGCAACAGGGGACCCACGAGGGTGGAGGGCGCGCCTGGGGGGGTAGGCGCGCCCCCTACCTTGTGGCCTCCTGTTACGTGTCTTGACGTAGGGTCCAAGTCTCCTGAGTTGTATTCGATGAGAAAATCACGTTACCGAAGGATTCATTCCATTTGGACTCCGTTTGATATTCCTTTTCTTCGAAACCCTAAAATAGGCAAAAAACAGCAATTTTGGGCTGGGCCTCCGGTTAATAGGTTAGTCCCAAAAATAATATAAAAGTGGAAAATAAAGCCCAATATAGTCCAAAACTGTAGATAATATAGCATGGAGCAATCAAAAATTATAGATACGTTGGAGACGTATCAGGCATCCCCAAGCTTAATTCATGCTCGTCCTCGAGTAGGTAAATGATAAAAAGAGAATTTTTGATGCGGAGTGCTACTTGGCATAATTTCAATGCAAATCTTCTTAATTGTGATATGAATATTCAGATTCGAAAGATTCAAGACAAAAGTTTATATTGACATAAAAATAATAATACTTCAAGCATACTAACAAAGCAATTATGTCTTCTCAAATAACATGGCCAAAGAAAGTTATCCCTACAAAATCATATAGTCTGGCTATGCTCCATCTTCACCACACAAAGTATTTAAATCATGCACAACCCCGATGAGAAGCCAAGCAATTGTTTCATACTTTTGACATTCTCAAAACTTTTTCAATCTTCACACAATACATGAGCGTGAGCCATCGATATAGCACTATAGGTGGAATAGTGTGGTGGTTGTGGAGAAGACAAAAAGGAGAAGATAGTCTCACATCAACTAGGCGTATCAACGGGGTATGGAGATGCCCATCAATAGATATCAATGTGAGTGAGTAGGGATTGCCATGCAACAGATGCACTAGAGCTATAAGTATATGAAAGCTCAAAAAGAAACTAAGTGGGTGTGCATCCAACTTGCTTGCTCATGAAGACCTAGGGCAATTTGAGAAAGCACATCATTGGAATATACAAGCCAAGTTCTATAATGTCGGTGGGAACGACACCTATGGGATCACAAGAATCCCTACTACGGTTAGCGGGGCGCGGGGTCGTGAGAAGAGCGGATCTAACCGGCAGCACACGGTTCGTTTATCCAGGTTCGGGCCGTGAGGATGCGTAAAACCCTACTCCTGATTTGGTGGATTGTATATCTGTGTTCTTGAGCTAGCTATGGGGCGTGAGGAGCTCCAAAAAGCCGAATCCTTCTCCTGGTCGCCTCGGGCCTCCTTTTATAGAAAAAGGGGTTGCCACAGTGGCACACAGGAGGTGGAAAGGGTACAGTGATGCGAGGTTATCCCTCGCATTACATGACAAGGCGCATTTGATGTGTCTTGCTTAGGTGTCCTTGCTTTATCGGGGACGGGGGAGAGATCTGTCTCGTCCGTCGCCGCTCCTTCTTGTGTCGACACGCGCCCTGGCCAGCGATGCCTGAGATGCCACGTAGGTAGGCAGGCAGCTGAGGTGGCACAGTGGTGGGTCTTCACGAAGATCTGCATGCCGCCACGCAGGTGCCTGCCCAGCTGGTTGGGTCGGCAGCTGCATGCATGCGGTGGTGGAGGTTTAGTCGGCGTGGGCCTAATGGTGGCCCTGCGGGTGTCCTCGGTAAGGGCCTTGCCGGGGGCCCGGCAAGGGTCTTGCCGAGGCGCCTGCTGTCATCCCCGGCAAGGCGCTTGCCGGGGGCCTTGTGGTCTTCCTCGGCTGGGATCCCGCCAAGGGTTGTCGTCTCCTTAGTGCGTATCTGATCTTGAATGTCTTCACAAAGATCTACATGCCGCCACGGGGATGTCTCCAGGATCCTTGCCCTTTGGGGCAGTGGACTCAAGAGTGATTTGCTCCGTAGGCGCGGGACGAGTCGCCGCAGCAAGGGTCTTGCCGGGGCTGCTAGAACTGTCTCCCGGCAAGGATCTTGCCGGGGGAGTCCGCTTCGTCCCCTTTTCTCTTCGTGGTCTTCGCCTTGGCGTCATAGTTCTCTTGAGCTTCGGTCTTACCTCCCTTGCCTTGCTTGGTATGGTGGTGCCCATGGCTCAGACTGCTCGTGCACAGTTATAGGGGTACAAAAAGTGTACCCCTCTTTTTGTACACCGACAGGAGCCCCCGGGCCTGGGCCACACATAAGCGCAACGCGTTGTTGGGCTAGGCCCAAAAACGGTGCGCGGGCAGGCGGGGTTGTTTTTTCCGCGGTAAGGTTCTTCACATGGCGCGGCGTGGGGAGGCGCGTGTGACGTGGGCGGCATGCGTGGGGTTAGTTCCCGCGGGCATGCGTCACACCACAGTTAATGTGAAAGGAGGCAGCCCGTGTTTTCCCCCATAAGAAAGGAATAACCGCGGGCGCGCTGCTCACTTTCTCCTCTTTCCTCGTGCCTTTTCCAATCTCAGAGCCGCCGTTTCCTCTCTTCCTTCCTTCCTAAGCTTCCTCCATCGCCTGCCGTCATTGCTTCGCCATCCCCCTTCCTCAGCCCTCTAAACTTCTTAGTCGCCATGGCGCCCAAATCCGTCAAGGGCAAGGGGGTGGCTAAGGGCGCTGGGATTGTGGAGCCGCCGGAGAGCGCGCTGTCGGGGGACCCGATGAAGTCCGCCTTTTTCTTCCCCTCGACGGTTGATGTTCAAGATCTCCGGGCCTCCTTCAGGCCCCTATGGGGAGCGAAGACGGGGGGGAGAGAATTCGGGACACCCGGTGACGCGCGTCATTCCTGCTACTTGCGCCGATCCTGCTCCAAATCGGTATCCCTTTTTCGTCGATTATCTTTCTTGCGGGTTATGCCCCCCTTTCTCCGATTTCTTCTGCGATGTTATGCACACCTTCGGCTTTCGCCTCTTGGATTTTACTCCGAATGCGGTGGCGTGCATGGCTTTCTTCGCGCATCTTTGCGAAGGCTTTGCCGGGGTGCATCCCTACACGGCGCTCTTCCGCCATTATTTCTTCCCTCGGATCCAGCCGGGAGGTGCCATCTCTGGTTGCGTCACCTAGATCCCAAGATCCAAGGGGGCGTACCTAGACGGTGCCGTGAAGGAGAGGTGGGAGGAATGGCGTGGCCGGTGGTGCTGGATTGAGGATGAAAACCCGCCGGAATTCTGCAAGGTCCGCCGAGTGCCGCCGGTCCGTGGCAGCGATTGGAGCGATGTCGACGCCGCCGACGGGAAGCTCACTATTGCCACTACTAGGATTCTTCGGCTCACCCGGGCAGGACTCACCCTTGAGATGATCGGGGCGGACTTCATTCGCCGCCGGATCGCCCCGTTGCACAACAAGGGGAGGCCAGCTTGGCTCTTTATGAATCCGGCTGACATTATGCGACTCCGCCCCGGCCTCGATCACTACTTCACAGTGCTGGCGCATGCCCACTTCTGCCAGCGGCTTTTCCAGCTTGATGTGGGTCGCGATGGCGAGGTCGAACGGACCGGCAAGGCCGCGAGGGCTGCCGCAAAGGTTGGCAAGTCCCTCAAGGGGCCGTTTTCAAGTTGCCAGCGGGGGTGGTCCCGTTGTGCAACAATTCGCGTCGGTCCAAGAGCAACGCCATGATGCCGGACTGTAATGCACACGGCCCTGTCCCGAGCTGGAAGGAGCCAAAGGACGCGGATGTGCAGGAATTCTTTGACACCCTGATCGAGGTGTATGTCAATGCTGACGCCGAGCGGTGGCTTGTCATGGACACCACCCAGGCAGAGCTGGACTACATCGCCACTAGGGCGAGGGAGGCACAGCTTGCCATGGAGGCCGGCAGCGCCGGGGCTGTGGAGGACAAGGCCGCAATGGCTGCGGAGGAAGAGGAGCTCACCCGGTGGGCGGCGGCCTCCGGGGAGGTCAGCAGCGCTGACACTGGAGCTCCGCTCGTCGAAGACGCGGCCGACGAGTCGTCGGAGGAGGAGGACGTGGCAGCGGGCTCGACGCCAACCAGGGGAAGAGGGCGAATCCTGCGGCGGGCTGGCTCCGACGAGCCGGTCCGGCCCGGCAGGGCTACGCGGCCTCAATTGACCCTGGAGGGGTTTGGGCGTCACACGAGGGCCACAGCAGCCAAGAGGCTGACGAAGACCGCTGAGAAGAAGAAGACAACAGCCCCTTCCTCATCTGGGCACGCACAAACCCTGCCGTCTTCGACTCCTCTGGCAGATGTCGACTCGGATGTTGACGCGGAGGTCACTTTTGATCTCGGGCCTCTCAGCCCGAAGAGGAAAAGGAAAGTGGTGGAAGAGGAGGAGGTGGATGACGAGTAAGTACTCCGTTCCTTACTGCCATTTCCATTCCTCTGAATTAAGTCACTCATCTTGATCTGTTTTTGCTTTTGCAGGGATGCAGAGACGTTGGCCCAGAGGGTGAAGAGGGCGAAGGCCTCAGCAAGCAGTCAGCCCCCAGCTGGGGCTTCAAAGACGCCACTAGTGGTGTTGAGCAGCCCGGACAGCAGCCCCCGGCACAGCCCCCAACGTAAGTTCGTCACCCTCCTCTTATTCGACATGTGGTAGGCGTTCGATGCTATGGTGTTGACCTTGTCGGGTTTGCAGGAGGGGAGAGGCAGCAGGAGGAGCAGCAGAGGGCTACCCCCAACACACCACCCCCATCGACTACGCCGCCGCGAGGGGCGTCCCCGGCAAGGGCATCAAGCACAGAGCCCACACCCATGGAGGAAGAGGGGAACTTGGGCGCTGGTGACTCTGCCACGGCGCCTGATGCTGGCGGGGAGGGGACTTCTGCTTGACATCCTGGCACTGGTGAGTCGCCTGTCCTCCATCTCTGTTTTTCCCTTATTCTTTTTCTTGGCTTCAATGCTCCCATTACTACCCAGGCCCTCCTTCAATGGGTATGGAGGACATGGATACTGTTGTTGGGAACATTGCTGAGGAGGCCGCCAGGGATGCTGACGAGGTCGCCACTAATGAGGCCTCCAAGGATGCTGCCGAGGACACCGCTGCGGGGGGCCGCCAAGGCTACCGGCGAGGCTTCTGCCGAGGGCGCCAACGGTGGGCCTGCCGGGGAAGCCGGCAAGGCCACTGCCGAGGAAGAGGTGGTTGATGATCAGCCTCCCTCCTCCTCAACCTCGGGTCCCGGCAGATATCTGAAGGTGGGCGACGATCTTTTCGTCCATCTCCCAGGGGCGTCAAGTTCCCGGGCGCCTGCCGAAGGGGAAGTCTTTGACGGCGAGGTGCTTGCCGCCATCGGGCTCGAGGTTGTCGATGAGCTGCGCGTTGGCGGTGATGGTTCTCCAGAAGAGCAGCTTTTCCGCGCTATGGGGGCCAACTTCCGAAAACTCTAGGCGCTCTACCGTGTCCGTCTGGACAAGGTTAAGTCCAGGACGGCAACGGTGGACCAGGCGGAGGTGGATTTCAAGGCGCGCATTGCTGAGACGCAGACCTGGTTCCACCAGACTCGCGAGGAGCAGAGGGCCTTTCAGGAGGAATTGGCCAAGCACAATGTCGAGCTCACCATGAAGATGGCTGACATCGAGAAGGCCCAGGAAAAGGCGGCGAACTCGGCGGCCGTGGCCGAGGCCGTCCGGAACCAGCATCAAGCCGCACTGGATTCCTAGGAAGAGGACCTCACCGTGCGTGAGGCGAAGCTTGCCGCAGCGCTCCGTGGCAAGGATGAGGAGCTCGAGGCCCTTGTCGCGCGGCGGACTCGCGAGCTGGAGCAGAGGCACAAGGAGGCACTCGATGCCCAGGCTCTGGCCCATGCCGGCAAAGTAAGGGAGTTGGAGGTGGAGCAGGACGAGTTGAAGGAGCAGGCCCTCAAGCTGTCTAACGAGAAGAGCACGCTCAACAGCGCCTTGGTGGAGGCGCAAGGAGCGGTCATCAGCAGGGCTGGGGAGCTCTCCGAAGCGCAAAACTCCGTCAGAGATCTCAAGCTGAAGCTGGAGGATCTCGAGAAGATGTTGTCGGAGAGCAGGGCTTGGGAGGAGACCTTGACCAGGAGTCTGGAGGAGGAGAAGCAGCTGCGGGCGAACGAGGCCGCCTCCCACCAGGATTATGTGGCGGGCGAGAACAGATGGATCAACCGTCTGGAGGACGTCGCCGGTAGGGTCACCACGCAGTTGGCCACCATGGGGATGCCAAATGTGAGGTACGCCCCTGAGCGCAGCGGGGCCGTCAACACCGAGCTGACTCTGTTCTTCGAGGGCGTCCTTGGAGCCTTGGCTTATCTTCACTCCAACCGAGTGGCCACGTTGGCCGGGGAAGCCCGGCGACTTTGCCAGGGGGTCATGACCAAGGTCCTCACCAAGATGGCGTACTGGAATCCTGACCTCGACCTCGATGCCGCGATGGATAGCTTGCCGGATGGTATTGACCTCATGGTGCTCAAGGAGCACATCAAGCCCGTCATCAGCAACATCGACGAAATCAAGAGGGTGGAAGGCCAGCGCCGGGATTAGGCATCCCGTTCTTCACCGCCGCTGCAGGTTCACGACCAAGACAAATTTCATCTTTAGTTAGAACCGCAACAATGATGTGATGTAATATAACTTTGCAGTACTCTTAATTTCATGCACGTTATTTCCCCGTTCAATTCCTCTTTGTATGTGCGCCCTACGTTGATTGGGTAGGCTCGCCGGCGCGGAAGCCCCTAGCGGCGTTTTGGGGACAGATCCCCATGGGCCTGCTGGGTATGCATGCTGCCGGATGAGCCACCTTTCCGTTCTGAACGCGGCCGCTCGAACTGTCGAGCTTGACTCGAGTCAGAGTCGAGGGCATTGTTGATCGCGGAAGGCTACTCTGCCATTCCCGACGCAGCCGCTTGAGCTGTTGAGCGGACTCGAAACAGGGCAAGGGCATTGCCGATCGTGGGAGAGCCCCCTGGCGTGCAGGTTTCTCATACAAAGGCGTGACATCTCCGGGGGGAATAACCTCATATAAAAAGGATAGAACAAATAAGGGTTTAGTGCAACTTAGCTTCTGTTTGTAGTCGCTCGAGCGCTGATCTTCCAGCCTCCTTCCCTCTCCAAGAGCCACGAAGACGAAGGAGTGCTGGGCTGATTGCTAGAGCCGATTCTCACAACTGCGGCCCCTACCTGGCGCGCCAGAGATGTCGGTGGGAACGACACCTATGGGATCACAAGAATCCCTACTACGGTTAGCGGGGCGTGGGGTTGTGAGAAGAGCGGATCTAACAGGTAGCACACGGTTCGTTTATCCAGGTTCGGGCTGCGAGGATGCGTAAAACCCTACTCCTGCTTTGGTGGATTGTATATCTGTGTTCTTGAGCTAGCTATGGGGCGTGAGGAGCTCCAAAAAGCCGAATCCTTCTCCTGGTCGCCTCGGGCCTCCTTTTATAGAAAAAGGGGTTGCCACAGTTGCACACAGGAGGTGCAAAGGGTACAGTGATGCGAGGTTATCCCTCGCATTACATGACAAGGCACATTTAATGCGTCTTGCTTAGGTGTCCTTGCTTTATCGGGGACGGGGGAGAGATCTGTCTCGTCCGTCGCCGCTCCTTCTTGTGTCGACACGCGCCCTGGCCAGCGATGCCTGAGATGCCACGTAGGTAGGCAGGCAGCTGAGGTGGTGCAGTGGCGGGTCTTCACGAAGATCTGCATGCCGCCACACAGGTGCCTGCCTAGCTGGTTGGGTCGGCAGCTGCATGCATGCGGTGGTGGAGGTTTAGTCGGTGTGGGCTTGATGGTGGCCCTGCGGGTGTCCTCGGTAAGGGCCTTGCCGGGGCCCCGGTAAGGGTCTTTCCGAGGCGCCTGCTGTCATCCTCGGCAAGGCGCTTGCCGGGGGCCTTGTGGTCTTCCTCGGCTGGGATCCCGCCAAGGGTTGTCGTCTCCTTAGTGCGTATCTGATCTTGAATGTCTTCACAAAGATCTACATGTCGCCACGGGGATGTCTCCCGGATCCTTGCCCTTTGGGGGCAGTGGACTCAAGGGTGATTTGCTCCGTAGGCGCGGGACGAATCGCCGCGGAAAGGGTCTTGCCGGGGCTGCTAGAACTGTCTCTCGGCAAGGATCTTGCTGGGGGAGTCCGCTTCGTCCCCTTTGCTCTTCGTGGTCTTGGCCTTGGCGTCGTAGTTCTCTTGAGCTTCGGTCTTACCCTGGCTCACTTCCCTTGCCTTGCTTGGTGTGGTGGTGCCCGTGGCTCAGACTGCCCATGCACAGTTATAGGGGTACAAAAAGTGTACCCCTCTTTTTGTACACCGACATATAATGAAAAATTCCCACTAGTATATGAAAGTGATAACATGAGAGACTCTCTACTATGAAGATCATGGTGCTACTTTGAAGCACAAGTGTGGTAAAAGGATAATAATATTGTCCCTTCTCTCTTTTTCTCTTATTTTATTTATTTGGGCCTTTTCTCCTTTTTATGGCCTCTTTTCTTTCTCTTCTTTTTTTATCTGGGCTTCTTTGGCCTCTTTTATATATTTTTCGTCTGGAGTCTCATCCCGACTTGTGGGGGAATCATAGTCTCCATCATCCTTTCCTCACTGGGACAATGCTCTAATAATGATGATCATCACACTTTTATTTTTCTTACAACTCAACAATTACAACTCGATACTTAGAACAAAATATGACTCTATGTGAATGCCTCCGGCGGTGTACCGGGATATGCAATGATGCATGAGTGACAAGTATGAAAGAATTATGAACGGTGGCTTTGCCACAAATACTATGTCAACTACATGATCATGCTAAGCAATATGACAATGATGTAGTGTGTCATAAAAGGAATGGTTGAAAGTTGCATGGCAATATATCTCGGAATGGCTATGGAAATGCCATAATAGGTAGGTATGGTGGCTGGTTTGAGGAAGGTATATGGTAGGTGTATGATACCGGCGAAGGTGCGCGGTATTAGAGAGGCTAGCAAAGGTGGAAGGGTGAGAGTGGGTATAATCCATGGACTCAACATTAGTCATAAATAACTCATATACTTATTGCAAAAATCTACAAGTTATAAAAGCAAAGTATTGCGCGCATGCTCCTAGGGGGATATATTGGTAGGAAAAGACCATCGCTCGTCCCCGACCGCCACTCATAAGGAAGACAATCAATAAATAAATCATGCTCCGACTTCATCACATAACGGTTCACCATACGTGCATGCTACGGGAATCACAAGCTTAAACACAAGTATTACTCAAATTCACAACTACTCAACTAGCATGACTTTAATATCACCATCTCCATATCTCAAAACAATTATCAAGTATCAAACTTCTCATAGTATTCAACACACTCATAAGAGAGTTTTATTATTAATCTTGCATACCAAGCATATTAGGATTTTAAGCAAATTACCATGCTATTAAGACTCTCAAAATAATCTAAGTGAAGCATGAGAGATCAATAGTTTCTATAAAACAAATCCACCACCGTTCTCTAAAATATATAAGTGAAGCACTAGAGCAAAATTATATAACTCAAAAGATATAAGCGAAGCACATAGAGTATTCTAACAAATTCCATATCAAGTATGGCTCTCTCAAAAGGTGTGTACAGCAAGGATGATTGTGGTAAACTAACAAGCAAATACTCAAATCATACAAGACGCTCCAAGCAAAACACATATCCTGTGGCGAATAAAAATATAGCTCCAAGTAAAGTTACCGATAGAAGTAGACGAAAAAGGGGATGCCTTCTGGGGCATCCCCAAGCTTTGGCTTTTAGGTGTCCTTAGATTATCTTGAGGGTTCCATGGTCATCCCCAATCTTAGTCTCTTGCCACTCCTTGTTGCATAATCCATCAAATCTTTACCCAAAACTTAAAAACTTCACAACACAAAACTTAAAGTAGAAAATCTCGTGAGCTCCGTTAGCGAAAGAAAACAAAAGACCACTTCAAGGTACTGTAATGAACTCATTATTTATTTATATGGGTGTTATACCTACTGTATTCCAACTTCTCTATGGTTTATAAACTATTTTACTAGCCATAGATTCGTCAAAATAAGCAGACAACACACAAAAACAGAATCTGTCAAAAACAGAACAGTCTGTAGTAATCTGTATCTAGCGCAAGATCTGGAACCCCAAAAATTCTAAAATAAATTGCTGGACTTGAGGAATTTATCTATTAATCATCTTCAAAAATAATTAACTAAATAGTACTTTCCAAATAAAAATGACAGCAGTTCTTGTGAGCGCTAAAGTTTCTGTTTTTTACAGCAAGTTCAACAAGACTTTCCCCAAGTCTCCCCAACGGTTCTACTTGGCACAAACACTAATTAAACACAAAAAACACAACCAAAACAGAGGCTAGATAATTTATTTATTACTAAACAGGAGCAAAAGGCAAGGAATAAAAATAAAATTGGGTTGCCTCCCAACAAGCGCTATCATTTAACGCCCTTAGCTAGGCATAACAAGCAAGAATAGATCTAGTTATTGCCATCTTTGGTAGGCAATTCTTCAATGAGGCATCTACCATCTTTAGTAATTTCTTTCTTTTTATTAATTATCAAACTTTTAGGCACAAGATCGAAAAATTCATTTCTAAGAAATGGTTCCTTAATGATAGCAAAAAGATTGGGATGAACACTTATAGATTTGAGATCCGCATTTTCCTTACTAGATGATTCACCCTTATTTTTAGGAACGTACATAAGTTTGGCAACTTTAGTGGAAGGACTCGGAGTATTCTTTACGGAAGAAAAAGTGGTTCCCAAGTTGGTAATAATATTCTCAAGTTTATCGATCCTAACGGAATCGTGATTTATTTTCTCATTAACTATGGGTTCCTTTTCTTTAATATCTTAAAGTAACTCCTACTTTAGATCCATATTGAGAGATTCGGCTATGGATCTTTTTATCCAAATTTTCAATCAATTCTACGGTAGCAACCTTATTTTCAATAATTTCATGCCTTTGCATTACATTCTCCAAAGTCAATATAGTTCCATTAACCAAGAGAGGGGGAGCCAAATAAATCTAACATAGCATTATAAGAATCAAAAGTATGGCTACCCAAATAGTTCCCTCTGGTAATAGTATCAAGAACATAACGGTGCCAAGGAGTAATGCCTACATAAAAATTGCGAAGGAGAATGGTAGTATATTGCTTCCGAGTAGATTTATTTTGAGCATTGCAAATTCTTGCTACGTCTTGAGCTTGTGTTGGTTTTCCCCGAAGAGGAAGGGATGATGCAGCAGAGTAGCGTAAGTATTTCCCTCAGTTTTTGAGAACCAAGGTATCAATCCAGTAGGAGGCCACGTCAAGTCCCTTGTACTTGCACAAAGCGATAGCTACTTGCAACCAACGCGACTAGGGGTTATCAATCCCTTCATGGTCACATACGAGAGTGAGATATGATAGATATAATATTTTTGGTATTTTTGGTATAAAGATGCAAAGTAAAAAGTAAAGGCAAAGTAAAAAAGCAAAGCAAGATTAAAGTGATGGAGATTGATATGATGAGAATAGACCCAGGGGGCATAGGTTTCACTAGTGGCTTCTCTCAAGAGCATAAGTATTCTACGGTGGGTGAACAAATTACTGTTGAGCAATTGACAGAATTGAGCATAGTTATGAGAATATCTAGGCATGATCATGTATATAGGCATCACGTCCGTGACAAGTAGACCGAAACGATTCTGCATCTACTACTATTACTCCACTCATCGACTGCTATCCAGCATGCATCTAGAGTATTAAGTTAAAAACAGAGTAATGCCTTAAGCAAGATGACATGATGTAGAGAGATAAATTCATGCAATATGAAATAAATCCCATCATGTTATCCTCGATTGCAACGATGCAATACGTGCCTTGCTGCCCCTTCTGTCACTGGGAAAGGACACCGCAAGATCGAACCCAAAGCTAAGAACTTCTCCCATGGCAAGAACTACCAATCTAGTTGGCCAAACCAAACGGATAATTCAAAGAGACTTGCAAAGATAACCAATCATACATAAAAGAATTCAGAGAAGATTCAAATATTATACATAGATAGACTTGATCATAAACCCACAATTCATCAGTCTCAACAAACACACCGCAGAAAGAAGATTACATCGAATAGATCTCCACAAGAGAGGGGGAGAACTTTGTATTGAGATCCGAAAAGAGAGAAGAAGCCATCTAGCTACTAACTATGGACCCGAAGGTCTGAGGTAAACTACTCACACTTCATCGGAGGGTCTAGGATGATGTAGAAGCCCTCCGTGATGACGTCCCTCTTCCGGTGAAGCTCCGGAACAGGCCCCAAGATGGGATCTCGTGCATACAGAGAGTTGCGGCGGTGGAATTAGGTTTTTGGCTCCTGTTCTGATCGTTTGGGGGTACGTGTGTATATATAGGAGGAAGGAGTACGTCGGTGGAGCACCGAGGGGCCCACGAGGCAGGGGGGTGCGCCCCCACCTTCATGACCTCCTCTTTGACTTCTTGGAGTAGGGTCCAAGTCTCCTGGATCACGTTCGGTGAGAAAATCACGTTCCCGAAGATTTTATTCCATTTGGACTCTGTTTGATATTCCGTTTCTTCGAAACTCTGAAATAGGCAAAAAACAGCAATTCTGGGCTGGGCCTCCGGTTAATAGGTTAGTCCCAAAAATAATATAAAAGTGGAAAATAAAGCCCAATATAGTCCAAAACTGTAGATAATATAGCATGGAGCAATCAAAAATTATAGATACGTTGGAGACGTATCAGGCATCCCCAAGCTTAATTCATGCTCGTCCTCGAGTAGGTAAATGATAAAAAGAGAATTTTTGATGCGGAGTGCTACTTGGCATAATTTCAATGCAAATCTTCTTAATTGTGATATGAATATTCAGATTCGAAAGATTCAAGACAAAAGTTTATATTGACATAAAAATAATAATACTTCAAGCATACTAACAAAGCAATTATGTCTTCTCAAAATAACATGGCCAAAGAAAGTTATCCCTACAAAATCATATAGTCTGGCTATGCTCCATCTTCACCACACAAAGTATTTAAATCATGCACAACCCCGATGACAAGCCAAGCAATTGTTTCATACTCTAACTTTTTCAAAACTTTTTCAATCTTCACGCAATACATGAGCGTGAGCCATGGATATAGCACTATAGGTGGATTGAATGGTGGTTGTGGAGAAGACAAAAAGGAGGGGAAGATAGTCTCACATCAACTAGGCGTATCAACGGGCTATGGAGATGCCCATCAATAGATATCAATGTGAGTGAGTAGGGATTGCCATGCAACGGATGCACTTGAGCTATAAATATATGAAAGCTCAACAAAACAAACTAGTGGGTGTGCATCCAACTTGCTTGCTCATTAAGACCTAGGGCACTTGAGGAGGCCCATCATTGGAATATACAAGCCAAGTTCTATAATGTAAAATTCCCACTGTTATATGAAAGTGATAACATGAGAGACTCTCTACTATGAAGATCATTGTGCTACTTTGAATCACAAGTGTGGTAAAAGGATACTAGCATTGCCCCTTTTTATTTATTTTCTCTTTTTTTGGGCCTTCTTTTTTTTTATTTGGCATTTTTTTGGGACAATGCTCTATTAAATGATGATCATCACACTTTTATTTTTTTACAACTCAATGATTACAACTCAATTCTAAAACAAAGTATGACTCTATATGGATGCCTCCGGCGGTGTACCGGGATATGCAATGAATCAAGAGTGACAAGTATGAAGAAATTATGAACGGTGGCTTTGCCACAAATACTATGTCAACTACATGATCATGCTAAGCAATATGACAATGATGAATGTGTCATTATGAACTAGATGGTGGAAAGTTGCATGGCAATTGTGACGCCCGGATAATTAAGCTACAGTAACCTCTGCTAATGATGCCACGTCACTTCGATTATTGTCGCTAATCCCGCATTAGTTCGAAACCGATTCAAATTCAAAGTCAAAATCAAGCAAACAATAAAAGTTTTCAAATATCAAAACTAAAATGTTCATCATGTGGCAAATAATCCCTAACTAGTTTTGGTGGTGGAACCAACCTTTTACAAAGTGTTTAAATGCCCTAAACTATTTAAAAACAGTGGCTAAAATAATAATTTAATTGCTTTTGAAAAATAAAAAAATATATTAAACTAATTTATTTTGGGTCCAACTAGGTTTGGCAGTGGCCTATTTTGATGATACTAATTTAGGTGCTAACTTGGTATTTTAAAGAAATTAAAATAATTAGGAGCTAAAAGAAAACAGAAAAGATAAATAAAAAAAGAACAAAAACAGAAAACTAATAAAAAGAAAAGAGGCCCCCCGGGCCAAACGGCCTAGCTGGCCGACCAGGCCGCCCACCAGGCCGGCCCACCCCACGGCCCAGCCGGCCCCCACACACACTCTGTTAACCCCCCCACCCGACCGAAACCCTAGCCGTCGCCCCACTTCCCCCCCACTACCCACGACCGCAGCCACCCCCCCACACTCCCTTGTCTCTCCCTCTCACCCGATCCAGATCGGATCGGGCCGTCCCCGTTGGCGGCGCCGCCGTTCACCATCGCCGCCGCCGCCCAGCGCCCGCCTCCTCAACCCTCCTTCCCGGTGCCCCCACACTCTAGATCGGGGAGGGGCCCGATCCCATCGCCGCCTCGGCGCACGTCCCCATCGCCAACCCCCGCCGCCTCGCCGGACCGCCTCGCCGTCCTCCTCCACTCCGTCGCTCATCCACGACATCCCCCTCGACCCCCGCTGCCATTTCCCCTACGGCCCCAGTGAGCGCGCGCCTCGCTCCCTCCCTCTCCCTCGCAGCTCGCGCTCGTCGCCACAAGCCCCCGCGCGCGCTCACCGCATCGACCGCGCCCGCTCGGCCGCGCGTGCGCCTGCGCCTCCCCTCGTCCGACCCGCCTGCGCTGCTACCCGCTGCTGCGCTGCCGCCGCGGCTACATCACGCCCCCCCGCGCGCGCCTCGACCCTCGCCTACGCGCGCGCATCCCCTGCCCTCGCTGCCTGCGCCACCCTCGTCGTCGTCCCCTGCCCGGTGCCACTCCGGCTGCTCTCCTCCCCAGCGCCCGCGCGCGCCCTCGGGACCGCTCCGCCCAGCCGGTCCGCGGCGACCCCTCCGCCGTCTCACCTGGTCCTGGCCGCCGGCGAGCGCTGTGCGTGCCCAGCGCTCCTCGGGCATGCGCCCGTTCGGGCTATGCCCGTTAGCCACGCGCCCACGCCCGCTCGCCTGACCCGCAAGGCCCCTATGCCACAGACAAGTGGGCCTAGCCCCTAGAACGTTTAAAAAAGAAATAATAATAAAAAAAACTTAATTAATTAATTAATTAACTAAATTAATTAAGTTAATTAATCCTAGTTAATTAATCTAACTAATCTGTTAGTTAATTAAATAGTAGTTTGTTTAGCCTAATCTCTAATTAACCTAAACAGTGTATGACAGGTGGGTCCCAGTGGACCCACTGGTCAGGTTGACCAATTCAACTCTGTTGACTGCTGATGTCAGCATGACATCATGCTGATGTCATTAATCTATTTTTCGAATTTATTTAACTAATTAATTAAATTCCAGAAATTAATAAAATCTTTAGAAAATCATATCTTTTAATCCGTAACTCGGATTAAAATATTTTCAACATGAAAGTTGCTCAGAACGACGAGACGAATTCGAATACGCAGCCCGTTCATCCGCCATGCATCCCTAGCATAGCAAACACGCAACTTTCCCCCTCCGGCTCCTCTGTCCGAAAACGTGAAACACCGGGAATACTTTCCCGGATGTTTCCCCCTTCACTGGTACCACCTCATACCGCGTTAGGGCGCACCTAGCATCACGCCTTGTCATGTCATGCATCGTCATGCATTTGTTTGCATTATATTTATTGTTTCATCCCCCTCTTCTCTAGCTAGACACCGAGACCGACGCCACTGCTACCCAGTACGACTACGGTGTTGACGACCCCTCTCTCTTGCCAGAGCAACCAGGCAAGCCCCCCCCCTTGATCACCAGATATCGCCTACTCTCCTCTACACTGCTTGCATTAGAGTAGTGTAGCATGTTATTGTTTTCGTTATTCCTATCCTGATGCATAGCCTGTCCTTGCTACTACTATTGATACCTTTACCTGCAATCCTACTTACTTAGTATAGGATGCTAGTATTTCCATCTGTGGCCCTACATTCTTGTCTGTCTGCTGTGCTATACTATCGGGCCGTGATCACTCGGGAGGTGATCACGGGTATATACTATATAGTTTATACAGGATACATGTGGTGACTAAAGACGGGTCGGCTTGAGGAGCACCCGCGAGTGGATCTTTGAGGCGGAGTGACAGGGCAGGTTCAGACCACCTAGGAGAGAGGTGGGCCTGGCCCTGGTCAGCGTTCGCGGATACTTAACACGCTTAACGAGATCTGGGTATTTGATCTGAGTCTGGCCATTTGGTCTATACGCACTAACCATCTACGCGGGAGTAGTTATGGGTATCCCGGCGTCGTGGTATCAGCCGAAGCCTTCGTGACGTCAGCGACTGAGTGGCGCGCGCCGGATTGGAACGTAAGCCTGCTCTTGTATTAAGGGGGCTAGTTCTGCTTCCAGCCACGTTCGCAACGTGCACGTGTGCTAAGGGCGATGGGCCCAGACCCCTGTGCGCTTAGGTTTAGACCGGCGTGCTGACCTCTCTGTTGTGCCTAGGTGGGGCTGCGACGTGTTGATCTTTCGCGGCCGGGCATGACCCCGAATAGTGTGTCCGGCCAAATGGGATCAAGCGTGTTGGGGTATGTGGTGCACCCCTGCAGGGAAGTTAATCTATTCGAATAGCCGTGATCTTCGGTAACAGGACGACTTGGAGTTGTACCTTGACCTTATGACAACTAGAACCGGATACTTAATAAAACACACCCTTCCAAGTGCCAGATACAACCGGTGATCGCTCTCTCACAGGGCGACGAGGAGAGGATCATCGGTTAGGATTATGCTATACGATGCTACTTGGAGGACTTCAGTCTACTCTCTTCTACATGCTGCAAGACGGAGGCTACCAGAAGCGTAGTCTTCAAAAGGACTAGCTATCCCCCTCTTATTCCGGCTTTCTGCAGTCCAGTCCACATATAATAGCCTTATTCCAGTTGATACCAATGCATACATACGTAGTGTAGCTCCTTGCTTGCGAGTACTTTGGATGAGTACTCACGGTTGCTTTCTCCTTCTTTTCCCTCTATCCCTTCTACCTGGTTGTCGCAACCAGATGTTGGAGCCCAGGAGCCAGACGCCACCTTCGACGATGACTCCTACTACACCGGAGGTGCCTACTACTACGTGATGCCCGCTGACGACGACCAGGAGTAGTTAGGAGGATCCCAGGCAGGAGGCCTGCGCCTCTTTCGATCTGTATCCCAGTTTGTGCTAGCCTTCTTAAGGCAAACTTGTTTAACTTATGTCTGTACTCAGATATTGTTGCTTCCGCTGACTCGTCTATGATCGAGCTCTTGTATTCGAGCCCTCGAGGCCCCTGGCTTGTAATATGATGCTTGTATGACTTATTTTATTTGTAGAGTTGTGTTGTGATATCTTCCCGTGAGTCCCTAATCTTGATCGTACACGTTTGCGTGTATGATTAGTGTACGATTGAATCGGGGGCGTCACAAGTTGATATCAGAGCCGACTGCCTGTAGGAATCCCCCTTCCATACTCCTTGGCCGAAGTCGAGTCTAGACATTGCAAAACTTTTACTAACATGGCTGTGTGTCTTACGGGCACACGTCGCCATTGGGTGGTAGTAGGATCTTTTATTCCTCAACCTATACTCTGGGACTCTGAACTCTCTTCTATTCGGGTTAAATGAATTTTGCTAAATCTAACATTAGGATCTCATTATCACTTTCTCCCGGAGAGCCCTTCATTATAGATGATCGACTGCTTCAACAGAAGATTCTGATAATACTCTCCGATGTTCTCCCGAAACTTTGTGCCATTGCTTTTGCAATTCCCTACCACCGAAAAATCCCTATGGATAAATACTTACACTTGTCGTTCTTACTTTTATTCCGAGTTGGTCTTGTTATTACAAGATACCCCAAAATACTCGTCGTTGTTTCGATAATACTTTGAGCTTACTGCCTTGCTGTTCTTTGTCACCTGAATACCCCTATGGATAATTCTCGCACTTATCGAGTATCCGCTCATTAGTTGTTCATGTGTTTCACAATGGTCATCGAAATACTTTTCGATCCTCCAAAAATCCTTAGTAGCTTATTGCTCTTGAAATTCTTACTTGCTTGCATTATGGTTAATCCCATAAGTCGGTAATCTTATTGGCATCTCTTGTCATTATCATTGTGAGTCCGTTGATTCAATTTGTTGCGAATGCTCGCAATCCTCAATCAGATCCTAGAATTCATCCTTCCGGCTCAGACGTCATTTTAAACGTGAGCTGGTTCTCGCCAATCAAATTGTCATCGATTGTACCCCTAAGTCTACTCAACTTGTCCGTCCTTGATCAGAGCGTTTGCTCCTGATCCCTTGATTTGAAAATCATAATTCCTTTGTTATTTAAACGTTGAATTATTCAGATGATCTGTAAAACGATGCATTTGCATTCTTTCTTCCTCTGATTGGTATCGATACTCACATCAGCTCCATTGTGGATCACCATATCCACTGTTGGATTATTATCCGACAATGTCCTTCATAATTAATCACCTTGTGAGTTCTTTCTCCGATACATAATGCCTTTGGTAATTTGTATCCTCTCCTTTTGCCAACCATGCTCTGCTTTCGAGCTGGTAATATTTACTCTTAAAGCTTGTGGTATATATTTCCACGATACCCTGACGGGTTGAACCTATGCCTTCCTTAATTTGTGTGACCTCGAAATTTATGCGGGTTATACCCTGCTGACGCTTCGTCAGATAACTTTTCAACACTACAACTTCGAAAAGGGCAGGTAAATGTAAGGTTATGCATTGAAGAAGTGGGAGTCGACCTTGAACTTTGTGTTCATGCCCATGGGCACGATGTAGATCTTATCGTTAAAGCTTCTCTTAAATTAATTACTCCCCTGGTATAAGTTCATATTATATCTGGGATCTGGCCTTTTGCAATCGTGGTTTCGACCATGTTCACTTTTAGGTACCGTTTCTCGTGCAAGTTTAAACACTTGTCTTGTGCAGAGCAATACCCCAGTCCAACCTCTACTTTGATCTGTCGTCGAGTATTACCCCCTGGTATCTCGAGGATACCACGGGATACATAACTTCTTATGAGTTCTTCATCAACTAATATTCTTGCCGATTCCACTTTTCCAATGGGTTCTCAGTTGTTAGAACCCCTCAAGGACACCGACAACTGAATTGAGTCCGCACTACGATTCAACAACTCTTAGTAACCTTCATTACTTACGAGTCTGAACTCGATCATGTCATTCCGAGCCTACTCGGCTATATCATTATCGTGCCAAATTTTAACTGTGCTACCTGGTCCTTCTTTCCGGAGCACAATTTCGACGATGGGCTAAGCTTACGTCGATCTTCCTTGTCTTATTGTTTCACCTCAAACCACAAACTTGATTTCAAGTTTGTGTCGTACCCATGGTTCCATTAACCTTTCGCTTCATCATTCGTTTGACTTGATGTCATCGCCGACCGATTACATCTCCATGAAACCTCTCGACAGAAATTGTCATGATCATCATCAACATTTCGAGCTCCTCAAGGATATCAATTGAATTCCTGATGAGAAATACCATCCTTGCCCTCGATGATTTGTGCTATCATCGACCACTTGATTGCCTTCCGTTCAACACAAACTTGTTCATGTTTTGTGTTATACCTTGAGATCCTTGCTATCCAGCATTTGTTCTCCTTTACCTTGGAGTATTACCATCTTTTATGTCAAGAATGTTGTGAGAATTTCACCACCTCTTAAGAATTCTTGGTATCGTGATACTTCTCACCATCACCATTCTTTCTTGGTCCTCATGTTGATTCCAACCGGGGTACCAACAAGTGAACGGTGTTGTTTGGATTCTGCACTTCTAGCAACCCTATTGCTTTGAAGTTAATGGTCGGCCGTTCGTTCTTAGACTATTGATTATTGAATCACCATTCTGACATTGGTCGTGCAACCCAACCCATATTTTAAGCGCACCTTTCAACCAATGTTTAATTGTGTATGTTTTCTGTGAGCATACTTCCTTATATCATTTGATCTGACAAATGTTATCTCCTTGTTCGCTGATTCCATCAGCCACCTCCTCATTCTATCCTTGATTTAATAATGAACTCATGATTCGGAACTTGCTTCCACAGTTCAATTCCCGAGAATCTTACAATGTCGTCTCGACAATTTGTGTTGCACCTTTCTTCTCAGGCATCCTGAGTCCGAGTTATCCCGACCCCAATCAGATCTGAATCTCGGTCAGATATGATGGTTGGAACATATTTCCAAGAGTTATAACATTGGTCGTTATATGACCCGGTAAGGTGAAGTCATGCCTAGCACGCCTGGCCGGAGGACCTATTGTTATAGTTTACTTTTAGCAAGGTTATCTAGTCTTCCATGAGGAAATGGTAAGACTTATTCTACAAGTTATTCCTGATGGATCCTTTGTGTTTCCAAAGTCTGATCTTCACCTGATGACCTTGTCAATGCTATCTCGAAGCATGTCAATGGTACTCCGATTTTCAACAGGAACATTTGAAGCACGATGCTAAATTTTATTTATCATTTATCCTAACACCGTTGTATGGGTAATGTCATGAGATTCCTCCCCCCTTACCTAAAAGGTTTTCTACTTTATATCCTGTCTTGGATATCATGCTCTGCTTGTCCTTGGGAAGGATATACCCCCGATATATGTGTTTAAACACATTTTCCTTTCCATTATTTTCTTTAACCTTTCTTGCGACCAATATGATCTAAGCAGTAACAATTCCCTGCTTATGTAACCAACTCGGTGCACGATTCTGTCAGAAAGACCCTGTTACTTTTGTTGATGTCATTCCGGTAACTACCGATGGACGAGTACTTTGCCTACTAGTCCGCCTCGTTCAACGAGCAGGAAAATGGTTCTCTTCGTCCCTGGCCCTTGGTACCAACGTTGTTGCCAACTTAACTGACAGGCTACCCTCTGAGATGTCTTGCTATCATGACCGAGTAAGATGCCAACGGCCTTCCTACTTTTAACCACATGGTGGGCCCATAACCCACAGTTCCACAGGATCGAAACCTGACTCTCCTGTACACCCCTGGTTTCCAAAGTTATTCCTCGCGCGTGGCCTCGTATGTAATTCACGGGCCACCGTCCCAAGTGATCTATTCGGGTATCAGACGCAATTCTTATTCTCGTTGCTCTGAACCCCTCTCACCTTCTGATTAGGCATCGAACGCTTGCCTATCCGTTTGAAACTTCTCATAGTACCTTCTTGCTTGCTCTCGACATCTTCTTAAGTTTCAATTCGAGAGATACTTATGCTTCTCCCCCTGAGTTAACCGTCTGATGCTCGATCTTGTTAGAATCCGTCCTATAGGGTTTTCCCTTCTCACCCTTTCGTAAGTACGGTGGAGATCCTGAAGGAAGGACGGCAAGTTCATCGTGATGACCTGAAGCAAAGGAATGAAGACGTCAGCGCTATGGATCGACCACCTCGAGAAGAGCAACCAAGACCGAGAAGATTTGTTAGGATTTCGTAACCAGACCTTTCCCCCTTATTACACCTCTTAAATCTCGGGACGAGATTTCTTGTAGTGGAGGAGAATTGTGACGCCCGGATAATTAAGCTACAGTAACCTCTGCTAATGATGCCACGTCACTTCGATTATTGTCGCTAATCCCGCGTTAGTTCGAAACCGATTCAAATTCAAAGTCAAAATCAAGCAAACAATAAAAGTTTTCAAATATCAAAACTAAAATGTTCATCATGTGGCAAATAATCCCTAACTAGTTTTGGTGGTGGAACCAACCTTTTACAAAGTGTGTAAATGCCCTAAACTATTTAAAAACAGTGGCTAAAATAATAATTTAATTGCTTTTGAAAAATAAAAAAAATATATTAAACTAATTTATTTTGGGTCCAACTAGGTTTGGCAGTGGCCTATTTTGATGATACTAATTTAGGTGCTAACTTGGTATTTTAAAGAAATTAAAATAATTAGGAGCTAAAAGAAAACAGAAAAGATAAATAAAAAAAGAACAAAAACAGAAAACTAATAAAAAGAAAAGAGGCCCCCTGGGCCAAACGGCCTAGCTGGCCGACCAGGCCGCCCACCAGGCCGGCCCACCCCACGGCCCAGCCGGCCCCCCCACACACTCTGTTAACCCCCCCCACCCGAACGAAACCCTAGTCGTCGCCCCACTTCCCCCCCACTACCCACGACCGCAGCCACCCCCCCACACACACACACTCCCTCGTCTCTCCCTCTCACCCGATCCAGATCGGATCGGGCCGTCCCCGTTGGCGGCGCCGCCGTTCACCATCGCCGCCGCCGCCCAGCGCCCGCCTCCTCAACCCTCCTTCCCGGTGCCCCCACACTCTAGATCAGGGAGGGGCCCGATCCCGTCGCCGCCCCGGCGCACGTCCCCATCGCCAACCCCCGCCGCCTCGCCGAACCGCCTCACCGTCCTCCTCCACTCCGTTGCTCGTCCACGACATCCCCCTCGACCCCCGCTGCCATTTCCCCTACGGCCCCAGTGAGCGCGCGCCTCGCTCCCTCCCTCTCCCTCGCCGCTCGCGCTCGTCGCCACAAGCCCCCGCGCGCGCTCACCGCATCGACCGCGCCCGCTCGGCCGCGCGTGCGCCTGCGCCTCCCCTCGTCCGACCCGCCTGCGCTGCTGCCCGCTGCTGCGCTGCCGCCGCGGCTACATCACGCCCCCTCGCGCGCGCCTCGACCCTCGCCTACGCGCGCGCATCCCCTGCCCTCGCTGCCTGCGCCACCCTCGTCGTCGTCCCCTGCCCGGTGCCACTCCGGCCGCTCTCCTCCCCAGCGCCCGCGCGCGCCCTCGGGACCGCTCCGCCCAGCCGGTCCGCGGCGACCCCTCCGCCGTCTCACCTGGTCCTGGCCGCCGGCGAGCGCTGTGCGTGCCCAGCGCCCCTCGGGCTTGTGCCCGTTCGGGCTATGCCCGTTAGCCACGCGCCCACGCCCGCTCGCCTGACCCGCAAGGCCCCTATGCCACAGACAAGTGGGCCTAGCCCCTAGAACGTTTAAAAAAAAGAAATAATAATAAAAAACTTAATTAATTAATTAATTAACTAAATTAATTAAGTTAATTAATCCTAGTTAATTAATCTAACTAATCTGTTAGTTAATTAAACAGTAGTTTGTTTAGCCTAATCTCTAATTAACCTAAACAGTGTATGACAGGTGGGTCCCACTGGACCCACTGGTCAGGTTGACCAAGTCAACTCTGTTGACTGCTGATGTCAGCATGACATCATGCTGATGTCATTAATCTATTTTTTGAATTTATTTAACTAATTAATTAAATTCCAAAAATTAATAAAATCTTTAGAAAATCATATCTTTTAATCCGTAACTCGGAATAAAATATTTTCAACATGAAAGTTGCTCAGAACGACGAGACGAATTCGAATACGCAGCCCGTTCATCCGCCATGCATCCCTAGCATAGCAAACACGCAACTTTCCCCCTCCGGCTCCTCTGTCCGAAAACGTGAAACACCGGGAATACTTTCCCGGATGTTTCCCCATTCACTGGTACCACCTCGTACCGCGTTAGGGCGCACCTAGCATCACGCCTTGTCATGTCATGCATCGTCATGCATTTGTTTGCATTATATTTATTGTTTCATCCCCCTCTTCTCTCGCTAGACACCGAGACCGACGCCGCTGCTACCCAGTACGACTACGGTGTTGACGACCCCTCTCTCTTGCCAGAGCAACCAGGCAAGCCCCCCCCCCCCTTGATCACCAGATATCGCCTACTCTCCTCTATACTGCTTGCATTAGAGTAGTATAGCATGTTATTGTTTTCGTTATTCCTATCCTGATGCATAGCCTGTCCTTGCTACTACTATTGATACCTTTACCTGCAATCCTAGTTACTTAGTATAGGATGCTAGTATTTCCATCTGTGGCCCTACATTCTTGTCCGTCTGCTGTGCTATACTATCGGGCCGTGATCACTCGGGAGGTGATCACGGGTATATACTATATACTTTATACAGGATACATGTGGTGACTAAAGACGGGTCGGCTTGAGGAGCACCCGCGAGTGGATCTTTGAGGCGGAGCGACAGGGCAGGTTCAGACCACCTAGGAGAGAGGTGGGCCTGGCCCTGGTCAGCGTTCGCGGATACTTAACACGCTTAACGAGATCTGGGTATTTGACCTGAGTCTGGCCATTTGGTCTATACGCACTAACCATCTACGCGGGAGTAGTTATGGGTATCCCGGCGTCGTGGTATCAGACGAAGCCTTCGTGACGTCAGCGACTGAGTGGCGCGCGCCGGATTGGAACGTAAGCCTGCTCTTGTATTAAGGGGGCTAGTTCTGCTTCCGGCCGTGTTCGCAACGTGCAGGTGTGCTAAGGGCGATGGGCCCAGACCCCTGTGCGCTTAGGTTTAGACCGGCGTGCTGACCTCTCTGTTGTGCCTAGGTGGAGCTGCGACGTGTTGATCTTTCGCGGCCGGGCATGACCCCGAACAGTGTGTCCGGCCAAATGGGATCAAGCGTGTTGGGGTATGTGGTGCACCCCTGCAGGGAAGTTAATCTATTCGAATAGCCGTGATCTTCGGTAACAGGACGACTTGGAGTTGTACCTTGACCTTATGACAACTAGAACCGGATACTTAATAAAACACACCCTTCCAAGTGCCAGATACAACCGGTGATCGCTCTCTCACAGGGCGACGAGGAGAGGATCATCGGTTAGGATTATGCTATACGATGCTACTTGGAGGACTTCAGTCTACTCTCTTCTACATGCTGCAAGACGGAGGCTGCCAGAAGCGTAGTCTTCAAAAGGACTAGCTATCCCCCTCTTATTCCGGCTTTCTGCAGTCCAGTCCACATATAATAGCCTTATTCCAGTTGATACCAATGCATACATACGTAGTGTAGCTCCTTGCTTGCGAGTACTTTGGATGAGTACTCACGGTTGCTTTCTCCTTCTTTTCCCTCTATCCCTTCTACCTGGTTGTCGCAACCAGATGTTGGAGCCCAGGAGCCAGACGCCACCTTCGACGACGACTCCTACTACACCGGAGGTGCCTACTACTACGTGATGCCCGCTGACGACGACCAGGAGTAGTTAGGAGGATCCCAGGCAGGAGGCCTGCGCCTCTTTCGATCTCTATCCCAGTTTGTGCTAGCCTTCTTAAGGCAAACTTGTTTAACTTATGTCTGTACTCAGATATTGTTGCTTCCGCTGACTCGTCTATGATCGAGCTCTTGTATTCGAGCCCTCGAGGCCCCTGGCTTGTAATATGATGCTTGTATGACTTATTTTATTTGTAGAGTTGTGTTGTGATATCTTCCCGTGAGTCCCTGATCTTGATCGTACACATTTGCGTGTATGATTAGTGTACGATTGAATCGGGGGCGTCACAGCAATATATCTCAGAATGGCTATGGAAATGCCATAATAGGTAGGTATGGTGGCTGTTTTGAGGAAGGTATATGGTAGGTGTATGATACCGGCGAAAGGTGCGTGGTATTAGAGAGGCTAGCAAATGTGGAAGGGTGAGAGTGTGTATGATCCATGGACTCAACATTAGTCATAAAGAACTCATATACTTATTGCAAAAATCTAGAAGTTATCAAAGCAAAGTATTACGCGCATGCTCCTAGGGGGATAGATTGGTAGGAAAATACCATCGCTCGTCCCCGACTGCCACTCATAAGGAAGACAATCAATAAATAAATCATGCTCCGACTTCATCACATAACAGTTCACCATACGTGCATGCTACGGGAATCACAAACTTTAACACAAGTATTCTTTAAATTCACAACTACTCAACTAGCATGACTTTAATATTATCACCTCCATATCTCAAAACAATTATCATGCTTCAATCTTTTCTTAGTATTCAACACACTCAAAAGAAAGTTTCACAAATCTTGAATACCAAGCATATTATTATTAAGCAAATTACCATGCTATTAAGACACTCTCAAAATAATTTAAGTGAAGCATGAGAGATCAACAGTTTTTTTAAAACAAATCCACCACCATGCTCTAAAAGATCTAAGTGAAGCACATAGAGCAAAATTATAATGCTCAAAAGATATAAGTGAAGCACATAGAGCGAAACTACTTAGCTCAAAAGATATAAGTGAAGCACATAGAGTATTCTATCAAATTTTAATTCATGTATGGCTCTCTCAAAAGGTGTGTACAGCAAGGATGATTGTGGCATACTAGGACACAAAGACACAAATAATACAAGACGCTCCAAGCAAAACACATATCATGTTGGTAAATAAAAATATAGCACCAAGTAAATTACCGATGGAAGTGGACGAAAGAGGGGATGCCTTCCGGGGCATCCCCAAGCTTTGAATTTTTGGTGCCCTTGGATTATCTTGGGGGTGCCATGGGCATCCCCAAGCTTAGGCTCTTGCCACTCCTTGTTCCATAATCCATCACAAGAATTCACCCAAAACTTGAAAACTTCACAACACAAAACTCAAAATAGAAAACTCGTGAGCTCCGTTAGCGAAAGAAAACAAATGACCACTTCAAGGTACTGTAATGAACTCATTATTTATTTATATTGGTGTTAAACCTACTGTATTCCAACTTCTCTATGGATTATAAACTATTTTACTAACCATAGATTCATCAAAATAAGCAAACAACACACGAAAAACAGAATCTGTCAAAAACAGAACAGTCTGTAGTAATCTGTAGCTAGCGCAAGATCTGGAACCCCAAAAATTCTAAAATAAATTTCTGGACGTGAGGAATTTATCTATTAATCATATGCAAAAATAATTAACTAAATATCACTCTTAAAATAAAAATGAAAGCAGTTCTCAAGAGCGCTAAAGTTTCTGTTTTCTACAGCAAGTTCAACAAGACTTTCCCCAAGTCTTCCCAACGGTTCTACTTGGCACAAACACTAATTAAACACAAAAAACACAACCAAAACAGAGGCTAAATAATTTATTTATTACTAAGCAGGATCTAAAAGCAAGGAATAAAAATAAAAATGGGTTGCCTCGCAACAAGCGCTATCATTTAACGCCCCTAGCTAGGCATAAAAGCGAGGATAGATCTAGGTATTGCCATCTTTGGTAGGCAATCCATAAATGGCTCTCATGATAGTTTCATATGGTAATTTTATTTTCTTTCTTGGAAAGTGTTCCATGCCCTTTTTTTAATGGAAATTGAAATCTAATATTCCCTTCCTTCATATCAATAATCGCACCAACCGTTCTAAGGAAAGGTCTACCAAGAATAATAGGGCAAGAAGGATTGTAATCTATATCAAGAACAATGAAATCTACGGGCACATAATTCCTATTTGCAACAATAAGAACATCATTAATCCTTCCCATAGATTTCTTAATAGTAGAATCCGCGAGATGCAAGTTTAGAGAGCAATCATCAAAATTGCGGAAATCTAGCAAATCACACAAAGTTTTGGGAATAGTGGAGACACTAGCACCCAAATCACACAAAACATAAAACTCATGATCTTTAATTTTAATTTTAATAGTTGGTTCCCACTCATCATAGAGTTTTCTAAGGATAGAAACTTTCAAATCAAGTTTTTCTTCATAAGATTGCATCAAGGCATCAACAATATGTTCAGTGAAGGCTTTATTTTGACTATAAGCATGTGGAGAATTTAGCACGGATTGCAACAAGGAAATACAATCAATTAAAGAGCAACTTTAATAATTAAATTCCTTGAAATCCAATATAGTGGGTCTAGCAACATCTAGATTTTCAATCCCACTTTCATCAATTTCATCATTAAGATCTAAATACTCTGAATTTTTAGAACGCCTCCTAGGTAAAGGAAGATCATATTCAGTTTAATCAAGGTTAATATTGCAAGACAAAGATTTAATAGGGGACACATCAATAACTTTTAGATCTTCATCTTGATTTTCATAGGAATTAGAAGAACACGCTTTAATAAAGGCATCTTTGGAAGCACGCATCCTAGAGGTTCTTTCCTTGCACTCATCAATGGAAATTCTCATGGCTTTTAGAGACTCATTGATATCATGCTTAGGATGAATAGATCTAAGCTTTAAAGAATCAACCTCAAGGGAAATTCTATCAATGTTCCTAGCCAAATCATCAACTTTAAGCAATTTCTCTTCAAGCAAAGCATTAAAATTCTTTTGTGAATTAATAAATTCTTTAACACTATTCTCAAATTCAGAGGGCATCTTATTATAATTTCCATAAGATTTGTTGTAGGAATTCCCATAATTATTAGAAGGATTACTAGGATATGGCCTAGGATTAAAATTCCCTCTATAAGCGTTGTTACCAAAATTATTCCTACCAACAAAATTCACATCCATAGATTCATTGTTATTCTCAATCAAAGTGGACAAAGGCATATCATTAGGATCAGAAGAAACACTCTTAGTAGCAAATAATTTCATAAGTTCATCCATCTTTCCACTCAAAACATTGATTTCTTCTATCGCATGCACTTTTTTATTAGAAGATCTTTCAGTATGCCATTGAGAATAATTAACCATAATATTATCTAGGAGTTTAGTAGCATCTCCTAAAGTGATTTCCATAAAAGTGCCTCCCGCAGCCGAATCTAAAAGATTTCTAGAAGCAAAATTCAATCCGACATAAAAAATTTGTATGATCATCCACAAATTCAAACCATGAGTAGGGAAATTACATATCATTAATTTTATTCTCTCCCAAGCTTGTGCAACATGTTCATGATCAAGTTGCTTGAAATTCATAATATCGTTTCTAAGAGAGATGATCTTAGCGGGAGGGAAATACTTAGAGATAAAAGCATCTTTGCACTTGTTCCAAGAATCAATACTATTCTTAGGCAAAGACGAAAACCAAGCTTTAGCACGATCTCTAAGCGAAAAAGGAAATAGCTTTAATTTAATGACGTCATTATCGACATCTTTTTTCTTTTGCATATCACATAAAATCAACGAAGCTATTCAGATGAGTAGCGGCATCTTCACTAGGAACGCCGGCGAATTGATCTTTCATAACAAGATTCAACAAATTAGCATTGATTTCACAAGATTCAGTATTAGCAAGAGGAGCAATCGGAGTGCTAAGGAAATCATTATTATTGATATTGGTGAAGTCACACAATTTGGTAGTATCTTGAGCCATCGCGACAAACAAGCAATCTAACACACGAGCAAACAAAAAGGCAAGCGGGCAAAAGAGGCAAATAGAGAGGGAGGATAGAGAGAGAGGGCGAATAAAATGGCAAGGGTGAAGTGGGGGAGAGGAAAACGAGAGGCAAATGGAAAATAATGTAATGCGAGAGATAGGGATTCTGATGGGTACTTGGTATGTTGACTTTTTGCGTAGACTCCCCGGCAACGGCGCCAGAAATCCTTCTTGCTACGTCTTGAGCTTGCGTTGGTTTTCTCCGAAGAGGAAGGGATGATGCAGCAGAGTAGCGTAAGTATTTCCCTCAGTTTTTGAGAACCAAGGTATCAATCCAGTAGGAGGCCACGCTCAAGTCCCTCGTACCTGCACAAAGCGATAGCTACTCGCAACCAACGTGATTAGGGGTTGTCAATCCCTTCACGGTCACTTACGAGAGTGAGATCTGATCGATATAATATTTTTGGTATTTTTGGTATAAAGATGCAAAGTAAAAAGTAAAGGCAAAGAAAAAGCAAAGCAAGATTAAAGTGATGGAGATTGATATGATGAGAATAGACCCGGGGGGCATAGGTTTCACTAGTGGCTTCTCTCAAGAGCATAAGTATTCTATGATGGGTGAACAAATTACTGTTGAGAAATTGACAGAATTGAGCATAGTTATGAGAATATCTAGGCATGATCATGTATATAGGCATCACGTCCGTGACAAGTAGACCGAAACGATTCTGCATCTACTACTATTACTCCACTCATCGACCGCTATCCAGCATGCATCTAGAGTATTAAGTTAAAAACAAAGTAACGCCTTAAGCAAGATGACATGATGTAGAGAGATAAATTCATGCAATATGAAATAAACCCCATCTTCTTATCCTCGATGGCAACGATGCAATATGTGCCTTGCTGCCCCTTCTGTCACTGGGAAAGGACACCGCAAGATCGAACCCAAAGCTAAGCACTTCTCCCATGGCAAGAACTACCAATCTAGTTGGCCAAACTGAACGGATAATTCAAAGAGACTTGCAAAGATAACCAATCATACATAAAAGAATTCAGAGAAGATTCAAAAATTATTCATAGATAGACTTGATCATAAACCCACAATTCATCGGTCTCAACAAACACACCGCAAAAAGAAGATTACATCGAATAGATCTCCACAAGAGAGGGGGAGAACTTTGTATTGAGATCCAAAAAGAGAGAAGAAGCCATCTAGCTACTAACTATGGACCCGAAGGTCTGAGGTAAACTACTCACACTTCATCGGAGGGGCTAGGATGATGTAGAGGCCCTCCGTGATGACGGTCCTCTTCCGGCAGAGCTCCGGAACAGGCCCCAAGATGGGATCTCGTGCATACAGAAAGTTGCGGCGGTGGAATTAGGTTTTTGGCTCCTGTTCTGATCGTTTGGGGGTACGTGTGTATATATAGAAGGAAGGAGTATGTCGGTGGAGCACCGAGGGGCCCACGAGGCAGGGGGCGTGCCCTAGGGGGGGCGCCCCCCACCCTCGTGACCTCCTCTTTGACTCCTTGGAGTAGGGTCCAAGTCTCCTGAATCACGTTCGGTGAGAAAATCACGTTCCCGAAGATTTTATTCCGTTTGGACTCCGTTTGATATTCCGTTTCTTTGAAACACTGAAATAGGCAAAAAAAACAGCAATTCTGGGCTGGGCCTCCGGTTAATAGGTTAGTCCCAAAATAATATAAAAGTGGAAAATAAAGCCCAATATAGTCCAAAACAGTAGATAATATAGCATGGAGCAATCAAAAATTATAGATATGTTGGAGACGTATCAATTCTATACCAAGCATCTTTTAGATTTTCACCCTCCCTTTGCTTAAAATTTAGAATTTCATTCTCGGGACAACGGAGAAGATAAGGGACTAGCCATAACGACAAGAAAACAGACTAACACACAAGCAAACAGAAAGCAAGCGAACAAAAAGAGGCAAATAGAGGGAGGATAAGGAGAGAGAGAGAGAGAGAGAGAGAGAGAGCGAATAAAATGGCAAGGGTGAAGTGGGGGAGGAAAATGAGAGGCAAATGGAAAATAATGTAATGCGAGGGATAAGGGTATGTGATGGGTACTTCATATGTTCACTTTTGCGTAGACCTCCCTGGCAACGGCGCCATAAATCCTTCTTGCTACCTCTTTTAGCACTGCATTGGTTTTCCCCGAAGAGGAAGGGATGATGCAGCAAAGTAGCGTAAGTATTTCCCTCAGTTTTTGAGAACCAAGGTATCAATCCAGTAGGAGGCTACGTGTGAGTCCCTCGCACAAGCACAAAACAAATAAATCCTCGCAACCAACGCAAATAGGGGTTGTCAATCCCTATAGGGCCACTTACGAGAGTGAGATCTGATAGATATGATAAGATAATATTTTTGGTATTTTTATGATAAAGATCCAAAGTAAAATAAAGGCAAAGTAAATAGCAAAGTAAATAACTAAGTAGTAGGAGATTGATATCATAAAGATAGACCCGGGGGGCATAGGTTTCACTAGTGGCTTCTCTCAAGAGCATAAGTATTCTACGGCGGGTGAACAAATTACTGTTGACCAATTGACAGAATTGAGCATAGTTATGAGAATATCTAGGTATGATCATGTATATAGGCATCACATCCGAGAAAAGTAGACCGACTCCTGCCTACATCCACTACTATTACTCCACTCATCGACCGCTATCCAGCATGCATCTAGAGTATTAAGTTAAAAACAGAGTAACGCCTTAAGCAAGATGACATGATGTAGAGGGGTAGACTCATGCAATATGAAGAAAACCCCATCTTGTTATCCTCGATGGCAACAATACAATACGTGCCTTGTTGCCCTTACTGTCACTGGGAAAGGACACCGCAAGATTGAACCCAAAGCTAAGAACTTCTCCCATTGCAAGAAAGATCAATCTAGTAGGCCAAACCAAACTGATAATTTGAAGTGACTTGCAAAGATAACCAATCATACATAAAAGAATTCAGAGAAGATTCAAATATTATTCATAGATAAACTTGATCATAAACCCACAATTCATCGGTCTCAACAAACACACCACAAAAAGAAGATTACATCGAATAGATCTCCACAAGAGAGGGGGAGAACATTGTATTGAGATCCAAAAAGAGAGAAGAAGCCATCTAGCTACTAACTATGGACCCGTAGGTCTCAGGTAAACTACTCACACTTCATCGGAGGGGCTATGGTGTTGATGAAGAAGCCCTCCGTGATTGATGCCCCCTCCGGCGGAGCTCCGGAACAGGCTCCAAGATGGGATCTCGTGGATACAGAAAGTTACGGCGGTGGAAATAGGGTTTTGGCTCCGTATCTGATCGTTTGGGGGTACGTGGGTATATATAGGAGGAAGAAGTATGTCGGTGGAGCAACAGGGGGCCCACGAGGGTGGAGGGCGTGCCTGGGGGGGTAGGCGTGCCCCCCTACCTCGTGGCCTCCTGTTACGTGTCTTGACGTAGGGTCCAAGTCTCCTGAGTTGTATTCGATGAGAAAATCACGTTCCCGAAGGTTTCATTCCGTTTGGACTCCGTTTGATATTCCTTTTCTTCGAAACCCTAAAACAGGCAAAAAACAGCAATTCTGGGCTGGGCCTCTGGTTTATAGGTTAGTCCCAAAAATAATATAAAAGTGGATAATAAAGCCCAATAATGTCCAAAACAGTAGATAATATAGCATGGAGCAATCAAAAATTATAGATACGTTGGAGACGTATCAGAGCAATCCACAATCGAGTGAGCAAGACATACTTCTGATTGCCGAATTTACTCTGTAAAAGAAAAGGCTTACCAGCCGCTATTTGTCTGGCCTGCTTGATCTCTTCGCGCGCCGCTCGGGATTCGGCCCGCGCTTCCTCGGCCTCCTTAATGGCCTTAGCAAGGTCGTTCACATGGGATTTATTCTTCTCCTCTAGGGACTCACACTTGTTGGCGACGTCCTTGAGCGCCTGCTCCACTTCGGTCACCCTCTCCTCGTATTAGCAGCGGACGACCTACTCGAACTTTAGGTCCTCAGCCGCTTTATCAGCGGTCGCTTTGTTCACCCTCGCCTGCTCCTTGGCCTGGGCAAGCTCACCCCTAAGGGCCTCGATCGTAGCGACACTGCCTGCAAACATACACATAGCAGCGCATGAGCTTTGAATCCAGATCTGCATATTAACACAAGCATGAACGGAATATTCTGAAACATAACTTGGGCTTCATCAAATTTCTTGTTAATACGGATGAGATCCTCATCGGCCAGCCCCAGCTTACGCTTGAGCTCGGATACTTCAGCGACCTGGGCGGTTGCCGCTAATAGTGAAGCATGCGTCCCAACATATAAAAGTACATTATCTCCTACGAATATTATCGATCCTATGTTCCCCCTTTTTCAAAAGACGACTATAGCCTCAAGGGCTACTATCTATACACATGCATCTTTTTCATATGAAAAGCGGTCAGGAATATTACATCGCATACCTCAAAGCCTGTTATCAGGCTAGTGAAGGCCTCATTCAGCCCGCTCTTGGCGGAATGAACCTTTTCAATCACCACACTCATCAGGGTGCGGTGCTTCTCCACGACGGAAGCACGTTGCAGTGACTCCATCAGTGTGCTCGGCTCCTCTGAATTACTGGAGGTTGCGGCGGAAGTTGGCACTCCTCCCTCCCTTGCGGGGGGTCGCCTACTCGATTCCGGAGCCACTTTGGTTTCCAGAATATAGTGTTTGGCTGGGGGCTGGGTCAAAGCCCCCGTCGTCAGTCTCCGTGGGGATTGCTCCCCCCGTGTTTTCGGCAGCCAAGGCGTTACCCTTTGGCGCCGCTTCGGCGGACTCCCGCACCACCCCGTGGCCTGGAGAGGCCCTTCGGGACAACATTTTGGTGTCGTCCATGGTGATAGGCGGGGAGGCTCGCGAGGGCGACTCGCTCTCCATCATCTTCGGGTCCAAAGAATTCCCCTCTGATGATTGTTGGGGGAGATCGCGGGCCGGACTACACCATGTAATGTGTTAAATTACAATCATAAAGATTGGGCGTATGAAAGGCACCCTCGTATACTTACGATGCTGCAAGGGGCTTCGTCCTGGGTCGCCACTCGGGGATGGTGTCAGCATCCGAATCTGAGCCATCCGGAAGGGATATCTTCCCCCTCTTGGGCGCCTCCGCTTCTGGATCTACAGGGGGCGCCCTTTTCTTCCTTCTCCCCTTAGGGGAGAATTGTTCTCTGCCTCCTCCTCCTCCTCTTCATCTTCATCTTCCTCATGGGAGGAGTGAGTTTTGTTCTGTCTGGACACTGCGTCCGAAGTACCCTTTTGGCGGAGGCCACCTTTGGCCTCCTTCCTCTTTTTCTTGGCCTTTTTCTCCGGCGCCTTATAGGGCACCGTAACTAGCATCTTCATTAATAGAGGATTAGTTGGGTTTTCAGGGAGTGGAGCCGGACACCTGATCCGCTCCGCCTTCTTTGTCCAACCCTGTTATAAGACGAAAGTCTCAGAACACCCCTTTTTTATTAAGGATCTGAGTTGTGTTCAGACATATGGCACTTACCGGGGAAGCCGGATGATTGCAGTCAAGGCCGATGTCTTCGGACGTATGTGGCCATGACTTTTGAGTCTTGAAGAGTAGCTTCCAGATTGCTTCATGTGTCATGCCAACAAACCACTGCAGGGTCCGCAGCCCTTCTGGATTGAACTCCCACATGCGAAGAGACCGGCATTGGCAGGGAAGGGTTCGGTGGATGAGCATCACCTGGACCATGTCGGTGAGGCTGGTGCCCTTCTCTATGATACTTTTGATGCGCTTTTGCAGCCTCAACACCTCGTCGAATGATCCATAGTCTAGACCCTTGTTGGTCCATGATGCGAGCCGCAGCGGGGGTCCGGATCTGAAAGTAGGAGCGGCCACTCACTTGGTGCCGCGAGGTTCGGTGATGTAGAACCACTCCTGCTGCCACGTCTTGATGGTCTCCACAAAAGCCCCTCCGGGCCAGGTGACGTTGGGGAGTTTGCTCACCATGGCGCCACCGCAATCCGCGTGCTCTCTGTCTACCACCTTCGGCTTCACATTAAAAGCCTTGAGCCACAAGCCGAAGTGTGGGGGATGCGGAGGAATGCTTCACACATGACAATGAATGCTGCGATGTGGAGGATGGAGTTTGGAAGTGCTAGTTATCGACTAGAGGGGGGTGAATAGGCGATTTTTATGGAAGTGTTCAAAACACGGGGGCTTTGAAGAAAAACAAGAGAAATGAACCTATTGATATGCAGCGGAAGGTAGACTACACTAGACAAGCCATAGTCAAGTAAGCAATGAAGTGAAAGCATGAAGACTATCAGCATGTAGGTAGTATGGATCAAGATGGAAGATAGTATGAAGCCAATCAACAACAGTCTTCACACAGTGAAGTCAATCAGATCATGCAAGCAGACAATGACTTCACGAAGACAAACTGTAAGTAAAGAGAGAGGTAAGGATAGAACCAGTTGCTTGGTGAGGACAGGTATTTGTTGGACCAGTTCCAGTTGCCGTGACAATTGTACGTGTGGTTAGGGAGGCTGAGATTCAACTTAGAAGATCGCGTCTTCACCTTATTCCCCTTGAGCTAAGGACACACAGTCCTCGCCCAATCACTCTGGTAAGTCTTCAAGGTAGACTTCCAAACCTTCACAGACTTCGTTCACCGGCGATCCATAATGACTATTGGATGCTCAAAACGTGACGCCTAACCGGCTGGAGGATTTATAGTCCTCAAGTGCAATAAGTCTTCAGATCACACAGACAGAAAGACTTCAGTGATGCCTAACACTCTTTGGCTCTGGGTGTTTAGGGCTTTGTCCGCGCAAGGATTTCTCTCTTAAAGGCTTCGAGGTGGGTTGCTCTCAAAACGACAAAAGTCGTGCACTAACTCTGAGCAGCCACCAATTTATGGTGTAGGGGATGGGATATTTATATCCACGAGGCAACCCAGCCTGATTTGTCCAAAATGACCCTGGGTCACTAAGGAACTAACACGTGTCCAACGGTCAGATTTCAAACACATGCGGCAGCTTGACTTGGGCTACAAGTAAAGCTGACTCATCCAGCTCTGGATAAGATTTCTCTCATTGTCTTCGCTCAAAGACATAGGATTTGGTTGAGCATCACTTCAGTCACTATGAATTTGTTCACTTGGACCCCACTTAACAGTGCGGTGGTTCCTATGACTCAACAAAGAAGAAAAGGAAACTACGAAACAACTATGTCTTTGCAATCCATAGTCTTCATACGATGTGTTCTCATGTCATAGTCTTCAATGTGAAACTCTTCACAGACCACCATTGTCTTCAATGTCTTCACACATTTTTAGGGGTCATCTCTGGTAGGTAAACCGAATCAATGAGGGACTACTACCTGTGTTATCCTGCAATTCTCACAAACACATTAGTTCCTCAACCAAGTTTGTCGTCAATACTCCAAGACCAACTAGGGATGGCACTAGATGCACTTAAAGAATTTGGGGCTAGATTGTGGAAATCTAGCCCGTAATAGAACATGAGACCTCGAAAAAAAGGGGTGGAGGGGAAACCCTACTCCACGGAAAAAATGAGGGAGGAACACAACCCTCTCACCAGGCTGTGGAGTAGGGATAACTTGCTCTTTGGCAGGAAGCCTGTGTCTGATTTCCGCTGTCAAGTACCTCGCCTCCCGGAGCTCCTTGATGTCCTTCTCTGTTATGGAGGAAGCCATCCATTTGCCCTGTGCGCCAGATCCGGACATGGCTGTAGTGTTTGGTGGGAACTGCTCTCTCTTGAGCACTTCATTGGTTTTCCCTTGAAGAGGAAAGGGCGATGCAGCAAAGTAGCATAAGTATTTCCCTTAGTTTTTGAGAACCAAGGTATCAATCCAGTAGGAGACTACACGCAAGTCCCTCGTACCTACACAAACAAATAAGAACCTCGCAACCAACGAGATAAAGGGGTTGTCAAGCCCTTCAGGTCACTTATGAGAGTGAGATCTGATAGAGATAATAAGATAAATATTTTTGGTATTTTTATGATATAGATTGAATGTAAAGATTGCAAAGTAAAATAGATTGGAAACTTTTATGATAAAAGATAGACCCGAGGGCCATAGGTTTCACTAGTGGCTTCTCTCAAGATAGCATAAGTATTACGGTGGGTGAACAAATTACTGTCGAGCAATTGATAGAAAAGTGCATAATTATGAGAATATCTAGGCATGATCATGTATATAGGCATCACGTCCGCGACAAGTAGACCGAAACGATTCTGCATCTACTACTATTACTCCACACATCGACCACTATCCAGCATGCATCTAGAGTATTAACTTCATAAGAACAGAGTAACGCATTAGGCAAGATGACATGATGTAGAGGGATAAACTCAAGCAATATGATATAAACCCCATCTTTTCATCCTCAATGGCAACAATACAATACGTGCATTGCTGCCCCTGTTGTCACTGGGAAAGGACACCGCAAGATTGAACCCAAACTAACCACTTCTCCCATTGCAAGAAAGATCAATCTAGTAGGCCAAACCAAACTGATAATTCGAAGAGACTTGCAAAGATAACCAATCATACATAAAATATTTCAGAGAAGAATCAAATATTGTTCATAGATAAACTTGATCATAAACCCACAATTCATCGGATCTCGAAAAACACACCGCAAAAAGAATTACATCGAATAGATCTCCAAGAAGATCGAGGAGAACTTAGTATTGAGATCCAAAGAGAGAGAAGAAGCCATCTAGCTAATAACTATGGACCCGAAGGTCTGTGGTAAACTACTTACACATCATCGGAGAGGCTATGGTGTTGATGTAGAAGCCCTCCGTGATCGATTCCCCCTCCGACAGAGCTCCGGAAAAGGCCCCAAGATGGGATCTCTTGGGTACAGAAGGTTGCGGTGGTGGAAATAGGGTTTCGTGGTGCTCCTAGATGTTTTCAGGGTATATGGATATATATAGAAGGACAAAGTAGGTCGGTGGAGCTGCGAGGGGCCACGAGGGTGGGGGCGCGCCCAGGGGGGCAGGCGCGTCTCCCTGCCTTGTGGCCACCTTGTTTCTTTCTTGACGTCTACTCCAAGTCCCCTGGATCACGTTTGTTTCGAAAAATAATTGTCCCGAAGGTTTCATTCCGTTTGGATTCCGTTTGATATTCCTTTTCTGCGGAACACTGAAATATGCAAAAAACAGCAATTTGCACTAGGCCTTGGGTTAGTAGGTTAGTCCCAAAAATAATATAAAAGTGTATAAATAAGCCCATTAACATCCAAAACAAATAATGTAATAGCATGGAACAATCAAAAATTATAGATACGTTGGAGACGTATCAAGCATCCCCAAGCTTAATTCATGCTCGTCCTCGTGTAGGTAAATGATAAAAACAGAATTTTTGATGTGGAATGCTACCTGGCATAATTATCAATGTAATTTTCTTTATTGTGGCATGAATATTCAGATCCGAGAGATTCAAGACAAAATTTTAATATTGACATAAAAATAATAATACTTCAAGCATACTAACTAAGCAATCATGTCTTCTCAAAATAACATGGCAAAAGAAAGTTCATCCCTACAAAATCATATAGTTTGGTCATGCTCCATTTTCGTCACACAAGAATGCTCTCATCATGCACAACCCCGATGACAAGCCAAGCAATTGTTTCATACTTTAGTAATCTCAAACTTTTTTCAACTTTCACGCAATACATGAGCGTGAGCCATGGATATAGCACTATGGGTGGAATAGAATATAATGATGGGGGTTATGTGGAGAAGACAAAAAAGGAGAAAGTCTCACATTGACGCGGCTAATCAATGGGCTAGGGAGATGCCCATCAATTGATGTCAATGCGAGGAGTAGGGATTTCCATGCAACGGATGCACTAGCACTATAAATGTATGAAAGCTCAACAAAAGAAACTAAGTGGGTGTGCATCCAACTTGCTTGCTCACGAAGACCTAGGGCATTTGAGGAAGCCCATTGTTGGAATATACAAGCCAAGTTCTATAATGAAAAATTCCCACTAGTATATGAAAGTGACAAAACAAGAGACTCTCTATCATAAAGATCATGGTGCTACTTTGAAGCACAAGTGTGGAAAAAGAGGATAGTAGCATTATCCCTTTTTATTTCTCCTTTTTTTGGCCTTTCTTTTTTTTGCCTTTCTTTTTTTTATTTGGGACAATGCTCTATTAATGATGATCATCACACTTCTATTTATTTACAACTCGATACTAGGACAAAATATGACTCTATACGAATGCCTCCGGCGGTGTACCGGGAAGGGCAATGAATCAAGAGTGACATGTATGATAAATTATGCATGGTGACTTTGCCACAAATACGATGTCAACTACATGATCATGCATAGCAATATGACAATGATGAAGCGTGTCATAAATGAAACGGTGGAAAGTTGCATGGCAATATATCTCGGAATGGCTATGGAAATGCCATAATAGGTAGGTATGGTGGCTGTTTTGAGGAAGATATAAGGAGGTTTATGCGTGATAGAGTGTATCATATCATGGGGTTTGGATGCACCGGCGAAGTGTGCACCAACTCTCAAGGTGAGAAAGGGAAATGCATGGTACCGAAGAGGCTAGCAATGATGGAAAGGTGAGAGTGCGTATAATCCATGGACTCAAAATTAGTCATAAAGAACTCACATATTTATTGCAAAAATCTACAAGTCATCAAAAGCCAAGCATTACGCGCATGATCCTAGGGGGATAGATTGGTAGGAAAAGGCCATCGCTCATCCCTGACCGCCACTCATAAGGAAGACAGTCAAAGAACACCTCATGTTTCAAATTTGTTACACAACAGTTACCATATGTGCATGCTACGGGACTTGCAATCTTCAACACAAGTATTTCTCAAATTCACAACTACTCAACTAGCACAACTCTAATATCACCATCTTTATATCTCAAAACAATTATCAAGTATCAAACTTCTCATAGTATTCAATGCACCTTTTTATGAAAGTTTTTATTATACCCATCCTGGATGCCTATCATATTAGGAATAATTTTATAACCAAAGAAAATTACCATGCTGTTCTAAAATACTCTCAAAATAATATAAGTGAAGCATGAGAGATCAATAATTTCTGTAAAATAAAACCACCACCGTGCTCTAAAAGATATAAGTGAAGCAGTAGAGCAAAATTATCTAGCTCAAAAGATATAAGTGAAGCACATAGAGTATTCTAATAAATTCCAATTCATGTGTGTCTATACCAAAAGGTGTGTACAGCAAGGATGATTGTGGTAAACTAAAAATCAAAGACTCAAATCATACAAGACGCTCCAAGCAAAACACATATCATGTGGTGAATAAAAATATAGCCTCAAGTAAAGTTACCGATGGAAGAAGACGAAAGAGGGGATGCCTTCCGGGGCATCCCCAAGCTTAGGCTTTTGGTTGTCCTTGAATTTTACCTTGGGGTGCCTTGGGAATCCCCAAGCTTTGGCTCTTGCCACTCCTTATTCCATAATCCATCAAATCTTTACCCAAAACTTGAAAACTTCACAACACAAAACTTAACAGAAAATCTCATGAGCTCCGTTAGTATAAGAACAAAAATCACCACTTAAGGTACTGTAATGTAACACCCTCGATGCGAATATATCTCCCACGTGTCGAGGCACGACTTAGAGGCATAATCGCATTGAAGGCATATGTCGCAAGTTAGGCAGTCTTCACAACATCCCATGTAATATAGATAATAAAAGGGGAGATAACATAGTTGGCTTACACTCGCCACGTCAATCAAGGTACATAAATAACATTACAGCATCCAAAACACTCATGGCCCGACTACGGCGCCAAAATAAAAGATAACCCAACATGCGACACGGTCCCGATCAACCCCAACTGGGCACCACTACTGATCATCAGGAAAGGAAACATAGTAACGTTGAGAGTCTTCGTCGAACTCCCACTTGAGCTCAAACGCGTCTCCTGAATCATCAGGCCCTGCATCTGGTGTAATAGTAATCTGTGAGCCACAGGGACTCAGAAATCTTGCACCCTCGCGATCAAGACTATTTAAGCTTATAGGTAAGGCAAGATAAATATGTGGAGCTGCAGCAAGCGACTAGCAAATATGGTGGCTATCCTGTTCGCAAAAGAGAGCGAGAAGAGGAGGCAAAGCGCGAGCGAGAAACTAGAGAGCAACCTTCGCAAACATTACTCCAACACCGTGTCCACTTCCCGGACTCCGCCGAGAAGAGGCCATCACGGTAACACACTCAGTTGATTCATTTTAATTAAGTTAAGGTTCAAGTTATCTACAACCGGACATTAACAAATTCCCATCTTCCCATAACCACGGGCACGGCTTTCGAAAGTTCAAATCCCTGCAGGGGAGTCCCAACTTAGCCCATGACAAGCTCTCACGGTCAACGAAGGAATAGACCTCCTCCCGAGACGTTCCGATCAGACTCGGTACCTCGGTTCTTCAAGACACTTCGACAGGTTAAAACAAGACCAGCAACACCGCCCGAATGTGCTGACAAATCCCGATAGGAGCTGCACATATCTCTTTCTCAGGGCACACTCAGATTGTCCAAACTTCCAATAGGCCAGCCCAGAGTTTCCCCTGGTGGCCACCGGCGGCTGACGAGTTGGACCAACACTCAGAGGAGCACTGGCCCGGGGGGTTTAAAATAAGATGACCCTCGGGCTCCGGAAACCCAAGGGAAAAGAGGCTAGGTGGAAAATGGTAAAACCAAGGTTGGGCATTGTTGGAAAAGCTTTAATCAAGGCGAACTATCAAGGGGTTCCCATTATAACCCAACCGCGTAAGGAACGCAAAATTCAGGAACATAACACCGATATGACGGAAACTAGGGCGGCAAGAGTGGAACAAAACACTAGGCGAGAGGCCGAGCCTTCCACCCTTTACCAAGTATATAGATGCATTAAGATAACAAGATAATATAATGATATCCCAACAAGTAAATAAATGTTCCCAACAAGGAACGGCCTTCCACCTTCACCTACAACTAGCAACGCTATAAGAGGGGCTGAGCAAAGCGGTAACATAGCCAATCAACGGTTTGCTAGGACATGGTGGGTTAGAGGTTTGACATGGCAATTTGGGAGGATTGAAAGCAAGTGGTAGGCATCGTAGCATTGGCATAGCAAAAGAGCGAGCAATCTAGCATAGCAAAGATAGTAGTGATTTCGAGGGTATGATCATCTTGCCTGCACAGTTGTCAGAGTTGACTAGATCCTCGAAAACAAACTCAACGGGATCCTCGTTAGCGAACTCTTCTCCCGGCTCTACCCAAACAAGACAAACAAGCAACAAGGACACAATCAACCACGTGCAAGGATCAAACAATATGGTGCAATGATGATATGCTATGCGGGATGCGATGCGGGATGCATATGCAAGATTTGACAAGGGATGCATGAACCTGGTCTCAACTTGGGAATCCAAGTGTGCCACTGGAAAGATGATATGAAATCGCTTGAAAACGATATAAAGAACGCCGGAATCGGAGTTACGGTTTGGAAATGACAAGCGATTCAAATATGACACCGGTCTGCGATTTACAGCAAGTAGCCATCTAAATGCAACGAAACGAACATGTTACGGCACCCAAACATGACAACAAAATACATGGCAGGGATGCATACAAGATGCTTAACAAAAGTCTAGCACTAAGCTACAGCCAATTCATCCATTAACAGGTTCAAACAAGCATGGCAAAAATGCATATGGCAAACAGATCTCAGACTTAGTGAAATTAACACTTGTCTGGAATTTCAGATCAGATAGCACTCTTTGGAGCAACAAAACTATATGATACAGGACCTGAACATGGCAAAGTAAAGCATGGCATGGAGCTACTCAAAGATCTTAACAAAAGTCTCTTAGTGACCTTGAGTCAAAAGGGATCAGAAAATACAATTGCAAGCATGTGAACATGGCAAAAACATAATCAGTTCTCGGACTTGGTGAAAAACTGGCACATGCTGAAACATATCTCAAGTAGGCATGTTTATGAGCTCGATGCACTCACTACGGTGCAATTCATGATAAGCTAAGCATACACCCATCAATAATACACAAAATGCAAGCTAGACATGGCAAGAACAATAACATAGCATGCACGGATCAACTACAACATCATCGGCAAAATTGCAAACAAGTTGACAATCTGCCCAGATTCACAAAGTAGCAAAAGTAGAGCTCGATTGACTCAAGCTAGGTTGATCCATAATTTCAAACAAAGACATGGATTGATAGAGCACTACAAGATTAACAAAACATCCTTACTGATCATCCTCAAAAGAGGCACGTATCACTAGGAAACAACATGAACATATGGCAATATGAGATAAACAGCTCAAGGACTTAGTGGAATTGCTAAGTCCCTGAAATCAGCATTACCAAGTGCCTCACTTGGCAAGCTTGCGCTAGTCACCACACACATCATAAAAATACATGGGTTGCACCTCTGGAAAGATGGCAAAACCCTTAACAAAACATATGTAGAACTCATGGGCGTATCATGCACACAATAATCATGGCAAAAATGACAAATGTCTAAATGGAGTAGCAGATCTGACAATTATCTCAAGTAGCCCTCTTCTAACAGCATTTCGGGCATCAAGATGAACTCAAATGAAAATGATGCAATGGAATGAAATGATGTACTCTCTGAGATGGACATTTTAATATGCTATATGCATGAATCGGAGCTACGGATGCAAAGTTATAGCACGATGAACATGGGCACTTGAAACTGGAAATTCGGGGACTTAGTATAAAAAACACCTCCAGATCTAGGGTTTCACAGCACGCGAACCGAGGCGATTCCGGAGAGCACTGTAGCTCCGGCGAGGTCGGTTCGTCGGCGGGAGATGAAGGGGAGGCGAGGCCGGCCTCTCCCCGGGCCGGTTCTGACGGCGGCGGCGGCGGGCTTCGAGGAGCGGCGGGGCCCGCGGCGGCGGGGCGGTGCTGGCCGCGGTGGCCGGAGCGGGCGGAGGGAGCTCCGGTCGCCGGAGTTGGCGAGGGAGGCGGCGATGCGGCGGCGGGGAGCGCCCTGGCGCGGCGCGGCGGCGGATGGGCCTCGAGGGCCCGATCTGGGCCTCCCGGGCCGGCGGCGGCGACGAATTGGGGCGGCGGCACGGGCCACTGATGGCGTGACACGTGGCGGCGGGGTGGAGACGGACACGTCCGGCCCGCGGGAAATTGTCCGGCGGCGCGTGGAGACGAAGGGGACTAGGGTTTCGTCCGTGATTCGAAAGGGGGGGCCTTTATATAGACATAGAAGGAGCTAGGAGAGTCCAAATGAGGTGCAGTTTGCGGCCACGCGATCGTGATCGAACGCTGTAGATGATGAAGAAGGCTTAGGTGGGTTTTGGGCCAAATTGGAGGGGTGTTGGGCTGCAACACACACGAGGCCTTTTCGGTCCCTCGGTTAACCGTTGGAGTATCAAACGAAGTCCAAATGATACGAAACTTGACAGGCGGTCTACCGGTAGTAACCCAAGGCCGCTTGGCAAGTCTCGGTCCAATCCGGAAATGTTTAATCCCCACACATGAAAGAAATATAGAAATGACCACTGGAGGAGAACGAAGCGCCGGAATGCAAAACGGACAACGGGGAAAATGATCGAATGCATGAGACGAACACGTATGCAAATGCAATGCATATGATGACATGATATGAGATGCATGACAACGACACAACACACGGAGACAAAGACCCGAACCCGAGAAAATAAAATAACTTAAAGCCGGAAACGGCAAGAGTTGGAGTACAAATTGGGAAAGTTACATCCGGGGTGTTACATGTAATGAGCTCATTCTTTATTTATATTGGTGTTAAACCTACTATATTCCAACTTCTCTATGGTTCATACCCTCTGATACTAGCCATAGATGCATCAAAATAAGCAAACAACACACGAAAAACAGAATCTGTCAAAAACATAACAGTCTGTAGTAATCTATAGGTTTCGAATACTTCTGTAACCCCAAAGATTATAAAATAAATTGGTGGACATGAGGAATTTTTCTATTAATCATATGCAAAAAAGAATCAACCTAATCACACTCTCCAGTAAAAAATGGCAGCAAATCTTGTGAGCGCTAAAGTTTTTATGTTTTACAGCAAGATCTTAAAAACTTCCCCCAAGTCTTCCCAAAGGTTCTACTTGGCACAAACACTAACTAAAAGCATAAAACCACATCTAAACAGAGTATAGATGAATTATTTATTACTAAACAGGAACAAAAAGCAAGAAACAAAAATAAAATTGGGTTGCCTCCCAACAAGCGCTATCATTTAACGCCCCTAGCTAGGCATTGATAATTTCAATGATGCTCACATGAAGACAAGAATTGAAGCACAAGGAGAGCATCATGAAACACGTGACAAACACATCTAAGTCTAACATACTTCCTATGCATAGGCATCTTATAGGCAAACAAATTATCGTAGCAAGTAAAAACTAGCATATGCAAGGAAGCGGAAAGAAACAATAGCAATCTCAACATAACGAGATGTAATTTAGTAACATGAAAATTTCTACAATCATATTTTCCTCTTTCATAATAATTACATGTGGGATCATAAGCAAATTCAACAAAATAGTTATCACATAAAATATTTTCAACATGATCCACATGCATGCAAAGTTGACACTCTACCAAAATAGTGGGATTAACATTAACTAAAGTCATGACCTCTCCAAACCCACTTTTATTGAAAATTGCATAAGATTGAACATTCTCCAAATACGTGGGATCTAAATTTGACACTCTTCCAAATCCACTTTCAATATTGCAAACATTATTATCAATCTTATATTCATCATGGGGCTTAAATAAATTTTCAAGATCATAAGAAGAATCACCCCAATCATGATCATTGCAACAAACAGTAGTCATAGCAAAACTAGCATCCCCAATCTTGAGGTTTTGCATATCATTAACACAATTAACATTAAGAGAATTTATGATAACATCATTGCAATCATGCTTTTCATCGAAGGAACTATCAAGTATGGGTGCAATAGCAACGATCTCATGTTTAACATAAGGAACTATAGCAAATTCATCTTCATAAATATTGGCATCATGGCCACAAGAATAGCAAGCATCATGTTTATCAAGGGATATTTCCATCAAATCATCGGAATCAAAATTATCTATAGATTCATGCATATCATTATTTTCTTCCGAAGCAACAGTCATTCTTTTAATAAATTATTTGACACTGACATTATGAGCATAGTTTTCATAGCAATATTTAAGTGTGTCAAAATTTTCAGATTCATAGAGAGTAATATCATACTTTCCAATCAAAGAAGCAACTTCATAAGCACCCTTAAAAGCAACAAATTCTTCAATTTGTTTGATATCGTAGTAACTATAAACACCCTTTGAATAAGAAGATAAGATTTCATTATCATTAAACTCACATAGGTAGGGGGTGTTTTTTAGGGTTCTTAGAGCAACAAGTAAAATCACAAATTTCACAAAGATTCCAAGCATAACACAACAATCTGTTTATTTGATCCCATAAGAGTATCCCTTTTTCAGACAAACGGTGACGCACAAAATGAGCATGCTCATCTAAAGATTTCCCATCAACTAGGCTAGTTGGGGTTTCAGCACGAGCGCATAAGGATCGAAGATGATCCAAGTAGAACACTTTAAGTGGATCCATATCAACAGATTTTTAGCAAGCAAAGATGCAAGCAAATAGAAGGCGCATGGAAACACAAACAAAGATACATACGGGAAGAAGGCGAATAAAAGGCAAAGGTGAAGTGGAGGAGAGGAAAAGGAGAGGCAAATGGCAAATAATGTAATGCGAGGGATAAGGGTTTGTGATGGGTACTTGGTATGTCTTGACTTGTGCGTAGATCTCCCTGGCAACGGCGCCAGAAATGGCTTGTTGACGGGAGATCAAATCTTGACTTGACTTGGTGCAACCTCCCCGGCAACGGCGCCAGAAATCCTTCTTGCTACCTCTTGAGCACTGTGTTGGTTTTCCTTTGAAGAGGAAAGGGTGATGCAGCAAAGTAGCATAAGTATTTTCCTTAGTTTTTGACAACCGAGGTATCAATCCAGTAGGAGACTACACGCAAGTCCCTTGTACCTACACAAACAAATAAGAACCTCGCAACCAACGTGATAAAGGGGTTGTCAAGCCCTTCACGGTCACTTACGAGAGTGAGATCTGATAGAATAATAAGATAAATATTTTTGGTATTTTTATGATATAGATTGAAAGTAAAGATTGCAAAGTAAAATCAATTGTAAACTTTTATGATAAAAGATAGACCCGTGGGCCATAGGTTTCACTAGTGGCTTCTCTCAAGATAGCATAAGTATTATGGTGGGTGAACAAATTACTGTCGAGCAATTGATAGAAAAGTGCATAATTATGAGAATATCTAGGCATGATCATGTATATAGGCATCACATCTGCGACAAGTAGACCGAAAAGATTCTGCATCTACTACTATTACTCCACACATCGACCACTATCCAACATGCATCTAGAGTATTAAGTTCATAAGAACAGAGTAACGCATTAGGCAAGATGACATGATGTATAGGGATAAACTCAAGCAATATGATATAAACCCCATCTTTTTATCCTCGATGGCAGCAATACAATACGTGCCTTGTTGTCCCTGCTGTCATTGAGAAAGGACACCGCAATATTGAATCCAAACCTAAACACTTCTCACATTGCAAGAAAGATCAATCTAGTAGGCCAAACCAAACTGATAATTCGAAAAGACTTGCAAAGATAACCAATCATACATAAAAGATTTCAGAGAAGAATCAAATATTGTTCATAGATAAACTTGATCATAAACCCACAATTCATCGTATCTCAACAAACACACCACAAAAAGATTTACATCGAATAGATATCCAAGAAGATCAAGGAGAATATTGTATTGAAGATACAGAAGAAGCCATCTAGCTAATAACTATGGACCCGAAGGTCTGTGGTAAACTACTCACACATCATCGGAGAGGCTATGGTGTTGATGTAGAAGCCCTCCGTGATCGATTCCCCCTCCGACAGAGCTCCGGAAAAGGCCCCAAGATGGGATCTCTTGGGTACAGAAGGTTGTGGCGGTGGAAATATGGTTTCGTGGTGCTCCTGGATGTTTTTGGGGTATATGGATATATATATAGGAGGAGGAAGTAGCTTGGTGGAGCTGGGAGGAGCACACGAGGGTGGGGCACGCCCAGGGGGCAGGCGCGCCTCACTGCCTCGTGGCCACCTCATTTCTTTCTTGACGTCTACTCCAAGTCCCCTGGATCACGTTTGTTCCAAAAATAACTCTCCCGAAGGTTTCATTCCATTTGAATTCCGTTTGATATTCCTTTTCTATGAAACACTGAAATAGGCAAAAAAACAGCAATTTGCACTGGGCCTTGGGTTAGTAGGTTAGTCCTAAAAATAATATAAAAGTGTACAAATAAGCCCATTAACATCCAAAACAGATAATATAATAGCATGGAACAATCAAAAATTATAGATACGTTGGAGACGTATCAGGAACAGAAAAGATTGAATCTTGGGCACTGAAGCTCGAGGGCGGATGGGCTGAGGAAGAAGGTGTGGGGTAGAAATATGGATCCTTATCCTCTTATAAAGTGTAACGCCCTCGATGCGGCTATATCTCCTACGTGTCGAAGCACGACTTAGAGGCATAACCGCATTGAAAGCAATGTCGCAAGTTAGGCAATCTTCACAACATCCCATGTAATATGAATAATAAAAGGGGAAGGAACATAGTTGGCTTACACTCGCCACGTCAAACAAAGTACATAAATAGCATTACATCATTCAATCACTCGTGGCCCGACTACGGTGCCAAAATAAAAGATCAACCCAACATGCGACACAGTCTCGATCGCCCCAACTGGGCACCACTACTGATCATCAGGGAAGGACACATAGTAATGGCGTGAGTCCTCGTCGAACTCCCACTTGAGCTCAAGCGCGTCATATGGAACGGAGTCATCAGGCCCTGCATCTGGTTGGAAGTAATCTGTGAGCCACAGGGGCTCAGCAATCTCGCACCCTTGCGATCAAGACTATTTAAGCTTATAGATAAGGCAAGGTAAAATATGTGGAGCTGCAGCAAGCGACTAGCAAGATATGGTGGCTAACCTATTCGCAAATGAGAGCGAGAAGAGAAGGCAATGCACGATCGAATAGCTAGAGAACAACCTGCGGCAAGCACTACTCCAACACCGTGTTCACTTCCCGGACTCCGCCGAGAAGAGACCATCACGGTAACTCACACAGTGGATTCATTTTAATTAAGTTAAAGTTCAAGTTATCTACAACCGGACATTAACAAATTCCCATCTGCCCATAACCGCGGGCACGGCTTAAAAAAGTTCAAATCCCTGCAGGGGGAGTCCCAACTTAGCCCATGACAAGCTCTCACGGTCAACGAAGGATATACCTTCTCCCGAGACATTCCGATGAGACTCGGTATCCCGGTTCTACAAGACACTTCGACAAGTTAAAACAAATCCAGCAACACCGCCCGAATGTGCCGACAAATCCCGATAGGAGCTGCGCATATCTCGTTCTCAGGGCACACTCAGATAGGTCAAGCTACAAGTAAAACCAACCCTCGAGTTTCCCCGAGGTGGCCCCGCAGGCTGCCCGGTTCGGACCAACACTCAGAGGAGCACTGGCCCGGGGGGTTTAAATAAGATGACCATTGGGCTCCGGAAACCCAAGGGAAAAAGAGGCTAGGTGGAAAATGGTAAAACCAAGGTTGGGCATTGCTGGAAAAGCTTTATTCAAGGCGAACTGTCAAGGGGTTCCCATTATCACCCAACCGCGTAAGGAACGCAAAATCCGGGAACATAACACCGATATGACGGAAACTAGGGCAGCAAGAGTGGAACAAAACACTAGGCGAGAGGCCGAGCCTTCCACCCTTTACCAAGTATATAGATGCATTAAGATAACAAGATAATATAGTGATATCCCAACAAGTAAATAATGTTCCAACAAGCAACGGTCTCCAATCTTCACCTGCAACTAGCAACGCTATAAGAGGGGCTGAGCAAAGCGGTAACATAGCTAATCAACGGTTTGCTAGGACATAGTGGGTTAGAGGTTTGACATGGCAAATTGGGAGGCATGATAAGCAAGTGTTAGGCATCGTATCATAGGCATAGCAAAAGAGCGAGCATCTAGCAAAGCAAAGATAGAAGTGATTTCGAGGGTATGATCATCTTGCCTGCAAAGTTGTCAGAGTTGACTGGATCCTCGAAAGCAAACTCAACGGGCTCCTCGTTAGCGAACTCGTCTCCCCGCTCTACCCAAACAAGACAAACAAGCAAAGGGAACACAATCAACCATGTGCAAACTCAAACAACATGATGCAAACATGGTATGCTATGCGGGATGCGATATGTGATGCATATGCAAGATTTGACAAGAGATGAATGACCCTGGCCTCAACATGGAAATCCAAGTGTGCCACTGGAAAGGTGAGATGATTTCGCTTGAAAACGATATAAAGATCACCGGAATCGGAGACACGGTTTGGAAATGGCAAGCAAAACGAATATGGCACCAGTCTGCGATAAACAGCAAGTAGCCATCTAAATGCAACAAGCTAAACATGCTACAGCACCCAAACATGGCAACAAAATACATGGAAGGGATCCATTCATGAAGCTTAACAAAGATGAACACTGAGCTACGGCCAATTCATCCATTAACAGGTTCAAACAAGCATGGCAAAAGTGCAATTGGTAAACAGATTTCAGACTTAGTGAAATTAACACTTGTCTAGAATTTCAGATCAGATAGCACACTTTGGAGCATGAAAACTATAAGCTACAGGAACTTAACATGGCAAAGTAAAGCGTGGCATGGAGCTACTCAAAGAGCTTAACAAAAGTACTTTAGTGACCTTGAGCCAAAAGGGATCATAAAATACAATTGCAAGCATGTGAACATGGCAAAAACTTAAACAGATCACAGACTTAGTGAAAAACTGGAGCATGCAAATCAGATATCAAGTAGGCATGTTTACGAGCTCGATGCACTCACTACAGAGCATGTCATGACAATCTAAGCATACACCCATCAATAATACACATTATACAATCTAGACATGGCAAGAACAACAACATAGCATGCACGAATCAATTACAACATCCTTGGCAAAATCGCTAACAAGTAGACAATCCGCCCTGATTCATGAAATAGCAAAAGTAGAGCTCGATTGACTCAAGCTAGGGTGCTCCATAAATGCAAAAAAGACATGGATGGATAGAGCACTACAAGATTAACAAAATATCCTTACTGGTCATCCTCAAAAGAGGCACGGATCACTAGGAAACAACATGAACATATGGCATATTGATAAAAACAGATCAAGGACTTAGTGGAAATGCTAAGTCCCTGAAATCAGCATTAACGAATGCACCACTTTGCAAGCTTGTGCTAGTCACCACACACATCACAAAATACATGGATAGCACCTCTGGAAAAATGTCAAGGCATATAACAAAACTCATGTAGAGCTCATGGGCATATCATGCACACAATAATCATGGCAAAAATGACAAATAGCTATTTGGTGCAGCAGATCTAACAATTAACTCAAATAGCACTCTTCCAACAGCATTTAGGGCATCAAGATGAACTCAAATGAAAATGATGCAATGAGATGAAATGATGTGCTCTCTCAGACGAACATTTTGATATGTTATATGCCCAAAACGGATTTACGGATGCAAAGTTACGACACGATGAACAAGGGCATTTGAATCTGGAAATCAGGGTCTTAGAAGAAATTACCACCTCCAGGTCTAGGGTTACTGTTCACCGACGAGATCTACTGTTCACCGGCGAGATCCGAGGCTGCCGGCGAGAAGCTGGAGCTCCAGCGAGGTGGATGGGCGCGGGGGCGGCCGGATCCGTCCCGGGCGGCGAGGGGCGATGAGGGGAACGCGGTGGAGGCGGCCGGGCGCGGGCGGCGCGCTGCTCCGGCGAGGAAGGTGCGGCGGCAACCGGGCGGCAGGCAGCGGAGCAGTCGGTGGAGGTGGCTGCCAGAGCGCGGGGAGCGCGGCGCCAGGCGTCGGGAAGACGGAGGCAGGCGGCGGCGGAGCTAGATGGGCCGCGGGGGCCCTACGCGGGCTCGGGCGGGCCGGCGCGGTCGGCAGCGAAGTGGGCACCGCGGCCGCCACGTGGCGCGCAGCGATAGGTCCGGGCGAGCGGCGGACAGTGTCCGGCCGGCACGGACGTGTCCAGCGCGGCGCGGTAGACTTTTTAGGGTTTGAGACGAGGGGAATCCGGGATTTCGGAGGAGGGGCTATTTATAGGCATAGAGGGAGCTAGGAGTGTCCAAATGAGGTGCGGTTTTCGGCCACGCGATCGTGATCGTCTGCTCTAGATGATGGAGAGGGTTTTGGTGGGTTTTGGGCCAAAATGGAGGGGTGTTGGGCTGCAACACACACGAGGCCTTTTCGGTCCCTCGGTTAACCGTTGGAGCATCAAACGAAGTCCAAATGGTACGAAACTTGACAGGCGGTCAACCGGTAGTAAACCAAGGCCGCTTGGCAAGTCTCGGTCCAATCCGGAAATGTTTAATCCCCACACACGAAAGAAAGGTAGAAATGACCACCGGAGGAGAACGGAGCGCCGGAATGCAAAACGGACAACGGGGAAAATGCTCGGATGCATGAGACGAACACGTATGCAAATGCAATGCACATGATGACATGATATGAGATGCAATACAACAACAACAACAACACACGGAGACAAAAACCCGAACCCGAGAAAATAAAATAACTTAACGCCGGAAACGGCAAGAGTTGGATTACATATTAGGTAAATCATATCCGGGGTGTTACATAAAGGCAGTGAATATCAAGCCCCCCCCCACGGGCCTTAAAACTCGCCTATTCCCAAGGGGTCGTGCGAACGGCGCGGTTGGATTACCCAAACCCGTATTGATGAGAATCCCGCAATGAGGGGACACGATCTCGAGGCGCAGAGCAGGAGGCCACAAAACGGTTCGAAATAATGATAAGGCCAGAACATAATGTCTCGCCGAAAAAGCTGTCAGTGGGCATTATTTGTTTTGTTTAAGTATTTCACCCTTGTGGTTTAGGGTTGTAACTGATTATACAGAGCCGGGTATAGTTCTTTTATTCAGCTACTTTGGAGTATTCGGACGAGGAACCCGCCTTGCAATGTCGTAAACAATCTGCATACCGGACACATCATCATTGAAGCCTGGTTCAGGGGCTACTGAGTGAGTCCTGGATTAGGGGGTCCCTGGGCGTCCAGGCTATGTGACATGGGCCGGACTAGTGGGCCGTGAAGATACAAGATAGAAGGCCTTCCCCCGTGTCTGGATAGGACTCTCCTTTGCATGGATGGCAAGCTTGGCGTTCGGATATGAAGATTCCTTTCTTTGTAAACCGACTCTGTACAACCCTAGGCCCCTCCGGTGTCTATATAAACTGGAGGGTTTAGTCCGTAGAAGCAATCATAATCATATAGGCTAGACATATCGGGTTTAGCCATTACGATCTCGAGGTAGATCAACTCTTGTATCCCCTATAGTTATCAAAGTCAATCAAGCAAGAAGTAGGGTATTACCTCCATTAAGAGGGCCCGAATCTGGGTAAACATCGTGTCCCTTGTCTCTTGTTACCTTCAATCCTCAGACGCACAGTTCGGGACCCCCTACCCGAGATCGGCCGGTTTTGACACCGACACCCTCCACCCCCGCCTCACCACACTTCCTTTACCTTTTGTCTCGGCCCATTCTCATCTCTCTTCTGTGCATCCTAGGCGGGGGGGGTCCTGTTCACGTGATGGCGATCCTGCAGCTGCTCGCCGATTGCTCGGGCCGCGTCCCGACCCTCGACCGCCGGCTATCCCAGTCCCGCTTTGGACCTCGACTGCCGACTACCCGGACACCTCCGCCGTGCCACTGCTTTTCAGGTGCTGCAAGGATGGCACCTCGCTCGAAGTCTTCTTCCTGGACTGGGGCTGCCCGGAGGTCAACATTCGCCCCTTAGGGCCGCTCATGAAGGAGGTAGCAGTCCCTCTCAGTTTCTCTTCAGTGACCTTCACCCCGATTTGACCAACCAAACATCATTTGGCATTCAGTCTCAATGTCAAGTCTATTTCGAATACCTAAACATCCAAACAAAAATATCGGCATTCAATGTCAATACCAATATCCTGTGATATTGATATTCAAACCAATGCAATGCCAAGGCTTCGAATGCGAACATCCAAACAGAGAGTTACGGTTTTTGCATCTAAAAATGCAAAGTTTCAACAAGTTTCAGGGATATAATTTTAAGAATTTTTTCTGTTGGTCATAGGCACATAATAATTGATTTTTATCGGTCGCCCGGTCAACAGAATATTTTAGAAGTCATTAAAACATATTTAAAATGGATCTTATTTCAAAGCACTAGTCATGAGAAACACGAATATGAAATCAGAACTTAATTTAATTTTTTCAGTTTAAAGATATAGAACTTTAAAAATCGAAAGCCAAAATAAAAAAAACTGGCACCATAAACCTGGGTGCCCCCGCAGTTGCATGAAATCCTTGTCGCGGTACTGTATGCTAGCTAGCTAGCGAATCGATGGATCGGCTGAAAACCTGTGCAGTAAATTAGCTTAAGCTAGTGTCGGACTCCATGCATGTATATTTAACCACTGTTCACCACTGTTGATAACCTGTGCAGTAAATTAGCTTAAGCTAGTGTCGGACTCCATGCATGCATGTATATTTAACCATGATTTTTGCGTCTATGCTCACCACTGTTCACTGGAGTGAGAAAAGAATACATCGTACCACACCATACAACAACAACGGTGTATATTTAACCGAGAGCTAACTTGGGCACATTTTCTATTTAGTTTTTGCATATTGTCATATCTCCGTTTGAATGCCACATCTGCTATTTTGGTTGCTTTTAAATTCATTTCTTGGAACAATAACTTCTTTTATTATGCTCATTATCTGCAAAAATTAGTGATTGAGAGCTAACTTGGCATAATAGCCTAACTCCACATTGGTCCATTGGCACCATATATATCATGTATGCTATAACAATTATCCATGTCAAATTTGATGCAGAAATATGATCATATGCACTGGGAACATGGCCTTATTTGTAGAAATAACTTTCATCTAGATATTTATATTTATTTCAAAAGAATTCTCTTTCTGTAAGAAAGGATTTCTCTGTGTGGATTTGTAGAGATCTTCGGTTGACCGTGCACTATGCTGAATTTGATGCTCAGCTATATTTGTAAAATATCTCTCTTTTCAATGTGAACTGTAAGGCTTCTCAGACTACACTGATGTAGGGTGACTGGGTGAACAATCAATATGGCACACTTTATTCTTTGGTATTGAAACTGAGCTACCATGATACTAAATATAACCTCATAATCGCGCCTTGTGAGAGCTATTAACTAGCACTCATGCTCTTTTTAGTTACGAGAAGATGTGGCATAAATATATCTGATTTTGATCTTATTTTCAACGTAATGAATAAACTGGTTCTTAGCTACGATGAGCCTAATAGTCACCATCTGCTATCTAACGAGGCTGATTATGACAGGAGATAGATTATTTATCGCTTCAGAATTAAGGTATGTTTTTAAGGGACTAAATCTTCCTCCATGCACCCAATGACTTTGCCTAGGCTTCCTTCTAAAAATGTATCAAAAATTTCGAAGGTGCTCGTTATGTAAGTTAATTAGGATGGCGTTGATGCATATTACGTACCTAAGCAATGTGATATCACCTCCATATCTTTTATGTTCTCCTACCATACTTTGCTTCTTATATGCAACCCATTTGACTGTTGTACAGGCTTGTCATCTACAGAAATGTGCGCTGCGAAGTTCAAGTACCTACCGATATCATCTACAGAAGATGTACGCAAGGAGGTTCAAGGAAGAGCAGCATGCTGAAAACTATCCTGTGATGACACTCGCTATAAAGGTACTAAATGTAACTTTTTTGCCAGGTTTGTTGGACGCCACTGAGCGCACTACATGTACTACTTGGATATGTAGACCTACAAGAAAAATGCACATGAGCTAATGTGCTTTCGTTTGCTTTTTTTTATTTATTCAAAGTGAACATGTCCAGATATAGAAATGGTTTTGGCTTGTTAAAAATAGTTAGCATATGCTCAACTAACTACTTGGTTCCATGCTTATGTTTTAGTATTCCTTAGTTATCTAAGTTTTTTTTTTGCGGGGGGCCTTAGTTATCTAAGCTCACTATGTGACTTCTGCAAAAGTTCTTGTTATATATATATATATATTTGAAACGGGGACAAAAGATTTGCATCTCAATTTAATAAGGGAGAGTAGAGTTTAGAGTTTTTCACCACGCACTCACAAATGCAACATGGCAATTACTCGTACACTATGATGTTCCCTAATTTCTTTGCGCCCGCGGTGACCCAAAGTTTTGCATCTTCTAAAATGTTGGTAAGAAGGATCGGCGGCGGCGTGCTTTTGTGACGGAAAACAAGGGCGTTTCTCTTGTATCAAATGGCCTAAAAAACGATCATGGTGAGGGAGGCCATTGTGTTTCGGTTAGGATTATTATCGTCGGTTCTTTTTTGCCACCACACGATTTCATCCAAGTGCCACTCGGTGATCATAACAAGTCTATTTTGACGTGGTCTGCACACTTTGCTATGCGTAAATCAAAATATATGTTTACCAGTTCTTGGCATTCTACAATCTTAATGAACGGGCGCGGCAACACGCGCCTACATGATCTCGCAATACATTTCAAGCAGTATATAGTACATACAAGAACACAAAACAACCACCAGTATGAAAGGTAGCATTACATCTTCAAGCAAGCCGCGCGCGCCGCTTAAGCAGACGACGGCTTAGCAACCACATGCAGCGCCGTCTTGAGTCGCACAGATATCCCAAACAGCTCGCTCAAGTCCAGCTTTGACACTGCCCCGCCGGCCGCCGCCGGCAGCTCCCAGTCGAAATGGTACAGCAGGCCCGCCAGCGCCAGCTCCATGGACGGCACGGCGAACCCGACCCCGGGGCACCCCCTCCTCCCGGCGCCGAACGGCACGGCCCTGAAGTCGTCATGGCCCGCCCCATACTCCGCCGGGTCGTCCACGAACCGCTCCGGCACGAACTCCTCGGCGCGCTCCCACGTCGCCGGGTCCCGGCCGATGGCCCAGGCGTTGATCACCACGCGCGTCCGTGCCGGGACGCGGTAGCCCAGCAGCTCCGTGTCCTCCATCGTCTCCCGGGGCAAGAGGAGCGGCAGGGGCGCGTGCAGCCGGAGCGTCTCCCTGATCACGGCCCTCAGGTAGCGCAGCGTGCCGAGGTGATCCTCGGTGACGCCGCTGCCGCCATTGACGGCCGCGCGGATCTCGTCCTGGAGCTTCTGCATTACGCGCGGGTGGTTGATGAGCTCCGCCATGGTCCACTCCATTGTCGTGTAGGTTGTGTCTGTCGCGGCGGCGAACATATCCTGTGTAGTCATGCATACCCAACAGTGTCAGGTTGTAGTACTTCTGCAGATTTATATGTCAGATTTGCTAGCTATTCCTCCAATGAAATTCAGTTTAGTTGCACATAAGCGAGCTCAAAGTCGCCAAACTATTATTTTACTTTCAGCCGTTAATTCTACTCGAGCAATGCTACATCTATGTAATGGTTTATGTAAATTTGCGAACTATCTAACGTGGGAGTATTATTTTTGTCGTACCCAAATTTAGTTCGGCATAGGGTCACCAACTTGACATTTTGGGTAAAATGCTTCGATCCTGAGTAGCTGTTTGGAGCAGAGAGAATAGACGCAGGAGACCAAACAAGACGTAACTGTCTGCGGAGTGCCGACTACTAGTCGTAAGTGCTAAGCACTATTGACGTATTAGAAGGGAAAATGACGCCAAAAGCTGTAGGGTAGTCGATTGATAAGCAGTATTGGCGTCGTACGGCAACGACAAGCATGCAGCCTCTTCCCCTCGTCACCCATCGTCGACGGTGGAAGTGGAAGGGAAGATGATGAGGGTCAGCGCTCCCTGTAGCTCTCAACAGTTTGCACATCAATCGACTTGTATTTGGATGTGAGCTAATTAATCGGCAGACCCAGTTTTGTCTACGTCCAGTGTCGAGCTGATCGCTGCAAACTTACTGTATATTTTGAACTACCAAAACGTCATATGGATATGGTTAGGAACGGAGGGGGTACACCCTTCGTTCATAAATACAAGATGTTCAAACTTTTTCTGAATCAATACATATAGTAACGATTTGGTGCTTTTGTTCACTCATTTGAGTTCATATGTAATATGTAGTAAAATATCTAAAACATCTTATATTATTTGTGAACGCAGGAAGTATGTGTTTGTTGATTACAATAAATCAATAATCCTACACATACGAACGAAGTTATGAACATTTACGTAACTTCCTTCACCAATTTTCTTCGGCTCCCTGAATTTCAGGGGGGTGGGCCCCTCCTCCTCTGCTCTCAATCACAGTTTGTCAGCTGGCTCATTGTTACCTTAACTTAATGTTATTTGTTCGTAAGTGTAGCATTGCTCATTAAGAATAGTGCTCACTAAATGTTAGATCCCGGGCTCCGCCCGCTCCACACCGGATCGAGGGGGAGTACAAAACACCCACTCCATACTCCTCTTGACCTAGACGCAGCTCTCGCTCATCTGTGGGCGGCGCCGCATAACCCTAAATCCAGATCTGAATCCTCCCCTTCCTTCTCTTGGTGGCGGGGAAAAATCGGTGGAGACTGCAGCTCCTTCGCTGAAGTCGTGGCCACTCCTCCTCGCCCACCAGATCCCATGGACAAGACGGAGCAAGGCTACCGCGGCGACTGCCGTGAGGGATTCGGCGCCGGGCGCGCGGACCGCGGTGCGGGCCGATTCGGACGCGGTGGCGGACGTTTCGACCGCGGTGCGGGCAGATTTGACCGCGGCGCGGGCAGGTTCGACCGCGGCGGCGGGCGCTTCTCATGGAGGAGAGATGGCACCAACGACTACACCAACAAATCCGGCGCATCCGACACCTCCGAGGCTTCGCGCTGGGACGCTGCCGCGGCGGCGGCGGAGCGGCAGAGCTCCAGCTCGGGGGGCGTCTGGGTGGCGAAGAACAAGGCCTCGGCGGACTCGGGTGGGGGAAGCAGCGCACATCAGCCCAAGGATCCGGCCACGATGACGGCTGCGCCTTCTGATTCGAGGGCCGTGGCCAAATCTCAGGTGCCTTCCTCCAATTCTGATGATCTTTGCCCCATCTGCAAAATTGCGGGTCACGCTGTTGTGCGATGTTCACTTGCGTTTTGCGAGAGATGCAACAAGTTGGGGCATCTTGCTTCTGTTTGCATAGAATTTTTACCTTGGGAATGCATTGCCCCGATGTGTGTGTTTCAAGCTAGGGGACAGGGGTTCTTCTATATCCATGATTACTGTTCTGCTCAACAAGCTAGGGAGAGGTCGTGTAACGTCATGATCACGGTATTGAAAGGAAATCCCACTGTCAAACAGATGAACGACGTGTTCTTCTTGTACCTAGGCAAAACATGGAGATGCTCTACCAAGTTGGTCGAGCCTAGGGTGTTCTTTCTTAGATTTCCTAACATTAGAGAAGTGGAAAAAGCCTGTTACAGTGATCGCATGACCATGAAACCGTGTAGTACGGTGGTGAAGGTTACCAGATGGGAACATGATGATGGGGCCAAAGGTTTGCTGGAGAAAGCATGGGTCAAAGTGGGTGGAATCCCCACTGACAAAAGATGTGAGACAAATGCTGCTTTTGTGGCTTCTCTGGCCGGAGTTCCGCTTGAGATTGACTTGGCCACTCTGCATCGTCCTGACTCGGTTCGAGTGAAATTGGGCTGTCGTAACATTGATGAGATCATCCCAGTGGCTGAGTCAGTCCTGGGGGATCGTTTCTATGACTTCACTTTTGAAGTGGAACGAGTCCTGGTTCGAAATCCTGACAGAGAGAATATCAGTGTGAAAGCCTCTACTGAACAGGGTGAGCCTTCACCCAAGAAACAAAAAAGAGAGGGACTAAAGGAGGATATGAGGGGCAGCTCCTCTGGTGGTATGCATGATGTGGGAGGGAACAAAACTGTGGGGAAGCAATGTGTTAATGATGCTCTGGAATCGCCTGTCTCAGTGAATTCTGATAGCTCGAACCATGATACTCTTCTAATTCATACCATGGAACAAGAGGCCTTAGCTGCCCATGATAAATCTATTGCTCCATCTCTTTCCCATGATATGTGCAGTCAATCTGCTACTCTTGGTGATGGAAAAAGGAATGTGAGGAAGACCTATGTTGACAGTGTGAAAAACTCAACAAAGTTACTGAGTTGGAGGGCCCTTTTGGCGCTGTTGAGAACGATCCAGTTGAGTACAGCGTGCAATCACCTGATTCTGCTCACGATTGCTATGGTGAGGTGATCCCCACACCTCCCCTCTTACATGAAAACACTCTCAGGTTCAGCACCAGGACCCAGATGACCAATTTGGAGAAGGTGGAGGACAGAGCCAAAGCTGCCAGCAAGAAGAGGGACTTGGAAGGTATCAAAAATTCTAATAATTCTTTTGATATTCTGTCTAATTTTGACTTGATGCTTAGAGCTAGAAATATGCGTGTTATGATTCCTGATTGTGATTTTTCTAAGATTTATATCCTTAGGGAACTAGATCACATTAGAAATAGTGATGTAGAAAAACATACACCTCCTGATGAGGTGATGCTCATCACTAATGGGAAGGGCGAGGATATCCCTATCAATCTGAATTGGGGAGATGAGCAGAACTATGATGTTTTTGATTTCACTGTTGTTGGGTCTAGGAAAAAGAAAAAAAGTGCGTGTAAAATTCAAACATCTATATCCAGGCCCAGGACTAGAAGCCAGAAAGCAGTGGAGCCCACTGTTACTTCTGATAATGGTACTATACCCCCTAGCATTACAACTAGGGGGAGGGGAGGGGTAAAAAATCTAAATGAATGGTATTTTTTGGAACTGTAGAGGGGCAGGTAAAAGAGGGATGATCACCTGCTTCTCTGATCTGATTAAAGATCATTCCCTAGATTTCCTTTGTTTACAGGAGACGATGAAGAGAAGATTCTCTCCTAGTTTCTTTAGTAAGATCGATCCTTATGGTACTTTTGACTGGAATTGGATCCCTTCGATTGGCAAGGCTGGGGGTCTCCTCTGTGGGGTCAAGAGAGAAAATCTGGAAGTTGTTTCGTGGTCCTTGGGGAAATTTATCCTTCAAGTTACTATCTTCGATGTTAAAAAATAATGTGTTTGGTCTTTGCTTAATGTGTATGGTGCGGCCCATGATGAGTCCAAAAATGAATTCCTTGAGGAATTGGCCAACTATTGTAGCCACTTATCAATGCCTTACATTGTGGGTGGTGATTTCAACATCCTTAGACATAGTGGGGAGAAAAACAAAAAAATGATGGCCTCCCAGTATGTTGACAGGTTTAATGCTATCATTAATACCTTATGCCTTCGTGAGATCTTTGTGGAAGGGGGATGTTTACCTGGTCCAATAATCAAGTCCACCCCACCCTGGAAAAACTTGACAGGATTCTTATGAGCTATGAATGAGAAGATTTATTTCCCTTAGTTACTGCCAGGAAATTGGTCCGAGATGTATCTGACCATAATCCCCTCCTTATGTCCACAAATAGCTCTCAACCTCAATCTCCTAAGCCTAGAGAGTTCAGATTTGAGATGAGTTGGATGGCCAACGAGGAATTCCTCCCTTTGGTCAAGCAAATCTGGCAGAAGCCAGTCAAGTCCTCGGACCCTATAGATGTCCTAAATATCAAGTTGAAGCAGTTTAAATTTTTTTTTAAAGGTTGGGGTTCTGACAAATTTGGGCACACCAAAAAAAAGAAAAAAATGATCAAGGACGAGCTTGCATGCATAGAAGCTATGGAAGAACAAGGTCCTCTTGATCCCGATACACTTATGAAAAGAGCCTCTCTTAGTGGCGAACTCCAGCAACTCATGGTAAATGAGGAATTATATTGGCTTCAACAATCACACGAAACTTGGCTGTTGAAGGGTGATCAAAACACTGCTTTCTACCATAGGATTGCCAATGGGAAGAAACGTAAAAACACTATTCACTCCTTCTCATGTGGTGACACCATCATTGAGGGGACTGATAACTTGCTTAATCATGCTACACACTACTATAAAGAGCTTTTTGGTCCGGCCCCCGGGAATCTTTTCCACTTAGATCCTGACACTTGGGGTGATGATGAAAAACTCACAGATGAGGATAACGAGATCCTGACTAGACCCTTTAGTGAGGAAGAGGTTAAAAAAGCCCTTTTCTCTATGAATAGCAATAGAGCCCCTGGACCCGATAATATTCTAGCAGAGTTCTATCGATTCTGTTGGGATGTTGTTAAAGATGATATTATGAACTTGTTTAAGGCCTTTCATGAAGGGACACTGGATGTAGAGAGATTGAATTATGGGACTATTACTCTGATCCCTAAAATTAACGGGGCCAAAAAAATCCAAGAGTTTCGACTTATCTGTCTTTTGAGATGCCCTTATAAGTTGATCACTAAGGTTTTAGATAACAGGGCTGTTGTGTTTGCTTACAAACTCATCAGTCGCCACCAAAATGCTTTTATCAAAAAATGTAATATCATGGACGGGATCCTGACATTGCACGAAATTCTACATCACACTCATGTCAAGAAGAAAACAGGAATTGTTCTGAAACTTGACTTTGAGAAAGCATATGATAAGGTTAACTGGGAGTTTTTGCTTGAATGCCACAAGATGAGGGGCTTCAACACAAAATGGTGTGAATGGGTGGAGAAAATTCTTCATAATGGCACAGTTAGTGTCAAAATTAATAACACCACGGGCCCTTACTTCCAAAGTCATAAGGGGGTCCGACAAGGGGACCCCATGTCCCCTTTTCTCTTTAACATTGCTGCTGAGTGTCTTACTAAGATGATACTTAATGCCCAGAAAAACAATTTGTTTAAAGGGCTGGCAGCTGACTTAATTCCTAATGGGGTGGCTGTTCTGCAGTATGCGGATGACACAGTTATCTGCATTGAAGATGACATTGACAAGGCATTCAACCTTAAACTTCTCCTGTACTTGTTCGAGTTGATGTCCGGTCTCAAGATTAATTTCCTTAAGAGCAAGGTGTTGTGTGTGGGGGGGTGGGGCGATTCGACCCTCAAAAAATACGCTGACCTATTCGGCTGTCAAATTGGTCACTTCCCTATGAAATATCTAGGGGTGCCAGTCAGCTACTCCTCTTTGAGAAACTCAGATTGGGAGTTTGTTGCTATTAGATACCTCAAATGTTGTGACTCCTGGATTGGCAATGCTGCCTCATCCGGGGGGAGGCCAACCCTTTTGAATTCTTCCCTGTCCAGTATTGCTTACTACTATATGTCTATGTTTCTCCTCTCCAAATCTTTTATTGAGAGGTTAGACAAGTATCGCCGCAAGTTTTTCTGGTGTGGTGGGATGGGGAAGAAACGATACCACCTGGTCAAATGGACCAGGGTGTGTAGGTCTAAGAGTAAAGGAGGCTTGGGGGTGAAAGACCTCCACAAACAAAATCTATCTCTTCTAGTAAAATGGTGGTGGAAACTTGACACGGGAGAAGGTTTGTGGCAAGAAGTGGTCAAAGCTAAATACCTCAAAAACAGCTCGGTTGCGTCTGTCAAACCCAGATTCGCTGATTCTCCGGTCTGGAAGTCGCTTTTGAAAGTTAAAGACATATACATGGCCGGGAGAAGGATAGTGATCAAATCTGGCAACATAGCTCGTGTGTGGCTGGACCCTATTGGTTCCCACCCTCCTCTCTGTGATCTATATGCAGATCTTTTTAGTGTTGCTAACTTTCCGAATGATACTATAGCCCAATTTAAATCCCGGGCTGGTGGGGGCATGTTCAGACGTAGGCTGAATGCGGATCTGACCCGCCAACTAGAGGGGGTGCAGGGGCTGTTGATAACATTATAAATTATGATGAGGGCGACGGCGTTGAATGGAGTTTTGGTCCCAAAGGTAGATTCACTACCAAGTCAGTTTACTCCTATCTGGAAAAAGATCTTGCTGGTTGTGACTATAGGTAGATTTGGAGGGCCAAATTACCTGTCAAAATACAGATTTTCCTATGGCAACTGTTACAGGACGCTGTTCTAACTAGGGATGTGATGAAACGTTGAAACTGGGCTGGCAACCCTTGTTGCTCGTTCTGCAAATGCAGGGAGACTTACCTGCATCTATTTTTTCTGTGCCCCGTCGCTAGGGTCGCCTGGCGCACAGTTGGTGCAGTGCTGGGTACTGATTTGTGCCCCAACAACCTATGTCAGTTTTACTCTTGGTGTTATGCTTTTCTTCCCCATGGAGAGAAACACTTTACTGTGGGGCTTGCGGCCATCTGCTGGGCCATTTGGAACCGCAGGAATCAAGCTATGTTTGAATTCAAGAAATTGTCATCTCCTTTTGAGATTGTTTTCAATGCTTGTGCGTATCTTTTCTACTGGGCAGGTTTGTTGAAAGGCGAAGAACGAACGGAACTGGAGCAGGGCGCAGCATTGCTGAGGATGAACGCTAAGAAGATGATGAGCCTTTGTGCGTCTGCATACACGGGGACCACCCACGGATGACTCTTGGCAGCGGACCTCTCCTTTTGAAGCTCATTTTCTTAAAGCTGGTCGCGATTGGTGTTAGGCTCTTCGTTATGTTTGTCTTCCTAGTACTGGTGTTTGTTTTCTGCCTCTGCGTAGGCTGTGGTGTGGGCTGTGAGACATTTGTTACTTTTGCGGTGAGTTGCTAGTGCTCCAGGGTTTTCGCCCCGTGGTGGTCGTTTCGATTGCGAGCGACTACAGCGGGTTTCCCTGGAGTGCTTGAGCTCGCTTTTTCCCTTTCCCTGTTTATCTTTTCTTGGAACTCGGTTGTATTTCCGTTATTTCGATAATGAAAAGGGGATTAGCCCGGCTCAAAAAAAATGTTAGATCCCTGAAAACTTCTTTGTCGTTAGTCAGTTAACTTTGCAGCAAGGCCGAAAGTGGGTGTGACGTGAGGAGCGAACGCATCGCCCCTGGCAAGGCTGAGCAAGGAACTTGCGAAAAGTGTTTGTTGATTAATAGAAAACCAGTAATCCTACACCTACGAACGAAGTTACGGAAGTTTATGTAACTTTCCTTCACCAAGTTTCTTGGGCACCCTGAATTTCGGGGGTGGGCCCCTCCTCCCCCTACTCTCAATCACAATTCGCCAACCGGCTCATTATGTAGAACTTAATGTAATTTGTTTGTAGGTGTAGCATTGCTCCTTAAAAATAGTGCCTCCTAAATGTTAGATCCCTAAAACTTGTTTTGCCGTTAGTCAGTTAATTTCGCATCAAGGCCGAGGGTGGGTGTGACTTGAGGAGCGAACCCGTCGACTGTCGCCCCTGGCAAGGCTGAGCAAGGAACTCTCCGAAGAGGTTGAGGGGAGGGCGAGGCGGCAGGCGGATGAAGCGGGGCAAGTCGGCCTTAAGCGGAAGGAAGAAGAACATGCGCCATGATCCTGGCCGTTGGATGCTGATCTGACCCCAGAAAATTGACTACCGCTATACTCCCATACAAAATAGATACAAAATACACGCACGAACAACGTACGTACCAGCATAATGGCCTTGATGCTGACCACGTCGAACCGGACTCCGCCGGCCTCCTCTCCCGTCTCGCTCACGTCCAACAGCACGTCCACGAAGTCCCGCCGATCGTCCTCGCCGCCGCCCACCACCGGCCCGCCGGCCAGACGCCGCTTGCGGTGGTCCGCGATGACCCGCTCGAGCAACCCGTCGAGCGCCTCGAACGTGCGCGTCACCCTGGCATTCAGCCCTGTGAGCGTGTCCACCCATGCCAGCCACGGCACGAACTCCCCCACCGTGGGCGTCCCCAGCAGCTCCTCGAAGTCGTCGAGCACCTTCCTCAGTTTCTCGCCCCCGTCGTCGCCGTCGATCCCGTACTCCCCGTCGCCGAACGCGGCCCGCTTGATGACGGCGTTGGAGTAGGAGGTGAGCATGTCGCTGAGGTTCAGCACGCCCGGCGGGTGAAGCGAGCGGCGGCGGACGGCGTCGAGCAGGGCGGCGACCTCCTGCTCCCGGACGCGGCGGAAGGACAGGATGCGGCGGTGGTTGAGGAGGTGGACGACGCAGACGCGGCGCGCCTGGCGCCAGTACTCGCCGTAGGGCGCCAGCACCATGTCGCGGCCGTAGAGGAGCCGCTCGGCCATGCGTATCTGGGCGCGGCTAGCGAAGGCCAGGTCGCGGGTCTTCATGACCTCCTGCGCCGCGGCGGCCGAGGAGGCCACGACGGTGGGCACGCGGCCGAGGTGCAGGAGCATGACCGGGCCGTGCGCCTCGGCCAGCGACCGGAGCTTCCGATGCGGCAGGGAGCCAAGAAGGGGCAGGTGGCCGAGGACGGGAAACCCGGGCGGCGACGGAGGCAGCCGCCGGCCGCCATCGGTGCACGACGGAGAAAGCTTCTTCCTGGCAGAGAAGAGGAACAAGGAGGAGAAGATTGGCACGAGCACGGCGAGGAGGAGGAGGATTGGCGATGAGCGCAAGAGAGCGGAGAGTGACAAGACGTCCATGCCTCAGCCCGTGTAGTGTAGCGACGCAAGCGCACCTGCACCCTCTCTGCCTCTGATTATGTAGCTGATTTCTATTTTCTGTAGAACCCTCCAAGATACGCTACGTAAGATATATATAGACTGGATCGTCTTCATATGTTCACCTGTACCGCACGCTAAATGCAGCCACGTAAGACGTTGCCGCTGCTGGGCTACGGCAACGCGACATATGGATAGCTTTATGTATCAGGGTGGTGGTCCTTTTGTCATTTGGCACGTGCTGCCGCTGGTGCTGGCAGTGAGGCGTATCATCCCGTAATAGTGCAAATAAAACTGTAATATAGTCATATTATCCACTTATATGAATGGCGTATATATCTTAATTTCCCACCGCAGATTTCAACAAAAGATATGAACACAAACAACAGTGTTGAAACTTGCAAGTGAGCGTGACCTTTCCGGAGGAATGGCAAATTGTCAAACGAACACCAGTACTTCTGCCCCCGTGTGACTGTATCGGCAAAGCTCTTGACCTATACTGCTCACCCCAGCCCAGCAGGATCAAGATCGGCCCTCCTCGGGCTGGAGCGAGAGGGCAGATGACCCTCTCCGACGACATTTAGGCACGCGAGTGAATTTGCGGCCACGTCCGGTGGATCCTTCCGGAGACGCGAGCATGTTCTTCCTCCACAATCGCAGCGTGGATGGCTGAAGTCCGGCTATTCATGTACTCATGCTCCTCGGCATAGTCGTGCCGCTCATAGTGCATATTTCGTGTGTTGTTTGCGTTGTGTTTTCTGTTACCAGGTTTTTCTTTCATATGCTTGGTAAGTGTATCTTTTCATCACGGCCGTGTGTCTTTATTTATAAAATAATGTGAAAGACCATTTCGAGAGAGCCCGAGACCACGCAAACGTGTACACGTCTCAAGTCATTAGTCCAAAGCACACTGTACACGTTCTGTAGCAAAGGATTGCACCGTACACACTGGAAGCAACCAAAACAACTGAGAGTCGTGTTTAGGTTATTAGCTGATTGGACCTAACACAGGCAGGTAAACATACCTCGCATCACACTAGACATGACCACGACCTCCAGAAGTTCAGGAGTACCGCACGCAAAATGCAGCTAAATAAAGACAAGATGTTGCTGCTCGACAATTATTATATATGGATGTTTCATTAGATGGTCATTTCGGCATCTGGCACTTGCACCATCCTGACACTGACGATGACGGTACAAGCTCGTCGGTCCAAACAAAGACCTATTTTTTCTTAAGATACATCTTCTGAATAAACAGTAAATTCAAAAAGTATAAAAAAATGAAAAAAATGATTTTTTATAGATGTTCACGTTCTTGTCGCAAGCATGCTTGACAAATTTAATGTGAAACGTAGCAGCAGTGTTTCTTCGGTGAAAATTGAGGTGACATTTAATCTTCAATTTGTCTTTTTTTTGTGCACAGGCCAAAATGGTTAACCTTTTTACCTCAAAATTTGCAGGTAGCATTTAGATGTGACTAAAATCACATAAATTTTTTATCTTGATTTTTTGACATTTGAAAAATATTTTCAGGCCTGGGAACATGTGCTCCCGAGAGCCGAATTGAATTTCTAGGGATGCCCATGTAGCTTCAGTACCATCTTGCCATGCATCTGCGGAAACTGGAAGAGCTTGGAGCTTGGAGATTATAAACTGGAAGAGCGGGAGACGTGTGCTCATGTTTCACAAGATGACAAGTCTCGTATTGGCACAACATTGTCCATATTAAGCTTGCCATAGGGCTAGTAAAAGGATCACTTGGGGCGTGTTTGATTGTAGTTTGGAACAGTACCTGTATTGCATGTCCGTCTTAACCCAGCCTGGTTGCTGAAATACAGCCTCATATGCAGCAGATGCAACCTATTTGGTTGCCTGCATCGCATCGAGAGGGACTTACCCCTTGCTGTTTGGTTGCCCACATTTGTGCTTAGGATGTGAGCAGACGCAAACTTCAGATGTTTGGTTGCAAACAGCGTTTGTGTTCTGCTCACCCTATTCAAATGTGGTGGCCTTACCACCACATGATCAGCACAACAGCAACATCACAACAGCAAGATCAAACAAAGCAAGCAATGTAATGACAACAAACTTAACACAGCAAACTACTTAACTAGATAGCATAGTCTAGATTAAGAGCAGGGGCATCCTCCTTCCCTGTTGTGCCAGGGTGCTGCACCTGGCCAAAATATAAACATGTTCCCAGCACAAGTCTCGCCACACACCCTAAAAGTTCTCCACTAACACCTGACTTAACTTAACTACATAGCCTGCTCAATGCCATCAAGGCAGTTGTGCCTGCTGCAACGGTACCTGCACATCACCGACGAGTCGTGGTTGTAGATCTGAACCTTCAGTCCCAATCCGGACATGCGCACAACGACGAGGTCGCCGGGGACGATCTTGTGGCGGCGGCAGAAGTAATTCCACCCCCGGCCAAGCACCATCTGGCCCTCGAAGTTCTGGACCTGCACCCAGAACACGCACCTCTTGTTGGCTGAGAGCCTGACCACGCGCGGGAGTCGCTTGATGACCAGCCAGGTGTTCATCACCTCCACGAACTTGGGAGGGACGACGAGCATGGCGAGGTCCTCGCTGTCCTTGATCTGTTCGTAGAATCTCATCGGCTCCCTGGCCCCCTCCTCGTGGCCCTGCCTCGGAGATCGTCCCCTTGAACGAGGCACGCTCATGAAGGCGATCCTGCCAGGTAGGTCCATCGTCCTGAGCCACCTGTTCGTGGGGATGAAATCTTCGGCGCGCTCAGCTCCGGCCACGACCTGAGCTCCTCCACCTGTCACATCCCAGTCAGTCTTCAGTATCTTGTCAAGCAACATGACAAGTATTAGTATCAAACAAAGCAAGCAAGCAAGCAAATGCCACTGATCAGTGGACTTGCCCAACAGCAAGTGCCACTGATCAGTCACTTGCTATTGGGCAAGAGCACTAATCTACTTGCTGTAGTGCAAATGGCACTGATCAATGACATTGATCAATGACTTGCCCAATAGCAAGTGCCATTGATAAGTGACATTTGGCCCAACAGAAAGTGCCATCGATAAGTGGCATTTTCCTAGAAACAAATGGCACTTATCAATGACCCTTGCTGTTGGGCAAGTCACTAATCAGTGGCATCTTCTTTGCTGCAACTGACACTGATCACTACATAATTCTAAACAAGGAAATATCTAAAAATAGCAACAGCAAGTGCCAATAGCACCCATTGTTGGAAATATGCCCTAGAGGCAATAATAAATTAGTTATTATTATTATATTTCATTGTTCATGATAATCGTTTATTATCCATGCTAGAATTGTATTGATAGGAAACTCAGATACATGTGTGGATACATAGACAACACCATGTCCCTAGTAAGCCTCTAGTTGACTAGCTCGTTGATCAATAGATGATTACAGTTTCCTGACCATGGACATTGGATGTCGTTGATAACGGGATCACATCATTAGGAGAATGATGTGATGGACAAGACCCAATCCTAAGCCTAGCACAAAGATCATGTAGTTCGTATGCTAAAGCTTTTCTATTGTCAAGTATCATTTCCTTAGACCATGAGATTGTGCAACTCCCGGATACCGTAGGAGTGCTTTGGGTGTGCCAAACGTCACAACGTAACTGGGTGGCTATAAAAGTTCACTACAGGTATCTCCAAAAGTGTCTGTTGGGTTGGCACGAATCGAGACTGGGATTTGTCACTCCGTGTAAACGGAGAGGTATCTCTGGGCCCACTCGGTAGGACATCATCATAATGCGCACAATGTGACCAAGGAGTTGATCACGGAATGATGTGTTACGGAACGAGTAAAGAGACTTGCCGGTAACGAGATTGAACAAGATATCGGGATACCGACGATCGAATCTCGGGCAAGTATCGTACCGATGGACAAAGAGAATTGTATACGGGATTGATTGAATCCTTGACATCGTGGTTCATCCGATGAGATCATCGTGGAACATGTGGGAGCCAACATGGGTATCCAGATCCCGCTGTTGGTTATTGGCCGAAGAGTTGTCTCGGTCATGTCTGCATGGTTCCCGAACCCGTAGGGTCTACACACTTAAGGTTCGGTGACGCTAGAGTTGTTATGGGAAATAGTATGTGGTTACCGAAGGTTGTTCGGAGTCCCGGATGAGATCCCAGACATGACGAGGAGCTCCGGAATGGTCCGGAGGTGAAGATCGGTATATTGGACGAAGGGTATTGGAGTCCGGAATTGTTCCGGGGGTACCAGGTGATGACCAGCGTGTCCGAAAGGGGTTTCGGAGGCCCCGGCAAGCGTTGGGGGGCCTTATGGGCCAAGGGGAGAGGGCACATCAGCCCACTAAGGGGCTGAGCGCCCCTCCCACCCCATCTCACGTAACCAGGAGAGGTGGGGGCGCCACCCCTAGGGCAGCCGCCCCTCCCGGCTTGGGGGGCAAGTTTCCTAGGGGGTGGGGGCGCCCAAACCCATCTAGGGTTTCCCCTGTGGCCGCCGCCCCTCCCCTAGGGAACCCTAGGGCGCCTCCCCCTCCTCCCTTCCCCCTATATATAGTGAGGGAGAGAGAGGGCAGCCGCAACCCTTCCCCTGGCGCAGCCCTCTTCCTCCTCCAACACCTCATCCTCCTCCGTAGTGCTTGGCGAAGCCCTGCCGGAGAACCACGAGCTCCATCACCACCATGTTGTCGTGCTGTCGGAGTTTTCCCTCAACTTCTCCTCTCCCCTTGCTGGATCAAGAAGGAGGAGACGTCCCCGGGCTGTACGTGTGTTGAACGCGGAGGTGCCGTCCGTTTGGCACTAGGATCATCGGTGATTTGGATCACGACGAGTATGACTCCATCAACCACGTTCACTTGAACGCTTCCGCTTAGCGATCTACAAGGGTATGTAGATGCAATCTCCTTCCCTCATTGCTAGATTACTCCATAGATTGATCTTGGTGATGCGTAGAAAATTTTGAATTTCTGCTACGATCCCCAACAGTGGCATCATGAGCTAGGTCTATGCGTAGTTTCTATGCACGAGTAGAACACAAAGCAGTTGTGGGCGTCGATATTGTCAATTTACTTGCCGTTACTAGTATTATCTTGATTCGGCGGCATCGTGGGATGAAGCGGCCCGGACCGACCTTACACGTACTCTTACGTGAGACTGGTTCCACCGACCGACATGCACTAGTTGCATAAGGTGGCTAGCGGGTGTCTGTCTCTCCCACTTTAGTCGGATCGGATTTGATGAAAAGGGTCCTTATGAAGGGTAAATAGAAATTGGCATATCACGTTGTGGTTTTCGCGTAGGTAAGAAACGTTCTTGCTAGAAACCTATAGCAACCACGTAAAAACTTGCAACAATAATTAGAGGATGTCTAACTTGTTTTTGCAGCATATGCCTTGTGATGTGATATGGCCAAAAGGATGTGATGAATGATATATGTGATGTATGAGATTGATCATGTTCTTGTAATAGGAATCATGACTTGCATGTCGATTAGTATGACAACCGGCAGGAGCCATAGGAGTTGTCTTGATTTATTTATGACCTGTGCGTCAACATAAACGTCATGTAATTACTTTACTTTATTGCTAAAGCGTTAGCCATAGTAGTAGAAGTAATAGATGACGAGACAACTTCAAGAAGACACGATGATGGAGATCATGGTGTCATGCCGGTGACAACGATGATCATGGAGCCCCGAAGATGGAGATCAAAAGGAGCAAAATGATATTAGTCATATCATGTCACTATTTGATTGCATGTGATGTTTATCATGTTTTACATCTCATTTGCTTAGAACGACGGTAGCTTAAATAAGATGATCCCTCACTAAAATTTCAAGAAAAGTGTTCCCCCTAACCGTGCACCGTTGCGAAGGTTCGTTGTTTTGAAGCACCACGTGATGATCGGGTGTGATAGATTCTAACGTTTGAATACAACGGGTGTTGATGAGCCTAGCATGTACAGACATGGCCTCGGGACACATGCGAAACACTTAGGTTGACTTGACGAGCCTAACATGTACAGACATGGCCTCGGAACACGGAAGACCGAAAGGTCGAACATGAGTCGTATAGAAGATAAGATCAACATGAGATGTTCACCGTTGATGACTAGTCCGTCTCACGTGATGATCGGACACGGCCTAGTCGATTCGGATCATGTTTCACTTAGATGACTAGAGGGATGTCTATCTGAGTGAGAGTTCATTAAATAATTTGATTAGATGAACTCAATTATCATGAACATAGTCTAAATTGTCTTTACAAATATGTTGTAGATAAATAGCTCACGTTGTAGCTCCCTGTTTCAATACGTTCCTAGAGAAAGATTAAGTTGAAAGATATTGTAAGCAATGATGCGGACTGGGTCCGTAGTCCGAGGAGTGTCCTCACTGCTACACAGAAGGCTTACGTCTTTGATGCACCGCTCGATGTGCAAACCCCTACAACGTCGTCTGTGGATGTTGTGAACACCTGACAGACACATCATGATGACTACTTGATAGTTTAGTGCACCATACTTTACGGCTTAGAATCAGGATTACAATGACGTTTTGAATGCCATAGAACATATGAGATGTTCCAAGAGCTGAAATTGGGATTTCAGGCTCATGCCCGTGTTGAGAGGCGTGAGACCTCTGACAAGTTTTTTTGCCAACAAGATGGAGGAGAATAGCTCAGCTAGTAAGCATGTGCTCAGAATGTCTGGGTGCTACAATCACTTAAATCAGGTGGGAGTTAAACTTCCAGATAAGATAGTGATTGATAGAGTTCTCTAGCCACTATCACTAAGCTACTAGATCTTCGTGATGAACTATGACATGCAAGGGATGGAGTTGATCCCGGAGATGTTCGCGGTGCTTAAGACCGCAAAAGGTAGAAATCAAGAAGGAGCATCAAGTGTTGATGGTTTAACAAGACTACTGGTTTCAAGAAGGGCAAGGGCTAGAAGGGAAACTTCATGGATGGCAAACCAGTTGCCGCTCCAGTGAAGGAACCCAAGGTTGAACCCAAACCCAAGACTAAGTGCTTCTATTGTAAGGGGAACGGTCACTAGTAGCGGGATTACCCCAAATACATGGTAGATAAGAAGGCTGGCAACTTCAACAAAGTATATACGTGTTATTAATGTGTACCTCACTAGTACTCCTGGTAGCACCTGGGTATTGGATACTGGTTCGGTTGCTATTATTGGTGACTTGAAGCAAAAGCTACGGACTAAACAGAGACTGGCTAAGGGCGAGGTGATGATGTGTGTTGAAAGTGTTTCCAAAGTTGATGAGATCACCATCGCACGCTCCATCTGCCTTCGGGATTAGTATTGAACCTAGATAAATGTTATCAGGTGTCTACGTTGAGTATGAATATGATTAGATCATGTTCATTGCAATACGGTCATTCATTTAAGTTAGAGAATAATGGTTATTCTATTTACATGAATGATACCTTTCATGGTCATGCACCCTATGTGAATGGTTCATTGAATCTCGGTCGTGGTAATACACATGTTCATGCCAAAAGATGTAGAGTTAATAATGATAGTACAACTTTCTCATGGCACTGTCGCTTAGGTCATATTGGCATAAGATGCATGAAGAAACTCCATGTTGATGGATGTTTGGAGTCACTTGATTTTGAATCACTTGACACATGCGAGCCATGCCTCATGGGCAGTGTCGGGGATATACCCCGCGGCATAAACCGGACGGAAGTATAACCCGGCCGGACTTGGCGGTTTACTTGAGACCCGGCTAAGACTTGACGATTCACTGGTGACCCGTTTGGACCTGGCGGTTTACGATTCATTGGTAATCCGGCAGGCGGGTCAGAGGAGCGACAAGACTCGGTGGCCCAACGGGCGGTTCATGAAGGCCGGTTCATACTATGGTGGGCCGGTTTAAGAGGAAAGGCATGAGGAATATTTACCTTACAAGGAGTTAAGACCAGGACTTGTATCCGGTTTGTATTAGAGATAGACTAGTCCTAATCCTAATAGGACTCCACATGTAAACCGCCCCTTCAACATATATAAGGAGGGGCAGGGCTCCCCAAAGAGGGACGAGCAAGAAGAAACAATCTTAGGGCTAGACACAAAGAGGAGAGCCGGTTTACGGCGACTCCCTCGTGATGATAATGAGACCTAGCCTCAAACAGCATGTAGGGCTATTACCGGATGATGTTTCCCGGGGCCCGAAGCCTAAATCCTTGTCTTGCGTGTTGATCCGCCCTGCGTCTCTTGTCCCACTCAACCCCTCTCAAGTTACCACATAGATGCGTTGGCCTCGCGACTAAGTCCTGACACTAAGTCATGAAACATCCACTCATGGCACAAACCCTAGCTTCAACATGCAACACGAAACAAGGACATGATCCTAACATGAGCATGCCATCAGTCAACATGATTCTAGCATTCATCACTCAACATGAACATGATTCTAGCATGAACACAGCTACTAGCATGTAGCACAAATGTAGCATGTAGTAGCACTCGCCCTGGCATGAACATGAATCTAGCATTAACATGAATCTAGCATGTAACACAGCTACTAGCATTCTAGCATGAACACAAGCAGTAGCACACGCATTGTACAAAACAAGAACAAATCAGTCCGATTGGATTTGATTGGGATCGCATCCAATCGGATCTGCTAGAATCCTATCAATCCTAGCACATGCCTAAGAAATTAATAGCTAATCTACATCTAGGAGCAAGATTGTTGGGGATTTGGCTCACTGGAGCATGCGTAGCCGCGGCGAACCGAGGCCGGGGTGAAAACCCCGACAGGAACGATAGAGGTGGCGGAGCAGAGGACGAGCCGGCCCCGGCGACGGCCTGCGGCATCGGCCCCGTGCTGAACGCCACGCCGGAGGTCGAGAAGGATGGTCCGCCGACCGGACAAAACCCTCGGATGGGGGTCAAGAAAACCCGCGAGGCCAATGGTGTCCCAACAAGGGGCAGCTCCGTCGACGGCGCCGGCGCCGAGCCCAGGACCATGAGGTCTGGAATCGGCGGCGGAGCAGGAGCGCCCGGCACCGCATTGGCCGGCGTCGGCGCTCATGGAGGCTGGCAGCAGATGGGGGATGGCGCCCACAGCGCCGAGGCCAGGTCACGGCCCGAGTTCTGGAGCCTGGCCAGCCAGCGCTCCTGGATGCTGGAGATGCGCTGGTCGACCGGGGTCAGAGGGCGGCGCGGCGGTGCGCGTGGCGAAGCCATCGAAGCAGAGGAGAGGAGAGGAAGGGGCGGTGAGGGAGAGAGAGGGAGCGGTGGGAACAGTGCGCCTGAGCGGTGACAGGAGAGTGGGGGCGAGTAATGAGACGTCGCCTCCGTCTCCCGCGTTGCCCAAGGCGTGCAATTGCCCCGCACGCGCGGCCGCGCCCAGCCAGGCTCACGAGAAACTGCCGATTCAGCAGTTCCCGCCGGGCCAGGCTGCGGGCTGCTTTGAGGTTCATGCGGGCCTCAAACCACATGCAGCCCAGCCAACCAAACAGGCCGCGCACATCCCGCGCGGGCCTGGTTGGGCTGCATGCGGGCAACCAAACACGCCCTTGAGGCATTGATAAGTTGCAAGAATTGCAGAGTGCCCACTAACAATACTAGCATACAAATAATATACTAGTACCTCCGTCCTAATTTATAAGTTTCATTTGTATTTTATACCAAAATTTGACTATACATTTAACTAACAAAACATTAATGCATATTATAAAAAATTATATGGATAGATTCGTATTTGAACGGAGTTTTCAATTATATTAATTTTTATGACATGCACTAATATTTTATTAGTTAAATTTAAAGTCAAATTTTGGCACAGAATACAAAGGGACTAATAAACCAGGACGAAGGTAGTAGCAATTTGGTGCACAGTCTAGTGTTCTATACTACATAGACTTAACCGCAACACTTGGCAGAAATCTGTAAGACCGAAGGGTGAATTTGGTTGCCCACATCGAGCTCAATCAGTCCCGCGCGATGCAGCATCTTTTCGGACTTCAGTTGTTTGGTTTCTTGCATATCTTAAAGCACCCATGGGCTGGCCGATTGGAAACGGCCGAATCGGCAGTTTCTTGAGAGCCAGGCCCGAGCGATGCTTCAGAGGCGTACGCGGGTGGCTCTATGGAAACGTGGCTGCAGTTAATCCCTCGTCCTCAATCCTATCAATCCCCTCTCTCTCTCTCTTCCCTCTGCTCCAGTCGATCCCGTCGGCTGCGGTGCCGCCCTCGTCCGCGGGGTCGCCGGCGTTGTTGATCAAGAGGCGCCTTCTTCCAACGGTGGGGCCGACCACTTCTCCGCCAGTGTGCCCGTCGACCGCCGGTGTCCCCAGGCTTCCCGCGGGCCCAGGCTCGCCACCTCGGGCGCGGCTGTGGTGCCCCGACTCTAGAGGCCAAGAACCGCGGCGACGAAGGCCCCCGCCCTTCTGCTCGTGGCGAGCCCCAGCGGTTCCTGCCTACAACCGCGAGCCCGGGGCTCGCTCCCTCCGCCTTTCACGCGCTCCAAGGCTGCGCCGACTGTGGCGCTCCGGTCCAAGAAGCTGGCGACTTTGTCGCGCTCCACGATGGCGCCGACAGTGGCGCTCCGGTCCAAGAAGCCGGCGACTTCGTCGCGCTCCAAGACGCCGCCTACCGTGGCGCTCTAGTCCAAGAAGCCGGTGCCTTAGTCGCGCTCCAGGATGCCATAGACCGTCGCGCTCCAGGATGCCGCAGACCGTCGTGCTCCAGGATGCCGTTGACCGTGCCGCTCCGATGCAACAAGGCGACGCCTTCATCGCTCTCCAGGATGCTGCTCGTGGCCCTGTTGGTCTCGTCCAGGGCCCAGCGAGCCCCCCAGCAACGCCCACGAGACCAACCAGACGTGCGCCAGGAGCCGCGTCGCGAAGCATCGCCTCGACGAGCCTCAACCTGGTGAGCCGCACCGCGTCTGGGAGCCTCAGCACGAGGAACAACTCCGTGGGCGATGCGAGGAGCAGCGAGGCCCTTCGTAGATTTCAGCAAAAGATATTTTTTGACGAAAAGACGGCCCTAGGGCCGTATTTCATTGATTAATCAGGAGAGGCAAAATACAAAGTCTGAGAGACAAAAAGAAGGTGGAGCTGGCACCCAGAAAGAAAACACCCAGCAACAAACAAGGGGGAAAACCCAGCAAGAAACAAGGGGAAAATCAAGGTGGTTCAAATATTCTGTCGAGCAAGCTAAGCCCAGCCGCTGACCAACATCTTGCCTCATCCATGATTCGTCCCATGAGTTGTGGAGCGGAGCATATGTCATCATTTAACACACGGTTGTTTCGTTCCTTCCATATCATTCAGGAGACCAAGCAAATGACTGACTTCCATTCTTTTATCTTATTAGCTGGGAGCACCTGCAGTTGCATCATCCAATTGTTTTTGAGAGGAAGGCATTGTTGATGGGAGTTCACCATTGGTGCAAGGTTGAGAAAAGGGCCCCAAGCTTGCTGATGATCATCATCCAGAGCTGCTTGGAGAAACTGCAATCTGCGAGCAAATGGGTGGCCGTCTCCGGCGCAGCACAGCAGAGCGAGCAAAATGGGTTGTGTGGGATGCCCTCGATAGCCAGGTTGTCAGGCGCCGCCCTGGTGGACCATATGAGTGCTCTATCGTCTGACCGCACGGCTCCTTCGAATTGGCATAGGTACGCCGACTTGGCAGTGTAGTTGCCATCCGCGGTCCAGCGCCAAGTCACCGTGTCCTCCACTGCATCATTGAAACTGATACCCGCCGCTATCTCTGATAGGCAACGGAGCTGTCTGAGCACCAGCGCAGATGGATTGGGCTTAACAAGGCGAAAGTCAGCAAAAGATATGAACACAAACGATAACGTTGAAACGCGAAAGTCAGCATGATCTTTTCAGCGAAATGGCAAATTGTCAAATGAACACCAGTGTTGGCCCATGTGACCGGTCGACAACGCTCTTGACATATACTGCTCACCCCCACAAGACCGACGCGCCTTGGCCCGGTGCGAGAGGGTAGATGGCCCTATCCAACAACACTTGGGTGCACGAGAGATTTGCGGCGAGGCCTGGTGGTTCCTTCTTGAGACGCGAGCTCGCTCTTCCTGACAATCGCGAGGGCGGATGGCTGGAGTCCGGCTACTCATGCAATGTGTATGTGTTCAAGAGAGTTCGAGACCAGGCAACGTGTATGTGTTTCAAGTGATGTGAAAGCCTATTTCGAGAGTTCGAGACCACACAACATGCATATGTTTCAAGTCATTTTTCCATTCAAAATTGCATCACTATAGCAAAGGATGGCACTTGTATTGATATGGATGGTATAGACAACACGCAGAAAGCAACCAAAATAATTGAGAACTATGTTTAGCTTATTTAGCTGGTTGGAACTAATGCAAGCAACCAAACGCGCCTCACACTACACTAGATATGACCACAACCTTCAGAAGTTCAGGAGTACCGCGCGCAAAATACAGCTAAATAAAGATAAGATGTTGTGGCTCCACAATTATTATATATGGATGTTTCATTAGATGGTCATTGTAGCATTTGGCACTTGCACCACCCTGACGCTGACAATGACGGTACAAGCGTGTCGGTCCAAACAAAGACCTTTTTCTTTTCTTACGAAGATATATCTCCAAACATTGATTCGCCTGTTGGTCATTGGATTGTAGATGATAGGTTATGTTCAGTGTGCATCAATTTTAACAAATCCACTTAAAAGATGCTAGTGAATCCAGTAAAAAACTGATGCTAGCAAAGAGGCTATCCTTTTTTTAGAATCACAGCGCCATTTTATTGCACTATTTCAATGTTTACAGGTATATCTAGATGATCAGGTGAAGCATTAAGCCACACATGTCGACCATTCTCTAGAGACAGAGACGTGGCCGTACGTGCTAAGAGCAACTCTAACAGACTCTTTATATCGTGGACCTGTAAAATGAGTTTACAGTTCGTGGAATGCCTTGGATACGGGCCAAAAACAGCCGCAGCATAACAAAAACTGAAAATTAAACTGTAAATTTTGAAATTAGAACTTCGTGGGAGAAATAGAACGACTTCAGCACAACAAGTAGCGTTCATAGTTCTGATCATCATACATATTTCATACATAACCTATTTGTACAAAATAGATCGGAGGAGTGGAGGCCACCGTAAACCCTACTATCAAAATCTGGCTCACCCGAGCCATCCGGGTGCGGCGGTGACGCTGCGGTGGCGGAGGAGTTCAGTCGGAGGAGGAGGAGGAGAAGAGGTCCACGTACATGTCGCCCTGCGCCTTGGCTGCTGGTGCTGACAGTGACGGAAATGGCACATCATCCCGCAATAATTCAAATAAAGTAGAAGTATAGTCATATATCTGCCTATTTAAATGGCATATATATCTTAATTTCCCACCGCAGATTTCAGCAAAGGATATGAACACAAACGACAACGTTGAAACGCGAAAGTCAGCATGTTCTTTTCAGAAAAATGGCAATTTGTCAAATGAACACTAGTGTTGACCTATGTGACTGTATTGGCAACGCTCTCGACCTATACTGGCATACTGCTCACCCCAGCAAGATCGGCGTGCCTCGGACCAGTGCGAGAGGGTAGATGGCCCTCTCCGATGATAGTTGGGCGCATGGGAGATTTGCGGCGAGGTCCGGTGGTTCCTTCTTGAGACGTGAGCTCTCTCTTCCTTGACAATCGCGAGGGCGGATGCCTGAAGTCCGGCTACTCATGCAACGTGTATGTGTTTCAAGAGAGTTCGAGGCCAGGCAACGTGTATGTGTTTCAAGTGATGTGAAAGCCTATTTCGAGAGTTCGAGACCACACAACATGTATATGTTTCAAGTCATTTGTCCATTCTAAATCACATCACTGTAGCAAAGGATGGCACTTGTATTGATATGAACTAGATCATTGATGGCGCGCGTTGCTGCGCCCGTCCACTTTACACTTTAATGTTAGGGATTGATGCAATTATATGGACTCAAATCAAATACTCATCAAGTTAAATTAAGTTAATAGGGCTGCTTGCATGGCGTAGCTTTACAATGCCAAATTCAAAGTTGTAATGCTATATACAGAGAACTTTCCCTTGAGTTGAAGATAGAATAGACCAATCGATTCAGGAAAGAAAATCACTTATCAATATGAGTATTTACTCGATTAACAAACTTGACAGCATTACTTTAGATACAATTTGCAATGGCCAGAAATCAAATGCCTAACTCAAACAGAAATTTCTCATGCCCTAGATCATACATTGATAGCTTTATGTCACACATGAGCATATTTTCCACAACTACATGATACGCAGGGAAGCAGATTTATTAGTGGAAATTCCCTGTGTTGGGACCCAATGTATATGCATGCATGTATATGTGCATGTAATGATAATGATATATTTTCATATGTTAATGGTGGAGTGATATTAGCTACTTGGGCAAAGAATTGCAGTTCAACAGTTATGGTGAGCGTTGGGTAAACACAAGGTACATGTGCATATATATACTTCCGGCAACAGATGTATGTTGTAGGTATATAAATTATATTTGAAAACCAAGACTATTACCTCTAGCGACTCCATGTTTGAACATAGATATGATAATAGCCCTCTCAGTGGGTTGTTTCTTAGCATCTCAACCAACATGGGAGTAAGTATGTCTCTTCTTGCATTGAAAGCTAGATCATTTGAATTAGGGAAACTTTAACATGCCAATGTGGCCATTATATATACTAATGTGTTGGAAGAAGATATGGATTTATAATGAAATTTAAATCATCATAAGCATTCCTGTCTACAATATTAAAATATCTAAACTCGCATGCTTAAAAGCTAAAGAGAACAAATGGGAGACATGACCTACCAATATAACATTTTTTTCTTTTGCAAAATACTATTGGAGAAATGAAAAAGTAACACACGTATTCTAAATGTCCTTGAATAAACCGACAAATGAGATGAATTGCTGACATGTAGACACAAAATTTACAATTTTCTGAAAGCAATAGTAGAAACATTCAAGAGGCAGTCAAAAAAAATTAAAGGTATATTCTCTGTGTAACTAATTCATGATGTGCAATGTGTGCCATCATGATGATCAGATGATAAGTACAAAAAATAACATGAATGTGAGGACTTGCACAAGAGTGGGTCATTCAGAATCTTGCGCAGAGGAGCAAGTCGCTGATAAGTTAGCATGAAGAAAATGAGAGTCTAACATGGAGATAAAGGAAATCAGTTGACGAAAAGTAAGAGACCTACTTTGTCGAGAAATAGAGAACTAAATTCAAAGCCTTCATCTTACTTTTTCGAAATTATAGGAAAAGCAGAACCAATTGATCTATTGATAGTAATAGTGCAACTCTGTAATGACAGAGGAGAATACCAAAAACATATCCTCTCTTTTTCTGTGAACATAATATCGTCTTATATATTATAATCTCTTCAATGAAAAAGACCATCCTCACTACTCATGATATATTGACAGATCCACTTTAGTACTTGGACCTAATAATTTTCCTATAAAGAACACGTGTATGTGACTTTGTGCTCAAAATTCCTATCAAATGGTTGACATTTTGATTGTTGTGGAATGCTAATCCTAGGCACTCGGAAAGGACAAATCCAACGTTCCAAACTAGCAGAGAACACTGATTATATCCAAGATAAAGGGAAGAGAATGATCTGTACCAGCGGACTCCATCGAATGTTGGCATGCACCCCCGTTTCCTTGCCGATTTATGCTTGTAGAGGCAAACCTAGGTCGCTCAAAACGATCATTCCTTAAGGCTCGAGCCCCATGCTGCCACAAAGTGGAGACCAACCCTGCTACACTGGTCTGAAAGCCGAGTAGTGGACCCCCACGCCGCTAGATCTAGGAGAATTCAGATGCTAAACTAAACATTATCAACTTTACTACAGGATCACGCCTCAAGGAGACAAGGAAGAACATACTATTTATTATCTGAACAATGCTGATTGCTGAAGTATCTCTACGTACCCTTGAGCGATAGAACCAGGAGAGGATGGATTCGCTGAACTGGTCGGCGTTGGCGTGGGAGCCGCAGTTGCCCCACCGCTCCTGCACTGCCACCTGCAGCGCGGTCCACTGCCCGAACACCAACCTGATGGCCTCTCCAAGCGTCGGCCTCGCATCGGTGGAGATCGGAGCCATGGCACCGTCGGATGTGGCAATGGTGTCGTGCCTCACTGGTCTGAGAGTGGAGCCCCTCTCTGCTGCTGCTGGTGAAGGAAGACAACGGGGGCTGGTCAACATCATGGGAGGCGTGAAGATTCATCGGCGGCTGCGAGGAGAATGGAAGGATTTGCTGCCCCTTCGATGTCCTTAACCTAAACTGAAGCGACGTCGCACACCAGCTAATTGATGGGCTATTCTTTCACCAACCACTAAATGGGCTGCCTGGCCCAATCAACCAGAGGCCGCCGATTTTTCCACCGGAATAGCCTCCCTAGGACACCTGGCCCATTAATTACGGGATTAGATAATCATCTGACGGCCAGCGGCGACCCAAAACACACATCCGACGGCCAGAAACTTGATGGTCTGGGAGGGCATGGATTGTGCTCAGTTTTAATATATCTAAATGGTATAGGCACACGCAGAAAAGCAACCAAAAAAATTGAGGACTGCTTTAGCTTATTAGCTGGTTGGAACTAATGCAAGCAGCCAAACGCACCTCACACCACACTAGACATGACCACAACCTTCAGAAGTTCAGGAGTACCGCGCGCAAAATGCAGCTAAATGAAGATAAGATGTTGTCACTCCATAATTATCTCTACTATTAAATTAAATTAAATTAATTAAATACATATATATATGGTGTTACTATTCATCACCCAGGGTGCAGAATAAGTTGTTCTTCATCCGAGGTAATCTTACGATCATTTCATAATTAAATTACGTTTGGAATTCAAATAATTACATTCCTATTGATTCACTACGTAAAATTTGACATAAGAAAATAAAAATATAGGTCATAAATCACGAAAATTTGCAGTTTATGTGTATTTTAGACTATGTTTTTCACGTTTGTAATTTTACATAACATAAAATATTTTTTACGGCGATTATATATTTTCTTACGGTCTTTTTTGCATCGGAAATAAGACAAAACTTACGGAACGTAAAATTACGATGCATTGATGATAAAATAGAGGGGGTGAAGAATAACTATTCCTCACCCAGGGTGACGAATAGCGCGACCCTATATATATATATATATATATATATATATATATATATATATATATATATATATATAGTATTACTATTTATCACCCAGGGTGCAGAATAAGTTATTCTTCACCCGAGGTAATCTTACAATCATTTCATAATTAAATTACGTTTGAAATTCAAATAGTTACATTCTTATTGATTTACTACGTAAAATTTGACATAAGAAAATAAAAATATAGGTCATAAGACAAAAAATTTGCAGGTTATGTGTATTTTAGACTATATTTTTACGTTTGTAATTTTACATAACATAAAATATTTTTTACGACGATTATATATTTTCTTACGGTCTTTTTTGCATCGGAAATAAGACAAAACTTACGGAACGTAAAATTACGATGCATTGATAATAAAATAGAGGGGGTGAAGAATAACTATTCCTCACCCAGGGTGACGAATAGCGCGACTCTCTCTCTCTCTCTCTATATATATATATATAGTATTACTATTTATCACCCAGGGTGCAGAATAAGTTATTCTTCACCGGGAGTAATCTTACAATCATTTCATAATTAAATTACGTTTGAAATTCAAATAGTTACATTCTTATTGATTCACTACGTAAAATTTGACATAAGAAAATAAAAATATAGGTCATAAGACAAGAAAATTTGCAGGTTATGTTTATTTTAGACTATATTTTTACGTTTGTAATTTTACATAACATAAAATATTTTTTACGGCGATTATATATTTTCTTACGGTCTTTTTTGCATCGAAAATAAGACAAAACTTACGGAACGTAAAATTACGATGCATTGATAATAAAATAGAGGGGTTGAAGAATAACTATTCCTCACCCAGGGTGACGAATAGCGCGACTCTCTCTCTATATATATATATACATAGTACTACTATTTATCACCCAGGGTGCAGAATAAGTTATTCTTCACCCGGGGTAATCTTACAATCATTTCATAATTAAATTACGTTTGAAATTCAAATAGTTACATTCTTATTGATTCACTACGTAAAATTTGACATAAGAAAATAAAAATATAGGTCGTAAGACAAGAAAATTTGCAGGTTATGTGTATTTTAGACTATATTTTTACGTTTGTAATTTTACATAACATAAAATATTTTTTTACGGCGATTATATATTTTCTTACGGTCCCTTTTTGCGTCGGAAATAAGACAAAACTTATGAAACGTAAAATTACGTGTATTGATGGTAAAATAGAGGGGGGTGAAGAATAACTATTCCTCACCCAGGGTGACGAATAGCGCGACACTATATATATATATATATATATATATATATATATATATATATATCGAACGTCGTGATGGTTCAACCTCGTTCGATCCCTCTCCCTTCGAACAAAAACCATCGCCCGAACTCCCACACGCACGCAGCAGCCCACCAACTCAGCCCACGTACGAAGAATCACCAACTCAGCGCCCGCAAACAAAAAATATTCACCAACTCAACCCACGTACGAGATCCACAGTCTACACACGAACGACAAGTCCATGGAACCCCACGATCGTGCCCAGTCAATAAAAAAACAGCTCCGCAACCCACGAACGAGGACGAGGTCCATCGACCAAAAATCAAACTTCTTCGACCCGCCAACGAACGCCAGTTCTTCCTGGCGTATGAGCTCCATCGAGACACCAATTCTTCCTGGCATACGAGCTCCATCCACACGCGAACGCACGCCGCCAAAACAGAAACGCCGCTTCAATCGTCGTCCGGCCACATTGTTCACACGCGAGCTGTGGGAGTTGCAGCCTCTGCTGATCGCCTCGCATGCCAAACCACAACCAGGGCGTCCAAACACAACCTCCGCTCGACGGCTGTTGCTGCGTCATCTCCTGAGCCCACCTACCGTCTTCTTCCTCTCCGACGGCAAAGGACGGATATCCACCTTTGTTATGTTTCATGGTGCCCATCACGCCCTAGGTTTGCCATCCTGACCTGTTCAAAACTTCATAATGGTAGTACTCAGATTGCATCTTTAACTTTTACTCCAACTACATTAGCACTTATTCCCCAAAGTTACAAAATCTAATGAGTTATGACACCTGTTCTGTTCGCACAGTTAAGTTCATATATTGGAGACCCTGTTCCGTAAAGAATATTGCCCTGTTCCATTTAGGGTTTATAGTATGTCATATCATTTTTGTAATGCAAAAAGACTGCCGGTTTATTTTAGTAAGAAGAACATGTGTTGAAACTGTCAAAAAAAATCTATGAAATTCTGAAATTGCAGTATAAGATTAGGTAACCTCAGACCATGTTTACTTTTACATCATGGGAACAAACATGCCTCGCGACAGGAATAGTGATAGAAGGAAATACTTTCATTTAAGCTCACCTCCAGAATCCTGTATAGTCTTTTTCGCACCACGTGGAGACAGACATCTTTCTCTCCACTCCTTCCCCTCCACCTTCATTCTTGTCGCCATGTCTGAGCCCTCTATAAGTGCATCTAGTGCCACCCCTAGTTGGTTTTGGAGTATTGACGACAAACCTAGTTGAGGGACTAATGTGTTTGTGAGAATTGCAGGATAACACAGGTAGAAGTCCCTCATTGATTCGGTTTTCCTACCAGAGATGACCCCTAAAAATGTATGAAGACATTGAAGTCAAAGGTGGTATATGAAGATATTCACATTGAAGACTATGACAAGAGAAGACACCACATGAAGCCTATGGAGCTCGAAGACTTAGATCTTTCGTAGTTCTCTTTCTTCTGTGTTGAGTCATAGGAACCACCGTACTGTTAAGTGGGGTCCAAGAGAACCAGTCAGAATGACTGAAGTGATGCCTAACCAAAACCTATGTCTTCGAGTGAAGACTATGAGAGCGAATCTTGTCCAGAGTCGGACAAGTCAGCTTTGCTTGCAGCCCAAGTAAAGTTGCCGTGTGAGTTTGAAACCTGACCGTTGGAACACGTGTCAGTTCCTTAGTGACCCAGGGTCATTTCGGACAAATCAGGTCGGGTTGCCAAGTGGCTATAAATAGCCCACCCCCTACAACCATAAACGGTTGGCTGCTCAGATTCAGAGTACGGCTTTTGTCGTTTGAGAGCAACCCACCTCGAAGCCTTTGAGAGAGAATTCCTTGCGAGGATAAAGCCCTAACCACCCAGAGCCAAAGAGAATTAGGCATCACTTAAGTCTTCTTGTCTGTGTGATCTGAAGACTTATTACACTTGAGGACTGTGCATCCTCCAGCCGGTTAGGCGTCGCGTTTTGAGCATCCAATAGACATTGTGGATTGCCGGTGAACGAAGTCTATGAAGGTTTGGGAGTCTACCTTGAAGACTTACCAGAGTGATTGGGCGAGGTCTGTGTGACCTTAGCTCAAGGGGAATACGGTGAGGACTGGGTGTCCTGAGCTGCGTGTTCAGGACTGGGTGTCCGGGACTGTGTGTCCTAAGGTTTAAATACCTAGCCGCCCTAACCAGACGTACAGTTGTCACAGCAACTGGAACTGGTCCAACAAATCATTGTCTTCAGCGAGTCACTGGTTTCATCTTCCCTTCCCTTTACTTACTGTTGCTCCTTGTGAAGTCATTGTATGTTCGCACTATCTTTTGTCTTCACTGAGTGACTGCGTGTTCTGTGTGGCTTCACAATATCTTCCTACCCGATCCTTACTACATTGCTGCTATTAGTCATTGTGCTTTCACTCTATTGAATACTTGACTATGGATTGCCTAGTGTAGTCTACCTTCCGCTGCAGGGTAATAGGTTTATTTCTATCGCTTGTCTTCATAACTTCCACGTTTTGAAGACTTTCATAAAAATTGCCTATTCACCCCCCTCTAGTCGATATAACGCACTTTCAATTGGTATCAGAGCGAGGTGCTCCCTTGTTCTGTGTGATTCGATTTAACCACCTGGAGTTTTAGCTTTGTCGACTGCAGGGATAATTAAAGTCTCCGTTGCGTGCCCCGTCTTCGATGGAACTGAATATCCCTACTGGAAGAATAAGATGCGCATGCATCTTGAAGCCATTGACGTCGACCTATGGTATGTCATCAAGAACGGAGTTCCTAAGGCTGGAGAAGGTGTCACTGCTGCTGATGTCAAGAAGTTCGTTCAACTGGACTCCACTGCCAAGAATATCATCTGTGGTCATCTGACCAAAGGACAGTATGGACGTGTGAGTGCTTTGGAAACATCTAAGCTGGTCTGGGACTGGCTCTCCAAGGTCAATGAAGGCGTCTTAACCCAGAGAGATCAGAGAATCAGTGTCCTTTGCAACCTCTTCAACCGCTTCAAGCGAAATGACAATGAGAATGTCCAGCTCACATTTGACCGACTCACTGACATCACAAATGAGCTTCAAGCCCTCGGCGCTACTAAGATCACCAAACATGAAGTCGTCAAGACACTACTGAGATCACTTGATAGTTCGTTTGACACCCTAGCCCTGATGATTCAAGAACGTCCTGATTTCAAGACACTCGATCCGTCTGACATACTTGAGAGGCTCAACACACATGAGTTTCAGCTTTCTGAGAAAAGAGATATCTACGGTCCAAACTATGGGCGAATTCGTGCCTTGAAGGCAAAAGATGTCTCCTCATCTGAAGAAGAATCTGACAGCAGTTTGGATGATCCTGAAGACATTGGGAGGGAACTTGCTATGCTTGTGAAGAAGTTCCAAAAATTCACCAAGAAGAAAGGTTTCAGAAAGTCTTCCCGATCAAGCTCAAGGAATGATGAAGTTTCTGCTCACGACTACAAGAAGAAAACATGTCACAAGTGCAAGAAACCTGGCCACTTCATCTCTGAGTGTCCACAGTGGGACAATGAGAACAAAAAGAAGAAGAAGAGCAAGGAATATGACTCTGACAACAACAAGAAGAAGAAATACTCATAGTCTTCTTCCAAATCTTCCTCAAAGTCTTCATCACACAAGAAGAGCTCATCTGGCAAGGCACGTGCGTTTGTTGGCAAGGAAATGGATTCAGAGGAGGAGTCCGCTTCTGAGGAGGCGGAGGTGGAGTCTGAGGAGGAGTCCGATTCAGGCGTCGCAAGTCTGGCTACAGCATACGTTGCCAAGTCCATCTTCAACACTAAAGACAATGACTTCATCACCGACACCGATGCAAATGACAAGGACTACTCCGCTTCTACCTACTGCTTCATGGCACGCGGTGCCAAGGTAAACACACGCACTACTCACTATCAAACATCTAGTGACGATGACTCTAATTGTGGTTCAAAACCCAGCTACAAAACACTTGCTAAAATTGCAACTGAACAACAGAAAGCTATGGAACATATTCAAAAACTGTTAGACAGAAGCGATGATCTGTTAGGTGCTAAAATGACTCGATCTGAATCCTTAATTGAAGACATAAAAAATCTTCACGTTAAGTATGAGGGACTTGAAAGTCTTCATGAAACTCTCTCAACAACTCATGAAAAGCTTTCCTATGATTATCTTCAAAGGAAGCAAGATCTTGAGAAATTGAGAGCGGCTCATGAAGGTCTTCAAAAGGAAAACGAGTCACTTCGCGCCAAACAAATCAGCTCCGCTCAGGAAGGATTTGAACCACCATGTCTTAAATGCATTGAGCGTGATAATGCTACTTCTGTTGCCGAATGTTCTACTGCTACTAATATTGTAATATCTTCAACTGTTGATGTGGTAACTAACCCCTCTACTGAGGATACCACTGCTATTGCTGATGAGAATGCTAGGTTGAAGACATTGCTTGAAATAGGGATGTACAAAAGTCTTAAAGGGCATCAGACACTATGTGATGTCCTCAAAAAGCAGATTCTGAACCGAAACCCGAGGAAAGAGGGTGTTGGGTTCGTAAGGAAAATGAATGCTGATGGCTCTTACTGGAAACCTGAGCAGTACCCCAAAACCACGTGGGTTGCTGCAAAGGAACCTTCAGCAGATCCATCCAATCTATCTGGCTTCACTTGTGCTAACCCCATTATCATTGATGAATCCCTTGATGCAAACTATAAACTGTTTGTGTGCCAAATATATGTGGATGACATTATCTTCGGCTGCACCAATCAGAAGTATAGTGAAGAGTTTGGATATATGATGCAAGAGCAATATCAAATGTCTATGATGGGAGAGCTAAAGTTCTTTCTCGGTCTTCAAATACGACAGCAACGCAACGGCATCTTCATATCTCAAGAGAAGTATCTCAAAGATTGCCTGAAGAAGTTCGGTATGCAAGACTGCAAAGGCTTCACGACGCCAATGCCAGCCAAGCATCATCTGGGTCCTGACGACAATGGTAAAGAGTTCGATCAAAAGGTATCCCGCTCCATGATTGGTTCTTTACTTTATCTATGTGCATCTAGGCCAGATATTATGCTTAGTGTTTGCATGTGTGCTCGATTTCAAGCGGCACCAAAGGAGTCGCATCACTTAGTTGTGAAGCGAATTCTTCGATATTTCGCTCACACCCCAACTCTAGGATTATGGTATCCAAAGGGCTCAGAGTTTGATCTGGTTGGATTCTCGGATGCTGATTATGCTGGTGACAAAGTTGATCGCAAGTCTACATCAGGCACATGTCACTTTCTGGGACGATCACTTGTATGTTGGTCTTCAAAGAAGCAGAACTGTGTATCTCTCTCCACTGCTGAATCTGAATACATTGCTGCTGGATCTTGCTGTGCTCAGCTTCTGTGGATGAAGCAAACACTCAAAGACTATGGCATTCATCTGAAGCAAGTGCCACTCTACTGCAACAACGAAAGCGCCATCAAGATTGCCAACAACCCAGTTCAGCCCTCGAAGACAAAGCACATTGAAATTCGTCATCACTTTCTCAGAGATCATGTTGTGAAGGAAGATATTGATATCATACACGTCAACACTGAAGAGCAATTGGCAGATATCTTCACCAAGCCCTTGGATGAGAAGAGATTTTGCAAGTTACGGTGTGAGCTAAATATCCTGGAATCCTCAAATGTCCTGTGATCAGGCACACATCCTAACCCTTATGCATATTGATGACTTAGATGTGCAACACACGAAGTAAAGTATATCTTCAATCAATGAAGACATACATTCTAAGTGCGAATACATTAATGTGGAATTTGACTTCGGAGCGCCACGATAATTGTGCGCCGTGTCTGGATCTAATACTTCCTATACGGTGGGTAACGCCACCACCAAATGTTCTATTTTTAAAGTGTTTCACTCATGGCGTTACCTTGCTATGTCTTCACATTTGGTTTGGCTTCAATCTCAACATGTCTTCATGATTATCTTCACTATGTTGATTATATATATACTAGTGTTCTGTCCTCTACAGCATTCACTTATAGCTATGTCTTCTTGTTGAATCTTTTGAACTAAGTGAATGTGATCGGACCCTAACCTCTCTATGCTATCTATCTCAAACTCTATATCTCCAAATCATATGCATTCTATTGAAACTGTCGAATGTCTTCTCTGCGTCCTTGTCAGCAGAAGATACAAAGACAAACTTTAAGTCCACTTTCAATGCTCATTCCTCCACATGAAACCCGGAGAAGTAGGAACGACCACCCGACAATCCAGGCGTGCGTGGGACGTGGAACAAACCCCAAAATTCTGCATGATGGCCACGTGTTCCTCAGATGCGAATCGCCAGGGGCACCTGTGTAATAACGCAGTGCCGCCCCTGTACCTATAAATACACACTTCACAACGGTCATTATCTCTTCTTCCACTCTCGCACGAACCCTAGCGCCACCGCTAGCCCTCGACGACGCCGGCGACGAAGCGCTTCACTGCCGCAACCTCTCCGACGCCGTCTTCATGCCGACCGCGGACATCATCCTCTCCGCCGTCGCCGTAGGTGTCCTCCGTCACCAAGTTAGGGCACGGAAGATCAAACTGCTCGGCCTCATCTTCCACTCCGTCTAGCAGTTCTTAGTTTGGTAAATAAAACTTACTTTTTACGGCACCGTTGATCCTATGGCTTTGTCACTTTCTACCACAAGCAGTTTCTATTCACACAAGTTAGATCTCTCTCATACTGCATCTCATAACATGCCTAGTATATTCACTTATGCTTCACAAAGTAGTTAGATTCCTCACTTGTACTGATCTCTAGATTCGTACAAATCTGGAACCAACTCCTTATCTATGAGTGAATGTCTTCGCACGATGAGGTCAATGTCTTCTAAACTGATTTATATTCAAAATCTTCTGAGAATGCATATGACCTCTTCCCTTTCCCTCGCACCTTAATGCTGTCACAGGTACATGTCCGTGGGAGAATCCCTTGGTTCTCATAGTCTGCATTCATTTGCAGAATTCTTACAGCATCATATAAATTCTCCCGAAGCAAGTTCATGTTTGTCCAGGAAGCGAAAATCTTTGAAGCCTTTGAACGTGTTGAAGCCTTTCAGTTTAAAGTTCATGGCTTCAGAGAAATCAGCAAGGAAGGGTGGCAGAAAGCGTCATGGAGAAACATCTAGAGATCTGCCAGATGACCTCTCAGAACTGTACAAGACAGATCCTGAAGAGGATTACAATCAGCGCAAGACCCGAATCCAATGGATTCGAAGATATTGGGCAGAACAATGGTTCAAATACCGATTTGTAACCCAGGAATATGCTGAGAAAAATGCCATCAAGAGACCGTGGGGAGACATCCTATACAAGAATCTTCAACCCAGGTCCAGAGATGAAGCCATTGAACAAGGCTTCTATCCCTGCATGGTCCGTGGGCCACAGCCTGTTGATGCACACCCATCGTCACTACTATGGTGTCGTGACGACATTCTGTTCAAGTGCAACTTCCAGTTTGCCCAGAACTCAGCGAAGCAAAACAAGAAGACATTGGGACTAGACTTCAACCCTGGTCCCTCAGCTCCAAGGGCTGATGGCACACGAGATGCAGAACTCAATGTCGTCGGTCCTTTCTACAACCTTGAAGGCCTCATCACCCATATCTTGGTTCAAGGGACTGCAGTGAATGAGCCTGCAGCTGACGCTGAATCAGATGAAGCGCCTGCAGCACCGAAGCCAAAGAAGCAGCCAAAAGCTTCAAAGCCTGCCTCTGCTCCAAAACTCTCACGAGCGAAGCCACTGGCAACTGCACCTCCTAAAGACAGTGTGCAGTCTGAAGATTTGTCCCGTATCTCCAAGCCCCAGAAGGTCAAGATGCCTCTGCCACACACTGGCCAAGAGCTAACAGCTGCTGCCATTTTGCGCAATGATGCCATTGATCTGTCAAGTGATGAAGATCTTGCAGATGACGCTCTTGAGAAACTCATCAAGAGCAAAGAAGAAGCAGAAATCTTCAATGATCTGCCTCTCTTTGATGTAACAATCATCCACAACTTCATTGATGAATGGTTTGACACGCCAAACATCAGCTTCGACGATCTCCAACTACCCATTGGCCTTAGTGTCGCCTTCCATGGCGCCATTGCTTCAAAATTAGCTATCGCCCAGCGCATTGTTGAACTGAAGCGGGAGATTGACTTTGAGAAATCTCAGTTCAAGAAGCATATGGCCAAGCTCAGCATGCAAGACGTGAAGAATTTCAAGATTATGTTGCACGAGCTCAAGGAAGCCTTTCTAAAGAAACGTGCAGAAGCTCAGGGTTCTCGTGAGCGCATGAAGGTCCTGGCTGATAGGTGTGTGCAAGCCTACAATGAGGCTGAGAAGCGCAAGGCCCTTGGGCGTCCTGGCATCGACCCCAGGGTGGCTACCAAGAAGCAGAAGAAGCCTGCTATGGCTGAACCTGAAGCACCAAGGCAGGAGGCAGATCCCCTTGTCTTCCCAACTAGCATGACTGGCCCGAAGCCAAAGGTCAGGTCAACCGCTTCAGAACTGAAGAAGACCAGGACTGCTGAGGCTGAAGCAAGGAAGAGAAAACATCCTGAAGCCTCTGCTACTGCCCCCGCCAAAAAGAAAAGAATGACCAAAAAGGAATGGGCTGCTCCCATAGAGCCCTTGATAGTTGAACCCATTTCCATGGTTCACCCCGACGCCGATCCACAAGAACGTCAACTGACTGTCCATGAGACTGCTTTCATAGAGGCTCATGAAGCTGAAGACTTTCCAGCAGCTGATCCCATCACTGCTGAAGACATTGGTCATCATGACCATGTTGAAGATGATGCAGCCCTTGCTCAGCTAGAACACCAACAGGTATCATCGCCTATGCTAACGCACAGCGAACTCATCAACATTGGTCGTCCACTGACGCCAATTGCACAGGATGCTTCATGGGCGGATCGCCCACAAGAGAATGAAGACCTTGAGGCCCAGCCAACAGTAACTCCACAGGCGTCACCCGCATTGCGCAGGCTTCGCAAAGGTCCAAGGCCTCAAGTCTCTGCTGAAGACAATCCGGCTACATCAGCCGCGGAAGAAGAAGTCCCACAAGTTGCCACTCCCCTGTCCCACCAAGAAGCAGTTCTCGAGGAGAATGTGATCGTGACCGATCCTCCTGCTCGTCAAGTGGAGGTTGAACATCTTGAGGCTGCCACCACCAACACCACTGAAGCCACTGACGCTGTCATGGCTGAAGCTAATGTGGAGCCCTCACCAACAAAAGCACCAGAAGTCAGCGAAGCCACTGATCCCGCCACTTCTGTTCCTGAGTCTGCTGCCGGTCCCCAGTTCGAGTATCATGTTGATCACAGGCCTCAGGTACAGAAGCCAATCCCAAGATTGCCAAGGTTCCCAGGTCCTGCATCAGCACCTGGCTCCTTCAATATCAATGGCTTCAGAGCAGACAACACATTCTTCAACAGCTCCAGGAACCCCTACTCCAGGGAAAGAATATCATCTGATCGGTTTTGGAGTTATCCGCAGCGAAGCTATTACTCATGCGTTCTTTACAACCAAGGTCGCATCTTCCCACACAAGCGCCTTGACATTAAAGCAATAGCTGGTCTGCCCTGTCTGGAAGAAGCTCTGGATTGCTTCAAAGAGGTTGGACTGCCGCCATTCGTCACTGACCAGGAGCATTGGAATGAAGAGTTGCTGCTCCAATTCTATGCCACACTTCACATCCGCGGGTATAGCAGAGATCCGAAGACTTGGGTCCTGGAGTGGATGACAGGAAACGTTCATCACGAAGCCAAAGCCTTTGACATCATTGAGCTCACTGGTTTGCCCACTCCTGGCGATCTCTACGAGCATGGCTGTCAGCTTCATAGTGAAGCTATTGAGAGCATCTTTCAAAAGACTGAACCTAATATGAGTCAGATGCTCAGTATGATGAAGCCATTTCCCCAAGTGTTGGAAATATGCCCTAGAGGCAATAATAAATTAGTTATTATTATATTTCCTTGTTCATGATAATCGTTTATTATCCATGCTATAATTGTATTGATAGGAAACTCAGATACATGTGTGGATACATAGACAACACCATGTCCCTAGTAAGCCTCTAGTTGACTAGCTCGTTGATCAATAGATGGTTACCGTTTCCTGACCATGGACATTGGATGTCATTGATAACGGGATCACATCATTAGGAGAATGATGTGATGGACAAGACCCAATCCTAAGCCTAGCACAAAGATCGTGTAGTTCGTATGCTAAAGCTTTTTTAATGTCAAGTATCATTTCCTTAGACCATGAGATTGTGCAACTCCCGGATACCGTAGGAATGCTTTGGGTGTATCAAACGTCACAACGTAACTGGGTGACTATAAAGGTGCATTACAGGTATCTCCGAAAGTGTCTGTTGGGTTGGCACGAATCGAGACTGGGATTTGTCACTCCGTGTAAACGGAGAGGTATCTCTGGGCCCACTCGGTAGGACATCATCATAATGTACACAATATGATCAAGGAGATGATCACGGGATGATGTGTTACGGAACGAGTAAAGAGACTTGCCGGTAACGAGATTGAACAAGGTATCGGTATACCGACGATCGAATCTCGGGCAAGTACAATACCGATAGACAAAGGGAATTGTATACGGGATTGATTAAGTCCTTGACATCGTGGTTCATCCGATGAGATCATCGTGGAACATGTGGGAGCCAACATGGGTATCCAGATCCCGCTGTTGGTTATTGACCGGAGAACGTCTCGGTCATGTCTGCATGTCTCCCGAACCCGTAGGGTCTACACACTTAAGGTTCGATGACGCTAGGGTTGCAAAGGAAGTTTGTATGTGGTTACCGAATGTTGTTCGGAGTCCCGGATGAGATCTCGGACGTCATGAGGAGTTCCGGAATGGTCCGGAGGTAAAGATTTATATATAGGAAGTCCTATTTCGGCCATCGGGACGAGTTTCGGGGTCATCGGTATTGTACCGGGACCACCGGGTGGGGCCACCTATCCCGGAGGGTCCCATGGGCTGAATTGGGAAGGGATCCAGCCCAAAGTGGGCTGGGGCGCCACTTCCCCCTAGGGCCCATGCGCCTAGGGTGGGGGGGAACCCTAAGGAAGAGTCCCAAGGGGGTAAGGCACCTCCTAGGTGCCTTGGGGGGGAGGGAAACCTCCCTTGGCCGCCCACCCCCTAGGAGATTGGATCTCCTAGGGCCGGCGCCCCCCCCCCTTGGCCCTCCTATATATAGTGGGGGAAGGAGGGCTCTTTCATCCATGCCTTTGGTTGCCTCCTTCTCCCTTCTCCAACATCTCCTCCTCTCCCGTGGTGCTTGGCGAAGCCCTGCAGGATAGCCACGCTCCTCCACCACCACCATGCCGTTGTGCTGCTGCTAGATGGAGTCTTCCTCAACCTCTCCCTCTCTCCTTGCTGGATCAAGGCATAGGAGACGTCACCGGGCTGTACGTGTGTTGAACGCGGAGGTGCCGTCCGTTCGGCACTAGGATCTCCGGTGATTTGGATCACGACGAGTACAACTCCATCAACCCCGTTCTCTTGAACGCTTCCGCTTAGAGATCTACAAGGGTATGTAGATGCACTCTCCTTCCCCTCGTTGCTGGTTTCTCCATAGATAGATCTTGGTGATACGTAGGAAAATTTTGAATTTCTGCTACGTTCCCCAACAGTGGCATCATGAGCTAGGTCTATTGCGTAGATTCTATGCACGAGTAGAACACAAAGTAGTTGTGGGCATTGATTTTGTTCAATATGCTTGCCGTTACTATTCCAATCTTGTTTCAACGGTATTGTGGGATGAAGCGGCCCGGACCAACCTTACACGTATGCTTACGTGAGACCGGTTCCACCGACTGACATGCACTAGTTGCATAAGGTGGCTAGCGGGTGTCTGTCTCTCCCACTTTAGTCGGATCGGATTCGATGAAAAGGGTCCTTATGAAGGGTAAATAGCAATTGGCATATCACGTTGTGGTTTTTGCGTAGGTAAGAAACGTTCTTTCTAGAAACCCATAGCAGCCACGTAAAACATGCAAACAACAATTAGAGGACGTCTAACTTGTTTTTGCAGGGTATGCTATGTGATGTGATATGGCCAAAGGATGTGATGAATGATATATGTGATGTCTGAGATTGATCATGTTCTTGTAATAGGAATCACGACTTGCATGTTGATGAGTATGACAACCGGCAGGAGCCATAGGAGTTGTCTTAATTTATTTATGACCTGCGTGTCAACATAAACGTCATGTAATTACTTTACTTTATTGCTAACCGTTAGCTGTAGTAGTAGAAGTAATAGATGACGTGACAACTTCATGGAGACACGATGATGGAGATCATGATGATGGAGATCATGGTGTCATGCCGGTGACAAGATGATCATGGAGCCCCAAGATGGAGATCAAAGGAGCTATATGATATTGGCCATATCATGTCACTATTATTTGATTGCATGTGATGTTTATCATGTTTATACATCTTGTTTACTTAGAACGACGGTAGTAAATAAGATGATCCCTCATTAAAATTTCAAGAAGTGTTCTCCCCTAACTGTGCACCGTTGCTAAAGTTCGTCGTTTCGAAGCACCACGTGATGATCGGGTGTGATAGATCCTTACGTTCACATACAACGGGTGTAAGACAGTTTTACACATGCAAAACACTTAGGGTTAACTTGACGATCCTAGCATGTGTATAGACATGGCCTCGGAACACAGAAGACCGAAAGGTCGAGCATGAGTCGTATAGAAGATACGATCAACATGAAGATGTTCACCGATGTTGACTAGTCCGTCTCACGTGATGATCGGACACGGCCTAGTTGACTCGGATCATGTAATCACTTAGATGACTAGAGGGATGTCTATCTGAGTGGGAGTTCATAAGATGAACTTAATTATCCTGAACATAGTCAAGAGATCTTTGCAAATTATGTCGTAGCTCGCGCTTCAGTTCTACTGTTTAGATATGTTCCTAGAGAAAATTTAGTTGAAAGTTGATAGTAGCAATTATGCGGACTAGGTCCGTAAACTGAGGATTGCCCTCATTGCTTCATAGAAGGCTTATGTCCTTAATGCACCGCTCAGTGTGCTGAACCTCGAACGTTGTCTGTGGATGTTGCGAACATCTGACATACACGTTTTAATAACTACGTGATAGTTCAGTTAAACGGTTTAGAGTTGAGGCACCGAAGACGGTTTTTGAAACGTCGCGAAACATATGAGATGTTTCGAGGACTGAAATTGGGATTTCAGGCTCGTGCCCACGTCAAGAGGTATAAGACCTCCGACGATTTTCTTAGCCTGCAAACTAAGGGAGAAAAGCTCAATTGTTGAGCTTGTACTCAGATTGTCTGATTACAACAATCATTTGAATCGAGTGGGAGTTGATATTCCAGATGAGATAGTGATGTTTCTCCGAAGTCATTACCACCAAGCTGCTTGAGCTTCGTGATGAACTATAATATATCAGGGACATATATGATGATCCTTGAGATATTCGCGATGTTTGACACCACAAAAGTAGAAATCAAGAAGGAGCATCAATTGTTGATGGTTGGTGAAACCACTAGTTTCAAGAAGGGCAAGGGCACGAAGGGATACTTCATGAAACGGCAATTCAGCTGCTGCTCTAGTGAAGAAACCCAAGGTTGAACCCAAACCCGAGACTAAGTGCTTCTATAATAAAGGGAACAGCCACTGGAGCAGAAATACCCTAGATACTTGGTAGATGAGAAGGCTGGCAAGGTCGATAGAAGTATATTGGATATACATTGTGTTGATGTGTACTTTACTAGTACTCCTAGTAGCACCAGGGTATTAGATACCGGTTCGGTTGCTAAGTGTTAGTAACTCGAAATAAATGCTACGGAATAAACGGAGACTAGCTAAAGGTGAGCTGACGATATGTGTTGGAAGTGTTTCCAATGTTGATATGATCAAGCATCGCACGCTCCCTCTACCATCGAGATTGGTGTTTGCGTTGAGCATAGACATGATTGGATTATATCTATCGCAATACGGTTATTCATTTAAGGAGAATAACGGTTACTCTGTTTATTTGAATAATACCTTCAATGGTCTTGCACCTAAAATGAATGGTTCATTGAATCTCGATCGTAGCGATACACATGTTCATGCCAAAAGATATAAGATAGTAATGATAGTACCACCTACTTGTGGCACTGCCACGTAAGTCATATCGGTATAAAACGCATGAAGAAGCTCCATGTTGATGGATCTTTAGGCTCACTCGTCTTTGAAAAGTTTGAGACATGCGAACCATGTCTATTGGTGTATATGCATGAAGAAACTCCATGCAAATGGACCGTTTGAACTCACTTGATCTTGAATCGCTTGAGACATGCAAATCATACCACATGGGCAAGATGACTGAAATCCTCGGTTTTAGTAAAATGGAACTAGAAAGCAACTTGTTGGAAGTAATACATTTTGATGTGTGCAATCCAATGAGTGCTGAGGCATGTAGTGGATATCGTTATGTTCTTACTTCATAGATGATTTGAGTAGATGTTGAGTACATTTACTTGATAAATCACGAGTCTGAATTATTGAAAGGTTCAAGTAATTTCAGGGTGAAGTTGAAAGATCGTCGTGACAAGAGGATAAAATATCTATGATATGATCATAGAGATGAATATCTGAATTACAAGTTTGGCACAGAATTAAGACATTGTGGAAATTGTTTCATAGCTAATATAGCCTGGAACACCGTAGTGTGATGGTGTGTCCGAACATCATAACTGCACTCTATTGGATATGATGCATACCATGATGTCTCTTATCGAATTACCACGATAGTTTATGGGTTAGGCATTAGAGACAACCACATTCACTTTAAATAGGGCACCACGTAATTCCGATGAGATGACACCATATGAACTATGGTTTAGAGAAACCTAAGCTGTCATTTCTTAAAAGTTTGGGGCTGCGACGCTTATGTGAAAAAGTTTCAGGCTGATAAGCTCGAACCCAAAGCGGATAAATGCATCTTCATAGGACACCCAAAACAGTTGGGTATACCTCCTGTCTCAGATCCGAAAGCAATAAGGGATTTTTTCTAGAATCGGGTCCTTTCTCGAGGAAAAGTTTCTCTTGAAAGAATTGAGTGGAAGGATGGTGGAGACTTGATGAGGTTATTGAACCGTCTCTTCAACTAGTGTGTGGCAGGGCACAGGAAGTTGTTCCTGTGGCACCTACACCAATTGAAGTGGAAGCTTATGATAGTGATCATGAAACTTCAGATCAAGTCACTACCAAACCTCGTGGGATGACAAGGATGCGCACTACTTCAGAGTGGTACGTAATCCTGTCTTGGAAGTCTTGTTGCTAGACAACAATGAACCTACAAGCTATGGAGAAGCGATGGTGGGCCCGGATTCCGATAAATGGCTCGAGGCCATGAAATCCGAGAGAGGATTCATGTATGAAAACAAAGTATAGACTTTGGAAGAACTACTTGATGGTCGTGAGGCTGTTGAGTACAGATGGATTTAAAAGGAAGACGGACAATGATGGTAAATGTCACCATTAAGAAAGCTCGACTTGTCGTTAAGATGTTTTCCGACAAGTTCAAGGAGTTGACTGCGATGAGACTTTCTCACTCGTAGTGATGCTAAGAGTCTGTTGGAATTATATTAGCGATTACTGCATTATTTATGAAATCTTGCAGATAGGATGTCAAACATTGTTTCCTCGACGATTTTCTTGAGGAAAGGTTGTATGTGATACAGCCGGAAGGTTTTGTCAATCCTGAAAGATGCTAATAAGTATGCAAAGCTCCAGCAATCCTTCTAAGGACTGGAGTAAGCATCTCGGAGTTGGAATGTATGCTTTGATGAGATGATCAAAGATTTTGGGTTTATACAAAGTTTATGAGAAACTTGTATTTCCAAAGAAGTGAGTGGGAGCACTATAGAATTTCTGATGAGTATATGTTGTTGACATATTATGGATCAGAAATGACGTAGAATTTCTGGAAAGCATATAGGGTTATTTGGAAAGTGTTTTTCAATGGAAAGCCTGGATTAAGCTGCTTGAGCATTGAGCATCAAGATCTATAAGGATAGATCAAAACGCTTAATGGAACTTTCAAATGAGCACATACCTTGACATGATCTTGAAGGTGTTCAAGATGGATCAGTCAAAGAAGGAGTTCTTGCCTGAGTAGTAAGGTATGAAGTTGAGACTTAAAGCTCAACCACGGCAGAAGAAAGAGGAAGGACGAAGGTCGTCCCCTATGCTTAAGACATAGGCTCTACAGTATGCTATGCTGTGTACCGCATCTGAAGTGTGCCTTGCCATGAGTCAGTCAAGGGGTACAAGAGTGATCCAAGAATCGATCACAGGACAGCGGTCAAAGTTATCCTTAGTAACTAGTGGACTAAGGAATTTTCTCGATTATGGAGGTGGTAAAAGAGTTCGTCGTAAAGGGTTACATCGATGCAAGCTTAACACCTATCCGGATAGCTCTGAGTAGAGATACCGGATACGTATAATGGAGCAACAATTTAGAATAGCTCCAAGTAGAACAGTTATTTGGAATAGCTCCAAATAGAACGTGGTAGCTACATCTAGGAGATGACGTAGAGATTTGTAAAGCACACACGGATCTGAAAGGTTCAGACCCGTTGACTAAAACCTCTCTCACAAGCAACATGATCAAACCCAGAACTCATTGAGTGCTAATCACATAGTGATGTGAACTAGATTATTGACTCTAGTAAACTCTTTGGATGTTGGTCACATGGCGATGTGACCTGTGAGTGTAAATCACATGGCGATGTGAACTAGATTATTGACTCTAGTGCAAGTGGGAGACTGTTGGAAATATGCCCTAGAGGCAATAATAAATTAGTTATTATTATATTTCCTTGTTCATGATAATCGTTTATTATCCATGCTATAATTGTATTGATAGGAAACTCAGATACATGTGTGGATACATAGACAACACCATGTCCCTAGTAAGCCTCTAGTTGACTAGCTCGTTGATCAATAGATGGTTATCGTTTCCTGACCATGGACATTGGATGTCATTGATAACGGGATCACATCATTAGGAGAATGATGTGATGGACAAGACCCAATCCTAAGCCTAGCACAAAGATCGTGTAGTTTGTATGCTAAAGCTTTTTTAATGTCAAGTATCATTTCCTTAGACCATGAGATTGTGCAACTCCCGGATACCATAGGAATGCTTTGGGTGTATCAAACGTCACAACGTAACTGGGTGACTATAAAGGTGCATTACAGGTATCTCCGAAAGTGTCTGTTGGGTTGGCACGAATCGAGACTGGGATTTGTCACTCCGTGTAAACGGAGAGGTATCTCTGGGCCCACTCGGTAGGACATCATCATAATGTGCACAATGTGATCAAGGAGTTGATCACGGGATGATGTGTTACGGAACGAGTAAAGAGACTTGCCGGTAACGAGATTGAACAAGGTATCGGTATACCGACGATCGAATCTCGGGCAAGTACAATACCGATAGACAAAGGGAATTGTATACGGGATTGATTAAGTCCTTGACATCGTGGTTCATCCGATGAGATCATCGTGGAACATGTGGGAGCCAACATGGGTATCCAGATCCCGCTGTTGGTTATTGACCGGAGAACGTCTCGGTCATGTCTGCATGTCTCCCGAACCCGTAGGGTCTACACACTTAAGGTTCGATGACGCTAGGGTTGCAAAGGAAGTTTGTATGTGGTTACCGAATGTTGTTCGGAGTCCCGGATGATATCTCGGACGTCATGAGGAGTTCCGGAATGGTCCGGAGGTAAAGATTTATATATAGGAAGTCCTATTTCGGCCATCGGGACGAGTTTCGGGGTCATCGGTATTGTACCGGGACCACCGGGTGGGGCCACCTATCCCGGAGGGTCCCATGGGCTGAATTGGGAAGGGATCCAGCCCAAAGTGGGCTGGGGCGCCACTTCCCCCTAGGGCCCATGCGCCTAGGGTGGGGGGGAACCCTAAGGAAGAGTCCCAAGGGGGTAAGGCACCTCCTAGGTGCCTTGGGGGGGAGGGAAACCTCCCCTGGCCGCCCACCCCCTAGGACATTGGATCTCCTAGGGCCGGCGCCCCCCCCTTGGCCCTCCTATATATAGTGGGGGAAGGAGGGCTCTTTCATCCATGCCTTTGGTTGCCTCCTTCTCCCTTCTCCAACATCTCCTCCTCTCCCGTGGTGCTTGGCGAAGCCCTGCAGGATAGCCACACTCCTCCACCACCACCACGCCGTTGTGCTGCTGCTGGATGGAGTATTCCTCAACCTCTCCCTCTCTCCTTGCTGGATCAAGGCATGGGAGACGTCACCGGTCTGTACGTGTGTTGAACACGGAGGTGCCGTCCGTTCGGCACTAGGATCTCCGGTGATTTGGATCACGACGAGTACGACTCCATCAACCCCGTTCTCTTGAACGCTTCCGCTTAGCGATCTACAAGGGTATGTAGATGCACTCTCCTTCCCCTCGTTGCTGGTTTCTCCATAGATAGATCTTGGTGATACGTAGGAAAATTTTGAATTTCTGCTACGTTCCCCAACACCAAGATGTTGCTTATCCCACGGAGTTCTTCATTGAAGACCTTGAGTATCTGCCAAGAACCATTTATCACATCATAAGGCGAACTCTCTGGCCAATCAAAGGACATTCTCCCCATGCAAAGCTGGAAGGTGCAATGAAGACTTTGGTCTTCTACATTCTTCATGGAAAATGCTTCAATACACAGGATTTCTTCATTCGCCAACTTGCTGCATCTGGCTCTGATCTGTTTGGTTTGAAGTTCTACGCCCCTTGGGTGATGCGGCTAATCAAACTTCACTCCGCTATCTCATATCAGACCTCGGCCCACAACCATCAGATCTTTTTGCCTGATGTGAATATGTCTATTGAAGCCATCTATCCTGAGCCTGCCAAGTAACCTCTCAGTTTTCAGAATGCAGAGCATCAAAGTTTCACTCAGAACGTTGAAGGCGTGGAAGCCGTAACTCTTGTGTATCCTTTGGCTGGCACTACACGTGCACCGCATCCTGCTCTCACTGAAGCCACTGACAGTACAACTGCTCCACGACCCAAGAAGCGCACTCGTGTTCTCAACGACTGAGAGCTTCTTGTGGCTCTTCATCAGAAACAGGATAGGCATCATGACTGGCTGAAGCGTCAGATGCAAAGCCTCTTGGTAGATGTTAATCGCATTCGCAATCTTGCCACCAAGAATGCTTTTGTTGCCCATGAAACCTCTCGCCGCACATGGAAAGGGCTAACGCTGATGTGTTCGGAAGATGATCTTCAAGAGGATGGCTTCACTGAGCGATTCAAGTTTGACTCCACACCTCCTCGAAGGGCAGTGCCACGACGAACTCCATCCCTTGAAGACTCTGAGTTCTCTTCCTCTGCTGCAACTGTGAATGCCAGAGTGATCGAGGATGAAGACGATGCTACTTCACCGCCACCTTCTTCAGCACGCTTCGACTCTGCTCCAAGCTCTTCAGCACCGCCAAACACCACCAATGACCCTGCTGCTTCACCTACTCCTCATGGGAACGAGTAGATGCTCTATGTCTTCAAACCTTTTTGGTCCTTACTGACAAAAGGGGGAGAAGCATATGAGGTTGATAGTCTTCAAGCGGGTCCATATGGGCGGGTGCTTTATATTTTGCTTCGTGCTTACAACTCTCGTTTTGCTACATTTGGTTCTTTGAGTTGTAACACTTAAACTCGATGGTCGTCTGCTACTTATCTGCCACCTTGTGTTGCGATGATAAATTCCGCATGTGTGACGATAAATTCCGCACTTAGATCATTCTGCAGACGTCCATTTTCCATTATGCATGTCATTATCTTCATATACTTTCACATGCATAGTGGATTGTCATCATAAGTTGAAGTGGATCTCCACAAGTACAACCTGCCATGTGCATTTGCATTCCAAAAGAAAATTACTTATATGCATCTTCAGGGGGAGCCCTTGCAACTTATGAAGACAATTCCTTATCCTTTAAAATTTCACAGATTATATTCCCCGTTGAAAACTTCAACTAGTTTGTCATCAATCACCAAAAAGGGGGGAGATTGTAAGTGCATCTAGTGCCACCCCTAGTTGGTTTTGGAGTATTGACGACAAACCTAGTTGAGGGACTAATGTGTTTGTGAGAATTGCAGGATAACACAGGTAGAAGTCCCTCATTGATTTGGTTTTCCTACCAGAGATGACCCCTAAAAATGTATGAAGACATTGAAGTCAAAGGTGGTATATGAAGATATTCACATTGAAGACTATGACAAGAGAAGACACCACATGAAGCCTATGGAGCTCGAAGACTTAGATCTTTCGTAGTTCTCTTTCTTCTGTGTTGAGTCATAGGAACCACCGTACTGTTAAGTGGGGTCCAAGAGAACCAGTCAGAATGACTGAAGTGATGCCTAACCAAAACCTATGTCTTCGAGTGAAGACTATGAGAGCGAATCTTGTCCAGAGTCGGACAAGTCAGCTTTGCTTGCAGCCCAAGTAAAGTTGCCGTGTGAGTTTGAAATCTGACCGTTGGAACACGTGTCAGTTCCTTAGTGACCCAGGGTCATTTCGGACAAATCAGGTCGGGTTGCCAAGTGGCTATAAATAGCCCACCCCCTACAACCATAAACGGTTGGCTGCTCAGATTCAGAGTACGGCTTTTGTCGTTTGAGAGCAACCCACCTCGAAGCCTTTGAGAGAGAATTCCTTGCGAGGATAAAGCCCTAACCACCCAGAGCCAAAGAGAATTAGGCATCACTTAAGTCTTCTTGTCTGTGTGATCTGAAGACTTATTACACTTGAGGACTGTGCATCCTCCAGCCGGTTAGGCCTCGCGTTCTGAGCATCCAAGAGACATTGTGGATTGCCGGTGAACGAAGTCTGTGAAGGTTTGGGAGTCTACCTTGAAGACTTGCCAGAGTGATTGGGCGAGGTCTGTGTGACCTTAGCTCAAGGGGAATACGGTGAGGACTAGGTGTCCTGAGATGCGTGTTCAGGACTGGGTGTCCGGGACTGTGTGTCCTAAGGTTTAAATACCTAGCCGCCCTAACCAAACGTACAGTTGTCACAGCAACTGGAACTGGTCCAAAAAATCATTGTCTTCAGCGAGTCACTGGTTTCATCTTCCCTTCCCTTTACTTACTGTTGCTCCTTGTGAAGTCATTGTATGTTCGCACTATCTTTTGTCTTCACTGAGTGACTGCGTGTTCTGTGTGGCTTCACAATATCTTCCTACCTGATCCTTACTACATTGCTGCTATTAGTCATTATGCTTTCACTCTATTAAATACTTGACTATGGCTTGCCTAGTGTAGTCTACCTTCCGCTACAGGGTAATAGGTTTATTTCTATCGTTTGTCTTCATAACTTCTACGTTTTGAAGACTTTCATAAAAATCGCCTATTCACCCCCCCTCTAGTCGATATAACGCACTTTCACCCTCTTTTCAAAAAATTGAACTTCTACAAAATCTTGCACTTTATAAAGTGAAATATACAAACTTCAGCCGTCAACATATAATAGCACAATCATTTTACTTTGGAAGAAAACCATATGCGAAGAACATGTCTATGAAAATGAACAAGTGAGTCCTAAAAGCCTGTTAAATGAGTCACCAGAGGTCATATCATTTTTGTAATTCAATTCATATCATTTTTAACGCAAAAATACTGCAGGTTTATTTAAGCTTCTATAGGACAGAAAGATGTCACAGGACAGAGAGCATCTCTATGATAAAGGAAAAAAAGGTATGTGTATGCCAATCATATGTCTGCACATAAGGTATTCAATAAGCTTCACAACTTGACTTACATTAATCTTATCAGTTGTCGAATATGAGAGGACACCCAGATCACAACTCACCAATACACACCGACCACCATCTGGTTTTTTCATACGCAAACAAACAGGCACTACTAACTACAGTATTTCGTCTTCCAATGATGATGACAATGTGCCCACGCAACTGCCTATGATGATTCCTATAGCCGGCAATCTCAAGTCCTTTCAGCCAGTGCCGCATGTGGAAACATCAATCAGTATCGCCCTTACACACGACTTTTTTCAGTTTGCATTTATACATTTGTTAAAACAAAATGGTTCTTCAGGAAATCATTCTCGTCAAGGCACTTACTATGATCACCATGCATCACTTCGAGGAACAGAGAGAACCATTGATCATAATATTGGTTCAGACATAGCACTTGGACTCGACACTGAAGACACTGTCCCCGAGCACATTGCTTCAAATGATATCATTAAATCAGATAGAAAACAGAAAAGGCGAGACCAATATATAGCACGGCGAAATAGATTAACACCTGAACAGAAGGACGAAATCAATGCACGTCGCAGAGAGGCTAGGAAAAAAACAGAGGAGTAGAGGACTGCCCGTCAAAGAGAAGCCAGGCAACGAATTGTTAAACATATGTTGTTACAAAAAGTTGTGGGCTCCTTTGTATAGCTTGCGCCACAAATATAGGAGATAGAGATAGGTTTTTCTTATATGTTTAAACTGCCTTATCTCTTCTTCTCTATCTCCTCCTGTAACTCCTTTCGGTTGGCAATCTCCACCGAACCTGTAACCCTCTCGATCTCCTACGATCGCCCTATCAATATATACATGCGGGCTCTCATGTATGAGGGTTGAGACGCTTGCATAATTCCTACATGGTATACAGAGCAGGCTCTTCCATCACATCTAGTTAGCCCTTCTTCAACCTTCCATCCATCCCCTCTCCACCATGTCTTCCTCTACCGCACCCATCCAATCTAGCCTCAACTACAACACCTCCGAGCCGCTTACCTGGACGAACTATGTTCTCTGGAAAGCACAAGCAAGATCCCAAATAATGGGTGCCGACTTGTATGGCTACATCGACCAAACCATCGAGGAGCCTCCCAAGATTATCACCTCCAAAGATAAAGACGACAAGGATCAGGTGATATCCAACCCTGCCTATGCCCCCTGGCTTGTTCAGGATGAACAAATCGTTGTATATCTTCTTCGCAATCTGTCCAAGGAAGTCCCCGTTCAAGTTGCATCGCTTGAGACGTCGCATGCCATATGGACAGCCTTGGCCACCATGTTTTCTGCTGTCTCACTGTCCAGGGCCAACAATCTTCGCGCCGCACTCACCAACACCCAGAAGGGTTCCCTCTCCGCGTGTCATGTCCACATGCACACCAACAGAATGGTTCCGCCGAACGTAAACATCGACATATTGTTGAAGTAGGCTTAGCTATTTTAGCTTTTGCCTCTATGCCACTAAAATTTTGGGACAAAGCATTTCTTACTGTCGTACATCTCATTAACATGTGGCCGAGTCGCACTATATCCAATGAAACTCCCACTGAACGTTTACTCAATGTCACACCAGATTACACCACCCTTCAAGTTTTTGGATGTGCCTGTTGGCCAAACCTTCGTCCCTATAACACTCGCAAGCTTAGCTTTCGTTCTAAGCAATGCGCCTTCCTTGGGTACAGTGCTCAACACAAGGGTGTAAACTGCCTTGATGTCTCCACTGGACGTGTCTACATCTCCAGAGATGTTCTCTTTGATGAAACCCAGTTTCCTTTCGCAAACTCCATCCTAATGTCGGCGCACTTCTCAGGAAGGAAATTCTTCTCCTTCCTTCTCATCTCTCTGGTGTTCCTTGTGTGGGTAATGATAATTGTACTAATCAAGTTTTGACTAATATACCTCCTGTTGTACCTGAGTTTCTTGTTTCAGCAAGCAACAGAGAAGAAAATGGAGCAGAAAACAGTTTTTTTGGTGACCCCGTGACGGACACAAGCGATCAAGGAGGATCTCCTTCGGGATCGGTGCGCCTGCATGCGTCACGTCAGGTCCGACCATATCTCCCTCGGGATCGGTGGCCCGCCAGACGGCTGACGACCCACCATCTCCGCCTCCGTGCCATTCTTCCCCCACCACGTCGCGGCGCACTACCGAGCCGCCCACCCAATCCACTGTGCGCCAATCAGGGGTGGGGGACCAGCCGACCGCGCGGTTTGCGCCAGTCCCGCACGTCTACACCAGGCGGCCCACGCCATCTTGTGACGCCGTGTTGGCTGGGCCAGGCACGGGATCCGCACCGGATCTGCCTCGTGCGCCCCACTTGCAGGATCCTCTGCGGCCTCCCCTACGTCGTCCTCAACTATTTCCGCCACAGAGGATCTGGTCTCTGCTCCATCAGGATCTGGTGACTCTCCTGTGCAGCAGGCTGCAGCTCCGTCCAGATCTTCTATGCCTGCACCAACAGCTGCTCACACACGTCTTCAGGATGGAACTATTCAACCTATTAATTATAAAACTAAATATGGCTTAGTTCTTTCCCCTATTTCCACAGGTGAACCCCGCACTATTAATGAGGCTCTCGCCGATCCAAAGTGGAAACAAGCTATGGATGAGGTATTTTATGCCCTTCAGAGAAACCACACGTGGCATCTTGTTCCTTATCGAGCAGGACAAAATGTGATTGACTGCAAGTGGGTCTATCGCATCAAACGCAGGTCAGATGGTACTATTGATCGCTATAAGGCCAGACTTGTTGCAAAGGGGTTTAAGCAGAGGTATGGACTAGACTATGAGGATACTTTCAATCCCGTTGTTAAAGCTGCCACTATTCTCCTTGTCCTGTCCATTGTTGTGTCCAGAGGCTGGTGTCTCCGTCAACTAGATGTGCAGAATGCGTTCCTTCATGGGGTTCTGGAAGAGGAAGTCTATATGAAGCAACCTTCTGGGTTTGAGGATAACAACAAACCATATCACATCTGCAAGCTTGACAAATCATTGTATGGATTGAAACAAGCACCCCGAGCATGGTACTCTCGCTTGAGCTCCAAGTTACAAACACTTGGTTTTATTCCTTCCAAATCTGATACATCCTTGTTCATTTACAATAAGGCACACATTGTTATCTTTGTGCTTATTTATGTGGATGATATCATTGTCACAAGTTCCTCCAATAAGGCCGTAACAGCACTTTTGCAAGATTTGCACTCAGATTTTGCTCTCAAGGATTTAGGTGATCTTCACTTCTTTCTTGGTATTGAGGTCAAACGAAACACAGAAGGTGGTCTTCATCTGTCTCAGGAAAAATATGCAACTGATCTTTTGAGCAAGGCTGGGTTGCAAGGCTGTAAACCATCTCCAACACCGCTTTCCAGCTCAGAAAAATTATCTCTTGCTGAGGGTGTTCTCTTGAATCAAGAGGATGGTACATCAGTATGACTGTCACCATTATAGAGTACTGAATTTTATGTCAGGTTACCTTGCGTAAATCTATATGATTCTGCCATTATGTTTTGCTTTGTTGAAATGCATTGTGGGTGTGTACAATTCAAAATTTGGTCAGGATTGGCAGATCAAACCGGAAGAGGAAGCTAGCCTCCTTGACCATAGTTCTTTTCCTTCTTGGAAGTTTCAAGACACTCAGGCACATTCACCGAGAACACGTGAGTCACAATGTTAAGGTGTTAACCATCTTCTAGAGTAGACTATAACTATACACAATGTTAAGGCCATGCTCCTGCCTTTGCCTGATTGAGGCGTAAGTGATTTCTTTGATCCAATTGATGCTCACGCCATGCATTTTTAATAGGAACGGCTAAAATGGTTTAAAGAATAACTATTAGAAGACACTTTGCCTGTTTTACTAAAACCAAGTTTTACTAATTATGTCCCTAAAAAATATATAATTTTTGTTACGCTAACAAATTTCAGGTGGTTAGCCCTTTAAACGAGTTTATGGGAAACAGAATTGGCAAAAACTCCGTATCCAATCCAAACAACCCCAAGAAAGGTTTAATCCTATCTCACTAAATAAACAACCTAATCCTAACCGTATACCGATACTACTCATCTAGCTAGCCTTATACTGCAAGCACAAGTTAATTTTACTCCTCCCTAATTAACAGTACTCCTGAATGACAGATATAACTACTCCTGAATGACCAATACTACTGGAGGGGTACTCCTTAACTGAAAAGATTTAAGTTAATTAAAGGAAAAGGCTTCAATTTATTTTTATTAACAAAAAATGTTTTAGTTAATTTGAGTTAACACAAAAGGTTTCAGTTAATTACTACTGGAGGAGTAAATTAAAAGGTTTAAGTTAATTAAAGGAAAATGTTTGAATTTATTTTAATTAATAGAAAAATGTTTCAGTCAAAGTTACAGCTAAAGAAGATAAGAGAATGCTCCTACTGTACTGAAAAAGAAGAGAGGGAGAGAGGACACTACTGCACTTGCTACAGAGTCTGTAGGGGGAACTACTCAAGCAATGCACTGCACTGCAAGCAGTGCAAGGTCGCAAAATTGCAAGCTACTGCTGCTGCAAGCAAATTCTGTTAAAGCAAGTTCTTTCTACTGGAATTTAAAGCAAGCACAGCTTGCACAATTCACAATAAAAAGGCATGGTAAGGAAAGTGTAATGGTGGATGACTGAGTGATGCTAACAAATCAAAAAACGGACAATTTGCATAGGTTGTAAACAATTATCCCTCTGAATGAACGAATGAATGAAGCTCGTGATTGATTGCAAGAACAATTCCATGAATGATCTCAGCTGAATTTGACTGAATTGTCTTACCTGAATTTGACTGAATTATTCAGTCCATGGATGATCCAGTAACAATCGTAACAAAATCCTTAACTGAATTTGACTGAATTATGCACAAACATTATTCAATCCATGCTAAAGTTTGAGATTTCTACAATTTTATCTTGACTGAATTATGCATCAGTAAGTTGCAGCAAGCATAACATGGTGCATAGCAGAGCATAACATGGAGTACCTTCCATGGCGACCCAGGAAGAAGAAGAGTTGGAGATGCATGTCCATGTCCATCAGGGAAGCGGCGCCTCCTGCCTATTTCCTTGGCCATTGTACTATTTTCTGGCGGGGGTGTAGGTGAAGGTGGAGGACGGGGGCGTAGGCGGAGGTGGAAGACAGCCGTCAGGATACTCCCTTTCTCCTCTCCTCGCTGCTGTAGTTGGTGGCCCTTCCATGGCGTTGCCCTGGTCATGGAGACCGGGGTCAGAGAGGGAGGGAGAAGAGACGGGGGTGGGTCATAGAGAGAGAAGAGGAGGGATTCGTACCCATGGTCCCATGGCTCCCTGAGCTCGCTGGCTAAGGATTCGGCTCCTTCGTCGCTGCGGCTGCGTGGTCGTGGAGGAGGATGGCGATGTGAGGTGAAGAAGAAAGCCCTGATCTGCTGCTCCAGCGCCGCTCCACATCAAGCGTCGCCGCGAAGCCGGCGTGGACGCACGTGGATCCAGCCTCCGCCGCCCAGAAGCTCGTCGTCGGCGCCTAAAAAGTCAAGCTTTTGACCTACGGTACGGGGTGCGTGATGGGAGGAAACGAGGTGCTTGGTGGTGGAGAGAAAGTGAGTCGAGGAGAGGCCGGTGACGGCGGCGAGGAGAGGCCGGCGACGACGTGGATCTAGAGGGGAGCAATAAGGGGTGGGTGAGAGGGGGATGAGATAGTGAGCTCGAGTGTGTGAGAGCAGTGGTGGGAGGGTATTTCTGGAAAGTGAAAAGTATTGGTAGCGTGAAGGGAAAAGGGCTAAGCGGTGAGGAGAGAGTGAGACTGGCCTCCTTTGGTTTGGAGGAATTTTGTAGGATTTTCATAGGATAGGATTTCTATAGGAAAAATTCCTTTAGAGCTATTTGGTTTGTAGGAACGAAATCCTATTCCTATGGAGGAATTCTTCCTATCCTCCACATTTCATAGGAAAATAAACATTAGCCTAGACTCAATGGAAAAAATCCTATGGTGTGAATCAAAGGGCATCTCATTTTCTATTCCTATGCATAGGATTTGAGATGCATGTCATCTCATTTCCTATGACTTTCCTATTCCTATGATTTTTCAATCCTATGAACCAAAGGAGGCCTGAGAGTTTTTTTCAAGAATACGCCAATGACGTACCTTAACTTTATAGAAGACAGAAAGTTTAATTACAAGAAAGAGTGAGACTAAGAGTCACAGCTGCACTTCCTTGGTTCCTAAATACGAAGTATAAATCATTTTAGAGATTTCAATAAAGGACTACATACGGAGAGCGGACGTCCTGAACGCAGCGGCATCTGGACACTGCAATCTGACCACACGCTTTTCTCCCAGCGATCTGCGCATGGTCGGGCGTTAATTGGCATTACGAGTAAAATACCAGTCATAGGTCTGCAGGGTACCTAACTTGGCAGACGAAGCAGGTCCATAAAAAGGTTGACACGGTTTGAGATATTCTAATTACTAGTTGAGTGCCCGTGCGTTGCTACGGAACAATAAATTTATGTTGCTGACCATTATTGCTAGTCGCTGACTCTGATTCAACCTTGTTAGTTGTCTCGCCACCATCGTTATAAATCCCTTGTCCCTCATCGTCGTCAACCAATGGAGGAGGGGTTTTCTGTCGCCCTATCAACCCCTCCACTAAAAGTGTTCATCGCATAAAATGTCGCCTTATACTTTCTTGTCCTATACAATGTACCACTAAAACAAAATATATGTGCCTCATACTTGAATTTCAGCTGAACATGAACGAGTCAATATAAATTTATATCCTCATGCTCTTGATCAAAACTCATACAAGTTGAAGGATATTGGACCCCAACTAAATGCTTGAAGTTATCGAGGAACTATAAATTTAGGCAGAGATAATTATATACACGTGCAACGCTATGAAACATCACAAAAATATAACAAAAAAATCTAATAGAGCATCTTACCTACATTCTCCCTCTTCAATCATGCATCATATTTCCTTCTTTCTTTCTCTATGTTTGCTCGGGTTTTTTTATTTAAGGGTTCCTCTATGTTTGCTCATGGTCAGCTCTGCAATATCTGCTCCGGTGGATTTTAGGCTAATCTATATAAGCGGCATTTTCTCAGTCGTTGTTTATGGCCTTTCTCATTAGTTGTGATCTGGATCTACAAGGTAACAACTTTTCATGTGTACCAATGATTATGGGTGTGTTTGGTTTGTGCCCCAACTAGCCCCACCAATTTTTTGGCACGACCAAAGTGAGGGCATGGCCAAAATTTTGGTTGATTGTTCTTGTTTGGTTTAGAGCCAATGCACCTACCAATTTTTTGGCGAAATCACTGAGCTGCCATTTGGTTTGCTGTCAACTAACACAGGAAACTTTGGGAATTAGGATTAATCCATGCTTCATTTTATTCCAAGTCACAAAAAAATGTGACACGCCCTGCAAAAAAATGTGACATGATTTTTTTTAATAGCTACAATACACAGAAAGTAACAAAAAATGGGCATGCAAAAGCAATGTTACATTCGTCAAAACATATATCCCTTTTTTATTTTAGGTAAAAAGAAATTCCGTGCTTTTCAGAGTAGTTCTATGAGGTAGGGCTGCTACTCGACCGTACTAGTATAATAAACACATTAATTACTGCTTAGCGGATTAATAAACCTACACGGCTCATGCTAATTTCGTGGTAATTAGGTAGCTATCTTCCTGCATGCACATGCGGGTTTGTTGAGCCAAAAAAGGAGTACCTATCACCAAACGATGAGGGAACGGGAGAAATATGCGGATCTACAAACCGCTTTCAGGGTAAATCGCGAGTTAATCGCTGCGATAATTAAGCAAGCCCCACGAAGGGAGCGGGCGAGGGCGCTGCCAATTTTTTGGCGGAGCTTTTTCGCGCCGCGAACTCGTCCGTGCGTTGGTAAGAATTGCACTGGCCCGTTGGCGGAACGTCGGGGGAGCCAAAATTTTGGCTGCTATCCAAGCGCTAGCCAATTTTCATGGGTTTGCCAATTTTTTGGTATGGCTGCTATTGGTTGCGATCCAAACACACCCTATTAAACAAAAATTGGGGAATCCATCCTTGTTTTGAAGTTATAACAATGTTTTCGATGCCTAAACCTGAGCTTGGCTAGCCAAATGATGGTCGCTCGTTAGATGGGCAAATAGAATTACAGTGATTCAGTTGGCTATTTTTATTAATGCTTGGATCTGGTTTCAGTGTACTAAATGCTATGTGTACTAATAACAATTATTATGAATGACTCCCTAAAACAATTTTAAATGAGCACATCAATGTTATACCTAATAAAACAGACTTCATATACATATTCAATCTCCTACATAACAAGTTGCAACTGATCGGTGTTCAACCTCCATTACCATGTCCAAGGCATCCGATCCAGACCAAGCTGAGCTTTGCCTTCACCTGCTTCGCATGCTCATGCTTAGGTTGTGCTGCCCCTTTTCTTATATGCCACAATAATTGAAAAGGATTAAACAACATGAATTGTTTGGTACAACAACCAATTAGATCAAACCTAATGACAATTCCTGAATCTCACAAGTTGTTTGCTATGGTATCCACAATGCAGTCATGATCACAATAGATCCCTACAAATCTTTATTATTAAATTAATCCCTCAAACCCACATGGAAATTTATCCTCAAAAAGCAGATCACCTAAGCTAGCACCACATTCCAATGCAATCTTTTGTACGTGCCTTAGCTGGGTCACAAACCATCTGGCCAGGCTCCTGATCCATCTTTGCCCTTATACTCTCCTCTCACTCCAATGTTTAACACTACACTCCAGCCTGCATAGTCAAAATAGATGTGTTCCCTTGAATAAAGAATGTTAACGGTACCAGCCATGTATACAGTATGTAAGCACACAATAAAGATGGTAGCATGTTCTATCAGACATGTGTATGTAACACGAAAATGACCTACAAAGTTGGCGACAAAGCCCTAAAATTTGTTGGCGTGCTTGAATATATGGTGACAAAGCCCTAAAATTTCTCAATTTCTATAGATCCCAAAGCTTGACACCATCAACAGTGGCATTTTAGGGGGATGGTAAAAATATCATAATAATGAAGGCATTCAACATTGTGCACATTGTTTTTATGGGGCATATGCATAATGGCAAGAAGTTACTATTTTCAGAGAAGGATATAGCAGCATTGGGTCCAACATGCCCCTCAAACTTTGAAATATCTAACTATTGACAAAAAAGAAGTTCCATTCGGAAATATATATGAAGTGCAGACATGTGTGACCATCTAAAACATATTCCTGACAATTGCAGTACGAACCTGAGTCTTCACATACAAAATTTTCATAAACTTCAGTAGTTCATGTTCCAAGGATGAGAACATTTAGGTGGAAAGACGCATATGTATATCCTGAAGCCTCTGCCAATCTGATAAAAAATTAGCACTGCATACACATGTATGCAAGTGCACACATGGGAACTGCTGAATGTAGCCTATGCGAGTGGACCTGTGAGAAGGCAGGAACATGTTAAAATATCATAGAAGCACCAAGGGCCATCCCTGGCAGCGGCCACAAAATACTTCTGAATCACATGCACAGTAATAGCTTTGACCTGAGATTTTAAAATAAAAGAAATTCAGTTTAAAAACATGATTTGGTCAAAATGAGGAATATTTTACAGAAAAATGATCCCAAAAGGACAGTAACTCTAGAAAGAGAACATTACTGACAATGGTGCAAATAGGGGCATATGAAAGAAACACTATCCAATAATAGAAGTATGGAAGTGTACTCCATGTCTGGTAAAAGAAGTTGCTATGTTATCCATACCATTCCTACCGTCAAGTGTCAAGATAGAGTAAAAACATATTTCTTGAGATATTAGCTTCTATTCTATATTAAGTGAATGGTAAACTTGGTTGCTCCAGAACTTAAATGACCAAATTTAAATTTTGTTCTTGAAGCTTCACAAGTTTCCCAAATTCTAACCATCAACTCAACTCATTGATGAATACACAGAAGCGTACCATTGAGAAATTACCTTTAGGGTCTCTAATGAAGAAGATGAAGTGCTTGCATAAACTGAAGAACTCTACTCCTCAAAGTGTTGGATATTTCATTCTACAACATTTCGTATCTGACCATCATTGGATTGCATAGCTAGCAGCAGGACCTCAGTAATAACCATTAGCTGAAACAACCTGTAGTGTGAAGATGACCCAGTAGAGCATGTAGGATATTATTATCTCAAGAAAAAATGAAAAATAAATTGGCTGGATCCTCTTTTTTGTTTTAATTTGCGGCCCTATGTCTCATAGAAAGAGTAAAGGCAGTCTATTTTCAAGCCACTTTGCCTAATGGAAATATGAACCAGTAAGTTAAACAAGTGAGAATTAACTTCTCCTGTCCTAGATAAGAAGAACAAAATAAAGGCTCTTTTACAACCTATATCCTCCCCATTTGCAAAACAATTAGTGTCAATACATCTATCACTACAATTGATGACACCATTGCCGTGCAGATCTAGGGAGGACGACACCACCGGAGCTGTCACCATGGTTAACTCAATAAAGGGCAAGCAGTGTGCTCCTGCTCTGCGTCTCTCGCCGCAAGCGTCCACGTCCACAGCTATGGGCGCTCACATGGCTGCCGGTGTTCGAATCCATCGCTAGGGCTGCACTTTCATGGGCAAACTGATTTAGGCATGATCTTGTTTTAAACTACATCATTTAATAAGAAAAAGAAGCACAATCCATGACAGCACAAATATGCAAAATAGCACAAATATTCCTGCAGAATCGACAATAGCACATTCTGTAAACACTATTGTACATAGTAGCAAAAAAATTGTGCACAATAACTCAACATTACGGCACACTCTCCACAAATAGCATTAAATATCTCACATTCTCTTGAAAGATAAAGAACACAAAGGAGTTGGGAGGGAGATAGATGCCACACTCGATACCTTTTATAGCTGCCAATGCATGGAGCAGCACGTTGCGCAGGAGATCAGGGGGGAGCTGGCTGTAGGGAGGAGAAAATGATATCCAGGCGGTGCTTGAACATAGAACGAGATGGCTGTGGAGGGTCGAGCTCGGGGTGGGGCTTGAAGATGAGGAGGTCGACAGCAGAGTCCGGCGCTTGAACAGTGTGGCCGTTCTCCATGGCCACCCGCCTCCCGTGCTTCCTACCGGCAAACACAGCAGTGCAGCCTCCAACTCCAGCCTGCACGCCCGCTTCGTCTGCTGCTGTACAGGGGCGGGGCCGCCCGCAATAGAGACGAGGGTGGAGGTGAGACGACGGCTTGCCTGTTTGGCGATGACGACACGAAGTGGGATGGGCCGATTGTGGCGGCAGTGCGTCCGGGACGGAGGAGGTGAGACGGAAGCTTGCCTGCTTGGGGATGGCGGTGCCAGGTGAGATGGCTCAGCAGTGGGGGCGGCGCGTCCTGGATGGCCGCAGCAAGGCGAGGAGGTGAGACGGCGTCTTGCCTCCTTGTGAGATGGCTCGGCCGTGGCGCTGCAGTTTGAGGAATGGCTCCTCGCGACGGATCAGGATCTAGACCGACGAAATGGCGTGCACAGGATGGTGGGCGCGCGACGGCAATTTTTCCAAGGAGAAAGATGCGATCGGGATGAAGGGGTTCCGAGAGATGGGGGCATGGGTGAGTTCGTGGGTCGCGGTTGTTTTCTCTTTCGGTTTCTGTTTCTCAGCTTTGGTGGGTCGTGCTCGTGCGGGACGCCTCCAAGCAAAAAAAGAAAAAAGAAAATCGTGCGGGATGTGCGAGATAGCTATCGATAGGAGGAGGGTTAAAGCGAGGTTGAACCATCACGACGTTCGATTCTCCTTTAACAGTAGAGATTTACTGTGGCGGATGGTTGGAGGTTGTGGGTGATCTGCTCTGTGCATGCCAGCGTGCTGTCCTTGTCTATGCCTCGTACGCGCTTGTCAGGTCGCCATGGAGTAGTTCTTACATGGCAGATCTCTAATTTTATTCAGTAGCGGTCAGACGCGGCTTGCACGAGTACCACGACGAGCATGAACACACATAGCATTTGTGTGTTCTTGGTTCGCTGCGTGCCTGCGTACGTCCTGCAGTGCTTCCGCCATCCTGAACCTGACATTGTTGCCGCCCCCAGCAGTTTGGATTAGCAGATTGATGTCCACTCCTGTGATGAAGAACGCGTACTTGAAAATAACCAGTTTACTATTCCCCCTCTCGCCTCCTCCCTCACCCGCGTCGCCTCCTCGGCGGCGCCCAAGCTTACCCCGCCGGCCGGCCGCGTCGCCTGTCTACGCCCCATGTCCGCGGCTCGCGAGGCGCCACCCCCCGCCCCGCCTGCGGTCTCCTTCCTGGAGGCCCTGCTCTCGTCTGCGGGGGCAGATGGGTCTTCAAAGCCGGCGCGCATTGGTGCGCATTCAATGGAGATCTCCGGTCCTGCGACGGGGGGCCCGGAGGATGGGGTTGTGGGAGGCCGCCTCCAGTCCATCGTGGTGGTGCCGCCGTGAAATCCCGCTGCTGCGCCAGAGACTTCAAGACCTACCGACCCTGCGCCAGCGCATTCAAGCCCAACCAACCCTGCAGAGCGCATTCATGGGGATGGGTGGAAGATGGTGGGGAGGGGGAGGCGCCCCCCTTTTTACCAGCACCCTCCTCCGAAATCCAGGCCTTCGCAACTCAAAGAGCTGTTGTTCAAGAAGGCCTGGGGAAAGTGCTTCCGGTGTCTTGAGCCTAAGCACAGGATAGCTGAGTGCACAAATCGTGAGCGGTGCTTGCTCTGCGGCGAGGTCGGGCATAGAGCGAGGTGGTGTGAGGGTGTGGGAAGGAAGAGGGCTCAGGGGGCTGCTTCCGGGGCTCGGCCGACGGGCGTGTTGCCGCCTCCTCCGCTGGGACCGCCTCCAAGCTCAGCCATCCGCATCCGGCTACCAATGGAGGCCCCTCTGAGCGACCCGGAGGCGAGGCGGGGTATGGTCACCGCTACAGCTCGCAGGACGGCGGCTTTGGCGGAGGCGGAGAGGAAGCTGTCGAGATGTGCTGTGGTGGCGATAGTGGTGGGATCGCGCTGCCATTTGAGCTCGTGGACGTCAAAAGGGTGCTCGCGCTGCGATTCCGGATCCCGGAGGGTGCAGTCAAGGTCTCGCTTCGCGCCCTTGGCGAGCTGTTGCTCATCTTCGACGACGCGACAGTGCGGGACAAGGTGGTGGGAGGCCAAGGCCCCCTAGTCCTGGGAAGGGTCACCTTCATGGTGGTGCCTTGGTCTCGCTTCCGTAGTGCCTCGCCGGCCAGGCTGCGCTTCAAGGCAAGGGTCTGTTTGGAGGGTGTCCCGGAGCACGCGTGGGACGTCAACAGCGTCGCCACCCTATTTGACCCCTCCATGCTTATCGAAGGGGTGGATTCGGAGGTGCGTTCTGAGGAGGAGACTGGATGCTTCCGGCTTTGGGTTTGGATGGATGAGGTAGAGAAGCTCAAGACTAGGGGAGTGTTATAGCTTGAAGAACCAAGAGAGTTTGGCTCGCCGGTGATGCATTACCCGGAGTTGAATCTAATGGAGGAGGTGCCGCCGCGCTGGGGTCAGATTGGTTTGCTCAGCCACCCGGTGCTCATTCACTTGGATCACATCATCGATTTCTCCAATCCGCCGGACTCGAGTCCTGAAAGTGGGGTCAGCAGCAGCAGTGGGATCAGTGGGATTCCATCTGAGGATGGCACGGTGGCGGAGTGGCCAGGGAGATGGGGATACCGATGGTATCTCAGCTATGAAGATGGTGATTTCCCGCCACCGGCGCCGCGGGCAGTTGCCCATTCGCGGCTGCGTTTCACGGATAACAGCGGAGCTGGAGGAGGAGGAGGAAACGGGGGCAGGAGATCTTACGCCAGCGGGGAGAACCATCGACTTGCCACAACCGGTTTCTCGCAGGCCGGAGGGAGACAATAGCGTGGTGCTGCGAGAAGGGAGGGAGGTCAAGGGAGTGATGGTGGTAGAAGGCATGAAGGGGCGCCGGCGAAGCAGGAGCCACCGCTCATTGAGACCAAACTGGTGAGTGCTTCCTCGCCGGAGCAGGATCCGTTCGTTGGCTCCGAGAGAGCACCGATCATCGGCGGGCTGCTGCTGTCAGTACAAGAGGGGACGGAGGGGACCGTGAGCTAAGAGAGGAAGGGTGGAAGCGCAGCAGGCGTGCTGTCCTCTGACGGGGGTGCCCTCTTCCATGAAAGGGGGAGCGATCCCTCGACTGACTGCATGGCGCAGCCGGCTGGAGAGGAGCAGAGGGAGAACATGCTGGCGAGGCAAGAAGAGGAAAGAAGGACGAGCACCAGCCGAGCTTCAGGGGACGTGCATGCCCTCGCTCATGCAAGACTAAATAGTGGTGCATGCGAGATGGTGGGGTTTCATGCAACAGTGGGGCCCGCAGAGGCGGAAGAACGGGGCGCTGACAGGCGTGAGCTCTTTGACCAGGAGGATGCACTGGTGGCTTGCAGTGGGGATGGTGTGGCGGGAGTCGGTGTGTATGGGCCGCATTCGCCATGCGAAAGCCCGGGAAGAAGGATGGGAGAGCCGGATGTTGGAGATGGTCAAGTTGGGCCGTCTTTTGCGGCCCAGGCCTTGTCGACCACTGATGGAGCTGAGGCTGACAAGGCTGGGACTGGAACACAGATTGAGGACCGGCCTGACCCGCTGAGCCACTTTCTCATTAGCTGTGTCTCCCCCCTCCCCACTCCTCTCCTTCCCACCCCGATGGCCGGCGGCGACTTGGGGGCTGGCCCGGCGGGGCTCGCCGCGAAGCGAAGCAGCGGCAGGCTGGCATCCAAGCCAACGGCGAGGTTGTCGGCTATGGACAAGGTGCAGTTCGTCCTCCTCAAGAAGAGTGGCATATGGGATGGAGAGGGGATGCCTGCAACCCCGGCGCCGGCAGATCTGGAAAGGTACAGGGAGATGTTCAAGAAGCCGCTCCCTGGCAGCTTCATCGCAGCGGTGGAGGCCATGCTTGAGGCAACGGGGCCAGAAAAGCAGAGGAAAGGGGGCAAGAAGGGACTGGCGCAGGGTGTGCCGGTTTGATTGGTGCGTTGTCTGCAGCTAAATCGGTCAAGTGGTGTTCCTCCTAGTTTGCCAATGTTAGTATTTTTCCTTCCCTCGCCTGTTAGTGCTGGCTGTGTGAGTTGTATTGTGGTTGTGGTGTCGTGGTGCTGCTCAGCTGTAATCCCCTTTGGGAGGAGTGGTAGAAGTCTAAATGTTCTGTTGGAATATGATGGTTGCCATGAAAGGAAGCTGCTTGAGAGGAGTCAAATTGTTTTATGGATCTCTCCATATTGAGCTGGAATGTGAGGGGTTTAAACAATCCCGCGAAGAGAAGGGCTGTGTAGATTTTTGTGTCTGACCTCAAATGCGACATAGTATGTTTGCAAGAAACGAAGCTCAACGATCTTTCAAATGGGCTGGTTGTGGAGGCACCGGGACCGAGATTCAAGGATAATTTCATCTCCCTCCCTGCGAACGGCTCCAGGGGAGGTGTGCTCATTGCTTGCAATGAGGATTTCGAGATAAAAAATGATCCATCTGCGGCTGGGGAGTTTTCAGTCTCGGGGACGATCAGGTGCAGAGCCAATGGGGAGAGCTGGTCCATCTCCGGCGTTTATGGACCGCAATTGGAAGAGGAGAAGATCCAGTTCATTGATGAACTGCGAAGGATCAAGTTGCAAATGCTGCCGCGGTGGTTGATCCTCGGTGATTTTAATATGATCAGCAGGGCAAGTGATAAGAGCAATAATAATTTAAATCTGAGAATGATGGGGCGGTTTCGGGCTGCTATTGAGGAGATGGAGCTGATTGATTTCCCATTGCTGGGAAGGAGATTCACATGGTCAAATGAACGGGAGAATGTTACTCACTTGAAGATTGATAGAATCATGGTGACAAATGACTGGGAGGCCAGCTTCCCTCAGTATCAACTATCGCCAGCCTCCACTAATATTTCTGATCACTGTCCCATTGTGCTGAAGAAGATGGAGTGCTCGCATTATAAGGCCTTCCGCTTTGAGAACCATTGGCGTAAGTGTTCTGATTTTCAGGGAGTGGTTCAGATGGCATGGAACAGAGAGGTGAAATCTACTGATCCTATTCGGGTTTTGCACACCAAGCTTTCCAGAACCGCGCGGGCTCTGCGTCTTTGGAACAAGAAAAAGGTACGATGGGACAGTTTCATGTCGAGCCTGGCGAGTGAGGTGATCTTCAGGCTTGATTTGGTGCAAGAGGAGAGGGATCTGTCCGCTGAGGAGAGGAGGCTGCGTGCTATGCTGAAAGCCAAGCTGTTGGGCCTGGCGGCTATTGACAGAGCTAAATGGAGGCAGAAATCGAGGCTAACTGATATAAGAGAAGGAGATGCCAACACTAGGTTCTTTCAAATCGGAGCTAGTGGAAGGCGCCGCAAGAATCACATACCCAGTTTGAACGGAAGGAGTGGAAGAGTGACTGATCATGAGGGGAAGGCTCAGATCCTATTCGATAGATTCAAAAGCATTATGGGCACACCGTTCTCGAGGACCACAAAAATGAATCGGGAGGCCATGGGATTGCCAAGGCGAGATCTGCAGCACTTAGACAACCCCTTCACCGAGCATGAGCTGCACGCGACCATAACTGAGATGCACGGTGAGAAAGCACCTGGGCCGGATGGGTTCATGGGGATGTTTTTCAAGCATTGTTGGCAACTGATTAAAGAGGACCTCCTTGCTGCGGTGAATTGTGTTCACTCACTCCGTGGACACAACTGGAAGCTGCTAAATACCGCAAATATTGTGCTGCTGCCCAAGAAGGACGATGTGAAGGAAATATGCCCTAGAGGCAATAATAAAGTTATTATTTATTTCCTTATATCATGATAAATGTTTATTATTCATGCTAGAATTGTATTAACCGGAAACATAATACATGTGTGAATACATAGACAAACAAAGTGTCACTAGTATGCCTCTACTTGACTAGCTCATTAATCAAAGATGGTTATGTTTCCTAACCATAAACAAGGAGTTGTTATTTGATTAACGGGATCACATCATTAAGTGAATGATCTGATTGACATGACCCATTCCATTAGCTTAGCACCCGATCGTTTAGTATGTTGCTATTGCTTTCTTCATGACTTATACATGTTCCTATAACTATGAGATTATGCAACTCCCATTTACCGGAGGAACACTTTGGGTACTACCAAACGTCACAACGTAACTGGGTGATTATAAAGGAGTACTATAGGTGTCTCCAAAGGTACATGTTGGGTTGGCGTATTTCGAGATTAGGTTTTGTCACTCCGATTGTCGGAGAGGTATCTCTGGGCCCTCTCGGTAATGCACATCACATAAGCCTTGCAAGCATTACAACTAATAAGTTAGTTGTGAGATGATGTATTACGGAACGAGTAAAGAGACTTGCCGGTAACGAGATTGAACTAGGTATTGGATATCGATGATCGAATCTCGGGCAAGTAACATACCGATGACAAAGGGAACAACGTATGTTGTTATGCGGTCTGACCGATAAAGATCTTCGTAGAATATGTAGGAGCCAATATGGGCATCCAGGTCCCGCTATTGGTTATTGACCGGAGATTTGTCTCAGTCATGTCTACATTGTTCTCGAACCTTAGGGTCCGCACGCTTAACGTTACGATGACAGTTATTATGAGTTTATGCATTTTGATGTACCGAAGTTAGTTCGGAGTCCCGGATGTGATCACGGACATGACGAGGAGTCTCGAAATGGTCGAGACATAAAGATTGATGTATTGGACGACTATATTCGGACACCGGAAGGGTTCCGGGGAAGTTTCGGATAAAACGGAGCACTGGGGGGTTACCGGAACCCCCCGGGGGGTTAATGGGCCTTATGGGCCTAATGTGGAGAAGAGGAAGGGGCTGCCAGGGCAGGCCGCGCGCCCCCTCTCCCCCTAGTCCGAATTGGACAAGGAGGGAGGGGCGGCGCCCCCCCTTTCCTTCTCTCCCTCCACCTCTCCTAGTTGGACAAGGAACGGGAGGGGAGTCCTACTCCCGGTAGGAGTAGGACTCCTCCTACGCGCCTCCTCTAGGCCGGCCGCACCCCCCCCCCTTGGATCCTTTATATACGGAGGCAGGGGGCACCCTAGAACACAGAAGTTGATCTTCGTGATCGTTCCTTAGCCGTGTGCGGTGCACCCCTCCACCATATTCCACCTCGGTCATATCGTTGTAGTGCTTAGGCGAAGCCCTGCGTCGGTAGAACATCATCATCGTCACCACGCCGTTGTGCTGACGGAACTCATCCCCGAAGCTTTGCTGGATCGGAGCCCGGGGAGCGTCATCGAGCTGTACGTGTGCCAAGAACTCGGAGGTGCCAGAGTAACGGTGCTTGGATCGATCGGATCGGGAAGAAGACGTACGACTACTTCCTCTACGTTGTGTCAACGCTTCCGTTGCGATCTACAAGGGTACGTAGATCATACTCTCCCCTCTCGTTGCTATGCATCACCATGATCTTGCATGTGCGTAGGAAAATTTTGAAATTACTACGTTCCCCAACAGTGGCATCCGAGCCTAGGTTTTATGGTTTGATGTTATATGCACGAGTAGAACACAAGTGAGTTGTGGGCGATATAAGTCATACTGCCTACCAGCATGTCATACTTTGGTTCGGCGGTATTGTTGGATGAAGCGGCCCAGACCGACATTACGCATACGCTTACGCGAGACCGGTTCTCCCGACGTGCTTTGCACAAAGGTGGCTTGTGGGTGACAGTTTCTCCAACTTTAGTTGAACCGAGTGTGGCTACGCCCGGTCCTTGCGAAGGTTAAAACGGAGTCAAATTGACAAACTATCGTTGTGGTTTTGATGCGTAGGTGAGATTGGTTCTTACTTAAGCCCGTAGCAGCCACGTAAAACTTGCAACAACAAAGTAGAGGACATCTAACTTGTTTTTGCAGGGCATGTTGTGATGTGATATGGTCAAGGCATGATGCTAAATTGTATGAGATGATCATGTTTTGTAACCGAGTTATCGGCAACTGGCAGGAGCCATATGGTTGTCGCTTTATTGTATGCAATGCAATCGCGCTGTAATGCTTTACTTTATCACTAAACGGTAGCGATAGTTGTAGAAGCACAAGCTTGGTGAGACGACAACGACGCTACAATGGAGATCAAGGTGTCACGCCGGTGACGATGGTGATCACGACGGTGCTTCGGAGATGGAGATCACAAGCACAAGATGATGATGGCCATATCATATCACTTATATTAATTGCATGTGATGTTTATCTTTTATGCATCTTATCTTGCTTTGATTGACGGTAGCATTATAAGATGATCTCTCACTAAATTATCAAGTAGTGTTCTCCCTGAGTATGCACCGTTGCGAAAGTTCTTCGTGCTGAGACACCACGTGATGATCGGGTGTGATAGGTTCTACGTTCAAATACAACGGGTGCAAAACAGTTGCACACGCGGAATACTCAGGTTATACTTGACGAGCCAGGCATATACAGATATGGCCTCGGAACACGGAGACCGAAAGGTCGAGCGTGAATCATATAGTAGATATGATCAACATAATGATGTTCACCAATGAAACTACTCCATCTCACGTGATGATCGGACATGGTTTAGTTGATTTGGATCACGTAATCACTTAGAGGATTAGAGGGATGTCTATCTAAGTGGGAGTTCTTTAAGTAAATTAACTGAACTTAAATTTATCATGAAACTTAGTACCTGATTAGTATCTTGCTTGTTTATGTTTGATTGTAGATAGATGGCTCGTGCACTTGTTCTGTTGAATTTTAATGCGTTCCTTGAGAAAGCAAAGTTGAAAGATGATGGTAGCAATTACACGGACTGGGTTCATAACTTGAGGATTATCCTCATTGCCGCACAGAAGAATTACGTCCTGGAAGCACCGCTGGGTGCCAGGCCTGCTGCAGAAGCAACGCCGGATGTTATGAACGTCTGGCAGAGCAAAGCTGATGACTACTCAATAGTTCAGTGTGCCATGCTTTACGGCTTAGAATCGGGACTTCAACGACGTTTTGAACGTCATGGAGCATATGAGATGTTCCAGGAATTGAAGTTAATATTTCAAGCAAATGCCCGAATTGAGAGATACGAAGTCTCCAATAAGTTCTATAGCTGCAAGATGGAGGAGAACAGTTCTGTCAGTGAGCATATACTCAAAATGTTTGGGTATTATAATCACTTGATTCAGTTGGGAGTTAATCTTCCAGATGACTGCATCATTGACAGAATTCTCCAATCACTGCCACCAAGCTACAAGAGCTTCGTGATGAACTATAATATGCAAGGGATGAATAAGACTATTCCCGAGCTCTTCGCGATGCTGAAAGCTGCAGAGGTAGAAATCAAGAAGGAGCATCAAGTGTTGATGGTCAACAAGACCACTAGTTTCAAGAAAAAGGGCAAAGGGAAAAAGAAGGGGAACTTCAAAAAGAACAGCAAGCAAGTTGCTACTCAAGAGAAGAAACCCAAACCTGGACCTAAGCCTGAAACTGAGTGCTTCTATTGCAAGCAGACTGGTCACTGGAAGCGGAACTGACCCAAGTATTTGGCGGATAAGAAGGATGGCAAGGTGAACAAAGGTATATGTGATATACATGTTATTGATGTGTACCTTACTAATGCTCGCAGTAGCACCTGGGTATTTGATACTGGTTCTGTTGCTAATATTTGCAACTCGAAACAGGGACTACGGATTAAGCGAAGATTGGCTAAGGACGAGGTGACGATGCGTGTGGGAAACGGTTCCAAAGTCGATGTGATCGTAGTCGGCACGCTACCTCTACATCTACCTTCGGGATTAATATTAGACCTGAATAATTGTTATTTGGTGCCAGCGTTGAGCATGAACATTATATCTGGATCTTGTTTGATGCGAGACGGTTATTCATTTAAATCAGAGAATAATGGTTGTTCTATTTATATGAGTAATATCTTTTATGGTCATGCACCCTTGAATAGTGGTCTATTCTTGTTAAATCTTGATAGTAGTAATACACATATTCATAATATTGAAGCCAAAAGATGTAGAGTTGATAATGATAGTGCAACTTATTTGTGGCACTACCGTTTAGGTCATATCGGTGTAAAGCGCAAGAAGAAACTCCATACTGATGGACTTTTGGAACCACTTGATTATGAATCACTTGGTACTTGCGAACCGTGCCTCATGGGCAAGATGACTAAAACGCCGTTCTCCGGTACTATGGAGAGAGCAACAGATTTGTTGGAAATCATACATACAGATGTATGTGGTCCGATGAATATTGAGGCTCATGGCGGATATCGTTATTTTCTCACCTTCACAGATGATTTAAGCAGATATGGGTATATCTACTTAATGAAACATAAGTCTGAAACGTTTGAAAAGTTCAAGGAATTTCAGAGTGAAGTTGAAAATCATCGTAACAAGAAAATAAAGTTTGTACGATCTGATCGTGGAGGAGAATATTTGAGTTACGAGTTTGGTGTACATTTGAAAAATTGTGGAATAGTTTCGCAACTCACGCCACCCGGAACACCACAGCGTAATGGTGTGTCCGAACGTCGTAATCGTACTTTACTGGATATGGTGCGATCTATGATGTCTTTTACTGATTTACCGCTATCGTTTTGGGGATACGCTCTAGAGACGGCCGCATTCACGTTAAATAGGGCACCATCAAAATCCATTGAGACGACGCCTTATGAACTGTGGTTTGGCAAGAAACCAAAGTTGTCATTTCTGAAAGTTTGGGGCTGCGATGCTTATGTGAAAAAGCTTCAACCTGATAAGCTCGAACCCAAATCGGAGAAATGTGTCTTCTTAGGATATCCAAAGGAGACTATTGGATACACCTTCTATCACAGATCCGAAGGCAAGACCTTTGTTGCTAAATTCGGAAACTTTCTGGAGAAGGAGTTTCTCTCTAAAGAAGTGAGTGGGAGGAAAGTAGAACTTGACGAGGTAACTGTACCTGCTCCCTTATTGGAAAGTAGTACATCACAGAAAACTGTTTCTGTGACACCTACACCAGTTAGTGAGGAAGCTAATGATAATGATCATGAAACTTCAGAACAAGATACTACTGAACCTCGTAGATCAACCAGAGTAAGATCCGCGCCAGAGTGGTACGGTAATCCCGTTCTGGAAGTCATGCTGCTAGATCATGATGAACCTACGAACTATGAAGAAGCAATGGTGAGCCCAGATTCCGCAAAGTGGCTTGAAGCCATGAAATCTGAGATGGGATCCATGTAAGAGAACAAAGTATGGACTTTGGTTGACTTGCCTGATGATCGGCAAGCAATTGAGAATAAATGGATCTTCAAGAAGAAGACTGACGCTGACGGTAATATTACTGTCTACAAAGCTCGACTTGTCGCAAAAGGTTTTCGGCAAGTTCAAGGGATTGACTACGATGAGACCTTCTAACCCGTAGCGATGCTTAAGTCTGTCCGAATCATGTTAGCAATTGCCGCATTTTATGATTATGAAATTTGGCAGATGGATGTCAAAACTGCATTCCTGAATGGATTTCTGGAAGAAGAGTTGTATATGATGCAACCGGAAGGTTTTGTCGATCCAAAGGGAGCTAACAAAGTGTGCAAGCTCCAGCGATCCATTTATGGACTGGTGCAAGCCTCTCGGAGTTGGAATAAACGTTTTGATAGTGTGATCAACAAGAAAGTGAGTGGGAGCTCTGTAGCATTTCTGATACTATATGTGGATGACATATTACTAATTGGAAATGATGTAGAATTTCTAGATAGCATAAAGGGATACTTGAATAAGAGTTTTTCAATGAAAGACCTCGGTGAAGCTGCTTACATATTAGGCATTAAGATCTATAGAGATAGATCAAGACGCTTAATTGGATTTTCACAAAGCACATATCTTGACAAAGTTTTGAAGAAGTTCAAAATGGATCAAGCAAAGAAAGGGTTCTTGCCTGTGTTACAAGGTGTGAAGTTGAGTAAGACTCAATGCCCGACCACTACAGAAGATAGAGAGAATATGAAAGATGTTCCCTATGCTTCAGCCATAGGCTCTATCATGTATGCAATGCTGTGTACCAGACCTGATGTGTGCCTTGCTATAAGTCTAGCAGGGAGGTACCAATGTAATCCAGGAGTGGATCACTGGACAGCGGTCAAGAACATCCTGAAGTACCTGAAAAGGACTAAGGATATGTTTCTCGTATATGGAGGTGACAAAGAGCTCATCGTAAAAGGTTACATTGATGCAAGCTTTGACACTGATCCGGACGATTCTAAATCGCAAACTGGATACGTGTTTACATTAAACGGTGGAGCTGTCAGTTGGTGCAGTTCTAAACAAAGCGTTGTAGCGGGATCTACATGTGAAGCGGAGTACATAGCTGCTTCGGAAGCAGCAAATGAAGGAGTCTGGATGAAGGAGTTCATATCCGATCTAGGTGTCATACCTAGTGCATCGGGTCCAATGAAAATATTTTGTGATAATACTGGTGCAATTGCCTTGGCAAAGGAATCCAGGTTTCACAAAAGAACCAAGCACATCAAAAGACGCTTCAATTCCATCCGGGATCTAGTCCAGGTGGGAGACATAGAGATTTGCAAGATACATACGGATCAGAATGTAGCAGACCAGTTGACTAAGCCTCTTCCACGAGCAAAACATGATCAGCACCAAGGCTCCATGGGTGTTAGAATCATTACTGTGTAATCTAGATTATTGACTCTAGTGCAAGTGGGAGACTGAAGGAAATATGCCCTAGAGGCAATAATAAAGTTATTATTTATTTCCTTATATCATGATAAATGTTTATTATTCATGCTAGAATTGTATTAACCGGAAACATAATACATGTGTGAATACATAGACAAACAAAGTGTCACTAGTATGCCTCTACTTGACTAGCTCATTAATCAAAGATGGTTATGTTTCCTAACCATAAACAAGGAGTTGTTATTTGATTAACGGGATCACATCATTAAGTGAATGATCTGATTGACATGACCCATTCCATTAGCTTAGCACCCGATCATTTAGTATGTTGCTATTGCTTTCTTCATGACTTATACATGTTCCTATAACTATGAGATTATGCAACTCCCATTTACCGGAGGAACACTTTGGGTACTACCAAACGTCACAACGTAACTGGGTGATTATAAAGGAGTACTACAGGTGTCTCCAAAGGTACATGTTGGGTTGGCGTATTTCGAGATTAGGTTTTGTCACTCCGATTGTCGGAGAGGTATCTCTGGGCCCTCTCGGTAATGCACATCACATAAGCCTTGCAAGCATTACAACTAATAAGTTAGTTGTGAGATGATGTATTACGGAACGAGTAAAGAGACTTGTCGGTAACGAGATTGAACTAGGTATTGGATATCGACGATCGAATCTCGGGCAAGTAACATACCGATGACAAAGGGAACAACGTATGTTGTTATGCGGTCTGACCGATAAAGATCTTCGTAGAATATGTAGGAGCCAATATGGGCATCCAGGTCCCGCTATTGGTTATTGACTGGAGATTTGTCTCAGTCATGTCTACATTGTTCTCGAACCGTAGGGTCCGCACGCTTAACGTTACGATGACAGTTATTATGAGTTTATGTATTTTGATGTACCGAAGTTAGTTTGGAGTCCCGGATGTGATCACGGACATGACGAGGAGTCTCAAAATGGTCGAGACATAAAGATTGATGTATTGGACGACTATATTCGGACACCAAAAGGGTTCCGGGGAAGTTTCAGATAAAACCGGAGCACCGGGGGGTTACCGGAACCCCCCGGGGGGTTAATGGGCCTTATGGGCCTAATGTGGAGAAGAGGAAGGGGCTGCCAGGGCAGGCCGCGCCCCCTCTCCCCCTAGTCTGAATTGGACAAGGAGGGAGGGGCGGCGCCCCCCCTTTCCTTCTCTCCCTCCACCTCTCCTAGTTGGACAAGGAACGGGAGGGGAGTCCTACTCCCGGTAGGAGTAGGACTCCTCCTGCGCGCCTCCTCTAGGCCGGCCGCACCCCCCCCCTTGGATCCTTTATATACGGAGGCAGGGGGGCACCCTAGAACACAGAAGTTGATCTTCGTGATCGTTCCTTAGCCGTGTGCGGTGCCCCCCTCCACCATATTCCACCTCGGTCATATCGTTGTAGTGCTTAGGCGAAGCCCTGCGTCGGTAGAACATCATCATCGTCACCATGCCGTTGTGCTGACGGAACTCATCCCCGAAGCTTTGCTGGATCGGAGCCCGGGGAGCGTCATCGAGCTGTACGTGTGCCAAGAACTCGGAGGTGCCAGAGTAACGGTGCTTGGATCGGTCGGATCGGGAAGAAGACGTACGACTACTTCCTCTATGTTGTGTCAACGCTTCCGTTGCGATCTACAAGGGTACGTAGATCATACTCTCCCCTCTCGTTGCTATGCATCACCATGATCTTGCGTGTGCGTAGGAAAATTTTGAAATTACTACGTTCCCCAACACGATGCTCAGGAGGCAAGTGACTTTAGGCCGATGAGTCTAATGCACAGTGTTCCAAAAATTGTCAGCAAGATGTTGGCTTCCCGGCTGGTTCCTGAGATCAAGGGGCTTGTCACAAATAATCAGAGTGCCTTCATAAGAGGAAGGGCTATTCAAGACAACTTCATGTACGTCAAGAACGTGATCAAGGCTGCTCATTCCACAAAGTCGCCCTTGATATTCCTGAAGCTTGACATCGCCAAGGCTTTTGATTCGGTAAGCTGGGCATACCTGATTGAGGTCTTGGAGGCGATGGGGTTTGGTCAGAGATGGCGCGATATGATTTCACTGATTTTGTCCTCCACATCATCAAGGGTGCTTTTAAACGGAATACCTGGCTCACCTTTTATTCACTTGTGAGGGCTTCGGCAGGGAGACCCTTTGTCCCCGCTGCTTTTCATCATTGCCATGGAACCATTGCAGCGGCTCCTATCGATGGCTGCAGAGCGAGACATTCTATCCCCACTGAGATCTCGAATTGCCCGCTTCCGCTCCAGCTTCTACGCTGACGACGCGGCTCTGTTCATCAACCCCACCATGGATGATTTTCTTGCGGTTCAGGCAATTCTCAAGATCTTTGGTAATGCTTCTGGTCTGTCCACTAATATCAGCAAAACGGTGGCGTATCCCATTGCCTGTGATGGAATTGAGCTGGACCCCATGCTGGCTGTGTTTGGTGGGATTCAAGGGGTTCTCCCATGTAAATATTTGGGATTGCCTATAGGTGTCAGGAAGCCCAGGAGGACCGAGGTGCAGCCGGTTCTGGACAAGATGGCGGGAAAGCTATCGCCTAGGAAGGGTAGATTGCTAAACAGGATGGGGAGACTGGTTTACATCAACTCGGTGGTCACCAGCACGGCCATTTACTTCTTAACAGCCTTCCAACCAGATAAATGGTTCATTAGAAAGGTGGACAAACTCAGGAGAAATTTCCTATGGGAAATTGAAGAAAGAGCGGCTGGAGGCAAGTGTCTTGTAAACTGGAAGCGGGCCTGCTCCCCCAAGATTGTTGGTGGGTTAGGTATCAAGAACATCGAGTGTTTTAGCCGGGCCTTGCGCTTGAGATGGGAATGGTTCAGATGGGATGACGTCGATCGACCGTGGAAAGGATCTCCTACTCCGTGCGACGCCATTGATAGACAGCTGTTCTCGAGCTGCTCCTCTATTCAGTTGGGTGATGGTCAGCTTGCGCTGTTCTGGATGGATAGATGGATGCATGGGGAGGCCCCTTATGTGATTGCACCGGAGATCTTCAAGCTGCGATTACTGTCAAAGAGGCTTTGACAAACGGCCGGTGGATGCAAGGTTTACAAAGAATGAACAACGAGGAGCAGCTAGCACAATTTGTCAGAATTTGGGAGGAGGTTCAGCAGGTGAGCCTTCCGGAAGCAAAGGATGTGATCAGGTGGTCACTCACGGCAAACGGCTCCTACTCTGCATGCTCTGCCTATGCCATCCAGTTTGCGGCCAGGATCGAGCAGCTGGATCTGGAGAGAATATGGAGATGCAAGATGGAGGGGAAGGTCGAATTCTACCTTTGGCTACTCCTGCAGAACAGAAATTGGACGGCGGATAGACTATTAGCGCGGAATTGGCCACATAATGATCGATGCAAGTTGTGTGATCAAGAGGCTGAATCTGCAATGCATTTGACGCTGGGGTGTTCTTTTGCAAAGGAAATATGGTTCCACTTCCAGGGATCTAACAGTAGGGTGTGGCGTATTGCGTCTTCGGCTAGCTCGATTACAGACTGGTGGAGAAGGCTATGCTCCGCACGCGGTCCGAAGAACAAGGTACAGGAGGATATCACGTTGGCGGCCTACATCGCCTGGCACCTGTGGAAGGAACGCAACAAGAGGATCTTTCAGCAGAAGGAATTGACTGTGTTCATGTTGGCTGATTTAATCAGCGATGATGTAAAATTATACGTTGAGGCAACTGGTCAGGGTCAGGTTATTGCATAAAATCTGCCCTGTGAGAAACATTGTGTATTCTTGAGCAGTCCCTATCCTATCCGGGGACATGTCCCAGAAGGATGTTGTACTGCTTGATTTTTCCTCTCTTCCACTATAATGCAAAAGCAGAGCTCCTGCTATTCCCGTCAAAAGATCCTCCCAAAGCCAAAAATCACATGGTCCGTGGTTCTGCACGTCCCAAACGAAAATGACATGTGCATGTTAAATCAACAAGCTAGTTACTTACTGATTGACTCGGGCACTTGTAGAAATGGATGCCAGGGAGCACAAAGTTGTACAGGTGCGTGCTCTTCTATATAGCTGGTAAAAAGAAATTACGTCCTACACTATCGCAATGGCACACAACAATGGTATCTGCGTTCATACTGCCAGAATCACGAAGGCCCACGCCTGGGGCAATTGTCGGCTCCATACTGACATTTGCAGCATGCACTTGCTTTTGTGCCAGGTTATACTGCCTATAATACATATATATATATATATACGCTACAAAACGATGTCTGACACCCATATACCCTAACTAGCAGCCTACTCTGATCCGAATCACGAAGGCCTGCGTGCCGTCGATGGCGTGGGATCAGATGCCGCTGCGTCCAGTGCTGCACTTCCCACTACATACGGATGTATAACGATATGTTTTAGAGTGTAGAATCACTTATTTTACTCTGTATGTAGTTCATGTTCGAACCAAGGTATTTAGGAACAGAGGGAGTAGAACCAAGGTATTTAGACGGTCTGCAAGGGCTATCAAATTTCTTAGATGTATGTCCTTTTAACCTTTTATCTTCCATGTTGCATATGAATTATGATACTATTTCCAAGAAAAAAATTGTAGTACTATATTTAATTCATATAGTTGTATATGTATTTCATTTTGCAGAATGTGTCACTGATAGATATGGATATTGTTAATTCATGTCGAGTTATCTTTTTACATCATATTTCGTATTGCCGTGACAATGCACAGACATTCAACTAGTTATATATGGATGTTTCATTAGATGGTCATTGTGGTATTTGGCACTTGCACCATCCTGACGCTGATGCTGACAATGACGGTACAAGCGCGTCGGTCCAAACAAAGGCCTTTTTTTTCCTTACGAAGATATATCTCCAAACTTCGATTTGCCCGTTGGTCATTGGATTGCGAATGATAGGTTATGTTCAGTGTGCATCAGTTTTAACAAATCCAGTGAAGATATGCCAGTGAATCCGGTAAAAAAATGATGTTATCCCATGTAGCTTCACCACCATCTTGCCATCATCTAAAACTCTAAGCTCCCTCGATGGGAGCTCTCATGGTGAATCGTGGGTGTGGAGAGTGTATAGGACCCTGTTTACAGTGGGTTATAGTTTTGTGTGGGCAGCTGGGTTTCTTGTGCGTCCATTTTGCTTTCGTACGTCTCCTTCATGTAGCGTGGAAGATTGTTGATGGCGGGGGTTAATCAGATTAGCTAGGCGCTGCATGCCTTCGTGGGCCGCTGAGAGTGCTCTGTTGTGCCTCCAGGAGAGGTCGGCTGTAGCGGCATGTCGGGATGACGGGTTGAATTGACAATGTTATAAATTAAATTGCTAAGAGTGCTATGAAGATATTTTAAGCTTATGGGCTTTATTTCAAATTAGTAAATGTTTTTAAATCTATGAATACTCTCTAAATTCCCACGCATTTAAAAAAAATCATGGTTCTTTAATTTACAACATTTTTTAAAATCCAAGATTTTTTTAAATATGCGAACATCTTTTTATTTGACAAAAAATAGCCGGCTTTTATAAGATAACAGTGGAGTGAGAGCAAACACAATATTACTAAGCATGCGAGTGGAGTAGAGAGCTGAGCTGGGCTAGCGTGAGATTTGTGGGCCAACCCATGTGAACTTTATATCAGCAATTCTACCGTTTCACCTTGGAATATGAGTTCAGCTCCCAAGGGGCTAACACAATGGCCACCGTCTTACATCATGGTCAAAATATGTAAAGACACCACACCCATTCATCCAACAACTCCATTTTTCTCTCAACACAAATATTGTCTTTATGGGCACTCTAGCACGATATGTGAATGCAAAAAAACACCATCATAATATAATTAAAAATCAGGTGCACACAGGTAAAATCAAAACAAAATAATCAACCACAGCAACTTGCTAGAGAGAAATATTCCACGAGTGAAAGTGGCGCGGCAAAGCGCGCGTTAGCCTCTAGTGCATATCTGAAATTGGAAGAGCTTGGAGCTTAACAAGCTGGAGACGTGTGCTCATGTTTCACAAGATGACAAGTCTCGTATTGGCACAATATTCTTCACATCAAGCTTGTCATAGGGCTAGTAAAAGGATCGCCGAGGCATTCATAAAAAAAAAAGACCAACCCAAAGACTAATCCTCGTTTGCTTTTCTTTATAGAAAAAACTTCGTGAGCACCGCGCGTCCATGCCGGGACTCAGAGGGTGTTTGTTTCCAGGGATTTATTGGTTTAGGGACTTAAAAAAGTCCCTATAAGTCCCATCTAAACCGAACAGGAGGGACTTATAGGGACTTAAAGTGGTCATTTGGGACTTATGAAATAAGACTCTCAAGGAGGGACTTATACGGACTTATAATTATAGTATGGTCTTTTAGTCCTTGTTAAGTCCCAGGAACCAAACAGTTAGGGACTTTTTAAAGACTTGTGACTTATAAGTTGGGACTAAAAAAAGTCCTAGGACTTACCAAACAGGGCCTCAAACTCGGGTGAGCTGACAGCAACCTCAGCTGCCCAGCCAACAGGTCGACGCTCCATCCTCACTAGAGGCATTCATAAGTTGCATGAATTGAGGAGTACAAATTATATACTAGCAATTTGGTGCACGAGCGATGCTATGCACACGATGGTGTCCGAACGATTTGTGAGCGATCATATATATCAGTCCGTCCATGCACATGAATGAAGTGCATTCGACGGCTGGATTCGGCGTTGTTCCACTGTCGTGCATGGCGTGTCGTCCGCAACACTGGGCACTTTCGTTTGGTGCACAGTCTAGTGTTCTGTGCCACCTAGACTCGACCGCAACACTGGGCACAAATCTTTAATCTGTAAGCACCAATAGACGATGGATACATGCACAATATATCTCGTGCATGATAGAAAATCATTTCTGTTTCTTCAAGCAATCCCAAAGTCGTGTCCACGGTGGCAGGTGCAGCTCAAGGAGACCACGGGTCCACGGCTTAGCAACCAGATGCAGCGTGGCCTTGAGCCGGACGGACAACCCATACAGCTCGCTCATGTCCAGCTTCGCCCCGGCCGCCGCCGCCGGCAGTTCCCAGTCGAAATGGTACAGCAGGCTGGCGAGCGCCAGGTCGATCGACGGCACGGCGAAGCCGACGCCGGGGCAGCCCCTCCTTCCGGCGCCGAAGGGCACGAACCTGAAGTCCTGCCCCAGGACGTACTCCGCCGGGCCATCCGCGAACCTCGCCGGGACGAACTCCTCGGCGCGCTCCCACGTCGCCGGGTCGCGGCCGATGGCCCACGCGTTGATCACCACGCGCGTCCGCGCCGGGACGCGGTAGCCCAGCAGCTCCGTGTCCTCCAGCGTCTCCCGGGGCAGGAGGAGCGGCAGGGGCGCGTGCAGCCGGAGCGTCTCCCTGATCACGGCCCTCAGGTAGCTCATCTTCTCGAGGTGGTCCTCGGTGACGTGGCCGGCGCCATTGACGGCCGCGCGAACCTCGTCCTGGAGCTTGTGCATCTCGGATGGGTTGTTGATGAGCTCCGCCACGGCCCATGTCAGAGTCGTGTAGGTCGTGTCGGTGGCCGCGGCGAACATGTCCTGTTTCATCAACCGTGTAGAAAGGCATAGGGTTACATTTCATTTCATTAATTTGATGACGGTGATGGTGAAGCTAAATAGTTGTAGCGCCAACGTTGCGTACCAGGATAATGGCCTTGATGCCGACCGTGTCGAACCGGACACCCCCGGAGTCTTCTCCATCGTCCTCGCTGACGTCCAGCAGCACGTCCACGAAGTCCCGGTGATCGTCCTCCCCGTCGCCAACGAGCCGCCGTCCTCTGCCGAGACGCCGCTGGCGGTGGTCGGAGATGACCCGCTCGAGGAGCCCGTCCATCACCTTGCGCGCCCGTGCCACCTTGGCGTCCAGCCCCATGAGCGTATCCACCCACGCCAGCCACGGGACGAACTCCCCCACCGTGGCCGTGCCCAGCAGCTCCTCGAACTCGGCGAACACCTCCGTCAGGTCGTCGTCGATCCCGTACCTGCCATCGTCGCCGAACGCGGCCCGCGAGATGACGGCGCTGGTGTAGGATATGAGCTCGTCGGTCAGGTTCACGACGTTATCCTCGGGCCGCGAGCAGCAGGCAGCAGCGCGCTGGACGCGGTCGACCAGGGCGCCGGCCTCCTGCTCCCGGACGCGGCGGAAGGAGGCCACGCGGCGGGCGCTGAGGAGGTGGAGCACGCACACGCGGCGCGCCTGCCGCCAGTACTGCCCGTAGGGGGCGAAGGCCATGTCGCGGCCGTACAGGAGGCGCTCCGCCATGCGCACCGCGGGGCGGCTGGCGAAGGCCAGGTCGTGGGTCTTCATGACCTCCAGCGCCGCGTCCGCCGAGGAGGCCACGACGGTGGGCACGCCGCCGAGGCGCAGGAGCATGACGGGGCCGTGCGCCTCGGCCAGGGACCGGAGCTTCCGGTGCGGCAGGGAACCGAGAAGAGGGAGGTGGCCAAGGACGGGAATGCCCCATGGCGACGGAGGCAGGCGCGCGCCGCCATTGCTGCGGGATGGACCAGGCTTCTCGGTGAGGAAGAGGAGGAAAGAGACGAAGATCGGCACGAGCAGGGTGAGGAGGAGCAGGGGTGAATGCAACAATGCAAAAGGCGACGAGGCGTCCATGTATATGTCGCACTGCGACGCGGGTACAGTGCACTCTGCTCATGTTTATATTAGTTGATGTGCGTGTCTTTCTTTCTTCCCTTGCCACGTCTTGTGTGTGTTCTTTCGCATCTTTTCAACTTAGGTGATGTGCATGTGTTCTAATTGGATGTGCAATCACAGTAGGGTTCATTCTTCGGTGGCCGTCCATTTGTGCGTGTCCACTGAGTTCACTCTAACCTTATCGCTTCAGACGATCCATCCCTTTCATAATTTCTATCCAAAATACAGAAAATGAAGAAAGAAGTCCACATCACCCCCTGTGGTTTCAGAAATCGGCTAACCCACCCCCCAGCTCTGAAACCAGTTAACTAATCCCCTGAAATATCTAATACCAGCCAAGGCACCCCCTAATCCCAATTAAAGTGGTATCTGCCGATGGTTTTGCTTGCGTGGCTGTACAGGATGGCCACGTCGGTTTGGTAGGGTGGGTCTGAGACTTAACTGCTCCTCCGGTTTGTTTGGGCATCGTCTCCCTTATTTCCTTTCGACGAGACGGCGGCGGGGCAAGACGGGATGATCGCCGCTTGAAGGTAGCAGCGCGACGACTCCAGGAGTCCAGGTTAGGCGCTCATCTCTTTCATGCCCAGCACACACGTACTTCTCTGTGTTGACTACGCATTGAAACTTGCACACCTGCAAGGTTGCAACGACCCTTTCTAAATTTAGATGTCAGACGCCAACTATATAGTCCTCGATCAGTCCAGTGATTAGTACTAACGCACCATAGTTTCACCCGAGTAGTGTTTGCTGAGTTAATGTATGTACACCAAGATTATCTCTATGCACTTGAACAGTCTAGGTTCTGAAGATTTTAAAGGACTTTTTTCAAATTCAGAAAATACGATTTGGGTCCCTTCAGACCACTGCCATTTTACTAGTTTTGTTATTTTTTTCCATGAATAATCTCGACTGACGTTTTAGTATTTTCTCAATGGTACTTGTGTGATCACAATTAAACAACTAGTCGGCCGTCGAGCTACAGTACACATTGAAATAGCTACTCTGCAATCAGTAGTTTTCTTTCAGAAACCTGCTGGACTTAACAGTCCATAACCCAGGTTGATGCCTGTCTGCATGTACTCTAGAAATAATCAACTTTTGCAAAATGCTCTGTGTATTCCAGGATGCATGCATACCTTTAGCATGAGCATGACGGGGGCATCATAAATTTTGAAATACACTAAACTCATATAAACTCTGGTACGTATGTTTTAGAAATTTGTAAGTATTCAGAAGCAATAATAATTTGTGTTGCTATACTCATTTTAACAGGATGGTTTTATGCTTGACTGTACATTAAGTTAGAGGTTTGACTATTGAAACAGTTTATATCCGGAGGGCCTATGTATGTGTGATTTGTCACCGGTTTGATTGCATAGGGATTCGATCTTATATATGTGCAGAGCGCTTATATATGTGTTGTATTTTGTTGTTATTTCGCAGATATGAAACCACTCGGTTACCTATCTGTTCGGCAGGCAGAATAAGGAGAGGGACAACGAGAGGAACAATGTTCAGAAGAGAAGAGAAATTTAGAGGAATGTAGAGGAGATGCAGAGGAGATGCATGAGGTAGCTGAAGATGCACATGTATTCCATCGACCCCAGAAGTTGCCAGTTTCTAGGAAGGTTGTGAAGGGAAGTGGCTCCATAGCAGGAAAATCAAAGGTGGCTGAAGGAAAAAGAAACAAAGGGGGTGAAGATGAATCCACAAGCAGTGATAGTGATTATGAGGTTGATTTAGAAGAAGAAGAAAATAGTTCTGCCGATGACGAAGAAGCAATTGAATTCAAAAAATATGCAAGGGAACTCAAGAGCAAGGTCAGGAATAAAATGCTTGGAGAAGAGGATGAGAAAGTAGTTGATGTGCCAGAGGATTTCCTTGTCCCAGAGGATTGCAAGCTTGATGATGGTGATGGTGATGTGACACCCTATTTTGACAGCGCAGACGATTTATCTTATGATGAAGCAAGTGACACGGATGACATGCCTAAGAGGAAGAAGACAGAGCACAAAGTTTATGATAGCACTTCTGAAATTCCTTTATTCTCTGTTGGTATGGCCTTCCATGACAGTAGGGAGTTCAAGAATGCATTGGTCAAGTATGGACTGAAAACATATCACCACTTGTTATTTCCAAAAGATGAGAAAAGGAGAGTAAGTGCAAAATGCAGTTGGCCTGGCTGTCCTTGGAGTATTTATGGGTCCATTACTAGTAGGTCTGATTGGTTTCTAGTATGGAGGTACAATAATGAGCACACTTGCATTCCAAGAAGGGACAACAAGCTGGTCACATGTGGTGTCATTGCAAAGAAGTATTTTAGGCAAATTAGGGACAATCCATCATGGAAGGCAGAGCACATTCAACAAGCTGTTCTTCAGGATCTAGTAGCTGATGTGTCCATCTCCAAATGCAAACGAGCAAAGAAACTTGTTATGGAGAAGATAATTGATCTATCTGATGGTGAGTATGCTCGGGTTTATGATTATCAGCTTGAGTTGCTTAGAAGCAAACCCGGTAGCACTATCGCAGTGACATTAAATCCAGAAATTCTTAATAGTAATGTGTTTGAAAGAATGTATATGTGTTTAGATGGTTGCAAGAAAGGATTTCTTGCAGGATGTAGAAGAGTGGTGGGGCTAGATGGATGTTTTTTGAAGGGCGCATTCAAGGGGCAGTTGCTTTGTGCAATTGGCAGAGATGCAAATAACCAGATGTATCCAATAGCTTGGGCAATAGTAGAGGTTGAGAGCTATGAGTCCTGGTACTGGTTCATTGGGTTTCTTCAAAAAGATCTCTAGATAAACAACAATGGTGAAGGATGGGTTCTCATCTCTGATCAACAGAAAGTGAGCTAAATTTTGTTACTCATATTTTTGTTATTACATATATGATACATAATTAATTATCTTACTCTCCTATTGTCCTTATGGATGTGAGATTATTTGCTTATGTCAGTTTTTTCTTCCCTTATGTAGGGTCTCATCAGGGCAGTCAATGAGCTTGTGCCTCAAGCAGAGCATAGGATGTGTGCAAGACACATTTATGCTAACTGGAGAAAAGAACACAGGGACAAGGTCTTTCAGAAAATGTTCTGGGCATGTGCGAAGTCATCAGATAGAAGCCAATTCAATTACAACAGGGCTAAGCTTGCACAAAACACAGTAGAAGGAGCGAGAGACATGATGAAAACCGCGTCGGAGCATTGGTGTAGGGCCTACTTTAGGATTGGCTCTTTCTGTGACTCAGTTGAGAACAACATGTGTGAGTCATTTAATAATGCCATCATGAGATCAAGGTTCTACTCTGTAATAACGGCAATGGAAATCATTAGAAAGAAGGTGATTGTGAGGATCCAACAAAACAGAGCAAAGTCTCAGAAGTGGCATGGAACCATTTGCCCAGTCACAATCATCTCAACCTCCATCTGCATCATCTTCTTATCAACCAACACCTCGGTCGAGATCTCAGCCAATGTCAAACCAATCAGGATTCCAATGGTGGTTATATGGCAATAATTGACTGCTAGTTACCTACCTACATTGAAATAAATATGAACTTGTGGTACATCATTCACTGTTATGCATGCTCTGGTTCATGCTATATTATGTAAAACTGGTACTAGTAGCACTTGTTCCCTGTTATGTGACACATATACTGTTTTGCGATGTGGGCATGACTTGTTCTTATGTGATTTCACTGCTGTGTTTAGAAAAATTTGTTCTTCCGAAGTAAAGCTGAAACAGTACAGATAATTGTCGTCATGTCTTGTTTATTAATTTTGCTATTGCCAATTTGCAATAATGATGGCGAATGTAAATAAGATGCTGCCAATTTGCAACCATGATAATTACAACAACAGAGTACTTCCAATTCACAAAAGCTTTCATTCATGTTAGAAGAAAATATTGCATTCAGATTACATATATTGGTGCATATGCAACAGTTTGTAGACTCAGAAGTACATTCCCTAAATAAAATGCTTTCTCTGAAGTCTCTTTTTTCAACTAGACTGGGACAACAACACCAGCAAGAGAAGATAACACTTTTTGCATGTACTGATTCTCAATCTCAACTAAACTGAATTCTCTCTTCTCATAGCATTAGTATATGCCTACAAAGAGTATAATGTACACCATTTGGGCCCCTGAGATGATTTTGGGTGTAGTTTTCCTGCAAGAATGGATGCTCTGAGCAGCTTTCAGTTTGGGCTCTGCCAAATCAAGGTCTATTCGGGTCATCTAGGAGAACAACTTGGTGAAATTGTTGACCTTCTCGCCCCCTCCAACAGCAAGGTGTGACCTGCGTCCCTGATGATCTCTAGCCTGGATTCCTTGCCAAGATGTTCGCACTAACCAACAAAAAAACGCAACCACTGTTATTCTCTTCTCCATTTGAAGAAAAGCTATGTTGTTAGTATCATACAGGATTCATGTAAGCTAAAGTACTACTCGCATTTTACCTTTCAGTTTGTAGCAAAAATTCGATGGGGAACACCCAGCCCTTGTCTCCCTTGAGAAGTAATATAGACAACAAATTGAACCAACGACGCATTCTACTCGTAAAAAAATTCCAACGAAAGCAAAACAGGGCATTGACTTCAAAAAAGTTTAAAGTTCAGTATATCTGCATCTGTACTGTCCCAATTAAAACTCACGATGTACATTGAACATAAACTCCAAGATGAGATTGTGCTGCTCCGTTCAGCCATGGCAAGGGCGCTCCTTGTTCAAGGTGCTTCCAGGTCATGGGAGAATAATGGATCAGGGGAGGAGAGGGGCGGCCATGGCAGCGAAAACGGGAGGAGAAGAACCAGAGAACAAACAAACATCTAGCTTCAGCCCGCAGCCATGGCGACGAACAGGAGAGGAGGAAGAGATGAACTATGGGGTTGGGGATTGGATGAATTAGGAATAGCCGGCGGCCCGTGCTCATATCTCCTGCGCCTCCTACCAAGCCGACGTGGCCATCCTGTACAGCCACGCGAGCAAAACCATCGGCAGATACCACTTTAATTGGGATTAGGGGGTGCCTTGGCTGGTATTAGATATCTCAGGGGATTAGTTAACTGGTTTCAGAGTTGGGGGGTGGGTTAGCCGGTTTCTGAAACCACAGGGGGTGATGTGGACTTCTTTCGAAAATGAATCACAAAGAAAAACTCTCAAAAGGCCAAGAATGGAAAGAGAACAGTGAGTTTGCATAAATGTAAGAAAATCATCTCTACCCGTACGTAGATAGTAGGAAAGAAAATATTGCTAAAAACACCGTGGCTCTGTTTTCATCATATGTACCGTCGCGGTCATCATGTTAGGTCTTGTTTGGTTCATAAGTACTAGTACTTTTTTTAGTCCCAAGTCCCTAAAAAATCCCTACCTGTTTGATTTCTGGGACTTAACATGGACTAAAAGACCATATTACAACTATAAGTCCCTCCTTGACAGTCTTATTTCATAAGTCCCAAATGCCCATTTTAAGTCCCTATAAGTCCCTCCTGTTTGGTTTAGATGGGACTTATAGGGACTTTTTTAAGTCCCTAAACCAATAAGTCCCTGGAAACAAACACCCTCTTAGTGTCTATGGTGTTTTGGACCCATAGATTGATGGCATCACATATTGTTAGAATAAATCCGAGGCATACCGTTGATCATCCGAGGATCAAGCAATCACACGAGTACGATACCGAGATTTGTTAACGAGGTTCACCAATATGGCTACATCCCCGGGGCCTGACTATGGGCGCTTCTCTCCATGACACCGCTACAATGCCGCATACGGTTACCCTGGACGCCGGCACGTGCCGCTGGCTTCCCCTGCGTTTCTGTGCTATTATGTTGGCATAGGTTACAACGTGTGTCTAGCCCCGCTATATATGAGAGACCTAGGATACAAGTGTCCTACTAGGACACGACTCCATATCTTATCTAAACACAATACAACTACAAGTCCAATTGTAACCTACCTCACACACTATATTCGACACAACTCCAACAAACTCCACCTTGACGAATATACTCCACCACCCTGGATTTGTCTATGCGTCAAATTTCCATGTACATTGGACTTGAGCTTATCCCATTAGTACCGCTGCTACTCCAAAGACTCCATGCGACTCCACCTATAACTTGTAGTCTCTTCTTTTCTTGACCACAGTCAACACTCGAGCAAAATTAAGTTCCTTGTTACTCAATTTGTCCTCCCAACTTTCAGAGTATCCGTCCAACGCCATCACACACTGATCACTGACCTATGTGAAAGTGAACAACTCACATATTGGGTGTCACACGTAAGAGTTACCTGAACTCAACATCACCGCTCCTTTCTTGACTGTCTGTCTGAAACTTGAAAGAATTTCACCATTGCTTGTAGTCATCCCGAGTCAAATTCGCAATTGTCTCATCACATGTATGACCACCAGAGCACTGACACGTCTCCATGTCCCCAGGACCGGCCCTGGGGAGGGGCAGGGGGCGGCCGCCCCGGGCCCCCAAAATCGAGGGGGCCCTCCCCGGTATACACGTAGGCTATGGCCAACAAAACGTACGCACCCAACAAGTCACGGAGGATGAGCCAGTGCGAAACCATTCGATCCATTCAGTACATGCACATAGGAAAAAAAAGTAACTAATTGATCCCTTCCGATTCTTTTCTTAGGTTAGTACATGCACGTAGAAAGAAAAGGGGCTGATTGATCGCTTTCCATTCCATCACGCATGCATTCACGCAGCGCTTTCTAATTTCCCAGCGGTCGCCGACGCTTGTCTCTTGGCTAATCGCCACTGTGCGTATGGCGCTTCTTTTTTCCTTTCCCCCTAAATCCGTTTTTCATTCCTAAATCAGTGAGGTCGTCGGCCAATTTCAATTCCCCGGCGGCCGGTGCAACCTCGCTTTGCTCTCCATCCATCAATAATTCGACCCTCCAAGGTATATCTTATATTCATATTGTGGTTCCTACTTCCTAGTATCCTGGATGAATAGCCCCCAAAATCTCAGGACCGACCCTGTTTATTAGTAGAATAAAAGTGGTAGTTATGTTCAACTGAAATCCTAACTGCGGTAGTTTTTATTTAAATGCTCAGATTTGAGGCCCTGGTTTTGACTAAAATCTTGTGCTTATTTTTTTATTTGTTTTACATTTGGTTTTTCTTTTGAAATTCATCCATGGTTATCAATATGATGCCCAAGCACGATCTTGGCCCTGATTGCATTATGGAAAAATGCATCCAAATATTTGTATTATTATTGAGCTCGGACACCCTGAAGTCATTGCATGATACTGAACTTGAAGAGTCTTGCACAAACATTCTCTCTTAATGGTTCATGAGATGTTCAGGTATATGATCTTATTTTCGAATTGAAGGTTATAATATTAACTTTGCCAGATGGTGTAATGTTTGCAATGGATATTTTGGAGCATGTCCAAGAAGTTGATTGTTATCCTAATATCTTCATTGCCTACCACGTTTTATTTACTATAAGTGTGACTGGCTTACAAAGTTGAAATTACTGAAGAACTATCTGAGGTAAACAATGGTTCAGAGCGGTTAAATGATTTGGCAACATTATGCATCGAGAAGAAATTATTGGGTGATATTGACATTGATCCCATCATAGTTGACTTTGCATCGAGGATTGTTAGAAGAAATTTTAAAGGTAATATGTATAAATTATTTTATATGCATACTGATTTAGATGCATTTGAGTGTTATCAATAAATATTATATATATATATATATATATATATATATATATTCATTTTTGTTGTTATGGCATCCATATTAAGGGCCCCGAGTTTTAGTCTCGCCCCGGGCCCCCAAAATCTCAGGACCGGCCCTGCATGTCCCAGTGCATACCGCATGCCTCGCCGCTATTACCGCGTCGAGACTCCGCTGTCCTGGTCGAGTCTCAAGGGTCGCCAACCCACACCACTCAACCCCCACTGCAGAGTATCACCGATCATCACCGACCGATGACGAGTTTCACGCTTTTATCAGACAACTGAGCTCCAGTCTGAACTGCATGTCACTCGCTTTTTCCCGCCTGCTGAATAGGCTTCGACCCCGTCAACTTACGCCGTAGCCCCTCAATCCAGCTCCACCTTCAACATGACTCCATGGTAGATGATCAGTCCACCCCTGCGCCTCATCGACTTCAAGCTCCGTGTATACACCACCTTGAATCAATCCCACGCCATAGTCTTGTCGAAACCGCACAAGCCTCGGGCATGTGCACCACGTGTTTCCATGCCCAGAAGTCGGTCACCATTAGATCACGCTCCTACGTCGTCTTCACTAATTCCACCACCGTCTTCTGTGCCAACCGACTTGCGTCGATCCGTCAGACTGTTCAGCCCAACCTAGCAGAACTAGTCTGGCTGCATGACACGCTCGAGGCTCCCAAATCGTCTTTTGTGAATTTTCATCCATCACATGATAATTCCATCACCGCTGACATGACTTTCTGCAACGCCTTCAAACATCCCTGTTGTGTCAACAAATTTTTCACCCATATCTGTCATAACCCAAGGTTTTCAGTTTCGTTGAACTTCTCCACCTTAAACCTGATGCCCGATGATGTCATGATTCTTTATATGATTGACGCCGTGAAAAATTATTCGAGCTTTTCTCTCACGTGATGCCCAAGTACACAGCAAATCTGTACTAATAGCAAATTGCAACCAAAAACAACCTTCTGGTCTTCATATGTGTAGCTCCCTGGCTCAACAGCTGATGCAAACGAAGTACTACTTGGCTGCCAAAGCTCCTTGCTTTCCAACAGACGTGTATCGCTGGATGGACTTTTTTTCGCCTGCCGATTGATCTGCCTTCCTATATCCGTGTCACGTGAAGACTCGGTCGAGAGAGGATTTTCTACCATGCACGGGACCTCCGGTGCATGCATCCCTCATTTATTATTGTGTGGGACCACTAACATCATTACAGTTTTGTATACACACTAAGTTTCATCCAAATAAATAGACACCTAATGTATGTTGAAGTAAAAGTTTTATTTACACTATGTTAGCACAATTGTATTTTTTGACAAGATTTTAAAAAACAAGACTAATATTGAATATATTTTTAGAATAGACAACTAAATCATCATGCTTCAAACTTGCTTGGTATAAATTTTCTAATTCCGTGCGAAAAAATTAAAAATATTTCTTTCTATTTCGTAAAGAAAATCTTACAGTTTCATTATGGCTCACCGTGTTCTGTTGCGTATTATATTACATTTTTTACATATTATATTACATTGTGTGGTTCTTATTAATTTTACACTGTTTCACCATGTTTCAGAGCTTGAATTTCAAAATTGTTGAAATATATTCAAAAGTGATCTCGTATCAAAGTTCTCGTTGTCATAAATGCAAATATGCCAACAGGTCCTAAATTTTAACTTGGAAATAAAATAAAAAAGTATGGGGGTGGAACCTAGCCAGAACATAACAGAGTGCTGCCATGTGGCCAGAGAAAGATGTAACCAACTACCAGCGGTATCATGCTGTCAATGCATTGCATGACATCGAATCTCTAAATTAAATCAACTGCTCTCCCATGCGCCGGACATCCCGTGCATGGGAGAATTGCTTTTCTCAGACTCGGTCTCCCTTTTTTGGTCTAAACAAATCTCTAGTGTCGACGTTGCCACACGCACCAGCTAGCCCCGCCGGGCCAGCCCACACCGCGCGTCGCTTGCCTTGGCTTCAGCCGCGCCGCCTGTACGTTCGCCCGATGGATCAACATGATCAATCGCCGCACGTCTGCCGCTGTCGATGCTTTCGCCTCATATCCGTATCTCGTTGCGAATCAACATGTGGTTGAGATATTTAGGTGGACAGTGGTATCCCCAACCACCAGGGTTTAAATTCTGATGCTCGCATTATTTCTGTATTTATTTCAGGATTACCGGCGATGTGCTTTCAGTGAAAGGAGACGTTTCCGTCGACGACGAGGCGTCTACGGTGACTTCGTAAATCTCAAGATGATATGCCGGCTCAGTCTCTCAGAGGTGCTCATAGGGGTAGGGTGTGCGTGTATGCGTTCATAGGGATGAGTGTATGCGCGTATATATGAGCGTTTATGTCTGTACTGATGCTAAACAAAAAAATATCCGTATCTCGTTCAGATTACTGCTCGAATATCACAGCACGACCTCTTGCCTCGACGGTAACTCGCTGATGATATTCATCTCGATCGCTTCCCGCAGATTTATTTTGACGCATCTTCTTCCTCTAGATCAACTTTCCACGATCTTTAAAACAGCCTAGCAATGATATCACTTGTTAGAATAAATTTAAGGCATACTACTGATCATCCAAGGATCAAGCAATTACACGAGCATGACATCGAGATTTGTTAACGAGGTTCATCAATATGGCTACATTCCCGGGGCCTGACTATGGACGCTCCTCCCCATGACACCACTACAATGCCGCACGCAGTCACCCTGGACGCCAGCAAATGCCGCCGGCTTCCCCTGCGTTTCTGTGCTATTATGTTGGCATAGGTTACAATGTGTGTCTAGCCCCATTATATATGATAGACCTAGAATACAAATGTCCTAGTAGGACACGACTCCATATCGTATCTAAACACAATACAACTACAAGTCCAATTATAACCTACCTCGTATACTATATTCAACACAACTCCAATACATATTGCATGTCTTGGACCCATAGCTTTCGATTTCGATTTCGACACATCGTGCAGATGAGGCACGTCACCACGGCCACATCTAGGCGGCATTTGGATGGTACTGCCTAACAACAAGGATACAACTTCTTCCTTGACTCCGATCATCGTTCACCAAAACACCCACTAAAATGTTGGCGCGCCATGACAACATTTGAGCGAAGCCACACCCACAACCCCAAGGGTCAGCCTCCCTACAAACAGGCTACTCGCTATTCCACAAACTATCCACCCTAGATGGTAGGAATCCATCCGTGCAGAGGAGCTTCCTATCCTCTGGCTTAGCTTTTCCTCAGTCACTTTAAATGAGAACCTTGCTAACCTAGTGAGATGCCCCATTCAAGACAACGTCATAGCGGTGCTTCCATACCGTCCACGCCACAAGGACCATGACTATCCAAGTATCTGTCGAGTGCCTCTGACCCGAATCAATCAAAGTACACCGGTCACTAGCTCAGAACCATGGTTGGGTATCCATTGAGGCCTTCCCCTGTGGCCAAGAATGTCCGCCCACACCTATCTTGCAAGCACGCATTCAAAGCATGTGATGGACTTGTGTCCGGTGCATGTTCACAAAAAGGGCATTCCGCCAGATGAGCCAGGCCTCGCCATTCTAATCTATCAACCGTCCAACACCGGTTTCTCATCACAAGCCGTGAGAACATCATGCACGAGGAGTGCTTGGGAACGCCAAATCTGAACCATGCCAGTGTTCTCCACCCGACAAGCAAAGGGTGCCCGGTAAGCGGAGAGAGAGTAGAGAAGTGGGCGTCGCTCTCCTATGCTCAGACTAGAGCGTCCATAACGCCCTGAAGAAGCTACACCTCGGTCAAGCTGATCCACCAGCCAAATGAATTCACTGAGCACCTCTCGTACATATTAGGCGTCACATCCGCCCACCACCTTTCGTTCAATACCTTGCACACAATGCGCTTTCGGATGGCCTTCTTCTTAACAAAAGCGAAGAGGTTGTGCACGATGTCTTCTAGCCTCCCCTTGCTCAACCACTAGTCCGTCCAGAAGAGCGCCGAGGCATCGTTCCCCAACCTACACCTAGTACCGGACTTGTAGACACTGTCGGAGCTACATGTGCTCCTGCAGCAGCGTCCAGAAGAGGTGCTTAATTAGAAAAAAAAATAGTGTATGGCCCCCTCAGAGATTGCTAGGGTTGCCTTTTGCCCCTCCAGCATTTCTTATCTAGCTCCGTCACTGCTTGTAGACCATGGCAGTTTGCATGATTTCCTCAAAACCAAGATGCGCCACTTCAATAAATGGCATTCTCGCGTTGTTTTCTTTCGATGGTTGTCCTTGTCCCTCAAAACCCCGTCCCACTTACAGAAACCTCTCGAAACATGGAAATTTCTCGACACTGGTGACTAGAAGTTGCCCATACCTGTCGGCTTAAAATTGCACAAACTGAAGCTTTCCAAAATCTGACACTGGTTGAAACCTGCTAATGCAATCTCCGATTTGTTTTTCCCCCTCCTAACTTCTGAAACTAAACTAAACCGCTCCAGTTTGGAATGCATTTCAACGGTGCAGCGGCTACCACAACTTTTGGTTTGTGGTTTCTAATTCTGATCGATGCGGACAAACTGTAGATTTGGCAGTTTATTTTTGGGAGCTCTCAGCATGGCCACAACTTTCAGAAGTTCACGAGCACCGCACGCAGTATAGACCAGATGTTGCTGCTCTGTAGTAGGAAATGAAAATGAGTTCGTTTTGCATTTGGGCACATGCATGGCGCTGACAGGAAAGGCGAATCCAATAGTTCAAATGGCACAGCGTGTAGTCGACTATGTTCTCGCTGGAGATGTCAACAACAGAAATCAAGACAAACTGTAGCAATCATTGAAAGTGAGCATGGTCCTTCCATAAATTTGATAAATGAACACCATTAGGGACCTACACATGACATAAGAGTGGAATCTGCAAAGTCCAATCTTGTGTCACATCATTGCAGCAAACAACAGCATGAATACACGGAAATGAAAATCGTAGTGGCTGATCTATATATACCATGGAAGAGAGGAATGGAAATGAAAATAGATGGGTAAAAGATGAACCATATAGATGTAGATGTGGATCTACCATCAAAATGGTTAGAAGAGGAAAGCACGAATATTGGGCCGTTCTCCTGTCCATTTACAATCTTCATAAATATATATATTTGATCTTTCTGGGATATGTACGCACCACGACAACCAAAACCTCGCAAAAACTAAAAAGAATGCCAACTCTATACCATCTAACGCTCATACAAAGAATCAGAAGTTATGAATGAAATTTCTCCCATCTCGCTAGAAGGGAGCGAATACTAGACAACCATATGTAGTAACCGATACAAGATAGCAGCTTTCAAACTAAATATATATATCAAACTCGGGAAGAGCGAGCACCACCAAGCCAATCCAAACTGAGGGGGATCCTTATCTTCTAGCATTCACAGCCTGACGAGCGTTGTTGCCTTCCAGCACCGCCCATGTCGATTGTATCAGGGAGATATCTACAAGAATTTAGCAAAACGTCAATATAGCTGCTAACATACTGTTAGTGCATCTCCGTGTTGCTATTTTGAAATGCCCTCCCCTCCGAGGAAAATAATCGAGTAAGAATTATCCCTTTGTGTAAACAACGCATCTACTGCAAGAAGTAAACTTACATATCTTCTTCAGGTTCATTCTTGATAGCATTCCTTGCTATACACTCGAAAGCTGCTTCCACATTGAAGCCTTCTTTAGCAGACGTCTCAAAATAAGGGATGTTTCCCTTGGAAGCACACCAAGCTTTAGCCTTTTTCTCAGAAACCTGAAAGACAAGTGGTCTCAAAAATATCATAAAGTATATATATCAAGTGAAAGCAAGAAAAATAGGCACTTTGTCGCGAAGAATACTCACAGTCCTGCTGTTACCACCATCAACATCAATCTTGTTTCCAAGTAAAACAAAAGGGAAATTCTCTGGATCTGATGGGCTAGCCTGCAACAGGAATGACGGGCCAAACTTTCAATATACCATACATATTGCAGTACATTTGATCGACCGGCAACTAAGCAAGCTACTTACTTGAATTAGAAATTCCTCACGCCAGTTGTTGAGTTTTTCAAACGACTTGGTAACATTGACATCATATACAAGAACACAACAGTCAGCTCCCCGGTAAAACGCCACACCGAGACTCTGAAAACGTTCCTGTCCAGCCGTGTCCCATATCTAGGTTCCAGGAAAAACAAAAATGTGGTAAGATTAAATGAGAGTGGAACTATTGTTTCACAAGGAACAAAGTAGACAGATGTACATTCTAGTGTTCTCATAAAAATAATCAGGCTATAGATATACGTAATGATTAACTAGCTAGGGCAGTGAAGATTTGGGGTTAGTTCGCTTTTTTTGTCCCAATAACGCACGCAATCCACGCTTCTTTGCAATAGAAGAAGAAAGACACACAGCAGCAAGCACAACAAAAATGAAGGCTTCACAGCAACCAAAAACAAAATACACGCAAAAGCAGAACAGAAAAAAAAAACTATAAGCAGCTAGGCCATTTGCACTAGCAAAATAACATCAACCATATTAAGCGTCCGGTGAATGCACACAGAGTTACTTCACTGAATTGTGCAAAATACATAATTTAGGTAATAAAATCATTGGACCGATATTAACGAAAACGTAACAGAATGTTCTTCGTATTTGTTTCCATCTTTTTTAAAGAGAGTACAATTATTTTCACTTGCAGTCAAGATTATTTAAGAATGTTGTTCATACTTCAGTTCATTTCATCTTAGAAAAGTATCTAATGTTATCAACTAGTAATCACAGCCATCAGAATATTTGTAAATCAAGTAAAATAGCTAAAATCAAATCAAGCAGCATACCAAATACAAAGTTTGCTATTGTAAAAAAGTATCTAATGTTATCAAGTAATCACAGCCATCGGAAAATTTGTAAATCAAGTAAAATAGCTAGAATCAAATCAAGCAGCATACCAAATACAAAGTTTGCTATTGTATAACTAAAAAGACAGTGGACTCCAAAAAAAATCATTTGTTTATGCTTATTCAAATAAACTACCCGGCGGGGATAAAAAGACAAATGTCTGAACCTCAGGTATAGGTATAAATGAATTGTTTGGCTATCCCATATGGTCATATCCTTGATTTAAATATGATGAATGAGAGATGGGCCATAGAGAACGCAGCTGAACAGGCTGTTTCATTGCTGTCCTGTTAAATAGAAAAGATGGCAGGGTCTCTGAACGTTCAATACTCTAGTCCAGATTTAAGAAAGTTGAGTGCCAGCGGATAACAGCTCAACAAAGTAGTTCATTCCCAGTCATAAAAATCTGGAAATTTCTTAGTCTTAACCAAAGCAAGCAAGTCGGTACATGGTCCATAAAGTTCGAGTAATGGTACCTATGTGTTAATCAATTTATGACAATCAGAGTACTGCAGTATTGGGACGCATCAATTATACTATATGTAACAGAGTAACAGAAAGAGACCCCAGAGTAAGATAAAAAAGGATAGGACCGATGGCTACAATATAAGTAATATTGCATAGCTTTTTAATAGTAACTCACATTAGTGAAGCCATAACTTAGCAAAAGTCATGTTTCCTCTGGACTTGGCCAGATTTTATTTTTCTTTGTTCATGCACATAGTGTTGGGCCACTGGAAGGTGTAAGACAGCTTTCTCTCTGTCTTAATGCACAGACATGCAATTCCCCTGCATTGTTTCTAATTATTATTTTTCCCTCTGAACTACGGTCTCAGTCCTCTAATCCTTGAGAAATTGTAATATAGAGGCAGTGCAAACCAAGTGGACAACTGAACTAGAGCTGAACTGATGTAATTTCTTATGACATAATGTGCCTTTCGATTGGGTAAGGTAAATCTACCCTAAAAACAATCCAACCATCTGTAATCGCATTAACCTATCCGATAAGCACCTACCAGCAGAACGTTTGCAAAAGTATATTCTTTCGAATTGGGTAAGGTAAATCTACCCTAAAAACAATCCAACCATCTGTAATTGCATTAACCTATCCGATAATCACCCACCAGCAGAACGTTTGCAAAAGTACATAACTCTATAATAAACCAAAAATGTCGCTTATGTTGACCTGAATAACTCAGGAACCAACCTTCTCAACCTGTCATAAACAAACTGCAGAGTACAAGGGTCCTAGTTTAGTAGTACTACCACTAAACTTGATCATCATCGGACCTACTCAAGAATTCAGAACACTAACCAGAGAATGGGAACTTTTCGGTTTCACGCAAGTGTCACATACTCACATCTCTAACAGCATAGAATCTGTTAGTGTTCTAATACACCCAGAGCTAATTGCCCAACAATAAAACTAGCACCAAGCACGTCAGTAGTAGATTGAATGAAGAACCTGTAGAGTGAAGAGGCGGTCGTCGATCTTGACCTCCTTGGTGAGGAAATCGGCGCCGATGGTGGCCTTGTACTGGTTGCTGAACTTGTTGTTGACGTACCTGCACAGGAACCAACCACCCAAATCGTTCAAACCCCCCGCACAGAAATAACCCGAATCAGACGAATCGGACAGGGAGAGATTGCCGTTCGGCCTTACTGGTTCATCAGCGACGTCTTCCCGACCCTGACGACGAACAAAAACAAAAGCGCAGGCAAGGGTGATCAGACAACAGCGGAACATCACACCCGAAAGGAAATCCAAAACAAAAGTGGGGTGGAAGGCGTGAGTGATTGCCGCGCACGCACCCGCTGTCGCCGAGGATGATGACCTTGAGGAGCATTCGCCTGCGCGACGCCATGGCCGCGGATCTGGGGCGGAGGGCGGGGCTACGCGCGGGGCGGGGGGTAAGGGGGGAGCGGGTGCTGAGGAGGAGGAGGAGGTCGGAAGATTTTGCGCCGTGTGTTGGTCTGGTTTGCTTGGCTTTGCTTTGGGATTGGTGTGTGCGCGCCGTTGTCACGGGAAAGGAGAAAGATCGGTTTTGTTGGAAGGCTTCGCCGCTCCGCCTCCACCTGTTTCGTTTGGGTGGACGCGTTGCCGGGCGGGCGAATTATTACTCCGTCAATTTTTTAGAGTAGCGACAGACAGACAGACAGCAGTATTGTTTTCATTATTTATTAATCGTCGATGATAATAAAAAATAAGATTGATTGGGACAGGCAGATTTTGTCCAACTGATGGCTCTGTGCTACCTACAAGTATGATAATTAAAAATTATTATTGTACACGGTTCATCCGCGTCTGACACATATATGCATGTGCACACGGTGTCTTCAGTGCTGGAAAGAAGGGACTAATGTACTGCCGACTAGTAACTGTTGTCTCTTTCATACTGCACCTGCTACAGATTTTACGAAGAAAGTTAAGTCAGAATGAACGCAGGCAGGGGTCGTTTGGTCTGAGGCTAAGATTTTATTATTTTTATTTTTTTGAAACAAGGAAAATGGCTTGAATAAGAAGGTTTAAGAATCTTGGCCAAAGGCCAGGTAACAAGCATCACTCTCGCGGCATTACATTACATAAATATTTCGCCTCGACAAGGCACCACAATGAAGTTTCCGCTTTGATGTGAGTTGCAATCACCCCGACCGGAATCACGGTGCTGCGGAACACATGTGCATTTCGCTCGTTCCAGATTTCCCAAGAGATAAGAAGCATAAGGGAAAGAAGCGCCCTTCGAGATTGTGACCTCCCAGAAGCAATGTTGCGCCACCACTCCTTGATAGGAACCATGCCTCCCCAATTCGTAGGATGGACATCATGTAAACCAAGCCATGTTTTGATCATTATCCAGACTCTAACTGGGTAACGACATTGGAAGAGAAGGTGGGTTATTGATTCCGGCGTTTGTTTGCATAGCGGGCAAAGGTTACAGTTTGGTCAGCCCCTGCGCTGAAGCCGGTCAGCCGTCTATATCCTATTGTTGATGGCCAACCAAGCAAAAAAATTGTATTTGGGAGGAGCCCAATTCTTCCACATCAAAAGAGGCATATCCGAGGCTAAGATGGACACACCTAATGTTTGTTAGCTCAATAAGAACACCATTGAAACTCAACGGTCTTGCATAAACCGACCGGCACCTTTTGTCAACAGATTCTGAATGCTACTTGGTTTTATATTGGAAAAAGTTTATCATGTTCATATCATATACGCTAGCTAACTGGAACGCAACCGCAGCTGCATGACTGCAGCAGACGTTGGGATGCTTCGGCTGCACCAAAAACAAATGAGAGGGGAAGCATACAGCCTGGTCCAACGAATCCATGCCTGCTGTATCTCCCTGGCTCTTCCCCTGAACTCAACAGCATCTCGTTAGCCAGTTAGCTTTCTTCCAAGCATGACACCAAAGTTCAGACGGCTGACAGCCAATGTATGATCATGCATCTACGGAAAGATGCAGTGCAAACGGAAGTAAAATTGCCGAGGAAGCACGTAAATGCGTCTAACAAAAGAACTATATATATATCTCAAGAACAAAATATCATTTTTGTTCGTTGCAACCAAGTCAGCTGGCAGCTTATGTGAATTCAGCTATGCTGTGGATTTACAAATAATGTCCTGAGGTTAACTCTCTCCAAGGAAAGGGAAAGTGGTCATCTCATGGAAGCCTGGCTCTCGACGTCGCCGTCGTCTCGCTTCGTACTAGTCCCCAACTCCACCTCCTGCGTCTGCTGATGGCCGTCGCTGCTCGGGACGGACGGGTTCTGGTGCTCCTGCTCGTGCTCGCCGCTGGACGGTGTTAGCTGGCTGCTCTGGAAGCTGCTGGTGCCGAGCGCCATCTTCCTGAACTTCTTCAGGTCCTCGTTGTACTGGCTGGTGTCATACTCGGAGCTGGCGTGCGATCCCATGAACCGGCTGTGGCCAGGCCGGACGCCTTCGTGCAGATCATCCAGCGACACGTCGCCTTCCAGGGCCCGAACAACCTGTTCATCACAGAGGATCGAGGTTAGCTTAACTCCATCTAGCACACAATGGGGATGAGGTCGAAGTAAAGAGTGATGAATTTGTGTCGACGAGATAAGGATACAAGGGAAGAAGAGAAACAGGTGTAGAAATGTACCTGGCTCATGCGTGGGCGTCGCCGTGCAGAATGGCGTACACATGCGGCTGCGCAGGCGATCATCCTTGCCATCTCGTTATCATTGAAATCGATTCCCATGTGGGGATCCACTAAAGCATCGTGATTACCATCCTCGAGTGCTTGTGTCATCAAAGGCCTTGCCTGCAAGGAGAAAGAAAGGAAGAGGATCCAACTCAAATATAGATGTTACTAGAAAGGTACTCCGTATCGAAAACTTGAAGATGGTAAACTCTCTGACAAGAATAAATACAAAGGTCAAGGCAGCCCATTTTGTCGACGAATAGCAAGTAAAATATGAAGGAATAGATCCTATGGTTGTTACTTCAGAAGCCCAAGGCAGCCCTCAAGGATGATTGGAATTTAGTGACAAGATTAACTACAGTAAATCTTATCTAGGAATAGATCCCTTGCAGTATTTTTTAAGTTAAAACACCAAAAATTTACCAAGAAATACTCCTCTTCCAAAAAGACCCATAAATGAAAATGAGTAGAAAAAATACAACAATGACTAATTTGACCAGCACGGTGGACAACAAATTTAACTTACCCAGTCAACCAAGCTGTCATCCATATGCGCTTGCTTTGAACTTACAGGCCGGCGTCCAGTTATTAATTCAAGAAGCATTACTCCAAAAGAAAAGACATCTGATTTCTCAGTGAGCTTGCCAGAAGAAGCATACTCTGGTGCAAGGTACCTAAGGGGAAAACAAGACTATCAGGGCAGTAATTATCATACAGCAGATTGCACATTATGAGCTAGAACAATGTCGATCTCTTGCTATATATATCATCATGATTGATCTCATTTCAAGCATTTGAGATACTCTTTCACTGTCCCAGAAAGCAAAAGGATAGTTTCACTGGAAGATCGAACTTACCCAAATGTGCCCATTACTCTGGTGGAAACATGGGTGTTATTATCAGAGGTTAACTTTGCAAGTCCAAAATCTGCCACCTGTTAAAAAAAGGTTTACTTAGTGAATTACACATCTAACAGTTTGTATTAGTAGGCTGATATTAACTCTGTTTATGATGATTGGCTACACATCAATTTATCACAACTCTCAACCTTAGTTTCTAAATTTACTCATATCAACCAATGACATTCAGGATTTTACACTACACTAGCAACTAAACTTAGTTGGGACCAGGGGAAGAAAGACTCTCAGAATTCTCAGTAGAAATGAAACACAAAGGAAAATGGGTATCATGCCTTAGCTTCACATCTGTAATCCAGAAGAATATTTGATGCCTTTATGTCACGATGAATGATCTTTGGATGGCCTGCGAAGTACAGAAATAAAATCATGACAGAACAGCCACATATCTTTTTCAATGTGAAAAAGCAAAAGAAAAGCATAACAAGTAGGTATGTGTGTGTGAGCTCACAGTCTTCGTGAAGATAGGCCAATCCCTTCGCAGAACCCAAAGCAATACGTAGTCTTGAAGGCCAGTCCATAGTTGGTCCACGCCTTCCTGAAAAAGAGGTGAGAAATAACCTGAAGGCAATAACAAATGCTCAAGAGAATACAGACCAAATGAAGATAGCAGCTTTTTTGCATGACACGAGCTTCAGAGCAATGTTTTCTGGATCTTCAAGAAAAAGGTAGCCAATAAACCTAGAAAGCGTTGCCCCTTTCGGGTGGTAGCAAAAACAAAGTTGTATCTTCCCAGTTTGACAAAATCAGGGAAAGTTATTAAAGACTAAAGAAAAGGTGGCGATAAAGCTGATATCTTCTGGAATGGATTTGGTTGTGATTATTATTACCATTAATGAAACTCTCTTGCAGTCATGGTATTTCATTTTCTGAACAATGCAACTGCTCAAATTGTCAATTTACTCGAACAAGGTCTCTTTTTCATAGCCAAGATAATAATTTAAATCATGTAGTACCACAGATTTAACTTTGTAAATCACCCCGATAATTACTAACCGACAACTCATACGGCAACTGATAACGATAAACTGGCAATAGCTAGGATATTCATGGGTACAAAATATGGAACCAAAAAATACAAAAGATGGCATAGTTCACTTTCTCGGACAAGATTAAAGAGCATTCTGAGAGAGAAGAAACAATCATGATTGAAACATAGTGAGAAAACATACCATGTAAATGGAATTCTAATGTGTTATTGGGAACAAACTCATAGACAAGCAACCTCTTATCTTCAGAAATGCAATAACCAACCAACGTCACGAGATGTTTATGATGTACTCGGCTGATAATCTCAACCTCTGCCTGGAACTCACGCTCTCCCTGCCCACTTCCATCTCTCAATTGCTTAACGGCAACTTCTGTGCCATCTGGCAGCACTCCTTTGTGAACAAATCCAAAGCCACCTTGCCCGAGAAGATTAGCATCGGCGAATTCATTGGTCGCCACAGCCAACTCTTCATAAGTAAAAGTGCATTTCGAGAAGCTGAGGGCGTTGCCAAACGGTGATTGCAGGGGTCGATTCTCACCGCCGCCTGAGAAATGTGAACCCGAACCACTGCTGTTTACATTGACCGGAGGCGGCGGCTGTTTAGTGGAAGGATGTGAATTCATCTTCACAACATGATCAGGGGGTGGCGGAGGGGCATTATGCTGCCACCCATATTGATCCCCTGCAGAAGAACAAGAATCATAATTAAAGATGAGAGTGACTCGTGTTGAAAAATAATAATTACAAATGGATTCCCCTGTTACAAAATCTAATAAACAAGAAATGATTGCACGAAGTTTAAGAATGAAGTAGACACATTTACATTTCTGATACTAAGTTACTAACACACTTCGAAAAGGAGAACATACTTTCCCTCACAGATTTGCCTTGTACAAATCAGATTCCATGAAGAAGAATGAAAAAATATGCAGACCTAGTGGTTATTTTATCCTTTTCTCGAAATTGCCCGTTTGGATTATATCAAACAAAGATGAAGCTTCCTGTGATGACTACCCCATACTAAAATTAGCCATGCTAATATATTAATAAACATATAGGTTAAGACATACTAATATATTTCTGACGGAAATTTTGATATTTTTATGTCCATAACGCCATAATAGCATGATTAAAAGAGGACCCATCTTGAAGGCACCAAAAAACTGGAACGTAAGTCATACTTGTACGTCACAAGCCAACGCACATTTGCCAAGAACAGCGGGATAATTGCAAGCGACAGCGATGTGCCTTGCTAGTGAGACAAAGAACGCACATGAGATCTGTATGGTACTGTATCTGCTCCGAGACAAGGAGTCATGGAGGGTGCACAGCTGCCATCTCACCTTTGAACGGCGGCGGGGGCGGCGGCGGCGGCGGGTGCCCGTAGTAGTGCAGGTGGTGGGGCGGCGGGGGAGGCGGAGGGTGGTGCGGGTGGTGCCGCCTCTTCTTCTTGAGCATGCAGAAGCAGAGCAGGCTGGCGAGCAGCAGCGCGATCAGCCCGCCCACCGCGATCCCCGCCACCGTGGCCGTGTTGAGCGCTGAGCTCGTCGGCGGCGGCGGCGAGGCCTGGGCGGACGGCGTCGGACGATCGGTCGGCGGAGAAGGCGTGGTCGACGGGGGAGACGGCGCGGCGGGCACCCCGGGCGCCGTGGGAGGCGGGAGGGAGGGCGTCGCGGGGGTGGCACCCGGCGACGGGGGCGTCGCGGCGGGCGTCGACGGCGGTGGGAGTGGAGAAGAGGGCGGTGGCGCAGGCGGCGAAGGGGGCGTCGAGTTGGTAGCGGGCGGCGCGGAGGCCGGGGGCGGCGCTGTGCGGTTTCCCGGCGGCGAGGCCGGGCCCGGCGCGGCGGGCGGCGACGACATCAGAAGCCCGCCGCGTTAGACCAACTTCGCCGCTGGCTTACCCGCGTTGCTTCCTTGCGACGTACTACTGCTACTGCAGTAGCACTGCTCCTAGTGCTTGAGCGAGAAACGGAGGGAGCGGGGCGAAAGATAAGCGAAAAGGGAGGAAAGGTGCCGCTTTCCGCTCCGCCCGCGGTGGCGGTGGCGGTGGTGGTGGTGGTGGGGAATTCCGAGCGGGGATTGCGACCGGTGGCAGTACGTCGTACGTACGTAGCAGCACTAGTTGGCGGCGAGTGGAGTCTCTAATGGTGGGTGGGTGCGTGGAGGTGGAGGTGGAGCCCGGCGCGACGCGACGACGGCGGGAGGAAGGAGAGGGCCGGGGTGGGAGTGGAATAAAAGCGCGACGACAGCGCGGCCGTGGCCGGTAAACGTGCGACTACCTTCACGTCACGCGGCACGGCCCGCCCGCGCTTTCCGGTTCGCCCGCGAATGAGTTCACGAGAATCGCATTCCCCCCGTCGTGTCGAGCCCGCCGGTCGCTGGCCGGCGGGGCCAGGGCTCGGATGACCCCGCGTGTCGGTGAGGTAAGGAGTCCGGGTGGACCCCGCCTCGTCGGGCTTCCCTTGCCGCTCAAGATACTGATCGCGATTACGCGGCGGGATCACACGCGACGATTACGCTGATGGCGAAGGCCGTTTGCTGGGATATGTGGGCCCGCTTTGTCAGTGGCCGGTTGGAGTGGGGGTTTCCTCCTTCCGGGCGACAGGTGTGCCTCGTGGCTTGAGGGAGAAGCCTCTGCAGCTGCATGTTAGCAGCATGACACGGTGGGCCGTGCAGCTCCCTGACGATGTCAAGTAGGAGAGCTGCAATGTCAAGTAGTGTCCTGAAAAATGGCAGCTTTCCCGCGAGAAAAAAATGGCAGCTTTCCTAAAGCAGTGCACGAATTGATTCGTATAAATGCTTGCAGTCAGATCAGGTCGATCGGATTGGATATGTATCCACGATAAAGCGTACCGTGCTTACCGCTTCTCTGAATTGCTGATCGATGATTCCACTGCACTCTTCTTAAGTAAGAAAATTAGTTGTGTCACCTTCCTTTCAGGTATTCCACGGAAGAAAAAAAAAACACGTGACATGCGTGTAGCATGAATGCAGAAAACACGAGGTGGGTGTGAGCGAGGCGGGGTCGCTTCGCCGGTGGCAGACTTCGAGTCAACCAACCGTCAACGGCGGTGGTATGCGTGTTATTTTGGATTCGTCTGAAATAATCTGTTTCCCTAGGGTTGTACTAGTAAATAAGTACTGTAACGAGGGTGGAGATAATGCGCGGATCGACGGCCTTGTCTCTCACATCGACCATATCTAAAAAGCGTGACATGTCAACTTTTATCAATGTAGTGTGGCAACATCCATAAACCCCATACACACCTCGCATTTACTACGTTTCATTGCAATCGCTAGCCATCCACACCTCCTAATCTCTAGTTATATCGACTACGACCACAATCTGTTCCGTACATTTTTCGTTTGCGGCAAAACGCAAGTATACCTTTAGCAGACGTATAACCAATTTTTGAATAGCTCGTTCCTCAAAAAAAATTGGATAACTTTGATCTCAAAAAGAAACCTTTGGGTCTTCGAGGCTATGATTTTTTTCTAAATTTTTGACACAGTCTTTGCTACAGATTGCTAAAGATTATTCTTTCAAGAATTTCCCATTTTAGTTTAGAAAAAAAAAACATTGGAGCACAGCTTCACTCAACACTAGCCCAATGAATGCCTATGTCTAATCTTTTTTTTTTGAAAAGGAGGTCATCCCCGGCCTCTGCATCGGAGAGATGCATGCAGCCACTTTAGCCTATGCTAATCTAGATGGAGTGGCGCTTAGCAATCTCTTCCAAATTTGATAGGCGGAGAGGACGCCATCGCCGGATGTAGGCGGAGCTCCTCTCGAGTCTGGAGCTTCCGGGAGTAGCCCCCTTAACATCCAGACAACATGGATCGGTGTGGGCTGAAAGATTTCATTAAACAGTACATTGGTCGTCTCTTCAACTTGAGATCTTCTGGTTCTGATGACATATTGAGAATGGCAGACAATATATTTTAACACATAGACATCATTTTTAGCCTCCGGGAGCATTTGGTGACACCACAACGACATGGCCTTCAATATTGTCTTAGTCTCGATGTATGTGATCAACGATAAAATCAGGACTTAAGAAGATCGGTGGAGTCCGGCGAGGCGGCATTTTGTCCAGTGTGTTGCAGTGGCAGTGCCGAAGTCAATTCTTGTAGATGTAGGGGTCGACCTTTTGTCTATGAAATTGAGTATATCTCAATGACGCGTATTATAAACAATATTGGAGAGGGAAAGGTGATTAAATCATGTAAATTATGATAAAGTGATACGCAGGCACACTCACCCTATTCATATGAGCATCTTTAAGAGATTGGGCGAGTAAATCTTGAGATTAATTAACTGATCACTGCGGGTGCCTCGTAGTCAAAAAACATCATAAGCCTAGAAAAATGCAATCATTAGAGCAAAATCTGTTATGCCCTCGCTAGGATTTTGGCCCTCCTTTGATTACAATTATGGATACAGGAGGAAGGATTGGGGAAGAAGGAAAGGGAAGTTCAGCATGTGCTAATTCTCGGTCCCCTCTTCCTGCCCGTGCTGCACCTCCTTATTTCCCCTCCTTGCTGCTGGTCGTCGTCTGCTGGACTTGTTGGGCCCGCCAGGCTCGATCGAGCTGGCGACTGCGTCTTGAGGCCTTGGGCCTTCTCCCCGGGTTGGGCCACCACATGACATTCCCCACCCCTTGCGGCGCGGCTTGACCCCAAGCCGTGTGAGTAGGAAACTGTTGATGCAGAATAAAGGCTTCCTCCCAGGTATCCTGATCTTCACTTCGGCCCGCCCAGCGCACCTTGAGGCGAGGTTTCAACTTGCCACCGCGCTGGAAGAGCTGCTTTTGCACCACCGCCTCAGGACGGAGAGGACACAGCGATCTTGGAGCGACCATGGAGACGTCTGGCTCGCTGGTCATCTTGGGCGGCACTTGTTTCTTCAGCTGCGAAACATGAAGCACGTTATGGATTCGGGAACTGGCTGGCAAATCAAGCTTGTATGCCACAGCGCCCACACGACTCAGCACTGTGTACGGTCCGAAGTACTTCAGCGATAGTTTCTAATTGCGACGAGCAGCCAACGAGGTTTGCAGGTAAGGCTGCACTTTGAGAAAAACCTGATCCCCCACTTGAAACGCGCGCTCACTGCGATGTTTGTCTACCTGTTTCTTCATGCGCTGCTGAGCTTTCTGGAGGTGTTGTCGGAGGAGTTCTGTCATGGATTCTCTTTCTTCGATCAGCTCCTGCAGGTCTCCACTAGTGGCTGGAGCAGTAATGCCAAACGGACGAGGCTGATACCCATACAGAGCTTCAAACGGAGTAATGCCAGCCGCTGTGTGGTATGTGGTGTTATACCAATGTTCGGCGAGAGCTAGCCATTTCGCCCACTTGGCTGGAGCATCGTGCGTAGAGCAACGAAGAAATGCCTCGAGACATTGATTCAATCTCTCTGTCTGGCCATCTGTCTCCGGGTGACGTGCCGAGCTCATATTCAGAAGAGTGTCTGAGAGCCGGAATAACTCTTGCCAAAACAAGCTAGTAAACACGGGGTCAAGGTCAGAGATGATGCGAGCAGGCATACCATGAAGTCGATAGACATGGTCAAAGAACAACTGAGCCACTTGCAATGCCGTGTACGGGTGCTTGAGCGGCAAAAAATGTGCAAACTTGGTGAATTTGTCGATCACAACCAGAATCACTTCATAACCTTGAGAAGACGGTAGCCCTTTGACGAAATCCCAACTGATGGTATGCCAAGGATGTGGAGGAATCTCATGTGGGTGAAGCAGCCCTGGCTTGCGACAGTGTTCAGTCTTCGCTCGCTGACAGATATCGCAATTCTGAACATATTCAGTGACTGACAATTTGAGCCGTGGCCATGCAAAAAGCTTCTTGATACGCTGATACGTTGCTAGGACCCCAGAGTGCCGTCCCAGCGCGCTTGCATGTAATGACTGCAGAATATGCTGTTGTGCCAATAGGTTCTGACCCACCCATATGCGGCCCTTGTATCGGATCACTCCCGCTTCGAGAGAGTAACCTTGAGCATTCGGAGAGGTGACAGCCAGTTGTTGCAGTAACTGCTTTGATTCAGGATCCTCATTGTACCCATCCACCAGGGTCTCGAGCCAGGAGGGCACCGCTGCCGAAATCGCCAGCAAGGGTGCCCCATGCTCACGGCGCGATAAAGCATCAGCCGCCGCATTAGCAATCCCTTTTTTATATTGGATAGTGTAGTCAAGTCCCATGATCTTAACAAAAGCTTTGTGTTGGATCCCAGTACTTAATCGTTGCTCGGTCAAGTGCAGCAGGGCTTGTTGATCGGTGCGGATCACAAAATGCTGGTGTTGTAGGTAAGATCTCCACTTGTTGACTGCCATGAGGATCACCAGGCATTCTTTTTCATATGTACTTAAGGCTTGGTTCTTTGGACAAAGTGCTTTGCTGAGATATGCCACCGGGTGCCCTTGTTGCATCAGGACTGCCCCCACTCCATCTTTGCATGCATCTGTCTCCAGGAAAAACTGCTGACGGAAATCTGGCACTGCCAGTACTGGGGCTTGAATCATGGCTGTTTTCAGAAGTTGGAAGGCTTGATTAGTCACTGGTGTCCACTGAAATATTGTCCCCTTCTTGAGCAAATTGGTCAGAGGCTTGCTGATGACCCCGTAGTGCTGAATAAATCTTCGGTAGTAGCCGGTAAGCCCCAAGAAACCCCGCAGAGCGCGTACGGTGGTTGGTACCGGCCACTGCTGGATAGCTGCTACCTTCGCTGGATCGGTGGACACTCCTGCCGCACTGATTACATGGCCGAGATATTCAATTTGAGGCTTGGCAAATTCACACTTTGACTATTTAAGAACCATGTGGTTGTCGCGCAGGAGCTGCAAACGGTCCTCAGCTTTGCAATGTGTTCCTGAAATGTCCTACTGAACACCAAGATATCGTCCATGAACACGACTACACCTTCACGAAACACCGGCGCTAGAGCCATATTCATCACACCTTGAAATGTTGCGGGAGCTTCTGACAAGCCAAAGGGAACTACTAGGAACTCGTATAGCCCATGGTGCGTCCGAAAAGCTGTTTTGAATTCATCTCCCTCCGCCACTCGAACCTGATGATAACCCGCCAACAAATCCAATTTGGTGAACCAAGCTGGTCCTGCAAGCTCGTCAAGCAATTCTTCTACTATAGGCATTGGGTGCTTATTTTTGATGGTTAAGTTGTTTAGTTGCCGGTAGTCCACACAAAATCGCCACGATCCATCTTTCTTGCGAACCAGTAGAACGGGTGATGCAAAAGGACTGGAGCTAGGACGAATTATGCCTTTTGCACAACATCTCTTTGACCTGCCTCTATATTTCATCTTTTTGTTGGGGGGTGTAGCGATACGGGCGAACGCTGACCGATTGAGCACCCAGAATGAGGGGAATTTTATGATCACCCAAACGCCGGGGTGGCAGGGTGGATGGCTCCGCGAACACATCCTTGTACTCTTGCAGGACCGTGGCTACCTCTGGAGGAAGTGGGTCAGGGGTTGGAACAGTATCAGCAACGGAGCATAATTCATTCTCTTGGTGCACACGCTTGATCTGCACTGCTTGCTGAATTGCCCCTCGGCGCAGCAGTCCTTTCAATTTCCCTGCCGAGACGGGTTTAAGATGTTGATTTTGTGTCCTGAATGCCTCGCAAGGAGATGCGGCGCCCTTCGTGAGTGAACTTCATCCACTTTTTGTGCCAATGAACCCACATAGGGCTGTGCTGCTCGAGCCAATCCGCGCCAATGATGATATCATAACAGCCGAGGGGGGGCACTTTCATGTCTTGGCAGAAGGTATGGCCTTGAGTCCACCATGAGAGCTGGTTCACCATTTGAGAGCTCATCAATGTCCCTCCTCCTGCAATTACATATGAGGCTGGCTTCGTTTGTTGCACTGGAAGTTGTAACTCATCGACTATCACCGCATCCACAAACGAGCAATTGGCACTAGAGTCCACCAAAATTAGCACCTCTCGGCTACCAATTCGACCATGGAGACGCATGGTGCGTCGCTTGACTTGCGGGGTTGAGCCACTGTCCCCGGCCAAAAGCATTACCTCCTCATCTGAGCTGGAGTCTAATAGATGCTGAGGGTCGGGAGGATCATCTAACTGCAAAATCTCCAGTAGCTCTTCCATGACATGAATGGGCACCTTGTCAGGACATTTGTGGCCACGTGCCCACGGATCACCACAAGTGAAACAGAGATTCTTCGACTTGCGGTAGGCACGCAGTGCTTCCAGCTTTTCAGACCATTTCCGCGAGTCTTCTGAAGCGGAAACCCCTTGTTTCTTCTCTGCCGATGATTTGTTGTAAGAGCGCGAGCCATGCTTCACAGCTGACAGAGATTTGTCATGTTCCACCTCGACTTCTTGCAACAAGGCCAAACAACTAGCAGTATCCACACTTTCAGGACGGTGTAAAACAACAGCAGAACGAATGTCAGGACGGAGCCCTGCAATGTAACGCTCTACAAAGAGCACCTCATGTGTATGTGGATCAGCTAACAAAATCTGATGACAAAGAGTGTCAAATTTAGTAGTGTACTCAGCTACAGATCCTATCTGACTCAATAACAACAACTGACGCGTATAGAACTGATGCTTATCCTTGCCCCATTTTTCTGCTACTGCCGCACGCAATTCATCCCAATGCTGGAGGGGTTTGGGTTTTTGGGCCATTTTGAGCCAAAGTGCAGCGTTACCGATCACATTCGAAGAGGCAAATTTAACTTTCATATGGTCTGAGACACCATAGATGTCAAAATACAGCTCGCAATTGTCGAGCCATACTTGATAGTCCTCCCCATCAAACTTGGGGAAGTCCATCTTCGGTGTACTACCGAAGGAGGAGCGACCCGATTGCACCGGTCGACGGTCACCATGGCCAGTCTCTGAATCGAACCCCGTGCGGGTGTTTGGGAACATACCATGAACCGGAGGCAGCTGAGGGAATGGATGATCCCCAAAAACTGGCCCCCGTGGAGTTGGATGTACGCCGTGCCCTTGGGGCCGATCCGTGCCCGTCGTGCGCACCTCCACCGTAGGAGGCGGCGTCGAAGAGGAGGCCGGATCTGGAGGTATCGTGGGACGCGGTGAAGAAGACTCCAGCGCGCGGAGGCGAGCGGACGCGTCCTCGGAATGGAGCTGCAGAAGCGACGCCCAGGAGTTGAGGTTGCGGGTCGTCTCGTCCATCATCCGCATCCAGGCTGTGATGCCCTTGAGCTGCTCCGCAATCTCGTCGAGCTTGGTGGCGGTCTCCATGTTGTGCTGCTCGATTGACCCCATCGCCGCCGAGAGCTGCGCCTGAACGACCGTGGGTGGTCGACTCTTGGGCGCCAGATCGACGCCCGGATCGGGCGTTCCTGCCGAAGGATGGGGATTACGGCGGCGGAGCGAATCCACCACCAACCGCGATCGGACTGACGGATCGAGCCGGAACCGGGGAGGATCGATGACAACTGATACCAATTGTTATGCCCTCGCTAGGATTTTGGCCCTCCTTTGATTACAATTCTGGATACAGGGGGAAGGATTGGGGAAGAAGGAAAGGGAAGTTCAACATGTGCTAATTCTCGGCCCCCTCTTCCTGCCCGTGCTCCACCTCCTTATTTCCCCTCCTTGCCGCTGGTCGTCGTTTGCTGGACTTGTTGGGCCCGCCAGGCTCGATCGAGCTGGCGACTGCGTCTTGAGGCCTTGGGCCTTCTCCCCGGGTTGGGCCACCACATGACAAAATCTAAGACTTGAACCCAAATGGCTTGATTCCACCACAAGGATTCTCGCTATCTTAACACTTAGTTAGCCCACATGTGTAACCTTTTGTGATATATAAATATACACGCGCCAGTCGAAGCTATGCCGATAAACCCTAATTGATCCAATCTAACATTTGATCAAACTGTGGGATGCGAGAACAAATGTCGGGTAAAGGGAGAGAAAGAACAAAACAGAAAAACTTGAACTCGATGGGCCAGCACTCCCTAGCATGCTTTCTCATTTCTTCCCTTTTCTTAATCCAAAGTGGCCTAAAGTAGGGGCGCATGATTGGTACATGATCGGTCATTCAAAGATGATGCCGATGGAGCTTGACTTTCACATTGCGAGTGATTTAACCGATCTTGATATTTTTCTGCATTGATGCCTTGATCTTTACTCATGATCTCGATCGAGCTGAAGCCGATGGGTGTGCAAGCAAGGCCATGCATTCCATTCCATCGCACCAAGTCAGGATACGTTGCATAACGTGCACTAAACTGCAAACATGCACGTATAGATCGGGTGGCCAATCGACCAACAACAAGTGCGCAGGTCTGGTCCTTTGCTTTCAAAGCACCGTACACACAAGACCATCTACGCTCCATAATGTAGTGGCTATAAACTTTTTTGAAAAGTCAGATTTTACCAAATTTTAACGAAATTTATAGAGAAAAATATTTACATTAACAATACCAAATATATACTCCCTATGTTCCTTTTTACTCCGCGTATTAGATTTATGTCAAGTCAAACATTACAAAGTTTGACCAAATATATATTAAAAAATATCAACATATAAAATACTAAATATATATTCCATGAAACTACATTTCGTGATGAATCTAAAAATATTGATTTGGCATTGTTCTTTGACTTTGGACAAAACTTATATGGAGACTAAAAAGGACCGGACGGAGTACAATGTGTAAGTGTGTCTCACGGCGTACCTAATGATATCTACTCCCTCTGTTCCACAATACTTGTCATGGTTTTAGTTTAGTATAAGACGTTTTTATAGGCTGTAAAAATGTCTTATATTTTGATACAAAGGGAGTATTTGGTATTTTTCAATATGGATATTTTCCTCTAAAATTTTGATCAAAGTTTATTAAATTTGACTCTTCTATACATACATGTCTGTTAGTGTCCTACGAGACAGAAGAATAAGGTGAATGTTACAAAAATGAGTAGTAAAATTATATATGATCTGTTTTTTAGATAAATATATGTTTTGCTGTGATTTACGAATGCCCCAGATTTGCATCCGGCCTCTCGGAAAGAACCGTGCCAAGGCACAAGGCCCATTCTGGAGTTGTTACCCTGGCTTCATATGTTTTAGAGAAAAAGGTCTCAGTTAAGATCGTCAAAACAATTATAGTTAATCATAATTTAAATGGTTAGGTTTTTTACGCTAAAACCAGTACAAATGTGATCAAATCCTAGACTTGTCACTTGTCGGCCCAGCCTCTCGGAATAATCATAGAGATAGAGTGAGTGTGCATGCGTGTTGACTTTGGTGGCGAAAGGATAACGAAACCATAATCAGGAAACAATTCATTAATCTTTTTGCGAAGGATTATTCTCATTTACTTCCCAAGAATAATGGCCTCACCAGGCAATATGACACCGAATCCACAATCGAAACCTCGTTGGTAGCATCATTACCCCGGCTGTTGTGCAAGTTGTTCGATTCCCTACAACGATTCGTGATTCTTTTGAAACATGCCTTTTTTTATTTTCTTTTAGAAGCAGCCAGCATCTGTTAGAACAGGCGAATTCTGATGACTCCTATCCTTTTGCGAAAACTCTTTACGACAAAGGACAATAAAAAAGAATTGAAAGAGAAGGCAAATCATAATCTGCCTTATGCATTCACAAAGGACAATATATATTAGCATCATCGATTACATCTGGTATTTGCAACGACATAATATCAACAACTAGCCGCATGAGCCCCGCCCTTAAACGCGGTTCGCCGAAGGGAGAGAAAACAAACATTGCAAAGAGCAACTCGATCTACATTCCACAACCAATTATGCGAAGGTGATATACATAAAGTAAGAGTAATGCTACATGTACAAACGAGTTATAAGTTTTTATAAAAAGGCCCCATGAAAATCAGAGGGGGACAAGTTTGTGATTGGTTAGTAGATGCAAAAAATCCTAATCAGCGTGTAATTACATGTAACTCTATGTTTAGCATTATTGCATAAAGTAGAGAGGCAGAGGAGGTGCTAGGATTTTGTTCGCCTTCCTTCCTGTCGTCTGATGTATGGTGGCCGTTGCTTTCGCGATGCCCACATGATCCACCGATGCACAATTGCACATGCACGCGAGTGGCCGCTAGTGGCCCATCCCCGTCGCACAACCACGCAACGCAAACCTTTTCGGATTTTTGTGCGTATCTCGTCCCGGCCGGTTCTCATGCCTGCACATGTCCATATCCTCGCCTGCCGCCCGCCCGCGCATATTCCTCATGCCCACGTTGCTTTCCGATCAGAGGCTTGGAGTAGCCGCCGGTAGGGAGAAGAGCGATCAGATCGTGTGCTCGTAGCCTCTCGTCGGAAGAAGAAAAAACAGTGAGCACAGCGGCATCTTTTTCTCAACCAGTGAACACAGTGAAAGAAGAAAAAACAGTGAACACAGTGGGATTTTTCCTCAAGACATGCACATCATTCTGCAATAATGTTCTACTCGGGGCTTAGTGCGCCGATGTTACGAAAGTTCTCCGTGAATGAAACATCCACGGCTCCGACGGACGTGGACTGGGCGGTGGAGTTGAGTCCCGATGCTGGTGTGGTGCGCTCTGTTGTTTGGTCATCCTTCCAACCCTAAAGCCAAAAGAGAGAAGAAAAGAAATCCATTGACCTAAGGCTCGACGGCCACTGTTGAGGATAAAAGGCAGCGGGGCTGGCTGTCCTGCCCTTGTCTTTCACCAGTGGCGTGTCGATTTAGTGGCAATGTCGACTCCCCAAGGGAATTACCACAACGGGGAAAAGCAAAGCAAAAGTGCAGAACTAGCCGAAATATTCGCAGGCCTTCGGTTTTGAGTTTTGTTTCTATATGTAGTGTGTGCTTTTAGATGGGTCATTTGAAACATACGGATTGGACTTGCTGTTAAACTCCACTAATCATCACATAGTTCCTAGTAATTTGGTGATGACGGCCTGTTATTTTGCACAGGGGCGGAAAGGGGGAGGCGATGATGGCGGAAGTATGCCAAACTGCATGGATAAAATATCAGTTCAGATCAACTGCATTTCTCCTGGTGTTACTGCAATACTATCTTGTTACTAGCAGGCACAAGGCGCGGCATGGCCGCGCCCATCGTTGAACCAATGCGTTTGTGTGCGTTGTTTTTTGATATTGAGGTCGAGCGGGTTGCAAAGAGGCAGCATCGGTAGAGTATTACAGGAGCATAGTAGCGGTGACAGCCCTGTGTACTATGCATAGTGATCAGTGCATAATGCTCATGCTAAAGTAGGAAGCGTCGCTTGAGTGCTAGCTTGTTCAAGGGTTGTTGTGCCTGATGAAAACTGTTATGCTTGTCTCCACTGATGAAAACACTCGTGGATTGCATAGCTCAAGAGGTAGCTTGCTGATTCTGAGATGGAGGAGAACTCTGAACTGATGAGCATGGTATTACTGCTATAGCTAATTCAGCTGACTGAGTTATGGTGTAGCAGATGGAGGAGAACTCTGAACTGAGGAGCATGTTAACAGTTCCATATGAGCTGGGTGACGACGGCTCGGGATTGTTGACAGCAAAAAGCTGGAGTCAGTCAGTTTCTGAACTTCAACCCGCAGGAAACCTATGTTTGTAAGCAGTTTTTTTGGCATTCTTTTGAACCATCAGAGAAGATCCTGGCCGTGGAAGGAGTATTGCCATGTTTGAGAGCCCGTTGATAAGGACGTCATTCAAAATGGCATGAGAGATGAAGCATTCAGCGGGCTCCTCTCCTCGTGCTGTTGCATCATACTGTAGGTTTTTGAGTGTCAAAATCACTGCACTGCACTTATACTGTATATCCACTGAAGAATGCGGCTGCCTCTTGGCCATCATATATATAAAGGCCATCATATATATAAAGGCATTGGCAGCCTTGTCGCGTGCTTTCACAATTATATCAGCTGGAAGAAGAATGTTGCGTTAGGTGTGAGCTATGCAAGTAAAAGTTGTCAAGTCCTCCATTCAACATATATATATTGAAAGGGTGCTAAAAGTATGCAGGAAACATGTATGGGAAAGTCTATTAGAGCATTTTTGGGTCTATATATTCAGTAGTGCAGTATAGTTTGATCAAGCCAGAATGATGACATGGATGCTATTGTTGCAAAGAAGAAGAAAATAAAAAAGGAAAGGGTTAAGAACTTTCTATTGCCTTGTAGATATGTGCGCGGTCTTTCTTATCTGGTCCGAAGATTGTATATTGTTGCTCACAATCTTAGAACTGTATGGAAAAAAAGGCATACGCAGTGTCGGTATGAGCTAATTATCTACAGCCATCGACATGAAAGGGGAACAACAAGTATGAGGAAAGATGAAAGAAAATGCGGAAGCAAAGAAGATCTGCAGCAAGCAGCTTGTAAGTTCAGGACCAAATAAAGTAGACAGGCAAATTATGCTCACAGTTAACAAATGCATGCAGTCAAAAATCTGAGAAATTGATACCTTTGATCCGTTGCAGTGTCGATGACGCCTGGTTCATAGTAGGTACCGATGGAAGTGTTAAAAAGATCTGACCTTCTTTTTACAAATATTGCTATTTTGTTGAAGAATGCATAATTGAATAAAAGCTGATTGTTTGTATTTCATAGAGAAGAAAAGAAAATAATAAGAAATTTTAATTATAGGCGGCGCCTTGTGATTCTTCTCTCAATAGTTTCTACAGATAAGCTGAAATTTTAATTATAATTTGAGGAACTAAAATCATGGTATATGTATGAATAGTAGCTGAGTAGAATGTTGCCCGGTTAACAATTTTATAAGCCCAAGGAATCAGAAAATTTAGCAGTAGGTACCTTCGCTATAGCAGAGATTACATGGTGTTGCCGGAAGGTATGCATATCACATCTTCTGCATCTTGTCCCTACATTTACATATACGAAATATGTAAATCCTTCTATAAACTTCAAAGTGAATCTGGCTCGCCCATGTCTGATTTGTTCATGTAGCAGCTGCTACAGGGATATCATACTGCAGCAGGAGTTGCAGACCAAACCATGGGGATTGCAGTTAAATTGTCGGACCTTTAGACAGTCATAGGCGGTGAGCACGAGGGCCGGTGCAGTCCGGTTTTGGGTGAGCTTCCTGTGAGAAGGGCTCGCCATACTGCTAAGAGCAATGTAAAACTTTCTGTAAGATTCACAACCATTATTGTGGTTAATTTGTAGGGGTAAAATACGGACTTTATGGAAAGGAAACAATTGGATATGCCATTTTTGTCGTGAGATATTTCAGTGATTACAATATTTATAATAAAATAACTCTCTGCATGTCCTTTCTCCCCTTTTCCCATAGTTTTAATCATGCCACGTGCTTCCTTGAGTGACAAGATGAAGTTTACATTACGGTCGAGACATGTGCCTATTTTAATGCTTATTAGGATTTGTTTTCGTCCTACACCTTTTTGTTAGGTTGATTAAGGTCAGTTTCCATCGTACGATGTTGTGGTATGCATTGGAGTGGTATGTGCGTAATGCTGCACTTTTTTTTTCTAGGAATGCCCATCATAGCTCTCTTTATTGATATCAAATAATAATTACATTCTTATGAAACTACATCAAAGAAAGTTGGGGTTCATCAATCCAATCATAATGATTTTACATTATAAATATAAAATATAGCCAACTCTTGCATCATACATTCGCTTCTCTTCAATAGGTGCTTCAATTTGACGTTCCCATTTGATCTTCAAAACTTCAGCCCACTTGGAATCACAGTGGTAGATGAAAAGGTGGAATGCGGGAAGAGAAACTTTAGTGCTTGTTGTGCTCGAGGCCTGTTTTGCCTTTTGCCGGTAGCAACGCATAGGCATTGTCCTAATAAAAATTAGTGTGATAGATATAAGCACCACATGCATTTTTTGTTAGTAATCATTTTGTGATGTGCACCACATTGTAAACAGCATGTAACAATACAACATGTGTGATAGGACTTTCAACACACACATTTTTTTCATCCGAACCGTCTGTAACATTGGACGCATCACAAACATGGTGCCACAGTGTAGGCTGTGTGATAGGCCCGCCATGCTAAACATTCAGTCCGGATGAATCGTGTCAAACCTTTGACAGGTCGCATATGATTTCTTCTCTCGTCGCATGTGGGATAGATTAGCTAAATGCAAATGATTCGTTCCCTCATCGTAAACGTTTGCTTTCGAAAAACTGTCTACGGCCTAGCAAGCTATCACACACATTTTTATCTATATCGTGTGCGATAAACACCCCTATCGCACACCATCACAAGGCGCCGGTTCGTGGCTGTGTGTGCGATGAGGTCTTTTTACCTTATGCAATACCCTTAACTGCACTAGTGTCACTTGCAAACATAACAAGGCAGAGTTTGACCAAGTCTATAGACTACAAGCAAGGCCAATATAAATCGCAAGCTCGGTCACGGATGAAATTTCAAACAATACCCACCCACCCATGCATGCGCATAGATACACCATGATTTGCAAGGATTTTCTGTTAATTAATAGAATACCATTAATCATGTATGTGCAATGCATGTTAATATTAGGGAATATGTTAGTTACATTACACACTAATCTAGATGATGAACAGTCTGTTTTGCTAGTATTTGTTTAAGCACGTGCATGTCGGCGCAATGCACCCTCACAATGTCGTGTCAGGGCCATCACATACAAGGAAAATAAGCTAATGATCTTTGTTGCCTTCTGACAAGACTCCGAGAACAGGCACCCAGAGGATAGGGCGCAGCAGGAGGTCGGCATTCCGCCGCACAGTGATGCCTAACACCTCGGCCATATCTAACTCATCCTGTGGTGAAGAAAATGGAATAGTAGACTCGCCAGGGCGAGCTCAATGCTGCCGAGGCCAAACGCTATCCCCGGGCACATCCTCCGGCCAGCGCCAAACGGAAGAAACGAGAAGTCGGTACCCATAAAGTCATCTGTGCCTGCCTTGCCTAGGAAGCGCTCAGGGCGGAACATCTCCGGCTCATCTGGCCAGTAGCGCTCGTCACGGCCCAACGCCCAGGCATTGATCAGCACCTGTGTTCCCCGCGGCACGTCGTACCCGAGCACTTGGCATGACTCCCGACACTCTCGTGGGATGAGTAGCGGCAAGGGCGTGTGCAACCTCAACGTTTCCCGGATGACTAGGTGCATGTACGGTAGTTCCCCGAGGGCATGCTCCGCTACGGTGCCGTGAGCCTCAAATGTTCGCCGGACCTCGGCCGTCACCTTCTGCATCACCATTGGGTTCCTGATCAACTCTGCGATCGCCCAGCCCAATGTCGTCGACGCTGTCTCACTGCCGCCGGCGAACACGTCCTGCGCTCATGCAAAACATTGTGAAGTGAGTTTTGAGATTGAGATACACTTTCCATTTTCTAATAAAGTTTTTGCCAAGTTGTAATCCACAAGTATTTCTTAAGTCTCAACCGATGGTATTTCAAAAAAAAAAAGTCTCAATCGATGCAGAATACTATAACTTTAGTTACTAAAATCTAGAAAAGCCCAAGCTGCATTTTTTTTGTACAGTAATTGCACTTTTCTTCACCGACTAAGACATAAGAACATTCGGTTGTTGAGAGATAGACGTAAGAAAATGAGGAGAAGACTATTATGCTTGTATATAAAATGATAGTATTAACAAAATAAATAATGGTAGTATTAAGAAAATTAATCCAGGATGAAAATATCGTTTACTCTCAAACTTAATTGTAACAATATACTCCCTTCGTTTCTAAATATAGGTTTTTTAGAAATTTTAATGCGGACTAAATAGGATACATCCGTACGTAGTTGTTATTGAAATCTCTAGAAAGACTTATATTTAGCATCGGAGAGAGTACATTCTTCTCAACTTAATTATGCGGTGGTGCTTTATTGTCCATCGGTAACTAGATGCAAGGAAATGAAAATCTTTTTCTGATGCTTTTCTGTCCTTTTAAAGTAGTACTACCTCCGTTTCAGTTTACAAGTCCTACGCGTATACCTAGGTTGCCAATTTTATCACCTTAATATAAACTATATAACACAAAAATTATACAGTTTGAAAATAAAACATCTGAAGTTTATATTGATATATTTTTTGTAATATATGACTTGTATTAGGTTGGTCAAATTGACGACCTAGGGGCACGCGCACGCCCTGTAAACTGAGAGAGAGGTAGTACTCGTATATATTGAGACATAATTAAGAAAATCTAAATCAATTGAGACATACTTCTACTAGCAAAACCCAGTTAATAAGTGTGGAGTGGTACTTACGAAGATGACGGGTTTGACGGCGTCCATGTCCAGTGGGAACTGGAGACTGCCCTCATTCTCCTTTTGTATGCTTAGCAGCACGTGGAGCAAGTCCTCGTTCTCGCCTCCTCCTCCACCTTCCATTTTCTCCCGGATGATGTTGTCGAGGATGCCGTTCCCGACATGGCAGAAATCCTTGGCGCGGCGCAGGGTCCCACTGAGCCAACCCACCAGCCGGGACGACGGCCACAGGTCCGGGGGGTTGAACCCCGACGCGAACTTGGCACCGCGGTCGAGCGAGCGGAGGAACTCGTCGCGTTCCTTGAACCGGTTGCCCATGACAGAGCGGACCGTGATGTCGGTGACTAGCGCGGAGATGCGCCTGCTTAGCTCCACGGGGCGTCTGGCCGCCGCGGCCTGGGCGACGTCGCGGAGCATGGCGGCGACCTCCTCCTCCCTGATGGCGCGGAAAGACAGGACGCGCCGCGCCGAGAGGAGCTTCGAGACGACGATCTTCTTGATCTCACGCCAGTAGTCGCCGTAGGGCGCGAACGCAATGCCCCGCCCGCCGTTGGTGAGCACGCGCATGGTGGCGTTCAGGGGCCGCGTCGCGAACGCCACATCGTGGGTCTTCATCACCTCGCGGGCGCCCTCCCGGGACGACACCACTAGCGTGGGCACCTCGCCGAGCCAGAGCAGCATAACCGGCCCATGGCGCCGTGCCAGGTTTCGCATCGCGCGGTGGGGCAGCTGCCCGGCGAGGTGGTGCAGGCTGCCGAGCACCGGCAGCTGCCATGGCCCCGGTGGCTCGTTCCCTGCCGAGAGCCTCCGCCTGCGCCCTGAAAGAAGCACAATACATAAGGACACGAGAGCTAGGCCGAGGTAGACGACCTCCATTTGCATCATGTAGTACATGGCAGCTCTGCTTCTAATCAAGGAAGCCAGACATGTAAGATGGAGCAATTTGCTTGCTCCGTTTGTTTTATTGAGCGCGCCGAGTCAGTCAAGATCGATCTGAGATCAGTTTGTTGCAGCTAACTACTCCTGCTATATTAATTATATAAACTACTATTATTAACTCCGGTTGACATCAACAATTGTTTACGGCGGCTGCTAATCCCGCGCGTGGATCAGCTGGGTCGACAGCCGTTTGATGCTCCCCTAGCATGTCCACTTGGCACTCCCAACAACCCCCGGCTCTTTTTTTTGAGAGAATTCTTTATTTAACACTGTCTTAAAATTTATTGTCCTATTTAACACCGAAAAACTTTTTTTTTCAGTCTAAATTTTATGCCCTTTATAACACTTTCGTTCATTTTAAGCCATAACGGTGTTAAATGACACATGAAAAGACTTATTTACCCTTCATGCGATATTTGACCAAAATTTTATATGTATGTGTGTATGCGGCTGACTCGTTTTGCGTTGGCCTTGATCCCAATCTCGACCTCGACACTGATGGCGTTATAGCCGAGTGTTTTCCAGCATACAGGCACACGAAGCTAGCTCGAATACTTTCCGAGGGTTCCGTCGAGACGTAGACGACACGTACACACCAAGAAACAAGTAGGCAGGCAAGTGGATCGATTCTAGTTGGACATGTACCGCTAATACGTAATAGATGAAGTTAGTTAGCAGCCGATCTCTCGCTTGATCATTTCTGCGTTCGCTGGCTAGCTAATCAAGCTAGCAATACCCGTAAAAAAGCAAGTTAGGGATACTATCTCGGCTACAACACGAACACACACGATGCGATTGATGGCCACGGGACCATGTCGGTCTTTTTTATATTCCTTTTTCAATCTCAACTCACAGCTGTTACAAAAGGACTGGGCATATGCACATATATACTAGGCTACACCTAGCAATAGTTGTGTAAGGCGTGTACAAGCACTGGCTTTTCACAAAAAATTACAAGCACTGACTACGATTTTAACATACTGACTTTGTTGTATACTATCGATTCAGTATGTAGTGTACCATGTACTATTGATGTACACCGGCTACCCTGCTGACCTGAAGCTAAATTACCACGTAAAATTTTGGTCACCTATAATATGAGGAGTAAATATGTCTTTTCAGATGTCATTTAACATCATTAAGGCTTAAAATGGACGAAAGTATCATAAAGGATATAAAATTTAAAGACTGTGTTAGATAGGGAAGAAAAAGTTATTAAGTGTCAAATAGGGAAACAAAATTTAAAACAGTGTTATATAAGGAATTTTCTCTTTTTTTTGGTCGGCCGAAAAAACGGTTCAGTCACGACCAAATTTCACTGATTAGCGCTGAAATTGGTGCCGACGGACCCAGACCGAACCCGACACGCTGGGGGTGCCCGGGGGCGCCGGAGAAAATGAATTTGGCGCGAAAGCTGGTGGACCCGCCGAGTCAACGACGCCGAGAACCTTCGTCCTCATCGCATCAGTTTCTCACGGGGAATCAATGTGAATGCCGCCGCCGGACAGCCTTCCATTAATTCACGGGCGGCGCAGTGAAGGCGCGCCGCCGCGCATCCCGCCCCCTCTCGCCACGTGTCCACACTGCTGCCGCCCACTCGCCGCTATAAAAGCTGCCCTCCCTCGCCGCTGGCCGCACACTCGCCTCCCCCACAGCCTCTCTCCTTCGCCGCAGACGCCCCTTTCTCCTTCACCGCCGACGCCTTCTCTCTCTTCCCATCTCTATGGCCAAGCGTTTTCCCGGCGATGGTGCGGCAGCTAACGGCTTCGGCCGCCGCCACCTGCATGCGTGGGAGGCGTGCTTCCTCCACGAGGTGGACTACCTAGCGTCGCTCGACATGCGCGTGTTGGGCTCATGGAGGCTCAGCGCCGCCGGCACCCCCGTGCCACCGCCGCGCTGAGATCGCGCGGATCCGGTCGGCGCCGCCGAAGGAAGCGCAACAGCAAGCCAGGTACGCCCCTAACAGCACCAACCTCTGGACGGCCTACTTCGAGCGCCGCCAGGCCGACCAGCTCGCGTCGACGATCGGCGCTCTGGCACAACTCGGACGGCCGCCGCCAGTGGTGGGGAGTCCCCAGGCGCACTCTTCACACGGTCCTCGAGCACATTGAGGGTGGCAAACGTGCCGCGAATGGAGTACCCGACACCGTCCTTCTCACCCCGGAGCAGCGGCTCGTGGCTACCGAGGCGCATGGCGGGCACGTCATCTTCTTCCTCCAACTCTCACCTCCTCCGATGCACCGACGCCGCTCGCGCCGTCAAGGGCGAGCCCCAAGAGACGCCGGAGCGCTGACGCAGCGGCAACCTCATCATAAACGAGGGCCGCCGCCACAAACCTTCCCCTCCTTCCCACAGCCATCTTCGCCTAGTTAAGCCAAAGAAGGAGCCAGCGACGCCGCCAGTCGCCAAGCAGGAGCACCTCGACATGGCCGCCAACCTCGAGACCGGCCTGAAGTGGGCGCTGGACGACTACGTCCGAGAGGAGATGGAGCATCAGTGCCGCGCCCTTGAGGAGATTGCCTCGCCGCGACGAGGAGGCGCCCGGGCCGTCCAACCCCGTCCGCCACGGCTACCCTGGGCAGGGCTGCAGCAAGGACAACGGTGGTGTGCAGGACGACGGCGACTACGACGGCATGGACTACACCAACTTCAACAGGCTCCTCGACATGTAGAAGGCTCGGGGCGGCGGCGGCATAGTAGTTGTAGTTTTAGTTTAGTTTCTAAATTATGTTTTAAGTTTGTACAAATATCAATGAAAACGCCTAAATTTCCTTCAAATTTGTGTCATTTTGTATGAAGTTTAGCCAAATTTAGTTTTCAAAAATCGGCTTCTAGGGCCAGCTTGGGGCGGCGGTTGGAAATCTGACCGCCCCCATGATGGAAAAAGCGCCGGCTAGCCCCCAGGAGACACTATTTCATTCCCTAGGGGCGCCGGACGGCTGAAATGCTCTCAGCCGTCAGATATGTTAGCAGTAGACGCGTTCCTCTCATAAAGAGTTGGCTTCGAGCATAGATGACTATCGTGCTCGATGCGTTGCTCGGAGACAGGGAGTAGATGGAGCCCACCACTACCCATCGATTCCTTCTTGTTTTTTATGCGACCGATCACTTTCTATATTCTCTTTTATGGGACACGTTCCTTTTTTTGCGGGATAATACTTGTACTACTCAACTCTCAAAGATTACAATCACGACTGGCAATTTCGAGGAGTTCATCCGGACCCGAACCAAGCCACACAAATAGTTCAGCATTGTGATCGTCCAAAACTTGCCAGGAAGTGACTAGCATTGTTTTTTCTACGAGCAATATGTGTAATACAAGAATTACGCTCGATCAAACTATCTTTGATCTCCTTTATTAAAAAGACATATTTAGATCTATTATCATCTCCCCATGTTCACTGCTTCTAAACTGTCCGATTCAACATCAATAGGTAGATTGCTCCATTGCAAAGCGAGTAAGAGGCCCTCTCGAATGCCCAAAATCTCAGTTTCAAGCACGTCATCACAAGAAAAAAGATATCCGCATGAGCTGAATATGATGTTGCCACTGTGCTCCCTAAGGATCATACCTGCTCCTGCAACTAAAGGAAATATGCCCTAGAGGCAATAATAAAGTTGTTATTTTATATTTGGTTATTCATGATAAAGGTTTATTCTTCATGCTAGAATTGTATTGATAGGAAACCTAAATACATGTGTGGATACATAAACAAATACCATGTCTAGTGAGCATCTACTAGAATAGCTCGTTGATCAAAAATGGTTAAGGTTTCCTAACCATAGACATGTGTTGTCATTTGATAATGGGATCACAAAGATGTGATGGGCAAGACCCATCCGTTAGCTTAGCATAATGGTTGTTCAATTTTATTGCTATTGCTTTCTTCATGTCAAATACATACTCCTTCGATTACGAGATTATGCAACTCCCGGATATCGAAGGAATGCCTTGTGTGCTATCAAACGTCACAATGTAACTGGGTGATTATAAAGGTGCTCTATAGGCATCTCCGAAGGTGTTTGTTGAGTTGGCATAGATCGAGATTAAGATTTGTCACTTCGAGTATCGAAGATGTATCTCTGGGCCCTCTCGGTAATGCGCATCATAAGGTTGCAAGCAAACGACTAAGGAGTTAGCCATGAGGTGATGTATTATGAAACGAGTAAAGAGACTTGCCGATAACGAGATTGAACTAGGTATTAAGATACCTGCGATCGAATCTCGGGTAAGTAACATAGCGATAGACAAAGGGAATTACGTATGTTGTCATAACGGTTCGACCGATAAAGATCTTCGTAGAATATGTAGGATCCAATATGGGCATCCAGATTACGCTATTCGTTATTAACCGGAGAGGTGTCTCGGTCATGTCTACATAGTTCTCGAACCCCTAGGGTCCGCACGTTTAGCGTTCGTTGGCAGTATAGTATTATATGAGTTATGTATGTTGGTGACTGAATGTTGTTCGGAGTCCAGGATGAGATCATGGACATGACAAGGAGCTCCGGAATGGTCCAGAGGTAAATATTGATATATAGGATGATATGGTTAGGCCAAGGGGTAAGGCCCAAGGGGTTTTAAGTCGGTGCAAAAGGAGTTTTGCGGAGGCCAGGGGGCCAAACGCTAGAGACCCTGGCGTCTGGACCTGAGCCAGACATCGAGGCCCATGGCATCTGGCAAGACGCCAAGGACTATGGTGTTTGGTCCTGGAAGTCCGAGAAGGACTCTTCCTTTCGGGTAAAACCGACTTTGAGGAGGCTCTTTCTCCAAGTTACGACCCCGGGCTTAACATGTAAATAGAGGGGCAGGGCTAGCACCTGGGACACATCAAGATACACCAAGCAGTGTGCCGGCAACCCCTCCCCTCTAGTTTATCCCCCGTCATAGTCTCCGTTGTGCTTGGCGAAGCCCTGCGGAGATTATTCTTCACCAACACTGTCACGCTTTCATGCTACCGGAACTCATCTACTACTTCGACCCTCTTGCTGGATCAAGAAGGCGAGGACGTCATCGAGCAAAACGAGTGCTAAACGCGGAGGTGCCGTATGTTCGGTACTTGATCGAGACGAATTGTGAAGGTGTACTACTACATCAACCGCGTTGATAAACGCTTCCGCTTAGCAATCTTCAAGGGTATGAAGATGATCTCCCCCTCTCGTAGCTATGCATCTCCATGGATAGATCTTGCGTGTGCGTAGAAATTTTTTGTTTTCCATGCAACGTTTCCCAACAGTGGTATCCGAGCCAGGTCTATGCGTAGATGATATGCACGAGTAGAACACAGAGAGTTGTGGGCAGTGATAGTCATACTGCTTACCACCAACGTCTTATTTCAATTCGGCGGTATTGTGGGATGAAGCGGCCCGGACCAACCTTACATGTCCACGCACATGAGACCGGTTCCACCGACAGACATGCAACTAGTTTTGCATAAAGGTGGCTAGCGGGTGTCTGTTTCTCCTACTTTAGTTGAATCGAATTTGACTACCGCCGGTCCTTGAAGAAGGTTAAAACAGCAAACTTGATGAATCACCGTTGTAGTTTTTTCGTAGTTAAGAATGGTTCTTGCTAGAAGTCCGTAGCAGCCACGTAAAACTTGCAACAACAAAGTGGAGGACGTCTAACTTGTTTTTGCAGGGCATGTTGTGATGTGATATGGTCAAGACATGATGTGATAAACGTTATTGTATGAGATGATCATGTTTTGTAAGTTATCGACAACCGGTAGGAGCCTTATGGTTGTCTCTTTATTGTATGAAGTGCAAGCGCCATATAATTGCTTTACTTTCTCACTATGCGTTAGCGATAGTTGTAGAAGCAATAGTTTGCGTGACGACCTCGACGCAACGACGCTACGATGGAGATCAAGGTGCAAGCCGATGACGATAGAGATCATGACGATGCTTTTGATGGAAATATCCCGTAGAGGCAATAATAAAATGGTTATTATTATATTTTCTAAATCATGATAAAGATTTATTATCCATGCTAGAATTGTATTGACCGGAGACTTAAATACATGTGTGGATACATAAACAAATACCAGTCCCTAGTAAGCCTCTACTAGACTAGCTCGTTGATTAAAGATGGTTAAGGTTTCCAAACCATAGACATGGGTTGTCATTTCATAACGGGATCACATCATTCGGAGAATGATGTGATGGACAAGACCCATCAGTTAGCTTAGCATATGATCGTTCAGTTTATTGCTAATGCTTTCTTAATGTCAAATACATGTTCCTTCGACCATGAGATCATGCAACTCACGGATACCGGAGGAATACCTTGTGTGATATCAAATGTCACAACGTAACTAGGTGATCATAAATATGCTCTACAGGTATCTCCGAAGGTGTCTATTGAGTTGGCGTGAATCGAGATTGGGATTTGTCACTCAGTGTATTGAAGAGGTATCTCTGGGCCCTCTCGGTAATACACATCACGAGAAGCTTGCAAGCGAAGTGACTAAGGAGTTAGTTGCAAGATGATGTATTATGGAACGAGTAAAGAGACTTGCCAGTAACGAGATTGAACTAGGTATAGAGATACCGACGATCGAATCTCGGGCAAGTAACATACCGACAGACAAAGGGAATTATGTATGTTGTCATAAAGGTTCAACCGATAAAAGACCTTCAATGGAATATGTAGGAACCAATAAGGGTATCCAGGTCCCGCTATTGGTTATTGACCGGAGAGTTGTCTCAGTCATGACTACATAATTCCCGAACCCGCAGGGTCACACGCTTAACGTTCGCTGACGCTAGAGTAGTATTGCGATATTTGATGAGTGGTAAGCAAATGTTGCTCGTTGTCTCGGATGAGATCCCGGACGTCATGAGGAGCCTCGGAATGGTCAAGAGGTACAGATTTATATATGGGAAGTCATATTTTGGGTTCCAAAAAAGTGCAGTTTTTTCGGTATTGTACCGGGAAGCTTCCAGAAGGTTCCGCAGGATTCCAGAGGGGTCCGGAAGTCCACAAGTGGGTCCATGCTACCTCTTGAGCACTGCATTGGTTTTCCCTTGAAGAGGAAAGAGTGATGCAGCAAAGTAGCGTAAGTATTCCCCCCAGTTTTTGAGAACCAAGGTATCAATCCAGTAGGAGGCCACACGCAAGTCCCTCGTACCTACACAAACAAATAAGAACCTCGCAACCAACGCGATAAAGGGGTTGTCAATCCCTTCACGGTCACTTACGAGAGTGAGATCTGATAGAGATAATAATGATAAGATAAATACTTTTGGTATTTTTATGATATAGATTGAAAGTAAAGATTGCAAAATAAAATAGATTGGAAACTTATATGATGGAGAATAGACCCGGGGGCCATAGGCTTCACTGGTGGCTTCTCTCAAGATAGCATAAGTATTACGGTGGGTGAACGAATTACTGTTGAGCAATTGATATAAAAGCGAATAATTATGAGAATATCTAGGCATGATCATGTATATAGGCATCACGTCCGTGACAAGTAGACCGATTCCTGCCTGCATCTACTACTATTACTCCACACATCGACCGCTATCCAGCATGCATCTAGAGTATTAAGTTCATAAGAACAGAGTAACGCCTTAGGTAAGATGATATGATGTAGAGGGATAAACTCAAGAAATATGATATAAACCCCATCGTTTTATCCTCGATGGCAACAATACAATACGTGTCGTTTCCCTTTCTGTCACTGGGATCGAGCACCGCAAGATTGAACCCAAAGCTAAGCACTTCTCCCATTGCAAGAAAGATCAATCTAGTAGGCCAAACCAAACTGATAATTAGAAGAGACTTGCAAAGATAACCAATCATGCATAAAAGATTTCAGAGAAGAATCAAATATTGTTCATAGATAGACTTGATCATAAACCCACAATTCATTGGATCTCGACAAACATACCGCAAAAAGAGTTACATCGAATAGTCTCCAAGAAGATCGAGGAGAACTTTGTATTGAGATCCAAAGAGAGATAAGAGGCCATCTAGCTACTAGCTATGGACCCGAAGGTCTGAAGTAAACTACTCACACATCATCGGAGGGGCCATGGAGTTGATGTAGAGGCCCTCCGTGATCAATGCCCCCTCCGACGGAGCTCCGGAAGAGGCCCCAAGATGGGATCTCTTGGGTACAGAAGGTTGCGGTGGTGGAAATAGGGTTTCGTGGTGCTCCTGGATGTTTTCGGGGTATGTGAACATATATAGGAGGAAGAAGTAGGTCGGTTGAGCCACGAGGGGCCCACGAGGGGGAGGGCGCGCCCAGGGGGTAGGCGCGCCCCTGACTCGTGGCCTCCTCGTTGGTTGCTTGACATCCACTCCAAGTCCTTTGGATCACATTTGTTCCAAAAATCACGCTCCCGAAGGTTTCATTCCGTTTAGACTCCATTTGATATCCCTTTTTTGCGAAACACTGAAATAGGAAAAAAACAGCAATTTGCATTGGGCCTTGGGTTAATAGGTTAGTCCCAAAAATAATATAGAAGTGTAAAATAAATCCCATTAACATCCAAAACAGATAATATAATAGGATGGAACAATAAAAAATTATAGATACGTTGGAGACGTATCAGCATCCCCAAGCTTAATTCCTGCTCGTCCTCGAGTAGGTAAATGATAAAAACGGAATTTTTGATGTGGAATGCTTTCTAGAACATTCTTCAATGTATTTTTCTCTATTGTGGCATGATTGTTCAGATCTGAAAGATTCAAGATAAAAGTTTATTGTTGACATAAAAATAGTAATACTCCAAGTATGCTAATCAAGGAATTATGTCTTATCAAAATACCATAGCCAAAGAAAACTTATCCCTACAAAGTCATATAGTTTGGCCATGCTTCATTTTCGTCACACAAAATGCTCCCATCACGCACAACCCCGATGACAAGCCAAGCAATTGTTTCATACTTAGCCTTTTCAAACTCTTTCAACTTTTACGCAATATATGAGCGCGAGCTATGGACATAGCACTATGGGTGGAATAGAATATGATGATTGAGGTTGTGTGAGAAGACAAAAGGAAGAAAGTCTCACATTGACGCGGCTAATCAATGGGCTATGGAGATGCCCACCGATTGATGTCTATGCAAGGAGTAGGGATTGACATGCAACATATGCACTAGAGCTATAAATATATGAAGGCTCACCAAAGAAACTAAGTGGGTGTGCATCCAACTTGCTTGCTCACGAAGACCTAGGGCATTTGAGGAAGCCCATCATTGGAATATACAAGCCAAGTTCTATAATTAAAAATTCCCACTAGTATATGAAAGTGACAAAATAAGAGACTCTCTATCATGAAGATCATGGTGCTACTCTGAAGCACAAGTGTGGAAAAAGGATAGTAACATTGTCCCTTCTCTCTTTTCTCTCATTTTTTTATTTTTCGTCCGGAGTCTCATCCCGACTTGTGGGGGAATCATAGTCTCCATCATCCTTTCCCCAAATGGGAAATTGCTCTAATGATGATTGAGGGAGTCCTGGATTAGGGGGTGTTCGGATAGCCGGACTATACCTTCATCTGGACTCCTGGACTATGAAGATACAAGATTGAAGACTTCGTCCCGTGTCCGGAAGGGACTTTCCTTGGCGTGGAAGATAAGCTTGGCGATACGGATATGTAGATCTCCTACCATTGTAACCGACTTTGTGTAACCCTAACCCTCTCTGGTGTCTATATAAACCGGAGGGTTTTAGTCCATAGGACAACGTACACAACAACAATCATACCATAGGCTAGCTTCTAGGGTTTAGCCTCTCTGATCTCGTGGTAGATCTACTCTTGTACTACCCATATCATCAATATTAATCAAGCAGGACGTAGGGTTTTACCTCCATCAAGAGGGCCCGAACCTGGGTAAAACTTCGTGTCCCCTACCTCCTGTTACCATTCGTCCTAGACGCACAGTTCGGGACCCCCTACCCGAGATCCGCCGGTTTTGACACCGACATTGGTGCTTTCACTGAGAGTTCCTCTGTGTCGTCGCTGTCAGGCTGGATGGCTCCTGCGATCATCAATAGCGATGTAGTCCAGGGTGAGACCTTCCTCCCCGGACAGATCTTCGTCTTCGGCGGCTTCGCACTGCGGGCCAATTCACTTGGCCATCTGGAGCAGATCGAAAGCTATGCCCTTGGCCGTCAGGTCAGATTTTGAAGTTTAAACTACACGGCTGACATCCGCGGGGACTTGATCTTCGATGGATTCGAGCCACTGCCGAGCGCGCCGCACTTTCACGACGAGCATGATCTAGCTCTGCCGCTGAACAGTGCCCTGGAGGCCGCACCCGCATCGGCTTCGACCTTTAATTCGGAGCCAACTGCGCTGATCGAGGATGGGTGGTTGGACACCGCCTCAGGGGCTGCGACCCCAACGGCAATCGAGCCGAACACCAGCCCCGCACTCCGCGAGACTCATGACTCCAAGGAGCCGGACTCCTCTCCGAACTCCGAACCCCTCGCGCCCCTGCCGATCGAATCCGATCAGGCGCCGATCATGGAGTTTACTGCCGCGGACATCTTTCAGCACTCGCCTTTCGGTGATATTCTGAAGACACTAAAGCCTCTCTCTTTATCAGGAGAGCCCTGGCTGGACTATGGTCAGCAAGGTTGGGGTACGGACGATGAAGAAATTCAAAGCCCACCCACCACCCACTTTGTAGCCACTGTCGACGATTTAACCGACATGCTCGACTTCGACTCCGAAGACATCGACGGTATGGACGCCGATGCAGGAGACGATGAAGAACCAGCGCCTATCGGGCCCTGGAAAGCCACCTCGTCATATGACATATACATGGTGGACACCCCAAAAGAAGGAGATGGCGATGGAACAGCGGAGGATGACCCCTCCAAGAAACAGCCTAAGCGCCGGCGTCAGCGGCGCCGCTCAAAATCCCGCCAAAACAAATTCGGTGATTCCAGCACAGGAGATAATAATACTCCAGAGAGTGCCGAAGAAAACCCCCTCTAGCAAGATTCAACACAGGAGGAGGGAGAAACCAGCCCTCATGAGAGAGCGGCAGACAGAGAGGTCGAGGACGATAATCATATGCCTCCCTCCGAAGACGAGGCAAGCCTCGACGACAATGAATTCGTCGTGCCAGAGGATCCCGTCGAGCAAGAGCGTTTTCAACGCAGGCTTATGGCCACGGCAAGAAGCCTCAAGAAAAAACAGCAACAGCTTAGAGCTGATCAAGATTTGCTAGTCGACAGATGGACTGAAGTCCTTGCGGCCGAAGAGCATAAACTCGAACGCCCCTCCAAGAGCTACCCAAAGCGCAGGTTGCTACCCCGATTAGAGGAGGAAGCACTTGATACGGCCGACCGGCCACCTCGTGGCCACGACAGAGAGGCCTCTCGGCCCTCCACTCAAGCCGCACTTCGTACCAAGGCACGGGAAAATGCGTCGGACCTAGGAGATATGTTGGAGGAGAAGGCAAGGCAAACAAGATCGATCTACGGATCGTGCGGGCGCCCCACGACTCGAGACAATAACCGTCACGCCGGACATAAATCTGGTGGGGCCGAACACAGTAGACAAAGCTCATTGGAGCTACATCGTGATATAGCCCAGTACAGAGACGCCGCACACCCACTATGCTTCACAGACGAAGTAATGGATCATCAAATCCCCGAGGGTTTCAAACCCATAAACATCGAATCATATGATGGCACAACAGATCCTGCGGTATGGATCAAGGATTATCTCCTTCATATCCACATGGCCCGCGGCAATGATCTCCATGCCATCAAATACCTCCCACTCAAGCTTAAAGGACCAGCTCGGCATTGTCTTAACAGCTTGCCAGCAGGATCAATCAGTTGTTGCGATGACGACGAAGAGCCCCGGCCGCTGAACAACAGTGGACAGAAGGGTTTTCCCCCACAAGTGCGGACGGTGAACATGATATACGCAACCCACGTCCCCAAAAGGGAGCGGAAGCGCGCGTTAAGGGACGTATACGCGGTAGAGCCAGTCGCCCCAAAGTTCAACCCATGGTCCTCCTGCCCGATCACCTTTGATCGAAGGGACCATCCCACTAGCACCCGTCATGGCGGATTCGCCGCATTGGTTCTAGACCCAATTATTGACGGATTTCATCTCACTAGAGTCCTTATGGACGCGGCAGTAGCCTGAACCTGCTTTACCAGGATACAGTGCGGAAAATGGGCATAGATCCCTCGAGGATTAAGCCCACCAAAATGACCTTCAAAGGCGTAATACCAGGTGTAGAGGCCAACTGTACAGGCTCAGTCACACTTGAAGTGGTCTTCGGATCTCCAGATAATTTTCGAAGCGAGGAGTTAATCTTCGACATAGTCCCATTCCACAGTGGCTATCACGCACTGCTCGGGCGAACCGCATTTGCCAAGTTCAATGCTGTACCGCACTACGCATACCTTAAGCTCAAGATGCCAGGCCCTCGAGGAGTAATTACGGTCAATGGAAACACTGAACGCTCCCTCCGAACGGAGGAGCACACGGCGGCCCTTGCAGCGGAAGTACAAAGCAGCCTCTCCAGGCAGTTCTCTAGTCCGACCATTAAACGTTCGGACACCGTCAAGCGCGCCCGGAGTAACCTACAAAAAGACCGCCTGGCACGTTCCAAGTAGGTGTAGCAATGCGGCCCCAACCCCAGCCCTCGCAAAATGTGACACCAGTGCTTCGCGCACATAACTACGCTCTAGAAATACCATGGGTACAGGGGGAGGGGAACCATCACAGCACGTCCCGAAACACGGCTTAAACCGCACCAGGGGCTGCCAATTTTTTAATTTTCTCTTACTTTCAGGACTCCATTCTTCGGAAGGCCTGTTCGGCAGTTCAATTGCCGCACAAACGATGCAAGAACCAGGGAAGCAGACAAGCCATGCCGCATTACGGAACTCCCAGGTGGTCTCTATCACGAGCAGTATACCTGTTTTGCATACCATTCCGCAGCCTGCCCCGGGAACGGACATGTTAAATAGTCCAACCTTTTGCTTACCGCATTATGTGTATCATTCTGCTTTGATCGTAGCCCTTTTTAATAAACAATGCATAGCTTTTGTCTATTTTTGCATTACTCTTTTTCTATAAATATATGTTCCTTAACGACATGTTGCACCCGTACACTTTGGTACGGCCAAAATACGCCAGGGGCTTTAGTACCCCTCAATATGGTGTGAGAAGTCTGAACACTTTAACAAGTGCGGCACCCCGAACTTATAGCATTATATGCATCGGCTTCGAATCATGTCTTGGGTCAATAGTTGGGTTTGCCCGGCTCCTATGTTTTGGTGCCTTATGTTCCGCTATATCGGCTAAGGTAGCACTAGGAGAACCACTGCGATTGTGCCCCAGTTGAGCTGGGTCGAGCACCTCAGTGGAGAAAGCTAAAACTGACTATCATGATGAAGCGAGAGCTGGTCGCTGTTCGAGAGGTTTTTCGAGTCCCTAAAGACTTATGCCGCTTAGAGCGAGGAGTCGGCTCTGTCCGGCCAAGGCGTGGATAGCGCCCCGAACTCGGTCTTCCGAATACCAGGGGCTTCACCGAAATTTAAAATTATAGAATTCTATGGCTAAGTGAGAGTGTTCACGCATTATAGTCCGATTGCCTTGTTCGTTGGGCTGAGCGCCTCCCTCGAAGGACCCAAACATGGGAAAAAGAGTGCTCATGTTTATTCCCGAACACCCCAGCACTAGCGGCATGGGGGCAGAAGCCGACGACTCGCCATCTTTCAGAATTGATAAACAGCCGCACAGAAGGTAATATTCTAAATTCCAACAGCATTGCTTAGTGCATATGAACAAGTTTTCAGCGCACAGGATAAAACAAGCAAGTTTCACTCAAAAATTACATCCCTAGAACATTCATCCGCCACAAGGCAGGCACCCTTCAGAACATCCTTATAATAATTCTCAGGCTTGCGATGCTCTTTCCCCGGTGGTGGCCTGTCCTTCACAAGCTTCTCAGCATCCAGCTTGCCCCAGTGCACCTTAGCACGGGCAAGGGCCCTACGGGCACCTTCAATGCAGACAGAGCGCTTGATGACTTCGAGCCTTGGACAGGCCTCCACCAGCCGCCGCACCAACCCGAAATAGCTCCCAGGTAGAGCCTCTCCAGGCCACAACCGAACTATGAGGCCCTTCATGGCCTGTTCGGCCGCCTTGTGGAGCTCGACCAGTTGCTTCATCTGGCCGATCAGGGGCACGGGGTGTCCGGCCTCAGCATACTGAGACCAGAACACCTTCTCTGTCGAGCTGCCCTCCTCGGCTCGATAGAATGCGGCGGCATCAGACACACTCCGGGGAAGATCTGCAAACGCTCCTGGAGAGCTCCGGATTCGGGTAAGTAACAAGTAACTCACGTTTATGTGTTTGCTTTGCATACAGAATGCCTTACCCGCCGCTATCTTCTTCACCTCATCCAACTCTTGGAGGGTCTTCTGGGATTCGGCCTTGGCAGACTTGGCATTTTCAATAGCCGCCGCGAACTCGGACGCTCGCGTCTTTGAGTCAAGCTCCAAACTCTCATGTTTTTTCATGAGAACCTGGAGCTCTTGCTGTACCTTGCCAACTTGGGCCTCGTACCTCTCCCGCTCGGTGCGCTCTGTGGTCGCCCTCTTTTCGGCCTCGACCAGCGCTTGCTTAAGGGTCGCCACCTCAGACGTGGCCCCTACAATAGCCACGATAATCGTGTCATTTTTTGCAATTGCACCTTTTTATATATATTTAAACATGGTATTTCTTACCTTCATTGTCCTCGAGCTGCTTCTTGACACACCCGAGCTCTTGCTCGGACCGCTCGAGGTTCTGCTTTAGCGTGTCCACTTCAGCAGTCAGTGCGGCGGACGCAAGCAGAGAAGCCTGCATACGCATATTGACTCCTTTTTGTTAGACTCCTGCGAATTTTATTTGATCCTCTATTCGGCTTTTCTTCCCGAACGCCAAACAGAGCATCAGGGGCTACTGTCTATGCGGTAATATTATTTACACATTCTTTACTTACCTCAAAGCCTGTTAAAAGGCTAGTACAAGCTTCAGTCAGCCCGCTCTTGGCGGACTGAACCTTCTGAACCACCGCACTCATAATGGTGCGGTGCTCCTCGTCGATGGAGGCGCCTTGGAGCGCCTCCAACAGATTGTCCGGCGCCTCCGGTTGGACGGGGGTCACCGGCACAGTGGGCTTCCTCCTCTTGGAAGGAGGTCACCCGCCGGACTCTGGAACCTTTGAAGGTTCCGGAGTGGTATCCGGCCTTGAGCCAGACTTGGATCCCTGGGGGGTTTTATCCCCTTTACTCCTGGAGTCCGGGAGGTCGCCTTGCGGCGCCTCCAGGACCACCTCCTCCCGGCTTGGAACCTGTTGAGACAACACTTCGGCGTCGTCCGTAGGGCGGGGGGAGGAAGCCGTCGGAAGCGAATTCACATCCGACGAGTCCAGTGAACTGCTCGACGATGCGTCGAGCCGGTCTTTGGGTGGGCTGCATAATCATATTCGACGTAAGGGAAAGCTGTGCAATAAAGGAATACTATGAATTACTCTGGTATCCGGATACTTACGATTTCGCCAGGGGCTTGGCCCTGAGCGGCCACTCCTCTCCGCCATCGTTGGCGTCGGTGGAGTAGTCCGGAGGAAGGGTTTTCCCCTTCTTGGACCCTCTGGCCTCCCCAGAGAGGGCGGCCTTCCTTTTCTTCTCTCCTCCCGCTGGAGGGGGAGAGGTCTCTTCTTCTTCCTCCTCGTCTTCATGGGAAGAATGCGCCTCGGAGCCGTCGGATGATAAACCCGACACCTCCTGGCGCCGGGCACTCTTTCGAGTCCCCGTGGCCTTCTTCGTGGCCTTCTTCTCCGGCACCACATAGGGTGCCGGAACCAGCAGCTTCGCCAAGCGGGCATCGGCTGGGTCTTTGGGCAAAGGAGCCGGACAGACGATCTATCCGGACTTCGCCTGCCAATCCTGTCAAAGGTAAGGGAGCTTAGATTCCGCATAGATTCAAACTATGAAAAACTAATACCCTGTAAAAGGTACAAACAACTTACCGCGCTAGCGTGACGCCGCGCGCTGAATCCGCGATCCTCGGTAGCGGATGCGGGAGCCACGGCGCCCTTGAAAAGCACCTTCCAGGAATCTTCGTACGTCGTGTCGAAGAGCCTGTTCAGAGTTCGATGCTGCGCCGGGTTGAACTCCCACATATTGAAGGCCCGTTGTTGACACGGGAGGATCCGACGGATGAGCATAACCTGGACTACGTTGACAAGCTTGAGCTTCTTGTCCACCAGGGATTGGAGGCATATTTGCAGTCCAGTCACCTCTCCTTTGCTGCCCCATGACAGGCCCGTCTCTTTCCAGGACGTGAGCCGCATTGGGGGCCCGGACCGGAACTCGGGGGCTGCGACCCACTCAGGGTTGCGCGGCTCGGTGATGTAAAACCACCCCGATTGCCACCCCTTCAGGGTCTCCACAAAGGAGCCCTCGAGCCATAAGACGTTGGGCATCTTGCCCACCATGGCGCCTCTACACTCCGCCTGGTTGCCGCGCACCACCTTCGGCTTGACATTGAAAGTCTTGAGCCATAGGCCGAAATGGGGGCGGATGCAGAGGAAAGCCTCGCACATGACGATAAACGCCGAGATGTTGAGGATGAAGTTCGGGGCCAGATCATGGAAATCCAGGCCGTAGTAGAACATGAGTCCCCGGAAGAATGGGTGGATCGGAAAGCCCAGTCCGCGGAGGAAGTGGGGAAGGAACACTACCCTCTCATGGGGCCTTGGGGTGTGGAGGAGCTGCCCCTTTTCGGGAAGCCGGTACGCGATGTCGTTAGACAAGTATCCGGCCTTCCTTAGTTTTTTGACGTGTCCCTCCATGACGGAGGAGACCATCCACTTGCCTCCCGCTCCGGACATGGCTGGAGAAGGTTGAGGTGGGAAGTGCAGACTTGGGCGCTGGAGCTCGAGTGCACAAAAATGGATAGGCAAAGGAGGAAGAAGGCGTAGGTAAAAAGGTGGATCCTTATCCCCTTATATGGATGGACGCAACTACGTGTCCCCACCAGCCTGGTAAAACTCGCTTATCTCCAAGCGCCGTAATCAATGGCGCGGTTGGGTTACCCACGCCCGTATTGATGAGAATCCCGGAATAAGGGGACATGATCTCTGCTTTAACAAGACGTGCCAAGGAAACCGCCTCGCATGACGCGCTAGGTGGGATAATGAAACAACTCGGATAAAGGCTTGGCAGTGATGTGTCACACTATGGAATACGTCAGCAGATTAGATTTGTGTAAATATTATTCTCTCTATGGCAATATGTGGAAACTTATTTTACAGAGCCAGACACTATCTTTGTGTTCAAAATCTTCTATGAAGTACTTGGAGGAGGAACCCGCCTTGCAATGCCGAAGACAATCTGCGTGCCGGACTCGTCGTCATTGAAGCCTGGTTCAGGGGCTACTGAGGGAGTCTTGGATTAGTGGGTGTTTGGATAGCCGGACCATACCTTCAGCCGGACTCCTGGACTATGAAGATACAAGATTGAAGACTTTGTCCCGTGTCCGGAAGGGACTTTCCTTGGCGTGGAAGGAAAGCTTGGCGATACGGATATGTAGATCTCCTACCATTGTAACCGACTTTGTGTAACCCTAACCCTCTCCGGTGTCTATATAAACCGGAGGGTTTTAGTCCATAGGACAACGTACACAACAACAATGATACCACAGGCTAGCTTCTAGGGTTTAGCCTCTCTGATCTCATGGTAGATCTACTCTTGTACTACCCATATCATCAATATTAATCAAGCAGGACGTAGGGTTTTACCTCCATCAAGAGGGCCCGAACCTGGGTAAAACTTCGTGTCCCCTGCCTCCTGTTACCATCCGGCCTAGACGCACAGTTCGGGACCCCCTACCCGAGATCCGCCGGTTTTGACACCGACAATGATCATCACACTTTTATTTTCTTACAACTCAAGAATTAAAACTTGATACTTAGAACAAAATATGACTCTATGTGAATGCCTCCGGCGGTGTACCGGGATTGCGATGAATCAAGAGTGACATGTATGAAAAATTAAGCATGGTGGCTTTGCCACAAATACGATGTAAACTACATGATCATGCAAAGCAATATGACAATGATGATGCGTGTCATAGTAAATGGAACGGTGGAAAGTTGCATGGCAATATATCTCGGAATGGCTATGGAAATGCCATAATAGGTAGGTATGGTGGATGTTTTGAGGAACATATAAGGAGGCTTATGTGTGATAGAGCATATCATATCACGGGGTTTGGATGCACCGACGAAGTTTGCACCAACTCTCAAGGTGAGAAAGGGTAATGCACGGTACCGAAGAGGCTAGCAATGATGGAAGGGTGAGAGTGCGTATAATCCATGGACTCAACATTAGTCATAAAGAACTCACATACTTATTGGAAAAATCTACAAGTCATCAAAACCAAACACTACGCGCATGCTCCTAGGGGGATAGATTGGTAGGAAAAGACCATCGCTCGTCCCCGACCGCGACTCATAAGGAAAGCAATCAAAGAACACCACGTGCTTCAAATTTGTCACATAACGTTTACCATGCGTGCATGCTATGGGAGTTTCCAACTTCAACACAAGTATTCATCAATTTCACAATTACTCAACTAGCACACCTCTAATATTACCACCTTTATATCTCAAAACAATCTATCAAGCATCCAACTTCTCTTAGCATTTAAAATTTATAACCAAAGTGAATTACCATGCTGTTCTAAAGGACTCTCAAAATGATATAAGTGAATCATGAGAGATCAATTATTTCTATAAAATAAAACCACCGCCGTGCTCTAAAAGATATAAGCGAAGCACTAGAGCAAAAATTATCCAACTCAAAAGATATAAGTGAAGCACATAGAGTATTCTAATAAATTCCAATTCATGTGTTTCTCTACCAAAAGGTGTGTACATCAAGGATGATTGTGGTAAACTAAAAAGAAAAGACTCAAATCATACAAGACGCTCCAAGCAAAACACATATCATGTTGCGAATAAAAATATAGCTCCAAGTAAAGTTACCGATGGACGAAGACGAAAGAGGGGATGCCTTCCGGGGCATCCCCAAGCTTAGGCTTTTGTTTTTACATGGATTTTACCTTGGGGTGCCTTGGGAATCCCCAATATTAGTCTCTTTCCACTCCTTGTTCCATAATCCATCAAATCTTTACCCAAAACTTGAAAACTTCACGACACAAAACTTAGACAGAAAATCTCATGAGCTCCGTTAGTATAAGAAAACAAACCACCACTTAAGGTACTGTAATGAACTCATTCTTTATTTATATTGATGATAAACCTACTGTATTCCAAATTCTCTATGGTTCACACCCTCCAATACTACTCATAGATTCATCAAAATAAGCAAACAACACACGAAAAAACAGAATCTGTCAAAAACAGAACAGTCTGTAGTAATCTGTAGATTTCGAATACTTATGGAACACAAAAAATTCTAAAATAAATTTATGGACGTGATTAAGTTATATATTAATCATCTTAAAAAAGATTTAACTAAATATCGCTCTCCAGTAAAAAATGGCAGCAAATCTCGTGAGCGCTAAAGTTTCTGTTTTTTACAGCAAGATCGCAAAGACTTTCCCCAAGTCTTCCCAAAGGTTCTACTTGGCAAAAACACTAATTAAAAGCATAAAATCACATCTAAACAGAGGCTAGATAAATTATTTATTACTAAATAGAACCAAAAATTAAGGAACAAAATAAAATTGGGTTGCCTCCCAACAAGCGCTATCGTTTAACGCCCCTAGCTAAGCATAAAAGCAAGGATAGATCTAGGTATTGCCATATTTGGTATGAAATCCATAAGTGGCTCTCATAATAGATTAATAAGGTAATTTAATTTTATTTCTATGAAAATGTTCCATGCCTTTCCTTAACGGAAATTGGAATCTAATATTCCCTTCTTTCATATCAATAATTGCACCAACCGTTCTAAGGAAAGGTCTACCAAGAATAATAGGACATGAAGGATTGCAATCTATATCAAGGACAACGAAATCTACGGGAACATAATTCCTATTTGCAACAATAAGAATATCATTAATTCTTCCCATAGGTTTCTTAATGGTGGAATCCACAAGATGCAAGTTTAAAGAACAATCATCAAATTCACGGAAACCTAACAAATCACACAAAGTTTTAGGAATTGTGGAAACACTAGCACCCAAATCACATAAAGCAAAGCATTCATGATCTTTAATCTTAATTTTAATAGTAGGTTCCCACTCATCATGAAGTTTTCTAGGGATAGAAACTTCCAATTCAAGCTTTTCTTCATAAGATTACATTAAAGCATCAACGATATGTTTAGTAAAAGATTTATTTTGACTATAAGCATGCGGAGAATTTAGCATGGATTGCAACAAGGAAATACAATCTATTAAAGAACAATTATCATAATTAAATTCCTTGAAATCCAATATAGTGGGTTCATTGCTATTTACAGTTTTGACCTCTCCAATCCCACTTTTATCAATTTTTGCATCAAGATCTAAAAACTCAGAATCATTGGGACACCTTTTAACTAAAGTTGACCCATCTACAGTCCCATCATTACCAAGATTCATATTTCAAAATAAAGATTTAATAGGTGACACATCAATAACTTTTAGATCTTCATCTTTATTATCATGGAAACTACAAGAACACGCTTTTATGAAGCAATCTTTTTTAGCACGCATCCTAGCGGTTCTTTTTTTGCACTCATCAATGGAAATTCTCATAGCTTTGAGAGACTCATTGATATCATGCTTAGGTGGAATAGATCTAAGTTTCAAAGAATCAACATCAAGAGAAATTCTATCCACGTTCCTAGCCAACTCACCAATCTTAGACAATTTTTCTTCAATCAAAGTATTGAAACTCTTTTGCGAACTAATAAATTCTTTAATATTAGATTCAAAATCAGAGGGCATATTATTATAATTTCCATAAGAATTTTTGTAGGAATTAACATAATTATTAGAGGAATTAGTAGGAAATGGCCTAGGATTAAAATTACCTCTATACGCGTTATTACCAAAATTGTTCCTACCAACAAAATTCACATCCATAGATTCATTATTGTTCTCAATCAAAGTAGACAAATGCATATCATTAGGATCAGAAGAAATTTTTTTATTAGCAAACGATTTCATAAGTTCATCTATCTTTCCACTCAAAACATTGATTTCTTCTATAGCATGCACCTTTTTATTAGTAGATCTTTCAGTATGCCATTGAGAATAATTAACCATAATATTATCTAGGAGTTTAGTAGCTTCTCCTAAAGTGATTTCCATAAAAGTGTCTCCCGTGGCCGAATCTAAAAGATTTCTAGAAGAAAAGTTCAATCCGGCATAATTTTTTTGTATAATCATCCAAAGATTCAAACCATGTGTAGGGCAATTACGTATCATTAATTTCATCCTCTCCCAAGCTTGTGCAACATGTTCATGATCAAGTTGCTTAAAATTCATAATATCGTTTCTAAGAGTGATGATCTTAGCGGGAGGAAAATATTTAGATATAAAAGCATCTTTGCACTTATTCCATGAATCAATACTATTTTTAGGCAAAGACGAGAACCAAGTTTTAGCATGATCTCTAAGAGAAAATGGGAATAGCTTTAGTTTAACAATATTATTATCCACATCTTTCTTCTTTTGCATATCACACAAATCAACAAAGTTGTTTAGATGGGTAGCGGCATCTTCACTAAGAAGGCCGGAAAACGGATCTTTCATGACAAGATTCAGCAAGGCAACATTAATTTCACAAGATTCAGCATCGGTAAGAGGAGCAATCGGAGTGCTAATAAAATCATTATTATTGGTATTGGAAAAATCACACAACTTAGTATTATCTTGAGCCATCGTGACGAGCAAGCAATCCAATACACAAGCAAACAAGAAACAAGCAAAAGAGGCAAGCTAGAAAAGAGAAGGGGAATGAAAAAAGAGGGCGAATAAAACGGCAAGGGTGAAGTGGGGGAGAGGAAAACGAGAGGCAAATGGAAAATAATGTAATGCGAGGGATAAGAGTTTGTGATGGGTACTTGGTATGTCTTGACTTGTGCGTAGATCCCTGGCAACGGCGCGAGAAATCCTTCTTGCTACCTCTTGAGCACTGCGTTGGTTTTCCCTTGAAGAGGAAAGGGTGATGCAACAAAGTAGCATAAGTATTTCCCTCGGTTTTTGAGAACCAAGGTATCAATCCAGTAGGAGGCCACACGCAAGTCCCTCGTACCTACACAAACAAATAAGAACCTCGCAACCAACGCGATAAAGGGGTTGTCAATCCCTTCACGGTCACTTACAAGAGTGAGATCTGAAAGAGATAATAATGATAAGATAAATATTTTTGGTATTTTTAAGATATAGATTGAAAGTAAAGATTGCAAAATAAAATAGATCGGAAACTTATACGATGGAGAATAGACCCCGGGGCCATAGGTTTCACTAGTGGCTTCTCTCAAGATAGAAAATTCTACGGTGGGTGAACGAATTACTGTCGAGCAATTGATAGAAAAGCGAATAATTATGAGAATATCTAGGCATGATCATGTATATAGGAATCACGTCCGTGACAAGTAGACTGACTCCTGCCTGCATCTACTACTATTACTCCACACATCGACCGCTATCCAGCATGCATCTAGAGTATTAAGTTCATAAGAACAGAGTAACGCCTTAGGTAAGATGACATGATGTAGAGGGATAAACTCAAGCAATATGATATAAACCCCATCTTTTTATCCTCGATGGCAACAATACAATACGTGTCGTTTCCCTTTCTGTCACTGGGATCGAGCACCGCAAGATTGAACCCAAAGCTAAGCACTTCTCCCATTGCAAGAAAGATCAGTAGTCCAAACCAAACTGATAATTCGACGAGACTTGCAAAGATAACCAATCATGCATAAAAGATTTCAGAGAAGAATCAAATATTGTTCATAGATAGACTTGATCATAAACCCACAATTCATCGGATCTCGACAAACACACCGCAAAAAGAGTTACATCGAATAGATATCCAAGAAGATCGAGGAGAACTTTGTATTGAGATCCAAAGAGAGAGAAGAAGCCATCTAGCAACTAGCTATGGAACCGAAGGTCTGAAGTAAACTACTCACACATAATTCGAGGGGCCATGGAGTTGATGTAGAGGCCCTCCGTGATTAATGCCCCCTCCGACGGAGCTCCGGAAGAGGCCCCAAGATGGGATCTCTTGGGTACAGAAGGTTGCGGCGGTGGAAATAGGGTTTCGTGGTGCTCCTGGATGTTTTCGGGGTATGTGAATATATATATAGGAGGAAGAAGTAGGTTGGTTGCGCCACGAGGGGGGAGGGCGCGCCTGGGGGGTGATACGTTCATTTTGCATCATGCTTTTATATCAATATTTATTGCATTATGGGCTGTTATTACACATTATGTCACAATACTTATGCCTATTCTCTCTTATTTTACAAGGTTTACATAAAGAGGGAGAATGCCGGCAGCTGGGATTCTGGCTGGAAAAGGAGCAAATATTAGAGACATATTCTGCACAACTCCAAAAGTCCTGAAACTTCACGGATGATGTTTTCCAAATATATAAAAAACATTGAGCTCAAGAACTTCACCAGGGGGGCCACACCCTGGCTGGGCGCGCCCCCTACCTCGTGGTCCCCCTGGTGGGCCTCCGGTGACCATCTTCTGCTATATGGACTCTTTCAATGAAAATAATAATCATAAGCCATCTTCTCGGACGAAACTCCGCCGCCATGAGGCGGAACCTTGGCGGAGCCAATCTAGGGTTCTGGCGGGGTTGTTCTGCCGGGGAAACTTCCCTCCCGGAGGGGGAAATCATCGCCATCGTCATCACCAACGCTCGTCTCATCGGGAGAGGGCAATCTCCATCAACATCTTCATCAGCCCCATCTCATCTCAAAACCCTAGTTCATCTCTTGTATCCAATTCTTGTCTCCAATTCCGGGATTGGTGCTAGTAGGTTGCTAGTAGTATTAGTTACTCCTTGTAGTTGATGCTAGTTGGTTTAATTGGTGGAAGATCATATGTTCAGATCCTATATGCACATTAATACCACTCTGATTATGAACATGTTTATGCTTTGTGAGTAGTTACTTTTGTTCCTGAGGACATGGGAGAAGTCTTGCTATTAGTAGTCATGTGAATTTGGTATTCATTCGATATTTTGATGAGATGTATGTTGTCTCTCCTCTAGTGGTGTTATGTGAACGTCGACTACATGATACTTCACCATTGTTTGGGCCTAGAGGAAGGCATTGGGAAGTAATAAGTAGATGATGGGTTGCTAGAGTGACAGAAGCTTAAACCCTAGTTTATGTGTTGCTTCGTAAGGGGCTGAATTGGATCCATATGTTTCATGCTATGGTTAGGTTTACCTTAATACTTTTGTTGTATTTGCGGATGCTTGCAATAGAGGTTAATCATAAGTGGGATGTTTGTCCAATTAAGGGCAGCACCCAAGCACCGGTCCACCCACATACCAAATTATCAAAGTACCGAACGCGAATCATATGAGCGTGATGAAAACTAGCTTGACGATATTCCCATGTGTCCTTGGGAGCGCTTTTCTCTATATAAGAGTTTGTCCAAGCTTGTCCTTTGCTACAAAAGGATTGGGCCACCTTGCTGCACTTTATTTACTTTCGTTACTTGTTGCTCGTTACAAATTATCTTATCACAAAACTATCTGTTACCACTTATTTCAGTACTTGCAGAGAATACCTTGCTGGAAACCGCTTATCATTTCCTTCTGCTCCTCGTTGGGTTCGACACTCTTCCTTATGGAAAGGACTACGATAGATCCCCTATACTTGTGGGTCATCAAGACTCTTTTCTTGCACCGTTGCCGGGGGGTGAAGCGCCTTTGGTAGGTGGAATTTGGTAAGGAAAAATTTATATAGTGTGCTGAAATTTACTGTCACTTGTTACTATGGAAAGTAATCCTCTGAGGGGCTTGTTCGGGGTAGCTTCACCCCGACCAATAAAGCAAAGCGTTGCTCCTCAACCTACTGAACCTACTGAAAATGAAAATGCTTGCTTCGAAATTCCTTTGGGTATGGTAGAAAAACTACTAGCTAATCCATTTTTAGGAGATGGAACAAAACATCCTGATGAGCATCTAATATATGTGGATGAAGTTTGTGGATTATTTAAGCTTGTAGGTGTACCCGGAGATGTTGTTAAGAAGTAGGTCTTCCCTTTATCTTTGAGGGGAGATGCATCGACATGGTATTGGCTATGTGATGATATGGAGTCTTGGAATTACAAACAATTGAAATTTGAATTTCATCAAAAGTTTTATCCTATGCATCTTGTTCATTGTGATCGCAATTATATATATATAATTTTTGGCCTCGCGAAGGAGAAAGCATCGCTCAAGCTTGGGGAGGCTTAAATCAATGTTATATTCATGCCCCAATCATGAGCTCTCAAGAGAAATGATTATTCAAAATCTTTATGCTCGGCTTTCTGATAACAATCGCACCATGCTTGATACTTCTTGTGCTGGCTCTTTTATGATGAAGGCTATTGAATTCAAATGGGATTTATTGGAAAGAATTAAACGCAACTCCGAAGATTGGGACCTCGACAATGGTAAGGAGTTAGGTATGACACCTAGTTTTGATTGTGTTAAATCTTTTATGGATATCGATATTTTTCATAAATTTAGCACTAAATATGGAGTTGACTCTGAGATAGTAGCTTCTTTCTATGAATCTTTTGCTGCTTATGTTGATCTCCCTAAGGAGAAGTGGTTTAAATATCATCCTCCCATAGAAGTAAAAGTAGCTGCACCTATTAAAGTTGAAGAAAAGACTATTACTTATAATGATCCTATTGTTCCTACTTCTTATGTTGAGAAACCACCTTTCCCTGTTAGGATAAAGGATCATGCTAAAGCTTCAACTGTGGTTCGTAAAAGCAATATTGAAACATATACACCTCCTGAGCAATTTAAAGTTGAACCTAATATTGCTATTGTTAAAGATCTCTTGTCTGATAATATAGATGGGCATGTTATTTATTTCTGTGATGAAACTGCTAGAATTGCTAAACCGCGTGATACAGATAAACCTAGACCTATGGTAGGTATGCCTGTTATTTCTGTTAAAATAGGAGATCATTGTTATCATGGCTTATGTGATATGGGTGCTAGTGCTAGTGCTAGTGCAATACGTATTAACTTATACGACAAAATTATGCATGACATTGCACCTATTGAGTTAGAAGATATTGATGTCACAATTAAACTTGCTAATAGAGATACTATTTCACCAATGGGAATTGTTAGAGATGTTGAAGTCTTGTGTGGGAAAACTAAACATCCTGTTGATTTTCTTGTTCTTGGTTCCCCACAAGATAGCTTCTGTCCCATCATATTTGGTAGACCCTTCTTAAATACTATTAATGCTACCATAGATTGCAAAAGAGATGTTGTTACTGTCGGTTTAGATGATATGACTCATGAATTTAATTTTTCTAAATTTAGTAGACAACATCGTGAAGAAGAATTACCTAGTAAAGATGAAATTATTGGTCTTGCCTCTATTGTCATACCTCCTAGTGATCCTTTAGAATAATATTTACTAGACCATGAAAATGATATGTTTATGAATGAATGAAAGAAGGGAATTAGATGAAGTATTCTTTAAACAGGAACCTATTCTGAAACTTAATTTACCTGTTGAAATCCTAGGAGATCCTCCTCCACCCAAGGGTGATCCCGTGTTTGAGCTTAAACCGTTACGGGATACTCTTAAATATGCTTATCTTGATGAGAAAAAGATATATCATGTTATTATTAGTGCTAACCTTTCAGAACATGAAGAAGAGAGATTATTGAAAATTCTGAAGAAGCACCGTGCTGCTATTGGGTATACTCTTGATGATCTTAAGGGCATTAGTCCCACTCTATGCCAACATAAAATTAATTTGGAAGAAGATGCTAAACCAGTTCGTGATCATCAACGCTGTCTGAATCCTAAAATGAAAGAAGTGCAAGAAAGGAGATACTAAAGCTCCTTGAGGCAGGTATAATTTACCCCGTTGCTGATAGTCAGTGGGTAAGTCCTGTCCATTGTGTCCCTAAGAAGGGAGGTATTACTGTCGTTCCTGATAAAGATGAATTGATTCCTCACAAAATTATTACTGGTTATAGGATGGTAATTGATTTCCGCAAATTAAATAAGGCTACTAAAAAAGATCATTACCCCTTACCTTTTATCGATCAAATGCTAGAAATATTATCCAAACATACACATTTTTGCTTTCTAGATGGTTATTCTGGTTTCTCTCAAATACCTGTGTAAGCCAAAGATCAATCAAAGACTACTTTTACATGCCCTTTTGGTACTTTTGCTTATAGACGTATGCCTTTTGGTTTATGTAATGCACCTGCTACCTTTCAAAGATGCATGATGGCTATATTCTCTGACTTTTGTGAAAAGATTTGTGAGGTTTTCATGGACGACTTTTCCGTCTATGGATCTTCTTTTGATGATTGTTTGAGCAACCTTGATCGAGTTTTGCAGAGATGTGAAGAAACTAATCTTGTCTTGAATTGGGAAAAGTGCCACTTATGGTTAATGAAGGTATTGTCTTGGGGCATAAAGTTTCTGAAAGAGGTATTGAAGTTGATAAAGCCAAGGTTGATGCTATTGAAAAGATGCCATGTCCCAAGGACATCAAAGGTATAAGAAGTTTCCTTGGTCATGCCGGTTTTTATAGGAGGTTCATTAAGGACTTCTCAAAAATCTCTCGGCCTCTGACAAATTTATTACAAAAAGATATACCATTTGTCTTTGATGATGATTGTGTAGAAGCATTTGAAATACTTAAGAAAGCATTGATCTCTGCACCTATTGTTCAGCCACCTGATTGGAATTTACCCTTTGAAATTATGTGTGATGCTAGTGATTATGCTGTAGGTGCTGTTCTAGGACAAAGAGTTGATAAGAAACTAAATGTTATTCAATATGCTAGTAAAACTCTAGACAATGCTCAAAGAAATTATGCTACTACTGAAAAAGAATTCTTAGCAGTTGTATTTGCTTGTGATAAGTTTAGACCCTATATTGTTGATTCTAAAGTAACTATTCACATTGATCATGCTGCTATTAAATATCTTATGGAAAAGAAAGATGCTAAACCTAGACTTATTAGATGGGTTCTCTTGCTACAAGAATTTGATTTACATATTGTTGATAGAAAAGGAGCTGAGAACCCCGTTGCAGACAACTTGTCTAGGTTAGAAAATGTGCTTGATGACCCACTACCTATTGATGATAGCTTTCCTGATGAGCAATTAAATGTCATAAATGCTTCTCATACTGCTCCATGGTATGCTGATTATGCTAATTACATTGTTGCTAAGTTTATACCACCTAGTTTCACATACCAGCAAAAGAAAAAGTTCTTCTATGATTTGAGGCATTACTTTTGGGATGACCCACATCTTTATAAAGAAGGAGTAGATGGTGTTATTAGACGTTGTGTACCTGAGCATGAACAGGAACAGATCCTACGCAAGTGTCACTCTGAAGCTTATAGAGGTCACCATGCTGGAGATAGAACTGCACATAAGGTACTGCAATCTGGTTTTTATTGGCCTACTCTTTTCAAGGATGCCCGTAAGTTTGTCTTATCTTGTGATGAATGTCAAAGAATTGGTAATATTAGTAGACGTCAAGAAATTCCTATGAATTATTCACTTGTTATTGAACCATTTGATGTTTGGGGCTTTGACTATATGGGACCTTTTCCTTCCTCTAATGGTTATACACATATTTTAGTTGTTGTTGATTATGTTACTAAATGGGTAGAAGCTATTCCAACTAGTAGCGCTGATCATAACACTTCTATTAAAATGCTTAAAGAAGTTATCTTTCCAAGGTTTGGAGTCCCTAGATATTTAATGACTGATGGTGGTTCACATTTTATTCATGGTGCTTTCTGTAAAATGCTTGCTAAATATGATGTTAATCATAGAATTGCATCCCCTTATCACCCTCAGTCTAGTGGTCAAGTAGAATTGAGTAATAGAGAACTCAAATTAATTTTGCAAAAGACTGTTAATATGTCCAGAAAGAATTGGTCCAAGGAACTAGATGATGCATTATGGGCCTATAGAACTGCATATAAAAATCCTATGGGTATGTCTCCGTATAAATGGTCTATAGAAAAGCATGTCACTTACCTCTCGAACTAGAACACAAGGCTTATTGGGCTATTAAAGAACTAAATTATGATTTTAAACTTGCCGGTGAGAAGAGGTTATTTGACATTAATTCACTTGATGAATGGAGAACCCAAGCCTATGAAAATGCCAAGTTGTTTAAAGAAAAGGTTAAAAGGTGGCATGATAAAAGAATACAAAAGCGTGAGTTTAATGTAGGTGATTATGTATTGCTATACAACTCTCGTTTAAGATTTTTTGCAGGAAAACTTCTCTCTAAATGGGAAGGTCCCTATGTTATCGAGGAGGTCTACCGTTCCGGTGCCATAAAGATCAACAACTTTGAAGGTGGTAAATGGTTAAAGAATCAAACATTATATCTCAGGTAATCCCATAAATGTTGAAACCAATGTTATTGAAACCATAACCCCGGAGGAGTACATAAAGGACACTTTCCGGAACGTTTCAGACTCTGAAAAGGAATAGGTATGTGGTACGGTAAGTAAACCGGCTCCAAAACAGTTTTTAAGGCAATATTTCTCCGTTTTGGAATATTAGAAAAATAGAAAAATAAGCAGCAGTCCGGAAAGGACACGAGGGCCCCACGAGGGTGAAGGGCGCGCCCTACCCCCCTGGGCGCGCCCCCTACCTCGTGGGCACCTCGTGTGCTCTCCGGACTCCGTTTTCTTACAGGACACATATTTTGGTCGGTAAAAATTCATTATATAACCTCCCGGGAGTTTTGACTCCCGTATCACGCAAAAATCTCTTGTCTTTGTTTTGAGCCGTCCTGTTGCAGACAGAGCAACATGTCGTCCCAGGATTCAGAAGGAGAAAGCTATGTGGCTGATTACCTTGCAGACGCTAAGGTCTATGGGGATGTGGAGCATTATGGTTGGACCACGGAAGAAGAAGAAGACTATGAACCCAAGAGAAAGGAGGAGACGAGCTCAGATGAAGATGAAGTCCCACTAACTCAACCTAGGGACATGCATGTGGAGTTCAAAAAGTCAATCCTCCCAGATAGGGTAAAGAAACCTAAGATCGAGTTTATCCCTTTTCGACTCTTGCAGGAAAACAAGCAGGAACTATGCAAAAAAGATACTGAGCCTGGAACAGGAGATCGAGGACCTAAGGGACCAAAATTCTGTCCTCAAACGCAAATTAAGGAAGAAGCCTGCACCATCAACAACATCACCACTGTCTCCTCCAACAAAGAAGAATTGAGTATCTGGTATGGGCACTCCACTTGGCAACTGCCAAGCTTGGGGGAGTGCCCCGGTATCGTATCACCGTCACTTTTATCTTTACCGTTTATCCTAGTTTGATCCTTTTGGTAATATCTTGATCTAGTAGAATAAAAGTTCTTAGTATGATCTAGTTGTGAGTTTTGCTTTATTATCCTTCTATGTAATCGAGTCTGTGAGCTATATAATAAAGATTAGTGTTGAGTCAAGGGCTTGATTGTTTTGCCATGATCCTAAGTGAATAAAAGAAAAGAGAAAGAAATAAAAAGAAACAAAGAGATCACGTGACTCTTATGGAGAGTAATGAGCTCACATAGAAAGAGTATGATGAATAAAAGTTATTGAGGGTTGACAAACATAGTTTTGGTCATCGTTGCAATTAATAGGAAGTAATAAAGAAAGAGAGGTCTTCACATATAAATATACTATCTTGGACATCTTTTATGATTATGAGCACTCATTAAAATATGACATGCTAAAGAGTTGACATTGGACAAGGAAGACAACGTAATGGGTTATGTTTTCTTGCATCTGAGATAAATTATATTGTATTGGATCCTCCAACATGTTGAGCTTGCCTTTCTCCCTCATGCTAGCCAAATTCATTGCACCAAGTAGAGATACTACTTGTGCTTCCAAATACCCTCAAACCAGTTTTGCCATGAGAGTCCACCATACCTACCTATGGATTGAGTAAGACCCATCAAGTAAGTTGTCATCGGTGCAAGCAATAAAAATTGCTCTCTAAATATGTGTGATTGATTGGTGTGGTAGAAATAAGCTTTATACAATCGTGTGTTATGGAAGTAATAAAAGCGACATACTGCATAATAAAGGTCCATATCACAAGTGGCAATATAAAGTGATGTTCTTTCACATTAGGATTTTGTGCATCCAACCATAAAAGCGCATGACAACCTCTGCTTCCCTCTGCGAAGGGCCTATCTTTTACTTTTATCTCCTACACTGCGAAAGAGTCATGGTGATCCTCACCCTTCCTTTTTACATTTTATCCTTTGGCAAGCACAATATGTTGGAAAGATCCCGGTATATATGGCTAATTGGATGTGATTTTTCATGAACTATTACTGTTGACATTACCCTTGAGGTAAAACGTTGGGAGGCAAAACTATAAGCCCCTATCTTTCTCTGTGTCCGATTAAAACTCCATACCCAAAAGTATTGCGTGAGTGTCAGCAATTGTGAAAGATTATATGATAGTTGAGTATGTGGACTTGCTGAAAAGCTCTTATACATTGAATCTTTCCTATGTTATGATAAATTGCAATTGCTTCAATGACTGAGATTATAGTTTGTTAGTTTTCAATGAAGTTTACGATTCATACTTGATATTGTGATTGAATTATTACTCTAGCATAAGAAATCATATGACAAGAATTATATAAGTTGCTGTTCTAAGAATGATCATGATGCCCTCATGTCCGTATTTTATTTTTATCGTCACCTTCTTCTCTAAACATGTGGACATATTTTTTGATTTCGGCTTTTCGCTTGAGGACAACCGAGGTCTAAGCTTGGGGCAGTTGATACGTCCATTTTGCATCATGCTTTTATATCAATATTTATTGCATTATGGGATGTTATTACACATTATGTCACAATACTTATGCCTATTCTCTCTTATTTTACATGGTTTACATAAAGAGGGAGAATGCCGGCAGCTGGGATTCTGGCTAGAAAAGGAGCAAATATTAGAGACCTATTATGCACAGCTCCAAAAGTCCTGAAACTTCACGGATGATGTTTTCTAAATATATAAAAAACATTGAGCTCAAGAACTTCACCAGGGGGGCCACACCCTGCCCACGAGGGTGGGGGGCACGCCCCCTACCTCGTGGGCCCCCTGGTGGACCTCCGGTGACCATCTTCTGCTATATGGACTCTTTCGATGAAAAAAATAATCATAAGCCATCTTCTTGGACGAAACTCCGCCGCCACGAGGCGGAACCTTGGCGGAGCCAATCTAGGGTTCTGGCGGGGCTGTTCTGCCGGGGAAACTTCCCTCCTGGAGGGGGAAATCATCGTCATCATCATCACCAACGCTCCTCTCATCGGGAGAGGGCAATCTCCATCAACATCTTCATCAGCACCATCTCATCTCAAAACCCTAGTTCATCTCTTGTATCCAATTCTTGTCTCCAAGTCCGGGATTGGTGCTAGTAGGTTGCTAGTAGTGATAATTACTCCTTGTAGTTGATGCTAGTTGGTTTAATTGGTGGAAGATCATATGTTCAGATCCTATATGCACATTAATACCCCTCTGATTATGAACATGTTTATGCTTTGTGAGTAGTTACTTTTGTTCCTGAGGACATGGGAGAAGTCTTGCTATTAGTAGTCATATGAATTTGGCATTCGTTTGATATTTTGATGAGATGTATGTTGTCTCTCCTCTAGTGGTGTTATGTGAACGTCGACTACATGATACTTCACCATTGTTTGGGCCTAGAGGAAGGCATTGGGAAGTAATAAGTAGATGATGGGTTGCTAGAGTGACAGAAGTTTAAACCCTAGTTTATGCGTTGCTTCGTAAGGGGCTGAATTGGATCCATATGTTTCATGCTATGGTTAGGTTTACCTTAATACTTTTGTTGTATTTGCGGATGCTTGCAATAGAGGTTAATCATAAGTGGGATGTTTGTTCAAGTAAGGGCAGCACCCAAGCACCGGTCCACCCACATACCAAATTATCAAAGTACCGAACGCGAATCATATGAGCGTGATGAAAACTAGCTTGACGATATTCCCATGTGTCCTCGGGAGCGCTTTTCTCTATATAAGAGTTTGTCCAGGCTTGTCCTTTGCTACAGAAGGATTGGGCCACCTTGCTGCACTTTATTTACTTTCATTACTTGTTGCTCGTTACAAATTATCTTATCACAAAACTATCTGTTACCACTTATTTCAGTACTTGCAGAGAATACCTTGCTGGAAACCGCTTATCATTTCCTTCTGCTCCTCGTTGGGTTCGACACTCTTACTTACCGGAAGGACTACGATAGATCCGCTATACTTGTGGGTCATCAGGGGGTAGGCGCGCGCCCTGCCTCGTGGCCTCCTCGTTGGTTGCTTGACATCCACTCCAAGTCCTCTGGATCATGTTTGTTCCAAAAATGACGCTCCCAAAGGTTTCATTCTGTTTGGACTCCGTTTGACATCCCTTTTCTGCGGAACACTGAAATAGGCAAAAAAACAACAATTTGCACTGGGCCTTGGGTTAATATGTTAGTCCCAAAAATAATATAAAAGTGTAAAATAAAGCCCATTAACATCCAAAACAGATAATATAATAGCATGGAACAATCAAAAATTATAGATACGTTGGAGACGTATCAGTCCACCACGGCCCAAGGGCTAGCATGGGCTGCGGGGAGGTGCCCTGGCCTTATTGAGCTAGGCACACCAAGTTCTTAAAAGCTCATGTGGCTAGGGAAGGCAAAAAAAGGAAGGAGTCCTAGTAGGAATAGGATTGGACTTGGAATCCAAGTCCTCTCCCCTTAGCTGCACCTAGGGCTTGGAGGGGCTCTTTCCCATGCCCCTCCACCTATATATAGAGGGGAGGGGCTCCCCAAGAGGACACACCAAGCCCTTGGCGCCCCTCTCTCTCTCTCTCTCTCCCGTTACTTCTTAGTTCTACCGCCTCGTCTCGGCGACGCTTCACAAAGCGCTGTCGGTACTCCACCACCACCATCACCACCACACCGTTGTGTTGGTTGTGATCCCATCTAGTTCTCCTCTCTTGCTTGCTGGATCAAGAAGGAGGATACGTCATGGGGCGCACGTGTGCTAAACTCGGAGGTGTCCTCCGTTCGGCACTAGATCGGTGGGATCGTGATCGGACCGCGAAGAGTACGACTACATCAACCGCGTTGTTAAATGCTTCCGCTTATGGTCTACAAGGGTACATATACACACTCTCCCCTCTTGTTGCTATGCATCTCCATTGTTAGATCTTGCATTTGCGTAGAAAAAATTGTTTTCCATGCAACGTTTCTCAACAGTGGTATCAGGGCCAGGTCTATGCGTAGATGATATGCACGAGTAGAACACAAAGAGTTGTGGGCGGTGATAGTCATACTGCGTACCACCAACGTCTTATGATTCGGTGGCATTGTGGGATGAAGTGGCCTGGACCAACCTTACATGTCCACGCACATGAGACCGGTTCCACTGACAGACATGCAACTAGTTTTGCATAAAGGTGGTCGGTGGGTGTCTATTTCTCCTACTTTAGTTGAATCGAATTTGACTGCGGCCAGTCCTTGAAGAAGGTTAAAACAACAAACTTGACGAAACACCGTTGTGGTTTTATGCGTTGGTAAGAACGGTTCTTGTTAGAAGTCTATAGTAGCCACGTAAAACTTGCAACAACAAAGTAGAGGACGTCTAGCTTGTTTTTGCAGGGCATGTTGTAATGTGATATGATCAAGACATGATGTGATAAACGTTATTATATGAGATGATCATGTTTTGTAAGATATCTGACAACCGGCAGGAGCCTTATGGTTGTTTCTTTATTGTATGAAATGCAAACGCCATGTAATTGCTTTACTTTATCACTATGTGTTAGCGATAGTTGTAGAAGCAACAGTTGGCGAGACGACCACGATGCTACGATGGATATCAAGGCGTCGAGCCGGTGACGATGGAGATCATGACAATGATTTGGAGATGGAGATCAAAAGCACAAGATGATGATGTCCATATCAGGTTGCATATTTTGATTGCATGTGATGTTTATCTTTTATGCATCTTATTTTGCTTAGTACGGAGGTAGCATTATAAGATGATCCCTTGACTAAATTTCAAGGTAAAAGTGTTCTTCCTGAGTATGCACCATTGCTACAGTTCGTCGTGTTGAGACACCACGTGATGATCGGGTGTGATAGACTCTATGTTCACATACAATGGGTGCAAGACAATTTTGCACATGCGGAATACTTGGGTCAAACTTGACGAGCCTAGCATGTACAGGCATGGCCTCAGAACACTGGAGACCGAAAGGTCGAACGTGAATCATATAGTAGATATGATCAACATGGAGATGTTCACCATTGATGACTACCCCATCTCACGTGATGATCGGACATGGGTTAGTTGATTTGGATCATGTATCACTTAGATGACTTGAGGGATGTCTATTTAAGTGGGAGTTCTTTAGTAATTTGATTAATTGAACTTAATTTATCATGAACTTAGTCTTATAGTTTTGCATATCTATGTCGTAGATCAATAGCTCGCGATATAGCTCCCCTATTTTTGATATGTTCCTAGAGAAAACTAAGTTGAAAGATGATAGTAGCAATGATGCGGACTGGGTTCGTGATCTAAGGATTATCCTCATTGTTGCACAAAAGAATTATGTCCTTGATGCACCGCTAGGTGACAAACCTATTGCAGGAGCACACTACAACAAGAACCCCCCTTCAGCAACACATCAATGCATTGTCCTATGCCCATATAAGTGTTGCTAAGGTCTACACCAACGGATTAATATGTGTTGGCTTTGGTGGCGTTGCAATGGGCTACAACAACGTATACCCATCTATTGGTAAACTACGTGAATATGCGTTGTAAGATGGCAATGTATGTAGTTACAGAGCAACAACACATCACATGCGTTGGTGGCTACTGGCACAAAATGATTATTTCAATGCCTAATACATTGCATAAATAATTCATGGTATTATATATATATATATATATATCACCATCCATAATTATTTGGTCAATGCCATAGTGCATATGGCATTTTATATATCACCATCCAAAATTATTTGGTCATAGCCGATAGGCATAGGAGATGGATGCAGTATAATAAACAGAAATGCCTCATATATTGAATCAACATGGTTGCATTACAATGAATTGTTGTGACCCGACCTCAGATGGTCAAGTCTTTGTGCTTCAGTGTCATCCCTGGATCGGTAATGCTGACACACAGAGTACTCGAAGGATTTATAATAGAGTAGCAATCACACACTTATTACATCGAATGTCTCAAGAGAGAACTTATTACAATAATATGGCTTAAGGCCATCTAATACGATAACAGCAGAAGGCTTGGAAGATAAAGTGAGTCCATCAACTCCAACGACATAGCTGAGCTGCATGGCAACGACCTAACGAACCTTACTCCTCGTCTGAAAAGTCTGCAACATAATACGTTGCAGCCCGAAAACGGGTCAGCACATGGAATATGCTGGCAATGTAACACAGTAGAGCAAGAACAGAATAATGCTATCACTACATGCATATTTGGCTGGTGGAAAGCTCTATGGTTACAGTTTTGCAAAAAGCCCATTTTTTCCTACAACAAAGGAATAGATTTTATTTAACTATCATGGTAGTTGAAACATCATTGAGAAGGTTCCTCCAACTCAATCCCAATTAAAGTGATTAACAACCCAACAATATTAATTAAGAGTGATGAGATACATGTGATAACCCAAGTACTAAATACTCAAGAATTGTCCATAACCGGGGACACGGCTAACCATGATTAGATTGTACACTCTACAGAGGTTTGCGCACTTTTCCCCACAAGACTCGATCGCCTCCGTTGGATTTCTCGCACTACAAGGAGTTTGAGAAACGGATCACCGAGACACAGTCTTTCAGAAACATTAACTCTCTACTCCGGACAGACCATACCAAACCTACATCCCACTACCTGCTGATCTGCCTCTTCAAGAGCTTCACGTAACTTACTCAACTATGCTAGAGCCCATAATAGCTTGTGGCTGCACACGGAAGTTTCTAGCATGAATCATCTCAGTTCCCTTTGAGCCTGGGTGGCGGTCCATAGGAAGATCACATGGGTACTCTGGGATTTCCAAAAAATACAGGCAACACTGGGTACTCCAGGTGCCTCAATCCACCCAGATGTTTGATTAAGTTGCCACCTTAAGTTGAACCATTAATTAACAAGCTCACATTTGTCATGTATTTCACTCAAACCCAAACCATGTCTACGAGCATAGCATAGCATAGTATATATAAGCAACGCGTAGAGTAACTCCCAAGGGTTTGAATGTAACAGGGCAATAGGTTCTACCTCATCGACTACTTCCCAACCCACAAGTTAATAACATCCTAATCATGCAATGTTTGAGGATTGAGACTAATGCATAAAACTGGGTGATAAAAGGGATATGATCAAAGTGTTACTTGCCTTGCTGACGATCTGCGAAACCTAGGGACTCGTAGTAGCACGCTTCGCACTCCGGGTGTTCTATCGCAAGCAAACAATAGCATACATAAGTAACAAGCAACGCTGCACAAGCAAAACTCAAACAAAAGAGGTTGACCAGAAGTTTCAACTTAAGAACTCCGGTTCGCAAAAAGAATCAAATCAAATGGAGCAACGAAACTCAAACGGCGAAAGAAAGAAGCTTCGTTTACTAATCTGAAACTAGGTCAAATTTTACAGTAGAGAAAACTTGTTTGAGTTGGTTAAGAGGAAAGATGGTTTCGAGACAAAACTCCAGGCGCTTGAATCGCCTGATTCTGACTAACGAGCGAAAAGAAAAACAGAAACTAAGATCATATCAGAAATCGCAATCAGAGAAAAATCGCGGAATAAATCCGATAAAAGAAAACTGACGAACAGACTAACGAACGAGCGTTCATTGGCTGTTTCTAACGGGCGAAGAACCGTTCGTTAAAACGATCGTTCGGACGAACGTCCGCCAAATAAAAGAACCGAGAAAACCGGCGAATCCGAAAAAACCCGGATCTAGGGTTCTAAAAAAACCGGTCGGTCTTTATAAAAAAACCGGCAGCGGGGCGCAGCGGCTACCTCCAGCGAGAGGTCCGGCGGGGCGGCGACGCTCGGCGGCGGCGTGGACTGCGGCGACGGCGGCGGCAGCTTGGCGCGGCGCGGGCGGCGGTGGTGTGGTGGGGTGTTGGGGGCGCGGGTGGCGGCGTATATAAGGGCGGGGCGGGGCGGCTTGGAGGAGGGGGCAAGACGCGGCGGCCGAGAAGAGTCCGGCTCGGACTCCTAGTCCGAGTCGGCGGCGGCGGCGCCCTGGCGCGGCGGCCTGGCGCGGCTGGGCCTTAGGCCCAGTCGGAGCGGGAACCTCTTTTTTTAAAAATAATTTCGCTGATCGAAATAAATCCTAAAAAAAATCTAAAAATGCCAAAATAAATTTTCACCATCTAAATAAAATATTTAGAACGAGATGAACATTTTCTTGGCCCTAAAATGCAATTTTGGAAAACGTGCAATTTTTCTAATGCAAACAAAATTGCAATAGAAGCCAAATAAAACAATTATTTGGCTTTAATACTTTTCCTCCAATATTTCAATTATCTTGGAGAAGTCATATTATCTCCTCTCATATATTTTAGTGTGAAATATTTTTGGAGAGAAAATAATTGAAACCAAAAATCCTCGTTTTCAAGATTTGACAAAGATCAAATTTGAAAACCGGGAAATCCCCAACTCTCTCCGAGGGTCCTTGAGTTGCTTAGGATTTCGAGGATCACGAGATGAAATGCGAATAAAATATGATATGCATGGATGACTATGTATAACATTCCAAATTGAAAATTTGGGATGTTACAAACCTACTCCCCTTAAGATGAATCTCGCCCTTGAGATTCGGGTTGGCTAGAAAATAGGTGTGGGTGGTCTTTGCAAAGATCATCCTCCCATTCTCAGGTGGCTTCATCCTCGGTATGGTGGCTCCACTAAACTTTACAAAACTTGATAACCTTACAGCGGGTGACTCTGCTGGCAAACTCAAGAATGTTAACTGGTTTCTCCTCATAAGTCAAATCACTGTCCAACTGAATCGCCTCCAGGGGTACAGTATCTCTTAGCGGTACATCTACCATCTCAGCATGACACTTCTTCAGCTGTGAAACGTGAAACACGTCATGAACTCCTGACAATCCCTCGGGTAACTCCAACTTGTAGGCAACTTCTCCCATCCGTTCCAAAATACGATACGGTCCTACAAATCTCGGGGCTAACTTTCCCTTAACTCCAAAACGTTTCACTCCTCGCAAGGGTGATACTCGCAGATATGCTCGATCTCCAATTTCATAGGTTACCTCCTTGCGTTTTGAGTCTGCATAACTCTTCTGCCTGGACTGAGCAATCTTCAGTCTGTCACGAATCAATTTAACCTTCCCCTCAGACTCCTTGATCAAGTCTGGTCCAAACAACTGTCGGTCTCCTACCTCGTCCCACATCAAAGGTGTTCTGCACCTTCGTCCATACAGGGCTTCAAATGGGGCCATCTTCAAACTGGCTTGATAGCTATTGTTGTATGAAAACTCTGCGTATGGCAAATTGTCATCCCAACTAGATCCATAATCTAGCGCACAGGCTCTCAACATGTCCTCCAAAATTTGGTTGACTCTCTCTGTTTGTCCATCTGTCTGCGGGTGAAATGATGTACTAAACTCCAATCTCGTTCCCAAAGTCTGGTGCAACAGGTGCCAAAACTTTGAGGTAAATTGTGTTCCTCGATCTGATACGATGGTCCTCAGAACTCCATGCAGACATACTATCCTAGACATATATATCTTGGCCAACTTTGCACTCGTATAGATGGTTTTCACTGGGATGAAGTGAGCTACTTTGGTCAAGCGATCAACTACTACCCATATGGAATCATATCCTGCTTTGGTCCTGGGCAATCCGGTGATAAAGTCCATGCCCAGTTTATCCCACTTCCATTCGGGTATCGGCATAGGCTGTAACAGTCCTGCTGGCTTCTGATGTTCTGCCTTCACACGCTGACATACATCACATACGGCGACATACTCGGCAATATCCTTCTTCATACTGGTCCACCAGAAACGTTCCTTCAAATCCAGATACATTTTGGTGTTTTCAGGGTGTATCGAGTAGGGTGAGTCATGGGCCTCGTGAAGTATTAACTTCCTGATCTCCTGGTTATTGGGATCATAAACTCGGTCCTCAAACCATAGGGTATCGTGCTCATCCTCACGAAAACCTTTGGCCTTTCCTTTGCCCGTCTTCTCCTTTATCTCGGCAATCTCTTTGTCATCCTTCTGAGCTTCCCGAATTTTGTCTAGCAATGTCGACTGGACCTCCATTGTTGCAATAAATCCTCTAGGAACAATCTCCAATCGAAGTTCCATGATGTCCTCTGCTAATTCCTTCGGCAGTCCCTTGCTTTCAAGGATATTAGCATAACTCTTCCGGCTCAAAGCGTCTGCTACGACATTGGTCTTTCCTGGATGATAGTGTAGCTTCATGTCATAATCCTTTATAAGTTCCAACCATCTCCTCTGTCGAAGGTTCAGCTCCTTCTGGGTGAAAATGTACTTCAAACTCTTATGGTCCGTGTACACATCACAACGGTTTCCAATAAGGTAATGTCTCCAGGTCTTCAATGCATGTACTACGGCTGCTAGCTCCAAATCATGCGTGGCATAGTTTAACTCATGAGGTTTCAGTTGTCGTGAGGCATACGAAACAACTCTCCCGTCCTGCATAAGCACACATCCAAGTCCTAAGTGTGAGGCATCACAGTACACTTGGAACTCCTTATGTATATCTGGCAGTGTTAGCACTGGCGCTGTAGTCAAGCGTTTCTTCAATTCCTGGAAACTTTCCTCGCAATCTTCTGTCCATTTAAACTTAGTATCCTTCTTCAACAGTTCAGTCATCGGCTTTGCAATCTTGGAAAAATTCTCGATGAATCTCCGGTAGTATCCTGCGAGTCCAAGAAAACTACGGATCTCGCTAACTGAAGTGGGTGCCAACCATTCAGTGACTGACTGAATTTTGCTGGGGTCTACTGCTATACCTTCTCCCGATATAACATGTCCAAGTAACCCGACTTCCTTCAACCAAAATTTGCATTTGCTGAACTTAGCATACAACTGGTGTTCCCTGAGTTTCTCGAGAACTAAGCGCAAATGCTCCTTGTGCTCCTCCTCGTTCTTCGAGTATACCATAATATCATCAATAAACACCACAACAAACTTGTCCAAATACTCCATGAACACCTTGTTCATCATGCTCATCAAATAGGCAGGGGCGTTAGTCAGTCCAAATGACATGACCGTGTACTCGTATAATCCATATAGTGTTGTGAATGTTGTCTTCGGTATGTCCTTCTCTCGTATCTTCAACTGATGATACCCCGATCGCAAATCGATCTTCGAAAACACTTTAGCTCCCTGCAACTGATCAAACAGATCATTGATCATTGGCAGTGGGTACTTGTTCTTAATCTTCACTTCATTTAATGCTCGATAATCAACAACCATCATCAGGGATTTATCCTTCTTCTCAACCAAAAGTACTGGGGCTCCCCAAGGTGATGAACTTCTTCGGATGTATCCTTTCTCCAATAACTCCTTGATCTGTTTCTTAATTTCTTCCAGATCATTTGCGGGCATCTGATAGGGTCTCTTGGATATTGGTCTGGTACCTGGCAACAGTTCTATCAAAAACTCAATGTCTCTATCCGGTGGCATGCCTGGTAACTCCTCTGAAAAAACATCCGGGTAATCCTTCACTACATGCACTTCCTCCTGAACAACTCCCGTAAGGGCATTCACCTGACTCCTCCTAGGCACAGGCCTAGATACATACTTAATCCTTTTTCCTTCCGGAGTGGTGAGATAAATCGACTTACTAGCACAGTCAATGCTTCCTCCAAACTTTGACATCCAGTCCATACCCAATATCACATCCAATCCTTGTGACTCCAAGATAATTAGGTCGGACGGAAAAACATGTGTACCAATGGTTAAGGGTATCTAGTCACACCATCGGCTAGCCATAAACTCTGCTCTGGGTGAACTCACTAAAAGAGGGGTCCTAAGGGTCTGGGTTGGTAGCTTAAACTTATCCACGAATCCCCTTGATATGTATGAATGCGATGCACTAGTATCAAAAAGAACAAGAGCGATAAATGATTTAACCATAAACTTACCTATTACCGCGTCCGGCTGTTCTTCAACCTCCTCCACGTTAACGTGGTTCACTTGTCCTTTGTTGAATGGATTTGGCTTCTTCCCAGCGCTCCCATTTCCATTTCCATTCTTTCCTTCAGGGCACTCCATGGCGTAGTGTCCAGTCTTCCCGCACTTGAAACAAGTAACATGACTTAAGTCCCTTTTGGCGGGTGTGGCTGGGTTGGGGCGGTTATGATTATTGTTGTTCCGTTCCCATTCCCATTCTTAGATCCATTGTGGTTATGCGATCCTCCTCCAATGTGGTTGTGACCTCCATGGTTATGAACAAGTCCTCCCGAGTTCGGGGTTAGGCGAGGCTTCTGCTGAGCTCCAGAGTTATACTTTCCTTGTCCATACTTTCTCTTGCGGCTCTCAATCTGCTGCTGCTTCCCTTCAATCATAAGAGCCTTATCTACCAACTCCTGGTAGTTGTTGAAGGTTGCTACCATCAACTGCATACTCATCTCATCATTCAGCCCTTCCATAAACTTCTCCTGTTTCGCTGCATCTTTGGCCACATCATCAGGGGCGTAGCGAGATAACTTGCTAAACTCATCCACGTACTGAGCCACAGTACGGTTCCCCTGACGTAAGTTGCGGAACTCCCGCTTCTTCATTTGCATAGCTCCAGTGGAGACATGGGCTATGCAGAAAGCTTGCTGAAACTGGTCCCAAGTGACATTGGCTATAGGAAAAGTGGCTGTGTAATTTTCCCACCATGAGGCTGCTGGTCCATCCAATTGATGTGCGGCAAAGCGCACTCTCTCAGCATCTGTGCAACCTGTGGTGGTCAACTCCCTTCCAATACGGTGCAGCCCATCGTCCGCAACTATGGGCTCGGTGCTACTGGAAAACACTGGCGGCTGTAACCTTAGAAAACGGGCTAGGTTGTCCACGGGCGGCGGGTTGTTGTTGTTGTTGTTGTCGCCCTGATTCTGAACTAGCAATTGCATCAAGGCATTCTGCTGTTGGATCAACTGGGTGAGCTCCGGTGGGAAGGCAAAAGCGGGGTCACGTCTCGGAGGCATCTGAGGGTTTAGATGGAAGAGATTAGAATAGAGATGGGGTTCTAATGAGAAAACACTACCCATATGCACATGAGACAAACACAATCATTTCACTCAATCAATCAACCAAGGGCATACAAACGATCTAGAACTATCGCACAAGTGCTCAACTACTACTAAATACATGGGGGAATACTAGTGATATATGGTAGTCGTCTAGAAATTTTGATCGGTGGAAGATCCATGATGTCTGCTCCAGCTTCGTCTTCATAGTCATCATCACTAGGATCGGAATCGGTGTCGTTGATGATGATGTAGTCCTCGGGGCGTATCTCCTTGGGTTCTTCTTCTTCTATTGGTGTTGGTCCTCCCATGAATACTCCGATCTTCTTGACTAGGTCGTCATTCTTCTCCAGTAGTGTCTTGATTTCCTCCTCATATCCATCGCGTGTAAACTTGAGTTCTTCCTCCAGTTTGATGATTCTAGTCTTCACCTTCTTTAAGTCCATCATGTCCGTGCACATCTGGTTTTCCTGACGTCGGATGTGCTGGTTTAACTCCTGGATGAAAGCTGTAATGGATCTATCCTTCCTGGTGCTGATTACTTCCCATTGCTCGTCTCGGCGCCCACATATTTGGTAAATAGTGTCCTTAAGTTCCCTGTTGTAAACTTCTCCAATGCGTCCAATGAAAATGCGGGCTGCCATGCTCTTGCCTAGACTCCAGGTGGGTGCTTCGAAAGAAAACTCTATGGGTTTAGAAGTTGGCGAGAACGTCCTTCCTGGAACTTGTACTTGTATCCTCCAGCGCTCCTCTTTAGATAAAGTGGCATTGTACGTCCCGGTGAAATTTGGTATTCCAATGTTCAGGTACCTAGTGACTTCCTTCAAGTGACGTCCAAAAGGTGTGTCTTCATCCGGTTGGGCAAACTTGTTTTTCATCTCCGCCATCCTAAAGAGTAGAAAATGGAGAGGAGTTAGAAATGAGAAGAGAAGGGTGACCTAGGGTTTATCTTAGTGGTCGTGTCCTACACTCAGCGTGTGCTCTGATACCATCTTGTAGCGACCCGACCTCAGATGGTCAAGTCTCTGTGCTTCAGTGTCATCCCTGGATCGGTAATGCTGACACACACAGTACTCGAAGGATTTATAACAGAGTAGCAATCACACACTTATTACATCGAATGTCTCAAGAGAGAACTTATTACAATAATATGGCTTAAGGCCATCTAATATGATAACAACGGAAGGCTTGGAAGATAAAGTGAGTCCATCAACTCCAACGGCATAGCTGAGCTGCATGACAACGACCTAACGAACCTTACTCCTCGTCTGAAAAGTCTGCAACATAATACGTTGCAGCCCGAAAACGGGTCAGCACATGAAATATGCTGGCAATATAACACAGTAGAGCAAGAAAAGAATAATGCTATCACTACATGCATATTTGCCTAGTGGAAAGCTCTATGGTTACAGTTTTGCGAAAAGCCAATTTTTTTCCTACAACAAAGGAATAGATTTTATTTAACTATCATGGTAGTTGAAACATCATTGAGAAGGTTCCTCCAACTCAATCCCAATTAAAGTGATTAACAACCCAACAATATTAATTAAGAGTGATGAGATACATGTGATAACCCAAGTACTAGATACTCAAGAATTGTCCATAACCGGGGACACGGCTAACCATGATTAGATTGTACACTCTACAGAGGTTTGCGCACTTTTCCCCACAAGACTCGATCGCCTCCGTTGGATTTCTCGCACTACAAGGAGTTTGAGAAATGGATCACCGAGACACAGTCTTTCAGAAACATTAACTCTCTACTCCGGACAGACCATACCAAACCTACATCCCACTACCTACTGATCTGCCTCTTCAAGAGCTTCACGTAACTTACTCAACTATGCTAGAGCCCATAATAGCTTGTGGATGCACACGGAAGTTTCTAGCATGAATCATCTTAGTTCCCTTTGAGCCTGGGTGGCGGTCCATAGGAAGATCACACGGGTACTCCAGGATTTCCAAAAAATACAGGCAACACTGGGTACTCCAGGTGCCTCAATCCACCCAGATGTTTGATTAAGTTGCCACCTTAAGTTGAACCATTAATTAACAAGCTCACATTTGTCATGTATTTCACTCAAACCCAAACCATGTCTACGAGCATAGCATAGCATAGCATAGTATATATAAGCAACGCGTAGAGTAACTCCCAAGGGTTTGAATGTAACAGGGCAATAGGTTCTACCTCATCGACTACTTCCCAACCCACAAGTTAATAACATCCTAATCATGCAATGTTTGAGGATTGAGACTAATGCATAAAACTGGGTGATAAAAGGGATATGATCAAAGTGTTACTTGCCTTGCTGACGATCTGCGAAACCTAGGGACTCGTAGTAGCACGCTTCGCACTCCGGGTGTTCTATCGCAAGCAAACAATAGCATACATAAGTAACAAGCAACGCTGCACAAGCAAAACTCAAACAAAAGAGGTTGACCAGAAGGTTCAACTTAGGAACTCCGGTTTGCAAAAAGAATTAAATCAATTGGAGCAACGAAACTCAAACGGCGAAAGAAAGAAGCTTCGTTTACTAATCTGAAACTATGTGAAATTTTACAGTAGAGAAAACTTGTTTGAGTTGGTTAAGAGGAAAGAGGGTTTCGAGACGAAACTCCACGCGCTTGAATCGCCTGATTCCGACTAACGAGCGAAAAAAAACAGAAACTAAGATCGGATCAGAAATCGCGATCAGAGAAAAATCGCAGAATAAATCCGATAAAAGAAAACTGACGAACAGACTAACGAATGAGCATTCGTTGGCTGTTTCTAACGGGCGAAGAACCATTCATTAAAATGATCGTTCGGACGAACGTCCGCCAAATAGAAGAACCGAGAAAAACCGGCGAATCCGAAAAAACGGATCTAGGGTTCTAAAAAAACCGGTCGGTCTTTATAAAAAACCCGGCGGCGGGGCGCGGCGGCTACCTCCGGCGAGGGGTCCGGCGGGGCGGCGGCTTAGGGGGCGGCGGCACTCGGCGGTGGCGCGGACTGCGGCGGCGGCGGCAGCAGGCGGCGGCGGCAGCTTGGCGCGGGCGGCGGTGGTGTGGTGGGGTGTTGGGGGCGGGGGTGGCGGCGTATATAAGGGCGGGGCGGGGTGGCTTGGAGGAGGGGGCAAGACGCGGCGGCGGAGAGGAGTCCGGCTCGGACTCCTAGTCCGAGTCGGCGGCGGCGGCGCTTGTGGGGAAGGCAGCGGCGGCGGCCTGGCGCGGCTTGGCCTTAGGCCCAGTCGGCGCGGGAATCTCTTTTTTTTAAATAATTTCACTGACCGAAATAAATCCTAAAAAAATAAATAAAAATGTAAAAATGCCAAAGTAAATTTTCACCATCTAAATAAAATATTTAGAACGAGATGAACATTTTCTTGGCCCTAAAATGCAATTTTGGAAAACGTGCAATTTTTCTAATGCACACAAAATTGCAATAAAATCCAAATAAAACAATTATTTGGTTTTAATACTTCTCCAATATTTCAATTATCTTGGAGAAGTCATATTATCTCCTCTCATATATTTTAGTGTGAAATATTTTTGAAGAGAAAATAATTAAAACCAAAAATCCTCGTTTTCAAGATTTGATAAAGATCAAATTTGAAAACCGGGAAATGCGAATAAAATATGATATGCATGGATGACTATGTATAACATTCCAAATTGAAAATTTGGGATGTTACATGAACACAATACAAAGAGTACAAAGATGTGAAACTAGTAGTAGTCTGATTCTTGACCTTGCAAGCAACGTCTCAGCCATTCTGAAAGATAATGATTGAAACTTTTACACAGAAAATGACATTCTAAAACACAATGTGAAACTATCTATTAGCGCCCCCATTCTTGACCTTGCAATCAGCATTTGAGCCATGCATCATCATTATTTTGGCAATCTACAACAAACAAATGAGATAGGTAAAAAGGGCAGTAAAATTGAAAGGGGGGCAACACAGAAGGGATCAAGGACATGTGATAATTAATCTTGCTTCATGGCCAATAATTTTGATCTTTGTTAGTAGTTGTATTAACTTACCAGATTTTGCTAACGTAGCATCAACTCGCAATACCAAGTATTCATTACCAAGTTTAAAACCATCCATTTAAGTTTTATATTCTGGTTTGATACTTCGGATTTTAGCAAGAGTATTACTCGTGTATGGATTTGTCAAGTATCACATTTGTAGCTAAAACTAGTAATTTTATCTTACAATAAACTAACTCAGCTAACTACACTATTAAGTTTCACCGTGTTAATAGAAACAATGTGTTCTATAGGAAGTGAGGAAAGTAATGAAGGCATACAATTGTTGAAGAATTGTTTTACCTAATCTCGCCGCAAAGAGTCTTATCTCACAGAAGCAGTATAACCATTTTCACATGCAAGAAAACTGTTCTCTTGTACAAATTCAGTGCAAAAATATAAGCATGTGCTATATAATAAAAAATATTCTAGTAATGCTATTAATAATGCAAAAAATCAATTTTAACTGGTGAAGAATCACTTGCACAATATAGATTTACTATAAGAAAATATCTCCAAGGCAATCCAACAACGCCGACTTGAACAATCGAGTTTTTGTAACCTGCTGATTCGGCATATGGATTGGTAATCTATATTCAGTTCTACCCACAGAATCAATCACATCGAAATAGCCGAACACATGTTCTTGAAAAAACATTAGGGTACCCTTTAGGGTGCGTTCGATGCATAGGAATTTAAAAGGAAATCAGCAGGAATCAGAAAATCACGGGAAAGTTTCCCAAATCTACGTTCGGTCTGCAGCATTCGGCTCTTCACATTCCAAAGGAAGGTTATGGCTTCCTCTGTTCGTACGGGAAGAAAAAAATCCAGTAGGAATGCATTTTCTAGGAGGAAGCACGAGGCAAAGTGCAGGAAAGTTGATCTGACTATTGGCATGCTATATATTAGACCCCACAGCTACCACATGGAGGCACCACGCATGGGAAACCACATTGACCAGGAAAAAAACTGGCAAAAAGGTATACTATTGGGTCCTATGTTTCCTGTGGGTTGTATGTTTCATGTGCCTTCACATGCTTTCACCGAACGTGTTTCTTTCAGTTTGCCAATGGATTCTCATTCCAGAGTTTCCATCCCCATGACATCCATCCATTTTATGGTATCCAAGATTTTACAAACCTTTGCACCGAACGGGGCCTTACTCTTTTGTAACAAACATACATGACCTTGTTTTTTAGGGAAAAACTCTTATATCACCAGGTTCCATGACCATGACCTGCTATACATGGCCGAAACAACTTAAATCTACTCTGACTTGGCATCTAAAACAACTCAGTCTCGAGCGTCTTTTTTGTAGACATACCTAACAGTGGCCGTATCTGATTGCTTAGCCGTCTGCTTAATGATTGCTGATATCGTCCCAACGCCGTAGTGTGCCCTGCATGTCTGGGAAGCAGAGTGCATAAGAGGACTAATTTTGATGTTCACATTCTCGGATGGACCAAGTATATGCTCATTGCGTTAACAGTTTGAGGAGAACATATTACAAACAAGATAAGATGTGAGAGGCACATGGCCGAGAAATTGTGTGTTGACCAGTCATGCATCATTCTAGTGTTTGGAAACGTATGTGCCTCCCCACTAATTAGAAAATTAGCACAAAGATTGCAGGAATTCAGAATTATTTGTATTTTAAAATGAAAAATGAACTGCGCTAAACTCAATTTAGAGGTGAGATTTCAAGAATATGAGTCATATACATATGACGAGAATATCAAGGTTATGTGTTCTTGTATCTCACCTCAATTTTTATCAATTATTTATAACATTTTATATTGCATAACATGTGTAAGAATTAGTTCCATGTCATCTTAGTGTGCACATTTCACTGGATAAGAAGTTGAAACAAATATTACTTTTTCCCTAGGGAAAACAAATCTTACATCAACCAAAAAGTAATAAGCTACAAATTTAAGTTTTCCTTACTGTAAAATGAAATAGTTGAAGAGTCCTCATTGTGTTATACACACAATGACATACATAATTCTCAGCGCTTCTTCTGCACATTCATGGGTTTCTCCTAGTAGCAATGAATAAGTGTTGTAGATCAACCTGTTAAGAGACAACATAAGCACACACATGTTGACTCAAGTAAAAGACAATTTAAGATCCATTGGGTGTAGATGGTAAAAAGGATTAAGTAGAGTAAACACAAATATTTGTACGGATCTACATAGGAACAAGAAAATCTCACCCTAAAGAATGACAGGGTATGCACAAAATGCTCATCCAAAATTAGTACAGGGTGTGCACATGCTGCTCATCCAGAAGTAGTACAGATCGACACATAGTGAATCACATCTAATCAATAAACACCAGAATCAGACACGAACATGAGAGATGTAGGCAGCAATTGGCAAAGAAGATGGCTGGGCATCCAAAGAAATCACTATCATCACGGTGTTGTCCAGTCATAATGGACGGAGTAATACGACGCAGAAACCCTAGCCGAAGTACAGTCAACGTCAGAGTCGAGGTAGCAGAGGCGGAATACCATCGTCAAGCCCGGGATGGCAGGGGCGCTCATGAGGAGATGCAGGGGTAGTGGGCCAGCGGACCGGAGCCGCGAAGCCGCACCAGCGACCGGGGTTGTTGCGGGGCGCGGAGGACATCGCGGCAGCAGAGGATTAGAGGAGAACGTTAAGGGAGTGGGGCACGATGAGGAGCAACGGGGTTGGAGTGCGCCGGAGCTTTCCGGATCGGAGTTGGCGGCGGCAGAGTTGAGATGGGAGAGGGAAAGAGGAATCAGGGGAGAGAGGTGACAGAGAGAAAATATTTCTTTTCTTGCAATGAGCGGCTGAGAAAAGGTGGAGGTGGCAGGTGGGTTGTGGGTACGAGGTGGTTGTGCTTCGTGGGGAGGTGCGGAGGCTGAACCCAACAACATATCCTATCACATCGTTTCTACACATGCATTGGGGTAGGGGGAGTTTGTTGTAGTGGCAGATGCAGATGTTATGAACGTTTGGAAAGCTCGATATGATGACTACTTGATAGTATAGTGCGCCATGCTTTACGGCTTAGAACCCGGACTTCAAAAACGTTTTGAACGCCACGGAGCATATGAGATGTTCCAAGAGCTGAAATTGGTATTTCAGACTCATGCCCATGTCGAGAGGTATGAGACATCTGATAAGTACTTTGCCTACAAGATGGAGGAGAATAGCTCAACCAGTGAGCATGTGCTCAGAATGTGTGGGTACTACAATCGCTTGAATCAAGTGGGAGTTAATCTTCCATATAAGATAGTGATTGACAAAGTTGTCTAGTCACTATCACCAAGCTACTATAAATTCGTGATGAAATATAATATGCGAGGGATGAAGAAATGATTCCCGAGCTCTTCGCGATGCTGAAATCGGTGAAGGTAGAAATCAAGAAAGAGCATCAAGTGTTGATGGTTAACAAGACCACTAGTTTCAAGAAAAAGGGCAAGAGAAAGAAAGGGAACTTCGAGAAGAATGGCAAGCAAGTTGTCGCACCCATGAAGAAGCCCAAAGTTGGACCCAAGGCTGAAACTAAGTGCTTCTACTGCAAAGAAAATGATCACTGGAAGCGGAACTGCCCCAAATACTTGGCGGATAAGAACACTAGTACAGCGAGGTGCTATACAAACGGTTTTTAACCCTTTTCCGCGATGGCATTTGGAACCGTCGCCTAGTGAGTGTGGGCGATAGAGGGGTCCTTCCCACACGTCTCAGCCCTCCGGGGGATATGCCCTCCTGGCACACACACGTTCGGCAAAATGAGGTCGTGTGTGACTGGCGAGCGACCAAATACGGTTATACGTATAGTAGTGCTAAAAATACAATTATACAGGCGAAATCATTTCCGGTCGTAAGTACATCACACATAGTCAGTCCCCGCTAAACGTTTCCATTCGTATATACATCCCACACAGTCGCTCCAAGGAAAAGTTTCTGTTCGCAGGTACATCACATACAATTTTCCCCGTTAAATCGTTTGTGATAGCGTTTCCATTGCATACGGTATTAAAAAATTTATCATTTGCGTTATTGAATGCATCACACACGGTGCGTAGAAGAAACTGTGTGGCAAAGGTTGTCCATCACACACGGTTTTTATGTGGTAAACATTTGCGCCAGGTGGCCTAATGCAAACAGTTTTCAAGAGGATGTCATGTGTGATTGCTCATTGATCTAACATTGTTTATTCCTAGAAACTGTGTGCGTTGCCTGAGGTCATCGCCCATGGTGTTTTCTCAATAACTGTTTGCAATAGGAAAACCCAATTAGCAGGCTAATTATCCTATTATTAATAATCCATTTATTAATCTAATTGACATTTCATATTAAGCACACAATGTATTTTATTTTCATAATTAAAATACATCAGAGTACAACATCATATAGCTTCAGCACTCAGCTACCCCATTACACAACTGCACCAGCACCAAGTTTCACATGCAACATCTATAACCTTTCAAAATTAGCATCATAGACGGTACATAGACAAATGTATCTCATCTGGAAAACTGCTGAAGCAGATGGCGAATATTGAGTGAGGGAGTCCTGGATTAGGGGGTGTCCGGATGGCCGGACTATACCTTCAGCCGGACTCCTGGACTATGAAGATACAAGATTGAAGACTTCGTCCCGTGTCCAGAAGGGACTTTCCTTGGCGTGGAAGGCAAGCTTGGCGATACAGATATGTAGATCTCCTACCATTGTAACCGACTTTGTGTAACCCTAACCCTCTCCGGTGTCTATATAAACCGGAGGGTTTTAGTCCGTAGGACAACATCCACAACAACAATCATACCATAGGCTAGCTCTAGGGTTTAGCCTCTCTGATCTTGTGGTAGATCTACTCTTGTACTACCCATATCAGCAATATTAATCAAGCAGGACGTAGGGTTTTACCTCCATCGAGAGGGCCTGAACCTGGGTAAAACTTCATGTCCCCTGCCTCCTGTTACCATCCGGCCTGGACGCATAGTTCGGGACCCCCTACCCGAGATCCGCCGGTTTTGACACCGACATTGGTGCTTTCATTGAGAGTTCCTATGTGTCGTCGCCATTAGGAAGGATGCCTCGCCCTGTCTTTAAAGACGGCACCGTTGCTAAGGGAGCTTTGGCTGTCGGCCAAACCCTCCGGCTAGGTGGTTTTCTTATGACCGCCTGTTCGGCTTCTGCGCCGATGATGACCTCTCAAGCCATCAAAAACAATCTTCATGTCAGCTCGGAACTCGCCGAGCAGTTAGATCCAATGGAGCTCTCCTCCATAAACGAGCTCTTGGATCACATTGCCGCCTTGGGAGTCACTACGGATTACGACCAGATTGGGCCTAAACCCGGTCTAAGAGAGATTAACTCTCCCCAAGTCACCCATCACGTTGCCGTGGTAGAGGGACAGTGCGGCGACCCTTCATCTATCTTAAGGACTAGCTATGTCCGGATTCCTGATCCCTCCAAGCCGGATACCCGCGGAGGGGGGATATCACTCAAGACCTAAACTTAGAGTCAGGCGACGGGCTAGATTCATTGGACAACATCCAGGAATCCAAATTTTCGAGTTCGGAAATTCCTCGGCCTTTGAGCCTCAGATGGGGTGAGGCTTCGGATTTAATTTCGCCCACCCACCCGAACATAAGCGATCTATCCCAAATCAGGCAAGAGCCCGATGAAACAGTACATCATTACTGGGCCAGATTCCTCCTGGTTAAGAACAGGGTAAAGGACTGCCGCGAGGAAGACGCAATCTCAATCTTTTGCAATAATTGCACGGACAAGGGAATCCTCAACGCCATAAGTCGCCGTGATATTGCACGCTTCGCTGACTTGGCGTCCATCGTGCGAAAGTACTGTGCGATGGAAAGCGCCTGGAAAACCGAAATAAAATTTTGGGCGATCCGGCCCTGAATACAAACCCATTCCGAAATAAAAGGGTGCATCATCGCCAGACACCCGGGTCAAGCACCAAAAAGCAAAAACCCTCTACAGGGCATGGAATCGTACTGAAAGGATGGGTTAATGGACCCTGTAAAATTCACAGTACAGAGGACGCCATACCAACTCACAACCTTAGAGCATGTTGGATACTCCGACAAGGTGGCCAAAATTGGCGAAGATCTCCTAATTCCGGAGGCCACAGAAAGCCACCCCAGGGACACCAATATGATATTAACAGTCTTCGAGACTTTCGCATCAAATAATATGCGAAAAAGAACACTCCGCAGCCTTGCCGAAGTCTACCAAGTAGCAACAATAAACCCATGGAGTGACACGGCTATTACTTTTAATGCAAGTGATGAACCTAAATTCCGAACAGCCCGAGCACCAGCCGCATTGGTCCTCAGTCCAATAGTGGACGGCTTTCGTCTTACCAAGGTACTCATGGACGGCGGCAGCGGATTGAACCTCATCTATGAGGAAACCCTTCAAAAAATGGAAATAGACTAGAACCGCATTGAGCGAAGCAGCACAACCTTTAGAGGAATAATCCCCAGTCAGGAAGCGCGCTGTACAGGAAAAATCACACTAGATGTGGTGTTCGGCACGCCGGATAATTACATGTCCGAAGAGGTCACGTTCCATGTGGCTCCGTTCAGCAGCAGTTATCACGCTCTGCTAGGGCGGGAAGCGTTTACAATCTTCCAAGCAATACCCCATTACGGGTACATGAAGCTCAAGATGCCCGGGCCTAACGGGATCATCACTCTCGCTAGTGATCCGGACATAGCACTCCGCGCCAAAAACAAGACAGCCGCACTGGCCCTCGAGGCACTATCCGAAGCCCTAGCGGCTGAGGAACTGACTGCGCTGCGCTCTACGGTGAATAGGGACGATGTGGTACTCGACAAAAGATCCAAGTCCACCTCCTTTAAACCGGCGGATGAAATAGTCAAATTCCAAGTCCATCCAACGGACCCCAATAAAACAACTTCCATCGGGGCACAGTTAAACCCTGATGTAGACGCCGCACTGCGAGAGTTCCTACGTGAGAACTGGGACATTTTCGCCTGGCACCCGTCAGACATGCCAGGAATCCCATGCAGGCTGGCCGAGCATAGCTTAAATATCCAAACAGGATTCAAACCTGTCAAACAGGCTCTTCGGCGTTTTTCCGAACCTAAGAGACAGGCCATGGGAGAGGAGCTAGCAAAGCTATTAGAGGCCGGATTCATCAGAGATATAAAACATCCGGACTGGCTAGCAAACCTGGTGATGGTACCAAAGAAGGACAAATCATGGCGCCTGTGCGTTGATTTTAAAGACCTTAACAAGGCTTGCCCAAAGGATCCCTTCCCCCTCCCCCGCATCGATCAAATTATCGACGCCACCGCAGGACATGATTCGTTGTGTTTCCTCGACGCATATTCCGGCTACCATCAAATCAAGATGGCAGAATCAGACCAAGCCGCAACGGCATGTATATACCATACGGCCCATTCTGCTTCAACACAATGCCCTTCGGGCTGAAAAACGCCGGCGCAACATATCAACGCATGATTCAAACATGTCTAGCAACCCAGATCGGCAAAATAGTGGAGGCATATGTAGATGATGTGGTCGTCAAAACAAGACATGTCGAATCTCTAGTAGATGACTTGATGCTCACATTTGATAACCTTCGAACATACGACATCAAGCTCAACCCAGAAAAATGCGTTTTCGGTGTCCGGAAAGCTCTTGGGCTTCATTGTATCCGGTAGAGGAATTGAAGCAAATCCAGCCAAGATCCGAGCTCTGTTGCAACTGGATATCCCAAAGGACCTCAAACAAATACAAAAGTTAACCGGATGCGTGGCGGCTCTAAGCCGCTTTATCTCCCGCTTGGGAGAAAAGGCCCTACCCCTTTACCGCCTCCTTCGGTGCATCGAACACTTCGAATGGACGGATGCAGCCACGGCCAGACTCGACGAAATAAAAGCCATATTGGCAACAAACTCAGTCCTGGCCGCGCCAAACATTGGCGAACCAATGCTATTGTACATTGAAGCAACACATCAGGTTGTAAGCGCAGTACTCGTCGTCAAACGAGAAACAGACGGACACAAATTCCCCCTTCAAAAGCCGGTCTACTATGTGTCCACTGTCCTCACTCCCTGCAAATCACGGTACCCGCATTATCAAAAGATTGCGTACGCGGTATTCATGGCATCCCGGAAGCTACGACACTACTTTCAAGAGTGTTCAATAACAGTAGCCTCGGAAGTACCACTTAACGACATTATAAACAACCGTACGCAACGGGCCGGATTGCAAAATGGGCCATCGAGCTCCTCCCATTCGACATAGCTTATAAGCCACGGCGAGCCATCAAGTCGCAAGTCTTGGCCGACTTCGTCGCAGAATGGACGGAGGCCGAACTCCCTAAAGAGTACGGCACATATTCAAATTGGATCATGCATTTCGACGGCTCCAAGATGTTGGCCGGACTGGGGGCTGGCGTCGTTTTGACGTCCCCCACAGGAGACACAATTCAATACGTACTCCAGATTATGTACACGGACTCCAACAATGCAGCCGTATATGAGAACCTTTTACATGGTCTCCGGATGGCAGTATCCATGGGTATTCAACGCCTAGAGGTGCGCGGGGACTCGAACCTCGCAATATCCCAAATAAATGGAGACTTCGATGCCAAGGTGGCAGCTTACCGCAACACCGTCCTAAAAATGTCAGCTCGGTTCGAAGGGCTTGAATTCCATCATATAGCCCGGGAAAATAATCAGGCGACAGATGTCCTGGCACGCATCGGCGCAAAACGCGACGCAGTCCCCCCCAACATCTTCTTGGAAAGGCTGTTCAAGCGATCCGTAGTATGGGAAGGGGAGCCGAACAACAACAGCCCGGACCCAACCGCACTGCCCGACGCCGAACATTCTGACACAATCGGCGGCTCTGCCAATGAAATAACACCCTCAGCCCACGTAATAATGGCCGTCATCGCCCCGTGGACAGAACCATTCCTCGCCTACCTTACTAGGCAGGAACTCCCCGAGGACCAAAATGAGGCACGCTGCATAGTGCGGCGATCCAAAGCCTACAAAGTCCATGAAGGAGAGCTTTATAAGAAAAGCACTACGGGAGTCCTTCAAAGGTGCATCTCCGAAGAGGAAGGGCGGAACCTCCTGGCTGAAATTCATGCCGGACTCGGTGGTCATCACGCTGCAGCTCGGTCCCTTGTAAGCAAGGCCTTCCGTACAGGCTTTTATTGGCTGATGGCCCGAGAAGACGCCCAGGACTTAGTCCAAAATGCACCGGTTGCCAGCTCTTTGCAAACCAAAGCCATATGCCACCCACCGCCCTCCAAACTATCCCCATCACTTAGCCCTTCGCGGTCTGGGGCTTGACATGGTTGGACCCCTTAAAGGCGGAACCCACAAGCAAAAATACTTACTGGTCATGGTGGATAAGTTCACCAAATGGATAGAAGTCAAGCCTGTTAAGACGGCCGAATCCGGACCGGTGATAGACTTTATATCCGGGGTTGTACACCGTTACGACATCCCCCACAGCATCATCACTGATAACGGCACGAACTTTACTGCCGACGAGGTAAAACTCTGGTGCAAAAACATGGGCATCAAGCTCGATTATGCTTCCGTCTATCACCCACAAACTAACGGCCAGATCAAACGTGCAAATGATCTTATCATGAGCGGCATCAAACACAGATAAGTGCGGTCCCTCAAGGAATCTAACACACACTGGGTAGAGGAGCTCGACTCCGTACTCTGGGGGCTGCGGACCATGCTGAATCGCACCACCGGATACACACCATTCTTTATGGTGTATGGCGTAGAGGCAGTTTTGCCTTGCGACATAATTCATGACTCACCTCGAGTACGCATGTACGAAGAAAGAGAAGCTGAGCTCAATCGGCAGGACAGTTTGGACGCATTGGAGGAGGAGCGTGACGTGGCAAAAGCCTGTTCCGCATTCTATCAACAGCAGGCTCGAAGATACCAAAGCAGAGAAGTACGGGCCAAAAATTACAACGTTGGCGAATTAGTTCTACGTCTGCCGGACAAGAAAAAGGACAAACTCAAGCCCAAGTGGGAAGGTCCCTTCATAATCGACCAAGTCCTGACTGGTGGAGCGTACCGCGTGCGAGATGCATCGGATAACCGACTCGAGCCGAACCCATGGAACACAGCCCGTCTCCGAAGATTCTATGCCTAGCACTGGACTCTGTGTTCGTCTCCTTCCTCTGTCCATTTTTTATATACTGTCTGCCTTACGTTTCTCTTCTTCTCCCTTTCCTTTCTCTTATAGCCCTTAAAGGCTCATCAAATGACGTGCTATTCGCACTCATTAAACCTGGGGGCTTCTTTTAACAGAAGCTTATTTATACGGGCTTCATGCCCAACACATGTGTTATTCTTCCGCATGTACCTTTTATTTCACCATTATATGCATCGATATGACTTAAGTTTTGGCCAAGCTGGGTTACCTGGCTCCTGTGCTTACCCCTACGTTCCCGATTGTTCAGCTAGGCGGTAAAGGGAGCACCTCTGCGATTGTTACTGCCGGATCAGCCGGATGTGTACCTCAGACTGGGTGAAGCCGAAAGCTAGCGTTTTTAAGGGAATATTCGGTCGGTGACCTAAAAGATGATCTTTTCATTTATCTATTTATTTATGCGCCCCCAGATGCTTTTTTTTCTCCGCGCCTTTTTCACGGAATGGGCATGCACTTTAGGGCATGCCTCCCAGGGAAAGGAACCCCTAACGGAACTATTCTCCCTGGAAGATGTTTCTTACTAACCATGTAATATAACATAACTAGTCGGGCACTTGTCTGTTCATGCACTAATGACCCCTACGCCTGGTCTCCATGCATTCCCCGGTTCTTATATAACCGCATGGGAATTCGGACACACTCCGTACCGTCAGGTCCCGAGGCTGAAGCGAAAAGGTCGGCCATGACAAACGATCTACAATCCGGCTAGAAGGCATTCTAAATGTCAATTACATTACATAGTCATTTTGACTGATTGTATTCCTCTTCAATACCATCTAACAGGCTATCTAATTTATAGTCCTGCTGAGAATACTTTGCGGCCAATTCTACTTGGGCGTACACTAAGCTTACAGGGATCTCCTTCCCATCGGGCCCCACAGGACCGACCTCGGCCATGTGATTGGGGTCAACCTTTGTATACCGCGTCTTCACCATGGCCCAGGCCTCCCTAGCGCCTTGACGGCATGCCGATATCTTCCACAATCGGAAGCGCTGCCGTGCTCCCCTTAGCTTCTCCGCAAGCTCTCCAAGACCTTCGGGCATGGAGATGGATGGCCACAGGGCCTGGGCGACGCCTTGCATCGCCTGCCGAACTCGATCGAGCAGTTGCGAGAGCTCGGGAAGAAGGTCACCCGTAGAACCGGGCATCTCCTCTGCAGGACGACCTGTTAGCACACCTACAGACATTGCTCTGTTAGTCGACTTCCCCGCCAAACTTTCTTTCAAAGGTTCGTTCAAGCACTTACTAAAAATGCCGCGCCGAAGCCGCTGATTCTCCTTAACGGAGTCTGACAGCTGGGCACGAACATCTTTCAGCTCGATGCCCAGCTTGGTGTTGGCATCTTGGAGATCGTTCTTCTCCCGCCTCACCTTTGTCAGCACCTTCTCACCAGCCTTTAGCTAGCGTAGGAGGTGTTGCCTTTCCGGATTCAGTCTGGCGCCATCTGCAATTTCATTTGTCAGATTCGCACCCATGTCGTGCTTCGCAAAATACTTATCTTTCGAAGTGTATATTACCAGAGGGGGTCTCCTTGGGCTCCCCTGCCGCGGCTAGTGCGGCCTCAAGTTGGGCTTTGCACTCTTCCAGCTCCTTGGATAGTAGGGAATTCTTTTCTGTAAGAACCTGCATAACAAATGATCCTTAAATCAGTTATTCTAACTGTTTCAAGTCTCGGGGGCTACTGGTGTATAGCTTCAGCACTTAGCTACCCCATTACACAACTGCACCAGCACCAAGTTTCACATGCAACATCTATAACCTTTCAAAATTTGCATCATAGATGGTACATAGACAAATGTATCTCATCTGGAAAACTGCTGAAGCAGAAGGCGAATATTGAGCCTTCATTGATGTTGAAGGTTTGTGCAACTTTAGGCCAGTGCATGTGGATGATTGACCGTCCATCCTTCGTCCTCTTCAGGAACACTTCGATATTAAACCGTGGGTGTTGTATGAATACCTTCCCCGCCTCCTGGCCATACAGGTGGTTTGAGAGGTAATCATCAGTGAACTGCTTTGGAAAGGCCTGAAAACAAGGATGTGCGTAAATATCTTCTCTATATTGGAAATGGGGCAAAGAAATAAAAAAAGGCAAGGTATAATATTTAGTACCATCCTATAGTGAACTGATGTCTTCTTCATTGTGCAGACAAAGATCTTGTTCTTTTTGTCGCTAATGTCTATATCCTAACAATCTTTCTGAGTTTCTTGACTTGAGTGATATTCATGGACAACTCATTTCCCCATATGCAAAAAGGGTAGAACAGTGGGTCAAAACCTCTGACAGCAGGACCTACATGTGCAAGACCAAATTGTTAAAAACCTAAATATTATAATGGTTCCTGCAATTACACAATAATGTGCTATTAGACAAAGGACCATGCATGTGCAAACCTCGATTATAAACCTTAGTGCTTCCCATTGTTTCCTTGCAACACGTATAAGGTAGTTAGTCATCAGGTTAAGTGAGGGTTTGCATGCTATCAGTAAAATATGTTGATGAAAAATAAGCACATTGTAGATTCATCAGATTATTCAAGCCACATGGAAAACCCATTTATCCAAACCAAGCATGATAAATAAATAGGAAATATATCACTTGTATATGTTTCTCATGTATTAAGTGCAGCCAAATTCGATTTATTCCTCACATGCACAACAATACAAAATTCTACCCACGACAATTGGATATCGCATTGTAGAATTGAACCAAGCAGTTAACTAAACACCACAACAAATGAACCAAATATTAACTAAGCACCACCATTGCACAATATAGCATACTCCTAATAGAAGATCAGACAGTTAACCAAACCAAGCATGCTTAACCACTTGGAAATATAGTAATTATGTTTCTCATGTATTTAGTGCAGCCAAATTCAATTTATTCCTCACATGGTATACAATAACAGAATGCACCACAACAATTGAACATCATTGCAGAATTGAACCAAACAGTTAACTAAATACCACAACAAATAAACCAAATGTTAACTGAGCACCACATTGCACAATATAACATACTCCTAATAGAAGATCAGACGATTAACCAAACCAAGCATGCTTAACAACTTAGAAATATAGCAATTGTAATTGTTTCTCATGTATTTAGTACAGCCAAATTCAATTTATTTCTCGCATGGTATACAATAACAGAATGCACCCACAACAATTGAACATCACATTGCAGAATTGAACCAAACAATTAACTAAACACCACAACAAATGAACCAAACGTTAACTGAGCACCACATTGAACAATGTATAACATACTAGAAGATCAGACAGTTAACCAAACCAAGCATGCTTGAAAACTTGGAAATATAGCTATTGTATTTGTTTCTCATGTATTTTGTAAAGAAAAATTCAATTTATTTCTCACATGGAAGACAATACAAAATTGCACCCTGAAGAATTGAACATCACATTTGCAGAATTGAACTAAACAGTTAACTGAACATGAAAACTAATTAACCAAACAGTTAAAAGGGTGGGCTCGAGAAAACACAATGAACTGTTGTTTAAAGCAGCCGACCGCGTCGCGTCATCAGCGCGCGAGGTGTCGACGGTGGCCTCAACGGCAAGGTGCGCCTCCAAGATCTGGGGGTCGGCATGAATGGCAGCCATCGCGATCTCATCCGCGCGTGCGGCCACGATTTGCTTCTCCACTGCCAAATGCTCCTTGAGATCCTAGCTATACTGCATGCACCATGGCTTAGGGTTGCGCTTATTTGGTGGATGGGTCAGTGATTTGGGTGGAAGCTGTCGCGCCGGCAGTCGGGGCATGTGGGATGTGGAAGGAGGAGGAGGATGGGGGCCGGGTGTGGATTACCTGCCTGGATAGACGAGGCCGAGCAACATGAAGGAGGGTCGCCAGGCGAGGAGGCAGCGCTGCAAGCAAGGAGTGAAGGTTTCAACTTGGAAAGGAAGGCGAAAACAGGGGAAATGTGGCTTTTGGTAAGGGGGAGAGGCGGGAGGTAGATATTTTCATGGAAGCCAAAAATTTGGAGTCGCTTCAGCGAAAAAACTGGTGCGCAAAGTGTCATCAGACACGGTCCCTTATTCAGAACTGTGTATGATATGTGAACATGATTTAGATAGCTTAACCCGTGTGTGATGAGTTTGAACGTAAAAATTTTTGGTTCGAATTTCCTTGGTTACAGTGGTCATCCACGTCATTGCATAATTTGGGTACACAAAGGAGACTACAACGCACCCACACTTATTAATCGAGCAATTTCAGCAATTAAACAGAGCTAGCTGACCTAAACATTACTCTAACAAATTAAAGACCGACGCTCTTAATTAAACAAAACAAAGAGTACTACTATGGCTGGTGCTCGTCGATCTCCGCCGCCGCCTCCATGTCCAGCTCGCGCTCGACGGTCTCCCGGGGAAGGGGCTCCATGGCATCCATCACACCATACACGACAAGCATCTCACCATCCGCATTCGCCATCTCTTTGGAATAGGCCGCCACGAGTTGGGCATGGGTGGCCACAATCTGGGCTTTGGCGGGCTCCGTCGTGGCAAGGTATGCCGCGCAGGAACGGACGGTTGCTCGAACGCTCTCGGCGATTGCCAACTCTTCGGCCGTGGGTTGCCGGCCGTTGTCGGAGAAGCTTCGTTCGATTTGTGCGGTGACCGCCACAAACTGGGCGTGGGCGGCCTCGACATGGTCTTGGGCGGCCTCCATCATAGCTAAGGCCGCCACTTCGGAACGGATAACTGCTATGCCTCTCTCGCCAGTTGCTATCCCCAAGACAGATGTTGCTGCTGCCGCCTGATAAGCAACAGCGGCCGTTTGGGCTGCCTTGGCCGCCCGGAATCAGACTGCGGTCGCCCTCACGAAGCTTGTTAGCACGCGCCTGGCGGCTGCTGCCGCGCTCTTGCTGGAGTGGGCCGCCGAAGTTTCCCTCACGACGCGGGTCCTGCTACCTCTTGAGCATGCGGTGGTTTTCCCTTGAAGAGGAAAGGGTGATGCGGCAAAGTAGCGTAAGTATTTCCCTCAGTTTTTGAGAACCAAGGTATCAATCCAGTAGGAGACTACACACAAGTCCCTCGTACCTGCACAAACAAATAAGAACCTTGCAACCAACGCGACAAAGGGGTTGTCAATCCCTTCGCGGCCAGATGCAAAAGTGAGATCTGATAAATATAATAAGATAAATATTTTTGGTATTTTTGTTGTATAGATTGAGAAATAAATATTTCAAAATAAAAGGTGGAAGCAATAGGCAAGTTGATAGGAAAATAATATGATGGAAGATAGACCCGGGGGCCATAGGTTTCACTAGTGGCTTCTTATAAGATAGCAAATTCTACGGTGGGTGAACAAATTACTCTCGAGCAATTGATAGAAAAGCGCATAGTTATGAGAATATCAAGGCATGATCATGTATATAGGCATCACGTCCGCAACAAGTAGACTGAAACGATTCTGCATCTACTACTATTACTCCACACATCGACTGCTATCCAGCATGCATCTAGAGTATTAAGTTCATAAGAACAGAGTAACGCATTAGGCAAGATGACATGATGTAGAGGGATAAACTCAAGCAATATGATATAAACCCCATCTTTTTTATCCTCAATGGCCACAATATAATACGTGCCTTGCTGCCCCTGCTATCACTAGGAAAGGACACCGCAAGATTGAACCCAAAGCTAAGCACTTCTCCCATTGCAAGAAAGATCAATCTAGTAGGACAAACCAAACTGATAATTCGAAGAGAGTTGCAAAGATATTAAATCATGCATAAAAGAATTCAGAGAAGAATCAAATATTGTTCATAGATAATCTTGATCATAAACCCACAATTCATCGGATCTCGACAAACACAACGCAAAAAGAATTACATCGAATAGATCTCCAAGAGAATCGAGGAGAACTTTGTATTGAGATCCAAAGAGGGAGAAGAAGCCATCTAGCTAGTAACTATGGACCTGAAGTTCTGTGGTAAACTACTCACACATCATCGGAGAGGCTATGGTGTTGATGGAGAAGCCCTACATGATCGATTCCCCCTCCGGCGGAGCACCGGAAAAGGCCCCAAGATGGGATCTCACGGGTATAGAAGGTTGCAGCAGTGGAAATAAGGTTGAGTGGTGCTCTCGGATGTTTTCAGGGTATATGGGTATATATAGGAGGAAGAAGTAGGTCGGTGGAGCTGCGAGGGGCCCACGAGGGTGGGGGCGCGCCTACCCCCTGGGCGCGCCCTCCTGCCTCGTGGCCTCCTCGCTTCTTTCTTGATGTCCACTCCAAGTCTCCTAGATCACGTTTGTTCCAAAAATAACTCTCCCGAAGGTTTCATTCCGTTTGGATTCCGTTTGTTATTCCTTTTTTGCGAAACATCAAAATAGGCAAAAAACATCAATTTGCACCGGGCCTTTGTTTAGTAGGTTAGTCCCAAAAATAATATAAAAGGGTATATTAAAGCCCATTAAACATCCAAAATAGATAATATAATAGCATGGAACAATCAAAAATTATAGATACGCTGGAGACGTATCAAGCATCCCCAAGCTTAATTCTTGCTCGTCCTCGAGTACGTAAATGATAAAAATAGAATTTTTGATGTGGAATGCTACCTAGTATAATTCTCAATGTAATTTTCTTTATTGTGGCATGAATGTTCAGATCCGAAAGATTCAAGACAAAAGTTTGATATTGACATAAAAATAATAATACTTCAAGCATATTAAGAAAGCAATCATGTCTTCTCAAAATAACATGGCCAAAGAATGTTATCCCTAGAAAATCATATAGTCTGGCTATGCTCTATCTTCATCACACAAAGTATTTAATCATGCACAACCCCGATGACAAGCCAAGCAATTGTTTCGTACTTTTGAAGTTCTCAAACTTTTTCAATCTTCACGCAATATATGAGCGTGACCCATGGATATAGCACTATAGGTGGAATAGAATGGTGGTTGTGGAGAAGACAAAAAGGAGAAGATAGTCTCACATCAACTAGGCATATCAACGGGCAATGGAGATGCCCATCAATAGATATCAATGTGAGTGAGTAGGGATTGCCATGCAACGAATGCACTAGAGCTATACATGTATGAAAGCTCAACAAAAGAAACTAAGTGGGTGTGCATCCAACTCGCTTGCTCACGAAGACCTAGGGCATTTTGAGGAAGCCCGTCATTGCAATATGCAAGCCAAGTTCTATAATGTAAAATTCCCACTAGTATATGAAAGTGACAACATAGGAGACTCTCTATCATGAAGATCATGGTGCTAGTTTGAAGCACAAGTGTGGTAAAAGGATAGTAACATTGTCCCTTCTCTCTTTTTCTCTCATTTTTTTATTTGGGCCTTTTCCTCTTTTTTATGGCCTCTTTTTTTCTTTTTTTCGTCTGGAGTCTCATCCCGACTTGTGGGGGAATCATAGTCTCCATCATCCTTTCCTCACTTGGGACAATGCTCTAATAATGATGATCATCACACTTTTATTTACTAACAACTCAAAAATTACAACTCAATACTTAGAACAAAATATGACTCTATATGAATTCCTCTGGTGGTGTACCGGGATGTGCAATGACTCAAGAGTGACATGTATGGAAGAATTATAAAGGTGGCTTTGCCACAAATACGATGTCAACTACATGATCATGCAAAACAATATGACAATGATGTAACGTGTCATAACAAACGGAATGGTTGAAAGTTGCATGGCAATATATCTTGGAATGGCTATGAAAATGCCATAATAGGTAGGTATGGTGGCTGTTTTGAGGAAGGTATAAGGTGGGTGTATGATACGGGCAAAAGGTGCGCGGTATTAGAGAGGCTAGCAATGGTGGAAGGGTGAGAGTGTGTATAATCCATGGACTCAACATTAGTCATAAAGAACTTACATACTTATTGCAAAAATCTATTAGTTATCGAAACAAAGTACTATGCGCATCCTCCTAGGGGGATAGATTGGTAGGAAAAGACCATCGCTCGTCCCCGACCGCCACTCATAAGGAAGACAATCGATAAATAAATCATGCTCCGACTTCATCACATAACGGTTCACCATACGTGCATGCTACGAGAATCACAAACTTTAGAACAAGTATTTCTCAAATTCACAACTACTCAACTAGCATGACTCTAATATCACCATCTTCATATCTCAAAACAATCATCAAGTATCAAACTTCTCATAGTATTCAATGCACTTTTATGAAAGTTTTTATTATACCCATTTTGGATGCCTATCATATTAGGACTAATTTTATAGCCAAAGCAAATTACCATGCTATTCTAAAAGACTCTCAAAATAATATAAGTGAATCATGAGAGATCAATAATTTCTATAAAATAAAACCACCACCGTGCTCTTAAAGATATAAGTGAAGCACTAGAGCAAAATTATTTAGCTCAAAAGATATAAGTGAAGCCCATGGAGTATTCTAATAAATTCCGATTCATGTGTGTATCTCCAAAAGTTGTGTACAACAAGGATGATTGTGGTAAACTAAAAAGCAAAGACTCAAATCATACAAGACGCTCCAAGAAAAACACATATCATGTGGTGGATAAAAATATAGCCTCAAGTAAAGTTACCGATGGACGAAGACGAAAGAGGGGATGCCTTTCGGGGCATCCCCAAGCTTAGGATTTTGGTTTTCCTTGAATTTTAACTTGGGGTGCCTTGGTAATCCCCAAGCTTAGGATCTTGCCACTCCTTATTATTCCAAAATCCATCAAATCTTTACCCAAAACTTGAAAACTTCACAACACAAAACTCAACAGAAAATCTCATGAGCTCCATTAGTATAAGAAAACAAACCACCACTTCAAGGTACTGCAATGAACTCATTATTTATTTATATTGGTGTTAAACCTACTGTATTCCAACTTTTCTATGGTTCATACTGCCTGATACTAGCCATAGATTTATCAAAATAAGCAAACAACACATGAAAAACAGAATCTATCAAAAACAGAACAGTTTGTAGTAATATGTAGGTTTCAAATACTTATGTAACCCCAAAAATTCTGAAATAAATTGGTGGACGTGAGGAATTTATCTATTAATCATCTGCAAAATGAATCAACCTAATCACACTCTCCAGTAAAAAAATGGCAGCAAATCTCGTGAGCGCTAAAGTTTCTGTTTTTTAAAGCAAGATCGCAAAGACTTTCCCCAAATCTTCCCAAAGTTTATACTTGGCACAAACACTAATTAAAAACATAAACCACATCTAAACATAAGCTAAATGAATTATTTATTACTAAATAGGAACAAAAAACAAGAAACAAAAATAAAATTGGGTTGCCTCCCAACAAGCGCTATCGTTTAACGCCCCTAGCTAGGCATAAAAACAAGAATAGATCTAGGTATTGCCATGATAATGATAAGGCAAATCGCGAAAACTCATCTCATACTCCCTACATTCAGCGGCAAGTTTTCTTTGTGGCAAGCAAAAGAAATCAAAAGGGCTAAATTTAATGGGACAAAAGTCCTCAAGATCAAGCTCGGGAGGTATTGATTCCTCCTTTGGCCCCTCATATTGCACAACCAATTCATCATTATAAGCATTCTTTTGGAAAAAAGTCATGAGCTTTTGTTCAAGAGAAAAACCTAACCCATTGTTTTGGATAGCAAAATTATTGTTAAGTACAGAAATCCTGTCAACTAGAACGTCGATAGGAACCTTTTTTCTAAGGTTTTCATTAAAAGCGACATGATCTAAAGATCGTAAGCGCATTATGTCTTCTTGATAAAAAAAGATTGCTTCTATGGGAGGACGGTCGGCATCCACCCTATAATGCACAAAAATTTCATTGGCTTCTTTTATTATAGATCTGAAGTCATGAGCTAAAAAGATGGTAGCTGCTCGCTTAACAGAAGAATGCTCAATATTAGAAAATTCTAGAAAAATCCTTTGGATGCAAGGGTGCATATGAATAAATTGTCTTTCAAGTTCAACTATGAGCAAAGATATAGCATCCGCAAAACTACTAGTTCTATGAAGAATATACCCTCCCATAATGGGTAAAGCACCGGAACAAGTAAAGAAATCTTGAATAACTCCTTTTCCAATAATATTACCACTACTGATCCGAAACTTTTTAGTGTGCAAAATAGTAGGTTCTTCATGAGGATAATCAAAAGTATCAACGTTTTCCATGTTATTACCACTATCCTTATCAACGATAATCTCCCCAATTTCAGATATGATGGCAGAAAATTGCACAAAGAACGGGCACACAAAAAGCAAGAAGAAGAGCGAGCGAAAAAGAGGACGAATGGAAAAGAGGGCGAATAAAACGACAAGGGTGAAGTGGGGGAGAGAAAATGAGAGGAAAATGGCAAATAATGTAATGCGAGGGATATGAGTTTGTGATGGATACTTGGTATGTCTTGACTTGTGCATAGATCTCCCCAGCAACCGCGCCAGAAATCCTTCTTGCTACCTCTTGAGCATGCGTTGGTCTTCCCTTGAAGAGGAAAGGGTGATGAAGCAAAGTAGCGTAAGTATTTCCCTTAGTTTTTTGGAACCAAGGTATCAATCCAGTAGGAGACTACACGCAAGGCCCTCATACCTGCACAAACAAATAAGAACCTTGCAACCAACGCGACAAACGGGTTGTCAATCCCTTCACGGCCACTTGCAAAAGTGAGATCTGATAAAGATAATAAGATAAATATTTTTGGTATTTTTGTTGTATAGATTGGGAAATAAAGATTGCAAAATAAAAGGCGGAAGAAATAGGCAAGTTGATAGGAAAATAATATGATGGAAGATAGACCCGGGGGCCATAGGTTTCACTAGTGGCTCCTCTCAAGATAGCAAACTCTACGATGGGTGAACAAATTACTGTCGAGCAGTTGATAGAAAAGCGCATAGTTATGAGAATATCTAGGCATGATCATGTATATAGGCATCACGTCCGCGACAAGTAGACCTGAACAATTCTGCATCTACTACTATTACTCCACACATCAACCGCTATCCAGCATGCATCTAGAGTATTAAGTTCATGAGAACAGAGTAACGCATTAGGCAAGATGACATGATGTAGAGGGATAAAATCAAGCAATATGATATAAACCCCATCTTTTAATTCTCAATGGCAACAATACAATACGTGCCTTGCTGCCCCTGTTGTCACTAGGAAAGGACACCACAAGATTCAACCCAAAGCTAAGCACTTCTCCCATTGCAAGAAATATCAATCTAGTAGGGCAAACCAAACTGATAATTCGAAGAGACTTGCAAAGACATTAAATCATGCATAAAAGAATTCAAACAAGAATCAAATATTGTTCATAGATAATCTTGATCATAAACCCACGATTCATCGGATCTCGACAAACACACCGCAAAAAGAATTACATCAAATAGATCTCCAATAGAATCGAGGAGAACTTTGTATTAAGATCCAAAGAGAGAGAAGAAGCCATCTAGCTAGTAACTATGGACCCGAAGGTCTGCGGTAAACTACTCACACATCATCGGAGAGGTTATGGTGTTGATGTAGAAGCCCTTCGTGATCAATTCCCCCTCCGGTGGAGCGCCGGAAAAGGCCCCAAGATGGGATCTCACGGGTACAGAAGGTTGCAGTGGTGGAAATAGGGTTTCGTGGTGCTCTTGGATGTTTTCAGCGTATATGGGTATATATAGGAGGAAGAAGTAGGTCGGTGGAGCTGCGAGGCGCCCATGAGGGTGGGGGTGCGCCTACCCCCCTGGGCGCGCCCTCTTGCCTCGTGGCCTCCTCGCTTCTTTCTTAACGTCCACTCGAAGTCTCCTGGATCACTGATAACCCACAAGTATAGGGGATCGCAACAGTTTTCGAGGGTAGAGTATTCAACCCAAATTTATTGATTCGACACAAGGGGAGCCAAAGAATATTCTCAAGTATTAGCTGCTGAGTTGTCAATTCAACCACACCTGGAAACTTAATATATGCAGCAAAGTGTTTAGTAGCAAAGTAATATGATCGTGGTGATAACGGTAACAAAAGGTAACAGTAGTAAAAGCAATGTTTTTGGTATTTTGTAGTGATGATAGCAATAGCAACGGAAAAGTAAATAAGTGAAGAACAATATATGGAAAGCTCGTAGGCAATGGATCGGTGATGGAGAATTATGCCGGATGTGGTTCATCATGTAACAGTCATAACCTAGGGTGACACGAAACTAGCTCCAGTTCATTGATATAATGTAGGCATGTATTCCGAACATAGTCATACGTGCTTATGGAAAAGAACTTGCATGACATCTTTTGTCCTACCCTCCCGTGGCAGCGGGGTCCTTACAGAAACTAAGGTATATTAAGGCCTCCTTTTAATAGAGAACCGGAACAAAGCATTAACATATAGTGAACACATGAACTCCTCAAACTACGGTCATCACCGGTAAGTATCCCAATTATTGTCACTTCGGGGTTAACGGATCATAACACATAATAGGTGACTATAGACTTGCAAGATAGGATCAAGAACACTCATATATTGATGAAAACATAATAGGTTCAGATCTGAAATCATGGCACTCGGGCCCTAGTGACAAGCATTAAACATAGCAAAGTCATAGCAACATCAATCTCAGAACATAGTGGACACTAGGGATCAAACCCTAACAAAACTAACTCGATTACATGATAGATCCCATCCAACCCATCACCGTCCAGCCCACGATGGAATTACTCACGCACGGCAGTGAGCATCATGAAATTGGTGATGGAGGATGGTTGATGATGACGATGGCAACGGATTCCCCTCTCCGGAGCCCCGAACGGACTCCAGATCAGCCCTCCCGAGAGGTTTTAGGGCTTGGCGGCGGCTCTGTATCGTAAAATGCGATGATTTCTTCTCCCTGATTTTTTTCTCCCCGAAACTCAATATATGGAGGTGGAGTTGGAGTTGGAGAGGCAACAGGGGGCCCATGAGGTAGGGGGCGTGCCCTAGGGGGGCAAGCGCGCCCCCACCCTCGTGGAGAGACGGTGGGCCTCCTGGCCTTCATCTTTGGCAGGTATTTTTCTTATTTTCTGAAAAGTGGCTCCGTGAAGCTTTAGGTCATTGCGAGAACATTTTCTCCTGCACATAAATAACACCATGGTAATTCTGCTGAAAACAGCGTCAGTCCTGGTTAGTTTCATTCAAATCATGCAAGTTAGAGTCCAAAACAAGGGCAAAAGTGTTTGGAAAAGTAGATACGTTGGAGACGTATCAACTCCCCCAAGCTTAAACCTTTGCTTGTCCTCATGCAATTCATTTGACAAACTGAAAGTGATAAAGAAAAACTTTTACAAACTCTGTTTGCTCTTGTTGTTGTAAATATGTAAAGCCAGCATTCAAGTTTTCAGCAAAGATTATAACTAACCACATTCACAATAACACATAGGTCTCAAGTTTACTCATATCAATAGCATAATCAACTAGCACGCCCCCCCCTAGGGCGCGCCCTCCACCCTCGTGGCTCCCCTGACGTATTTCTTCCACCTATATATATCCATATACCCTAAAACGATCGGGGAGCAGAATAGATCGGGAGTTCCGCCGCCAAAAGCCTCCGTAGCCACCGAAAACCAATCTAGACCCGTTCCGGCACCCTGCCGGAGGGGGAATCCCTCTCCGATGGCTATCTTCATCATCCCGGTGCTCTCCATGATGAGGAGGGAGTAGTTCTCCCTCGGGGATGAGGGTATGTACCAGTAGCTATGTGTTTGATCTCTCTCTCTCTCTCTTTCTCTCTCTCTCTCTCTCTCTCGTGTTCTTGAGGTGGCACGATCTTGAAGTATCGCGAGCTTTGCTATTGTAGTTGGATCTTATGATGTTTCTCCCCCTCTACTCTCTTGTAATGGATTGAGTTTCCCCTTTGAAGTTCTCTTATCGAATTGAGTCTTTAAAGATTTGAGAACACTTGATGTATGTCTTGCCGTGCATATCTATGGTGACAATGGGATATCACGTGATTCACTTGATGTATGTTTTGGTGATCAACCTGCGGGTTCCGCCCATGAACCTATGCATAGGGGTTGGCACACGTTTTCGTCGTGATTCTCTGGTAGAAACTTTGGGACACTCTTTGAGGTTCTATGTGTTGGTTGAATACATGAATCTGAGATTGTGTGATGCATATCGTATAATCATACCCACGGATACTTGAGGTGACATTGGAGTATCTAGGTGACATTAGGGTTTTGGTTGATTTGTGTCTTAAGGTGTTATTCTAGTACGAACTCTAGGGTTGTTTGTGACACCTATAGGAATAGCCCAACGGATTGATTGGAAAGAATAACTTTGAGGTGGTTTCGTACCCTACCATAATCTCTTCTTTCATTCTCTGCTATTAGTGACTTTGGAGTGACTCTTTGTTGCATGTTGAGGGATAGTTATGTGATCCAACTATGCTATTATTGTTGAGAGGACTTGCACTAGTTAAAGTGTGAACCCTAGGCCTTGTTTCCTATCATTGCAATACCATTTATGCTCACTTTTACCATTAGTTATCTTGCTGTTTTTATATTTTCAGATTACAAAAACCTTTATCTACCATCCATATACCACTTGTATCACCATCTCTTCGCCGAACTAGTGCACCTATACAATTTACCATTGTATTGGGTGTGTTGGGGACACAAGAGACTCTTTGTTATTTGGTTGCAGGGTTGCTTGAGAGAGACCATCTTCATCCTACGCCTCCTATGGATTGATAAACCTTAGGTCATCCACTTGAGGGAAATTTGCTACTGTCCTACAAACATCTGCACTTGGAGGCCCAACAATGTCTACAAGAAGAAGGTTGTGTAGTAGACATCAAGCTCTTTTCTGGCGCCGTTGCCGGGGGGTGAGTGCTTGAAGGTATATCTTTAGATCTTGCAATCGAGTCTTTTAGTTTCTTGTTTTATCACTAGTTTAGTCTATAAAAGAAAACTACCAAAAAAATGGAATTAAGGGTACCTCATATGCTTCATCTTTTTAATATCTATCATGAAAATAAGGATTCCGATAATTGTGCTCAAATGCTAGAAGAAGAATGCATTAGAATGTTTGGCACTAAATATTTGAATGATGAGCATGATTGCAATGTTGTTAGTATGAATTCCTTGAATATCCATGATGCTAATGATATGCAAAGCCACAAGCTTGGGGGAGCTATGTTTGATGAATATTATATTTTTTGTCCCCCAAGTTTTGACGAGCAAATTTATTATGATGAAAGCATGCCTCCTATCTATGATGATTATTGTGATGACACGTATGCTTTAAATAATAATGATAACAATGAAACTTGTCATCTTTATTTCAATTTTCAATCCCATGATACTTACTTTGTTGAGTTTGCTCCCACTACTATTCATGAGAAGAAATTTGCTTATGTGGAGAGTAATAAAAATTTTATGCTTGTAGATCATGAAAAGAATGCTTTGTATGATAGTTTTATTGTTGAATTCATTCATGATGCTACTGAAAATTATTATGAGGGAGGAACATATGCTTGTAGGAATTGTAATAATATCAAGTTTCCTCTCTATGTGCTTAAAGTTTTGAAGTTATGCTTGTTTTGCCTTCCTATGCTAGTTGATTATTGTTCCCATAAGTTGTTTGCTCACAAAATCTCTAAGCATAGGAAGTGGGTTAGACTTAAATGTGATATTCATATTCTTCATGATGCTCTCTTTATGTTTCAATTCTTATCCTTTATGTGAGCATCATTGAAATCATCATGCCTAGCTAGGTGCGTTAAACGTTAGCGCTTGTTGGCAGGCAACCCAATTTTATTTTTGTTCCTTGCTTTTTGCTCCTGTTTAGTAATAAATAATTCATCTAGCCTCTGTTTAGATGTGGTTTTATGTTTTAATTAGTGTTTGTGCCAAGTAGAACCTTTGGGAAGACTTGGGTGAAGTCTTTATGATCATGCTGTAAAAAACAGAAACTTTAGCGCTCACGAGAATTACTGCCAGTTTTTATTGGAGAGTGATATTTAGTTAATTATTTTTGAATATGGTTAATATATAAATTCCTCAGGTCCACCAATTTATTTTAGAATTTTATGAGTTCCATAAGTGGTCGAAACCTACAGATTACTACAGATTCTTCTGTTTTTGACAGATTCTGTTTTCATCGTGTTGTTTGCTTATTTTGATGAATCTATGAGTAGTATCGGAGGGTATGAACCATAGAGAAGTTGGAATACGGTAGATATTACACCAATATGAATTTAGAATGAGTTCATTACAGTACCTTATGATGGTGATTTTCTTTCTTATACTAACGGAGCTTACGAGTTTTCTATTAAGTTTTGTGTTGTGAAGTTTTCAAGTTTTGGGTAAAGATTCGATGGACTATGGAACAAGGAGTGGCAAGAGCCTAAGCTTGGGGATTCCAAAGGCACCCCAAGGTAATATTAAAGGACAACCAAGAGCCTAAGCTTGGGGATGCCCCGGAAGGCATCCCCTCTTTCGTCTTCGTTCATCGGTAACTTTACTTGGAGCTATATTTTTATTCACCACATGATATTTGTTTTGCTTGGACTGTCAATTTATTTTGTTAGGATCTGCTTGCTGTTATTTATAATAATGTTTTTCATCTTTTATTTCAATAAAGTTGGCATTGATAGCCTTTACTATGCCTATTTTACAAGTCTTCATGTTGCTGTTTGAAAACAGAAAGTTTACCGCTGTTGCAATAATTCCCTAAAAAAGTAAGAATGTGATAAAATGTTGAAACCTTTTGCATATTAAGATCTGATAAATTTACTACAGTGATAATTTTCTTTCATAATTGTTGGAGTTAGGGAAGTATGGATTTTTCTGCACTCATTACAGACTGTCCTGTTTAGGCAGATTGCTGTTATATTTGCATATGTTTGCTTCTTTAATGATTCTATTTGAGGATAGGACTATTAAATATGCAGAGGCATTTAGTATGCAATGTTTAATAATAATTTTAGTGATTTGCTACAGTAGAGTATGATAAGGTTTTTGCAATGGTTTATACTAACTTAATCTCACGAGTCCTTGTTGAGTTTTGTGTGGATGAAGCTTTTGAGATTTAGGGAGACCGTGATATGAGAGGAATTAAGGAGACACAAAAGCTCAAGCTTGGGGATGCCCAAGGCATCCCAAGATAATATTTCAAGAAGTCTCAAGCGTCTAAGCTTGAGGATGCCCCGATTGGTATCCCACCTTTCTTCTTCAACAACTATCGGTTAGTTTCGGTTGATCCTAAGTTTTTGCTTCTTCACATGATGTTTGCCATTCTTAGAATGTCATTTAATTTTGCTTTTCTTGCTGTTTTAATAAAATACCAAGATCTGAAATTCTTAAATGTTAGAGAGTCTTCACATAGTTGCATAATTATTCGACTACTCATTGATCTTCACTTACATCTTTCGGAGTAGTGTGTTATTACTCTAGTGCTTCACTTATATCTTTTAGAGCACGGTGGTGGTTTTGTTTTATAGAAACTATTATTCTCTCATGCTTCACTTAGATTATTTTGAGAGTCTTAAATAGCATGGTAATTTGCTTAAAATCCTAATATGCTAGGTATTCAAGATTAGTAAAAATTTCTTATGAGTGTTTTGAATACTAAGATAAGTTTGATGCTTGATGTTTTTTTTGAGATATGGAGGTAATAATATCAAAGTCGTGCTAGTTGAGTAGTTGTGAAATTGAGAAATTCTTGTGTTGAAGTTTGCAAGTCCCGTAGCATGCACGTATGGTAAACGTTATGTAACAAATTTGAAACATGAGGTGTTATTTGATTGTCCTCCTTATGAGTGGCGGTCGGCAACGAGCGATAATATTTTCCTACCAATCTATCCCCCTAGGAGCATGCGCGTAGTGCTGAGGTTTTTGATGACTTGTAGATTTTTGCAATAAGTATGTGAGTTCTTTATGACTAATGTTGAGTCCATGGATTATACGCACTCTTACCCTTCCATCCTTGCTAGCCTCTTCGGTATCGTGCATTACCCTTTCTCACATTGAGAGTTGGCGCAAACTTCGCCGGTGCATCCAAACCCCGTGATATGATACGCTCTTTCACACATAAACCTCCTTATATCTTCCTCAAAACAGCCACCATACCTACCTATTATGGCATTTCCATAGCCATTCCGAGATATATTGCCATGCAACTTTCCACCATTCCGTTTATCATGACACGTTCATCATTGTCATATTGCTTAGCATGATCATGTAGTTGACATAGTATTTGTGGCAAACCCACCGTTCATAATTATTTCATACATGTCACTCCTGGTTCATTGCATATCCCGGTACACCGCCGGAGGCATATAGAGTCATACTTTGTTCCAGTATCGAGTTGTAAATAAATAGAAGTGTGATGATCATCATTTTCTAGAGCATTGTCCCAAGTGAGTAATAAAAAAAAGAGAAAGGCCATAAAAAAGAGAAGGCCCAAAAAAAGAGAAAGGCCATAAAAAAGGGAAAAGGCCCAAATAAAAAAAATAAAAAATGAGAGAAAAAGAGAGAAGGGACAATGCTACTATCCTTTGCCACACTTGTGCTTCAAAGTAGCATCGTAATCTTCATGATAGAGAGTCTCTTGTTTTGTCACTTTCATATACTAGTGGGAATTTTTCATTATAGAACTTGGCTTGTATATTCCAACAATGGGCCTCCTCAAGTGCCCTAGGTCTTCGTGAGCAAGCAAGTTGGATGCACACCCACTTAGTTTCTGTTGTTGAGCTTTCATACATTTATAGCTCTAGTGCATTCGTTGCATGGCAATCCCTAATCCTTGCATTAACATCAATCGATGGGCATCTCCATAGCCCATTGATTAGCCTCGTTGATGTGAGACTTTCTCCTTTTTTGTGTTCTCCACATAACCCCCATCATCATATTTTATTCCACCCATAGTGCTATGTCCATGGCTCGCGCTCATGTATTGCGTGAAAGTTTATAGGTTTGAGATTACTAAAGTATGAACAATTGCTTGGCTTGTCATCGGGGTTGTGCATGATGAGAGAATTCTTGTGTGACGAAAATGGAGCATGACTAAACTATATGATTTTGTAGGGATGAACTTTCTTTGGCCATGTTATTTTGAGAGGACATAATTGCTTAGTTAGTATGCTTGAAGCATTATTATTTTTATGTCAATATGAACTTTTATCTTGAATCTTTCGGATCTGAATATTCATACCACAATTAAGAAGAATTACATTGAAATTATGCCAAGTAGCACTCCGCATCAAAAATTCTGTTTTTTATCATTTACCTACTCGAGGATGAGTAGGAATTAAGCTTGGGGATGCTGATACGTCTCCAACGTATCTATAATTTTTGATTGCTCCATGCTATATTATATATTGTTTTGGACTTTATTGGGCTTTATTATCCACTTTTATATTAATTTTGGGACTAACCTATTGACCCAGAGCCCAGTGCCAGATCCTGTTTTCCCTTGTTTCAGTGTTTCACAGAAAAGGAAAATCAAACGGTGTCCAGTTGACCTGAAACTTCACGAAACTTATTTTTGGAAGGAAAGCAACCCGGGAGACTTGGAGTCCACGTAAGGGAAGCAACGAGGAAGCCATGAGGCAGGGGGCGCGCCCACCCCCCTAGGGCGCGCCCTCCACCCTTGTGGCTCCCCTGACGTATTTCTTCAGCCTATATATATCCATATACCCTAAAACGATCGGGGAGCAGAACAGATCGGGAGTTCCGCCACCAGAAGCCTTCGTAGCCACCGAAAACCAATCTAGACCCATTCCGGCACCCTGCAGGAGGGGGAATCCCTCTCCAGTGGCTATCTTCATCATCTCGGACCTCTCCATGATGAGGAGGGAGTATTTCTCCCTCGGGGCTGAGGGTATGTACCACTAGCTATGTGTTTGATCTCTCTCTCTCTCTCTCGTGTTCTTGAGGTGGCACGATCTTGATGTATCGCGAGCTTTGCTATTATAGTTGGATCTTATGATGTTTCTCCCCCTCTACTCTCTTGTAATGGATTGAGTTTCCTCTTTGAAGTTATCTCATCGGATTGAGTCTTTAAAGATTTGAGAACACTTGATGTATGTCTTGCCGTGCGTATCTGTGGTGACAATGGGATATCACGTGATTCACTTGATGTATGTTTTGGTGATCAACTTGCGGGTTCCGCCCATGAACCTATGCATAGGGGTTGGCACACGTTTTCGTCGTGATTCTCCAGTAGAAACTTTGGGACACTCTTTGAGGTTCTATGTTATGGTTGAATAGATGAATCTGAGATTGTGTGATGCATATCGTATAATCATACCCATGGATACTTGAGGTGACATTGGAGTATCTAGGTGACATTAGGGTTTTGGTTGATTTGTGTCTTAAGGTGTTATTCTAGTACAAACTCTAGGGCTGTTTGTGACACCTATAGGAATAGCCCAATGGATTGATTGGAAAGAATAACTTTGAGGTGGTTTCGTACCCTACCATAATCTCTTCATTCATTCTCCGCTATTAGTGACTTTGGAGTGACTCTTTGTTGCATGTTGAGGGATAGTTATGTGATCCAACTATGCTATTATTGTTGAGAGGACTTGCACTAGTGAAAGTATGAACCCTAGGCCTTGTTTCCTATCATTGCAATACCATTTATGCTCACTTTTACCATTAGTTATCTTGCTGTTTTTATATTTTTAGATTACAAAAACCTTTATCTACCATCCATATACCACTTGTATCACCATCTCTTCGCCGAACTAGTGCACCTATACAATTTACCATTGTATTGGGTGTGTTGGGGACACAAGAGACTCTTTGTTATTTGGTTGCAGGGTTGCTTGAGAGAGACCATCTTCATCCTACGCCTCCTATGGATTGATAAACCTTAGGTCATCCACTTGAGGGAAATTTGCTACTTTCCTACAAACCTCTGCACTTGGAGGCCCAACAACGTGTACAAGAAGAAGTTTGTGTAGTAGACATTAGGGGACACAATGTTTACCCAGGTTCGGGCCCTCTCGATGGAGGTAATACCCTACTTCCTGCTTGATTGATCTTGATGATATGAGTATTACAAGAGTTGATCTACCACGAGATCGGAGAGGCTAAACGCTAGAAGCTAGCCTATGGTATGATTGTTGTTGTCCTACGGACTAAACCCTCCGGTTTATATGGACACCGAAGGGGGCTAGGGTTACACAGAGTCGGTTACAAGAGAGGAGATCTATATATCCGAATTGCCAAGCTTGCCTTCCACGCAAAGGAGAGTCACACCTGGACACGGGACGAAGTCTTCAATCTTGTATCTTCATAGTCCAACAGTCCGGCTGTCCGAGGACCCCCTAATCCTGGACTCCCTCAATGACAATGGTGACGATTTCCCCCTCCCGGAGGGATGTTTCCCTGGCAGAACAGCTTTGCCGGAGCCCTAAATTGGTTCCACCAAGGTTCTGCCTCGTGGCGGCGTTGCTTCGTCCCGAAAGCTTCCTTCTGATTTTTTTCCAGGGCAAAAGACTTCATATAGCCAAAGATGGGCACCGGAGGCCTGCCAGGGGGCCCACGAGACAGGGGGCGCGCCCAGGGGGGTAGGGCACGCCCCCACCCTCGTGGATGGTGGGTGGCCCCCTCTGGTGCTTTCTTCGCCCAATATTTTTTATATAGTCCAAAACTGACTTCCGTGGAGTTTCAGGACTTTTGGAGTTGTGCAGAATAGGTCTATAATATTTGCTCCTTTTCCATCCCAGAATTTCAGTTGCCGGCATTCTCCCTCTTCGTGCAAACCTTGTAAAATAAGAGAGAATAAGCATAATTATTGTGACATAATGTGTAATAACACCCATAATGCAATGAATATCGATATAGAAGCATGATGCAAAATGGACGTATCAACTCCCCCAAGCATAGACCTCGCTTGTCTTCAAGCGGAAACCGATATCGAAAAATATGTCCACATGTTTAGAGATAGAGGTGTCGATAAAATAAAGTACGGACATGAGGGCATCATGATCATTCTTATAATAGCAACATATATATATATATTGTCATATGATTTCTTATGCTAAAGTAACAATTTATTCACAATGTCAAGTATGAATCGGAAACATCATTGAAAACTAACAAACTATAATCTTAGTCATTGAAGCAATTGCAATTTACTATAACATCGAAAAGAGTCAATATAAGAGCTTTTCAGCAAGTCCACATACTCAACTATCATTTAGTCTTTCACAATTTCTAACACTCATGCAATACTTATGGGTATGAAGCTTTAATCGGACACAGAGAAAGATAGGGGCTTATAGTTTTGCCTCCCAACCTTTTACCTCAAGGGTAATGTCAACAATAATAGTTTATGAAATCCCACATCCAATTATCTATATATATATTAGGATCTTTCCAACACATAGTGCTTGCCAAAGGATAAAATGTAAAAAGGAAAGGTGAAGATCACCATGACTCTTGTATAAAGCATAAGAAAAAAATAAAAGATAGGCCCTTCACAGAGGGAAGCAGAGGTTGTCATGTGTTTTTATGGTTGGATGTACAAAATCTTAATGCAAAAGAACGTCACTTTATATTGCCACTTGTGATATGGACCTTTATTATGCAGTCCGTCGCTTTTATTTCTTCCACATCACAATATCGTATAAAGCTTATTTTCTCCACACTAATAAATCATACATATTTAGAGAGCAATTTTTATTGCTTGCAACAATAACAACTTACTTGAAGGATCTTAATTAATCCATAGGTAGATATGGTGGACTCTCATGGCAAAACTGGGTTTGAGGATATTTGGAAGCATAAGTAGTATCTCTACTTGGTGCAAAGAATTTGGCTAGCATGAGGGCAAAAGGCAAGCTCAACATGTTGGATGATCCATGACAATATAATTTATTTCGGATGTAAGAAAGCATAACCCATTACATTGTGTTCCTTGTCCAACATCAACTTTTTAGCATGTCATATTTCATGAGTGCTCACAATCATAAAAGATGTCCAAGATAGTATATTTATATGTGAAGACCTCTCTTTCTTTATTACTTCCTATTAATTGCAACGATGACCAAAACTATGTTTGTCAACTCTCAACAACTTTTATTCATCATACTCTTTATATGTGAAGTAATTACTCTCCATAAGATCAATATGATCTCTTTATTTCTTTTTATTCTTTCTCTTTTTCCCCTCAAGATCATAGCAAGATAACTAGGCCCTCGACTCAAAACTAATCTTTATTATATATAACTCACGGACTCGATTACATAGAAGGATCATAAAGAATAACTCCAAACTAAATCATAATAAAACTTTATTCTACTAGATCAAGGTATTACCAAAAGGATCGAACTAAGAAAAACAGTAAAGATAAAAGTGTGATGGTGATACGATACCGGGGCACTCCCCCAAGCTTGGCAGTTGCCAAGGGGAGTGCCCATACCCGATACTCAATTCTCCTTTGGTGGTAGTGACAATGGAGTTGTTGATGATGTAGGCTTGTCATCCATCTTCCAAGGCATAGGCTCACCATCATAGAAGGATGATCGAGTCTCCGGGATCCTCAAATCTACAGCCAAACTCATCCTCTTGAATCTATATTCATACTCATAGTTTTGGTTTTGCAGGTCATATATCTGGGCTTGGAGGTGCTCGATTTTATCGTGAATCTTGAAGATGGCCTCCCCAATGTCCTTAGCATCCAGCTTGTGATTGTTGGTGAACTCCGCGATCATCATGTGGTTGGCGTCGAGTCCGCGTTCCACCATCCCCTGGCACTTGAAAACTTGTTGCTCCATTGCTTAGAGTCTTGTCTCCACGCTTCCGGTCCTCCATGGTCCCTCAACATCACGGATGTGCAGCACCCCCTCACGCAACTCAATGATTTGAGGGTGTTGCAGCACCTCCGCGAGGTAGGGGTTGATGACCCTCTCAAAAAACTTGTCCTTGGGGGCGCTTGAAGACGTCATGGTGATCTAGATCTGTCAGAAAAATAGCTCGAAACAAAAATAGGATATATTTTCCTGGTGCGGTGGTCAAAACCTTCGGGAGATTGTATAATGAATTCTTACCGACCAAAAGAAGTATTGTGCAAGAAAATGGAGTCCGGAGGGCACACGAGGTGCCCCCAAGGCAGGGGGCGCGCCTAGGGGGTAGGGCGCACCCTCCACCCTCATGGATGCATCATGTCCTTTCTAGACTACTTCTACTTTTCATATTTTCTTAAATATTTCAAAACGGAGAAAAATTGCTATTAGAACTGTTTTGGAGTCGGTTTACTTACCGTACCACATTTCCTTTTCGGAGGATAAAATGTTCTGGAAAGTGTCCCTTATATACTCCTCTGGGGTTACGATTTGAATAACATTAGTTTCAACATTTATAAGATTACCTGAGATATAATGTTTGATTCTTTGACCGTTCACCACCCTCGGATTTGTGCCTTCGGAGTTGTTGATTTTTATGGCACCGGAACGATAGACCTCCTCGATAACGTAAGGACCTTCCCATTTAGAGAGGAGTTTTCCTGCAAAAAATCTTAAATGAGAGTTGTATAACAATACATAATCACCTACATTAAACTCACGTTTTTGCATCCTTTTGTCATGCCATATTTTAACTTTTTCTTTAAACAGTTTGGCATTTTCATAGGCCTAGGTTCTCCACTCATAAAGTGAGCTAATGTCAAATAGTCTCTTCTCACCGGCATGTTTGAAGTCATAGTTGGGATCTTTAATGGCCCAATATGCCTTATGTTCTAGTTCGAGGGGTAAATGACATGCTTTTCCATAAACCATTTATACGGACACATACCCATAGGAATTTTATATGCAGTTCTATAGGCCCATAATGCATCATCAAGTTTCTTGGACCAATTCTTTCTAGATCTATTAACGGTCTTTTGCAAAATTAATTTAAGCTCTCTATTACTCAGTTCTACTTGACCACTAGACTGTGGATGATATGGAGATGCAATTCTATGATTAACATCATACTTAGCAAGCATTTTACGAAAAGCACCATGAATAAAAAGTGAACCACCATCAATCATTAAGTATCTAGCGACTCCAAACCTCGGAAAAATAACTTCTTTAAGCATCTTAATAGAGGTGCTATGATCAGCACTACTAGTTGGAATAGCTTCTACCCACTTAGTAACGTAATCAACAACAACTAAAATATGTGTATACCCATTAGAGGAAGGAAACGGTCCCATATAATCAAAGCCCCAAAGATCAAATGGTTCAATAACAAGTGAATAATTCATAGGCATTTCTTGACATGTACTAATGTTACCAATTCTTTGACATTCATCACAAGACAAGACAAACTTACGGGCATCCTTGAAGAGAGTAGGCCAATAAAAACCGGATTGCAATACCTTATGTGCAGTTATATCTCCAGCATGGTGTCCTCCATAAGCCTCGGAGTGACACTTGCATAGGATCTGTTCCTGTTCATGCTCAGGTACACAACGTCTAATAACACCATCTACTCCTTCTTTATAAAGGTGTGGGTCATCCCAGAAGTAATGTCTTAAATCATAGAAAAACTTTTTCTTTTGCTGGTATGTGAAACTAGGTGGTATAAATTTAGCAACAATGTAATTAGCATAATCAGCATACCATGGAGCAGTACGAGAAGCATTGCTGACAGCTAATTGTTCATCAGGAAAGCTATCATCTATAGGTAGTGGGTCATCAAGAACATTCTCTAACCTAGACAAGTTGTTTGCAACGGGGTTCTCAGCTCCTTTTCTATCAATAATATGCAAATCAAATTCTTGTAGTAGGAGAACCCATCTAATAAGTCTAGGTTTAGCATCTTTCTTTTCCATAAGGTATTTAATAGCAGCATGATCAGTTTGAACAGTTACTTTAGAATCAACAATATAAGGTCTGAACTTATCACAAGCAAATACAACTACTAAAAATTCTTTTTCAGTAGTAGCATAATTTCTCTGGGCATTGTCTAGAGTTTTACTAGCATATTGGATAACATTTAATTTCTTATCAACTATTTGTCCTAAAACAGCACCTACATCATAATCACTAGCATCACACATAATTTCAAAGGGTAAATACCAATCAGGTGGATGAACAATGGGTGCAGAAATCAAAGCTTTCTTTAAGTATTTCAAATGCTTCTACACAATCATCATCAAAGACAAAAGGAATATCTTTTTGTAAGAGATTAGTCAGAGGCTTGGAAATTTTTGAGAAGTCTTTAATGAACCTCCTATATAAACTGGCATGACCAAGGAAACTTCTTACACCTTTAATGTCCTTAGGACACGACATCTTTTCAATATCATCAACTTTAGCTTTATCAACTTCAATACCTCTTTTAGAAATTTTATGCCCCAAGATAATGCCTTCATTAACCATAAAGTGGCACTTCTCTCAATTCAAGACAAGATTAGTTTCTTCACATCTCTGCAAAACTCGATCAAGGTTTCTTAAGAAATCATCAAAAGAAGTTCCATATATAGAAAAATCATCCATGAAAACCTCAACAATCTTTTCACAAAAGTTAGAGAATATAGCAGTCATACATCTTTGAAAGGTAGCAGGTGCATTACATAAACCAAAAGGCATACGTCTATAAGCAAAGGTACCGAAAGGGCAAGTAAAAGTGGTCTTTTCATGATCTTCTTTTGACACAGGTATTTGAGAGAAACCAGAATAACCGTCTAGAAAGCAAAATTGTGTGTGTTTGGATAATCTTTCTAGCATTTGATCAATAAAAGGTAAAGGGTAATGATACTTTTTAGTAGCTTTATTTAGTTTGCGGAAATCAATTACCATTCTATAACCCGTAACAATTCTTTGTGGAATCAATTCATCTTTATTATTAGGAACAACGGTAATACCTAGCTTCTTAGGGACACAATGGATAGGACTTACCCACTGACTATCAGCAACGGGATAAATTGTACTTGCCTCCAGAAGCTTTAGTATTTCTTTTCTTACCACTTCTTTCATCTTAGGATATAACCGTCATTGGTGATCAACAACCGGTTTAGCATCTTTCTCCAATTCTATTTTGTGCTGGCATAGAGTGGGACTAATGCCCTTAAGATCATCAAGAGTATATCCAATAGCAGCACGGTGCTTCTTCACAGTTTTCAATAATCTCTCTTCATCCTATTCTGAAAGGTTAGCACTAATAATAACAGGATATATCTTCTTTTCATTAAGATAAGCATATTTAAGAGTATCAGGTAATGGTTTAAGCTCAAACACGGGATCACCATTGGGTGGAGGAGGATCCCCTAGAATTTCAACAGGCAAGTTGTGTTTCAAAATAGGTCCCTGTTTAAAGAATACTTCATCTATTTCCCTTCTTTCATTCATAAACATATCATTTTCATGATCTAGCAAGTATTGTTCTAAAGGATCATTAGGAGGCACAACAATAGAAGCAAGACCAATAATTTCATCTTTACTAGGCAATTCTTTATCATGGGGTTGTCTATGAAATTTAGCAAAATTAAAATCATGAGACATATCCCCTAAACCAACGGAAACAATATCCTTTTTGCAGTCTATCTTAGCATTAACAGTATTCAAGAAGGGTCTACCAAATATAATGGGACAAAATTCATCTGGTGGGGAACCAAGAACAAGAAAATCAGCAGGATATTTAACTTTCCCACACAAGACTTCAACATCTCTAACAATCCCAATTGGTGAAATAGTATCTCTATTGGCAAGCTTAATTGTAACATCAATACCTTCTATCTCAGCAGGTGCAATATCATGCATAATTTCTTCATATAAAGAATGAGGTATTGCACTCGCACTAGCACCCATATCACATAAGCCATGATAGCAATGATCTCCTATTTTATCAAAAATAACAGGCATGCCTACAACAGGTCTATGTTTATTTTTATTATCGGGTCTAGCAATTCTAGCAGCTTCATCACCAAAGTAAATAACATGCCCATCAATATTATTGGACAAGAGATCTTTAACCATAGCGATACTAGGTTCAACTTTAATTTGCTCAGAGGGCGTTGGTGTTCTAGTATTACTCTTACGAACCACAGTTGAAGCTTTATCATGATCCTTTATTCTAGCATGGAAAGGTGGTTTCTCAATATAAGCGGTAGGAACCTACAAAGCACCGATACGTGGAAAAGCCATGTATCGCCGTCCTATACATCACCAATACGGCGATACGCATGATACGGCAGTGATATGGGTATCCCTGGGTGCCGGTGTCAAAACCGGCGGATCTCGGGTAGGGGGTCCCGAACTGTGCGTCTAGGCCGGATGGTAACAGGAGACAGGGGACACTTTGTTTTACCCAGGTTCGGGCCCTCTCGATGGAGGTAATACCCTACTCCTCCTTGATTAATATTGATGATATGGGTAGTACAAGAGTAGATCTACCACAAGATCAAGGAGGCTAAACCCTAGAAGCTAGCCTATGGTATGATTGTTGTGTATGGGGTTGATCGCCTACGGACTACAACCCTCCGGTTTATATAGACACCGGATAGGGTTAGGGTTACACAGAGTCGGTTACAATGGTAAGAGATCTTGAATATCCGCATCGCCAAGCTTGCCTTCCACACCAAGGAAAGTCCCATCCGGACACGGGACGAAGTCTTCAATCTTGTATCTTCATAGTCCAGGAGTCCGGCCGAAGGTATAGTCCAGCTACCCGAACACCCCCTAATCTAGGACTCCCTCAGTAGCCCCTGAACCAGGCTTCAATGACGACGGGTCCGGTGCGCAAATTGTCTTCGGCATTGCAAGGCGGGTTCCTCCTCCAAGTCCTTCATAGAAGATTTGTAAACACCAAGAGTAGTGTCTGGTTCTGCAAAATAAGCTTCCACATATCGCCATAGAGAGAATAATATTAACACAAATCAAATCTGCTGACGTATTCCGCAGTGCGCTATCACACTACGGCCAAGTCCTTTACTCGAATCGTTTTTACTTTTCCACCTCAGCATGTTTTGCGAGGCGGTTTCCTTGGCACGTCTTGTCAAAGCAGAGATCGTGTGCCCCTTCTTTACGGGATTCTCATCAATACGGACGTGGGTAACCCAATCGTGCCCGTTTAGCATGTTTTCTCAATTAAAGGTGAGTCCCAAACGGTTACGGGGAGGGCTCCTGGTATTCAACCTCTTATAAAGAGACCAAGGCCTTACTCCTTTTTCTAATCTCAAAACGAGTTCGCCCGTCGCCTCGAGTTCCAACACCCTAGGCTTCAGATTCCAGGCGCTTCGGACCTTCGACAATGCCCGGTTCCGACCTTCAAGGCCGATGGATGCCCTCCTCCATCACGGAGGAGGATGTGCTAAAGTTGAGAGAGGCTAAGTTCTTGACCGCCGAAATTCCGCATAGGTTGCCTGCTCAAGGGCAGGCTATTCCCAATCCCCAGCCCGGTGAGAGCGTAGTGTTCATGTCTCACTTCCTTTGGGGGTTAGGCTTCCCGATGGATCCCTTCGTGAGGGGGCTGCTGTTTGATTACGGGATGGAATTTCATGACTTAGCTCTGGAGTCCATCCTCCACATTTCCTCATTCATCGTTGTGTGCGAAGCGTTCCTCCGCGTTACTCCTCACTTCGGTTTATAGCTCAAGACTTTTGGAGTGGAGCCGAAGATGATCGAGGGACGGCACGCAGAGTGCGGAGGTGCTGTCATCAGTAAGAATGCCGATGCTCCATGGCCCGAGGGCTCCTTTACAGAGGAGCTTGGCTTGTGGCAACGAGAGTGGTTCTATATCACCGCTCCCAGGAGTGCCAAGTGGGTGGCGCCTCCTGCCTTTCGCTCGGGTCCCCCACCACGGTTAGCGTCATGGGGCAACAAAGGATTAGATTGGGGGTTATCCAAAGACGTGCCCCTGTTGCAGGGCCACATTAGGGATCTCTTAAAAGGAGACCTCAATCTGGTCAAGGTGACGCAGGTCATGCTGATTCGCCGAACATTACCCGGCAAACATCGCTCCCTTCGTCTGTGGGAGTTTAATCCGGAGGGACCACAAGCTCTCCAGCATTTTATGGGTGCAACGCCCGCGGAGATGTATAGACTGTTCTTCGGATCACAGGAGATGTGTCCGGATTTAACCGAGGACGCAGGCCTAAGCTGCAATCGCCCGGATACTCAAGTAAGCAACCTTGTGCCTGGACCTTCTATCCGTATAATTGTCATAAACTTGCCCCTAAAAGAGCCGTCCTTTTAAACAGGAGTGGATAGCGATGGCAAAGATGATCAGGTGTCCGGCTCCCCTTCCTGAAACCAGGCCGGATCCCGTGCTGGTCAGGATGCTGGAGATAATGCCTTTGGAGGGGGAGGACAAGGAAGCTATGGCCTCCTCGAAGGAGGCTGCTCCGATGGGAGGAACCGACAATTCCTCTCCTAAGGGGAAGAAGAGAGCCGCCTCTGACGACCCGGAAACCATGGCCTCAAAACGGGGGAGAAAATCCTCGTCAGAGGGTCCGACGCCGGGGAGTTCCTCGGCCGGACTACGCCCTCAAGGGGATCAGCCCTCCAGCGAGCCGTAAGTGGAGAAAAGATTTTCCTTTTGAGGGATGAGAGAAATCCTTGATTTTATTTCTAAGAAGATTAACCGAAATTTTACCTTGTAGCTCGGACCTCAGCCCTTCGTAGCAGAGCTCGTCTTCGGGGGATCTTCTTCCGGAGATGATGGAGAGCGGGACGCCTCCCCCTGCCGTGCCGCCCAGCGAGGCGAGCGACCCTGAGGTGTCGTTGCGGAGGGTTTCTCCGAATCCGGCAGGGGCGGAAGATAACTATGTGGCCCCCCAAGGCTCTCCGTGTCCGGCCTTCGAAAGAGGTCATATGGCAAGTCTGGCACCGTCTGGTGCTCAGCCAGAGGAACTAAAGATTCTGCTGGGGCGAGCTTCTATCTCAGAAGAGCACCGTGCATTGATGGGCACGGTGATTGAAAGGATTTCATCCGCAGAAAGCGGATTGCATGAGGCCGTCAAAAGTTTACTGACGGGTTTTGAGGTACGTTAGATAATGTACACTTTTGTCAGTTGCGCATAAATAAGATGCGCCCTGTGTAGATAGTAGCCCCTGAGATGGGTTTTGAGGTACGTTAGATAATGTACGGCACGCAGAGGATCATAATCCCAGGTCTAAGATGTCGCCATTGAATGTAGGTGGCGAGGTGTCCGGAATCAAGCCGAACTGATGATGTGGCCGAACTAAAGCGGCAACTGGACGTGGCAGATGCCGACATCGCGCTTGTCAACAAGCGGCTTGATGAGGATCAAGGTATGTAATTCTTCGGGCGGCATCAGGTAGGAGGAGCTTCATGCCAGTGTCTTACAATGTGTGTGCTTGACGCAGATGGTACGACCGCCGTGGATAATCTTAGGGCAGAACTTGCCCGAGCTAAGGAGCGAGCCAGAAAAAGCGATGCGGCTGCCAAGAAGGCCCTTGAAGAGCTGAGAGCCGAACAGGCTGCTCACTGCCGAAGCAAAGAAGAGATGGCCGAGATGGCCGAGAAGTTAAAGAGCATTGTAGACCGTTGCAAACTTCTTGAGAAAGAAGACCGGGCGAGACAGACGGACTTAGAGAAGGCCGTTGCTGATGCCAAGGACGCTCGCTCTGCGATGAGAGCTGCGAAAGAGGAGCTGCGTCAGGCCGAACAGATTGCATCTGGAAAGCCCTTTGTGCTGCGGAGGAAGGTTTGTGATCCGGAGTTTGCTCCGTTGGACCGGATGTGGAGTGTGGAGGACACCTATCTGGATTTGGCAGCAAGTGCTGCTGATGCGACTGAACACTTTCGAGATCTGGAAGATCGCGAAGTGGAAAAGCTTTTCTGGTCATAGTTTCATAATCCAGAGCGTCCACTGGCAGTGGACGATCGCCTGGCTCAATGGGCCGAGCTGAATAGATTTTCCGGACTCGCCATGAAGTACGTCATGGGTCATCTGTGGCCTGGGAGACCGGAGCCGAAGAGTTATTTCAGCTTGGTGCAGCAATTCCTTGACGCGGTGCCGCGTATAACTGCAATGCAGAGGTCAGCATGCATAGAGGGCGCACGGATGGCTCTTGCCCGTGTTAAGACATACTGGGCAGAGATGGACACCACCATTGTTGCGTCCCGAGATTCGGACAAAAGCCGAGTACCTTCCGAGCACTATTTTCAGGAAGTTCTTGAAGGCGCTCGTATAATAGAGACGCAGTGCCCGAAAGATGCTATGTTATGATAGCATATGTAATTATAAAGTAATATTTTGATAAATTGTAGTGGCCTTTTTTATACTTGTGCCTCCAAGTATTGTTAACACCTTCTATGCGACCGTTTTAAGATATATATATATGTATATATATATAGAATCTGAAAGGTGGCAGTCGTTGGCCTCAGCCCCCATGCACATAGTGCGGGGGTGCTCGCAGAAGACGCATTTTCACACTTAACCCAACGTCTTGGTCCTACAAAGGAGGTGATAGCGCAGCGGGCCAGGCAACCGGACTATAATGCTTTAGCACTTTCACTTAGCCATAGGAGTTTGAAAATGAGACTCTTTAGGTAGCTCCTTGGTGGCAACTGTGCTTGTCCGAATTCGGGGCGCGTAATTGCCTGACCGGGAAGCGGCCCTTCGTTAAAGCGAAGGAATCCGATAGATTCCGATCGAGTGGCTGACCGGTCTCACGCTACATCATGACAGTCAGTTTTCGGCTTTCTCTACTGAGGTGCTCACCCTGGCCGAACCGGGGGCACAATCGCAGTAGTTCTCCTGGTGCTACCTTAGCCGATAGAGCAGAACGTAAGGTAGCCGAACTCAGGAGCCGGGCAACCCAACATTTGACCAAAGACATGATTCGGAGCTGATGCATATAATGCCAAAACTCGCGACGCCGAACACTCCCTAAGGTGTTCGGTCTTTATGAGTGCAGGCCAAACAACACTCTTTATTAAAAAAGCCCCTAGTGTCCAGGTACGTGCAAAAATTCTAACGTGGCCATATGCCAAGATGCCAGCCTCCTCCTTGGTTATATTAGAAAGAAAGAACCAGGGGATGTGTAGCAACAAGAGACAGTAAAAAAGGTTTACGCAGGGTCTTAATCTAAAAAGAATCCTTTAGGACGGGTCCCTACTGCACGTCTGCGCCTGTGTCTTCGTTGTGCCGTATCCTGGACGGGCGCCGCACGACGTTCATCTGTAAAAGAGAGGAACTGAGTTGAAAACGGGTCGTGCCGAAAAAGTTTTAAAATAAGCAAAGTATAAAGTAAGATATATAAGTTTGAGCTTTATTGTCTCTTATTGTATATGCGTGGAGCCCCTAGTGCGGGGGTATATGGCTTCTAGGCCTGCATCAATGATGATTTTGCGCCGAACTCGTCTATCCGCGTTCGTGGTCTTTAAATGACCTATTTTGAAGTTTTTTGGCCGGTGAGGCCATTTTGCTGTGGGGCTGTCAAAGCGGCCGCACAGTCCTCTGCTTGGGGAGGCACACTTTAGTGCTTCCCCTTCAAAGAGATGATGCCTCGTGGACCGGGCATCTTAAGCGTAAGAGATGCATAATGCGGTATTGCGTTAAAGTGAGCGAAAGCTTCGCGTCCCAGTAGTGCTTGATAGCGACTTGAGAACAAGACGATGTGGAAGGTCAGCTTTTTGCGGCGGAGGTTATCGGCAGAGCCGAATGTGACTGTGAGCCGGAGAAAACCCGTACAATGGGTGTCCGGACCAGGTATTACCCCTTGAAATGAGGTTTTGTTGCGGCTGATTCTTGCTGGGTTTATCCTCATGTGCTAGATTGTATCCTGATATATCAGGTTTAGTCCACTGCCGCCGTCCATAAGGACATTTGAAAACTTGAGTCCGCCAATTATTGGATTGAGTATCAAGGCAGTACAGCCTACATTCTTGATATTCCTAGAATAATCTAGCTGATCGAAGATGATCGGTTTTGACAACCAGTGGCAGGACCCTTTGGGCCATGTGGTGCGTACCTTTATGGGCGCCGCACGTTTTGTTATGTGAAGTGAGTTCACTGTTTTACTTCTTGTGGGAAGTTCTTTTGTTTCCTGGTGTTCTGCTTTTGGGGTTCGTCCTCGTCTTTGCTTGGCGTGTCGAGCCCCTTGTGTTCGGCATTGAGTCTGCCGGATTGTTTGAAAACCCAGCAGTCTCTGTGGGTATGGTTAGCAGGCTTCCCGGGAGTACTGTGTATCTGACATATCCTGTCCAAGATTTTATTTAGGTTGGATGGATCGTCCCTGTTATCCTGGGGGCGATTTTTCTTGATTTTGTCGTGAGCCTTTGAATCCGGCATTGACTGACGTGCTCTTCGGACTTTTGTCCTTAGTCCAGCGACGGTCCTTGTTGCGCCGCGGTTTTCCGTTTCCATCCCTGGTTTCGGATGTATTTGGGTCGCTGGGCTGCACCTTGCCAACCAGCTGTCCTCCCCTGCACAAAAGCGGGTCATGAGGCTTGTTAGTGCGGCCATTGTTCTTGGCTTTTCTTGGCCGAGGTGTCTGGCGAGCCATTCGTCTCGGACATTATGCCTGAAAGCTGCTAAGGCTTCGGCGTCCGGACAGTCGACTATCTGATTCTTTTTAGTGAGGAATCTATTCCAGAACTGCCGAGCTGATTCTCTGGGTTGTTGAGTTATGTGACTAAGATCATCTGCATCCGGAGGACGGACATAGGTCCCTTGAAAGTTTGCTCGGAAAGTATCCTCGAGCTCCTCCCAGCTTCCAATTGTGTTTTCGGGAAGGCTTTTAAGCCAATGCCGGGCTGGCCCTTTAAGATTAAGGGGTAGATATTTTATGGCATGGAGATCATATCCTCTAGCCATGTGTATGTGGAGGATATAATCCTCGATCCAGACTCCAGGATCTGTTGTTCCATCATATGCCTCTATGTTTACGGGTTTGAATCCCTCTGGGAATTCATAGTCCAGGACCTCATCGGTGAAACATAGAGGGTGTGCGGCGCCCCTGTATTTGGGTGTGCCGGATTCTGATGATGGGTTCATAGCGTTGCTTACGAGATCTTGCTTTCTTGGCCCGTAAATGGACCTGACTGGGCCATGATGCGAATCCTTAAGTGGGTCGCATGCTGATTTATGTGCGGCGCCGCTTGCCGCTTTATGGGGTCGTCTATCCGACCGTATGGCTTTTTTATTTTTTGAATGCGAGGGCTCTAGGGCCTCTTCGTCGAATTCAGGCAGTAGCTTTCTTTTCGGATAGCTTTTAGTGCGGTGACTGTCGCCGTACTTATCTGTTGTATTGGTTACTTTGCTCCATCTAATCCGGAGTGCATCTTCCGCTGTTTTTAGCTTCCGCTTCTGCTTTTTTAGGCTGCGTGCAGTTGCAACGAGCCTCTCGTGGAGATTCTTCTACTCCATAGGTTTATTTGGCGTGAGGTTGTCTGGAATGCCGTTTTTGCCGGAGGAGGGATGTTCGGTTTCTCTATCCGTGTTTCCCTGTTCAGACGGTTTCTCTAAGGCCCGCTCGTCGTCTACCGGCTCGCCCTGCTCTATGGCTGGCTTTTTGTCGAGGCGGGGTTTGGGTCGGCGTTTACGCCGACGCTTTGATTGCTTTTCGGGGGGTCGAACTCCCGTCCCATCCCCTTTTTCCTCGTTGTCGTTTCCTTTAGGGGTGTCCACCATGTACACATCATGGGATGAGGTGGTTGTCTAATGCCCTATGGGCGTTGGTTCGTTGGTATCTCCTGCATCGTCATCCATGCTGTCGATGTCTCCGGAGTCGCAGTTGAGCACGTCGTTTAAATTGTCGACAGTGGCTACCAAGTGGGTGGTGGGTGGGCTTTGAATTTCTTCATCGTCCGTATCCCATCCTCGCTGACCGTAATCCGGCCAGGGTTCTCCTGATAAAGAGAGAGACTTTAGAGAATTCAAGATGTCGCTGAAGGGCAAGTGCTGAAAGATGTCCGTGGTGGTGAACTCCATTATTGGCGCCCAATCGAGTTCGATCAGCAGGGACGCGAGGGGTTCGGAGTTTGGAGAGGAATCTGGCTCCTTGGAGTCACGGGCCGTGCAGAGTGTGGGGTTGGCGTTTGGCTCGAACGCTTTTGAGATTACAGCCCCCGAGGTGACGTCCAACCGCTCACCCTCGATTGGCGCAGCTGGCTCCGAATTAGGGGTCAGAGCCAGTGCGTTTGCGGCCTCCAGGGTACTGTTCGGCGGCAGAGCTAGATCATGCCCCACGAGACAGTGCGGCACGCTTGGCTGTGGCTCGAATCCGTCGAAGATCAAATCTCCGCGGATGTCTGCTGTGTAGTTTAGGCTTCCAAACCTGACTTGATGGCCAGGGGCGTAGCTTTCGATCTGCTCCAGGTGGCCAAGTGAATTGGCCCGCAGTGCGAAGCCGCCGAAGACGAAGATCTGTCCGGGGAGAAAAATCTCACCCTGGACCGCATCGTTGTTGATGATCGAAGGAGCCATCGGGCCTAAAGGCGACGACATAGAGGAACTCTCAATGAAAGCACCAATGTCGGTGTCAAAACCGGCGGATCTCGGGTAGGGGGTCCCGAACTGTGCGTCTAGGCCGGATGGTAACAGGAGACAGGGGACACTTTGTTTTACCCAGGTTCGGGCCCTATCGATGGAGGTAATACCCTACTCCTGCTTGATTAATATTGATGATATGGGTAGTACAAGAGTAGATGTACCACTAGATCAAGGAGGCTAAACCCTAGAAGCTAGCCTATGGTATGATTGTTGTGTATGGGGTTGATCGCCTACGGACTACAACCCTCCGGTTTATATAGACACCGGATAGGGTTAGGGTTACACAGAGTCGGTTACAATGGTAGGAGATCTTGAATATCCGCATCGCCAAGCTTGCCTTCCACGCCAAGGAAAGTCCCATCCGGACACGGGACGAAGTCTTCAATCTTGTATCTTCATAGTCCAGGAGTTCGGCCGAAGGTATAGTCCGGCTACCTGAACACCCCCTAATCCAGGACTCCCTCACTGGGGTATCGTGATTTTCGATTTAAAACAAAAGAAAAAAATGCGGATACGCCGCCAGGACGGCGCCGACACGCCGGCGACACGGGAAGCCCAGTAGAAGCCCACTCCACCATTCGCAAAGTCATAACCCTAAACAGCCTCGCAGTTTGCTATGCAGCAGATTGGATCCAGGATTTAGGTGCGACCGCATGAGTGTGCCGCCGCGTTGCTACCACCGCCGCCGCTGCCTGGATTCCATTGCGGCCATCTGGAATCGCCTCGCCGCTCCATGGACTCGTCTCGCCACCGCCGCTTGGAGTGTCCGCCGCCGCCACCTGTTGGCCGTCACCAGCAAGGTATCCCCCCGGCCCCTTCCCAATCTCTGCTCTCTTCCGATGGTGTCTGGTCCTCCCGCTCTTGCTGGCTTGCTGTGTGCTAATTCGGTGTGTGCTTGCTACTGAGTGCGTGCGTGGTGTGTGCTTGCTGTGGTGTGCGTGCGTTCATGCTCGGTGTGTCCGTCTGCATATTTGTTCTATACTTGCGTGCTTGCTAGGTACTGCTGGGCACTGGGTTTTGGCCTCTGTTGTATCAACTATGATTTGCTGCTGACCTGCTGAGGTTGCGCCTAGTGCTAGGGAGTGAAATACTGACAATGACACTTGTAGGCCAATATTCAGTTGAGAGGCTGGGAAGCATCAAGCAAGTATCATTGGGTAAGCAAGCTACAAGCCAATGTCTTTAGTGTTCTCAGCTTTTCATGCACAAGTGTTATGTTTAGTTCAAGTTCTAATACTAGCATATGCTGTATTTTCCAGGTAGCATGAGGATTCAGTAAATTGATGATCATTCGGTCATCGAGACGACTTGATGAAAAGAGGCATGGATGCAACTTATGGGGCAGTATTTTGATCTCATCTCATGCATTTCATTATTCTTTATAACATGCAATTTTATTAAATATTTATCTATACTTGCCGTATCACCGTATTGACGTTTCTAGAAATTGCCGTATCCCGTATCCCCGTACCCGTATCGCCGTATCCGTGTATCGGTGCTACGTAGGTAGGAACAATAGGATCAACATTATAAGTGATAGTCTTTTCTTCAACTTTAATAGGTCCAACTACTTTTACTTTAATGGGAGGACGATATTTAAGCCACTTCTCCATAGGGAGATCAACATGAGTAGCAAAGGATTCACAAAAAGAAGCTACTATGTCAGAGTCAAGTCAATATTTAGTGCTAAATTCACGAAAAGCATTGGTATCCATAAAAGATTTAACACAATCAAACTTAGGTGTTATACCTGACTCCTTACCTTTATCGAGTTCCCAATCTTCAGAGTTGTGTTTAATTCTTTCCAATAAATCCCATCTAAATTCAATAGTATTCATCATAAAAGAACCAGTACAAGAAGTATCGAGCATGGAGCGATTATTGAGAGAAAGCCGAGCATAAAAATTTTGAATAATAATTTCTCTTGAGATCTCATAATTGGGGCATGAATATAACATTGACTTAAGCCTCCCCCAAGCTTGAGTGATGCTTTCTCCTTCACGGGGCCAAAAATTATATATATAATTACGATCACAATAAACCAGATGCATAGGATAAAACTTCTGATGAAATTCCAATTTCAATCGGTTGTAGTTCCATGATCCAATATCATCACATAGCCTTAACCATGTCAATGCCTTTCCCTTCAAAGATAAAGGGAAGACCATCTTCTTGATAACATCCTCAGGCATACCTGCAAGCTTAAATAATCCACAAACTTCATCCACATAGATTAGGTGAAAATCGGGATGCAATGTTCCATCTCCTGTAAAAGGATTAGCTAGCAGTTTCTCTATCATACCCGAAGGAATTTCAAAGCAGACATTTTCAGTAGGTTCAGTAGGTTGAGTAGTAACTCTTTGCTCTACTGATCAGGGTGAAGATACCCCGAACAAGCCCCTCAAAGGATTACTTTCCATAGTAACAAGTGACAGTAAATTTCAGCACACTATATAAATTTTCCTTACCAAATTCCACCTACCAAAGGCGCTTCACTCCCCGGCAGCGGAGCCAGAAAAGAGTATTGATGAACCACAAGTATAGGGGATCTATCGTAGTCCTTTCGATATGTAAGAGTGTCAAACCCAACGAGGAGCAGAAGGAAATGATAAGCAATTTTCAGTAAGGTATTCTCCGCAAGCACAGAAATTATCGGTAACAGATAGTTTTGTGATAAGGTAATTTGTAACGGGTAACAAGTAATAAAAGTAAATAAGGTGTAGCAAGATGGCCCAATCCTTTTTGTAGCAAAGGACAAGCCTGGACAAACTCTTATATAAAGGAAAACGCTCCCGAGGACACATGGGAATTATCGTCAAGCTAGTTTTCATCACGCTCATATGATTCACGTTCGTTACTTTGATAATTTGATATGTGGGTGGACCGGTGCTTGGGTACCGCCCTTCCTTAGACAGGAATCCCACTTATGATTAACCCCTCTTGAAATCATCCTCAACTACAAAATAAGTATTAAGGTAAACCTAACCATAGCATGAAACATATGGATCCAAATCAGCCCCTTACGAAGCAACGCATAAACTAGGGTTTAAGCTTCTGTCACTCTAGCAACCCATCATCTACTTATTACTTCCCAATGCCTTCCCCTAGGCCCAAATAATGGTGAAGTTTCATGTAGTCGACGTTCACATGACACCACTAGAGGAGAGACAACATACATCTCATCAAAATATCGAACGAATACCAAATTCACATGACTACTTATAGCAAGACTTCTCCCATGTCCTCAGGAACAAATGTAACTACTCACAAATCATATTCATGTTCATAATTAGAGGGGTATTAATATGCATAAAGGACCTGAACATATGATCTTCCACCAAATAAACCAACTAACATCAACTACAAGGAGTAATCAACACTACTAGCAACCTATAGGTACCAATCTGAGGTTTTGAGACAAAGATAGGATACAATAGATGAACTAGGGTTTGATATGAGATGGTTCTGGTGAAGATGTTGATGGAGATTGACCCCCTCCCGATGAGAGGATCAATGGTGATGATGATGGTGATGATTTCCCCCTCCCAGAGGGATGTTTCCTCGACAGAACAGCTCCGCCGGAGCCCTAAATTGGTTCCGCCAAGGTTCCACCTCGTGGCGGCGGTGCTTCATTCCGAAATCTTCCTTCTGATTTTTCCAGGGCAAAAGACTTCATATAGCCAAAGATGGGCACCGGAGGCCTGCCAGGGGGCCCACGAGACAGGGGGCACGCCTAGAGGGTAGGGCACGCCCCCCACCCACGTGGATGGTGGGTGGCCCCGCTCTGGTGCTTTATTTGCCCAATATTTTTTATATAATCCAAAATTGACTTCTGTGGAGTTTTAGGACTTTTGGAGTTGTGTAGAATAGGTCTCTATTATTTGCTCCTTTTCCAGCCCAGAACTCTAGCTGCCGGCATTCTCCCTCTTCATGCAAACCTTGTAAAATAAGAGAGAATAAGCATAAGTATTGTGAGATAATGTGTAATAGCAGCCCATAATGCAATGCATATCGATATAGAAGCATGATGCAAAATGGACGTATCAGACGACTACATCAACACCGTTGAGCAGTTGCTTGCTGGAGACAAGTACAAGGTGGTCGACATTGACCTCCAGTACACCGCCGGTCTTCCCAGCACAGATCAGAAGGTTGTCGTCACCCAGTTGTGCGTGCTCCATCATGTCCTCATCTACCACTACTGCATGGCCATAGAGCCTTGCATCTGTTTCGCCAGGTTTGTCAACAACACCGACTACAAGTTTGCTACGGTGGAAACCACTGATGATGTAAAAGCGCTCAGGGTTACGGGCTTGGCCTGCAAGAACCTTGTCGAAATCCGTGAGCACTACAGGGTCTGGGGTAGCACGAAGAAGGACTCCCTGGTTGAACTTGCCTTGGCCAACATCGACCCCTACTACGAAAATATGAAGCAGGATGCCCAGAGAACAAGTCCCGTATCCTGGCACAGGGCCTGGATGCGGCAACTGGATGAACCTCACCTCAGGTTCGCGTCCAAGAGCGTGTACACATGCTACGAGATGCACAGGCGGATCGTTGACATGAGGAAGTGCCTCGTTACCCAAATCGATGAGTCTTAATCGAGCCATAAGCAGAGCAAGCGTCACAATAAGTAGATGATGATCAGATGCTCGTTTATGCTAGTTAATCATGCATGTAATATATAGTTTACTTTATTGGTGTGTGGAAATGCCATGTGTGTAGTAGCCACCTACATAATTATGCATGTAATAGTTTAATTTGGTGTGTGCAAATGCCATGGTTGTGTTAGCCACCTATGTAAGTGGATGTTTAATTTGGTTATGCAACCATGTCCTTATAAGTATATATATATATATATGGTGGGTCTATTATGATAACACCCTTAATAGTCTTATTCTGCATGCACTTTCGCTTATTCTGCTAACACCAACCAGCCCCCGAGTCAACTCCACTGAACTGCAAACGAAAAATCCACCCCAGCCCCACCCCACCTAACCCACTTTCTTCCTCTCGTCAAACCCACCCACCTTCTCTGTCGCTTTGCCCACGCAGCGCGCCCCGCCACGGAGGCCCGCGCCGCTGGCTAGCCAACGCCGCGGCGCCTCCTCTCATCCCAGACCACCTCCCACTCACGGCGGCGCCCACACCCCCGGCCACCTCCCACCCCGCGGCAGCGCCCCCACCCCCGACCACCCCCATCTCGCGGCTCACCTCGACCACCCCCACCCCGCAGCGGCGCCCGACCACCTCCCACCCCTCCGCAGTGCCACCACCCCACGCCGCCACACCCATCCTACGGTGGCCTCCCCTCTACTACTTTTTTCCTCGCCGAATCGGCCCACCTCGACTCCCTCACCACCAGATCGAACGTGTGCGAGGAGAAACCACCTGATCCTCTGCTCGCGAGCCAGGTGAACCACATCTCCTACAACTTCTCCTACCTCGACAAGAAGGCCGACGGTGCCGTGCCGACCGCCCCCGACGCCTTCCCCCACCAACCACCAGACCCCGGCCAACGGACAGAGCGCCCACAACCGCACCCCGTCACGCCGTCGTGCGCATCCCCTAGCCCGTGCAGTTCGGATGGGGGTGATCACCCCGTCGCCGGATCCACGATGCCTCCTCACCTCCGAGCGGCCTCATCAAGCGACATCTTGCCCCATCCCCCCCCCCACATCGTCCAGCCACCGGATCCGCCTCGCCGCCCTCCACCGACCACCATCCACCGAATCCTGCATGCTAGGGGAGGTTACCGGCTTCTCTTGCCTCCCCGTTCCTCCACCACCCCCCGATGCGGTGCTGCGCCTTGGTCCCGATGTAGCTACCTCCTCTTATCTTGCGTGGATCCACTGGAAACATGCCCAATCCGAGATCAACCATCTCTTCCTTCACTGCCGATATCTTGTAGTTCGCTAATCTGATGCCTGGCGTTTGATATTTTTTTCCAGGCTTGTAGTTCACAAGTTTCCGCTAGGAGGACCTCGAGTCCACGGCGACTCTTGATGCAGTCCTCAACCCTCTGGTGGTCGCCGCCGCACGGGAACCCACGCCACCACTCAGCACGACTTTCTTTGCTGCTGTCCGTATGAATTATAGTGCAGTTTGGAGCATGTGAACATGTAGTGCAAAATGGTGGATTTTTTGTTTGAGAAGTTTATGTATAAAAATTACAGGGGCTAATTTGAGTGCAGTTCGTGGGGAGACGTGTTCAGAAAATGCAGTTTGGAGTATCTGCACATGCAGTGCAGACGCCGCTTTTGTGTTTGTGGATTTTTTTGTATAAAGATTACATGGACTTCATTTGATTGCAGCACAACATGGTGATGTTCAGACATGGGCATGCAGTTTGGACCATGTGGACATGCGGTGCAAAAATGGTGTTTTCCGTGTTTGGTGATTATATGTATAAAAGTTATATGGACTCGTTTGAAAATTGTTTACCAAAGAAGTTCATTTTCGAATTGTGTTGCGGCTCATTTCCCTCGACCATGCGGTTCGCTTCTTCGGACGTGTACAGCTCGCCAATGTGGAAACCCAAAACTCCAAACAGAAAAAGAAAGAAGGAAATGAAGTGCAAAGATGTGTTAAATGAAAAATGATAGAGAAACGACAAAAAAGTAATGCCGTTCACTTGACCATTTGATGCAGTGCAAAGATGTGTTAAATGAAAAATGAGAGAAAACAACAAAAAAGTAATGATGTTCATTTGACCATTTGATGCAGTGCGATTTTTCAACTAAAGCAGTGTGGTTTTCTAACTAAAGCAGTGTAGTCAGGTGTATGATGTTGTTCATCGTGTAAGTGACCATTTGATGCAGGGCGGTTTTCTAAACTGAAGCAGTCCAGTTGGGTGTTCGATGTTCTTCATCTTCTAAATGCAAAGAAAAATGTTACTGAAACGACAAATAAAGTAATGCGGTTTACTTCTCCATGCTTTTGGGTTCACTTATGCCCGATGTGAAGTCCCGTCCACTTCCTCGCATGAGAAAAATTACGTGTAAATAAAAGAAATCAAGCAGTCCGCTTGCCTATGTGATGGGATGCGGCTTCCAGTCTGAAGCAGTGCGTTCTTGTGTCTAATGCAGTACACAAGTCGATTTGGGTGTCGCAAAAAACAGAGTTTCCGCATTTTGGTAAAATTGAAACTGCTCTTAAATTGTAAGAAATTAGATAGTGTGTTCTACATGAAAAAGTTGCCAGCGGTTTGTAAAAATTTCGCGAAAAACGACCGTTGCCACTCATTGTCAGCCACACCATTTTCAAAATTAACTAAAAACTGTAAGCAATCTCAAAAACATTTCAACATATGAAAGTTGCGCCTCATCCGTACCTTTCCAACGGCGTATCACATGCCTCTTTTTGACAAACGGTTCAAAAATTGGAGCGAACACAGTATGGAAAATTGCAAAAAAAATCGAAAAACACATTTCCGCGATTTACTAAATTTAAAACTACTCTTAAACCCTAATGAATTAGAGAAAATAATACATACGTAAAAGATGCGTCTCGATGATATCTTTCCAATGGCGTATCATTTGTTTCATTCCGGCGAGCAGTTTAGATAAAAACACGAAAAAACGCTCGCTGCCACTCATCATGCGCCGCACCGTTTTCAAAACTGCTCTTAAACCATGAGGAATCTCAAAAAATGTTCAACATGGCGAAGTTGCTAATCCATAGCTTCTCAACGGTATATTACACACGTCGTTCCGACAAATGGTTAAAAACTAGAGCGAAAAGAGTACCCAAAAACACAGCGTGCAGTTTTTTGCGACGGGAAGTTCACTCGCCTAAGTACTGCAGCACACTTGGCTCAAACAACGACGTGCACTTCCGTTGAGCGTGCAGTGCGAAAGTGTTATCAGAATAGTTATTCTGCTAATATTAGCAGTATATATATATATATATACTAAACTAAGTGTGAGTGTAGAATAGCTTATTCTACACCCGTAGTGAAGCTCTATACCAATTATAGTAACGTGGCATACAAAATATAGTAATTTTTTGACGATGTAGGAAATTAAAAACTGGGATAGTAGAAAAGTATTGGAGAATTACTACATTTTATACATTGTTTTACTAGATTTTGTACATAGCTTTACTGGGGGTGTAGAATAAGCTATTCCACACTCATGCTTAGAATCACGGGATCAGAATAATATTCTGATCACAACCTGAACTGCGTGAGTAACGCACCTGAAATTCCCTCTGTACGAACCCGACCTTCGGGCTATCTTCGCAACCGTGGCTTCCCCCACGAATTATTTTGGTTAGTCGTGTTCTATATGATGTTAGTGTAATCTAGAAATGTTTTTAGCAACTAAATACCGGTTTAAATAGGAATCTCGCTCATTGGCGGATTTTGCCCTCGGGTCGTAATGAAATTGCGTTTTTTGCAATTTTACTGCTTGAGTTGTTCGACCTGAACTTCTCCCAGTGCTAGGTTGAACTTCTGCCAACATTTCCCAAAAGGGGCTTGCGATATACCGTTGGAAAGCTATGGACACCAGTATCATGACCTAAGTTAATTTTTTTGGCAAAATGTAAGCGGTTTAAGAGCAGTTTTGAATATCGTTTTTTCTTCATACATAAAACGTGAATCATATTTTCAATCGCATTTTAAAACCGTTTATCGAAATGAGGCTAATAATATGGCATTGGAAATCTACTGCAAAACCGCTCCTTCCACATGTTGAAAGTTTTCTCTAATTCCCTACGGTTAAAGAGTAATTTGGAAAATCATAAAATTTTGCAAACTGGACAACCAAGTTCGTATTTTCAATGTAATTTCTAAATGGCTAATCCAATTGAGGCAAATGATATGGCGCTGGAAAGCTTATGAAAATGCACTACCTTTTCATGTAGAAAGTTTTTTCTAATATCAAACGGTTTAAGAGTAATTTGGAATACGGTACAAGTTCCACCGAGTTCGTATTTTCGATCTATTCTTTTAACCGTACGTCCGAATGCAACAAATGATATGGTGTTGGAAAGCTTGGGGAAATGCGAAACTTTTTGGTATATATTGTTTCTCCCAATTCCTTACTGTTTTAAGTCAATTTTGAAAATGGCTAAAACATATTTTCACCGTAATTTCTACAAACTTTATCGGAATGGGGAAAATAATATATCATTGAAAAGCTAAGGAAAATGCGAAACTTTTTGATGTTGATGGTTTTCTCTGATTCCTAGCTGTTTCCAGGTAATTTCGAAAATGCGAGATCATTCGTTCTGTCTTTATCGCGAAACAGATTCTTCGAAAATGCACCGCGTGAAGAACCTGAACTTCTCGGCATGTCTACTTGAACTTCACTCTGTTTTTCACGTGCATTTTTTGCCCGTAGCTCTCCATCCACTCACTGGAACACTCACCGGAATTGAGCAAGTAATATACCGGTGGTAAGCTGATGTAAACATGCAACTTTCCCGTGTTGATCGTTTTTTCATACTCGCGACGATTTTAAAAGTTTTTCATCTCAAATTCATTCACTATAGTAGTCGAACTTACTGCTGTTTTCACATTGAACTTCTGTGACGTATTTTCGTTTGTAATTTTATAATTCATTCGTCAATGTTGCACAAATGATATTCCTTTTGTACAAACCTCTCTCACAATATATTTTTTAACTTTTCTCCGACCGAGGAATTGAACTTATAAAACTAAAAGTTTTAGTCCTTGCCTTTTTATTCTTTTTAATACAAAATGCACACCGTGTAGTATATGAACTTCTGACAGCTATCAATCTGAACTTCTCTTGGTTACGTGAAAATATCTGATTTTTTATGAATATTAATCTAAATTTCTTAATTCTTTTTTATGAATTCTGAAACACTCTATTTTTAAAAGTTGAACTTTTTTGTTATTTTATTTTTGAACTTCATGTTTCCATTTTTTAATAACAAGGGAAATTTGAGTTTTCTATAATCATTGAACTTCTTCATGTTTTTAATATGGACTTCATGATTTTTTTAATTTTTTATGAAATTTTGAAGCGCTCTATTTTTAAAAGTTGAACTTCTTGTTATTTAATATTTGAACTTCTTTTTTCTATTCTTTAATAATGAGGAAAATCTGAGTTTTCTATAATCATCGAACTTCTCCATCTTTTTAAATTGGACTTCCTAGTTTTATTTCTTTTAATAACAGAAAAAATCCTAATTTTCTATAGACATCGAGCCGCTGTGTTTTAAAATTTTAACTTCTAGGTTTATTTTAAGAGAGAAAATCTTTGTTATAAAATTGTTTGAGATGCTTTTTTTAATGACCTTCTTTGGGTTTGTAACAAGCATTGAACCAGTTGCGCCGCACCAATGACATGAAAACTCAGATTTTACTCACGATTTTAAAAGTTTTTCATCTAAAATTCATTCAATATAGTAGTTGAACTTCCTTCTGTTTTCACGTTGAACTTCTGTGATGTATTTACGTTTGTAATTTTCTCATCCATTCATGAGTGTTATACAAATGATAATCCTTTTGTACAAACCATTCTCACAATATTTTTTTAACTTTCTCCGACTGAGGACTTGAACTTATAACAACAACAAAATTAGACCCTACCTTTTAATTCATTTTTCTCATATTGAACACACACCATGTAGTACATGAACTTTTTCCTTTTCTATAATTTGAATTTTTATTTTTCTTTTCTAAACCAAACCTCTCCCAAATAATAAGTGAACTTCTTTGTGGATTGAGAGAATTATTTTAAAATGCAAAAAAAACAATTTATTTTTTGTGTTTTCGAACATGGAAATACAAGGTGAACCTCTCTCGCAATAATTTTTGAACTTCCCCGGACAGAGCACTTGAACTTCTTTCAACAAACTTTTTAAGTTTTTATTTTTCTATACTTTATTCTCACCTGAAATGCATTCCCTGTAGTACATGAACTTCTCGTTGTTTTCACTATGAACTTCTGTCAATTTTTTGTGTATATGTCGAATTACAAGCAATTGAAGATGGCACGCCCTTTTGCCATTTTAAAACATGTAATTGGAGGTCGGACGTCCCGCAATATAAATTATGAACCGTGCATGGAGGTGCACGTGAACTTCTTGAAAGAAATCTGAGTTTTTATATACTTTGAACTTCTCTGTTATTTTAATTTCAACTTCTATTGTATTATCCTTAGAAAGGAAATATCTTTTTAAATAAGCATCAAACATTCTTTTTGGTAAATTGAACTTCATAGTTTTATTCTTTTTAGAAACGGTAATAATTTGAGTTTCCCGTATACATCGAATTACTCCTCTTTTTTAATTTGAACTTTGTCATTTTTATTCTTTAGTAATAAGGAAAATATGGGCTTTTCTTACAAAGACCGAACTTCTCTATTTTTTGTAATTTGGACATCTTGGTTTATTTCTTTTATTAACGAAAAAAATCCTAGTTTTTTTAATTAACATTGAACCGGTCCACTATTTATATTTGAACTTGTAGAGCTTTTATTTGGAAAATGGCAAAAATCGTTTTTTATGAATTTTAAAGTGCTATATTTTTTGTTTGAACTTTCACTTTTCATTACTTTTGTGATGCCCCCGATTCAATCGTACACTAATCATACACGCAAACGTGTACGATCAAGATCAGGGACTCACGGGAAGATATCACAACACAAATCTACAAATAAAATAAGTCATACAAGCATCATATTACAAGCCAGGGGCCTCGAAGGCTCGAATACAAGAGCTCGGTCATAGACGAGTCAGCGGAAGGAACAATATCTGAGTACAGACATAAGTAAACAAGTTTGCCTTAAGAAGGCTAGCACAAACTGGGATACAGATCGAAAGAGGCGCAGGCCTCCTTCCTGGGATCCTCCTAAACTACTCCTGGTCGTCGACAGCGGGCTGCACGTAGTAGTAGGCACCTCCCGAGTAGTAGTAGTCGTCATCGATAGTGGCGTCTGGCTCCTGGACTCCATCATCTGGTCGCATCAATCGGGTATAGGAAGGGGGAAAAGGGGGAGCAAAGCAACCGTGAGTACTCATCCAAAGTACTCCCAAGCAAGGAGCTACACTACATATGTATGCATTGGTATCAAATGGAATAAGGGTATCATATGTGGACTGAACTGCAGAATGCCAGAATAAGAGGGGGATAACTAGTCCTTTCGAAGACTACACTTCTGGCCACCTCCATCTTGCAGCATGTAGAAGAGAGTAGATGGTAAGTTCACCAAGTATCATCGCATAGCATAATCCTAACCGATGATCCTCCCCTCATCGCCCTGTGAGAGAGCGATCACCGGTTGTATCCGGCACTTGGAAGGCTGTGTTTTAATAAGTATCCAGTTCTAGTTGTCATAAGGTCAAGGTACAACTCCAAGTCGTCATGTTACCGAAGATCACGGCTATTCGAATAGATAAACTTCCCTACAGGGGTGCACCACATTTCCAACACGCTCGATCATGTTTGTCTGGACACACTTGCCGGGGTCATGCCAGACCTTGAAAGATCAACACGTCGCAGCCCTACCTAGGCACAACAGAGAGGTTAGCACGCCGGTCTAAATCCTATGGCGCAGGGGTCTGGGCCCATCGCCCATTGCACACCTCATATTGCGAGGGCGGCCGAAAGCAGACCTAGCCTAGCAGGCGTTCTAGTCCAATCCGACGCACGCTGCTCAGTCGCTGACGTCACGAAGGCTTCGGCTGATACCACGACGTCGAGTGCCCATAACTGTCCCCGCCTAGATGGTTAGTGCGTATAGGCCAGTGGCCAGACTCATATCAAATACCAAGTTCTCGTTAAATGTGTTATCTTGAAATAACCGCGAACGCCGACCAGGGCCAGGCCCACCTCTCTCCTAGGTGGTCTCAACCTCCCCTGTCGCTTCGCCACAAAGATCCACATAGAGGGCTGTCGGGAAAGTATGTCCTTCCAGCCCCCAATTCGTGAATCAAGCGCGGGTACTCCTCGAGCCAACCCGACTTTAGTCCTCACATGTATCATGTATAAAGTATATAGTATATACCCGTGATCACCTCCCGAGTGATCACGGCCCGATAGTATAGCATGGCAGACGGACAAGAATGTAGGGCCACTGATGATAAACTAGCATCCTATACTAAGCATTAGGATTGCAGGTAAAGGTAACAACAGTAGTAGCAAGGACATGCTATGCATCAGGATAGGATTAAGGAAAGCCGTAACATGCTACACTACTCTAATGCAAGCAGTATAGAGAAGAGTAGGCGATATCTGGTGATCAAGGGGGGGCTTGCCTGGTTGCTCTGGCAAGAGAGAGGGGTCGTCAACACCGTAGTCGTACTGGGTAGCAGCGGCGTCGGTCTCGGTGTCTAGCGAGAGAAGAGGGGGAAGAAACAATAAATATAATGCAAACAAATGTGTGACGATGCATGACAAGTAGCGGTGCTAGGGGTGCCCTAACGCGGTATGAGGTGGTATCAGTGAAGGGGGAAAACATCTAGGAAAATATCCCTGGTGTTTCGCGTTTTCCGACAGATGAACCGGAGGGGTAAAGTTGTGTGTTCTCTATGCTAGGGATGCGTGGCGGACGAACGGGCTGCGTATCCGGGTTAGTCTCGTCGTTCTGAGCAACTTTCATGTACAAAGTTTTCTCATCCGAGTTACGGATTATTTTATATTAATTTTTAAAGTTAAAATTCAATTTTAGAATTAACAGAGTTTAATTAATTAAAAAAGGTAATTATTGGGTCAGCATGACATCAGCATGATGTCAGCAGGTCTATAGGTTGACTAGGTCAACCCTGGCACGTGGGGCCCGTTCGTCATAGTCTCAGGTTAATTAAACATGGTTAAATAGTTAACTAATTGATTAGGTTAATCTAATACCAAACTAATTAAGTTAATTAATTCTTTTAATTAATTAATATTTTTACTTATTATCTTTTTTCAAACTCTTTTTTTACCGTTCCAGGGGGTTGGCCCCAAGTGTTAGTGGCTCATCAGGGGGGTTGGTAGCGGAATTAGCGCTAATGGCCTATTAGGCCGGTGATTAATCGTCGGTGGCTGAAAGCCACGGCGGAGGCATGCCAGATGGCTGCTATGGGCGGGCGAGTCGAGTCGCGGTGGCCACTGGGGGCGAGCTCGCGCTCGCGCGGTTCCAAAAGAAGCAGAGGGAGGCTGCGGGGTGAAGGGAGGAGGGCCATGGCGGAGCTGGGCGGCGCCGGCGCGGCGGATGCATGCGGGGAGGCAGGGGAGGGCGCGGGTGAGTAGAGGCGAGGTGATCGGCCATGGCGAGCGCAACAGCAAGTGAGCGGCAGCGCGAGGGGGCAGCGGACGTGCGAGGCAGGGCGCAGGAGGGCCGCACGCGGTAGGGCGGCCGGGCGAAGGCGAGGCGGGGGAGGGGGTGCCGCGGTGAGGCAGAGCGGCGTGCGAGCGCGGAGAGGCAGCGGGAGTAACAGGACGGTCGCGTCGACGGGCGTGGGTGTCGCGCGAGGGAGAGGGGAGGTAGCGGGGCTCACTTCGGTTGTAGGGTCTGGGCCAGCAGGGCTCGGGGAGGAGGTCGGAGATGACTACGACACATGGGAGGAGGCGACAAGGTCCAGGTGGTGGTGGTGATCCGGCGACGGCAGGGTCCAGCGACGTCGAGTGGTGCGGTGGCTTCGAGGGAGAGGGGTCGGGGCCGCGAGGAGGACGTTGAAGATGCGGCGGCGAGGTCCAACGACTGGAAGGGCGGCGGCGGCCGGGGAGTGACGGCGTTGGGGGCGGCGGCGACCGGGCGTTGGCCCGATCTCGATCCCGTTCAGGATTGGGGAAAGGGGGATCGTGGGGAGTGGGGGTGCGAGTGGTGGAGTAGTGGGCTAGGGTTACCGTGGTGGGGGGGTATAGGCAGGGGTGGCCTGGGTCGGCCTGGTCAGTTGTGGCCAACTGGGCCACTTGGCCCAGGGGAGAGGGGGTCTTTTTTTCTATTTTATTTTAATAAAAATAAACACTAGCACCTAAATTTGTATTTATAAACATACTACTGCCACCTTAATTCTCAACCCAAAATAAAATAGTTTAATATTTTATAAAATTCAATAGGAATTTATTTAATTTTTTACCTACTGTTTTAATTATTTTAGGCCACTTAAATACTTTTCAAAAAGTTTGATTTCACCACTATAATGGCCTTTGGATTATTTAGCACCTTTTGAACATTTTAGTTTGACAATTGAAAACCTTTATAGTTTGACTTTATTTTAAAACTAAATTCGAACGAGTTTTGAATCATCGTGAGATTATCAACAATAATCGTGGTGACGTGGCAACATTAGTAGAGCGTTACTGTAGCTTAATTATCCGGGCGTCACAATTCTCCTCCACTACAAGAAATCTCGTCCCAAGATTTAAGAGGTGTCTAAGGGGGAAGATCTGGTTATGAAATTCTAGCGAGTCTTCTCGGTCTTGGTTGCTCTTCTTGAAGAGGTCGATCCATTACGTAGATGTTTTCATTTCTCTGCTTCAGGTCATCATGATGAAGTCGGCATCCTTTCTTCAGGAACTCCATCGTACTTACGAAAGAATAAAGGGTGGGTATTCCATGAGAACGGACCTCTGCAAGGTTGACTATCTGGTCGATAACATCGAGGAGGGTGGCAGAAAGTAACTCTCGAATTGAAACTTAAGAAAATATCGAGAGCAAGGTAAGGAGGTACCATGGGATGTTTCGAGCAGGTAGGCAATCGCTCGATGCCTGAAACAGGGCGTGAAAGGGGTTCAAAGCAATGGGGATAAGTATTGTGTTTGATACCAGAATTGATGATCCCTCAGAAGGTGGCTCATGAATTACGTATGAGGCCACACGCGAGGAACAACCTTGGGAACAGGGGGTGTACAGGAGAGTCAGGTTTCGATCATGTGGAACTGTGGGTTATGGGCCCACCATGTGGGTTAAAAGTAGGAAGGGCGGAGACGCCTTGCGTGATCATGTTAGCAAGGCATGTCAGAGGGTAGTCTGTCGGTTATGTCGGCAACAATATCGGCACCAAGGGCGAGGGACGAAGAGAACCATTTTCCTGCTCGTTGAACGAGGCGGACCAGTAGGCAAAGTTCTCGTCCATCGATGGTTACCAAAATGTCATCAACAAAAGTAACAGGGTCTTTGTGAGAGAATTGTACACCGAGGTGTTTGCAAAAGCAGGAGAATATTACTGCTTAGATCATATAGATCACAAGAAAGGTTAAACCAAACAATGGAAAGGAAGATATGATTATCAGAATTAAACAGAACAATGGAAAGGAAAATGTGTTTAAATACATATTTCAGGGGTATCTCCTTCCCAAGGACAAACAGAACCTGATATCCGTGACAGGATATAATGTAGACAACCCTTTAGGTAAGGGGAGAGAAATTTCATGACATCACCCATACAACGGTGTTTGGATAATTGAGCAAGAAACATTTAGCATTGGGCTTCAAATGTTCTTGTTGAAAATCGGAGTATCACAGACATGCTTCGAGATAGCATTGACATGGTCACTGGGTAAAGATCAGACTTTGGATACTCTAAGGATCCATCAGGATAAACTTATTAAACAAGGCATTCAATTTCCTTGTGGAAAAATGGTTAACCTTGTTAAAAAGGAAACTATAACACTAGGTCCTCCGGTCAGATGTGCTAGGCATGACATCACCTTACCGGGTCATATAAAGATCAATGTTATAACTCTTGGAAATATGTTCCAACCATCATATCTGACTGAGATTTAGATCTGATCGGTGTTAGGGTACCTCAGACTCAGGATGCCTGAGAAGAAAATGTGCAAAACAAATTGACGAGACGACATTGTAAGATTATCGGGAAATGCTCTATGGAAGCGAGTTCCGAAACAAGAGTTTGTCATTAAACCAAGGAGAGAATGAGGAGGTGGCTGATGGACCCAACGATAATTCATCGATATTACCAAAAAGATGGACTCCACGATTATGTGAACAAGGAGATAACATTTGTGAGATCAAATGGTATAATGATGTATGCTTGAGGGAAACATACGCAATTAAACATTGGTTGGAAGGTGCACCCAAAATATGGCTTAGGTAGCACGATCAATGTTAGAATGGTGATCCAATAACCAATAGTTAAGAATGAACTATCAACCATTAACTTCAAAACAGTAGGGTTGCTAGAAGTTTGAATTCACACATCATAGTTAAATGGCTGGTATCCCGGTTAGAAACAACACGGGGACCAAGATATGAACGGAGATGGCGAGAAGTATTATGATATCAAGAATTCTTAAGAGGTGGTGAAATTCTCACAACCTTTTTGTCATGAAAGATGGTAATACTCCAAGCTAAAGAAGAACAATGTTGGATAGCAAGGAACTCCAGGTATAACACAAAACACAATCAACTTTGTGTTGGAGGGGAGGCAATAAAGGGGTCGATGATAACACAAATCATCGAGGGCAAGCATGGTATTTCTCATCAAGAATTCGATAGATACCTTGAAAGAGCTCAGAATGTTCATGATGATGATGACACATTTGTCGAGAGGTTTCATGAAGATGTAATCGTTCAACAATGACATCAAGTCAAAGGAATGATGAAGCGAAAGGTAATTGGAACCAAGGGTACGACACAAACTCGAAATCAAGTCTGATGTTCAAGGAGAAATGATAAGACGGGGAAGGTCAACGTAAGATTAGCTCACCGTCGAAATTTGTGCTACGGGAAGAAGGACCGGGTAGCACAGTTAAAATTATCACTATAACGATATAGCCAAACAAGCTAGGAATGACGTGATCGGGTACAAACCCATAAGTAAATAAGATTACCAAAAGTTGTTGAACCGTAGGGCGGACTCGGTTCAGTTATCGGTGTCCGTTTAATAACTTAGAGCCCGTGAAAAGTGGAATTGGTGAGAATGCAGTACTTGATGAAGAACTCATAAGTTATGCAGTTCATGATAATCTTGAGATACCAGGGGGTAATACTTGACGACAGATCAAAGTAGAGGTCGGACTAGGGTATTTCTCTGCAGAAGACAAGTGCTTAAAATTGCACGAGAAATGGTATTTAAATGAGAACATGGTCGGAACCATGATTGTAAAAGGCCAGATCCCAGATATAAGATGAACTTATACCAAGGGAATAATTAAATAAAGAGAGGCTTTAATGATAGGATCTACATCGTGTCCATGGGCATGAACACAAAGGTTCAAGGTTGACTCCCACTTCTTCAATGCATAACCTTTCATTCACTGCTCTCGAATTTTTGAAAATTACATTAGTTGTTGAAAGTTTTTACCTAGTGCAATACCAGATAAGTATGACCCATGAAAACTTTCGAGTTCACACCTATTAAGGAAGGCATAGGTTCAACCCGTCAGGGTATCATGGAAACATATACCACAAGCTTCAATAGTAAATACCACCAGCTCGAAAGTAGAGCATGGTTCACAAAGCAGAGGATACAATTTACCAAAGGCATTATATACCCATGGAAAGGCTCACAAGGTTATTGAATATGCGGAGCACTGTCTGATAAAATCCAACAAAGGATCTGACGGTCCATAACGGAGCTGATGTGAGCATCGGGACACAATCAGAAGAAGAAACAATACAAGGAGATCAGATTATAAAAACAACTGACTAACTCAAAGCTCAAATGCAAAGGAATTATGAATTCCAAGATAAGGGATCAGAAGTAATGCTCTTATTAGGGATGGATAAGTTGAATAGCCTTAGGGGTACAATCAATGGCAATTTGGTTGGTCGAGATCCACCTCATGCTTAAAATGACGTCTGAGCCGAAAAGATGAATTCTAGGATCTGACTGAGGATTGCGAGCATTCGCAACATATTGAATCAATGGACTTAAAATGATAGTGACAAATGCTGCCAATAAGATTACTATGCTTATGGGATTAACCATAATGCAAGCAAGCAAGAATTTCAAGAGCAATAACCTGCTAAGGATTTTCGGAAGATCGAATAGTATTTTGAAGACCTTAGTGAAACACATAATCAACTGGGGATGGTTGTACGAATGGAAAGTGTGCATCGCTATCCATAGTGTTCTATCGATGGAAGGGAATTGCAAAAGCGATGGCACAAAGTCGCAAGAGAACATCGTAGAGTATCTTCGGAACCTTCTGGTGTAGCAGGCAATCATCTGTAATAAGGGGCTCTCCAGGTGGTTGTGATCACGAGATCCTAATGTTAGAGTTAGTAAAACCATTTTAACCCGAGTAGAAGAGAGTTCGGAGTCCCCGAGTAAGGATCGAGGAGTAAAAGATTCTAACACCACCCAAATGGCGACGTGGGCCCATGGGCCGCACAACCAGGTTAGTAAAACAGATTTCATCGACTAGACTCAACTTCGGCCAAGGAGTGTGGAAGAGGGATTCCTACATGCAGTCGGCTCTGATACCAACTTGTGACGCCCCCGATTCAATCGTACACTAATCATACAGGCAAACGTGTACGATCAAGATCAGGGACTCACGGGAAGATATCACAACACAACTCTACAAATAAAATAAGTCATACAAGCATCATATTACAAGCCAGGGGCCTCGAAGGCTCGAATACAAGAGCTCAATCATAGACGAGTCAGCGGAAGCAACAATATCTGAGTACAGACATAAGTAAACAAGTTTGCCTTAAGAAGGCTAGCACAAACTGGGATACAGATCGAAAGAGGCGTAGGCCTCCTGCCTGGGATCCTCCTAAACTACTCATGGTCGTCGACAGCGGGCTGCACGTAGTAGTAGGCACCTCCCGAGTAGTAGTAGTCGTCATCAACAGTGGCGTCTGGCTCCTGGACTCCATCGTCTGGTCACAGCAATCGGGAATAGGAAGGGGGAAAAGGGGGAGCAAAGCAACCGTGAGTACTCATCCAAAGTACTCGCAAGCAAGGAGATACACTACATATGTATGCATTGGTATCAAATGGAATAAGGGTATCATATGTGGACTGAACTGCAGAATTGCGGGGATATACCCCGCGGTATGACCTGACCGGAATCATGACCCGGTCGGGCTTGGCGACTCACCAGAGACCTGGCTGGAGCTTGGCGACTCACTGGCGATCCGGCCGGACATGGCGGTTTACATGTAAACCGCCAGGACATAGTGATTCACTGGAGAGCCGGTGGGCGGATCAGACGGACGACAAGGCCCAAGGCCCAGCGGGCCGACTTATATTTTGGTGGACCGGCTTAAAAGGAAGGGGATGACGAATATTTCCTTTATGAGGAAGCAAGACCCAGACTTGTATTCAACTTGTGAGAAAGGATAGACTAGTCCTACTAGGACTCCCTTCAACATATATAAGGAGGGGCAGGGCTCCCCAAAGAGGGACAAGAAACAAGATCTAGGGCTAGACACAAAGAGATGGCTTACCGGCGACTCCCTAATGATCATAATGAGACCTTGCCACAAACAGCATGTAGGGTTATTACCGGATGATGTTTCCCGAAGCTGTCTAAATCCTTGTCTTGTGTTGCGTCTCTCGATTCCGCTCAACCCCTCTCAAGCTACTACAAAGATGCGTTGGCCTCGCGACTACGTCCTCACACTAAAGACATCTATCGTGACAATTCCATGACAGTTGGCGCCCATCGTGGAGCCTGCGTATGGTGGTGTTGAGTTTTTGAAGGGCTCTATCTCAGAAATCGAGAAGTTTGCAACTTGCGGATGGAGAAGAGCTGGCATGGAGCAACAATATCTCGCAGAGCCGCAACCGGGTCAAACTTTGAATCTGGCAGTGCATTATTTTTGAGTTCAAGATATGTCAACTATTGTTTGCGTGAGCAGATCGATCGAATTACAAGTGGCCGAGGACGGTGTTCTTCGCTGCGGTTTGCTGGCATGTCAAGTTCGGATCTATCAAGTCAGAACTATCAAGTCGTGCGTCCTCGAGTTGTTCTAGGGTTCCGTTTTTTCTCAATTGGATTGCAGATCCTACCAGCTACCGTACGTTACTCAAAGTCCCAAGACGATCCAGCGTTGTAGCAAGTCATGAAGGGATTTCCCACTAGAAAAGGCTCTAGACCCAAAAAAGAAAAAAAAATTGGTGTGGGGGCCACGAGCTGGAGGAAGACCCGGGCGAGGATTTTGACCACGACCCGAAGAAGAACGAAGCTGCGGGCCCGAGATCCGCCGTCGTACAGCTTGCCCAGCCTCCGACCTTCGCTGCGGTGGTCCGCCGTTGCACAGCTCTAAGGGCATCTCCAGCCTCTCTCTTAAGAAGGCCCTTCAGGCATTTTTTCGTCCGTCGGTGTCAAAAAATCGGCCCAGTAACGCCTCCAAGAGCCTAGTTTTCGCTGGCTCGGACCGAAATTGGCGTCGGCGGACCCAACCCGAACTCGACGCGCTGGGGGTCGCTCGGGGGCGCCGGGCGAATCGTTTTTGGCGCGAAGAGCCGCGGGCCCGCCGCGTCGGCGACTCTACTCTCTTCTCGCCCCTTCGTCATCCTCATCGAGTCGTTTCCCGCGACGAATCAATGCCAAAACTGCCGCGCGCTGCCGCGCCAGTCAGCCTCCATTGATGCCTCACGGGCGGTGCAGTGAAGGCTGGGCGACGCGTCCCTCGGCCGCCACGCAATCACGCCACGCGTAACGCGCCGGCCAAGCCTACCATGCAGCGTCTCCGCCTATAAAAGCCGACTGCAAGCGCGCCGGAGAGACTCACCTCGATCATCCAGCGACGACGCGCTCATTTCTCCCCCTTTCCTCCTCTCGCCGTCACCAGTTGAGAAAGCATGGCCGAGCGTTTTCCAAGCGACGGCGCGGCGGTGAACGGATTCGGGCGCCGTCATCTGCACGAGGACGAGGCTCGCCTCCTTTTCGAGGCCGAGTACCCGGTCCCGCCGGACATGCGGGTTCCCGGGGCGTGGAGGATCAGCGCCGACGGCGTGCCGGTGCCCCCGGTACCCACCGACGCGGCGTGGAGATCGCATGCATCCGCTCGTCCCTGCTGCGTGCGGCAAGGGAGGGGCCCCGGTACGTCCCCGACAGCCCAACCTGGGAGCCGTACTTCTGCCGCCGGCACGACGAGCAGCTCGAGGCCACCAACAGCGTCGTGCCCTCCGGCAGGTTCAACGCCGCCGGCCGGCGTCGGTGGTGGGGCGTGCCCGGGCGCACGTTGGAGTCCGTCCTCGAGTACATCGAGGGCGGCAACATGCCGCGCCTCGAGTACCCCGCTCCCCCGTCCTTCTCACGCCGCCGGGGAAGCTCCTGGACGCCGAGGCGCATGGAGACCAGGGTGTCCTCCTCCTCGTCCGGCGGCTCTCCCTGGCTCCACCTCCGCTCGTCAAGCCGGAGCCCCAGGACACGCCTGTCAGCGCGCGTACCCGCCGCTCCGGCGCCCTCGTCGAGCCCAAGGTGGAGTCCAGCCTCCCCCCGAAGTACGAGGAGATAGCCGGGCGCAGCTTCTCCGATGAGGACGCCATGCGGGGGTCGCGTGACAACTACCTGCGCGAGGAGATGGTCCGGCAGCGCCGGGCCCTGGAGGAGATCGCCGCCCGCAAACGTGGGCGCGAGGACGAGGACGGTGTCGTCGTCCTCGATAGCGACGACGACGACGCCCCCGGACCGTCCAACCCGCCGCGCCAACCGGGGGAGGGATGCAGCAGGGACGGCGAAGGCGTAGGCGGGGGCAACGACGACGATGATGGCGGCGGTGACTACACGCGGTTCTACAGCCTCCTCGGCATGTAGAACCGCGTGGGCGGGCGGCGAGGCGGGTGGCGAGGGAGACGGCAGGGTAGCCCGCGGTAGTTTTTTTTCTTTTTTTTTAAAATATATTTAAATTTGAACGAACTCGCCCGTGTTTGCATTGTGTTTGCGCCGAATTTGAACATTTTAAAAACCCGTGAGGGGCCGCGACTGGGGGCATCACGCCACCAATGCGCGGTTTAGCGCCGGTGCGTCCTTAGGGGGCTTTTACCCCTCCTGGGGGCCAACGGGTGGAGATGCCCTAACCCGCCATTGTCGTGGCCGACGCGTCGAAGCTGCCTCCACCTCAGTCGTTCCGCCGGGCTGCCACTGTCGCCGTTGAACCGCCATGGTTGGTCCGCCTCCGTCTCGAACTGGAGCCGTCGAGCCACTTCAATTCCACTCCAGGCCGTTTTCACCTTATCCAAACTGCCATGGTTGTCGTGCGTCTATGCTGTCGTTGTATCAGAGGCGCTGCCTCCATGCTCGTTTCGCATCTGCGCTGCGGTCGCCGTCGCTTCCACGTCCAAACCGGCGCATGTCCAAACTGATGCATGGCCATAATGAGCCACCGCCTCTGGTGTGGCTGTCGCGATCCTTCCTCCTCAAGTCGCTGTTGTCTCTGCCATGAGCCGCCGTGGTGCGTCAATCGCTGTTGTTTCTGGCATGAGCCGCCTCCATCTACACTGCTGCACGTAGAGCCGCCGGAGAGCCACTGGCCAGCCACCGCCCTGGTCTGCCTTCACAGCTGAACTGTGCCGCCGCGTCCTTGTCTCCGCCTCGTCAATCAGCCTCTGCTTCATGCGTCACCCGCGGAGTCGCCACTGCTGCTCGCTCTGACCTGCCGGGGGGAGCCGCCTGCGAGCTGCGGTCGTGCTCACCTCCGCCTTGTGGGACACCTCCACTCTGAGCCGCCGTCACAGATGTATCCCTACGACCCGCCGTTTGCCACCGGGTGACCCGCTTGGCTGTTGTACCTCTGCCACAGTCGCCATCGGCGCCTCTCTCAAGTCGCCTTGCGCCGGCTCCGCCGGGCTGCGTCAAGCCGGTTGCCTTCCTCTGCTGCTGCTGGCGGGTCACCGCCAGTGTAAGAACAAGAAGGACGACCAGGAGTCGATCCCACAACCGCTACAGCGAAAGGGCAGCCGCCCTGTTGACCCTACGGGCGCGCCCCTGCTTCCGCCGCACCTCGCCAACGAGCCGCTGTCTCCATGGCCTTGTTGAAACGCCATTGCCGACCGTGACTCCGTTTCAGATGTGCTGTATCGCTGCTGTCACAAAGTCCAGAAATAAAACAACTTGAACGGTGCGTACAGGAATCAGCCAAAGCTAAACATGATTAGCTAAAGCCAAAGCAATCACGCATTGATGCCCAAAAAGGTACTATTTGGGCATATCCTCCCAAGCTTCATGGATGTGTGGGTGGATGTGAAGGCCCATTAAAACTGCATGAGGGATTTTGCTTCTTGTTTTGATCCCTACGTCTAAATAAATCAGGTGATAGCCATCTGAGTCTATTTTATCAGCACATATTTTGTTTGAGAACAATTACTTTGGTCGGTATATTTTTATGTGCAGCAAAGGTGGTGCCGTGTTGTGCCTCTGAAGTATACGTCAGCACCATCACGCACCAGCGTCTGCGCCTGCTCACTGATGGAACAGGTGTGCGCAAGTCGCCTCCCGTGCAGCTTAATCTACATTAACCCGCCGGAGCCGTGCTGAGCCGCCCTTACCGCTTTGAGCCGTCGGGGTTATATTAAGTTGCCGGTCCGCCTGAGCCGCCGGAGCTATATTGATCCGCTGGTCTGCCTGAGCCACCTCTGTCGCGATAAACGGATCATCCGTCGTCCAAAACAAATCAGGTGATATCCATCCAAGTTTGATTTATTAGCACACGTTGTTTTTGTCAAAGAACGAGTTTATCTTTGCCGTGGTCTGCAATATTGTTTATGCAGGGCAATTATTTATGACAAAAAGTGATATTGTACCGCGGAGATGGAGGCACGCCAACATATTTTGGTCCAGGTGGTCGTCGTTATTCAACGAACAACCGCACCGGCTTACAGCGTCGTGGCCGTCTCTCGCGACCACACCGGTTTACAATGTCGCGGCCGACTCTCCTGTCCACACCGGTTTAAAACGCCGCCGACGAAAAATCTGTCAGCACCCGCGGCCGACTCGGCCGCGATTGTTTTCACTTTCACCATGGTGATCATCAACTCCGCGGTAATAATTGCTGACCTGACGCATCAGGTGAAATCCATCCAGCATATTTTTATAAATTATATATTGCTTTCTTTAAAAGAGTAATTACTCTGGTTTGCAAGTTGTCCCATGCAGGATTCAAACCGGTCTATATCACGGTTAATTATGAAGAATCTCAAGTCAACTTCTCAAATTGCCTTGAGATTCGGAGGCTACGATGACATGACTTAGCAAATATCGTGAGATTTAAGACCCCGGGTCATTGGAGGGAAGATAACCCGGTCCTGGAGGCTACCGCCATATTGGTAAAAATTTAAAGGCCGTCAGAAAATTTCCGGCTCACAATGATGCTTTGGTTTACAATCCGGCTCAAGGGACCAAAAAGAGTTTGTTGCACAGCACAACTCAAACACAGGCTAAGCTATGATTACCCTTTGATCCGGCTCATAGCCACATTTATGGTCACTTGGGGGCTTCCTGTTCAAACATAGGTCGTATCCGAACCAAAGAGAACATAGCTGTCGATACCCTCTTGATCGGCGCAACGCCAAAGCCACTGGGGGCTACATGATTGTATTCGAATCCTAGCTTAACCACTTTGGAATGGTTTATTGATCGTATTCGAATCAGAAACCTCGATTTTTATTTGGTTTAAGTTTTTGCAAACAATCTTTTGGGTTTTGACACTTTTTGCTCATATCTGAAGCATATAAGTGTGGTTTCGTTTAAACCCGGCTTGGCTTTGGACGATAAGTCGCCAGCATGTGACAATCATCATATATTTGGAAGTATTGGCTTCTAAGGATTGGGTTATTACCCTTACTACACAGGTCATGTAAACCGGCAATACAAATTCAATATCACATTGGTTATATGTGGGATATTATGACCCGCCTTGCGGTAAACCGCCCAGGGATCTTGTGATTTACTTGTGTGCAGGATAAAGACTACATTTGGGTGGTTACCCGCCCTGGCTTTTGACGTTAAGTCACCAGGGCATATGTTGTTTAAACTCTATGCAGGATTTGCAGAGCTATGACTTACATAAATGATTAAGTTCCAGCCCATTGTCAAAAATTGAAATTGGTCTCAAAAGGGTTATCGATTCTTGATTTTCTCAAAGGCTATAAGCCGCCGGGTTATAAAAATTTCGGTTTACAATGGAGGCGTATTAAATCTTCATCGGCCAAGAGCCGCCAGGTCATTCAAATCGTTAATAGCCAACGTGGCTGGATTTTTATTATGGTTATTAATAACCAATATTACGATTGAGGTTTTCAAAGTCGCTTCAGCACAATGGATATTATTTTATCAATGGATATAATTTATTCTACAATGGAAGGAATAGTCCAAAGTCGCTGCAGGCTTACGACCCGACACTTGGGGGCTACATTATTCAAGTTGAGATCACATCAAATATGCAAGTCCCATGTCACTGCCAGCATGCACCATGGCACTTGTGGGCTAATGCAAAGACAATTTTACTGGCCTTATTGAAGACCCGACTCATCACATCATAATGAGCCGTCCCTTAGGGGCTACACGTTGTTGTTCAAGTCTATATGATCATATTTATAAAGTCCCTGCTCATTATTGCACAATGATCCGGCCCTTGGGGGGTGCACTGGTTATAGTTTTTATGAGCATAAGGCAATTACAAGTCCTAGGTTGCTGCAAGCATGACAACCCGGCACTTGGGGGCTACATATATGGAGTATTCAGTCTTTACTAGTGACTAAGATGAACAACATGGATTTCTTCAAAGTGACAGTATTTATATTAAAGCAAGTCTTAAGTCATTACTTTGTTTCTGCTCAAGACTTGGGGGCTATAGGTAATATAGATATAAGGGAGAAAAAATCTTCAAATTCTTAGTTTTGAGTAAATCAGATTGACCCGGCGTCACCAATAACTATGACCTGGCGTCGGCAACAATTATGACCCGGTGCTACCAATATTTACAAACCGAATATTTTGGCAATGATAAACCGGCAAGTTCTACAAGCCGGTTGAAAGTCAGATGAGTTTTTTCAAGACCAATATTTTTTAAACCGGCGCTTTGGAAGCCGATTCAAGTGGATTATTTATTACAATATTTCTCTATAAGATACCAATGTCCGCAAATTGGCTCTGAAGCTGGCCTATTGACCCGGATTTCTGAAAAGAAGTATCTGGATTTTTGCATTGGCAAGGTTTGGACATATCTGTTAAAAGAGATTTGCTATAAGATCTTTGAGTATGCATCCAGGAGGAAATAACAAGGACTTAAAAGATGATCAGGTGTCGGTTCAGGAAAATATTTAACCCAAAGCACAACCTATCAAGTTTGTTCTTGTGTTTATTTTACAGGATCAGTTTAACATGGATAAATTCAAATTAAACTGGGGGCTAATGTCGGGGATATACCCCGCGGTATGACCCGACCAGAATCATGACCCGGTCGGGCTTGGCGACTCACCAGAGACCTGGGTGGAGCTTGGCGACTCACTGGCGATCCACCCGGACATGGCGGTTTACATGTAACCCGTCAGGACATTGTGACTCACTGGAGACCTGGTGGGCGGATCAGACGGACGACAAGGCCCAAGGCCCAGCGGGCCGGCTTATATTTTGGTGGGCCGGCTTAAGAGGAAGGGGATGACGAATATTTCCTTTACGAGGAAGCAAGACCCGGACTTGTATTCAACTTGTGAGAAAGGATATACTAGTCCTACTAGGACTCCACATGTAACCCACCCCTTCAACATATATAAGGAGGGGCAGGGCTCCCCAAAGAGGGACAACAAACAAGATCTAGGGCTAGACACAAAGAGCCGGCTTACTGGCGACTCCCTCATGATCATAATGAGACCTAGCCACAAACAACATGTAGGGTTATTACCGGATGATGTTTCCCGGGGTCCGAAGCTTCTAAATCCTTGTCTTGTGTTGCGTCTCTCGATTCCGCTCAACCCCTCTCAAGCTACTACAAAGATGCGTTGGCCTTGCGACTAAGTCCTCACACTAAGGACATCTGCCGTGACAATTCCACGACAAGAATGCCGGAATGAGAGGGGGATAACTAGTCCTTTCGAAGACTACGCTTCTGGCCACCTCCATCTTGCAGCATGTAGAAGAGAGTAGATGGTACGTTCACCAAGTATCATTGCATAGCATAATCCTAACCAATGATCCTCCCCTCGTCGCCCCGCGAGAGAGCGATCACCGGTTATATCTGGCACTTGGAAGGGTGTGTTTTAATAAGTATCCGGTTCTAGTTGTCATAAGGTCAAGGTACAACTCCAAGTCGTCCTGTTACCGAAGATCACGGCTATTCGAATAGATAAACTTCCCTGCAGGGGTGCACCACATTTCCCAACACGCTCGATCCCCTTTGTCCGGACATACTTGTCGGGGTCATGCCCGGCCTCAAAAGATCAACATGTTGCGGCCCTACCTAGGCACAACAGAGAGGTCAGCACGCCGGTCTAAATCCTATGGCGCAGGGGTCTGGGCCCATCGCCCATTGCACACCTGCACATTACGAGGGCGGCCGGAAGCAGACCTAGCCTAGCAGGCGTTCCAGTCTAATGCGGCGCGCGCCGCTCAGTTGCTGACGTCACGAAGGCTTCGGCTGATACCACGACGTCGAGTGCCCATAACTGTCCCCGTGTAGATGGTTAGTGCGTATAGGCCAGTGGCCAGACTCAGATCAAATACCAAGATCTCGTTAAACGTGTTATCTTGAAATAACTGCGAACGCCGACCAGGGCCAGGCCCACCTCTCTCCTAGGTGGTCTCAACCTGCCCTGTCGCTTCGCCACAAAGATCCACACAGAGGGTTGTCGGGAAAGTATATCCTTCCAGCCCCCAATTCGTGAATCAACCGCGAGTACTCCTCGAGCCAACCCGACTTTAGTCATCACATGTATCATGTATAAAGTATATAGTATATACCCGTGATCACCTCCCGAGTGATCACGGCCCGATAGTATAGCATGGCAGACGGACAAGAATGTAGGGCCGCTGATGATAAACTAGCATCCTATACTAAGCATTACGATTGCAGGTAAAGGTAACAACAGTAGTAGCAAGGACATGCTATGCATCAGGATAGGATTAACGGAAAGCAGTAACATGCTACACTACTCTAATGCAAGCAGTATAGAGAAGAGTAGGCGATATCTGGTGATCAAGGGGGGGCTTGCCTGGTTGCTCTGGCAAGAGAGAGGGGTCGTCAACACCGTAGTCATACTGGGTAGCAGCGGCGTCAGTCTCGGTGTCTAGCGAGAGAAGAGGGGGAAGAAACAATAAATATAATGCAAACAAATGCATGACGATGCATGACATGACAAGTAGCGGTGCTAGGGGTGCCCTAACACGGTATGAGGTGGTACCGGTGAAGGGGGAAAAACATCCGGGAAAATATCCCCGGTGTTTCGCGTTTTCGGACAAATGAACTGGAGGGGGAAAGTTGCGTGTTCGCTATGCTAGGGATGCGTGGCGGACGAACGGGCTGCGCATTCGAGTTCGTCTCGTCGTTCTGAGCAACTTTCATGTACAAAGTTTTTTCATACGAGTTATGGATTATTTTATATTAATTTTTAAAGTTTTAATTCAATTTTAGAATTAACAAAATTTAATTAATTAGAAAAGGTAATTATTGGGTCAGCATGATGTCAGCAGGTCTATAGGTTGACTAGGTCAACCCTGGCACGTGGGGCACGTTCGTCATAGTCTCAGGTTAATTAAACATGGTTAAATAGTTAACTAATTGATTAGGTTAATCTAATACCAAATTAATTAAGTTAATTAATTCTTTTAATTAATTAATATTTTTACTTATTATCTTTTTTTAAACTCTTTTTTTACCGTTCCAGGGGTTGGCCCTAAGTGTTAGTGGCTCATCACGGGGGTTGGTAGCGCAATTAGCGCTAATGGCCTATTAGGCCGGCGATTAAACGCCGGTGGCTGAAAGCCACGGCGGAGGCATGCCGGATGGCTGCTATGGGCGGCGAGTCGAGTCGCGGTGGCCACTGGGGGCGAGCTCGCGCTCGCACGGTTCCAAAAGAAGCAGAGGAAGGCCGCGGGGTGAAGGGAGGAGGGCCATGGCGGAGCTGGGCGGCGCCGGCGCGGCGGATGCGTGTGGGGAGGCAGGGGAGGGCGCGGGCGAGCAGAGGCAAGGTGGTCGGCCGTGGCGAGCGCAACAGCAAGTGAGCGGCAGCGCGAGGGGGCAGTGGATGTGCGAGGTAGGGCGCAGGAGGGCCGCGCGTGCTAGGGCGGCCTGGCAAAGGCGAGGCGGGGGGAGGGGGCGCCGCGGTGAGGCAGAGCGGCGTGCGAGCGTGGAGAGGCAGCGGGAGCAACGGGACGGTCGCGTCGACGGGCGTGGATGGGGCGCATGCATGCAGTGACCACGGCAACGAGCGCGAGGCGCGCAAGCGCGCAGCGTCGGCAGGTGGTGTCGCGCGAGGGAGGGGGGAGGAAGCGGGGCTCACTGCGGTTGTAGGGTACGGGGCAGTGGGGCTCGGGGAGGAGGTCGGAGACGACTACGACGCATGGGAGGAGGCGACGAGGTCCGAGTGGTGGTGGTGATTCGGCGACGGCAGGGTCCAGCAGCGTCGAGTGGTGCGGTGTCTTCGAGGGAGAGGGGCCGGGGCCGCGAGGAGGACGTCGAGGATGGGGCGGCGAGGTCCGGCGACGGGAAGGGCGGCGGCGGTCGGGGAGTGACGACGTTGGGGGCGGCGGCGATCGGGCGTTGGCCCGATCTTGATCCCGTTCGGGATTGGGGAAAAGGGGATCGTCGGGGTGGGGGTGCGAGTGGTGGAGTAGTGGGCTAGGGTTACCGTGGTGGGGGGGGGGGGTATAGGCAGGGGTGGCCTAGGTCGGCCTGGTCAGTTGTGGCCAACTGGGCCACTTGGCCCAGGGAAGAGGGGGTCTTTTCTTTTTTTTTTATTTCTTTTCTATTTTATTTTAAGTTCCCTTTTATTAGTTTTGTAAAAATAAACACTAGCACCTAAATTTGTATTTATAAACATACTACTACCACCTTAATTCTCAACCCAGAATAAAATAGTTTAATATTTTATAAAATTCAATAGGAATTTATTTAATTGTTTTACCTATTGTTTTAATTATTTTAGGCCACTTAAATACTTTTCAAAAAGTTTGATTTCACCACTATAATGGCCTTTGGATTATTTAGCACCTTTTGAACATTTTAGTTTGACAATTGAAAACCTTTATAGTTTGACTTTATTTTAAATCTAAATTCGAACGAGTTTTGAATCATCGTGAGATTAGCAACAGTAATCGTGGTGACGTGGCAACATTATTAGAGGGTTACTGTATCTTAATTATCCGGGCGTCACAACTTTAGTAAAAGAAAAAATATGAGTTATTTTAAACATCTAACTACTTTGTCATTTTAATTTGAACTTCTCAACTTTATTATTTTGAAATTTTGTCTATTTATTTTTAGAAACGGGGGAAATAAAACTAATCTATTTTTCCTATTAGAAATTTCACAACTTTATTTTTGGGTGGAAAACGTACTGTTTTTTCTTTTTCCTACTAATCTGTTCCATACAAGTTTTGTTTGTGAAATTCCTTATTTCTTTGTTTTCAAGAGAGGTTCTATTATAGAAAAGAGGTGGGATGCGAGTAGTAGAATTTTTTGGATTTTTTAAATATTTTTGAGCTTCCATATTTGAACAATTTGAACTTCTCATAATTTTTCCTACGAACATTATTTGGGTTTGTCTTTTTTTGTTTCTTTTTTGTTGTTATGAACACAATTTGATTTTTGAGCCACACAGGACAAAATAAGTAATAGAATAATGTGTCGAACTGTTGTTTCCCTTACCGATGAAAGTAGATCCGGAAGAACACACACAAATGTGGAGAGAGAAATTATATGTGCACACACTTAGTAATACATGAACCTTCCTCGAACTAATACATGAACTTCTTTGTACAAACATTTTTCTCACGTTCAAATGCACATATGTTCCAAAAGAAAAGCTTAGGAGAATTCAATTGGGCAAAAACTTGGAAACATGCATGCACATACAAGGAGGTGGGCAAAACAATAAACTGCGTGTATATGGCCATGGAAAGCTACAGCTAACTAGCATAAAGATAGAAAAGGAGATCCCCAATTTGTGCCCACATATGGCCAGTTGATGGCCACGTAGTTCAAGATGCTTATAGATTGAGGTACTAGTAGCGATGAAAGAACAAACCTACGCAGACAAGTGTATATGTAGCCTGTTGTTTTTCTTCGACAGACCAAACCGAATAAAGTTACACTCACAATCAGCAACTAATTGCACCTCTCGTACATGTTGTACCATCATATGTGACATTCCAACATCAATAGAGAAGAAAATTGTCATTTGCACTGCTCCTAGTGTCGTTTTACACTGGCTTCCACTTTGCCTGCACGATGAGCCTCTTGAACTTAGTGCATGGTTAGCAACAACACCCAAAAAAACAAGGAATAACCTATCTAAACCTTAACCCCAATACTCTCTGAACTTCAGTCCCCCTCAAACTGATGTGTCTGCCACTGCAGAGTAGGGATGAGTTGGGTTCTCTTGGTGCGCCGCTGCAATTCCTCCGGGGAGATAACTCTTCAGCACCTTTGAGCACGACATCATGAACTGCAGCTTGGAGTGAGCCTTTCGTATGGGTTCCATACCCAATGATCCAACATACAGACATAGGAATAGGATCTAAGCAAAGTGGCGCTGTCAAGATGGTCTCCGACCTAGGGATGTCTCGTCTAGGGTTTCCTAGGGCGGGCGACTCGGGGGCGACCCCCACGCCGCCGCCACCGCCGGCCTCCGTGCGGGCCGTGTGCGACAATACCTCTGGTCCCCTGCAGGCGCAGGCGGCTGGACGCGCTACGGCCTCGTCCGCACAGCGATCGCTCGTCGATCTCGTTGTCCCCCAAGTGGACTCGGCCATCAGGTCTCCGGAGACTGCACGTCCGGAAAGCTTAAGGTTTCCTGATCCCTCACGCAAGGAAAGGCTCGCCCTCCTTTCTTTAAATCTAAAGGAGGGGAAGACGCTGGAAATCAAACATGGAGAACCACCAGATCGGCCGCTGCTAGCTGCTTCGCTGTCGCCGCCACTGGACGCGCTGTTGTCGGCGCCGCCGTCAGTACTGGAGAAGATGGCGGGCTCAAGCGCACCAGGAAACGGATCTAAGACGATGCCTAGGAGTACCTAGCAGTCGGTGGGGGCGATCATGGGGTTCCCTTTGTTGATGCTACCCGCCCGAAGCCCTCTGCTAGGGATGCTGTGGATACCTCGGCCGCTACTCCTAGTGTGCAGGATCTGGCCATCGAGCCTCGGCAAAGTATTCAGGTGGCGCTAGCTACTTCTGAGATCTCAGGTACTCCAAAGAAACGCAGAACCATGGCGACACTGGAGGGGCAGCCATCGCACTTGCCAGGAGGGGTCCATGACCAGGATATGTCGGAGGAGGATGCTGTATTGGAGGCAGTCGGCCTAGGGGCCGCCGCCGAACTGATGGGGCCAGCGGTGCCCTGTCAGGAGCAATGAATATCCTAAGCTGGAACTGCCGAGGAGGGGGGAGTCCTCGGACAGTTCGTGATCTTGTGAGTCTAGGGCAGACTCACTCCCGTAGTATCGTTTTTCTTTGTGAAACGAGGCAATCCAAGAATAAAATGAGTAAGTACCATGCTCGGTTAGGGCTCAAGGGTTTTGATGGTTTTGATAGTGTCGGTCTCAGTGGAGGTCTCGCGTTGTTCTGGCATGAGTCCGTGCAGTTGGTTGTAAAGAATATGAATGAAAGATACATTGATGCGTGCGTGACGAGTAAGGAGGGTGAGGCACCTTGGAGGCTCACTTGTGTCTATGGAGAACTGCGGACTAAGGATCGACATAACATGTGGTCCATCCTTCGGAACCTCCACCAACAAGCTGACATGCCTTGGGTGGTGATCGGCGACTTTAATGAGGCTATGTGGAGCTTCTAACATTTCTCGGCAACTCCTCGGTCGGCAGGTCAAATGATTGATTTCTGTGATGTGTTAGAGGTCAGTGGATTGGGTGACCTTGGTTTTGAAGGACTGCCATATACATACGATAACAAGCGAAGTGGTCGGGCTAATGTCAAAGTCCGCCTCGACAGGGCGGTCGCCAACAATTCATGGCGGGACAGTCTTGAGCACGCGAAGGTGTAGGATCGAAAGTATGTCTAGAGGGGGGTGATTAGACTACTTGACCAAATAAAAACTTAACCTTTTCCCAATTTTAGTTCTTGGCAGATTTTAGCTATTGTAGGACAAGTCAAGCAATCATCACACAATTCAAGCAAGCATGCAAAGAGTATATTGGCAGCGGAAAGTAAAGCATGCAACTTGCAAGAATGTAAAGGGAAGGGTTTGGAGAATTCAAACGCAATTGGAGACACGGATGTTTTTCCCGTGGTTCGGATAGGTGGTGCTATCCTACATCCACGTTGATGGAGACTTCAACCCACGAAGGGTAACGGTCGCGCGAGTCCACGGAGGGCTCCACCCACGAAGGGTAATGGTTGCGCGAGTCCACGGAGGGCTCCACCCACGAAGGGTCCACGAAGAAGCAACCACCCACGAAGGGTCCACGAAGAAGCAACCTTGTCTATCCCACCATGGCCATCGCCCACGAAGGACTTGCCTCACTAGCGGTAGATCTTCACGAAGTAGGCGATCTCCTTGCCCTTACAAACTCCTTGGTTCAACTCCACAATCTTGTCGGAGGCTCCCAAGTAACACCTAGCCAATCTAGGAGACACCACTCTCCAAGAAGTAACAAATGGTGTGTTGATGATGAACTCCTTGCTCTTGTGCTTCAAATGATAGTCTCCCCAACACTCAACTCTCTCATAGGATTTGGATTTTGTGGAAAGAAGATTTGAGTGGAAAGCAACTTGGGGAAGGCTAGAGATCAAGATTCATATGGTAGGAATGGAATATCTTGGTCTCAACACATGAGTAGGTGGTTCTCTCTCAGAACATATGAGTTGGAATTGTGTATGTGTTCTGATGGCTCTCTCCACGAATGAAGAGGAGGTGGAGGGGTATATATAGCCTCCACACAAAATCCAACCGTTACACACAGTTTTCCAATCTCGGTGGGACCGAATCAACAAACTCGGTCGGACCGAAAAGGTAAACCTAGTGACCGTTAGAGATTTTCGGTGGGACTGACATGCAACTCGGTAGGACCGATATGGTTAGGGTTTGGGCATAACGTAATCTCGGTGAGACCGATTACACAAACTCGGTGAGACCGAGTTTGGTAATAAGCTAACCAGAGAGTTGGTCAGGCAAACTCGGTGGGACCGATTTGCTCTTTCGGTGAGACCGAAAAGTTACAAAAGGGAAACAAAGAGTTTACATTGCAATCTCGGTGGGACCGATTCGCTCTTTCGGTGAGACCGAAAAGTTACGAAAGGGAAATAGAGAGTTTGCAATCCCATCTCGGTGAGACCGAGATCCCTATCGGTAGAACCGAATTGCTAGGGTTTGGCAGTGGCTTATGACAAGTGAAACTCGGTGGCGCCGGATAGAAAGAATCGGTAGGACCGAGTTTGGCTTAGGGTTTAGGTCATATGTGGATATGGGAAAGTAGTTGAGGGTTTTGGAGCATATCACTAAGCACATGAAGCAAAAGGCTCATTAAGCAACACCTCATCCCTCCTTGATAGTATTGGCTTTTCCTAAAGACTCAATGTGATCTTGGATCACTAAAATATAAAATGAAGAGTCTTGAGCTTTTGAGCTTGAGCCAATCCTTTGTCCTTAGCATTTTGAGGGTTCCACTTTCACATCCATGCCATGCCAATCATTAAGCTTTCCTGAAATAGTCATCTTGGAATAGCATTAGCTCAATGAGCTATATATTGTTATGAATTACCAAAACCACCTAGGGATAGTTGCACTTTCAATCTCCCCCTTTTTGGTAATTGATGACAACATATAGATCAAAGCTTCGACAAATGATAATAAGCATGAAATATATCGTCGCTTTGAGAAGTATGTGACAAGTAAGAGCTCCCCCTAAATTTGTGCATATTTGAAATTTGCTTTGGACTGCAAATGCACAAAGAGTTAGAGTCATGGGTTACTCTTCCATGTCACATACATCTTGGTGGAGCGCTTAAAATGATAAGAATGAAATACATGCACTCATCACCAAGAATAGTGAATGATCACATAAGATAGATAAGATGATAATATTAAGCAAACATTAAGTGTAGCTTATGATCAAACACATGATCATCAATGTCTCACGAGCAATGACATAGTATCTCACACAAAAGCAAACAAAGTTCGAAAAACCACCAAATAAAACAAGAGAGAATAAAAGCAACACTCTCTCTCGAAGCCTATGATCTATACATTTTCTCCCCCTTTGGCAACAAGTTACCAAAAAGTTCCTAGAAAATGCATAGTGCTAAGTCGACACTCAGGCTTGATCTTCAGGTGGTGGTGGAGTCCGGAGCACTCCAAGGACGAAGCCTTCTGTAGACGTGGTCGGAGTCGAGGCTGAAGTGGACGCTGGAGCTGGTGGAACTGAGGCTGTAGCTGGTGCAGACGTGGTGGCTCTGGGGTCAGCAACTGGCACTGCAGACGACCTCGGACCTCGTGGCACTCTGGCAAAGGCATCAGTTGTAGTCTTGCCTCTCCTCTCCTGCATGTCATCCTGGAGCTGCTCCACTGCAGTCTGAATCTCTGTCACTTTGACATCCATGTCATAGAACTTTTGTTCCATGATCCTCTCTAAGCTTGCCTGGTTCTGAGTTAGGGTGGCTAGTCCTTGCTCAATCCGCAGGGTGGATGCAATCAAATAACCAAGTTGCTCTTGTTTGGTTTTCAGGAAATATTCAGATGCCTCCTCTTGAGTAGGCATCTTGGCAGCTTTCTCCTTCCTCGCCTTCTCCTTCTTGGCTTGTGCTTGGGCAGATGATGGCTCATTCTCAGTCATGACCACTTGATTATATTCAAAGTCTGGACGGATGGGCAGGTGTTCCTTGTCCAATAAGTATATGCCCGTGCCCATCTTAGAGTTGATGAGCTCCTGAATCTGTGGGGCATATCCATAGCTCCTCTTCTGATCTGCTGCTGTCCTCTTGATTGTTTCAATCATAAGGCTCATGACTTTGAATTTCTGTGGCACGTCAAAGATATGAAGCAAGTTGATCGCGTGGCCCCTGATCATCTTGTGATCTCCAGACTTGGGCAATAGGGTGTGCCTAAGAATCCAGTTGATGGTTGGCAGCCCTGACAGAAGATAGTGTACTGAGCCAAACTTGAACGTATCAAGTGCTTCATTTGGAATCTCCTTGTACATGTTTGACATCGAGTTGTGGTCCATCTTCTTCTTGGCATAAATGTCCAAGTCATCGTCATGCTCTTCTGGGGCATTAATCAGCTGAGCCCATTCAGCAACTGTAGACTGGTACCTCGTACCCTCTGACATCCATACAATCCTGCCATCTGGATAGAAATGGGCTGTGGAGTAGAACTGCATGATGAGTTCCTCGTTCCACTTTGTGAGCTTCTGCCCAACAAAGTCCTCTACTCCACATGCCTTGAAGCTGTCCTGCACTCCAGGGTAGTACTCTTCGTTGTCCTTGATGTATTGCCAATCAACCCATCTCATATCACAGACAATTGGCTTCTTGTCTAGCAGCACTGTCTCATAAAAGTCTTGCTGCTCCTTGGTGTGAAACCTGTAGTCAACTGCAGTCCTTCTCCTTGAAGCATACGGGTCTGCTTCTCTCCACTTCCGGAGCCCTGAATCTCTCCTGAGTTTCATATCCTCAGCCACAGGATGAGCATCGTTGTGGTCTGGGATCTTGGGCTTGAGCTTTCTAAGAACATTCTCTTCTTCTTCTGCAGCTTCAGGCACTGGGGCCTTGTTCTTCTTAGTAGCTGGGATGCTTCTTGTGTTCCTCTTTGGCTTTGGCTTTGGAGCTGACTTGGCCTTGGAAGCAGCTGCCCCTGTTCTTATGGCATCACCCATCAGCTTGGGTGCCTTAGGTGCTGGTGCAGCTACCTCTTCTTCTTCCTCCTCATCTTCCATGATGGAAGCCTTGCCAAGCACTCTGGCTACAGTTTTCTTCACCCTTTCTTTCCTCTTCTTGCCTTCAGCAGCAACTGGCTCAATGGGAGTGGGCTTCTCAGTTGAAGCTCTGGCCTTTGACATAGGCTGCCTGCCTGCTGGCCTTTTGATCTTCATCCCTGGTTTTATGCCCTGTGCTGGCTCAACTCTCTTGGAAGTTGCTTCCTCTTCTGCCACATAATCCTCATCTTCTGAGTCTGAGGTTCTCTTCTTTCTCTGTCTTGTGGCAGCTTTAGGCAGATTGCTAGGGGTGCTCCTACTGCCATCATCTGAGGAACTTGAGGGACTAGTGCCCTCACTCATCTGCACTTGCTGCTCTGACAAGTTCTGGCTATCACTTTGGTCTGACATGATGCAAACTCTGACTGCTGACCCTGTGAATAGGTTATAGATGAGATAGAGTGGATAAGCATCACAAAATGCAGAGATTTTTGCAAAAGAATAATTCAAAAACTTAGTTTTAGTTTCCCACTGAAAGCATCTTGGATCTACCGATTTCTAAACTCGGTGATACCAAAGCAGTTTTGGCACCTAAACTAGTGAACTCGGTCAGACCGAGTCACAGTTCGGTGGCACCGAGACTGCTAGGGTTTCACAGAGTTCCAAAATCGGTCACACCGATAAGTAATTTTCGGTCAGACCGAGTCTCACTTGTGCAATGGCATAAGCCAAATCGGTGGGACCGAGTTTTTCAACTCGGTGGGTCCGAGATGGTTTCGGCGGAAACCTAACCCTAAAGTTTTCGAATTAAACCTAATCTACGAGTTCATTGACTGGATAGAAGTTTAACAAACGTGGCAAGAATCATGATGATCACAATGTGCTAAGAATCGGACTGGGGAATAGCACAAAGATCGAGTCCATACCCTAGTTCGGCGGAGACTCGCTACGGCGGCAATGGCGGGGTTGAATTTCCGTTGACGGTGACGGAGACCAGCGACTGGAGGCGGCTGGCGGCGAGGAGACGATCTGGAGACCAAGTTGGCAGAGCAGGCTATCGCGCGGGCGAAGGGGTTCGGAGAAATTTCCAAATTTTTTCCCGTGACTATATATAGCCCGACCCTGTCGGTGTGACCGAGTGGAACAACTCGGTGGCACCGAGATGCAAAACTGTATACAGTTGTTGCAACTCGGTGTGACTGAATGGTTCAAATCGATTGCACCGAGATCGAAAACCTAGATCAACTTAATGATCTCGGTAGGACTGAAAGTAGGGTATCGGTCAGACCGAGAATCATAAAGAGGTTTTGGAAGTTTAAGTCTATGACGAATCGGGGACTCCGAGCGCTCCTGACACAGAGTGGTTCGAATCTGACTTGATCAAATTTTGTGATGTAGCATGAATAGAGTTTGAGACGAGAAAAGCATAGATAGATAGAGGAGGTTCTTAGGCATTCTTGTCCATCCACTTGGCAAAGGAAATAAAACCAAAAAATCAAAACAACAAGTGGATGTCCTCGAATGAGTAAAATATGCAACCAGCATGCTCACACAATAAGATGGCAAATGAAATATGTGACAAGGCATGCACAACCAATTCTAGCATCTATCAAGAAATTTGCGATGACAAGGTCATCTATATATGAGTATATTGACTTAGGAGTCAAGTGAGAACACTTGATCATAGGTCATACTCATCGTTTAAGCTCAAGTGGGGTTACCACTTTTACATAAAGCATTGTTGTGTTCACATCTTTAGAGTTGCTTTAGCTCAAGTCTTAGAGTAAAGCTCCCCCTAGATGTGATATCCCCCCTTAGAGGGATGAACTAACCTCGGGTTTTGTCGATGATGACTTCATGTAGATGTTGAAGATGTGGATGCTCAATGTTGATGTAGATCACTTGGAGCTATCCATTTGAGTGAATTGCACTTTCAATACCTACATGGGTTAGTCCCACAAGGAACAAACAAGGATATCCATAGACATAGAGTGATGCACACACAAGATGATGTCCATGAAAACTTTTAGGTTACCTTGTCCCTTGTCTTACCAACAAGAGGGTTTGTGACTCCTTGAACTAGTGCAAGATGTGGAAGTTGATTGCACTTGTTCTTGCCAAAATGATAAGAGTGAAGTATGTTGGCGGAGTCACCCTCAAGAACTCTCTAGTTCTTCTTCTTTTGGATCCACACCATCTTGATGGGAATCCTTGGAGTTGTAGTCGTATTTGATGAAGTGGAACTTGAAGTAGTCTTGGGAATCCACTTGACTAAGGTCTTAGGAGCTTCTTCAAATGCATCAATTTCCTCTTGAAGCTTGTCCTTGCCTTTTTGCTTGTAGTCTTGTGGTGGAAGATCATCTTGAGCTTGTGTCCCCTTGAAAGAAGTATCATACTTCTCTTGTTGAGGAACAAACTTTGTCTTGGGGTATTGATATTCTTCCCACTCAACTCCATTGGCATTGAACTTTCGTTCAAAACCAACACCTTGATTCTTCCGGTGCATTCCTTGCTTGCGCACAATTTCCTCGAATTGCTTACTCCTGGCAAGGCTTTTGTACACTCCTTTCTCTATAATTCCCTTCAATAAGCTATTTTCTTGCTCAAGTGTAACTTGGCTAAGAGAATCATTAGTGGAATCAAGAGAACTACTAGAAGCAACAATATTGGATTTAGCATGATCATTGTTACTGCTAGAGGAAGAATCTTTCTTGTTCTTGTTACTAGACTTGACTTGAGGCATGTAAGTGGATAAGAGTAAACGCTTGGCAATGTAAGAAGAACTTTTCTTGCGGAGATCATCATTGATTGCTTTTAAGAACTCATGCTCTTGCTCAAGATTGAGCTTTTCAAAGCGTAATTTCTCATAAGCTCTTAAAAGTTCTCGATGATCTTCAAAGATAGTTTCATGAGCTAACTTAAGAGTGTTTAGTTCTTTAGTTAGAGCCTCAATCTTCTCCTTATCATTGTCATTCGTTTTATCTTGATTAGCATGATTGATTGACGTTTCATCATAGTATTCATCACTAGAGTTGTCAACAAGCAAATCATCACCTAACAAGTCATCTTCATCACTATTGAAATCAACATACTCGGAGTGTGTTACCTTAGGACCTTTGGCCATGAAGCATCTTCCAATTCCTTCATTTGGTGAGTCCAATATGTCGTAGGAGTTGGTTGACACAAGTGCTAGACCGGCAACACCTTCATCTTGAGTATCTTCGGAGTCGGAGTGATAACTTCTCTCGGAGTGGCTGTCGGAGTCGGAGCCAGATACCCATTCACCAACATGAGCTTGATGTCTTCGTTTTGTGTAGCTCCTTGATGATTTTTCCTTCCTTTCCGAATCCTTGCTTCTCCGTGAGTATCTTCGTTCATAACGATCATCTCTACTCCTTCTCTCTCTTGGTGGTGATTCTTTGCTTCTTCTTTTTGGAGAATCTTCTCTTCTCTTGTAGGGAGCCGTACACTCATTGGAATAGTGTCTGGGTCTTCCACAACTGTAGCAGTTTCGCTCTCGACTAGAAGATCTTTTGTCATTGTAGGACCTTGACTTGAAGCTTCTATCTTTGCTTCTACTCTTGTAGAACTTGTTGAAGTTCTTCACCATTAAGCTCAATTCTTCATTGAAGTTTTGTTTCTCACTTGATGATGTAGGGGCTTCACATGAGGCTTTGTAGGCACCACTTGATTTGTTGTGAAGTTCCTCCTTATCCTTAAGTGACATCTCATGAGCAACAATTCTTCCAATCACCTCCGTTGGCTTGAGATCTTTGTAATTGGGCATCATTTGGATCAATGTGCACACGGTATCATATTTTCCATCCAAGGCACTTAGAATCTTCTTGATGATGAATCTATCGGTCATCTCTTCACTTCCTAAGCCGGCAATCTCATTTGTGATGAGAGCAAGCCTAGAGTACATTTCAGCGACACCTTCACCATCCTTCATTTTGAACTTGTCAAGTTGACTTTGAAGCACATCCAACTTGGATTCCTTGACGGAGTCGGTACCTTCGTGCATATCAATCAAAGTGTCCCAAATTTCATTTGCATTCTCAAGACGGTTGATTTTGTTGAATTCTTCGGGGCACAATCCATTGAAGAGAATATCACAAGCTTGAGCATTGTATTGCAACATCTTCAACTCATCCGCGGTAGCTTCACGGTTTGGTTCTTTCCCATCAAAGAAGTCACCTTGCAAACCAACACACACAATAGCCCAAACGGCAGGGTTATGTCCAAGAATATGCATTTTCATTTTATGCTTCCAACTAGCAAAATTAGTACCATCAAAGTAAGGACCTCTACGGTGATAATTTCCCTCGCTAGACGCCATACTCTCCTAGGTTGTGAAACCAAGGCTATGACCACCAAAAGCTATGGAGATCAAAGCAAATTGAGACCAAAGCTCTGATACCACTTGTAGGATCGAAAGTATGTCTAGAGGGGGGGTGATTAGACAACTTGACCAAATAAAAACTTAACCTTTTCCCAATTTTAGTTCTTGGCAGATTTTAGCTATTGTAGGACAAGTCAAGCAATCATCACACAATTCAAGCAAGCATGCAAAGAGTATATTGGCAGCGGAAAGTAAAGCATGCAACTTGCAAGAATGTAAAGGGAAGGGTTTGGAGAATTCAAACGCAATTGGAGACACGGATGTTTTTCCCGTGGTTCGGATAGGTGGTGCTATCCTACATCCACGTTGATGGAGACTTCAACCCACGAAGGGTAACGGTCACGCGAGTCCACGGAGGGCTCCACCCACGAAGGGTAATGGTTGCGCGAGTCCATGGAGGGCTCCACCCACGAAGGGTCCATGAAGAAGCAACCACCCACGAAGGGTCCACGAAGAAGCAACCTTGTCTATCCCACCATGGCCATCGCCCACGAAGGACTTGCCTCACTAGCGGTAGATCTTCACGAAGTAGGCGATCTCCTTGCCCTTACAAACTCCTTGGTTCAACTCCACAATCTTGTCGGAGGCTCCCAAGTAACACCTAGCCAATCTAGGAGACACCACTCTCCAAGAAGTAACAAATGGTGTGTTGATGATGAACTCCTTGCTCTTGTGCTTCAAATGATAGTCTCCCCAACACTCAACTCTCTATCATAGGATTTGGATTTTGTGGAAAGAATATTTGAGTGGAAAGCAACTTGGGGAAGGCTAGAGATCAAGATTCATATGGTAGGAATGGAATATCTTGGTCTCAACACATGAGTAGGTGGTTCTCTCTCATAACATATGAGTTGGAATTGTGTATGTGTTCTGATGGCTCTCTCCACGAATGAAGAGGAGGTGGAGGGGTATATATAGCCTCCACACAAAATCCAACCGTTACACACAGTTTTCCAATCTCGGTGGGACCGAATCAACAAACTCGGTCGGACCGAAAAGGTAAACCTAGTGACCGTTAGAGATTTTTGGTGGGACTGACATGCAACTCGGTAGGACCGATATGGTTAGGGTTTGGGCATAACGTAATCTCGGTGAGACCGATTACACAAACTCGGTGAGACCGAGTTTGGTAATAAGCTAACCAGAGAGTTGGTCAGGCAAACTCGATGGGACCGATTTGCTCTTTCGGTGAGACCGAAAAGTTACAAAAGGGAAACAAAGAGTTTACATTGCAATCTCGGTGGGACCGATTTGCTCTTTCGGTGAGACCGAAAAGTTACGAAAGGGAAACAGAGAGTTTGCAATCCCATCTCGGTGAGACCGAGATCCCTATCGGTAGAACCGAATTGCTAGGGTTTGGCAGTGGCTTATGACAAGTGAAACTCGGTGGCGCCGGATAGAAAGAATCGGTAGGACCGAGTTTGGCTTAGGGTTTAGGTCATATGTGGATATGGGAAAGTAGTTGAGGGTTTTGGAGCATATCACTAAGCACATGAAGCAAAAGGCTCATTAAGCAACACCTCATCCCTCCTTGATAGTATTGGCTTTTCCTAAAGACTCAATGTGATCTTGGATCACTAAAATATAAAATGAAGAGTCTTGAGCTTTTGAGCTTGAGCCAATCCTTTGTCCTTAGCATTTTGAGGGTTCCACTTTCACATCCATGCCATGCCAATCATTGAGCTTTCCTGAAATAGTCATCTTGGAATAGCATTAGCTCAATGAGCTATATGTTGTTATGAATTACCAAAACCACCTAGGGATAGTTGCACTTTCAGAAGGTGGACTATCTAGTCGCCCCAAGCTCGGACCACCTTCCCATCTTGCTCCGGTGTGCAATGGAGGATCGGGGAAGAGACGTGGGCAGAAGATGTCGCCAATATGAGGTCATGTGGGAGAGGGATCCCACGCTTCTGGAGCTAATCCTGAATGCTTGGAAATATTTGGGAGCTATGCTTAATCTTGGTGAGTTTTCTGTTGGTCTCGGCACTGTTATGAAACAATTGCAAAGTTGGAGCCGGAAGAAGTTTGGTAATGTTCTGAAAGATATTAACAAATCCCGGTCCCGCTTGGAGGAACTCATGTCTATGAATGCAGATAGAAGGGAGATACGCCAGGAGACAGACCGGCTTAACGAACTCCTATACCAGGAGGAGATGATGTGGATGCAGCGATCCCGTGTTGCTTGGCTGAAAGAGGAGGATCGGAACATGCAATTTTTTCACAGGAAAGCGGTGTGGCGCGCAAGGAAGAATAATATCAAGGCATTGGCGGATATCAACAGAGTGGTGCATATGGATCACTCAGCGATGGCGACCTTGGTCACAGACTACTTCGCGGAGCTGTTCAAGGCGGATACATCATTATGCCAGGACCCCGTGCTTAATCTAATAAATCCTCGTGTTACTAACCACATGAATGATGGTTTGTGTGCAGAATTTTCTAACAAGGAAATTGCAGATGCACTGTTTCAGATCGGGCCGCTGAAGGCGCCGGGACCAGATGGGTTCCCCGCAAGGTTTTTCCTACGCAATTGGGCGGTTATGAGGGACCAGGTGATTGCAGGCGTGAAGGAATTCTTTCGGACTGGAGTAATGCCGGAGGGGGTGAATGATACCACCATTGTTCTCATCCCAAAGGTGGACAAACCGGAAAGGATGACTGAGTTTCGTCCCATTAGCCTCTGCAATGTCATATATAAGGTGGTTTCGAAGTGCTTGGTAAACCGGCTACGTCCTCTACTAGATGAGATTATCTCGCCTGAGCAGAGTGCATTTGTGCCTGGTTAGATGATTACAGACAATGCTCTTATAGCATTCGAGTGCTTCCACTCTATTCAGCAGGAGAAGGACCCGGAGCGGAGTTTTTGCACCTATAAATTGGATCTGTCTAAAGCTTATGATAGGGTTGATTGGATCTTCTTGGAGCGAATGATGCAAAAGATGGGTTTTGCTCGCCGGTGGGTGGACTGGATTATGGCTTGTGTCACCTCGGTGAGATATACAGTGAAATTTAATGGAACCCTCTTGGATTCGTTTGCACCGTCGCGTGGGCTTCGGCAAGGTGACCCGCTCTCCCCGTTTTTGTTTCTCTTAATCGCTGACGACCTCTCTGCTTTGTTGAAAGATGGTGAAGCAAGGGGAGATTTCACACCTCTGAAAGTATGCCGTCGAGCGCCAGACATATCTCACCTCCTCTTTGCGGATGACACGCTATTGTTTTTCAAAGCGAAGGAGGAGCAAGCGAGAAGGGTCCAACACATTCTGCATACTTATGAGAGGGCCACGGGGCAGAGTGTTAACCCGGCCAAGTGCAGTATTATGTTCGGCCCCTCTTGCCCCGAGGTCGAGCAAGAAAGGATCCATGCGGTCCTACAGGTGGTCACGGACATCTTTGAGGACGAGTACCTTGGCCTCCCCACGCCGGAGGGAAGGATGGGACGAGGCAAGTTTCAAAATCTACAGTCCAGGTTATTGAAGCGCATCATAGCATGGGGAGACACTCTATCTCTTGCTGGCAAGGAAACGATGATAAAAGCGATTGCACGGGCCATTCCCACATACATTATGGGGGTGTTCAAGCTCCCCATGTCTGTTTGTGATGATCTGAACCGAATGGTCCGGAACTTTTGGTGGGGATCCGCGAAGGGGAAGAGGAAGACTCACTGTTTGGCGTGGCCCAAGATTTTAGCGCAGAAATCCAAGGGCGGGCTGGGCTTTAGAGAGTTTCGCACCTTCAACCAAGCTCTCCTCGCGAGGCAGGCTTGGCGACTCCTAACGAAACCGGACAGTTTATGTGCGCAGGTGTTGAAAGCTCGGTACTATCATGATGGCATATTGGAGGATACGGTGTTCACCGGAAATGCGTCCCCAACATGGCAGGCCATTCAACATGGTCTGGAGCTCCTAAAGAATGGTATCATCTGGCGTGTGGGAGATGGTAGCCAAATTCGCATCTGGCGGGACAGGTGGATACCCCGGCCACCTTCTTGCCAGCCGATCACCCAACAGGGGACATGCCGTCTCCGGAGAGTGGCGGACCTCATCGCTGAGGATGGTTCCTGGCGCATGGATCTTCTGCGGAGATACTTCCTTCCGGCGGACGTACATGCCATCACCACCATCCGCACGACGGCCTGGGAGACTGAAGATGTCATTGCCTGGGCTCCGGAGAAGAACGGCATCTTTACCGTTCGATCCGCCTACCGGTTCGCCATGGACGAGCGCGAGCGCCCATCGGCGACCGCCATGAGCAGGGCATCGGATGGTCGCCGCGCCATCTGGAAGACCATATGGGGGTGCCCTGCTCCCCTAAAGGTACGTATGTTTGCGTGGAGAATTGTTACCAACTCCCTTGCCACTTGGGCTAACAAGTGCTCTAGACGACTTGAGGTGACTGATATTTGTCCCCTATGTGGTATGGAACGAGAGGATTGCTTCCATGCTCTGTGTAGGTGCACCCTGGCGAAGGAGTTGTGGCATGCCATGACTAGGGACTGGAATATCCCAAGAGTGGAGGAGGTGGTGAACACGGGGCCGGAGTGGCTCTTCTCACTCCTAGAGCCGCTTGATGAGGACACACGCATGATTGTCCTGATGACGTTGTGGCGTGTATGGCACGTCCGCAACGAGATCACCCACGAGAAGAAGCCTCCACCAACCGAAGCATCCAGGCGATTCCTCCAGGGCTACATCAACTCCTTGCTGTGCATCAAGCAACACCCTAAAGCTGACATGGAGAAGGGGAAGATGGTCATCCTAGGGCCTCAGCAGCGCTCCGCTGCTCGTGCGGCTCCGAAGGAGGACAGGAGATGGATACCACCTGGGAGGGCGAGCACCAAACTGAACACCGACGGGAGCTATGTCCCGGCGACAGGCGCAGCAGGTGGAGGGATGATCCTCCGTGATGATCTTGGGCAGATCATCTTCACGGCATGCAGGGAGCTCCGAGCATGTGATAACGCCCTTGCAGCTGAACTTGAGGCGTGTAAGGAGGGGCTGGACTTGGCGCTGCACAGGACCGACCGGCCGATCGTCGTCAAGATGGACTCTTTGGAGGCGGTGGCCATGTGCACGGCCGCTTCGATTGATCGCTCTGTCCATCACAACCTCGTGCAGGATATCAAAAGACTGGTGACGACGGAACGTCCATTTTTCTCATTGTAGTCGTTCTCAGAATAAAGTGAGTCATGAACTTGCGTCTTTTGGTCGTCGTACCCCCCGTACTGCTGTATGGTTCCGTTCAGGAATGGATGCCGTTGTAAATTTGGTGATGGCTGAATTGCCACCTTGAGTAATGAGAATTTCTATTTCCGGCAAAAAAAAGGAGTGAGCCTATCGTGACAAGAGGAGAGGCACGACAGGGCTGGGCCAGGCCGGCGTGTTCGGCGGAGGTCTGCGGCTGCGCGACAGCTAGTTGGGTGTGAGGACTCAGTGGCTGCACGAAAATGGACACCGGCGGCCGGAGAGCGGGAATGGAGCGGCAGAAACAGTGTGGGCTCGAGCATGCGATCGCGGAGGCGGCGCTGACCTCGACGGAGCGGATGGCAGCACCTCTGCAGCCGTTCCTTGCAGTTTTGCCTGTGGTCGGACGCACGTGATGAAGGCCAGGGCTGGCACGCCATGAAGGTCGGCTAGAGGTTCATGGTGACCAATGGCCGCGGATGTGTAGAGGACTGCCGGGGGCTGCTGCAATGGAGGGGAGCCATAATGGCTGCTGCCATGGAGGTCGTCCACGCCGAGAAAGGTGTGGTCACGGGTATGGGGTGGTGTGGTCTCCCGCAGCAGCATGACCCGGGAGGCAAGCGGCGGTGGTGGCGGGATCCGGGCACCAACGACGGGGAACCGGGTGCAGGCAACGCCATGGAAACAGGGGGATGGGTGTGGGCGGCGACAGCTATGACGGTGGATCGTGTGACGGGGAAGCTAGGGACCGCGGTAGTGGCAGACTGGGCGGCGGGGAACTTGGGATTCATGGCGGCGCGCGGGGTTCCACTACCGGGCGGTGGCGTTCGGGGATCCAAGGCCCGGCGGCGCAAGGGGATCCAGGGACGGCGGCGACCGGTGGATGGCAGCGTGCGTGCTGTGGGCGGCGGCTCCGGTGGCTGGCAGCTCATGCGAGTAGGGTCGCGGATCCGGTGGCCGGCAACGCTGCGGGGAAGGTGGGGATCGGGTGGGGGACGGACCGGAGGGGATCGTCAGGGGAGTGCGTTTTCTTTTTCATTTTTCTACACTGTACCGGTTCGGGAGTTGGGGAGGATGTATGTCCCCTATATAGGGCGGATCGTGATAACTATTCAGATCCTTGATCATACCAGTGCTACTCTTTCTATATATATAAGGACAACACTATTCTAATCATGGGATTAGAATGGTTATTTGGATCTATAAAGACCCGACAGCTCACTTCCAAGACTCCCCACGCCCACCATTTCCCCTTCCCTATCCCAACCCCCCCCCCCCTCCCCGCGATCCAGCGCCTCCCCCACCCACCCACCCCCTCCCCCGAGGGCATCCGCCGCCGCCCCTGGCTCCGACACATCCTCCGTCGGCGAGCCCCCACGGTTGTCCTCCGCCACGGCCACCATGCACCTTCGCCGGCCGCCGTGCCTCTGTCGACCTTCTCCCACCAGCGCAGCCTCCCACCACCTTCCACAGCCACCGCGCCTCCCCAGGACCTCCACCCGCCCCCGCCGCAGTTTCTCATCGCCTCCGCCCACTGTCGCCGTCGCGGAACCCCGTCGTCACCACGGCTCCCCAACACCACACCACCCGAGCAACCGCTGCGGTCCTGGATCCCGTGTGCCGTTGCGGGCTGTGGATCCATTGCGCCGCCTCCGAGCCATGGATCCCGCTCAATTTTACTTCTCTGAATCCACTAGCCTCGATGGGTAGCGCGTGGGAGGTGGTGCTGCTCCGACGAGCTACTCCGTCCATGAGCAAGGCGCATCGATGGCTACCTCTTCCCTCTTGCTCCCTCCAACCCCGAGCATGACGTCTCCATGCTCCACTCGCCGGCGACCACCATCCCAGGTGCAGATTGGGCACTACCTATATATGGAGGATATGTCGACCTGCAGCTAGAGGAGGCCCCGACCTGCAGCAGGTCGTGTGTGCCACTCGACGCCCAGGATGTCCAAGTTCTTGCCACTCACGTTGTTCAACTCTGTCGTGCTCCTCATGAATGACCCCGCTCACAACCCCCCTGAGACCCCCCTCATTTTGGAAGAACTTGCCACTCTGAAACAAACTCTACACCGTTTCTATTCTTCAGGAGTTCAGGTACCTAGGATGCTGACTATGAAACCCCGCTTTGGTTGTGCTAATTAGTATTACTAAACTATAATTGTCTTGTAAAGTGGAAAACGCTCATGCCCCTTGGACGTTGGCCATGGGATTTTTTATGTTGTGTTCCCCCTATCCGTCCTTGGTTCGAAATGTGTTTTGAACATTGATGTCAGAGCAAAAACTGTTGTGTCGTTCCTCCTGTCCATCCTTGATTCAATATGTGTTCTCAACACAGACTTGATTTTGTAGTCATGTGGTTGGCGGCCTCCTCTCGTGAATCATTTCATCATGGTGAGTATGCTCGTGCAATGGGTAATATCTCTTTTTGCCAAAATTTATTTTTACCTAGAAGTTCATATATTAAAGGCAATGTCATTCAGATAAAAATAAAATAAACCTAAAAAAGGAACCAAGATGTACAACATACTAAAAAGTACATGTGGCTAGAAAAACACTAAAGCATCCTCTCTAGTTTGAAAAGATCATACATTCAGTTATATGGGCCAATAGTTCACTCAGTGCAAGAAAAACGGGGAGTTCGATAAAAGATTAGTGGTTAAAAAACATAAGATTCAATGGAAATTTTTGGAGGGGTTCAATCGACAGAGATCATAGTTGAGAAAGCGAGAAGTTTGAATTAAAATAACATAGTAGTATTTTCTTAAATTAGAAAATGGATTTTCTGGGTGTGATAAAAGTCAAATTTTCCGGTTTCTACAAAAAGAAAGAAGTTCAACTTAAGAATATAGAGAAGTCCATTTTTTTAGAAAAAGTGGATTTCGCCGGTTTTAAGAAAAAAACTAGAAGTTCAAATTTTAAAGAACCGAGAAGTTCAACATTTATTACAAACAATTTTATATAAAAAGGGATTTTGTCTTGTAAAAAGGACCCTAGAAGTTCAAATTTAAAATACGGAACGACTCAATGTTTATTAAAAAACAAGGGTTTTTTCCATTAGTAAAAGAAATAAAACCAAGAAGTCCAAATTAGGAAAAAGGAGTAGTTTGATATTTGTACAAAATCCAGATTTTTTTCGTTATTAAAGAATGGACAAAATTCGTTGCCATGAATTCCAAAACACAAATAAGTTCAAATAAAAAAGGTAGAGTGGTTCGATGTCTATAAAAAACTCAGATTTTTCCGTTACTAAAGAGAAACCGAGAGAAGTTCAAATTCATAACTGCTAGAAGTTCACATACTACATGGTGTGTGTTTTCATATCAGAAAACAGAACGAAAAATTTAGTGTATAAAAAATTAGTTGCAAGAAGTTCAAGTGCTCGGCATGGGAAAGTTCAAAACTTTTTATGAGAGAGGTAATCGGCACGGTATATCATTTGTGCAACTCCGATGAACGGCAGAGAAATTACAAACAAAAAATATGTGGTAGAAGTTCAAAGTGAAAACAACGGGAAGTTCAACTACTACACGGAATACATTTCAAATGAGAATAAAACGAAAAAACAACTAAAAGCCTAAAAGGTTTGTTGCAAGAAGTTCACGTGCTCCTCCAGGTGCAGTTCAAGATCTCTAGTGCGAGATGTCCGACCTTCAACTACATGTTAAAAACAAGCAAAAACGATGTTTTGCCATTTTTGATACTTCTCTAAAAAAAGAAACAAATTTGTAACGATTGTCTAGATGAAAAAGTTGCTCATATTCATAAGCTTTCGAATGGTATGTTATATGCTACATTCCTATAAATGGTCTCAAAGTTTGATGCATACCGTTAAAAACACATTTTTACGCATTCAAAAAAATATTTTGAACCGTCGCGAGCATGAAAACTGATCAACATGGGAAAGCTGTGTGTTTTCAACAGCTTTCCATCGCTATGTCATTTGCTTAATTTCGGTAAGTTGTTTGGGACTTATGAACAAAAAACGGCACATCAAAAACAAAGTGAAGTTCAAACAGACATGCTCGAGAAGTTCAACTACTTCACGCAGTGCATTTGCATTCGCGATGAACGTAGAAATCATGATCTCGCCATTTTCTAATTTATTTCAAAATGACAGGATATATCATTTGTGTAAGTTCAAGTCCTAGGTCGGAGAAAGTTAAAAAAATTATTATGAGAGAGGTTTGTAAAAAAAGAATATCATTTGTGTAACACTAACGAATGGATGAGAAAATTACAAACAAAAATACGTCACAGAAGTTCAACGTGAAAATAGGAGGAAGTTCAACTACTACGGTAAATGAATTTCAGATGAAAAACTTTTAAAATCATCGCGAGTATGAAAAGATGATCAACACGGGAAAGTTGCATGCTTACATCTACTTTCCAACGGTATATCACTTGCTCAATTCCGGTGAGTGGATTGAGAGCTACGATTTGTGGATGGAGATCTATGAGCAAAAAAATCACGTGAAAAACAGAGTGAAGTTCAAGTAGACATGCCGAGAAGTTCAGGTTCTTCACGCGGTCCATTTTCGAAGAATCTGTTTCGCGATAAAGGCAGGACGAATGATCTTGCCATTTTTGAAATTACTTGAAAACAGCTAGGAATCACAGAAAACCATCAACGTGAAAAAGTTTCGCATTTTCCTTAGCTTTTCAATGGTGTATTATTTGCCCCATTCCGATAAAGTTTGTAGAAATTATGGCGAAAATACGTTTTTAGACATTTTAAAAATTAACTTAAAAGAGTAAGGAATTGGGAGAAACAATATATACCAAAAAGTTTCGCATTTTCTCAAGCTTTTCAACGCCATATCATTTGTGCATTCGGACATACGGTTAAGAAAATAGATCGAAAATACAAACTTGGTGGAACTTGTACCATTTTCTAAATTACTCTTAAACCGTTCAAAATTAGAAAAAACTTTCTACATGAAAAAGTAGCGCATTTTCATAAGCTTTCGAACGCCATATCATTTGCCTCAATTGGATTAGTAGTTTAGAATTGACATCGAAAATACAAACTCGGCTGTTCGGTATGCGAAATTTTACGATTTTCCAAATTACTATTTAACCATATGGAATTAGAGAAAACTTTCAACATGTGGAAGGAGCGGTTTTGCAGCAGCTTTCCAATGCTATATTATTTCCCTCATTCCGATAAACGGTTCGAAAATGTGATCGAAAATACGATTCACGTTTTTTGTATGAAGAAAAAACGGTTTCCAAAACTGCTCTTAAACCGCTTACATTTTGCCAAAAATTTAACTTGGGTCATGATACTGGTGTCCATAGCTTTCCAACGGTATGTCGCAAGCCCCATTTGGGCTATGTTGGCAGAAGTTCAACCTAGCACTGGGAGAAGTTCAAGTCGAACAACTCAGGCAGTAAAAATGCAAAAAACGCAATTTCATCATGACCTGAGAGCAAAATCCGCCAACGAGCGAGATTCCTATTTAAAATGGGTATTTAGTTGCTAAAAACCGTTTCTAGATTACACTAACGTCATATGGAACACGACTAACAAGAATAATTCATGGGGGAATCCATGGTTGCGAAGATAGCCCGAAGGTCATGTTCTTAGTTCTTACAGAGGGAAGTTCAGTCGCGTTACTCAGGCAGTTCAGGCTGTGATCAGAATATTATTCTGATGCCATGATCAGAATAGTGTTTGTGTGTGTGTATGTGTGTGTGTGTTGTTGTTGTTGTTCTACATGCAATCCCATCGCACAACACACATGTCTTATTAGCAGCAACCGTCTGTGTTAATATCGGTCTTCGCACACATTTCTGATTACAGACCTGTTTGCCGCATATCACACACATCTTGTTATATTGAACCGTTTATGTTCTCTTGTCTCAACACAAACAGTTCATCCGAGTGAACCGCATGTCGTATATCGCACACACCTTGATCTGGCTGGCTGTTTCTTTTGTGTTGCCTAATCACAAATAGTTCATCTGAGTGAACTGTATGTTGTATATCGCACACACCTTCATCTGTTGCCCGTTTCTTTTCGTCCTCCTCATCGCAAACAGTTAATTGAACTAAACCGTATGCCCTCCATCGCACACACACCTAAAATCTGAACCATGTTTGATGCATCCATCATCGCAAACGTTTTGCACCTTTTTATGGTCTTTTTACACCACCGTTTGCGACTATTGCATCGCACACAGTTTCGTCGAAGGGTCTCTGATCGTAGTGTCGCGTTAGCAGCATCCCGTAGCAGTGGAAGGATGGCAAAGTGAACAAAGTTATATTTGATATACATGTTATTGATGTGTATTTTACTAGTGTTCGCAGTAACCCCTAGGTATTTGATACCTGTTCACTTGCTAAGATTAGTAACTCGAAACAGGAGTTGCAGAGACTAGTTAAAAGTGAGGTGACGATGTGTTTTGGAAATGATTCCAATGTTGATGTGATCACCATCGCACACTCCCTCTACCTTCGGGGTTAGTTTTGAACCTAAATAAATGTTATTTGGTGTTTGCGTTGAGCATGAATATGATTAGATCATGTTTATTGTGATACATTTATTCATTTAAGTCGGAGAATAATTGTTGTTCTGTTTACATGAATAAAACCTTCTATGGTCATACACCCAATGTGAATGGTTTATTGAATCTCGATCCTAGTGATACACATATTCATAATATTGATGCCAAAAGATACAAAGTTGATACTGATAGTGCAACATACTTGTGGCACTATCGTTTAGGTCATATTGGTGTAAAGTGCATGAAGAAACTCCATGCAGATGGACTTTTGGAATCATTTGACTATGAATCATTTGATACTTGTGAAACATGCCTCATCAGCAAGATGACTAAAACTCCGTTCTCTAGAACAATGGAGCGAGCTAATGACTTAATTGGAAACAATACATACCGATGTATGCAGCCCGATGAGTGTTGAGGCACGCGACATGTATCATTATTTTCTAACCTTCACAGATGATTTGAGCAGACATGGGTATATCTACTTAATGAAACACAGGTCTGAAACATTTGAAAAGTTCAAAGAATTTCAGAGTGGAGTGGAGAATCATCGTAACAAGAAAATAAAGTTTCTACGATCTGATCGCAGGGGTGAATATTTGAGTTACGAGTTTGGCCTTCATTTAAAACAATGTGGAATAGTTTCACAACTCACGCCACCTGGAACACCACAGTGTAGTGGTGTGTCCGAACGTCATAACCATACTTTATTAGATATGGTGTGATCTATGATGTCTCTTACCGATTTACCACTATCGTTTTGGGGTTATGCATTAGAGATAGTTGCATTCACGTTAAATTGGGCATCGTCTAAATACGTTGAGATGACACCGTATGAACTGTGGTTTCGCAAGAAACCTAAGCTGTCATTTCTTAAAGTTTGGGGTTGTGACACTTATGTCAAAAGGCTTCAGCCTGAGAAGCTCGAACCCAAATCGGAGAAGTGTGTCTTCATAGGATACCCTAAGGAAACAATTGGGTACACCTTCTACCACAGATCTGAAAGGCAAGATCTTTGTTGCTATGAATGGATCCTTTCTAGAGAAGGAGTTTCTCTTGAAAGAAGTGAGTGGGAGGAAAGTAGAACTCGATGAGGTAATTGTACCTTCTCTCGAATTAGAAAGTAGCACACATAGAAATCTGTTCCCATGATGCCTACACCAACTAGAGAGGAAGCTAATGATGATGATCATGAAACTTCAGATCAATTTACTAGTGGACCTCGTAGGTCGAACAAAGCACGTTGCGCACCAGAGTGGTACTGTAATCCTATCCTGGAAGTCATGTTATTAGACCATGACGAACCTACAGACTATGAAGAAGCTATGATGAGCCCAGATTCCGATAGATGGCTTGAGGCCATGAAATCTAAGATAGGATCCATGTATGAGAAAAAAGTATGGACTTTGGTGGACTTGCCCGATGATCGGCAAGCCATTGAGAATAAATGAATCTTCAAGAGGAAGACGGACATTGATGGTAATATCACTGTCTACAAAGCTCGACTTGTTGCAAAAGGTGTTCGACAAGTTCAAGGGGTTGACTATTATGAGACCTTCTCACTCGTAGCGATGCTTAAGTTAGTCCGAATCATGTTAGTAATTGTCATATTTTATAATTATGAAATCTCGCAAATGGATGTCAAAACTACATTCCTTAATGGATTTCTTAAAGAAGAGTTGTATATGATGCAACCAGAAGGTTTTGTCAATCCTAAAGGTGCTAACAAAGTGTGCAAGCTCCAGCGATCCATCTATGGACTGGCACAAGCATCTCAGAGTTGGAATATTTGCTTTGATGAGGTGATCAAAGCATATGGTTTTATACAGACTTATGGTGAAGTCTGTATTTACATGGAAGTGAGTGGGAGCTCTGTAGCATTTCTGATATTATATGTGGATGACATATTCTTGACTGGAAATGATATAGAATTTCTGGATAGCATAAAAGGATACTTGAATAAGAATTTTTCAATGAAAGACCTTGGTGAAGCTACTTACATATTAGGCATCAAGATCTATATAGATAGATCAAGACGCTTGATAAGACTTTCACAAAGCACATACCTTGATAAAGTTTTGAAGAAGTTCAAAATGGATCAGTCAAAGAAAGGGATCTTGCCTATGTTACAAGGTGTGAAGTTGAGTAAGACTCAAAGCCTGACCGCGGCAGAAGATAGAGAAAGAATAAAAGTCATTCCCTATGCCTCAGCCATAGGTTCTATAAAGTATGTCATGTTGTGTATCAGACCTATTGTGTACCTTTCCATGAGTTTGGCAAGAGGGTACAATAGTGATCTGTAACGCCCCGAGACCGATGTGCCAGGTGTCTTCCAGTTATTCGTTGTTGTTGCCTTGTCTTTTGCTTGAATGTCACATCTTGCCATGTCATCATCCGCATTGCATCATCATGTTTTAAAACTTGCATCCGTCCGGGTTTCCCCAGTTCTCTCTGTTGTCCGTTCCGAGTCCAGACACACTTGCACGCGCCCGCGGCATGTCCGAAATAGTATTTTATAAGTGGCCGGGAAATGTTCTCGGAATGGGATGAGAGTTGACGTTGGTCTTATTATAGTGTAGATAGACCGCCTGTCAAGTTTCATCGCATTTGGAGTTCGTTTGACGCCCCAACGGATAACTATAGCGGCAGTATAGCCGGTCTAACGTCGGACGTTTTCGGTCTCCGGAAACAGTCGCTGGGCCTCCCTCTCTTATCTCCTCTCAGCTCGAGACCGTCTACATAGCCCACCTAGTCCATCCTACTTCCCCTCTTCTCTTCCGGAGTTGTCCGATGCGATCGCACGGTCCGAGACCCTCTCTGCTCAGTGCATCAAAACCCCTCACGTGCGCGTCCGAAAATTGTCCCGGACCCAACCCGGGCAGTCGTCACCGTTGTGTCCGGATCATCCCCAAACATCTACAAAACGTCTCTGTTTTCTTATTTGGGCTCCCTAGCCTATTTTTCCCGACCGTCCGTTTACGATCAGAGGGTTCCGTTAGCCCCTAACCTAACCCACTAGCGTATATAATGGGCAACCCTAGGAATTAGGGATCCTGTCCCATCCTTCCATCCATCCAATCCATCCCCGCCGCCACTCTTATTGTTTTCAGCGCCCAACCAACCACCAAGCCGATCCAATCCATCCCCAACCAACCTCACCGGCCTCTGCTCGATCCCTCTCCTTCCTGACGCCATGGACATGCCGTCATCGCCTGTAGCTTCCTCGCCCCCATACCCGTGCAGCAACGAGCAGCGCCTGAGCTCGCCTCATCTCCGCGCCGCTGACGAGCTTTGTTCAAGTAGGAGCTCCCGCAAGACGCCAGGAACGAGACCCCATGCTCTTCTTCGTTCCAGATCCTCCCCATGCTCCTCCTCCTCGCCTCGTCGTCCGGCGCCGCCGCCAGGGACCGAACCAGGCCAGACCACCTGCTCCTTCTTCATTTCTTCCTCCTCTTCTCGTCTCTCCCTTCTCTAACCTCTTCCCTCCTCTGCTTCTTACCGCAGGAGATGGCCGCAGCCGTTGAACTCCATGGATCGGCGCCAAGAGCTCCTATGGTCCATGAGAACCTCGCATCGGGAGCCACCTCCTGCCGTCGTTCACCTCGTCCTGTGCCCGATCTCCCCTAACCTGAGGCCGTCGCCCTCGACCGCGCCAAGTCCCTCCTCGCGCGCCTCTTGCACTCTTCCCGCACGAACCCGACGAGGCCCTCCTCACACCTGCACGCGCACGAGCGCCAGAGGATCTCCACGCCGTGGCTGACGGCCTTCTCTCAAGCCCGGCGCCGCCAAGACTGATCCCCTCAGCGAGCTCCATCAAGTCCGCCGCCCGCTGCGTCTTCCCGGTGAATCTCTGTCGACCCCTGCCTCGTCTAAGAGTGACCAGAGCCGCGCCAGCTCCTCTGCATCGCGCCAAGGTCGCCCACTCGTTTTCCCCTGCTTCGAGCGACAGGAGGGAGCTATGCCCGCGTTGACTGCTCGTCGCATGGATCCACCGCAGCCGCTCGCCCCGTTGACCGCGTCTGCTCGACCGCGCCCCCTGGGCCGCCTCCACTGTCTAGCGCCAAGGCCCAGCGCGCCTCCCTTGTTCACCGTCGGCCCAGGCCTTGGGCCGAAGTGAGCAGTTCCCCTCCAGTCCCTCTATCCTGTGCATGTTGGGCTAGCCTCTGTTTCGGCCCAGTGTAGTTTTTTTAGATCTGTGATTTTGTCTATTTTCCAGGGTATTGCGGTTTTACAGAAAACCCCTTGAACTTCATGCATTTAATAACTTCTCAACCGTGCATCATTTGCAAATAACTTATATATGAAACTTGCTTAGATTTTCATCTAGTTTAATAATATGTCATTTTCACCCATGTTTAAAATGTTTAAAATGATGTTTGCTTTAATTTGCTTAAATGCCATGCTAAAATGATTTAATTCATAGCTAAATAACCGTAGCTCCAAACCTAATAAATTTTATATGTAAATGGGGTAGAAAATGCCTAGTTTAACATGGTGCACTTGTTTTTCATGTTTAATAACTCTAAAATTATGTTTAGGGCAGAACAGTACCAAACCTAAAATATGCACGTGAGGAGTTTCCGGATTTGTTGTTCGTTGCTTCCGGCCTCATTTAACCTTGACTAGATGTGTAGTCTTCTTTTGCCTCACCTCTTGCCATGTTTAAAAACACTTAAATTTGTTGAGTACCTAACCGAGAGTGAACTAAATAATTGATGTGGTGTTCCGTCAATATGAAACTCGTTGCATATTGAGCTCCACTTAATTTGTAGGATTCCTTGTGCACTTTGCCATGCCATGCTTCATTAAACCGGACATGCATCATACTTGGTTGTGCATCATGTCATGCTTATCTCGTGGTTGTTTACTATATTGTGTGCTTCTTTCCGGTGTTGCTTCTTCGGGTTGGTTCCGTTAACGTCGCGTTGTGAGGAACCATTCGTCTATGTCCATTTGTCTTCTTCATGGACTCGTTCTTCTTCCTTGCAGGATTTCAGGCAAGATGACCATACCCTCGAAATCACTTCTATCTTTGCTTGCTAGTTGCTCGCTCTTTTGTTATGCCTATGCCGCGATACCTACCACTTGCTTATCATGCCTCCCATATTGTTGAACCAAGCCTCTAACCCACCTTGTCCTAGCAAACCGTTGTTTGGCTATGTTACCACTTTGCTCAGCCCCTCTTATAGCGTTGTTAGTTGCAGGTGAAGATTGAAGTTTGTTCCTTGTTGGAACATGGAGATGTTGTTCCTTGTTGGGACATGTTTACTTGTTGGGATATCACAATATCTCTTATTTAATTAATGCATCTATATACTTGGTAAAGGGTGGAAGGCTCGGCCTTATGCCTGGTGTTTTGTTCCACTCTTGCCGCCCTAGTTTCCGTCATATCGGTGTTATGTTCCTGAATTTTGCATTCCTTACGCGGTTGGGCTATAATGGGAACCCCTTGACAGTTCGCCTTGAATAAAACTCTTCCAGCAATGCCCAACATTGGTTTTACCATTCGCCACCTAGCCTTTTCTTTCCCTTGGGTTCTGTAGACTCAAGGGTCATCTTTATTTAAACCCCCCCCCCCCCCGGGGCCAGTGCTCCTCTGAGTGTTGGTCCGAACTAGAGCCCTGTGCAGCGCCCCCTCGGAGAAACTCGAGGTTTGGTTTTAGTTGTACGGATTGCTCATCTGAGTGTGCCCTGAGAACGAGATATGTGCAGCTCCTATCGGGATTTGTCGGCACATTCGGGCGGTATTGCTGGATTTGTTTTAACTTGTCGAAGTTGTCTTGTAGAACCGGGATGCCGAGTCTGATCGAAATGTCTCAGGAGAAGGTATATCCTTCGTTGACCGTGAGAGCTTGTCATGGGCTAAGTTGGAACACCCCTGCAGGGATTGAACTTTCGAAAGCCGTGCCCGCGGTCAAGGGCAGATGGGAATTTGTTAATGTCCGGTTGTAGAAAACCTAAAGTTGACCGTAATTAAAATGCATCAACCGCGTGTGTAACCGTGATGGTATCTTTCCGGCGGAGTCCGGGAAGTGAACACGGTGTTGGAGTTATGCTTGATGTAGGTTGTTCTAGGATCACTTCTTGATCATAGTTTCTCGATCGTGCTTTGCCTTCTCTTCTCGCTCTCATTTGCGTATGTTAGCCACCATATATGCTAGTCGCGTGTTGCAGCTCTACCTCATACCTTTTACCCTTCCCATAAGCTTAAATAGCCTTGATCGCGAGGGTGTGAGATTGCTGAGTCCCCGTGACTCACAGATACTTCCAAAACCAGTTTGCAGGTGCCGATGAATCCGTGCAGGTGACGCAACCAAGCTCAGGAGGAGCTCGATGAAGATCTTGTCCTTTGTGTTGTTTCGTTCTAGTTGATCAGTAGTGGAGCCCAGTTGGGGTCGATCGGGGTTCTGTGTAGCATTTGGGGTAGTCTTCTTTTATTTTGGCTCCGTAGTCGGGCCCTGATTGTATCTGGATGATGTAATGCTTTATTCTTGTATTTGTGTGAAGTGGCGATTGTAAGCCAACTATGTATCTTTTCCCTTATGTATTAAATGGGTTGTGTGAAGATTACCTCACTTGCGACATTGCTTTCAATGTGGTTATGCCTCTAAGTCATGCTTCGACATGTGGGAGATATAGCCGCATCGAGGGCGTTACATGATCCAGGAGTAGATCACTGGACAACGGTCAAAATTATCCTTAGAGAACTAAGGAAATATTTTCTCAGTTATGGAGGTGATAAAGAGTTTGTCACGGAGAGTTACGTAGCTGCAAGCTTTGACACCGATTCAGATGACTATGAGTATCAATATGGATACATATTGAAAGTGGGAGCAATTAGCTAGAGTAGCTCGATGCATAGCATTGTAGACATAGAAATTTGCAAAATACATACAGATCTGAATGTGACATAACCATTGACTAAACTTCTCTCACAAGCAAAACATGATCACACCTTAGTACTCTTTGGGTGTTAATCACATGGCAATGTGAACTAGATTATTGACTCTAGTAAACTCTTTGGGTGTTGATCACATGGCGATGTGAACTATGGGTGTTAATCACATGCCGATGTGAACTAGATTATTGACTCCAGTGCAAGTGGGAGACTGATGGAAATATGCCCTAGAGGCAATAATAAAATGGTTATTATTATATTTCCTAAATCATGATAAAGGTTTATTATTCATGCTAGAATTGTATTGACCGGAAACTTAAATACATGTGTGGATACATAAACAAATACCAGTCCCTAGTAAGCCTCTACTAGACTAGCTCGTTGATCAAAGATGGTTAAGGTTTCCTAACCATAGACATGGGTTGTCATTTGATAATGGGATCACATCATTAGGAGAATGAGGTGATGGAAAAGACCCATCCATTATCTTAGCATATGATCGTTTAGTTTATTGCTACTGCTTTCTTAATGTCTAATACATGTTCCTTAGACCATGAGATCATGCAACTCCCGGATACCAGAGGAATACCTTGTGTTCTATCAAACGTCACAACGTAACTGGGTGATCATAAAGATGCCCTACAGGTATCTTCGAAGGTTTCTGTTGAGTTGGCGTGAATCGAGATTGGGATTTGTCACTCCGTGTATCGGAGAGGTATCTCTGGGCCCTCTTGGTAATACACATCACAAGAAGCTTGAAAGCGAAGTGACTAAGGAGTTAGTTGCAAGATGATGTATTACGGGACAAGTAAAGAGACTTGTCGGTAACGAGATTGAAGTAGGTATAGAGATACCGACGGTTGAATCTCGGGCAAGTAACATACCGACAGACAAAGAGAATTATGTATGTTGTCATAAAGGTACAACCGATAAATGATCTTCAATGGAATATGTAGGAATCAATATGGGCATCCAGGTCCAGCTATTGGTTATTGACCGGAGAGGTGTCTTGGTCATGACTACATAATTCCCGAACCCGCACGGTCGCACGCTTAACGTTCGCTGACGCTAGAGTAGTATTGGGATATTTGATGAGTGGTAACCAAATGTTGTTCAGAGTTCCGGATGAGATCCCGGATGTCACGAGGAGTCTCGGAATGGTCGAGAGGTAAAGATTTATATATGGGAAGTCATATTTTGGGTTCCGGAAAAAGTGCAGTTTTTCGGTATTGTACCAAGAAGCTTCCAGAAGGTTCTGGAGGATTCCGAAGGGGTCCGGAAGTCCACAAGTGGGTCCACCACGACCCAAGGTCTAGCATATGCCGCGGGGAGGTGCCCTGGCCTTATTGGGATTGGCGCACCAAGTCCTCAAAAGCCCGTGTGGCTAGGGAAGGCAAAAAAGGAAGGAGTCCTAGTAGGAATAGGATTGGACTTGGAGTCCAAGTCCTATTCCCCTTAGCTACGCCCTAGGGCTTGGAGGGGTTGTTTCCCACACCCCTCTACCTACATATAGAGGGAAGGGGCACCCCAAGAGGACACACCAAGTCCTTGGCACCCCTCTCTCTCCCGTTACTCCGTAGTTCCACCACCTCGTCCCGGCGACACTTAGCGAAGCGCTATCGGTACTCCACCACCACGCTGTCGTGTTGGTTGTGATCCCATCTAGTTCTCCTCTCTCACTTTCTGGATCAAGAAGGAGGATACGTCATTGAGCCGCGCGTGTGCTAAACTTAGAGGTGCCGTCTGTTCGGCACTAGATCGGTTGGATCGTGATCGGATCGAAAAAGAGTACGACTACATCAACCGCGTTGTTAAACTTCCGCTTATGGTCTAGCAGGGTATGTAGACACACTCGCCCCTCTCTTTGCTATGCACCTCCATGGATAGATCTTGCGTGTGCGTACAACAAATTTTGTTTTTCATGCAACGTTTCCCAACAGCTTTATGGAGATCAAAAGCACAAGATGATGGCCATATCATGTCACATATTTTGATTGCATGTGATTTTTATCTTTTATGCATCTTATTTTTCTTAGAACGGCGTTAGCATTATAAGATGATCCCTTCACTTAATTTCAAGATAAAAGTGTTCTCCCTGAGTATGGATCGTTGCTATAGTTCGTCGTTTCGAGACACCACGTGATGATCGGGTGTGATAGACACTACGTTCACATACAATGGGTGTAAGACAGTTTTACACATGTAGAATACTTGGGTTAAAGTTGACGAGCCTAGCATATACAAGCATGCTCTCGGAACACTGGAGACCGAATGGTCGAACGTGAGTCATATAGTAGATATGATCAACATAGAGATGTTCACCATTGATGACTACCCCATCTCACGTGATGATCAAACATGGGTTAGTTGATTTGGATCATGTATCACTTAGATAAATTTGAGGGATGCTTATTTAAGTGGGAGTTCATTAGTAATTTGATTAATTGAACTTAATTTATCATGAACTTAGTCTTGATAGTTTTGCATGTCTATGTTATAGATCAATAGCTCGCGATATAGCTCACATATATTTTTGATATATTCCTAGAGAAAACTAAGTTGAAAGATGTTAGTAGCAATGATGTGGACTGGGTCCGTGATCATTATCCTCATTGCTGAACATAACAGAAGAATTATGTCCTTGATGCATCGCTAAGTGACAGACTTGTTGTAGGAGCAGATGCAGACATTATGAACATTTGGCAAGCTCGATATGATGACTACTTGATAGTTTAGTGTGCCATGCTTTATGGCTTAGAACCGGGGCTTCAAAGACATTTTGAACGTCACGGAGCATACATATGAGATGTTCCAAGAGCTGAAATTGGTATTTCAGACTTATGCCCGTGTTGAGAGGTATGAGACCTCTAACAAGTACTTCTACTATAAGATGGAGGAGAATAGCTCAGCTAGTGAGCATGTGCTCAGAATGTCTGGGTACTACAATCACTTGAATCAAGTGGGAGTTAATCTTCCAGATAATATAGTGATAGACAGAGTTCTCTAGTCACTATCACCAAGCTACTAGAACTTCGTGATGAACTATAATATGCAAGGGGTGACGAAAACGATTCCCGAGATCTTCGCGATGCTGAAATCGGCAAAGGTAGAAATCAAGAAAGAGCATCAAGTGTTGATGGTTAACAAGGCCACTAGTTTCAAGAAAAAGGGAAAGGGAAAGAAAGGGAACTTCAAGAAGAATGGCAAGCAAGTTGTTGCTCCCGTGAAGAAGCCCAAAGCTGGACCTAAGCCTGAAACTGAGTGCTTCTACTGCAAAGGGAATGGTCACTAAAAGCGGAACTGCCCCAAATACTTGGCGGATAAGAAGGATGGCAAAGTGAACAACGGTATATTTGATATACATGTTATTGATGTGTACCTTTCTAGTATTCGTAGTAGCCCCTGGGTATTTGATACTGGTTCAGTTGCTAAGATTAGTAACTCAAAACAGGAGTTGCGGAATAAACATAGACTAGTTAAGGGCGAGGTGACGATGTGTGTTGGAAATGATTCCACGGTTGATATCATCACCATCGCACACTCCCTCTACCTTCAGGATTAGTGTTGAACCTAAATAAATGTTATTTGGTGTTTGCGTTGAGCATGAATATGATTTGATCTTGTTTATTGCAATACGATTATTCATTTAAATCGTTCTTCAGTTTACATAAATAAAACCTTCTATGGGCATACACTCAATGTAAATGGTTTATTGAATCTCGGTCATAGTGATACACATATTCATAATATTGATGCCAAAAGATGCAAAGTTAATAATGATAGTGCAACATACTTGTGGCACTAACGTTTAAGTCATATTGGTGTAAAGTGCATGAAGAAACTCCATGTAGATGGACTTTTGGAATCACTTGATTATGAATCATTTGATACTTGCGAACCATGCCTCATGGGCAAGATGACTAAAACTCAATTCTCCGAAACAATGGAGTGAGCTAATAACTTATTGGAAATAATACAAACCGATGTATGTGGTCCGATGAGTGTTGAAGCACGCGGCGGGTATCGTTATTTTCTGACTTTCACAGATGATTTGAGTAAGTATGGGTATATCTTCTTAATGAAACACAAGTCTGAAACATTTGAAAAGATCAAAGAATTTCAGAGTGAAGTGGGGAATCATCGTAACAAGAAAATAAAGTTTCTACAATCTGATCGCGGAGGCGAATATTTGAGTTACAAGTTTGACCATCATTTCAAACAATGTGGAATTGTTTCACAACTCACGCCACCTGGAACACCACAGTATAATGGTGTGTCCGAACATCGTAACCGTACTTTATTAGATATGGTGCGGTCTATGATGTCTCTTACCGATTTACTACTATTGTTTTGGGCTTATGCATTAGAGGCAACCGCATCCACATTAAATAGGGCACCGTCTAAATCCGTTGAGACGACACCATATGAACTGTGGTTTGGCAAGAAACCTAAGCTATCATTTCTTAAAGTTTGGGGTTGCGACACTTATGTCAAAAGGTTTTAGCCTGATAAGCTCGAACCCAAATCGGAGAAGTGTGTCTTCATAGGATACCCTAAGGAAACAATTGGGTACACCTTCTACCACAGATCTGAAGGCAAGATCTTTGTTGCCAAGAATGGAACATTTCTGGAGAAGGAGTTTCTCTCGAAAGAAGTGAGTGGGAGGAAAGTATAACTTGATGAGGTAATTGTACCTTCTCTCAATTTGGAAAGTAGCACATCAGAGAAATCCGTTCTCGTGATGCCTACACCAACTAGAGAGGAAGTTAATGATGATCATCATGAAACTTCAGATCAATTTACTACTGGACCTTGTAGGTCGAATAGAGCATGTTCCGCACCAGAGTGGTACGGTAATCCTGTCCTGGAAGTCATGTTACTAGACCATGGTGAACCTACGAACTATGAAGAAGCTATGATGAGCCCAGATTCCGGTAAATGGCTTGAGGCCGTGAAATCTGAGATAGGATCCATGTATGAGAACAAAGTGTGGACTTTGGTGGACTTGCCCGATGATCGGCAAGCCATCGAGAATAAATGGATCTTCAAGAAGAAGACTGACATTGATTGTAATGTCACTGTCAACAAAGCTTTACTTGTCGCGAAAGGTTTTCGACAAGTTCAAGGGGTTGACTACGATGAGACTTCCTCACCTGTAGCAATACTTAAGTCGGTCCGAATCATGTTAGCTAGTGTCGCATTTTATGATTATGAAATTTGGCAAATGGACGTCAAAACTGCATTCCTTAATGTATTTCTTAAAGAAGAGTTGTATATGATGCAATCGGAAGGTTTCGTTGATCCTAAATGTGCTAACAAAGTGTGCAAGCTCCGGCGATCCAGCTATGGACTGGTGCAAGCATCTTGGAGTTGGAATATACGCTTTGATGAGGTGAGAAAGCATATGGTTTTATACAGACTTTCGGTGAAGCTTGTATTTACAAGAAAGTGAGTGGGAGCTCTGTAACATTTCTGATATTATATGTAGATGACATATTGTTGATTGGAAGTGATATAGAATTTTTGGATAGCATAAAAGGATACTTGAATAAGAGTTTTTCAATGAAAGCCCTCGGTGAAGCTACTTATATATTGGGCATCAAGATCTATACGGAATGATCGAGATGCTTAATAGGACTTTCACAGTGCACATACCTTGACAAAGTTTTGAAGAAGTTCAAAATGGGTCAGTCGAAGAAAGGGTTCTTGACTGTGTAACAAGGTGTGAAGTTGAGTTAGACTCAAAACCCGACCACGGCAGAATATATAGAGAGAATGAAAGTCATTCCCTATGCCTCAATCATAGGTTCTATAAAGTATGCCATGTTGTGTACCAAAACTATTGTGTGCCTTGCCATGGGTTTAGCAAGGAGGTACAAGAGTGATCTAGGAGTGAATCACTGGACAGCGGTCAAAATTATCCTTAGAGGACTAAGGAAATATTTCTTGGTTATGGAGGTGATAAATAGTTCGTCATAAAGAGCTTCGTCGATGCAAGTTTTGACACCGATTCAGATGACTATGAATCTCAATCTGGATACATATTAAAAGTGGGAGCAATTAGCTAGAGTAGCTCCATGCAGAGCATTGTAGACATAGAAATTTGCAAAATACATATTGATTTGAATGTGCAGACCCGTTGACTAAACCTCTCTCATAAGCAAAACATGATCCCACCTTAATACTTTTTGGGTATTACTCACATGGTGATATGAACAAGATTATTTGACTCTAGTAAACTCTTTGGGTATTGGTCACATGGCGATGTGAACTATGGGTGTTAATCACATGGCGATGTGAACTATGGGTGTTAATCATATGGCGATGTGAACTAGATTATTGACTCTAGTGCAAGTGGGAGAGTGAAGGAAATAAGCCCTAGAGGCAATAATAAAGTTGTTATTTTATTTTTCCTTATTCATGATAAAGGTTTATTATTCATGCTAGAATTGTATTGATAGGAAACCTAAATACATGTGTGGATATATAAACAAATACCGTGTCCCTAGTGAGCCTCTACTAGACTAGCTCGTTGATCAAAGATGGTTAAGGTTTCCTAACCATAGACATGTGTGGTCATTTGATAACGGGATCACATCATTTGGAGAATGATGTGATGGACAAGACCCATCCGTTAGCTTAGCATAATGATCGTTCAGTTTTATTGCTATTGTTTTCTTCATGTCAAATACATATTCCTTCGACTATGAGATTATGCAACTCCCGGATACCGGAGGAATGCCTTGTGTGCTATCAAACGTCGCAACGTGACTGGGTGATTATAAAGATGATCTATAGGCATCTCCGGAGGTGTTTGTCGAGTTGGCATCACTCCGAGTATTGGAGAGGTAGGTAATACACATCATAAGCTTGCAAGCAAACGAGGAAGGAGTTAGTCACGAAGTGATGTATTACAAAACGAGTAAAGAGACTTGCCAGTAACGAGATTGAAGTAGGTATGAAGATACCGACGGTCGAATCTAGGGCAAGTAACATACCGATAGACAAAGGGAATTGCGTATGTTGTCATAACGGTTCAACCAATAAAGATCTTCGTAGAATATGTAGGAGCCAATATGGGCGAATAGGTTCCGCTATTGGTTATTGAAAGTGCGTTATATCGACTAGAGGGGGGGTGAATAGGCGATTTTTATGAAAGTCTTCAAAACGTGGAAGTTATGAAGACAAACGATAGAAATAAACCTATTACCATGCAGCGGAAGGTAGACTACACTAGGCAAACCATAGTCAAGTATTCAATGAAGTCAAAGCACAAAGACTAATAGCAGCTAGGTAGTAAGGATCAGGTAAGAAGCTATTATTAAGCCAAACAGAACATGCAGTCACTCAGTGAAGACAAAAGATAGTGCAATCATACAATGACATCACAAGGAGTAACGGTAAGTAAAGGGAAGGGAAGATGAAACCAGTGACACGCTGAAGACAATGATTTGTTGGACCAGTTCCAGTTGCTGTGACAACTGTACGTCTGGTTGGAGCGGCTAGGTATTTAAACCTTAGGACACACAGTCCCGGACACCCAGTCCTGAACACGCAGCTCAGGACACCCAGTCCTCACCGTATTCTCCTTGAGCTAAGGTCACACAGACCTCGCCCAATCACTCTGGTAAGTCTTCAAGGTAGACTCCCAAACCTTCACAGACTTCGTTCACCGGCAATCCACAATAACTCTTGGATGCTCAGAACGCGATGCCTAACCGGCTGGAGGATGCACAGTCCTCAAGTGTAATAAGTCTTCAGATCACACAGACAAGAAGACTTAAGTGATGCCCAATTCTCTCTGGCACTGGGTGGTTAGGGCTTTATCCTCGCAAGGAATTCTCTCTCAAAGGCTTCGAGGTGGGTTGCTCTCAAACGACAAAAGCCGTACTCTCAATCTGAGCAGCCAACCGTTTATGGTTGTAGGGGGTGGGCTATTTATAGCCACTTGGCAACCCGACCTGATTTGTCCGAAATGACCCTGGGTCACTAAGGAACTGAGACGTGTTCCAACGGTCAGATTTCAAACTCACACAACAACTTTACTTGGGCTACAAGCAAAGCTGACTTGTCCGACTCTGGACAAGATTCGCTCTCAAAGTCTTCACTCGAAGACATAGGTTTTGGTTTGTTAGGCATCACTTCAGTCATTCTGACTGGTTCTCTTGGACCCCACTTAACAGTACGGTGGTTCCTATGACTCAACACAAGAGAAAAAGAACTACGAAAGATCTAAGTCTTCGAGCTCCATAGGCTCCATATGGTGTCTTCTCATGTCATAGTCTTCAACGTGAATATCTTCATATACCACCTTTGACTTCAATGTCTTCATACATTTTTAGGGGTCATCTCTGGTAGGAAAACCGAATCAATGAGGGACTTCTACCTGTGTTATCCTGCAATTCTCACAAACACATTAGTCCCTCAGCTAGGTTTGTCGTCAATACTCCAAAACCAACTAAGGGTGGCACTAGATCCACTTACAATCTCCCCCTTTTTGGTGATTGATGACAAACTAGTTGAAGTTTTCAACGGGGAATATAATTTGTGAAATTGTAAAGGATAAGGAATTGTCTTCATAAGTTGCAAGGGCTCCCCCTGAAGATGTGCATATAAGTAATTTGCTTTTGGAATGCAAATGCACATGGCAGATTGTACTTGTGGAGATCCACTTCAACTTATGATGACAATCCACTATGCATGTGAAAGTATATGAAGATAATGACATGCATAATGGAAAATGGACGTCTGCAGAATGATCTAAGTGCGGAATTTATCGTCGCACATGCGGAATTTATCTTCGCAAAACAAAGTGGCAGATAAGTAGCAGACGACCATCGAGTTTAAGTGTAACAACTCAAAGAACCAAATGTAGAAAAACAAGAGTTGTAATCACGAAGCAAAATATAAAGCACCCGCCCATATGGACCCGCTTGAAGACTATCAACCTCATATGCTTCTCCCCCTTTTGTCAGTAATGACCAAAAAGGTTTGAAGACATAGAGCATCTACTCGTTCCCATTCGGAGTAGGTGAAGTAGCAGGGTCATTGGTGGTATTTGGCGGTGCTGAAGAGCTTGGAGCAGAGTTGACGCGTGCTGAAGGAGGTGGCGGTGAAGTAGCATCGTCTTCATCTTCGATAACTCTGGCAGTCACTGTTGCAGCAGATGAAGAGAACTCAGAGTCTTCAAGGGATGGAGTTCCAAGCAGCACAGCTCTTCGAGGTGGTGTGGAGTCAAACTTGAATCACTCAGTGAAGCCATCCTCTTGAAGATCAGCTTCAGAACACATCATCGTGAGCCCTTTCCATGTGCGGCGACAGGTTTCATGGGCAACGAAAGCATTCTTGGTGGCAAGATTTCGAATGCGATTAACATCCACCAAGAGGCTTTTCATCTGACGCTTCAGCCAGTCATGATGCCTATCCTGTTTCTGATGTAGAGCCACAAGAAGCTCTCGGTCATTGAGTACACGAGTGCACTTCTTGGGTCTTGGAGCAGTTGTACTATCAGTGGCTTCAGTGGAAGCAGGGTGTGGTGCACGTGTAGTGCCAGCCAGAGGATACACCCGAGTGACTGCTTCAACTCCTTCAATGTTCTGCGAGAAACTCTGATGCTCTGCATTCTGAAGACTTAGAGGTTCCTTGGCAGGCTCAGAATATAGGGCTTCAGTAGACATGTCCACATCAGGCAAGAAGATCCGATGGTTGCGGGCTGAGGGCTGATACGAGATAGCGAAGTGTAGCTTGATCAGCCGCATGACCCAAGGGGCGTAGAACTTCAAACCAAACAAATCAGTGTCTGATGCAGCAAGTTGGCGTATGAAGAAGTCCTGTGCATTGAAGAATTTTCCATGAAGAATATAGAATATCAAAGTCTTCATTGCACCCTCAAGCTTGGCATTTGGAGAGTGCCCTTTGATGGGCCAGAGAGTTCGCCTAATGATGTGATAAATGGTTCTTGGCAGATACTCAAGGTCTTCAATGAAGAACTCTGTGGGATAAGCAGCATCTTGGGGCAATGGCTTCATCATGCTGAGCATCTGACTCATATCAGGTTCTGGCTTCTGAAAGATGTTCTCAATAGCTTCAGTATGCAGCTGACAGCCATGCTCAAAGAGATCGCCAGGAGTGGGCAAGCCAGTGAGCTCAATGATGTCAAATGCATTGGCTTCATGATGAACGTTGCCAGTCATCCACTCCAGGACCCAAGTCTTCGGATCTCTGCTGTACCCGCAGATGTGTAATGTGGCATAGAATTGGAGCGGCAGCTCTTCATTCCAATGCTCCTGGTCAGTAATGAACGGCAGCAGTCCAACTTGCTTGAAGCAATCCAAAGCTTCTTCCAGACAGGGCAGACCAGCTATAGCTTCAATGTCAAGGCGCTTGTGTGGGAAGATGCGACCTTTGTTATAAAGAATGCACGAGTAATAGCTTCGCTGAGGATAGCTCCAGAACCGATCAGATGATATCCTTTCCCTTGAGTAGGGGTTCCTGGAGCTATCGAAGAATGTGTTGTCTGCCCTAAAACCATTGATGTTGAAGGAGCCAGGTGCTGATGCAGGACCTGGGAACCTTGGCAATATTGGGATTGGCTTCTGTACCTGAGGCCTGTGCTCAACATGATAGTCGAACTGGGGACCGGCAGCAGACTCAGGAACAGAAGTGGCTGGATCAGTGGCTTCGCTGTCTTCTGAAGCTTTTGTTGGGGAGGGCTCCACATCAGCTTCATTGGTGGTTGTGGCAGCCTCAAGATTTTCATCCTCCACGTGACGAGCTGGAGGGTCAGTCACAGGCACGTTCTCCTGGAGAACTGCTTCTTGGTGGGGCAGGGAAGTGGCAACTTGTGGTACTTCTTCTTCCGCGGCTGATGCAGCCAGAATGTCTTCAGCAGAGACTTGAGGCCTTGGACCTTTGCGAAGCCTGCGGAACGCAGACGACGCCTGTGGAGTTGGAGTGGGCTGGGCCTCATAGTCTTCTTCCTCTTGTGCGCGATCCTCCCATGAAGCATCCTGTGCGATTGGCGTCAGTGGACGACCAATGCTGATGAGTTTGCTATTTTCAAGCTGAGGAAGGACTGCACCATCTGCTACATTGTCATGTTGACCAATGTCTTCAGCAGCGATGGGATCAGCTGCTGGAATGTCTTCAGCTTCATGAGCCTCTGTGGAAGCAGGCTCATGGATTTTCAGTTGGCGTTCAGCTTCAGGATAGACCATAGAAATAGGTTCAACTATCAAGGGCTCTGTGGGAGCAGCCCGATCTTTCTTGGTCTTTCTCTTTTTCTTGGAGGGGGCAGTTGGAGAGGCTTCAGAATGTTTGCTTTTTCTAGCTTCAGCCTCAGCAGTCCTTGTCTTCTTGAGCTCTGAAGCGGTTGACCGGCTTTTTGGCTTCGAGCTAGTCAGTCTAGTTGGGAAGACAATCAGAACTGCTTCCTGCCTTGGTGCGTCAGGTTCAGCCGTAGCAGGCTTCTTCTTCTTCTTTGCGGCCATCCTGGGGTCGATGCTAGGACGCCCAAGTGCCTTGCGCTTCTCAGCCTAATTATAGGCTTGCACACATCTGTCAGCCAGAGCCTTCATGCGCTCACGTGAACCCTAAGCTTCTGCACGTTTCTTCAGAAAGGCTTCTTTGAGCTCGTGCAGCATGATCTTGAAGTTCTTCACATCTTGCACGCTGAGCTTGGCCATATGCTTCTTGAACTAAGCTTTTTCATAGTCAATCTTCTGCTTCAGTTCAACAACGCGCTGGGCGATGGCTAGTTCTGAAGCAATGGCGCAATGGAAGGCGACACTGAGGCCAATGGGTAGCTAAAGATCTTCGAAGCTGATGTTTGGCGTGTCAAACCATTCATCAATGAAGGTGTGGATGATTGTTACATCAAAGAGCGGCAGATCATTGAAGATTTCTGCTTCTTCTTTGCTCTTGATGAGTTGCTCAAGAGCGTCATCAGCAAGATCTTCATCACTTGACAGATCTATGTCATCATTGCGCAGAATGGCAGCAGCTGTCAGCTCTTGGCTGGTGTGTGGCAAAGGCATCTTGCTCTTCTAGGGCTTGGAGATGCGTGATAAGTCTTCACACTGCACACTGTCTTCAGGAGGTGCAGTAGCCAGTGGCTTCGCCCGTGAGATTTTTGGTGAAGGGGCAGGCTTTGAAGCTTTAGGCTTCTTCAGCTTCTGAGGCTTCGGTGCTACAGGCGCTTCATCTGATTCAGCGTCAGCTGCAGGCTCATTCACTGCAGTCCCTTGAACCAAGATGTGGGTGATGAGACCTTGAAGGTTGTAGAAAGGACCGATGACATTGGGTTCTACATCTCGTGTGCCATCAGCCCTTGGAGCAGAAGGACCAGGATTGAAGTCTAGTCCCAATGTCTTCTTGTTCTGCTTCGCTGAGTTCTGGGAAAATTGAAAATTGCGCTTGAACAGATTGTCGTCGCGACACCATAGCAGTGACGACGGGTGAGCATCAGCAGGCTGTGGCCCACGGACCATGCATGGATAGAAGCCTTGTTCAATGGCTTCATCTCTGGTCCTGGGTTGAAGATTCTTGTATAGTATGTCCCCCCACGGTTTCCTGATGGCATTTTTCTCACCATACTCTTGGGTTACAAATCGGTACTTGAACCATTGTTCTGCCCAATATCTTCGAATCCATTGGATTCGGGTCTTGCGCTGACTGTAATCCTCTTCAGGATCTGTCTTGTATATTTCTGAGAGTTCATCTGGCAGATCTCTGGATGTTTCTCCACGATGCTTTCTGCCACCCTTCCTTGCTGCTTTCTCTGAAGCCATAAACTTTAACTTGACAGGCTTCAAGACGTTCAAAGGCTTCAAAGGTTTTCGCTTGCTGGACCAACAGGAACTGGCTTCGGGAGAATTTATGTGATGCTGTAAGAATTCTGCAAATGAATGCAGACTATGAGAACCAAAGGATTCTCCCATGAACATGTACCTGTGACAGCATTAAGGTGCGAGGGAAGGGGAAGAGGTCATATGCATTCTCAGAAGATTTTGAAGATAAATCAGTTTAGAAGACATTGACCTCATCGTGCGAAGACATTCACTCATAGATAAGAAGTTGGTTCCAGATTTGTACGAATCCACATATCAGTACAAGTGAGGAATCTAACTACTTTGTGAAGCACAAGTGAATATACTAGGCATGTTATGAGATGCAGTATGAGACAGATCTAACTTGTGTGAACAGAAACTGCTTGTGGTAGAAAGTGACAAATCCATAGGATCAACGGTGCTGTAAAAGGGGGTTTTATTTACCACACTAAGAACTGCTAGATGGAGTGGAAGATGAGGCCGAGCAGTTCGATCTTCTATGCCCTAACTTGGCGACGGAGGACACCTACGGCGACGGCGGAGAGGACGATGTCCGCAGTCGGCGTGAAGACGGCGTCGGAGAGGTTGCGGCAGCGAAGCGCTTCGTCGCCGGCGTCGTCGAGGGCTAGCGGTGGCGCTAGGGTTCATGCGATGGTGGAAGAAGAGATAATGACCGCTGTGAGTGTGTATTTATAGGTACAGGGGTGACACTGTGCTATTACACAGGTGCTCCTGGCGATTCGCATCTGAGGAACACGTGGCCATTATGCGGGATTTTGGGGTTTGTTCCACGTCCCACGCACGCCTGGATTGTTGGGTGGTCGTCCCTACTTCTCCGGATTTCATGTGGAGGAATGAGCATTGAAAACAGACTTAATGGTTGTCTCTGTATCTTCTGCTGGCAAGGACACAGAGAAGACATTCGACAGTTTCAATAGAATGCATATGACTTGGAGAGACAGAGTTTGAGATAGAAAGCATAGAGAGGTTAGGGTCCGATCACATTCACTTAGTTCAAAATATTCAAAAGGAAGACATAGCTATAAGTGAATGTTGTAGAGGACAGAACACTAGTAGATATATATATCTGTATAATCAACATAGTGAAGATAATCATGAAGACATGTTGAGATTGAAGTCAAACCAAATGTGAAGACATAGAAAATGTAACGCCATGAGAGAAACACTTCAAAATAAAACATTTGGTGGTGGCGTTACCCACCGTATAGGAAGTATTAGACCCAGACACGGCGCACAATTATCGTGGTGCTCCGAAGTCAAATTCCATATTAATGTATTCACACTTAGAATGTATGTCTTCATTGATTGAAGAGATACTCTACTTCGTGTGTTGCACATCTAAGTCATCAATATGCATAAGGGTTAGGGTGTGTGCCTGATCACAGGACATTTGAGGATTCCAGGATATTTAGCTCACACCGTAACTTGCAAAATCTCTTCTCATCCAAGGGCTTGGTGAAGATATCTGCCAATTGCTCTTCAGTGTTGACGTGTATGATATCAATATCTTCCTTCACAACATGATCTCTGAGAAAGTGATGACGAATTTCAATGTGCTTTGTCTTCGAGTGCTGAACTGGGTTGTTGGCAATCTTGATGGCGCTTTCGTTGTCGCAGTAAAGTGGCACTTGCTTCAGATGAATGCCATAGTCTTTGAGTGTTTGCTTCATCCACAGAAGCTGAGCGCAGCAAGATCCAGCAGCAATGTATTCAGATTCAGCAGTGGAGAGAGATACACAGTTCTGCTTCTTTGAAGACCAACATACAAGTGATCGTCCCAGAAAGTGACATGTGCCTGATGTAGACTTGCGATCAACTTTGTCACCAGCATAATCAGCATCCGAGAATCCAACTAGATCAAACTCTGAGCCCTTTGGATACCATAATCCTAGAGTTGGGGTGTGAGCCAAATATCGAAGAATTTGCTTCACAGCTAAGTGATGCGACTCCTTTGGTGCCGCTTGAAATCGAGCACACATGCAAACACTAAGCATAATATCTGGCCTAGATGCACATAGATAAAGTAAAGAACCAATCATGGAGCGGTATACCTTTTGATCGAACTCTTTACCATTGTCGTCAGGACCCAGATGATGTTTGGCTGGCATTGGTGTTGTGAAGCCTTTGCAGCTTGCATACCAAACTTCTTCAGGCAATCTTTGAGATACTTCTCTTGAGATATGAAGATGTTGTTGTGTTGTTGTCGTATTTGAAGACCTAGGAAGAACTTCAGCTCCCCCATCATGGACATCTGATATTGCTCTTGCATCATGTATCCAAACTCTTCACTGTACTTCTGATTGGTGCAGCCGAAGATAATGTCATCCACATATATTTGCCACACAAACAGTTCACCATCATATGTCTTCGTGAAGAGAGTGGGATCTAGGGAACCAGGTATGAAGCCTTTGCTCTTCAGGAAGTATTTGAGTGTGTCATACCAGGCCCGAGGGGCTTGTTTGAGACCATACAGTGCCTTGTTGAGCTTGTATACCATGTCAGGATGTTTTGGATCTTCAAAGCCAGGCGGTTGTGCAACATACACTTCTTCTTCAATCTTGCCATTGAGAAAAGCACTCTTCACATCCATTTGATATAGAAGTATGTTATGATGATTTGCATAGGCCAGCAGTATGCGTATGGCTTCAAGTCTAGCCACAGGAGCAAATGTTTCATCGAAGTCAATGCCTTCCACTTGAGTATATCCTTGAGCAACGAGACGAGCTTTGTTTCTGACAACTTGACCATGCTCATCTTGCTTGTTGCGGTATATCCATTTGGTGCTATTATATTGTGCTTCTGTGGATCAGGACGCTTAACCAGTTCCCATACATTATTCAGCTCAAACTGTTGAAGCTCTTCTTGCATAGCTTGAATCCATTCAGGTTCCATGAAGGCTTCTTCAACTTTCTTGGATTCTGTTATTGAGACGAATGCGAAGTGCCCACAGAAATTTGCTAGCTGAGTTGCCCTTGAACGAGTGAGTGGACCTGGTGCATTGATGCTATCAATTATTCTTTCAATCTGTACTTCATTGGCAACGTGAGGATGTACAGGGCAAAGACTTTGCTCTTGCTGATCATTGTCATTGTTAGAAGGAATGTCTTCAGGCTGAGCATTGTCTTCATGTTGATCAGGTGCTGAGATGATAAGTTCTTCTTCAGGATGAGCTTCAGAAGGTATAATTTCTCCAGTTCCCATTAGCTTGATTGATTCACTGGATGGAACTTCATCTAGCACATTTGGCAGTTGCTCTCTTTGTGAACCCTTGGTCTCATCGAACCGCACATCCATTGTTTCAACCACTTTGTAATGAAAGAGATTGAAGACTCTGTAGGAGTGCGAATCCTTTCCATATCCAAGCATAAAACCCTCATGTGCTTTTGGTGCAAACTTTGAGGTGTGATGTGGGTCCTTGATCCAGCACCTTGCGCCAAATACTCTGAAGTAACTGACATTTGGCTTCTTGCCAGTAAGGAGCTCATAAGATGTCTTGTTCAGAAGCTTGTGAAGATAAACATGATTGATTGTATGGCATGCAATATCAATGGCTTTGGGCCAGAATTTTCTTGGGGTCTTGTATTCATCTAGCATCGTTCTGGCCATCTCAATGAGTGTTCCGTTCTTGCGTTCGACGACGCCATTTTGCTGTGGCGTGTACGGGGCTGAGAATTCATGTGTGATGCCCAAGGTATCAAGATATGTATCAAGGCCATTGTTCTTGAATTCAGTGCCATTGTCACTTCTGGTGTGCTTTATCTTGGCGCCATAATTGTTCATAGCTCGATTGGCGAAGCGTCTGAAGACATCCTGCACTTCAGTCTTGTAAAGGATTATGTGCACCCAAGTATATCTAGAATAATCATCAACAATGACGAAGCCATAGAGACAAGCAGTAGTAGTAAGAGTTGAGTAATGAGTGGGACCAAAAAGATCCATGTGAAGCAGTTCGAAGGGTCGAGTAGTGGTCATGATTGTCTTCGAGGCATGTTTGGCCCTCGTCATCTTCCCTGCTTCACAGGCACCGCATAAGTGATCTTTCTTGAACTTGACGCCTTTGATGCCTATGACATGCTTCTTCTTTGCAAGGGTGTGAAGGTTCCTCATGCCAGCATGCCCAAGCCTCCGATGCCAGAGCCAGCATTCTGGAGCTTTTGCTAGAAGACATACGGCAAGCTGTGGTCCTGCTGAGAAATCTACCACGTACAAATCATCTTTTCGATACCCTTCAAACACTAGAGACTTGTCAGATTCCATTAGTACAAGGCAACGATATTTTCCAAATATTACGATCATGTTCAAATCGCAAAACATTGAGACAGACATTAAGTTGAAGCCAAGGGATTCAACAAGCATGACTTTATCCATGTGTTGATCCCTTGAGATTGCAACTCTACCTAGACCCAAGACCTTACTTTTACCAGTGTCAGCAAATGTGATGTGGCTCTTGTCGGATGGACGTAAGGTTGAGTCCATAAGAAGACTTCTTTTGCCAGTCATGTGATTTGTACACCCACTATCAATAATCCATTCTGAAGACGCTGGTGTCGTACCCTACAGTGCAGTTAGGGGGATAGGCTTCACCAAGAGCATTGTGAAGCAAAAACATTTGACGAACCAGTGGGTTATGAAAGCTTAGATCCAGATTAGGACTAATAGGGAGAGTAGCAAGAGATTCAGGTACGAAGTACATAGTAAGACCATTTGGGCATTTGATCTTGCGCCCTACAAGATGTTTAAGGTCCCCAGCAATAGCGTCAGACGATTTTGGTTTTCTGCTGGAGACCTTTCCCTGCAAAAGAGAGTTAAGCTATCTTAGCCACCCACATCTTCAAGGGTGGCTTAGAAGCAATAAGTCTAAGTGCAGCATCTGAGAATTTTGGCTTTGAAGCCCTAGCAAACAGTCTTGCAGGCGGACAATAGTACTCATAAGAATAAGCAGAATAGTTCTTGGTCTTATGAACATGGCGGTTTGATGAACCGCTCTCATATTCATATGCCTGAGTATGGTTTCCCTGCAAAACATTTGCGTTAGTGCGACTCAGGTGAGTCCTCTGTTTGTATGAAGCCTTTGGACCGTATGAAGCCTTTGGTCTGAGGTTTGTCTTCTTCACGTGAGGTGTCATGATGACATTCACAGGAAGATTCTCCAGACACCTTTTCGGAACCCAAATCTTCGTCATAGGCGTTCCATTCCTGCAGTTAGTACCAATGTACCTGGCAAACACTTCACCATTCTGATTCTTAAACAGTATATAGTTTGCATCAAAGGATTCATCAATGATAATGGGGTTAGCACAAGTGAAGCCAGATAGATTGGATGGATCTGCTGAAGGTTCCTTTGCAGCAACCCACATGGTTTTGGGGTACTACTCAGGTTTCCAGTAAGAGCCATCTGCATTCATTTTCCTTACAAACCCTACACCCTCTTTCCTAGGGTTTCGGTTCAGAATCTGCTTTTTTAGGGCATCACATAGCGTCTGATGCCCTTTAAGACTTTTGTACATCCCTGTTTCAAGCAATGTCTTCAACCTGGCATTCTCATCAGCAATAGCGGTGGTATCCTCAATAGAGGGGTTAGTCACCACATCAACAGTTGAAGATATCGCAACAGCAGTAGCAGTAGAACATTCAGCAACAGAAGTAGCATTATCACGCTCAATGCATTTAAAACATGGTGGTTCAAATCCTTCCTGAGCGGGACTGATCTGTTTGGCGTGAAGTGACTCGTTTTCTTTTTGAAGATCTTCATGAACCGCTCTCAATTTCTCAAGATCTTGCTTCCTTTGAAGATAATCATAGGAAAGCTTTTCATGAGTTGTTGAGAGAGTTTCATGAAGATTTTCAAGTTCCTGATACTTAACGTGAAGATTTTTTATGTCTTCAATTAAGGATTCAGATCGAGTCATTTCAGCACCTAACAGATCATCGCTTCTGTCTAACAGTTTTTGAATATGTTCCATAGCTTTCTGTTTTTCAGTTGCAATTTTAGCAAGTGTTTTGTAGCTGGGTTTTGAATCACAATCAGAGTCATCGTCACTAGATGTTTGATAGTGAGTAGTGCGTGTGTTTACCTTGGCACCGCGTGCCATGAAGCAGTAGGTAGAAGCAAAGTAGTCCTTGTCATTTGCATCGGTGTCGGTGATGAAGTCATTGTCTTCAGTGTTGAAGATGGACTTGGCAACGTATGCTGTAGCCAGGCTTGCGACGCCTGAGTCGGACTCCTCCTCAGACTCCACCTCCGCCTCCTCAGAAGCAGACTCCTCCTCTGAATCCATTTCCTTGCCAACAAACGCACGTGCCTTGCCAGATGAGCTCTTCTTGTGTGATGAAGACTTTGATGAAGACTTGGAAGAAGACTTTGAGTATTTCTTCTTCTTCTTGTCGTCAGAGTCATATTCCTTGATCTTCTTCTTCTTTTTGTTCTCATTGTCCCACTGTGGACACTCAGAGATGAAGTGGCCAAGTTTCTTGCACTTGTTACATGTTTTCTTCTTGTAGTCATGAGCAGAAGCTTCATCATTCCTTGAGCTTGATCGGGAAGACTTTCTGAAGCCTTTCTTCTTGGTGAATTTTTGGAACTTCTTGACAAGCATAGAAAGTTCCCTTCCAATGTCTTCAGGATCATCAGAACTGCTGTCAGATTCTTCTTCAGATGAGGAGACAGCTTTTGCCTTCAAGGCACGAGTTCGCCCATAGTTTGGACCGTAGATATCTCTTTTCTCAGAAAGCTGAAACTCATGTGTGTTGAGACTCTCAAGTATGTCAGACGGATTGAGTGTCTTGAAATAAGGACATTCTTGAATCATCAGGGCTAGAATGTCAAACGAACTATCAAGTGATCTCAGTAGTGTCTTGACGACTTCATGTTTGGTCATCTCAGTAGCGCCGAGGGCTTGAAGCTCATTTGTGATGTCAGTGAGTCGGTCAAATGTGTGCTGGACATTCTCATTGTCATTTCGCTTGAAGCGGTTGAAGAGGTTGTGAAGGACACTGATTCTCTGATCTCTCTGGGTTGAGACGCCTTCATTGACCTTGGAGAGCCAGTCCCAGACCAGCTTAGATGTCTTCAAAGCACTCACACGCCCATACTGTCCTTTGGTCAGATGACCACAGATGATATTTTTGGCAGTGGAGTCCAGTTGAACGAATTTCTTGACATCAGCAGCAGTGACACCTTCTCCAGCCTTGGGAACGCCGTTTTCGATGACATACCATAGGTCGACGTCAATGGCTTCAAGATGCATGTGCATCTTATTCTTCCAGTAGGGATATTCAGTTCCATCAAAGACGGGGCACGCAGCGGAGACTTTAATTATCCCTGCAGTCGACATAGCTAAAACTCCAGGTGGTTAAGCCGAATCACACAGAACAAGGGAGCACCTTGCTCTGATACCAATTGAAAGTGCGTTATATCGACTAGAGGGGGGGTGAATAGGCGATTTTTATGAAAGTCTTTAAAACTTGGAAGTTATGAAGACAAACGATAGAAATAAACCTATTACCATGCAGTGGAAGGTAGACTACACTAGGTAAACCATAGTCAAGTATTCAATGAAGTCAAAGCACAAAGACTAATAGCAGCTAGGTAGTAAGGATCAGGTAGGAAGATATTATGAAGCCAAACAGAACTTGCAGTCACTCAGTGAAGACAAAAGATAGTGCAATCATACAATGACATCACAAGGAGTAACGGTAAGTAAAGGGAAGGGAAGATGAAACCAGTGACACGCTGAAGACAATGATTTGTTGGACCAGTTCCAGTTGCTGTGACAATTGTACGTCTGGTTGGAGCGGCTAGGTATTTAAACCTTAGGACACACAGTCCCGAACACCCAGTCCTGAACACGCAGCTCAGGACACCCAGTCCTCACCGTATTCTCCTTGAGCTAAGGTCACACAGACCTCGCCCATCACTCTGGTAAGTCTTCAAGGTAGACTCCCAAACCTTCACAGACTTCATTCACAATGACTCTTGGATGCTCAGAACGCGACGCCTAACCGGCTGGAGGATGCACAGTCCTCAAGTGTAATAAGTCTTCAGATCACACAGACAAGAAGACTTAAGTGATGCCCAATTCTCTCTGGCACTGGGTGGTTAGGGCTTTATCCTCGCAAGGAATTCTCTCTCAAAGGCTTCGAGGTGGGTTGCTCTCAAACGACAAAAGTCGTACTCTCAATCTGAGCAGCCAACCGTTTATGATTGTAGGGGGTGGGCTATTTATAGCCACTTGGCAACCCAACCTGATTTGTCCGAAATGACCCTGGGTCACTAAGGAACTGACACGTGTTCCAACGGTCAGATTTCAAACTCACATGGCAACTTTACTTGGGCTACAAGCAAAGCTGACTTGTCCGACTCTGGACAAGATTCGCTCTCAAAGTCTTCACTCGAAGACATAGGTTTTGGTTTGTTAGGCATCACTTCAGTCATTCTGACTGGTTCTCTTGGACCCCACTTAACAGTACGGTGGTTCCTATGACTCAACACAAGAGAAAAAGAACTACGAAAGATCTAAGTCTTCGAGCTCCATAGGCTTCATATGGTGTCTTCTCATGTCATAATCTTCAACGTGAATATCTTCATATACCACCTTTGACTTCAATGTCTTCATACATTTTTAGGGGTCATCTCTAGTAGGAAAACCGAATCAATGAGGGACTTCTACCTGTGTTATCCTACAATTCTCACAAACACATTAGTCCCTCAGCTAGGTTTGTCGTCAATACTCCAAAACCAACTAGGGGTGGCACTAGATGCACTTACAGTTATTGACCGGAGAGGTGTCTCGGTCATGTCTACATAGTTCTCGAACCTATACGGTCCGCATGCTTAATGTTCGTTGACGATATAGTATTATATGAGTTATGTATGTAGGTGACCGAATGTTGTTCGGAGTCCCGGATGAGATCATGGACATGATGAGGAGCTCTGGAATAGTCCGAAGGTAAAGATTGATATATATATATATATATATGATGATATGGTTAGTCCAAGTGGTAAGACCCACCGGGTTTTAAGTCAGTGCAAAAGGATTTTTGCGGAGGCCAGGGGGCCAAACGCCGGAGACCCTGGCGTCTGGCCCTGGGCCAGGCATCGAGGCCCATGGGTCTGGGCCAAACGCCAAGGACTGTGGCGTCTGGTCCTAGAAATCCGAGAAGGACTCTTCCTTGTGGGCAAAACCGACTTTGGATGCTCTTTCTCCAAGTTACGACCCCAGGGCTCAACATATAAATAGAGGGGCGGGGCTAGCACCTGGGACACATCAAGATACAGTAAGCCATGTACCGGCAACCCCACCCCTCTAGTTTATCCTCCGTCATAGTCTCCGTTGTGCTTGGTGAAGCCCTGCGGAGATTGTTCTTCACCAACACCGTCACCACGCTGTCATGCTGCCGGAACTCATCTACTACTTCGACCCTCTTGCTGGATCAAGAAGGCGAGGATGTCATTGAGCTGAACGTGTGCTGAACACAGAGGTGTCGTATGTTCGGTACTTGATCGAGATGGATCGTGAAGGTGTACGACTACATCAACCGTGTTGATAAACGCTTCCACTTAGCGATCTTCATGGGTATGAAGATGTTCTCCTCCTCTCGTAGCTATGCATCTCCATGGATAGATCTTGCGTGTGCGTAGAAATATTTTGTTTTCCATGCAACATTTCGCAACAACAACACCATTCAAAATAGACCCATCTATGTTGAGCTTCACCCATCGAGCGGCTGGTGGAGACCAAGGACTATGTTCTTGACGCCTCCTATCACGTGTGGGTGCCACCAGAGGGAAACAAACTTGAGCTGGGAACTTCCCTTTTGTGTGGTCAGCATTTGGATTTGTAGCAATGGAGTTCAGCAAGGCGACATAGCTAGATAGAAAGTGGTAGGAAACATCAATTGAAGGTGCAGGTTTGTGGTGGACTAACTCATTTTGAACGTGCCAGATCCGCCAAAGAAGCATCATGAACCGAAGCCGGATAGGTTCTGTCAAATCAGAGATAGCTTGAGTAAACCATTCTTTGCCCGTGGGAAGGATATTAGTGACCTCTGGGAGATCCCATTTAGTGGACATTGCTTTCCATAAGCATTTTGCATTGATGCAAGAGAAAAAAGTATGAAATGAATCTTCCTCTTCATAGGAGCAAATCGGACACAATGCACAAATCTCTAGATTACGTTTCTGTTTATTTCTCCAAGTAGCAAGGGAGTCTGTAGCTAGTCTCCAAGCGAAATTTAGTACCTTTGGTGGAGCCGGATTAGACCAAATGCACTTCCAGCCGTCATGACTGCCATCGGCTTGCCCGCTAGATGTTGCAATAGAGCTATTGTGTACCTCATCAAAAGCAAGTTTGTAAGCACTTCGTATTGTAAAGACTCCTGATTTTTCTAGTGCCCGACCAGGAAGTCCTTACCAAAACGCGATGATGGTCAAATTTTCAGAATTTCAACTGTGTCCACTGACAGAAAAAATTGATGTAGTTTTGTGAGGTCCCAAGCTCCATTGTGATCCAAGAGATCAGACACCCACTTTAGTCTACACCGTCCCTTACGGGAAAAAGGCTACCTGTTGGCTGTCGCACCACCCATCTGTCTCGCCAAATACACATAGTATGGCCATTGTCAATCCTCCATACAAGCCCTTTCTTTAATATGTCTAACCCGTAGCTGACGCCCTGCCATGTTGGAGAGGGGTTTCCAGTAAAAACTGTGTCCTCAAATATGCCACTTGGATAGCATTTAGCCTTCAATAATCTAGCACACAAACTATTTGGGAATGCAATCAATCTCCATGCTTGCCTCGCGAGTAGCGCTTGGTTAAACAGCCAAATCTCTAAAACCTAGGACCCCAGCCTTGTCATTTTATCCCATGCATACCAGTGCATCTTCCATTTACCTTTCTCAGCTCCCCAATAATAATTCTGCACCATCCGATTTAAATCATCACAAAGTTCCATCGGAAGTTTAAAAACACTCATGAAATAGGTAGGGATTGACTATGCAATTGACCTGATGAGTACCTCTTTTCCCGCATGAGTGGGGTGGCCATCAAAAGAAAACAATCTCTTTGAGAGCTTCACTTGGAGGTTCTGAAATTTACCTTTCGTCGTCCTGCCATCCGGGGTGGGTAAACCCAAATATTTCTCCTCAAAACAAACTGAAGTAACATGCAGAATATTTTTGACCGAATCAACATTACCTTGTGGGCATGCATCTCCAAACAGCAAGGAAGACTTATCTTGATTTATCAATTGGCATGTTGCCTTACCATAAACCTCCAGGATATTAACAACATGGGAAGCTTGCTGATCAGTGGCTTTAAAGAAAAGTAGAGTATCATTAGCAAACAACAAGTGGGATATACCAGGAGCTCTTCTTGTAATTTTTAACGGGGAAATATGCTCTTCATCAATGCCTTTATCAATTAGAGCAGAGAGACCATCAGCTACAAAAAGAAACAAATAGGGGGACAATTGGTCACCTTGCCGAAGACCACGTGACGGTGCAAACGATTCCAAGACAGCTCCATTAAATTTCACAGAGTATCTCACCGAGGTTACACAAGTCATGATCCAACTAACCCACCGGCGAACAAAGCTGAGCTTTTCCATCATTTGCCTAAGGTAGTTCCAATCCACTCCATCATAAGCTTTTGAGAGGTCTAGCTTATATGCACACAAGCTTCTCATACACTACTGGAATTAGCTTCTTTGCCGTCCACCATGGAAGACGACAAAGGCATAGATCACGGACAGCAAACATCTTTGTCGTCCTCCAGCAGACAGCAAACTGTCCGTCTGAACACGTGCCAACAAAGGCCTTCTTTGTCGTCCGCTTCTTAGAAACGGACGGCAGTGGGGTGGGGTGAGAGCCGTTAGGGGTTAACGGCACTCTTTGCCGTCCGCCAGCGGATGACAAAGATTCAAAGATATTTGTCGTCCGCTGACAGACGGCAAAGAACTCAGCTAGGCAGCACTGGGGAGCTGCCACGTGGCCAGCTATGCCATCTTCCAGCGGACGGCAAAGTGATCTGAATCTTTGCCGTCTGCTGGCAGACGACAAAGTGACCAAATAGGTAGCCAATGTTCCCAGTTTCTACAGGTAGCTAACACGTGTCCTCTTTGCCGTGTGCTAGCAGACGGCAAAGAGGCTACATATCCCCTGTTTTTATTTGAATCCATTTAATTTCACAGGAATTCACACACATATATACATATTTTTTTTCACATGCACAGTAGACATATGATGTATCCAACACATAGCTCCATCCATGACAACATACATATATACATAAGAAAGAGAGTTCCATCCATACATATTACAGTAACATCACAATGTTCATCCAACACATTGTTCTATGCATGCATATAACAAGTTCCACATTTTTCATCGATACAAACGAAAAAAGAACAGGGAAACAAGCACTCCATCCATGCAAGCTTCCATATAGTGAATTAAATCTGCAAAATGGGAAACAAGAAAGTTAGAAGAAGAAGAAGACTAGAATCAGAAGAAGAAGAAGAAGAAGAAGAAGAAGAAGTAAGCATACTTAGGTAAAATGGAGCCAACCTACCTAATTATGCCATTTTTGAGTGAACTAAGCATATTATGCCATTTTTTATATAACTTAGAGCTAACTTCATTTTAGAGAAGAAGAAGACTAGAAGAAGAAGAAGAAGATCTTCTTCTTTTCTTCCTATTCCTTCTTTTCTTCCTCTTCCTAGATTTTCTTCATCTTATTATGTCATTTGTGGACTAAATAGGCTAAATTATGTCATAAATGGACTAAATAGGCTAAATAAGAAGAAAAATGCCATTTTTGAGCTTACCTAGCTAATTATGCCATTTTTGACCTAACTAAGCATATTATTCCATTTTTGATATAACTTAGAGCTAACTTCATTTTGGAGAAGAAGAAGAAGAAGAAAAAAAAACTAGAAGAAGAAGAAGAAGAAGAAGAAGAAGAAGACTAGAAGAAGAAGCAGAAGAGCTTCTTCTTCTTCTTGTCTTCTTCTTCTTCTAGTCTTCTTCTTCTTTTCTTCATATTCCTTCTTTCCTTCCTCTTCCTTGATTTTCTTCATCTTATTATGTCATTTGTGGACTATATAGGCTCAATTATGTCAAAAATGGACTAAACATGCTAAATAAGAAGAAAAATACCGTTATCATAGTGGTGTAGGAAAGGTCGGGGCTGCTCCAGTGGAAGACGGAAGTGAAGGACCGGTCGGGGTTTCAGCATTGGCAGAAGGAGTGGCCGATGCTTGTCGGGAGCCATGCTGCACCAAAGATCATTTCCAATAATGTCTCGTTAGCAAGTTCGCAAACTAAAATGTGAATAGTAGTAACTAATGACCATTCAAATCAAACTCACCGTGGTTGCCGGAGCAATCTGGGGCATCGGCGGAGGGGCCTGACCATTTTTCTCGCACATGGTCTGCACATTTGGTTCTCACGAGTCAGTCATATTAGATAGTAATGCGAACATTACATGCATGATTGGGCTTATATGCACGAGAAACGTACCACGATGAGCTCGTATAGGGCCCGGTTAGCGTCGTGGTTCCGGTTCCTCTCCTCCTCCAATAGCTTAGCCGTCTCCTCCTCCATCTCCCTTTTTGCCTCCTCCAAAAGCGCATGGGTCTTCAATCTCTCTTTCTCAACCACTGCCTGCAACACACCACTCCTCGTTAGCATTGTAATCATCGACGGACGCACACACAATGTAATGGAGGAAAGGTGAGAAAGTGCGTATAACTAACCGCCATGGTGAGCTCCACGGGCCGTGCACGAGGCGTTATCTCAGGATCAGGGCCACTCAGGCGCTTCTTGATCTGCGGGGGAGTCATAGGACAACGTATCAGTCCATCACCAATGGCTTGAGAGCCATGGGACCTCCTGCCACCAGATATCATCACCAGCTCTGTATCAAAAGGATCCTGGCTCGGGTTAAAGTCATCCCCTTTCCTCACCTTCCCCTCGTCTCTGTACTTCACAAGCTTGTGGTGGGAGGATATGTTGGTGAAGCTCTCTGGATGATCTAGGTCAGACTCCGTGAATGGCTTGGCCTTCTTGTACGGGGCCATATGGGCCATGCCATAGAGGTCGAACAGACTTTGCACAGGCTTCTTGTGGTGGTGCGCCTGAGAGAGAGGAACAAAATATTAGTTATGCCATTTTTAACTAACTAAAGCATATTAAGTCATTTTATAGAGCTATCTAAGGTTATTATGTCATTTTAGAGCTAAATATGTCATGAATGAACTAGCTGAGATTAGTTTAGGTCATTATTGAGCTATCAAAGGTAGTTATGCCATTTTTTACTAACTAAAGCATATTAAGTCATTTTATAGAGCTATCTAAGGTTATTATGTCATTTTAGAGCTAAATATGTCATAAATGAACTATCCAAGGTAGTTATGCCATTTTTTAACTAACTAAGCATATTAATTAAGTCATTTTGGAAGGGATAAATGCTAGCATGAAGAATGAAATTGCATGAATCATGTAGCAAACCACATACCCAGTTATCCCCGTACTCAAACAGGTTGGAACTCCCTTGATGGTGTGGCACACCTTCCATTTGGTCGCGCTTATCCTTGGCCCTTTGGTGTTCGACTTTCCATTGGGGAGAGCACCACGCATCCACCAATGCCTCCCAACAGTCCATCTTATCCGCACACCATCTCGGGGGCACCTAAGTGAGTCAAGAGAAATTTCAGCACTACGCCTACGAATCAAATCAAGAAAACTAAGTTCAAGGCCTTAAGAATAGGTAATTACCTGCATGTACTTATCCTTACTCAGAAACTTGCCGCGACACTTGTTCTTGCCCTTCCTAATACCCTTCGAGGCGTAGTAGTCTCGAACGGCCTGCACCCGAGCCTTGTGCCTTAAGTTCTGAAGTAGGCGCTTGCACTCGGTTTCGACTACCATACACGCGGCCTCCTGCTCTCCCTCTGAAACCCTGTAGAAGGTCTGCAATCAAACAAGACAACAATGATTAGTACAATCACTAGGTAGTGTTGATTTTTAATTCTGTAAAGGAGAAATTACCCAAAACCGATGGAACACAATGTCGGCCACTGTATCGCACAAGACACCGTCGACCCTCTCCTACAGCGTGGCCGGGGCAACCGAGTATAGCTCCCAGGTCAGTGCTAGCTGTGGAACCTGGCCCTCACCGAGCAACGTGACCCACCCAGGTAAGTGCTGCCGGCAAAGCACACCAAGGACCTGGTTGGGCCCGCGGACACCACGGGGGTGTACCCAGCCCCTGCAGTATGACAAGGCCAACGCATTAGATATTAATTTGAAGGAACATGAAGGCAAAAGGTTAAAAAAATAGTAAATGCACTTACTTCAACCCTTTAGGCGCAATCAACCACCTCTGGTCGGGGGTCGTCGGCACGGGCGGGAGCTTTGTACAGCCACGCCTGTAGACCTTCTTGCCCTTCTCAACCAGCTTTTCGTCGATGTAGCTATCATCTGAAAAGGTGTCCTCGCTACCATCGTCCACGCCACTAGCCTCCGGAGTCTCGTGGGAAGAAGACTGCGGTATCGGAGTCTTCTGGGACGAAGACCCCGTGACCAGAGTCTTCTAGGACGAAGACTCTGGGACCGAGCGCACGTGGGGCGAAGGATCGACGAACCGAATCTGGTGGGACGAAGGATCAGTGACTGGAGGCTCATGGACCGGAGTCCGAGACAGGTCCACGTCAGACGGAGTAGTCCTGTGGTCGGGTGAATCAGCTGAGGGTGGCGGCGAGGAAGGCGTAACAGCCTTCCTACCTCTCCCGCTACCATGTCCACCTCTACCAGCCTTCTTCGTCCTCCCCTGACCTCTCCCAGCCGAAGAAGAAGCGCCCGCCGCAGTTGTCTGCATACTGTCTAGCAGCTCTCTCCAGAGGGGCTGGGCTGGAATAATGGAACCACCCCTCCCAGTAGCGCTCGCAGGAGGATCGGGGCACTCTGGACCCTTGCCCACCATCCTGTCAACACCTACAATGACAAAAAGTAAACGAATTTAGTACAACATAAAAAATTTGGATACCTGACATGAACATAATAATATGTATATAATTTAAGTGTATCATAATCATGAACATGATAAAAATACACCCGATCAACACAAATATATATGATGGTTTTGTATCATCATCATGTCCGGGGTCGATCGGGGTGTCAGGGTGTTGGGGTCAGGGTTGGGGTGTGCTGTCAGGGTGTCGGGGTGTGGGTCAGGGTGTCGGGGGTCGGGGTCGGGGTGGGGGGTCGGGGTGTCGATTGTCGGGGTGTCGGGGTCGGGTCGGGGTGTCGGTGGTCGGGGCGGGGTGTCGTGTCGGGGTGTCATGTCGGGGTCGGGGTGTTAGGGTCGAGCGGGTCGGGGTGTGGGTCGGGGTGTGGTGTCAGGGTGTCAGTTGGTCAGGGGTCGGGGTCGGGGTGTGGTGTCAGGGTGTCGGGGTCGGGTGTCGGGATCGGGGTGTCGGGGGTCGGGTCGGGGTGTCTTTTTTCCTTTTCGTCTTCTCTTCTTCTTCTCATCCTCTCCTCTTTCTTCTTCTTCTTCTTCTTCTTCTTCTTCTTCTTCTTCTCCTCTCCTCTTTCTTCTTCTTCTTCTTCTTCTTCTTCTTATCCTTCTCCTTTTTCCTCTTCTTCTTCTTTTCTTATTTCTTCTTCTCCCTCCTCCTGTTCCTCCCTCCTCCTCCTCCTTCTACTTCTTCTAAACTAAAACTAAAACTAATCTAAACTAAACTACAATAAAATAAAATAAACTAAAACTAAAACTAATCTAAAACTAAAACAGAAACTAAACTAAAAGAAACAAAAAGAAACTAATTAAACAAAAAAGGGGAGGAGCTCACCTGGTGGAGGGGGAGGCCGGACGGCTGCGGCGGCCGCTGGAGGAGGCGGCGACTCGGTGGAGGGGAGGCCGGACGGCCGCGGCGGGATGGGGCAGGGACGACGACGGGGCGAGGATGGCCGCGGCGTGGCTGGCTGGCGTGGAAGAGGCGGGGGGCCGCGGTGGAGGTCGGGGAGGGGTGCGGGGCGGCTGGGCGGCCGGCTACGCCGGACGGGGTGGGCGGCGGCAGCGCGGGCCGATGTGGGTGGGGGATGGCGACGGAGGGGAGGGGCGGGGGGCGGGGCAACGTGGAAGGGGCGGCGGGGGTGCGGTGGAGGTTGGGGCGCCGCAGGGGAGGGGTGCGGGGTGCCGGGTCGGCGGCGGAAGCGCGGGTGTGGGTGGGGAGGGAATGAGAGAGTGGAGAGAAGTGACAGAGGACGGGGGCGGGACGGCCACTAAAGTACCCGCCTCTTTGCCATCAGCCAACGGTCGGCAAAGATTCTTTGTCGTCCGCTTGCGGACGGCAAAGAGGTGTGGCCGGTGGGCTTGAGTTGGTTAAACAATAACTGGACCCACCCACCTCTTTGTCGTCTGCTAGCGGGCGGCAAAGATTCTTTGTCGTCAGCCAGCAGACGGCAAAAAATTGGCTGATGGCAAAGACCTTGTTTGCCATCAACCACATCTTTGCCGTCTGTTTTCGTTTGGCTGACGGCAAAGACCTTCTTTTCCATCAGCCAACGGACGACAAAGAGTTGGCAGACGGCAAATAAGCTAATTCTAGTAGTGGTAGGGTCTTTTTCTTACTTTATATGATGAATGCATTCAAACGCCATCAGTGCATTGTCAGTGATCATGCGCCCAGGTATAAAAGCACTCTGTGCTGGTGAAATAATATCATCAAGAATTGGACGGAGTCTATTAATAAGACATTTGGACACCACCTTGTAGATAACATTACATAAGCTAATAGGGCAGAAGTCCGTGACTTTTGTTGGGTTTGTGATTTTTGGGATCATCACAATTATCATATCATTTACATCTAAAGGCATGATACTAGTGCAGAAAAATTCTTCCACAGAAGCTATTACTCCTTCCCGCAATGTTACCCAATTTCTCTGAAAAAACCTGGCAGGGAAACCATCTGGCCCTGGTGCTTTCAATGCTCCAATTTGGAATGAAGTGGCAGCGATTTCTTTGTCAATAAACTCAGCACAAAAAAGATCAATTGTATTGGTTGTTAGCACGGGCTTAATTAATCCAATAACCGGAGATGCATCAAGAGTAGTGTTGGCCTTAAAAAAATTCTGGAAGTAAGCCACGACCACCTCTCCCATCTCCTTCTGTGAGGTGAACAGATTCCCATGCATGGGCATCTTCAAGCTTTTTAATTTTGTTTTTCCTTGCTCGCCAGATTGCTTTTGCATGGAAAAATTTCGTGTTTTGATCGCCGTCTTTCAACCAGGTTATTCGGGAATGCTGCATCCACATGAGTTCTTCACGGTACAGAAGCTTATTCATCCTATCTGTAACTCTCCAAATTTCCATTATATCTGCGTTCATGGACATGAACTGCTCCAACTAGGTTCTTGACTTCTCTATCTCACGTGTAACACTCCCAAACTTGACTTATTCCATTCACATAATCTGCGCATTGTACCTCTAAGTGCAGCGTGAACATCTCCAAGTGAACTTTTGGTTCCAGCCTCTGCCCATGCTTGTGCAATTACTTCCTGCAATGCAAATCATTGTAGCAAGGTGCACCCAAAAAATAGCATATAAATGCGACCGCACACTAGAAAACTCATGAAGCGTCCTTTGCACCAAAAAGACCAACCAACCTTGCAGCGTCACATGGCTGGTTTTGCGGTAAGTAAAACAATGGTGGTGTGCTTTATGACAAAAAACACAGGGACTCGACTCGCAATGTCACACAGTCGACTTTGCATCAAGGAAAACAACTATAGTTGCAACAGTAACAAGGGCACCGGCATTTTACCATCACATGGGAGGCTTTGAAGTAAGAAAAAATAGCGGTGGTGGTTTACTTTGCAACAAAAAACAAGATGGCCTTGCAACATCACGTGGTCGGCTTTGCAGCAAGGAAAGCAATTATAGTTGCAACAATAGATAAGGTGACTGATGTTACAACATCGCATGACCGACTTTGTAGCAAGAAAAACAATATGGCCAACTTGGCAACAAAAAAGCAGCCCGCTTTGCAGCAAAAAAACACATCGTTAGTTGGCTTGCAGTGGTCAGCCTTATTGCGGCAGAATAAAATCATGTGGTCGCTTGCAATATTGGCGTGCTTGCGCGTTGCATGCTCGTATTCGCAATGGGAAAAAATGGTGCCTCTCTTGTAGTGTCTTGCGACCGATTTGTATCAGAAAAAAAATGCACGACCACTTGCAACATTGGCATGTTTCCGCTTGCAGCATCCCGCGACCGACTTTGCAACAGAAAAATATACATGTGGTCGCTTGCAGCATTGTCATGCTCCCTCTTGTAGTATCATGTGTCCCATTTACAACAACAGCGGCGGCTGCTCTTGCAATGTTGGATAGCGGATTTGCAGCATTGAAAAAATGTGTGGCCACTTTGCAGCATCGATGTGGTTCAGCTTTAGCATTGGTGGTCGGCCTTGCAACATCATGTGGCCAGGTTGTAGCATGGTGGTCTAGTTTTTGCAGTATAGTAAAAATAAGTACGATAATCCTAATACATCGATCGCTCGGGAAGCCACTCGATGGAGCTGTGGAAAACCATCTGATCCTCCCTCATGAACCGATGAGTCTTTGCAACAAACCTCGTGTAGCTCTTAGTGCTTTGCAACACGAGTCTTGTTGCAATTCTGAACAGTTCTTTTCTTTTCACGAGCCATTGTGCCTTTACAACAAGTATTGTGTTGCGCTTTTCAACATGAGCCTTGTTGTAATCCTCGAAAAGTTTTTTTTCCTTTTCTACAACACGATATGGAGTTGTGTGAGCCGCTGAGCCTTTGCAACAAGCCTCGTGTTGCACTCGGTATTTTCCAAAACGAGACTTATTGCAATCCCCTGACCACTTTGTTTTCCTTTTTTCTATGCACGAGCATGATAGTCATCCAATTGTCAGCTATTTACAACATGGCTCATGTTGCGCTCTTAGTTTTGTAACAAGTCATGTTGCAGAGAGCTCAGCAGGGCACGTGGTGTGCGGTTGAATTATAGCGATTACCATTGTTTAGTGCGTGTAGAAATTAAGGAGGCCATGCCTAGAATGTTATTGGTCTTGATTACCGTCTAATGAGAGAAAATAATATATTTTTTCCTACTTTAAAGTGCATTGGAAAGATAGGAGTACACTTTTTATGGACAAATTTTAAAGTCAAACATACACTCTTCACCGAACGGATGGAGTAGCAAGGTTATTGTTAGGCTTCTCAAAGTGAGGATTATCATACATATGATATTACATCTGTAGTGCATAATATTATACTAGGTTAATATTATATATGTTCTCGTTTATTGGCATAACTCATTGTAGAAAATCAATTATTATGATACAATACCATGAAATTATGCCTTATCCTTTGTTTTTTAATTTAATTTTATGTCAACTCAGTAACCATTTCTAGTTGATATGCATGATACTGCTCCAATACCACCACTATGGAAGGTCTAAGCAAGTTGACATTTTTTTATCATGGCTCGGATGACTTGATTTATCATGTCCTAAGAAAATAATTTGAAGAGTAGACTAGCGTAATTAAGAACTCGTCACAGTTTAATCATAGTTCTGATCTTTGATTTATTTATTTATTTGTGATGGGAACAGCTTGCCATGTCTTGGTGATAATGCTACAAAATACTTCAATTGCTTACTGGACTTGCTAAAGAACACATGCATGTCCTCAATCTATGCATTGCCAGTGGCTTGTTAGAACAAGCTATCTTGGTTACGCATGGTTTGCATACTCGAACACACTTTTGCTTTGGTACACCCCAAGCACATTAACGATTGAGTATCCCTTCATAATAAAGGACACGATGACATTAAAAAGATGAAGATAATCCCCGTAATCCTTGTCCCTCTCTCATAAGTATTAATTCTTCTCCTGGCCAGCAATGGGGGCACCTCGCCCCGCATCCAGCGCCTAGATAGAAAGCAGTAGTTGCAGCGAGGTGTCTACTGGCGTTCATACATAACCGTAGCTTGAGAACGTGGACATGTAATTTGTTCCTAGTTTTTTTTTTGAAACCCCACCCGTAGAACAATCATTCTACGATATTTTCTATAATAAATAAAAAGTACACAATACAAACGTCCTATAAAAGGTCTCCAGGAACAGGTGCAAACTATCCTATGCCTATCTTTGGAGTACAAATCATCTTAAAATTATTAACTATCCACTGAGAGAAACTATCCAAGAATTTATCTTTGATCATGTGCTTAAGAAGAAGAATGTCCTGCTTGAGATAAAATCCCCAAGATTGCAAAGTGGGTTGTTGAGCACGGAAGACTTTTCCATTTTGTTGTATCAGATGTTCCAACAACCCAAAATGATAATCTCTGCTGCAAAATGCTTGGTGTCGTGGATTTGTCACGACAGATGTCCTAGTGTGAGGACTTAGTCGTGAGGCCAACGCATATATGTGGTAGCTTGAGAGGGGTTGAGAGGAATTGAGAGACACAACGCAAGACAAGGATTTAGACAGCTTCGGGCCTCGGGAAACATCATCCGGTAACAACCCTACGTGTTGTTTGTGGCTAGGTCTTATTATCATCACGAAGGAGTCGCCGTAAACCGGCTCTCCCAGTTATCCCTAACCCTTAAGATTATTTCCTCTCCCTCTTGGGGTGCCCTGCCCCTCCTTATATATGTTGAAGGGGCGGGTTACATGTAGAGTCCAACTCGGATTAAGACTTAAACTATTCTGACTTCTCTTCATGGGCTTAACGTCTTGGGCTTCATAACGTCTTGGGCGTTATAACGTCTTGGGCGTCATAACCCCAGGCGACTCTATGCCGCCCGTTTATGACTGGAAACCAGTTATCACTTCTGCCGGGTTATGACTGTCAACCAGTTATCATTGTCTGTTGGGTTATGACTGTCTGCCGGTTCATGATGGTCTGTCGGTTTATGATGGTCTGTCAGTTTATGATGGTCTGTCGGTTTATGATCTGACTTAACACCTGCCGGGTTATCATCTGACTTAACACCTGTCGGGTTATCATCTGACTTAACACCTCTCGGGTTATCATTTATCATCTGACTTAACACCTGCCGGGTTATCATCTGACTTAACACCTGCCGGTTTACCAAGTCCCAACCGGGTTATAACTCCGGTCGGGTCATACCGCGGGGTATATCCCCGACATTAGCCCCCAGTTTAATTTGGATTTATCCATGTTAAACTGATCCTAAGCATCCTTAAATCCTTGTCATTTCCTTCTAGAAAATTAGGGTCAATAGACCATCTTCATAATCAATTTGCTGACATTGGTTTGTCATAGAGAAATATTGTGAAGAATAATTCATTTGACTCAGCTCCCAATTCTTAACAAAAATATTGGTCTTTGAAATACTCATCTGATCTTCAGCCGGTTTAAGAATGTAGAACTTGCCGGTTTATCATTGCCGGTTTACAAATATTGATGGCACCGGGTCATAATTGTAGTTAACATCAAGCTTGAAAATATACCTCTTGTATGCCTATCACTTGTAGCCCCCAAGTCTTAAGAAGGTAGCATAGCAACAGCTTAAGACTTGTTTCAATATAAATATCACAATCTTGAAGATTTCTGATTTGTTCAACCCATTCATTAGTCATAAACTGAGTATTCCATATATGTAGCCCCCAAGTGCCGGGTTGTCATGCTTGCAGCAACCTGGGACTTGTAATCACCTGATGCTCATAAAAACTTCAACCAGTGTGGCCCCCAAGAGCCGGGTCATTACGCAATAATGAGCAGGGACTTTGTAAATATAATCATGTAAACTTTGAACAACAACATGTATCCTCCAAGGACTGGCTCAGTAAGATAATATTGAGCTGGGACTTGATATACACTTCAATGAAAATAACATCATATGATGTAACCCCCATCATGGGGCTTGAACCCACGTCCACAAGCTTAAGAGCCTTGTGCTTTACCAAATGAGCAGTGGACCTTTCAATATAATGGATTAAAAGCTTTGTACCTTGAATTGTTGACAGGAGCAATCGGTAGCCCCCAAGGGCCGGCTCATTACGATGTGATGAGTCGGGTCTTCAATAAGGTGATGAAAAAATGACTTTGCATTAGCCCCCAAGTGACATGGTGCATGCTGGCAGTGACATGGGACTTGTACATTGATAATATGAAAGCCATTGCGCTAAAGCGACTTTTAAAACCTTTAATCATAATACTGGTTATTGATAACCATAATAAAATCCAGCCATGTTGGCTATTTGAAGATTTGAATAATATAACCTGGTTTGAAAACCGATTCCTGCCATATAAACCGGTATATCTGTGCCCATATGATACATGCTATGATGATGTAATGATGATGCAATGTATAACGCAATATATGATGATGTATGTGTATGATCAAGAGGGTTTAAGCTATGGTTCGGATATGACCAGAGCCCCCAAGTAGTCACAATTGTGGCATTGCGCCGATCAAGAGGTGTAGCTATGGCTCAAATACGACCAAGCCCCCAAGTGATTTCCCTGTTGCCCTTATGCCTATCAAGAGGTGTAACTATGGTTCGAACCCATAGCCCCCAAGTGATTTCCTTGGTGGCCTTAAGCCTATCAAGAGGTGTAGCTATGGTTCGGATACGACCAAGCCCCCAAGTGATTTCCCTGGTGCCCTTAAGCCTATCAAGAGGTGTAGCTATGGTTCGGATACGACCAAGCCCCCAAGTGATTTCCATGGTGCCCTTGTGCCTATCAAGAGGTGTGACTATGGTTCAAACATAGCCCCCAAGTGATATTGTGAGCTGTGCTCAAGGGATACCCATGTTTGAGCTGTGTTGTGCAGCAGACTCTCTTTGGCCCCTTATGATAATATTGGCTTGATAGCCGGATTACCGAAGTAACCAGAGTTGTGCTCTTATGATAATATTGGCTTGATAGCCGGATCAAGAGGTGTAGCTATGGTTCGAATACGACCAAGCCCCCAAATGATACCGTGATCTGTGCTCAAGGGGCACCTATGTTTGAGTTGTGCTTTTGCAACAGACTCTCTTTGGTCCCTTTAATTTTTCATGAGAACTCGAACTTGCGAGAGATTATTCTTTTTGAACCGGAAATTCTTAAACCGGCTACTGAGAGCTTCAAATCTTTGTGGGAGATAGCTTTCCCTTGAACCGGATTTTAAACCGAAATCCTTCTTTTTAAGCCGGAAATTTTCTGACGGCCTTTAAATTTTCACCAATATGGCGGTAGCCTCCAGGACTGGGTTATCTTCCCTCCAATGACCCGGGCTCTGACAATATTTGCTCAGTCATGTCATCGTAGCCCCCGAGTCTTAAGACTACTCGAGGCGTTGGCTTGATACTCTCCATGCTTGACCATGATATAACCAGTGGTTTGCTGGAATATGTTGAATCTCGGTGGGTTATAATTGACCAAATCCATCGATCCGTCCAGTGTAGGCAAGGGCCATAAATTGATGCCCTCTTTTGTAATGATGAATTGTTCTGCATAAGAATTTGCACAAACAAGAGTAATTGTTCTCAAAGAAATAAAAATGTAAAAAATTGATTGGATAGCTGTCACCTGATTTGTCTTATCTAAAATCATAGTCCGGCAGGTTGCGGCACCGATGATAGAAGTGGCGGTTTAAAACACGGCACCTGGCAGCTCAGAGAAGATCATCCGGGTCATGTTGACCCCCTTTTTTTCAGTGCAAACGCACGAGAAGGGAGCAGCACGGTGGTTCAGCACAATACAAGGCGCGGTGAAACGGCGCTCAGTGCGCTGTAAGGCAGCGGCGGTTTATGAGTGTGAGCAGTGGTGACTGAACATGGCTGTGGCGACTCGGCGGTCTAGCACGGTCGGAACAACACAACATCGCGAAGACGTGTGGTGATGGGATACCATAGTGGCAGCATGAGGCGGCACAAGGCGCGAAGCCGATCGCAGTGAAGGCAAGGCTATGGCAGAAGGGTGCAGTGCCGGCGACTCAATCCGGTGGCGGTTTAAAACTTGGAGGCCTGACAGCGGCGCAGAAAATAGGCATAACCTGACACGGAGGCTCACACATAGGTGGAGGCACGTCAACCGCAGGCAGCTCGTCCAATGGCCCCATGACTGTGGCGGACTGACCGGGTGAACCACAGCAGCGGCGGCGGTTTGTGCCGAGGCGGTTTATGGCGCAGATGTGGTGAGCAGCTTACGCGGGGCCAAGCGGAGGCCTCTGGCGGCTCAGCACAATGGTGGCGTTTTAGAAGGGAACCAGGCAGGTCCGTGGGGAGTGGGCAATGGGCGGTTCGGCTACTCGATGTGAGACGGAGGCCAGCAGCAGCAGCTCGGCGCGCGATGACGGAGATGGCAGTGCCAACTCAAACTCGATGGTGGAGGCGGATTTACAAGAGGCATGGCGAACCACAGCGGCGACTTTAATAATGGCCGACGACTTGTAGGCCGCGGCGGGTGGCTCAGCGCAGTGCAGACCGGCGCTGGCGAGGCATAGTACAAGCGATGGCGACCGGCGGCTCGGGCCATAGGTGACTCGGAGCAGCGAGCTCAAAATTAGAGAAGACCGGGCGCGAGCTGGAGCCGCGCGGGGCGATATGGAAAACCAGCGTGGGGAGCGGCCGTGGCAGATGGGCAACCCGGCGGCGACTCATTGAGGTAGCTCGGAGTTCGAGCAAGTGGACCAAGGCGGAGGCGACTTGGAGCGGAGTCGTGTCTATAATGGCGGCTCAGAAGTAGCAGAGGGGCTCTGGTGACCCGACAACAGTAGGTGGCTTCGAACCGGCCCGCGAAGACGAAGCCAGCGCGACATCGGGTCGCAGCAGAAGCAGGCGGCTCAAGGCCGTGGAGGCGACGCGAGTAGAGGGCACACCAGGGCAATGGCGACTATGGGCTGCGAGCCGGCGGAGGCGATTGCGGAAGTTGGTGGCGGCCTGACACACTGGCGAGGGCGGTTCGAGCGCAACAGGCTTGACGAGGCCACGACAGCAGCTTTGCGGCAGAAGCGAGCCAATCACGCAACTCGACAGTGGCTAGCGATTTGAAGGTGAGCCGCAGCAAGAGCAGCATGAGTGGCTTGACATGCATGGAGCTCGAGGCAGCCATGGCGTAAATCGGTAATGGAGACGGAGCGCGCATCGGCTCAAGACGTGCTTGGAGACGACCGGCAACCGGCGGGTCAATAGCAACAGGGTGGCTGCGGTGATGATGGAGATGGCGTAGGAGCCGGCTAGAGTGGACCAGTGCAGGCCGCAACGACACTAGCTCGGGCGCAACCAAATCGGTTCAGGCGCGGGCGGAGACCTGTTGGAGGTGAGATTCCTTGTATGGTTGAGGGCGTGGGCGATCCGGCACGGCCTCTGCTATGGAAGTGAGGCACGCAGTGAGTCATTAGGCGCCGAGGACCGGGTCACAGCCAGCGGGCGGTTCAACGGCGGCCGCGGGCTAGCCCGATCGCAACTTGTAGAGGAGGCCTGAGGCACGGTGTTGGGCGCCCGGATGCAGAGCCGGTGCGGGCGTGCGAAGGCGCGGAGCGGAGGCGTCCGCGAGAAGGCGCTGGCAAAGCAAGCAGGAAGCAGAGGCGGACCGATTTCTCCTTCAGATCGTGGTCATTGGATAACCCCCATCCGGGTCGTGGTGATTGGATAACCCATGCCCGGGTCACTTGTCACTTTAACCAGAGGCCTTGGTGGATGAATTTTTTTTCACGTGGAGGAAACAGATGAGGCGATTTAGGCATGGCAAGGTCCATCGACGCAGTCGAGCAGAGGCGAACGGGCACAGCCGGCCAGCGTCGATGGGTCAACGGAGCTGCTGCTTAGGGCGTCTCAAGGCAGAAGCGGAGTCCAGGCTCAGCGTGCTACAGCAAAGGGCGGTTCGGGCGGTGGTGGCTCGAAGCTCGGGAAAGGCAGGAACAAATCCCTGGCGGCTCAAGGAAAAAGTACACGATGACTTGGCAACGCGGTAGTGCGGCGACTCTCCCATTGCAGCTGAAAACGGGCAGTTCAAGCAGAAACGACAAAGCTCGACTGAGCCGGCGGCAGGTTGGAAAGCACTGGTGCAGCGGGGGCCGCAGCCGAGCGACCGTCGGAGGCCCGCCCGGCGATAGCGGCTCAGAGACCAAAACTAAATCCGTATTGACCAAGGCTTTGTAAGACGTGCGGTGACCGTTTGCCTCTGATCGTTCTCTTCTTTCCTTGGTATCCACTTGTTGAACTCACATAGTAGCTTTTCCTTGTAGGCATGTAGCAACCACAGTTGACAAAGGGAAAACCGATTTGGCTTATGGTGACAGTCTCGACAACTCATGTATGCGGTAGCAGCGACTCGGCGAATCAGATAAAGCAACCGTAATTTGACAACTTTGACCCGTACAGATGAAAACCCCCTTTGCACTTGGCTTTCTCGCGACGATGAAGGAAAAAGGTGATCCGGCCACGACGGATCACCTGCTTGCATGCGACGGCGCACACAGATTTTAATTTTCTCAGACCTCATAGATTATAAGCTTTGAAGTTGACGCAAATCTTTTCAACCCGGCTTTTCTTCATCCGAAAAATCACAAACTTCTCGATTCCTGGGAGAGATCCCTCCAAGAACTCAACACCACTGTGCGTCAGCCTCACGGTGGGCGCCAACTGTCGTGGATTTGTCACGGCAGATGTCCTATTGTGAGGACTTAGTCGTGAGGCCAATGCATCTATGTGGTAGATTGAGAGGGGTTGAGCAGAATCGAGAGACGCAACACAAGACAAGGATTTAGATAGCTTCGGGCCCCGGGAAACATCATCCGGTAACAACCCTACGTGTTGTTTGTGGCTAGGTTTTATTATCATCACGAAGGAGTCACCGTAAACCGGCTCTCCCCGTTATCCCTAACCCTTAGGATTATTTCCTCTCTCTCTTGGGGTGCCCTGCCCCTCCTTATATATGTTGAAGGGGCGGGTTACATGTAGAGTCCAACTCGGATTAAGACTTAAACTATTCTAACTTCTCTTCATGGGCTTAACGTCTTGGGCTTCATAACGTCTCGGGCATCATAACCCCAGGCGACTCTATGTCCCCAGGTTATGACTGTCAACCAGTTATCACTGTCTGCCGGGTTATGAATGTCAACCAGTTATCATTGTCTGCCGCGTTATGACTGTCTGCCGGCTTATGATGGTCTGGCGGTTTATGATGGTCTGCCAGGTTATGATCTGACTTAACACTTGCCGAGTTATCATCTGACTTAACACCTGACGGGTTATCATCTGACTTAACACATGTCGGGTTATCATCTGACTTAACACCTGTCGGGTTATCATCTAGCTTAACCTCTGCCGGTTTGCCAAATCCCAACCGGGTTATAACTCCGGCTGGGTCATACCACGGGGTATATCCCCGACATTTGGGGAGGAGCTTGCTAACCAGAATGGTGTCCTCATATATGGAAGTCCCTCGTGGTCTGTTTGGAATCAAAGACTTCCAGCATGTTTGTGCAAAATTGCAATCCCAAAGCAGATGCATATTTGTTTCCTGAGCTTTTTCATTGCAAACTGGGCAATAAGGATCATCCAAGTTCATTCCTTTTCTCTGAAGCAAATCTCTGGTGTTTGTTCTGCTGTGGGCCACTAGCCAGAAGAAGATTTTGTGTTTTAATCTGCTAGATTTATTCCATATGAGTTTGAAAATAGGATGCTCATCTTTTGGTTCAAGTAACAGATGGTAAGTGTGGATGGCTGAGTATTTTCCTTTTTGCCCATGGATTAGCCATGAATCATTTACATCTGGTTGCTCTACAAAATCAAGATTTTGGAGCTGTTGGAACTGATCATAGGCTTGCACTGACAAAGGAAGATTGAAATTATCAGACCAATTGTGGGCCCCCAAGAAGTTTTGCAAAGATTGATTCTCATTAGAGGCAAAAGAAAGCAGCTCAGGAACATATTGATGTAGTGGTTAATCCAACCATGAGTCTTTCCAGAAAAGAATTGTTTTCCCATAGCCAACAGTGCACTTGCTTATTTCTTTAAATTGATTCATTAGAGGAGCATGAGCCTTCCACCAAAAGGATCCTTCCAATTACCCATGGGTGGTTCTGTATGATAATGTTTCTCCCATAAAAAGTTGACCCATGGACTGTCCTCTCTGTTGAGAAATTTGAAAATCTTTTTCATGAGCAAGGCTTTTTTGTGTATGGCAATGTCCAGAATTCCCAAACCTCCATGCTTCTTGGGCTGACAAACCTTGGACCAAGCAATTAGAGATGTACCTCTATCCTCCATACCAAATTTTCTCCAGAGGAAATTCCTGAGATACTTATTGATTTGATCAATGACCCCCATTGGAAGAGCCAGAGTGCTCATGAAGAAGATAGGCAGTGAAGCAAAGACAGATTTTATCAAATCAGTCTGCCATCATAAGATAGCATGGTGGAGCACCCAGTTAGACTTCTTTCAATCCTTCGCATCATTGGGTTGAAGTCTTCGATCTTTGGTTTGGAGCTGCCTAGGGGTAGTCCTAGATATGTGAAGGGGAAATTTCCTTATTTGCAACCCAGAATGTTAACCATGGCAGACATGTGTTGAGGTTGGACATTAATATGCACCATAAAAGATTTTTCATAATTGATTTGAGCCCAGTTAGCTGAGAGTAATAGAGCAGAAGATTCTTGATTTGAGCTAATTGTTGAGCCTCTGCTGGTAAGACTAAGATAGTATCATCAGCTTATTGAATAACTGGAAAATCAGGGCAAGCTTGGCTGCTAATAGGAGCTTGGATCAGATTCTGCTGCATGGCTTCATTCAGAATTGTTTGCAGAAGATCTGCAGCTAGAACAAACAGAAGGGGAGAAAGAGGATCTCCTTGCTTGACTCCTTTTTTGCACTTGAAAAACTTTCCAGGAACTCCATTTAGCATAATAGAAGAAGATCCTGAGGTCAAAATCATGCTGATCCAGTTAATCCATCTGTCCCCAAAACCTCGTGCTTTTAGAATTGCCAAAATAGTTTGATGATCAATCAGATCAAAAGCCCTTTCAAAGTCCAGCTTGAGCACCACAATTGGTTTTTTGGATTGATGGCAGTGATGTAAATATTCAAAAGCCCACCCTAAACAATCAGGGATATTTTTGCTCTTTATGAATCCATATTGGTTTGTGTGAACCAATTTAAGGATAACAGTCTGCAACATGTTAGCTAGCAATTTAGTAATGATCTTGATTGTACCATTTAAGAGGGAAGTTGGTTTGAAATCACTAGCACAAACAGGACTGTCTTTCATGGGGATCAAGGTTATAAATGATGCATTTATGCTCTGAAGAGAAATTTTACCCTCATAGAATACCTCAATAAGATGGTAAAAGTCCTCAGAGATGATATCCCAGCAAGCTTTGATGAAATCTCCATTAAAACCATCTGGTCCAGGTGCTTTATCTGATGGCAAGTGCTTAACAACCTCATCTATTTCTTTTTTGGTGAAAGGTTGTTCAAGATCATTTAACCCTTCAAATCTAGGGATTAAACTGAGCGGCTTGAGGGGATCAGAAGTGATATCAGTTTTTCCCAGTCTCTCCTTGAAAGAGTTTCAGAGAATAGCAACCTTGGAAGAATGTTTAGTGTGCTCTTGCCCATTATTGTCTTCAAGCATTTGGATATAGTTGTGCCTATATTTGATAGTTGCTTTGGCTTGGAAGAACTTGGAATTTTCATCTCCAAATTTTACCCATTTGATGGTAGCCCTTTACCTCCAATAAATTCTTTGGAAATATAGCACTTTTAAGAGGTGTTCTTTTAGCATCTCCCTACTGTTACTTTCCATATCTGAGTGCACTCTGTATTCCTCAAAATGATCCCACATCAAAAGCAAAGCATTAGTGGCCTGAATGATTCCAGCTAGATTGGAAATATTTTTGCTCCAGACTTTTAGCCCTTTTCTGAGCCTCTTAAATTTTGTAGTGAATAATTTAGCACTATTACATTCTTGCAAAGGCTCACTCCAAATTATTTGCACTGTTTCATTGAAATTATGATGCTGAAGCCAGAAGTTTTCAAATCTAAAAATCTGAGCTTTTGGGATTGCAGTACCAACAGATATAACAAAGGGGCAGTGATTTGAAACTGGTTTAGACAACGGATGAGCCATGGTATTGGGATAGGTTGTAAACCAGCTTTCTGAGGTGAATAACCAATCAATCTTCTCAAGGAGTGGGGCCTGCTACATGTTGCTCCATGTAAAACTTCTGCCTTTTAAAGGAAGTTCCACTAGTGCTAGATTGTTGATAGCTTCATTAGACTGCATCATGTTATTATTATCTCCATGCCCCATGTTTCTATTTGAGGGATATCTGATATAATTAAAATCCCCTATGATGACCCAATCTGTATCCATAGGCATCTGAATGTTTTTAAACCAAGCTAGAAAGTTCTGCCTGCCCTCGTTGTCACAAGGCCCATGCATGTTTGTCAAAATCCAAGAAGCACCTGTGTGCACTCAAGTGAATCTCATAAAGATAGAGAAGTCATTTTCAAAAAGGCACTCTCCCTGGAAAATGCTATCATTCCAAGCAACAAGCAAACCTCCTGAAGCACCTACTGAAGGAAGAAAATCAAATTTGCTAATTCTCTTAGGGTAAAACTTTATGTAATTACTATCAAAAGTTTCCCTTTTAGTTTCTTGTAAGCAAATTACAGAGCTATTGGCTTCCTCAATTTTGTTTGAAATAGCAAGCCATTTGTCACTAGAGTTGATACCCCTCACATTCCAGTTTAAGATATTCCAGGATTTAAACATTGCCAAATATAATCCACAACATGCCAGGACTTTTGGAAGTCATACATGAGAAGATGCAAGTCAGGCAAACCAATAAGAAGATTCTGAAAGACCAGAGCTCATACAGTTCACAAAATACAGGTCTGATAGCATGACTGAATCCATTACAGAAACACATATAAAAGAGCCAAAAGCAGGGGCAAGCTATCTTGTTCCAGGTCTCCTCCTTCCTTGTGGTCAGCATGTTTAATCTTTCCAACCAGGCTGCTTCCCTCCCTTCTTTGATTTCTTCTTGAGGAGATTTTCATCTGAGCACACCTTTGGGTCCACCTTGCAGTAAGAGGCAGTCAAATTTTTAATAACCTTGATGTTACAAATGGGAGGTTTAGCTTTGCATGCCATGCAAGTGATATCCTGATAAGATTTGTGCTTATAACCCTTGTTTAAGTGTTGTAATCTCTCACTTCTTCTTACCTCAGATTCCACAATTGGAACTCTATCCTTTCTATTTCTTTGGGAGGGGCGTAGAGTTGTTGAAATTAATTTCATCAGAGGCAGTAGATGTTGGGGAACGTAGTAATTTCAAAAAAATTCCTATGCACACGCAAGATCATGTGATGCATAGCAACGAGGGGAGAGTGTGATCTACGTACCTTGTAGATCGACAACGGAAGCGTTTGGTTGATGTAGTCGTACGTCTCCACGGCCCGACCGATCAAGCACCGAAACTACGGCACCTCCGAGTTCTAGCACACGTTCAGCTCGATGACGATCCCCGGACTCCAATCCAGCAAAGTGTCGGGGAAGAGTTCCGTCAGCACGACGGCGTGGTGACGATCTTGATGTACTACTGTCGCAGGGCTTCGCCTAAGCACCGCTACAATATTATCGAGGACTATGGTGGAAGGGGGCACCGCACACGGCTAAGAATATGATCACGTGGATCAACTTGTCTCTTTCTGGGGTGCCCCTGCCTCCGTATATAAAGGACTAAAGGGGGGAGGCCGGCCGGCCAGGAGAGGCGCGCCAGGAGAGTCCTACTCCCTCTGGGAGTAGGATTTCCCCCACCCCTCCCCCCAATCCTAGTTGGAATAGGATTCGCGGAGGGGGGAAAGGAGAGAGAGGGGCCGGCCCCCTCTCCTTGTCCTAATCGGACCAAGGGAGGGGAGGAGCGCGCGGCCCATGTTGGGCTGCCTCTTCTCTTTTCCACTAAGGCCCACTATGGCCCATATAGCTCCCGGGGGGTTCCGGTAACCTCCCGGTACTCCGGTAAAATCCCGATTTCACCCGGAACACTTCCGATATCCAAACATAGGCTTCCAATATATCAATCTTTATGTCTCGACCATTTCGAGACTCCTCGTCATGTCCGTGATCACATCCGGGACTCCGAACAACCTTCGGTACATCAAAATGCATAAACTCATAATATAACTGTCATCGTAACCTTTAAGCGTGCGGACCCTACGGGTTCGAGAACAATGTAGACATGACCGAGACATGTCTCCGGTCAATAACCAATAGCGGGACCTGGATGCCCATATTGGCTCGTACATATTCTACGAAGATCTTTATCGGTCAGACCGCATAACAACATACGTTGTTCCCTTTGTCATCGGTATGTTACTTGCCCGAGATTCGATCGTCGGTATTCCAATACCTAGTTCAATCTCGTTACTGGCAAGTCTCTTTACTCGTTCTGTAATACATCGTCCCGCAACTAACTCATTAGTTGCAATGCTTGCAAGGCTTAAGTGATGTGCATTACCGAGAGGGCCCAGAGATACCTCTCCGACAATCGGAGTGACAAATCCTAATCTCGAAATACGCCAACCCAACATGTACCTTTGGAGACACATGTAGAGCTCCTTTATAATCACCTAGTTACGTTGTGACGTTTGGTAGCACACAAAGTGTTCCTCTGGTAAACGGGAGTTGCATAATCTCATAGTCATAGGAACATGTATAAGTCATGAAGAAAGCAATAGCAACATACTAAACGATCGGGTGCTAAGCTAATGGAATGGGTCATATCAATCACATCATTCTCCTAATGATGTGATCCCGTTAATCAAATAACAACTCTTTTGTTTATGGTTAGGAAACATAACCATCTTCATTAACGAGCTAGTCAAGTAGAGGCATACTAGTGACACTTTGTTTGTCTATGTATTCACACAAGTATTATGTTTCCGGTTAATACAATTCTAGCATGAATAATAAACATTTATCATGATATAAGGAAATAAATAATAACTTTATTATTGCCTCTAGGGCATATTTCCTTCAGTCTCCCACTTGCACTAGAGTCAATAATCTAGTTCGCATCGCCATGTGATTTAACAGCAATAGTTCACATCACCATGTGATTAACACCCATAGTTCACATCGATATGTGATCAACACCCAAAGGGTTTACTAGAGTCAGTAATCTAGTTCTCATCGCTATGTGATTAACACCCAAAGAGTACTAAGGTGTGATCATGTTTTGCTTGTGAGATAATTTTAGTCAACGGGTCTGTCACATTCAGATCCGTAAGTATTTTGCGAATTTCTATGTCAACAATGCTCTGCACGGAGCTACTCTAGCTTATTGCTCCCACTTTCAATATGTATCTAGATCGAGACTTAGAGTCATCCAGATCTGTGTCAAAACTTGCATCGACGTAACTTTTTACGACGAACCTTTTTGTCACCTCCATAATTGAGAAATATTTCCTTATTCCACTAAGGATAATTTTGACCGCTGTCCAGTGATCTACTCTTAGATCACTATTGTACTCCCTTGCTTAACACAGTGTAGGGTATACAATAGATCTGGTACACAGCATGGCATACTTTATAGAACCTATGGCTGAGGCATAGGGAATGACTTTCATTCTATTTCTATCTTCTGCCGTGGTCGGGCTTTGAGTCTTACTCAATTTCACACCTTGCAACACAGGCAAGAACTCTTTCTTTGACTGCTCCATTTTGAACTACTTCAAAATCTTGTCAAGGTATGTACTCATTGAAAAACTTATCAAGCGTCTTGATCTATCTCTATAGATCTTGATGCTCAATATGTAAGCAGCTTTACCGAGGTCTTTCTTTGAAAAACTCCTTTCAAATATTCCTTTATGCTTTCCAGAAAATTATACATTATTTCCGATCAACAATATGTTGTTCACATATACTTATCAGAAATGTTGTAGTGCTCCCACTCACTTTCTTGTAAATACAGGCTTCACCGTAAGTCTGTATAAAACTATATGCTTTGATCAACTTATCAAAGCATATATTCCAACTCCGAGATGCTTGCACCAGTCCATAGATGGATCGTTGGAGCTTGCATATTTTGTTAACACCTTTAGGATTGACAAAACTTTCTGGTTGCATCATATACAACTCTTCTTTAAGAAATCCATTAAGGAATGCAGTTTTGTTTATCCATTTGCCAGATTTCATAAAATGCGGCAATTGCTATCATGATTCGGACAGACTTAAGCATATATACGAGTGAGAAAATCTCATCGTAGTCAACACCTTGAACTTGTCGAAAACCTTTTGCGACAATTCTAGCTTTGTAGATAGTAACACTACTATCAGCGTCCGTCTTCCTCTTGAAGATCCATTTATTTTCTATGGCTTGCCGATCATCGGGCAAATCCATCAAAGTCCATACTTTGTTCTCATACATGGATCATATCTCAGATTTTATGGCCTCAAACCATTTCGCGGAATCTGGGCTCATCATCGCTTCCTCATAGTTCGCAAGTTCGTCATGGTCTAGTAACATGACTTCCAGAACAGGATTACTGTACCACTCTAGTGCAGATCTCACTCTGGTTTACCTACGAGATTCGGTAGTAACTTGATCTGAAGTTACATGATCATCATCATTAGCTTCCTCACTAATTGGTGTAGTAGTCACAGGAACAGATTTCTGTGATGAACTACTTTCCAATAAGGGAGCAGGTACAGTTACCTCATCAAGTTCTACTTTCCTCCCACTCACTTCTTTCGAGAGAAACTCCTTCTCTAGAAAAACTCCGAATTTAGCAACAAAAGTCTTGCCTTCGGATTTGTGATAGAAGGTGTACCCAACAGTCTCCTTTGGGTATTCTATGAAGACATATTTCTCCGATTTGGGTTTGAGCTTATCAGGATGAAACTTTTTCATATAAGCATCACAATCCCAAACTTTAAGAAATGACAACTTTGGTTTCTTGCCAAACCACAGTTCAGATTGTGTCATCTCAACGGACTTAGATGGTGCCCTTTTAAACATGAATGCAGCTGTCTTTAATGCATAACCCCAAAACGATAGTGGTAGATCGGTAAGGGACATCATAGATTGCACTATATCCAATAAAGTACGGTTATGACGATCGGACACACCATTATGCTGTGGTGTTCCAGGTGGCATGAGTTTGTGAAACTATTCCAAAATGTTTTAATTGAAGACCAAACTCGTAACTCAAATATTTGTCTCCACGATCAGATCGTAGAAACCTTTCTTTTCTTGTCACGATGATTTTCCACTTCACCCTGAAATTATTTGAACTTTTCAAATGTTTCAGACTTATGTTTCATCAAGTAGATATACCCATATCTGCTCAAATCATCTGTGAAGTTCAGAAAATAACGATACTTGCCATGAGCCTTAACACTCATCGGACCGCATACATCAGTATGTATTATTTCCAATAAGTCAGTTGCTCGCTCCGGAGAACGGAGTCTTAGTCATCTTGACCATGAGGCATGGTTCGCAAGCATCAAGTGATTCCAAAATCCCATCAGCATGGAGTTTCTTCATGCGCTTTACACCAATATGACCTAAACGGCAGTGCTACAAATAAGTTGCACTATCATTATTAACTTTGCATCTTTTGGTTTCAATATTATGATTATGTGTATCACTACGATCAAGATCCAACGAACTATTTTCATTGGGTGTGTAACCATATAAGGTTTTATTCATGTAAACAGAACAACAATTTATTCTCTTACTTAAATGAATAATCGTATTACAATAAACATGATCAAATCATATTCATGCTTAACGCAAACACCAAATAACACTTATTCAGGTTCAACACTAATCCTGAAAGTATAGGGAGTGTGCGATGATGATCATATCAATCTTGGAACCACTTCCAACACACATCGTCACTTCACCCTTAACTAGTCTCTGTTTATTCTGCAACTCCCGTTTCGAGTTACTAATCTTAGCAACTGAACTAGTATCAAATACCGAGGGGTTGCTATAAACACTAGTAAAGTACACATCAGTAACATGTATATCAAATATACTTATGTTCACTTTGCCATCCTTCTTATCTGCCAATCACTTGGGGTAGTTCCGCTTCCAGTGACCAGTCCCTTTGTAGTAGAAACACTTAGTCTCAGGTTTAGGACCAGACTTGGGCTTCTTCACATGAGCAGCAACTTGCTTGTTGTTCTTCTTGAAGTTCCCCTTCTTCCCTCTGCCCTTTTCTTGAAACTAGTGGTCTTGTCTACCATCAACACTTGATGTTTTTCTTGATTTCTACCTTCGTCAATTTTCGCATTACGAAGAGCTTGGGAATCATTTCCGTTATCCCTTGCATATCATAGTTCATCACGAAGTTCGACTAACTTGGTGATGGTGACTAGAGAATTCTGTCAATCACTATCTTATCTGGAAGATTAACTCCCACTTGATTCAAGTGATTGTTGTACTCAGACAATCTGGGCACATGCTCACTAGTTGAGCGATTCTCCTCCATCTTTTAGCCATAGAACTTGTTGGAGAATTCATATCTCTCAACTCGGGTATTTGCTTGAAATATTAACTTCAACTCCTGGAACATCTCATATGCTCCATGACGTTCAAAACGTCTTTGAAGTCCCGATTCTAAGCCATTAAGCATGGTGCACTAAACTATCAAGTAGTCATCATATTGAGCTAGCCAAACGTTCATAACGTCTGCATCTGCTCCTGCAATAGGTCTGTCACCTAGCGGTGCATCAAGGACATAATTCTTCTGTGCAGCAATGAGGATAAACCTCAGATCACGGATCAAATCCGCATCATTGCTACTAACATCTTTCAACACAATTTTCTCTAGGAACATATCAAAATAAACACAGGGAAGCAACAACGCGAGCTATTGATCTACAACATAATTTGCAAAATACTACCACGACTAAGTTCATGATAAATTTAAGTTCAATTAATCATATTACTTAAGAACTCCCACTTAGATAGACATCCCTCTAATCCTCTAAGTGATTACGTGATCCAAATCAACTAAACCATGTCCGATCATCATGTGAGATGGAGTAGTTTCATTGGTGAACATCACTATGTTGATCATATCTGCTATATGATTCACGCTCGACCTTTCGGTCTCCGTGTTCCGAGGCCATATCTGTATATGCTTGGCTCGTCAAGTATAACCTAAGTATTCTGCGTGTGCAACTGTTTTGCACCCGTTGTATTTGAACGTAGAGCCTATCACACCCGATCATCACGTGGTGTCTCAGCACGAAGAACTTTCGCAACGGTGCATACTCAGGGAGAACACTTCTTGATAATTAGTGAGAGATCATCTTATAATGCTACCGTCAATCAAAGCAAGATAAGATGCATAAAAGATAAACATCACATGCAATCAATATAAGTGATATGATATGGCCACCATCATCTTGTGCTTGTGATCTCCATCTTCGAAGCACCGTCATGATCACCATCGTCACCGGCGTGACACCTTGATCTCCATCGTAGCATCGTTGTCGTCTCGCCAATCTTATGCTTCCACGACTATCGCCACCGCTTAGTGATAAAGTAAAGCATTACAGCACGATTGCATTGCATACAATAAAGCGACAACCATATGGCTCCTGCCAGTTGCCGATAACTCGGTTACAAAACATGATCATCTCATACAATAAAATTTAGCATCATGTCCTGACCATATCACATCACAACATGCTCTGCAAAAACAAGTTAGACGTCCTCTACTTTGTTGTTGCAAGTTTTACGTGGCTGCTACGGGCTTAAGCAAGAACCAATCTTACCTACGCATCAAAACCACAACGATAGTTTGTCAAGTTGGTGTTGTTTTAACCTTCGCAAGGACCGGGCGTAGCCACACTCGGTTCAACTAAAGTTGGAGAAACTGTCACCCGCTAGCCACCTTTGTGCAAAGCACGTCGGGAGAACCGGTCTCGCGTAAGCGTACGCGTAATGTCGGTCCGGGCCGCTTCGTCCAACAATACCGCCGAACCAAAGTATGACATGCTGGTAAGCAGTATGACTTATATCGCCCACAACTCACTTGTGTTCTACTCATGCATATAACATCAACATATAAAACCTAGGCTCGGATGCCACTGTTGGGGAACGTAGTAATTTCAAAAAAATTCCTACGCACACACAAGATCATGTGATGCATAGCAACGAGGGGAGAGTGTGATCTACGTACCTTGTAGATCAACAACGGAAGCGTTTGGTTGATGTAGTCGTACGTCTCCACGGCCCGACCGATCAAGCACCGAAACTATGGCACCTCCGAGTTCTAGCACACGTTCAGCTCGATGACGATCCCCGGACTCCGATCCAGCAAAGTGTCGGGGAAGAGTTCCGTCAGCACGACGGCGTGGTGACGATCTTGATGTACTACTGTCGCAGGGCTTCGCCTAAGCACCGCTACAATATTATCGAGGACTATGGTGGAAGGGGCACCGCACACGGCTAAGAATATGATCACGTGGATCAACTTGTCTCTTTCTGGGGTGCCCCTGCCTCCGTATATAAAGGACTAAAGGGGGGAGGCCGGCCGGCCAGGAGAGGCGCGCCAGGAGAGTCCTACTCCCTCTGGGAGTAGGATTCCCCCCCCCCAATCCTAGTTGGAATAGGATTCGCGGAGGGGGGAAAGGAGAGAGAGGGGACGGCCCCCTCTCCTTGTCCTAATCGGACCAAGGGAGGGGAGGGGCGCGCGGCCCATGTTGGGCTGCCTCTTCTCTTTTCCACTAAGGCCCACTATGGCCCATATAGCTCCCGGGGGGTTCCGGTAACCTCCCGGTACTCCGGTAAAATCCCGATTTCACCCGGAACACTTCCGATATCCAAACATAGGCTTCCAATATATCAATCTTTATGTCTCGACCATTTCGAGACTCCTCGTCGTGTCCGTGATCACATCCGGGACTCCGAACAACCTTCGGTACATCAAAATGCATAAACTCATAATATAACTGTCATCGTAACCTTTAAGCGTGCGGACCCTACGGGTTCGAGAACAATGTAGACATGACCGAGACATGTCTCCGGTCAATAACCAATAGCGGGACCTGGATGCCCATATTGGCTCGTACATATTCTACGAAGATCTTTATCGGTCAGACCGCATAACAACATACGTTGTTCCCTTTGTCATCGGTATGTTACTTGCCCGAGATTCGATCGTCGGTATTCCAATACCTAGTTCAATCTCGTTACTGGCAAGTCTCTTTACTCGTTCTGTAATACATCGTCCCGCAACTAACTCATTAGTTGCAATGCTTGCAAGGCTTAAGTGATGTGCATTACCGAGAGGGCCCAGAGATACCTCTCCGACAATCGGAGTGACAAATCCTAATCTCGAAATACGCCAACCCAACATGTACCTTTGGAGACACATGTAGAGCTCCTTTATAATCACCTAGTTACGTTGTGACGTTTGGTAGCACACAAAGTGTTCCTCTGGTAAACGGGAGTTGCATAATCTCATAGTCATAGGAACATGTATAAGTCATGAAGAAAGCAATAGCAACATACTAAACGATCGGGTGCTAAGCTAATGGAATGGGTCATGTCAATCACATCATTCTCCTAATGATGTGATCCCGTTAATCAAATAACAACTCTTTTGTTTATGGTTAGAAAACATAACCATCTTTGATTAACGAGCTAGTCAAGTAGAGGCATACTAGTGACACTTTGTTTGTCTATGTATTCACACAAGTATTATGTTTCTGGTTAATACAATTCTAGCATGAATAATAAACATTTATCATGATATAAGGAAATAAATAATAACTTTATTATTGCCTCTAGGGCATATTTCCTTCAGTAGAATCCTCTTGGGCTCCTCTATCTTCAGCATTATGAACCTGAGAGCAGATATATGCTGCAGATTCAAGACATGATGAAGGAATAAAGAAATTCAAATAAGATGACTCATCTGATCCCTCTCTGATTATGTGCCACATGGGTGATTTGAGAAAAGAGGCAGCCCATTCAAACTTATTAGGATTTAATAAAGTGGAACAAATAAAGTCCACCCAATCAAGTGGTACCTGGACTTCAGTGGCTCCAGACAATTTTTTTGAGAAATGAAGCTCCCAAGCATCCCAGCAAGCTGGTTTCTGTCCCACTAGATCTGCAGACGAGTCAGAATCTAAAGTTTTAGCTAAATACTTTCCTTTGATACTGAATCCTGGAGGAGCAGAGCTTTCTGAAGATGAAAAAGAGTGAGAATGATTACATGCAGAGACTGTCAAGGCATTAGTGCTGACTGCATTTTTATCTTCAACGATTTCAAATTCTTCATCTATATTATCACTGAGAGCAGCTGCAGCTTCCAAATCAAGGTTATATTCTTCATGCATGGCCAGCCTAATAATAGGATCATGCCCCTCTGCTAGGTTCAGACTAAAGAAAGGAGCTTCATCCTCAATATGAACTAATGGAGGGGGACCACCAGTTGGTTGAGAGGCAACAACTACAGGGTCAGGTGAGTTGTCCAAAATCTTAGGCACATCTAGCCCTTGATTTAAATCAATATCTGCAAGTGGACCTGGAGGCAAAAGGTTAAGAAATTCCCCATGAGCAGCCAGAGCTGGAGCTTCCTGCATCTGCACATGTGCAAACTGACCCTGGGCTTGCTAGGCCTGAGTTGGCCCCAGAAACAAATTGAGATCTGGCAGCCCATGGAGTCCCTCTTGGGACTGAATCACTTGATTTAAAATAATATTTCCCTCCATATTTTGGTTCTGAACTGCATTTACATGGTCCACCTGAATCACATGATTTAAAAAAACATTGCCTCCCAAATTCTGATTCTGAGCTGCAGGTGCATAATCCACCTCTATACCATTTGAGCCAACAGAAAGAGTTAGCTCACTGTTAACATCCATATCTGGCAACTCCACCTGAATGTTTTGTTCTGCCAGAGGCTCCATGAGATCAGCAAGCTTCATAAACTCTCCATCTTCTAATTCTTGATCAATAAACGCATCATCCTCAGCAGGCATGGCCTAGTGCCCCCAGCCAGGGACCTGTTCATCTGCTTCCAAGTCAACATCATTGCCAAACTATTGCATTGCTTGCTAGTGAAAATTTGGCTGGTTGTCTCCCACAACATCTTGGGCCTGGTGCTCTTGAATTGGTCCCACAAAGTGATTTAGCTGGTTTGGATGATGAAAAGGGTTTGCAAGCTGAGGATGAGGGTTTCCATCAACAGGTACATGGTATTCAATAGGAGGGCCTCCTCCCAAAAGCTCTTGCTGCAGAATTATAACAAGCACTGTCCAAGATTCAGAATTTGGGTCCTCGGATTCCCCAAGAACAATACTGATAGGAACATCTGTTAGGTCATCCACCCTAATTTTTACCATGAGGGCAGCCTGCGTGCTTCTTGCTCTATCCCACATCTGCATCTTCCCAAAGCCTCTGACAGCATTGGCTAACTCATGGATTTATCTTTTATCAAACGGAAACCCCACTAACAAAGCCCAGATATCCCTATTTAAAGCCAGATTTCTCCAGTTCATACCTTGATTGTGTCTCTGGAAGATGATGTGAACATTCCCATAAACGTGCGGACTCTGAAGAACCAAGGCATCCCGATCAAAGGGGTTTCTCAGCCTGATGTATGCCTGTCCAAAAGGACATGGACAGATCTCCTGGAAACCCAAATGCTTGACTTGAGTGAGGAACTCACCGATGATTTGCCTCACATTAGGGAACATAACCTACTGATTAGGCATAGGAACAATAGTGACTATTGTCCATTCCTCATGGTGCGGTGTGGCCGGGTCCGTAATAACCCTAACTCTGGCCGGTCTTCCTTCTACTTCAATGGCTTGATGATGCGGTGGAAAAAAAGGAGTGGGGTCAAAAGGAAAGTTGGCAATGGCCCTGCTGCTGAGCTCGCGATTGCTGACTGAAGCTTGCAGTAATCTGCTAGTTGTGAGGGGTGGCGGAGGAGGGAGCGAACTCGAGCTAGGGGAAAGATGCTCTGTTCTGGCTGGATTAGGTGAGGGATCCCAGAATCATCGATAGCATTCCTCGGGTCTTGCACTCCAATCGCGCCATTAATGGGAGCTGCAGCGGTAGGAACAGATACTGAGGTGGACCGCTGATTTGACAAGGCGAGTGATCGGAAGGCCGAGAGACAACCACTGGCAATGTGGCCCCACCCTTTACAATTACGACATCTGATTTTATTTTTGCAAGCCGGCCTCTCATGGCCCACCAGAAGGCACCGAAAGCAGAAGGCCTTGGACTGGGCCTGAGAAGATGGGCCAGCATTAACAGGGGCTGGGGCATGACCAGTTTGAATAGGCAAAATTCCTACCTCATTATTGCCATCAATGGGGAATTTAAGGCGATCAAAGACCGTGGTAACTGGAACCGTTGATTGAGCTCTGTCGGATCTCTGATGAGGAGGATGATGAAATCTTTGATTCAAGAATCTTGGAGCCGGAACCGCATTGGCGTAAGAAGAATGATTGTTTGATCGAGTGACCAAAGTCCAACCTTCCTCTTGATCACGATCTGAAAGAGGGCGGTGTTTTGGCCCATTTCGACCCCAAAGCAGAAAACCCAGATTGAATTTCGAAATAGAGATGTTGCCCTCATTATAAATAGCAAAACCCACATTGATGGACGAGACAGAGAACTTGAACAAACATGCACCAAGTTTTTGAACTTTGTAAAGAGAAGCACGTCCATCAAAGCAGGAAATAAGAATAGTACCTATCGATTCTTCTGTGAGACGGATCTTTGATCTTGTGAATTCAGCCACTAGGAAGAATTCACGTTGACCATTTTCTGCAGTGAAATTGGTCGGTAAGTTCAGAGATCTCAGATACGGTCTTCAAATGCATGACCTCTTTCAAAGCGAAGATCAGCGAGAGACATGGCTGCGACCAGAGGAGCGGAGGAGGGCCATGGAGCGTAGGAGATAGAGCAGAGCAGGCGGCTAGGCAGCTACGGCGGTGGCCGCGGTGGCCAGAGTGGCCAACGGCGGGGCGGGCGAGGCGCGCGGGGAGCGAGACCTAAGCGGAGCGACCGGCTGTGGTTTTTCGACATACATCGTGAAAGATCGTCACCACAATAATTCATTCCTAGTTACCTATAAAGCATTAATTATTTCCTTGTAAATAATATTTGTAGTAACATTTGTTGGTATCAGGATTTTTAAACCTTGTCATGATGTCACTCGCGAGACAGTAACATATAGTTGCCCATGAGAGAACACTGGGTTTGGGAGATAAACACACAATTTAGAAAGTGTTTGTCCTTCACTTCTATTTTTTCATCAAAAATTCTTCTACTGAATTCCCATGTATTGCAAGTAGTAACAGAGAGGAGTATATACCTTTTTCCTTCTGCAAAAAGTAAACACACTTCATATTGCCAAACAGTTTGCCTCCAATATCATATCTTCCCCAAAGGGTTCCAATGCTATAAGACATAACGAATGGTTACACAGATTAAACATATCAATTGGAATTGAGATTTGTGGTGTCAAATAAAACAGTTGGAGAACTCATCAAACGACCAAGAAACAATTTCTCTGGTACCACATGATACACACCACTTTACAAAATCTACAAACCTAAATTGCAATAAATATATATAGCAACAAAACTAAGAAAAATATAGTGGAAGACTAAGATAATTCTTTTCTCAATAGTTTCTACAGATAAGCTGAAATTTTAATTGTAATTTGAGGAACTAAAATCATGGTCTATGCGTGGCTGAGTAGAATGTTGCCCAGTTAACGATTTCTAAGCCCAAGGAATAAGAATCAGAAAATAGGTATTAGAACAGAGTACCAGTAGGTACCTTCGCTGTAGCAGAGATTACATGGTGTTGCCGGAAGGGATGCATATCACATCTTCTGCATCTTGTCCAAACATTTGCATATACCAAATATGTAAATCCTTCTATAAACTTCATGTAGCAGCTACTACAGGGATAACATACTGCAGCAGGAGATGCAGACCAAACCCTTTATGGCTCTCCACTGCCCATGTGCTGCAGTTAAATTGTCCGATCTTGAGACAGTAATAATACATAGCTATCATAAGGATAACCATACGTAGACTACATGTTTACCTTCTCCAAAGTCTGATCCTAAGGGTAACTTATACTGACTGTGACGACATAAGTGCGACGGATTGGTTATAGGTGTCGCTGTACTGTGAAGGACCATTGGAGGCAGGAGATTGAGGCCCTGTTCGGAGAACCTCCACTCCACAACTCCTGAAATTTCCCGGAGTTGGTGGAGTTGCGGTTGAAAACTGCGAAGCAGCTATTTCCTGACTCCACAACTCCTGAAATTTCATGGAGCTGGTGAAATTCCGAACAGGCCTTGATAACTGTTATCCAGCTCAAACTCTGCAGAAGCACCGTACGCACGCACAGGATGGTAATCCAAGATTGGATTAACAAAGCACCAAAGAAAGAAACTATGGCATCCAAAGAAACATAGCCAAGCTAAGATGGATTTACATGGCAATAAAGTACTGCACCAATGCTATATGTTTTGGGTGAGCCTCCTGTGAGAAGGGCTCGCCATACTGCTCAAGAGCAATGCAGAACTTTCTGTAGGATTCACAACCATTATTGTGGTCAATTTGTAAGGGTAAATCGACCAAATTTGACAATTCAAGATTCTAGGTTAACTTGATCATTCTCCACATCCATAGCCATGTTATAGAGTATAAAATACACACACTGAAGAAAAAGAGACAACACAACTTACACAACAGTATTTGGCATATATAAATAGTAGTCGAAGCAAACATATGGTAACGTGTATCAGAACAGCATTTTCTCAAGAAAAAGCCGAGAACAGAACACAAGGAATATCACCACAGATCTCTCGGCACTTCCAAGTTGTTCTTCGTATCAAGACAATGCATAGCACAGGGACACAAATCAGCGGATACAACACCTTACAAGGCCAAAACTGCAGCTATATAATGTGACCCAGACTCAACTAATACCTTTCTGCCAACCTAGCAGATACAGCCCTAAGCTTAGAATAGACCTTGCCGGCAGGAGAACCTAAGATAAGACTACAGAGTGAATCCCTGGCAACCTTGATGTTAACAAAGGATCCGAGTATGTGGATCTTCGTATCAGCGATAACTATGCGAGTCCTCGTAGAGTTCTCGATGGCATACTTGGTCTTGCCTCCTTTCCCTGACAGGCGCCCAATGGCACGCGACAGATGCTCCCCTCTGAGTGTCTTCACATCCTTGATCTCAAAGGAGTCCACATACAGGTCATCAAGACGAAGCAAGGCAACGGCATCGGCAATGTCAAATCCAAGCATAAAAGCATGCACGAAGTCCGCGCACTTCTGAAGGTTGCTCACATCTGGTGTATCATGCCTCGTCTTCAGCTCGACCCTTTTTGCCTGTAAAAAACAAAACAGACTAATGAAATTGCTGCGAAGGAGACAGAGAAATGCTTAACATTCAGATATCTGACAAGTTCTGCCCCAATAATAAGCACTGGAAGAACTCCCTGCAGACCCAAAAACCATGAGAGAAACACCGGCCACAAGGCAAACCAATTGAGTCACGTGTATCTGTATTCTTCTAGAACACTATGCTTTCCCACAAAAATAAGAACACCACTAAGCTAATTGATCAGGTCAGGTGCTCAGTTGGTGGCAATAATTCAAATCAGTAGCTTCACATCATGATGAACTGAAATAAATATGTATATGCAAATAATCAGGATAGCCAGCAGACATTTACTTGCTTCAAGACATACTGCTAGCGTTTATCCAATCGATCGAATTCATGAAGAATCCTCTAATCAAAGCTAATCGATCAGATTCAATACATACTGCTAAAACACTGAACAATCAAGTTCGAAAAATAGTCTATTTTATCACCATGGCTATCATGACTACCTCCCATTTTTTCAGGTCAAGTGCACAGGGAATTAAAATACTGAACACTGAAGTTTGAAAACAGAACATGTTTTATCCTGATAAAAGTGCTAGTACAGTGAACTGAAGGAACATGACATACATCACGTGTCTTTTTGACCTGAATGTCTAACCACAGGTGCTTTAAGCTAGTGCGGATTTTCCCCATGATATACAAGTGCTTGAACCAAACCGTACAGGATATAAGATCATCAACAGACCAACAAATTTCTCCATAATTACTCACCGAACGGCGTGCTTTAAATGACAGGGAGAGAACGAACACAGGTCACACGACTTCCCCTAACTATTAGGACGCTGCAACGACAGACTAGAAAACTGAGCCGGGTCACCAACCTTGAGGTTCATGCGGATGTCGACCTTCATGTGCTCGTAGACGGGGGTGTAGATCTCCAGCCACGCCTTCTTCAGCGGCGCGAAGCGGTGCGGCGGCACCTGGACCTTGCGGTACTGTGGCCTCCCGCCGCTCATCTCGCTAGGCATCAGCGCGTCGAACCGCGGCTTCTCCACGCCGCCGGCCGCGTCCACCGCCATCGCGCCAGAGGAGGATCCTCCTCCCGCGGCAGCGGCCGGGGCTCTGTCGACTTCCATCGGGCTACGGCTGATGCGGCTGCGGCGGGGGTGCGATGGCGCCGGGTAGGAGGCTGCGGCGGGGGTGGGATGGCGCCGGGTGGGAGGCTGCTAGGGTTTTGGGACCGAGAGGAGTGAAAACTTCGGAACGGAGAGGCTTATATTGGGCTGTGGAAGGAGTTTGGGCCAGCACAAGACGATGGACTGTTCCTTCCCCTGTGCGACATGGGCCTGGCCCAGCGAGCACAGTCAGAGCTAGCGACAGAAAACTCACGCATGTTTTTTGTTTTTTTATCGGTCTGTTTACTTTTAAGTTGAAAAAAAATACGAATTAAAAAATTGTTAATGAACTAAAAAAATGTTCAGGACTAAAAAATTGTTCGCAGATTTGAAAAAAAGTTCATGAGTTGAAAAATTATTCACGGATTTGACAAAAAAGTTCGGGAATTCAAAAAAATGTTGATGATGTGCACAATTGAAGCTTTCGTAATTGGGATGTGTCAAGCCTTTCTGGCATTGGACTTTTTGGGTGATATGCATGATGGGATAATTCGATGCGCTCCTCGCAAAAAAAAAAAGAAGAAGGATAATTCGTTGCCGCAAATGTCTGGAGTCATTAGCATTTTCTGTGGTCCTTTGATCCACACACAATGTCAGAGTGGAAATTTACTCCTGTATAGATCAAGAAGCCACAGTGGAAATTTACTCCATGTGTACAAAGATCCACTTCTTTAGTTCACGTTTCCGAGTCTTGCTTTCTTTCTATACAACGATATGTATAAATCTACAAGAACAGGGACATACATATCCTGAACTTTACACTGATGAACCATGAGTTCATAAGGATCATAACTACTACATCCATGTACAAGAGACGACCAAAGCCTGTCGACTTACTCGACTCTTTCCGTGCTCTGGTTACTTCAGACACATGTTCTTACAAGACAGCTTCACACACTAGCTTACAGTAAGTGGAATGCCCACATAACAAATGCTATTTACCCTTTTCTTAATCTGATGAGGGCTCGGTTAGCTTATCCTTAAATGGTAAGGCGGCTGATGATGATCCTATTTGCGTGTAATTACGCGTCTGGGATCACCTTTGCCTCCTTCGCAACATATGTCATTGGATGATAGAATCCCAGTAGTGAAAAAAGAATTGTCTGGTTTGGCGACTCCAGGGATTATGTGCCAGGGAAAGGTCCGCCTGAACTGGAAAGCATTATGAATGCACAGACGACCGAGAGTGAGAAAACAGAAACCCATGTATTCTCTGTGTACATCTCCATGGCATCTGTGAAGGAGAAGCGTGTTCGACTTTCAGCCCAATTGCGAATTCTATCAGCCTCGGCTGCATATACTGCTCTCCCCTGCAATCAGTAAACAACCGGTCAGAATTTGCAAGAGATACATCGACAGAATGGAGGGGTGTTATATTATAGAAAGAAGCAGGCTACCTCTTCATCAAACCATCGGCCTCGGCGAACCCATGCAGTAACCAAGGCAAGCAAGATTCTTGGTGGTGTCAAGTAGTTTACTGCCTTTCCACTTCCTTTCACAACTCGCATTCTTGGGACCAATGTCCTTGCTACTGTTTCTGGAAGCTCGCATATTATATTGAACATCTGTTTATTTTGGAGAGATGAACCACTGCAAAGAATAGACTGTAGGTTAACAACATGAGAGCGGCATGTATATACTACCTCTGTTCCTAAATATAAGTCTTTGTAGAGATTCCACTATGGACCACATACGGATGTATATAGATGCATTTTAGAGTGTAGATTCACTCGTTTTGCTTCGTACGTAGTCCACAGTGGAATCTCTACAAAGACTTATATTTAGGAATGGAGTACTATATATAAGGAGAGAGTTGCAGAGTACAGAATGAACTTTCTTTTCTTGCGCCAGTCGAATCCTGGCATCTGAAGAAGTCAAGTAACTTAAGAGGTTACCTTAGAAGGAGATCTGTAAGGACCATTCCAGGAGACGCGGTGTGTACTCCAACTTTTGATCTTCTGCTTTCCTTCATAAGCGATGCTTGGAACTGCCTTAGTCCACACTTAGTTGAGCCATAACTTTAAAATTGCAAATCAGCATCAGATTTAGTTTCATTGTAAAAGCAGGAGCATCAAATACAATGCATCATCAAGTTTTAGACAACGAGAAAAGCAAGATACATCATCTCTACAATGTAAGTGTTAAATAAATGCGTAGCAGATAATTCGAGAGAGAATTCCTTATTTAACACTGTGTCTAAATTTTATGCCCTATTTGACATTGACAAATAATTTCTTCCCTATCTAACAACGAGTCTAAATTTTATGCCTTTTATAACACTTCTGTCCATTTTGAGCCTAAATAACACCTGAAAAGACCCTTTTGCCCTCTTATAGTATGTTTGTGCGCGCATGTGTGTGCTGTTGCATCTGTGTGCGTGCGCACATGTGTGTGCTACTGTGTGTGTGTGTTTTTGCTACTTTGTGTGTACGTGTGTGTATTTGCTACTACTGCGTGTGTGTACGTGTGTGTGCGCGCGTTGTTGCGTGCCTATGTGCTGCATGCGTCCCTGCTGCTACGTGTGCTGCTGGGTGTCTCTGTGTGTGTGTGTTGCCTGTGAGTGAGTGCTACGTGTGTGTGTGGTGTTGTGTGTGTGTGTGCGCGTGTCTGTTGCTGCTTGTGTATGTGCTGCTTTTTTGCGGGTGTGTGTATGTGCTGCTGTGTGTGCTACTGCCCTCTCTCACTGATGCTGCGTGTGTGTTACTGCCTCGCACACACACATAACACATGAGGGGCAAAAGGGTCTTTTTAGGTGTCATTTATGCTTAAAATGGATGAGAGTGTTATAAAAGGCATAAAATTTAGATTCGTTGTTAGATAGGGAAGAAAAAGTTTTTCAGTGTTAAATAGGGAAACAAAATTTAAGTTAGTGTTAAATAAGGAATTGTTTCATAATTCGATGGCTGAGGTGCTTACACAGCTGTCAACGGTGTGCTTGATCCTCCAGATCCTGCTCCATCCATGTTGAATACATGACCTCCCTTCTCTTGGTATTGCATGACATCCATAGCTTCTCTGGTGCAGAGCAAAGAACCAACTAGGTTTGTTGAGACGATCTGCAAGTAAACCAAGGAAAACAGTTTTAAGGAATAGTGAAATCAGATTGGATGATCGAGCATGATCGAGCTAGTTATAGTTTTCCTGTCATTAAAAGGAAGCATTACGGACAGATAGAAGATATCAATGAACAAACCTGGGTAATATCTTCATCTGAAAAATTTACCAGTGGCCTAAAACCTTTGTTTGTGCCAGCATTATTTATCTGTAGATAAATTAAAAGATCGTATTTAGAGCAATCTACAATGCAAATACAGAATAAAATGATAGGGTACAAGTCGGTAAAGTTGTATTTTTCTACTTTATCCAAGTGACTCTTGAGGTGAAAAATGCAATGCTTAGCGGCATCCATTTCTACAGAATTACTTACCCAAATGTCAATTGAACCCAGTTCACCAACAGCAAAATTTACAAGCTTTTTTACGTCTTCTGGTTTGCATACATCACAAGATGTACCAACAACCTTAGCTTGTAATAAAGTTTCTCTTTGTTTCTTCTTGGCAACTGACAGGCCCTCCTGTATGTTCTCTTCAAGCTCATTGATGGTCTGAAGAACTGATTCAGGGCTGCCAATAGAAATGGAGATAGTAAGAAAACTAAGACAGGGAGCCATTGAACTAGAGCATTATGTCAAGGACTACTACCTGCGGGAAGCAATTACAACATGATCTCCAGAAAGAAGAAACTCCCGAGCAAGTGCTTTTCCTAACCCTCTTGTGCTGCCAACATAAAACTGCAGGGTCAATGATGATCATAAAAATAAATAACAACGAAAAAAAACAGCTTCTCATGGATGAAATCAGCGGTGTCGGATCCATGAAATAACATCCATCAATTTTTACTTCACATGTTTATAAGGCAACTAATTTAGGGGATTGTAATATATAACCGCACACCATAATCTCCTTCATAAACCAACAAAGAGATACGTCACTGAGGTGAAATAGTATTTCCTATCAACTTATGGAGACATTCATTAGATTAGGTTATTTGTTTTGTTCTATATTAAGAGCATGCACACTACTTACTGGGAAAAGATTCACATGGCATGTCAGAAGAAGAATGTAAAATAAGCTACCTTCCCGTTATGACAACGTTGCGAGGTCCAGCTTTACAATGTTCCTCTAGGACACTGTTTGCACCTAGCATTGTGCCGATAATTACTCCACCAAGCCAGCTATACCAAATTAGTGCATCCGTTTGGCTGTCTCCACCTAAATACAGAGGTAGACACATTATTAACTGAAACAAAGAGAAAGGAAGAATACAAATGCAATGCATTAGATTGTACAAGAGTATATGACTGACCTGATAACTGAAATCCAACTGCTAGTACAACACCACTGCTCATCATAGTGATAACGTATCTCCCTACCTGAGTAGCAACCTGAGAGGAGAAGGAAATCAGTGAATACAGATCATCCATGTGAAAAGGAGTACAATGTGTGATCTGTCTCAGAAAAAAAAAGATAAAATTCTTTACTGTCGAGCATGCAAAGAGTCAAAATGGCCATTTTAAGTTTATAACACACAACTGGACAACTTAAATGGATTAAATACAAGTAGGCATGATGCAGCCGATCTAAATAACAACATATTTTGAACAAATCTTGCAAATAAGTAGATAATGCACAGGCGATTAGGCCAGTATCAGGCGAGAGTGGACATTTTGTTCACAGTCACAAGTAGCTACTAGAGAAGAAAGACCCTACCTACATCAAACCACCCTCATCCCCACCTCACCCTATGGACTCTTTAAACTAAAAATCACAGTAAAGTTAGCTTAACTACACAACGTTCGCGCTGCAATTTTAGGCTCATAATGTGCAGTTTTATGTCACTAAGATTTAAGAAATATCAGGCAACCTAGAATTTAGCAAAATCGAACGCGCCGATCAGTGTCTCACACATAGAGTGTGCCAGTACTAGTGATTGGAATTCTAAACACCAAACCAGAAGAGAAGATCAACTAGAATTTAGGCCCCGGAACATATATAGGATCGTTTTCAGCATCTGATGCGAGCAATTCTCGCAAGCATGCGGCTTAATTACGATATCTACCCCCCCATATCTGCATATGCATAAGATAGTACCGTAAGTTAACCAAGCACCAGGCAACCGATCAATCGAAGAAATAAACCATAGTACTATCATCTAGAGCAACTGCATGTGTCGGGCGATCGACGGTTCGCGAACGGAGCTCACCGAGAAGAAGATCTCCTCGGCCTTCTCCACCGCGAGCTCATACTGCCCGCCATACACCTCCGCAGCCGCCGACCGGGACCCCGCGAGCCCCTGCATCGCTGCCTTCAGCGTGTACAGCGGCCCCTTCCTGCGCTTCCGCGGCTCGTTCGGCTTCTCGTCGTCGCCGCCGGCCTCCTGCTTGAACGCGCGGCAGCGGAGGAGGGAAGGGCGGTGGCACGCCTGAGAGACGACGGCCTCCGGCGAGCGGCGAAGGCGGCCGTGGACGGAGAGGTGCACGACCGCGGCGGCCATGGCGCGCTTTCCCCCGGAGGAGATAAGGATCCTGTGCTCTTCCTCTCGCTCCGGTCCGTTCTCGCTCGTACTGTGTGCGCTCCTTTTTGTTTGTGTGGGGTTGTTTTGCTCCTTAATTTATGGAGGGGCGTGTGCCCTGCACTTGCCAGTGAAAATAATAACGCGATGGATTTTGACGGAGAAAATTGAGCTCAATTCGTGGATACAGGCTCGGGTTAATTACAAATTATGCTTAAGTCCATTAGGTTCTCCTTGGCTTCTACAATCTCCGTGTACTTCCTCCGATCATTTTTACTCCGCGTATTAGATTTTTCCAAGGTCAAAGTCTTTGAAATTTGATCATGTTTATACAAGAAATTATTAACATTCATAATACAAAATTAATATCATAAGGCTGATCATAGAATATATTTTCATATTATATTTATTTTGTATAGTAAATGTTGATAATTTTTAATATAAATTTGGTCAAAGTTTATGAAGTTTGACTTCAAAGAAATCTAATATGTGTCGTAAAAAGGACCGGAGGGAGTACATACACTCATTTCAACGGAAGTTAATTCAGGGCCGAGGGAGTAATTTATTAAAAGAAATAATTCAACCTGAAAAAATAAAGAAATAATTTTCTGCTACTAGCAAAAAATAATGTGCAATATCTTTGAGAGAAAAATGTGCTTGCATACAATTTTCAATTAATCTGGAAGTTCTTAGGATCATATATTCTCTCTTTTTGTAAGCAAAAGTTGTTTGATGTAAATTGTTTTATCTTGCAAGGTTGTTGTTTTGTTTCACTGCACATTATTTCTCTATCTATATATAGTTTCTCGCAAAGAAAAATTATTCAAATGTTGCAATGTAGCAACCATACCTAGAAACTTTGAAGTATCGTCAAATCATCAAGTGCCAATTTGTATCTAAGAATCCCCGCAAAAACAAATTGCATCGAAGAAACTTTCTGTTGGGGAACGTAATAATTTCAAAAAATTTCCTACGCGCACGCAGAATCATGATGATGCATAGCAACGAGAGGGGAGAGTCCCACTCGGACTCAGGACCAAACACCACAATCCTTGGCGTCTGGCCCAGACGCCATGGGCCTCGGCGTCTGGCCCAGACGCCATGGGCCTCGGCGTCTGGCCCAGGGCCAGACGCCAGGGTCTCCGGCGTTTGGCCCCCTGGCCTCCGCAAAACTTCTTTTGCACCGACTTATAGCCCCATGGGCCTGACCCCTTGGCCAAACCATATCATCCAATATATGAATCTTTACCTCCGGACCATTTCGGAGTTCCTCGTCATATCTGTGATCTCATCCGGGACTCCGAACAATATTCGGTCACCAACATACATAACTCATATAATACTATATCGTCAACGAACGTTAAGCGTGCGGACCCTACGGGTTCGAGAACTATGTAGACATGACCGAGACACCTCTCTGGTCAATAACCAATAGCGGGACCTGGATGCCCATATTGGCTCCTACATATTCTATGAAGATCTTTATCGGTCTGACCGCATAACAACATACATTGTTCCCTTTGTCATCGGTATGTTACTTGCCCGAGATTCGGTCGTCGGTATCTCAATACCTAGGTCAATCTTATTACCGATAAGTCTCTTTACTCGTTTCGTAATACATCATCACGCAACTAACTCATTAGTTGCAATGCTTGCAAGGCTTATAGTGATGTGCATTACCGAGTGGGCCCAGAGATACCTCTCCGACAATCGGAGTGACAAATCCTAATCTCGAAATACGCCAACTCAACAAGTACCTTCGGAGACACCTGTAGAGCACCTTTATAATCACCCAGTTACGTTGTGACGTTTGGTGGCACACAAAGTGTTCCTCCGGTAAACGGGAGTTGCATAATCTCATAGTCATAGGAACATGTATAAGTCATGAAGAAAGCAATAGCAACATACTAAACGATCGGGTGCTAAGCTAATGGAATGGGTCATGTCAATCACATCATTCTCCTAATGATGTGATCCCGTTAATCAAATAACAACTCTTTTGTTTATGGTTAGAAAACATAACCATCTTTGATTAACGAGCTAGTCAAGTAGAGGCATACTAGTGACACTTTGTTTGTCTATGTATTCACACAAGTATTATGTTTCTGGTTAATACAATTCTAGCATGAATAATAAACATTTATCATGAAATAAGGAAATAAATAATAACTTTATTATTGCCTCTAGGGCATATTTCCTTCACTTTCAACACTATATACAATGGCCGGGCTATGAATCCAATCATGTGTAGTCAACTGAAAATTGGGTAATATGCATTACTCTATTTTTTTACATAATTTCATCTCATGGTATGTATGGCTTTTTTGCCAAAAAAAAGTCGTGTAGTTAATTGACTACACATATTGTGCGTGGCTTCGCCACTGACTGCATGATATCATATTAGATAGATGTGTTAGATTAGGCCATTGAGAACCATAATATCGACTTGTTCATAGTAGATAGATTATGTTTGGTTAGTGAAGTGATCATCAAAAAGAATTATAAGTCATGTTTTCTAATAGATAGATGCCTGGAAGAAATTTTGTTCAGTCAGTTTTTTCCTGTTTTTCTGCATGTTTGCCTTTTCCTTTATTAGTCGGGTTTTCCTTTATATTTATGTGTATTTTTGTATGTTAGGTGTGTGTAAATGTATATAGAGAAGTACTATACAATGCGTGTAAAGTGTACTAGAGTGCAAAATATTCATTATTATATGTTTATTATTGCAAGTTACAAAAATAACAACTTGTGTGCAACTTATTGTCATCATTTTTTAAATTTCATTTTTTCTTTAAGGTTAATACCAATGTCACTAATTCATTATTTTTTAGAAAACTTCGTCTTTTGAGAAAAAATAGTTTCGATTTTTGGTTTTTATATAGGGATAAGATTAATGGCGGTCGTTGACTTTCAATGTAATGGTCCCAACGAATTTGATTGAACACCAGAAGAAATTCAAGCATCAGATGGATACTTGGCCCATTTAGAAGGGAATATATTTCATTCAACGCCGAAGAAAAATATATTAGTTTTTTTAGAACATAGACGCTGGGAGCGTCCGGACTTAAATTAATAAAGCCCACATCGGAACAGGCAGAGTAGCTAACCGCGGACATAACATGTTCGAGACAAAAGCCAGGGCTACGCGAGGAACAAGAGGTTGAAGGTTCGGAGCCTGACTGCGAGAATGGTTACAAGGCCGAAGCCCATGGCTTTGAGTGCGCAGACTCGCCAAAACAAAATAAGGTGCCCACCCTTAGACTGGCACCACCGGCTCCCTAGCCGCGACGTAAACCTGGTGAATACGGATTTGGGCATGCTTCATGAGATCAGCGTCCTTCGGCTTCACCAACGGACTCCATTGCTGCAAGAGGAAAGAGCATTTGCAGATAATATTAGCCGGATGCGTCGGGAGCTGTCCTTCGATGGTAAATTTGTTGCGTGTCAGCCACAGGGACCAAAGCATCGCGCCTATGCTAGTCCACAGTACCCTCTTGCCCTGGCCCTGGACTGAGTCCAGGAGCGCCACCAATTCAGACAAGGAGCGCGGGTCCCATGAGACCCCGGCCGCCTCACGCATTGCACTCCAAGCAAAACGCGCCAGCGGGCAAAGGAAAAAGACGTGGTTCACGTTCTCTGGGGTCCCGCACAGCGCACACAGCCCGGAAGCCGGGCCATTCCTTTTTGCAATGTTAACAGATGTGGGAAGTCGATCGCGTAACAACTGGCAGAGGAATACTTTGATTTTCAGAGGGACGCGGGCTTGCCAAAACCCTTTAGCCACTGCCTGTATCGACCCTTGGCACAGTTTGTGGTACAGATACTTGACGAAGAACTTCCCGGACGCATTGAGGTGCCAAGAAACCCTATCTCGTTCCTCCGTTAGCGCCACGGGGGCTATGAGTTGCAGCAAAGCCTCCCACTTTGCTGCTTCCTGCTCGTTCAGGTTCCGACGGAAGGCAATGGCCAGGGGATGAGCCAATGCCTCTGCCACTCGCTGGTCCGGAACCACAGCTAGAGCATACAACTCTAGGAACACTTCCCAGAGAGGGCCTCTGCCCACCCAGTAATCTAGCCAGAATCGGGTGGAGCGACCATTACCGACTTGGGACTTAGCACCTTTATCAAAAGCGGGTCTAATGGCCTGTAGGTCTTGCCAAAAGGGAGAGCCCCTTGCTTCCCCTTCAAAGAAATTCCCATTGGGGAAGTACTTGGCCCGAAGGATGTCAGCCCAAAGTCCAGCCGCTCCTTGCGAGAGTTTCCAGATCCATTTGCACATGAGCGCTATGTTCTGTAGTCTGGTGTTGATGATCCCTAGTCCTCCCAAGGATTTGGGCCTACATACCGCAGTCCATTCTACCATGTGGTATTTGCGCTTAAGGCCCGACCCCTCCCAAAAGAATCGTGCACACGGTGTCCAACTTGGCATGTACCCCTTCTGCCAATAGGAACAGCCCCATAGCAAACATGGGGAGCGAGGAAAGACTCGAGTTAGTGAGAACCAATCTGGCTGCGGAGGACATAAACTTGCCACGCCACGGGCTCACCTTCTTCCCCGCCTTCCCTGTTAGTGGAGCCCATTCATCTATCGTCACTCTACGTGGCGCTAGAGGCAGCCCCAGATACGTAAAGGGAAATCTTCCCACTTTACAATTGATGAGGTCTGCGATACGGCGCCCCTCCTCTCTGTCAATCCCCATAGACAGAAATTCACACTTGTGGAAATTGTTTTTTAGGCCGGACATCAACTCAAAACTTAACAGCAGGGCCTTCACCGTAGCGATGTTGTGGTCGTCTGGTTGGAACAGTAGCAAGGTGTCGTTTGCGTACTGCAAGTGGGAGATCCCCCCTGGGATAAGGTGGCCAACCACACCCTTGATATGACCTGCCGCGGTCGCCCTGCGCAGCATTGCCGCAAGGGCATCTACCACGAAGTTGAACAGGAGCGGGGAGCTGGGATCTCCCTGACGCAACCCCCGCTTGTTCCTGAAGAAGTTCCCTACTTCACCGTTTACCGAAATAGCAGTCTGGCCACCCGAGACCAGCTGCATAATCCGGTGCACCCACATGCCCGAGAAGCCTTGGCTAAGAAGGACATGGCGCAGAAAATTCCAATGCACGCGGTCGTATGCTTTTTCAAAGTCAAGTTTTAGAAGAATAGCCGGTTCGTTGGTGCGTTTGAACTCGTGGATGATCTCCTGAAGCGCAAGAGAGCCTTCCAGAATGTTACAACCGCAAATAAAAGCCGTTTGGGTGCGGCTGATGGTGTGATGCGCAATCGGGACCAAGCGGGAGGTAGTGGCTTTAGAACATATCTTGAACGGTACGTTGATGAGCGCGATCGGCCTAAATTGGCGGATGTTATCTGCCCCAGCCACCTTAGGGATCAGCGAGAGGATCCTGAAATTTAGCCTAGATATGTCTACCGTCCCGCGCATGAAACCGTTACACACATCAAAGACTGGTCCCCGAAGAAGCGGCCAGAAGTGCTTGAACATGGCAACGGGCCAGCCGTCCGGGCCTGGCGCAGTGTCAATCTTCATGCTCTTGAGAGCCGCATCAATCTCCTCGGGTAAGAAGGCTAGCCACAAATCCTCGTTTTCCCGGTCTGAGACGAGCTGGGAGGGGTCCCAAATGCCAGCGTCAACCCCTGCACGCTGTTCTTCACTCGTCCCCATAAGATTGATATAGAAATCATACACGTGCCGTGAAATCGCCTCCTGCGTCAACAGCAATCCCTGGTCGGATTGCAAGCGAATGATCGCACATCTGCGTCGTCTCCTGTTGGCGTAGGCGTGGAAGTACTTAGTATTAGCGTCCCCTTTAAGGGTCCACTTTAGGCCTCCCCGGCGCCTCCAGTACTCCTCTTCCGCCCGTAGCAAGGACTGAACTTGGTTCTCCAGCGCGTAGCGTCGAGCCCACTCCTGTTCGGAGAACGGCCGAGCGTCTGCCTGCTGATCGATGCTCGCGATCTCGGCTAGGATACCCTCTCTTAGTGATCGCTCCTTCTTGCCCAAGTTGGCTCCCCAGCCCTTGAGGCAGGCCCGGAGGCGGCTCCCTACCGCGATCCAGAAGTCCAATGGGCCCCTTTGGTAACCCACCTGGCTTACACAAGCTGACCACTTTTCCCTAAAGAAAGAGTCAAAGTCAGGATACTCAAACCACGCCGTCTCAAAGAAGAAATGAGGGTTGCGGCGAATCCTATCCTCCCCTGAGGCAAGGATAAGTGGCACATGGTCCGAACCTATCCGGGTCTCTGCTACTAACGAACAGAGCGGATACAACAGTTCCCACTCAGGAGAGATGAAGACTCTGTCAAGCACTGACAGCACAGGATCCAATTGCTTGTTCGTCCACGTGTAGCGTGCGCCCGACCTGGCTACTTCCCTAATAGCCATCGAGGCGATCGCATTGTTGAACATGGACACCCTCGTCCAATTGATGTTATTGTTGTTTTTATCCACACCCGAGCGGATAAGGTTAAAGTCGCCCCCACCACCAGGGGCGTGAGCGTGATGCTCACCGCAAGAACCTTCGCTTGCAGTTCGGCTAGAAACGCGGCCGAACGCGCGTGATCCGCTGGCCCATAGACCTGGATCACCACCAGCTCCCTCTGAGTCTGACGGTGGCGAATGTGGCCAGCCAGGAAAAAGGTGCCCGCATCCCACGCGATCACCTCGTATATAGCTTGGTCGAAACCCAATAGCATACCTCCTGAGTGTCCGTTTGTAGCAAGGTGATACCAGGAGAACCTTTCCAGGGGATCTATAGATAGTAAGTCATGGTGCCGGAACTCCGATTTAATGGTCTCCTGTAAAGCTACAATATCTATCCCTTCTCTGCGCATATAATCCTTCAATTGTGATCTCCTGCCCGCATGGCCGAACCCACGAATATTCCAAAAGATAGCCCGCATCTAGATAATTCTATTTCGGAGACGGATACCCCTAGAGGACACCGCTTTGGCCACTCGCCTCGCCTTGACCCTGCAAGGCGAAGGAGGGGGGGCAACCCCTGTTGCCAACACCACCTCATTGGGCCGAGATGCTAGAGCCTGCGAAGCCCCTGCCTCATGCTCTAACTGAACAGCACGCGTCGCTGCCGCAGCAGCAATCACCGCTTGCGCCTGCTCGGTCGCACGTAACAGCGGCACCAACTCATGCATACCCCCAGAGCAAGACGCGTCCACTCCACTCTCCCACAACACCTCACCCAAATGGTCGTCAGAAAAGGACTGCAGAATCGTAAAACGGGGGGAGGGTTACCTGAAGTCTCAAGGTTCTTCTGCGCCTGGATGAGCTGGGCCCGCTGCATCACCGGCAGGCCAGCCTTAGCACCCCTGGGGCGCAAGCTGGAGCGGACCGAAGCCGCTGCCACCGCCTTGGACCTCTTGGCCTACGCAATCGGGGCCGCCTTGGAAGCCTCCTGAAGCAGCGCGTCGCTAATGGGCTACACGGTGGGAGCCGCAAGCGCCATCACCGACTGCCGCGGCGTAGGCGGCGCGCCCAGCGACTCCATGGGCCTGATCCCATCGGTGACCACCTTGCGCCCCGCAAGCTTCTTCGCCTGCCGAACGGACCCACTCTTGCTGCCGTCGTGCCCACCCGAAGCCGGCGAAGCAACCAAGGATGGGAGGACGGTGCTCACGGACAGCAGAATCGGCGTGCGATCTCCCGCGGGCACACCAGTGTCGCAAGAGGCCGTGTGCCCCTTGTCAAGCCCAGACAGAGCCTGGAGAGTCACCAGCCCCAAGTTGGAGCCGTATTGATTGGCCACGTCCGTCTCCATCGGCCCCACCGAAGAAACCCGGTCTTGACGCGGCTGGGCCGGAGGCGAGCTCACCCCCCTGATGCCAAGCTTGTCCCATGCCGCCGTGTCAATAGAGTCATCCTCCATGCTCGCATCTGGATCCTTGTCGTGCTCCTTATCTTGGGACTTGTCCTTGTCGCCCAGATCCGGGCTCTTGTTGTTGCTTGGCGGCGGAGGAGGAGGAAGTGCCGGAGCCCCGCGACGAGGTGCGAGCTCCGGCTCAAGCTTGATGAGGAAGCCTTCTGAAGGAAATATGCCCTAGAGGCAATAATAAAGTTAATATTTATTTCCTTATTTCATGATAAATGTTTATTATTCATGCTAGAACTGTATTAACTGGAGACATAATACATGTGTGAATACATAGACAAACAGAGTGTCACTAGTATGCCTCTACTTGACTAGCTCATTAATCAAAGATGGTTATGTTTCCTAACCATAGACAAAGAGTTGTTATTTGATTAACGAGATCACATCATTAGGAGAATGATGTGATTGACTTGACCCATTCCGTTAGCTTAGCACTCGATCGTTTAGTATGTTGCTATTGCTTTCTTCATGACTTATACATGTTCCTATGACTATGAGATTATGCAACTCCCGTTTACCGGAGGAACACTTTGTGTGCTACCAAACGTCACAACGTAACTGGGTGATTATAAAGGAGCTCTACAGGTGTCTCCAAAGGTACATGTTGGGTTGGCGTATTTCGAGATTAGGATTTGTCACTCCGATTGTCGGAGAGGTATCTCTGGGCCCTCTCGGTAATGCACATCACATAAGCCTTGTAAGCATTGCAACTAATGAGTTAGTTGCGAGATGATGTATTACGGAACGAGTAAAGAGACTTTCCGGTAACGAGATTGAACTAGGTATTGAGATACCGACGATCGAATCTCGGGCAAGTAACATACCGATGACAAAGGGAACAACGTATGTTGTTATGCGGTCTGACCGATAAAGATCGTCGTAGAATATGTAGGAGCCAATATGAGCATCCAGGTTCCGCTATTGGTTATTGACCGGAGACGTGTCTCGGTCATGTCTACATTGTTCTCGAACCCGTAGAGTCCGCACGCTTAAGGTTTCGATGACAGTTATATTATGAGTTTATGAGTTTTGATGTACCGAAGGAGTTCGAAGTCCCGGATGAGATCGGGGACATGACGAGGAGTCTCGAAATGGTCGAGACGTAAAGATCGATATATTGGACGACTAATTCGGACATCGGAAAGGTTCCAAGTGGTTCGGGTATTTTTTGGAGTACCGGGGAGTTACGGGAATACGGGGGAAGAAGTATATGGGCCTTATTGGGCTTTAGGGGAGAGGGAGAGGCAGGCCGAGCGCCCCCCATTGACTAGTCCGAATTGGACTAGGGGGAGGGGCGGCGCCCCCTTCTTCCTTCTCTTCCCTCTTCCCCTTCCTTGTCTCCTACTCCTACTACATGGAAGGACTCCTAGTTGGACTAGGAAAGGGGGAATCCTACTCCCAGTGGGAGTAGGACTCCCCTAGGGCGTGCCATAGAGAGGGCCGACCCTCCCCTCCTCCACTCCTTTATATACGGGGGCAGGGGCACCCCATAGACACACAAGTTGATCTTCGTGATCGTTCTCTTAGCCGTGTGCGGTGCCCCCCTCCACCATAATCCTCGATAATATTGTAGCGGTGCTTAGGCGAAGCCCTGTGACGGTAGAACATCAAGATCGTCACCACGCCGTCGTGCTGACGGAAGTTTTCCCCGACACTTTGCTGGATCGGAGTCCGGGGATCGTCATCGAGCTGAACGTGTGCTAGAACTCGGAGGTGCCGTAGTTTCGGTGCTTGATCGGTCGGGCCGTGAAGACGTACGACTACATCAACCGCATTATGCTAATGCTTCCGCTTCCAGTCTACGAGGGTACGTAGACAACACTCTCCCCTCTCGTTGCTATGCATCACCATGATCTTGCGTGTGCGTAGGAAATTTTTTGAAATTACTACATTCCCCAACACCTTCTCCGTTGAGCCAGAGTTGGACCGATCCCCGCAGCTTCTCGAGCTTGCGACAGGCGAAACGCATCCTCACCGGGCCGGAGCGGATCAAGGACAGCTCATCTACCACCAGCGGGCGGCCCAGCATCGTCAGCCCGGCCATGAGGCGGTCCACCTTACTGTGCTTGGAGGGAATGCCCCAGAGCTTCACCCAGACCTCGGGCATCGTCTCTCCTTTGGGGTCGTCAGCCACAGCGTCGTGGATGAGAGCAGTGATGTTGTTGAGGGACAGAAAGATCTTGCCACTGCGGGTCGCCATGCGCAGCATCGCCGGGTCCGGGAAGACCACGGAGAAGCAATCTTCATTGATCTGGGCCACCTGCCGGTCCCACTCTCCCTTGAACAGATGTGACAGCTCCACCTCCAAGATCTCCTTCGACAGCACGCCCGGGGCTGCGGAAAGGATGGCGGCGTTGACCCCGAACCCGCTCTGGGCGTCGTCAGTAGCTTCTGGGAACTGCAGACAGAAAAAACCCCATCCTAGGATGGCATGGCCCATTGTCTGGAGGAGCAGCGGCTTGCCACGGGAGGGGCAGCAAGCCGAGACATGGCCCTCCTGAGAGCAGAGGATGCAGAGTGGTGCGAACTTGCAGTTGCTCTAAAAGTGCCCCGCCCGGCCACACTTAAAGCACTCTCTGTCGTCGGCTTCCTCCATCGGGATTGGCTCGGACGCCGTGCCCTTCGACGACCCCGCCTGCCGCGAGGACGGCGGCTTGGAGCCCGCCGGCCTCGCGGCCTTGAACTTCTTCTTCTTCGACGCGAAAGGGTCGCCAATCCGGTCGCCTTGGAACTGCGGCATCTCCTCGATGCACTTGAGCTCGAGCCCTTTCTCTTGTGCTCTTCTTTCTTCCGCTTCTTGCGCTCCTGGTCCTTCACCCACCACGCCAGTGGCGGCCCCCATCCACCCGACTCGCCAACGCGCGCCGCGCCATGCGCCTTGGACGACCGCACCTCGCGCTCACGGCCGCGCTCCGGCTTCGTAGCAGGAGGAGGAAGGGGACGCTTGTCCGAACGCCGATCGGCCTTGGAGCCCATGGCCACCACCTCGGCGAAGGAGCGCACGAGGGGCAGCGGAGGGGGAATGGGGAAGAGGGAGCGAGCGGAGTGACCGAGGCGGCGCACCTCCGATTTGGTGGCTGGGAAACCTAGCGACGGATCTAGGGTTCCTCTGGGCAGCCACAACCACTTAAGTACCGGAGCCTCTAGGCTTGGGCCATTTGGACCGGGCCGGCCACCCACTGGCCCAGCGGGAGCCTGGCTGCACTGCCCCAGACTGACCGTCCCCGCGTGGGTTGGATCGGAATCCGAAGTGGGCCGAGCAGCCTGGGAGCCGCTCCGGCCCACCTGGCCCGCCAGCGCCAAGGCACCAACCCTAGGGCCTGGCAAATCCGCCGCCGCCGGCGCAGCTGCCACCCCTGGGCTCTGCGAACTCGCCCGCAGCAGGAGCCCGACCTCCGCCTCCGGCGCTGAGAGGCCAACACCCCGCAGGCGCGGAGACTTCGACCGGGCCGCCTGACGCGCCACTCCGACCGAAGGGACTTGCCGATGAGGACCACGGCCCCCGGGCGCGAAGGCACGCCGCCTGCCAGGGTGAAGCGAGCCCCCGAGCTCCGCCGCCCTGGCCACGAAATCCCCCACCGAGCTTAGAGACGGGCCACGGGCCGTCCCCTCCCCGTCGACGACCGCGTCCGCCTCCGCATCTGAGTCCTCTGACGCCTCCCCCACCAGGGCCCAAAAACGGTTGCCGGACCAGCCGCCAGCGCCCACCAGCGCGTCACACCGCCCCTCCCTGGGCGCAGAACCCGCCGGCGCCACGCCGGACATGACCAGCGTCCACTCCGCCGAGCCCTGCCGGCCATCCACCGCTGCCCCCGCGTCGCCCCCGCCGTCGCCTGTAGGATCGCCTCCTCGTACAAGAGCCGTTGGGGACATTTCCACCTCTCACCGAAGACCATATGCAAATATCACCCAGCTTGTAGCATCGCAACATGTCATGGTCTTGTCAATTTAGTCATTTTTTTAAATGTCACGGGGGACGGGGGGGGGGGGGGGGGGGGACTCCCCACCTGAACCTGAATATATATTTCAATCAAGATAAGGTTCAGGGAAGACGAGAGGTGAAAAAAATCCCGCCACATTCCGGCGTGGATTTTTTGATCCGCCTTTGTAAGGCGGTGTGACCAAAGAGTGAGGTCAGACATAATAACCCTAACTACATCATTTGGAGAGAGTGACAAGTTCCTAAAAGTTTTGGCGTTTCGAGCATCTCAAATTTTGCAGAGCATGGGTGACATCTTATCAATTTTTTTTTGGGTGATATTTTTACAGTCGAGATCAATTGGTACCGCATTCTATTCATAATGCACATGACAAAATATGTTTGAATCATATCCATGAAGAAATCTAACCTAGTGATAGTTTCCAAGCAGTCATGACTTAAAATGCGTCGAGAAAGGACGGCAATTTGTCAAGAATCAAGAACGCCACAAGGAGAAGTACCCCGTCGTAATGACCCTCTTGGTCGTGGGTTTACACGAAAAAGTGCAAAAAAAGAGATACCGGTTCGACCAGCACAAAATGACACTCGACTGGTACCATGTTCGATCTTCTTCTTCCATGTAAAAGATCATGGCCGCTACGGCACAACCACGCCGCAACGGGACAAACGGGCGCCCATGCGTCCGACCCGACCGATCGGGCACGCGGAAATAGAAGGAGAAGGAGAGAAATATCAAGCAGCGAGACGGCCACACGTTGAAGCAACCTCATCTCCCCGGGGATAGGCGCCACGTAACCGCTGCCGGGTCCACCGCTGCGGTCGCTTGCTTTTGGGGATCACACTCTCCTTGTCAGCCGAATCAGCTCAGCTGCTACGGCCACCGAGGCGCGCGCCGCGACCACGGGCTAGGAATCTCACCGCCATGCCGGCCTTGCCGCTCTGGCTATGGGATTTTTTTTCCTTCCGCGAGGTCTAGAAGTATCTGTGTATTCGACTACTTGTTCCTTTTTCAAAGATATTTTTTCCATCTTCTTCTTCTTCTTCTTCTTCTTCTTCTTCTTCTTCTTCTTATATCAGTGGCAGATATATATCCAACGCTGGGACCAATTTGATAAGAAACAAAATGGCGTCGCCTTCCAGACAGGCCGTACGTTAGGGCGCGCCACGAAATCCAACACACAGTGCGTGTTTTTCAAATAAATCCTATAGACCCCTGTCCTTGTAAATACATCCGCATGGTGTGTATCCCCGAGCTTTTATCAGGTTTTCGTTGGTAATAAAGAAACTAACAACGCGTTTGGTTCGCGAAATTTTCGCTATCTCCCGAAAACACCGGCTAACGATTACATCACATGCATTTGTTTCGGCCGTAGCGGTTTCAGGTCCCGTGTAATCGCAAACCGCCCTTCACAAAACCGAAAACACCCAATCCAGCATGGTATCGAATAACACCGCTCGTGCTGATCGATTTCTTCACCACGAGGACCAAGCAGCAGCGGCCATTTCTTCCCCACGAGGACGAAGCAGCAGCGGGGCAGTACCATCGCCGTCTCAATTCACCTCCGTCGCCGAGTGCCGCCGAGCGCCGCCGATCTCCATTCGCCTCCGTCGCCGAGTGCCGCCGATCTCCATTCGCCTCCGCTGCAGTAGGCAGCGCCGCCGATCTCTCTTCACCGCCGCCGATCTCGCTTCGCCGCCGTGAGCCGTACTGTTGTTGTTAATGGCTGGTGATCTCATTTTCCGTCACGAGCCATCCCCAGCAGCCGTCCGATCTCCAGTCCTCTGTTATCTTCTACAAGGCCGGCGACGGTACTCCACGGCATCCTATTTCCTAGCATGAACCAAACACATCATGTATCCACTTACCCCTAATCTAATACAGTGCATTCTCATTACAACAGTGAATACGTTACCTGAGCTCCAACCAAACGCGTAAGTCGTTTCCTAGTACTGCTTATATGTGTAGCGTGCATGCTTTCCCGATCGAGCAAGTTAATCGTAAGACAGAGAGAGAGGAAAATTCTGGTGTGCAAATCAGGTTCAGGGCGAGGTTTCAGTCTGCAACTAATGACCACGCAAGTCCGTATATGTCGACGCAGCGTGGGTTTCAGCCGTGCAGGTGTCTACTGGCACATGGGCGCACGGCCGCCGTGCACGGAACCTCCGCCAAAGGCAACGGAGGGGGAAACATTCTGGGCGGCGAGCCGGGCTGTTCGGCACGCAAGCTAGCGGACCAGGGAATTCGTGGACGGCCTAATTCTGGACTGTTGTGCGGGCTGGTCAGTGACGAGCGTTCGGTTCAACTGTTCAATTTGACAATCTACGCGGAGTTGATTGATTTTTGGTTGATTGGACTTGATGTATGCGTACACTCAACAGCTAGCATGGCACTAGCAGTAGCGGACGAGTGTTTGATGTCTCTAGGTAATACAAGGTGTTCTTTTTTAACGGTAATACATGTCTTATTTGTATCATAAGAACCCTCAACTCTTGATGGAGTCTAAATTTGGTCCCTCAACCCCAAAATCAGACAACTTACACCCCCAACTACCGAAATCGACGTCCCTGGTCTCGGTTCTGACCGGTTTAGGTACTGAGTCACCCCGTTTTTGATCAGGGCTCACTTAAATTCGCGTAATTTTTTATATTCATGGACTTTTTGAAATTCACACACACACTTTTCAAATCCGCGTAGTTTTTCCAAGGTCGTGTTTTTTTTTTCAAAAATAAACATACATTTTTCAAATCAGTGAACTATTTTGAAATTTCCATACTTTTTTCAAATTCATTTTTTTAATTTACGTACTTTTTCAAATCTGCGTATTTTTCTAGGTTTGTGTAATTTTATCAAACCAAGTATGTTTTTCAAATCCATGAACTGTTTTTGAAATTCCCGTACTTGTTTCAAATCCGAATACTTTTTAAAGTTCACGTATTTTTTTCAAATCCGTGTTCCTTTTCCTATCCAGGAACTTTGTTTGAAATTCACGTACTTGTTTCAAGTTGACATAATTGTTTTCAAATCCACATATTTCACGTACTTGTTTCACGTACTTGTTTCTAGGTTTTTGAACCTCCTTCTGCCTCGACTGGTGGCTGCCGTGCGGCCCCCTGAGTGTGGCCTTCCCCGCGCTATACTCGCACACCACGAGCGCCGAGGCCATCGTGTCCCACGTCTGGGGAGGGGGGCTCAACCGCGTCTTGGTCCCAAGACACACCCAGGCTGGTGCTCGGGAGCGTGCGGCCCTTCTCGCCATCCTTCCTGAAGCACCCGCGACGCCGGGCGTAGACGAGAGGGTGCTGCCGCTCTGTGGGCACCCGCGGTCCGACGGGCTTGTCATGAGCCACGCTTACGTCCTCCTAAGCTACGGCAGCCGTCTCTCGCCCCATGCTGCATTCGTCTGGGGGACGCGCGCGCCGTCGCGGGTGAAATTCTTCTGTTGGCTGCTAGTCCACCGTCGGATCAACACTCGAGATGTCCTACTCCGGAAAAACATTGTTGATCGCACGGGGGCCGGCTGCCCCGTCTGCTCGGCGGAGCTGGAAACTGCGGACCACCTGGTGTTTGGCTGCCCATTCGCGCGCGAGTTTTGGCGCGCCGTGGGAGGTGTGGTGATCACGGCGGACACATCGGTGGAGCGGCTCTCCGCCCTGGATGTGAGAGTAGCAGTTGGAGACGTCTCTCCGGGCACCTTCGTCCTCCTTTGCTGCTGGCACCTATGGAAGCATCGGAACGGTGTGGTTTTCCAAGCTATGGTGGCGTCCCTAGACCGGGTAGTAAGCTGCTGTCGCGAGGATGCTGTTCTTTGGCGGGAGCGGCTACGTCCACGGGATCGCGAGGATATTGATGCATGGGTGCGTGCGTTGATGCGGTGATCTAGTCTAGGCTCTGTTGGATTCCCCCTTCTAAGTGTGCGTTGCTGTTTGTAAAAATGAGGACCTCCCCCATGTGGTGCTGACTTGGCAATAAAATTCAGGTGGAGGGATCGCTATCCCTCTCCCGGTGACAGTTCAAAAAAAAATCCACATATTTTTGCGTAAAAAATATCCAAATCCACATACTTTTCTGAACTTCGCATAAGTTTTTCAAATTCATGAACACTTTCCAAAAAATATACGCGAACATGAAAAAGTACGTCAATTTTAAAAATTACATGAATTTGAAAAAACTACATGAACTTTCAAAACATGCGCAGATTTGAAAAAAGTATGCGGATTTGAAAAGGTACACAAATTTTTAAAAAGTTCACGCATTTAAAAAAGTACTAGAATATGAAAACATTACACGGACTTGAAAAAGTACGTGAATTTGAGTCGGCCCCGTCAAAATCAGGGTGGGACAGCACCAAAACCGGTCAAAATCGTGATCAGGGATGAATCTTGTCCGGTTTTAAAAGTTAAGGGTGCAAGTTGTCCGGTTTTGGAGTTGAGGGACCAAATCTAGACTCCGTCAAAAATTAAGAGACGAAAAGTATACTTTTCTCTAAGAACTGTACCTTATAAGAGCATCTCTAAAATACCCCGTATAATGCCGACCCGTAAATCTTGTTTACAGTTTGCTGAAGATCTGATTTGCGGGGGCGAATTTGTGCGCTGCAAATCAGACCCCGTATATGAAACTGTAAATTTTTAGAAAAGCATTAGTGGGAGAAACTTGCAATGACGTTGATCATACATAGTTCATCATCATACTACATTGATCATACATAGTTCATCATTTATACTACATTGTACTACTTGGGGGGGATCTGCGGGCCGTGCAGCGTACCCGAGCCTACGCTACCAAAATCGACGAGCTCACGGCGGCGACGACGCGGCGGAGGAGCCGGAGGAGCTCAGTCCCCGTCAAAGTCGAGGTCGATGAAGACCTTGGCTTGCTCGGCCTTCATGACGCGCAGGTCTGCCTCCTTGGACGCGAGCGCCTGCGACGCCCTGCTCGAGGAAGAACCGCTCGTAGTCGAGCTGGCGGCGGAAGAACGCGTTGGCCTCCTGCTCCTCCCTCGCCGAGCGCTCCATGATGATGCGCTCTAGGTGCTCCTCCTGCCCCAAGGGAGGTAGTCCTTGGGGCCGATTACTCCTCGACGCCGATGGCGCGTCGGCCTCGAGCTTGACGGCGAGCGGCCCGAGCTCCTCCGGATCTCTCTTGACCGGAGTGAGCCGCGAGCTCGAGGCGCCCGCAGATGAGCTCCCCGCAGCAGAGGAGCCGAAGGAGGCGTGGCGGTGGACCGCGAGCTCGCGGCGTTCGAACACCGGCGGCGGCCGGCTCCCGTGGTTGAGCCACCTCCGCGCCCCCCACTTCCGGCCGCGTTCGCAACATGCATGTGTGCAAAGGGCGATGGGCCCAGACCCCTGCGCCATAGGATTTAGACCAGCGTGCTGACCTCTCTGATGTGCCTAGGTAGGGCTGCGACGTGTTGATCTTCCGAGGTCGGGCATGACCCAGGAAAGTGTGTCCGGCCGGAGTTAATCAAGCGTGGTGGGTAAGTTGGTGCACCCCTGCAGGGAAGAAAACAACTATCGATAGCCTGTCCTACGGTAACGGACACTTGGAGTTGTATCCTGATCGATACAACTAGAACTGGATAGTTGAGATGAGACATGTAGATGAGACTTGGATATGAGATGATGACTGGATAGTATGGCTCTGGGATTGCTTTCTCACAGGGAGTCGAGAAAGGAACTCTGGCCGAGGTTGATAACATTTCTGCTTCTTTACTTTATACTACACTACTTCCTCCCGTTGCTGCAAGATGGTGGTTTCCAGAAGATGCTAGTCTTCGATAGGACTAGGCCTTCTCTCTATTCTGGCATTCTGCAGTTTAGTCCACATATACAACCCATTCGTTTGATACAGATGCATACTTAGTTTAGATCTGAAGTAAGTCTTACGAGTACTTTGGATGAGTACTCACGGTTGCTTTGCTACTTCTTTTTCCCCCATACCTGATTGTTGCGACCAGATGACGGATCCCAGGAGCCAGACGACGCCACCGATGACTACTACTACCCGGAGGATGCCTACTACTACGTGAAGACCACTGACAATTTGGAGTAGTTAGGAGGCTCCCAGGCAGGAGGCCTTGCCTTTTCGATCGTTGTTGCTTTTTGTGCTAGCCTTCTTAAGGCAATCTTGTCTAACTTATGTCTGTACTCAGATATTGTAGCTTCCGCCGACTCTTGTGTATTCGAGCTTATGTATTCGAGCCCTCGAGGCCCCTGGCTTGTAATATAAAGCTTGTATTATTTTCATTTGTGTCTAGAGTTGTGTTGTGATATCTTCTCGTGAGTCCTTGATCTTGACCGTACACATTTGCGTGTATAATTAGTGTACGATTGAATCGAGGGCATCACAAGTTGGTATCAGAGCCGACTGCCTGTAGGAATCCTCTTCCAAACTCCTTGGCCGAAGTTGAGTCTAGTCAGTGAAAACTGTTTTACTAACATGGCTGTGTGGCTTACGGCCCCACGTCGCCATTGGGAGGTATTAGGATCTTTTACTCCTCATCTATACTCTGGGACTCTGATCTCTCTTCCTTTCGGGTTAAATTTTTACTAACTTGACATTAGGTTCTCGTAACCACTTCATCCCGGAGAGCCCCTTCACCACAGATGACCGACTGTTTCATCAGAAGACTCTAAAGGTACTCCTCGATGAGTCCCGAGACCCTGTGCCCACTTCTTTGCAGCTCCCTACCACCGATATATCCTTATTAATAACTATATACACTTTTCATTCATACAATCATTCCTTGTTGCTCTTGTTATTACAAGATGCCCTGAACCGCTGTTCCGAGAATCCTTTGAGCTTACTGCCTTGCAGTTCACATCTGAATACCCCTACGGATAACCTTGTGCACCTATCGAGTATCCGCTCATCCTCAGTTGACTCATGTACTTCACAAAAGTCTTCGTAATACCATTCGTTCTTGTGAAAATCCTCAACAACCTATTGTTCTTGATTTTCTTGCTTGCTTGCATTATGGTCAATACCATAAGGCTAGTAATCTTATGGTCAGCCTTTGTCATAATCATTTTGAGTCTGTTGATGCAATATGTTGCGAATGCTCGCAATCCTCAGTCAGATCCTAGAATTCATCCTTCTAGCTCAGACGTCATTTTAACATGTGCTGAATCTCGACCAATCAAATCGCCATGGATTGTACCCCTAAGGCTATTCTACCTATCCATCCTAATTAGAGCATTGCTTCTGATCCCTTGTCTTGGAATTCATAATTCCTTTGCAATTGAGCTTTGAGTTAGTCAGTTGTTTCTATAATCTGATCTCCTTGCATTCTTTCTCCCTCTGGTTGAATATTGATGCTCACATCAGATCCCTTGCGGACCACCAGACCCCTTTTTCGGATTTTTATCCAACAACATCCTTCATATTCAATAAGCTCGTGAGCCTTTCCTCGGATACGTAATGCTTTTGGTTAATTGTATCCTCTGCTTTCACAAGCATGCTCTACTACCGAGCTTGTGTTATTATTCTTGAAATTTATGATATATGTTCCTAAGATGCCCCGATGGGATGAACCTATGCCTTCCCTAATCTGTGTGAACTCAAAAGTTATGCGGATTATACTCTACTGGATTTTCGTCCGATAAATTTTTCAATACTACAACTTCATCAAGAGCGAGAAGTAAATTGAAAGGTTATGCATTGTAGAAGTGGGAGTCGACCCTGAACCTTTGTGTTCATGCCCACGGACACGGTGTGGAACTTATCATGGAAGATTCTTGCAAGGATATTTAATCATTTGAATAATTCTTCCGGTATCGTAAATTGGATCCCTTGCAGTTATGGTCTCGACCATATTTCCTCCTTGATCTCATTCACTGGGTAAGTTAAAATTACTTATCCTCTGCAAATCATTCCCCCGTCTAAGCTCTACTCCGATTTACCTTCTGGCATTACACCTAGTACTTGTTACTGGGAAGCTTTATACCCCATCACATCATTACTAGCCTGATCGGCTATATTTTTATCATGACAACTTTTTAACTGTGCTACCTGGTCCTTATGCCGGAGCAACTTCCGACGATGAGCTAAGCTTACGTCGATCTTCCTCATCTTAACATTTCACGTCGAACAACAAGCTTGACTTTGAGCTTGTGTCGAATCTGTGGTACTCATAGCCTTTCACTTCATCCTCCCTTTTCTGCTCGAGTGCATCTTCTTAGAATCTCTCGACAAACTTTGTCTTGATCACCGTCACACTTTGGATTCTTCAGAGATGTCAATTGAATTCATGGCTAGAAATACCATCCTTGCCTCTCGATGATTTGTGTCAGCATCAACAACATTCTTGTCTTCCCGCCAACACAAACTTGATCATATTAATTTCAGAAATACATCCTTTTGGCATGTCGATGGATTGTGGCTGAGCCCGTTGGCCACACCCTCATCTCTTCCCTGCTAAAATTGTATGACTTATTTTCTAAGTTGTTTCCGATGGATCCTTGGTGTATCCAAAGTTCGACCTTGCTTGAAGACCATGTCAATGCTATCTCGAAGCTTGTCTGTGGTACTCCGATTTTCAACGAGCCCAATGCTAAATGTTTCCTGCTCAATTACCCAAACACCACTTTATGGGTAACGTCATGAAATTCCTCTCCCCTTACCTAAGTGGTTTTCTACCTTCTATCCGGTATTGGATATCATACTCTGCTTGTTCTTGGGAAGGATATACCCCTGAAATATGTGTTTAAGCACATTTTCCTTTCCATTGTTCTGTTTAATCTGATAATCACATTTTCCTTTCCATTGTTCTGTTTAACCTTCTTGAGGTTTATATGATCTAAGAAGTAATACGTCACTGCTTTTATAAACACCTCGATGTACTACTTGGTCAGAATACGCCTGTTACTATTGATGGTGGCATTTCAGTAGCCACCGATGGACGAGAACTTTGCCTATTGGTCCGCCTCGTCTTAACGAGCAGGAAAATGGTTCTCTTCGTCCCTCGCCCTTGGTACCAAACTTTGTGGCCAACATAACAGACATGCTATCCTCTGACCTGCCTTGCTATCATGACCGTGCAAGATGTCACTACTCTTCCTATCTTTAACCCACATGGTGGGCCCATGACCCACAATTCCATAGGATCGAAACCTGACTCTCCTATACACCATGTTGCCAAAGATATTCCTCGCTCTTGGCTCCGTAAGTAATTCATGAGCCACCTTCCTAGTGATCTATTCTAGTATCAGACGCAATAATTTTTGTTGGTGTTGTTGCTGTGAACCCCTTTTCACCTTTTGATTAGGCATCGAATGATTGCCCGCCCGTTAAAACTTCTCATGGTACCCTCATACTTTGCTCTCGACATTTTATTTAAGTTCAACTCGAGAGATACTTCCGCCTCATTCCCTGATTTGTTCACCAGATAATTAACCCTATAAGGGTCAGTCCTCCCGAGGTTACTCTTTACTTCCCCACTTAAATCTTGGGACGAGATTTCTTGTAGTGGAGGAGATTTGTAACACCCCCCAGTGTCATGCTACAGAAACCCTCGGTGATTAAGCTAATCATTTATCCAAACAGTGCTTAATCACCTTTGTCCAATATCCCATTGGAAATTCCAGTCAATTCTAATTCAAGTGAAGTTTGAAGTTGATTAAAAGTTGCTGGAAAAATGTTCATCATCTGTCAAAAATTCCATAACAATTATTTGTTAAGGAACACAACATCACTTTGGTGCAAAGATGAGCATTAGCAATTATATCAGCACCAATTCAGCATTTTTAAATGCTATCCTATTTATGAAAAATACCAAATGAATTCCTCGGGTCTCCAAAATAATTGTGGCACTGTCTATGATCACCAGGGATTTAATGGGACACCTCCTAAATTTTTTGCTAAGTGGAATAGTTGGCTAAATAATCCCCTTTCTCTCTCTGTAAATAAAAAAGGGAAATAGAAAAGGGCCTAGCTACTACTGTGCACTTGTAGCCCATTGCTACAGTGCACAGCCCAGCCCACTCCCCCCGCGGTCGTCCCCTTCCTATGTTCACCCGACCGAGGCGCGCGCCCGCGCGGTCGCTGCCCGACCGCCTCGCCACCCCGCTGCTCGCGCCGAGGGGATAAGGCCTAGCCTCCTGGCCTCGTCAGCTTCCCACTCGCGCCGCTCTCCTCCCAGATCTCCGCCTCTCCCTCTCCCCTCAGATCCACCTCGCTCTCCGCCATGGCCGAGCGCCTTCCTCGCCGCCGCTCGCAGTAGACGCGACCATCGTCGTCCGTTCGTTGCCCCGACAAGTCCTACAACTCCGACGTGGTCCTCTGCTTCCACTACGCTGATGGATCGAGCCCCGGACCCCCTCATATCGCCGCATTCTTCTTCTTCTCCGGCTCGGCCACTGCGTCGTCCTCGCCTTCGAGCTACGCCGCCGGTCCTCCCCGAGCCCTCTGCCCAGACCCCACGCTCCCCCGGTGAGCCTCTGCACCCGATGCGCCCTCCCCAGCCTCCTCTGGTAGTCGGTAGCACCCGTTCCACGCTCACCTGAATGCGCCGCCGCCTGGCCTTGTCGCCGGCGTGGCCACGGTGGCCTTTTGGTCCCGTGCGTGCCACCGTTCCACTTCTTGCGTCGAGTAGGCACCGTAGGAACCTCGCGCAGCTCGCTTTGCGCCCCGTAGCACCGTTCCCGTACCTCGCCCGGAGAACCTCGTCGCCGATGAGCTCGATGCGCCCAGCTCCGGCCACCGCAGCCTCCGCCACCGTCGCAGATCGCTCTGCTGTCGTCTTGCCGTTCGAACAAGACCAGCCACAGCCCCGGAGATGCCCTGTGGGCGAAACCCGAAGCTCACCCGTGCCTCGCCGCCGCGTGAGAGCTCGCCGGGGCGGCTCCGGCGCCAGCGCTGACCTAGCCTGAGCGGGGCCCACCCCTGGGTCACTGCCCGTGGGCCTTAGGGCCCCAACTGGCCAAGTTGACCTGGTCAACTATGCTGACTGGGCAGGCCCCAGCCACTGACGTGCGGGCCCCACCGCTTAAATAGCTAATTAAAATGGTTTTATAATTAAAAGTAATTAGTTAGGTAATTAGTCACTGACATGTGGGGCCCAACTGCTAATTGACACCCTGTTCATTTAAAATAACCCGCTGTTAGCCCTCAGTCTATGATAGGTGGGACCCACTGGTCAGTTTGACCTAGTCAGCGAGTCTGTTGACTGCTGACGTCATCAGCACGCCATGCTGATGTCATTTTATCTTTTCTGTTAATTTAAATAAATCCAGAAAATGGCTTAATCTTTAGAAATTCATAGAATTTAAATCGTAACTCGGATGAAAAAGTTTTATACATGAAAGTTGCTCAGAACGACGAGACGAATCCGAATACGTGGTCCGTTTACCTGTCAGATGCCTCTAACTATCTGAACATGGAACATTCCCCCTCCGGTCATCTGTCTAACACAGGTCCGGAACCGGGAAATCTTTCCCGGATGCTATCCCCCTTCACCGGTATCGTGTAGCACCGCATTAGAACATGTCTAACTCTGCATGTTGTCCTGTTATGCACTTGCTTGCTAGGTATTTTCTGTTTCTTCCCCCTCTTCTCTCCGGTAGACCCCGAGACCGCTGCCGCTGTGATCGACTACGTCGACGACGACCCCCTCCTTGCCAGAGCAACCAGGCAAGCAAAACCCCCTTGAGCATTCCAATATCGCCCATTTCTTTCCCTCTCATGCTTGCATTAGAACTGCTACTGTTTTCTGTATGATCCTACTCTGATGCATAGCCTGTTGTTGTTACCTGCTTTCATACCTTACCTGCTTATCCTAAACTGCTTAGTATAGGATGGTTAGTGATCCATCAGTGACCCCCACCTTGTCCCAGTTGCCCCGCTTTATGTTCGATGACTCGATCAACGTGATCGATGCCCAGGGCCCGACACCGCACATCACCCCCCTTAGTTGTACGACTCTACAGAGTTACCATCGAGTGTCGAGGGTGGAACCTCTTACATCACTCCTGATGAGATCTCCGTAGTGTAGCTTTACGGTCGAGGTCATCGAGGGTGATTTCCTCCTTAACCACTTCCGTTACGGCTCTGTCGTGCAACCCATCAAACGTGAACCTTGAGGGTGGATCCTCTTACGTTCACCTTGATGACAACATCGAGTGGAATTCACCGGGGGTGATTCCTCGGGTTTTCCCCTCGGTGTTAGACACATAGTTACTATGGTTACTATGACTTTGCACTGAACCATGTGACTAAAGATGGGTTGACCCTGAGTGGTACCCGCGCGAGCTTAATTGCGAGTGATGTGGAGTCGGGTTGACCTGGAAGGTGCCCGCGATATACTTACGAGGTGGGGCCAGGCATTCTTAGCCCTTGCCGCAAGTACTCAAGACAGGGCGACGGGGTCACATCGATCGTGAGTCTTTGCTCGTTACCGCGCGTTCCTAATCCTCTACGATTTGGATATTTGATCTGAGGGGCCTCTGGCCTATACGCACTAACCATCTACGTGGGGACAGTTATGGGCACTCGACGTCGTGGTATTAGCCGAAGCCTTCGTGACGTCAGCGACTGAGCGGCGCGCGCCGGATTGGACCGTAAACCTGCTCTTGTATTAAGGGGCTAGTTCTGCTTCCGGCCGCGTTCGCAACGTGCAGGTGTGCAAAGGGCGATGGGCCCAGATCCCTGTGCCATAGGATTTAGACCGGCGTGCTGACCTCTCTGTTGTGCCTAGGTAGGGATGCGACGTGTTGATCTTCCGAGGCCGGGCATGACCCAGGAAAGTGTGTCCGGCCGAAGTTAATCGAGCGTGGTGGGTAAGTTGGTGCACCCCTGCAGGGAAGAAAACAACTATCGATAGCCTGTCCTACGATAACGGACACTTGGAGTTGTATCCCGATCGATACAACTAGAACTGGATACTTGAGATGAGACATGGAGATGAGACTTGGATATGAGATGATGACTGGATAGTATGGCTCTGGGATTGCTTTCTCGCAGGGAGTCGAGAAAGGATCTCTGGCCGAGGTCGATAACATTTCTGCTTCTTTACTTTATACTACACTACTTCCTCCTGTTGCTGCAAGATGGTGGTTTCCAGAAGATGCTAGTCTTCGATAGGACTAGGCCTTCTCTCTATTCTGGCATTCTGCAGTTTAGTCCACAGATACAACCCATTTGTTTGATACAGATGCATACTTAGTTTAGATCTGAAGTAAGTCTTGCGAGTACTTTGGATGAGTACTCACGGTTGCTTTGCTACTTCTTTTTCCCCCATACCTGATTGTTGCGACCAGATGACGGATCCTAGGAGCCAGACGACGCCACCGATGACTACTACTACCCGGAGGATGCCTACTACTACGTGAAGACCACTGACGATTTGGAGTAGTTAGGAGGCTCCCAGGCAGGAGGCCTTGCATTTTCGATCGTTGTTGCTTTTTGTGCTAGCCTTCTTAAGGCAATCTTGTCTAACTTATGTCTGTACTCAGATATTGTTGCTTCCGCTGACTCTTGTGTATTCAAGCTTATGTATTCGAGCCCTCGAGGCCCCTGGCTTGTAATATAAAGCTTGTATTATTTTCATTTGTGTCTAGAGTTGTGTTGTGATATCTTCCCGTGAGTCCTTGATCTTGATCGTACACATTTGCGTGTATGATTAGTGTACGATTGAATCGAGGGCGTCACACATGACTCTGTACCTCTAATTCATCCACCATTTCCATCATTGCTTCAGCCATTAATTGGTTCACAAACATACATTTATTCCGTCGCATTTGAGACAGAGGTTACTGAACAGATTCAGATGGCAATTTTGGCAGGCTTGTATTATTGATAGTGGAGAGTGTATTGACCACTGCATCATAACATAAATTAGGACATGAACCAAACAGATTAATCTTGAGTTATTGCCATATTACCTGGCCTAGATTTACTGGAAAGAAACAATGGGGTTGCCTTGCAGTTTTCAGAGTTTGTCTTCTTATCTTCAGCAGCCTGCACAAAATTAACACACTAGCATTGCTATCATTGGCCAAGTCAGATAATAGGAAAGCAACATTGACACAATGAACGTTTGGGCAACTAGCCTACACCAAATTAACACAATATGACACAGCTATCATCAGCCAGGTAAGGTAATACGAAAGCAACATTGACACAATGAATGAATGGGCAACCAGAGAAGCACTACAATTCAGTAATGTGCGTGATATGAGATAGCACATTCATGCAGCTCAGTACGCAAAACTACCAGGCAGTTTTCCTTACAAAAATCAACATTGGCACCTTTAACATTTTGCTACAACTAATTTTAGATCAGATAAAGGTTAGATTCAGGCCGATTAACAAAATACATGCTGATGTAAAAATATAGTGATATACAACAGGTACTTGCATCAGCACTGGAGCATAGAGAATTCCTGCAAGATATTTTCCTCGAATACGATCCCAATGGAGGAAGTCTTGTATCATTTAACCTTATTTTTCTAAAAGAGAGACGGGTAAGAAACATGTAGAAAATATGATCAGAATGCTATAAAATTTCATGATGCGAGGATACACACACGCTTCTTAGAATGGAGTTGACATTCTTTGCTGGACTGGAGCGGACTAGTTCTTTGGCCATTGGAATCTGCTTATTATCGGTGGTAGTTGGGTTTCTCTGTGCTGGAGCAGTATCTATGACATATGGAGTTGGTTTATTATCTCCTGGCGTTTGGATCTTTTGCAAAGACCTGGTTTGTAACCCTTTAGATTCTAACATAGCCATCTTCCCCTTGCATGCCTTATATAGAAGAATGGTGATTCAGTTATAAAACATGCTACAGCAGAGATGGAATAGGTACTGAAGAATAGAAAGGCATGACATATTGACATGTATTCACTCCATCCAGAAATAAATGGATGGGTCTAGGCGTATTTCAGTTCTAGATACATCCAGTTTTATCCATTTCTGCGATATTTAATCCGGACGGAGGGAGTATGATGTAAGAGCTAGGGATACGACAGGACAACACAGTAAAAAAACACTGAAAAACCCACTGCAGAACCAAAGTATTCAAACCCACTGATATGAGATAGTACACTCATGCAGCTCAGGATGCAAAACTACCAGGCAGTTTTCCTTGCAAAAATCAACATTGTGGCCTTTAATCATAAATTTTGCTACAACTAAATTTAGATTAGATAAAGGTTGGATTCACACCGATTAACAAAATACATGCTGATGTAAAAATATAGTGATATACAACAGGTACTTACATCTACATTGGAGCACAGAGAATTCCTGCAAGAATCTTTCCTCATAAATGATACCATTGTAGAAAATCTTCTATCTGTTAAGCTTATTTTCTAAAAGAGAGATGGGTAAGAAACATGTAGAAAATGTGATCAGCATGCTATAAAATTTCATGATGCAAGGATACGCACACGCTTCTTAGAATTGAGTTGACATATTTTTGCTGGACTGGAGCGGACTAGTTCTTTGGACACTGGAATCTGCTTATTATCAGTAGGAGTTGGGTTTCTCTGTGCTGGAGCAGTATCTATAAAAACTGGAGTTGGTTTATTATCTCCTGGCATTTGGATCTTTTGCAAAGGCCTTGTTTGTAACCCTTCAGATTCTAACATAGTCGTCTTCCCCTTGCATGCCTTGTATAGAAGAATGGTGCTTTAATTATAAAACATGCGGCAGCAGAGAGATGGAATAGGTACTGAAGAATAGAAAGGCATGACATATTGACATGTATTCCCTCCATTCGGAAAAAAATGGATGGGTCTAGGCGTATTTTAGTTCTAGATACATCCTTTTTTATCCATTTCGGCAACATGTAATCCGGACGGAGGGAGTATGGTGTAAGAGCTAGGGATACGACAGGACAACACAACAAAAAAACACTAGTTGGATGTAAAACTGTATGCTAGCGGAATACGTACAGAAATAACTAAGGCAACATACACGTGTATAATTGGGAAAATAAGATGGCATTGCAAGAGAGCACTAGAACAACACTTTAATGTAAAAAAACATGGTATGGTAGACAGATGAAGTACATACTAATGAATAACAATGCATAAGATATTCAGAAGCATGATGTCCAAATTCAGCAGATGACATTGCGATAGAGTAGAATGACAGTACTTGAATTTGAGAACATGTTATCATGAATGGAATAGGTATTGAAAAACAGGAAGGCATGACATATTTACATGCATGATTAGCATGCTAAGCACATGACATTGCAACAGACTAGATACACTCCAGGACATTATATGCATGTTGTACCCATATCACAGGCCAAGTTAGAGCAAGGACCTTGTGGGGTGAAGAGGATTCATCATCTTTCTGCAAGTCTTCTGAAGAACTGCCTTTACATGTTCCATCATATTGGGTATCATTGACATCAAGTTTATTGGCCTTTACATTGCTCCGTGAGGTTCTTATGGGTATACCAGTGTGTGCAATTATATCTGACATGCATAGAAGACAACTAGTAGTTAGATTTATGTAATGAGTGCCTGTAGGAGACGACATAAATAGTAGGACTGGGGTTAACTAGCAGCAACAGGTCTCATAAACTAAAGGGAGAACACAGATGAAAGCTATAGAATATGTATCGTTTGTACTCGAGATTAACTAGATGGCACACAAAAGTATTAAAGAACAACATAGGAAATGCTAGAAGTGGTATAATACTATAATCACCAGCCTGTGGGATAGCATTGGCTGATGGATGATAACTATGGAACAGTGTTACTTAAGAACAAGTATCTTAGCTGAACTATGGAACAACGTTAACTCCTGAACAAGACCCATAAGAGATTGATACGTCTCCGTCATATCTATAATTTTTGATTGTTCCATGCCAATATTATTCAACTTTCATATACTTTTTGGCAACTTTTTATACTATTTTTGGGACTAACATATTGATCCGGTGCCCAGTGCCAGTTCCTGTTTGTTGCATGTTTTTTGTTTCACAGAAAACCCATACCAAACGGAATAAAAACTGACGGAGATTTATTTTGGAATATTTATGAATTTTGGGAAGTGGAATCATCGCGAGACGGTGCCCGAGGGGGGCACGAGGTAGGGGGGCGCGCCCCAGGGTGTCAGGCGCGCCCCTGACCCCCGTGGCCACCCCGTAAGGTGGTTGATGCCCTTCTTTCATCGCGAGAAAGCTAATTTCCAAATAGAGATCGTGTTAAAATTTCAGCCCAATCGGAGTTACGGATCTCCAGGAATATAAGAAACGGTGAAAGGGAAGAATCTGAGAACGCAGAAACAAAGAGAGACAGAGAGACAGATCCAATCTCGGAGCGGCTCTTGCCCCTCCCGTGCCATGGAGGCCATGGAACAGAGGGGAAACCCTTCTCCCATCTAGGGAGGAGGTCAAAGAAGAAGAAGAAGGAGGGGGGCTCTCTCCCCCTCGCTTCCGGTGGCGCCGGAACACCGCCGGGGGCCATCATCATCACCGCGATCTACACCAACACCTCCGCCATCTTCACCAACATCTCCATCACCTTCCCCCCTCTATCTACAGGGGTCCACCCTCCCGCAACCCACTGTACCCTCTACTTGAACATGGTGCTTTATGCTTCATATTATTATCCAATGATGTGTTGCCATCCTATGATGTCTGAGTAGATTTTCGTTGTCCTATCGGTGGTTGATGAATTGCTATGATTTATTTAATTTGCTTGTGGTTATGTTGCTGTCCTTTGGTTCCCATCATATGATTGCGCGCGTGGATCACACCCTAGGGTTAGTTGTATGTTGATAGGACTATGTATTGGAGGGCAAGAGTGACAGAAGCTTCAACCTAGCATAGAAATTGATGCATACGGGATTGAAGGGGGACCAATATATCTTAATGCTATGGTTGGGTTTTACCTTAATGAACATTAGTAGTTGCGGATGCTTGCTAATAGTTCCAATCATAAGTGCATAGAATTCCAAGTCAGGGATGACATGCTAGCAGTGGCCTCTCCCACATAATACTTGCTATCGGTCTAGTAAAGTAGTCAATTGCTTAAGGGACAATTTCGCAACTCCTACCACCACTTTTCCACACTCGCTATATTTACTTTAGTTGCTTCTTTACCTTAATATCCCCTAGTTTTATTTTCGTGCTCTTTACTTTCTTGCAAGCCTTTCCGAAAACACCTACAAAGTACTTCTAGTTTCATACTTGTTCTAGGTAAAGCGAACGTCAAGCGTGCGTAGAGTTGTATCGGTGGTCGATAGAACTTGAGGGAATATTTGTTCTACCTTTAGCTCCTCGTTGGGTTCGACACTCTTACTTATCAAAAACTGTGCGATCCCCTATACTTGTGGGTTATCAGAGATCAGCATGAATATACAGTGAAATGTGATGATCTATTTTCCATGCTTAGATGAATAACAAAGCAATAAATGTTGCACACAAGTAAGATGAGGGTACAACCTATCTGGCTGCCATCCATAGGAGTGAGCATCACGTGCTGACTTGTCGATGGCCTTGCAGTTGTTGTGGCTGTGCATGTCGGGAATGCGCATTCGATGCAGGGAACTGTTGAGTGGGGACTATAGCTCCCTTCTGGTGTATGCTTCCCTTGTTGGAGCAGCTGCGGTGAGTCGGAAGACGGTGTGTCTGAAGATGCAGATAATGTATAATTTTAAGAACGACATATCTCTTTGATCTGAAGAAATACACTAAGAGATCAACAGCAAGGTACAAGAGTGGTCACACGTCTGTTGACTGAAGACTAAATTGGGGTCACACGATTTTATTTTATTTTGGTACTGTCCGATCTATGCCGGATGGCTGGCCGTCTTGTGCCTCCCGGCTGACATTGTTCGGAATCTTCCCTGAAGAGCCAGCGACCAACGGCAGAGCAGCCTGCCTCCGCCGTCCGTGGCCCCGGCCAAAACCCCGCTCCCCGCCCCACCGCACTGCCGTGGTTGCGCCGCCCCCGGGCCAATCCACAAAGACTCCTCATCATCCAGATCCGGCGGCGGCAGTACCTTCAACCCACACAACTCTAAAACATAGCCATCTAAGCGCTGCTTCCGCGGCGAACTTTGTGGCCTCGCACCCTTACGTTAGACACCAGCCAACCGGCAGCCTAGGAGCTCCGCCGCCTCGAGGGGTGCTGCTTCCCATTGCAAATCGATTGGCCCAAAATAAAATTCAGACAATTGACACCTAAATAAAGTGATTTGAGATGAGGGTGCGACCTATCTGGCGGCATGGTGAAGTAGGCAGGTCCAGCTACTGAGTCAGTGAGGCCGGCGCGGTTGCGGTGGCGACCGGCGGCAGGGAAAGAGCGATGTCGCGATGGTCGACGGCTACGTCGAAGCAGCGCCAGGACTCTGGACGGATCCGAAGTTGGAGCCGCTCCGGCGCCGTGAACAACGGCGGGGGTGAATCGGCTCTGGTATGGTTCACACGGCCGTCGTCGAGGCAACACCAGTAGCACGGAGTAAGAGGCACAAGGCCCAGTGCACGATGGCAATTGGACAGCGTCTCCGGCATTAGGGAGGAGGGCGGCTGTGAAATTGGTGCGGTGGGGGCGCCGTGGAGGTGGGGCTGAGGTTTTGCGGCTCGGGAGAAGGGAGCTTCCTGGGGAGAAGGTGATTTGGCGCCCACGAGGTATGAATGGGGGCGGGCAGGGGAAATTGGGAGGGGAGTGGAACCATGTCTTACGGACGCATTTGTCTGAGATGTGAGGGGGAATTACAGTTCTACCCTTACCTATAGGCTTCTCGGCTTGGGTCTGTGTACTGAGGGTCAGGGATAGTAGAGTAACTTTGCTTCTCTGGGCGGGAGCGATTTCGGGCGAGGAGGGCGTGTTTTGAACTATAGTGGGCGCGAGCGATTTCGGGTGAGGAGAGCGTGTTTTGAAATAGTGGGCGCGAGCTATTTCGGGCAAGGAGAGCGTGTTTTGCCGACCATGGTTTATGAATTATTCGGGACATGTCATTTCGGTCGAGGAGAAGGCGCGCTTGGATGAAGTTACGGACCTACCCACGATGTACAATGGGCCAATTGATGCGTGTCCCACATAGGACGGTAATTTCACGTCTCCCATTTATTTGCTCAGGCGAATTCCACCGAGCAGAGAGGATGTTTAATGGTTTGTTCAAATTTTGGGAGAACGAGCATCCACGTCTACCTTACCAAGTCGATTCGGATCAAATTTTAAAATATTAGCTTGCCACTTCTTTTTTAGATGGAGAGATGATGCTCGGGAGTAATGTGTTTTTACATGCTCGTTGCTAGCAATTTACTATCTGACAAATAGTTGACCCACTCAAAAACGTAAATCAAACCCAAAATCAAATATCTCGATTCAATGAAATAGCTCGTTCAGTAGGGCAAAATAGTGAACTAAATCCAAAATTGAACACCTCAATCGAGTAGCATGTTGTACAGTATTATAGTACTCCATGAACATGTTGAAAGTCAAATTAATGAACTTGTTTGATATACGCATATATCCGTTCATGTGTGGATTGCAGACAACATGTTCTCCAATTTAAATATTTGAGTGCAAGTTTATATCGAAACATGGTTTATATCAGTCTTTGATGCATAAAACGCGACCTACCCCTCTCCCGGACTCCTGTTCTCTCTCTCTCTCTCTCTCACCGACAATCTTCAATTCTGTCGCACGCATCTGACACAAAAACCTTGTTCATCCCTCTACATTTCTCTCCATCTCTCTCTCTCTCTCTCTCTTTGTGTGTGTGTGTGGGGGGGGGTCTTTCTAGTTCGCATGCATATATACACCATCTATAGGTCTCTCTCGCACACTATGTATGATACTCTAGCTAGTCCAAGCTAGATATCTTGGGTGCACTCATCATACACACACAAATTCCTTGGCTCTTTGCCTGTAACTCTCTCACGCACCAGTATGTCGTCTGGGAGCTCTTCCCCCCTCTCTCAAACTCTACATCCACCTGGGTCACACATACACATGCATATCTCACTCGCACTCGATAGGCCCATCTAAAACTCTATCTCTCCCCCTCGTTCTCTCTCCATCTCACACGCGCACACACACAATCTCATGCCCAGCTAGCCAAGTATGATGGTCTCTCACTCAATTGTAGGCACACGCAGTCCCCCCTATATGTATATGACTAGCTAATCTTAGGCTCCATCACAAACATGTGCATGGTCTATCTCGATTTCTCTCGGGGCATCTTTCTATCGCGCACGCACTCCCTCGATCTCCCACCCATATAGTCCCCTCACGATCTCGACGGGATCTCTCTATCACAAACACACCCTCTCTCCCTCCCCATGCGTCCATGCCATCCATGTGTCCCTCTCGACCTTTGTTCCTTGTTGGCCACACCTCTATTGGACATGTGCTACAGGGGTGTCTCTATCCGTTGCAAACAATCACACACTAGCCATCTTCGTGTATCTCCTCGCCTCGCTTTTCCATCTCGGAGATGCATGCGTGATATGTTCGCATAAGAAACGAAAAAGCACACACTCTCTCTCTAATTTATCGTTTGTTGTCACTTTCTCTTTCACACACATACTCTTTTTGCACACTTACTCATTCTCCTTCACACGCATTTGATCTGTCTCGACTGAGGCACTCTCCTCGGTCCATAGCATATAGATTTATTGAAAAGTCAAACATCACAAAGTTTGACCATGTACGTGGAGAAAAAGAATTACATCTAGTACGGCAAACATATACCATTAGATTCACCATGAGATGTAGTTTTGTATGATGTATCTTTGGTATTGTAGATATAAATAACATTTGTGTAAACTTGATCAAAGTTTCCAAAGCTTGACTTCTAAAAAATTTACATGCACTGCATTATCGAGCAGATGGAATATCTCTTTCCCCCTCTCAGCTATCTGACGCACCACTCAGCCTTATCGGGGCTCCTCAATCTCTCTCAAACTTTATTGGTCAGTTTGGTTCGTGACTGACCTGCATGCCTTGATGGCTGGTACTGCCTGGTGTGGACATGAGATGTAAAATATTTCTGCCTGGCCAGGCTTGTGTGGTGCTGAAGCGTTTGGTTCATGCCTGGGCCAGGCAAAGCATCAATGTCCCATCAATCAATCCATGCATCAATTATTTAATGCTAATATCCATCCATGTTGCTGTTAGCTTCGTGGCCACACGACCAAGCACGACCAGGCGTTCGAAATCGGTCGCCTGGGCCAGTCTACTTGCAGTGTCTGGAGTTCAGCCAGGCTAATTAAAGTCCAAGGGAACCCATGCCAGGCGGGCTTTCTTTTTCACAGGGTAGCAACCAAACAAGCGTGCATGAAATCCAGCCACAACCCCAGACCAGGCAAAAGATGCTCAGGACGCAAGCCAAACTGGCCTTATATCTCCCTGGTTCACACATACACATGTGTCGCTCGCGCTATACATATAGACCCATCCAACACTCTCGGCCCTTGTTCTCTCTCCATGTGACATGCACCCCCCTAAGTACCATAATCCCTCAATCCATCATAGGCGCAAGCACCCCCCTCCTAAGTATGATTATCTCTTACTAGCCAACAGGAACACACGTATTGTCTCCTTCCATCCATACGTCTATCTCGATATCTCTCGGGGCATCTTCTATCGCGCACACACCTTGTCACTCGATCTCCCACCCATGTAGTCCCATCACGATCTCCAGGGGATCTCTCTATGACAAACATACACTCTCTCCTCCCCATGTCTGCATTTTCTCCGTACATCTCTCTCGACCTCTCTCCCTTGTTTGTCAGACCCCTCTTGGCCACGTGCTAGGGGTCTTGCTCTCTCGGTTCCAAACAACCACACACTATCTCCTCACCTTGCCTCTGTTGTCGAAGATGCATGTGTGATATGTTTGCATAAGACACGCATGCTTTTTCTCTACTTTTATCGTGTGTTGTCCATGTCTCTTTCACACACACACACACACTTTTTTCACTCTCTCTCTCTCTCTTGTTAGGGACTCTGTCACGTCCATAAACATATGGATGTTTTGAAAAGTCAAACCTCAGAAACGTTTGATCAGGTATATGTGGAGAAAAACATTTACATCTGGAACGATCATTAGATTCATCACAACATGTACTTACTTCATACTATCATTTATCTTTGGTATTGTAGATATAAGTAATTTCTTTATAAACTTGGTCAAGTTTCAAAAGTTTGACTTAAAAAATGTTGGAACTACATTATCGAACGGAGGGAGTAGCTCTTTCTCTCTCTCTCTCTGCTATCTCTCACGGGCCTCCCCTCTCACTCGAACTCTCTATATCGACGGATTATACGCTCACTGTGTCAGCGTATAGCTCCATATATTGTTTAGTTGACCGGTCAACCAATCCACATGCTGCCTTGTCAGCTCGTGTTCTGTATCTTCGTGTGCTGGCCCATGTGGCAGTGGGTGAAAATAAGTAAACTAGAGGCCCATCTGACACGCGGTGAAGTAAACAAAGTTGAAACCACTTGGGGTAGCACCCCGCACGCTAGTAAATTGAGGGCGCATTGAGGACAAACTTGTTGCGCGCGAAGGACGCACTCGCGCACAATTCACCACTACGCGGCCGCATGCACAGAAGGACGCACTCGCGCACACCCAGCACACAACACACACCAGCACATGTGTACACCGGCGTCGCTGCCGGTTGAGATAGACGGCGAGGCAGCCAACAAGCGGAGGCGGCTCGAGCCAAAACCGCATCCGGCGAGCCTGGACTTCATCAGCAACCTCCCCAACGACACGCTGCTCGTCATCATCGGCCTCCTCCCCACCAAATCTGTCGTGCGGACCGCCCTGCTCTCCCGGCGGTGGCGCCCCCTCTGGCGCTGCGTCCCCCTCAACCTCACTGTTGACAACTGCCTCTACGACGGGGATTGCAAACGCATGGCCGCAGTCTCCAAGATCCTTTCATCGCACCCTGGGCCAGCCAAACGCCTTGACATCCGCATGTTCAGTACCAACTGCAAGGTCCAACCCAAGTTCGACGAGTGGTTCTTATCCCCCGCCCTAGATCAGCTCGAGGAGCTCAGCTTTGAAGCTGGACGATGTCGCTCTCTGCCGCCGTCCGCACTCCGCCTCATGCCAACGCCGCGCCGCGCCAGCTTCAGCTCCTGCTATCTTCCCCAGATTAATCCGCGCTCGCTCTTCTTCTCCCTCAACTCAAGCAGCTCGACCTCTTTGACGTTGTCATCTCGAAGAAGGCTATGGAGCACCTGGTCCGCAGCTGTACTGCACTCGAGTACCTTCGTCTTGAGCAGATCCACGGGTTCATTAGCCTCCACATCGCCTCGACGAATCTCCGATGGATTTATGTGTCTTGCTGGCCCCGCAACAAGACATCAATTGGGAAGAGATCACTCCAGCTGTTCCACGTTATGGTCATTGAGAATGCGCCTTTCCTTGAGAGATTGCTTGTATCGGATCTAGAAGGTCAAACAAAAATCAGGGTCATTGACGCGCCGAAATTGACAGCGTTGGTGTACTCATCTGCCAAATTCTCCTGGTCTACTCTTCCAATTTTGTAGTATCAAAATTTGACCATAGATTTAACTGACAAAATGTTAATGCATGTCACTAAGAACTATATCGTTGGATTCGTATTTGAACATAATTTCAAATGGTGTAATTTTTAGTGACATGCATTGGCATTTTCTTAGGTAAATCTATGGTCAAAATTTTATACTAAATACGAGGTAGTATTACAAAAGTGGGCTATGTAGGCGAAAACATGTGCCAAATTCACTTGTGATGCATTTGGCATCGATGCCCCTCCATTGCTCACCTGGTGTCCCAATCTGGATCACCTACTTTGCTCCGGTGCCAAATTAACTCACGCAATGAAAAAACACTACGTGGGAGAGAGAGAGGACTGAGGCAATAAAAAACACTTGTTTGGGAGAGTGAGAGGCTGGTGTAGTTGGTTTGATTGATTGTTTATACATGTGGGTCTGTGTGCACAGCGGTTCCAACTCTCTTACATCGCGAGAGCGGTGCCAAAATCTTTTGATTTGACATCGATGCATGTTATGTGGCATACTTTTGCGAAATATGGCATCAGCCACATAGTGGAAGGCAACAAATGCCCAAGCTCTTCACGTGCTCCTAGTTAAATGAGAGGAAACAGAAAGAGAGAGAGAGAGAGAGTGAAAAAATATCACTAGCCAGCCAACCCTATCGTATGAGCGAATGATATTGGTACCTCTTGATGACACGACAATCTTATGCAGCCAGCTGCTCTAATATGTTCTCTTCTTTTGCAGATAAAAAAGACCCGAAAGTGAAAAATGTGCTGCACTATAACAATCTCATCGAATGCCTTGATCTCCATCTCACAGAAATTGATTTGATCGACTACCGAGGCAGCACATCTGAGATTAAATTGGCCAGGTTCTTTGTTCTGGAGGCAAGTGTGCTCAAGGTAATGAGGTTTGGCGTTCTCTGGCGCAACAATGAATGGCGTGCTGATCACCGCAAGCGTCTAAGCCTAAATGACAAAGTCTCCACAGAAGCTGAATTTGTTTTTGAAACATCAAGTGGCCAGAGACTCGAAAACTTATTTGCCCATTAGTGACTTGTCAGGGCGGTGGATTTTAGTTTGTACGATAATGCTGCATCCACCTAAAGTAACGAAAGTTCTTACGTAAACTTCCTAGTAATTCCCTCTTCGTAGGTGCAACATTACTCCTAACATTTGTAATATCAGTTTGAAACTTGTAATATTGCCGTGTCCTATTCCTGCGTTTTCAAAATCCTGTGAATCAAATAGGTCCTGAGTTGGTGATGATGTTGTGCCTCCCATCTTTCACCAATAGCCGTCGGATCTAGATCTGACACATACAAACCAAGCTTCTCCATTTTTGCAAAAAGATGCCCGCACTTGTTCCCTATTTACAAACAACTCCTTGTCTATCACAATCAGCCTCATCTCCTCCCCACCACATCTAGGAGTAGAAGGCCGTGGAAAAATCTGGTGCGATGGCCGTTGCCGGAGCCGTCCACCCCCAATCTTGGTGTTCCGTGCAATGCACAGGCATCTACGCACGGGAAATTATGTCGAACAGGGCTAGTTGTAAGCAGGCTAGCTCTACAGCCATGATGATAGTGACTGCAGACGGTGAGGCTGACTATGGTATGCCTAACACGGCGCCTATACTCAGGTGTCATCTCCGGCACAGGGTCTTGTCACTTCACTGTGAGGAGCAGCATGTAATAATTTGACCAACGGATATTCACTGTGAGGAACTGCCTTTGGGTGAATGACACGTGGCCCCAGGGGGTGGCTAGCCCACCTATCATACAACCAAAGGCAAGTGTAGTAGAGGGACGAGGAGTAGTACGAAATCATACGCACCTACGCACGCTAACCTAGGGCTAAGTGATCACTTGAATCGCAAGATCAGTTGACTAGAAGCTACGCTAGACCCATGGAGGCGATGAGCGCGAGCATTAGCCGGCTGTGCCAGATGGTCCACGACGCCGGCCTGCGGCCTGGCACCGAGGAACGTCTCTAGGTAGTGTTGCTTGAGGCCGCCAGGGCGAGGAGCCGCTTGGACGACAGATTCGTCTCCTTGTTCGACGAGGTCCTCGTTGGTTTACTCAACAAGTTCACCATCCTCAAGAAGCTTGCAGACGACTTTGACGTAAGCCTCCAGCTGATGCACCCAGGCTCTGCGATGCCCGCCACCCTCAACAGCCACTATGGTAACAACCTCTTCGACGCACTGGTGGCCCTGCGACTGCCCGCCGTCGCGCCGGAGAATATCCACCTCAAGGTCGCGCTTGCCACGCAGCGCCTGGCGTAGCAAGACACCATCGACATAATCACCCACGTCTACGCGCAAATCGTCCACAAGGACTACTACATGCAAGAGGAGGACGATAGGATGCTGGCCTTCTTGGAGCGCAGGGCAACCTTGGACGGCACTGTTCAGAAGCACGTTGAGCTCGCCGCCAACGCCGCTGCTCCTCACAAGTCGGTTGGTGACCTGGCGCACTAGGGCGTGAGGATGTCGGTGAACGTTGATGGATCCGTATGTATTTTTATCTTTCCGTCAAATCCATGTAGTAGTATATGATACTACAGTAATTATCTTACCTTTCGCATCAACTTCATAATTTTCGTACGTACTCCATGCATGAACGGCGCCAGAACCAAACTTCTCATTACTCTAGGCAAAATCGTTATTTTCTATCTATCGGTCGCGCCATGGAGCAGAACCAAATTTTACAAGTTACGTGTCGGCGTTCTGGGAACCGGGGTCCCCAGACTTGCCTGCCTGCGGCGTGGCTCAAAGGGGGGCCCAGCACGGCCCATCTTCACCAACACAAACCCAAGACCCTCGCGAGGGGCCAAGCCTCGCGGGGCGGACGACGCGGAGCTTCCTCAGGCATGGCCTCGTCAGGCTGGCTCACGAGGAGGCGGAGAAATCAAGGCGGGGTACCTCGTGAGGTGCCCGTGACGCAAGCCATGACGACTCAGGGCGCCAGGCGGGTGCCAGCCGCGCAGCGTCCTCCTTTCCTCTTTGGTGCAAAGGGGGCAAGCGCAGCCGCGGAGTACCGAGGCATCAGGCAAAGGTTGCCATTTCGATGCAACGAGACCAAGACCAGGAGGACTACGAGGCGAAGGTCACCGTGGAGCCCAAGACAGCGTCATCACCAGAGCTTTGCGCAGGCAAAGACTACTTTTGTCAGGATAGCTGATACGTGCTGTCCCCTTTCAAATTAGCCCGCCATTGATGGCTCCCTTCCCGCTCGATATTTGGGAAGAGGACCAGGGCCTCTATAAATAGGACCAGCCATCCACATAGCAGGGGGTCGGTCGGTTAGAGAGAGAGGGTCTCTGGGGGTAGAGAGGTTGGAAGCAGAGAGAGAGAGAAAGAGAAAGGCGACTGAACTCCTCCCAGCAGTTCATCGCCCCGGCCAAGAACAGACCCTCGTGAGGCTGTTCTTCCTTGTATTGTTCATCATCATCAGCCCAAGAGGCAATCCACCACACCACACACTGGAGTAGGGTATTACACCGCAACGGTGGCCCGAACCAGTATAAACCCTGTGTCTCTTGTGTTGTTCTTCCCATAAGTTTAGATCCTAGCATGGCGGAGGGGTGCAGGTAGGTAGAAGGCGAAATCTCCGCGTGCACCCCAGTGTTCGAACCTCAAGGGTCTGCCAGAACCCGAAATCCGACATTTGGCGCGCCAGGTAGGGGTGCGCCGGAATTCGTCTTCCATCACCCCGTTCTCCTCCGACCATCGCGCCCATGTCTGACGCTCGTCGGGCTTGCGTGGAGCGCCGGGCCGTCCTCGCTTCCCGCGTCGCCCAGACGGCCCCTGTCGGCGGGCGTCCTCGCCGTTCCCCGTCACCTGCCGTCAACGCCGCCACCGGCCCGGCGGGGGACGAACAGCAAGCATCGTCTCAGCATCCATCCGTGCGCCAAGACGGCCGCACCGCAACTCCCTCGCTCGCCCCAGCTGGATCTTCGTCCCGCGCGCTCCGCGCGCCCATGGAGGCTCGAGCTCCGCTCATCGCGGCAAACGAGCTCCTGCGCTACCGCCTCGTCGACGACGTCTACGAAGAATGGTTCGACCGCGTCGTCGAGCTCGTCCGCGCCGTCCGGTCCGCTGCACCGCACACTGCCCCGCGCGGGCGACGAGGCTCCGGCGGCGCCCCGGCCGCCTCCTCCTCAAGAAGACGCCATGGCTCCAAGGCGCGTGGCCCCTGGGCGGAATCCGCTCCGTCAGGTGCCAGCGCAGCAAGAACAGAGCTGCCAAGAAGTCCCTCGCCTGCAAGAAGCTGCCCGGGCGCTCCCTGCTCCAGCACGTCACGACCATGCTCCTGCTCCCGCGTGTCAAGACCCCGTGCTGCTCTCAGTTGCAGCGCGTGGGGACATGCAAGACCAGGCTCTCCGTCACCCAAGGCCTCTCGTGGCCACAGCAGGCTGCCGCGCCTACACCACCGAACTACGCAGCGTCGCGTGGCCCGGCAAGTTCAAGCCAGACCTGCCTCCTCGCTACGACGGCACGGCCGACCCTGCGGAGTTCCTCCAGCTCTACGAGCTGGGCATTGAAGCTGCCAACGGAGACGAGAAGGTCATGGCGAACTGGTTTCCCATGGCGCTCAAGGACGGGGCCCGCACCTGGCTCCTGAACCTGGCTCCAGGCACAATCTCCTCCTGGGACGAGATGCGCACCCGCTTCATCGCCAACTTCCAAGGCACTCGCGACCGGCCACCCGCCGTGAGCGACATGCGCCGCATCAAGCAACAGCCCGGGGAGACCCTGCAGAAGTACATCCAGCGCTTCAACAACGAACGCCTCAAGATTCCCAAGGTGACTGAGGAGGCCATCATCTCGGCCTTCTTCGACGGCGTGCGCGACGTCAAGATGAAGGAGGAGCTGGCGATGCATGAAGACCTGTGCACTTCCTTGGAGCTGTTCAACTTGGCGAACAAGTGCGCCAGGGCTGAGGAAGGGCGTCTCTCCCTCCTCGAGCTGCCTGCCGCAGACCCAGAGGAGAAGAAGCTCAAGGCCAAGGATGTGAAGCGCAAGGGGGCTGCCGTGCTCACAGCAGAACCGGACACCAAGCGGGGCAGAGATCAGCCCGAACCTCCCAAGGGCAGCCGGTACTGTGTGTACCACGACCTCCACACCCACAACACCAACGAATGTCAAGAACTCCGAGCCGTGCGTGAAGGAAGGATCGGCCGTCGCCCTAACCGCGGTGACCGGGGCTACGGCCGAGGAGGAGGAAGGAACGCAGGACGCTGGGAAGACCGTGGCCCGCGCCAAGGGTGGTGCGATCAACCTAGCGAGGATCGCTGGCAAGACCCGCCTCGCGAGGAAGGCTGGAGGGATCAACCTCGCGAGGATCGCCCGCAAGGCAACGCATGCCTCCCACCGCTGCCGCCGCAGCCAAGGAGAAACGAGGACCGTCACCAGGACGAGGAGGCTGGGGGCTTCCAGGAGCCGCGCGCGATCGCCTGCATCTTGGGCGGAGCACAAGCCCCCGCCTCTCAACGCATCTTCAAGCAGTTTGCCCGCGAAGTGAACGCAGTCCTCCCCAGGCTCGAAGCCACGCGCCCTCTCAGGTGGTCGGCGTGTGCCATCACGTTTAGCTCAGCAGATCAGCTCAAGTGTGCGGCTACAGCCGGAGTCCTCCCGATGCTTTGTTCCCCAATTATCAGCAACGTGGTGGTCACCAAGACCCTCATCGATGGCGGGGCAGGGCTCAACGTCCTGTCCGTGGAGACATTCAACAACCTCCAAGTGCCCTACAGCCAGCTTCAGCCAACCAAGCCTTTCTCCGTATCACCGACGGCTCCACGGTCCCGATTGGGCAGGTCCACCTCCCTGTCACCTTCGGGGCACGCGACAACTACCGCACCGAGCTCATCGACTTCGACGTCGCCCACATTCGCCTACCGTACAACGCCATCCTTGGGTACCCAGCGCTGGCCAAGTTCATGGCCGTAACTCACCATGGCTACAACATCCTCAAGGTGCCAGGAAGCGGCAGAGTCATCACGGTGCCCTGTGAAGAGAAGGACGTGGTGTGTTCCCTGGAGCGAGCCTTTCAGGCCGCATCACTGGAAGACCCGGATCGTGGAAGCAGGGGGCCTCCCGAGACCGCCCCCAAGAAGAAGAAGACATCGTCCGGCCTGGCCCCTCAGGAGGCAGGCCCCTCCGGGCCCGCGCCTGCCTAGGGGGAACCTCCCTCCATCGCATAGGAAAGCGCGCCCAGCGCCCTCCTCAGGCAGGGCACGGGGGCTCTCCCCTGGAGGGCCGCCGACCTAGCTAGGGTCATGAGGGAGGCGCTTGGGCACCACCTGGAGGCGTGTTTCGAAGCACGTTTCCCTCAAGAAGGAGCAAGGCAAGGGGATCCAAACCCTCAGGAGTTCGTCAGCAAGGCCATTCAGGAGCTACAGGAGTCAAGAGTCATGAGAGGCGGCCGTCGCCTACCAGCAGTGGCCCCCCATCCAGGCGAGGATGGCGGGCTGCGCATCTGCATCGATGTACCAGGGCTCAACCAAGTCTCCTCCCTGGAGCGCCTCTGGCCCTCGCGAGTGGGGCGCTGCGGAGGCCCACCCCACAGCTACGTTCGCATGCTTTACGGCTTGCCGAGCGCGGCTGACATGTACCAGCGCCTCATGAGGGGCATCGCGGAGGCATGAGAGGCCAGGCGTTCTGCAGCCCTGGCAGAGATGGAGATGGCCCGCGAGGAGCCGCCAGCACCTCCGGAGCCTCCTGAGGCCCCTGGGCCTGGGGGCTCGTGAGGATCGGCTCCCGCAGCCCACCGAGTCTGCTACACCAACACTCCTTCGTCCTCAACATCATCAGGTGACATCTCTCTAGTTTCACTTCCAACTGGGAGCGCCCCCAGGGTTGCATTATTCCCAAGCCGCGTGGGTCCGTCCCTGCGGCGTGTATCCCTTTTTATTTCGCGTCGTTAGCTTACCTTGTTGGGGGCGCCCCTTGGGCTGCATGACCCCCCAAGTCGCTCGGGCCAGGCCCGGTGATGCCCACATTCCCAGCATCTATTTGAACGAATCCACTCCTTCGCGGCTAATGTGTTTTACCTAGTTGCCTGCTCAGCTGACGCCAACTAACGAAGCTGCTCCCAAATGGCACGACGCTTGCGCATGGGTCCGTCCCTGCAACGCCGACAAACCTGGATGGCTGAGCTCTGGCCGCGGCAGCCCCGCATAGCGTCACCTCGTCAAGCCTTCAGTGCCTCGCTACTCCTCGGAAGCAACCGACGGCTGACTATCGATTGTCGTGGCAACCCCTTGTTTTCTCTATGCTGGACCTGCAGGACCTCCTGAAGGAGCTGCGTCAGGCGAGGCTCTTGCTGTGTCTCCTTCGCTCTCATCCGCGCGAACCGCTTGCATGTTAAAGGGGGGGGGGTGCCTGAGCATCGCGACTCAGGGCTCCTACTGGCTCTCCAGCCCTCACCCTCTGGCCTTGACCACGGCATCGCGACCTGGCATACCAGCGACGGCTGAAGCCGCCTTGAGACTGGGACCTGTCGGCGCAGAGCACCAAGCCCTCGTGAGGTTCGAAAGGGAGGACCGAGCTAAGGCGGAATGAGCAACTCGCGCAAATTTACAACAAGGGTTATATTAACAAAACAGGATCACAGGCACCTTACAAGCCCCTACGGGACGCGTTTTTGATTCCTCGCAGGGAACGGATCCTAAAGGGACACAAACTATGCGCGTCCCTGCAATAGACGCCATCATCAACAGTGGGCCGTCAAGCACCAACGCCAAACCCATCCAGATCAGAGTCGGCGGAGGCCTGACGAGCCCGCCCTGCTCCAGGAGCGGCGCCGGCTCGGGGGCTCGTAGCTGTCGTCGCTCGTCTCCGGAGTCGTGAAGAACTCGCCGGAGTCCCTGGAACCTCCGGCGTCTCCACCGCCTAAGGAGCCTCCAAGGGAGCGGGTGGCGAGCCCAGTCCTCGCCGCAGCAGGGCCCAGGACACCTTCCCCGGGGCAGCACTCCAGCCGGCGCCCGCTCGCATCGAAGACCTTGAAGAGCATCACCGAAGCACCATCGTAGTCCAAGTGGATCGTGAAGACGCCCCTTGTCCTGCAAACCCGGGCGATCTCTCTCCAGCCCCGAGTCATGTAGACCTCGCCCGGGGCGACGACCGCGACCTCTGCCTCGGTCGCGAGGGTGCTGCAGCCGGCGTGCTGCAGCCAGAGCTCCAGGGGCTCCCCCCGCGGGATGATGGAGGCGAAGAAGGGAGGCAGGCGGATCCAAGACAGAAGAGGAATGGCGACGTGGAGCACGAACTCTTGGGAGGAGCCCTCGGTGTGGACCCCACGGGGGACGACCCACACCTTCATGACCCGTCGGCGCCGACGGTGGTGCCGCCCGTGGCGGTCAGCATCAGCTCCTCCGGGGCCCTCGACGTGGGCGTACAATGGGAGCGGGAACCCCGGCTGCGCCCGCTCGCACAAATGCCTCGACACCACCTGAAGGGCCCCCTCGTCCGGGACACGGTGGACGAGCCGTTTCTTCGGCGGGAGTGGGTCTGGCCCCTCTCGGGGAGCCTTTCCCTTCTCTGCCGTCGAGAACCGGCGGATCGGAGCCATCGCGGCAAGACGGAGCAAGGATCGGGAAGAAGGAGAAGCAAGGAGGGATGGACTGGAAGGGCGTGCGCCCTTTCGTACTTATAGCCGGCGAAGGCCAACCGCCGACCTCCACGATCGCAAGTAATCATGACCCGTTTTGCATGCAGGGACTTGTCCAATCCGTGCAGTTGCCGAGGCGCCATGGGGAAGTGGAGACGCCCACGTCCAATCAACCGCCACACGGCGCCTAAGGCCGCAGGCTGGTAGGACCCGCGGCACTTCGCTCTTGCCCTTCCGCCTCCCTGCACGGCCAAGTCCGGGCGCGCCTTGGGCCCGGGGGCTATTGTCGGCGTTCTGGGAACCGGGGTCCCCAGACTTGCCTGCCTGCGGCCTGCGGCGTGGCTCAAAGGGGGGCCCAGCACGGCCCATCTTCACCAACACAAACCCAAGACCCTCACGAGGGGCCAAGCCTCGCGGGGCGGACGACGCGGAGCTTCCTCAGGCACGGCCTCGTCAGGCTGGCTCACGAGGAGGCGGAGAAATCAAGGCGGGGTACCTCGTGAGGTTCCCGTGACGCAAGCCATGACGACTCAGGGCGCCAGGCGGGTGCCAGCTGCGCAGCGTCCTCCTTTCCTGTTTGGTGCAAAGGGGGCAAGCGCAGCCGTGGAGTATCGAGGCATCAGGCAAAGGTTGCCATTTCGGTGCAACGAGACCAAGACCAGGAGGACTACGAGACGGAGGTCACCATGGAGCCCAAGACGGCGTCATCACCAGAGCTTTGCGCAGGCGAAGACTACTTTTGTTAGGATAGCTGATACTTGCTGTCCCCTTTCAAATTAGCCCGCCATTGTTGGCTCTCTTCCCGCTTGATATTTGGGAAGAGGACCAGGGCCTCTATAAATAGGACCAGCCACCCACATAGCAGGGGGTCGGTCGGTTAGAGAGAGAGGGTCTCTGGGGGTAGAGAGGTTGGAAGCAGAGAGAGAGAGAGAAAGAGAAAGGCGACTGAACTCCTCCCAGCAGTTCATCGCCCCGGCCAAGAACAGACCCTCGCGAGGCTGTTCTTCCTTGTATTGTTCATCATCATCAGCCCAAGAGGAAATCCACCACACCACACACTGGAGTAGGGTATTACACCGCAACGGTGGCCCGAACCAGTATAAACCTTGTGTCTCTTGTGTTGTTCTTCCCATAAGTTTAGATCCTAGCATGGCGGAGGGGTGCAGGTAGGTAGAAGGCGAAATCTCCACGCGCACCCCAGTGTTCGAACCTCAAAGGTCTGCCGGAACCCGAAATCCGACATTACGAGTTTAAAAGGAAAAGCCTGCCATGTTCACGTCGCACCCCCACACGGTTGGTCCGGCACGCCGCTCAAGCGGGAATGCGTGCGGTGTTGCATTTTCACTTACAAGTGGGACCGCAGTTGAGCAAACCGACTATCGGAAAACCCCCACCCCGCCCACCACGCGATGGCTGAGAAAACAGGAGGGAGAAGAGATGGCTGTAGCACGGACTCCAAGAAAATTGGTGTCGGATGGGACTCGTGTGGGTGGCGTGTGCCGTACTGCTAGACGTGAATGCTAGTTATGGCCCATGCCACCCCACTATATCGAGCCTATATCGAGGTACGTAGAACAAATTTCCTGTAGTCCGTGCTCAACCCTCCTCTATCTCTCTTCTCAGCCAGCCAGTGGACGCGCGGAGCCCATCGTCTGTTTGCTCACATGCGGCCCCACATGTCAGTGAAAACGCAAGAGGACCCGCTGAACCTACACATCTTTCACCTCGACGTGCTGGTGATGAAAAACAAATCCAATAAAGATCTTCGGTGGCCGCTTTTGGAGTTACTCAAGAGTAGTAAGATTCTATTTACAGTTTAACCCAAGATGCACATCTCGTGGCTTCAACTACCACTCAATTTTCTTTCATGACACGACCTGGATGCTGGATGTCCCACGTGTCGGCAAAAGGAGGAAGAACCCGACCAAATCTTCGGTTCTGCTCTCGGACGAGATTAGTGCACTTTTTGATACTCCTACTAGAATAGAGGCTAGACATGAGACTAGATGCGAGGAAACAACATCTACTTCTTTACACTCGAAGAAGGAAGAAGCACGCAAGATCGAGCCTCCGCAGATCAACAGTGAATGCATCGAGAAGGCACTAATCCAACTTATAGGAGTAGTAAAATGTATTCTTGTGGTTCTTGTTTTCTTTGGTCTTGCTTTTCTAGTCAAAATTATCATTGGAGTTCATGCAAAACGGAGGTGCGTTTGGGGTCGTGCGTTGGAGTTGGCCTTACAAGTGGGACCGCAGTTAAGGAAACCGACTATCGGCAAACCCCCACCTCGCCTGCCGTGCGATGGCTGAAGTTAGAGAAACGACTAGGTTGAAGGGATTGCTCTAGCACGGACTCCAAGAAATAATATGGTGTCAGATGGATGTCGTGGTGGTGGCGTGTGCCGTACTCCTGGACGTGAATGCTTGTTCTGGCCCATGCCACCCTACTACTCCTACTACTTACTCCTACTAGTATATAGTATACTAGTATCGAGGATTCGAGGTGCTGGTTACGTACAATGAACACATTAACATATGGCTACAGTAAAAACACCCGCCCGACGCGCGAAGCATGTGAAGCTAGTACAAATTTAGAGAAGCGACTCGAAAGCCATTCATAAATTTAGTAAGTTTATCACATGCATATCATTTTATTACATACAACAGGTCATCAACCCACATCGACAACGAGGATACATTATAAATACTAAAGTTTTCACCACACAACAAATAACAAGCAATGAAATGAACTTCAACTCAACCATTCCTCGGCTTTGGAAATGCTTGCTTTGAACCACAAGTGATTCTCTGGGACGGGCCATCGATTGTCAATATGGAAACCAACGCAGGACTGATCATCCAGGCTGAAGCGGCCTACTATATCCCTACCAGGGTAGGGAACCACACAAATGTCCGAGGTATAGACACAGTTGCTTCTCATAAATGTGTCAACAGCAGTTGGATCTCCTTTCACCATCATCAGATAGTTTTGTCCAAGGAAAAGCGAGTTTTCTCCAAGACTATCAAGTCTGTACCAGGGAGGAGTTGGCGCTAGCACACTAGTATCCATCCCGAATACAATGCAACGGGTGTTGGAATAGGTCCGGAGAGTGTGACCATGGGAGACACCTACTTCCTTAGTAGTAACATCATCAGTGGGCTGTATACACACAAGAAGAGGTGATCCATCAGAATTAGTTTCCAGGCGCCACAGAGTATATGGGCGCTGCTCGTCTCATGCTCGTGATCATCACCATCGTCATCTCCCCCTTGGTTATAATTTTTTTCAAGTATAGGTGGTGGGATGTTCACAGGACCTTGGAAACACAAGAAGAAGGTTAATTAGTAAAGGGAAACTTGCTAACCCGCATGCATGTGGATGAAACAATTATAATTACGATGGAAGACAAACGTACCGAAACTATGAGGATGCCATGCAAAAACAGTGCCACGAGTGGTGGCAGCAAACACAAGGCCCTCGTATTGAATTGCATCACAGTACTCATCCGTGTACAGAAACTGATTTTTGAGCAATATCCATCGAGTGAAACCATCAAGGACGGCAACAAGCTTGTCGAAGATAGCAACAACATCATAGTTGTTGTAATTCCAAGAGCGGTTGGGAACTCGACAAATTGCTATCTTCCGTAGAATACAATCACCATGATCGTATTTGAACGTGCGTACATTACCGGTGTGCTCAACCTCTGGGCAGTGTGCTGAGATTTTTGGAAGTGGAACCCTGTGACGAGTGTACACATTCACAAGTTCCCACTCGCAGTTGGACCCAATGTAAACAACCCAATCTCCATTTGCGCCCGCCCAAGCCTTACCCTCAAGCGATGGCATCTTAACATCATACGTATCATTATCAAGCGGCATCAACTTGCACAGGGCGAGGCCTCCGTCGTGCCGACGCCAGTCATCATTAGGGTCACGGCGAAGAAGATAAGGGAGATCAAACCGCTCCTTGACTCTTGGGTTCTTTGTAATGATGTTGTTAGTTGAGTCGAGAATGGGCTTGAACGAACCTGCCGTGCTAGCCGAGGTGATGACGTCGCACCGATCAATGAGTTCCTCCACCACGTCATCTTTCAGATCGGGGCAAGAATAACGGGGTCGTTTCTGGCCTGTTCCCTCCATGGAGAAGACGATCGAACAATGGCAGAAGAAAGGGTGAAGGGCTGAAGGAAAATGCAGGAGGGAGAGGAAGAGCGTGCGACAACAGTTCCAAATCGAGAGGGAAAGGCGAAGAATCGGTGGACGGTTGCGAGTTTGCCATGGTTCACGAAGAGGCGCCCCGGCCTTCACGTCCGTTCGGAAATACTCCTACTACTCGCCGTCGTCTCACTGATATGTTGGAACGGGACCACATGTCAACGAAACATGGTGTGTAATTTCTCGTGCAAAATGCGATCTGGCCGCGTTGGCCCGAGGTGCCGCATTAGTTATCGACCTTTATTTTTTTAATGGCGTGCCGATCAGTTTTGAAGCACAACTAACTGGTACTGTACATAGAGAAAATATAAACTACTCTACCACTACTCCACCTCCAGTACTAGTAGTATAAAAAGATATATAGGCTGGAGCTTGAGCGCTTTCTTGCTAAGGGCTGCCCACTTGCTTCTCACACTACCACCCTCTCTCCAGATCTAAAAAAGATGGCCCCTCTCTCCCTCCTCACCGGTGGTCACAAATCCGCCGGGGAAGAAAAGGACATGCAGCGTTGACGCACTCGTCGTCGGCGAGCGAGGTCACGCACTGATGACAAGGCCGTCCTCTCAGACCTAGCGCCCGCGCGGGATGGCCTCCGTCCCCAAGCTTGCTGCCGTAGTGTGTGCGGAGGACGATGACCACGAGCGAAGCCACTTCCCGCCGACCCTCAGGTATGCTACCTCTTTTCGAACCATAACCTTGTTCTATTTCCCCATCTGCCACGTCGTTGCATGTGGATCTTTTTCCACTCCAGCATCTTCCCAATTTGCTATCCTCTGCTCTGCTGGCCACACAGAAGAAAATCATAATTTGCACTATTAAAGGAAACCCTACTTCATGCAGACTAATCCATGTCTGGGTTGAATAAGGAAAGGAAGGGAGACTGTACTGTCCAAGAGAGTAGGCATCGAACCCGCATCTAGGTTGAAAAGGGGAAAATCAGTAGCTAAGGAATGCGTCTCGTGTCTCTTGGTTGAAGAAGGGTAGAAAGGCATGACAACGCAATAGAGAATGACCAGGTCGATCGGTTTGTTGTCCTTGCATAGGAAAAAGGTGGCTAAAGAGAGAAAAAATGGGACATAATCCACATATGCTGCCTGGATATTTGTTGCTCTAGGCAACCATACCTCCCTCACCACTCTGCGTCCGTGGAGGTACATCATACTGGTGCGCCCACTGTCCGAATGGGCCTCCCATGCTCTTATTGCCACTTTTTTTGCTGTTAGTATAACGCCAACAGTCAAGTCAAGCAATGCTACTGCTAAAGTGATGCCACATTTAACTAATGCCGCTCCCAGTCTAATGCCACCGATAAATTTAAGCAATGCCATTTAATGTCACTGGATTATTTCAGGGTTAGCTGTTGATTGCGGATGTATTAAAGATTTTTCAGCTAAGGCATTCCAATGCTGTTGCACAACCAGTACACCAACGATGAAACTTGTTACTACCTTCAGATTTTTGCACTGTTAATGCTTATAGATTACATACCTCACTTTCATGAGATAAGTTAATTTTTTTTGTACAGTGTCACCAAAATGCCAAGGCGCTGATGTCATTTTATTTTGGTTAAACTGCACAGACAATTATGAAGACAAGAGGAAAGGTCAAGAGTGGGCACCTCCTCCTCCGGCTGTTCTCTTGATTCGTTCGATCAAGTTTTTATGTTTGATCGATTATCAAGATTGGGATAGCAATTTTTAAGGCCCCCCCGAGTTCGAAATGATATTTACCTTGGAGGTACATGGTTTGCAATTTTTATATATTATCATTAGTTAATAATGCTAGTTACCTTCAGATTTTTGTATTTGGTTTAATGCTCATACAGAGCTAGTATACCAATGCTCAAACTTGTTACCTTTACATTTTGTATTGTTAATTCTTATAGAAACCTTCCAGTGCTAGAGTTTATTGAAATCTGTTCAGTAAAACCATTGTACTGTACCCTGTAATAAACTAACTACTCTACTGTTGCACTAGCCACTGGATTAGTGTATATTTGTAGTATTCGAATGGTGTTGCATTAGCGTATGGACATAAATAAAGTGTGGCAAGCTTTCCCAGATATGTGCTCAAGAAAACTACTACCTATTTTCTAAATACTAGACATTTGGGTACTTTAAATTGAACCGCGAAAACGTCTTATATTAAGGAACAAAGGGTGTAGAGTTCACTCAAATTATCCCGGTAAAGCTAGTCACACCTTTGTTAAAATTAATGTTCATTATGTTATCGGAGGAGGTCTATATGTTTGTCTCTAATGCCTGTCGACTACATACCTGACATCATGATGTAATGTTAAGTCATTTCCTTTTGTACAGTGTCACTGAATTGTCAAGGCGGTGATGGCATTTTATTTTAGTAGAACTGCACAAAATTTGCTTAAAAGAAGAGGAAAGGTCAGGAATGGCTCAGTTTTTCAGAAAAAACTATGTATGCCTTCCTGACATCAGCTGCTGTTGCTTTATTTATTCCTTCAAACAGGTGGTTAGAAACAGTCTTGCTACCTTTTCCCATTATGAAATTGGAATGCTTATATTTGTGAGTCTATGCTTCAACTAGTGCCACTTTTAGAGTAATCACACTTTCAATATCTATGCAAACAGGGATGCTCGATTTTAGTGGAACTACACAAAAAGTCCAACTGGTTCAACATTAGGAGCATGTTTTTTTCCAAACCTTTATATCCAATTGGTGGCACTATGAGATGTTCATTACGAAGGTACATGGTTTGCTACTATCTTGCTACTCTTTTTGTACTATCATTAGATAGTAATACTAGTGGTTTGCATGTGAATTTATTAGCAGGGTGGACCTACATTGGAGGTGTAGGACAGGATTCAATGATTGGATGCTCAATTTCGGTTGTATTGATTTCACCTCTTCCATCACTGCGAACATGGATATCCTTGGTCTGATGAAGAATAGGCGCTATATTTCTGCTCTGAACCAGCAAATCAATTCAGTATGAAATTGTCCAGGGAAAACATAACTGTATCAAATTGTCCAGTGCAGAACATGACAGATGCTAAGAGGAAGAGACATGTTTAAACTGAAAATACAAGGTGTGGTTTATGTTTACTAGCTGCTTGATATTTGTGCAGACAGAGATGTCTGCCCGTTGCAATTTGGCAAACAAACAAAGTGTCCGCAATTTTGGTTGAACCGCACAAGAGAATAGTATAGTCACTGCATGCAGTGCCATTTGAAAATAGACACAGAAAGATTGGATAGTCACTTCATGGACTGCAGAAAAGTAGTACTGTACTATTTATTGGCCAACACTAGGTTCTTTATTGCTTTGGTCTAATTATACAATGGGTATCATTTTGCCTAAGTTAAAGTTTGTATTCCGAAAATAGTCTCGCGGTGTGATCGAGAGAAGACCAAATCATATTGCAGTGGATGTTCCTCCATCATGTGTGGTTCATTCTCATGGTTCCAGCTGTTGGTGAAACCATTTACGTTTGCAAGAGGAATTGTAGACTTCACAAACAAATTTGTCTTTCAGTCTGTACTGAATGTTGGCCAAGAGAAGCATCCATGTTAGTAGGAAGAACAGATGTTTTTTCTAGATCTCTGCTTTTGGAGCTACATATTTGTATATGATCTGTGAATCATTGAGATGCATTAACATGTTGATCTTATGTATGGGAATCATACTAGTTAGTTTTAGTTGCGACGCGAGATCCGAAGTGGCTGATCTTTGCTTTTGGAGTTACATATTTGTATATGATCTATGAATCATTGAGATGCATTAACGGTTACTTATTTCTGTTCGCTCAGTGTTTACAAGTTACTGATCGATCACTAGCTAGCCTACAAATGCGCTCCTGGCAGTTTTATTTGCGACGCAAGATGCGAAGTGGCAGTTTTTTGAATAAAAATGCCTACCTCTGAAGAAACTGATAGGCTACACTATCGATCCTACACGGATAAAAATGCCTACCTCTGAAGAAACTGACAAGCTACACTGTCGATCCTACACGGATAAATAGCGGATCACGCACATACTACCTCCTTTCTGGTTTGCAGGGCTCAATTCAAGAAACGACCTACCCGATCCTACACGAATAAATAGTGGATCACACACGTACTAGTACAGTACCTCCTTTCCGGTTTGCAGGGCTTAATTCAAACCTCTCAACAACCAAGGTACTCCCTCTGTCTGGGATTTATTAGTTCCGTGAGCAAAGCAGCAAGACCAAGGCATGACAATAATTAATGGCATGCAGAAGTTTAAGCCTAATTAATTCCAGCGATTTAAGTGGTTGCATGCGTGCCCTCGGCTGCGACTCGTTGCATGCTGCTTCGCGTACTGCCTGCGAGCGATTCTGAGTGCTTGCATGCAGCCAGCCATAGTTAAGGTAGCTAACTGATGCGAAAAAGATATGCTTTAAATTCATGGAATCATTATTGACAAGGAGGGAGATGACTCGAGTGCACTCGTTTGACCGCCATGCCGGCGTGCGACCCAGACGGGACGGGACAGCACAGTCATAATTTCAGTTTCTCTAGTTTTCCACGGCAAGCTAGCGCGCTAAGCCATTATGCATTGAATTCCGATGATCGTCGCGCTACCTTCCACCTATAAGTACTGTTTCCCGGCCTTCTCAGGTGCCACCGTGACCCAACTCGCCATATCCTCATAAGCCCCCACCGGCCCGACGTCGCTCGCCACATCCGCCATGCCCCCGCCCGTCTGCGGTAGGCGACGCTGGAGGCGGTCACCGCCGGAACTAGTGTTCGGGTTTTCACCGGAAGGCAGACGGAGGGAGGAGGCATTCTATCTGTCTTTAGATGGCAATGCGGAGATCGAGGAGTTGTTGGAGCGCGACCGCATGGCGGAGGAGCAGGAGTTGTTGGAGCGCGACCGCCTGGCGGAGGAGCAGCGTATCGCCGATTTGCGCCACCAGCGGGACATGGAGCAGCAGCGCACCGATGCTCTGAGTCGCGAGCAGAGCGCTCGCAACTGGGCTGACTACGTGGAGGCCGGCGCCCGACAAATAGCACTGGAGGCTGTCGGGCACGCACGCGTTCACGACGCTAATTTTTACTACCAGCTCGTCAAGTGGGTTTCCTGCTTGGAAGCCGAAGCTTTGGTGGACCACGTCGGCATGGAAAGGGCCAACACGCGCGAGCAACGCGCCCTATCGCACCTCTGGCAAGTCCGAGGCGAGGCAGAGGACGCCGGTGCCGGCGTTTAGCATGGACAGCAGATGGCGGCCGGCATCGTCTAGTTAGCTAAGAGTAAGTTAGTACTTGTACGCTACTAGAGTGTTAGTGGGAGTAGATAGTTAACTTGGCTATGATGGTTGTCAACATGGAAGTTCAGTACTCTATATGTGGATCAGACATGTTACTTTGCTTTGAATGTTGAACTTTTCGTTTGAATGTATGGAATGGGCTGTTATTTTTTTAAATGGGTTGTATTTGTGCTCCACGGTTTAGAGGCTGACTTGTGGGCCTAGCAAGTTGACGCGTACACAATCAGGAGATGATTGTATGTGGAGAGGATGATAGCAGGGACCCGCCAAGGTCATGGCAGTACGCAAGCAAGTGCCTCCTTATTTCAAGCCAATAAAAAATGGCTCCTCCTAGTGGATTTCTGACATCTGGGCCCCATGCCATTGTCAACATAGTCAATAAACGAGAGAATTGCACAACGAGCGGCTGACACCAGGGACCCAGCAGCTCGCCCAGTTATTTTTGTTTTGGGTTAATTTGGTAAATGCCACTCCAAATCTGGTGTATCCGAGAAATGCCACTGCAATTTCCAAACTTTGAAAAATGCCATTTCATGCCATTTCTAGTGGCATTTTTCAAAGTTTGCAAACTGCAGTCGCATTTTTCAAAGTTTGCAAAAATTGTAGTGGCATTTTTCAAAGTTTGGAAATTGCAGTGGCATTTTTATGAATCACCATAATTGGAGTGACATTTATCTAATTTGTTTTTGAGACGGAAGCAGGGTGTCACTGGGCTGTGCGGGACACTCTAGCATGTCTAGACAGCCTTTTCTTTTATGTTTACCACAGACCAGCCCAGTAGTTTTTTTCTTTCTAAAAATGGCTAGCCCAGTTCTTTTGTGATTTGTCAAGTAAGTCGCTTTATCAGGCCTGTTGGGCTGCAAATCTTTCAAGACGTGGAGAGCTTCATTCGGCTGGCCGAGAAAATGGCCTATCAGTAATGAGAAATGGGCTGTACATTTTTTAAACACATCAAACCGGCAATTATTTTCAAATATCTTTTTTTCATTTCGAGATTTTAAATTGCATTGATTTTTATGCGTGGACAATTTATTGGATTTTATATTGATATACATTTATTTTTAAAATCAGTCTGAATGTGACTCGAAATTTCGGGATTAAAAACAGTTCAGACCGCACCGACATATGCAAAATTTCGTATAATTTTTAAACCGTGGCCACAATATGGGCTGTAATGCTAACATAAAGAATATGGGCTCCAAAAAAACCCGTAAGAATTAGCAAATGGGCTGTAAATTATTTGAAATAATGGCAGATGGGCTGTATGCTGTTTTCCACAGATTTGAGGCTTTCCATAGATGGCATGTATACTGTTGGATGTCCATCCAACGACCGTCGTGCTTCTTTAATCTCTGCTCTTCCTGCTCCAGCCGCTCAAACAAGCGCCAGCGGGACTACCTGCTCCCTCCTCCCCGCGGCCGGCTGTGCTGCCGCGCAGGCCTCACCGCCCCACCGTACTCCCATCGCTGGCCTAGCCATCCCTCTACTCACCCACACCTGCTGTTATTCTCCGGCGACGGCAGACGGACCAGTAAATCCTCGTACATCGTACTCCCCTCCACGTGGGAAACAAAAACAACGGCCGAGTCTTCCCTGCCTCCGTGTCGTTCCCTTCCTAGGCCTCGCCGCCGTCTACCGCCTTGGTGCTCTCGGCGTGGCGTGGTCAGCGTGGTCAACGACCGACATGCATCTGAAGTGGACTGTACGTGGAGAGGCTAACAACTGGGTCCATGGCCGCACGCAAGGAAATGCCTCCTTATTACGCGCAAAATAATGATTTCCTCCACCTGACATCTGGGACCCACCGAAACGGCCTCTGTATTTCGTGAAAAAAACGTTACCGCCGCTGACAACTCGTACCCACCAGCTATATCTTCGCACGCAAGGAAGTTCCTCCTTATTACGCACAAAAAAATGAATACCCCCTGCTAGCTGGGACCCAGTATAGTGGGCCTACTAAGTTGACGGGGACGAAGGGCTTTGTCAACTTAGTCAATATGCACGATTCTAGCTCAACTGACCGTACGATGTCCATCCAACGGCCGTAGTGCTTCTTCAATCTCTGGTCTTCTTGCTCCAGCCGCCCAAAGCAGTGCCAATCGTGCTGCTTGCTCTTGCCTCCCGTGGTCGGCTATGCTGCCGCGGAGGCCTCACCGTCCCCATACTACTCCCATCGCTGGCCAGGCCATCCCTCCACTCCACTCACCCACACCCCCTGTTATTCTGCGGCGACGGCAGTGCAACCGAACCAGTGAACCCTCGTACTCCTCTCCGCATGGGCATCCACTGCCGCGTCTTCCCCGGCTCCGCGTCGTCCCCTTCCTAGGCCTCGTCATCGTCCACCGCCGTGGTGCTGTTGGCGCGGCGTGGTCAATGTGATCAACGACCGAATTCCATCAGAAGAATACTGTACGTGGAGAGGCTGACAGCTGGGTCCATGGCAGCCGCAAGGAAGTGCCTCCTTATTACGCGGAAAATAATTATTCCTCCACCTGACAGCAGGGACCCACCGGACGCCCACCAGTATATCGCGAAAAAAACGTTTGCCCCTGACTGCTGGGACCCACCCAACGGGCCACCGTATTTCGCGAAAAAAACGTTCCCCCTGCTGTCAGCTCGAACCCACCTGAAGTGCCTCCTTATTACGCACAAAAAAATGAATACCCCCTACTAGCTGGGACCCACCTTGGTGGGAGGCTGACTTGTGGGCCTACTAAGTTGATGGGGACGGAGGGCTTTGTCAACTTAGTCAATATGCACGATTCTAAGTCCAGTGACCGTACGATGTCTATCCAACGGCCATAGTGCTTCTTCAACCTCTGGTCTTCTTGCTCCAGCCGCCCAAACCAGCGCCGGTCGTGCCTCGTGCTCCTGCCTCCCGTGGCCGGCTGCGATGCGGCGGAGGCCTCACCTCCCCCTACTACTCCCACCGCTGGCCAGGCCATCCCTCTACTCACCCACACCCCCTGTTATTCTGCGGCGACGGCAGCCTCACACCGCAGCGAACCAGTGAACCCTCGTACTCCTCTACGTGTGGGCATCCACTGCCGCGTCTTCCCCGGCTCCGCGTCGTCCCCTTCCTAGGCCTCGCCGTCGTCCACCGCCCTGGTGCTCTCGGCGCGGCATGGTCAACAAGGAACGGCTTTGTGACGCCCCCGATTTAATCGTACACTAATCATACACGCAAACGTGTACGATCAAGATCAGGGACTCACGGGAAGATATCACAACACAACTCTACAAATAAAATAAGTCATACAAGCATCATATTACAAGCCAGGGGCCTCGAGGGCTCGAATACAATAGCTCGATCACAGACGAGTGAGCGGAAGCAACAATATCTGAGTACAGACATAAGTTAAACAAGTTTGCCTTAAGAAGGCTAGCACAAACTGGGATACAGATCGAAAGAGGCGCAGGCCTCCTGCCTGGGATCCTCCTAAAACTACTCCTGGTCGTCGTCAGCGGGCAGCACGTAGTAGTAGGCACCTCCGGTGTAGTAGGAGTCGTCGTCGAAGGTGGCGTCTGGCTCCTGGACTCCAGCATCTGGTTGCGACAACCAGAATGAAAGGAAAAGGGGGAAAAGGGGAGAAAGCAACCGTGAGTACTCATCCAAAGTACTCGCAAGCAAGGAGCTACTCTACATATGCATGGGTATCAAATGGAGTAAGGGTGTCATATGTGGACTGAACTGCAGAATGCCAGAATAAGAGAGGGATAACTAATCCTTTCGAAGACTACGATTCTGGCAGCCTCCGTCTTGCAACATGCAGAAGAGAGTAGACTGAAGTCCTCCAAGTAGCATCGCATAGCATAATCCTAACCGATGATCCTCCCCTCGTCGCCCTGTGAGAGAGCGATCACCGGTTGTATCTGGCACTTGGAAGGGTGTGTTTTATTAAGTATCTGGTTCTAGTTGTCATAAGGTCAAGGTACAACTCCAAGTCGTCCTGTTACCGAAGATCACGGCTATTCGAATAGATTAACTTCCCTGCAGGGGTGCACCACATAACCCAACACGCTCGATCCCATTTGGCCGGACACACTTTTCTGGGTCATGCCCGGCCTCGGAAGATCAACACGTCGCAGCCCCACCTAGACCAACAGAGAGGTCAGCACGCCGGTCTAAACCTAAGCGCCCAGGGGTCTGGGCCCATCGCCCTTAGCACACCTGCACGTTGCGTGGGCGGCTGGAAGCAGACCTAGCCTAGTGGCGTTCTAGTCCAATCCAGCGCGCGCTGCTCCGTTGCTGACGTCATGAAGGCTTCGGCCGATACCACGACATCGAGTGCCCATAACTGTCCCCGCGTAGATGGTTAGTGCGTATAAGCCAGTGGCCAGACTCAGATCAAATACCAAGATCTCGTTAAACGTGTTAAGTATCTGCGAACGCCGCCCAGGGCCAGGCCCACCTCTCTCCTAGGTGGTCTCAACCTGCCCTGTCGCTCCGCCTCAAAGTAACAGTCGGGGGCCGTCGGGAACCCAGGCCCACCTCTACCGGGATGGAGCCACCTGCCCCTTCAGCCCCCATCTCCGAACAGTAACACAGGTAAGGTAACTGTGTAAAGTATATTGTATATGCCCATGATCACTTCCCGAAGTGATCACGGCCCAGTAGTATAGCATGGCAGACGGACAAGAGTGTAGGGCCACTGATGGAACACTAGCATCCTATACTAAGCATTAGGATAGCAGGTAAAGGTAACAACAGTAGTAGCAAGGACAGGCTATGCATCAGAATAGGATTAACGGAAAGCAGTAACATGCTACACTACTCTAATGCAAGCAGTATAGAGAAGAGTAGGCGATATCTGGTGATCAAAGGGGGGCTTGCCTGGTTGCTCTGGCAAGAGAGAGGGGTCGTCAACTCCGTAGTCGTACTGGGTAGCAGCGGCGTCGGTCTCGGTGTCTAGCGAGAGAAGAGGGGGAAGAAACAATAAATATAATGCAAACAATTGCATGACGATGCATGACATGACAAGTATCGGTGCTAGGGGTGCCCTATCGCGGTATGAGGTGATACTGGTGAAAGGGGGAAACATCCAGGAAAGTATCCCTGGTGTTTCGCGTTTTCAGACAGATGAACCGGAGAGGGAAAGTTGCGTGTTCGGTATGCTAGGGATGCGTGGCGGACGAATGGGTTGCGTATCCGGATTCGTCTCGTCGTTCTGAGCAACTCTCATGTACAAAGTTTTCCCATCTGAGCTACGGTTTATTTTATATTAATTTAAAAAAATTTAATCATTTTTAGAATTTATTTAATTATTTAACTCTAACATTATCCAGAATAGTGTATGCTGACGTTAGCATGACGCCAGCAGTCAACGTTGACCGTTGACCTGGTCAACCTACTGTGTGGGTCCAGTGGGACCCACCTGTCATTCACTATTTAGTTAATTATCAGTAGTTCACTAGGTTAATTAAACATAATTAGTTAATTTAATCAGAGTTAATTAAATTAATTAATTTTAATATTATTAATATATATTTTTTATCTCTTTTTTTTAACAGAAACGTTCTGTGGGGGCTAGGCCCCACACGTCATTGGCCTAGGGGGGCCTTGCGGGTGCTGGGTGCAGGCCGCGGGCGCCACTCGTTAACGAGCGAACTCGGGCGGCCGCCGCAGGCGCGCGCGCCAGCGCCGGCGAGGCGGGCTGGGCGCCAGCTGCAGGCGAGAGGGGAGGCGGGCCACGGCAGGGCGTGGCCGGCGGGCGCGGCATTGTCCACGGCGCCGGACCGGGAAGGCGCGGGCGTCGGCGCCCGATGCGGCCAGCGAGAGGGGAGGAAGAAGGGGGGGGGGCGTGGCTCGTGGCCGCGGCCGGAGCAGCGACGCGACGGGCCGTGAGGAGGCCGGAGTGGCGCCGGGTAGGGGACGGCGACAAGCGCGGCGGAGGCGGCGAGGGAAGCGGTGGCCGGAGTTACGGGTGGTGGGGAGGACATGCAGGAGCTCGTATCTGAGCTCGGGAAGGCATAGGGGGGGTGGCGGAGCTCACAGCGATGGTGTAGGGACAGACAGTGGGCTCGGGGTGGTCCGACGAGGTAGATCGACGACGGGGGCAAGGTGGCAGCGACGGCGAATGGCGTCGGGTCGACGACGAGGCAAGGCCGCGGATTCCGGCGGGCGTCGCGCGAGGGAGGGGAGGGGCGAGGAGTCAACGGGGGCGGGGGCGTGGTCGCCCCGATCCGATCGGGATTGGGGGAGTGGGGGGAGAGAGAGCGAGTGGGGGAGGGAGTGCGTGTAGTGGGCTAGGGTTTCGGTGTCCCCAGGGGTTAGTAGGTGAGGTGGGGGTGGGCCGGTCCAACCAGGCCGACTGGAATGGCCAGCTGGGCTGAGGCCCAGCACGCGGGGGGAGGGGGGGGTTCCCTTTTCCTTTTTTTTATTTACAGTCTTACTTTGCTTTTCTTTTATTTATTCTTTTAGTTCTTATTTGTTTTATTTTAATTTCCAAAAATACAAAAGTGGCACCTAAAATAGTGTTACAATTTATGCCACTGCCACAAACCGTTTAGCATTGAAATAAAAATAGTTTTAAATTGTTTATTATTTTAAAGCATTTGAATAATTGTTTTATCACTATTTATTTACTATAGTGCATTTAAACGCTTTATAAAAGTGTGGTTTCTCCACCAATATTACATATGATTTATTTGTCACATTTAGAACATTTTAGTTTTTACATTTGAAAAGCTTTTGTTATTTGTCTTTATTTTAAATTTGGACCATTTTTGAACCATCGCGAGATTAACTACAGTGATAGCGGTGACATGGCATCATTAGGAGAGGGTTACTGTAGCTTAATTATCCGGGCGTCACAGGCTTCCATCGGACGTGGACTGTACATGGAGAGGCTGACAGCTGGGTCCACGGCCGCAGCAAGGAAGTGCCTCCTTATTATGTGCAAACTAATTATTCCTCCACCTGACAGCGGGGACCCACCAGACGGGCCACTGTATTTCGCGAAAAGAACATTTTCCCCTGACTGCTGGGACCCACCAGCTACATCTTCGCACGCAAGGAAGTGCCTGACAGTCGGGACCCACCTGGTCGAAGCGTACGAAGCGTTGTCATTCTGGTCGCGAACGTGTACGTACATATATACTAGTGGATGTAGAGGCACGCACGTGTCGTAGTAGAGGCGCGCACGTAGCATGTACACGTACGTACAACGGCCAGGGTGCAAGAAAGAAAATACGGCCACGTATGTGTACATACGGGCGGGGTCTCGAACGCCTACTCGCGCATACGTACGGCCAGGGCTCGTGTACATGGCTGGGTCGGAACGGAGAAACATCGTCGTCGTCGTGTTCATGGGGAGGCAACGGAATGCATCGTGTTCATGGGGAGGCAACGGAATGCATCGTGTTCATCGGGAGGGCTTGGACGGAACAGGCGATGGAAACGAGGCCTGGCATACCGCAGAACGGAGGAAACGGCCTTGTGTTCGACCGGCCACATTCGAAACGGGATCCTGTTGATCGGGAGGGGTCTGGCGTACCGCAAAACGGAGGAAATGGACCACCTACAGTCGGAACGGGGGTCCTGTTCATCGGGAGGGGTGTGGCGTACCGCAAAACGGAGGAAACAGACTTGTGTTGGAGCGCTATGGTCGAAACGGGGGTCCTGTTCATCTGGAGGGGTGTGGCGTACCGCAAAACGGGACTCCACGGGATACTGTTCATCTCCACCGTCGACCCCTCCAGCCTCCATGAGCTATTGTTCATCCACCGTCGACCTCCTCCAGCCTCCACCTGTGACTGTTCATCCACGGGCTCCTGTTCATCCAGCCTCCACCGTGCGCTACTCCACCGACTACTGTTCAACCAGCCCTCTCCATGGGCTCATGTTCAACTACCCCTCCACGGGCTACTGTTCATCCTGCCCTCCACCCTCTACTGTTCATCCAGCCCTCCACGGGATGGTCCTGTTCATCCAGCCCTCCACGGGGTCCTGTTCATCCAGCCCCAACCGCCTCGATCGATCGGGGTCCTGTTCATCCAGAGGCAACACCACGGGGTCCTGTTCATCCACCCCCACCAGGAACTGTTCATCCAAACCCCCCGCAACGCTCACTGTTCATCTAGAGGCAACATCGATCGGCTTCAGTTAGCAGCAGTAGCGAAGGAATCGCTCGATCGGGTTCAGTTAACAACCATCGATCGATCGCTCGGGTTCAGTAACGCGTAGCCTGCAGTGCAACGCTCGGGTTCAGTTAGAGCCCAACACCTCGCTTGGGTTCAGTTAGAGTCAACGCCTCACACACACACGCGTACGTGTACGAGAGAAGCACGCATCGCTCGGCCCCCGACCTCCCATCGTAAACGGGAACTCCCCGAAATTTTCCTCCCCCTCGCTTCTACCATGGTTTTTTCCGTCATGGACGGCCCAAAGAATGTCATGCAGCTGCGTCTCCGGCCCGCCCAGGACGAAAAGCCCATTTTCTATCATGATATTTTGTCATAGAAGTAGGAGCCCACCACATCTATGATGATACCGGGTTTTGTCACAATTATCGTCATAGAAGTGTCATATGTATGACAGAATTTTTTTTCGTTCGGCCCAAAATGTCACGGATGTGTCTTTTTTTGTAGTGAGGGCCTGCAAAAGATGGGGCCATATAGCCAAATATTGTTACTTCACCTCTAGGCCCAACAACACTTCTACACTGCTCTCGACCTAGATATGAGTTGTTGCTGAATAACACCCCCACCCCTTCACGGATGTTCACATTATCTCTCAAAAGCACAATGAAGGAATGAATTGGAAAAAATTTGTACTGAACAGAGAGGTTTGGGTCCTTCTATGTGGTTTTCCCTTCGACAGAAGATGCATGCATGAATTTGCTAATGCGGTGAGGATCCTTGGTAGATTGGTTCATTGTGATAGAGTTAAGAGCACCAAAGCTAACTTGATGTTTAAGGTCAGAGTGGATTAACTTAGGGACATCTGTGACAGCATTGTTGTAGGAGAGGGAGAGGGTTTTTAGACTGAATCACACACTGTGCATGTAGTCATTTTAAAGCAAAAGATGCTGGGATCTAAGGCTTTAGTTGAAGATCCTATCCCACCATTTGGTAACCCTCGACCCACACCAGTGCAAGAGCATTTCCATCCAAACCAATACAACCATTTTCTGCCCCCCTACAACAGCATGAACTGGATGATGTGCATAATAATCACATACTTGACCTTATTTAGGAGGCTATGCAACATAATTTGCAGCTGGCTCTTCATCCACCTGGTATGTCACAAGATCAAAATCAGGATATAAAGGTATGCCCCAGACCTGTTGATGCGGCTAATGAGGATGTATATCTTCCTGGATGGGGGTATTGGCATTACCTCAAGAGAACCCAAACATTGATCTGGAAATTCAACCAGGAGATTTCCTTGAGATGAATTATCTGATGGAACCTCTCAATGAGCAGGATGCTAATGCTATTTATGGTCATATTCAGGCAATGGACAATGTCATTAGCCTCACTATATCACCGATCCCCACTAACAATGGTGTCCCTTTAGTTGAATCTGCTAATGGGCCTATGAAACCCATTTTTCAAAATTTGATTGACCTTATGTGCTTCTTGGGCTAGCCCAGGAGCTGCAACAGTTATAAGGTGGGCTAGTTCAGGGCTTGGGTCATCCCTGTGGCCATAATGCAATGATCTTCATTTGGAGGTGGCTCTAAATGTTCACCAGCCGGGACAGGATCATTTTGACCCTATGGAACAAGAATTTCTGGTTTATGCTGCAATTTCTGTCAATGTTCAGAGAACACCTACTACATTAAGCTTGGATAATACTCATGTTGAACCTCCATTGCTGAATGAGTTGAATTTGGATGATTAGCCTTTCCTTAATATTCCTAAAACCATCCATGCACAAATCCTCTTAACGGACAAGGGTGCAATTGTTGCTGATAAGCTCATATCTCACACTGCACCCACCACTGAAGGTGAGACCATTGAATCTGATCTTGAGGCTCCTCAGGTTTTCCTTCTCCTATGTATAATGATTTCAATCAGAATCTGCTTGTGGGTTTTGTTCATCTTCCCTCAGATGTTGTTGACCTTGTGATCATGGAGAAGGAGAGGCTAGCCCCACTTACAAATCCAAAATATGATGTTGAACTGTTGGGACAGGAGGGTGCTGACACATGGAAGTAAAATTTTGCCCCCTCTCAGGATAGAAAAAAGGTAATTAATGTCCCCATTGAATGGGTTAATTTTCTCTCTGTGGCACTTTTATCTTCTCAGAAATTTGAGTGTTCAAGTAAGTTTGTTACATCACAAGTGTGGGAGTACATCATTCAAGGTTCTTAATCTAAGATCTTTAAGTCATTTGCCATACCTGACAGATGCATACCATATAAAGTTCCATCATGTCCTATGCAACATGCTCTCTCATCTAATGTGAACTAGGATATTGCCACCACTCCAACATGTCTATCTACTTCAGAGCATGTAGCCTCCTCTACATCTACCATCCACAAGAACAAAAAGAGGAAGGACAAAATCCCCTTGGTGGAAACAGAGGTACGAAGAAGTTGCAGAATTCAAGCACTTAATAAGGGTCTTAGAAAGACTGTTTGTGTGGATAAAACTTCCCTAGCTTGCTATGCATTACCTCCTCCTATCCCAACAAAAGTGATTAAAAATCTAAACTCTACTTTTTGCAAGGTCAATATTCACGGATACAATGAGGACATGATGAAGGGAGGCAACAAGAAGCTCAAAAGCAACCCTACCCCTGCAATTGCCGAGGAATAGAAGACTAGATCTAAGAGCAAGAGCCAGAATTAGGAGTTGCATTTGTAGTACTTTGTGCTTTTGATGAGACTGGATGCAATGATGTTGCACACCTCTATGTGTCTGATGGAGTGGATTTGGTTGTACCGTGTTCCTTCACCTATTATAGAGTGGTCCCAATGTTTCTATATGTTTCTGATGTGCCAAGTATTTGTTTTGTTTCAAGTGTGCTTTAGTACTTATGGATAAAACATGTAATATGTTAAACTAAAACACTGGAGGTATCAACGATGAGAAAAAATGGACTCACTTGGAAGTAAAAAAGAGGGATCTGCCTAAGCTACTTTGTTTTTGCAACAAACTAAAAGAGAACATTTTGATAGCTAGTGCATACAAAAATTATGTGCAAGGCAATTATCTAAATTTGAGTTTCTTCACTCCGTGGGAGCCTCGGGAGGTCTCCTTGTGGAATGGAATGATCATACTTTTCTAATACCACTACTAACAAAAATGGTTCCTCCATCGCAATTGATTTCACCTCCAAGCAATCTTGAGAACAATGGACACTGACCAACATCTATGGGCCTTGTCAGAATGATTCTAGAACTCAGTTTATTAACTGGTTTCAAGATGTTAACATTAAGGATGATGTATGATATGTCTCAAACATATCTATAATTTATGAAGTATTCATGCCATGTTTACAACAATTTTATATGGTTTTGGTATGATTTGCATGGAACTAACCCAGACTGACGCTTTTTTCAGCAGAACTACCGTGGTGTTGTTTTTTGTGTAGAAATGAAAGTTCTCCAAATTAGTTGAAACTTTTTGATGATTTTTTTGGAACAAAAGAGGCACTAGAAGCTTCGTGGGAGGGTCAGAAGAGCCACGAGGTGGGCACTGATGACCTACAAGTATAGGGGATCAATTGTAGCTCTTTTCGATAAGTAAGAGTGTCAAACCCAACGAGGAGAAGAAGGAAATAACAAGTGGTTTTCAGCAAGGTAATGTCTGCAAGTGCTAAAGTTGTAAGTAGCGGAGTAGTTTGATAGCAAGATAATTTGTAACGAGCAAGTAATGATAGTAGTAACAAAAGTGCAGCAAGGTAGCCCAATCCTTTTGATGCAAAGGACAGGACAAAATGGTCTCTTATGAGAAGCAAAGTGTTCTTGAGTGTACACGGGAATTTCATCTAGTCACTTTCATCATGTTGGCTTAATTCGTCTTTGGTACTTTGATAATTTGATATGTGGGTGGACCGGTGCTTAGGTGCTGTTCTTACTTGAACAAACCCCCTACTTATGATTAACCCTCCTGCAAGCATCCACAACTACGAGAAAATTATTAAGAATAAATTCTAACCATAGCATTAATTAAACTTTTGGATCCAATCGGTCCCTTACGGAATACTACATAAACTGGGGTTTAAGCCTGTGTCACTCTCGCAACCCACCATCTAATTGCTACTCCACAATGCATTCCCTTAGGCCCAAATATGGTGAAGTGTCATGTAGTCGACATTCACATGCCACCACTAAGGGAATCACAACATACATACTATCAAAATATCGAACACATATCAAGTTCACACGGTTACTTGCAACATGATTTCTCCCTTGACCTCAAGAACAAAGTTAACTACTCACAAATGATAAACATGCTCATGATCAGAGGAGTATTAAATAGCATATTGGATCTGGACATATAATCTTCCACCAAATAAACCATATAGTAATCAACTACAAGATGTAATCAACACTACTAGTCACCCACAAGCACCAATCTATAGTTCCGGTAACAAGATTGAACAAAGGAGATGAACTAGGGTTTGAGAGGAGATGGTGCTGTTGAAGATGTTGATGGAGATTGCACTCCCCAAGATGGGAGAGTTGTTGGTGATGATGATGACGATGATTTCCACCCCCGGGAGGGAAGTTCCCCCGGCAGAATCGCTCCGCCGGAGGGCAAAAGTGCTCCTGCCCAAGTTCCGCCTCGAGGCGGCGACGCTCCGTCCCAAAAGTACTCTCCTTATTTTTTCTAGGTCAAAATGACTTATATACCAAAAGATGGGCACCGGAGGTGGTCCTGGGTGAGCACAACCCATCAGGGCGCGCCTGGGCTCCCTGGCGCGCCCAGGTGGGTTGTGCCCACCTTGTGGTTATTTGCTCCAATAATTCTCAAATATTCCATAAAAAATCCTCGTGAAGTTTCAACTCATTTGGAGTTGTGCATAATAGGTAGCATGGCATAGCTTTTTCAGGTCCAGATTTCCAGCTGCCAGAATTCTCTCTCTTTGTGTATACCTTACATATTATGAGAGAAAAGGCATTAGAATTACTCCAAAAAGCATTATTATAGATAAAAACATTATAAATAACAGTAAGAAAACATGATGCAAAATGGACGTATCAACTCCCCCAAGCTTAGACCTTGCTTGTCCTCAAGCGAAAACCAAAATCGAAAAACATGTCGACATGCTTTGAGAGAGAGGTGTCGATAAAAACAAAATACGGGCATAGAAGCATCATGTTGATTATTATAACAACAACAAAATTAAACATAAGACTTTTATCATATACTTCTCATCAATAAGTAACAATTCATCACACAATCGAAGTATAAAGCAAAAACTCTATTAAAAACCAACAAACTATGTTCTCAGTCAACTTTGCCACTACAATTCATCATCTTGTCAGGAAGGGTCACGTATCGGAGCCTTTAGGCAAGTCCACATGCTCAACCATCATATAATCTTCTATGATTGCTAACACTCACCGCGTACATATGAGCAAAACGTTTCATCCGGACACATAGGAAGATAGGGGCTTATAGTTTCGCCTCCCAACGTACTCACCTCAAGGGTGATGTCAACAATAATAACTCATGTTATCTATATTCAGCTGGAAATATGTGCCTAGATCTTTCCTCACCACATGATGCTTTCCAAAGGAGAAAAATAAAAAGGAATAGAAGGAAAACTTTGACTCTTTGCATAAAAGTAAACACATAAAAGTAAAAGATAGGACCTTCGCAGAGGGAAGCAGAGGTTGCCATGTGCTTATTTGTTTGTATGCTCAACCCCTTAGTGCAAAAGAATGCCACGTTACATTTCCCATTATGATAGCGACCTTTATTATGCAATCTGTCACTTTTATTCTTCACCATCACAAGTTTGTGCAACACTCAATTTTCTCTTACACTAAATGATCTCACACATTTAGAAGCAATTTTTATTGCCTTTTTGCACCGATGATAACTTACTTGACGGATCTTGCTCAATCCCTAGGTAGGTATGGTGGAAACTTGAAAATAAGATTTGGGTTTAAGGGTTTTTGGATGCACAGGTAGTATCTCTACTTAGTGCGGAATTTTTGGCTAGGAAAGATAGGGGGCAAGCACCACATGTTGAAGGATCTATGACAATATGACTTCTATGTGAATATAAACAAACATAAACCATTAAGTTGTATTCATTGTCCAACGTCAACAATTTTGGCATATAATATTTTAATGAGGGCTCACAATCACAAAAGATTTCTAGGATAGTATATTTATATGTGAATCTTCTCTTCCCTTATTAATTTTCTTTCATGAGTTGCATCATTGACTAATGCTACGTTTGTCAATCTCTAATAAAATTTTCTACTTATACTTTTCCTTATGTGGTGTCATCACCTACCATAGGATTAGTATATGATCTTTTCATTATTTCTTTCCTTTTATTTATTTATTTCCTTTCTCTTTTCCTTTCTTATTTCTTTTCTTTAATTGCAACATGAAAGTAAAGAAAACAAAAACTCAAACTAAACTTTATTACATAACTTGCACACGATTACAAGGATAGATCACTAAGCAAACTCTCAAGGAAGAAAGGATTGAACTAACTTTTATTCATCTAAAGCAAAAATATCGAACTAAAATAAGTAAAAGCAAAAAGATAGTGGGATGATACGATACCGGGGCGCCTCCCCCAAGCTTGGCAGAAGCCAAGGGGAGTGCCCATACCCGATACTCAATTCTCCTTTGGTGGTGGAGAATGTGATGTTGGTGATGAAGTAGTATTCTCCAATATAACCATGAGTAGATCCTTCAAACCTTGAATCTCCCGAAGGTCTTGATGAATTAATTCACTGTTTTTCTTCACCTCAGCCATTATGTGTTTATTCTCAGGGCCCCACGGTTTTGTTCTTGCATTGTTTTCTCTTGGCTGGGATATGTCCCAGTTGGACGGTATGTGCCTACGAGGAGTGTTCTCGAACCCATAATTGTGAATAAAATTTTGAAAATTGTTATGATGTAACCTGTGTAAGGGCCTCCTCGGTGGGAGCTCTTCTTGCACTTCCAGGCTCGCTTGATTGTTTGATGATCCCATGGCTTGATGAGGATCAGGGTGAGTAGAAATGCCATCTAGTGTACCCCTCTCGGAGGCTGGAGGGTGAATCCCAAAGGGACTTTCCTCTTCTTCCTCCATAGCAACCTCTTCAGTTTCATCCCTCCTTGGATCTTCCTAAACCAACATTATGTCTCCTTCTCCATTGTTGAAGGGTGAGGAAGACATGTCATTGGTCTAGTTGAATCTGTCAGAAAACAACAAGAAAAGAGAACAGATAATTTCTCCGCAATACGGTGATTGACAGGTTCGGGGAGTATATATAGATTTTTTTATCTTGGAGGACAAGCATATGGAAGAATTGACAACCTTCGGGTTAGTACCTTTAGAATTATTTATTTTGATGGCTCCAGACCGATAAACCTCCTCGATTACATATGGGCCTTCCCATTTTGAGAGGAGTTTCCCTGCAAAGAATCTGAAACGAGAGTTGTACAAAAGAACATATTCTCCGACTTTAAACTCACGCTTTTGGATTCTTTTGTCATGCCATCTTTTAACTTTTTCTTTGAATAATTTTGCATTTTCATAAGCTTGGGTTCTCCATTCATCTAATGAGATAATATCAAATAACCTCTTTTCACCGGCAAGTTTGGAATCATAATTGAGTTCTTTGATTGCCCAATATGCTTTATGTTCTAACTCAAGAGGCAAATGAAAAGCTTTCCCATAAACCATTTTATAAGGAGACATACCCATAGGATTTTTATATGCTGTTCTATATACCCAAAGTGCATCATCTAATTTCTTAGACCAATTCTTCCTGGACCTATTGACAGTCTTTTGCAAGATTAATTTTATTTATCTATTTCTAAGTTCAACTTCACCAATAGACTGAGGATGATAAGGTGATGCAATCCTATGGTTAACATCATACTTGGCAAGCATTTTACGGAAAGCACCATGAATAAAGTGTGAACCACCATCAGTCATTAAATATCCAGGGACTCCAAATCTTGGGAAAATAACTTCCTTAAGCATTTTAATAGAGGTGTTGTGATCAACACTATTGGTTGGAATAGCTTCTAACCATTTAGTAACATAATCAACATCAACCAAAATATGTGTATACCCATTAGAGGAAGGAAAAGGTCCCATGTAATCAAATCCCCAAACATCAAATGGTTCAACAGCAAGCGATTAATTCATAGGCATTTCTTGATGCTTACCGATATTACCTATCCTTTGACATTCATCACAAGATAAGACAGACTTACGAGCATCCTTGAAGATAGTAGGCCAATAAAATCCAGATTGCAGTACCTGTGAGCAGTTCTATCTCCAACATGATGCCCTCCATAAGCTTCAGAGTGACATTTCCGTAGGATTTGTCCATGTTCATGCTGAGGTACACAACGTCTAATAATACCATCTACTCCTTCTTTATAAAGATGTGGGTCATCCCAAAAGTAATGTCTTAAATGATAGAAGAATTTTTTATTTTGTTGGTATGTAAATCTAGATGGTAAAAATATTTAGCAACAATGTAATTAGCATAATTAGCATACCAAGGAGTACTGTGAGCAACATTTATTGCAGCTAACTGCTCACCAGGAAAACTATCATCAATAGGTAGTGGGTCATTAAGCACATTTTCAAGCCTAGATAAATTATCAGCTACTGGGTTCTCAACTCCTTTTCTATCAATGATATGTAAATCAAATTCTTGTAATAAGAGAGCCCATCGAATAAGTCTAGGTTTAGCATCTTTCTTTTCCATGAGATATTTAATAGAAACATGGTCTGTGTGAACAGTTACTTTGGAATCAACAATATGAGCTCTAAATTTATCACAAGCAAACACAACTGCTGATAATTCTTTTACAGTAGTAGCATAATTTCTTTGAGCACTGTCTAGATTTTTACTAGAATAATGAATAACATTAAGTTTCTTATGAACTCTTTGTCCTAGAACAACACCAACAGCATAATCACTAGCATCACACGTAATTTCAAAAGGCAAGTTCCAATCAGGTGGTTGAACAATAGGTGCAGAAATTAAGGCTTTCTTGAGTGTTTCAAAGGCTTCTAAACAATCATCATCAAAAACAAAAGGAATATCCTTTTGCAAAAGATTCGTAAGAGGCCTAGAAATTTCAGAAAAGTCTTTGATAAATCTCCTATAGAAACCAGCATGACCTAAGAAACTACGAATACCTTTTATACCTTTAGGATATGTCATTTTCTCAATTGCATCAACCTTAGCTTTGTCCACTTCAATACCTCTTTAAAACATTTATGACCCAAGACAATGCCTTCATTAACCATAAAGTGGCACTTCTCCCAATTCAAGACAAGATTTGTTTGTTCACATCTATGCAAAACTCGATCAAGATTGCTTAAACAATCATCAAAAGACTTCCCATAAACAGAGAAGTCATCCATGAAAACCTCAACAATCTTTTCACAAAAGTCAGAGAATATAGCAGTCATACATCTTTGAAAGGTAGCGGGTGCATTACATAAACCAAAAGGCATACGTCTATAAGCATAAGTTCCAAAGGGACAAGTAAAAGTGGTCTTTTCTTGATCAGGTTGAGAAATAGGTATTTGTGAAAAACTAGAATATACATCAAGGAAGCAAAGATATGTGTGCTTAGATAATATTTCAAGCATTTGATCAATAAAAGGAAGAGGGTAATGATCTTTTCTAGTTGCTTTATTTAATTTTCTAAAATCAATTACCATTCTATAGCCTGTAACAATTCTTTGTGGAATAAGTTCATTCTTATCATTAGGGACAACAGTAATACCTCCTTTCTTAGGGACACAATGAACAGGACTTACCCATCTACTATCAGCTATAGGATAGATTATACCTGCTTCCAGAAGTTTTAATATTTCCATTCTTACCACTTCTTTCATCTTCGGGTTTAACCGACGTTGGTGATCAACAACAGGTTTAGCATCAGGTTCCATATTAATTTTGTGCTAACATAGAGTGGGACTAATGCCCTTTAAATCATCAAGAGTATATCCAATAGTAGCTCGGTGCTTCCTTAGAACTTTTAATAATCTTTCTTCTTCATGTTCTAAAAGGTTAGCACTGATAATAATAGGATATATCTTCTTTACTCAAGTTTAATACCCGACTCTTTACCTTTTTCGAGTTCCCAATCTTCAGAATTGCATTTAATTCTTTCCAAAAGATCCCACCAGAATTCAATAGTCTACTTCATAAAAGAACCATCACAAGAAGTATCAAGCATGGTTTGATCATTACAAGAAAGCTGAGCATAAATTTTTTGGATAATAATTTCTCTTCAGAGCTCATGATTGGGGCATGAATATAACATTAACTTAAGCCTCCCCCAAGCTAGAGCGATAGTTTATCCTTCACAAGGCCAAAATTATATATATAATTCCGATCATGATGAACTAGATGCATAGGATAATTTTTTTGGTGGAACTCCAATTTCAAACGATTCCAATTCCAAAATCCAATATCTTCGCATAGACTATACCATGCCAATGCTTTTCCCTTCAAAGATAAAGGAAAAACCTTTATCATAACTTCATCCCTGGGTAAACCTGCAAGCTTAAACAATCCACAAATTTGTTCTACATATATCAAGTGCATATCAGGATGTTCGGTTCCATCTCCTACATAAGGATTAGCTAGCAGTTGTTCTATCATACCCGAAGGAATTTCATAGTCAATATTTTCAGTAGGTGCAGTAGGTTGAGGGGTAACTAATTGTGGTTCCGGACGAGGTGAAGATACCCCGAACAAACCCCTCAAAGGATTATTTTCCATAGTAACAAGTGACAATAAATTTCAGCACACTATATAAATGTTTCCTTACCAAATTCCACTTACCAAAGGCGCTTCACTCCCCGGCAATGGCGCTAGATAATAGCCTTGACGACCCACAAGTATAAGGGATTAATTGTAGCTCTTTTCGATAAGTAAGAGTGCCCAACGAGGAGCAGAAGGAAATGACAAGTGGTTTTCAGCAAGGTACGTAATGTCTGCAAGTGCTGAAGTTGTAAGTAGCAGAGTAGTTTGATAGCAAGATAATTCGTAACGAGCAAGCAACGATAGTAGTAACATAAGTGCAGCAAGGTAGCCCAATCCTTTTGAGGCAAAGGACAGGACAAAATGGTCTCTTATGATAAGTAAAGTGTTCTTGAGGGTACACGAGAATTTCATCTAGTCACTTTCATCATGTCTGCTTAATTTGTGTTCGGTACTTTGATAATTTGATATGTGGGTGGACCGGTGCTTAGGTGCTGTTCTTACTTGAACAAACCTCCTACTTATGATTAACCCTCCCTCAAGCATCTGCAACTACGAGAAAAGTATTAAGAATAAATTCTAACCATAGCATTAATTAAACTTTTGGATCCAATCGGTCCCTTACGGAATAGCGCATAAACTGGTGTTTAAGCTTCTGTCACTCTCGCAACCCACCATCTAATTGCTACTCCACAATGCATTCCCTTAGGCCCAAATATGGTGAAGTGTCATGTAGTCGACGTTCACATGACACAACTAAGGGAATCACAACATACATACTATCAAAAGATCGAACACATATCAAGTTCACATGATTACTTGCAACATGATTTCTTCCGTGACCTCAAGAACAAAGGTAACTAATCTCACAAATGATAAACATGCTCATGATCAATGAAGTATTAAATAGCATATTGGATCTGAACATATAATCTTCCACCAAATAAACCATATAGTAATCAACTACAAGATGTAATCAACACTGCTAGTCACCCACAAACGCCAATGTATAGTTCCGGTAACAAGATTGAACACAAGAGATGAACTAGGGTTTGAGAGGAGATGGTGCTGTTGAAGATGTTGATGGAGATTGCCCTCCCCAAGATGGGAGAGTTGTTGGCACGCCCAGGTGGGTTGTGCCCACCTGGTGGTTATTTGCTTCAGTAATTCTCAAATATTCCATAAAAAATCCTCGTGAATTTTCAGCTCATTTGGAGTTGTGCAGAATAGGTAGCCTGACGTAGCTTTTTCAGGTCCATATTTCCAGCTGCCAGAATTCTCCCTCTTTGTGTATACCTTGCATATTATGAGAGAAAAGGCATAAGAATTACTCCAAAAAGAATTATTATGGATAAAAACATTATAAATAACAGTAATAAAACATGATGCAAAATGGATGTATTAGGCACAACCCACTAGGGCGCGCTTGGAGCCCAACCCGTGTGCAGGTGTATCGTGCTCACCTCGAGGCCCATCTTCGCATGAAACCGATGCCAAAAAATCCTATAAATATAGGAATCCCTAGAAATAACTGTAGATCAGAAGTTCTGCCGCCGAAAGCCTGTGTAGCAATGAAAAACCAATCTGGACCCTGTTCCGGCACCCTGCCGCAGGGGAAAATCATCACCGGTGGCCATCTTCATCATCCCGGCGGCCACCATGATGAGGAGGGAGTAGTTGACACGTCTCCAACGTATCTATAATTTTTTATTATTCCATGCTATTATATTATCTATTTTGGATGTTTAATGGGCTTTAATGTGCTCTTTTATAATATTTTTGGGACTAACCTATTAACTGGAGGCCCAGTGCCAGTTTTTTTGCCTATTTCAGTGTTTCGCAGAAAAGGAATATCAAACGGAACGAAACCTTCGCGAGGATCTTTCTTGGAACAAACACAATCCAGGAGACTTGGAGTGGAAGTCATAGATGCAACGAGGCGGCCACGAGGTAGGAGGGCGCGCTCCCCACCCTCGTGGCCCCCTCGTAGCTCCACCGGTGTACTTCTTCCGCCTACATATACTCTTATACCCTAAAAACATCTAGGGGAGCCATGAAACCACTTTTCCATTATCGCAACCTTCTGTACCCGTGAGATCCCATCTGGGGCCTTTTCCGACGATCTGCCGGAGGGGGATTCGATCATGGAGGGCTTCTACATCAACACCATAGCCTCTCCGATGATGTGTGAGTAGTTTACCATAGACCTTTGGGTCCATAATTATTAGCTAGATTGCTTCTTCTCTCTCTCTCTCTCTTTGGTTCTCAATACAAAGTTCTCCTTGATGTTCTTGGAGATCTATTTAATGTAATATTCTTTTGCGGTGTGTTTGCCGAGATCCGATGAATTGTGGATTTATGATCAAGTTTATATATGAACAATATTTGGTTCTTCTCTGAATTCTTATATGCATGATTTGATATCTTTGCAAGTCTCTTCGAATTACCAGTTTAGTTTGGCCTACTAGATTGATCTTTCTTGCAATGGGGGAAGTGCTTAGCTTTGGGTTCAATCTTGCGGTGTCCTTTCCAAGTGACAATAGGGGCAGTAAGGCACATATTGTATTGTTTCCATCAAGGATAAAAAGATGGGGTTTATATCATATTTCTTGAGTTTATCCCTCTACATCATGTCATCTTGCCTAAAGCATTACTCTGTTCTTATGAACTTAATACTCTAGATGCATGCTTGCTACCTCTTTTAGCACTGTGTTGGTTTTCCCCAAAGAGGAAGGGATGATGCAACAAAGTAGCGTAAGTATTTCCCTCAGTTTTTGAGAACCAAGGTATCAATCCAGTAGGAGGCTACGCGCGAGTCCCTCGCACCTGCACAAAACAAATATATCCTCGCAACCGATGCAAATAGGGGTTGTCAATCCCTATAGGGCCACTTACGAGAGTGAGATCTGATAAGATAATATTTTTGTTATTTTTATGATAAAGATGCAAAGTAAAATAAAGGCAAAGTAAATAGCAAAGTAAATAACTAAGCAGTAGGAGATTGATATGATAAAGATAGACCCGGGGCCATAGGTTCCACTAGTGGCTTCTCTCGAGAGCATAAGTATTCTACGGTGGGTGAACAAATTATTATTGAGCAATTGATAGAATTGAGCATAGTTATGAGAATATCTAGGTATGATCATGTATATAGGCATCACGTCCGAGACAAGTAAACCGAATCCTGCCTGCATCTACTACTATTACTCCACTCATCGACTGCTATCCAGCATGCATCTAGAGTATTAAGTTAAAAACAGAGTAATGCCTTAAGCAAGATGACATGATGTAGAGGGATAGACTCATACAATATGAAGAAAACCCCATCTTGTTATCCTTGATGGCAATAATACAATACGTGCCTTGGTGCCCTTACTGTCACCGGGAAAGGACACCGCAAGATTGAACCCAAAGCTAAGCACTTCTCCCATTGCAAGAAAGATCAATCTAGTAGTCCAAACCAAACCGATCATTCGAAGAGACTTGCAAAGATAACCAATCATACATAAAAGAATTTAGAGAAGATTCAAATATTATTCATAGATAGACTTGATCATAAACCCACAATTCATCGGTCTCAACAAACACACCGCAAAAAGAAGATTACATCGAATAGATCTCCACAAGAGAGGGGGAGAACATTGTATTGAGATCCAAAAAGAGAGAAGAAGCCATCTAGCTACTAACTATGGACCCGTAGGTCTGAGGTAAACTACTCACACTTCATCGGAGGGGCTATGGTGTTGATGTAGAAGCCCTCCGTGATCGATGCCCCTTCCGGCGAAGCTCTGGAACAGGCCCCAAGATGGGATCTCATGGATACAGAAAGTTACGACGGTGGAATTAGGGTTTTGGCTCCGTATCTGATTGTTTGGGGGTACGTGGGTATATATAGGAGGAAGAAGTACGTCGGTGGAGCAACAGGGGGCCCACGAGGGTGGAGGGCGTGCCTGGGGGGGGGGGTAGGCGCGCCCCCCTACCTCGTGGCCTCCTGTTACGTGTCTTGACGTAGGGTCCAAGTCTCCTGTGTTGTATTCGATGAGAAAATCACGTCCCCGAAGGTTTCATTCTGTTTGGACTCCGTTTGATATTCCTTTTCTTCGAAACCCTAAAACAGGCAAAAAACAACAATTCTGGGCTGGGCCTCCGGTTAATAGGTTAGTCCCAAAAATAATATAAAAGTGGATAATAAAGCCCAATAATGTCCAAAATAGTAGATAATATAGCATGGAGCAATCAAAAATTATAGATACGTTGGAGACATATCAATGCTGGATTGCGGTCGATGTGTAGAGTAATAGTAGTAGATGCAGAATTGTTTTGGTCTACTTAACATAGATGTGATGCCTATATTTCATAATAATTGCCTAGATATTCTCATAACGATGCGCTCTTCTATCAATTGCTCGACAGTAATTTGTTCACCCACCGTAATACATGCTATCATGAGAGAAGCCACTAGTGAAACCTATGGCCCCCGGGTCTATTTTATATCATATAAGTTTCCGATCTACATTTCTAGTTTTACTATTTATTTTATTTTGCAATCTTTAATTTTCAATCTATACAACAAAAATACCAAAACTATTTATCTTATTATCTTTATCAGATCTCACTTTTGCAAGTGGCCATGAAGGGATTGACAACCCCTTTATCGCGTTGGTTGCAAGTTTCTTGATTGTCTGTGCAGGTACTAGGCGACTTGCGTGTAATCTCCTACTGGATTGCTACCTTGGTTCTCAAAAACTAAGGGAAATACTTACGCTACTTTGCTGCATCACCCTTTCCTCTTCAAGGGAAAACCAACACATGCTCAAGAGGTAGCAAGAAGGATTTCTGGCACCGTTGTAGGGGAGATCTACGCTCAAGTCATGACATACCAAGTACCCATCACAAACTCTTCTCCCTCACATTACATTATTTGCCATTTGCCTCTCGTTTTCCTCTCCCCCACTTCACCTTTGCTTTCTCCCATCGTCCTCTTGTTTTCTTAAGTTTGCCTTTCTATTTCTATGGCTGAACCAAAAGGGGCTAAGGCTTTCCCGAGTTTTAATACCTTGGATAATCCCTCTATCATTTCTAAGCTCATAAATAATGTTGCTATGGGAAGACCTACCGGAGTTATCAATGAGAGTTTAGATAATTTTGATGAAGATGACCCCAGAATCTTTCGTTATTTGCTTGATGAATCTTTGAAAGATGCTTGGGATATACTATTAAGGATATGAGCCAGCTATGTACCCCAATATCAAATTGAGATATACTTAAAAAGCTTTTATGTTGGCTTGCCCTCTTCTTTCAAGCAAGTTTTAGATTCTATCTTGGAAGAAGGTTTTCTTGAGGGGGATGCCATCGATACATACGAAAAGATGAAAGCTATATTTGGGCACCCCATGAGTGAAAAAGTTGAATCCACCTCTCTTTTGTGTTTTTATCAAAATGAAATTATCAAAGAAATGAAGGCTAGCTTAGATGCAAATTTTCGCAGTGTGCTTAATCTTTCTTCTACCATTAATGGCCACATGCTTTCACAAAATAGGAAGATACGTGCTTTGGATAAGAAAGTCTCCCTTTATCACCAAAAGGGAAAAGATGACAATACTTAGATGTATTCTTGCTTTTATGCCTAGCTAGGGGCATTAAACGATAGTGCTTGCTGGGAGGCAACCCAATTTTATTTTCGTTCCTTGCTTTTTGTTCCTGTTTAGTAATAAATAAATCATCTAGCCTATTTTATGATTGTGTTTTGTATGTTTTTATTAGTGTTTGTGCCAAGTAAAGCCTTTAGGATCTTCTTGGATGATTGTTGTTTGATCTCGCTGAAAAAAACAGAAAGTATGCGCTCACGAGAATAATTTCCATTTTTTACCAGAGCGATAAAATACCAATTCCAACTGCAGTAGATCAATATAAAAATTATTTAGGTCATCCTAATTTTTCAAAAAAATTGGAGTTACATAAGTATTCGAAACTTCCAGATTGCTACAGACTATTCTGTTTTTGACAGATTCTATTTTTCGTCTGTTGTTTGCTTATTTTGATGAATCTATGGCTAGTATCGGGGGGTATGAACCATAGAGAAGTTGGAATATAGTAGGTTTAACACCAATGTAAATAAAGAATGAGTTCATTACAGTACCTTAAAGTGGTGGTTTGCTTTCTTATACTAACGGAGCTCATGAGATTTTCTGTTAAGTTTTGTGTTGTGAAGTTTTCAAGTTTTTGGGTAAAGATTTGATGGATTTTCGAATAAGGAGTGGAAAGATCCTAAGCTTGGGGATTCCAAAGGCACCCCAAGGTAAAATTCAAGGACAACCAAAAGCCTAAGCTTGGGGATGCCCCGGAAGGCATCCCCTCTTTCGTCTTCATCTATCGGTAACTTTACTTGAGGCTATATTTTTATTCACCACATGATATGTGTTTTGCTTGGAGCGTCTTGTATGATTTGAGTCTTTGCTTTTTAGTTTACCACAATCATCCTTTCTGTACACACCTTTTTGGAGAGACACACATGAATCGGAATTTATTAGAATACTCTATGTGCTTCACTTATATCTTTTGAGCTAGATAATTTTGCTCTAGTGCTTCACTTATATCTTTTTAGAGCACAATGGTGGTTTTATTTTATAGAAATTATTGATCTCTCATGCCTCACTTATATTATTTTGAGAGTCTTTTAGAACGGCATGGTAATTTTCTTTGGTTATGAAATTATTCCTAATATGATAGGCATCCAAGATGGGTATAATAAAAACTTTCATATATAGTGCATTGAATACTATGAGAAGTTTTATACTTGATGATTGTTTTGAGATATGAAGATGGTGATATTAGAGTCATGCTAGTTGAGTATTTTTGAATTTGATAAATACTTGTGTTGCGGTTTGCAAGTCACGTAGCATGCACGTATGCTAACCTTTGTGTAACAAATTTGAAGCATGAGGTGTTTCTTTGATTGTCCTCCTTATGAGCGGCAGTCGGGGACGAGCGATGGTCTTTTCCTACCAATCTATCCCCCTAGGAGCATGCGCGTAGTGCTTGGTTTTGATGACTTGTAGATTTTTGCAATAAGTATGTGAGTTCTTTATGACTAATGTTGAGTCCATGGATTATACGCACTCTCACCCTTCCATCATTGCTAGCCTCTTCGGTACCATGAATTGCCCTTTCTCACCTCGAGAGTTGGTGCAAACTTCACCGGTGCATCCAAACCCCGTGATATGATATTCTCTATCACACATAAGACTCCTTATATCTTCCTCAAAACAGCCACCATACCTACATATTATGGCATTTCCATAGCCATTCCGAGATATATTGCCATGAAACTTTCCACCGTTCCGTTTATTATGACACGCTTCATCATTGTCATATTGCCTTGCATGATCATGTAGTTGACATCGTATTTGTGGCAAAGCCACCGCTCATAATTTTTTTATACATGTCACTCTTGAATCATTGCACATCCCGGTACACCGCCGGAGGCATTCATATAGAGTCATATTTTGTTCTAGTATCGAGTTATAATTTTTGAGTTGTAAATAAATAGAAGTGTGATGATTATCATTACTAGAGCATTGTCCCATGTGAAAAAAGAGAAAGGCCATATAAAAAAAAGAGAAGGCCCAAAAAAAGAAAAAAAAGAGAGAAAAAGAGAGAAGGGAAAATGTTACTATCCTTTTTCCACACTTGTGCTTCAAAGTAGCACCATGATCTTCATGATAGAGAGTCTCTTAATTTTTCACTTTCATATACTAGTGGGAATTTTCATTATAGAACTTGGCTTGTATATTCCAACAATGGGCTTCCTCAAAATGCCCTAGGTCTTCGTGAGCAAGCAAGTTGGATGCACACCCACTTAGTTTCTTTTGTTGAGATTTCATACATTTATAGCTCTAGTGCATCCGTTGCATGGCAATCCCTACTCCTCGCATTGACATCAATTGATGGGCACCTCCATAGCCCGTTGATTAGCCGTGTCAATGTGAGACTTTATCCCTTTTTTGTCTTCTCCACACAACCTCCATCACCATATTCTGTTCCACCTATAGTGCTATGTCCATGGCTCGCGCTCATGTATTGCGTGAAAGTTGAAAAGTTTTAGAATACTAAAGTACGAAACAATTGCTTGGCTTGTCATCGGGGTTGTGCATGATGGGAGCATTTTGTGTGACGAAAATGAAGCATGGCCAAACTATATGATTTTGTAGGGATGAGCTTTCTTTGGCTATGTTATTTTGAGAAGACATAATTGCTTGATTAGTATGCTTGAAGTATTATTATTTTTATGTCAATATTAAACTTTTGTCTTGAATCTTTCGGATCTGAATATTCATGCCACAATAAAGAAAATTACATTGAAAATTATGTTAGGAAGCATTCCACATCAAAAATTCTGTTTTTATCATTTACCTACTCGAGGGCAAGCATGAATTAAGCTTGGGGATGCTGATACGTCTCCAACGTATCTATAATTTTTGATTGTTCCATGCTATTATATTATCTATTTTGGATGTTTAATGGGCTTTAATATGTTATTTTATATTATTTTTGGGACTAACCTATTAACCGGAGGCCCAGTGCCAGTTTTTGTTTTTTTGCCTATTTCAGTGTTTCACAGAAAAGGAATATCAAACGGAATCCAAATGGAACGAAACCTTCGCGAGGATCTTTCTTGGAACAAACACAATCCAGGAGACTTGGAGTGGAAGTCAGAGACGCAATGAGGCGGCTACGAGGTAGGAGGGCGCGCCCAAGGGGGTAGGCGCGCCCCCACGCTCATGGGCCCCTCGTAGCTCCACCGACGTACTTCTTTCGCCTATATATACTCTTATACCCTAAAAACATCCAGGGGAGCCACAAAACCACTTTTCTACCGCCGCAACCTTCTGTACCCGTGAGATCCCATCTGGGGCCTTTTCCGGCGATCTGTCGGAGGGGGATTCGATCACGGAGGGCTTCTACATCAACACCATAGCCTCTCCGATGATGTGTGAGTAGTTTACCACAGACCTCCGGGTCCATAGTTATTAGCAAGATGGCTTCTTCTCTCTCTTTAGTTCTCGATACGAAGTTCTCCTCGATGTTCTTGGAGATCTATTTGATGTAATATTCTTTTGCGGTGTGTTTGCCGAGATCCGATGAATTGTGGATTTATGATCAAGTTTATCTATGAACAATATTTGGTTCTTCTCTGAATTCTTATATGCATGATTTGATATCTTTGCAAGTCTCTTCAAATTATCGGTTTAGTTTGGCTTACTAGATTGATCTTTCTTGCAATGGGAGAAGTGCTTAGCTTTGGGTTCAATCTTGCGGTGTCCTTTCCCTGTGACAGTAGGGGCAGCAAGGCACGTATTGTATTGTTGCCATCGAGGATAAAAAGATGGGGTTTATATCATATTGCTTGAGTTTATCCCTCTATATCATGTCATCTTGCCTAAAGCATTACTCCGTTCTTATGAACTTAATACTCTAGATGCATGCTGGATAGCGGTCGATGTGTGGAGTAATAGTAGTAGATGCAAGATCATTCCGGTCTACTTAACACGGACATGATGCCTATATTTCATAATCATTGCCTAGATATTTCATAACTATGCACTCTTCTATCAATTGCTCGACAGTAATTTGTTCACCCACCGTAATACATGCTATCATGAGAGAAGCCACTAGTGAAACCTATGCCCCCGGGTCTATTTTATATCATATAAGTTTCCAATCTACAGTTCTAGTTTTACTATTTATTTTATTTTGCAATCTTTACTTTTCAATCTATACAACAAAAATACCAAAAATATTTATCTTATTATCTTTATCAGATCTCACTTTTGTAAGTGGTCATGAAGGGATTGACAACCCCTTTATCGCGTTGGTTGCAAGGTTCTTGATTGTTTGTGCAGGTACTAGGCGACTTGCGTGTAATCTCCTACTGGATTGATACCTTGGTTCTCAAAAACTGAGGGAAATACTTGCGCTACTTTGCTGCATCACCCTTTCCTCTTCAAGGGAAAACCAACACATGCTCAAGAGGTAGCAGCAGTCCACCCTCGGGGCCGAGGGTCATACCGGTAGCTATGTGTTTAATCTCTCTCTCTCTCTCTCTCGTGTTCTTGAGATGACACGATCTTGATGTATCGCAGGCTTTGTCAATATAGTTGGATCATATGGTGTTTCTCCCTCTCTATCTTGTTGTGATGAATTGAGTTTTCCCTTTGAGACTTCGTTCTTATCGGACTGAATACTTTTATGGTTTTGAGAACACTTGATGTATGTCTTGCTATGAATACCCGTGGTTTCAATGGGGTATCATATTGATTCACTTGATATGTGTTTTGGCACTCAACTCACGGATTCCCGAGGCGACATTGGGGTAATATATGCATTGGGGTTGAGACACGTTCTCGTCTTTGTTTCTCCGGTAGAAATCTTGGGGCACTCTTTGTGGTTCTTTGTGTTGGATTGAGTATTATGAATCTGAAATTGTTTGATGCATATCGTATAATCAACTCACGGATACTCGCGGTGACATTGGAGTATCTAGGTGACATTAGAGTTGGTTGATGTGTATCATATGGTGTTATTTTAGTACAAAATCTTGATAGATCGATTGTAAAGGATAACTTGATGTTATTTTAGTATGAACTCTTGATAGATCGATCAGAAAGAATAGCTGTGAGGTGGTTTTGTACCCTACAAACAATTTCTTCTTATGTTCTCCGCTAGATAGGAACTTTGGAGTGATTCTTCATCGCACGTTGAGGGATGGTTATGTGATCCAATTATATTAGCATCGTTGAGAGATTGCACTAGCGAAAGTACGGACCCTAGGCCTCATTTTCAAGCATTGCAATACCGTTTGTGCTCCGTTTTATCAATTGCTACCTTGCTGTTTTTTAATGTTCCTATTACAAAAATCAATATCTCCTATCATTATTACACTTGTATCAACATCTCTTCGCCAAACTAGTGCACATATACAAATTACCATTGTATTTAGTGTGTTGGGGACACAAGAGACTCTTTGTTATTTGGTTGCAGGGTTGTTTGAGAGAGACCATCTTCATCCTACGCCTCCCACGGATTGATAAACCTTAGGTCATCCACTTGAGGGAAAATTGCTACTGTCCTACAAAATTCTGCGCTTGGAGGCCCGACACGAGTATACAAGAATAAAGTTGCATAGTAGACATCTATGTCAATTATGGTACTTGGGGATTTTAACTATATCAGATATCCACAAGACAAAAATATATAAGGAAGGCAACTATCAAGATATGTTTCTCTTTAATGAAGCCATCAACAAATTAGCTCTTATTCAAATTCCACTCAAGGGCAGGAATTACACCTGGAGTAACATGCAATAATCTCCCCTTCTTAAGAAGCTTGACTTTGTTTTTTCATTTGAATAATGGACCCTCCCATACCTCCTTGCCACCGCCATTTCTCTTGCTAGAACTATATCTGATCATGTTCCTTGTGTTCTAAAAATTCGCACCTCCATCCCTAAGTCCATTGTTTTTAGATTTAAAATTTATTGGTTGGAAAACAGTCATTTCAAATAGGTTGTGAAGGATATATGAGAACAACAAGTCCAAGAGCAGGATAGTGCCAAAATAATTGCTGCTAAATTTAAGAGATTGAGGAAGAGCTTAAATAACTGGTCAAGGAACATCAGTGATCTCAGGGGCACCATAAGAGACACTAATAGTGTCATTCTTCAATATGACACCTTGGAAGAATATAGGAAGCTCACTATTGATGAAGCTAATGGCAGACTTACACTTAAGACGCATTTAGAGGAGGTCCCGTCCTTTTAAAAGATATAATGGAAGGAAAGGGCTACCATCAGACCCTACGAAGTTGAAAAAGCAAACATAAAATATTTTCAAGAAAAAGCAACCATTAAACACAATTAAGAACAACAATATTGATGCCCTCAAGATGATAATGGGGTGGAGCATCATGACCATCAATGCGGAGCTGCAATTCTATTCAAGGCTTGCAAAGGAAGATTGGAAGTGGACCAGCCCACTGATAATCCTTTGCTACTTCATACATACTCTTATTTAGCCTAATCATCTACCATTAGAGTTGGAGAGGCATTTTACTAAAGAGGATATTGTGAGGTGGTTATGAAATGCCTAGTGACAAATCACCTGGTCCAGATGGGTTCAATGCTTCTTTCCTCAAAGCATGTTGGGAGATTATAACACCTGATTTCTATAATTCGATTAGAGATTTCCATGCTGGCTCTATTAACATGCAAAGCATCAACTGCTCCTATATCACATTGATTCCAAAGCACAATTTTACTACTACTGCTAGTGACTACAGACCTGCTTAATTGCACTCTAAAGATCATCACCAAACTTTTGGCCAACAGATTGTAGAAAGTGATTCTCAGCGTGGTGCATATTACTCGGTATGGTTCATCAACAAGAGATGCTTGCAAGGTTGTTTGGCATGGTCCTATGAATACATTCATCAGTGTAATCAGTCCAAAATGGAAATCATTCTTCTGAAGTTAGACTTTGAAAAGCCTTTGATATGATCTACCATGACACCAATATTGAGCCCCCGTGGGCCAAAGGATTTGGAACTAAATGGATTCCATGGATTAAAATGATTGATAGCACTGGGTTTTCTCCTATCCTTCTCGGTGGGTTACCCGGCAAGCAATTTTTTATGTAAGAGAGGAGTGAGGCAAGGAGACCCTCTCTCTCCACTTATCTTTGCAATGGCAGCAGACCTCCTTCAAACCATTTTAAATGAGACTATGCATAATTCTCTCATTGAGCCTCGTGTGATTCATTCAACCATCCCAGACTTTCCAGTGATCCAGTATGTAGATGACACAATGCTGGTGATTCCTTCTACCCAATTATTGCACATCAAGAATCCTCTCCTTCATTTTGCTTCCTACACTGGTCTTAAGATCAACTACTCTAAATCTATTATGGTTGCTATCAACACACGTAACCAAATAATGAGAGAATTGTCTACCTTGGCGGGTTGTCAGATTGGCACCCTGTCCTTTCCTATCTGAGTCTCCCCTTAAGCCTGACTAAACCTAGAGTGCAATATTTCTTTCCCCTGCTTAAAAGAATTTAAGTTAGACCCCGAGGATGCTTCACTCTCTTGTCCTATGGTGACAAATTAGTGCTGATTAAGTCTGTCTTTGCAAGCATGCCCCTATATTTTTCATGAGTACTCTCACCTTGCCATTGCTTGTGATACAACAAATCGATAAGTACTTGAACATTGTTTTTGGAGGAAGTATGGTACCGAGGAGAAAGGTGCCGCTTTGATTTCTTGGGACAAAGCATGTAAACCCAAAACCCATGGGGGCTTAGGTGTTCTGGACATGGTTACTCACAATCAAGCTTGTTGATGAAATTTCTACTCAAATTTCCGAACAAAGAAAACATTCCTTGGATTCAAATCATCTGGGAAGCCTACTACATCCACAAAATTAATTGCTTGTATCTGTGTTGGTAATTCCCCAAAGAGGAGAGGATAATGCAACACAACAACGGTAAGTATTTCCCTCAGTTATGAAACCAAGGTTATCAATCCAGTAGGAGAACCAAGTACCACTATGTAAACAACACCTGCACACAAACAACAAAAACTTGCAACCCAACACATAAGAGGGGTCGTCAATCCCTCCTCAGTATTGAGATAGATTAAATTGTATGAGATTTGATAAATAGATCTAGCAAAAACACAAAATAAAATAAGTAAAGAAAAAGTGCAACAAGGTAATTTTGGATTTTTGGATAAATAGATCTGAAAATAATATGATAGGAAATAGACTCGGGGGCCCTAGATTTCACTAGAGGCTTCTCTCGAGAAAATAACATATGGTGGGTAGAAAAATTACTGTTGGAAAATTGACAAAAAAGCAAATAATTATTATGATATCCAAGGCAATGATCATGTATATAGGCATCACATCCAAGATTAGTAGACCAACTCCTGCCTGCATCTACTACTATTACTCCACACGTCGACCGCTATCCAGCATGCATCTAGTGTATTAAGTTCATGGAGAAACGGAGTAATGCAATAAGAACGATGGCATAATGTAGACAAGATCTATTCATGTAGGAATAGACCCCATATTTTTATCCTTAATAGCAATGATATATGCGTGTCATGTCTCTTTCTGTCACTAAGATTGAGCACCGCAAGATCAAACCCATCACAAAGCACCTCTTCCCGTTGCAAGAAAAATCAATCTAGTTGGCCAAACCAAACCAAAGTTTTGGAGAAGAAATACGAGGCTATAAAGATCATGCATAAAAGAGTTCAACAAAGAATCAAATAATATTCATGGATAGATCTGATCATAAATTCCCAATTCATCGGATCCCAACAAACACACCACAAAAAGTCATTACATCAAATTGATATCCAAGAACATCGAGGAGAACATTGTATTAAAGATAAAAAAGAGAGAAGGAGCTACTACCTACGGACCCGTAGGTCTGTGGTAAACTATTCACGCATCATCAGAGGGGCAAGGGTGATGATGAAGAACCCCTCCATGATCGTTGACCCCTCCGGCAGAGTGCCAAAGAAGGCCTCTAGATTGGATCTCGTGGTTCTTGAACTTGCGGCGGCTAGAATTGTGTTTTGTCAAGACTCCTAGGGTTTTGGGATTTTAGAGTATTTATAGAGGCAGAGGTTAGTGGAGGGGTGCTTGTGGGCCCTACTAGCCACCATGGCACGCTTGGGGGCCCTGGTGCGCCCTGATGTCTAGTGGGACCCACTGGCCTCCTCTAGCACACTTCTTGGGCCTCCTAGGTGTCTTCTAGGCAGATTTTTTTTCCAAAAAGTCTCGTGGCATTTGGACTCTGTTTGGTATTGATATTATGCAAAGTAACAAAACAAACGAAAAACAACATCCGGCACTAGTCACTATGTCAATAGGTTAGTCCCAAAAATGATGTAAAGTTGCTAGTAAATGAGTATAAAACATCCAAGAATGATACTTTAATAGCATGGAACAATAAAAAATTATAGATACATTGGAGACGTATCAAAAAGCCTAGGACATAGACCTATGGGGTCCTTTTGGTGGAGGGTCATTTTGAAGCTGCTATCTCTGTGTAAAAGATTTGCTATTTGCACAACTGCTATGGGTGATATTATCTTCTTCTGGTCAGATCCCTGGGACAACATAGACTGCAAGACATCCATCTAGAGATTTTTTTCCTTCACCTGCAACAAGGAAATCACCCTCAAACATGCACTAGAACTGGATAATGCGGATAAAATGTTTCATAGACCTCTATCTGTTGTTGCAAACCAACAATATATGATGCTTCATTGCACTTTGACCAACACCCCTGTGCTAACTCATGCTGACAGATGGTATTATACCTAGAAATCTAGCAAGTATTTGAAGGAAATATGCCCTAGAGGCAATAATAAAGTTGTTATTTTATATTTCCTTATTCACGATAAATGTTTATTATTCATGCTAGAATTGTATTGACCGGAAACCTAAATACATGTGTGAATACATAGACAAACAATGGGTCCCTAGTGAGCCTCTACTTGACTAGCTCGTTGATCAAAGATGGTTAAGGTTTCCTAACCATGGACATGAGTTGTCATTTGATAACGGGATCACATCATTAGGAGAATGATGTGATAGACAAGACCCATCCGTTAGCTTAGCACATTAATCGTTCAGTTTTATTGCTATTGCTTTCTTCATGTCAAATACATATTCCTTCGACTATGAGATTATGCAACTCCCAGATACCGGAGGAATACCTTATGTGCTATCAAACGTCACAACGTAACTGGGTGATTCACTGGTACAGCGAGGTGCTATACAAATGGTTTTTAACCCCTTTCCGCGACGACATTTGGAACCGTCGCCAAGTGAGTGTGGGCGATAGGGGGGTCCTTCCCACACGACCCAGAAACTGTCGGGGATATGCCCTCCTGGCACACACAGGCAAAATGAGGTCGTGTGCGACCGGCAAGCGATCAAATATGGTTATACGTACAATAGTGCTGAAAAATACAACTATATAGACGAAATCGTTTCCGGTCGTAAGTACATCCCACACAGTCATTCCCCGCTAAACGTTTCATTCGTATATACATCCCACATAGTCGCTCCAAGGAAAACATTTTCGTTCGCAGGTACATCACACACGATATTAACAATTTTATCATTTTTGTTATTGAATGCATCATACACGGTGCGTAGAAGAAACTGTGTGGCAAAGACTGTCCATCACACACAGTTTTTATGTGGTAAACGTTTGCGCAAGGTGGCCTAACGCAAACAGTTTTCAAGAGAAGGTCGCGTGTGATTGTTCATTGATCCAAGACGGTTTATTCCTAGAAACTGTGTGTGTTGCCTGAGGTCATTGCCCACGGTATTTTCTCAATAACTGTTTGTAATAGCAAAACCAAATTAACAGGTTAATTCACCATTAGCAGGCTAATTTACCTATTATTAATAATCCATTTATTAATCTAATTGACATTCATATTAAGCACATTATATATTTCATTTCCATATTAAGTAAGCAGGATTTCATAATTGAAATACATCAGAGTACAACATGATATAGCTTCAGCACTCAGCTACCCCATTATACAACTGCACCAGCACCAAATTTCACATGCAACATGTAGAACCTTTCGAAATTATCATCATAGATGGTACATAGATAGATGCATCTCATCTGGAAAACTGCTGAAGCGGAAGGCGAATATTGAGCCTTCATTCATGTTGAAGGTCTTTGCAACTTTAGGCCAGTGCCTGTGGATGATTGACCGCCCATCCTTCGTCCTCTTCAGGAACACTTCAATATTGAACCATGGGTGTTGTATGAAACTTTCCTTGCCTCCTGACCATAGAGGTGGTTTCAGAGGTAATCATCGGTGAAATGCTTTGGGAAGGCATGAAAACAAGGATGTGCATAAATATCTTCTCTATATTGGAAATGGGGCAAAGGAATAAAAAAAGGAAGGTATAATAGTTAGTACCATCTTGTAGTGAATTGATGTCTTCTTCATTGTGCAGACAAAGATCTTGTTGTTTTTTGTCGCTAATTTCTTTATCCTAACAATCTTTTTAAGTTTCTTGACTTGATTGATATTCATGGACAACTCATTTCCCCATATGCAAAAAGGGCCGAACAGTGGGTCAAAACCTCTGACAATAGGAACTACATGTGCAAGACCAAATTGTTAAAAACCTAAATATTAGAATGGTTCCTGCAATTGCACAATAATGTGCTATTAGACAACGGACCATGCACGTGCTAACCTCGATTGTAAATCTCAATGCTTCCCATTGTTTCTCTACAACACATATAAGGTAGTTAGTCATCAGGTTAAGTAAGGGTTTGCATGTTATCAATAAAATATGTTGATGAAAAGTAAGCACATTGCAGATTCTTCAGATTAATTCAAACCACATGAAAAACCCATTTATCCAAACCAAGCATGATTAAGAACTAGGAAATATAGCACTTGTATATGTTTCTCATGTATTAAGTGTAGCCAAATTCGATTTATTCCTCACATGCACAACAATACAAAATTGTACCCATGACAATTGGACATCGCATTGCAGAATTGAACCAAGTAGTTAACTAAACACCATAACAAATGAACCAAAAATTAACTGAGCACCACATTGCACAATATAACATACTCCTAATAGAAGACCAGACAGTTAACCAAACCAAGCATGCTTAACAACGTGGAAATATAGCAATTGTATTTGTTTCTCATGTATTTACTACAGCCAAATTCAATTTATTCCTCACATGGTATACAATAACATAATGCACCCACTGCAATTTAACATCACATTGCAGAATTCAACCAAACAGTTAACTAAACACCACAACAAATGAACCAAACATTAACTAAGCACCACATTGCACAATATAACCTACTCCTAATAGAAGATCAGACAGTTAACCAAACCAAGCATGCTTAATAACTTGGAAATATAGCAATTGTATTTGTTTCTCATGTATTTACTACAACCAAATTCAATTTATTCCTCACATGGTATACAATAACAGAATCCACCCACAACAACTGAACATCGCATTGTAGAATTGAACGAAACAGTTAACTAAACACCACAACAAATGAACCAAACGTTAACTGAGCACCACAGTGCACAATATAACATACTCCTAATAGAAGATCAGACAGTTAACCAAACCAAGCATGCTTAACAACTTGGAAATATAGCAATTGTATCTGTTTCTCATGTATTTAGTACAACCAAATTCGATTTATTTCTCACATGGTATACAATAATAGAATGCACCCACAACAATTGAACATCACATTGCAGAATGGAACCAAATAGTTAACTAAACACCACAACAAATGAACCAAACATTAACTGAGCACCACATTGCACAATGTATAACATACTAGAAGATCAAACAGTTAACCAAACCAAGCATGCTTGACAACTTGGAAATATAGCAATTGTATTTGTTTCTCATGTATTTTGTAAAGAAAAATTCAATTTATTTCTCACATGGAAGACAATACAAAATTGCACCCTGAAGAATTGAACATCACATTTGCAGAATTGAACCAAACAGTTAACTGAACACGACAACTAATTAACCAAACAACTAATAAGTGAGCACCACATTGCACGACATATAAAACATATACACTAGAGCAACAGATTGCATGGTAAAACTAGATAGCGCAATTCGCTAGAATTTGTTAAGGAAAGGCAGTAGCTAGCAAACTGAACATGGGTCCTTATAGTGAGCTAATAAGACAAGCTACTCATTGTGGGAGATATCGATGACGATTGGCTCCTTGGACATGGAAGAGGGCGAGGCCTCCGCATCGTGGGTGCCCTCGTCGTAGTGGTGAGTTACCTGAGCTGCTCTGGGAACCAACCTGCTGGCTCTCGAGTTGAGGTAAGCACATGCACGCTGAGAAAACACCTCGTAGTCTTCATGGAAGATACCGAGGGTGGCCTCGAGAAAACACCATGAACTATCATTTAAAGCAGCCAACCGCGCCGCGGTGTCGGCGCGCGAGGCGTCGATGGTGGCCTCGACGGTGAGGTGCTCCTCCAAGATCTGGGGGTCGGCACGAATGGCAGCCATCGTGACATTATCCGCGTGTGCGGCCGCGATTTGCTTCTCCGTTGCCAAATGCTCCTTGAGCTCCTGGCTATACTACGTGCACCATGGCTTAGGGCGGCACTTATTTGGTGGAGGGGTCGGTGATTTGGGTGGAAGGTGTCGCGCCGGAGGTCGGGGCATGTGGGATGTGGAAGGAGGAGGAGGAGGATGGGGTCGGGTGTGGATTACCTGCCTGGATAGACAAGCCTGAGCAGCGTGAATGAGGGTCGCCGGTGAGGAGGCGGCGCTGCAAGCAAGGAGTGAAGGTTTGAACTTGGAAAGGAAGGCGGAAACAGGGGAAATGTGGCTTTTGGTAAGGGGGTGGGGCGGGGAGATAGATATTTCCACGGAAGCCGAAAATTTTGAATCGGTTCAGCGAAAAAACTGGCGCACAAAGTGTCATCAGACATGGTCCATTATTCAGAACTGTGTATGATATGTGAACATCACAAACGATTCAGATAGCTTAACCCATGTGTGATGAGTTTGAACATCAAAAATTTTTGTTCCAATTTCCCTGGTTACAGTGGTCATCCACGTCATTGCATAATTTGGGTACACAGCACACCCACACTTCTTAATCGAGCAAGTTCAGCAATTAAACAGAGCTAGCTGGCCTAAACATTACTCTAACAAATTAAAGACCGACGCTCTTAATTAAACAAAACAAAGAGTACTACTACGGCTGGTGCTCGTCGATCTCTACCGCCTCATCCATGTCTAGCTCACGCCCGACGGTGTCCTGGGGAAGGGGCTCCATGGCATCCATCGCACCATACTCGGCAAGCATCTCGCCATTCGCGTCTACCATCTCTTTGGAAAAGGCCACCACAAGCTGGACATGGGCGGCTGCGATTTGGGCGTGGACGGGCTCCGTTGTCGCAAGGTATGTGGTGGAGGAATGGACGGCTGCTCGAACGCTCTCGGTGATTGCCAACTCTTTGGTCGTGGGTTGCCGATCGTTGTTGGAGAAGCTTCATTCGATTTGCGCGGTGACGGCCACGAGCTGGGCGTGGGCGGCCTCAACATGGTCGTGGGCGACCTCCATCAGGGCTAAGGCCACTGCTGCGGAACGGACAGCTGTTGTGCCGCTCTCGCCAGTTGCCATCCCCGAGGCTGATGTTGCTGCCGCCACCTGAGAAGCAACAACAACCATTTGGGCTACCTTGGCCGCCCGGTCACAGATTGCGGCCGCGCTCATGCACCTTGTTAGCACGCACATGGCGGCTGCGGCCGCGCTCTCTCCGGAGTGGGCCGCTGAAGTTGCCCTCACGACGCGGGCCCACGCCCCCATCTTTCACCGGCGATGATTGAAGTGAAATGATATTTAGGGAGCGAGCTTGTGTGCTTGACACGCTGACTGTGGACTATAGCCGACATAGCTTACTATACACCGACGGTGCTCCAGGATATTTTGTACCGCATCTCACATGGTTGGTGAAAATAAACTGTGTGGGATCTACTTGATTTTTCATCTTGATTTGAATTACATAATGGGGTGACAGCAGCAATGGATGGTGTTTGAATTGCTAGACCTTTTATCTGCAGTGAACATGCAACTATATCTGTGTCGTAAAAAATTGGAATTATTCAGGGATCATTTGGAAATTTTATACGTTAAATTGGTTTTCTATCCATTTCCGGTGCACAATTCAAAGTTAAAGCACATGCACATGCTTCGGTGCACCAACATGGGTTGTAAAATCATATATGTGTCTATTAGTTTATGCTTGTGTCCCATGCAAGAAATGGAGGTGAATTTCGAACACCACGACACCGTGGCTCTCCGGCAAATGTTGAGGTACTTGCTTTTGTAATTCTAGTAAATCGAAAACTCATATGAAATTCATGAAACTTGACATGATATCATGGAATGACAACGACATGCGGTGGTAAAAATATTGTCCCATTTGAGGCAGGTGTGGGTATAAGCTTCTCGCAAACCAGAGCTTCTCTCACAAGCCTGATGGTTTCGGTAGGGTACGTGCCACCTTGGGGGACGAAACAATATCTGTTACCTCTTCTTACTTTCAAAATGTTTCTCATGTCAACATGGAACAACGCGAGTGTTGTGTCAATTTTTGAGATTTTTCGGGGTCCGCTTGGACATTTTTATACATTAACTGAGTTTTCTATGCATTCATGTGCATAATTCAAATTTGAACTACATGCACATGCTCTAATGCATATAAATTAGTTGAAAATTCAAATCTGTGCCCTTGCTTGCATGCTTAGGTCCCATGCAAGAAATGGGAATTAATGTGAAACACCCTGCCACCGTCACTCGGTTGCAAACATTGAGATACACTACAAAAAAAAGACACATCCGTGACATTTTGGGCCGAACGAAAAAAATTTCTGTCATAGATATGACACTTCTATGACGATAATTGTGACAAAACCTGGTATCATCATAGATGTGGTGGACTCCTACTTCTATGACAAAAAATCATGACAGAAAATGGGCTTTTTGTCCTAGGCGAGCCGGCGACGCAGCTGCATGACATTCTTTGGGCCGTCCATGATGGAAAAAACCTTGGTAGAAGAGAGGGCGAGGAAAATTTCGGGGAGTTCCCGGTTACGGTGGGAGGTCGGGGGCCGAGCAATGCGCGCTTCTCTCGTACACATATGCGCGTGTGTGCGAGGCGTTGGCTCTAACTGAACCCGAGCGAGGCGTTGGGCTCTAACTGAACCTGAGCGATTGCACTACAGGCTATGCGTTACTGAACCCGAGCGATCGATCGATGGCTGTTAACTGAATCCGATCGAGCGCTTCCTTCGCTACTGTTGCTAACTGAAGCTGATCGATGCTACCTCTGGATGAACAGTGAGCGTTGCGGGGGGGGGGGGGGGAGGGGGGGGGGTTGGATGAATAGTTCCCGGTGGGGGTGGATGAACAGGACCCCGTGGTGTTGCCTCTGGATGAACAGGACCCTGATCGATCGAGCCGGTTGGGGCTGGATGAATAGGACCTCGTGGAGGGCTGGATGAACAGGACCACCCCGTGGAGGGCAGGATGAATAGTAGACGGTGGAGGGCCGGATGAATAGTAGCCCGTAGAGGGGTGGTTGAACAGGAGCCCGTGGAGAGGGCTGGTTGAACAGTAGCCGGTGGAGTAGCGCGCGGTGGAGGCTGGATGAACAGGAGCTCGTGGATGAACACTCGCAGGTGGACGCTGGAGGAGGTCGACCATGGATGAATAGTAGCTCGTGGAGGCTGGAGGGGGTCGACGGTGGAGATGAACAGTATCCTGTGGAGTCCCGTTTTGCGGTACGCCACACCCCTCCCAATGAACAGGACCCCCGTTTGGACCGTAGCGCTCCAACACAAGTCCGTTTCCTGCGTTTTGCGGTACGCCACACCCCTCTCGATCAACAGGACCCCCGTTTCGACCATAGGAGGTCCGTTTCCTCCGTTTTGCGGTATGCCACACCCCTCCCGATGAACAGGATCCCGTTTCGAACATGGCCGGTCGAACACAAGGCCCGTTTCCTCTGTTCTGCGGTACGCCAGGCCTCGTTTCCATCGCCTGTTCCGTCCAAGCCCTCCCGATGAACACGACGCATTCCGTTGCCTCCCCATGAACAGGACGCATTCCGTTGCCTCCCCATGAACACGACACATTCCGTTGCCTCCCCATGAACACGACGACGACGCTGTTTCCCCGTTCCGACCCAACCATGTACACGAGCCCTGGCCGTACGTATGCGTGAGTAGGCATTCGAGACCCCGCCCGTATGTACACATATGTGGCCGTATTTTCTTTCTTGCACCCTGGCCGCCTCTACTACGACACGTGCGCGCCTCTACATCCACCAGTATATATGTACGTACACGTTCGCGACCAGAATGACAAAGCTACGTACGCTTCGACCAGGTGGGTCCCGACTGTCAGGCACTTCCTGGCGTGCGAAGATGTAGCTGGTGGGTCCCAGCAGTCAGGGGGGTGAAATACGGTGGCCCATCCGGTGGGTTCCTGCTATCAGGTGGAGGAATAATTATTTTGCACGTAATAAGGAGGCACTTCCTTGCTGCGGCCGTGGACCCAGCTGTCCGCCTCTCCACGTACAGTCCACGTCCGATGGAAGCCGTTCCTTGACCACGTTGACCACGCCGCGCCGAGAGCACCAGGGCGGTGGACGACGGCGAGGCCTAGGAAGGGGACGACGCGGAGCCGGGGAAGACGCAGCAACAGACGCCCACGCGTAGAGGACTATGAGGGTTCACTGGTTCGTTGCGGTGTGAGGCTGCCGTCGCCGCAGAATAAAAGGGGGTGTGGGTGAGTAGAGGGATGGCCTGGCCAGCGGTGGGAGTAGTAGGGGGCGGTGAGGACTCCGCCGCATCGTAGCCCTCCACAGGAGGCAGGAGCACGAGGCACGACCGGTGCTGGTTTGGGTGGCTGGAGCAAGAAGACCAGAGGTTGAAGAAGCACTACGGCCGTTGGATGGACATCGTACGGTCACTAGAGCTAGAATCATGCATATTGACTAAGTTGACAAAGCCCTCCATCCCCGTCAACTTAGTAGGCCCACAAGTCAGCCTGCCACTATACTGGGCCCCAGCTAACAGGGGGAGTATTTTTTGTGTGCGTAATAAGGAGGCACTTCCTTGCGTGCAAAGATATTGCTGGTGGGTCCGAGCTGTTAGCGGCGGTAACGTTTTTTTTCGCGAAATACAGAGGCCCTTTCGGTGGGTCCCTGATGTCAGGTGGAGGAATCATTATTTTGCGCGTAATAAGGAGGCATTTCCTTGCGTGCAGCCGTGGACCCAGCTGTCGGCCTCTCCACGTAAAGTCCACTTCAGATGCATGTCGGTCGTTGACCATGTTGACCAGGCCGCGTCGAGAGCACTAGGGTGGTGGACGACGGCGAGGCCTAGGAAGGGAACGACACGGAGGCAGGGAAGACTCGGCAGTTGTTTCCCACATGGAGGGGAGTAAGACTGTACGAGGGTTTACTGGTTCGTCTGCCGTCGCCGGAGAATAACAACAGGTGTGGGTGAGTAGAGGGATGGCTAGGCCAGCGATGGGAGTGCGGTGGGGCGGTGAGGCCTGCGCGGCAGCATAGCCGGCCGCGGGGAGGAGGGAGCAGGCAGTCCCGCCGGCGCCTGTTTGAGCGAGTGGAGCAGGAAGAGTAGAGATTGAAGAAGCACGACGGCCGTTGGATGGCCATCCAACAGTCACTGCTTGTGCGTCAACCTTTTTTTAGGAAAGCCTCAAATCTGTGGAAAACAACATACAACCCATCTGCCATTATTTCTAATAATTTATAGCCCATTTGCTAATTATTAAGGTTTTTTTGGAGCCCATATTCTTTTTGTTAGCATTACAGCCCATATTGTGGCCACGGTTAAAAAATTATATGAAATTTTGCATATTTCGGTGCGGTCCGAACTGTTTTTAATCTTGAAATTTCTACTCACATTCAAACTGATTTTAAAAATAAATGTATATCAATATAAAATCCAACAAATTCTCCACACATAAAAATTAATGTAATTTCAAATCTCGAAATGAAAAAAAAAAGATATTTGAAACTAATTGCCGGTTTGATGTGTTTTAAAAATGTACAACCCATTTCTCATTACTGATGGGCCATTTTCTTGGCAGCCGAATGAAAGCTCTCCTCGTATTGAAAGATTTGCAGCCCAACAGGCCTGACAAAGCGACTTACTTGGCAAATCACAAAAAAACTGGCCTGTGGCCGTGGACCCAGTTGTCAGCCTCTCCACGTACAGTACTCTTCCCATGGAATGTCGTTGACCACGTTGACCACGCCGCGTCGAGGGCACCAAGGCGGTGGACGACGGCGAGGCCTAGGAAGGGGACGACGTGGAGCCGGGGAAGACGTGGCAGTGGATGCCCACGCGGAGAGGAGTACGAGGGTTCACTGGTTCGGCTGTGGTGTGAGGCTGCCGTCGCCGCAGGGCCTGGCTAGCGGTGGGAGTAGTAGGGGGCGATGAGGCCTCATCGGCAGCACAGCCGGCCACTGGAGGCAGGAGCAGGTGGTCTCCCCGGCACTGGTTTGGGCGGCTGGTGCAAGAAGAGCAGCGATTGAAGAAGCAGCAGGACCGTTCGATTCAAATCCAACAGTTACTGCTGCTAGAATCATTTGTTGACTAAGTTGACAAGCCCTGCGTACGCGTCAACTTAGTAGGCCCATAGGTCAGCCTCCCAACTGGTGCGCCCCAGATGTCAGTGGGAGGAATCATTTTTTTTCGCGTAATAAGGAGGCAGTTGATTGCGTGCGGCCAGGCCAGCGGAGGGAGTAGGGTGGGCCGGGGAAGCCTGCGTGGCATCACAGCGGGCCACAAGAGGAGGGAGTAGGCAGTCCCGCCGGCGCTAGTTTAGGCGGCTGGAGCAGGAAGATCAGAGATTGAAGAAGCATGTCGGCCATTGGATGGACATACAACACTAACTGATGCTAGAATCGTGTGTTCACTGACAAAGCCTTGCGTAAACAAGTCAGCCTCGAAATCTGTGGCGTGTACAACCCATTTGCTATTATTTTTATAATTTTTACTCATTTTCTAATTCATATGGAATTTATTGCAGCCCGTTTTCCATTTTTAGAATTGCTGGCCATTTTCTGGTCAGTACCAGGGTCAAAAAATTAACTAAATATGTGGGAAATTTTGAAAATTTGCAAATTTTTGCTGGGGAACGAAATATTCTTAATCCAAAAATTAATAGCCTTACTAAAACAAATTTAAAAATAAATTAGTACTATGTCATGTTAAATCCAATGAAATACATATAAGATATCAGTGAAGAACAAAAACAAAAAAAGAAACTTATATCCCATTTGCTATAAATTTTTTGGAATTTTCAACCCCTTTTGATATTAGTTTTAACAGACATTGACCATACTCTTAAGACATGCCAGAATGCATCCCTCCTCGTCTTGAAAGATTTGCAGCCCAGTAATTCGGAGAAAACAAATAGGCCTAGCTTGGGTATTCTTTAAAAAGAAATACTGGGCTACCTATTTTCCCAAAGAACTGGTGCATGAGCATTTAGCTTTATTTATTTACTTATTTATGTTTAGGGGACCATGAGCATGTACTTGGGCCAGATTCATGTGAGAGCCTCCCTTCCAGTTAATTATGGGCTTCTCTATTGGGCCTTCATCAGTGGGCTGCATGTTATCAACAAGTGGAAAATGTGTTCTGAGTTTCAAAAAAAAATGTGTTTCGTATGATAAATAGTATGCGCTACGTACGGTACGGGGCACTAAAGGATCGAACCGTGCAACGACTTCCAAAACATTGTGTTTGTCGTTCTAACAACACATTTATTCAACCAACAGACGCAATATACTACTGATTGTACATTGAAAACAGCAGCAGCAACTAGGGCTGGGGGTGCAACAGAAGCAGTAAGCAGGACAGAAGAGTGAAGACGCAGCTCTCTCTTCCAAACCAAACATCAGCCATCATTACAAAAGGGCTACCAAAAAAGAACAAGTGTATGCATCAAACTAAATAAAGATCCTACTACACCAAGTGTACGCATCTAACTAACTGGCTCAGTTAGACGTTACTATTTTTTTCCGAAACGGAGGCAAAAGAATTGCCTCGTCGATTAATTAAGAAGAAGAGAATTGCCCGGTTAATCTACGGAAAACCAGGCTAAAACCGAAGACGTTACTATTTATTAAGCTGCAGTGGAGTCGCAGATGGAGAGGAGTGGGAAACTTCACTGGTTCGGGTGCGCAGCAGCACAGCCGCGGTGCCGTCCACGGGAGACAGGAGCAAGAACAGAGGTTGAAGAAGGAGCACGGCTGTTGGATTAACATCCAACGGTCCAGCTGCTAGAATCATTTGTTGATTAAGTTGACAAAGCCGTGCGTACACGTCCGCTTAGTAGGCCCACAAGTCAGTCACCAAATTTGACGGGTCCCAGCTGTCAATGGGATGAATAATTTCTTTCGCAAAACAAGGAGGCACTTCCTTCCGTGCGAAGATACAGCCGGTGAGTCCCAGCTGTCAGGTGGAGGAAACATTTTTTCAGCTTAATAAGGAGGAACTTTCCTTGCGTGCGACCATGGACCTCGTGGGTCCCAGCCGTCAGGCTCTCCACGTAAAGTCCTCTTCCGATGACTCTCGTTTGTTGACCACGTCGCACCAAACGCAGCGAGGCGGTGGACGACGGCGAGGCCCCGGACAGGAACGACTCGGAGATGGGAAAACGCGGCAGTGGAGTCGCAGATTGAGAGGAGGAGAAGGGTTATAACTGGTTCTGTTGCGGCGTGGGGCTTTAGTCTATGGAGAATAACAGGAGGTGTCGAGGGGTGGAGGGATAGCCTGGCTGGCGGTGGGGTAGCGATTCGCAGCGATGCATGCTAAGCAGAGCCGCTAGCCGCCGGAAGCCAGACCAGGCGGTCCCGGCGACGCTGGAGGAAGAAGACGAGAGATTGAAGGTGCATGCCGGCCGTTGGATATAAATCCAATGGCTGTGGATGACACAATCATTTGTTGACCAAGTTGACAACGCCCTGCGTAGGCTTCGACCTATTGGCCCACATGTCAGCCTGCAAAAATGTGGCATATATTTAACCCATGTTTTCTAGAATGTATAGTCCATTTGCTGGGCTGGGTGAACAAATAATTTCGCGTCAATCAGGCCCATTTATATTTTCTAAGAAATCCCAGCCCATTTGCACTTCCTTGAAATACACGTATTAGGTCGGCTCGTTATATATACTCCCTCCGTCCGGAAATACTTGTCATCAAAATGGATAAAAGGGATGTATCTAGATGTATTTTAGTTTTAGATACATCCCTTTTTGTCCATTTTGATGACAAGTATTTTCGGACGGAGGGAGTATAATGTTATGTTAGAAGGAGCAATTAATATCAAAGAATAAACCGGAGAGGCACATTATATATATATATAATTAAGAAATTAGCGAGTTATTTCTCAAAATAAAAATGAGCGCGTTATTATTAAATTGGTCCTTAAAATCTTCGCAAGCTTTTGTACGCAATCACCAGGATTTTCCTTGCCCGTGAGTCAAAAACAACCAGGATTTTCCTTGCCAACTTCTGTTAAACATTTACTTTTATAAGTTGGGATGTTTTTATAATGTATATATAAGTCTGTATAAAATATACGATAATAGTAATAATATAAATATATATATATATATATATATATATAATGTGGTTAGAAGGGAAAACATAAATTGGACACATTACTTTTATAAGAGAGCCGCGTTTTATACCCCACAGTAGGCATACTAACAAGTTCACACACAAATACAACAGAAAAGGTAAACATTCATATCAAACTCAGGTTCACAGGACACGTTCATATCCATAGCCAACATTCACAATCAACAACTCAAAAGATGCATATATACACAAGCTCAGCATATCTATGCATCCAAATGATTGATAGATCACACGACAATATTCATACATAATTTATAAAAAGATTCAGATATACACATGTTCAGTATGTTTATGCATCCAAATGATTGAGATCACAGCCAATATGATCCATGGACGAACTTTAATTACCTAGGGTACAGACTGGTAAATGGTGTTCAATCGAAGGTACTTCTTGCTAAAATTAGTTCTTGTACGAGTAAACTTTCGAGTACATAAGAGGCAGCACAGACAATCTGAACTTTGCTTGTAGGTTTATCCTCAAATAGTGGCCTCGTGCCGAGGGAGGTTTGAGCAACTTGGCCACTACTTTCATCCAACCAGTTTACCGGGTCATCTTGGTCCTGTATCTCGCCAAAAGTCTACATTGAAGACGAGAAAGGAGGCGGTTGAGAAAATTAACCACCCAAATTTTTTGTGCAGTTCAACTGAAATGGAGCATCCTTGGCGTGCAGAATGATTAAGTGCCAGATGAATATACACGTCAACCAACTTGTCTGGAATCTTTAGACTCCATGCCATATAGTTTGCTACCATATGTGCCGATAACCAAAAGGCACAAGTTGGGACCAAAGACTAGACTGCGTTTTTCTAGGCCATGCACCAAGCAATATTTTTGGCGTTCACTCTCCTAACACTTGGAGTTTGACAATTGGTTGACGCCGGTTGATACTCGAATGAATATAGGCACTTCTTGTCAACATCGATGCTTGTCTAAGTGAACTTTGGAGTACATAGCAGCAACATAAGTACCTGTCCATCTGATCATTTTGTGCAGTTCTACTGAAATCACCCGATGTAATGATTTGCCTGCGAGTTCAGGCTCCAAATTACTCCTTTATGAAATCAGCAAACAGTAGCACAATACCAAATTACCAATACATATGACATGCACAATAATCAGGATAAAGACCAGTACCAACCTGTGTGAGGTAGCATATCAATTACTATTTCCTTTGACTGGAAGCCGAGATAAGCCAAGCGACTGACAACAAAGGAAGAAAGCATGCGGAGTTTAGCGACTGACAGGAAAGGACGAAAGCTGTCGAGGCAATGAAGCACCCAAAGTTTTTATGCAGTTCCACCAAAATCGAGCATCCCTGTTGGCACATATATTGAGAGAGTGAGATTACTGTAATAGTGGGACTAGTTTATGAAACATACACTAACAAATAGAAGCACACTCATTATCTTAATGGGTAAAGTTAGCAACATAGTAGTCTTTCTTAAAGAGAGGTATTAGTTTATTTAATCAATGCCAATTAGCTCAACTCAACACTCAAAGCATTGCCATTTATCAAAGGTTGCAAAACTTTAACGTGCAAAGATAAAGGAGTTTCTCATGACAGTAGCGCGATACAAATAGAGATGACATCAAACTAATAAAGATGAAGGCCTTAGGCCCGTACCAACCTGAGAAAAAAAGCTTATTCATGTAGTCCCATAAGAGATGATAAAGCACTCACTGGAATCACACAATAGTATATATTTTTGTGCACTTCAAATGTATGGTTGAAATCACTCTTGTTTACCAGTGCTGAGATTATATCGAAAGATTATCAAGAACTTCCAGCAGAGTTAAAGCACTGGCTGGGATACAGTTCATTGTATTGTCTTGTGTAGTTCCATTTAATGTATGATTGGCACAACATGATCCCTGTTTGCACAAGTAGGAACAAGGTGAAACCTTCATTAGCTTAGTGAGAAAGGATAGGAAGACATTAGCATATTACTCAACCAGTAGCATCAAATTCATGATGGACAATACGCAAAACATTGCCTCACTGAACCAATGGCAATAAATTGACATGCAAAACAACAGCACTATTATGTCATGACACTAATAATATTCCCTCCCTACTCCACCACATGATTCACCTCCATAGACAAACATACACACGTACATGATTCAGCATAGGGTCCTACTAAAGATTTGTTTACCTCCAACAGGAAAATTAGGCAGTAATAAATTAGTGGTACTTAAGTACTCCTAATTAATTAAGTGAGACAATAGAAGTGGAAGGGCTCCCTGGAGGATCGTCTCACATGTAAGGTAGTCGTTGCCGGAGCCCTTGAATGGCCTCGACTGAGGCCTCTGGCTTCAGCAAGATTTCCTTGGCACTGTTTATTCTTCTTCTTCTTCCTCTTCATGCTCTGTTTCTCTTTCTCCTCACCAGTTGGTGAAACCAAGTACATGATTGGCCTTCTAATTTAGAATTGGTTTTGTCAGTGAGGGAGTACAAGTGTACTAGTAAAAAACAACATTATTTTCTCATGGCAGTCGAAAAATAGAGATGAACACATGCATTAAATATCATTCTTACCTAAAGGAAGGTTATGGCGCCAATATGGATGATGAGGATTGGAACACAGATCTCCCTTTGTGCAGTTCCACCAAAATGAACCAATTGTTCCATTCTGACATTCTCGTTAAACAACACAAAAGTCACTTCTTTTAAGAAGAGTTTTGTGCAGTGCACCAAAAGGTCACAACAACAACCAGGTGAATTGGATATCCCTGTTTGCACAAAAAGGCACAGAGGAAACAGTCAGAGTCTCAAAAAATTACAGGTAAAAACATTTGGCTAAACTTGTCATGGCTTATAACAGTGGCATGGCTTCATTTTTACCAGGGACATTAGATTAAGAATAACTAAGGCTGCGTTCGGTTCACAGGTTTGGTGCAGGATTTTCGTAGGAACACAATTCCTACGGTATTCTTTCCCTTCCAACCGTTCGAAACACAGGAAAGGTGAATAGTGTTTCATAGGAAAGCTGGTCTGGTAGTACTGATTCCATAGGATTAGAAACATCCACGCGCTGCTCATTTTTTGGGTGGAAGCCCGAGGCAGGCGCTTGCTGCCATGCGTTAGACAGGTTGCTGTGCTGTGTTGCCGGAAATAAAAAATCAACCTATGTGTGGTACGTGAGGTGAGGACAAGAGTAGTCACTGTGCAGCTGAATAAACAAATAGCATCTCATACTGCCAAGCATGCTACTCTAAAAAACAAATCTGTACATTTCATAGTCCATCCGAACACATTCTCTTGAGAGTTTCCTCCGGTTCGCTGTTCCATAGATTTATACCTACATTCTTTTACAATTACTCTATTTTCATCAAGACCTATGTTTTCTGCCCCTTTATTCCGAACGGAGCCTAAATATTTGGTATAAGGGCATGGGACAGTGGGTGCACCAGCAGTCCAGCACCATGTACGTAAACAGGGGCATAAAGTGGTGATTCATAGTTTGTTGCCCCGAGAAACAAACATCCAAGAAACATATCTGGGTTGGTCCCATTTTTGCTCACTCTGGCCACCTACTCCTATGTGTGGATAACAAATCTAGTCCTGGTCATACCACTGTGTACAGCGTTACCCCTATATTTCCCTTTTCGACTAAGAGACCGGTTGGATGACCAGTCTGTACTACTTTCACCCCCTTTCCTTCCTGTTTGTACCAAGTCCGATGTACATACTAAATTCCCCCACCCCCACTTTATTTCTTGTTTGAACCAAGTACTCCCTCCATCCGGAATTAGTTGTCATCAAAATGGATGTGTCTAGAACTAAAATACATCTAGATACATCCATTTCAATGACAAGTATTTTTGGACGGAGGGAGTACAAGATTCGACTCCATGAAGTAGCTTTACCTCTAACAATAGAAAAAAATGTGACGTTGGACCATCCGATTGAGAGGGGCTGAGAGGTAGAAAATGATGCACATGCAGCGACGTAGCGAGCTGGGGAAGTAGAGCTAAGGCGGTTTTGAACGAAGATATACCTAAAGGTCGTCGGGATGTGGATAGGTGGGCGGCGGGAGGCCAGATCCGCCCATAGGTAATGACGAAGGGATCAAAGGACCTCCCGCGCTGGCGCTCGGCCCGAGATAATGGTGCGGCCGGCAGTGGGTCTCCTCCCTCGCTGTCGACGATGGCCTAAACGCTGCCCCTCCTCCCCTTCACCGGCGAGGGGGATACGTCCGGATCTGTAACCAGCGGTGAGGATAGAAAGCCAGTATTTTTTGAAGGGAGAAAGACAGTGTTACTACCCCTATCTTGTTTAAATCTGGAGAGGATGAGAGTGTGTGAATAGAGCAACCCTAGCAAGCAAGCGCGGAGGCTCCGGCCTATATATACGTAGTGAGCAACCCTAGCAAGCAAGCAACCCCTATCTTCGTCAACTCGTACAAGACCGAGAAATTTGATTACTACAACGCCCTCTCCCTCGCAGACTGAGCTCCGATGCCTTAACTGCACCCGCCTTTGGCTGCATGACAGGAGGGCCAACCACCTGTTGGGCCCACCTGTCATAGACGCAAAGGCAGGAGTAGTAAGTTGAAGCTTTCGATATCCCTCCCGCACGAGGTGGACGGACATGCAACAGTGGATTCGATACTATAGAAGTAGGAGTAACATCATTATTGTTCGTCTTCTCAAAGAGGCGAAGAGCCAAGCGCAACCCGAACGTGGCAGTTGCGAACGCTCGCGCGGTGCAGTTCCTTGGAGTACTAGCCAGGCTCTTGCATGAGACAAAATTGCTATTGTTTAACAATTAAACTCCATTATCCATTGGTTGATACTCATTCTGCATAGGTCCACGTGCTTAGCATCGTTTCCTCCCGGGGTCACCAATGTTTATTTGCTAATTAATAGCATTGCATGCAATGAACTAGCCATTGCAAGTCATTAAAAGCATGCACACCTCTCATCTCTTATTGGTTGATAAATCAAGAAACAAGAAACAAGGTAGAAGTTAATGCACCACGCCTAAGTGTTTTGGGACTATTTGGTTTTCGTAAGATTACTTACACACCTAGACGGAGGGAGTAGTATAGCCGTGTAAACCGGAAAGGAGTATTTTCCTTTCTAGAGATTTCAACAAGTGACTAGAGTACACCGTTTGCAGTACTCCCTCCCTTCCGGTTTATAGGGCTCAAATTCAAATCTCATGAACCAAGGCATTTTGCGATTGGAGGAATGTATCTCGTACTTTACAAAACTACCCTAATTAAACTCATGCATTAATTACGTAGTTCTCTCGTTTTCCTCTCCGCCTTGGTCGCGGTGCATAATATTGAGCACTCCTATATGACTAGCCACTCTATCTACATGCGGGACATTTCAAAGCATCCGGGCCCGCGTGCCATCCACCAAATCACAGCGAGGTGCTACAGTCGAGACTCACCTATAACCCCGGTGTGGCCATCATGACCCGTCATATCACAAAACCCACACCTTTACCAGCAGTGGTAAGGTGGCCTCCAACTTGGACTGGACGAAGCAACCATCATTTCACTGGAACGCTCGTTCAAGCCCTTTCTTCCCTTTCTTGAAGAAAACCTCACTCCAGGCTAGTCACTTCTGCCATTTTTCTTCTGTACCGACGAAGGAAAGGTGGGCGAATCAGTTATGCTGCTATATTTTCATTCCAAGAATCTTCTTTTTGCGAAGCACCGACCGATTCTCACATCCTATTCTTTTCCCGTTTTCATTGCGATTGTGGTTTCCTTTCGATTGCTTTTTGTTTGTCAGTTCATTGATGGATCCTGGAGCACTAGGCAAAGAGTTGCCGGCGGACAACCCATTGGAGACAGCGATCTCGAGGAAGCGAGCACCGACCAACGAGTTGACCATGTTGGTGGGCCAACACATGGAGACGAAGAACTCCAGGAAACAGACATTGGCCAAAGAGTTGAGGACGTTGGCGGACGAACTCCTCAAAGGAAATTGGAAGAACAGCAAGGGTCCCACCGTGCCTACCCCAGGAACTCTGATTGCCACCTATGTGAGGCTTAAGACCGAGTTTGAGGAGATAGTCACCGTTGAGAAGCAGTATTCCCCTGGCAAGGTGATGGCCCCCATCGAGGACGAGGAGATGGCCCCCGGAGGGATGAGATCCCCCGATGAGCTGCACAAGGTAAAAAATAATGGCTTATTACCATAGTTGTGGTTTTTGATTATTTGCAATGTGCTTGCTAATATGTTAGGGTTGTGCAGGTGCCGGTGGAGGTCCTTGATGATTCTGATGTCATGGCCCGTCCTGTTGGCATCACCTCGGAGATCGATTCCGATGCCGCTGTCCATCTTGTGGATATCGCCCCAGAGATCGATTCTGATGTCGCGGTCAGTCCTGCGGACAGCGCCCCAGAAATCGATTCCCATGCCGCTGTCCGTGCTGTGGTCATTGCCCGAGAGATCGATGACAAGAAATAGTTGGTCGCGCTAATCCTTCCGGGTAGTTTGCATTGCCCTGTGTTTAATTACCAGAACGATGCGTGTTATCAAACCATCTTAGGGCTAGTGCACTGTCTTGTGTGGGCAGATCTTGCTACTTTTGTTTGATAGTGAATCATGTGAACCCTCTCTGAGTTATGGAAACAAATGTATCCTCACCAGCTTTTGATGTAATATATGGCATGATTAGATGTAAGTTTGAACTGTTTATCATATCAGCATGGCTTGTTTGATGATTCTTGGTGTTAGTAGGCTAGCTACTGTGCGAGCTATAGTACTTGCAAAACACTCACCGAAGAGAAACGTTGGGGCTGATGAGCTCGTGGTATGCTTATACTTATCCCTCGTCGATCGACCAATAGCCCTAGCTCCTAAAATTGTAGGCTTAGCGATCGATGACCTAGGCGGGCTAGTTTGGCCTAGTGGGTTTCAGTGATATGACGTGCAACACAAAATCATAGCAGTGCAGAGACATACTCCCTCCATTCCAAAAAAGATGACCTAGGCGGGCTAGTTTGGCCTAGTGGGTTTCCGTGATATGACGTGGTACAGTGCCGTCCAGTCTTCACGTGTGGTAGCAGTATTGCGGGTACAGTAAGTTTTCTTGAAGAAGCGGAATTCAACGAAGTCATGATGGTTCCTTCGTCCGAACAACTTACAGTGGGAAAGGTTGGGCCTGCGATACGACCGGGGTAGACCAGGATAATTTTGTGCATGGCAGGTGGACCAGGATGGTTGATGTCCCACATGTCGGCGAATGAAAGTGTGAAACACGGCAGCCCAGTGAACTTGGCATGTGCACCACTCCCTCCTTCCTCATGTAATGCCCAGGTTACAACTTTTTCTCACTTTCTCTCTATCTATTTCCTCTCAAATGTTTTTACCTTTCTTTTTTAAGACACAATTGTTTTTTATGCCTTTTTTAGAATTATTTTTTATACCTAGGAGCACGTGTAGAGACGGGCTCTTGCAGAGCCCACTCCTTGACTTTGTCAATGCCTCTCTCTCCTCCACATAAGGAGTACTACTTGCTATGCATGCATGCGGCGGGCAGCTAGCGTCTTGAGGGGCCAGGGCGGTGAGAGCGGGCTCCGGAAGTGGTCCGGACTCTAGCATAATTTTGGTTTTTACAGTATTTCTTTCTCCATTGACAGGTAGGACCGCGTAGATAGATAAAGAACATGAGCTGATGAGGCGCATGCAGACTGTTTGACTGGTCAACCAGACAAATACAGAGCTATACGCTGAGACAGTGACCGTATAATCACCATATCTCGTATACAATGATCAAAGTGAGCTATCAAGACAAGTTCGATGACCACCAATGCATTTTACTCGGTAATAAATGACCAGGATTGAAGGGGAATCCAAATTTGCTTCGTCTTCTGTCCTTGAGCTCTTGACAAACCAATGCACTATACGGTTGTCCGGCCACTCCACCCTAGAGCTCTCACCAAGCGTCGTTCATGCCACCGTGCCGCATACTAACCGGTAAGGCAGCAATGGCATCCCGCCGCGCCGAGTTCCTCGCCGCCCACGACCGCACACAAAATGGTAGGGAAATGATGGCATCCCGCCGTGCCAAGTTCATCACCGCTCGCGACCTCACAACTATGTGGGAGGAATTTGAAGATGCCAAGGCCGAATGGGCCGTAGAGCAAGAGGCGGCCAAAGCCGCACAGAGGGAGCGGAAAAGTCAGAAAGCACTTAAGAAAAGAGAGGCCCGCCGCCACAAGAAAGAAAATGACCCACGTGCTGCTGCGGAGAGGTCGGCGGAGATCCAAGCACGGTGGGGTGTCGCCGACAAAGCCGGGAAGGAGAACGACGGCGTCTAGCCAGCATGTGAGAAGTAGTAGTACTAGTAGTTAGTGTGGGTGTGTGTCTGAGTACGAGCGTGTACCAGTACTACTAGTTACTACTGTAGTTTTTAGAGCAAATTACCAGTACATTAGCCTAGACTAAATGGAAAAAAATTCCTAATCCTAAGCATCAAATCGCATCTCTTTATCTATAGGAATTGAGATGCATGTCATCTCACTTCCTATGATTTTCATATTCCTATCCTATGAACGAAAGGAGGCCTCTGTTGGAGTAACTACTGTAGCTAGCAGTACTGCTGGTACAGTAGTTTTCTTCAAGAAGTGGAATTCAACGAAGTCATGATGGTTCCTTCGTCCAAGCAACTTCAAAGTGGGAAGTGGGCCTGTGATTTGACGGCTCATTAGTCATTGTTACTGCGGCGCGACGACCTGGGTGACTCCCTTGGAGTTCTGCGTGCATGGCAAGTGGACCAGGATGGTCGACGTCCCACATGTTGGCGAACAGAAGTATTCTTTCCGATATCGAGGGGCAAGGAAACCGCGTGGTATAGTATCACTGCTGATTGGTTCGCAAAAAATAGTATCACTGCCGATTTATAATTATTTTTTATTTCTGATGAATGCTAGCGTTTCAACTCTTACGACGAAGGGTGCCAAACACGGCACGTGCTAGATGTCCCACACGTCAGCGAAAGGAGTGGGACATGAACAGCGTGGTAGAGCCCAGCGTAAAAAAACAGCGTGGTAGAGCGTCTCCACTTCTTCCACTTCTGGGTCGGAGACCACACATAGTAGTACTTAGTGGTATGAACGATACAAAGTGCGACCTGGAGACAAGGACACGTCTAGTTGGAAGGTCTCGGGGCATACACGTAAACAAATATAAAAGTTAATATGTGCCTCCAACTAATATAGTAGTAGTAGAGTAATTAGGCGCGTACTCCATAACATCACTGTGCATTGCACGTACAACATTTAGTGGTAGTACGTAGTAAGAGACAAATGCCGCCCAAGAGTTCCCTTGTCAACCTATTTTTGGGTGTTTGGTAGAGTGTATTGAGGGTGCATGAGTCCACACTAGTTTAGCACAAATACACTAGAAGCATGCATGAAGAGAGCATGCATGAAGAGGGGTGTTGAGTTGAGCACGCATGAAGAGGGAACAACTATGCTGAAACGAGAACGCAACCAAACACACCCTATATGCCACGCATGTTCATACCATTTGTGCCCTTCTACTTCATTTACTGCGCTACATTACTCAGGTTCGTACGTCCACTCCTGGGTACATGTTTGTCTTGTAGTTCCAGTCCCACGTGTTCTTCATATAGATGGAACGATCCTTGCATAACACGTGCACCTTGATGCTAGATGTCTCGCGTGTTGGCAAAAGGATGAACAAAGCTCACGTAAAAAAATAGAGTGGAAGAACATAGATTCTGGATGACCGAGAAGGAGCAAGGAACCTCGTGGTGGAGCATCTGCACTCATATTATTTAATATTATTCAGCGATATAAAATTAACCAATCATCTCCACAGTGGACTGGAAGAGTACGAAACACAACAGCCTAGTGTAGTATCATACTAGTACATGGCCAACCCACACTATCACCATATTTCTTGGCTTCCGTGCGACACCTATCTCTAGTAATCCAGAAGCCTGTATCGCTTCTCCCTCCTCGTCTCTATCAAAGTGCGGCGGGCGGGCGTTTCTGCTGTCTATTGAGGTTGGTTAACTATCACATGTTAGCGACATGCCAAGAGCATTCTAAAAAAATTCCTTTCACATTCCATTTTCAAAAAGAAAAAAATCCTTTCACGTACGAATTTGCCTGTATGCTTTGAGCAACTTGCATGTCCTATACTGCTCCTGTTTCATACTCTAACTTAGCTAGAGGTTAGACTAACTCATGACTAACCCTGAACTAACTGTAGCCAAAGAGGTGTTTGGGTGACAGGGTTAGATTGACAATAAATGCACTTCATGGAGAGAGAAAAGTGATTTTTCAGTGGTCCCAATGAGAACTATCTCCAGTTAGCACCTCTTGGGTGGGATAGTTTTTTTTGGTGGGTTCGGTGCAACTTGCTCCAATTTAAACCCTCATGCTTGGATAGTTTAGGGCTATTTGAGCCCCAACTAGCTCAAACTAACTCTAACCCATGGATCCAAACAGGGCCTATGGCCAGTCTCGACGCGGAGCAGTCGCGTGCACCGGGAAGCGGCGCTCTCTCGGCTGTCGCGCCACTTCAAAGCCGGCGCCAGTGAAAGGTCGCCTCCACTCTGCCCGGGCATTAATGCAGCATGGACGCTCCAGGGCGACGCTGACCGTTTCACGCGGGAAGTGCGCGCTGGCAAGGGAGTATAGGTTTTGAACCATTTCAGGTGTAGTACTGGTAGTTTGCAAAAGTACTCAATTATTGCACTCAGTTTCCTAAGAAATTGTGGTAAAAAACATTACTCCACAGCCCGCTTCCCTTCTCCTTCCTCTCCCACCGCCCACGCACGTCCACGGGAAGCGACCGGTCAACCCTTATATAGGAGTGCTAGCAAAAAAAGATGCATGCATGACCACTAAAATTTCCATATTAAAGCGCCGCTCTGGTGGAGTATGGCGTATGTTGTTACCTTCGGCCGGCCCATGGCTACCGGGCGACAGCGACTAGAGAAGAGGCGGCAGGAGGAGAATGAATGCAGCTATTGTTTGGGTTCACCTTCTGGCTTAAATAAATGCGCAGCATCAGGTGTACCCGCGGGTGCACAAATTGGAACATACGTGTCTGCTTAAGTGGGCGTCACGTAACTGGTGTGTGTGAGAGAGAGATTCTGAGAGACAGAGTGCGTGTGTGCGACTCTACTCTTCGGACATGTACTCAACCTTTTGCATCGGGATATAAGTATAATGGTATTTACTTTAGCTAGTGATTTACATGGCCATGTTAACGTGGTTGTGTCAAAAAATGTCACTTCCTGCTCGTGATTTGCGTTATATAATTACAAGCAAGATTCTCGTGCATTGCACAGAACATCAATATGCATTTTTTTTATAGAACACCTGTTGTGATTGACCCATGCAGGAGTAATCCCATGTGTAAAAACTAATGATATCTCAAGAATTTTATCGGAAAACTGGTATCTCGAGAATGTCATCAAAAAAATGAAAGATGAGAGATAAGGCGAGGAGGAGTGGAGTGTGGTGGTGACTGGTGGTCGGAATGGGCGGAGGCATGTGGATGGACGGCGCCGGCAGGCGGCAGCGGCCACCATGCATGCTAGATTATTCCAGAGACTTGTTCCGTTTTTAATTGCTGAGCAATGAGGTTGCGGGAGATAATGATGTGGAGAGAGGTGCGGGTATATTTTGTAAAATTATCATAGTTTGCTTTCTATCCTCAGATATAGATCATACGGTCTCTATTACAAGATGGCAGGCACACCATCACCACCAACTTGTTTTTTATAAGGGTACAGATGATAAGTTTGCTGACTACTAAAGTAAAGTGGAATTTGTCCATGTTATGCAAGTAAATAAAGGTGATTGTTTATCATACGGGTAAGGTTGGATGAAGGGTGGTAGGAACAAATGCTCCGCCTAGAGCATGCGTGTGTGAGATGGAGTCTTAGTGTGTGTGGGGTGTGTGTGTGTGAGAGAGAGAGAGAGAGGAGAGAGATGGAGTCTTAGTTTGTGTGTGTGTGATAGGGAGAGAGATGGAGTCTTAGTGTGTGTGTGGGGGGGCGTGCGTGCTTGCGTGTGTGTGTTTGTTTGTGTGTGTGAGAGAGATGGAGTCTTAGTGTGTGTGTTGGGGGGGTGCGTGCGTGTGTGTGTGTGTGTGTGTCGCGGGGTCCTCTGTGGCGGATGTAATTTAAGTGTGCATGGCTTTCATCATAGAGAGGTGATGTGTATGGCAGAGGCCACCAACGATGGGGTGCGAGAGAGAAAATGCCCGTAGAGAGGGAAGAGAAGGTGTGTGCGCGTGAGAGGAGTCGACTTCGAGAGAACGTGTTTGTTCGAGAGACACCGAGGAAGACTACTATATATCGATGGTGCATGTAGGTGGGAATTAAACTAAGGGATGGTCTTATTGGTTTCGGGGATATAGGGGAAGAGTGAGAGGCGGGGGGGGGGGGGGGGGTAGCTAGAAGGAGATTGTTAAGTGTGAGTGTGTGTTTTACCCATCCAGGCAGAAGTTATGTGCACAAAAGAGGAGAACGATTCGATGTGGCATTAGGATTGAGGGTAATTAACTACGTATGGAGACATAGAGACCCTGAACGTGCATGTGTGAGAGGTATACATGTATACGTGGGATGTGTGTGTGTGCGCGCGCATGATCGAGATAAAAGAAAGAAGACATAAGTCATAAGATCAACGACATGGGAGAGACGGATCGGTATGACAATATGCATGCATGTGTGAATGCATGGAAGAAGTCCCGACAATTGAGCATGTGTTTTTGTCTTTAAGATATAGTGGTGTGGGCTGGAGCATGCATCTATGGCGAGCAGAGGGAGTGAGACGCAACGATTGTGCAAAAGAGACCAACCTATAAATGCATATGTATGGAGAGACATATATAGTGTGGGTGATAGGAAGCAAGACTCCGTGCGAGAAAGAAATGTTGACGGAGAAACTACAGTTAGATACAGAGATGGAGATGCTAGCTAGAGGGACATCCGCTTGTTTGGGTGTTGGGGATGACCGTCGGGTGGTACAAAGGGTGAAGTTATATATGTGTGTGAGAGGGCACTTGACTGCATGTAGAGAGAAACCTATGTAGTGTGCGTGATAGGAATCAAGAGTGAGGGCGAGAAAGAAGGTTGATAGAGAAACAGATAAATAGAAAGATAAAGATGCTAGCTAGTGTGCATTAGAGATAGGAGTCGAGTGGATCAGAAGGCTGGGTTATGTGTGTGGGTGTGAGAGAGATAGAGAGAGGGTGCGTGTGAGTCACATACGAACAGATATCAGAGAGAAATGAGATCCAGAGAGACGGAGTTTTGTGTCTGCGAGAGAGAAATATATTTCACAACGAGAGTGATAGCTAGAGAGACATACGAGGGAATGCAAGATATCTCTAGGGAGAGAGGGTGTGTGTGAGCGACATACAAGAGAACAACGGAGAAATATGAGACCCTGGGAGACAGAGTTTGTGTTTGTGTGTGAGAAAGAGATACTGAAGAGGAAGAGTCGTAGGTTCTCATATCTAAGGAGCGAAAGACATCTCTGTATGAGGGGTGTGCGAGTGGTACACATGGGAATAGTAGAGAGAAATGAGACCCCGGGAGACAAAGTTTTGTGTTTGTGTGAGAGAAAGAGATTCCACATGGAGAATCATAGTTAGAGACACATAGTACGGAGCGAGATATACTTAGAGAGAGATAGAGTGATGAAGGTCGAGGGAGAGAGTACCGTTAGTGTGTTACGAAGATAAAAGATCATTGTCGACATACAAGTAGCACGAGAGATACCTGAGAGACGATGAACGCGTATAGGTCCAGAGAGATAGTACTATATAAGCATGAGTGATAGCTATATGAGATGAATATCTGGATTAAAGGGGATTCAAATATTTAAACTGGAGATCACGACATCGATAATATCATAACGCAAATTGGTGTATCGAACATGCATATTCATTTGAATTTGGGCACACGTGTAATGTTATATAGTTTATCAATATTGGTGATCCATAGATTCTTCAATTACAAACAATGCATGGTTTATATGCAATTAATGTCTAAATGGGATTACACTATATGTTGCATGTGTGAAACACATTATACATGTTTGAGAAGTAAAAAAAACCCGCATGAAACACACATTAATTGGAGACAGTTAGCGAGGAATGCATACATTGGATTTCAACATAAAGTGGTTTCAAATATTTGAAAATCCAAATTGATGGATACAACCTTATGAATCTGAGATCATGCCATTTGTAAACCATATTTATGTATAAATGGTGTTGTGCTTTTGAAAGTATATATAAAAAAATAATGTATATAGAATGTAATTCCAATTGAAAATGGATCCCGCCCGAAAAAATAGAATACAAACGGGATTCGAATTGAGTTGGCACGGTAAACATGCACTCTACAAAATTTGAATGAAGCGGGGAAAGTCGCAGTAACCGCCCGAAACCAAAATCTGCGAGATGGAAATCACTACTGCCTATCCCTGCCAGGCAAAGCCTATATGCTGGATTTCTATAGGTTTCGATAGGGGTAGGTTTGTAATTTCACCCAAACATGACGTAACCGCCTCTCACCCGGATTCATACATGGTGGGCGCCAAAACACAGTGTGTCCTCGGCCGAAATCGACTCCCTCCCCGATTCATATTCATACATGGTGGGCGCCAAAAACAAACTCTCATCGGCAAATGTTCGGTGTATGCGAGATTACCGTCCTATCCCCAACCGACTAGTGTTGTTGTGATGTAGTAGAAATTTGAAACGGGGGCTAAGTTTGTAAATTTCCTCGCATTTGAGACAAGCGCGCCCTGAATACATGGTCCCCCTTCCTCTCTACCTCCCTTTTCCCCATTCGTACCCCGTGGGCGCCAAAACACCCTCTCCACCCCACCCTCCTCCGTCCGCCACCCCATCCACCGCCGTCCTCCTCCAGCATGCCGGAGCTGATACCCCGACGCCGCCGTCCATTACAAGAGATCGACCTCTCTCATCCACGGCTTCGGACCGGGATCCTTGCATCCCGTCCTCTCGCTTCATCGCCGCCGTCGTCCACCTTGTCGGCACCGCTCCTACGACCGTCTCGTCCACCGCGCCCCACCACCACCGTCTACCCTCCTAGATCTGCTTCCACGCCGCCGACAGCCATCGCTACCACAACACTGTCAAATTCTCAACAGATGCGTACATGGCGCCGCACCAGAGGCGGTACTCTTTCGTATCTGCTCAACTTATTTATCGGAGCAAGAAAATAGATCGCCACTGCTTTACTCTGATTTCTTGTCTTGGTTGTGAAGTTGCCTTTGTCCGGTTTGCACCTTCAGATCCGCCATGGCATGCTCAACACCATACTCGCAATGCTTATAGTTTTCCCCCTTTATATTCCACACTAGTTAAATCACAGTAGACTAAATTTCAAAATTGGGTCAGTCGATTTTTCAGAGCTCGCCGGAGTTCGCCGGTGCGATCGAAGGGGCTCGGGTGGGGATGGTGGTTGTGGGGGGCGGTGGTGGGTCCTCGTCGAACGAAGAAAACTCGACGCGGGTGGGGGCGGGGGTGGGGGTGGCGGAGGAACACAGGCGGTGGGGCCGGTGGTTCGGCCGGCGGCCCGTGCGGTGTTCTGTATGGGAAGCACAACATGTTCCTTGTCAGGAAGGGGAGTAGGGACATCTGCAGTCAATAGCTGATAGAGCTAGCCTGTACGTGATCGATAGGCTTTCAATTACTAGCGGCAATACAACACCGTAATTTCGAGCCAGTTCCACTTTCCCAATTTATATATCCTGGTTATGGTGTACCCCTGTTATGTACACTATGATCTGCCTAGTTGCTGTGTGCTCTTGTTATCATGGTTTGGCAATAAACTCTCTATACAATATATTATGAACCTATCATCTGCCAGCTATCCTTACTTCTGGAGCCTATTTTTTTGTGTACTTATGCCAGATTATATAAATGCACACACCATATTACAGCACACATGAGCTCTCTCATCAGAATCCAGTGATAGCACACAAGTGTTTACAGGGGAGCCCCTATATTAGAATATCATCTGCATTACAAAGATAATCTCACAACTATTTATGTTTTCATGGTTCTCAGATATTATACGCAATTACAGTGAATATCAGAATCCACGCATCAGAAGAATATTGTGGAACACTGCAATGACTTACAAAATTGGCACCAAGGCATTGAGTGCCATTCTGGAAGCAATGAAACTCGTACGCTCCCCACTTGTTGATTCTTGTTCAGAATATCATCCTAAGGACTATTCTAACCTCGAGGAGTCAAAGGCAGATGGCCTGTCATGTTCACCCATCAAGGTGCCTGTTCTAATTTGGCAAGGTTTTATTGATTGCGCGTATCTTGCATATGTTGTCTTGCATTTCTTCTACTTTGTTGCACCGCCATCTGCTTAGTTTACTCATCATATATGTCGAGATGCCATGCCCATCCATTATCAATACATATTCCATCTGTCATCATACCATGTTTTTCCAGTCAAATGATGTTCTTATGCATCAGACATCAAAAAGGAAGAGGGTGATTGCCAAACCTGAAGGTGCACTAGCAAAGTCCTTGAAAAACGTGGTGGTGCCGGAGAAATCAGACAGCACCCCACTTATATTGGCTGTACAACCAGTGACACAAAACATAGGACCGACTCCAGCAGACTGTACCCATACTTCACTGGCCACACCACTAGCCCCACCACACAGGACCTGCACTCCAGCAAAAGGTATACCGATTTCATTTGCCATAGCACCAGTTGTACCATAGAAAAATCCCACTCCAGCAAAAAGTACAGCAAGTCCACTGGCCGAAGACCTATCCCAACTGCAGAGACGGCCAATTCCTGCAGATTGGAACCCCATTCCATTTATTCCCAGTTTAAAATACAATGCTTTCAATGTTGTTAGGGACTACGTGCATATATTCCCATCATGGGAAGATTATTGTGAAGACAAACACCATTTTCACATCTTCCTGTCCAACTTACGTGTAAGTGCTATTATTCATGGTTATTATTTTCCTGTTTTCTGCTGATTGAACACATCAATGATTTACATTACATTGTTGTAACTAGGCGAGGGTCAATCTGGATAGTCATGATGAGCAAAGCTTGCTTGTGCTTTTCAAGGAAGCATTGCAGCAGTATCGGTGTTACATGAGGAAATCACACTTTGATGGCAAGTCTATAAACGAATTTCTGGTGAAGTCTCCTGTGCTAAATTTAGAAGACATTGAATGGAAAAACCTTGTTATGCACTGGTCTCGTTCCCAGGATGAAGTACTGTCTATGAAATCACATGACAATTTGAACTTCTACTTTTCCGCATGTGCCTTACGGATCTTTTTTGCAGGAAATCTGCTCGAAGAAGAATTCCGATTTGACAAGAATGACAGGATATCGCAAATATGTTGCCCGCTCCTTTGCTCTTGTTAGTACCTGTTTTCCTATATCACTGTACTTGCATACATACCTGGTTCATTATGTGACAGCAGTATGCATGATAGCTTGCTTATCAATTGTTCGCTCCAAATTATCTGATCTGTATGAATGGTTACATTAGTGTAGAATATACCCAATGCCAATGTTTTTTAGCTCTGCATTGTTCTTGTAAGTACATGCTGTCCTTTTATCAGTGTACTTATAATGACAGGTAGTTGTTCATGTACCATCACTCTGCAGCTTATTTTCCTTTGCCCTCCATTTTCTACACATCAGATCTATATTTACTCTTATCATAAGGTTGGTACTGAAGAAGTTTAGCTGTGCATTGCTCTTGGCTGTACCTTTTGCCTGTATCGCTGCACTTACATTTATAGCTACTTGGTTATGTAGCATCACTCTTCATCTTATCTTAAATATTCTCCATTTTTTCGTATATTATCACATCTATATTTACTCTTAACAAAATGTAGAATAAAGGCAATGCTTTTGAAGAAGATTCTGTGGTAAAATTCTTGAATTTCCCCCATCAGCATGGACAAGGCCTTTATAGAGCCCGTCTTCACCAATAATGTAGGTTTGTCCATCTCAAGCCTTCAAACTTTGTTGTATATATTTGGTTAGGCATGACTGCAACAGCTGTTTATTTTTGGTGTTTGCATCAAATTGCTTGTTTAAAGATTATTATATGTAGTTCATAAACAAAAGTTTGTCCTTTCTCAATTTAAGTTTTTAGTTGTACAACCAAGTTCCTTCTTCATACCATGTAAATTAAACTATACAGAGCAAGTGATTTTCTTTTGCACTGCATGTATGCTTCTGTTCTTCATCCGTAAACCAGTGGTGTGGTGAACCTACCCACTACAGCACAATGTCATATTCTACAATGTCTTAACTATGAACAATGTCATATCATTCTACTATTATTTAAACCGTCTCTTTATTTGCCAATCTGAAACGGTATAAATTCACAGCACACTAACCATTGATACTTATGAGTTCTTGATCTGTAATCCAGTGGTGTTGTGAAGCTGCCAACTCCTTCACAATTTCATTTTTTGCCATGTCTTGACCTGAACAATACCATATTGTGTTAATGCAAATTTAAAGTGTGTCACTTTATTCGTCAATAAGAAATGTGATGAATTGTCAGCACTGATACTTTTATGTGCAAAACCTATCATCTGTCTACTTGTTTATCTTTCAGAGTGAGGAAGATATAAGTGTTGAACAAGCGCAGTCTCATCGTCTTGCTCAGCTGCTTGCGCTGCAGCTCCCCAGCAGGGATAACCTTTCTTGAACTCTATTGAAGTGCTGTCGGTTTTGTATATTATTTTGTCGGTGTGTTTATTTGCACTGGTGGCGATCTTTGATGCCTAGTGTATGTAATCTGTTGTCTGCTTGTGCTTTATTATCATAGTGGTGAACTTTGATGCCCAGTGGATGTAATATGCCGTAATTTCTTTATTGTATAGTCTAGGTTTTTCCTTATTCACGATGCTGCAGTTATTTTACTGTATATATATCCTGTCTTCGCAGTAAACCGGCCAAACTGTAAAATTACGATACATAATCGGGCCGTCATGCAATCACGATGTAGGTTGGGCCTGAAACGTGCCGAACAGCTCACGGGACGGCAGCAGCCCGAAATGAACCCCGGCCCATGATTGTGCGAATCAAATCATGGGCTTTTAACTGGCCAAAAAATTGTCTTGGTCCTTGTTTGGCCCAATCAGATATCGGTTGCGAGCAGGCTGGATGCAAACCGGGCCGTAGTTAGGCCCAATTATATGATGGGCTTTTAACAGGCTGAAATTAATATAGGGCCGAAATGTTAAACGGGCCCTTAACAGGGCAAAACTAATATCAGGCCGAATTACTAAGTGGGCCTTTAGCAAGTGGGCCCAAAAGCATAGTGTCCAGTTGACGGGCTGAATCTGATATGGGCCATAATTGATCCCAAAGCCTCTTAAAGGGCTGGACCTGATCTGGGCCGTAATTTGGCCCAGAACGTGGTAGGCCTTTAACGGGCCGGATCTCATATGGGCCACTATTAGGCACGGAGCGTGGCAGGCCATTAATGGACCGGATCAAATATGGGCCGGCATTTGGCCCAAAACATGACAGGCAGTTAATGGGCCGACCTACTAGGGTCCTCAAAATCTTGTGGGCCTACAGCTGGGCCGACCCATTAATGCCGGTGAAATCTCGTGGGCCTTTAGCTGGGCCGGCCCATTACGGCACACAAAAATCTTGTGGGCCTTTACCTGGGCCGGCCCATTATGGCCCGCAAAATCTTGTGGGCCTTTAGCTGGGCCAGCCCATTATGGTCCGCAAAATCTGGTGGGCCTTTAGTTGGGCCGGCCCATTATGGTCCGCAAAATCTTGTGGGCCTTTAGTTGGGCCGGCCCATTTAAACTTGTTGGGCCGTGCCACGTGTCGACGTATCATAGGCGCCTTCTGTCCAGTGAGTGGATGACATCTGTCCCGACGATGAGCCGACACGTGTTTCCTCTAGCCAATGATGATTTTACATGTGGAAAATCCCCATTGGTCGGGGCTGTTAACGGGTTATCGGATCCAAAACCCGACCCGATAGCTTAATGGCATTCCGTTATGGTGGATGCCACGTGTCGGTCACCCTTGACGAAAGCACTTATGTGACGTGCGATTTATCATCATGGAAGTGGACACTTCCGTGATGATAATTTTGGTAATGTCATGGAACACTTCTACGACAGCACAAGTATGACTATCTTGATTCTGTCATAAATTTGTCATGGATGTACATGCATGACAAAAAACGCGACCTATTGTGACAAACACGTATCATCACGGAAGTGTATTTTTTTGTAGTGATACCTAGTTTTTAAATTCTAGTAAATCCAAAGCTTATCTGAAATTCATGAAACTTGGCATGCTATCATGGAGCGGCATCAACATGTCGTGGTAAATTTTTTGTCCCATTTGGGGCAGGTTTGGGGATATGCCTCTCACAAACCAGAGCTTCTCACAACAAGCCTGATGGTTTCGGTAGGGAACATCCCACCTTTGGGGACGAAATGATATACATTGCCTCTTATTGCTTTCAAAATTTTTCTCGTGTCAACATAGAACAACAGGAGTGTTGTGTCAATTTTTGGGATTTTTCGGGGTTCGTTTGGACATTTTTATGCATTATTTGAGTTTTCAATGCATTTATGTGCATAATTCAAATTTGAAATACATGCACATGCTCTAATGCATATAAATTGGTTGAAAATTCAAATCTGTGTCCTTGGTTGCATGCTTAGGTCGCATGCAAGAAATGGGAATGAATGTCAAAGACCCTGCCATCGTCACTCGGCCGCAAACATTGTTATACCTAGTTTTTAAATTCTAGTAAATCCAAAGCTTGTCTGAAATTCATGAAACTTGGCATGCTATCATGGAGCGGCATCAACATGCCATGATAATTTTTTTGTCCCATTTGGGGTAGGTTTGGGGATATGCTTCTCACAACCCAGAGTTTCTCACAACAAGCCTGATGGTTTCGGCAGGGAACGTCCCACCTTTAGCGACGAAACGATATCCATTGCCTCTTATTGCTTTCAAAAAATTTCTCGTGTCAACGTAGAACAACAGGAGTGTTGTGTTAATTTTTGGGATTTTTGGGTTTCGTTTGGACATTTTTATGCATTAATTGAGTTTTCAATGCATTTATGTGCATAATTCAAACTTGAACTACATGCACATGCTCTAATGCATATAAATTGGTTGAAAATTCAAATCTGTGTCCTTGGTTGCATGCTTAGGTCCCATGCAAGAAATGAGAATGAATGTCAAACACCCTGCCACCGTCACTCGGCCGCAAGCATTGAGATACCTGGTTTTTAAATTCTAGTAAATCCAAAACTCGTCTGAAATTCATGAAACTTGGTATGCTATCATGGAGCGGCATCAACATGCCGTGGTAAAATTTTTGTCCCATTTGGGGCAGCTTTGGGTATAAGTTTCTCACAAACCAGAGCTTCTCACAACAAGCTTGATGGTTTTGGTAGGGAACGTGCCACCTTTGGGGATGAAACGATATCCGCTGCCTGTTATTGCTTTCAAAAAGTTTCTAGTGTCAACATAGAACAACAGGAGTGTTGTGTTAAATTTTGGGATTTTTCGGGGTTCGTTTGGACAATTTTATACATTAACTAGATTTTCTAGGCATTTTATGTGCATAATTCAAATTTGAACTACATGCACATGCTCCAGTGCATATAAATTGGTTGAAATATCAAATCTGTGTCCTTGGGCGCATGCTTAGGTCCCATGCAACAAAATGGGAATGAATTTCAAACACCAAGGCACCGTTGATTGTCGGCAAAATGTTGAGATACTTCTTTTAAAATTCTAGTAAATCCAAAACTCATCTGAAATTCATGAAACTTGGCATGCTATCATGGAATGGCACCCAACATGCTGTGGTATTTTTCGTGTCCATTTTTAGAGAGGGCGCACTCGAATAACAATCAACAAAGGCGTTTTGAAAAAATAGTTGCTAGTTTAATATCTCAAACATTTGTATAATTCAAATCGTGTGCGTTCTATTAACCATTCACATGACACCACGTGTATCCGTTTTAATGGCTATAGGAGGTGCCATGCGGACATCTGCTTGACTGAACGGGAGGCGTGCGAGCGCAGTCCGGTGTGTAGGCTCACCGAGAGGCTCACCAGGAAGCGTGCGAGCTGTTCAATGTAGGATTTGTGCATCTCTTCAACGCAAATGGTTCAGATTGAATACAATATGCAAATTAAAGTCAAACTTCGGTGCTAAGACAAGAGACACTGCGATTTGTCAAAATATTGAGCTAAAAATCAGTAGCACTATCTAATTTTTGCAACTAAAATCACTAGCACTATCTAATTCATGCGCGTGTTCGCTACGCACTCACCGTACGGGGTGTGCTAGTAGCTGTGTGAAATGACGGTAGGCGTGCCAGCAGTCCGCCGGGCAGGCTCACCGGGAGGCGAGCCATCCCTTTGACCGCCGCCCACCTCGCTCCCACTCCTCCATATTAATGGCGTGTCCGCCTCGCTCCATGAAATGATGGTATAGGAATGCCAGAAGTCCGCCGTGCAGGCTTTTCCCAAGTTTACAATGACATTGTACTACGATTTCTGAAGGAATTTTGGAGGATTTCTGGACATACACCCCCACCACATATTGGTTGCTTGATTCATATGGTTACAATCCACAAGCATTTCTCCTTTGGATTCATCTGTACTAGTTTTCTTAGGGATTTTTTCATCCAATCCAACCTCTTGTGAAGAAGGCAACATGTTTCTAGATTGTAATCAAATGCCCATGTTGATCATGTCAGATCGAAGATGGCACGTTGGTGCATTTTACAAATCTTGCAAACCAAATAGGCGTGTAGTAGTGTTCAAAACCGCATGTAGGCACTAACACGTTCTCTTCTTTTGCAGATAATAATAGGCACGGAGGTGGATACTGTTTATAACGACAATCACATCGAATGCCTGGATATGCATCTCTCAAATATTACTTTGAACTCCTACCAAGGGACCTTACCGGAGATTACACTCGCCAGGTTCTTTCTTGCCACAACAAGGGTGCTGAGGGTACTGAGGTTGAACACACATTTAATTAAGAAAGATGAATGGTATGTTGATTAGAGCCGACAGGTACTGCAGAATGGAAGAGGCTCGAACAAAGTTAAACTTCATATTGGAGGAGCATATGACAGAGCAATTGGAAGTCATTGTGTCAAACCCAAACATGACTTGTCAACGGCTAATCCCTTTGCAGAAATGACGATGCTTGCAATGTTTGAATTTGAGCATTGTAATCTTTGAATTTGAACCTTGCAATATTTATGGTATTTGTTATATAACATAATTGGATGTTTAATTTGGTATTGCAATCATGTCATGTTACAAGTATATATATGTTGTTCTTATGTACACAGAGCATAGATGTTCTGCAGACAGAGCATATCACAACACACATGGACCGCACTAGGTAACCCGTCAGCAATGAATTCATCAATCGCAAATAGTTCATCCAAGTGAACCGTATGTTGTATATCGCACACACGTTCATCTGGCTGCCTGTTTCTGTTCTTCTGCCTCATCGCAAACAGTTCATTGAACTGAAATGTATGCCCCTCATCGCACACGCAACTAAATTCTGAACCTTGTTTGATGCATCCATCATCGTAAATGTTTTGCATCTTTTTTGACAGTTTTTTACATCACTGTTTGTGATTATTGCATCGCACACAGTTTTGTCGAAGGGTCTCTAATCGTAGTGTCGCGTTAGCAGCATCCTGCAGTAGTGATTATAAAGATGCTCTACAGGTATCTCCGAAGGTGTTTGTTGGGTTGGCATAGATCGAGATTAGGATTTGTCACTTCGAGTATCGGAGAGGTATCTCTAGGCCCTCTTGGTAATACACATCATAAGAAGCATTGCATGCAAAGTGACTAATGAGTTAGTTGTGGGACGATGTATTACGAAACGAGTAAAGAGACTTGCCAGTAATGAGATTGAACTAGGTATGAAGATACCTACGATGGAATCTCGGGCAAGTAACATACCGATGACAAAGGGAATTACGTGTGTTGTCATAATGGTTCTGAAAGATTGTGGATGTCGCCTAGAGGGGGGGGGGAGGGTGAATAGGCGCTTTAAAATAATTATGGTTTAGGCTTGAACAAATGCGGAATAAACCTAGCAGTTAAAATGTCAAGCACAAAACCTACAACAACTAGGCTCACCTATGTGCACCAACAACTTATGCTAAGCAAGATAAACTACTAGGTGATAGCAAGACATATGACAAGAAACAATATGGCTATCACAAAGTAAAGTGCATAAGTAAAGAGCTTGGGTAAGAGATAACCGAGGCACGCGAAGATGACGATGTATCATGAAGTTCACACCCTTGCGGATGCTAATCTCCGTTTGGAGCGGTGTGGAGGCACAATGCTCCCCAAGAAGCCACTAGGGCCACCATAATCTCCTCACGCCCTCGCACAATGCAAGATGCCGTGATTCCACTAAGGGACCCTTGAGGGCGGTCACTGAACCCGTACAAATGGCAACCCTTGGGGGCGGTCACCAAACCCGTACACTTTGGCAACCCTTGGGGGCGGTCACCGAAACCCGTCAAATTGCTCGGGGTGATCTCCACAACCTAATTGGAGACCCCGACGCTTGCCCGGAGCTTTACACCACAATGATTGAGCTCCGAACACCACCAACCGTCTAGGGAGCCCAAGCACCCAAGAGGAACAAGCTCAAGGGCACCAAGCACCCAAGAGTAATAAGCTTCTAAACTTGTAACTTCCAAGTATCACCGCGGAGAACTCAAATGGATGCACCAAATGCAATGGCAAGGGCACACGGAGTGCCCAAGTCCTTCTCTCCCAAATCCCACCAAAGCAACTAATGCTAGGGAGGAAAATGAGAGGAAGAACAATAAGGAGAACACCAAGAACTCCAACATCTAGATCCAAGGGGTTCCCCTCACATAGAGGAGAAAGTGATTGGTGGAAATGTGGAGCAAGATCTCCTCTCTCTTTTCCTTCAAAAATTAGCAAGAATCCATGGAGGGATTGAGAGTTAGCAAGCTCGAAGAAGGTCAACAATGGGGGAAGAACACGTGCTCAAGAGCTAAGGTTCAATGGGGAAGAAGACCCCCTTTTATAGGACCTCCTGAATCCAACCGTTATGTGCTCAGGTTGTGCACAAGCGGTAGTACCATTGCCGGACCGGTACTACCGCTGCCACAGCGGTACTACCACTATGGCAAGTAGGCATAGGGAAACCTGGGCTAAGGGAGAAGAAGTACACGCATTAGGCCGGTACTACCGCTTCCTACAACCGCCGAAAAACAGAGGAGGGCAGCGAGCTGAGCGGCAGTTGGAGCAGATGTAGGAGCGGTACTACCGCTAGTATAAGCGGCACTACCACGCCCTACTGCTGTCCCTACTACCGCTCCCCTACCGGGAAACTCGACATGAAAAGACGCATCCCCAGAAGCAGCGGTAGTACGCGCAGCACAGGGCCGCGGTACTGCCGCTTACAAGCGGTAGTACCGCTCAAGAGAGCAGTACTACCGCTTGAGGCTTTTAGGAACACAATAGAGAAGACAGAGGATGCAATAAAGCCTGAACTGCCACAACTTTTGCATATGAGCTCTGAATCGAGCAAACTCAAGCTTGTTGGAAACAAGATGACGAGTAGCATCAAAACAGCGACAACAGAGAAGAAACCTCCAACAGAGAAGAACTCTCATGAAGACCTCCAACAGAGAAGAGGCAGGGGAGGTATGCCTAACAAATGGAGGAGTGAAACCTCCGACAGAGAAGAACGGGCATAACCTCCAACAACGACAACATCATAGAAGATGCAAGTGAACTCCGTTTTCGATGAACCCGAGCTTGTCATGAAGATGACCATAAGCTCCAAAACTCACAAAGAGAACCAAACAGGAACCAAGAAAGATTATGCAAGGATGCAATGGTTTGAGCTCTCTATGAACGATACGATCAAGCTACTCAGCAAGAGCCCCCCTTGATAGTACGGCAATCGATCCTATAACCCGGTCTCCCAACTACCACCATGAGACCGGAAAAATAGAAAACCTATCAAGGGAAAACCTTTGCCTTGCACATGGTCCACTTGAGCTAGATGATGACGATCTTGACTCCCTCAAGTTGGACCACCTTTCTTGATTGCGTTGGCTCGATGAAGACTAGTTGATTGCTCCCCATACTCCACTATGGGTGAGCCACTCTTCCACACATCTTCATAAATCCATTGTTACCACAATGGACGACAAGCTTCAAGCTTTTGATCTCTTCATGATGCTCCACTTGAACTTGCACACCGCAACCTAACCCCACAAAGAACTCTCATGAAGACCATGGGTTAGTACACAAAGCGTAATTGACAATGCTTACCATACCATGGGATCACTTGATCCCTCTCAGTACATCTTCTACGCTTTGTTACCATACCATGGGATCACTTGATCCCTCTCGATATATCTTCTACGCTTTGTGAGTTCATCAACTTGATTCACTCTTTGACTTAGTCTTGGTCAACCTCTCACAAGACCAATCTTTAGGTAATTCCTTGAATAGCACCTTGATCGACACAAACTCTCCTTGAAACCAACAAATGTACTCCAAGAAAAGCCTATGGAAAAAACCTTCAAATATAACTCAAGGCAACCATTAGTGCATAGAGATTGTTATCAATTACCAAAACCAAACATGGGGGCACCGCATGTTCTTTCAGGTTCGACCAAGAAAGATCTTCGTAGAATATGTAGGAGCCAATATGAGCATCCAGGTTCCGCTATAGGTTATTGACTAGAGAGGTGTCTCGGTCATGTCTACATAGTTCTCGAACCTGTAGGGTCCGCACACTGAACGTTCGATGATGATTTAATATTACATGAGTTATGTGATTTGGTGACCGAATGTTGTTTAGAGTCCCGGATGAGATCACGTACATGACGAGGAGTCTCGAAATGGTCGAGAGGTAAAGATTGATATATAGGATGATAGTATTCGGACACCGGAAGTGTTCCAGAGTGTATCAGGTATTTATCGGAGTACCCCCCCCCCCCCCCCGGGGGGGGGGGGGGGGTACCGGAACCCTCGGGGGAAAGATATGGGCCATATGGGCCATAAGAGGGGAGCACACCAGCCCTTGCGCACCCCCATGGAAGGAGGCCGAGTGGGAGAAGGGAAAGAGGGGGTTCGCCCCCCTTTCCTTCTCTCCTTCCTCTTCCCTTTCACCCCTCCGGAAATTATGGAAGGGGGAGGTAGAATTGGGGAAGACCCCAAGTAGGATTCAGCCTACTTGGGGCGCCCCTTTACTAGAACGCGTCGGTGCTATACAAACGGTTTTAACCCCTTTCCGCAACAGCATTTGGAACCGCCGCCAAGTGAGTGTGGGCGATAGGGGGTCCTTCCCACACGACCCAGAAATCGTCGAGGATAGGCCCTCCTCAGACACAAGCTGGGGCCGTGTGTGATCGGGCGAGGCATTCAAACCCAATCATTTCCGTAGGTATGTACATCCCACACGGTAATCTGAGAAAATCATTTCCGTAGGTATGTACATCCCACACGGTGAATCCCAGAAAACCATTTCCGTAGGTATGTACATTCCACATAGTCAATCCAAGGAATACGTTTCCGTTCTTATGTACATCCCACACAGTCAATCCAGGGAAAACGTTTCCGTTCGTACGTACATCCCACACAGTTTTATGTGTAGGCTCGTGTGTGAAAGGTGTAACTATCACACATGGTCTGCCTTGGTTTACTGTTTGCTTTTATCAACTATATCACACACGATTTGATGAAGAAAACTGTGTGGCATTGGGCTATCCATCGCAAGCGCTTTTACTGCTAGAACCATTTGCAAAGGTCCATGACACATTTAGCAAGTTTATTAGTTTACAATTAATAATTCCAGTATTACGCAAATTCACATTTCATATCGAACAACTATTTGCCAATTTCATATCACGCACATAAATATATTATAACATCACAGTACGATAGCTACATGAAAACAACATAGTACAACATATAGCTAGTTCAACTTCATAAGAACAATATATTCATTTCCCTAATCGAGATTATCCAGGCTCGTCTTATCCACCTCTGCTTTCAGTTCAGTAAGAACCTTTTTTGCATGGGCCAACTGGGAAAGTGCCTCCTCCTTCACCAACACCCTATTAGCAAAGTCTGATTTAAAAAAATACAAGCTCATTCTCCACCTTCAACTTTTTATCCCGCATCTTCAAATATTTTTCAGCATTGACAATAGTTTCTCTAAGCCTACGTTTGTTCTCTTCCTCATACATGCTCCAGAGCTTCGCTAGGCACATCTTCAAAGACTGTGGCTACTCTTGATCAACCCACTCCAAGTAAGAACAGTTCCGTTCATCCTATAATATTTGAAATAGATCAATAACAATTGTAGGGGAAATGGGTTTATAGAAACATAGAAAATTACTAATGCTTATTTTGAAAAACTGAAGAAACATGTTAATTATGACATATCTTCTCAAAAAGATCAATGTGCAAATGAAATAATTGGTACTAAGACAACAACCAAATTCTGGAACATCAGAAGCTATAATTAACTACAACGGCGCTACAAGTTCTTACTCATGTACAATAAATAACAAATTGAACATTTTATGAGGAAGGTAAATATAACCGCAATAGCATAGCGACGGTGTTTGGATGACCGCAAATTGATACTAATAGGTGTGTACATGCACAAATTTAGTAACATAGAACTAATAGCACTAAGGCCGTGCACTATGTATGCCAAAACTAGGGTAAAGACAACTGTTGCTACATCTCGCACCGGTGCCCTACACTGGCGAGCCGATGCAGCGGGAAAAAAATCAGGGACCCGGACTCAGGAGCACGTAGTTGCTCTGATGCCCAGTTCCTTCGTGTCATAAAGATTTAGTATTTTACTGCTTGGTTGCTCGGATGTGTGGACCAAAGTTGGCTGCACAAACTGCTGAAGCGGTGCCAAATAATTTTCTAATGGCACCGCTGATGAGATGGCAACAATTTAAGATACTAGGTACAAACCGTGACACTGTCTTAGGATGCATTTGGTTGAAGGTGTGGTATGAATGGGTTGGGACCATGACAGTGTCTGAATCACATCTAACAAATGATTTGTAACAACGAAAGAGGGTCTATACTTCTCTCCACATGCCAAAAACTTCCTCCCACTTTCCACAGAATCAAACGCAACTAGCTTCATGCATGGAGATTGATGGTGACAACGAGCAGATAGATCTTCAGGCACCCCGCTCCATTCGTTGCCACTAATGGTCCTAGGGAGCTACAAGAGGAAGAAATGACTCAAATCGACCGCCAGGTAAAAATCCTTCATTCCAAGTCATAGCCCGAGAGAGATAGAGAAGAGAGGCATACCCAGGTGGTGAAGGAGTCATCGCCGGAGGAGGAACCGCTACAGAGGTCTTTGAAGAAGACCATGGCGACCCCGACGGTAGGATGCGAGACGGCGAGAGCGAGGAAGCGGCTATAGCTTAGCAAGTAAGGAAGGAAGGAGGAAACAGGGGAAATGTGACTTGTGGTCGGGGAGAAAAGGGGGGCGGGAAGGGGGCCGGGGTAGATATTTTGGCGGTAGGCCAAAATTTTGGAAATGTGGAGGGAAAGTTTGCGCGCGGTGCCGCCGGACCATTCACTTCGAACGATTGTGTGCATCACAAATGATTCTTATGTTTTACGCGCATGGGATTAGTTTGATAATTCAAATTTTGGTGGAAATTTCCCCGGGCACATCATTGCATAATTTAACATCGCTTGCTAATTTTGGCACACAAAAGAGCGTATAGCAGATAGACCACACTTACCGAATCGAGCAATTTTAGTAATTAAACAGAGCCAGTTGACCCAAACATTGCTCTAACAAAATACCAGCATTAAAAACAAAGCCTAAGTACGCATAATTTTAACAAATCCACCACTGTGCCTGCCTATGCATCGCCGGTGTGAGATGAGACGTCAATGACATGTCCTGGCGACATGCCACCATTGGTGGACTCCGCGTCGCCCCTGCTGAAGTCGACCGCGTCCTCGTCCTCGTCCTCGGCACCACCCTCAAGGTTGTAGTACTCATAGTAGTGGCTACACCAGAGCTTGCGTTGGTACTCCACCGGTGATTCCTCGATGGACAAACTCTTCTCTACCTCGACCTCGGCCACGCGCAAATCCTCCTCCCGGCGCTCCTCGATCTCTGCCGCCTCCTGCATCTCCAGCTCTTGCTCGGTGACCTCATGAGGAAGCAAGTTCTCCATGGCCATCTCCGCCTTTTCAGACGTGGGTTGCATGCTGGAGTCCGAGGTGTCCTGAAATATATTGGCGTGTGCATCCTCGATCTTGGCATGGATGGCCTCGACCTGGGCCAGGGCGACATTGGCGGCATGGATGGTAGCTCGAGCACTCTCGGTGTTTGCAGCCGCCGTCGCAGTAGCAACTGCAGCCATCTCGACTGCTGCAGCTTCCCTATCGGCTGCCGCAGACGCCCTCTCGGCGAAAGTGACCGCGCTCAATGCGGGTGCGGTAGCACTCTCGGCATAGGCGGCGGCGCTCGGGGGGGGGGGGGGTGGGGGGGGCGGCCATCGTACGTGCCTTCATGAAACGTTTCCACAGTGTCATCTTTGTAAGAAGAGGGTGCAGGAATTGGGGATCAAGATTCATGGATTCGGGGGTTGCCGGCACTAGAGCAGACGAGCCGGCGAAGCTTAAGGAGGGAGACTTAAATAGACCCAGATATTTTTTCATCGCAAACATTTCCTAGAAAACAACTATCTGTGATGTTGTAGATATTTTTTATTAGCTGTGGAAGACGAATCTGGAGTAAAGTGGCAACGAATGGTGTTTTAAATGAACGAGAAATTTTGTAGTACTAATACAACTGTCATGTCAAATTTTCGAAAATTTCAGGGGTCATTTGATATTCTAAGACATTTAAGTGATTTTCTAGCCATTTAATGACCGTAATTGAAATTTGAACTACATGTACATGCAACAGCTAACCATAACGGTTTGAAAACTCATATTTAGTGTACTTGTGTGTGAATTAATTCCATGTGCAGTAAATTGGAAGGAATTTTCCAACTTATTGGTCTAACAGCTATGACACAATTAAGCATGGAGTGACATGGCATTTTAATTCCAAAAAAAATCAGAAACACATGAAACCTTGGTTGATGTAATGTCATGGCACCAAGATGATGTGGTAAAAAATTGGCATGTTTGGCGAAAGTTTGGACACACACCCCTCCCAAACCGCAGCAACTCACTAGAAGGCTCGTGGTTCCGAGAGGGAACAATGCATGTTTGATGACTAATGGGAGATAGCTTCCTCTTACGGCCTTCAATTTTTTTCTACGTCTAACATGCACTACTACAACTATAATGTGAAAATTTTGAAAATTCTTGGGGTCATTTGACGTTTTAAAGACATTTAAGTGATTTTCTAGCCATTTAATGACCGTAATTCAAATTTGAACTACATCTACATGAAATGCCTAACCAAAACAATTTGAAAAATCATATTTGTGTACTTCTGTGCGAGTTAATTCCGTGTGCAGTAAACTAGAAGGAATTTTCAAACAAATTTGTCTCACGACATGGACACATGCATGCGTATGCATGGAGTGACATGGCATTCTAATTAAAAAAAATCAGAAACACATGAAATCTTGGTTGATGTAATGGCATGCCACCAAGATGATGTGGTAAAGAAATTGGCATGTTTGACGAAAGTTTGGACACACACCCCTCACAAACCGGAGGAACTCACTAGAAGGCTCGTGGTTCCGAGAGGGAACAATGCATGTTTGATGACGAACGAGAGATAGCTTCCTCTTACGGCCTTCAATTTTTTACATCTAACGTGCATTACTACAACTGTAATGTGAAATTTTGGAAAATTCTAGGGGTCATTTGACCTTTTAAAGACATTTAAGTGATTTTCTAACCATTTAATGACCGTAATTCAAATTTGAACTACATCTACATGCAACGCCTAACTAAAACCGTTTGAAAAATCATATCTGTGGACTTGTGTGCGAGTTAATTCCATGTGCAGTAAATTGGAAGGAATTTTCAAACATATTGGTCTCACGACATGGACACATGCATACGTATGCATGGAGTGACATCGCATTTTAATTCCAAAAAATAAAAAAATGATCAGAAAAACACGAAACCTTGGTTGATGTAATGTCATGCCACCAAGATGATGTGGTAAAGAAATTGGCATGTTTGACGAAAGTTTGGACACACACCCCTCACAAGCCGGAGCAACTCACTAGAAGGATCGTGGTTCCGAGAGGGAACAATGCATGTTTGATGACGAACGGGAGATAGCTTCCTCTTACGGCTTTTATTTTTTTCTACGTCTAACATGCACTACTACAACTGTAATGTGAAATTTTGGAAACTTCTAGGGGTCGTTAGACCTTTTAAAGACATTTAAGTGATTTTCTAACCATTTAATGACCGTAATTCAAATCTGAACTACATGTACATGCAACGCCTAAGCAAAACGGTTTGAAAAATCATATCCGTATACTCGTGTTCGAGTTAATTCCATGTGCAGTAAATTAGAAGGAATTTTCAAAAATATTGGTCTCACGACATGGACACATGCATACGTATCCATGGAGTGACATGGCATTTTAATTCCCCAAAATAAAAAATGATCATAAAAACATGAAACCTTGCTTGATTTAATGTCATGCCACCAATATGATGTGGTGAAGAAATTGGCCTATTTGACGAAAGTTTGGACACACACCCCTCACAAACCGGAGCAACTCACTAGAAGGCTCGTGGTTCCGAGAGGGAACAATGCATGTTTGATGACGAACGGGAGATAGCTTCCTCTTACAGCCTTCAATTTTTTTTCTATATCTAACGTGCACTACTACAACTATAATGTGAAATTTTTAAAAATTCTAATGGTGATTTGACCTTTTAAAGACATTTAAGTGATTTTCTAGCCATTCAATGACCGTAATTCAAATTTGAACTACATCTACATGCAACGCCTAACCAAAACAGTTTGAAAAATCATATTTTTGTGTACTTGTCTACGAGTTAATTCCATGTGCAGTAAATTAGAAGGAATTTTCAAAAATATTGGTCTCAAGGTATGGGCACATGCATGGAGTGCGATGTCATTTTAATTCCAAAAAATTAAAAAATGATCAGAAAAACATGAAACCTTGCTTGATTTAATGTCATGCCACCAGGATGATGTGGTAAAGAAATTGGCTTGTTTGACGAAAGTTTGGACACACACCCCTCGCAAACCGGAGCAACTCACTAGAAGGTTCGTGGTTCCGAGAGGGAACGATGCATGTTTGATAACGAACGGGAGATAGCTTCCTCTTACGGCCTTCAAATTTTTTTCTACGCTTAACATGCACTAATACAACTTTCATGTGAAAATTTGGAAAATTTCAGGGGTCATTCGACATTTTAAAGACATTGAAGTGATTTTCTAGCCATTTAATGACCGTAGTTCAAATTTGAACTACATCTACATGCAACGCCTAACCAAAATGGTTTGAAAAATCATATTTTTGTGTACTTTTGTGCGAGTTAATTCCATGTACAGTAAATTAGAATGAATTTTCAAACATATTGGTTTCAAGGCATGGGCACATGCATGGAGTGCCATGGAATTTTAATTCCAAAAAATTAAAAAATGAATAGAAAAACATGAAACCTTGCTTGATTTAATGTCATGCCACAAAGATGATGTGGTAAAAAAATTGGCCTGTTTGACGAAAGTTTGGACACACAACCTTCACAAACCAGAGCAACTCACTAGAAGGTTCGTGGTGCCCAGAGGGAATAATGCATGTTTGATGACAAACGGGAGATAGCTTCCTCTTATGGCCTTCAAATTTTTTTCTACGCTTAACGTGCACTAATACAGCTGTCATGTAAAAATTTGGAAAATTTCAAGGGTCATTTGACCTTTTAAAGACATTTAAGTGATTTTCTAACCATTTAATGACCGTAATTCAAATTTGAACTACATCTACATGAAACGCCTAACCAAAACGGTTTGAAAATTGATATTTTTCTGTACTTGTGTGCGAGTTAATTCCATGTGCAGTAAATTAGAAGGAATTTTCAAACATATTGGTCTCAAGGCATGGGCACATGCATGGAGTGCCATGGCATTTTAATTCCAAAAAATTTAAAAATGATCAAAAAAACATGAAATCTTGCTTGACTTAATGTCATGCCACCAAGATGATGTGGTAAAAAAATTGGCCTGCTTGACGAAAGTTTGGACACCCACCCCTCACAAACTGAAGCAACTCACTTGAAGGTTCGCGGTTCCGAGAGGGAACAATGCATGTTTGATGACGAATGGGAGATAGCTTCCTCTTACGGCCTTTAATTTTTTTCTACGTTTAACGTGCACTAATACAACTGTCATGTGAGAATTTGGAAAATTTTAGGGGTCATTTGACCTTTTAAAGAAATTTAAGTGATTTTCTAACCATTCAATGACCGTAATTCAAATTTGAACTACATCTACATGCAACGCCTAACCATAACGATTTGAGAAATCATATTTTTGTGTACTTGTGTGCGAGTTAAAAAATCATCAGACGATGTAAATATCTGGTGTTCAAAAAAGAAAACGTAAAGATCTGGCAAGACAACCGGCCCCCACACGATTGGCACTCTATCTCGTGGCTCGAGGTTTGGTAGGTGAGTGGCGGGGATCATTTATCAGAGACGGTTCTGCATTGCAAACCGTCAACTATTATGTTCACACACGGATTTTCACTTCTGCAGGATGCTGCTAACGCGACACTTCAGTCAGAGACCCTTCGAGAAACTATGTGTGATTTCATAATTGCAAACGGTGCTGTATGAAAACCGTCAGAAACGTATAAAACGTTTGCGATGACGGATGAATCAAACACAGTTCAGGTTTTAGTTGGGTGTGCAATAAAGGGCATATGGTTCAGTTCAGTTAAATGTTTTCGATGAGGAGGAACAAAAGAAACGGGCAGCCAGATGAAGGCGTGTGCGATACAGAACATATGGTTCACTCGAATGAACTTTTTGTGATTAGGTAACACAAAAGAAACGGTCAGCCAGATCAAGGTGTGTGGGATATACGGCATGCGGTTCACTCGGATGAACTGTTTGCGTTGACACAAGAGTACAGAAACGGTTCAATTTAACAAGACGTGTGTGTTGTGCGATGGGATTGCATGCGGTTCACTCGGCCCTTGTCGTCAGTGTGTGGCCTCTGTGGCAACGGTTCGCTCCCCAAGCGCCTCTTCGTGTACCGTGGCAACTTTTCACCGACTCTTCACCTTTCGCTCTCGATTTGGAATTGCTGTCGCATGCTAGCTCTTCCTCCCTCCTCCATTTGCCTTCATCCTTCCTTCTGCCATTGTTTTATCATCTTCTCCATGGAGGGAACAAGCCGGAAACGACTCCATTATTCTTGCCACGATATGAATGATGACGCGGTGGAGGAACTCATTGATCGGTCCGACGTCATCACCTCGGCTAGCATGGCAGGTTCGTTCAAGACCATTCTCGACTCGACTAATAACATCATTACAAGGAACCCAAGGGTTCAGGAGCGGTTTGATCTCCCCTATCTTCTTCGTCGTGACCCTGCTGACTGGCGCGGGGACGAGGGAAGCCTCACCTTGTGTAAGTTGATGCTGCTTGATAATGATACATATGATGTTAAGATGCCATCGCTTGAGGGTAAGGCTTGGGCAGGCGCAAATGGAGATTGGGTTGTTTATATTGGGTACAACTGCGAGTGGGAACTTGTGAATGTGTACACTCGTCACCAGGTTCCACTTTGAAAAATCTCTGACGACTGCCCAGAGGTTGAGTACACCGGTATTCTATGTGAGTTCAATAACGATCATGCTGATTGTCGTCTATGGAAGATAGCAATTTATCGAGTTCCCAACCGCTCTTGGGGTTATAGGAATGCTTATGTTGTCGCTATCTTCGACAAGCTTGTTGCCGTCCTTCATGGTTCGACTCGATGGATATTGCTCAAAAATCAGTTTCTATACATGGATGAGTACTGTGATGCAATTCAATATGAGGGTCTTGTGTTTACCGCCACCACTCATGGCACTGTTTTTGCATGGAATTCTGATGATTTTGATACGTTTGTCTTCCACCGTAATTATAATTGTTTCATCCACATGCATGCGGGTTAGCTAGTTTCCATTTAATAATTAACTTTCTTGTGTTTCCAAGGTCCTGTGAACATTCCACCACCTATACTTGAAAATTTTATTCACGAGCATGAGGACGAGCAGGACCCATATACTCAGTGGCGCCTGGCAACTTATTCCGATGGATCACTTCTTCTTGTGTGTATATGGGGCACTACTGATGTTACTAAGGAAGCAGGTATTGTCTCGTATGGTCGCACTCTCCAGACCTATTCCAACATCCGTTGCAGGGTATTCGGGATGGATACTGGTGTACTAGCACCAACACCTTCTCCCTGGTTCAGTATTGAAAGTCTTGGAGGAAACTCGCTCTTCCTTGGACAAAACTATCCAATGATGGTGGAAGGCGATCCAGCTGCTGTTGACACAATGTTACTACCATTTATGAGAAGCAATTGTATCTATACCTCAGACATTACTATGCTTCCCTATCGTCCCAATATGGGTATTGAAATAGGCCGCTTCTGTAATTCTTAAACATATGTACCTGTGAATCGAATAATGCATTGGTTGTTTGAACCTGATGGATATGAATAAAGCTATAGCCTACTTTCAAGTTTAAATTAGGTACAATTTTAAACAGCAGCAATTAAATTAGGGCGAAATTATGTTGTGCAGGTCATTACGGCACACACGGTTGGTAAAACACAAACGTTTGCGATATACACCATAATCTGAGACATTTCACAGAGAGGAAACGTGTGCAAGCATGCACACAGTTGCCGTTCGCAAAGCATGTGTGATGTCAGACACTATCACATATGGTGCCGGAAAACTAAATGTGTGTGATTGTCTACCTATCGTACATGTTTTATAATCATGAACTGTTTGTGATGTGCCAGGCATCGTAAATCTCCCGTGCCTGGAATCTGCCTGGAAAGCTCCCGTGCCTAGAATCTGCCTGGTTTTAGGCAGAACCACAAAACTCCGACTGTGATGGCAATGCGAGCACAAACGAGTAGCAAGGATGAAGCGTTTGGGATATTCAAGATATCGGAAACGGTTATACAAGGACAACTGTATGCATCAAGGCTCCCTATCCCCGATGGTTTCTGGGTCGTGTGGGAAGGACCCCCCTATCGCCCACACTCACTTGGAGACGGTTCCATGTGCCGTCGCGGAAAGGGGTTAAAACCGTTTGTTTAGGACCGACGCGCACCAGTGTTTGGCTATTATGTTCACACACGGATTTTGCTGCGGGAATCGTGTGTAATTCAAACTACAGTACTCATAAATTCTGGCGACCAGCGTGTGTACTATCGCCGTCGATCTAGATTCCGGCCGCCAATAAATACTACCTTGCTCAGTCATCCCGCCCGCATTCTCATTTACATCCTCCCCTCGCTTTCTCTCTCTCTCTCTCTTTCTCTCCCTCTCTCTCTCTCTCAAATCTCTGCCATGGCGCCGTCGGTCTGCCCACGCTCCGATGAGGAGTCACCGCCCCCCCCCCTACGCGCCGCCGGGCAAGGTTGCGCCGGACCCCCCAACTTTGGATTGGTTTTGGGGCCAGTACAATATTTGTCTGTGGAAGTCGCTGCCGCCGGCTGAGAAAGCCAGGCAAGTGGCATTCAAGAAGGAGATGGCGGAGGAGGAAGCCAGGTACCAGGCGGCCTGTGCAGCCCATGATGCCGCCTGGAAAAAGGAGGCGGCGGAGCTTTGGGGGCAGGCGCGTCGTCGTGCCGAGGAGGTGTACGAAGACGGGTACTTCGCGAGGAAGGTCATAGGCGTTGGGTGCCTCGTCGCTGCGTGGAGGTGGGCCGATAAGCTCCAGCGTGCCACCGACGAGGAGCTCTGGTGTGACGCCCGGATAATTAAGCTACAGTGAACTTCTGCTAATGATGCCACGTCACCTCCATTACTATTGTTAATCTCGCATTAGTTCAAAACCGATTCGAAATTTAAATTCAAAATAAAGGCAAACAACATAAGTTTTGAAACATTAAAACTGAGATGTTCGGTTTGTGGCAAATGATCCATACTAAATGTTGGTGAAGAAAACACACTTCTGTGAAGTATTTAAATGCACCATAGTAATTAAATTAGTAGCCGAAAACAATTATTAAATGCTTAAAAATAATAAACAAAAATAAACATGTTTTATTAAAGTGCCAAATTATTTGTAGCAGTGGCTTAATTTGTTAATGCTAATTTTAGGTATAAGTGTTGTGTTTTATAAAAATAAAACTAAAAGGTATAAAACAGAAAAGTTTCTGAAAGAAAAGAAAATAAAAGCAAAAGTATAGAGAGAGAGAGAGAGAAAGCAAGAAAACCCCACTGCCTCCCCCTGGGCTTTAGGCCACAATGGGCAGCGGCAGCCCAACCGCCCCCACCAGCTGCCTAACCCTAGGCCTCACCCACTCTTTCCCGCACGATCCCCCACCCTCCCTCGTTTCCTCCCCACGGCATCACCCACGACCCCCCACACACACGCATACACACGGAGGAGGGGCACCCTTGTTTTCTCCCCTCCTTTTGGTGCGCCCACGCCAGAGGACGATCGCCGCCCGCCGACGCCGAGGGCCGCCCCCCGGCCTCCTCCTCGCAGCTCCCTTCCTCCCGCAGCCTCCTGTGACCGCCGATGCCATCGCGCCATCGGCCACCCGCACTGGTCGTGGCTGCTCCACCGCGCCCGCTCGTTGCCGTCCCCGCCTCCTGCCACGACCCCGCCGCGCTGCTGCTCCAGCCACGGCCGCCGTGCGCCCATGCCCGAGCGCCACTAGGCATGCGCCCGATCGGGCCACGCCCGTAACCGCCATCCGGCGCCCGTTAGGCCATGGGCCTATGACAGCCGGGGCCCACCAGCCCCAGAACGTATATATATATATAAAGATATAAAAAATGAATTAGAATGAAAATAATAAATAAATAAATAAAATTAAATATCAAATAATTAATTAACTAAATAATTAACTTAATTAATTCTATTTAAATTAACTAATTAAAATTAATTAACCTAATAACTAATTAACCTAGTTAACTACTATTAATTAGCTAAACAGTCCTCGACACGTGGGACCCGCCTGTCAGGTTGACCAGGTCAACGGTCAATGTTGACTGCTGATGTCATGCTGATAGTAGGCTGATTAATTAATGAATTTTTGAATTAAATTAATTTATTAAATCCAAAAAATTGATTAAATCTTTAAAAATTAATATAAAATAAACTATAGCTTGGATGGGAAAACTTTGTACATGAAAGTTGTTCAGAACGATGAGACGAATCTGGATATGTAGCCTGTTCATCCGCCACACATCCCTAGCATAGCGAACACACAACTTTCCCCCTATGGTTCATTTGTCCAAAAATGCGAAACACCGGGAATACTTTCCTGGATGTTTCCCCCCTTCGCTAGTATCACCTCCTACTGCGTTAGGGTACACCTTGCACCGTTACTTGTCATGTCATGCATCGATATCCATTTGTTTGCATTGTATTCATTGTTTCTCCCCCCTCTTCTCTCTGGTAGACTACGAGACTGACACCGCTGCTGGTGCCCCGATCGACTACGTTGCTGACGACCACTCCTTGCCAGAGCAACCAGGCAAGCCCCCCCTTGATCACCAGATATCACCTATTCTTCTCTCTACTGCTTGCATTAGAGTAGTGTAGCATGTTACTGCTTTCCGTTAATCCTATTCTATTGCATAGCCTGTCATTGATGCTACAGTTGTTGATACCTTACCTGCAATCCTAAATGCTTAGTATAGGATGCTAGTTTACCATCAGTGGCCCTACATTCTTGTCCGTCTGCCATGCTATACTATCGGGCCGTGATCATGGGTATATACTTATATACATAATATGTGATACTTGGTGACTAAAGTCGGGTCAGCTCGTAGAGTACCCGCGAGTGATTAACGGATTGGGACCGAAAGGACGTTAGTCCCGACGGCCCTCTGAGTGGATCTTTGTGGTGGAGCGACAGGGTAGGTTGAGACCACCTAGGAGAGAGGTGGACCTGGCCCTGGTCGGCATCCGCGGTTACTTTAATTAACACGCTTAACAAGATCTTTGTATTTGATCTGAGTCTGGCCATTGGCCTATACGCACTAACCAACTACGCGGGAGTAGTTATGGGCAGTCGACATCGTGGTATCAGCCGAAGCCTTCTTGACGTCAGCGACTGAGCGACGCGCGCCGGATTGGACCGTAAGCCTGCGCTTGTATTAAGGGGGCTAGGTCTGCTTCCGGCCGCGTATGCAACGTGCATGTGTGCAATGGGCGATGGGCCCAGACCCCTGCGCGCATAGGATTTAGACCGGCGTGCTGACCTCTCTGTTGTGCCTAGGTAGGGCTGCGACGTGTTGATCTTCCGAGGCCGGGCATGACCCAGAAAAGTGTGTCCATCCAGAGGGATCGAGCGTGTTGGGTTATGTGGTGCACCCCTGCAGGGAAGTTTATCTATTCGAATAGCCATGTTCCTCGGTAAAAGGATGACTCGGAGTTGTACCTTGACCTTATGACAACTAGAACTGGATACTTAATAAAACACACCCTTTCAAGTGCCAGATACAACCCGATGATCGCTCTCTAACAGGGCGACGAGGAGAGGATCGCCGGGTAGGAATATCTTATGTGATAATAGTTGGTTAACCTACCATCTACTCTCTTCTACTGCTTCAAGATGGAGGCTGCCAGAAGCGTAGTCTTTGATAGGACTAGCTATCCCCCTCTTATTCCGGCATTCTGTAGTTCAGTCCACATATACTACCCCTTTCATTGATACCAATGCATATGTAGTTTAGTTCCTTACTTGCGAGTACTTTGGATGGGTACTCACAGTTGCTTTGCTCCCCCCTTTTCCCCCTTTCCTTTCCTCTTGGTTGTCACAACCAAATGCTGGACAGGAGCCAGACGCCACCGATGATGACTCCTACTACACTGGAGGTGCTTACTTCTACGTGCAGACCGCCGCCGACGACCAGGAGTAGTTTAGGAGGATCCTAGGCAGGAGGCATGCACTTCTTTCGATCTGTATCCCAGTTTGTACTAGCCTTCTTAAGGAAAACTTGTTTAACTTATGTCTGTACTCAGATATTGTTGCTCCTGCTGACTTGTCTATGATCGAGCTCTTGTATTCGAGCCCTCGAGGCCCCTGGCTTGTAATATGATCCTTGTATGACTTATTTTTATTTTTAGAGTTGTGTTGTGATATCTTCCGGTGAGTCCCTGATCTTGATCGTACACGTTTGCATGTATGATTAGTGTATGGTCAAATCGGGGGCGTCACATCCGGTGGGGGCCCAACAAAATGGCAAGATCGGCCGCGCGCGTCCGCAAGCAAGAGGAAGATACGTCAAGCGCTGCAAAGCGGAGGAGGCAGAGTACTGCCTCCGCACTGGAAAGACGCCACGCACCAGGGAGCTGCTGGCAAGGGGCTGCCAGAATACTGGCCCTAGGAGGGATTATTAGTTTTAGTATTGTTTGTTTTCAATTTTATGCATTGTACCTAGTAGTTAAGTATCATCACGTATATGTGATGATATTATATATATATATCCTGTGATGAACTAATGAATAATCAATATATATATATACTATGAATTCCATTTTCTATCTGTTTTTGTATACTAATTTGAATCTAGCTATTATCATCCACATATAGATAATGGAAAAGATATATACACACATTGAAATAGAACATATAAGAATGGAAAACATAGTACACATATTGATACAGAGCATTAAACAGAGAAATACTATGATTGCTATGAATACATAGCTATCCATGTCGAAACGACTTTTCAAAATAAAACGTGTCCATGAGACCATGACCAGGAGCCCTTGCCTACGGTAGCTCTTGGCTCTACCTGAACTCTTGCAGGCGTTCGTCCAAGCGGTCGACACGCTCGCGGGTACATCTGGAGCGCGATTACGAGCTCCAAATTGGATATTTTATCGGAGATCACCAGCTCGAGGATGCGACGACCTTGTTCCTCTACTGCGCCCAGGTGGACACCTGGACCAAGGAGGCAATCGAGCCTACGGACCAGTGCGTTGGTATCTAGCGGGCTGCGGACAAGGCAAACAGCGGCACCCATGTGGACGGCACGGCGGGAGTCCGGTGCAAGTACGGTGCGGCCGACCTCTGGTGCAAGTACGGCGCTGAGGGCCTCTGCCCACTCCTGGCGAGGAATGGGGGTACTGAGGGGACGTGTACCCAGCTGCGACACCGTGTCGACAGCAGGCAAGCGCCGATGGATCCGCTCTTGATGTGCGGCGCGCTGCACCTCTCGCTCTGCGACGCTCCAATGGTCTCACCGTGCGGCGAGCTGCAGCCTCTCGGCGCAGACGCGCCTAGCTTGCTCTGCGGCATGCCATGGATCATGTTGTGTGGCGAGCTGCAGCCTGTAGGTGCTGACATGCCTATCTTGATTCGTGGCGCTCAAGCACCATGCGCCAAAGGTCTACTCAATCCTGGCGATGACGTGCATCACGACATCATCCATCGCATTGCCGGGGAGCGCCTCGGCCTCGACGGGACGTGGCACCTGCTCGTTTTCCTCGTCAACGAGGTTGATGGCAGAGGCGTCGCTTTGGTGGGTTGGCATGCTTGGAAAAGGTAGATGTGCTACAGGCGGCGCTTATCACCCCGTGCGTCGCGCGCAACCTATGCGCAATATCGCTGGGTGGCGGGAAACAGGTGAGGAAATGGCGGGAAATAGTGGCGTGTTCATAAAACGCTATCAATTAATGGAAACTTGGCATAGAGGGAACATTGAGCTAGCACAAGAAGTAGATGATGATCAGATGAACACGGGCTACACTAGGGAATCCATCGGTGATGAATTCATCAATCCCAAATGGTTGAATACTAGCAAGCGTTTGCCCACAACACACACGGCCTATTCCATCACAAACAGGTCGGATGGATCAACTGTATGCCACGTATCGCACATTGTCAAAAAGTAATGTGGTAGACCTTCTTTAACATGTGTTGAAAAATAAAAAAATGAAAAAAACAAGGACCTCGAGGTTAAATTAACTCATGGGATGAACTTCCCATCCAGTCACCCATCTGATGGCTGCTCCAGCCTAAGCACACTTAACTCGAGAGTTTTCTTACATGAGCTACTAGTGGAACAGCTAGTCCTTGCTGATAGGATGCCTCTTCGCATCCTTATGGCGTATCCGGATGACCACCCGTCCCCCAATGACCAATAGATGTTGTGCAGATAGAGCATATCACATACGTATTATTAGAAGCAATCGTCTGTGTTATTATCGGTCTTCGCACACATTTCTGATTACATACCTGTTTGCCGCGTATCACACACATCTTGTTATATTGAACCGTTTCTGTTCTCTTGTCTCAACACAAACAGTTCATCCGAGTGAACCGCATGCCATATATCGCACACACCTTCATCTGGATGCCCATTTCTTTTGTGTTGCCTAATCACAACCAGTTCATTCGAGTGAACCGTATGCTGTATATCGCACACACCTTCATCTGGCTGCCTGTTTCTTTTGTTCCTCCTCATCGCAAATAGTTAATTGAGCTGAACCGTCTGCCCTGCATCGCACACGCAACTAAAATCTGAACCGTGTTTGATGCATCCTCCATCGCAAACGTTTTGTACCTTTTTTGATGATTATTTTACGCCACCGTTTGCAATAATGGCATCGCACACAGTTTCGTCGAAGGGTCTCTGATCGTAGTGTCGCGTTAGCAGCAACCTGTAGTAGTGCTTGGTTGCCTCTCCTCCCCTCCCACCTATATATATGTGGGGAGGGGGGCTCCTAGAACACACAACATCAATCTTTAGCCGTGTCCGGTGCCCCTCCATAGTTTACACCCCCGGTCATAGTTTTGCGGTGCTTAGGCGAAGTCCTGCGAGAATCACTTCACCATCACCGTCATCACGCCATCGTGCTAATGGAACTCATCAACTACCTCTACTCCTTGCTAGATCAAGAAGGCGAGGGACGTCACCGAGCTGAACGTCACAATAGTTCTCTCGGACATTGTGCCATAAGACAAAGAAGCAATATCATCATCAAGTGCACCATCTTCCACAATTATTTCTGATTCATCTTCATGAGGCACAACAACAATAGGAGCAACATTATTCGGGAGAGATACCTTTTACCTCTATTCTTTCTTCTTTTCTTCTTCTTTACCACATCATGTGTGGGTTTAATTAATTTTTTCGAGCTCCTTATTGATGAGACTGGTTGAATAGGGAGCTCCTCCTCGTCACCTATTTCATCATGAGAGGCAATAGGAGGGAAAGTGGAAATCTTTACCCTCTCATTAGTATCCTTTTATATTCTATTGATTTTCCCATCTTTCTATAGTTTGCAATATAAGCATTCTCATTGCAATTTACCATGCAAAACATATAGATATTTTTTAGATTAGTTTCAATGTCATCCGTGAGAATGAATACTTCAAACCAACTATTTTTATGTGTCAATTCTTCACACCCCCAAAATAAACAAAGTTCATTATAAAGTTCTAGGATGATCAAGTTATTGCAATATTTGGACACGATTCGATCATGAAAAAGCATGCATTGGAAATTAAGATGACCGTTCTTATTGCAAAGTTCACAAGTAATAGGACAAAGAGAACATAATTTTGTAGCAAATTCATCTCGCTTTGAGCAAAAAATTGGTCCTATCATGCTTATGCTTCTTACAAAATCTATCTTCCCTATAAGGCACGTCTTCACAAAGCCTTTCCACTCCACAAAAATTGACATGCTTATAAGAAATGTTTTGTAATGACTTGTTCTATCATCATTGTCGGATTTCGGGTTCCGGCAGACCCTTGAGGTTCGAACACTGGGGTGCGCACGGAGATTTCACCTCCTATCTACTTGCACCCCTCCGCCTCGCTAAGATCTAAGAGATGGAAAGAACAACACGAATGACACAGGGTTTATACTGGTTCGGGCCACCGTTGTGGTGTAATACCCTACTCCAGTGTGTGGCGTGGTGGATTGCCTCTCGGGCTGATGATGATGAACAATACAAGGAAGAACAGCCTCGCGAGGGTCTGCTCTTGGCTGGGGCGATGAACCGCTGGGAGGAGTTCAGTCACCCTTCTCTCTCTCTCTCTCTCTCTCTCTCTCTCTCTTTCTTCTCTCCTCGTTCTGTGGGTGGTTGGTCCTATTTATAGAGGCCCTGGTCCTCTTCCCAAATATCGAGCGGGAAGGGAGCCAACAATGGCGGGCTAATTTGAAGGGGGACAACTAGTACTAGCTATCCTGTCAAAAGTAGTCTTCGCCTGCACAAAGCTCTGGTGGTGACGCCGTCTTGGGCTCCACAATGACCTCCGTCTTGCAGTCCTCCTGGTCTTGGTCTTGTTGCACCGAAATGGCAACCTTTGCCTGACGCCTCGGTACTCCGCGGCTGCGCTTGCTCCCTTTGCACCAAAGAGGAAAGGAGGACGCTGCGCGGGCTGGCACCCGCCTGGCGCCTTTGGTCGTCATGGCTTGCGTCACGGGCACCTTGTGAGGTACCCCGCCTTGATCTCTCCGCCTCCTCGCGAGCCAGCCTGATGAGGCCGTGCCTGAGGAATCTCCGCGCCGTCCGCCCCGCGAGGCTTGGCCCCTCGCGAGGGTCTTGGGTCTGTGTTGGTGAAGATGGGCCGTGCTAGGCCCCCCTTTGAGCCACACCGCAGGCCGCAGGCAGGCAAGTCTGGGGACCCCCGTTCCCAGAACGCTGACAGTAGCCCCCGGGCCCAAGGCGCGCCCGGACTTGGCCGTGCAAGGAGGCGGAAGGGCAAGAGCGAAGCGCAGCGGGCCCTAACAGCCTGCGGCCTTGGGCGCCGCGTGGCGGTTGATTGGACGTGGGCGTCTCCACTTACCCATGGCGCCTCGGCAATTGCACGGATTGGACAAGTCCCTGCATGCAAAGCAGGTCATGATTACCTGCGATCGTGGAGGTCGGCGGTTGGCCTTCACCGGCTATAAGTACGGAACGGCGTGCGCCCTTCCAGTTCATCCCCCCTTGCTTCTCCTTCTTCTTCATGGCCCCGTCGAGGAGGTTCTCGGCCGCAGAGAAGGGGAAGGCTCACCAGGTTGAGCCTGCCTCTCCCCCGCCCAAGCGCGGCCGAGGGCGCACTCGCAAACATCCCGTGGCCACCACGGCAGCTCCCCGCGGCTGTGGAGACGATTTCCAGCGCGGCGACGGGCGGATCGCTGCGGTCGGGGGGCGCGCTCCGGTCGCGCATCCCCCTAGGCCGCGCTTTCGTGCTGCAGAGGTGCTGCTGGAGTTCATCGTGTGGTCGGCGAAGCCGACTAGCACCCGGCTTCCCCTTCCTCGCTTCCTCCTCGGCGAGCTCCCAGCCGGTGCTCCGGACGGCCTCTGGCTTCAGGCCGACGGCTGTTGCAGCCAGGCCTCATGGGCTTCACTGGAGGTCTCCGCAGTCGGGAGCCTGGCCCTGGCCCGCGGTTGGCAGACGTTTGCCCGCGCGCGTGGCCCGAGCCGTCGTTGCACCCTGCACTTCAAGTTTGACGGTGATGCCACCCTCTACGTGAGGGTGTTTGGGGAAGATGGTCGCCGCGCAGGGTGCTGCCCCGAGGACGACGTCCGTGGCTGGGAACCCAGCTCCGGCGACGATGGAGAAGACAGCGCTCGCGTGACTGGCAGTGCTCGGGGCTCCCCAAGCTTCTCCGGTTCTTCTTCAGGCGGCGACTCTTCCAGCGGTGGCCATGGTCAGCCTCCACGCCGTCGCATCTGCTTGGGGGGGTGGTAGCGTATCCGCCCACCGCCGCGCCCCGGTGAAGCGTGAGAGGGAGTCTGCCTGAGCCCCGGAGGCAGCTCGAGTCTTCCCTGCAGGCCGGTGTGAGGCGAGCTGCGCCTGATCTGTTCTTTCTTTTCCTTTTTTCCTGCGTAAAAAAGACAGTAGTGTGGAGCCCCACAGGGGCGTGTTTGGGTTATTGCTATTAATCATCGTTTTGCTTCCGTTATCGTGCCTTCCGGCTACGTGCCCGCGTGTGGATAGTTCCCGGCCCCAGCCGTGGGGGGGGGGGCGACCGACCCAGGCCCGGTGTTTGTGTCACGATGCCCGTGGGGCACGGACTGGAGGGGTGCTCCTGTAATGGACCTAGGTCGCGAACCCTTTAAACGACTAGGACGGGAACACTCGCGAGGGCGCTCGGCAGCCCCCCCCCTCGCGAGGCCTTGCATAAGAGAAATCGAGGCAGGAGAGTGAAAAGTCGAAGAACCACAAGCGAAAGATGGCAACAATATCAATAAAACTTCGAATGAGAAGGAACAAGCCAACTGCGGAAAGCAAATGAAAAGCCGCGTCCGGCACCTAATCTAGTCTTCGACGTCTTCTCACCAGCGCGGAGCTAAGTGCTGCCACTGGGCGTGGGAGGGAGCCCCAAGGCCTGAGGCCGGCGCTCCTCAGACTCCGGGGCGTGTACAACCCCAACTCATTATTACGTGAGAGTGTCATGGGCGGCGAGCTTCACAGGCGTTGGCCTTCTTCACAGGCTCCGGGCCTTTTCCAAAACGCGACAGCTTCACAGGCATTCTCCTTCTTCACAGGCTCTAGGCCTTTTCCAAAAGGCGACAGCTTCACAGGCATTCGCCTTCTTCACAGGCTCCGGGCCTTTTCCAAAACGCGACAGCTTCACAGGCATTCGCCTTCTTCACAGGCTCCGGGCCTTTTCCGAAACGCGACAGCTTCACAAGCATTCGCCTTCTTCACAGGCTCCGGGCCTTTTCCAAAACGCGATAGCTTCACAGGCATTCGCCTTCTTCACAGGCTCCGGGCCTTTTCCAAAACACGACAGCTTCACAGGCATTCACCTTCTTCACAGGCTCCAGGCCTTTTTAGGGGTAGAACCTCCGGAGGTACTGGATGTTCCATGCGTTCTGGACCGGCACCCCCTCCTGAGTCTCCAAGCATGCGGAGCCGGGCCTGGAAACATGAACAACCTTGAACGGGCCCTCTCACATGGGAGAGAGCTTGTGCAGTCCCTCCCTGGAGAGAACCCGCCTGAGCATGAGCTCTCCTACCTCGAGAGTTCTGGGGCGGATGTTGCGGCAGTGGTATCGTCGCAGTGCTTGCTGGTACCTCCCCGCTCGCAGCGCGGCTTCTCCACGACGTTCCTCCCCCAGCACGAGGTCCATCCCCCGCATGGCGTCCTGCTGCGCCTTGTCGAATGCCAGGACCTGTGCGGAGCGATGTTTGACCTCGTGAGGGAGGACCGCTTCGGCTCCGTAGACCAGGAAGAACGGGGTCTCTCCAGTCGGCTTGGTCACGGTTGTGCGGATGGACCACAGCACGGACTGAAGCTCATCATACCAACCTCTGCCGCAGGCCTCCAGCTTCTTCTTGAACGTCCTGGTCTTAAGGCCCCTCAGGACCTCTGTGTTGTCTCGCTCGGCCTGGCCGTTGCTTCGGGGGTGCGCCACCAAAGCGTAGCATATCTGCGTTCCAAGGTTAGCACAGTATGTTTTGAAGAGGTTACTGGTGAATTGCGAACCGTTGTCTGTGATGATGCGGTTTGGCACCCCGAACCGGCTCACGATGCCCCTGATGAACTTGACCGCGGAACCCGCGGGGATGGTGCGCACGGCTTCTACTTTAGCCCACTTGGTGAACTTGTCCATGGCGACGTAGAGGTAGCGGTAGCCCCCTGGCGCCCGAGGAAGCGGGCCCAGGATATCCAGCCCCCAGACTGCGAACGGCCACGAAAGGGGTATAGTATGCAGGCCTCCTGCCGGCTAATGGATCTGCTTGGCGTGGAACTGATAGGCCTCACAAGCCTTAACCAGTTCGACGGCGTCATTGAGCGCGGTGGGCCAATAAAACCCACTACGGAACGCCTTGCCGACCAGGGTCCGTGGTCATGAATGATGTCCACAGTCTCCGCCGTGTATGTCTTCCAGCAGCTCCTTTCCTTGCTCCCTGGAGATGCAGCGCAGGGATACATCGTTTGGTCGCTTCCGGTAGAGCTCTCCATCCTTGATGCAATATGACGTGGCCAGCCGTGCCACACGCTCCGCCTCCTCCTCCTTCTCCGGCAGGGTCCCTTGTGTTAAGTAACTCCGGAGTTCCGTGATCTAGTCCCCCTCCTGAGGCTCCATCATCAGGAGCAGGCGTGCTCCTGAGGCCGGGCCACAGACCGGGGCTCCTGAGGCAGGTGGCTGGGGGAGCTCCTCCCGTGGCTGAGCCATGTTTGACAATGACGGCAGGGCTGAGGGCTTGAAGAGCCGCTCCTCGAAAACGCCAGGCTCCTGAGGTAACCGCCTGGACGCCCGTTTGGTGATGTAGTCGGCCTCCTGATTGGTGCCACAGGGCACATGCTGCAACTCCAACCCCCAGAACTGCTTCTCCATCCTGCGGACCTCCGCAAGGTAGGCTTCCATGTGCTCCTCTTTCGGCTCGTACACCTTGTTGGAGAAATTGACAAGGAGCTGCGAATCGCCCTTGATGGTGAGGCGTTTCACCCCCAGGGCAGCTGCGGCCTTCAAGCCCGCTATTAAACCTTCATACTCTCTATGTTGTTGGAGACCTTTTCACCTTGCTGGAAACAGAGCTGCACAGCGTAGTAGAGCTTGTTGAGTGGGCGATATAAGCACCGCCCCAGCCCCTGCGCCATGCCTGGAGAACGCCCCATCGAAGTACATGACCCAGCCTTCTGGCGCCTCGCTTCCCGGGGAGAGGGACCGATCCTCGCCGGCCTTGAGGCCTGGTGCCTCCGTCCATTCTGCCACAAAATCCTCCAACGCTGCTCCCTTGATGACTCTGGTCGTGCTGAATTCAAGCTGAAACGCTTGCAGTTCTATGTTCCACTCAGCGACCCTTCCAGCTGAGTTAGGGCTCCTGAGCACTCTCTCCAGGGGGTATCACGAGACGACCTTGATGGGGTGACCCTGAAAATAGTGCCGCAGCTTGCGTGAGGCCACCCGTAGCACGGTGAGGAGTTTCTGAGGCATGGGGTACCGCGCCCTCGCATCCCGCAACACCGTGCTGACGAAGTACATCGGGTGCTCAACGAGGTTGGGTGCGTCAGTGCTGGCGGCTCCCTTCAGAGACCGTGGCGCCTCTTGAGGCGATGAGGCCTCCTGAGGCTGGCCATCTGGGAGAGGGGCCTCTTCCGCCTCCGGCGCACTCCTCTGCGGTGGCTGATCCTCCTCAGCCGCGGTGGTGGTTCTTGTGGGCCTTCCTTGTTCCTGTTTTGCCTTGTCCCGGGCCGCTGCTGCGGTTCTGATTCGACGCTCCTCTCTAACCGCCACCAGGGCCGCGCTGGTGGAGTAGGGAGTGGCGGCGAGGTAAAGCACCAGGGGCTCTTGAGGGTGCGGAGCCACCATGACCGGAGGGCTGGTCAGGTATCTCTTGAGATCTTGGAAAGCCTTGTCGGCCTCTTCGGTCCATTCAAAGGGCCCCTTTTTCTTCATTAGCTGGAAGAAGGGCAGCGCTCGCTCCCCCAACTTGGAGATGAATCGCCCTAGTGCGGTCACGCGTCCAGTAAGCTTCTGCATTTCTCTGAGGGTCTTTGGTGGGCTCATGTCCTCGACCGCCTTGACCTTTTCCGGGTTAGCCTTGATGCCTCGGTGGGACACGAGGAAACCCAAGAGCTTGCCTGAGGGGACTCTGAACACACACTTCTCTGGGTTGAGCCGCAGGTTCACTGCGTTGAGGCTCGCGAAGGTTTCCTCCAGGTCTTGTATCAGGGTCCTAGCCTCCCGAGACTTCACCACAATGTCATCAACGTAAGCCTCAACATTCTTCCCGAGCTGCGGGCCCAAGGTGATGTGCATCAGCCGCTGAAAGGTCGCTCGGCGTTACGCAGCCCAAATGGCATGCATGTGTAGCAGTACACACCGCACGGGGTTAGGAAGGCTGTCTTTTCGACGTCTTCTATCGCCATCTTGATCTGGAGATACCCAGAGAAGACATCCAAGAAGCATAGCAGGTCGCATTCTGCGGTGGAATCGACGATCTGGTCGATGCGGGGGAGTGGGAACGGATCTTGCAGGCATGCCTTGTTGAGGTTGGTGAAGTCGACACACATGCGCTCCTTCCCTCCCTTCTTTGGCACAACGACAGGGTTGGCCAACCAATCCGGGTATCGAACCTCGCGAATGACCCCAGCGGCTTCTAGTTTGCGGGCTCTCAGACGATGAAGGCCTACTTTTCTATGGACTGCCGCCTTGCCTTCTGCTACACAGGGCGCACGTTGGGGCACACGTTGAGGTGATGCTCGATTACGCTCCTAGGGATCCCCGCCAACTGGTCAGGCTCCCAAGCGAATACCTTCTTGTTCGCGCGTAGGAACTTGACCAGGGTCTCCTCCTGCTCGGGCTCGAGGTTGGCGCCTATGGTGAAAGTGGCGTTGGTGGTCCCATCCTCATCGAGGGTATCTACTTGGTTTCTGCCTTGTCTTGGGTGAACAACTGTTTCCTCTTGGCGGGTGCAGCCCCCTTGGGCTTGGGGGTCTCTAAGCCGGCGGGCTGTGCCGACGCCGCCGTCTTGAAGGCGAGCTTGAGTACCCGCAGCGCGTCTCCAGTGTCCCCGTGCACGGTGAGGACACCGCTGCTCCCGGGTATCTTCATGAGGTTGTACGCCGGGTGCGTCGCGGCCATGAACTGGGCCAGTGCTGGGTAGCCGAGGATGGCGTTGTAGGAGAGGCCGATGGGGGCGATGTCGAAGTCGACCAGCTCCGTGCGGAAGTTGTTGTAGGTGCCGAAGGTTACTGGGAGCCGGATCTGTCCCAAGGAGCTAGATGATCCGCCCCCAACGCCTGAGAAGGGCCGGCTGGGTTGCAGCCGTTCCAGGGTTATGCAGAGGAGGTTGAAGGCCTCGACCGAGAGCACGTTGAGGCCTGCACCGCCATCGATGAGAGTTCTGGTGATGGCCACCTGGCAGATGGTGGGGGTGCACAGCATGGGGAGCGCACCCGAGCAGGCCGAGTTGGAGGGGTGGTCCTCCGAGCTGAAGGTCAGGCCAGCCTTGGACGCCGCCCGGTCCGAGAGAGCCCCCTGCTGCGTGGAAGCGGCGCTGACCCGGCAGATGAACGGCTTGACGTGGTTACTTGTAGGCGGCGCCTGCGAGCCGCCCAGGAGGGCCGCGACGACCGGGGGTGTTGGTGTAGCGTGATGGGCGGGGAAGAGGCTGCGGGGCTCTTCCGAAGAGGCCATGGAGGTTGCCGGCAGGTGGAGCAGCCATGGGCACGGAGCACCGGTGAGGGCCATGGGGAGCCAGTTGGCCATGACCCTATCGTCACCTCCAGCTTCGAGGGGGGCCTCCTCGCTCGCCGGCAAGAAGGCCAGCGGATCTGTCGCGCCGCCGTAGCGCGGCCGCGTCGTTGGCCTAAACTTGTCCGGCCACCGTACCCGTTGCAGGGCTGGGGCCAGGGCTCGGAGCCCCCTGGCCCACGTGTTGGCGCTGGCGGCCGGAGCGGGTGACGCGCTACTCATCGCGAGGAAACCAAGCTTTAGCACGATCTCTAAGCGAAAAAGGAAATAGCTTCAATTTAACGACATCATTATTGACATCTTTTTTCTTTTGCATATGACATAAATCAACGAAGCTATTCAGATGAGTAGCGGCATCTTCACTAGGAGGGCCGGTGAATTGATCTTTCATAACAAGATTCAACAAAGAAGTATTAATTTCACAAGATTCAGCATCGGTAAGAGGAGCAATCGGAGTGCTAAGGAAATCATTATTATTGGTATTGGTGAAGTCACACAATTTAGTAGTATCTTGAGCCATCACGACAAGCAAGCAATCTAAGACACGAGCAAACAAAAGCAAACGGGCAAAAAGAGGCAAATAGAGAGGGAGGATAGGGAGAGAGAGGGCGAATAAAACAGCAAGGGTGAATTGGGGGGAGAGGAAAACGAGAGGCAAATGGCAAATAATGTAATGTGAGAGATAGGGATTGTGATGGGTACTTGGTATGTTGACTTTTTGCATAGACTCCCCGGCAACGGCGCCAGAAATCCTTCTTGCTATGTCTTGAGCTTGCGTTGGTTTTCCCCGAAGAGGAAGGGATGATGCAGCAGAGTAGCGTAAGTATTTCCCTCAGTTTTTGAGAACCAAGGTATCAATCCAATAGGAGCCCACGCTCAAGTCCCTCGTACCTGCACAAAGCGATAGCTACTCGCAACCAACGCGATTAGGGGTTGTCAATCCCTTCACAGTCACTTCCGAGAGTGAGACCTGATAGATATAATATTTTTGGTATTTTTGGTATAAACATGCAAAGTAAAAAGTAAAAGCAAAGTAAAAAGCAAAGCAAGATTAAAGTGATGGAGATTGATATGATGAGAATACACCCGGGGGCCATAGGTTTCACTAGTGGCTTCTCTCAAGAGCATAAGTATTCTACGGTGGGTGAACAAATTACTGTTGAGCAATTGATAGAATTGAGCATAGTTATGAGAATATCTAGGCATGATCATGTATATAGGCATCACGTCCGTGAAAGTAGATTGAAACGATTCTGCATCTACTACTATTACTCCACTCATCGACCGCTATCCAGCATGCATCTAGAGTATTAAGTTAAAAACAGAGTAACGCCTTAAGCAAGATGACATGATGTAGAGAGATAAATTCATGCAATATGAAATAAACCCCATCTTGTTATCCTCTATGGCAACGATACAATACGTGCCTTGCTGCCCCTTCTGTCACTGGGTAAGGACACCGCAAGATCGAACCCAAAGGTAAGCACTTCTCCCATGGCAAGAACTACCAATCTAGTTGGCCAAACCAAACGGATAATTCGAAGAGACTTGCAAAGATAACCAATCATACATAAAAGAATTCAGAGAAGATTCAAATATTATTCATAGATAGACTTGATCATAAACCCACAATTCATCGGTCTCAACAAACACACCGCAAAAAGAAGATTACATCGAATAGATCTCCACAAGAGAGGGGGAGAACTTTGTATTGAGATTCAAAGAGATAGAAGAAGCCATCTAGCTACTAACTATGGACCCGAAGGTCTGAGGTAATATACTCACACTTCATCGGTGGGGCTAGGATGATGTAGAAGCCCTCCGTGATGACGGCCCTCTTCCGGCGGAGCTCTGGAACAGGCCCAAGATGGGATCTCGTGGATACAGAAAGTTGCGGCGGTGGAATTAGGTTTTTGGCTCCTGTTTTGATCGTTTGGGGGTACATGTGTATATATAGGAGGAAGAAGTACGCCGGAGGAGCAACGAGGGGCCCACGAGGCTGGGGGGCGCGCCCTAGGGGGGCCCACCCTCGTGACCGCCTCTTTTGTTCCTTGGAGCAGGGTCCAAGTCTCTTGGATCACGTTCGATGAGAAAATCACGTTCCCGAAGATTTTATTCCGTTTGGACTCCGTTTGATATTCCGTTTGTTCGAAACACTGAAATAGGCAAAAAACAGCAATTCTGGGCTGGGCCTCTGGTTAATAGGTTAGTCCCAAAAATAATATAAAAGTGGAAAATAAAGCCCAATATAGTCCAAAACAGTAGATAATATAGCATGGAGCAATCAAAAATTATAGATACGCTGGAGACGTATCAGGCATCCCCAAGCTTAATTCCTGCTCGTCCTCGAGTAGGTAAATGATAAAAAGAGAATTTTTGATGCGGAGTGCTACTTGTCATAATTTCAATGCAAATCTTCTTAATTGTGGTATGAATATTCAGATTAGAAAGATTCAAGCCAAAAGTTTATATTGACATAAAAAATAATAATACTTCAAGCATACTAACAAAGCAATTATGTCTTCTCAAAATAACATGGCCAAAGAAAGTTATCCCTACAAAATCATATAGTCTAGCTATGCTCCATCTTCACCACACAAAGTATTTAAATCATGCACAACCCCGATGACAAGCCAAGAAATTGTTTCATACTCTAACTTTTTCAATCTTCACGCAATACATGAGCGTGAGCCATCGATATAGCACTATAGGTGGAATAGAATGGTGGTTGTGGAGAAGACAAAAAGGAGGGGAAGATAGTCTCACATCAACTAGGAGTATCAACGGGCTATGGAGATGCCCATCAATAGATATCAATGTGAGTGAGTAGGGATTGCCATTCAACGGATGCACTAGAGCTATAAGTATATGAAAGCTCAAAAAGAAACTAAGTGGGTGTGCATCCAACTTTCTTGCTCATGAAGACCTAGGGCAATTTGAGGAAGCCCATCATTGGAATATACAAGCCAAGTTCTACAATGAAAAATCCCCACTAGTATATGGAAGTGATAACATGAGAGACTCTCTACTATGAAGATCATGGTGCTACTTTGAAGCACAAGTGTGGTAAAAGGATAGTAACATTGTCCCTTCTCTCTTTTTCTCTCATTTTTATATTTTTTTGTTTGAGCCTTTTCTCTTTTTTAATGGCCTCTTTTTATTTGGTCTTCTTTGGCCTCTTTTTTATTATTTATTTTATTTTTCGTCCAGAGTCTCATCCCGACTTATGGGGGAATCATAGTCTCCATCATTCTTTCCTGACTGGGACAATGCTCTAATAATGATGATCATTACACTTTTATTTTTCTTACAACTCAATACTTAGAACAAAATATGACTCTATATGAATGCATCCGGTGGTGTACGGGGATATGCAATATGACAATGATGGAGTGTGTCATGATGAACTAGATGGTGGAAAGTTGCATGGCAATATATCTCGGAATGGCTATGGAAATGCCATAATAGGTAGGTATGGTGGCTGTTTTGAGGAAGGTATGTGGTAGGTGTATGATACCGGCGAAAGGTGCGCGGTATTAGAGAGGATGGCAAAGGTGGAAGGGTGAGAGTGCGTATAATCCATGGACTCAACATTAGTCATAAAGAACTCATATACTTATTGCAAAAATCTAGAAGTTATCAAAGCAAAGTATTACGCGCATGCTCCTAGGGGGATAGATTGGTAGGAAAAGACCATCGGTCGTCCCCGACCGCCACTCATAAGGAAGACAATCAATAAATAAATCATGCTCCGACTTCATCACATAACGGTTCACCATACGTGCATGCTACGGGAATCACAAACTTTAACACAAGTATTCTTTAAATTCACAACTACTCAACAAGCATGACTTTAATATTATCACCTCCATATCTCAAAACAATTATCATGCTTCAATCTTTTCTTAGTATTCAACACACTCAAAAGAAAGTTTCAAAAATCTTGAATACCAAGCATATTATTATTAAGCAAATTACCATGCTATTAAGAGACTCTCAAAATAATTTTAGTGAAGCATGAGAGATCAATAGTTTCTTTAAAACAAATCCACCACAGTGCTCTAAAAGATCTAAGTGAAGCACATAGAGCAAAATTATAACGCTCAAAAGATATAAGTGAAGCTCATAGAGCAAAACTACTTAGCTCAAAAGATATAAGTGAAGCACATAGAGTATTCTATCAAATTTTAATTAATGTATGGCTCTCTCAAAAGTTGTGTACAGCAAGGATTATTGTGGTATACTTAGACACAAATACACAAATAATACACGACGCTCCAAGCAAAACACATATCATGTTGGTGAATAAAAATATAGCTCCAAGTAAATTACCGATGGAAGTGGACGAAAGAGGGGATGCCTTCCGGGGCATCCCCAAGCTTTGACTTTTTGGTGTCCTTGGATTATCTTGGGGGTGCCATGGGCATCCCCAAGCTTAGGCTCTTGCCACTCCTTGTTCCATGATCCATCAAAAGAATTCACCCAAAACATGAAAACTTCACAACACAAAACTCAAAATAGAAAACTCGTGAGCTCCGTTAGCGAAAGAAAACAAAAGACCACTTCAAGGTACAGTAATGAAATAATTATTTATTTATATTGGTGTTAAACCTACTGTATTTCAACTTCTATATGGATTATAAACTATTTTACTAGCCATAGATTCATCAAAATAAGCAAACAACACATGAAAAACAGAATCTGTCAAAAACAGAACAGTCTGTAGTAATCTGTAGCTAGCGCAAGATCTGGAACCCCAAAAATTCTAAAATAAATTTCTGGACGTGAGTAATTTATCTATTAATAATCTTCAAAAATAATTAACTAAATATCACTCTTATAATAAAAATGACAGCAGTTCTCGTGAGCGCTAAAGTTTCTGTTTTTTACAGCAAGTTCAACACGACGTTCCCCAAGTCTTCCCAACGGTTCTACTTGGCACAAACACTAAGGATAAATAATTTATTTATTACTAAACAGGAAAAAAAAGCAAGTAATAAAAATAAAATTGGGTTGCCTCCCAACAAGCGCTATTGTTTAACGCCCCTAGCTAGGCATAAAAGCGAGGATAGATCTAGGTATTGCCATCTTTGGTAGGCAATCCATAAGTGGCTCTCATGATAGTTTCATATGGTAATTTTATTTTCTTTCTTGGAAAGTGTTCCATGCCATTTTTAATGGAAATTGAAATCTAATATTCCCTTCCTTCATATCAATAATCGCACCAACCATTCTAAGGAAAGGTCTACCAAGAATAATAGGGCAAGAAGGATTGCAATCTATATCAAGAACAATGAAATCTACGGGCACATAATTCCTATTTGAAACAATAAGAACATCATTAATTCTTCCCATAGGTTTCTTAATAGTGGAATCCGCAAGATGTAAGTTTAGAGAGCAATCATCAAAATTACGGAAATCTAGCAAATCACACAAAGTCTTGGGAATAGTAGAGACACTAGCACCCAAATCACACAAAGCATAAAACTCATGATCTTTAATTTAAATTTTAATAGTTGGTTCCCACTCATCATAGAGTTTTCTAGGGATAGAAACTTTCAACTCAAGTTTTTCTTCATAAGATTGCATCAAGGCATCAACAATATGTTCGATGAAGGCTTTATTTTGACTATAAGCATGTGGAGAATTTAGCACGAATTGCAACAAGGAAATACAATCAATTAAAGAGCAACTTTCATAATTAAATTTCTTTAAATCCAATATAGTGGGTTTAGCAACATCTAGATTTTTATTTCTTTCAATCCCACTTTCGTCAATTTCATCATTAAGATCTAAATACTCCGAATTTTTAGAACGCCTTCTAGGTAAAGGAAGATCATATTCAGTTTCAGCAAGATTAATATTGCAAAATAAAGATTTAATAGGGGACACATCAATAACTTTTAGATCTTCATCTTGATTTTCATAGGAATTGGAGGAACACGCTTTAATAAAGGCATCTTTGGAAGCACGCATCCTAGCGGTTCTTTCTTTGCACTCATCAATGGAAATTCTCATGGCTTTGAGAGACTCATTGATATCATGTTTAGGAGGAATAGATCTAAGATTTAAAGAATCAACCTCAAGAGAAATTATATCAACGTTTCTAGCCAAATCATCAATTTTAAGCAATTTCTCCTCAAGCAAAGCATTAAAATTCTTTTGTGAATTCATAAACTCTTTAACACTATTCTCAAATTCAGAGGGCATCTTATTATAATTTCCATAAGAGTTGTTGTAGGAATTACCATAATTATTAGAAGGATTACTAGGATATGGCCTAGGATTAAAATTCCCTCTATAAGCGTTGTTACCAAAATTATTCCTACCAACAAGATTCACATCCATAGATTCATTGTTATTCTCAATCAAAGTAGACAAAGGCATATCATTAGGATCAGAAGAAACACTCTTAGTAGCAAATAATTTCATAAGTTCATCCATCTTTCCACACAACACATTAATTTCTTCTATCGCATGCACTTTTTTATTAGAAGATCTTTCAGTATGCCATTGAGAATAATTAACCATAATATTATCTAGGAGTTTAGTAGCATCTGCTAAAGTGATTTCCATAAAAGTGCCTCCCGCGGCTGAATCTAAAAGATTTCTAGAAGCAAAATTCAATCCGGCATAAAATTTTTGTATAATCATCCACAAATTCAAACCATGAGTAGGGCAATTACGTATCATTAATGTCATTCTCTCCCAAGCTTGTGCAACATGTTCATGATCAAGTTGTTTAAAGTTCATAATATCGTTTCTAAGAGAGATGATCTTAGCGGGAGGAAAATACTTAGAGATAAAAGCATCTTTGCACTTGTTCCATGAATCAATACTATTCTTCGGCAAAGACGAAAACCAAGCTTTAGCACGATCTCTAAGCGAAAAAGGAAATAGCTTCAATTTAACGACATCATTATTGACATCTTTTTCCTTTTGCATATGACATAAATCAACGAAGCTAGTCAGATGAGTAGCGGCATCTTCACTAGGAGGGCCGGTGAATTGATCTTCCATAACAAGATTCAACAAAGCAGTCTTAATTTCACAAGATTCAGCATCGGTAAGAGGAGCAATCGAGTGCTAAGGAAATCATTATTATTGGTATTGGTGAAGTCACACAATTTAGTAGTATCTTGAGCCATCACGACAAGCAAGCAATCTAAGACACGAGCAAACAAAAGCAAACGGGCAAAAAGAGGCAAATAGAGAGGGAGGATAGGGAGAGAGAGGGCGAATAAAACAGCAAGGGTGAATTGGGGGGAGAGGAAAACGAGAGGCAAATGGCAAATAATGTAATGTGAGAGATAGGGATTGTGATGGGTACTTGGTATGTTGACTTTTTGCGTAGACTCCCCGGCAACGGCGCCAGAAATCCTTCTTGCTATGTCTTGAGCTTGCGTTGGTTTTCCCCGAAGAGGAAGGGATGATGCAGCAGAGTAGCGTAAGTATTTCCCTCAGTTTTTGAGAACCAAGGTATCAATCCAATAGGAGCCCACGCTCAAGTCCCTCGTACCTGCACAAAGTGATAGCTACTCGCAACCAACGCGATTAGGGGTTGTCAATCCCTTCACGGTCACTTCCGAGAGTGAGACCTGATAGATATAATATTTTTGGTATTTTTGGTATAAACATGCAAAGTAAAAAGTAAAAGCAAAGTAAAAAGCAAAGCAAGATTAAAGTGATGGAGATTGATATGATGAGAATAGACCCGGGGGCCATAGGTTTCACTAGTGGCTTCTCTCAAGAGCATAAGTATTCTATGGTGGGTGAACAAATTATTGTTGAGCAATTGATAGAATTGAGCATAGTTATGAGAATATCTACGCATGATCATGTATATAGGCATCACGTCCGTGACAAGTAGATTGAAACGATTCTGCATCTACTACTATTACTCCACTCATCGACCGCTATCCAGCATGCATCTAGAGTATTAAGTTAAAAACAGAGTAACGCCTTAAGCAAGATGACATGATGTAGAGAGATAAATTCATGCAATATGAAATAAACCCCATCTTGTTATCCTCGATGGAAACGATACAATACGTGCCTTGCTGCCCCTTCTGTCACTGGGTAAGGACACCGCAAGATCGAACCCAAAGGTAAGCACTTCTCCCATGGCAAGAACTACCAATCTAGTTGGCCAAACCAAACGGATAATTCGAAGAGACTTGCAAAGATAACCAATCATACATAAAAGAATTCAGAGAAGATTCAAATATTATTCATAGATAGACTTGATCATAAACCCACAATTCATCGGTCTCAACAAACACACCGCAAAAAGAAGATTACATCGAATAGATCTCCACAAGAGAGGGAGAGAACTTTGTATTGAGATTCAAAGAGAGTGAAGAAGCCATCTAGCTACTAACTATGGACCCGAAGGTCTGAGGTAAACTACTCACACTTCATTGGAGGGACTAGGATGATGTAGAAGCCCTCCGTGATGACGGCCCTCTTCCGACGGAGCTCCGGAACAGGCCCCAAGATGGGATCTCGTGGATACAGAAAGTTGCGGCGATGGAATTAGGTTTTTGGCTCTTGTTCTGATTGTTTGGGGGTACGTGTGTATATATAGGAGGAAGAAGTACGCCGGAGGAGCAACGAGCGGCCCACAAGGCAGGGGGGCGCGCCCTAGGGGGGCGCCCCCCACCCTCGTGACCGCCTCTTTTGTTCCTTGGAGCAGGGTCCAAGTCTCCTGGATCACGTTCGGTGAGAAAATCACGTTCCCGAAGATTTTATTCCGTTTGGACTCCGTTTGATATTCCGTTTCTTCGAAACACTAGAATACGCAAAAAACATCAATTCTGGGCTGGGACTCCGCTTAATAGGGTAGTCTCAAAAATAATATAAAAGTGGAAAATAAAGCCCAATATAGTCCAAAACAGTAGATAATATAGCATGGAGCAATCAAAAATTATAGATATGTTGGAGACGTATCACCGGTCACCCATCATATTGCGGTGGTGGTGGAACAATGCGGCGATTCTTCCTCTATCTTGAGGACTAACTATGTCCGGATTCCTGAACTCTCCGAGCCAGATACCCGTTTACGGGAGGACATCACCCAAGCCCTGAACTTAGAGTCAGGCAGCGGACCAGACTTATCGGGAAACACTCCGGAATCCGAGCTTCCAAGATTGGAAACTCCTCGACCCCTGGGTCTTAGATCGGGTAGGGGTTCAGACTCAAATACACCCACCCACCCAGACATAAACGATCTTTCCCACATTAGGCAGGAGCCCCATGAAACAATACATCATTATTGGTCCATATTCCTCCTTGTGATGAACAAGGTTAAGGACTGTCACGAGGAAGACGCAGTCTCATTTTTCTACAATAATTGCACGGACAAGGGAATCCTTAACGCCGTAAGTCGCCATGACATATCACTCTTCGCCGACTTAGCGTCCATAGTATGAAAGTACTGTGCGATGGAAAGCGCCTGGAAAACCGAAACGAAATTTTGGGATTATCCGGCTCGGAATATACACCTAGTCCGAAGTAAAAGGGTGCACTATCATAAGACACCCGAGTTAGTTACAAAGAAACAAAAACACTCTACATGGCATAGAACCGTATTGGAGGGATGGCTTAACGGACCCTGCAAAATTCATAGTACAGCGGATACCATACCAACACATAGCCTTAGAGCATGTTGCATACTCCGGCAGGTGGCCAAAAGTGGTGAGGATCTTCTCATCCCAAATGCCACAGAGCACCATCCCGTGGATGACAATACGGTATTAACAGTCTTTGAAACCTTCACATCAAATAATAGGCACAAGCGAACACTCCGCAACCTCGCCAAAATCTGCCACGTGGCAGCAATGAATCCATGGAGTGACACGGCTATTACCTTCAATGCTAGTGACGAACCTAAATTCCGAACAGCCCGAGCACCAGCTGCACTGGTCCTCATTCCAATTGTGGACGTCTTTCGACTCACCAAAGTACTCATGGACGGCGGCAGTGGATTAAACCTCATCTATGAGGAAACTCTTCAAAAATGGAAATAGACTGGAACCGAATTGAGCAAAGCAGCACAACCTTCAGAGGAATCATCCCCAGTCGGGAAGCACGCTGTGCTGGGAAAATCACACTAGATGTGGTATTTGGCACGCCAGAGAACTATAGGTCTGAAGAAATTACATTCCAAGTGGCCCCGTTCAGTAGTGGATACCACGCCCTTTTAGGATGGGAGGCGTTCACGATCTTCCATGCCATACCCCATTATGGGTACATGAAGCTCAAAATGCCCGGGCCCAATGGAATGATCACTCTTGCTAGTGATCCGGACACAACACTCCGTGCCGAAAACAAAACAGCCACATTGGCCCTCGAGGCATTATCCGAAGCCCTTTCGGCCGAGGAATTAACTGCGCCACGCTCCACAGTGGACAGGGACGGCGTGATACTTGACAAGAGATCCAAGTCCACCTCTTTTAAACTAGCGGATGAAATATTAAAATTCCAAGTCCACCCGACGGACCCTACAAAAACAGCCTCCATCGGGGCACAGTTAAACCCCGCCGTGGACGCCGCACTACGAGAGTTCCTACACGAGAATTGGGACATATTCACCTGGCACCCCTCAGACATCCCAGGAATCCCACGCAGGCTGGCCGAGCACAGCCTCAATATCCTAAAGGGATTCAAGCCGATCAAGCAGGCTCTTCGGTGTTTCTCTGAACCTAAGAGACATGCTATGGGAGAGGAACTAGCCAAGTTATTGGAGGCCAGATTCATTAGAGAAATAAAACACCCGGACTGGCTAGCAAACCTGGTGATGGTACCAAAGAAGGACAAATACTGGCGCCTATGTGTCGATTTCAAGGACCTCAACAAGGCTTGCCTAAAGGATCCCTTCCCCCTCTCCGCATTGATCAAATTATCGATGCTACCGCAGGACACGAGTCATTGTGTTTCCTCGACGCATACTCCGGCTACCACCAAATCAAGATGGCGGAGTCCGACCAAGCTGCAACAACATTTATCACACCATACGGCCCCTTCTGTTTCAACACAATGCCTTTTGGGCTCAAAAACACCGGCGCAACATATCAGCGCATGATTCAGACATGTCTGGAGAAACAGATCGGCAAAACAGTAGAGGCATACGTAGATGATGTGGTCGTCAAAACCAAAAACGTCGACTCTCTAATAGATGACTTGAGGCTCACATTCGACAACTTCCGAACATACGACATCAAGCTCAATCCGGAAAAATGCGTTTTCGGCGTACCAGCCGGAAAGCTCCTGGGCTTCATTGTCTCCAGTAGATGAATTGAAGCTAATCTGGCCAAAATCCGAGCTTTGTCACAGTTGGCTAGCCCAACAGACCTCAAACAAATCTAGAAATTAACTGGATGTGTGGCGGCTCTAAGCCAATTTATCTCCCGCTTAGGAGAAAAGGCATTACCCCTTTATCGCCTCCTTCGGCGCACCGAACACTTCAAGTGGACGGACGCTACCACAGCCGGATTGGAAGAAATAAAAGCCATACTGGCAACCAACCCAATCCTGGCCGTGCCAAACATTGGCGAACCAATGCTGTTATACATTGCGGCAACTCATCAGGTTGTAAGCACAGTGCTCGTCGTCGAACGAGAAGCGGACAGACATACATTCCCTCTTCAAAAGCCGGTATATTATGTATCCACTGTCCTCAGTCCATGCAAATCATGGTTCCCACATTATCAAAAGATAGCCTATGGGGTATTCATGGCATCCCGGAAGCTGTGACACTACTTTCAAGAGTGTTCGATTACAGTAGCCTCGGAAGTGCCACTTAATGATATTATAAGCAACCGCGACGCCACGGGCCGAATTGCCAAATGGGCCATTGAGCTCCTCCCGTTCGACATAACATACAAACCACGGCGAGCCATTAAATCGCAAGTATTGGCCGACTTTGTCGCCGAATGGACGGAAGCCGAACTCCCTAAAGAGTACGGCGCATACTCCAATTGGATCATGCACTTCGACGGCTCCAAAATGTTGGCTGGTCTGGGGGCTGGCATCGTCCTGACGTCCCCAACCGGAGATACAATTCAATACGTACTACAGATACTATATACAGACTCCAACAACGCAGCCGAATACGAAGCCCTGCTACATGGTCTTCGGATGGCAGTTTCCATGGGCATTCAACGCCTGGAGGTGCGTGGGGATTCGAACCTCGCAATATCCCAAATAAATGGAGACTTCGATGCTAAGGATCCAAAGATGGCGGCCTATCGAAACACCGTCCTAAAGATGTCAGCTTGGTTCGAGGGGCTCGAATTTCACCATGTGGCTCGGGAAAACAATCAAGCGGCGGATATCCTCGCCTGCATAGGCGCAAAACGCGATGCGGTCCCCCCAACATCTTTTTGGAGAGGTTGTTTAAGCCATCCGTGGTGTGGGAAGGGGACACCAGTAACAATAGTCCGGATCCGGCCAAAATGCCCGATACCGAACACTCTGACATAATCGGAGGCTCTGCCACCAAAATAAAACCTTCAACCCACGTAATAATGGCCATCATCGCCCCGTGGACTGAACCATTCCTGGCCGACCTAAATAGGCAGGAACTTTCGAGGACCAAAATGAGGCACGCTGCATAGTGCGGCGATCCAAAGCCTATAGGGTCCATGAGGGAGAGCTGTAGAAAAAAAGCACTACCGGAGTCCTTCAAAGGTGCATCTCCGAAGTGGAAGGGCGGAAACTTTTGGCAGAAATTCACGCCGGACTCGGCGGCCACCACGCCGCAGCCCGGGCCCTTGTAAGCAAGGCCTTCCGTACAGGTTTTTATTGGCCGACGGCCCGGGCAGATGCACAGGACTTGGTCCAACGCTGTGCCGGTTGCCAGCTTTCTGCAAACCAAAGCCACATGCCACCCACCGCCCTCCAAACCATCCCCATTACCTGGCCCTTCGCGGTCTGGGGGCTTGACATGGTTGGACCCCTTAAAGGGGGAGCCCATAAGAAAAAAATACTTACTGGTCATGGTGGATAAATTCACCAAATGGATAGAAGCCAAACCTGTTAAAATGGCCAAATCCGGACCGGTGATAGACTTCATATCCGGGGTTGTACACCATTATGGCGTCCCCCACAGCATCATCACTGACAATGGCACGAACTTCATGGCCGACGAGGGAAAACTCTGGTGCAGCAACATAGGCATCAAGCTCGATTATGCTTTAGTCTATCACCCACAAACCAATGGCCAAGTTGAGCGAGCAAATGGTCTTATCATGAGTGGCATTAAACCCAGACTAGTGCGGTCCTTAAAGGAGTCTAACACACACTGGGTAGAGGAGCTCGACTCCATACTCTGGGGGCTGCAGACCACGCCGAATCGTACTACCGGATATACACCCTTCTATATGGTGTACGGCGCAGAGGCGGTTCTGCCCTGCGACATAATTCATGACTCACCTCGAGTGCGCATGTACGAAGAAAGAGAAGCTGAACTCGATCGGCAGGACAGTCTAGACACACTTGAGGAGGAGCGCGACGTTGCAAAAGCCCGTTCCGCATTCTATCAGCAACAGGCTCGCAGATACCAAAGTAGAGAAGTACGGGCCAAAACTTATAACGTTGGCGAGTTGGTTCTACGCCTGTCGGAGAAGAAAAAGACCAAGCTCGAGCCCAAATGGGAAGGTCCCTTCATTATTGACCAAGTTCTGACCGTTGGAGCGTACCATCTGCAGGATGCATCGAATAATCGACTTGAGCCGAACCCATGGAACGCAGCCAGGCTCCGAAGATTCTACGCCTAGCGCCAGACTCTATATTCGTCTCCTTCCTCTGTCCATTTTTCGCATATACATTATCTTTATTTTTCTCTTTCTTTCTTTTATTCTTTCTCAAGGCCTTCAAGGGCCAACTTGTGCCTCGCTTGCACACTATAGATGAGCTAACCGCGCTCATTATACCTGGGGGCTTCTTACACAGAAGCTTAATTATCTATACGGGCTTCATGCCCCGCACATGTGTTCTTCTTCCGCATGTACCTTTTCTTCGCCATTATATGCATCGATATGACTTAAGTTTTGGCCAAGCTGGGTTGCCTGGCTCTTGTATTTATGCCCTACGTTCCCGTTAATTCGGCTAGGGCATAAGGGGAGCACCTCTGCGATTGTTACTGCTGGGTCAGCCAGATGTCTAACTCAGACTGGGTGAAGCCGAAAGCTAGCGTTCTTAAGGGAATATTCGGTCGGCGAACAAAAGATGATTTTTATATATTTTCCATATATGCCCCCAGATGTTTTTGCCTGCGGCTCCGCTCGCAGTCCGGACATGCACTTTAGGGCATGTGTACCCAGGGAAAGGAACCCATAACGGAACTATTCTCCTTGGAACATGTTTCTTACTACCCATGTAATATAACATAACTAGTTGGGTACTTGTCTGTTCAAGCACTAATGACCCCTATGCCTGGTTTCCATGCATACCCTGGTTCTTACATAACTGAGCGGGTATTCGGACACACTCCGGACTATCGGGTCCCGAGGTTGAAGCAAAAAGGTCCGCCATGACAAATGATTTACAATCCAGCTAGAAGGCATTATACATGTCACTTTAATTACATAGTCATGTAGACTGACTAAATTCCTCTTCTATACCATCCAACGGGCGGTCTAGCCTACAATCCTGTTGGGAATACTTTGCGACTAATTCTACTTGCCCATAGACTAAGCTAACAGGGATCTCTTTCCCATCAGGCCCCACAGGTCCGACCTCGGCCATGTGGTTTGGGTCAGCCTTGGTATACCGCGTCTTCACCATGGCCTAGGCTTCCCTGGCACCTTGACGACAGGCCGACGTCGTCCATAATCGGAAGCGCCGCCGTGCTCCCTTGAGCTTCTCCGCAAGCTCTCCAATGCCTTCTGGTAGGGAGACTGATGGCCACAAGGCCTGGGCAATACCTTGCATCACCTGCCGAACTTGTTCGTGCAGTTGTGAGAGCTCGGATAGAAGATCACCCGCAGACCCGGGCATATCCTCCGCGGGACGACCCGTTAGCATACCTGCAGACATAACTCTGTTAGCCGTCTTCTCCGCCGTCCCCTTTTTAAGGGTTCGTTCAAGCACTTACTGAAAATGCCGCGTCGAAGCCGCTTATTCTCCTTCTCGGAGTCCGCAAGCTGGGCTCGAACATCTTTCAGTTCCACGCTCAGCTTGGTATTGGCGTCTTGGAGATTTTTTTTCTCTCGCCTAACGTCAGCCACCATGCGTTCGCTAGCCTTTAGCTGTCGTACGTCATGCTGGTCCTCCGGATTCATCTGCAATATCTATTGTTAGATCTGTAGCCACGCTGCATGCTATATGGAACCTATCATTCTTTGAAACAAATGTTACCTGCTGGGGACTTTTTAGGTTCATTCAATGCGGCAACGGTGGCCCGAAGTTGGGTCTTGCATTCCTCCAGCTCTTGTGACAGTCGAGTATTCTTCTCTGTAAGAACCTGCACAATAGATGATCCTTAAATCACCTCTGCTAACTGTTTCAAGTCTCAGGGGCTACTGATACATATAATTGTCAGATTTGCTTACCCGTACATCCCTTACATACTGGTCCGTGGCTCTGGCTAGACCATTTTGAGCAGCACGGAGGTACGCGTCTCCAGAATTGAAGGCATCAAATGCCTCTGGGAAGAAGCAAGCGTCACGGAGTACGGCTCGGCGACGCCTATGATTCATGGCGCTCTCCACTTCAGAATTTGTAGCAGATAGTCTATCCGCATCCTCTGTAGGAGGAGTATTCGGCGTCCGCCCCATGTCGGCTTCCGCCTCTATGTCCGGTCCTGGAGCCCGACTGGTGGAAGCATGATCGACAGCCTCACCGGACATATTCCGGCGAGCGTTTTTTCTGTTAAAGAAACATGGACGTCATTACGTTTTGAGAAAGACGACAACCACGGAGTGGGGTTTTTGTCATACCTCTGCGCCGGCGTCTCCGTCCTGACCGCCTTCCTTTTTGGCCTACCCGGCCTCGGTGCCTCTTGTTGGCGAGTTGCTGCGGGTTCGGCACGGCATCCCGAAGGCCTTCCCTGTAAAACACCATATGTATATGGTAGGTGAAGTGTCTAAAAGGGGATCATAGTTTTTGGAGTTGGGATTTTTCGTTTTTCTTATGTGCGACGCAGGAAGTAGTCCGGGATAGTTGGCTGTAATAGCCACCATGTCTGGATCTTCTTCGAGTCCGGGACCAAGGGCTCGGTCAGGGTCCTCTGGTTGTGGGGATGGGCTGTTGACCTCCCTTATGGCTTTTTGCAGTTCCTGCCGCACAATGGCAAGGTGAATACCTACGACAAAGAATGCGGGAAGAATGGGAGTAGGGAGATATAACTCACCCAGCTTAGAGGGTTGTACATAGAGAATCCATCCCGTGGCTTGATGCGGACGAACTCCTCTTCCTCTCCCTTGAACAACTCGGACATAATTTTTGCTAAAGTGGCAGCGTTGTCCGGACCCTTATGCCCGCAACAGGTGGCATCATTTCCCCCGTTAAAACACCATAGGGGGTGCCCTTGATATTGAAGTGGCTACACTCCCTGCATTATGCATATTGACATAACCTCGATTACTGTCAATCCTGATTGAGCCAGCGCTTTAATCCGGTTCATCAGATAAAGGACTTCTCCGTTGTCTTCCTCCTGGGGGCTCCGTGGGCGCCAACTACAGCGGTTCTTCAGAGGAGCATTGTTGAACTCAGGAAGACCCCACCGAACAGGGTTCGGAAGGGGGACGTCCTCCATATAAAACCATTCCGAAGGCCAGTCTTCGGACGTCTTCTTCGGAGTACCGGACAGGTATCCGGTTTTGGCGATGCGCCATATTTCGGCTCCGCCCACTTGATAAAGTGACCCCTTCTGTGTGCGGGGGACAAGGCAAAATAACCTTTCCATAGCTCGAAATGAGCCTCGCAGCCCAGGAATAACTCGCAAAGGGCAACATAGTCGGCGATGTGTAATATGGACGCAGGGGTGAAATTATGCAGTTGGAGGCCGTAAAACTCCAAGAGCCCGCGGAGGAACGGATGAATTGGAAATCCGAGTCCCCTTAATAAATAAGGAACAAAGCATACCCGCTCCCCCATAGAGGGGCTGGGGAAGCTCTTCGCTTGCTCCCCGCCATTATAGGTGGCGAGCCCGGCTCGGACGGGAACCATATACGCTGGAGGGAGAAATCCCTTAGTCTGCAGTTCGACTAATCGACTGTGTGGGACTGAACACCTCTCCCAATCACTGGGCTTAGGGCTATGGGGACGGGAGGAGGAGCTGCGGAGGTCGGCCATGTTGGAGTGGATTTTTTCGAGGCACGCTCCGATGGATTCTCGCTGGGGGAGGATGATATGGATTGGATCTAAGAATCCCCATCCCTTTAATAGACAATTTATTTATCTGGCTAGGGGGGCGAATGTAAAAATTCCCTGGCGCCTCGTATTCATTCGACGCATGGAAGATAGCCCTTATTGGGCGCAGAAGCCAAGAGTTCCAACATTTATGGGGCCGGACACTGCTTAACAAACATTCGAAATTTGGAGAAGAACCCACCTTGCAATGCCGAAGACAACACTGCGCGCCGGACTCATCGTCATTGAAGCCTGGTTCGGGGGCTACTGTCCTGGATTAGGGGGTATCCGGACAGCCGGATTATATCCTTTGGCCGGACTGTTGAACTATGAAGATACAAGATTGAAGACTTCGTCCCGTGTCTGGATGGGACTCTACTTGGCGTGGAAGGCAAGCTAGGCAATACGGATATGTATATCTCCTCCTTTGTAACCGACCTTGTGTAACCCTAGCCCCCTCCAGTATCTATATAAACCGGAGGGTTTTAGTCCGTAGGACAACATACAATCATACCATAGGCTAGCTTCTAGGGTTTAGCCTCTCCGATCTCGTGGTAGATCTACTCTTCTACTGCTCATATTATCAAGAATAATCAAGCAGGACGCAGGGTTTTACCTCCATCAAGAGGGCCCGAACCTAGGTAAAACATCGTGTCCCCTGCCTCTTGTTACCATCCGCCTTAAACGCACAGCTCGGGACCCCCTACCCGAGATCCGCCGGTTTTGACACCGACAATAAGCCTGCTGCTGAACCAATGCTGTCTGAAGGAGCTCTCTAGCCCTTCGCGTTTCAACCGCCATTGGAGACTCCCCTTCGGTTGGGAGAGCCGCAAATCATGACGCTGCAGCGATCATGTTATCCAAAGGGTTAGAGTAATGACCCGGTGGTGTCGGTATATGTTGCGGTGGGATATCATTCTGACAAGGTGGGTCTGTCGTGCGCAGCAGAACCAGCGTTCCCGTCCCAGGCGCTTCAACCCGGTCTACCACTGGCGGGTTACTGGCTCTTGCTCCTGGTGTGTCAAAAATATTTCTTGCCTCGTAGACTAAAGGCAGACGAGTCTGATGCCTCCTCCTCATAACTTTGTTTAAAACGTCCTGATCTAGCATGAGCCAGTAAGACTCCGACTGGATCCGTTGCATCCGAGCATCCAATGTAACCCGCTCCGGGGCCATCCTGGCGTCTTCAGCCGTCAGGTCTTCTTTAGCTTGGGCTATCCAATCTCGCAATTTTGCGACTTCCGTGTTATGTTGATCTCGGTTATCCGGGTTAACCTACGTCGTCAGTAGTGTTGCCAAGGTGTCTAGTAAGCCGGACAAGACTTGAGCCAACGGGCGCGCAGGGCCTCCTGCCCCGGCCGCCATCGCCGCTGCTGACCCGGAGATTAGTGCCGTTGCAGTTGGAGAATGTTGTACCAGGTGCGTACCGGCCATGAAGATTGCGACCCGGTTTGGCAGCTCGTAGGGGTCCGAAATACTGTCGCCATCGGAACAGCCCCCAAGTCGGCCGTCTTGCAGTTGATACAATGACTCGGTCTCACCGGTGGATGACTCACCATCAGAGTAAACAACCATCTCACCACCACATACCGATCTATCCTCAGATTCCGCTCCATGGATGAATCCCACGAAGGCACGATTCATGGCAGGCTGAACTCGGGCGGATCTCGCATGCTGAGCCGTTTCGATGATGTCGGTGCAGACATCCGGCTCAGGGCCCAGTTCACCGATCTTGCCGATGAAGACGTGAATTCCACTGATGGGGGCCCGATACCCGTACTCAATTGAGCCGGCCTTGGGGCCCCAGCCTGTGTCATCGATGTAGAGCTTGACGTGACGACTCTTGGTCATCCGGCCCACGGCGTATCCCTTGATCCCTTCGAAGTTGCCCTTCAAGAACTCGAAACCACCATGCACTGGCCCCATGGTGGGTGCCAACTGTCGTGGGTTAGTCACGGCATATGTTCTAGTGTGAGGACTTAGTCGTGGAGCCATCGCACTAGGTTAGCTTAAAGGGGTTAAATGGGACAAAGGACACGGAGGTTTTATAATGGTTCGGCCCCTTGCGGTGGAGGTAAAGGCCTAATCCAATTGGAAGTGGTATTGCTAGATCTCGATTACCAGGGAGCGAATAAGCTTGACCTAGTTCTCGGTTTGTTGTCTGTTGTCCCTAACTCGCCGCTGGGTCGTCCCTTTATATACACAGGTTGACGCCCGGTGGCCTACAGAGTCTCGGCCGGCTTACAAACGTATCCGGCTCGGTGACCTAATTACAACTACCTTATAGCACAAGTCACACACATATGGCGGTTTACACCTACGGGCCTTAAGCCGCCCGTGGGCCTTTGGGCTCTTCACAAGTCATCTTCATGAACCTCCCTCTTCAACTCCTTCCTGGGCCTTGTCCTATGAGTCGCCAGGTGTATAACCCGGCCCCTCCTGGGTGGATTAACTCAGTAGCTATATCCCCAACACAAACAATTGTTTCATACTTTTGATGTTCTCAAACTATTTCAACTTTCATGCAATACATTAGCGTGAGCCATGGATATAACACTATAGGTGGAATAGAATACAGTGGTTGTGGAGAAGACAAAATGAAGGAGAAAGTCTCACATCAACTAGGCAAATTAATGGGCTATGGAGATTCCCATCAATTGACATTGATGCAAGTGAGTAGGGATTGCCATGCAATGGATGCACTAGAGCTATAAGTGTGTGAAAGCTAAAAAAAGAAACTAAGTGGGTGTGCATCCAACTTGCTTGCTCATGAAGACCTAGGGCAATTTTGAGGAAGCCCATCATTGGAATATACAAGCCAAGTTCTATTATGAAAAATTCCCACTAGTATATGAAAGTGATAAAATAGGAGGCTTTCTATCATGAAGAACATGGTGCTACTTTGAAGCACAAGTGTGGAAAAGGATAGTAGCATTGTCCCTTCTCTCTTTTCTCTCATTTTTTCTCTTTTTTTGTTTGGGGTTCTTTGGCCTCTTTTTTTATTTGGGCTTCTTTGGCCTCATTTATTTTTTATAAAGTCCGAAGACTCATCCCAACATGAGAGGGAATAATAGCTTCCATCATCATTTCCTCACATGGGACAATGCTATAATAATGATGATCATCACACTCAAGAATTACAACTCGATAGTAGAACAAAATATGAATCTATATGAATGCCTCCGGCTGTGTACTGGGATGTGCAATGATCAAGAGTGACATGTATAAAAATATAAACGATGGCCAAGCCACAAATACTGTGCCAACTACTTGATCATGCAAAGCAACATGACAATGATAGTATGTGTCATAATAAACGGAACGGTGGAAGTTGCATGGCAATATATCTCGGAATGGATATGGAAATGCCATAATAGGTAGGTATGGTGGCTCTTTTGAGGAGGGTATATGGTGGGTTTAATACACATTCAGCACTATCCAACATACATCTAGTGTATGAAGTTCATGAAAAAATGGAGTAATGATACGTCTCCAACATATCTATAATTTTTGATTGCTCCATGCTATGTTATCTACAGTTTTCGGCAATATTGGGCTTTATTATCCACTTTTATATTATTTTTGGGACTAACCTATTAACCGGAGGCCCAGCCCAGAATTGCTGTTTTTTCCTATTTTAGTGTTTCGAAGAAAAGGAATATCAAACGGAGTCGAAACGGAACGAAATCAACTAGAGAAGTTACTTTTGGAAGGAAAGCTACCGGAAAAGCTTGGAGTGCATGTCAGGAAAGAAGGGAGGTGCCCACAAGGGTGGGGGCGCGCCCACCCCCCTAGGGCGCGCCCCCTGCCTCGTGGCCCCCCCTTCGGTACACCGACGTGCTTCTTTCACCCATATATACCTACGTATCCTAAAACTTCCAGAAGAGATAATAGATCGAGAGTTCCGCCGCCAGAAGCCTCCGTAGCCACCGAAAACCAATCTAGACCCGTTCCGGCACCCTGCCGGAGGGGGGGGAATCCTGCTCCGGTGGCCATCTTCATCATCCCGGTGCTCTCCATGACGAGGATGGAGTAGTTCTCCCTCGGGGCTGAGGGTATGTACCAGTAGCGATGTGTTTGATCTCTCTCTCTCTCTCTCTCGTGTTCTTGAGGTGATACAATCTTGATGTATCGCGAGCTTTGCTATTATAGTTGGATCCTATGATGTTTCTCCCCCTCTACTCTCTTGTTATGAATTGAGTTTCCTCTTTGAAGTTATCTTATCGGATTGAGTCTTTAAAGATTTGAGAACAATTGATGTATGTCTTGTCGTGGATATCTGTGGTGACAATGGGATATCACGTGATTCACTTGATGTATGTTTTGGTGATCAACTTGCGGGTTCTGCCCATGAACCTATGCATAGGGGTTGGCACACGTTTTCGTCGTGATTGTCCGGTAGAAACTATGGGGCACTCTTTGAGGTCCTATGTGTTGGTTGAATAGATGAATCTGAGATTGTGTGATGCATATCGTATAATCATACCCATGGATACTTGAGGTGACATTGGAGTATCTAGGTGACATTAGGGTTTTGGTTGATTTGTGTCTTAAGGTGTTATTCTAGCACGAACTCTAGGGCTGTTTGTGACACTTATAGGAATAGCCCAACGGATTGATTGGAAAGAATAGCTTTGAGGTGGTTTCATACCCTACCATAATCTCTTTGTTCGTTCTCTGCAATTAGTGACTTTGGAGTGACTCTTTGTTGCATGTTGAGGGATAGTTATGTGATCCAATTATGTTATCATTGCTCAGGGAACTTGCACTAGCGAAAGTATGAACCTTAGGCATTGTTTCAACGCATTGCAATACCGTTTACGCTCACTTTTACCATTAGTTACCTTGCTGTTTTTATAATTTCAGATTACAAATACCTTTATCTACCATCCATATTGCACTTGTATCACCATCTCTTCGCCGAACTAGTGCACCTATACAATTCACCATTGTATTGGGTGTTGTCGGTGTCAAAACCGGCGGATCTTGGGTAGGGGATCCCGAACTATGTGTCTAAGGCGGACGGTAACAGGAGGCAGGGGACACGATGTTTTACCCAGGTTCGCGCCCTCTTGATGGAGGTAAAACCCTTCGTCCTGCTTGATTATTCTTGATAATACGAGTAGTACAAGAGTTGATCTACCACGAGATCAGAGAGGCTAAACCCTAGAAGCTAGCCTTTGGTATGATTGTATGTTGTCCTATGGACTAAAACCCTCCGGTTTATATAGACACCGGAGGAGGCTAGGGTTACATAAGGTCGGTTACAAAGGAGGAGATATCCATATCCGTATTGCCTAGCTTGCCTTCCACGCCAAGTAGAGTCCCATCTAGACACGAGACGAAGTCTTCAATCTCGTATCTTCATAGTCCAATAGTCCGGCCAAAGGATATAGTCCGGCTGTCCGGAGACCCCCTAATCCAGGACTCCCTCAGTAGCCCCTGAACCAGGCTTCAATGACGATGAGTCCGGCGCGCAGTGTTTTCTTCGGCATTGCAAGGCGGGTTCCTCCTCCGAATACACCACGGAAGAGTTTGAATACAAGGATAGTGTCCGACCCTGCAAAATAAGTTCCACATACCATCGTAGAGAGAATAATATTTCCCCAAATCCAATCTGCCGACACATTTTGGCAGCATGACATCACGCCACGGCCCGGTAATTATTTGAACCGTTTTTCTTTAACCAGCCCCGCACATAACGCGAGGCGGTTTCTTGACATGTCTTGTCAAAGCAGAGATCGTGTTCCCCTTATCATGGGATTCTCATCAATACGGACGTGGGTAACCCAACCGCGCCATCAATTACGGTGCTTGGGGGATAAGCGAGTTTTACCAGGCTAGTGGGGGCGCATAGTTTAGTCCGCCCTTATAAAGGGATAAGATCTCACCTTTTTCTACCCACGCCTTCTTCCTCCTTGCTCATCCATTCTCGCGCACTCGAGCTCCAGCGACCAAGTCCGCATCCTTCTCCTCAACTCTCTCCAAACTTGTTCGGAGCTGGAGGCAAGTGGATGGCCTCCTCCATCACGGAGGGACACATCAAAAAGCTACGTGGAGCCGGATACTTAGCCGTGGATATCGCGCACCGGCTGCCAGCCGCGGGGCAGATCGTCCCTACCCTGGAACCTGATGTCTACTGCACAACCTTATTCTTGTAGACGTTGTTGGGCCTCCAAGTGCAGAGGTTTGTAGGACAGTAGCAAATTTCCCTCAAGTGGATGACCTAAGGTTTATCAATCCGTAGGAGGCGTAGGATGAATATGGTCTCTCTCGAGCAACCCTGCAACCAAATAACAAAGAGTCTCTTGTGTCCCCAACACACCCAATACAATGGTAAATTGTATAGGTGCACTAGTTCGGCGAAGAGATGGTGATACAAGTGCAATATGGATAGTAGATAAAGGGGACACAAGCTCAAGATGATCTTCCACCACAAGACTACAAGCAAAAAGGCAAGGACAAGCTTCAAGAGGAAATTGACGCATTTGAAGAAGCTCCTAAGACCTTAGTCAAGTGGATTCCCAAGACGGTAAGTAATTTTCGGTAAGACGGAGTCTCACTTGTGCAATGGCATAAGCCAAATCGGTGGGACCAAGTTTTTCAACTCGGTGGGTCCGAGATGGTTTCGGCGGAAACCTAACCCTAAAATTTTCGAATCAAAGCTAATCTACAGGCGTATTGACTGGATAGGAGCGTTTCAATCATGGCAAGAATCATGAAGAACACAATGTGCTAGGAATCGGACGGGGAATAGCACTGTGATTGAGTCCATACCCTAGTTCGGCGGAGACTTGCTACGGCGGCAACGGCGGGGCAGAATTCCCGTTGACGGCGACAGAGACCAGCGACTTGAGGTGGCTGGCGGCGAGAAGACGATCCGGAGACCACGTTGGCAGAGCAGGCTATCGCGCGGGCGAAGGGGTTCGGAGAAATTTCCAAATTTTTCCCGTGACTATATATAGCCCGACCCTGTCGGTGTGACCGAGTGGAACAACTCGGTGGCACCGAGATTCATAACTGCAGGCAGTTACTAAAACTCGGTGTGACCGAAATGTTCAAATCGGTTGCACCGAGATCGAAAACCTAGATCAACTTAATGATCTCGGTAGGACCGAAAGTGGGGTATCGGTCAGACCGAGAATCATAAAGAGGTTTTGGAAGTTTAAGTCTATGACGAATCGGGGACTCCGAGCGCTCCTCACACAGAGTGGTTCGAATCTGACTTGATCAAATTTTGTGATGCAGCATGAATAGAGTTTGATACGAGAAAAGCATAGATAGCTAGAGGAGGTACTTAGGCATTCTTGTCCATCCACTTGGCAAAAGAAAAACCAAACAATCAAAACAACAAGTGGATGTCCTCCAATGAGCAAAATATGCAACCAGCATGCTCACACAATAAGATGGCAAATGAACTATGTGGCAAGGCATGCACAACCAATTATAGCATCTATCAAGCAATTTGCGATGACAAGGTCATCTATATATGAGTATATTGACTTAGGAGTCAAGTGAGAGCACTTGATCATAGGTCATACTCATCGTTTAAGCTCAAGTGGGGTTACCACTTTTACATAAAGCATTGTTGTGTTCACATCTTTAGAGTTGCTTTAGCTCAAGTCTTAGAGTAAAGCTCCCCCTAGATGTGATATCCCCCCTAAGAGGGATGAACTAACCTTGGGTTTTGTCGATGATGACTTCATGTAGATGTTGAAGATGTGGATGCTCAATGTTGATGTAGATCACTTGGAGCTATCCATTTGAGTGAATTGCACTTTCAATACCTACATGGGTTAGTCCCACAAGGAACAAACAAGGATATCCATAGACATAGAGTGATGCACACACAAGATGATGTCCATGAAAACTTTTAGGTTACCTTGTCCCTTGTCTTACCAACAAGAGGGTTTGTGACTCCTTGAACTAGTGCAAGATGTGGAAGTTGATTGCACTTGTTCTTGCCAAAATGATAAGAGTGAAGTATGTTGGCGGAGTCACCCTCAAGAACTCTCTAGTTCTTCTTCTTTTGGATCCACACCATCTTGATGGGAATCCTTGGAGTTGTAGTCGTACTTGATGAAGTGGAACTTGAAGTAGTCTTGGGAATCCACTTGACTAAGGTCTTAGGAGCTTCTTCAAATGCGTCAATTTCCTCTTGAAGCTTGTCCTTGCCTTTTTGCTTGTAGTCTTGTGGAGGAAGATCATCTTGATGTAGTCTTGGGAACCCACTTGACCAAGGCCTTAGGAGCTTCTTGAAATGCATCAATTTCCTCTTGAAGCTTGTCCTTGCCTTTTTTGCATGTGGTCTTGTGGTGAAAGATCATCTTGAGCATGTGTCCCTTTGAAAGAAGTAGGATCATACTTCTCTTGTTGAGGAACAAACTTCGTCTTGGGGTATTGATCTTCTTCCCACTCAACTCCATTGGCATTGAACTTTCGTTCAAAACCAGCACCTTGGTTCTTCCGATGCCTTCCTTTCTTGCGTACAATTTCCTCGAATTGCTTACTCCCGGCAAGGCTCTTGTAAACACCTTTCTCTATAATTCCCTTCAAGAAGCTATTTTCTTGCTCAAGTGTAACTTGGCTAAGAGAATCATTAGTGGAATCAAGAGAACTACTAGAAGCACCAACATTGGATTTAGCATGATTATTGTTACTACTAGAGGAAGAATCTTTCTTGTTCTTGTTTATAGACCTGACTTGAGGCATCTAAGTGGATAAGAGTAAACGCTTGGCAATGTAAGAAGAACTTTTATTGCGAAGATCATCATTGATTTCCTTCAAGAACTCATGCTCTTGCTCAAGGTTGAGCTTTTCAAAATGTAATTTCTCATGAGTCCTTAAAAGTTCTCGATGATCTCCTAAGATAGTTTCATGAGCTAACTTAAGAGTGTTTAGTTCTTTAGTTAGAGCCTCAATCTTCTCCTTATCATTGTCATTCATTTTATCTTGATTAGCATGTTTAATTGACGTTTCATCATAGTATTCATCACTAGAGTTGTCAACAAGAAAATCATCACCTAACAAGTCATCTTCATCACTATTGAAATCAACATACTCGGGGTGTGTTACCTTAGGACCTTTGGCCATGAAGCATCTTCCAATTCCTTCATTTGGTGAGTCAAATATGTCGTAGGAGTTGGTTGACACAAGTTCTAGACCGGCAACACCTTCATCTTGAGTATCTTCGGAGTCGAGTGATAACTTCTCTCGGAGTGGCTGTCGGAGTCGGAGCCGGATACCCATTCACCAACATGAGCTTGATGTCTTCGTCTTGTGTAGCTCCTTGATGATTTTTCCTTCCTTTCCGAATCCTTGCTTCTCCGTGAGTATCTTCGTTCATAACGATCATCTCTACTCCTCCTCTCTCTTGGTGGTGATTCTTTGCTTCTTCTTTTTGGAGAATCTTCTCTTCTCTTGTAGGGAGCCGTACACTCATTGGAATAGTGTCTGGGTCTTCCACAACTATAGCAGTTTCGCTCTCGACTAGAAGATCTTTTGTCATTGTAGGACCTTGACTTGAAGCTTCTATCTTTGCTTCTACTCTTGTAGAACTTGTTGAAGTTCTTCACCATTAAGCTCAATTCTTCATTGAAGTCTTGTTTCTCACTTGATGATGTAGGGGCTTCACATGAGGCTTTATAGGCACCACTTGATTTGTTGTGAAGTTCCTCTTTATCCTTAAGTGACATCTCATGAGCAAAAATTCTTCCAATCACCTCTGTTGGCTTGAGATCTTTGTAATTGTGCATCATTTGGATCAATGTGCACACGGTATCATATTTTCCATCCAAGGCTCTTAGAATCTTCTTGATGATGAATCTGTCGGTCATCTCTTCACTTCCTAAGCCGGCAATCTCATTTGTGATGAGAGCAAGCCTAGAGTACATTTCAGCGACACCTTCACCATCCTTCATCTTGAACTTGTCAAGTTGGCTTTGAAGCACATCCAACTTGGATTCCTTGACGGAGTCGGTACCTTCGTGCATATCAATCAAAGTGTCCCAAATTTCCTTCGCATTCTCAAGACAGCTGATTTTGTTGAATTCTTCGGGGCACAATCCGTTGAAGAGAATATCACAAGCTTGAGCATTGTATTGCAACATCTTCAACTCATCCGCGGTAGCTTCACGGTTTGGTTCTCTCCCATCAAAGAAGTCACCTTGCAAACCAACACACACAATAGCCCAAACGGCGGGGTTATGTCCAAGAATATGCATTTTGATTTTATGCTTCCAACTAGCAAAATTAGTACCATCAAAGTAGGGACCTCTACGGTGGTAATTTCCCTCGCTAGACGCCATACTCTCCTAGGTTGTGAAACCAAGGCTATGACCACCAAAGCTATGGAGATCAAAGCAAATGGAGACCAAAGCTCTGATACCACTTGTAGGATCGAAAGTATGTCTAGAGGGGGGGTGATTAGACTACTTGACCAAATAAAAACTTAACCTTTTCCCAATTTTAGTTCTTGGCCGATTTTAGCTATTTTAGGACAAGTCAAGCAATCATCACATAATTCAAGCAAGCATGCAAAGAGTATATTGGCAGCGGAAAGTAAAGCATGCAACTTGCAAGAATGTAAAGGGAAGGGTTTGGAGAATTCAAACGCAATATGAGACACGGATGTTTTTCCCGTGGTTCGGATAGGTGGTGCTATCCTACATCCACGTTGATGGAGACTTCAACCCACAAAGGGTAACGGTTGCGAGAGTCCACACAGGGCTCCACCCACAAAGGGTAATGGTTGCGCGAGTCCACACAGGGCTCCACCCACGAAGGGTCCATGAAGAAGCAACCACCCACAAAGGGTCCACGAAGAAGCAACCTTGTCTATCCCACCATGGCCATCGCCCACACAGGACTTGCCTCACTAGCGGTAGATCTTCACGAAGTAGGCGATCTCCTTGCCCTTACAAACTCCTTGGTTCAACTCCACAATCTTGTCGGAGGCTCCCAAGTGACACCTAGCCAATCTAGGAGACACCACTCTCTAAGAAGTAACAAATGGTGTGTAGGTAATGAACTCCTTGCTCTTGTGCTTCAAATGATAGTCTCCCCAACACTGAACTCTCTCTCATAGGATTTGGATATGGTGGAAAGAAGATTTTAGTGGAAAGCAACTTGGGAAGGCTAGAGATCAAGATTCATATGGTAGGAATGGAATATCTTGGTCTCAACACATGAGTAGGTGGTTATCTCTTAGAACATACGAGTTGGAATGGTGTATGTGTTCTGATGGCTCTCTCTTCGAATGAAGAGGAGGTGGAGGGGTATATATAGCCTCCACACAAAATCCAACCGTTACACACAGTTTTCCAATCTCGGTGGGACCGAATCAACAAACTCGGTCAGACCGAAAATGTAAACCTAGTGACCGTTAGAGATTTTCGGTGGGACTGACATGCAACTCGGTAGGACCGATATGGTTAGGGTTTGGGCATAACATAATCTCGGTGAGACCGATTACACAAACTCGGTGAGACCGAATTTGGTAATTAGCTAACCAGAGAGTTGGTCAGGAAAACTCGGTGGAACCGATTTGCTCTTTCTGTGAGACCGAAAAGTTACAAAGGGGAAACACTGAATTTACATTGCAATCTCGGTGGGACCGATTCGCTCTTTCGGTGAGACCGAAAAGTTACGAAAGGGAAACAGAGAGTTTGCAATCCCATCTCGGTGAGACCGAGATCCCTATCGGTAGAACCGAATTGCTAGGGTTTGGCAGTGGCTAATGACAAGTGAAACTCGGTGGCGCCGGATAGGAAGAATCGGTAGGACCGAGTTTGGCTTAGGGTTTAGGTCATATGTGGATATGGGAAAGTAGTTGAGGGTTTTTGGAGCATATCACTAAGCACATGAAGCAAGAGGCTCATTAAGCAACACCTCATCCCTCCTTGATAGTATTGGCTTTTCCTAAAGACTCAATGTGATCTTGGATCACTAAAATATAAAATGAAGAGTCTTGAGCTTTTGAGCTTGAGCCAATCCTTTTTCCTTAGCATTTTGAGGGTTCCACTTTCACATCCATGCCATGCCAATCATTGAGCTTTCCTGAAATAATCATCTTGGAATAGCATTAGCTCAATGAGCTATATGTTGTTATGAATTACCAAAACCACCTAGGGATAGTTGCACTTTCAAGAACTCACATACTTATTGCAAAAATCTATTAGTTATCAAAGCAAAGTATTACGCGCATGCCCCTAGGGGGATAGATTGGTAGGAAAAAACCATCGCTCATCCCCGACCGCCACTCATAAGGAAGACAATCAATAAGTAAATCATGCTCCGACTTCATCACATAACGGTTCACCATACGTGCATGCTACGGGAATCACAAACTTTAACACAAGTATTCTTTAAATTCACAACTACTCAACTAGCATGACTCTAATATTACCATCCTTATATCTCAAAACAATTATCAAGTATCAAACTTCAGTTAGTATTCAACACACTCATAAGAGAATTTTATTATTCTTGAATACCTAGCATATTAGGATTTTAAGCAAATTACCATGCTACTTAAGACTCTCAAAATAATCTAAGTGAAGCACTAGAGCAAATGACAAACTACTCCAAAAGATATAAGTGAAGATCAATGAGTAGTCGAATAATTATGCAACTATGTGAAGACTCTCTAATATTTAATAATTTCAGACCTTGGTATTCTATTCAAACAGCAAGCAAAGCAAAATAAAATGACTAAGAATAGCAAAGATCATATGAAGAAGCAAAACTTAGGATCAACCGATACTAACCGATAGTTGTTGAAGAAGAAAGGTGGGATGCCAACCAAGGCATCCCCAAGCTTGGCCGCTTGAGACTTCTTGAGATATTATCTTGGGGTGCCTTGGGCATCCCCCAGCTTGAGCTTTTGTGTCTCCTTAATTCCTCTCATATCACGGTCTCCCGATGAACGAAGACGAAAGAGGGGATGCCTTCTGGGGCATCCCCAAGCTTAGGCTCTTGGTTGTCCTTGAATTTTACCTTGGGGTGCCATGGGCATCCCCAAGCTTAGGCTCTTGCCACTCCTTATTCCATAGTCCATCGAATCCTTACCCAAAACTTGAAAACTTCACAACACAAAACTTAATAGAAAACTCGTAAGCTCCGTTAGTATAAGAAAATAAATCACCACTTCAAGTTACTGTAATGAACTCATTCTTTATTTATATTGGTGTTAAACCTACTGTATTCCAACTTCTCTATGGTTTATAAACTCTTTTACTAGCCATAGATTCATCAAAATAAGTAAACAACACATGAAAAACAGAATCTGTCAAAAACAGAACAGACTGTAGTGATCTGAATCAAGCGTATACTTATGAAACTCATAAAATTCTCAAATAAATTTCTGGACCTGAGTAATTTATCTATTAATCATATGCAAAAAGAATTAACTAAATATCAATCTCCAAATAAAAATGGCAGCAATTCTTGTGAGCGCTAAAGTTTCTGTTTTTTACAGCATGATCAACAAGACTTCTCCCAAGTCTTCCCAAAGGTTCTACTTGGAACAAACACTAATTAAAAGCATAAAACCACATCTAAACAGAGGCTAGATGAATTATTTATTACTAAACAGGAACAAAAAACAAGGAACTAAAATAAAATTGGGTTGCCTCCCAACAAGCGCTATCGTTTAACGCCCCTAGCTAGGCATGATGATTTCAATGATGCTCACATAAAAGATAAGAATTTAAATATAAAGAGAGCATCATGAAGAATATGACTAGCAAATTTAAGTCTAACATGCTTCCTATGCATAGGGATTTTATGATCAAAAAACTTGTGGGAACAAGGATCAACTTGCATAGGAAGGTAAAACAAGCATAACTTCAAAACTTTAAGCACATAGAGAGGAAACTTTCAATTCCTACAAGCATATGTTCCTCCCTCATAATAATTTTCAGTAGCATCATGAATGAATTCAACAATATATCCAGCACCTAAAGCATTCCTTTCATGATCTACAAGCATAGAAAATTTACTACTCTCCACACAAGCAAAATTCTTCTCATGAATAATAGTGCGAGCAAACTCAACAAAATAACTATCATGTGATTCAAAATTAAGATCAAGATGACAAGTTTCATGTTTATCATTGTTCTTTAAAGCATATATGTCATCACAATAATCATCATAGATAGGAGGCATGCTTTCAACATAATAAATTTGCTCATGAAAACTTGGGGGACAAAAAAATATCATCTTCATCAAACATAGCTTCCCCAAGCTTGTGGCTTTGCATATCATTAGCATCATAGATATTCAAGGAATTCATACTAACAACATTGCAATCATGCTAATCATTCAAATATTTAGTGCCAAACATTTTATAGATTTCTTCTTCTAGCACTTGAGCACAATTATCACTTCCATCATACTCACGAAAGATATTAAAAAGGTGAAACGTATGAGACAAACTCAATTCCATTTTTTTATAGTTTTCTTTTATAAACTAAACTAGTGATAAAACAAGAAACTAAAAGACTCGATTGCAATATCTAAAGGTATACCTTCAAGCACTCACCTCCCTGGAAACGGTGCCAGAAAAGAGCTTGATGTCTACTACACAACCTTCTTCTTGTAGACGTTGTTGGGCCTCCAAGTGCAGAGGTTTGTAGGACAGTAGCAAATTTCCCTCAAGTGGATGACCTAAGGTTTATCAATCTGTAGGAGGTGTAGGATGAAGATGGTCTCTCTCGAGCAACCCTGCAACCAAATAACAAAGAGTCTCTTGTGTCCCCAACACACCCACTACAATGGTAAATTGTATAGCTGCACTAGTTCGGCGAAGAGATGGTGATACAAGTGCAATATGGATAGTAGATGAAGGCATTTGTAATCTGAAACAATAAAAACAGCAAGGTAACAAGTGATAAAAGTGAGCGTAAACGGTATTGCAATGTGTTGAAACAAGGCCTAGGGTTCATACCTTCACTAGTGTAAGTTCCCTCAACAATACTAACATAATTGGATCACATAACTATCCCTCAACATGCAACAAAGAGTCACTCCAAAGTCACTAATAGCGGAGAACAAACGAAGAGATTATGGTAGGGTACGAAACCACCTCAAAGTTATTCTTTCCAATCAATCCATTGGGCTATTCCTATAAGTGTCACAAACAGCCCTAGAGTTTGTACTAGAATAACACCTTAAGATACAAATCAACCAAAACCCTAATGTCACCTAGATACTCCAATGTCACCTCAAGTATCCGTGGGTATGATTATACGATATGCATCACACAATCTCAGGTTCATCTATTCAACCAACACAAAGGACCTCAAAGAGTGCCCCAAAGTTCCTACCGGAGAATCACGATGAAAACGTGTGCCAACCCCTATGCATAGGTTCATGGGCGGAACCCGCAAGTTGATCACCAAAACATACATCAAGTGAATCAGATGATATCCCATTGTCACCACAGATATCCACGGCAAGACATACATCAAGTGTTCTCAAATATTTAAAGACTCAATCCGATAAGATAACTTCAAAGGGGAAACTCAATTCATTACAAGAGAGTAGAGGGGGCAGAAACATCATAGGATCCAAATATAATAGCAAAGCTCGCGATACATCAAGATCGTATCATCTCAAGAACACGAGAGAGAGATCAAACACATAGCTACTGGTACATACCCTCAGCCTCGAGGGAGATCTACTCCATCCTCGTCATGGAGAGCACCGGGATGATGAAGATGGCCACCGGAGAAAGATTGCCCCCTCCAGGAGGGTGCCGGAATGGGTCTAGATTGGTTTCCGGTGGCTACGGAGGCTTTTGGCGGTGGAAGTCCTGATCTATTTTGAGTTCTAGAAGTTTTAGGGTATATGGAGTTATATAGGTAGAAGAAGCATGTCAGGGGAACCACGAGGGCCCCACGAGGCAGGGGGCACGCCCTAGGGGGGTGGGCGCACCCCCACCCTCGTGGGCAGCTCCCGTATCTTCTGACGTGGGGTCCAAGTCCATCAGGTGTGTTTCCTTCCAAAAATAACTTCTCCAGTTGATTTCGTTCCGTTTCGACTCCGTCTGATATTCCTTTTCTTCAAAACACTGAAATAGGCATAAAACAACAAATCTGGGCTGGGCCTCCGGTTAATAGGTTAGTCCCAAAAATAATATAAAACTGGATAATAAAGCCCAGTATTGCCCAAAACAGTAGATAATATAGCATGGAGCAATCAAAAATTATAGATACGTTGGAGACGTATCAGAACCTCACGAAAGGGTGGTTTTCCCCCCATTTCGTCCGCGGATTGGGGTTCCCCTCCATCCGTTCTTCCGCGGCCTCATGTTCTATTACGGGCTGGACTTTCATGATCTGGACCCGAATTTCATCCTCAACATCTCAGCGTTCATCGTCGTGTGCGAGGCTTTCCTCCGCATTCGGCCCCACTTCAGCCTATGGCTGAAGACCTTCAACATCAAGACGAAGGTAGTAGGCGGCCAAAAAGCGGAATGCAGCGGAGCCATGGTGGGAAAAATGCCCAACGTTACATGGCTCGAGGGCTCCTTCATGGAGAACGTAAAGGGGTGGCAATCGGGGTGGTTCTACATCACCGAGCCGCGTGATACCAACTGGGTGGCGGCCCCCGAGTTTCGATCTGGAATCCCCACGCGGCTCACTTCCTGGAAGGAGAAGGGCCTGTCTTGGGGTTCTTCGGTGGAGCTGGATGGACTCTAGAAGTGTATCCAGAACATGACAAGCAAGAAACATAAGCTTGTCAACATAGTCCAGGTCATGCTGTTCCGCCGGATCCTCCCGTGTCAACAACGGGCTTTCAACTTATGGGAGTTCGACCCGGCCCAGCACCAGACTCTACGCGAGCTCTACGACACGATGCATAAGGACGTCTGAAGGTGCTGTTCAAGGGCGCCGAGGTCCCTCCTTCTCTTACCGAGGACCGCGGGCTATGCACGAAGCACCCTGCGAATCCGGTAAGTTCTGCACATCTGGTAGGGTATTTATTTCCCATAGCTTAACCATGTGCGGGGTCTGAGCTCCCATGCCTTTGACAGGACTGGATGGAGACATCGGAGCAAGTTAACTGTCCGACCCCTCTGCCCGAAGACCCTGTGGACGCTCTCCTGACGGAGATGCGGACTCCGGCTCCTTATGAGGTGCCGGAGAAGACCAAGAAGAAGGCCAAGGGAACCCGAAAGAATTCCCGGCGCCAGGTGGTATCGGACTCATCGTCCGATAACTCCGAGATGCACTCCTCCCATGAAAACGAGGAGGAGGAAGATGGAAACTCTTCCCTCCAGCCGGGGGAGACAAGAAAAGGAAGGCCGCCCCAACCGGGGAGGCCGAAGGGTCCAAGAAGGGAAGAACTCTGCTTCCGGACTGTTCCACCATCGCCGCCGACGGCGAAGACGGGTGGTTACTCAGGGCCAAGCCCCTGGCGAAGTCGTAAGTATTCGGATATTGGAATAACTCATAGCATACTTTTGTTGCACTGCTTCGCCTAACGTCGAATATGATCATGCAGTCCGCCCCGAGCCCGTATCGACGTATCTTCGTCGGACGGTTCCTTGGACACGTCGGATATGGATAGCGATCCGCTTCCATCCGCCTCCTCTCCTCGCCCTACGGACAATGCCGAGGTATTGTCTGAAGGGGCACCGAGCCGAGGTGAGACAGTCCCGGAGGCGCCTCAAGGCGACCTTCCGGACTCCAGGAGTAAAGGGAGCAAGGCTCCCAGGGGCTCCAAGTTCAGCCCGCAGCCGGACACCGCGCTGGAACCTCCAGTGGTTCCGGACTCGGGCAGGCGGCCCCCTTCCAAGAGGGGCAAGCCGTCCGTGCCGTTGACCTCTATCCATCTAGAGGTGCCGGATGAACTGCTGGGAGTGCTTCACGGTGCTTCCATCGACAAAGAGCACCGCACTATTATGAGTGCGGTGATCAAGAAGGTTCAGTCCGCCAAGAGCGGACTGACTGAAGCCTGTACCAGCCTTCTAACAGGCTTTGAGGTAAGTATTTAAAATATAGGAAAAATATTACCGCATAGAAAGTAGCCCCTGATTCTCTGTTTGGTGTTCACAAAGAAAAGTCGAATAGAGGATCAAATAATATATGCAGGAGACTAATATAAGTATGTCAGTATGCGTATGCAGGCTTCGCTGCTGACCTCTGCCGCACTGACTGCGGAGGTCGCCACACTGAAGCAGGACTTCGAGCGGTCCGAGAAGGAGCTCGGCCTTGCAAAGAGGCAGATCGAGGAGAACAAAGGTAAGTAATACCTTGTCTATATATAAAAAAGAAAATGTGGTTGCGAACTGACAGGATCATCATGAATGTGCCAGGGGCCATGACCGTAGTGGCGACCCTGAAGCAAGCGCTGTCCGAGGCCAAAAACAAAGCAGCCAAGGAGCGCACCGAGCGGGAAAAACAAGAGGCATGGGTGGGAGAGGTGCAGCAAGAGCTCCAGGCTCTCGTGAAGAAGCACGAGGCTTTGGAGCTTGACTCGAAGACGCGAGAGTCCGAGCTTGCCGCGGCCCTCGAGAGCACAAAGCATGCCAAGGCTGAAGCCCAAAAGGCCCTCCAGGAAATTGAGGCAATGAGGAAGATAGTGGCGGGTAAGGCATTCAATATTCAAAGCAAGCATGTGAAAGTAGATTACTTGTTACTTACCTGAGCCCGGAGCTCTCCAAGAGCATTCGCAGATTTGCCCTGCAGCGTGTCGGATGCCGCGAAATATTACCAGGCCGAGGAGGGAAGCTCGACAGAGAAGCTGTTCTGGTCTCAGTATACTGGGACCGAACATCCGATGCCTATGAGCGACCAGCTGAAGCAACTGGTCGAGCTACACAAGGCGGCCGAACAGGCCATGAGGGGCCTTATAGTCTGGATGTGGCCTAGCGACTCCCTTCCCAATAGCTACTTCGGCCTGGTGAGGTGGCTTGTGGATGCCCGCCCACGGCTGGAGGCCATAAAGCAGTCCGTCTGCATCAAAGGTGCACGCCGGGCCTTTGCCCGTGCGAAGGTGCACTGGACCAAGATGGACGCCGAGAAGCTAGTGAAGGAGGGGCTGCCACAGGGCAAGGAGCATCGCCACCCTGAGATGTATTATGAGGGTGTCCTGAAGGGTGCCCGTCTTGTGGCGGACGAGTGTGCGAAGGATGTAATTTTTGAATAAACTTGCTCGTGTGATCCTGTATTATGAAAACTTGTTCATATGTGCTATGCAACTCTTGTTTGAATTTAAAATATTACCTTCTGTGCGGATGTTTATCAAATCTGAGAGATGGCCAGTCGTCGGCTTCTGCCCCCATGCCACAAGTGCTGGGGTGTTCGGGATAAACCTGAGCACTCTTTTTCCCATTGTTGGGTCCTTTGAGGGAGATGCTCAGCACAACGAACAAGGCAACCGGACAATAATGCTTTATCACTCTCACTTAGACACAGAAGTCTACAATTTTAAATTTTGGCGAAGCCCCTAGTATTCGGAAGGCCGAATTCGGGGCGCTATACACGCCTTAAGCCGGACAAAGCCGACTCCTCGCTCTAAGCGGCATAAGTCTTTAGGGACTCGAGACCTCTCAAACAGCGTCCAGCTCTCGCCTTATCATGACAGTCAGTTTTAGCTTTCTCTACTGAGGTGCTTAGCCCAGCTGAACCGGGGCACAATCGCAGTAGTTCTCCCGGTGCTACCTTAGCCGATATAGCAAAACGTAAGGTACCAAAACATGGGAGCTGGGCAAACCCAACTATTAACCCAAGACATGATTCGGAGCTGATGCATATAATGCTATAAGTTCGGAATGCTGCACTGTCGAAAGTGTTCGGACTTCTCACGCCGTATTATGGGGTACGCTTAAGCCCCTGGCATATTGGCCGTACCAGAGTGTACGGGTGCTGAATGTCGTGAATGAACATATATATATATATAAGAAAGAATAGAGAATGTGGTAATAGTCTAGTGCTATGCATTGTTTATTCAAAAAGGTGTGTCGAAGCAGAATGATACAAGTACTGCGATAAGCAAAAAGTAGGACTATTTGACATGTCCCCTCCAAGGGCAAGCTGAGGAATGGTATTTAAAGTAAGTATTTCACTCGTTATCAGAGACCACCTGAGAGTTTCGTGGTGCGACGTAGCTTTTTGCCTCCTTGGTTGTTGCATCGTGTGTCCGGCAATTGTACTGCCGGACGGGGTTTCCAGAGATTAAAGTCCTGAAAGAGAGAAAGTTAACAAAGCGGGAAGCCCCTAGTGCGGTTGAGCCGCATCTTGGGGCATGCCGTAGTCGTGCCCCCTCCCCACCTGTGCCCATGGTATTTCCAGTGCGTAATTATGTACGCGTGGCACGGATTTTGCCGTTTGGCTAGTACTGGGGTGGGGGCCGCATTGCTATGCGAGCTCGGAACGTGCCAGGCGGTCTTGTTGCCGATTACTCCGGGAGCGCTTGAAGGTGTCCGGGTCATTAATCACTGAACTGGTGCATTGGCTTAAGAGGCTGCTTTGTGCTTCTGCTGCGAGGGCCGCAGTGTGCTCCTGCGTGCGGAGAGAGCGCTCTGTGTTTCCATTGACTGTGATGACCCCCCGAGGTCCTGGCATCTTGAGCTTGAGATATGCATAGTGCGGTACCACGTTGAATCTCGCAAATGCGGTTCGCCCGAGCAGTGCATGATAGCCGCTGCGGAACGGGACTATATCGAAGATTAACTCATCGCTTTGGAAGTTATCCGGGGATCCGAAGACCACTTCCAGTGTGACTGAGCCTGTGCAATGGGCCTCTACACCTGGTATGATGCCTTTAAAGGTCGTTTTTGTGGGTTTGATCCTTGAGGGGTCTATACCCATTTTGCGCATTGTGTCCTGATAAAGCAGGTTCAGGCTGCTGCCGCCGTCCATGAGGACTTGAGTGAGGTGAAATCCATCGATGATTGGGTCTAGACCAGTGTGACGAATCCGCCATGATGGATACTAGTGGGATGGTCCCTCCGATCGAAAGTGATCGGATAGGAGGACCATGGGTTGTACTTTGGGGCGACTGGCTCCAACGCGTATACATCCATTAACGCACGCTTCCGCTCCCTCTTGGGGATGTGGGTTGCATATATCATGTTCACCGTTCGCACTTGTGGGGGGAACCTCTCTGCCCTCCGGTGTTCGGCTGCCGGGGCTCCTCCTCGTCATCGCTATGTATCCCCTTATCTTTGTCTTTGGCGCTTAACTTGCCGGCCTGCTTGAACACCCAACATTCCCTGTTGGTGTGGTTGGCTGGCTTGTCGGGGGTGCCATGTATTTGGCACGAGCGATCGAGTATACGGTCCAAACTGGACGGGCCCGGAGTGCTTCTTTTGAATGCCTTTTTCCGCTGACCGGGTTTAGAGCCTCTGAATTCGGCATTGACTGTCGTATCCTCGGTATTGTCGCTATTGACGCAGCGCTTATGTTTGTTGCGACGTGACCTGCCATTGCTATCATTGGTATCTGAAGTACCGCGGTTCTTTGATATGTTATTGCTGCGAGCCAGCCAGCTGTCTTCTCCCATGCAAAAGCGGGTCATGAGTGTTGCGAGGGCTGCCATGGATTTCGGCTTTTCCTGGCCAAGGTGTTGGGCGAGCCACTCGTCGCGGATGTTGTGCTTTGCTAGGGCCTCTGCATCCGGACAGTCAATGATTTGATTTTTCTTTGTTAGGAACCGTGTCCAGAATTGCCTGGCCGATTCCTCTGGCTGCTGAATTATGTGGCTCAAGTCATCGGCATCTGGTGGTCGCACATAAGTGCCCTGGAAGTTGTCGAGGAATGCGGCTTCCAGATCTTCCCAACGGCCAATGGATTCTGCTGGCAGGCTGTTAAGCCAATGCCGAGCTGGTCCTTTAAGTTTAAGTGGGAGGTATTTGATGGCGTGTAGATCGTCACCGTGGGCCACGTGGATGTGTAGGAGGAAGTCCTCAATCCATACCGCAGGATCTGTTGTGCCGTCATATGATTCGATATTTATGGGTTTGAAACCCTCTGGGATTTGGTGATCCATTACTTCGTCTGTGAAGCATAGGGGGTGTGCGGCGCCTCTGTACTGGGCAATGTCGCGACGCAGCTCAAATGAGTCTTGTCCGCTGTGTTCGGCCAGGCCGGATTTACTTTTACTGTATCCGGCGTGACGGTTATCATCTCGCGTGGTGGCGCACCCTCGTGATCCGTAGATCGATCTTGCGTGTTTTGCTTTGTCCTCCAATACGTCTCGTAGGTCTAGCATATTTCCCCGTGACTTGACATTTTTATTTGAGTGGCGTCGGGGTGCAGGTTGAGCTTTTGGCTGAAATGCCTCTCTATCACGTCCACGAGGTGGCCAATTAGCCGCGTCATACGCTGGAGATGTAGGTTTTAATGCTTCCTCCTCTAGTCGGGGTAGCAACCTGTGCTTTGGGTAACTCTTGGAGGGGCGTTCGAGTTCATATTCCTCGGCCACAAGGACATCAGTCCATCTGTCAGCTAGCAAATCTTGATCAGCTTGAAGCTGTTGCTGCTTTTTCTTAAGGCTATTTGTCGTGGCTATAAGCCGGCGCTTGATGCGCTCTTGCTCGAGGGATCCTCAGGCACAACAAATTCGTCATCATCGAGGCTTGCCTCGTCTTCAGAGGGAGGCATGTAATTATCATCCTCCGCCTCTCCATCTGCCGCTCTCTCGGGAGGGCTGGCTTCTCCATCCTCCTGCTCTAAATCTTGCTGGAGGGAAGTGCTATTATCTCCTGTGCCGCTGTCACTGCTTTTGCTTTGGCGAGACTTAGAGCAGCGCTGCTGACGTCGGCGCTTGAATTGTTTCTTGGAGGGGTCATCCTCCGCCGTCTCGTCGCCATTGCCTTCTTTGGGTGTGTCCACCATGTATATATCATATGATGAGGTGGCTGTCCAGTGCCCTATGGGCAGTGGTTCCTCTTTGTCTCCCGCATCGTCGTCTATACCATCGATGTCTTCGGAGTCGAAGTCGAGCATGTCAGTCAAATTGTCGACAGTGGCTACTAAGTGGGTGGTGGGTGGGCAGCGAATTTCTTCGTCATCCGTATCCCAATCCTGCCGAACATAGTTCGGCCAGGACTCTCCTGACAGGGAGAGAGACCTTAATGAGTTCAGTATGTCGCCGAAGGGCGAGTGCTGAAAGATATCCGTAGAGGTGAACTCCATGATCAGCGCCCAGTCAGATTCGATAGGCACGGGCGCAGGCAGTTTGGAGTCCATGGCCGGGGAAGAATCCGGCAGTTCGGCGTCACGACTCTCGTGAAGGGTAAGGTCGATATCCGGCTCGATCGCCGCTGAGAATACGGCCTCCGTGGCGGGATCTATCCACCCGTCCATGGGTTGGAGCGGTCGCCGGTGCGATCTCCTAAACGCTGTCCGATGGTAGAGCTAAATCATGCTCATCATGACCGTGCGGCGCACTCGGTAGGGGCTCGAATCCGTCAAGGATCAAGTCTCCGCGGATGTCGGCTGTGTAGTTTAAGCTTCCAAACCTGCCCTGGTGGCCAGGGGCGTAACTCTCAATATGCTCCAGATGGCCAAGCGAGTTCGCCCGTAGCTTGAAGCCGCCGAATACAAAGACCTGTCCGGGGAGAAAAGTCTCACCCTGGACTGCATTGCTATCGATGATCGAAGGAGCCATCAAGCCTAATGGTGACGACACAGAGGAACTCTCAATGAAAGCACCAATGTCGGTGTCAAAACCGGCGGATCTTGGGAAGGGGGTCCCAAACTGTGCGTCTAAGGCGGATGGTAACAGGAGGCAGGGGAGACGATGTTTTACCCAGGTTCGGGCCCTCTTGATGGAGGTCAAACCCTACGTCCTGCTTGATTATTATTGATAATATGAGTAGTACAAGAGTTGATCTACCAGCAGATCGAAGAGGCTAAACCCTAGAAGCTAGCCTATGGTATGATTGTATGTTGTCCTACGGACTAAAACCCTTCGGTTTATATAGACACCGGAGGAGGCTAGGGTTACATAAGGTCGGTTACAGAGGAGGAGATATCCATATCCGTATTTCCTAGCTTTCCTTCCACGCCAAGTAGAGTCCCATCCGGACATGGGACGAAGTCTTCAATCTCGTAACTTCATAGTCCAACAGTCCGGCCAAAGGATATAGTCCGGCTGTCCAGAGACCCCCAATTCCAGGACTCCCTCAGGTGTGTTGGGGACCCAAGAGACTCTTTGTTATTTGGTTGCAGGGTTGCTTGAGAGAGACCATCTTCATCCTACGCCTCCTATGGATTGATAAACCTTTGGTCATCCACTTGAGGGAAATTTGCTACTGTCCTACAAACCTCTGCACTTGGAGGCCCAACAACGTCTACAAGAAGAAGGTTGTGTAGTAGACATCAAGCTCTTTTCTGGCGCCGTTGCCGGGGAGGTGAGTGCTTGAAGGTATATCTTTAGAGATTGCAATAGAGTCTTTTAGTTTCTTATTTTATCACTAGTTTAGTTTATAAAAGAAAACTATAAAAAATGGAATTGAGTTTGTCTCATACGCTTCACATTTTTAATATCTTTCGTGAGTATGATGGAAAGGATAATTGTGCTCAAGTGCTAGAAGAAGAAATCTATAAAATGTTTGGCACTAAATATTTGAATGATGAGCATGATTGCAATGTTGTTAGTACGAATTCTTTGAATATATATGATGCTAATGATATGCAAAGCCACAAGCTTGGGGAAGCTATGTTTGATGAAGATGATATTTTTTGTCCCCCAAGTTTTGATGAGCAAATTTATAATGATAATAACATGCCTCCTACTTATGATAATTATTATGATGATACATATGCTATAAAAAGTAGTGAGGATTATATTTATAAAACTTGTCATGATTATGGTTACCCCTTTTCTTAACATTACTCATTTAATGTGGAAACCATTTATAGTATCCAAGTCTCTTATGATACTCCCACTATCCCGAATGAGAAGAATTTTGCTTATGTGGAGAGTAATAAAATTTATATGCTTATAGATAATGAAAAGAATGCTTTAGGTTCTGGTTATATTGTTCAATTCATTCGTGATGCTACTGAAAATTATTATGAGGGAGGAATATATCCTTTTAGGAACTGCAATAATATCAAGTTTCCTCTCTATGTGCTTAAAATCTTGAAGTTATGCTTGTTTTACCTTCCTATGCAAGTTGATTCTTGTTCCCATAAGTTGTTTTCTCACAAAATCCCTATGCATAGGAAGTATGTTAGACTTAAATGTGCTAGTCATATTCTTCAAGATTCTCTCTTTATGTTTCAATTCTTATCTTTTATATGATCATCGTTCAAATCATCATGCCTAGCTAGGGGCATTAAACGATAGCGCTTGTTCGGAGGCAACCCAATTTTATTTTAGTTCCTTGCTTTTTGTTCCTGTTTAGTAATAAATAATTCATCTATACTCTGTTTAGATGTGGTTTTATGCTTTTAATTAGTGTTTGTGCCAAGTAGAACCTTTGGGAAGACTTGGGGAAAGTCTTGTTGATCATGCTGTAAAAAACAGAAACTTTAGCGCTCACGAGAATTGCTGCCATTTTTATTTGGAGAGTGCTATTTAGTTAATTCTTTTTACAGATGATTAATAGATACATTCCTCAGGTCCAGCAATTTATTTGAGAATTTTATGAGTTCCAGAAGTATACGTTTGATCCAGATTACTACAGACTGTTCTGTTTTTGACAGATTCTGTTTTTCGTGTGTTGTTTGCTTATTTTGATGAATCTATGGCTAGTAGTTTATAAACCATAGAGAAGTTGGAATACAGTAGGTTTAACACCAATATAAATAAAGAATGATTTCATTACAGTATCTTGAAGTGGTGATTTACTTTCTTATACTAACGGAGCTTACGAGTTTTCTGTTAAGTTTTGTGTTGTGAAGTTTTCATGTTTTGGGTAAAGATTCGATGGACTATGGAATAAAGAGTGGCAAGAGCCTAAGCTTGGGGATGCACAAGGCACCCCAAGGTAATATTCAAGGATAACCAAAATCCTAAGCTTGGGGATGCCCCGGAAGGCATCCCCTCTTTCGTCTTCATTCATCGGTAACTTTACTTGGAGCTATATTTTTATTCACCACATGATATGTGTTTTGCTTGGAGCGTCAATTTATTTTGTTAAGATTTTCTTGCTGTTATTTAGAACAATGTTTTGCATCTTTTATTCTAATAAAAGTGGCCTTGATAGCCTTTACTATGCCTATGTTACAAGTCCACATGTTGCTGTTTGAAAACAGAAAGTTTACTGCTGTTGCAATAATTCCCTAGAAAAGTCAGAATGTGATAAAATGTTGAAACCTTTTGCATATTAAGCTCTGATAAATTTACTACAGTGGGAATTTTATTTCATAATTTTTGGGGCTAGGGAAGTATGGATGTTGCAGCATTCTCTACAGACTATCCTGTTTAGGCATATTGCTGTTATGTTTGCATTGTTTGCATATGTTTGCTTCTTTAATGATTCTATTTGAGGATAGGACTATTAAATATGCAGAGGCATTTAGTATGCAATGTTGAATAATAATTTTAGTGATTTTGTACAGTAGAGTATGATAAGGTTTTGGCAATGGTTTATACTAACTTATCTCACGAGTTCTTGTTGAGTTTTGTGTGGATGAAGCTTTTGAGATTTAGGGAGACCGTGATATGAGAGGAATTAAGGAGACACAAAAGCTCAAGCTTGGGGATGCCCAAGGCACCCCAAGATAATATTTCAAGAAGTCTCAAGCATCTAAGCTTGGGGATGCTCCGGTTGGCATCCCACCATTCTTAGATGTCATTTTATTTTGCTTTACTTGCTGTTTGAATAAATTATCATGGTCTGAAATTATTAAATGGGAGAGTCTTCACATAGATGCATAATTATTCGACTACTCATTGATCTTCACTTATATCATTCGGAGTAGTTTGTCATTTGCTCTAGTGCTTCACTTACATCCTTTTAGAGCATGGTGGTAGTTTTATTTTGAAGAAATAGATGAACTCTCATGCTTCACTCAGATTATTTTGAGAGTCTTAAATAGCATGTTAATTTGCTTAAAATCCTAATATGCTTGGTATGCAAGAATAATAAAATTATCTTATGAGTGTTTTGAATACTATGAGAAGTTTGATACTTGATGATTGTTTTGAGATATGAGGATGGTAATATTAGAGTCATGCTAGTTGAGTAGTTTTGAATTTGAAAAATACTTGTGTTGAAGTCCGTGATTCCCGTAGCATGCACGTATGGTGAACCGTTATGTGATGAAGTCGGAGCATGATTTATTTATTGATTGTCCTCCTTATGAGTGGCGGTCGGGGACGAGCGATGGTCTTTTCCTACCAATCTATCCCCCTAGGAGCATGCGCGTAGTACTTTGTTTCGATAACTCATAGATTTTTGCAATAAGTATGTGAGTTCTTTATGACTAATGTTGAGTCCATGGATTATACGCACTCTCACCCTTCCACCATTGCTAGCCTCTCTAGTACCGTGCAACTTTCGCCGGTACCATAAACCCACCATATACCTTCCTCAAAACAGCCACCATACCTACCTATTATGGCATTTCCATAACCATTCCGAGATATATTGCCATGCAACTTTCCACCGTTCCATTTATTATGACACGCTTCATCATTGTCATATTGCTTTGCATGATCATGTAGTTGACATTGTATTTGTGGCAAAGCCACCGTTCATAATTCTTTCATACATGTCACTCTTGATTCATTGCATATCCCGGTACACTGCTGGAGGCATTCATATAGAGTCATATCTTGTTCTAAGTATCGAGTTGTAATTCTTGAGTTGTAAGTAAATAAAAGTGTGATGATCATCATTATTAGAGCATTGTCCCAGTGAGGAAAGGATGATGGAGACTATGATTCCCCCATAAGTCGGGATGAGACTCCGAACAAAAATAAATAAATAAAAGAGGCCAAAGAAGCCCCCCAAAAAAAGAGGCCATAAAAAAGAGGAGGCCCCAAAAAAATAATAAATGAGAGAAAAAGAGAGAAGGGGAAATGCTACTATCCTTTTACCACACTTGTGCTTCAAAGTAGCACCATGATCTTCATGATAGAGAGTCTCCTATGTTGTCACTTTCATTTACTAGTGGGAATCTTTCATTATAGAACTTGGCTTGTATATTCCAATGATGGGCTTCCTCAAAATGCCCTAGGTCTTCGTGAGCAAGCAAGTTGGATGCACACCCACTTAGTTTCTTTTTGAGATTTCATACACTTATAGCTCTAGTGCATCCGTTGCATGGAAATCCCTACTCACTCACATTGATATCTATTGATGGGCATCTCCATAGCCCGTTGATACGCCTAGTTGATGTGAGACTATCTTCTCCTTTTTGTCTTCTCCACAACCACCATTCTATTCCACCTATAGTGCTATGTCCATGGCTCACACTCATGTATTGCGTGAATATTGAAAAAGTTTGGGAACACCAAAAGTATGAAACAATTGCTTGGCTTGTCATCGGGGTTGTGCATGATTTAAATATTTTTTGTGGTGAAGATGGAGCATAGCCAGACTATATGATTTTGTAGGGATAGCTTTCTTTGGTCATGTTATTTTAAGAAGACATGATTGCTTAGTTAGTACGCTTGAAGTATTATTATTTCTATGTCAATATGAACTTTTGTCTTGAATCTTATGGATCTGAATATTCATGCCACAATTAAGAAGAATTACATTGGAATTATGCCAAGTAGCACTCCGCATCAAAAATTCTGTTTTTATCATTTACCTACTCGAGGAAGAGCAGGAATTAAGCTTGGGGATGCTTGATATGTCTCCAACATATCTATAATTTTTGATTGCTCCATGCTATGTTACCTACTGTTTTGGGCAATATTGGACTTTATTATCCACTTTTATAATATTTTTGGGACTAACCTATTAACCAGAGGCCCAGCCCAGAATTGTTTTTTTTTCCTATTTCAGTGTTTCGAAGAAAAGGAATATCAAACGGTGTCGAAACGGAACGCAATCAACTAGACAAGTTATTTTTAGAAGCAAAGCTACCGGAAAAGCTTGGAGTGCACGTCAGGAAAGAAGGGAGGTGCCCACGAGGGTGGGGACGCGCCCACCCCCCTAGGGCGCGCCCCCTGCCTCGTGGCCCCCCCTTCGGTCCACCGACGTGCTTCTTTCACCCATATATACCTATGTATCCTAAAACTTCCAGACGAGATAATAGATTGGGAGTTCCGCCGCCAGAAGCCTCCGTAGCCACCGAAAACCAATCTAGACCCGTTCCGGTACCCTGCCGGAGGGGGGTGGGAATCCTTCTCCGGTGGCCATCTTCATCATCCCGGTGCTCTCCATGACGAGGAGGGAGTAGTTCTCCCTCGGGGCTGAGGGTATGTACCAGTAGCTATGTGTTTGATCTCTCTCTCGTGTTCTTGAGGTGATACGATCTTGATGTATCGCGAGCTTTGCTATTATAGTGTGATCCTATGATGTTTCTCCCCCTCTACTCTCTTGTTATGAATTGAGTTTCCCCTTTGAAGTTATCTTATCGGATTGAGTCTATATATTTGAGAACACTTGATGTATGTCTTGCCGTGGATATCTGTGGTGACAATGGGATATCACGTGATTCACTTGATGTATGTTTTGGTGATCAACTTGCGGGTTCCGCCCATGAACCTATGCATAGGGGTTGGCACACGTTTTTGTCGTGATTCTCTGGTAGAAACTATGTGGCACTCTTTGAGGTCCTATGTGTTGGTTGAATAGATGAATCTGAGATTGTGTGATGCATATCATATAATCATACACACGGATACTTGAGGTGACATTGGAGTATCTAGGTGACATTAGGGTTTTGGTCTATTTGTGTCTTAAGGTGTTATTCTAGTACGAACTCTAGGGCTATTTGTGACACTTATAGGAATAGCCCAATGGATTGATTGGGAAGAATAACTTTGAGGTGGTTTCATACCCTACCATAATCTCTTCGTTCGTTCTCCGCTATTAGTGACTTTGGATGACTCTTTGTTGCATGTTGAAGGATAGTTATGTGATCCAATTATGTTATCATTGTTGAGGGAACTTGCACTAGCGAAAGTATGAACCCTAGGCCTTGTTTCAACGCATAGCAATACCGTTTACGCTCACTTTTACCATTAGTTACCTTTCTGTTTTTATAATTTCAGATTACAAATACCTTTATCTACCATCCATATTGCACTTGTATCACCATCTCTTCGCCGAACTAGTGCACCTATAAAATTTACCATTGTATTGGGTGTGTTGGGGACACAAGAGACTCTTTGTTATTTGGTTGCAGGGTTGCTTGAGAGAGACCATCTTCATCCTACGCCTCCTACGGATTGATAAACCTTAGGTCATCCACTTGAGGGAAATTTGCTACTGTCCTACAAACCTCTACACTTGGTGTCCCAACAACGTCTACAAGAAGAAGGTTGTGTAGTAGACATCAAGTAACGCCTTAAGCAAGATGACATGATGTAGACAAAATAAACTCACGTATGAAATAAATCTCATTTTTTACCCTTAATAGCAACAATACTTACATGTCATGTCCCCTTCTATCACTAGGATTGAGCACTGTAAGATCAAACCCATTATAAAGCACCTCTTCCCATGGCAAGATAAATCAATCTACTTGGCCAAACCAAATCAATATATCGGGGAATAAATACAACGCTATAACAATCAAGCATAAAAGAGTTCAGATAAAACTCAAATAATATTCATGGATAGATCTGATCACAAACTCACAATTCCTCGGATCCCAACAAACACACCGCAAAAAGTCATTACATCGAATAGATCTCCAAGAACATTATATTGAAGATTAAATAGAGAGAAGAAGCCATATAGCTACTAACTATGGACCCATAGGTCCATGGTAAACTACTCATGCATCATCGGAAGGGCAGCAAGGATGATGTAGAGCCCCTCCATATCGAATCCCTCTATGGCAATGTGCCAGAAAAGGCCTCCAAATAGAATCTCCTGGTTCAAGAACTTGTGGCGGCGGAAAAAGTATTTCGTGGGCTCCCCTGTTGGTTTCATGATTTTAGATAATTTATAAAGGTGGAGTTAGGTCAAACGGAGCCACGTGGGCCCCACACGCAACCAGGGCACGCCCTGGTGCCTCGTGGGCCACTATCCATCTTCTCGTCCCCTCCTGAAGCTTCCAGGGTCTCTTATTGCCAAAAAAATCTCCAAAAAGTTTCGTGGCATTTGGACTTCGTTTGGTACTGATATTCTGCAAAACCAGAAACAAGCAAAAACAGCAAGTGGCACTAGGCACTAAGTTAATAGGTTAGTCCCAAAATGATATATAATTGCCTGAAAGTGTATACAAAACATCCAATATTGATAGTATAATAGCATGGAATAATCATAAATTATAGATACGTTGGAGACGCATCACCTTCCGATGATGTGTGAGTATTTTACCACAGAGCTATGGGTCCATAGTTAGTAGCTACATGGCTCTCTCTCTCTCTCTCTCTTTGATCTTCAATATAATGTTCTCCTTGATGTTCTTGGAGTTCTATCCGATGTAATCACTTTTCGCGGTGTGTTTATTTGGATCTGATGAATTATGAGTTTATGATCAGATTACCCATGAATATTATTTGGTTTTCCTCTGAACTCTTTTATGCATGATTGTTGTAGCTTCGTATTTATCTCCGGTCTATTGATTTGGTTTGGCCAACTAGATTGATTTTTCTTGCAATGGGAGAGGTACTTTCTAATTCGATCTTATGGTGCTTAATCCCAGTGACATAAGGGGGCATGACACGTATTTGTATCATTACCATTAAGGACAAAAAGACGAGGTTTATTCATGCGTTTGTTTACTTTGTCTACATCATGTCATCTTGCTTAAGGCGTTACTCTGTTCTTTACGAACTTAATACTCAATATGCATGCTGGATAGTAGTCCGTGTGTGGAGTAATAGTAGTAGATGCAGGCAGGAGTCTGTCTACTTTGTCTTGGACATGATGCCTATATACATGATCATTGCCTTGGATATCTTCATGATTATTTGCTTTTCTATCAATTGCCCAATAGTAATTTGTATGCCTGTCGGTGTCAAAACCGGCGGATCTCGGGTAGGGGGTCCCAAACTGTGCGTCTAGGCAGGATGGTAACAAGAGGCAAGGGACATGAAGTTTTACCCAGGTTCGGGCCCTCTTGATGGAGGTAAAACCCTACGTCCTGCTTGATTAATATTGATGATATGGGTACTACAAGAGTAGATCTACCACGAGATCAGAGAGGCTAAACCCTAGAAGCTAGCCTATGGTATGATTGTTGTTTTGTATGTTGTCCTACGGACCTAAACCCTCCGGTTTATATAGACACCGGAGAGGGTTAGGGTTACACAAAGTCGGTTACAATGGTAGGAGATCTACATATCCGTATCACCAAGCTTGCCTTCCACGCCAAGGAAAGTCCCTTCCAGACACGGGACGAAGTCTTCAATCTTGTATCTTCATAGTCCAGGAGTTCGGCTGAAGGTATGGTCCGGCCATCCGGACACCCCCTAATCCAGGACTCCCTCAGTAGCCCCTGAACCAGGCTTCAATGACGACGAGTCCAGCGTGCAGATTGTCTTCGGCATTGCAAGGCGGGTTCCTCCACCAAGTACTTCATAGAAGATGTTGAACACAAAGATAGTGTCCGGCTCTGCAAAATAAGTTTCCACATATTGCCATAGAGAGAATAATATTTACACAAATCTAATCTGCTGACGTATTTCGTAGTGTGACACACCACGGCCAAGCCTTTATCCAAGTCTTTTTATTATCCCACCTCAGCGCGTCATGCGAGGCAGTTTCCTTGGCACGTCTTGTTAAAGCAGAGATCGTGTCCCCTTATTCCGGGATTCTCATCAATACGGGCGTGGGTAACCCAACCGGTTCTAGGACTCCTAGATTATAGGCAAGTCCAAACAGACATGGAGAGGACGCTTGATATTCACCCTCTTTATAAAGGGTCAAGGCTTTTATTTTTCCCTCCCCTACTCAATCGAATCCTTCCCCCACCTCAAGCTCAAGCGCCCAAAGTTCAGGTCAGGTGCTCCGAACCTTTAGTCATGTCCGGATCTAGACTTCAAGGCTGATGGGTGCCTTCCTCCGTCACGGAAGAAGACATCAAAAAGTTGAGGGGGGCTAGATATCTGACCGCCGAGATTCCGCATCGGCTGCCTGCCCAAGGGCAGGCCGTCCCCTCCCCCGAACCCAACGAGATTTTCGTGTTCGTCTCTCACTTCCTCCGAGGTCTAGGCCTTGCTCTGGATCCTTTCGTCAGGGGTTTGATGTTTTATTATGGGCTAGATTTCCATGATCTAGCTCTGGACTCCTTTCTTCATATTACGACATTTATTGTCGTGTGTGAGGCCTTCCTCCGGGTTACCCCTCACTTTGGCCTGTGGCTCAAGACCTTTGAAGTAAAGCCGAAGATGATTGAGGGGCAACATGCAGCGTGTGGAGGTGCCTCAATATGCAAGATGACGGGAGCTTCATGGCGCAAAGGTTCCATTCCAGAGGTGTCTGAATTGTGGCAACAGGAGTGGTTCTACATCACGGCTCCTAGAAGTGCCAAGTGGGCAGCCGCCCCCGTTTTCCGCTCGGGCCCTCCATCACAACTGATGTCATGGATTAGCAGAGGACTGAGCTGGGGTCCAGCCAAGGACGTTCCTATACTGCAAAGCCACATTCGAGATCTCTTTAATGGAGATTTTAGTTTGGTTGCGCTAATACAAGTTATGCTGGTCCGTCAAGTCCAGCCTTGCAAACGCCGGCCCCTTCGCTTGTGGGAGTTCAATCCCGAGGGACCGCGTGTCATTCAAAATTTCCTCGGCCTGACGCACGAGGAGATGTACAAGTCATTCTTCGGACCTCAGGTAGAGTGTCCGGAAATCACCGAGGACGTGGGCCTGAGCAGTAACCGCGCCACCGAACAGGTAAGGAATCTTCCGGCCGAACATGCTATCTCTCATTTGTTACGAAGTTATCTCTGAAAGTTCGCTTTTTGACCAGGATTGGCTAACAAAGGCGAAGTTGATTCAGTGTTCGGCCCCCCTCCCTGAGGGTTTAGAAAATCCGGTACTGGAAAAGATGCTCCAGGTCGCACCCTGCCCGGAGCCCTTGAAGGAAGATACCGGGGAGGATAATACGGGTGGACGCGGGCCCCCAACACTGCCCATTCTAATCGAGGGAGCGAGCGTCTCCATGAAGGAAGACGACCGGAGGAGGAAAAGGACTGCGCCCGGGGATTCGGAAGACGAAGCTTCCAAACGGGAGAAGAAGTCTCCCACAAAGGGTCCTACCTTGAGGGGTGCTTTTGTCGCACAAAGTCCACGGGGGGATCAATTCTCCAGCGAGTCGTAAGTGACCCGAAATACTGTAATAGCACAGGTATGGCATCTTTTCTTCTGAGGAAATAACCACCGCATATATCTTTTGTAGTTCGGGCCTTAGCCCCTCTCAAATGAGCTTGTCTTCGGGGGATCTTCTTCCAGAGATGATGGAGAGCGAAACGCCTCCTCTGGACTCTTCCGCTCCGAAAGCGGGCGACCCCGAAGTGTCGTCGCAGAGGGCCTCTCCGAGTCCGGTGAGGCCAGAAGATAATCCCATTGACCCCCGGAGCTCCCAGTGTCCGGATCCCGAAGAGAGCAGACAAAAGAGTCCGGCACCATCTAGTGTGCGATCGGATGTTCTGAGGGAGTTGGTGGGGCGAGCAGCCATCTTAGATGAACACCTTATGCTGATGAATTCGGTGGTGGAGAGAATCGCGTCCGCCGAAAGTGGATTGCATGAAGATTTTATGAGTCTACTGACAGGCTTTGAGGTACGTAAAATAATGTATGATAGTCCCGCACATGCTAGGTGTGCCCTGTGTAGATAGTTGCCCCTGAGACTCTGGTTGTCATCGGAAACGATGACGAACAGAGGATCGTATTCCCAGGTAATAACCATACTGCCTTTATGTGCAGGTGATGGAAGCTCCGGTGGCTAGCCGGACTGGCGAGTTTGCCCATTTAAAACAGCAGTTGGATGCGGCAGACGCCGACATCAAGCTTGTTAACAAAAGGCTTGACGAGGCACAGGGTAAGTGTCATTATCTGGTAAACGCCACATAGTAAGAGCAGCATGATGCCAATATCTTTAATATGTTGTGACTGCAGATGGAGCTACCACTGTTGAAGCCTTGCGGGCAGAACTTGCCCGAGCCAAGGAACAAGCGAGGGTTGGTAATGCGGCTGCTTTGAAGGCGGCCGAAGAGTTGAAAGTCGAGAAGGCCGCACATGGCGAGAGCCGAGATAAGATGGCCAAGATGGCCATAGAGTTAAAAGACGCCGCCGACCGTTGCCGGGTTCTTGAAAAGGAAAACCTAGCGAGGGCATCGGACCTTGAGAAGGCTGCTGTGACGAAAAAAGACCTCCGTTCTGCTATGAGGGCGAAGAAGGAGGAGCTGCGGGAAGCCGGGGATATTGTAGCTGGGAAATCCTTTATGTTGCGGAGGAAGTTCGGAGATCCATGGTATGCCTCTCTGGATCAGTTGTGGAGTTCGGAGGATGTGTGTATAGATTTGGCGGTGAGTGCTGCCGATGCGGCCAAGTACTTCCAGGGTTAGACGGACCGTGAAGTGGACCAGCTGTTTTGGGCACAATTCCATTCTCCTGAGCGTCCGCTTTCATTGACTGATCAATTAGCCGAATGGGCCAAACTGAGTAGGTTGTCCGGACTCGCCATGAGGTCTATTGTGGATCAGCTATGGCCGGAAAGGCCAAAACCAAACAGCTATTTCGGCTTGGTGCAGCGGTCCCTTGACGTGGTGCCGCGCATAAATGCGATGAAAAGGTCGGCGTGCATAGAGGGCGCACGGATGGCCTTTGCCCGTGTTAAAGCATACTGGGCGGAGATGGATGCTACCACTATTGCAGCGCAGGATTCGGCCATAGGCCGAATGGCTGCTGAGCACTACTTTGAAGAAGTTCTTGAGGGTGCTCGTTTGATAGAGACCGAGTGCTCAAAAAATATTATGTTTGAGTGATATGTAATCTCATTGTAAGCTAAATGCTTTTATAGTTTTTATAAGGCTATTTTTATACTTTTGCCTGAAAGTAATATAATGCCTCCTGGGCGGCCGTTTATGTATACATGTGTATAACCTGAAAGATTGCAGTCGTCGGCTTCAACCCTCATGCGTATAATGCGGAGGTGCTCGCAAAAACACACGTTCACACTTAACCCAACGTCTTGGTCCTATTAAGGAGGTGATAGCGGAGCGAGCGAGGCAACCGGACTATAATGCTTTAGCACTTTCACTTAGCCATAGGAGTTTGACAGTGGGGCTACTAAATAGCTCCTGGTGGCTCCGCACTCTCCCGATCCCGGGGTGCATACATGCCTAGCCGGAAAACAGCCCTTCGTTAAGGCGGAGGAATTCTAACATTCCAACAGGTCATCGAGTGGTTGACCAATCTCACGCTATATCATGACAGTCAGTTTTCGGCTTTCTCTACTGAGGTGCTCGTCCGGATGAACCAGGGCACAATCGCAGTAGTTCTCCTGGTGCTACCTTAGCCGGTAAAACGGAACGTAAGGCACCAAAACACAGGAGCCGGGCGAACCCAACATTTGACCAAAGACAATGATTCGGAGCTGATGCATATAAGGCCAAACTCGTGACACCGAACACTCCCTAAGGTATTCGGTCTTAGTGGTATAAACTGGGCCTAAATAATGGCCTTTGTGAGAAGCCCCTTGTGTCCAGGTACATGCATTGTTCTGGCGTGGCCACATGCCAAGACGTCAGCATCCTTCTCAACGGTGGATATGTATCAACAGGAGACAGTAAAAAAGGTTTATGCAGGGTCTTAATCTGAAAAGAATCCTTGGAGCGGGTCCCTGCTGCACGTCTGCGCCTGTGTCTCCGTTGTGCCGTATCCTGGACGGGTGTAGCACGACGATCGTCGGTAAAAGAGAGGAATTTAGGTGAAAAAGGTTGTCGTGCAAAAAGATAGTTTTTTAAAGAAACCATGTATAATTCAAGATGAGAAGAAATTGCCACTTGTCTGCGCGCGTTGAGCCCCTTGTATTGACAAATAGGGGTGTGACCATTTATTCGGTATAAGTAGCGACGCCAGACTCGATTAGTTGTCTCTGAGGTCTTGACGACCTAGTGGATGCTTTCGCTGGTCCGGGCGCCTTTAGTGTGCGGCTGCCAAGGCAGCCTCACTCTCTTCGGCGCGCAAAGATCGCTTGATATTTCCGTGCACTGAAATGATGCCACCTGGACCGGGCATCTTGAGTGTGAGGGAGGCGTAGTGTGGTATTACATTAAAGCGAGCGAAAGCTTTGCGTCCAAGCAGTGCTTGATAGCCACTTTAAAACGGAGCGATGTGGAAGGTTAAATGCTCGCGACGGAAGTTATCGGGGGAGCCGAATATAACTTGTTATAGGAGGGAGCCCGTACAACGAGCCCCTGGGCCTGGCTTTACTCCTTTAAAGGTAGTATTGCTATGGCGAATTTGTGTTGGGTCTAACCCCATCCCGCGGATTGTATCCTGATATATTAGGTTTAGGCTGCTGCCGCCGTCCATCAAGACTCGTGTGAAGTGATATCCGCCAATTACTGGGTCTAATACCAGGGCAACCCATCCTGCGTATCGGATACTTGCTGAGTAATTGCGATGGTCGAAAGTGATCGGTTGAGACGACCAGTGGCAGAACTTCGCAGTGACAGGCACTTGGGTACATTTTCCTTGGAGTGCCGCGTTGTTTCTTCCCTTGATCACGTGTAACACGTTTACTGTTTTGACTTCTGGTGGAAATTTCTTTTGTTCCCCCGTGTCTTGCTTAGGAGGCTCGTCCTCGTCTTCACTTGGTGTATCTTCCCCCTTGTGTACGGCGTTGAGCTTGCCGGACTGCTTGAAGACCCAACATTCTCTGTGGGTATGATTAGCAGGTTTACCAGGGGTACTATGGATCTGACATACTTGGTCCAGAATTTTGTTGAGGCTGGATAGTTCATCCCTGGTGCCTTTAGTGGGCGGCTTTTGACCTGTCCGAGAGATTTTGAATCCGGCATTTACTGCCATGCCCTTCGTGCTGTCTTCTTTATTCTGGCGTTTGTTATTGCTGTTGCGCCGTGATTTCCCGTTTCCATCTCTAACTTCAGATGTACTGGGGTCGCTGGTGCTGCATCTGGCTAGCCACCTGTCCTCACCCGCGCAAAAGCGGGTCATGAGGTTTGTTAATGCGGCCATCGTTCTCGGCTTATTTTGGCCGAGGTGTCTGGTGAGCCATTCGTCACGGACGCTATGCTTGAAAGCTGCCAAGGCTTCGGCGTCCGGACAGTCGACAATCTAGTTCTTTTTAGTAAGAAACCTGTTCCAAAGCTTTCAGGCTGACTCTCTGGGCTGTTGAGTTATATGACTCAAATCATCCGCATCCGGAGGTCGGACATAAGTCCCTTGAAAATTTGCCCGAAAGGCGTCTTCGAGCTCTTCCCAACTTCCAATGGAGCTTTCGGGGAGGCCTTTAAGCCAGTGACGGGATGGCCCTTTGAGCTTGAGGGGTAAGTACTTGATGGCGCGGAGATCATCTCCTCGAGCCATATGGATATGAAGGATGTAGTCCTCAATCCAGACCCCAGGGTCTGTTGTTCCATCGTATGTCTCTATGTTTACGGGTTTGAATCCCTCTGGAAATTCATGGTCCAGCACCTCATCGGTGAAACATAGGGGGTGTGCGGCACCCCTGTATCTGGGTGTACCGCGTTGTTCGGATGTTTGTTGTGTTGCATTGTATGCCGGGGCGCCCTTGCGTGGTCCATAGATGGATCTTGTTGCGCCGTCCTTTGGGTGCGAGCCCTCGCATGGGTCGCGTGTTGTATTGTGAGTGGCGTTGTATGTCGCTCTGTGTTGATAGAGGGGTCGTCTATCCGACCAGGTGGCTGCTTTGATATTTTGTTGTGGGGGGTTTGAGGCCTCCTCATCGAATTCAGGTAGCAGCTTCCGCTTTGGGTAGCTCTTGGAGGGGCGATTGTCGCCGTACATCGCTGCTGTGTTGAGTATTTTACTCCATCTGATTTGGAGTGTGTCTTGCGCAGCCTTGAGCCTTTGCGTCTGCTTTTTCAGACTTCTCGCGGTGGCAACAAGCCTTTTACGGGCATTCTGCTGCTCCGGGTGCCTGTCCGGCGTTATGTCGTCCGGACCATTATCGTTGATAGAATTGGTTTGTTCGGTTTGATTATCCGGATTGCCGTTGTCCGGCAGCGGTTCGCCCTGCTCCAGCGTTGGGTCTGTGTGATCGCTATTTCTGTTGAGGCGGGATTTGGGGCGGCGCTTGCTTCGCTGCTTTGACTGCTTTTCGAGGGAACAAGCCTTCGGTGCGTCCTTCCGCTCTTCGTCGTCATCTTTTGGTGCGTCCACCATGTATACGTCATATGACGAGGTGGCGTTCCAGGGCCCCATAGGCGCTGATTCTTCATCGTCTCCTTCATTGGCGTCCATACCGTCGATGTCTTCGGAGTCGAAGTCGAGCATGTCGGTTAAATCGTCGACAGTGGCTACAAAGTGGGTGGTGGGTGGGCTTTGAATTTCTTCATCGTCCGTATCCCAATCTTGCTGACCGTAGTCCGGCCAGGGCTCTCCTGATAAAGAGAGAGACTTTACTGATTTCATAATATCGCCGAAGGGCGAGTGCTGAAAGATGTCCGCGGCAGTAAACTCCATGATCGGCGCCCAATCGGATTCGATCGGAAGAGGCGCGAATGGTTCGGAGTCCGGAGAGGAGTCTGGCTCCTTGGAATCACGAGTCTCGCGGAGTGCGGGGCTGGTGTTCGGCTCGATCGCCGTTAGGATCGCAGCCCCCGAGGCGGGGTCCAACCACCCATCCTCGATCGGCGCAGTTGGCTCCGAATTAAGGGTCGAAGCCGATGCGGGTGCGGCCTTCAGGGCACTGTTAGGCGGCAGAGCTAGATCATGCTCGTCGTGATAGTGCGGCGCGCTCGACAGTGGCTCGAATCCGTCGAAGATCAAGTCCCCGCGGATGTCAGCCGTATAGTTTAAACTGCCAAATCTGACTTGACGGCCAGGGGCATAGCTTTCGATCTGCTCCAGATGGCCAAGTGAATTGACCCGCAGTGCGAAGCCGCCGAAGACGAAGATCTGTCCGGGGAGGAAGGTCTCACCCTGGACTGCATCGCTATTGATGATCGTAGGAGCCATCAAGCCTGACGGTGACGACACAGAGGAACTCTCAATGAAAGCACCAATGTCGGTTTCAAAACCGGCGGATCTCGGGTAGGGGGTCCCGAACTATGCGTCTAGGCAGGATGGTAACAGGAAGCAAGGGACACAATGTTTTACCCAGGTTCGGGCCCTCTCGATGGAGGTAAAACCCTACATCCTGCTTGATTAATATTGATCATATGGGTAGTACAAGAGTAGATCTACCACGAGATCAGAGAGGCTAAACCCTAGAAGCTAGCCTATGGTATGATTGTTGTTGTGTATGTGTCCTACGGACCTAAACCCTCCGGTTTATATAGACATCGGAGAGAGTTAGGGTTACACAAAGTCGGTTACAATGGTAGGAGACCTACATATCCGTATCGCCAAGCTTGCCTTCCATGCCAAGGAAAGTCCCTTCCGGACACGGGACGAAGTCTTCAATCTTGTATCTTCATAGTCCAGGAGTCCAGCTGAAGGTATAGTCCGGCCATCCGGACACCCCCTAATCCAGGACTCCCTCAATACCCATCATATGCTATTTCCAAGAGTGAAGCCTCTAGTGAAAACTATGGCCCCGGGTCTACTTCTATCATTTATTTTATTTTGTATTTTTGTTCAATCTATCTATCAATTACTACACAATTTAATCTTGAACGTAAATGCCGAGGGATGGACAACCCCTTGTTCGCGTTGGGTTGGAAGGATTTGTTGTTTGTGTGCAGCTGCTGCTAAGGAGGTGTTGTGTGGTTCTCCCATTGGATTGATAACTTTCGTTCTTAACTGAGGGAAATACTTATCTCTACTGTACTGCATCATCCTCTCCTCTTCTGGGAAATCCCCGCGTAGTTCACAAGTAGCAGGAAGAATTTTTGGCGACGTTTCTGTGGAGACATCATCAACATCTATCAAGTACCTACGCATAAACTTCCATCTCCCTGCATTTACATTACTTGTAATTTGCCTCTCATTTTCATCTCCCCCACTTCTAAAACTTTTTCACAAAAACACAAAAACTCTTCGTTTGCCTTTTTGTTCGTTTCCTTGATTTTATTGCCTTCATGTCAACACACCAAAACAGAAAAGGAACAGGAAAAGTAAAGACATATGTATCCTCGTTCAAAAGATCCAATTATGATGAACCAATTGATAGTGAGTTGAGTACACTAGATTATCTTTACGAAGTTTTGCTTAAAGACCGTGAATCTGAAAATTGTGATGAAGTTTTAAAAGGAGAAAATTTATAAAGTGATTCATGATAGCTCCTTGAATGAAAAGCATGATTCCAATGATGTTGTTATGAATTCTATTAAAGTCAATTGGGACAATGATATTCAAAGCTATAAGCTTGGGGATGATAATTTTGTTATGTCCACTCTTTATTGCAATGATCATGATAGGGGTGATAATGCTTCTTATAATCTTGAAAACTTATTTAAGCTTCATGATGAATACGAAATTGACAATAATTTTTGCAATGATATTGAAAGTGGGTTTCAAAGAGTGTTAACTTTAGAAAAAGGAATCCCACATATTTGGAGAGTGTTCAGTCTCATGAACCTCTTGATAAAAGTGGGTTTGGAGAGGTCATGAATTTAGTTGATGCTAATCCCACTATCTTGGAAGATTACAAGACCTTTATGCATGTGGATCATGAAGAGAAAAATTTATATGATAGCTATATTGTTGAATTTGATTATGAGCCTACATGTAACTATTGTGTGTGAGAGAGAGATAGGAAAATATTGTTGTAGAAATTTTCGTGTTACTAAATTACCTCTCGTTATGTTCAGATTGTCAATGTTTTATTCTTCTACCTTGCATATGTCAAGCAGCTTGAAACTGCATCGGTATTTCCCCAAAGAGGATGGGATGATGTAGTACAACTACGGTAGGTATTTCCCTCAGTTATGAAACCAATGTATCAATCTAGTAGGAGAACCAAGCAACACTATGTAAACGGTACCTGCACAGAAAGAACAAATCCTCGCAACCCAGCGTGTAAGATGGGTTGTCAATCCCTCCCCGATAAAAAGATAGATTGGTTTATATGTGTGTGGATAAATAAAACGTGAAATAAAAGATGCAAATAAAAAGTGCATCAAAGTATTTTTGGGTTTTTGAAATAATAGATCCGAAAAATGCGATGAAAAATATATCTGAAAGCAATATGATAGAAGATAGACCCCGGGGCCCATAGATTTCCAATGTCTACTATGCAACTTTATTCTTGTAGACTCGTGTTTGGCCTCCAAGCGCAGAGTTTTGTAGGACAGTAGCAAATTTCCCTCAAGTGGATGAACTAAGGTTTATCAATCCGTGTGAGGCATAGGATGAAGATGATCTCTCCCAAACAACCCTGCAACCAAATACAAGAAATCTCTTGTGTCCCCAACTGTAACACCCCGGATATAACTTTCCATATTTGCAACTCCCACTCTTGCCATTTTCGGCTTTGTGATATGAGATTTCCTTCGTGGTTGGGTTTTTTTTCTTCGTCTTGTATTTTGTTCATGTCATGCAGTTCATATCATGTCATCATGTGCATCGCATTTGCATTCGTGTTCGTCTCATGCATTTGGTCATTTTCCCTGTTGTCCGTTTCGCAATCCGACACTCCCACATGCACCCAGCGCACCCCTCTTGTCTCTTTTCGTGAGCGGGAGAAAAACGTTCTCGGAATGGGCCGAGATTTGTCAAGTGGCCTTGGTACATCACCGGTAGACCGCCTGTCAAATTTCGTTCCATTTGGAGGTTGTTTGATGCCCCAATGGTTAACCGGGTAACCGCAAAAGCCTCTTTGGTGTTGCAGCCCAACACCTCTCCAAAACAGCCCAATAACCTATCTAAACCCCCTCCATGCTCTCCGTCATTGGATCACGATCGTGTGGGAAAAAACCGCACCTCACTTGGACTCTCCTAGCTCCCTCTACCTATAAATATGTGCCTCTCCCCCAAAATTTTGCAGATGAAACCCTAGCCTAGCCCCTCTCCGCCGCCGGACACGTCCGGATCGGACCAGACAAGTCCCCGCCGCCTCCCTCCTTCACTCGTGCGCCACCATGTGTCGCTGTCGTCCTCCTCCACCGCGTGGTCCCGCGAGCCCATCCGCGGCCGGCTAGGCCCGGTCGCCATCGCCCTGCGCATCCCGCGTCCCCACACCTTCGCCAGAGCTCCCCGCTGCCTTCGCCGGAGCTCTCCACCGCAGCCTCACCGCCCGAGTGCCCTGGTCCCCTGCGCCGCCATACGTCGCCGCAGTTCTCCGCGCCGCCCCACGCGACCTAGCCTCGGCCTCCACCGGTGACCTGCTCTTCGCCGGATCCAGATCGACCTCGCCTCTGCTGCCCAACAGCCGCCGCCACACCATGATAGGGCTCTGCCTCTGGGGACCCTCGTCGTCCCGCGCCAGAAATGCCCGTCCCCGCCGGATCCGCTCGGTCCCCTCCGTCGTCGGCCTCGCTCCGCGCCGCTGGAGGTCGCCGCACCACCGCCCGAAGCTCTGCCTCGCGCCGCCGGCGTCGACTGAGTCTCGGTCGAGCGGTCGACCGAGCGCTCGTGTGGACCCGCCTCGTGGTCTTCCCCGACCGGCCCAGCAGCGCCGGCCCAGCTCCGACCTCCCGCCGGCCTGCCTTGCCTCCTCTTCACTTGGGCCGAGCCCATGGTGAGCAGCCCCTGTTCTCCGCCATGTGCACAAGTTAGTTATAGGACGCTCGGTTCGGTCCAGTAAAACTTTGACTATGTCCCTGCATATTCATAGCATGTGTGCATCTTTGTCGCGTCATATCCGTGTGCTCGTTGCTCCGATTCATGCATATGGTATGATGAAATGTTCGTCCCGTTATGCTCTTCATGTTAGTGCCATTTGGATGTATGTTCCTATTCATATTGATGCCATTATCCTCATTGCAAGAGTGCTATATGATGTTAACTGCTGTCTGTTAACAGAACATGATGATTTGTCATTTTCGTTGCGTTCTGTGTGTGCATCCTATGAGCATGATGTCTACATGTTTTATGATCTCCATCATGCCATATTTACAGGGGTGCAAGTATTGTATTTTTGTGATCTATGTGGTGACTAGCACAAGCATGCAAAGTAGGCCCCGTGATGTTGTTGTTTTCAGGCACTTAGGATTTTGCTAAGTCCTTTTCCTGATATAATTTTGATGCCATGTAAACTTGTTGCTACCATGAGATACATGCTTATTTTCAGATACTACAATAAGGATGTTTTGAACATATGGTCTTGCTCTATCCATTAGTGCCTCTAGTTGCAATTATGGAGTGCTCTTGATTGTCATTACCATGCTGTACATTTGCTAAATATTGTTCCTGACAGATTGTTAACATGATAATCAATATTGCCATGTGTTTTGCTAGTGATGCACATACCCTATGAACTTTCTTTTGCAACATTTAGCTTCATGAACGTGTCTTCTTACTGTTGGTATGCTTTTGTTGTCATGTAATGCTTTGTGGTGAGTGGCATGAGCTTGCAAAGTTGCTATCATGAATCTGTTTCTGCCATGTCCTGAAATTCCACAAAGTCTGAATCTGTTTATAAAATTTGCTAAGTTTGCATGGGTGTAATCATATTTTATTTGCCTTTTTTGCTAATGATCAGTAAGGGAGTTTTGTTAAGTGTGTTTAGCACTAGCATAACATGCCTTTTTCCCATTATATGTTCATGTAGCATGTTGTTTGCCTACTCTAAACTTTGCTTCCTGATGTTGTTTTTAACATGTTAGTATTTTCACTAAGTTTGTGAAACTGATATCTTTTGCACTTTTGCCATGCTTGTTTGAACATGTTCTAGTATGATTTAGCCGTAGGTCAGTGTTCATGTTTTGTCACACATCTCTTGTACATCACTGCCATATGCTTTGTCGCTATGTTGGAGTGCAGTAGCTTAGTTTCTTGTTGCATTCTAAGTGCTATCATCCTGTTAATCGCAGATTGGCGGCATCCTTGTATTACTTGTCATTTGCAAACCGTGCATCCGTTTCCGGTGATCCTTATATCGATTTCGACCAAAATCACCTCATATTTTCAAAGGCATACTTGGTTTGCCAAGTTGATGCCTTGATCATTCTTTCCCTCCCGGAGAACGCATATGCATTGCATATCATGCCATGTATTGCATCATGTTGCTTGTGCATTGCACCGTGATTGATTGTTGTTCCATTGCTCATGTTCTTGCTTTGGCTAGAGCCGGGAGACGAGTACATGATCGAGGAACCTGTTGAGTATGCTAACGAGGATCAAGCTTTCGACAACTCTGAGTACATTGCAGGCAAGATGAACATACCCTCGATATCACTTCTATCTTTGCTTGCTAGCTGTTCGCTCTATCTCTATGTCATGCTACCTAGCACTTTTTATATCATGCCTCCCATATTTCCATGTCAAGCCTCTAACACACCTTCCTAGTAAACCGTTGTTTGGCTATGTTACCGCTTTTGCTCAGCCCCTCATATAGCATTGTTCGTTGCAGGTGAAGTTGAAGTTTGTTCCAGGATGGAACATGGATATGTTGGGATATCACTATATCTCTTATTTAATTAATGCATCTATATACTTGGTAAAGGGTGGAAGGCTCGGCCTTTTGCCTTGTGTTTTGTTCCACTCTTGCCGCCTTAGTTTCTGCCATACCGGTGTTATGTTCCTTGATTTTGCGTCCCTTACGCGGTTGGGGTTATGGGACCCCCTTGACAGTTCACCTTGAATAAAACTCCTCCAGCAAGGCCCAACCTTGGTTTTACCATTTGTCACCTAAGCCTTTTCCCTTGGGTTCTGCGGACTCAAGGGTCATCTTTAATTTAACCCCCCCGGGCCAGTGCTCCACTGAGTATTGGTCCGAATTGAGTAGACTGTGGGGACACCTCGAGGAAACTTGAGGGCTGATTTTACTCGTAGGATGTCTCATCCGCTGTGCCTTGAGAACGAGATATGTGCAGCTCCTATCGGGATTTGTCGGCACAATCGGGTGGCTTTGCTGGTCTTGTTTTACCATTGTCGAAATGTCTTGTAACCGGGATTCCGAGACTGATCGGGTCTTTCCGGGAGAAGGAATGTCCTTCATTGACCATCAAGGCTTGTGATGGGCTAAGTAGGGACACCTAAGGGAGTCCTGGATTAGGGGGTGTTCGGATAGCCGGACTATACCTTCAGCCGGACTCCTAGACTATGAAGATACAAGATTGAAGACTTCGTCCCATGTCCGGAAGGGACTTTCCTTGGCGTGGAAGGCAAGCTTGGCGATATGGATATACAGATCTCCTACCATTGTAACCGACTTTGTGTAACCCTAACCCTCTCCGGTGTCTATATAAACCGGAGGGTTTTAGTCCGTAGGACAACATACACAACAACAATCATACCATAGGCTAGCTTCTAGGGTTTAGCCTCTCTGATCTCGTGGTAGATCTACTCTTGTACTACCCATATCAACAATATTAATCAAGCAGGACGTAGGGTTTTACCTCCATAGAGAGGGCCCGAACTTGGGTAAAACTTCGTGTCCCTTGCCTCCTGTTACCATCCGGCCTAGACGCACAGTTCGGGACCCCCTACCCTAGATCCGCCGGTTTTGACACCGACATTGGTGCTTTCATTGAGAGTTCCTCTGTGTCGTCGCCATCAGGCACGATGGCTCCTACGATCATCAATAGCGATGCAGTCCAGGGTGAGACCTTTCTCCCCGGACAGATCTTCGTCTTCGGCGGCTTCGCACTGCGGGCCAATTCACTTGGCCATCTGGAGCAGATCGAAAGCTACGCCCCTGGCCGTCAGGTCAGATTTGGAAGTTTAAACTACATGGCCGACATCCGCGGGGACTTGATCTTCGACGGATTCGAGCCACTGCTGAGCGCGCCGCACTGTCATGACGAGCATGATCTAGCTCTGCCGCCGAACAGTGCCCTGGAGGCCGCACCCGCATCGGCTTCAACCTTTAATTTAGAGCCAACTGCGCCGATCGAGGATGGGTGGTTGGACGCCGCCTCGGGGGCTGCGATCCCAACGGCGATCGAGCCGAACACCAGCCCCGCACTCCGCGAGACTCATGACTCCAAGGAGCCGGACTCCTCTCCGGACTCCAAACCCTCCGCGCCCTTGCCGATCGAATCCGATTGGGCGCCGATTATGGAGTTTACTGTTGTGGACATCTTTCAGCACTCGCCTTTCAGCGATATTCTGAAGACACTGAAGTCTCTCTCTTTATCAGGAGAGCCCTGGCCGGACTACGGTCAGCAAGGTTGGGGTATAGACGATGAAGAAATTCAAAGCCCACCCACCACCCACTTTGTAGCCACTGTCGACGATTTAACCGACATGCTCGGCTTCGACTCTGAAGACATCAACGGTATGGATGCCGATGAAGGAGACGATGAAGAACCAGCGCCTATTAGGCCCTGGAAAGCCACCTCGTCATATGACATATACATGCTGGACACCCCAAAATAGGGAGATGGCGATGGAACAGCGGAGGATGACCCCTCCAAGAAACAGCCAAAGCACCGGCGTCAGCGGCGCCGATCAAAATCCCGCCAAAACAAATATGGTGATTCCAGCATGGGAGATAATAATACTCTGGAGAGTGTCGAAGAAAACCACCTCCAGCAAGATTTAGCACAGGAGGATGGAGAAACCAGCCCTCATGAGAGAGCGGTAGACAGAGAGGTCGAGGACGATAATTATATGCCTCCCTCCGAAGACGAGGCAAGCCTCGACGATGACGAATTTTTGTCATGCCAGAGGATCCCGTCAAGCAAGAGAGTTTTCAACGCAGGCTTATGGCCACGGCAAGAAGCCTCAAGAAAAAACAGCAACAGCTTAGAGCTGATCAAGATTTGCTGGTCGACAGATGGACTGAACTCCTTGCGGCCGAAGAGCATAAACTCGAACGCCCCTCCAAGAGCTACCCAAAGCGCAGGTTGCTACTCCGGCTAGAGGAGGAAGCACTTAAACCTGCATCACCTGCACTCGATACGGCCGACCGGCCACCTCATGGCCGCGACAGAGAGGCCTCTCGGCCCTCCACTCAAGCCGCACCCCGTACCAAGGGACGGGAAAATGCACCGGACCTGCGAGATATGTTGGGGGACAAGGCAAGGCAAACAAGATCGATCTACGGATCGCGTGGGCACCCCACGGCTCGAGATGGTAACCGTCACGCCGGCCACAAATTCGGCAGGGCCGAACACAGTAAACAAAGCTCATTGGAGCTACGTCGTGATATAGCCCAGTACAGAGGCACCGCACACCCACTAAGCTTCATAGACGAAATAATGGATCATCAAATCCCCGAGGGTTTCAAACCTGTAAACATCGAATCATATGATGGCACAACAGATCCTGCGGTATGGATCGAGGATTATCTCGTTCATATCCACATGGCCCGCGGCGATGATTTCCACACCATCAAATACCTCCCACTCAAGCTTAAAGGACCAGCTCGGCATTGGCTTAACAGCTTGCCAACAGGATCAATCAGTTATTGGGAGGACCTGGAAGCCGCATTCCTCGACAATTTCCAGGGCACCTATGTGCGACCACCAGACGCCGATGACCTAAGCCACGTAATTCAGCAGCCAGAAGAATCGGCCAGGCAATTCTGGACACGGTTCCTAACAAAGAAAAACCAAATAGTCGACTGTTCGGACGCAGAGGCCCTAGCAGCCTTCAAGCACAATATCCGTGACAAGTGGCTTGCCCGGCACCTTGGTCAGGAAAAGCTGAAATCTATGGCAGCACTCACGACACTCATGATCCGCTTTTGCGCGGGAGAAGACAGCTGGCTTGCTCGTAGCAACAATATGACCAAGAACCCTGGTAATTCAGATACCAGGGACAGTAGTGGCAGGTCGCGTCGCAACAAGCAGAAGCGCCGCATTAACGGCGACAATGCTGAGGATACGACAGTTAATGCCGGATTCAGAGGCTCTAAATCCGATCAGCGGAAAAAGCCATTCAAAAGAAATCCTAGGGGCCCGTCCAGTTTGGACCGAATACTCGACCGCTTGTGCCAGATACATGGCACCCCCGAAAAGCCGGCCAATCACACCAACAGGGATTGTTGGGTGTTCAAGCAGGCAGGCAAGCTAAATGCCGAACATACAGACAAGGGGCTGCATAGCGATGACGATGAAGAGCCCCGACCACCGAACAACAGTGGACAGAAGGGTTTTCCCCCGCAAGTGCGGACGGTGAACATGATATACGCAACCCACATCCCCAAGAGGGAGCAGAAGCGCGCATTAAGGGACGTATACACGATAGAGCCAGTCGCCCCAAAGTTCAACCCATGGTCCTCCTGCCCGATCACCTTTGATCGAAGGGACCATCCCACTAGCACCCGTCATGGCGGATTCGCCACATTGGTTCTAGACCCAATTATTGACGGATTTTATCTCACTAGAGTATTTATGGACGGCGACAGTAGCCTGAACCTGCTTTACCAGGATACACTGCGGAAAATGGGCATAGATCCCTCGAGGATTAGGCACACCAAAACGACCTTTAAAGGCGTAATACCAGGTGTAGAGGCCAACTGTACAGGCTCAGTCACACTTGAAGTGGTCTTCGGATCTCCGGATAATTTCCGAAGCGAGGAGTTAATCTTCGACATAGTCCCATTCCGCAGTGGCTATCACGCACTGCTCGGACGAACCGCATTCGCCAAGTTCAATGCGGTACCGCACTACGCATAGCTCAAGCTCAAGATGCCAGGCCCTCGAGGAGTAATTACGGTCAATGGAAACACCGAACGCTCCCTCCGAACGGAGGAGCACACGGCGGCCCTTGCAGCGGAAGTACAAAGCAGCCTCTCCAGGTAGTTCTCCAGCTCGGCCATTAAGCGACCGGACACCGTCAAGCGCGCCCGGAGTAACCCACAACAAGACCGCCTGGCACGATCCGAGCAGGCGTAGCAATGCGGCCCCAACCCCAGCCCTCACAAAAAGGCGACGCCGGCACTTCGCGTACATAACTACGCTCTAGAAATACCATGGGTACAGGGGGAGGGGCACCATCACGGCACGCCCGAAACACGGCTTAAACCACACCAGGGGCTGCCGATTTTTTAATTTTCTCTTACTTTCAGGACTCCATTCTTCGGAAGGCCTGTTCGGCAGTTCAATTGCCGCACAAACGCTGCAAGAACCAGGGAAGCAGACAAGCCACGCCGCATTACGGAACTCCTAGGTGGTCTCTATCACAAGCAGTATACCTGTTTCACATACCATTCCGTAGCCTCCCCCTGGAACAGACATGTTAAATAGTCCAACCTTTTGCTTATCGCATTATTTGTATCGTTCTGCTTTGATCGCAGCCCTTTTTAATAAACAATGCATAGCTTTTGTCTATTTTTGCATTACTCTTTTTCTATAAATATATGTTCCTTAACGACATGTTGCACCCATACACTTTGGTACGGCCAAAATATGCCAGGGGCTTTAGTACCCCTCAATATGGTGTGAGAAGTCCGAACACTTTAACTAGTGCGGCATCCCGAACTTATAGCACTATATGCATCGGCTCCGAATCATGTCTTGGGTCAATAATTGGGTTTGCCCGGCTCCTATGTTTTGGTGCCTTACGTTCCGCTATATCGGCTAAGGTAGCACTAGGAGAACCACTGCGATTGTGCCCCAGTTGAGCTGGGTTGAGCACCTCAGTGGAGAAAGCTAAAACTGACTGTCATGATGAAGCGAGAGCTGGTCGCTGTTCGAGAGGTTTTTCGAGTCCCTAAAGACTTATGCCGCTTAGAGCGAGGAGTCGGCTCTGTCCGGCCAAGGCGTGAATAGCGCCCCGAACTTGGTCTTCTGAATACTAGGGGCTTCGCTGAAATTTAAAATTATAGAATTCTATGGCTAAGTGAGAGTGTTCACGCATTTCAGTCCAATTGCCTTGTTCGTTGGGCTGAGCGCCTCCCTCGAAGGACCCAAACATGGGAAAAAGAGCGCCCAGGTTTATCCCCGAACACCCCAGCACTAGCGGCACGGGGGCAGAAGCTGACGACTCGCCATCTCTCAGTATTGATAAACAGCCGCACAGAAGGTAATATTTTAAATTCCAACAGCATTGCTTAGCGCATATGAACAAGTTTTCAGCGCACAGGATAACATGAGCGAGTTTTACTCAAAAAATACATCCTTGGTACATTCATCCGCCACAAGGCAGGCACCCTTCAGAACATCCTTATAATAATTCTCGGGCTTGCGATGCTCTTTCCCCGGCGGTGGCCCGTACTTCACAAGCTTCTCAGCATCCAGCTTGCCCCAGTGCAATAGCACGGGCAAGGGCCCTACGGGCACCTTCAATGCAGACGGAGCGCTTGATGTCTTCAAGCCTCGGACGGGCCTCCACCAGCCGCCGCACCAGCCCGAAATAGCTCCCAGGCAGAGCCTCTCCAGGCCACAGCCGAACTATGAGGCCCTTCATGGCCTGTTTGGCCGCCTTGTGGAGCTCGACCAGTTGCTTCAGCTGGTCGCTCAGGGGCACGGGGTGTCCGGCCTCAGCGTACTGAGACCAGAACACCTTCTCTGTCGAGCTACCCTCCGCGGCTCGATAGAATGCGGCGGCATCGGATACACTCCGGGGAAGTTCTACAAACGCTCCTGGAGAGCTCCGGATTCGGGTAAGTAACAAGTAACTCACGTTTATGTGTTTGCTTTGCATAAAGAATGCCTTACCCGCCGCTATCTTCTTCACCTCATCCAACTCCTGGAGGGTCTTCTGGGATTCGGCCTTGGCAGACTCGGCATTTTTAATAGCCACTGCGAGCTCGGACGCTCGCATCTTTGAGTCAAGCTCCAAACTCTCATGTTTTTTCATGAGAACCTGGAGCTCTTGCTGTACCTTGCCAACATGGGCCTCGTACTTCTCCCGCTCGGTGCGCTCCGTGGTCGCCCTCTTCTCGGCCTCGACCAGCGCTTGCTTAAGGGTCGCCACCTCAGACGTGACCCCTACAATAGCCACGATAATCCTGTCATTTTTTCCAATTGCACCTTTTTATATATATTTAAACAAGGTATTTCTTACCTTCATTGTCCTCGAGCTGCTTCTTGGCACGCCCGAGCTCTTACTCGGACAGCTCGAGGTTCTGCTTTAGCGTGTCCACTTCCGCAGTCAGTGCGGCAGACGCAAGCAGAGAAGCCTGCATACGCATATTGACTCCTTTTTGTTAGACTCCTGCGAATTTTATTTGATCCTCTATTCGGCTTTTCTTCCCGAACGCCAAACAGAGCATCAGGGGCTACTGTCTATGTGGTAATATTATTTGCACATTCTTTACTTACCTCAAAGCCTGTTAAAAGGCTAGTACAAGCTTCAGTCAGTCCGCTCTTGACGGACTGAACCTTCTGGACCACCGCAATCATAATGGTGCGGTGCTCCTCGTCGATGGAGGCGCCTTGGAGCGCCTCCAACAGATCGTCCGGCGCCTCCGGTTGGACGGGGGTCACCGGCACAGTGGGCTCGCTCCTCTTGGAAGGAGGTCGCCCACCGGATTCTGGAACCTTTGAAGGTTCCGGAGCGGTGTCCGGCCTTGAGCCGGACTTGGAGCCCTAGGGGGTTTTATCCCCTTTACTCCTGGAGTCCGGAAGGTCGCCTTGCGGCGCCTCCAGGACCACCTCCTCCCGACTTGGAACTTGTTGGGACAACACTTCGGTGTCGTCCATAGGGCGGGGGGAGGAAGCCGTCGGAAGCGAGTTCACATCCGACGAGCCCAGTGAGCCGCTCGATGACGCGTCGAGCCGGTCTTTGGGTGGGCTGCATAAACATATTCGACATAAGGGAAAGCTGTGCAATAAAGGGATACTATGAATTACTCTGGTATCCAGATACTTACGATTTCGCCAGGGGCTTGGCCCTGAGCGGCCACTCCTTTCCGCCGTCATCGGCGTCGGTGGAGTAGTCCGGAGGAAGGGTTTTCCCCTTCTTGGACCCTCCGGCCTCCTCAAAGAGGGCGGCCTTCCTTTTCTTCTCTCCTCCCGCTGGAGGGGGAGAGGCCTCTTCTTCTTCCTCCTCGTCTTCATGGGAGGAATGCACCTCGGAGCCGCCGGATGATGAATCCGACACCTCCTGGCGCCGGGCACTCTTTCAAGTCCCCGTGGCCCTCTTAGTGGCCTTCTTCTCCGGCACCACATAGGGTGCCGGAACCAGTAGTTTCGCCAAGCGGGCATCGGCTGGGTCTTCGGGCAAAGGAGCCGGACACTTGATCTGTCCGGACTGCACCTGCCAAGCCTGTCAAAGGTAAGGGAGCTTAGATCCCGCACAGATTCAAACTGTGGAAAACTAATACCCTGTAAAAGGTACAAACAACTTACCGCGCTAGCATGACACTGCACGCTGAATCCGCGATCCTTGGTAGCGGATGCGGGAGCCTTGGCGCCCTTGAAGAGCACCTTCCAGGCATCTTCATACGTCGTGTCGAAGAGCCTGTTCAGAGTTCGGTGCTGCGCCGGATTGAACTCCCACAGATTGAAGGCCCGTTGTTGACACGGGAGGATCAGGCAGATGAGCATAACCTGGACTACGTTGACAAGCTTGAGCTGCTTGTCCACCAGGGATTGGAGGCATGTTCGCAGTCCAGTCACCTCTCCTTTTCTGCCCCATGATGGGCCCGTCTCTTTCCAGGACGTGAGCCGCGTTGGGGGTCCGGACCGAAACTCGGGGGCTGCGACCCACTCAGGGTCGCGCGGTTCGGTGATGTAAAACCATGCCGATTGCCACCCCTTCAGGGTCTCCACAAAGGAGCGCTCGAGCCATAAGACGTTGGGCATCTTGCCCACCATGGCGCCTCCGCACTCCGCTTGGTTGCCGCGCACTACCTTCGGCTCGACGTAGAAAGTCTTGAGCCATAGGCCGAAATGGGGGCAGATGCAGAGGAAAGCCTCGCACACGACGATAAACACCGAGATGTTGAGGACAAAGTTCGGGGCCAGATCGTGGAAATCCAGGCCATAGTAGAACATGAGCCCCCAGACAAATGGGTGAAGAGGGAAGCCCAGTCCGTGGAGGAAATGGGGGAGGAACGCCACCATCTCATGGGGCCTCGGGGTGGGGATGAGTTGCCCCTTTTCGGGAAGCCGGTACACGATGTCGTTAGACAAGTATCCGGCCTTCCTCAGTTTTTTGATGTGTCCCTCCGTAACGGAGGAGACCATCCACTTGCCTCCCACTCCGGACATGGCTAGAGAAGGTTGAGGTGGGGATTGCGGACTTGGGCGCTGGAGCTCGAGTGCGCGAGAATGGGTAGGCAAAGGAGGAAGAAGGCGTAGGTGAAAGGGTGGATCCTTATCCCCTTATATGGGTGGACGCAACTACGTGTCCCCACCAGCCTGGTAAAACTCGCTTATCTCCAAGCGTCGTAATCAATGGCGCGGTTGGGTTACCCATGCCCGTATTGATGAGAATCCCGGAATAAGGGGACACGATCTCTGCTTTGACAAGACGTGCCAAGGAAAACGCCTCGCATGACGCGCTGAGGTGGGATAATGAAATGACTCGGATAAAGACTTGGTCGTGGTGTGTCACACTATGGAATGCGTCAGCAGATTAGATTTGTGTAAATATTATTCTCTCTATGGAAATATGTGGAAACTTATTTTGCAGAGCCGGACACTATCTTTGTGTTCGAAATCTTCTATGAAGTACTTGGAGGAGGAACCCGCCTTGCAATGCCGAAGACAATCTGCGCGCCGGACTCGTCGTCATTGAAGCCTGGTTCAGGGGCTACCGAGGGAGTCCTGGATTAGGGGGTGTTCGGATAGCCGGACTATACCTTCAGCCGGACTCCTGGACTATGAAGATACAAGATTGAAGACTTCGTCCCGTGTCCGGAAGGGACTTTCCTTGGCGTGGAAGGCAAGCTTGGTGATACGGATATACAGATCTCCTACCATTGTAACCAACTTTGTGTAACCCTAACCCTCTCCGATGTCTATATAAACTAGAGGGTTTTAGTCCGTAGGACAACATACACAACAACAATCATACCATAGGCTAGCTTCTAGGGTTTAGCCTCTCTGATCTTGTGGTAGATCTACTCTTGTACTAGCCATATCATCAATATTAATCAAGCAGGACGTAGGGTTTTACCTCCATCGAGAGGGCCCGAACTTGGGTAAAACTTCGTGTCCCTTGCCTCCTGTTACCATCCGGCCTAGACGCACAGTCCGGGACCCCCTACCCGAGATCCACCGGTTTTGACACCGACAACACCCCTCCAGAGTATAAACTTTCGAGAGCCGTGCCTGCGGTTATGTGGCAGATGGGAATTTGTTAATATCCGGTTGTAGAGAACTTGACACTTGACTTAATTAAAATGAATCAACTGCATGTGTAGCCGTGATGGTCTCTTTTCGGCGGAGTCCGGGAAGTGAACACGGCCTTGGGTTATACTTAAACGTAAGTAGTTTCAGTATCACTTCTTGGTCACTTGTAGCTTCACGACCGTTGTGTAACTTGTCATCTTTGTCTTATTTGTGTATGTTAGCCACCATATTTTCTTAGCTCTTGCTGCAGCTCCACCTCATTACCTTAGCCTACCCATAAGCTTGACTAGTCTTTGATCTCGCGGGTGTGAGATTGCTGAGTCCTTGTGACTCACGAATACTTCCAAATAGTTGAAGGTGCCGATGATACCAGTGCAGGGGATGATACTGAAATCAAGTGGGAGTTCCACGAGGACCTTGGTCGTTACTATATTTTATTTCCTGATGATTAGTAGTGGAGTGCAGTTGGGACGATCGGGGATCTAGCATTTGGGGTTGTCTTCTTTTATTTTGGTTCGGTAGTCGGACCTTGATTGTACTCTGGATGATGTATGTTTAACTTCTTATTTGTGTGAAGTGGCGACTGTAAGCCAACTCTATATCCCTTTCTTATTCAGTACATGGGATTGTGTGAAGATTACCCCTCTTGCGAGAAAACTACCACGCGGTTATGCCTCTAAGTCGTGCCTCGACACGTGGGAGATACAGCCGCATCGTGGGTGTTTCAAGTTGGTAATCAGAGCCATCCCCGACTTAGGAGCCCGCTGCTTGATTGAATCGCTGACGTTGTTGACTCTAGAACAAAAAATTTTGAGTCTTCGGATTATATATATCCGAGAGTAGGATTCTTTTTACTCCTCAGGCCCTTCGTCGCTCTGGTGAGGCCTCCTGACGTAGATGTTTTGACTTTCCTCTCCTCAAATTTCACGATTTTTTAGGATCACGCGGGTATCTTGGAGTCATTCCGATATTCTTGTGACGAGAACATTGTTCTTGGTGCTTCCTGACAATTAGGGGTTGTGGCAGTGTCCCGGGGAGTTGAGCTCTAAGGTGTTGTCGTCACAATTTTATTGTCGTAGTTCTGGAATACCTGAGTTGGCCGACATCGAAAATCTCTTTTATGCAGTTGTTGGTGAGATAACCTTGACGCCACCTAGTTCTGGGGCGGGAGTTCGGGAGTATTTCCATAACTGGTATAACGGATGCTTTTCGAAGGTTGTGGTACATGATTTCCGAAGGTTTCTTGGTTACGTGTTGAAGGATGGATACAGCTGGATGTAGGGATTGTTAGTTTGGGTGAGATTTTATGCTTCCCCTGTATCCCCAACACCAGATTGCATAACCAGAAAGTTTTGGGAGTTTATAGGTGGGAATTCAAGTATCTTGTAGGATATCTTTCCAACAGACACATGATATGATATGGGGTCTATCATATGTTTGTTTCCGGCTTATTCTGCAAGCCCAAGCCTTTGTTTTGTTTTGTGTTGTGGTATTCGAGTTGCTTCAAGTCAAGTGTTGACTCTATACCTATCCTAAGCGGTGCTCTCATATTTCTATGTGAGTGCTAATCGTTCTTGATCATCGAGATGGTCATGCCAATTCTTTTTCAACCGGTGTGTAAGTGCATCTAGTGACACCCCTAGTTGGTTTTAGAGTATTGACGACAAACTTGGTTGAGGGACTAATGTGTTTGTGAGAATTGCAGGATAACACAGGTAGTAGTCCCTCATTGATTCGGTTTACCTACCAGAGATGACCCCTAAAAATGTGTGAAGACATTGAAGACAATGGTGGTCTGTGAAGAGATTCACATTGAAGACTATGACATGAGAAGACATCGCATGAAGACTATGGATTGTGAAGACAAAGTTGTTTCATAGTTTCCTTTTCTTCTTTGTTTAGTCATAGGAACCACAGTACTGTTAAGTGGGGTCCAAGTGAACAAAGTCAGAGTGACTGAAGTGATGCTCAACCAAATCCTATGTCTTCGAGCGAAGACAATGAGAACAAATCTTATCCAGAGCTGGATAGGTCAGCTTTACTTGTAGCCCAAGTGAAGCTGCCGCGTGTGTTTGAAATCTGACCATTGGACACGTGTCGGTTCCTTAGTGACCCAGGGTCATTTTAGACAAATCAGGTCGGGTTGCCTCCTAGCTATAAATATCCCACCCCCTACACCATAAATTGGTGGATGCTCAGAGTTAGTGCACGGCTTTTGTCGTTTGAGAGCAACCCACCTCCGAAGCTTTTGAGAGAGAAATCCTTACAAGGACAAAGCCCTAAACACCCAGAGCCAAAGAGTGTTAGGCATCACTGAAGTCTTTCTGTCTGCATGATCTAAAGACTTGTTACATTTGAGGACTGTGAATCCTCCAGCCGGTTAGGCGTCATGTTCTGAGCATCCAAGAGTCATTGTGGAACGCCGGTGAACGAAGTCTGTGAAGGTTTGGAAGTCTACCTTGAAGACTTACCAGAGTGATTGGGCGAGGACTGTGTGTCCTTAACTCAAGGGGAATAAGGTGAAGACACGGTCTTCTGAGTTGAATCTCAACCTCCCTAACCAGACGTACAGTTGTCACATCAACTGGAACTGGTCCAACAAATCCCTATCCTCACCAAGCAACTGGATCTATCCTTCACCTCTCTTTACTTATAGTTTGTCTTCATGAAGTCATTGCGTGCTTCCATGATTTGATTGACTTCATTGTGTAAAGACTGTTGTTGTTTGCCTTCATACTATCTTCCATCCTGATCCATACCGCCTAGCTTCTGATAGTCTTCGTGCTTTCACTTCATTGCTTACTTGACTATGGCTTGTCTAGTGCAGGCTACCTTCCTTTGCATATCAATAGGTTCATTTCTACTGTTTGTCTTCAAAGCCCCCGTGTTTTGAAGACGTTCATAGAAATCGCCTATTCACCCCCCTCTAGTCGATAACTAGCACTTTCACGGTGTGCTTCTCTTCAAGTGGATCCGATCATTCCAACATTCGCGAGATCAATTCTAAGTTTTCTTAACATTGCTCATTTCATCCGTCCCCAAGTTACCTTTGTTTTTCCCGCCCTTCCACCCTTTTATTCAAGGACTCAGATTTCTTAATCAAGTATCCATCTTATGGATGTGAAGTCTCTCCATTCTTTTCCGTCAATGTTCTTATCAAGTGATTCTCAGGAAGATACTAATGGAGCTTCAAGTTCATCCTTCTTTGTTCTCTTTCTTCTCCGGTGGATTCAATTCAAGATTTGTGGATCATATCCTTTCCTCGTTTCAAATGTTTTCTCATGTCGGTGTACCTCTTAATCATCCACTTCTCGCTATTCAGTTGTTCCAGAGTGCTGAAGATATCTCAAAGATTCGTGTTTCCACTCTGCATTCGTTCAAGATCTTTTGAGGATGTTATATCATTCAAGCCATTTAATTCAACTGGCACAATCTATCTTTTAAATCGTTCAACGGTGTATCTTTTGAGTGGGCCCTAACCCACAGGTCTTTTCCCAGGATTTTACCTGACTCTTCTAATTTTTTTGAAGCTATTCCATAAATCTTTTCAAAGTTCGACGTAAGAATGAATTTCATCAGTCAGATGTTTTCCAAGATCAATTTCAAATTATTTTTTATTGTTGTCTCAACCTCTTTGTTTTTTCATTCTCCCGGAGTATCTCAACAATTCATGGTGGTGTTTCTCATTGCCATTCTCAACACAGAAGATCGAGGAAGAGTTTTCTCCTAAAAATCTTGGTCCATTTTCTTGAAGATTCATGGTTCAAGTTTGATGCCATCCTCTCATAATTGCTTACGATTGTGAAATTTCTTTTCAATTTGATTCTCCAGAGCCCATCATCTCAGAATTATTCATCCCAACTTTCAGCTCTCGTTCTCCAAATCATACCGGTGCATCATGCAAGTATTCTCTAATTAGCTCGGGATCTCTTCACTCACTTGCATCTAAATTCTCTCAAGTATCTTCGTTCATTTTCATATTCTTCCCGGTGTTTTGTTATCTTTTCTTTGTTCGTTTTTAAATCCTACCGGTGGTTCATTGAAGACTTTCCCAAGTTTGCGCCATATCTATCTTAATCCGTTCTACTAGAATAAGTAGTATGCCAAATCCATTGCTTGTCATCAATCTAAATTGGTGAAGGATAACCATAATGTAATTCTTATTCTTGTTTCATCAAATGAATTCAATTCCTTATTCCGGAGGTTCATCAAATTCTCGGTTTCAATTGTTCTATCTTTTCTTTTCCCGGAGTTACAAGCTCTCTCAATTATCTCGTCGTGAAGCTCCATCTAAATCATCGCAAGGCTTCACCTTGTGTTCTCAACCTCTCTTTCCTTTTGTTACCGGAGTTCTTCATGGAGGCTCTACATGGTGGTTCGTCAAGGATTCTTTTCATTCTTCAATTGTTCTTCAAGATTTCCCTCGGAGTTATGATCCGCCAAGCTATACTAAAAATTAAACATGGTGTTCAACACATGCATGTCTTGTTTTGAGGAGTTCAAGTATTCTTCATCTTGCATTCCGAAGTGCAATTCTTTCTACCTTATCTTTTAAGATGGCGTTATATAATTCTTGACAATTTCCATTCATGTTTCAAGATTCACATGTCGTCAAGAATGAGGTATTTTAAATCCATCAATCGCTTTGTTGGAGTTATCTTGTGTCATATTTCACCTAAAAGCTTTCCCTAAGGATTGTTGCTACTTACGGTGCTCATAAATGACCCAAGTTCTTCATTTATCCTCCCGGTTAAAATAAGCTTCTCGTCTCCTTGTTCATATCAATCCAATCTATTGTTTCCATTAGTGGCAGAATTACACCTCATAATTTTGAGAAGTTTTCCATAAGCCCACTACAAGTTTATTCGTTTCGTTGTTGGTTTTCCAACAACTCCGTTATAACCTTCTTGGAAGGGTGCTCTCCAAGCTCTTTTGTGACAGAAGTTGGCATTTTCTTCTCCATTCTTTCATTCCATTGATCTATCCTCTATTATTCTTCCGGAGACATTGTGATGTTGCTCTTTTCACTCATCATATCGAATTGTCAGGATTGTGTTATTTTCGTGCTTATCCATTTAACCGGAGTGTTGTGTCCTCTACTCAAGTTCTTTTCATCTAATCAAGTCTTGTATCTCTTTTCAACGGGAATGCTATTCGAATTTGCTCTTCCTTGTTCCTTGTTTATCTTGTTTCAACCAGCGTGGTTTCAATTCCATCTTGTCCATTATGCTCGTCATTCAATAGCTTTGCAACCTCCAAGGTTCACATGGTGTTCCTTGTTTCTCTTTTCTACCAGAGTGCCCTCAATTTCGTTCAACTCTGTTGTGTTCTTCTTTCAAGTTTTTCAACCTCTCAAAGTTCATGGTTTCACTAATTTGTCGAAGAACTAACTTTGTTTTACCTCTTCCTTTTCTGCTTCTCTCCAGTGCCATCCTAGATCTCGGGACGAGATCCTCTTGTAGTGGTGGAGCGTTGTAACACCCCGGATGTAACTTTCCATATTTGCAACTCCGACTCTTGCCATTTTTCGGCTATGTGATATGAGATTTCCTTTGTGGTTGGGTTTTTGTCTTTGTTTTGTATTTTGTTCATGTCATGCATTTCATATCATGTCATCATGTGCATCACATTTGCATTCATGTTCGTCTCATGCATCTGGTCATTTTCCCCGTTGTTCATTTCGCAATCCGACAATCCCACATGCACCCGGCGCAACCCTCTTGTCTCTTTTCGTGAGCGGGAGAAAAACTTTCTTGAAATGGGCCGAGATTTGTCAAGTGGCCTTGGTACATCACCGGTAGACCGTCTATCAAATTTCATTCCATATGGAGGTTGTTTGATGCCCTAATAGTTAACCGGGTAACCGCAAAAGCCTCTTTGGTGCTGCAGCCCAACACACCTCCAAAACAGCCCAATAACCCATCTAAAAACCCTCCATGCTCTCCATCGTTGGATCACGATCGTGTGGGCAAAAACTGCTCCTCATTTGGACTCTCCTAGTTCCCTCTACTTATAAATATGTGCCTATCCCCCAAAATTTTGCAGATGAAACCCTAGCCTAGCCCCTCTCTGCCGCCGAACACGTCCGGATCGGACCGAACAAGTCCCCGCCGCCTCCCTACTCCACTTGCGCGCCGCCACGTGTCGCCGCCGTCCTCCTCCATCGTGCGGGCCCGCGAGCCCATCCGCGACCCGTCGGGCCCGGTCGCCGCCGCCCGCACCGCACGGCTGCCCGCGCCGCCCTGCGCATCCCGCATCCCCGTGCCTTCACTGGAGCTCCCTGCCGCCTTCGCCGGTGCTCTCCACCGCAGCCTCACCGCCCGAGCGCCCCGGTCCCCTGCGCCGCCATACCTCGCCTCGGCCTCCACCGGTAACCCGCTTGTCGCCGGATCCAGATCGACCCCGCCTTCGCTGCCAACCGCCGCCGCCACGCCATGACAGGGCTCCGCCTCCGGGGACCCTCATCGTCCCGCGCCAGACCTGCCCGTCCCCACCGGATCCGCATGGTCCCCTCCATCCTCAGCCTCGCTCCGCGCCGCTGGAGGTCGCCGCACCACCGCCCGATGCTCTGCCTCGCGCCGCCAGCGTCGACTGCGTCTCCGTGGAGCGGTCGACCGAGCGCTCGCATGGACCCGCCTCGTGGGCCTCCTCGACCGGCCCAGCAGCGTCGTCCCAGCTCTGACCTCCCGCCGGCCTACCTTGCCTCCTCTTCACTTGGGCCGAGCCCATGGTGAGCAGTCCCTGTTCTCCGCCATGTGCACGAGTTAGTTATATGACGCTCGGTTCGGTCAAGTAAAATTTTGACCAAGTCCCTGCATATTCATAGCATGTGTGCATCTTTGTCGCGTCATATCCATGTGCTCGTTGCTCCGATTAATGCATATGATAGGTCGAAATGTTAGTCTCGTTATGCTCTTCATGTTAGTTCCATTTGCATGTATGTTCCTGTTCAAATTGATGACATTATCCTCGTTGCAAGAGCGCTATATGATGTTAACTGCTGTCTGTTAACAGAACTTGATGATTTGTCATTTTCGTTGCATTTTGTGCGTGCATCCTATGAGCATGATGTATACATGTTTTATGATCTCCATCATGCCATATTTACATGGATGCAAGTGTTGTATTTTTTTGATCTATGTGGTGACTAACTCAAGCATGCAAAGTAGGCCCCGTGATGTTGCTATTTTCAGGCACTTAGGATTTTGCAGTCCTTTTCCTGATGTTATTTTGATGCCATGTAAAGTTGTTGCTACCATGAGATCCATGCTTATTTTGATATACTTTAGTAAGGATGTTTTGCACATGTGGTTTTGCTCTATCCATTCATGCCTCTGGTTGCAATTATGGAGTGATATAGATTGTCATTAACATGCTCTACTTTTGCTAAATATTGTTCCTCGCAGAATGTTAACATGATAATCAATATTGCGATGTGTTTTGCTAGTGTTACATGTATCCTATGAACTTGCTCTTGCCATGTTTAGCTTCATGAACATGTATTCTTACTGTTGGTATGCTTGTGTTGTCATGTAATGCTTTGAGGTGAGTGGCATGAGCTTGGAAAGTCGCTGTCTTGAATCTGTTTCTGCCATGTCCTGAAATTCCACCAAGTCTGAATCTGTTTATAAAATGTGCTATGTTTGCATGGGTAGAGTAAATTGCAAAAAACCACCACAATTGGGGACCCTAATTCACAAAACCGCCATCATTCGATTTTTTTTCAAAGAACCACCAACGTTGTGCTAACAGTTTTCAAAAAACGCTGATCGCTCGATTAAAACCATTTAATTGAAAACCCGACGAATGGGTCCCGATGACAGGTCCACGTGCTGAAGGAGAGATGGCACAGCTAGTCAACCCCGTCTCCTCGCGAGTTTTCTCCACGCGCTCTCGCGCCTCCGTACACGCATGGGTGCCCGCGGCTCCGACGAGGCAGGCCGCCGGCTGACGAGCCTCCCATCACCGCCAGCTTCTGCTCCACACAGCACCGCGCTCTGTCGCCTGCCATGGCTCCCGGTCATAAGTCAAACAAGGATGGAGGACAGGCCCAGGAGGTCTTGCGCCGGCCTCTGGGTGGCGAACCGGCCGCCGCCGGATTGCAGGGGGCGTCGGGAGCAGACCACGGTGGGTGGTGCCGGACTGCAGGGGGTCGGGAGAATACCATGACGGGGATTCACCGCCTGCTACTGGACTAGGCAGGGGGCAGGGGAGCACCAACTACTTGAGTTCGTCTGCCATGGCGGCCGCCGTGCTCGCAGCTCGCGAGGGATGGCATTACAACGTGAAATAGAGCAGAGGAGATGGGGGGAAATCGAGAGGAGCTCACTTTGATGCAGCAGGGAGCTCAGTGGGCTCGGGGCAGGCTTGGAGGCGGCGAATCGAGGGCGAGGAGCGGATGGTGCAAGCGGCCGAGAAAGGCTCGATTCGGCCATCTCGTGGCGCCCTTGCTCGAAGCCGTCGGCGAGGGATACCAGCGCGAAAAGGCGAAGCTAACGGACATAGTCTAACAGCGGTTCGTCGGCAGTGGCTACGCTGGCTACGATCGGCGGCGAGGCAGTGCTGTCGGGAGGCTCAGAGGAGACCTGCGGTAGCGCACATGACGCGGCTTAGACCAGGCGGCAAGGTAGAAGGGAAGATGGAGGATAAATAAGGGCGGGCTGCGACGGCTTGGCTTGCCGGCGGCGACCTGCGGTCCGGCCTCGGATCCTTCCGGATCGGGGCGGCGGCGGCGGGCGTGCACAGTGGCTCGAGAGGAGGACACGGAGATGTGTTTTATTATTATTATTATTATTATTATTATTATTATTATTATTATAGGAGATATATCACAATAACATGCGGGTCCCATGTCTATTTTGATGGTCGGTCAAACACCGTTAGTTTTGGTTGCCACATCATCACTTACGGTGGGTCCTATATGTCAATTTTAGCGTTAGCAAGTGCTTATATGAGCGATCAGTGTTTTTTGAAAACTGTTAGCACAATGTTGGTTGTTTTTTGAAAAAAATCCTAATGGTGGCGGTTTTATAAATTAGGGTCCTTAATTGTGGTGGTTTTTTGCAATTTACTCGCATGGGTATAATCATATTTTATGTGCCTTTTTGGCTAATGATCAGTAAGGGTGTTTTGTTAAGTGTGTTTAGCACTAGCATGCCGTGCCTTTTTTCCATGATATATTCCTGTGGAATGTTGTTTGCTTGCTCTAAACTTTACTTCCTGATGTTGTTTTTGACATGTTAGTATTTCACTAAGTCTGTGAAACTGATGTCTTTTGCACTTTTGCCATGCTTGTTTGAACCTGTTCTATGTTGGAGTACAGTAACTTAGTTTCTTGTTGCATTCTATTTGTCAAGCATATCTTTTACATCACTACCATATGCTTTGTTTTCTATGTTGGAGTGCAGTAACTTAGTTTCTTGTTGCATTCTATTTGCTATCATGCTATTAATCGCAGATTTGTGTCATCCTTGTATTGCTTGTCATTTGCAAACCGTGCATCCGTTTCCGGTGATCCTTATATCGATTTCGACTGAAATCACCTCATCTTTCCAGCGTCATACTTGGTTTTGACAAGTTGATGCCTTTATCATTCTTTCCCTTCCGGAGCACTCATATGCATTGCATATCATATCTTGCAAATCATGCCATGTATTGCATCATGTTGCTTGTGCATTGCACCGTGATTGATTATTGTTCCATTGCTCATGTTATTGCCTTGGGTAGAGCCGGGAGACGAGTACGTGAACGAGGAACCTGTTGAGTACGCTAACGAGGATCAAGCTTTCGACAACTCTGAGTACATTGCAGGCAAGATGACCATACCCTTGATATCACTTCTATCTTTGCTTGCTAGTTGTTCGCTCTATCTCTATGTCGTTCTACTTACCACTTGTTATATCATGCCACCCACATTGCCATGTCAAGCCTCTGACCCACCTTCCTAGCAAACCATTGTTTGGATATCTTACCGCTTTTGCTTAGCCCCTCTTATAGCGTTGTTAGTTGCAGGTGAAGTTGAAGTTTGTTCCATGTTGGAACATGGATATGTTGGGATATCACTATATCTCTTATTTAATTAATGCATCTATATACTTGGTAAAGGGTGGAAGGCTCGACCTTTTGCCTGGCGTTTTGTTCCACAATTGCCGCCTTAGTTTTCGTCATACCGGTGTTATGTTCCTTGATTTTGCGTTCATTACACGGTTGGTGTTATGGGACCCCCTTGACAGTTCGCCTTGAATAAAACTCCTCCAGCAAGGCCCAACCTTGGTTCTAACACTCGTCACCTAAGCCTTTTTCCCTTGGGTTCTGCAGACTCAAGGGTCATCTTTATTTTAACCCCCCGGGCCAGTGCTCCTCTGAATGTTGGTCCGAACTGAGTAGACTACGGGGCCACATCGGGGAAACTTGAGGGCTGGTTTTACTCGTAGGATGTCTCATCCGGTGTGCCCTGAGAACGAGATATGTGCAGCTCCTATCGGGATTTATCGGCGCAGTCGGGTGGCTTTGCTGGTCTTATTTTACCATTGTAGAAATGTCTTGTAAACGGGATTCCGAGACTTATCGGGTCTTTCCGGGAGAAGGAATATCCTTCGTTGACCATGAGAGCTTGTGATGGGCTAAGTTGGGACACCTAAGGGAGTCCTGGATTAGGGGGTGTTCGGATAGCCGGACTATACCTTCAGCCGGACTCCTAGACTATGAAGATACAAGATTGAAGACTTCGTCCCATGTCCGGAAGGGACTTTCCTTGGCGTGGAAGGCAAGCTTGGCGATATGGATATACAGATCTCCTACCATTGTAACCGACTTTGTGTAACCCTAACCCTCTCCGGTGTCTATATAAACCGGAGGGTTTTAGTCCGTAGGACAACATACACAACAACAATCATACCATAGGCTAGCTTCTAGGGTTTAGCCTCTCTGATCTCGTGGTAGATCTACTCTTGTACTACCCATATCAACAATATTAATCAAGCAGGACGTAGGGTTTTACCTCCATAGAGAGGGCCCGAACTTGGGTAAAACTTCGTGTCCCTTGCCTCCTGTTACCATCCGGCCTAGACGCACAGTTCGGGACCCCCTACCCTAGATCCGCCGGTTTTGACACCGACATTGGTGCTTTCATTGAGAGTTCCTCTGTGTCGTCGCCATCAGGCACGATGGCTCCTACGATCATCAATAGCGATGCAGTCCAGGGTGAGACCTTTCTCCCCGGACAGATCTTCGTCTTCGGCGGCTTCGCACTGCGGGCCAATTCACTTGGCCATCTGGAGCAGATCGAAAGCTACGCCCCTGGCCGTCAGGTCAGATTTGGAAGTTTAAACTACATGGCAGGGTATAAACTATCAAGAGCCGTGCATGCGGTTATGTGGCAGATGGGAATTTGTTAATATCCGGTTGTAGAGAACTTGACACTTGACTTAACTAAAATGAATCAACTGCGTGTGTAGGCGTGATGGTCTCTTTTAGGCGGAATCCGGGAAGTGAACACGGCCTTGGGTTATGTTTGAATGTAAGTAGTTTCAGGATCACTTATTGATCACTTGTAGCTTCACGACCGTTGCGTAGCTTCTCATCTTACTCTTATTTCGTATGTTAGCCACCATATTTGCTTACCGTTTGCTGCAGCTCCACCTCATTACCTTATCCTACCCATAAGCTTAAATAGCCTTGATCTCGCGGGTGTGAGATTGCTGAGTCCTCGTGACTCACGGACACTTCCAAACAGTTGCAGGTGCCGATGAAACCAGTGCAGGTGATGCTACCGAACTCAAGTGGGATTTCGACAAGGACCTTGGTCGTTACTATGTTTCGTTTCCTAATGATCAGTAGTGGAGCCCAGTTGGGACGATCGGGGATCTAGCATTTGGGGTTGTCTTCTTTTATTTTGGTTCCGTAGTCGGACCTTGATTGTACCCTGGATGATGTATGTTTAACTTGTTATTTGTGTGAAGTGGCGATTGCAAGACAACTCTATATCGCTTTCTTATCCAGTACATGGGATTATGTGAAGATTACCCCTTTTTCGACAAAACCACCATGCGGTTATGCCTCTAACTCGTGCCTCGACACATGGTAGATATAGTCGCATCATGGGCATTTCAAGTTGGTAATAAGAGCCATCCCCGACTTAGGAGCCCCCTGCTTGATCGAATCACTGACGTTGTTGAGTCTAGAACAAAATGTTTTGAGTCTTAGGATTATATATATCATGGAATAGGATTCTTTTTACTGCTCAGTCCCTTCGTCGGTCTGGTGAGGCCTCCTAACCTAGATGTTTTGACTTTCCTCTCCTCAAATTTCACGAATTTTTTTTAGGGTCACGTAGGTATGTTGGAATCGTTCCGATATTATTGTGATGAGAACATTGTTCTTGGTGCCTCCTGATATTTAGGGGTTGTGGCAGTGTCCCGAGGAGTTGAGCTCCGAGGTGTTGTCGTCACAATTTTATCGTTGCAATTCTGGAATACCTGAGTTCGCCGACATCGAAAATCTCTTTTATGTAGTTGTTAGTGAGATAACCTCGACGCCACCTAGTACTGAGACAACCCCTCTATCCCCAACATGCTACAAGATTTCTCTCAGAGTTATGATCCGCCAAGATATACTAAAAAATGAACATGGTGTTCAACACATGTCTTGTTTTGAGGAGTTCAAGTATTCTTCATCTTGCATTCCGAAGTGCAATTATTTCTACCTTATCTTTTAAGATGGCGTTATATCATTCTTGACAATTTCCATTCATGTTTCGAGATTCGCATGTCGTCAAGAATGAGGTATTTTAAATCCATCAATCGCTTCGTTGGAGTTATCTTGTGTCATATTTCACCTAATAGCTTTCCCTAAGGATTCTTGCTACTTATGGTGCTCAGAAATGACCCAAGTTCTTCATTTATCCTCCCGGTGAAAATAAGCTTCTCGTCTCCTTGTTCATATCAATCCAATCTATTGTTTCCGTTAGTGGCAGAATTTCACCTCATAATTTTGACAAGTTTTCCATAAGCCCACTACAAGTTTATTTGTTTCGTTGTCGGTTTTCCAACAACTCCGTTATAACCGTCTTGGAAGGGTGCTCTCCAAGATCTTTTGTGGCAGAAGTTGCCATTTCTTCTCCATTCATTCATTCCATTGATCTATCCTCTATTATTTCTTCCGGAGGCATTGGTGTCGTGGAAGTGTCACGGAAGATATCCTCGTAGAAGGACTTAGTTGTGGAGCCATTGCGATGAGGTTGGCTTAAAGGGGTTAAACGGGACAATGGACATGGAGAGTTTTATACTGGTTCGGCCCCTTGCGGTGATGTTAAAGGCCTACTCCAGTTTGAGGTGGTATTGCTAGGGTTTCGATTACCAGGGAGCAAACACGCTTTGCCTGGCTTTCGACTTGTTTTTCTTGCCCTAAGCCGCTGCCGGGTCATCCCCTTATATACATGGGTTGACGCCTTGCGGCCTATAGAGTCCTGGCCGGCTCATACAAACGTGTCTGGCTCGGTTACTTATCTTACATGCCTTACAATACATGTTTACATTTACATGGCGGTTTAGACTTACGGGCCTTTCGCCGCCCCCAGACTTGGGCCTTTTAACAAGCCTATCTATGAACCACCATCTTTAGTATATTCTTGGGCTTCATTTAGACGAACCACCATAATGGATGACCCGGCCCCTCCTGGGCGGGTCATATCTGATAGTCATATCCCAACATTAGGCCCCAGGTTGATTTCAACTTGTTCATGTCAATCTTCAACATTTAGAAAAAATCATTCTTCATCTTCGTGTGCCATGCTGTAACCCGCCATGACATCATCTCCAGAAATTGCAGTAACCCGCCGTGACGTCACCTATAATTAATATGATGCACGGCCCAAATAAATCTTTTTCTTAACTGACCCTTCCGAAAATCGAGGCGCTCGCACCGTCACATATCCACCTTTCTGTCTCCTCGATTCCCGCGTATGCCACTTATCCTTCCGGCCTTATAAATAGGGCCACGAGCTCACTTCTCATTCTCCCCCTTTGCCTTCTCTCCTTCTTCTTCCTCCTCGCGACGTCTCAGTGCACTCGAGCTCCGTCGCCATTGACCTTCATCCTCTTCATCAGCTCCGGCCGCTGCATCACCCTGAACTGACTAGAACACCACGGCTTCTCTCCACTGTCTCATCAGCATCAGTAAGTCTTCCCTTTCCTCTCAATAGATCTGTCATTAGGGTTTCTCTGTTCATTGGTGTTCATCACCGTTCTTCCCTTTCTCCATCCCAGATCGCACATTTTTGATCTGAAAGTGGCATAAATCTCGCGTGGTAACAGTTTTAGCACTTATTTTTGATATCAGGCCATATCTTTCTTATAATAGATCTCATCTGAACATCTCCGCTCTTCTGCTGCCGCCACCTTTAAGTTTAGATTTTATTCCATTTTTCTGAATAACTGCAGATCAATCTTATAACTTTAATCTGCGAAACCTGTTTGTCCCAACACTTAGTAAAATTTTGCTCTTGTCAGATCTTGAATATCAGTATGTGTCATGGCGGCTTTCATATCCGGTTTACAATTAATCATATATCATTAGTCCTCACTTAAGCCGTCGTTCTGAACGTATACTGCAACTGTTAACTTGTGATTTCACCAACTGACTTGAACCGGCAAATTATTCCCTTCCTTTAGGTTTTCTTTCTTTCACAATGCCGCCAAAGACAGTCTATACAGGCAATTGGGTCCCCTCCATCGTCACTGAGGGCACATTCAAAGACTTTGTCAAAGTCGGATACTTGCCCGCAAAGAGTGTTATGCATTACCGCGCCCCTAAACCGGGTAAGGAAAGACCTTAGCCAAAGGAGGCGAAGTCATTGTATTCACTGATCACATGAACCGGGGCTTCTCACCGCCCGTCTCTAAATTTTTCCGAGATGTTCTGCACTTCTTCCAACTCCATCCTCAAGACATCGGACCCAACTTTGTGTCAAATATTTGTAACTTTCAAGTCTTTTGCGAAGTATACCTTCAAGAGGAGCTCAACATCGACCTCTTTAGAGAATATTTTTATTTGAACCGCGAGAATGAGTTCACCAACAGGCCAAGCTTGGAACTTGGCGGAATCTCGATTCAACGCAGAAGAGACGCCATCTTCCCTTATGCACTCTTGCCGAGTCACCCAAAGGATTGGAATCAGACATGGTTTTATTGCAAAGACACGTCTCCGGCTGACGAGAATCCACTACCGGGTTACCGTGTCGAGCGCCTGGACTCAAAGCACAATTTTCTTGAGAAACTTACCACCGCTGAACGGGAAAAACTTGCTCCTACCATTTCAAAGGTTACAGCTCTGCTAGGAAATGATTTAACTGGTGTTGACCTGGTCTGGTGCTGGGTTTCTTGGCGGATCATACCTTTGAGTCGCCGCTCCGGCTTAATGTGCACTTACACTAGTGGTGTAAAGGTTCCACTGTGTAACAGCTCTGCACCATTAACTGACAAGGAAGTAAACGAAATAGTTAAGGCCCTTCTGAATGAAGATCCAGAAGTTTGCATTAAAATGGGTCTGGCCCCTTTCTGCAAGCTTAACCCACCACCGGATGTGAGTCTCTGAACTTATTTACCTTTACCTCATTGTTCAAACTTTTAACTCAACCTTTGATGACTGTTACAGGCTAAGTCTAATTTTTGTAAGAAGACATATGATCCTGAAGCTGTCAAGAAGGCCAGGGTTGCCAAGAAAGCTGCCAAGAAAACCATCAAGAAGACAACCAAGAAAAAGAAGAAACCAAGCGCCTCTGATCTGCTTAATTTGGATGACACCTCTGAGTCAGAGGTAGCCCTTGACTCTCTTGGCTTGTTTTTCAATCATCTTATTGACACTGACTATTATCAGGATGACATGGGAGCTAGCCAAGCAGTTGAAGAAGAGGTAACTATTATTTTCTCTGGCTCAGAACCTTTGCCGAGACAGAAACTTCGGCAGGTAACCCGGAAAGTAAGGTTTTCACACCCCTTGGATTATTTAGATCCTCACTTTCTTTTCAACGACAACAACACGAGAATCGACGTCAGACCCGTACCAGCGGAGGTGAAGAATTGTCCTCCGGTTTACCAAACACTCCCGCTCCTCGAAAACAGCAAAACGAGGTTCTTTTTTAACTTACTCCTTTAACCCGCTGGCGGGTCTTATTTGCCTATTACTTAACTCTGTTGATGACTATTATCCAGGAACTTGCCCGTTCTTCCTCTAGCGACTCATCGCAAACCGAGTTGCCGGCTTTTAAAACTGCCCCTGGGTAATAGCAATTAATTTTACTCTGTAACTATTTATACTCTTATATTTATACTGACTTTTCATAAGCCATGCAGTGGTCAAGCAAAGCCCAACACGAAGGCGAAGGTGACCAAGCCAACTGAGGCACCTGAAGTTGCTGAGCCGGAGCGGCAAGTCCCTGTACCTGAAGCTTCTGACAAACAACCAGAAGAACCTACCACTGACGCTCTGCCTGAGATTCCTGACCTCTCCCGTGATCATACGGATGCCAATCCTGTGCTCACCAAGTCATCCAATACACTTAAGCCGCCATAAGAACATGGTGAAGATGTTATCATTACTGGCACCAGTTTCAGAGAACCGGGACGCCCAACCGTCTTGGCCAAGCACTCCGCTAAAGACGAGTTCATTGAGAGGCGAAAAATGAAATTTGAGATTGCTGACTACTCTCAACTGACCGTCATTGAAGTATTCTCTGGTTATCTTGACCAAGTTCATTCCAATCGCGACCTTGAGATTGATATGGTGAAACAGATGCACCAGGAATATGAGGTACGACTTCCGGGTTTTAAATAAGTTATGTACACTTGCCATCCCCCAAGTCTACTGGCTATGATAAAATTGAATAGGCTATAGACTTAGAAGAATCCATAAGCTTCTGTCATAGACTCCCTCCAACTCTGATTTAAAATTAAACTGGATGTTGCAGCAGTTTAACTTTGCATCCGTAGTCCCCAAGGGCCGGTTTAATCAGCATGAATGAGCCGGTCCTATTCATCATTGTGTAAGAAAGTAGAGCTTAACTGCATAGCCCCCATGAGTCGGCTGAAACTGTTTACAACACATCCGGCTCATCAGTAATAAGATCCAAGCAATATGCATTAGCCCCCAAGTGCCAAGTAGTGTTTCTTTCAAAGTGCTTGGGACTTTATTCATAAGAGTCGTTTCCATGAAAAATTGCTTTGATAGACATTAGCCCCCCAAGTGCCAAGTGTTGTTGCTTGCAAAGGACTTGAGACTTATATTGTTGTAATCCGCCATGAATGTGTTTGACAAGTCTTCACTTCATGCAGGCTGCTACTGCTGAACTGGAATCTCAATTAAATGATGCAAAGACCCGGCTGGCGACTCAGGAAACTGAGACCCGAAAACTTGAGTCAAAGTTCCAGTTTAGCGTGTCTGAGTCGGAAAAGCTGAAGACCCATTTTGCAGCGGAGAAAAACACTTGGGCTGAAGAGAAGACTGCTTTAACGTAGTGGGCTGAAAGAGCTGAGGCAGCTCTTCAAGAAGTAACCACTGAACTCTCCGGTTTAAAACACCGTGTCTCTCAGATGGTTTCTGCTATCTTTGGTGAGCTGCTTTGCTAATAAAAAAGTGAATCCTTGTCATGATAATGTAAACCACCATTAACCAATCTGTGATTTTTAAGGTCTCAGGAGCAACAATCTTAACCAAGATGTGCTTGTGAAGCTCAAAGTTGTTTATACTCTTGTTGAACAACTGTATACTAGAGCTCAGCGCACTTTAGCCACTATGTCACCAACCAAACAAGGACCCAACCTACTAAGCGACGTGTTGAAAAAATTGTCAATCCTTCCTACAAGAATCTAGGAGATAAAACGATCTTGTGCGAGAGTCGGTGCCGTAACAGCTTTGAGTCATGCCAAGGCATGGGTACGAGAGTTAGACCCGACCGATGTAGCTAGTGGGTATCCAAGTCTGAAGGAAGATGGAACTTCTTTTGATCAACAAGACTTCGCCGCTTGTGTTAAAGAAATCCGTCCTCATGCGACAGTCATTGCCGAAGAAACCAATCTCTCCAAATATCAGCTGGCTTACGATGCAGAGAACCAGAAGATGCATACTCCTGCGTATAAATTGATGGATTTGATTCCTATGATTCGTAAGCACACCTTCGCCCCTGAAATTGACCCGTCCAATCTTATTGATGACGAAGCTGAATTCTACGCCTTGCGTGGCTTTGATTGGTCAAAACCAAACTTCCAGATGGCGGAGGAGGACGAAGAACCGGCAGGGGATGACCCAAAGCTAGGCTAAGAAGAATGAACCACCGGGCGGTTGATACCTTGATTTTTGAAAAACACTTGATATTCGGCTCATGAAGCCATGTAATAGGGTAGCAAAAACTTGAATTTCCCGTGCCATTGTGCATGTTTCTGCCTTTTGCTTAATACTGTTGATTTGTCGGTTAAAAACCATTATGGGTATGATAGCCTTTGACTTATGCAGATCTGAATGATTATTATCTTATACACAAAGAAAGTACAAGCGCCCTGGCGGCTTACCCTCAATCCAATGGTCAGGCAGAACGAGCAAATCAGGAGATTCTCGAGGTATCAAGCCTCGGCTTATGGTTCCTTTGTAGAGAACGCCGGGTTGTTGGGTGGAGGAGTTACCCTCAGTGTTATGGAGCATCAATACGACCCCCAACAGGTCTACGGGTTACATACCTTTTTTCATGGTTTACTGAGCAGAGGCGGTTCTCCCTAGTGACATCCGTCACGATTCACCCCACGGTGGGCACCAACTATCGTGGAAGTGTCATGGCAGATGTCCTTGTAGAAGGACTTAGTTGTGGAGCCATTGCGATGAGGTTAGCTTAAAGGGGTTAGACGGGACAAAGGACACAGAGAGTTTTATACTTGTTTGGCCCCTTGCGGTGAAGGTAAAGGCCTATTCTAGTTTAAGGTGGTATTGCTAGGGTTTCGATTACCAGGGAGCAAACATGCTTTGCCTGGCTTTCGACTTGTTGTTTCTTGCCCTAAGCCGCTGTCGGGTCATCCCCTTATATACATGGGTTGACGCCCTGCGGCCTACAGAGTCCTGGCCGGCTCATACAAACGTGTCCGGCTTGGTGAATTATCTTACATGCCTTACAATACAAGTTTACATATACATGGCGGTTTACACTTATGGGCCTTACGCTGTGATGCAGCTCTTTTCACTCATTATGTCGAATTGTCAGGATTGTGTTCTTTTTGTGCTTATCCATTTAACCGGAGTGTCGTGTCCTCTGCTCAAGTTCTATTCATCTTATCAAGTCTTGTATCTCTTTTCAACGGGAGTGCTGTTTGAATTTGATCTTCCTTGTTCCTTGTTTATCTTGTTTCAACCAGAGTGGTTTCAATTCCTTCTTGTCCATTGTGCTCGTCAATCAATAAATTTGCAACCTTCAAGGTTCACATGGTGTTCCTTGTTTCTCTTTTCTACCGGAGTGCCCTCAATTTCGTTAGTAGTTAGATGGCTCGCTCTCTCTCTTTGATCTTAAATATAATGTTCTCCTTGATGTTCTTGGAGTTCTATCCGATGTAATCACTTTTTGCGGTGTGTTTGTTTGGATCCGATGAATTATGAGTTTATGATCAGATTATCCATGAATATTATTTGGTTTTCATCTGAACTCTTTTCTGAAGGATTGTTATAGCTTCGTATTTATCTCCGGTCTATTGATTTGGTTTGGCCAACTAGATTGATTTTTCTTGCAATGGGAGAGGTGCTTTGTAATGGGTTCGATATTACAGTGCTCAATCCCAGTGACTGAAGGGGGATGACACGTATTTGTATCGTTGCCTTTAAGGATAAAAATACAAGGTTTATTTATGTGTGAGTTTACTTTGTCTACATCATGTCATCTTGCCTAAGGCGTTACTCTGTTCTGTATGAACTTAATACTCTAGACGCATGCTGGATAGCTGCCAGTGTGTGGAGTAATATTAGTAGATGCAGGCAGGAGTTTGTCTACTTTGTCTCGGACGTGATGCTTATATACATGATCATTGCCTTGGATATCGTCATGATTATTTTTCTTTTCTATCAATTGCCCAACAGTAATTTGTATACCCATCATATGCTATTTTCAAGAGAGAAACCTCTAGTGAAAAATATGGCCCTGGGTCTACTTCTATCATTTATTTTATTTTGTATTTTTGTTCAATCTATCTATCAATTACTACACAATTGAATCTTGCTAGTAACTGTCGAGGGATTGACAGCCCCTTATTCGCGTTGGGTTGCAAGGATTTATTGTTTGTATGCAGTTGCGGCTATCTAGGTGTTGTGTGGTTCTCCCACTGGATTGATAACTTTGGTTCTTAACTGTGGGAAATACTTATCTCTACTGTACTGCATCATCCTCTCCTCTTCTGGGAAATCCCCGCGTAGTTCACAAGTAGCAGGAAGAATTTCTGGCACCGTTTCCGTGGAGACATCATCAACATCTATCAAGTACCTACACATAAACTTTCATCTCATTGCATTTACATTATTTGTAATTTGCCTCTTGTTTTCATCTCCCCCACTTCTAAAACATTTTCACAAAAACACAAAAATACTTTTCGTTTGCCTTTTTGCTCGTTTCCTTGATTTTATTGTCTTCATGTCAACACACCAGGACAGAAAAGGAACAGGAAAAGTAAAGACATATGGATCCTCGTTCAAAATATCCAATTATGATGAACCAATTGATAGTGAGTTGAGTGCACTAAATTATCTTTACAAAGTTTTGCTTGAAGATTGTGAATCTGGAAATTGTGATGAAGTGTTAAAAGGAGAAAATTTATGAAGTGATTCATGATAGCTCCTTGAATAAAAAGCATGATCCCAATGATGTTGTTATAAATTCTACTAAAGTCAATTGTGACAATGATATGCAAAGCTATAAGCTTGGGGATGATAATTTTGTTATGTCCACTATTTATTGCAATGATCATGATTGGGGTGATAATGCTTCTTATAATCTTGTAAACTTATTTAAGCTTCATGATGAATACGGAATTGACAATAATGTTTGTAATGATATTGAAAATGGGTTTGGAAGAGTGTAAACTTTAGGAAAAAGAATCCCACATATTTGGAGAGTGTTCAGTCTCATGAACCTCTTGATAAAAATGGGTTTGGAAAGGTCATGAATTTAGTTGATGTTAATCCCACTATCTTGGAAGATTATAAGACTTTTATGCATGTGGATCATGAAGAGAAAATTTTATATGATAGCTATATTGTTGAATTTGATTATGACCCTACATGTAATTATTCTGCGAGAGAGAGAGAGGAAAATATTGTTGTAGAAATTTTCATGTTACTAAATTACCTCCCATTATGTTGAGATTGTCGCTGTTTTATTCTTCTACCTTGCATATGTCATGCGGCTTGAAACTGTGTCGGTATTTCCCCAAAGAGGAAGGGATGATGTAGTACAACTACGGTAGGTATTTCCCTCAGTTATGAAACCAATGTATCAATCTAGTAGGAGAACCAAGCAACACTATGTAAATGGTACCTGCACACAAAGAACAAATCCTCGCAACCCAACGCGTAAGATGGGTTGTCAATCCCTCTTCGGTGAAAAGATAGACTAGTTTATACGTGTGTGGATAAATAGATCTGAATAAAACATGAAATAAAATATGCAAATAAAAAGTGCATCAAAGTATTTTTGGGTTTTTGGAATAATAGATCCGAAAAATGATAAAATAGATCTGAAAGCAATATGATAAAAGATAGACCTGGGGGGCCGTAGATTTCTGATGTCTACTACGCAACTTTATTCTTGTAGACTCGTGTTGGGCCTCCAAGCGCGGAGTTTTGTAGGACAGTAGCAAATTTCCCTCAAGTGGATGACCTAAGGTTTATCAATCCGTGGGAGGCATGGGATGAATATGGTGTCTCTCAAACAACCCTGCAATCAAATACAAGAAATCTCTTGTGTCCGCAACACACCCAGTACAATGGCAAATTGTATAGGTGCACTAGTTCGGCGAGGAGATAAAAGTGTAATATGGATGGTAGAAATATATTTTTATAATCTAAATAAATAAGAACAACAAGGTAGCAAATGATAAAAGTGAGCACAAACAGTATTGCAATGCTTAGAAGCACGGCCTAGGGTCCGTACTTTTGCTAGTGCAATCTCTCAACAATGCTAATCTAATTGGATCATATAACCATCCCTCAAAGTGCGATGAAGAATCACTCCAAAGTTCCTATCTAGCGAGGAACATTAGAAGAATTCTTGCAGGGTATAAAACCACCTAAAAGTTATTCTTTCCGATCAATCTATCCAAGAGTTTGTACTAACATAACACCAAAACAAATTCAGATACATAATACGCAATCCAACACAAAGAACCTCCAAGAGTGCCCCTAGATTTCTACCGGAGAAACAAAGACGAGAACATGCATCAATCCCTATGCAAAGATTACCCCAATGTCACCTCGGGTATCCACGAGTTGAGTGCCAAAATACATATCAATTGAATCAATATGATACCCCATTGTCACCATGAGTATTCATAGCAGGACATACATCAAGTGTTCTGAAATCCATAAAAGTATTCAATCCGACAAGAACGAAATCTCAAAGGGGAAACTCAATTCGTCACAACAAGATAGAGAAGGTAAAACACCATATGATCCAACTATATTATCAAAGCCCACGATACATCAAGACCATGCAATCTCAATAACACGAGAGAGAGATTGAACACATAGCTATTGGTACAAACCCTCAACCCCGAGGTGGACTACTCCCTCCTCATCATGGTGGCCATTGGGATGATGAAGATGGCCACCAGTGATGGTTTCCCCCTCCGACCGGGTGCCGGAACGGGGTCTAGATTGGTTTTGTGTGGCTACAGAGGCTTGCGGTGGTAGAACTTCTAATCTAGGGTTACCCCGAGGGTTTTTGGAATATTTGGGAATTTATAGGGCGAAGAGGCGGTGCAGGAGGTCACCGAGAGGGGCACAACCCAACTGGGCGCGCCTGGGCTTTTGGGTGCCCCCGGGTGGGTTGTGTGTAGCGACCCGACCTCAGACGGTCAAGCCTCTGTGTATCTGTGCCATCCCTGGATCGGTATGCTGGCACACACAGTACATCAATGTATATATCAAAGTGCAATCACATGTATAAATAACGTAAAATGGATATATACCTCATAAGTCTCAGCGAAAACAAACAATCAGGTGTGGAGTCCCATCAACGCCATCAGCAGGTTGAGTGTAGACCGTAACCCTGTACCGTACTCTTACTCGTCGGAAGGAACATATCTGCAACATGAGACATTGCAGCCATGTAGGTCAGTACATTGAATGTACCGGCAAGATCACAATATGAGGAAAGCAGATGATGAAACTATTCTATATGCAATATGGCTTTGTGGCTCTGTGTCTGATGTTTTTGTGTAAAAGCTGGTTTTATTTTCCCTACAACAAAGGAATATGAGGAGTCTGTACTATGGAGTTTTCTGTCAGGACATGGTTCTGCCAACCGATGTCTCATAGCCCAAATCATCCTAAGTTGCCCACAATTAAGTTATCAGTCCGGTGTTGAGAGTTCCGAGATAGATCCAATCCAGAGGCTCAAATTGTCCGTAACCGGGGACACGGCTAATCGATTAGGTTTTAACCCTCTGCAGAGGTTTGCACACTTTACCCGCAAGATTCGATCCCTCTCTTTACATTCTCGCACTTCAGGGTGTTTGAGAACAAGATGACCGAAACATGCTCTTCCGAAGAGTTCCTCTGACCACTGTCTGGTGCTCATCCAATCCTACCGTAGTTCTACATCTGCTAGCACCGTCCTAGCCAGAGTCACAACTAAGGTCAACCAAGCCAGAGCCCATAGTGACTTGCGGTTGCACAGGTAAGCTTCCGGGCATGAAGTATTCTTCCGTCTCTTTGAGTCTGGGTGAAGCTTTCCGCAAGATGTCATGGCGCTTCTCCATGCATCCCGGCCAACCACTGGTTTCTCCAGGGTGCCCGTCAACCGTCCTTCACCCAGTAGTGTGTATTGAATTCTTGTATCGAGTCTCGAAATCTTGAGGAGTCCTGAAGATGCAGTCCTTGTAGATGCCATCATGAAGTTGTCGTCTTTGACGTAAAGTCCTTCATTCTCACACCACCCCCGAGCACTCATACCAAACCCCGTCTAGCACAGCATAGCATTAAAACTATATACGTACCGGGCTTGGTAACAGGGAGGTGGGTTCCTACCTCATGCATTCTACTCAACTACAAGAATCAGTATCACTACTAGAGAAGTTGTTGCAAGGATGACACTAAATGCAATAAAAATATAGGTATGAAAAACATGGTCAAAGTGAACTTGCCTGGCCAGTTGGTGAAGATATTATCGCTCTTAAAAACTTGATAAACTAGTCGTCACTCTCCGATGAAATCTATACAAGCAAGCATAGTATTCACATAAGCAATCATTCTAGCACTCAATCATAACAATCAAAATAACAACGAAATCGAAATAGGATCGAAGGTAAAAATCAAAGAAAACTCCAAATCACTCAAATAAACTTATAGGGCTAATCTACACCACAACAACTCTACCTAACAACAAGTAAAAATCCTAAAACAAAAAAATACTTAACATAAGGTAAAAATAATTATTCGCTATGTAACATAAAGTATTTTTCCTATAATAAAATTCTAACAGTACCTAGAACCTCTAACACTATTCCTATTGCTAGCAACTAGTCATACAACAAACAACACCTAGAACCTCAAGAATACTAAGTCTAATAAATCCTAGAAATCACCTACTGTTAACCAATAGAATATATGACACACTGGCGAAAACTAGCAAAAGAAACTAATTAATAATAATTAAACTACAAACAGTACTAAAAACAGAGTAAACAGTACTGTTTACAATAAAAAGCTAATCCAACTAACTCACTAACATGCAAACTAAACACTACTGCGTAGCTAGTCTAATAAGTAACCAGTAGCAAAAAGAATTGGTCAAAAATAATATTCCTAACTCAAAATATCTCAAATCTAGTGATTTGAGAAAATTCATACAAACACGAATTTAAACTACTCAAATGTGAAATAAAATTGAACTAACAGAAACTTCATAAAATTTGTGATCCAAGGCAGTTGGAATCACTCAAAAATACCTCATAGATAATTAACTATGGATTTTACAAGATTGAAACTATTCCGTTTTAAAAACAGAACGGGGAAAAACAGTAGGTCGGGATTTACTGTAGCAGTTCCGGTGATGGGGTCCTGGTGGAGCTCCGGCGACGTCCTCCGGTGGCCCTATGACGTCGGGGAATGGACGGTCGGGGCGGCAGAGCGGGGTGGAGCGATTGGTGGGGTCCGTGGGTGGCGGGGATGGCCGGAGGTGGTGGGGCGGGGCGGCAATGGTGGCGGTGGTCCGGCGAACTCCGGCGAGGTGGCGCGGTAGTGTGGGGCGAGCAGAGGTGGCTCAAGGGGCGGGAATGGGTGCGGGAGGTGGCCTTTTTATAGGGGGGGGTCAGTTTGGAGGAGGGGGCAAGGGATTTGGAATCCCGCGATCTCCGGCGATGGCCGACGCGGCTGTGCTCGGCAACGAAATCCCGTTCGTGAGGAAGGAGATGATCTGGCGCGATCGGGCCGGATTTGGCCCAAAACAAAAAATACCTTTCCTTTTTAAAAAGATTCCGCGAATAAAAATCATTTAAAAAATAAAATATAGGAGTATTATATATCAAAATGATCAGAAAAATTAAGCCCAATTTAATGGGATATTTTTCAGGGGAAAAAAATACTTTTTGAAAAGTCATTTTTTTAAAATTCAAACAAAAATCAAAATGACTTTCAAAACTCTATGGAAAATTTATTCCAACATTTTTGGGGTGTCATGTTACTCCCTCTCAACACTTTTGTTCAAGTGTTCTTTGTCAGAAAAGTTTTTGAATAAAACTCAAATGCCACTTTGAGTTAAAATAAATAAATTAAATGACAACTTCAAAATGAAATTTTTCTTTACTTCCCACTCTCTTTCATTGAAGAAATCATGAGGATCATTGAGTGGCATGAAGTTTGAAATATTTCCAAATTCAAATATTTTCAAACAGATTTTTTTGGAAAGTCCTTTTTATTCACTCTCAACAAAACTTCAAAAGTTTAAAATTCTAATAAATTTCACTCAATCAATCACTCAACAATCAATCAACAATCATATATTTTAACTATTATGACATTCCAAAATTTATAATTTTGGGATGTTACAAACTACCACACTTAAAATGAATCTCGTCCTCGAGATTCGAAGAGGCTAGCAAGAAAAGGTTAGGGGTTGGGGTCTTCTAGCAAATATTTTGGCCGGAAGGGTCAGGGGTGCTACCACACTTAAAAGCAAGGTTACAGTTCCAATAAACTCAGATACTTCCTCCGGAGTTCCAACAATATCTATCTCTTCACATATCTTACAATAGCTCCTTCATTAATGCTCTTCTGTCAGAAGCATAGCGTTTTCCTCAAAATCTTTGGTCGCTTCGTCAAAGATGAAGTTCGTCCGAGACTGGATCTTAGCTGATAGGTCTGCGTCCGTTCTAAACAACTATCGAAATACTCATGGTGGCCTACCATTAATGGTTTCTGCAGAAAAAGGGCACTGGCTTCATTCTCACCGTATAATCTACAATTGGCAACAGCTGCCATGTACATGGGTTTATCATCATACCATTCTAAGGCTTAAGAAAGGCTTCAATGAGCGCCGTCACTTTGCTATGGGTAAGTCTCTCAGATTTACCATTCCAAATACCAAGAGTGAATGATAAGAGTTAGTCGGTATGGTGATCAATTCATTCCGCACCCAAATCATTACCCTGTATAAGGTTTAGTGAATCTCGTATTTCTAACAGTCGGGCATCCTCACAAGCTTTGCAAAAATTTCTCTTGTCCTCGAACTGGGTTCGGGTAAACCCATTGATTCTGCAAGCTGAACAAAACATCTATCGTTCCTCACAATCTTGGGGTTTACGTAAAATCCTATGTAATGTCTGCTGATCAATTCACAGCTTCTTCCAGAATTCTTCCTTCAACAAGATTGTGCTTGTGCGTTTGTCAAATCCTGGGCATGTGGGTTATGGGTCCACTTCAGCGCATGCATAGTGTTAACTCATCCGTGGAGTTACAGTTGTTCCATATTCCAACATTAAACCTCCTTTAAATCCAATAGTACTTCATTTTGTCATACTCTTGGGGTAACCATCATAATCAAACTCCAACTTATTTCGTCCGGCTCCTTCCTATGGATCGTCATGAACAACGCCTTTTTTTCATTGATTCTGTAAGTGCATCTAGTGCCACCCCTAGTTGGTTTTGGAGTATTGACGACAAACCTAGTTGAGGGACTAATGTGTTTGTGAGAATTATAGGATAACACAGGTAGAAGTCCCTCATTGATTCGGTTTTCCTACCAGAGATGACCCCTAAAAATGTATGAAGACATTGAAGTCAAAGGTGGTATATGAAGATATTCACATTTGAAGACTATGACAAGATAAGACACCACATGAAGCCTATGGAGCTCGAAGACTTAGATCTTTCATAGTTCTCTTTCTTTTGTGTTGAGTCATAGGAACCACTGTACTGTTAAGTGGGGTCCAAGAGAACCAGTCAGAATGACTGAAGTGATGCCTAACCATAACCTATGTCTTCGAGTGAAGACTATGAGAGCGAATCTTGTCCAAGTAAAGTTGCTGCGTGAGTTTGAAATCTGACCATTGGAACACGTGTCAGTTCCTTAGTGACCCAGGGTCATTTCGGACAAATCAGGTCGGGTTGCCAAGTGGCTATAAGTAGCCCACCCCCTACAACCATAAACGGTTGGCTACTCAGATTGAGAGTACGACTTTTGTCGTTTGAGAGCAACCCACCTCGAAGCCTTTGAGAGAGAATTCCTTGCGAGGATGAATCCCTAACCACCCAGAGCCAAAGAGAATTGGGCATCACTTAAGTCTTCTTGTCTGTCTAATCTGAAGACTTATTACACTTGAGGACTGTGCATCCTCCAGCCGGTTAGGCGTCGCGTTCTGAGCATCTGAGAGACATTGTGGATTGCCGGTGAACGAAGTCTGTGAAGGTTTGGGAGTCTACCTTGAAGACTTACCAGAGTGATTGGGCGAGGTCTGTGTGACCTTAGCTCAAGGGGAATACGACGAGGACTGGGTGTCCTGAGCTGCGTGTTCAGGACTGGGTGTCCGGGACTGTGTGTCCTAAGGTTTAAATACCTAGCCGCCCTAACCAGACGTACAGTTGTCACAGCAACTAGAACTGGTCCAACAAATCATTGTCTTCAACGAGTCACTGGTTTCATCTTCCCTTCCCCTTACTTACTGTTACTCCTTGTGAAGTCATTGTATGTTCGCACTATCTTTTGTCTTCACTGAGTGACTGCGTGTTCTGTGTGGCTTCACAATATCTTCCTACCTAATCCTTACTACATTGCTGCTATTAGTCATTGTGCTTTCACTCTATTGAATACTTGACTATGGCTTGCCTAGTGTAGTCTACCTTCCGCTGCAGGATAATAGGTTTACTTCTATCGTTTGTCTTCATAACTTCCACGTTTTGAAGACTTTCATAAAAATCTCCTATTCACCCCCCTCTAGTCGATATAAAGCACTTTCAATTGGTATCAGAGCAAGGTGCTCCCTTGTTCTGTGTGATTCGGTTTAACCACCTGGAGTTTTAGCTATGTCGACTGCAGGGATAATTAAAGTCTCCGCTGCTTGCCCCGTCTTCGATGGAACTGAATATCCCTACTGGAAGAATAAGATGCGCATGCATCTTGAAGCCATTGACGTCGACCTATGGTATGTCGTCGAGAACGGCGTTCCCAAGGCTGGAGAAGGTGTCACTCCTGCTGATGTCAAGAAATTCGTTCAACTGGACTCTAGTGCCAAAAGTATCATCTGTGGTCATCTGACCAAAGGACAGTATGGCCATGTGAGTGCTTTGAAAACATCTAAGCTGGTCTGGGACTGGCTCTCCAAGGTGAATGAAGGCGTCGCAACCCAGAGAGATCAGAGAATCAGTGTCCTTCGCAACCTCTTCAACCGCTTCAAGCGAAATGACAATGAGAATGTCCAGCTCACATTTGACCGACTCACTGACATCACAAATGAGCTTCAAGCCCTCGGCGCTGCTGAGATCACCAAACATGAAGTCGTCAAGACACTACTGAGATCACTTGATAGTTCGTTTCACACCTTAGCCCTGATGATTCAAGAATGTCCTGATTTCAAGACACTCGATCCGTCTGACATACTTGAGAGGCTCAACACACATGAGTTTCAGATTTATGAGAAAAGAGATATCTATGGTCCAAACTATGGGCGAACTCGTGCCTTGAAGGCAAAAGCTGTCTCCTCATCTGAAGAAGAATCTGACAGCAGTTCTGATGATCCTGAAGACATTGGAAGGGAACTTGCTATGCTTGTCAAGAAGTTCCAAAAATTCACCAAGAAGAAAGGCTTCAGAAAGTCTTCCCGATCAAGCTCAAGGAATGATGAAGCTTCTACTCATGACTACAAGAAGAAAACATGTCACAAGTGTAAGAAACTTGGCCACTTCATCCCTGAGTGTCCACAGTGGGACAATGAGAACAAAAAGAAGAAGAAGAGCAAGGAATATGACTCTGACGACAAGAGGAAGAAGAAATACTCAAAGTCTTCTTCCAAGTCTTCCTCAAAGTCTTCATCACACAAGAAGAGCTCATCTGGCAAGGCACATGCATTTGTTGGCAAGGAAATGGATTCAGAGGAGGAGTCTGCTTCTGAGGAGGCAGAGGTGGAGTCTGAGGAGGAGTCCGATTCAGGCGTCGCAAGTCTGGCTACAGCATACGTTGCCAAGTCCATCTTCAACACTGAAGACAATGACTTCATCACCGACACCGATGCAAATGACAAGGACTACTCCGCTTCTACCTACTGCTTCATGGCACGCGGTGCCAAGGTAAACACACGCACTACTCACTATCAAACATCTAGTGACGATGACTCTGATTGTGGTTCAAAACCCAGCTACAAAACACTTGCTAAAATTGCAACTGAACAACAGAAAGCTATGGAACATATTCAGAAACTGTTAGACAGAAGCGATGATCTATTAGGTGCTGAAATGACTCGATCTGAATCCCTAATTGAAGACATAAAAAATCTTCACGTTAAGTATCAGGAACTTCAAAGTCGTCATGAAACTCTCTCAACAACTCATGAAAAGCTTTCCTATGATTATCTTCAAAGGGAGCAAGATCTTGAGAAATTGAGAGCGGCTCATGAAGATCTTCAAAAGGAAAACGAGTCACTTCGCGCCAAACAGATCAGTTCCGCTCAGGAAGGATTTGAACCACCATGTCTTAAATGCATTGAGCGTGATAATGCTACTTCTGTTGCTGAATGTTCTACTGCTACTACTGTTGCAATATCTTCAACTGTTGATGTGGTAACTAACCCCTCTGCTGAGGATACCACTGCTATTGCTGATGAGAATGCTAGGTTGAAGACATTGCTTGAAACAGGGATGTACAAAAGTCTTAAAGGGCATCAGACACTATGTGATGTCCTCAAAAAGCAGATTCTGAACCGAAACCCGAGGAAAGAGGGTGTTGGGTTCGTAAGGAAAATGAATGCTGATGGCTCTTACTGGAAACCTGAGCAGTACCCCAAAACTATGTGGGTTGCTGCAAAGGAACCTTCAGCAGATCCATCCAATCTATCTGGCTTCACTTGTGCTAACCCCATTATCATTGATGAATCCTTTGATGCAAACTATATACTGTTTAAGAATCAGATGGTGAAGTGTTTTCCAGGTACATTGGTACTAACTGCAGGAATGGACCGCCTATGAAGAAGATTTGGGTTCCGAAAAGGTGTCTGGAGAATCTTCCTGTGAGTGTCATCATGACACCTCACATGAAGAAGACAAACCTCAGACCAAAGGCTTCCTACGGTCCAAAGGCTTCATACAGACAGAGGACTCACCTGAGTCGCACTAAAGCAAATGTTTTGCAGGGAAACCATACTCAGGCATATGAATACGAGAGCGGTTCATCAAACCGCCATGTTCATAAGACCAAGAACTATTCTGCTTATTCTTATGAGTACTATTGTCCGCCTGCAAGACTGTTTGCTAGGGCTCCAAAGCCAAAATTCTCAGATGCTTCACTTAGACTTATTGCTTCTAAGCCACCCTTGAAGGTGTGGGTGGATAAGAAAGCTTAACTCTCTTTTGCAGGGAAAGGTCTCCAGCAGAAAACCAAAATCGTCTGACGCTATTGCTGGGGACCTTAAACATCTTGTAGGGCGCAAGATCAAATGCCCGAATGGTCTTACTATGTACTTCGTTCCTGAATCGCTTGCTACTCTCCCTATTAGTCCTAATCTTGATCTAAGCTTTCATAACCCATTGGTTCGTCAAATGTTTTGCTTCACGATGCTCTTGGTGAAGCCTATCCCCCTAACTGCACTATAGGGTACGACACCAGCGTCTTCAGAATGGATTATTGATAGTGGGTGTACAAATCACATGACTGACAAAAGAAGCCTTCTTATGGACTCAACCTTACGTCCATCCGACAAAAGCCACATCACATTTTCTGACACTGGTAAAAGTAAGGTATTGGGTCTAGGTAGAGTTGCAATCTCAAGGGATCAACACATGGATAAAGTCATGCTTGTTGAATCCCTTGGCTTCAACTTAATGTCTGTCTCAATGCTTTGCGATTTGAACATGATCGTAATATTTGGAAAATATCGTTGCCTTGTACTAATGGAATCTGACAAGTCTCTAGTATTTGAAGGGTATCGAAAAGATGACTTGTACGTGGTAGATTTCTCAGCAGGACCACAGCTTGCCGTATGTCTTCTAGCAAAAGCTTCAGAATGCTGGCTCTGGCATAGGAGGCTAGCGCATGCTGGCATGAGGAACCTCCACACCCTTGCAAAGAAGAAGCATGTCATAGGCATCGAGGGCGTCAAGTTCAAGAAAGATCACTTATGCGGTGCCTGTGAAGCAGGGAAGATGACGAGGGCCAAACATCCCTCGAAGACAATCATGACCACTACTCGACCCTTCGAACTGCTTCACATGGATCTTTTCGGTCCCACTCATTACTCAACTCTTACTACTACTGCTTGTCTCTATGGCTTTGTCATTGTTGATGATTATTCTAGATATACTTGGGTGCACATAATCCTTTACAAGACTGAAGTGCAGGATGTCTTCAGACGCTTCGCCAATCGAGCTATGAACAATTATGGCACCAAGATAAAGCACATTAGAAGTGACAATGGCACTGAATTCAAGAACACTGGCCTTGATACATATCTTGATACCTTGGGCATCACACATGAATTCTCAGCCCCGTACACGCCACAGCAGAATGGCGTCGTCGAACGCAAGAACAGAACACTCATTGAGATGCCAGAACGATGCTAGATGAATACAAGAATCCAAGAAAATTCTGGCCTAAAGCCATTGATACTGCATGCCATACAATAAATCGTGTTTATCTTCACAAGCTTCTGAACAAGACATCTTATGAGCTCCTTACTGGAAAGAAGCCAAATGTCAGTTACTTCAGAGTATTTGGCGCAAGGTGCTGGATCATGGACCCACATCACACCTCAAAGTTTGCACCAAAAGCACATGAGGGTTTTATGCTTGGATATGGAAAGGATTCGCACTCCTACAGAATCTTCAATCTCTTTCATTACAAAGTGGTTGAAACAGTGGATGTGCGGTTCGATGAGACCAACAGTTCACAAAGAGAGCAACTGCCAAATGTGCTAGATGAAGTTCCATCCAGTGAATCAATCAAGCTAATGGGAACTGGACAAATTATACCTTCTGAAGCTCATCCTGAAGAAGAACTTATCATCTCAGCACCTGATCAACATGAAGACAATGCTCAGCCTGAAGACATTCCTTCTAACAACGACAATGATCAGCAAGAGCAAAATCTTCGCCCTGTACATCCTCGCGTTGCCAATGAAGTGCAGATTGAAAGAATAATTCATAGCATCAATGCTCCTGGTCCACTCACTCGTTCAAGGGCAACTCAGCTAGCAAATTTCTGTGGGCACTTCGCATTCGTCTCAATAATAGAACCCAAGAAAGTTGAAGAAGCCTTCATGGAACCTGAATGGATTCAAGCTATGCAAGAAGAGCTTCAATAGTTTGAGCTGAATAATGTATGGGAACTGGTTAAGCGTCCTGATCCACGGAAGCACAATATAATAGGCACCAAATGGATATACCGCAACAAGCAAGATGAGCATGGTCAAGTTGTCAGAAACAAAGCTCGTCTCGTTGCTCAAGGATATACTCAAGTGGAAGGCATTGACTTAGATGAAACATTTGCTCCTGTGGCTAGACTTGAAGCCATACGCATACTGCTGGCCTATGCAAATCATCATAACATACTTCTATATCAAATGGATGTGAAGAGTGCTTTTCTCAATGGCAAGATTGAAGAAGAAGTGTATGTTGCACAACCGCCTGGCTTTGAAGATCCAAAACATCCTGACATGGTATACAAGCTCAACAAGGCACTGTATGGCCTCAAACAAGCCCCTCGGGCCTGGTATGACACACTCAAATACTTCCTGAAGAGCAAAGGCTTCATTCCTAGTTCCCTAGACCCCACTCTCTTCACGAAGACATATGATGGTGAACTGTTTGTGTGCCAAATATATGTGGATGACATTATCTTCGGCTGCACCAATCAGAAGTATAGTGAAGAGTTTGGATATATGATGCAAGAGCAATATCAGATGTCCATGATGGGAGAGCTGAAGTTCTTCCTCGGTCTTCAAATACGACAACAACGCAACGGCATCTTCATATCTCAAAAGAAGTATCTCAAAGATTGCCTGAAGAAGTTTGGTATGAAAGACTACAAAGGCTTCACAACACCAATGCCAGCCAAACATCATCTGGGTCCCGACGACAATGGTAAAGAGTTCGATCAAAAGGTATACCGCTCCATGATTGGTTCTTTACTTTATCTGTGTGCATCTATGCCAGATATTATGCTTAGTGTTTGCATGTGTGCTCGATTTCAAGCGGCACCAAAGGAGTCGCATCACTTAGCTCTGAAGCGAATTCTCCGATATTTGGCTCACACCCCAACTCTAGGATTATGGTATCCAAAGGGCTCAGAGTTTGATCTGGTTGGATTCTCGGATGCTGATTATGCTGGTGACAAAGTTTATCGCAAGTCTACATCAGGCAGATGTCACTTTCTGGGACGATCACTTGTATGTTGGTCTTCAAAGAAGCAGAACTGTGTATCTCTCTCCACTGCTGAATCTGAATACATTGCTGCTGGATCTTGCTGCGCTCAGCTTCTGTGGATGAAGCAAACACTCAAGGACTATGGCATTCATCTGAAGCAAGTGCCACTTTACTTTGACAACGAAAGCGCCATCAAGATTGCCAACAACCCAGTTCAGCACTCGAAGACAAAGCACATTGAAATTCGTCATCACTTTCTCAGAGATCATGTTGTGAAGGAAGACATTGATATCATACACGTCAACACTGAAGAGCAATTGGCAGATATCTTCACCAAGCCCTTGGATGAGAAGAGATTATGCAAGTTACGGTGTGAGCTAAATATCCTGGAATCCTCAAATGTCCTGTGATCAGGCACACATCCTAACCCTTATGCATATTGATGACTTAGATGTGCAACACACGAAGTAAAGTATATCTTCAATCAATGAAGACATACATTCTAAGTGTGAATACATTAATGTGGAATTTGACTTCGGAGCGCCACGATAATTGTGCGCCGTGTCTGGGTCTAATACTTCCTATACGGTGGGTAATGCCACCACCAAATGCTCTATTTTGAAGTGTTTCACTCATGGCGCTACATTTGCTATGTCTTCACATTTGGTTTGGCTTCAATCTCAACATATCTTCATGATTATCTTCACTATGTTGACTATATATATATATATACTAGTGTTCTGTCCTCTACAGCATTCACGTATAGCTATGTCTTCTTGTTGAATCTTTTGAACTAAGTGAATGTGATCGGACCCTGACCTCTCTATTCTTTCTATCTCAAATTCTATCTCTCCAAATCATATGCATTCTATTGAAACTGTCGAATGTCTTCTCTGCATCTTTGTCAGCAGAAGATACAGAGACAACCATTAAGTCCGTTTTCAATGCTCATTCCTCCACATGAAACCCAGAGAAGTAGGAACGACCACCCGACAATCCAGGCGTGCGTGGGACATGGAACAAACCCCAAAATTCCGCATAATGGCCACGTGTTCCTCAGATGCGAATCGCCAGGGGCACCTGTGTAATAACGTAGTGCCGCCCCTGTACCTATAAATACACACTTCACAGCGGTCATTATCTCTTCTCCCACTCTCGCACGAACCCTAGCGCCACCGCTAGCCCTCGACGACGCCGGCGATGAAGCGGTTCGCTGCCGCAACCTCTCCGACGCCGTCTTCACGCCGACCGCGGACATCGTCCTCTCCACCGTCGCCGTAGGTGTCCTCTGTCGCCAAGTTAGGGCACGGAAGATCGAACTGCTCGGCCTCATCTTCCACTCCGTCTAGCAGTTCTTAGTGTGGTAAATAAAACTTCCTTTTTACAGCACCGTTGATCCTATGGCTTTGTCACTTTCTGCCACAAGTAGTTTCTATTCACACAAGTTAGATCTCTCTCATACTGCATCTCATAACATGCCTAGTATATTCCCTTGTGCTTCACAAAGTATTTAGATTCCTCACTTGTACTGATTTGTGAATTCATACAAATCTAGAACCAACTCCTTATCTATGAGTGAATGTCTTCGCACGATGAGGTCAATGTCTTCTAAACTGATTTATCTTCAAAATCTTCTGAGAATGCATATGACCTCTTCCCCTTCCCTCGCACCTTAATGCTGTCACAGGTACATGTCCATGGGAGAATCCTTTGGTTCTCATAGTCTGCATTCATTTGCAGAATTCTTACAGCATCGCATAAATTCTCCCGAAGCCAGTTCCTGTTGGTCCAGCAAGCGAAAACCTTTGAAGCCTTTGAACGTGTTGAAGCCTTTCAAGTTAAAGTTTATGGCTTCAGAGAAATCAGTAAGGAAGGGTGGCAGAAAGCGTCGTGGAGAAACATCCAGAGATCTAACAGATGATCTCTCAGAACTGTGGTGAGGATTACAATCAGCGCAAGACCCAAATCCAATCGATTCGAAGATATTGGGCAGAACAATGGTTCAAATACCGATTTGTAACCCAGGAATATGCTGAGAAAAACGCCATCAAGAGACCGTGGGGAGACATCCTATACAAGAATCTTCTACCCAGGTCCAGAGATGAAGCCATTGAACAAGGCTTCTATCCCTGCATGGTCCGTGGGCCACAGCCTGCTGATGCACACCCATCGTCACTACTCTGGTGTCGTGACGACAATCTATTCAAGCGCAACTTCCAATTTGCCCAGAACTCAGCGAAGCAAAACAAGAAGACATTGGGACTAGACTTCAACCCTGGTCCCTCAGCTCCAAGGGCTGATGGCACACCAGATGCAGAACCCAATGTCATCGGTCCTTTCTACAACCTTGAATTCCTCATCACCCACATCTTGGTTCAAGGGACTGCAGTGAATGAGCCTGCAGCTGACGCTGAATCAGATGAAGCGCCTGTAGTGTCGAAGCCAAAGAAGATGAAGAATCCTAAAGCTTCAAAGTCTGTCCCTTCACCAAAAATCTCACGGGCGAAGCCACTGGCAACTACACCTCCTGAAGACAGTGTGCAGTCCAAAGACTTATCATGCATCTCCAAGCCCCAGAAGGTCAAGATGCCTCTGCCTCACACCGGCCAAGAGCTAACAGCTGCTGCCATTCTGCGCAATGATGCCATCGATCTGTCAAGTAATGAAGATCTTGCAGATGACGCTCTTGAGCAACTCATCAAGAGCAAAGAAGAAGTTGAAATCTTCAATGATCTGCCTCTCTTTGATGTGACAATCATCCACAACTTCATTGATGAGTGGTTTGACACGCCAAACATCAGCTTCGAAGATCTGCAGCTACCGATTGGCCTTAGTGTCGCCTTCCAAGGCGCCATTGCTTCAGAGCTAGCTGTCGCCTAGCGCATTGTTGAACTGAAGCAAAAGATTGACTATGAAAAGGCTCGGTTCAAGAAGCATATGGCCAAGCTCAGCATGCAAGAAGTGAAGAACTTCAAGATCATGATGCACGAGCTAAAGGAAGCCTTTCTGAAGAAACATGTAGAAGCTCAGGGTTCGCGTGAGCGCATGAAGGTTCTGGCTGACAGATGTGTGCAAGCGTACAATGAGGCTGAGAAGCGCAAGGCCCTTGGGCGTCCCGGCATCGACCCCAGGATGGCCGCAAAGAAGAAGAAGAAGCCTGGTACGGCTGAACCCGACGCACCAAGGCAGGAAGCAGTTCCTATTGTCTTCCCAACAAGAATGACTGGCTCGAAGCCAAAAAGCCAGTCAACCGCTTCAGAGCTCAAGAAGACAAGGACTGCTGAGGCTGAAGCCAGGAAGAGGAAACATCCTGAAGCCTCTCCTACTGCCCCCTCCAAGAAGAAGAGGAAGACCAAGAAAGATCGGGCTGCTCCCACAGAGCCTTTGATAGTTAAACCCATTTCTATGGTATATCCTGAAGCTGAACGCCAACTGACTATCCATGAGCCTGCTTCCACAAAGGCTCATGAAGCTGAAGACTTTCCAGCAGCTGACCCCATCGCTGCTGAAGACATTGGTCAACATGACCATGTAGAAGATGGTGCAGTCCTTCCTCAGCTCGAGAACAGCGAACTCATCAGCATTGGTCGTCCACTGACGCCAATTGCACAGGATGTTTCATGGGCGGATCACCCACAAGAGGAAGAAGACTTTGAGGCCCAGTCAACTCCAACTACACAGGTGTCGCCTGCGTTGCCCAGGCTTCGCAAAGGTCCAAGGCCTCAAGTCTCTGCTGAAGACAATCCGGCTGCATCAGCTGCGGAAGAAGAAGTCCCCCAAGTTGCCACTCCCCTGTCCCACCAAGAAGCAGTTCTCAAGGAGAACGTGCTTGAAAATCTTGCGGCTGCCACAACCACCAATGAAGCTAATGTGGAGCCCTCCCCAACAAAAGCATTCGAAGACAGTGAAGCCACTGATCCCGCCACTTCTCTTCCTGAGTCTGCTGCCGGTCCCCAGTTCGACTATCATGTTGAGCACAGGCCTCAGGTACAGAAGCCAATCCAAAGATTGCCAAGGTTCCCAGGTCCTGCATCAGCACCTGGCTCCTTCAATATCAATGGCTTCAGAGCAGACAACACATTCTTCGATAGCTCCAGGAACCCCTACTCAAGGGAAAGGATATCATCTGATCGGTTCTGGAGCTATCCGCAGCGAAGCTATTACTCATGCATTCTTTACAACCAAAGTCGCATCTTCCCACACAAGCGCCTTGACATTGAAGCTATAGCTGGTCTGCCCTGTCTGGAAGAAGCTTTGGATTGCTTCAAGGAAGTTGGACTGCTGCCGTTCGTTACTGACCAAGAGCATTGGAATGAAGAGCTGCTGCTCCAATTCTATGCCACACTTCAGATCAGCGGGTATAGCAGAGATCCGAAGACTTGGGTCCTGGAGTGGATGACTGGAAACGTTCATCACAAAGCCAAAGCCTTTGACATCATTGAGCTCACTGGTTTGCCCACTCCTGGTGATCTCTACGAGCATGGCTGTCAGCTGCATAGTGAAGCTATTGAGAGCATCTTTCAGAAGCCTGAACCTGATATGAGTCAGATGCTCAGCATGATGAAGCCATTGCCCCAAGATGCTGCTTATCCCACGGAGTTCTTCGTTGAAGACCTTGAGTATCTGCCAAGAACCATTTATCACATCATCAGGCGAACTCTCTGGCCCATCAAAGGGCACTCTCCACATGCCAAGCTTGAGGGTGCAATGAAGACTTTGATCTTCTATATTCTTCATGGAAAATGCTTCAATGCATAGGACTTCTTCATTCGCCAACTTGCTGCATCAGGCTCTGATCTGTTTGGCTTGAAGTTCTACGCCCCATGGGTAATGCGGCTAATCAAACTTCACTCCGATATCTCATATCAGCCATCTGCTCGCAATCATCGGATTTTTCTGCCTGATGTGTTTATCTCTATTGAAGCCATCTATCCTGAGCCTGCCAAGGAACCTCTAAGTCTTCAGAATGCAGATCATAAGAGTTTCTCTCAGAACATTAAAGGAGTTGAAGCAGTCACTCGAGTGTATCCTTTGGCTGGCACTACACGTGCACCACACCCTGCTTCCACTGAAGCCACTGATAGTACAACTGCTCCACGACCCAAGAAGCGCACTCGTGTTCTCAACGATTGAGAGCTTCTTATGGCTCTTCATCAGAAACAGGATAGGCATCATGACTGGCTGAAGCGTCAGATGAAAAGCCTCTTGGTGGATGTTAATCGCATTCGCAATCTTGCCACCAAGAATGCTTTCGTTGCCCATGAAACCTGTCGCCGCACATGGAAAGGGCTAACGATGATGTGTTCTGAAGATGATCTTCAAGAGGATGGCTTCACTGAGTGATTCAAGTTTGACTCCACACCTCCTCGAAGGGCTGTGCTGCTAGGAACTCCATCCCTTGAAGACTCTGAGTTCTCTTCCTCTGCTGGAACTGTGACTGCCAAAGTTATCGAGGATGAAGACGATGCTACTTCACCGCCACCTCCTTCAGCACGCTTCGACTCTGCTCCAAGCTCTTCAGCACCGCCAAACACCACCAACGACCCTGCTACTTCACCTACTCCGCATGGGAACGAGTAGATGCTCTATGTCTTCAAACCTTTTTGGTCCTTACTGACAAAAGGGGGAGAAGCATATGAGGTTGATAGTCTTCAAGCGGGTCCATATGGGCGGGTGCTTTATATTTTGCTTCGGGCATACAACTCTCGTTTTGCTACATTTGGTTCTTTGAGTGGTAACACTTAAACTCGATGGTCGTCTGCTACTTATCTTCCACTTTGTTTTGCGATGATAAATTCCGCATGTGCGACGATAAATTCCGCAATTAGATCATTCTGCAGACGTCCATTTTCCATTATGCGTGTCATTATCTTCATATACTTTCACATGCATAGTGGATTGTCATCATAAGTTGAAGTGGATCTCCACAAGTACAACCTGCCATGTGCATTTGCATTCCAAAAGCAAATTACTTATATGCACATCTTCAGGGGGAGCCCTTGCAACTTATGAAGACAATTCCTTATCCTTTACAATTTCACAGATTATATTCCCCGTTGAAAACTTCAACTAGTTTGTCATCAATCACCAAAAAGGGGGAGATTGTAAGTGCATCTAGTGCCACCCCTAGTTGGTTTTGGAGTATTGATGACAAACCTAGTTGAGGGACTAATGTGTTTGTGAGAATTACAGGATAACACAGGTAGAAGTCCCTCATTGATTCGGTTTTCCTACCATAGATGACCACTAAAAATGTATGAAGACATTGAAGTCAAAGGTGGTATATGAAGATATTCACATTTGAAGACTATGACAAGAGAAGACACCACATGAAGCCTATGGAGCTCGAAGACTTAGATCTTTTGTAGTTCTCTTTCTTTTGTGTTGAGTCATAGGAACCACCGTACTGTTAAGTGGGGTCCAAGAGAACCAGTCAGAATGACTGAAGTGATGCCTAACCATAACCTATGTCTTTGAGTGAAGACTATGAGAGTGAATCTTGTCCAGAGTCGGACAAGTCAGCTTTGCTTGTAGCCCAAGTAAAGTTGCCGTGTGAGTTTGAAATCTGACCGTTGGAACACGTGTCAGTTCCTTAGTGACCCAGGGTCATTTCAGACAAATCAGGTCGGGTTGCCAAGTGGCTATAAGTAGCCCACCCCCTACAACCATAAACGGTTGGCTGCTCAGATTGAGAGTACGACTTTTGTCGTTTGAGAGCAACCCACCTCGAAGCCTTTGAGAGAGAATTCCTTGCGAGGATAAAGCCCTAACCACCCAGAGCCAAAGAGAATTAGGCATCACTTAAGTCTTCTTGTCTGTGTGATCTGAAGACTTATTACACTTGAGGACTGTGCATCCTCCAGCCGGTTAGGCGTCGCGTTCTGAGCATCCAAGAGACATTGTGGATTGCCGGTGAACGAAGTCTGTGAAGGTTTGGGAGTCTACCTTGAAGACTTACCAGAGTGATTGGGTGAGGTATGTGTGACCTTAGCTCAAGGGGAATACAGTGAGGACTGGGTGTCCTGAGCTACGTGTTCAGGACTGGGTGTCCGGGACTGTGTGTCCTAAGGTTTAAATACCTAGCCGTCCTAACCAGACGTACAGTTGTCACAGCAACTAGAACTGGTCCAACAAATCATTGTCTTCAACGAGTCACTGGTTTCATCTTCCCTTCCCCTTACTTACTGTTACTCCTTGTGAAGTCATTGTATGTTCGCACTATCTTTTGTCTTCACTGAGTGACTGCATGTTCTGTGTGGCTTCACAATATCTTCCTACCTGATCCTCACTACATTGCTGCTATTAGTCATTGTGCTTTCACTCTATTGAATACTTGACTATGGCTTGCCTAGTGTAGTCTACCTTCCGTTGCAGGATAATAGGTTTACTTCTATCGTTTGTCTTCATAACTTCCACGTTTTGAAGACTTCCATAAAAATTGCCTATTCACCCCCCCTCTAGTCGATATAACGCACTTTCAGATTCTATGGCTTTACGAAGTACTACCACACTTAAATGAAATGCACTAGTTCATCCATAAATCATATTATTTTCATATCAAATCTTTTATTACCTCCTTAACCATTTTTCATAAATCCAAATTCCAAAGAAATACTTTATTACAAATGCCGCCATCCACATGGTTTGGTATGGTTAAGCATTACTTCCCACTTTATTCATTTTTCCTCCTTGAGGATCCTTCAATCCCACTGGAATTGGGCGACATGCTCCTTGAAATGTTCAATCTTCTTTTTCATCAAGGTGGCCTTGAGCTTCATCTCCATCATCTCTGCATGCACTTCGCTTAGGTATTCCTGAGTATAACGGAGTCTTGCTTCAAGTATATCTCCGATCTGGCGTATGGCTTCCATGGCTGCTTCACAAACAGCGTCGAAGAAAGTTGCTTGTGGTACACGTGAGATGAAAAAGTACTGCCCCATCGTCTTTGGGCAAACTCCTTTCATACGGTGGAGGTGTACCTCCACATACCAAAGTTCCACTCCCTTTTGCATGAAGGGATAGCCTTTGTAGACTGCATCTCCTTCAAGGTGAATATGCTTCATCATCTCCTTCAGGATTTTTGGGTAATCATGATCACTTGTCAGGGTCATGATCGTCTCCGGTCCCTTGAGGAAAGACTCATAAAGGGTCGTCATCTACAGTTGTAAAACAAAAATGGTGCTCAGAATAAGGTACCTATCTCCTTGGGTACACATTCATATCATCCAAACAAAACTTCAAACTCAATTTCCAACATCCAGTTTATGCATCACAACTCATTTTCTTCCATGTTCACCCAGAATCTTAATTTCCAAGATAAAACATAACAACTCTTTAAAGCCTTTCAGCATATGACATATCAAACTTTATTGAGTCATGAATTATTACAATCTCTGAGTAATCTATTACATAACTCAACCCCGCATTCTCATGAAAAAGTGTTTTCCATACTACCCTTATTACTGATATCAACATCTCCACTACTCAGCTCCAGCTTTCTCATGATTTGAACAATCCCAAGCAAAATGTCCTGCTTCCTTGCAACGAAAACAAATAACTTCCGGCATGTATCGAGGCTTCTTGGTGATGGTGCCTGCTCCTTGAGTTCCTTGCTTCCTTTCGAGACAATCATTGGCATAATGCCCGACGTCCTTACATTCAAAACAGGTAATATGACTCTTGTCCCTCTTTGTAGAAATTGGGTTGTTCTAAGGGTGTCTTTGTTTTCTCTTCCTGGTTTTCTTCGTTCTGATCGAACGTTCTATTCCCTGTGGATCAAACTCCACTGCTTCTTGGGAAGTATCCCAGATACTCTTTTCTTTCCTTGGTGCAATACTATGAAAAATGTCCTCCTTCTCCACATGAATAATATGCATTGGAGTAAAATCTGTTGAGTCTTTCTGTAACACCCTGGATGTAACTTTCCCCAATTTGTACTCCAACTCTTGCGGTTTCCGGCGTTAAGTTATTTTATTTTCTCGGGTTCGGGTTTTTGTCTCCGTGTGTTGTTGTCATTGTCATGCATCTCATATCATGTCATCATGTGCATTGCATTTTCATACGTGTTCATCTCATGCATTCGAGCATTTTCCCCGTTGTCTGTTTTGCATTCCGGCGCTTCGTTCTCCTCCGGTGGTCATTTCTACCTTTCTTTCATGTGTGGGGATTAAACATTTCCGGATTGGACTGAGACTTGCCAAGCGGCCTTGGTTTACTACCAGTAGACCGCCTGTCAAGTTTCGTACCATTTGGACTTAGTTTGATACTCCAACGGTTAACCGAGGGACCGAAAAGGCCTCATGTGTGTTGCAGCCCAACACCCCTCCAATTTGGCCCAAAACCCACCAAAACCTTCTCCATCATCTAGAGCGTTCGATCATGATCGCGTGGCCGAAAACCGCACCTCATTTGGACTCTCCTAGCTCCCTCTACCTCTATTTAAAGTCCCCTCCCGAAATTCGCGGATCTCCTCTCTCCCAAACCCTAAAAATCCCCTCGCGCCGCCGCCGGACACGTCCGTCCTGGACGGACAAAGTCACCGCCGCCGTCCGCGCCAACCAGGGCACGCCACGTGGCAGGTCGCCTCCACCACCGCCCGCGGCCCGCCGGGCCCGAGGAGAGCCCCCGTGGCCCGGGTCTCCTCCGCCGCCGCCCGACCCTTCTCCTTCCTCCCGCGCAGCTCGCTGGCTCTCTGCCACCATGGCGCCGGCGCCGCGCCTCCGCAGCTCCACCGCCTCGCCATCACCGCCCGGAGCCGCCGCGCCACCTCGACGCCGGCGCTCGCCGCCCCGGCCACCGTCGCCTCGGCGCCCGTCCTCGCCGCTGCCGCCGCGGGAGAAGTCCGGCGTCCTCCCCGACGAACTCCGGCGAAACCCCGGCGGTCCTCGGTTTCCGCACTTCGGATCTAAGATCTATTTTTTTAGGGTTGACTTTTCTCAGAAAACCCTAGCTCATATGCCCTTACTCATCGCATCGTGTCGAGGCACGACTTAGAGGCATAATCGCATTGAAGGCATATGTCGCAAGTTAGGCAATGTTCACAACATCCCATGTAATATATATGTAATAAAAGGCGAGATAACATAGTTGGCTTACACTTGCCACGTCAATCAAGGTACATAAATAACATTACATCATCCAACCACTCATGGCCCGACTACGGCGCCAAAATAAAAGATAACCCAACATGCGACACGGTCCCGATCACCCCCAACTGGGCATCACTACTGAACATCAGGAAAGGAAACATAGTATCGTTGAGAGTCCTCGTCGAACTCCCACTTGAGCTCGAGCGCGTCACCTGGAGTGGAATCATCAGGCCCTGCATCTGGTGTAATAGTAATCTGTGAGCCACAGGGACTCAGCAATCTCGCACCCTCGCGGTCAAGACTATTTAAGCTTATAGGTAAGGCAAGGTAAATATGTGGAGCTGCAGCAAGCGACTAGCAAATATGGTGGCTATCCTATTCGCAAAAGAGAGCGAGAAGAGGAGGCAAAACGCGAGCGAGAAACTAGAGAACAACCTGTGCAAACATTACTCCAACATCGTGTCCACTTCCCGGACTCCGCCGAGAAGAGGCCATCACGGTAACACACTCAGTTGATTCATTTTAATTAAATTAAGGTTCAAGTTTTCTACAACTGGACATTAACAAATTCCCATCTTCCCATAACCGCGGGCATGGCTTTTGAAAGTTCAAATCCCTGCAGGGGAGTCCCAACTTAGCCCATGACAAGCTCTCACGGTCAACGAAGGAATAGACCTCATCCCGAGATGTTCCGATCAGACTCGGTACCTCGGTTCTTCAAGACACTTCGACAGGTTAAAACAAGACCAGCAACACCGCCCGAATGTGCCGACAAATCCCGGTAGGAGCTGCACATATCTCTTTCTCAGGGCACACTCAGATGAGCGCTCTATACAACTAAAACCAAACCTCGAGTTTCCCCGAGGGGGCGCTGCACAGGACTCTAGTTTGGACCAACACTCAGAGGAGCACTGGCCCGGGGGGGTTTAAAATAAGATGACCCTCGGGCTCCGGAAACCCAAGGGAAAAAGAGGCTAGGTGGCAAATGGTAAAACCAAGGTTGGGCATTGCTGGAAAAGCTTTAATCAAGGCGAACTATCAAGGGGTTCCCATTATAACCCAACCGCGTAAGGAACGCAAAATCCGGGAACATAACACCGATATGACGGAAACTAGGGCGGCAAGAGTGGAACAAAACACCAGGCGAGAGGCCGAGCCTTCCACCCTTTACCAAGTGTATAGATGCATTAAGATAACAAAATAATATAATGATATCCCAACAAGTAAATAAATGTTCCAACAAGGAACGGCCTCCAATCTTCACCGGCAACTAGCAACGCTATAAGAGGGCCTGAGCAAAGCAGTAACATACCAATCAATGGTTTGCTAGGACAAGGTGGGTTAGAGGCTTGACATGGCAATTTGGGAGGCTTCAAAGCAAGTGGTAGGCATCGTAGCATTGGCATAGCAAAAGAGCGAGCATCTAGCAAAGCAAAGATAGTAGTGATTTCGAGGGTATGATCATCTTGCCTGCAAAGTTGTCAGAGTTGACTGGATCCTCGAAAGCAAACTCAATGGGCTCCTCGTTACCGAAATCGTCTCCCGGCTCTACCCAAAGAAGACAAACAAGCAACAAGGACACAATCAACTTTTAACACCCTCGATGCGACTATATCTCCCACGTGTCGAGGCACGACTTAGAGGCATAATCGCATTGAAGGCATATGTCGCAAGTTAGGCAATCTTCACAACATCCCATGTAATATATATGTAATAAAAGGGGAGATAACATAGTTGGCTTACACTCGCCACGTCAATCAAGGTACATAAATAACATTACATCATCCAACCACTCATGGCCCGACTACGGCGCCAAAATAAAAGATAACCCAACATGCGACACGGTCCCGATCACCCCCAACTGGGCATCACTACTGAACATCAGGAAAGGAAACATAGTATCGTTGAGAGTCCTCGTCGAACTCCCACTTGAGCTCGAGCGCGTCACCTGGAGCGGAATCATCAGGCCCTGCATCTGGTGTAATAGTAATCTGTGAGCCACAGGGACTCAGCAATCTCGCACCCTCGCGATCAAGACTATTTAAGCTTATAGGTAAGGTAAGGTAAATATGTGGAGCTGTAGCAAGCGACTAGCAAATATGGTGGCTATCCTGTTCGCAAAAGAGAGCGAGAAGAGGAGGCAAAACGCGAGCGAGAAACTAGAGAGCAACCTGCACAAACATCACTCCAACACCGTGTCCACTTCCCGGACTCCGCTGAGAAGAGGCCATCACGGTAACACACTCAGTTGATTCATTTTAATTAAATTAAGGTTCAAGTTATCTACAACCGGACATTAACAAATTCCCATCTTCCCATAACCGCGGGCACGGCTTTCGAAAGTTCAAATCCCTGCAGGGGAGTCCCAACTTAGCCCATGACAAGCTCTCACGGTCAACGAAGGAATAGACCTCCTCCCAAGGCATTCCGATCAGACTCGGTACCTCAGTTCTTCAAGACACTTCGACAGGTTAAAACAAGACCAGCAACACCGCCCGAATGTGCCGACAAATCCCGATAGGAGCTGCACATATCTCTTTCTCAGGGCACACTCAGATGAGCGCTCCATACAACTAAAACCAAACCTCGAGTTTCCCCGAGGGGGCGCTGCACAGGACTCTACTTTGGACCAACACTCAGAGGAGCACTGGCCCAGGGAGGTTTAAAATAAGATGACCCTCGGGCTCCGGAAACCCAAGGGAAAAAGAGGCTAGGTGGAAAATGGTAAAACCAAGGTTGGGCATTGCTGGAAAAGCTTTAATCAAGGCGAACTATCAAGGGGTTCCCATTATAACTCAACCGCGTAAGGAACACAAAATCCGGGAACATAACACCGATATGGCAGAAACTAGGGCGGCAAGAGTGGAACAAAACACTAGGCGAGAGGCCGAGCCTTCCACCCTTTACCAATTGTATAGATGCATTAAGATAACAAAATAATATAATGATATCCCAACAAGTAAATAAATGTTCCAACAAGGAACGGCCTCCAATCTTCACTGGCAACTAGCAATGCTATAAGAGGGGCTGAGCAAAGCGGTAACATAGCTAATCAACGGTTTGCCAGGATAAGGTGGGTTAGAGGTTTGACATGGCAATTTGGGAGGCTTGAATGCAAGTGGTAGGCATCGTAGCATTGGCATAGCAAAATAGCGAGCATCTAGCAAAGAAAAGATAGTAGTGATTTCGAGGGTATGATCATCTTGCCTACAAAGTTGTAAGAGTTGACTGGATCCTCGGAAGCAAACTCAACGGGCTCCTCATTAGTGAACTCGTCTCCCGGCTCTACCCAAACAAGACAAACAAGCAACAAGGACACAATCAACCACGTGCAAGGATCAAACAATATGATGCAAAGATGATATGCTAAGCGGGATGCGATGCGGGATGCATATGCAAGATTTGACAAGGGATGCATGAACCTGGCCTCAACTTGGGAATCCAGGTGTGCCACTTGAAAGAAGAGATTAAATCGCTTGAAAACAATATAAAGAACGTCGTAATCGGAGTTACGGTTTGGAAATGGCAAGCGATTCAAATATGACACCGGTCTGCGATTTACAGCAAGTAGCCATCTAAATGCAATGAGATGAATGTGCTACAGCAACCAAACATGGCATAAAAATACATGGAAAGGATGCATTCATGATTCTTAACAAAAGTCTAGCACTGATCTACGGCCAATTCATCCATTAACAGGTTCAAACAAGCATGGCAAAAATGCATATGGCAAACAGATTTCAGACTTGGTGAAATTAACACTTGTCTGGAATTTCAGATTAGGTAGCACACTTCGGAGCAATAAAACTACATGCTACAGGACCTGAACATGGCAAAGTAAAGCATGGCATGGAGCTACTCAAAGAGCTTAAAAAAAGTCCCTTAGTGACCTTGCGCCAAAAGGGATCAGAAAATACAATTGCAAGCATGTGAACATAGCAAAAACATAATCAGTTTTCAGACTTAGTGAAAACTGGCACATGCTGAAACATAACTCAAGTAGGCATGTTTACGAGCTCGATGCCCTCACCACGGAGCAAGTCATGATAAGCTAAGCTTACACCCATCAAGAATACACAAAATGCAAGCTAGACATGGCAAGAACAATAACATAGCATGCACGGATCAACTACAACATCATCGGCAAAATCGCTAACAAGTAGACAATCTGCCCAGATTCACAAAGTAGCAAAAATAGAGCTCGATTGGCTCAAGCTAGGGTGCTCCATAATTGCAAACAAGGACATCGATGTATAGAGCACTACAAGATTAACAAAACATCCTTACTGATCATCCTCAAACGAGGCACGGATCACTAGGAAACAACATGAACATATGGCATCATGAGATAAACAGATCAAGGACTTAGTGGAATTGCTAACTCCCTGAAATCAGAATTACCAAGTGCCTCACTTGGCAAGCTTGTGCTAGTCATCACGCACATCACAAAAATACATGGGTTGCACCTCTGGAAAGATGACAAAGCCCTTAAAAAACATATGTAGAACTCATGGGCATAGCATGCACACAATAATCATGGCAAAAATGACAAATGTCTAAATGGAGCAGCAGATCTGACAATTATCTCAAGTAGCCCTCTTCTAACCGCATTTCGGGCATCAAGATGAACTCAAATGAAAATGATGCAATGGAATGAAATGATGTACTCTCTGAGATGAACATTTTGATATGCTATATGCTCAAAACGGAGCTACGGATGTAAAGTTACGATGCGATGAGTAAGGGCATATGAGCTAGGGTTTTCTGAGAAAAGTCAACCCTAAAAAAAACAGATCTCAGATCCGAAGCACGGAAACCGAGGACCGCCGGGGTTTCGCCAGAGTTCGTCGGGGAGGACGCAGGACTTCTCCCGCGGCGGCAGCGGCGAGGACGGGCGCCAAGGCGACGGTGGACGGGGCGGCGAGCGCCGGCGTCGAGGTGGCGCGGCGGCTCCGGGCGGTGATGGCGAGGCGGCGGAGCTGCGGAGGCGCGGCGCCGGCGCGGTGGCAGCGGGGAGCCGGCGAGCGGCGCGGGAGGAAGGAGAAGGGTCGGGCGGCGGAGGAGGAGACCCGGGCCACGGGGGCTCTCCTCGGGCCTGGCGGGCCGCGGGCGGTGGTGGAGGCGACCTGCCACGTGGCATGCCTTGGTTGGCGCGGACGGCAGCGGCGACTTTGTCCGTCCAAGACGGACGTGTCCGGCGGCGGCGCGAGCGGATTTTTAGGGTTTGGGAGAGAGGAGACCCGCGAATTTCGGGAGGGGACTTTAAATAGAGGTAGAGGGAGCTAGGAGAGTGCAAATGAGGTGCGGTTTTCGGCCACGCGATCGTGATCGAACGCTCTAGATGATGGAGGGGTGTTGGGCTGCAACACACACGAGGCCTTTTCGGTCCCTCGGTTAACTGTTGGAGTATCAAATGAAGTCCAAATGGTACGAAACTTGACAGGCGGTCTACCGGTAGTAAACCAAGGCTGCTTGGCAAGTCTCGGTCCAATCCGGAAATGTTTAATCCCTACAGACGAAAGAAAGGTAGAAATGACCACCGAAGGAGAACGAAGCGCTGGAATGCAAAACGAACAACGGGGAAAATGCTCGAATGCATGAGATGAACACGTATGCAAATGCAATCCACATGATGACATGATATGAGATGCATGACAACGACAACAACACACGGAGACCAAAACCCGAACCCGAGAAAATAAAATAACTTAACGCCGGAAACGGCAAGAGTTGGAGTACAAATTGGGGAAAGTTACATCCGGGGTGTTACACTTTCTCCATCAAGGTCTTCAATACTTTCCTTAATCACATGGTCTTTCATAACTTCTCGGAGGGCTTCTTTCATTCCTTCTTCCTGCTTCCGAATAGTTTGTTGCACCATGGGGTAAATGTAACACTGAGCAGGGTAGTGGGTGGTTCCTTCACACAAGAAACAAGTCACCTGACTAGTTGGGCATTCCTCAGCTGGGTGTTTCTCCTCACAACGAGGGCATCCATCCTTGTGTTCCTCCTGGGTGTGTCCTATTTCTCCGCAAATCTTGCAGGCACAAGGTTTATTTCTTGGGATATCATGGTGCTTCCGGATAAGACGGGATCTTGTCAGAGTCTTCTTAAATTCTTCCCAAGTCCTTGCTCCATTCCATCCCTGTATAGCTTGATGCATCTGCCACCATGTTGCAGCACTTCCTTCAAAGTACTGAAGAGCGTACGATAGTTCATTCTTCCTTGAAACCAAATTGCTCCCGAAGTGATTCTCCATGTTCTGAATCCATAGCTCTGATTCCGGCTGGGTTTTTGGTCCAGAGAATACCAGTCCAACTTCATTCATCATCTACTGGGTCCAAGGGTTTTAGGGTGAGATAAGAGAGGGGTGGGGAGGAATATACACAATACAAACAATAGTTTTGAAGAAACGAGTTTTATTTTGTGGCTGTCGGAAAAACATCAAACAAACGATAGCTCACAAATTGTCACATCTAATGTAAGTGTATAACAAGGTTTGGTCCTCTAATGGTCGAATAATTCTTCTGATTCTTCAAGTTGTCGGAGTCTTCAACTGGTGTAGCTTCAACTCTTCTAATGCATGGTCAAATCATGTTTACTCTGAAATGGTCATCGGTTGTCCGATATCTTGTCCTTCTTGGAGCGGATTCGGTTGATCCTCCGTGTGGTCAAAATGGAAAGGGGTATATTCTAACTATTTGAGGTAAGAGAGGATATTTGATAAAATCAGAAAAGATGAGAAGTAATGGATTCTTTTGAAAATAAAGTTTTAGAGATTTCCTGTCCTAGGAGCTTTCCGATTTCTAGGGTCACATCCTACAGTCAACATGTGCTCTGATACCATATCTATAGTGACCCGACCTCAGACGGTCAAGCCTCTGTGTATTTGTGCCATCCCTGGATCGGTATGCTGGCACACACAGTACATCAATGTATATATCAAAGTGCAATCACATGTATAAATAATGTAAAACAGATATATACCTCATAAGTCTCAGCGGAAACAAACAATCAGGTGTGGAGTCCCATCAACGCCATCGGCAGGTTGAGTGTAGACCGTAACCCTGTATCGTACTCTTACTCGTCGGAAGGAACATATCTGCAACATGAGACGTTGCAGCCATGTAGGTCAGTACATTGAATGTACCAGCAAGATCACAATATGAGGAAAGCAGATGATGAAACTATTCTATATGCAATATGGCTTTGTGGCTCTGTGTCTGATGTTTTTGCGTAAAAGCTGGTTTTATTTTCCCTACAACAAAGGAATATGAGGAGTCTGTACTATGGAGTTTTCTGTCAGGACATGGTTCTGCCAACCGATGTCTCCAAGCCCAAATCATCCTAAGTTGCCCACAATTAAGTTATCAGTCCGGTGTTGAGAGTTCCGAGATAGATCCAATCCAGAGGCTCAAATTGTCCGTAACCGGGGACACGGCTAATCGATTAGGTTTTAACCCTCTGCAGAGGTTTGCACACTTTACCCGCAAGATTCGATCCCTCTCTTTACATTCTCGGACTTCAGGGTGTTTGAGAACAAGATGACCAAAACATGCTCTTCCGAAGAGTTCCTCTGACCACTATCCGGTGCTCATCCAATCCTACCGTAGTTCTACATCTGCTAGCACCGTCCTAGCCAGAGTCAAAACTAAGGTCAACCAAGCCAGAGCCCATAGTGACTTGCGGTTGCACAGGTAAGCTTCCAGGCATGAAGTATTCTTCCGTCTCTTTGAGTCTGGGTGAAGCTTTCCGCAAGATGTTATGGCGCTTCTCCATGCATCCCGGCCAACCACTGGTTTCTCCAGGGTGCCCGTCAACCGTCCTTCACCCAGTAGTGTGTATTGAATTCTTGTCTCGAGTCTCGAAATCTTGAGCAGTCCTGAAGATGCAGTCCTTGTAGATGCCATCATGAATTTGTCGTCTTTGACGTAAAGTCCTTCATTCTCACACCACCCCCGAGCACTCATACCAAACCCCGTCTACTACAGCGTAGCATTAAAACTATATACGTACCGGGCTTGGTAACAGGGAGGTGGGTTCCTACCTCATGCATTCTACTCAACTACAAGAATCAATATCACTACTGGAGAAGTTGTTGCAAGGATGACACTAAATGCAATAAAAATATAGGTATGAAAAACATGGTCAAAGTGAACTTGCCTGGCCAGTTGGTGAAGATATTATCGCTCTTAAAAACTTGATAAACTAGTCGTCACTCTCCGATGAAATCTATACAAGCAAGCATAGTATTCACATAAGCAATCATTCTAGCACTCAATCATAACAATCAAAATAACAACGAAATCGAAATAGGATCGAAGGTAAAAACCAAAGAAAACTCCAAATCACTCAAATAAACTTATAGGGCTAATCTACACCACAACAACTCTACCTAACAACAAGTAAAAATCCTAAAACAAAAAAAATACTTAACACAAGGTAAAAATAATTATTCGCTATGTAACATAAAGTATTTTTCCTATAATAAAATTCTAACAGTACCTAGAACCTCTAACACTATTCCTATTGCTAGCAACTAGTCATACAATAAACAACACCTAGAACCTCAAGAATACTAAGTCTAATAAATCCTAGAAATCACCTACTGTTAACCAATAGAATATATGACACACTGGCGAAAACTAGCAAAAGAAACTAATTAATAATAATTAAACTACAAACAGTACTAAAAACAGAGTAAACAGTACTGTTTACAATAAAAAGCTAATCTAACTAACTCACTAACATGCAAACTAAACACTACTGCGTAGCTAGTCTAATAAGTAACCAGTAGCAAAAAGAATCGGTCAAAAATAATATTCCTAACTCAAAATATCTCAAATCTAGTGATTGGAGCAAATTCATACAAACACGAATTTAAACTACTCAAATGTGAAATAAAATTGAACTAACAGAAACTTCATAAAATTTGTGATCCAAGGCAGTTGGAATCACTCAAAAATACCTCATAGATAATTAACTATGGATTTTACAAGATTGAAACTATTCTGTTTTAAAAACAGAACGGGAAAAAACAGTAGGTCGGGATTTACTGTAGCAGTTCCGGTGATGGGGTCCTAGTGGAGCTCCGGTGACATCCTCCGGTGGCCCTATGACGTCGGGGAAGGGACGGTCGGGAGCGGCAGAGCGGGGCAGAGCGATTGGTGGGGTCCGTGGGTGGCGGGGATGGCCGGAGGTGGTGGGGCGGGGCAACATTGGTGGCGGTGCTCCGGCGAACTCCGGCGAGGTGGCGCAGTAGTGTGGGGCGAGGAGAGGCGGCTCTAGGGGCGGGAATGGGTGCGGTTGGTGGCCTTTTTATAGGGGGGAGGTCGGTTTGGAGGAGGGGGCAAGGGATTTCGTGAATCCCGCGATATCCGGCGATGGCCGACGCGGCTGTGCTCGGGAACGAAATCCCGTTCGTGAGAAAAGAGATGATCTGGCGCGATCGGGCCGGATTTGGCCCAAAACAAAAAAATACCTTTCCTTTTTAAAAAGATTCCGCGAATAAAAATCATTTTAAAAAATAAAACATAGGAGTATTATATATCAAAACAATCAGAAAAATTAAGCCCAATTTAATGGGATATTTTTCAGGGGAAAATAAAATACTTTTTGAAAAGTCATTTTTTTAAATTCAAGCAAAAATCAAAATGACTTTCAAAACTCTATGGAAAATTTATTCCAACATTTTTGGGGTGTCATGCTACTCCCTCTCAACACTTTTGTTCAAGTGTTCTTTGTCAGAAAAGTTTTTGAATAAAACTCAAATGCCACTTTGAGTTAAAATAAATAAATTAAATGACAACTTCAAAATGAAATTTTTCTTTACTTCCCACTCTCTTTCATTGAAGAAATCATGAGGATCATTGAGTGGCATGAAGTTTGAAATATTTCCAAATTCAAATATTTTCAAACAGATTTTTTTGGAAAGTCCTTTTTATTCACTCTCAACAAAACTTCAAAAGTTTAAAATTCTAATAAATTTCACTCAATCAATCACTCAACAATCAATCAACAATCATATATTTTAACTATTATGACATTCCCAAATTTATAATTTTGGGATGTTACAAACTACCACACTTAAAATGAATCTCGTCCTCGAGATTCGAAGAGGCTAGCAAGAAAAGGTTAGGGGTTGGGGTCTTCTAGCAAATATTTTGGCCGGAAGGGTCAGGGGTGCTACCACACTTAAAAGCAAGGTTACAGTTCCAATAAACTCAGATACTTCCTCCGGAGTGCCAACAATATCTATCTCTTCACATATCTTACAATAGCTCCTTCATTAATGCTCTTCTGTCAAAAGCATAGCGTTTTCCTCAAAATCTTTGGTCGCTTCGTCAAAGATGAAGTTCGTCCGAGACTGGATCTTAGCTGATAGGTCTGCGTCCGTTCTAGACAACTATCGAAATACTCATGGTGGCCTACCATTAATGGTTTCTGCAGAAAAAGGGCACTGGCTTCATTCTCACCGTATAATCTACAATTGGCAACAGCTGCCATGTACATGGGTTTATCATCATACCATTCTAAGGCTTAAGAAAGGCTTCAATGAGCGTCGTCACTTTACTCTGGGTAAGTCTCTCAGATTTACCATTCCAAATATCAAGAGTGAATGATAAGAGTAAGTCGGTATGGTGATCAATTCATTCCGCACCCAAATCATTACCCTATATAAGGTTTAGTGAATCTCGTATTTCTAACAGTCGGGCATCCTCACAAGCTTTGCAGAAATTTCTCTTGTCCTCGAACTGGGTTTGGGTAAACCCATTGATTCTGCAAGCTGAACAAAACATCTATCGTTCTTCACAATCTCGGGGTTTACGTAACATCCTATGTAATGTCTGCTGATCAATTCACAGCTTCTTCCAGAATTCTTCCTTCAACAAGATTGTGCTTGTCCCTTTGTCAAATCCTAGGCATGTGGGTTATGGGTCCACTTCAGCGCTTGCATAGTGTTAACTCATCCGTGGAGTTACAGTTGTTCCATATTCCAACATTAAACCTCCTTTAAATCCAATAGTACTTCATTTTGTCATACTCTTGGGGTAACCATCATAATCAAACTCCAACTTATTTCGTTCGGCTCCTTCCTATGGATCGTCATGAACAACGCCTTTTTTTCATTGATTCTGTGGCTTTACGAAGTACTACCACACTTAAATGAAATGCACTAGTTCATCCATAAATCATATTATTTTCATATCAAATCTTTTATTACCTCCTTAACCATTTTTCATAAATCCAAATTCCAAAGAAATACTTTATTACAAATGCCGCCATCCACATGGTTTGGTATGGTCAAGCATTACTTCCCACTTTATTCATTTTTCCTCCTTGAGGATCCTTCAATCCCACTGGAATTGGGCGACATGCTCCTTGAAATCTTCAATCTTCTTTTTCATCGTGGTGGCCTTGAGCTTCATCTCCATCATCTCTGCATGCACTTCACTTAGGTATTCCTGAGTATAACGGAGTCTTGCTTCAAGTATATCTCCGATCTGGCGTATGGTTTCCATGGCTGCTTCACAAACAGCGTCGAAGAAAGTTGCTTGTGGTACACATGAGATGAAAAAGTACTGCCTCATCGTCTTTGGGCAAACTCCTTTCATACGGTGGAGGTGTACCTCCACATACCAAAGTTCCACTCCCTTTTGCATGAAGGGATAGCCTTTGTAGACTGCATCTCCTTCAAGGTGAATATGCTTCTTCATGTCCTTCAGGATTTTTGGGTAATCATGATCACTTGTCAGGGTCATGATCGTCTCCAGTCCCTTGAGGAAAGACTCATAAAGGGTCGTCATCTGTAGTTGTAAAACAAAAATGGTGCTCAGAATAAGGTACCTATCTCCTTGGGTACACATTCATATCATCCGAACAAAACTTCAAACTCAATTTCCAACATCCAGTTTATGCATCACAACTCATTTTCTTCCATGTTCACCCAGAATCTTAATTTCCAAGATAAAACATAACAACTCTTTAAAGCCTTTCAGCATATGACATATCAAACTTTATTGAGTCATGAATTATTACAATCTCTGAGTAATCTATTACATAACTCAACCCCGCATTCTCATGAAAAAGTGTTTTCCATACTACCCTTATTACTGATATCAACATCTCCACTACTCAGCTCCAGCTTTCTCATGATTTGAACAATCCCTAGCAAAATGTCCTGCTTCCTTGCAACGAAAACAAATAACTTCCGGCATGTATCAAGGCATCTTGGTGATGGTGCCTGCTCCTTGAGTTCCTTGCTTACTTTCGAGACAATCATTGGCATAATGCCCGATGTCCTTACATTCAAAATAGGTAAAATGACTCTTGTCCCTCTTTGTAGAAATTGGGTTGTTCTGAGGGTGTCTTTGTTTTCTCTTCCTGGTTTTCTTCGTTCTGATCGAACATTCTATTCCCTGTGGATCAAACTCCACTGCTTCTGTCGGGAAGTATCCCAGATACTCTTTTCTTTCCTTGGTGCAATACTGTGAAAAATGTCCTCCTTCTCCACATGAATAACATGCATTGGAGTAAAATCTGTTGAGGCTTTCTCCATCAAGGTCTTCAACACTTTCCTTAATCACATGGTCTTTCATAACTTCTCGGAGGGCTTCTTTCATTCCTTCTTCCTGCTTCCAGATAGTTTGTTGCACCATGGGGTAAATGTAACACTGAGCTGGGTAGTGGGTGGTTCCTTCACACAAGAAACAAGTCACCTGACTAGTTGGGAATTCCTCAGCTGGGTGTTTCTCGTCACAATGAGGGCATCCATCCTTGTGTTCATCCTGGGTGTGTCCTATTTCTCCGCAAATCTTGCAGGCACAAGGTTTATTTCTTGGGATATCATGGTGCTTCCGGATAAGACGGGATCTTGTCAGAGTCTTCTTAAATTCTTCCCAAGTCCTTGCTCCATTCCATCCCTGTATAGCTTGATGCATCTGCCACCATGTTGCAGCACTTCCTTCAAAGTACTGAAGAGCGTACGATACTTCATTCTTCCTTGAAACCAAATTGCTCCCGAAGTGATTCTCCATGTTCTGAATCCATAGCTCTGCTTCCGGCTGGGTTTTTGGTCCAGAAAATACCAGTCCGGCTTCATTCATCATCTACTGGGTCCAAGGGTTTAGGGTGAGATAAGAGAGGGGTGGGGAGGAATATACACAATACAAACAATAGTTTTGAAGAAACGAGTTTTATTTTGTGGCTGTCGGAAAAACATCAAACAAACGATAGCTCACAAATTGTCGCATCTAATGTAAGTGTATAACAGGGTTTGGTCCTCTAACGGTCGAATAATTCTTCTGATTCTTCAAGTCGTCGGAGTCTTCAACTGGTGTAGCTTCAACTCTTCTAATGCAAGGTCAAATCATGTTTACTCTGAAATGGTCATCGGTTGTCCGATATCTTGTCCTTCTTGGAGCGGATTCGGTTGATACTCCGTGTGGTCAAAATGGAAAGGGGTATACTCTAACTATTTGTGGTAAGAGAGGATATTTGATAAAATCAGAAAATATGAGAAGTAATCGATTCTTTTGAAAATAAAGTTTTAGAGATTTCCTGTCCTAGGGGCTTTCCGATTTCTAGGGTCACGTCCTACAGTCAACATGTGCTCTGATACCATATCTATAGTGACCCGACCTCAGACGGTCAAGCCTCTGTTTATCTGTGCCATCCCTGGATCGGTATGCTGGCACACACAGTACATCAATGTATATATCAAAGTGCAATCACATGTATAAATAATGTAAAACGGATATATACCTCATAAGTCTCAGCGAAAACAAACAATTAGGTGTGGAGTCCCATCAACGCCATCGGCAGGTTGAGTGTAGACCGTAACCCTATACCGTACTCTTACTCGTCGGAAGGAACATATCTGCAACATGAGATGTTGCAGCCGTGTAGGTCAGTACATTGAATGTACCGGCAAGATCACAATATGAGGAAAGCAGATGATGAAACTATTCTATATGCAATATGGCTTTGTGGCTCTGTGTCTGATGTTTTTGCATAAAAGCTGGTTTTATTTTCCCTACAAGAAAGGAATATCAGGAGTCTATACTATGGAGTTTTCTGTCAGGACATGGTTCCGCCAACCGATGTCTCATAGCCCAAATCATCCTAAGTTGCCCACAATTAAGTTATCAGTCGGGTGTTGGGAGTTCCGAGATAGATCCAAGTCCAGAGGCTCAAATTGTCCGTAACCGGGGACACGGCTAATCGATTAGGTTTTAACCCTCTGCAGAGGTTTGTACACTTTACCCGCAAGATTCGATCCCTCTCTTTACATTCTCGCACTTCAGGGTGTTTGAGAACAAGATGACCGAAACATGGTCTTCTGAAGAGTTCCTCTGACCACTGTCCGGTGCTCATCCAATCCTACCGTAGTTCTACATCTGCTAGCACCGTCCCAGCCAGATTCACAACTAAGGTCAACCAAGCCAGAGCCCATAGTGAGTTGCGTTTGCACATGTAAGCTTCCGGGCATGAAGTATTCTTCCGTCTCTTTGATTTTGGGTGAAGCTTTCCGCAAGATGTCATGGCGCTTCTCCATGCATCCCGGCCAACCACTGGTTTCTCTAGGGTGCCCGTCAACCGTCCTTCACCCAGTAGTGTGTATTGAATTCTTGTCTCGAGTCTCGAAATCTTGAGGAGTCCTGAAGATGCAGTCCTTGCAGATGCCATCATGAAGTTGTCATCTTTGACATAAAGTCCTTCATTCTCACACCACTCCTGAGCACTCATACCAAACCCCGTCTACTACAGCATAGCATTAAAACTATATACGTCCCGGGCTTGGTAACAGGGAGGTGGGTTCCTACCTCATGCATTCTACTCAACTACAAGAATCAATATCACTACTGGAGAAGTTGTTGCAAGGATGACACTAAATGCAATAAAAATATAGGTATGAAAAACATGGTCAAAGTGAACTTGCCTGGCCTGTTGGTGAAGATATTATCGCTCTTAAAAACTTGATAAACTAGTCGTCACTCTCCGATGAAATCTATACAAGCAAGCATAGTATTCACATAAGCAATCATTCTAGCACTCAATCATAACAATCAAAATAACAACGAAATCGAAATAGGATCGAAGGCAAAAACCAAAGAAAACTCCAAATCACTCAAATAAACTTATAGGGATAATCTACACCACAAAAACTCTACCTAACAACAAGTAAAAATCCTAAAACAAAAAAATACTTAACACAAGGTAAAAATAATTATTCGCTATGTAACATAAAGTATTTTTCCTATAATAAAATTCTAACAGTACCTAGAACCTCTAACACTATTCCTATTGCTAGCAACTAGTCATACAACAAACAACACCTAGAACCTCAAGAATACTAAGTCTAATAAATCCTAGAAATCGCCTACTTTTAACCAATAGAATATATGACACACTAGCGAAAACTAGCAAAAGAAACTAATTAAAACTAATTAAAACTAATTAATAATAATTAAACTACAAACAGTACTAAAAACAGAGTAAACAGTACTGTTTACAATAAAAATCTAATCTAACTAACTCACTAACATGCAAACTAAACACTACTGCGTAGCTAGTCTAATAAGTAACCAGTAGCAAAAAGAATCGGTCAAAAATAATATTCCTAACTCAAAATATCTCAAATCTAGTGATTTGAGCAAATTCATAAAAAGACGAATTTAAACTACTCAAATGTGAAATAAAATTTAACTAACAGAAACTTCATAAAATTTTTGATCCAAGGCAGTTGGAATCACTCAAAAATACCTCGTAGATAATTAACTATGGATTTTACAAGATTGAAACTATTCTGTTTTAAAAACAGAAATAAAACAGTAGGTCAGGATTTACTGTAGCAGTTCCGGTGATGGGGTCCTGGTGGAGCTCCGGCGACGTCCTCCGGTGGCCCTATGACGTCGGGGAATGGACGGTCGGGGCGGCAGAGCGGGGTGGAGCGATTGGTGGGGTCCGTGGGTGGCGGGGATGGCCGGAGGTGGTGGGGCGGGGCGGCAATGGTGGCGGTGGTCCGGCGAACTCCGGCGAGGTGGCGCGGTAGTGTGGGGCGAGGAGAGGCGGCTCTAGGGGCAGGAATGGGTGCGGGAGGTGGCCTTTTTATAGGGGGAGGTCGGTTTGGAGGAGGGGGCAAGGGATTTTGCGAATCCCGCGATCTCCGACGATGGCCGACGCGGCTGTGCTCGGGAACGAAATCCCGTTCGTGAGGAAGGAGATGATCTGGCGCGATCGGGCTGGATTTGGCCCAAAACATAAAAATACCTTTCCTTTTTAAAAAGATTCCGCGAATAAAAATCATTTAAAAAATAAAATATAGGAGTATTATATATCAAAACGATTAGAAAAATTAAGCCCAATTTAATGGGATATTTTTCAGGGGAAAATAAATTACTTTTTGAAAAGTCATTTTTTTAAATTCAAACAAAAATCAAAATGACTTTCAAAACTCTATGGAAAATTTATTCCAACATTTTTGGGGTGTCATGTTACTCCCTCTCAACACTTTTGTTCAAGTGTTCTTTGTCAGAAAAGTTTTTGAATAAAACTCAAATGCCACTTTGAGTTAAAATAAATAAATTAAATGGCAACTTCAAAATGAAATTTTTCTTTACTTCCCACTCTCTTTCATTGAAGAAATCATGAGGATCATTGAGTGGCATGAAGTTTGAAATATTTCCAAATTCAAATATTTTCAAACATAATTTTTTTTGAAAGTCCTTTTTATTCCCTCTCAACAAAACTTCAAAAGTTTAAAATTCTAATAAATTTCACTCAATCAATCACTCAACAATCAATCAACAATCATATATTTTAATTATTATAACATTCCAAAATTTATAATTTTGGGATGTTACATTGTGCCTGTTCTAAAACGTTGCATGAAAACAAAAAATATATATGCACACGCAATGATCTATCCATGGAGATGCATAGAAACAAGGGGAAAGTGTGTCTACGTACCATCATAGACCGTAACCAGAAGCTTTAAACAATGTGGTTGATGTAGTCGAACTTCTTCGCGCTCAATCCTATCAAGTACCGAACACACGACACCTCCGTGTTCTGCACACATTCAGCTCGGTGACGTCCTCTGCCTTCTTGTTCCACCAAGACAACGAGGTAGTAGATGAGTTCTGACAGCATGACGGTGTGGTAATGGTGATGGTGAAGTGATCTCCACAGGGCTTCGCCTAAGCACTATGAAAATATGACCGGGGGTGTAAACGGTGGAGGGGGGTGCTGCACACGGCTAAGGGATTGATGTGCTAGTCCGAGGCGCCCCCTCCCACATATATATAGGTGGGAGGGATGGAAGAGTAGCCAAAGGATGTGCCCATGTAGGAGGAATCCTACTTGGGGTCCCTCCCAAGCCGCGCCCCCTTTCCTTATTTGGAGTGCGGGGAAAGGTAGGGGAGGGTGGCGCCTCCCCCCCCCTTTCCTTTCTCTCATGAGAGGGAAAGGCAGGAAGGGCTAGCCCTCCTCCTTTTCCTTCCCTAGGTCTGGCTAAACAAGGGAGGGGGAGCACCAGCCCCTTGTGGGCTGGTCTGCCCCCTCCTTTGCCCCTTAAGGCCCATATCTTGCCGGGGGGGGGGTGCCCGGAACCCCTTCCGGTGACCCGATTCCTTCCCGGTACGTCCCAAAACACTTCCGGTGTCCAAATACCATCGTCCTACATATCAATATTTACCGCTCGACCATTTTGAGACTCCTATTCATGTCTGTGATCTCATCCGGGACTCCGAACAACATTCGGTCACCATATAACTCATATAACACTATATCGTCAACGAACGTTAAGCGTGCGGACCCTACGGGTTCGAGAACTATGTAGACATGACCGAGACACCTCTTCAGTCAATAACCAACAGCGGAACCTAGATGCACATATTGGCTCCTACATATTCTATGAAGATCTTCATTGATCGAATCGTCATGACAACATACATAATTCCCGTTGTCCATCAGTATGTTACTTGCACGAGATTCAATCGTCGGTATCTCTATACCTAGTTTAATATCATCACCAGCAAGTCTCTTTACTCATTCCGTAATACATCACCTTGTGACTAACTCCTTAGTCATTTGCTTGCAAGCTTATGATGTGTATTACCGTGAGGGCCAAGAGATACCTCTCCGATACTCGGAGTGACAAATCCTAATCTCGATCTATGCCAACTCAACAAACACCTTCGGAGATACCTGTCGAGCATCTTTATGATCACCCATTTACGTTGTGACGTTTGATAGAACACAAGGTATTCCTCCGGTATCCGGGAGTTGAATAATCTCATAGTTGAAGGAATAAATATTTGACATGAAGAAAGCAATAGCAATAAACTGAACGATCAATATGCTAAGCTAACGGATGGGTCTTGTCCATCACATCATTCTCCTAATGATGTGATCCCATTATCAAATGACAACACATGTCTATGGTTAGGAAACCTTAACCATCTTTGATCAACGAGCTAGTCTAGTAGAGGCTCACTAGGGACACGGTATTTGTTTATGTATCCACACATGTATTTAGGTTTCTGATCAATACAATTATAGCATGAATAATAAACCTTCATCGCGAATAAGAAAATATAAAATAATAACTTTATTATTGCCTCTAGGGCATATTTACTTCAGTCTCCCACTTGCACTAGAGTCAATAATCTAGTTCACATCGCCATGTGATTAACACCCATAGTTCACATCGCCATGTGACCAATACCCAAAGAGTTTACTAGAGTAAAATAATCTAGTTCACATCGCCATGTGATTAATACCTAAAGAGTATTAAGGTGTGATCATGTTTTGCTTGTGAGAGAAGTTTAGTCAATGGGCCTGTCACATTCAGATCCGTATGTATTTTGCCATTTCTATGTCTACAGTGCTCTGCATGGAGCTACTCTAGGTAATTGCCCCCACTTTCAATACGTATCCAGATTGAGACTCAGAGTCATTTGAATCAGTGTCAAAGCTTGCATTGACATAACTCTTTACGACGAACTCTTTATCACCTCCATAACCGAGAAATATTTCCTTGGTCCTCTTAGGTAACTAAGGATAATTTTGACCGTTGTACAGTGATCTACTCCTGGATCACCATTGTACCCCCTTGGCAAACTCATTGGCAAGGTACACAATAGGTCTAGTACACTGCATGGCGTACTTTATAGAACCTATGACTGAGGCATAAGGAATGACTTCCATTCTCTCTATATATTCTGCCGTGGTCGGATTTTGAGTCTTACTCAACTTCACACATTGTAACACTATCAAGAACCCTTTCTTTGACTGATCTATTTTGAACTTCTTCAAAACTTTATCAAGGTATGTGCTTTGTGAAAGTGTAGCGACCAGACCTCAAACAGTCTGATATCTGTGCTCCGGTGTCATCCCTGGATCAGTAATGCTGACACCACACAGTAGTCGGAGGATTTATAGCAGAGTAGCAATCACACACTTATTACATCGAGTGTCTCAAAAGAGAACTTATTACAATAAATATGGCTTAAGGCCATCTAGTGACGATAACAGCGGAAGGCTTGGAAGATAAGTGAGTCCATCAACTCCAACGGCATCACTGAGTATAGGACCACGACCTAAAAACTCCTTAATCGTCGTCTAAAAAGTCTGCAACATTAATGTTGCAGCCCGAAAACGGGTCAGCACATGGAATATGCTGGCAAGGTAACACATAGAGAGTAATGGAATGCAACAACTATACTATATGCATATTTGGCTGGTGGAAAGCTCTATGGTTACAGTTTTTGCGTAAAGCCAATTTTTCCCTACTTCAAAGGAATAAATTTAATTACTATAATGGTGGTTGTTAAACATTGAGAATGGTTGACAGCATTTTCAATCCCAATTAAGCATCATCATTAACCCAACAAAATTAATTTAGAGTAACCTGTTGAGATTCACATGATAATCCAGGTACTAGATACTCAAGATGTCCATAACCGGGGACACGAATAATCATGATTAGTTTATTACACTCTGCAGAGGTTTGCGCACTTTTCCCCACAAGACTCGATCGCCTCCGTTTGTTTTCTCACACTACATGGTGTTTGAGAAGACGGATGACCGAGACATAGTCTTTCAGAAGCGCTAGCACCTTACGATCGGGTAGACCGTACCACCTACATCCCCTACATCTGCTAGTCTACCACTGTAAGAGTTCGCACAACTTAGTCAACTATGCCAGAGCCCATAATGGCTTGTGGTTGCACACGGAAGTTTCTAGTATGAATAATCTCATGATCCCTTTGAGCCTGGGTGGCGGTCCAAAAGAAAACAGGCAAGTCCTGGAATACCCAGGTGCCTCAATCCACCCAGATGTGTGTTAGGTTGCCACCTTAGATAAACCATTAATTAACAATCTCACATCTGTCATGGATTTCACTCACCCAATCCACGTCTACTAGCATAGCACGGTATAATAAGCAAACGTAGAAGTAACTCCCAAAGGTTTGATAATAAACAGGTAATAGGTACTACCTCATCTACTTCCCATCCCACAATTTAATTAGATCCTAATCATGCAATGTGTGAGGATTGATCTAATGCAATAAAACTGGGTTGTAGAAAAAGGTATGATCAAAGTGTTACTTGCCTTGCTGATGATCCGCGAAACCTAGAGATTCAACGTAACAGGCGGCGCACTCCGGGTATTCTATCGCAGACAAACAAACAAGCATACAATAAGTACTCATCTAATGCATAGGTAAAACGCAAATAGAAGATCTAACCAGAAAGTTCAACTTAAGAACCCTGGTTGGCAAAAAGAATCAAATCGAACGAAGCAAAAGAAAACAAACGGCGAAAGAAACAACTTCATTCTAGTAATCTGGATCTAAGGCAAATTTTACAGTAGCAAAAACTTGTTTAAGTTGATTATTCGGAAAGAGGGTTTCGAGACGAAACTCCAGGCGCTTGAATCGCCTGATTCCGATGAACGAGCGAAAAGTTATACTGAAACGAAAATCGGATCAGAAATCGCGATCAGAAAATAACCGCGAAAATCCGACGAAAAAGAAAAACGACGAACATAATTTTTTTTTAAACAGCACGGAAAACGAGGCGGCGACGAACCTCGGGCGGTGCGCTGCTCTGGCGAGTCGGCGGCGGCGGCTGGCGGCGGCTGGCGGCGGCTAGGGTTAGGACGGCGGGGTGGGCTGGCTCGGCTCGGGCCTCGGGCGCGCATTATAAAGGCCCCGGCCAGGCGGTGTCCTGGACGAGTACGGCCCAAAGTCGGTTCGGCGTTTTTCTTTAAATCCGCTCAGAAGAAAAATAAAAAGAAATACTAAATGGACTGCAAAAATCACGAAATAAATTTTCCTGGGTTCCTAAAATCAAGCTTGATAAAGTGAACATTTATCTGGGCCCAAACTACAACTTTGAAAAACGCGCATTTTCCTAAATTCAAATAAAAATACCGAAAAACTTAGAAATAAATCTTATTTGATTTTTTTATTAAATCCTCAATATTTCTATATTTTGGGAAAGTCATTTTATTCCCACTCTCATATTTTTGTAATATAAGTAATTGATGATAAAATAAATAAAATCAAATGATCTTGTTTACAAAATTTGAGGAAACTCAAATATGTAAATAACGAAATCCCCAACCCTCTCCGTTGGTCCTTGAGTTGCTTAGGATTTTCTAGGATCAAAACCAAAAGCAAAATAAAATATGATATGCATGATGACCTAATGTATAACATTCCAAATTGAAAATTTGGGATGTTACAGAAAGTCTATTAAGCGTCTCGATCTATCCCTATAGATCTTGATGCCCAATATATAAGCAGCTTCATCGAGGTATTTCACTGAAAATTCTTATTAAGTATCCTTTTATGCTATCTAGAAATTCTATGTCATTTCCAATAAATAATATGTCATCCACATATAATATCAGAAATGCTACAGAGCTCGCACTCACTTTCTTGTAAATACATGCTTCATCATAAGTCTTTATAAAACCATATTCTTTGATTACCTCATCAATGCATGTATTCCAACTCCGAGATGCTTGCACCAGTCCATAGATGGATCACCGGAGCTTGCACACTTTGTTTGCGCCTTTAGGATCGACAAAACCTTCTGGTTGCATCATATACAACTCTTCTTTAAGAAATCCATTAAGGAATACCGTTTTGACGTCCATTTGCCAAATTTCATAATTATAAAATGCAGCAGTTGCTAACATGATTCGGACTGACTTACACTACAAAAAAATACACTTCTGGGATGATACGTGTTTTTCACAGTAGGTTGCTTTTTTTGTCATGCATGTACATTCATGACAAATTTATGACAGAATCAAGATAGTCATACTTGTGCTGTCGTAGAAGTGTTCCATGACATTACCAAAATTATCATCATGGAAGTGTCCACTTCCATGACGATAAATCGCGCGTCACAGAAGTGCTTTCGTCAAGGGTGACCGACACGTGGCATCCACCGGAACGGAACACCGTTAAGCTATCGGGTCAGGTTTTGGATCCGATAACCCGTTAACAGCCCCGACCAATGGGGATTTTCCACGTGTAAAATCATCATTGGCTGGAGGAAACACGTGTCGGCTCATCGTTGGGACATATGTCAACCACTCATTGGACGGAAGGCGCCTATGATACGTCGACACGTGGCACGGCCCAACAAAGGCCCATTCCTGTGAAAAGGCCGGCCCGTTTGACTTGGTCAAAAGCTGGCGGGCCGGCCCATGGAAAGCCTGTTAACGGCTTGTTCGAATATAGCCCATTTACAGCCCGCTAACCCAAGGCCCGTTACGCCCTATCCGAATTAGGCCCAGTAGCGTCATCTGGGCCATCCAATATGATTCCAGACCGTTTTCACTTCTGGCCCATGTATGGCCCATGACGTCTTTCGGCCCATATGAGGCCCTATGTAACTCTTGGCCTACTAACGGCCCGTGGTGAAACTGGCCCGTAATGAACAGTGTATCACTTTACACCCATTAACAGCCCGTGGTGAAACTGGCCCGTAATGAACAGTGTATCACTTTATACCCATTAACGGCCCGTTATTCCGTTAGCCGTTTCTAGCCCATGTTATCTTTCGGCCTTCTCAGAGCCCATTTATTCTTGGCCTCGTTTCCAGCATTCGTTTACTTACGGCCCGTTACTGTCATTTTCTGCTTGTGGGCCAAATTTAGCCCGTGGTTACAGTCGGCCCGTTTGTGGTCTGTTAATACGTTGGGCCGATTTCATAGCATCATCAAATACGGCCTATTAACGATGGCCCATTATGGTCGGCCCATGAACGGATGATTCCAACTCTAGCCCGTTTACGGCCATAATGCGGTCTGTTTGGCCCATGTTTGGCCAATCGATTATACGGCCCGTATAAGGCACATTGATAATACGGCCCGCAGAAGGCCCATTGTTTCTACGGCCCGTAGAAGGCCCACTGTTTCTACGGCCAGTAGGAGGCCCAGTGTCACTACATTAAATATTAGCCCATGGTTATTGTGGCCTAGTTTTAAAAAATAGGTTATTGCAGCCACTAGCTAACCACAGAAAAAGAACTGCAATGACTACAAGCAAACAAATAAAAAAGATAACAAGGAAATAAATAAGCAAGCAACTAATGCTAGGCTATCACGGCTATTACGCATATTACATCCACTGGGCATCAAAGTTCGCCACCAGTGCAAATATAGGGAACAAAGTAGCATATCATATACATTGGTTGTCAAAGTTGGCGACCAGCGCAAATAAATGCCGCAGCAAAACAAATCCAGAACTGAAACCACTTTAGAAGATATCAAGAAACAATATCCTGGGTACCCATAATGCTGGCAAGATTCTTAGCAAGCTTATTAACTTTCTCTTGTTTGGTGCTTAAATCCTCCACCGCTTGCTGTTGCACCAGAAAATATGCATCTGAATTCTGCAGGGACTTCCTCAGTCCTTCAGCTTCCTGTCACAGCACATCTGATCGATGTCTTTCAACTTGAAGTTGAGACTCAAGAAGACGAACTGATTCAGGCAACGAGTTCGAAGAGCTTGTGCTAGCAGTAGTGGCCAGTAACTCGAACACTACATCAAGACAGGACTTTTGGGTTCCCTCATTGTCGTCAAGATAGTTTTTATCAGCTTTCTTGGAGACTAACAGGGATGTCTCACTATCTTGAACCTTATCTGTATTACTTCCTTTACCATTGGATAACACGGTACTGTTCTCCAATATTTTGTCCGCATTCTAAAAGAGAGACAAGCAGACACATCACATGTTTACCATGTTGTATATGAAACTCATTTTGGTAAATGAGTTCAGTAGTAAAGTGGACAGGATAACAGCATGAAATAAACATATATCTGTGTACCATGGTCACTTTATGCTCTATATCATTCTAGTTTTTGTTGCCAAATCAAGATAGAGACACAGTTCAAATAATATTTGTTCAGGACAAAGCAGAATAGACAGAATATAAGTGTGGGTAACTATAGAGCAATAACAACACTTGTAATGTGCATGACATGAGAACATAACTGTTTATTCAATTGAAACTGAAATCAACATAGAGTAGGTTACAACAGCAAACCAGTTAAAGAAACAGGTTTAAAACATACCTGTTGCGCCATTGGAGTTTCAATTCCATCCTTCAAATTTGAAAATAGTTGGTATGAGTAAATACAGTCATGCAAGAGCAAAGGAGTATGAACCATAGCTACAGAACCTGACCTGAGAACAAATCTTCTTCTCCTTTAAGCGTTGAGTTGGGATTCGGAGTGGTGGTCCTCGTGCTTTGGGCACTGCAGTTCCCTTACTAACTGCTCGTGTTTGGGTGCTCTGTGGTGGAGACGGTGCTGTGTCAACTGGAACTGGGTTACTATTTGCCGGGGTTGGGGTTAGAAGGGGTGTAGCTGGTTCTCTGTCCAACTGGGTAGGGGTACAATCTGCAAGAGTCTGGGTTATGTGTGGTGGATCTGGTACTTGGGCAAGTACAACCGTGGTTCTACCTGCATCAACTGGTAGCACTATCTTTTCTAAAGACCGTGTTGTTACTCCCTTAGATACTGCCATCATGCTCTCCAATTCAAATGGATGATAAACTAGAAAAGTAATTGAAAGTATAGACATTGTATGATAGACAGGTGCAATTGATAGTGGGGAATAAAAGAGGGCATGAAATAATTCATATTTATGTTGTCTAACCAAACAGGATAGCATGACACAATTTCACATATATGATGGCTAACTAAACAGGATAGCATGACACAATTTCACATTATGATGGCTAACTAAAAAAGATGGAAAGACATAATTCAAAATATGAGACTATGTAAACAAGATGACATGACATAACTATATAATGTGTGTATTAAATAGGTTGGCATGCCATAATTCACATACATTCACGAATAGAATGCCATAATTCAAAATATGATGACTGTAAACACTAAACACGATGAGATTATATAACTATATGATGTCTTTATTAAATGGGTTGCCATGCCATAATTCAGATAGATGATGTGTATGTACTATGTAAACATGATGGTGTGATATAATTCAAATATATGATTTATATAGTAAGCAAGTAAGCAGATGGAAATCCATATATGATGTAAAAACTAAGCAATGCAAGACAACATGCATGACATGGGTAATATAACCCTGCCAAGTTTGAGCATAGACCTCAGGGGAAAAATAGGAGTGGTCATCAGTCTCTGAATCCTCCTCTAAGGAGCTCTCTGTAACCAGCAAGATGTCTGCTTCAGCAGGTAGCATTGTCTGCTCTGAATACCTTGTTTTCACTCCAGATACTTCCATCACCGCTTCAAATGGCTGATGCACAGGAAGAGTAGTTGAATATACAAACGTTGTCGACAAATGGAACACGTAATACAAAAAAAATGATAGCATGATATAATTCACATACATGATGATTGGCTAAACAGCGTGGCATTGCATAATTCACATATATAATGCCGTTGCAACAAGATAGCATTGTATAATTCACATATATAATGTCTTGCAACAATATGGCAATGCATAATTCACATATATGGTAATTAGACACTAAACAGGTGGCATTCACACAAAGCATGTCTAAACTAATCAAATGACATAGCAATGCGAGACACCATACGCACGATATGAGCAACATAACCCTGCCAAGTTAGAGCATACACCTCGGGGGGGGAATAGGACTGGTCATCTGTCTCTGAATCCTCCTTTGAGGAGCTATCCGTAACCAGCGAGATATGCGCTTCGTCAGATAGCATAGTCTGCTCCGAAGACCTTGTTTTCACTCCAATATTTGCCATCCCCGTGTCAAATGGCCGATGCACACGAAGAGCAGTTGAATGTAATAACATTGTTGACAAATGTAATATGTAACGAAAAAAAGGATAGCCTGATATAATTTACATATAAGATGACTGGCTAAGCAGGATGGCATTGGAAAATTCACATATACGATGCCTGGCTAAACAAGATGGCATTCCATAATTCACATAAACGATGAATAAACTAAACAGATGGCATTCGCACAAAGGATGTCTAAACTAAGCAGATGACATATTTGATGTATAAAGTAAGCAATGCAAGACACCATATGCATGATATAACCAACATCAGCATGCCAAGTTAGAGCGAAGAACTCAGGGGGTAAATAGGAGTTGTCTTCTCCTTATGAATCCCCCTCAGAACATATATCTTCCTCTCGATTACAATCCGAAATGCATGGAGGGGGGCTCCCTTTGCGCCTACCATGGAGCGATGTCTGCATGAAATTTTATTGCCACACAAGGCTCGTCTCTTTTGCTCTACATGTTCAGTTCCATTGTTTACAATAACTGTCATGCATAGGAATAAAACATAGTGAGATTATGTAAGGAGTGCATGCAGAAATCCAGAGTGATGGTAGCAACCTATGGATAGACCCAAAACCAATAATAGCAGGCAGATAATGGCTTCAATTAAAAAATACAGATAATGGCTTCTTTACTGTTTGTTTCCCACCCAACATGAAACTCATAGTAGACACCGGAGATTAACCAGATAGTAGATAGATACTATTGATAGCGGCCCTGATATGTACCCCACAACCATTTAAAAACTTAAGTTTGACCATTAGTTTGGAGCAGACTCAGAGTCTAATCGATGAACAGGACGATAAAGTAGCATGTAATATTAAGCGATGCATAATGTAAGCAGACACGAAAGAGTGCGACCTCTCTTGCGGACCCGTGTAGTCCTCGATGTCATCTGCTTGGTTGATGATGGTAGTGCAGTTTTCATGGCTGCCAGCGGCGGGGAAGAAGATCTGAGGCGGCGAAAGACAGTCTGGAGGCCGGATCCCTGCTGTGTTGGACCCTTCTATCGTTGGAGCAGCTGAGCTGGGGTGGACGACCGCGCAGCAGGAGCGGGACAAACCATGCAAGGTTTTCTTTGACAACTATATATAAGAGAAGTAATTCTGTAAGGGCTCGTTTGAATTGGAGGATTCCAACAATGCAGGGATAGGAAATAGACAGGAATAGGATAGGAATGCACGTGCAAAACAGAGAATTTAAAACACAGGATTTCTGCCAATCTGGGTGTTTGATTCACAATAATTGGAAGATCACAGGGTGCAAAGAAGCATGGTGAGATTAAGTCAAACCACAAGAAAATGTACGGTTATAATGCTATTATGCTACTATATCTTAGTCTTGTGCTTCATGAATAGGAATTTGAAAAGGAGGACAAGTGAAAATTAAAATTCCTACGTTTTTTCTTTCAAGGAGACACTAAAGGAACAAATCTGTGTGCTTAGTGGACAATATATATAACATGTAGAGTGAAAAAGAGATGCAACAAGTGTACAACCTCTTTGGCGAAGCCATGCCGATCTCAGCGTGATTGGGTTGGCCGGTGAGGATGCTCCGGCTGACTTGGCTGTCGGAGGAGGGGAAGAAGATCTTAGGTGTCTGGAGATGGAGCCCGACGTACTGCTCCACAATGATGGAGGGTTTCGTCGTTGGAGCAGCTCCGGTGAGTTGTACGACGCCGAGGCTGAAGCAGGACAAGAGAGACAACGAACAACCTTAACCTAAGTGGAATTCTAATAGCATCTCCAATGCATGACGTAAAATACATAAACACAAAGTGCTAGATGTAAAATACATCAGCCGCTCATCTCTGAACTTAACTGTCGAAACTGAATTTAACTGTGGAAACTGAACTTAACTATCAAAACTGAACTTAACTGTCGAAACTGAACGCACTAGCAAGGTGAGGCTACACGTCGATTGACTGACTTTTTCATCTCTGGTCAGTCGATTTTGCAGCCGTTGGATACGAAATCAAGGGCCTACGATTCATCTTCAACCTCCACCCCCCTGAGCCGGCCAAACAGCAGCCCCCCGCCGCCCGCGGCCGGCAGTGTGCCGCCCCGCCCGCCCCGAAAACACTCCCCACCGCTGGTCCGCCGCCGCCCCGGCCATCCCTCTAGGCCCCCCCATGTCGAGCTTTTTCTCTGGCGATCCCCACGCCACCGCCCCACCAACGCCCCGCCACCGCCGGCGACCACCGCCCCCATCCTGAACCCTAAGATAGATAGTGGGGTACCTCTCCGGCGAGCCCCCCTCTCCACTGCGTCTGGTTCTTCCTTCACCCCGGCGGCATCAGAGTGAAGTGTAGCTAAATCGGAGCAGCATCGCAAGCAAGAGCAAGATCGAGAGCAGCAGCACGAGCAAGAGCAATAGCAAGAGCAGACCAGGCAGGGGACCGATAGCAAGAGCAGAGCAGCAGCGCGAGTGAGAGCTAAAGCAGCAGCAGGTCCTACTGATGTGGACGTCGCCGCCGAGGGAGCGACGCCGTGGAGGAAGTGGCCGGCGATGCCGCCGTGGATGGAGCCGCGCCGTGTCGGCTCGGGACCGAGCGCCGGCAGCACCGTGAGATCTAATCAAGAAGAAAATGCGGCAATTAGTGTACAACCTCTTTGGTGGCGCTGATTAGGCCGCAGCTTTATCCAAGGAAACGGTGATGATGATGCTCTTCCAGTGGTGCAGGTAAAGACGGCGGTGTGGGAATGAAGGTGGCGCGAAAGACGAGGGGAACGTCAAGGCAGCTCCTTGGAGGTGGAGGACGGGGTGGCTGAACCGGCGGGACGATGATATCGACGACGGATCCTCATCCGGTACGGTGGATGAGGGACGTTGAGGTGTTGATGTGGACGACGTCATCGGGGAAGAGGCTCTGGCTGGGTGGCGGATGGAGCAGGGTGTGGGGTTTCTTCACGGGTTTTCGCAGCCTCAGTGTACGAATGGGTGGGCGGATGGGATGGCAGTGGGGAACCATGGCTTAGAGACATGCTTGTCCGACATGTGGGGTAAGTTACGAAAGTACCCCCAACGATTTGAGGCGGTTCTTTCGGTTCAGGGGTTGAAAGTGCAACTATCCCTAGGTGGTTTTGGTAATTCATAACAACATATAGCTCATTGAGCTAATGCTATTCCAAGATGATTATTTCAGGAAAGCTCAATGATTGGCATGGCATGGATGTGAAAGTGGAACCCTCAAAATCCTAAGGACAAAGGATTGGCTCAAGCTCAAAAGCTCAAGACTCTTCATTTTATATTTTAGTGATCCAAGATCACATTTAGTCTTTAGGAAAAGCCAATACTATCAAGGAGGGATGAGGTGTTGCTTAATGAGCCTCTTGCTTCATGTGCTTAGTGATATGCTCCAAAACCCTCAACTACTTTCCCATATCCACATATGACCTAAACCCTAAGCAAAACTCGGTCCTACCGATTCTTCCTATCCGGCGCCACCGAGTTTCACTTGTCATTAGCCACTGCCAAACCCTAGCAATTCGGTCCTACCGATAAGGATCTCGGTCTCACCGAGATGGGATTGCAAACTCTCTGTTTCCCTTTCGTAACTTTTCGGTCTCACCGAAAGAGCGAATCGGTCCCACCGAGATTGCAATGTAAACTCAGTGTTTCCCCTTTGTAACTTTTCGGTCTCACCGAGTTCCACTCGGTCTCACCGAAAGAGCAAATCAGTCCCACCGAGTTTGCCTGACCAACTCTCTGGTTAGCTAATTACCAAATTCAGTCTCACCGAGTTTGTGTAATCGGTCTCACCGAGATTACGTTATGCCCAAACCCTAACCATATCGGTCCTACCGAGTTGCATGTCAGTCCCACCGAAAATCTCTAACGGTCACTAGGTTTACATTTTCGGTCCGACCGAGTTTGTTGATTCGGTCCCACCAAGATTGGAAAACTGTGTGTAACGGTTGGATTTTGTGTGGAGGCTATATATACCCCTCCACCTCCTCCTCATTCGATGAGAGAGCCATCAGAACACACACACCATTCCAACTCATATGTTCTGAGAGAGAACCACCTACTCATGTGTTGAGACCAAGATATTCCATTCCTACCATATGAATCTTGATCTCTAGCCTTCCCAAGTTGCTTTCCACTCAAACCTTCTTTCCACCAAATCCAAATCCTATGAGAGAGAGTTGAGTGTTGGGGAGACTATCATTTGAAGCACAAGAGCAAGGAGTTCATTACCTACACACCATTTGTTACTTCTTGGAGAGTGGTGTCTCCTAGATTGGCTAGGTGTCACTTGGGAGCCTCCGACAAGATTGTGGAGTTGAACCAAGGAGTTTGTAAGGGCAAGGAGATCGCCTACTTCGTGAAGATCTACCGCTAGTGAGGCAAGTCCTGTGTGGGCGATGGCCATGGTGGGATAGACAAGGTTGCTTCTTCGTGGACCCTTTGTGGGTGGTTGCTTCTTCGTGGACCCTTCGTGGGTGGAGCCCTGTGTGGACTCGCGCAACTGTTACCCTTGGGTGGAGCCCTGTGTGGACTCGCGCAACCGTTACCCTTCGTGGGTTGAAGTCTCCATCAACGTGGATGTAGGATAGCACCACCTATCCGAACCACGGGAAAAACATCCCTGTCTCGAATTGCGTTTGATTTCTCCAAACCCTTCCCTTTACATTCTTGCAAGTTGCATGCTTTACTTTCCGCTGCCTATATACTATTTGCATGCTTTCTTGAATTGTGTGATGATTGCTTGACTTGTCCTAAAATAGCTAAAATCTGCCAAGAACTAAAATTGGGAAAAGGTTAAGTTTTTATTTTGTCAAGTAGTCTAATCACCCCCCTCTAGACATACTTTCGATCCTACAAGTGGTATCAGAGCTTTGGTCTCCATTTGCTTGATCTCCATAGCTTTTGGTGGTCATAGCCTTGGTTTCACAACCTAGGAGAGTATGGCGTCTAGCGAGGGAAATTATCACCGTAGAGGTCCTTACTTTGATGTTACTAATTTTGCTAGTTGGAAGCATAAAATGAAATTGCATATTCTTGGACATAACCCCGCCGTTTGGGCTATTGTGTGTGTTGGCTTGCAAGGTGACTTCTTTGATGGGAGAGAACCAAACCGTGAAGCTACCGCGGATGAGTTGAAGATGTTGCAATACAATGCTCAAGCTTGTGATATTCTCTTCAACGGATTGTGCCCCGAAGAATTCAACAAAATCAGCCGTCTTGAGAATGCAAAGGAAATTTGGGACACTTTGATTGATATGCACGAAGGTACCGACTCCGTTAGGGAATCCAAGTTGGATGTGCTTCAAAGCCAACTTGACAAGTTCAAGATGAAGGATGGTGAAGGTGTCGCTGAAATGTACTCTAGGCTTGCTCTCATCACAAATGAGATTGCCGGCTTAGGAAGTGAAGAGATGACCGACAGATTCATCATCAAGAAGATCCTAAGAGCCTTGGATGGAAAATATGATATCGTGTGAACATTGATCCAAATGATGCCAAATTACAAAGATCTCAAACCAACGGAGGTGATTGGAAGAATTGTTGCTCATGAGATGTCACTTAAGGATAAAGAAGAACTTCACAAAAAATCAAGTGGTGCCTATAAAGCCTCATGTGAAGCCCCTACATCATCAAGTGAGAAACAAGACTTCAATGAAGAATTGAGCTTAATGGTGAAGAACTTCAACAAGTTCTACAAGAGTAGAAGCAAAGATAGAAGCTTCAAGACAAGGTCCTACAGTGACAAAAGATCTTCTAGTCGAGAGCGAAACTGCTACAATTGTGGAAGACCCGGTCACTATTCCAATGAGTGTACGGCTCCCTACAAGAGAAGAGAAGATTCTCCAAGAAGAAGAAGCAAAGAATCACCACCAAGAGAGAGAAGGAGTAGAGATGATCGTTATGAACGAAGATACTCACGGAGAAGCAAGGATTCGGAAAGGAAGGAAAAATCATCAAGGAGCTACACAAGACGAAGACATCAAGCTCATGTTGGTGAATGGGTATCCGGCTCCGACTCCGACAGCCACTCTGAGAGAAGTTATCACTCCGACTCCGAAGATACTCAAGATGAAGGTGTTGCCGGTCTAGCACTTGTGTCAACCAACTCCTACGACATATTTGACTCACCAAATGAAGGAATTGGAAGATGCTTCATGGCTAAAGGTCCTAAGGTAACACACCCCGAGTATGTTGATTTCAATAGTGATGAAGATGACTTGTTAGGTGATGATTTGCTTGGTGACAACTCTAGTGATGAATATTATGATGAAAGACCAATTAATCATGCTAATCAAGATAAAACGAATGACAATGATAAGGAGAAGATTGAGGCTCTAACTAAAGAACTAAACACTCTTAAGTTAGCTCATGAAACTATCTTCGAAGATCATCGAGAACTTTTAAGAGCTCATGAGAAATTACGCTTTGAAAAGCTCAATCTTGAGCAAGAGCATGAGTTCTTAAAGGCAATCAATGATGATCTTCGCAAGAAAAGTTCTTCTTACATTGCCAAGCGTTTACTCTTATCTACTTACATGCCTCAAGTCAAGTCTAGTAACAAGAAAGATTCTTCCTCTAGTAGTAACAATGATCATGCTAAATCCAATATTGTTGCTTATAGTAGTTCTCTTGATTCCACTAATGATTCTCTTAGCCAAGTTACACTTTAGCAAGAAAATAGTTTATTGAAGGGAATTATAGAGAAAGGAGTGTACAAAAGCCTTGCCGGGAGTAAGCAATTCGAGGAAATTGTGCGCAAGCAAGGAATGCACCGGAAGAATCAAGGTGTTGGTTTTGAACGAAAGTTCAATGCCAATGGAGTTGAGTGGGAAGAAGATCAATACCCCAAGACAAAGTTTGTTCCTCAACAAGAGAAGTATGATGCTTCTTTCAAGGGGACACAAGCTCAAGATGATCTTCCACCATAAGACTACAAGCAGAAAGGCAAGGACAAGCTTCAAGAGGAAAGTGATGCATTTGAAGAAGCTCCAAAGACCTTAGTCAAGTGGATTCCCAAGACTACTTCAAGTTCCACTTCATCAAGTACGACTACAACTCCAAGGATTCCCATCAAGATGATGTGGATCCAAAAGAAGAAGAACTAGAGAGTTCTTGAGGGTGACTCCGCCAACATACTTCACTCTTATCATTTTGGCAAGAACAAGTGCAATCAACTTCCACATCGTGCACTAGTTCAAGGAGTCACAAACCCTCTTGTTGGTAAGACAAGGGACAAGGTAACCTAAAAGTTTTCATGGACATCATCTTTTGTGTGCATCACTCTATGTCTATGGATATCCTTGCTTGTTCCTTGTGGGACTAACCCATGTAGGTATTGAAAGTGCGATTCACTCAAATGGATAGCTCCAAGTGATCTACATCAACATTGAGCATCCACATCTTCAACATCTACATGAAGTCATCATCGACAAAACCCAAGGTTAGTTCATCCCTCTTAGGGGGGATATCACATCTAGGGGGAGCTTTACTCTAAGACTTGAGCTAAAGCAACTTTAAAGATGTGAACAAAACAATGCTTTATGTAAAAGTGGTAACCCCACTTGAGCTTAAACGATGAGTATGACCTATGATCAAGTGTTCTCACTTGACTCCTAAGTCAATATACTCATATATAGATGACCTAGTCATCGCAAATTGCTTGATAGATGCTAGAATTGGTTGTGCATGCCTTGTCACATATTTCATTTGCCATCTTATTGTGTGAGCATGCTGGTTGCATCTTTTACTCATTCAAGGACATCCACTTGTTGTTTTGATTGTTTGGTTTTATTCTCTTTTGCCAAGTGGATGGACAAGAATGCCTAGGAACCTCCTTTAGCTATCTATGCTTTTCTCGTCTCAAACTCTACTCATGCTGCATCACAAAATTTGATCAAGTCAGATTCAAACCACTCTGTGTGAGGAGCGCTCGGAGTCCCCGATTCGTCATAGACTTAAACTTCCAAAACCTCTTTATGATTCTCGGTCTGACCGATACTCCACTTTCGGTCCTACCGAGATCATTAAGTTGATCTAGGTTTTCAATCTCGGTGCAACCGTTTGAACCTTTCGGTCACACCGAGTTTCAGTAACTGCACGCAGTTACGAATCTCGGTGCCACCGAGTTGTTCCACTCGGTCACACCGACAGGGTCGGGCTATATATAGTCACGGGCAAAATTTGGAAATTTCTCTGAACCCCTTCGCCCGCGCGATAGCCTGCTCTGCCCTCGTGGTCTCCGGATCGCCTTCTCGCCGCCAGCCGCCTCCAGTCGCTGGTCTCCGTCGCCGTCAACGGGAATTCTGCCCCGTCATTGCCGCCGTAGCAAGTCCCCGCCGAACTAGGGTATGGACTTGATCTTTGTGCTATTCCTCAATCTGATTCCTAGCACATTGTGATCATATTGATTCTTGCCATGATTGAGACACTCCTATCCAGTCAATACGCTCATAGATTAGGTTTGATTCGAAAATTCTAGGTTTAGGTTTCCGCCGAAACCATCTCGGACCCACCGAGTTGAAAAACTCGGTCCCACCGATTTGGCTTATGCCATTGCACAAGTGAGACTCGGTCTGACCAAGAATTACTTATCTATGTGACCGATTTTGGAACTCTGTGAAACCCTAGCAGTCTCGGTGCCACCGAACTGTGACTCGGTCCTACCGAGTTCACTAGTTTAGGTTCCAAAACTGCTTCGGTATCACCGAGTTTGAAAATCGGTAGATCCGAGATGATTTCAGTGGGAAACTAAAACTAAGTTTTTGGATCATTCTTTTCCAAAAATCTCTGCATTTTGTGATGCTCATCCTTTCTACCTCATCTATAATCTGTTCACAGGGTCAGCAGTCAGAGCTTGCAGCATGTCAGACCAGAGTGATAGCCAGAACATGTCAGAGCAGCAGGTGCACATGAGTGAGGGCACTAGTCCCTCCAGCTCTTCTGATGAAGGCAGCAGGAGCACTCCTAGCAACTTGCCAAAGGCTGCCACGAGACAGAGAAAGAAGAGGACTTCTGATTCCGAAGATGAAGACTATGTGGCAGAGGAAGAGGCCACTTCCAAGAGAGTTGAGCCAGCTCAAGGCACTAAGCCAGGCCTGAAAATCAAAAGGCCAGCAGGCAGGCAGCCAATGTCAAAGGCCAGAATGTCAACTGAGAAGCCCATAGAGCCAGTTGCAGCTAAGAGCAAGAAAAGAAAGGAAAGGGTGAAGAAGACTGTGGCTAGAGTGCTTGGCAAAGATTCCATCATGGAAGAGGAAGAAGAAGTAGCTGCACCAGCACCCAAGGCACCCAAGCTAATGGGAGATGCCATAAAATCAGGGGGAGCTGCTTCCAAGGCCAAGCCAGCTCCAAAGCCAAAGCCAAAGAGGAACACAAGAAGCATCCCAGTTGCTGAGAAGAACAAGGCCCCAGTGCCTGAGATTGTTGCTGAAGAAGAGGAAGAGAATGTCCTAAGGAAGCTAAAGCCCAAGATCCCAGACCACAACGATGCTCATCCTGTGGCTGAGGACATGAAGCTCAGGAGAGATTCAGGGCTAAGGAAGTGGAGAGAAGCAGACCCGTATGCTTCAAGGAGAAGGACAGCAGTTGACTACAGGTTTCACACCAAGGAGCAGCAGGATTTTTATGAGACAGTGCTGCTAGATAAGAAGCCCATTGTCTGTGATATGCGATGGGTTGATTGGACATACATCAAGGACAATGAGGAGCACTATCCTGGAGTGCAAGACAGCTTCATAGCTTGTGGAGTAGCTGATTTTGTTGGTCAGAAGCTCACAAAGTGGAACGAGGAGCTGATCATGCAATTCTACTCCACGGCACATTTTTATCCAGATGGGAGGATCACTTGGATGTGTGAGGGTACGAGGTACCAATCCACTGTTGAGGAATGGGCAAAGTTGATTAATGCCCCAGAGGAGCATGATGATGACATGGACATCTATGCCAAGAAGAAAATGGACCACAACTCAATGTCAAATATGTACAAGGAGATCCCAAATGAAGCACTTGATACTTTCAAGTTTGGATCAGTACATTACCTTCTGTCAGGACTCCCGACTATCAATTGGATCTTGAGGCACACCTTATTGCCCAAGTCAGGTGATCACAAGATGATCAGAGGCCATGCTATCAACTTGCTACATGTGTTTGATGTGCCTCAGAAGTTCAAGGTGATGAGCCTCATAGTGGAAACTATCAAAAGGACTGCAGCAGATCAGAAGAGGAGTTGCGGATATGCCCCTCAGATTCAGGAGCTCATCAACTCCAAGATGGGCACGGGCATATATTTATTGGACAAGGAACACCTGCCCATCCGTCTAGATTTCGAGGACAATGAAGTTGTGATGACTGAGAACGAGCCATCGTCTGCACAAGCTTACGCAAAGAAGGAGAAGGCGAGGAAGGAGAAAGCTGCCAAGATGCCAACTCAAGAGGAGGCATCTGAGTATTTCTTGAAGACTAAACAAGAGCAGCTTGGTTACTTGATTGCATCCACGCTGAGGATTGAGCAAAGTCTGGCCACCCTCACTCAGAATCAGCAGAGCCTAGAGAGAATCATGGAACAGAAGTTCTATGACTTGGATGTCAAAGTAACGGAAGTTCAGTCTGCAGTGGAGCAGCTCCAGGAGGACATGCAGGAGAGGAGAGGCAGGACTACTACTCATGCCTTTGCCAGAGTGCCAAGAGGTCCAAGGTCATCTGCCATGCCAGTTGCTGACACAAGAGCCACCACCTCAGCACCAGCCACAGCCTCAGTTCCACCAGCTCCAGCATCTACTTCAGCTCCAACTCCAGCGTCTACTTCAGCATCTACCGAAGCCTTCGTCCTTGGAGTGATCCGGACTCCACCACCACCTGAAGATCAAGCCTGAGCATCGATCTAGTGCTATGAATTTTCTAGGAACTTTCTGGTAACTTGTTGCCAAAGGGGGAGAAGATGTATAGATCATAGGCTTCGAGAGAGAGAGTGTTGCTTTTCTCTCTTGCTTTATTTGGTGGTTTTTCGAACTTTGTTTGCTTTTGAGTGCTTGAGATACCATGCCGTTATCTGTGAGACATTGATGATCATGTGTTTGATCATAAGCTACACTTAATGCTTGCTTAATGCTATTATCTTATCTATCTTATGTGATCATTCATTATTCTTGGTGATGAGTGCATGTATCTCATTCTTATCATTTTAAGCGCTCCACCAAGATGTATGTGACATGGAAGAGTAACCCATGACTCTAACTCCTTGTGCATTTGCAGTCCAAAGCAAATTTTAAATATGCACAAATTTAGGGGGAGCTCTTATTATCACGTACTTCTCAAAGCGACGATATATTTCATGCTTATTATCATTTGTCGAAGCTTTGATCTATATGTTGTCATCAATTACCAAAAAGGGGGAGATTGAAAGTGCAACTATCCCTAGGTGGTTTTGGTAATTCATAACAACATATAGCTCATTGAGCTAATTCTATTCCAAGATGATTATTTCAGGAAAGCTCAATGATTGGCATGGCATGGATGTGAAAGTGGAACCCTCAAAATGCTAAGGACAAAGGATTGGCTCAAGCTCAAAAGCTCAAGACTCTTCATTTTATATTTTAGTGAACCAAGATCACATTGAGTCTTTAGGAAAAGCCAATACTATCAAGGAGGGATGAGGTGTTGCTTAATGAGCCTCTTGCTTCATGTGCTTAGTGATATGCTCCAAAACCCTCAACTACTTTCCCATATCCACATATGACCTAAACCCTAAGCAAAACTCGGTCCTACCGATTCTTCCTATCCGGCGCCACCGAGTTTCACTTGTCATTAGCCACTGCCAAACCCTAGCAATTCGGTCCTACCGATAAGGATCTCGGTCTCACCGAGATGGGATTGCAAACTCTCTGTTTCCCTTTCGTAACTTTTCGGTCTCACCGAAAGAGCGAATCGGTCCCACCGAGATTGCAATGTAAACTCAGTGTTTCCCCTTTGTAACTTTTCGGTCTCACCGAGTTCCACTCGGTCTCACCGAAAGAGCAAATCGGTCCCACCGAGTTTGCCTGACCAACTCTCTGGTTAGCTAATTACCAAATTCAGTCTCACCGAGTTTGTGTAATCGGTCTCACCGAGATTACGTTATGCCCAAACCCTAACCATATCGGTCCTACTGAGTTGCATGTCAGTCCCACCGAAAATCTCTAACGGTCACTAGGTTTACATTTTCGGTCCGACTGAGTTTGTTGATTCGGTCCCACCGAGATTGGAAAACTGTGTGTAACGGTTGGATTTTGTGTGGAGGCTATATATACCCCTCCACCTCCTCCTCATTTTATGAGAGAGCCATCAGAACACACACACCATTCCAACTCATATGTTCTGAGAGAGAACCACCTACTCATGTGTTGAGACCAAGATATTCCATTCCTACCATATGAGTCTTGATCTCTAGCCTTCCCAAGTTGCTTTCCACTCAAACCTTCTTTCCACCAAATCCAAATCCTATGAGAGAGAATTGAGTGTTGGGGAGACTATCATTTGAAGCACAAGAGCAAGGAGTTCATTACCTACACACCATTTGTTACTTCTTGGAGAGTGATGTCTCCTAGATTGGCTAGGTGTCACTTGGGAGCCTCCGACAAGATTGTGGAGTTGAACCAAGGAGTTTGTAAGGGCAAGGAGATCGCCTACTTCGTGAAGATCTACCGCTAGTGAGGCAAGTCCTGTGTGGGCGATGGCCATGGTGGGATAGACAAGGTTGCTTCTTCGTGGACCCTTTGTGGGTGGTTGCTTCTTCGTGGACCCTTCGTGGGTGGAGCCCTGTGTGGACTCGCGCAACCGTTACCCTTGGGTGGAGCCCTATGTGGACTCGCGCAACCGTTACCCTTCGTGGGTTGAAGTCTCCATCAATGTGGATGTAGGATAGCACCACCTATCCGAACCACGGGAAAAACATCCGTGTCTCCAATTGCGTTTGATTTCTCCAAACCCTTCCCTTTACATTCTTGCAAGTTGCATGCTTTACTTTCCGCTGCCTATATACTCTTTGCAAGCTTTCTTGAATTGTGTGATGATTGCTTGACTTGTCCTAAAATAGCTAAAATCTGCCAAGAACTAAAATTGGGAAAAGGTTAAGTTTTTATTTTGTCAAGTAGTCTAATCACCCCCCCTCTAGACATACTTTCGATCCTACAGGGGTACCACGGGCATTTCGCGTGTCAGGTTTTCACAGGAGGTGGGAGTTTTCGCACGCGTTGTAGTTTCGGAATAGCAAGGCAAGTGTTGAGATGGAGGGAGTTGTCGGAGCACAACGAGACAAAGATATATCTTAAATATTTCGGGCTAACAAGGCGAGGGTTGAAATTTCCGGACAAGCCTAACGTGTACTGTACCAAATCAATGTGCCCTACAAATATTATTCAAAACTTTGATGTCAGGACCCCGATTCCAAGCCACATCGATCTAGCCGGTAACACCTCATATCACTTTGCGGCCTAAAGCACGATATCCCACGGGTGTCGCCTTACCATGGCCTGGGACCGTTTGCGCCTTTTGGCTCACGTATATGATAGTGTCGCTAGCATCCATATGCCAGAGAACCCGGGCCGACATGGCTAGTCGTGAACCCAAAGCGGCACAGACCTATGGAGACAGGCATACATGAATCACATCGAGCATGTCGGTCATCAGCGAGTGATTCCGGGCTGTAGCACTGGGCTAATAGGACTCCGGGGAACCCGGGCTGTAGGAGGCTAGGCAGGACTCCGGAAGTCACCGCGTGACATTTCCCCGAAGGGACAGACATAGGAACAAAGTGAAACACATGCCGGCCAGTCAAGTGTCCTGAACAGTAGTGCTGGGCTAGCAGGACTCCGGTGAACCGGGCTGTAGCGGACTACTATGGCTCGAGGAACACTAGACTACATTTCCCCATAAGAAAGGCTGCCAAGGATAAACAACTAGATTGTCGGATCCCACTCATACCAAGCATTTCAATCATACACACAATATGCCCGATATGAGTACATACAACATGGCATCACAACAAAACTCTACAACTCAAGTACTTTATTTAAAGGCTCCAGAGAGCCATACATAACATGTTCATATAGATAGGGGTCACATGAGCCGACACTCAAGTCATACAATCATACAAGCACATGCGGAAGCAACTAGTCTGAGTACAGACTCTAGAAAGAAAGAAGGCTTCTCGAAGCCTGTCTATCTACATAAGGCCCTCCATGGCCAGGATCACCACCTGGGTGGCTAGTCACTCGTCGACGTCAAGGTCTACGTAGAACCCATCGGAGGGGCGGTGTTGTCGTCTGAAAACATTAATTAAGCAAACATGAGTACAAAGGTACTCAGCAAGTCTTACATCAGAACCTACTATACATGCTTATTCTCAAGAAGGTGCTGGAGTTATTGCAGCAAGCCAGCTTTGACTCTTGGCTAAGCTATCCTACGGAACTCCACTAGTAAAATAGTTTTCGCACACGAGTCCACTACTCACCAACACAATACTCCACCAGGGATCCTCCCTCGTCATCCTACGAGAGGGCCATCCTCGGTACTCACACTTATCTTGAGTCTTTTAGTAGTATCCATTAACTTGTCTATGAACTGTATAGGCAACCAAGTAGTCCTTTACCGCGGACGCGGCTATTCGAATAGTTTTATACCCTGCAGGGGTGTACTTCTTCATACACGCTTTCACCACTTACCGCCGTTTACACGACATGTACTCGGCAACCTTCAAGCGGAAGCCCAGCGAGGGTGTCGGCCATGGCCTACCTAAACACTTAAGTCTCTAGTCCCGGTTTATCGCCTATCCAGGTTCCATCCGCAGGGAGTCCGGCCGAGGTTTCCACTTACGACCCCGAACGATGTGAACAGGGTTCCCTAGACACCAAACGGGTGACTCGGTACACCGTGCCACGGTGTATCTACCACAACATAGCCCACCCCTAGGGTCAGCGCTACGCACGGCCACCAACACATAACCTACAAACACCAGAAACTATTTGCAACTCTTGGACGGAGTACTAGGGTGATTAAGAAGCCGAGAGGGTCCATTGGTTTCGGGCCCAATGTACGGTAGTAACTGCATCTTAAATCACACATACAGATCTCAGTTCCTATGGACGGCCTCAATGAAACAACCCACCATGTACTCCTACATGGCCTCTCATCGATACCTTTACCAAAACATATTCAACACACCCCTCACATTACCGGCATAAGCATTTCACTCTAGCCCATCACCCAGATGAACTAGACCTGACACAACTCTAAGCATAGCAGGCATAGCAAGGTAGGAATCACATACATGGCTCAATCAACTCCTACACATGCTAGTGGGTTTCATCTAGTTACTGTGGCAATGACAGGTCATGCAGAGGATAAGGGTTCAACTACCGTAGCACACAGCAGTTTGAATCGCGTTGTCTTAATGCAGTAAACAAGAGCAGAAGCGAGAACATGGGTATGTATCGGAATGATCAATGGGTTGCTTGCCTGATGGAGTGGTAGTGGGATACTGCCCTTCAGTTGGATACTCGTGAATATCCTCGGAGGCAGAACCTACCACGAAGAACACATCGGAACACAATCAACACATGACGATATGCAACAGTATGATGCATGCTATGACATGGCAATATGAATGTGTCGTGGCCTAATGCAAGCTATAACAGAAAGGAATGTGCTTATTTGAACCAAAGGTTCAAATGTTTGTTCATTTAACATAGCCACATTAGTGTATTACCTTATTCTGCTTAAACAGCAAGGTTAACTTGTTTTGTCATGCATGAAACCATTATAGATGGATAGATTGATTTTTTCTGATCATTTTTCATATATAAATCTTTACATTTGGAGCTATGGTTGATTTTCTATGATTTTTAGAAGTTTTGACTATTTTCTGGAATTTCCTGTATAAGAATAATTCCAGTAATTTAATTACTGCGTCAGCATTATGTCAGGGTGACGTCAGTGGTCAACGGGGACGTCCAGGTCAAACCTGACTGGTGGGTCCCGCATGTCAGTAGTTAATTAAACTAATTATTTTTAGTTAAAACTAATTTGATTTAGTTAGCAGAGGGGGGCCCACTTGTCATTGACTCAGGGGAGTCAACCTGGGCCCACCCAGTCCACGTCAGCGGTCAAACCCACCGCTTAACGGGTCAAAGCCTGCCGGTGTTTAGCCGCCGGCGAGGCCGAGACGGCGGAGAGCTTCGGATTTGGTCCTCCGGTGACCAAATCGCCGGTGGAGACGTGCTACGCGTAGCTGGGGAGCTGCCGCATCCAGTGGTGTAAGTGGTTGGACAAGGGGACGCCGGAAACGACGCCGGCGAATTCGACAGCGGCGGCCGGAGTTCGGACGGGGTTGGGTTCGACGCTACGGTGCACGGGAGAAGGAGCTGGTGGTGGCTACGCGCTCCTGGTGCCGCGCTGAGCACAACAGTGAGCTTGGCTTCGAGCCACTGTGGCTCTAGCCACGACGGCGCCATGGCCGGCGGCGGGGAGCTTTCGGGTGCGGTGGAAGTGGCAACTACAGAGGCCAAACAAGCACGGGAGCTAGGGGAAGAGGAAGAGGATCTCACAGCGGGGTCGGAGAGGGGGTCAGCGAGCTCGGGGAGGTCCTGGCAGCACCGAAGATGGCTCAGGTGCCCAAGGTTGAAGACAAGGGCGAAGACGGCGTTCAGCGGCGTTTGGAGTCGCGTGGGTCAGCGAAGAGGTCCAGGGCGACAAGGCGGAGCTATTGGGCTTGTCGGAGGGGCGAGGGGGTGGCTCTGGTGACGTCTACGTCGAACGGCGGTGAGGATCACGCTCGTTCATCGTGGGAGAGGGTGAGGGAGACGAGGGGGAGAGTGAGGGAGGATGAGAGGGGGACGTGCGGGTCGGCGTGGCATCCCTGGACGTCTCCAGGGCGTCGGCAGAAGCAGGAGGTGGCCGGCGTGTGGCCGCGGGCACCGGCCACGCGCTCCTCGTCCTTCTGGCGGGAGAAGGACGACGACTGGCAAGGCCAGTCGGCTGGGCCGAGCCAGGTGGGCTGGGCCAGCACAGGTAAGGCCCAGGTGGGCTTCCCTCTCTCTCTCTTTTTGATTTGTTTCTGTTTTTCTATTAAACTGCAACTGTTGGGCTTTATTAAAAATACTAAAACGTTTCCAAAAATCCTGAAAATAATTGTGGGCTCTGGTTAGAATATTTCCAACAGCAAACATTTATTTCCAGAATTATTTGAGCATTTAAATTATTTTATAGCATTTAAATGCCCAAATTCAAATACTTATGATTTAATTCAATGACCTTCTATTGACCTAGAAAATTGTGCACCAATTTTGCCAGAGGTTCTAACCCAAGACAAAGAGAGTGAACTTTTTAGAAGGGCATTTCAGATTCATTGAAAAAATAATTTTAGTAAACCCTAGTTGTTTCCAAGGGGGGTGTTGGGGGTTTCTGCCTTCCCCATTTCAAATGTAAGAGGAATTTAAACATGATGCACACTCTAATGCTTGAACTAGCTAGGGTGTGACAACTCACCCCCACTCAAAAGACTCTCATCCCGAGAATTAGGATCCTCCGGAAAGAAGGTGGGGTACTCGAGTCGAAGACGATCCTCCCTTTCCCAAGTGGCTTCTTTCTTGGAATGGTGTGACCATTGAACCTTGAGAAACTTGATATTATGACGTCGAGTGGTACGCTCGGCTTGATCAAGGATACGAACGGGATATTCCCGATAGGAGAGGTTATCTTGTAGATCAAGCGTTTCATGGTCCACTCCATGGATAGGATCCGGGAAGCAACGCCTGAGTTGTGAAACGTGGAAGACATCGTGAACTCTGGAAAGATGCGGAGATAGTTCCAATTGGTAGGCAACTTCTCCCCGTTTGGCAAGAATGCAAAAGGGTCCAATGTAACAAGGAGCCAATTTCCCTTTGATACCAAATCGATGGGTTCCCTTTAACGGAGTAACCCGAAGGTAAGCCTTCTCGTCGACTTCATAAGTCATAGGCTTATGTTTACGATCATATTGACTCTTTTGACGAGATTGGGCTATTTTCAATTTCTCACGAATAACGCGAACCTGCTCTTCTGCTTCCTGAATCATATCCGGGCCAAAGAGTTGTCTTTCCCCGGTTTCTGACCAGTTAAGAGGCGTTCGACATTTTCGTCCATAGAGAACTTCGAAAGGAGCCTTGCCCAAGCTGGCTTGATAACTATTGTTATAAGAAAACTCCGTGAATGGGAGGCAATTCTCCCAACTCACTCCGAACGAGATGACAGAAGCTTGGAGCATATCTTCCAGAATTTGATTGACTCGCTCTACTTGACCACTTGACTGAGGATGGAAGGCGGTACTAAAAGAGAGACGAGTTCCCATAGCAATTTGGAAACTTTCCCAAAATTGAGAGGTGAAGAGACTCCCATGGTCTGATTTAATTTCCAATGGAACACCATGAAGAGACACTATTCGGGAGATGTATAAATCGGCTAGCTGGCTAGCGGTGATACTCTCACGAACAGGTAGGAAATGGGCTACTTTGGAAAGTCGGTCGATCACGACGAAGATGGCATTATTCCCTCTCTTGGTTCTGGGAAACCCAGTGATGAAATCCATACTAATTTTATCCCATTTCCACTCGGGAATAGCCAAAGGTTGAAGGGTGCCAGCAGGCCGTTGGTGCTCTGCTTTAACACGACGACAGACGTCCCAGCTAGCAATGTATTAAGCGATTTCTCTTTTCATCCTGGTCCACCAAAACCTCTGGCGTAGGTCTTGATACATTTTAGTACTACCGGGATGAATGGTGAGAGGGGATTCATGAGCTTCCTTAAGAATCAGCCGCCTCAGGTTTCGTGCCTTTGGAACCACTAGGCGATTTCCAAAGTATACGACACCTTGATCATCAATGGAGAAACAATTTGCGACTCCTTTCTTAATGTTTCTCTTAATACGGGAGATTCCCGGATCTACCTTCTGTGCCTTGATGATCTGATCCATAAGAGTAGGTTTCGCCACCAGGGTGGATAGGAATCCTCGAGGAACAATGTGAAGATTAAGCTTACGAAATTCCTCATGGAGAAGTGGTTGACTTTGTTGTAACATCAGGTTGTTACAATAGGACTTACGGCTTAGCGCATCAGCCATGACATTGGCTTTGCCTGGGGTGTAAGTTATTCCTAAGTCGTAATCTGAGATCAACTCAACCCAACGTCTTTGCCTGAGATTCAAATCTGGTTGGGTGAAGATATATTTCAAACTTTGGTGATCGGTGAAGATCTCGCAACGATTACCGAGGAGGTAATGTCGCCAAGTTTTAAGTGCATGCACTACAGCTGCAAGATCTAGATCATGTGTGGGATAATTTTCGTAATGTGGGTGTAATTGCCATGAAGCATAGGCAATTACCTGACGATCTTGCATGAGTATGCAACCTAGTCCTTGTCACGAGGCGTCGCAATAGATAATAAAGTCCTTGGAGAAATCTGGTGGTACCCGTACGGGAGCAGATGTCAGGCATCTTTTCAGTTCCTGAAAACTGAACTCGCACTGTGGAGTCCACTCGAACTTTTTATCTTTCTTGAGGAGTTCAGTTAGAGGTTTAGCAACCTTGGGGAAATTCTCGACGAAGCGGCGGCAATAGCTCGCTAAGCCAAGGAAGCTCCGAACTTGCTTAACCGTCTCAGGTGGAGTCCAATCAAGGACGGCTTGAACTCGCTCGGGATTGACAGCAATACCCTTACCAGAGATTACATGGCCTAGATAGGTCACTTCTGGCAACCAAAATTCACACTTGGAGAATTTTGCATAAAGGCGATGCTCTCAAAGTTTCATCAATACCAGCCTTAGATGTTCGGCATGTTCCTCTTCGTTCTTGGAGTAGATGAGTATGTCATCGAGCTATACTATGACGAATTTATCCAAATACTCCATGAAAACCGAGTTCATTAACCGGGAGAAGGTAGCTGGGGCATTGGTTAAACCGAAGGACATAACGGTGTACTTGTATTGGCCATAACGAGTAACAAAGGCCGTTTTGGGAATGTTCCCATTTCTGATTTTGATTTGATGGTAGCCCAACCTCAAATCCATCTTGGAAAAGACTGAGGATCCAGTGAGCTGATCATACAGATCGTTGATCCTGGGAAGCGGGTATTTGTTCTTGATGGTGACCAAGTTGACAGGTCGGTAATCTAGAACCATTCGATCCATTCCATCCTTCTTCTTGACGAAGAGGACGGGGCAAGCCCAAGGAGAGGAACTAGGACGGATGAAACCCTTTTTCAAGGACTCATCGAGTTGGTTCTTAAGCTCGGCTAGTTCTAAGGGTGCCATCTTGTAGGGTCTTCTAGAAATTGGAACGGTTCCTGGAACAAGGTCTATCACAAACTCAACATCCCTGTCAGGTGGAACACCTGGCAGTTCTTCTGGAAAGACATCCGGAAAGTCTCGGACTACCGGAACATCCTCAAGGTCTGGAAGGGGGTTGGCATTTAGGGAGTAAAGCTGGCGCTTGGCCACTCGAGTTAAGACATTGACTGTCTTGCCCAATGGGTGAGTAAGTTGAATGGTTCTAGTGGCACAATCAATCTTAGCATAATGAGCTGACGTCCAGACCATGCCCAAGATGATGTTTATGTCTGAGGACTTGAGAGCTATTAAGGATGCGAGGAAGAAATGTCTATCGACAATAATTTCGTTCCCATGGCTTACTCTAGAAGTTTGCCATTTGGAACCCGGAGTTTGAATTACCATAGAAGTGGGCATGTCACAGAATGTCGTGTTATGCAATCGAGCATAGTTCTCGGATATGAATGAATGAGATGCTCCAGTATCGAAAAGAACAGATGTCGGATGGCAGTTAACAAGGAGCGTACCAAGGACGACGTTGGGATCCTCATGGGCCTCCTCGGCTGAAACATAGTTGACATGGCCACGTGCAGTGGTGGCCGGCTTGGTGTAGAATTTCTTTACCGCAGGCTTACCACGGCCAACAGACTTTCTAGTTTGAATGGGGTTGTTGTTCTGGGGACACTCTCGGCTATAGTGACCCGGCTCTCCACACTTGAAACATGTCACCACATTGGGGCGTGGAGCAGCATTAGCAGCGGGGCTACCATAGGGCTTGGGCGGTGCAAACTGCTGGTTGGGACGAGGCGCCTCAAAGGATGGCCTCGGGATGAACCTGGGTGGCAGTGCCGTGCTTGGGATCCACACCCGGCGCTTCTGAGCTCCAGAGCCGGATGAAGAGCCAAAATCACGGTAGTGCTTGCGTGAAGCATCATAATCAGTCTGGCCTGTCTCAGCACTGATGGCTTTATTGACCAACTTCTGAAAAGAGGTGCACTCGTGCAGACGAAGATCGCGGCGAAGCTCAGGGCTAAGTCCCTTGCGGAACCTTGCCTGCTTCTTAGCGTTAGTAGATACCTCTTCAGGGGCATAACGTGCCAGATTCCCAAATTCACGACTATAAGCATCCACAGTCAGTCTTCCTTGGGTGAAGTTGCAGAACTCCTCTCTCTTGCGATCCATGAGACCTTCCGGAACGTGATGCTCACGGAAAGCCTCACTGAATTCAGCCCAAGTAGTAATTTGGCCGACCGGGCGCATAGCTTCAAAATTCTCCCACCAGTGGCTAGCAGGGCCTTCGAGGTGGTAGGCAGCGTAAGTAACCTTGTCGGCTTCGGCTACGTTGGCAGAACGTAGCTTGTGGGTGATGCTGTGAAGCCAGTCATCTCAACAGTAACCCCGAGTCCATAGGAACAGTGAAGGGGATCGGTAGATCCAGGATAAGAAGGAAATATCCTGACGGTGCAGAAATATTGGCTTTGATTAAAGTCTCGGAATTGCTCTTCGACGGTGTATTCGGGATACCAACGGTAACCCATCTCGATCATTACCCGGACTAACATAGCAGTATGACCGGGCATGTCGAGGCACCGGGTCAGGCGAACCACTTGGTTTTGTGCACGGTTGGCCATTCTGAAAGCACAACCACAATGCAAAGACATTAGAATTCCTAGGGAAAATTGGACAGCACAACAGCTGTAAATGCTCAGAAAAAGATTTGAGACATCCACAACAGTTCGCAATACCCCTCAACAACATCATATCAAGGTTCTGATTCAATTAGCAACATACTAAGAATAGTAGAAACTGAACTGGGACTTGTCACAACAATCCTATAAGCTACTATGGATTAGTAACACGTGAACCTGATAGAAGAAGAGAGCCTAGTCCTTAACCCACGTTGAATGAGAAGAGAGTGACTCAGATCAGAGGCATAGGGTAAAGGAGTAAAAGATCCTTACGTTCCCTCCCCCAATCAATTCCCCTACATATAACTAAAGCATTTCTAGACTCGACATCGACCAGTTTGGCTCAACGAACCTACAGGCAGTCCGGCTCTGATGCCAACACTGTCAGGACCCCGATTCCAAGCCACATCAATCTAGCCGGTAACACCTCATATCACTTTGCGGCCTCACGCACGGTATCCCACGGGTGTCGCCTTACCATGGCCCGGGACCGTTTGCGCCTTTTGGCTCACGTATATGATAGTGTCGCTAGCATCCATATGACAGAGAACCCGGGCCGACATGGCTAGTCGTGAACCCAAAGCGGCACAGAACTATGGAGACAGGCATACATGAATCACATCGAGCATGTCGGTCCTGGGCTGTAGCAGGCTAGGTAGGACTCCGGAAGTCACCGCATGACATTTCCCCGAAGGGACAGACATAGGAACAAAGTGAAACACATGCCGGCCAGTCAAGTGTCCTGAACAGTAGTGATGGGCTAGCAGGACTCCGGTGAACCGGGCTGTAGCGGACTACTATGGCTCGAGGAACACTAGACTACATTTCCCCATAAGAAAGGCTGCCAAGGATAAACAACTAGATTGTCGGATCCCACTCATACCAAGCATTTCAATCATACACACAATATGCCCGATATGAGTACATACAACATGGCATCACAACAAAACTCTACAACTCAAGTACTTTATTTAAAGGCTCCAGAGAGCCATACATAACATGTTCATACAGATAGGGGTCACATGAGCCGACACTCAAGTCATACAATCATACAAGCACATGCGGAAGCAACTAGTCTGAGTACAGACTCTAGAAAGAAATAAGGCTTCTCGAAGCCTGTCTATCTACATAAGGCCCTCCATGGCCAGGATCACCACCTGGGTGGCTAGTCACTCGTCGACGTCAAGGTCTACGTAGAACCCATAGGAGGGGGCGGTGTTGTCGTCTGAAAACATTAATTAAGCAAACATGAGTACAAAGGTACTCAACAAGTCTTACACCAAAACCTACTATACATGCTTATTCTCAAGAAGGTGCTGGAGTTATTGCAGCAAGCCAGCTTTGACTCTTGGCTAAGCTATCCTACGGAACTCCACTAGTAAAATAGTTTTCGCACACGAGTCCACTACTCACCAACACAATACTCCACCGGGGATCCTCCCTCGTCATCCTACGAGAGGGCCATCCTCGGTACTCACACTTATCTTGAGTCTTTTAGTAGTATCCATTAACTTGTCTATGAACTGTATAGGCAACCAAGTAGTCCTTTACCGCGGACGCGGCTATTCGAATAGTTTTATACCCTGCAGGGGTGTACTTCTTCATACACGCTTTCACCACTTACCGCCGTTTACACGACATGTACTCGGCAACCTTCAAGCGGAAGCCCAGCGAGGGTGTCGGCCATGGCCTACCTAAACACTTAAGTCTCTAGTCCCGGTTTATCGCCTATCCAGGTTCCATCCGCAGGGAGTCCGGCCGAGGTTTCCACTTACGACCCCGAACGATGTGAACAGGGTTCCCTAGACACCAAACGGGTGACTCGGTACACCGTGCCACGGTGTATCTACCACAACATAGCCCACCCCTAGGGTCAGCGCTACGCACGGCCGCCAACACATAACCTACAAACACCAGAAACTATTTGCAACTCTTGGACGGAGTACTAGGGTGATTAAGAAGCCGAGAGGGTCCATTGGTTTCGGGCCCAATGTACGGTAGTAACTGCATCTTAAATCACACATACAGATCTCAGTTCCTATGGACGGCCTCAATGAAACAACCCACCATGTACTCCTACATGGCCTCTCATCGATACCTTTACCAAAACATATTCAACACACCCCTCACATTACCGGCATAAGCATTTCACTCTAGCCCATCACCCAGATGAACTAGACCTGACACAACTCTAAGCATAGCAGGCATAGCAAGGTAGGAATCACATACATGGCTCAATCAACTCCTACACATGCTAGTGGGTTTCATCTAGTTACTGTGGCAATGACAGGTCATGCAGAGGATAAGGGTTCAACTACCGTAGCACACAGCAGTTTGAATCGCGTTGTCTTAATGCAGTAAACAAGAGCAGAAGCGAGAACATGGGTATGTATCGGAATGATCAATGGGTTGCTTGCCTGATGGAGTGGTAGTGGGATACTGCCCTTCAGTTGGATACTCGTGCATATCCTCGGAGGCAGAACCTACCACGAAGAACACATCAGAACACAATCAACACATGACCATATGCAACAATATGATGCATGCTATGACATGGCAATATGAATGTGTCTTGGCCTAATGCAAGCTATTACAGAAAGGAATGTGCTTATTTGAACCAAAGGTTCAAATGTTAGTTCATTTAACATAGCCACATTAGTGTATTACCTTATTCTTCTTAAACAGCAAGGTTAACTTGTTTTGTCATGCATGAAACCATTACGGATGGATAGATTGAATTTTTCTGATCATTTTTCATATATAAATCTTTACATTTGGAGCTATGGTTGATTTTCTATGATTTTTAGAAGTTTTGACTATTTTCTGGAATTTCATCTATAAGAATAATTCCAGTAATTTAATTACTGCGTTAGCATTACGTCAGGGTGACGTCAGTGGTCAACGGAGACGTCCAGGTCAAACCTGACTGGTGGGTCTTGCGTGTTAGTAGTTAATTAAACTAATTATTTTTAGTTCAAACTAATTTGATTTAGTTAGCAGAGGGGGGCCCACTTGTCATTGACTCAGGGGAGTCAACCTGGGCCCACCCAGTCCACGTTAGCGGTCAAACCCACCGGTCAATGGGTCAAAGCCTGCCGGCGTTTTGCCGCCAGCGAGGCCGAGACGGCGGAGAGCTTCGGATTTGGTCCTCCGGTGACCAAATCGCCGGTGGAGACGTGCTACGCGTAGCTGGGGAGCTGCCGCATCCAGTGGTGCAAGTGGTTGGACACTGGGACACTGAAAACGACGCCGGCGAGCTCGACAGCGGCGGCCGGAGTTCGGACGGGGTTGGGTTCGACGCTACGGTGCACGGGAGAAGGAGCTGGTGGTGGCTACGGGCTCCTGGTGCTGCGCTGAGCACAACGGTGAGCTTGGCTTCGAGCCACTGTGGCTCTAGCCACGACGGCGCCATGGCCGGCGGCGGGGAGCTTTCGGGTGAGGTGGAAGTGGCAACTACAGAGGCCAAACGAGCTCGGGAGCTAGGGGAAGAGGAAGAGGAGCTCACAGCGGGGTCGGAGAGGGGGTCAGCGAGCTCGGGGAGGTCCTGGCGGCGCCGAATCGACCGGAGACGGCTCGGTGCCCGAGGTTGAAGACGAGAGCGAAGACGGTGTTCGACGGCGTTTGGAGTCGCGTGGGTCAGCGGAGAGGTCTAGGGCGACGAGGCGGAGTTAGTGGGCTTGTCGGAGGGGCGAAGGGGTTGCTCTGGTGACGTCTACGGCGAACGGCGGCGAGGATCACGCTCGGCCATCGTGGGAGAGGGTGAGGGAGATGAGGGGGAGAGTGAGGGAGGATGAGATGGGGACGTGGGGGTCGGCGTGGCATCCCTGGACGTCTCCAGGGCGTCGGTAGAAGCAGGAGGTGGCCGGCGTGTGGCCGCGGGCGCCGGCCACGCGCTCCTCGTCCTTCTGGCGGGAGAAGGACGACGACTGGCAAGGCCAGTCGGCTGGGCCGAGCCAGGTGGGTTGGGCCAGCACAGGTAAGGCCCAGGTGGGCTTCCCTCTCTCTTTTTTTTGATTTGTTTCTGTTTTTCTATTAAACTACAACTATTGCGCTTTATTAAAAATACTAAAACGTTTCCAAAAATCCTGAAAATAATTGTGAGCTCTGGTTAGAATATTTCCAACAGCAAACATTTATTTCCAGAATTATTTGAGCATTTAAATTATTTTATAGCATTTAAATGCCCAAATTCAAATACTTTTGATTTAATTCAATGACCTTCTATTGACCTAGAAAAGTGTGCACCAATTTTTCCAGAGGTTCTAACCCAAGACAAAGAGAGTGAAATTTTTAGAAGGGCATTTCAGGTTCATTGAAAAAATAATTTTAGTAAACCCTAGTTGTTTCCAAGGGGGGGTGTTGGGGGTTTCTGCCTTCCCCATTTCAAATTTAAGAGGAATTTAAACATGATGCACACTCTAATGCTTGAACTAGCTAGGGTGTGACATTTGAATTCATGTTATGTTCAATTAAAATGTTTCGGTATGTGTATATTGCATGCAACCTACTACTCAAATGAACGTTTTAGTGCATTCCAAACGTAAATACTACCGCTTCAATATGAACTAAATTTGAATTCGTTTCTCTATTTGAATAAGATCTACAGTAATGATTGTAGTGAAGTCAAAGCATTTGAATTCGTTTCTCTGTTTTAATAAGATCTACAATCATCATTATTGTCAAGTTAAACCATCGTTTGTGTATTATCTTCACAGCACACCACATGATTAGTCTCGAGTTACATATGAACTATGTGTACTATATGAACTCGAACTAGCTTTTTTGAATCCACTTTATTTTGATTTCAAATCATATTACATTTCTAGCTCTAGCTAGATCTTCATAATCTAAACCATGTCTCATATGTATAATGTGTTTATCACATTATGTATGGTGCCCCGCCCCCTACGCCTACAAGTATTTAGATGTGAGTTGCAAACACCACACATTACCACAAATTCAAATAAAATGTGAGAGTGTTCGATATATAGTATTGTTTAGATTGTTCGATATTTAGTTGTAAGCTGCAAACGCCACACATTATCACAAATTCAAATAAAATGTGAGATTGTTTGATGTATAGTATGGTTTAGATTGTTCGGCATTTAGCTGTGAGTTGCAAACTGTCGGGTGGTGGGTGCGACATATGCCAACGGGTGGCTTATCTTTGTGGGAACCAGTAAGACATCGCCGGTGCCTGGAAGCGGGATGAGGCGAAGACATGCACGCCGGCGGATCTTACCTAGCTTCGGGGCTCTCCGAGGAGATAACACCCCTACTGCTGCTCTGCGGGGTCTCTGCATGCTCACTAGATGAATCGAGTAGCTACACAACGCTCCTTGAGCTGTTTTTTGGGGGGGAGGAGGAAGAAAGGGCACGGCTAGCCTGCTTCTTCTCCTTGTATGGTGTCTAGAACTAGCAGGGGGTCGAACCCTTTGCATGGGTGCTCCGGGGGGCTTATATAGGCCTACCCCCCGGGGGTACAATGGTAATCCGGCTGGGCGCGGGGCCCAGCCGTCTGTGACTGCGCTCGCCGGCTTCTACGCCGGCTGCTGGGGCCCGCCGACTGGTGGGTCCCGCCAGCTGCCAACTCCTTGGTCACTGTGGCTTCATCTTGCTGACGTGAGCTTCCTCGTGGTAAGCGCGGCTACAGTACCGCCGCCTGTCGGACGATCGATGTAGCCTTACCGCGTCTTGTCTCCTTAATGGGGCGTCCTCTTCGAGGGAGGCGGCGAGCCGGCTGCGGGGAGCCGGCTTCGTCTTGGGCCGGCTGGTTGGAAGCGTGGCCGCCATCGGCCGTCTCTCTTCTCTAAGGGGCCCTCCGCCTGTGGGCCACGCTGGTGGCCCGTCATGGGCGACGCCAGGGTCAGCATGGCAACAGTGCTGCGCCGGACAGGTCATGCCTACCTCGTACGGCGCACTGTGCCAGGCGTGCCCCGGGATTCGGGGGTGGCAGGCTCTTCTGTAGCCACGCGAGTGCAAACTTTGTGGGTACGGTCTTGACTGCTTCACGGGGAGCCGGCTCGAAGGAGTCGGCTTTCTCACAACCGGCTTCTTGGAGTCGGCCCTCTCAGGAGGGTTAAAGTAGGACCGCCTTCCCAAAGCCGGCCTGGATCGCAGCCGGCCGGGGGAAGGTGGCCCCATGTCTTGGATTCTTGAGAGCCGGGCGGGTTCGTAACTTTTTCAGAAGTGCCAAGGGAAGCCGGCTAGGCTACCCATGGCTATTTACTCCGACAGTAGTCCCCGAAGCTGATCGAGCTTCGAGGTGAGCAGGGGGACGAGAAGCTTGGCCAGCTTCCTATCCTGAAGAGCCGGCTTCGCGGGCGTACGCCGACTTCAGATAGCCCCGTGTAGGCGGGAGGAGAGGGGACCCGCATGCTGACCACGAGCCCTCTCGCGGCCACGTGGCGGCAGGATCCTGCGAGCGCACGCGTGCGACGGGACGCCGCCGCAGGCCCGGGCCCGCCACTCGCGAGCCTTGGTCCGGGCGCGGATCTCCCGTGGCCCACAAGGCCGCTCGCCTTCTCAAGGCAGTTTTCGTCTCGCCATTAAGGATCGATAATCGCGGGGCATGGGGAGTGGGCACGATCGACCCCCGCGCTTCCCCACGCCATGCCTCCTCGGCTCCGCAATGTGAGCCTATAAGTAGGGGGGGAGGGGGAGCGATGGAGGTTCGCGCGGTCCCTCCCACTCCATCCCTCCTAACTCTCGTCTTCTTCCTCTCGCTGCCGCCGCAGCCTCCCGACTCAGCGCCGTCGCGTCTCCACGCCACCTCACTCCCATGGCATTGTCAAGCTCCTGGGACGGCTCCAACGTCCACGAGGATCACGTGGAGTTCCTTCGCCAGACCCGGCGCCTGCCCGGCGCTGACCGCGTACAGGTCCGCCTGGCGCCCGAGAGGGAGATCTCACCGGCGCCGGAGGAGGGCGAGCGGGTCGTCTTCCGCTCGCACTGCCTGCGCAGCTTCGGCCTCCCGGCGAGCGGGTTTCTGCGCTCCTTCCTCGACTTCTACAACCTCCAGCCGCATCACCTCATGCCCAATGCGGTGATGCTGCTGTCGGCCTTCGTCTCCCTCTGCGAAGGCTTCTTGGGGCTGCTCCCCACGCTGGAGCTCTGGGGAGAGTTCTTCCAGAGCAAGCTCGGCACAGTCGTCACCGGCGTGCCCGCCCCCTGCGGGGCCTTCATCGCCATGAGGAGGGCGAGTGAGAACAATCCGTTCCCGCCCATCCCCCTGATCCAGTCGGTAAAGGTCTGGCAGAGATCTTATTTCTATGTGAAGAACGTCGCCGAGCGAGAAGACTACATCAACTTGCCGGCTTACGTAGCCGGCCCGCCGGCTGGGAGGCAGCCCTCCTGGAGCTTCCGATCCCGGTCATTGTCTTCGGCCGGGAACGCCGCCATCTCCCGGCTTCGGGTGCTGATTCAGTCGGAAGGCTTGCGCGGGGCCGACTTGGTGGCCGCCTTCGTGGAGCGCCGGATCCTTCCTCTCCAGAGCCGGCCCCATATGATGTGTCAGATGAGCGACCGCTTCGACCCAAGCCGGCTGAGCACATGGGAGATGCCCCACGCGGAGGTGGCGCTCATGGTCAACTACATTGCCAACTGCAAGCTCAGCGGGGACTGGCAATACGGCAAGGCACCGTATTCTCGCGCAAATCCTCCACCCGTGGTAAGTTTCTCTCTTTATCTTCTTTTCTGTCGTCAGCTGGCTTCATGTCGGCCGGCTTCTGACCAGTCGGTTTTCTGAGCAGAACCCTCTTCTTGCGCCATCGGCCGGGGTGGCAGGGATCGAACGCCAATACGCCCCCGACCGCACGGTGGATGATGTTGACGACCCGTACTTGGGGGCGGCTGCCATGGAAGACGCCGTCGTGGGGGACAGCGCCGAGCCCGGAGGCTCAAATTTCACCGCGAGCTTCGAGGACTGGCCGGACGATTTCGAAGTCAAAGTCGCTCCGCGTCGCCAGCCGGCGGCCGACCAACAGGGCGTGGGCTCGTCTATCGCGCCGGCTGCCGGCGGCGCGCAGAAGCGCCGAGCCGCTCTAGGCCTCTTCGGCAGTCGGCCGAAGAAGTCCAAGCCTTCCGCCGTGGCGACAAAGCGGGATGAGGCGGCCGCGAAGGCGGCCCGCTGCCGCAAGGCTGTGAAACAGCCCCAGGCGGTCTCGGCGTAAGTCTTCAATTGCTTTGCCGCACTCGTCGCTGTTGTTCTCTTTTCTTCGAATTTCTTCCTAACTTTTTCTCGTTTGCTGGACAGGGCGCCGCTTTCCCTTGAGCGGGGCCTGAGCGGCTCCGTCGTGGGGCCGGCTGGAGGGTCCTCGAGCTCCCGCCGCGTGGACCCCCGCGCCGATCTTAGGGAGGCCACAGAGCGGAACGCCCGCGAAGCGCGGGAGGAGCGCGAAGCGGCGGAGAAGGCGGCCGCCCAGGCGGCGAAGGGGGAGGCCGAAGCGGTAGCCAAGGCCCAGAGGGAGGCGGCTCTCGCAGAGACGGAGGCGGAAAGCTCGCGCAGCCAGCCTCCGCTGCTCGCCGTTCCTCTCCGAGCCTTGGCCCCCGACACCCCGTTGCCCTTGGCAGAGGAGATCATCCAAGACCCGCCGCTGTTGGAGAGGGAGGAGGAGCCCGTGGCCTTGGCCGGGAGAGCGCCGCCTGCGGCGCCAACCGGAGCGGGCCAAGGCGGTCAATCATCAGCTACGCCAGAGGAGCCGGCCGGAGGTGAGCCGGAGAGCAGGGCCGGCCTCAAGGTGCAGTTGGTGCCGGGCCGGCGAGCTGGAGGAGGCGCCGCTCCGCTGGAGTTGCGCCGAGCCGCGGGCGCAGGCCAGCCGGCTGGAGATCTGGAGGCGGCCAGCTCAGCCGTGTCCGAGTGGACTCCCAGCGGGGGGACCGGTGAGCTGGAAGCGGCGGCTCAAGGGGTCCGGAGCCGGCTACGAGCTCAAGCCGCCCTGCTGCAACAGCTCAACCAAGAGTTCTTGTCGATGCGAACCACCGTCCGGGTGAGCCCTTCGCTCTTGGCTGCTTTGCTTTCTTGATTTCTTCCGTGGGGGCGTGTCAGCGCACCCACTGGGTGTAGTCCCCGAGATTCGGGCCGACTGCTGCGCAGTCGGGTCGGATCTTTCTCGACGGCCACCTTACTTTGCTTTCTTTCTAAACTTTCAGGAATACCACAACCTTCGTGCTGCCGCCTTCGACTCCCAGGCTCGAGAGTTGAGCCGGCGGACCAACGACCTGGCCGACAGCCGAAGTAAGTACTCGGTTTTGTTTGTCTCCTGTGGGGGCGCGTCAGCGCACCCACTAGGTGTAGTCCCCGAGATTCGGGCCGACTGCTACGCAGTCGGGTCGAATCTTTCTTGACGACTCTTTCCTTATTGATCTTTCTTTTTTCTTTGTCTACAGGGGCCAACGCCGACTTGAGGAAGGAGCTTGGCGAAGCGAAGGCCGCCCTTTACGCCAAAGAGGCCGAATGCACTGCCTTGGTCCAGGAACGGGATCGCCTGGCCAAGAAGCTAGCCGACCAAGAGGAAAGCCACAGAGCGGCCCTGCAGGCGGCGCGGGAAAGCGAAGACGCCTTGATGGCGTAGTATGAGATGGCGGCGGCGACCTGGTCTGAGACCCGGCGAGGCTTGGATGAAGGCTTCGGCCGGATCGAGGACTTGATCGACGGTAAGCTGCCTTCCTCGGCCCTCCCCTGCCCCTTCCCGCTTGGGTTTTTTGACTTATCTTGAGCTCTTGCTTGTTGTTTCTTGCAGATTACTTCCCAGGCTACTCCGCCTTCGCCGCCCAAAGCATTGAGGCCCATCGCGAGGCGCGCCGGCAAGCGGGGGCCGACATCGCGCCGGATGCAAACCGAACCCTTGAGGAGCAGCTTCTGGCTGTCCAGGCACGGTTGCAGCCGGCTCATCGGATGCTTCGTCGGCTCCAACGTGCCGGGGCGCAAGTGCTGGCTGCCCTCTGGCCCGGCGAGACGATCCCCCGCACTCCAAGACGAACTGCCGACTGGCTGGAAGTCGCAGTTGGTCGCTTCGAGGCTTGGAAAGCGTCAACGGCCCGCCTCGGAGCCGGGCGGGCGTTGGAATTCGTCCGGGCTTGGTACCCAGGGCTGAGCCTGGACCAGCTGCGCACTTGGCGGATGGAGGCCGACGCGGAGCTGGAGGCGGTGAGGCCGGCTATCGCCCAGCGGGCTTCAACGATCGCTGAGTGCACCGACATCAGCGTTTTCGCACCCGAAATCGATGATGATGGTGTCGCGTAGCCGGAGGAGTGGTTCGGGCTGAACCCGGCGGTGGGCGAGGAGTCGGCGGAGGAGATCGCCTCCAGCGACGAGGGCGAAGAAGACGAAGACGACGACGGCGGAGACGTCGAGCCGGCTGGTGGAACAACCAGCCGACCTCAGGCCGACCGTGCCTCCAGCAACGAGGCGCGTGGAAGCGCGCCCTCTGCGGGAGGCGGCGACCAAGCCGAAGTTCGTCAGTCGGCCGCTCCTTCAGCCGGCGCGACCGTCTCCGCCAACCAGTCGGCCGCTCCGCCAGCTTGACCTGCCTTCTTTATCTTTCCTGCTTTGCTGTCTTTGAACAATCTTTTGTTAAGTTTTGCAGTTCCACCCACTGGGGGTGTATCCAAACTATGTTGAATGTTGGCCTCTCGGAGGTCTTTTTATGTAAATATTATCATGTGCATGTTTGGTTTCCATTCGCGTATGCTTGTTTATCCTTAGGCTTTTTCCTTTGCCGCCTTCCCTCTTTGGGGAGGCAAGTACTTGAGCTTTCTTGGATTTAAAGTAGAGTGAATGGAAACCGGCCGGCCGGCTACTCTGGTAGCCAGTCGGCGGTGTGGGAAAATCGGCTTTTGTTATATTAGTCCGTTAGTCCCTAGCCGTTTTTCGTGTGGGCGGTCGTTCCTACCTTTAACCCTTGCCAGCCGGACAGCCGGTTCTTCGAACTGCGACTTTTGGCAAGGGAAGGCTTGAGAGCCGGCACACTACTTGTCTGACTGCGGGTAGGACTTCTAACATAACTTCAGTCGGCCAGTCCCCGAGCCGACTAGTCGGACTCAGTGCCAGACGGAATAAGTAAATGATACGACAAGGTCATAAGCATGGTACTTTTCATTCATAAATAAGGAATGGCAGTCCCCAAGCCCTCCTCGGGGAGCCTATTGTCTTGTACTTAATACAAAAGTTAGCGTGATACATACTGCCTTTCAACTGTAAAATCTTCGAAGGAGGTTGGCGTTCCATGGCCGCTCCGACTCCTTGCCGGAGTCGTCTCTCTTGCGTGCCTTCGGCTTCTGAGCGTCGATCAGGTAGTAGGAGTCGTTGCCTAGAGCTTTGCTGATGACGAAAGGGCCTTCCCAAGGGGCTGAGAGCTTGTGCTGGCCGGCTGTTCGCTGAATCAGCCAGAGCACAAGGTCGCCCTCTTGGAAAGATCTTGGCCTGACATTCCGGCTGTGGTAGCGGCGCAAACCCTGCTGGTAAATTGCAGACCGGCTGAGAGCTAACAGCCGGCTTTCTTCCAGCAGGTCGACGCCGTCTTCTCGTGCTTCCTTGGCCTCCGCTTCCGTGTACATGGTTACTCGAGGCGAGTCGAATTCGATGTCAGTTGGGATGACCCCTCGGCACCATAAACAAGGAAGAAGGGGGTGAAGCCGGTTGACTTGTTCGGTGTAGTGCGCAGACTCCAGAGGACAGCCGGCAGCTCATCGAGCCAATAGCCGGCTGAGCGCTCCAGAGGTACAACCAGTCGGGGCTTGATGCCGGAGAGGATGAGGCCGTTGGCTCGCTCGACCTGGTCGTTTGACTGCGGGTGGGCGACGGATGCTAAGTCCAGCCGGATACCTTGGGCTACGCAGAAACGTGCCAAGGCTCCTTTGGCGAAATTCGTGCCATTGTCGGTGATGATGCTGTGCGGCACGCCATACCGAGTTGTTATGTCCGTGATGAACGTCACGGCAGTCGGCCCATTCAGCTTCTTGATCGGCTTCGCCTCAACCCACTTGGTGAATTTGTCCACGGCGACGAGCAAATGCGTCATGCCGCCGCGCGCCATCTTGAATGGGCCCACCATGTCCAGTCCCCAAACGGCAAAAGGCCAAGTGAGGGGAATGGTCTTGAGTGCCGAAGCCGGCATGTGTTGCTTGGAGCTGAAGAGCTGGCATCCCTTGCAATGCTTGACTAATTCTTTGGCGTCGTCCAAAGCAGTCGGCCAGAAGAAACCATGGCGGAAGGCTTTGGCGACAAGTGATCTTGAGGCCGCATGGTGGCCGCATTCTCCTTGGTGAATGTCTGCGAGGATTGCAATGCCCTTCTCTTGCTCGACGCATCGCTGGAGGACTCCGGTGACGCTGCGCTTGAGTAGTTCTCTGTTGACGATTGTGTACGCTCCGGCTCGACGCTGGACTTGTCTTGCTTCTGTTTCGTCAGCCGGCAGGTCTTGGTTTACTAGGAAGTTGAGAATGGACTGAGCCCATGATGGAGCCGCGACTTCTTCTACTGCCAAAGTGGCTACCGCCACCAGGGTGGGCGGGCTGGGTGATGAGGTGTTGGAGTCGGCCGCCGGCTGTGGTGCTGGAGCAGTCCCCGGGCCGGCTACCGCAGTCCCCGAGCCGGCTGCCGAAGTCCCCGGGCCGGCTGCCGCAGTCCCCGGGCCGGCTACCGCAGTCGCCGGGCTGGCTACGGGGGTCTTGGGGTCGGCTACTTGATCCTTCGAGCCGGGCCTGGCCGCATCGGGGTCAGGCGGCACGAAGATGGAATCGGATTCCGGAGACGGCTTGATGGACGGCTTGAGGAGGCGTTGTAGAGCGATGCCGGTTGGAATTGCTTGCCGAGTGGAGCCTATTCGAGCCAGGGCATCGGCTGGCTCATTGTCGGCTCGAGGTACATGGAGGAACTCGCATCCTTCAAAGTATCCGCTGAGTTGTTGGACCAGGAAACGGTAGCTCGCCATATTCGCGTCCTTGGCATCCCAGTCGCCGGATGACTGCTGGACTACCAGGTCCGAGTCGCCATAACATAGGATCCGGCGAATGCCAAGTTCTTTGGCAAGCCGGAGCCCGTGTATGAGCGCCTCGTACTCGGCCACATTGTTGGAGGCGGCAAAGTGGATTTGTAGCGTGTATCTGAGCTTGTCGCCTTTGGGAGAGGTAAGGACGATGCCGGCTCCCAAGCCGGTGCACATCTTGGACCCGTCGAAGTGCATGCGCCAATGGGTGGAGTCGGGAGCCGGCGGCAGGTACTGGGTCTCGGCCCAGTCGACGAGGAAGTCGGCCAGTGCTTGGGACTTGATGGCAGTGCGGGGCTGGTAGAAGATTGTGTACGGGGCCAGCTCGATTGCCCATTTCACGACCCGGCCGGATGCGTCCCGGCTGCCTATGATCTCGGCTAGCGGGGCAGTGCATACGACCGTGACGGGATGCTCTTGAAAGTAGGGCTTTAGCTTCTTGGCGGTGAAGTACACGCCGTAACACATCTTTTGGTAGTGCGGGTAGTTCTGCTTCGAGGCGGACAGCACCTCGCTCAAATAGTACACCGGCCTCTGGACCGGCTGGGCTCGGCCTTCTTCCGGGCGCTGGACTACGATGACGGTGCTGACCACCCGGCTGGTTGCAGCGATGTAAAGGAGCATGGGCTCTTTCTCGGTCGGCGCCGCGAGGACAGGCGGCGTGGCCAGCATCTTCTTCAGCTCGTGAAAAGCTTGGTCGGCCTGGTCGTTCCATTCGAAGTGAGTGCTCTTCTTCATGAGGCGGTAGAGGGGGAGAGCTTTCTCTCCGAGCCGGCTCATGAAGCGGTTCAAGGAGGCCAGGCACCCGGTGAACTTCTGAATGTCTCGAAGCTTGGTAGGGATCGCCATTCTCTCGATGTCCTTGATCTTCGCCGGGTTGCATTCGATGCCGCGTTCGGAGACCAGGAAGCCTAGGAGCTGGCCGGCTGGCACCCCGAACACGCATTTCTCGGGGTTGAGCTTGATTTGGAACCGGTGTAGGTTCTCAAATGTTTCCTTGAGGTCTTCCAGCAAGGTGCCACGCTTCTCCGTCTTCACCATGATATCGTCCATGTAAACGTGGGCATTCCTGCCGAGCTGCTTGAGGAGGCACTTCTGCATGCAATGCTGAAAGGTGGCACCGGCATTTCTCAAGCCGAATGTCATAGTCAGGTAGCAGAAGGCTCCGAACGGCATGATGAAGGCGGTCTTCAGGCGGTCATCCGGGTCTAGCTTTATCTGGTGATATCCGGAGTAAGCATCCAAAAAACTCAACAGCTCGCATCCGGCTGTGGAGTCTATCACTTGGTCTATCCTTGGCAGGGCAAAAGGATCTTTGGGGCAAGCCTTGTTGAGACTTGTGTAGTCTATACACATGCGCCACTTGTTATTCTTCTTTAGCACAAGGACCGGGTTGGCGAGCCATTCTGGAAAGAAAACTTCCATGATGAATCCGGCCGCCAAGAGCCGGGCTATCTCCTCCCCTACAATCCTGCGTTTCTCCTCCGATAGTCGGCGGAGGGGTTGTCTGACTGGCTTTGCGTCTTCTCGAACATGGAGTTTGTGCTCGGCGAATTTCCTCGGAACACCCGGCATGTCCTTGGGGGACCACGCAAAGATGTCCCGATTCTCACGGAGTAAATCGGCGAGCTCGCCTTCCTATTTGCTGTCCAGGTTTGCCCCGATGACGGCAAACCTCTCTGGACGCTCGGGGTCAAGAGGTATCTTCTTCGTCTCCTTGGCTGGCTGAAAAGACCCTTGAGTATCATGCTCCTTGGGGTCGGGGGACACGGCCGGCTGCTTGCCGGCTATGGCCACGACTCGGTCAGCATCTTCTTCTCTTCGGCAATCACAAGGGACTCGGCCAGCCGGCTGCTGGCTGCTGCGCACTCAGAGGACTTCTTGTAGTCACCGGCTACAGTGATGACGCCTTTGGTGCTTGGTATCTTCATCTTGAGGTATGCATAGTGGGGAACCGCCATTAATTTGGCCAAGGCAGGTCGGCCCAGTAACGCATGGTAAGGGCTATCCAGGTCCACCACTTCAAACCAGATCACTTCCCAGCGGAAATGCTCCTTGTCCCCGAAGAGTACATCAATCTTGATCTTGCCAATGGGGGCACAGGACAGGCCGGGTACGATGCCGTGGAACACTGTCCGAGTGGGCGTGAGCTGTTTTATCTTGACGTTCAACTTCTCCAGGGTGTCACGATACAGGATGTTGATGCTACTCCCGCCGTCTATCAACACATGGGAGAAGCGGGCGGCGCGTCTGTTCGTTGCAAGGGTGGCTTCCAGGACCAAAGCATAAGAGCCGGGAGACGGCATCACCTCCGGATGGTCGGCCTGGCTCCAGCTGATGGGCTTTTCTGACCAATGCATGTGTTCAGCGGGGCTGGCAGCGACCACGCTGACTTCCTGGTGCTCTCGGCGTTTACTGTGCCGGTCTTCGGGCTGGCTTGTAAAGATGATGTAGGTTGCTTGCTCATCAGGGAACTCGTCATGCACGGCCCCGACTGCGGGTCGAGCGGCCGGAGGCGGCGGGGGCGGAGGCGGCGGACCTGCAGGCGGAGGTGGCAAGTGCCCCTCACCCTTAGAGATTCGGGTGAGCCAGTTGCACTTCCGGGTCATGTGGTTGGATGGCTTTGCGCCGCTGTGGAACTTGCAAGGGGCGTCGAGGGTTTGCTCGTAAGAGAAGGCGGGCTGCCAAGCCGGCCTGCCGCCATTGGGCTTCTTGGGCGCCCGTCGTTCTTCAGGCGGCGCATCTTCGACCGTGGCCACCTGCCGGCTAGCGGGAGGCGGCGCAGGGCCCTTGCGCTTGTTGTCGTTCGAGTTGGGGTGTCGGCCAGGTTCTCCAGCCGGCGTCTTGGGCGCCAGGTTGAGCACCTTTCCGGACGCGTCTACCCGAAGCTCGGTCTTCATCGAGGAGTCGGCGGTGGTGTACTTGTTCGCTATGTCCAGAAGCTCGTCGAGGGTAGCCGGCTCGTCGCAGAGGAGCTTGTGCTTGAGGAGGGTGCCTTCTCGGCATCCGGCTATGAAGTACTCTATGGCTTGCACCTCGTGCACCCCTTCACAGGAGTTGCGGAGCTCGGCCCAACGCGTGAGGTAATCGCGAGTGGACTCGGCGGGGCCTTGTACGCACAAGGAGAGCTGTCTGGGCTTGGGAGCCCGCTTGTAGGTGCTGGTGAAGTTGCGGATGAAGGCTTCTGTGAAGTCTAGCCAGCTGTTGATGCTACGCGGCTTGAGGCTGTTGAGCCATGTCCGCGCCGTGCCCTGCAGCATGAGGGGCACGTATTTTACGGCGACGCGCCGATTGCCGTTGGCTATGCTAACTGCGGTGGAGTAGTCGATCAACCAATCCTCCGGCTTCACGGAGCCGTTGTACTTGGGCGTGTCTCTTGGGAGCGAGAACCCTTTGGGAAAGGGCTCGTCGCGGATGCGGGGGCCAAAGCAAGGCGGGCCGACATCATCTTCTTCTTCCAACACCAGGGATCGCGCCAGGCGGTCGATCCGATGGCGGGCGTCGTTCTCGCCGATCCCTTCGCGGCGGCCCAGCCGTCCGCTGAGAGTCGGGTGCGCCACTGGTGGTGAGGCGGGATATCTCTCTCCACGGGGTGGAGGCGGAGGCGGGTCGCCCCGCCACTCCATGGCTCGGGGATGACCATCCGCATCCCGCTCGATGGAGATCCGGGTCCGGCTGCGGCTGGTAGCCGGCTCCTTCTCGCGTCGCGCGCGGGTGTCGCTCGTAGTCGGCGTCTGGGATGTCGCGCCGTGCTCTCGGCACGGGGGAAGGCTTTCCGCGCGAGCGTCGGCTTCGTGCCGCTGCGCGGCGGCGTCAATCAATTGCTGGATGCGCCGGGTCATGTGGGGAAGGTCTTCGGCTTCCAAGTCGTCCAGCTCGTCTACGGCCGCCTGGGCGGCACGCAAGTTCTCGAGCGGAGTGGCATAGACCGGGCGGTCGACTCCCAGCATGTCGGCGATAACGGCGCCGCGTTGCTTGACAAGGCCGGCCCGGCTTGGCCCGCCCGGGGCCGGCGTACCGAAGGCGGCGCGGTCAGCCTCGCGCCGGTAGGCCTCAGTGAGGTGTCTTACGGAGGCCAGCCTCCGGCCCTCTGCGAGGAGGGCGAGGCGGCATGCTTCCAGTGCTTCGTCGTCGGCGTCGGCCGGGAGAGGAGCGGACAAGTGGTGGGCCGCCGCGTGCGGGGCGTCGCGGGCGCTCTCATCGGCCGGGCCGCCGTGGCCGACAACCATCACTTCGGCGGCGACAGCATCGTGGCCGTCGGCTCGAGGAAGCGGGTCGTTGTAGATCGCGACGTTGGTGGGGAAGGCGTCGTAAGAGGCCGTGTCGGAGTCGACAGGCATCGGGTCGGTGGAGCCAACCAACTCCAGGTCCGCAGCGGGCTCGCTGGAGACATGGAGCTGGCCGAGAAGGTTGGCGAGGCGGTCAGTGTCCGCATCGGCGTGGCCGCTTGCCGCGCAGATGCTGGTGACGCCTTGCAGCGCGTCGTGGCAAGCGCCATCGGACGTGCCGGGCTGGCTACGCTCGCTGGGGAGGAAGAAGGTTCCCGTCCAGAACAGGTCACCGGACGACGGTGCGCCTGGCCCCATGGTGGGCGCCAAATGTTGGGTGGTGGGTGCGACATATGCCAACGGGTGGCTTATCTTTGTGGGAACCAGTAAGACATCGCCGGTGCCTGGAAGCGGGATGAGGCGAAGACATGCACGCCGGCGGATCTTACCCAGCTTCGGGGCTCTCCGAGGAGATAACACCCCTACTGCTGCTCTGCGGGGTCTCCGCATGCTCACTGGATGAATCGAGTAGCTACACAACGCTCCTTGAGCTGTTTTTTGGGGGGGAGGAGGAAGAAAGGGCACGGCTAGCCTGCTTCTTCTCCTTGTATGGTGTCTAGAACTAGCAGGGGGTCGAACCCTTTGCATGGGTGCTCCGGGGGGCTTATATAGGCCTACCCCCCGGGGGTACAATGGTAATCCAGCTGGGCGCGGGGCCCAGCCGTCTGTGACTGCGCTTGCCGGCTTCTGCACCGGCTGCTGGGGCCCGCCGACTGCTGGGTCCCGCCGGCTGCCAACTCCTTGGTCACTATGGCTTCATCTTGCTGACGTGAGCTTCATCGTGGTAAGCGCGGCTACAGTACCGCCGCCTGTCGGACGATCGATGTAGCCTTACCGCGTCTTGTCTCCTTAATGGGGCGTCCTCTTCGAGGGAGGCGGCGAGCCGGCTGCGGGGAGCCGGCTTCGTCTTGGGCCGGCTGGTTGGAAGCGTGGCCGCCATCGGCCGTCTCTCTTCTCTAAGGGGCCCTCCGCCTGTGGGCCACGCTGGCGGCCCGTCATGGGCGACGCCAGGGTCAGCATGGCAACAGTGCTGCGCCGGACAGGTCATGCCTACCTCGTACGGCGCACTGTGCCAGGCGTGCCCCGGGATTCGGGGGTGGCAGGCTCTTCTGTAGCCACGCCCCGTCGCACCGCTGTTAGGTGGGTGCAAACTTTGTGGGTACGGTCTTGACTGCTTCACGGGGAGCCGGCTCGAAGGAGTCGGCTTTCTCACAACCGGCTTCTTGGAGTCGGCCCTCTCAGGAGGGTTAAAGTAGGACCGCCTTCCCAAAGCCGGCCTGGATCGCAGCCGGCCGGGGGAAGGTGGCCCCATGTCTTGGATTCTTGAGAGTCGGGCGGGCTCGTAACTTTTTCAGAAGTGCCAGGGGAAGCTGGCTAGGCTACCCATGGCTATTTACTCCGACACAAACGCCATGCAGTATCACATTACGGTATAACATGTGCACCACACGTGTATCACCGCTATATTCATGCATGCAATGTTTAAAACACTATGATCTCCTATTCAAATATATGAATCCGCTTTCATATCAAATTATGATCTTTGTTAGTCCCTTACACCCACACAATCCTCTAACCTTTGTAGCTACCACTAACTTTCTCTCGTGCATGCACACGCCCTCCTCGCCCTCCCCCTTGCTCGGCATTCTATCCACCGGGCACATTCATTTTTTTCTTTAGGTCGTTCTCCCAAAGTCTCCACAACTCCTTTTCGACACACACCGACCGATAGACCTCTCCAGCGATGCCTGCCTACAACATACAAACACACCTTCAATCTCCTCCTTTATGTGTCCTTGCCTCGTGTCTCTCATATGGTCAGACACACGTGTAAACTCTCGCCCCTCTTTTCATCGCTCTCACAACCGCACACTCCTCCCCCTATCTAGCTAGTAGTTGGGCCTCTCGCACCACCTCCTAGCTCCATTCTCTCTATCTATCCGTCTTGCTGGGCCTTATTTGCCTCTAACAAATGGACGTACACCGATCGATCTCTCGCTATACATATATCTAGCTAGGTCCTTATAACTCGTTTTTACCCACACGTCAATCGATCTACCTCATTAGGTGTGTCTCTGTTGGGGAACGTAGTAGAATTTTAAAATTTTCTACGCATCACCAAGATCAATCTATGGAGTCATCTAGCAACGAGGGAGAGAGGAGTGCATCTACATACCCTTGTAGATCACGAGCGGAAGCGTTCAAGAGAACGGGGATGATGGAGTCGTACTCGACGTGATTCAAATCACCGATGACCAAGTGCTGAATGGACAGCACCTCCTCGTTCAACACACGTACGGTTGGGAGACGTCTCCTCCTTCTTGATGCAGAAAGGGGAAAGGAGAGGTTGATGAAGATCCAGCAGCATGACGGCGTGGTGGTGGAAGCAACGGTGATCTCAGCAGGGCTTCGCCAAGCGCAGGGAGACGGAGGAGTGTCACGGGAGGGAGAGGGAGAGGCCAGGGGCTTGGGTGCGCAGCCCTCCCTCCCCCCACTATATATAGGGTGCCTAGGGGGGGCGCCAGCCCTAGGAGATCCAATCTCCTAGGGGGGCGGCGGCCAAGGGGGTGCCTTGCCCCCCAAGGCAAGGGTGGCGCCCCCACACCTAGGGTTTCTAACCCTAGGCGCAGGGGGAGGCCCAAGGGGGGGCGCACCAGCCCACTAGGGGCTGGTTCCCCTCCCACTTCAGCCCATGGGGCCCTCCGGGATAGGTGGCCCCACCCGGTGGACCCCCGGGACCCTTCAGGTGGTCCCCGTACAATACCGATGACCCCCGAAACCTTCCCGATGGCCGAAACTGGACTTCCTATATATAAATCTTTACCTCTGGACCATTCCGAAACTCCTCATGACGTCCGGGATCTCATCCAGGACTCCGAACAACTTTCAAGTTACCGTATGCTAATATCTCTACAACCCTAGCGTCACCGAACCTTAAGTGTGTAGACCCTACGAGTTCGGGAGACATGCAGACATGACCGAGAAGTCTCTCCGGTCAATAACCAACAGCGGGATCTGGATACCCATGTTGGCTACCACATGCTCCACGATGATCTCATTGGATGAACCACGATGTCGAGGATTCAATCAATCTGTATACAATTCCCTTTGTCAATCGGTACGTTACTTGCCCGAGACTCGATCGTCGGTATCCCAATACCTTGTTCAGTCTCGTTACCGGCAAGTCACTTTACTCGTACCGTAATGCATGATCCCGTGATAAACCACTTGATCACATTGAGCTCATTATGATGATGCATTACCGAGTGGGCCCAGAGATACCTCTCCGTCATACGGAGTGACAAATCCCAGTCTCGATTCGTGCCAACCCAACAGACACTTTCGGAGATACCTGTAATGTACCTTTATAGTCACCCAGTTATGTTGTGACGTTTGGCACACCCAAGGCACTCCTACGGTATCCGGGAGTTGCACAATCTCATGGTCTAAGGAAATGATACTTGACATTCAGAAAAGCTACAATAGACGAACTACACGATCTTTGATCTATGCTTAGGATTGGGTCTTGTCCATCACATCATTCTCCTAATGATGTGATCCCGTTATCAATGACATCCAATGTCCATAGTCAGGAAACCATGACTATCTTTTGATCAACGAGCTAGTCAACTAGAGGCTCACTAGGGACGTGTTTTGGTCTATGTATTCACACATGTATTACTATTTCCGGATAACACAATTATAGCATGAACAATAGACAATTATCATGAACAAAGAAATATAATAATAACCATTTTATTATTGCTTCTAGGGCATATTTCCAACAGTCTCCCACTTGCATTAGAGTCAATAGTCTAGTTACATTGTGATGAATCGAACACCCATGAATTTCTGGTGTTGATCATGTTTTGCTCTAGGGAGAGGTTTAGTCAACGGATCTGCCACATTCAGGTCCGTATGTACTTTACAAACCTCTATGTCTCCATTCTGAACACTTTCATGAATGGAGTTGAAGCGACGCTTGATATGCCTGGTCTTCCTGTGAAACCTGGGCTCCTTGGCAAGGGCAATAGCTCCAGTATTGTCACAGAAGAGAGTCATCAGGCCCGACGCATTGGGTATGACTCCTAGGTCGGTAATGAACTCCTTCACCCAGACTGCTTCTTGTGCTGCCTCCGAGGCTGCCATGTACTCCGCTTCACATGTAGATCCCGCCACAATGCTTTGCTTGCAACTGCACCAGCTTACTGCCCCACCATTCAAAATATACACGTATCCGGTTTGTGACTTAGAGTCATCCAGATCTGTGTCGAAGCTAGCATCGACGTAACCCTTTACGACGAGCTCTTCTTCACCTCCATAAACGAGAAACATTTCCTTAGTCCTTTTCAGGTACTTCAGGATATTCTTGACTGCTGTCAAGTGTTCCATGTCGGGATTACTTTGGTACCTTCCTACCAAACTTACGGCAAGGTTTACATCAGGTTTAGTACACAGCATAGCATACATGATAGACCCTATGGACGAGGCATAGGGGACGACACTCATCTTTTCTCTATCTTCTGTCGTGGTCGGGCATTGAGCTGTGCTCAATCTCGTACCTTGCAATACAGGCAAGAACCCCTTCTTTGACTGATCCATTTTGAACTTCTTCAATATCTTGTCAAGGTTCGTACTCTGTGAAAGACCAATGAGGCGTCTCGATCTATCTCTATAGATCTTGATGCCTAATATATAAGCAGCTTCTCCAAGGTCCTTCATTGAAAAACACTTGTTCAAGTAGGCCTTTATGCTTTCCAAGAATTCTATATCATTTCCCATCAACAATATGTCATCCACATACAATATGACAAATGTTACAGAGCTCCCACTCACTTTCTTGTAAATGCAGGCTTCTCCATAAGTCTGCATAAACCCAAACGCTTTGATCATCTCATCAAAACGAATGTTCCAACTCCGAGATGCTTGCACCAGCCCATAAATCGAGCGTTGGAGCTTGCACACCTTGTCAGCGTTCTTAGGATCGACAAAACCTTCCGGCTGCATCATATACAATTCTTCCTTAAGGAAACCATTAAGGAATGCCGTTTTGACGTCCATTTGCCATATCTCATAATCATAAAATGTGGCAATTGCTAACATGATTCGGACGGACTTCAGCTTCGCTACGGGTGAGAAAGTCTCATCGTAGTCAACCCCTTGAACTTGTCGATAACCCTTAGCGACAAGCCGAGCTTTATAGATGGTCACATTACCATCCGCGTCTGTCTTCTTCTTAAAGATCCATTTATTTTCTATGGCTCGCCGATCATCGGGCAAGTCAGTCAAAGTCCATACTTCGTTTTCATACATGGATCCTATCTCGGATTTCATGGCTTCCAGCCATTTGTCGGAATCCGGGCCCGCCATCGCTTCTTCATAGTTCGAAGGTTCATCGTTGTCTAACAACATGATTTCCAAGACAGGGTTGCTGTACCACTCTGGTGCGGAACGTGTCCTTGTGGAGCTACGAAGTTCAGTAGCAACTTGATCTGAAATTTCATGATCATCATCATCAACTTCCTCTCTAGTTGGTGCAGGCACCTCAGGAACATTTTCTTCAGCTGCGCCACTTACCGGTTCAAGAGGCAATACTTCATCAAGTTCTACCTTCCTCCCACTTATTTCTTTCGATAGAAACTCTTTCTCTAGAAAGGACCCATTCTTGGCAACAAAGATCTTGCCTTCGGATCTGAGGTAGAAGGTATACCCAACAGTTTCTTTAAGGTATCCTATGAAGACGCATTTTTCTGACTTGGGTTCGAGCTTTTCAGGTTGAAGTTTCTTGACATAAGCATCGCATCCCCAAACTTTTAGAAACGACAGCTTAGGTTTCTTCCCAAACCATAATTCATATGGTGTCGTCTCAATGGAATTTGATGGAGCCCTATTTAAAGTGAATGCGACAGTCTCAAAAGCATAGCCCCAAAATGATAGCGGTAAATCGGTAAGAGACATCATAGATCGCACCATATCTAATAGAGTGCGATTACGATGTTCGGACACACCATTACGCTGAGGTGTTCCAAGCGGCGTGAGTTGTGAAACTAGTCCACATTTTCTTAAGTGTGTGCCAAATTCGTGACTCAAGTATTCTCCCCCACGATCTGATCGCAAGAACTTGATTTTCCTGTCACGTTGATTTTCAACCTCACTCTGAAATTCCTTGAACTTTTCAAAGGTCTCAGACTTGTGCTTCATTAAGTAGAAATACCCATATCTACTCAAGTCATCAGTGAGGGTGAGAACATAACGATAGCCAGCACAAGCCTCAACACTCATTGGACCGCACACATCAGTATGTATGATTTCCAATAAGTTGGTTGCTCACTCCATTGTTCCTAAGAACGGAGTCTTGGTCATTTTACCCATGAGGCATGGTTCGCACGTGTCAAATGATTCGTAATCAAGAGACTCTAAAAGTCCATCTGCATGGAGCTTCTTCATGCGTTTGACACCTATGTGACCAAGGCGGCAGTGCCACAACTATGTGGGACTATCATTATCAACCTTACATCTTTTGGTATCCACACTATGAATATGTGTAGCATTACGCTCGAGATTCATTAAGAATAAACCATTCACCATCGGAGCATGACCATAAAACATATCTCTCATAGAAATAGAACAACCATTATTCTCGGATTTAAATGAGTAGCCATCTCGTATTAAACGAGATCCTGATACAATGTTCATGCTCAAAGCTGGCACTAAATAACAATTATTGAGGTTTAAAACTAATCCCGTAGGTAAATGTAGAGGTAGTGTGCCGACGGTGATCACATCGACCTTGGAACCATTCCCGACGCGCATCGTCACCTCGTCCTTCACCAGTCTCCGCTTATTCCGCAGCTCCTGCTTTGAGTTACAAATATGAGCAACCGCACCGGTATCAAATACCCAGGAGCTACTACGAGTACTGGTAAGGTACACATCGATTACATGTATATCACATATACCTTTCGTGTTGCCGGCCTTCTTGTCCGCTAAGTATTTGGGGAAGTTCCGCTTCCAGTGACCACTTCCCTTGCAATAAAAACACTCAGTCTCGGGCTTGGGTCCATTATTTGGCTTCTTCCCGGCAGCTTGCTTACCGGGCGCGGCAACTCCCTTACTGTCCTTCTTGCAGTTCTTATTACCCTTGCCTTTCTTGAACTTAGTGGTTTTATTCACCATCAACACTTGATGTTCCTTTTTGACTTCTACCTCTGCTGATTTCAGCATTGAATATACCTCAGGAATGGTCTTTTCCATCCCCTGCATATTGAAGTTCATCACAAAGCTCTTGTGGCTCGGTGGAAGCGACTGAAGGATTCTGTCAATGACCGCGTCATCCGGGAGATTAACTCCCAGCTGAGTCAAGCGGTTATGTAACCCAGACATTGTGAGTATGTGCTCACTGACAGAACTATTTTCCTCCATCTTACAGCTGAAGAACTTGTCGGAGACTTCATATCTCTCGACCCGGGCATGATCTTGAAAAACCATTTTCAGCTCTTCGAACATCTCATATGCTCCGTGTCTCTCAAAACGCTTTTGGAGCCCCGGTTCTAAGCTGTAAAGCATGCCGTACTGAACGAGGGAGTAATCATCAGCACGTGTCTGCCAAGCGTTCATAACGTCTTGGTTCTGTGGGACGAGTGCATCACCTAGCGGTGCTTCTAGGACATAATCTTTCTTGGCAGCTATGAGGATGATCCTCAGGTTCCGGACCCAGTCTGTATAGTTTTTGCCATCGTCTTTCAGCTTGGTTTTCTCTAGGAACGCGTTCAAGTTGAGGACAACGTGGGCCATTTGATCTACAAGACATATTGTAAAGATTTTAGACTAAGTTCATGATAATTAAGTTCATCTAATCAAATTATTCAATGAACTCCCACTCAGATAGACATCCCTCCAGTCATCTAAGTATAACATGATCCGAGTTAACTAGGTCATCTCCGATCATCACGTGAGATGGACTAGTCAACATCGGTGAACATCTTCATGTTGATCGTATCTTCTATACGACTCATGCTCGACCTTTCGGTCTTCTGTGTTCCGAGGCCATGTCTGTACATGCTAGGCTTGTCAAATCAACCTAAGTGTATTGCGTGTGTAAATCTGGCTTACACCCGTTGTATTCGAACGTTAAAATCTATCACACCCAATCATCACGTGGTGCTTCAAAACAACGAACCTTCGCAATGGTGCACAGTTAGGGGGAACAATTTCTTGATATTATTTCGAGGGATCATCTTATTTAAGCTACCGTCGTTCTAAGCAAATAAGATGTAAAACATGATAAACATCACATGCAATCAAATAGTGACATGATATGTACAATATCATTCGCTCCTTTTGATCTCCATCTTCGGGGCTCCATGATCATCGTTGTCACCGGCATGACACCATGATCTCCATCATCATAATCTCCATCATCGTGTCTTCTTGAAGTTGTCACTTCATCTATTACTTCTACTACTATGGCTAACACTTTAGCAATAAAGTCAAGTAATTACATGATGTTTATGTTGACACGCAGGTCATAAATAAATAAAGACAACTCCTATGGCTCCTGCCGGTTGTCAAACTCATCGACACGCAAGTCGTGATTCCTATTACAAGAACATGATCATCTCATACATCACATATATCATTCATCACATCCTTTGGCCATATCACATCACAAAACACTTGCTGCAAAAACAAGTTAGACGTCCTCTAATTGTTGTTGCAAGTTTTTACGTGGCTACAATAGGTTTCTAGCAAGAACGTTTCTTAACTACGCCAAAACCACAACGTGAATTGCCAATTTCTATTTACCCTTCATAAGGACCCTGTTCACCGAATCCGATCCGACTAAAGTGGGAGAGACAGACACCCGCCAACCACCTTATGCAACTAGTGCATGTCAATCGGTGGAACCGGTCTCACGTAAGCGTACGTGTAAGGTTGGTCCGGGCTGCTTCATCCCACAATACCGCCGAATCAAGATAAGACTAGTAACGGCAAGATAATTGACAATATCGACGCCCACAACTACTTTGTGTTCTACTCGTGCATAGTAACTACGCATAGACCTAGCTCTGATACCACTGTTGGGGAACATAGCAGAATTTTAAAATTTTCTATACATCACCAAGATCAATCTATGGAGTCATCTAGCAACGAGGGAGAGAGGAGTGCATCTACATACCCTTGTAGATCACGAGCGGAAGCGTTCAAGAGAATAGGGATGATGGAGTCTTACTCGGCGTGATTCAAATCACCGATGACCAAGTGCCGAACGGACAGCACCTCCTCGTTCAACACACGTATGGTTGGGAGACGTCTCCTCATTCTTGATCCAGCAAGGGGAAAGGAGAGGTTGATGAAGATCCAGCAGCACGACGACGTGGTGGTGGAAGCAACGGTGATCTTGGCAGGGCTTCGCCAAGCGGAGGGAGACGGAGAAGTGTCACGGGAGGGAGAGGGAGAGGCCAGGGGCTTGGGTGTGCAGCCCTCCCTCCCCCCCCACTATATATAGGGTGCCTAGGGGGGGCGCCGGCCCTAGGAGATCCAATCTCCTAGGGGGGCGGCGGCCAAGGGGGTGCCTTGCCCCCCAAGGCAAGGGTGGCGCCCCCACCTCTAGGGTTTCTAACCCTAGGCGCAGGGGAAGGCCCAAGGGGGGCTCACCAGCCCACTAGGGGCTGGTTCCCCTCCCACTTCAGCCCATGGGGCCCTCCGGGATAGGTGGCCCCACCCGGTGGATCCCCGGGACCCTTCCGGTGGTCCCGGTACAATACCGGTGACCCCCGAAACCTTCCCGATGGCCGAAACTGGACTTCCTATATATAAATCTTTACCTCCGGACCATTCCGGAACTCCTCATGACGTCCGGGATCTCATCCGGGACTCCGAACAACTTTCGGGTTACCGTATGCTAATATCTCTACAACCCTAGCGTCACCGAACCTTAAGTGTGTAGACCCTACGGGTTCGGGAGACATGCAGACATGACCGAGAAGTCTCTCCGGTCAATAACCAACAGCGGGATCTGGATACCCATGTTGGCTCCCACATGCTCCACGATGATCTCATCGGATGAACCATGATGTCGAGGATTCAATCAATCTGTATACAATTCCCTTTGTCAATCGGTACGTTACTTGCCCGAGACTCGATCGTCGGTATCCCAATACCTTGTTTAGTCTCGTTATCGGCAAGTCACTTTACTCGTACCGTAATGCATGATCCCGTGATCAACCACTCGATCACATTGAGCTCATTATGATGATGCATTACCGAGTGGGCCCAGAGATACCTCTCCGTCATACGGAGTGACAAATCTCAGTCTCGATTCGTGCCAACGCAACAGACACTTTTGGAGATACCTGTAATGTACCTTTATAGTCAACCAGTTACGTTGTGATGTTTGGCACACCCAAGGCACTCCTACGGTATCCGGGAGTTGCACAATCTCATGGTCTAAGGAAATGATACTTGACATTCAGAAAAGCTACAGCAGACGAACTACACGATCTTTGAGCTATGCTTAGGATTGGGTCTTGTCCATCACATCATTCTCCTAATGATGTGATCCCGTTATCAATGACATCCAATGTCCATAGTCAGGAAACCATGACTATATTTTGATCAACGAGCTAGTCAACTAGAGGCTCACTAGGGATGTGTTGTGGTCTATGTATTCACACATGTATTACGATTTCCGAATAACACAATTATAGCATGAACAATAGACAATTATCATGAACAAAGAAATATAATAATAACCATTTTATTATTGCCTCTAGGGCATATTTCCAACAGTCACTCCCTTCCTCCGACAAACAACAATTGATCTACCGATCTAGTTAGGTTTGCTTACCAAACACATGGTTCCCCTTCATCATCCATGGATGCGTCCCGACAGATCTATCACGCATAGGCACACACAGAAACACATCCCCACTCTTATTGATAACATTGCTGTTCCACCCTCAGTTTGTCTAGTAGGCCTCTCCCACCATCTTCGAGAAGCAACTCCATCACCCATCCAGCACCCTACCCCTCTCCCTCCCTCTCCCTCCCTCTCTCTCTCCTCTCTCTCTATCTCCCATCATATTTCCCATCCTTCAGTTATGTATGGATGTCGACCGATCTCCCTCAAGACATAACTGGGTCTCTCCTTCTCAACACATATACGAGTCGTTCTACCTCTATAGTTATGCCTCTGCCTACCCCTCCCACCACCCCTCCCCCCCACACACACACCGATACATCGAGCGCTCTAGTCATGTCTCCCTGCCACACACAAACTTGACGTGTGCCCTCTAACATTCCGGTAGGCCAGTCGCCCTATAAATTTGACTTGTACACACAAACACACACAATTTTGATGGCTCTCTTCATTGATCTCGCACCCACCCACTTGATCCTCTCTTCGACTCTATCGATAGCTATGACCCCTCCCTCTCTTCTCGTGGATTGCCCGACCCTCTATCTATGATATGGATAGGCCTCCATTTCACACACATTGCATGCAAAATTTTGTTTGAGATGTCATCGACACATATTCCCACAAATAATTCACGAAATCAACCCCCCACCCCACCCCCACCCCAAAAAAAAACATTCAAGAACGCGGTTTGTATCTCTCACACACACCCACGTAGGTGAGGAGCGTGCACGAAGAGAAGAGGTGCATGCACGGCGCACGTACTCCCGTCTCTTTCCCAACCACACCCGCGCGGGTACACGGTGGAGCTCATTTCTGTACGAAAAAGGCAGCCCACGTGGTAATTTGGCACATGTACTGGTTGTCCACTTGGTGGAGGGAGGATCGTCTACCACGGGTGAACAAACAAATTGCGACTTGACGTGTTATGTTAAAAAAAGATGCAAACCATGTGGGGCCTACCTTAGAGGCAAGGCTCTATACACTGGAGTACTTTTGATGTGTCCCGTCAACTCGTAGAACGAGGAGAAGCTTGCTTAGTACGCCGTCTTCCCCGCCCACGGGCGTGGTGGCTCGCAGGATGAGGTGAAGCTTGCTTACTACGCCTTACGCCCGCTCCCTCGCTCATGCGCGCGGTGGCTCGCAGGACGAGGAGAAAAATTTACTACTCCCTCCGTTTACTCCTCGTCCCTACTACCTTGGTTATAGAGATTATATCATATTGTTTGGAATATATATGTCCTTTAGTAGATTTCAATATGAACTACTAGTACATACTCCAAACACTGATGTATATAGACGTATTTTAAAGTGTAGATTCACTCATTTTGCTCCGTATGTAGCACCCTCCCTCGCCCCTCGACCCTCGCCCACGTGGTGGACGTGCAGCAATTCATTCAGTCTCATATAGCCAGAACGATATATACTGCACTACCATTATTGCTCGACTTCTCGAAGAGGCAAAGAGCCAATCGCAAGGTTAATATTTTGGAGATGCCAAGCGCAAGGTTATAGGAAAACGAGTAGTAGGTGCCGCGTCATTTATAAATAAAGTTTTTTTCTTCAGTGGCACGTACGCAATATGATAGGTTCATATGGAGAGAAAAGGAAACCGCTCCACTATATACATAGTCAGGACGGGCCAGCCTACACGGTTGCTTGCTGGGGTTGCTCTCTTCACACTCTCTCGCAAAAAACAACTGTGGCCACATCTCTAACATCCCGGTGGATCACGTCCGCTTGGGAAGGGGTGGATGCTTAGTGTAGATGTGGTGGCCATCGCCGACGGTGAAAACCCACTGTCGGCACATCCCGATCAGGGGTCCCTGCCGTTCTCTCTCACAAAGCCGGTGAGGTTGCCTTCGTCCCTTGCTCACTGTCGCGACGTGGGCAGTTGCCGCCTCCCGCCGCCCTCCTCAAGGTTGAGCTACGTCCCTCAGGTACAACTCCCTTTACAGCCGGCTTGCACCAATGCTCCAGCTGCCCACATCACTCCCTGTGGATATTTCTCTACTTCTTTGCCCCACACATACCTCTACTGGCTTCTACGTACTGTATTTGTGATGAGTTTTTGTCTCATCAACTAGTCCTAGTAATCTTATTCTAATCACGTTTGTTCAATTTCTTTGCCACAGGGATGCTCATCTCGATTTTGGTGAAACTGCACAAAATGATCCGATGGTCAAAAGGTTGTAAACTTCATTTATTAGGAAGCTCGAACGCTGCCAGCAAATTGAAGCCTGGTCAGGGTTCACGGTTCAAGGGCTAGGGACTGCATGGATTGTTTTTTTCTTTAGCTGCCTATGTTCCAAAATAAGTGTCAACTTTAGTAGTAGTACAACTTTGTACTAAAGTTTGCACAAAGTTGAGAAACTTATTTTGGAACGGAGGGAGTACATATTTGCTATGATCTGTCAATCATTGAGATGCAATAGCATGCATGTTAGTCTCCTTTGTATTTGATGAAATGTTGCAACGGGCAACGTTGGACGCAAGATACATGTAACAGAATCTGGAAGCTTCATAGCATTGTACAAATTTATCTCGCTGATAAATTATAGTACGTACTATACTAGTACTTCCTTCGTTCCTAAATATAAGTCTTTGTACAGATTTCACCACGAACCACATGCGGATGTATATAGATGCATTTTATGTAGATTCATTCATTTTGTTCCGTATGTAGTGGAATCTCTACAAAGACTTATATCTAGTAGTAATAGCTAGCCCTCACTACTAGGAATTCTCTATCCTCTCCTTGAGCCACGTCATCAAAATTGATGTAGTCGTTAGATGAAGTAAATCAGTCCATAATAGCCGTCTGATCTTGACGTTGAGAGGCTCCGCACTAAGCCACATGCAAGCATGCAGAAATACCGTGCCACATGCATGTGAGTGGGTTTTAAATCACATCAACATGTCTGGATGCAAGCATGCACCGGTAGCATGCATGTAAGTGAGCTTTTAAGTCCCATTAACATGTCAAAAAGAAAAATATAACCCCATTATGCAGTAGGAGTTGGCTGATATTTTTTCCTTACGTGGGATGATCTAAATGATGATGGGAGTTTATTTAGTTTGGCTACCACATTTGTCATGTGGTTATAGAGTTTTTTTGTTCTATGAAATCAATAATTTTGCGCAGAGAGATATACCGCTGTTCCGCGCCAATGCGCGGGGACTCATCTAGTAATATTTAGGAACGGAGGGAGTACTATGTAAAGAGTTAGGTGTCGCACAATGATAGTGTGAGGCGGGCCATGTAATCACTGAGCCTGCGTGTTTTCACTGCTCTTGCATGCCTCCGCTGTAAGAATGGAAAAAATTATAATCTAGTAGTAGCATACCTCCTTTCGCCGAAAGCGTGGGACATCCAACAGTCCTACCACCTCAGTAATAAAGACCAATGAGCCGTCAAATCACATAGACCCAGCAGTAATTTGGACGGACGAAGCAACCATCACTCTTGCGCCAGTGAGAGGTCGCGTCCGCTCTGCCCGGGAATGAATGTGGCACCGATTCTTTGGAGTGGCGCTAACCGTTTTGGGTGGGAAGCGCGCGCGGGCGATGGAGGGGCTTTGGGTGGGCCAGGCTGGTCAGGAGCGGGCATGGCAGCTATCTGCATGTCCCTACCGGGCACGCCCCGGAAACGAGAGGATGCACCGACTCTCACGGCTAAAATCGTACAGTACAAAACATCTCTCTGTAGGATTAGGTCGATCTGTCGCTCTCTCTAACACACACACATGGTGTTAAACACACACACACACGCACCTTGGTCACGTTGCACCTTCTAACGTGACTTATTACACCTAGACGGAGTGAGTAGTAAGTATACGAGATACGGTGGCACACTGACTTAAGTCGAATACAAGTGCCCAAAATTTGTGTGCATGTTATAATAAGGATTCACTTAAAATAGTACGTGAGCGAATAGCGGGATCAATTGGACAGTGTTCCCGAGCAGTAGCGAGATGTGTGAGGTAAGATACACCGCTGGCGCTTTTAATTTTTCTTATTAATTTGTTTGTTTCACCCTCTGACTGGTGGGACCCAACGTACTACGTGGAGAGAGGTAAGGTGACTAAGCCTGCATTATTTCTACACCACTATGGACAGTCTTACCACCAAAGCCACATGACCCGATTATGATTGAAATCCCAATGACTCCCACACACAAAAAAAACACAGCATGCTTGTCACACGAATGCAGGATGTATAAAAGGTTATTTCCCTATCGTTGAACAGAACGGGAGGGTTGTGTAGCTGGTTAGCCTGTTCGCGCATCAAACTTGAGGTCTCGGGTTCGATAACTACACTTGAGCATAATTTGTGCCAGGAGGATTCTTTGACTGGTCAAAATGTTTTCTAGGGTTTGCACACTTCAAACTCTCTCTCCAGTATATATATACACGCTGGAGCCTCAGCGCTTGTTGTTGCTCTGTTCACACTCTCTCGCCCTCTCCCACTGGAGCCTCAGCGCTTGTAGTTGCTCTCTTCACACTCTCTCGCCCTCTCTAGATCTAAACAAGACTTCGTTGGCCTCTCTCTCCACTCACTGCTGCTCAAAGAGCCGGCATGATCCGTCCGCCAGGAAGGGAAGGAGGCTTAACGTTGTCACCGTCGGCGAGGGACTATCGGCGCAGCTGTTCACTTTCCACCCAGCGGCGGCGCGGGAGGGCCTTCGACCCCTTCTTCTTCGCCGCTGTCCTGTCGCCCACCGAACCACACCCCAAGAACCTTAAGGTATAATTTACTTACTCCACATGCATTGCTCTAGCTGCATGTATACCATGAATCTAGGACGTGGTTCAAAGAGGAAAGGAGTGGGGGAAAGTAGTGGGAAAAGTTGTATATAGCATGAATCTAGGACGTGGTTCAAAGAGGAAATGAAGGGGGAAAGTTGTATAGCATTAATCTAGGATGTGGTTTAAAGAGGAAAGGAATGGGGGGAAGTTGTGGGGAAAGTTGTATCGCATAAATCTAGGACGTGGTTCAAAGAGGAAAGGAAGGGGCGAAAGTACTAGTTCAAAAAGGAAAGGAAGGGACAAGGCTGTAGAGTTTGAGCAGGACTAGATTTGCTGCGCTCACATAGGGAAAGGCGTCTAAAGATAACAAAACTGGGACCAACACAAATATGCTCCTTGGTTGTTTGTTCTTTGTTGCAACAGACTGTGCATGACCACAGTACATCGATAGATGCACATGGTGCTGGTGCGTCCACTGTCCCGTGCAACTCATTAGATATTGTTAATCTAAGGCCCTGTTTGGTTAAAAACTCCCTATTCCCTACCTGCTGGGTTCCAGGGACTAAACATGGACTAGAGGTTATTAAATGACATGCTAAAAGACCATGTTACCCCTAGTAATGAACTAATAGAGACAAGGTGCGATGCGTGGCAGGGGCAACTGTTGGAAAAGGTCCCAAAAAGACTCCCTCGGGGTCTTCTTTCTTTAGTCCCAAATGCTCACTTTTAGTCCCTAAAAGTCCCTCCTCTTTGGTTTAGATGGGACTGACACGGAGTTTTTTTAGTCCCTACACCAAAATGTCCCTGTAAACAAACACCCTCTAATAATGCTGCTGGAAAATTGATGCAATGCCACAGTTAAAAGCAAATTACATGTTTAACGAATTTTATTGTTAATACAATCTCTATGTTAATATTAATCAATGCCACCGTTTGAGAAATGCTACTGTCTTGCTTTCTTTCCCATTTAGATAAGGTAGATGCTTCTTTTTGTTGGCTTCTGTGTCATCCACCGTTATTGACCACTAATTGTTTCCTTTGCACCTTTGTGTAAACAGGGTTATCTGCTTCACCTCGTTGCCATCGTGACCTTTTGTTGCACTGCACAAAACACTTTTGTTTTAAAAGTGTTTTGTGCAGTTCAACCAAAATGTCACACCGACAACGTTGCTTGATTGCTTGATCTTAGTGGAACTGCATAAGAGGAGATCTTACTTCCTATCCATTAAGGCGAATTTGGTTCAGATCTTCTTCTTGTGAGTTGTTTGAATTTCGCATCATGAGAGGTCAGTACTAGCCTTCTTTCACATGATTCTACGGTGTGCATTCATATGTTGTGCTACTTGTACGATAACGTTGCTTGATTTTAGTGAACTATACAAATGGAGACAAGACTTCCAATCTGTATGTGCACCGTAATATCCCATTGAGGTAAGATAAGGATATTTCACAACTGCTGGCCTGTATTTTGCCACTTTCATCAAAAAATTAAGTTTAGTACTATACTTGTGCTCCCTAATTGACATGCCAAATCTTACATTGAAGGCGAAGCTTGTTTGTTATTGAACCAAGTGATGAAGGGGAAGAACAAGGGGAAGAAAAACAAAAATCAACTTCCGGTGCTATAATGAAGCACTGGAACTGTGATGACACAAGTAATGATATAGTTTTGCACCTTAATTTATTGCTATGGCTGGAACGAGCAATTGTTTTGCCACTGATTTGATGCCACTCTTAATGTAATATGTAATTATCTCTACTTGTGCAAACAGGGATCTTCTTTGAAGATACCATATATTTTAGTGGAACTGCACAAGAAGATGTTGGAAACATTAAACTAATTGAGGAGTATATAGTAAGCATGGCCACCATCGTAGATAGCAACAGATGGTTCCGGAGAATTACTTCATCTGTATGCTCTACACAATAAGCCTCTTAACAAAGGTTGGTACCCGCCCACTGATTTCATCCATATGATTGACCTTTGTCAACTCTATTGGCGTTGTGCTACTGTTTAGATACTGTCATGAAAAAGTGGTATTGTCCTTGAGAAGTGCTTCATCTGTGCTGTTTTAAATATTTCCTTTCCTTTTTTTCAAGCAAACAGTGATGCTAGCATTTAGTTGTAACGCCCCGTGACCGATGTGCCAGGTGTCCTCCAGTTATTCGATGTTGTTGCCTTGTCATTGCTTGCGAGTCATGCATTACATATCATGTCATCATGTGCATTTCTTTTGCATACATGTTCGTCTCATGCATCCGAGCATTTTCCCCGTTGTCCATTTTGCAATCCGGCGCTCCTATGTCACCCGGTGTCCCTTTCTACCTCTTTTCATGTGCGGGTGTTAAAAATTTCCGGATTGGACCGAGACTTGCCAAGCGGCCTTGGTTTACTACCGGTAGACCGCCTGTCAAGTTTCGTACCATTTGGACTTCGTTTGATACTCCAACGGTTAACCGAGGGACCGAGAAGGCCTCGTGTGTGTTGCAGCCCAACATCCCTCCAAAGTGGCCCAAAACCCACCAAAACCTTCTCCATCATTTAGATCGTTCGATCACGATCGCGTGGCCAAAAACCGCACCTCATTTGGACTCTCCTAGCTCCCTCTACCTATAAATATGTGTCTCCCTCCGAAATTCGCGGTGCAAACCCTAACCTCCTCCCTCCGCGCCGCCGGACATGTCCGTCCGCGCCGGACGCGTCCACCGGCCACCTCACTCTGGCGAATCGGGAGCCGCCATGTCGCCTCCGCCGCCTCCCTCCTCCAATGGGGCGCCGCCACCTCAGCCCCCATCCGCCCCGCGCCCACTGCAGCCTGCCAGGCCCGCGTCCGGCCCGCGGGCCCTGCGCCGCGCCCGCGGCCCGTCCGTGCGCCTCGCCACCTGCGCTCGCCGGGCCGCCTCGCTCGCTTCGCCGCCTTGCCTCGGCTGCGCCACCGCCTCCCGCTGGCATCGGTGTCCGCTCCGCGCCGCTGCCTCGTTTTCGTCGCCGCCGCCTCCGGCGATTTCCGCCGCCCCGGCCGAGTTCCATCGCCGCCTCCACACCGCCCCATCTTCCATGCACCGCGCCGGCGCACTCCGGCGACCTCACCGCCGCCCTGTCCCAGATCCGGCCGGGTGGGATGAGATCCACCCGTCCCATGAACCAAACGGCCCCTCCCGATCCGGATCTCGCCATCACACTTCGTCCGGTCCCGTTGACTTTCTCGGAGTGGTAATTTCTTCTAAGTCCCCGATATTTCCAAATTCATATGCCTCCATTCATCGCATCGTAACTTTGCATCCGTAATTCTGTTTTGCGCGTGTAGCATATCAAAATGTTCGTATCAGAGGGTACATCATTTCATCTCATTGCATCATTTTCATTTGAGCTCATCTTGATGCCCGAAATGCTGTTGGAAGAGAGCTATTTGAGTTAATTGTCAGCTCTGCTGCACCAAATAGCTATTTGTCATTTTTGCCATGATTATTGTGTGCATGTTATGCTCCTGAGCCCTACATGTGTTTTGTTATATGCTTTGTAATATTTCCAGAGGTGCTATCCATGTATTTTTGTGATATGTGTGGTGACTAGCACAAGCTTGTAAAGTAGTGCATTTGTTAATACTGATTTCAGGAACTTAGGATTTCTCTGAGTCCTTGATCTATTTTTATCAATATGCCATATGTTCATGTTGTTTCCTAGTGATCCGTGCCTCTTTTGAGGATGATCAGTAAGGATGATTTGTTAATCTTGTAGTGCTCTATCCATCCATGTCTTTTTTTGCAATTATGGAGCACCCTAGATTGAGTCAATCGAGCTCTACTTTTGCTATTTCATGAATCTGGGCAGATTGTCTACTTGTTAGCGATTTTCCGACGATGTTGTAGTTGATACGTGCATGCTATGTTGTTGTTCTTGCCATGTCTAGCTTGTATAATGTGTATTCTTGATGGGTGTATGCTTATATTGTCATGCCTTGCTCTGTAGTGAGTACATCGAGCTCGTAAACATGCCTACGTGATATCTGTTTTGCATGTTCTAGTTTTTCACTAAGTCTGTAACCTGATTGTGTTTTTGCCATGTTCACATGCTTGCAATTGTATTTTCTGATCTCTTTTGCCTCAAGGTCACTAAGGGATTTTTGATAAGATCTTTGAGTAGCTTCATGCCATGCTTTACTTTGCCATGTTAAGTTCCTGTAGCATATAGATTTCATGCTCCAAATTGTGCTACCTGATCTGAAATTCCAGGCTTGTGTTAATTTCACTAAGTCTGAAACCTGTTATCGTTTGCTCTTTTGCCATGCTTGTTTGAACCTGACAATGGATGAATTGGCCGTAGCTCAGTGTTCATCTTTTGTCAAGCATTATGAGTGGATACCTTCCATGTATTTTTTTGTCATGTTTGAGTGCCGTAGCATAATTATCTTGTTGCATTTAGATGGCTACTTGCTGTTTATCACAGACCGGTGCCATATATGTTTTGCTTGCCATTTTTAAACCGTGCATCCGATTCCGGTGTTCTTCATATCGATTTCAACCGAAATCAGCTCAACTTTCCAGTGGCACACTTGGAATTCCAAGTTGAGGCCAGGTTCATTCATTCCTTGTCGAATCATGCATATGCATCGCATACCGCATCTCGCATATCATACCATGTTCATGTGTGGTTGTTTACTATGTTGTGTGCTTCTTTCCGGTGTTTGCTTCTTCGGGTTGGTTCCGGTAACGCCGCGTTTGTGAGGACCCGTTCGGCTACATCCGTTTGTCTTCTTCATGGACTCGTTCTTCTTCATTGCGGGATTTCAGGCAAGATGACCATACCCTCGAAATCACTTCTATCTTTGCTTGCTAGTTTCTCGCTCTTTTGCTATGCCTATGCTGCGATACCTACCACTTGCTTATCATGCCTCCCATATTGTTGAACCAAGCCTCTAACCCACCTTGTCCGAGCAAACCGTTGATTGGCTATGTTACCGCTTTGCTCAGCCCCTCTTATAGCATTGTTAGTTGCAGGTGAAGATTGAAGTTTGTTCCTTGTTGGAACATGGAGATCGTTCCTTTTTGGAACATGTTTACTTGTTGGAATATCACAATATCTCTTATTTAATTAGTGCATCTATATACTTGGTAAAGGGTGGAAGGCTCGGCCTTATGCCCGGTGTTTTGTTCCACACTTGCCGCCCTAGTTTCCGTCATATCGGTGTTATGTTCCCGGATTTTGCGTTCCTTACGCGGTTGGGTTATAATGGGAACCCCTTGATAGTTCGCCTTGAATAAAACTCCTCCAGCAATGCCCAACCTTGGTTTTACCATTTGCACTAACAACCTACCACCTTCCCTTGGGTTCTGCAGACTCAAGGGTCATCTTAGTTTAACCCCCCCGGGCCAGTGCTTCTCTAAGTGTTGGTCCAAACCGAGCTGCCTGCGGGGCCACCTCGGGGAAACTTGAGGGTTGGTTTTACTCGTAGCTAGTCTCATCTGAGTGTGCCCTGAGAACGAGATATGTGCAGCTCCTATCGGGATTTGTTGGCACATTCGGGCGGTGTTGCTGGACTTGTTTTACCATTGTCGAAATGTCTTGTAACCGGGATTCCGAGCCTGATCGGGTGTTCCCGCTAGAAGGAATATCCTTCGTTGACCGTGAGAGCTTGTGATGGGCTAAGTTGGGACACCCCTGCAGGGATTTGAACTTTCGAAATCCATGCCCGCGGTTATGGGCAGATGGGAATTTGTTAATGTCCGGTTGTAGAAAACCTGAAGTTGATCTTAATTAAAATACATCAACCGCGTGTGTAACCGTGATGGTCTATTTCCGGTGGAGTCCGGGAAGTGAACACGGTGTTGGAGTTATGCTTGACGTAGGTTGTTCTAGGATCACTTCTTGATCATAGTTGTTTGATCGTGCTTTTGCCTTCTCTTCTGGCTCTCTTTTGCGAACAGGTTAGCCACCATATTTGCTAGTCGATTGCTGCAGCTCCACATCATACCTTGCCTTACCTATAAGCTTAAATAGTCTTGATAGCGAGGGTGTGAGATTGTTGAGTCCCCGTGACTCACAGATACTTCCAAAACCAGCTTGCAGGTGCCGTTGAACCGTGCAGATGACGCAACCAAGCTCAAGGAGGAGCTCAATGAAGATCTTGCCCTTTGTGTTGATCCGTTTCCAGTTGATCAGTAGTGGAGCCCAGTTGGGGTCGATCAGGGATCTATGTAGCATTTGGGGTAGTCTTCTTTTATTTTGGTTCCGTAGTCGGACCTTGATTGTATCTGATTGATGTAATGCTTTATTCATGTAATTGTGTGAAGTGGCGAGTGTAAGCCAACTATGTATCTCTTTCCCTTATGTATTACATGGGTTGTGTGAAGATTACCTCACTTGCGACATTTCTTTCAATGCGGTTATGCCTCTAAGTCGTGCTTGGACACGTGGGAGATATAGCCGCATCGAGGGCGGTACAAGTTGGTATCAGAGCCTTCCCCGACCTTAGGAGCCCCCTGCTTGATCGAATAGCTGGCATTGTTGAGTCTACAAAAATGTTTTGAGTCATTTAGGATTATATATATCGGAGAGTTAGGAATTCTTTTTACTCCTCAGTCCCTTCATCGCTCTGGTAAGGCATCCTGACGTAGAGTTTTGACTCTTCTCTTCTCAAATTTCACTAAATGTTTTTTAGGATCACGCGGGTATCTTGGAATCGTTCCGATGGTTTTGTGACGAGAACATTGTTCTTGGTGCCTCCTGTCATTTAGGGGTTGTGGCAGTGTCCCGGGGAGTTGAGCTCCGAGGTGTTGTCGTCACAATTTTATCATTGTAGTTCTGGAATACCTGAGTTTAGTTCGCTGACATCGAAAATCTCTTTTATGCTGTTGTTGGTGAGATAACCTCGACGCCACCCAGTACTGGGGCGGGAGTTCGGGAGTATTGCCATAACTCGTATAACAGATGCTTTTCGAAGGTTGAGGTAAACGATTTCCGAAGGTTTCTTGGTTATGTGTTGAAGGATGGATACAGCTGGATGTAGGATTTGTTAGTTTTGGGTGAGATATTATGCTTCCCCTGTATCCCCAACACCTGATTGCATAACCGAGAAAATTTCGGGAGTTTATAAGTGGGAATTCAAGTAGCTCTTAGGATATCTTTCCGACAGATGTATGATATGAAATTGGGGTTCGACATCTAGTGGTCCGCCTATTCACGGTCAGTTTTACAGTGGTCTCGTTGTGTCTTAAAGAGTCCTTGGCTATGCCGACTCGGGGATGCTTCGTATGTCATGTGCACTGCCATGTACATGATGGTGCTATACGATCGAGCCCGTGTAGGCCCCACCACAAAAACTTCGGACGAAATCTCTATCATATGTTTGTTCCGGCTTATTCTGCAAGCCAATCCTTTGTTTTGTTTTGAGATGTGGTATTCGAGTTGCTTCAATGTCAAATGTTGATTCCATACCTTCCCCAAATGGTGTTCTCATATTTCTATGTGAATACCAACCCTTCTCGATCATCGAGTTTGTCATGTCAATCCTTTTCACCAGTGTGTTTCTCTTCAAGTGGATCCGAACATTTCAACATCCACAAGATCCAATCTCAGTTTTATCAACGGTGTTCGTTTCATCCATCCCAAATTGTCTTCGTTTTCCCGCCCACCCACCCACTTTTTCTTCAAGGACTCATATATCTTAATCAAGTATCCATCTTATTGATGCGAGGCCTCTTCATTCCTTTTTCGTCAATATTCTTATCCGGTGATTCTCAAGAAGATGCTAACGAAGCTTCAAGTTCGTCTCTTGTCACTCATTTTCTTCTCCGGTGGATTAAATTCAAGCTGTTGGTGTTGATCATAACCTTTCCTCGTTTCAGAAGTTTTATCATACCGGTGCTCATCATATTCATTCATTTCTCGCTATTCAATTATTCCGGAGTGCTGGAGATATCTCGAAGATTCGTGTTTTCCACTCTGCTTTCATTCAAGCTCTTTCGAGGATGTTATCTCATTCAAGCCATTTAATTCAACCGGTGCAATCTCTCTTTTCAAGTAATCATTCAACGGTGTATCTTTTCAGTGGGCCCTAACCCACAGGTCTTTTCCCAGGATCTTACCTGACTCTTCTTATTTTCCCGGCGTTACTCTCAAAATTCTTTTCCAAGTTTGACGTAAGAATGAGTTATCATCAGTCAAATGTCTTTCTCCAAGATCTTTCAAATTCTTTTCATCGTTGGCTCAACCTCTTCGTTTTCATTCTTCCGGAGTGTCTAAATAATTCATGGTGTTGTTTCTCGTCGTCATGCTCAACATTTGAAGACCGAAGAAGAGTTTCTTTTAAATCTTGCCCCATTCTCTGCCATCCTCTCATAATTGTTTGATTCTGAGAATTATTTTCACCTATCCGGAGCTATTCAAGAGTCTTCTCAGTTTGTTATCTGGAGTCCATCTATTCAGGTTTATTCATTCTCAGCTTTCAGTTATCATTCTCCAATCATACCGGTGCATCATTCAATATTCTCTAATCAATTCGTGATCCCTTCATTCACTTGTATCTAAATTCTCTCAAGCATTTTCATTCATTTGCTAATTCTACCCGGTGTTTCTTTATCTTCTCTTCGTTCATTTTCAATTCTTATGGTGGTTCGTTCAAGAGTTCTCGTCATTCATTATCATATCAATTTATTCGTTGTTTTCAATCCTACCGGTGGTTCATTGAAGACCTTTCCAAGTTGACTCTATATCTATCTTAATTCTTTCTACGAGAATAAGTAGTATGCCAAAGCCATTGATTGTCATCAATTTAATTGGTGAAGGATGAGCATAAGGTAATTCTTATTTTTGTTTCATCCAATGGTTTTAATTCCTTATCCCGGAGCCTCATCAAAATTCTTGTTTCCAATTGTTCATCTTCTCTTTTTCCCGGAGTTCCAACCTTTTTCAACTATTTCATCACGGAGATCCATCTAAGTCATTACAAGGATTCACCTTGTGCTTTCAGCTTCTCTTTCTTTCGTTTGATCATTCTTTCATTACCGGAGTTCTTCATGGAGGTTCTACATGATGGTCCATCAAGGATTTAATTCATTCACGAAGTGTTCATCAAGATCCTTTTCTAAGGAGCTTAAGATTCTTCATCTTGCAATCAAGAGTGTAATTCTTTCTACCATATTATTGGAGATGATATTATGTCATTCTTGATAATTTGAGTTCTTGTTTCATGTTTCACAAGTTATCGAGAATGGGGTATTTTAAATCCATCAACCTATTTGTTGGATTTATCTTGGGTTATATTTCACCTAAAGTTTTTCCCTAAGGATTATTGCTATTATGGTGCTCATAATTGACCCAAGTTCTTCTTCTATCCTTTTGGTGAAATAAGTTTCTCGTCTTCTTGTTCATATCAATCCAATCAAATCTATTCCGTGAGTGGAAAGTTGTCACCTCATAATTTTGAGATATATTCCATAAGACCATATCAAGCTTATTATTTTCGTTGTTGGTTTTCCAACAACTCCGTTCTAGCAATTGTTGTAAACGTGCTCCCTCAAGGTCTTGTTTCCCTTCGCTCATTCCACTCCATTCTATTCTTTTGTTTCGGAGTCATTGTGATGTTGCTCTCTTCAACCCATCTTCTTGTTTTGTCAGGATCGTGTTTTTTTCTTGGTTTATCCATTTAACCGGAGTGTTGTGTCCCTTTGCTCAAGCTCTTTCATTTTATCTAGTCTTTCATCTCTTTTCAATCGGAGTGCTGCCCGAATTTGTTCTTCCTTGTTCCTCTTTTCTAACGGAGTGCTTTCATCTTTGTCTTCTTCGTTGCATTCTTTCTTTCAAATTGTTCAATCTTTCAAGGTTCTTTGGTTTCACTCGTTTGTCAAAGGAGCAACTTAGTTTTACCTCTTCTCTTTCTCTTTCGTTTTTCCCTCCGGTGCCATTCTAGATCTCAGGACGAGATCCTCTCGTAGTGGTGGAGTGTTGTAACGCCCCGTGACTGATGTGCCAGGTGTCCTCCAGTTATTCGCTGTTTTTGCCTTGTCATTGCTTGCATGTCATGCATTGCATATCATGTCATCATGTGCATTTCTTTTGCATACATGTTCGTCTCATGCATCCGAGCATTTTCACCATTGTCCGTTTTGCAATCCGGCGCTCCTATGTCACCCGGTGTCCCTTTCTACCTCTTTTCATGTGCGGGTGTTAAACGTTTCCGGATTGGACCGAGACTTGCCAAGCGGCCTTGGTTTACTACCGGTAGACCACCTGTCAAGTTTCGTACCATTTGGACTTCGTTTGATACTCCAACGGTTAACCGAGGGACTGAGAAGGCCTCGTGTGTGTTGCAGCCAACACCCCTCCAAAGTGGCCCAAAACCCTCCCCATCATCTAGAGCGTTCGATCACGATCGCGTGGCCGAAAACCGCACCTCATTTGGACTCTCCTAGCTCCCTCTACCTATAAATATGTGTCTCCCTCCGAAATTCGTGGTGCAAACCCTAACCTCCTCCCTCCGCGCCGCCGGACATGTCCGTCCGCGTCGGACGCATCCACCAGCCACCTCACTCCGGCGAATCGGGAGCCGCCACATCGCATCCGCCGCCTCCCTCCTCCAATGGGGCGCTGCCACCTCAGCCCCCATCTGCCCCGCGCCCACCGCAGCCCGCGTCCGGCCCGCGGGCCCAGCGCCGCGCCCGCCGCCTGTCCGTGCGCCTCGCCACCTGCGCTCGCCGGGCCGCCCCGCTCGCTTCGCCACCTTGCCTCGGCTGTGCCGCCGCCTCCCACCGGCATCGGTGTCCGCTCCATGCCGCCGCCTCGTTTTCGTCGCCACCTCCTTGCAGCAGACGCCGGCCGCCGGCTTCGCCCGCCGCCTCCGGCGATTTCCGCCGCCCCGGCCGAGTTCCATCGCCACCTCCACGCTGCCCCATCTTCCGTGCACCGCGCCGCCTCACTCCGGCGACCTCGCCGCCGCCCTGTCCCAGATCCGGCGGGGTGGGATGAGATCCAACCGTCCCACGACCCAAACGGCCCCTCCCGATCCGGATCTCGCCATCCCGCTTCGTCTGGTCCCGTTGACTTTCTCGATGTGGTAATTTCTTCTAAGTCCCCGAGATTTCCATATTCATATGCCTCCATTCATCGCATCGTAACTTTGCATCCATACTTCCGTTTTGCGCGTGTAGCATATCAAAATGTTCGTCTCAGAGGGTACATCATTTCATCTCAGTGCATCATTTTCATTTGAGCTCATCTTGATGCCCGAAATGCTGTTGGAAGAGAGCTATTTGAGTTAATTGTCAGCTCTGCTGCACCAAATAGCTATTTGTCATTTTTGCCATGATTATTGTGTGCATGTTATGCTCCTAAGCTCTACATGTGTTTTGTTATATGCTTTGTCATCTTTCTAGAGGTGCTATCCATGTATTTTTGTGATATATGTGGTGACTAGCACAAGCTTGCAAAGTAGTGCATTCATTAATGCTGATTTTAGGAACTTAGGATTTCTCTGAGTCCTTGATCTGTTTTTATCAATATGTCATATGTTCATGTTGTTTCCTAGTGATCCGTGCCTCATTTGAGGATGATCAGTAAGGATGATTTGCTAATCTTGTAGTGCTCTATCCATCCGTGTCTTTGTTTGCAATTATGGAGCACCCTAGATTGAGTCAATCGAGCTCTACTTTTGCTATTTCGTGAATCTGTGCAGATTGTCTACTTGTTAGCGATTTTGTCGAGGATGTTGTAGTTGATCCGTGCATGTTATGTTGTTGTTCTTGCCATTTCTAGCTTGTATAATGTGTATTCTTGATGGGTGTATGCTTAGATTGTCATGCCTTGCTCTGTAGAGAGTGCATCGAGCTCGTAAACATGCCTACTTGATATCTGTTTTGCATGTTCTAGTTTTTCACTAAGTTTGTAACCTGATTGTGTTTTTGCCATGTTCACATGCTTGCAATTGTATTTTCTGATCCCTTTTGGCTCAAGGTCACTAAGGGATTTTTGTTAAGATCTTTGAGTAGCTTCATGCCATGCTTTACTTTGCCATGTTAAGTTCCTGTAGCATATAGATTTCATGCTCCAAAGTGTGCTACCTGATCTGAAATTCCAAGCTTGTGTTAATTTCACTAAGTCTGAAACCTGTTATCGTTTGCTCTTTTGCCATGCTTGTTTGAACCTATTAATGGATGAATTGGCCGTAGCTCAGTGTTCATCTTTTGTCAATCATTATGAGTGGATCCCTGCCATGTTTTTTGTTGTCATGTTTGAGTACTGTAGCATAACTATCTTGTTGCATTTAGATGGCTACTTGCTGTTTATCGCAGACCGATGCTATATTTGTTTTGCTTGCCATTTCTAAACCGTGCATCCGATTCCGGTGTTCTTCATATCGATTTCAACCGAAATCACCTCACCTTTCCAGTGGCACACTTGGAATTCCATGTTGAGGCCAGGTTCATTCATTACTTGTTGAATCATGCATATGCATCGCATACCACATCTCGCATATCATACCATGTTCATGTGTGGTTGTTTACTATGTTGTGTGCTTCTTTCCGGTGTTTGCTTCTTCGGGTAGGTTCCAGTAATGTCGTGTTTGTGAGGTCCCGTTTGGCTACGTCCGTTTGTCTTCTTCATGGACTCGTTCTTCTTCCTTGCGGGATTTCAGGCAAGATGACCATACCCTCGAAATCACTTCTATCTTTGCTTGCTAGTTGCTCGCTCTTTTGCTATGCCTATGCTGCGATACCTACCACTTGCTTATCATGCCTCCCATATTGTTGAACCAAGCCTCTAACCCACCTTGTCCGAGCAAACCGTTGATTGGCTATGTTACCGCTTTGCTCGGCCCCTCTTATAGCGTTGTTAGTTGCAGGTGAAGATTGAAGTTTGTTCCTTGTTGGAACATGGAGATCATTCCTTGTTGGAACATGTTTACTTGTTGGGATATCACAATATCTCTTATTGAATTAATGCATCTATATACTTGGTAAAGGGTGGAAGGCTCGGCCTTATGCCTGGTGTTTTGTTCCACTCTTGCCGCCCTAGTTTCCGTCATATCGGTGTTATGTTCCCGGATTTTGCGTTCCTTACGCGGTTGGGTTATAATGGGAACCCCTTGATAGTTCGCCTTGAATAAAACTCCTCCAGCAATGCCCAACCTTGGTTTTACCATTTGCACTAACAACTTACCACCTTCCCTTGGGTTCTGCAGACTCAAGGGTCGTCTTTATTTTAACCCCCCCGGGCCAGTGCTTCTCTAAGTGTTGGTTCGAACCGAGCTACCTGCGGGGCCACCTCGGGGAAACTTGAGGGTTGGTTTTACTCGTAGCTAGTCTCATCTGAGTGTGCCCTGAGAATGAGATATGTGCAGCTCCTATCAGGATTTGTCGGCACATTCGGGCGGTGTTGTTGGACTTGTTTTACCATTGTCGAAATGTCTTGTAACCGGGATTCCGAGCCTGATCGGGTCTTCCCGCTAGAATTAATATCCTTCGTTGACTGTGAGAGCTTGTGATGGGCTATGTTGGGACACCCCTGCAGGGATTTGAACTTTCGGAAGCCGTGCCCGCGGTTATGGGCAGATGGGAATTTTTTAATGTCCGGTTGTAGAAAACCTGAAGTTGATCTTAATTAAAATACATCAACCGCGTGTGTAACCATGATGGTCTATTTCCGGCGGAGTTCGGGAAGTGAACACGGTGTTGGAGTTATGCTTGACGTAGGTTGTTCTAGGATCACTTCTTGATCATAGTTTTTCGATCGTGCTTTTGCCTTCTCTTCTCGCTCTCTTTTGCGAACAGGTTAGCCACCATATTTGCTAGTCGATTGCTGCAGCTCCACATCATACCTTGCCTTACCTATAAGCTTAAATAGTCTTGATAGCGAGGGTGTGAGATTGCTGAGTCCCCGTGACTCACAGATACTTCCAAAACCAGCTTGCAGGTGCCGTTGAACCGTGCAGATGATGCAACCAAGTTCAAGGAGGAGCTCGATGAAGATCTTGTCCTTTGTGTTGATCCGTTTCCAGTTGATCAGTAGTGGAGCCCAGTTGGGGTCGATCGGGGATCTGTGTAGCATTTGGGGTAGTCTTCTTTTATTTTGGTTCCATAGAGGGACCTTGATTGTATCTGATTGATGTAATGCTTTATTCATGTAATTGTGTGAAGTGGCGAGTGTAAGCCAACTATGTATCTCTTTCCCTTATGTATTACATGGGTTGTGTGAAGATTACCTCACTTGCGACATTGCTTTCAATGCGGTTATGCCTCTAAGTCGTGCTTCGACACGTGGGAGATATAGCCGCATCGAGGGCGGTACATTAGTAGTCCTCTTGTCTTTGCACAACAGGATCATCTTCCTCTGAAGAAAAATATGGAGTACGTGAAGTGACTAGTTCCGATTATGCCATGATGAAGAAGCCCTGTCTATCTTATCATCTGAAGGAGCAGTTGAAGGATGGTTACATTACTCCCCACAAGACCAAACTAACTTCAGCTCAAAAGGATTGACAAAATCTCCATTTTTTGCTGTGATGCGCGAGTACAATGTTGTTCTAGGATTCTTTCTGGTGAGTTCCATTTTTCTAAAAGTGTGCTCTACATGGACCATGTATGTGCCTGTTGAAACTGTCAATTCATAGTACAGTTTGCTCTATACTAATCACTTTTTTGTATTTGTGCAAACAGGGGTGCTCAGCTTGATTTCAATGGGAACAACACAAAATGTTCATGAATACATCGAATCATTCATTTCCACCACAAGAAAGGAGGTGCCGATAAGTTCAAGGCGTTGCAACATATAAGGTCGAAATCATACAAGCTACGCGCGAATTTGGTTGATTTTGGTGGAACTGCACAAAAAGAGTTTATTTAGCACAAGGTGCCATGTCAATGTCCGAACTGATGGCAAACCCTGCCCATTCCACAATCGTAGGCATTTGATATTTTGGAATGGGACAACCTTGTCAAATTTTGCTCATTGATTTGAGCAAGACATGCGTTTGATATTTTCGAATGGGACGCCCTTTGCTGTCAGCAGCGTCGATCAATTTTTTCTTTATTCTTTAGTTGTGAAGTAAATATTGCCTCTGACATGTGAGTCGCTGAGATGCATAATCATCGATTGTTTTGAATGTTCTCTATGAATTGCCAGTCCTGTGTGTTTGATTGCAATGTACAGAAACACTAAAAAGCTGCTCAAACTCTTTGTACTCCTTCTGTTCCTTTTTACTTCGCATGTTGTGAAAGTGCATACTTTTTTGTATAAGATTGGTCAAAGTAGAGATACTTTGACTGCAGACAAAACTTGTATGCAGACTAGAAAGGACCGGAGGGAGTACATGTGAAACTGCTGCAAACGAGGTGATCACCCTGGGAATAATGCTAGTACGTATTGTTTTGCATGTTCATCCAATGCCAGTGATACGGGAATTCGAACTAATCGAAATAAATTCATTCATACACGGTCAGATTTCATATAAACATGCCAGATTTCATTACATTTCATACATTCTTCAACTAAAAAGGGGTGCACTGGAGGTATAATTAATTAACTGAAGCTACCCACCTGTGTCCCGCTGAGCCGAACAGAAGCTTCAATGACTTAACTGCAGGTGCAGTTGCGTAACTGACATGTGGCCTGTTGGGCCCACGTGTCAGTCAGCCAACTGCACCAGCAGTTAAGTAGAAGCAGCGTTATTCTCCAGCAGAACTCCCCGACTCCACGTCGCCGCCAAGAAGCTAACCGGCCGTCAATGGTCAACCCGCCTAGGTTGGCTTCAATAGGAAGGTAGCAGCGGTGGCCTTACTTGGACCCGAGCAGCGGCGACCTACCGTGTTCTACTCTTCCTCGTTTTCTGTGTGGCGTGGCCTCGTTGGCTGCGGGGCGGGGCCTCGGCGGAGCCGGCGATGTCCTCTGTCTCGTTGTCGGCGGGCGGCGCCTCAGCGAAGCGGTGGAAATTCTCCCCCGCGTTGCTGGCAGGGTGGGGCCTCGGCGGAGCCGGCGGTGTCCTCTGCCTCGTTGTTGGCGCCGCGGGGCCTCGGCGGAGCAGGTCCTCGTCGATGTCAGTGGAGGGGGGACTCGTCGGAGCCGGCATTGTCCTCTGCCTCGTCCTCGGTCTCGCCAAACAGCGCCTCGCCCGCTTCATCGCCCTCTTTGCGGCCGCAGCCTCCGCCACCTGCATGCGGTACCGCCAGCGCTCGAGGCGGCCTTTGCGGGCGGAGCGGTACAAGTCGAGCAGCGCCTCCTGCTCCGCCCGCTCCGCGGCGATCTGCTCATCCGCCTGCAGGTGCTTCTGGAGGAGATGGTGGTTGTAGGTGGCGTCGGCATGCGCCTCCCGGAACTGCTCCTGATGCATTTGCCTCACACTGTCCATATATTGGGCACGGGCCTCGCCGATGGTCATGGTACAATGCACCTATGAGGATGGCATGGAGGAGGGGGTTGGCGCCGGATCGTCGACTACCAGGTTCTCCATTGGGACGTCGTCGTCCTCCGGCTGCCTGCCGGCCCGCCGGTCGGCAGCAATGGCTGCCATCTCCTTGTGGTCCGTCGTTCGCCCGTCCCGAAGAGCGCTGGAGCGCGAGGAAGCCATGGTGGGCAGTAGTGGTGTGGACAGAAGAAAGGGAACGGATGCGGATGACTGCGGCTATGGCCGGGGCAACAGTTTATATAGCAATGGTGGGCGGGCGGAGGGACGGAGGTGTGGCATCAGAGTAGCCGCCTCGGCAACCGCGTATCATTAATGTGGGCGGCAGATGGACGGACGGACGACACTTGTGTCATTTGAAGGTGGAGCAATCGCCTGCACCGGGAAGCGGGGCGGGCGGCGCTCACTGTTTCGGGCGGAAAGCGCACGCGGGCGAGGAGATGACTTTACTTGGAGAGGATGACAATGGGGACCCACCAGGTCCATAGCCTCACGTACGCAAGTGCCCCCTTATTATATATATGTATAAAACTATACTCCCTCCGTCTAGGTGAATAAGTCGTATTAGAAGGTGCATCACGACCTAGGTGCAAGCAGATTGGTGGAAAAGAAGAATATTTCTCTCTTCTAAACACAACATTTAAGAGGATGCCCTATTAGCTACCCATGCAGGTCATCGTAATTCATAGCATGCAAAGCGCTTTTATTTCTTGCCTAATAACCGCATTGACGTGCTACATGCATTGGTCCTTGCCCGAGCAAAAAAAAAGGAGGAAAGGGGTTTCCACGGGAGACAACGAGGCAGAGGTGGAAGCGCTCGCTGGAGTAATTTATTTTGCTTCCCCCTGGTTTCCTGACATCATGGTCCCACACCATTGTCAACCTATGTAGTAGTCAATAAACGAGAGAATTGCACAAGAAGCGGCCGGCAGCTGGGACCAAGCAGCTCGAGCAGTATTTGTGTTTTTGAGGTGTGAGCACTGTAGAGTTTTTCGATGTTTAGCCCAGGCATTAATTTTTCTCCTCTGAACGACAACGAAAATATCGCTGCAGGTATTAACTGGGCGGGCTGTGGCCCGTCTAGCCCAGGCCAGATATCCAGCTCAGATATTAACTTTTTTCAAGCTCAAAATGGCTAGCCCAGCTATACTTTTTTTAAGAATACCCAGGCAAGGTCAAGTTGTTATTCTCCGCCCCGCTGGGATGCAAATCTTTCCTAGAAGGGATGCATTAGGCTTAACAAGAAAATGGGCTTTAACAAATAATAAATGGATTGTAATTATAAAAACTGGGCAGTAACTATAAAAAAATGCACCAAACACGTGATTACTTTATAAAATATTATTTTTGGATATTGAAAATTTTAATTTCATTAATTGTTGCGAGCGCAATGTTTCGTCGGATTTTTACGTAATATAAATTTATATTGAAATTGTATTTAATCTGACTAGAAATTTCGGGATAAAAATATTTCGGATCCCATCAAAATGTGAGAAATTTTATTAAATTCTGTTTTGAACGGTTGGTTGAAATGGGCTGTACTTTTAACAAACTGTAAATGGGCTGTAGTAAATTCCATTAGAATTTAAAAATGGGCTACACATTCTTACAAATCTCAAATGGGCTATAAGTTCTCTGCCACACACTTCTGGCCTTACTAAGTTGACGCGTCCCCTAAAAAAACAGAGTTAACGCGTATGCAAGGCTTTGTCAACTTATAGTCAACACACGGTTCTAGCAGCAGTGGCCGTTGGATGTCCATCCAACGGATGCCATGCTTCTTCTTCAATCTCGGATATTCTAACTTCACCCGCCCAAAAAATGATTCCTCCCCCTGACATCTGGGGCACACCGTTTCGGAAGCTGACCTATGGGTCTACTAAGTTGACGTACCAAGGGCTTTGTCAACTTAGTCAATATAAACGATTCTAGTTGCAGTGACCGTACGATGTCCATCCAATGGCCGTGGTTCTTCTTCAACCTCTGGTCTTCTTGCTCCAGCCACCCAAAGCAGCGCCGGTCGTGCCGCCTGCTCCTGCCTCCCGTGGCCGGCTGTGCTGCCGCGGAGGCGTCACCGCCCCCTACTATTCCCACCGCTGGCCAGGCCCTGCAGCGACGGCAGCCTCACACCGCAGCCGAACGAGTGAACCCTCATACTCCTCTCCGCGTGGGCATCCACTGCCGCGTCTTCACCGGCTCCGCGTCGTCCCCTTCCTAGGCCTCGCCGTCGTCCACTGCCCTGGTGCTCTCGGCGCGGCGTGGTCAATGTGGTCAAGGAACGACTTCCATCGGATGTGGACTGTACGTGGAGAGGCTGACAGCTAGGTCCACTGCGGCAGCAAGGAAGTGCCTCCTTATTACACGGAAAATAATGATTCCTCCATCTGACAGTAGGGACCCATCGGACGGGCCACCAGTATTTTGCGAAAAAAATCGTTTCCCCCTGATTGCTGGGATCCACCGGACGGGCCACCGTATTTTGCGAAAAAAACGTTCCCCCCGCCGTCAGCTCGGACCCACCGGAAGTGCCTCCTTATTAAGCACAAAAAAATGAATACTCCCCCGGCTAGCTGGGACCCACCTTGCTGGGAGGCTGACTTGTGGGCCTACTAAGTTGACGGGGACGAAGGGCTTTGTCAACTTAGTCAATATGAATGATTCTAGCTCCAGTGACCGTACGATGTCCATCCAACGGCCGTAGTGCTTCTTCAACTTCTGGTCTTCTTGCTCCAGCCGCCCAAAGCAGCGCCGGTCGTGCCGCATGCTCCTGCCTCCCGTGGCCGGCTGTGCTGCCGTAGAGGCCTCACTGCCCCCTACTATTTCCATTGCTGGCCAGGCCCTGCGGCGACGACAGCCTCACACCGCAGCCGAACCAGTGAACCCTCGTAGTCCTCTCCACGCGGGCTTCCACTGCCGCGTCGTCCCCTTCCTAGGCCTCGCCATCGTCCACCGCCGTGGTGCTCTCCGTGCGGCGTGGTCAACATGGTCAAGGAACGACTTCCATCGGAAGAGTACTGTACGTGGAGAGGCTGACAGCTGGGTCCACAGCCACAGCCAGTTTTTTTGTGATTTGCCAAGTAAGTCGCCTTGCCAGGCCTGTTGGGCTGCAAATCTTTCAAGACGATGAGAGTTTTCATTCGGCTGGCCGAGAAAATGGCCCATCAGTAATGAGAAATGGGTTGTACATTTTTTAAAAACATCAAACCGGCAATGAGTTCCAAATATATTTTTTTAATTTCAAGATTTTAAATTACATTATTTTTTATGCATGGAGAATTTGTTGGATTTTATATTGATATGCATTTATTTTTAAAATCAGTTTGAATGTGAGTCAAAATTTCGGAATTAAAAACAGTTCGGACCGCACCGAAATATGCAAAATTTTATATAATTTTTTAACCATTGCCACAATATGGGCTGTAATGCTAACAAAAAGAACATGGGCTCCAAAAAAACCTTAAGAATTAGCAAATGGGCTGTACATTATTAGAAATAATGGCAGATGGGTTGTATGCTGTTTTCCACATATTTGAGCCTTTACTAAAAAAAGGTTGACGCACAAGCACTAACTGTTGGATGTCCATCAACAAGCGCCGGCGGGACTGCCTGCTCCCTCCTCCTTGCGGCTGGCTGTGCTGCCGCGCAGGCCTCACCGCCAGACCGTACTCCCATCGCTGGCCTAGCCATCCCTCTACTCACCCACACCTGCTGTTATTCTCCGGCGACGGCAGATGAACCAGTAAACCCTCGTACAGTCGTACTCCCCTCCGCGTGGAAAACAACTACCGAGTCTTCTCTGCCTCCGTGTCGTCCCCTTCCTAGGCCTCGCCGTCGTCCACCGCCCTGGTGCTCTCAGCGCGGCGTGGTCAACGTGGTCAAGGAACGACTACCATCGGACGTGGAGTGTAAGTGGAGAGGCTGAGAGCTGGGTCCACGGCCGCATCAAGGAAGTGCCTCCTTATTACGCGGAAAATAATGATTCCTCCACCTGACAGTTGGGACCCATTGGACGGACCACTGTATTTCGCAAAAAAAAACGTTTGCCCCTGACTGCTGGGACCCACCAGCTACAACTTCGCATGCAAGGAAGTGACAGTCAGGACCCACCTGGTCGAAGCGTACGTAGCGTTGTCATTCTGGTCACGAACGTCTACGTACATATATACTGGTGGATGTAGAGGCGCGCATGTAGCATGTACACATACGTACAGCGGCCAGGGTGCAAGAAAGAAAATATGGCCACGTATGTGTACATACGGGCGGGGTCTCGAACGCCTACTTGTGCATACATACGGCCAGGGCTCGTGTATATGGTTGGGTCGGAACGGAGAAACAGCGTCGTCGTCGTGTTCACGGGGAGGCAACGGAATGCGCCGTGTTCATGGGGAGGCAACGGAATGTGTCGTGTTCATGGGGAGACAACGGAATGCGTGGGAGCCAACCGGCTGGGTCGGAACGGAATGCGTGGTCGTGTTCATCGGGAGGGCTTGGACGGAACAGGCGATGGAAACGAGGCCTGGCGTACAGCAAAACGAAGGAAACGACCTTATGTACGACTGGCCACGTTCAAAACGGGATCCTGTTCAGCGGGAGGGGTCTGGCGTACCACAAAACGTAGGAAACGGACCTCCTACGGTCGAAACGGGGGTCCTGTTGATCGGGAGGGGTGTGGCGTACCGCAAAACGGAGGAAATGGACTTGTGTTGGAGCGCTACGGTCGAAACGGGGGTCCTGTTCATCGGGAGGGGTGTGGCATACCGCAAAACGAGACTCCACGGGATACTATTCAACTCCACCGTCGACCCCCTCCAGCCTCCACGAGCTACTGTTCATCCACCGTCGATCTCCTCCAGCCTCCACCTACAACTGTTCATCCACAGGCTCCTGTTCATCCAGCCTCCACTGCGCGCTACTCCATGGGCTACTGTTCAACCAGCCCTCTCCACGGGCTCCTGTTCAACCACCCCTCCACGGGCTACTGTTCATCCTGCCCTCCACCGTCTACTGTTCATCCTGCCCTCCACGGGGGGGGGGGGGGGTCCCGTTCATCCAGCCCTCCACGGGGTCCTGTTCATCCAGCCCCAACTGGCTCGATCGATCGGGGTCCTGTTCATCTAGAGGCAACACCACGGGGTCCTGTTCATTCACCCCCACCGGGAACTGTTCATCCAACCCCCCCCCCCCAAAACGCTCACTGTTCATTCAGAGGAAGCATCGATCGGCTTCAGTTAGCAGCAGTAGCGAAGGAATCACTCAATCGGGTTCAGTCAACAGCCATCGATCGATCGCTGGGGTTCAGTAACGCGTAGTGTCGGGGATATACCCCGCGGTATGACCCGGCCGGATATATGACACAGCCAAACTTGGCGTTTCATTGCTAACCCGCCAGAGGATTGTCGACTTACGTGTCTGGCGGTACACTGGTGTGACGACTCACGAGCCTGAACTCATTGGTGACCCGACGGGTCAGACGGATGACAAGGGCCCAAGGCCCAGTAGGCCGACTCATGTTATTGTGGGTCGGCTTAAGACGGAAGGCATGAGAAATATTTCCTTTACAAAGAAGTAAGACCCGTACTTGTATCCGACGTGTAATAGAGAATAAGTTAGTTCTAATCCTACTAGGACTCTATATGTAAGCCGCCTCTTCAACTTATATAAGGAGGGGTAGGGCTCCTCAAAGAGGGACAAGCAACAAGAAACAATATCTAGGGATAGACACAAAGAGGAGAGCCGGCTTATGGCGACTCCCTCATAATCATAATGAGACCTAGCCACAAACAGCATGTAGGGTTATTATCGGATGATATTTCCCGGGGCCCGAAGCTGTCTAAATCCTCGTCTTGTGTGTTGCATCTCTCGATTTCGCTCAACCCCTTCAAGCTACCACATAGATGCGTTGGCCTCGCGACTAAGTCCTTACACTAGGACATCTGCCGTGACAATTCCACGACCTTTGGCGCCCACCGTGGGGCGGGCGCACGATGGTGTTGAGTTCTTGAAGGGATTTTTCTTAGGGTTTCGAGAAGTTTGCAAGTTTTCGGATGAGGAGAAGCCAGCTTGGAAATTCAACAGTTCAACGGGTCTTTGTTACGGACGCAAGAGTCAAGCAGCAGCAGTCACACGCGTTTTGACAGATTGTTTTCTGTCATGGAGGCAAAAGGAATTTTCTTCGCCGACTGAAAAGCAAATACGACGACTTATGTTCTAATTGGAACACGTAACATTGATCAGCCAAGTACTAAGGCCGAAGCCTGCAGAATTATTGGAAATATATGCCTGTGTATCGTCCAACAGCAGCATATGGAGAGGAGTCAAGCAAGTCAATGCAATCTCAAGCATGCATACTAATGCAGCCAAGCAATGTACACACGTACGTCCTCCAAGGCAAGTCAAAATCAAAAGGGAGGAAAAAGCACACCCGATGGAAATATTGTCGCTGCGTCACGTGAACAAGCATACGGTCAACGTTGGTCTACACAATCCAGATTTGGACTCCGTCTTCAACTCTGCAGCCGAGTCGCCGTCCGCCGCGCTGGCGGCTGTCCGAGTCGCTGCCGTGACCCGCCCCGTCACGGGCCTTCTGATCAGCCCCATCACGTCAAGCCGACCGTCTGGCGCCGCTCCCACAGCTTTGCGGCATGTCGCCGTAACTATCCGGCTTTGTGCCTGATTCAAGTCGCTACCGTCTTCTGAGCCGTCCGGCCTTGACCCGCCAGCCGACGGGTCGCGTCCGTCGCCTCACTTTTTCAGTCAGCCACCGTGCGACCTCGCCTCTAGGCCACCCGCACCGTGAGCCGCCCAGCCATGCGGCCACCTACCGCAGTAGTCCGCCTCTGCCTTTGGCTGGCCTCGCGCCCCTGCCTCCCCTCGCAGTTTGTCCACGGGCTCTGCCCTACCTTGGCTGCTGCGCCTGTGCGCCCGTCCCCGAGCCGCTCGCTTGATGGCTTGACTCCGTCTGGTTGCCCTGCCAAAGGCCGGGTGCTCCGCCTGGGTATCGCTCACTGAAAGTTGGTTGGTATGAATGAAAGACAGTGTCTACATAATATATTTCCATACATGAGCTATTCTTCAGAGTATTTTGTGTGCAGCTCACAAGCACTTGTTCCAGGACATGCACCCGTCGAGCGTGCATTGCTTGGAGTAGATGGTCACTGATTGGTATTTGTGTGTGAAGCTACGCGTACTATATACTGAGCACAGGGAGTACTAGTCAAGTCTGATTTTCTTTCCATTGGAACATTCACATGGAGGAGAAGTGCATATACGCATGATTGGTTCAAAGACCATTATGCCAAACAGAAAAAGGAGCACGGGTTTTAGTGAGCTGTTCTCTTAATCTCGTGGCTCCTGTCATTTGAGTTTACATCAAAGACGTCGCGTCAATGTCAGTAAAGCTGCCCGACGAGCAGGCATGCACGTTGGTCAGGTGTGTAAACCACCGCCCCTGCAGTACATTCTATTGGTACAATCTACTTCAAACACGCCGAAGAGCCGGTAATTCAATAGAGGCAATAAGCACAAACCTCGATGCTTGTTTGGTCTGGCTATCTAAACTTGGTTTGCGCGTCAGTATCATCCGATAAAAAAAATATCAGGTGATATTCATCCAAGTCTATTTCTAGTACATATTGTTTTTTTGTCAAAGAACAACTATTTTGTGTGTGTATTTTTATATATGCAGGATAATGATTCATCCTTTGCTGTTGGACGGGTGTGCGCAAGCCGCCTCCCATGCAATTTGATCTACATCAACTCGCTAGGATCACGCCCGCGATTAACTGGTCATCCGTGCGGCTTACCGCGCCCACGATTGACTCATCATCCGCACCCGCGGCCAAGCCGTTTCCAACACTGTTGCCGGCTCATCTGTCGGCACCGGCTTACAACGCCATAGACGACTCATCTGTCCGAGCTGCCTCTGATGCTGCAGTCATTTTACTATCTGCCCTGCGGTCTGGCTTATTCAACGTGTCGGGTTGACTAACGGACACCGGTGTGGATCATAATGTCCAAATACATCAGGTGATATCCGTCCAGACTATTTTAAATAGCACATATTAAATTGTTTGAGAACAATTACTCTGGTCTGTGCTATTTTTTCGCAGGACTATTATTCGTTACAAAGGTGTCGCAAAGGGACGTGCGCCAATATTATCTTTTGCACTAGCGCGGACGAGAGAGTCGTCACCCCCGCTACATCAATGCACGCGGTTGACTCATCGTCCGCGCCCACGGCCGATTCGCACGCGTCTGCGCCGCTACCAACGCGGCGGCCGACTCGCTCATCCGCGCTGGCTTACAGCACCGCGGTCGACTCTTCTGTCCGCACCGGCTTACAACGCCGCAGCCGACTCATTTACTGTCTGGACAAGTCAGGTGGTATCCGTCTAAAATATATCTTATTGGCGCATATTATTTTTGTCAAAGAGCGATTTATCTTTGCCTTGGTCTGCAATATTGTTGATGCAGGACAATTGTCCACTACATCAGAACGACGTGGTTAGCTCGCCCGCACCGGCTTACAGTGTCACGGCCGACTCATCTGTCTGTGTCGCCACTGATGTTACAGTTGTCTTTATCGTCCGTTTCTCGCGGCCTGGTCTACATCAACACACCGGGCCGCACTTGTCTGGATGAGCTATTTATTGAATATGAGCAAGTCACTACTTGGGAAGCCCGATTTTCTTCCAATAATTTGGAGGCAAATTATCATATATTATCAGTCGCCGTCTGCACTGGATGGTTCAATGGGCAGTCGCATAAGTCGCCGCCACTACAGTTTGGTTAAACTTCAAACAGTCCATTGGAAGGAGCCATTGGCCGAGTTGCTGACACGGCTCATACGGGATCATTTATAACCCGCCAAAGTCACCTCAACCTTCTGTGGATTCACATCACGCTATCAACGCCAATGATATACACCTTCTACTATGGTCAAATATGGAGAATCTCAAGCCAACTCCTTGAGTCGTCTTGAGACTCGGGGGCTACAATGGTATGACTCGTCAAAATTAACCGGTTTAAATAAATTCAAGAACTCCGTTTCATTGAAGGAAAAAAAACCCGGCCCCGGAGATTACTGCTAGATCGATGAAAATTTAAAAGCCATCAGAAGATTTCCGGCTCAAAATAAGGATTGTGGTTTAAAATCCGGTTCAAGAGACATCTTTCTCCCACAAAGCACCGAAGCTCTCAAATCCGGTTCAAAATCCGGCCCAAGGTAAATTTGTCCCTCACAAAATTTTGAAGCTCTCAAATCCGGCTCAAGGTAAATTTGTCCCTCACAAATTTTTGAAGCTTTCAAATCCGGTTTAAAGTTCCGGTTCAAAAAGAATTAATCTCTCACAAGTTCGAGTTCTAAGAAAAATTAAAGGTTGCCAAAAAGAACTTGCTGCCATGATGCGCGGTTCAAACATAGGTATCCTACCTTACGGCTTACCTTATTACGGTCACTTGGGGGCTTCCTGTTCAAACATAGGTCGTATTCGAACCAAAGAGAACATAGCTGTCGTAACCCTTTTGATCGGCGCAAAGCCAAACTCACTAGGGGGCTTCTTGATCGTATCCGAATCATAGCTTAACCCCTTTTGGGTCTGACTTGGATCGTATTCGAATCAGGGTCATTAAAAACCTCTCAAGGTCATTTGGGGGCTTCCTGTTCAAACATAGGTCGTCTTCGAACCAAAGAGAACATAGCTGTCGGTACCCTCTTGATCGGCGCAACACCAAAGCCACTGGGGGCTACATGATCGTATTCGAATCCTAGCTTAACCCCTTTGGAACAGTTTACTGATCGTATTCGAATCAGAAACCTCGATTTTTATTTGGTTTAAATTTTTTCACACAATCTTTTGGGTTTTGAGACTTTTTGCTCATATCTGAAGCATATAAGTGTGGTTTCGTTTAAACCCGGCTTGGCTTTGGACGATAAGTCGCCAGCATATGACAATCATCATATATTTGGAAGTATTGGCTTCTAAGGATTGGGTTATCACCCTTACTGCACAGGTCATGTAAACCGGCAGTACAAATTAAATATCACAATGGATATATGTGAGGTATTATGACCCGCCCTGCGGTAAACCACCAAGGGTTCTTGTGATCTACTTGTGTGTAGGGTAAGACTACATTTGGGTGGTTACCCGCCCTGGCTCTTGACGTTAAGTCTCCAGGGCATATGTTGTTTAAACTCTGTGCAGGATTTGCAGAATTATGACTTATATAAATGCTTCAGTCCAAGCTCATCACTAAAATTGGTGTCTCAAAAGGGTTATCAATTATTGATTTTCTAAAGGGCTATAGGCCACCGGGTTACAAAAATTCTGGCTTACAATGAATGCACATTAAGTCGTCATCGGCCAAGAGCCGCCAGGTATTTGAACTCCGGATTTAATTGTCAACCGATGAGGTATTCAAATCTTTAATAGCCAAAATTGGCTGGATTTTCATGATGATATTGAATGATTGAGGTTTTCATACCGGATTATATTATTCAAATCTTGAATAGCCAACATGGCTGGATTTCTATTGTGATTATCAATAATCAGTGTTATGATTGAGGTTTTCAAAGTTGCTTTAGCGCAACGGCTATTATTTTTATCAATGGATATGATTTATTTTACAATGGAAGGAATAGTCCCGAGTCTCTGCAGGCTTACGACCCGACACTTGGGGGCTACATTATTCAAGTTGAGATTACATCAAATATGCAAGTCCCATGTCACTGCCAGCATGCACCATGGCACTTGGGGGCTAATGCAAAGTCATTTTTACTGGCCTTATTGAAGACCCGACTCATCACATTGTAATGAGCGGGCCCTTGGGGACTACCAATTGCTCCTGTCGGAAATTCAAGGTACACAAGCCTTAATCAATTATATTGAAAGATCCACTACTCAGTTGGTAGAGTACAAAGCTCTTAACCTTATGGACGTGGGTTCAAGCCCCATGGTGGAGATTACATCATATGATGTTATTATCAATGAATCATATATAAAGTCCCAGCTCAATATTATCTTACTGAGCCGGCCCTTGGGGGCAACATATTCCTGCTCAAGTCTACATCTACAAAGTCCCTGCTCATTATTGCATAATGACCCGGCCCTTGGGGGCTACACCGGTTGAAGTTTTTGTGAGCATAAGACAATTACAAGTCCTAGGTTGATGCAAGCATGACAACCCGGCACTTGGGGGCTATAGGTAATATGGATATAAGGGAGAAAAATCTTCAAATTCTCAGTTTTAAGTAAACCAGATTGACCCGGCGTCACCAATAACTATGACCCGGTGTTGGCAACAATTATGACCCGGTGCTATCAATATTTACAACCGGATGTTTTGGCAATGATAAACCGGCAAGTTCTACAAGCCGGCTAATATCAGTTGAATATTTGAAGACCAATATTTTTGTCAAGTAAGAGCATTGAAGACCGGCTCAAATGGATTCTTTATTTACAATATTTCTTCTACAAGCAAGTTGATTATGAAGCCGTCCTATTGACCCAGATTTTCTAGAAATGACAAATACTTAAGGATGATCAGGAGCCGTCTTACAAGAATATTTAACCCGGATCACAACCTGTCAAATTTGCTCTTGTGTTTATATTGCAGATCAGTTTAACATGGATAAATCCAAATTAAACTGGGGGCTGATGTCGGGGATATACCCCGCGGTATGACCCGGCCGGATATATGACCCGGCCAGACTTGGCGTTTCATTGGCAACCCGCCAGAGGATTGGCGACTTACGTGTCTGGCGGTTCACTGGTGTGACGACTCACGAGCCCGAAGACTCATTGGTGACCCGGCGGGTCAGACGGATGACAAGGGCCCAAGGCCCAGTAGGCCGACTCATGTTATTGTGGGACGGCTTAAGACGGAAGGCATGAGAAATATTTCCTTTACAAGGAAGTAAGACTCATACTTGTGTCCGACCTGTAATAGAGAATAAGTTAGTTCTAATCCTACTAGGACTCTATATGTAAGCCGCCTCTTCAACTTATATAAGGAGGGGCAGGGCTCCCCAAAGAGGGACAAGCAACAAGAAACAATATCTAGGGCTAGACACAAAGAGGAGAGCCGGCTTACGGTGACTCCCTCATAATCATAATGAGACCTAGGCACAAACAGCATGTAGGGTTATTATCGGATGATGTTTCCCGGGGCCCGAAGCTGTCTAAATCCTCGTCTTGTGTGTTGCGTCTCTCGATTCCGCTCAACCCCTTCAAGCTACCACATAGATGCGTTGGCCTGCGACTAAGTCCTTACACTAGGACATCTATCGTGACAATTCCACCACACGTAGCCTGCAGTGCAATCGCTCGGGTTCAGTTAGAGCCCAACGCCTCACTCGGGTTCAGTTAGAGCCAACGCCTCGCACACATGCGCGTACGTGTATGAGAGAAGCGCGCATCGCTCGGCCCCCGACCTCCCACAGTTACCGGGAACTCCCCAAAATTTTCCTCCCCCTCGCTTCTACCATGGTTTTTTCCGTCATGGACTGCCCAAAGAATGTCATGCAGATGCGTCTCCGGCCCGCCCAGGACGAAAAGCCCATTTTCTGTCATGACTTTTTTTCATAGAAGCAGGAGCCCACCACATCTATGATGATATCAGGTTTTGTCACAATTATCTTCATAGAAGTGTCATATGTATGATAGAAAAAAATTTCATTCAGTCCAAAATGTCACGGATGTGTCTTTTTTTGTAGTGTTAAGCATTGCTACATGTGAGAAGGTCTCATCGTAGTCAACCCCTTGAAATTGTCGAAAACCTTTCGCGACAAGTAGAGCTTTGTAGATGGTGACATTACCATCAGTGTCTGTCTTCTTCTTGAAGATCCATTTATTCTCAATGGCTTGCCGATCATCAACCAAGTCCACCAAAGTCCACACTTTGTTCTCATACATGGATCCTATCTCAGATTTCATGGCCTCAAGCCATCTATCAGCATCTGGGCTCATCATAGCTTCTTCATAGTTCGTAGGTTCGCCATGGTCTAGTAACATGACTTCCGGGACAGGATTACTATACCACTCTGGTGTGGAACATGCTCTGTTCGACCTACGAGGTCTAGTAGTAACTTGATCTGAAGTTTCACGATCATCATCATTAGCTTGCTCTCTAGTTGGTGTAGGCATCACGGGAACGGATTTCTCTGATGTGCTACTTTCAAAATTGAGAGAAGGTATAATTACCTCATCATGTTGTACTTTCCTCCTACTAACTTCTTTCGAGAGAAACTCCTTCTCTAGAAATGTTCCATTCTTGGCAACAAAGATCTTTCCTTCGGATCTGTGGTACAAGGTGTTGGGAAACATTGCATGGAAAACAAAAAAATTATACGCACACGCAATGATCTATCCATGGAGATGCATAGCAATGAAGGGAAGAGTGTGTCTACGTACCCCCGTAGACCGTAAGAGGAAGCGTTTCTCAACGCAGTTGATGTAGTCGAACTTCTTCATGCTTCAAACGATCAAGTACTAAACACACGGCACCTCCACGTTCTGCACACGTTCAGCTCGGTGTCGTCTCTTGCTTTCTTGATACAGCAAGTTGTCGAGGTAGTAGATGAGATCCATTAGCACGATGGCATGGGTACATTGATGGTGAATTGATCCTCACAGGGATTTGCCTAAGCACTACGAAGATATGACTGTGGGAGTAAACGGTGGAGGGGGGCGCCGCACACGGCTAACAATTGTCTGGGGTGTGCTAGGGGGCTCCTCCCACATATATATAGGTGGGAGGGAGAGGGGAGAGGCCAGGAGGCGCCCCAAGTAGGACCGAATCCTACTTGGGTTCCCCCTAGGCCGGCACCCCCCTTCCTTATTTACTGGAGGGGGAAGGAAAGAGGAGGGAGGAGGGAAGGAAGGGGGAGGCCGAATCCCCCCTTTCCTTCTCCCTTCCACTCTTTCCTTCTCCTCTAGTCCGGCCCATATGTGCGGCGCATAGCCCCTAGTGGCTGGTGTGTTTCCCCTCTTGGCCCATTAGGCCCATATCTTTTGTCGGGGGTGCCCGGAACCCCTTTCGGTGACCGGATATGTACCCGGTACCCTTCGGAACACTTCCCGTGTCTGAATACTATCGTCCTATATATATCAATCTTTACCTATCGACCATTTCGAGACTCCTCGTTGTGTCCGTGATCTCATCCGGGACTCTGAACAACATCTGGTCACCAAATCACATAACTCATATAATACATTATCATCATCGAATGTTAAGCCTGCGGACCCTACGGGTTAGAGAACTATGTAGACATGAGCGAGACACCTCGCCAGTCAATAACCAATAGTGGAACCTAGATGCCCATATTAGATCCTACACATTCTACGAAGATCTTTATCGGTCGAACCGTTATGACAACATACGTTATTCCCTTTGTCTATCGGTATGTTACTTGCCCGAGATTCAATCGTTGGTATCTTCATACCTAGTTCAATCTCATTACCGGCAAGTCTCTTTACTCGTTCCATAATACATCACCTCGTGACTAACTCCTTAGTCATTTGCTTGCCACCTTATGATGTGTATTACCGAGAGGGTACCTCTCCGATACTCGGAGTGACAAATCCTAATCTCGATCTATGCCAACTCAACAAACACCTTCGAAGATACCTGTAGAGCATCTTTATAATCACCCAGTTATGTTGTGACGTTTGATAGCACAGAAGGCATTCCTCCGGTATCTGCAAGTTGCATAATCTCATAGTCGAAGGAATATGTATTTGACATGAAGAAAGCAATAGCAATAAAACCGAGCCATCATTATGCACAGATGGGTCTTGTCCATCACATCATTCTCTTAATGATGTGATCCTGTTATCAAATGACAACTCATGCCCATGGTTAGGAAACCTTAACTATCTTTGATCAACGAGCTAGTCAAGTTTCAGAGTGGCACTTGCGTAGGATCTGTTCCTGTTCATGCTCAGGTACACAACTTCTAATAACACCATCTACTCCTTCTTTATAAAGATGTGGGTCATCCCAAAAGTAATGTCTCAAATCATAGAAGAACTTTTTCTTTTGTTGGTATGTGAAGCTAGGTGGTATGAATTTAGCAACAATGTAATTAGCATAATCAGCATACCAAGGGGTACTACGAGAAGTACTTATGACAATTAATTGTTCATCAGGAAAGCTATCATCAATAGGTAGTGGGTCATCAAGAACATTCTCTAACCTAGATAAGTTGTCTGCAACGGGGTTCTCAACTCCTTTTCTATCAACAATATGCAAATCAAATTCTTGTAGCAAGAGAACCCATATAATAAGTCTAGGTTTAGCATCTTTCTTCTCCATAAGATATTTAATAGCAGCATGATCAGTGTGGATAGTTACTTTAGAATCAACAATATAAGGTCTGAACTTATCACAAGCAAATACAACTGCTAAAAGTTCTTTTTCAGTAGTAGCATAATTTCTTTGAGCATTGTCTAGAGTCTTACTAGCATAATGGATAACATTTAATTTCTTATCAACTCTTTGCCCTAGAATAGCACCTACATCATAATCGCTAGCATCACACATAATTTCAAAGGGTAAATTCCAATCAGGTGATTGAACAATAGGTGCAGAGACTAATGCTTTCTTAAGTATTTCAAATGCTTCTACACAATCATCATCAAAGACAAATGGTATATCTTTTTGTAATAAATTAGTCAGAGGCCGAGAAATTTTTGAGAAGTCCTTAATGAACCTCCTATAAAATCCGGCGTGACCAAGGAAACTTCTTATACCTTTGATGTCCTTAGGACATGGCATCTTTTCAATAGAATCAACCTTGGCTTTATCAACTTCAACACCTCTTTCAGAAACTTTATGCCCCAAGACAATACCCTCATTAGCCATAAAGTGGCACTTTTCCCAATTCAAGACAAGATTAGTTTCTTCACATCTCTGCAAAACTCGATCAAGATTGCTCAAGCAATCATCAAAAGAAGATCCATAGACGGAAAGGTAGCAGGTGCATTACATAAACCAAAAGGCATATGTCTATAAGCAAAAGTACCAAAAGGGCATGTAAAAGTAGTCTTTGATTGAACTTTAGCCAACACAGGTATTTGAGAGAAACCAGAATAACCATCTAGAAAGCAGTAATGTGTATGTTTGCATAACCTTTCTAGCATTTGATCGATAAAAGGTAAGGGGTAATGATCTTTCTTAGTAGCCTTATTTAATTTGCGGAAATCAATTGCCATCCTATAACCTGTAATAATTCTTTGTGGAATCAATTCATCTTTATCATTAGGAACAACAGTAATAACTCCCTTCTTAGGGACACAATGAACAGGACTTACCCACTGACTATCAGCAATGGGATAAATTATACCTGCCTGCAGAAGCTTTAGTATTTCTTTTCTTACCACTTCTTTCATTTTAGGATTCAGACGTCGTTGAGGATCACGAACTGGTTTGGCATCTGCTTCCAAATTTATTTTATGTTGACATAGAGTGGGACTAATGCCCTTAAGATCATCAAGAGTATATCCAATAGCAGCATGGTGCTTCTTCAGAGTTTTCAATAATCTTTCTTCTTCATGCTCTGAAAGGTTAGCACTAATAATAACATGATATATCTTCTTTTCATCAAGATAAGCATATTTAAGATTATCAGGCAAAGGTTTAAGCTCAAACACGGGATCAACCTTAGGTGGAGGGGGATCCCCTAGGATTTCAACAGGAAAATTGTGTTTCAGAATAGGTTCCTGTTTAAAGAATACATCATCTATTTCCCTTCTTTCATTCATAAACATATCATTCTCATGGTCTAGCAAATATTGTTCTAAAGGATCACTAGGAGGTACGGCAATAGAAGCAAGACCAATAATTTCATCCTTACTAGGCAATTCTTCTTCACGGTGTTGTTTACTAAATTTAGAGAAATTAAACTCATGAGTCATATCATCTAAGCCGACAGTAACAACATCCCTTGTGCAATGTATGGTAGCATTAACAGTATTTAAGAAGGGTCTACCAAATATAATGGGACAAAAGCTATCTTGTGGGGAACCAAGAACAAGAAAATCAGCAGGATATTTAGTTTTCCCACACAAGACTTCAACATCTCTAACAATGCCCATTGGTGAAATGGTATCTCTATTAGCAAGTTTAATAGTAACATCAATTTCTTCTAACTCAACAGGTGCAATGTCATGCATAATTTCTTTGTATAAGTCAATAGGTATTGCACTAGAACTAGCACCCATATCGCATAAGCCATGATAACAATGATCTCCTATTTTAACAGAAATAACAGGCATGCCTACCACAGGTCTATTTTTATCTTTAGCACATGGTTTAGCAATTCTAGCAGTTTCACCACAGAACTGAATAACATGCCCATCAATATTATCAGACAAGAGATCTTTAACAATAATAGTGATATTAGGTTCAACTTTAACTTGCTCAGGAGGTGTATGTGTTTTAATATTGCTTTTACGAACCACAGTTGAAGCTTTAGCATGATCCTTTATCCTAACAGGGAAAGGTGGTTTCTCAACATAACAAGTAGGAACAATAGGATCATTATAAGTGGCAGTCTTTTCTTCAACTTTAATACGTGCAGCTACTTTTACTTCAATGGGAGGATGATATTTAAACCACTTCTCCTTAGGGAGATCAACATAAGTAGCAAAAGATTCACAGAAAGAAGCTACTATCTCAGAATCAAGTCCATATTTAGTGCTAAACTTACAGAAAGTATCGGTATCCATAAAAGATTTAACACAATCAAACTTAGGTGTCATACCTGACTCCTTACCTTTGTTGAGATCCCAATCTTTAGAGTTGCGTTTAATTCAATAGTCTTCATCATAAAAGAGCCAGCACAAGAAGTATCAAGCATGGTGCGATTATTTTCAGAAAGCCGAGCATAAATTTTTTGAAGGATTGTTTCTCTTGGGAGCTCATGATTGGGGCATGAATATAACATTGATTTAAGCCTCCCCCAAGCTTGAGCGATGCTTTCTCCTTCGCGAGGCCAAAAATTATATATATAATTGCGGTCACGATGGACAAGATGCATAGGGTAATACTTTTGATGAAATTCCAATTTCAATCTTCTATAGTTCCATGATCTCATATCATCACATAGCCTATACCATGTCAATGCGTCTCCCTTCAAAGATAAAGGGAAGACCTTCTTCTTAGCAACATCATCGGGTATACCGGCAAGCTTAAATAATCCACAAACTTCATCCACATATATTAGGTGTTCATCAGGATGCTTTGTTCCATCTCCTGTAAAAGGATTAGCTAGCAGTTTTTCTATCATACCCGAAGGATACTCATAAGGAATTTCATTTTCAATAGGTTCAGTAGGTTGAGGAGCAACTCTTTGCTCTACTGGTCGGGGTGAAGATACCCCGAACAAGCCCCTCGGAGGATTACTTTCCATAGTAACAAGCGACAGTAAATTTCAGCACACTATATAAATTTTCCTTACCAAATTCCACCTACCAAAGGCGCTTCACTCCCCGGCAACGGCGCCAGAAAAGAGTCTTGATGACCCACAAGTATAGGGGATCTATCGTAGTCCTTTCGATAAGTAAGAGTGCCGAAACCAACGAGGAGCAGAAGGAAATGATAAGCGGTTTTCAGCAAGGTATTCTCTGCAAGTACTGAAATAAGTGGTAACATATAATTTTGTGATAAAATAATTTGTAACGAGCAACAAGTAACAAAAGTAAATAAAGTGCAGCAAGGTGGCCTAATCCTTTTTGTAGCAAAGGACAAGCCTAGACAAACTCTTATATGAGGAAAGGCCCTCCCGAGGACACATGGGAATATCGTCAAGCTAGTTTTCATCACGTTCATATGATTCGCGTTCGGTACTTTGATAATTTGACATGTGGGTGGACCAGTGCTTGGGTGCTGTTCTTACTTGAACAAACATCCCACTTATGATTAACCTCTATTGCAAGCATCCGCAACTACAACAAAAGTATTAAGGTAAACCTAACCATAGCATGAAACATATGGATCCAAATCAGCCCCTTACGAAGCAACGCATATACTAGGGTTTAAGCTTCTGTCACTCTAGAAACCCATCATCTACTTATTATTCCCAATGCCTTCCTCTAGGCCCAAATAATGGTGAAGTGTTATGTAGTCGACGTTCACATAACACCACTAGAGGCTAGACAACATACATCTCATCAAAATATCGAACGAATACCAAATTCACATGACTACTAATATCAAGACTTCTCCCTTGTCCTCAGGAACAAACGTAACTACTCACAAAGCATATTCATGTTCATAATCAGAGGGGTAATAATATGCATAAAGGATCTGAACATATGATCTTCCACCAATTAAACCAACTAGCATCAACTACACGGAGTAATTAACACTACTAGCAACCTACTAGCACCAATCCTGGACTTGGAGACAAGAATTGGATACAAGAGATGGTGCGTATGAAGATGTTGATGGAGATTGCCCTCTCCCGATGAGAGGAGCATTGGTGATGATGATGGAGATGATTTCCCCCTCTGGGAGGGAAGTTTCCCTGACAGAACAGCTCTGCCGGAGCCCTAGATTGGTTCCGCCAAAGTTCCGCCTCGTGGCGGCGGAGTTTCGTCCCGAAAGGTTGCTTCTGGTTTTTTTTCTTGATGAAAGACTTCATATAGCAGAAGATGGTCATCGGAGAGCCACCGGGGGGCCCACGAGGTAGGGGGCGCGCCCTAGGGGGGGCGCCCCCCACCCTCGTGGAAAGGGTGTGGGCCCCTGGTCTTCATCTTTGGCGAGGATTTTTCATTATTTATGATAAGGTATTCTGTGGAGTTTTAGGACTTTTGGAGTTGTGCAGAATAGGTCTCTAATATTTGCTCCTTTTCCAGCCCAGAATTCCAGCTGCCGGCATTCTCCCTCCTTATGTAAACCTTGTAAAATAAGAGAGAATAGCCATAAGTATTGTGACATAATGTGAAATAACATCCCATAATGCAATAAATATCGATATAAAAGCATGATGCAAAATGGACGTATCAGTGTTCCAGGTGGCGTGAGTTGTGAAACTATTTCACATTGTTTTAAATGAAGGCCAAACTCGTAACTCAAATATTCGCCTCCACGATCAGATCGTAGAAACTTTATTTCCTTATTACGATGAGTCTCTACTTCACTCTAAAATTCTTTGAACTGTTCAAATGTTTCATAATTGTGTTTCATTAAGTATATGTACCCATATCTACGCAAATCATCTGTGAAGGTCAGAAAATAACGATACCCGCCGCATAGCTCAACACTCATTGGAACGCATACATCGGTATGTATTATTTCCAATAAGTCATTGGTTCACTCCATTGTTTCGGAGAACGGAGTTTTAGTCATCTTTCCCATGAGGCATGGTTCGCAAGTATCAAATGATTCATAATCAAGTGATTCCAAAAGCCCATCTACATGGAGTTTCCTCATGCGCTTTACACCAATATGACCTAAACGACAGTGCCACAAATATGTTGCACTTTCATTATCAACTTTGCATCTTTTGGCATCAATATTATGAATATGGGTATCACCACAATCGAAATTCAACAAAAATAGACCACTCTTCATGGGTGCATGACCATAAAAGATATTACTCATATAAATAGGAAAACCATTATTCTCTAATTAAATGAATAACCGTCTCGCACTAAACAAGATCCAAATATAATGTTCATGCTCAACGCTAGCACCAAGTAACAATTATTCAGGTCTAAAACTAATCCCAAAGGTAGATGTAGAGGTAGTGTGCCGACGACGATAACGTTGAGCTTGGAACCATTCCCGACGCGCATCATCACCTCATCCTTAGCCAATCTTTGTTTAATCTCTAGCTCTTGTTTCAAGTTACGAATATGAGCAACCGGACCAGTATCAAATACCCAGGCGCTACTAGGAGAATTAGTAAGGTACACCTCAATAACATGTATATCAAATATACCTTTGTTCACTTTGCCATCATTCTTATCCGCCAAATATTTGGGGCAGTTCCACTTCTAGTGACCAGTCCCTTTGAAGTAGAAGCACTCAGTTTCAGGATTGGGTCCAGCTTTGGGCTTCTTCTCGGGAGTGGCAACTTGCTTGCCATTCTTCTTGAAGTTCCATTTCTTTCCCTTGCCCTTTCTCTTGAAACTAGTGGTCTTGTTAACCATCAACACTTGATGCTCCTTCTTGATTTATACCTCCGCAGCTTTGAGCATTGCAAAGAGCCCGAGAATTGTCTTCTCCATCCCTTGTGTATTATAGTTCATCACGAAGCCATTGTAGCTTGGTGGCGGTGATTGAAGAACTCTGTCAATAACACTATCATCTGGAAGATTAACTCCCAACTGAGTCAAGTGATTATGATACCCAGACATTTTGAGTATGTGTTCACTGACAGAACTATTCTCCTCCATCTTGCATCTATAGAACTTGTTGGAGACCTCATATCTCTCAACTCGGGCATTTGCTTGAAATATTAACTTCAACTCCTGGAACACCTCATATGCTCCATGACGTTCAAAACGTCTTTGAAGTCCCGATTCTGAGCCGTAAAGCATGGCACACTGAACTATCGAGTAGTCATCGCCACGTGACTGTCAAGCGTTTACAATGTCCGTAGTTGCTGGAAGGGGTGGCACACCTAGTGGTGCATCAAGGACATACTTTTTCTGTGCAGCGGTGAGGATAATCCTGAATTTATGGACCCAGTCCATGTAGTTTCTACCATGATCTTTCAACTTAGCTTTCTCTAGGAACGCATTAAAATTCAAGGGAACGGTAGCACATGCCATTGATCTACAACATAGATGTGCAAATACTATCTGGACTAAGTTCATTAATAAAATTACTTAAGAACTCCCACTTAGATAGACATCCCTCAAGTCATCTAAATGATACGTGATACAAATCAACTAATCCATGTCCGATCATCACGTGCGATGGAGTTGTCATCAATGGTGAACATCTCTATGTTGATCATATCTACTATATGCTTATCGTTCGACTTTTTGATCTCCAGTGTTCTCAGGCCATGTCTGTACATGCTAGGATCGTCAAGTTTAACCCAAGTATTCTGCATGTGCAAAACTGTCTTTCACCCGTTGTATGTGAACGTAGAGTCTATCACACCCAATCATCACATGGTGTCTCAACACAATGAACTGTAGCAACGGTGCATACTCAGGGGGAACACTTTTACCTTGAAATTTAGTTAAGGGATCATCTTATAATGCTACCACCATACTAAGCAAAATAAGATGCATAAAATATAAACATCACATGCAACCAAAATATGTGACATGATATGGCCATCATCATCTTCTGCGTTTGATCTCCATCTCCAAAGCATCATCATGATCTCCATCGTCACCGGCTCGACACCTTGATCTACATCATTGCCTCATGGTCGTCTCGCCAATTATTGCTTCTACAACTATCGCTAACGCATAGTGATAAAGTAAAGAAATTACATGGTGTTTGCATTTGATACAATAAAGAGACAACCATAAGGCTCCTGCCGGTTGCCGATAACTTTTACAAAATATGATCATCTCGTACAATAACATATAGCACATCATGTCTTGACCATATCACATCACAACATGCCCTGCAAAAACAAGTTAGACGTCCTCTACTTTGTTGTTGCAAGTTTTACGTGGCTACTGCGGGCTTCTAGCAAGAACCGTTCTTACCTATGGATCAAACCACAACGATGTTTCGTCAAGTTTGCTGTTTTAGCCTTCTTCAAGGACCGGCCGCAGTCAAATTCGATTCAACTAAATTAGGAGAAACAGACACCCGTCAGCCACCTTTACGCAAAACTTGTTGCATGTCTGTCAGTGGAACCGGTCTCATGTACATGGACATGTAAGGTTGGTCTGGGGCGCTGACTATCACCGCCCACAACTCTTTGTGTCCTACTCGTGCATATCATCTACGCATAGACCTGGCTCATGATGCCACTGTTGGGAAACTTTGCATGGAAAACAGAAAAAATTCTATGCACACGCAATGATCCATCCATGGAGATGCATATCAACGAAGGGAAGAGTGTGCCTACGTACCCTCGTAGACCGCAAGAGGAAGCGTTTCTCAACGCGGTTGATGTAGTTGAACTTCTTCGCGCTTCAACCGGTCAAGTACCGAACACATGGCACCTCTGTGTTCTGCACACGTTTAGCTTAGTGACGTCCCTCGCCTTCTTGATCTAGCAAGTTGTCGAGTTAGTAGATGAGTTCCGTCAGTGATGTCTACTACGCAAGTTTCTCCTTGTAGACGTTGTTGGGCCTCCAAGTGCAGAGTTTTGTAGGATAGTAGCAAATTTCCCTCACGTGTCGAGGAGCATGCATATGAAGACACACCTACTGCACGGCATACTGTATCTCCAGTCGAGTCAGAGTGAGGTACTGAAGAGCACCAACGATAGACCGATAGAAAGTAGCATCCGAAACAGGAGAACCATCTGTGGCAGAAAGCTTCGCCTTCGTATCAACAGGCGTAGCAACAGGTTGCGGTTAAACATGTCGGCGCTGTTGAGATGTGGGGTTCCGGCAAACCCTTAAGGTTCAAACACTGGGGTGCGCGCGAAGTCTTTCCCTCCAACCGATCTACGCTCTAGCTCACTAGGATCTTGCAGACGAACTCGACGAACTCACAACACAAAAAGACACGGGGTTTATACTGGTTTGTGCCACCATTGTGGTGTAATACCCTACTCCAGTGTGGTGGTGGAATGCCTCTTGGGCTGATGACCAATACAAGGGAAGAACAACCTCCTGAGGTTGAGGTGTTCTTGAGCTCGGTGAGCTTGTGTGCGTTGGGGTGGTCTCCCTCTAGTTGAGATGGGATCCTCTTCCACTGTGGTGGCTAGTCCTATTTATAGAGGCCCTGGTCCTCTTCCCAAATATTGAGCAGGAAGGGAGCCAACAATGGCAGGCTAATTTGAAGGGGGACAACTAGTACAAGCTATCCTGACAAAAGTAGTCTTCGCCTGCACAAAGTTCTGGTGGTGACGCAGTTCTGGGCTCCACGATGACATCCGTCTTGCAGTCCATGGTCTTGGTCTTGTTGCACCGAAATGGCAACCTTTGCCTGAGGCCTCGGTACTCCGTGGCTGCGCTTGACCCCTTTGCACCAAAGAGGAAACAAGGACGTTGCGCGCGCTGGCGCCCACCTGGTGTCGATCGTCATGGCTCACATCACAAGAGCCTCGTGAGGTTCGCCTCACCTTGATATCTCCGCTCCTTGTGAGCCTGCCTAGCTAGGCCACTCTAGAGGAGGTATTGCATCGTCCGCCTCGCAAGACTTGGCCCCTCGCGAGGGTCTTGGGTGCTTTGTTGGTGAAGATGGGCCGTACGGCCTGCTGGCTCAGCCACGCTGCGGGCCACAGACAGGCAAGTCTGGGGACCCCCGTTCCCAGGACACCGACAGTAGCCCCCGGGCCCAAGGTGCGCTTGGGCTTGGCTTCGCGGCGAAGCCAAGGGTCAAGTTCGGAGCACCACGGGCCCCAAAAGCCTGCGTCCTCGATTGACGCATGGCGGTTGATTGGACGTGGGCGTCTTCGCTTCCCCACGCTGCCCCGACGACTGCACGACTTGACAAGTCCCCACGGCATGCAAGGGAAACCATCATTACCTGCGATCGTGGGAGACGCTGGTTGGCCTTCTCTTGCTATAAACGGGGAGGGGGGCGGAGCCCCCACTTCCCATCTCTTCCTTGCTTGCTTTCTCCTTCTTGCTCCACTGCTTGCTCCAATGGCGCCCATCAAAAGGTTCTCCGCCGAGGAGAAGGGGAAAGTCCCCCGGGATGCCCCAGATCCACTCCCGCCGAAGAAGAGGTCGATCCATCGCCGTGATGAAGTGACGATGCAGGTGGTGGCGAGGCCTCTGTGCGAGCGGCCTCCACCGGGGTACCCGCTACCCATGTACGCCCAAGCCGTAGGCTCAGGAGGACGAAGTGGCGAGCAGCGTCACCCACGCCGCACCTAGGGTCGCTGCGCCACGGTGACGCGGGCCGTCCACGCCGCGGACTCCTCGCGCGAGCTGGTGCTGTGGGCGCCGACGCCTTCGAGCTCCTGGATCCGCTTCCCTCGGTTCTTCTCCGACGTGATGCCGCCGAGGGGGCCTCTCGAGCTTTGGCTGCAGCATGCTGATTGCGGCGCTCCGACGATCAGACCGAAGACCGAAGCAGTCCCCACTGGCAAGATCTTCATGACTTGCGGCTGGGGCGAGACCGTACGGATCTGTTGCGCGAGGGGCACCCTCGCGATCCACTTCGAGTAAGATGACGCCTCCACGCTTCTCTTCAAGGTCTTTGACGCCGAGGGCCAACGTCTGGAGTGCTGCTCTAGAGAGGAGCGCGAGGCTGATGCGCGCTCCGCCCGCGACTACTCCAGCAGTAGAAGCCCTTGGGAGTCCAGCAACTCTCCTGAGCTCTACGAGACTCCGAAGACGAGCGATGACAGCTCCGTTCCCCCGAGCTCTCGCCGTGCTCGGAGCAGGGCTGTGGCATCTAGCCGCCGCCGCTGATCTGGATGGGGCTGGCGCCGGCCTCCCGTGGCCCACTATTGATGATGGCGTCCGCCACGGGAGGATGTAGATAGGATCCCCCTTAGCATTAGCTTTTGTTTCCTGCAAAGAATCATGAGTCACCCCGTGGGGGCATGTAAGGATCTGCAATGCCTTTGTACTTATTTTCCTTATTATGAAGATTTGATGGACGCGCGTCCCGTTAAGGCTCGGCCTCCCCTTTCTTTCCTCATGATAGCTTGTTGCTCTACGATGATGGGTCCTGTTCCCAAGGCATCTACAGCCGTCGCTGGTATGCCATGTCGCGATGCCATGGTCAAGGCCAGGAGGTGCGCGGCCCGAGGTCCGGTAAGAGCCCCTAAGGCGCGATGCTCAGGAGGTCCCCCTTAGCGCCCAAGCGGCCATGGTAAGGAAAGAAAGGAAGATGGCTTGGCCGCAACGGGGTTGCGGCATGGTGTGAGCGGCTATTAGGCCCAAATATTTAGCTGATCCGAGGGCGAGACTTATCTTGATGACTTCGAGGTGATTCCTGATGTTGCGCTAGGGCTGCGCGCCAACTTACGCGAAATAGGTAGGTCGGTCCGTACGAGTTTTCCCTCTCCCGAGCTCTTCTTAATGCTCTACGTCCTCAGGTCCCAGCCCTCGAGCGAGCTCAGCCGCCGCTGGTATGCCAGGTCGCGATGCCGTGGTCAAGGCCAGGGGGTGAGGGCTGGAGAGCCAGTAAGAGCTCCTGAGTCGTGATGCTCAGGAGCCCCCCTTTTAACGCGCAAGCAAATCGCACGAGAGGAAAGGAGGCTCGCGGTGCCGCCTGCTGTCCTTCCCGCAGGGTTCCTGTGGACAATCACAAGAAGAAACATGGTATGCCGTCACTGCCGCCTGCCTGCCGCTGGTTGGTTCGGATGAAGTGAAGGCACTGAGGGCCTGGTGAGGTGACGTGCATGGCGCGTGCCGCGAGCCAGAGCTCAACCACTTAGATTTGTCGGTCGTGGCAGGGACAGACCCATGCACCAGCGACGTGCCTGTGTAGGGGCCCCGAGGGAGGTGATGATCGAGCAGGTGATAGCAGTTGGTAGGTTAGGCATAAAGAGCAGATTGATTGGGATAAATGCAGGAAGGTACATGCCACTGGGTCTGGCCCGAGCGGCGCGGGGATTATGCAGCCCGAGGGGCGCCACAAACGAGGTAAGCTAGAAACATATGCAGAAGGGATACATGCCACAGGGACGGACCCATGTGGCCTGGGAATCGTGCAGCCAGAGGGGCGCTCCCAGCTTAAATGAACTTGGAATATGTCACCTAGGTCTGTAGACGAAGTAGAGCTGGTGTAGCTGAAGCCACGCGTTGAAGGAATGACTCCTCATGAGCCACCGGGACCCTGAGCCTCGTGAGGCTCTGGGAGCTCAGGAGGTTTCCTGAAGACCGTCACCATCTCCTCTAGAACGGCACGGGACCTGGCCTCCTGAGCCGGCATGACTTGCTGCACATTGCGCTGATGGGCCGACGCCATGCTCAGCAAGCCGAAGGGCATGCGAACGAAGCTGTGTGGTGGACCCTCACAGCGGCCCGCGCGTGATGTCTAGAACCGTTCCTGAGAGGCGGACCTGTTGAGCCCTGGGATGTCGACGCAGGCGCGCAGCTCAGTGATGTCTACTACACAACCTTCTTCTTGTAGACGTTGTTGGGCCTCCAAGTGCTAAGGTTTGTAGGACAGTAGCAAATTTCCCTCAAGTGGATGACCTAAGGTTTATCAATCCGTAGGAGGCGTAGGATGAAGATGGTCTCTCTCAAGCAACCCTGCAACCAAATAACAAAGATTCTCTTGTGTCCCCAACACACCCAATACAATGGTAAATTGTATAGGTGCACTAGTTCGGCGAAGAGATGGTGATACAAGTGCAATATGGATAGTAGATAATAGTTTTTGTAACCTGAAAATATAAAAACAGCAAGGTAACTAATGATAAAAGTGAGCGTAAACAGTATTGCAATGCGTTGAAACAAGGCCTAGGGTTCATACTTTCAATAGTGCAAGTTCCCTAAAAAATAATAACATAATTGGATCACATAACTATCCCTCAACATGCAACAAAGAGTCACTCCAAAGTCACTAATAGCGGAGAAGAACGAAGAGATTATGGTAGGGTACGAAACGACCTCAAAGTTATTCTTTCCAATCAATCCGTTGGGCTATTCCTATAAGTGTCACAAATAGCCCTAGAGTTCGTACTAGAATAACACCTTAAGACACAAATCAATCAAAACCCTAATGTCACCTAAATACTCCAATGTCACCTCAAGTATCCGTGGGTATGATTATACGATATGCATCACACAATCTCAGATTCATCTATTCAACCAACACATAGAACCTCAAAGAGTGCCCCAAAGTTTCTACCGGAGAATCCTGACGAAAACGTGTGCCAACCCCTATGCATTGGTTCATGGGCGGAACCCGCAAGTTGATCACCAAAACATACATCAAGTGAATCATGTGGTATCCCATTGTCACCACAGATACGCACGGCAAGACATACATCAAGTGTTCTCAAATCCTTAAAGACTCAATCCGATAAGATAACTTCAAAGGGGAAACTCAATCCATTACAAGAGAGTAGAGGGGGGAAGAAACATCATAGGATCCAAATATAATAGCAAAGCTCGTGATACATCAAGATCGTATCACCTCAAGAACACGAGAGAGAGAGAGAGATCAAACACATAGCTACTGGTACATACCCTCAGCCCCGAGGGAGTACTACTCCCTCCTCGTCATGGAGAGCACCGGGATGATGAAGATGGCCACCGGAGAGGGATTCCCCCTCCGGGAGGGTGCCGGAACAGGTCTAGATTGGCTTTCAGTGGCTACGGAGGCTTCTGGCGGCGGAACTCCCAATCTATTGTGCTCCTCGATCGTTTTAGGGTATATGGGTATATATGGGAGGAAGAAGTACGTCGGTGGACTTCTGGGCTGCCCACGAGGTAGGGGGACGCGCCCAGGGGGGTGGGTGCGCCCTCCACCCTCGTGGGCAGCCCGAGACTCTCCTTGTGCAACTCCGGTACTCCGTGGGCTTCTTCTGGTCCAAAAATAAGTTCCGTGAAGTTTCAGGTCAATTGGACTCCGTTTGATTTTCCTTTTCTGCGATACTCTAAAACAAGGAAAAAACAGAAACTGGCACTCGGCTCTAGGTTAATAGGTTAGTCCCAAAATAATATAGAAGTGTATAATAAAGCCCATAAACATCCAAAATAGATAATATAATAGCATGGAACAATAAAAAATTATTGATACGGTGGAGACGTATCAGCATGCCCAAGCTTATTTCCTGCTCGTCCTCGAGTAGGTAAATGATAAAAACAGAATTTTTGATGTGGAATGCTACCTAACATATTTCTGTAAGTAATTCTCTCATTTTGGCATGAATGTTCAGATCCATAAGATTCAAGACAAAAGTTTAATATTGACATAGAAGTAGTAATACTTCAAGCATACTAACAAAGTAATCATGTATTCTCAAAATAACATGGCCGAAGAAATCTATCCCTACAAAATCATATAGTCTGGCTATGCTCCATCTTCACCACACAACGTATTTGAATCATGCACAACCCAGATGACAAGCCAACCAATTGTTTCATACTTTTGATGTTCTCAAACTTTTCAATCTTCACGCAATACATGAGCGTTAGCCATGGACATAGCACTATAGGTGGAATAGAATGGTGGTTGTGGAGAAGACAAAAAGGAGAAGATAGTCTCACATCAACTAGGCGTATCAACGGGCTATGGAGATGCCCATCAATAGATATCAATGTGAGTGGGTAGGGATTGCCATGCAACGGATGCACTAGAGCTATAAATGTATGAAAGCTCAGCAAAAGAAACTAGTGTGTGTGCATCCAACTCGCTTGCTCACGAAGACCTAGGGCATTTTGAGGAAGCCCATCATTGGAATATAAAAGCCAAGTTCTATAATGAAAGATTCCCACTAGTGTATGAACGTGACAACATAAGAGACTCTCTATCATGAAGATCATGGTGCTACTTTGAAGCACAAGTGTGGTAAAAGGATAGTAGCATTGTCCCTTCTCTCTTTTTCTCTCATTTTTTATTTTTGTTTGGGCCTTTCCCCCTTTTTTATGGCCTCTTTTTTATTTTTTTATTTGGGCTTCTTTGGCCTCTCTTTTTTCGTCCGGAGTCTCGTCCCGACTTGTGGGGGAATCATAGTCTCCATCATCCTTTCCTCACTGGGACAATGCTCTAATAATGATAATCATCACACTTTTATTTACTTACAACTCAAGAATTACAACTCGATACTTAGAACAAAATAAGACTCTATATGAATGCCTCCGGCGGTGTACCGGGATTGCGATGAATCAAGAGCGACATGTATGAAAAATTATGAACGGTGGCTTTGCCACAAATATGATGTCAACTACATGATCATGCAAAGCAATATGACAATGACGAACATGTCATGATAAACGGAATGGTGAAAAGTTGCATGGCAATATATCTTGGAATGGCTATGGAAATGCCATAATAGGTAGGTATGGTGTCTTTTTTGAGGAAGGTATATGGTGGGTTTATGATACCGGCAAAAAGTGAACGGTATTAGAGAGGCTAGCAATGGTGGAAGGGTGAGAGTGCGTATAATCCATGGACTCAACATTAGTCATAAAGAACTCACATACTTATTGCAAAAATCTATTAGTTATCGAAACAAAGTATTGCGCGCATGCTCCTAGGGGGATAGATTGGTAGGAAAAGACCATCGCTCGTCCCCGACCGCCACTCATAAGGAAGACAATCAACAAATAAATCATGCTCCAACTTCATCACATAACGGTTCACCATACGTGCATGCTACGGGAATCACAAACTTCAACACAAGTATTTCTCAAATTCACAACTACTCACTAGCATGACTCTAATATTACCATCCTCATATCTCAAAAAAAATCATCAAGTATCAAACTTCTCATAGTATTCAATGCAATTTATATGAAAGTTTTTATTATATCCCTCTTGGATGCCCATCATATTAGGACTAGTTTCATAACCAAAGAAAACTACCATGCTGTTCTAAAGACTCTCAAAATAATATAAGTTAAGCATGAGAGTTCATCTATTTCTTCAAAATAAAACCACCACCGTGCTCTAAAAAGATATAAGTGAAGCACTAGAGCAACAACAAACTACTCCGAAAGATATAAGTGAAGATCAATGAGTAGTCGAATAATTATGCAACTATGTGAAGACTCTCTAACATTTAAGAATTTCATATCTTGATACTTTATTCAAACATCAAGCAAAACTAAATAAAATAAAATGATGCTCCAAGCAAAACACATATCATATGGTGAATAAAAATATAGCTCCAAGTAAAGTTACCGATGAACGAAGACGAAAGAGGGGATGCCTTCCGGGGCATCCCCAAGCTTAGGCTCTTGGCTATCCTTGAATATTACCTTGGGGTGCTTTGGGAATCCCCAAGCTTAGGATCTTGCCACTCCTTATTCCATATTCCATCGAATCTTTACCCAAAACTTGAAAACTTCACAACACAAAACTTAACAGAAAGCTCGTAAGCTCCGTTAGTATAAGAAAGCAAATCACCATCATAAGGTACTGTAATGAAATCATTATTTATTTATATTGGTGTTAAACCTACTTTATTCCAACTTCTCTATGGTTTATAAGCTCTTTTACTAGCCATAGATTCATCAAAATAAGTAAACAACACATGAAAAACAGAATCTGTCAAAAACAGAACAGTCTGTAGTAATCTGGATCAAACATATACTTCTGGAACTCATAAAATTCTCAAATAAATTGCTGGACCTGAGGAATTTATCTATTAATCATCTGAAAAAAGAATTAACTAAATAGAACTTTACAAAAAAAATGGCAGCAATTCTCGTGAGCACTAAAGTTTCTGCTTTTTTACAGCATGATCAACAAGACTTTCCCCAAGTCTTCCCAAAGGTTCTACTTGGAACAAACACCAATAAAAACATAAAACCACATCTAAAAAGAGTCTAGATGAATTATTTATAACTAAACAGTAGCAAAAAAACAAGGAACAAAAATAAAATTGGGTTGCCTCCCAACAAGCGCTATCGTTTAACGCCCCTAGCTAGGCATGCTGATTTCAATGATGCTCACATAAAGGATAAGAATTGTAACATAAAGAGAGCATCATGAAGAATATGACTAGCACATTTAAGTCTAACCCTCTTCATATGCATATGGATTTTGTGAGAAAACAACTTATGGGAACGAGAATCAACTTGCATAGGAAGGTAAAACAAGCATAACTTCAAAACTTTAAGCACATAGAGAGGAAACTTGATATTATTGCAATTCCTACAAGCATACATTCCTCCCCCATAATAATTTTAAGTAGCATCATGAATGAATTCAACAATATAACCAGCACCTAAAGCATTCTTTTGATGATCTACAAGCATAGAAATTTTATTACTCTCCACATAAGCAAAATTCTTCTCATTTGGAATAGTGGGAGTATCATAAGAGACTTGAATACTATAAATTGTTTCCACATTAAAAGAGTAATGTTTAGAGAAAGGGTAGTCATAATCATGACAAGTTTTATAAATATAATCACTACTTTTTATAGCATAAGTATCATCACAATAATCATCATAAGTAGGAGGCATGCTATCATCATTATAAATTTACATATCAAAACTTGGTAGATTAAAAATATCATCTTCACTAAATGTAGAATCCCCAAGCTTGGGACAAAGATTAATTACAGCAAATATATTCTCAAAAACATCATCTTCATCAAACATAGCATCCCCAAGCTTGTGCCTTTTCATATCATAAGCATAATCACTCTCATCATTAATAGTATGTATAGCACCAATAGTATAGCAATTATCATATTCTTCCAAGCAAGTGCCAAAAAGATTTTCAAGATCATAAGAAGTATCATTATCTTCCACAATTATATTTTCCTGAGGCACAATAGTAATAGGAGCAGCATTATTTGGGGGAATATCTTTTTACCTCTCTTCCTTTTTCTTTTCTTCTTCTTCACCACATCATGTGTGGGTTCAATCCTCTTTTTGGAGCTCCTTATTAATGAGATTGGTTGAATAGGAGGCTCTTCCTCGTTACGTGATTCATTATAAGAAATAATAGGAGGGTATTGGGAAGTCTCTTCCCTTTCATTAGTATTCTCTTCATCTTCTATTTGTTTTCTTTTCTTTATGTAATTGGCAATATAAGGGGTTTCAATGCAATTCACCGCACAATACATATAAATTTCCTCTAGATCAAAGCCAAGCAGTTTGTAACGGGAAAATTCTATAAGATGATTAGTTAAATGTTTCATTTCTTCATAACCCATAAGCAAACTAAGTTCATTATAATGTGCAAGGGAAATCAAGTCATTACAATTTTTGCACACGATTAGATCATGGAACAATTTGCATCGGATAGCTAAATGACCCTGTTCATTGCAAATTCCACAAGTACAAGCAAGAAAAATTAAATTTTCAGCACAATCATCTAGCCTTTCTTGCAACAATTTAGTTTCTAAGTACTTATGCTTCTTGCAATATCTGTCTTCCCTTTTTGGTGTGTACTTACAAACCCAATGCACTCCACAAAAATTGGCATGTTTATAGGAGACATTTTCATCATAACTAGTGCAATCATCATTAGTATCATGGATATTCAAAGAATTCGTACTAACAACATTGCAATCATGTTCATCATTCACATATTTTATTCCAAGCATTCTATGTAATTCTTCTTCTAGTATTTGAGCACAATTTTCCCTTCCATCATACTCACGAAAGATATTAAAAAGATGAAGCGTATAAGGCAAAATCAATTCCATATTATTTTTATGTAGTCTTCTTTTATAAACTAAACTAGTGATAAAACAAGAAACAAAAAGATTCGATTGCAAGATCTAAAGATATACCTTCAAGCGCTAACCTCCCCGGCAACGGCGCCAGAAAAGAGCTCGATGTCTACTACACAACCTTCTTCTTGTAGACGTTGTTGGGCCTCCAAGTGCAGAGGTTTGTAGGATAGTAGCAAATTTCCCTCAAGTGGATGACCTAAGGTTTATCAATCCGTAGGAGGCGTAGGATGAAGATGGTCTCTCTCAAGAAACCCTGCAACCAAATAACAAAGAGTCTCTTGTGTCCCCAACACACCCAATACAATGGTAAATTGTATACGTGCACTAGTTCGGCGAAGAGATGGTGATACAAGTGCAATATGGATAGTAGATAATAGTTTTTGTAATCTGAAAATATAAAAACAGCAAGGTAACTAATGATAAAAGTGAGCGTAAACGGTATTCCAATGCGTTGAAATAAGGCCTAGGGTTCATACTTTCAATAGTGCAAGTCACTAATAGCTATCCCTCAACATGCAACAAAGAGTCACTCCAAAGTCACTAATAGCGGAGAAGAACGAAGAGATTATGGTAGGGTACGAAATGACCTCAAAGTTATTCTTTCCAATCAATCCGTTGGGCTATTCCTAAAAGTGTCACAAATAGCCCTAGAGTTCGTACTAGAATAACACCTTAAGACACAAATCAACCAAAACCCTAATGTCACCTAGATACTCCAATGTCACCTCAAGTATCCGTGGGTATGATTATACGATATGCATCACACAATCTCAGATTCATCTATTCAACCAACACATAGAACCTCAAAGAGTGCCCCAAAGTTTCTACCAGAGAATCACAACGAAAACGTGTGCCAACCCCTATGCATAGGTTCATGGGCGGAACCCTCAAGTTGATCTCCAAAACATACATCAAGTGAATGACGTGGTATCCCATTGTCACCACAGATACGCACAACAAGACATACATCAAGTGTTCTCAAATCTTTAAAGACTCAATCCGATAACATAACTTCAAAGGGAAAACTCAATCCATTACAAGAGAGTAGAGGGGGAAGAAACATCATAGGATCCAAATATAATAGCAAAGCTCGCGATACATCAAGATCGTATCACCTCAAGACACGAGAGAGAGAGAGATCAAACATATAGCTACTGGTACATACCCTCAGCCCCGAGGGAGAACTACTCCCTCCTCGTCATGGAGAGCACCGGGATGATGAAGATGGCCACCGGAGAGGGATTCCCCCTCCGACAGGGTGCCGGAACAGGTCTAGATTGGCTTTCGGTGGCTACGGAGGCTTCTGGCGGCGGAACTCCCAATCTATTGTGCTCCTCGATCGTTTTAGGGTATATGCGTATATATGGGAGGAAGAAGTACGTCGGTGGACTTCCAAGCTGCCCACAAGGTAGGGGGTGTGCCCATGGGGGTGGGCGCGCCCTCCACCCTCGTGGGCAGCCCGGGACTCTCCTCATGCAACTCCGGTACTCCGTGGGCTTCTTCTGGTCCAAAAATAAGTTCCGTGAAGTTTCAGGTCAATTGAACTCCGTTTGATTTTCCTTTTCTACGATTCTCTAAAACAAGGAAAAAAATAGAAACTGGCACTGGGCTCTAGGTTAATAGGTTAGTCCCAAAAATAATATAAAAGTGTATAATAAAGCCCATAAACATCCAAAATAGATAATATAATAGCATGGAACAATCAAAAATTATAGATATGTTGGAGATGTATCACTCAGCACCCTCGCCTGGGTGGTGAGCCACACTCTGTGAGCGGCTATCGCCGCGCATGGCTCTTGCGTCTTGTAGCTCTTGGGTGGTCTTGGTGATGAACTCCTGGGTGGTGGGCATTCCTTGGCCCATGCTCTCCTGAGGAACACGTGTCGTGAAGCACGCTTCCAAGTGGTGCCCAAGCGCCTCCCTCGTGAGATTGGCAAGGTCTGAGGCCCTCCAGAAGAGAGCCCCGAGCCTTGCCTGAGGAGGGCGCCGGGCGCGCTTTCCTATGCAGTGGAGGGAGGTGCCCCTGGAGCGGGCGCTGATCCTGACGAGGCTCCTGATGTGACGCCATCTTCTTGGGGTCCTGCACGACACATTAGCTTCTTCTTGGGGATGGTCTCCGGAGGGCCTTCACTTCTGCTGTCAGGGTTGTCGATTGCCGCGGCTTGAAAGGCGCGCTCAAGGGAGCACACCGCATCCCTTTCTTCACATGGGACCGTGATGATCCCCCTGCTTCCTGGCATCATGAGAACATTGTAGCCGTGGTGAGTGACTGTCATGAACTTGACCAGGGCTGGGTACCCGAGGATGGCATTGTACGGCAGGCGGATGTGCGCGATGTCGAAGTCGATGAGCTCGGTGCGGTAATTCTTGTGCTCCTCGAAGGTGACAGGTAGGCGGACTTGCCCTATTGGTGTGGTGGAACCGTCCGTCACTCCTAAGAAAGGCTTGGTTGGCTGGAGCTGCTCATAGGGCACTTGGAGGTTGTCGAACATGTCGGCGGATAGGACGTTGAGCCCTGCGCCGCCATCGATGAGAGTCTTGGTGACTTTCACATTGCTGATGACTGGGGAGCACAGCATAGGGAGTGTGCCAGCGGTGGCTGCACACTTGAGCTAGTCGGCCGAGCTGAAGGTGATGACACATTGGGACCACCGGAGCGGGCGCGTGGCCTCGAGCTTGTGGAGCGTCGCATTCACCTCGCGGGCGAACTATTTGAAGATGCGCTGAGAGGCTGGGGCCTGAGCGTCGCCCAAGATGCAAGCGACCGCGTGCAGCTCCTGGAAGCCCCTAGCCCCCTCGTCCTGGTGGTGGTGGTCGTTCCTCCTTGGCGGCGGCAACGGGGGAAGACCAGTTTTTCCCTGGGGGCGATCCTCACGAGGCGGGTCCCTCCAGGCGCCCTCGCGAGGTTGGTCCTGCCAGCAGTCCTCACGAGGCCGGTCACGCCACTGCTGGCGCGGGCCATGGTCGTCCCAGCGTCCGCCTCCACGTCCTCCTCTGCGGCCGTAGCCCCGGTCGTTGCGCTTGGGGCGTCGGTCGAAGCGTCCTTCCCGAATGGCTCTGAGCTCTTGACAGTCGCTGGTGTTGTGGGTGTTCAGGTTGTGGAAGGCGCGGAATGGGTGGCCGTTCTTGGATGACTCGGGCTGATCTCTTCCTCGCTTGGTGTCGGGCTCTGCTGCGAGCACTACTGCCTCTTTGCGATTCACGTCCTTGGCCTTGGCCTTCTTTTCCTCCACTCCTCAGCTGGCAGCTCAAGGAGAGAGAGGCGCCCCTCCTCAGCTCTTGCGCACCTGGTCGCCAGGTTGAACAACTCCTGAGATGTGCAAAGCTCCTCATGGATAGCCAGCTCTTCCTTCATCTTGACGTCGCGGACGCCGTCAGAAAATGCGGAGATGATGGCCTCGTCCATGACCTTGGGGATCTTGAGGCGGGTGCTGTTGAAGCGCTGGATGTACTTCTGGAGGGTCTCTCCTGGCTGTTGCTTGATGTGGCATAGGTCTCCCATGACCAGTGGGCGGTCGCGAGTGCCCTGGAAGTTGGCGACGAAGCGGTCGCGCATCTCGTCCTAGGAGGAGATCGAGCCGTGCTGCAGGTTCAGGAGCCAGGAGAGGGCCCCATCCTTGAGAGCCATGGGAAACCAGTTCGCCATGACTTTTTCATCGCCGTTGGCCGCTTTGATGCTAAACTCATAGAGCTGCAGGAACTCCGTGGGGTCAGCGGTGCCGTCGTATAGAGGAGGCAGATCTGGCTTGAACTTGCCTGGCTAGGCAACACTACGCAGCTCAGGGGTGAAGGCGCGGCAGCCTGCCGTGGTTGCCGGGGACCGCTTCGTAGGTGTAGCTTGGTCTTGGCGAGGTCCGCGCTGCGCCACTACAAGCGGCACGGTGTCTTGACGAGGTGGCGCGGGGAGCGCTGGTGCAGCTTCTCGCGGCCGCAGGATTTCTTGGCAGCTCCTTTCTTCACGCACGGGCGCCGGGCATGGCAGATCATGTCGCGGAGGCGCGCGTCTTGGCGCCAAGGCACCGTCTTGGGGTCGAGGCGGTGGAGGCACGCCATGAGCCCCGTCGCCCGCGGCCTGCTAAGGGGGAGGCACAGAGTGGGACGGCGCCAAAGAGCCCCCGCGGCAAGGACGAGCTCGGCGACACGGTCGAGCCACTCCTCATAGACGTTGTCGACGGGGCGGTAACGCAAGAGCTCGTTCGCCGCGATGAGCGCGGCCCGTGCCTCCATGGGAGCGCGGTGCACGTGAGATGAAGAGCCAGCAGGGGTGAGTGATGGAGTAGCGATGCAACTGTCCTGCCGCACCGATGGATGTTGCGAGGACGCCTGCTGCTCGTTTCCCACCGGGCCGGTGGCAGCGTTGGCGGCGGGGGACGGAGAACGATGGGGCGGGCCGCCGACGGGAGCCGTCTAAGCGACGTGGGCGGCGAGGGCGGCCCGACGCTCAGCTCGAGCGCGCCGAGTGTCCGACATGGAGACAACGAAGCGACGGAGCGACGAGCTGATGGAAGGGAAGCTACGGCGCATCCCTACCTGGCATGCCAAATGTCGGGATATGGGGTTCCGGCAAACCCTTAAGTTTCAAACACTAGAGTGCGCGCGAAGTCTTTCCCTCCAACCGATCTACGCTCTAGCTCACTAGGATCTTGTGGACGAACTTGACGAACTCGAAGACACGGGGTTTATACTGGTATGGGCCACCATTGTGGTGTAATACCCTACTCCAGTGTGGTGGTGGATTGCCTCTTGGGCTGATGAACAATACAAGGGAAGAACAGCCTCCTGAGGTTGAGGTGTTCTTGAGCTCGGTGAGCTTGTGTGTGTCGGGGTGGTCTCCCTCTAGCTGAGGTGGGATCCTCTTCCACTGTGGTGGCTAGTCCTATTTATAGAGGCACTGGTCCTCTTCCCAAATATTGAGCGGGAAGGGAGCCAACAATGGCGGGCTAATTTGAAGGGGGACAGCTAGTACAAGCTATCCTGACAAAAGTAGTCTTCGCCTGCACAAAGTTCTGGTGGTGACGCTATTCTGGGCTCCACGATGACCTCCGTCTTGCAGTCCATGTCTTGGTCTTCTTGCACCGAAATGGTAACATTTGCCTGAGGCCTCGGTACTCCGCGGCTGCGCTTGCCCCCTTTGCACCAAAGAGGAAACAAGGACGCTACGCGCACTAGCGCCTGCCTGGTGTCGATCGTCATGGCTCACGTCACGAGAGCCTCGTGAGGTTCGCCTCGCCTTGATATCCCCGCTCCTCATGAGCCTGCCTAGCTAGGACACTCCAGAGGAGGCCTTGCACCGTCCGCCTCGCGAGGGTCTTGGGTTTTGTTGGTGAAGATGGGTCGTACGGCCTGCTGGCTCAGCCACGCCGCGGGCCGCAGGTAGGGAAGTCTGGGGACCCCCGTTCCCAGGACGCCGACAGGAGCACTCCAGGAGCTCATGAGCATACTTCCGCTTATGAAGGAAGAAGCCATCGGGACAGTGCACCACCTCGACACCGAGGAAGTAGTGCAAAGGACACAAGTCCTTGATGGCGAACTCAGCGCGAAGACGAGCCGTGAGCTGACTGAGGAGACCACCCGTACATTCCGCCAGGATGATGTCATCTACATAGAGCAGCAAGTAGGCCGTGTCGAAGTCCTGATGATAGACGAAGAGCGAGGCATCCGAGCTGGTAGAGCGGAACCAAAGCTAGTGGAGAAACGCTGTGATGCGCTAGTACCAAGCGCGCGGAGCCTGCTCGAGTCCGTACAAGGACCACGAAAGCAGGCACATGTGGTCGGGATGTGCCGGTTAACAAACCCGGTGGGCTGCTGGCTGAAGACCTTCTCCACGAGGTGACCATGGAGGAAGGCGTTAGAGACGTCCATCTGGTGCACCGGCCAAGCACGGGAGACCGCAAGGTGGAGAACCATGCGTATCGTGCCGGGCTTGATGACTAGAGCGAAGGTGTCGGTGAAGTCGATGCCAGCATGCTTTCGGAAGCCATGAACGACCCAACGCGCTTTGTAGAGATCAAGGGTACCATCAGGACGAAGCTTGTGTTTAAAGACCCACTTCCCGGTAATCACGTTGGCATGCCGGGGACGGGGAACAAGCTGCCACGTCCAGTTGCACAACAATGCGTCAGACTCCTCTTGCATCGCAGCCATCGAGAGCGGGTCATGAAGAGCGGCTCGAACAAAGGACAACAACGGCGATGGCTCAGAGGTGGACGCCGCATGGACGTAGTGACCCGAGGCATAGCGCGAGCTCGGGTGAAAAACACACGTACAGTCGCGGGTGACCGGACCGGCCATAGGCGCCAGGGGGGCGCGCGCACCAGGGGCGCCGGGGCATTGAGGGCGCCAAGGGGGCCGAGGGCGCCGAGGGGGACGGCGGCGCTGAGGGAGCCGAGGGGGTCGTGGGTGCCGGGGAAGCCGCGGGGGCCATGGGCGCCAACGTCGGGGGCGTCCGGGATGCCAGTGCCGCGACTGGAGGAGCCGCCGGATATGGGGGGCGCGCCTCAAAGCCAGGGTGGGCCAAGGGTGGCGTGCGGACCTCCCAGAAGGGGCATCGAGGTGGCCGCGTCACCAGTGACGGGAGGAACAGCTGTGGTACCTGCTGAAACGGAAACACATGCTCATCAAAGTAAACGTGCCAGGAGGTGAACACACGGTGGGAGACGGGATTATAGCACCGATATCCCTTGGAGTTAGAGGGGTGGCCGATGAAGATGCAAGCGATGGATTGAGGTGCAAGCTTGTGAGAAGCAGTGTCGGCAGTGCTGGGATAGCAAAGGCACCCAAAAATGTGCAAGTCATCATAACACGGGGGCGTGCAAAAGAGAAGATGGTCAGGTGCGTAGTTCCACCATGGGCGGCTGGGTCTAATGTTAAGAAGAAGTGATTTAGTGGCGAGTGCATCCGGCCAGAAACGAGGCGGCATGTTGGCATGAAATAGGAGTGTGCGAACGCAGTCATTCAGAGTGTGAAGGACGCGTTCGGCTCGACCATTCTACTGTGAAGTGTACGGGCATGTGAGGTGGAAAACTATGCCGTGATGCAACAAAAAGGTGTGGAAAAGCGAGGTTGTCATACTCTTTTCCATTGTTCGTCTGAAGCGCAAGGATGGGACGCCTAAACTGCGTGCAGGCATAGGAGAAAAAAGGCGTCAAAGTAGAGAGTGCATCCGACTTTCTGCGCAAAGGAAAAGTCCACACATAATGAGAATAATCATCAAGAATGACTAGATAATATAAGTAGCCAGAGTTACTGGGAACCAGAGAAGTCCACACATCGCTATGAATAAACTGAAAAGGAAAAGAAGCAATGGTGGTGGACTTATTAAACGGCAGATGAACATGTTTGCCGACTCGACGGGATTCACAAGTGTGATCCTCGATCTTATTGCAACTGAAACTGAAACTCCTAAGAATATAATGAAGTGTGACAGGGTTGGGATGACCCAAGCGAGCGTGCCAAAGATTGACTGTAGCAGAGAGAGCAACCGGTGCGGTAGTGGTGGATGAAGGCGAGTGCACAGGATAGAGTCATCGGGGCTATCAAAAAGTACCATCCTGGTTCGAGCGTCTTTGACACAAAAACCAAGCTCGTCAAATTCAATGGTAACAGGATTTTCATGAGTGAAACAACGAACAGAAATGAGATTCTTAATAAGATGAGATGACATAAGTATGTTAGACAAAGATAATGGAGGAGAACTAGAAGGAAAAGAAGTGTACCCAATGTGTGTGATAGGAAGTGTGGAACTGTTGCCGACAATGATGCGGCGGTCGGTGGAGATAGGAGTGAAGGAGACAAGGTTACCAGGATGAGCAAACATGTGAGCCGTAGCACCGGTGTCCATGTACCAATCACAACCTCCAGTGTAGTTATTCGGCATAGGAGCGGCATGCAGTGCGTGGAGGAGCACCGGGTCCCAAGGTGCCATCGGCAGGGCCGGCGAGGGGGACAGAGACGCCATGGGGAGGCCATAGCCGCCGCTCGGATGCGGCGGTGGGTACTCTCCATACGGTATGGTTAGCAGCCCCGGCTGCGACTGTGGTGCCGGGTAGGCCGGATGGCCCGCCGACAAAACCTGCTGGCCCGCTCACAGATGCTGCAGGTGTTGGGCGCCATCAGGCAGCTGCGAGTGCTGGCCTGCTGACGCCCCCCACCAGTACCCGGGAGACCCGTACACGGGCGGAGCCCCGTACGTAGGATTCCCGTACGTGGGAACGGGCACATCAAAAGCCCTGTGCAACAGCAAGGGGTCGACGGGCAGAGGCGGTGCCGGTGGCGGGGCGAAGATGGATTGGCCGGAGAGCGCCGGCGGCAACGGGGTTGCATCGTAGGACACCGGCGGTGGAGCCACGCCAAAGGGCCCTGTCAGCGTTCTGGGAATGGGGGACCCCAGACTTGCCTGCCTGCGGCCCATGGCGTGGCTGAGCTAGCAGGTTTGTACGGCCCATCTTCATCGACGAGATATTCAAGACCCTCGCGAGAGGCCAAGCCTCGCGAGGCGGACGATGCAAGGCCTCCTCAAGAGCGGCCTCGCCAGGCAGACCACGAGGGGCGGAGAGATCAAGGCAAGGCAAACCTCGCGAGGTCCTCATGACGTGAGCCATGACGATCGAGACCAGGCAGGCGCCAACGCGCGCAGTGTCCTTGCTTCCTATTTGGTGCCAAGGGGGCAAGCGCGGGCGTGGAGTACCGAGGCATCAAGGAAAGGTTTCCATATCGGTGCAACGAGACCAAGACCAGCAGGAGGGCAACACGGAGGTCACCATGGAGCCCAAGATTGCGTTACCACCAGAGCCTTTTGCAGGCGAAGACTACTTTTGTCAGGATAAGCTGTACTAGTTGTCCCCTTTCAAATTGGACATTGTTGGATCCCTTCCCTCTCAATATTTGGGGAGAGGACCAGGGCCTATATAAGTAGAACTAGCCACCACGGTAGAAAAAGGGGGGAAGGAAGGGAGAACTCATTCAGAGGCACCTCACCCACACAAGTTCGCCAAGCATAAGAACACCTCAACCTCAGGAGGCTGTTCTTCCCCTTGGACTGTTCATCATCAGCCCAAGAGGCAATCCACCACCACCACCACACTAGAGTAGGGTATTACACCACAACGGTGGCCCGAACCAGTATAAATCTTGTGTCTTTGTGTGGCATGTTCGTGGAGTTCATCCGCGAGATATTAGCGAGCTAGGGCGTGGATCGATAGGGAGAAAACCTTCGCGTGCACCCCAGTGTTCGAACCTCGAGGGTTTCATCGGAACCCGTGATCCGACATTTGGCGCGCCAGGTAGGGGTGCGCCGAAGCTTCCTTCCATCGCTCCGTGCCCCGTTGCTCCGTCGTCTCCATGGCAGACGCGCGCCGCGCTCGTGCTGTGCGCCGGGCTGCCCTCGCCGCCCGCGTCGCTCAAACGGATCCCATCGGTGGGCCACCTCGTCGTTCCCCGTTGCCTGCCACCAACGCCGCCACCGGCCCAATGGGGAACGAGCAGCAACCATCCTCGCTGCACCCCTCGGTGCGGCGGGACGGCCGCACCGCCACTCCATCACTGACCCCGACCGGTTCTTCTTCCCATGCATGTCGCCCTCCCATGGATGCATGGGCCGCGCTCCTCATGGCGCACGAGCTCCTGTGCTACCGACCGGTCGACGACCTCTACGAGGACTGGCTCAACCGCATCGCCGAGCTTGTCCGCGGCGCAGGAGGCTCCCATGCGCCGTCCCTCTCTCTGCCTCGCCCTCCGCCAGCTACGGGTGACGTAGCTCATGGAGCGCCTCCACCACCTCTGCCCCAAGATGGCACCCTGGCGCCAAGGCGCGTGGCTCCACGACGCGACCTGCCGCTTCCCGCACCCGTGCATGAAGAAAGAAGCTGTCAAGAAGTCCCTCGACCGCAAGAAAATGCTCTGCCGCTCCTCGCGCCACCGCGCCAGGACCGGCTGCGGCGACAAGACTGCGCGCCACCTGTAGAGGCAGGGCGCGGACCCCATCAAGACCAAGCTCCAACCCCAAGGCGGGCCCCGGTGATCACAGCCGGCTGCCCCACTTTCACCCCCGAGCTGCGTAGCGTCGCCTGGCCGGGCAAGTTCAAGCCGGATCTGCCTCCTCGCTACGACGGCACCCCCGACCCTGCGGAGTTCTTGGATCTCTACGAGCTGAGCATCGAAGTGGCCAACGGCGATGAGAAAGTCATGGCAAACTAGTTTCCCATGGCTCTCAAAGATGGCGCCCGCTCCTGGCTCCTGAACCTGCCACCGAGCTCGATCTCCTCCTGGGACGAGATGCGCAACCGCTTCGTCGCCAACTTCCAGGGCACTCACGACCACCCGCCAGCTGCGGGTGACCTACGCCGCGTCAGGCAAAAACCGAGAGAGACCCTCCAGAAGTATATCCAGCGCTTCAACAACGTCCGCCTCAAGATCCCCAAGGTGACGGACGAGGCCATCATCTCTGCATTCTCTGATGGCGTCCACGAGGAGGGGCGCCTCTCCCTCCTCGAGCTCCCAGCCGCAGACCCGGAGGAGAAGAAAGCCAAGGACAAGGACACGAAGCGCAAGGGAGCAGCCGTGCTCACAGTAGAACCAGACACCAAGCGTGGCAAAGACCGACCAGAGTCATCCAAGAGCAGCCGTCCGTTCTGCGCCTTCCACAACCTGAATACCCACAACACCAGTGACTGTCAAGAGCTCAAAGCCATTCACGAAGGACGCTTCGGTCGACGCCCCAAGCGCGGCGACCGGGGCTACGACCGAGGAGGAGGACGTGGTGGCGGACGCTGGGACGACCGTGGCCCGTGCCAGGAGTGGCGCAAACAACCTCGTGTGGACCGCTGGCAGGATCAGCCTCGCGAGGGCGCCTGGAGGGATCAGCCTCGTGAGGATCGTCCTCAAGGCAACGCCGGACTCCCTCTGCTGCTGTCACATACATGTTTTTAGTCATGCATTAGGATTGGTTGAACATGTGCATCATGTTTAAATTTATTTTTAACTTGAAATGGGGGCTAATCAACCCCAACACCCCCCGTGAAAATGCTAATTTCCAACAATTGGATATTCAATGAACCCAAAATGCCCTTCATAAAAGCCCACCATTTTTGGTTCTGGTTTAAACCTCTGCCAAAAATGGCCTTGCAAATTATGGAGCCATTCTGGATTTTTGAACAAGCCATAAGTATTTGAATTTGGGCATTTTAAATACTATAAATATTTTAAAGTGCTCAGATAATCTTGGAAGTATTTTTAGGCAGTTGAGAATAATTTCAAATGTGCCTCTGAATATTTCCAGGATTTTTAAAAATGGAATGGTATTTTAATCATTTCAATACACAGAGCAGAGAAAATAAAAAAAGAGAAAACAAGGGAACAGAGCACTTACCTGTCACCCTGGCCTGGCCCAGCTCGGCCCAGCCACTGGCTCCCGCTAGTCATCCCCCTCCTCTCGCTAGGAGGATGAGAGGCACGTGGCCGGTGCCCGTAGCCGCACGTCGGCCACCTCCTGCTTCTGCCGACACCCAGGACGCCGTCTAGGAGTGCCACGCAGACCCCCTGGACCCCTCGACCGCTCCACTCTCCCCTGCCTCGCCTCTCTCGCTCTCTCTCCCGAAGCAGGGCGAAGCCGTCGCCGCCGTTCATCGCCACCGTGACCACCGTGCTCCCCTCGCCTCACTGACCCGTCCAAAAGCCCCGCCTAGTCGCCCTCGTCCTCTCCGCCGAGCCACGCAGCACCGGACGCCCCCAAACGTCATCACCGTGGTCGTCTTCTACCTCGAGCAACCGAGATCACCAGCGCCCGTCCGTCGCCCACGGCGCCTCCCCCGAGCTACTGACCTGCTCATCGACTCCGCCGTGAGCTCCTCTCTCTTTCCCCTCTTCTTTAGCATTCGCCCTCGTCCCCTAGCTCCGTTCCCCACCGTGGCTGAAACGCGCTGCCGCCTGCGCTCGTCGACGGTGACGCTCCGGTGACCATTTGGTCCCGGGCGTGTTCCCAACATGTTCACCGCCGTGCGTAGATTCTTCCCAATGCCACGCTGCGCTCGTTTGCACGCCGTAGCGCCTAAACCCGAGCGGGCCCGAGCTCCGGCCGCCGCTGCACTGCTCTCCGTCGTCGTTTCCGGCTGCCCCAGGCCCGGCGACCACCTCCGTTGGATGCGGACGAGCGCCAGCTTCACGCCAAGCCAAACCGCTGCTCGTTTCATCGCTTGTGCTGCGTTTCCGAGCCGCGCCGCCGTCTCGGGCCTTGCCGGCGTCATGTCGCCGGAGGGTTTGACCCATTTGACCATGCGGGCCCTGCCCCCTGGTCAAACCTAGATTAGGAGTTAAACTAACACTAATTTAGTTAGGTTAGCCACTGACATGTGGGCCCCGGCCCCACTGACATCTTAGTTAGGCTTAATTTAAGGTTAATTAACCATATTAATTAGCTGAGTCAATGACATATGGGTCCCACTGTCAGGTTTGACTCTGACTAGGCGCTGTTGACCAGCTGGCATCACAGTGACGCAGTGCTGACGCAATTATTCATTTTCTAGATTTATTTTTATATAGGAAATTCCAGAAAATAGCCAAAACTTTTAAAAATCATAGAAAATCAACCATAGCTCCAAATCAAACAAATTATATATGAAAAATGATTAGAAAAATTCAATCTATCCATCTGTAATGGTTTCATGCATGACAAACCACTATAACCTTGCTGTTTAGGTGAAACAAGGTAATACACTTTTTATGCATAAGAACTTTAACTTCCATTTGAATCTTTGGTTCAAATGGACCCATTTCAACTTGTTTCACATTGCATTAGGTAGGACACATCATGTTGCCATGTCATAGCATGCATCATATTGTTGCATATTGTCACGTGTTGATTATGTTCTGTGTATCCTTCGTGGTAGGTTCTGCCTCCGAGGATATCTCCGAGTAACCAACCGAAGAGCAGTACCCTACTACCACTCCATCAGGAAAGCAGCCCCATTGATCATACCGATACAATCCCGTGTTCTCGCCTCTGCTCTCATTTACTACATTAAGACAACAACGTTTCAAACTGCTGTGTGGTACAATAGTTGAACCCTTATCCTCTGCATGACCTATGATTGCCACAGTAATTAGATGAAACCCACTAGCATGTGTAGGAGTTGTTTGAGCCATGTATGTGTTTCCTACCTTGCTATGCCTGCTATGCTTAGAGTTGTGTCAGGTCTGGTTCATCTGGGTGATGGGCTAGAGTGAAATGATTATGTCGGTAATGTGAGGGATGTGTTGAACATGATTTGGTAAAGGTATCGATGAGAGGCCACGTAGGAGTACATGGTGGGTTGTTTCATTGAGGCCGTCCATAAGAACTGAGATCTGTATGCGTGATTTAAGATTTAGCTACTACCACACATCGGGCCCTGAAATATGACCCCGCTCGACTTACTGACCCCTCTCGCCCTCTGTCCAGGAGTTGCAACTAGTTTCAGGTGTTTTTAGGTTATGTGTTGGCGGTCGTGCGTAGCGCTGACCCTAGGGGTGGGCTATGATGCGGTAGATACACTGTGGCCGGGTATGCAGGGCGCCCGTTTGGCGTCTCGGGACCCTGTACACATCGTTTGGGGCCGTTGAGGACACCCCGGCCGGATTTCCTTGCGGATGGAACCTGAATAGGCGATAAACCTGGACTAGAGACTCGTGCGGTTAGTCAGGTCGTGGTCTACACCCACGTCGGCTTTCGCTTGAAGTCTGCCAAGCACATGTCGTGTGCAGACGCTAAGTGGTGGAAACATGTGTGACGAAGTACACCCCTGCAGGGTATAAAACTATTCGAATAGCCGCGTCCGCGGAAAAGGACTACTTGGTTGCCTATACAGTTCATAGACAAGTTAATGGATACTACTAAAAGACTCAAGATAAGTGTGAGTACCGAGGATGGCCCTCTCGTAGGATGACGAGGGAGGATCACCGATGGAGTATTGTGTTGGTGAGTAGTGGACTCGTGTGCGAAAACTATTTTACTAGTGGAGTCCCGTAGGATAGCTTAGCCAAGAGTCAAAGCTGGCTTGCTGCAATAACCCCACCACCTTCTTGAGAATGAGCATCTATAGTAGGTTCTGATGTAAGACTTGCTGAGTACCTTTGTGCTCATGTTTGCTTAATTACTGTTTTCAGATGACAACACCGCCCCCTCCGATGGGTTTTATTTAGATCTCGACGTCGATGAGTGACTTGCCACCCAGGTGGTGATCATGGTCATGGAGGGCCCCAAATAGATAGACAGGCTTCGAGAAGCCTTCTTGCTTTCTAGTGTCTGTACTCAGACTATTTGCTTCCGCATGTGCTTGTATGCTTGTATGACTTGAGTGTCGGGTCATGTGACCCCTACTTGTATGAACATGTTATGTATGGCTCTTTGGAGCCTTTAAATAAAGTACTTGAGTTGTAGAGTTTTGTTGTGATGCCATGTTGTATTTGCACATATCAAGCATATTGTGTGTATGATTGAAATGCTTGGTATGTGTGGGATCCGACAATCTAGTTGTTTATCCTTGGCAGCCTTTCTTATGGGGAAATGTAGTCTAGTGCTCCTCGAGCCATAGTAGTCCGCTACAGCCCGGTTCACCGGAGTCCTGCTAGCCCAGCCCTACTGCTCAGGACACTTGACTGGCCAGCATGTCTTTCACTTCGTTCCTATGTCTGTCCCTTCGGGGAAATGTCACGCGGTGACTTCCGGAGTCCTGCCTAGCCTGCCACAGCCCGGGTTCCCTGGAGTCCTGTTAGCCCAGTGCTACAGCCCGGATTCACACGCTGATGACCGACATGCTCGATGTGATTCACGTATGCCTGTCTCCATAGGTCTGTGCCGCTTTGTGTTCACGACTAGCCATGTCGGCCCGGGTTCTCTGTCATATGGATGCTAGCGACACTATCATATACGTGAGCCAAAAGGCGCAAACGGTCCCGGGCCATGGTAAGGTGATACCCGTGGGGATACCGTGCGTGAGGCCGCAATGTGATATGAGGTGTTACCGGCTAGATCGATGTGACTTGGAATCGGGGTCCTAACAGCGTTGGCATCAGAGCCGGACTGCCTGTAGGTTCGTTGAGCCAAACTGGTCGATGTCGAGTCTAGAAATGCTTTAGTTATATGTAGGGGAATTGATTGTGGGAGGGAACGTAAGTCTCTTTTACTCCTTTACCTTATGCCCTCTGATCTGAGTCATTCTCTTCTCATTCAACGTGGGTTAAGGACTAGGCTCTCTTCTTCTATCAAGTTCACGTGTTACTAATCCGTAGTAGCTTATAGGGTTGTTGTTACAAGCCTCAGTACAGTTTCTACTACTTTTAGTATGTTGCCAGTTGAATCAGAACCTTGTTATGATGTTGTTGAGTGGTATTGCAAACTGTTGTGGATGTCTCAAATCTTTTTCTGAGCATTTACAGTTGTTATGCTGTCCAATTTTCCCTAGAAATTATAATGTCTTTGCATTTTGGTTGTGCTTTCAGATGGCCACTCGTGCTCAAAACCAAGTGGTTCGCCTGACCCGGTACCTCGATGTGCCCGGTCATACTGCTATGTTAGTCCGGGTAATGATCGAGACGGGTTACCGTTGGTATCCCGAATACACTGTCGAAGAGCAGTTCAGAGACTTCAACCAGAGCCAGTATCTCTGTACCGTCAGGATATATCCCTATTATCCTGGAGCCACTGAGCCCCTTCACTGTTCCTATGGACTCGGGGTTACTGTTGAGATGGCTGTGTAGGATGCTGCCTATTCCATGATGACCATCATGCGAGTCCGGACTGGCCTGCTTCGGAACACCGACTTCCGTTATATGCCAGCTTCACTCCTGGGAGCACAAGGGTATCTCCAGGCTATCTATGCTGACTCCACTCAGGAGGACTCACTAACTCGTACCACTGCCGAGATGCTCGAGGATAAGGACCGAGAGAATCGGGCCTTGAGACTAGAGCTTTTCAACACCCGTGCTGATCATTGGGCCACTTTGACTCGGTTTGCACCGGCTGTGCAAGATGGATGTATGGATACGAGGGATCTGTATCCTGTGAGATCTGCTCTGCCAGACATGGTGGATTGGTGTGATGTGGGAGGCATCACCCCACCCCGTGGTCCCCGCAGGCCACCGTTTGTTGGTCCAAGACCTCACCCTAGCCCCTTTGGTCCACAGGCTCCTCAGGACCGTCTGTTCCCGGATGATCACGTTGAACTTCAGGCTATGGAGGTGACTTCTATGAGGACTACTACGGAGCTGTCTGAGTTAGTAGTAGTATCACTAGTATTGTAATAGTTGTATCTCCACTGTCCTGCGTGACATGTGGAATATGACTTAGTGTGTAATCAATTCCGGAGGTGTAGACAAATAATGTATAGGAGCTTGGAATGCCTCCGATGAGATGTAACGTCTTTCATCATAATTGTACTGTAGCCTAGGCTTGTACTAAACTATGTATGGTGTGTATGACCGTTGGTATATATATATGGCAGTTCTATATTACCATGACATACACATGAACATCTCTGCATTCCGTGTTATCCATTACATTCTGCACTTCCTTGCTAAGTTGTGCCATCCTTATCTAAACCGTTGTCTTGTTTTCTCCTAGGATGGTCAACACCCGCAGCAACCCTGCTGCCCCGGAGCAGGGGGAAGCCAGTGCAGTTAGGGGTGAAAATCTGCCTCACCCGCCTTCTCTGGCCGAAGTGATGCTGGAGGCAGAAAGAAACAAGCGTGAGACTAACCGCTTGCTGGAGCGGATTGAGCAGAACACTGCACGCCATCAGCGAAATGACTTGGTGTCAATCAATGACTTCATCAAGTTGTACCCACCAAAGTTTAACCATTTCGTCGAGCCCCGCGACGCGGATGACTGGCTTCGCAGCATCACCCACAAGCTACGTTCTGCCAATGTAGCCGAAGCTGATAAGGTTACTTATGCTGCCTATCACCTCGAAGGCCCTACTAGTCTTTGGTGGGAAAATTTTGAAGCTATGCACCCGGTCGGCCAAATCACTGCTTGGGCTGAATTCAGTGAGGCTTTCCGTGAGCATCACATTCCGGAAGGTCTCATAGATCGCAAGAGGGAAGAGTTCTACAATTTCACCCAAGGAAGACTGACTGTGGATGCATATAGTCGTGAATTTGGGAATCTGGCACGATATGCTCCTGAAGAGGTATCCACCGACGCTAAGAAGCAGGAAAGGTTCCGCAAGGGACTTAGCCCTGAGCTTCGCCGCGATCTTCGTCTGCACGAGTGCACCTCCTTTCAAAAGTTGGTCAATAAAGCCATCGGTGCTGAGACAGGCCAGTCTGACTATGACGCTTCACGCAAGCACTCTCGTGATTTTGGATCTTCATCCGGCTCTGGATCTCAGAAGCGCCGGGTGTGGATTCCAAGCACGGCACTGCCACCCAGGTTCATTCCGAGGCCATCCTTTGAGGCGCCTCGTCCCAACCAGCAGTTTGCACCGTCCAAGCCCTATGGTGGCCCCGCTGCTAATGCTGCTCCACGCCCCAATGTTGTGACATGTTTCAAGTGTGGAGAGCCGGGTCACTATAGTCGAGAGTGTCCCCAGAACAACAACCCCAATCAGTCTGGAAAGTCCGTTGGCCGTGGTAAGCCAGCGGGAAAGACATTCTACGCCAAGCCGATCACCACTGCATGTGGCCATGTCAACTATGTTTCAGCCAAGGAGGCTCATGAGGATCCTAACGTCGTCCTTGGTACGCTCCTTGTTAATTGCCATCCGGCATCTGTTCTTTTCGATACTGGAGCATCTCATTCATTCATATCCGAGAACTATGCTCGATTGCATAACACGACATTCTGTGACATGCCCACTTCCATGGTAATTCAAACTCCGGGTTCCAAATGGCAAACTTCTAGAGTAAGCCATGGGAACGAAATTCTTGTCGATAGACATGTCTTCCTTGCATCCTTAATAGCTCTCAAGTCCTCGAACATAAACATCTTCTTGGGTATGGACTGGATGTCAGCTCATTATGCTAAGATTGATTGTGCCACTAGAACCGTTCAACTTACTCACCCATCGGGCAAGACAGTCAATGTCTTAACTCGAGTGGCCAAGCGCCAGCTTTACTCCCTAAATGCCAACCCCCTTCCAGACCTTGAGGATATTCCGGTAGTCCAAGACTTTTCGGATGTCTTTCCAGAAGAACTGCCAGGTGTTCCACCTGACAGGGATGTCAAGTTCATGATAGACCTTGTTCCAGGAACCGTTCCAATTTCTAGAAGACCTTATAAGATGGCACCTTTAGAACTAGCCGAGCTTAAGAACCAACTCGATGAGTCCTTGAAAAAGGGTTTCATCCGTCCTAGTTCCTCTCCTTGGGCTTGCCCCGTCCTCTTTGTCAAGAAGAAGGATGGAACGGACCGGATGGTTGTAGATTACCGACCTGTCAACTTGGTCACTATTAAGAACAAGTATCCGCTTCCCAGGATTAACGATCTGTATGATCAGCTCGCTGGATCCTCAGTCTTTTCCAAGATGGATTTGAGGTTGGGCTACCATCAAATCAAAATCAGAAATGGGGACATCCCCAAAACGGCCTTTGTTACTCGTTATGGCCAATATGAGTACACCGTTATGTCCTTCGGTTTAACAAATGCCCCAGCCACCTTCTCTCGGTTAATGAACTCGGTCTTCATGGAGTATTTGGATAAATTCGTTCTAGTTTACCTCGATGACATACTCATCTACTCCAGGAATGAAGAGGAACATGCCAAACATCTAAGGCTGGTGTTGACGAAACTTCGAGAGCATTGCCTTTATGCCAAATTCTCCAAGTGTGAATTTTGGTTGCCAGAAGTGACCTATTTAGGCCATGTAATCTCTGGTAAGGGTATTGCTGTCAATCCCGAGCGAGTTCAAGCCATCCTTGATTGGACTCCCCCTGAGACGGTCAAGCAAGTTCGGAGCTTCCTTGGCTTAGCGAGCTATTGCCGCCGCTTCGTCGAGAATTTCTCCAAGGTTGCTAAGCCTCTAACTGAACTCCTCAAGAAAGATAAAAAGTTCGAGTGGACCCCACAGTGCGAGTTCAGCTTTCAGGAACTGAAAAGACGCCTAACATCTGCTCTCGTACTGGTACCACCAGATTTCTCCAAGGACTTTATTATCTACTGCGACGCCTCGCGACAAGGACTAGGTTGCATACTCATGCAAGATCGTCAGGTAATTGCCTATGCTTCACGGCAATTACACCCACATGAGGAAAACTATCCCACACATGATCTAGAGCTTGCAACTGTAGTCCATGCACTTAAAACTTGGCGACATTACCTCCTCGGTAATCGTTGTGAGATCTTCACCGATCACCAAAGTTTGAAATATATCTTCACCCAACCGGATTTGAATCTTAGGCAACGACGTTGGGTCGAGTTGATCTCGGATTACGACTTAGGATTAACTTACACCCCGGGCAAAGCCAATGTCATGGCTGATGCGCTAAGTCGTAAATCTTATTGTAACAACCTGATGTTACAACAAAGTCAACCACTTGTCCATGAGGAATTTCGTAAGCTCAATCTTCACAATGTTCCTCGAGGATTCCTATCCACCCTGGTGGCGAAGCCTAACCTTACGGATCAAATTATAACTGCCCAGAAACGTGATAAGGGCATATCCCGGATTAAGGAAAACATCGCTAGCGGAGTTGCTAAATGTTTTTCCATGGATGAGCGAGGTGTTGTCTTCTTCGAGAACCGCTTGGTGGTTCCCAAGAAACAACATTTACGCCAGTTGATTCTTAAGGAAGCTCATGACTCCCCTCTCACCATTCATCCCGGTAGTACCAAGATGTATCAAGACCTACGCCAGAGGTTTTGGTGGACTAGGATGAAGAGAGAAATTGCTCAATACATTGCTAGCTGTGACGTCTGTCGTCGTGTTAAAGCAGAGAATCAACGGCATGCTGGCACCCTTCAACCTTTGGCTATTCCTGAGTGGAAATGGGATAAAATCAGTATGGATTTCATTACTGGGTTTCCCAGGACCAAGAGAGGGAATAATGCCATCTTCGTCGTGATCGACCATCTTTCCAAAGTAGCCCATTTCCTGGCTGTTCATGAGAGTATCACCGCTAGCCAGCTAGCTGATTTATACATCTCCCGAATAGTGTCTCTTCATGGTGTCCCATTGGAAATTAACTCACACCATGGAAGTCTCTTCACCTCTCGATTTTGGGAAAGTTTCCAAAATGCTATGGGAACTCGTCTCTCTTTTAGCACCGCCTTCCATCCTCAATCAAGTGGTCAAGTAGAGCGAGTCAATCAAATTCTGGAAGATATGCTCCGAGCTTCTGTCATCTCATTCGGAATGGGTTGGGAGAAATGCCTTCCATTCGCGGAGTTTGCCTATAACAATAGTTATCAAGCTAGCTTGGGCAAAGCTCCTTTCGAAGTACTCTATGGACGAAAATGTCGAACGCCTCTTAACTGGTCAGAAACCAGGGAAAGACAACTCTTTGGCCCGGATATGATTCAGGAAGCAGAAGAGCAGGTTCGCGTTATTCGTGAGAAATTGAAAACAGCCCAATCCCGTCAAAATAGCCAATATGATCGTAAACAAAAGCTCATGACTTATGAAGTCGGCGAGAAGGCTTACCTTCGGGTTACTCCATTAAAGGGAACCCATCGTTTCGGTATCGAAGGCAAATTGGCTCCTCGTTACATTGGACCCTTTCACATTCTTGCCAAACGAGGAGAAGTTGCCTACCAATTGGAACTACCTTCGCATCTTTCCAGAGTTCATGATGTCTTCCACGTTTCGCAACTCAGGCGTTGCTTCGCGGATCCTATCCGTGGAGTAGACCACGAAACGCTTAATCTACAGGATAACCTCTCATATCAGGAATATCCCGTTCGTATCCTTGATCAAGCCGAGAGTACCACTCGACGCCATAATATCAAGTTTCTCAAGGTTGAATGGTCACACCATTCCAAAAAGGAAGCCACTTGGGAAAGGGACGATCGTCTTCGCCTCGAGTACCCCACCTTCTTCCCGGAGGATCCTAAATCTCGGGACGAGATTCTTTTGAGTGGGGGTGAGTTGTCACATCCCTGTTTTTAGTCATGCATTAGGATTGGTTGAACATGTGCATCATGTTTAAATTTATTTTAAACTTGAAATGGGGGCTAATCAACCCCAACACCCCCTCTGAAAATGCTAATTTCCAACAATTGGATTTTCAATGAAGCCAAAATGCCCTTCATAAAAGCCCACCATTTTTGGTTTTGGTTCAAACCTCTGCAGAAAATGGCCTTGCAAATGATGGAGCCATTCTGGATTTTTGAACAAGCCATAAGTATTTGAATTTGGGCATTTTAAATACTATAAATATTTTAAAGTTCTAAAATACTCTTGGAAGTATTTTTAGGCAGTTGAGAATAATTTCAAATGTGCCTCTGAATATTTCCAGGATTTTTAAAAATGGAATGGTATTTTAATCATTTCAATACATAGAGCGGAGCAAATAAAAATAAGAGAAAACAAGGGAATAGAGCACTTACCTATCGCCTGGCATGGCCCAGCTCGGCCCAGCCACTGGCTCCCGCCAGTCATCCCCCTCCTCTCGCCAGGAGGACGAGAGGCACGTGGTCGGCGCCCGCAGCCACACGCCGGCCACCTCCTGCTTCTGCCGACACCCAGGACGCCGTCTACGAGTGCCACGCAGACCCCCTGGACCCCTCGACCGCTCCACTCTCCCCCTGCCTCGCCTCTCTCACTCTCTCTCCCGAAGCAGGGCGAAGCCGTCGCCGCCGTTCGTCGCCACCGTGACCACCGTGCTCCCCTCGCCTCACTGACCCGTCCAAAAGCCCCGCCTCGTCGCCCTCGTCCTCTCCGCCGAGCCACGCGGCACCGGACGCCCCCAAACATCATCACCGCGGTCGTCTTCTACCTCGAGCAACCGAGATCGCCAGCGCCCGTCCGTCGCCCACGGCGCCTCCCCCGAGCTACTAACCTGCTCATCGACTCCACCGTGAGCTCCTCTCTCTTTCCCCTCTTCTTTAGCATTCGCCCTCGTCCCCTAGATCCGTTCCCCACCGTGGCCGAAACGCGCCGCCAGCTGCGCTCGTCGACGGTGACGCTCCGGTGACCATTTGGTCCCGGGCGTGCGGCCAACATGTTCACCGCCGCGCGTAGAGTCTTCCCAATGCCACGCTGCGCTCGTTTGCACGCCGTAGCGCCTAAACCCGAGAGGGCCCGAGCTCCGGTCACCGCTGCACTGCTCTCCGTCGTCGTTTCCGGCTGCCCCAGGCCCGGCGACCACCTCCGTTGGATGCGGACGAGCGCCAGCTTCACGCCAAGCCAAACCGCCGCTTGTTTCATCGCCTGTGACGCGTTTCCGAGCCGCGCCGCCGTCTCGGGCCTCGCCGGCGTCATGTCGCCGGTGGGTTTGACCCATTTGACCATGCGGGCCCCGCCCCCTGGTCAAACCTAGATTAGGAGTTAAACTAACACTAATTTAGTTAGGTTAGCCACTGACATGTGGGCCCCGGCCCCACTGACATTTTAGTTAGCCTTAATTTAAGGTTAATTAACCATATTAATTAGCTGAGTCAATGACATATGGGTCCCACTGTCAGGTTTGACTCTGACTAGGCGTTGTTGACCAGCTGACATCACAGTGACGCAGTGCTGACGCAATTATTCATTTTTCGGATTTATTTTTATATAGGAAATTCCAGAAAATAGCCAAAACTTCTAAAAATCATAGAAAATCAACCATAGCTCCAAATCAAACAAATTATATATGAAAAATGATTAGAAAAATTCAATCTATCCATCTTTAATGGTTTCATGCATGAAAAACCACTTTAACCTTGCTGTTTAGGTGAAACAAGCTAATACACTTTTTATGCATAAGAACTATAACTTCCATTTGAATCTTTGGTTCAAATGGACCCATTTCAACTTGTTTCACATTGCATTAGGCAGGACACATCATTTTGCCATGTCATAGCATGCATCATATTGTTGCATATTGTCATGTGTTGATTATGTTCTGTGTATCTGTCGGCGTTCTGGGAACGGGGGTCCCCAGACTTGCCTGCCTGCGGCCTGTGGCGTGGCTCAATGGGGGGCCTAGCATGGCCCATCTTCACCAACACAGACCCAAGACCCTCGCGAGGGGCCAAGCCTCACGGGGCAGACGACGCGGAGCTTCCTCAGGCACAGCCTCATCAGGCTGGCTCGCGAGGAGGCGGAGAGATCACGGTGGGGTACCTCACGAGGTGCCCGTGACACAAGCCATGACGACCGAAGGCGCCAGGCGGGTGCCAGCCCGCGCAGCGTCCTCCTTTCCTTTTTGGTGAAAAGGGAGCAAGCGCAGCCGTAGAGTACCGAGGCATCAGGCAAAGGTTGCCATTTCGGTGCAAAAAGACCAAGACCAGGAGGACAGCAAGACGGAGGTCATTGTGGAGCCCAAGACGGCGTCACCACCAGAGCTTTGTGCAGGCGAAGACTACTTTTGTCAGGATAGCTGGTACTAGCTGTTCCCCTTCAAATTAGCCCACCATTGTTGGATCCCTTCCCGCTCGATATTTGGGAAGAGGACCAGGGCCTCTATAAATAGGACCAGCCACCCACAGAACAGGGGGGACGAAGAAAGGAGAGAGAGAGAGAAGGGTGACTGAACTCCTCCCAGCAGTTCATCTCCCTAGCCAAGAGCAGACCCTCGCGAGGCTGTTCTTCCTTGTACTGTTCCTCATTGTCGGTGTCAAAACCGGCGGATCACGGGTAGGGGGTCCCGAACTGTGCGTCTAGGCCGGATGGTAACAGGAGACAGGGGACACTTTGTTTTACCCAGGTTCGGGCCCTCTCGATGGAGGTAATACCCTACTCCTGCTTGATTAATATTGATGATATGGGTAGTACAAGAGTAGATCTACCACGAGATCAAGGAGGCTAAACCCTAGAAGCTAGCCTATGGTATGATTGTTGTGTATGGAGTTGATTGCCTACAGACTACAACCCTCCGGTTTATATAGACACCGGATAGGGTTAGGGTTACACAGAGTCGGTTGCAATGGTAGGAGATCTTGAATATCTGCATCACCAAACTTGCCTTCCATGCCAAGGAAAGTCCAATCCGGACACGGGACGAAGTCTTCAATCTTGTATCTTCATAGTCCAGGAGTCCGGCCGAAGGTATAGTCCGGCTACCCGAACACCCCCTAATCCAGGACTCCCTCAGTAGCCCCTGAACCAGGCTTCAATGACGACGAGTCCGGCGCGCAAATTGTCTTCGGCATTGCAAGGCGGGTTCCTCCTCCAAGTCCTTCATAGAAGATTTGTAAACACCAAGAGTAGTGTCCGGTTCTACAAAATAAGCTTCCACATATCGCCTTAGAGAGAATAATATTAACACAAATCAAATCTGCTGATGTATTCCGCAGTGCGGTATCACACTACGGCCAAGTCCTTTACTCGAATCGTTTTTACTTTTCCACCTCAGCATGTTTTGCGAGGCGGTTTCCTTGGCACGTCTTGTCAAAGCAGAGATCGTGTGCCCCCTCTTTACGGGATTCTCATCAATATGGACGTGGGTAACCCAATCATTCCCGTTTAGCATGTTTTCTCAATTAAAGGTGAGTCCCAAACGGTTACGGGGAGGGCTCCTGGTATTCGACCTCTTATAAAGAGACCAAGGCCTTACTCCTTTTTCTAATCTCAAAACGAGTTCGCCCGTCGCCTCGAGTTCCAACACCCTAGCCTTCAGATTCCAGGCGCTTCGGACCTTCGACAATGCCCGGTTCCGACCTTCAAGGCCGATGGATGCCCTCCTCCGTCACGGAGGAGGATGTGCTAAAGTTGAGAGAGGCTAAGTTCTTGACCGCCGAAATTCCGCATAGGTTGCCTGCTCAAGGGCAGGCTATTCCCAATCCCCAGCCCGGTGAGAGCGTAGTGTTCATGTCTCACTTCCTTCGGGGGTTAGGCTTCCCGATGGATCCCTTCGTGAGGGGGCTGCTGTTTTATTACGGGCTAGAATTTCATGACTTAGCTCCAGAGTCCATCCTCCACATTTCCTCATTCATCGTTGTGTGCGAAGCGTTCCTCCGCGTTACTCCTCACTTCGGTTTATGGCTCAAGACTTTTGGAGTGGAGCCGAAGATGATCGAGGGACGGCACGCAGAGTGCGGAGGTGCTGTCATCAGTAAGAATGCCGATGCTCCATGGCCCGAGGGCTCCTTTCTAGAGGAGCTCGACTTGTGGCAACGAGAGTGGTTCTATATCACCGCTCCCAGGAGTGCCAAGTGGGTGGCGCCTCCTGCCTTTCGCTCGGGTCCCCCACCACGGTTAGCGTCATGGGTCAACAAAGGATTAGATTGGGGGTTATCCAAAGACGTGCCCTTGTTGCAGGGCCACATTAGGGATCTCTTAAAAGGAGACCTCAATCTGGTCAAGGTGACGCAGGTCATGCTGATTCGCCGAACATTGCCCGGCAAAGTCGCTCCCTTCGTCTGTGGGAGTTTAATCCGGAGGCACCACGAGCTCTCCAGCATTTTATGGGCAGAACGCCCGCGGAGATGTATAGACTGTTCTTCGGATCACAAGAGATGTGTCCGGATTTAACCGAGGACGCAGGCCTAAGTTGCAATCGCCCGGATACTCAAGTAAGCAACCTTGTGCCCGGACCTTCTATCCGTATAATTGTCATAAACTTGCCCCTAAAAGAGTCATCCTTTTAAACAGGAGTGGATAGCGATGGCGAAGCTGATCTGGTGTCCGGGTCCCCTTCCTGAAACCAGGCCGGATCCCGTGCTGGTCAGGATGCTGGAGATAATGCCTTTGGAGGGGGAGGACAAGGAAGCTATGGCCTCCTCGAAGGTGGCTGCTCCGAAGGGAGGAACCGACAATTCCTCTCCTAAGGGGAAGAAGAGAGCCGCCTCTGACGACCCGGAAACCATGGCCTCAAAACGGGGGAGAAAATCCTCATCAGAGGGTCCGATGCCGGGGATTTCCTCGGCCGGACTACGCCCTCAAGGGGATCAGCCCTCCAACGAGCCGTAAGTGGAGAAAATATTTTCCTTTTGAGGGATGAGAGAAATCCTTGATTTTATTTCTGAGAAGATTAACCGAAATTTTACCTTGTAGCTCGGACCTCAGCCTTCGCAGCAGAGCTCGTCTTCGGGGGATCTTCTTCCGGAGATGATGGAGAGCGGGACGACTCCCCCTGCCGTGCCGCCCAGCGTGGCGGGCGACCCTGAGGTGTCGTCGCGGAGGGTTTCTCTGAATCCGGCAGGGGCGGAAGATAACTACGTGGCCCCCCAAGGCTCTCCGCTTCTAGCCTTCGAAAGAGGTCATAGGGCAAGTCCGGCACCGTCTAGTGCTCGGCCGGAGGAACTAAAGATTCTGCTCGGGCGAGCTTCTATCTCAGAAGAGCACCGTGCATTGATGGGCACGTTGATTGGAAGGATTTCATCCACAGAAAGCGGATTGCATGAGGCCGTCAAAAATTTACTGACGGGTTTTGAGGTACGTTAGATAATGTACACTTTCGTCAGTTGCGCATAAATAAGATGCGCCCTGTGTAGATAGTAGCCCCTGAGACTCTGCACGTTGTCAAGAAATGACGGCGCGCAGAGGATCATAATCCCAAGTCTAAGATGTCGCCATTGAATGTAGGTGGCGAGGTGTCCGGAATCAAGCCGAACTGATGATGTGGCTGAACTAAAGCGGCAACTGGACGTGGCAGATGCCGACATCGCGCTTGTCAACAAGAGGCTTGATGAGGCTCAAGGTATGTAATTCTTCGGGCGGCATCAGGTAAGAGGAGCTTCATGCCAGTGTCTTACAATGTGTGTGCTTGAAGCAGATGGTACGGCCGCCGTGGAGAATCTTAGGGCAGAACTTGCCCGAGCTAAGGAGCAAGCCAGAAAAAGCGATGCGGCTGCCAAGAAGGCCCTTGAAGAGCTGAGAGCCGAATAGGCTGCTCACTGCCGAAGCAAAGAAGAGATGGCCGAGAAGTTAAAGAGCGCTGTAGACCGTTGCAAACTTCTTGAGAAAGAAGACCGGGCGATACAGACGGACTTAGAGAAGGCCGTTGCCGATGCCAAGGACACTCGCTCTGCGATGAGAGCTCCGAAAGAGGAGCTGTGTCAGGCCGAACATATTGCGGCTGGAAAGCCCTTTATGCTGCGGAGGAAGGTTTGTGATCCGAAGTTTGCTCCGTTGGACCAGATGTGGAGTGTGGAGGACACCTATCTGGATTTGGCAGCAAGTGCTGCTGATGCGACCGAACACTTTCGAGACCTGGAAGATCACGAAGTGGAAAAGCTTTTCTGGTCATAGTTTCATAATCCAGAGCGTCCACTGGCAGTGGACGATCGCCTGGCTCAATGGGCCGAGCTGAATAGATTGTCCAGACTCGCCATGAAGTACGTCATGGGTCATCTATGGCCTGGGAGACCGGAGTCGGAGAGTTATTTCAGCTTGGTGCAGCAATTCTTTGACGCGGTGCCGTGTATAACTGCAATGAAGAGGTCAGCATGCATAGAGGGCGCACGGATGGCTCTTGCCCGTGTTAAGACATACTGGGCAGAGATGGAGACCACTGTTGTTGCGTCCAGAGATTCGGACAAAAGCCGAGTACCTTCCGAGCACTATTTTCAGGAAGTTCTTGAAGGCGCTCGTGTAATAGAGACGCAGTGCCCGAAAGATGCTATGTTATGATAGCATATGTAATTATAAAGTAATATTTTGATAAATTGTAGTGGCCTTTTTTATACTTGTGCCTCCAAGTATTGTTAACACCTTCTATGCGGCCGTTTTAAGATATATATATATATATATGTATATATATATATATATATAGAATCTGAAAGATGGCAGTCGTTGGCTTCAGCCCCCACGCACATAGTGCGGGGGTGCTCGCAGAAGACGCATTTTCACACTTAACCCAACGTCTTAGTCCTACAAAGGAGGTGATAGCGCAGCGGGCCAGGTAACCGGACTATAATGCTTTAACACTTTCACTTAGCCATAGGAGTTTGAAAATGAGACTCTTTAGGTAGCTCCTTGGTGGCAACTACGCTTGTCCGAATTCGGGGTGCGTAAGTGCCTGACCGGGAAGCGGCCCTTCGTTAAAGCGGAGGAATCCGGTAGATTCCGATCGGTCATCGAGTGGCTGACCAGTCTCACGCTACATCATGACAGTCAGTTTTCGGCTTTCTCTACTGAGGTGCTCGCCCTGGCCGAACCGGGGGCACAATCGTAGTAGTTCTCCTGGTGCTACCTTAGCCGATAGAGCGGAACGTAAGGTAGCCGAACTCAGGAGCCGGGCAACCCAACATTTGACCAAAGACATGATTCGGAGCTGATGCATATAATGCCAAAACTCGCGACGCCGAACACTCCCTAAGGTGTTCGGTCTTTATGAGTGCGGGCCAAACAACACTCTTTATTAAAAAAACCCTAGTGTCCAGGTACGTGCAAAAATTCTGACGTGGCCATATGCCAAGACGCCAGCCTCCTCCTTGGTTATGTTAGAAAGAAAAAACCAGGGGATGTGTAGCAACAAGAGACAGTAAAAAAGGTTTACGCAGGGTCTTAATCTAAAAAGAATCCTTTAGGATGGGTCCCTACTGCACGTCTGCGCCTGTGTCTCCGTTGTGTCGTATCCTGGACGGGCGCCACACGACGTTCATCTGTAAAAGAGAGGAACTGAGTTGAAAAACGGGTCGTGCCGAAAAAGTTTTAAAATAAGCAAAGTATAAAGTAAGATATATAAGTTTGAGCTTTATTGTCTCTTATTATATATGCGTGGAGCCCCTAGTGCGGGGTTATATGGCTTCTAGGCCTGCATCAATGATGATTTTGCGCCGAACTCGTCTATCCGCGTTCGTGGTCTTTAAATGACCTATTTTGAAGTTTTTTGGCCGGTGAGGCCATTTTGCTGTGGGGCTGTCAAAGCGGCCGCACAGTCCTCCGCTTGGGGAGGCGCACTTTAGTGCTTCCCCTTCAAAGAGATGATGCCTTGTGGACCGGGCATCTTAAGCGTAAGATATGCATAATGCGGTATTGCGTTAAAGCGAGCGAAAGCTTCGCGTCCCAGTAGTGCTTGATAGCGACTTGAGAACGGGACGATGTGGAAGGTCAGCTTTTCGCGGCGGAGGTTATCGGCAGAGCCGAATGTGACTGTGAGCCGGAGAAAACCCGTACAATGGGTGTCCGGACCAGGTATTACCCCTTGAAATGAGGTTTTGCTGTGGCGGATTCTTGCTGGGTTTATCCTCATGTGCTGGATTGTATCCTGATATATCAGGTTTAGTCCACTGCCGCCGTCCATAAGGACATTTGAAAACTTGAGTCCGCCAATTATTGGATCGAGTATCAAGGCAGTCCAGCCTACATTCTTGATATTCCTAGAATAATCTAGCTGATCGAAGATGATCGGTTTTGACAACCAGTGGCAGGACCCTTTGGGCCGTGTGGTGCGTACCTTTACGGGCGCCGCATGTTTTGTTATGTGAAGTGAGTTCACTGTTTTTACTTCTTGTGGGAAGTTCTTTTGTTTCCTGGTGTTCTGCTTTTGGGGTTCGTCCTCGTCTTCGCTTGGCGTGTCGAGCCCCTTGTGTTCGGCATTGAGTCTGCCAGATTGTTTGAAAACCCAGCAGTCTCTGTGGGTATGGTTAGCAGGCTTCCCGGGAGTACTGTGTATCTGACATATCCTGTCCAGGATTTTGTTTAGGTTGGATGGATCGTCCCTGTTATTCTGGGGGCGATTTTTCCTGATTTTGTCATGAGCCTTTGAATCCGGTATTGACTGCCGTGCTCTTTGGACTTTTGTCCTTAGTCCAGCGACGGTCCTTGTTGCGCTGTGGTTTTCCGTTTCCATCCCTGGTTTTGGATGTATTTGGGTCGCTGGGGCTGCACCTTGCCAACCAGCTGTCCTCCCCTGCACAGAAGCGGGTCATGAGGCTTGTTAGTGCGGCCATTGTTCTTGGCTTTTCTTGGCCGAGGTGTCTGACGAGCCATTCGTCTCGGACATTATGCCTGAAAGCTGCTAAGGCTTTAGCGTCTGGACAGTCGACTATCTGATTCTTGTTAGCGAGGAATCTATTCCAGAACTGCCGAGCTGATTCTCCGGGTTATTGAGTTATGTGACTAAGATCGTCTGCATCTGGAGGACGGACATAGGTCCCTTGAAAGTTTGCTCGGAAAGCATCCTCGAGCTCCTCCCAGCTTCCAATTGTGTTTTCGGGAAGGCTTTTAAGCCAATGCCGGGCTGGCCCTTTAAGCTTAAGGGGTAGATATTTTATGGCTTGGAGATCATCTCCTCTAGCCATGTGTATGTGGAGGATATAATCCTCGATCCAGACTCCAGGGTCTATTGTTCCATCATATGCCTCTATGTTTACGGGTTTGAATCCCTCTGGGAATTCATAGTCCAGGACCTCATCGGTGAAACATAGGGGGTGTGCGGCGCCCCTGTATTTGGGTATGCCGGATTCTGATGATGGCTTCATAGCGTTGCTTGTGAGAGCTTGTTTTCTTGGCCCATAAATGGAACTAACTGGGCCATGATGCGAATCCTTAAGTGGGTCGCATGCCGATTTATGTGCGGCGCCGCTTGCCGCTTTATGGGGTCGTCTATCTTACCGTATGGCTTTTTCATTTTTTGAATGCGAGGGCTCTAGGGTCTCTTCGTCGAATTCAGGCAGTAGCTTTCTTTTTGGATAGCTTTTAGTGCGGCGACTGTCGCCGTACTTATCTGTTGTATTGGTTACTTTGCTCCATCTAATCCGGAGTGCATCTTCCGCTGTTTTTAGCTTCCGCTTCTGCTTTTTAGGCTGCGTGCAGTTGCAACGAGCCTCTCGTGGAGATTCTTCTGCTCCATAGGTTTATTTGGCATGAGGTTGTCTGGAATGCCGTTTTTGCCGGAGGAGGGATGTTCGGTTTCTCTATCCGTGTTTCCCTGTTCGGACGGTTGCTCTAAGGCCTGCTCGTCGTCTGCCGGCTCGTCCTACTCTATGGCTGGGTTTTTGTCGAGGCGGGGCTTGGGTCGGCGTTTACGCCGACGCTTTGATTGCTTTTCGGGGGGTCGATTTCCCGTCCCATCCCCTTTTTCCTCGTAGTCGCTTCCTTTAGGGGTATCCACCATGTACACATCGTGGGATGAGGTGGCTGTCCAATGCCCTATGGGCGTTGGTTCGTCGGTATCTCCTGCATCGTCATCCATGCTGTCGATGTTTCCGGAGTCGCCGTTGAGCACGTCGTTTAAATTGTCGACAGTGGCTACCAAGTGGGTGGTGGGTGGGCTTTGAATTTCTTCATCGTCCGTATCCCATCCTCGCTGACCGTAATCCAGCCAGGGGTCTCCTGATAAAGAGAGAGACTTTAGAAAATTCAGGATGTCGCCGAAGGGCGAGTGCTGAAAGATGTCCGCGGCAGTGAACTCCATTATTGGCGTCCAATCGGGTTTGATCGGCAGGGACGCGAGGGGTTCGGAGTTCGGAGAGGAATCCGGCTCCTTGGAGTCACGGGCCGTGCAGAGTGCGGGGCTGGCGTTTGGCTCGAACGCTTTTGAGATTACAGCCCCCGAGGTGACGTCCAACCGCTCACCCTCGATTGGCACAGCTGGCTCCGAATTAGGGCTCAGAGCCGGTGCGTTTGCGGCCTCCAGGGTACTGTTCGGCGGCAGAGCTAGATCATGCCCCACGAGACAGTGCGGCACGCTTGGCTGTGGCTCGAATCCGTCGAAGGTCAAATCTCCGCGGATGTCTGCCGTGTAGTTTAGGCTTCCAAACCTGACTTGATGGCCAGGGGCGTGGCTTTCGATCTGCTCCAGGTGGCCAAGTGAATTGGCCCGCAGTGCGAAGCCGCTGAAGACGAAGATCTGTCCGGGGAGAAAAATCTCACCCTGGACCACATCGTTGTTGATGATCGAAGGAGCCATCGGGCCTAAAGGCGACGACACAGAGGAACTCTCAATGAAAGCACCATTGTCGGTGTCAAAACTTGCGGATCTCGGGTAGGGGGTCCCGAACTGTGTGTCTAGGCCGGATGGTAACAGGAGACAGGGGACACTTTGTTTTACCCAGGTTCAGGCCCTCTCGATGGAGGTAATACCCTACTCCTGCTTGATTAATATTGATGATATGGGTAGTACAAGAGTAGATCTACCTCGAGATCAAGGAGGCTAAACCCTAGAAGCTAGCCTATGGTATGATTGTTGTGTATGGAGTTGATTGCCTACGGACTACAACCCTCCGGTTTATATAGACACCGGATAGGGTTAGGGTTACACAGAGTCGGTTACAATGGTAGGAGATCTTGAATATCCGCATCACCAAACTTGCCTTCCATGCCAAGGATAGTCCCATCCGGACAAGGGACGAAGTCTTCAATCTTGTATCTTCATAGTCCAGGAGTCCGGCCGAAGGTATAGTCCGGCTACCCGAACACCCCCTAATCCAAGACTCCCTCACTCATCATCAGCCCAAGAGGCAATCCACCACACCACACACTGGAGTAGGGTATTACACCACAACGGTGGCCCGAACCGGTATAAACCCTATGTCATTCGTGTTGTTCTTTCCATTGCTCAGATCTTAGCGAGGCAAAGGGGTGCAGGTAGGTAGGAAACGAAATCTCCATGCGCACCCCAGTGTTCGAACCTCAAGGGTCTGCCGGAACCCGAATTCTGACATATGGCGCGCCAGGTAGGGGTGCGCCGGAATCCACCTTCTACCGCTTCGTGCCCCGTCGCGTCGTCATCACCATGTCCGGCGACCAGGCGGGCAACCTAGATCCATGGGCGGCGTGGCCCGCTCGCCTCGTGCGACCCCGTGCCCCAGGCAGCTCGCGGTCCGCAGGGCGCTGCGGGCCGTGGGTGACACGGACAGGCTTCAACAGCTCTCACACCGTGGCAGGCGCGGTCGGCAGCAAGGGCCTCCAATCACGTAGCGACCACGGCACCGTACACCCGCCGGGAGCAGGCGAACTCGAGGGCCGCGCTCACGGTGGCCCGAGAGCTGCTGCAGTGCAGGCTGCTGGAGGGCAGCCGCGACGTGCTGCTGGAGCGGGTGGCAGAGCTCCTGGGCTTCGCCACCTCGGGGGCTCACCCCTTCTGCACCCAGCTCCCATCTCAAGTGTCACAGCCCTAGAATTTGGTTGCAGAAAGTGGCTTTGCATCCATGCATCATGTTTAAATTCAAGAAAACTTGAATTGAGGAAATTTGAAAGCCTCAAAAATTTTAATTAAAAGAAGGGCAAATAACCCTGGAAAATGCATCCAATGTTTCCAAAATGCTCTTCAATGATGTTTAATATTTTTGGCAAGGGTTTTGGTCCAAACCAAAAATATTGAACATTTTTGAGGAATTATTTTGGCCATTTGGATTTAAATCAAAAAATATTTGGGTTGGATTTAATTCTTCTATAAAAGAATTGCAAGTCCAACAATTCTGAAAAAACCTATGAGTGGCTTTGAATATATTGCATCAAGCCACATAAATATTTTCAGAAGCTACTAAATGATTTGGGCTGTGAATCAAATCAAAACAAAAAAAAATAAATAGAAAATTGAAACAGATTGAGAGAGAGAAGGATTACCTGGCGCTTACCTATAGCCCAGAGGCCCACTACTGTGCGGCCCAGCCCACCAGGGGCGTACCTGTCTTCAACCTCTGCCTACTGGCAGAGGCAAGCCGAGCACGACACCCGCGCGTGCCGGCACGCAGCTGCCTGCCTGGCCTCCCCTGTCCAGCGCGGTGCCGCCCACGACACCCTGGGACCCCCTCTGCTTCTCCCTCGCTCTCTGGACCTCTCTTCCCCTCGCTCCTCTGCTTTCTTCCCCTAGCGGAGCTCGCCGTCGCTGCTCGTCACCACCGCGGCCACCGAGCCCTCCTTGCCTATCCAGCTTGTCGCCGAGGTCCGCCATGCCCCGAAGGCCCTCTACGACGAAGATGAAGACCCCGGGAGCCCCGCAGCGTCGCCACCACCACCATCTCCGTCGCCTGCCTTGGCGGCCACCGTCGCATGATTCGCCGCTTGCCGGCCGTCCCCGAGCCCGCTGAAACCACCGCCGGCCCCTTGTGAGCTCCTCTTCCTTTCCTCCCCGTCCTCTGTCTCACGCGCCTGCTCTAACTGTGCTAGCCGTCGCATCCGTGAGCTCACCGCCGGCGTCCTTGTCGCCGCCGTGGCCACAGCCACCGTAGCTCGTGTCCGAGCACACCATCGTGCTCAGCACGATCCCATGAGCCCGCAGACAACCGCAGCGCCCCCTCCCGTGCTCTGTAGAGCTATCCTGAGGATTCCCGAGCTGCTGCCGCTGCTGAACCTCATCGCCGGCCACTTTCCCGGCCACCCCAGCTCCTACCACCACACCCAATGGATGCGCCTCACTCCCAGGAACCCGTAGGTGCAACCCACGGGTCGAATGGTGCCCTGTAGAGCATTTCCGAGCCGCCCCGCCGTCTCTGTCGTCTCCGGCGGCTAAACGCCGGCGACCCCTGACCCGTTGACCGGCATGGGTTGACCCCACTGCCCGGTTTGACCTCCCCCTCTCTCTCACTGACTTACGGGCCCCTCCCGACTAATTACTCTAGTTAGCGCTAATTAGCTAGTTAGGTTAGTTACTACAGTCGCTGACCAGTGGGCCCAAGCTAGTTAGTTAGGGCTAACTAACTTAGTTAGTTGACTGGGTCACTGACCAGTGGGTCCCACTGGTCAGGTTTGACCTGGTCGACGCCTTGACCTGCTGACATCACCTCGACGTCATGCTGACGCAGTAATACCTTTTCTGGATTTAGTTTAAATTATAATAATTCAGAAAATTCCAGAAAATGCCCAAAACTTCTAAAAATCATAGAAAATCAACCGTAACTCCAAATGAGATAAATTATATATGAAAAATTATCAGAAAAATCCAATCTGTCCATTTATGCTAGTTTCATGCATGTTAGAACACTTTAACCTTGCTGTTTAGGTGAAACAAGTTAATGCACTTATATGACTTCATAAAATGGGTTTGCATTTGAATCCTTGGTTCAAATGGACTCATTTCAATATGTTCTAGCTTGCATTAGCCCAAAACACATTCATATTGCCATGTCATAGCATGCATCATATTGTTGCATATCGTCATGTGTTGATTGAGTTCTTTCTCAGTTGCCGGTGTTTGTCCCCCCTCAGTAGACGTTGATCCAGCGATGAATTCGATGACACCGATGAAGAACTATACTATATTCAGAAGTGCCAGGCAAGCAAAACCACCTTGTTCATTCCAATACAATCCCACTCTCTCGCTCCTGCTCTCTTTTACTGCATTAGGACAACAGCGATTCAACTGTTACATGCTGCGGTAGTTGAACCCCTTTCCTCTGCATGACCTGTCATTGCCACAGTAAATAGATGAAACCCACTAGCATGAGTAGGAGTTGTTTGAGCCCTGATGTGCCTACTCATCCATGCTTGTTTGTCATGCCTGCTACTTCTTAGAGTTGAGTCAGGTCTGATTCATCGGGAATGAATTGGAATGTGGTGAACATGTCCTACTGTTGAGAGCTAAGCGTGTGAACACGATTTGGTGAAGGTAGCGGTGAGAGGCCATGTAGGAGTACATGGTGGGTTGTCTCATTGAAACCGTCCTCAGGAACTGAGTTCTGTGTTTGTGATCCATGAACAGTTACTACCACACATTGGGTTCCGGTAACTCGACCCTCTCGACTTATTAATCAACTTGATCTCTGTCCAAGAGTTGCAACTAGTTTCTGGTGTTTGTAGGTAGTGTTAGTAGTCTACCAAGTGGCACTCGGTACAGACTAGGCACCATGGCACGGTGTACCAAGCGTAGATCCACCCGTCGAGGTGGGCTTGGGAACCCTACACACATCGTTTGGGGCCGTGAGCGACACCCCGGCCGGATCTCCTTGCGGATGGAACCCGAATAGGCGATAAACCTGGACTAGAGACTTGTGTGGTTAGTCAGGTCGTGGCCGACTCCCTCGCCAGGCTTCCGCTTGAAGGTTGCCGAGATACACGACGTGTACATGGTGGTAACTGGCGAGAGCGTGTGTGAAGAAGTACACCCCTGCAGGGTTAACATCATCTATTCGAATAGCCGTGTCCGCGGTAAAGGACTTCTGGGTTGCCTATATCAGTTCATAGACAAGTGAAAGTGGATACTCTAAAATGCGCAAGATAAGCGTGAGTGCTATGGATGGCGTTCTCGTAGGGAGACGGCAGCGGATCCATAGTGGTGTATTGATATGGTAAATATGTGGACTCGTGTGCGCCACCTCAAAAGAGTTACTTGCAGTCGTAGTTTAGGGTAGCCACCGAGTCAAAGCTGGCTTGCTGCAGTTAAACTCCACCACCCCTTTATTGATAACGATGCATATGTAGATAGTTCTGATGTAAGTCTTGCTGGGTACATTTGTACTCACGTTTGCCTATTTTATGTTTTGCAGAAAGACGTCAGTCTCGCTAGTAGTTCTGTGTGGACTTTGATGTTTAGCTTGTTACCTCAGCTACGATCTTGTACCCTCGGCAGGATCTGGTAGATAGTCAGGCTTCTCAGCCTTTTTCGTTTGTAAATGTCTGTACTCAGACATGTTAAGCTTCTGCATGTGCTTTGACTTGTATGCTCTGAATGTGGGGTCATGAGACCCATGCTTGTAATATCTCGCTCCTCGGAGCCTAATGAATAAATACTTGAGTCGTAGAGTCTTGTTGTGATGCCATGTTGTATGTACTCATATCGGGCATATTGTGTGTATGATTGAAATGCTTGGTATGAGTGGGATCCGACAATCTAGTTGTTTATCCTTGGCAGCCTATCATATGGGGAAATGTAGTCTAGTGCTTTCTAAGCGATAGTAGTCCGCTACAGCCCGGTTCACCGGAGTCCTGCTAGCCCAGCACTACTGCTCGGAACACTTGACTGGCCGGCATGTGTTTCACTTCGTTCCTGTGTCTATCCCTTCGGGGAAATGTCACGCGGTGACTTCCGGAGTCCTGCCTAGCCTGCTACAGCCCGGGTTACCGAAGTCCTGTTAGCCCAGTGCTACAGCCCGGATTCACACGTTGATGACCGACATGCTTGATGTGATTCATGTATGCCTATCCTCATGGGTTAGCGCCGCTTTGGGTTCACGACTAGCCATGTCGGCCCGGGTTCTCTGTCATATGGATGCTAGCGACACTATCATATACGTGAGCCAAAAAGCGCAAACGGTCCCGGGCCAGGTAAGGTGGCACCCATGGGAATACCGTGTGTGAGGCCGCAAAGTGATATGATGTGTTACATGCTAGATCGATGTGGCTTAGGATCGGGGTCCTGACAGCTTTGGTATCAGAGCCTGACTGCCTGTAGGATTACCAAGCCAAACTGGTCGAAGTTGAGTCTAGAAATGCTTTAGTTATATACGGGAATTGATTGTGGAAGGGAACGTAAGGCTCTTTTTACTCCTTATACCTCATGGCCTTCTGATCTGAGTCAACCTCTTCTCTTCTACGGGGATTAAGAACTAGGCCTTCTCATCTATCTATCAGGATGACGTGTTACTAATCCATAGACTTATAAGATTGTTGGATTTAAGCCCCAGTTCAGTTTCTACTACTTCCGTGTGTTCATAGTTGGTCTCGGAACCTTGATATGATGTTGTTAAGTGACTATGCAAATCCTTGCGAATGTCTCAAATCTTTTTCTGAGCATTTACAGCTGTTATGCTGTCCGAGTCATCCCAGGTCTCCAAATAGTCTGATGCATTTGCAAATTCCTTATTCCGTTACCGACGTTCCTTTGGGCCAGTTTATCCACCCTAATCGGTCAGTTGAGGTACTCTGTTGCCTCGACATATATGTTGGAGCTATTATTATGACCCTAGGTGTTTTAGGGAGTCACCTAGTAATCTAGCCATGTTTTGTGTTCCGGTGTGATGATTCTGGCCACCATTCTCGAAAGCATCCCGTGATGCCATGTAGTGGTAGGTATTCTATTCATGGGTTCTTGAACCCAAGATTCACCCTACTTATCTCATGTTGATAGTGTTGCTAGTTCCTTTAGGATATTAGTAACCTTTGCGATAGTCCTCGAGGTCCGTGGTATTTCCTTCTTCCAAATACCATGAACCATTAAGGAAGAAGTTCTTTGAACCAAAAGCTCACAATTAGAGTACTCTTGAGGAGTTCTCCATCCATAATTGTGATTCTGCCAGTTCTACCTTTCTGCATGGGTTATCTGGAAGAAACCTGTTGAACTTGGTTCGACATATTAATCTATGCATCCACAACTCAGAAACATATATGTTCCTTGAGTTGTTTCTCTTCAGTTGTATTCCGACCATCCTCTATCAGTTGATAGCCAAGAGTATGTGTGCATTTGTGTTCATCAATGCCTATTATTCTTGTGGTCCATCAAGCCATTCTATTCCGGAATGACTAGGAGAAACAAACTCCGGTACCTCATCCATATCTAGGATTGGGTCAAAGCAATTGCATTCCGTGGATCAAAATGCCAATCCAGCTTTTGATTCTGTTCTACCCTGAAGTATTGCCCTCTTGATGTCAGGAATGTCATGAGAATTGCACCAACTCTTATGAATTCTTGATGCAGTGATACTTCTCGCCATCATCATTCGTTCCTCGGTTCCGTGTTGTTACAACCGGAATACCGACATGTGAACCGTGATGTGTGAAATCAATACTCCTAGCAACCCCGTTGCTTGGTGGTTAATGGATGGTAATCTCATTCTTGGTGTGTTGATTATGGAATCATCGTTCTAAGATTGATCGTGCTACCTAGTCCATTTTCCTGGTGCACTCCTCGATCAATGAGATAGGATCAATGAGTTAGGCCTGTGTCAAACCTTCGCTTTTTTGATCATATCATCCTGCCCTGAAAAGCAAGATTGTTCTCGAGCTTAGTAACATATCGGTGGTTCGTGATGTTCCGAATATCTTCTTGGAAGTATTACCAGGTTGTTCCCTGACCGTTATGTGGAGTTCGTGATCAAGTTGGTTTCTTGTAAACCACCCTTTCTCCAAGAATCTGTGTTGGATACCCTGAGCTAGTTGGTTGAGCAAAACAACAACTTGGAGAGTTGGAAGATGGAAGCTTGTCCGACTTAGTTCATCATTAAGGGGTATTCTTGTGTAGTGTGCGTTGAAGAAAGATGATATCTTCATCGAGTGGTCCCTGTGATTAGTTGTTGGATCTATTGCTTTGTCAAAACTTTGACTTGAGTATGGGCTATCGTCAAGTCAAATCAGAACCAACGATGTTCGTAATGTTGTCTTACTTGTGGTTGATCCCTCGAGCAGACACCATTACATCTTTTGGTCTGACCAATGCTATCACCGTGTTCACATGATGGTGGAAGTCCAGTGATATGGAAATTCCGATGAGTTGTTGTTGAGCCCATCAGCAGCATTTTGTCTTCCCCATGATTCATGTTGAACATCAAGCTAATATTGGAAACTTTTGTAAGCATTATCTTCATGTCCCATTCATGAAGCACATGTTTGGTGTAAGAAGTGACTTTCTCCAAGTTCACGTGCATTAGGTGTAAGTTGCCGCCTTGAATTCGAGAAAGATTGTTTTTGTTTCCTCTGGTACCATCCCAAGTCAGTTATGCATGTGCGAATGTATTCTATGGTTTGGTAGATTAATTACCTCCACTCCATATGTATTCCCTAGCACACCAAGCCAATGATTGATTTGTTCAAGGATAACAAGTTCAACTGCTATTCCCGAAGGGCCCAGACGGACATGCACAAGACTTCGTTATCTTCAATGAGGGTTCCCCACTTGAACTCGGTAGTGTTTTATTGTAAGACTACTATGTGGTCATGCTTGTCTGAGACAAAGTGTTCACATATGTGTTAGCAGAACCAGCTCATGTTTTGGAGCTTACTACCATAGTCCATTTCCCGAGAATCTCGCAACGCCATCTTGTCGATTTGTGTTGCAAACTTTCATTTTCTTCTAGACTCGATGGGTCTGGAATATCCTGTTACCAACCAGATCTGAATCTCAGGCAGATATGATGGTTGGAACTTTTCTAGGATCTATGATGTTGGTCCCGACAAGGTTGATGTTCTGGCCAACACACCTAGCCGGAAGATCTATCGTTGTGGAATCTTGATTGAGCTATTTGCCCATCTTCTCCACGAGGATTTAGTGCAACTTATTCTAGAAGTTGTTCCTCAGGGGTCGTTGTTCTCTCGGTTCCCTCGATTATGCTAGAACCATTCAAACAGTGGAATCACTCTCTACTGTTGAGTTTATCCCCAGTTACTAGAATCATTCCCACATTTGCATTTTGTTCCCAGCTTGCACCGCCATTGTGCCATTCTATCTTGGACTACCTTCCCGGTAATTCTTGGTCAGGATCATCTTCAACAGTGGTACTACCATGGGTTCCATCCATTTCCGATGATAAGCAAAAATCATCCATTGCGTTGCCTTCAACAAGGTAGTTCACATCATCCATTCTAGTCCGGGTATGCCATCCCTTCGTACTCCTCTAAGCGATTGTTGTGATTTGCCTTAGACTGGTATAAAGAGTTTCAATGATCTCTGAATCAAAAGTAATTCTTTTTGCCACTTAAGGGAATATTTCTACGAGACACCTTTCCCTAAGGTGTCCCGTTATGGAATCATGGCAATTACTTCCTCGCTACTTTGAAACCATGCACCATCCTACTCCAGCGTGGAATTGTTGCCTACCAATTTGAACCCCTGTCATCTATTACCTCCCATCTCTCTCGATGTGTGTTTTGTGTCTCAGCCCAAGAGATGTTTTAACATCTCACTCCATGAGTTGATCTTGAGTTGCTCGATCTTTGAGAAGATCGTTTCATGTAGAGTTTCCTTCCGCCATCATCGTGTTGGATGAAGAGCTCAGACGCAAAGACGTCAAGATCAATTGGAGAAATGAATCCACATCTTCGAGGAGGGCAGTTGGATCAAGAAGATTGTGTTAGCTTTGTGTTCCCGCTGTCTTCTTACCTCACGTCTTGAATCTCGGGTGGGGGTGAGTTGTCACAGCCCTAGAATTTGGTTGCAGAAAGTGGCTTTGCATCCATGCATCATGTTTAAATTCAAGAAAACTTGAATTGAGGAAATTTGAAAGCCTCAAAAATTTTAATTAAAAGAAGGGAAAATAACCCTGGAAAATGCATCCAATGTTTCCAAAATGCTCTTCAATGATGTTTAATATTTTTGGCAAGGGTTTTGGTCCAAACCAAAAATATTGAACATTTTTGAGGAATTATTTTGGCCATTTGGATTTAAATCAATAAATATTTGAGTTGGATTTAATTCTTCTATAAAAGAATTGCAAGTCCAACAATTCTGAAAAAACCTATGAGTGGCTTTGAATATATTGCATCAAGCCACATAAATATTTTCAGAAGCTACTAAATGATTTGGGCTGTGAATCAAATCAAAACAAAACAAAATAAATAGAAAATTGAAACAGATTGAGAGAGAGAGAAGGATTACCTGGCGCTTACCTACAGCCCAGAGGCCCACTACTGTGCGGCCCAGCCCACCAGGGGCATACCTGTCTTCAACCTCTGCCTACTGGCAGAGGCAAGCCGAGCACGGCACCCGCGCGTGCCGGCACGCAGCTGCCTGCCTGGCCTCCCCTGTCCAGCGCGGTGCCGCCCACGACACCCTGGGACCCCCTCTTCTTCTCCCTCGCTCTCTGGACCTCTCTTCCCCTCGCTCCTCTGCTTTCTTCCCCTAGCGGAGCTCGCCGTCGCTGCTCGTCACCACCGCGGCCACCGAGCCCTCCTTGCCTATCCAGCTTGTCGCCGAGGTCCGCCATGCCCCGAAGGCCCTCTACGACGAAGATGAAGACCCCGGGAGCCCCGCAGCGTCGCCACCACCACCATCTCCGTCCCCGGCCTTGGCGGCCGCCATCGCACGATTCGCCGCTTGCCAGTCATCCCCGAGCCCGCTGAAACCACCACCGGCCCCTTGTGAGCTCCTCTTCCTTTCCTCTCCGTCCTCTTGCTCGCGCGCCTCCTCTAACTGTGCTAGCCGTCGCATCCATGAGCTCACCGCCGGCGTCCTTGTCGCTGTCATGGCCACAGCCACCGCAGCTCGTGTCCTAGCACACCATCATGCTCAGCACGATCCCATGAGCCCGCAGACAACTGCAGCGCCCCCTCCCATGCTCTGTAGCGCTATCCCGAGGATGCCTGAGCTGCTGCCGCCGTTGAACCTCGTCGTCGGCCACTTTTCCAGCCACCCCAGCTCCTACCACCACCCCCAATGGATGCCCCTCACTCCCAGGAACCTGTAGGTGCAACCCATGGATCGAATGGTGCCCTGTAGAGCATTTCTGAGCCGCCCCGCCGTCTCTATCGTCGCCGGCGGCTAAACGCCGGCGACCCCTGACCCGTTGACCGGCATGGGTTGACCCCACTGCTCGATTTGACCTCCCCCTCTCTCTCACTGACTTACGGGCCCCTCCCGACTAATTACTCCAGTTAGCGCTAATTAGCTAGTTAGGTTAGTTACTAATGTCGCTGACCAGTGGGCCCAGGCTAGTTAGTTAGGGCTAACTAACTTAGTTAGTTGACTGGGTCACTTACCAGTGGGTCCCACTGGTTAGGTTTGACCTGGTCGATGCCTTTGACCTGCTGACATCACATTGACGTCATGCTGACACAGTAATACATTTTCTGGATTTAGGTTAAATTATAATAATTCAGAAAATTCCAGAAAATGCCCAAAACTTCTAAAAATCATAGAAAATCAACCATAACTCCAAATGAGATAAATTATATATGAAAAATTATTAGAAAAATCCAATCTGTCCATTTATGCTAGTTTCATGCATGTTAGAACATTTAAACTAGTTGTTTAGGTGAAAAAAGTTAATGCACTTATATGACTTCATAAAATGGGTTTGCATTTGAATCCTTGGTTCAAATGGACTCATTTCAATATGTTCTAGCTTGCATTAGCCCAAAACACATTCATATTGCCATGTCATAGCATGCATCATATTGTTGCATATCGTCATGTGTTGATTGAGTTCTTTCTCAGTTGCCGGTGTTTGTCCCCCCTCAGTTGACGTTGATCCAGCGATGAATTCGATGACACCGATGAAGAACTATACTATCTTCAGAAGTGCCAGGCAAGCAAAACCACCTTGTTCATTCCGATACAATCCCACTCTCTCGCTCCTGCTCTCTTTTACTGCATTAGGACAACAGCGATTCAACTGTTACATGCTGCGGTAGTTGAACCCCTTTCCTCTTCATGACCTGTCATTGCCACGGTAAATAGATGAAACCCACTAGCATGAGTAGGAGTTGTTTGAGCCCTGATGTGCCTACACATCCATGCTTGTTTGTCATGCCTGCTACTGCTTAGAGTTGAGTCAGGTCTGATTCCTACTGTTGAGAGCTAAATATGTGAACACGATTTGGTAAAGGTAGCGGTGAGAGGCCATGTAGGAGTACATGGTGGGTTGTCTCATTGAAACCGTCCTCAGGAACTGAGTTCTGTGTTTGTGATCCATGAACAGTTACTACCACACATTGGGTTCCGGTAACTCGACCCCTCTCGACTTATTAATCAACTTGATCTCTGTCCAGGAGTTGCAACTAGTTTCTGGTGTTTGTAGGTAGTGTTAGTAGTCTACCAAGTGGCACCCGGTACAGGTGGGCCTGGGACAGACTAGGCACCGTGGCACGGTGTACCAAGCGTAGATCCACCCGTCGAGGTGGGCTTGGGAACCCTGCACACATCGTTTGGGGCCGTGAGCGACACCCCGGCCGGATCTCCTTGCGGATGGAACCCGAATAGGCGATAAACCTGGACTAGAGACTTGTGTGGTTAGTCAGGTCGTGGCCGACTCCCTCGCCAGGCTTCCGCTTGAAGGTTGCCGAGATACACGACGTGTACATGGTGGTAAGTGGCGAGAGAGTGTGTGAAGAAGTACACCCCTGCAGGGTTAACATCATCTATTTGAATAGCCGTGTCCGCGGTAAAGGACTTCTAGGTTGCCTATATCAGTTCATAGACAAGTGAAAGTGGATATTCTAAAATGCGCAAGATAAGCGTGAGTGCTATGGATGGCGTTCTCGTAGGGAGACGGGAGCGGATCCATAGTGGTGTATTGATATGGTGAATATGTGGACTCGTGTGCGCCACCTCAAAAGAGTTACTTGCAGTCGTAGTTTAGGGTAGCCACCGAGTCAAAGCTGGCTTGCTGCAGTTAAACTCCACCACCCCTTTATTGATACCGATGCATATGTAGATAGTTCTGATGTAAGTCTTGCTAGGTACATTTGTACTCACGTTTGCCTATTTTATGTTTTGTAGAGAGACGTCAGTCTCGCTAGTAGTTTCGCGTGCACTTTGACGTTTAGCTTGTTACCTCAGCTACGATCTTGGGCCCTCGGCAGGATCTGGTAGATAGTCAGGCTTCTCAGCCTTTTTCATTTGTAGATGTCTGTACTCAGACATGTTAAGCTTCCGCATGTGCTTTGACTTGTATGCTCTGAATGTGGGGTCATGAGACCCATGCTTGTAATATCTCGCTCCTCGGAGCCTAATGAATAAATACTTGAGTCATAGAGTCTTGTTGTGATGCCATGTTGTATGTATTCATATCGGGCATATTGTGTGTATGATTGAAATGCTTGGTATGAGTGGGATCCGACAATCTAGTTGTTTATCCTTGGCAGCCTATCATATGGGGAAATGTAGTCTAGTGCTTTCTAAGCGATAGTAGTCCGCTACAGCCCGGTTCACTGGAGTCCTGCTAGCCCAGCACTACTGCTCGGAACACTTGACTGGCCGGCATGTGTTTCACTTCGTTCCTGTGTCTATCCCTTCGGGGAAATGTCACGCGGTGACTTCCGGATTCCTGCCTAGCCTGCTACAGCCCGGGTTACTGGAGTCCTGTTAGCCCAGTGCTACAGCCCGGATTCACACGTTGATGACCGACATGCTCGATGTGATTCATGTATGCCTGTCCTCATGGGTTAGCACCGCTTTGGGTTCATGACTAGCCATGTCGGCCCGGGTTCTCTGTCATACGGATGCTAGCGACACTATCATATACGTGAGCCAAAAGGCGCAAACGGTCCCGGGCCAGGTAAGGTGGCACCCGTGGGAATACTGTGCGTGAGGCCGCAAAGTGATATGATGTGTTACATCCTAGATCGATGTGGCTTAGGATCGGGGTCCTGACATCAAGCCCAGGGCGGCCCGCGCGGGGGCTCCGCGCGCGCCCCCGGGCTCCAAGGCTACTTCAACGCCAGCGAAGCTGTCAGCACCGGACCGGCGGTGGCGCTGCCCCCGCTCCCGGTCCATGAAGAAGAAGGACCCGACGCGACCCACGGCCCTAGTGGACAGCCGCGCTGCCACCCCACGGTGGGCGCGTCAGGTAGGACCACATGGCATGCGGAGCACTACGGCGTTGCCTTCGGGATGACGGTGCCAGAGGAATACGTGCCCCTCATGATGGACCTAGGACACCCTCACGAGAGCGAACAAGGCTCGCTCCTCAGCCCAAGCTGGGGGGACGAGGCACTAGAAGCTAAGCCTTTCCAGGAGCCCCGGGACGGTCCCATCGGCCACGCTGGAGGCAACGATTATCGGGTACCGCTAATTCTTCAGGAGCAGGTATACGCTAACCATGGATCGCAAGAGGTGCAGGTCGCCACAGCGAGCGGCCGCCCCGCTCCCACAGTCTCCTACCCCTCAGGAGGAGGGCGCAGGGTGCTGCAGGAGAGGGGCCGAGATCCGACATCACCACCGCGGCATTCGGAGCAAGGTGTTCTCAGGAGGTAGGCCCTCTGCTGGGGAGGTGCCTCAGGGCCTGCCCCTGGTGGAGGACCCGTGATCGTCGGGGAAACCGCTGGCGACCGCTCTACCCCATCAGGCGGCGTCCTGGTTTCCGGTCGTCGTTGATGGCACTAGAGTGTGGCGCAAGGCGGGCCCCTCATCTGGCGATATGAAGCAAGGCCAGTACCTTTGAAGAAGGCCCAGTGCCTGTGAAGCTCGCCGCCCCGTGACACTCTCACGTAATAATGAGTGGGGCTGTACACGCCCCGGAGTCTCAGGGGTGCCGGCCTCAGGCCCTGGGGCTCCCTCCCACGCCCAGTGGCAGCGCTTAGCTCCGCGCTGGTGAGAAGACGTCCAAGACTAGATTAGGTGCCGGACGCGGCCTTTTGTCTGCTTTCGTTGCTTTTCCCTTTGGTTGTCTCTTTCCCCCGCTGGATTCAAGTTGGATTCGAATTTGAGATTTGCGTATGTTCGGGGAAGGGGTGCTTAGTCTCGTTCGAGCAATTTCTCGCATTTTGGTTACCACTTCGCCTCAGCTGCCTCCCCTCGTGAGCCGGGCCAGGCCTAGCTTGCGCGCAGCCCAGACTGCCGCCGCCGCGTCCTCTCAGGAGGGTGTTTTGCTGCAGGTCCTACGGATCCAATCCGGGAACACTCAGGACACCACAACCTCCCACAGGCTACCTCAGGGCCAGCACGGGACCAAGGTAAACTAGGCGACCAACGCGTCGCTTAAGCCAACCACTAGGCGCGGGCGCATGGGCAATGTAGCGACTACTAACAGGATGAACACAAGTTTTACATAAGGGGCTCCCCCTCCCAAATGCTCTCACCGCCATCAGGCCAAAACCTGAGTTCTATTCATGCAGGGCAAGGAAGTAGGAATGATGCACAATCAGTCAGATAAATCCCCCAATGCGTCCTCAAGAGCACCGCCCGAGCCGCTGCTGGCACCGCTGAACTCGCCATCGCTGTCCGCGTCGCCGCCAGTGGCGTCAGGGCCATGCGCCGCACCGCCCTCGTCGGTAGCCACGACCACGTCGTCGTTGTCTGAAGCGAAGGCCCTGATAAGAGCATCCACATTGTCTTCCACCCAGCGCGCCAGGTCGCCTCGGACAGCCTGGGGGACTAGGGCGATGGCGGCGTCAAAATCGAAGCGGGGATCCATATTCTGGAGATGGCTGAAGACGCGAGAAAAGGCACGCCCGAGCAAGGCGCAGCTCCTCTCCTCCACCAACCTGTCAGCCCTGACCGACTGCGCCTCCAGCTGCGTCACCACGTTAGTGAAGAATTGAAGATTGCCGGCGTAGTTGACTGCATGCGGCTCGCCAACAGCCGCCTCGCAGATGTTGCCCAAGGTTGCGTTGGCTCTCTCCCGGAGTGTGGTGAGCATGGGGCCGTGCTCATGCTCCAGGATCCGCCGTTGACGTACCTCATCCGCATTCTGGCACGCGACGGCCTCAGCCTCCTCCACCCGCTGGCGAAGAAGGAGCACCTCGGCCTGGGAGGTGGTTAACTCACCTTGCGCCACCTCAAGGGAGGCCCGGAAAGCATCGGCCTGCCGTGTCGCCCCCTCCAGCTTGGCTATCAAGGCAGCAGTCCTACCTTCAGCCTCGGCCCGGATCAACCCCAGCTTCTCCTCGAACTCGTGCTCGAGGTTCAAATGCGCCATCGCCACTCGACGTCCAACCTCCTCCAGGACGCGGGCTTCCTGTGCAGTGACATCATCCTCCGCCTGCGTCACCAAGCGCTCCCTCGTCTCCAGACGCTCGTACTCGCGGGTACGTTTGGCGGCTTCCAGCGTCAGCGTCTCCTCACGCTTCTGGAGCTCTGTTGAGTCGCCAGAGGCCACCTTCATTAACGCGAGGGCTGCCTCACGCAGCTCCACCTGCTCCTCCAGTGAGTGGCACCAGGCAAGGAGCTCCCGAGCCCGCTCCTCCGCCGCCGTTCGCCGCCGGTCAGCTTCCCGGGCCTCCTCAGCGGCCCAAGATCGAGCCTCCCGAGAGGCCACCAGCGACGCCTTGGCCTCTGCGTCGTCAAGATCGCGCTGACGGCACGCCAGGGCGATGGCGCCCTCCAGCTCGCGCCTCTCTGCAGCCAGGCGCAGGCCCTCAGCCTCAAGGTGCGCGTCTTCATCAGCAAGCTCCTCACCAAGCAGTCTTACCGTGTCAGCCGCCCTTCGAAGGAACCCTTGGCGGAGAGCGCGGCGCTCCCGAGCGCGCTCGAGCACGTCTTCCACGCCATCATCTGCCCCATGCAAGCGCCAGGGGCCACGAATCAGCACCCCCCCTCCGGGCTAGGGGTTGGGGCTGGCACCCTCGCGACTGTCGGGCACGTCGCGCCAGAAGCCCGGCCTGGGGCTAGCCCGTCTCTAGGTGAAGAGTGCAGGGAGCGCCTCAGCCAATCGCAGTCCACGACCAGGCGAGAAGCCCACGGCAGGCTGGCTATGGCACGAGAAGGCCTGCGGAAGAGGATCGCGAGGTGCACAGGGCCACGATGCGCCTCGGGATGGTCCGCCTCTTCGATCGCCCTCACCACAAGGGCTCTGCTGCTCGGGGCGCTTGAGGGCGATGGAGGGGGCAAAGCCAAGGGCTCTGCACCTCGGCCGTCTCCGCGAGCTCGGCTGGAAGGGGCCTGCGGAGCAAGGATCAGTAAAAGCGACAAAAGGATCAGGAACTGGGAAAGGAGAAGGCTTACTCATTAGTGGTGAAGTACTTCCTACGCTTCAGCAGGCGACAAGGGTAATCGTCGCCCAGGGCCTCCCTTCTCTTCCGGAGGGCCTCAAAGTCCACGCGGAAGCGGCCCAAGAGTTGGGCGCAAGGATCAACCTGCGACGAAGAAGGAGCATCAAGGCGATCTGCCTCAGGGGCGCCTGCCTGATGCGCGCTGCCAATCGCCTCGCCAAGGGAAGCAACCGGAGCCTCAGGGGCCTCAGTCGCAAGTGCTGAGAGCAGCTGCTCGTCACCCTCAGCCTCAGCGGCATGGGCCCCGAGAGCCGCTCCCTCATGAGCATCGCCCGGCGCCGTCACCCCGCCGGGAGCCCCCTCGGCCTCTGGCGCCTCATGCCTCCCTGCTCCGCCGCTCGAGGAAGAGCCGCCTTGGCTGACTGGAAGGGCGATCACCACCACTGGGTTCTCGCGAGGCCCCTGGAGGCCGGCGGGGCGCGGCCCCCACTCATCAAAGACAGGCATCTGCTTCACAAAATCGCCCCTGCTCTGGCAGATGTACAGCAAGGCCCCTCCCTGCTGGATGCTGCCAGGGTTGGGGTCCCCAGTCAGGGTCAAGAGCGCTGTCCTCAGCACTTCAGGAGTCAAGTCCTCTTCCTGGAGCCTCATACGGTCATCGCGCCCCCTGAAGGCCCACATCCAGCAGGAGTGGCGTTGGAGAGGAGCAACGCGGCATAGCAGGAACTCCTTCACCACCTTGGGCGCTGTCACGCCGAGCGGCCTCAAGAACGCGAAGCGGTGCCAGACGAAGACGAGCCGGGAGCTCTCAAGCGTCTCCTGGCCCCAGCCCGAATTGGGGACAGCAGGCGAAGTTGGCTTCGACAGCAGGGGGCTGGGCACCCCTGCGTCCACATACAGCCACCGCTCGCGGAACCCAGCCGCGGGCGGGGGGAGCTTGAAGTCTATCCCCGAGGCTGCAGTCTCAGACGCGGCAACGAAGCTCACGCACGCCCAGCATTGGGTAGGGTCGACAAGGCGCAGCGAGAAGAAGTGGCACAGCAAGGCAACCGAAGGAAGGATGCCCATCATAGCCTCGCAAACAAAGGCGAAGACCGAAAGGAGGGTGATGGATTCAGGACCTAGATGCATCATGTGGATCTGATAGTGGGAAAGCACGGCATTGAAGAAATCATAAAAGGGAGGAACCAGACCCGCCCACAGGGCGTCGGCGAAATATGGGACCTTGGTGACTGTCCTGTCGATGGAGGAGTGGGACGCAGGCTAGGCCGTCGTCCTCCCGCATTCGTTGAAGATAGTGGCCAGAGCCGAGCTGACCTTGCCTAAGCCCTCGGCGGGGGCCGCCAACGGTGGCGGACCAGGCGAGGACACGGGTTTCTTCTGTCTTCCCTTCTTCGTCGGAGCCATGGCGATGGAAAAGGGGGGGGGAGTTCAAGATTGGGTCGAAAACAGAAGCTGGAGTTCGAGCGGGGGAAGGACAGAGGGCGCTCGAGCGACAGAAAGGGGAGCGGATGTGTACAACTACGAGTCTGCCTAGCATGGCGCAAAATCAGGAAGGCGTGGGGGAGCAGTGCCGCCCACGTCCAATCAACCGCCACGCGGCGCCCAAGGCCGCAGGCTGTTTGGGCCCGCGGCACTTCGCCCTCGCCCTTCCGCCTACCTGCACGGCCAAGTCCGGGCGCGCCTTGGGCCCGGGGGCTACTGTCGGCGTTCTGGGAACAGGGGTCCCCAGACTTGCCTGCCTGCGGCCTGCGGCATGGCTCAAAGGGGGCCCAGCATGGCCCATCTTCACCAACACAGACCCAAGACCCTCGCGAGGGGCCAAGCCTCGCGGGGCGGACGACGCGGAGCTTCCTCAGGCACGGCCTCATTAGGCTGGCTCGCGAGGAGGCGGAGAGATCAAGGCGGGGTACCTCACGAGGTGCCCATGACGCAAGCCATGACGACCGAAGGCGCCAGGCGGGTGCCAGCCCGCGCAGCGTCCTCCTTTCCTCTTTGGTGCAAAGGGAGCAAGCGCGGCCGCAAAGTACCGAGGCATCAGGCAAAGGTTGCCATTTCGGTGCAACAAGACCAAGACCAGGAGGACTGCAAGACGGAGGTCATTGTGGAGCCCAAGACGGCGTCACCACCAGAGCTTTGTGCAGGCGAAGACTACTTTTGTCAGGATAGCTGGTACTAGCTGTTCCCCTTCAAATTAGCCCGCCATTGTTGGCTTCCTTCCCGCTCGATATTTGGGAAGAGGACCAGGGCCTCTATAAATAGGACCAGCCACCCACAGAACAGGGGGGGACGAAGAAAGGAGAGAGAGAGAGAGAAGGGTGATTGAACTCCTCCCAGCAGTTCATCGCCCCAGCCAAGAGCAGACCCTCGCGAGGCTGTTCTTCCTTGTATTGTTCCTCATCATCAGCCCAAGAGGCAATCCACCACACCACACATTGGAGTACGGTATTACACCACAACGGTGGCCCGAACCAGTAAAAACCCTGTGTCATTCGTGTTGTTCTTTCCATTGCTTAGATCTTAGCGAGGCGGAGCGGTGCAGGTAGGTAGGAAGCGAAATCTCTGCGCGCACTCCAGTGTTCGAACCTCAAGGGTCTGCCAGAACCCGAAATCCGACAATTATGTTTTGTGTATCCTTCGTGGTAGGTTCTGCCTCCGAGGATATCTCCGAGTATCCAACCGAAGGGAAGTACCCTACTACCACTCCATCAGGCAAGCAGCCCCATTGAAGATACCGATACAATCCCATGTTCTCGCCTCTGCTCTCATTTACTGCATTAAGACAACAACATTTCAAACTGCTGTGTGCTACGGTAGTTGAACCCTTATCCTCTGCATGACCTGTCATTTCCACAGTAATTAGATGAAACCCACTAGCATGTGTAGGAGTTGTTTGAGCCATGTATGTGTTTCCTACCGTGCTATGCCTGTTATGCTTAGAGTTGTGTCAGGTCTGGTTCATCTGGGTGATGGGATAGAGTGAAATGATTATGTCGGTAATGTGAGGGATGTGTTGAACATGATTTGGTCAAGGTATCGATGAGAGGCCATGTAGGAGTACATGGTGGGTTGTTTCATTGAGGCCGTCCATAAGAACTGAGATCTGTATGCGTGATTTAAGATTCAGCTACTACCACACATTGGGCCCTGAAATATGACCCCGCTCGACTTACTGACCCCTCTTTCCCTCTGTCCAGGAGTTGCAACTAGTTTCTGGTGTTTTTAGGTTATGTGTTGGCGGTCGTGCGTAACGATGACCCTAGGGGTGGGCTATGATGCGGTAGATACACTGTGGCCGGGTATGCCGGGCGCCCGTTTGGTGTCCCGGGACCCTGTACACATCGTTTGGGGCCGTTGAGGACACCCCCGCCAGATTTCCTTGTGGATGGAACCTGAATAGGCGATAAACCTGGACTAGAGACTTGTGCGGTTAGTCAGGTCGTGGTCTACACCAACGTTGGCTTTCGCTTGAAGTCTGCCAAGCACATGTCGTGTGCAGACGCTAAGTGGTGGAAACATGTGTGACGAAGTACACCCCTTCAGGGTATAAAACTATTCGAATAGCCGCGTCCGCGGTAAAGGACTACTTGGTTTCCTATACAGTTCATAGACAAGTTAATGGATACTACTAAAAGACTCAAGATAAGTGTGAGTACCGAGGATGGCCCTCTCGTAGGATGACGAGGGAGGATCCCTGGTGGAGTATTGTGTTAGTGAGTAGTGGACTCGTGTACGAAAACTATTTTACTAGTGGAGTCCCGTAGGATAGCTTAGCCAAGAGTCAAAGCTGGCTTGCTGCAATAACCCCACCACCTTCTTGAGAATGAGCATGTATAGTAGGTTCTGATGTAAGACTTGCTGAGTACCTTTGTATTCATGTTTGCTTAATTACTGTTTTCAGACGACAACACCGCCCCCTCCGATGGGTTTTATGTAGATCTCGACGTCGATGAGTGACTTGCCACCCAGGTGGTGATCATGGCCATGGAGGGCCCCAAGTAGATAGACGGGCTTCGAGAAGCCTTCTTGCTTTCTAGTGTCTATACTCAGACTATTTGCTTCCGCATGTGCTTGTATGCTTGTATGACTTGAGTGTCGGGTCGTGTGACCCCTACCTGTATGAACATGTTATGTATGGCTCTTTGGAGCCTTTAAATAAAGTACTTGAGTTGTAGAGTTTTGTTGTGATGCCATGTTGTATTTGCACATATCGAGCATATTGTGTGTATGATTTAAATGCTTGGTATGTGTGGGATCCGACAATCTAGTTGTTTATCCTTGGTAGCCTTTCTTATGGGGAAATGTAGTCTAGTGCTCCTTGAGCCATAGTAGTCCGCTACAGCCCGGTTCACCGGAGTCCTGCTAGCCCAGCACTACTTCTCAGGACACTTCACTGGCCAGCATGTGTTTCACTTCGTTCCTATGTCTGTCCCTTCGGGGAAATGTCACGCGGTGACTTCCGGAGTCCTGCCTAGCCTGCTACAGCCCGGGTTCCCCGAAGTCCTGTTAGCCCAGTGCTACAGCCCGGATTCACACGCTGATGACCGACATGCTCGATGTGATTCATGTATGCCTGTCTCCATAGGTCTGTTCCGCTTTGGGTTCACGCCTAGCCATGTCGGCCCGGGTTCTCTGTCATATGGATGCTAGCGACACTATCATATACGTGAGCCAAAAATCACAAACGGTCCCGGGCCATGGCAAGGCGATACCCGTGGGGATACCGTGCGTGAGGCCGCAATGTGATATGAGGTGTTACCGGCTAGATCGATGTGACTTGGAATCGGGGTCCTGACAGCTGCCGCCACCGTCAAGAAGCTATGACGAACACCATTAAGACGAGGGGGCTGGGGGCTTCCAGGAACCGCGTGCTATCATGTGCATCTTGGGCGGAGCCTAGTCCCCAGCCTCGCAGCTTATCTTCAAGTAGTTTGCTCATGAAGTGAATGTAGTCCTCCCCAAGCTCGAAGCCACACGCCCGCTCAGATGGTCCCAGTGCCCCATCACATTCAACTCGGCGTATCAGCTCAAGTGCACAGCTACCGCTGGCGCCCTCCCGATGCTTTGCTCCCCGGTCATTAGCAACGTGCAATTTACCAAGACCCTCATCGACGGCGGCGCAGGGCTCAACATCCTGTCCGTTGACACGTTTGACAACCTCCAAGTGCCATATGACCAGCTTCAGCCTACCAAGCCTTTCTCAGGACTGACCGACGGTTCAACCACACCGATAGGGCAGGTCCGCCTCCCTGTCACCTTCGGGGAACGCAAGAACAACCGCACCGAGCTCATCGACTTCGACGTCGCGCACATCCGTATGCCGTACAATGCCATCCTCGGGTATCCAGCCCTAGCCAAGTTCATGGCAGTGACCCATCACGGCTACAATGTCCTCAAGATGCCAGGAAGTGGCGGGATCATCAAGGTCCCATGTGAAGAAAGACATGCGGTGTGCTCCCTCGAGCGTGCCTTCCAAGCTGCAGCAATCGATGACCCCAACAGCAAGGGCGAGGGCCCTCCTGAGGTCATCCCCAAGAAGAAGATGCAACAGCTGCGCCGTGCAGGACCTCAGGAGGGTGGCGTCACAGCCGGAGCCTCGTCAGGATCAGCGCCCGCTCCCGGGGCGCCTCCCTCCATCGCATAGGAAGGCGCACCCGGCGCCCTTCTCGGGCAAGGCTCAGGGGCTTTCTTCTGGAAGGCCTCAGACCTTTCCCACATCACGAGGGAGGCGCTTGGGCACCACTTGGAGGCGTGCTTCATGGCACGTTTCCCTCGGGAGGGCACATGACAAGGATCGCCCACCGTTTAGGAGTTCATCACCAAGACCACCCAGGAATTGCAAGACGTGAGGGCCATGCGCGGCGACCACCGCTCACGAGGCACAGCTTCCCATCCAGACGAGGATGTCGGGCTGCGCGTCTGCATCGATGTTCCAGGGCTCAACAGGGCCGCCTCTCAGGAGCTTTTCTGTCCTTCACGCGTGGGACGCTGCGAGGGCCCACCGCACAGCTACATTTGCATGCCCTTCGGCCTGCCGAGCATGTCGTCCGCCTACCAGCACCACTTGCGGTGCATCCTAGCAGCTCAGGAGGCCAGGCACGACGCCGTCCTGATGGAGATGGAGACGGTCCTCAAGGAACCACCTGAGCCCCCAGAGCCTCCTGAGGCTCAGGCCCCCAGTGGCTCGTGAGGAGCAACCCCTTCGCTGCGCACCTTCAGCTTCCCCAACTCTCCTTCGTCAACATAACCAAGTGACATTTTCCAAGTTCATTTAGCTGGGAGCGCCCCTCGGGCTGCATCATTCTCAGGCCGCGTGGGTCCGTCCCTGTGGCATGTATCCATTTTTATGTCTTTAGTTTACCTTGTTGGGAGCGCCCCTCAGGCTGCATCATCCCCAAGACGCTCGGGCCTGACCTAGTGGCACGTATCTCCCATGCACTTACTTAAGCCTGCTACTCTCATGTTTAATCTACCTATGATTACTACCTACTCAATCGTCGCCTCCCACGGGGCCTCCTCACGCCGGCATGGCGCTGGTGCATGGGTCCGTCCCTGCCACGTCGAAAAACCTGAGCGGCCGAGCTCTGACTCGCGGCACGCCCCGCGCACGTCACCTCACCGGGCCCTCAGTGCCTTCACCCCCTCGCGGAGCAACCAGCGGCAGGCTGGTAACCATAATGGCAGATCGTGTTCTTCCTGGTGCTGGATCGCAGGAATCTCACGAGGATAACACCAGGCGGAACCGCGAGCTCCCACCTATTCCAAGTAATCCGCTTGCACGTTAAAAGGGGGGCTCCTGAGCATCGTGACTCAGGAACTCTTGCTGGCTCTCCAGCCCTCACCCCCTGGCCTTGAGTACGGCACGCGACCTGGCATACCAGCGGTGGCTGAGCTCGCTCGAGGGCCGGGACCTGAGGACGTAGAGCACAAAGGAGAGCATAGGAAAGGGGAAGGCTTGTATAGGCCTAACCTAGCTACGTTGCGGATGTTCGCGCACAGGTCTGGTGCATCACGAAGAATCGACCCCGGACCGCCAAGATAAGTCACGAGCTCAGATCAACTAATCGTTGGAACCTAGGGGACACGCTCGCTGCAGCCCTGTTGCGGCAACGTCGCCTCCCTTTCTTATCTTACCACGGCTGCTTGAGCGCTAAAGGGGACCCCCTGAGCATCGCGCCTCAGGAGCTCTTACTGGACCTCGGGCCGCTCACCTCCTGGCCTTGACCACGGCACGCGACCTGGCATACCAGCGACGGCTGAAGCTTGCCTGGGCACCAGGACCTGTCCGCGTAGAGCAACAAGCTGTCGCGAGATTGGAAAGGGAAGACCGAGCCTAAACAGGACTTGCACTCACAAGGCTTCCATAATTGGGATAATATTGACAAAATACATTGCAGACTCTTTACACGACCCCACGAGGTACTTCTCGATTCCTCGCAGGGAACAAAAGACAAGAATCTAGGAGAATCCTGTCTACACACCCCCGTGGCCGACGCCATCATCAACAGTGGGCCGCGGGAGGCCAGTGCCAACCCCATCCAGATCAGCGATGACAGTGGCCGGACTTTGCGGCCCTGCTCAGGGCGCGGCAAGAGCTCGAGGGCACGTAGCTGTCGTCGCTCGTCTCCGAAGTCTCGTAGGGCTCGGGAGAACCGCTGGACCTGCAAGAATCGCTGCTGTTGGAGCAGCCGCGAGCGGGGTGCGCCTCATCCTGGCGCTCCCCTTTGGGGCAACACTCCAAGTGGCAACCCTCCGCGCCGAAGACCTTGAAGAACAATGTGGAGGCGCCGTTGTACTCGAAGTGGATCGCGAGGGCGCCCTCCGTATGGAAAACCCGCACGACCTCGCCGCAGCCATGGGGCATGAAGATCTTGCTGGTGGAGACTGCTTCAACCTCTGCTCTGGTCGCCAGAGTGTCGTAGTTAGCATGCTGCAACCAAAGTTCGAGAGGCCCCTCGGCGGCATCACGTCAGAGAAGAAGTGCGGGAAGCGGATCCAGGAGCCTGGGGGCATCGCCGCCCACAGCACAAGCTCGTGCGAGGAGTCCGCGGCATGGACTATAGGAGCGACGGCACTCGTTGCCGCAGCACGTCAACCTTGGCCGCGGTGCGCGCGCCGACGCTCGTTGCTCCTTCCTCCCGAGCCCCCGGCTTGGGTGTGCAAGTGCAGTGGATACCCAGGAGGAGGCCGCTCAGACCAAGGCCTCGTCACCACCTGCATCGCCGCAGTGTCGCTACGGTGGACCGACCTCTTCTTTGGCGTAAGTAGCGCCAGCATGTCAAGGGGAATATTTCCTCTCTCATCAGGTGAGAACCTTCGGATCGGCGCCATTGGAGTCCGTGGTGGAGCAGAGGAGGAAGAAGCAAGCGGAATGGGAAGAAGTGGGGGACAGGGGCTCTGCCCCCCTTCCTCATTTATAGCAAGAGAAGGCCAACCAGCGCCCACCCACGATCACAGGTAATGATGGTTTTCCTTGCATGTCGCAGGGACTTGTCAAGTCGGGCAGTTGCCGAGGCAGCATGCGGAAGCAGAGACGCCCACGTCCAATCAGCTTCCATGCGTCAACCAAGGCCGCAGGCTTTTGGGGCCCACAGCGCTCCACGCTAGACCTTTGGCTTCGCCTCGAAGCCAAGCTTGAGCGCGCCTTGGGCCCGAGGGCTACTATCGGTGTTCTGGGAACGGGGGTCCCCAGACTTGCCTGCCTATGGCCCACGGCGTGGCTGAGCTAGCAGGTCTGTATGACCCATCTTCATCGACGAGGTATTCAAGACCCTCGCGAGGGGCCAAGCCTCGTGAGGCGGACGATGCAAGACCTCCTCAGGAGCGGCCTCGCCAGGCAGGCTCATGAGGGTGGAGAGATCAAGGCAAGGCAAACCTCGCGAGGTCCCCGTGACATGAGCCATGACGATCGAGACCAGGCGGGCGCCAGCGCGCGCAGTGTCCTTGCTTCCTCTTTGGTGCCAAGGGGGCAAGCACAGGCGTGGAGTACTGAGGCATCAAGGAAAGGTTTCCATATCGGTGCAACGAGACCAAGACCAGCAAGACGGCAAGACGGAGGTCACCATGAAGCCCAAGACGGCGTCACCACCAGAGCCTTTGGCAGGCGAAGACTACTTTTGTTAGGATAAGCTGTACTAGTTGTCCCCTTTCAAATCGGCCGTTGTTGGCTCCCTTCGCACTCAATATTTGGGGAGAGGACCAAGGCCTATATAAGTAGAACTAGCCACCACAGTAGAAAAAGGGGGAAGGAAGGGATAACTCATTCAGAGGCATCTCACCCACACATGTTCGCCAAGCACAAGAACACCTCAACCTCAGGAAGTTGTTCTTCCCCTTGTACTGTTCATCATCAGCCCAAGAGGCAATCCACCACCACCACACTGGAGTAGGGTATTACACCACAATCGTGGCCCGAACCAGTATAAATCTTGTGTCTTTGTGTGGCAAGTTCATGGAGTTCATTTGCGAGATCTTAGCGAGCTATGGCGTGGAACGATAGGGAGAAAATCTTCGCGCGCACCCTAGTGTTCGAACCTCGAGGGTTTCGCCGGATCCCGTGATCCGACATGCCCGTAGTGGGACTGGCCGAAGAGCGGCAACAGCGGCGGAGCTGCACCGTAGAACACCGCCGGTGGAGCCGCGCCAGAGGGTGCCGTCAGCGGGACGGTGGAGGCGGCGGCGGACGGGCCGGTCGATGCCATCGGGCCACTAGCGGCAGGTCGGGCAGCTCGGACGATCTGGCGAGCAGGCGCGGGTGATGCGGCTGTGAGTGGCTCGGCGATGCGGCTGGTGTGTGCGTACGAGCGATGCATGCTGGCGATCAGGATGGCTCGGCGGTGCGGGCCGCAGCCGCACAACGGCTCGGGGTGCTGAACCGGAGTGGTCGGAGATGGCAGTTCGACAGGGAAACAGAATGGCCGCTCAAATCGAGGATGAGTCGAACTGCAGCAAAGACATGGCGGCTCGCAACAGAGGCAGCGACTTGGGCCTGCGAGGTTTGAAGGTGGCTGTAGCGGAGGCAGCCCTAAGCAGTGCTAAGCGAGGCACAACAGTGGCTTAGCCGAGGCGGCTCGGCGGTGCAGGCCACACAGGTCGGGCGGGAGGCAGCAGCAGCTTGCGTCGGGAGCAGCTTCAACGGAAAAAGGCAGCAACAGTGGCTTGGGACAGGGCGGCTACAGTAGGTAGCTGGCGCGATGGGATCAAAGGTGGCAGCGCGTGGAGAAGTGAATCAGCGGTGGCGGATCGCAAGAGGAGGGCGTGGGCGGCGGCGGCTTGGAGTGGGTAGACGTGCGGCGGCAGCGGTGGCGCGGGTAGACGCGCGGCGGCGGCCATGCGGGTTGATGCACAGCGGCGGCGGTGGAGTGGAAGCGAGGAATGAAACCTAAAAACCTGATAAATTGTAGTCGCCTTTTTTATACTTGTGCCTCCAAGTATTGTTAACACCTTCTATGCGGTCGTTTTAAGATATATATATATATATATAGAATCTGAAAGATGGCAGTCATTGGCTTCAGCCCCCACGCACATAGTGCGGGGGTGCTCGCAGAAGACGCATTTTCACACTTAACCCAACGTCTTAGTCCTACAAAGGAGGTGATAGCGCAGCGGGCCAGGCAACCGGACTATAATGCTTTAACACTTTCACTTAGCCATAGGAGTTTGAAAATGAGACTCTTTAGGTAGCTCCTTGGTGGCAACTGTGCTTGTCCGAATTCGGGGCACGTAAGTGCCTGACCGGGAAGCGGCCCTTCGTTAAAGCAAAGGAATCCGATAGATTCCGATCGGTCATCGAGTGGCTGACCAGTCTCACGCTACATCATGACAGTCAGTTTTCGGCTTTCTCTACTGAGGTGCTCGCCCTGGCCGAACCGGGGGCACAATCGCAGTAGTTCTCCTGGTGCTACCTTAGCCAATAGAGCGGAACGTAAGGTAGCCGAACTCAGGAGCCAGGCAACCCAACATTTGACCAAAGACATGATTCGGAGCTGATGCATATAATGCCAAAACTCGCGACGCCGAACACTCCCTAAGGTGTTCGGTCTTTATGAGTGCAGGCCAAACAACACTCTTTATTAAAAAAGCCCCTAGTGTCCAGGTACGTGCAAAAATTCTGACGTGGCCATATGCCAATACGCCAGCCTCCTCCTTGGTTATGATAGAAAGAAAAAACTAGGGGATGTGTAGCCACAAGAGACAGTAAAAAAGGTTTACGCAGGGTCTTAATCTAAAAAGAATCCTTTAGGATGGGTCCCTACTGCACGTCTGCGCCTGTGTCTCCATTGTGTCGTATCCTGGACGGGCTCCACACGACGTTCATCTGTAAAAGAGAGGAACTGAGTTGAAAAACGGGTCGTGCCGAAAAAGTTTTAAAATAAGCAAAGTATAAAGTAAGATATATAAGTTTGAGCTTTATTGTCTCTTGTTGTATATGCGTGGAGCCCCTAGTGCGGGGTTATATGGCTTCTAGGCCTGCATCAATGATGATTTTGCGCCGAACTCGTCTATCCGCGTTCGTGGTCTTTAAATGACCTATTTTGAAGTTTTTTGGCCGGTGAGGACATTTTGCTGTGGGGCTGTCAAAACGGCCGCACAGTCCTCCGCTTGGGGAGGCGCACTTTAGTGCTTCCCCTTCAAAGAGATGATGCCTTGTGGACCGGGCATCTTAAGCGTAAGAGATGCATAATGCGGTATTGCGTTAAAGCGAGCGAAAGCTTCGCGTCCCAGTAGTGCTTGATAGCGACTTGAGAACGGGACGATGTGGAAGGTCAGCTTTTCGCGGCGGAGGTTATCGGCAGAGCCGAATGTGACTGTGAGCCGGAGAAAACCCGTATAATGGGTGTCCGGACCAGGTATTACCCCGTTGCTCTAAGGCCTGCTCGTCGTCTGCCGGCTCGTCCTGCTCTATGGCTGGGTTTTATCGAGGCGGGGCTTGGGTCGTCGTTTACCCCGACGCTTTGATTGCTTTTCGGGGGTCGATTTCCCGTCCCATCCCCTTTTTCCTCGTTGTCGCTTCCTTTAGGGGTATCCACCATGTACACATCGTGGGGTGAGGTGGCTGTCCAATGCCCTATGGGCATTGGTTCATCGGTATCTCCTGCATCGTCATCCATGCTGTCGATGTTTGCGGAGTCGCCGTTGAGCACGTCGTTTAAATTGTCGACAGTGGCTACCAAGTGGGTGGTGGGTGGGCTTTGAATTTCTTCATCGTCCGTATCCCATCCTCGCTGACCGTAATCCGGCCAGGGGTCTCCTGATAAAGAGAGAGACTTTAGAGAATTCAGGATGTCGCCGAAGGGCGAGTGCTGAAAGATGTCCGCGGCAGTGAACTCCATTATTGGCGCCCAATCAGGTTTGATCGGCAGGGACGCGAGGGGTTCGGAGTTCGGAGAGGAATCCGGCTCCTTGGAGTCATGGGCCGTGCAGAGTGCGGGGCTGGAGTTTGGCTCGAACGCTTTTGAGATTACAGCCCCCGAGGTGACGTACAACCGCTCACCCTCGATTGGCGCAGCTGGCTCTGAATTAGGGGTCAGAGCTGGTGCGTTTGCGGCCTCCAAGGTACTGTTCGGTGGCAGAGCTAGATCATGCCCCACGAGACAGTGCGGCACGCTTGGCTGTGGCTCGAATCCGTCGAAGGTCAAATCTCTGCGGATGTCTGCCGTGTAGTTTAGGCTTCCAAACCTGACTTGATGGCCAGGGGCGTAGCTTTCGATCTGCTCCAGGTGGCCAAGTGAATTGGCCCGCAGTGCGAAGCCGCTGAAGACGAAGATCTGTCCGGGGAGAAAAATCTCACCCTGGACCGCATCGTTGTTGATGATCGAAGGAGCCATCGGGCCTAAAGGCAACGACACAGAGGAACTCTCAATGAAAGCACCATTGTCGGTGTCAAAACCTGCGGATCTCGGGTAGGGGGTCCCGAACTGTGTGTCTAGGCCGGATGGTAACAGGAGACAGAGGACACTTTGTTTTACCCAGGTTCGGGCCCTCTCGATGGAGGTAATACCCTACTCCTGCTTGATTAATATTGATGATATGGGTATTACAAGAGTAGATCTACCACGAGATCAAGGAGGCTAAACCCTAGAAGCTAGCCTATGGTATGATTGTTGTGTATGGAGTTGATTGCCTACGGACTACAACCCTCCGGTTTATATAGACACCGGATAGGGTTAGGGTTACACAGAGTCGGTTACAATGGTAGGAGATCTTGAATATCCGCATCACCAAACTTGCCTTCCATGCCAAGGATAGTCCCATCCGGACACGGGATGAAGTCTTCAATCTTGTATCTTCATAGTCCAGGAGTCCGGCCGAAGGTATAGTCCGGCTACCCGAACACCCCCTAATCCAGGACTCCCTCACTCATCATCAGCCCAAGAGGCAATCCACCACACCACACACTGGAGTAGGGTATTACACCACAACGGTGGCCCGAACCAGTATAAACCCTGTGTCATTCGTGTTGTTCTTTCCATTGCTTAGATCTTAGCGAGGCGAAGGGGTGCAGGTAGGTAGGAAACGAAATCTCCGCGCGCACCCCAGTGTTCGAACCTCAAGGGTCTGCCGGAACCCGAAATCTGACATTTGGCGCGCCAGGTAGGGGTGCGCCGGAATCCACCTTCTACCGCTTCGTGCCCCGTCGCATCGTCATCACCATGTCCGGCGACCAGGCGGGCAACCCAGATCCATGGGCGGCGTGGCCCGCTTGCCTCGTGCGACCCCGTGCCCTAGGCAGCTTGTGGTTCGCAGGGCGCTGCGGGCCGTGGGTGACGCGGACAGGCTTCAACAGCTCTCACACCGCGGCAGGCGCGGTCGGCAGCAAGGGCCTCCAATCACGTCGCGACCACGGCACCGTACACCCGCCGGGAGCAGGCGAACTCGAGGGCCGCGCTCACGGTGGCCCGAGAGCTGCTGCAGTGCAGGCTGCTGGAGGGCGGCCGCGACGTGCTGCTGGAGCGGGTGGCAGAGCTCCTGGGCTTCGCCACCTCGGGGGCTCACCCCTTCTGCACCCAGCTCCCATCTCAAGTGTCACAGCCCTAGAATTTGGTTGCAGAAAGTGGCTTTGCATCCATGCATCATGTTTAAATTCAAGAAAACTTGAAGTGAGGAAATTTGAAAGCCTCAAAATTTTAATTAAAAGAAGGGCAAATAACCCTGGAAAATGCATCCAATGTTTCCAAAATGCTCTTCAATGATGTTTAATATTTTTGGCAAGGGTTTTGGTCCAAACCAAAAATATTGAACATTTTAGAGGAATTATTTTGGCCATTTGGATTTAAATCAATAAATATTTGAGTTGGATTTAATTCTTCTATAAAAGAATTGCAAGTCCAACAATTCTGAAAAAACCTATGAGTGGCTTTGAATATATTGCATCAAGCCACATAAATATTTTCAGAAGCTACTAAATGATTTGGGCTGTGAATCAAATCAAAACAAAACAAAATAAATAGAAAACTGAAACAGATTGAGAGAGAGAGAAGGATTACCTGGCGCTTACCTACAGCCCAGAGGCCCACTACTGTGCGGCCCAGCCCACCAGGGGCATACCTGTCTTCAACCTCTGCCTACTGGCAGAGGCAAGCCGAGCACGGCACCCGCGCGTGCCGGCACGCAGCTGCCTGCCTGGCCTCCCCTGTCCAGCGCGGTGCCGCCCACGACACCCTGGGACCCCCTCTGCTTCTCCCTCGCTCTCTGGACCTCTCTTCCCCTCGCTCCTCTGCTTTCTTCCCCTAGCGGAGCTCGCCGTCGCTGATCGTCACCACCGCGGCCACCGAGCCCTCCTTGCCTATCCAGCTTGTCGCCGAGGTCCGCCATGCCCCGAAGGCCCTCTACGACGAAGATGAAGACCCCGGGAGCCCCGCAGCGTCGCCACCACCACCATCTCCGTCCCCGGCCTTGGCGGCCGCCGTCGCACGATTCGCCGCTTGCCGGCCGTCCCCGAGCCCACTGAAACCACCGCCGGCCCCTTGTGAGCTCCTCTTCCTTTCCTCCCAGTCCTCTTGCTCGCGCGCCTGCTCTAACTGTGCTAGCCGTCGCATCCGTGAGCTCACCGCCGGCGTCCTTGTCGTCGCCGTGGCCACAGCCACCATAGCTCGTGTCCGAGCACACCATCATGCTCAGCACGATCCCATGAGCCCGCAGACAACCGCAGCGCCCCCTCCCGTGCTCTGTAGCGCTATCCCGAGGATTCCCGAGCTGCTGCCGCTGCTGAACCTCGTCGCCGGCCACTTTTCCGGCCACCCCAGCTCCTACCACCACCCCCAATGGATGCGCCTCACTCCCAGGAACCCGTAGGTGCAACCCACGGATCGAATGGTGCCCTGTAGAGCATTTCCGAGCCGCCCCACCGTCTCTGTCGTCGCCGGCGGCTAAACGCCGGCGACCCCTGACCCGTTTACCGGCATGGGTTGACCCCACTGCCCGGTTTGACTTCCCCCTCTCTCTCACTGACTTACGGGCCCCGCCTGACTAATTACTCTAGTTAGTGCTAATTAGCTAGTTAGGTTAGTTACTACTGTCGCTGACCAATGGGCCCAGGCTAGTTAGTTAGGGCTAACTAACTTAGTTAGTTGACTGGGTCACTGACCAGTGGGTCCCACTGGTCAGGTATGACCTGGTCGACGCCTTGACCTGCTGACATCACCTTGACGTCATGCTGACGCAGTAATACATTTTCTGGATTTAGTTTAAATTATAATAATTCAGAAAATTCTAGAAAATGCCCAAAACTTCTAAAAAAACATAGAAAATCAACCGTAACTCCAAATGAGATAAATTATATATGAAAAATTATCAAAAAAATCCAATATGTCCATTTATGCTAGTTTCATGCATGTTAGAACACTTTAACCTTGCTGTTTAGCTTGTTACCTCAGCTACGATCTTGTACCCTCGGCAGGATCTGGTAGATAGTCAGGCTTCTCAGCCTTTTTCGTTTGTAAATGTCTGTACTCAGACATGTTAAGCTTCTGCATGTGCTTTGACTTGTATGCTCTGAATGTGGGGTCATGAGACCCATGCTTGTAATATCTCGCTCCTCGGAGCCTAATGAATAAATACTTGAGTCGTAGAGTCTTGTTGTGATGCCATGTTGTATGTACTCATATCGGGCATATTGTGTGTATGATTGAAATGCTTGGTATGAGTGGGATCCGACAATCTAGTTGTTTATCCTTGGCAGCCTATCATATGGGGAAATGTAGTCTAGTGCTTTCTAAGCGATAGTAGTCCGCTACAGCCCGGTTCACCGGAGTCCTGCTAGCCCAGCACTACTGCTCGGAACACTTGACTGGCCGGCATGTGTTTCACTTCGTTCCTGTGTCTATCCCTTCGGGGAAATGTCACGCGGTGACTTCCGGAGTCCTGCCTAGCCTGCTACAGCCCGGGTTACCGAAGTCCTGTTAGCCCAGTGCTACAGCCCGGATTCACACGTTGATGACCGACATGCTTGATGTGATTCATGTATGCCTATCCTCATGGGTTAGTGCCGCTTTGGGTTCACGACTAGCCATGTCGGCCCGGGTTCTCTGTCATATGGATGCTAGCGACACTATCATATACGTGAGCCAAAAAGCGCAAACGGTCCCGGGCCAGGTAAGGTGGCACCCATGGGAATGCCGTGTGTGAGGCCGCAAAGTGATATGATGTGTTACATGCTAGATCGATGTGGCTTAGGATCGGGGTCCTGACAGCTTTGGTATCAGAGCCTGACTGCCTGTAGGATTACCAAGCCAAACTGGTTGAAGTTGAGTCTAGAAATGCTTTAGTTATATACGGGAATTGATTGTGGAAGGGAACGTAAGGCTCTTTTTACTCCTTATACCTCATGGCCTTCTGATCTGAGTCAACCTCTTCTCTTCTACGAGGATTAAGAACTAGGCCTTCTCGTCTATCTATCAGGATGACGTGTTACTAATCCATAGACTTATAAGATTGTTGGATTTAAGCCCAAATTCAGTTTCTACTACTTCCGTGTGTTCATAGTTGGTCTCGGAACCTTGGTATGATGTTGTTAAGTGACTATGCAAATCCTTGCGAATGTCTCAAATCTTTTTCTGAGCATTTACAGCCGTTATGCTGTCCGAGTCATCCTAGGTCTCCAAATAGTCTGATGCATTTGCAAATTCCTTCTTCCGTTACCGACGTTCCTTTGGGCCAGTTTATCCACCCTAATCGGTCAGTTGAGGTACTCTGTTGCCTCGACATATATGTTGGAGCTATTATTATGACCCTAGGTGTTTTAGGTACTCACCTAGTAATCTAGCCATGTTTTGTGTTCCGGTGTGATGATTCTGGCCACCATTCTCGAAAGCATCCCGTGATGCCATGTAGTGGTAGGTATTCTATTCATGGGTTCTTGAAACCGAGATTCACCCTACTTATCTCATGTTGATAGTGTTGCTAGTTCCTTTAGGATATTAGTAACCTTTGCGATAGTCCTCGAGGTCCGTGGTATTTCCTTCTTCCAAATACCATGAACCATTAAGGAAGAAGTTCTTTGAACCAAAAGCTCACAATTAGAGTACTCTTGAGGAGTTCTCCATCCATAATTGTGATTCTACCAATTCTACCTTTCTGCATGGGTTATCTGGAAGAAACCTGTTGAACTTGGTTCGACATATTAATCTATGCATCCACAACTCAGAAACATATATGTTCCTTGAGTTGTTTCTCTTCAGTTGTATTCTGACCATCCTCTATCAGTTGATAGCCAAGAGTATGTGTGCATTTGTGTTCATCGATGCCTATTATTCTTGTGGTCCATCAAGCCATTCTATTCCGGAATGACTAGGAGAAACAAACTCCGGTACCTCATCCATATCTAGGATTGGGTCAAAGCAATTGCATTCCGCGGATCAAAATGCCAATCCAGCTTTTGATTCTGTTCTACCCTGAAGTATTGCCCTCTTGATGTCAGGAATGTCATGAGAATTGCACCAACTCTTATGAATTCTTGATGCAGTGATACTTCTCGCCATCATCATTCGTTCCTCGGTTCCATGTTGTTACAACCGGAATACCGACATGTGAACCGTGATGTGTGAAATCAATACTCCTAGCAACCCCGTTGCTTGGTGGTTAATGGACGGTAATCTCATTCTTGGTGTGTTGATTATGGAATCATCGTTCTAAGATTGATCGTGCTACCTAGTCCATTTTCCTGGTGCACTCCTCGATCAATGAGATAGGATCAATGAGTTAGGCCTGTGTCAAACCCTCGCTTTTTTGATCATATCATCCTGCCCTGAAAAGCAAGATTGTTCTCGAGCTTAGTAACATATCGGTGGTTCGTGATGTTCCGAATATCTTCTCGGAAGTATTACCAGGTTGTTCCCTGACCATTATGTGGAGTTGGTGATCAAGTTGGTTTCTTGTAAACCACCCTTTCTCCAAGAATCTGTGTTGGATACCCTGAGCTAGTTGGTTGAGCAAAACAACAACTTGGAGAGTTGGAAGATGGAAGCTTGTCCGACTTAGTTCATCATTAAGGGGTATTCTTGTGTAGTGTGCATTGAAGAAAGATGATATCTTCATCGAGTGGTCCCTATGATTAGTTGTTGGATCTATTGCTTTGTCAAAACTTTGACTTGAGTATGGGCTATCGTCAAGTCAAATCAGAACCAACGATGTTCGTAATGTTGTCTTACTTGTGGTTGATCCCTCGAGCAGACACCATTACATCTTTTGGTCTGACCAATGCTATCACCGTGTTCACATGATGGTGGAAGTCCAGTGATATGGAAATTCCGATGAGTTGTTGTTGAGCCCATCAGCAGCATTTTGTCTTCCCCATGATTCATGTTGAACATCAAGCTAATATTGGAAACTTTTGTAAGCATTATCTTCATGTCCCATTCATGAAGCACATGTTTGGTGTAAGAAGTGACTTTCTCCAAGTTCACGTGCATTAGGTGTAAGTTGCCGCCTTGAATTCGAGAAAGATTGTTTTTGTTTCCTCTGGTACCATCCCAAGTCAGTTATGGATGTGCGAATGTATTCTATGGTTTGGTAGATTAATTACCTCCACTCCATATGTATTCCCTAGCACACCAAGCCAATGATTGATTTGTTCAAGGATAACAAGTTCAATTGCTATTCCCGAAGGGCCCAGACGGACATGCACAAGACTTCGTTATCTTCAATGAGGGTTCCCCACTTGAACTCGGTAGTGTTTTATTGTAAGACTACTATGTGGTCATGCTTGTCTGAGACAAAGTGTTCACATATGTGTTAGCAGAACCAGCTCATGTTTTGGAGCTTACTACCATAGTCCATTTCCCGAGAATCTCGCAACGCCATCTTGTCGATTTGTGTTGCAAACTTTCATTTTCTTCTAGACTCGATGGGTTTGGAATATCCTGTTACCAACCAGATCTGAATCTCAGGCAGATATGATGGTTGGAACTTTTCTAGGATCTATGATGTTGGTCCCGACAAGGTTGATGTTCTGGCCAACACACCTAGCCGGAAGATCTATCGTTGTGGAATCTTGATTGAGCTATTTGCCCATCTTCTCCATGAGGATTTAGTGCAACTTATTCTAGAAGTTGTTCCTCAGGGGTCGTTGTGCTCTCGGTTCCCTCGATTATGCTAGAACCATTCAAAGTGGAATCACTCTCTACTGTTGAGTTTATCCCCAGTTACTAGAATCATTCCCACATTTGCATTTTGTTCCCAGCTTGCACCGCCATTGTGCCATTCTATCTTGGACTACCTTCCCGGTAATTCTTGGTCAGGATCATCTTCAACAGTGGTACTACCATGGGTTCCATCCATTTCCGATGATAAGCAAAAATCATCCATTGCGTTGCCTTCAACAAGGTAGTTCACATCATCCATTCTAGTCCGGGTATGCCATCCCTTCGTACTCCTCTAAGCGATTGTTGTGATTTGCCTTAGACTGGTATAAAGAGTTTCAATGATCTCTGAATCAAAAGTAATTCTTTTTGCCACTTAAGGGAATATTTCTACGAGACACCTTTCCCTAAGGTGTCCCGTTATGGAATCATGGCAATTACTTCCTCGCTACTTTGAAACCATGCACCATCCTACTCCAGCGTGGAATTGTTGCCTACCAATTTGAACCCCTGTCATCTATTACCTCCCATCTCTCTCGATGTGTGTTTTGTGTCTCAGCCCAAGAGATGTTTTAACATCTCACTCCATGAGTTGATCTTGAGTTGCTCGATCTTTGAGAATATCGTTTCATGTAGAGTTTCCTTCCGCCGTCATCGTGTTGGATGAAGAGCTCAGACGCAAAGACGTCAAGATCAATTGGAGAAATGAATCAACATCTTCGAGGAGGGCAGTTGGATCGAGAAGATTGTGTTAGCTTTGTGTTCCCACTGTCTTCTTACCTCACGTCTTGAATCTCGGGTGGGGGTGAGTTGTCACAGCCCTAGAATTTGGTTGTAGAAAGTGGCTTTGCATCCATGCATTATGTTTAAATTCAAGAAAACTTGAATTGAGGAAATTTGAAAGCCTCAAAAAATTTAATTAAAAGAAGGGCAAATAACCCTGGAAAATGCATCCAATGTTTCCAAAATGCTCTTTAATGATGTTTAATATTTTTGGCAAGGGTTTTGGTCCAAACCAAAAATATTGAACATTTTTGAGGAATTATTTTGTCCATTTGGATTTAAATCAATAAATATTTGAGTTGGATTTAATTATTCTATAAAAGAATTGCAAGTCCAACAATTCTGAAAAAACCTATGAGTGGCTTTGAATATATTGCATCAAGCCACATAAATATTTTCAGAAGCTACTAAATGATTTGGGTTGTGAATCAAATCAAAACAAAACAAAATAAATAGAAAACTGAAACAGATTGAGAGAGAGAGAAGGATTACCTGGCGCTTACCTACAGCCCAGAGGCCCACTACTGTGCGGCCCAGCCCACCAGGGGCATACCTGTCTTCAACCTCTGCCTACTGGCAGAGGCAAGCCGAGCACGGCACCCGCGCGTGCCGGCACGCAGCTGCCTGCCTGGCCTCCCCTGTCCAGCGCGGTGCCGCCCACGACACCCTGGGACCCCCTCTGCTTCTCCCTCGCTCTCTGGACCTCTCTTCCCCTCGCTCCTCTGCTTTCTTCCCCTAGCGGAGCTCGCCGTCGCTGCTCGTCACCACCGCGGCCACCGAGCCCTCCTTGCCTATCCAGCTTGTCGCCGAGGTCCGCCATGCCCCGAAGGCCCTCTACGACGAAGATGAAGACCCCGGGAGCCCCGCAGCGTCGCCACCACCACCATCTCTGTCCCCGGCCTTGGCGGCCGCCATCGCACGATTCGCCGCTTGCCGGCCGTCCCCGAGCCCACTGAAACCACCGCCGGCCCCTTGTGAGCTCATCTTCCTTTCCTTCCCGTCCTCTTGCTCACGCGCCTGCTCTAACTGTGCTAGCCGTCGCATCCGTGAGCTCACCGCCGGCGTCCTTGTCGCCGCCGTGGCCACAGCCACCGTAGCTCGTGTCCGAGCACACCATCGTGCTCAGCACGATCCCATGAGCCCGCAGACAACCGTAGCGCCCCCTCCCGTGCTCTGTAGCGCTATCCTGAGGATTCCCGAGCTGCTGCCGCTGCTGAACCTCGTCGCCGGCCACTTTTCCGGCCACCCCAGCTCCTACCACCACCCCCAATGGATGCGCCTCACTCCCAGGAACCCGTAGGTGCAACCCACGGGTCGAATGGTGCCCTGTAGAGCATTTCCGAGCCGCCCCGCCGTCTCTGTCGTCGCCGGCGGCTAAACGCCGGCGACCCCTGACCCGTTGACCGGCATGGGTTGACCCCACTACCCGGTTTGACCTCCCCCTCTCTCTCACTGACTTACGGGCCCCTCCCGACTAATTACTCTAGTTAGCGCTAATTAGCTAGTTAGGTTAGTTACTACAGTCGCTGACCAGTGGGCCCAAGCTAGTTAGTTAGGGCTAACTAACTTAGTTAGTTGACTGGGTCACTGACCAGTGGTTCCCACTGGTCGGGTTTGACCTGGTCGACGCCTTTGACCTGCTGACATCACCTTGACGTCATGCTGACGCAGTAATACATTTTCTGGATTTAGTTTAAATTATAATAATTCAGAAAATTCCAAAAAAAATGCCCAAAATTTCTAAAAATCATAGAAAATCAAATGTAACTCCAAATGAGATAAATTATATATGAAAAATTATCAGAAAAATCCAATCTGTCCATTTATGCTAGTTTCATGCCTGTTAGAACATTTGAACTTGTTGTTTAGGTGAAAAAAGTTAATGCACTTATATGACTTCATAAAATGGGTTTGCATTTGAATCCTTGGTTCAAATGGACTCATTTCAATATGTTCTAGCTTGCATTAGCCCAAAACACATTCATATTGCCATGTCATAGCATGCATCATATTGTTGCATATCGTCATGTGTTGATTGAGTTCTTTCTCAGTTGCCGGTGTTTGTCCCCCCTCAGTAGACGTTGATCCAGCGATGAATTCGATGACACCGATGAAGAACTATACTATCTTCAGAAGTGCCAGGCAAGCAAAACCACCTTGTTCATTCCGATACAATCCCACTCTCTCACTCCTGCTCTCTTTTACTGCATTAGGACAACAGCGATTCAACTGTTACATGCTGCGGTAATTGAACCCCTTTCCTCTGCATGACCTGTCATTGCCACGGTAAATAGATGAAACCCACTAGCATGAGTAGGAGTTGCTTGAGCCCTGATGTGCCTACTCATCCATGCTTGTTTGTCATGCCTGCTACTTCTTAGAGTTGAGTCAGGTCTGATTCCTCGGGAATGAATTGGACTGTGGTGAACATGTCCTACTGTTGAGAGCTAAATGTGTGAACACGATTTGGTAAAGGTAGCGGTGAGAGGCCATGTAGGAGTACATGGTGGGTTGTCTCATTGAAACCGTCCTCAGGAACTGAGTTCTGTGTTTGTGATCCATGAACAGTTACTACCACACATTGGGTTCCGGTAACTCGACCCCTGTCGACTTATTAATCAACTTGATCTCTGTCCAGGAGTTGCAACTAGTTTCTGGTGTTTGTAGGTAGTGTTAGTAGTCTACCAAGTGGCACCTGGTACAGGTGGGCTTGGGACAGACTAGGCACCGTGGCACGGTGAACCAAGCGTAGATCCACCTGTCGAGGTAGGCTTGGGAACCCTGCACACATCGTTTGGGGCCGTGAGCGACACCCCGGCCGGATCTCCTTGCGGATGGAACCCGAATAGGCGATAAACCTGGACTAGAGACTTGTGTTGTTAGTCAGGTCGTGGCCAACTCCCTCGCCAGGCTTCCGCTTGAAGGTTGCCGAGATACACGACGTGTACATGGTGGTAAGTGGTGAGAGAGTGTGTGAAGAAGTACACCCCTGCAGGGTTAACATCATCTATTCGAATAGCCGTGTCCGCGGTAAAGGACTTCTAGGTTGCCTATATCAGTTCATAGACAAGTGAAAGTGGATACTCTAAAATGCGCAAGATAAGCGTGAGTGCTATGGATGGCGTTCTCGTAGGGAGACGGGACCGGATCCATAGTGGTGTATTGATATGGTGAATATGTGGACTCGTGTGCGCCACCTCAAAAGAGTTACTTGCAGTCGTAGTTTAGGGTAGCCACCGAGTCAAAGCTGGCTTGCTGCAGTTAAACTCCACCACCCCTTTATTGATACCGATGCATATGTAGATAGTTCTGATGTAAGTCTTGCTAGGTACATTTGTACTCACGTTTTCCTATTTTATGTTTTGCAGAGAGACGTCAGTCTCGCTAGTAGTTCTGCGTGCACTTCGACGTTTAGCTTGTTACCTCAGCTACGATCTTGTGCCCTCGGCAGGATCTGGTAGATAGTCAGGCTTCTCAGCCTTTTTCATTTGTAGATGTCTGTACTCAGACATGTTAAGCTTCCGCATGTGCGTTGACTTGTATGCTCTGAATGTGGGGTCATGAGACCCATGCTTGTAATATCTGCTCCTCGGAGCCTAATGAATAAATACTTGAGTCATAGAGTCTTGTTGTGATGCCATGTTGTATGTACTCATATCGGGCATATTGTGTGTATGATTGAAATGCTTGGTATGAGTGGGATCCGACAATCTAGTTGTTTATCCTTGGGAGCCTATCATATGGGGAAATGTAGTCTAGTGCGTTCTGAGCGATAGTAGTCCGCTACAGCCCGGTTCACCGGAGTCCTGCTAGCCCAGCACTACTGCTCGGAACACTTGACTGGCCGGCATGTGTTTCACTTCGTTCCTGTGTCTGTCCCTTCGGGGAAATGTCACGCGGTGACTTCCGGATTCCTGCCTAGCCTGCTACAGCCCGGGTTACCGGAGTCCTGTTAGCCCAGTGCTACAGCCCGGATTCACACGTTGATGACCGACATGCTCGATGTGATTCATGTATGCCTGTCCTCATGGGTTAGCACCGCTTTGGATTCATGACTAGCCATGTCGGCCCGGGTTTTCTGTCATACGGATGCTAGCGACACTATCATATACGTGAGCCAAAAGGCGCAAACGGTCCCGGGCCAGGTAAGGTGGCACCCGTGGGAATACTGTGCGTGAGGCCGCAAAGTGATATGATGTGTTACATCCTAGATCGATGTGGCTTAGGATCGGGGTCCTGACATCAAGCCCAGGGTGGCCCGAGCGGGGGCTCCGTGCGCGCCCGCGGGCTCCAAGGCTACTTCAACGCCAGCGAAGCTGTCAGCACCGGACCGGCGGCGGCGCTGCCCCCGCTCCCGGTCCATGAAGAAGAAGGACCCGACGCGACCCGCGGCCCTAGTGGACAGCCGCGCTGCCACCCTACGGTGGACGCGTCAGGTAGGACCACGTGGCACGCGGAGCACTACGGTGTGGCCTTCGGGATGACGGCGCCAGAGGAATACGTGCCCCTCATGATGGACCTAGGACACCCTCACGAGAGCGAACAAGGCTCGCTCCTCAGCCCAAGCTGGGGGGACGAGGCACTAGAAGTTGAGCCTTTCCAGGAGCCTCGGGACGGTCCCACCGGCCACGCTGGAGGCAACGATTATCGGGTACCGCTAATTCTTCAGGAGCAGGTATACGCTAACCATGGATCGCAAGAGGTGCAGGTCACCACAGCGAGCGGCCGCCCCGCTCCCACAGTCTCCTACCCCTCAGGAGGAGGGTGCAGGGGGCTGCAGGAGAGGGGCCGAGATCCGACATCACCACCGCGGCGTTCGGAGCAAGGTGTTCTCAGGAGGTAGGCCCTCTGCTAGGGAGGTGCCTCAGGGCCTGCCCCTGGCGGAGGACCCGTGATCGTCGGGGAAACCGCTGGCGACCGCTCTACCCCATCGGGCGGCGTCCTGGTTTCCGGTCGTCGTTGATGGCACTAGAGTGTGGCGCAAGGAGGGGCCCTCATCTGGCGATATGAAGCAAGGCCAGTACCTGTGAAGAAGGCCCAGTGCCTGTGAAGCTCGCCGCCCCGTGACACTCTCACGTAATAATGAGTGGGGCTGTACACGCCCCGGAGTCTCAGGGGTGCCGGCCTCAGGCCCAGGTGCTCCCTCCCACGCCCAGTGGCAGCACTTAGCTCCGCGCTGGTGAGAAGACGTCCAAGACTAGATTAGGTGCCGGACGCGGCCTTTTGTCTGCTTTCGTTGCTTTTCCCTTTGGTTGTCGCTTTCCCCCGCTGGATTCAAGTTGGATTCGAATTTGAGATTTGCGTGTGTTCGGGAAAGGGGTGCTTAGTCTCGTTCGAGCAATTTCTCGCGTTTTGGTTACCACTTCGCCTCAGCTGCCTCCCCTCGTGAGCCCCTCGCAAGCCGGGCCAGGCGTTGCTTGCGCGTAGCCCAGACTGCCGCCGCCGCGTCCTCTCAGGAGGGTGTTTTGCTGCAGGTCCTATGGATCCAATCCGGGAACACTCAGGACACCACAACCTCCCACAGGCTACCTCAGGGCCAGCACGGGACCAAGGTAAACTAGGCGACCAACGCGTCGCTTAAGCCAACCACTAGGCGCGGGCGCATGGGCAATGTAGCGACTACTAACAGGATGAACACAAGTTTTACATAAGGGGCTCCCCCTCCCAAATGCTCTCACCGCCATCAGGCCAAAACCTGAGTTCTATTCATGCAGGGCAAGGAAGTAGGAACGATGCACAATCATTCGGATAAATCCCCCAATGCATCCTCAAGAGCACCGCCCGAGCCGCTGCTGGCACCGCTGAACTCGCCATCGCTGTCCGCGTTGCCGCCAGTGGCGTCAGGGCCGTGCGCCGCACCGCCCTCGTCGGCAGCCACGACCACGTCGTCGTTGTCTGAAGCGAAGGCCCTGATAAGAGCATCCACATTGTCTTCCACCCAGCGCGCCAGGTCGCCTCGGACGGCCTGGGGGACTGGGGCGATGGCGGCGTCGAAATCGAAGCGGGGATCCATATTCTGGAGATGGCTGAAGACGCGAGAAAAGGCACGCTCGAGCAGGCGCGGCTCCTCTCCTCCACCAACCTGTCAGCCCTGACCGACTGCACCTCCAGCTGCGTCACCACGTCAGTGAAGAATTGAAGATTGCCGGCGTAGTTGACTGCATGCGGCTCGCCAACAGCCGCCTCGCAGATGTTGCCCAAGGTTGCGTTGGCTCTCTCCCAGAGCGTGGTGAGCATGGGGCCGTGCTCATGCTCCAGGATCCGCCGTTGACGTATCTCATCCGCATTCTGGCACGCGACGGCCTCAGCCTCCTCCACCTGCTGGCGAAGAAGGAGCACCTCGGCCTGGGAGGTGGTTAACTCACCTTGCGCCACCTCAAGGGAGGCCCGGAAAGCATCGGCCTGCCGTGTCGCCCCCTCCAGCTTGGCTATCAAGGCAGCAGTCCTACCTTCAGCCTCGGCCCGGATCAACCCCAGCTTCTCCTCGAACTCGTGCTCGAGGTTCAAATGCGCCATCGCCACTCGACGTCCGACCTCCTCCAGGACGCGGGCTTCCTGTGCAGTGACATCATCCTCCGCCTGCGTCACCAAGCGCTCCCTCGTCTCCAGACGCTCGTACTCGCGGGTACGTTTGGCGGCTTCCAGCGTCAGCGTCTCCTCACGCTTCTGGAGCTCTGCTGAGTCGCCAGAGGCCACCTTCATTGACGCGAGGGCTGCCTCACGCAGCTCCACCTGCTCCTCTAGTGAGTGGCACCAGGCCAGGAGCTCCCGAGACCGCTCCTCCGCCGCCGTTCGCCGCCGGTCAGCTTCCCGGGCCTCCTCAACGGCCCAAGATCGAGCCTCCCGAGAGGCCACCAGCGACGCCTTGGCCTCTGCGTCGTCAAGATCGCGCTGACGGCACGCCAGGGCGATGGCGCCCTCCAGCTCGCGCCTCTCTGCAGCCAGGCGCAGGCCCTCAGCCTCAAGGTGCGCGTCTTCATTAGCAAGCTCCTCACCAAGCAGTCTTACCGTGTCAGCCGCCCTTTGAAGGAACCCTTGGCGGAGAGCGCGGCGCTCCCGAGCGCGCTCGAGCACGTCTTCCACGCCATCATCTGCCCCATGCAAGCGCCAGGGGCCACGAATTAGCACCCCCCCTCCGGGCTAGGGGCTGGGGGCTGGCACCCTCGCGACTGTCGGGCACGTCGCGCCAGAAGCCCGGCCTAGGGCCAGCCCATCTCTATGTGAAGAGCGCAGGGAGCGCCTCATCCATCGCAGTCCACGGCCAGGCGGGAAGCCCACGGCAGGCTGGCTATGCCATGAGAAGGCCTGCGGAAGAGGATCGCGAGGTGCACAGGGCCACGATGCGCCTCGGGATGGTCTGCCTCTTCGATCGCCCTCACCACAAGGGCTCTGCTGCTCGGGGCGCTTGAGGGCGATGGAGGGGGCAAAGCCAAGGGGGACGGCACCTCGGCTGTCTCCGCGAGCTCGGCTGGAAGGGGCCTGCGGAGCAAGGGTCAGTAAAAGCGATAGAAGGATCAGGAACTGGGAAAGGAGAAGGCTTACTCATCAGTGGCGGAGTACTTCCTACGCTTCAGCAGGCGACAAGGGTAATCGTCGCCCAGGGCCTCCCTTCTCTTCCGGAGGGCCTCAAAGTCCACGCGGAAGCGGCCCAAGAGTTGGGCGCAAGGATCAACCTACGACGAAGAAGGAGCATCAAGGTGATCTGCGTGAGGGGCGCCTGCCTGATGCGCGCTGCCAATCGCCTCGCCAAGGGAAGCAACCGGAGCCTCAGGGGCCTCAGTCACAAGCGCTGAGAGCAGCTGCTCGTCACCCTCAGCCTCAGCGGCATGGGCCCCGAGAGCCGCTCCCTCATGAGCATCGCCCGGCGCCATCACCCCGCCGGGAGCCCCCTCGGCCTCTGGCGCCTCATGCCTCCCTGCTCCGCCGCTCGAGGAAGAGCCGCCTTGGCCGACTGGAAGGGCGGTCACCACCACTGGGTTCTCGCGAGGCCCCTGGAGGCCGGTGGGGCGCGGCCCCCACTCATCAAAGACAGGCATTTGCTTCACAAAATCGCCCCTGCTCTGGCAGAGGTACAGCAAGGCCCCTCCCTGCTGGATGCTGCCAGGGTTGGGGTCCCCAGTCAGGGTCAAGAGCGCTGTCCTCAGCACTTCAGGAGTCAAGTCCTCTTCCTGGAGCCTCATACGGTCATCGCGCCCCCTGAAGGCCCACATCCAGTAGGAGTGGCGTTGGAGAGGAGCAACCCGGCATAGCAGGAACTCCTTCACCACCTTGGGCGATGTCACACCGAGCGGCCTCAAGAACGTGAAGCGGTGCCAGACGAAGACGAGCCGAGAGCTCTCAAGCGTCTCCTGGCCCCAGCCCAAATTGGGGACAGCAGGCGAAGTTGGCTTCGACAGGAGGGGGCTGGGCACCCCTGTGTCCACATACAGCCACCGCTCGCGGAACCTAGCCGCGGGCGGGGGGAGCTTGAAGTCTATCCCCAAGGCCGCAGTCTCAGACGCGGCAACGAAGCTCACGCACGCCCAGCATTGGGTAGGGTCGACAAGGCGCAGCGAGAAGAAGTGGCACAGCAAGGCAACCGAAGGAAGGATGCCCATCATAGCTTCGCAAACAAAGGCGAAGACCGAAAGGAGGGTGATGGATTCAGGACCCAGATGCATCATGTGGATCTGATAGTGGGAAAGCACGGCATTGAAGAAATCATAAAAGGGAGGAACCAGACCCGCCCACAGGGCGTCGGCGAAATATGGGACCTTGGTGACTGTCCTGTCGATGGAGGAGTGGGACGCAGGCCAGGCCGTCGTCCTCCCGCATTCGTTGAAGATAGTGGCCAGAGCCGAGCTGACCTTGCCTAAGCCCTCGGCGGGGGCCGCCAACGGCGGCGGACCAGGCGAGGACGCGGGTTTCTTCTGTCTTCCCTTCTTCGTCGGAGCCATGGCGATGGAAAAGGGGGGGAGTTCAAGATTGGGTCGAAAACAGAAGCTGGAGTTCGAGCGGAGGAAGGACAGAGGGCGCTCGAGCGACAGAAAGGGGAGCGGATGTGTACAACTACGAGTCTGCCTAGCATGGCGCAAAATCAGGAAGGCGTGGGGGAGCAGTGCCGCCCACGTCCAATCAACCGCCACGCGGCGCCCAAGGCCACAGGCTGTTAGGGCCCGCGGCGCTTCGCCCTCGCCCTTTCGCCTACCTGCACGGCCAAGTCCGGGCGCGCCTTGGGCCCGGGGGCTACTGTCGGCGTTCTGGGAACGGGGGTCCCCAGACTTGCCTGCCTGCGGCATGGCTCAAAGGGGGCCCAGCATGGCCCATCTTCACCAACACAGACCCAAGACCCTCGCGAGGGGCCAAGCCTCGCGGGGCGGATGACGCGGAGCTTCCTCAGGCACGGCCTCATTAGGCTGGCTCGCGAGGAGGCGGAGAGATCAAGGCGGGGTACCTCACGAGGTGCCCATGACGCAAGCCATGACAACCGAAGGCGCCAGGCGGGTGCCAGCCCGCGCAGCGTCCTCCTTTCCTCTTTGGTGCAAAGGGAGCAAGCGCAGCCGCAAAGTACCGAGGCATCAGGAAAAGGTTGCCATTTCAGTGCAACAAGACCAAGACCAGGAGGACTGCAAGATGGAGGTCACTGTGGAGCCCAAGACGGCGTCACCACCAGAGCTTTGTGCAGGCGAAGACTACTTTTGTTAGGATAGCTAAATTACAGGTCATGCAGAGGATAAGGGTTCAACTACCGTAGCACACAGCAGTTTGAAACGTTATTGTCTTAGTGCAGTAAATGAGAGCAGAGGCGAGAAATGGGATTGTATCGGTATGTTCAATGGGGCTGCTTGCCTGATGGAGTGGTAGTAGGGTACTTCCCTTCGGTTGGATACTCGGAGATATCCTCAGAGGCAGAACCTACCACGAAGGATACACAGAACATAATTGTCGGATTTCGGGTTCCGGCAGACCCTTGAGGTTCGAACACTGGGGTGCGTGCAGAGATTTTGCTTCCTACCTACCTGCACCCCTCCGCCTCGCTAAGATCTAAGCAATGGAAAGAACAACATGAATGACACAGGGTTTATACTGGTTCGGGCCACCGTTGTGGTGTAATACCCTACTCCAGTGTGTGGTGTGGTGGATTGCCTCTTGGGCTAATGATGAGGAACAATACAAGGAAGAACAGCCTCGCGAGGGTCTGCTCTTGGCTGGGGCGATGAATTGCTGGGAGGAGTTCAGTCACCCTTCTCTCTCTCTCTCTCCTTTCTTCGTCCCCCCTGTTCTGTGGGTGGCTGGTCCTATTTATAGAGGCCCTGGTCCTCTTCCCAAATATCGAGCGGGAAGGAAGCCAACAATGGCGGGCTAATTTGAAGGGGAACAGCTAGTACAGTAATTAGATGAAACCCACTAGCATGTGTAGGAGTTGTTTGAGCCACGTATGTGTTTCCTACCGTGCTATGCCTGTTATGCTTAGAGTTGTGTCAGGTCTGGTTCATCTAGGTGATGGGCTAGAGTGAAATGATTATGTCGGTAATGTGAGGGATGTGTTGAACATGATTTGGTCAAGGTATCGATGAGAGGCCATGTAGGAGTACATGGTGGGTTGTTTCATTGAGGCCGTCCATAAGAACTGAGATCTGTATGCGTGATTTAAGATTCAGCTACTACCACACATTGGGCCCTGAAATATGACCCCGCTCGACTTACTGACCCCTCTCGCCCTCTGTCCAGGAGTTGCAACTAGTTTCTGGTGTTTTTAGGTTATGTGTTGGCGGTCGTGCGTAACGATGACCCTAGGGGTGGGCTATGATGCGGTAGATACACTGTGGCCGGGTATGCCGGGCGCCCGTTTGGCGTGTCGGGACCCTGTACACATCGTTTGGGGCCGTTGAGGACACCCCGGCCAGATTTCCTTGCGGATGGAACCTGAATAGGCGATAAACCTGGAGTAGAGACTTGTGCGGTTAGTCAGGTCGTGGTCTACACCAACGTCGGCTTTCGCTTGAAGTCTGCCGAGCACATGTCGTGTGCAGACGCTAAGTGGTGGAAACATGTGTGACGAAGTACACCCCTTCAGGGTATAAAACTATTCGAATAGCCGCGTCCGCGGTAAAGGACTACTTGGTTTCCTATACAGTTCATAGACAAGTTAATGGATACTACTAAAAGACTCAAGATAAGTGTGAGTACCGAGGATGGCCCTCTCGTAGGATGACGAGGGAGGATCCCCGGTGGAGTATTGTGTTGGTGAGTAGTGGACTCGTGTGCGAAAACTATTTTACTAGTGGAGTCCCGTAGGATAGCTTAGCCAAGAGTCAAAGCTGGCTTGCTGCAATAACCCCACCACCTTCTTGAGAATGAGCATGTATAGTAGGTTCTGATGTAAGACTTGCTGAGTACCTTTGTACTCATGTTTGCTTAATTACTATTTTCAGACGACAACACTGCCCCCTCCGATGGGTTTTATGTAGATCTCGACGTCGATGAGTGACTTGCCACCCAGGTGGTGATCATGGCCATGGAGGGCCCCAAGTAGATAGACGGGCTTCGAGAAGCCTTCTTGCTTTCTAGTGTCTGTACTAAGACTATTTGCTTCCGCATGTTCTTGTATGCTTGTATGACTTGAGTGTCGGGTCATGTGACCCCTACCTGTATGAACATGTTATGTATGGCTCTTTGGAGCCTTTAAATAAAGTACTTGAGTTGTAGAGTTTTGTTGTGATGCCATGTTGTATTTGCACATATCGAGCATATTGTGTGTATGATTGAAATGCTTGGTATGTGTGGGATCCGACAATCTAGTTGTTTATCCTTGGTAGCCTTTCTTATGGGGAAATGTAGTCTAGTGCTCCTTGAGCCATAGTAGTCCGCTACAGCCCGGTTCACCGGAGTCCTGCTAGCCCAGCACTACTTCTCAGGACACTTCACTGGCCAGCATGTGTTTCACTTCGTTCCTATGTCTGTCCCTTCGGGGAAATGTCACGCGGTGACTTCCGGAGTCCTGCCTAGCCTGCTACAGCCTGGGTTCCCCGGAGTCCTGTTAGCCCAGTGCTACAGCCCGGATTCACACGCTGATGACTGACATGCTCGATGTGATTCATGTATGCCTGTCTCCATAGGTCTGTGCCGCTTTGGGTTCACGACTAGCCATGTCGGCCCGGGTTCTCTGTCATATGGATGCTAGCGACACTATCATATACGTGAGCCAAAAGGCGCAAACGGTCCCGGGCCATGGTAAGGCGATACCCGTGGGGATACCGTGCGTGAGGCCGCAATGTGATATGAGGTGTTACCGGGTAGATCGATGTGACTTGGAATCGGGGTCCTGACATCTGCCGCCACCGTCAAGAATCTATGACGAAGACCATTAAGACGAGGGGGCTGGGGGCTTCCAGGAACCGCGTGCTATCATGTGCATCTTGGGCGGAGCCTAGTCCCCAGCCTCGCAGCTTATCTTCAAGTAGTTTGCTCATCAAGTGAATGTAGTCCTCCCCAAGCTCGAAGCCACACGCCCGCTCAGATGGTCCCCGTGCCCCATCACGTTCAACTCGGCGTATCAGCTCAAGTGCGCAGCAACCGCTGGCGCCCTCCCGATGCTTTGCTCCCCGGTCATTAGCAACGTGCAATTTACCAAGACCCTCATCGACGGCGGCGCAGGGCTCAACATCATGTCCGTTGACACGTTTGACAACCTCCAAGTGCCATATGACCAGCTTCAGCCTACCAAGCCTTTCTCAGGAGTGACCGACGGTTCCACCACACCGATAGGGCAGGTCCGCCTCCCTGTCACCTTCGGGGAACGCAAGAACAACCGCACCGAGCTCATCGACTTCGACGTCGCGCACATCTGTATGCCGTACAATGCCATCCTCGGGTATCCTGCCCTGGCCAAGTTCATGGCAGTGACCCATCACAGCTACAATGTCCTCAAGATGCCAGGAAGTGGCGGGATCATCAAGGTCCCATGTGAAGAAAGACATGCGGTGTGCTCCCTCGAGCGTGCCTTCCAAGCTGCAGCAATCGATGACCCCAACAGCAAGGGCGAGGGCCCTCCTGAGGTCATCCCCAAGAAGAAGAAGCAGCAGTTGCGCCGTGTAGGACCTCAGGAGGGTGGCGTCACAGCCGGAGCCTCGTCAGGATCCGCGCCCGCTCCCGGGGCGCCTCCCTCCATCGCATAGGAAGGCGCACCCGGCGCCCTTCTCGGGCAAGGCTCGGGGGCTTTCTTCTGGAAGGCCTCAGACCTTTCCCACATCACGAGGGAGGCGCTTGGGCAGCACTTGGAGGCGTGCTTCATGGCACGTTTCCCTCGGGAGGGCACATGACAAGGATCGCCCACCGTTTAGGAGTTCATCACCAAGACCACCCAGGAATTGCAAGACGTGAGGGCCATGCGCGGCGACCACCGCTCACGAGGCGCAGCTTCCCATCCAGACGAGGATGTCGGGCTGCGCGTCTGCATCGATGTTCCAGGGCTCAACAGGGCCGCCTCTCAGGAGCTTTTCTGTCCTTCACGTGTGGGACGCTGCGAGGGCCCACCGCACAGCTACATTTGCATGCCCTTCGGCCTGCCGAGCATGTCGTCCGCCTACCAGCACCACTTGCGGTGCATCCTAGCAGCTCAGGAGGCCAGGCACGACGCCGTCCTGATGGAGATGGAGACGGTCCTCAAGGAACCACCTGAGCCCCCAGAGCCTCCTGAGGCTCAGGCCCCCAGTGGCTCGTGAGGAGCAACCCCTTCGCTGCGCACCTTCAGCTTCCCCAACTCTCCTTCGTCAACATAACCAAGTGACATTTTCCAAGTTCATTTAGCTGGGAGCGCCCCTCGGGCTGCATCATTCTCAGGCCGCGTGGGTCCGTCCCTGTGGCATGTATCCATTTTTATGTCTTTAGTTTACCTTGTTGGGAGCGCCCCTCAGGCTGCATCATCCCCAAGACGCTCGGGCCTGACCTAGTGGCACGTATCTCCCATGCACTTACTTAAGCCTGCTACTCTCATGTTTAATCTACCTATGATTACTACCTACTCAATCGTCGCCTCCCACGGGGCCTCCTCACGCCGGCATGGCGCTGGTGCATGGGTCCGTCCCTGCCACGTCGAAAAACCTGAGCGGCCGAGCTCTGACTCGCGGCACGCCCCGCGCACGTCACCTCACCGGGCCCTCAGTGCCTTCACCCCCTCGCGGAGCAACCAGCGGCAGGCTGGTAACCATAACGGCAGATCGTGTTCTTCCTGGTGCTGGATCGCAGGAATCTCACGAGGATAACACCAGGCGGAACCGCGAGCTCCCACCTATTCCAAGTAATCCGCTTGCACGTTAAAAGGGGGGCTCCTGAGCATCGTGACTCAGGAACTCTTGCTGGCTCTCCAGCCCTCACCCCCTGGCCTTGAGTACGGCACGCGACCTGGCATACCAGCGGTGGCTGAGCTCGCTCGAGGGCCGGGACCTGAGGACGTAGAGCACAAAGGAGAGCATAGGAAAGGGGAAGGCTTGTATAGGCCTAACCTAGCTACGTTGCGGATGTTCGCGCACAGGTCTGGTGCATCACGAAGAATCGACCCCGGACCGCCAAGATAAGTCACGAGCTCAGATCAACTAATCGTTGGAACCTAGGGGACACGCTCGCTGCAGCCCTGTTGCGGCAACGTCGCCTCCCTTTCTTATCTTACCACGGCTGCTTGAGCGCTAAAGGGGACCCCCTGAGCATCGCGCCTCAGGAGCTCTTACTGGACCTCAGGCCGCTCACCTCCTGGCCTTGACCACGGCACGCGACCTGGCATACCAGCGACGGCTGAAGCTTGCCTGGGCACCAGGACCTGTCCGCGTAGAGCAACAAGCTGTCGCGAGATTGGAAAGGGAAGACCGAGCCTAAACAGGACTTGCACTCACAAGGCTTCCATAATTGGGATAATATTGACAAAATACATTGCAGACTCTTTACACGACCCCACGAGGTACTTCTCGATTCCTCGCAGGGAACAAAAGACAAGAATCTAGGAGAATCCTGTCTACACACCCCCGTGGACGACGCCATCATCAACAGTGGGCCGCGGGAGGCCAGTGCCAACCCCATCCAGATCAGCGATGACAGTGGCCGGACTTTGCGGCCCTGCTCAGGGCGCGGCAAGAGCTCGAGGGCACGTAGCTGTCGTCGCTCGTCTCCGAAGTCTCGTAGGGCTCGGGAGAACCGCTGGACCTGCAAGAATCGCTGCTGTTGGAGCAGCCGCGAGCGGGGTGCGCCTCATCCTGGCGCTCCCCTTTGGGGCAACACTCCAAGTGGCAACCCTCCGCGCCGAAGACCTTGAAGAACAATGTGGAGGCGCCGTTGTACTCGAAGTGGATCGCGAGGGCGCCCTCCGCATGGAAAACCCGCACGACCTCGCCGCAGCCATGGGGCATGAAGATCTTGCTGGTGGAGACTGCTTCAACCTCTGCTCTGGTCGCCAGAGTGTCGTAGTTAGCATGCTGCAACCAAAGTTCGAGAGGCCCCTCGGCGGCATCACGTCAGAGAAGAAGTGCGGGAAGCGGATCCAGGAGCCTGGGGGCATCGCCGCCCACAGCACAAGCTCGTGCGAGGAGTCCGCGGCATGGACTATAGGAGCGACGGCACTCGTTGCCGCAGCGCGTCAACCTTGGCCGCGGTGCGCGCGCCGACGCTCGTTGCGCCTTCCTCCCGAGCCCCCGGCTTGGGTGTGCAAGTGCAGTGGATACCCAGGAGGAGGCCGCTCAGACCAAGGCCTCGTCACCACCTGCATCGCCGCAGTGTCGCTACGGTGGACCGACCTCTTCTTTGGCGTAAGTAGCGCCAGCATGTCAAGGGGAATATTTCCTCTCTCATCAGGTGAGAACCTTCGGATCGGCGCCATTGGAGTCCGTGGTGGAGCAGAGGAGGAAGAAGCAAGCGGAATGGGAAGAAGTGGGGGACAGGGGCTCTGCCCCCCTTCCTCATTTATAGCAAGAGAAGGCCAACCAGCGCCCACCCACCATCACAGGTAATGATGGTTTTCCTTGCATGTCGCAGGGACTTGTCAAGTCGGGCAGTTGCCGAGGCAGCATGCGGAAGCAGAGACGCCCACGTCCAATCAGCTTCCATGCGTCAACCAAGGCCGCAGGCTTTTGGGGCCCACAACGCTCCACGCTAGACCTTTGGCTTCGCCTCGAAGCCAAGCTTGAGCGCGCCTTGGGCCCGAGGGCTACTATCGGTGTTCTGGGAACGGGGGTCCCCAGACTTGCCTGCCTATGGCCCACGGCGTGGCTGAGCTAGCAGGTCTGTATGACCCATCTTCATCGACGAGGTATTCAAGACCCTCGCGAGGGGCCAAGCCTCGTGAGGCGGATGATGCAAGACCTCCTCAGGAGCGGCCTTGCCAGGCAGGCTCATGAGGGCGGAGAGATCAAGGCAAGGCAAACCTCGCGAGGTCCTCGTGACATGAGCCATGACGATCGAGACCAGGCGGGCGCCAGCGCGCGTGGTGTCCTTGCTTCCTCTTTGGTGCCAAGGGGGCAAGCGCAGGCGTGGAGTACTGAGGCATCAAGGAAAGGTTTCCATATCGGTGCAACGAGACCAAGACCAGCAAGATGGCAAGACGGAGGTCACCATGAAGCCCAAGACGGCGTCACCACCAGAGCCTTTGGCAGGCGAAGACTACTTTTGTTAGGATAAGATGTACTAGTTGTCCCCTTTCAAATCAGCCGTTGTTGGCTCCCTTCGCACTCAATATTTGGGGAGAGGACCAAGGCCTATATAAGTAGAACTAGCCACCACGGTAGAAAAAGGGGGAAGGAAGGGATAACTCATTCAGAGGCATCTCACCCACACAAGTTCGCCAAGCACAAGAACACCTCAACCTCAGGAAGTTGTTCTTCCCCTTGTACTGTTCATCATCAGCCCAAGAGGCAATCCACCACCACCACACTGGAGTAGGGTATTACACCACAATCGTGGCCCGAACTAGTATAAATCTTGTGTCTTTGTGTGGCAAGTTCATGGAGTTCATTTGCGAGATCTTAGCGAGCTAGGGCGTGGATCGATAGGGAGAAAATCTTCGCGCGCACCCTAGTGTTCGAACCTCGAGGGTTTCATCGGATCCCATGATCTGACATGCCCGTAGTGGGACTGGCTGAAGAGCGGCAACAGCGGCGGGGCTGCACCATAGAACACCGCCGGTGGAGCCGCGCCAGAGGGTGTCGTCAGCGCGACGGTGGAGGCGGCGGCGGACGGGCCGGTCGATGCCATCGGGTGACTAGCGGCAGGTCGGGCAGCTCGGACGATCTGGCGAGTGGGCGCGGGTGATGCGACTGTGAGCGGCTCGGCGATGCGGCTGGTGTGTGCGTACGAGCGATGCATGCTGGCGATCAGGATGGCTCGGCGGTGCGGGCCGCAGCCGCACAACGGCTCGGGGTGCTGAACCGGAGTGGTCGGAGATGGCAGTTCGACAGGGAAACAGAATGGCCACTCAAATCGAGGATGAGTCGGACTGCAGCAAAGACCTGGCGGCTCGCAACAGAGGCAGCGACTTGGGCCTGCGAGGTTTGAAGGTGGCTGTAGTGGAGGCAGCCCTAAGCAGTGCTAAGCGAGGCACAACAGTGGCTTAGCCGAGGCGGCTCGGCGGTGCGGGCCACACGGGTCGGGCGGGAGGCAGCAGCAGCTTGCATTGGGAGCAGCTTCAGCGGAAAAAGGAGGCAACAGTGGCTCGGGACGGGGCGGCTATAGTAGGTGGCTGGCACGATGGGATCACAGGTGGCAGCGCGTGGAGAAGTGAATCAGCGGTGGCGGATCACAAGAGGAGGGCGTGGGCGGCGGCGGCTTGGAGTGGGTAGACGTGCGGCGGCAGCGGTGGCGCGGGTAGACGCGCGGCGGCGGCCATGCGGGTAGATGCACAGCGGCGGCGGTGGAGCGGAAGCGAGGAATGAAACCTAAAAAACTGATACCCTGTAGAAGTGTATGCTCCATCCAATGCAACCAAAAGACCGATCTGATTGAAGAGACTAGGCAGCACATTATACGTCAACACTCCCCCTCACGTGTGGTTCCCTCAGGCCTAAACGTGGACTGAAGTGGGATGCAATTTAATTGCGCCAGCCGGGTCTTGAACTCATATATATGATGTGGGAATTGCATGATGTATTGCTCTTCATGCATAGGCACGTATATATGATGCACTCCTATATATATGCCCACAAGGCTCAAGCAATACAACAACAATTCCATCATATCCCTCTCTCTCCCTTCTACATGGTATTAGTTTCCGGGTTCTCAACCCTAGCCGCCGCCATTTCCGCACCCGCGCGCCACCCCCGGGGCGGTCGGCCTTAATGACCACCGACGGGGGCCGCGCCGCCCGTATCTAGGGTTCGTCCACCGCTTGTGTTGACTGGCGCCCTAGAGAGTCTTTTTTTCCTCATCCTTTGATCGGTGTTCTTTTTTGGTTCTCCGATCTAAGATCGGTCTGTGTCACCTATCGCCACCCGTCGACTTTCGTGCACCTCTACTTCAACATCCAGATCAACAGATGTACAACGGCGCCCCATCGCACATCCTAGCTTCACGCATGCAGCGGGGTGTGCTCTCGCGCGCTGTGCGCTGCTGGCCAGCGGCGGCTCTCCCGCGCTGCATGGACAGGCGCGCTCTCGGCGTGGCCGTGTTTTTCCTACACGTGCGCATACGGTGTGGCCAGCCACTGGCTCACCATGCCATGATGCTTCGTCCGCAGTCTGCATCCAGGAGCCATGATGTGTGCAATGCTTCTGTGCATGTACATGTGGCAATATGCATGTCCCGTTCTGCATAGCCGTCGCATACCAGGAATTTCTAAAGATTGTCAAGTACGCACATCTCTCCAATCGAGCACCAGGCTGCCGCTGCGCCGCCGCGTCGGGCCGCCGCACTGCATCCCTGTGGTTCTCCCCGTGGCTGTACCGATCTGCGCCGCCGCTTCGCCGCCCCTTCGGGCCATAGTGCCGCGGCACGTGATCCCCACCGCCGCCCTGAGGCCGTTTCCGTGGTTGCACCACCTCGCGTGCTACCGCTTCATCGCCCATTCTGGTCGTAGTGCCGCGGCCCGCGATCAACCATCGCACTGAGGCCGTCCGCTCCAGGCCGTCCCCAAGGCTGCAACGACCCTCGCACTGCCGTTGTGTCGCCCCATCGGGCCATAGCGAGCGTGGCACCCGATCCCTTATCAATCCGTGGGAGGCGTAGGATGAATATGGTCTCTCTCAAACAACTCTACAATGAAATAACAAAGTGTCTCTTGTGTCCCGAACACACACAATGCAATGGTAAATTGTATAGGTGCACTAGTTCGGCGAAGAGATGGTGATACAAGTGCAATATGGACGGTAGATATAGATTTTTGTAATCTGAAATATAAAAACAGCAAGGTAACAAGTGGTAAAAGTGAGTGAAAATGGTATTGCAATGCTTGGAAACAAGGCCTAGGGTTCATACTTTCACTAATGCAAGTTCTCTCAACAATGATAACATAACTAGATCATATAGCAATCCCTCAACGTGCAACAAAGAGTCACTCCAAAATCACTAATAGCGGAGAACAAACGAAGAGATTATTGTAGGGTACAAAACGACCTCAAAGTTATTCTTTCTGATCGATCTATTGGGCTAGTCCTATAACACTACAAAAAAAAGACACATCCGTGACATTTTGGGCCGAACGAAATTTTTTTCTGTCATACATATGATACTTCTATGACGATAATTGTGACAAAACCCGACATCATCATAGATATGGTGGGCTCCTACTTCTATGACAAAAAATCATGACAGAAAATGGGCTTTTCATCCTGGGCGGGCCGGAGACGCAACTGCATGACATTCTTTGGGCCGTCCATGACGGAAAAAACCGTGGTAGAAGCGAGGGGGAAGAAAATTTTGGGGAGTTCCCGGTTACGGTGGGAGGTCGGGGGCCGAGCAATGCGCGTTTCTCTCGTACACGTTCGCGCGTGTGTGCGAGGCGTTGGCTCTAACTGAACCCGAGCGAGGCGTTGTGCTCTAACTGAACCCGAGCGATTGCACTGCAGGCTACGCGTTACTGAACCCGAGCGATCGATTGATGGCTATTAACTGAACCCGATCGAGCGATTCCTTCGCTACTGCTGCTAACTGAAGCCGATCGATTGGATGAACAGTGAGCGTTGCGGGGGGGGGGGGTGGATGAACAGTGAGCGGTGCCATTGCCTCTGGATGAACAGGACCCCGTGGTGTGGTGGAGGGCTGGATGAACAGTAGACGGTGGAGGGGTGCCCATGGAGGGGTGGTTGAACAGGACCCCGTGGTGTGGAGGGCTGGATGAACAGTAGACGGTGGAGGGGTGGTTGAACAGTAGCTGGTGGAGTAGCGCGCGGTGGAGGCTGGATGAACAGGAGCCCGTGGAGGCTGGACGAGGTCGACGGTAGACCATGGAGGCTGGAGGAGGTCGACGGTGGAGATGAACAGTATCCCATGGAGTCCCGTTTTATGGTACGCCACACCCCTCCCGATGAACAGGACCCCCGTTTCGACCGTAGGAGGTCCGTTTCGTCCGTTTTGCGGTACGCCAGACCCCTCCCGATCAACAGGACCCCCGTTTTGACCATAGGAGGTCTGTTTCGTCCGTTTTGCGATACGCCACACCCCTCCCGATCAACAGGACCCCCGTTTCGACCGTAGGAGGTCCGTTTCCTCCGTTTAGCGGTACGCCAGACCCCTCCCAATCAACAGGACCCCGTTCCAAATGTAGGAGGTCCGTTTCCTCCGTTGTGCGGTACGCCAGGGCTCATTTCCATTGCCTGTTCTGTCCAAGCCCACCCGATGAACATGACCACGCATTCCGTTCCGACCCAGCCGGTTGGCTCCCACGCGTTTCGTTGCCTTCTGATGAACAGGACGGATTCCGTTGCCTCCCCATGAACACGAAGCATTCCTTTGCCTCCCCATGAACACGACAACGATGTTGTTTCTCCGTTCTGACCCAGCCATGTACACGAGCCCTGGCCATACATATGCGCGACTAGGCATTTGAGACCCCGCCCGTATGTACACATACGTGGTCGTATTTTCTTTCTTGCACCCTGGCCGTTGTATGTACGTGTATATGCTACGTGTGCGCCTCTACTACGACACGTATGCGCCTCTACTACGACACGTGCACGCCTCTACATCCACCAGTATATATGTACGTACACGTTCGCGACCAGAATGACAATGCTACGAACGCTTCGACCAGGTGGGTCCTGACTGTCAGGCACTTCCTTGCCTGCGAAGATGTAGCTGGTGGGTCCCAGCAGTCGGGGGGCGAATCGTTTTTTTCGGACGCACTTCCTTGCGTGCGAAGATGTAGCTGGTGGGTCCTAGCAGTCAGGGCGGCGAATCGTTTTTTTCGGACGCACTTCCTTGCATGCGAAGATGTAGCTCGTTGGTCCCAGCAGTCAGGGGGCAAATCATTTTTTTCGCGAACTACGTTGGCCCGTCTGGTGGGTCCCCGCTGTCAGGTGGAGGAATAATTATTTTGCACGTAATAAGGAGGCAGTTCCTTGCGGCTGTCGTGGACTCAGCTGCCAGCTTCTCCACGTACAGTCCACATCCGATGGAAGTCGTTCCCTGACCATGTTGACCACGCCGCGCCGAGAGCACCAGGGCGGTGGACGACGGCGAGGCCTAGGAAGGGGACGACGGGGAGTCGGAGAAGATGCGGCAGTGGATGCACATGCGAAGAGGAGTACGAGGGTTCAATGGTTCGGCTGCGCTGCCGTCACCGCAGAATAACAGGGGATGTGGGTGAGTGGAGGGATGGCCGGGCCAGCGGTGGGAGTAGTAGGGGCCGGTGAGGCCTCCGCGGCAGCACAGCCGGCTAAACATGGCAACAAAGTACATGGCAGGGATCCAAATGCTACAGCACCCAAACATGGCAACAAAGTACATGGCAGGGATCCATTCATGATGCTTAACAAAAGATGAACACTGAGCTACAGCCAATTCATCCATTAACAGGTTCAAACAAGCATGGCAAAAGTGCAATTGGTAAACAGATCTCAGACTTAGTGAAATCAACACTTGTCTGGAATTTCAGATCATGTAGCACACCTTGGAGCATGAAACTATATGCTACAGGAACTAAACATGGCAAATTAAAGCATGGCATGGAGCTACTGAAAGAGCTTAACAAAAGTCCCTTAGTGACCTTGAGCCAAAAGGGGTCAGAAAATACAATTGCAAGCATGTGAACATGGCAAAAACATAATCAGATCTAAGACTTAGTGAAAAACTGGAGCATGCAAATCAGATATCAAGTAGGCATGTTTACGAGCTCGATGCACTCACTACAGAGCATGTCATGACAATCTAAGCATACACCCATCAAGAATACACATAATACAAGCTAGACATGGAAAGAACAATAACATAACATGCACAGATCAACTACAACATCATCGGCAAAATCGCTAACAAGTAGACAATCTGCCCAGATTCACGAAATGACAAAAGTAGAGCTCGATTGACTCAAGATAGGGTGCTCCATAATTGTAAACAAAGGCATGGATGGATAGAGAACTACAAGATTAACAAAACATTCTTACTGATCATCCTCAAAAGAGGCACGGATCACTAGGAAACAACATGAACATATGACATATTGATAAGAACAGCTCAAGGACTTAGTGGAATTGCTAAGTCCCTGAAATCAGCATTAACGAATGCACCACTTTGCAAGCTTGTGCTAGTCACCACACACATCATAAAAATACATGGATGGCACCTCTGGAAAGATGAAAAAGCATATAACAAAACATATGTAGAGCTCAGGGGCATATCATGAACACAATAATCATGGCAAAAATGACAAATAGCTAATTGGAGCAGCAGATCTGGCAACTATCTCAAATAACACTCTTCCAACAGCATTTCGGGCCTCAAGATGAACCTAAATGAAAGTTATGCAATGAGATGAAATGATGTGCTCTCTGGGACGAACATTTTGATATGCTATATGCCCAAAACGGATCTACGGATGCAAAGTTACGGCATGATGAACAAGGCAAAATAGTCTAGGGTTTGAGGCAAAAGTCAACCCTAGCGGATCTCAGATCCAGCTCGGCATGGACTCCGAGGATCAACGGCGCCGGAGTTCACTGTAGCTCGCCGGAGGGGAGGAGGCGCAAGGTGGCCGGACTTGGCGGCGCACGCCAACGCGGAAGGCAAGCGGCGGGGGCGGCGGACGTCGGCGGCGAGGCTGCCGCGGTGGGGCGGCGAGGAGCGGCCGGCGCGGGATGGAGCTTGGCTCTGGCCGGCGAGGCACGCTGCGGCCGCCGGTGATGGCGCGGTGGAGCTGGGCGGCTCGGGCGCCCGGAGATGGAGGAGAGGGCGGCGCGGGCGGCGAGGCGCCTCGGCCCGTAACGGCGGCGGGGAGGGCCGGAGATGGGCTCTCAGGCCCGCGGCGGTGAAGTGGGTGCGCCCGCCACGTGGCGCGCTGCGGTTGAGGCGGCGGTGATGTCCGGCGCGTCCGGACGTGTCCGGCGCGCTGAGGACGAAAGGTCTAGGGTTTGGGCTAGGATTTGATCCAGATTTTCGGGGAGAGACCAATTTATAGGCATAGGGGGAGCTAGGAGAGTCCAAATGAGGTGCGGTTTTCGGGCACGCAATCGTGATCGAATGCTCTAGATGATGGAGAGGATTTTGGTGGGTTTTGGGCCAAATTGGAAGGGTGTTGGGCTGCAACACGCACGAGGCCTTTTCGGTCCCTCGGTTAACCGTTGGAGCATCAAACGAAGTCCAAATGGTACGAAACTTGACAGGCGGTCTACCAGTAGTAAACCAAGACCGCTTGGCAAGTCTCGGTCCAATCCAGAAATGTTTAACCCCCACACACGAAAGAAAGGTAGCAATGACCACCGGGGGAGAACAGAGCGCCGGAATGCAAAACGGACAACGGGGAAAATGCTCGGATGCATGAGATGAACAAGTATGCAAATGCAATGCACATGATGACATGATATGAGATGCATGACAACAACAACACACGGAGCCAAAAACCCGAACCTGAGGAAATAAAATAACTTAACGCCGAAAACGGCAAGAGTTGGATTACATAATAGGTAAAACATATCCGGGGTGTTACAACACTCCACCACTACGAAAGGATCTCGTCCCGAGATCTAGGACTGGAAGAATGTCGGGTACTCAGAACGGAGGTGATCCTCGCGTTCCCAGGTGGCTTCACGGTCGGAATGATTTGACCACTTGACTTTGAGGAATTTGATTGACTTATTGCGAGTCTTGCGTTTAGTCTCTTCAAGAATAGCAATGGGGTGCTCACTATAAGAGAGATCTTCTTGGAGATCAATGTCTTCGAAGTTGATGGTGCGGTCAGGAGTCTTGAAGCACTTGTGAAGCTGAGAGACATGGAACACGTTGTGCACATTTGCAAAGTTTGATGGAAGCTCGAGTTGATAGGCGAGATCGCCTCTCTTGCTGACGATCTTGAAAGGTCCCACGTATCTAGGGGCAAGCTTCCCTTTGATACCGAAGCGACGAGTACCTTTCATTGGAGAGACGCGGAGGTAAACATGATCTCCGATCTTGAAAGCCAAATCACGGTGCTTACTATCATAGTATCTCTTCTGGAGCGATTGCGTTGCTTTGAGGTTATCTCGAATGACTTTACACATCTCTTCTTCCTCTGTGATTAAGTCATTTCCCAAAAGCTGACGTTCACCGGTTTCAGACCAGTTGAGAGGGGTACGGCACTTCCTGCCATATAGAATTTCGAATGGGGCCTTGCCCGAACTTGCTTGAAAACTGTTGTTGTAGGAGAATTCATCATATGGAAGGCAATCTTCCCACTTCATGCCGAAGGAGATCACACAAGCCCTGAGCATATCTTCAAGAATCTGATTGACACGCTCGACTTGACCGCTAGTTTGAGGGTGGAAAGCAGTGCTGGAGCAGATGTTGGTGCCCATGGCCTTCTGAAAAGAATCCCAAAACTTGGAGGTAAAAATGCTGCCACAGTCTGAAGAGATCACCTGCGGAATACCGTGCAGCGAGACAATTCGAGAGGTATACAGCTCCGCCAATTGAGCTGCAGTGATAGACTCTTTGATAGGCAGAAAGTGAGCCACTTTAGTGAGTTTGTCGATAACAACGAATATAGCATCATTGCCACGCTTGGACTTTGGAAACCCAGTCACGAAGTCCATATCAATGTGGTCAAACTTCCATTCTGGAATGGCAAGAGGTTGGAGGAGACCTGCTGGCCTTTGGTGTTCTGCCTTCACTCTTCTGCAGACATCACACTCATTCACGAACTAAGCAATCTCGCGCTTCATTCGAGTCCAACCATAAGCCTGCTTGAGGTCCTGATACATCTTCGTGCTCCCAGGGTGGATGGAGAGGAGAGAATTGTGAGCCTCGTTCATAATCACTTTACGAAGGTCACCTTTGGGCATGACAATACGATCCTCAAAGAAGAGAGTATCCTTGTCATCAAGGTGGTAGCACTTGTACTTGGGTTGACTCTTGGCAATCCCAATCTCACCTTCTTCACCATAGCATCAAGAAGTTGAGCTTGGCGAATCTGATCTCCCAAGGTAGGAGAGACTTGAAGGTTGGCGAGGAAACCTTGAGGAACAACTTGCAGATTGAGTTTGCGGAAAGCTTCACAAAGCTCGGGTTGATAAGGCTTGAGAATCAGACTGTTGCAGTAAGCCTTCCTGCTCAATGCGTCAGCAATCACAGTGGCCTTGCCTGGAGTATACTCGATACTTGGATTATACTCTTGAATCATTTCGACCCATCGAGTCTGCCTGAGGTTGAGATTAGGCTGAGTGAAGATGTACTTGAGACTCTTGTGGTCAGTGAAGATGTCCACTTTTCTTCCCAATAAGAGATGTCTCCAAGTCAAAAGAGCATGCACAACTGCCGCCAACTCGAGGTCATGAGTGGGGTAGTTCTTCTCATTGGGCTTCAACTGCCGAGAGGTATAAGACACAACTTTCTTCTCTTGCATCAAAACCGCACCAAGACCTTGAAGAGAGGCATCGTAGAAGACCTCGAACGGTTTGGATTCATCGGGAGGAGTCAAAACTGGAGCGGTGACCAATTTCTCTTTCAAAGTGTTGAAAGCAATGTCACACTCCAGAGACCAAACGTACTTGACGTGCTTCTGGAGAAGATTTGAGAGAGGCTTCACGATCTTAGAAAAGTTCTCCACGAACCTTCGACAATAGCTTGCGAGACCGAGGAAGCTACGGAGTTGCTTCACATTCTGAGGTGGTTCCCAATTCATAATTGCAGACACCTTCTCAGGATTCACCGCAATGCCCTTGGCAGAGATGATATGCCCAAGATAAAGAACCTCATCGACCCAAAATTCGCACGTTGAGAACTTGGCGTAGAACTGATGTTCCCTGAGCTTATCGAGCACCAAACGCAAGTGCTTGGCATGATCTTCCTTGTTCTTCGAAAAGACCAGAATGTCGTCGAGATAGACCAAAACAAAGTCATTGGTGTAGGCGTTGAAGATGAAGTTCATCATGCAAGAGAAAGTCGGAGGAGCGTTGACGAGGCCAAAAGACATGACAGTGTATTCGTATGAACCATAGCTTGTCCTGAAAGCCGTCTTGGGAATATCTTGCTCATGGATTCGAATCTGGTGATAACCATACGGAGATCAAGCTTGGAGAATACTTGGGCACCTTTGAGTTGTTCGAACAGCTCATTGATGTTGGGAAGTGGGTACTTGTTCTCGATAGTCTTCTTGTTCAATGGACGGTAATCAACACAAAGTCGGTCCGTTCCATCCTTCTTCTTCACAAAAAGAACTCCACAACCCCACGGAGAAGAACTAGGTCGGATGAGACCCATTCTCTCTTGAATATTGAGTTGCTTCTTCAGCTCCTTCAACTCTTCAGGTCCGAGCTTGTAAGGACGTTTGCACACTGGTTCCGTGCCAGGCTCAAGATCGATGATGAATTCAACTGGGCGGTGCGAAGGCATTCCTGGAAGCTCTTCTGGAAAGACATCTTGATATTCGCAAACGACTGGAATTTGAGAGATGGCATCGAGTTCACCCTTCTCATTGAGAGAAAACAGACGGATGGTATCATCACGAGCGGCAAAGACAATTACATCCTCAGACGAATGAGTCAATTGAATCTGCCTGGTAGCACAATCAAGCTGCGCCTTGTGCTTAGAAAGCCAATCCATTACGAGAATAAGATCAATATCCGAGTCACCAAGAACATTTGGGGAGGACAAGAACTTATAGTCACCCAAAGTGATTGTAACATCCGGAATGCATACTCGAGATATCATTTGACGGGCCGGAGAGACAATAGCCAACGGTTTTGGCAACAGTTGAGTAACAAAATCATGCTTAGATGCAAAAGGTCTCTAGATGAAACAATGCGATGCACCAGTGTCAAAAAGAACTTTTGCAGAAACATCGTTAATAGGAAGGTTACCCATGATGACATCTGACGAGTCCTCTGCCTGAGCTTCATTCACCATGTTGACCTTGGCATACTTGGGTTTATGCTTGACCACAGTTGTACTTGCCGATCTCACAGGAGGAGGAGGAGGGAGACACCTCTGATTGAAGCACTTGTTGGCATAGTGACCCTTCTGTTGGCACTTGTTGCATGTGACCTCTGAAAGCAGACGGTGGTACGAAGCACTCGATCTTCGAGCTTGAGACGAAGTCTTGTTCTGAAAGCCAGGGTTGGGTGGGTGGGAAGATCCACTTCCACCTTTGCTCTTCTGATACGGCTGATGGAACAGAGGAGGAGGAAGCCAATACTTCTGCTGCTTGGCCACTTGAGTAGAGGAAGAAGGAGTAGCATCTCGGACTCGCTTCTTGTAAGCATCACACTTCAGTTGAGCAGCCTCTTGCTTCAATGCCATGTTGTAGAACTCATCGTACCTCAAGGGCTCAAAGAGAACAAGAGCTAGCTGGATTTCCTCTCTGAGACCACCCCTAAACTGGTATATCATGCTCTTCTCGTCAGGGACGTCCTGCTTAGCAAAGCGGACGAGCTTCTAAAACAACTTGTTGTAGTCATAGACAAACAAAGATCCTTGCTTCAGGTTGCGGAATTCCTCACGCTTGCTTTCAACCACGCTCTGGGGAATATGATGAGCTTTGAAGTCTTGACGGAATTCATCCCAGGTAATCACACGTCCTCCTCTGGAATCCTTGTACTGCTGGAACCATTCTACAGCTTGGTCTTTGAGTTGGAAGGAAGCGAACTTGACAAAATCCTCAGGCCTGACGTTACTGCACTCGAAATGCTTGCATAAGTCCACGAGCCAATCGTCAGCATCAGTTGCCTCAACACAATTGCTAAAAGTCTTTGGCTGGTTAGCAAGGAACTGGTTGAGTGTAGCAAAGTGATTCTGATTGTTGCCTTGGTTGCCTTGATTGCGCTCTTGAAGAATTTGCATGATCAACTGCGTGTTTGCATTGGTTGCGGCCATCACAACTTGCCATGCCTCCGGAGGAGGGGGAGGTGGTGGCGGATCAGGATTCAGAGTCGTGCGCGTTGGAGGAGGCATCCTGAAGAGGTTGACATCCATTAGCACAATGGTAGACAAATATTGAAGCTGAATCCAACGGAATGAAATTGCAATAAATCGTCTTCACATCCGAACAAAATGAACGAATGCATTCCACTTGAAATGGTCACATATCCATAAATTGAGAAGCCACTTAGAATTTAGGTAGAGGAATAAATCAACAAGGTACGGATCAAGAACGAATACTCGGTAAGAAATCCCAATCTTGAACCAAATATCCATGGAAGAAGAACTAGAGCTACAAGAATTCCCACCTATGAAACTCCCGAACCTTTCCGGTTATGCAATCAGGTGTTGGGGATACAGGGGAAGCATAATATCTCACCCAAATCTAGCAAATCCTACATCCAGCTGTATCCATCCTTCAACACATAACCAAGAAAAACTTCGGAAACTGTCTACCTCAACCTTCGAAAAGCATCCGTTATACGAGTTATGGCAATACTCCCGAACTCCCGCCCCAGTACTGGGTGGCGTCGAGGTTATCTCACCAACAACAGCATAAAAGAGATTTTCGATGTCGGCGTACTAAACTCAGGTATTTCAGAACTGCAAGGATAAAACTGTGATGACAACACCTCGGAGCTCAACTCCCCGGGACACTGCCACAACCCCTAATTGACAGGAGGCACCAAGAACAATGTTCTCGTCACAGATCGATCGGAACGATTCCAAGATACCTGCGTGATCCTAAATTTTTTTTTGTGAAATCTGAGAAGAGAAGAGTCAAAACTCTACGTCAGGATGCCTTACCAGAGCGATGAAGGAACTGGGAAGTAAATAGAATTCCTAAACTCTCCGATATATAATTCCTAAATGACTCAAAACATTTTTTCTAGACTCAACTCGGCCACTAATAACGATCAAGCAATGGGGCTCCTAAGGTCGGGGAAGGCTCTGATACCAACTTGTAACGCCCTCGATGCGGCTATATCTCCTACGTGTCGAAGCACGACTTAGAGGCATAACCGCATTGAAAGCAATGTCGCAAGTAAGGTAATCATCACAACATCCCATGTAATACATAATGAGGGGAAAGGTAACATAGTTGGCTTACACTCGCCACGTCAAACAAAATACATAAATAGCATTACATCATCCAATCACTCATGGCCCGACTATGGCGCCAAAATAAAAGATTAACCCAACATGCGACACGGTCCCGATCGTCCCAACTGGGCACCACTACTAATCATCAGGGAAAGACACATAGTAACGGCGTGAGTCCTCGTCGAACTCCCACTTGAGCTCAAGCACGTCATCTGGAACGGAATCATCAGGCCCTGCATCTGGTTTGGAAGTAATCTATGAGCCACAGGGACTCAGCAATCTCGCACCCTCGCGATCAAGACTATTTAAGCTTATAGGTAAGGCAAGGTAAATATGTGGAGCTGCAGCAAGCGACTAGCATATATGGTGGCTAACCTGCTCGCAAAAGAGAGCGAGAAGAGAAAGGCAAAGCGCAAACGAATAACTAGAGAACAACCTGCGGTAAGCATTACTCCAACACCGTGTTCACTTCCCGGACTCCGTCGAGAAGAGACCATCATGGTAACTCACACGGTTGATTCATTTTAATTATGTTAAGGTTCAAGTTATCTACAACCGGACATTAACAAATTCCCATCTGCCCATAATCGCGGGCACGGCTTTCGAAAGTTCAATCCCTGCAGGGGGTCCCAACTTAGCCCATGACAAGCTCTCACGGTCAACGAAGGATATACCTTCTCCCGAGACATTCCGATCAGACTCGGTATCCCGGTTCTACAAGACACTTCGACAAGTTAAAACCAATACAGCAACACCGCCCGAATGTGCCGACAAATCCCGATAGGAGCTGCACATATCTCGTTCTCAGGGCACACTCGGATAAGCAGTCCGTACAACTAAAACCAGCCCTCGAGTTTCCCCGAGGAGGCGCTGCAAGGGGCTCTAGGTTGGACCAACACTCAGAGGAGCACTGGCCCAGGGGGGTTTAAATAAGATGACCCTTGGGCTCCGGAAACCCAAGGGAAAAAGAGGCTAGGTGGCAAATGGTAAAACCAAGGTTGGGCATTGCTGGAAAAGCTTTATTCAAGGCGAACTATCAAGGGGTTCCCATTATCACCCAACCGTGTAAGGAACGCAAAAATCCGGGAACATAACACCGATATGACGGAAACTAGGGTGGCAAGAGTGGAACAAAACACTAGGCGAGAGGCCGAGCCTTCCACCCTTTACCAAGTATATAGATGCATTAAGATAACAAGATAATATAATGATATCCCAACAAGTAAATAATGTTCCATCAAGGAACGATCTCCAATCTTCACCTGCAACTAGCAACGCTATAAGAGGGGCTGAGCAAAGCGGTAACATAGCCAATCAACGGTTTGCTAGGACATGGTGGGTTAGAGGTTGGACATGGCAATTTGGGAGGCATGATAAGCAAGTGGTAGGCATCGTAGCATAGGCATAGCAAAAGAGCGAGCATCTAGCAAAGCAAAGATAGAAGTGATTTCGAGGGTATGATCATCTTGCCTGCAAAGTTGTCAGAGTTGACTGGATCCTCGAAAGCAAACTGAATGGGCTCCTCGTTAGCGAACTCGTCTCCCGGCTCTACCCAAAAAAGACAAACAAGCAAAAGGAATGCAATCAACCACGTGCAAGGCTCAAACAACATGATGTAAACATGATATGCTATGCGGGATGCGATATGTGATGCATATCCAAGATTTGACAAGAGATGAATGAACCTGGCCTCAACCTGGGAATCCAAGTGTGCCACTGGAAAGGTGAGATGATTTCGCTTGAAAACGATATAAAGAACACCGGAATCGGAGACGCGGTTTGGAAATGGCGAGCAAAAACAAATATGGCACCAGTCTGCGATATACAGCAAGTAGCCATCTAAATGCAACAAGATGAACATGCTACAGCACCCAAACATGGCAACAAAGTACATGGAAGGGATCCATTCATGATGCTTAACAAAAGATGAACACTGAGCTACGGCCAATTCATCCATTAACAGGTTCAAACAAGCATGGCAAAAGTGCAATTGGTAAACAGATCTCAGACTTGGTGAAATCAACACTTGTCTGGAATTTCAGATCAGGTAGCACACCTTGGAGCACGAAAACTATATGCTACTGGAACTGAACATGGAAAAGTAAAGCATGGCATGGAGCTACTCAAAGAGCTTAATAAAAGTCCCTTAGTGACCTTGATCAAAAAGGGATCAGAAAATACAATTGCAAGCATGTGAAGATGGCAAAAACATATTCAGATCACAGACTTAGTGAAAAACTGGAGCATGCAAATCAGATATCAAGTAGGCATGTTTACGAGCTCGATGCACTTACTATAGAGCATGTCATGACAATCTAAGCATACACCCATCAAGAATACACATAATACAAGTTAGACATGGCAAGAACAATAACATAGCATGCACGGATCAACTACAACATCATCGGCAAAATCGCTAACAAGTAGACAATCTGCCCAGATTCACGAAATGACAAAAGTAGAGCTCGATTGACTCAAGATAGGGTGCTCCATAATTGTAAACAAAGCAATGGATGGATAGAGCACTACAAGATTAACAAAACATTCTTACTGATCATCCTCAAAAGAGGCACGGATCACTAGGAAACAACATGAACATATGACATATTGATAAGAACAGCTCAAGGACTTAGTGGAATTGCTAAGTCCCTGAAATCAGCATTAACGAATGCACCACTTTGCAAGCTTGTGCTAGTCACCACACACATCACAAAAATACATGGATGGCACCTCTGGAAAGATGACAAAGCATATAACAAAATATATGTAGAGCTCAGGGGCATATCATGCACATAATAATCATGGCAAAAATGACAAATAGCTAATTGGAGCAGCAGATCTGGCAACTATCTCAAATAACACTCTTCCAACAGCATTTCGGGCATCAAGATGAACTCAAATGAAAATTATGCAGTGAGATGAAATGATGTGCTCTCTGAGACGAACATTTTGATATGATATATGCCCAAAACGGATCTACGGATGCAAAGTTATGACACGATGAACATGGAAAAATAGTCTAGGGTTTGAGGCAAAAGTCAACCCTAGCAGATCTCAGATCCAGCTCGGCACGGACTCCGAGGATCAACGGCGCCGGAGTTCACTGTAGCTCGCCGGAGGGGAGGAGGCTTGCGGTGGCCGGACTTGGTGGCGCACGCCGGCGCGTAAGGCAGGCGGCGGGGGCGGCGGACGTCGGCGGCGAGGCTGCCGCGGTGGGGCGGCGAGGAGCGGCCGGCGCGGGATGGAGCTTGGCTCTGGCCGGCGAGGCGCGCTGCGGCCGCCGGCGATGGTGCGGTGGAGCTGGGCGGCTCGGGCGCCCGGAGATGGAGGCGAGGGCGGCGCGGGCGGCGAGGCGCCTCGGCCCGGAACGGCGGCGGGGAGGGCCGGAGATGGGCTCTCGGGCCCGCGGCGGTGAAGTGGGCGCGCCCGCCATGTGGCGCGCTGCGGTTGGGGCGGCGGCGATGTCCGGCGCGTCCGGACGTGTCCGGCGCGCTGAGGACGAAAGGTCTAGGGTTTGGGGTAGGATTTGATCCGGATTTTCGGGGAGAGACCTATTTATAGGCATAGGGGGAGCTAGGAGAGTCCAAATGAGGTGCGGTTTTCGGCCACGCGATCGTGATCGAACGCTCTAGATGATGGAGAGGATTTTGGTGGGTTTTGGGCCAAATTGGAAGGGTGTTGGGCTGCAACACACACGAGGCCTTTTCGTTCCCTCGATTAACCGTTGGAGCATCAAACGAAGTCCAAATGGTACGAAACTTGACAGGCGGTCTACCGGTAGTAAATCAAGGCCACTTGGCAAGTCTCGGTCCAATCCGGAAATGTTTAACCCCCACACACGAAAGAAAGGTAGAAATGACCACCGGAGGAGAACGGAGCGCCGGAATGCAAAACGGACAATGGGGAAATGCTCGGATGCATGAGATGAACACGTATGCAAATGCAATGCACATGATGACATGATATGAGATTCATGACAACAACAACAACAACAACACAAGGAGACAAAAACCCAAACCCGAGGAAATAAAATAACTTAACACTGGAAACGGCAAGAGTTGGATTACATAATAGGTAAAACATATCCGGGGTGTTACAGTGGGTGAGTGGAGGGATGGCCTGGCCAGCGGTGGGAGTAGTAGGGGCCGGTGAGGCCTCCGTGGCAGCACAGCCGGCCACGGGAGGCAGGAGCAGGCGGCACGACCGGCACTGCTTTGGGCGGCTGGAGCATGAAGACCAGAGGTTGAAGAAGCACGACGACCATTGGATGGACATCGTACGGTCACTTCAGCTAGAATCGTTTATATTGACTAAGTTGACAAAGCCCTTGGTACGTCAACTTAGTAGGCCCACAGGTCAGCTTCCGAAATGGTGCGCCCCAGATGTCAAGGGGAGGAATCATGTTTTGGGCGGGTGAAGCTAGAATATCCGAGATTGAAGAAGAAGCACGGCATCCGTTGAATGGACATCCAACAGCCACTGCTGCTAGAACCGTGTGTTGACTATAAGTTGACAAAGCCTTGCATACGCGTCAACTCTGTTTTTTTAGGGGACGCGTCAACTTAGTAAGGCCAGAAGTGTGTGGCAGAGAACTTATAGCCCATTCGAGATTTGTAAGAATGTGTATCCCATTTTTGAATTCTAATGGAATTTACTACAGCCCATTTACAGTTTGTTAAAAGTACAGCCCATTTCAACCAACCGTTCAAAACAGAATTCAATAAAATTTCCCACATTTTGATGGGATCCGAAATATTTTTATCCTGAAATTTCTAGTCAGATTAAATACAATTTCAATATAAATTTATATTACGTAAAAATTCAACGAAACATTGCGCTCGCAACAATTAATGAAATTAAAATTTTCAATATCCAAAAATAATATTTTATAAAGTAATCACGTGTTTGGTGCATTTTTTATAGTTACTGCCCAGTTTTTATAATTACATCCCATTTATTATTTCTTAAAGCCCATTTTCTTGTTAAGCCTAATGCATCCCTCCTAGGAAAGATTTGCAGCCCAGCGGGGCGGAGAATAACAACTTGACCTTGCCTGGGTATTCCTAAAAAAAGTATAGCTGGGCTAGCTATTTTCAGCTTGAAAAAAAATTAATATCTGGGCTGGATATCTGGCCTGGGCTAGACGGGCCACAGCCCGCCCAGTTAATACCTGCAGCGATGTTTTCGTTGTAGTTCAGAGGAGAAAAGTTAATATCTGGGATAAACATCAAAAAACTCTGCAGTGCTCACACCTTAAAAACACAAAATACTGCTCGAGCTGCTTGGTCCCAGCTATCGGCCGCTTCTTGTGCAATTCTCTCATTTATTGACTACTACATAGGTTGACAATGGTGTGGGACCGTGATGTCAAGAAACCAGGAGGAAGCAAAATAAATTATATATATATAATAAGGGGGCACTTGCGTACGTGAGGCTATGGACCTGGTGGGTCCCCATTGTCATTCTCTCCAAGTAAAGTCATCTCCTTGCCCGCGCGCGCTTTCCGCCCGAAATAGTCAGCGCCGCCCGCCCCGCTTCCCGGTGCAGGCGATTGCTCCGCCTTCAAACGACACAAGTGTCGTACATCCGTCCATCTGCCGCCCACATAAATGATACGTGGTTTCCAAGGCGGCTACTCCGGCGCCACACGTCCGTCCCTCCGCTTGCCCACCATTGCTATATAAACTACAGCGCCGGCCATAGCCGCAGTCATCCGCATTTGTTCCCTTTCTCCTGTCCACACCACTACTGCCCACCATGGCTTCCTCGCACTCTAGCGCTCTTCGGGATGGGCAGACGATGGACCACAAGGAGATGGCAGCCATTGCTACCGACCGGCTGGTCGGCAGGCAGCCGGAGGACGACGACGTCCCAATGGAGAACATGGTAGTCGATGATCCGGCGACATCCTCGCGGTGCATTGCACCATCACCATCGGTGAGGCCCGTGCCCAATATATGGACAGGGTGAGGCAGATGCATGAGGAACAGTTCCGGGAGGCGTAGGCCGACGCCGCTTACAACCACCATCCTGCAGGCGGTGGAGCAGATCGCCCCGGAGCGGGCGGAGCAGGAGGCGCTGCTCGACTCGTACCGCTCCGCCCGCAAGGGCCGCCTCGAGCGCTGGCGGTACCGCATGTAGGTGGCAGAGGCTGCGGCCGCCTACAAAGAGGCTAGCAAAGAGAGCGATGAAGCGGGCGAGGCGCTGTTTGGCGAGACCGAGGACGAGGCAGAGGACAATGCCGGCTCCAACGAGTCCCCGCTCCGCTGGCGTCGACGAGGCCCTACTCTGTCGAGGCCCCGCGGCACCAACAACAAGGCAGAGGACACCGCCAGCTCCGCCGAGGCCCCGCCCCGCCAACAACGAGGCAGAGGACATTGCCGGCTCCACCGAGGCCCCGCTCCGCTGCCAACGAGGCCGCGCCACACAGAAAACGAGGAAGAGTAGAACACCGTAGGTCGCCGCCGGTCGGGTCCAAGTAAGGCCACCGCTGCTACCCTCCGGTTGAAGCCAAGCTAGGCGCGTTGACGATTGACGGCCGGTTAGCTTCTTGGCGGCAACGTGGAGTCAGAGAGATGCGCTGGAGAAGAACGCAACTTCTACTTAACTGCTGGTGCAGTTGGCTGACTGACACGTGGGCCCAATAGGCCACATGTCAGTTACGCAACTGCACCTGCAGTTAAGTCACCGAAGCTTCTGTTCGGCTCAGCGGGACACATGTGGGTAGTTTCGGTTAATTAATTATACCTCCAGCGCACCCCTTTTTAGTTGAAGAATGTATGAAATGTAATGAAATCCGGCATGTTTATATGAATTACGACCGTGTATGAATGAATTTATTTCAATTAGTTCGAATTCATGTATCACTGGCATTGGATGAACATGCAAAACAATATGTACTAGCACTGTTCCGAGGGTGATCACCTCGTTTGCAGCAGTTTCACATGTACTCCCTCCGGTCCTTTCTAGTCTGCATACAAGTTTTGTCTGCAGTCGAAGTATCTCTACTTTGACCAATCTTATACAAAAAAGTATGCACTTTCACAATGTGCGAAGTAAAAAGGAACAGAAGGAGTACAAAGAGTTTGAGCAGCTTTTTAGCGTTTCTGTACATTGCAATCAAACACACTGGCCTGGCAATTCATAGAGAACATTCAAAACAATCGATGATTATGCATCTCAACGACTCACATGTCAGAGGCAATATTTACTTCACAACTAAAGAATAAAGAAAAAATTGATCGACGCTGCTGACAGCAAAGGGCGTCCCATTCGAAAATATCAAACGCATGTCTTGCTATAATCAATGAGCAAAATTTGACAAGGTTGTCCCATTGACATGGCACCTCGTGCTAAATAAACCAGCTGTTCTTTTTTAGTGTAGTTCCACCAAAATCAACCAAATTCGCACGTAGCTTGTATGATTTCGCCCTCATATGTTGCAACAGCTTGAACTTATCGGCACCTCCTTTCTTGTGGTGGAAATGAATGATTCGATGTATTCATGAACATTTTGTGCAGTTCCCATTGAAATCAAGTTGAGCACCCCTGTTTGCACAAATACAAAAAAGTGATTAGTATAAAGCAAACTGTACTATGAATTGACAGTTTCAACAGGCACATACATGGTCCATGTAGAGCACACTTTTAGAAAAATGTAACTCACCAGAAAGAATCCTAGAACAACGTGTTACTTGCGCATCACAGCAAAAAATGGAGATTTTGTCAGTCCTTCTGAGCTGAAGTTAGCTTGGTCTTGTGGGGAGTAATGTAACCATCCTTCAACTGCTCCTTCTGATGAGAAGATAGACAGGGCTTCTTCATCCTGGCATAATCGGAACTAGTCACTTCACGTACTCCATATTCTTCTTCAGAGGAAGATGACCCTGTTGTGCAAAGACAAGAGGACTACTAAATGCTATCATCCCTGTTTGCTCGAAAAAAAGGAAAGGAAATATTGAAAACATCACAGATGAAGCACTTCTCAAGGACAATACCACTTTTTCATGACAGTATCTAAACAGTAGCACAACACCAATAGAGATGACAAAGCTCAATCATATGGATGAAATCAGTGGGCGAGTACCAACCTTTGTCATGAGGCTTATTGTGTAGAGCATACAGATGAAGCACTTCTCCAGAACCATCTGTTGCTATCTACGATGGTGGCCATGCTTACTATATACTCCTCGATTAGTTTAATGTTTCCAACATCTTCTTGTGCAGTTCCACTAAAATATATGGTATCTTCAAAGAAGATCCCTGTTTGCACAAGTAGATATAATTACATATTACATTAAGAGTGGCATCGAATCAGTGGCAAAACAATTGCTCGTTCCAGCCATAGCAACAAATTAAGATGCAAAACTATATCATTACTTGTGCCATCACAATTCTAGTGCTTCATTACAGCACCGGGAGTTGATTTTTGTTTTTCTTCCGCTTGTTCTTCCCCTTCATCACTTGGTTCAATAACAGACAAGCTTCTACGTCAATGTAAGATTTGGCATGTCAATTAGGGAGCACAAGTATAGTAATAAACTTAATTTTCTGATGAAAGTGGCAAAATACAGGCCAACAGTTGTGAAATATCCTTATTTACATTAATGGGATATTAAGGTGCACATACAGATTGGAAGTCTTGTCTCCATTTGTGCAGTTCACTAAAATCAAGAAACATTATCGTACAAGTAGCACAACATATGAAAGCACACTGCAGAATCATGTGAAAGAAGGCTAGTACTGACCTCTCATGATGCGGAATTCAAATAACTCACAAGAAGAAGATCTGAACCAAATTTGCCTTAACGGATAGGAAGTAAGATCTCCTCTTGTGCAGTTCCACTAAGATCAAGCAATCAAGCAACGTTGTCGGTGTGACATTTTGGTTGAACTGCACAAAACACTCTTAAAACAAAAGTGTTTTGTGCAGTGCAACAAAAGGTCACAATGGCAACGATGTGAAGTAGATAACCCTGTTTACACAGAGGTGCAAAGGAAACAATTAGTGGTCAATAACGGTGGATGACACAGAAGCCAACAAAAAGAAGCATCTACCTTATCTAAAGGGAAAAGAAAGCAAGACAGTAGCATTTCCCAAACGGTGGCATTGATTAATATTAACATAGAGATTATATTAATAATAAAATTCGTTAAACATGTAATTTGCTTTTAACTGTGGCATTGCATCAATTTTCCAGCAGCATTATTAGAGGGTGTTTGTTTACAGGGACATTTTGGTGTAGGGACTAAAAAAACTCCGTGTCAATCCCATCTAAACCAAACAGGAGGGACTTTTAGGGACTAAAAGTGGGATTTGGGACTAAAGAAAGAAGACCTCGAGGGAGTCTTTTGGGACTTTTTCCAACAGTTGCCCCTGCCACGTATCGCACCTTGTCTCTATTAGTTCATTACTAGGGGTAACATGGTCTTTTAGCATGTCATTTAATAACCTCTAGTCCATGTTTAGTCCCTGGAACCAAGCAGGTAGGGACTAGGGAGTTTTTAACCAAACTGGGCCTTAGATTAACAACAGCTAATGAGTTACACGGGACAGTGGATGCACCAGCACCATGTGCATCTACCGATGTACTATGGTCATGCACAGTTTTTTGCAACAAAGAACAAACAACCAAGGAGCATAGTTGTGTTGGTCCTAGTTTTGTTATCTTTAGACACCTTTCCCTATGTGAGCGCAGCAAATCTAGTCCTGCTCAAACTCTACAGCCTTGTCCCTTCCTTTACTTTTGAACTAGTGCTTTCGCCCCTTCCTTTCCTCTTTGAACCACGTCCTACATTTATGCGATACAACTTTCCCCACTACTTTCCCCCATTCCTTTCCTCATTGAACCACGTCCTAGATTCATGCTATACAACTTTCCCCCTTCATTTCCTCTTTGAACCACGTCCTAGATTCATGCTATATACAACTTTTCCCACTACTTTCCCCCACTCCTTTCCTCTTTTGTGGCACCCCGGCTCAGAGAAATCGGAACGCCCCGTATTCCAGCCCAGAGATCGAGGAGAAGTCTCTGGAATATGGCACTGCTTTACATAGAACAAATCAGCTCTTATTACAAGAATAATAATTACACAGGTCTGATCTTACAATGATCACATCAGCATGGCGACACTACGCCTGTGATACTACACTTGCTCTATGCTAGCAGCGGAACAACTCGTAGCAGCAGAAAACCTTCTAGCAGCGGAACAACGACGAAGGTGGTGAACTCCATTCCGCAAGGACTCTGGCTGGTCCACGATCTAGCTCGCACGAATGGAAACCGCGACAAGCAATGAAGCAATCACGGCATCACCTGCAATCTGGCATGACATGCCAGGTCAGTACATTGAATGTACTTGCAAGCTCACAACAACCATAAACATCAAGGCAAGACAATACCATAGCATTAACAGGTTAATTAATTAACAACTACCATGATGAAGCAACTACTAAGCATGAGACGAACTAATACAATGCTGATAAATCACCATCTCAGATCTCCATAACCATATCTCTCTTGGCTAACCGGCCAAGCAATATACCATCTCGATCAACTCATGATCGAAACCATACGGTGATCTTTCCGGTGATCACTACCATGACCATCACTTGGTCTCAAACTGTGATCTTTCCGGCGATCACAACCACGACCAAAACTTGGTCTCCAGCATCATCATCAACATCCTGCCAATCTGTACTGCTCAACATATCAACATATAAATCACCTATAAGTCATTTCATCATGTGAGTGTTGATCAAACGGTGGGACCTAATACGGACGCGACTATCGATAGATTAAATACACTCTGTAGAGGTAGCACACTGTACCCACACCATGGAACCCATGGCCTCACACTCCCATTCGGGTGGACCAACGACATTCCGACAAAACCCTTCCATTGCCACAGCACTCTCTCGGCCACTCCGACCCAAATCCCCAACGGGCTGGTCCTGGGTGGCCCCGTGTCTACCAAAGACATCTCAACCACCGTCGTGGTAAAAACACTCCCACTCGGGGACTCGGTACCATAATCTCATCAACGAGCACACAAGGTTATGTCTGCTTACCGGGCCAGGGTACGCACGCCCATAACCTTCCCTAGTTGGAGGCACCGGCGAGAGGCACGACAATGTAAGGCATTAGGGCCTTCCCATAAAAGGCAAATGTGGTTGCACTGGAAAATGCCAGGTTCGGTGGCACCTGACCAACTTAATGACGGAATTTATCCCCAAAAATATAACTGTGGTAACCGATACTCCAATATCAACTATCAAACTATAATCCAAGTCATAACAATATCCAACAAATAATCCAAACATAATCTCATCATCTCAAAATACTCCAAGGGTAGCACAACACTACTGTCATGATGAATCCGAAAACAATAATTCTACTACTCCAATAACAAGAACAAAGCTATTCGGCTAAGATCCACATGTAAACATCATTTCCGAAAATAATACTCCAAGCAACAGAACATCAACTAGCATCATGAAAATAATCATACTAACCACTAATAATCGAAAGGCGGCATGATATCCAAGGTAATACTCCAAAAATATCATATCCAACACCACCATGAAAATAATCATAACATAAGCCACTAATAATCCAATGGCAACATGTCAACCACATAAGCTGCAAAATATAAGTCCTAGAACTCCAAGCAATATCATGGCAATACCAAGATCAAACAATACTCCGAGAAATGCCATGAACAAAGTCATGCAGCTAAAGCAGTATTTTAAACAAGTTCAAATAGATTAAACCATGTCAATGCATTACAGTGATGCAAATGGAGGGTGTGGCTTGCCTGGGGTGGAAGAAATCACCTGGAGAAAGTGCGAGAAACTCGCGGAAAGGATCGCCGAAAAACATACTCTCTCGGAGGGGGCTGAATAAGGGCAGGGGAAAAATGGTCATTTTCAGAATGTTAAAACATGGTGAAAATGATACCAACAAAATGGGCTCGATGAAACAAAGAAGTGGGCTTTGGATTCACCTCATTTGGATTTGTCGTTAAAAAGATATAAGGGTTTTTCTGCCAGGGACCTATTTGTAATGAAATCATCACAAACAGTCCCTCGGCTGGAAAAACAAAATGCGCCTTTCTCAGAAATACGCTTTCCATATAGGAAAGCGCATTCTGGACCGAAGAAGGAGTGGAATATGCTTTTTGAAGTCGAAAACGTACTTCTGGGAAGTATGCTTCCACTTATCCAGTGTGGTAGTGGGGACCCGGGGCGCTGTGCGGCTGACGAGCGGGTCCCACGGGGCTGGGGCCTGTCACTTATCCACCTTGGCACACACAGTCAACGCCTGGAGGCTGACTGGTGGGGCCGAGGAAGAGGCGGGGCCCACCTGGCCCGAGTCAACTCCTCCTTCCTCGCGCCTGCTCGATGCAGGGGAGGAATGGCGCGCTCCGGCGAGGCTCCTGAGCGGCTCCGACCATCTCCCGAGCCATGCAGCACACCGGCGTGCTGAGGGAGACCAACCGCACCCTCCTGGACCGTTTACTTTCGCCTAAGATCACCGGAGCAGCCAGGTCCATGGCCGTGGCGGAGGAGAGCTATGGCCGGAGATGGGGATCACGGCGAATGGAGCTCCGGCGACTCGCTAAAGGGATGGGGAGGAACACCGGAGTGGTGGGGGTCTACTGGTGGTGGAGGAATGAGGAGAGGGGCTCCGGGTTGATCCAATTGGGGAGCATGGCCGCGATGGCCATGGCGGCCAACCGACGCGATGAGAGGCTCTGGAGTCGAACGGATGGGTCGGGGCGGTTGCTGGGAGGGTGAGGAAGAGCTTGGAGCGCTCGGAGGGCTCGGGGGAGGCCTTAAATAGGCAGAGGAGAAGGGGGCGAGGGGGCGAGCTAGCGTCGCCGCGGACGCGTGTGCGCGCACCCGAGCTTGCTGGTAGACGACGGGGGAGGAGCAGTGAAGGCTCTCACGGGGCAAAGGAGGCCAAGGGGGCGCAGGGAGGAAGAAGATGGCGAAGAACCGCGCCAAAACGCCACTGTGCGCTCGTGGGTGAGGAAGCTGCCGGAGGGGGAGCGGGGTCCAGGTGATCAGCGACGACGAGAGGAAGACAACGGACATGCTCACGCGCGCTAAGACGACGACGGGGAGAGGGGCTCGAGCAAGAATCCATCCTGGGCGCGGCCAACGGCAGCAGAGCGCGTGCAAAGCCTTGTCATTAACGCGGTCACTGCATGCACTGGCATGTAGCGGGGGAAAGGGGCTGGAACTTGTTGTCTAGTGGGTAGTTCATCCAGGGTAGGTCTCAACTACGGTGGTAGTTCGGTTAAAAGTGATCCGGTTAAACGGTGAGAACCCTTTGAAGTTTACTGCAGTAAACTTGGGTGAGCACTAGTGATCAAGAGGAAGGGTTTTGGATCCAATGGAATTCTCTGCGAGGTTGAGGTAAAGAAGGAGTTTCATCCTGGTAGCTTGGAGAAGAATTGGATCAAGATAAATCATAGTTGCTTTGCAACTGACCAAAATGGTCCAGAAATGAGATTTAGATGCTGCACTCAAATGGTGTGGCCACTTGAGCTCAAGTTTGGCAAGGCTTCATGATTTGATCATACAAAGATCCTGTATAAGTTTCATACCAATTGGATTCACCAAAATGGTACTTGCTTCACAAACATCCTTGCTGACCAGAAACTTGCAAAATTTCTAAAGGAAAAATGGCTTGATGAAACATGCCCAAAATGAGTTGAGGTAGGTTATATGGATAATAGAAGGCCTAGAAAAATTGACAGCCATAATGGAGTAAGATAAAATATACTTCCTTTTCAAACTGAAATTTTGGGCACAATCAAAGAATTGAATGTGAGCTCACATGGAGGCATAACATGAGCTCTACTTTGGTGTAGGTCTACGATATGATGATATGAGGGATCATGAAAAATGGCAACTCATTTTGATATGCCTAGCTTGTACTTCCTTCACAACCAGTTCCCTCAGACAGGAACTTTGGAAAATCATAATTAAATAATTACTAAGAAAATGAGGTTGCATTTTGGCATGTGGCAATGATATGGACAGGAAAAGGGGTCCAAGGAGTTTGAGGTCAATTGGGAAAAGGAAAATAGCACTTGCTTCACATTCTGCCATTTAGGGAAGAATAGGAAATGAATTATTTGAGCAAGATGATAAACATGAAAAATAAAATATTTTGCCATATTTGAGAATATATGACCCAAAAAATTTATGAGAATTATTTGGGAATTTTAGGAGTGATGGAAATAAAGGTTGCTTCACAACCTAGGGCAGACAGGGTTATTCCTTTAATAGAAAAAGGAATATTCCTAAGAAAAAGAAATTAGGGTTTGGTCAAGCAGTGAAGTGACAAGATCTTGGCAGGGTTTTGAGAATGATGAGCCGCTTGGGAAGGAAAAAGAGGATGATTTCCCAGGTGACAAGGCCACAGAACCACTCCAAAAAGAAAAAAAAACAGAGCAAAAACCAATAAATCAAAAAGAAAAAGGAAAGGGCCAAAATCCAGGCTGTTACATCCTTGAACCACGTCCTAGATTCGTGGTATACAGGCAGCTAGAGCAATGCATGTGGAGTAAGTAAATTATACCTTGAGGTTCTTGGGGCGTGGTTCGGTGGGCGACGGGGCGGCGGCGAAGAAGAAGGGGTCGGAGGCCCTCCCGTGCCGCCGCTGGGTGGAAAGTGAACAGCTGCGTCGGTAGTCCCTCGCCGACGGCGACAGCGTTAAGCCTTCTTCCCTTCCCGGCGGACGGATCCTACTGGCTCTTTGAGCAGCAGTGAGGGGAGAGAGAGGCCAACAAAGTCTTGTTTAGATTTGGAGAGGGCGAGAGAGTGTGAAGAGAGCAACCACAAGCGTTGAGGCTCCAGTGGGGGAGACGGCGTACTAAGCAATCTTCTCCTCGTTTTGCGAGTTGACGGGGCACATCAAAAGTACTCCAGTGTATACAGCCTTGCCTCTAAGGTAGGCCCCACACGGTTTGCCTCTTTTTTAACATAACACGTCAAGTCGCAATTTGTTTGTTCACCCGTGGTAGACGATCCTCCCTCCACCAAGTGGACAACCAGTACACGTGCCAAATTACCACGTGGGCTGCCTTTTTCGTACAGAAATGAGCTCCACCGTGTACCCGCGCGGGTGTGGTTGGGAAAGAGACGGGAGTACGTGCGCCGTGCATGCACCTCTTATCTTCGTGCACGTCTCCCACCTAGTGGGTGTGTGCGAGAGATACAAACCGCGTTCTTGAGTGTTTTTTGTTTTGGGGTGGGGGTGGGGTGGGGGTTGATTTCATGAATTATTTGTGGGAATATGTGTCAATGACATCTCAAACAAAATTTTGCATGCAATGTGTGTGAAATGGAGGCCTATCCATATCATACATAGAGGGTCAGGCAATCCACGAGAAGAGATGGAGGGGTCATAGCTATCGATAGAGTCGAAGAGAGGATCAAGTGGGTGGGTGCGAGATCGATGAAGAGAACCATCGAAATTGTGTGTGTGTGTGTGTGTGCAAGTCAAAGATATAGGGCGACTGGCCTACCGGAACGTTAGAGGGCACATGTCAAGTTTTGTGTGGTAGGGAGACATGACTAGAGCGCTCGATGTATCGGTGTGTGTGGGGGGAGGGGGTGGGGGGAGGGGTAGGCAGAGGCCTAACTATAGAGGTAAAATGACTCGTATATGTGTTGAGAAGGAGAGACCCAGCTATGTCTTGAGGGAGATCGGTCGACATCCATACATAACTGAAGGACGGGAAATATGATGGGACAGAGAGAGAGAGAGGAGAGAGAGAGGGAGGGAGAGGGAGGGTGAGGGGTAGAGTGTTGGATGGGTGATGGAATTGCTTCTCGAAGATGGTGGGAGAGGCCTACTAGACAAACTGAGGGTGGAACTGCAATGTTATCAATAAGAGTGGGGATGTGTTTCTGTGTGTGCCTGTGCGTGATAGATCTGTCAGGACGCATCCATGGATGATGAAGGGGAACCATGTGTTTGGTAAGCAAACCTAACTAGATCGGTAGATCAATTGCTGTTTGTCGGAGGAAGGGAGAGACACAACTAATGAGGTAGATCGATTGACGTGTGGGTAAAAACGAGTTATAAGGACCTAGCTGGTGAGAGAGATCAGTCGGTGTACGTCCATTTGTTAGAGGCAAATAAGGCCCAGCGAGATAGATAGACAGAGAGAATGGAGCTAGGAGGTGGTGCGAGAGGCCCAACTACTAGCTAGATAGGGGGAGGAGTGTGCGGTTGTAAGATTGATGAAAAGAGGGGCGAGAGTTTACACGTGTGTCTGACCGTATGAGAGTGACGAGGCAAGGACACATAAAGGAGGAGATTGAAGGTGTGTGTATGTTGTAGGCAGGCATCGCTGGAGAGGTTTATCGATCGGTGTGTGTCGGAAAGGAGTTGTGGAGACTCTAGGAGAACGACCTATAGAAAAAATGAATGTGCCCAGTGGATAGAATGCCGAGGGAGGGGGAGGGTGAGGAGGGCGTGTGCATGCACGAGAGAAAGTTAGTGGTAGCTACAAAGGTTAGAGGATTGTGTGGGTGTAAGAGACTAACAAAGATCATAATTTGATATGAAAGCGGATTCATATATTTGAATAGGAGATCATAGTGTTTTAAACATTGCATGCATGAATATAGCGGTGATACACGTGTTGTGCACATGTTATACCATAATGTGATAATGCATGGCGTTTGCAACTCATAGCTAAATGCCGAACAATCTAAACCATACTATACATCAAACAATCTCACATTTTATTTGAATTTGTGATAATGTGTGGCGTTTGCAGCTTACAACTAAATATCAAACAATCTAAACAATACTATATATCGAACATTCTCACATTTTATTTGAATTTATGGTAATGTGTGGTGTTTGCAACTCACATCTAAATACTTGTAGGCGTAGGGGGCGGGGCACCATACATAATGTGATAAACACATTATACATATGAGACATGGTTTAGATTATGAAGATCTAGCTAGAGCTAGAAATGTAATGTGATTTGAAATCAAAATAAAGTGGATTCAAAAAATCTAGTTCAAGTTCATATAGTACACATAGTTCATATGTAACTCGAGACTAATCATGTGGTGTGCTCTGAAGATAATACACAAACGATGGTTTAACTTGACAATAATGATGATTGTAGATCTTATTAAAACAGAGGAACAAATTCAAATGCTTTGACTTCACAACAATCATTACCGTAGATCTTATTCAAATAGAGAAACGAATTCAAATTTAGTTCATATTGAAGCGGTAGTATATACGTTTGGAATGCACTAAAACATTCATTTGAGTAGTAGGTTGCATGCATTATACACGTAGCGAAATATTTTAATTGAACATACCATGAATTCAAAGTTTTGAATGACATTTGTAGTGCACATTGATTTGGTACAGTACACGTTAGGCTTGTCCGGAAATTTCAACCCACTCCTTGTTAGCCCGAAATATTTAAGATATATCTTTGTCTCGTTGTGCTCCGACAACTCCCTCCATCTCAACCCGTGCCTTGCTATTCCGAAATTACAACGCACGCGAAAACTCCCACCTCCCGTGAAATCCCGACACCTGAAATGCCTGTGGTACCCCTGAACCGAAAGAACCGCCTCAACTCGGTGGGGGTACTTTCGTAACTTACCCCACATTTCAGTCAAGCGCGTCTCTAAGCCATGGTTCCCCACTGCCATCCCATCCACCCACCCATTCGTACACCGAGGCCGCGAAACCCGCGACGAAACCGCACACCCTGCTCCGTCCGCCACCCAGCCGGAGCCTCTTCCCCGACGATGTCATCCATAGCAACACCTCGACGTCCCTCATCCATCGTACCGGATGAGGATCCGTCGTCGATCTCATTGTCCCGCCGGTTCAGCCACCCCGTCCTCCACCTCCAAGGAGCTTCCCCGACGTTCCCCTCGTCTTTCGCGCCACCTCCATTTCCACACCGCCGTCTTCACCTGCACCACTGGAAGAGCATCATCATCACCGTTGCCTCGGATGAAGCTGCGGCCTAATCGGCGCCACCAAAGAGGTTGTACACTAATCACCGCATTTTCTTCTTGATTTGATCTCACGGTGCTGCCGGCGCTCGGTCCCGAGCCGGCACGGCGCGGCTCCATCCACGGCGGCATCGCCGGCCACTTCCTCCACGGTGTCGCTCCCTCGGCGGCGACGTCCACATCAGTCGGAGCTGCTGCTGCTTTAGCTCTCGCTCGCGCTACTGCTCTGCTCTTGCTCTTGGTCCCCTGCCTGGTCTGCTCTTGCTATTGCTCTTGCTCGCGCAGCTGCTCTCGCTCTTGCTCTTGCTTGCGATCCTGCTCCGATTTAGTTACACTTAAGTTGACTAAATCGACTTTTGGGTCAGTCGATTTTTAGGGGGGGCTCGCCGGGGTGAAGGAAGAACCAGCCGCAGCGGGGAGGGGGCTCGCCGGAGAGGTACCCCACTATCTATCTTAGGGTTCAGGATGGGTGCGGTGGTCGCCGGCGGTGGCGGGGCGTTGGCGGGGCGGTGGCGTGGGGATCGCCAGAGAAAAAGCTCGGCATGAGGGGGCCTAGAGGGATGGCCGGGGCGGCGGCGGACCGGCGGTGGGGAGTGTTTTCGAGGTGGGCGGGGCGGCACACCGCCGGCCGCGGACGGCGGGGGGCTGCTGTTTGGCCGGTGGTGGCTGGCGGCTCAGGGGGGTGGAGGTTGAAGATGAACCGCGGGCCCTTGATTTCGTATCCAACAGCTGCAAAATCGACTGACCAGAGATGAAAAAGTCAGTCGACCGACGTGTAGCCTCACCTTGCTAGTGCGTTCAGTTTCGACAGCAAAATTCAGTTTCGACAGCAAAATTCAGTTCCGACAGTTAAGTTCAGTTTCGACAGTTAAGTTTAGAGATGAGCGGCTGATGTATTTTACATCTAGCACTTTGTGGTTATGTATTTTATGTCATGTATTGGAGATGCTATTAGAATTCCACTCAGGTTAACGTTGTTCGTTGTCCCTCTTGTCCCGCTTCAGCCTTGGCATCGTACAACTCACCGGAGCTACTCCAACGACGAAACCCTCCATCACAGCGGAGCAGTACCTCGGGCTCCATCTCCAGACACCTAAGATATTCTTCCCCTCCTCCGACAGCAAAGTCAGCCAGAGCATCCTCACCGGCCAACCCAATCACGCTGAGATCAACATGGCTTCGCCGAAGAGGTTGTACACTTGTTGCATCTCTTTTTTACTCTACAGGTTATATATATTGTCCACTGAGCACATGGATTTGTTCCTTTAGTGTCTCCTTGAAAGAAAATGTAGGAATTTTAATTTTCACTTGTCCTCCTTTTCAAATTCCTATTCATGAAGCACAAGACTAAGATATAGTAGCATAATAGCATTATAACCGTACATTTTCTTGTGCTTTGACTTAATCTCACCATGCTTCTTTGCATCCTGTGATCTTCCAATTATTGTGAATCAAACACCCAGATTGGCAGAAATCCTGTGTTTTTAAATTTTCTGTTTTGCACGTGCATTCCTATCCTATTCCTGTCTATTTCCTATCCCTGCATTGTTGGAATCCTCCAATTCAAACGAGCCCTTACAAAATTACTTGTCTTACAGATAGTTGTCAAAGAAAACCTTGTGTGGTTTGTCCCGCTCCTGCTGCGACGTCATCCACCCCAGCTCGGCTGCTCCAATGACAAAAGGGTCCAGCACAGCAAGGATCCGGCCTCCAGGCTGTCTTTCACCGCCTCAAATCTTCTTGCCTGCCGCTGGCAGCCATGAAAACTACATTACCATCATCAACCGAGCAGATGACCTCGAGGACTACACGGGTCCGCAAGAGAGGTCGCACTCTTTCGTGTCTGCTTACTTATGCATCGCTTAATATTACATGCTACTTTATCTTCATATTCACCGATTAGACTCTGAGTCAGCTCCAAACTAATGGTCAAACTTGAGTTTTTAAATGGTTGTGGGGTACATATCGGGGCCGCTATCAATAGTATCTATCTACTATCTGGTTAATCTCCGGTGTCTACTATGAGTTTCATGTTGGGTAGGAAACAAACAGTAAAGAAGCCATTATCTGTTATTTTTAACTGAAGCCATTATCTGCCTGCTATTATTGGTTTTGGGTCTATCCACAGGTTGCTACCATCACTCTGGATTTCTGCATGCACTCCTTACATAATCTCACTATGTTTTGTTCCTATGCATGACAGTTATTGTAAACAATGGAACTGGACATGTAGAGCAAAAGAGACGAGCCTTGCGTGGCAATAAAATTTCATGCAGACGTCGCTCCATGGTAGGCGCAAAGGCAGCCCCCCTCCACGCATTTCGGATTGTAATCGAGAGGAAGATATCTGTTCTGAGGGGGATTCGGAAGGAGAAGACAACTCCTATTTACCCCCTGAGGTCTTCGCTCTAACTAGGCATGCTGATGTTGGTTATATCATGCATATGGTGTCTTGCATTGCTTACTTTATACATCAAATATGTCATCTGCTTAGTTTAGACATCCTTTGTGTGAATGCCATTTGTTTAGTTTATTCATCATCCTGAGGTTCTGCACGGCGCAGCTGCTTCTTCTTCTTGGGGGTGACCTCAGGAGGGCCCTTGCCCTTGATGTTGGGGTCGTCGATTGCTGCAGCTTGGAAGGCACGCTCAAGGGAGCACACCGCATCTCTTTCTTCACATGGGACCGTGATGATCCCGCTGCTTCCCGGCATCTTGAGAACATTGTAGCCGTGATGGGTCACCGCCATGAACTTGGCCAGGGCTGGATACCCGAGGATGGCATTGTACGGCAGACGGATGTGCGCGACGTCGAAGTCGATGAGCTCGGTGCGGTAGTTCTTGCGTTCCCCGAAGGTGACAGGGAGGCGGACCTGCCCTATCGGTGTGGTGGAACCGTCGGTCAGTCCTGAGAAAGCCTTGGTAAGATGAAGCTGGTCATATGGCACTTGGAGGTTGTCGAACGTGTCGAGGAACAGGACGTTGAGCCCTACGCCGCCGTCGATGAGGCTCTTGGTAACTTGCATGTTGCTGATGACCGGGAAGCAAAGCATCGCGAGGGCGCCAGCGGTAGCTGCGAACTTGAGCTGATCCGCCGAGTTGAACGTGAAGGGGCACTGGGACCATCTGAGCGAGCGTGTGGCTTCGAGCTTGGGGAGGACTGCATTCACTTCACGAGAAAACTGGTTGAAGATACGCTGCGAGGCTGGGGCCTGGGCTCCGCCCAAGATGCAGGCGATAGCACGCGGTTCCTCGAAGCCCCCAGCCCCCTCGTCTTGATGGTGTTCGTCATTCCTTCTTGGCGGTGGCGGCAGCAGAGGGAGTCCGGCGTTGCCTTGAGGACGATCCTCACGAGGCTGATCCCTACAGGCGCCCTCGCGAGGCTGATCCTGCCAGCGGTCCTCACGAGGCCGTTCGCGCCACTCCTGGCACGGGCCGCGGTCGTCCCAGCGTCCGCCACCATGTCCTCCTCCTCGGCCGTAGCCCCGGTCGCCGCGCTCGGGGCGTCGACCGAAGTGTCCTTCGCGAATGGCTATGAGCTCTTGACAGTCACTGGTGTTGTGGGTATTCAGGTTGTGGAAGGCGCAGAACGGACAACTGCTCTTGGATGACTCTGGTTGGTCTCTGCCGCGCTTGGTTTCTGGTTCCGCTGTGAGCACGGCTGCTCCCTTGCGCTTCAGTCCTTGTCCTTGGTTTTCTTCTCCTCCGGGTCTGCAGCTGGGAGATCGAGGAGGGAGAGGTGCCCCTCCTCAGCTCTTGCGCACTTGGTCGTCTGGTTGAACAACTCCAGGGATGTGCACAGCTCCTCGTGGATAGCGAGCTCTTCCTTCATCTTGACGTCGCGGACGCCATCAGAGAACACAGAGATGATGGCCTCGTCCATCACCTTGGGGATCTTGAGGCGGACGTTGTTGAAGCACTGGATGTACTTCTAGAGGGTCTCTACCGGTTGCTGCCTGACGCGGCGCAGGTCAAACGCAGCCGGCGGGCAGTCGTGAGTGCCCTGGAAGCTGGCGACGAAGCGGTTGCGTATCTCGTCCCAGGAGGAGATGGAGCACGGTGGCAGGTTCAGGAGCCAGGAGCGGGCACCATCCTTGAGAGCCATGGGAAACCAGTCCGCCATAACTTTCTCGTCGCCGTTGGCTGCTTTGATGCTCAGCTCGTAGAGCTGCAAGAACTCCGCAGGGTCAGGGGTGCCATTGTAGCGAGGAGGCAGATCCGGCTTGAACTTGCCCGGCCAGGCGACGCTACGCAGCTCGAGGGTGAAAGCGCGGCAGCCGGCTGTGGTCACTTGGGCCCGCCTTGGGGTGGAGCTTGGTCTTGATGGGGTCCGCACCCTGCCGCTACAGGTGGCGCGTGGTCTTGCCGCAGCAGCCGGTCCTGGCGCAGTGGCGCGAGGAGCGGCGGAGCATTTTCTTGCGGTCGAGGGACTTCTTGACAGCTTCTTTCTTCACGCGCGGGCGCGAGATGCGGCGGGTCACGACGTGGAGCCACACGCCTTGGCGCCAGGGCGTCGTCTTGGGGCAGAGGTGGTGGAGGCGCTCCGTGAGCTACGTCACCCGTAGCTGGCGGAGGGCGAGGTGGAGAGAGGGATGGCGCAGGGGAGCCCCCTGCGGCACGGACAAGCTCGGCGATGCGGTCGAGCCAGTCCTTGTAGAGGTCATCGACCGGTCGGTAGCACAGGAGCTCGTGCGCCATGAGGAGCGCGGCCCATGCGTCCATGGGAGGGCGACGTGCATGGGAAGAAGAACCGGCCGGGGTCAGCGATGGAGTGGCGGTACGGCCGTCCCGCCACACTGAGGGGTGCAGCGAGGATGCTTGCTGCTTGTTCCCCGCCGGGCCGGTGGCGGCGTTGGTGGCAGGCGACGGGGAACGATGAGGTGGCCCGCTGATGGGAGCCGTCTGAGCGACGCGGGCGGCGAGGGCAGCCCAACGCTCAGCACGAGCGCGATGCGCGTCTGCCATGGAGACGACGGAGCAACGGGGCGTGGAGCGAACGGAAGGAAGCTTCGGCGCACCCCTACCTGGCGCGCCAAATGTCGGATCACGGGTTCCGGCAAAACCCTCGAGGTTCGAACACTGGGGTGCGCGTGAAGGTTTTCTCCCTATCGATCCACGTCCTACCTCTCTAAGATCTCGCGGACGAACTTGCAACACAAAGACACAAGATTTATACTGGTTCGGACCACCGTTGTGGTGTAATAGCCTACTCTAGTGTGGTGGTGGTGGATTGCCTCTTGGGCTGATGATGAACAATACAAGGGGAAGAACAGCCTCCTGAGGTTGAGGTGTTCTTTCTCTTGGCGAACTTGTGTCGGTGAGATGCCTCTGAATGAGTTATTCCTTCTCTTTGTCGTCGTCGTTGTCCCCCCGTCCCCCCTACTGTGATGGCTAGTTCTACTTATATAGACCCTGGTCCTCTCCCCAAATATTGAGCGGGAAGGGAGCCAACAACGGCCAATTTGAAAGGGGACGGCTAGTATAGCTTATCCTGACAAAAGTAGTCTTAGCCTGCAAAAGGCTCTGGTGGTGATGCCGTTTTGGGCTCCATGGTGACCTCCATCTTGCCATCCTGCTGGTCTTGGTCTCGTTGCAGTGATATGGAAACCTTTCCTTGATGCCTCGGTACTCCGCGCCTGCGCTTGCCCCCTTGGCACCAAAGAGGAAGCAAGGACACTGCGTGCGCTGGCGCTCGCCTGGTCTCGATCGTCGTGGCTCACGTCATGAGGACCTCGCGAGGTTTGCCTTGCTTTGATCTCTCTGCCCCTCGTGAGCCTGCCTGGCGAGGCTGCTCCTGAGGAGTTCTTGCGTCGTCCCCCTCGCGCGGCTTGGCCCCTCACGAGAGTCTTGAATACCTCGTCGATGAAGATGGGCCATACAGACCTGCTAGCTCAGCCACACCGTGGGCCGCAGGCAGGCAAGTCTGGGGACCCCCGTTCCCAGAACACCGAACGGCTCTTCTTTTGACCCCTTTACTTGTGCAGGGCAGTCAGAGCCGCGCGCCATGGCCACACTTAGTAGGGCGGAGGAGGGAAGACGGAGAGAAGCCGAAGCACGAGACAACCAAGGCAACGCCAAGACCAGAAGTGCAGGAGAGCAAGAGGGCGAGGTGGAATCCCTTGGCAAGATCCTTGCCGAGGCAGCCCCAGCAAGAGCCTTGCCGGGGCAACTTGCCCGATGCCAGCGGAGCAAGCCACCCTTGAGCCCACAGGCTCCAACCCAACCAACTATATTGGAACCAAGGCTCGGGAGGCGCCTCTGTGGTGGCATGCAAATCTTTGTCAAGATTATAAACATGTGAGATCAGATGAGGACCAGAAGACGATGACCCTCGACGGGATCCTAGCCAAGGAAATCCACAAGACCCCCAGCAAGACCCTTGCCGGGGACGCTGCAATGCCACGGCAAGAGCCTTGCCGGGCCCCCGGCCGGACCCTTGCCGAGGGAATCAGCAGGGCCACTGCCAGGCCCACACCAGCCAAGACTCCACCATCGTCCCCAAGCAGCTACTAGCTCAACCAGCTGGGCAGGCACCTGCGTGGGGACGAGCGGCCACTACACCGACTCAGCAAGCACTTGTGTGGCGGCATGCGACCCTTCATGAAGGCTCCACCACCGCGCCAGCCCAGCAGCCAGCCAACATGGCACCGCGATGCCTCATCATCTCGGACGCGTTTCAAGGCCAGGCGGGGCGGCGACGGTTGGGACGTGCTTCCCTGGCATCCCCGATAAAGCAAGGGGGCACGTCGGTAGCGCATTAAATGTGTTTGTCCAACGGTCCCAGAGGATAGGCTTATCGACTATAGACCTTTCCACCTCCTGTGTGCCACTGTGGCAACCCCTTTTTCCTATAAAAGGAGGCCCGAGGTGACGAGGAGGGGGGTTCGGCTCTTTTGGGCAAGTTGCACCCCGTAGCTAGCCCAAGAACACAAGAACACTCAAATACATCCAGCAAAGCAGGACTAGGGTATTACGCATCTTCGTGGCCTGAACCTGGACTAGGGGCTTCTTCTGGTCCATAAAAATCACCATAAATTTCCAGCTCAATTGGACTCAGTTTGATATTCCTTTTCTGCGAAACAGGAAAGCAAGGAAAAAACAAAAACTGGCACTGGGCTCTAGGTTAATAGGTTAGTCCCAAAAGTCGTATAAAATAGCATATAAATGCATATAAAACATCCAAGATAGATAATATAATAGCATGGAACAATCAAAAATTATACATATGTCGGAGACGTATCAGTCAGCACGACGACGTGGTGACGGTGATGGTGAAGTGATCCTCGCAGGGCTTCGCCTAAGCACTACGAAGATATGACCATGGGAGTAAACGATGGAGGGGGCACCACACACGTCTAACAATTGTTTGGGTGTGCAAGGGGCACCCTCACCCCACATATATATAGGTGGGAGGGAGAGGGAAGAGGCCAAGAGGCGCTCCAAGTAGGACCAAATCCTACTTGGGTTCCTCCTAGGCCGGCGCCACCCCCCCCTTCCTTATTTATCGAGGGGGGAAGAAATAGGAGGGAGGAGGGAAGGAATGGGGAGGCCGAATCTGATGGTGAAGTGATCCTCGTAGGGCTTCGCGTAAGCACTACGAAGATATGATTGTTGGAGCAAATGGTGGAGGGGGGAGGCCGCACACGGCTAACAATTGTCTGGGGTGTGCTAGGGGGTGCCCCCGCACATATATATAGGTGGGAGGGAGAGGGGAGAGGCCAGGAGACGCCCCAAGTAGGACCGAATCCTACTTGGGTTCCTCCTAGGCCGGCGCCCCCCTTCCTTATTTACTGGAGGAGGAAGGAAAGAGGAGGGAGGATGGAAGGAAGGGGAGGCCGAATCCCCCCTTTACTTCTCCCTTCCCCTCTTTCCTTCTCCTCTAGTTCGGCCCATATCGGGGGTGCACCAGCCCCTGGTGGCTAGTGTGTCTCCCCTCTTGGCCCATTTGGCCCATATCTTTTGTCGGGTGTGCCCAGAACCCCTACTGTGACCCGATATGTACCCGGTACCCTCCGGAACACTTCCGATGTCCGAATACTATCATCCTATATATCAATCTTTACCTCTCGACCATTTAGAGACTCCTCGTCATGTCCGTGATCTCATCCGGGACCCCGAACAACATTCGGTCACCAAATCACATAACTCATATAATATAATATCGTCATCGAATGTTAAGCGTGCGGACCCTACGTGTTCGAGAACTATGTAGACATGACAGAGACACCTCTCCGGTCAATAACCAATAGCGGAATCTGGATGCCCATATTGGCTTCTACAAATTCTACGAAGATCTTTATCGATCGAACCGTTATGACAACATACGTTATTCCCTTTGTCTATCGGTGTGTTACTTGTCCGAGATTCGATCGCCAATGTTTTCATACCAAGTTCAATCTTGTTACCGACAAGTCTATTTACCCATTCTATAATACATCACCTCGTGACTAACTCCTTAGTCGTTTGCTTGCAAGGTTATGATGTTTATTACTGAGAGGGCCCAGAGATACCTCTTCGATACTCGGAGTGACAAATCCTAATCTCTGTCTATACCAACTCAACAAACACCTTCGGAGATACCTGTAGTGCATCTTTATAATCACCCGTTTATGTTGTGATGTTTGATAGCACACAATGCATTCCTCTGGTATTCGGGAGTTGCATAATCTCATAGTCGAAGGAATATGTATTTGACATGAAGAAAGCAATAGCAATAAAACTGAATGATCATTATGCTAAGCTAACGGATGGGTCTTGTCTATCACATCATTCTCTTAATGATGTGATCCCGTTATCAAATAACAACTCATGTCCATTGTTAGGAAACCTTAAACATCGTTGATCAACGAGCTAGTCAAGTAGAGGCTCACTAGGGACACGACGTTTGTCTATGTATTCACACATGTATTTAAGTTTCCGATCAATACATTCTAGCCTGAATAATAAACATTTATAATGAATAAGGAAATATAAAATAACAACTTTATTATTGCCTCTAGGGCATATTTCCTTCATAAGGTGTACCCAATTGTTTCCTTAGGGTATCCTATGAAGACACACTTCTCCGATTTTGGTTCGAGCTTATTAGGCTGAAGCCTTTTGACATAAGTACGCAACCCCAAAGTTTAAGAAACGACAACTTAGGTTTCTTGCCAAACCATAGTTCATACGGTGTCGTCTTAACGATTTTAGATGGTGCCCTATTTAACGTGAATGCGGTTGTCTCTAATGTATAACCCCAAAATGATAGTGGTAAATCGGTAAAAGACATCATAGAATGCACCATATCCAATAAAGTATGGTTACGATGTTCGGATACACCATTCGCTGTCATGTTCTAGGTGGTGTGATTTGTGAAACAATTCCACGTTGTTTTAAATGAAGGCCAAACTCGTAACTCAAATATTCGCCTCCGCGATCAGATCGTAGAAACTTTATTTTCTTGTTATGATGATTCTCCACTTCACTCTGAAATTCTTTGAACTTTTCAAATGTTTCAAACTTGTGTTTCATTAAGTAGATATACCCATACCTACTCAAATCATATGTGAAGGTCAGAAAATAATGATACCCGCCACGTGCTTTAACACGCATCAGACCGCATACATCGGTATGTATTTTTCCAATAAATCATTAGCTCGCTCCATTGTTCTGGAGAACAGAGTTTTAGTCATCTTGCCCATGAGGCATGGTTCGCAAGTATCAAGTGATTCCAAAAGTCATACGCACCGATGGTTAATATCACCATTTGCCCACATGGTAAATCTATCTCACACCACCACAATTGAACAACTATGTCTATGAGCGTTGAAATAAAAAACTTACAACACGAAAGTTATTTGGAACAACAAGATGTAGCTAGTGATCAAAGAAGTTTCAAACTATTGACCATGCGCGATGTATTTGCAGAAATTCATTGAAAACAAAATTGCACACACCAACATGTTAGTACGATACAATATGCATATATAAATCTACTCATGTACGACCATAAAAACAGAAAACTCACATCACAGAATTTTTGAAACAATGAGAGGACACTCCTTTTTTCAAACAGTCGATCGTGTGCGATAAATTTGACAAAATTTCTCTAAAAAACTCCAAATATAAACACAAAGTTGAAGATTTATAATCAAAAAACAAGGAACCGACCGCGGGAATGGAATCCTAACATCGATGTGCATCTTTTTCATGTAGAGTTTGTCTTGAATCAAAGCACCGTTGTCTAGACTATATGAGGTTATATGAAAGAGATTAAAGGAGGTAAGTAGAATAAAGCACGTGCAAATCTACATACCAGTCCACCACACACCCTCTCTCATGCTTGTGAGAGAGTAAACTGAAGGAAATATGCCCTAGAGGCAATAATAACGTTGTTATTTATATTTCCTTATATCAAGATAAATGTTTATTATTCATGCTAGAATTGTATTAACCGGAAACTTAGTACATGTGTGAATACATAGACAAACAGAGTGTCACTAGTATGCCTCTACCTGACTAGCTCGTTAATCAAAAGATGGTTAAGTTTCCTTACCATAGACATGAGTTGTCATTTGATGAACGGGATCGCATCATTATAGAATGATGTGATTGACTTGACCCATCTGTTAGCTTAGCACGATGATCGTTTAGTTTGTTGTTATTGCTTTCTCCATAACTTATACATGTTCCTATGACAATGAGATTATGCAACTCCCAAATACCGTAGGAACACTTAGTGTGCAATCAAACGTCACAACGTAACTGGGTGACTATAAAGATGCTCTACAGGTGTCTCCAGTGGTGTTTTTTGAGTTGGCATAGATCGAGATTAGGATTTGTCACTCCATGTATCGGATAGGTATCTCTGGGCCCTCTCGGTAATGCACATCATTATAAGCCTTGCAAGCAATGTGACTAATGATTTAGTTGCGGGATGTTGCATTACAGAACGAGTACACAGACTTGCCGGTAATGAGATTGAATTAGGTATTGAGATACCGACGATCAAATCTCGGACAAGTAACATACCGATGACAATGGGAACAACGTATGTTGTTATGCGGTTTGACCGATAAAGATCTTCGTAGAATATGTAGGAACCAATATGATCATCCAGGTTCCGCTATTGGTTATTGACCGGAAGTGAGTCTCGGTCAAGTCTACATAGTTCTCGAACCCGTAGGGTCCGCACACTTAACGTTCAATGACGATCGGTATTATGAGTTTATGTGTTTTGATGTACCGAAGGTAGTTTGGATTTCCGTATGTGATCACAGACATGACGAGGAGTCTCGAAATGGTTGAGACATAAAGATTGATATATTGGAATGCTATGTTTGGACACCAAAATGGTTTCGGATAAGTTCGGGCAATTACCGGAGTACCAGGAGGTTACCGGAACCCCCCGGGGAGTCAATGGGCCATGGTGGGAGAGAGAAGGAGGCAGCCAAGTGCCCCCCCCCAAGCCCAATGCGAATTTGGGAGGGGGCGGCCCCCTTTCCTTCTCTCCTTCTCATTTTTCCTTCTTCTCCTACTCCAACTAGGGAAGGGGGGAAACCTACTCCTACTAGGAGTAGGAATCCCCCTTGGGGCGCGCCATAGAATGGGCTGGCCCTCCCCTCCTCCACTCCTTTATATATGGGGGAAGGGGGTACCCCATAGACAAAAAAAGTTGACAGTTGTCTTAGCCGTGTGCGGTGCTCCCCTCAATAGATTTCCAGCTCGGTCATATCGATATAGTGCTTAGGCGAAGCCCTGCGTCGGTAACTTCATCATCACCGTCATCACACCGTCGTGCTGATGAACCTCTCCCTCGGCCTCAGCTGGATCAAGAGTATGAGGGATGTCACCGAGCTGAACGTGTGCAAATCGCGGAGGTGCCGTGCGTTCGATACTTGATTGGTTGGATCACGAAGACGTTCGACTACATCAACCGCGTTACTTAATGCTTCCGCTTTCGGTCTACGAGGGTACATGGACACACTCTCCCCTCTCGTTGCTATGCATCTCCTAGATAGATCTTGCGTGATCGTAGGAAATTTTTTGAAATACTGCGTTCCCCAACAGTGGCATCAGAGCCAGGTCTATGCGTTGATGTTATATGCACGAGTAGAACACAAAGGAGTTGTGGGCGTGGGTATATACATATTGCTTGCCGTCACTAGTTGATTCTTGATTCAGCGGTATTGTTGGATCAAGCGGCTCAGACCGACATTACGCATACGCTTACGTGAGACTGGTTCTACCGACGTGCTTCGCACACAGGTGGCTAGTGGGTGTCTGTTTCTCCAACTTTAGTTGAATCGATTTCAATGAACAGGGTTCTTTCTGAAGATCAAAAAGCAACCACTATACTACATTGTGGTTTTGATGCGTAGGTAAGAACGGTTCTTGCTAGAAGCCCGTAGCAGCCACGTAACCTTGCAACAGCAAAGTAGAGGACATCTAACTTGTTTTTGCAGGGCATGTTGTGATGTGATATGGTTAAGACATGATTATATAAATTGTTGTATGAGATGATCATGTTTGGTAACACTGTTATTGGCAACTGGCAGGAGCCATATGGTTGTCGCTTTATTGTATGAAATGCAATCGCCATGTAATTGCTTTACTTTATCACTAAGCGATAGCGATAGTCATAGAAGCAATAGTTGGTGAGACGACAAGGATGCTTCGATGGAGATTAAGGTGTCAATCCGGTGACAATGGTGATCATGACGGTGCTTTGGAGATGGAGATCAAAAGGCACAAGATGATGATGGCCATATCATATCACTTATTTGATTGCACGTGATGTTTATCCTTTATGCATCTTATTTTGCTTAGTACAGCGGTAGCATTATAAGATGATCTCTCACTAAATTTCAAGGTACAAGTGTTCTCCCTGAGTATGCACCGTTGCTATGGTTCATCGTGCCGAGACACCACGTGATGATTGGGTGTGATAAGCTCTACGTTCACATACAACGGGTGCAAGCCAGTTTTGCACAAGAAGAATACTCGGGTTAAACTTGACGAGCCTAGCATATGCAAATATGGCCTCGGAACACTTAGACCGAAAGATCGAGCGTGAATCATATAGTAGATATGATTAACATAGTGATGTTCACCATTGAAAACTACTCCATCTCACGTGATGATCAGACATGGTTTAGTTGATATGGACCACGTGATCACTTAGATGATTAGAGGGATGTCTATCTAAGTGGGAGTTCTTAAGTAATATGATTAAATTGAACTTTATTTTATCATGAACTTAGTACCTGATAGTATTTTGCATGTCTATGTTGTTGTAGATAAATGGCCCATGCTATTGTTCCATTGAATTTTAATGCATTCCTAGAGAAAGCTAAGTTGAAAGATGATGGTAGCAATTACACGGACTGGGTCCGTAACTTGAGGATTATCCTCATTGCTGCATAGAAGAATTATGTCCTGGAAGCACCGCTGGGTGACAAGCCTACTGTAGATGCTGCTGACAACGTTAAGAACGTCTGGCAAAGCAAATCTGATGACTACTCTATAGTTCAGTGTGCCATGCTTTACGGCTTAGAACCGAGACTTCAACGACGTTTTGAACGTCATGGAGCATATGAGATGTTCCAGGAGTTGAAGTTAATATTTCAAGCAAATGCCCACATTGAGAGATATGAAGTCTCCAATAAGTTCTACAGGTGCAAAATGGAGGAGAATAGTTCTGTCAGTGAACATATAGTCAGAATGTCTGGGTACCACAACCACTTGACTCAACTGGGAATTAAACTTCCTCATGATAGTGTCATTGACGAAGTTCTTCAATCACAGCCACCAAGCTACAAGAGCTTCTTGATGAACTATAATATGCAAGGGGTGGATAATACAATTGCCGAGCTCTTCGCAATGCTAAAGGCTGCGGAGGTAGAAATCAAGAAGGAGCATCAACTGTTGATGGTCAACAAGACCACCAGTTTCAAGAAGGGCAAAGGGAAGAAGGGGAACATCAAGAAGAACAGAAAGCATGTTGCTTCTCAAGTGAAGAAGCCCAAGTCTGGACCTAAGCCTAATACTGAGTGCTTCTACTACAAAGGGACTGGTCACTAGAAGCGGAACTGCCTCAAGTATTTGACAGATAAGAAGGATGGCAAAGTGAAAGGTATATTTGATATTCATGTTATTAACGTGTACCTTACTAATACTCGCAGTAGCGCCTGGGTATTTGATACTGGTTCTGTTGCTAATATTTGCAACTCGAAACAGGGGCTATGGATTAAGAGAATATTGGCTAAGGACGAGGTGACGATGCACGTGGGAAATGGTTCCAAAGTTGATGTGATCGTCGCCGGCATGCTACCTCTGCATCTACCTTCGGGATTAGTTTTAGACCTGGATAATTGTTTTGGTGCCAGCGTTAAGCACGTACATTATATCTGGATCTTGTTTGATGCAAGACGGTTATTCATTTAAATCAGAGAATAATGTTGTTCTATTTATATGAGTAATATCTTTTATGGTCATGGACCCTTGATGAGTGGTCTATTTTTACTAAATCTTGATAGTAGCGATACACATATTCATAGTATTGAAGCCAAAGGATATAAGTTCAACAATGATAGTGCAACTTATTTGTGGTACTGCCGTTTGGGTCATATTGGTGTAAAGAGCATGAAGAAACTCCATGCTGATGGACTTTTCGAATCACTTGATGCTTGCGAACCATGCCTCATGGGTAAGATGACTAAGCCTCCGTTCTCCGGAACAATGGATCGAGCAACAGACTTATTGGAAATAATGCATACTGATGTATGCGGTCCGATGAGTGTTGATGCTCGTGGCGGGTATCGTTATTTTCTGACCTTCACAGATGATTTGAGCATATATGGGTATATCTACTTGATGAAACATAAGTCTGAAACATTTGAAAAGTTCAAGGAATTTCAGAGTGAAGTGGAAAATCATCGTAACAAGAAAATAAAGTTTCTACGATCTGATCGTGGAGGAGAATATTTGAGTTACGGGTTTGGTCTTCATTTGAAACAATGCGGAATAGTTTTGCAACTCACGCCACCTGGAACAACACAACGTAATGGTGTGTCCAAATGTCGTAACCACACTTTATTAGATATGGTGCGATCTATGCTGTCTCTTACTGATTTACCGCTATCGTTTTGGGGTTATGCTTTAGAGACGGCTGCATTCACATTAAATAGGGCATCATTGAAATCCGTTGAGACGACACCTTATGAACTGTGGTTTGGAAAGAAACCCAAGTTGTCGTTTCTTAAAGTTTGGGGATGTGATGCTTATGTGAAAAAGCTTCAACCTGATAAGCTCGAACCCAAATCGGAGAAATGTGTCTTCATAGGATACCCAGCTGTTGGGTACACCTTCTATCACAGATCCGAAGGCAAGATATTTGTTGCTAAGAATGGATCCTTTCTAGAGAAGGAGTTTCTCTCGAAAGAAGTGAGTGGGAGGAAAGTAGAACTTGATGAGGTAATTGTACCTGCTCCCTTATTGGAAAGTCGTTCATCACAGAAATCAGTTCTAGTGATTCCCACACCAATTAGTGAGGAAGCTAATGATGATGATCATGAAACTTCTGATCAAGTTACTACCGAACCTCGTATGTCAACCAGAGTAAGATCCGAACCAGAGTGGTATGGTAATCCTGTTCTGGAAGTCATGTTACTTGACCATGACGAACCTACGAACTATGAGGAAGCGATGATGAGCCCAGATTCCACCAAATGGCTTGAGGCCATGAAATCTGAGATGGGTTCCATGTATGGGAACAAAGTATGGACTTTGGTTGACTTGCCCGATGATCGGCAGGCCATAGAGAATAATGGATCTTCAAGAAGAAGACTGACCCTGATAGTAATGTTACTGTCTACAAAGCTCGACTTGTTGCGAAAGGTTTTCGACAAGTTCAAGGAGTTGACTACGATGAGATCTTCTCACCCGTAGCGATGCTTAAGTCCGTCCAAATTATGTTAGCAATTGCCGCATTTTATGATTATGAAATTTGGCAAATGGATGTCAAAACTGCATTCCTTCAAGGATATCTTAAAGAAGAGTTGTGGATGATGCAACCAGAAGGTTTTGTCAATCCAAAAGGTGCTAACAAAGTGTGTAAGCTCCAGCGATTCATTTATGGACTGGTGCAAGCATCTCACAGTTGGAATATACGCTTTGATACTGTGATCAAAGCATATGGTTTTATATAGACTTTTGGAGAAACCTGTATTTACAAGAAAGTGAGTGAGAGATCTGTAGCATTTCTAATATTATATGTGGATGACATATTGTTAATCGGAAATGATACTAAATTTTTGAATAGCATAAAAGGATACTTGAATAAGAATTTTTCAATGAAAGACCTCGGTGAGGTTGCTTATATATTGAGCATCAAGATCTATAGAGATAGATTAAGACGCTTAATTGGACTTTCACAAAGCACATACCTTGATAAAGTTTTGAAGAAGTTCAAAATGGATCAAGCAAAGAAAAGGTTATTACCTGTTTTACAAGGTGTGAAGTTGAGTGAGACTTAATGCCCGACCACTGCAGAAGATAGGGAGAAAATGAATGTCATTCCCTATGCTACAGCCATAGGTTCTATCATGTATGCAATGTTGTGTACCAGACTTGATGTGTGCCTTGCTATTAGTTTAGCAGGGAGGTACCAAAGTAATCCAGGAGTGGATCACTGGGCAGCGGTCAAGAACATCCTGAAATACCTGAAAAGGACTAAGGATATATTTCTCGTTTATGGAGGTGACAAAGAGCTCATCGTAAACGGTTATGTCGATGGAAGCTCTGACACTGATCCGGATAACTCTAAGTCACAAACCGGATACGTATTTTTATTGAATGGTGGAGCTATCAGTTGGTGTAGTTCCAAGTAGAGCATTGTGGTGGGATCTACGTGCGAAGCGGAGTACATAGCTGCTTTGGAAGCAGCAAATGAAGGAGTCTGGATGAAGGAGTTCATATCTGATCTAGGTGTCATACCTAGTGCATCGGGTCCAATGAAAATCTTTTGTGATAATACTGGTGCAATTGCCTTGGCAAAGGAATCCAGATTTCACAAGAGAACCAAGCACATCAAGAGACGCTTCAATTCCATCCGCGATCAAGTCAAGGAGGGAGACATAGAGATTTGTAAGATACATACGGATCTGAATGTTGCCGACCCGTTGACTAAGCCTCTCTCACGAGCAAAACATGATTAGCACCCAGACTCCATGGGTGTTTGAATCATTACTATGTAATCTAGATGATTGACTCTAGTGTAAGTGGGAGACTGAAGGAAATATGCCCTAGAGGCAATAATAAAGTTGTTATTTATATTTCCTTATATCATGATAAATGTTTATTATTCATGCTAGAATTGTATTAACCAGAAACTTAGTACATGTGTGAATACATAGACAAACAGAGTGTCACTAGTATGCCTCTACTTGACTAGCTCGTTAATCAAAAGATGGTTAAGTTTCCTAACCATAGACATGAGTTGTCATTTGATGAACGGGATCACATCATTAGAGAATGATGTGATCGACTTGACCCATCCGTTAGCTTAGCACCGTGATCATTTAGTTTATTGCTATTGCTTTCTTCATGACTTATACATGTTCCTATGACTATGAGATTATGCAACTCCCAAATACCGGAGGAACACTTAGTGTGCTATCAAACGTCAAAGCGTAACTGGGTGACCATAAATATGCTCTATAGGTGTCTCCAATGGTGTTTGTTGAGTTCGCATAGATCAAGATTAGGATTTATCACTCCGTGTATCGGAGAGGTATCTCTAGGCCCTCTCGGTAATGCACATCACTATAAGCCTTGCAAGTAAGGTGACTAATGATTTAGTTGCGGGATGTTGCATTACGGAACGAGTAAAGACACTTTCCGGTAACAAGATTGAACTAGGTATTGAGATACCGACGATCCAATCTCGGGCAAGTAACATACCGATGACAAAGGGAACAACATATGTTGTTATACGGTTTGACCGATAAAGGTCTTCGTACAATATGTAGGAACCAATATGAGCATCCAGGTTCCGCTATTGGTTATTGGCCGGAAGTGAGTCTCGGTCATGTCTACATAGTTCTCGAACCCGTAGGGTCCGCACGCTTAACATTCGATGACGATCGGTATTATGCGTTTATGTGTTTTGATGTACCGAAGGTAGTTCGGAGTCCCGGATTTGATCACGGACATGACGAGGAGTCCCGAAATGGTCGAGACATAAAGATTGATAGATTGGAAGGCTATGTTTGGACACTGGAATGGTTTTGGATAAGTTCGGGCAATTACCGGAGTACCAGGAGGTTACCGGAACCCCCCGGGGAGTCAATGGGTCATGGTGCAAGAGAGAAGGAGGCAGCCAAGTGGGGGGCGCCCCCCCAAGCCCAATCCGAATTGGGAAGGGGGCCGGCCCCCCTTTCCTTCTCTCCTTCTCCTTTTTCCTTCTTCTCCTACTCCAACTAGGGAAGGGGGGAACCTACTCCTACTAGGAGTACGAATCCCCCTTGGGGCGCACCATAGAGAGGGCCGGCCCTCCCCTCCTCCACTCCTTTATATATGGGGGAAGGGTGACACCCCATAGACACACAAGTTGACAGTTGCCTTAGCCGTGTGCGGTGCCCCCTCCACAGATTTCCACCTCGGTCATATCGTTGCAGTGCTTAGGCGAAGCCCTGCATCGGTAACTTCATCACCACCATCATCACGCCGTCATGCTGACGAAACTCTCCCTCGGCCTCAGCGGGATCAAGAGTACGAGGGACATCACCGAGCTGAACGTGTGTAGATCGCAGAGGTGTCATGCGTTTGGTACTTGATCGGTTGGATCGCAAAGACGTTCGACTACATCAACCACGTTACTTAACGCTTCCGCTTTTGGTCTACGAGGGTACATGGACACACTCTCCCCTCTCATTGCTATGTATCTCCTAGATAGATCTTGCGTGATTGTAGGAATTTTTTGAAATACTGCGTTCCCTAACATAAATGACCAATTCAAACATTCATTCTCTTCCAGAATCAGTGTTGCTTTAGGAAGCGTACAAAACAGAATTTTCATCTAACCAAACAAGTAAAAATTTGTATTCCAAAGCTCGTGCAGGCATGCGACCAACCAAACAGGGGATCCTATTCATTGGTGGAGGCCAGATTGCCTAAAATTTGATGTTCGGGGAAGGTGGCGTCCTAAAGAGTAATTTCAAAATTTTCACAATCCATAAGCATAATACAAAGATAATAATGATCATGGGGCCGGCATTGGCCAATATTAACACCCCTTGCCTCGACCACTTATCCTATTACGTGTGTAGGTCGCTGAATAGTGACGTACGACGTAACCCCCCCCTCCCCCCCCCCCCCCCCCCCCGCCCAGTCCTTTCTTTCTGGGCTAGCCCACTTTCTCGCTTCCATTCTGCACACTTTTCTTGTTTCTTGGCTTTTTTTTTCAATATCCATTTTCTTTCTTCATCATTTTTATGTGTTTTTCTTCTTTTATTTTTCGTATTTCTTTCTATTTTATTTTTCTTGTTCATTTTTAAAGTAAGAATATGTTTACAAATTGCAAACATTTTTTGAAAAAAGCAAGCATTTTCTGAAATTCTTGAATAGTTTTTGAATTTCTAGAACATTTTTATGAAACATAAAATATTTTATAAATTCAAGAACATTTTTTGAATTCATGAAAAGTTTGAAGTCCGCAAATATTTTTTGAATCCGTGCATATGCTTTTTGAATTGATGATTTTTTTAATTCTTAAAAGAAATTATGAAGATTTTTTGCAATTTGGAAATATATTTCGTAATTGATGAACATTTTTTGAATCAGAGAAATTTTATTGATATTCCTAAATATTTTGTTGAGTACACAAACTTCATGAAGATTTTTTTAATATTGGAATAATTTTAAAATTTATGAGCATTTTTAGAAATCCATGAACATATTTCATATTCCTCATTTGCTTTTGAAATTTTGAATGTTTTTTAGAATCTGGGAACAAATTCTAAATTTTTACTAGTTTTGGAATTTGGAATATTTTAAATTCTTTTAACATCTTTTCAAAATATGGAACTTTTTAAAAAATTCAAAACTAATCCAAATATGAAAGAAAAAAGTCGGGGAGCGCATGTCGTGCACATGGACCGGTCAAGAAGCGCGCTCTGCGAGAGTTGGTCTGCAGCGTTTGTGCGTCACCCAACATCATATGTAGTAAATAGGAGGTCGCACCAAACACATTCAAAATCTCCTGCCCCGCGTGTTTCGCGATGGCCCTAGGAGACTGGAGTCTGTAGCGAGATAGTGTCTTCCAACCTGGTCACTAGGCAGTACCAAGCTCACATCTGTAGAGAATTATGCAACTCACAATGTATTAATCGGATGCAATATGCACGTATATATAAGTACATAGGAGAGCCACGTCCTCAACTATACAAGGAAAGAGGAGTGCTTGTTGTACAAGAAATATACGTGCAATATCTACATCTCAACACCCCCCACAGCCGAAGCGGCACCATAGTCGACACAAAGACTGGAGCGAAACTCCTCAAAAGACGCAGTAGGCAAACCCTTGGTCATGATGTCAGCAAACTGTTGGGAAGTAGGGAAGTACATAGGAGAGCCACGTCCTCAACTATACAAGGAAAGAGGAGTGCTTGTTGTACAAGAAATATACGTGCAATATCTACATCTCAACACCCCCCATAGCCGAAGCGGCACCATAGTCGACACAAAGACTGGAGCGAAACTCCTCAAAAGACGCAGTAGGCAAACCCTTGGTCATGATGTCAGCAAACTGTTGGGAAGTAGGGACATGTAGCACGCGTACATGACCAAGAGTCACCTGCTCCCGAACAAAATGGATATCAATCTCAATGTGCTTGGTGTGTCGATGATGAACCGGGTTGGCGGAGAGGTAGACCACGGAAACATTGTCACAGTAGACAATCATGGCTTTGTCAACCGGAGACAAGAGCTCATGTAGAAGTTGTCGGAGCCAAGAACACTCTGCAATGACGTTGGCGACAGCGCGATACTCCGCTTCAGCACTGGAACGGGAGACAATGGGCTGTCTCTTGGACGACCAGGAGATGAGGGATGGTCCAAGAAAAACGCAATAGCCGGACGTCGAGCGGCGCGTGTCTGGACAACCAGCCTAGAAAGCATCAGAATAAGCAATCAAGTCCAGAGAAGTCGAAGCTTGTAGGGACAACCCGAGGTCCAAAGTGCCCCGGATATATCAAAGAATGCGCTTGACCGTGGTCCAGTGAGCATCTTAAGGAGCATGCATATGAAGACACACTTGTTGTACGGCATACTGAAGCTCCGGACGAGAAAGAGTGAGGTACTGAAGAACACCAACAATCGACCGGTAGAACGGAGCATCGGAAGCGGGAGAACCATCAGTAGCAGAGAGCTTAGCCTTCGTATCGACAGGTGTGCAGCCTGTTTGCAGTTAAGCATCCCAGCACGGTCCAGAAGCTCATGAGCATACTTTCGCTGATGAAGAAAGAATCCATCTTCCCGGCGAATCACCTCGATGCCGAGAAAATAGTGCAGAGGACCCAAGTCCTTAATGGCAAACTCAGCACGAAGACGGTCAGTAAGCTATCGAAGAAGAGCAGTCGAGCATGCTGTCAAGATGATGTCGTCGACGTAGAGCAGCAGGAAAGCAGTAGCATCACCCTGGTGGTAGACGAACAGCGAAGCATCGGAGCGAGTGGAGCGGAAGCCAAGATGATGAAGAAACGCTGCGATGCGCTGGTACCTGGCGCGAGGGGCCTGCTTGAGCCCATACAAAGACCGAGAGAGTAAGCACACATGATCCGGAGAAGACTCATCCACGAATCCCGTCAGCTGCTGACAGAACACTTGTTCCTCAAGATGACCATGGAGAAAAGCGTTCGAGACATCCATCGGGTGCATGGGCCAGGATCGGGACACTGCTAGATGAAGAACAGTCCGAATCGTCCCGGGTTTCACAACCGGGGCAAAGGTGTCGGAGAAGTCAACACCTGCTCAATGACGAAAGCCGTATACAACCCAATGTGCCTTGTGCCGATCAAGAGTACCATCAGGATGAAACTTGTGCTTGAATACCCACTTCCGGTGATGATGTTGGCCCGAGGGGGGCGTGGGACAAGCTGCCAAGTGTGATTGCGCTGCAAGGCATCAAATTCCTCCTTCATCGCGACAAACCACATGGGGTCATGAAGCGCGGTATGGGCAGAGGTCGGCAAGGGTGACGGCGATGGAGAGGCCGTCGAAGCCACACAAGTGTACTCATCCGGAGAGTAGTGGGTGCTCGCCCGGTGGACACCCATGCGCGACCGAGTGACGGGGCCGGCGGGTGGGGGCACCACAGCAGCAACCGGAAGTGGAACGGCCGGTGATGGAGGAGCCGGGGACAGGGCCAGCTGTGAAGTAGCCGGCGACACGCCCGGCGAAGAGGCCGGGGCAGGTGCCGGCGATGATGCCGATGCAGGGACCGACGAGGCCGGCGAGGGAGCCGGCGCAGATGCCAGTGAGGCCGGCGAGGCAGGCGAGGCTGGCGCTGAACCCAGCGATGGAGAGGCCGGGTAGGCCGGCGCAGAACCCGGTGGTGAAGAGGCCGGCGAGGCCGGCTCGGAGGCCGGCAAGCCCGGTGAAGCAGCAGGCAAGAGCCGGAGTGTCGCGCGACCGGGAGGCGCCCCACGTCGTGGCAAGGAGCCAGGGTGGACAGGGTCAGCCAGAGAGGGGTCGGGCGCCGAGGAAGATGCCACCTGCTCTTCCTGTTTAAACGGGAAACAAAACTCGTCGAAATAAACATGCCGAGATGTGATGACACGGTGGGAAAACGGATCATAGCATCTATAGCCCTTTGCGTTAGCCAGGTAACCAAGGAAGACACACGGAAGGGAACGAGGAGCAAGTTTATGAGGAGTAGTGGCGGCTATACTAGGGTAACAAAGACAACCGAAAATACGAAGACCGTCATATGAAGGAGGGTACCCAAAAAGAAGGTGGTGTGGCGTAAAGTTCCAGCGGGTACGACATGGACGAAGGTTAATGAGGAGGGTGGCGGTAGCGAGAGCATCGGGCCAGAAGCGAGGTGGCATATATGCGTGGAATAGGAGGGTACGGACGCAATCGTTAAGAGTGCGAAGAATGCATTCAGCCCGACCGTTCTGCTATGAGGTGTAAGGACATGTAAGCCGGAAAATTGTGCCATGTGCGGAGAGAAGATTGCAGATGGTGGTGGTGTCAAATTCTTTCCCGTTATTAGTTTGCAAAGCGAGAGTGGGACGACCGAGTTGCGTAGACACGTAAGAGTAGAAGACGGTAAGAGTGGCAGCAACTTCAGACTTCTTACACAATGGAAAGGTCCACACAAAGTGAGAGTAGTCATCCAAGATAACAAGATAGTATGAAAAACCAGTATTACTAGCAACGGGAGAGGTCCAGACATCACTATGGATTAATTCAAAAGGTAACAATGCAACTATCGATGAAGAACTAAAGGGAAGGCGAACATGTTTGCCCAGAAGGCATGCGTGACAAGAGTGCGCATCCATTTTCTTAAATGTAAAAGAAAAATCCCTAATAATTTGACGAAGAGAAGTGGAGCTAGGATGACCAAGACGGGCGTGCCAAAGATCGACGCCGGCAGAAAGAGCAACTGACCTAGCATGTGTGGATGATGGAGGCTAGACGGAGTATGTGTCGCCGGGGCTGTCACAGTGGTGAAGAACCATCCGAGTGAGGATGTCCTTAACAGAAAAACCAACTTCGTCAAATTCCACAGTTACAGAGTTATCATGAGAAAGTTTATGAACACAGACTAAATTCTGAATAAGTTCAGGAGACACAAGAACGTTATTGAGATAAAGTGGTCAAGAGTTCGAGGGAAAACTAGTGGAACCAATGTGAGTGATAGGAAGACCAGCACCATTTACCGACAATGATGCGAGAAGAAGTGTGGATGGGACACGCGGAAGAGAGGTTACCCGGATAATCGGCCATATGCGAAGATGCACTGGTGTCCATAAACCAGTCGCCACCACCGGAATAAGCGCCGGTCGGAGGCTGTTGATGAAGTGCATCAAGAAGGGCCGGATCATAAGAGACCGGGGCAGGGTAGCCCGAGTAGCCGGTCACTCCAGCGCTAGGGTTTGGCCTGCCATAGCCAACTAGAGCGGGAGAGTAGTAGGGCTGTGGGGCGACCGGACCGGGTGCTGGCCGACGAAGAAGGCCTGATGACCGGAAGGGCTAGGACCGAGGAGACTCGGAGCGGGGGGGGCACGGGCATGGTGTAGGCGTGCACAAACCCTGTCCAGGGGTTGTGGCCGCCCCCCACGGCAGCATCGGCTGCTGCTGGGTAGGCCCGGCGTGCGGCGGCTGCTGCTGTTGCTGGCCTTTGCCGCGGTCGCGGCGCCGCTGGCGCGGCTGCTGTTGCTGCTGCTACGGCGGGTGTTGAGGAAGAGTTGCAGGAGCCGCAGGAGCCGGAGGACGCGGCTGGTACGAGGCGCCGTAGGCGCCGTGCGGCGCAGGAGGTGCCGCGGGCCGGGGCGCCGGGAACGGCGCTGGAAAGTCGGGGAGGCGCCCGCGGGTGCAGGGCCGTCGCGCGAGTAGCCGGTGGCGAAGGCGATATGAATGGCACGGGAGCGAAGATGCTTCAGCCGGCGTTCCTCGAGACAGAGATACGCCACCGCCCGCTCATAGGTAGGGTTCACCATGAGGGTGAGGTTGGAGGTGGCGTTGCCGAGATGCTCATTGAGGCTGGCGGTGAGGGTGGAGAGGAGCAGCTCGTCGCCCATCTTGAAGCCGGTGTCATTGAGCTCATTGGAGAGAGTCTTGAGGCGCATGTAGTAGTCATTGACGGAGGAGTCATTTTGGTGACACTCGAAGAACTCCTGCTGCAGAAAGATGATCCGTCGGAGCTTGTTGTCGGTGAAGAGGCCAACGATCTTGTTCCACACCGTGCATGCATCATCCTTGTCGCGAATGACGGTGTGGAAGATGTCCTTGGACACAGTGAGGAAGAGCCACCTAATGATGGTGGCGTCGATCGCCAGCCAGTCGGCGTCGCGGTTCAGGACGAAGAGGTTGGCGGTGCCGTCAATGTGATCCTGCAGGTTATACTCACGAAAGAGGAGACTGAAGTATGTTTTCCAGGCATAAAAGTTCGCCTCTTTGTGAGAGAGGATGACCGGGACGCTACGTTCGATGGGAACATCTCGGAGGTAGGCAGGATCGGGGAGGGTGGCGGCGGAGGAGTCGAAGGGGTTCAGCGGGCGCACTGCCGGAGGGGTAGAGGCGGCTGAACGGTGGGAGAGGTCAGAGCCAGACATGACAGCGGGTTCAAAAGTATCTAGGGTTTAGGTGTGGCCGGGGTCAGGTTAGGGTTTCGGGCGGAGTTTGAGAAAGCAGCGGGCGGCTAGCGACAGGTGTCGTGGTTCTAAGACTGACAGTAGAATGGGGGTAGGTATGAGGAGGCAAGATCGCAACTATGGCGAAGTTGTACACACAAGATTTACGAGTTCAGGCCCTTCGCGATGGAAGTAATAGCCCTACGTCTCGGTGCCCGGAGGTGGTCAACTGGGTTATATGTGTGTGGAGGTACAGGGGGTGCGAACCCTTGTCCCTGAGGAGGGGTTGGCTTATATAGAGTTCGCCAGGTCCCTCCCGCCCTCAGTTACACAGGGTTTAACGTACATAAAGATGGGGTGTTTCTGGTAACGCTAGTTATAAAGTGACATAGATGACCATTAAGTCTACAGAGTAAACGTCCGACCGTTGCTGTTCAGAGTGGCTTTCAACCTTTTGTCTGTCGAGTGATTATTGCTATGGTCGAGTGACATTGAGTCTTCCGAGTGGAATGCTTCTGTCGAGTGGATGATGGTATCCCTTGAGTGCTTCTAACTTTAGGGTGATGTCCTAGGGGAGGGCGTCTAGGTCAGGCCTATGACCCTACCCTAGGTACATAGCTTCATCATTAGCCCCCGAATGGTTCAGGGTTCAAGTGGAGAAGGAGTTGAAAATACTTCCAACTCAATTTTTGCGCTTCGGAAGCGTCTTGTTAGGATCAATGAACAACATGATGGATTCAACTTCTTTTTCAGTCGCCTTGATCCATTCTTAGTTTGTCGAATGAACTTTTGCTGATAAGCTTCGAGTGTTGATATGAAAGAAATCTTTAGTCTGTCAGGTTGCTCTGCAGTTCCCAGATCTTGCGGTATTCGAAATTTTGGGAAGCGCACGAGACGGAGGAGGCCGCAGTAATCGGGATGGATTAGGCAGGGGTGCCTCGATCACCGTGCCGCCTTTTTCGCCACGTACTGAGCGAGCGACAGTTGCGGGATTTGACATGATTGCTTGGGCACTCCATATAAGATGTCGGGCTGGGGGATTTTGCACAGTGTGCCTCAATTTCTCCTTCTTCCTCCTCTGTTCCTCCACTGCTTCCGTCTTCACTTTCGGCGCCACCGCCCACCTCGAGCCCATTCCGCCATAATGGGGAAGGACAAGACCGCCGCTCTGGAGTGTGCGAAGAAAGCGACGGCGAAGGCAAAGGGGAAGAAGACGAGCCGGGGCGGCTCGTCATCATGATCTGCTCTGTCGCGCGGCTGGATCCAGGGCGACTGGATCCAGTCGACCATCGTGAAAGAGGACATGGAAGATCTGATGGATGGAGGACTGATTGCCCACGAGTCTTGGCGGCTTCCGGGGGACGAGACTGAGCTGCAACCACAAGAGGGTGAGTGTGTCCTGCTTGCCACCCATGCCGACCGCCGTTTTTCTTTGCCCCCCAATCCTTTCTTCCAAGGGTTTCTGAATTTCTTGGGGGCTCAACTTCATCACTTCACCCCCAACACTATCACATACCTCGCTGCCTATGTGTCCATGTGCGAGAATTTTTTGGGATGTCGACCACACTGGGCCTGTTCAAACACATTTTCACCTGCCGCTCCCAGTCGGTAAAGAAAGCCAATCGGAGTGATGAGAGAACACATGTGATTCAGATGTGTGGGGGTTTAGGGATCCAGATGATAAAGAAAAGCACTTTCCTTGCGATGATTCTTCCTGAGTCCGTCAGGGGGTGGCAGTCGACCTGGTTCTACTATAAGGACGAACCGACTCCTGGTCGGTTGACTGGTCTCCCTCCGTATTCCAGTGACCGAGTAGAGAAGCCTTCTTCGTTGAGAGTGACTCTAGAGGAGAGGAGGTTGCTATGTTGGTCGAGTGTGTGGTACAACTTGTCCGTGATGGCGTGAACGGTATGGATTTGCTAGAAGCTTTCCTGAGTTGACGCATTCAACCGCTCCAAGCTCGTGACCACCCAATGTGGTTGTACTCGGGCATTGAGGACACCACTCGGATCCATCTGGAAGCAGTCAGTGCAGAGACGGTGGAGTTCTGGCTGCAAGGCATCACTGGGAATAAGGACAACCCCAGGGGGTCTAGAAGGGTTCCTCCACTCGACAACACCACTGAGCCAAATAAGGTTTGATTATTTCCTTGTGAGTGTATTTTGCTCTGATACGCGTTAGCTTTGGAGATTGATGAATATCCACTCGACTCTATCCTTTGTAGACCTTCACTGAACTGTACTCGATGCCCAACGGAGAGCAAGAGCAAGAGGGAGAGGTGAGTGGGGGCGATAGCGGCGACTGGCACTCGGACAGAGAAGGAGAGAAGGAGAGTGAGGACTCAAGCAGTGGCGAGGAAGTCGACTCTCCGCCTCGTACAGAGAGGCGCTCCAAGCAGAGGCAGGACCCAGCAAGCATTTGGGGCAAAACGACTCCTCCGACTGGTCAGCCTTTAAAGCGTACTCGGACGACTTCCCCCGTGCCGACTGAAAAAGCTCCCAAGCAGCCCAAAGTCGTGACATCAAAACGCCGGAAAGCTCTGCCCAAGATCAAAGTGTCTGTCCCCATCGCTTCTGGGTAATTATTAAGCCCAACTCTTAGGTTTTCGCATGATTCAAACTTTAATTGGCCCACTATCTTGTTCTGACTGAGTGGAATCTGACTTTATGCAGTGCTGCTTCTGGTACTTCTCTTTACAACGATGACGATGATGAGGAGATGGAAGACGCGGTCACCTCTCAACCAAGTATAATTCTTGTTATTTCGTCTTTACTTAATCAACTATTTGAGCAGTCGACTGAAGACGCAGTCGATCGTTTTGCAACTCTACCCAATGTCATTGAATTACCAGATGATGACGAGGACGTGCCGCAGAGGGCCATAAGGAGGAGGGTCAAGACTTCGAGCAAGAAGGCATCAACTGGCCAGACGTCCCAATCGGTGCCGGTGGCAGAGCCAGTGATTCAATAGCCTGGAGATGTGACTCGGGCTTCTGTTACTTTCGTTGTTCCAGTATCAAGTGAACACCCCACATCATCGACTGCACCAGTGCTTGCTTCAACTATCCAGCCCCATGCCTCGGAACTTCAAGCTGCCGTGAGTGAACCGCCAACCCCGTTCTTCACTACTCATCACGTTCCAGAAGACCAGGAAGGTGCCGCTGCAGAAGCCATACGCCAAGATGGCATAATGATGGAGCGAGTGAAGGTGGTGCATGACAACAGTCAGGCTGCTTATGACGCTAGTGCGTCCCTTCGAGCCAATGTCCAGGTAAGTTAGCTTCCGTCTGAACTCTTATCTTGGCGCTTGTTCTATTAGGATATTCCACCCGAAAAATTTTCTTTGTGCATCCTCCTGTTAGTATGCACTTTGCATCAGCACACCCACTGGGTGTTTGAATTTATGTCGAGTAATTTTTCCAGTTGAGTTCACTAGGTTGTGTCGGTTGTAGTTCTGGGCTAGTGGGGGCACGCAGAGTGCACCCACTGGGTGTAGTCCTCGAGGCCACCGTCGAATGTGTGATTCGGGGGCCTGGATAAAAAATGTCTTTATCGTTTCACTCTTCCACTCGGTCTGGGCGGACCATGTCGAGTGGAATCCGAACCAGTGGGGGCATGCTAAGTGCACCCACTAGGTGTAGTCCCCGAGACCGCGGTCGACTGTGGGCAGTCGGCTGGGCTCTGAGAATGTCTTTTGTTGACTTCGAAAAATAACTTCGGTCTTCTTTTTTTGCTCTTCCGCTCGGTCTGGGCGGACCATGTCGAGTGGAATCTGAACCAGTGGGGGCACGATAAGTGCACCCATTGGGTGTAGTCCCCGAGACTACTGTAGAATGTTTGATTCTGCGGTAGTCTTAGAGCTCTATTCACTCGGAAGCAAATGATCTTTGATCTTGTACATTGATGTATCTTTCTGCCGACTGTAGAAATCCTGTGAGCTTATCTCCAACTTTGCCGATTTCGAGGAAAAGTAGAGACAGCTCAACCTTGACTTGGAGCTGGCCAGTCAGAACTTGAAAAAGGCTAAAGATGAAGTAGCTGGTACGGAAGGTAATGACCTATCGACTGTTTATCTGGACCATCTCTCAAGTTATCTCTTCGTTCGTCTCTTTGACCCGAGTGCACATTCTTCAGAGAAAATGAAGCAAGGCCTGGTACAGAAGGATCTTGACCTTGCAGCTGCGCAGAAGGAGGCTAAGGAGAAGACCGCACTTGCTGACAAGAAGCTGGCTTCAGTCAGAGCACTGGAGGAAGACAACGCCAAGCTAAAGGCATCCCTCACCGAGGCCAACAAAGAAGTGACTTGTCTGAAGAAAGACAAAGTTGCTTTGAATGAGAAGATTGAAGGTATTTCTCGTAAGAGAAATGACCTGGAGGCTTATCTGGGGGCACTCGCCAAGAAGTTGTTCCTTATGCTCGAAGGTATTTTTCTTTGTTCGACTTATTTGTTGTTTGCAAGTCATCATGAACCGGTCGACTCATTAACTCCTTGAATCTACAGAATTCTGCCAAAACTTTGAAGAAGAAACTGGACAGATCAAGACAGGCTTGGACCCCATCCTTTCTCCTGTCGGTGATGAAGCTTCCATGGACGTGCTTCGACTAGAGTCCTGCATCACCAACATCACGGACTACCTTGCACACATAAAGGTTGCGGTGTCGCGGATTGACTCAGCACTTTGGCCACGGGAGACGCTCCAGAATGACCTTGAGTCCTTGATGACTCGACTCAATGAGGTCCCTGGTCGAGTGCAGGAGTGGAAGAAGTCATCTGCTCGCTGCGGTGCTGACGTAGCTCTGTCACTTGTTCGAGTCCACTGCAAGGAAGCCAAGGAGGAAAAGCTAGCGGCGATCAAGGTTACCAATACTCGAAAACACGACTTCCAGTCCTTCATGGAGACCTTTATCGCCGCCGCCACTCGAAGTGCGGATGGGATCGACCTGGACGAATTCATCGAGCCTGCCAATCCTCCTCCTGCGGAGTGAACAAACTTTTTTATGATCCGATTAGATTTGCCTCGGTATGCCGAGAGGTTTTTGTAACCGTTTAAACTTCTTCGGACTTGATGCTTGAGTACCTTGAACTTGCGATCTGGAACCTTGTAGCATTTATCTGAACTTGGCTGCTTTTGGATCTTTTTGACTCTTTGTGTAGAACATGTTTCTTCAGTTTGAGTCGCTACTGACTTTGTGATGCAGCTCAGTCTAGTAAATCATGGGCAAAGGTACTTGGTGTCGCCCACGGCCTGCACCTCGTCGTCCTTGCAGATCAGGATGGAGAAGACGTTGTATTTGTGTCGAAGCTCTGGGGACAGATCGTGGTCGACCTGCACCTCGCCACCCTTGCGGATAAGGATGGAGCGGACGTTGTATTTGTGTCGAAGCTCCGAGGACAGATCGTGGTCGACCTGCACCTCGTCGTCCTTGTGGATAAGGATGGAGCATGTTTTTAAACTTAGGTGAGTACTGGACTGCAGCTAAGCCCCCGAGTGGGAGGGTTGCTCACCACTCAGTAGGATTTTTTAAATATAGGCGAGTACTGGGTTGCAGCTAAGCCTCCGAGTGGGGGGGTTGCTCACCACTCGGTAGGATTTTTTAAACTTAGGTGAGTACTGGACTGCAACTAAGCCCCCGAGTGGGAGGGTTGCTCACCACTCGGTAGGATTTTTTAAACTTAGGCGAGTACTAGACTGCAGCTAAGCCTCCGAGTGGGAGGGTTGCTCAACACTCAGTAGGATTTATTAAACTTAGGCGAGTACTGGACTGGAGCTAAGCCCCCGAGTGGGAGGGTTTCTCCCCACTCGGTAGGAATTTTTTTAACTTAGGCGAGTACTGGACTGCAGCTAAGCCCCCGAGTGGGAGGGTTGCTCACCACTCGGTAGGATTTTTTAAATATAGGCGAGTACTGGGCTGCAGCTAAGCCTCCGAGTGGGAGGGTTGCTCACCACTCGGTAGGATTTTTTAAACTTAGGCGAGTACTGGACTGCAGCTAAGCCCCTGAGTGGGAGGGTTGCTCAACACTCGGTAGGATTTTTTAAACTTAGGCGAGTACTAGACTGCAGCTAAGCCTCCGAGTGGGAGGGTTGCTCAACACTCTGTAGGATTTTTTAAACTTAGGAGAGTACTGGACTGCAGCTAAGCCCCCGAGTGGGAGGGTTGCTCCCCACTTGGTAGGATTTTTTTAACTTAGGCGAGTACTGGACTGCAGCTAAGCCCCCGAGTGGGAGGGTTGCTCACCACTCGGTAGGATTTTTTTTAAACTTAGGGAGTACTGGACTGCAGCTAAGCCCCCGAGTGGGAGGGTTGCTCACCACTCGAGAGGACTTTTTATACTTAGGCGAGTACTGGACTACAGCTAAGCCCCCGAGTGGGAGGGTTGCTCACCACTCGGTAGGATTTTTTGAAAACTTAGGCGAGTACTGGACTGCACCTAAGCCCCCAAGTGGGAAGGTTGCTCACCACTCGGTAGGATTTTTAATACTTAGGCGAAACGGATTCGCAGCTAAGCCCCCGAGTGAGAGACTTTCTCATCACTCGGTAGGATTTTCTTTTTTGGAACTTAGGCGAAGCGGATTCGCAGCTAAGGCACCCACTGGGGGATTTAGAACACTTAAAAAAGGAACAACACTCATCTAGGAGACTGTGAAACTGTGTCTTTGATAATCAAACTAGAATGTATTTCTTATTACATCTCAACAATTTGAATGCTTAAGTATAAAAGGGGTGGAGCAACTCCGCATTCCAAGCGTGTGGCTCGTCTTTATTGTGCTCCACATTGTAGAGGCAATAAGCTCCATTGTGAAGTACTTTGGTGATGATGAAGGGGCCTTCCCAAGTAGGAGCAAGCTTGTGTGGTTTCTTCCGATCCACTCGAAGAACCAGGTCTCCCTCTTGAAATGCTTGACCTCTCACATTTCTGGCGTGGAATCGACGCAGGTCTTGCTGATAAATGGTTAACTGAATCAGGGCCATCTCCATTTCCTCTTCCAGAAGATCAAATGTGTCTTGCTGAGCCTGTTCCGCTTCGTCTTTTGAGAAAAGTTCGACTCGAGGCGCATTGTGGAGCAAGTCACTGGGAAGCACAGCTTTAGCCCCATAGACTAAGAAGAATGGAGTTCGGCCAGTCGACCGATTAGGAGTTGTAATCAATCCCCAAAGCACTGATGGAAGTTCATCTACCCAGGCGCCCGCTACATGCTTGAGGTCACACATCAATCGGGGTTTCAGTCCTTTGAGAATCAATCTGTTTGCTCTTTCAGCTTGTCCATTCGACTGGGGATGGGCAACTGAAGCATAGTTGACTCAAGTGCCTTGGGAAGCGCAAAAGGCTCTGAACTCATCAGAATCGAAGTTCTATCTGTGATGATGCTATGCGGGACACCATATCTGAATGTTAACTCTCTGATGAAGCTGACAGCAGTACTTGCTTTGAGGTTTTTGATAGGCTTGGCTTCAATCCATTTGGTGAACTTGTCGACTGCTATGAGCACATGGGTGAAGCCACTTCTGCCAGTCTTCAGAGGTCCAACCATATCTAATCCCCAAACAGCAAAGGGCCAGACGACTGCAATGGTCTTCAGGGCTGATGCAGGCTTGTGAGACATGTTGGAGTAGAACTGGCAACCTACACATTTGTCGACACAGTAGAGCTTGCACACTTTGTTAGCTCCCTTTGGATCGACAAAACCTTCCGGTTGCATCATATACAACTCTTCTTCCAGAAATTGATTCAGGAATGCAGTTTTGACATCCATTTGCCAAATTTCATAATCATAAAATGCGGCAATTGCTAACATGATTCGGACAGACTTAAGCATCGCTACGGGTGAGAAGGTCTCATCGTAGTTAATCCCTTGAACTTGTCGAAAACCTTTCGCAACAAGTCGAGCTTTGTAGATAGTAACATTACCGTCAGCATCAGTCTTCTTCTTCAAGATCCATTTATTCTCAATTGCTTGCCGATCATCGGGCAAGTCAACCAAAGTCCACACTTTGTTCTCATACATGGATCCCATCTCAGATTTCATGGCCTCAAGCCATTTTGTGGAATCTGGGCTCACCATCGCTTCTTCATAGTTCATAGGTTCATCATGATCTAGTAACATGACTTCCAGAACAGGATTACCGTACCACTCTGGTGCGGATCTTACTCTGGTTGATCTACGAGGTTCAGTAGTAACTTGATCTGAAGTTCCATGATCATCATCATTAACTTCCTCACTAATTGGTGTAGGCGTCACAGAAACCGGTTTCTGTGATGAACTACTTTCCAATAGAGGAGCAGGTATAGTTACCTCATCAAGTTCCACTTTCCTCCCACTTACTTCTTTCGAGAGAAGCTCCTTCTCTAGAAAGGATCCATTCTTAGCACGAATGTTTTGCCTTCGGATCTGTGATAGAAGGTGTACCCAATAGTCTCCTTTGGGTATCCTATGAAGACACATTTCTCGGATTTGGGTTCGAGCTTATCAGGTTGAAGCTTTTTCACATAAGCATCGCAGCCCCAAACTTTCAGAAACGACAACTTTGGTTTCTTGCCAAACCACAGTTCATAAGGCGTTGTCTCAATGGATTTCGATGGTCCCCTATTTAATGTGAATGCGGCCATCTCTAAAGCATAACCCCAAAATGATAGCGGTAAATCTGTAAGAGACATCATAGATCGCACTATATCTAGTAAAGTACGATTACGATGTTCGGACACACCATTGCGCTGTGGTGTTCCAGGTGGCGTGAGTTGCGAAACTATTCCGCATTGTTTCAAATGCAGACCAAACTCATAACTCAAATATTCTCCTCCATGATCAGATCATAGAAACTTTATTTTCTTGTTACGATGATTTTCAACTTCACTCTGAAATTCTTTGAACTTTTCAAATGTTTCATACTTATGCTTCATCAAGTAGATATACCAAATATGCTTAAATCATCTGTGAAGGTGAGAAAATAACGATATCCGCCACAAGCCTCAACATTCATCGGACCACATACATCTATATGTATGATTTCCAACAAACCTGTTGCTATTTCCATAGTTCCAGAGAACGGCGTTTTAGTCATCTTTTCCATGAGGCACGGTTCGCAAGTACCAAGTGATTCATAATCAAGTGGTTCCAAAATTCCATCAGTATGGAGTTTTTCATGCGCTTTACACCGATATGACCTAAATGGCAGTGCCACAAATAAGTTGCACTATCATTATCAACTCTGCATCTTTTGGCTTCAACATTATGAATATGTGTATCACTACTATCGAGATTCATCAAAAATAGACCACTCTTCAAGGGTGCATGACCATAAAAGATATTACTCATATAAATAGAACAACCATTATTCTCTGATTTAAATGAATAACCGTCTCACATCAAACAAGATCCAGATATAATGTTCATGCTCAGCGCTGGCACCAAATAAAAATTATTTAGGTCTAATACTAATCCCGAAGGTAGATGTAGAGGTAGCGTGCCGACCGCGATCACATCGACTTTGGAACCATTTCCCACGCGCATCGTCACCTCGTCCTTTGCCAGTGTTCGCTTAATCTGTAGTCCCTGTTTTGAGTTGCAAATATTAGCAACAGAACCAGTATCAAATACCCAGGTGCTACTGCGAGCTCTAGTAAGGTACACATCAATAACATGTATATCACATATACCTTTGTTCACCTTGCCATCCTTCTTATCCGCCAAATACTTGGGTCAGTTTCGCTTCCAGTGACCAGTCTTCTTGTAGTAGAAGCACTCAATCTCAGGCTTAGGTCCAGACTTGGGTTTCTTCTCCTGAGCAGCAACTTGCTTGCTGTTCTTCTTGAAGTTTCCCTTCTTCTTCCCTTTGCCCTTCTTGAAACTGGTGGTCTTACTGACCATCAACACTTGATGCTCCTTCTTGATTTCTACCTCCGCAGCCTTTAGCATTGCGAAGAGCTCGGGAATTTTCTTATCCATCCCTTGCATATTATAGTTCATCACGAAGCTCTTGTAGCTTGGTGGAAGTGATTGGAGAATTCTGTCAATGACGCTATCATCCGGAAGATTAACTCCCAGTTGAATCAAGTGATTGTAGTACCCAGACATCTTGAATATATGCTCACTGACAGAACTATTCTCCTCCATCTTGCAACTATAGAACTTATTGGAGACTTCATATCTCTCAATTCGGGCATTCTTTTGAAATGTTAACTTCAACTCCTGGAACATCTCATATGCTCCATCCCGGTTCTAAGTCGTAAGGCATGGCACACTGAACTATCGAGTAGTCATCAACACACGACTGCCAGGAATTCACAATGTCTGCAGTTGCTGGTGCAGGTGGTACACCCAGCGGTGCTTCCAGGACGTAACTCTTCTATGCAGCAATGAGGATAATCCTCATGTTACGGACCCAGTCCATGTAATTACTACCATCATCTTTCAACTTTGCTTTCTTAAGGAACGCATTAAAATTCAAGGGAACAACAGCACGGGCCATCTATCTACAATCAAACATAGACAAGCAAGATACTATCAGGTACTAAGTTCATGATAAATTTAAGTTCAATTAATCATATTACTTAAGAACTCCCACTTAGAAAGATATCCCTCTAATCTTCTAAGTGATCACGTGATCCAAATCAACTAAACCATAACCGATCATCACGTGAAATGGAGTAGTTTTCAATGGTGAACATCACTATGTTGATCATATCTACTATATGATTCACGCTCGACCTTTCGGTCTCAATGTTCCGAGGCCATATCTGCATATGTTAGGCTCGTCAAGTTTAACCTGAGTATTCTGTGTGTGCAAAACTGGCTTGCACCCGTTGTAGATCGACGTAGAGCTTATCATACCCGATCATCACATGGTGTCTGGGCACGACGAACTCTGGCAACGGTGCATACTCAGGGAGAACACTTTTTATCTTGAAATTTAGTGAGAGATCATCTTATAATGCTACCGTCAATCAAAGAAAGATAAGATGCATAAAAGATAAACATCACATGCAATCAATATAAGTGATATGATATGGCCATCATTATCCCGTGCTTGTGATCTCCATCTCCGAAGCACCGTCATGATCACCATCGTCACCGGCGCGACACCTTGATCTCCATCGTAGCATCGTTGTCGTCTCGCCAATCTTATGCTTCCACGACTATCGCTACCACTTAGTGATAAAGTAAAGCATTACAGGGCGATTGCATTGCATACAATAAAGCGACAACCATATGGCTCCTGCCAGTTGCCGATAACTTGGTTGCAAAACATGATCATCTCATACAATAAAATTTAGCATCATGTCTTGACCATATCACATCACAACATGCCCTGCAAAAACAAGTTAGACGTCATCTACTTTGTTGTTGCAAATTTTATGTGGTTGCTGCGGGCTTAGCAAGAACCGTTCTTACCTACGCATCAAAACCACAACGATAATTTTTCAAGTTGGTGTTGTTTTAACCTTCGCAAGGACCAGGCGTAGCCACACTCGGTTCAACTAAAGTTGGAGAAACTGACACCAGCCAGCCACCTGTGTGCAAAGCACGTCGGTAGAACCAGTCTCGCGTAAGCGTACGCGTAATGTCGGTCCGGGCTGCTTCATCCAACAATACCGCCAAACCAAAGTATGACATGCTGGTAAGCAGTATGACTTATATCGCCCACAACTCACTTGTGTTCTACTCGTGCATATGACATCTACGCATAAAACCTGGCTCGGATGCCACTGTTTGGTAACGTAGTAATTTCAAAATTTTCCATCGCACACACAAGATCATGGTGATGCACAGCAACGAGAGGGGATAGTGTTGTCCACGTACCCTCGTAGACCGAAAGTGGAAGCGTTAGCACAACGCGGTTGATGTAGTCGTATGTCTTCACGATCCGACCGATCAAGTACCGAACGTACGGCACCTCCGAGTTCAGCACACGTTCAGCCCGATGACGTCCCTCAAACTCCGATCCAGCCGAGTGTTGAGGGAGAGTTTCGTCAGCATGACGGCGCGGTGACGATGTTGATGTTCTACCGACGCAGGGCTTCGCCTAAGCACCGCTACAGCAATATCGAGGTGGACTATGGTGGAGGGGGCACCGCACACGGCTAAAAGATCAAACGATCTATTGTTGTTTCTCTGGGGTGCCCCCTTGCCCCCGTATATAAAGGAGCAAGGGGGTGTGCGGCCGTCCAGGGGGGAGGCGCGCCAGGAGGAGTCCTACACCCGGTACTCCCACCGGGAGTAGGACTCCCCCCCTTTCCTAGTTGGATTAGGACTTGGGAGGGGTAAAGAGTGGAGGAGAAGAAGGAAGGGGGTGTGTCACCCCCCTCTCCTTGTCCTATTCGGACTGGGGGGAGGGGCGCGCGGCCCAGCCCTAGCCGCCTCTCCTCTCTTCCACCTTGGCCCATTAAGGCCCATTAAGGCCCCGGGGGGTTCCGATAACCTCCCGGTACTCCGGTAAAATCCTGATTTCACCCGGAACACTTCCGATATCCAAACATAGGCTTCCAATATATCAATCTTCATCTCTCGACCATTTAGAGACTCCTCGTCATGTCTGTGATCACATCCGGGACTCCGAACAACCTTCGGTACATCAAAACATATAAACTCATAATATAACTATCATCGAAACGTTAAGCGTGCGGACCCTACGGGTTCGAGAACTATGTAGACATGGCCGAGACACATCTCCGGTCAATAACCAACAGCGGAACCTGGATGCTCATATTGGCTCCCACATATTCTACGAAGATCTTTATCGGTCAAACCGCATAACAACATAAGTTGTTCCCTTTGTCATCGGTATGTTACTTGCCTGAGATTCGATCGACGGTATCTCAATACCTAGTTCAATCTCGTTACCGGCAAGCCTCTTTACTCGTTCCGTAATACATCATCCCGCAACTAACTCATTAGTTGCAATGCTTGCAAGGCTTAAGTGATGTGCATTACCAAGAGGGCCCAGAGATACCTCTCCGACAATTGCAGTGAGAAATTCTAATCTCGAAATACGCCAACCCAACAAGTACCTTCAGAGACACCTGTAGAGCACCTTTATAATCACCCAGTTACGTTGTGACGTTTGGTAGCACACAAAGTGTTCCTCCGGTAAACGGGAGTTGCATAATCTCATAGTTATAGGAACATGTATAAGTCATGAAGAAAGCAATAGCAGAATACTAAACGATCGTGTGCTAAGCTAACGGAATGGGTCAAGTCAATCACATCATTCTCCTAATGATGTGACCCCGTTAATCAAATGAAAACTCATGTCTATGGTTAGGAAACATAACCATCTTTGATGAACGAGCTAGTCAAGTAGAGGCATACTAGTGACAATCTGTTTGTCTATGTATTCACACATCTATTATGTTTCCGGTTAATACAATTCTAGCATGAATAATAAACATTTATCATGATATAAGGAAATAAATAATAACTTTATTATTGCCTCTAGGGCATATTTCCTTCAGTCTCCCACTTGCACTAGAGTCAATAATCTAGATTACATAGTTATGATTCTAACACCCATGGAGCCTTGGTGCTGATCATGTTTTGCTCGTGGAAGAGGCTTAGTCAATGGGTCTGCAACTTTCTGATCCGTATGTATCTTGCAAATTTCTATGTCTCCCACCTGGACTAAATCCTAGATGGAATTGGAGCGTCTCTTGATGTGCTTGGTTCTCTTGTGAAATCTGGATTCCTTCGCCAAGGCAATTGCACCAGTATTGTCACAAAATATTTTCATTGGACCCGATGCACTAGGTATGACACCTAGATCGAATATGAACTCCTTCATCTAGACTCCTTCATTTGCTACTTCCGAAGCAGCTATGTACTCCGCTTCACATGTAGATCCCGCCACAACGCTCTGTTTAGAACTGCACCAACTGACAGCTCCATCGTTCAATGTAAACACGTATCCTGTTTGTGATTTAGAATCATCCGGATCAGTGTCAAAGCTTGCATCAACGTAACCGTTTACAATGAGCTCTTTTTCACCTCCATAAACGAGAAACATATCCTTAGTCCTTTTCAGGTATTTCAGGATGTTCTTGACCGCTGTCCAGTGATCCACTCCTGGATTACTTTGGTACCTCCCTGCTAGACTTATAGCAAGGCACACATCAGGTCTGGTACACAGCATTGCATACATGATAGAGCCTATGGCTGAAGCATAGGGACCATCTTTCATTTTCTCTCTATCTTCTGTAGTGGTCGGGCATTGAGTCTTACTCAACTTCGCACCTTGTAACACAGGAAAGAACCCTTTCTTTGCTTGATCCATTTTGAACTTCTTCAAAACTTTGTCAAGGTATGTGCTTTGTGAAAGCCCAATTAAGCGTCTTGATCTATCTCTATAGATCTTGATGCCCAATATATAAGCAGCTTCACCGAGGTCTTTCATTGAAAAACTCTTATTCAAGTATCCCTTTATGCTATCCAGAAATTCTATATCATTTCCAATCAACAATATGTCATCCACATATAATATTAGAAATGCTACAGAGCTCCCACTCACTTTCTTGTAAATACAGGCTTCTCCAAAATTCTAACAAAACCAAATGCTTTGATCACACTATCAAAGCGTTTATTCCAACTCCGAGAGGCTTGCACCAGTCCATAAATGGATCGCTGGAGCTTGCACACTTTGTTAGCTCCCTTTGGATCGACAAAACCTTCCAGTTGCATCATATACAACTCTTCTTCCAGAAATCCATTCAGGAATGCAGTTTTGACATCCATTTGCCAAATTTCATAATCATAAAATGCGGCAATTGCTAACATGATTCGGACAGACTTAAGCATCGCTACGGGTGAGAAGGTCTCATCGTAGTTAATCCCTTGAACTTGTCGAAAACCTTTCGCAACAAGTCGAGCTTTGTAGATAGTAACATTACCGTCAGCATCAGTCTTCTTCTTCAAGATCCATTTATTCTCAATTGCTTGCCGATCATCGGGCAAGTCAACCAAAGTCCACACTTTGTTCTCATACATGGATCCCATCTCAGATTTCATGGCCTCAAGCCATTTTGTGGAATCTGGGCTCACCATCGCTTCTTCATAGTTCGTAGGTTCATCATGATCTAGTAACATGACTTCCAGAACAGGATTACCGTACCACTCTGGTGCGGATCTTACTCTGGTTGATCTACGAGGTTCAATAGTAACTTGTGTAGGCATCACAGAAACCGGTTTCTGTGATGAACTACTTTCCAATAGAGGAGCAGATATAGTTACGTCATCAAGTTCCACTTTCCTCCCACTCACTTATTTCGAGAGAAACTCCTTCTCTAGAAAGGATCCATTCTTAGCAACGAATGTTTTGCCTTCGGATCTGTGATAGAAGGTGTACCCAATAGTCTCCTTTGGGTATCCTATGAAGACACATTTCTCCGATTTGGGTTCGAGCTTATCAGGTTGAAGCTTTTTCACATAAGCATCGCAGCCCCAAACTTTTAGAAACGACAACTTTGGTTTCTTGCTAAACCACAGTTCATAAGGCGTCGTCTCAATGGATTTCGATGGTGCCCTATTTAATGTGAATGCGGCCGTCTCTAAAGCATAACCCCAAAATGATAGTGGTAAATCTGTAAGAGACATCATAGATCGCACCATATCTAGTAAAGTGCGGTTACGACATTCGGACACACCATTACGTTGTGTTGTTCCAGGTGGCGTGAGTTGCGAAACTATTCCACATTGTTTCAAATTTAGACCAAACTCGTAACTCAAATATTCTTCTCCACGATCAGATCGTAGAAACTTTATTTTCTTGTTACGATGATTTTCAACTTCACTCTGAAATTCTTTGAACTTTTCAAATGTTTCAGACTTATGCTTCATCAAGTAGATATACCCATATCTGCTTAAATCATCTGTGAAGGTGAGAAAATAACGATATCCACCACGAGCCTCAACATTCATCGGACCACATACATATGTATGTATGTATGATTTCCAACAAATCTGTTGCTCTCTCCATACTTCCGGAGAACGGCATTTTAGTCATCTTGCCCATGAGGCACGGTTCGCAAGTACCAAGTGATTCATAATCAAGTGGTTCCAAAAGTCCATCATTCTTCATGTCTCGACCATTTCGAGACTCCTCGTCATTAAGTCCCAGCCCTAGCCTCCTCTCCTCTCTTCCACCTAGGCCCATTAAGGCCCATTAAGTCCCCGGGGGGTTCCGGTAACCTCCCGGTACTCCGGTAAAATCCTGATTTCACCCGGAACACTTCCGATATCCAAACATAGGCTTCCAATATATCAATCTTCATGTCTCGACCATTTCGAGACTCCTCGTCATGTCCGTGACCACATCCGGGACTCTGAACAACCTTCGGTACATCAAAACATATAAACTCATAATATAACTGTCATCGAAACGTTAAGCGTGCAGACCCTACGGGTTCGAGAACTATGTAGAAACGGCCGAGACACGTCTCCGGTCAATAACCAACAGCGGAACCTGGATGCTCATATTGGCTCCCACATATTCTATGAAGATCTTTATCGGTCAAACCGCATAACAACATATGTTGTTCCCTTTGTCATTGGTATGTTACTTGCCCGAGATTCGATCGCCGGTATCTCAATACCTAGTTCAATCTCGTTACCGGCAAGTCCCTTTACTCATTCCGTAATACATCATCTCGCAACTAACTCATTAGTTGCAATGCTTGCAAGGCTTAAGTGATGTGCATTACCGAGAGGGTCCAGAGATACCTCTCCGACAATCGGAGTGACAAATTCTAATCTCGAAATACGCCAACCCAACAAGTACCTTTGGAGACACCTGTAGAGCACCTTTATAATCACCCAGTTACATTGTGACGTTTGGTAGCACATAAAGTGTTCCTCCGGTAAACGGGAGTTGCATAATCTCATAGTTATAGGAACATGTATAAGTCATGAAGAAAGCAATAGCAGAATACTAAACGATCGTGTGCTAAGCTAACGGAATGGGTCAAGTCAATCACATCATTCTCCTAATGATGTGACCCCGTTAATCAAATGACAACTCATGTCTATGGTTAGGAAACATAACCATCTTTGATCAACGAGCTAGTCAAGTAGAGGCATACTAGTGACAATCTGTTTGTCTATGTATTCACACATCTATTATGTTTCCGGTTAATAAAATTCTAGCATGAATAATAAACATTTATCATGATATAAGGAAATAAATAATAACTTTATTATTGCCTCTAGGGCATATTTCCTTCAAATGCCTCCGACGGTGTACCGGGATATGCAATGAATCAAGAGTGACATGTATGAAAGAATTATGAACGGTGGCTTTGCCACAAATACGATGTCAACTAGATGATCATGCAAAGCAATATGACAATGATGAAGCGTGTCATAATAACGGAATGATGGAAAGTTGCATGGCAATATATCTCGGAATGGCTATGGAAATGCCATAATAGGTAGGTATGGTGGCTGTTTTGAGGAAGGTGTATGGTGGGTTTATGGCACCGGCGAAAGTTGCACGGTAATAGAGAGGCTAGCAATGATGGAAGGGTGAGAGTGTGTATAATCCATGGACTCAACATTAGTCATAAAGAACTCACATACTTATTGCAAAAATTTATTAGCTATCGAAACAAAGTACTACGCGCATGCTCCTAGGGGGATAGATTGGTAGGAAAAGACCATCGCTTGTCCCCGACCGCCACTCATAAGGAAGACAATCAATAAATAAATCATGCTCCGACTTCATCACATAACGGTTCACCATACGTGCATCCTACGGGAATCACAAACTTTAACACAAGTATTTCTCAAATTCACAATTAATCAACTAGCATGACTCTAATATCACCATCTTTATATCTCAAAACAATCATCAAATATCAAACTTCTCATAGTATTCAATGCACTTTTATGATAGTTTTTATTATACCCATCTTCGATGCCTATCATATTAGGACTAATTTTATAACCAAAGCAAATTACCATGCTGTTATAAAGGACTCTCAAAATAATATAAGTGAAGCATGAGAGATAAATAATTTCTATAAAATAAAACCACCACCGTGCTCTAAAAGATATAAGTGAAGTACTAGAGCAAAATTATCTAACTCAACAGATATAAGTGAAGCACATAGAGTATTCTAATAAATTCCCATTCATGTGTGTCTCTCCCAAAAGGTTTGTACATCAAGGATTATTGTGGTAAACTAAAAAGCAAAGACTCAAATCATACAAGCCGCTCCAAGCAAAACACATATCATGTCGTGAATAAAAATATAGCCTCAAGTAAAGTTACCGATAGAAGAAGACGAAAGAGGGGATGCCTTCCGGGGCGTCCCCAAGCTTAGGCTTTTGGTTGTCCTTGAATTTTACCTTGGGGTGCCTTGGGCATCCCCAAGCTTAGGCTCTTGCCACTCTTTATTCCATAATCCATCAAATCTTTACCCAAAACTTGAAAACTTCACAACACAAAACTTAAAGAGAAAATCTCATGAGCTCCGTTAGTATAAGAAAACAAACCACCACTTAAGGTACTGTAATGAACTCATTATTTATTTATATTGGTGTTAAACCTACTGTATTCCAACTTCTCTATGGTTCATAACCTCCGATAGTAGCCATAGATTCATCAAAATAGGCAAACAACACGCGAAAAACAGAATCTGTCAAAAACAGAACAGTCTGTAGTAATCTGCAGGTTTCGAATACTTCTGTAACCCCCAAAATTCTAAAATAAATTGCAGGACTTGAGTAATTTATCTATTAATCATCTGCAAAAATAATGAACTTAATCGCACTCTCCAGTAATAGATGGCAGCAAATATCGTGAGCGCTAAAGTTTCTGTTTTTACAGCAAGATTACTAAAACTTCCCCCAAGTCTTCCCAAAGGTTCTACTTGGCACAAACACTAATTAAAAGCATAAAAACACATATAAACAGAGTCTAGATGAACTATTTATTACTAAACAGAACCAAAAATCAAGGAACAAAAATAAAATTGGGTTGCCTCCCAACAAGCGCTATCGTTTAACGCCCCTAGCTAGGCATAAAAGCAAGGATAGATCTAGGTATTGCCATGATAATGATAAGGTAAATCGCAAAAAGTCATCTCATACTCCCTACGTTCAGCAGAAAGCTTTCTTTGTGGCAAGCAAAAGTAATCAAAAAGGCTAAATTTAATGGGACAAAAGTCCCCAAGATCAAGCTCTGGAGGTATTGGTTCCTCCTTTGGCCCCTCATATTGCACAACCAATTCATCATTATAAGCATTCTTTTGGCAAAAAAGTCATGAGCCTTTGTTCAAGGGAAAAACCTAATGCGTTATTCCGGATAGCAAAGTTATCATTAAGTTCAGAGATCCTGTCAACAAGAACATTGGTAGGAACCTTTTTTCTAAGGTTTTCATTAAAAGCAACATGATCTAAAGATCGTAAACGCATAATGTCTTCTTGATAAAAAAAGGATTGCTTCTATGGGAGGACGGCCGGCATCCACCCTATAATGTGCAAAAATTTCATTGGCCTCTTTTATTATAAATCTGAACTCATGAGCTAAAAGAGATGGTCGCTGCTCGCTTAACAGAAGAATGCTCAATATTAGAGAATTCTAGGAAAATCCTTTGTGTGGAAGGATGCATATGTAAAAATTGTCTTTCAAGTTCAACTATGAGCAAAGATATAGCATCCGTGAGACTACTAGTTTTATGAAGAATAGATCCACTCATGGTAGGCAAAGCACCGACACAAGTAAAAAAATCTTGAATAACTCCCTTCCCAATAATATTACCGCTACCAATCCAAAACTTTTTAGTGTGTAAAATAGTAGGATTTTCAAGAGGATCATCAATAGCATCAAAGTTTTCCATATTATTATCCTTATCAACGATAACCTCCCCAGTTTCAGACATGATGGCAACAAATTGCAAAAAAAAACGAGCACATAGAAGGCAGGAAGGAAAAAAGAGGGTGAATAAAACGGCAAGGGCGAAGTGGGGGAGAGGAAAACGAGAGGCAAATGGCAAATAATGTAATGCGAGGGATAAGAGTTTGTGATGGGTACTTGGTATGTCTTGACTTGTGGTAGGTATCCCCGACAACGGCGCCAGAAATCCTTCTTGCTACCTCTTGAGCACGGCGTTGGTTTTCCCTTGAAGAGGAAAGGGTGATGCAGCAAAGTAGTGTAAGTATTTCCCTCAGTTTTTGAGAACCAAGGTATCAATCCAATAGGAGACTACATGCAAGTCCCTCGTACCTACACAAACAAATAAGAACCTCGCAACCAACGTGATAAAGGGGTTGTCAATCCCTTGACGGTCACTTACGAGAGTGAGATCTGATAGAGATAATAATAATAAGATAAATATTTTGGTATTTTTATGATATAGATTGGAAGTAAAGATTGCAAAATAAACGGCGCTAGAAATAAATTGTTGACGGGAGATTAATATAATAGAGAATAGACCCGGGGGTCATAGGTTTCACTAGTGGCTTCTCTCAAGATAGCATAAGTATTACGGTGGGTGAACAAATTACTGTCGAGCAATTGATAGAAAAGTGAATAATTATGAGAATATCTAGGCATGATCATGTATATAGGCACCACGTCCGCGACAAGTAGTCCGAAATGATTATGCATCTACTACTATTACTCCACACATCGCCCGCTATCCAGCATGCATCTAGAGTATTAAGTTCATAAGAACAGAGTAATGCATTAGGCAAGATGACATGATGTAGAGGGATAAACTCAAGCAATATAATATAAATCCCATCTTTTTATCCTCGATGGCAACAATACAATACATGCCTTGCTGCCCCTGCTGTCACTGGGAAAGGACACTACAAGATTGAACCCAAAGCTAAGCACTTCTCACATTGCAAGAAAGATCAATCTAGTAGGCCAAACCAAATTGATAATTCGAAGAGACTTGCAAGTATAACCAATCATACATAAAAGATTTCAGAGAAGAATCAAATATTGTTCATAGATAAACTTGATCATAAACCCACAGTTCATCGGATCTCGACAAACACACCGCAAAAAGAGTTACATCAAATAGATCTCCAAGAAGATCGAGGAGAACAATGTATTGAGATCCAAAGAGAGAGAAGAAGCCATCTAGCTAATAACTATGGACCCGGAGATCTGAGGTAAACTACTCACACATCATCGGAGAGGCTATGGTGTTGATGTAGAAGCACTCTGTGATCGATGCCCCCTCTGGTGGAGCTCCGGAAAAGGCCCCAAGATGGGATCTCTTGGGTACAGAAGGTTGCGGCAGTGGAAATAGGGTTTCGTGGTGCTTCTGGATGTTTTCAAGGTATATGTGGACATATATAGAAGAAAGAAGTAGGTCGGTGGAGCCACGAGGGGCCCACGAGGGTGGAGGGCGCCCCCGGGGGTAGGCGTGCCCCCCTGCCTCGTGGCCTCCGTGTTGGTTGCTTGACGTCCACTCCAAGTCCCATGAATCACGTTTGTTCCACAAATAACTCTCTCGAAGGTTTTATTCCGTTTGGATTCCGTTTGATATTCTTTTTCTGCGAAACACTGAAATAGGCAAAAAAACAGTAATTTGCACTGAGCCTTGGGTTAGTAGGTTAGTCTCAAAAATAATATAAAAATGTATAAATAAGCTCATTAACATCCAAAACAGATAATATAATAGTATGGAACAATCAAAAACTATAGATACATTGGAGACGTATCAATTCTCCTAGGTGTCGGCTACTGCAAAATTTGAGTTGACGGGGTCACCTCACGAGCATCAAATGATGATTCTTGCGGTGCAGTATGCAACAACAGGCCAGGAAAATACCTCGGCGCATCAGCCATCAGATGTGCAGGTATCAATGATCTGGGGATGCTCGAAGCGCTGGCCTGTAGAGAAGCCATTTCCCTTGCCCTGTACTTCTCACTATCTCATGTGTTAGTAGCTTCAGACTGGAAGGAAGTTGTAACTAATATCAATAAGGGTACGGATGGGCTCTACGCTAGCATTATAAAGAAGATTAAGTCAATGGCTTTGTAGTTTACAAAGTGCTCCTTCATCTTTGAAGGGCGCGAGATGAACTATCAGGCACGTAGCCTCGCCAAACACACTTTGGAACTTTCATTGGGGCGCTATCTATGGCTCCTAAACCCTTAGGATTTATCTTGTATTCCTTTTCATTAAAACAATGATCAATAAATAAGAGTCAGTTTGGACTAAAAAAACTAATCGCGTTGGGAAACACTAAAAAGCTCGGCACACAAACAACGGGAGAATTTGCACTACACGACTACTACTATCCCACATATGCTTGTTGGTTGGGCCATCTGGAATGAGAGGAACACTAGAGTTTTTAGGAAGAAATCAACGCCTCCCTTCTACATTCTAAAACTAATCCAAGATGAAGCCAAACTTTGGGTCACGGCAGGAGCTACGCACCTGAGCATTATCATGCCGCGAGAGTAGTTGTTATTTTCCTTTTGTTGACGGACGGGCTATGTTGTAGAGCCACTAATTTGTACTCTACAACTTTTCTCCTTTATTAATGAATGAGGCAAGTCTTTTGCCTCTGTTTTAAAGAAAAAACTATCCCACATGTGGTAGGCCATTATTATCCTGCTCGTGACCCCGTCTAAAGAGCATGTGAGCATGAGAGCTATATCTCGCCTCTAGTGGTTATGTGAAAGTTCTACGCAAGTTCGTGGAATCTCCTATCAGTTTTGGGAGGTTTCACATGATTTTGTTGTCCTTTTGTGTGTTTTTCTTTATGGTTTTCATTGGTATTTCCAGTCTTTATTTCTTGGTTTATTTTATTATTTTGATTTCCTTTTTATTTTTTCAATTACATGTCAATTTTGTCAACCAAAAATGTACAATTTTTGTATACACACGTACTTTTTTGATACACCTTGAATATGTTTCTACTACTTAATTATTTTTTATATATGTTTGAGCATTTTTTGTACAAAATTTAGATATTTTCACATATAACTTAAATGTTTTTGAATGATATGAAACACTTTTTTGTTACACACATTTCTTTAATAAATGTCACGAACATAATTTTAGGACCTGTGATCATATTCAAATGTCACTTACATGTTCCTGAATGGTACTCCCTCCGTCCCAATATTCTTGTCTTACATTTGCCTAAATACGGATGTATCTAGTTACGTTTCAGTGTTAGATACATCCATATCTAGACAAATCTAAGACAAGAATTTTGGGACGGAGGGGGTATTAAACAATTTTCAAAACTTATGTGATTCTTTATTATGAATAAATCATTTCTTTAAAAACTATGTTTGGCCTGAAGCAGGCAACAATAGGCCAGCTCAACGCGCTGGACGTCCACAAGCCTTAAGCCTCCTTTATTTTGCATTTTCTTTTTTTTCTTACCATTTTTTTTGTTTTTCTTTCATAATATTCTAAAAATAACTTTAGATCAAATTTGGAATAAATGTTAATAATGCATTTGACAAATAATAAACATGTATTGATAAATGTTTCTAATGTATAATAAAATGTACAATGCGTATGAAAAAAACTTGACATGAAAACATATTCCATATAAGAAAGAAGGTTAAACACTTGTAAGAAATGTTTTTGATGTATATCAAAAATTTACATGATGTATGGGAAAATGTAGAAATCAAAAAATATATTTATAAAAATGATAATCATATATTTGAAAAATACTGAACGTGTATAATAAAAACATTTCTGGTGTATAGGAAAAAATGGACAATATGTATGGAAAAAGGTTGACATCACAAAATATGTAAAAATATTAATTATGCACTTCAAAAAATTTAAACATGTATAAGAAAAATGTTTCTTATGTATACGAAAACTAAAATCTGTATGAAAAAACTGGCATCAGAACATATATCTGAAAAAATGTTAATCATGTGTTAAAAAAGTGAAATATATGAAAATAGTAATATTTAAGATGTATAAGAATCTTTTTACAGAAAAATAAGTTAATCTTATATATAGTAAAAAAAGTTAATCATGTATCTGAAAAATGTTAAACGTGTATGAAAGTTTTCCTGGGGTTTATACGGAAAATGTACATTGTGTGTGAAAGAAATTAGACATTAGTTGAAAAAACCCAAGGAAAACAAATCTAAGCTGAGGAACAAAGAAAGAAAACCAAAGAAAAAAAAAGAAACGTAGAAACTTATGCAAGACATTAGACACGGAGAAAAACAGAAAAATATAATAAATACTAAGAAAGAAAAAATGAAAACGTAAAAAAAATTAAGGAGAAAGGGCAAAGAAAAATAAAAGTAGAAACAAGAAAGAATGAAAATAATTCAAAGAAAAAACAAAAAGTAAAACAGAAATAAACAGAAAACACCAATGCTAAAGGCCGCATCGCAGTGGAAAATTGTGCTACAATAACTAGCTAGCACTGTACTGTAGCAAACAAAAAAAGCCTACATCTCGGTATAAGCCAGGCTACGTCTCAGGCTCGCTCCAGGCATGCGCAACGTCCAGGTCTTGAACCAAACTGGCCCATAGCCCTGGCGGATAGGGCTTGCGCAAGCAAGCTATAGCGCTGCTCGTATCTGAGCAGAGTCGGATCTTATTTGACGCTTATTTTGTCAAATTTTCGCTGAGACGCACAGACCAGTGCTAGTGATTATATATTGGGCTGGCACATTAAGGCATTACACGTACTACTGCACGGAAGGTTCCTGATTACCTTTTTTTCTTCCTTTTTTACGATTTATTCTTTCCTTTTTTCCTTTTATATTTTCTGAAAAATATTCGTAATTTTTGGTTTTTGAAATTTGTTCAAAATATTTTGATATTTAAATAATATCAATTTTTTAAAATATCGTTTTTTAAAAACTATTCTGAGAATTTTAGAAAATATTCGCATCTTTGAAAAAAGTTTCCATAATATTTTTTATGTCCAATTTTTTTATATAAAAAATCACTTCTTAGAAATAGTTTTTCCTGTGTATTTTTAAAAGACAAATAAAAAAACTAGACAAAAGATTGGTAGTTAGAATACCCGAGTCACTACGGTAACGTGGGTCGCGATAGAATTCGAGTCACTGCAGTGCGTGGTAATGGGCTTGGCCAATCGGCAAACTTACTTGTTTGTTTCATTGACAATTTGACACACAATGCGTAAAGTAGGGGGTCCCATGTGAGCCCCACTCCCTATTCTAAAAAACATGCATGTCTATCACAAAATAACTGACTGACAACAAATTATGTTTTTTCATGAGCCATGCAGGAGAACTGCAAATCAGTTGTTTGAATTTTACAAGTTTGCACAAGGGGAGTCTATGCTTGCACTGCATATGAAATAATAAATAGACTGCATACATTCGAAAGAATAGAGAATTCCAACAAGCATCGATCCACTAACCAGGAAGCTCACTGTTTTAGCTTGGTGTGTGTTATATGAGGATGCCTGATGTTTAGGCCATCTTTTGTAAAAAAAATCGTGCACAAGCAGGGTCTGGATTTAAATTGATAAAGCTAATAACAGCAGGGTAACAAGGTTCAAGAGTACATCAACAGTTACATAAAAGGGTACAAAGCTCAACTGCAAGAGGAGCGCAATTAGGGATAAACGAACACCTAGCTATTCTTCGGCGTTTCGTGAGCGGCATGGAGATGCTTGAGCTTGGTGAGAATGTTACCCGCCTCCTCACTATCCTTCCTCCTCTCGAGGGAACGCCACTGCTGAAAGAAAAGAGCCCATTTGAAAACATAGTTAGGAGCATGAGCAAGTATGATTCCTTCGATGGCTAATTTGTTGCTAGTTGTCCAAAGCTCCCAAGCTAAAGCTCCAAAAACTCTCCACCCTAGGCAACCCGCGGCATTGGCTCAAAAGCTCGAGGATATCATTCAAGGATGACAAGTTTCAGATGGAACCGAAGCAATCTCTAATACAACTCCAGAAGAATTGAGTTGGTGCACATTTTAAAATGATGTGATTAGCGTCTTCCGGTCTATCACAAAGGGCACAACATCCATTGCTAGGTCCATGACTCTTCTGCAGGTTAATGGCAGAGGGAAGCTTGTCGATGTCAGCTTGCCATAAAAAGATGTGAACTTTGAGCGGCACCCTTGCTGCCCAATGAGCTTTGGAGAAATTGATCTTAGGGCCCCGAACCAACTTAGCATACATAGATGGTTAGGCCATCCTCCAGAGATGGTTGACATTCAGTTAATTTGAAGCTAAGTTAATAAATGTGCTATGTTAATAAAATGATACCATCTCGATATAAAGCACATAGTATACACAGGAGCATGCACTGCTGACACAACACCCATCACGAATCTCCAGACATTATTGTTAGGGTAAATTGATTAAAAATCATTAGGCCTAATATTGTGATAAAAACACCTGAGAGGAAGCGTGTGTATCTAATATGGGCATAGTCATTCGAGGCAAATCCATAGTCTCTCGCCTTCTTGGTGCAGGTGTGATGAAGGGTGGGTGTCGAGGAGCCCATTCGGCACCGCCTTGCGCTGGGCGGCGTTGCTAGCGGCCTTCTGATCCTCTCTAGCATACTTTTAGGATCGGTAATTAGGAGTCTAGTTGTTTAACCCCTAGACGTGTGACACCCCCAAGGGCACTACCTCAGTTGTATGTGGTGCTAAGGGATACCATACTGCAAGTGCACAGGGCTATGTAACATTATTGGATAAAATGTTTTGAATACATAGAAGCGAAAAGGATGAGACTACAACCCCGCAGTAACGTTGTCACGGACGCAACTACGCTCACACTCGAACCGAAGTTTGGTAATACTTTACTGTTATTGGTTGCTATAAAATAAACTAAAAGCGGGGTTTTATGTAAGCTACAAACGAAAAGGCAAAAACAGTAACTAAAGGATGGCAAGTTTGTAGGTACGATGCTTGAGTAGTAAATGCGTTCTCAGAGGTGTTGGGATCATCACTACTAGTATACTGCACAATATATGCGAGTACATAGTTCTTAGTCTACATCTCTAATGCTCTTTGTATGTGGAATGTGTGGGCGGAGCCAAATAGAGATATGTTCATACATGCATCACCAACTCACCAACACATCGCGAACGTCACCATCATTCCTCCCACAACAGGTTATGGTAATAGTGATTAAAGGCTTCCCATTGACGTGACATAAAGCTTCGGGGTTCTTCGTTATTCCCTTATCTAAGGTTAGGGAGGAAGGAAGAAAAGTATTATCACCAAATACCTCCTCAACCCACCATCGCAATGTTAGTAAATCCGTCAAGTACAAAAGGACATATGTTGAGTGACCGATCTTACACGACATCATGGGGAATAATTAACTCATCACGTATAAAGAGGATATTGTATCTCCGCTATGGCCCAAGCCTCTCGGCGATAGGCCTCCACTCGACACCGTGTGAAGTTAGCCTTCATACGAATTTGGATCACAACTTAAGAGTTTGAGTGAAATATAATTGTTCTCGCGATTAATAGCATTTTGCTACAATAATATATCAACATTAGCAGGATACTAAAAGGTGATCATCACTATAAAATGGCATAAAACAACATTAACATTAATTACATATTAGTTTTCTAAGTAAAAGTTCTCATTGGTTTCATTGTACTTAGAAGATAGAACATGATTTTTATAGCAATTTTTAGTTCTATAACAGTGCAAAAATATTTTTAGAATAATCATAATATAGAAAATGCACCAAGTAAAATGAAAAAGGACAAGATAAACATGTTGGCCCAAAACCACCCATGGCAGCATGTTAAAAATCTAGCCCAGGAGACAAATTCATCAAAAAGTAAAACATTTTCTCTGGGCTAAGACAACTTGGGCCAGTGCCCATGTACATAATAGGCCCATTTTCATTTTGCATGCCCAACTATCACCCCGATCCATTTCCAAGGACGCCCTGGAGAGGAACAAAAATGGTGCCCAATCAAACCCTAATCCCATTTCTTCCGGCTCCTAGGTAGGAGAGACAATTGCAGCGGCGGCTCGAGACACGCCGACCATGGTGAGATGGTGGCTCCGCTGGACGGAGCAGTATGACATGGACTATGTCCCATGTGCTCCTTCGTCGAGCGTAGCTACTGGAGGCGCAACACATGGAACAAGGTGGTGATGTTTGGGAGGCGAGCGTGGGTGGCGGAGGATGAGAAGGTGACGACAATGTGTGTGGCGCACAAGGCTCATATGTGCACATTCATAAGTGCGCCGCTAGCGACTTCCTTCTTTCCGCGCATCGTCCATAGGAATGGCGACCGTGCGGATTCGTGAGGAAGGAAGATGCCGCCACAATTATAAGTGATCCCTTACACTTTTCTTCTCACTTTTTTTCCTTTTTAGCTTCTGATTCAGAGAATTTCATTTCTAGGGTTCCAGTTTTGGGGAATTGTCGATCTAGCGTAAGGGTTTGTGAGTCTTGGGATTCTAGGGTATTTACTTTAGGGTTAATTGACATTATATTTCCTCTGCTCAATGCTAAACTAACGCCCAACCATGCCAATTGAACATCAATGGATCATTGCATAATTGCATTAATCATGAATAATTAAGTCCTAATCATGAATAGTTACCCTTAACAATACAACATTATGTCTTAGTTATATCCCATATAAGAAAACAATTAGGCTCTACCTTAGTAACTACAAGAAGCAAAGTGTAAATAGGGTTCTTATTTGAAAGGCAATTCAGTATTTGATCATCTCATTGGCATTAATAGAAACTTGTATGTATCAATCTTTACAAACAAAGTATTATTAACACGAATGAGACTAGAGCTGAATTAGCATTAAACATGATCATTCGATGCTAACGAAATCACTTTAAATCTTAATAACGAATAATTAGAACCAAAACATAGGCAATTAGATCCTAACATACGCGGTTCGATTGAAACAAGGAATAATTGGGGTTCTATTTGAGATTAGATTCACTTAGATGCGAATGTTACAGTAATCTTTATGATTCGACATCATTGACCGTAATCTCGTGACAAGAGCACCTGAGCGAAAGCGTCTATACCTAAGATGGGCGTACCAATCTGAGGCAAAGTCATATAGTCTCTCACCTACTTGGTGCATGTGCTATGAAGGGTGCATCCACGGTGATATAGACGTGCATAGGTAGCAACACGTCTAGGAGCCCTATCGACATAGCCTTGTGGTGGCTAGCGATGGTTGTGGCCTTCTTATCCCCTGCAGCACACTTTTAGGATAAGTACTTAGGAGTCTGACTATTTAGCTCTACATGTTTGACACCCCAGGTACTACCTCCTAGTTTTTTACCTGTGATGCTAAGGGGACAAGGATCAAACCCAGAAGTTGTTTTGTATGCTCCCGGTCGAGGCACCACCGTGAAGGATTTTATTTCTCTCGATTTGTTAATTGTGAGATAAATTCCAACAATTATCAAGTCTTACCATGAGTAGTTTTTATAGGAAAACAGATTACAAACACAAATCACACACACTACCTTTATAAGCGCCTCATGAGTCAACAAACCCTAATATTAACGAAGTTACTACATGCGTCTTGTAGTCAATTGGGATTTTGTTTTCTACTAAACAAACATCACCGAAAAGGCTGGCTTAAATCCAAAGAAATACAAGTACCAATACCGAGTCTAAGACTTGAATCTGGGTTGGATGATTCCACCACAAGATATCTAGTCAGCTCAATTCACCGCGTACATACTTACTGTTCATAATAAATCAACTCTCTTCTTTATTTAGGGCATCTCCAATGCCCCCCCCAAAACGGACACTATATTTGTCCGGGGATTGGTCCACAGATAGTGATACGAAAACTGGTCATCCAACATGTCCCCTAAATGTCCGCCCCTGTTCTTTTAAGTCGGGGAGATCAAAATAATAGCATATCAAATCTTTCATGAATGAAAATATCAACTGTGATAGTACTTCTAATTTAAATATTACAATCCAACTGCGTTTTCAAATAAAATAGTTCAATCTTGAATTCAACTCGCATATATGTTCTAGTTGTCCCCTTTAACCATCCACAGATGCTTAATCAAATCCTCCATGAGCTACTCATGAGTTTCTCGATGCCGCATTTGTTGATGCATTTGAAGAAACTCATCAAACAAGGCCGGATTCTGATGTGGAAGTTGGATAGAATCACCAATGTTCTCAAATTTTAGACCACCGACAACATCTTCATCCTCATCCTCCATGATCATGTTGTGCATGATCACATAACATGTCATCACCTTCCACAAGGTCTTCAGATCTTATGGTTTAGCATGTCCATGAGAAACTGCAAAAAGGTTTTGGAGCACTCCAAATGCCCTCTCCACATCCTTTCTAACTCCTTGTCTATCCCAAGGAGGATCGATACTGTCGACCAGATAGTAGCCTGTTGGGAAACGTAGTAGAAAAAATATTCGCCCTACGAACACCCAGGAACAATATGAAGATGCATATAGGGTTTGGATCAACGATCATTATTGACATCGGAGTGCAGCGGAAGTAGACGAGTCGGTGTAGATCGTACTTGGAGTCCCTCGAACCATTGATGACGATCCCCCGAACCGCCCTCAAATGATCCCTGAATGGAAGACTAAAATCACGACCTCTCTACTTGGTTGCAAGCGCACGGTCCTCACGGTCTAGCAGCGCTTCACCATCCAGAGCTAATCATCGCCAGACAATTAGAGGGGGAGAATAGAACCACACTAGGCTTCTAATTATGAGGATTAGAGGAACTAGAGCAAGCTCTAATTAGTCAACTAGAACCCACTAGAACTAGGGCTAGATGAACTAGAGGAGGATCCAAAACTTGTGTATAGAAAAGGGCCAACGCCTCATGTATATATTGGTTAGAGGGGAGGGGGGTTGCCAAGAGGAGGGGAAGACTGCCCTCCCCATGGGTCGGCCAAGGGGGGTGATTCCACTTGTAAGCTGCGTTGGTTTTGTCCCCAAAGAGGAAGGGATGATGCAGTATAGTAGAGGTAGGTATTTCTCTCGGTTAGAAACCAAGGTTATCAATCCAGTAGGAGAACCATGCAACAACTTGTTAGCAACACCGGCACACAAAATAACAAATACTTGCACCCAACGCAAACAAGGGGTTGTCAATCCCTCGACGGTTAATTGCAAGGATCAAATCTCGTAGTGATAGATAGATAGATAGATAGATAGATAGATAGATAAAAACACAAAATAAAATAAAGTAAATTAAAGTACAACAATATAGTTTTGGATCTTAATATATGATCTAGATAGACACGGGGCCATAATTTTCACTAGAGGCTTCTCTCATGAAGATAGCATACGATGGGTAAACAAATTACTGTTAGGCAATTGATGTTGGGGAATGTAGGATGCAATTTCAAAAATTTCCTACGCTCATGCAAGATCTATCTAGGAGATACATAGCAACGAGAGGGGGAGAGTGTGTCTATGTACCCTCATAGACCGAAAGCAGAAGCGTTTGACAACGCGGTTGATGTAGTCGTACACCTTCACGACCCGTCCCGATCAAGTACCGAAAGTACGACACCTCCGCGTTCAGCACATGTTCAGATGCATGATGTCCTCGCCTTCTTGATCCAGCAAGAGGGGCGAAGTAGTAGATGAGTTCCGGTAGCACGACGGCGTGGTGACAGTGTTGGTGAAGAACAATCTCCGCAGGGCTTCGCCAAGCACAATGGAAACTATGACGGAGGATAAACTAGAGGGACTGGGTTGCTAGCACACGGCTTGGTGTTTCTTGATGTGTCTTGGGTGCTAGCCTTGCCCCTCTATTTATATGTTGACCTCTTGGGTCGAAACTTGGAGTAAAAGACTCCTCAAAGTCGGTTTTTCCCGAAAGGCAAGAGTCCTTCTCGCACTCCAGGGCTAGACGCCAGGGTTCCCGATGTCTACCTCCTAGACGCCAGGGTTCCTGGCGTCTAGCCTTTGGAATCATCAAAACTTCCTTTTGCACTTTCCAAAAGCCTCGTGGGCTTTCCCCTTTTGCCCAAATAAAGTGTTCTCGTACCCAAACATTCCGGGAAACATTTGGAACCCCTTCCGGTTAATTCCGGAGACCAAACACTATTATCCCATATATCAATCTTTACCTCCGGACCATTCTGGAGCTCCTCGTCATGTCTGTGATCACATCCAGGACTCCGAACAACATTCGGTCGCCAACATATATAACTCATATAATACTATATCGTCAACGAACGTTAAGCATGCGGACCCTACGGGTTCGAGAACTATGTAGACATGACCGAGACACCTCTCTGGTCAATACCAATAGCAGAACCTGGATGCTCATATTGGCTACTACATATTCTATGAAGATGTTTATCGGTCGAACCTTATGACAACATACGTTATTCCCTTTGTCATCGGTATGTTACTTGCCCGAGATTCGATCGTCGGTATCTTCATACCTAGTTCAATCTCGTTACCGGCAAGTCTCTTCACTCGTCCCATAATACATCTTCCCACAACTAACTCATTAGTTACATTGCTTGCAAGGCTTCTTAGGATGTGTATTATCGAGAGGGCCCAGAGATACCTCTCTGATACTCAAAGTGACAAATCCTAATCTCGATCTATGCCAACCCAACAAACACCTTCGGAGATACCTGTAGAGCATCTTTATGATCACCTAGTTACGTTGTGACGTTTGATAGCACACAAGGTATTCCTCCGGTATCTGGGAGTTGCATAATCTCATAGTCGAAGGAATGTGTATTTGACATGAAGAAAGCAATAGCAATAAAACTGAACGATCAAAATGCTAAGGTAATGAATGGGTCTTGTACATCACATCATTCTCCTAATGATGTGATCCTGTTCATCAAATGACAACACATATCTATGGTTAGGGAACTTAACCGTCTTTGATTAATGAGCTAGTCTAGTAGAGGCTTACTAGGGACGCAGTGTTTTGTCTATGTATCCACACATGTATCAAGTTTCTGGTTAATACAATTCTAGAATGAATAATACACATTTATCATGATATAAGGAAATATAAAATAACAACTTTATTATTGCCTCTAGGGCATATTTCCTTCAGTCTCCCACTTGCACTAGAGTCAATAATCTAGTTCACATCGCCATGTGATTTAACACCAATAGTTCACATCTTTATGTGATTAACACCCATAGTTCACATCGCCATGTGTCCAACACCCAAAGGGTTTACTAGAGTCAATAATCTAGTTCACATCGCTATGTGATTAACACTCAAAGAGCACTAAGGCTTGATCATGTTTTGCTTGTGAGAGTTGTTTAGTCAACGGGTCTGCCACATTCAGATCCGTATGTGTTTTGCAAATTTCTATGTCTACAATGCTCTGCATGGAGCTACTCTAGATAATTGCTTCCACTTTCAATATGTATCCAGATCAAGACTCAGAGTCATCCAGATCGGTGTCAAAGCTTGCATCGATGTAACTCTTTACGACAAACTCTTTATCACCTCCATAACCAAGAAAAATTTTCTTAGTCCTCTTTAGGTACCTAAGGACAATTTTGACTGTTGTTCAGTGATCTACTCCTGGATCACTATTGTACCCCTTTGCCAAACTCTTGGTAAAGTACACAATATGTCTGGTACACAGCATGGCATACTTTATAGAACCTATGGCCGAGGCATAGGGAATGACTTTCATTCTCTTTCCTATCTTCTGCCGTGGTCAGGCATTGAGTCTTACTCAACATCACACCTTACAACACAGGAAAGAACCCTTTCTTTGACTGATAGATTTTGAACTTCTTCAAAATCTTGTCAAGGTATGTGCTTTTGAAAGTCCTATTAAGCGTCTCAATCTAATCTCTATAGATCTTGATGCCCAAAATATAAGTAGCTTCACCGAGATCTTTTATTGAAAAACTCTTATTCAAGTATCCTTTTATGCTCTCCAGAAATTCTACATCATTTCCAATCAACAATATGTCATCCACATATAATATTAGAAATGCTACAGAGCTCCCACTCACTTTCTTGTAAATACAGGCTTCACCATAAGTCTGCATAAAACCACATGCTTTGATCACCACATCAAAGCATATATTCCAACTCCAAGATGCTTGCACCAGTCCATAGATGGATCGCTGGAGTTTGCACACTTTGTTAGCACCTTTAGGATCTAGAAAACCTTCTGGTTGCATCATATACAACTCTTGTTTGAGACATCCATTAAGGAATGTAGTTTTTACATCCATTTTGCCAGATTTCATAAAATGCGGAAGTTGCTAACATGATTCAGACAGACTTAAGCATCGCTACAGGTGAGAAAGTCTCATCATAGTCAACCCCTTGAACTTGTCGAAAAACCTTTTTGCAACAAGTCGAGCTTTGTAGATAGTAACCCTACCATCAGCGTCCGTCTTCCTCTTGAAGATCCATTTATTCTCAATGGCTTGCCGATCATCGAGCAAGTACACCAAAGTCCACACTTTGTTCTCATACATGGATCCTATCTCAGATTTCATGGCCTCAAGCCATTTATTGGAATCTGGGCTCATCATCGCTTCCTCATAGTTCGTAAGTTTGTCATGGTATAGTAACATGACTTCCAGAATAGGACCACCGTACCACTCTGGTGCAGAACGTGCTCTGGTTGACCTACGAGGTTCGGTAGTAACTTGATCTGAAGTTTTCATGATCATGATCATTAGCTTCCTCTCTAGTTGGTGTAGGCATCACTAGAACTGATTTCTGTGATGAACTACTTTCCAATTCGAGAGAAGGTACAATTACCTCATCAAGTTCTACTTTCCTCCCACTCACTTCTTTCGAGAGAAACTCCTTCTCTAGAAATGATCCATTATTAGCAACAAAGATTTTGCCTTCGGATCTGTGATAGAAGGTATACCTAACAATTTCTTTTGGGTATCCTATGAAGACGCACTTCTCCGATTTGGGTTCAAGCTTATCAGGCTGAAGCTTTTTCACATAAGCATCGCAACCCCAAACTTTAAGAAATGACAACTTAGGTCTCTTGCCAAACCACAGTTCATACTGTGTCGTCTCAACGGATTTAGATGGTGCCCTATTTAACGTGAATGCAGCTATCTCTAATGCATAACCCCAAAATGATAGTGGTAAATTGGTAAGAGACATCACAGATCGCACCATATCCACTAAAGTATGGTTAAGCTATGGTGTTCTAGGTGGCGTGAGTTGTGAAACTATTCCACATTGTTTTAAATGAAGGCCAAACTCGTAACTCAAATATTCGCCTCTGCGATCAGATCGTCGAAACTTTATTTTCTTATTACGATGATTCTCCACTTCACTCTGAAATTCTTTGAACTTTTCAAATGTTTCAGACTTGTGTTTCATTAAGTAGATATACCCATATCTACTCAAATCATCTGTGAAGGTCAGAAAATAATGATACTCGCTGCGATCCTCAACAATCATCGGACCACATACATCGGTGTGTATTATTTCCAATAAGTCGGCGGCTCGCTCCATTGTTCCAGGGAACAGAGTCTTAGTCATCTTGCCCATGATGCATGGTTCACAAGCATAAAATGATTCATAATTAAGTGATTCCAAAAGTCCATCCGCATGGAGTTTCTTCATGTGCTTTACACCAATATGACCTCAACGGCAGTGCCACAAATATGTTGCACTATCATTATCGACTTTGCATCTTTTTGGCATCAATATTATGAATATGTGTATCACTATGATCGAGATTCAGTAAACCATTTATATTGAGTGTATGCCCATAGAAGGTTTTATTCATGTAAATAGAACAACAATTATTCTCTGGCTTAAATGAATAACCGTATCGCAACAAACATGATCCAATCATATTCATGCTCAACGCAAACGCCAAATAACATTTATTTTAGGTCCAACACCAATCCTGAAGGTAGAGGCAGTGTGTGATGGTGATCTTATCAACCTTGGAATCACTTCCAGCACACATTGTCACCTCGCCCTTAACTAGTATCTGTTCATTTTGCAACTCATGTTTTGTGTTACATATCTTAGCAACTGAACCGGTATCAAATACCCAGGGGCTACTATGAACACTAGTAAATTACACATCAATAACATGTATATCAAATATACCTTTGTTCACTTTGCCATCCTTCTTATCCACCAACTTTTGTTGGGGCAATTCCGCTTCCAGTGACCATTTCCTTTGCAGTAGAAGCACTCAGTTTCAGGTTTGGGTCTAGCTTTGGGCTTCTTCACGGGAGTGGTAACTTGCTTGCCATTCTTCTTGAATTACCCTTTCTTTCCCTTGCCCTTTTTCTTGAAACTAGTGTTCTTGTTCAACCATCAACACTTGACGTTATTTCTTGATTTCTACCTTCGCCGATTTCGGCATCGCGAAGAGCTTGGGAATCGTTGTTATTTTCCCTTGCATATTATAGTTCATCACGAAGTTCTAGTAACTTGGTGATAGTGACTAGAGAACTCTGTCAATCACTATCTTATCTAGAATATTAACTCCCACTTAATTCGAGCGACTGTAGTACCCGGACATTCTGAGTACATGCTCACTATTTGAGTTATTCTCCTCCATCTTGTAGGCAAAGTACTTGTCAGAGGTCTCATACCTCTTAACACGGGCATGAGCCTGAAATATTACTTTCAGATCTTGAAACATCTCATATGCTCCATGGCGTTCAAAACATTTTTGAAGTCCCGGTTCTAAGCCGTAAAGCATGGTGCACTAAACTATCAAGTAGTCATCATATCGAGCTTGTCAAACGTTCATAACGTCTGCATCAGCTCCTGCAATAGGTCTGTCACCTAGCGGTGCATCAGGGACATAATTCTTCTATGCAGCAATGAGGATAATCCTCAGATCACGGACCCGGTCTGCACCATTGTTACTATCAACTTTCAACTTAGTTTTCTCTAGGAACATATCAAAAACATAGGGGAGCTACAACACGAGCTATTGATCTACAACATCATTTGCAAAAACTATCAGGACTAAGTTCATGATAAATTAAGTTCAATTAATCATATTAATTAAGAACTCCCACTTAGGTAGACATCCCTCGAGTCATCTAAATGATCATGTGATCCATATCAACTAAACCATGTCCAATCATCACGTGAGATGGAGTAGTCTTCAATGCTGAACATCTCTATGTTGATCATATCTACTATATGATTCACATTCGACCTTTCGGTCTCCAGTGTTCCGAGGCCATGTCTGTAAATGCTAGGCTCGTCAAGTTTAACCCGAGTATTCCGCACATGCAAAATTGTCTTGCACCCATTGTATGTGAACGTAGAGCTTATCACACCCGTTCATCATGTGGTGTCTCGACACGACGAACTGTCGCAACGGTGCATACTTAGGGAGAACACTTATACCTTGTAATTTTGGTGAGGGGTCATCTCATAATGCTACCGCGTACTAAGCAAAATAAGATGCATAAAAGATAAACATCACATGCAATCAAAATACGTGACATGATATGGCCATCATCATCTTGTGCCTTTGATCTCCATCTCCAAAGCACCGTCATGATCTCCATCATCACCGACTTGACACCTTGATCTCCATCGTAGCGTCGTTGTCGTCTCGCCAACTATTGCTTCTACAACTATAGCTAACACAAAGTGATAAAGTAAAGCAATTACATGGCGATTGTATTTCATACAATAAAGCGACAACCATAAGGCTCTTGCCAGTTGCCGATAACTTTTACAAAACATGATCATCTCATACAACAACGTATATCACATCATGTCTTGACCATATCACATCACAACATGCCCTGCAAAAACAAGTTAGACGTCCTCTACTTTCTTGTTGCAAGTTTTACGTGGCAGCTACGGCCTTCTAGCAAGAACCGTTCTTACCTATGCATCAAAACCACAACGATTTTTTGTCAAGTGTGTTGTTTTAACCTTCAACAAGGACCGGCCATAGTAAAATTCGATTCAACTAAAGTTGGAGAAACAGACAGCCGCCAGCCACCTTTATGCAAAACAAGTTACATGTTTGTCAGGTGGAACCGATATCATGAATGTGGTGATGTAAGGTTGGTCCGGGCCGCTTCATCCAACAATACCGCCAAATCAAAATAAGACGTTGGTGGTAAGCAGTATGACTATGATCGCTCATAACTCTTTGTGTTCTACTCGTGCATATCATCTACGCATAGACCTGGCTTGGATGCCACTGTTGGGGAACGTAGAATGAAATTTCAAAAATTTCCTACGCTCATGCAAGATCTATCTAGGAGATGCATAGAAACGAGAGGGGGAGAGTGTGTCTACGTACCCTCGTAGACCGAAAACGGAAGCGTTTGACAACACGGTTGATGTAGTCGTACACCTTCACGATTCGTCCCGATCAAGTACTGAAAGTACGACACCTCTGCGTTCAGCACACGTTCAGCTCGATGACGTCCTCGCCTTCTTGATCCAACAAGAGGGGTGAAGTAGTACATGAGTTCTGGTAGCACGACGTCGTGGTGATGGTGTTGGTGAAGAACAATCTACGAAGGGCTTCGCCAAGCACAACTGAAACTATGGCAGAGGATAAACTAGAGGGCCGGGGTTGCCGGCACACGGCTTGGTGTTTCTTGATGTGTCTTGGGTGCTAGCCCTGCCCCTCTATTTATATGTTGAGCCCTGGGGTCGAAACTTGGAGTAAAAGGCTCCTCAAAGTTGGTTTTGCCCGAAAGGTAAGAGTCCTTCTCGGACTCCAGGGCTAGACGCCAGGGTTCCTGGCGTCTACCCCCTAGACGCCATGGTTCCTGGCGTCTAGCCTCTGGTCTCCGCAAAACTCCCTTTTGCACTTTCCAAAAGCCTCGTGGGCTTTCCCATTTGGCCCATATAAAGTGTTCTCATACCCAAACATTTCGAGAAACATCCGGCACCCCTTCCGGTGAATTCCGAAACCCTTCCGGAGACCAAACACTATTATCCCATATATCAATCTTTACCTCCGGACCATTCCGGAGCTCCTCGTCATATCCGTTATCACATTCGGTACTCCAAACAACATTTGGTCACCAACATACATAACTCATATAATACTATATCGTCAACGAACGTTAAGCGTGCGGACCCTATGGGTCGAGAACTATGTAGACATGACCGAGACACCTCTCTGGTCAATAACCAATAGCAGAACCTGGATGCTCATATTGGCTCCTACATATTCTACGAAAATGTTTATTGGTCGAACCTTATGACAACATACGTTATTCCCTTTTTCATCGGTATGTTACTTGCCCGAGATTGGATCGTCGGTATCTTCATACCTAGTTCAATCTCGTTACCGGCAAGTCTCTTTACTCGTTCTGTAATACATCATCCCGCAACTAACTCATTAGTTACATTGCTTGTGAGGCTTCTTATGATGTGTATTACCGGGAGGGCCCAGAGATACCTCTCTGATACTCAGAGTGACAAATCCTAATCTCTATCTATGCCAACCCAACAAACACCTTCGTAGATACCTGTAGACCATCTTTATAATCACCCATTTACGTTGTGATGTTTGATAGCACACAAGGTATTCCTTCGGTATCCGGGGGTTGCATAATCTCATAGTCGAAGGAATATGTATTTGACATGAAGAAAGCAATAGCAATAAAACTGAATGATCAACATGCTAAGCTAGCGGATGGGTCTTGTCCATCACATCATTCTCCTAATGATGTGGTCCCGTTCATCAAATGACAACACATGTCTATGGTTAGTAAACTTAACCATCTTTGATTAACGAGATAGTCTAGTAGAGGCTTACTAGGGACACAGTGTTTTGTCTATGTCTCCACACTTGTATCAAGTTTCTGGTTAATACATTTCTAGCATGAATAATAAAAATTTACCATGATATAAGGAAATATAAAATAACAACTTTATTATTGCCTCTAGGGCATATTTCCTTCAATTGATAGAAAAGTGAGTAGTCATGACAATATCTAAGGCAATGATCATGTATATAGGCATAATGTCCGAGACAAGTAGATCAAATCCTGCCTGCGTCTACTACTATTACTCCACCCATCGACCACTATCCCACATGCATCTAGAGTATTAAGTTCATAAAGAACAGATTAACGCCTTAAGCAAGATGACATGATGTAGACAAAGTAAACTCAATTAATATGAATAAACCCTATCTTTTTATCCTTAATGGCAACAATACAAATATGTGTCATGTCCCTTTCTGTCACTGGGATTGAGCACCGCAAGATCGAACATATCACAATGCACCTCTCCCATTGCAAGAAAAATCAATCTAGTTGACCAAACCAAATCAATAGATCGAAGAGAAATGCAAAGCTATAATAATTATGCATAAAAGAGTTCAAACAAGACTCAAATAATATTCATAGATAATCTGATCATAAACTCACAATTCATCGGATCCCAAAAAACACATCGCAAAAAGTATTACATCGAATGGATCTCTAGGAACATCGAGGAGAACATTGTATTGAAGATCAAAGGGAGAGAAGAAGCCATCTAGCTACTAGCTATGGACCCATAGGTCTATGGTAAACTACTCACACATCATCGAAGGGGCTGCAAGGTTGATGTAGAACCCCTCTGTGGTTGAATCCCCCTCCGGTAGAGTGCCAGAAAAGGCCCTAGATGGGATCTGTCGAGAACAAGAACTTGCGGCGGCGGAAAAAGTATTTTGGATGTTAGAGAATTTATAGAAATGGAATTAGGATAAAAAGGGTGAACATGGGCCCCACAAGCTGTTGGGGAACGCATTATTTCAAAAAATTTACCTACGATCACGCAAGATCTATCTAGGAGATGCATAGCAACGAGAGGGGAGAGTGTGTCTACGTACCCTTGTAGACCGAAAGCGGAAGCGTTTAGTAACGCGGTTGATGTAGTCGAACGTCTTTGCGATCCAACCGATCCAAGTACCGAATGCACGGCACATCCGCGATCAGCACACGTTCAGCTCGATGACGTCCCTTGAACTCTTGATCCAGTTGAGGCCGAGCGAGAGTTCCGTCAGCACGACGGCGTGGTGACGGTGATGATGAAGTTACCGGCGTAGGGCTTCGGCTAAGCACTACGACGATATGACCGAGGTGTGAAACTATTGAGGGGGGCACCGCACACGGCTAAAAGATCAACTTGTGTGCCTATGGGGTGTCCGTACCTCTGTATATAAAGGAGGGAGAGGGAGAGGCAGCCGCCCCAAGGGGGGCGCGCCAAGGTGTGGAGTCCTACTAGGACTCCCTAGTCCTAGTAGGATTCCACCTCCCACACGGAGTAGGAAAGGGGGAAGGTAGAAGGAGAAGGAAAGGGGGGGTGGCCCCCTTCTCCTAGTCCTAATCGGCCTCCTTCCCAAGGGGGGGGCGCACCAGGCCCTTGTGGGCTGGTGTGCTTCCCTCTTATGGCCCATAAGGCCCATAACTTCTCCTGGGGGTTCCGATAACCTCCCGGTACTCCAAAAAAATGCCTGAACCACTTGGAACCATTCCGATGTCCAAATGCAATCTTCCAATATATGAATCTTTACCTCTCGACCATTTCAAGACTCCTCGTCATCTCATCCGGGACTCCGAACAAACTTCAACTCATCAAATCACATAACTCATAATACAAATCGTCATTAAATGTTAAGCGTGCGGACCCTACAGGTTCCAGAACTATGTATACATGACCGAGACACATCTCCGGTCAATAACCACTAGCGGAACCTGGATGCTCATATTGGCTCCTACATATTCTACGAAGATCTTTATTGGTCAAACCGCATAACAACATATGTTGTTCCCTTTGTCATCGGTATGTTACTTGCCCGAGATTCGATCGTCGGTACCATCATACCTAGTTCAATCTCGTTACTGGCAAGTCTCTTTACTCGTTATGTAATGCATTATCCCGTGACTAACTCATTAGTCACATTGCTTGCAAGGCTCATAGTGATGTGCATTACCGAGAGGGCCCAGAGATACCACTCCGATAGATAGAGTGACAAATCCTAATCTCGATCTATGCCAACTCAACAAACACCATCGGAGACACCTGTAGAGCATCTTTATAATCACCTAGTTACGTTGTGACGTTTCATAGCACACAAGGTGTTCCTCCGGTATTCGGGAGTTGCATAATCTCATAGTCTGAGGAAAATGTATAAGTCATGAAGAAAGCAATAGCAATAAACTAAACGATCATAGTGCTAAGCTAACGGATGGGTCTTGTCCATCACATCATTCTCTAATGATGTGATCCCATTCATAAAATGACAACACATGTCTATGGCTAGGAAACTTAACCATCTTTGATTAACGAGCTAGTCAATTAGAGGCATACTAGGGACACTTTGTTTGTCTATATATTCACACATGTACTAAGTTTCCGGTTAATACAATTCTAGCTTGAATAATAAACATTTATCATGATATAAGGAAATATAACTAACAACTTTATTATTGCCTCTAGGCATATTTCCTTCAGTCTCCCACTTGCACTAGAGTCAATAATCTAGTTCACATCTTCGTGTGATTTCACACCAATAGTTCACATCTTTATGTGATTAGTTCACATCTTCATGTGACTAATACCCAAAAGGTTTACTAGAGTCAATTATCTAGTACACATCGATATGTGATTAACACCCAAAGAGTGATCATGTTTGGCTTGTGAGAGAAGTTTAGTCTATGGGTCTGCAACATTCAGATCCGTATGTATTTTGCAAATTTCTATGTCTACAATACTCTGCATGGAGCTACTCTAGCTAATTTCTCCCACTTTCAATATGTATCTAGATTGAGACTTAGAGTCATCTAGATCGGTGTCAAAAGCTTGCATCTATGTAACTCTTTACGACGAACTCTTTTATCACTTCCATAACCGATAAATATTTCCTTAGTCCTCTAAGGACAATTCTGACCGTTGTCCAGTGATCTACTCCTAGATCACTATTGTACTCCCTTGCCAAAATCATGCTAAGGTATACAATAGGTCTGGTACATAGCATAGCATGCTTTATAGAACCTATGACTGCGTCATAGGGAATGCCTTATCATTCTCTTTCTATTTTCTGTCATGGTCGGGTTTTGAGTCTTTACTTGACTTCACACCTTACAATACAGGTAAGAACTCCTTCTTTGACTGTTCCATTTTGAACTACTTCAAGATCTTGTCAAGGTATGTACTCATTGAAAAATCTTATCAAGCGTTTTGATCTATCTCTATAGATCTTGATGCCCAATATGTAAGCAACTTCACCGAGGTCTTTCTTTGAAAACTCCTTTCAAACACACATTTATGCTTTCCAAAAAATTCTACATAATTTCCGATCAACAATATGTTATTCACATATACTTATCAGAAAGGCTGTAGTGCTCCCACTCACTTTCTTGTAAATACAGGCTTCACCACAAGTCTGTATAAAACTATATGCTTTGATCAACTCATCAAAGCGTATATTCCAACTCTGAGATGCTTGCACAAGTCCATAGATGGATCGCTAGAGCTTGCACATTTTGTTAGCACCTTTAGGATTGACAAAACCTTCTGGTTGTATCATATACAACTCTTCTTTAATAAATCCATTAAGGAATGCAGTTTTGACATCCATTTGTCAGATTTCATAAAATGTGGCAATTGCTAACATGATTCGAACAGACTTTAAGCAGCAATACGAGTGAGAAAATCTCATCGTAGTCAAAACCTTGAACTTGTCAAAAAAAACCTTTTAGACAAGTCGAGCTTTGTAGATAGTAACACTACTATCAGCGTCCGTCTTCCTCTTGAAAATCCATTTATTCTCAATGGCTTGCCGATCATCGGGTAAGTCCACCAAAGTCCACACTTTGTTCTCATACATGGATTCTATCTCAGATTTCATGGCCTCAAGCCATCTATCGGAATTTGGGCTCGTCATCGCTTCCTCATAGTTCGTAGGTTCGTCATGGTCTAGTAACATGAATTCCAGAACAGGATTACCGTACCACTCAGGTGCGGATCATACTCTGATTGACCAACGAGGATCGGTAGTAACTTGATCTAAAGTTTCATGATCATCATTAGTAACTTCCTCACTAATTGGTGTAGGCATCATTGGAACTGATTTCTGTGATGAACCATTTTCCAATTCGGGAGAAGGTACAATTACCTCATCAAGTTCTACTTTCCTCCCACTCACTTCTTTCGAGAGAAACTCCTTCTCTAGAAAGATCCATTCTTAGCAACAAATATCTTGCCTTTGGATCTATGATAGAAGGTGTACCCAACAGTTTCCGTTGGGTATCCGACGAAGACGCATTTCTCCAATTTGGGTTCGAGCTTATCAGGTTGAAGCTTTTTCACATAACCATCGCAGCCCAAACTTTAAGAAACGACATCTTAGGTTTCTTGCTTAAACCATAGTTCATATGGTGTCGTCTCAACGGATTTAGATGGTGCCCTATTTAACGTGAATGCAGCTGTCTCTAATGCGTAACCCCAAAACGATAGTGGTAAATCGGTAAGAGACATCATAGATCGCACCATATCTAACAAAGTACGGTTACGACATTCGGACACACCATTACGCTGTGGTGTTCCAGGTGGTGTGAGTTGCGAAACTATTAGACATTGTTTCAACAGAAGACCAAACTCATAACTCAAATATTCACCTCCACGATCAGATCATGGAAACTTAATTTTCTTGTTACGATGATTTTCCACTTCACTCTGAAATTCTTTGAACTTTTCAAATGTTTCAGACTTATGTTTCATGAAGTAGATATACCCATATCTGCTCAAATCATCTGTGAAGGTCAGAAAATAACGATACCCGCCGCGAGCATCAACACTCATCGTCACCTCGCCCTTAACTAGTCTTTGTTCATTTTGCAACTCCTGTTTCGAGTTACTAATCTTAGCAACTGAACCGGTATCAAATACCCTGGGGTTACTATGAACACTAGTAAAGTACACATCAATAACATGTATATCGAATATACCTTTCACTTTGCCATCCTTCTTATCCGCCAAGTATTTGGGACAGTTCCGCTTCTAGTGACCATTTCCCTTGCAGTAGAAGCATTCAGTTTCAGGCTTGGGTCTAGCGTTGGGCTTGTTCATGAGAGTGACAACTTGCTTGCCATTCTTCTTGAAGTTCCCTTTCCCCCTTGCCCTTTTACTTGAAACTAGTGGTCTTGTCAACCATCAACATTTGATGCTTTTCTTGATTTCTACCTTCGTTGATTTCAGCATCACGAAGAGCTCGGGAATCGTTTTCATCATCCCTTGCATATTATAGTTCATCACGAAGTTTCAGTAACTTGGCGATAGTGGCTAGAGAACTCTGTCAATCACTATCTTATCTGGAAGATTAACTCCCACTTGATTCAAGCGATTGTAGTACTCAGACATTCTGAGCACATGCTCACTGGTTGAGCTATTCTCCTCCATCTTGTAGGCAAAGTACTTGTCAAAGGTCTCATACCTCTCAACTCGGGCATGAGTCTGAAATACCAATTTCAGATCTTGGAACATCTTATATGCTCCGTGGCATTCAAAACATTTTGAAGTCCCGGTTCTTAGCCATAAAGCATGGCGCACTAAACTATCAAGTAGTCATCATACCGAGCTCGCCAAACGTTCATAACATCTGCATTGCTCCTGCAATAGGTCTGTCACCTAGCGGTGCATCAAAGACATAATCCTTCTGTGCAGCAATGAGGATAATCCTCAGATCATGGAGCTAGTCCGCATCATAGCTACTAACATCTTTCAAAATTGTTTTCTCTAGGAACATATCATAAATAAAACGGGGAAGCTATACGTGAGCAATTGATCTACAACATAGAAATGCAAATACTATCAGGACTAAGTTCATGATAAATTTAAGTTCAATTAATCGTATTACTTAAGAACTCCCACTTAGATAGACATCTCTCTAATCATCTAAGTGATCACGTGATCCATATCAACTAAACCATGTCCGATCATCACGTGAGATGGAGTAGTTTTCAATGGTGAACATCACTATGTTGATCATATCTACTATATGATTCACGCTCGACCTTTCGGTCTCAGTGTTCCGAGGCCATATCTGCATATGCTAGGCTCGTCAAGTTTAACCCGAGTATTCTGCATGTGCAAAACTGGCTTGCACCCGTTGTATGTGAACGTAGAGCTTATCACACCCGATCATCACGTGGTGTCTCAGCACGAAGAACTGTCGCAATAGTGCATACTCAGGGAGAACAGTTATACCTTCAAATTTTAGTAAGGGATCATCTCATAATGGTACCGTTGTACTAAGCAAAATAAGATGCATAAAAGATAAACATCACATGCAATCAAAATATGTGACATGATATGGCCATCATCATCTTGTGCCTTTGATCTCCATCTCCAAAGTACCGTCATGATCTCCATCGTCACTGGCATGACACCATGATCTCCATCATCTTGATCTCTATCAACGTGTCATCACATGGTCGTCCCGCCAACTGTTGCTATCGCATAGCGATAAAGTAAAGCAATTATATAGCGCTTGCATCTTATGCAATAAAGAGACAACCATAAGGCTCTTACCAGTTGCCGATAACTTCAACAAAACATGATCATCTCATACAACAAATTATATCACATCATGTCTTGACCATACCACATCACAACATGCCCTACAAAAACAAGTTAGACGTCCTCTAATTTGTTGTTGCAAGTTTTACGTGGCTGCTATGGACTTCTAGCAAGAACCGTTCTTACCTACGCATCAAAACCACAACGATTTTTCGTCAAGTGTGCTGTTTTAACCTTCAACAAAGACCGAGCGTAATCAAACTCGATTCAACTAAAGCTGGAGAAACCGACACCCACTAGCCACATGTGTGCGAAGCACGTCGGTAGAACCAGTCTCATGAACACGGTCATGCAATGTCGGTCTGGGTCGCTTCATCCAACAATACCGCCGAATCAAAGTAAGACATGTTGGTAAGCAGTATGACTATTATCGCGCACAACTCATTGTGTTCTACTCGTGCATATAACATCTACGCATAAACCTGGCTCTGATGCCACTGTTGGGGAACATAGTATTTCAAAAAAATTACCTACGATCACGCAAGATCTATCTAGGAGATGCATAGAAACGAGGGGGGAGAGTGTGTCTACGTACCCTCGTAGACCGAAAGCGGAAGCGTTTAATAACGCGGTTGATGTAGTCGAACGTCTTCGTGATCCAACCGATTCAAGTACCGAACGCATGAGACCTCTGCGATCAGCACACGTTCAGCTCGATGACGTCCCTGGAACTCTTGATCCAGTTGAGTCCAAGGGAGAGTTCCATCAGCACGACGGCGTGGTGACGGTGATGCTGAAGTTACCGGCGCAGGGCTTTGCCTAAGCACTATGACAATATGACTGAGGTGTGTAACCGTGGAGGGGGGCACCGCACACGGCTAAAAGATCAACTTGTGTGTCTATGGGGTGCCCCCTGCCTCCATATATAAAGGAGGGAGGGAGAGGCAGCCAGCCCTAGGGGGGCACGCCAAGGTGTGGAGTCCTACTAGGACTCCCTAGTCCTAGTAGGATTCCACCTCCCACACGGAGTAGGAAAGGGGGAAGGGAGAAGGAGAAGGAAAGGGGGGCCGACCCCCTTCTCCTAGTCCTAATCGGCCTCCTGCCCAAGGAGGGGCGCACCAGCCCCTTATGGGCTGGTGTGCTTCCCTCTTATGGCCCATAAGGCCCATAACTTTTCCCGGGGGGTTCCGGTAACCTCCCGGTACTCCGAAAAAATTCCCGAACCACTCGGAACCATTCCGATGTCCAAATGCAACCTTCCAATATATGAATCTTTACCTCTCGACCATTTCGAGACTCCTTGTCATGTCCATGATCTCATTCGGGACTCCGAACAAACTTTGGTTCATCATATCACATAACTCATAATACAAATCGTCATCGAACGTTAAGCGTGCGGACCCTACGGGTTCCAGAAGTATGTAGACATGACCGAGACACATCTTCGGTCAATAACTAATAGCGGAACCTGGATGCTCATATTGGCTTCTACATATTCTACGAAGATCTTTATCGGTCAAACCGCATAACAACATACGTTGTTCCCTTTGTCATCGGTATGTTACTTGCCCGAGATTTGATCGTCGGTATCATCATACCTAGTTCGATCTCGTTACCGGCAAGTCTCTTTACTCATTCCGTAATGCATTATCCTGTGACTAACTCATTAGTCACATTGCTTGCAAGGCTCATAGTGATGTGCATTACTGAGAGGGCCTAGAGATACCTCTCTGATACACAGAATGACAAATCCTAATCTCGATCTATGCCAACTCAACAAACACCATCGGAGACACCTATAGAGCATCTTTATAATCACCCAGTTACGTTGTGACATTTGATAGCACACAAGGTGTTCCTCCGGCATTCGGGAGTTGCATAATCTCATAGTCCGAGGAACATGTATAAGTCATGAAGAAAGCAAAGCAATAAACTAAATGATCATAGTGCTAAGCTAACAGATGGGTCTTGTCCATCACATCATTGTCTAATGATGTGATCCCATTCATCAAATGACAACACATGTCTATGGCTAGGAAACTTAACCATCTTTGATTAACGAGCTAGTCAAGTAGACGCATACTAGGGACACTTTGTTTGTCTATGTATTCACACATATACTAAGTTTCCAGTTAATACAATTATAGCATGAATAATAAACATTTATCATGATATAAGGAAATATAAATAACAACTTTATTATTGCCTCTAGGGCATATTTCCTTCACAAGCCACTAGGGCGTGCCTAAACCTTGGGCGCGCCCTGGTGCCTTGTGGGCTACTCCTTCATCTTCTGGCCCTCTCTTGAAGCTTCCATGGTCCCTTTTGTCCAGAAAAAATCTCCAAAAAGTTTCTTGGAATTTGTACTTTGTTTGGTACTGATATTCTGAAAAACCAAAAACAGGCAAAAAATAACAACTGACACTTGACACTAAGTTAATAGGTTTGTCCAAAAAAATGATATATAATTGCTTGTAATTGCATATAAAACACCCAAGATTTATACTATAATATCATGGAACAATAAAAAAATTTAGATACGTTGGAGGCATATCAGGGGGAAGGAGGAGTCCTCCCCCACTAGGATTCGTCATCCTCTAGACGGAAAGCCCCCCCCCCCACACACACACACTTGGGCCCTTGTGGCCCAAGTTGTCTTCCTCCTCATGGCCTTTTAAGCCTCGTTGATATTTAAAATAATATAAAAGCCTTATAATAATTACTATACCCTTTTATCTATAATTTATCATCACCGAAAACATTTTCACCGATGTATTAATTATCAGCAATACTCGGTATTGCCCGATAAACTCCGAAACCCTTCTGGTGACTCTGAAACGCTTCCTGTTCCTCTCGAAACTATTTCATATATTAATGAAACAATCCTACAAATAAATCCTTGATAATTTCTTCCTACCAACACTCAAGCGATCATTATTCCTTAAGCTTGTGACCCCGTAGGTTCGGTAAATCATAGTCATGAACGAAACCCCTTCGTTCAATGTCTGATAGCGGAACCGCGGACGTCCATATCGATCCCTATGATCGTATGAGTGACATTCGAGTGAACCTTTGGTTATCATGTGATGTTCCCTTTGCTTTGCGATACTTTAGAGTACCCGGGGTTCATCGGTATCTTCTTGAGTCATACACATGCTCACTATACCATTGATCTCGTTGCTGGTGTTGTTCTTGTTTCTCGTTGATGTGTTCCAGCATCCCCGTTATATAGTCACATGTGTCTGGCCAAACTATGATGGATGACATCACACCGAGTGGTCCCTAAGAATACATCTCCATCGTCGGGGGAGTAAATCCCACTCCTGAGCTATCTAGTCCCTTGTCAAACTTTCCGATGAACCCGTAAGTTTTCGTTATGAACACCTAGTTATAGATGACATTTGAGCAACCACAAAGTCCACCATACGATAGGAAGTGACTAAGATACTCTCATGGTCTAATAAACTAAAACACATGCTAACACTCTGTGTTATAATAATTGATTTCAGATGATATTATCTCAAAGTATAACAAACAAGATTGGGTCGATTCAATATGACCGTTCTTCTAACGTCATACTCTCTATGTTGTTTGGGGACTATTGTTACACTTAAAGAAATACCGAGATCCGGAAAACTTGATCACCAACAACACTTGAGCCAGTCTTAGAGGCATGACCGGGAACCTATACTTTATTGTTTATCATTTCACACATGCATATGTGTTTTCCACTGAATCACATATTCCAGTATTACAACAGTTATAGCATGAAATATAAAATATTAATTATGAAAATGGAAATATAATAATACAATATTATTGCCTCTAAGGCATATTTCCAACACAGCCCATGTTGTAATGAAGCCCATCGATAGTATAGTTACAAGGAGGACGTTGCCCTTCAGCTAACCTAGCAAACAACAGAGGCCGCTATTGCTGTCAAAACCGGCGGATCTTGGGTCGGGGTTCCCGAACTGTGCGTCTAGGATCGATGGTAACAGGAGACGGGGGACACAATGTTTTACCAGGTTCGGGCCCACTCTATGGAGGTAATACCCTACTTACTGCTTGATTGATTTGGATGAATATGAATGTTACAAGAGTTGATCTACCACGAGATCGTAATGACTAAACCCTAAAAGTCTAGTCTGGTTATGATTATCGGGATCTATCTACGGACCTAGCCCTCCGATTTATATAAACACGGGAGGGATCTAGGGTTTACACAAGGTCGGTTACAGAGAAAGGAATATTTATGTTTGGTCGCCAAGCTTGCCTTCCACGCCAAGGAGAGTCCCATACGGACATGGGTAGAGTCTTCGGTCTTCGTATCTTCACAGCCCAACATTCCGGCCCATATCCAATAGGTCGGACGCCCGAGGACCCCTTAGTCCAGGACTCCCTCAATAGCCCTCGAACCAGGCTTCAATGACGAGGTGTTCGACATACAGATAGTCTTCGGCATTGCAAGGCGGGTTCTTCCTCCTATGACGTTAAAGCGATGTATTCGGCTGTACATTTAATGTCGCACCCCTCGGCTTCCGCGCCTTCCTGACTCCAGCTTCCACATGTTGAGTGAATACAAGATGTCGGGGTATTTTTACATATACCACCTTGACCGTACCAGAAAGGTGCCTATTTAAAGAGAATAGATCTCAGATCCCCTCCAAATCCATGGAAGAGATCCTCAGAGCTTGTGGAGCAGAACCACCCCAACATGGCTAGCGCTCCCTGCTCTTCCTCTCGTCCCCACAACTGCGAAAAGGGGAATTGGGAGAGATGCTCAGTTTCTCACCATCAGCTGGTGAAGCTGCAAACATAGGGCTTTCTCCCCCCCCCCCCCCCCCGTGGATTTGGTCCCCGTACGAGCAGAGATGATGTCCTTCAATGGAGGGGCTCAAGCGGAGAACTTCCCCAATCCATCCAGGGGGAACGAGTATGCTTCGTCCCCTTCTTGTTACAAGGTGTCGGATTTCCGATCCATCCCTTCCTCCGAGGTCTGCTGGAGTATTACGGCCACCAACTGCATAGTCTCACCCCCGCCTCTATCCTGCATATTGCGGGTTATGTCGCTCTATGCGAGCTACTCCTGGGCCGCGAGGCCCATTTCGATTTATGGAGAAGACTGTTCTACCTCGTCCATCGTAATCAAGGAGGGTCAATATTTGAAGTGGGGGGAGCCAAAGTGTGGCGCATCGCCAGCACCGGATACCTGTCCGGCACGCCGAAGAAGGCTTCCGAAGAGTGTCCTTCTGAATGGTTCTATATCGACGACGTCGCTCTTCCCGACCCTGTCCTTATGGGCCTTCCTGAATTTTCAAGTGCTCCGTTGAACAAATGCCATAGCTGGCGTCCTCGGAGCCTCGAGGAAGAGGATAGCGCAAAGATCAGTCTGCTGCTAGGCAAGATTAATATGCTTGCCCAGTCCAGATTGTCGATAGTCGAGGTAATGGCGATCTCTGTAGCACGGGGGGTCCAACCACTCCAATATAGAGGGCTACCCATGTGGCACTACAATGGGGAAGATGACGCCTCACGCTGCGGTCGGAAGGGCCCGAAGACCCCCACCGCTCTGGCCAAAATATTGGCCGAACTATATAAAGGGGAGAAGGAGGAGTTCACCCCTCTCCAATATCGAGATGAATTTTCCATGTATAATCCTCCTAGCTAGGTAAGCTTTTAACTCCACTATTTTACTCCTCTCCCTGAATTATTTTTGATGGGCAGTATCCTATCCGCTTATAACAGGAATGGAGAAAAGTTGTCGAGGGGATCTATGACCCTGCCCCTCAGCCAGAGAATCGCAACCGGGATCTTGACCCCGGATATGAAGAAGATCCGGACATATTTGTGGAGCTCGAGGATGGAATATTCTATCAGACGAGCTATGACAGTACGGATGTAGCCATCATCACCGATTACCCCGGACTCCTTCCCGCTTCGCATGTAAGTAATTTAAAAGGCACTTTCTTTTGAAAGAACTCCCATACTATGCCTCACCCACCACACTATTCCGTGTTCCAAAGGGGAGCCGCTCAGCGCCGCAACATGCACCAGAAGCATCTCCAAGGAGAGCAGTGCCCACGCCTGGCGCGTCTTCGAAGAGGAAGCAAACGATAACACGGCAGAACCCTCGTTAAAGAGGTAAGGCTTTTCATTTCAAGAATACCCTTTCTGATCGTCACATCAAATTGTAATGCCATTCGCCGCATTCTATCAGGAAAAGTATCCACATGACTATGCCCGGGGATCCGGTCGGACGTGCATCCACCAGTCGGGTTCCGGACCCCGCCCAAAGGATGGGGGCTGATATGGGAGTGGCACCGAACTGTCCTTCCACAGAGGATTCGGACGACATGTTCATCACAAACTCTGAAGTGGAGAGCACTATGAATCATTGTCATCGGAGGGCCGTTCTTCGCAATCCCAGTTTTTTAAAAGAGGCATTCGATGCCTTTCGGCCGATGCATACATCTGAGCTGCTCGGGATGGTCTTATCCGAGCCACAGACCAGCATCTGAAAGATATGCGGGTAAGCGTAGATTTAATAATCATACACCAGTAGCCCCCGAGACTTAAAGTAGTTGATACAACTGGTTTAAGGATCAATGTATAACCAGGTGCTTACGGAGAAGAAAAGCTTGTTATATCAGGAACTAGAAAAGTGTTGGAGCCAGCTAGCTGCTGCCAATGCCGAACTGGAGAAATCCAAGAAAGCATCTCCTGGTGATGTTTCCCTCCATCGATAAAACATAATGGTATACCAAGAATGTTAACACAGTTGCGTACCTCTTAATTGAATCATTAGGTCAACTGCAAGAACAACTGGAAGCCGCTTGAAGCTGAGAACGAGGATCCAAAAAACTACTAGCCGCGGGCGAGCGTGTGTTGACAAAGGTCATTGTGGAGAAAAACAAGCTCCGGGATTCGAACACCAAACTGGGCGAGGAACTGAAAGATGTACAGGCCCAGCTGGCGGACTCCGTAAAGGAGAATAAAAGGCTGCAAGGCGGCATATTCAGTATGTGATCGAACTTACTTTCAAATAATTCGGAGGTAGAAGGGGCTGACAGAGTTATGTCTGCAGGTATGCTGACCAGTCGTCCTGAAGGAGATGACCGGATCTTTGAGCGATCTGCTACAAGAGCTATCGCAGGTGCACGAGCAAGCTCGGCAAGCGATGTGAAGTGTTACCAAGGCCCTATTGCCATCCGCCTCCCCTCTGGGAAAGATGGAGGAGCTGATACAACTATTCAAGGGAGCACGGCGGTGCTTTCGACTGTGGAAGATATCGGCCTGTCAAGAAGGTGCACGGGAAGCCTGGGCCATGGTGAAGACACGGTATACCAAGCTTGATCCGAATCACATGGCTCGGGTCAGACCTCTAGGGTCAGATGGAAAAGAAGTTCCTGTTAATTTGGTATATGACCAAGTAGAAGTAGCCGCCAAGTATTCCCAACAGGATTGTAAATTAGACCGCCTGCTGGACGGCATAGAGGAGGAAGTTTTTGAGTCCTAGTGACTATGTACTTTCCTTGACATATGTGACTCTAGTTGAATTATAAAAACAATTGTCATGGCAGACCTTTTCGCTTCAACCTCTGGACCAGAAGGTGCGGAGTGTTTCCGAATACCTTAGCGGTAAAATAGACCATGGTATGCGTGGGAACCAGGCGTAGGGGTCATAGTTGCTTGAACAGACAATGTGTATCCGGCTAGTTATGTTATATTACATTATGATTGTAAGAAACATCTTCCAGAGAGAATAGTTCCGTTAGGGGTTCCTTTCCTTGGGTGTGTATGCATTAAAATGCATGTTCGAACTGTGATTGATAACAGTGCAGTTTAGGTAGTCATCTGGGGGTTCATAATGGAAGGAATATACAACAACTTTAGTCCGCCGACCGAATATTATCTTAAGACCGCTACCTTTCGGCTTCACCCAGTCTGAGGTACACATCCGGATGACCCGGTAGTAACAATCGCAGAGGTGCTCCCTTTATGCCCTAGCCGAACTAACAGGAACATAGGGCATAAGCACAGGAGCCAGGCAACCTAGCTTGGCCAAAACTTAAGTCATATCGATGCATATAATGGTGAAGAAAAGGTACATATGAGAAAAAACACATATGTGATGAGCTTAATGCTCGGAAAATAAGCTTCTGTTCAGGAAGCCCCCAGGTATAGTGGACGTACATTCTCTAAGATGTGTACATCACGAGTGCATGGTTTAGCCATGCGAAAGAGTTTAAGTTCTAGGAAAAAAGAAAAGAGAAGAAAAAAATAAAGGAAGCATAGGGAGAAGGAGACAAACACATAGTTCGGTGCTAGGCATAGAATCTTCGGAGTCTGGCCGCATTCTAGGGGTTCGGCTCTAGGCGATTGTCTGATGCAGCATGCAGTGGTACGCTCCTCCCATGAGAACCTCGTCAATTATGAAGGGACCCTCCCACTTGGGCTTGAGTTTGTCCTTTTTCTTCTCCGGCAAGCGTAGGACCAGTTCGCCGACATTATAAGTCTTGGCCTGTACTTCTCTACTTTGGTATCTGCGGGCATGTTATTGATAAAATGCGGAACGGGCTTTTGCAACATCGCGCTCCTCTTCCAGGGTATCTAGGCTGTCCTGCCGATCAAGCTCGGCCTCTCTCTCTCTTCGTACATGCGCAATCGAGGTGAGTCATGGTTAATATCGCAGGGCAACAAAGCTTCCGCATCGTACACCATGAAAAAAGGTGTATATCCAGTAGTGCGGTTGGGCGTGGTCCGCAGCCCCCAGAGTACGGAGTCAAGCTCCTCAACCCATTGCTTGTCTGATTCTTTCAAAGACCGCACTAGCCTAGGTTTGATGCCGCTCATAATAAGACCATTAGCCCATTCAACTTGACCGTTTGATTGCGGGTGATAGACAGAGGCGTAATCGAGCTTAATGCCCAGATTAGCACACCAAGTTTTCACCTCATCAGCTGTGAAATTGGAGCCATTATTGGTGATGATGCTGTGTGGAACACCATAACGGTGCACCACGCCGGATATGAAGTCTATTACTGGCCCCGCCTCAGCCGTTTTGACCGGTTTGGCCTCTATCCACTTAGTGCATTTATCCATCATGACCAGCAGATACTTTTCCTTATGGCTTCCTCCTTTAAGGGGTCCGACCATATCGAGCCCCCAGACCGCGAAAGGCCAAGTGATAGGGATCGTTTGTAGAGCGGTGGGGGCATGTGGCTTTGGTTGGCGAATAGCTGGCATCCGATGCAACGTTGGACAAGGTCCTGTGCATCTGTTCGGGCAGTCGGCTAGTAAAAACCTGTACGGAAGGCCTTGCTAACAAGGGCCCGAGCTGCAGCGTGGTGACCGCCGAGTCTGGCATGAATTTCAGCCAAGAGCTGCCACCCCTCCTTCTTGGAGATACATCTTTGAAGAACTTCGGTAGCGCTTTTCTTGTAGAGCTCTCCTTCATGAACCTTGTAGGCCTTCGAGTGCCAAACAATGCGGCGAGCCTCATTCTGGTCCTTCAGGAGTTCCTTCCTATTAAGGTAGGCCAAGAAGGGTTCGGTCCATGGGGCAATGATTGCCATGATTAGATGGGCCGACGGTGTTATTTCGGTGGCTAAGCCCCTGATGATATCGTTGTGTTCAGAGGCTGGGGTTGTGTTCGGATCCAGACTGTTGTTACCGCTCTCCCCTTGCCACACCACGAACGGCTTAAAGAGCCTTTCCAGAAAGATATTAGGTGGGACAGGGTCGCACTTGGCGCCAATGCGAGCGAGGACGTCCGCCGCTTGATTGCTTTCTCGAGCCACGTGATGAAACTCAAGCCCCTTGAATCGATCCGACATTTTTAGGACGGCATTGTGGTAAGCTGCCATCTTCAGATCTTTGGCATCAAAATCTCCATTTATTTGAGATATTGCGAGGTTTGAGTCCCCGCGCACTTCCATGCGTTGTATGCCCATAGAGACAGCCATCCGGAGACCATGTAATAAGGCCCCGTATTCGGCTACGTTGTTGGAGTCTGTGTATAATATTTGGAGTACGTGGTGGACTACGTCTCCAATGGGGGACTGTCGGTGTCAAAACCGGCGGATCTCGGGTAGGGGGTCCCGAACTGTGCGTCAAGGCCGGATGGTAACAGGAGACAAGGGACACGATGTTTTTTTACCCAGGTTCGGGCCCTCTCGATGGAGGTAATACCCTACTCCTGCTTGATTAATATTGATGATATGGGTAGTACAAGAGTAGATCTACCACGAGATCAAGGAGGCTAAACCCTAGAAGCTAGCCTATGGTATGATTGTTGTGTATGGAGTTGATTGCCTACGGACTACAACCCTCCGGTTTATATAGACACCGGATAGGGTTAGGGTTACACAGAGTCGGTTACAATGGTAGGAGATCTTGAATATCCACATCGCCAAGCTTGCCTTCCACGCCAAGGAAAGTCCCATCCGAACACGGGACGAAGTCTTCAATCTTATATCTTCATAGTCCAGGAGTCCGGCTGAAGGTATAGTCCGGCTACCCGAACACCCCCTAATCCAGGACTCCCTCAGTAGCCGCTGAACCAGGCTTCAATGACGACGAGTCCGGCGCGCAAATTGTCTTCGGCATTGCAAGGCGGGTTCCTCCTCCAAGTCCTTCATAGAAGATTGTGAACACCAAGAGTAGTGTCCGGCTCTGCAAAATAAGCTTCCACATATTGCCATAGAGAGAATAATATTAACACAAATCAAATCTGCTGACGTATTCCGCAGTGCGTCATCACACTACAGCCAAGTCCTTTACTCGAATCGTTATCACTTTTCCACCTAAGCATGTTTAGCGAGGCGGTTTCCTTGGCACGTCTTGTCAAAGCAGAGATCGTGTGCCCCCCTTTTACGGGATTCTCATCAATACGGACGTGGGTAACCCAATCGTGCCCGCTAGCATGTTTTCTCGATTATAGGCGAGTCCCAAACGGTTACGGGGAGGGCTCCTGGTATTCAACCTCTTATAAAGAGACCAAGGCCTTACTCCTTTTTCCAATCTCAAACGAGTTCGCCCGTCGCCTCGAGTTCCAACACCCTAGGCTCCAGATTCCAGACGCTTCGGACCTTCGACAATGTCCGGTTCCGACCTTCAAGGCCGATGGATGCCCTCCTCCGTCACGGAGGAGGACGTGCTAAAGTTGAGAGAGGCTAAGTTCTTGACCGCCGAAATTTCGCATAGGTTGCCTGCTCAAAGGCAGGCTATTCCCAGTCCCCAGCCCGGTGAGAGCGTAGTGTTCATGTATCACTTCCTGCGGGGGTTAGGCTTCCCGATGGATCCCTTCGTGAGGGGGCTGCTGTGTTATTACGGGCTGGAATTTCATGACTTAGCTCCGGAGTCCATCCTCCACATTTCCTCATTCATCGTTGTGTGCGAAGCATTCCTCCGTGTTACTCCTCACTTCGGATTATGGCTCAAGACTTTTGGAGTGGAGCCGAAGATGATCGAGGGACGGTACGCAGAGTGCGGAGGCGCTGTCATAAGTAAGAATGCTGATGCTCCATGGCCCGAGGGCTCCTTTCAAGAGGAGCTCGGCTTGTGGCAACGAGAATGGTTCTATATCACCGCTCCCAGGAGCGCCAAGTGGGCGGCGCCTCCTGCCTTTCGCTCGGGTCCCCCATCACGGCTAGCGTCATGGGTCAACAAAGGATTAGATTGGGGGTTATCCAAAGACGTGCCCTTGTTGCAGGGCCGCATCAGGGATCTCTTAGAAAGAGACCTCAACCTAGTCAAGGTGACGCAGGTCATGCTGATTCGTCGAACACTGCCCGGCAAACGTCGCTCCCTTCGTCTGTGGGAGTTTAATCCGGAGGGACCACGAGCTCTCCATCATTTTATGGGCGCAACACCCGTGGAGATGTATAAACTGTTCTTCGGATCACAAATGATGTGTCCGGATTTGACCGAGGACGCAGGCCTAAGCTGCAATCGCCCGGATGCCCAAGTAAGTAACCTTGTGCCCGGACCTACTATCCATATAATCGTCATAAACTTGCCCCTAAAAGAGCTGTCCTTTTAAACAGGAGTGGATAGCGAAGGCAAAGCTGATCAGGTGTCCGGCTCCCCTTCCCGAAACCAGGCCGGATCCCGTGCTTGTCAGGATGTTGAAGATAATGCCTTTGGAGGGAAGTAAGGGGAAGGACAAGGGAACTATGGCCTCCTCGAAGGAGGATGCTCCAAAGGGAGGAACCGACAATTCCTCTCCCAAGGGGAAGAAGAGGGCCGCCTCTGACGACCCGGAGACCATGGCCCCGAAGCGGGGGAGAAAATCCTCGTCAGAGGGTCCGATGCCGGGGAGTTCCTTGGCCGAACTACGCCCTCAAAGGGATCAGCCCTCCAGCGAGCCGTAAGTAGAGAGAGGTTTTCCTTTTGAGGGATGAGAGAAATCCTTGATTTATATCTGAGAAGATTAACCGAAATTTTACCTTGTAGCTCGGACCTCAGCCCTTCTCAGCAGAGCTCGTCTTCGGGGGATCTTCTTCCGGAGATGATGGAGAGCGGGACGCCTCCCCCTGCCGTACCGCCTAGCGAGGCGGGCGACCCTTAGGTGTCGTCGCGGAGGGTTTCTCTGAATCCGGCAGGGGCGGGAGATAGCTATGTGGCCCCCCAAGGCTCTCCGCATCCGGCCTTCGAAAGAGGCCATAGGACAAGTCTGGCACCGTTTGGTGCTCGGCCGGAGGAGCTAAAGATTCTGCTGGGGCGAGCTTCTATCTCAGAGGAGCACCGTGCATTGATGGGCACGGTGATTGAAAGGATTTCATCCGCAGAAAGCGGATTGCATGAGGCCGTCAAAAGTTTACTGACGGGTTTTGAGGTACGTTAGATAATGTACACTTTTGTCAGTTGCGCATAAGTAAGATGCGCCCTGTGTAGATAATAGCCCCTGAGACTCTGCACGTTGTCAAGAAATGATGGCACGCAGAGGATCATAATCCCAGGTCTAAGATGTCGCCTTTGAATGTAGGTGGCGAGGTGTCCGGAATCAAGCCGAACTGATGATGTGGCCGAACTAAAGCGACAACTGGACGTGGCAGATGCCGACATCGCGCTTGTCAACAAGCGGCTTGATGAGGCCCAAGGTATGTAATTCTTCGGGCGGCATCAGGTAAGAGGAGCTTCATGCCAGTGTCTTACAATGTATGTGCTTGACGCAGATGGTACGGCCGCCATGGAGAATCTTAGGGCAGAACTTGCCCGAGCTAAGGAGCAAGCCAGAAAAAGCGATGCGGCTGCCGAGAAGGCCCTTGAAGAGCTGAGAGCCGAACAGGCTGCTCACTGCCGAAGCAAAGAAGAGATGGCCGAGATGGCCGAGAAGTTAAAGAGCGCTGCAGACCATTGCAAACTTCTTGAGAAAGAAGACCGGGCGAGACAAACGGACTTAGAGAAGGCCGTTGCCGATGCCAAGGACGCTCGCTCTGCGATGAGAGCTGCGAAGGAGGAGCTGCGTCAGGCCGAACAGATTGCAGCTGGAAAGCCCTTTATGCTGAGGAGGAAGTTTTGTGATCCGAAGTTTGCTCCGTTGGACCAGATGTGGAGTGTGGAGGACACCTATCTGGATTTGGCAGCAAGTGCTGCTGATGCGACCGAACACTTTCGAGATCAGAAAGATCGCGAAGTGGAAAAGCTTTTCTGGTCGCAGTTTCACAATCCAGAGCGTCCACTGACAGTGGATGATCGTTTGGCTCAATGGGCCGAACTGAATAGGTTGTCTAGACTCGCCATGAAGTTCGTCATGGGTCACCTGTGGCCGGGGAGATCGGAGCCGAAGAGTTATCTCAGCTTGGTGCAGCAATTCCTTGACGCGGTGTCGCATATAAATGCAATGAAGAGGTCAGCATGCATAGAGGGCGCTAGGATGGCTCTTGCCCGTGTTAAGACATACTGGGCAGAGATGGAGACCACCGTTGTTGCGTCCCGAGATTCGGACAAAAGCCGAGTACCCTCCGAGCACTATTTTCAGGAAGTTCTTGAAGGCGCTCGTGTAATAGAGACGCAGTGCCCGAAAGATGCTATGTTATGATAGCATATGTAATTATAAAGTAATATTTTGATAAACTATAGTGGCCTTTTTTATACTTGTGCCTCCAAGTATTGGGAACACCTCCTGTGCAGCCGTTTTAAGATATATATATATATATATATATATATATATATATATATATATATATATATATATATAGAATCTGAAAGATGGCAGTCGTTGGCTTCAGCCCCCATGCACATAGTGCGGGGGTGCTCGCAGAAGACGCATTTTCACACTTAACCCAACGTCTTGGTCCTACAAAGGAGGTGATAGCGCAGCGGGCCAGGCAACCGGACTATAATGCTTTAACACTTTCACTTAGCCATAGGAGTTTGACAATGAGACTATTTAGGTAGCTCCTTGGTGGCAACTGCGCTCGTCTGAGTTCGGGGCGCGTATGTGCCTGACCGGGAAGCGGCCCTTCGTTAAAGCGGAGGAATCCGATAGATTCCGATAGGTCATCGAGTGGCTGACCAGTCTCACGCTACATCATGACAATCAGTTTTCGACTTTCTCTACTGAGGTGCTCGCCCGGCCGAACCGGGGCACAATCGCAGTAGTTCTCCTGGTGTTACCTTAGCCGATAGAGCCGAACGTAAGGTAGCCGAACTCAGGAGCCGGGCAACCCAACATTTGACCAAAGACATGATTCAGAGCTGATGCATATAATGCCAAAACTCGCGACGCCGAACACTCCCTAAGGTGTTCGGTCTTTATGAGTGCGGGCGAAACAACACTCTTTATTAAAAAAGCCCCTAGTGTCCAGGTACGTGCAAAAATTCTGACGTGGCCACATGCCAAGACGCCAGCCTCCTCCTTGGTTATATCAGAAAGAAAAAACCAGGGGATGTGTAGCAACAAGAGACAGTAAAAAAGGTTTACGCAGGGTCTTAATCTAAAAAGAAACCTTTAGGATGGGTCCCTACTGCATGTCTGCGCCTGTGTCTCTGTTGTGCCGTATCCTGGACGGGCGCCGCACGACGTTCATCTGTAAAAGAGAGGAACTGAGTTGAAAACTGACCGTGCCGAAAAAGTTTAAAATAAGCAAAGTATAAAGTAAGATATATAAGATTGAGCTTTATTGTCTCTTATTGTATATGCGTGGAGTCCCTAGTGCAGGGGTATATGGCTTCTAGGCCCGCATCAATGATGATTTTGCACCGAACTCGTCTATCCGCATTCGTGGTCTTGAATGACCTATTTCGAAGTTTTTTTTGGCCGGTGAGGCCATTTTGCTGTGGGGCTGTCAAAGCGGCCGCACAGTCCTCCGCTTGGGGAGGCGCACTTTAGTGCTTCCCCTTTAAAGAGATGATGCCTCGTGGACCAGGCATCTTAAGCGTAAGAGATGCATAATGTGGCATTGCGTTAAAGCGAGCGAAAGCTTCGCGTCCAAGTAGTGCTTGATAGCGACTTGAGAACGGGACGATATGGAAGGTCAGCTTTTCGCGGCGGAGGTTATCGGCAGAGCCGAATATGACTTCGAGCCGGAGAAAACCCATACAATGGGTGTCCAGACCAGGTATTACCCCTTGAAATGAGGTTTTGCTGCGGCGGATTCTTGCTGGGTTTATCCCCATGTGCTGGATTGTATCCTGATATATCAGGTTTAGTCCACTGCCGCCGTCCATAAGGACATTTGAAAACTGGAGTCCTCCAATTATTGGATCGAGTATCAAGGCAGTCCAGCCTACATTCTTGATATTCCTAGAATAATCTAGCTAATCGAAGATGATCTGTTTTGACAACCAGTGTCAGGACCCTTTGGGGATGGGCCGTGTGGTGCGTACCTTTACGGGTGCCGCACGTTTTGTTATGTGAAGTGAGTTCACTGTTTTTACTTCTTGTGGGAAGTTCTTTTGTTTCCTGGTGCTCTGCTTTTGGGGTTCGTCCTCGTCTTCGCTTGGTGTGTCGAGCCCCTTGTGTTCGGCATTGAGTCTGCCGGATTGTTTGAAAAACCCAACAGTCTCTGTGGGTATGGTTAGCAGGCTTCCCGGGAGTACTATGTATCTAACATATCCTGTCCAGGATTTTATTTAGGTTGGATGGATCGTCCCTGTTATCCTGGGGGGGCCATTTTTCCTGATTTTGTCGTGAGCCTTTGAATCCGACATTGACTGTCGTGCTCTTCGGACTTTTGTCCTTAGTCCAGCGACGGTCCTTGTTGCATCACGGTTTTCCGTTTCCATCCCTAGTTTCGGATGTACTTGGGTCGCTGGGGCTGCACCTTGCCAACCAGCTGTCCTCCCCTGCACAAAAGTGGGTCATGAGGCTTGTTAGTGCGGCCATTGTTCTTGGCTTTTCTTGGCCGAGGTGTCTGGTGAGCCATTCGTCTCGGACGTTATGCCTGAAAGCTACTAAGGCTTCGGTGTCCGGACAGTCGACTATCTGATTCTTTTTAGTGAGGAATCTATTCCAGAACTGCCGAGCTGATTCTCCGGGTTGTTGAGTTATGTGACTAAGATCGTCTGCATCCGGAGGGCGGACATAGGTCCCTTGAAAGTTTGCTCGGAAAGCATCCTCGAGCTCTTCCCAGCTTCCAATTGTGTTTTCGGGAAGGCTTTTAAGCCAATGCCGGGCTGGCCCTTTAAGCTTAAGGGGTAGGTATTTTATGGCGTGGAGATCATCTCCCCTAGCCATGTGTATGTGGAGGATATAATCCTCGATCCAAACTCCAGGGTCTGTTGTTCCATCATATGCCTCTATGTTTACGGGTTTGAATCCCTCTGGGAATTCATAGTCCAGGACCTCATCGGTGGAACATAGGGGGTGTGAGGCGCCCCTGTATTTGGGTGTACCGGATTCTGATGATGGCTTCATAGCGTTGCTTACGAGAGCTTGCTTTCTTGGCCCATAAATGGACCTGACTGGGCCATGATGCGAATCCTTAAGTGGGTCGCATGCCGATTTAGGTGCGGCGCCGCTTGCCGCTTTATGGGGTCGTCTATCCGACCGTGTGGCTTTTTCATTTTTTGAATGCGAGGGCTCTAGGGCCTCTTCGTCGAATTCAGGCAGTAGCTTTCTTTTCGGATAGCTTTTAGTGCAGCGACTGTCGCCGTACTTATCTGTGGTATTGATTACTTTGCTCCATCTAATCCAGAGTGCATCTTCCGCTGTTTTTAGCTTCCGCTTCTGCTTTTTTAGGCTGCGTGCAGTTGCAACGAGCCTCTCGTGGAGATTCTTCTGCTCCATAGGTTTATTCGGCGTGAGGTCATCCGGAATGCCGTTTTCGCCGGAGGAGGGATGTTCGGTTTCTCTATCCGTGTTGCCCTGTTCGGACGGTTGCTCTAAGGCCTGCTCGTCGTCTACCAGCTCGTCCTGCTCTATGGCTGGGTTTTTGTCGAGGCGGGGCTTGGGTCGGCGTTTATGCCGACGCTTTGATTGCTTTTCGGGGGGTCGATCTCCCGTCCCATCCCCTTTTTCCTCGTTGTCGCTTCCTTTAGGGGTATCCACCATGTACACATCGTGAGATGAGGTGGCTGTCCAATGCCCTATGGGCGTTGGTTCGTCGGTATCTCCTGCATCGTCATCCATGCTGTCGATGTCTCCGGAGTCGAAGTTGAGCACGTCGTTTAAATTGTCGACAGTGGCTACCAAGTGGGTGGTGGGTGGGCTTTGAATTTCCTCATCGTCCGTATCCCACCCTCGCTGACCGTAGTCCGGCCAGGGCTCTCTTGATAAATAGAGAGACTTACGAGAATTCAGGATGTCGCCAAAAGGCAAATGCTGAAAGATGTCTGCGGCGGTGAACTCCATTATCGGCGCCCAATCGGATTCGATTGGCAGGGGCGCGGGGGGTTCGGAGTCCGGGGAGGAGTCCGAATCCTCGAAGTCACGGGTTGTGCATAGTGCGGGGCTAGCGTTCGGTTCGATCGCTTTCGGGATCGCAGCCCCCGAGGTGGCGTCCAACCGCTCATCCTCGATTGGCGCAATAGGCTCCGAGTTAGGGGTCGGAACCGATGCGTGTGCGGCCTCCAGGACACTGTCCGGGGGCAGAGCTAGATCATGCCCCTCGAGATAGTGCGGCACGCTTGGACATGGCTCGAGCCCGTCAAATATCAAGTCTCCGTGGATGTCAGCCGTGTAGTTTAAGCTTCCAAACCTGACTTGATGGCCAGGGGCGTAGCTTTCGATCTGCTCCAGGTGGCCGAGCGAATTGGCCCGCAGAGCGAAGCCGCCGAAGACGAAGATCTGTCCGGGGAGCAAAGTCTCACCCTGGACTGCATCGTTGTTGATGATCAAAGGAGACATCGGGCCTAAAGGCGACGACACAGAGGAACTCTCAATGAAAGCACCAATGTCGGTGTCAAAACCGGCGGATCTCGGGTAGGGGGTCCCGAACTGTGCATCAAGGCCGGATGGTAACAGGAGACAAGGGACACGATGTTTTTTACCCAGGTTCGGGCCCTCTCTATGGAGGTAATACCCTACTCCTGCTTGATTAATATTGATGATATGGGTAGTACAAGAGTAGATCTACCTCGAGATCAAGGAGGCTAAACCCTAGAAGCTAGCCTATGGTATGATTGTTGTGTATGGAGTTGATTGCCTACGGACTACAACCCCCCAGTTTATATAGACACCGGATAGGGTTAGGGTTACACAGAGTCGGTTACAATGGTAGGAGATCTTGAATATCCACATCGCCAAGCTTGCCTTCCACGCCAAGGAAAGTCCCATCCGGACACGGGACGAAGTCTTCAATCTTATATCTTCATAGTCCAGGAGTCCAGCTGAAGGTATAGTCCGGCTACCCGAACACCCCCTAATCCAGGACTCCCTCAGGGACGTTAAAACAACGCCCGCTCCTAGTCCTGCCAACATTTTGGAACCATCGAAATACATAACCCAGTTGGAATATGTACCATACTCTTTAGGGAGTTTGACCTCTGTCCATTCGGCGACGAAGTCCGCCAGTACTTGGCATTTGATGGCTCGGCGCGGTTTGTATGTTATGTTGAATGGAAGGAGCTCAATGGCCCATTTGGCTATCCAGCCCATAGCATCGTGGTTGTTTATTATATCATTAAGTGGTACTTCGGAAGCCACCGTGATAGAACATTCTTGAAAGTAGTGTCATAGATTCCGGGATGCCATGAAGACCGCATATGCTATCTTTTGATAATGAGGGTATCGGGATTTGCATGGTGTGAGGATGGTGGATGTGTAGTATACCGGCTTGTGAAGTGGGAATTTGTGTCCATCCTGCTCTCGTTCCACGACGAGCACGACACTCACCACCTGGTGTGTTGCTGATATGTATAATAATATGGGTTCACCGACGTTTGGTGCGGCCAGGATTGGGTTGCTCGCCAGAATGGTTTTTATTTCTTCGAGTCCGGTTGTTGCCGCATCTGTCCACTCGAAGTGATCAGTGCGCTGGAGGAGGTGATACAGTGGCAATGCTTTTCCCCCAATCTGGAGATAAAGCGGCTTAACGCTGCCACGCACCCAGTGAGTTTTTGGACCTGTTTAAGGTCCGTTGGTGTGGCTAATTGTGACAAGGCTCGGATTTTGGATGGATTTGCTTCAATTCCTCTATTGGAAACGATAAAGCCCAGCAGCTTTCCAGCAGGAACGCTGGAAACACACTTTTCCGGATTGAGCTTTATGTCATATGCACGGAGGTTGTCAAATGTACGACATAAATCGTCTATTAGTAAGTCGACGTGCCTAGTTTTAATGACGACGTCTTCCACGTATGCTTCAACTGTCTTGCCGATCTATTTTTCTAGGCATGTCTGAATCATGCGTTGGTAGGTGGTCCCTGCGTTTTTGAGCCCGAAGGGCATGGTGTTGAAGCAGAATGGCCCGTATGGGGTAATGAATGTCGTTGCGGCTTGATCGAACTCCTTCATTTTGATTTGATGGTATCCGGAATATGCGTCGAGGAAGCATAGCGAATCGTGTCCTGCGGTGGCATCGATAATCTGGTCGATGTGGGGGGGGGGAAGGGATCCTTAGGGCAGGTCTTATTGAGGTCTTTGAAATCGATGCACAGACGCGAGGATTTGTCCTTCTTTGGCACCATCACCAAGTTTGCTAGCCAGTTCGTGTGTTTTATTTCTCTAATGAATCCGGCCTCCATGAGCTTGGCTAGCTCCTCCCCCATCGCTTGACGTTTGGGGTCGGAAAAACGCCGCAGTGTTTGTTTGACCGGTTTAAATCCCTTCAATATGTTGAGGCTGTGTTCGACCAATCTGCGTGGGGTTCCTGGCATATCAGAAGGGTGCTAGGCAAATATATCTCAGTTTTCGTGCAGAAATTCTCGTAGCGTAGTGTCGACCGTTGGGTCCAGTTGTGCCCCAATAGATGCTGTCTTCTTGGGGTCCGTTGGATGGACTTGGAATTTGACTATTTCTTCTGCTGGTTTGAAGGAGGTGGATTTGGGTCATTTGTCCAAGATTACGTCGTCCTTATCCACCGTGGAGCGTAATGCTGTTAATTCTTCGGCCGCGAGGGCTTCAGATAATGCCTCAAGGGCCAACGATGCGGTTTTGTTTTTGGCGTGGAGTGCTATGTCTGGATCACTAGCGAGAGTAATTATGCCATTGGGCCCTGGCATCCTGAGCTTCATATACCCATAGTGAAGTATAGCCTAGAAGCATGTAAATGTGTCCCGCCCCAATAGGGCATGATATCCGCTGTTGAAAGGGGCCACTTGGAAGGTTAGTTCTTCGGTCCGATAGTTCTCCGATGTGCCGAACACCACGTCGAGTGTGATTTTTCCCGCGCATCGTGCCTCCCGACTGGGAATAATTCCCCGGAAGGTCATGCTACTTTGCTTGATGCGGCTCCTGTCTATTTCCATTTTACTGAGTGTATCCTCGTAGATGAGATTTAGTCCGCTGCCGCCGTCCATGAGAACCTTGGTGAGTCGGAAGCCGTCCACGATCGGACTGAGGACCAAGGCGGCTGGTGCCCGAATTTCCCTGAATTTTGGTTCGTCCTTGGCATTGAAAGTTATGGCCGTGTCGTTCCAAGGGTTTGTTGTTGCGATTTGGCAAACTTCGGCAAGGTCGTGGAGTGCTCTTTTACGCTTATTGTTTGAAGCGAAGGTCTCGAAGACCGTCAGTACTCTGGGGTCGTCGTCTTCTGGAATGTATTGCTCTGGGTTATTTTTGGTGAGGATATCCTCACCGCTCTTGGCTACCTGCCGGAGTATCCAACATGCTCTAAGACTGTGAGTTGATATAGTATCCGGTGTTGTGTGTAGCTTGCATGGTCCATTGAGCCATCCCTCCAGAACGGTTCCACGTTCTGTAATGGGCTTATATTTCTTTGTTATTGGGCCGGGCGTGCCACTAGGGTGCGTCCTTTTCACCTGAACGAGGGGTTCGGTGGAAACCGGCGGTTCCCAGCCGGCTGCCTGAGTTTTCCAGGCGCTTTCCATTGCGCAGTACTTGTATACTATGGTTGCCAGGTCTGCGAAGCGTGTTATGTGACGGCAGTTGATGGCGTTGAGGATTCCTTCATCCGTGCAATTGCTGCGGAATGTTGTGATCGCGTCTTTGTCGTGACAATCTTCAATCTTATCTTTGACAAGGAGGAATCTGGCCCAGAAGTGGTGGGCCGTTTCCTTATACTGCTGCCATATGCCCCTAAGAGCGCTTATGTCTGGGTGGGTGGGTGGATTGAAGTCCGAACCCTGACCCAAATTAGGATACGGGGTTTGAAGAATCTCCGGATTTAGTAGTTCGGGCTCCGGGTTGTCAGCTGATTTTTTGGGCTTGTCGTCTGATTCTATGTTAGGAGGACAGGACTTGTCTTTCTGCAGATAGGTGTCCGGCTCTTCAAGTTCGGAGATCCGAACATAGTTCGTCCTTAATATAGAGGAAGAGTTGTCGTCTTGCTCCTCTACTACCGCTATTTGATGGGTGATCGACGGAGTTGTAATTTCTCTCTGGTCGGGTTTAAGCCCAATCCGATCAAAGTCCGTGGCGACCCCCAGGGCGGCGATGCGATCTAAGAGCTCGTTTAAAGACGACAACTCCGCTGGATACATCTGCTTGTACTACTTAGAGTCAACCTGAAGAGGATTTTCGATGACCCAAGAAGTCATCGTCGGCTTAATGGCCGAACGGGAGGTCATAATGAAACCGCCCAGCCGGAGGGTTTGGCCTGGGGCCAGTGCTCCTCCGGAGGTGACGTTGTCCTTGAGAACAAGGCGAGCCATCGATCCTATCTTTTTACGGCACAGTGGAACTCTCAATGAAAGCACCAATGTCGGTGTCAAAACCGGCGGATCTCGGGTAGGGGGTCCTGAACTGTGCGTCTAGGATCGATGGTAACAGGAGACGGGGGACACAATGTTTTACCCAGGTTCGGGCCCTCTCTATGGAGGTAATACCCTACTTCCTGCTTTATTGATCTTGATGAATATGAGTATTACAAGAGTTGATCTACCACGAGATCGTAATGACTAAACCCTAAAAGTCTAGTCTGGCTATGATTATCAGGATCTATCTATGGACCTAGCCCTCCGGTTTATATAAACACGGGAGGGATCCGGGGTTTACACAAGGTCGGTTACAGAGAAAGGAATATTTATGTTTGGTCGCGAAGCTTGCCTTCCACGCCAAGGAGAGTCCCATCCAGACACGGGTAGAGTCTTCGGTCTTCGTATCTTCACAACCCAACAGTCCGTCCCATATCCAATAGGTCGGACGCCCGAGGACCCCTTAGTCCAGGACTCCCTCAGCCGCTGCATCACATTGATGTCAGTGTGAGACCCGACCATGCCAAAAAAGAGTGACAAATCTAGAGGTCAACTGCTTCAAGAATGATGGTGGGCTTCTTAACATGGCCCTGATATTGCCCTCGTAGCGCTTTTGGGTAGTTCTTTCATCTTCAGTGCATGCAATCAAGAGATCCGAGCAAACCTGGCCACCCTCTTACTCCGGAAATTGCCAAGAGCTTTTGGTGCCTGCGACAATGGGTTCTCTCAAGTATCGAGGTACAAACACCTTGACCACCGTAGTAGAAAATCCATTGTTAAGGAAATCGGTAACTGGTAGCTGCTCGGTCGGCTTGGGAGTAGCGATTAATCGGTGAATCGGCCTATTAACTGGATTAATCGGTCGACCATTAATCGGTAGACTAAATAGGAACTTGCCAACATATATCAAATTTTTATGGTATTATATCACACTCTCAGCTATGTAATATACCAAAGTATGTCACGATTTGGTCGAGCCTTGGCTATTTTGGACCGAGAGGGGGATGGGAGGGGTTACAGGTAAAAATTTGAGCTTTGTTTGGCCATAAGTTAATGGGCTAGCATCGATTAATCGGTGTGACAACCTATTAATCGGTCTCATGGGCAAGTTAATCGGCCTGACAAGTTAACGAGACAAATAGGTGCTATTCGATTCGGCCATCCTACAAGTAGCGATTAACTGGCCTGTTAATTGATTAATCGAAAGAATTCTTGAACAGTGAGCAAATCTGACCAGGGCGTCTCTACATATGCTCTCAGACATCCAAAGGTACTTGTCCTATAATCTATGGACGTGCCATATGCAAGCATTCGCAATGCAGTCATGCACTTTTGGTAACTAAATCCTTCCTACGACATCCTTTTTCAAGATGAAGTAGTCATCATAGGGCCGGACGGTATAGTATAGGCGACCAAAGACATTTTTTCACATCCGAAAGCGTCGGGAGCAAAGTAGTTGTCCGTCAGCGTCAAATGCTCTTGTGCCCTGTTCCAATTCAGCTCTCGATGACCGTTGACCGTTTCCTTAAGACTGAGAACATGTGTTCTGCACACTAAGCGTCTCCAAGGACCACCTGCATTTTCACTGATTCATCCGCATAATCCTCCTTGTCAGACGAATACTCGGACGGCGTAACATAGTGCTCATACATGTACTCCATGTCAGACGAATCCTCAGACGAATCAACGTAGTGCTCATACATGGACTCCATGTCCAAATTCCTTGTTTCAAAAAGGGACAATAAAGTTAGCATTGGCATTCCACCAAACACTTGTCACGCGTGGTGATCCCCATAAGGGTGGATGGCACCAGCGCTGCGGACGGACAAAAGGTGTGGACCAGGGGCAAAACAACATGGCGACCGAGTGGAATGATGGAGGTTACGGAGGTCCGAGAAGGGTTTGGTGGGCGACTGGCGTGTAGTGTGGCGGCATCAAGGGAGGAAGCAGATGCAAAGAATGAGGGAAGAGATGGAGACGTGGGTTCGGGTGGGGTATTGGGTGGACGTGTTGGAGTTCTACATGGCGGTGGTCCGGACTCCCACAAAGCCTCCTAGTTTGCTTCCAGTTTGCTTGAAAACCAATGCAAGGCGACATTGAATGACAAACTGCGTCTGAACAATGTGGTCCGAATGTATACGAACGATTTAAGAGCCAGATTTGAAGATGCCCTTACAGCTAAAGTTTTAGGCATGTGTGTTTCTTTATGACCAAGAGTCGCAACTTGAGCTGTCCCTTGATCCTGCAGGCGATGCGTGGTCCGATTAGACAGCGACGTGTTGACAATCATCCTTCTGAAGGCTCACGTCTAACGTTGGATGGTTAAAGGGTCCTGATAAGTGCCACACATGTGGCATGAACACATGGCTACTTCAAACATTTTGGATGGCTAGTTTAGAGCATCTCCAGCCGCGCCCCCAGAAAAACCTCCCCAGGCGTTTTTTTCGCGTCGGCGCTGAAAAATCGGCCCAGTCGTGTCCTCAGGAACCCGATTTTCACCTGCCTGGACGAATTTAACGCGGCGGACCCAGGCCGAACCCGTCACGCTGGGGGCGCTCGGGGACGCCGGGGCGAGCGGTTTTGACGCGAAAGAGCCGCGGGCCCGCCGCATCAGCGACACCGCGCGTCTTCTTCTCCAAACGCCTCGGTTTCCCACGGGGAATCAATGGCAAGGCTGCCGCCGGTCAGCCTTACTAGTGATTCCTCAAGGGCGACGCGTTCACAGGGCGGCGCGCCGATGCCTCCCCTCCCTCGCACGCGTACACACAGGGCGGCGCCGCTATATAAGCCGGTGGCCTCTCTCGCCTCTGGCTACACCAGCCACACCAGTCCTAGCCCGCCCTCTACCTCTCCCGAGCGCCGCCGCCGAGCCCTCCCTCTCCCGAGCGCCGTCGCCGAGCCCTCCCTCTCCCTCCCTCCCTCTCCCGATGGCCGAGCGATTCCCCGGCGATGAGGCCGCGGCCAACGGCTTCGGCCGCCAGTCGCTCCGCGAACAGGAGTCTTGGCTCCTGTTCCAGGCGAACATCCCAACGCCGCCGGACATGCGCGCCGGGCCAACGGGGTGGAGGCTCAGCAACGGGGGAGTGCGCATTTCCCCGTTGCCTGACGCCGTGGCGAAACCGGGCTACTTCGCCGACGAGGTCGACGTCGTGCGCGCCTCCCTCACCGACGCCCAGCTCGCCCTCCCCGAGTACGCCGCCGACAACATAGCGGCGTGGACGGCGTACTTCCAGTGCCGGCAGCAGCAGAGGATGGCGTCCATCAACGGCGCGCCGGTGGTGGGCGGACCGAAGAACAGCGAGGGACACCACCTGTGGTGGGGTGTCCCCGGCCGCACCCTCGAGGGCGTTCTGACGTACCTCGAGGGCGGCAACGACCCGCCGTTGGCATAACCCCTGGCGAGGGCGGCCGCCACGGCCACGGCTCACCGCCGACGCGACGGGCAATGGTTGCCCAGGAGGTTCGGCGCCTCCTCTTCTTCCTCCTCCTCCCGCTCTTCCTCACACTCGTCCGGCGCTCCGGCGCTGCTCGGCGTCAAGGCCGAGCCCGCGGCGGAGACGCCACTCGGCCGGCACACTCGCAGCGCCGGCATCGTCATCAATGAGGGCGGCCCGCGCGCCCCCTCGTCGGCTCCTCCGCGCTTCATCAAGCCCAAGACGGAGCCGGGCCTGGCGCCGGTGAAGACAGAGCCAGGCCTCCCCACGGTGAAGACGGAGCACGACGCCGACGTCGAGCTCGACGACGACGCGGCCCTAGAATGGGCGCACGCGGACTCCCTGAAGATGGCGAGGGAGCGCCAGTGCGCCGCCCTGCGGCGATTCGCGCAGCGCCGTCGGGGCCGCGACGAGGGAGGAATCGTCGTCATCGAGGACAGCAACGATGACGTCGTGCCGCCGCCACCAGCCCGCATAGGCGACGCCGGGCAGGGGTCCACCAGGGACGGCCGTGTCAAGGAGGAGAAGCCGGACGACGACGACGGTGGCGACTACTCCGCTTTTAGCCAGTTTTTTTAATTATATATGTAATAAAAACCCGCTTTTTAAATGTAATATATGCCGAACTTCGCCGAACTTTGAACTTTGCTATATATTTAATTTTTTTGAATGCGCCTGGGGACGGCCCTGGAACCGATGGATGGGGACCAACTCGGCCCCAGACCGAGTTTTTGCGCCGGCTCACCCCCAGGAGGCGATTTTAGGCGCCCCAGATCGAGTTTTTGCGCCGGCTCACCCCCAGGGTGCGGTTTTAGGCGCCCCCTGGGGGACCAACGGCTGGAGATGCTCTTAGTGACGCGAGGATGGCAACTTTAGCTGTAAGACAGCTTTTTTTTTCAAATGACAAGTTTCCGTTTTTTGGGGTTTGTTTATTCTTTTTTATGACAACTTTAGTTGTAAAAATCGTTAGTGCTGGAGTGTTTTATGCCATACTTATCATTTGGGTTAAACTATGTTGTTAGTTCAGAACTGTATTGTGGAGTTTCCTCTTTAGTTATTGCGCACCATTGGGATTGTATCAACGGCCACCTTCACGGCGACGCAAAGCAGAGATAGCCAGGTCCGCCACGACGAATTCACGATTAACAGTAGGCTATAGCCAGGAAACAAGCCGACAGAAACCGGTGCAGAGACATAGGCGCCGAGCACAAGGCGGTGGGCGTCTGAGCGCACTGCGCGCAGCGCATGCAGACGACGAGCTAGCGCCGGCCGGCCTGCTCCCGGCGCAGGCCGTCTGGTCGCCGGCGGCCAAAACGCATTTAAGCCGCTGATGCCCAATACGGAATGCTCTCACAGAGCGCCGCTGCATGCCGCTGGAGGCAGCTGACGGAAGCATGCAGAGCCAAGCCGTATGCAGCTAGGGCCACTGGAAACACAGGGATGGATGGATGTATGGGCGTGTCGCCTCCGGCTTGGTGGGCCGTGAAGGCACGGCGCCCGACGCCCCGACGAGAGGAACGTACCCGGGCATTGGGGGTCGCTCGCATTTAAGACGCCTCGGTTGGCGTTGCGTCCGGTTTGCTCCTCGCGCTCGCGGGAAGATGCCAATCTCTCGCACACTCAAGACAGAATGCGAGAGGCGGCCCGTGGTGGCGCTGGCGACTGCCATCAGATGGCAGCACTGGATGGCGCCTACCGTTGGCAGCGCATCGTCTTCGAGGTGCAGTCGTTACATACACCCACCCTCTATGTGTTGGACAAAATATCGGATCAATCTGTTTAGATAGTTTTGCTCATTTGCTGGCAAACAGTGCATTCACCGGATGATGAATCTGAGAATAGGGAGCTTGATGAATTCACATACAAGTAGTTTGTGTTGATTCATTGGATTCAGGCACGAAGATGCTGACATGATGTTCATGATGAATATCCAGGAAGAAATGGAGAAGCAAATGGAGCATGTTCTAAACTTCATTAGTGGAGCACAAAGTATCTACAAGAACTTCAAACCCAGCCAACATACCATGACGGGGTTTTTCGGTGTCGCTTCTAGATGCGCAAACCTTTGTTCTTTTGCATAGTTAATGATGTGGAGGCATATGATTCTTCCCAGTGGTGAAGCGACGTTATACGGGAAAGTATGTAGTGCTCTCAGGCTTGGGGTGCTCCCGGTGCTCCAAATGTCCGAAAAACATTTTTAAAATGTTCAAAAAATTCTGAAAAAAATGCAGCACATCGATGGAACATCGATGTCTCTTGTCACAAAATTTCAAATCAAAATGACAATTTTTTGTACATAACATAAGTTGGGCTTTAGTTTTGGCCCATTATCACATTGATGTCAAATTTGTCATTTTTGTATCTCGAACAATGTTTCGAATTTTGATTTGAAATTTTGTGACAAGAGACATCGATGTTCCGTTGATGTGCTGCATTTTTTTCAGAATTTTTTGAACATTTTAAAAAATGTTTTTCGCATTGGAGCACCGGGAGCACCCTAGGGCTGGGAGCACTAGATACTTTCCCGACGTTATACCTGTGTTGTCGGTTGCCAACACGGGATTTTCGTAGGTCGTCGAACCCCGGGTACGCATATCACACTGGTGAACGAACAAAATTCGGAATTTGACTACACGTCTACACGGACCCATCTATCATCCTTTTTCTCTTGTGAAACAGACCCATCTATCATCCTTTTTCTCTTGTGAAACAGACCCATATATCATCCTTTTTTTTCTTATGAAACAGACCCATCAATCATCTATATGTTTGGGTAACAACTGGTTGAGCCACTGTTGGGCCATATAGAAGTCCGAAATCACTTTAACTGAACAAACCAGATCAGTTGATCAAGTTCTCCAACTACTTTTGTCAACAAAAAGAAAAGTTCTTCAACTACTACATGCTCTCGAATGACCGTGTAAAAGAGTGTTCGTGGAGTTTTGTAAAATGTGTATTGTCATTAAGAAAATGTAAAACATGTATTTCAAAAAATATTACCATGTATTCAGAAAAGTTTTGAAAAGATTTAATTTCAAAATGTCCATAACGTATTTGAAATTTTGAGAATCTAGGGTTTGATTTAGCTTTTGCCTATAAATTTAAGGTTTGTTTTGGACTTTTTCCAGTGTGTCTTCCCGTCCTTCGCCTCGCTCGGCGCTGGTCATCTCTGATCTGGCTGTGTGAGACGTCTGGCACACCACCTCTGGTCGTCCGACGAGCCACGAGCAACCCTCGCGCAGCTGCACATGCATTATCCGTCGTGTTGATCACATGCATTATCCGTCGTGTTGATCAATACTCATGTACTAGTCAGCACTCTGTATCCGATCAAACACCAGGTCAACGCCCTCAGGTTTCCCACTTTTATTTGTTAGTTTTATTTGCCAACACTGCGATACTCTTTGTTATGTTTCATTTTTTCTCTCTGTAGCAATATTAGTGTGTAAGATATTGTTTTTATTTAGAAATAAGAATTGCATTCTTCATGATGAAATATATCAAGTCTGATCCGCGGAACTGAATAGGCGACATTTTTTTTTGTATCATTGTCTCATTAATTCGTGTATTTCACTCCAGTACCATGCCATCATGCGCACAGATCAAAATATGCATGAGAAAAGGGGGACAAGGCTGCTACCATAAATATGTCCTCAATAATATGGTATTTTCTGTTCTTGTTTAATAGTCTTCAAATAAATTCAACGGAAAAGCTTGACATCACAAGCTTTTCATCCTGGCACCGCCACTGATTCTTCCTTCAAGCTAAGGAAGGATTCTTACAGACAATTGTCGTTCTCCCCTATACAGAAATGCACGGCTACTATAAAGATGGTTGCATATGATAAATTCATTGATGAGATTGCCTTGATGGGGGAGAGCACATGTATTCAGGCCACGATGAAATTCGTCAGCACCATGGTACATGTGTTTAGGCCGGAGTACATTGAAAAGTTATTAGCAATTGGAGGAACAATAGGTTTCTAGAGACATTGTGGCAATTGAAGCACATACAATGATGTGGGATCCGGAAACATTGTGGTAATTGATAACATATTGTGTAATATTGCACAACATGATTGTGGGGGATGGGGATGAAGGGGAAGCCTGCACACATGATTTTGAGAAACCCCGAGCACATGTCCGCCTCCCAGAACAAGATGCAAATCATGTTGTGAACTTTCTAGAGATGCATAGACAACTTCGAGATCAACAAGTGCACGTGGAACTATTGAATGATCATGTGGAGCACATGTGGATCCACACTGGAAATTATCGAATTTGACGTTTGAATTTTGCACTCCGAATAAGTTTTATGTTCAAATTATGAATTTTTCTATATGAATAAATTCAATTTATGTCATTTATTCATTGTCACGTGTATTTGTATCGTCAAATGATCGATGTGCATGTCATTGCATGGATTTGAGATTTTAAAAGTGAAGGATGGGGTTGCATGGAAGGACATATAAAGGGTGGTCAGGCTCTTGTCCACGGACGTGTCCACAAACATATAAGGGCTCATATTAGCTCAACCAGGTTGTAGATGCTCTTAACCCCACACATCCCATAGGACCACCTCAATCTTAACATTGGTAAGAATTACACTACGCAAGGAAGATACATGCTTACAAACACTAGCATTGTGTTCATTCCAAAATTCCCGAAAGGGACGAGCATCAACAAAGACATGATAAATTTACGATGAGTTCCATGAAGATGTGTGACAGAGGGCTACCAAGGATTGACCGTAAAAAATGTACCCATGCATCAATTTCGAGCTCCATTAAGTCAAGTTTATCGGGTCCATCACAACAAAACCTGACTCTAGAGACATCCAATTTTATAGACAATGATGTGTTATTTCAACTCTAGGCATCTACAAAATCGATTTTGTAAAGTGTCTGTCCACAAACCATCTCAAAACATGCAGACACGCTTGCTAGGTGTCTACATATTGCTTGATACATTATATTTGGATGCTCAAAATCCATATCTATACTTCTAAGGACATCCTATTAGACGTACGAGTATCAGGTCTCTACTCATGTAGACACGTTTCATTTTCGTTGCAATAAACATAGAGATACTTATGTAGACTTATTGTCATTCTGGATTTGATACTTACACATCATATGTGTAGCTGCTATGTTTGTCTATAAATATGCAAGGGTCTTTATAGCTATCAACCATTTTACTTTAAATACACCATGTGACACATGTGGTAAGCAATCCAAACTATTCAAAAAGACAATTTTACTTTAAATAAAATTTGATTTATTTTAAATTTGTATTTCATCCTTTCAAATTCAAATATTTAATCATGTCGCAGATGCATGTGCAGGTTCATCCACAATATTCATTGTATAAAGGCATCACACCATGTCATCAATCGTCATTGGCCATAACCATAGTTAGCATCCTCTATAAGAAATCACATAGACTGATTAGTAGGAACAAATACCTCTATTGGAAGTGTGTAGAGTTCACAACTGAATCAAATTAAAATTAACACGACAGATGCAAATTATGAAGAAAAGATCCAACAAATTAAAACTAAGTTTTCTTATGAATCTAAAAACTATAGATAATTCATAATATTTTTCATTTAAAGACTAACTCATCTAATTTCTAATTTCTATTGTCTCCTCTAATGCACATGTTTCCAAGTCCCCACATACCTAGTAAACGTAAGTCAACAGAGAAAAGATTACACGGACATAAGCTTTTAGACTACTGCTGAAAGATCGTGGATGTCGCCTAGAGGGGGGGGGTGAATATGCGCTTTTAAAATAATTACGGTTTAGGCTTGAACAAATGCGGAACAAACCTAGCGGTTAATTTGTCAAGCACAAAACCTACAACAACTAGGCTCACCTATGTGCACCAACAACTTATGCTAAGCAAGATAAACTACTAGGTGATAGCAAGATATATGACAAGAAACAATATGGCTATCACAAAGTAAAGTGCATAAGTAAAGAGCTCGGGTAAGAGATAACCGAGGCATGCGGAGACGACGATGTATCCTGAAGTTCACACCCTTGCGGATGCTAATCTCTGTTTGGAGCGGTGTGGAGGCACAATGCTCCCCAAGAAGCCACTAGGGCCACCGTAATCTCCTCACGCCCTCGCACAATGCAAGATGCCGTGATTCCACTAAGGGACCCTTGAGGGCGGTCACCGAACCCGTACAAATGGCAACCCTTGGGGGCGGTCACCGAACCCGTACACTTTGGCAACCCTTGAGGGCGGTCACCGAAACCCGTCAAATTGCTCGGGGCGATCTCCACAACCTAATTGGAGACCCCGACGCTTGCCCGGAGCTTTACACCACAATGATTGAGCTCCGAACACCAACAACCGTCTAGGGCGCCCAAGCACCCAAGAGGAACAAGCTCAAGGGTACCAAGCACCCAAGAGTAATAAGCTTCTCAACTTGTAACTTCCACGTATCACCGTGGATAACTCAAACCGATGCACCAAATGCAATGGCAAGGGCACACGGAGTGCCCAAGTCCTTCTCTCTCAAATCCCACCGAAGCAACTAATGCTAGGGAGGAAAATGAGAGGAAGAATAAGAAAGAGAACACAAATAACTCCAAGATCTAGATCCAAGGGGTTCCCCTCACATAGAGAAGAAAGTGATTGGTGGAAATGTGGATCTAGATTTTCTCTCTCTTTTCCCTCAAAAACTAGCAAGAAACCATGAAGGGATTGAGAGTTAGCAAGCTCGAAGAAGGTCAACAATGGGGAAGAACACGAGCTCAAAGGATAAGATCCATTGGGGAATAAGACCCTCTTTTATAGGAGGGGGAAAATCCAACCGTTATGTGTTTAGCCCGCACACGAGCGGTACTACCGCTCCACGAGCGGTACTACCACTCAGGTGGAAGAAACAGGGAAAAGGAGCAACAAAACATGAACCTTGGGGCGGTAGTACCGCAGGAGACAGCGGTACTACCGCTGGGTTAAGCGGTACTACCGCTCCCTTCGGCGGTACTGCCACGCAGAACGAAGGGTAAAGGGAAAGAGGGAACCGGGCGGTACTACCGCGGAGGAAGGGCGGTACTGCCGCTAAGGAGCGGTACTGCCGCACTACTGCCGCAGTGAGGTACCGCACAATCCGACACAGAAAAAGACCCATCGAATCGACGCGGTAGGGACCTGGTAAGCCAGCGGTAGTACAGCTACGGAGTCACCGCCGGCACTACCGCTGCGGAGCGGTACTGCCGCTTGTGACCCCTCAGCGGTACTACCGCTGGGTACCACAGTACTACCGTTGGGACCCTGACAAAACCACACTCAAGAAAACAAGAACTACCATAACTTCTGCATATGAACTCCGAATTAAGCAAACTCAAGCTTGTTAGAAACAAGACGACGAGTAGCATCAAAACAGCGACTGGTTATAGTAAGAAGAGGCAGGGGAGGTATGCCTAATAAAAAGAGGAGTGAAACCTCCAACCGAGAAGAAACGGCAAAACCTCCAACATCGAAAACATCATAGAAGAGGCATGCGAACTCCGTTTTCGATGAACTCAAGATTGTCATCAAGATGACCATAAGCTCTAAGATTCACAAAGAGAACCAAACAAGAACCAAGAAAGATGATGCAAGGATGCAATGGTTTGAGCTCTCAACGAACGATACGATCAAGCTACTCATCGAGAGCCCCCCTTGATAGTACGACAATCGATCCTATAACCCGGTCTCCCAACTACCATCATGAGACCGGTAAAATAGAAAACCTATCAAGGGCAAACCTTTGCCTTGCACATGGTCCACTTGAGCTAGATGATGACGATCTTGACTTCCTCAAGTTGGACCACCTTTCTTGATTGTGTTGGCTCGATGAAGACTAGTTGATTGCTCCCCCATACTCCACTATGGGTGAGCCACTCTTCCGCACATCTTCACATGTCCATTGTCACCATAATGGACGGCAAGCTTCAAGCATTTGATCTCTTCGTGATGCTCCACTTGAACTTGCACACCGCAACCTTTCTTGATTGTGTTGACTCGATGAAGACTAGTTGATTGCTCCCCCATACTCCACTATGGGTGAGCCACTGTTCCGCACATCTTCACAAGTCCATTGTCACCACAAAGGACGACAAGCTTCAAGCATTTGATCTCTTCGTGATGCTCCACTTGAACTTTGCACACCGCAACCTAACCCCACAAAGAACCCTCACGAAGACCATGGGTTAGTACACAAAGCGTAATTGACAATGCTTACCATACCATGGGATCACTTGATCCCTCTCGGTACATCTTCTACGCTTTGTGGGTTGATCAACTTGATTCACTCTTTGACTTAGTCTTGATCAACCTCTCACAAGACCAATCTTTAGGTAATTCCTTGAATAGCACCTTGGTAGACACAAACTCTCCTTGAAACCAACACATGTACTCCAAGAAAAGCCTATGGACAAAACCTTTAAATATAACTCAAGGCAACCATTAGTCCATAGAGATTGTCATCAATTACCAAAACCAAACATGGGGGCACCGCATGTTCTTTCAACTGCAAGATAATTTTTTGATGAAATTGCAAGAGATGTAATGTACCAATGTTTTGGGGCTGTTTTTCTTAAGAGGGGGAACACCATCGGCCTATGCATCGATTGATGGATACAACCTTTCATTGGTTTTTCCGAAGTTCATCATTCCAGTTTAATAAGGTTCAACAAATAAAATGCCCACCAATGGTTTTCCCAAAGGTAATAAAAATTATGTAGGAACTAAGCTTCATGCATCATGAATCCTACCAGTTAGCCGCCATCGAAATCGCCTGAACAAACCTGAGAGATTGTCTCCTATCGGTTTTACCCACCGATCATGGGCACCCGCTCCTCCTCCTTGCAAAAGAACGGCCACATATGGATCCAATTGATGATTTGAATATAACATGCAATAAACTATAGCTTTCTTTACTTTAATAATACAAACATTATGAGTGTTCCGAGTGGCTCAATGTAAAGCGTAAATTCCCACGCGGGTTTAAGACTAAAACTTGGTATGCACTTCAACTAACTAGTTTCCGAACATGTTCGTACTACTCATGGATGGAGGCCGATTGATAGATATATGAATGTATCGACAATATAGCTTGGCAAGTGGACAATGAAAGAATATATATTGAGTTGACTTCTTGTTACCATAAATGCAACACTTAGTGCATCCTTGCCAATTTCATTTTTTTCCAGATTATCTATAGTGAAGATGGTCTTGTGATCTAAATATCACATGAAATTTGAATTTTCAACAGGACTTTCATTTGGAGTGGTTGGGTTAAAAAAATTGACCTAAAAATCACAAAGACTTTTTCTAAATAATAAACATTTAGTATGGACATAGGAACATACTCAACACCTCTTGTATGGAAATAGACTTACATGTGATCGAGGAAATAACATAATCGGTAGCATCCCTAACTGTTTGAAAATTTCATATGGTCTAACCAATCTCTCAGCTCCAAGTTTTGAAACATGGCGAACATAAACTGTAACATGTTGGTCTACAAGCATGTTTCCTCGAACCACATATGTTTTATCTTTACTCACTAGAGTTTCTTTAACCAAGACATCACTTTTGTTTCTCCAGTTCATCAAAAACAACAAGACTTCATCTTTATCATATCACTCCAACAAATAAAACATTTACTATTCACGAACCTTGTAAGCGATATAATGTAGTCCCCCCGTTCCATAATTCTTGTCGTGGTTTTAGTTCAAATTTGGCAATAATTATGGCACAGAGGGACAGAGGGAGTACTCATGTTTTGTGGCCTTTTTTTAAAAAAAGAGGGGGAATACCTCTGGCCTCCTCCGCATCCACTAATGTACATGGCATTTCGTTAAATATTCAAATGTACATCATTGAAGTTAAAAAACAAAAGAATGCTATCAATGGTTGTCCAGGGGGAAATAAAAAGGACACACCGTCAAAAAGCGAAGCATTGTTATAGTGTCACACTAGTGACACACGAAATAAAAAAGGACACACGAACAAATAAAATGCCATGAATGGTCGTATCTTCACTAAGCAGGTTCACTTTCTTTCTTCTCTAGTTACAGTGTCACATTAGCATTTTGCGTATGATAGCATGGTAAAAGCCAAGCATTGTGAGTGCCCTCATGCATCACGAATCCTAACAGTAATCTGCTAAATAAATAAGTTGAACAAATCGAGAGAGGGTGTCTTTCATCAGTTGCACCCACAGACCGTGGATGCCCGCTCCTCTTTGCAAACTAACGACCACATAGGGATCCAATTGATGGATTTGAAAATAACTTGCAAACATTTTGAAGTTTTCGTTATGTTAAAAACATAACCATCACGAGTGTTCAATGGCCCAATGTAAAGTGTAAATTCCCACGCGGATCTAAGACTTCAACTATGTTCATACTACTCATGGGTGGATGCCAATTAAAAGATATATGAATAGATCGCATAATAGGTTGACAACTGGGCAGTGAATGAATAGATGCTAAATTGACTCCTCGTTGCCTCAAAAGCAACACAAGGTGTGTTTGATAGCATGTATAGACCTAGCCTAGTTCTTTTCCTCTGCTACATGCTGAGTGTAGACATGCTGAATCCATGCATTTCCTGTTGTTTGGCAGCGGTGTATGCGTTGAGACATGTTGAGCTGAGACTTTTGGCAGCCTGCATGTGTTTAGACATGCTGAACGATTTCGAATTCCGAATATTTTTTTAATGGTGAACCAAATTGAAAAAATGTGAACAAAAATTTAAAATTATTTCTGAACTTTATTGAAAATTTAAATATTAAAATTCAAAACATCTTTTGGAAATTTAAATAAATTATAAAATTATGACATTTTTTGGAAATTTAAACATATTTTGAAAGTCTAAACTTTTTGGAAATTTAAACATTTTTTATTTTTTAGAAAATTTATACAAAATTTGAAATTCTGAACATTTTATGAAAATTTAAACAAAATTTTAAATTGTAAACATTTTCTGAAAATTTAAAAAAAATTTGATATTCTAAACATTTTTTGATTTTTTTTAAGTCTGATTTTTTTTGAAAATTTAAACAAATCTCAACTTCCGAACATTTTTTGAAAATTTAAACAATTTTAGAATTCTGAACAGTTTTGAAAATCTATATAAAATTTAAACAAATTCTGAATACTTTTGAAAATTTAAACAAAATTTGATATTATGAACATTTTTTAAAAAATAAACATATCTGGACGTGGTCTGGTGGGTTGGGGCCAGCATGGCTGCCTCGATGCACCCTCTCTAGGGTGCATGAGATGGGCATGGCGGAGGGCTTTTTTTGCATCAGATGGGCATAGCTCAAGTGAGCACATGCACCCTACCAAACAAGTAAAAGTGGATCGGATTGAGAACTTTTGCCCTCATGCACCCTTCATGCACCCAACCAAACACATCCTTAGTGCATCCTTGTTTTTTCAGATTATCTTTGTCAAGATGACCAAACGATCTAAATATCACGTGAACATTTCAGTTTTCAATGGGACTTTCATTTGGAGTGGTTGGCCTATTTATTTATTTTGACCTAGGAATTACCAAGATTATTGATAAATAAAAACCTTTAGTATGGACATTGGAGCATACTCAACACCTCTTGTATGGAAATAGACATACATGTGTTTGAGGGCATGCAATAACATAATTGATAGCATCCCTAGCTGTTTGAAATTTTTCATATGGTCTAAGCAATCTCTCATCTCCAAGATTTGAAACATGGTGAACGGTTGTAACATTTTGGTCTACAAGCATGTTTCCTCAAACCACATATGTGTTTAACTTGACTCACTAAAGTTCCTTTGAACATGGCTTTACTTTTGTTTCTCGAGTTCATCGAAAACAACACGACTTCAGCTTCCACAAATAAACCACCATTTATTATTCATGAAGCTTGGAAGGTTTTACTTGATGCAAAAAAAAGGTGTGATTTCAATTTTAATTACTCCCTTGTATAGAGGGTAATTCGGACCGGAGGAAGTACTACTTTTTCTAGGGTTCACTTTTTTTAATTGATTTAGGGTTCATTTTTAGGTACTTGTTTCTCGTTGGATCGTCGTGCTCGTCCTGTTCACAGATCAAGAACGGGCGATTCAGGAAAAACGACGGGAGCGGCAGATCGATATGGATAAGTGGGCCTGTTGCGCGCTTGTTCGACAAGTAATAACAGTGGGCCTGCGAGCTTTGCCGTCGGGCCGTCGCTGTCAGTAGCCACTACAAGGCCAGCCCACATGCCCATGTTCGTTCAGCGTGCGTCCTTGAGCGCGCGCCTGCAGACAACGTGCACACGCGTGGCCCTTGGGCATCTGGGGCGCCTACGTGCCCTTGCAGACCCACCGCCGCGCACGCGCCACGCTCCGTGCCGACGCCTTGCCGGGGCAGCGTGGTGCCGTCTGCTTCCGGGACACGCACTCAGAAGGCGGCCAGTCGGGGGCCGGGCGCGGTCGCTGCCTGCCTGCCTGGCGCCTGCAGCTAGCCCTAGCTAGCATATACGTCAGGATCCCAGAATTCGATCGGAGAGCGGGCAGCGGCGGAGCGATTAACCACACTTGCCCTGTTCACGCACGCCTTGGGCCAGACACCGCGCGTCTAGGAACCCTGCATGCCATGCGCGTAGCTTCCTCAGTTCTGCAAACAACGGCCGGCAGCTCGATCGCTCCCCCGCTTCCGCCTCCGGCAATAACTCTCCGTGCCCGTCACGAGACCACTCCGAGCACCCGCCCCGGTCGAGCACGCGCACGTACAGGGGTGCAAGAGGAAACTATATGCACTCGTGACAAGGCCGCTTCGTGCAGGGAGAGCGCACTGTGCGCATGCCGGCACGAGCCCATGTCGACGGTGTCTCCGGCCGCGGACAGTGCACGATCGGGCACGAGCTTGGGACTGTTGCGTCTTGCGTGTCGATGTGCGTGCGGGTGCGAGTGCGACGACGGACATTTTCCTTGTGATCATGAGCCTTTTTGTGGGAGCAGCAGCAAAACCTGGACCCCGAACAGTCGAGGCCACTACCGAGGTGACCATTCCTTCAGCTTGCCGGCCAATGGCTGGAAAAAGCAAACGCCTTTTTTCAACGGGAAAATTGAGATGAGATGATGACACACCCACCATGCAGCCAGATTAGCTACCAAGTCAAAGAAGAAACAGCTACTACTCCTAGATTAGATCCAAGTTAGAAGTGAGACAGCACTATCTAGTTATCTAGTACTAGTCCATTCTGCTAGTAGCTTTATGGGCTATATTAGTTCCTTTTTCAAACGGACTGGTATTCGATCTGGTACATTTCAGCTTTACGGACAATATAGCGCAGCCCCAGGCAGGACGACATCACGCAGGCTCGAGAAAGTACGTAGGTAAAAGTGTCTTTTATCACTTTGAAGTTTGAACTAAGCACCTCGAGCTGACGGAGATTGCATTGCGATGTTCTAAAAGGGGGACACTAAAGAAGGCCAGGCTTCAGCAGAAATGTCAATGCCGTAGTCAGGCAAGCATGTGCCTACCTTGACCAAATGCACGCCTGACACACGGCACTTCTTTAACCCGATGGCTTAGTCCCCCCATTTACTTATGCGCAGTAGGAATCTGGGAATGTTTGTCGTAAGCATGTGTCCTACAAGTACAAGATGATGCGATGATGCCATAATAACCAACGGGGCAGCAGTGCAAAGCTATGGGGCGGCATGGCATTCAGGTCGTCTTGGCTGGTGCCTGGTGTCCGTCCCTTGTAAAGCACAAGAGTACAAGGGTTAAGCGCGGTGAAATCTTTCGCGCATCATGGGGAAACACTGCCCTAGAAACCTAATCCCAACCCATCCCCTGTGAGTGACTAGCTAACCCACACGCCCAAACGTCGTTCCAGGAGCGTGATTGGGAGGATGCGTCAAGGACGGCTGCATGCAATGCAAGGCGACGGATCATGGATGGATGCGTCTCCCCTCTCAAACAAGTTCAAATGCGGAGCAGATTTGCCTACTCCAGTAGACTTCAATTCCTAGCCCCCTTCTCCAGTATAGTACTTGGAGAATGGTGCAGCAGCGCCTGCTCTGATGCAGTAACTCCAACGTCTTCCTACGAGCTCTATCACGTACCGGTGACGAGTGATGCCTTTGCTTGTGGTGCACACTAAGCATACCATGTCTTGATTTGATTTGATTTGGATCTGATCCGACTGATGGGGTGAAGAGAAGAGGGGTGAGGCGACGTACGGGCTCGAATCCCAAGGCAGCGAGCGATGCGCGCAGGAAAGGCATACTCTATTGCCATCTTCGATTCCCTTTTCCGCTTGACGTCTTGCGCAGCAAAGGCTTCTTTTGAGGAGGAGGAAGGTCCATGCATGTCACGGCATGTGCCATGTTATGTGGTGGAGTTATCATATTCTCCTCTCTCTCTCTCTCTCTCTCTCTCTCTCTCTCTCTCTCTCTCTCTCTCTCTCTCTCTCTCTCTCTCTGCATACATGTAATACTCAGAGGAGAGGGGTTTTGACAGTGAGCTGATGACACCGTTTGAATTTTATCTGGACCGATGTAGCTGGCTCTACATGGATGAAGGGTGATACGATGCTGCTTGCTTGGCGTTATGTCCATTTTGAAGAAAACAATATCAGCAGAGCATAGTAATGAAGTGCAAACCGAGTGAGTTGCTTTTACGGTACAATTTATATAACTAGTGCCTTTTCTAAAGGCAGTCTCTGTCAATATGCGTTGTCTGGCCTTACATTTCACATCCAAGGTTTCAATGTGCATAACAGCAGCCTTCTTCCAGATTCTCAACAAAAATAGGCACAATCAATTGCTGACAGATGAGCCCGAGTTCAGATGCGTTTAAAAAAATGTGAATCATACGGGGGTTTTGTTGCCGAAAATTAAGGAGGCCGGACGGATCCAACAGTTCAAACCCATATGCCTTATTAATATCAGCTTCAAGATTTTCACCAAATAGCTACGAATAGGTTAAACCCGATAGCTGACCATGTTGTCCGGCCATCTCAAACGGCCTTCATGCAAGGAAGGAATATACTAGATGGTGTAGTTATCCTTCATGAGACCGTCCATGAGATACACCGAAAAAACATGAGTGGAGTGGTATTCAAAATTGACTTTGAAAAAGCCTATGACAAGGTCAAGTGGTCTTTTCTCCAACAAGCCCTAAGGATGAAAAGTTTTTCCGATAAATGGTGCAAGTGGATCCAAAATTTTCTAACCGGAGGTAGTGTGGCCATCAAAGTCAATGATGATGTAGGTCATTACTTTCAGACAAAAAAGGACCTTGTGGATGGTGGCCTCTCTATTTTGCAATATGTCGATGACACGATTCTTTTTATAGAACATGACCTAGACAAAGCTCGAAATCTAAAGCTATTGCTTTCAGCGTTTGAGCAAATGTCGGGCCTCAAAATTAACTTTCATAAAAGCGAATTGTTTTGCTTTGGAGAAGCCATTGAGGCGGCAACTGATTATGCTGACCTGTTTGGTTGCGCACTTGGCCAATTCTCGATTAAATATCTAGGAATACCGGTTCATTATCGGCGTCTCACCATTGCAGAGTGAAAGCATGTGGAGGAGCGTCTAGAGAAACGGTTGAGTAGTTGGAAAGGAAAACTACTCTCAGTTGGTGGTCGGCTGGTTTTGATTAACTCCGTCCTCACAAATATGGTTCTCTATATACTTTCTTTCTTCCAACTCCCAAAAGGGGTCCTGCAAAGATTGGACTACTTTAGATCTAGATTCTTTTGGCAAGGAGATAGTGAAAAAAAATACAGGTTGGCCAAATGGAGTGTGGTTTGTAGGCCTAAAGACCAAGGTGGCATTGGAATTCATGACCTGCAGGTTAAGAATGAGGCCCTTCTCAGTAAATGGTTATTTAAACTTCTTACCGAGGATGGTGTTTGGCAAACCATGTTGCGCAACAAGTATCTAGGCCAAAAGGTGGTATCCCAGGCATATTGGAAACCTGGCGACTCGCACTTTTGGGCTGGCCTAATGGCGGCAAAGAAACATCTCTTTCGCTTTAGGTCTTTCGCGATAAAGGACGGGTCGGAGATTCGTTTCTGGGAAGACATTTGGCTAGGCAATGCCAGTCTCAGAGAACAATATCCAGCCTTATATAACATCGCTCGTGATAAGAATAATACTATTGCGCACGTGCTCGGTTCTTCCCCGCCGAATATTTCGTTCAAGCGGGATTTGATTGGCCCCCGGCTTGTGTCATGGCATAATCTTTTATCCCGGCTGGATTCGATTAACCTGACACAAGGTCGGGATGTGTTTCGCTGGAACCTTACTACATCAGGGTCTTTCACAGTAGACTCTATGTACCGTGCACTCACGTATTCTGAGATACCAACGAGTAATAATAAGAAAATTTGGAAGTCTAAAATTCCACTAAAAGTGAAAATCTTCATGTGGTATCTCCGTAGGGGAGTTGTGTTAACTAAAGACAACCTCTCACGGCGAAACTGGCAAGGGAGTAAGAAGTGTTCTTTTTGTACTCATGACGAGACAATCAAACACCTCTTTTTCCAATGCAAGTTTGCACGTTTTACGTGGTCAGTCATCCAAATAGCGTCAAATTTGTATCCGCCCACAAGTGTTGCCAATATTTTTGGTCATTGGTTGGACGGTATTACAAATAGGTTCAAAACGCTAATAAGGGTGGGAGTGTATGCCTTAATTTGGTCGCTTTGGCTATGTAGAAATGATTTGGTTTTTAATGACAAAAATACTTCTCCTCTACAGGTTATTTTCCGGTGTACGCACTCGCTACGTATGTGGTCTATGCTTCAACGGCCGGAGTACCAACCGCTGTTCATGGTGGTGTGTACACAATTGGAGCAGGTGGCTACGGAGGTTTTTTCCCAACATGGGTGGCAGCATAACCTACAGATTGATCCACCACCTTCTTCGACATAGGCATAGTGTCGGTCTAAAGGACTCTACTGTTGCCGATTTGTCGATTTTTATTTCATGAATTTTTGTCAGACTTCTGGATTTGGCTGTTTGCATCTTAGTTATGCAAAAGCCGGGTGTTACTCATAATGCTTTGTATCAGCTTGATGCTATATTTTGAGATAATAAAGTCACCCTTTATCAAAAAATACGGGGGTTTTATTCCGATGTCAGATGAATTGCTGACAGATGAGCCCAAGTTTAGATTTTTCTTCTTCAAAAATAGGCTTTTTTTGCGAATCATACATGAGTTTATTCGAGTGTCATTGTCGGTGTCAAAACCGGCGGATCTCGGGTAGGGGGTCCCGAACTGTGCGTCTAAGGCGGATGGTAACAGGAGGCAGGGGACACGATGTTTTACCCAGGCTCGAGCCCTCTTGATGGAGGTAATACCCTACGTCCTGCTTGATTGTTCTTGATGCTATGAGTATTACAAGAGTTGATCTACCACGAGATCGTAGAGGCTAAACCCTAGAAGCTAGCCTATGGTATGATTGTTGATAATAATCTATCGACTAGCCTTGCCTCGGTTTATATAATGCACCAGAGGCCTAGGATAACAAGAGTCCTAGCCAAATACGCCAGTGGGGAGGAGTCCTTGTCTTGATCACCAAGTCTTGTGGAATGTTCCTTGTCTGCGGCAGCTGTCCGAACTGGCCCATGAGTATACGGCCATGGGGGTCCTCGGCCCAATCTAACAGATCGGGAGATGACGTGGTGAGTACCCCCTAGTCCAGGACACCGTCAGTAGCCCCCTGAACCGGTCTTCAAGTTAGGGACGCTCCTCGATTCTTCTGAACTGTTCTTCATCTTCGGTCGTCGGTCTTGAAAACTGGTTCAACAAATCTTCTCATCTTCGATCTTGAGGATCGCCGAAGTGCATCAGAAGAGTTTACACGTTGGGTATCCAAGGAGGCCTTTTAAGTTTCCGGCCTTTATCAATGCCTTGTAATTTTTATGCCACGCCTCGGGTTTTGAAGTTGTTCCCGGGAGGCAGTGTCCTCTTGCGTCCGAGCTCCAACGTCGGACTGCATTCGAGGTATCTTTTGCAGCCGAGCACCAATGCCGGACTGCTTCCGAGCTCCAACGCTGAAATGTATCCGAGCTCCAACGTCGGACCGTGTCCAACCTCCAACGCCGGACTATATCCAAGATGTCATAGATCATCTTGGTCGAAAATGTTGAAGGAGTTTAGCCGAGCTTAATGCCGGAAATGCCCTCTATGGAGCTAGCCGCTAGCGCCCGAGCTTCATGCCGGACTGCTTCCAAGGTGGTGCACCACCCCGACCGCGGGTTGATTTTTTGTGAATATTTTTAACTGGTGCAGTTTATTCTCTGCCGATGTATATCCAGTAGCCCTCAAGGTGTGTATCAGTCTAAAACCCGAGATGCACCTGAAGGCAAGCATAAAACCGATGTTCCCAGTAGCCCCTGAGACTCAGGTTGATGCGCGAAATTGGCCTGAGGATCAACTCCTAGCTCGGCAGCATACATAGGAATAAAAAGCAGTGTAATATATTTAGAAATAATAATGATCAGCGGACGGGCCCCTGAGAGAGGGTCGTGAGAAGTCGCCGTGATATATTAGCTTGATGTCAGATAGGTCCAGATGGTACTTATTGTTTGTCCGAAGACGCGCTTTCCATAGTTCAATCAAGCCGAATACTGAGCCCTTTGAATTTTCTGCATTGAATAGGCAATGTAGTAGCCCCCAAGACACTGGTCGGGTGGCAACACCAGATCAGGGGATCGATGTGCCCCTTTAATATTTGTAAATAATGAGCGCAAATCCCAGTAGCCCCCAAGCCATAATGTGGGCACGGGTGGCCGAATTAAGGATCGATATCCAGAGTAAAATCACAGATTATGTGTAATGATTCTATGTATCCAAGTACTTTACATCATTATTTTGACTCCATTGCGACCGTTTATCAGTTGAAAGTGGCCCATCGTCGACCTCTACCCCTTGGTAGATACTACGCAGGGTGTTTCGGCAATAACAAAACAACCCTTAGCGGATGCCTCGGTGCCCGAAGGCGGTTGTGTTAGCGGAAACGAGGCAGTCAGATATGCGGGGTTTATAACTTCCGCTTAGTCATAGGAGCTTTAAACTCGGGAAGCTAGCGATGAGCCCCCGGTTAGTGTTCGGTGACATCCGAGGTCAAGCCGTAAACACTTCGGCCAATGTTATGAACGTCCCGTCATTTAACATAGTCATCGGATCGCTGACCAGTTTACACCTATTGTGACAGTTAGTTTTCGGCTTTCTCCACTGAGGTGCTTAACCATGCGAGCTGGAAGCACAATCGCAGTGGTTCTCCCTTTGCACACCTAGACGAACAAAGCGGAACGTAGGAGGCAAGCACAGGAGCCGGGTAACCCAACTATTGAGTGAAGACACAATTCAAAACCTATGCATATATGGCAATATCCGAGAGTGTTTTTGCCGAATCTCTAAAGGTGTCCGGCGTTGCACTGCGAGACTTGTGCTGAAAACACACAAATAGTTTGAAAGTGCCATAAGCTTGGAAAACCAAAAAACGTCAGTAAAAACTTGACGTCCGAACAAGATCAAGTGTCCGGTGCCAATCCGAAAATTGGACTGTAGAAAAAAAGTGCTTCTGTCGTGCTTTAACATGACACATCCTATCTCAAGACTTCAAGCGGGTCAGCCTACGGCTTCAACCTCCTATCCCGAAGGCGGAGTACTTCTCATTAGGCCAGTTTAGCAAACTAACTCTAGCGGCTTTGAGAGAGAAATTAGGCTCCCCGGCTAGTGACCACACACTTGTGTCGAAAAAAGGAGTGATAAATAATAATAATAAAAACTTTGCAATGACTAAGAAGAAGAACACTTATTATAAAACAGCTCATATAAATTTAAGAGCCCCCAAGTGACTTGGGTAAAAGAATTTTATGTATAATGATTCTATGTACCGAAGTACTTATATAATATCTGTGTTTACCCGAAATTTAAACGCATCTTAACCGGCCGTCGGCTTCTCCCTCTTAGGTCAAGGGCCAAAGAGTGTTATGTACTCCACCTGTCGAGAATACCGACGGTGTTTCCGATAACCAGGAAATCAGGCCATAAGGCTGTAATAGACAAAGTGCGCTTAGGGAACTTATGCTATATTACTGACGAAGTGTAAGAAGCATCTTCGAAGAAAATAGTACCCCCACCGATACCTTTCTTCGGTTGCTCATTGCTACTATGAGACTTGTGCAATAGATTTTTTGTACTCATGAGTTCCATTGTGTGCCGACCATAATTGAAAACAATAAGAGCGCTAGCTTTTGGCTTCACTCAGTCTGAGGTCCGGCTCGGATGACCCGATCGTGACAATCGCAGAGGTGCTCCCTTTACTCCCTAGCCGAACAATCGAGAACGTAGGGGTAAATACAGGAGCGAGGCAACCTAGCTTGCAAATCGCTTAAGTCAACATGGTGCATATTGTGGCGTAATACATGAACAAGAAACGAAGCCGTACAAGTGTAATCATTTGCAAGAGGAAAGGCTTCATAAAGGAAGCTTCCAAGTAAAAGGGGTATTTGAATTTGTGTGTCACAAACAAAGTTTTGACAAGGAAATTTTTTACAAGCAACTTTTTTTCCCAAAAAGGTATAATGCTTGGTCGAACCGAACACAAGTTAAAAATTTAAAACTTTGAGCATGAAGGCAACTTAGCTGGTTAATGTGTTTGGTATTGATGACGCGGTCCGAGCTTGATGCGGGATAAGGTTCCATCCCCCAAGCCGGTCCTGAGGTGGCGGAGCAAAGAGCTCGGCACTCCAAAGTGGTGACATAGCACGGCCAATGCAGGCCGGCAGAGTGATGCCGAAGTCCCCGGCATGGGGTAATGAAGTGTTGACGAAGCCCCCCGTCCAGCCGAGATGACGTGGTATGTAAGTATGCCGAGTTGATGATACTGCCCAACCCGGATCATTTTCCTGTGCAAAAAAAATTGTGCAAACTGGAGATAGTAGTAATAATAATAATTTTAAAAAAATCGTTGTATAATAAATAATTTATGCAAAGTGAGTAATAAAAAAAATATGGCCTGGCGCCAAAGTCAATGTCGATGCAGGGCGTCGGCGTGATGCGGTAAAGGCGTGGCAAAGCCTGAATTCACAGGTCGGTCCGAGTTCCGGATGCGGCGTTCGCCGGACCATGTACGGAAACTGACCAAACCACCATGCGACCGTCGTTAATGCGGCCACCATTTGATAGATATGTGTACATATGATAGACAAACCAGAGTAATAATTTCTTGGGAAAAATGAACCCAAACAAGCAAAAAATACTAGGATTAATAGCACCTGGTTTATTTGTTGTAGCAATCCGAAGAAAGATGATTCCCAAAATTGGGACTCGATCCGCACACCCATTGCCTGATGGGCGATAAAGCGACGACATGACGATGTTGGCAAAGATTGGCTCGCCGAGGCAAAGCCCTCGGTCCAGCTAACGTGACGGAGCTGGTCGTCTAGTGACGCCAAAGTCTCCGAAATAGGTTGATGAAGAGATGGTGAAGTCCCCGGTCCAGCCGAGATGTCGAAGCCTCGATGTCAGCCGATGAGTTGAAGTAGGTAGGCCCCCGGCTTGAAGAAGCAACAGTGCGGCCCTGCCGATGCGGGTCGTGACGTGGTCAATGCCGGCTTGATGAAGTGACCATGCAGCGATGCCGGTGTGCCCGCTCCGTGTAATCCGTGGGGCGGCGATGTTGGTGATGATTTATCCTTCGCGATGCCGAACTCTTGTTCGGCTTGCCGAGATGATGATCCAAAGAAGTTGAGCTCGGCTCAACAAAGTGACGACGTGTCTAGCGCAGGTCGTCAGCCTTGTAGCAATATTGTCGGACTGGTTTGACACCAGCATAATGATGAAGATGACCTCAGAGGAGGCTTAAAATTTTGCGGGCACGTGTTTAAAAACGACGCACAATACCCTAAAAGATAATTCCTCTAAAAAGGTTGTCCAATATCATGTTCATAAAGAAACATGAATTCGGATTAGATCTGTATTCACGCAGAAAACAGATCCGAAAATTGGTTCACTCATCGGAAGGTTCCCGGAGTTTGAACCGTCGGATCGAGCTGAAATTTGGAGGGGTTTTAGATATGGGAATTACGCAGTAGATGAACGGTTGGATCTTCCGAAGAACTTCTAAGATAGGCTCTGGAGACCACACACTAAACTCGTCCAGATTCCCGTTTAGATTTGACAGCGCTCCGGTATATCGTAGATTGTCGGAGATTCCTCCATCAGAACTCGACAAAATTTTGCATGGCTGTTGTAGACGTAATTCCGCACTATTCCACCGAAGCAATCGTCAAACCGACGCTCGAGGAGGCGGTGACGGCTGATACAAGTTTGATGTCCATAAAAACAGCACGGCCGTCTGAGGGAATGTTGACATTGAGCCCTCGAGCTCCATGGATGATTCCTCTATGATCATGATAGAGATCGGAGTTGATGTTTAAGAAGGCCCCCGTCCGAACATGACGATCGGAGATGGAGCACGGTCCTCGGTCGAGCCAAGGTGACCAGTCGAGCCGGCAACAAAGATGCCGGCGTCGCAGTTGACCTGCGGGCGAGCCATTGATCCTTTTACCGATCACACAGCAGAACTCTCAATGAAAGCACCAATGTCGGTGTCAAAACCGGTGGATCTCGGGTAGGGGGTCCTGAACTATGCGTCTAAGGCGGATGGTAACAGGAGGCAGGGGACACGATGTTTTACCCAGGTTCAGGCCCTCTTGATGGAGGTAATATCCTACATCCTACTTGATTGTTCTTGATGATATGAGTATTACAAGAGTTGATCTACCACGAGATCGTAGAGGCTAAACCCTAGAAGCTAGCATATGGTATGATTGTTGATAATAATCTATCGACCAGCCTTGCCTCGGTTTATATAATGTACCAGAGGCCTAGGATAACAAGAGTCCTAGCCGAATACGCCGGTGGGGAGGAGTCCTTGTCTTGATCACCAAGTCTTGTGGAATCTTCCTTGTATACAGCAGCTGTCCGAACTGGCCCATGAGTATACGGCCATGGAGGTCCTCGGCCCAATCTAACAGATCAGGAGATGACGTGGTGAGTACCCCCTAGTCCAGGACACCATCAGTCGTTCATAACATGGAGCACACATCACCACTACAGTACACGTTACAGCTAGAGTCATCTATGAAGATAGAAGTGCCAGATAGGGCTAAGCCATAATACATATTAACAAGATATTAAACTAGTTTAGTATGGAAAACACCAAGAAAAGGGTCTTGCCGAGGTCACAAGGAATAGTTTTTAGCAAGACCCGGTGCCCTAAAACACTAATGAGCAAATAAGTTGTGAGTAAGTTATCAAAGTGATCAAGGTGTTAATCATAGGACAACAATGAAATTTTTTTTAAGTACTAACGCAGGACTAATGACATGTTTCTCACATACGAAGATAATAAATAAATCGTTGTAAGTAGTTACATTGATGCAGCCTCGTTGTAAAATAGTTACATCGATGCAATCTTCATCAGTGCTCAAAATGATTTTCGATTTCAATTAAGGTTTTTTGTAATACACTAAATGGTGGCGCAAGAAGTTGTAATTATTCCAAATAGGTTACTGTGGCTAATTCTATAACAAAAGGCTAAGTATGTTGTAGCTTCAGAAGCAACAAAGGAGGGTGTTGGATTAAAAGGTTCATGAACTTGGTATGCATGTATGAATGTTGAAGTACTGATATTCCTGAACGCATGTATGAGTGTTGAAGTATTGATATTTATTCATTATGTGTTTGAGATATGCTATTGAATCTTGAGTGAGTTCCTATATGAATAGAAATCAGAAGAAATATATATGCTACCTAGATCAGGAAAACTGATGGGGTAAGTAAAAGTCATGGACATACTATCTGCCTGGCATTATTGTAACTGTTGTCAGTTAAATTACCAGGATACACTTGTATTTGCCGGGAAAATGGGGCTTCCTGGCAGTGTATCTGCTGGGAAATATGATTCCCGGTAACCGTTCTTGTGGTAGTTCTATTTGCCGAGAGAAACTCTGTCCCGACAGTTTTTCTGCCTTCTTAAGGGTCTTCTCCCGGCAGATTACATGTCGTTGCATCCGTGTTATGGTGTAGTGATCATTCAAGATGTCTTAGGTCAATAGAACACTATTGAGGATAGTGTCTCAACAGCTCAGTCTGAGGAATCAAGCGTCTTACCAATGATTCAAATATATACATAGCCAAGACGACACAAATTTTGAATTTTATGAAAGCGTTAAGACATGTGGATATGCAAAGATACACTCGGACTTGAACTCGTGAGATCCATTGGACAAGTACATACCACAAGAGCAGCATAGTTTACACCAGTGTGCCATAGATTATTGACTCTAGTGCAAGTGGGAGACTAAAGGAAAAATGCCCTAGAGGCAATAATAAATATTATTATTAATCTCCATGTTGGCCATTGATGTTTATTATTTGTGCTATAATTGCAATGGTTCTCATGTATGTATGTCCAAGAGGCTCGGAGGAAATCTCATATGCATACATGGAATAATTAAAGGTAAAAATAGATTACTAGTCTCGCATCTAAAACTAGCTCAAGTGTTGCATGATGGTTTTGTTTTCCTGATCATGGGCATAAGTTATTGTAACAAGGATGCCGACAACTTTGAGGACACATTGTTGGCAACCAGATGGAAGCAGCTTGTATGATTATTCCCTTCGGGGATGATTCGGTCTCTAGAGTGCTACCATTTTAGCTCCTATTTCCGTGAAGGATGTGCAATGCGCTCATTTGATTAGTATTTAAGTTCAGTTTCCTAATCTATCAACGCATGCATCTCTCTGATTTTATCGAATTCATCAATAATTCATGGTAGCCATTTTTTGTCATATAATTAAATGTCGCTGGTGTGAAGTGTCTATCCTCTAAGGAATTGCCATGGTGTGCAAACTTTGTGATTCCATATTTGGATGGATGCTCGACTTTTGCAGCGTGTTTGGAAATATTTGGGAAGAGGAATGGAAGATTAGAGTAGGGAATTGTATTGAGATTAGACATGGGATGCGTCATTTTATTCCCAATCCTCTGTTTGGCTCATGATAGGAATTATGTGGGAGAATTTGAGAACAAATTGTATTACATTGTTTGGTTCGTGGGAATTAACAAGGGACTAGACAAGGGGAGTTAACGTAAGTTGTGATGAAGGGTTGAGGTTGACTCACTAAAATAATTCCCTTCCAATTCTTACCCTCTCCCCTGTTAATAAAATTGTGGGAGTTGGAATCACAAGTCCCATGTCGGGGGTTTGGTGCGACATATGCCAACAGAACGTCGCCGGTGCCTGGAAACGGGATGAGGCGAAGACATGCACGCCGGCAAATCTTACCCAGCTTCAGGGCTCTCCGAGGAGATAACACCCCTACTGCTGCTCTGCGGGGTCTCCACACGATCACTATGGCCAAGTGTTTACACGGTTGCTCCTTGAGCTGTTTTCGGTGGTAGAAGGGGGCAAGGCTAGCTCTCTCCTTTTATCTGGTCTGATCTAGAACTACTGGTGTCCAACCCTTTGCATGGGTGCCCTGGGGGTTTATATAGGCCTACCCCCCAGGGGTACAATGGTAATTAGACTGGGCGCGGGCCCAACCGTCAGTGCCTCCGACCTCCGACTTCTCCGCCGACTGCTGGGGCCCGCCGACTGGTGGGCCCCGTCGACTGGTCTGGTATGGAGCCAACAGGCCGCGTCCGTCGCGGGCGGGTCTTGCCGGCTGCGGATTACTATAGCTGTGCTCCTGATGACGCAGGCTTGGTCATGGGGTCGTGGCAACAGCCCCGCTGCCTGGCGAGTGATCACTGTGGCCACTCCCCATCTCATCTTGATTAATGGCGCGTGGGCCCCGGGGGCGGGCTCGGCCGACTTCCCTGGGCCGACTCCCGACGGGTCCGACTGGCGGTTCTCCCGCCGTCTCCCAAGGTCTCGCTAGCTGGTGGGCCCCGATGCTTCCAGGCCGTACAGACAAGCCGTCGTGGGCACAGGACTCGGTACTGTGGTGCTGATGTCAGGGCCGGCTGGGCAACAGTGCCACGCCGCACGGAGATCTTCCTGAGTACGGCGTGCTGTGGCCATGCCTGCCCTCGGTCAGGGGCGGGGAGTGGGCTTCACTGTATCCACGCCCCTGCCCCGTCCCCTTCGATGAGGTCATGATTCGTTGGAGTCGCCGGCCGACTCCCCAAAGCCGGCTTCTTTGGAAGTCGTCCCTGGGACTCGGCCGTGGGCGGGCAGTCGGTCGCCCTGCCGTCGACTCCTTAGGAGGCGGCTCTTCGTCCCGGAGTCTTGAGGGGCGCAGCCTGCCCCGATGTCTTGAAAGGTTATGGGACTCAGGTTGGCCTACCCGTGGCCCATTACTCCGACATCCCAAGACTATTCCCTTATGAATTCCCAATCCCTCTAACCAAACAATAGATTTGAAGTCTCGTACCACTTCAATTATCATTCCCTAGCTGCAATTACCCCCAACCAAACGGGCTATTGGTGGTCTATTCCACACATCATCCACTCTTTTTAGTGAACCGCCTTTGATAACCATATCAATTTCAAACTTTGCGACATATGAAACCATACGTCACCGTTCGACAAGCCCGGGCGTCCAGGTCGCTCCCAAGGGGCGGCATGTTGGTGAACGTGGCATGCAATTTCAAAAAATTGCTACGCTCATGCAAGATCTATCTAGGAGATGCATAGCAACGAGAGGGGGAGAGTGTGTCCACGTACCCTCGTAAACCGAAAGCGGAAGCGTCTGACAACGCGATTGTTGTAGTCGAACTTCTTCTCGTTTCGACCAATCAAGCACCGAACGTATGGCACCTCCAAGTTCTGCACACGTTCAGCTAGATGACGTCCCTCGAATTCTTGATCCAGCAAAGTGTCGAGGGAGAGTTTTGTCAGCACGACGGTGTGGTGACGGTGATGGTGAAGTGATCCACGCAGGACTTCGCCTAAGCACTACGACAATATGACTGGAGGAGTAAACTGTGGAGGGGGGCGCCTCACACGGCTAACAATCTTTGTTGTGTGTTCTAGGCGCCCCCTCCCCACATATATATAGGTGGGAGGGGGAGGGAGACAGCCATGGGGTGCCCCAAGTAGCAGGAATCCTACTTGGGGGCCTTGTCCAATTCGCCCCCCTCCTTACCATCTTTTCTGGAGAGGGAAGGAAAGGAGAGAGGGGAGGGGAGGAAGGGGGGCTGTTGGGGAACACATTATTTCAAAAAAATTCCTACGATCACGAAAGATCTATCTAGGAGATGCATAGCAACGAGAGGGGAGAGTGTGTCTACGTACCCTCGTAGACCGAAAGAGGAAGCGTTAGGTAACGCGGTTGATGTAGTCGAACGTCTTCGTGATCCAACCGATCAAGTACCGAATGCACGACACCTCCGCGATCTGCACACGTTCAGATCGGTGACGTCCCTTATACTCTTGATCCAGCTGAGGCCGAGGGTGAGTTCCATCAGCACGACAGCGTGTTGACGATGATGATGAAGTTACCGATGCAGGGCTTCGCCTAAGCACTATGACAATATGACCGAGGCGGAAAACTGTGGAGGGGGGGGGCACTGCACACGGCTAAAGATCAACTTGTGTGTCTATGGATTGCCCCCCTCCCCTGTATATAAAGGAGAGAGGAGGGGAGGGCCGGCCGGCCCCTAGGGCGCGCCCCAAGAGGGGAATCCTACTCCTAGTAGGAGTAGGTTTCCCCTTTTCCTAGTCCAACTAGGAGAAGAAGGAAGGAGAGGCACAGGGAGAGGGAAAGAGGGGCCGCGCCCCCCTACCCATGTCCTATTCAAACTCCCCTTGGGGGGGGGCACATCCTGGCTACGGCCCTATCTCTCCCCTAAGGCCCACTAAGGCCCATAACTTTCCCGGGGGGGGTTCCGGTAACCCTCCGGCACTCCGGTTTTATCCGAAACTATCTGGAACACTTCCGGTGTCCGAATAACATGGTCCAATATATCAATCTTTATGTCTCGACCATTTTGAGACTCCTCCTCATGTCCGTGATCACATCCGGGACTCCGAACAACCTTCGGTACATCAAATCACATAACTCAAATACATATCGTCATCGAACGTTAAGCGTGCGGACCCTACGGGTTCAAGTAAAGCAATTACATGGCGATTGCATTTCATACAATAAAGCGACAACCATATGGCTCCTGCCAGTTGCCGATAACTTTGTTACAAAACATGATCATCTCATACAACAATTTATATAATCACGTCTTGACCATATCACATCACAACATGCCCTGCAAAAACAAGTTAGACGTCCTCTACTTTGTTGTTGCAAGTTTTACGTGGCTGCTAAGGCCTTAGCAAGAACCGCTCTTATCTACGCATCAAAAACCACAACGATTATTCGTCAAGTGTGTTGTTTTAACCTTCAATAAGGACCGGGCGTAGTCACACTCGATTCAACTAAAGTTGGAGAACCAGACACCCACTAGCCACCTGTGTGCGAAGCACGTCGGTAGAACCAGTCTCATGAACGCGGTCATGTAATGTCGGTCTGGGCCGCTTCATCCAACAATACCGCTGAATCAAAGTATGACATGCTGGTAAGCAGTATGACTATTATCGCCCACAACTCTTTGTATTCTACTCGTGCATATAACATCTACGCATAGACCTGGCTCAGATGCCACTGTTGGGGAACACGGTAATTCAAAAAAATTCGTACAATCACGCAAGATCTATCTAGGAGATGCATAGCAACGAGAGGGGAGAGTGTGTCTACGTACCCTCGTAGACCGAAAGCGGAAGCCTTAAGTAACGCGGTTGATGTAGTCGAACATCTTCGCGATCCAACTGATCAAGTACTGAACGCACGGCACCTCCGCAATCTGCACATGTTCAGCTCGGTGACGTCCCTCGTAGTCTTGATCCAACTGAGGCCGAGGGTGAGTTCCGTCAGCACGACAGCATGTTGATGGTGATGATGAAGTTACCGACGCAGGGCTTCGCCTAAGCACTATGACAATATGACCGAAGTGGAAAACTGTGGAGGGGGGCACCGCACATGGCTAAAGATCAACTTGTGTGTCTATGGGGTGCCCCCTCCCCCGTATATAAAGGAGAGAGGAGGAAAGGGCCGGCCGGCCCCTAGGGCGCGCCCCAAGAGGGGAATCCTCCTCCTAGTAGGAGTAGGTTCCCCCTTTTCCTAGTCCAACTAGGAGAAGAAGGAAGGAGAGGGAGAGGGAGAGGGGAAGAGGGGCCGTGCCCCCTCCCCTTATCCTATTCGGACTCCCCTTGGGGGGCACCTCTTGGCTACGGCCCTCTCTCTCCCCTAAGGCCCACTAAGGCCCATAACTTCCCCCGAGGGGGGGGGGGTAACCCTCCGGCACGCCGGTTTTATTCGAAACTATCTGGAACACTTCCGGTGTCCGAATAACATGGTCTAATATATCAATCTTTATGTCTCGACCATTTCAAGACTCCTCGTCATGTCTGTGATCACATCCGGGACACCAAACAACCTTCGGTACATCAAATCACATAACTCACAATACATATCGTCATCGAACGTTAAGCGTGCGGACCCTACGGGTTCGAGAACTATGTAGACATGACCGAGACACATCTCCGGTCAATAACCAATAGAGGAACCTGGATGCTCAAATTGGTTCCTACATATTCTATGAAGATCTTTATCGGTCAAACTACATAAGAACATACGTTGTTCTCTTTGTCATCGGTATGTTACTTGCCCGAGATTCGACCGTCGGTATCATCATACCTAGTTCAATCTTGTCACCGGCAAGTATCTTTATTCGTTCCGTTATGCATCATCCCGTGACTAACTCATTGGTCACATTGCTTGTAAGGCTCATAGTGATGTGCATTGCCGAGAGGGCCCGGAGATACCTCTCCGATACACGGAGTGACAAATCCTAATCTCGATCTATGCCAACTCAACAAACACCATCGGAGACACCTATAGAGCATCTTTATAATCACCCAGTTACGTTGTGATGTTTGATAGCACACAAGCGTTCCTCCGGTATTCGGGAGTTGCATAATATCATAGTCATAGGAACATGTATAAGTCATGAAGAAAGCAATAGCAATAAACTAAACGATCATAGTGCTAAGCTAACGGATGGGTCTTGTCGATCACATCATTTTCTAATGATGTGATCCCGTTCATCAAATGACAACACATGTCCATGGCTAGGAAAATTAACCATCTTTGATTAACGAGCTAGTCAAGTAGAGGCATACTAGGGACACTCTATTTGTCTATGTATTCACAAATGTACTAAGTTTCCGGTTAATACAATTCTAGCACGAATAATAAACATTTATCGTGATATAAGTAAATATAAATAACAACTTTATTATTGCCTCTAGGGCATATTTCCTTCTCTCTTCCCCTTTTCCCCTTCCTATTCGGCCTATATGGGGGCGCACCAGACCACTAGGGGCTGGTCTGTCCCGCCCTTGGCCCAATAAGGCCCATATCTTTGCCGAGGGGGTGGGGGTTGGTGCCCGGAACCCCTTCCGGTGACCCGATACGTACCCGGTACCCCCGGAACACTTCCTGTGTGCGAATACTATCGTCATTTATATGAATCTTTACCTCTCGACCATTTTGAGACTCCTCGTCATGTTCGTGTTCTCATCCGGGACTCCGAACAACATTCGGTCACCAAATCACATAACTCATATAATACAAAATCGTCATCGAACATTAAGCGTGCGGACCCTACGGGTTCGAGAACTATCTAGACATGACCGAGACACCTCTCTAGTCAATAACCAACACCGGAACCTGGATGCTCCTATTGGTTCCCACATATTTTACGAAGATCTTTATCGGTCGTACCGTAATGACAACATACGTTATTCCTTTTGTCATCGGTATGTTACTTGCCCGAGATTCGATCGTCGGTATCTTCATACCTAGTTCAATCTCGTTACCAGCAAGTCTCTTTACTCGTTTCGTAATGCATCATCTCGCAACTAACTCATTAGTCACATTACTTGCAAGGCTTATTATTGAAGGAAATATGCCCTAGAGGCAATAATAAAGTTATTATTTATTTCCTTATTTCATGATAAATGTTTATTATTCATGCTAGAATTGTATTAACTGGAAACATAATACATGTGTGAATACATAGACAAATAGAGTGTCACTAGTATGCCTCTACTTGACTAGCTCGTTAATCAAAGATGGTTATGTTTCCTAACCATAGACAAAGAGTTGTTATTTGATTAACGGTATCACATCATTAGGAGAATGATGTGATTGACTTGACCCATTCCATTAGCTTAGCACTCGATCGTTTAGTATGTTGCTATTGCTTTCTTCATGACTTATACATGTTCCTATGACTATGAGATTATGCAACTCCCGTTTACCAGAGGAACACTTTGTGTGCTACCAAACGTCACAACGTAACTGGGTGATTATAAAGGAGCTCTACAGGTGTCTCCAAACGTACATGTTGGGTTGGCATATTTCGAGATTAGGATTTGTCACTCCGATTGTCGGAGAGGTATCTCTGGGCCCTCTCGATAATGCACATCACATAAGCCTTGCAAGCATTGCAACTAATGAGTTAGTTGCGAGATGATGTATTACGGAACGAGTAAAGAGACTTGCCGGTAACGAGATTGAACTAGGTATTGAGATACCGACAATCGAATCTCGGGCGAGTAACATACCGATGACAAAGGGAACAACGTATGTTGTTATGCGGTCTGACCGATAAAGATCTTCGTAGAATATGTAGGAGCCAATATGGGCATCCAGGTTCCGCTATTGGTTATTGACCGGAGACGTGTCTCGGTCATGTCTACATTGTTCTCGAACCCGTAGGGTCCGCACGCTTAAGGTTTTGATGACAGTTATATTATGAGATTATGAGTTTTGATGTACCGAAGGAGTTCGGAGTCCTGGATGAGATCGGGGACATGACGAGGAGTCTCGAAATGGTCGAGACGTAAAGATCGATATATTGGACGACTATATTCGGACATCGGAAAGGTTCCGAGTGGTTCGGGTATTTTTCGGAGTACCGGGGAGTTACGGGAATACGGGGGAAGAAGTATATGGGCCGTATTGGGCTTTAGGGGAGAGGGAGAGGCAGGCCGCGCGCCCCCCATTGACTAGTCCGAATTGGACTAGGGGGAGGGGCGGCGCCCCCTCCTTCCTTCTTTTCCCTCTTCCCCTTCCTTGTCTCCTACTCCTACTACATGGAAGGACTCCTAGTTGGACTAGGAAAGGGGGAATCCTACTCCCGGTGGGAGTAGGACTCCCCTAGGGCGCGCCATAGAGAGGGCCGGCCCTCCCCTCCTCCACTCCTTTATATACGGGGGCAGGGGGCACCCCATAGACACACAAGTTGATCTTCCAAGTTGATCTTCCCCGACACTTTGCTGGATCGGAGTCCGGGATCGTCATCGAGCTGAACATGTGCTAGAACTCGGAGGTGCCGTAGTTTCGGTGCATGGATCGGTCGGGTCGCGAAGACGTACGACTATATCAACCGCGTTGTCATAACGCTTCCGCTGTCGGTCTACAAGGGTACGTAGACTACACTCTCCCCTCTCGTTGCTATGCATCACCATGATCTTGCGTGTGCGTAGGAAATTTTTTGAAATTACTACATTCCCCAACAGTGGTATCAGAGCCTAGGTTTTATGTGTTGATATTATTTGCACGAGTAGAACACAAGTGAGTTGTGGGTGATATAAGTCATACTGCTTACCAGCATGTCATACTTTGGTTCGGCGGTATTGTTGGATGAAGCGGCCTGGACCGACATTATGCGTATGCTTACGCGAGACTGGTTCTACCGACGTGCTTTGCATATAGGTGGCTGGCGGGTGTCAGTTTATCCAACTTTAGTTGAACCGAGTGTGGCTACGCCCGGTCCTTGCGAAGGTTAAAACAGCACCAACTTGACAAACTATCATTGTGGTTTTGATGCGTAGGTAAGAACGGTTCTTGCTAAGACTAGTAGCAGCCACGTAAAACTTGCAACAACAAAATAGAGGACGTCTAACTTGTTTTTGCAGGGCATGTTGTGATGTGATATGGTCAAGACGTGATGAGATATAAGTTGTTGTATGAGATGATCATGTTTTGTTGAAGTTATCGGCAACTGGCAAAATCCTTATGGTTGTCTCTCTATTGCATAAGATGCAAGTGCCCAATAATTGCTTTACTTTATCGCTATGCGAGAGCAATAGTTGCAAGAGCAATTGTTGGCGAGAAGACCATGTGACGACACATTGATATAGATCAAGATGATGGAGATCATGATGTCATGCCGGTGACGATATAAATCATGACAGTACTTTGGAGATGGAGATCAAAGGCACAAGATGATGATGGCCATATCATGTCACATATTTTGATTGCATGTGATGTTTATCTTTTATGCATCTTATTTTGCTTAGTTCGATGGCAGCTTTATAAGATGATCTCTCACTAAATTTCAAGATAAAAAGTGTTCTCCCTGAGTATGCACCGTTGCCAAAGTTCGTCATGCCCAGACACCACGTGATGATCGGGTGTGATAAGCTCTACGTCCATCTACAACGGGTGCAAGCCAGTTTTGCACACGCAGAATACTTAGGTTAAACTTGACGAGCCTAGCATAATGCAGATATGGCCTCGGAACACTGAGACCGAAAGGTCAAGCATGAATCATATAGTAGATATGATCAACATAATGATGTTCACCATTGAAAGCTACTCCATTTCACGTGATGATCGGTTATGGTTTAGTTGATTTGGATCACGTGATCACTTAGATGATTAGAGGGATGTCTATCTAAGTGGGAGTTCTTAAGTAATATGATTAATTGAACTTTAATTTATCATGAACTTAGTCCTGGTAGTATTAGCATATCTATGTTGTAGATCATTAGCTCGCGATGTTGCTCCCCATTTAATTTTTATATGTTCCTAGAGAAAACTAAGTTGAAAGATGTTAGTAGCAATGATGCGGATTGGATCCGTGATCTGAGGTTTATCCTCATTGTTGCACAGAAGAATTATGTCCTTGATGCGCCGCTAGGTGACAGACCTATTGCAGGAGCAGATGCAGACGTTATGAACGTTTGGCTAGCTCAATATGATGACTACTTGATAGTTTAGTGCACCATTCTTAACGGCTTAGAATCGGGACTTCAAAGACGTTTTGAACGTCATGGACCATATGAGATGTTCCAGGAGTTGAAGTTAATATTTCAAGCAAATACCCGAGTTGAGAGATATGAAGTTTCCAACAAGTTCTATAGCTAAAAGATGGAGGAGAATCGCTCAACTAGTGAGCATGTGCTCAGATTGTCTGGATACTACAATCGCTTGAATCAAGTGGGAGTTAATCTTCCAGATAAGATAGTGATTGCCAGAATTCTCTAGTCACCATCACCAAGTTAGTAGAACTTCGTGATGAACTATAGTATGCAAGGGATGACGAAAACGACTCCCGAGCTTTTCATGATGATGAAATCAATGAAGGTAGAAATCAAGAAAGAGCATCAAGTGTTGATGGTTGACAAGATCACTAGTTTCAAGAAAAGGGCAAAGGGAAGAAGGGGAACTTCAAGAAAAACGGCAAGCAAGTTGCTACTCAAGTGAAGAAGCCCAAGTCTGATCCTAAGCTTGAGACTAAGTGCTTCTACTGCAAAGGGACTGGTCACTGGAAGTGGAACTGCCCCAAGTATTTGGCGGATAAGAAGGATGGCAAAGTGAACATAAGTATATTTGATATACATGTTGTTGATGTGTACTTTACTAGTGTTTATAGCAACCCCTCAGTATTTGATACTAGTTCAGTTACTATGATTAGTAACTTGAATCGGGAGTTGCAGAATAAACAGAGACTAGTTAAGGGTGAAGTGACGATGTGTGTTGGAAGTGGTTCCAAGATTGATATGATCATCATCGCACACTCCCTATACTTTCGGGATTAGTGTTGAACCTAAATAAGTGTTATTTGGTGTTTGCGTTGAGCATGAATATGATTTGATCATGTTTATTGTAATACGGTTATTCATTTAAGTAAGAGAATAAATTTGTGTTCTATTTACATGAATAAAACCTTATATGGTTACACACCCAATGAAAATAGTTCATTGGATCTTGATCGTAGTGATACACATATTCATAATATTGAAACCAAAAGATGCGAAGTTAATAATGATAGTGCAACTTATTTGTGGCACTGCCGTTTAGGTCATATTGGTGTAAAGCGCATGAAGAAACTCCATGCTGATGGACTTTTGGAATCACTTGATTATGAATCACTTGATGCTTGTGAACCATGCCTCTTGGGCAAGATGACTAAGACTCCGTTCTCCGGAACAATGGAGCGAGCAACTGACTTACTGGAAATAATACATACTGATGTATGCGGTCCGATGAGTGTTAAGGCTCACGGCAAGTATCGTTATTTTCTGATCTTCACAGATGATTTGAGCAGATATGAGTATATCTACTTAATGAAACACAAGTCTGAAATATTTGAAAAGTTCAAAGAATTTCAGAGTGAAGTCGAGAATCATCGTAACAAGAAAATAAAAGTTTCTACGATATGATCGCAGAGGTAAAATATTTGAGTTATGAGTTTGGCCTTCAGTTAAAACAATGTGAAATAGTTTCACTACTCACGCCACCTGGAACACCACAGCATAATGGTGTGTCCGAACGTCATAACCGTACTTTATTGGATATAGTGCAATCTATGATGTTTCTTACCGATTTACCACTATCGTTTTTGGGGTTATGCATTAAAGACAATTGCATTCACGTTAAAAAGGGGCATCATCTAAGTCCGTTGAGACGACACAATCTGAACTATGGTTTGGCAAGAAACCGAAGTTGTCATTTTTTAAAGTTTGGGGTTGTGATGCTTATATGAAAAAGTTTCATCCTGATAAGCTCAAACCCAGATCGGAGAAATATGTCTTCATAGGATACCCAAAGGAGACTGTTGGGTACACCTTCTATCACAGATCCGAAGGCAAGATATTCGTTGCTGAGAATGGATCCTTTCCAGAGAATGAGTTTCTCTCGAAAGAAGTGAGTGGGAGGAAAGTAGAACTTGATGAGGTAACTGTACCTGCTCCCTTATTGGAAAGTAGTTCATCATAGAAATCTGTTCCTGTGACTACTACACCAATTAGTGAGGAAGCTAATGATGATGATCATGTAACTTCAGATCAAGTTACTACCAAACCTCGTAGGTAAACCAGAGTGAGATCCGCACCAGAGTGGTACGGTAATCCTGTTCTGGAGGTCATGTTACTTGACCATGACGAACCTATGAACTATGAGGAAGCGATGATGAGCCCAGATTCCGCGAAATGGTTTAAGGCCATGAAATCTGAGATATGATCCATGTATGAGAACAAAGTATGGACTTTGATGGATTTGCCCGATGATCGGCAAGCCATAGAAAATAAATGGATCTTCAAGAGGAAGACGGACGCTGATAGTAGTGTTACTATCTACAAAGCTAGAATTGTCGCAAAAGGTTTTCGACAAGTTCAAGGTGTTGACTACGATGAGAGTTTCTCACTCGTATCTATGCTTAAGTCTGTACGAATCATGTTAGCAATTGCCGCATTTTATGAAATCTGGCAAATGGATAAACAAAACTGCATTCCTTAATGGATTTATTAAAGAAGAGTTGTATACGATGCAACTAGAAGGTTTTGTCGATCCTAAAGGTGTTAACTAAATATGCAAGCTCCAGCGATCCATCTATGGACTGGTGCAAGCATCTCGGAGTTGGAATATACGCTTTGATAAGTTGATCAAAGCATATAGTTTTATACAGACTTACGGTGAAGCCTGTATTTAGAAGAAAGTGAGTGAGAGCACTACAGCATTCCTGATAAGCATATGTAAATGACATATTGTTGATCGGAAATAATGTAGAATTATTCTGCAAAGCATAAAGGAGTGTTTGAAAGGATTTTTTTCAAAGAAAACCTCGGTGAAGCTGCTTACATATTGAGCATCAAGATCTATAGAGATAGATCAAGATGCTTGATAAGTTTTTTCAATGAGTACATACCTTGACAAGATTTTGAAGTAGTTCAAAATGGAACAGTCAAAGAAAGAGTTCTTGCCTGTGTTACAAGGTGTGAAATTGAGTAAGACTCAAAACCCGACCACGGCAGAAGATAGAAAGAGAATGAAAGTCATTCCCTATGCCTCAGCCATAGGTTCTATAAAGTATGTCATGCTGTGTACCAGATCTATTGTATACCCTACACTGATGTTGGCAAGGAATTACAATAGTGATCTAGGAGTAGATCACTGGACAACGGTCAAAATTATCCTTAGTGGAATAAGGATATTTTTCTCGATTATGGAGGTGACAAAAGGTTCGTCGTAAAAGGTTACATCGATGCAAACTTTGACACTGATCCAGATGATTCTAAGTCTCAATCTGGATGCATATTGAAAGTGGGAGCAATTAGCTAGAGTAGCTCTGTGCAGAGCATTGTTGACATAGAAATTTTCAAAATACATACGGATCTGAATATGGCAGACCCGTTGACTAAACTTCTCTCATAGGCAAAACATGATCACACCTTAGTACTCTTTGGGTGTTAATCACATAGCGATGTGAACTAGATTATTGACTCTAGTAAACCCTTTGAGTGTTGGTCACATAATGATGTGAACTATTGGTGTTAAATCACATGGCAATGTGAACTAGATTATTGACTCTAGTGCAAGTGGGAGACTGAAGGAAATATGCCCTAGATGCAATAATAAAGTTATTATTTATTTCCTTATTTCATGATAAATGTTTATTATTCATGCTAGAATTGTATTAACCGGAAACATAATACATGTGTGAATACATAGACAAACAGAGTGTCACTAGTATGCCTCTACTTGACTAGCTCGTTAATCAAAGATGGTTATGTTTCCTAACCATAGACAAAGAGTTGTTATTTGATTAATGGTATCACATCATTATGAGAATGATGTGATTGACTTGACCCATTCCGTTAGCTTAGTACTCGATCGTTTTGTATGTTGCTACTGCTTTCTTCATGACTTATACATGTTCCTATGACTATGAGATTATGCAACTCCAGTTTACCGGAGGAACACTTTGTGTCCTACCAAACGTCACAATGTAACTGGGTGATTATAAAGGAGCTCTACAGGTGTCTCCAAAGGTACATGTTGGGTTGGCGTATTTCGAGATTAGGATTTGTCACTCCGATTGTCGGAGAGGTATCTCTGGGCCCTCTCGGTAATGCACATCACATAAGCCTTGCAAGCATTGCACCTAATGAGTTAGTTGCGAGATGATGTATTACAGAACGAGTAAAGAGACTTGCCGGTAACGAGATTGAATTAGGTATTGAGATACCGACGATCGAATCTCGGGCAAGTAACATGCCGATGACAAAGGGAACAACGTATGTTGTTATGCGGTCTGACCGATAAAGATCTTCATAGAATATGTAGGAGCCAATATGAGCATCCAGGTTCCGCTATTGGTTATTGACTGGAGACGTGTCTCGGTCATGTCTACATTGTTCTCGAACCCGTAGGGTCCGCACGCTTAAGGTTTCGATGACAGTTATTTTACGAGTTTATGAGTTTTGATGTACCGAAGGAGTTCAGAGTCCCGGATGAGATCGGGGACATGACGAGGAGTCTCGAAATGGTTGAGACGTAAAGATCGATATATTGGACGACTATATTCGGACATCGGAAAGGTTCTGAGTGGTTCGGGTATTTTTCGGAGTACCGGGGAGTTACGGGAATACGGGGGAAGAAGTATATGAGCCTTATTGGGCTTTAGGGGAGAGGGAGAGGCAGGCCGCGCGCCCCCCCATTGACTAGTCCGAATTGGACTAGGGGCAGGGGCGGCGCCCCCTCCTTCCTTCTTTTCCCTCTTCCCCTTCCTTGTCTCCTACTCCTACTACATGGAAGGACTCCTGGTTGGACTAGGAAAGGGGGAATCCTACTCCCGGTGGGAGTAGGACTCCCCTAGGGCGCGCCATAGAGAGGGTCGGCCCTCCCCTCCTCCACTCATTTATATACGGGGGCAAGGGGCACCCCATAGACACACAAGTTGATCTTCGTGATCGTTTTCTTAGCCGTGTGCGGTGCCCCCCTCCACCATACTCCTCGATAATATTGTAGCGGTGCTTAGGCGAAGCCCTGCGATGGTAGAATATCAAGATCGTCACCACGCCGTCGTGCTGACGAAACTCTTCCCCGACACTTTGCTGGATCAGAGTCCGGGGATCGTCATCGAGCTGAACGTGTGCTAGAACTCGGAGGTGCCGTAGTTTCGGTGCTTGGATCGGTCGGGTCGCGAGGACGTACGACTACATCAACCGTGTTGTCATAACGCTTCCGCTGTCGGTCTACAAGGGTACGTAGACTACACTCTCCCCTCTCGTTGCTATGCATCACCATGATCTTGTGTGTGTGTAGGAATATTTTTGAAATTACTACATTCCCCAATAATTATGATGTGCATTACCGAGAGGGCCCAGAGATACCTCTCTGATACTCGGAGTGACAAATCCTAATCTCGATCTATGCCAACCCAACAAACACCTTCGGAGATACCTGTAAAGCATCTTTATAATCACCCAGTTACTTGTGAGGTTTGATAGCACACAAGGTATTCCTCCGGTATCTGGGGGTTGCATAATCTCATAGTCAAAGGAATATGTATAAGGCATGAAGGAAGCAATAGCAATAAAACTTAACGATCATTATGCTAAGCTAATGGATGGGTCTTGTCCATCACATCATTCTCCTAATTATGTGATCCCATTAATCAAATGACAACACATGTCTATGGTTAGGAAACTTAACCATCTTTGATCAACGAGCTAGTCTAGTAGAGGCTTACTAGGGACACGGTGTTTTGTCTATGTATCCACACATGTATCAAGTTTCCGGTTAATACAATTCTAGCATGAATAATAAACATTTATCATGATATAAGGAAATATAAATAACAACTTTATTATTGACTCTAGGGCATATTTCCTTCACGGCACTGTCGAACCCTAGCCTCCGCCACTCCCATTCATTCTCCCCTTCAATATCTTGCCACCGATGGAGGTGGCCGGCAATCAAAGCCCTGCCCTCGGGACAACGATCTGCGGGCCCTCGTCTCCTCATCCCCATGGGGGGATCTCCATCCTGGAGCATGGATGCCAGCTGTAAGCTAGGCAGAGCTTGGATCCTGGGGTTGCAGCTTCGAAAGGGTGATGGTTGGGATGCCGGTGGTTGCGAGGGTAGTCGGCGTTGGACCGATGGCGGTGTTCTGGTCATGGCACCCTCGTTCTTCGGGGCGACAGGCCTACTGAGCGGGGTCTGCTGCGGCTGGCGACGAGGAGGAGGTGGCTATAGGCAGCTACTACTACGTGGCAGTGCGGTGGCTAGTAGTAGGTCCGATGGAGATTTGACACGTCGGCTACTGTCGGCGGTAAGGCATAGGATGCGTGACTGCCGGTGAAAACTGAGCGACTTCAATCATGGCGGACGATGCCGGCGTGTATGTGTCGTTACCCTGATGAAGGCATCATCATTGTAGGTCTTGTCTCCTCGATCGGTTTACTCCGGGAGAAACCATTGATCTGGGTCTCCTGGATCGAGCAATGGTTACGCTTGATGCCGTTCTCCCTCCTGGAGCATCATTCTGGAGGAGTCGGGAGGAGGTATATGCCACGTCGACGACAGTGGGTCTCGGCAGCATGGCGCAACCGAGTCTTCGTGGCAGATGCATCTTGATGGATGATCGGAGGGTGGTGGCGTTGTTTCGTGTCATGGCGGGTCGACGGCTAGCCTAGCAAGGATAATGCAGATCTCTACTCTGAAGATGTGTTGACCGTTTGGCAGTGGTAGCGGCTTCTGAAGCATGTGCATGTAGTGCGCGCTTAGGGTCCGTTGGACTAGATGTGTGCTTCTGGTACGCCATGTGGGCAGCTCGGTGGTGATCCGGTTCTAGATGATGGGGCGTTGTGATGGCATCCTTTATTGTCGAGTAAGTAGGTGTGGAGTGGCGGCTTCGGGTTGTTTGATGTATGCCTTTTCCAGACCTTTGTTAGAATAAAATAAAAATAATGGTTATGTACATCTTTTGATGTAGAGGCTTGGATTTTGAACCTTCTTTTCTAAAAGAAGAGGGCCAACTTGAGTGCGGCTAAATGGCTCCCAAGCTCATCTGATTATGTCTGTAAATGGCAAAATAAAAAAATATACTAGAAAAAGTTCAGATTGACATGAGAGATGTTTGAGTGTGTGATGTTCATATCAATTTTCATCATGTCTGGACATCTGATTAGCTATCAGAAAAAATTGAGGGTCTGCAAAAAAGTTTATTGTTTGTGCAATATTCGAACCGAGTTTTTTTTGTTGGGAGCTACTCAAATGTCCAAACACGCTGAAAATTGAAACATACCTCATGCAGCTAAACATCTTCCATAAAAAAATCAGTTTTTTTACTTTTCTAGTATTTATTAACTGTTCATCGAGATCAGATAAGCTCGGGTGGAAAAATGGATATTGGGCCCAAGTTCAGAAACTTAGAGGAATTATACTTCTTATTATGTGAATAGACATTGTTGTTGTTTTTTTCTATTGGCGAAATGTTACTCATTGTTTAACCATGTTATTCTTGATTCTTTGAAAAAGGTTAAGTCTACATGATACGTACTTCCACATGAATCGCACAAATATAATCTACTGGGCACCGATGAACGATTATTTGTTTGTCTTTAAAGTCGACATGGCGAGCATCCGAGCATAATACAATAATTGCCGACACAAAGGGTAAAACAGTGTAGTGGTGGTATGGCAGGGGAAGCGCAAACCCAAAGTTCTGCTGTGTCATCATGATTTTCAAATCATTGACGCCCAAAATCAAACATCGTACAGCTCCTCTAGCTAGCAAACAAAACCCACGGCGCCCTCTGGCCAAATCTGAATCCAATTCCAAATCAGAAGCTAGCTTTTGCACACTGGGTCAGAGCCAAGAACAGTAGTACTACTAGTACTAGGAGTGCATTACAGCAGAACCGCACGGCCAGTTACAGCCAAGATTAAAACTAAGATCAAACTGATGAACATCGTTGGAGCTAATCATGAACGCAGAGCATGATTACTTATGATAGAGTCCTACTGGTAGTTAAGGAAACGTCCTGGGGCTGGATTAATAACTGAGTGAGTGAGTGAGTGGATAGCCAGTGAGATCGCTGGCTAGCCGCCGTGGAGGACGACCCAGATGTCGGAGAAGGCCTGGAGGATGACGGGGTGGTGGCGCGGCGCGTTGAGCGAGAGGTACGACCGCAGCAGCCGCTCCAGCTCCACCGCGCCGAACATCTGCCGGCTCACCACCATCTCCACCATCGACGCCCGGAAGTCGGCGTAGGGGTCCCGCGACCGCTGCACCACCGCGAACCCCCTGCGCACCTGCTCCTCCGCCGCCGACACCACCGGCCGGAACCCTTCCCTCACGCCGCACGTGTCGCAGCTGCTCGCCACGCGATTCTTGCGCCTCTGCCCCCTGGCCCTCGCTCTCGGCGGCGGCGGCGGCGGCTTGGGCGCCACTGCGGCAGGGGACTTCTTCTTTGGTTTCTTCTTCTTGCTGTAGAACTCGGAGGAGTCGGAGGAGAAGGAGAAGCTTCTGGAGGAGGAGAAGAATGCCTCCGCGTCCCCCTTCTTGGCGTCGCTGCGGCCGTGCTCGTCAGCGTCGCTGCTGAAGACGTCGTCGCCGTCGGTGTCCGAGGTGCTGAAGCCATAGGGGTTGTTGGAGAGCAGCTTCTTGCTCTTGTCGCCCTTGACCCGGCCACCGAGGCGGTGGCGGTGGTGCCGATGACTGCCGTGGAGAGGGCTCTTTTTCTTGCTCTCCATCAGAGGCGACGCGTGCATGGAGAAGCGAACCGGAGGCGGCAGAGAATGCACCGCGGCGCCGGCGCGGCGGTGCACGCGGTCGAGGGCGTTGGAGAAGGACTCGGTGCGGCCAACGATGGTGGCGTAGTCGCGGCGAGAAGAGGTAAGGAACGAGTCCCTGTCGCGGGAGATGGCGGAGTCGGCGGCCAAGAGCGCGCGGCTGGAGGAGCAGGCGGAGCTCGGGGGCGGCTTGGACGCGGTCACCCCGTCGGCTGCCGCGCCCACCGCGGCGGAGCAGGAGGAGGAGGAGGAGGTCGACGCGGTGTTGTTGTTGCAGGTCGAGCGGAGCAGCGAGCCCGGACGGAACATCCGGGCCAGACGGTCCCGGAGGCGGCTGCTACTCCTGCCGCCGCCACCGCCATGGTCCATCGGTAGCTCAGTCGGTGCTCACTTGACGCCGGACTGGTTGGTTGTGGAAGCAGGGGAGCACTGGTGCCGAGCCATCGGTGTTATATGTTATATATAGCCGTGGGAGATGGAGCCGGGAGCGAAGGAAGGTTTGAAATGGCTAGCGTGAGCCATTTCAAAGTGTACAAAGTGTGTACAAAGTGTGTCACGTGACGAATTATTAATCAAGGCATGCATTTTTCTTGTTTATGCAAGGATAATAAAGCCGACGAATGTTTTGGCATGTATGTAAGCATTCGGTTATGGAATCACTGACACCGAAGCACTGAGCAAAGCATGCAAGATTTTCGTTATGAACTGACTCTGAAACAGATTTTAGTATCACTGAGTTATCATCCAGCATTCCAGATATGATATACGGTGGGGCGAACGAATTACTGACTGTTCTTTTCTGACAAATAGTGGATTTTGTAGACTCAAACGGAGCATCAAGAAAGTACATAATACAATGAGCACACATCCGACTTATATATACTAAATCAACTCAAACACACGCAAAAAACACGTTGGCAACCAGCAAAGTCATATATGACCAAAGTCCTGTGTAGACGAGGGAAAAAAACCCAAAGTGACTAGATCTAGGATCGACAAACTAGAGTAATGACCATACCTTACCAACCATCTCATGACACCACATGGACGACAAGGTTTTTCAGCATCAACGCCTTTACGAAGGGAGCGACGCTCAAGTGTCGTCATTACCGGATCCAACCACAAGGCCAAAATCTAGGTTTTCACCTTGGAGATCAGTTTGAGTATATCTGAGCAATGTCTTCAATAAGATAACGACGTAAGAAAATATATCGCCATTGCCAGGTATAACCACTCGGGTCTGACCTAGGCTTTCGCTCCGGAGCTCGATACCGGGTGTTTGAGTAGCAACCCCATGGAAGTCACTCATGTGTTGTTGCCACCACTTTTTCGTGATCCCGCCTGCTACATGCAATGCATCCGTCTCCACTGTTTTTTGGAGAGAAGACAGTTGCCCGACTTTATGAATAAAGCCAACAAGGCATGTTCAGAACAAGTAGCAGCAGAGGTTCCAATAGAAAGAAGGTATCTGCAAATAAGCCATTACAGATCGAGAGGACCAAGCCCAAGGACATGCATGTCGGGTAAGACAACAGTAACCTAGAACTAATTCACCACAGGAGGGCTTGGGGGAGATAGACCAACTGCGGAGGCGTAGATCTTGGTAACCATTAGGGCAAGAACATCAGCGTCGACATCTCAGAAGAGAGGGCACCACAGCTAGATGAGAGCAGCCATTTTAAACAAAACATCATCAGGGCGGTAAGGAAAGAGGTGTTTAATCATAAATTTCTAATCCATAAGGCACACCCAAGAGCACCAAAGACAATCCAAAACACCCTAGAGAATTGGCCCGAGTAATTCCTAATAATGTCGATAAGATCGTCCATACTTGACGGGTTCTAGGGTACGTGCAACCACGATCGAATGCAACACCAGCCCAGCTTAGCCAAAACAAAGTTAAAAGGATGTGCTCAGTGTTTTCAGTGTGGCCTCAAAGAGAACATGCGGTAGAGGCATGTCCATTTCTCTTAAGGATTTGATCGCTAACTAAAAATTACGCCTAATGCCTTCCCAAAGAAAGATCTGAATTTTGAGAGGATTACACGCCCACGAGAGGCCCTTGAACCAGGGGCATGCCGCCCCTGGGAGAGCTTAAGGTAGAGAGATTTAACTGAGAACTTACCATAAGAAGAGTGGGGCCAAGAGATTTGGTATGTGGTCTCGGAGAGCGAAGGGGAAGGGCAGTGTGAGCCTGCATGTCTGCAAATTCTTTAGGAGTTAGCGCCAGACGCATACCAAGATCCCAGTTACGAGAGGCAAGCTTCGAAATGGAGATCGACGGATTTTCATAGTAAGAGAATAAGACAAGGAAGGTTTTGCACAGGGGACTCGTCCGCGAGCACCAGTCCAACCAGAATCTGATGGAAGCGTCGTAGCCAGCCGAAAGTTTGACTAAACCATGAAATTCATCCTGCACCAGGAAAAGGGATTTCCAAAGTTGAGAGCCACCCCGGGAGGTGGACATCAGATGAGGGGTAGTTAGGGCAGTATTTGGTATACAAATTTTTACGCCATACGCAATCAGGAGGCTCGATGAGAATGCACCACCACCACTTCATAATCAGGCACTTGTTCATGATCCCAGTATTATAGCGCCTAGCCCCCCAAGGCTTTTGGGCTTGCACATGATTTCCCACTTAACTATCTGATATTTCTTCCTATTGTCAATGTTGTTCGAGTAGAAAGTGCTATGATCTCTATCTAAGCTAGCATGATTGTTGTCATACAAGCGATAAAACCCATGATGAAAGTAGGAAGGCTAGACAAGCTTGAATTGATCAGGGTTACTTTGCCAGTGGAGAATTGGTGGTGGCCACGCCAAGGAGCAACCCTAGGGCCCACTTTAACTTTAGTAGGTTTTCAATCAGCCACGAGAAGTTTCATGTGGGAAATAGTCACACCAACATAGGTGGTAGGAAAAGTCCTAAGCTTACACTTCCAAAAGTGAGAAATTCAAGATTGTGCTGCAGGCGGGTGGCCCAAAATAAAAGCTTCACTCTTGTAAGGTTAATATTTAGCCCCGACATGGCTTCAAAATAGAGCAGGGGGATTTCAGGTTAGCCGATTGTAAGTCATTCTGCTCAACAAGAATAATAATAATGACAACTTACTAGAGGTGGGTTACCCCGAGGGGAAGAAGGTGAGAGGCAACAACAGAGATGTGCCCAACGTTGGTCGCCTAGGACATCATCCTATCAAGAGAATCTAAGATGAAGTTAAACAGGAGGGGGGGAAATGGGATCACCTTGCTGCAAGCCCCTTCCATTCTTGAAATAGAGACAAACAATCCCGTTAATGGTGATTGCAATGTGGCCACCAGTAACAGTCGGCATTATACGATGAATGTAAGCAGGAAAAATCCCTGGCTAATAGGATAGCTTGCAAGAAGGATTAGCGAACACAATCGTAGGCCTTCTCTGAGTTCAATTTGAGAACCACAACTTCATGCTTATAATGGTGGATATCCTGAAGTAACTCATGTAACGTGATAATACCATCAAGAATGAAGTGCCCTTTAGTGAAAGTCATTAAGGGGCAGATCACCTTATGAGCTATAGGAGACAATCTAGTGACAAAGGCTTTGGAAGGGAATCTGGCGATATTGTTGATAAGAGCAAATGACTAAATTGCCTGATATCGTCTGCCTTTTGCACTTTGGGGATCAAGGTAAGGACAACATAGTTTAGGCAAGAATGTTAACCGTCCCCAAGAAAAAACCATGCATGATCTTGTAAACCAGATGTTTAAGTGTTTTCCAGAACTTCTTAAAAACTTGATAGAAAAACCATCAGGTCCAGGGCAAGGAGAAGATTTAGATGAATTGATGGCCTCATCAATTTCATCGGTGGAGAGATGAAGCATAAGGCTATCGTTAATCAAGTTCAAGAAACATTGACTCGCCGGCTAGGCCGAAGAAGAAAATGTAAAGCCCGAGGAAGTTTGGCGCTTAGGATATTACGGTAGAACTCGTAGATGTGTGAAGAGATTAGAAAAGGATCGGAGGAGGGAGAGCCCCGAATAATTATGCAATTGATTGTGCAGCGAAAATGGTGATCATTCACAATGGCTTCAAAACAAGTCATGTTAGCATCCCCTTTGAGGATCATGTTAAGACTCCCATGTCATTTCCAGCATAGTTCATTAGCCTCTGAAGCGCCACCAGGGCATTATCAAACTCATACCGGCGCCGCCACCAGGAATCGCCAAGACCGACCGAGTGAGCGGTGTTATCTAAGAGCTTGATTTGGTCAGCGACTAAGCATTTAAATTTGAAGGAGTCAACTTTGAGATTTGCCCCCACCCATTGAGAAACTTACGAAGAGGCTAGGAACAGAAGTGCCAATCAATAATAGGGTGGTCCACCACTCCCCCGCCCCCACCCCCGCCCAACCAAAGGCACAAATCCTTTGACCAAAAGCTAGTTGTACTCAAATTGGAACCGAGAATGAGGTAGGGTAGTGGAATCCCAAGAGACCACAATCGGGGGAGTATGATCAGATACGATGTGGGATTCAGCAGTTAGCACGGCTCTTGGAAACTTAGTCTCCCAATCAATAGACATAGGGACACGATCAACAACACAATGAATAAAATCCAACTTACAGTTGGACCAGGTATAGCATGCCCCAACACGGCGAAACTCCCAAAGAGCAAGGTTGTTAATTAAATTGTTAAACATAAAAGATCGAGACCAGTGGAAGTTGGCGTCATTTTTACCAAGTGGGGTGCTGAGGAGGTTGAAATCACCACCAATTAATACAGGGAGAGACGATGTCGGTAATCTAGAGGAGTGGGAGGTCAAGAAAGATGTGAAGGAAATATGCCCTTGAGGTAAAAATAAAGTTGTTATTTTATATTTCTTTGTTCATGATAAAGTTTTATTATTCATTCTAGAATTGTATTGATCGGAAACCTTAATACATGGGTGAATACATAAACAAACACCGTGTCCCTAGTGAGCCTTTACTAGACTAGCTCATTGATCAAAGATGGTTAAGGTTTCCTAACCATTGACATGAGTTGTCATTTGATAACGGGATCACATCATTAGGATAATGATGTGATGGACAAGACCCATCAGTTAGCTTAGCATAATGATCGTTCAGTTTTATTGCTATTGCTTTCTTCATGTCAAATACATATTCCTTCGACTATGAGATTATGCAACTCCCGGATACTGGAGGAATGCCTTGTGTGCTATAAAATGTCACAACGTAACTGGGTGATTATAAAGATGCTCTACAGGTGTCTCCCAAGGTGTTTGTTGAGTTGGCATATATCGAGATTAGGATTTGTCACTCCGAGTATCGGAGAGGTATCTCTGGGCCCTCTCGGTAATACACATCATAAGCTTGCAAGCAAACGACTAAGGAGTTAATCATGAGGTGATGTATTATGGAACGAGTAAAGATACTTGCCAGTAACGAGATTGAACTAGGTATGAAGATACCGACGATTGAATCTCGGGCAAGTAACATACCGATGGACAAAGGGAATTACGTATGTTGTCATAACGGTTCGACCGATAAAGATCTTCGTAGAATATGTAGAAGCCAATATGGGCATCCAGATTCCGTTATTGGTTATTGACTGGCGAGGTGTCTCGGTCATGTCTACATAGTCCTCGAACCTGTAGGGTCCGCACGCTTAACGTTTGTTGATGATATAGTATTATATGAGTTATGTGATTTGGTGACCAAATGTTGTTCAGAGTCCCAGATGAGATCACGGAAATGACGAGGAGTCTCGAAATGGTCGAGAGGTAAAGATTGATATATAGGACGATGGTATTTGGACACCGGAAGAGTTTCGGATGGTAGCGGGTACTTATCGGGTCGCCGAAAAGGAGTTTCGGGCATCCCCGGCAAAGATATGGCCTTATGGGCCAAGAGAGGGAACACACCAGCCCACAAGGGGATGGTGCTCCCCAATAGTGGTCGGCCCTATGAGGAGGAGAAGGAAAGAGGGGAGGGAAAGGAAAGTGTGGAGTAGGACTCCCCCTTCCTTCCCTCCCCCCCTCTTTGCTTCCCCCTTCTTCTTACAAGGAAAGGGGGGCACGGGGCAAGGCAGCAGCCCTAGAGCTGCCGCCAAGCCTCTTGGGCACCCTAGGGGCTGCCTCCTCCCCTCCCACCTATATATATATATATATATATATATATGGGTAGGGGGCGCCACACAAGACACACATCATTGTCTTAGCCGTGTGCGGCTGAAAGATCATGGATGTCGCCTAGAGGGGGGTGAATAGGCGCTTTTAAAATAATTACGGTTTAGGCTTGAACAAATGCGGAATAAACCTAGTGGTTAATTTGTCAAGCACAAAACCTACAACAACTAGGCTCACCTATGTGCACCAACAACTTATGCTAAGCAAGATAAACTACTAGGTGATAGCAAGATATATGACAAGAAACAATAAGGCTATCACAAAGTAAAGTGCATAAGTAAAGAGCTCGGGTAAGAGATAACCGAGGCACGCGGAGACGATGATGTATCCCGAAGTTCACACCCTTGCGGATGCTAATCTCCGTTTGGAGCGGTGTGGAGGCACAATGCTCCCCAAGATGCCACTAGGGCCACCGTAATCTCCTCACGCCCTCGCACAATGCAAGATGTCGTGATTCCACTAAGGGACCCTTGAGGGCGGTCACCAAACCCATACAAATGGCAACCCTTGGGGGCGGTCACCGAACCCGTACACTTTGGCAACCCTTGGGGGAAGTCACTGAAACCTGTCAAATTGCTCGGGGCGATCTCCACAACCTAATTGGAGACCCCGACGCTTGCCCGGAGCTTTACACCACAATGATTGAGCTCCGAACACCAACAACCGTCTAGGGTGCCCAAGCACCCAAGAGGAACAAGCTCAAGGGTACCAAGCACCCAAGAGTAATAAGCTTCTCAACTTGTAACTTCCACGTATCACCATGGAGAACTCAAACCGATGCACCAAATACAATGGCAAGGGCACACAGAGTGCCCAAGTCCTTCTCTCTCAAATCCCACCGAAGCAACTAATGCTAGGGAGGAAAATGAGAGGAAGAACAAGAAAGAGAACACAAAGAACTCCAAGATCTAAATCCAAGGGGTTCCCCTCACATAGAGGAGAAAGTGATTGGTGGAAATGTGGATCTAGATCTCCTCTCTCTTTTCCCTCAAAAACTAACAAGAAACCATGGAGGGATTGAGAGTTAGCAAGCTCGAAGAAGGACAACAATGGGGGAAGAACACGAGCTCAAAGGATAAGGTTCATTGGGGAAGAAGACCCCCTTTTATAGGAGGGGGAAAATCCAACCGTTATGTGCTCAGCCCGCACACGAGCGGTACTACCGCTCCATGAGCGGTACTACCGCTCAGGCGGAAGAAACAGGGAAAATGAGCAACAAAACACGAACCTTGGGGCGGTAGTACCGCAGGAGACAGCGGTACTACCGCTGGGTTAAGCGGTACTACCGCTCCCTTCAGCGGTACTGCCGCGCAGAGGGAGGGGTAAAGGGAAAGAGGGAACCGGGCGGTACTACCGCGGAGGAAGGGCGGTACTGCCGCTAAGGAGCGGTACTGCCGCACTACTGCCGCAGCGAGGTACCGCACAACCCGACACAGAAAAAGACCCCTCGAATCGACGCGGTAGGGACCTGGTAAGCCAGCGGTAGTACTGCTGCAGAGTCACCGCCGGTACTACCGCTGCGGAGCGGTACTGCCGCTTGTGACCCCTCAGCGGTACTACCGCTGGGGAGCGGTAATGCCGCTTGTGACCCCTCAGCGGTACTACCGCTGGGTACCACAGTACTACCGCTGGGACCCTGACAAAACCACACTCAAGAAAACCAGAACTGCCATAACTTCTGCATATGAGCTCCGAATTGAGCAAACTCAAGCTTGTTGGAAACAAGACGACGAGTAGCATCAAAACAGCAGGGGAGGTATTCCTAACAAAAAGAGGAGTGAAACCTCCAACCGAGAAGAAATGGCAAAACCTCCAACATCGAAAACATCATAGAAGAGGCATGCGAACTCCGTTTTCGATGAACTCAAGCTTGTCATCAAGATGACCATAAGCTCTAAGATTCACAAAGAGAACCAAACAAGAACCAAGAAAGATGATGCAAGGATGCAATGGTTTGAGCTCTCAACGAACGATACGATCAAGCTACTCATCGAGAGCCCCCTTGATAGTACGGCAATCGATCCTATAACCCGGTCTCCCAACTACCATCATGAGACCGGTAAAATAGAAAACCTATCAAGGGCAAACCTTTGCCTTGCACATGGTCCACTTGAGCTTGATGATGACAAACTTGACTCCCTCAAGTTGGACCACCTTTCTTGATTGTGTTGACTCGATGAAGACTAGTTGATTGCTCCCCCATACTCCACTATGGGTGAGCCACTCTTCCGCACATCTTCACAAGTCCATTATCACCACAAAGGACGACAAGCTTCAAGCATTTGATCTCTTCGTGATGCTCCACTTGAACTTGCACACCGCAACCTAACCCCACAAAGAACTCTCACGAAGACCATGGGTTAGTACACAAAGCGTAATTGACAATTCTTACCATACCATGGGGTCACTTGATCCCTCTCGGTACATCTTCTGCGCTTTGTGAGTTGATCAACTTGATTCACTCTTGACTTAGTCTTGATCAACCTTGAACCTTTCCAATTCTCTTCATTTGGATGATGTCTTGAAGGTAGACATGAATGATCACACAAACTTCTTCTTCAAGACATGCTTGCAATAAGCTCAACTCTCACATGACCAATCTTTGGATAATTCCTTGAATAACACCTTGGTCGACACAAACTCTTCTTGAAATCAACACATGCACTCCAAGAAAAGCCTATGGACAAAACCTTCAAATATAACTCAAGGAAACCATTAGTCCATAGAGATTGTCATCAATTACCAAAACCAAACATGGGGGCACCGCATGTTCTTTCAGCGGCGCCCCATCCATCGTTTACTCCCTCGGTCATATTTTCGTAGTGCTTAGGCGAAGCCGTGCGGAAATCACATCACCATCACCGTCACCACGCCGTCGTGCTGCTGGAACTCATCTACTACATCGCTGTCTGACTGGATCAAGAAGGCGAGGACGTCACCGAGCTGAACGTGTGCAGAACGCGGAGGTGTCGTGCATTCGATACTAGATCGGTTGGAGCACGAAGAAAGTTCGACTACATCAACCGCGTTGTGAAACGCTTCCGCTTACGGTCTATGAGGGTACATAGACACACTCTCCACCTCGTTGCTATGCATCTCCATGGATAGATCATTGCGTGTGCGTAGAATTTTTTTTGTTTTCCATGCAACGATTCCCAACAATGGTATTAGAGCCAGGTCTATGCGTAGATGATATGCACGAGTAGAACACAAAGAGTTGTGGGCGATGATAGTCATGTTGCTTACCACCAACGTCTTATTTTGATTCGGCGGTATTGTGGGATGAAGCGGCCCGGACCAACCTCACATGTCCACGCACATGAGACTTGTTCCACCGACAGACATGCAACTAGTTTTGCATAAAGGTGGCTGGCGGGTGTCTATTTCTCCTACTTTAGTTGAATCGAATTTGACTGCGGCTGGTCCTTGAAGAAGGTTAAAACAACAAACTTGACGAAACACCTTTGTGGTTTGAAGCCCGTAGCAGCCACGTAAATCTTGCAACAACAAAGTAGAGGACGCCTAACTTGTTTTGCAGGGCATGTTGTGCTGTGATATGGTCATGATGTGATAAACATTATTGTATGAGATGGTCATGTTTTGTAAGATATCTGACAACCGGCAGGAGACTTATGGTTGTCTCTTTATTGTATGAAATGCAAACGCCATGTAATTGCTTTACTTTATTAGCATGTGTTAGCGATAGTTGTAGAAGCAATAGTTGGCGAGACGACCATGACGCTACGATGGAGATCAAGGTGTCGAGCCAGTGACGATGGAGATCATGATGATGCTTTGGAGATAGAGATCAAAAGCTCAAGATGATGATGGCCATATCATGTCACATATTTTGATTGCATGTGATGTTTATCTTTTGTGCATCTTATTTTTCTTAGTACGGCGGTAGCATTATAAGATGATCCCTTAACTAAATTTCAAGGTAAAGGTGTTCTCCCTAAGTATGCACCGTTTCTACAGGTGTTGATCGGGTGTGATAGACTCTATGTTCACATACAACGGGTGCAAGATAGTTTTGCACATGCAGAATACTTGGATTAAACTTGACGAGCCTAGCATGTACAGACATGGCCTCAGAACACTGAAGACCGAAAGGTCGAACGTGAATCATATAGTAGATACGATCAAAATAGAGATGTTCACCATTGATGACTGCCCCATCTCACTTGATGATCGGACATGGGTTAATTGATTTGGATCGCGTATCACTTAGATGAGTTGAGGGATGTCTATTTAAGTGGGATTTCTTAAGTAATTTGATTAATTGGACTTATTTTATCATGAACTTAGTCTTGATAGTTATGCATATCATACAGTAGATCAATAGCTCGCGATATAGCTCCTATATTTTTTTGATATGTTCCTAGAGTAAACTAAGTTGAAAGATGATGGTTGCAATGATGCGGACTGGGTCTTTGATATGAGGATTATCCTCATTGCTGCATAGAAGAATTATGTCCTTGATGCACCGCTAGGTGACAGACCTATTCCAGGAGCAGAAGCATACGTTATGAACGTTTGACAAGCTCGGTATGATGACTACTTGATAGTTAGCGCGCCATGCTTTACTACTTAGAACTAGGACTTCAAAAACTTTTTGAACACCACACAGCATATGAGATGTTCCAAGAGCTGAAATTGCTATTTCAGAATCATGCCCGTATCGAGAGGTATAAGACCTCTGACAAGTACTTTGCCTACAAGATGAAGGAGAATAGTTTGGCCAGTGAGCATGTACTCAGAATGTCTGGGTACTACAATCGCTTGAATCAAGTGGGAGTTAATATTCCAGATAAGATAGTGATTGACAGAGTTCTCTAGTCACTATCACCAAGCTACTACAACTTTGTAATGAACTATAATATGCAAGGGATGACTAAAACGATTCCCAAGCTCTTTGCGATGCTGAAATCGGCGAAGGTAGAAATCAAGAAAGAGCATCAAGTATTGATGGTTAACAAGACCACTAGTTTCAAGAAAAAAGGCAAGGGAAAGAAAGGGAACTTCAAGAAGAATGGCAAGCAAGTTTCCACTCCCGTGAAGAAGCCCAAAGCTGGAACCAAGCCTGAAACGGAGTGCTTCTACTGCAAAGGAAATGGTCATTGGAAGTGGAACTGCCCCAATCATTTGGTGGATAAGATGGATGGCAAAGTGAACAAAGGTATATTTTATATACAGATTATTGATGTGTACCTTACTAGTGTTCGTAGTAGCCCCTGGGTATTTGATACTAGTTTAGTTGCTAAGATTAGTAACTCGAAACATGAGTTGCAAAATGAACAGAGACTAGTTAAGGGCAAGGTGACGATCACTACAAGAATCAGGCACTTTGCCGTCCGTCATGGCTGACGATAAAGGCATGCGTGGCTGATGGCAAAGGCCTTTGCCGTCCGCCAGAAAACGGCAACAGGTCCGGCTGAATAGGCTACGGTGAAGGGCTCTTTGCTGTCTGCTGACGGACGGCAAAGGTGAAACGCTCTTTGTCCTTGGCCAGCAGACGGCAAAGAGCCCGGACGACACAAGTGAAAGGTTAGGTTCGTTAAGGGGTTAACGGTATGCTTTGCCGTCCGCTGGCAGACGGCAAAGTAGCGAAATAGGCCAGCCCCGGGTGCTGCCACGTGTCAAGCTATGTCGTCAGCTGGCTGACGGCAAAGGTGCAACACTGTTTGTCGTCTGCCAGCAGACGGCAAAGTAACCAAATAGGCCAGCCAGTGCCCCAGGTTGCACAGGTAGCTGCCGCGTGGCAGATTTGCCGTTTGCTGGCTGATGGCAAAGCTCTTTGCCGTCTGCTGGCTGATGGCAAAGCTCTTTGCCATCTGCTGGCAGACGGCAAAGAGCCTATATAGCCCAGTTTTTATGTTTTTTGTTATATCCTTGCATTTTCAAAAGACATAAATTATATATATAGTTTCAACGTCAAACATAGCCCATGTATCCATCATCTAGCAGTCCATCAACGCAACAGAACACATAGGGTATTAAAACGTCCAATACACACATAGTTTCACGGAGTTCATCAACATGCATACATAGTTTCACGGAGTTATTCAACATACATTGTTTATCAACACAAAATCAAAACAGAAACTAAAACTAGCAGTCCATCGGTCCAGCTTCCATGAAGTGAATTAAATCTGCAAAAATGGGAGTAAGCAAGTTAGAAGAAGAAGAAGAAGAAGGTTTTTACCCTTTTCCTTCTCATTCTTCTTCTTTTATTCTTTTTTCCTCTGTTTCTTCTTCTATTCTTTCTTTTTCTCCTCTTCCTTGTTTTTCTTCTTCTCATTCCTTATTTGTGTCATTTTAGAGCTTACATAGGTAATTATGCCATTTTTAGCTAACTAACCTTATTATGTCAATTTGGAGGAAATTAAGGTAAGTATATGTCATTTTTGTGCTAACATAGGTAATTATGCCATTTTTAGATAACGTTGGTAAAATGGATCATTTTGGAGCTAACCTAGCTAAAATGGATCATATTGGAGCTAATGTAGGTAAAATGGATCATATAGGAGCTAACCTAGGTAAACTTGCTCATTTTGGAGCTAACCTAGGTAAAATGGATCATATTGGAGCAAACCTAGGTAAAATGGGTCATTTTGGAGCTAACTCAACTAATTATGCCATTTTTGAGTTAACTAAGCATATTATGCCATTTTTGACATAAGTAAGCTAAGTATAGGTCTTTATTTAGCTAACCTAGGTAACTAAGCATTTTAGAGCTAATTTAGTTAAGTATAGATCATTTTGGAGCTAAGTAAGCTAATTATGTCATTTTGTAGGAAGATTGGCTAAGTTGAGGTCATTATGGTAACCATTTTGGAGGAAATAAAGCTAAGTCTAGGTCTTTATGCATTTGGTAGGCAAAACACTAGAGAAATGTTACCGTCATCACAGAGGTGAAGGGCCGGTCGGGTTTACGCCAGTGTTAGATGGAGAAGGACCGGCGGTGGTCAGGGTTGCGCCAGTGCGAGGCGGAGAAGGATCGGCCGATGCTTGTCGGGAGGCATGCTGCACCAAAGATCATTTGTAATGTCTCGTTAGCATGGTGCAACTGAAATGTGAATACTGGTAACTAATGACCATTCAACTAAAACTCACCGTGTCCGCTATACCAATCTGAGGCATCGGGGAAGGGGTCTGACCGATTTTCTCGCACACGGTCTGCACATTTTGATTTCACGAGTCAGTGATATTAGTTAGTAATGAAACGGACATTACATGCATGATTTGGCTAATAAACAGGAGAAACTTACCACGAGGAGCTCGTATAGGGCCCGGTGAGACGCGTCATTCCGGTTCCTCTCCTCCTCCAGCATCCTAGCCGTCCTCTGCTCCAGCTCGGTCTCCCTCTCCTTGGCCTTCCTATTTGCCTCCGCTAGAAGCTCCTCAGCCCTAGCCTCGATGGCGAGGTCCACTGGTCGTGGTCGAGGCGGTATGTTAGGAAGAGACCTCGTGTGGCGCTTCTTGATCTCTGGGAGACTGCTAGGACAACGTATCAGTCCATCCCCAATGGCTACCGAGCCATGTTTCCTCCCATCACCAGATAGGATCACGAGCTCTGTATCAAAAGGACTCTGGCTCGGGTTGAAGTCATTCCCTTTCGTCGCCTTCCCCCAGTCTCTGTACCTCATGAGCTTGTTGTGGGAGGAGATGTTGGTGAAGCTCCCTGGATAATCGAGGTCATCCTCAGAGAATGCCTTGGCCTTCTTGAACAGGGCCATATGGGCCATGGCATAGAGGTCGTACAGCGGTGGCACTTCCTTCTTGTTGTGTTTCGCCTAAAAGAGAGGAACAACATATTAGTTAAGGGCTGGAGCTAGCATGAAAAATGAAATTGCATGAATCGTTAAGGGCTGAAACCACATACCCAGTGATCCCCGTACTCAGACAGGTTGGAGCTCCCTTGATGGTGTGGCACACCTCGCATTTGGGAACGCTTATCCCATTCCCTGGTCTTGTTGTGTTCGGCTAGCCATTGGGGAGAGAACCACTCATCCACCAATGCCTCCCAACAGTCCATCAAATCGCACACCATCTCGGGGGCACCTAAGTTTGGCAAAAAGAAATTTCAGCGCTACGCCTACGAATGAAATCAAGGTAACTAAGTACAAGGCCTTAAGATAGTTAATTACCTTCATGTACTTCTCCTTAATCAGATACTTGAGGTGGCACTTCTTCTTGGCCCTCCTAATGTTATTCGAGGCGTAGTAGTCTCGAACAGCCTACACCCTAGCCTCGTGTCATAAGTTCTGAAGTAGGCGCTTGCACTCGGCTTAGAGAACCGTAGCAGCCTCCGCCTCGTGTTCCTCAGAACCCTGTAGAAGGTCTGCAATTGAACAAGACAACATTGATTAGTACAATCACTAGGTAATGTTGATTTTTAATTCTGTAAAGTAGAAATTACCCAAAACCGCTGCCTCACAATGTCGGCCACCGTCTCGCACACGACACCGTCAACCCTCTCCTCTAGCGGGGCTGGGGCAGCCACATACATCTCCCAGCTCATTGCTAGCTGTGGAGCCTGACCGTCAGCAGGCAACATGACCCACCCCGGGAAGTGGTGCCTGACTAGAGTACCAAGGACCTAGTTGGGCCTGCGGACACCATCGGGGTGTATCCAACCCCTGCAGTATGACAAGGCCAACACATTAGATATTAATTTGAAGAAACATGAAGGACAAAGGTTGACACAGAGTAAATGCACTTACTTCTCCCCGTTAGGCTGAATCAACCACCTCTGACCGCGGGTCGCCGGCACGGCCGGGAGCTTCGTACCACCACGCTGGTAGACCTTCTTGCCCTGCTCAACTAGCTCGGCGTCACTAAAACTATCGTCAGACCAGGTCTCCTCACCATCAGCATGGCCACTAGTCTCCGGAGTCACGTGGGACAACTTGGGAATAGTAGCTCCTATGGTTTCTAGAGCGAGTGAATGAAACACTATCTTCTTATGAGCGGAGATAGAGAGCTATGTCACAATCAATAAGTGAGATGATGTGGGCGAGGAATCTTCTGTCACAATGAAGGTCTTCTTTTCGAATTTAAGTGGGATTAGCTTCTTCCTCAATTGATATTACTGACAATCTAGCAATTCCATCCTTTATAAGACAAAGACTCTGGGACCGGAGTCTCGTGGGACGAAGACTCTGGGGCCCGAGTCTCCTGGGACGAGGGCTCGGCGACACGAGGCTCGTCAGCCCGAGGCTCGTGGACCGGAGTCCAAGACGGGTCCAAGTCTGACGGCTCCACCTGAGACGGAGCACTCCAGTGGTCCGGAGAATCATCTTCGGGTGGCGGCGAGGAAGGCACAACTGCCTTCCTACCTCTCCCGTCGCCACGTCCACCTCTAGATCCCCTCTTCGTCTTCCCCCGACCTCTCCCGGTCGAAGAAGAAGGGCCCGCCGATGTCACCATGTTGTCTACGAGTGCTCTACGAAGCTGCTGGGGTGGAATATAGCCACCCCTCCCAGCACGCGCCGAGGAAGAAGGAGGCTCGGAGCACTCTCGACCCGCACCCACCATCTGTCAACACCTACAATGACAAAGAGTAAACTAAATTAGTACAACATAAAAATAATAAAAAATTTGGTGGGTGAAAACAACATAAAAACCCCTTTTCTGATATTTCAAGATTTTGGAATATTTATATAGGAAATATTCTCTATAAATTCCAAGAAAATTCTAGCATGTATGACAATGCCATATTTGGTTATCTTGACAAGTATCATCTCTTGGAGAACAAAATGACATCACCAAAACCCCTCAGCCTACTTAACCTAACTAACCTATAAACTAACCTAACTAACCTAGTCTAAAGATAACTAACCTAACTAACCTAGAAAATCAAACTAACCTAACTAACACCTTCTACTTATTCTAAAGATAACTAACCTAACCTAACTAACCTAGAAACTAACCTAGCTACCTAAACTAAACTAAATTAACCTAAAATAAACTCCTTTCCCCCTTGATCTTTGTTCTTCTTCTTCTTCCTTCTTTTCCTTCTTCCTCTTGTCTTCCTTTTATTCTTCATTTTCCTTATTTTCCTTTTCCTCTTCACTTCTACTTTTTCTTCTTTTCTTCTTAATATAAAAAACTAACCTACAATCTACTAACCTAAAAAAGCTAACCTACAATATACAATCTACTAACCTAATTAAAGAAACTAAATCTACTAACCTAATTAAAGCAACTAAATGTACTAACCTAAAGCAACTAAATTAACTAACCTAAAGCAACTAAATCAACTAACCTAAAGCAACTAAATCAACTAACCTAAAGCAACTAAATCAACTAACCTAAAGCAACTACATCAACTAACCTAAATCAACTAATTAACCTAAAGCAACTAAATCTACTAACCTAAAGCAACTAAATCAACTAACCTAAAGGCCTGTTCGGAATTCCACCAGCTCCACGAAATTCCAGGAGCTGTGGAGTCAGGAAATAGCTGCTCTGCAGTTTTCAACTGCAACTCCACCAACTCCGGGAGTGGAGTTGTGCAGTGGAGGCTCTCCGAACAGGGCCTAAATCAACTAACCTAAAGCAACTAAATCAACTAAAACAACAACAAAAAAATAAAAAAAAATAAAGGGCAGACCTCACCAGGGGGCAGAGCGGCGACGGGCGGCGGCGGGGGGCGGCTGGACGGAGAGGCGGCGGGCGGCAGGGCGCCGGGGTGGCGGGCGGCCTGAGCACCGCGTGACAGGCGGCCTCGGGGGTCAGTGGCGGTGGGGGTGGTGGGGGTCGGTGGCGGCGGGGGTGGTGGGGGTTGGCAGCAGGGCGGCTCGAGCACGGGGACGATCCGATGAGGGGAGAGAGACAGAGGGGAGAGAAAGAGGATGGCGCGGGCGCTGACCTTTTTTGATAGGTCAAATCTCTTTGCCGTGTGCTAGCAGACGGCAAAGAGCCTAGGTAGTGGGGTGGGGCCGGGGGGACGGCCGGCAGGTGGGCCACATTCTTTGCCGTCTGCTAGCGGATGGCAAAAAAGCTTTACCGTCAGCTACCGGCCGGCAAAGAAAGTGGTCGTTAAGTTCTTCTTGTTAGTGGGCCACCCACTCTCTTTGCTGTCAGCTAGCTGACGGCAAAGCTTCTAAGCCGTCAGCTAGCGGACGGCAAAGAGCAGGCTGATGGCAAACATGTTCTTTGCCATCAGCTCATTCTTTGCCGTCAATTTTCATCAAGCTGATTGCAAAGAGCTGGCTGATGGCAAAGATCCCGATTCCAGTAGTGGATGTGTGTTGGAAGTGATTCCAAGGTTGATAAGATCACCATCGCACACTCCCTCTACCTTCAGGGTTAGTGTTGAACCTAAATAAATGTTATTTGGTGTTTGAGTTGAGCATGAATATGATTGGATCATGTTTATTGCAATACGATTATTCATTTAAGTCAGGGAATAATTATTGTTCTGTTTACATGAATAAAATCTTCTATGGTAATACACCCAATGTAAATGGTTTATTGAATCTCGATCGTAGTGATACACATATTCGTAATATTGATGCCAAAAGATGCAAAGTTGATAATGACAGTGCAACATATTTGTGGCACTACCATTTAGGTCATATTGGTGTAAAGTGCATGAAGATACTCCATGCAGATGGGCTTTTGGAATCACTTGCTTATGAATCATTTGATACTTGGGAACCATGCCTCATGGGCAAGATGACTAAAACTCCATTTTCCGGAACAATGGAGCGAGCCAATGACTTATTGAAAATAATACATACCGATGTATGCGGTCCAATGAGTGTTGAGGCATGCGGCGTGTATCGTTATTTCTCAGCTTCACAGATGATTTGAGTAGATATGGATATATCTACTTAATTAAACACAAGTCTGAAACATTTGAAAAGTTCAAAGAATTTCAGAGTGAAGTGGAGAATCATCATAACAAGAAAATAAAGTTTCTACAATCTGATCGCGGAGGCGAATATTTGAGTTATAAGTTTGGCCTTCATTTAAAACAATGTGGAATAGTTTCACAACTCACGCCACCTGGAACACCACATCGTAATGGTGTGTACGAATGTCGTAACCGTACTTTATTAGATATGGTGCGATCTATAATGTCTCTTACCGACTTACCACTATCGTTTTGGGGTTATGCATTAGAGACAGCCGCATTCACATTAAATAGGGCACCGTCTAAATTCGTTGAGACGACACCATATGAACTGTGGTTTGGCAAGAAACCTAAGCTGCAGTTTCTTAAAGTTTGGGGTAGCGACACTTATGTCAAAAGGCTTCAGCCCGATAAGCTCGAACCCAAATCAGAGAAGTGTGTCTTCATAGAATACCCGAAGGAAACAATTGGGTACACCTTGTACCACAGATCCGAAGGCAAGATCTTTGTTGCCAAGAATGGAACCTTTCTACAGAAGGAGTTTCTCTCGAAAGAAGTGAGTGGGAGGAAGGTAGAACTTGATGAGGCAATTGTACCTTCTCTCAATTTGGAAAGTAGCACATCAGAGAAATTTGTTCCCGTGATGCCTACACCAAGTAGAGAGGAAGCAAATGATAATGATCATGAAACTTCGGATCAAGTTACTACTGGACCTCGTAGGTCGAACAGAGCACGTTCCGCACTAGAGTGGTACAATAATCATGTCCTGGAAGTCATGTTATTAGACCATGGCGAACCAACAAACTATGAAGAAACTATGATGAGCCCAGATTCCGATAAATGGCTTGAGGCCATGAAATCTGAGATAGAATCCATGTATGAGAACAAAGTGTGGACTTTGGTAGATTAGCCCGATGATCGGCAAGCCATTGAGAATAAATGGATCTTCAAAGAAGAAAATAGACACTGATGGTAATGTCACCATCTACAAAGCTCAAATTGTCGCAAAAGGTTTTCGACAAGTTCAAGGGGTTGACTACGATGAGACCTTCTCCACGCGTAGCGATGCTTAAGTTAGTCTGAATCATGTTAGCAATTTCCCGCATTTTATAATTATGAAATCTGGCAAATGGACGTCAAAACTGCATTCCTAAATGGATTTATGAAAGAAGAGTTGTATATGATGCACCAGAAGGTTATGTCGATGCTAAAGGTGCTAACAAAGTGTGCAAGCTCCGGCGATCCATCTATGGACTGGTGCAAGCTTCTCGGAGTTGGAATATACGCTTTGATGAGGTGATCAAAGCATATGGTTTTATACACACTTATGGTGAAGGATGTATTTACAAGAAAGTGAGTGGGAGATCTGTAGCATTTCTGATATTATATGTGGATGACAAATTGTTGATTGGAAATGATATAGAATTTCTGGATAGCATAAAAGGATACTTTAATAAGAATTTTTCAATGAAATACCTTGGTGAAGCTGCTTACATATTAGGCATCAAGATCTATAAAGATAGATCAAGACGCTTGATAAGATTTTTCAATGAGTACATACCTTGACAAGATTTTGAAGGAGTTCAAAATGGATCAGTCAAAGAAGGAGTTCTTGCCTATATTGTAAGGTGTGTAGTTGAGTAAGACTCAAAGCCCGACCACGACATAAGATAGAGAGAGAGAGAATGAAAGTCATTCCCTATGCCGTAGCCATAGGTTCTATAAAGTATGCCATGCTGTGTACCAGACCTATTATACCTTGCCATGAGTTTAGCAAGGGGGTACAATAGTGATCCAGGAGTAGATCACTGGACAACAGTCAAAATTATCCTTAGAGAACTAAGAAAATATTTCTCGGTTATGGAAGTGATAAAGAGTTCATCGTAAAGAGTTACGTCGATGCACGCTTTGACTCCGATCCGGATGACTCTGAGTCTCGATCTGGATACATATTGAAAGTGGGAGAAATTATCTAGAGTAGCTCCATGCAGAGCATTGTAGACATAGAAATTTGCAAAATACATACGAATCTGAATGTGACAGACCCGTTGACTAAAACTCTCTCACAAGCAAAACATGATCACACCTTAGTACTCTTTGGGTATTAATCACATGGCGATGTGAACTACACTATTGACTCTAGTAAACTCGTTGCGTGTTGGTCACATGGCGATGTGAACTATGGGTGTTAAATCACATGGTGATGTGAACTAGACTATTGACTCTAGTGCAAGTGGGAGACTAAAGGAAATATGCCCTAGAGGCAATAATAAAGTTGTTATTTTATATTTCCTTATTCATGATAAAGGTTTATTATTCATGCTAGAATTGTATTGATCGGAAACCTTAATACATGTGTGAATACATAAACAAACACCATGTCCCTAGTGAGCCTCTACTAGCTAGACTAGCTCGTTGATCAAAGATCGTTAAGGTTTCCTAACCATTGACATGAGTTGTCATTTGATAACGGGATCACATCATTAGGAGAATGATGTGATGGACAAGACCCATCCATTAGCTTAGCATAATGATCATTCAGTTTTATTGCTATTGCTTTCTTCATGTCAAATACATATTCCTTCGACTATGAGATTATGCAACTCCCGGATACCGGAAGAATGCCTTGTGTGCTATTAAACATCACAACGTAACTAGGTGATTATAAATATGCTCACATGTATCTCCGAAGGTGTTTGTTGAGTTGGCATAGATTGAGATTAGGATTTGTCACTCCGAGTATCGGAGAGGTATCTTTGGGCCCTCTCGGTAATACATAGCATAAGCTGCAAGCAAACGACTAAGGAGTTAGTCACGAGGTGATGTATTACAAAACGAGTAGAGAGACTTTCCAGTAACGAGATTGAACTAGGTATGAAGATATCGACGACCGAATCTCGGGCAAGTAACATACTGATGGATAAAGGGAATTACATATGTTGTCATAACGGTTCGACCGGTAAAGATCTTCGTAGAATATGTAGGAGCTAATATGGGCATCCAGGTTCCGCTATTGGTTATTGGTCGGAGAGGTGTCTTGGTCATGTCTACATAGTTCTCGAACCCGTAGGGTACGCACGCTTAACGTTCGTTGACTATATAGTATTATATGAGTTATGTGATTTTGTGACCGAATGTTGTTCGGAGTTCTAGATGAGGTCACATACATGACGGGAAGTCTCAAAATTATCGAGAGATAAAGATTGATATATATGACGATAGTATTCGAACACCAGAAGTGTTTCGGAGGGTACCGAGTACTTATCCGGTCACCGAAAAGGAGTTTCGGGCACCCCCGGCAAAGATATGGGCCTTATGGGCCAAGAGAGGGAACACACCATCCCACAAGGGGCTGGTGCATCCCTATAGTGGTTGGCCCTATGAGGAGGAGAAGGAAAGAGGGGAGGGAAAGGAAAGTGTGGAGTAGGACTCTCCCTTCCTTCCCTCTCCCCCCCTCTTTCCTTCCCCCTTCTTCTTACAAGGAAAGGGGGGCGCAGGGCAAGGCGGCAGCCCTAGGGGTTCCGCCAGGTCTCTTGGGGCGCCCTAGGGGCTGCCTCCTCCCCTCCCACCTATATATACATGGGTAGGGGGCGCCACACAAGACACACAACATTGTCTTAGCGGTATGCGGCACCCCCGCCCACCGTTTACTCCCTCGGCCATATTTTCGTAGTGCTTAGGCGAAGCCCTGCGAAGATCACATCACCATCACCGTCACCACGCCGTCGTGCTTCCGGAACTCATCTACTACCTCGACATCTTGCTGGATCAAGAAGGCAGAGGACGTCACCGAGCTGGACGTGTGGAGAACATGGAGGTGCCGTATGTTCGGTACTAGATCGGTTGGAGCATGAAGAAAATTTGACTACATCAACCGCATTGTGAAACGCTTCTGCTTACAGTCTACGAGAGTATGTAGATCCACTCTCCCCCTCGTTGCTATGCATCTCCATGAATAGATCATTGCGTGTGCGTAGAATTTTTTTGTTTTCCATGCAAAGATTCCCAACAAGACGAGGAAACGGAGTGGTCAGTTGGGTCGTATACTCTAATTAGTTCCCAAGATAATTGGGAGGGTTTGTGAAGGACCACAATTCTCACAAAGAAACGCTCAGTTAACAATGCAAAGACCTCAAAAGATCATCGTTAACACCAGTGAGAAGCCCCAGAGTGGCCTGTCATCGGGGTCCAGACCCAGGTGAAAGAAGAGAAACCAACAATGGAATTTAGTTCCATTGGAGAAAATGACTGCTTAATAGTTTCCTGAAAACAAATAATGTCAACATGCTCACGATGGACATAATGTCTGAGTTGGTTGCGGTGCCCCCTAGTGCTGAAACCATGCATATTCCAAAAGAAAATTCTCATTTAAAAGATAGGTACAACCATTCCTCTGTATCAAGCTGTCGTCCATAATTGGTATCTCACCGCCGATGTCAACCGTCAGACCAAGAGAGATGAACCCTCCCAAAGACCTTTCGATGATCATTGTCGCTATGGAGCCATATGTAGTTGTGGTAGTATAGTTTGTAGTCACCATCCGGCTGATCGAATCTTGATCACCACCACAAAACCATGGACCGTAGCGCCACTAGTCGGGAATTGCACGTGCGAAGGCTTAGCACCTCATCGCCACGGTCCACGTACATCCAGTAAAGAGTTTGATGCACACCGTGGCCCGACGCCAAATCCGATCGGATCTGGCCGAAGACCGGCCCCACACACAGATGACCACCCAACCCTCCAAGGCTCCACATCCGTGCCGCCACACTCACCCATCAGCTTCATGCGCCCACGCAACGTCATCGTCAGAAGTAGTCGTTGCACTGTCGTGGATCAGAATGGGGGCGCGCGGCCATGAGCCTTGGTGCCCAATGCCACCCGACCGACATGAGAGAGAGAGGTGATCCCCACCACCGTCGTCGGCTGATCGAGCTTAGCCAGGCGGCGACAGAGGGGAGGAAGGGAGGAGCGGCGGGTACCGACGGCTAGGGTTTGTGTGTCCTCCCAAGTCGCCCGCGCGAGGGACGACGCGGGGCACCTGTGTTCACACGCATATCTGGAGTGAAAACACTAAACTAAAATCGAGGGCATGCGCGCACTGCCAGTAGAGCCGGCAATAATGCTAAACATACAAAGAGTTACACGCAATTACACATCGACTAGGATTTTTTCCATCTACTAATCAATCATAAACTCCCCCCCCCCCCCCCCCCCTGCCTCGATTTTTTGTACGTGTAGCATTACTCGTAGAGCCGGTGCGGGCAATGTAGTAACGGTACGGGCCAATTAAGGTTGCCCGTACGTACATACGGGCCGGCCCCGGGCGCCCGTGCTGTTCACCTCGCCATGCATCGGGGGTTGACGCGCGGTACGTCTGGCTCGTACCGAACCTCCCTGTGCGCCGTGGCGCGCGTACGCGTCCTTGTGCCGCAGCGCGCACTAGCTGCACGCACTGTCGCCTCATCAACAGGCCCTCTCTCAGAGCAGCGGGGAGTGGAGGCGCTGTTTGGGCGGCGACCGGAGAGGACGGCGAGGAGAAGGGACCTCGGGCACGCACCTGGCTGCCGCGCTGCCCTCCGCGAGGCCGGCAGCCTCACCGCGACGCTCCAGTCACCTCGCCGATCAACCATCAACCGGCTGTTCCACCCCCTCGCTCGGACAGTGCGTGCGGCCGTGCAGCCATGGTGGTGGTGGGTCATGCAGCGCAAGCCCGGGAAGAGGCGTCCCTGTCTCTCGCCTACGTAGATGTCATCCCTAGAGATTCAAATTTTGCGCTCGATCGGGTATGCAGAACGGATTACAGGAGCCTGCGCCTGTAAGACGCCGCACTGTTCCTGCACCAAGCCTGTAACTGCCCATGCATCTACCTCCATCAGTCGCATTGAATCATCGTCGCAGCATGTACACGCGGAGGGGAGACACAATGCCCGCTGCAGCCGTTGGCGCTGCGACGACGACGATGCATGGCCGCCTGCCCGCGCGCGCACCAGTGGGCAGGCCGGGTCGGACTAAAACATGCTACCGCACATGCCTCCACGCCCTCTGCCACCACTCGCTCTGCTTCACAAGTACTCCTAGAAACCGGAACAGTTGCCTGAAGACCTGAGAGATGCAGGCCTCCGTCAGTGAGTGAGGCGTAGGTAACGCATCGCATCGCATCGGGGTGGGTCCCCCGGGTGGAGGTGGGCCCCGTTTCCTGATGCGTGCCCGGTATTCCAAGGATGCGTGGAGCTAGGTTGCCACAATTGTAGGTTACAGCAGGCAAACAGTGAGGTTTAGAGTAACTGCCTAGGCAGTTGGATCCATGCCATTCAATGCACCAGACATACTCCTCCTCTGAAAGGGAATTGCATCAGGCGTACACTACATTATTTTCCACAGGAACTTCCATATATATGCTCACTACTTGAGATGTACCTTTTTTAGCTGTTATAGGTAGGAGTATCCGTGACCGTTTCATTCAACACAATATGTGCATAATTACGTGCCTTGATGAGATCTGAATGTTGTAGGAGTACTTAGCTTCATTGATCATTTTTCTAGCTAAATGCTTCATTGATCTGAAACTGATACAGTATTTCTTACTGGAAAAAGGAGATGCTTCGGGCTTTGTAGCACAATACATAGGCCGTGGTTCTTGAATACCACCGATCGAGGCAACAAACGACGTCCTGACACCAGCGGTCATGCTTGCTCAGATACACACATTCCAGACGGCCGCCATGAATGCTGCGTTCAGATCTCATCTACGTCTACACCAGCTCTCGATCCAAAGGAATCAAACATGTATATTATATTGCCATGCGAGGAAGCAGCAGCAGTAGCTGTAGTAAAGGAAGGATCTTTTCTGCTTGGGACATTTGAAATTGATGGCCTCATAATTTCTCTTGGCAGAGGGTATGTTTCCAAGGCCTTCTTCTTCTTCTCCCCCTCTGCCAGCCTCACCCACCTCCCTCCGTTACTATCTCTGCACTTCTGCTGCGGCCACTCTGGCAGCCCAAGAAACACAGCTCACGTACAGGCCCTTAATGTGTGTCCACAAATATCCTTTTTTTTTCTATAAACATACTGTGCCTCCATGAAGAATCTCAAACGGCCTTGGAATGTTGATCCGAACAATAAATATGGCCAGTCGTCACATGGACTCTGCGCCCTTACTCTTACCCTTTGTGCACTACACAAAGTGTTGCAAACTTGCAACATATATATTGAGCAGCACCAATGATAGACGCCACATTCAGCTATCTTCGAGCCAGTTGTGGTACTTGTCCTAGCATTATTGTGTGCAGTTACATGTTCTTATCCTGTATTTACTGCAATGCCTCTTTCTTTTTCTCATCTATGAAGAAGTCAGTTACTGATAGAATGCCCTACTACGTTCCGAGTATCATTTCTGGTCTCTAGGCTGAGGCACCATGCTTTAGGGGCTAGTCTACTAAATAGCTAGAAGCTAAGCTAGTGCCTAGCCAGAGAGCTTTAGGAGCAAGGTGACACGGAAACAGCACTGTAGTTTCTTCTTGCAGTAGCAAAACTTCAGAACTTTAATCTGTGGGGGGCACTATTTCATGCTTGTTAAGCTTTAACTGTGCATTTACATATACCTGAATACTGTGTTTGTTTTGTCCCCCAATAAGGCGTGCACTTAAATTCGTAACAGTCTCAACAGCTAACCTAGTCAATGAGCGATCCACCTCCAGCAGGTTTCTCAACAGTATAACGTGTGCATGCAGCATGCATGCGGACAAGGGCCAGAGTTTAAACAAGCTCCTTTTGCTTGATTTTGGTGGCACGCTGCTGCTTCTCTGAATGATCTGTTCAACTTTGAATTCTCGGAAGGACTGTGTACGCGGAGAGGGCACCATCTGAACCCATAGGCATATGCACCCACTTTTCATAAAATGCATTTTAAGCACGTTTTAAAATGTCAAAAAGTCAAAAGAAAATATCACGCATACATGTTCGCAAATGTGTGTACGCGGCACAAAGTTTTATGAAAAAATGTCTTTTTGTTTTGCCTCCGCAAAAAAGATAAATTTCAGTGCTTCTAAATAGTGTTTCACGACATAATTTTTTGTCTTTTTGCACAGGCCATAAAAAAAGTTATTTTTTCGTGAAACTTTATGCACGCACATAGAACATGGAGACGTACCCGTACAATTTTTTTCCAGATTTTTTTAGAATTTAAAAATATGTTTTTCAAAATGGATTCATATATACCCGGGTTCATCCATGCACTCCTCGTGTACGCGGCCCTAATTGTTAGTGTACGAGTTTCTCCCCAACATCAAATCACCTGCACCCTGTTGGCCCCTTTTGCCTCTGTAGTCGCTTCAACCTCTTTATCCTCAACAGCCTGCAACTGTAGTGCATGGTCGCCACCATGGACACCATCTCTTACTCACATGCATCTGCGTGCATGTGCATGGCCTTTTCCCGTTACCCCGGGTAGAAAGATATGATCCCTGCGTATGAAATGCTCGTCGTTGCACTATTTTGTCTCGATTCTCAAGACCAGAACGCGACGATGCTCGGTGCAATGTTACCAAAGCTGCGAGATCCCGTGGCCATACGTACATGCATGAGATTTGCATGTACATTCCACGTAGTGCGAGCCTTGCATGCTCGTGGCTAGGTATCTTTGTCCTGGCTGGATGGAAACAGTGCTGCATGCATGCGTGGATGAAGCTTTGCGGGCTGACTTGACGTGAGACGTCATGGTTTTGTAGTACTCTTAGTACTACAAACATGCACGCAGTACATGCGTGGTATGCATGGGGCGTACGTAAACTTTGATGGAGAACCTGCGTGCAGAGGTCAGTGATCGATCAACTGTGGCGCGGGTCGAGTTTGTAAAGGCAAAGAAAGACTGCAGTAGCTTCAACACATCACATCAGCGGGCGCCGAGGCAACAGTTGGCTCCAACTTCCTTCCTTATCACATCAGCACTGTAGATCGATCCAGCCCCATGCATGCATATGTGCACACCAAAGGGATACTACAAAACAACACAGTGAAAACATTTCTTATTACGTGAGACCACCATATAGTAACATTGTATACTACAGTAGATTTATTTTTTGCCTTCACTGTGAAATGAAAAATGTTTTAGCCTCGTGTACGTACTGTTGCATGTGCATGGGCATTTTCGAAAGGATCTGCATGGATCGGATGGGAGGTAGCAGAATCTTGCAGTTGAGGGGCCTCGATCGATAAGCTTCCGTATGGCTAGCAGCTGACGACGATCGATCCCGTACTATAGCTAGGCATTACGAAATGGAAGGGACAGGGTCACACGGGTGCCTCGGCGGGGCAAATTCTGGTGCCGCTTGGACTTACCCGCGTTCGATTCCTGGAAGCAGCCATTCACGCCACGGGCATCGTCATCAGATTCCGCGAAGTACGTGGACTTTTGCGGCCGGCCACTACTCGCCCATGCATGCAGGCCTCTGGTTCGAACAAGATGCTCCTGCTTCGGATAAAAGATTTCAAACATGTTTGAAACGGCGTGCCGGGTTAGCATCCTGACGTGCGATTGCATAGTACCTCCTAGTGGCCGGCTGGCTAATCATGAAGGAGACAGATCGTAGTAGCTGCATTCATGGTACTGTGGTGACCTCATCATATATTAGTTCATGGATGGATAGCCGTACCAAGGGACGTGTCATTTGGCCTTGATCGTCCATGCATGCATCCTAGATTCATAGTATCATGGTACGTACTGTGGCGAGGGGCAAACGTACGTGCGCCTGACGTGGTCGCCTGTTGGCGCTTTCCGCCGACGCGATCGCGCCCGCGCCCACGTACTGCAAGCACGAACGTGCCCTGCACGTTGCATGTGCCTGCCTGCCCGTGTCAGTGTTACTTACCTCCCATGCACGCGTGCATGGAGCGCCAAGCGCATCCAGCCGGCCGGCCGGGACGCGCGCTAGCTTCAACGTGGGGAGAGCAGGCAGGCAAGTCCACGGGAAATAGAGTAGAGCAAAGGACAACAAACTGTGTGTCTGATTTTTCTTTCTTCTCCCTTTTGCATGGACTTCATGAACGATCAAGTAGCTAGCGGGATAGAGGTTCGACGGCAAAATAGAAAAGAGAGAAAATGAGAAGGACATCAACAAGCCACAGCATCAACACGACAACATCCTACATGTATTACATGCATGGCCGTCACCAGTTCCGGCCAGTTTTCGTGGAAGCAAGATGGAAAATGTACGCCAGCAGGAGAAAAGCACGGTAGTAGCACGAGTACCTATGCTGGCAAGGTGATAGATCCAGATACACGGCATGCATGGCGCATGCACACATGTCGGGACACGGGATCATCGTCTCAGATGCACGCATAATCCGAGGTGAGAGGTCGTCGTACGAGATGGATGTACCGACCAACTGGGGATCACCATGGCCAGCCCGATCGATCGAGTCCTACGCGCTCACACACACACACACACACACAAAGAAAGGGAAACATCATGGGAAAATGGGAAGGACCAATCGCCTGCACGATCGGACGGAACGGGACCATGCCGGCCGGCCGCCCTGCCCTGCCCACCACCGCCTTTGCATCGATCCTGCCGATGCGTGCTAAGCTCCAAGCAGAAGAAGGTTTTTCGCTCTGCTCCCTCATAACGGCAAGGGTAAACGATCGGCCGATGCGATGCGATATCGGCCATCCTGCATGCATGCTGGCCCTTAACTTCACCCAGCTTTTACGACGCAGACTGCTGCCGCCTTCATGTGATCGACGTTGTCCTTCTCCGGCACAACCTAGCGGACGTCGTCGTCTCTGCTCCAAGTCTTACCTTACCACCCTGCTGCGTGGCTGCGTCAAATAATCATTCATGGCAGTTATGTAAAGGCTGTGTATCAACGGCAGACTCATCCTCAAGTAGTAATGAAACGCGGCCTACATCGGTCCGTCCACGGTTTTTTCTGAATAATAAGGAGGTTTAAACCCCCGGCCTCTGTGTCAATTGATGCATACGTTTATCTTTATTTATTATTCAATAAAGGGTTGGCAAGAACATACATCAAGCCATTTAAAGGCGTCACTCACATCTACAACCATGATAATAAGGAGTGCTTTCACTCCTCATATCTGCAGCCGTTGTCGAATTCCATCCATCCGCATAACAATTGAAATCTACAGCCGGAGTAGCAAACCTAAAGCGCACGTACACGTTTTAGAAGCCGCCATTATCATCGAGCCGCTGACCCATCTTCAGAAAAGAGATCCGCATTATTCTTGCCGGTCCGGCCATTCGTCGACGCCACCACAGTGCTCAACGGCATCATTGCCCTGCGCTCGTCCGTCTCGACACATCTATCACCGAGACTCAGCTGCACCATGCCGCCAAGACCCTCCGTCATTGACGCGGTAGATAGAACGCCACTCCTCCTGCCAACCTCCACACCGTTGCCGCCGCTGGAGCTGAGATGCGGAGCCCATCACCCACAGCAACTCTCCCCCAAACACCCAAGCCTCTCAAAACGGTGCCTCCATGGATGGTACGGCGCGCAAGGCACCACCCCCCGCCCAATCCAACACGGATTCTGGACTTTCATCCGGGAGGGGGTCGGGGGTGGCGAGGATGGACCTCGACTTCGCCTCCAAGGAAGGTAACAATGTCGAAGACGTCACCGATGCCGTGTCGAGCTAGCTGACCAAAGTTTCCTCCGTTCCTCATCCTGTACCACCAATCACTGTTTGCTCCAAATCCGGCAACGAGCCGAGACACGAAACCTACAGAGAGGAAAGTACCATAGGGCTCAACCCACCAACAAGGAAGATCGAGGTGAGCCGCGGCATATATCCATCGAGGCGCCAGATCTAGGAAGACGAGTACCACCACCCTGCGTTGGCCGACGGCATCCGAACGTTGGATCGAGTAGGATCTGACCTGAAACCCGAGTCGAGACACGCGACCACCAGGTCTTGCCCCTCCCGCAGCCGTCACACTGCGTCGCGAGCACGAACTCCAGCCGTCGACACGCTCCGCACACTGTTAGAAATTTAGGGTTTGTGGTCTACCCCCTAATTCCTCTGCGCTTATCCGTGGTGCCGCTCACAATTCGCATATCTGAGGCTAGGGGGTAGGGACCTTCTTATACTGTCGTTCCAAAGAGTCCACCTCTTATACAGATATAAGATTCCTAGTCTTTTCCACTAGTTTCCGGGATAGAGTCTAGATCAAATTACCAACCACGATCATATTTGTCTGTTTAACGGATTCTACCCGTTTTGTCCCGGGAGCACGCGCTTGTGAGCAACGCGTCATAATAGAGTGTAAATTCCTCTAATTATGTAGATCAACATTAGGACTGTAATCTAATTATACGATCTAGCTCCTTCCAATCATCAGTGTATCCGGGTAGTCTTTCCAATATAAATAGTATATTGTATTCCACCGATAATCGACCAGCTTCCTTAAGTATATATAAAAACTTAAATATGTTCCAGCAAGTAACAATTCCATGCTAAACATGTAAAACAATTCCATGTACAAATACATGTATAATTCCATAATGAGGTATTCCGAATATTTAACAATTCCAAGTTAATTGAATATAGTTGCCAGGACACATAATTCCAACATCTCTCACTTGTCCAAAACGATCATTCAAATATTCGTTAAACCCATAGCCTTAACATGCTTGCCAAATACGTCCTGACTAAGAGGCTTAGTCAAGGGATCAACAATCATATTAACTCTATGTTGAAAACCCACAAATATATAAATGGTGATACTTCCCTTCAATATGTTTCCTTGCTGTGACACTTAAGATCACTAGAGACCTTTAGTTTCCGCCTAATTATTCCAGCATAGCTGTCCTCGGCGCCTCGAGTATTATTTCCTCGAGTGTAATTCCACCTTTGTAGGCACCTTGAGTATTTTGTTTCCTCAAGTGAAATTCCACATCAATTATTTTCCATCACATATATAATAATATGATTAATTCCACATCGAGTCAAGTATAAGATAACCATGTTGAATAAATTTTCAAAACCACATAAATATCAAATCCAATCAGTAAATGAAGTTCCATCAGTAACCATGTTTTGAAAGAAATTCCTGACTCTGGTCAGTGAACCTGCACCATATTAGTACTACAAAAAAAATGAATATGCGTACCTGGACTTATTTCTCATGTTGCAGATAGAGTAATAGCTTCCTCAATGTGTTTAATAGAAATTTCAGAACAAGTGACAGGTTGTGATGCACTTTTTACAATCTTATATGATGTGTGAGATTCCCTTAGTTGCTCGTCTTTCATTCCACTGCTTGAATGCAACATAAATTCCGGTAGGTAAGGTATGATAATACAATGAAAATACATATGAATTCCAGTACCATTTATTATTCTATTTTCCTCAGGAGTTCAAATATAATTCCTCACTGAGTATGATTCCCTTTATCAAAGGTATTTTAACAGATTTACAATTTTCTATAGAGAAACACTTCAAAATATTTTCTATGTATTTCCACTCGTAAAACATAGGATGTTTCAAATGTTCCTTTCATATGAAAGTTAAAAGATGACCAAGCTTTCACTTCCATCAATGTGACTTTATCATTGCAAACAACAAAACAATGTTAATGCATACAATAATAATGCAAAATACTTTACACTTACATTTGTAGATGACTGCCTTGCTTCATTTAGAAAACCATATGACCTGCTATTCCATCGATGTGAAGCTTGTTATAAGACCATACATTAATTTATTCAATTAACAAACCATGTCTTTAGTTCCTCTTTCCCAAAATTCCAGGAGAGAGAGTTTCCACAAAGTATATTTCCCTCTGTGTGAATAATTGAATAACAAGAGTGACATCATAGTATTCCAGTGTGCCTAAATATCCTTAAAAAATCACTTCCAGACAATAGGCTTGCGGTTATTTGGTATGATATTAAGTTCCCAAACTATATAATTCCTCATTGAGTTTATTCCTTCCCGCATTTCTTCCACCCATAGTTGACAATGATGAAAATATTTCAGCCTTCTTAGGAGTCTTCCTCTACTATTTAGACTGACTTCCACCAAAAAACACATAACAGTTATCCAGAGATTACATTCCAAGTTAATTCCCCCCCACTTATCCTAAGCATGTCATGTTGGGAGTGTCACTTGTAGTTTCCTTGGGGTTAAGAATATTTCAGTATGATTGTCAATAATTCCACCCTTGATCATAAAAATGATTGTGTTCCTACTTTCCACCAGTATTCCTTTTCCAGATAACTAAGGAAACACCCTTTGATCCACTAGAAGAACCATGAAAAATTCCTGGTGTGTGCTTTGTAATAACTGAGAATTTCATGCCAAAATAGAAGATTTCCTTCCAGTCAAGTGACTGTACTAGATGGGCAATGATATCAACAAATGACAGTATGTAATGCTTCTTTCCAAAGAAATAAGGGAGTATACAAGATAGTCAATTCCTCCATTCAATTGTGGAGTGTACGGTATATTACAATGGTGAATAGTTCCATGCTCTTTACATACAAACGATATATTCCTGAAGTGTGTACTTCCCCCACCAATCAGTTATTAAAACTATGAAATTATTTAATCAACTGATTTTCCACTTCAGTATAACATGTGACAAGCACAATAAATCATTCCGACTTGTATTTTGAAATAGTATAAACATAAACATATCAAGTGCAATCATCAATGAATGAGATAAAATAAATAACCTGACCTCTAGTGGGGATATCCAAAGAAATGCCATAAGTATATCAAATAGAAACAATGTGAAGCCTTTTATCTCCTTCCACCTTAATAAAAAGAGGGTGTATAAAAAAATCATCAATGCTTCACATGTACCATAGTCCTCCCACTAAAGTTTAAAATTCCAGAATCAATAAGCCTCATGATCTAGTTCCAAGATATGTGACCAAGTCGTTGATGATGTAGATAATAAATTCCAAGCATGTGTTCCCGTTATCAGCATTCCTCTCCGCGAGTTATCTTCCCCAAATAACAATTTGGGTTGCTAACTTCCAGTGGACCATCAAGAAAGAATAAACCATTGTGTGAAATGCTGTAATGCACTAATTTTATCACTGAGCAGTATTTCCACTCTTCCTTTTCTAAATAGTATTTCATAATCATTGGGTTTCAAGATAGAACAATAAATTAAATCCCTTCACATTAAAGTTTCACAGATTGTCCTATAACAATAATACTTTTCCTCCACCAGGGAGTTTCATGGCAAAATTTCCAATTCCAAAGTGTATAAGATTCAACAGCAATGTTAAAATACACAATATATATGATTTCCTTTGGTATTGTTACCATGTCAATAAAAATGTTACTTAAATGGGAGAGAAAATAATCCTTTTCCATGGAGTGGTTCCCATCTTCCTCCACAAATAAATTAAGCTCATAATAGACACTTCTTTGAATTCCTTCTCACGCAAGGTTAGTACAATAGCGTATCTATCAATAATAATTTTCCTCCACAATGGAGTTTGATGGCATAATTTCCAATTCCCAGTATTTCAAAAATAGCATTACTGCTGAAATAGACATCATCTACCTTCCTTGGGAATTGTTTAGATATAAATAAAGTTGCTACTGTGTTCCACCTATTGGAAAAAGTAGTGATAGATATAAACATATAAAGTGTAAGCATTGCCAATGGACATACCGTCAAGCGAGAGCAAATTTCCTTTTCTTTGGAGTGATATCTTTCTTCCTCCGCAACAAGTGATATAATCAATATAAATATCTTTCCTAGATATGCAAAATTTCCATGCTATCTTTTCACCGGAGTAATTGCTATTCCATCCAGTCATGCATGATTCAGGGTCCTTCGGATTATTATTATTCGTAGGGACTAGCATTCTTCCAACGAGTAAATTCCATCTCCTCGTTACGAGTTACATGCAATGGACCAGAGAAAAAAAAATTAATCAATGATCAAATAAAATGAATAAAAGTAGTTAGTATATGCAATTTTGAAATGTGCGTCTGGTGCATGTAGTCCTTCCGGCGGGCTAGCCGTTGTTCGCACAAGTTCGTTCCACGTTCGTGTTATTTGCCTTCCTTAATCCACAAAGTCTGGTGTGTGTAGTCCTTTCGGAAGGCTGGCCGTTATTTGCACAAGGACTTGAACATGCAGAAAACATTCGCCTTCCTCTATCCACGTACATGAACAGAACAGGAACAACTAGTATATCTTGTCTCCCGTGCAAGCATTGAGGCCTTGGTGCAACTCTGAATTTCACTGATCCGATGGATTGCTTGGGTGGTTTGGAGTTTGGACTACCACTTTCCTAGCTAGATTCCTTGATTCCCGTGCCTACGGCTTGGACTGCGCCTTAATCACGTCCAGCGTACATGAATTAACCCATGTGCCCAACACGAGACTACGTAGCACAGATCCGCGTGAGAGAGTTCCGGCGCAGCGACGGGATGTGGAACCGAGCGACGACTTGGCAACGCGGGTCCGGTGATGTAGCGGACGACGACGACTTGGCAACGCGGGTCCGGTGATGTAGCGGACGACGACGACCGGCGCCAGCGCGGACTGCGAGCGGACGACGACGACGACGACCGGCACCAGCGCGGACTTCCAGCTACTCGCAGAGGTGCCGCAGATCGGGCCTCGGCCGGAGTCGGCGACTTGGGGCGGTGGCTGATGGCGGATTAGCAAGGTTATCTTTACGAAGAGGAGAACAAATCGATCCCAAGCTGACCATGGTTTGCAAATCCGTAGAGTACGCAGCGGAGTTGACTACGGATCGAATCGAGTCGATGAGTACGTCATTGACCCTTATTCGGCTCGGATGCTAATGTTAGAAATTTAGGGTTTGTGGTCTACCCCTAATTCCTCTGCGCTTATCCGTGGTGCCGCTCACAATTCGCATATCTGAGACTAGGGGGTAGAGTCCACCTCTTATACAGTCGTTTCAAAGAGTCCACCTCTTATACAGATATAAGATTCCTAGTCTTTTCCACTAGTTTCCGGGATAGAGTCTAGATCAAATTACCAATCACGATCATATTTGTCTGTTTAACGGATTCTACCCGTTTTGTCCCGGAAGCACGCGCTTGTGAGCAGCGCGTCATAATAGAGTGTAAATTCCTCTAATTATGTAGATCAACACTAGGGCTGTAATCTAATTATACGATCTAGCTCCTTCCAATCATCAGTGTACCCGGGTAGTCTTTCCAATATAAATAGTATATTGTATTCCACCGATAATCAACCAGCTTCCTTAAGTATATATAAAAACTTAAGTATGTTCCAGCAAGTAACAATTCCATGCTAAACATGTAAAACAATTCCATGTACAAATACACGTATAATTTTATAATGAGGTATTCTGAATATTTAACAATTCCAAGTTAATTGAATATAGTTGCAGGACACATAATTTCAACACACACCGCCGCCAGGATCCACACCCTGCGCTAGTCCGGCACCTCCTCACGAACAGTCGTCCTGCGTGAAGGGGAGAGGAGCCCCGCCACCATTCCTGCTGGCCAGGCTTCGCTCGACGGCACTGCTGGCGACAAAGAGGATGAAGAAGAGGCGGAGGAGTACGCCCGACGACGGCTAGAGTTTCCCCCTGGTCGCCCACGGGTGGGACACGAGGGGGAGGGCCTGTTGGGAGGTCCCAGCTGTTACCTTCGGTCCACGGCTTGAGCCGCTATGATGATCATTTTGACCGAGGTTCAGAGGCAGTTAATTTAGCAATCTCCGGGATGCATGCGGTGAATGGGTTGGGAAGGAAGGACACGCACTAGAGGTTAGTACTCCAGCAGCTTGCAAAAGTAACACGTACGACCGCAAGGGGTCAAACATGAAAGGCGTTCACAGACTCAATCATGCTTCACAAACAGTTTTGGGGAACATAGCCGTAGACAGACACGAGTCCACTGGCTACCTACACCCATGTGACCCATGTGTAGGAGGGTTACCCCGGTCACGGTGCGTCACCACGTTTTGGCATCTTCTCTTGCTCTATTATGCTAAGGCCCACGGCTAGAGGAAGAATGGGGTTTAAGAACCTGAGATTACTTAACCAAGCACCCTTAGCTCGGCAAGCCTGGCGAATAATCCAATACCCAGACAGTCTATGCTCACAAGTTCTGCGAGCAAAATATTATCCTCAAGGAGACATCATTGACACGATGTTCACTGAAAACGAATCAACTTCTTAGCAGGCTATCGAGCATGGCTTGAAACTGCTAAAGTAAGGATATATATAGCGAGTGGGCGACGGCGCTAGCATACGCGTGTGGCCAGACCCATGAATCCCAAGAGGGCCGTCGTTCAGGCCGATCACTCCAAAGAGAAGGTGCAGACCGAAGTGAGTTGCTGATTTTATGCAAACTGGCGGTTCATGAAACATCACACTCCTTCGACATCATTTCTTTCCGGTCGACGTTGACGAAATACTGAAAATCAAACCCTCTAGTAGAATGGAAAAGGACTGTGTTGCCTCGCAGCCAGACAAGCATGGAATGTTCTCTGTCAGATCAGCATATAGAATGGTTGATGATTGTCTCTGTAACACCCACAATGCGGCTATATCTCCCATGTGTCGGGGCACGACTTTAGAGGCATAGCCGCATGGTAGTTTTGTCGCAAAAGGGGTAATCTTCACACAATCCCATGTATCGAACAAAAAAGGGATAAAGAGTTGGCTTACAATCATCACTTCACACAAATAACATGTTAAACATACATCATCCAGACTACAAACAAGGTCCGACTACGGAACCAAAATAAAAGAAGACAACCCTAATTGCTAGATCCCCGATCGTCCCAACTGGGCTCCACTAGTGATCAACAGGAAATGAAACAAAACAACGATCAAGATCTTCATCGAGCTCCCACTTGAGCTCGGTTGCGTCACATGCACTGGTATGATCGGCACCTGAAACTGTTTGAAAGTATCTGTGAGTCACGAGGACTCAACAATCTCACACCCGCGAGATCAAGACTATTTAAGCTTATGGGTAGGATAGGGTAATGAGATGGAGCTGCAGCAAGCACTAAGCAAATATGGTGGCTAACATACGCAAATAAGAGCGAGAAGAGAAGCAACGCAACGGTCGTGAAGCTAGAAGTGATCAAGAAGTGATCCTGAAACTACTTACGCACAACCATAACACAAGAACCGTGTTCACTTCCCGAACTCCGCCGAAAAGAGACCATCACGGCTACACACGCGGTTGATGCATTTTAATTAACTCAAGTGTCAAGTTCTCTACAACTGGATATTAATAAATTCCCATCTGCCACATAACCGCGGGCACGGCTTTCCAAAGTTCAAACCCTGCAGGGGTGTCCCAACTTAGCCCATCACAAGCTCTCACGGTCAATGAAGGATATTCCTTCTCCCGAGAAGACCCGATCAGTCTCGGAATCCCGGTTACAAGACATTTCGACAATGGTAAAACAAGACCAGCAAAGCCGCACGATGTGCCGACAATCCCGATAGGAGCTGCACATATCTCATTCTCAGGGCAACACCGGATGAGACGTCCTACGAGTAAAACCAACCATCAAGTTTCCCCGAGGTGGCCCCGCAGTCTACTCAGTTCGGACCAACACTTAGAGAAGAACTGGCCTGGGGGGGGGGTTAAATAAAGATGACCCTCGGGCTCGCGAAAACCCAAGTGAAGGTTATAGGTTGTTAGGCAAATGTAAAACCAAGGTTGGGCCTTGCTGGAGGAGTTTTATTCAAAGCGAACTGTCAAGGGGTTCCCATAACTCCCAACCGCGTAAGGAACGTAAAATCAAGGAACATAACACCGGTATGACGGAAACTAGGGCGGCAAGAGTGGAACAAAACACCAAGCATAAGGCCGAGCCTTCCACCCTTTATCAAGTATATAGATGCATTAATTAAAATAAGAGATATTGTGATATCCCAACAAATCCATGTCCCAACATGGAATAATCTTCAACTTCACCTGCAACTAGCAACGCTATAAGAGGGGCTGAGCAAAAGCGGTAACTTAGCCAAACAACTGTTTGCTAGGAAGGAGGGCTAGAGGCTTGACATGACAATATGGGAGGCATGATATAACAAATGGTAGGTAGCGCGACATAGCGGTAGAACAAACAACTAGCAAGCAAAGATAGAAGTGATTTCGAGGGTATGGTCATCTTGCCTGAAATCCCGCAAGGAAGAAGAACGAGTCCAAGAATTAGACAAACGGACGTAGTCGAACAGATCCTCACAACTTCGGAACGAAACCAAAGCTAACGAGAGAAGCAACCCGGAAAGAAGCAAACAACATGGTAAACAACCATCACATAAACATGGCATGATGCACAAGCAAGTATGATGCATGTCCGGTTTAAAGAGGCATGGCATGGCAAAGTGCACAAACGAAACTACAAGTTAAGTGGAGCTCAACATGTAACAAGATGCATGTTGACAAAACACCACATTTGATTATTTAGTTCACTCCCGTTTATGTACTCAACAATATTAAATGTTGGTTAACATGGCAAGACGTGAAACATAGTTAATCTAACTATTAAGCCAAGTTTAAATGAGGCCGGAACAACAAACACAAATTCGAGAAAATCCTCATATGCATTTAGCAATTTAATGCAAACAACAATTTTAAACATTTTAAATGTTGTTATCATGATGTGGATGACAAATACAAGTTTATGCAATTTTTTTTAAAAGTTGACATGAACATGATATGAAGCATTTGTCATCGTGGCAGAAACGAAAGGGGTGCCACGGCAACGACAACGGAAATGGTGCCACAACAACATTCCGGTTCCGGCAACTCGATTGAGATACCGATGCAAAAGAGAAGTGTGCGGATGTGGAACATGCTAGAGATGGTGGGGTGATCCCGACTACCGGGTTCCCACGGGTCGACGGCATGGCAAACGGGGACGTGCACAAAACAAACGGGCACAGTGCAAACACGGGGTTCATCTCATACATCACACAACATTCGTCCGCGGTGGTCGTTCCGGCAGTTATACCTTTGAAGCGTTCATTTTCGAAGCGGATTGGGTTCGATCGTAGCGGAAGTAGTGGTTCACGCTCGTTCGAAGAGGTACTTGATGACTCCAACGTCTTCGGGGTGACAGTAGGGGTACACACGACGTCGTGGGAGTAGTGGTTCACGCCACGGTAGTCGAACTTGACAAATCCGAACTCTTCGAGGGTCGTCGTGGTACTTGACGATATCCAGGACGATTTCGTGATTTGCCGGTCTGGACAAACCGTAGGGGGTACTTTTTCTCGGGTTTTGGCGACCGTAGTGGAACTTGGTGCATCCAATGCCTTCGGGCGTAGAGGTACTTGCGAAAACCGAGATGGTCTTGACGATCCGGCGAGACGACGTGGTTCGGGGGCGGTGTCGGTCTTGATGGACCTTGAGTCCAACAATTACTAGGTGATCTTGAAACTCCATGACTGTAAGCAAAAAGGGTATGCATTGGATGCAACAGAAGGTGGTGGTCGCACCCACAGAGTTACAGCCTCAAGCGGTAGTTCGAGAAGCAGAGTAGTGGCAAAACCATGGCCAAGGTGGTGCAACGGACGTATCCGTTCGGAGCTGCAAGAAGGCCGGCACGAGAGAAGGCTCCCGAGGCCCGTCATTGGAAGTGCAGCAGAGGAGGGGCGCGACCAGCAAGGTGATGGCAACAGAGCAGGTCCGTCAAGGTGGAGGCGCAGGGCGGCAGAGCACACGGGGTGGCGACCTTGGATGGGCAGCTGCGTGGGCGCACAGGGGATGAAGGAGGTGGGAGACGAGGCGAGGCAAGGCGACGGAGGGAGCCCACGAGGTCCCTGGCAGAGAGGCAGTGGTAGCGGTGGAGGGGAGGCGCATCCTCGCCGGAGTCAGCAGGGCGGCGATGCCATGGAGGTTCGACACAGGGACGGAGGCCAGGGCTGCGGGGTCGGGGACGACCCAAACTGTACGGCGTCGGCAGTTGGCGATGCAGAGGACCGGCCGGGCGCGAGCGGGGGATGCGGTGGTCGTGGAGGAGCTCAGGTGCGGCAGGGCAGTGATGCTGGCGATGCGGAGGTCTCATGGCGCGGGGACGAGGAAGGGCGAGGAGAGGGCGGCGCGAGGTGGAAGAGAGGAGTGGGGATCGGGGCTAAGGACTGTTGCGCGTGCGTGTGTTGTGTGTCAAGATGGCAACGGGGATGAAACTCATCGGGTTTTGCCTTCCCAAACCCATCCCCACGAGAAAATCGTAAACCCGTCCCTATCCCCATCACCATGCGTGGGGTTAGTTTTCTGCCCGTCCCCTAAACCCATCGGGTTTCGGGGAACCCACAATAAAATCAAAATATTTAAACAAACATAGTGGCGACAAAGAATAACATTTCAGCAGCAAAACAAGCACATTTCAGCATCATAACTTGAGCAAATTTCAACAAAAAACAATAGTAGATGGTTCAACACCTATATAGAGTGTATTTCAGCAGCATGATACCACATTTCAGCAACAAAAATGATCAGATTTCAGCAAGAAAGATGATAATCCACACATGGTTCAACAAGATGTGCAATTACATTAGTTTTAAAATAGAATTCTTGGTTTGGCCTTTGACGTTGGGGGTGGGGGCTCGGTCGCTCAGGCTCGATAGCTTTGTTTTGGGCCGCACCAGATCAGTGCTTGGTAAAAAAATGTACTTTGCCAGGTTTGCCGGGTTTCGGGTTCGGGGACTGCTGACACGGGTGCAAACCCACAAAACATGTCGGTTGTATAATATGCCCAACAACAGCCCCACGGGGATGAAAATACGCCCATCCCCGTCCCCTAATAGGGTAAAAACCCACGGGGACGCGGGTTTCGGGGCCCCATTGCCATCTTGAGTTGTGTGTGTGGCAGCGCGCACAGGGGAACGAGGGAGAGGGGGTCGAGCGAGGGGAGAGGCTGGGCCTTGGACTTGGTGGGTCGCCTGGATGCTGGGCTGCGGGAAAGGATGGCCTGGGTGGGCCGGCTTGGTGGGAGGCCCAAGTGGCCAGCGGCGCATGCTCACTCTCTCCCTCACCTTTCCTTTTACAGAAAAGAAAAAGAGAGGAGAATAAGGAGAGGTTAGGAAAATGTTTATGCATGGGGGTAATTTTTCCCGGTCTCATAAAAATGAGCTTAAACCCAGACAAATGTTCGGATTTTTGGTGGAGCTCAGGAAAACATTACAAGAATTTGAGGACAAAGTTTGAGGTCAAGAAGTAAGATAACAAAGGCATGGGGAACATTTGCAAGTGTGTATATGGGTGATTCCAAAAAATGGGATATTTGATAATAGCTCTCTAATATTGGGAGGATATGTTATAAAGAGAAATCACTATGTGACTTCCCTCGGTATAAATGGATCGAAGATCCACACGATTTATTTATTACAGTTAAAAAAAGGTGCATGATGACATGATGCAATGCACATGATGCAAATATGAATGCAACGAACCAAACAAATCACACGACGAATCTCTGAAAAACATGGAAGGCAACTGAAGCTCCGGTCTTGGGGTGTTACAACACTCCACCACTACAAGAGGATCTCGTCCCGAGATCTAAGGATGGCACTGGAGAAAAACGGAAGAGGAAGAGAAGAGGTAAAACTAAGTTGCTACTTTGACAAATGAGTGAAACCAAAGAACCTTGCGAGGTTGAACAAATTGAAAGAAAGAATACAACGAAGATGAACAAAGTTGAAAACACTCCGTTAGAAAAGAGGAACAAGGAACATTACTAGAACCTTGTAGGTTGAAAGACATAATAAAAAGGGTTGCAATGGACAAGAAGTACATGCAAGCATTCCGGTAGAAACGAGATGTACAAGGAACGATAAGGATCGATTACGACAACACTCCGGTTGGAAATGGAAGGTAAAGAATATGAGCTTGGCAAAATGAAAGCACTTGGATGAGAATCCGGTTAGAAGAGGAATGGTAGCCACAACACTCCGGTTAAAGCAAGATAGAGAAGGAATAAGAATGATATAATTTGGACAACACTCCGACTGTAAATGAAAGGAATTGAATATGAACTTTACAAGGTGAGAGGATACTTGATGAAATCAACAACACACTGTCTTCGGAACTATAGAAAGAATGGCATAAGGGGTAAGAAAGATTTCAGACAACACTCCGGTTGAGAAGGGAGGCAAAACTTGATAAGATGAGAGGACTTGAATGGAGGACACAACACTCCGGTTAAATGGATAAGCACGAAAAGAACACGGTCCACACAAACCGAGATGATGAGTGCAGAGAGCAACATCACAATACCTCCGGACGGAAGAATAGAAGATCGATCATTGGAATAAGAATGGAGAAGAAAATGCCAACTTCTGCCACAAATGAGCTTGGAAAGCACCCTTCTCAGAAGGTTATAACGGAGTTGTTGGACAAACCAACAACAAAACGAATAAACTTGTAGTGGGCTTATGGAAAACATCTCAAAACTATGAGGTGAAATTCTGCCACTACAAAAACAAAAGATTGGGTTGATATCCACAAGGAGACGAGAAACTTATTTCACCGGGAGGATAAATGAAGAACTTGGGTCATTTATGAGCACCATAAATAGCAAAATTCCTTAGGGAAAGCTTTAGGTGAAATATAACCCAAGATAACTCCAATGAAGAGGTTGATTGGTTGAAAAGATGTCTTGAGCGAAGAGAAAATGATGGATTTAGATATGTCACTCTTGAAAACTTGTGAGTCCTGAAACACGAAAGGAAATTATCAAGAATTACATACCACCACCTCAAAAGATGAGATATGAAAAATTGCACTTTGGAATGCAAGATGAAGAATGCTTGAACCCCTCAAAACAAGACATGTGTTGAGCACCATGTTAAGTTTTTAGTATAGCTTGGCAGATCAAAACTTCGAGAGAAATCTTGAAGAACAATTGAAGAATGAAAGGAATCCTTTACGAACCACCATGTAGAGCCTCCATGAAGAACTTCGGTAATAAAAGGATGGTAAAAAGAAAGAGAATTTGAAAACACAAGGTGAAGCCTTGCAATGATTTAGATGGATCTTCGTGATGATATAATGCGGAAAACTTGGAACTCTGGATAAGAAAAGATGAAGCACCTCGAACCGAGAAATTGATATCACGAACAATCTCCAGAAAGAAGAAACTAGATCACTTGGATGAAACAATACTAAGAATTATGTTATGTGTATCCTTCATCAATTTGGATTGATGACAACACTACAAAAAAAGACACATCCGTGACATTTTGGGCCGAACGAATTTTTTTTCTGTCATACATATGATACTTCTATGACGATAATTGTGACAAAACCCGGTATCATCATAGATGTGGTGGGCTCCTACTTCTATGACAAAAAATCATGACAGAAAATGGGCTTTTCGTCCTGGGCGGGACGGAGACGCAACTGCATGACATTCTTTGGGCCGTCCATGACGGAAAAAACCATGGTAGAAACGAGGGCGAGGAAATTTCGGGGAGTTCCCGGTTACGGTGGGAGGTCGGGGGCCGAGCGATGCACGTTTCTCTCGTACACGTACGCGTGTGTGTGCGAGGCATTGGCTCTAACTGAACCCGAGCGAGGCGTTGGGCTCTAACTGAACCCGAGCGATTGCACTCCAGGCTACGCGTTACTGAACCCGAGCGGTCGATCGATGGCTGTTAACTGAACCTGATCGAGTGATTCCTTCGCTACTGCTGCTAACTAAAGCTGATCGATGCTGCCTCGGGATGAACAGTGAGCATTGCGGGGGGGGGGGGGGGTTGGATGAACAGTTCCCGGTGGGGGTGGATGAATAGGACCCCGTGGTGTTGCCTCTGGATGAACAGGACCCCGATCGATCGAGCCGGTTGGGGCTGGATGAACAGGACCACCCCGTGGAGGGCAGGATGAACAGTAGATGGTGGAGGGCAGGATGAACAGTAACCCGTGGAGGGGTGGTTGAACAGGAGCCCGTGGAGAGGGCTGGTTGAACAGTAGCCGGTGGAGTAGCGCACGGTGGAGGATGGATGAACAGGAGCCCGTGGATGAACAGTCGCAGGTGGAGGCTGGAGGGGGTCGACGGTGGAGATGAACGGTATCCCGTGGAGTCCCATTTTGCGGTATGCCACACCCCTCCCGATGAACAGGACCGCCGTTTCGACCGTAGCGCTCCAACACAAGTCTGTTTCATCCGTTTTGCGGTACGCCACACCCCTCCCGATCAACAGGACCTCCATTTCGACCGTAGGAGGTCCGTTTCCTCCGTTTTGCGGTACGCCAGACCCCTCCCGATGAACAGGATCCCGTTTCTAACGTGGCCGGTCGAACACAAGGATGTTTCCTCTGTTTTGCGGTACGCCAGGCCTCGTTTCCATCGCCTGTTCCGTCCAAGCCCTCCCGATGAACACGACCACGCATTCCGTTCTGACCCAGCCGGTTGGCTCCCACGCGTTCCGTTGCCTCCCCATGAACACGACGCATTCCGTTGCCTCCCCATGAACACGACGCATTCCGTTGCCTCCCCATGAACACGACGACGACGTTGTTTCTCCATTCCGACCCAGCCATGTACACAAGCCCTGGCCGTACGTATGTGCGAGTAGGCGTTCGAGACCCCACCCGTATGTACACATACGTGGCCGTATTTTCTTTCTTGCACCCTGGCCGCTGTACGTACGTGTACATGCTACGTGTGCGCCTCTACTACGACACGTGCGCGCCTCTACTATGACACGTACACGTTCGCGACCAGAATGACAACGCTACGTATGCTTCGACCAGGTGGGTCCCGACTGTCAGGCACTTCCTTGCCTGCGAAGATGTAGCTGGTGGGTCCCAGCAGTCAGGGGGCGAATCGTTTTTTTACCTGGACGCACTTCCTTGCATGCGAAGATGTAGCTGGTGGGTCCCAGCAGTTAGGGGGAAACGTTTTTTTCGTGAAATACAGTGGCCCGTCCGGTGGGTCCCAGCTGTCAGGTGGAGGAATCATTATTTTCCGCGTAATAAGGAGGCACTTCCTTGCTGCGGCCGTGGACCCAGCTGTCAGCCTCTCCACGTACAGTCCACGTCCGATGGAAGTCGTTCCTTGACCACGTTGACCACGCCGCGCCGAGAGCACCAGGGCGGTGGACGACAGCGAGGCCTAGGAAGGGAACGACACAGAGGCAGGGAAGACTCGGCAGTTGTTTCCCACGCGGAGGGGAGTACGACTGTACGAGGGTTTACTGGTTCTTCTGCCGTCGCCGGAGAATAACAACATGTGTGGGTGAGTAGAGGGATGACTAGGCCAGCGATGGGAGTACGGTCGGGCGGTGAGGCCTGCGCGACAGCACAGCCGGCCGCGAGGAGGAGGGAGCAGGCAGTCCCGCCGGCGCTTGTTTGAGCGGCTGGAGCAGGAAGAGCAGAGATTGAAGAAGCACGATGGCCGTTGGATGGACATCCAACAGTCAGTGCTTGTGTGTCAACCTTTTTTTAGGAAAGCCTCAAATCTGTGGAAAACAGCATGCAGCCCATCTGTCATCATTTCTAATAATTTACAGCCCATTTGCTAATTCTTAAGGTTTTTTGGAGCCCATATTCTTTTTGTTAGCATTACAGCCCATATTGTGGCAACGGTTAAAAAATTATACGAAATTTTGCATATTTCGGTGCAGTCCGAACTGTTTTTAATCCCGAAATTTCGACTCACATTCAAACTGATTTTAAAAATAAATGTATATCAATATAAAATCCAACAAATTCTCCACGCATAAAAATTAATGTAATTTAAAATCTTGAAATGAAAAAAAAGATATTTGAAACTAATTGCCGGTTTGATATGTTTTAAAAATGTACAACCCATTTCTCATTACTGATGGGCCATTTTCTCGGCCAGCCGAATGAAAGCTCTCGTCGTCTTGAAAGATTTGTAGCCCAACAGGCCTGACAAAACGACTTCCTTGGAAAATCACAAAAAAAACTGGGTTGTGGCCATGGACCCAGCTGTCAGCCTCTCCACGTACAGTACTCTTCCGATGGAATTCGTTCCTTGACCACGTTGACCACGCCGCGCGGAGAGCACCACGGCGGTGGACGACAGCGAGGCGTAGGAAGGGGACGACACGGCAGTGGAAGCCCGCGCGGAGAGGACTACGAGGGTTCACTGGTTCGGCTGTGGTGTGAGGCTGCCGTCGCCGCAGGGCCTGGCCAGCAGTGGGAATAGTAGGGGCGGTGAGGCCTCTGCGGCAGCACAGCCGGCCACGGGAGGCAGGAGCATGCGGCACGACCGGCGCTGCTTTGGGCGGCTGGAGCAAGAAGACCAGAGGTTGAAGAAGCACTACGACCGTTGGATGGACATTGTATGGTCACTGGAGCTAGAATCGTTCATATTGACTAAGTTGACAAAGCCCTTCGTCCCCGTCAACTTAGTAGGCCCACAAGTCAGCCTCCCAGCAAGGTGGGTCCCAGCTAGCCGGGGGAGTATTCATTTTTTTGTGCGTAATAAGGAGGCACTTCCGGTGGGTCCGAGCTGACAGCGAGGGGAACATTTTTTTTGTGAAATATGGTGGCCCGTCTGGTGGGTCCCAGCAGTCAGGGGGAAACGTTTTTTTTTTGCAAAATACTGGTGGCCCATCCGGTGGGTCCCTACTGTCAGGTGGAGGAATCATTATTTTCCGCGTAATAAGGAGGCACTTCCTTGCTGCCGCCGTGGACCCAGCTGTCAGCCTCTCCACATACAGTCCACGTCTGATGGAAGTCGTTCCTTGACCACGTTGACCACGCCGCGCCGAGAGCACCAAGGCGGTGGACGACGGCGAGGCCTAGGAAAGGCACGACACGGAGCCGGTGAAGACGCGGCAGTGGATGCCCATGCGGAGAGGAGTATGAGGGTTCACTCGTTTGGCTGCGGTGCGAGGCTGCCGTCGCCACAGGGCCTGGCCAGTGGTGGGAATAGTAGGGGGCGGTGAGGCCTCCACGGCAGCACAGCCAGCCACGGGAGGCAGGAGCAGGCGGCACGACGGGCGCTGCTTTGGGCGGCTGGAGCAAGAAGACCAGAGGTTGAAGAAGCACTATGGCCGTTGGATGGACATCGTACGGTCACTGCAGTTAGAATCGTTTATAATGACTAAGTTGACAAAGCCCTTGGTACGTCAACTTAGTAGGCCCACAGGTCAGCTTCCGAAACGGTACGCCCCAGATGTCAGAGGGAGGAATCATTTTTTGGGCAGGTGAAGCTAGAATATCCGAGATTGAAGAAGAAGCACGGCATCCGTTGGATGGACATCCAATGACCACTGCTGCTAGAACCGTGTGTTGACTATAAGTTGACAAATCCTTGCATACGCGTCAACTCTGTTTTTTAGGGGACGCATCAACTTAGTAAGGCCAGAAGTGTGTGGCAGAGAACTTATAGCCCATTTGAGATTTGTAAGAATGTGTAGCCCATTTTTGAATTCTAATGAAATTTACTAAAGCCCATTTACAGTTTGTTAAAAGTACAGCCCATTTCAACCAACTGTTCAAAACAGAATTCAATAAAATTTCCCATATTTTGATGGGATCTGAAATATTTTTATTCCGAAATTTCTAGTCAGATTAAATACAATTTCAATACAAATTTATATTACGTAAAAATCCAACGAAACATTGCGCTCCCAACAATTAATGAAATTAAAATTTTCAATATCCAAAAATAATATTTTATAAAGTAATCACATGTTTGGTGCATTTTTTATAGTTACTGCCCAGTTTTTATAATTACATCCCATTTATTATTTCCTAAAGCCCATTTTCTTGTTAAGCCTAATGCATCCCTCCTAGGAAAGATTTGCAGCCCAGCGGGGCGGAGAATAACAACTTGACCTTGCCTGGGTATTCCTAAAAAAAGTATAGCTGGGCTAGCCATTTTCAGCTTGAAAAAAATTAATATCTAGGCTGGATATCTGGTCTGGGCTAGATGGGCCACAACCCGCCCAGTTCATACCTGCAGCGATGTTTTTGTTGTTGTTCAGAGGAGAAAATTTTATATCTGGGCTAAACATCGAAAAACTCTGTAGTGCTCACACCTCAAAAACACAAATACTGCTCGAGCTGCTCGGTCCCAGCTGTCGGCCGCTTCTTGTGCAATTCTCTCGTTTATTGACTACTACATAGGTTGACAATGGTGTGGGACCGTGATGTCAGAAAACCAGGGGGAAGAAAAATAAATTACTCCAGCGAGTGCTTCCACCTCTGCCTCATTGTCTCCTGTGGAAACCCCTTTCCTCCCTTTTTTTGCTCGGGCAAGGACCAATACATGCAGCACGTCCATGCGGTTATTAGGCAAGAAATAAAAGCGCTTTGCATGCTATGAATTACGATGGACTGCATGGGTAGCTAATAAGGAATCCTCTTAACTGCTGTGATTAAATGTTGTGTTTAGAAGAGAGAAATATTCTTTTTTTCCACTAATCTTCTTGCACCTAGGTCATGATGCACCTTCTAATACGACTTATTCACCTAGACGGAGGAGGTATAGTTTTATACATATATATATATATATATATAATAAGGAGGCACTTGCGTACGTGAGGCTATGGACCTGGTGGGTCCCCATTGTCATCCTCTCCAAGTAAAGTCATCTCCTTACCCGCGCGCGCTTTCCGCCCGAAACAGTCAGCGCCGCCCGCCCCGCTTCCCGGTGCAGGCGATTGCTCCGCCTTTGAATGACACAAGTGCCATCCGTCCGTCCATCTGCCGCCCACATTAATGATATGCGGTTGCCGAGGTGGCTACTCCGGCGCCACACGTCCGTACCTCCGCCCGCCCACCATTGCTATATAAACTGCTGCGTCGGCCATAGCCGCAGTCATCCGCATCCGTTCCCTTTCTCCTGTCCACACCACTACTGCCCACCATGGCTTCCTCGCGCTCCAGTGCTCTTGGGACGGGCGGACCATGGACCACAAGGGGATGGCAGCCATTGCTGTCGACCGGCTGGCCGGCAGGCATCTGGAGGACGACGACGTCCCAATGGAGAACATGGTAGTCGACGATCCGGCGCCAACCCCCTCCTCCGCGCCATCCTCGCCGGTGCATTGCATCATGACCATCGGCGAGGCCCGTGCCCAATATATGGACAGTGTGAGGCAGATGCGTCAGGAGCAGTTCCGAGAGGCGCAGGCCGACGCCGCCTACAACCACCATCTCCTCCATGAGCACCTGCAGGCGGAGGAGCAGATCGCCGCGGAGCGGGCGGAGCAGGAGGCGCTGCTCAACTCGTACCACTCGACCCGCAAGGGCCGCCTTGAGCGCTGGCAGTACCACATGCGGGTGGCGGAGGCTGCGGCTACCTACAAAGAGGCTAGCAAAGAGGGCGATGAAGCAGGCGAGGCGCTGTTTGGCGAGACCAAGGACGAGGCAGAGGACAATGCCGACTCCGACGAGTCCCCGCTCCGCTGGCGTCGATGAGGCCCTGCTCCGCCGAGGCCTCGCGGCACCAACAATGAGGCAGAGGACACCGCCGACTCTGCCGAGGCCCCGCCCCGCCAACAACGAGGCAGAGGACATTGCCGGCTCAGCCGAGGCCCCACCCTGCCGGCAACGCGGGGGAGGATTTCCACCGCTCCGCTGAGGCGCCGCCCGCCGGCAACGAGACAGAGGACATGGCCGGCTCCGCCGAGGCTCCGCCCCGTTGCCAACGAGGCCGCTCCACATAGAAAACGAGGAAGAGTAGAACACGGTAGGTCGCCGCCGCTCGGGTCCAAGTAAGGCCACCGCTGCTACCCTCCTGTTGAAGCCAAGCTAGGCGGGTTGACCATTGACGGCCGGTTAGCTTCTTGGCGGCGACGTGGAGTCGGGGAGTTCTGCTGAAGAATGACGCTGCTTCTACTTAACTGCTGGTGCAGTTGGCTGACTGACACGTGGGCCCAACATGCCACAGGTCAGTTACGCAACTGCACCCTGCAGTTAAGTCACTGAAGCTTCTGTTCGGCTCAGCGGGACACAGGTGGGTAGTTTCGGTTAATTAATTATACCTCCAGCACACCCCTTTTTAGTTGAAGAATGTATGAAATGTAATGAAATCTGGCATGTTTATATGAAATCCGACCGTGTATGAATGAATTTATTTCGATTAGTTCAAATTCCTGTATCACTGGCATTGGATGAACATGCAAAACAATACGTACTAGCATTATTCCCAGGGTGATCACCTCGTTTGCAGCAGTTTCACATGTACTCCCTCCGGTCAGTGATACATGTACTCCCTCCGGTCAGTGATCACCTCGTTTGCAGCAGTTTCCTGTATCCCAGATTGTTCCTCGTCTGCATACAAGTTTTGTCTGCAGTCAAAATATCTCTACTTTGACCAATCTTATACAAAAAAGTATGCACTTTCACAATGTGCGAAGTAAAAAGGAACAGAAGGAGTACAAAGAGTTTGAGCAGCTTTTTAGCGTTTCTGTACATTGCAATCAAACACACAGGCCTGGCAATTCGTAGAGAACATTCAAAACAATCGATGATTATGCATCTCAGTGACTCACATGTCAGAGGCAATATTTACTTCACAACTAAAGAATAAAGAAAAATTGATCGACGCTGCTGACAGCAAGGGCGTCCCATTCGAAAATATCAAACGCATGTCTTGCTAAAATCAATGAGCAAAATTTGACAAGGTTGCCCCATTCCAAAATATCAAATGCCTACGATTGTGGAATGGGCAGGGTTTGCCATCAGTTCGGACATTGACATGGCACCTCGTGCTAAATAAACCAGCTGTTCTTTTTGTGTAGTTCCACCAAAATCAACCAAATTCGCGCGTAGCTTGTATGATTTCGCCCTTATATGTTGCAACGCCTTGAACTTATCGGCACCTCCTTTTTTGTGGTGGAAATGAATGATTCGATGTATTCATGAACATTTTGTGCAGTTCCCTTTGAAATCAAGTTGAGCACCCCTGTTTGCACAAATACAAAAAAGTGATTAGTATAGAGCAAACTGTACTATGAATTGACAGTTTCAACAGGCACATACATGGTCCATGTAGAGCACACTTTTAGAAAAATGGAACTCACCAGAAAGAATCCTAGAACAACATTGTACTCGCGCATCACAGCAAAAAAATGGAGATTTTGCCAGTCCTTCTGAGCTGAAGTTAGTTTGGTCTTGTGGGGAGTAATGTAACCATCCTTCAACTGCTCCTTCTGATGATAAGATAGACAGGGCTTCTTCATCCTGGCATAATCGGAACTAGTCACTTCACGTACTCCATATTCTTCTTCAGAGGAAGATGATCCTGTTGTGCAAAGACAAGAGGACTACTAAATGCTAGCATCACTGTTTGCTCGAAAAAAGGAAAGGAAATATTTAAAACAACACAGATGAAGCACTTCTCAAGGACAATACCACTTTTTCATGACAGTATCTAAACAGTAGTACAACACCAATAGAGATGACAAAGCTCAATCATATGGATGAAATCAGTGGGCGAGTACCAACCTTTGTCAGGAGGCTTATTGTGTAGAGCATACAGATGAAGCAATTCTCCGGAACCATCTGTTGCTTTCTACGGTGGTGGCCATGCTTACTATATACTCCTCGATTAGTTTAATGTTTCCAACATCTTCTTGTGCAGTTCCACTAAAATATATGGTATCTTCAAAGAAGATCCCTATTTGCACAAGTAGAGATAATTACATATTACATTAAGAGTGGCATCAAATCAGTGGCAAAACAATTGCTCGTTCCAGCCATAGCAATAAATTAAGATGCAAAACTATATCATTACTTGTGTCATCACAGTTCCAGTGCTTCATTACAGCACCGGGAGTTGATTTTTGTTTTTCTTCCCCTTGTTCTTCCCCTTCATCACTTGGTTCAATAACAAACAAGCTTCGCCTTCAATGTAAGATTTGGCATGTCAATTAGGGAGCACAAGTATTGTACTAAACTTAATTTTCTGATGAAAGTGGCAAAATACAGGCCAACAGTTGTGAAATATCCTTATCTTACCTCAATGGGATATTACGGTGCACATACAGATTGGAAGTCTTGTCTCCATTTGTGCAGTTCACTAAAATCAAGCAACATTATCGTACAAGTAGCACAACATATGAATGCACAATGCAGAATCATGTGAAAGAAGGCTAGTACTGACCTCTCATGATGCGGAATTCAAGCAACTCACAAGAAGAAGATCTGAACCAAATTCGCCTTAACGGATAGGAAGTAAGATCTCCTCTTGTGCAGTTCCACTAAGATCAAGCAATGAAGCAACGTTGTCGGTGTGACATTTTGGTTGAACTGCACAAAACACTCTTAAAACAAAAGTGTTTTGTGTAGTGCAACAAAAGGTCACAATGGCAACGAGGTGAAGCAGATAACCCTGTTTACACAGAGGTGCAAAGGAAACAATTAGTGGTCAATAATGGTGGATGACACAGAAGCCAACAAAAAGAAGCATCTACCTTATCTAAATGGGAAAGAAAGCAAGACAGTAGCATTTCTCAAATGGTGGCATTGATTAATATTAACATAGAGATTATATTAACAATAAAATTTGTTAAACATGCAATTTTCTTTTAACTATGGCATTGCATCAATTTTCCAGCGGCATTATTAGAAGGTGTTTGTTTACAGGGACATTTTGGTGTAGGGACTAAAAAAACTCCGTGTCAGTCCCATCTAAACCAAAGAGGAGGGACTTTTAGGGACTAAAAGTGGGCATTTGGGACTAAAGAAAGAAGACCCGAGGGAGTCTTTTTGGGACTTTTTCTAACAGTTGCCCCAGCCACGCATCACATCTTGGTCTCTATTAGTTCATTACTAGGGGTAACATGGTCTTTTAGCATATCATTTAATAACCTCTAGTCCATGTTTAGTCCCTGGAACCCAGCAGGTAGGGACTAGGGAATTTTTAACCAAACAGGGCCTTGGATTAACAACATCTAATGAGTTGCACGGGACAATGGACGCACCAGCACCATGTGCATCTATCGATGTACTGTGGTCATGCACAGTCTGTTGCAACAAAGAACAAGCAACCAAGGAGCATATTTGTGTTGGTCCCAGTTTTGTTATCTTTAGACGCCTTTCCCTATGTGAGCGCAGCAAATCTAGTCCTGCTCAAACTCTACAGCCTTGTCCTTTCCTTTCCTTTTTGAACTAGTACTTTCGCCCCTTCCTTTCCTCTTTGAACCACGTCCTAGATTTATGCGATACAACTTTCCCCACTACTTTCCCCCATTCCTGTCCTCTTTGAACCACGTCCTAGATTAATGCTATACAACTTTTCCCCTTCATTTCCTCTTTGAACCCGTCCTAGATTCATGCTATATACAACTTTTCCCACTACTTTCCCCCACTCCTTTCCTCTTTGAACCACGTCCTAGATTCATGGTATACATGCAGCTAGAGCAATGCATGTGGAGTAAGTAAATTATACCTTAAGGTTTTTAGGGCGTGGTTCGGTGGGCGACAGGACGGTGGCGAAGAAGAAGGGGTCGGAGGCCCTCCCGCGTCGCCGCTGGGTGGAAAGTGAACAGCTGCGCCGGCAGTCCCTTGTCGACGGCGACAGCGTTAAGCCTCCTTCCCTTCCCGGCGGACGGATCCTGCCGGCTCTTTGAGCAGCAGTGAGGGGAGAGAGAGGCCAACGAAGTCTTGTTTAGATCTGGAGAGGACGAGAGAGTGTGAAGAGAGCAACTACAAGCGCTGAGGCTCCAGCGGGAGAGGGCGAGAGAGTGTGAAGAGAGCAACTTCCGGGCTGTTTGGTTTGAGACTAAATTTGCCTAAGGTTGCCACACCTAAGGTTAGGCAAGTTTGACTAACTTGGGTGGATGTTTGGTTCAAGCCACACCTTAGGCAAGACACCCTAGGGTCCACATCACATACACACAAAAAGTGTGGCAAGATTCCCTTAGGCTTGCCAACTTGTGGCTCTCATTTTGAAGAACTAACCTTAGGCAAGTGTGGCAACATTGTATGGCAAAGTGTGGCATGGTTAGGCCTAGAACCAAACAACCCTACAAGCACTGAGGCTCCAGCGTGTGTATATATATACCGGAGAGAGAGTGTGAAGCGTGCAAACACTAGAAAATATTTTGACCAGTCAAAGAATCCTCCTGGCACAAATTATGCTCAAGTGTAGTTATCGAACCCGAGACCTCAAGTTTGATGAGCGAACAAGCTAACCAGCTACACAACCCTCCCGTTGTGTTCAACGAGAGGGAAATAACCTTTTATACATTCCTGCATTCATGTGACAAGCATGCCATGTTTTTTTTTGTGTGGGAGTCATTGGGATTTCAATCATAATCATGTCATGTGGCTTTGGTGGTAAGACTATCCACAGTGGTGCAGAAATAATGTAGCCTTAGTCACCATACCTCTCTCCACGTAGTACGTTGGGTCCCACCAGTCAGAGGGTGAAACAAACAAATTAATAAGAAAAATTAAAAGCGCCAACGGTGTATCTTACCTCACGCATCTCGCTACTGCTCGGGAACACTGTCCAATTGATCCCTTTGTTCGCTCACGTACTATTTTAAGTGAATCCTTATTATAACATGCACACAAAATTTGGGCACTTGTATTCGACTTAAGTCAGTGTGCCACCGTATCTCTTATACTTACTACTCCCTCCGTCTAGGCGTAATAAGTCACGTTAGAAGGTGCAGCGGGACCAAGGTGCGTGTGTGTGTGTGTGTGTTTAACACCATGTGTGTGTTAGAGAGCGAGACAGATCGACCTACTCCTACAGAGAGATGTTGTGTAGTGTACGATTTTAGCCACGAGAGTCGGTGCATCCTCTCATTTCCAGGCGTGTCCGGTAGGGACATGCGGACAGCTGCCGCGCCCGCTCCTGACCAGCCTGGCCCACCCAAAGCCCCTCCATCGCCCGCGCGCGCTTCCCGCCCGAAACGGTCAGCGCCACTCCAAAGAATCGGTGCCGCTTTCATGCCCGGGTAGAGCGGAAGCGACCTCTCACTGGCGCAAGAGTGATGGTTGCTTCGTCCGTCCAACTTACTGCTGGGTCTATGTGATTTGACGGCTCATTGGTCTTTATTACTGAGGTGGTAGGACTGCTGGATGTCCCACGCTTTTGGCGAAAGGAGGTATACTACTACTACTAGATTACAATTTTCTCCATTCTTACAGCAGAGGCGTGCAAGAGCAGTGAAAACATGCAGGCTCAGTGATTACATGGCCCACCTCACACTATCACCGTGCGACACCTAACTCTTTACATAGTACTCCATCTGTTCCTAAATATTACTAGATGAGTCCCCGCGCGTTGGTGCGGAACATCGGTATATCTCTCTGCGCAAAATTATCGATTTCATAGAACAAAAAAAAAACTCTATAACCGCATGACAAATGTGGTAGCCAAACTAAATAAACTCCCATCATCATTTAGATCATCCCACGTAAGGAAAAAAGATCAGCCAACTCCTACTGCATAATGGGATTATATCTTTCTTTTTAACATGTTAATGTGACTTAAAAGCTCACTTACATGCATGCTACCGGTGCATGCTTGCATGCAGACATGTTGATGTGATTTAAAACCCACTCACATGCATGTGGCACGGTATTTCTGCATGCTTGCATGTGGCTTAGTGCGGAGCCTCTCAACGTCAAGATCAGACGGCTATTACTGACTGATTTACTTCATCTAACGGCTACATCAATTTTGATGACGTGGCTCAAGGAGAGGATAGAGAATTCCTAGTAGTGGGGGCTAGCTATTACTAGTAGATATAAGTTTTTGTAGAGATTCCACTACATACAGAACAAAATGAATGAATCTACACTTAAAATGCATCTATATACATCCGCATGTGGTTCATGGTGAAATCTCTACAAAGACTTATATTTAGGAACGGAGGAAGTACTAGTATAGTACGTACTGTAATTTATCAGTGAGATAAATTTGTACAATGCTATGAAGCTTCCAGCTTCTGTTACATGTATCTTGCATCCAAGGTTGCCCGTTGCAACATTTCATCAAATACAAAGGAGACTAACATGCATGCTATTGCATCTCAATGATTGACAGATCATAGCAAATATGTACTCCCTCCGTTCCAAAATAAGTTTCTCAACTTTGTGCAAACTTTAGTACAAAGTTGTACTACTACTAAAGTTGACACTTATTTTGGAACAGAGGCAGCTAAAGAAAAAAACAATCCATGCAGTCCCTAGCCCTTGAACCGTGAACCCTGACCAGGCTTCAATTTGCTGGCAACGTTCGAGCTTCCTAATAAATGAAGTTTGCAACCTTTTGACCATCGGATCATTTTGTGCAGTTTCACCAAAATCGAGATGAGCATCCCTGTGGCAAAGAAATTGAACAAGCGTGATTAGAATAAGATTACTGGGAGTAGTTGATGAGACATAAACTCATCAGAAATATAGTACGTAGAAGCCAGTAGAGGTATGTGCGGGGCAAAGAAGTAGAGAAATATCCACAGGGAGTGATGTGGGTAGCTGGGGCAGTGGTGCAAGACGGCTATAAAGGGAGTTGTACCTGAGGGACGTAGATCAACCTTGAGGAGGGCGGTGGGAGGCGGCAACTGCCCACGTCGCGGAAGTGAGCAAGGGATGAAGGCAACCTCACCGGCTTTGTGAGAAGAACGGCGGGGACCCCTGATCGGGACGTGCCGACAGTGGGTTTTCGCCGTCGGCAACGGCCACCGCATCTACACTAAGCATCCACCCCTTCCCCAAGCGGACGTGATCCGCCGGGATGTTAGAGATGTGGCCACAGTCGTTTTGTGTGAGAGAGTGTGAAGAGAGCAACCCCAGCAAGCAACCGTGTAGGCTGACCCGTCCTGACTATGTATATAGTGGAGCGGTTTCCTTTCTCTCCATATGAACCTATCATATTGCGTACGTGCCACTGAAAAAAAACTTTATTTATAAATGACGCGGCACCTACTACTCGTTCTCCTATAACCTTGCGCTTGGCATCTCCAAAATATTAACCTTGCGATTGGCTCTTCGCCTCTTCGGGAAGTCGAGCAATAATGGTAGTGCAGTATATATCGTTCTGGCTATATGAGACCGAATGAATTGCTGCACGTCCACCACGTGGGCGAGGGTCGAGGGGCGAGGTAGAGTGCTACATACGGAGCAAAATGAGTGAATCTACACTCTAAAATACGCCTATATACATCAGTGTTTGGAGTATGTACTAGTAGTTCATATTGAAATCTACTAAAGGACATATATATTCCAAACAATATGATATAATCTCTATAACCAAGGTAGTAGGGACGAGGAGTAAACGGAGGGAGTAGTAAATTTTTCTCCTCGTCCTGCGAGCCACCGCGGCGCATGGGCGAGGGAGCGGGCGTAAGGCGTAGTAAGCAAGTTTCACCTCATCCTGCGAGCCATCGCGCCCGTGGGCGGGGGAGACGGCATACTAAGCAAGCTTCTCCTCGTTCTGTGAGTTGATGGGACACATCAAAAGTACTCCAGTGTATAGAGACTTGCCTCTAAAGTAGGCCCCACACGGTTTGCCTCTTTTTTTTAACATAACACGTCAAGTCACAATCTGTTTGTTCACCCGTGGTAGACAATCCTCCCTCCACCAAGTGGACAACCAGTACACGTGCCAAATTACCATGTGGGCTGCCTTCTTCGTATAGAAATGAGCTCCACCGTGTACCCGCGCGGGTGTGGTTGGGAAAGAGACGGGAGTACGTGCGCTGTGCATGCACCTCTTCTCTTCGTGCACGTCCCCCACCTACGTGGGTGTGTGTGTGTGAGATACAAACCGCGTTCGTGAGTGTTTTTTGTTTTGGGGTGGGGGTGGGGTGGGGGTTGATTTCGTGAATTATTTGTGGGAATATGTGCCGATGACATCTCAAACAAAATTTTGCATGCAATGTGTGTGAAATGGAGGCCTATCCATATCATACATAGAGGGTCGGGCAATCCACGAGAAGAGAGGGAGGGGTCATAGCTATCGATAGAGTCGAAGAGAGGATCAAGTGGGTGGGTGCGAGATCGATGAAGAGAGCCATCGAAATTGTGTGTGTGTACAAGTCAAAGATATAGGGCGACTGGCCTACCGGAACGTTAGAGGGCACATGTCAAGTTTGTGTGTGGCAGGGAGACATGACTACAGCGCTCGATGTATCGGTGTGTGTGGGGGGGCAGGGGGTTGTGGGAGGGGTAGGCAGAGGCTTAACTATAGAGGTAGAATGACTCGTATATGTGTTGAGAAGGAGAGACCCAGCTATGTCTTGAGGGAGATCGGTCGACATCCATACATAACTGAAGGACGAGAAATATGATGGGAGAGAGAGAGGGAGGGAGAGGGAGGGAGAGGGGTAGAGTGCTAGATGGGTGATGGAGTTGCTTCTCGAAGATGGTGGGAGAGGCCTACTAGACAAACTGAGGGTGGAACCGCAATGTTATCAATAAGAGTGGGGATGTTTTTCTGTGTGTGCCTGTGCGTGATAGATCTGTCGGGACGCATCCATGGATGATGAAGGGGAACCATGTGTTTGGTAAGCAAACCTAACTAGATCGGTAGATCAATTGTTGTTTGTCGGAGGAAGGGAGAGACACAACTAATGAGGTAGATCGATTGACGTGTGGGTAAAAACGAGTTATAAGGACCTAGCTAGCTATATGTGTAGCGAGAGATCGGTCGGTGTACGTCCATTTGTTAGAGGCAAATAAGGCCCAACGAGATGGATAGACAGAGAGAATGGATCTAGGAGGTGGTGCGAGAGGCCCAACTACTAGCTAGATAGGGGGAGGAGTGTGCGGTTGTGAGAGCGATGAAAAGAGGGGCGAGAGTTTACACGTGTGTCTGACCGTATGAGAGACACAAGGCAAGGACACATAAAGGAGGAGATTGAAGGTGTGTTTGTATGTTGTAGGCAGGCATCGCTGGAGAGGTTTATCGATCAGTGTGTGTCGGAAAGGAGTTGTGGAGACTCTGGGAGAACGACCTAAAGAAAAAAATGAATGTGCCCGGTGGATAGAATGCCGAGGGACGGGGAGGGCGAGGAGGGCGTGTGCATGCACGAGAGAAAGTTATTGGTAGCTACAAAGGTTAGAGGATTGTGTGGGTGTAAGAGACTAACAAAGATCATAATTTGATATGAGAGCGGATTCATATATTTGAATAGGAGATCATAGTGTTTTAAACATTGCATGCATGAATATAGAGGTGATACACGTGATGTGCACATGTTATACCATAATGTGATAATGCATGGCGTTTGCAACTCACAGCTAAATGCCGAACAATCTAAACCATACTATACATTACACAATCTCACATTTTATTTGAATTTGTGATAATGTGTGGCGTTTGCAGCTTACAACTAAATATCGAACAATCTAAACAATACTATATATCGAACATTCTCACATTTTATTTGAATTTGTGGTAATGTGTGGTGTTTGCAACTCACATCTAAATACTTGTAGGCGTAGGGGGCGGGGCACCATACATAATGTGATAAACACATTATACATATGAGACATGGTTTAGATCATGAAGATCTAGCTAGAGCTAGAAATGTAATGTGATTTGAAATCAAAATAAAGTGGATTCAAAAAATCTAGTTTGAGTTCATATAGTACACATAGTTCATATGTAACTCGAGACTAATAATGTGGTGTGCTGTGAAGATAATACACAAACGATGGTTTAACTTGACAATAATGATGATTGTAGATCTTATTAAAATAGAGAAATGAATTCAAATGCTTTGACTTCACAACAATCATTACTATAGATCTTATTCAAATAGAGAAACGAATTCAAATTTAGTTCATATTGAAGCGGTAGTATATACGTTTGGAATGCACTAAAACGTTCATTTGAGTAGTAGGTTGCATGCATTATACACGCAGCGAAATATTTTAATTGAACATAACATGAATTCAAAATTTTGAATGACATTTGTAGGGCGCATTGATTTGGTACAGTACACGTTAGGCTTGTCCGGAAATTTCAACCCGCGCCTTGTTAGCCCGAAATATTTAAGATATATCTTTGTCTCGTTGTGCTCCGACAACTCCCTCCATCTCAACCCGCGCCTTGCTATTCCAAAATTACAACGCGCGCGAAAACTCCCACCTCCTGTGAAATCCCGACACGTGAAATGCCCGTGGTACCCCTGAACCGAAAGAACCGCCTCAAATCGGTGGGGGTACTTTCGTAACTTACCCCACATTTCGGACAAGCGCGTCTCTAAGCCATGGTTCCCCACTGCCATCCCATCCGCCCACCCATTCGTACACCGAGGCCGCGAAAACCCATGATGAAACCCCACACCCTGCTCCATCCGGCACCCAGCCGGAGCCTCTTCCCCGACGACGTCGTCCACAGCAACACCTCGACGTCCCTCATCCACCATACCGAATGAGGATCCGTCGTCGATCTCATCGTCCCGCCGGTTCAGCCACCCCATCCTCCACCTCCAAGTAGCTGCCCCGATGTCCCCCTTGTCTTTCGCGCCACCTCCATTCCCACACCGCCGTCTTCACCTGCACCACCGGAAGAGCATCATCATCACCATTTCCTCGGATGAAGCTGCGGCCTAATCGGCGCCACCAAAGAGGTTGTACACTAATCGCCGCATTTTCTTCTTGATTCGATCTCACGGTGTTGCCGGTGCTCGGTCCCGAGCCGACACGGCACGGCTCCATCCACGGCGGCGTCGCCGGCCACTTCCTCCACGGCGTCGCTCCCTCGGCGGTGACGTCCACAGCAGTAGGACCTGCTGCTGCTTTAGCTCTCGCTCGCGCTGTTGCTCTGCTCTTGCTCTCAGTCCCCTGCCTGGTCTGCTCTTGCTATTGCTCTTGCTCGCACTGCTGCTCTCGCTCTTGCTCTTGCTTGCGATGTTGCTCCGATTTAGCTACACTTCACTCCGATAACGCCGGGATGAAGGAAGAACCAGCCGCAGCGGGGAGGGGGGCTCGCCGAAGAGGTACCCCACTATCTATCTTAGGGTTCAGGATGGGGGTGGTGGTCGCCGGCGGTGGCGTGGCATTGGCGGGGCGGTGGCGTGGGGATCGCCGGAGAAAAAGCTCGGCACGGGGGGGGCCTAGAGGGGTGGCCAGGGCGGCGGCGGACCGGCGATGGGGAGTGTTTTTGGGGCGGGCGGGGCGGCGCACCGCCGGCCGCGGGCGGCGGGGGGGCTGCTATTTGGCCGGCTCAGGGGGGTGGAGGTTGAAGATGAACCGCGGGCCCTTGATTTCGTATCCAACGGCTGCAAAATCGACTGACTAGAGATGAAAAAGTCAGTCGACCGACGTGTAGCCTCACCTTGCTAGTGCGTTCAGTTTCGACAGCAAAATTCAGTTTTGACAGCAAAATTCAGTTTCGACAGTTAAGTTCAGTTTCGACAGTTAAGTTCAGTTTCGACAGTTAAGTTCAGAGATGAGCGGCTGATGTATTTTACATCTAGCACTTTGTGTTTATGTATTTTACGTCATGTATTGGAGATGCTATTAGAATTCCACTCAGGTTAACGTTGTTCGTTGTCTCTCTTGTCCTGCTTCAGCCTCGGCGTCGTACAACTCACCGGAGCTGCTCCAACGACGAAACCCTCCATCACAGCGGAGCAGTACCTCGGGCTCCATCTCCAGACGCCTAAGATCTTCTTGCCCTCCTCCGATAGCCAAGTCAGCCGGAGCATCCTCAGCGGCCAACCCAATCACGCTGAGATCGACATGGCTTCGCCAAAAAGGTTGTACACTTGTTGCATCTCTTTTTTACTCTACATGTTATATATATTGTCCACTGAGCACACGGATTTGTTCCTTTAGTGTCTCCTTGAAAGAAAAAATGTAGGAATTTTAATTTTCACTTGTCCTCCTTTTCAAATTCCTATTCATGAAGCACAAGACTAAGAGATAGTAGCATAATAGCATTATAACTGTACATTTTCTTGTGGTTTGACTTAATCTCACCATCCTTCTTTGCATCCTGTGATTTTCCAATTGTTGTGAATCAAACACCCAGATTGGCAGAAATCATGTGTTTTTAAATTCTCTGTTTTGCACATGCATTCCTATCCTATTTCTGTCTATTTCCTATCCCTGCATCGTTGGAATCCTCCAATTCAAACGAGCCCTTACAAAATTACTTCTCTTATAGATAGTTGTCAAAGAAAACCTTGCGTGGTTTGTCCCGCTCCTGCCGCGCCGTCGTCCACCCCAACTCAGCTGCTCCAACGACAGAAGGGTGTAGCACAGCAGGGATCCAGCCTCCAGGCTGTTTTTCGCCGCCTCAGATCTTCTTCCCCTCCGCTGGTAGCCATGAAAACTGCACTACCATCATCAACCAAGCAAATGACCTCGAGGACTACACGGGTCCGCAAGAGAGGTCGCACTCTTTCGGGTCTGCTTACGTTATGCATCGCTTAATATTACATGCTACTTTATCGTCTTGTTCACCGATTAGACTCCGAGTCAGCTCCAAACTAATGGTCAAACTTGAGTTTTTAAATGGTTGTGGGGTACATATCAGGGCCGCTATCAATAGTATCTATCTACTATCTGGTTAATCTCCGGTGTCTACTATGAGTTTCATGTTGGATGGGAAACAAACAGTAAAGAAGCCATTATCTGTATTTTTTAACTGGACCCATTATTTGCCTGCTATTATTGGTTTTGGGTCTATCCACAGGTTGCTACCATCACTCTGGATTTCTGCATGCACTCCTTACATAATCTCACTATGTTTTATTCCTATGCATGACAGTTATTGTAAACAATGGAACTGAACACGTGGAGCAAAAGAGATGAGCCTTGTGTGGCAATAAAATTTCATGCAGACGTCGCTCCATGGTAGGCGCAAAGGCAGCCCCCCTCCATGCATTTCGGATTGTAATCGAGAGGAAGATATCTGTTCTGAGGGGGATTCAGAAGGAGAAGACAACTCCTATTTACCCCCTGAGGTCTTCGCTCTAACTTGGCATGCTGATGTTGGTTATATCATGCATATGGTGTCTTGCATTGCTTACTTTATACATCAAATATGTCATCTGCTTAGTTTAGATATCCTTTGTGCGAATGCCATCTGTTTAGTTTATTCATTGTTTATGTGAATTATGCAACGCCATCTTGTTTAGCCAGGCATCATATATGTGAATTTTGCAATGCCATCCTGCTTAGCCAGTCATCTTATATGTAAATTATATCAGGCCATCCTTTTTTTGTTACATATTACATTTGTCAACAATGTTATTACATTCAACTACTCTTCGTGTGCATCAGCCATTTGACACGGTGATGGCAAATTCTGGAGTGAAAACAAGGTCTTCAGAGCAGACTATGCTATCTGACGAAGCGCATATCTCGTTGGTTACGGATAGCTCCTCAGAGGAGGATTCAGAGACAGATGACCAGTCCTATTCCCCCCCGAGGTGTATGCTCTAACTTGGCAGGGTTATGTTCCTCATATCGTGCGTATGGTGTCTCGCATTGCTATGTCATTTGATTAGTTTAGACATGCTTTGTGTGAATGCCACATGTTCAGTGTCTAATTACCATATATGTGAATTATGCATTGCCATCTTGTTGCAAGACATTATATATGTGAATTATACAATGCTATCTTGTTGCAAAGGTATTATATATGTGAATTATGCAATGCCATGCTATTTAGCCAATCATCATGTATGTGACTTATATCATGCTATCATTTTTTTGTATTACGTGTTCCATTTGTCGACAACGTTTGTATATTCAACTACTCTTCCTGTGCATCAGCCATTTGAAGCGGTGATGGAAGTATCTGGAGTCAAAACAAGGTATTCAGAGCAGACAATGCTACCTGCTGAAGCAGACATCTTGCTGGTTACAGAGAGCTCCTTCGAGGAGGATTTAGAGACTGATGAACAGTCCTATTTTCCCCCTGAGGTCTATGCTCAAACTTGGCAGGGTTATATTACCCATGTCATGCATGTTGTCTTGCATTGCTTAGTTTTTACATCATATATGGATTGCCATCTGCTTACTTGCTTACTATATAAATCATATATTTGAATTATATCATGCCATCATGTTTACATAGTACATACACATCATCTATCTGAATTATGGCATGGCAACCCATTTAATAAAGACATCATATAGTTATACCATCTCATCATGATTAGTGTTTACAACCATCATATTTTGAATTATGGCATTCTATCCGTGAATGTATGTGAATTATGGCATGCCAACCTATTTAATAAACACAATATATAGTTATGTCATGTCATCCTGTTTACATAGTCTCATATTTTGAACTATGTCTTTCCATCTTTTTTAGTTAGCCATCGTAATGTGAAATTGTGTCATGCTATCCTGTTTAGTTAGCCATCATATATGTGAAATTGTGTCATGCTATCTTGTTTGGTTAGACAACATAAATATGAATTATTTCATGCCCTCTTTTATTCCCCACTATCCATTGCACCTGTCTATCATACAATGTCTATACTTTCAATTACTTTTCTTGTTTATCAGCCATTTGAATTGGAGAGCGTGATGGCAGTATCTAAGGGAGTAACAACACGGTCTTCAGAAAAGATAGTGCTACCAGTTGATGCAGATAGAACCACGGTTGTACTTGCCCAAGGACCAGATCCACCACACATAACCCAGACTCTCGCAGATTGTACCCCTACCCAGTTGGACAGAGAACCAGCTACACCCCTTCTAACCCCAACCCCGGCAGATAGTAACCCAGTTCCAGTTGACACAACATCGTCTCCACCACAGAGCACCCAAACACGAGCAGTTAGTAAGGGAACTGCAGTGCCCAAAGCACGAGGACCACCACTCCGAATCCCAACTCAACACTTAAAGGAGAAGAAGATTTGTTCTCATGTCAGGTTTTGTAGCTATGGTTCATACTCCTTTGCTCTTGCATGACTGTATTTACTCATACCAGCTATTTTCAAATTTGAAGGATGGAATTGAAACTCCAATGGTGCAACATGTATGTTTTAAACCTGTTTCTTTAACTGGTTTGCTGTTGTAACCTGCTCTATGTTGATTTCAGTTTCAATTGAATAAACAGTTATGTTCTTATGTCATGCACATTACAAGTGTTGTTATTGCTCTATAGTTACCCACACTTATATTCTGTCTATTCTGCTTTGTCTTGAACAAATATTATTTGAACTGTGTCTCTATCTTGATTTGGCAACAAAAATAGAATGATATAGACCATAAAGTGACCATGGTGCATAGATATATGTTTGTTTCATGCTGTTATCCTGTCCACTTTACTACTAAACTCATTTACAAAAATGAGTTTCATATACAACATGGTAAACATGTGATGTGTCTGCTTGTTTCTCTTTTAGAATGCGGACAAAATATTGGAGAACAGTACCGCGTTATCCAATGGTAAAGGAAGTAATGCAGATAAGGTTCAAGATAGTGAGACATTCCTATTAGTCTCCAAGAAAGCTGATAAAAACTATCTTGACGACAGTGAGGGAACCCAAAAGTCCTGTCTTGATTTAGTGTTTGAGTTACTGGCCACTACTGCTGGCACAAGCTCTTCGAACTCGCTGCCTGAATCAGTTCGTCTTCTTGAGTCTCAACTTCAAGTTCAAAGACATCGATCAGATGTGCTGCGACAGGAAGCTGAAGGACTGAGGAAGTCCCTGCAGAATTCAGATGCATATTTTCTGGTGCAACATCAAGCGCTGGAGGATTTAAGCGCCAAACAAGAGAAAGTTAATAAGCTTGCTAAGCATCTTGCCAGCATTATGGGTACCCAGGATATTGTTTCTTGAGATCTTCTGAAGTGGTTTCAGTTCTGGATTTGTTTTGCTGCGGCGTTTATTTGCGCTGGTCGCCAACTTTGACAACCAGTGTATATGATATGCTGCTTTGTTCCCTATATTTGCACTGGTGGCGAACTTTGATGCCCAATGGATGTATTATGTGTAATAGCCGTGATAGCCTAGCGTTAGTTGCTTGCTTATTTATTTCCTTGTTGTCTTGTTTATTTATTTGCTTGTAGTCATTGCAGTTCTTTTTCCGCGGTTAGCTAGTGGCTGCAATAACCTATTTTTTAAAACTAGGCCACAATAACCATGGGCTAATATTTACTGTAGTGACACTGGGCCTCCTACTGGCCGTAGAAACAGTGGGCCTTCTACGGGCCGTAGAAACAGTGGGCCTTCTACGGGCCGTAGAAACAATGGGCCTTTTGCGGGCCGTATTATCAATGGGCCTTGTACGGGCCATATAATCGATTGGCCAAACATGGGCCAAACAGATCGCATTATGGTCGTAAACGGGCTAGAGTTGGAATCGTCCGTTCATGGGCTGACCATAACGGGCCATCGTTAATATGCCATATTTGATGACGCTATGAAATCGGCCCAACGTATTAACGGACCACAAACGGGCCGACTGTAACCACAGGTTGAATTTGGCCCACAAGCAGAAAATGACAGTAACGGGCCGTAAGTAAGCGAATGCTGGAAATGAGCCCAAGAATAAATGGGCTCTGAGAAGGCCGAAAGATAACATGGGCTGGAAATGGCCCAACGGAATAACGGGCCGTTAATGGGTATAAAGTGATACACTGTTCATTACAGGCCAGTTTCACCACGGGCCGTTAATGGGTGTTAAGTGATAGACTGTTCATTATGGGCCAGTTTCACCACGAGCCGTTAGTAGGCCAAGAGTTACATAGGGCCTCATATGGGCCGAAAGACGTCATGGGCCATACATGGGCCAGAAGTGAAAATGGGCTGGAATCATATTGGATGGCCTAGATGACGCTACTGGGCCTAATTCGGATAGGGCGTAACGAGCCTTGGGTTAGCGGGCTGTAAATGGGCTATATTCGAACAGGCTGTTAACAGGCTTTCCATGGGCCGGCCCGCCAGCTTTTGACCAAGTCAAACGGGCCGGCCTTTTCATAGGAATGGGCCTCTGTTGGGCCGTGCCACGTGTCGACGTATCATAGGCGCCTTCCATCCAATGAGTGGTTGACATCTGTCCCAACGATGAGTCGACACGTGTTTCCTCCAGCCAATGCTGATTTTACACACGGAAAATCCCCATTGGTCGGGGCTGTTAACGGGTTACCGGATCCAAAACCCGACCCGATGGCATAACGACGTTCCGTTACGGTGGATGCCACATGTCGGTCACCCTTGACGAAAGCACTTCTGTGACGCGCGATTTATCGTCATGGAAGTGGACACTTCTATGATGATAATTTTGGTAATGTCATGGAACACTTCTACGACAGCACAGGTATGACTATCTTGATTCTGTCATAAATTTGTCATGGATGTACATGCATGACAGAAAACGCGACCTACTGTGACAAACAAGTATCATCACGGAAGTGTATTTTTTTTGTAGTGCAAGCAACAAATTTGTCATACTACTTATTCTCGTAGAAAGGATTGGGGAAAGACATAGCGCAAACTTGAGAAGGTCTTCGACGAACCACCGGTAGGATTTGGAAAGAACGAATGAATTGATACAATAACAACGAAAGAGAATTCTTGAACGAGTCGCCATAAGAATTGAAAATGAAAGTAGCAAAGGCACAGTTCACCGGGAAGAATTGGAAAACGAATGAAGATGCTTGAGGGAATTTAGATACATGAGAACGGAGAGATCATGAACTGATTAGAGGATATTTGAACGATGCACGGGTACGATTTGGAGAATGAGAGCTGAAAGCCGAGAATGAGTAATATTTGAAAAGATGGCCTTCAAAGGAAAGAAATGGAAACAACTCATGAAATGCTCCGGATGGGTGAAAATAATTCTCACAATCGAAAATAATTATGAGAGGATGGCGTCAAGCTAGAACCATGAATCTTTGGAAGAACGTGTAAGGATTTAAGAGGAACTCTTCTTTAGTCTTCAAATGCAGAGAATGATGATGAGAAACAACACCATGAATTGTTGAGACACTCCGGAATGAAAATTAGAAAGGTTGAACCAACGGTGAAAAGAATTTGAAAGGTCTTAGAAAGGCATTTGACTGATGATAACTCATTCTTACGTCAAACTTTGAGAGAATTTGAGAATAACTCTGGGAAAATAAGAAGAGTCAGGTAAGATCCTGGGAAAAGATCTATGGGTTAGGGCCCACTCAAAAGAAACACCGTTGAAGAGATTGCTTGAAAAGAGATATTGCACCAGTTGAATTAAATGTCTTGAATGAGATAACAACCTCGGAATAGGTTGAACGAATGCAGAGTGGAAACACGAATCTTTGAGATATCTTCAGCACTCCAGAACAAATGAATAGCGAGAAGTGAATGATTAAGAGGTGCACCGGCATGAGAGCACATTTGAAACAAGGAAAGGATATGATCGACAAAGCTTGAATTGAATCCACCAAAGAAGAAAGAGAACAAAGAATGATAAACTTGAAGCTCCGTTAGTATCTTCATGAGAATCACCGGATAAGAACATTGATTGAAAAGAATGAAGAGACTTCACATGAATAAAATGGATACTTGATTAATAAATCTGAATCCTTGAATAAAAAGGATGGAAGGGCGGGAAAAACAAAGGCAACTTGGGACGGATGAAACAAATAACGTTGAGAAGACTTTGAGTTGATCTTGCGAATGTTGAAAATGATCGGATCCACTTGAAGAGAAACACACGGATGAAAAGGGATTGACATGACAATCTTGATTATCATGAAGGATTAGTATTCACATAGAAATATGAGAACATCGCTTAGGAAAGGTATGCAATCAACACTTGACATTGAAGCAACTAGAATACCACAACTCAAAACAAAACAAAGGATTGGCTTGCAAAATAAGCCGGAAACAAACATATGATAGACCCCATATCGTATCATGTGTCTGTTGGAAAGATATCCTACGTGATACTTGAATTCCCACTTATAAACTCCCGAAACTTTCTGGTTATGCAATCAGGTGTTGGCGATACAGGGGAAGCATAATATCTCACCCAAACTAAAAATTCCTACATTCAGCTGTATCCATACTTCAACACATAACCAAGAAACCTTTGGAAATCATGTACCTCAACCTTCGAAAAGCATCCGTTATACAAGTTATGGCAATACTCCCGAACTCCCGCCCCAGTACTGGGTGGCGTCGAGGTTATCTCACCAACAACTGCATAAAAGAGATATTCGATGTCGGGGAACTCAGGCATTCCAGAACTTCAACGATAAAATTGTGACGACAACACCTCGGAGCTCAACTCCCCGGGACACTGCCACAACCCCTAAATGTCGGGAGGCACCAAGAACAATGTTCTCGTCACAAGAATATCGGAACGATTCCATGATACCCGTGTGATCCTAAATTTTTTTGGTACAATTTGAGGAGAGAAAAGTCAAAACTTCTACTTCAGGAGACCTCACCAGAGCGATGAAGGGACTGAGGAGTAAAAAGAATCCTACTCTACGATATATATAATCCTAAGACTCAAAATATTCTGTTCTAGACTCGACAACGTCAGCGATTCGATCAAGCAGGGGGCTCCTAAGTCGGGGATGGCTCTGATTACCAACTTGTAACACCCACAATGCGGCTATATCTCCCACGTGTCGGAGCATGACTTAGAGGCATAGCCGCATGGTAGTTTTGTCGCAAGAGGGGTAATCTTCACACAATCCCATGTACTGAATAACAAAGGGATAAAGAGTTGGCTTACAATCGCCACTTCACACAAATAACATGTTAAACATACATCACCTAGAGTCCAAACAAGGTCTGACTATCAAACCAAAATAAAAGAAGACAACCCCAATTGCTAGATCCCCGATCGTCCCAACTAGGCTCCACTACTGATCAACAGGAAACGAAACAAAAAACGATCAAGATCTTCATCGAGCTCCCACTTGAGCTCGGTTGCGTCACATGCACTGGTATCATCGGCACCTGAAACTGTTTGGAAGTATCTGTGAGTCATGAGGACTCAGCAATCTCACACCCGCGAGATCAAGACTATTTAAGTTTATGGGTAGGATATGGTAATGAGGTGGAGCTACAACAAGCACTAAGCAAATATGGTGGCTAACATACACAAATAAGAGCGAGAAGAGAAGCAACGCAGCGGTCGTGAAGCTAGAAGTGATCCTGAAACTACTTACGCACAACAATAACACAAGAACCGTGTTCACTTCCCGGACTCCGCCGAAAAGATACCATCACGGCTACACACGCGGTTGATGCATTTTAATTAAGTCAAGTGTCAAGTTCTCTACAACCGGATATTAACAAATTCTCATCTGCCACATAACTGCGGGCACGGCTTTCCAAAGTTCAAACCCTGCAGGGGTGTCCCAACTTAGCCCATCACAAGATCTCATGGTCAATGAAGGATATTCCTTCTCCCGAGAAGACCCGATCAGTCTCGGAATCCCGGTTACAAGACATTTCAACAATGGTAAAACAAGACCAGCAAAGCCACCCGATGTGCCGACAATCCCGATAGGAGCTGCACATATCTCGTTCTCAAGGCAACACCGGATGAGACATCCTACGAGTAAAACCAACCCTCAAGTTTCCCCGAGGTGGCCCCGCAGTCTACTCAGTTCGGACCAACACTTAGAGAAGAACTGGCCTGGGGGGGGGGGGTTAAATAAAGATGACCCTCGGGCTCGCGAAAACCCAAGTGAAGGTTATAGGTTGTTAGGCAAATGTAAAACCAAGGTTGGGCCTTGCTGGAGGAGTTTTATTCAAAGCGAACTGTCAAGGGGTTCCCATAACACCCAACCGCGTAAGGAACGCAAAATCAAGGAACATAACACCGGTATGGCGGAAACTATGGCGGCAAGAGTGAAACAAAACACCAGGCATAAGGTCGAGCCTTCCACCCTTTACCAAGTATATAGATGCATTAATTAAAATAAGAGATATTGTGATATCCAAACAAATCCATGTCCCAACATGGAACAATCTTCAACTTCACCTGCAACTAGCAACGCTATAAGAGGGGCTGAGCAAAAGCGGTAACTTAGCCAAACAACGGTTTGCTAGGAAGGAGGGTTAGAGGCTTGACATGACAATATGGGAGACATGATATAACAAGTGGTAGGTAGTGCGGCATAGCGGTAGAACGAACAACTAGCAAGCAAAGATAGAAGTGATTTTGAGGGTATGGTCATCTTGCCTGAAGTCCCGCAAGGAAGAAGAATGAGTCCAAGAAGTAGACAAACGGACGTCGTCAAATGGATCCTCACAACTCCGGAACGAAACCGAATCTAACGAGAGAAGCAACCCAGAAAGAAGCAAACAACATGGTAAACAACCATCACATAAACATGGCATGATGCACAAGCAAGTATGATGCATGTCTGGTTTAAAAAGGCATGGCATGGCAAAGTGCACAAACAAAACTACAAGTTAAGTGGAGCTCCACATGTAACAAGATGCATGTTGATGAAACACCACATTTGATTATTTAGTTCACTCCCGTTTAGGTACTCAACAATATTAAATTTTGGTTAACACGGCAAGAGGTGAAACATAATTAATCTAACTATTAAGGCAAGTTTAAATGAGTCCGGAACAACAAACAACAATTTCGGAAAATCCTCATATGAATTTAGCAATTTAATGCAAACAACAATTTTAAACATTTTAAATGTTGTTATCATGATGCGGATGACAAATACAAGTTTATGCAATTTTTGTTAAAAGTTGACATGAACATGATATGAAGCGTTTGTCATCGTGGCGGAAACGAAAGGGGTGCCACGACAACGACAACGGAAATGATGCCACGACAACATTCCGGTTCCGGTAACTCGATTGAGATACCGATGCAAAAGAGAAGTGTGCGGATGTGGAACATGCTAGAGATGGTGGGGTGATCCCGACTACCGGGTTCCCACGGGTCGACGGCATGGCAAACGGGGACGTGCACGAAACAAACGGGCACGGTGCAAACACGGGGTTCATCTCATACATCACACAACATTCGTCCACGACGGTTATACCTTTGAAGCGTTCATTTTCGGAGCGGATTGGGTTCGATAGTAGCGGAAGTAGCGGTTCACGTTCTTTGAAGAGGTACTTGATGACTCCAACGTCTTCGGGGTGACGGTAGGGGTACACACGACGTCGTGGGAGTAGTGGTTCACGCCACGGTAGTCGAACTTGACGAATCTGAACTCTTCGAGAGTCGTCGTGGTACTTGACGATATCTAGGACGGTTTTGTGATTTGCTGGTCTCAAAGAACCGTAGGGGGTACTTTTTCTCGGGTTTTGGCGATGGTAGTGGAACTTGGTGCATCCAATGCCTTTGGGCGTAGAGGTACTTGCAAAAACCGAGATGGTCTTGACAATCCGGCGAGACGACGTGGTTCGGGGCGGTGTCGGTCTTCATGGACCTTGAGTCGAACAATTACTAGGTGATCTTGAAACTCCATGACTGTAGGCAAAAAGGGTGTGCACTGGATGCAACAGAAGGTGGTGGTCGCACCCACACAGAGTTACAGCCTCAAGCGGCAGTTCGAGAAGCAGAGTAGCGGCAAAACCACGGCCAAGGTGGTGCAACAGACGTATCCCGTCGGAGCTGCAAGAAGGCCGACACGAGAGAAGGCTCCCGAGGCCCGTCGTTGGAAGTGCAGCAGAGGAGGGGCGCAGCCAGCAAGGTGATGGCAACAGAGCAGGTCCGTCGAGGTGGAGGCGCAGGGCGGCGGAGCACACGGGGTGGCGACCTTGGACGGGCAGCGGCGTGGGCGCACAGGAGATGAAGGAGGCGGGAGGCGAGGCCAGGCAAGGCGATGGAGGGAGCCCGCGTGGTCCCTAGCGGGGAGGCAGTGGAGGTCGCCGGCGGGCAGTGGTAGCAGCGGAGGGGAGGCACGTCCTCGCCGGAGTCAGCAGGGCGGCGATGCCATGGAGGTTCTAAGGACTGCTGCGCGTGCATGTGTTGTGTGTGTGGCGGCGCGCGCAGGGGAACGAGGGAGGGGGGGTTAGCGAGGGGAGAGGCTGGGCCTTGGACATGGTGGGTCGCCTGGCTGCTGGGCTGCGGGAAAGGATGGCCTGGGTGGGCCGGCTTGGTGGGAGGCCCAAGTGGCCAGCGGCACATGCTCTCTCTCTCCCTCACGTTTCCTTTTGCAGAAAAGAAAAAGAGAGGAAAATAAGGAGAGGTTAGGAAAAGATTTATGCATGGGGTTAATTTTTCCCGGTCTCATAAAAATGAGCTTAAACCCAGACAAATGGAGTGGGCAAGAATGCAAGATTTAAATTCAAAATCATTTGAATTTAATCCAAATGGTTTGAACTAGGGCGGGTTTGAGAAGTGTCCAAAAATGTTCAGATTTTTGGTGGAGCTCAGGAAAATGTTACAAGAATTTGAGGAAAAAGTTTGAGGTCAAGAAGTAAGATAACAAAGGCATGGGGAACATTTGCAAGTATGTATATGGGTGATTCCAAAAAATGGGATATTTGATAATAGCTCCCTAATATTGGGAGGATATGTTATACAGAGAAATTACCATGTGACTTCCCTCGGTTTAAATGGATCGAAGATCCACACGATTTATTTATTACAGTTTTTTTTAAAGAGGTGCATGAAGACATGATGCATTGCACATGATGCAAAGATGAATGCAACGAACCAAACAAGTCACACGACAAATCTTGGAAAAACATGGAAGACAACTGAAGCTCCGGTCTTGGGGCGTTACAATCTCATGGCAACACAAGAGATTGGTGAGTCGAGTGGCCGTCTAGATGGGTCAAGACTAGCTTGGAAGTTGTTGTGGAGCTGCGGCACCCCACCTAAAGTTCCGGTGTTCACGTGGAAGGCTGCTAGAGGGGCCTTGGCCACCAGGGAAAATAAGTTGCGCCATCACCTTGATCATGATGTGATCTGTACCATCTGTGGGCAAGAGACTGAGACGACATTTCACGCACTCGTTCAATGCCCACATGCACGTAATCTCTGGACTGTGATGAGATTAGTGTGGGTTCTTCTTGCTGATGACTCACTCAAAGGTATGGAACCGGAATGGCTTCTTCTTTGCCTCTAGCAATTAGATGAGATCCAACGTATGCTCCTGCTCATGCTACTATGGCGTGTATGGCATGTTCGAAATGAACTTACCATGACAAACCGCTGATCCCGGTCGAGGCGTCGAAGAAATTTCTTTGTAGTTATATCGATTCCTTGCTACTCATCAAACAGGGGCCAGAGGTGGAAATCATCAAGGGGAAGCAAACGGTTCTTTTATCCAATAATGGTGCTCAACATAAGCTGGAGCCTAGTGTACAACCCAGTTGGATTCCTCCCCCATGCGGTGTTGCAAAGCTCAATTTTGACGGTTCGTTTGTACAGGTAGATGGAACGGCCGGTGCCGGTATGATCCTACGTGGTCACACAGGTGCGGTTATCTACGCGGCATGCAAATGGATCCAGAACTGCCCAACAAGGTAGTCAGATTCGGGGTTCAGAGTCGGATCGGTTTTCCTCAGACAGAATCGAGTCGTGGAATCGAGGATTCTACTAGATTTACTCAAATAAGATATTTTGTATGCATAGAAGAAATTTATATGGGTTCTATAGAGTTTTGACACTAAATATGGAGCAAAGAACGTACACATCAATGCTAGTTTTATTCCACTTCTTTTTATTGCTAACCTACCATCTAGATCGCATGTATGGAACATATATGAGAGGGAAATATATAGAACACTTAAACCTTTAATGCATGAAATTTACTTATGTTCTTTTTAGAGTGCGTGAGTAGTTGATCACTTGTCTATCTGACCTACAGTGCTAAACCTTGAAGTGTCTTGCTCTCCTTCTCCAATCAATCTTGAAGCATCCTCCTTTTCACGCCAATTCCATATGTCGACCAGCCTGATCCTCAATTTTGATTTAGGGTTTTTGGGAGCTAGATCAAAGGTGTCTACGGCTAAGCGTTTGGACTTGGGAGGGGAATAAAGGTCCATGAGATATATGAAAAGGGGTTTGGATGATGGTACTATTTTGCTAGAACTAAACAAACGACTTAGATAAGTTAGTAGAATCGGATGTAGTCCATAGTATAGTCGGGATTGTACAGTTTTGTACATGATTCTATAATTTGGTTCGCGACCCAACATGGATTCTACCTGATTCGGATTCATTGTGGGATTTGGATCGACATGCTTCCGTAGGGTCGTGAAGTCGTAGGATTTTAGCAGTCGAATCAGGATTCTGACTACCTTGCTGCCCGGGTGCACTGGAGGCAGAGGTATCGGCGTGTGAGGAGGGCCTGAAGCAGGCGTTGCACTGGACTCCCTTGCCTATCTAGGTGGAGACAGACTTTGCGGAGATCTTGAAGCTCCTTGAATTATGTTCAAAGGGAAGATCAAGGAATATGTTTCAGGTGGCGGCCGTTTCGGAGATGTTGCAAGAAAGATCAATGCAAGTTACAAAAATAGGCAGATCATAGAATAAGGCAGCACATGCTATGGCAGTGATCGGTCGTGGTCAACATCGTGCGGCTTGTTGGCTAGCAAATCCCCCCCAGGAGATTAGCATTGTCATCTCAAATGAATGTACTCCCATTATTGATTAAATGAAATGAAATGCTCCCCCCCCCCCCCCCCCCCCCCCCCGCGAAAACATCTTATGGAGATTGGAATTTTGAATTATGTATAATTTTTGCGAACCGAGCAAGCCGCTGTCTGCTATACTCCACTGCGAACGAAATAAAAAAAACCCATACTTTCCATCAAATCATTTGGCTCGTTTGACCACATAATATGCGTTGCACTTTGCACCAATTTTGCTTGATTTTTTGGAATTGTGTCTTTTTTTTGGAAAACATAAATATCTTCCCAAATTATAAAGAAATTAAAATTTTCAAACATTTTCTGGAAATTCTAATGTTTTGAAAATCTGAATTTATTTTGAAAATGTGATTTTATTAAAATATCCGGATGATTTTTTAAATGTCAACATTTTTTACAACATGAGAACAAATTTAGAAAATGAGAACAATTTAAGAAATGGTTAATATTGTTTGAAAGCGCAAACATATTTATGAAAACACGAATAAGTTTTTGAAAACATGAACAATGGCAAAAAAAGAGAACCATTTTTTGAAAAACTGGCAAAATGAGAAAAAGCCAGAAAAGGGACAATAGGAAAAAAAAACCTATCAAGGCCTACTAGAAGGTTCACAAAACAGGCAAATACCTCCTTTTTTGAGAAGAAACTGCAAATACCTGTTTGAACCTTCTACAAGGTTCCAAAACATGAATCAGAAGTCCTTTGCCAGATGCTAAAATGGGCTAGCCCACATGCTCGGGTGCACTCATCCTGTGCGAAATGATGTGCCAAAAGACGACTGCTTTCGTGCGGCAAATAAAATTCATGAATGCTATGCCATGCTTAGAGCGAGAGACATCCGTCTCACCTGAAGCATTCCAGCATCGCGCACGCCTATGAGCCGGCCCAATAGCGTGTTACTCGTTTGGCGGTCGGTCTGTTCGATTATGTGGATGTTCGTTTTTTTCTTTTTTCTTCTGTTTGGTTTTCTTTTTTTTTTCTATGGTTTCTTTGTTTGCCAGTATACTTCAGTTTTCTTTTCTTTCATTTTTCTTTGATTTCTCTTTGTTTCTTTCATGGTTTTCTTCAGTTTTTTTTTCTTTTTCAATCTCCTTTTTTCTTTTGGTATTTTGTTTCTTTCTTGGTTTTCAACTTTTTTTGTTTTTCTTTGTTTCTTTACTGGCATTCACTGTTTTTCATTACTTTCCACCTGTTTCTTCGGTTTTATTTTTTGGTTTATTTTTTTCTATGGTTTTCTTGGTTTCTTTTTTGATGTTTAGATTTCTTTTGCTTTTCTTTGCATATTTCGGTTTTCATTTCAAATTTTTTGTATACATCAATAACTTTTTTTTCTGCCTGTTTAACATTTCTTGAATATACAGTCAACATTTTTTCATACATATATTTAATATCTTTCAAATGCCTGATTAATATTTTTCAAATATATGATTAACATTTTATTAATACATGGTCAATTGTTTATTATACATATTTTATCCTTTTTCAAATAGCATATTAAAAAATTATACAGGTAATTTTTTTTCTATACATGTTTAAATTTTTTGAAATCCTTGATTAACACTTTTTGCAAGATTAACATTTTTCAAATACCCCCTTAACAAAAAATTCAAATACTTGATTAACATTTTTTAAATACAAGATCAAATTTTGACATACAAATTGTATTTTTGTATACACGAGAGACATTTTCTCTATAAAAATTGAACATTTTTCAAATGCTTTGATACATATTTTTTCAAATATTTATGTAAATTTTTGTTTTAAATTATTATTTAAAATACATGGAAGTTAAAAAAGGAAGCGAAACCGAAAAACCATGAAAAAGCAGGTAAAAACGTGTCTGTGGCCTCCCGTGAGATGGGCCCGCCCATCTCGTGCTCGCCTTGACGCGAGGGTTACCTATGTCTAGCTATAAGTGAGACATAAAGGTGCCCAATAAAATTTGAACCGTTCAAATACATACTTGAGATTATTTTTTGTCAACACGTACATACTCTGGTGAGTTCGGTGTCTATTTTTGGATTGTAAGAAAGTAAAGAAATGTATTTTTAATTCCTTGTACTGAGAAACTGGGTCATGGAAATAGAAGAAGACGAAAGTGGTCGATGAAAGTTAGAAAATCCACAAAAATAGTTCAGACTTTGATAAACGATACTAAATCTGATTTTTTTGTGAAACAAAAATATTATTACAACTTTGAAAATTGTCTGTGATTCCAAAATATTGTTCGTAAATTCTTAAAATATTAAATAAAAAAATTGGATTTAAAAAACTGCCCTATAATTCAAAATAAAACGCAAAATGAGAAACTTTGCTGGAATAACAAATGTTCTCAGATTTTAAAAAAATACAAAAAATGTTTTTGAATTTCATAAAAATTTGCGCATTGAAAATTTTCATAAATTTGTAAATAATTCTTGAAGTTGAAGCAATTACTTAATTTTAACAATGATCTACATTTTAAAATGTGTGCAAATAAAAAAAATCAGGAATAAAAAAATAATTTTAGGTTTAGAATATATATACCTGGAATAAAAATTATTCATGGATCCAAGATATGTTTGGGATTTAAAATAATTTTCTTGAATTTAAATTTTTGGGGAATTAATAAATATTGTGAATTTGAAAAATATTCGTGATTTCCCAAAATGTGTGTGAATTCAAAAAATCACAAATTCAAGACACGTTCATGATGCGAAAAAATGTTCTCAAATTTGAAAGTATCATGTGCATTTGTTTTGTTTTCCTTTTTTTTGATTTTAAAGAATAAAAAAGGCCAAATGGGGAATAAGATTAAAAATGAAAGGAAAAAAAAACAAAAACAAAACACAACAAGCCGAAAGAAAAAAACACACAGGAAAAGAAGGAGGTTGGAAGATTTAGTCACCACTAATTGGGCCAGCCCAATTATTGTGTTGCGGCCCGACCAGTGGGGTACATGTTTTCTAGCTAACAAGGGACATGCGCGCCAAATAGGATTGCCGGTCCTTTAGGTATGTTCAAAAGACAATGGAGGCATCAAAACAGACTAACGAGCGTTTGAAGGTTGTTCAGAGAATTTTCTGAAATAAGAAGGAATTTAGAGAAAAGAAATGCATATAAGGCCACGGCTCTATTTTCTTAGAGAAGTCATGGCTCTGTTATGCATTCATGAGATGTTGATATCGATCGTGTCACGCATCTAGCTGTCTAGAGACAACATTTTTGCTGCAACTATTATTTTAAACTGATTTCGAAGGAACAACTCATGAAATTTCGTGCGATGACCTTGTAGGCAATGAGTTGGTACATCATCCATGTGTGGAAGGACGTAAATATGCCTGCAACTACGGCCTAGAAATTCAGTTGTAGGCCGATAGTTAAGACAACAAAGGCGTCAAAATCTCAAGCTTTCACACTATAGTGCTTGGATGGGCCGCACATTTATTCCCTGCTTTTTTTTCTACAAGTTTTCCATCGATTTTGTATTTAGAACATAAATATTTTATTCATTTTAAATAGTGAACATTTTTGAAAAATAAGTAACATTTTAAAACTTATGTGAACATTTTCATTATCAATGTAAATATTTCGAGCAAACCGAGGCTAATCGGTTTTACCCCCGAAGGAACTTACTTCCAAATCTCGATGAAGAGGTCGAGGGCTGCGTGCTATCTAAGCGCGTGTGGGACAAGAAAGCCGACCGCCCTCTGATACGTCCATTTTGCATCATTTTTTTACTGTTATACATATTGTTTTTGGTCATTATTCCACTTTAGGATGCAATTCTAATGTTTTTATCTCTCAATTTCCAAAATCCGGCAGCTGGAATTATGGACCTAAAAGAGGTACATCGGAGATACCTATTCTAGAGAGCTCCAAATGACCCGAATTTCACGGAGATTATTTATTGAATATATAAAAATACTGGAGTAAACAAATACCAAAGGGGCCCACCATTTCCCCACAAGGCAACATGGCGTAGCCACCACCTTGGGCACGCCCTGATGCCTTGTGGGGCCCACAACTGGTCTCCAGTGCCCATCATCTGATATATGAAGGGTTTTGACCTAGAAAATAAATAAGAAAAGACTTTCGGGATGAAGCGCCGCGGTCTCGAGGCAGAACCTGGGTAGGATCGACATCACCAATGATCCTCTCATCGTGTGAGGACTAATCTTCATCAACATCTTCATCAGCACCATCTCATCTCAAACCCTAATTCCTATCTTGTATTCAATCTTTGTCCCAAAATCTCAGATTGGTACATGTGGGTTGCTAATACTGTTGATTACATCTTGTAGTTGACACTAGTTGGTTTATTTGGTGGAAGAATAAATGTTCAGATCCTCAAGCATATTCAATACCCCTCTGATCTTGACCATGAATATGATTTGTGGGTAGTTACTTTTGTTCTTGAGGATATGAGAGAAGTCTTGTTATAAGTAATCAGGTGATGTTGGTATTCTTTCGATATTTTGATGATATGTTTGTCATTGCTTCCTTTAGTGGTGTCATGTAAACGTGGACTACATGATACTTCACCATACTTGGGCCTAAGGAAAGGCATTGTGGAGTAATAAATAAATGATGGGTTGCTAGAGTGACAGAAGTTTAAATCCTAGCTTATGCGTTATTCTGTAAGGGGCTGATTTGGATCCGTATGTCTGCAGCGACAAAGGAGTGGAGTTTGTAATGTTTTGCTGGAGAGAATAAGTCTTTGCACCATTAGGAGAGGCATCATTAAGTTTACTGCTTTCATCCAACGCCCTTGTAGCCATAGAAACCTAATGAGGAGAAGAATTTTTTCTACCAAAAAGGCAATCATTACTTGATTTCCAAATGCGCCATAAGAAATTTAAAATATTTGGGATTGATCCATGAGAGTGGTTCATGGTCAGAAGAGCATGGATAAGAGCATGTATATAATGATGATCTTCAGTTAAGATATCTCCTAAGATACCAAGGATGCGCAAACCATGCATCCCTAGCAAATGCACAATTGAAAAACAAATGCAATTCATCCTCATCTTGAGCACATCGGCAACACTCTTTATGAATATGAGTAGAGAAACGAGATGCTCTCAAACCTGTAGGGAGGGCCTTGGGAAGTAATCTCCAAGAAAATGTTTGAACCCTAGGAGGCATATTCTTGTGGTTCCAAACCTGTTTGAGTAAATCTTTGACTAGTGTAGAGACCTGACCAGGTTGATTCCTGGGATGTCTTTGTATATCCTGCAAATAGAACTTGTAAGTAATTTTAGCGTTGCACTTACCATTAGGCGTGAGATCCCAACATAATATATCAACACAATCATCTGGAATAAATTAGTTTGTGTTGGGGATATAACCCCGAGGTGTGACCCGCCCAGGAGGGGCCTGGTTACACCATTGGCAACTTAATGTGAAGAAGGCCCAAGGGGCCCCAAGAAGACAAGACGTGAAGATGATGGCTCATAGCCGGCTTATTTGAGGCCCAAGACCCGGAGGCGGTTCTAGACCCAAAGGTATGAGCCGCCCGATGATGACTTGTTCTGTAAGGCAATGAAGTTAGAACCAGAGTCGGTTACGTTGTGTGACCCGACCTGGACTCTTGTATGCCGTTGGACCTCGACGTGTGTATATATAGGCGAGACTTGACGGCGGGTTAACTCAAGAAACAATAGGTCGATAACTAGGTCAAGCGTAATCGCTCCCTTGATCGAAACTCAAGTAATACAACTAGAAGTAGGACATAGGCTTTTACCTTGCTGTGAGGGGCCGAACCAGGGTAAACTCTTGTGTCCTTTGTCCCGCTCAATTCCTTCGAGCTAAACCTACGTTGTGATGGCTCCACACCTAAGTCCTTTCGCAAGGGCATCTGCCGTGAAAAAACCATGATAGTTGGCACCCACCATGGGGCCAAAGCACGATGGTTTCGAGTTCTTGAAGGGCAATTTCTCAGGGATCGAAGGATACGCCGTAGGTCGGATGACCAAGAGCCGCCACGGCAAGATCTACATCGACGACGTTGGCTGGGGCCCCGAGGCCGACTCAATCGAGTATGGATACCGAGTCCCCTTTGGCGGAATTCACGTCTTCATCGACAAAATTGGTGAGTTAGAGCCTGAGTCGGATGCCTGCACCGACATCATCGAGACGGCTCAGCGTGCGCAACCCGCCAAGGGTCAACCCGACCGGAAGCGCGTCTTCGTTGGCTTTGTTCATGAGGCAGATCTTGAGGACGGGTCTGCATCTGGTGGAGAGACGGCCATCTATTCAGGTGATGGGTCCTCGACTGGAGAAACCGAGTCAATCTATCATCTTCAAGATGGGAGGCTTGGGGGCTATTCCAATGGTGACAGTATTCCAGATCCCTTTGAGCTGCCGAGCAGGGCTGCTATTTTTATGGCTGGTATACAACCAATGCTAAATTCGTCAATGGCCGCGGCTATGACATCAGGCTCAACTACTGCTACGACAGCCGGGGCGAGCGACTCAGTACGGCCACCGGCTCAAGCCTTATCCGAGCTCTTGGATGCTTTGGCAACTCTGCTAGATGCAGAGGTAACCCCGACAAATAAAGCGCAACATAACACAGAGGTCGCAAAGGTGTGAGACAAGGTGGCCAAGGCCCGAGAGGATCTTAATGCAGAGAACACCAGGATGGTGACAGAGCGGGCTTCGTTGGAGGCCGATTCACAGCGAATAAGAGAAGAAGCTTTTCGTCTGAGTCTGGATCAGAACGCGTCCAATGCTGTTCCTCGAAGGAGGCACCTGATGACCCACAAGTGTAGGGGATCTATCGTAGCCTTCCGATAAGTAAGAGTGTCGAACCTAACAAGGAGCAGAAGGAAATGATAAGCAGTTTTCAGCAAGGTATTCTCTGCAAGCACTGAAATTATCGGTAACAGATAGTTTTGTGATAAGGTAATTGGTAATAAGTAGCAAGTAATAAAAGTAAACAAGGTGCAACAAGATGGCCCAATCCTTTTTGTAGCAAAGCACAAGCCTGGACAAACTCTTATATGAAGGAAAGCGCTCCCGAGGACACATGGGAATTTATCGTCAAGCTAGTTTTCATCATGATCATATGATTCACGTTCGGTACATTGATAATCTGATATGTGGGTGGACCAGTGCTTGGGTACTGTCCTTACTTGGACAAGATCCCACTTATGATTAACCCCCATTGAAAGCATCCACAACTACAGCAGAAGTATTAAGGTAAACCAAACCATATCATGAAACATATGGATCCAAATCAGCCCCTTACGAAGCAACGCATAAACTAGGGTTTAAGCTTCTGTCACTCTAGCAACCCATCATCTACTTATTACTTCCCAATGCCTTCCTCTAGGCCCAAACAATGGTGAAGTGTCATGTAGTCGACGTTCATATGATACCACTAGAGGGATGACAACATACATCTCATCAAAATATCGAATGAATACCAAATTCACATGACTACTAATAGCAAGACTTCTCCCATGTCCTCAAGAACAAATGTAACTACTCACAAAGCATATGCATGTTAACAATCAGAGGGGAATTAATATGCATATTGGATCTGAACATATAATCTTCCACCAAGTAAACCAACTAGCATGAACTACAAGGAGTAATCAACACTACTAGCAACCCACATGTACCAATCTGAGCTTTGGATACAAAGATTGGATACAAGAGATGAGCTAGGGTTTGAGATGAGATGGTGCTGGTGAAGATGTTGATGGAGATTGACCCCCTCCCGATGAGAGGATCGTTGGTGATGACGATGGTGATGATTTCCCCCTCCCGGAGGGAAGTTTCCCAGGCAGAACAGCTCCGCCGAAGCCCTAGATTGGTTCCGCCAAGGTTCCGCCTCGTGGCGGCGGAGTTTCGCCCCATAAGCTTGCTTATGATTTTTTCTCAGACGAAAGACTCCATATAGCCAAAGATGGGCATCAGAGGGCCACTAGGGGGCCCACAAGGCAGGGGGCGCGCCCAGGGGGGTAGGGTGCGCCCCCACCCTCGTGGCTAGGGTGTGTCCCCCCTCTGGAACTTTCTTCGCTCAATATTTTTTATATATTCTGGGAATAACTTGCGTGAAGTTTCAGGACTTTTGGAGCTATGCAGAATGTGTCTCTAATATTCGCTCCTTTTCCAGCGCAGAATCCTAGATGCCGGCATTCTCCCTCTTCATGTAAACCTTGTAAAATAAGAGAGAATAGGCATACGTATTGTGACATAATGTGTAATAACAGCCCATAATGCAATAAATATCGATATAAAAGCATGATGCAAAATGGACGTATCAACTCCCCCAAGCTTAGACCTCGCTTGTCCTCAAGCGAAAGCTGAAATCGAAAAATATGTCCACATGTTTAGAGATAGAGGTGTCGATAAAATAAAATACGGACAAGAGGGCATCATGATCATTCTTAGAACAACAACATATATATATATATATATATATTTCATATGATCTCTTATGCTAAAGTAACAATTCAATCACAATTTCAAGTATGAATCATAAACTTTATTGAGAACCAACAAACTCTAATCTCAGTCATTGAGGCAATTGCAATTTATCATAACATAGGAAAGAGTCAATGTAAGAGCTTTTCAGAAAGTCCACATACTCAACTATCATTTAGTCTTTCACAATTGCTAACACTCATGCAATATTTATGGGTATGGAGTTTTAATCGGACACAGAGAAAGATAGGGGCTTATAGTTTTTTCCTCCCAACGTTTTACCTCAAGGGTAATGTCAACCATAATAGTTCATGAAAACTCACATCCGATTAGCTATATTTATGGATTTCCAACACATTTCTCTTGCCAAAGGATAAAGTGTAAAAGGAAAGGTGAAGATCACCATGACTCTTATATAAGGTGGAAGATAAAAGTAAAAGATAGGCCCTTCGTAGAGGGAAGCAGAGGTTTTCATGCGCTTTTATGATTGGATGCACAAAATCTTAATGCAAAAGAACGCCACTTTATATTGCCACTTGTGATATGGACCTTTATTATGCAGTCCGTCGCTTTTATTTCTTCCACATCACAAGATCGTATAAAGCTTATTTTCTCCACATTAACAAGTCATACATATTTAGAGAGCAATTTTTATTGCTTGCACCGATGACAACTTACTTGAATGATCTTACTCAATCCATAGGTAGATATGGTGGACTCTCATGGCAAAACTGGGTTTTAAGGATATTTGGAAGCACAAGTAGTATTTCTACTTGGTGCAAAGAAATTGGCTAGCATGAGAGGGAAAGGCAAGCTCAACATGTTGGATGATCCATGACAATATAATTTATCTCAGATGTAAGAAAACATAACCCTTTATGTTGTCTTCCTTGTCCAACATCAACTCTTTAACATGTCATACTTTAATGAGTGCTCACAATCATATAAGATGTCCAAGATAGTATATTCATATGTGAACCTCTCTTTCTTTATTACTTCCTATTAATTGCAACGATGACGAAAACTATGTTTGTCAACTCTCAACAACTTTTATTCATCGTACTCTTTATGTGTGAGCTAATTACTCTCCATAAGATCCATATGTTCTCTTTATTTCTTCTCTTTTATTTTATTCCCTCAAGATCATAGCATGGTAATCAGGCCCTTGACTCAACACTAATCTTTATTATATATAGCTCACGGACTCGATTACATAGAAAGATCATAAAGCAAAACTCACGACTAGATCATACTAAAACTTAATTATACTAAATCAAGATATTATCAAAAGTATCGAACTAATAAAAACGGTAAAGATAAAATTTGTGATGGTGATACGATACCGGGGCACTCCCCCAAGCTTGGCAGTTGCCAAGGGGAGTGCCCATACCCATGTGTTTATATCTCCTTCTTTGTTGGTGAAGAAGATGATGGTTTTGTTGATGGCGTAGGCTTCTTCCTTAATTTGCGCTTGAGGATAGAATTTTGATCCCTCAGGTCATCAATTTCCTGCTCCAGGCCTAATATCTTTTTGCATAATTCCTGCTTGTTTTCCTACAAGAGGCGAAAATGGATAAACTCGATCTTAAGTTTCTTTGCTCTATCAGGGAGGCTTGACTTTTTGACCTCCACATGCATGTCCCCAGGTTGAGGTAATGGGACTTCACCTTCATCTGAGCTCGTCTCCTCCTTTCCCTTAGGTTCATAGTCCTCTTCTTCTTCCGTAGTCCGACCACAATGCTCCTGAAAGCACAAGTGCTCCCTAGGTGGTTTTGATAATTGATGACAACATATCTCTTGTTGGACTAACATTTCTATCTAGCATGTTTCAGATAAGTTCAACAATGGAGTGGCATGGACTAAAGGTTGTGGGAACTCCTTCAAGATGCTAAGGACAAAGGATTGGCTAAAGCTTCAAGCTCAAGACTCTTCATTTTACATTTTAGTGATCCAAGATCACATTGAGTCCATAGGAAAAGCCAATACTATCAAGGAGGGATGAGGTGTTGCTTAATGAGCCTCTTGCTTCATGTGCTTAATGATATGCTCCAAAACCCTCAACTACTTTCCCATATCCACATATGACCTAAACCCTAAGCCAAACTCGGTCATATCGATTCTTTCTATCCGGCGCCACCGAGTTTCACTTGTCATAAGCCACTGCCAAACCCTAGCAATTCGGTTCTACCGATAGGGACTCGGTCTCACCGAGATGGGATTGCAAACTCTCTGTTTCCCTTTCGTAACTTTTCGGTCTCACCGAAAGAGCGAATCGGTCCCACCGAGATTGCAATGTAAACTCTTTGTTTCTCTTTTGTAACTTTTCGGTCTCACCGAAAGAGCAAATCGGTCCCACCGAGTTTGCCTGACCAACTCTCTGGTTAGCTTATTACCAAACTCGGTCTCACCAAGTTTGTGTAATCGGTCTCACTGAGATTACGTTATGCCCAAACCCTAACCATATCGGTCCTACCGAGTTGCATGTCAGTCCCACCGAAAATCTCTAACGGTCACTAGGTTTACCTTTTCGGTCCGACCGAGTTTTTTGATTCGGTCCCACCGAGATTGGAAAACTGTGTGTAACGGTTGGATTTTGTGTGGAGGCTATATATACCCCTCCACCTCTTCATTCGTAGAGAGAGAGAGCCATCAGACTAAGCCTACACTTCCAGCATCCTATTTCTGAGAGAGAACTACCTACTCATGTGTTGAGGCCAAGATATTCCATTCCTACCATATGAATCTTGATCTCTAGCTTTCCCCATGTTGCTTTCCACTCAAACCTTCTTTCCACCAGATCCAAATCCTATGAGAGAGAGTTGAGTGTTGGGGAAACTATCATTTGAAGCACAAGAGCAAGGAGTTCATTACCTACACACCATTTGTTACTTCTTGGAGAGTGGTGTCTCCTAGATTGGCTAGGTGTTACTTGGGAGCCTCCGACAAGATTGTGGAGTTGAACCAAGGAGTTTGTAAGGGCAAGGAGATCGCCTACTTCGTGAAGATATACCGCTAGTGAGGCAAGTCCTTCGTGGGCGATGGCCATGGTGGGATAGACAAGGTTGCTTCTTCGTGGACCCTTCGTGGGTGGTTGCTTCTTCGTGGACCCTTCGTGGGTGGAGCCCTCCGTGGACTCGCGCAACCATTACCCTTCATGGGTGGAGCCCTCCGTGGACTCGCGCAACCGTTACCCTTCATGGGTTGAAGTCTCCATCAACGTGGATGTAGGATAGCACCACCTATCCGAACCACGGGAAAAACATCCGTGTCTCCAATTGCGTTTGAATTCTCCAAACCCTTCCCCTTACATTCTTGCAAGTTGCATGCTTTACATTCCGCTTCTCATATACTCTTTGCATGCTTGCTTGATATGTATTGTGTATGTTGAAATTGTGCCTAAAACTCCACTCAAACCAAAAAGGCCTAAAAATTGCAACTTTAGCACTAAGTGTCTAATCACCCCCCCTCTAGACACATCTACTTCAAGATCCTACAAGTGGTATCAGAGCTTTGGTCTCCATTGCCTTGGTTTAATCACCATTGGAGGAAGATGGATGTGTCTACCTTAGGGAGTCTTAGACATAGAGTGCCTATTCTTGATGGAGAGTATTTTCATGAGTGAAAAATGAGATGCTTGTAATTTTCAATGAATATCATTTGAACAAGTATATTGCTAGCCCTTGTGCACCTCATATTGATCCTTTGCATCCTACCCTAGATGAAGATATTGACATGATTCACAATCTTAGAACTATTGAGCTCATCATTAGAGGATTGCCCAAAAATTTGATTGCTAGTTTGCCTACTCTTAATTGTGCCTATACTATATGGAAATTTCTTGAGGAACGATTTCCCGATCATTCCTTGAAAACTTTGGATGAAATTCTCCATAAATCTATTGCCTTGAGTAAGATGAACTCTAGTGATCCTAGTTTTGGTAATTGTCTATTTGAACTTACCAATCTTAAGCATGCTAAAGGAGATGTTGGAATCATTAGTGATATCATATTCGAAGCTATAAGAATTCATAAAAGTGACCACTTTGATGATCATTTATCTAATGAATTACCCTCTCTAGGAAATGATGAGTCACAAGATCATGATGAACATGGATACTATGATGATGATGATGATGATGATGATGATGATAGTGAATTCGATCTTGATGATGCAATGAGACATTTTGGTCTTATGGCAAATCTTTGGGGATATGAATCGGGAGGAAAGTAATGGGTTCTTGATAGTGGATGTACTGATCATATGACCGGAGATGAAGAGATGTTTCGTGAACTTGCTGAAAATGACGGCCCTCGAAAATATGTCACCTTTGGTGATAATTCAAAGGGTAAAGTGGTTGGCCTTGGTAAGGTGGCCATCTCACATGATAGTTCCATTCAAAATGTCATGCTCGTTGAATCTCTCAGCTACAACTTACTTTCAGTATCTAGACTTGCTGATTTCGGTTTGAATGTCCTATTTACTGAGGTAGATTGCCAAGTATTTCGTCGAGACAATCATAAAATGGTCTTTACCGGTATGCGTAGAGGTGATCTTTACATTGTCGATTTCTCTAAAAAGGCACAACCTAAAACTTGCTTTGTTGCTAAATCCTCAAAAGGTTGGTTGTGGCATAGACGACTAGGTCACGTTGGCATGAGAAACCTTGACAAGCTTATTAAAGGAAATCATATCCTTGGAGTTAACGATGTCATATTTGATAAGGATAGACTTTGCAGTGCTTGTCAAGCAGGTAAACAGGTTGGACGAAGGCATCCCGTGAAGAACATCATGACCACAAGAAGGCCACTCGAGCTACTTCATATGGATCTTTTTGGTCCCAACGCGTACAAGAGTCTTGGTGGAAATTCTTTTGGTCTAGTTATAGTTGATGATTATTCAAGATTTATGTGGGTGTTCTTTCTTAATGACAAGTCGCAGGTCCAGAAGATCTTCAGAAACTTCGCTAGGAAGGCCCAAAATCAGTTTGACGTGAAGATCAAGAAGGTTCGGAGTGACAACGGAACGGAGTTCAAGAACGCAAATGTGGACACCTTTCTTGACGAAGAAGGGATTTCACACGAGTTCTCGGCTACGTACACACCTCAACAAAATGGAGTTGTTGAGAGGAAGAACCGGACGCTCATCGAAATGGCAAGAATGATGCTTGATGAATACAAGACGCCGAAGCACTTTTGGGCAGAAGCAGTTGAGACAGCTTGTCACGCAACAAATCGCTTATATCTTCACAAGCTACTCGGCAAGACGGCATACGAGCTTCTCACCGGTAACGAACCCCAAGTTGGATACTTTCGAGTATTCGGCTCAAAGTGCTACATTCTTGATAAGCATCGTCGTTCAAAGTTTGCTCCTAAATCTCATGAAGGTTTTCTACTTGGTTATGGCTCAAACTCTCACACTTACTGTGTCTACAACAATTTCACCCGAAAGGTTGAAGAGACGGTAGATGTGAAGTTTGATGAATCTAATGGCTCGCAAGTAGAGCAATTTCCAATTGATGTAGGAGACAAAGACCCTTCGGAAGTGTAACATCCCAAAATTCTAAATTTTGGAATGTTATAATAAATAGATAGAATTGTTTGATTGATTGACTGAAAGTGAGTGAATTCGAAACTTTAGAAAGTTAAATGAGAGGGAATAAAAGGACTTTCCCAAACTTTCATATTGGTTTTCTGATCTTCGTGAATTCAAATTCTTTTCAAACACTAAACCTCGGAGAGAAGATGACATGACTTCTTCCATTTATTTAAATGACAAGGGGTGTTGAAAATATTTGAATTTCATTTAAAAATATTCCAATTCTGAAACTTTATGCGACTCAATGATTTTCACGAGAGAAGATAAAATGACTTCTTCAAATTATATGAAATATGAGTTGGGAGTTTCAAAGAATTAAATTCAAAGTTCTTTGAATTTATTTTATTTTCAATTTGGAATATTAGATCATCATGCATATCTTATTTTCTTGCTTTTTGGTCGATCCTAGAAATTTCACGCAGCTCAAGGACCTTCGGAGAGAGTTGGAGATTTCGTTATTTTCTTATTTGAGAGTTTTCTCGAATTGGAAAAGAGGATCATTTGATTTATTTATTTCATCTTCAATTATTTTTCTGTTTTCAAAAAAAATATGAGAGAGAGAATAATATGACTTTCCCAAAATATAGGAAAAATGAAGATTTAATAAATAGATCAAATTTCGTTTTCCGGAGTTTATTTGCATTTTATTTGGATAGGGAAAAATGCGCGTTTTCAAAAAATTGCTGTTAGGCCCGGAGAAAAGTTCATTTTGTTCGGCTCATTTTTAGGAGTCGGGGAAAATTTACTTTAAGTTTTCCAGAGTTTGTTTAGTTCTCTTTTTTTTTTTTCTGCGTGCGGAACCGTTTAAAAAAAAATCTAGCAGCGCGCCTTGGGCCAAAGGCCCAAGCCGCCGGCCAGGAGGGCCAAAGGCCATCGCCGCTCCAGGCGCAAGGCGCCAGGGAGCCGCCGCCTCTTTCTTTTAGGAAATCCTAGTAGGACTTTGGTCCTACTTCCGTATATTCCTTTTTTATTTCTAGATCTTTTCCTTCCCTCTTTTCTAATCCTATTCCTAGTCTAATTTCTTGTACCCTACCCTAAGTAAACCCCCCCTCCCCAATATAAATACCCCCACACCCCTCCTCTAAACACATCAAACCAAACCCCTCTCCTCTCCAAGCCGTACCCCACCCCGCGCCCTACACCGCCGCCGCGCCACCTCACCACCGCGCCGCCGCCGTTGTGCCCTAGCGCCGCCGCCGCACCTTGCCCCCGCCGCCGCCGCGCCTTGCCTACACCACCCAAGCCACCCCACCCCGCGACCCACACCCCACGCCACCCGCCGCCGCGCCCCTCACCCGCCGCCGTGCCTCTCACCTGCGCCGCGCCCTGCGTCACCGCCGCCGCCGCACCTTGCCGCGCCGCCGCCGCCGCCTTGTGCACCGCCGCCGCCGCCCAACGCCGCCGTCGCCGCCGTTCGCCGGAGGTACCGCGCAGCGTCTCTTCTTTCCCTCGGTTCGGTTTTTCCTATAAATCGTTCCGATTCTTTTCTTCTTCACCGATTCGTTTTTCTTTCCGGTTCTTCGCTAAACCGTTCCGGTTTTCTAGATCGGTTTTCGTTTCGGTTTTCTTCTTCGAAACCCTAGATCGGATTCGTTTTCTTTTCCGATTTAGTTGCCTTGGACCGTTCGCCGGACCGTTCGTCCTAACGAACGTGATCACCGGATTCTTCTAGGTTAACGAACGTCCGTTCGTTTAACCGTTCTTCTTTTTCTTTTCGTCGGATTTATTCCGCGATCGCGATCTCAGATCCGATCTTCGTTCTAGTTTATCTTCTCGCTCGTTTATCGGAATCAGGTGATTCAAGCGCCTGGAGTTTCATCTCGAAACCGCCGTTCCGTCTAATCAACTTGAACAAGTTTTTGCCCCAGTAAAATTTGACCTAGTTTCAACTTGCTAGAACCGAGTTGTTTTTCCGCCGTTTTCCGTCGTTTGTTCGGTTCTTTCTTTCTTTGCAACCGGAGTTCTTAAGTTGAACTATCTGGTTCGTTATCTCGTTCGAGTTTTACTTGTGCATTAGATGAGTACTTATTGTGTGGTTACTATTGCTTGCCTACGATAGATTGACCGGAGTGTGGCGAGTAGATCTATCAAGAGTTTTGAGTGCGCATCATCTTCATCAACATTGCAGGCAAGTTCACACTTTGATCATACCTTTTCTACAACCCATGTTTTATTGCATTAGATCAATCCTCACACATTGCATGATTAGGATCTAATAAATTGTGGGATGAGAAGTAGATGAGGTAGTACCTATTACCTGTATTATTATCAAACCCTTGGGAGTTACTTCTACGTTTGCTTATTATGCCATGCTATGCTAGTAGACGTGGATTGGGTGAGTGATATCCATGACAGATGTGAGATTGATAATTTTAATGGTTTATCTAAGGTGGCAACCTAACACACATCTGGGTGGATTGAGGCACCTGATGTCTATCAGGACTTGCCTGTTTTTTTTGGACCGCCACCCAGGCTCAAAGGGATCATAAGATCATTCATGCTAGAAACTTCCGTGTGCAGCCACATGCTACTATGGGCTCTGGCATAGTTGACTAAGTTGTGCGAACTCTTACGGGGTGGACTAGCAGATGTAGGGGATGTAGGTGTACCGGTCTACCCCACATGTAAGGTGCTAGTGCTTCTGAAAGACTATGTCTCGGTCATCCGTTTCTCAAACACCATGTAGTGCGAGAAAACAAACGGAGGCGATCGAGTCATGTGGGGAAAAGTGCGCAAACCTCTGCAGAGTAACAAACTAATCATGATTAGCCGTGTCTCTGGTTATGGACAACTTGAGTATCTAGTACTTGAATATCATTGTGAATCTCATCACGTTACTTCTAATTAATGTTGTTGGGTTTTAATTATTTTTAATTAGGATTGAGAATGCTGTCAACCATTCTCAATGTTTCACAACCACCATGATAGTTAAATTTATTCCTTTGCAGTAGGGAAAAATTCGCTTTACGCAAAAACCTTATAACCATAGAGCTTTTCCACCAGCCAAATATGCATGTAGTGATAGTCATTGTTCATTATTCTCTATGGTGTGAATTTGCCAGTACATTCAATGTACTGACCCGTTTTCGGGCTGCAACGTCTCATGTTGTAGGTTTCTTACGACGAGTAAGTGTTACCTTAGGGTTACGATTTCTACACTCAACTTTGCCGTTGGTGTTGATGGGAATCCACAACCTTGTTGCTTCCGCTATATTGGATTGAGGTAATAGTATTTACGTTACTTTATACATGTGATTTACCTCTGTTATAAATCCTTCGAGTACTATGTGTGTCAGCATACTGATCCAGGGATGACACATAAGCACAAAGACTTGATCCATTCGGGTCGGGTCGCTACAGGAAGCAATCCAAGACTTGTCCATTGGCAAAATTCGTCCAACGGAGGTGAAGGAGAGTACTTCATCCGTCCAACTGGAAGCTTCTACTTCACGAAAAGGTGAACCAAGAATCGACACGGAAGCATCCACAAGTGGGACACACCAAGATGAAGAAGACAAGGAAATGCATCAAGACGAACATCAACAACCTCTTTCTCCACCATGACAAGAGAACGACGACGTCAACAATGAAGAAGGCCAAGAAGAAGAACAAGATGAAGAATATGTTCAACGAAGACCCAAGCAAAAGCTCTCATGAGTTCGAGCAAGAATTGCCAAAGATCATCCCGTCGAGCAAATCCTCAATGATATGCAAACCGGGAGAATCACTCACTCAAAAACTCGTTTAGCTAACTTTTGTGAAAACTATTCATTCATCTCTAGCATTGAACCTATGAAGGTTGAAGAAGCATTGGAAGATCCGGATTGGACAAACGCTATGCATGAAGAGCTACACAATTTTGAGAGAAACCAAGTTTGGACATTGGTTGAGAAGCCCGACAACAACCACAACATCATTGGTACCAAATGGGTGTTTCGCAACAAGCAAGATGAAGATGGACAAGTGGTTCGCAACAAAGCACGTCTCGTCGCCCAAGGATACACACAAGTCGAAGGTATGGACTATAGTGAGACATATGCTCCCGTTGCTAGACTTGAGTCCATTCGCATCTTACTTGCCTATGCTAATCACCATAATATCACCTTGTACCAAATGGACATCAAAAGTGCTTTTCTAAATGGTAAAATAGAGGAGGAAGTTTATGTCAAACAACCTCCCGGTTTTATCAATCCTAAGAAACCAAATCATGTTTACAAACTTCACAAAGCTCTTTATGGTCTTAAACAAGATCCTAGAGCATGGTATAAATGCTTGACCAAGTTCCTTACTACAAGTGGTTTTGAAATTGGTAAAATTGATTCTACTCTTTTTACTAAAAGGGTTAATGGAGAACTATTTGTATGCCAAATTTATGTCGATGATATCATATTTGGTTCAACTAACCCTCTCTTTAGTGAAAAGTTTGGAAAGCTAATGTCAGAGAAGTTTGAGATGTCTATGATGAGTGAACTCAAATTCTTTCTTGGTTTGCAAATCAAGCAAACTAAGGAAGGTACATTTGTCTCTCAAACAAAGTACACCAAGGACTTATTCAAGAAGTTCAATATGCAAGAATGCAAAGGTATGTCTACACCCATGCCTACTAGTGGACATAATGATTTGACCAAAGATGGTGAACCGGTTGATCAAAAGGTTTATCGCTCTATGATTGGTTCATTGTTATACCTATGTGCTTCACGTCCCGATATTATGCTAAGTGTGTGCATGTGTGCACGATATCAAGCTGCTCCTAAAGAATGTCATCTTAAGGCTGTGAAAAGGATAGTGAGATATTTAATCCATACACCAAATTTTGGCATTTGGTATCCTAAGAGGTCTTCTTTTGATCTTGTTGGCTATTCCGACTCGGATTATGCCAGAGACAAGGTTGATAGAAAGTCCACTTCGGGTACTTGTCAATTTCTTGGTAGATCTCTTGTGTCTTGGTCTTCCAAGAAACAAAACTCGGCATCCTTATCCACCGCCGAAGCGGAATACATTTCCGCTGGTTCATGTTGTGCTCAATTACTTTGGATGCCCCAAACTCTTAAAGATTATGGGATTTATGTGAAACATGTTCCACTGCTTTGTGACAATGAAAGTGCTATCAAAATTGGTCATAATCCTGTACAACATTCTCGAACTAAGCATATTGAAGTTCGTCATCATTTCATTCGAGATCATGTTGCTAAGGGTGACATTAATCTTAAGCACGTTCGCACCGATAAGCAATTAGCGGATATATTTACTAAACCTCTTGATGAGAAAGTGTTTTGCAGGTTGAGAGGAGAATTGAACATCATTGATGCTTCGAACTTGGAGTAGAAACTCCATTGGATACATGCAAGACATGAGCTTATGACTAATCCATGATATATCTCTTATGATAACTATCTTATGTCTTGGATATATTTGCACCTTGCATGTTGTCTAACCCATGTAGGTGCTTGGTTGAATCTAATTCCATGAGATTGCGACTCACTCACATCTTGAGCAATCTCTACATCACCAAGACTCTACACAATGGTGGTTGAAGACAAGGAAGCACAAAACCATTCAAACATATCCTTTGACAAATTCTATGTTGAGCTTCATGATTGTCATTTTTGGATACACAAGTGCTCTTCCTTGCAAGAACTAACCCATGTAGGTAGATGAACTCAAACTCCAAGTGGTGCTCCCAACTCTTGATGAGCTACATCAACCTTGAGCACCCACACAAGTTCAACTACATGAGCAAGAACCACACCACCACCCAAGGTATGTTATTCCATCTTAGAGAAGCTTTACTCCAAGACATGAGTCAAAGCAACTCAACAAGATGTGAATACATCAAGATGCTTAAACGAAAAATGGTAACCCCATTTTGAGCTTAAACGATGAGTATGACCTATGATCAAGTGTTCTCACTTGACTCCTAAGTCAATATACTCTAACATAGGTGACTATGTCACCGCCCAACTCTAGATGAAGTTCTCTTGTGTTCTTTTTGTGTGTATCTCATGCATGTTTAGTTTCTTTCTCTTTTTCAAAAAAAAAACTCCATCTACATTTTTCAGTCTCTTCTCTTTTATTTCTGTTTATGTTCTGCATTTTCTGCACTTAATTCCTTGCAAATCCTTCAGGTAATTCATTGCAAATCTTTGTGAGATCCTACATGTCTATTGAGCTGAGGTGACAAGTGTTTTTCTCTGTGTGAACTCGGTTTCACCGACTTCTAATATTCGGTCCAACCGAATCTTTTCGGTGCCACCGAAACATACCACTCGGTGCCACCGACTTCGCAACAGGAAAAACAGTTTGCCACTTGTTCTATATTTCTTCTGATCCAGCTCTACTCAATGAATCTTGTCCTCTACAAGCATCACAGTTTTATCCATTGCTTTGTGCTGAGTCTCAAGGACCAAACCTATACGACGGATTCCAGAAAGCCCTTCTTGGAAATTGATGTCAAAGGGGGAGAGAGAGATCACATCAAAGCCTGTAGGAGAGAGAGATCACATCAAGGGAGAGAAAAAGTCTCAAGGACCAAACCTACAAGAGAGAAAGTATTAAGGGGGAGAGAGAGACTTCCAGGGGGAGAGAATACTCAAGGATCCCAGATGCTTGATGTTCAAGAGGAGAGATGTCACATGCCTTTTTGGGGGAAAGACATGTATTTGCATTAAGTTCTATCCATTTGTATCTTTCAGCTCTGATTTTCTATTCCCTATCTTCTCCCAATATCCCATGTAAGATTCAGGGGGAGCAAGACACCTAAGGGAAAGAAATCAGTCAAATTCATTGCATATCTTTACTCTTGGGGACATGTTGAATCCAATGTGGTACCTTGTACTCACTCTCTACATGTCATCCCAGTCTTGGTATTCTTGTGTCTCCAATTGCGTTTGAATTCTCCAAACCCTTCCCCTTACATTCTTGCAAGTTGCATGCTTTACATTCCGCTGCTCATATACTCTTTGCATGCTTGCTTGATATGTATTGTGTATGTTGAAATTGTGCCTAAAACTCCACTCAAACCAAAAAGGCCTAAAAATTGCAACTTTAGCACTAAGTGTTTAATCACCCCCCCTCTAGACACATCTACTTCAAGATCCTACAGCTCCACATCCCCATAGACCTTAGGATCTGCAAGGTAACCAGCCACATAGCTTTCTCCTTCCGAATCCTGGGACGACATGTTGCTCTAATCTGCAGCAGGATAGCTCGAAACGAAGATAGGAGATATTTGCGTGATACAGTGGTCAAAACCTTCGGGAGATTATATAATGAATTTTTACCGACCGAAAGGAGTATCGTGCAAGAAAATGGAGTCCGGAGAGCGCACAAGGTGCCCATGAGGCAGGGGCGCGCCCAGGGGGGTAGGGCGCGCCCTCCACCCTCATGGAAGACTCGTGTCCTTCCCGGACTACTTCTTAATTGCCTATTTTCTTAAATATTCCAAAACGGAGAAAAATTGCCATTAGAACTGTTTTGGAGTCGGTTTACTTACCTTACCCCGTACCTATTCCTTTTTGGACTCTTAATCGTTCCAAAAAGTGTCGCTTATGTATTCCTCTGGGGTTATGGTTTCAATAATGTTAGTTTCAACATTTATAGGATTACCTGAGAAATAATGTTTGATTCTTTGGCCGTTCACCACCCTCGGATTTGTGCCTTCGAAGTTGTTGATTTTTATGGCACCGGAACATAGACCTCCTCGATAACGTAAGGAACTTCCCACTTAGAGAGAAGTTTGCCTGCAAAAAAATCTTAAACGAGAGTTGTATAGCAATACATAATCACCTACATTAAACTCACGCTTTTGTATCCTTTTGTCATGCCATCTTTTAACTTTTTCTTTAAACAGTTTGGCATTCTCATAGCCTGGGTTCTCCATTCATCAAGTGAGCTAATGTCAAATAACCTCTTCTCACCGCCAAGTTTGAAATCATAATTGAGCTCTTTAATGGACCAATATGCCTTATTGTAACATCCCAAATTTTCAAATTTGGAATGTTATACTTAGGTCATTCATGCATATCATATTTCTTTGCATTTTGTTTAACGATTCTCGAAATTCTAAGCAACTCAAGTACCCTCGGAGAGAGTTGGGGATTTCACCGTTTTCATATTTGACCTTTTATCAAATATCAAAACAAGGACCATTGGTTTTATTATTTTTCTCTCCGAAAATATTTCCTATTAAAATATATGAGAGGAGATAATATGACTTCTCCAAAATAAAAGAAATATTGGAGGAAAAAATATTAAAATCAATTTTTGATTTTATTCGGATTTTATTGGCATTTTTGTTGAATTAGAAAAATGTGCATTTTTTCAAAATTGCATTTTGGGCCAAGAAAATGTTCACCCTGTTCTAAATATTCTATTTAGACGGTGAAAATTTGTTTTGGTATTTTTTAGATTTTTATTTATTTGTCTAGGATTTCTTTTCGGCGGAATATATTAAAAAAAGAGAAGCCCCGCCGGACCAAACTGGGCCGCGGCCCAGCTGGCCCAGCTAGCCCCGCGCCGCCGTCGTCTCCGAGCCGGACTCCTCGAGGGAGTCCAAGCCGCCGCCGCCATGGCCTCACCCCCTCCCGCAAGCCGCCTCCCCTCCCCCTTTAAAAGCCGGACACGGGCCCCCTGGGAGCCCCAAGTCGCCGCGCCGCCTGCACCGCCGCCGCACGCCGCCTGCCCCGCCGCCTTGCGCCGCTGCCGCTCGCCGCCGCTCGCCGCCTGTTGCCGCGCCGCCACCAAGCCGCCCCGTGCCGCCCTCCGCCGCCCCGCGCTGCACCCCGCCTCGCCGGAAGCCGCCGGAGCCGCACCGGAGTTCGAATCTCACCGTTCATTTTTTTCGGTTTAGGTAAAAGCCGTCGTTTTTGAAAAAAAACCCTAGTTTTGTTTTTTTAGATCGGTTCGCTGATTTTCTTGGTTTAGTTTTTTAGCGGACGTTCGTCCGTACGTTTGTTTTAACGAACGGTTTTCGCCCATTAGTCACAGAAAGCGAACGTTCGTTCATAGCCTGTTCATCAGTTTTTCTTTTTCTTGGATTTCTTCACGATTATTTTCGATCGTGATTTTTGATCCGATTTTCGTTTTAGTTTATCTTTTCGCTCGTTTATTGGAATCAGGCGATTCAAGTGCCTAGATCTTCGTCTTGAAGCCCTCTTTCCGTTTAACCAACTTGAACAAGATTTTGGTACTGTAAAATTTTACTTTGGTTCAGATTAGTAATCGGATCTTGTTTCTCTTGCACTTTGAGTTTCGTTGCTGCGTTTGGTTTGATTCTTTTTGCAAACCGGAGTTCTTAAGTTGAACTTTCTAGTTAGATCTTCTTATTTGAGTTTTACCCGTGCATATTTGTTGATTGCTTATGTATGCTATTGTTTGTTTGCGATAGAACACCCGGAGTGCGAAGCGTGCTACTACGAGTCTCTAGGTTTCACGGATCATCAGCAAGGCAAGTAACACTTTTATCATACCCCTTTATTACCCAGTTTTTATGCATTAGCTCAAATCCTCAAACACTGCATGATTAGGATGTGATTTAATTTGTGGGTTTGGGAAGTAGATGATGAGGTAGAACCTATCACCTATTTTATTATCAAACCCCTGGGAGTTACTTCTACGTTATGCTCATATTGATATGCTATGCTCGTAGACGTGGATTGGGTTTGAGTGTATCCATGACAGATGTGAGATTGTAAATTAATGGTTCAACTTAAGGTGGCAACTTTAATACATATCTGGGTGGATTGCTTGTTTGGGCACCTGGAGAATCCAGTGTTGTCCTAGGATATCCCGGAGTACCCGTGTGATCATCCTACGGTCCGCCACCCAGGCTCAAAGGGATCTTAAGATTATTCATGCTAGAAACTTCCATGTGCAGCCACAAGCCATTATGGGCTCTGGCATAGTATGAGTAAGTTGCGTGACCTCTTTCAGTGGTGGGCTAGCATATGTAGAGGGAAAGTAGGTGTAACTGTCCACCCAGAGTAAAGAGTAAATGCTTCTGAAAGACTGTGTCTCGGTCATCTGTTTCTCAAACATCTTGTAGTGCGAGAAATCCAATGGAGGAGATCGAGTCTTGTTGGGAAAAGTGCGCAAACCTATGGAGAGTGTACAATCTAATCAAGGTTAGCCGTGTCCCTGGTTATGGACATCTTGAGTATCTAGTATTTGGATTATCCTATTGTATCTCATCACTCTAAATTAATTTGATTGGGTTAATGAATTACTTTAATCGGGATTGAGTTGGAGGAACCTTATCAATGATGTTTCAACTACCATGATAGTTAAAATAAAACTTATTCCTTTGTTGTAGGAAAAAATTGGCTTTTTGCAAAAACATTATAACTATACAGCCTCCACTAGCCATATATGCATATAGTGTTAGCATTACTTCCGTTCATTGCTCTACTGTGTTACATTGCCAGCATATTCCATGTGCTGACCCATTTTCGGGCTGCAACGTATCATGTTGTAGACTTTTCAGACGAGGAGTAAGGTTCGTTAGGTCGTTGTCGTGCAGCTCGGCTATGCCGTTGGAGTTGATGGACTCACTTTATCTTCCAAGCCTTCTGCTGTTATCGTACTTGATGGCCTTAAGCCATATTTATTGTAATAAGTTCTCTTTTGGAGACGTTCGATGTAATAAGTGTGTGATTGCTACGCTATTATAAATCCTTCGAGTACTTTGTGTGTCAGCATTACCGATCCAGGGATGACACTGAAGCACAGAGACTTGGCCGCTTGAGGTTGGGTCGCTACACTTATGTTCTAGCTCAAGAGGTAAGTGACATGCTTTGCCATAAACCATTTTATACGGAGACATACCCATAGGATTTTTATATGCAGTTCTATAAGCCCATAATGCATCATCAAGTTTCTTGGACCAATTTTTTCTAGATCTATTAATAGTCTTTTGCAAAACTAATTTGAGCTCTCTATTACTTAATTCTACTTGACCACTAGACTGTGGGTGATATGGAGATGCAATTCTATGATTAACATCATACTTAGCAAGCATTTTACGAAAGGCACCATCAATAAAATGTGAACCACCATCAGTCATTAAATATCTAGGGACTCCAAACCTCGGAAAAATAACTTCTTTAAGCATCTTAATAGAGGTGTTATGATCAGCACAACTAGTTGGAATAGCCTCTACCTACTTAGTAATGTAATCAACAACAACTAAAATATGTGTATACCCATTGGAGGAAGGAAAAGGTCCCATATAATCAAAGCCCCAAACATCAAATAGTTCAATAACAAGTGAATAATTCATAGGCATTTCTTGACGTCTACTAATATTACCAATTCTTTGACATTCATCACAAGACAATACAAACTTACGTGCATCCTTGAAGAGAGTAGGCCAATAAAAACCGGATTGCAATACCTTATGTGCAGTTCTATCTCCAGCATGGTGTCCTCCATAGGCTTCGGAGTGACACTTGCGTAGGATCTGTCCTGTTCATGCTCGGGTACACAACGTCTAATAACATCATCTGCTCCTTCTTTATAAAGATGTGGGTCATCCCAAAAGTAATGTCTTAAATCATAGAAGAACTTTTTCTTTTGCTGGTATGTGAAACTAGGCGGTATAAATTTAGCAACAATATAATTAGCATAATCAGCATACCATGAGGTAGTACGAGAAGCATTTATGACATTTAATTATTCATCAGGAAAGCTATCATCAATAGGTAGTGGGTCATCAAGAACATTCTCTAACCTAGACAAGTTGCCTGCAACAGGGGTCTCAGCTCCCTTTCTATCAATGATATGCAAATCAAATTCTTGTAGCAGGAGAACCCATCTAATAAGTCTAGGTTTAGTATCTTTCTTTTCCATAAGATATTTAATAGCAGCATGATCAGTGTGAATAGTTACTTTAGAATCAACAATAAAAGGTCTGAACTTATCACAAGCAAATACAACTGCTAAGAATTCCTTTTCGGTAGTAGCATAATTTCTCTGGGCATTGTCTAGAGTTTTACTAGCATATTGGATAACATTTGACTTCTTATCAACTCTTTGTCCTAGAACAGCACCTACAACATAATCGCTAGCATCACACATAATTTCAAAGGGTACATTCCAATCAGGTGGCTGAACAATAGGTGCAGAAATCAAAGCTTTCTTAAGTATTTCAAATGCTTCTACACAATCATCGTCAAAGACAAAAGGAATATCTTTTTGTAATAGGTTAGTCAGAGGCCGGGATTTTGATTGAGAAGTCCTTAATGAACCTCCTATAAAAACCGGCATGACCAAGGAAACTTCTTATACCTTTGATGTCCTTGGGACACGTCATCTTTTCAATAGCATCAACTTTAGCTTTATCAACTTCAATACCTCTCTCAGAAATTTTATGCCCCAAGACAATACCTTCATTAACCATAAATTGGCACTTTTCCCAGTTCAAGACAAGATTAGTTTCTTTACATCTCTGCAAAACTCGATTAAGGTTGCTCAAGCAATCATCAAAAGAGGATCCATAAACGGAGAAATCGTCCATGAAAACCTCACAAATCTTTTCACAAAAGTCAGAGAATATAGCCATCATGCATCTTTGAAAGGTAGCAGGTGCATTACACAAACCAAAAGGCATACGTCTATAAGCAAAAGTACCAAAAGGGCAAGTAAAAGTGGTCTTTGCTTGATTATCAGCTGGCACAGGTATTTGAGAGAAACCAGAGTAACCATCTAGAAAGCAAAAATGTGTATGTTTAGATAATCTTTCTAGCATTTGATCAATAAAGGCAAAGGGTAATGATCTTTTTTAGTAGCTTTATTTAATTGCGGAAATCAATTACCATCCTATAACTTGTAATAATTCTTTATGGGATCAATTCATCTTTATCATTAGGAACAACGGTAATAACTCCCTTCTTAGGGACACAATGGATAGGACTTACCCACTGACTATCAGCAACGGGATAAATTATACCTGCCTCAAGGAGTTTTAATATTTCCTTTCTTACCACTTCTTTCATCTTAGGATTTAGCCATCATTGGTGATCAATAACTAGTTTGGCATCCTTCTCCAAATTTATTCTATGTTGACATAGCGTGGGACACATGCCCTTAAGATCATTAAGAGTATATCCAATAGCAGCACGATGCTTTTTTAGGGTTGTCAATAATTTCTTTTCTTCATGCTCTGAAAGGTTAGCACTAATAATAGCAGGATATATCTTCTTTTCATCAAGATAAGCATATTTAAGAGTATCAGGTAACGGTTTAAGCTCAAACACGGGATCACCCTTGGGTGGAGGAGGATCCCCTAGGATTTCAACAGGCAAGTTGTGTTTCAGAATAGGTCCTTGTTTAAAGAATACTTCATGTATTTCCCTTCTTTCATTCATGTACATATCATTTTCATGGTCGAGCAAATATTGTTCTAAAGGATCATTAGGAGGCACAACAATAGAAGCAAGACCAATAATTTCATCCTTACTAGGTAATTCCTCATCATGGAGTTGTCTACGAAATTTAGAGAAGTTAAACTCATGAGACATATCACCCAAACCAATAGTAAAAACATCCTTTTCGCAATCTATCCTAGGATTAACAGTATTTAAGAAGGGTCTACCAAATATAATGGGACAAAAGCTATATTGTCGGGAACCAAGAACAAGAAAATCAGCAGGATATTTAACCTTCCCACACAAGACTTCAACATCTCTAACAATCCCAATCGGTGAAATAGTATCTCTATTGGCAAGCTTAATTGTAACATCGATATCTTCTATCTCAGCAGGTGCAATATCATGCATAATTTCTTTGTATAAGGTATGAGGTATTGCACTAGCACTACCACCCATATCACATAGGCCATGATAACAATGATCTCCTATTTTAACAGAAATAACAGGCATGCCTATAACAGGTCTATGTTTATCCTTATCACCAGGCTTAGCAATTCTAGTAGTTTCTTCACAGAAATAAATAACCTGCCCATCAATATTATCGGCCAAGAGATCTTTAACCATAGCAATATTAGGTTCAACTTTAATTTTCTCAGGGGGTTTGTGTGTCCTAATATTACTCTTGTTGACTACAGTTGAAGCTTTAGCATGATCCTTAATTCTAATAGGGAAATGTGGTTTCTCAACATAAGCAGTGGGAACAACAGGATCATCATAAGTGATAGTTTTTTCTTCAACTTTAATAGGTGCAACTAATTTTGTTTCAATGGGAGGATTATATTTAAACCACTTCTCCTTAGGGAGATCAACATGAGTAGCAAAAGATTCACAGAAAGAAGCTACTATCTCAGAGTCAAGTCCATATTTAGTGCTAAACTTACGGAAAACATCAGTATCCATAAAAGATTTAACACAATCAAACTTAGGTGTCATACCTGACTCCTCACCTTCATCGAGATCCCAATCTTTAGAGTTGCGTTTAATCCTCTCCAATAAATCCTATCTGAATTCAATAGTCTTCATCATAAAATAACCAGTACAAGAAGTATCGAGCATGGAGCGATTGTTGTTAGAAAGCCGAGCATAAACATTTTGAATAATCATTTCTCTTGAGAGCTCATGATTGGGGCATGAATATAACATTGACTTAAGCCTCCCCCAAGCTTGAGCAATGCTTTCTCCTTCACGAGGCCAAAAATTATATATATAATTGCGATCACGATGAACACGATGCATAGGATAAAACTTCTGGTGAAATTCTAATTTCAATCGCTTATAGTCCCATGATCCCATATCATCACATAGCCTATACCATGTCAATGCATCTCCCTTCAAAGATAAAGAGAATACCTTCTTCTTGATAACATCATCGGGCATACATGCAAGCTTAAATAATCCACAAACTTCATCCACGTAGATTAAGTGCAAATCGGGATGCAATGTTCCATCTCCTGCAAAAGGATTACCTAGCAGTTTCTCTATCATACCCGAAGGAATTTCAAAGTAAACATTTTCAGTAGGTTCAGTAGGTTGAGGGGTAAATAATTTTGGTTCCAGACGAGGTGAAGATACCCCGAACAAACCCCTCAAAGGATTATGTTCCATAGTAAAAAGTGACAGTAAATTTTAGCACACTATACAAATTTTCCCTTACCAAATTCCACCTACCAAAGGCGCTTCACTCCCCGGCAATGGCGCCAGAAAAGAGTTTTGATGACCCACAAGTGTAGGGGATCTACCGTAGCCTTTTCGATAAGTAAGAGTGTCGAACCCAACGAGGAGCAGAAGGAAATGATAAGCAGTTTTTAGTAAGGTATTCTCTGCAAGCACTGAAATTATCGGTAACGGATAGTTTTGTGATAAGGTAATTGGTAATGAGTAGCAAGTAATAAAAGTAAATAAGGTGCAGAAAGATGGCCCAATCCTTTTTGTAGCAAAGGACAAGCCTGGACAAACTCTTATATGAAGGAAAGCGCTCCCGAGGACACATGGGAATTATCATCAAGCTAGTTTTCATCATGATCATATGATCCGCGTTTGGTACTTTGATAATATGATATGTGGGTGGACTGGTGCTTGGGTACTGTCCTTACTTGGACAAGCATCCCACTTATGATTAAACCCCATTGCAAGCATCCGCAACTACAACAGAAGTATTAAGGTAAACCTAACCATAGCATGAAACATATGGATCCAAATCAGCCCCTTATGAAGCAACGCATAAACTAGGGTTCAAGCTTCTGTCACTCTAGAAACCCATCATCTACTTATTACTTCCCAATGCCTCCCTCTAGGCCCAAACAATGGTGAAGTGTCATGTAGTCGACGTTAACATGACACCAGTAGAGGGATGACAACATAAATCTCATCAAAATATCGAACGAATACCAAATTCACATGACTACTAATAGCAAGACTTCTCCCATGTCCTTAGGAACAAATGTAACTACTCACAAACAATATTCATGTTCATAATCAGAGGGGTATTAATATGCATATTGGATCTGAACATATAATCTTCCACCAAGTAAACCAACTAGCATCAACTACAAGGAGTAATCAACACTACTAGTAACCCACATGTACCAATCTGAGGTTTGGATACAAAGATTGGATACAAGAGATGAACTAGGGTTTGAGACGAGATGGTGCTGGTGAAGATGTTGATGGAGATTGACCCCCTTCCGATGAGAGGATCGTTGGTGAAGACGATGGTGATGATTTCCCCCTCACGGAGGGAAGTTTCCCCGGCAGAACAGCTCCGCCGGGGCCCTAGATTGGTTCCGCAAAGGTTCTGCCTTGTGGCGGCAGAGTTTCGTCCCGTAAGCTTGCTTATGATTTTTTCTCGGACGAAAGACTCCATATAGCCAAAGATGGGCATCGGAGGGCCACCAGGGGGCCCACGAGGCAGGGGGCGTGCCCAGGGGGGTAGGGCGCGCCCCCACCCTCGTGGCCAGGGTGTGGCCCCCTCTGGAACTTTCTTCGCTCAATATTTTTTATATATTCTGGAAATAACTTCCGTGAAGTTTCAGGACTTTTGGAGCTATGTATAATAGGTCTCTAATATTCGCTCCTTTTTCATCCCAGAATCCCAGCTGCCGGCATTCTCCCTCTTCATGTAATCCTTGTAAAATAAGAGAGAATAGGCATAAGTATTGTGACATAATGTGTAATAATAGCCCATAATGCAATAAATATCGATATAAAAGCATGATGCAAAATGGACGTATCAGCACCAGAGCCGCTTACCTTCACAGTTTGAGGGATGGAATCTTTTTAACACACGTGGGGCAGGAACGAGTAACCCGCCCGGCATAACCCGGGTTGCTGAGGCTCCAGGAACTGAAGCGATGGCTCAACCTCGTGTGCCAGACCCGCCCCGTTGGGATCTGACCCCACCTCAACGGGTTCCAACACCTTCTGGCCATTATTCTAACCCGGTCGATAAGATGATAGCAGTGGCCACATGGGTGGCAGCTATCCCAATCGAGGGCGAGTCTCTAGCGGTGATAGGGACCCGGAATGCGGTGGAGCTTCTTTAGATGGCTGTAGCATAGCAGGCAACTTATTCATACAGTCGTGAGCGTGTCCATTCAACTCCCTGATATGTCCATTTTGCATCATGTTTTCCTATTGTTATTTATTATGTTTTTATACATAATAATGCTTTTTGGAGTAATTCTAAGGCCTTTTCTCTCATAATATACAAGGTACACACAAAGAGGGAGAATTCCGGCAGCTGGAAATCTGGACCTGGAAAAGCTACGTCAAGCTACCTATTCTACACAACTCCAAATAAGCTAAAACTTTACGGAGATTTTTATGGATTATATGAGTAATATTGGAGCCAATAAGTACCAGAGGGGCCCACCAGGAAGACACAACCCACCTGGGCGCATCAGGGAGCCCAGGCGCGCCCTGGTGGGTTGTGCTCCCCTCGGCCCAGCTCCGGTGCCCATCTTCTGGTATATAATTCATTGTTACCTAGGAAAAAAAAGGAGAGGACTTTCGGGACGGAGCGCCGCCGTCTCGAGGCGGAACTTGGGCAGGAACACTTTTGCCCTCCAGCGAAGCGATTCCACCGGGGGAACTTCCCTCCCGAAGGGGGAAATCATCGTCATCATCATCACCAACAACTCTCCCATCTTGGGGAGAGCAATCTCCATCAACATCTTCAACAACACCATCTCCTCTCAAACCCTAATTCATCTCTTGTGTTCAATCTTTGTATGGGAACTATAGATTGGTGCTCGTGGGTGACTAGTAGTGTTGATTACATCTTGTAGTTGATTGCTATATGGTTTATTTGGTGGAAGATTATATGTTCAGATCCATTATGCTATTTAATACCCCTATGATCTTGAGCATGTTTATCGCTTATGAGTAGTTACTTTTGCTCTTGAGGTCACGAGAGAAATGATGTTGCATGTAATCATGTGAACTTGATATGTGTTCGATATTTTGATAGTACGTATGTTGTGATTCCCTTAGTGGTGTCATGTGAACGTCACTACATGACACTTCACCATATTTTGGGCCTAAGGGAATGCATTGTGGAGTAGTTATTAGATGATGGGTTGCGAGAGTGACAGAAGCTTAAACCCTAGTTTATGCGCTATTCCGTAAGGGACCGATTGGATCCAAAAGTTTAATGCTATGGTTAGAATTTATTCTTAATACTTTTATCGTAGTTGCAGATGCTTGCGAGGGGGTTAATCATAAGTAGGAGGTTTGTTCAAGTAATAACAGCACCTAAGCACCGGTCACCCACATATCAAATTATCAAAGTAGCGAACACAAATTGAATCAACATGATGAAAGTGACTAGATGAAATTCCTGTGTACCCTCAAGAACGCTTTGCTTATTATAAGAGACCTTTTTGGCCTTTCCTTTACCTCAAAAGGATTGGGCTACATGGCTGCAATTTTTCTACTACTATCGTTACTTGCTCGTTACAAATTATCTTGCTATCAAACTACTCTATTACTTTCAATTTCAGCACTTGCAGACATTACCTTGCTGAAAACCACTTGTCATTTCCTTCTGCTCCTCGTTGGGTTCGACACTCTTACTTATTGAAAAGGCTACAATTGATCCCCTATACTTGTGGGTCATCAAGGCTATTTTCTGGCGCCGTTGCCGGGGAGTGAAGCACCTTTGGTAAGGAAACATTCATATAGTGTGCTGAAATTTACTATCACTTGCTACTATGGAAAACAATCCTTCGAGGGGTTTGTTCGGGGTATCTTCACCTCGACCGGAACCACAATTAGCTACCCCTCAACCTACTGCACCTACTGAAAATATTGAGTATGAAATTCCTTCGGGTATGATAGAACAACTGCTAGCTAATCCTTATGCAGAAGATGGAACCGAACATCCTGATATGCATCTAATATATGTGGAAGAAATTTGTGGATTGTTTAAGCTTGCAGGTTTACCCGGAGATGACGTTAAGAAGAAGGTTTTCCCTTTTTCTTTGAAGGGAAAATCATTGGCATGGTATAGGCTATGCGATGATATTGGATATTGGAATTGGAATTGATTGAAATTGGAGTTTCACCAAAAAAGTATCCTATGCATCTAGTTCATCGTGATCATAATTACATATATAATTTTTGGCCTCGTGAAGGAGAAAGTATCGCTATAGCTTGGGGGAGGCTTAATTCAATGTTGTATTCATGCCCCAATCTTGAGCTCTCAAGAGAAATTATTATTCAGAATTTTTATGCTTGGCTTTCTCATGATGATCAATCCATGTTCGGTACTTCTTGTACTGGTTCTTTTATGGAGAAGACTATTGAATTTTGGTGGGATCTCTTAGAAAGAATTAAACACAACTCTAAATATTGGGAACTCAATGAAGGTGAAGAGTCACGTATTAAGCTTAAGTATGATTGTGTTCAATCTTTTATGAATACCGATGCTTTTCAAAAGTTTAGCACAAAATATGGGCTTGACTCTGAGGTAGTATCTTCCTTTTGCGAATCATTTGCTACCCATGTTGATCTCCCTAAGGAGAATTGGTTTAAATATCACCCACCTAATAAATAAGAAATTAAAGAACCAAAACTAGCTAAAGAGGAAACTATACTTTATAATGTTAACCCATTTGTTCCTACTGCTTATATTGAGAAACCACCTTTCCCTGTTAGGATAGAGGAACATGCTAAAGTTTCAGTGGTTAACAAAAGTTATATTAGAACACCTAAAATTGATGAACAAATTAAAGTAGAGCCTACTGTTGCTATGGTTAAGGATCTCCTGGAAGAAAATATAGATGGGCATGCTATTTACTTCTGTAATGAAGCTACTAGAATTGCAAAACCTAATAAAGAGGAAAAACATAGACCCGTTGTTGGCATGTCTGTTGTCTCAGTTAAAATAGGAGATCACTATTATCATGGTTCATGTGACATAGGTGCTAGCATGAGTGCTATTCCCTTTACCTTATATCAAGAAATTATGAATGGCATAACACCCGCCAAAATAGAAGAAATAGATGCTACTATTAAACTTGCTAATAGAGACACCATCACACCACTTGGGCTTGTTAGAGATGTTGAAGTCTTGTGTGGGAAAATAAAATACCCTAATGATTTTCTTGTTCTTGGTTCCCCACAAGATGATTTTTGTCCCATTATCTTTGGTAGACCTTTCTTGAACACCGTTAATGCTAAAATAGATTGTGAGAAACAAATTGTCAGTGTTAGCTTGGTGATGAGTCTCATGAGTTTATTTTTTGCAAGTTTAGTAGAAAGCTTCATGAAAAAGAATTGCCTAGTAATGATGAAATAATTGGTCTTTCTTCTATTGCTATGCCTCGTACTAATCCTCTAGAACATACCTGCTAGACCATGAAAATGGTTTACATATGCATGAAAGAAATGAAATAGACAAGATTTTCTTTGAACAACGTCCTCTGCTTCAACACAATTTGCCTATGAAACTCTAGGAGGTCCTCCTCCACCTAAAGGCGATCCTGTGTTTGAATTAAAAAATTGTCGGATACTTTGAAATATGCTTATCCTGATGAGAATAAGATATATCATGTTATTATTAGTGCTAACCTTTCTGAACATGAAGAAGAAAGATTATCGAAAGTTCTAAGGAAGCACCGAGCTGCTATTGGATATACTCCTGATGATTTAAAGGGCATTAGTCCCACTCTATGTCAGGACAAGATTAATATGGAACCTGATGCTAAACCCTTTGTTGATCACCAACGTTGGTTAAATCCGAAGATGAAGGAAGTGGTAAGAACAGAAATATTATAACTTCTGGAAGTAGGTATAATCTATTTGAAGGAAGTATGCCTTAGAGGCAATAATAAAGTTGTTATTTATATTTCCTTACATCATGATAACTGTTTATTATTCATGCTAGAATTGTATTAACCAGAAACTTGATACATATGTGAATACATAGACAAAACAAAGTGTCCCTAGTATGCCTCTACTTGACTAGCTCGTTAATCAAACATGGTTAAGTTTCCTAACCATAGACATGTGTTGTCATTTGATGAACATGATCACATCATTAGGAGAATGATGTGATGGAAAAGACCCATCCGTTAGCTTAGCATAATGATTGTAAGTTCTATTGCTATTGATTCTTCATGACTTATACATATTCCTCTGACTATGAGATTATGCAACTCCCAAATACCAGAGGAACACCTTGTGTGCTATCAAACGTCACAACATAACTGGGTGATTATGAAGATGCTCTACAGGTGTCTCCGGAGGTGTTTGTTGGGTTGGCATAGATCGAGATTAGGATTTGTCACTCCGAGTATCGGAGATCGAATCTCGGGCAAGTAACATACCGATGACAAAGGGAATAACATATGTTGTTATGCAGTTTGACCATGAAAGATCTTCGTAGAATATGTATTAACCAATATGAGCATCCAGGTTCCGCTATTGGTTATTGAATGAAGATGTGTCTCGGTCATGTCTGCATAGTTCTCAAACCTGTAGGGTCCGCACGCTTAACATTCGATGCGATTTGTATTATGAGTTATGTGTTTTGGTGACCGAAGTTTTTTCGGAGTCCCGGATGAGATCACGGACATGACGAGGAGTCTGCAAATGGTCGAGAGGTAAAGATTCATATATTGGAAGGTTATATTCGGACATCGGAATGGTTTCGAGTGATTCAGGTATTTTATCGGAGTACCGAGGGGTTATCCGAACCCCTCGGGGGAAATCATGGGCCTCATGGGCCATGGGAGAGAAGAGGGGACAACCCACAAGGGGGAGGCGTGCGCCCCACCAAGGGGAGTCTGAATAGGAAGGGGAGGGGGCGCGGCCCCCCTTTCCCTCTTCCTCTCCTCTCCTTCCCTCTTTCCCCCTCCGTTGGAAGGAAAAGGTGTGGGGGGGGGGCTAATCCTACTTGGACTAGGAGTCCAAGTAGGACTCCCCCTTGGCGCACCCCTCCTCCTCCCCCCTTTATATACAGGGGCGGGGGGCACCCCAAAGGCACACCAAGATTTCTCTTAGCCGTGTACGGTGCCCCCTCCTTAGTTTACTCCTCCGGTCATAGCATCATAGTGCTCAGGCGAAGCCCTGCGCGGATCACATCACCATTACCGTCACCATGCCGTCGTACTGTCAGAACTCTCCCTTGACCCTCTACTGGATCAAGAGCTCGAGGGACGTCATCGTGCCGAACGTGTGCTGAACACGGAGGTGCCGTATGGTCGGTACTTGGATCGGTTGGATCGTGAAGACGTTAGACTACATCAACCACGTTAACCTAACACTTCCACTTTCGGTCTACGAGGGTACGTGGACACACTCTCCCCGTATCGTTGCTATGCATCTCCTAGATAGATCTTGCGTGATCGTAGGAATTTTTTTGAAATTGCATGCTATGTTCCCCAACAGTGGCATCTGAGCCAGGTCCATGCGTAGATGATATGCACGAGTAGAACACAAAGAGTTGTGGGCGATAATAGTCATACTGCTTACCACCAATGTCTTACTTTGATTCGACGGTATTGTTGGACGAAGCGGCCCGGACCGATGTTACATGACCTCGCTCATGGGACTGGTTCTACCGACGTGTTTTGCACACAGGTGGCTGGCGGGTGTCTGTTTCTCCAACTTTAGTTGAATCGAGTTTGACTACGACCGGTCCTTGTTGAAGGTTAAAACGACACACTTGATGAAAAATCATTGTGGTTTTGATGCGTAGGTAAGAACGGTTCTTGCTAGAAGCCCGTAGCAGCCACGTAAAACTTGCAACAAGAAAGTAGAGGACGTCTAACTTGTTTTTGCAGGGCATGTTGTGATGTGATATGGTCAAGACGTGATGAGATATAAATTGATGTATGAGATGATCATGTTTTCTAAAAGTTATCCGCAACTGGCAGCAGCCTTATGGTTGTCGCTTTATTGTATGAAATGCAATCGCCATGTAATTGCTTTACTTTATCACTAAGCAGTAGCAATAGTTGTAGTAGCAATAGTTGGCGAGACGACAACGATGCTACGATGGAGATCAAGGTGTCAAGCCGGTGATGATGGAGATCATGACGGTGCTTTGGAGATGGAGATCAAAGCCAGAAGATGATGATGGCCATATCATGTCACATATTTTGATTGCATGTGATGTTTATTCTTTATGCATCTTATTTTGCTTAGTTCGGCGGTAGCATTATAAGATGATCCCTCACTAAATTTCAAGGTACAAGTGTTCTCCCTGAGTATGCACTGTTGCTACAGTTCATCGTGCCGAGACACCACGTGATGATTGGGTGTGATAAGCTCTACGTTCACATACAACGGGTGCAAGCCAGTTTTGCACGTGCAGAATACTCGGGTTAAACTTGACGAGACTAGCATATGCAGATATGGCCTCGGAACACTAAGACCGAAAGGTCGAATGTGAATCATATAGTAGATATGATCAACATAGTGATGTTCACCATTGAAAACTACTCCATCTCACGTGATGATCGGACATGGTTTAGTTGATATGCATCACGTGATCATTTAGATGACTAGAGGGATGTCTATCTAAGTGGGAGTTCTTAAGTAATATGATTAATTGAACTTTAATTTATCATGAACCTAGTACCTGGTAGTTTTTGCATATCTATGTAGTTGTAGATCAATGGCCTGTGCTATCGTTCCCTTGAATTTTAATGCTTTCCTAGAGAAAGCCAAGTTGAAAGATCATGGTAGCAACTACACGGACCGGGTCCGTAACTTGAGGATTATCCTCATTGCTGCACAGAAGAATTATGTCCTGGAAGCACCGCTAGGTGCAAGACCTGCTGCAGGAGCAACTCCAGATGTTATGAACATCTGGTGGAGAAAAGCTGATGACTACATGATAGTTTAGTGTGCCATGCTTTACGGCTTTGAATCAGGACTTCAAGGATGTTTTGAATGTCTTGGAGCATATGAGATGTTCCAGGAGTTGAAGTTAATATTTCAAGCAAATGCCCGAGTTGAGAGATATGAAGTCTCCAACAAGTTCTACAGCTGCAAAATGGAGGATAATAGTTCTGTCAGTGAACACATACCCAGAATGTCTGGGTACCATAACCACTTGACTCAGTTGGGAGTTAATCTTCCTGATGATAGTATCATTGATAGAGTTCTTCAATCACTGCCACCAAGCTATAAAAGGCTTCATGATGAACTATAATATGCAAGGGATGGAAAAGGCAATTCCCGAGCTCTTTGCGATGCTAAAGGATGCGGAGGTAGAAATCAAGAAGAAGCATCAAGTGTTGATGGTCAACAAGACCACTAGTTTCAAGAAAAAGGGAAAAGGGAAGAAGGGGAACTTCAAGAAGAACATCAAGCAAGTTGCTACTCCCGGGAAGAAGCCCAAGTGTGGACCTAAGCCTGAAACTGGGTGCTTCTACTGCAAAGGGACTAGTCACTGGAAGCGGAACTGCCCCAAGTATTTGGCGGATAAGAAGGATGGCAAAGTGAAAGGTATATTTGATATACATGTTATTGATGTGTACCTTACTAATGCTCGTAGTAGCACCTGTGTATTTGATACTGGTTCTGTTGCTCATATTTGCAACTCGAAATAGGGGCTACAGATTAAACGAAGATTGGCTAAGGACGAGGTGACGATGCGCGTGTGAAATGGTTCCAAAGTCGATGTGATCGCAGTCAGCACGCTACCTCAAGATCTATCTTCGGGATTAGTTTTAGACCTGAATAATTGTTATTTGGTGCCAGCGTTGAGCATGAACATTATATCTGGATCTTGTTTGATGCGAGACAGTTATTCATTTAAATCAGAGAATAATGGTTGTTCTATTTATATGAGTAATATCTTTTATTGTCATGCTCCCTTGAGGAGTGGTTTATTTTTGTTGAATCTCGATTGTAGTGATACACATATTCATAATATTGAAGCCAAAAGATGCAAAGTTAATAATGATAGTGCAACTTATTTGTGGCACTGCCATTTAGGTCATATTGATGTAAAGCGCATGAAGAAACTCCATGCTGATGGACTTATGGAATCACTTGATTATGAATCACTTGATGCTTGCGAACCATGCCTCATGGGGAAGATGACTAAGACACCATTCTCCGGAACAATGGAGCGAGCCACTGACTTATTGGAAATAATACATACTGATGTATGCGGTCCGATGAGTATTGAGGCTTGCGGCGGGTATCATTATTTTCTGACCTTCACAGATGATTTGAGCAGATATGGGTATATCTACTTAATGAAACATAAGTCTAAAACATTTGAAAAGTTCAAAGAATTTCAGAGTGAAGTGGAAAATCATCGTAACAAAGTTATTACTCATGCATTCTGTACAATCAAGGTCACATTTTCCCTCATATGCATCTTGACACTGAAGCCATAACTGGTCTGCCTTGCTTGGAAGAAGCTCTGGATTGCTTCAAAGAGTCTGGATTGTTGCTGTTCGTCACCGACAAAGAGCACTGGAACAAAGAATTGCTGCTCCAATTCTATGCCACTCTTCACATTCATGGCTACAACAGAGATCCGAAGACTTGGGTCCTTGAGTGGATGACCGGCAATGTTCATCACGAAGCCAAAGCCTTTGATATCATTGAGCTCACTGGTCTGCCCACTCCTGGAGATCTTTATGAACCTGGTTGTCAGCTTCATAATGCAGCTATGGAGAGCATCTTTCAGAAGCCTGAACCAAACATGAGTCAGATGCTTAGCATGATGAAGCCTTTGCCTCAAGATGCTGCATATCCTAAGGAGTTATTTGTTGAAGACCTTGACTATCTACCACGCACTATCTATCACATTATAAGGCGAACTCTCTGGCCCATCAAAGGACATTCTCCACATGCAAAGCTGGAAGGTGCAATGAAGACTTTGGTCTTTCATATTCTTCACGGCAAATGCTTCAATGCACAAGACTTCTTCATCCGACAACTTGCTGCATTAGGATCTGATCTTTTTGGCTTGAAGTTTTACGCTCCATGGATAATGGGGCTGATCAAACTACACTCAGCTGTCTCATATCAGCCCTCTGCTCGCAATCATCGGATCTTTCTGCCTGATGTTGATATGTCTGCTGAAGCCATATATCCAGAGCCTGCCAAGGAGCCTCTTAGTCTTCAGAATGCTGAGCATCAAAACTTCTCTCAAAACATTGAAGGAGTTCAAGTAGTCACTCATGTTTATCCTCTGGCTGGTACTACACGTGCACCTCATCGTGCCCTCACTGAAGCCACTGAAAGCACCATTGCCCAACGGCCCAAGAAGCGATCTCGTGTTCTCAATGACCGAGAGATTCTGGTTGCCCTTCATCAGAAACAGGATAGGCATCATGACTGGCTGAAGCGCCAAATGCAAAGCCTCTTGGTGGACGTAAACATGATTCACAATCTTGCCACCAAGAATGCCTTTGTTGCCCATGAAACCTGTCGGCGTACATGGAAAGGACTGATGCTTATGTGCTCTGCGGATGATCTTCAAGAGGATGGCTTCTCTAAACGCTTCAAGTTTGACTCCACACCTCCAAGAAGGACTGTGCTGCGACGAACTCCGCCTCTTGAAGACTCTGAGTTCTCTTCCTCCGCGGCAACTGTGAATGCCAGAGTGATCGATGACGAAGACAATGCTACTTCACCGCCCCCTACTTCTTCACGCATCGACACTGCCTCGAGTTCGTCTGCACTGCCTAACAACACCGACGACCTTGCTGCTTCACCTACTCCTCATGGGAACGAGTAGATGCTCTATGTCTTCTAACCTTTTTGGTCCTTACTGACAAAAGGGGGAGAAGCATATGAGTTTGATAGTCTTCAAGCAGGTCCATATGGGCGGGGCGGTTGCTTTATATTTTTCCTAGTGTTTACAACTCTCATTTTGATACATTTGGTTCTTTGAGTTGTAACACTTAAACTCGATGGTCGTCTGCTACTTATTTGCTATTCTGTGAGGCGATGATAAATTCCGCATGTGCGACGATAAATTCCGCACTTAGATCATTTTGCAGCCGTCCATTTTTCATTATGCATGTCATTATCTTCACATACTTTTCATGCATGATGAATTGTCATCATAAGTTGAAGAGGATCTCCACAAGTACAACCTGCCATGTGCATTTGCATTCCAAAAGCAAATTAACTTATATGCACATCTTCAGGGGGAGCCCTTGAAACTTATGAAGACAATTCCTTATCCTTTACAATTTCACGGACTATATTCCCCGTTGAAAACTTCAACTAGTTTGTCATCAATCACCAAAAAGGGGGAGATTGTAAGTGCATCTAGTGCCACCCCTAGTTGGTTTTGGAGTATTGACGACAAACCTAGTTGAGGGACTAATGTGTTTGTGAGCATTGCAGGATAACACAGGTAGAAGTCCCTCATTGATTCGGTTTTCCTACCAGAGATGACCCCTAAAAATGTATGAAGACATTGAAGTCAAAGGTGGTATGTGAAGACATTCACATTGAAGACTATGACAAGAGAAGACATCGCGTGAAGACTATGGAGCGCGAAGACTTAGCAGTTTCGTCGTTCTGTGTTTTTCTTTGTTGAGTCATAGGAACCACCATACTGTTAAGTGGGGTCCAACAGAACCAGTCAGAATGACTGAAGTGATGCTTAACCAAAATCCTATGTCTTCAAGTGAAGACTATGAGAGAAAATCTTGTCCAGAGTTGGATAAGTCAGCCTTGCTTGTAGCCCAAGTAAAGTTGTCGTGTGTGTTTGAAATCTGACCATTGGAACACCTGTCAGTTCCTTAGTGACCCAGGGTCATTTCGGACAAATCAGGTCGGGTTGCCTAGTGGCTATAAATAGCCCACCCCCTACAACCATAAACGGTTGGCTGCTCAGAGTTAAAACATGGCTTTTGCCGTTTGAGGGCAACCCACCTCAAAGCCTTTGAGAGAGAATTCCTTGCGAGGATAAAGCCCTAACCACCCAGAGCCAAAGAGTGTTAGGCATCACTTAAGTCTTCTTGTCTGTGTGATCTGAAGACTTATTACACTTGAGGACTGTGAATCCTCCAGCCGGTTAGGCGTCGCGTTCTGAGCATCCAAGAGTCATTGTGGATCGCCGGTGAACGAAGTCTGTGAAGGTTTGGAAGTCTACCTTGAAGACTTACCAGAGTGATTGGGCGAGGACTGGGTGTCCTTAGCTCAAGGGGAATAAGGTGAAGACGAGGTCTTCTGAGTTGAACCTCAGCCTCCCTAACCAGACGTACAGTTGTCACAACAACTGGAACTGGTCCAACAAATCATTGTCTTCAACGAGTCACTGGTTTCATCCTTCCCTTCCCTTTACTTGCTGTTGGTCCTTGTGAAGTCATTGTACGATTGCATCACCACTTGGCTTCACTGAGTGATTACTTGTTCTGATTGGCTTCACAATATCTTCCTACCTGATCCTTACTGCCAAGCTGCTATTAGTCATTGTGCTTTCACTTCATTGAATACTTGACTATGGTTTGCCTAGTGTAGTCTACCTTCCGCTGCATGGTAATAGGTTTATTTCTATCGTTTGTCTTCGAAACTTACATGTTTTGAAGACTTCCATAAAAATCGCCTATTCACCCCCCTCTAGTCGATCACTAGCACTTTCAATTAGCACTCCGATTGCTCCTCTTACTGATGCTGAATCTTGTGAAATTAATACTGTTTTGCTGAATCTTGTCATGAAAGATCCATTTTCTGGCCTTCCTAGTGAAGATGCCGCTACCCATCTAAACAACTTTGTTGATTTGTGTGATATGCAAAAGAAGAAAGGTGTGGATAATGATATTGTTAAACTTAAGCTATTTCCATTTTCTCTTAGAGATCGTGCTAAAGCTTGGTTTTCGTCTTTGCCTACAAATAGTATTGATTCATGGAATAAGTGCAAAGATGCTTTTATCTCTAAGTATTTTACTCCCGCTAAGATCATCTCTCTTAGAAACGATATTATGAATTTTAAGCAACTTGATCATGAACATGTTGCACAATCTTGGGAGAGGATGAAATTAATAATACGTAATTTCCCTACACATGGTTTGAATTTATGGATGATTATATAGAATTTTTTATGCCGGATTAAATTTTGCTTCTAGAAATCTATTAGATTCGGCCGCGGGAGGCACTTTTATGGAAATCACTTTAGGAGAAGCTACCAAATTCCTAGATAATATTATGGTTAATTATTCTCAATGGCACACTGAAAGATCTACTAATAAAAGGTGCATGTAATTGAAGAGATTAATGTTTTGAGTGGAAAGATGGATGAACTTATGAATTTTTTTGGCAATAAGAGTGCTCCTACTGATCCTAATGATATTCCTTTGTCTACTTTGATTGAGAATAATAATGAATCTATGGATGTGAATTTTGTTGGTAGGAACAATTTTGGTAACAACGCGTATAGAGGTAATTTTAATTCTAGGCCGTTTCCTAGTAATTCCTCTAATAATTATGGTAATTCCTACAACAATATTATGGAAATTTTAATAAGATTCCCTCTGAATTTGAGACTAGTGTTAAGGAGTTTATGAATTCACAAAAGAATTTCAATGCTTTGCTTGAAGAAAAAATGCTTAAGATTGATGAGTTGGCTAGGAACGTTGATAGAATTTCTCTTGATGTGGATTCTTTTAAACTTAGAACTATTCCACCTAAGCATGATATCAATGAGTCTCTCAAAGCCATGAGAAATTCCATTGATGAATGCAAGAAAAGAACCGCTATGATGCGTGCTAAGAAAGATTGCTTTGTGAAAGCGTGTTCTTCTAGTTTTAATGATAATAAGGATGAAGATCTAAAAGTTATTGATGTTTCCCCTATTAAATCTTGTTTTGCAATATGAATCTTGATAATGATGGGACTTAAGATGAGCCACCTTTAACTAGAAGGCATTCCAAAAATTCAGAGTTTTTAGATCTTGATGCAAAAATTGTTAAAAGTGGGATTGAAGAGGTCAAAACTTTACATATCAATGAACCCACTATTTTGGATTTCAAGGAATTTAATTATGATAATTTCTCTTTCATAGATTGTATTTCCTTGTTGCAATCCGTGCTAAATTCTACTCATGCTTATAGTCAAAATAAAGCTTTTACTAAACATATCGTTGATGCTTTGATGCAATGTTATGAAGAAAAACTTGAGTTGGAAGTTTCTGTCCCTTGAAAACTTTATGATGAATGGGAACCTACTATTAAAATGAAAATTAAAGATCATGAGAGCTATGCTTTGTGTGATTTGGGTGCTAGTGTTTCCACGATTCTGAAAACTTTATGTGATTTGCTAGGATTCCATGAATTTGATGATTGTTCTTTAAACTTGCACCTTGCGGATTCCACTATTAAGAAACCTATGGGAAGAATTAATGATGTTCTTATTGTTACAAATAGGAACTATGTGCCCGTAGATTTCATTGTTCTTGATATATATTGCAATCCTCCATGTCCTATTATTCTTGGGGAAAGTCATGGAACACTTCCCTAGAAACAAAATTAAATTACCATATGAATTTATTATGAGAGCCACTTATGGATTGCCTACCAAAGATGGCAATACCTAGATCTATCCTTGCTTTTAGGCCTAGCTAGGGGCGTTAAACGATAGCGCTTGTTGGGAGGCAACCCAATTTTATTTTAGTTTTTTGATTTTTGCTCCTGTTTAGTAATAAATAATTTATCTAGCCTCGGTTTTGGTTTTGTTTTTTTTGTTTAATTAGTGTTTGTGCCAAGTAGAACCGTTGGGAAGACTTGGGGAAAGTCTTTTTGATCTTGCTGTAAAAAACAGAAACTTTAGCGCTCACGAGAATTGCTTTCATTTTTATTTGTAGAGTGCTATTTAGTTAATTCTTTTTTCAGATGATTAATAGATAAATTACTCACATCTAGAAATTTATTTTAGAATTTTTGGGGTTCCATAAGTTTTCATTAGCTACAGATTACTACAGACTGTTCTGTTTTTGACAGATTCTGTTTTCCGTGTGTTGTTTGCTTATTTTAATGAATCTATGGCTAGTAAACGAGTTTATAAACCATAGCGAAGTTCGAATACAGTAGGTTTAACACCAATATAAATCAAGAATGAGTTCATTACAGTACCTTGAAGTGGTGTTTTGTTTTCTTTCGCTAACGAAGCTCACGAGATTTTCTATTTAAGTTTTGTGTTGTGAAGTTTTCAAGTTTTGGGTAAAGATTTGATGGATTATGGAACAAGGAGTGGAAAGAGCCTAAGCTTGGGGATGCCCATGGCACCCCAAGTTAAAATTCAAGGACACCAAAAAGCCTAAGCTTGGCGATGCCCCGGAAGGCATTCTCTCTTCCGTCTTCGTCTATCGGTAACTTTACTTGGAGCTATATTTTTATTCACCACATGATATGTGTTTTGTTTGGAGCGTCTTGTATGATTTGAGTCTTTTCTTTTTAGTTTAACACAATAATCCTTGATGTACACACCTTTTGAGAGAGACTCACATGATTTGAAATTTATTAGAATACGCTATGTGCTTCACTTATATCTTTTGAGCCATATAGGTTTTGCTCTAGTGCTTCACATATACCTTTTAGAACACGGCGGTGGTTTTATTTTATAGAAGCAATTGATCTCTCATGCTTCACTTATATTATTTTGAGAGTCCTTTAGAACAACATGGAAATTTGCTTTTAGGGATAATATAAAATTTCATAGAAGTGCATTGAATACTATGAGAAGTTTGATACTTGATAATTGTTTTGAGATATGGAGATGGTGATATTAGAGTCATGCTAGTTGAGTAGTTGTGAATTTGAGAAATACTTATGTTAAAGTTTGTGATTCCCGTAGCATGCACCTATGGTGAACCATTATGTGATGAAGTCGGAGCATGATTTATTTATTAATTGTCTTCCTTATGAGTGGCGGTCGGGGACGAGCGATGGTCTTTTCCTACCAATCTACCCCCCCCTGGGAGCATGCGTGTAATACTTTTATTTGATAACTTGTAGATTTTTGCAACAAGTATATGAGTTCTTTATGACTAATGTTGAGTCCATGGATTATACGCACTCTCATCCTTCCACCATTGCTAGCCTCTCTAATACTGCGCACTTTTCGCCAGTATCATACACCCACCAAATACCTTCCTCAAAACAGCCACCATACCTACCTAATGGCATTTCCATAGCCATTCCGAGATATATTGCCATGCAACTTTCCTTCGTTCCGTTATTATGACACGCTTCATCATTGTCAAATTGCTTGCATGATCATGTAGTTGACATTGTATTTGTGGCAAAGCCACCATTCATAATTCTTCATACATGTCACTCATGCATCATTGCACATCCCGATACACCGCTGGAGGCATTCACATAGAGTCATATTTTGTTCTAAGTATCGAGTTGTAATTCTTGAGTTGTAAGTAAATAAAGGGTGATGATCATCATTATTAGAGCATTGTCCCATGTGAGGAAAGGATGATGGAGACTATGATTCCCCCACAAGTCGGGATGAGACTCCGGACGAAAAAAAAGAAAAGAAAAGAGGCCCCCAAAAATAAAGAAGGCCCAAAGAAAAAAAAGAAAAAGAGAGAAGGGACAATGTTACTATCCTTTTTCCACACTTGTGCTTCAAAGTAGCACCATGATCTTCATGATAGAGAGTCTCCTATGATATCACTTTCATATACTAGTGGGAATTTTTCATTATAGAACTTGGCTTGTATATTCCAAAGATGGGCTTCCTCAGAATGCCCTAGGTCTTCATGACCAAGCAAGTTGGATGCACACCCACTTAGTTTCTTTTGTTGAGATTTCATATACTTATAGCTCAAGTGCATCCGTTGCATGGCAATCCCTACTCACTCACATTGATATCTGTTAATGGGCATCTCCATAGCCCATTGATACGCCTAGTTGATGTGAGACTATCTTCTCCTTTTTGTCTTCTCCACAACCACCATTCTATTCCACATATAGTGCTATGTCCATGGCTCACGCTCATGTATTGCGTGAAGATTGAAAAAGTTTGAGAACATCGAAAGTATGAAACAATTGCTTGGCTTGTTATCGGGGTTGTGCATGATTTAAATATTTTGTGTGGTGAAGATAGAGCATATCCACACTATATGATTTTATAGGGATAACTTTCTTTGGCCATGTTATTTTGAGAAGACATAATTGCTTAGTTAGTATGCTTGAAGTATTATTATTTTTATGTCAATATTAAACTCTTATCTTGAATCTTTCGGATCTGAACATTCATGCCACAATAAAGCAAATTACATTGAGAAATATGTTAGAAAGCATTCCACATCATTTTTTTATCATTTACCTACTCGAGGACGAGGAGGAATTAAGCTTGTGGATGCTCGATACGTCTCCAACGTATCTATAATTTTTGATTGCTCCATGCTATTATATTATCTATTTTGGATGTTAATGGGCTTTATTTTTCACTTTTATATCATTTTCGGGACTAACCTACTAACCGAGGCCCAACCCAAATTGTTGTTTTTTGCCTATTTTAGAGTTCCGCCGAAAAGGAATATCAAACAGAGTCCAAACAGAATGAAACCTTCGGGAACGTGATTTTCTCAACAAATGTGATCCAGGAGACTTGGAGTGGGCGTCAAGAAACAATCGAGGAGGCCATGAGGCAAGGGGCGCGCCTACCCCCCTAGGCGCGCCCTCCACCCTCGTGGGCACCTTGTTGCTCCATCGACGTACTTATTCCTCCTATATATATCCATGTACCCCCAAACATCCAGAAGCACCACGAAAACCTAATTCCACCACCGCAACCTTCTGTACCCGAGAGATCCCTTCTCGGGGCCTTTTCCGGAGCTCCGCCGGAGGGGGCATTGATCACGGAGGGCCTCTACATCAACTCCATGGCCTCTCCGGTGATGTGTGAGTAGTTTACTTTAGACCTTCGGGTCCATAGTTATTAGCTAGATGGATTCTTCTCGATCTTCCTGGAGATCTATTAGATGTAATCTTCTTTTACGGTGTGTTTGTCGAGATGCGATGAATTGTGGGTTTATGATCCAGATTATCTATGAACAATATTTGATTCTTCTTTGAATTCTATTATGTATGATTGTTTATCTTTGCAAGTCTCTTCGAATTATCAGTTTGGTTTGGCCTACTAGATTGATCTTTCTTGCAATGGGAGAAGTGCTTAGCTTTGGGTTCAATCTTGCGGTGCTCGATCCCAGTGACAGTAGGGGAAACGACACATATTGTATTGTTGCCATCGAGGATAAAAAAGATGGGGTTTATATCATATTGCATGAGTTTATCCATCTACATCATGTCATCTTACTTAAAGCATTACTCTATTCTTATGAACTTAATACTCTAGATGCATGCTGGATAGAGGTCAATGTGTGGAGTAATAGTAGTAGATGCAGAATCGATGCGGTCTACTTGTCACGGACGTGATGCCTATATACATGATCATACCTAGATATTCTCATAACTATGCTCAATTCTATCAATTGCTCGATAGTAATTCGTTTATCCACCGTAATACTTATGCTCTTGAGAGAAGCCACTAGTGAAACCCATGGCCCCGGGGTCTATCTTCCATCATATTAATCTTCCAACACTTAGCTATTTCTATTTCCGCTTATTTTACTTTGCATCTTTATTTCTCTTTGTCATAAAAATAGCAAAAATATTATCTTATCATATCTATCAGATCTCACTCTAGTAAGTGACCGTGAAGGGTTTGACAACCCCTTTATTGCGTTGGTTGCGAGGTTATTATTTGTTTGTGTAGGTGCGTGGGACTCGAGCATGATCTCCTACTGGATTGATACCTTGGTTCTCAAAAACTGAGGGAAATATTTACGCTACTTTAATGCATCACCCTGTCCTCTTCAAGGGAAAACCAACGTATTGCTCAAGAGGTAGTAGGTAGCAATGCATGCCTTAAGATCCAGTTAATGCTAGGCAGACCAGACAACAAGAAGTGTACAGATCCAAGCTTGTGTGTTTCCAAAGCCTTATCATGGATCTCTTTGTACATGTTTGCCATGGAGTTGTGGTCTTTCTTCTTGGTGGCATACACATCCAAGTCATCTTCATTTTCTTCGGGGGCATTGATTAGCTTGGCCCATTCTTCAACTATGGACTGTTACCTGGTACCCTCAGACATCCATGCTATCCTTCCATTTGGATAGAAGTGGGCAGTGGATTAAAACTGCATGATCAACTCATCATTCCATTTTGTGAGCTTTTGTCCAATGAACTCATCTACTCCACCTGCCTTAAAGCTGTCATATACTCCTGGGAAGTGATCTTCATTCTCCTGGATGTATTCCCAATCCACCCATTTCATGTCACACACAATGGGCTTCTTGTCATGCAAAATTGTCTCATAGAAGTCTTGTTGTTCCTTTGTATGGAACCTATAGTCAACTGCAGTCCTCCTCCTAATAGCATAGGGATCAGACTGTCTCCACAATCTCAGTCCTACATCTTTTCTGATGTGCATGTCCTCAGCGACTGGATGAGCATCATTATGGTCAGGAATTTTGGGCTTCAACTTCCTCAAAACAAGAGAATCATCTTCCTCTTCTTCAGCTTCAGGCACTGGGGCCTTGTTTTTTTTTCCTCAGCAGGTATACTCTTGGTGTTCCTCTTGGGTTTTGGGGTTTTTTTGAGCAGCAGCCTTGGGAGCAGATTTGGGCTTAGATGGAGCAGCCCCTGACTTAATTGCATCTCCCATAAGCTTCTGAGACTTGGGAGCTGGTGCAGCATCCTCTTCCTCCTCCTCTTCTTCTGGATCTCTCATAATGGAGGATCTACCAAGTACTCTGGCAGTGGTCTTCTTGACCCTTTCCTTCCTCTTCTTTCCTTCTCCAACAACCTCTTCAGCTGGCTTGGAGGTTTCAGCAGTTGAGGCTCTCACCTTTAAGGTTGGCACCCTCTTGGCAGCACTACAAAAAAAAGACACATTCGTGACATTTTGAGCCAAACGATTTTTTTTTTGTCATACATATGATACTTCTATGACGATAATTATGACAAAACACGGTATCATCATAGATGTGGTGGGCTCCTACTTCTATGACAAAAAATCATGACAGAAAATGGGCTTTTCGTCCTGTGCGGGCCGGAGACGCAGCTGCATGACATTCTTTGGGCCATCCATGACGGAAAAAACCGTGGTAGAAGCGAGGGGGAGGAAAATTTTGGGGAGTTCCCAGTTACGATGGGAGGTCGGGGGCCAAGCGATGACGTTTCTCTCGTACACGTACGCGCGTGTGTGCGAGGCGTTGGCTCTAACTGAACCCGAGCGAGGCGTTGGGCTCTAACTGAACCCGAGCGATTGCACTGCAGGCTACGCGTTACTGAACCCGAGCGATCGATCAACGGCTGTTAACTGAACCCGATCGAGCGATTCCTTTGCTACTGCTGCTAACTGTAGCCGATCGATGGGATGAACAGTGAGCGTTGCGGGGGGGGGGGGTTGGATGAACAGTGAGCGGTGGTGTTGCCTCTGGATGAACATGACCCCGTGGTGTGGTGGAGGGCTGGATGAACAATAGACGGTGGAGGGGTGCCCGTGGAGGGGTGGATGAACAGGACCCCGTGGTGTGGAGGGCTGGATGAACAGTAGATGGTGGAGGGGTGGTTGAACAGGACCCCGTGGTATGGAGGGCTGGATGAACAGTAGACGATGGAGGGGTGCCCATGGAGGGGTGATTGAACAGGACCCCGTGGTGTGGAGTGCTGGATGAACAGTAGACGATGGAGGGGTGGTTGAACAGTAGCCGGTGGAGTAGCGCGCGGTGGAGGCTGGATGAATAGGAGCCCGTGGAGGCTGGATGAACAGGTGCCTGTGGTGGCTGGAGGAGGTCGACGGTGGAGATGAACAGTATCCCGTGGAGTCACGTTTTGCGGTACGCCACACCCCTCCCGATGAACAGGACCCCCGTTTCGACCGTAGCGCTCCAACACAAGTCCGTTTCCTCCATTTTGCGGTACGCCACACCCCTCCCGATCAACAGGACCCCCGTTTCGACCGTAGGAGGTCCATTTCCTCCGTTTTGCGGTACGCCAGACCCCTCCCGATGAACAGGATCCCGTTTTGAATGTGGCCGGTCGAACACAAGGCCGTTTCCTCCGTTCTGCGGTACGCCAGGCCTCGTTTCCATCGCCTGTTCCGTCCAAGCCCTCCCGATGAACACGACACATTCCGTTGCCTCCCCATGAACACGACGCATTCCGTTGCCTCCCCATGAACACGATGACGACGCTGTTTCTCCGTTCCGACCCAGCCATGTACACGAGCCCTGGCCGTACGTATGCGCGAGTAGGCATTCGAGACCCCGCCCGTATGTACACATACATGGCCGTATTTTCTTTCTTGCACCCTGGCCGCTCTACGTACGTGTACATGCTACGTGTGCACCTCTACTACGACACGTGCGCGCCTCTACATCGACCAGTATGTACATACACGTGCGCGACCAGAATGACAACACTACATACGCTTCGACCAGGTGGGTCCCGACTGTCAGGCACTTCCTTGCCTGCGAAGATGTAGCTGGTCGGTCCCAGCAGTCAAGAGGCGAATCGTTTTGTTTTTTTTGCCCGGATACACTTCCTTGCGTGCGAAGATGTAGCTGGTGGGTCCCAGCAGTCAGGGGGAAACGTTTTTTTCATGAAATACGGTGGCCCGTCCGGTGGATCCCGCTATCAGGTGGAGGAATAATTATTTTGCACGTAATAAGGAGGCACTTCCTTGCTGCGGCCGTGGACCCAACTATCAGCCTCTCAACGTACAGTCCACGTCCGATGGAAGCCGTTCCTTGACCACGTTGACCACGCCGCGCCGAGAGCACCAGGGCAGTGGACAACGACGAGGCCTAGGAAGGGGACGACGTGGAGCCGGGGAAGACGCGGCAGTGGATGCCCACGCGTAGAGGAGTAAGAGGGTTCACTGGTTCGCTGCGGTGTGAGGCTGCCGTCGTCGCAGAATAACAGGGGGTGTGGGTGAGTAGAGGGATGCCCTGGCCAGCGGTGGGAGTAGTAGGGGGCGGTGAGGCCTCCGCCGCATCGCAGCCGGCCACTAGAGGCAGGAGAACGAGTGACGACCGGCGTTGGTTTGGGCGGCTGGAGCAAGAAGACCAGAGGTTGAAGAAGCACTACCGCCGTTGGATGGACATCGTACGGTCACTGGAGCTAGAATCGTGCATATTGACTTAGTTGACAAAGCCCTCCGTCCCCGTCAACTTAGTAGGCCCACAAGTCAGCCTGGCACTATATTGGGTCCCAGCTAACAGGGGGAGTACTCATTTTTTTATGCGTAATAAGAAGGCACTTCCTTGCGTGCGAAGATATAGCTGGTGGGTCCAAGATGTCAGCAGCGGTAACATTTTTTCGCGAAATACAGAGGCCCTTTCGGTGGGTCCCTGATGTCAGGTGGAGGAATCATTATTTTGCGCATAATAACGAGGCATTTCCTTGCGTGCGGCCGTGGACCCAGCTGTCGGCCTCTCCACGTAAAGTCCACTTCAGATGCAAGTCGGTCGTTGACCACGTTGACCGGGCCGCGTCGAGAGCACCAGGACGGTGGACGACGGCGAGGCCTAGGAAGGAAACGACACGGAGGCAGGGAAGACTCGGTAGTTGTTTCCCACGCGGAGGGGAGTACGACTGTACGAGGGTTTACTGGTTCGTCTGCCGTTGCCAGATAATAACAACAGGTGTGGGTGAGTAGAGGGATGGCTAGGCCAGCGATGGGAGTACGGTGGGGTGGTGAGGCCTGCGTGGCAGCAAAGCCGGCCGCGGGGAGGAGGGAGCAGGCAGTCCCGCCGGCGCCTGTTTGAGCGGCTGGAACAGGAAGAGCAGAGATTGAAGAAGCACGACGGCCGTTGGATGGCCATCCAACAGTCACTGCTTGTGCGTCAACCACTTTTTTTAAGAAAGCCTCAAATCTGTGGAAAACAGCATACAGCCCATCTGCCATTATTTCTAATAATTTATAGCCCATTTGCTAATTATTAAAGTTTTTTTGGAGCCCATATTCTTTTTGTTAGCATTACAACCCATATTGTGGCCACGGTTAAAAAATTATACGAAATTTTGCATATTTCGGTGCGGTCCGAACTGTTTTTAATCCCGAAATTTCGACTCACATTCAAACTGATTTTAAAAATAAATGTATATCAATATAAAATCCAACAAATTCTCCACACATAAAAATTAATGTAATTTCAGATCTCGAAATGAAGAAAAGATATTTGAAACTAATTGCCGGTTTGATGTGTTTTAAAAATGTACAACCCATTTCTCATTACTGATGGGCCATTTTCTCGGCCAGCCGAATGAAAGCTCTCCTCGTCGTGAAAGATTTGCAGCCCAACAGGCTTGACAAAGCGACTTACTTGGCAAATCACAAAAAAACTGGGCTGTGGCCGTGGACCCAACTGTCAACCTCTCCACGTACAGTACTCTTTCGATGGAATGTCGTTGACCACGTTGACCACGCCGCGCCGAGAGCACCAAGGCGGTGGACGACGACGAGGCCTAGGAAGGGGACGACGCGGGGCCGGGGAAGACGCGGCAGTGGATGCCCACGCGGAGAGGAGTACGTGGGTTCACTGTTTCCGCTGCGGTGTGAGGCTGCCGTCCCCGCAGGGCCTGGCTAGCGGTGGGAGTAGTAGGGGGCAATGAGGCCTCATCGGCAGCACAGTCGGCCACTGGAGGCAGGAGCAGGCGGTCTCCCCGGCGCTGGTTTGGGCGGCTTGTGCAAGAAGAGCAACGATTGAAGAAGCAGCATGACCGTTCGATTTAAATCCAATGGTTATTGCTGCTAGAATCGTTTGTTGACTAAGTTGGCAAGCCCTGCGTACGCGTCAACTTAGTAGGTACACAGGTCAGCCTCCCAACCGGTGCGCCCCAGATGTCAGTGGGAGGAATCATTTTTTTCGCGTAATAAGGAGGTAGTTGATTGCGTGCGGCCAGGCCAGCGGAGGGAGTAGGGTGGGCCGGGGAAGCCTGCGCGGCATCACAGCGGGCCACAAGAGGAGGGAGCAGGCAGTCCCGTCGGCGCTAGTTTAGGAGGCTGGAGCAGGAAGATTAGAGATTGAAGAAGCACGTCGGCCGTTGGATGGACATCCAACACTAACTGCTGCTAGAATTGTGTGTTCACTGACAAAGCCTTGCGTAAACAAGTCAGCCTCGAAATCTGTGGCATGTACAACCCATTTGCTATTATTTTTATAATTTTTACTCATTTTCTAATTCATATGGAATTTATTGCAGCCCGTTTTCCATTTTTAGAATTGCTGGCCATTTTCTGGTCAGTACCAGGGTCAAAAAATTAACTAAATATGTGGGAAATTTGAAAATTCGCAAATTTTTGCTAGGGAACAAAATATTCTTAATCCAAAAATTAATAGCCATACTAAAACAAATTTAAAAATAAATTAGTATTATGTCATGTTAAATCCAATGAAATACGTATAAGATATTAGTGAAGAACAAAAACAAAAAAAGAAACTTATATCCCATTTGCTATATTTTTTTTGGAATTTTCAACCCCTTTTGATATTACTTTTAACAGACATTGACCATACTCTTAAGCCAGGCCGGAATGCATCCCTCCTCGTCTTGAAAGATCTGCAGCACAGTAATTCGGAGAAAACAAATAGGCCTAGCTTGGGTATTCTTCAAAAAGAAATACTGGGCTACCTTTTTCCCAAAGAACTGGTGCATGAGCATTTAGCTTTATTTATTTACTTACTTACTTATTTATGTTTAGGGGACCATGAGCATGTACCTAGGCCGGATTCATGTGAGATCCTCCCTTCCAGTTAATTATGGGCTTCTCTATTGGGCCTTCATCAGTGGGCTGCATGTTATCAACAAGTGGAAAATGTGTTCCGAGTTTCAAAAAAAATGTGTTCTGTACGATAAATAGTATGCGCTACGTACGGTACGGGGCACTAAAGGATTGAACCGTGCAACGAGTTCCAAAACATTGTGTTTGTCATTCTAACAACACATTTATTCAGCCAACAGACGAAATATACTACTGATTATACATTGAAAACAGCAGCAGCAGCAGCAACCGGGGCTGGGGGTGCAACAGAAGTAGTAAGCATGCCAGAAGAGTGAAGACGCAACTCTCTCTTCCAAACCAAACATCAGCCATCATTACAAAAGGGCTACCAAAAAAGAACAAGTGTATGCATCAAACTAAATAAAGATCCTACTACACCAAGTGTACGCATTTAACTAACTGCCTCAGTTAGACGTTACTATTTATTTTTTTCCGAAACGGAGGCAAACGAATTGCCTCATCGATTAATTAAGAAGAAGAGAATTGCCTGGTTAATCTATGGAAAACCGGGCTAAAACCGAAGACGTTACTATTTATTAAGCTGCACTGGAGTCGCAGATGGAGAGGAGTGGGAAACTTCACTGGTTCGGGTGCGCGGCAGCACAACCGCGGTGGTTAGAAGGGAAAACATAAATTGGACACGGCATTACTTTTATAAGAGACCTGCGTTTTATACCCCACAGTAGGCATACTAACAAGTTCACACACAAATACAACAGAAAAGGTAAACATTCATATCAAACTCAGGTTCACAGGACACGTTCATATCCATAGCCAACATTCACAATCAACAACTCAAAAGATTCATATATACACAAGCTCAGCATATCTATGTATCCAAATGATTGATAGATCACACAACAATATTCATACATAATTTACAAAAAGATTCAGATATACGCATGTTCACTATGTTTATGCATCCAAATGATTGAGATCACAACCAATATGATCCATGGACGAACTTTAATTACCTAGGGTACAGACTGGTAAATGGTGTTTAATCGGAGGTACTTCTTGCTAAAATTAGTTCTTGTACGAGTAAACTTTCGAGTACATAAGAGGCAGCACAGACAATCTGAACTTTTCTTGTAGGTTTATCCTCAAATAGTGGCCTCGTGCCCAGGGAGGTTTGAGCAACTTGGCCACTACTTTCATCCAACCAGTTTACTGGGTCATCTTGGTCCTGTATCTCACCAAAATTCTACATTGAAGACGAGAAACGAGGCGGTAGAGAAAATGAACCACCCAAATTTTTTGTGTAGTTCAACTGAAATGGAGCATCCTTGGCGTGCAGACTGATTAAGTGCCCGATGAATATACGCGTCAACCAACTTGTCTGGAATCTTTAGACTCCACGCCATATAGTTCGCTACCATATGTGCCGATAACCAAAAGGCACAAGTTGGGACCAAAGACTGGACTGTGTTTTTCTGGGCTATGCACCAAGCAATATTTTTGGCGTTCACTCTCCTAACACTTGGAGTTTGAGAATTGGTTGACGCCGGTTGATACTCGAATGAATATAGGCACTTCTTGTCAACATCGATGCTTGTCTGAGTGAACTTTGGAGTACATAGCAGCAGCATAAATACCTGTCCATCTGATCATTTTGTGCAGTTCTACTGAAATCACCCAATGTAATGATTTGCCTGCGAGTTCAGGCTCCAAATTACTCCTTTATGAAATCGGCAAACAGTAGCACAATACCAAATTACCAATACATATGACAGGCACAATAATTAGGATAAAGACCAGTACCAACCTGTGTGAGGTAGCATATCAATTACTATTTCCTTTGACTGGAAGCCGAGATAAGCCAAGCGACTAACAGCAAAGGAAGAAGGCATGCGGAGTTTAGTGACTGACAGGAAAGGACGGAAGCTGTCGAGGAAATGAAGCACCCAAAGTTTTTGTGCAGTTCCACCAAAATCGAGCATCTCTATTGGCACATATATTGAGAGAGTGAGATTACTGTAATAGTGGGACTAGTTTATGAAACATACACTAACAAATAGAAGCACCCTCATTATCTTAATGGGTAAAGTTAGCAACATAGTAGTCTTGCTTAAAGAGAGGTATTAGTTTATTTAATCAGTGCCAATTAGCTCAACTCAACACTCAAAGCATTGCCATTTATCATAGGTTGCAAAACATTAATGTGCAAAGATAAAGGAGTTTCTCATGACAGTAGCACGATACAAATAGAGATGAGAACAAACTAATATGGATGAAGGCCTTAGGACCGTACCAACCTGAGAAAAAAAGCTTATTCATGTAGTCCCATAAGAGATGATAAAGCACTCACTAGAATCACACAATAGTATATATTTTTGTGCACTTCAAATGTATGGTTGAAATCACTCTTGTTTACCAGTACTGAGATTATATCGAAAGATTATCAAGAACTTCCAGCAGAGTTAAAGCACTGGCTAGGATACAGTTCATTGTATTGTCTTGTGTAGTTCCATTTAATGTATGATTGACACAACATGATCCCTGTTTGCACAAGTAGGAACAAGGTGAAACCTTCATTAGCTTAGTGAGAAAGGATAGGAAGACATTAGCATATTACTCAACCAGTAGCAGCAAATTCATGATGGACAATACGCAAAACATTGCCTAATTGAACCAATGGCAATAAATTGACATGCAAAACAATAGCACTATTATGTCATGACACTAATAATATTCCCTCCCTGCTGCACCACATGATTCACCTCCATAGACAAACATACACACGTCCATGATTCAGCATAGGGTCCTACTAAAGATTTGTTTAACTCCAATAGGAAAATTAGGCAGTAATAAATTAGTGGTACTTAAGTAGTCCTAATTAATTAAGTGAGACAACAGAAGTGGAAGGGCTCCCTAGAGGATCGTCTCACATGTAAGGTAGTCGTTGCCGGAGCCCTTGAATGGCCTCGACTAAGGCCTCTGGCTTCAGCAAGATCACCTTGGCACTGTTTATTCTTCTTCTTCCTCTTCATGCTCTATTTCTATTTCTCCTCGCCAGTTGGTGAAACCAAGTACATGATTGGCCTTCTAATTCAGAATTGGTTTTGTCAGTGAGGGAGTACAAGTGTACTAGTAAAAACAACATTATTTTCTCATGGCAGTCGGAAAATAGAGATGAACACATGCATTAAATATCATTCTTACCTAAAGGAAGGTTATGGCGCCAATATGGATGATGAGGATTGGAACACAGATCTCCCTTTGTGCAGTTCCACCAAAATGAACCAACTGTTCCATTCTGACATTCTAGTTAAACAGCACAAAAGTCACTTCTTTTAAGAAGAGTTTTGTGCAGTGCACCAAAAGGTCACAACAGCAACCAGGTGAATTGGATATCCCTGTTTGCACAAAAAGGCACAGAGAAAACAGTCAGAGTCTCAAACAATTACAGGCAAAAACATTTGGCTAAACTTGTCATGGCTTATAACAGTGCGTGCACCAGCAGTCCAGCACCATGTACGTAAACATGGGCATAAAGTGGTGATTCATAGTTTGTTGCCCCGAGAAACAAACATCCAAGAAACATATCTGGTTGGTCCCATTTTTGTTCACTCTAGCCACCTACTCCTATGTGTGGATAGCAAATCTAGTCCTGATCATACCACTATGTACAGCGTTACCCCTATATTTCCCTTTTCGACCAAGAGACCGGTTGGATGACCAGTCTGTACTACTTTCACCCCCTTTCCTACCTATTTGTACCAAGTCCGATGTACATACTAAATTCCCCCACCCCCACTTTATTTCTTGTTTGAACCAAGTACTCCCTCCATCCGGAATTACTTGTCATCAAAATGGATGTGTCTAGAACTAAAATACACCTAGATACATCCATTTCAATGACAAGTATTTTTGGATGGAGGGAGTACAAGATTCGACACCATGAAGTAGCTTTACCTCTAACAATAGAAGAAAAAAATATGTGACGTTGGACCATCCGATCGAGAGGAGCTGAGAGGTAGAAAATGATGCACATGTAGTGACGTAGCGAGCTGGGGAAGTAGAGCTAAGGCGGTTTCGAACGAAGATATACCTGAAAGTCGTCGGGATGTGGATAGGTGGGCGGCGGGAGGCCGGATCCGCCCACAGGAAATGATGAAGGGATCGGAGGACCTCCCGTGCCGGCGCTCGGCCAGAGATAACAGTGCGGCCGGCAGCGGGTCTCCTCCCTCACTGTTGACGACAGCCTAAACGCTGCCCCTCCTCCCCTTCACTGGCGGAGGGGGATACGTCCGGATCTGTAACCAGCAGTGAGGATAGAAAGCTAGTGTTTTTTGAAGGGAGAAAGACAGTGTTACTACCCCTATCTTGTTCAAAATCTGGAGAGGATGAGAGTGTGTGAATAGAGCAACCCTAGCAAGCAAGCACGGAGGCTCCGACCTATATATACGTAGTGAGCAACCATAGCAAGCAAGCAACCCCTATATTCATCAACTCATACAAGACCGAGAAATTTCATTACTACAACGCCCTCTCCCTCGCGGACTGAGCTCTGGTGCCTTAACTGCACCTGCCTTTGGCTGCATGACAGGAGGGCCAACCACCTGTTGGGCCCACCTGTCATGGACGCAAAGGCAGGAGCAGTAAGTTGAAGCTTTCGCTATCCCTCCCGCAAGAGGTGGACGGACATGCAGCAGTGGATTCGATATTGTAGAAGTAGGAGTAATCATTATTGTTCGTCTTCTCGAAGAGGCGAAGAGCCAAGCGCAACCCGAACGTGGCAGTTGTGAACGCTCGCGTGGTGCGGTTCCTTGGAGTACTAGCCAGGCTCTTGCATGAGACAAAATTGCTATTGTTTAACAATTAAACTCCATTATCCATTGGTTGATACTCATTCTGCATAGGTCCGCACGCTTAGCACCGTTTCCTCCTGGGGTCACCAATGTTTATTTGGTAATTAATAGCATTGCATGCAATGAACTAGCCATTGCAAGTCATTAAAAGCATGCACACCTCTCATCTCTTATTGGTTGATATGTCAAGAAACAAGAAACAGGGTAGAAGTTAATGCACCGCGCCTAAGTGTTTTGGGACTATTTGGTTTTCGTAAGGCTGGTCATAGTGGGGAGTAACTTAGACTAGTGTCATGCATATGACACTAGCCTAAATTACTACCTTCATAATGCAAAGTAACATAATAGTAGTATTTTAGATGGCTTCATTTATTAGCTTGTAGACTCATCTTATCTTGAAAAGTGCTATGTTATAGTAACATATTATGTTACCACCTCTCATTAACATATTATGTTATCTTGAAAAACGCTATGTTATATTTTAGATGGCTTCATTTATTAGCTTGTAGACTCATCTTATCTTGAAAAGCGCTATGTTACTAGCTAAGTTACTCCCACTATGGCTAGCCTAAGATGACTTACACACCTAGGCGGAGGGAGTAGTATAGCCCTGTAAACCGGAAAGGAGTATTTGCCTTTCTAGAGATTTCAACAAGTGACTAGACTACACCGTGTGCGGTACTCCCTCCCTTTCGGTTTATAGGGCTCAAATCTCAAATCTCATGAACCAAGGCATTTTGCGATTGGAGGAATGTATCTCGTACTTTACAAAACTACCCTAATTAAACTCATGCATTAATTACATAGTTCTCTCATTTTCCTCTCCGCCTTGGTCGCGACGCACAATATTGAGCACTCCTATATGACTAGCCGCTCTATCTACCTGCGGGACATTTCAAAGCATCCGGGCCCGCGTGCCATCCACCAAATCACAGCGAGGTGCTACAGTCGAGACTCACCTGTAACCCCGGTGTGGCCGTCATGACCCGTCATATCACAAAACCCACACCTTTACCAGCAGTGGTAAGGTGGCCTCCAAGTTGGACTGGACGAAGCAACCATCATTTCACTGGACGCTCGTTCAAGCCCTTTCTTCCCTTTCTTGAAGAAAACCTCACTCCAGGCTACTCACTTCTGCCATCTTTCTTCTGTACCGACGAAGGAAAGGTGGGCGAATCAGTTATGCTGCTATATTTTCATTCCAAGAATCTTCTTTTTGCGAAGCACCGACCGATTCTCACATCCTATTATTTTCCCATTTTCATTGCGATTGTGGTTTACTTTCGATTGCTTTTTGTTTGTCAGCTCATTGATGGATCCTGGAGCACTAGGCAAAGAGTTGCCGGCGGACAACCCACTCGAGACAGCGATCTCCAGGAAGCAAGCACCGACCAATGAGTTGACCATGTTGGCGGGCCAACCCATGGAGATGAAGAACTCCAGGAAACAAGCATTGGCCAAAGAGTTGAGGACGTTGGTGGACGAACTCCTCAAAGGAAGTTGGAAGAACGGCAAGGGCCCCACCGTTCCTACCCCAGGAACTCTGATTGCCACCTATGTGAGGCTCAAGACCGAGTTTGAGGAGATAGTCGCCGTTGAGAAGCAGTATTCCCCTGGCAAGGTGATGGCCCCCATCGAGGACGAGGAGATGGCCCCCGGAGGGATGAGATCCCCTGATGAGCTGCACAAGGTAAAAATAATAATGGATTATTACCATAGTTGTGGTTTTTGATTATTTGCAATGTGCTTGCTAATATGTTAGGGTTGTGCAGGTGCCGGTGGACGTCCTTGATGATTCGGATGTCGTGGCCCGTCCTGTTGGCATCGCCCCGGAGATCGATTCCGATGCCGCTGTCCATCCTGTGGACATCGCCCCAGAGATCGATTTCGATGTTGCGGTCAGTCCTGCGGACATCGCCCCAGAAATCGATTCCCATGCCGTTGTCTGTGATGTGGTCATTGCCCGAGAGATCAATGACAAGAAATAGTTGGTCGGGCTAATCCTTCAGGGTAGTTTGCATTGCCCTGTGTTTAATTACCAGAACGATGCGTGTTATCAAACCATCTTAGGGCTAGTGCACTGTCTTGTGTGGGCGGATCTTGCTACTTTTGTTTGATAGTGAATCATGCGAACCCTCCCCGTGTTATGGAAACAGGTGTATCCTCACAAGCTTTTGATGTAATATATGGCATGATTAGATGTAAGTTTGAACCGTTTATCATATCAGCAGGGCTTGTTTGATGATTCTTGGTGTTAGTTGGCTAGCTACTGTGCGAGCTATAGTACTTGCAAAACACTCACCGAAGAGAAACATTGGGGCTGATGATCTCGTGGTACGCTTATACTTATCCCTCGTCGATCGACCAATAGCCCTAGCTCCTAAAATTGTAGGCTTAGCGATCGATGACCTAGGCAGGCTAGTTTGGCCTAGTGGGTTGCAGTGATATGACGTGCAACACAAAATCATACCAGTGCAGAGACGTACTCCCTCCGTTCCAAAATAGATGACCTAGGTGGGCTAGTTTGCCCTAGTGGGTTTCAGTGATATGACGTGGTAGAGTGCATCCAGTCTTCGCGTGTGGTAGTAGTATTGCGGGTACAGTAAGTTTTCTTGAAGAATCGGAATTGAACGAAGTCATGATGGTTCCTTCGTCCGAACAACTTACAGTGGGAAAGGTTGGGCCTGCGATACGAGCGGGGTAGACCAGGATAATTTTGTGCATGGCAGGTGGACCAGGATGGTCGACGTCCCACATGTCGGCGAATGAAAGTATTCTTTCCGATATAGAGGACGAGCAATGAGTATTCATAGTTTATTTTTCATGAAAGCTATTTTCTCCACTGTTACGACGGAGGAGTGTGAAACACGGCAGCCTAGTGAACATGGCATGTGCACCACCCCCTCCTTCCTCATGTAATGCCCAGGTTACAGCTTTTTCTCACTTTCTCTCTATCTATTTCCTCTCAAATGTTTTTTACCTTTCTTTTTAAGACACAATTGTTTTTTATGCCTTTTTTTAGAATTATTTTTTTATACCTAGGAGCACGTGTAGAGACGGGCACTTGCAGAGCCCACTCCTTGACTTTGTCAATGCCTCTCTCTCCTCCACATAAGGAGTACTACTTGCTATGCATGCATGCGGCGGGCAGCTGGTGTCTTGAGGGGCTAGGGCGGTGAGAGCGGGCTCCGGAGTGGTCCGGACTCTAGCATAATTTTGGTTTTTACAGTATTTCTTTCTCCATTGACAGGTAGGCCCGCGTAGATAGATAAAGAACACGAGCTGATGAGCCGCATGCGGACTGTTTGACTGGTCAACCAGACAAATACGGAGCTATACGCTGAGACAGTGACCGTATAATCACCGTATCTTGTATACAATGATCAAAGTGAGCTATCAAGACAAGTTCGATGACCGCCAATGCATTTTACCCGGTAAGAAATGACCAGGATTGAAGGGGAATCCAAATTTGCTTCATCTTCTGTCCTTGAGCTCTTGACAAACCAATGCACTATATGGTTGTCCGGCCACTCCACCCCAGAGCTCTCACCAAGCGTCGTTCATGCCACCGCGCCGCACACTAACCGGTAAGGCAGCGATGGCATCCCACCGCGCCGAGTTCCTCGCCGCCCACGACCGCACACAAAATGGTAGGGAAGCAATGGCATCCCGCCGTGCTGAGTTCATCGCCGCTCGCGACCTCACAACTATGTGGGAGGAATTTGAAGATGCCAAGGCCGAATGGGCGGTAGAGCAAGAGGCGGCCAAAGCCGCACAGAGGGAGCGGAAAAGTCAGAAAGCACTCAAGAAAAGAGAGGCCCGCCGCCGCAAGAAAGAAAAGGACGCACGCACTGCTGCGGAGAGGTCGGCGGAGATCCAAGCACGGTGGGGTGTCGCCGAGAAAGCCGGGAAGGAGAACGATGGCGTCTGGCCAGCATGTGAGAAGTAGTAGTACTAGTAGTTAGTGTGTGTGTGTGTGTGTCTGAGTACGAGCATGTACCAGTACTACTAGTTACTACTGTAGTTTTTAGAGCAAATACCAGTACATTAGCCTAGACTAAATGGAAAAATTCCTATCCTAAGCATCAAATGGCCTCTATTTCTCTATAGGAATAGAGATGCATGTCATCTCACTTCCTATGATTTTCATATTCCTATCCTATGAAGGAAAGGAGGCCTCTGTTGGAGTAACTACTGTAGCTAGCAGTACTGCTGGTACAGTAGTTTTCTTCAAGAAGCGGAATTCAACGAAGTCATGATGGTTCCTTCGTCCAAGAAACTTCAAAGTAGAAAGTGGGCCTGTGATTTGACAGCTCATTAGTCATTATTAACTGCGGCGCGATGACCTGGGTAACTCCCTTGGAGTTCTGCGTGCATGGAAAGTGGACCAGGATGGTCGACGTCCCACATGTTGGCGAACGGAAGTATTCTTTCCGATATCGAGGAGCAAGGAAACCGCGTGGTATAGTATCACTGCTGATTGGTTCGCAAAAAAATAGTATCACTGCCGATTTATAATTATTTTTTATTTTTGATGAATGCTAGCGTTTCAACTCTTACGACGAAGGGTGCCAAACACGGCACATGCTGGATGTCCCACACGTCAGCGAAAGGAGTGGGACATGAACAGCGTGGTAGAGCCCAGCGTAAAAAATAGCGTGGTAGAGCGTCTCCACTTCTTCCACTTCTGGGTCGGAGACCACACATAGTAGTACTTAGTGGTATGAATGATACAAAGTGCGACCTGGAGACAAAGACACATCTAGTTGGAAGGTCTTGGGGCATACACGTAAACAAATATAAAAGTTAATATGTGCCTCCAACTAATATAGTAGTAGTAGAGTACTTAGGCACGTACTCCATAACATCACCGTGCATTGCACGTACAACATTTAGTGGTAGTACGTAGTAAGAGACAAATGCCTCCCAAGAGTTCCCTTCTCGACCTACTTTTGGGTGTTTGGTAGAGTGTATGGAGGGTGCATGAGTCCACACTAGTTTAGCACAAATACACTAGAAGCATGCATGAAGAGAGCATGCATGAAGAGGGGTGTTGAGTTGAGCATGCATGAAGAGTGAACAACTATGCTGAGACGAGAACGCAACCAAACACACCCTATATGCCACGCATGTTCATACCATTTGTGCCTTTCTACTTCACTTACTATGCTACATTACTCAGGTTCGTACGTCCACTTCTGGGTACATGTTCGTCTTGTAGTTCCAGTCCCACGTGTTCTTCATATAGATGGAACGATCCTTGCATAACACGTGCACCTTGATGCTAGATGTCTCGCGTGTTGGCAAAAGGATGAACAAAGCTCACGTAAAAAAATAGAGTGGAAGAACATAGATTCCAGACGACCGAGAAGGAGCAAGGAACCTCGTGGTGGAGCGTCTGCACTCATAATATTTAATATTATTCAGCGATATAAAATTAACCAATCATCTCCACAGTGGACTGGAAGAGTACGAAACACGGCAGCCCAATGTAGTATCATACTAGTACATGGCTAACCCACGCTATCACCATATTTCTTGGCTTCCGTGCGATACCTATCTCTAGTAATCTAGCAGCCTGTACCGGTCAACCCTTATATAGGAGTGCTAGCACAAAAAGATGCATGCATGACCACTAAAATTTCCATATTAAAGTGCAGCTCCGGCGGGAGTATGGCGTATGTTGTTTCCTTCGGCCGGCCCATGGCTACCGGGCGACAGCGACCAGAGAAGAGGCGGCGGAAGGGGAATGAATGCAGCTACTGTTTGGGTTCGCCTTCCGGCTTAAATAAATGCGCAGCATCACGTGTACCCGCGGGTGCACAAATTGTAACATACGTGTCTGCTTAAGTGGGCGTCACGTAACTGGTGTGCATGTGAGAGAGATTCTGAGAGACAGAGTGCGTGTGTGCGACCCTACTCTTCGGACATGTACTCAACCTTTTGCATCGGATCTAAGTATAATGGTAGTTACTTTAGCTAGTGATTTACGTGGCCATGTTAACGTGGTTGTGTCAAAAAAATGTCAACAAGCAAGATTCTCATGCATTGCACATAACATCAATATGCATTTTTTTTACAGAACACCTGTTGTGATTGACCCATGCAGGAGTAATCCCATGTGTAAAAACTAGTGATATCTCAAGAATTTTATCGGAAAACTGGTATCTCGAGAATGTCATCGAAAAAATGAAAGATGAGAGATAAGGCGAGGAGGAGTGGAGCGTGGTGGTGACTGGTGGTCGGAATGGGCGGAGGCATGGGGATGGACGGCGCCGGCGGCAGCGGCCACTGTCGGATTTCGGGTTCCGGTAGACCCTTGAGGTTCGAACACTAGGGTGCGCGCGGAGATTTCGCCTCCTACCTACCTGCACCCCTCCGCCATGCTAGGATCAAAGCTATGAAAAGAACAACAGAAGGGACACAGGGTTTATACTGGTTCGGGCCACCGTTGTGGTGTAATACCCTACTCCAGTGTGTGGTGTGTGGATTGCCTCTTGGGCTGATGATGATGAACAATACAAGGAAGAACAGCCTCGCGAGGGTATGTTCTTGGCTGGGGCGATGAACTGATGGGGGGAGTTCAGCCACCTTTCTCTCTCTCTTTCTCTCTACTTCTCACCTCTCTAACGAGCCTCCTTCTTCCTACCACCCAACCCCCTTTTGCTCTGTGGGTGGCTGGTCCTATTTATAGAGGCCCTGGTCCTCTTCCCAAATATTGAGCGGGAAGGGAGCCAACAATGGCGGGCTAATTTGAAAGGGGACAGCAAGTATCTGCTATCCTGACAAAAGTAGTCTTCGCCTGCGCAAAGCTCTGGTGATGACGCCGTCTTGGGCTCCACGGTGACCTCCTTCTCATAGTCCTCCTGGTCTTTGTCTCGTTGCACCGAAATGGCAACCTTTGCCTGATGCCTCGGTACTCCGTGGCTGCGCTTGCCCCCTTTGCACCAAAGAGGAAAGGAGGACGCTGTGCGGGCTGGCACCCGCCTGGCGCCCTGAATCGTCATGGCTTGCGTCACGGGCACCTCACGAGGTAACCCGCCTTGATTTCTCCGCCTCCTCGTGAGCCCGCCTGGCGCCCTGAATCGTCATGGCTTGCGTCACGTCCGCCCCGCGAGGCTTGGCCCCTCGCGAGGGTCTTGAGTTTGTGTTGGTGAAGATGGGTCGTGCTGGGCCCCCCTTTCAGCCACGCCGCAGGTCGCAGGCAGGCAAGTCTGGGGACCCCCGTTCCCAGAACGCCGACAGTAGCCCCCGGGCCCAAGGCGCGCCCGGACTTGGCCGTGCAGGGGGCGGAAGGTCAAGAGCGAAGCGCCGCGGGCCCTAACAGCCTGCGGCCTTGGGCGCCGCGTGGCGGTTGACTGGACGTGGGCGCCTCCCCTTCCCCACGGCGCCTCGGCAACTGCACGGATTGGACAAGTCCGTGCATGCAAATCCGGTCATGATTACCTGCGATCGTGGAGGTCGCCGATTGACCTCCGTCGGCTATAAGTATTGAACGTCGCGCGCCCTTCCAGTCCATCCCTCCTTGCTTCTCCTTCTTCCTGATCCTTGCTCCGTCTTGCTGTGATGGCTCCGATCCGCCGGTTCTCGACGGCAGAGAAGGGAAAGGCTCCCCGAGAGGGACCTGACCCACTTCCGCCGAAGAAACGGCATGTCCACCATGGCCCGGACGAGGGGGCCCTTCAAGTGGTGTCGAGGCCTTGGGGCGAGCGGGCGCCGCCGGGGTTCCCGCTTCCATTGTACGCCCACGTCGAGGGCCCCGAAGGAGCTGATGCTGACCGCCACGGGCGGCGCCGCCGCCTGCGCCGACGGGTCACGAAGGTGTGGGTCGTCCCCCTGGGGTCCACACCGAGGGCTCCTCCCAAGAGTCCGTGCTCCACATCGCCATTCCTCTTCAGTCTTGGATCCGTCTTCCTCCCTTCTTCGCCTCTGTCATCCCACAGGGGGAGCCCCTGGAGCTCTGGCTGCAGCACACCGGCTGTAGCACCCTCACGACCGAGGCAGAGGTCCCGGTCGTCGCCCCGGGCGAGGTCTACATGACCCGGGGCTGGAGAGAGATTGCCCGGGTTTGCAGGACAAGGGGCGTCTTCGCGATCCACTTGGGCTACGACGGTGCTTCGGTGATGCTCCTCAAGGTCTTCGACGCGGACGGGCGCCGGGTGGAGTGCTGCCCCGGTGAAGGCGGCCAGGGCCCTGCTGTGACGAGGACCGGGCTCGCCAATCGCTCCCTTGGCGGCTCCTCAGGCGGTGGAGACGTCGGAGGCTCCAGCGACTCCGGCAAGCCCTTCGCGACTCCGGAGACGAGCGGCAATAGCTACGAGCCCCCGAGCCGGCGCCGCTCCGGGAGTAGGGCAGGCTCGTCATGCCGCCGCCGACTCTGATCTGGATGGGGTTGGCGTTGGTACTTGGCGGCCCACTGTTGATGATGGCGTCTTTTGTAGCGATGCGTGTAGTTTGCGTCTCTTTAGGATCTGTTCCCTGCGAGGAACCAAAAGCGCGCCCCGTGGGGGCTTGTAAGGTGCCTGTGATCCTGTGTTGTTAATATAACCCTTGCCGTAGATTTACGCGAGTTGCTCATCCCGTCTTAGCTCGGTCCTCCCTTTCAAACCTCACGAGGGCTTGGTGCTCTGCGCCGACAGGTCCCAATCCCAAGGCGGCTTCAGCCGTCGCTGGTATGCCAGGTCGCGATGCCGTGGTCAAGGCCAGGAGGTGAGTGACCCGGAGTCCGGTAAGAGCCCCTGAGTCGTGATGCTCAGGAGGTCCCCTTTGGCGCCCAAGCAGCCGTCGTTCGGTGAGAAAGGGGAGCAACGTCGCTAACATGGGATAGCATTAGGTGCAGGGATGGTGCCACGGTAGCTGGCGCTTCCGGGCGATAACTTATCTCGAGGATCAGGGGCCGCTCTCTGGTGTGTGGCCGGGTCCGTGCATCGGCAGGCGTGAGGTTGCTCGGCGAGGTCCTCGTGTGTCTCTCCCCTCTCGCCTTTGCTCCCCTTTCTGCTCTACGTCCTCGGGTCCCGGCCCTCGAGCGAGTCTCAGCCGTCGCTGGTATGCCAGGTCGCGATGCCATGGTCAAGGCCAGAGAGTGAGGGCTGGAGAGCCAGTAGGAGCCCTGAGTCGCGATGCTCAGGCACCCCCCCTTTAACGTGCAAGCGGTTCGCGCGGATGAGAGCGAAGGAGACATAGCAAGAGCCTCGCCTGACGCAGCTCCTTCAGGAGGTCCTGCAGGTCCATCATAGAAAGAGCAAGGAGTTGCCATAACAATTGACGGTCAGCCGTTGGTTGCTTCCGTAGGGTAGTGAGGCACTGAAGGCTTGACGAGGTGACGCTATGCGGGGCTGCCGCGGCCAGAGCTCAGCCATCCAGGTTTGTCGGCGTTGCAGGGACGGACCCATGGGCAAGCGTCGTGCCGTTTGGGAGCAGTTCCGTTAGTTGGCGTCAGCTGAGCAGGCAACTAGGTAAAGCACATTAGCCATGAAGGAGTGGATTCGTTCAAATAGATGCGGAGGTCACTGGGTCAGGCCCAAGCGACTTGGGGATCATGCAGCCCGAGGGGCGCCCCCAACAAGGTAAGCCAACGATGCGAAATAAAAGGGATACACGCCGCAGGGACGGACCCACGCGGCCTGGGAATAATGCAACCCTGGGGGCGCTCCCAGCTGGAAGTGAAACTTGAAAGATGTCACCTGATGACGCTAGAGACAAAGGGGTGTTGGTGTAGCCGGCTCGATGGGCCGCGGAAGCCGATCCTCATGAGCCCCCAGGCGCAGGGGCCTCGGGGGGCTCCGGAGGCGCTGGTGGTTCCTCGCGGGCCATCTTCATCACCGCCAGGGCCGCGGAGCACCTGGCCTCTTGTGCCTCCGTGATGCCCCTCATGAGGCGCTGGTACGCGTCAGCCGCGCTCGGCAAGCCGTAAGGCATGCGAACGTAGCTGTGGGGTGGACCTTCGCAGCGCCCCACTCGCGAGGGCCAGAGGCGCTCCAGGGAGGCAACTTGGTTGAGCCCTGGTACGTCGACGCAGACGCGTAGCCCGCCATCCTCGCCCGGATGGGGAGCCACTGCTGGTAGGCGGCGGGCGCCTCTCATGACCCTGGACTCCTGCAGCTCCTGAATGGCCTTGCTGACGAACTACTGTGGGTCTGGATCTCCTTGCCTTGCTCCTCCTTGAGGGAAACGTGCTTCGAAACACGCCTCCATGTGGTGCCCCAGCGCCTCCCTCGTGACCCTTGCTAGGTCGGTGGCCCTCCAGGGGAGAGCCCCCGAGCCCTGCCTGAGGAGGGCGCCGGGCGCGCTTTCCTATGCGATGGAAGGAGGTTCCCCCTGGGCAGGCACGGGCCCAGAGGGGCCTACCTCCTGAGGGGCTAGGCCGGATGATGTCTTCTTCTTCTTGGGGGCGGCCTCGGGAAGCCTCCTGCTTCCGTTATCCGGGTCTTCCAGTGATGCGGCCTGAAAGGCTCGCTCCAGGGAGCACACCGCGTCCTTCTCTTCACAGGACACCATGATGACTCCGCCGCTTCCTGGCATCTTGAGGACGTTGTAGCCGTGGTGAGTCACGACCATGAACTTGGCCAGCGCCGGGTACCCGAGGATGGCATTGTACGGTAGGCGGATGTGAGCGACGACGAAGTCGATGAGCTCGGTGCGGTAGTTGTCGCGTGCCCCGAAGGTGACGGGGAGGCGGACCTACCCGATCGGGACCGTGGAGCCGTCGGTGATACCGGAGAAGGGCTTGGTTGGCTAAAGCTGGCTGTAGGGCACTTGGAGGTTGTTGAATGTCTCTACGGACAGGACGTTGAGCCCTGCCCCGCCATCGATGAGGGTCTTGGTGACCACCACGTTGCTGATGATTGGGGAACAAAGCATCGGGAGGACTCCGGCTGTAGCCACACACTTGAGTTGATCTGCTGAGCTGAATGTGATGGCGCACGCCAACCACCTGAGAGGGCGCGTGGCTTCGAGCCTGGGGAGGGCTGCATTCACTTCGCGGGCGAACTGCTTGAAGATGCGCTGAGAGGCTGGGGCCTGAGCTCCGCCCAGGATGCAGGCGATCGCGCGTGGCTCCTGGAAGCCCCCAGCCTCCTCGTCCTGGTGGCGGTCCTTGTTTCTCCTTGGCTGCGGCGGCAGCGGTGGGAGGCCTGCGTTGCCTTGCGGGCGATCCTCGCGAGGTTGATCCCTCCAGCCTCCCTCGTGAGGTGGGTCATGCCAGCGATCCTCATGAGGTTGGTCGTGCCACCCCTGGCACGGGCCACGGTCTTCCCAGCGCCCTGCGTTCCTTCCTCCTCCTCGGCCGCATCCCGGTCACCACGGTCAGGGCGACGGCCGATCCTTCCTTCACGCACGGCTCGGAGTTCTTGGCATTCACTGGTGTTGTGGGTGTGGAGGTCGTGGTACACGCAGTACCGGCTGCCCTTGGGAGGTTCGGGCTGATCTCTGCCCCGCTTGGTGTCTGGTTTTGCCGCGAGCACGGCAGCCCCCTTGCGCTTCACTTCCTTGGCCTTGAGCTTCTTCTCTTGTGGGTCTGCGGCAGGCAGCTCAAGGAGGGAGAGACGCCCTTCCTCAGCCCTGGCGCACTTGTTCGCCAAGTTGAACAGCTCCAAAGAAGTGCACAGGTCTTCATGCATCGCCAGCTCATCCTTCATCTTAACGTCGCGCACGCCGTCGGAGAAGGCTGAGATGATGGCCTCTTCAGTCACCTTGGGAATCTTGAGGCGTGTGTTGTTGAAGCGCTGGATGTACTTCTGCAGGGTCTTCCCGGGTTGTTGCTTGATGTGGCGCATGTCGCTCACGGTGGGTGGCCGGTCGCGAGTACCTTGGAAGTTGGCGATGAAGCGGGTGCGCATCTCTTCCCAGGAGGAGATTGTGCCTGGAGCCAGGTTCGGGAGCCAGGTGCGGGCCCCGTCCTTGAGCGCCATGGGAAACCAGTTCGCCATGACCTTCTCGTCTCCGTTGGCAGCTTCGATGCCCAGCTCGTAGAGCTGGAGGAACTCTACAGGGTCGGCCGTGCCGTCGTAGCGAGGAGGCAGGTCCGGCTTGAACTTGCCTGGCCACGCGACGCTGCGCAGCTCGGTGGTGTAGGCGCAGCAGCCTGCTGTGGCCACGGGAGGCCTTGGGTGATGGAGAGCCTGGTCTTGCATGTCCCCACGCGCCGGAGCAGGAGGATGGTCGCGACGTGCTGGAGCAGGGAGCGCCCGGGCAGCTTCTGGCGGGCGAGGGACTTCTTGGCAGCTCTGCTCTTGCCGCGCTGGCACCTGACGGAGCGGGTTCCGCCCAGGGGCCACGCGTCTTGGAGCCATGGTGTCTTCTTGGGGAGGAGGCGGCCGGGGCGCTGCCGGAGCCTCGTCGCCCGCGCGGGGCGGGGTGCGGTGCAGCGGAACAGACGGTGCGGAAGAACCCCCTGCAGCGCGGACAAGCTCGGCGACGCGGCCGAGCCATTCTTCATAGAAATCGTCGACGGGACAGTAGCACAGGAGCTCGTTCGCCGCGATGAGTGCAGCTCGAGCCTCCATGGGCGCGCGGAGCGCGCGGGACAAAGATCCAGCTGGGGCGAGCGAGGGAGTCGCGGTGCGGCCGTCTTTGGCGCACGGATGGATGCTGAGACGATGCTTGCTGCTCGTCCCCCGCCAGGCCGGTGGCGGCGTTGATGGTAGGTGACGGGGAACGGCGAGGACGCCCGCCGACAGGGGCTGTATGGGTGACGTGGGAAGCGAGGGCGGCCCGGCGCTCCGTGCGGGCCCGATGTGCGTCAGACATGAGCGTGATGGTCGGAGGAGAGCGGCGCGGTGGAAGACAAATTCCGGCGCACCCCTACCTGGCGCGCCAAATGTCGGATTTCGGGTTCCGGCAGACCCTTGAGGTTCAAACACTGGGGTGCGCGCGGAGATTTCACCTCCTACCTACCTGTACCCCTCCGCCACGCTAGGATCAAAGCTATGAAAAGAACAACACAAGGGACACAGGGTTTATACTGGTTCGGGCCACCGTTGTGGTGTAATACCCTACTCCAGTGTGTGGTGTGTGGATTGCCTCTTGGGCTGATGATGATGAACAATACAAGGAAGAACAGCCTCGCGAGGGTCTGTTCTTGGCTGGGCGATGAACTGATGGGGGGAGTTCAGCCACCTTTCTCTCTCTCTTTCTCTCTGCTTCTCACCTCTCTAACGAGCCTCCTTCTTCCTACCACCCAACCCCCTTTTGCTCTGTGGGTGGCTGGTCCTATTTATAGAGGCCCTGGTTCTCTTCCCAAATATTGAGCGGGAAGGGAGCCAACAATGGCGGGCTAATTTGAAAGGGGACAGCAAGTATCAGCTATCCTGACAAAAGTAGTCTTCGCCTGCGCAAAGCTCTGGTGATGACGCCGTCTTGGGCTCCACGGTGACCTCCATCTCGTAGTCCTCCTGGTCTTGGTCTCGTTGCACCGAAATGGCAACCTTTGCCTGATGACTCGGTACTCCGCGGCTGCGCTTGCCCCCTTTGCACCAAAGAGGAAAGGAGGACGCTGTGCGGGCTGGCACCCGCCTGGCGCCCTGAATCGTCATGGCTTGCGTCACGGGCACCTCGCGAGGTAACCCGCCTTGATTTCTCCGCCTCCTCGTGAGCCAGCCTGACGAGGACGTGCCTGAGGAAGCTCTGTGTCATCCGCCCCGCGAGGCTTGGCCCCTCGCGAGGGTCTTGAGTTTGTGTTGGTGAAGATGGGCCATGCTGGGCCCCCCTTTGAGCCATGCCGCAGGCCGCAGGCAGGCAAGTCTGGGGACCCCCATTCCCAGAATGCTGACAGCCACCATGCATGCTAGATTGTTCCAGGGACTTATTCCTTTTTTAATTGCTGAGCAATGAGGTTGCGAGAGATAATGATGTGGAGAGAGGTGCCGTTATATTTTGTAAAATTATCATAGTTTGCTTTCTATCCTCAGATATAGATCATACGGTTTGTATTACAAGATGGCAGGCACACCATCACCACCAACTCATTTTTTATAAGGGTACAGATGATAAGTTTGCTGACTACTAAAGTAAAGTGGAATTTGCCCATGTTATGCAAGTAAATAAAGGTGATTGTTTATCATGCGGGTAAGGTTGGATGAAGGGTGGTAGGAACAAATGCTCTGCCTAGAGCATGTGTGTGTGAGATGGAGTCTTAGTGTGTGTGCATGTGTGAGAGAGAGAGAGGAGAGAGAGATGGAGTCTTAGTTTGTGTGTGTGAGAGAGAGAGGGAGAGAGATGGAGTCTTAGTGTGTGTGTGGGGAGGGTGGGCGTGCATGCTTGCGTGTGTGTGTGTGTGTTTGTGTGTGTGTGAGAGAGATGGAGTCTTAGTGTGTGTGTGTGTTGGGGGGTGCGTGCGTGTGTGTGTGTGTGTCGCGGGGTCCTCTGTGGAGGATGTAATTTAAGTGTGCATGGATTTCATCATAGAGAGGTGATGTGTATGACAGAGGCCACTAACGATGGGGTGCGAGAGAGAAAATGCCCGTAGAGAGGGAAGAGAAGGTGTGTGCGCGTGAGAGGAGTCGATTTCGAGAGAACGTGTTTGTTCGAGAGACACCGAGGAAGACTACTATATATCGATGGTGCATGTAGGCGGGAATTAAACTAAGGGATGGTATTATTGGTTTCCGGGATATAGGGGAAGAGTGAGAGGCGGGGGGGTAGCTAGAAGGAGATTGTTAAGTGTGAGTGTGTGTTTTACCCATCCAGGCGGAAGTTATGTGCACAAAAGAGGAGAACGATTCGATGTGGCATTAGGATTGAGGGTAATTAACTACGTATGGAGACATAATGACCTTGAACGTGCATGTGTGAGAGGTATACATGTATACGTGGGATGTGTGTGTGTGCGCGCATGCATGATCGAGATAAAAGAAAGAAGACATAAGTCATAAGATCAACGACATGGGAAAGACGGATCGGTATGACAATATGCATGCATGTGAGAATGCATGGAAGAAGTCCCGACAATTGAGCATGTGTTTTTGTCTTTAAGAGATAGTGGCGTGGGCTGGAGCATGCATCTATGGCGAGCAGAGGGAGTGAGGCGCAACGATTGTGCAAAAGAGACCAACCTATAAATGCATATGTATGGAGAGACATATATAGTATGGGTGATAGGAAGCAAGACTCTGTGCGAGAAAGAAATGTTGACGGAGAAACTACAGATAGATACAGAGATGGAGATGCTAGCTAGAGGGACATCCGCTAGTTTGGGTGTTGGAGATGACCGTCGAGTGGTTCAAAGGGTGAAGTTACATATGTGTGTGAGAGGGCACTTGATTGCATGTAGAGAGAAACATATGTAGTGTGCGTGATAGGAATCAAGAGTGAGGGCGAGAAAGAAGGTTGATGGAGAAACAGATAAATAGAAAGATAAAGATGCTAGCTAGTGTGCGTTAGAGATAGGAGTCGAGTGGATCAGAAGGCTGGGTTATGTGTGTGGGTGTGAGAGAGATAGAGAGAGGGTGCGTGTGAGTCACATACAAACATATATCAAAGAGAAATGAGATCCAGAGAGACGGAGTTTTGTGTTTGCGAGAGATAAAGATATTTCACAATGAGAGTGATAGCTAGAGAGACATACGAGTGAACGCAACATATCTCTAGGGAGAGAGGGTGTGTGTGAGCGACATACAAGAGAACAATGGAGAAATATGAGACCCTGGGAGACAGAGTTTGTGTTTGTGTGTGAGAAAGAGATATTGATGAGGAAGAGTCGTAGGTTCTCATATCTAAGGAGCGAAAGACATCTCTGTATGAGGGGTGTGCGAGTGGCACACATGGGAATAGTAGAGAGAAATGAGACCCCGGGAGACAAAGTTTTGTGTTTGTGTGAGAGAAAGAGATTCCACATGGAGAATCATAGTTAGAGACACATAGCAGGGAGCGAGATATACTTAGAGAGAGATAGAGTGATGAAGGTCGAGGGAGAGAGTACCGTCAGTGTGTTATGAAGATAAAAGATCATTGTCGACATACAGGTAGCACGAGAGATACCTGAGAGACGATGAACACATATAGGTCCAGAGAGATAGTCCTATATAAGCATGAGTGATAGCTATATGAGACGAATATCTGTATTAAAGGGGATTCAAATATTTAAACTGGAGATCACGACATCGATAATATCATAACGCAAATTGGTGTATCAAACATGCATATTCATTTGAATTTGGGCACACGTGTAATGTTATATAGTTTATCAATATTGGTGATCCATAGATTCTTCAATTACAAACAATGCATGGTTTATATGCAATTAATGTCTAAACGGGATTACACTATATGTTGCGTGTGTGAAACACATTATACATGTTTGAGAAGTAAAAAAACCCGCATGAAACACACATTAATTGGAGACAGTTAGCGAGGAATGCATACATTGGATTTCAACATAAAGTGGTTTCAAATATTTGAAAATCCAAGATCTTAGACTTAATGCCTCTGGTTGATAGTATGGAAAGGAAGCTTTCTGTTAGCTCTTCTTTCCTTGCTCATGGAGGAAGACTGCAGTACCTGATCTCTGCCCTCTCTTCTGTGTCAATTCTTTTCCTCTATAGTCTGGACTTGCCTCTTGGTATTTTAAAGCAGCTAGAGAGAATTCAGAGGCAGTGTCTTTGGAGGAAGTATGGGCACGATTCTGTCAGTCACTGGCTGCTTGGGGCTTGGTTTGTAGACCAAAGAACAAAGGTGGCTTGGGTATTTTGAATCTGAAGCTGCAGAATGAGGCTCTGCTTCTTAAACATGCTAGCAAATTCTACAATAAAGTTGATGTTCCCTGGGTTCAACTCATCTGGAATACTTACTACCATGGCAGAGTTCCTCATGCTACCATCATTTGTGGCTCTTTCTGGTGGAGAGATATATGCAAGTTAATGGATAAGTTCAGGATGGTCAGTGCAGTCATGTTCATAAGGGTGACACTGTCCTGTTCTGGTCTGATTCTTGGCCTTTGGGGGACACTAATATCCCTCTTGAGCAAAGGTTTGCCAGGATTTTTTCGTTTGCCATTGATCCCCTTATCTCTGCTGCTGAGGTTTTTGAATCGACTGAGCTCACTTCCTTATTCCATTTACCCCTCTCTGAGAGAGCTTTTGGAGAGCTGCAGTCTTTGCAAAACCTGCTTTTGCTATCAAACCATAACCCCCAGCTCAATGATACGTGGGTATGGAAAGAGGATGGCAAGGGATATTCTGCCAAGAAATACTACTCCTTACATAAACACATTGTGCCCAACCCAATTCTGTCCTGGGTGTGGGCTAGCTGCTGCACTATGAGAATCAAGTTCTTTGCTTGGATGTTGATTATGGATCGGCTGAACACTCAGGATATGCTAGAGAGAAGGCACTGGAATGTATCTGAATCAAACCTCTGTGTACTATGTCCAACACACACCAAGGAGGATAGAGATCACCTATTCTTTCAATGTAATTTTAGTTGTAGGGTCTGTAATTATCTTCAAATCAACTGGATGGCTGGAGATGATATGATTGCCATTGCTTTTCATGCTAGAAGGGATTTTGCCAAGCCTTTTTTTCTCTGAAGTGGTTTTCCTGGCATGCTGGAACATCTGGAACATTAGGAATGATAGGGTTTTCAGGAATATTACACCCTCTTTTCGTAGATGGAGGTCTTCTTTTATTTTAGACATTTCCCTCTTGGTTCATCGGATTAAGCCTAAGTTCAAAGAGGATCTGCTTAGATGGATCTCCTTTTTGCCACCTTGAGGTGAGCTTTTTACCTCTTTTTCTTTTCTTTTTTGGGTCTCTTGGACCTTGTAAGTTGTGTACGTATGTAACTATTGTCTGGGATCAATAAATTTTCTGTGGGGTCCATAACCTACAGTTTCAGGTCAAAAAAATATTTGAAAATCCAAATTGATGGATACAACCTTATGAATCTGAGATCATGCCATTTGTAAACCATATTTATGTATAAATGGTGTTGTGCTTTTGAAAGTATATATAAAAAATGATGTATATAGAATGTAATTCCAATTGAAAATGGATCCTGCCCAAAAAAATAGAATACAAACGGGATTCGAATTGAGTTGGCACGGTAAACATGCACTCTGCATAATTTGAACGAAGCGGGGAAAGTTGCAGTAACCGCCCGGAACCAAAATCTGCGAGATGGAAATCACTGCTGCCTATCCCTGCCACGCAAAGCCTATATGCTGGATTTCTATAGGTTTCGATAGGGGTAGGTTTGTAATTATGTAACCGCCTCTCACCCAGATTCATACACGGTGAGCGCCAAAACACAGTGTGTCCTCGGCCGAAATCGACTCCCTCCCCGATTCATATTAATACACGGTGGGCGCCAAAAACAAACTCTCGTCGGCAAATATTTGGTGTATGCGAGATTACCGTCCTACCCCAACTGACTAGTGTTGCTGTGATGTAGTAGAAATTTGAAACGGGGGCTAAGTTTGTAAATTTCCTCGCATTTGAGACAAGCGCGCCCTGAATACATGGTTCCCCCTTCCTCTCTACCTTCCTTTTCCCCATTCATACTCCGTGGGCGCCAAAACACGCTCTCCACCCCACCCTCCTCCGTCCGCTGCCGTCCGCCACCCCATCCACCGCCGTCCTCCTCCACCATGCCGGAGCTGATACCCCGACGCCGCTGTCCATTACAAGAGATCGACCTCTCTCATCCACGGCTTCGGACCGGGATCCTTGCATCCCGTCCTCTTGCTTGATCCCCGCCGTCGTCCACCTTGCCGGCGCCGCTCCTACGACCGTCTCGTCCACCACGCCCCGCCGCCACCGCCTACCCTCCTAGATCTGCTTCCACGCTGCCGACAGCCATCGCTATCGCAACACCGTCAAATTCTCAGCAGATGGATACACGGCGCCGCACCAGAGGCGGTACTCTTTCGTATCTGCTCAACTTATTTTATCGCAGCAAGAAAATAGATCGCCACTGCTTTACTCTGATTTCTTGTCTTGGTTGCGAAGTTGCCTTTGTTCGGTTTGCACCTTCAGATCCGCCATGGCACGCTCAACACCATACTCGCAATGCTTATGGTTTTCCCCTTTTATATTCCACACTAGTTAAATCATAGTAGACTAAATTTCAAAATTGGGTCAGTCGATTTTTTAGAGCTCGCCGGAGTTCGCCGGTGCGATCGAAGGGGCTCGGGTGGTTGTGGGGCCTCGCCGAATGAAGAAAACTCGAAGCAGGTGGGGGTTGGGGTGGGGGTGGCGGAGGAACACAGGCGGTGGGGGCCGGTGGTCCGGCCGGCGGCTCGTTCGGTGTTCTGTATGGGAAGAATCAGAGACGAGGAAGAAGAAGGGTTAGGAGACGTAGGATCTTCATCCAACCGCCTGAAATGGTCGAGAGATAGCTAGGAGTTGCATTCTTAATGCGCTCTGGTTCATCATGTGTGGGCACTGCGCAACCAACATTTTATTATCCAAAATCTGCTTGCTCTTCTTTACCATGTTCCTCTTCCGTTCTTCTTTAATATGTACTCTCTCCGTTCCTAAATACAAGTCTTTGTATAGATTCCACCATGGACTACATATGGAGCAAAATGACTGAATCTACACTCTAAAATGTACCTGGATACATCTGTATGTGATCCATAGTGGAAATCTCTACCAAGACTTATATTTTGGAACGGAGGGAGTATGATAGTAGTACAATATGTTCCTTGTACTGACGATGAGCAGGGACATTTGCAGTGTAGAGGTCTATACGGTCGGTTGTGATGGACACTTTGAGCCTCTTTGAGTCGTAGGATCTTGTAAACATAGGAATAGGATTTGTAGTGGCCTGCCCACTTGAATCCAATAAGAATAGCATGGAAATGCGGGGAGCTGTGTCGCCTTTGAGAGTTACATTGATATTAACAGTACCGCACCTTCACTTGAAGAGAGCTAGTATCCGAAGCCTTTCTAGCCGTACCAGCAATACTAGCACATATATTCCAGCAAGTTCCACTTTGCTGATTTTACTCTGATGCTTAAGGTTTTCCCGTTATATCTACACTATGATCTGTGTAGCTGCTTTGTGTCGCACTAGCAGCAGTCCACTCTTGAAGCTAAACACTAGAATGACTTACAAAATTGGCACCAAGGCATTGAGTGCCATTCTGGATGCAATGAAACTCATACGCTCCCCACCTGTTGATTCTTGTTCAGAATATGATCCTAATGACTATTCTAACCTCGAGGAGTCAAAGGCAGATGGCCTGTCCTGTTCACCCATGAAGGTGCCCGTTCTAATTTGGCAATGTTTTATTGATTGTGGGTATCTTGCATTTGTTGTCTTGCATTTCTTCTACTTTGTTGCACCGCCATATGCTTAGTTTACTCATCATATATGTCAAGATGCCATGCCCATCCATTATCAATACATATTCCATCTATCATCATACCATGTTTTTCCACTCAAATGATGTTCTTGTGCATCAGACATCAAAAAGGAAGAGGGTGATTGCCGAACCTGAAGGAGCACCAGCAAAGTCCTTGAAAAACGTGGTGGTGCCGGAGAAATCAGACAGCAACCCACTTATATTGGCTGTACAACCAGTGACACAAAACATAGGATCGACTCTAGCAGACTGTACCCATACTTCACTGGCCACACCACTAGCCCCACCACACAGGACTTGCACTCCAGCAAAAGGTATACCGATTTCATTTGCCATAGCACCAGCTGTACCACAGAAAGATCCCACTCCAGCAAAAAGTACAGCAAGTCCATCGGCCGAAGACCTATCCCAACTGCAGAGACGGCCAATTCCTACAGATTGGAACCCCATTCCATTTATTCCCAGTTTAAAAGACAATGGTTTCAATGTTGTTAGGGACTACGTGCATATATTCCCATCATGGGAAGATTATTGTGAAGAAAAACACCATTTTCACATCTTCCTGTCCAACTTACGTGTAAGTGCTATTATTCATGGCTATTATTTTCCTGTTTTCTGCTGATTGAACACATCAATGATTTACATTACATTGTTGTAACTAGGCGAGGGTCAATCTGGATAGTCATGACGAGCAAAGCTTGCTTGTGCTTTTCAAGGAAGCATTGCTACAGTATCGGTGTTACCTGAGGAAATCACACTTTGATGGCAAGTCTATAAACGAATTTCCGGTGAAGTCTCCTGTGCTAAATTTAGAAGACATTCAATGGAAAAACCTTGTTATGCACTGGTTTCGTTCCCAGGATGAGGTACTGTCTATGAAATCACACGACAATTTGAGCTTCTACTTTTTCGCATGTGCCTTACGGATCTTCTTTGTAGGAAATCTGCTCGAAGAAGAATCCCGGTTTGACAAGAATGACAGGATATCACAAATATGATGCCCGCTGCTTTGCTCTTGTTAGTACATGTTGTCCTGTATCACTGTACTTGCATACATACCTGGTTCATTATGTGACAGTAGTATGCATGATAGCTTGCTTATCAATTGTTCGCCCCAAATTATCTGATCTGTATGAATGGTTACATTAGTGTAGAATATATCCAATGCCAATGTTTTTTTAGCTCTGCATTGTTCTTGTAAGTACATGCTGTCCTTTATCAGTGTACTTATAATGACAGGTAGTTGTTCATGTACCATCACTCTGCAGCTTATTTTCCTTTGCCCTCCATTTTCTACACATCAGATCTATATTTACTCTTACCATAAGGTTGGTACTGAAGAAGTTTAGCTGTGCATTGCTCTTGGTTGTACCTTTTTCCTGTATCGCTGCACTTACATTTATAGCTACTTGGTTATGTAGCATCACTCTTCATCTTATATTAAATATTCTCCATTTTTTCGTATATTATCACATCTATATTTACTCTTAACAAAATGTAGAATAAAGGCAATGCTTTTGAAGAAGATTCTGTGGTAAACTTCTTGAATTGCCCCCCCCCCCCATCAGCATGGACAAGGCCTTTATAGAGCCTGTCTTCACCAATAATGTAAGTTTATCCGTCTCAAACCTTCAAACTTTGTTGTATATATTTGGTTAGGCATGATTGCAACAGATGTTTTTTTGGTGTTTGCATCAAATTGCTTGTTTGAAGTTTATTATATGTAGTTCATAAACAAAAGTTTGTCCTTTCTCAATTTAAGTTTTCAGTTGTACAACCAAGTTCCTTCTTCATACCATATAAATTAAACTATACAGAGCAAGTGATCTTCTTTTGCACTACATGTATGCTTCTGTTCTTCATCTGTAATCCACTGGTGTGGTGAACCTACCCACTACAGCACAATGTCATATTCTGCAATGTCTTAACTATGAAAAATGTCATATCATTCTACTATTATTTAAACCGTCTCTTTATTTGCCAATCTGAAATGGTATAAATTGACAGCACACTAACCATTGATACTTATGAGTTCTTGATCTGTAATCCAGTGGTGTCGTGAAGCTGCCAACTCCTTCACAATGTCATTTCCTGCCATGTCTTGACCTGAACAATACCATATTGTGTTAATGCAAATTTAAACTATGTCACTTTATTCGTCAATAGGAAATGTGATGAATTGTCAGCACTGATACTTTTATGTGCAAAACCTGTCATCTGTCTGCTTGTTTATCTTTCAGAGTGAGGAAGATATAAGTGTTAAACAAGCGCAGTCTCATCATCTTGCTCAGCTGCTTGCGCTGCAGCTCCCCAGCAGGGCTAACCTTTCTTGAACTCTATTGAAGTGCTGTCGGTTTTGTATATTATTTTGTCGGCGTGTTTATTTGCACTGGTGGCGATCTTTGATGCCTAGTGTATGTGATCTGTTGTCTACTTGTGCTTTATTAGCATAGTGGCGAACTTTGATGCCCAGTGGATGTAATATGTCGTAATTTCTTTATTGTATAGTATAGGCTTTTTCTTATTCATGATGGTGTAGTTATTTTACTGTATATATATCATGTCTTCGCAGTAAACCGGCCAAACCGTAAAATTACGGTACATAATCGGGGCGTCATGCAATCACGATGTAGGTTGGGCCTGAAACGTGTCGATCAGCTCATGGGCCGGCAGCAGCCCGAAATGAACCCCGGCCCATGATTGTGCGAATCAAATCACGGGCTTTTAACAGGCCGAAAAATTGTCTCGGTCCTTGTTTGGCCCAATCAGATATCGGCTGCGAGCAGGCTGGATGCAAACCGGGCCGTAGTTAGGCCCAACTATATGACGGGCTTTTAACAGGCTGAAATTAATATAGGGCCGAAATGTTAAACGGGCCCTTAACCGGCCAACTCAAAAGCATAGTGTCCAGTTGACGGGCCGAATTTGATATGGGCCATAATTAGGCCCAAAAACTCTTGAAGGGCCGGATCTGATCTGGGCCATAATTTGGCCCAGAACGTGGTAGGCTTTTAACGGGCCGGATCTCATATGGGCCACTATTAGGCCCGGAGCATGGCAGGCCATTAATAGACTGTATCAAATATGGGTCGGCATTTGGCCCAAAACATGGCAGCCAGTTAACGGGCCGGCCTACTAGGGTCCTCAAAATCTTGTGGGCCTACAGCTGGGTTGGCCCATTAATGTCGGCGAAATCTCGCGGGCCTTTAGCTAGGCTGGCCCATTATGATCCGCAAGAATTTTGTGGGCCTTTACCTGGGCCGGCCTATTATGGCACACAAAAATCTTGTGGGCCTTTACCTGGGCCGGCCCATTATGGCCCGCAAAATCTTGTGGGCCTTTAGCTGGGCCATCCCATTATGGTCCGCAAAATCTCGTGGGCCTTTAGCTGGGCCAGCCCATTATGGTCTGCCAAATCTTATGGGCCTTTAGTTGGGCCGGCCCATTTAAACTTGTTGGGCCGTGCCACGTGTCGACGTGTATCATAGGCGCCTTCTATCCAGTGAGTGGATGACATCTGTCCCGACGATGAGCCGACACGTGTTTCCTCTAGCCAATGATGATTTTACACATGGAAAATCCCCATAGGTCGGGGCTGTTCACGGGTTATCTGATGCAAAACCCGACCCGATAGCTTAACGGCGTTCCGTTATGGTGGATGCCACATGTCGGTCACCCTTGACGAAAGCACTTCTGTGACACGCGATTTATCGTCATGGAAGTGGACACTTCCGTGATGATAATTTTGGTAATGTCATGGAACACTTCTACGACAGCACAGGTATGCCTATCTTGATTCTGTCATAAATTTGTCATGGATGTACATGCATGACAAAAAAGCGACCTACTGTGACAAACACGTATCATCACGGAAGCGTATTTTTTTGTAGTGCAGGGGCCTTCTTGTGCAAGCCAGGCTTAGTTGATGAAGCCGTGTCATATTCCTTCTTCAGCACCTTCTTCTTGGAGCCGACTTCCTCCTCAACAGCCACATAGTCCTCATCTTCATAATCTGATGTTTTCTTCTTCCTTGACCTGGTAGCTGCTTTGGGCAAGTTGCTTGGTGTGCTCCTGCTGCCATCAGCAGAAGTGCTGGAGGGACTAGTGCCCTCACTCAATTGCACCTGTTCATCTGACTTGTTCTGGTTGTCGCTCTGGTCAGACATCTCTGCAAACTTACTGACAGTAGACCCTGTGAATAGATATAGATGAGTTAGAGTGGATGAGCATCACAAAGTGCAGAGTTTTTGCAAAAAGATGACTTACAAACTTAGTTTTAGTTCTTCACAAAAAGCATTTCGAAGCTACCGATTTGTAAACTCGGTGATACCGAAGCAGCTTTTGGAACCTAAACTAGTGAACTCAGTCAGACCGAGTCACAGTTTGGTGGCACCGAGACTGCTATGGTTTCACAAAGAATCGAACTCGGTCACACCGATCTGCAGTTTTTGGTCAGACCGAAAGTGCAACTGCAATGGCCTAAGCCAAATCGGTGAGACCGATTTCTACAAGTCGGTCGGTCCGAGATGAGTTCGGCGGAGACCGAACCCTAAATTTTCAAACCCAATCTAATCTAAAGGATGTTTTCAGTGGATAGATTGATTGCATGCATGGTCATGATCATGGCAAAGTAATGTGCTACAAATTGGAGTTAAAAGAGTAGCACAAAGGGTCGAACTCGTACCCTAATTCGGTGGAGTTTGCTACGGCGACAACGGAGGGGCAGAAATATGTTGACGGCGATGGAAACCAGCGGCGGGAGGTCGCTGGCGACAAGAGGACGATCCGGAGACCCGAGGCGGCAGAGCAGGACACGCGCGGGTTGAGAGGTTTCGAAGAAATTTCCAAAATCTCACCTCTGGGTTTATATATCTCGACCCTGTCAGTGTGACCGAGTGGAACAACTAGGTGGCACCGAGATGCAGAATCGCAAGTGGTTACTGCAAGTCGGTGTGACCGAAAATTTCTAATCGGTTGCATCGAGATTGAAAACCTAGATCAACTTAGTGATCTCGGTGTGACCGAAATGGATGACTCGGTCATACCGAAATGCACAAAGAGGTTTTGGAAGTTTAAGTCTATGACCAATCAGGGAATCCAAGTGCTCCTCACACAGAGTGGTTCGAATCTGACTTGATCAAACTTTGTGATGTAGCATGAATAGAGTTTGAGACGAGAAAAGCATAGATAGCTAGAGGGAGTTCTTAGGCATTCTTGTCCATCCATTTGGCAAAAGATAAAAAGCCAAGCAATCAAAGCAACAAATAGATGTCCTCGAATGAGTAAAATATGCATCCAACATGCTCACACAATAAAATGACAAATGAAATATGTGACAAAGCATGCACAATCACTCTAGCATCTATCAATCAATTTGGCGATGACTAGGTCATCTATATATGAGTATATTGACTTAGGAATCAAATAAGAACATTTGATCATAGGTCATACTCATCGTTTAAGCACAAGTAGGGTTTCCACTTTTACATAAAGCATTGTTGTGCTCACATCATTAGAGTTGCTTTAGCTCAATTGATTAGAGTAAAGCTCCCCCTAGATGTGATATCCCCCCTAAGAGGGATGAACTAACCTTGGGTTTTGTCGATGATGACTTCATGTAGGTGTTGAAGATGTACATGCTCAATGTTGATGTAGATCATTTGGAGCAATCCTTTGGAGTGAGTTGCACTTTCAATACCTACACAGGTTAGTCCCACAAGGAACAAACAAGGATATCCATAGACATAGAGTGATGTTCACATTGGATGGTGTCCATGAAAGCATTAGGTTACCTTGTCCCTTGTCTTACCAACAAGAGGGTTTGTGACTCCTTGAACTAGTGCAAGATATGGAAGTTGTTTGCACTTGTCCTTGCCAAGATGATAAGAGTGAAGTATGTTGGCGGAGTCACCCTCAAGAACTCTCTAGTTCTTCTTCTTAGGGATCCACACCATCTTGATGGGAATCCTTGGAGTTGTAGTCATGCTTGATGAAGTGGAACTTGATGTAGTCTTGGGAACCCACTTGACCAAGGCCTTAGGTGCTTCTTCAAATGCATCAATCTCCTCTTGAAGCTTGTACTTGCCTTTTAGCTTGTGGTCTTGTGGTGGAAGATCATCTTGAGCTTGTGTTCCTTGGAAAGAAGTAGGATCATACTTCTCTTGTTGAGGAACAAACTTTGTCTTGGGGTATTGATCTTCTTCCCACTCAACTCCATTGGCATTGAACTTTCATTCAAAACCAACACCTTGACTCTTCCGGTGTCTTCCTTGCTTGCGTACAATTTCCTCAAATTGCTTACTTCCGACAAAGCTCTTGTAAACACCTTTCTCTGTAATTCTCTTCAATAAGCTATTTTCTTGCTCAAGTGTAACTTGGCTAAGAGAATCATTAGTGGAATCAAGAGAACTACTAGATGCAACAACATTGGATTTAGCATGATTGTTGTTACTACTAGAAGAAGAATCTTTCTTGTTCTTGTTGCTAGATTTAACTTGTGGCATGTAACTAGACAAGAGTAAATGCTTGGCAATGTAAGAAGAACTTTTCTTGCGAAGATCATCCTTGATTTCTTTTAAGAACTCATGCTCTTGCTCAAGGTTGAGCTTTTCAAAACATAGCTTCTCATGAGTCTTTAAAAGTTCTCGATGATCTTCCAAGGTAGTTTCATGAGCTAACTTAAGAGTGTTTAGTTCTTTAGTTAGACGCTCAATCTCCTTCTTATCATTGTCATTTGTTTTATCTTGATTAGCATGATTAATAGCAAGTTCATCATTGTTTTCATAACTAGAGTTGTCAACAAGTAAATCATCATCACCTAGCAAATCATCTTCATCACTATTGTAATCAACATACTCGGGGTGTGATACCTTTGGGCCTTTAGCCATGACGCATCTTCCAATACCTTCATTTGGTGAGTCAAATATGTCGTAGGAGTTGGTTGACACAAGTGCTAGACTGGCAACACCTTCATCTTGAGTATATTCAGAGTCGGAGTGATAACTTCTCTCAGAGTGATCGTCGGAGTCGGAGCCAGATACCCATTCACCAACATGAGCTTGATGTCTTCGTTTTGTGTAGCTCTTTGATGACTTGTCCTTCCTTCCGGAAACCTTGCTTCTCCGTGATGTTCTTCGTTCATAATGGCCATCTCTACTCCTTCTCTCTCTTGGTGGTGATTCTTCTCTTCTACTTCTTCTTTTAGGAGAATCTTCTCTTCTTTTCTAGGGAGCCATACACTCATTGGAATAGTGTCCGGGTCTTCCACAATTGTAGCAATTTCGCTCACGACTAGAAGATCTTTTGTCATTGTAGGACCTTGACTTGGAACTTCATTCCTTGCTTCTACTCTTGTAAAACTTGTTGAAGTTCTTCACCATTAGGCTCAATTCTTCATTGAAGGTTTGTTTATCACTTGATGATGTGGGAGCATCACATGAGGCTTTGTAAGCACCACTTGACTTGTTGTGAAGCTCTTCCTTATCCTTGAGTGACATCTCATGAGCAACAATTCTTCCAATGACTTCCGTTGGCTTGAGATCTTTGTAATTCGGCATCATTTGGATCAATGTGCACACGGTATCATATTTTCCATCCAAGGCTCTTAGGATCTTCTTGATGATGAATCTACCGGTCCTCTCTTCACTTCCTAAGCCGACAATCTCATTTGTGATGAGAGCAAGCCTAGAGTACATTTCAGCGAGACCTTCACCATCCTTCATTTTGAACTTACCAAGTTGACTTTGAAGCACATCTAATTTGGATTCCTTGACGGAGTCGGTACCTTCATGCATATCAATCAAAGTATCCCGAATTTCCTTTGCATTCTCAAGACGGCTGATTTTGTTGAATTATTCGGGGCACAATCCGTTGAAGATAATATCACAAGCTTGAGCATTGTATTGCAGCATCTTCAACTCTTCCGCGCTAGCTTCACGGTTCAATTCTCTCCCATATAAGAATTCACCTTGCAAGACAATACACACAATAGCCCAAACGGTGGGGTTATGTCCAAGAATATGCATTTTCATATTATGCTTCCCACTAGCAAAATTAGTACCATCAAAGTAAGGACCTCTACGGTGGTCATTTCCCTCACTAGACACCATACTCTCCTATGTTGTGAAACCAAGGCTATGATCACCCAAAGCTATGGAAATCAAAGCAAATGGAGACCAAAGCTCTGATACCACTTGTAGGATCGAAAGTATGTCTAGAGGGGAGGTGATTAGACTACTAGACATAAAAATCTAGCCTTTTCCCAATTTTAAGTCTTGGCAGATTTTGGCAACTGAGCACAAATCAAGTAGACAACCTACACATGCAACTCTAAGAGTATAGCAGCGGAATGTAAAACAATTGCATATGAAGGTTGTCGTGGTGGGCGCACGGCAGATGCCAAGGGATGGCTAAAGATAGGAGGAGGCTCGAGGGCGCTGGTGGACTCCAGAGGCGGGGTTGGCATGAGCGGGCGCGGGACGCCGGACATACCCAGGTTTGGGGCTCTCCGGAGAGATAATACCCCTAGTCCTGCCAAGTGTAGTTGGATGATCGATAGTACAATGTTGCTCCTGGAGCTGTATGGAGGAGGAAGGAAGCCGACCAAGGCTTGGGCTGCTCCTTCTCTCCGGTGTTGCTGTTTTGTGACTAGTTCTATGCTTACTTGCTTTTCTCTCGTATGTGTTTTCTGCTTGCCCTCTCGCTCTCCCTGGAGAGATACTACCCCTATGGTCGTGGGCTCCCGAGGGGTTTTATAGTCCAACCCCCGGGGGTACAATGGTAATGTTACAAGTCGGTGGGTCCGTATTGTCGGTGTCCGGGGACTGGGCTGGGTCCCGCTGAGGGCTTGTGGTTCGCCGGGTTCCCCTAGGTGCGGGCCCCGCATGCCTAGGGGGACTGTGTGACGTCTTGTCGATCGTCAGGTCGTGGCCAAGTTGAGTCGCGTACAGTGCTCTCCGTCAGGTTGCCTCTTGTTGTCGCCAGCGGTGAAGGCGGGGGCACTATAGCCACGCCGGCCCTGGTCAGCGGGTAGGTGAGGGGCACTGTTGCCACGTTCCTACTGACCAGAGGCATGGGCGGGGCACTGTTGCCTCGGTCATCGTTGATTGAAGTCTCGTTCCCATGATACAGCCTGGATGGGACGGGAGTTGACCCGCGGCCGGATTGCGTAGCACGCCACGGGTGGCGCTGGCTTGTTGAGAGGCTTTGGTCGTGCCGGGTTCGGCTGTCTTGCACTAGTTGTTGGGGCCGAGTCGACGTGTCTTGCCGGGTCGGCTAGTCTGGCCGGCTTGCGGGGCTTGGCCGGGTCGAGCGACCCGGCCAAGCGCGTGCCGGTATTGAGGGGCGGTGCCAACCCCGACAGTAGTCCCCGAAGTTGTGAAGGTCCGCCATCTTCGGATGAGTGGGCTTTCGCAGTTTCCCCCTTAAGCAAGGTGGATTCTGCGAGCGCCGGGTCCGGCAACACCCACTGTGTGCCGGTTTTCTCAAAAACCGGATCGTGGCATCCCAGCCGTGGCGGGGACCGAGATGTCCGCCGAATCTTGTGGCAATCCCTCGCGCTTTGCGCGGGCGCCATGTGGTGCCCGGAAGTCGGAGGGGCCTGACAGGCCACGCACGTGACAGGACCGAGCGACGGGCTAGGGCCCACCGCCGCGCGCCCTCGGCCCAAGCGCGTGGATTTATTGTAGCGTCTGGGGGCTGCTTGCTCTTCCCCGGGCAGTTACTACGCGTGTACGTGCGCACTTATTGCGGGGTAGTGGAACGGGCGCGTGCAGACGATCCCACTTCCCCACTTCCCCACGTTCAAACCGAGGGTTATAAATCGGGGGGCAGGGGGGCGGCGGACATTATTCTCGCTCGCGCCCTCCTGTCCCTTTGCTCTCGCTCCGCTGTTTGCAACTGACGCACTGCGGCGCCCGCTGCTCCGAGCAGAACTCCTTCGCCGTCCATCTTCCTCCTTCCTTTGATCATGTCGCTGCCATCGGGCTCCTGTATGGGTTCGAATGTCAGCTCTGAGGACATCACCCAACTCCGGGCGACGCGGCGCCTGCCGCGGGAAACGGACGTCGGCGTCCGCCTGCTGCACGGCGAGCAGAGGCCTCGGCCCAAGGAGAAGGAGTGCGTGGTCTTCCTCACGCACTTCGAGCACGGGTTCGGGCTGCCGGCGAGCACCTTCTACCGTGCGTTCCTGGAGTTCTTCGGGCTCCAGCCGCATCATCTTGGCGCCAGCGCCATCGTCCAGCTCTCCGGCTTCGTCACCCTCTGCGAGGGGTACCTGGGGGTCGACCTTTGGGCGCGCTTCTATTCCTTGAAGCAGCAGGGCCCGTCGGCCGGGGAGTTCGCCGATTGCGGCGCCGCCGTCATCTTGAAGCGGTTGGGGGCGGATTTCCCCAAGATCCCGCTGGAGGATTCTGCCAAGAAGTGGCAGAACTCCTTCTACGTCCGCAACCTTGGTGCAGATCACATCAACCTTCCGGCCTTCGCCATCGCACCGCCGTGGGTGAAGACGAACTGGGGCTACTTGTAACACCCCGAGACCGATGTGCCAGGTGTCTTCCAGTATTCGCTGTTGTTGCCTTGTCATTGCTTGCGTGTCATGCATCTCATACCATGTCATCATGTGCATTTCATTTGCATACATGTTCGTCTCGACGAGTACATCATTTCATATCATTGCATCATTTTCATTTGAGCTCATCTTGATGCCCGAAATGCTGTTGGAAGAGGGCTATGTGAGAAATTTGTCAGAACTGATTCAGCAAATGGCATTTTGTCATTTTTGCCATGATTTATGTGTGCATGCTATGACCCTGAGCTCTACATGTGTTTTGTGATATGACATGCCATCTTTACAGGGGTGTATGCCATGTATTTTTTTGATATTTGTGGTGACTAGCACAAGCTTGCAAAGTAGCGTAATCGGTAATGCTGATTTCAGGGACTTAGTTTTTCACTAAGTCCTTGTCCTGATTTTGTTGTTATGCCATAAGTTCATGTTGTTTCCTAGTGATTCGTGCCTCTTTTGAGGATGATCAGTAAGGATGTTTTGTTAACATTGTGGTGCTCTATCCATCAATGTCCTTGTTTGCAATTATGGAGCACCCTAGCTTGAGTCAATTTAGCTCTACTTTTGCTATAAAATGTTCCTCACAGATCGTTGACATGATTAGCGATTTTGCCGAGGTTGTTGCTATTGATCCGTGCATGATATGATGTTGTTCTTGCCATGTATAGCTTCTATGCCATGTCTTCTTGATGGGTGTATGCTTAGTTTGTCATGCCATGCTCTGTAGTGAGTGCATCGAGCTCGTAAACATGCCTACTCGTTAACTGTTTTGCATGCTCCAGTTTTTCACCAAGTCTGAATCTGTTTATGTTTTTGCCATGTTCACATGCTTGCAATTGTATTTTCTGATCCCTTTTGGCTCAAGGTCACTAAGGGACTTTTGTTAAGTGCTTTGAGTAGCTTCGTGCCATGCCTTGCTTTGCCATGTTAGTTCCTGTAGCATGTAGTTTTCATGCTCTAAAGTGTGCTACCTGATGATAAATTCCAGACTTGTGTTAATTTCACTAAGTCTGAAAACCTGTTATCATTTGCTCTTCTGCCATGCTTGTTTGAACCTGTTAATGAGTAAATTAGCCATAGATCAGTGTTCATCTTTTGTCAAGCATCATGAGTGGATCCCTGCCATGTATTTTTTGCCATGTTTGAGTGCTGTAGCATATTTAACTTGTTGCATTTAGATGGCTACTTGCTGTTTATCGCAGACCGGTGCCATATTTGTTTTGCTTGCCATTTCCAAACCGTGCATCCGATTCTGGTGATCTTTATATCGATTTCAACCGAAATCATCTCACCTTTCCGGTGGCACTCTTGGATTTCCATGTTGAGGTCAGGTTCAATCATTCCTTTGCAAATCATGCATATGCATCGCATACCGCATCCTGCATATCATACCATGTTCATGTGTTGGTTGTTTACTATGTTGTTTGCTTTCTTTCCGGTGTTGCTTCTTCGGGTTGCTTCCGATAACATCGTGTTTGTGAGGACCCGTTCGACTACGTCCGTTTGTCTTCTTCATGGACTCGTTCTTTTTCCTTGCGGGATTTCAGGCAAGATGACTGTACCCTCGAAATCACTTCTATCTTTGCTTGCTAGTTGCTCGCTCTTTTGCTATGCCTATGCTGCGATACCAACCACTTGCTTATCATGCCTCCCATATTTTTTTAGCCAAGCCTCTAACCCACCTTGTCCTAGCAAACAGTTGTTTGGCTATGTTACCGCTTTGCTCAGCCCTTCTTATAGCGTTGTTAGTTGCAGGTGAAGATTGGAGCTTGTTCCATGTTGGAACATGGATATTTTGTTGGGATATCACAATATCTCTTATTTAATTAATGCATCTATATACTTGGTAAAGGGTGAAGGCTCGGCCTTATGCCTTGTGTTTTGTTCCACTCTTGCCGCCCTAGTTTCCGTCATATCGGTGTTATGTTCCCGGATTTTGTGTTCCTTACGCGGTTGGGTTATAATGGGAACCCCTTGACAGTTCGCCTTGAATAAAACTCCTCCAGCAAGGCCCAACCTTGGTTTTACCATTCGCCACCTAGCCTTTTTCCCTTGGGAGTCGCACATCCCGAGGGTCATCTTTATTTTAACCCCCCGGGCCAGTGCTTGTCTAAGTGTTGGTCCAAACTAGAGCCCCTTGCAGCGCCACCTCAGGGAAACTCGAGGGCTGGTTTTAGTTGTACGGATTGCTTATCCGGTGTTGCCCTGAGAACGAGATATGTGCAGCTCCTATCGGGATGTCGGCGCATCGGGTGGTCTTGCTAGACTTGTTTTACCATTGTCGAGGATGTCTTGTAACCGGGATTCCGAGCCTGATCGGGTCTTCCTGCTAGAAGGAATATCCTTCGTTGATCGTGAGAGCTTGTGATGGGCTAAGTTGGGACACCCCTGCAGGGATTTGAACTTTCGAAAGCCGTGCCCGTGGTTATGGGCAGATGGGAATTTGTTAATGTCCGGTTGTAGAAAACCTGAAGTTGATCTTAATTAAAATACATCAACCGCGTGTGTAACCGTGATGGTCTCTTTCCGGCGGAGTCCGGGAAGTGAACACGGTGTTGGAGTTATGCTTGACGTAGATTGTTCTAGGATCACTTCTTGATCATACTTTTATCGACCATGCTTTGCCTTCTCTTCTCGCTCTCATTTGCGTACGTTAGCCACCATATATGCTAGTCGCTTGCTGCAGCTCCACTTCATACCTTTTACCTTACCCATAAGCTTAAATAGTCTTGATCGCGAGGGTGTGAGATTGCTGAGTCCCCGTGACTCACAGATACTTTCAAAACCAGCTTGCAGGTGCCGTTGAACTATGCAGATGACGCAACCAAGCTCAAGGAGGAGGTCGATGAAGATCTTGTCCTTTATGTTGTTCCGTTTCCAGTTGATCAGTAGTGGAGCCCAGTTGGGGTCGATCGGGGATCTGTGTAGCATTTGGGGTAGTCTTCTTTTATTTTGGTTCCGTAGTCGGACCCTGATTGTATCTGGATGATGTAATGCTTTATTCATGTATTGTGTGAAGTGGCGATTGTAAGCTAACTATGTATCTTTTCCCCTTTACTTATTTACATGGGTTGTGTGAAGATGACCTCACTTGCGACATTGCTTTCAATGCAGTTATGCCTCTAAGTCGTGCTTCGACACGTGGGAGATATAGCCGCATCGACGGCGTTACACTACTCGCCCAGGCGCTCATCTCTGCGAGCGGGTGACAGTGATGAGGACGCGGGAGGGGCTCACCGGCACCGACCTCCTCGCCGCGTTCGTCAGGCGCCGGGTCCTTCCGCTTCAGGGGCCCTCCTGCCTCATCGGCGAAATGGTCGGCCTTCAAGACCCCAACCGCATGGGGTCAACGCGGCTGTCCGCGGAGCAGATCGCGTGCGGTGTGAATGACGTCTCCAAGGCCAACCTTGGGGAGGACTGGCGGTTCGGCAAGGCGTCGTACAGGCAGTCGAACCCGGCGCCGCAGGTGAGTGTCCGGTCTTCTTACTTTGCTGCCGCGCACCTTCTCATCCGTCCTGACGCAACGCGGGGGGTACTTCTGAACGCGATTCGGCATCCTTACACCCGGGCCCCATCGCAGGTGTCGCCGGTGGCGCCAGAGGAGCCCGCGGCTCATGGCGGGGAGGAGGAGGTGCTGGCCGCGTCGCGAGCAGCTAGCGGGGAGTCCGACGCCGGCGTTGGGCGTCGTGCGGGTAAGTCTCGCGTTTTTCTTCATGTGTCTTGAATTGCTGACCGCGGCGCGGATCGGTCGGTGCTGACGCCAGTTGTCAGTGTAGTGGCGTTGGGCGGGGGAGGCGGCGACGCGGGCGGAGCCGGGTCCTCGCACGGCGCCGCCCGCATGGGAAAGACAGCGTCGCGCCGGCCGGCCAAGAGGAAGCGCGGCGGGGAGCACGGGAGGCCACCCCCGGTCCCGGTCTTGGCGGGGTAAGCTTCATCTCTCGTTTGCGCTCAGATTTTTTTCCTTCAGCTAGTCTTGTTTCTTTTCTGCTCATTCTGTCTTCTTCTTCAGGTCGCCAATCGCGTTGGCGAGGGCGGCGGCGGAAGCCGCGGCCGCCGAAGGGGCCGCATTCCACAGGAGCCAGTCCGACCTTGCCGACCAGGCCGAGGTGGTGGGACGGGCCGACTCGGACCTTGGCCTGGATCGGAACGACGCTGAAGCCTTGGCCTGGCGGGACAGGAACCGGGCCGAGGCGGAGCTGGAGGCGGCGTCGGTCTGTTCTTGGATCGATGCGGCGGCGGCATGGGCGCGAGCTGGCGTGGAGCCGGCCTGGCCCGAGATGCCGGAGGGCACGATGGTGGCGGCGACGGTCTTTGAGCCGTCATCGGTGAGGGAGTGCGGCCGTGGAGGCCGGGCTGAGGTGGTGATCCCCGACTGGGAGGTCATGGAGGTGGCGGATGACACCCCGTCGCGGGCCAACGTGGTCGAGCGAGCGGGGACTAATGGTGGTGGAGGCGGCGGCGTTTTGGAAGAGATGTCGCAGGCGGCGGTGTCGGAGGCGCCACTGGTTTTGGAGGAGGCACCGCGGGCGGTGGTGCCGGAGGCCACCCCGGCAGCTGGGCCGGAGACGGCGATGCAGGGCATCCCGGTGTCCGGGTCAGAGACGGCGACACAGGGCGTCCCGGCGTCTGGGTCGTCGTCGGCGCTGGGAGGGGCGTCGGAAGAGGCGCTGGCCGCGTCGCGAGCGGCCAGCAGGGAGTACGCCTTGGTGCCCCGGCAGGGAGGGCGCCGAGCTGCCGTGCCGCAGCAGGCACGGAGCGGGGGCACCGTTGTCTTCGGGCCTCAGACCCAGGAGTAGGCGGCGCTGGACGCCGTCATTCGCCGCCTGTGAGGCCGGACGGAACGGCTCGAGGCCTTCGCCCAGGCCGAGGTGGAGCGGATGCGCGACCTGGAGCGCACCGTTCTGGTAAGTCTTCTTGTAATTTCTTCTTTGTGGGGGCGCGCCAGCGCACCCACTGGGTGTAGCCCCCGAGGTTCGGGCCAACTACATAGCAGTTGGGTCGAATCTCTAGAGTGTTGGCCTTGTTCTGATTTCTGCTTTCTTTAGCATCTCGATACCTTCCGAGTCGCCGCCTACAATCGTCTCCTGGGCAAGCATCGGGGGCTCATGGAGCAGCTTGCCGCCAAGCAGGAGGAGCTCCGCGTCGTCGCAGGTATTCTTGTGCTATTTTTTAGTGGGGGCGCACTAGCGCACCCACTGGGTGTAGCCCCCGAGATTTGGCCCAACTGTGTAGTAGTTGGCCCAAATCTTAAATCTTACTTTTTTCTTCTATTGAGTCCTTCTTTTTCGCAGCCGAGGTGCTGTCCTGGCGTACTCGTCTGCTCCGGGCCGATCATCACTGCGACCGGCTCATTGCCGACCCCGGCCGTCTTAGCATCGAGGCGGCGCAGGCGAGGGCGGAGGCGGCCGCGGCTCGACAGTCTCTCGACAAGGCCAACCGGCTGCATGAGCAGCTGGCGGGTCACAAGAGCCGCCTCGAGGCCAAGGTGGAGCTCCTTAAGGCGGAAGCCGCCAAGGTGGCTGAGGCGCAGCAGGCCCTGGTGGAGGCGGACCAACAGCGCGGCCAGCTGGCCGATGACAAGGGCTGACTCCAGGTCGAGGTGGATCGCCTGCGGGGGAAGGTCACCACGGCTGAGGGGGCCCGTCAGGACGAGGCCTGTCGCCACGAGGCGGCCGAAGACAAGGACGCCGAGCTGAAGGCGGCCCTTGCCAAGGCGGCCGATCTGGAGAAGGCGCTCGAGAGGCACGACCGCGCCATCGAACGGGAGCGACGTGGTTCGTTGATTGAGGCGCAGCAGCTGGAAGAGTCCTTCTCCAGTAAGTGCTTTTTCTTGTCGTTTGCCGGGTCGGGATCCGGCCTTTCTTCCTTGTTGTTCTTCTTCTAACTCGCTTCTTCCTTTGCGGCAGGGGCCTTCCCAGAGACGCAGCGGCTGGCGGAGGAACCCGTCCGCTATCAGCGCGACCCGACCGATGTTGTTGGGTCTGGGACGGATCCACGGGTGGCCTGGACCTTCCCGGAGATCATCGCCGCCGCTGAGGCCCGCCTGCATGTCCTGGGAACGTAGTTGGGGCGGCTGTCCCAGGCCGGCACCACAATGACGGCGGCCCTATGGCCGGACTCCATCCAACCGAGCAGCTTCTCATGCCTGGCGCGTTGGTTGGAGATGGGACCGGACCGGCTTGGCGAGTGGCGCGTCTCCGCCGCTCGTGCCGGTGCTGAGATGGCGCTCCAGTTCGCGCTGTCCCGGCATCCGGACCTGCGGCTGGACGCATTGATGGGCCAGCGGGCCCGTTCGGAGCAGCTCTTGCAGGAGCAAGCCGGCCGGATCGCCTCCCGGGCAAGCTACATCGCCGAGTTCGCCTTCCACGATGAGTTCCATCCGGAGCGGACGGAAGACGGCAGGGCCATGGACGGCGATGACTACGGCTTGCTCCTCCATGATCCGGAGGGGGGCTTGGAGGAGACGGGCGTCTACCACGACGCGGGTGCTGAGGAGGACACCAACGCCTCGCTGGACCCGGAGGCCGCCAGAGGAGAGCCGTCGATGTTGCGACGCGGCGCTGGAGATGCCTGAGACACTTTGTGTAAAATCTGTTAGATAGCAGGTCCACCCACCCACTGGGGGTTTTAGGTGTAATGAACTCGGGCCGTGGGCCTTTTCTTAAATACTTGTGTAGATGTCATGGGTGCTTTTGCTTTTTGCCTTCCGTTTTTGGACCGATTTCATGCGCTTTTCCTTTCTCAAACCTCCCCCACCCCCCGCGAGTTAAACGGCCGAGGCTCCGGTCGATGACTAGGAATTCGGTTCTTTGAGAGGAGCACGCAGGACTTGGGTCCCTCGAAATGTTGATCGCGAGCGAAACACCCACTGGGTCGGCTAGCAGCAATCCGGCGAAGCCGGTTGTCCAGCAACCGGTCATGCGGCTATTCATTTGATGAATGGTGGGCCGGGTTGATCATCCCGATAGCCTTTGACTTAGTGTATGAAGCATAAAGGAGCTTTGGCCCGTTGTGCTTGCCAGCCGACAGCTAAAGCTGGATCTGTGGCTTTAGTGCGAAGTGGGGGACCGCGACATCCTAACTTTATCAGGAATCACCAAGTAAGGTGGCGGGGTGGCGACCGAGCTAGCCTGCCCCCGAGCCCCCGGGTCGAGCGAGTCGGACCGGTGGCCGGGTTCAGTGGTATAGTGATGCAAGAAAATAGGGACACAATAAATTGGTCGACAAAAGGTAGCCCACGAGTCTTGTTCGGGGACCCCATAGTTTCGTACGTTTTTAAAAGGCGACAGCACATACGCTCGTGCGGCTAACAGTAAAACGGGCGATGGAGTTCCGCGTTCCACGGCCGGGTCGTTTCTTCACCGGCGGTGAACTTCTTGCGCTTCCATGACTTGCGTGCGTCGATGAGGTAGTAGGCGTTGCGGTCGCGCAAGGCCCTGCTCATGATGAATGGGCCCTCCCATGGAGGAGACAGCTTGTGCTGGCCTGCCTGCTCTTGGATGAGTCGGAGGACGAGGTCACCCTCGCGGAACGCGAGGGGCTTGATCTTCTTGCTGTGGTAGTGCCTCGGGCCTTGCTGGTAGATGGCTGAGCGACTGAGCGCCAGGAGGCGTGCTTCATCAAGCAGGTCGACACCGTCTTCGCGGGCTTCTCTGGATTCGGCTTCGGTGTACATCGCAACGCGCGGCGAGTCGAACTCGATGTCGGTCGGGATGACAGCTTCGGCTCCGTGGACGAGGAAGAACGGGGTGAACCCGGTCGACCGATTCGGCGTGGTGCGTAGACTCCAGAGAACGGCTGGCAACTTGTCAAGCCAGCTGCCGGGTGAGCGGATGAGTGGATCTACGAGTCGCGGCTTGACGCCGGACAGGATGAGTCCATTGGCCCGCTCGACCTGCCCATTGGACTGCGGATGCGCAACGGAGGATAGGTCGAGGCGGATGCCGGAGACGGAGCAGTATTTCTCGAGCGCGCCCTTGGCGAAGTTGGTGCCATTGTCGGTGATGATGCTGTTCAGCATGCCATAGCGCACCGCTATGTCCTTGATGAACCGGACGGCTGTTGGCCCATCCAGTTTCTTGATTGGTCTTGCCTCGATCCACTTGGTGAATTTGTCCACTGCCACCAGCAAGTGCGTCATGCCGCCTCGAGCGGTTTTGAAGGGTCCCACCATGTCAAGTCCCTAGACCACGAAGGGCCAGACGATCGATATGGTGCGGAGTGCTGACGCCGGCTGGTGGCTGCGTTTACTGAAACGTTGGCATCCCTCACACTTGAGGACGAGCGACTCAACATCTTGGAGGGTCGTGGGCCAGTAGAAACCGTGGCGGAACACCTTGGCTACCAGGGATCATGATGCGGCGTGGTGCCCGCGCTTGCCATGATGTATGTTGAGGAGGATGTCGATGTCGCGTTCCTGCTCGACGTAGCGCTGGAACACACCGGTGGAGAGCCGCTTGACGAACTCGTTGTTGATGATGCTGTAGGTGGACGCCCGGCGCTGCATTTGCCAAGCTTCGGTCTCGTCCATGGGGAGAACCCTGTTATCCAAAAATTCTGATATTGGGAGGGCCCAAGATGGAGCCGTAACCACTGCGAAGACGACCACCAGGGTGGGTTCCGAGTCGGCAGCCCCCGAGCCGGGTTGAGCAGCCCCTGGGTCGGGGATGGCGACGGCCGGGTCCGGGACGATGGTGGCCGGGTCGAGCTGAGCAGCCCCTGGGCCGAGTTCAGCAGTCCCTGGGCCGGGTTGAGGTGCGGCCGGGTCGTCTGGAACGTGGATGGACTCGGAGTCCGACGATGGCTTGACGGACGGCTTGCGCAGGTGCTCGAGGGAGCCGCCGGATGGGATGGCCTGTCGTGACGAGGCGATCTTGGTGAGCGTGTCGGCTGCTTCGTTCTCCGCGCGCGGGACGTGGAGGAACTCGCAACCCTCAAAGGATCCGGACAGCTTCTAGACGAGGAAGTGGTAGCTTGCCATGTTGGAGTCGCAGGCGTCCCACTCACCGGAGCACTGCTGCACCACCAGGTCCGAGTCGCCGTAGCACATGATGCGTCGGATGCCGAGTTCCTTGGCAAGCCGGAGGCCGTGCACAAGGGCTTCGTACTCGGAAGCCGGTCGCCCTTTGGGGATGACAGTATGATGCCGGCCCGCAAGCCGAGTCTCATCTTGGACCCGTCGAAGTGCATGCGCCAATGCGTCGAGTCGGGAGGCGGCGGCAAGTACTGGGTCCCGGTCCATTCGACGAGGAAGTCTGCCAGGGCTTGAGATTTGATCGCGGTGCGGGGCTCGTAGAGGATGGTGTGGCCGGCTAGCTGGATCGCCCACTTGGCAACCCGTCTAGAGGCATCCCGGCACCCGATGATTTCTCCGATAGGAGCCGTGCTGACCACGGTGACAACGTGCTCTTAGAAATACTGCTTCAGCTTCTTGGCAGTGAAGTACACGCCGTAACACATCTTTTGGTAGTGCGGGTAGTTCTGCTTGGAGATGGAGAGCACCTCGCTCAGGTAGTAGACTAGGCGCTGGACGGCTTGGATCTTGCCCTTCTCTGGTCGCTCGACCACCAGCACCATGCTGACCGCCCGCGAGGTCGCGGCTATGTAGCGCAACAGTGGCTCCTTGTCGGTCGGCACGGCCAGGACTGGTGCGGTGGAGAGCATGCGCTTGAGGTCTTGGAAGGCCTCGTCTACCTTGCCGTTCCATTCGAACGAGCTTGTCTTCTTCATTAGTTGGTACGGTGGTAGCGCCCTCTCGCCCAGCCGGCTTAGAAACCAGCTGACCGAGGCCGAGCATCCGGTGAACTTCTGGACATCGCGCAGCCGAGCCGGCTTGCGCATGCGCTCGATGGCCTTGATCTTCTCCGGGTTCGCCTCAATGCTGCGTTCCGAGATGAGGAAACCGAGTAGCTTTCCGACCGGGACGCCGAAGACGCATTTTTCTGGGTTAAGTGTGACCTTGTATTCGCGGAGGTTGGCGAATGTTTCCTTCAAATCATCGAGGAGCATGAGGTGCTTCTTGGTCTTCACCACGATGTCGTCCACGTATACGTGGATATTGCGGCCGAGTTGCGGCAGCAGGCATTTCTACATGCAGTGCTGGAAGGTGGCGCCGGCGTTCTTCAAGCCGAACGACATGGTGATGTAGCAATACGCCCCAAAGGGCGTGATGAAGGACGTCTTCAGGGCGTCGGCCGGGTCCAGCTTGATCTGGTGGTAGCCGGAGTAAGCGTCCAGGAAGGACATGAGCTCACACCCGGCGGTCGAGTCGATGACTTGGTCGATCCGCGGGAGGGCGAACGGATCCTTGGGACAGGCCTTGTTGAGGCTGGTGTAGTCGATACACATGCGCTAGGTCTTGTTCTTCTTCAGGACGAGGACTGGATTGGCCAGCCACTTGGGGTGAAACACTTCCATTATGAAGCCGGCCGCCAAAAGCTTGGCGACCTCTTCACCAATGGTTCTTCTCTTCTCTTCGGAAAATCGTCGTAGGGGTTGACGGACAGGCTTGGCGTCCTTGCGGACGTGAAGTTTGTGCTTGGCGTACTTCCTCGGGATTCCTGGCATGTCCTTGGGGGTCCATGCGAAGATATCCCGATTCTCACGGAGGAAGTCGACGAGCTCGCCTTCCTATTTGCTGTCGAGGCGGGCGCCTATGACAACGTACTTGCTGCAACTGGGGTCTTCTGGGTTGAGCTTCACTTTATTAATCTCCTTGGAGGGCTTGAAGGCGGCCTCATCGGCCGGGTCCGGGGTCGGGATCGACACGGCGGAGGCCTCGCCTGGCAGGGCGACGATCCGGTCGAGCTGGCGCCGCTCTTCGGCAATGACCAGCGACTCGGCCAACTTGGCGCCGTCTCGGGCGCACTCTAGGGACTTGCGGTAATCGCCGGTGATGGTGATGAGGCCCTTGGGAGCCGACATCTTCATTTTCAGGTACGCGTAGTGGGGAACCGCCATGAAGTTGGCGAGCGCGGGCCGGCCCAGCAACGCGTGATACGCGCTGGACAGGTCCACCACCTCGAACCAGATCGGTTTGCGCCGGAAGTGGCTGCTGTTGTCGAACAGGACATCTAGCCAGACCCAGCCAATGGGGGAGCAGGAGAGGCCGGGCACGATGCCGTGGAAGATCGTTCGGGTCGGCTCTAGGTCCTCGGCCTTGAGGCTGAGCTTGGTCATCGTGTCGCGGTAGAGGATGTTGATGCTGCTGCCGCCGTCGATGAGGACTCGGGAGAACTTGCATGTGCGACATGTGACGATGGTGGGGTTGAGGACGAGGGCGTAACCACCCGGACTCGGCATGACTGCTGGGTGATCCTCACGGGTCCAGGTGATCGGGCGATCCGACCAATGCATGAACTCCGGTTTGGCCGGGACGACGGTGTTCACCTCCTGCCGATGGAGGCGCTCGCTGCGCTTGTCGTCGCCGAGGCTGGTGAAGACGACGTAGGCCGTATTCTGGTCCGAGTAGGCGTCGTCGCGCATCGCGCCGCTAGCTGGAGGCCGCAGTGGAGGCGGAGGCGGCTATCCCGCGCCCGGAGCCGGAGCCGGAGGGGGCGGGACGTCGCCCCTCATGATGCGCTTGGTGATGGCGCACTGCCGAAGCGTGTGCGTGGAGGGTCTTGCACCATTGTGGTGCTTGCAGGGGGCGTCGAGCATCTGCTCGAAGCTCATAGCGGGTTGCCATGCCGTCTTGCCGGTTTGCCGGCGCTTCACCGCCGGGTCCGCCACGGGCTCGATGGCCGCGACGAGCCGGTTGTCGTGACGCCGGCTGGTCGGCCTTGCGCTTGTTGTTCTGGTGATGCTGCTGCCGGCTGCTTTCGCCAGCCGGCTTCGGAGGGGGAACCGGCTTCGCCTTGCCGGCTTCATCCAGCGCCATGGTGGAGTCGGCGTTGGCGTACTTGTCCGCCGTCACCATGAGCGCGGCCATGGTGGCCAGCTCGGAGCGTAAGAGCTTGTGCTTGAGGAGGGTGCCGTCTCGGCACCCGCTGACGAAGTACTGGATCGCCTGGACCTCATGGATGCCCTCGCAGCTGTTCCGGAGCTCGGTCCAGCGTGTGAGGTACTCGCGACCGGTCTCCGTAGGCCCTTGCACGCACATGGCGAGCTGACTAGGGCGGCCGGGTCGCTTGTATGTCCTCGTGAAGTTGCAGATGAAGGCTTCGTCGAAGTCCACCCACGTGTTGATGCTGCCCATCGGCAGGCTGTTCAACCATGTGTGGGCCGACCCTTGGAGGATGAGCGGTGCGTAGCGCACGGCGAGAAGACGATTGGCACTGGTGATGCCAATGGCCGTGGTGTAGTCGGTGAGCCAGTCTTCTGTCTTCACCATATTGTTGTACTTGGGGGTGTCGCGGGGGAGCACGAATCCTTTGGGGAAGGGCTCCTCCCGGATGCGTGGGCCGAAGCAGGACAGCCCGATAGCGCTGCTCTCCTCCACCTCCAGGGAGCGAGCGAGCTGATCGAGGCGGTGGCGAGTGTCGGCGTCGTCGATGGCGCGCGGGCCGAGTCGACTTGCATCCAGGCCACAGGGGGCCGGGTCGGTTGGAGCTGGACGCCGGCTATGCTGGTCGGGTCCGCGCTGGATCTCTAGGACGGACTCGTCGCCCAATCTGCCGGCGGCTGTAGCGGCCGGGTCGCGCCGAGTATGGGCTCGGCCGGAGTGCGCCTCGCCGGGTGGCGAGGAAGTGGTGTGCAGAAGTTCGCCGGGCCCGCCAAGGCGGGCGGAGCCAGATCCCGCCGGTTTGGCGAGCTGGTTGAGGCGGTCCTGCTGGGTGTTGGCGGCGTGAAGGAGTTCGCGCATCCGCCCGATGCGCTCTTTCAGCTCCTCACGCGCGAGCTGGTCAAGGACGACTGCGGCTGCCTGGGCAGCACACATGTTCTTTGTTGGGGTATCGTAGACGCTTGGGACGGTGCCGAGGGCCCGGCCGATCGCTCCTCCTCGGGCGCGCACATCGGCGACCCGGCTTGGCTCGGCCGCGGCGGGCGTGAATCCTTAGGCGGGATCGCGCTCCAGCTGAGCGGCGTCCAGGCGACGCTAAGTGGCGGCAAGCATCTCGGACAGGTCCAACATCTGCTAGCACCTTTCCTCGAGCTGGGTTCGGGCCTCGGCGATGTTGGTGGCGTCGACGTCGGTGCCGACGGGGATGCGGAGGCTCTGCATCGCGGCGCGCAACGGATCGCATGGCTCGATCCAATCCGCTGCGGCCCTGGCTTCGCCAGCCTTCCTCGTCTTGCTCGACGAGGAGGAGGCGCCATCACCGGTGACGAAGACCTCCACATGGACATCCATTGCCCCGGCGGAAACGCCGCCGCTGAGGGAGAGGGGAGAGTCAGAGTAGCTGAGCACCTTGCTGGGGTACTCGTCGGCCGCGAACGCATCGGAGATGCGCAGCACGGCGAAGGAGGCGGCAAGCGCGCTGACGACGTCGTCCGCCAGCGCGACGGACTCGTCGGTGTAGGAGAAGGGCCCCGTCTGAAGCATGCTCCCGGCCAGCTCCTCGAGCTGCCCCACGGTGGGCACCAACTGTCGTGGTGGGCGCACGACAGATGCCAAGGGATGGCTAAAGAGAGGAGGAGGCTCGAGGGCGCTGGTGGACTCCAAAGGTGGGGTTGGCATGAGCGGGCGCGGGACGCCGAACATACCCAGGTTCGGGCTGTCCGGAGAGATAATACCCCTAGTCCTACCGAGTGTAGTTGGATGATCGATAGTACAATGTTGCTCCTGGAGCTGTATGGAGGAGGAAGGAAGCCGGACAAGGCTTGGGCTGCTCCTTCTCTTCGGTGTTGCTGTTTTGTGGCTAGTCCTTAGCTTACTTGCTTTTCTCTCGTATGTGTTTTCTGCTTGCCCTCTCGCTCGCCCTGGAGAGATACTACCCCTATGATCGTGGGCTCCCGAGGGGTTTTATAGTCCAACCCCCCGAGGGTACAATGGTAATGTTACAAGTCGGTGGGTCCATATTGTCGGTGTCCGGGGACCCGGGCTGGGTCCCGCTGAGGGCTTGTGGTTCGCCGGGTTCCCCTAGGTGTGAGCCCCACATGCCTAGGGGGACTGTGCGCCGTCTTGTCGATCGTTAGGTCGTGGCCGAGTCGAGTCGCATACTGTGCTCTCCATCAGGTTGCCACTTGCTATCGTCACCGGTGAAGGCGGGGGAATTGTAGCCACGCCGGCCCTGGTCAGCGGGTAGGTGAGGAGCACTGTTGCCACGTTCCTGCTGACCAGAGGCATGGGCGGGGCACTATTGCCTCGGTCATCATTGATTGAAGTCTCGTTCCCATCCTACGACCTGGATGGGACGGGATTTGACCCGAGGATGGATTGCGTAGCACGCCATGGGTGGCGCTAGCTTGTTGAGGAGGCTTTGGTCGTGCCGGGTTCGGCTGTCTTGCGCTAGTTGTTGGGGCCGAGTCAACGTGTCTTGCCGGGTTGGCTAGTCTGGCTGGCTTGCGGGGCTTGGCCGGGTCGAGCGACCCGGCCAAGCGCGTGCCGGTATTGAGGGGTGGTGCCAACCTTGTTGTTTTTATAAGAGGATCCGGGTTCCGTTGCCTCCCCGGGGTCCATCCCCCCAACAAAGGTGAAGGGAGGAGTTTGGAGGGAGCAAACGCAATGTACACTCGGATATTTTTGGCGTGGTTCCGATAGGTGGTGCTATCGTACATCCACGTTGATGGAGACTTCAACCCACGAAGGGTAACGGTTGCGCGAGTCCAGGAGGACTCCACCCACAAAGGGTCCATGAAGAAGCAACCTTGTCTATCCCACCATGGCCATCGCCCACGAAGGACTTGCGTCACAAGGGTAGATCTTCATGAAGTAGGCGATCTCCTTGCCCGTACAAACTCCTTGGTTCAACTCCACAATCTTGATGGAGGCTCCCAAGTGACACCTAACCAATCTAGGAGACACCACTCTCCAAAAGGTAATAGATGGTGTGTTGATAATGAACTCCTTGCTCTTGTGCTTCAAATGATAGTCTCCCCAACACTCAATTCTCTCTCAAAGGATTGGATTTGGTAGAAAGATGATTTGAGTGGAAAGCAACTTGGGGAAGGCTAGAGATCAAGATTTATGTGGTTGAAATTGAATATCTTGACCTCAACACTAGTGTGGGTGGTTCTCTCTCAGAAAATGTATGTTGGAAGTGTAGGCATATTCTGATGGCTCTCTCCTTGAATGAAGAGTGGGTGGAGGGGTATATATAGCCTCCACAAAAAATCTAACTGTTACACACAAATCACCAAACTCGGTGGGACCGAATTATAAAACTCGGTCAGACCGATTTAGTTCAAAATGTGAACGTTAGGATTTTCGGTGGGACCAACATATCAACTCGGTGGAACCGATTCCATTAGGGTTAGGGCATAACGTAATCTCGGTGTGGCCGATTACACAAACTTGGTGGGACCGATTTTGGTAATAGGCAGACAAAGAGTTGGTTAGGCAAACTCGGTGGGACCGATTCCCTCATCTCGGTTAGACCGAGACGTTATGAAGGGGAAACGGAGAGTTTGCATTGCAATCTCGATGGGACCGATCGCTCATCTCGGTTGGACCGAAACGCTACGAAGGGAACAGAGAGGTTACAATCCCATCTGGGTGAGACCGAGATCCCTATCGGTGAGATCGAAATGACTACAGTTTGTGGCAGTGGCTATGTCAAGTGAACTCGGTGGCGCCGGATAGAAGATTTCGGTGGGGCTGAGTTTGACTCTTGGTTTGGAACATATGTGGATATGATAAAGTAGTTGAGGGTTTTGGAGCATATCACTAAGCATTTTGAGCAAGTAACTCATTAAGCAACAACTCAACCCCTTTTAATAGTATTAGCTTTTCCTATGGACTCAATGTGATCTTGGATCACTAAAAGGTAATATGTAGAGTCTTATGCTTTGAGCTTGAGCCAATCTTTTGTCCTTAGCATTTTGAGGGGTCCACTTTCTAATCCATGCCATGCCAATCATTGCTCTTTCCTGAAATATTTATTTTGAAATAGCATTAGCCCAGTGAGCTACATGTTGTTAGGAATTACCCAAACCACCCGGGGATAGTTGCACTTTCATAACAGGATCACATCATTAGGAGAATGATGTGATGGACAAGACCCATCCGTTAGCTTAGCATAATGATCATTAAGTTTTATTACTATTGCTTCTTCATGACTTATACATATTCCTCTAACTGTGAGATTATGAAACTCCCGCATACTGAAGGAACACCTTGTGTGCTATCAAACGTCACGACGTAACTGGGTGATTATAAAGATGCTCTATGGGTGTCTCCGAAGGTGTTTGTTGGGTTGGCATAGATCGAGATTTGGATTTGTCACTCCGAGTATCGGAGAGGTATCTCTGGGCCCTCTCGGTAATGCACATCACTATAAGCCTTGCAAGCAATGTTACTAATGAGTTAGTTGTGGGATGATGCATTACAGACCGAGTAAATAGACTTGTCAGTAACAAGATTGAACTAGGTATGATGATACCGACTACTGAATCTCGGGCAAGTAACATACCTATGACAAAGGGAATAACGTATGTTGTTATGTGGTTTGGCCGATAAAGATCTTCGTAGAATATGTAGGAACCAATATGAGCATCTAGGTTCTGCTATTGGTTATCGACCGGAGATGTGTCTTGGTCATGTCTACATAGTTCTCGAACCAGTAGGGTCTGCACGCTTAACGTTCAATGACGATTTGTATTATGAGTTATGTGTTTTGGTGACCTTAGTTTGTTCGGAGTCCCGGATGTGATCACGGACATGACGAGGAGTCTCGAAATGGTCGAGAGGTAAAGATTCATATATTGGAAGGTTATATTCGGACATCGGAATGGTTCCGAGTGATTCGGGTATTTTATCGGAGTACCGAGGGGTTACCGGAACCCCCAGGGGGAAATCATGGGCCACATGGGCCATGGGAGAAAGAGGGGACAGCCCACAAGGGGGAGGCACACCCCCTAGGGGAGTCCGAATAGGAAGGGGAGGGGTGCGACCCCCCTTTCCCTCTTCCTCTCCTCTCCTTCTCTCTTTCCCCCTCCGTTGGAAGGAAAAGGTGGGGGGCCGAATCCTACTTGGACAAGGAGTCCAAGTAGAACTCTCCCCCTTGGCGCGCCCCTCCTAGGCCACCGGCCTCCTCCTCCCCCCTTTATATACGGGGGAGGGGGGCACCCCAAAGGCATACCAAGATTTCTCTTAGCCGTGTGCGGTGCCCCCTCCACAGTTTATTACTCCTCATGTCATAGCATCGTAGTGCTTAGGCGAAGCCCTGTGCGGATCACATCACCATCACTGTCACCACGCCGTCGTGCTATTGGAACTCTCCCTCGACCCTCTACTGGATCAAGAGCTGGAGGGACTTCATCGTGCTGAACGTGTGCTGAACACGGAGGTGCCGTACGTTCGATACTTCGATCGGTTGGATCGTGAAGATGTTCGACTACATCAACAGCGTTAGCCTAACGCTTCCGCTTTTGGTCTACGAGGGTACGGTGCCACACTCTCCCGTCTCGTTGCTCTACATTTCCTAGATAGATCTTGTGTGATCGTAGGATTTTTTTTTTTGAAATTGCATGCTACGTTCCCCAACACTATCCTATAGCTGATAGTATATGGGTAAGTCCTGTTCATTGTGTCCCTAAGAAAGGAGGTATTACTGTTATTCCTAATGATAAGAATGAACTTATTCCACAAAGAATTGTTACAGGCTATAGATTGGTAATTGATTTTAGAAAACTAAACGAAGCAACTAGAAAAGATCATTACCCTTTGCCTTTTATTGATCAAATGCTAGGAAGATTATCTAATCACATGAATTTTTGCTTCCTTGATGGATACTGTGGTTTTTCACAAATACCTATTTCTCAAACTGATCAAGAAAAGACCACTTTCACTTGTCCCTTTGGAACTTATGCTTATAGATGTATGCCTTTTGGTTTATGCAATGCACCTGCTACCTTTCAAAGATGTATGACTACTATATTCTATGACTTTTGTGATAAGATTGTTGAGGTTTTCATGGATGACTTCTCTGTTTATGGGAAGTCTTCTGATGATTGTTTAAGCAATCTTGATCGAGTTTTGCAGAGATGCGAGCAAAAAAATCTTGTCTTGAATTGGGAGAAGTGCCATAAACTTTCATAAAGAGGTATTGAAGTGGACAAAGCTAAGGTTGATGCAATTGAGAAAATGCCATGTCCTAAAGATATCAAAGGTATTCGTAGTTTCTTAGGTCATGCTGGTTTCTATAGGAGATTTATCAAAGACTTTTCTAAAAATTTCTAGGCCTCTTACAAATATTTTGCGAAAGGACGTTCCTTTTGTTTTTGATGATGATTGTTTAGAAGCCTTGGAAACACTCAAGAAAACCTTAATTTCTGCACCTATTGTTCAACCATGGATTGGAACTTGCCTTTTGAAATTATGTGTGATGCTAGTGATTATGTTGTTGGTGCTATTCTAGGACAAAGAGTTCAGAAGAAACTAAATGTTATTCATTATGCTAGTAAAACTCTAGATAGAGCTCAAAGAAATTATGCTACTACTGAAAAAGAATTTCTAGCAGTGGTGTTTGCTTGTGATAAATTTAGATCTTACATTGTTGATTCAGAAGTAATTGTTCACACTGACCATGCTGCTATTAAATATCTTATGGAAAAGAAAGATGCTAAACGTAGACTTATTCGATGGGTTCTCTTGCTACAAGAATTTGATTTGAATATCACTGATAGAAAAGGAGCAGAGAACCCCGTAGCTGATAATTTGTCTAGGCTTGAAAATGTGCTTGATGACCCACTACCTATTGATGATAGATTTCCTAATGAGCAGTTAGGTGCAATAAATTTTTATCATAACACTCCTTGGTATCCTGACTATGCTAATTACATTGTTGCTAAATATTTACCACCTAGCTTTACATACCAACAAAAGAAAAAATTCTTCTATGATTTAAGACACTAATTTTTGGATGACCCACATCTTTATAAAGAAGGAGTAGATAGTATTATTAGACGTTGTGTACCTGAGCATGAACATGCAAAAATCCTACGGAAATGTCACTCCGAAGCTAATGGAGGGCATCATGCTAGAGACAGAACTGCTCACAAGGTATTGCAGTCTGGATTTTATCGGCCTACTCTTTTCAAGGATGCTCGTAAGTTCGTCTTGTCTTGTCATGAATGTCAAAGAATAGGTAATATAGGTAAAGCTTCAAGAAATGCCTATGAATTATTCGCTTGCTGTTGAACCATTTGATGGTTGGGGCTTTGATTACATGGGACCTTTTCCTTCCTCTAATGGGTATACACATATTTTGGTTGCTGTTGATTATGTTACTAAGTGGGTAGAAGCTATTCCAACTAGTAGTGTTGAGCACAACACCTCCATTAAAATTATTAAGGAAGTTATTTTCCTAAGGTTTGGAGTTCCTAGATATTTAATGACTGATGGTGGTTCACACTTTATTCATGGTGCTTTCCGTAAAATGCTTGCTAAGTATGATGTTAACCATATAATTGCATCACTCTATCATCCTCAGTCTAGTGGTCAAGTTGAACTTAGCAATAGAGAAATAAAATTAATTTTGTAAAATACTATCAATAGGTCCTGGAAGAATTAGTCTAAGAAATTAGATGATGCACTTTGGGCTTATAGAACATCGTATAAAAATCCTATGGGTATGTCTCCTTATAAAATGGTTTATGGAAAAGCTTGTCATTTGCCTCTTGAGTTAGAACATAAAGTATATTGGGAAATCAAAGAACTCAACTATGATTTTAAACTTGCTGGTGAAAAGATGTTATTTGACATTAGCTCATTAGATGAATGGAGAACCCAAGCTTACAAAAATGCCAAGTTATTTAAAGAAAAAGTTAAAAGATGGCATGATAAAAGAATGCAAAAGCATGAGTTCAAAGTTGGAGAATATGTTCTTTTGTACAACTCTTGTTTTAGATTCTTTGCAGGAAAACTCCTCTCCAAATGGGAAGGACCCTATGTTATAGAGGAGGTTTATCGGTCTGGAGCTATCAAAATAAATAATGCCGAAGGTACTAACCCGAAGGTTGTTAATGGGCAATGAATAAAAGATTATATCTCAGGTACGCCCATTAATGTTGAAAGTAATATTATCCAAACTATGACACCGGAAGAACACATAAAAGAGCCCTTCCGAAACACTCCAAAATCGTGAAAAAAGGAGGTACGTGATACGGTAAGTAAACAAATTGCGAAAAATCCGCAAAAATATTTTTTGTCAGTTTTGGAATATAACAAAAATTAGGAAAATAAGAAACAACCAAGAAGGTCACCCAGGTGGGTTGTGCCCACCCCGAGTACCTTCCGGACTCCGTTTTTCTACATCTTGCTTGTTTCCCAAGATATAAATCTTTATATACCCCCCGAACCTATTGCCCACCGTATCGCAGAGAAATCTTCTGTTTTCTTTTCCTTGTTGTTTTCTGACAGATTCAGCTAGGCCAGCATCATGTATTCCTCACCCTCCAACAACGGAGAAGAAGATGTAGGGTTGGTTCAGAAGGATCTAAAGAGAGAGGAAGCTAAAGAGGTTGCTATGGAGGAAGGAGAGGAAAATCCTTTTGGGGTTTACCCTCCGGCTTCCGAGAGAGGCACATTGGCTGGCATCTCTACTCATCCGAATCTTTATCAACCTATGAGATCATCAAATAATCAAGAGAGCCTCGAAGTGCATGAAGAACTCCCACCAAGAAGGCCTTTACACAGGTTACATCGTAACAATTTTCACAATTTGATTCACAACTATGGGTTCGAGAATACTCCTCGTGTGCATGATATCTACTATGCAACTTTATTCTTGTAGACACGTGTTGGGCCTCCAAGCGCAGAGTTTTGTAGGACAATAGCAATTTTCCCTCAAGTGGATGACCTAAGGTTTATCAATCCATGGGAGGCATAGGATGAAGATGGTCTCTCTCAAACAACCCTGCAACCAAATAATAAAAAGTCTCTCGTGTCCCCAACACACCAAATACAATGGTAACTTGTATAGGTGCACTCGTTCGGTGAAGATATGGTGATACAAGTGTAATATGGATAGTAGATATTGATTTTTGTAATAAGAACAATAAAAAAGCAAGGTAGAAATTGATAAAACAAAGCACAAACGGTATTGCAATGCTTTAAAATGAGGCCTAGAGTCCGTACTTTCACTAGTGCAATCTCCCAACAATGCTAATAATTGGATCATATAACCATCCCTCAACGTACGATGAAGAAAAACTCTGAAGTTCCTATCTAGCGGAGAACATAAGAAGAAATCATTTGTAGGGTACGAAACCACCTCGAAAACTATTCTTTTTGATCAATCTATCCAAGAGTTCATACTAAAATAACACCAAATAATTTCATATTCACAATACTCAATCCAACACAAACAACCTCAAAGAGTGCCCTAAGATTTCTACCGAAGAAACAAAGACAAGAACGTACATCAACCCCTATGCGCGTAGATTACCCCAATGTCACCTCGGGAATCCGCGAGTTGAGCGCCAAAACATATATCAAGTGAATCAATGTGATACCCCATTGTCACCACGGGTATTCATATGCAATATATATATCAAGTGTTCTCATATCCATAAAAGTATTCAATTCGATAAAACGGAATCTCAAAGGGAAAATTCAATTCATCATAACAAGATAGAGAGGGGAAAATGCCATATGATCCAACTACATTAACAAAGCCCGTGATACATCAAGATCGTGGCATCTCAAGAACATGGGAGAGAGAGATATTAAACACATAGCTACTGGTACAAACCCTCAGCCCTGTGGGTGGACTACTTCCTCCTCATCATGGTGGACACCGGGATGATGAAGATGGCCACCGATGATGATTTCCCCCTTCGGCAGAGTGCCGGAACGGGGTCTAGATTGGTTTCTCATGGCTACAAAGCCTTACAGCGGTGGAACTTCTAATCTAGGGTAACCCCCGAGGGTTTTGGAGTATTTGGAAATTTATAGGGTGAAGAGGGGGTGGAGGAGGCCACCAAGGTGGGCACAACCCACCTGGGTGCGCCTGGGCCTCCAAGCGTGCCCTGGTGGGTTGTGCCCCCCGGGCACCCCCAGGTGCTTCTCTGGCCCACTTCATGCCTTCTGGTCCATAAAAAATCCACGAAAAGTTTCACGGTGTTTGGACTCCGTTTGATATTGATTTCCTGTGATGTAATAAACAAGAAAAAACAGCAACTCGCACTGGGCACTGGGTCAATAGGTTAGTCCCAAAAATGATATAAAGTTGTTATAAAATGATTGTAAAACATCCAAGAATGATAATATATTAGCATGAATACTTCATAAATTATGGATACGTTGGAGACGTATCATTGCTCATACAATTGGGACATATCTTGTCCTAGAGAAAGCAATGCAGGAACAAACCCCTGGGGCCCGGAGACTAAACACATAATGGCTGAAGTGAGGAAGAACACTGAATTACTTCATCGAGCCCTTTAGGAGATTCAAGGCTTGAGGGATCTACTCATGGTTATATTGGAAAACTCCACTTCATTACCACCACCTTCTTCTTCATCGCCAAAAGAAAATTGAGTATCGGGTATGGGCACTCCCCTTGGCTTCCGCCAAACATGGGGGAGGTGCCCCGGTATCGTATCACCCCCACTATCTTTTGCCTTTACTTATCTTAGTTTGATCCATAGTTATCTTTTGCTTTAGATGAATAAAAGTTTAGTTCGATCCTTTCTTTTCGAGAGTTTTCTTAGTGATCTATCCTTGTAATCGTGCGCGAGATATATAATAAAGTTTAGTTCAAGTTTTTGCTTTCTTTACTTTCATGTTCCAACAAAAAGAAAGGAAATAAATGAAAAATATCATATGCTAATCTTATGATAAGTAATGACACCACATAAGGAAAGTATAAATAGAAAATTTTATTAGAGATTGAAAAACATAGCATTGGTCAATGATGCAATTCATGAAAGAATTAATAAGGGAATAGAAGATTCATATATAAATACACTATCTTGGAAATCTTTTGTGATTGTGAACCCCCATCAAAATATTATATGCCAAAACTGCTGACGTTGGACAAGGAAGGCAACGTAATGATTTATGTTTGTTCATATTCACATAGAAGTTATATTGTCATAGATCCTTCAACATGTGTTTCTTGCCCCCATCTTTGCTAGCCAAAAATTCCGCACTAAGTAGAGATACTACTTGTGCATCCAAAAACCCTTAAACCCAAATCTTATTTTCAAGAGTCCACCATACCTACCTAGGGATTGAGCAAGATCCTATAAGTAAGTTGTCATCGATGCAATAAGGCAATAAAAATTGCTTCTAAATGTGTGAGATCATTTAGTGTAAGATAAAATTGAGCGTTGTACGAACTTGTGATGGTGAAGAATAAAAGCGATAGACTGCATAATAAAGGTTTCCATCACAAGGGGCAATACAATGTGAGGTTCTTTTGCACTAAGGGGTTGACTATACAAACAAATAAGCGCATGGCAACCTCTGCTTCCCTCTACGAAGGGCCTATCTTTTACTTTTATGTATTTACTTTTATGCAAGAGTCGAAGTTTTCTCTCTATTCCTTTTTATTTTTTTCTTTGGCAAGCATCATGTGTTGAGGAAAGATCTAGGCACATATCCCTAGTTGAAGATGGGTAGCATAAGTTATTATTGTTGACATCACCCTTGAGGTGAATACTTTGGGAGGCGAAACTATAAGCACCTATCTTTCTATGTGTCCGGTTGAAACTTTTTGCTCATGTGTATGCGGTGAGTGTTAGCAATCATAGAATACTATATTATGGTTGAGTATGTGGACTTTCCTAAAGGCTCCTATACGTGACCCTTCCTGAAAAGATGATGAATTGTAGTTGCAAAGTTGACTGAGAACATAGTTTGTTGGTTTCTAATAGAGTTTATGCTTTATACTTCGATAGAGTGATGAATTGTTACTTATTCATGACAAGATTATGATAAAAGTTCTATGATAAAAGTTTTATGTTGAAGTTTGTTGCTGTTATAATAATTTACATGATGCTTCTATGTCCGTATTTTGTTTTTATCGACACCTCTCTCTCTAAGCATGAGGACATGTTTTTTGATTTCAGTTTTCGCATGAGGACAAGCGAGGTCTAAGCTTGGGGGAGTTGATATGTCCATTTTTCATCATGTTTTCCTACTGTTATTTATTATGTTTTTATGCATAATAATTCTTTTTGGAGTAATTCTAAGGACTTTTATCTCATAATACGCAAGGTACGCACAAAGAGGGAGAATTGTGGCAGCTAGAAATCTGGACCTGTAAAAGCTATGTTAGGCTACCTATTCTGCACAACTCCAAACAAGTTGAAACTTTATGGAGATTTCTTATGGATTATATGAGGAATATTGGAGCCAATAAGTACCTGACGGGGCCCACTGTCAGTGTCAAAACCGGCGGATCTCGGGTAGGGGGTCCCGAACTATGCGTCTAAGGTCGATGGTAAATGGAGACAGGGGACATGATGTTTACCCAGGTTCGGGCCCTCTTGATGGAGGTAATATCATACTTCCTGCTTGATTGATCTTGATGAATATGAGGATTACAAGATTTGATCTACCTCGAGATCGTAATGGCTAAACCCTTGATGTCTAGCCTGTATGATTGTGATTGCCTCTATGGAATAAACCCTTCGGTTTATATAGACACCAGAGGGGCCTAAGGTTGTACAAAGTCGGTTTACAGAGGAAGGAATCTTCATATCCAAATGCCATGCTTGCCTTCCACGCAAAGGAGAGTCCCATCGAGACACTGCAGGAAGCCTTCTGTCTCGTATCTTCACAGCCCATCAGTCCGGCCCACGTCACATAGCCCGGACGCCTGAGGACCCCTTAATCCAGGACTTCGCCAGTAGCCCCTGAACTAGGCTTCAATGATGATTTGTCCGGCACGCAGATTGTTTTTGGCATTGCAAGGCGGGTTCCTTCTCTGAATATTCCAAAGTAGTCCTCGAACACAGAAAGCGTGTTCGGCTCTGCAAAACAAGTACCTCACACAACCATAGAGAGTATAATATTTTATGGGTCCCATCTACTGACAACTTGTAGAGAGACACCACATCTCCGCCCGACCATTATTTCGAACCATTTTTTAGCCTCCCGCTCCATTGTTTCGAGATGTGGTTTTCATTGGCACGTCTTGTCGAAGCAGAGATCGTGTCCCCTTATTGCAGGATTCTCATCAATACGGGCGTGGGTAATCCAACCGTGCCGTCTGCACGACCCTTGGGTAATAGGCGAGTTTTAAGGCGAGTGGGGAGGCGCTTGACATTCGCTGCCTTTATAAGAGGATAAAGATCCATTCTTTCACCCACGCCTTCTTCCTCTCTGCCCATCCGTTCTCGAGCTCCAGCGCCCAAGCTTCCATCCTTTCTGCCACCAAAAAGCACTCTGACCATGTCCGGATTCGGAACATAGGGCAAGTGGATGGCCTCCTCCATCACACAGGGAACATCATGGAGCTCCGAGAAGCGGGGTACTTGGCCAAGGAATCGCCCATAGGCTTCCATCCAAGGGGCAGATCGTCCCCACCCCGGAGCCCAACGAGAGGGTGGTATTCATCCCCCACTTCATCCGCGGTTTAGGATTTCCCCTCCAACCCTTCGTCCGTGGACTCATGTTCTACTACGGGCTAGAGTTCCACGATCTAGCCCCTAATTCTTTCCTCAACATCTCGACATTCATTGTCGTGTGTGAGGCCGTCCTCCGAATCCCACCCCACATCGGATTATGGCTAAATATCTTCAATGTGAAGCCGAAAGTGGTGGATGGTCAACACGCGGAGTGCAGAGGTGCGATGGTGAGCAAACTATCCAATGTCACGTGGACCACTGGCACCTTTGTGGAAACCGTCAAGGGGTGGCAGAAGCAGTGGTTCTATGTCACTGAGCCCCGCGACAACACCTGGGCCGCCGCACCAGAATTCAAGTCTGGGCCCCCAATGCGGCTTACCTCCTGGCTAAAAAAAGGGCCTGGACTGGTCGTCATCAGACGAGATATCGGCGCTGCAGGCGCGCGTCAAGAGCATGGTGGACAAGAACATCAAGCTTGTCAATGTGATCAAGATGATGCTTTTTCGCCGAATCCTTCCCTGCCAAAGCCGTACTTGCCATCTGTGGGAGTTCGATCCGGCCAAGCACCAGACCTTGTGACATTTCTTCGGCTCCACGCAGAAAGATATCTAGAAGGTGCTTTTCAAGGCCAATCAGACGTGGTCGTAGACGTTCGAGGACCGCGGATATGACCTGACCCATCTAGCCACTCCGGTAAGTTCTTCATACTTGAAGGTGTATCTCTTCCTGCACATTCGAGGAAGATGTCAAAGTTTCTCCATTTGTCTTTTCAGAGCTGGATAAAGAAGGCGGAGCGGATCGAGTGTCCGGCTCCGTTGCTGGAAAACCTAGCTATCCCACTTCTGACGAAGATGCTGGTTCCGGCGCCCTACCAGGCGCTGGATAAGAAGGCCACGAAGAAGGGCCAGGAAGGAAGAGGCGGCCTTCATCGTAAAGGCACTTCGGACATGACATCCGAAGACACCGAAACCCACTCCTCCCCCGCCACCGAGGATGACGAGGAGGAGGAAGAAAGCAACTCTCCTCCTGAGGGGGAAGGAAGAAGAGGACGGCCTCCACGGATTTGGAGGCAGAGGCGTCCAAGAAGGGGAGGGTCTCCCTCGTAGATAATTTTGTGTTGGACATTGATAACAGCTCCAAGTGGCGCCCCAGGGAGAAGCCCCTGGCCGAATCATAAGTACTCAAAGGCATTTATATACACATATATCTAAATTCTTTACTTTGTTGTTTTGATATGTCGAATCACGCGCTCCAGTCCGGCCCACGCCCGCCCCCAGCAATCCTCATCTTCGGGGAATTCGCTGGATCGAAAGGTGATGGACAGCGGGTCGCTTCCGGTGGCCTCCTCTCCCAAGGCCGCAGACGATGCCGAGGTGTTGTCCCGAAGGACCTTCCCAGGCAAGGGAGAGGTATAGGAGGCTGTCAGGGTGGCGCCAGAGGGTGACACCTCGGCCTCCAGACACATGGGGGAGCAAATCCCCCTGGAGACTGGCGATGGGGGCCATGTCCAATTCTCCCCCCAACCGAATACTATTATGGAGGCCCATATGGCTCCGGAATCAAGCAAGCATCCTCCTTCAAAAGAAGGAGGTGCACCTATTCCGCTGGTGACCTTTGTCCATCCAGAGGCACCGGATACTCTACTGGAAGCGTTGCAAAGTGCTTCCATTGTTGAGGAACACCGTATCCTTATTGGTATGGTGGTTCATAGGGTTCAGTTTGCTAAGAGCTCTGTTGGAAAAGACAGTGCCTAGGAGATGCTTAGGCACGCTTAGGCGCTAGGCAATGGCCAAATGCCTCGCCTAGGGCATAAATGGAGGTCTAGGCAGGGCGAGCAAGGGATTGCCTACCCAAGCAAGAAATCATGCATCATATTGCACTGATATGCCAAATGTGTTATATTCCAATGTAGTAGACGGTAATTAATTTATTTATATGCCCTAAAATAACATCAACACCCATATCATAATCATAAATACACTATGAGTAAAAACAATATTACCGCCTAGGCCACGCCTAGGGCGCTTAGGCACCGCCTAGGCACTAGGCGAAGGCCAACCGCCTCGCTTACGCCTACCGCTTTTTCCAATCCTGGCTAAGAGCGGACTAACCGAAGCCTGCACCAGCCTTTTAATAGGCTTTGAGGTATGCGACTTAATTATGCAAAAAGGATGTCATAGTATAGATGGTAGCCCCTGAGACTCTGTCCGGTATTCGAAAAGAAAAGCCGGACAAAGGATCAAATAATTTTTGCAGGAGACTAACCATATGTGTATATGTGAATAAGCAGGCATCGATGCTGGCTGCGACTTCCCATTCTGCCGAAGTCTCCAAACTGAAGCAGAGTATGGAGTGGGCCGAGGAAGAGCTCGGCCATGTGAAAAAACAACTAGAGGACGAGCACGGTATGCAATGGCCTATTCATATGTAGAAAAATATGAATTGTTTGTGTTGATCATGTTATCATGATGCTTCGCAGGAGCTGCGACCAAGGTGGAGACCCTCAAGAGCGCGCTTCCCGAGGCCTAGAAGAGAGAGGCAAAGGAACAAACCACTCGCGAAAAACACGAGGCAAGGGTTGGGGAGGTCTAGCAGGAGCTCTAGGATGCCGTAAAGAAATGCGAGTCCTTGGAGCGCAAGATTGCAGACCAAGAGTCCGAACTTGCTAAGGCCTACCAAAGCGGACAAGAGGCTCGGATTGAAGACCAAGGCGCCCTCCAGGAAATCCAGGAGGCCAGGAAAATCATGGCGGGTAAGGCCTTTATTATGCAGAGCAAATATGTGAAGAAAAGGTACCTCTTACTGACCCGGATTTGGAGTTCTCCAGGGGCGTTTGCGGATCTGTCGTGCAGTGTTACTGATGCTGTAGAGTTCTTCCGAACCGAAGAGGGGAGATCGAAGGAGAAGCTGTTCTGGTCGCAATACCTTGCACCAGAGCATCCGGTGCCCTTTAGCGATCAGCTGAAACAGCTGACCAAACTGCATAGGGTGACCGAATCGGCCATGAAGGATTTGATAATCCGTATGTGTCCTGCCGAAGCCATACCAAGCAGCTACTTCGGGATTGTGAAGCGGCTGGTCAATGCCTGCCCTCGCCTTGACGTCATCAAGCGGTCGGTCTGCATCGAAGGTGCACGGATGGCCTTCGCCCGTGTCAAGGTGCAGTGGGCGAAGATGGACGCCGTCAAGCTCGCGACCGAGGGACCGCCCGTGGGCAAGGAGCACCGCATGCCCGAGCGGTATTTTGATGATGTCCTGAAGGGATCCCGCATTGTGGAGGGCCAGTGTGCAAAAGACATTATCTTTGAATGAAGACATTCATGTTATCCCGTCCTGTATTATGAAACAAAGCTGATATGTAATATAATGCTTGTTGTTTGTTTGAAATTTTGCCTACTATGCGGCTGTTTTATTAAATCTGAAAGTTGGCCAGTCGTCGGCTTCTACCCCCACGTAGGTAGTACGGGGGTGTTCGGGTTGGAACCTAAACACTCTTGATCCAAGAGTTTGGTCCTTGAAGGAGGTCTTTAGCACAACGAACTAGGCAATCGGACTATGTGGCTTTATGACCCTCACTTAGCCATAGGAGTTTGACAATAGAAATGTAGGTGCAGCCCCTAGTTAGAATTTGTTTATCCAGACTAGGGTGCTATAAACACCTTATCGGGTGGAGGCCGATCAGTCGCATAATGCGGAAAGAACCGCAAGAGATTTGAACCTCCGAATAGCTGACCAGCTCTCGCCGCATCATCACAGTCAGTTTTCGTCATTCTCTACTGAGGTGTTTATCCGGATAAACCAGAAACACAATCGCAATAGTTCTCCCTTTACTACCTTATCCGATAGGACAAAACATAAGGTAGGAAGCATAGGAGCCGGGCAACCCAACTATTGACCAAAGACATGGTTAAGAGCCAATACATATAATGCTAAAATTCGGGGTGCCGAACTGTTACTGTAAAAAGTGTTCAGACTTTGTTGCCGTAGTATGGGGCGCAATGAAGCCCTTGGCGAATTAAAGCGTACCAAAGTGTACGGGTGCAATCGATAAGAAGAGTGAAATAAAACGAAATAGTAAGCCAATGCCACATAAATTGGTCCGCAAACTGTTTCCATTATAATTTGACTAATACGTCGAAGCGTATTTGTATAAATAGTGCGATAATAAATAGGGCTATTTAACATGCCGAGACCAAGGGGGAGCTGCGTTCGGGTCCTGAAAATAGGTAGAGTGATCATCAAGAAGACCACCTAGATATTCCACCACATGTCTATGCTGCTTGCCACCTTGGTATATCCATCCTTCAAAAGGGTCGGTGATCAGGCCGTCGTGAGGGGCCTGTGGAAAAGAAAAGAAAAAAAAGAAGAAAAGGGAAAGTATGTGGGCCGGGGAAGGTCGAGCCGTATTCTGGACCACAATCGAGTTATGCCTCCGTCTATGCCCATGGTATTTTGAGCGCATAGTTATGTACGCGTGATACATACGCCGCCATTTGGTCGACACTGAGACATGGGCCGAATTGCTAGTCGAACTCCTGACTAGCTAGACTATCAAGCTACGGAGTAGTCCGGAATCGCTTGACAGTGTCCGGGAGCTTGGCCGCTGAATTAAAGCTCTAACGAAGATGCCGGTTCCGGCGCCCTACCAGGCGCCGGATAAGAAGGCCACGAAGAAGGGCCAGGCGGCCTTCGCCGTAAAGGCACTTCGGACGTGACATCCGAAAACACCGAAACCCACTCCTCCCCCGCCACCGAGGACGACGAGGAGGAGGAAGAAAGCAACTCTCCCCTGAGGGGGGAAGAAATAAGAGGACAACCTCCACGGATTTGGAGGTAGAGGCGTCCAAGAAGGGGAGGGTCTCCCTCGCGGGTAACTCTGTGTTGGACACTGATAGCAGCTCCGAGTGGTGCCCCAGGGAGAAGCCCCTGGCCGAATCATAAGTACTCAAAGCATTTATATACACATATATCCAACTTCTTTACTTCGTTGTTTTAATATGTTGAATCATGCGTTGTAGTCCGACCCACGCCTGCCCTCAGCAATCCTCATCTTTGGGGAATTCGCTGGATCGAAAGGTGATGGACAGTGGGTCGCTTCCGGTGGCCTCCTCTCCCAAGGCCGCGGACGACGCCGAGGTGTTTTCCCGAAGGACCTTCCCAGGCCAGGGAGAGGTACAGGAGGCCATCAGGGTGGCAACTGAGGGTGATACCTTGGCCTCCAGACACATGGGGGAGCAAATCCTCCTGGAGACTGGCGATGGGGGCCATGTCCAATTCGCCGCCAGCCGAATACTATTCTGGAGGCCCATATGGCTCTGAAATCAGGAAAGCAGCCTCCTTCAAAAGAAGGAGGTGCACCTATTCCTCCAGTGACCTATGTCCATCCAGAGGCACCAGATACTCTATAGGAAGCGCTGCAAAGTGCTTCCATTGTTGAGGAACACCGTATCCTTATTGGTACGGTGGTTGAGAGGGTTTAGTCCGCTAACAGCGGACTGAACGAAGCCTGCACCAGCCTTTTAACAGGCTTTGAGGTATGCGACTTAATTATGCAAAAAAGATGTCATAGTATAGATGGTAGCCCCTGAGACTCTGTCCGGTATTCGAAAAGAAAAGACGGACAGAGGATCAAATAATTTTTGCCGGAGACTAACCATATGTGTCTATGTGAATAAGCAGGCGTCGATGCTGGCTGCGACTTCCCATTCTGCCGAAGTCTCCGAACTGAAGCAGAGTATGGAGTGGGCTAAGGAAGAGCTCGGCCATGTGAAAAAACAACTCGAGGACGAGCACGGTATGCAATGGCCTATTCATATGTAAAAAAATATGAATTGTTTGTGTTGATCATGTTACCATGATGCTTCGCAGGAGCTGCGACCGAGGTGGAGACCCTCAAGAGAGCGCTGGCCGAGGCCCAGAAAAGAGAGGCAAAGGAACAAGCCACCCTCAAAAAACACAAGGCAACGGTCGGGGAGGTCCAGCAGGAACTCCAGGATGCCGTAAAGAAATGTGAGTCCTTGGAGCGCAAGATTACGGACCAAGAGTCCAAACTTGCTAAGGCTTACCAAAGCGGACAAGAGGCCCGGGTTGAAGCCCAAGGAGCCCTCCAGGAAATACAGGAGGCTAGGAAAATCACGGCGGGTAAGGACTTTATTATGCAGAGCAAATATGTGAAGAAAAGGTACCTCTTACTGACCCGGATTTGGAGTTCTCCAGGGGCGTTTGCGGATCTGCCGCGCAGTGTTACTGATGCTATAGAGTTCTTCCGAGCCGAAGAGGGGAGCTCGATGGAGAAGCTGTTCTGGTCACAATACCTTGCGCCAGAGCATCCGGTGCCCTTTAGCGATCAGCTGAAACAGCTGACCGAACTGCATAGGGTGGCCGAATCGCCATGAAGGATTTGATAATCCGTCTGTGGCCTGCCGAAGCCATGCCCAGCAGCTACTTCGGGATCGTGAAGCGGCTGGTCAATGACTGCCCTCGGCTTGACGTCATCAAGCGGTCGGTCTGCATCGAAGGTGCGCAGATGGCCTTCGCCCGTGTCAAGGTGCAGTTGGCGAAGATGGACGCCGTCAAGCTCGCGACCGAGGGACCGCCCATGGGCAAGGAGCACCGCACGCCCGAGCGGTATTTTGATGATGTCCTGAAGGGATCCCGCATTGTGGAGGTATTTAGCGCAACGAACCAGGACAATGCGGCCGTTTTATTAAATCTGAGAGTTGGCCAGTCATCGGCTTCAAGGACCTAAACACTCTTGATCCAAGAGTTTGGTCCTTGAAGGAGGTATTTAGCGCAACGAACCAGGAAATCGGACTATGTGGCTTTATCACCCTCACTTAGCCATAGGAGTTTGACAATAGAAATATAGGTGCAGCCCCTAGTTAGAATTTGTTGATCCGGACTAGGGTGTTGTAGACACCTGATCAGGTGGAGGCCGATCAGTCGCATAATGCGGAAAGAACCGCAAGAGATTTGAACCTCCGAATAGCTGACCAGCTCTCGCCGCATCATGACAGTCAGTTTTCGGCTTTCTCTACTAAGGTGTTTATCCGGATAAACCATAAACACAATTGCAGTACTTCTCCCTTTACTACCTTAGCGGATAGGACGTAACGTAAGGCAGCAAGCACAGAAGCCGGGCAACCCAACTATGGACCAAAGACATGATTCAGAGCCGATGCATATAATGCTAAAATTCGGGGTGCCGAACTATTACTGTAAAAAGTGTTCGGACTTTGTTGCTGTAGTATGGGGCGCAATGAAGCCCTTGGCGAATTAAAGCGTACCAAAGTGTACGGGTGCAATCGATAAGAAGAGCGAAATAAAACGAAATAGTAAGCCAATGCCACATAAATTGGTCTGCAAACTGTTTCCATTATAATTTGACTAATACGTCGAAGCGTATTTGTACAAATAGTGCGATAAGCAATAGGGCTATTTAACATGCCGAGACCAAGGGGGAGCTGCGTGCGGGTCCTGAAAATAGGTAGAGTGATCATCAAGAAGACCACCTAGATATTCCACCACACGTCTATGCTGCTTGCCACCTTGGTATATCCATCCTTCAAAAGGGTCGGTGATGAGGCCGTTGTGAGGGGCATGTGGAAAAGAAAAGAAAAAAAGAGAAGAAAAGGGACAGTATGTGGGTCCGGGGAAGGTCGAGCCGTATTCTGGACCACAATCGATTTATGCATCCGTCTATGCCCATGGTATTTTGAGTGCATAGTTATGTACGCGCGATATGTACGCCGCCATTTGGTCAACACTGAGACAGAGGCCGAATTTCTAGTCGAACTCCTGACGAGCTGGACTATCAAGCTGCGGAGTAATCCGGACTCGCTTGACAGTGTCCGGGAGCTTGGCAGCTGAATTAAAGTTCTGCTTGATAAGGCCGGTCTGTACTTCCGCTGCCAGGGTTGTGGTGTGCTCCTCGGTAAGGAGGGAGTGTTCGGTGTTTCCATTGACTGTTATGACACCGCATCGTCCGGGCATCTTGAGTTTGAGATAAGCATAGTGTGGCACCGCATTGAATCGAGCAAATGCAGTTCGTCCGAGCAGTGCGTGATAGCTACTACGGAAGGGGATAATATCGAAGATCAAGTCTTCGATTCGGAAATTGCCCGAGGACCCGAAGACGACTTCCAATGTGATTGAGCCCGTGCAGCGGGCCTCTACGCCTGGTATTACTCCTTTAAAGGTAGTTTTTGTGGTCTTGATCCTTGATGGATCGATGCCCATCTTGCGGACAGTATCCTAATAGAGCAGGTTGAGGCTGCTTCCACCGTCCATGGGGACTCGCGTGAGATGGAATCCATCAATGATTGGATCGAGGACCAGTGCGGCTGAACCGCCATGACGGATACTGGTCGGATGGTCCTTGCGATTGAAGGTGATCAAGAAGGATGACCATGGGTTGAATTTTGGGGCGACTAGCTCTATCGCGTAGACGTCCCTGAGCGCGCATTTGCGCTCCCTCTTGGGGATATGGGTAACATATATCATGCTCACCATTTTAACCCCGGGGGAAACTTCTTTTGTCCCCTTTGTTCGGCGGATGGGGCTCCTCGTCGTCGTCCTCACTTTGCGACCCCTTCTCCTTGTTCTCGGCATTTAACTTACCAGCATGTTTAAAGACCCAACAGCTTATGTTTGTATGATTGGCTGGTTTATCGGGGGTGCCGTAGATCTGACATGGACGGTCGAGTATGCGGTCCAAGCTAGATGAGCCCGAATTGTTTCTTTTAAATGGCTTCTTCTGCTGGGCGGTCTTGGAGCCACTGAATCCGGCGTTGACCGTCGTGTCATCGGTATTGTCACCGTTGCTTCGAAGCATGTGTCTGTTGCGTCTGGGCTTGCCGTTGCTATTTCTGGCTTCGGAGCTGCCAGGTTTGCTTGCAGTATTGTTTCTACGGGCTAGCCAGCTATCTTTGCCCGTGCAAAAGTGGGTCATATGTGCCGTGAGGGATGCCGTGGACTTCGGTTTTTCTTGGCCGAGGTGTCGGGCGAGCCATTTGTCACGGATGCCATGGTTAAAGGCCCCTAGGGCTTCTGCATCCGGACAATCGACGATCTGGTTCTTTTTAGTTAGGAACCTAGTCCAGAATTTCCTGGCTGACTCTCTGGGCTGTTGAACTATGTGACTTAAGTCATCGGCATCCGGAGGTCGGACATATGTACCTTGCAAGTTGTCGCAGAAGGTGTCTTCCAAGTCCTCCCAGCTGCCAATGGAGTTTTCTGGTAGGCTGTTTAACCAGTGCCGAGCTGGTCCCTTGAATTTTAGTAGGAGGTATTTGATGGCATGAATATCATCGCTACGAGCCATATGAATATGGAGAAGAAATTCCTCAATCCATACTACGGGATCTGTTGTTCCATTGTATGATTCGATATTCACGGGTTTAAACCCTTCCGGGAATTTGTGCTCCATTACTTCATCAGTGAAGCAGAGGGGGTGTGCGATGCCTCTATATCGAGCCAAGACGCGACGTAGCTTAGATGGAGTCCGTCTACGGTTTTCGGCCTGGACGTGGTTATGCTTGTCACGTTCGGCTAGATAGCCGTCGTCACATGTTGGGGCACGCCCCCGTGATCCGTAGATCGATCTGGTCTAGCATGCTCTATTTTTCAGGTCCTGCTAGAGGTCATATGTATATCCTCGAGCTGTTGTGTCTCTACCTTTACGGCGAGGTAGTATGGGTTGGTGTCGGTGGGAAACGACACCTATGGGTTCACTTGGATCCCTTATACGGTTGGCGGGCACGGGTCTGTGCAAAGAGCGGGTCTGGCGGTCAGCACACAAATTGTTTACCCAGGTTCGGGCCGCGGAGACACGTAAAACCCTAGTCCTCCTTTGATGTGTATTTAAGTATTCTTGTGTTATTGAACTAACTGAAGTAGCTCTCTAGTCCAAAAGATCCGAACCCCCCTCCTGTACGCCTCGGGCCTCCTTTTATAGACAAAAATGGGTTGCCACAATGGTACACCGGAGGTGGAAAGGTGTACAGGGGCTGAGTCTATCCCCTGGCATCGCCGGACAAACACATTTAATGCACTGCCGACGTGCCCCTCTTGCTTTATTGGGGATGGCAAAGAAGCTCGTCCTAGCTGTCTTCGCCTCACCTGGCTCCGACGCACATCTAAGCTGACGAGGCATTGTAGCGCCACGTTGGCTGGCTGCTGGGCTGGCGCGGTGGACGAGCCTTCAAGAAGATATGCATGCCACCACGCAGGTGCTTGCTGAGTTGGTGTAGAGGCCGCGCGCTGCCACGCAGATGCCTGCCCAGCTGGTCGAGCTGACAGCTGTATGGGAGCGGCAGTGGAGGCTTTGGCAGACGCGGGCCTGGCTGTGGCCCCGCGGGCGTCCTCGGCAAGGGTCTTGCCGAGGGCCCGGCAAGGGTCGTCCCCTGCAAGGGTCTTGTCGGGGGTCTGGTGGATCTCCTTGGCAAGGATCTCACCAAGGATCGTCGTCTTCTGGTTTCCATCTGATCTTGTGTGTCTATGATCTCTACAAAGATCTGCATGCCACCATGGAGGTGCCTCCCGAGCCTTGGCTCCAGTATGGCGTGGGAACCCCTTGGGCTCAAGGGTGGCACGCTCTGCTGGCGTCAGGCAAGTTTCCCCGGCAAGGATCTTGTCGAGGCAGCGGAAGCCACCCTGACAAGAGTCTTGTCGGGGGAGTCCACCTCGCCCTCTTGCTCTCTTTGCGTCTCTGGTCTTGGCATTGCTCTAGTCGTCTTGTGCTCCGACATCCCTCCTCTGCTCTGCTTAGTGTGGCGTGGGCGCGGCTCTGGCTGCCCGTGCACAAGTAAAGGGGTGCAAAAGGAGAGCCCCTACTTTTGTACACCGACAGGAGCCCCCGGGCCTGGGCCACACATAAGCGCGACGCGTTGTTGGGCTAGCCCCAGAACGGTGTGCGGGCAGGTGGGGCGGAGTTTTACCGCAGTAATTTCCCGTCCGCTGCGGTTCCCCATGACCCGCGTTGAACACGCGACGTGGAGGGTCATGTGTGACGTGGGGGTCGTGTGTGGGGCGGTTTCCGCACGCATGCGTCACATCGTAGTAAAGAGGCGACTCACGCCTTCCCCGTAAAAAGAGGAAAACGCAGAGGCGCGGCTCATTTACTGAGTGGGCTCGGGTCGTGGTCTTCAAGGCGCCCGCGCCCCATGACCACGGGGTGGAGAACGGCCGTCTCATCTGTCCCCTCGATTTTTGCTCGCCCACCACGTGTCCCCCGTGCTCGAGTAAATTGCAAAAACCCACCACAATTGCGGACCCTAAATCAAAAAACCACCATCATTTGTTTTTTTTTGCAAAAACCCACCACTATTGTGCTGACAGTTTGCGAAAAACGCTGATAGGTCAATTAGAGCAATTTGATTGAAAACCTGATGAGTAGGTCTCACTGTCAGGTGCCACGTGGCGCTGATGAAGACGGCGCTCGTCACACCATTTGGATCACCCGTTAAGTTGACTTGGGACCCACCCCACTACAGTTAGCGTTACCGCCGCCGATGGGGTCGATACGGCAGCGCCGCCCTCGTGCGCGCCGGCCGGCCCCGCCGCCACGTCTGGGCAGCTCGCACCGCCGCCACTGCTCCCTGCGCCCGCCGCCCGCCGCCCTCTTTTCCTCTTCCTTTCCTCTTTCTGTGCGCGTCCGCAAGCCACATAGCTGCGGCCATGGCTCGGTCGGAGGTCAAAGCCAGTAGATCTTATGCCGCACGATCTCCATCTCCGGTTAGCCCCGGACCACGTTCTTTGCTTCCTCGCGTCAACAGGAGGTTCCTCGGGTGCTGCACCGAGCTGGGCAAGATCCGAAGCTTGGAGACGACGAGCACCGAGCCGTGGAGAGAAGCCGTCGAGGTGAGCCACATCAATGCCGGAACCCGTCGTCATTCGTGCGCGAATACATATGGACGTACAGGTGTACAACAAGCTGCTTGATTGATTCATACGGAGGCTAGCCAACTATGTACTGGCGGATGGATTGAATGACCTGAGTCACTGACCACCTCCGGGAGCACCCATGCACCAGCGAGTTCGGATGGCGCTGCGTGCGCATGGCGAACGGCGAGCCCCGCGCTCAGACGCGTGCAGCGGCCCGGAGCAGCATGATGGCCAGGGCGTGAGCCGAGGTCTCGGGCCTGCACGGCAGCTCGGACGCACCGACGCAGAGGCGGCGTGGTGGTGGACACCACACGGCGGTGACAGCGCACGGCGGCGGCGACAGCTCGGCCGAAGTATGCGGCCAGCACGGCGATGCCCGTTATCTGGGAGGTTGAGGAGCATGGGGTGGTCGTGGATGTTGTCAAGAACCTTGAAGACCCAGTGGAGCACTACCCAGGCGGCGCGGCCGCGTCTTGCCACGCTGCCTGCTAGGTGTTCGATCAAATGCAAGGAGATAGAGGAGGGCCTCTTGGGAGCTCGACCATGGCGGAAAGGAGGCGTCCGGCCTACTGCTAATCCATTTGAGCATATAGGCAGCACACGTGCACAGCTTGCACGAGGTGGAGCAGCATAAGAACTCCGCGTCCAGTGCTGGCGCTGGTTGGCTTCCGACGAGCTGAGCATCGTCCAGAGCGGCGTCCATGGCGGGCAAGAGCTGCAGCGGCGGACGGTGCGCCATGTCCGACAGCGGCGCAGGGCGAGGGCGATGGGCTCGGGGGACCCAGCTGCACCGACGGGCGCGTGTGCGGGCAGACCCAGCTACCGTGGCTGGCGCTGCCGCGCGAGTCAAAGCCCCTATTGACTTAACAGTATAGGCAACGGTGTGACATTTGACCGCCACGCCAGCACTTACAACTGGGTCCCATCTGTCAGATTCTGTGTTAAAAGCTGCTTATTGATCGGTTAGTGTTTTTTGCAAAAGGATTACTTAATACCTGGCGGTTTTTGCAAAAAAATGAATGGTGGTGGTTTTTTGATTTAGAGTCCACAATTGTGGTGGTTTTTTGCAATTTACTCCCCGTGCTCTGAAGATGCTCGGCGGTGGGTGCGGGCCTTGAATGGCGAGGCAGGGAAACGGGTCGCTGCTGATTGGGGTAGTGGGTCGGCCTTGATTCTCTGCACCCCTAATGGTCGGATTGGCTGAGTGGGCAGACGAATCCCTACCCCGCCCCTTTATAAGAAGGGGAGGGGGATGGCACCCCAGAATCTTTCATCATCCCTCTCCTTCCACTTCGGCTTCGCTCTTTCATTTGCCATGGCGAGAGGGGGCGCCGGTCCATCGACGGTGGCGGCGAGGGTCTCTGCTCGACAGCGCGTCCCTCCTTCCCAAGAGCTCGTGGCAGCAGAGCCGGCCACGAGAGGAAGGGGGAGGGGGCAAGGCCGAGCATTACAAAAAAATACACTTCCGTGATGATACGTGTTTGTCACAGTAGGTCATGTTTTCTGTCATGCATGTACATCCATGACAAATTTATGACAGAATCAAGATAGTCATACATGTGTTGTCGCAGAAGTGTTCCATGACATTACCAAAATTATCATCATGGAAGTGTCCACTTCCATGACGATAAATCGCGCGTCACAGAAGTGCTTTCGTCAAGGGTGATCGACACATGGCATCCACTGTAATGGAATGCCGTTAAGCTATCGGGTCTGGTTTTGGATCCGATAACCCGTTAACAGCCCCGACCAATGGGGATTTTCCACGTGTAAAATCATCATTGGCTGGAGGAAACACATGTCGGCTCACCGTTGGGACAGATGTCATCCACTCATTGGACCCAAAGCGCCTATGATACGTCGACACCTAGTGACTTCCTTCAAGTGGCGTCCAAAAGGTGTGTCTTCATCTGGTTGTGCAAACTTGTTCTTCATCTCCGTCATCCTAAAAAGTAGAAAATGGAGAGGAGTCGGAAATGAGTAGAGAAGTGTGACCTAGGGTTTATCTTAGTGGTTGTGTCCTACACTCAGCCTGTGCTCTGATACCATCTTGTAGCGACCCGACCTCAGATGGCCAAGTCTCTGTGCATCTGTGTCATCCCTGGATCGGTAATGCTGACACACACAGTACTCGAAGGATTTATAACAGAGTGGCAATCACACACTTATTACATCGAATGTCTCAAAAGAGAACTTACTACAATAATATGGCTTAAGGCCATCTAATACGATAACAGCGGAAGGCTTGGAAGATAAAGTGAGTCCATTAACTCCAACGGCATAGCTGAGCTGCACGGCAACGACCTAACGAACCTTACTCCTCGTCTGAAAAGTCTGCAAGATAATATCTTGCAGCCCGAAAACGGGCCAGCACATGGAATATGCTGGCAAAATAACATAGTAGAGCAAGAACAGAATAATGCTATCACTACATGCATATTTGGCTGGTGGAAAGCTCTATGGTTATAGTTTTTGTGAACAACCAATTTTTCCCTACAACAAAGAATAGATTTTTAATTTAACTATCATGGTAGTTGAACAACATTGAGAAGGTTCCTCCAACTCAATCCCAATTAAAGTGATTAACATCCCAACAATATTAATTAAGAATGATGAGATCCATGTGATAACCCAAATACTAGATACTCCAGAATTGTCCATAACCGGGGACACGGCTAACCATGATTAGATTATACACTCTGCAGAGGTTTGTGCACTTTTCCCCACAAGACTCGATCGCCTCCGTTGGATTTATCGCACTACAAGGTGTTTGAGAAATGGATGACCGAGACACAGTCTTTCAGAAACATTAACTCTCTACTCCGGACAGACCATACCAAACCTACATCCCACTACCTGCTGCTCTGCCTCTTCAAGAGCTTCACGTAACTTACTCAACTATGCTAGAGCCCATAATAGCCTGTGGCTGCACACGAAAGTTTCTAGCATGAATCATCTCAGTTCCCTTTGGGACTGGGTGGCGGTCCATAGGAAGATCACACGGGTACTCCGGGATTTCCAAAAATATAGGCAACACTGCGTACTCCAGGTGCCTCAATCCACCCAGATGTTAATTTAAGTTGCCACGTTAAGTTGAACCATTATTTAACAATCTCACATCTGTCATGGATTTCGCTCAAACCCAAACCACGTCTACGAGCATAGCATAGCATAGCAATATAAGCAACGCGTAGAAGTAACTCCCAAGGGTTTGAATGTAACAGGGTAATAGGTTCTACCGCATCAACTACTTCCCAACCCACATGTTAATGAAATCCTAATCATGCAATGTTTGAGGATTGGAACTAATGCATAAAAACTAGGTGATAAAAGGGATATGATCAAAGTGTTACTTGCCTTGCTGACGGTCTGCGAAACCTAGGGACTCGTAGTAGCACGCTTCGCACTCTGGGTGTTCTATCGGAAATAAACAATAACATACATAAGCAAAAAGCAAAGATGCGCAAACAAAACTCAAATAAAATCGGTTGACCAGAAAGTTCAACTTAAGAACTCCGGTTCGCAAAAAGAATCAAATCAAACGGAGAAACGAAACTCAAACGGCGAAAGAAAGAAGCTTCATTTACTAATCTGAACCTAGGCCAAATTTTACAGTAGAAAAAACTTATTTAAGTTGGTTAAACGGAAAGAGGGTTTCGAGACGAAACTCTAGGCGCTTGAATCGCCTGATTCCGACTAACGAGCGAAAAGAAAAACAGAAACTAAGATCGGATCAGAAATCGCGATCAGAAAACTCGCGGAATAAATCCGATAAAAGAAAACTGACGAACAGACTAACGAACGAGCGCTCATTAACTATAACTAACGGGCGAAAACCGTTCATTAAAATGAACGTACGGACGAATGTCCGCTAACTAGAAGAACCGAGAAAAACCGGCGATCTGAAAAAAACGAATCTAGGATTTTCTAAAAAAACCGAACGGTTCTTAAAAAAACCAGCGGCTCGGAGTCCGGCGGCTACCTCCGGCAAGGGGCTCCGGTGAGGCGAGGTGGCGGGGCGGCGGCTTGTGGGGCGGCGGCGGCGGCTTGTGGGGCGGCAGCGGCGGCTTGCTTGGAGGAGGGGCAAGCGGCGGCGGAGGAGTCCGGCTCGGACTCCTAGTCCTAGCAGCGGCGGGGCGGCGCGCGCGCGGGGAGGTGGCGGCGGCTGCGGGCCGGCCTGGCTCGGCTGGGCCTTAGGCCCAGTCGGGCGCGGGAACCTTTTTTTAAATAATTCTGCCGACAGAAATAAAATCCTAGAAAAATAAATAAAAATCTAAAAATGCCAAAATAAATTTTCATCGTCTAAATAAAATATTTAGAACGAGATGAACATTTTCTTGGCCCTAAAATGCAACTTTGAAAACGTGCAATTTTTCTAATACAAACAAAATTGTAATAAAATCCAAATAAAACAAATATTTGATTTTAATATTTTTCCTCCTATATTTCAATTATCTTGGAGAAGTCATATTATCTCCTCTCATATATTTTAATATGAAATATTTTCGAAGAGAAAAATAATTAAAATCAAAAATCCTCGTTTCAGATTTGATAAAAATCAAATATGAAAACCGGGGAAAATCCCCAACTCTCTCCGAGGGTCCTTGAGTTGCTTAGGATTTCAAGGATCGCGAGACGAAATGCAAATAAAATATGATATGCATGGATGACTATGTATAGCATTCCAAATTGAAAATTTGGATGTTACAAACCTACCCCCTTAAGATGAATCTCGCCCTCGAGATTCGAGTTGGCTAGAAAATAGGTGTGGGTGGTCTTTGCGAAGATCATCCTCTCGTTTCTAGGTGGCTTCATCCTCGGTATGGTGGCTCCAATGAACTTTGCAAAACATGATAACCTTACTGCGGGTGACTCTACTGGCAAACTCAAGAATCTTTACTGGCTTCTCCTCGTAAGTCAAATCACTGTCCAACTGAATTGCCTCCAAGGGTACTGTATCTCTTAATAGTATGTCGGCCATCTCAGCATGACACTTCTTCAGCTGTGAAACGTGAAACACATCATGAACTCCAAACAATCCCTCGGGTAATTCCAATTTGTAGGCAACTTCTGCCATCCATTCCAAAACACGATACGGTCCCACAAATCTCGGAGCTAATTTCCCCTTAACTCCAAAACGTTTCACTCCCCGCAAGGGAGATACTCACAGATATACTTTGTCTCCAATTTCATAGGTTACCTCTTTGCGTTTTGAGTCTGCATAACTCTTCTGCCTGGACTAAGCACTCTTCAATCTATCACGAATCAATTTAACCTTCTCCTCAGACTCATTGATCAAGTCTGGTCCAAACAACTGTCGGTCTCCTACCTCGTCCCACATCAAAGGTGTTCTACACCTGCGTCCATACAGGGCTTCAAACGGTGCCATCTTCAATCTGGCTTGGTAGCTATTGTTGTACGAGAACTCTGCGTAAGGCAAATTGTCATCCCAACTAGATCCATAATCTAGCGCACAGGCTCTCAACATGTCCTCCAAAATTTGGTTCACTCTCTCGGTCTGTCCATCTGTCTGTGGGTGAAAAGTTGTACTGAACTCCAACCTAGTCCCCAAAGTCTGATGTAACTGATGCCAAAACTTTGAAGTAAACTGTGTTCCTCTATATGATACGATGGTCCTTGGAACTCCATGCGGGCATACGATCCTAGACATATAAATCTTGGCCAACTTCGCACTTGTATAAGTGGTTTTCATTGGGATGAAGTGAGCCACTTTGGTCAAGCGATCAACTACTACCCATATAGAATCATACCCTGCTTTAGTCCTGGGCAATCCGGTAATAAAATCCATGCCAAGTTTATCCCACTTCCATTCGGGTATCGGCATAGGCTGTAACAGTCCTGCTGGCTTCTGATGTTCTGCCTTCACTCTTTGGCATACATCACATACGGCTACCTACTCGGCAATATCCTTCTTCATACCGGTCCACCAGAAACGTTCCTTCAAATCCAGATACATCTTGGTGTTTCCGGGATGCATCGAGTATGGTGAGTCATGAGCCTCTTGAAGTATTAACTTCCTGATCTCCTGGTTATTGGGCACATAAACTCGGTCCTCAAACCATAGGGTATCGTGCTCATCCTCACGAAAACCTTTGGCCTTTCCTTTGCTCATCTTCTCCTTTATCTCGGCAATCTCCTTGTCATCCTTCTGAGCTTCCCAAATCTTGTCCAGCAATGTCGACTAGACCTCCATTATTGGAACGAATCCTCTAGGAACAATCTCTAATCGAAGTTCCATGATATCCTCTGCTAACTCCTTCGGCAGTCCCTTACTTTTAAGGTTATTTAGCATAACTCTTCCTGCTCAAGGCGTCAGCTACGACATTGGCCTTTCCTGGATGATAGTGTAGCTTCATGTCATAATCCTTTATAAGATCCAACCATCTCCTCTGTCTAAGGTTCAGTTCCTTCTGGGTGAAGATGTACTTCAGACTCTTATGGTCCGTGTATACATCACATCGGTTTCCAATAAGGTAATGCCTCCAGGTCTTCAATGCATGCACTACGGCTGCTAACTCCAAATCATGTGTGGCATAGTTCAACTCATGAGTTTTTAGTTGTCGTGAGGCATACGAAACAACTCTTCCATCCTGCATAAGTACACATCCAAGTCCTAAGCGAGAGGCGTCACAATAAACTTGGAATTCCTTATGTATATCCGGCAGTGTTAGCACTGGCGCTGTAGTCAAACGTTTCTTCAACTCCTGGAAACTTGCCTCGCAATCTTCTGTCCATTTAAACTTCGTATCCTTCTTGAACAGTTCAGTCATTGGCTTCGCAATCTTGGAAAAGTTCTCAATGAATCTCCGATAGTAACCCGCGAGTCCAAGTAAACTGCGGATCTCGCTAACTGAGGTGGGTGCCAACCATTCAATGACTGACTGAATTTTGTTGGGGTCTACTGCTATACCTTCTCCTGATATAACATGTCCAAGGAACCCGACTTCCTTCAACCAAAACTCGCATTTGCTAAACTTAGCATACAACTGGTGTTCCCTAAGTTTCTCGAGAACTAAGCGCAAATGCTCCTTGTGCTCCTCTTCGTTCTTCGAGTATACCATAATACCATCAATAAACACCACAAAAAACTTGTCCAAATACTCCATGAATACCTTGTTCATCATGCTCATGAAATAAGCAGGGGCATTAGTCAGTCCAAATGACATGACCGTGTCGTATAATCCATACCGCGTTGTGAACGCTGTCTTTGGTATATCTTTCTCACGTACCTTCAACTGATGGTATCCCGATCTCAAATCGATCTTCGAAAACACCTTAGCTCCTTGCAACTGATCAAACAGATCGTTGATCATCAGCAGTGGGTACTTGTTCTTAATCGTCACCTCATTCAAGGCTTGATAATCAACAACTATCCTTAGGGAGTTATCCTTCTTCTCAACCAAAAGCACTGGGGCTCCCCAAGGTGATGAACTTCTTTGAATGTATCCTTTCTCCAGTAACTCCTTGATCTGTTTCTTGATTTCCTCCAGATCATTTGCGGGAATCCGATAGGGTCTCTTGGATATTGGTCCTGTTCCTCGAAACAGCTCTATCAAAAACTCAATGTCTCTATCCGGTGGCATGCCTGGTAACTCCTCTGGAAAAACATCCGGATAATCCTTCACTATAGGCACTTCCTCCTGAACAACTCCCGTAAGGGCATTCACTTGGCTCCTCCTAGGCACATGCCTAGACACATACTTAATCATTTTTCCCTCCGGGGTGGTAAGATAAATCGACTTACTAGCACAGTCAATACTTCCTCCAAACTTTGACATCCAGTCCATACCTAATATCACATCCAATCCTTGTGACTCCAAGATAATTAGGTCGGACGGAAACACATGTGTGCCAATGGTTAAGGGTACCTGGTCGCACCATTGGGTAGCCATGTATTCTGCTCCGGGTGAGTTTACTAACAGAGGGGTCCTAAGGGTTTGGGTTGGTAGTTTAAACTTATCCACAAATCCCCTTGATATGTATGAATGTGATGCACCAGTATCGAAAAGAACAAGAGCGGTAAATTACTTAACCAAAAACTTACCTATTACCGCGTCCGGCTGCTCTTCAACCTCCTCCACGTTAACGTGGTTCACTTGTCCTTTGTTGAATGGATTGGGTTTCTTCCTGGCGCTCCCATTTTCGTTTCCATTCTTTCCTTCAGGGCACTCCGTGGCGTAGTGTCCAGTCTTCCCACACTTGAAACAAGTAACGTGACTTAGATCTCTTTTGGCGGGTGTGGCTGGATTGGGGCGGTTCTGATTATTGTTGGCTCCGTTCCCATTCCCATTCTTAGAACCGTTGTGGTTATGCGATCCTCCTCCAGTGTGGTTGTGACCTCCATGGTTATGAACAACTCCTCCCGAATTCGGGGTTAGGCGAGGCTTCTGCTGAGCTCCTGAGTTATACTTCCCTTGTCCATACTTTCTCTTGCGGCTCTCAATTTGCTGCTGCTTCCCTTCAATCATAAGAGCCTTATCTACCAACTCATGGTAGTTGTTGAAGGTTGCTACCATCAACTGCATGCTCATATCATCGTTCAGCCCTTCCATAAACTTCTCCTGCTTCACAACATCTGTGGCCACATCATCAGGGGCATAGCGTGATAACTTGCTAAAATCATCCATGTACTGAGCCACAGTACGGTTCCCCTGGCGTAGGTTGCGGAACTCCCGCTTCTTCATCTGCATAACTCCAGTTGAGACATGGGCCGTGCGGAAATCTTGCTAAAACTGGTCCCAAGTGACGTTGGCCATGGGGAAAGTGGCTGTGTAATTCTCCCACCATGATGCTGCTGGTCCATCCAACTGATGTGCGGAAAAATGCACCTTCTTAGAATCAGTGCATCCCGCGGTGGTCAACTCCCTTCCAATACGGCGTATCCAATCATCAGCAACTATTGGCTCGGTGCTACTGGAAAACACCGGCGGTTGTAACCTTAGAAAACGGGCTAGGTTGTCCACTGGCGGTGGGTTGTTGTTGTTGTTGCCCTGGTTCTGAACTAGCAATTGCATCAAAGTATTCTACTGCTGGATCAACTGGGTGAGCTCCGGTGGGAAAGCAAAAATGGTGTCACGTCTCGGAGGCATCTGATGGGTTTAGATGGAAGAGATCAGAATAGAAAAGGGGTCTAATGAGAAAATAGTACCCATATGCACATGAGACAAACACAAACATTTCACTCAATCAATCAAGCAAGGGCATACAAATGGTCTAGGAGTATCGCAAAGTGCTCATCTATTACTAATTACATGGGGGAATACTACTAATATTTGGTGGTCATCTAGAAATTTTGATCGGTGGAAGACTCCATGATGTCTGCTCCAGCTTCATCTTCAAAATCATCATCACTAGTATCGGAATCGGTGTCATCGATGATGATGTAGTCCTCGGGGCGTATCTCCTTGGGTTCTTCTTCTTCTTCTATTGGTGCCGGTCCTCCCATGAATACTCCGATCTTCTTGACTAGGTTGTCATTCTTCTTCAGTAGTGTCTTGATTTCCTCCTCATATCCATCGCGTGTAAACTTGAGTTCTTCCTCAAGCTCGATGATTCTATTCTTCGCCTTCTTCAAGTCCATCATGTTTGCGCACATATGGTTCTCTTGACGTCGAATGTGCTGGTTTAACTCCTGGATGAAAGCTGCAATGGATCTATCCTTTCTGGTGCTGATTACTTCCCATTGCTCGTCTCGGCGTCCACATATTTGGTAGATAGTGTCCTTAAGCTCCCTGTTGTAGACTTCTCCAATGCGTCCCAAGTTAATGTGGGTTGCCATGCTCTTGCCTAGACTCCAGGTGGGTGCTTCAAAAGAAAACTCTATGGGTTTAGAGGTTGGCGAGAACATCCTTCCTGGAACTTGTACTTGAACCATCCAGCGCTCCTCTTCAGGTAAAGTGGCGTTGTACGTTCCGGTGAAGCTTGGTATTCCAATGTTCAAGTACCTAGTGACTTCCTTCAAGTGGCGTCCAAAAGGTGTGTCTTCATCTGGTTGTGCAAACTTGTTCTTCATCTCCGTCATCCTAAAAAGTAGAAAATGGAGAGGAGTCAGAAATGAGTAGAGAAGTGTGACCTAGGGTTTATCTTAGTGGTCGTGTCCTACACTCATCCTGTGCTCTGATACCATCTTGTAGCGACCCGACCTCAGATGGCCAAGTCTCTGTGCATCTGTGTCATCCCTGGATCGGTAATGCTGACACACACAGTACTCGAAGGATTCATAACAGAGTGGCAATCACACACTTATTACATCGAATGTCTCAAAAGAGAACTTACTACAATAATATGGCTTAAGGCCATCTAATACGATAACAGCGGAAGGCTTGGAAGATGAAGTGAGTCCATTAACTCCAACGGCATAGCTGAGCTGCACGGCAACGACCTAACGAACCTTACTCCTCGTCTGAAAAGTCTGCAAGATAATACGTTACAGCCCAAAAATGGGCCAGCACATGGAATATGCTGGCAAAATAACATAGTAGAGCAAGAACAGAATAATGCTATCACTACATGCATATTTGGCTGGTGGAAAGCTCTATGGTTATAGTTTTTGCGAACAACCAATTTTTCCCTACAACAAAGGAATAGATTTTTAATTTAACTATCATGGTAGTTGAATAACATTGAGAAGGTTCCTCCAACTCAATCACAATTAAAGTGATTAACATCCCAACAATATTAATTAAGAATGATGAGATACATGTGATAACCCAAATACTAGATACTCAAGAATTGTCCATAACCGGGGACACGGCTAACCATGATTAGATTATACACTCTGCAGAGGTTTGTGCACTTTTCCCCACAAGACTCGATCGCCTCCGTTGGATTTATCGCACTACAAGGTGTTTGAGAAACGGATGACCGAGACACAGTCTTTCAGAAACATTAACTCTCTACTCCGGACAGACCATACCAAACCTACATCCCACTACCTATTGATCTGCCTCTTCAAGAGCTTCACGTAACTTACTCAACTATGCTAGAGCCCATAATAGCCTATGGCTACACACGGAAGTTTCTAGCATGAATCATCTTAGTTCCCTTTGGGACTGGGTGGCGGTCCATAGGAAGATCACACAGGTACTCCGGGATTTCCAAAAATACAGGCAACACTGGGTACTCCAGGTGCCTCAATCCACCCAAATGTTAATTTAAGTTGCCACCTTAAGTTGAACCATTATTTAACAATCTTACATCTGTCATGGATTTCGCTCAAACCCAAACCACGTCTACGAGCATAGCATAGCAATATAAGCAACGCGTAGAAGTAACTCCCAAGGGTTTGAATGTAACAGGGTAATAGGTTCTACCTCATCAACTACTTCCCAACACACATGTTAATGACATCCTAATCATGCAATGTTAGAGGATTGGAACTAATGCATAAAAACTGGGTGATAAAAGGGATATGATCAAAGTGTTACTTGCCTTGCTAACGGTCTGCGAAACCTAGGGCCTCGTAGTAGCCCGCTTCGCACTCCGGGTGTTCTATCGCAAACAAACAATAACATACATAAGCAACAAGAAAAGATGCGCAAGCAAAACTCAAATAAAATCGGTTGACCAGAAAGTTCAACTTAAGAACTCCGGTTCACAAAAAGAATCAGATCAAACGGAGCAACGAAACTCAAACGGTGAAAGAAAGAAGCTTCGTTTACTAATCTGAACCTAGGCCAAATTTTACAGTAGAAAAAACTTATTTAAGTTGGTTAAACGGAAAGACGGTTTCGAGACGAAACTCTAGGCGCTTGAATCGCCTGATTCCGACTAACGAGCAAAAAGAAAAACAGAAACTAAGATCGGATCAGAAATCGCGATCAGAAAACTCGCGGAATAAATCCGATAAAAGAAAACTGACGAACAAACTAACGAATGAGCATTCGTTAACTGTAACTAACGGGCGAAAACCGTTCGTTAAAACGAACGTATGGACAAACGTCCGCTAACTAGAAGAACCGAGAAAAACCGGCGATAAAAAAAACGAATCTTGGGTTTTCTAAAAAAAATTGAACGATTCATTAAAAAAAACGGCGGCTCGGAGTCCGGCGGCTACCTCCGGCGAGGGACTCCGGCGAGGCGAGGTGGCGGGGCGGCGGCGGCTTGCTTGGAGGAGGGGCAAGCGGCGGCGGCGGAGTCCGGCTCGGACTCCTAGTCCGAGCGGCGGCGGGGCGGCGCGCGCGCAGGGAGGCGGCGACGGCTACGGGCCGGCCTGGCTCGGCTGGGACTTAGGCCCAGTCGGGCGCGGGAACCTTTTTTTTAAATAATTCCGCCGATAGAAATAAAATCCTAGAAAAATAAATAAAAATTGAAAAATGCCAAAATAAATTTTCATCGTCTAAATAAAATATTTAGAACGAGATGAACATTTTCTTGGCCCTAAAATGCAACTTTGAAAATGTGCGATTTTTCTAATGCAAACAAAATTGCAATAAAATCCAAATAAAACAAATATTTGATTTTAATATTTTCCTCCTATATTTCAATTATCTTGGAGAAGTCATATTATCTCCTCTCATATATTTTAATATGAAATATTTTTGGAGAGAAAAATAATTAAAATCAAAAATCCTCGTTTCAGATTTGATAAAAATCAAATATGAAAACCGGGGAAAATCCTCAACTCTCTCCAAGGGTCCTTGAGTTGCTTAGGATTTCGAGGATCGCGAGACGAAATGCAAATAAAATATGATATGCATGGATGACTATGTATATCATTCCAAATTGAAAATTTGGGATGTTACACAAGAATATTCAGATCCATAAGATTCAAGACAAAAGTTTAATATTGACATAAAAACAATAATACTTCAAGCATACTAACTAAGCAATCATGTCTTCTCAAAATAACATGGCCAAAGAAAGTTCATCCCTACAAAATCATATAGTTTGGTCATGCTCCATTTTCGTAACACAAGAATGCTCTCATCATGCACAACCCCGATGACAAGCCAAGCAATTGTTTCATACTTTAGTAATCTCAAACATTTTTCAACTTTCACGCAATACATGATCGTGAGCCATGGATATAGCACTATGGGTGGAATAGAATATAATGAGGGGGTTATATGGAGAAGACAAAAAGGATAAAGTCTCATATCGACGCGGCTAATCAATGGGCTAGGGAGATGCCCATCAATTGATGTCAATGCAAGGAGTAGGGATTGCCATGCAACGGATGCACTAGAGCTATAAATGTATGAAATCTCAACAAAAGAAACTAAGTGGGTGTGCATCCAACTTGCTTTCTCACGAAGACCTAGGGCATTTGAGGCCCATTGTTAGAATATACAAGCCAAGTTCTATAATGAAAAATTCCCACTAGTATATGAAAGCGACAAAACAATAGACTCTCTATCATAAAGATCATGGTGCTACTTTGAAGCACAAGTGTGGAAAAAGGATAGTAGCATTACCCCTTTTTATTTTTATGTTTATATTTATTTTTATTTTGGCCTTCCTTTTTTTTATTTGGCCTTTCTCTTTTTTGGGCCTTCCTTTTTTTTGGCCTTTCTCTTTTTTGGGGGGACAATGCTCTATTAATGATGATCATCACACTTCTATTTATTTACACCTCAAAGATTACAACTCGATACTAGAACAAGATATGACTCTATATGAATGCCTCCGGCGGTGTACCGGGTTTGCGATGAATCAAGAGTGACATGTATGAAAAATTATGAACAGTGGCTTTGCCACAAATACGATGTCAACTACATGATCATGCAAAGCAATATGACAATGATGATGCGTGTCATAATAAACGGAATGGTGGAAAGTTGCATGGCAATATATCTCGGAATGGCTATGGAAATGCCATAATAGGTAGGTATGGAGGCTATTTTGAGGAAGATATAAGGAGGTTTATGTGTGACAGAGCATATCATATCACGGGGTTTGGATGCACCGGTGAAGTTTGCACCAACTCTCAAGGTGAGAAAGGGCAATGCACGACACCGAAGAGGCTAGCAATGGTGGAAGGGTGAGAGTGCGTATAATCCATGGACTCAACATTAGTCATAAAGAACTTACAAACTTATTTCAAAAATCTACAAGTCATCAAAAACCAAGTATTACACGCATGCTCATAGGGGGATAGATTGGTAGCAAAAGACCATCGCTCGTCCCCGACCGCCACTCATAAGGAATACAATGAAATAACACCTCATGTTTCAAATTTGTTACACAACGTTTACCATACGTGCATGCTACGGGACTTGCAAACTTCAACACAAGTATTCCTCAAATTCACAACTACTCAACTAGAACAACTTTGATATCACTATCTCCATATCTCAAAACAATCATCAAGTATCAAACTTCTCTTAGTATTCAATGCACTCTATATGAAAGTTTTTATTATATCCATCTTGGATGCCCATCATATTAGGACTAAATTCATAACCAAAGCAAATTACCATGCTGTTTAGGACTCTCAAAATAATATATGTGAAGCATGAGAGTTCATCTATTTCTATAAAATAAAACCACCACCGTGCTCTAAAAGGATATAAGTGAAGCACTAGAGCAACAACAAACTACTCCGAAAGATATAAGTGAAGATCAATGAGTAGTTGAATAATTATGCAACTATGTGAAGACTCTCTAACATTTAAGAATTTCAGATCTTGGTATTTTATTCGAACAGCAAGCAAACCTAAATAAAATAAAATGACACTCCAAGCAAAACACATATCATGTGGTAAATAAAAATATAGTTCCAAGTAAACTTACCGATGAACGAAGACGAAAGAGGGGATGCCTTCCGGGGCATCCCCAAGCTTAGGCTCTTGGTTTTCTTTGAATATTACCTTGGGGTTCCTTGGGAATCCCCAAGCTTAGGTTCTTGCCACTCCTTATACCATAGTCCATCAAATCTTTACCCAAAACTTGAAAACTTCACAACACAAAACTTAATAGAAAACTCGTAAGCTCCGTTAGCAAAAGAAAACAAAACACCACTTCAAGGTACTGTAATGAACTCATTATTTATTTATATTGGTGTTAAACCTACTGTATTCCAACTTATCTATGGTTTATAAACTTTTTTACTAGCCATAGATTCATCAAAATAAGTAAACAACACATGAAAAACAGAATCTGCCAAAAACAGAACAGTCTGTAGTAATATGTAACTAACGCAAACTTCTGGAACCTCAAAAATTCTAAAATAAATTGCTGGACGTGAGGAATTTATATGTTAATAATCTGCAAAAATAATTAACTAAATATAACTCTCCAAATAAAAATGGAAGCAATTCTCGTGAGCGCTAAAGTTTCTGTTTTTTACAGCAAGATCAAAAAGACTTTCCCCAAGTCTTCCCAACGGTTCTACCTGGCACAAACACTAATTAAAAGCATAAAACCACATCTAAACAGAGGCTAGATGAATTATTTATTAATAAACAGGAGCAAAAAGCAAGGAACAAAAATAAAATTGGGTTGCCTCCCAACAAGCGCTAGGCATAATGATTTCAATGATGCTCACATAAAAGATAAGAATTGCAACATAAAGAGAGCATCATGAAGAATATGACTAGCACATTTAAGCCTAACCCACTTCCTATGCACAGGGATTTTGTGAGCAAACAACTTATGGGAACAAGAATCAACTTGGATAGGAAGGTAAAGCAAGCAAAACTTCAAGATTTTAAGCACATAGAGAGGAAACTTGATATTATTGCAACTCCTACAAGAATATATTCCTACCTAATAATAATTTTCAGTAGCATCATGAATGGATTCAACAATATAACTATCACATAAAGCACTATTTTCATGATCTACAAGCATAGAATTTTTATTACTTTCCACATAAGCAAATTTCTTTCTCATGAATAGTAGTGGGAGCAAACTCAACAAAGTAACTATCATGGGATTGAAAATTGAAATCAAGATGACAAGTTTCATTGTTATAATTATTATTTAAAGCATACGTGTCATCACAATAATCATCATAGATAGGAGGCATGCTTTGATCATAATAAATTTGCTCATCAAAACTTGGGGGACAAAAAATATCATCTTCATCAAATATAGCTTCCCCAAGCTTGTGGCTTTGCATATCATTAGCATCATAGATATTCAAGCAATTCATACTAACAACATTGCAATCATGCTCATCATTCAAATATTTAGTGCCAAACATTCTAATGCATTCTTCTTCTAGCACTTGAGCACAATTATCGGAATCCTTATTTTCATGATAGATATTAAAAAGATGAAGCATATGAGGTACCCTTAATTCCATTTTTTGGTAGTTTTCTTTTATAAACTAAACTAGTGATAAAACAAGAAACAAAAAGATTCGATTGCAAGATCTAAAGATATACCTTCAAGCACTAACCTCCCCGGCAACGGCGCCAGAAAAGAGCTTAGTTGACGGGGTGTTAGTGCCGCTTACCTCGCCTCCCTGGCAAAGGCGCCAGAAAAGAGCTTGATGTCTACTACACAACCTTCTTCTTGTATATTTTGTTGGGCCTCCAAGTGCAGAGGTTTGTAGGACAGTACCAAATTTCCCTCAAGTGGATGACCTAAGGTTTATCAATCCATTGGAGGTGTAGGATGAAGATGGTCTCTCTCAAACAACCCTGCAACCAAATAGCAAAGAGTCTCTTGTGTCCCCAACACACCCAATAGAATGGTAAATTGTATAGGTGCACTAGTTCGGCGAAGAGATGGTGATACAAGTGGTATATGGATGATAGATATGGGTATTTGTAATTTGAAAATATAAAAACAGCAAGGTAACTAATGATAAAAGTGAGCACAAACGGTATTACAATGCTAGGAAACAAGGCCTAGGGTTCATACTTTCACTAGTGCAAGTCCTCTCAACAATAATAAAATAATTGGATCATATAACTATCCCTCAGCATGCAACAAAGAGTCACTCCAAAGTCACTAATAGCAGAGAACAAACGAAGAGATTATGGTAGGGTACGAAACCACCTCAAAGTTATTCTTTCCGATCAATCTATTGGGCTATTCCTATAAGTGTCACAAACATGCCTAGAGTTCATAGTAAAATAACACCTTAAGATACAAATCAACCAAAACCCTAATGTCACCTAGATACTCCAATGTCACCTCAAGTATCCGTGGGTATGATTATACGATATGCATCACACAATCTCAGATTCATCTATTCAAACCAACACAAAGTACTTCAAAGAGTGCCCCAAAGTTTCTACCGGAGAGTCAAGACGAAAACGTGTGCCAACCTCTATGCATAGATTCCCAAGGTCACGGAACCTGCAAGTTGATCACCAAAACATACATCAAGTGGATCATAGAATACCCCATTGTCACCACAGGTATCCCACGCAAGACATATATCAAGTGTTCTCAAATCCTTAAAGACTCAATCCGATAAGATAACTTCAAAGGGAAAACTCAATCCATTACAAGAGAGTAGAGGGGGAGAAACATCATAAGATCCAACTATAATAGCAAAGCTCGCGATACATCAAGATCGTACCACCTCAAGAACACGAGAGAGAGAGAGAGAGAGATCAAACACATAGCTACTGGTACATACCCTCAGCCCCGAGGGAGAACTACTCCCTCTTCATCATGGAGAGCGCCAGGATGATGAAGATGGCCACCGGAGAGGGATTCCCCCTCTGGCAGGGTGCCAGAACGGGTCTAGATTGGCTTTCGGTGGCTACGGAGTCTTCTGGTGGCGGAACTCCCGATCTATTCTGCTCTCTGAAGTTTTTAGTGTATATGGGTATATATGGGAGGAAGAAGTACGTCGGTGGACCTCCGGGCTGTCCACGGGGCAGGGGGGCGCGCCCCCCACCCTCGTGGGCAGCCCGGGGCTCTCCTGGTCCATCTCCGATACTCCGTGGGCTTCTTCTGGTCCAAAAATAAGTTCCGTGAAGTTTCAGGTCAATTGGACTCCGTTTGATTTTCCTTTTCTACGATACTCTAAAACAAGGAAAAACAGAAATTGGCACTGGGCTCTGGGTTAATAGGTTAGTCCCAAAAATAATATAAAAGTGTTTAATAAAGCCCACAAACATCCAAAACAGGTAATATAATAGCATGAATACTTCATAAATTATTGATACGTTGGAGACGTATCAGTGGTCAGTCTCAGCTTGCTTCGTTTTGAAATCCACCAAATATTTATTGGTTGTCTTGAGTACTGCTACTGATTGTGCTGTTTGCTTCCTCAACATGTCAACTTCATATCTAAGTGCAGAAGCAGAATCTCTTTATACCACTAGTTTAGCCTCTAGAGCATCAGCAGTTGGCAATTCATAATGCACGATTGGGCCGGTGCCACTGTTGTGGGATGATACAACGTCCATGGGGACCTCGCTCTTTGATCTTGGGCTAACCTGTTTTTCCATTAAAGTTCCGATTGGATTTAGAAAAATTGAAGTTAGCAAAACATCTCAACTGGGAGTTATAACAGCAAACCAGTTAAACAAACAAGGAATTAAAGAGTTTCAATTCGATGTTGAAAGGTAGTTATTAACATCATTGTAACCCGTTGTTGTGGCAGCAAAGTAGTTAAACAAACAAGTAGCTATTTAAGTTCAAGGCAAATAGGTAATTCTTAACAGTAAGTATCAAACACATAGATAGGTGCAGTCTATAATAGGATTAACAGGCTGTGGCATTATGTAATCAGTAGCAAACTAAATTAAGCCAAGCAACGTAATTGAACAATTTTGCAATAAGTGGCTAACTAAAATTCCGAGAAGCAGGTAACTGAACTTACGCTAGTTCTTTGTACAGGCACACTGCAACTTCTTTTTCACTTACAAGGTGGTACGAAGGAGTCCATGGCATCAATTGCTTGGATACGCAGTCCCAATACTTCTTTCTTCCCACACTGCATTGGCAAGTCGAATGTTTAATCTGGTAAGATGGTGCGTCCTTCGTATGTTATATGAGGACGTGTAGTTAGACTAGTTGTAGCCACACACATCACACTGGCTTTTACTGTATATTTCATGCGATTACTTTTGGCATAACTAGATCTAAGCAATCTACAATAGGATGAAAAGACTGGCATCCTTCACATTATTGGTGAACTCAGTTCATAGAAACAAGCAATTCAACCATTCTGTGGGTAAATCAAAAGCGCCACTGGAATATTTTTCACTACCCCTATCATACACGCAAAAAGGGGCGACGCCGCCATAGGGGCCGGTATGGGCGGACGCCTTGGGTGGCTCAAAAGTGTGCACCTAGTTTGAGTCGTCCAGGTTGGCCCAGGCTAGTTTTGTTCGTCCCAACGCACGAGCAGGCAATGTAAAAAATGAAGAAAAATGTTTCAATTTGGATAGGCCAATAACATAAGTGCAAGGTAGGCCCTATAGCAGGCTCATGGCCCAAACGAGCGCCTCCCATATTGATCGACAGCAGGAAAAATCCCAATTCATCCGCTCCAGCCTCCAGTCTGGTTCGCTCCTAACCTAGCCTCCGCTGGACAGACCGACACAACACTTCCTCGCGCCCTCGTTGGAGGGCGGTCGCCGGGCTTCAAGCAAACGGAAGGAGAAGAAGATGAAGATCCAACCCTGGGTGTAGCCTGCGTGGGAGGCAGCAGCGGCAGCACGGGCATGGCATCGAGCTTGCGCAAACGGACAGTCGCAGCTTGCAAGAGTAGCATGCGCAACGAGCAGGTACATCACATCCCTGATTATATCTAATTCAACTCTTCAATTTCTGGCCAATAGTTAAACCTGACGGTGTTGTAAAACTGCTTGTATGTAGAGAATCTATGAGCAAATGAAACCAATTTCTACTTATTTTATAACTCCCCCGATCAATACTGAACTAACTGAATCTGATGAATCTAATCAAGTTTCTGGTGCAAACATCCAAGCTCATGTTGTTCTTGATCCTGAAGTGTCTAATGAACAGACTGCTAATGAAGGATTTGATGCAAACATTTTACATGCTGCTGGTGATGAACATATAGTGTCCAATGAGGCACCTAATGCAAGCATTTTGCAGGCTCCCATTGAAGGATTTAGTTTCTAATCATGATCTTTATGTTGAGAGAGACATAGAGATTTACAAGCATTGATGACAAGAAAATTATAGTGCATTTTCATGGCTTGAGGAAACATCGAGGCCATCTACCAGAAAGTCCCCGTATCATGACAACGTAGCATAAATACTTTTCTAATATGTTGTTTGAAACTATTGGCATACTTGTGCAGGATAGATATATTGATATGCAGTTTGCGCACTGGTTATAGATGCAATTACACTTCGATATTTTTAGCCAGAGAATGAATAATTCATGTAGGTACAGACCATGTATGTAGTCCTTGTGCACCATGTTGCATTTTGTGTTTTTTGGTGCTTGCGTCATTTAGTGTTTATAATCTGAACTACTTTGGATCATTAGCTAGTTTTCAAAGTGCGTGTAGCTTCAAATTTCTCAAGTTATGTTGATTTCCGGAGTGCAAGTGCCTTTGTATTTTTTAAGTTAAATGTTCACCCCTGGTAACTTGAATTCATGGATCCGCCACTGCACACAAATCATATACGAATGCCAGTACGAATGAAATGAAATGCAGGGACTTACACTAGCTCGTTGTACAGGCTCACTACAGCTCTGCTTGCGCTTGGGATGTTCCATGTACAAGTCCATGTTACCACTTGCTTGGATGTGCAGGCCTTGTGCTCCTTGCACCCCCCTCTGCATTTTTGACACGGCTAATGGCTAATCAAATAAGAGGAATCGACCTTGCTGTTGTACCAGAGGACAGATGCTTACAAGGTTATACGGGTGTGCAGGATGTGTACCAGATCCCGTAGCGCCATCATGCTTCGCTAAAAAATGGATTTGCTTGTTTCAGATGATATCTCTAGAAGAAATAAGAGTTAAAGTAAGAGTTGGATAGGCTTGTAAGCTAAGAGAGTAGTGAAAGGATATCCAAACGTCGTCGAAATAGTGCACAAGGGAGTGATGTGTGGATACCTAGTTCGGACCGGCGTTTGGGCATGCTCGCCTAGCTAGAGTGCGGGTCACTTCAGAGCCGTTGAGGGTGATGCGCTGGCGTTGGCTGTCCGTGCACGGATGCAGATCTTGAGTGGCAGCGGAGCACTACGATGCGATGGACGAGACCGTTGGTGAAGCCCCAATGGCCTCGGGGGGCGGAGGCGCGACGACGTGCTCGGTGAAGTAGCCCCGCTGAGCTGGGAGACGGCGTCGGTGAAGCGCACCTGATGCGGTGGAAGTCGGTGTCTGTGAGGCACGTCGGTTGCGGCGGCCGACATTGTCGGTGAACCACCCGGTGCGATGGACGAGGGCGTAGATGAGGTAGCTCCGGTGCGGTGGTGAAGCGTGACCATCGTCTTCGTCGTCGGCGGCGGCACAGAGGTGGGTAAAGAGACGAGACGAGGGGCGATTCGAACTTTGCTTGGGTTGGCAGCGAATTAGGGATTTGAGCAATCTGTGCGCGGAAGGGGACGGTGGAGGAGGGAGATTTTGCAGGGCTGGAATTGGGGCCGCCAGATATTTCAATCCGAAACGTGGAAGCGCGAACTTATATTATCGCCATCCTTTTTTGGGGGGAGGAGGGGGAGGGAGGGAGGGGGTGGGTGGCTGGGTGCTAAGCGTCCATCCGACACACGCGACCACCACGACACGACCCTCGTCTACCTGGTGCGCCTACATTTGAAAATGCAAACGAATCTTCTTTCATTTGCAAACGAATCTGTATGTATTACCATGCCCGTGTTTTCCTTGCAATAATTAGTCATTCGAAACGAGATACTATAAATTAGTTAATGAGGAGTTATTTGAAAAAAAAATCAAACGGTATCCACGGTATCCACGCTAACGTGGATTAGAGTGTGTGTCACATAATTAGTTATTTGAATTACAGTGTGTGTCACATAGCGATCTCCAATTCTAACGTGGATTTCGCATTTCACTGTATCCACGCTACTTTTTTAATACAAATTCATATGTATATGATGAACACCATGGTAGTGAGAAAACTTTTGGATGGATCCAAACATATGACCTACAAAATAGCACAACAAATCGAGTCAATGTCAACTTTTCGAAACCTAGTATGGCACGAATTCGAAATAATTACCCATATGCATGGTCCTCAGCTCAAATCTTACAATGTACACCGAATTGAAACATCGATATTAAGTCCCGTACTATCTACACTAGTAGAACGCCCGTGCGTTGTCACGGGCTTTTGAAATATTTTTGTTGAGTTGTATAAACATAATGGATGTAAATTTTCACATGTAGAGATAAGATAGCACGGGAATGTCGGTGCTTTGTCACGTGCTACGAAAATATTTTGCTAAAATTATGTAAACACAATGCATGTCAAATTTTACATGCAGAGACAAGATAGCACGGGCACAGTCGGGGTATTTGTTGAAGTCCAATTCACTTGAAATGTAAATTGATAAAAGAGATAAATTAACAATGTATACATATAGAGCGATGATCTAATTAAAATTCTATTACAAATTAATATCTACTGTTCCTTGTTGTTGTGTTTACACAATTCTCGCACAATATTAGAAATAGTGTTTTTAGTTTCATTCGCACGATATTTAAGCAAGTATAATAAAAACTTCTTCCTGAGCCTACATTGGTCAGCTACATTTTAATATTACTTTATATCATAATAAATGTGTTGTTGTAATCATGGCGTAGTGCTTCTAGCATTGTTGAGAGTGCTCACAGAAGTGACCATAATCCATATAGTACGGTCTACTACTCCTGTGTTGCTCCTGTTGCAAATCCCACGCCCCACCCGCGCTGACTCTCAACCCTCACTTTGATCACAAAGTCCACTGACTCGCGTTCTAAGTGAGCCAGTTTTTGACACCAGCATGACAGTTAGTAAGGGACAAGGTGGGAAACCGCCTACAGATGTTATTCACAACATGCATATAGCAATTTTTTCTAAGTAGATAATGCTACCCGAACATGCACTCAATAAAAAGATAATGGTACCCGAACATGCACTCAGTAAAAAGATAATGCTAGTCATCTTATATGTATCATCAAAATTTTGCCTGCACCAAATTTGTACAAAAACAAAAGACAAAAACACCTTAATGTGAGATATGATTTTCTACTCCGGCGGCAGCGCCACTCCCTTGATAAATCATGAGCTTGTGCTCTAGATTTACATGCTTGATCATTCTCTTCCGTGTCAGCCTCCGCCTCCGCTCCCCAGCCTTGTTGCCCTCCTCCCCTGACCTCCTTGGACGGCACCTCTCCCACCTCCTCATCTGGTAAATTATCATAGTAATTAGGAAACTATGGCATCATCACAATTATCCATGCTATTATAGGATCTATCAATTCAAAATAAGTGAAAATAGTGGGTGTTATCCCAGTTTGCGAAATAGATGAAGTTTTACCTTGGCGTTGAAGCTGCTGGAGAACTAAATCGCAACCAGCCTAGAGGACGAAGTTTCCTTGACTTCCCTTTGATACTCATTTGCTCAGCCCCATGCTTATCAATGGTGGCTGCAGAAACTGGAACCAAGAAGCAAGCTATGGTTTTACGTCTTTTTCTTGACCCTCCTAAAAAATCATTAAACAGTTAGGCAATTAATTCAGAAGGGTAAATGCGGAAAATTGTATGTGATTTTCCTCTCCTTGGAGTGAATATCCTATGTAAAGTTGAAGCAAAGGAGAGCCAATATGCTAACAGTTCATAGCACAAGTTTAACATACGTGACAAAAAAGTGATGTTGCTGCATTTTTGCAGAGCATGCCTACCATGAGATGAATATTAGAAGACTGATTGGGTCGAGCAGGCTGAGAAAGATCATCGTGATGGTGCTGGTAAACATCTTGGGTTGGTTGGCTGGATTATACATTCACTCTTGTTGGAAATCCTCAACCAGAAAACCAGCAGAATATCAAAGAAGAAATTCCGTTTTGTGGTTGGTGGGATATCAATCCACATATTAAATTGATTCTAAACCCAGAACCAACACTACAAGCACAACATTGAGTTTATGGGTTCGAAAGGTACATCAAAAAGTATCTACAAACAGTTTAACTTTAAAACAAGAGATTGAGATGCATGTCTATATCTAGGTTTATTTGTTTATATCTGAACAAAATTCTATAAGAAAGCGACGGGGCTCCCTGAAACTACAGTCCAATGCACATCTCGAGCAAAGCAACTTATACAATTCATGTGGGTATTGAATATCGAAATTCATATTAAAATTAATTAATTTTCATATAACCGAAGCTCTCCTGAGTGAAATGAAATACTGTATACTATTCCCTCTTGGTTCGGCCTACATGTTATTTTCAAAAGTTGAATTGCTGGACTCGATTACAACGCTACCCGTGGGAGTGACGGTGAGATGTTAGAAGAGTCTGCCGGTGGTCAAGACCATTTTGCCCCCTTCCTAGGATGCAAAATTAGTTCTGCAAAGACTAAAGGCAAATTAAACTTGTCATATCAACATATCAGCTGTGGAGAAAGGTCTAGTGTTCTAGAATGACAAACTATACAATAAGGTAAATAGGCGTGAGTAGATCACGCGCTAGAATAATCATTGTTTCACAAAGCTAAACCAGGAAAGGAAAAAACCCACACAATATTTAGAAAGACCAAAGCCACATAAAAGAACCTTCTAATGAGATGAATATACCCACAGGAAAACATCTTTAATTAGCAAATTAACTACTCATTTATACTCAAAATAAATAGAAGTGCACTGATGATGTGCATATCCTTTCTCGATTGACAGGTTTAAATTGTTGATAGGACCAAATGCACGGCAAATTCATGCCAACAATTGTGAATAAAAAAGAAAAAGAAAATAGAATAACCTAATTGAGCAACACGCGACCAAGAATACACTACAAAGGCGGTGTCGTGGGGCGGGCAAGAGTACATTACTCGAGCCAGTATGAAAATACATTAAGACATGCATACAGATCTGGCTTTGTCATGAGTTCTTTACAGCATTCTGCATACATAAATTGAAGGGGCTTCTTTAATAAAGGCGGCATGTTATACTTTGCCACTCATGAGTTGCAAGCACGTTGTTGTAGTTGGATAGCCACAATCGGCATCCTTCAACGGGCTATCACTGGCTTCAAGTAAGTCTCATACAAAGTTTTGTCACTTTGTCTAGATTTTTGGCCCTAAATCATAGGCGTTCTCAGTACACGCACCTCTGAAAAATAGAGAGCACCCATATAAGCTTAAATTGCTTGGCCGAGGTCGGCTTAAAAAACAGACTTCTTCCTTGGTTGTTGTAGAACTACAAGGCCTGAGCTGCAGTTATTTTATATCTGCTATTTTGCATTGCCAGCGTTCATGTGTCACCTCCAACCTGCATCAGCAAAATATGTAGGCCTCAGTAGTATACTGGACAACTCCAAACCTAATGCAATTGCATAATTTCCATACACCTGCATCAGGCTTGCCTATCAACTACTCAGGTAAGAGTTGAAACCGAGCTCAACCGGTAAGCAAAAAAAAATTAAAAATCAGTTCAGGAAAAAATGTCGCGCCCTTCTCGAGTCTCGACAGTATGCAAGAATCATGCCTAAACACTATGTGCACACATGGTGAGAGATGCCACCACATGTCACGGTTGTAGACCAGAAAACAGCTAGCCATTCCTATTATACAGATTTGCAAGTCTTAGGATGTGGTAAAATTCTAGGTAAGCAGGTTAGCACTGCCGTACTTGTCATTTGGATCAATACGGCTGTTATACATCTCTGACCTCCTCAGTCCATCAGTAAAAGAGCAAATCATGTAAGGCTTGATTCATATAAGTGTGCATGTGCAATGCACGTCTTGTCAGGAATAAAAAAATTTGAATACACAAAGCTAATGTACCAGGACATAGTAAAAGTAAACTCTGGAGGAAAATAAACGTGCATTGACCATATATAGTTTGTACAATATAATATAAGAAAATATGAAAATGAAATATGGTAAAATCACCCATCCATGGCAGTTTAACCAAATTCTTTAAGTTAACAAGGCAGAAGCAGAAACGGAGTTTTAGCACGTTACCTTTCAAATGACTGTAAGATATCTAACATCAAGGAGTGATCCCGAAAGTCATACTCATAGCAGCCAGAGAGGACATTAGCGACCTCCATAGGTAAATTGTATAGGAACATCGGTTTCTCTTTCTTCAGGACAACTGACTGATAAATCTCATCTGGTGATTTGGCACACCAAGTCTGAACGCCACTGAACATCTCAAGAATGCTGCGAGCGAAACCCCAATGAGTCAGTCTCGTAACTAATTGGGCCTCTGATGTTTGGTTGCCAATGTTCTGGGGCATGTAATTTGGAGTCTCAAGTCTTTGGATAAGATCTGGATTTGGCAGCGGAAGTCCAAACAGCAAGGATGGAATCCCATATCCCCCAGTACAGCATGGTCATTGTCATCAAGGAGAAAATTACAAGACTGAAGATTCTGAACAAATATTCCCCTGGAGGGTAGTTGTAGCACACCATGCGGCAAATCGGTGCCATATCAGCAAGTTACAGGAAATCATAAAAATATGTAGTACTACTGAAGAAAACATCTTCTAAACAGAGCATCTGAAATTCAGTGCATACAGTCAGAGGCATGTTACCTCCAGAAATCCCTAATCAAAAGACACTGGTTTCCTTCCACGCATTACATATGCCAAAAGAAACTAATTAAACATAACATTAACCCATTTAGTTGTCTAGATAACCAGATTAAATCGTAAGCATTACATGGTTACTATTTCAGTGAAAAGGAATACTGTTGAATAATGATTGCCAATGCATGTCAGCATGCATAATTCAGAAACCACATGTTTAATCATTTAGGGGGCACATACATTTGTTTTCAGAGTCTGCAACTCATAATGAAATGCTAGACAAGTTTATTGTCCTCTAAATATATGAGGAAATTATCGATGTCAAAGTTGTCGTGTCTAATGCCAAAACTAACTACTATATCAGGTCTAGTTACTGAGATGGTGTTCGGTGTGAAGATTAGTTAACAAAAAAATATGTGAAAATACTTGTGTAATTAGAACAACAAGGAACTGTAAATGTATGGATTTGGATTTCACAACTTAATGCCAACTAACACCGCATTAGAAAGAAGGAAAGCCTGGTCCAGTGTACTTTGCAATGAAATTTGATTGAATCATTAAATTATCAAGAGCCATGTTGAACAATACCCGACGAACGTTCGCTGGTGACGAGGTCCCAGTGAACACACACAGAACCACACAATCAATAACCTGTGGATGGCTGTTTCTCAAAAAATTGCACTAAATTAAAGAACTGCCATGGCAGTTTATAAAAAGTGCCCCTTGCCACACCCTAAAAACTACCACCCGAGTCGTTCACATATGCCATCTTGTTTTTTTCAACTTTCCTAAACAAAAAGCAACATATATATACTCGCTATTTCAGTTTGACAATAACAGCAAGCTACGTCAAACACTCAGTTTTTAAAAAGCTCATGTTTCAAAATAATGTAGCAGCCTAGAAATTGAAATATATTTTATGCTTTCAGAGCTAGTGATTTGCAAACTTCCCTCTGTAATCTAATTTGTAGTCAGATTACAAAGTGACTTTTCTTTAGTTAAATAGCTTGTGCTAGCTTGCTTGATGGTCATGCATTTTGTGAGTTGATGAGTTGAACGATTTGGTGGGTTGGCCCATTTGTGAAGAAATGAAAGGTCCCGCTTATTGATGATGGTGAACAAACTAAGACTCAAAATTGATACGAGGCAATGAGCATAAGCTAATCAGGATTGCTGATTATGACCAGTTCCTTGTTTACAAAATTGACATGTAAACCATGTAAGAAGATAACCATAACTCCAATGGGGGCAAAAGATGCATCAGGAAAAATGAGAAATATTATTGGGGCAAACAATATGCAAGATGGCTATCTGCTCAGGCTAATGATGCAACTCGGCAAGCAGATGACATACGACTGCTACGTTTGTTTCACTCTACAGATATTCAGACGGCAAAATCAGTGAGCTCACATGGTCTAACAGTTGGGATCAATAAGCTACAACTTATCATAATTGGAAATCCTTTTTCATATAAACCTTGCAGATCACAAACTTATGACCGGAGCATGTAAAATGAATATTTCAATTGAAAGGGACCAACAACAGGGTGTTTTTTTTACCTTGGTGCTACATGGAGGTGTCCCAGGAGGACGCCAATGAAGGGCACGGCGGTGGCACATGGCCGCTGTGTACCGGTAGAAGAACAGTAGGCTGATGTGCATCGCAGTCGCCGCCACACGCTTGTACCTGTCAATGTCATGAGTCATTGCAGATTAGACAAAGGGTGCATGATCGAGATAGTGGAGAAGAAGATACCTGGGTGGCCGACGCTGCGGTCCTCGATCAACTCCCTCTGCCCCGCCGTGCGAAAGAGACAATAGATGGAGAGTACGGCATGCTGGGAGCTTGAAGAAGAAGACGTCCGATCATCCGGTCGTCCGATCGTCACACACCGTCACTTTTTTGACCATCTGATCGCCACGCATCAGATTCTGAACATTTTTTTATCGACCCATAACGATCAACACTCTGAATTGATCCACAGAACAGATAGAAGCACAATAGAGAGAGGTGTCGCTGCTAGTCTGCGTCCCTGTAGAACTCTGAGGTCTGTAGAACTAAGATCAGATTGACAGAACATCCCTTGTTTCCATTGATGCAGTATATGTCTGTCTGAACCATTCAGGTCCATCATTTTACCTTGTAAGATTTTCATTGATATAACAGGAATTCCTGCAAGAACAACACGTTGTGGAAAGATGGGCATCTATACACACATAAGTAATTAAAACCAGAAAGGTAGACCTTCGGATTAATTACAAAAACCAGAGACCACCAAGACCATATCAATATAAAGTTTCAGGAATAGGTGGATTTAAGAAAGGAAACATGTCTAAACTGTGCTCTACATTGTAGAAAAAGAAAAATAGGAAGAAATTTCTCAAAGCAAACATACCATGGAGTGTCACTTTAACAGGAAAATTACATCCTAACTCGCAATCCCCATCCTTGTGCAGCTACCGACACACATACCATCAGCCGCCGGAAGTACCACAGAAGAGAAAAAATAAAGGAAAGGAGGCGCAACATATACCTGAGAGGAGGTAGAAGAATTGCGGGCATGGGTGCAGGGTTAAGGCCACACGGAACCATCGATGATCTCTGTCTGCCAATGGGTAGGATGCTCGACACGAGGTTGGTGCGACAGCAAGCTCGGGCGGTGAGGCGGCGGGGCAGAAGCTGCAGGAGACGGCGGCGGGGACCTCGAGGCCAAGCTCAGGCCATGGCTTCCCTGGCTCCAGAGGCCGTGGCGGCGCCGGACGCAGCGGCGGGGCGAGGAGGAGGCCGGCCGACGGGGAGGCAGGAGCTCCTCGTCCCCTCGATCCAGATCGGGATCGAGGAGGGAGCAACAGGGGCGCGAGGGAGCGGGCGATAGGTTTAGGTTTTTTTTGTCGCTGGTTAACCTTCGTAGGTCTTTTTTTGTTGGTTAACCTTCGTAGGTCTATTTTTTTGGTAGGTGGATGGGTGCGGATTGGGGCCTTAGGAGGAGGTTTTTTTGGTTTCTGGTGGATAAATTAGAGGTGGAGGAGCTACAAAAAAACCAGCAGAGGTGGGACTAAAAAAACCTGGAAGCGAGACTACCAACTACTCCATTAGGAATAGAGATTCAAATGTTGTTTTTAGCCCCCCTATCCCGCACACACACTACATACTTCCTGTATCGGTCAATCTTCCTCTTCTAACCACCTTAGAAAGATATCGGTTTCCAACACACATCCGTTCTTTCTCTTCATGTTTCGATCTCTAACTCTCTCAACTACACAACCCCCTTTTTCCACTCTGTTACGAAATGTATTTACCTCACACACCTGCCATTGCACCCCATGCCGAGCTCTCTCTCTCCCCCTCTCCTTCTCACCCTCTCGCGCTAAATACATGTATTACCTATCTAGCCCCGCAACCTCTCGTGCGCACGCACACACGTTGTCTATCTAGGTCACTCCCTCGAGACTGTCTCACTCTTTCTTACGCACGGCGGGCCACACTCGCTCAATCTCGCTCTGTTTATCTGAGTCTCGTTTAACCTCGTTTTCTTTCACACAACAAATGATATATCTCCCTGTTCGGGCCTCGATCGACACACTCTATACTCTCTCACGCAGATTGTCGCATCCCTAGTTCTGGTATGCACTAGGCTAGCCTTTCATGTGAGCATCATGTTTAAATTCAAATGAAATTTGAATTGAGGAATTTTCAAAAGCCTCAGAAGACCTCTAAAAATAATCAACATTTAATTCTCATCAAATGTCAAGGAAATGTTCTTGTTACTCTGTGAAAATATTGGTAAGAGGTAAAATTCAAACCAATATTTTTAGGAGACAGAAATATTTATTTTTGACCATTTGAGTTAATCCAATAATTATTTGCACTGGATTTATATTTGCTATATATTTAATATGATCCAATAATTCTGGAAAATGGTGAGTGGCTCTGAATATATTATATTAGCCAAATGATAATTTCCAGAATCTAAAAAAATGGTTTGGTCTCTGAACTAAATTTAAATAGAATAGAAAAATAGAAAAACAAAAAAAGGAAAGGCTTACCTGGACTTACCTGGTCGGCCCAGTGGACAGCCAGCCCACGAGGCCCAGGCGCCAGTCACCCCTAACCTCCTGCCAGTAGGCAGGAGGGCGTGTGGCCGCGGCACGCGCGCACGCGCTCGGCCAGCTCCTAGTTGCCGCTGTTGCTGGGGACGGCTTCGAGTGCCACGACACCCCCTGACCCCCCTCTCGCTCTGGACCCCCCTCCTCCTCCTCTGCTCTCTCTCTCCCGCGATCGACCACGAGCACCCGAGAGCGCCGACGAGCACCACCGCGGCCATCGTCCACCCCTCGCCTCGCCGATGCTTCTAGAAGAACCGCCGCACCTTCCTCTTTGTCTCCACCAACCCACATGACGTCGGGTGCACCGCAGCGTCGTCCCCACCGCCTTCATCGCCGCATCTGTCCGACGATCACCGCGGTCGATTCGTCGTCGACAACGCGTCCCCTCCCTCGCTCTCGCACTCATTGGACTCGCTGTGAGCCCCTGCCCCGAACCCCTCTTCTCCCCCTCGCGTTTGCATGCTCTAGCCCCATCCCCCGCCATGGCCGAGGCTCGCCGCCGCCGCACCTCTTCGCCATCGTCGTTCTGCTTAGCGCCATCATGTTCGAGCTCGTAGACGAGCTCTAGGTGAACCCAGGAGGCCGTAGCACACCACATCCGGACTTCCCGTGCCCCACAGCCCCACGCCACTCGAGGCCGCACTCCGGCCGCCGCCACAAGCTCTACTCCGGCGAGCTCTGCTCCGGCGAGCTCCAGCGCCCCCGCGGCCTCCCACTTACCTCCCTGGATTCGGGCAAGCCCGGGCTACGCCCCGGTGCCCTCAGCCGCCGTCCCCGCCGCCCCCGTCGCCTTTAGCGCAAATCTGGCGCGCTGCCGCCGCCGCTTTGGTAGCCGTCGGCCAAACCCCGGCGGGCTGACATGGTCGCTCAGGTAGGCGCTAATCACCACTAATCCCTCTCTAACAGACACTGACAGGCGGGCCCCGCAGCGGGTCAAATCCCAGTCAACAGGGGATTAACTCCCAGTTAACAGTGAGCCAATGACATGTGGGACTCGGTCGTCAAGTTTGACCTGGTCAGCGTTAGTTGACTCGCTAACGTCATGCTTGCACAACGCTGACGCAGTTAAACATTTTCTGGATTTAAAATAATTCAGAAAATTCCAGAAAATGTTTAAAACTTCAAAAATTCATAGAAAATCAACCGTAGCTCCAAATGAAATATTTTATATATGAAAAATGATCAAAAAAATTCAATCTATCCATCTGTACCATTCTCATGCATGTTTGAACAACTTACAGCCACTGTATATGACAATTTGAATTAATGGCATTTAAGAAAGCACATATGGAGTTTGAATTTGAACCTAGTGTTCAAACCAACTCCATTTAACTTGTTGCTAGTTGCATTAGCTCAATCAACAACATATTGCCATGTCATGATCATGCATCATATTGTTACATTGCATTGATTGTGTTCTTCCTTGTTTGCCGGTAATTGTCCCCTCTCAGTAGACGACGTTCCGACGATGAGATCGGTGACACCGATGGAGAACTATACTATCTTCAGAAGTGTCAAGCAAGCAAAAAACCCTTGTTCATTCTGATACAATCCCACTCTCTCGCTCTTGCTCTTTTTTACTGCATTGGGACAACAACGATTCAACTGTTACATGCTGCGATAGTTGAACCCCTTTCCTTTGCATGACCTGTCATTGCCACAGTAAATAGATGAAACCCACTAGCATGAGTAGGAGTTGTTTGAGCCCTGGTGTGCCTACTCATTCATGCTTGTTTGTCATGCCTGCTATTGCTTAGAGTTGAGTCAGGTCTGATTCATTAGGAATGAATTGGAATGGTGATGAACATGTCCTACTATGTGTGAACATGATTTGGTAAAGGTAGCGGTGAGAGGCCATGTAGGAGTACATGGTGGGTTGTCTCATTGAAACCGTACTCAGGAACTGAGTTCTGTGTTTGTGATCCATGAACAGTTACTACCACACATTGGAATGCTTAAGTGCCCCTCTCGACTTATTAATCAACCTGATCTCTGTCCAGGAGTTGCAACTAGTTTCTGGTGTTTGTAGGTAGTACTAGTAGTCTACTAACTGGCACCCGGTACAGGTGGGCTTGGGACAGACTAGGCACAATGGCACGGTGTACCAAGTGGCACCTGGATGGTGGGCTTGGGAACCCTGCTCACATTGTTTGGGGTCGTGAGCGACACCCCGGCCGGATCTCCTTGCGGATGGAACCCGAATAGGCGATAAACCTGGAGTAGAGACTTGTTGGTTAGTCAGGTCATGGCCGACTCCCTCGCCAGGCTTCCGCTTGAAGGTTGCCGAGATACACGATGTGTAGATGGTGGTAAGTGGCGAGAGCGTGTGTGAAGAAGTACACCCCTGCAGGGTTATCATTATCTATTCGAATAGCCGGATTCCCCGGATATGGAAACTTGGACCCCTTGCATAGTTCATAGACAAGTGAAAGTGGATACTCTAAAATGTGCAAGATAAGCGTGAGTGCTATGGATGGCCTTCTCGTAGGGAAATGGGAGCGGATCCATAGTGGAGTATTGATATGGTGAATATGTGGACTCGTGTGCGCCACCTCAAAAGAGTTACTTGCAGTCGTAGTTCAGGTTAGCCACTGAGTCAAAAGCTGGCTTGCTGCAGTTAAACTCCACCACCCCCTTTGTTGATACCGAAGCATATGTAGTTAGTTCTGATGTAAGTATTGCTAGGTACATTTGTACTCACGTTTGCTTAATTTATGTTTTGCAGAGAGACTTCAGTCTCACTAGTAGTTCCGCATGGACTTCGACGTTTAGCTTGTTACCTCAGCTACGATCTTGTACCCTTGGGAGGGTCTTGTAGATAGTTAGGCTTCTTAGCCTTCTTCATTTGTAGTTGTCTGTACTCAGACAAGTTAAGCTTCCGCATGTGTTTGTTGCTTGTATGCTCTGTATGTTGGGTCATGAGACCCATGTTTGTAATATCTGGCTCTCCGGAGCGTAATGAATAAATACTTGAGTCATAGAGTTATGTTGTGATGCCATGTTGTATTTACACATATCGAGCATATTGTGTGTATGATTGAAATGCTTGGTACGTGTGGGATCCGACAACCTAGTTGTTCATCCTTGGTAGACTCTCTTATGGGGAAATGTAGTCTTGTGCATCCATGAGCCATAGTAGTCTACTACAGCCCGGTTCATCGGAGTCCTGCTAGCCCAGCACTACTGCTTCGGAACACTTGACTGGCCGGCATGTGATTCACTTCGTTCCTGTGTCTGTCCCTTCGGGGAAATGTCACGCGGTGACATCCAGAGTCCTGCCTAGCCTGCTACAGCCCGGTTCACCGGAGTCCTGTTAGCCCAGTGCTACAGCCCAGATTCGCACGCTGCTGACCGACATGCTCGATATTGATTCATGTATGCCTGTCCCCGTAAGTTATGCCACTTTGGGTTCACGACTAGTCATGTCGGCACAGGTTCTCTGTCATATGGATGCTAGCGACACTATCATATACGTGAGCCAAATGGCGCAAACGGTCCCGGGCCATGGTAAGGTGACACCCGTGGGGATACCGTGCGTGAGGCCGCAAAGTGATATGAGGTGTTACCGGCTAGATCAATGTGACTTGGAATCGGGGTCCTAACAGCTTTGGTATCAGAGCCTGACTGCCTGTAGGATTACCAAGCCAAGTTGGTCGAAGTCGTGTCTAGAAATGCTTTAGTTATATAAGGGAATTGATTGTGGATGGGAACGTAAGGCTCTTTTTACTCCTTTACCTTATGCCCTTCTTCTCTAAGTCAACCTCTTCTTTTCTACGGGGGTTAAGAACTAGGCTTCTCTTCTATCTCTCAGGATGACGTGTTACTAAGCCGTAGTTGCCTAGGATTGTTGAGTTCAAGCCTTAGTTCAGTTCCTACTACTTCCGTATGTTGACCGTTGATCCTGGAACTTTGATATTGTGACGTTGAGTGGTTATGCCACCATTTTGCAGGATGTCTCAAATCATTTTGAGCATTTACAACCGTTATGCTGTCCGAGTCATCCTAGGTTTCTAAATAGTCTGATGCACTTGCAAATCTTTCCTCCATGTTCCCGTTGTATTTTTGGGCCAGATTAAGCACACTAATTGGTGTGTTGAGGTACTCCGTTGCCTTGATGTGTATGTTGGAGTTAGTATTATGACCCTAGGTGTCCTCGAGAATTTAGCAAGGCTTTCGTATTCCCGGTGTGATGATTCTGGCCATCATTCTTGAAAGCATCCCGTGATGCCATTTAGTAGTAGTATCCTACTCCTGTGTTCTTGACCCAAGAATCACTCTGTTCACTTCCTGTTGATATTGTTGCTAGTTCCTTTAGGATATTAGTAACCTTTGCGATAGTCCTCGAGGTCCGTGGTATTTCCTTCTTCCAAATACCATGAACCATTAAGGCAGAAGTTCTTTGAACCAAAAGATCACCATTAGAGTACTCCTGATGAGTTCTCCATTCATAATTGTGATTCTGCCAGTTCTACCTTTCTGCATGGGTTATCTGGAAGAAATATGTTGAACTCGTTCGACATACTAATCTATGCATCCACAACTCAGAAAGTTATATGTTCCTTTGAGTTGTCCCTCGTTAGTTATTTTCTGGCCCTTGTCTATCAATTGATAGTTAAGAGTATGTGTGCATTCATGCTCATCGATACCTCATATTCTTGTGGTGTGTCAAGCCATTCTATTTTGGAATGACTAGGAGAAAAAAACTCCAGTACCTTATCCATTTCTAGGATTGGGTCAAAGTAGTTGTATGCCATGGATCAAAATGCCAATCTAGCTTTTGCTCTGTTCTACCTTGGAGTGTTACCATCTTTATGTCAAGAATGTCTTGAGAATTACACCACCTCTTATGAATTCTTGATGCAGTGATACTTCTCACCATCATCATTCATTCCTCGGGCCTTGTGTTGTTGTAACCGGAATGCCGACAAGTGAATTGTGATGTGTGAAATCAATACTCCGAGCAACTCGTTTCTTGGTAGTAAATGGACAATATTCTCTTTCTTAGCGTGTTGGTTATTGAACTACCATTCTAAGATTGATCTTGCTACCTAGTCCATATTTCCTGTGCACTCTTCGATCAATGAGTTAGGATTGTGTCAATCCCTCGCTCCCTTGATCATATCGTCTTGCCCTGAAAAGCAAGATTGATCTTGAGCTTAGTAACATATCGGTGGTTCATGATTTTCTGAATATCTTCTCGAAAGTATTACCTGGTTATCACCTGACCACTATGTTGACTTCGTGATCAAGTTGATTTTTCTATAAACCGCTATTTCTCCAAGAATTTGTGTTGGATACCCTGAAATAGTTGGTTAAGCTAAATGACAACTTGGAGAGTTGGAATATGATAGCTTGTCTAACTTAGTTCATCCCAAAGGGATATCCTTGTGTTTTGATAGTTGTTGAAGCAAGATGATATCTTCATCAATTGGTCCCCATGATCAGTTGCTGGGTCTATCATCTTGTCAAAACTTTGACTCGAGTATGGGCTATCATCAAGTCAAATCAGAACCAACGATGTTTGTAATGTTGCCTTACTCGTGGTTCACCCCTCGAGCATACACCATTACATCTTTTGGTATGACCAATGCTATCACCATGTTCACATGATGGTGGAAGCCCAGTGATATTGAAATTCCGATGAGTTGCTGTTGAGCCCATCAGTAGCATTTTGTCTCCCCCATGATTCATGTTGAACATCAACCTAGTATTGGAAACTTTGTAAGCAATGCCTTCGTGTTCCGTTCATGAAGCTTATGCTTGGATGGAAGAAGTGACTTCCTCAAATTCATGTGCATTTGGAGCAAGTTGCCGCCATGAGTTCGAGAAAGATTGTTTTTTTTCCTCTGGTACCATCCCAAGTTAGTTATGCATGTGCGAATGTATTATATGGTTTGGTAGATTAATTACCTCCACTCCATATGTATTCCCTAGCACACCAAGCCACTGATTGATTTGTTCAATGAGAAGAAGTTCCTTCTTGAGAGCATGCCTTATGCAAGAACTTTTTTATCCTCGATGATGGTTCCCCACCTGAACTCGGTAGTGCTTTTATTATAAGACTACTATGTGGTCATGCTTGTCTGGGACAACATGTTCACATGTGTTAGCAGAACCAGCTCATGTTTTGGATCTTACTACCATAGTCCATTTCCTGAGAATCTCGCAACGCCATCTCGTCGATTTGTGTTGCAAACTTTCATTTTCTTGTAGACTCGATGGATCTGGAATATCCTGTTACCAACCAGATCTGAATCTCAGGCAGATATGATGGTTGGAACTTTTCCAAGATCTATGATGTAGGTCCCCGACAAGGTTGATGTTCTGGCCGACACACCTAGCCAGAAGATCTATCATTGTAGTATCTTGATTGAGCTATTTGACCATCTTCTCCATGAGGATTTAGTGTGACCTATTCTTGAAGTTGTTCCTTAGGGATCCTTGTGCTCTCAGTTTCTTCGATGATTCTATAACCATTGGAATGTTGGAAACACTCTCGACTGTTGAGTTCTTCCCCAGTTACCAGAATCATTCCCAACATTTGCATTTTGTTCCCAGCTTGCACCTCAGTAGTTGTTGTTCAGGATCATCTTCAAAAGTGGACTTACCATGGGTACCATCCATTTCCGATGATAAGCTAAAAATCATCCATTGCGTTGTCTTCAACAAGGTAGTCCACATCATCCATCCTAGTCGGAGTATGCCATTCTTTCGAACCCTTCCAACGATCGATTGTGATTACCTAAGGCTAGTATAAAGAGTTTCAATGATCTTTGTATCAAAAGTAATTCTTTTTGCCACTTAAGGGAAATGCTCTATGAGTCACCTTTCCCTGAGGTGTCCCGTTATGGAATCATGGCAATTACCTCCTCGCTACTTTGAAACCATGCACCATCCTACTCTAGCATGGAATTGTTTCCCAAGAGATGTTTCAACGTCTCACTCCATGAGTTGATCTTGAGTTGCTCGATCTTTGAGAAGATCGTTTCCTGTAGAGTTTCCTTCCATCGTCATCGTGTTGGATGAAGATCTCGAAGACAAATACGTCAAGAGCAATGTGATGGAATATATCGGTATCTTCGAGAAGGGCAGTTGGATCGAGAAGAATGTGATAGTTTTGTGACCCCTCTGTCTTCTTACTCCACTTCTTGAATCTCGGGACGAGATTCTTGTTTAGTAGGGGTGAGCTGTCACATCCCTAGTTCTGGTATGCACTAGGCTAGCCTTTCATGTGAGCATCATGTTTAAATTTAAATGAAATTTGAATTGAGGAATTTTCAAAAGCCTCAGAAGTCCTCTAAAAATAATCAACATTTAATTCTCATCAAATGATTCCAAGGGAATGTTCCTGTTACTCTGTGAAAATATTGGTAAGAGGTAAAATTCAAACCAATATTTTTAGGAGACAGAAATATTTATTTTTGGCCATTTGAGTTAATCCAATAATTATTTGCATTGGATTTATATTTGCTATATATTTAATATGATCCAATAATTCTGGAAAATGGTGAGTGGCTCTAAATATATTATATCTAGCCAAATGATAATTTCCAGAATCTAAAAAAATGGTTTGGTCTCTGAACTAAATCTAAATAGAATAGCAAAAATAGAAAAACAAAAAGAAAGGAAATGCTTACCTGGACTTACCTGGCTGACCCAGTGGATAGCCAGCCCACGAGGCCCAGGCGCCAGTCACCCCTAACCTCCTGCCAGTAGGCAGGAGTGCGTGTGGCCGCGGCGCGCGCGCACGCGCTCGGCCAGCTCCTGGTTGCCGATGTTGCTAGGGACGGCTTCGAGTACCACGACACCCCCTGACCCCCCTCTCGCTCTGGACCCCCCCTCCTCTGCTCTCTCTCTCTCCCGTGATCGACCACGAGCACCCGAGAGCGTCGACGAGCACCACCGCGGCCATCGTCCACCCCTCGCCTCGTCGATGCTTCTAGAAGAACCGCCGCACCTTCCTCTTCGTCTCCACCAACCCACGTGACGCCGGGTGCACCGCAGCGTCGTCCCCACCGTCTTCATCGCCGCATCTGTCTGGCGATCACCACGGTCGATTCGTCATCGACAATGCATCCCCGCCCTCGCTCTCGTGCTCATTGGACTCGCTGTGAGCCCCTGCCCCGAACCCCTCTTCTCCCCCTCGCGTTCGCATGCTCTAGCCCCATCCCCCGCCATGGACGAGGCTCGCCGCCGCTGCACCTATTCGCCGCCGTCGTTTTGCTTAGCACCATCATGTTCGAGCTCATAGACGAGCTCTAGGTGAACCTAGGAGGCCGTAGCACACCACATCCGGACTTCCCGTGCCCCAGAGCCCCGCGCCACTCGAGGCCGCACTTCGGCCGCCGCCACGAGCTCTGCTCCGGCGAGCTCCGGCGCCCCTGCGGCCTCCCACTTACCTCCCTGGATTCGGGCAAGCCCGGGCTACGCCCCGGTGCCCTCAGCCGCCGCCCCCGTCGCCTTTAGCGCAAGTCCGGCGAGCTGCCGCCGCCGCTTTGGTAGCCGCCGGCCAAACCCCGGCGGACTGATGTGGTCGCTCAGGTAGGCGCTAATCACCACTAATCCCTCTCTAACAAACACTAACAGGCGGGCCCCGCAGCGGGTCAAATCCCAGTCAACAGGGGATTAACTCCCAGTTAATAGTGAGCCAATGACATGTGGGACCCAGTCGTCAGGTTTGACATGGTCAGCGTCAGTTGACTCGCTGACGTCATGCTTGCACAACGCTGACGCAGTTAAACATTTTTTGGATTTAAAATAATTCAGAAAATTCCAGAAAATGTTTAAAACTTCAAAAATTCATAGAAAATCAACCGTAGCTCCAAATGAAATATTTTATATATGAAAAATGATCAGAAAAATTCAATCTATCCATCTGTACCATTCTCATGCATGTTCGAACAACTTACAACCACTACATATGACAATTTGAATTAATGGCATTTAAGAAAGCACATATGGAGTTTGAATTTGAACCTAGTGTTCAAACCAACTCCATTTAACTTGTTGCTAGTCGCATTAGCTCAATCAACAACATATTGCCATGTCATGATCATGCATCATATTGTTACATCACATTGATTGTGTTCTTCCTTGTTTGCCGGTAATTGTCCCCTCTCAGTAGACGACGTTCCGACGATGAGATCGATGACACCGATGAAGAACTATACTATCTTCAGAAGTGCCAGGCAAGCAAAAACCCCTTGTTCATTCCGATACAATCCCACTCTCTCGCTCCTGCTCTTTTTTACTGCATTAGGACAACAACGATTCAACTGTTACATGCTGTGGTAGTTGAAGCCCTTTCCTTTGCATGACCTGTCATTGCCACAGTAAATAGATGAAACCCACTAGCATGAGTAGGAGTTGTTTGAGCCCTGGTGTGCCTACTCATTCATGCTTGTTTGTCATGCCTGCTATTGCTTAGAGTTGAGTCAGGTCTGATTCATCGGGAATGAATTGGAATGGTGATGAACATGTCCTACTGTGAGTGAACATGATTTGGTAAAGGTAGAGGTGAGAGGCCATGTAGGAGTACATGGTGGGTTGTCTCATTGAAACCGTCCACAGGAACTGAGTTCTGTGTTTGTGATCCATGAATAGTTACTACTACACATTGGATTGCTTAAGTGCCCCTCTCGACTTATTAATCAACCTGATCTCTGTCCAGGAGTTGCAACTAGTTTCTGGTGTTTGTAGGTAGTACTAGTAGTCTACTAAGTGGCACCCGGTACAGGTGGGCTTGGGACAGACTAGGCACAGTGGCATGGTGTACCAAGTGGCACCCGGATGGTGGGCTTGGGAACCCTGCTCACATCATTTGGGGCCGTCACTACTGGAATCAGCTAGTTTGCCATCTGCCAGTTCTTTGCCGTCCGCTAGCGGACGGCAAAGAAGCTCTTTGCCATCAGTTTCCAAAAAGCAGACGGCAAAGAACTGGCTGATGGCAAAGACCAAGTTTGCCATCAGCCAGTTCTTTGTCGTCTGCTAGCGGACGGCAAAGATTCTTTGCCGTCGGCTAGCGGACGGCAAAGAGGGAGGGGCCCCACTGACGAGCTGCAAAAAAACCTAACGGCCCCCCTCTTTGCCGTCCGCTAGCGGACGGCAAAGAGCAAGAAGGCGGACGGCAAAGGGTGGCGGACGACAAAGAGGGAGGCCCCACGTAACGTTAACGGGGCCGCGCCCCACACCCCCCTCTCTCTCTCTTTCTCTCCCACCTCCACCGCCCCGTCGCACCACGCCCCGCCGCTGCCCCAGCGCCCCCCGCCGCCGCCCAAGCGCCCCCCGCAGCCGCCCCGGCGCCCCCCCGCCCCGTCGCCCCCGCCGCCCCCACCGCCCTGCCGTCTGGGCGCCGCCACGCCCCGGCGCCCCGGCACCTCCGTGCCCCGCCGCCCCGGCCGGGCCCGGCGCCGCCGCCCCAGGCCGCCCCGCCCCCTCCTCCGCCGCCCCAGGCCGCCCCGCCCCGCTCCTCCGTCGCCCCAGGCCACACCGCCCCCCTCCTCCACCCTGCAGGTGATCTTCTTCCTTTTTTCCTTTTTTCTGTTTTTTAGTTTTAGGTTTATGTTTAGTTTAGATTTAGTTTTAGTTTTAGGATTAGTTTTAGGTTTATAGGTTTAGTTTTAGTTTAGTTTTAGGTTTAGATTTAGTTTTTTTCTTTTTCTGTTTTTTTAGTTTTAGTTTTAGGTTTAGTTTAGTTTTAGGAAAGAAGAAAAAGAGAAAAAGAGGAGATCAGGAGAAGAAGAAGAAGAGGAGGAGGAGAAGAAAAAAGAAGAAGAGGAAGAAGAAGAAGAAAAAAGAGGAGAGGAGGAGAAGAAGAAGAGGAAAAAGGAAAGGAGGAAGAAGAAGAAGAAAAAAGAGGAGAGGAGGAGAAGAAGAAGAGGAAAAAGGAAAGGAGGAAGAAGAAGAAGAAAAAAGAGGAGAGGAGGAGAAGAAGAAGAGGAAAAAGGAAAGGAGGAAGAAGAAGAAGAAGAAGAAGGAAAAAAAGGAAGAAAAGGAAAAAGAGGAAGAAGAAGAAAAGGAAAAAAACCCGACCCGGCACCCCGACACGACACCCCGACCCCGACACCCCGACCCCGACACCCCGACCCCGACCCCGACACCCCGACCCCCCAAGCCTGACCCGACACCCTGACCCCGACCCCGACACCCCGACCCCGACCCGACACGGTACCCAGACCCCGACCCGGCACCCCGACACGACACCCCGACCCCGAGACCCCGACCCCGAGACCCCGACCCCGACCCCGAGACCCCGACCCCGACACCCCGACCCCGACCCCGACCCCGACACCCCGACCCCGACCCCCCAAGCCTGACCCGACACCCCGACCCCGACACCCCGACCCCCCGAGCCTGACCCGACACCCCGACCCCGACACCCCGACCCCCCGAGCCTGACCCGACACCCCGACCCCGAGCCTGACCTGACACCCTGACCCCGACACCACACCCCGACCCCGAAACAACACCCCGACACCGACACGGCACTACCCCGACATCGACACGACACCCCGACCCCCCGACCCCGAAACAGCACCCCGACCCCGACACGGCACCCCGACACCGACAGGACACCCCGACCACCGACACCTCCCGAAAAGGTGTTCTTTGGCCTTCCAGAGGCCGACGGGGTCATATATTTGTGAATTATTAGTTAGGTCATATATTTTTCGATTTTGTTATGAAAAACATCATATATAATTGTGTTGATCGTGTAGTTTTAAATGTGCAGTTGTTTCATCGCTGCGAGGTTTGGTGTTCGACGACCTCGCCGTGCGTTTGACGAGCTCTGCCCCTTCGTTCGTGGGTGAGCACAAATGACAAGTCCTCCTCCCTCATTAATTATTTGATCTATTCCGATGAAACTTGATAGCTAGCTATATATGTGTCTTGAATCATCAGTATGCGTAACCAATATGTGTCTCCCGTTCGAAAGCGTCATAGTTATAAATATGCATGCATTTGCATATTTATAACCTTGATTCTTTCGAATTGTCCAACGCTATCCATGGACAGCCCGAGTATGTGTAGATTGGGTTCGTTTTCCCATATGCTTTGCTCCGGATCCGACGCATATATTTCGTTAGTGCCTCCCCTGTTGTTCTCCGGGTACACATCCTCTCTGTTTATTGCAGAGACGTGTATCAGGAGAACAGCGGGGAGGTGCTGCCGAAATTTTGCGTCGGATCCGGAGCATAGCATGGGAAAATAAACCCAATCTACACATAAACGGGTGGGACTAGGACCTATCATTACCTATTAGAGTGTAGGTTGCATGGACGTAATAAAATTGACAAAGTAGATCAACTGATGAATATATACATGGTGAATTACATATATAATTGTTGTGTGTCCAGTAGCTCTGAAAGTCAAGATGAGTGACCGTGCTTGGATGTATACCGGTCACACTGGTCAGAACAAATGGAGCGCTGAATGGTTCACAAAAACTAAGGGGTTTGTGCAAGCCGCATTTGCAAATGGCCAAAAGAAAACCTGGTGCCCCTATTTCCGGTGCGGCAATTGGGAAAAGAAGACAGAGGCTGAAATGGGCAAACACCTACAGAAGAGTGGTTTTACGCCCGATTATACGGTGTGGACATTTCATGGTGAGTCTGCCCAACGTGACCGAGCTGAGGTGGATCGTCGTCGCACCGACGAGCATGGTACCGGGATGGAAAACATGGTGCAAGGCTATGATGATGCTCGGGATTCGGACGAGGAGATGGAGGAATCTGCAAAGGCCTTCAATGAAATGTTGGAGTCTTCGAAACGTCCGCTCCACGAGCACACTGAGCTTTGTCAGTTGGATGCCATCTCACAAGTAATGGCTCTGAAGGCTCAGTTCAACTTGGGCAGAGAATGCTATGACGCAATTATGACAGTATTTGGACGCTTTCTACCCAAAGGCCATGTAATGCCTGCAAACCTGTACCAGTCGGACAAAATCCTCCGTGCACTGAAGATGCCCTATGAGAAGATACATGCCTGTGAGAAAGGATGTGCCTTATTTAGGCTTGACTATGTGGACTTGAACTATTGTCCCATTTGCAAGTCTTCCAGGTATATTGTGGTAGATAACGGTATGGGTGAGAAGACACAGACCAAAATCCCCGTTAGTGTTCTTCGGTATATGCCAATCGTACCAAGACTTCAACGTCTTTTCATGGTCGAAGAGACGGCCAGACAGATGACATGGCACAAAACAGGCAAAAGAACCGAACTAGATGCAGATGGGAATCTGATGATGGTACACACATCGGATGGTGTTGCGTGGAAAAAGTTTGATGAATTACATGCTGACAAAGCGGCAGATCCGAGGCATCCTCGAGTCGGCATCAGCACGGATGGGTTCAGTGTGTTTGGTATGACGGCAGCCCAATACAGTTGTTGGCCCGTATTTGTCTTTCCACTCAATCTCCCCCCCGAACAGATTATGCAAAGAAAGAACATTTTCCTGACGTTGATAATTCCAGGACCCAACTATCCGGGCAAAAATATGAATGTGTACATGCAGCCGCTTAAGGACGAATTGCAAGAAGCCTGGGATAATGGGTTCAAGACATACGACGCCTTTAGCAAACGGAACTTCATAATGCGTGTCTGGTACATGTACTCGACGCATGACTTGCCGGCATATGCGCTATTCGTTGGCTGGTGTGTGCATGGAAGGTTCCCGTGCCCCACATGCAAGGGAGCTCTTGAGTTTCGTTGGCTTCAGGCCGGTCGCAAGTTTTCTTGCTTTGACATGCATAGACAGTTCCTGGATCCTCGCCATAAGTTCAGGAAAGACAAGAAGAACTTCATCAGGGGTAGAGTTGTCAAAAACTCTGCACCACCTGCATTGACAGGCCAACAGACCCTGGATCAGTTAAACGCTCTCGAGCCAGATCCACAACGTCCAGGGTACTTCAAGGGGTATAATACTAAGCACGCGTGGACTCACAAAACATGCTTATGGGATCTGCCTTACTTTAAAGACCTCCTTTGCCCACACAACATCGACGTGATGCACACTGAGAAGAATATCGCCGAGGCACTTTTTGGTACATTGTTCGGCATAGATGGGAAGTCAAAGGATAATACTAAGGCTAGAGTCGATCTGGAGGCGCTATGTGATAGGCCGTTACAAAACATGAAAGAACCGAAAGGAAAGCAGAACTGGACGAAGCCAAAGGCATGGTTCAATCTTGGAAGGCCAGCTATGAGGGAAATTCTCTTGTGGGTGCAACAGCAGTTGATGTTCCCTGATGGGTATGCAGCGAATCTAAAGAGGGGAGCGAATCTTGATAAACTGAAGATATTTGGTCTCAAGAGTCATGATTGGCACATATGGATTGAGCGGGTAATGCCGGTGATGTTGCGTGGCTTCATCCCTGAGGATGAATGGCTAGTACTGGCAGAACTCAGCTATTTCTTCCATGTTCTTTGTGCGAAAGAACTATCGCCTGGCGTGCTAGAAGAAATGGAAGAGTTGGCGCCGGAGTTGATCTGCAAGTTAGAGAAGATCTTTCCACCGGGCTTCTTTAATCCAATGCAGCATTTGATTTTGCATCTCCCGACCGAGGCAAGATTGGGGGGGCCCGTGCAAAATCGTTGGTGCTACCCAACTGAGAGGATGCAGAAGACGCTTTGAGAAAAATGTAAAAATAAACGTAGAATTGAAGCATCGATGGCTGAGGCATTCATCACAGAGGAGGCGGCAAACTTCGTAACAGTGCACTACGAAGCCAAAAATCGTCATTTGCATAATCCGAAGCCTCGGTACAATGCTGACGAGCCTAAAAAGGGTGGATCCAACCTCAGCCTATTCAAAGGGAATCTCGCACCAGGTAGTGTTTCACATCCAGTATCTTTGGATAACGAAGAATGGCGGACCATTTCGTTGTATATCTTCAACAACCTGATAGAAGTGCGGCCGTACATCGAGTAAGTTCTCGGTACATTGTTTCGCAACTTCTATTTCCTTTGAACTACTCTTATTCCTGGATATGTCATACAGTCGATACGTCACCATATTCTCGTATGGAGCGGAGATCCAAAAGGATTCTGTCGAAGAGTATGAGCTTCTCGCAAAGCAAGGAGGTGGCTATCCCGGTTTCATCTCTTGGTTCAAACAAACGGTAATTTCTATTAGACAATTTCATTTCATTCGCTAATTTGTGCATAATGCAACAACCCTTTCATATTAAACTTGTAGGCTAATTCAGAGTCTATGGACGCCGAATTGAGACAAGTCGCTAATGGTTTTGACTATAAGGTCCGTTCATTTGACAAGTACGACATCAACGGGTATCGCTTTCGTACCTATGGCAAAGAGCTATCTATGGCCGACCGAAAGTCTACAAATTGTTGTGTATCTGCTATCGGCACAGGAGGTACCGAGTATTATGGGAGAGTTGAAGCAATTTATGAACTTCTGTTCTATGGTGAAAACCCACCGAATGTCGCAGTCTTCAAATGTTATTGGTTTCAGCCAAAGGAGACTAGAAGGACTCATGAACATATAGGGCTAGTTGAAATCAACCAAAGCACTCATTTAGATGTTCCTGATGTCTATATTATGGCTCAACAGGCGACCCAAGTATTCTATCTACCGTGGGCCTGCCAAACTAATCCAAATCTGAAAGGTTGGGATGTCGTTTATGAAGTGCCGCCCCGTGCTAGACTTTCTCCCCCAAAGGAAGAGGATTATGAACCTCACATTAACCCAGACACATATGAAGGAGAATTCTTCCAAGAGACACGTCTTTCCAAAAAGCGTTTCAAGAACCGCTATACTTCACCCCAAAACATTGAAGTAGACAGCGACAATGAATCCGACATCACCCCAGAGGAGGAACAAGAAGAGCCGGAACAAGAAGAGGTTACTGCTGCGGATGACCTGTCAATGCTTGACCGATTACGTCAAGGTGGCCTTGCACATGTTGATGCCAATGAACCCTATGAGCCCGTCATTGATTATAGTGATGATGATGATTATGCATTTATTGATGATACTGATCGAGATTATTAGTAGTGTCAGGTATTACATTTTTATGTTGTACTTGATGATGATACACTTAAGTGATACACATATTATTATTCATGTCGGCCTTTTTTATGTTGTACTAATTTCGTTTACTGTTTGTCATGGCAGGTGTTGAAAGATGGTGGGCGCTGGTCGGGAGCGTGGTCTGAGGTCTTCCATTCCAGACGCACCTCTCCGCCGAGCGTTGCTAGACAGTATGGCCACACCTCCGGGCCCTTCTTCGTCGACCGCGGTGCCCAGCAGGGGAAGAGGGAGGAAGAGAGGAGGTGGGGCACGTGGTCGTGGGAGAGGAGGTAGGGTGACTGCTACGGCGCCTTCCTTGCCGCCACCCCTAGCTGTTTCACCCAAGCACGTGACTGCTAGGGTGGACTCATCCGAGGAGGAGGCTACACGGACTCCGGTCCACGAGCCTCCGGTCCACGGGTCTTGGGCCCACGAGCCTCGGGTCGACTGGCCTTCGGCCCACGTGACCCCGGAGGAGCACACGTCCGGATGGGGTACCTGGCTGGATCAGCCCGAGGAGCCGAGTGGCCATGCTGATGATGGCGGGGAGCCGACTGATCTTGAGGAGGAGGGGGGCACCGTCTACCAGCATGGTGCTACACGGCTCCCGTCCGTGCCGGTGACCCGCGAGCAGAGGTGGTTGATTTTCCCTGATGGGGAGAGGTACGTAAGTGCATTTAATATTTTTGTACCTTGTGCATTCACGTTTTTTCAAATAACTAATGCATTGGCCTTGTCATGCTGCAGGGGTTGGGACCACCATCATAGTGTCCGCCGGCCCAACTCCATCCTTGGAGTTCTTTGCCGGCAAAACTTCCCGGGGTTTGTCACGTTGCCTGGTGATGGTCGGCTTCCAGAGCTTGGATTGAGCTGGGAGCACTACGTGGCTACCCCGGCCTCGCCGGATGAGATTATCGACGGTGTCGTGTGCGACACGAGGGCAGACATGGTGATCAGAAAGTTTTGGGTAATTTCTCCTTTACACATTTAAAAATCTTCAACTAGCTAGTTATTAATTGTACTAATCAATATTGTCTCATTTGATTGCAGACATTCTACAGGTGTGAGGAGGGATACGAGGAGGACGCGGCACATGTTATCGAGAACGTCTGCAAGCGCCTACTCCAGAACTTACGGCACGAGGCTCGGGTGCAGGCTGTTCGAGACTACTACGCCTTGCGTGGTATCAAGAAGACCAAGCCGGCGTGCCGCGATAAGTTCCTGAGTAAGGAGCAGTACATGAAGGTAATTCTTAAGGCCTTCTCTACTTAAGTTCCTTCATTTAGTAATTCTTAGCCGTAGCGCTCAAGTTTCTATTTGCTAACTTAGGCGCCTCCGAGATGGTGTGCGGATCGGATGGATTGTTGGGAGGTGTTGGTCGATGAGTGGTGCTCAAAACAATTGCTAGCCCTCCACAGCGAGGCCAAGGACAAACGTGCCCAAATGGAAGGTGTGCCACACCATCAAGGCAGCTCCAACTTATATCAGTTCGGGCGCAACTGGGTATGTGGTTTGCTTCATGATTCATGCAATTCATTCATCATGCTAGCTTGAGCCCTTTAATTACTAATTTTCATTGTTTCTCTCTTTCAGGCACGCTACAATAAGGCGGATAAGGTGCCAGAGGTGTACGACCTGTATGCCATGGCCCACACTGCCTCTTTCAAGAAAGTCAAGGCTTTCTCTCAGTCTGACCTCGATGATGCAAACAACTTCACCAACATCTCCTCCCACAACAAGCTCGTGAGATATAGAGATGAGGGGAAGGCGAGGAAAGGGGAGGACTTTAACCCGAGCCAGGGTCCCATTGATCCAGAGCTGGTGATGATATCTGGTGGCGGGAGGTCCCATGGCTCCATAGCCATTGAAGATGGACTTATCCGTTGTCCTAGCACTCTCCCGGAGATCAAGGCGCGCCAGTCGAGCTCCGCTCCTGGGATAAGGCCTCATGAACGACCAGTGCAACTCGCCATCAAGGTTAGTGATACGTACTCAGTTATCTTTCTCCATTACATTGTGTGCGCTTCCATCAATGATTACAAATGGTCATGTGAGTGGTGTTGCAGGCTGCTATACAGAGTGAGAGAGATAGAACGGAGAAACTTCTGGTGGAGGCGGCGGAGAGGCAGCGGGAGTTGGAGGAGAGGACGACAAAGATGATGGAGGAGGAGAGGGCACGGAATGACATGTAGGCAAGGGCCATGTACGAGCTCCTTGTGGTAAGTTTCTTCTGCAGATTAGCCAAAACATTCATGTAGTGTTTGTCTCATTACTAACTAGTATGACTGAGTCGTCAAAACCAAATGTGCAGTCTGTGTGCGAGAAGACAGGTCAGACCGCTCCGCCGATGCCAGTGATTGCTCCTGGGACCACGGTGAGTTTTATTTGAATGGACATTACTTGCTAGTCTTAACATTTGAGTGTCATCATGCTAACAAGACATTGGAAATGATCTTTGGTGCAGCATAACTCCAGACAAGCATCGCACGATCCTTCTCCATCTACCGACACGAGCCACCCCGCTCCTACACCTCCTGGATCTTGGTAAGTTTATCTAGTGTTTTGCTTAACACATGCATAAAGACCTAGACTTAGCTTTATTTCCTCCAATGCTTACCATAATGACCTAGACTTAGCTTCTTCTCCTCCAAAATGACTTAATAAGCTTACTGACCTCCAAAACCATCCATGTTACCTAAGTTAGCTCTAAAACGATCTGTACTTAGCTTACTTATGTCAAAAATTGCATAATTAGCTTAGTTAGCTCATAGACGATCCATTTTACCTAAGTTAGCTCTAAAATGACCCATTTTACCTAGGTTAGCTTATAAATGATCCAGTTCATCCAAGTTAGCTCAAAATGACCCATTTTACCTAGATTAGCTCCTAAATGATCCATTTTACCTACGTTAGCTTTAAAATGACCCATTTCACCTAGGTTAACTCCAAAATGACCCATCTTACCTAGGTTATCTCATAAACGATCCATTTCAACTAATTTAGCTCATAAACGATCCATTTCACCAAGTTAGCTAAAAAACGATCCATTTCACCTAAATTAGCTCTTAAATGATCCATTTCACCTAAGTTAGCTCAAAAAGATCCATTTCAACTAAATTAGCTCATAAATGATCCATTTCACCTAAGTTATCTCAAAAACGATCCATTTCAACTAAGTTAGCTCATAAATGATCCATTTCACCTAAGTTAGCTAAAAAATGATCCATTTCACCTTAGTTACCTCAAAAACGATCCATTTGACCTTAGTTAGCTCATAAACGACCCATTTCAACTAAGTTAGCTCATAAATGATCCATTTCACCTTAGCTAGCTCATAAACGACCCATTTCAACTTAGTTAGCTCATATATGATCCATTTCACGTAAGTTAGCTCATAAATGACATACTCTTCTTGTTCTAGTCTTCTTCTTGTTCTACTCTTCTTGTTCTAACTTTCTTATTTTTCATTTTGCAGATTTCATTCACTTGACGAAAGCTTGCATAGATGGAGTGCTCCTTATCCCTTTCTCTGTTTCTTTTGTATCGTTGAACTATGCATGTATCGTTGGATGAAACTATTGTAATATATATGGTTGGATGCCTCTATGTTGAACTTGTTATGTATGATGGAACTATGCATGTAATATATATGGTTGGATGATGAAGTTATGTGTTGGATATCTTATATGTTTGCTTTGTAATGGCCTTTTGAAATATATCTATATATGTCATATATATTTGTGATGAAAATTGTTGGATTTAATAAAAAACAGATAAACTTTGCCGTCTGCCACCGACGGCAACGGGCTCTTTGCCGTCTGCCACGGACGGCAAAGAAGACACGTGGCATCCAGCTGTGCTTCCTGGGAGCTGACCCATTTGGTCAGTTTGCCTACAGTGGCAGACGGCAAAGACTTTGCCATCAGTGGCAGACGGCAAAGAACCTGCACTTTGCCATCAGTGGCAGACGGCAAAGAACCTGCCATGTAGTGACGTGTAGATGACATCATACGGCGGACGGCGAAGACCCTAGCAATTTTGCCGTCAGCGGCGGACGGCAAAGGCCTGCCATTAGCCACTTAACGGACTGACAGCGCAATTATTGCCGTCCGCTCTCTTTGCCGTCCGCTGCGGACGGCACAGGGCCTTTGCCGTCCGCCGCCAGGAAGCAGACGGCAAAGTAGCTGTTTACCGTAGCCTACTTTGCCGGAGCCTTTTGCCGTCCGCGGCTGACGGCAAAGGCCTTTGCCGTCCGCCGTTCATGCCTTTGCCGTCCGCCGTGGCAGACGGCAAAGTAGCTGATTCCTATAGTGCGTGATCAACACCCCGGCCGGATCTCCTTGCAGATGGAACCCGAATAGGCGATAAACCTGTACTAGAGACTTGTTGGTTTGTCAGGTCGTGGCCGACTCCCTCGCCAGGCTTCCGCTTGAAGGTTGCCGAGATACACGATGTTTACATGGTGGTAAGTGGCGAGAGCGTGTGTGAAGAAGTACACCCCTGCAGGGTTATCATTATCTATTCGAATAGCCGGAATCCTCGGATACGGAAACTTGGACCCCTTGCATAGTTTATAGACAAGTGAAAGTTGTTACTCTAAAATGCGCAATATAAGCGTGAGTGCTATGGATGGCCTTCTCGTAGGGAGACGGGAGCGGATCCATAGTGGAGTATTGATATGGTGAATATGTGGACTCGTGTGCGCCACCTCAAAAGATTTACTTGCAGTCGTAGTTCAGGTTAGCCACTGAGTCAAAAGCTGGCTTGCTGCAGTTAAACTCCACCACCCCCTTTGTTGATACCAATGCAAATGTAGTTAGTTCTGATGTAAGTCTTGCTGGGTACATTTGTACTCACGTTTGCTTCATTTATTTTTTTGTAGAGAGACTTCAGTCTCACTAGTAGTTCCGCATGGACTTCGACGTTTAGCTCGTTACCTCAGCTACGATCTTGTACCCTTGGGAGGGTCTTGTAGATAGTCAGGCTTCTTAGCCTTCTTCATTTGTAGTTGTCTGTACTCAGACAAGTTAAGCTTCCGCATGTGCTTGTTGCTTGTGTGTTCTGTATGTTGGTTCATGAGACCCATGTTTGTAATATCTGGCTCTCCGGAGCCTAATGAATAAATACTTGAGTCGTAGAGTTACATTGTGATGCCATGTTGTATTTACACATATCGAGCATATTGTGCGTATGATTGAAATGCTTGGTATGTGTGGGATCCGACAACCTAGTTGTTCATCCTAGGTAGCCTCTCTTATGGGGAAATGTAGTCGTGTGCTTCCATGAGCCATAGTAGTCCGCTATAGCCCGGTTCACCGGAGTCCTGCTAGCCCAGCACTACTGCTCCGTAACACTTGACTGGCCGGCATGTGATTCAGTTCGTTCCTGTGTCTGTCCCTTCAGGGAAATGTCATGCGGTGACATCCGGAGTCCTGCCTAGCCTGCTACAGCCCGGTTCACCGGAGTCCTGTTAGCCCAGTGCTACAGCCCGGATTCGCACGCTGCTGACCGACATGCTCGATGTTGATTCATGTATGCCTGTCCCCGTAAGTTATGCCACTTTGGGTTCACGACTAGTCATGTCGGCCCGGGTTCTCTGTCATATGGATGCTAGTGACACTATCATATACATGAGCCAAAAGGCACAAACGGTCCCGGGCCATGGTAAGGTGACACCCGTGGGGATACCGTGCGTGAGGCCGCAAAGTGATATGAGGTGTTACCGGCTTGATCGATGTGACTTGGAATCGGGGTCCTGACACAGATTGTCTATCTAGGTCAGTCCATCGAAGCCACTCTTTCGACCTCATGGAGGGCCAAGCTCTCTCTCTCTCTCCCTCTCTCTCTTTGTATGTCTCGATTGACCTTGCTCTTTCTCGAACAAAAACGATATATCACCATGTTTGAGCCCAATTCGACTTATTCACATTGTATACTCTCTCACGCACATTGTCTATCTAGGTCACTCTCTCCAACTCGTCTCACTCTTTCGATCGCACGACGACCCTATGTGATCGATTGACCTTGCTTCCTCCCACGCACAAAATATATCTACACGTCTGTGACTGGATCATCTCTCAAGCTCTATCTTATAGCCTCACCCTTGCGAAAAGCTCAATCGGACAATATCTCTGCAGAGCATATATATTTGTTCAATGAATGTCGGACCACACTGACTTTGTCTCTCTATCTATATGTCTCTCGATTGACCTCGCTTTCTCACGCCATATCTTCCACACATTTAAGCTACCTCTCCATCCCTCGCAAAACCGGAGCTATTTACATAGCAAGGGGCACTCCAACCTTGGATTAATTTGTGTAGGTATTTACTCCGGTCGGTTTAGATTATATTTTCGTAGCATTCGGCCCGCAACTACTCGAAACACCGTTGCAACCGCCGCAATTCCCCTAGTTGATTTCCCTCTGGCTCGGTCATCGCTCTCTCGCACGTCCTTTCTCGCCTTCAACGTCGCACCATGGTATTATTGCAAAAAAAATATGTTGTTCTCTTTAATTATTATGAATAAGCTACAAAACTACACACCGATAGTCCACTTGGAATGGAACAAATTTCAACCAACAAATTAAAGTGCTACAAACTACACACCGAGGGGCCCACATGTCATGAAACAAATTTGGACCCATATACAAATTAAAAAAATAAAGGACGAGGATCGAACATGCGACCAGGGCCTTCAAGCCGCACGTCAATAGGCAACATACGTAGAACAACAATGTTTGTTGTACCTCCCTTTGTTCACATAATGTTTTTATATTACCACATCCTATTTAATTGATAACATGTAATATTATTTTTAGTACTATTCGCCTTCATTTACCGGTGGGTTCCATGTGTGCTCTCTCTCTCCTCCCCTTCCGCGTTTAGACGCACAGGCAAACACGAAGAACTCGCAGGCGATGTTGTTGTTGACCATATCTGGACGCGTTCACAAGTTACAGCACCAGTTTCACGTGCTAGAAGCACTAGTCAGTGTGTACGTGTAATGCACGTTAATTTGGAAGTATATTAAGTGCATGTGGATATCAAGTAGGATATTATTTGTGTGTTATTATGTGATTAGCACTATTTTTGGCATGAAATTAACTGCACGCTAAACGTGTTGAGCGCTCGACATTGAAGCAGTCTAGGTTGTTGGATGACAAGGAATACATGTGGCTTGATGACGTTTTATATTTAATTTGATACGGCTCTAGCAGAACATTCAATCGATCAAACCATAGATTTCGTTCAGTCTGACTCTGACTTTAAATTATACGACGGTCGATCTAAAATAAACGGAAATGATAAATGTTCAGATTTTAAGGATGGCAATCCAAACATTTTTCATGGCAAATTTAGATTAAGCGGCGGCGGCGGGGGCGTCTTGCGGTGGGAAGCGGCTCCTTTGCCGTGCTCTGTGTGTCATCGAGCCACCGACGGCGACGGCGACGCCTTGTGCGGTTGTTGGCATACTCCTGGACATTGGCCTAGCTTCAAGGACGGCCAAAATGTTCTGGACTTCAGAGCGAGTCGACTGGCGGGAGGAGGTGACTGGCGTTGGTGCAAGGAAGCGGTCGACGGCGGCCATCCATGCCGAGTAGGGGGGCACTGGCACCCGCGCGGGGACAGGCACTGTCAACGGCACGCGAGGACCGGCACACATGTCAGTGCACGCGCAGGCGCATGCGCTGGCAGGTGCACGGGCACCGGCACGGGCGTGCGCATCAGTGCACGCATAGGCGCATGCGCTGGTAGGTGCACAAGCGTGTGAAAATTGGCGGGGACCTCGTGGAACCCCATGGCATCAAGCTTGGCGACAATTTGCGGCTCCCAGCCCATCAATGCCACGGGGATGGGCGCTGGCGCAGTTGGGGCGACGAGAGCCAGAACGGGAGCGGGGACAGGCGCAGCGTCTTCCCGCAAGGCCAGTTCAAGCTCGTCCCAAAGTGATTTATGTTCTTGAGACTCCGGCTGGGTGTCTTCCTCAGGAAACTGAAAGACTAAGGGCAGACCATCGTGATGCGGCATGGCGTACGTTTAGGTCAGGCTGGTTGGAGGTAGATGACAGGAGAATGAGAGAGGAAGAGAGAAGATTGTAGCGATACCGGGTAGTGCGGGGTTGATTTTAAATGCGGCGCCGGTGACATTTAAAGTGGGAGCAGTTGGGACGAAGGTGGGCGGCGGAGCCTGGTCAAAGGGCTCGCCTCCCGGTGAGTCTGCACAGCGGTCTGCTCGTACGCCTCCCTGTCAGACGACGCAGTGGTTTGCTCGCACGCCTCCCGTCGACTCACACGCTTGCTCGGACGACACTTGCCGATGAGAAGCGGGACTCGTGGCGACATGTAAACGCCCACGGTTTCAATAGTGAAAGCGTTTGCCTTAACGTGACAGGTGTTTGTTCCAAAATACCTTGGCTTTGCATTTGTGCAACTTGTCATAAGCCGCTTGTCTCAAATTTAAGAAAAAAATTACGAAGTAATATTTGTGCCATATCACGTGACCATGCTCAGTTTCAAGAATTTATGGTCACTTTTGGATTTTCTGAAATTTAAGATCTAGGATTTGAAACAATATCATAACCTGCATCATGCAATAAATTTTCAAGCCATACATCTGTCCTATTGTATTTCTTAAGAAAGGATTTGGTCAAACATTTTGCTTAGTTAGACTTCAGACAAGTTATATATGCAGAGCAAATTGATAATCCCTCCGTACCAGTGCATTGCCTGATATATTAACTCAAGTACTAGGCACGAACAAACGGGCTCAATTCTGTGCTCATCCTGGTGTAGTAGTAGTAATACTAGGCAATGCAGTTGACGAGTGACCTTGGCGAGTGGCGACCGAGGTAATTGAACCGTGCTCGGCACGGTAGGTAACGTTGTCTAGTTACTAAAGCATCCATCTGTTGTTCATTGGTAGTCATTATGGACCGGGGACATGAGGGGAATTTCCTAGGGCTGGAATTCTGGCCGCCAGATATTTTGACTCGAAATGCGGAGGCTCGACTGGTTGGGGTTGCCTAATGTGCTTACCACGCACGCCACCAAAAGGACACGAGCCCGGTTTTTTTATTTTATATTTTAGGATCAACACGAGCCAAGGTCTGGCTGGTACGCCGTTGGGTCCTACCATTTGAGAATACGAAAGGAACCTTTTAAATTGCCGAACGAATCTATGTGTATTACAATGCTCGTATTCTCCTTGCAAATACTAATCTCAACGTGGTAATTGATTTATGATGAGTTGTTGAATTAGAGTGAGTTTGTGATATAGTGATCTCAACGTGCATTTCACATTTCATGGTATCTCTGGTAAGTTTTTTAATGCAAATTCAAATTTAAAAGATGAACAATATGGAGGTGAGAAAACTTTTTATGTATCAAGCATATGACCACACACACACACATACACACACACCCACACACCCACACACGAACACAACAACAATCCAATAAGTATACTGCAGCTATTTTTCCAAACCATGCATGTATGACACGAATTCAAAAATACTCCTTCTGTTCCTAAATATTAGTCTTTTAAAGATTTCAACAAGCGACTACATACGGAGCAAAATGAGTGAATCTACACTCTAAAATATGTCTATATACATCCGTATGTGCCAGTCCACTTGAAATCTCTAAAAAGACTAATATTTAAGAATGAAGGGAGTAAAATGTAAGACATGCATGGTCCTCAATTCAATATTTAAAACAAACATGAAACTAAAACATGAATATTAAGTCTAGTACTACAATACATGCAAATTTGTGTTTAATTAGGTGGAGCTATGATTGTCGAGGGTCACCCCCTCGACCTTAGATAAAATTGTGAAGCTCTATTTAGGGTTGTTTAGATTATATTTGTCCCCACCCTCCCAACCACCGATTGGACGTGCACCCCCCACCCCTCCTCCCCGGGAGAATATCATGTGCCCCCATACCTTAGATGCTATATGCCCATACGAGTTGCTTGGATCTTGTAGATCTGAGATATAGCAGCTCACATGATGTCTTAATATTTTTACAAGAAACCTTGATGAGTTTGAGAATTGCACACAATTTTTACAAAAACTACTCGGATGCCCTTGGATCCCATATCCAACAACCTCGAAGCTCATATCACCGTAGCATCTAAGATGAAAGAGGACATCCTATTCTCATGTATGTAAGAATATCATGTGCTACCACACCTTAGATGCTTTGGTGATACAAGCTCTTCGGAGCCGTTGGATTTGTGACCCAACACCTCCTCGGTGGTTCGAATGTTTTTTTTTGCAGAAAATCACCCAAAGAGTTCGGCCACTGCTTACAAGCACAAAGACTGCTTAGATGCCATTGGATCTCAAATCAAACGACCTCGAAGCTCGTATCACCGTAGCATCCAAGCTGCGAGAGCAACTTATGTTTTCTCGCACGGGAGAATATGAGGTGCTAACGCACTGTAGATTCCATGGTGATACGAGTTCACGGAGATCTAACGGACGACAGTAGGAGGTTTGAATGTTTTTGCAATATACGATTGAGAGAGTTTGGGAATTGCGCAGAAAGTACAAGTACTATGCATGTGCCATCTGATCACTGATCATATGACCTAGATGCTCATATCACCGTAGCGGGTAATTAAGCTACGGGGAGCACCTAATATGAGCAACGGGGAGCCGTTGGATCCAAGATGCAGCGGCACACACGAGGCCTAAATGTTTTATTTGCAAAAAAACCTTTGGAGAGTTTGGAAATTGCGCATAATTACAAAGACTACTCCCAAGCGATTGGATCTTACTTCCAACTGTGTAAAACTCGTATCACCATAGCACCTAAGCTGCTGGGTGGATGTGATATTCTATGCCGCTGTCATTTTTGTTTGTAAACTTGCAAAATATGTTTAACTTGTGCCGTTACTTGTCTAACCGCGCAAAGTGTTTGTTCAAAAAAAAACCATCCTACACTGAAATATCGGAACAACACACGGGGGTCCCACTTGTCATTAATCAAATTTGGACCTAAAACTAACAAATCTGAAAGATGAGATTCGAACTGGTAACCTGGACTACAAAGCATAAGTCGATAGCCTGAAACAAAAACAATTGTTGGCTTTGTCCCATAACTTGATTTTATACAGTATTATGTTGAGTAGAGTAGAGGGAGTGCCTCGTCAACACGTGCATGACCGTTGACTCACTTACTGGTGGGTCCCAGATCTGCGATCTCTCTCTTCTCTCCATCGTCTAACCTTTGCACGGGCACACACGAAGAGCGGCGCTAGCTTGCCGTGGTGTTATTACAACTAAAAATAGCTTGGAAAATAGAAGAATCGCCTAGAACAAGAGACATTGTGGCTGGTCGAGACAGAGCGAACCACACCTATCCTCCGTGCCATGTTAGCGTGATGAAGCTGTGTGGCTAGTGGGGTGTTTTCGACCGACTGGCTGGGTCCCGAGGTCGAACCATAGGTACTACGTCTGATACAGTACATTTTTACACACACATTTTTCCTCCGTGCCGAGACATGGCACACCCTACTGCGCGGTTTCGGGGTCCTCCCGGGTGGTGCACGCATATATTCTTCCTGACGTGGGATGCCCTACCGCACGTTTTCGCCGAAGCAAGTAAATGAGTCGTCAAATCATGAAAGACCACTTTTCCCACCGAGTACATCAGTGAAGCACGGTGGCTAACTAGTTGGGCTAGTTCGACCGATTAGCTAGGCCGCCACCACATTTGTTTTTTCACCCCTTTTTTTATCTACTTGCCGGCAGGTAAATTTAAATATCCACCACGGCGTTGCTTTGGTGTTTGAGTGCAGCATGATTTTTAATTTTTGATTGACGGGAGCAGGTGCGGCAGGATTTTTAATTTTTTGATTGACGGGAGCAGGCGCGACAGCAATTAGTCATGATGACTTCGCGTGTAAAACCCACTGCTCCCTGATGTGAGAAGTCGTCGACTGGTGTTTTACCATGGTGAAAACCAAAAGATTCCCCGCTCCTTGGCTGGCTCCCTCCGCCTTCCCGTAGATTGCATTGCCTTTTAGCCGTTTCGCCCCTGCATCACCAACGTCATGCGCCTCTAGAAGCAAAGGGAATTCGGTGGTGTTGAGGCGCCCTCTGCATGGGCATGCCCATGTGTTGGCGCAACATGACCGTTGGATCAAACTCAGACGGTGCAGACCAGTCACTGTAGCACAAAGCGTGTGGGTGTGTTTGGTTGCATTCTCATCTCAATATAGTTTTTCCACTTCATGTATTTGTGTTAACCTACTAGTGTGGACTCATGCACCCTTCATGCACTCTGCCAAACACACAAAAGTGGGTCTAGAAGGGAACTTTTGCACCCATCCCATGCACCCTTCATACACCCTTCCTAACACTATTCGTGCTTCATATGGTTCATGTTTCATGGAGTTGTTGGGAAACGTAGCAGAATTTTAAAATTTTCTACGCATCACCAAGATAAATATATGGAGTCATCTAGCAACGAGGGAGAGGAGTGCATCTACATACCCTTGTAGATCGCGAGCGGAAGCGTTCAAGAGAACGGGGTTGATGGAGTCGTACTCGTCGTGATACAAATCACCGATGACCTAGCGCCGAACGGACGGCACCTCCGCGTTCAACACACGTACGGTTGGGAAGACGTATCCTCCTTCTTGATCCAGCAAGGGTAAGGAGAGGTTGATTAAGATCCAGCAGCATGACGGCGTGGTGGTGGAAGCAACGGTGATCTCGGCAGGGCTTCGCTAAGCTCCAACGAGAGAGAGAGAGATGTTACGAGGGGAGAGGGAGGCGCCAGGGACTTGGTGTGGCTGCCCTCCCTCCCCCCACTATATATAGGGCCCCTAGGGGGGCGCTGGCCCTAGGAGATGGGATCTCCAGGGGGGCGGCCAAGGGAAACTTGCCCCCGAAGCCAAGTGGGGCGCCCCCACCCCTAGGGTTTCCAACCCTAGGCGCAGGGGGAGGCCCATGGGGGGCGCACCAGCCCACTAGGGGCTGGTTCCCCTCCAACTTCAGCCCATGGGGCCCTCCGGGATAGGTGGCCCCACCCGGTGGACCCCCGGGACCCTTCCGCTGGTCCCGGTACAATACCGATTACCCCCGAAACTTTCCCGATGGCCGAAACTGGACTTCCTATATATAAATCTTCACCTCCGGACCATTCCGGAACTCCTAGTGACGTCCGGGATCTCATCCGGGACTCCGAACAACTTTCGGGTTACCGCATACTAATAAATCTACAACCCTGGCGTCACCGAACCTTAAGTGTGTAGACCCTACGGGTTCGTGAGACACGCAGCCATGGCCGAGACGACTCTCCAGTCAATAACCAACAGTGGGATCTGGATACCCATGTTGGCTCCCACATGCTCCTCGATGATCTCATCAGATGAACCCCGATGTCGAGGATTCAATCAATCCTGTATTCAATTCCCTTTGTCAATCGGTACGTTACTTGCCCGAGATTCGATCGTCGGTATCCCAATACCTCGTTCAATTTCGTTACCGACAAGTCACTTTACTCGTACTGTAATGCATGATCCCATGACCAAACACTTGGTCACTTTGAGCTCATTGTGATGATGCATTACCGAGTGGGCCCAGAGATACCTCTCCGTCATACGGAGTGACAAATCCCAGTCTCGATCCGTGTCAACCCAACAGATACTTTCGGGGATACCTGTATTATACCTTTATAGTCACCCAGTTATGTTGTGACGTTTGGTACACCCAAAGCACTCCTTCGACATCCGGGAGTTACACGATCTCATGGTCTAAGGAAATGATACTTGACATTGGAAAAGCTCTAGCAAACGAACTACACGATCTCATGCTATGCTTAGGATTGGGTCTTGTCCATCACATCATTCTCCTAATGATGTGATCCCGTTATCAATGACATCTAATGTCCATAGTCAGGAAACCATGACTATCTATTGATCAACGAGCTAGTTAACTAGAGGCTCACTAGGGACATGTTGTGGTCTATGTATTCACACATGTATTACGATTTCCGGATAACACAATTATAGCATGAACAATAGACAATTACCATGAACAAGGAAATATAATAATAACCATTTTATTATTGCCTCTAGGGCATATTTCCAACAGTCTCCCACTTGAACTAGAGTCAATAATCTAGTTACATTGTGATGAATCGAACACCCATAGAGTTCTGGTGTTGATCATGTTTTGCTCGTGGAAGAGGTTTAGTCAACGGATCTGCAACATTCAGATCCGTATGTACTTTGCAAATATCTATGTCTTCTTGTGAAACCTGGGCTCCTTGGCCAGGGCAATAGTTCCAGTGTTGTCACAGAAGAGAGTGATTGGCCCCGACGCATTGGGTATGACTCCTAGGTTGGTGATGAACTCCTTCATCTAGATTGCTTCATGCGCTTCCTCCGAGGCTGCCATGTACTCCGCTTCACATGTAGATCCCGCCACGACGCTTTGCTTGCAACTGCACCAGCTTACTGCCCCACCATTCAAAATATACACGTATCCGGTTTGTGACTTAGAGTCATCCAGATCTGTGTCGAAGCTAGCATCGACATAACCCTTTACGACAAGCTCCTCGTCACCTCCATGTATGAGAAACATATCCTTAGTCCTTTTCAGGTACTTCAGAATGTTCTTGACCGCTGTCTAGTGTTCCATGCCGGGATTACTTTGGTACCTTCCTACCAAACTCACGACAAGGTTTACATCAAGTTTGGTACACAGCATGGCATACATGATAGACCCTATGGCTGAGGCATAGGGGATGACACTCATCTTTTCTCTATCTTCTGCCGTGGTCGGACATTGAGCTGAGCTCAATTTCACACCTTGCAACACAGGCAAGAACCCCTTCTTGGACTGATCCATATTGAACTTCTTCAATATCTTATCAAGGTATGTGCTTTGTGAAAGACCTATGAGGCGTCTCGATCTATCTCTATAGATCTTGATGCCTAATATGTAAGCAGCTTCTCCATGGTCCTTCATTGAAAAACACTTATTCAAGTAGGCCTTCATACTGTCCAAAAATTCTATATCATTTCCCATCAAAAGTATGTCATCCACATATAATATGAGAAACGCTATAGAGCTCCCACTCACTTTCTTGTAAACGCAGGCTTCTCCATAAGTCTGCATAAACCCAAACGCTTTGATCATTTCATTAAAGCTAATGTTCCAACTCTGAGATGCTTGCACCAGCCCATAGATGGAGCGCTGGAGCTTGCATACCTTGTTAGCATTCTTAGGATCGACAAAACCTTCCGGCTGCATCATATACAATTCTTCCTTAAGAAAGCCGTTAAGGAATGCCGTTTTGACGTCCATTTGCCATATCTCATAATCATAGTATGCGGCAATTGCTAACATGATTTAGACGGACTTTAGCTTCGCTACGGGTGAGAAGGTCTCATCGTAGTCAACCCCTTGAACTTGTCGATAACCCTTAGCGACAAGTCGAGTCTTATAGATGGTAACATTACCATCCGCGTCCGTCTTCTTCTTGAAGATCCATTTATTCTCTATCGCTCGCCGATCATCGGGCAAGTCTGTCAAAGTCCATACTTTGTTTTCATACATGGATCCTATCTCGGATTGCATGGCTTCAAGCCATTTGTTGGAATCTGGGCCCGCCATTGCTTCTTCATAGTTCGAAGATTCACCGTTGTCTAACAACATGATTTCCAGGACAGGTTTGCCATACCATTCTGGTGTGGAACGTGTCCTTGTGGACCTTCGAAGTTCAGTAGTAACTTGATCCGAAGTACCTTGATCATTATCGTTAACTTCCTCTCTAGTCGGTGCAGGCACCACAAGAACATCTTCCTGAGCTGCGCTACTTTCCGGTTCAAGAGGCAGTACTTCATCGAGTTCTACTTTCCTCCCACTTACTTCTTTCGAGAGAAACTCTTTCTCCAGAAAGGACCCGTTCTTGGCTACAAAGATCTTGCCTTCGGATCTGAGGTAGAAGGTATACCCAATGGTTTCCTTGGGGTATCCTATGAAGACGCATTTTTCCGACTTGGGTTCGAGCTTTTCAGGTTGAAGTTTCTTGACATAAGCATCGCATCCCCAAACTTTTAGAAACGACAGCTTAGGTTTCTTCCCAAACCATAATTCATATGGTGTCGTCTCAATAGATTTAGACAGTGCCCTATTTAAAGTGAATGTAGCTGTCTCTAGAGCGTATCCCGAAAATGATAGCGGTAAATCAGTGAGTGACATCATAGATCGCACCATATCCAATAGAGTGCGATTACGACGTTCGGACACACCGTTACGCTGAGGTGTTCCAAGCGGCGTGAGTTGTGAAACAATTCCACATTTCCTTAAGTGTGTACCAAATTCGTGACTTAAATATTCTCCCCCACGATCTGATCGTAAGAATTTTATCTTTCGGTCACGTTGATTCTCTACCTCATTGTGAAATTCCTTGAACTTTTCGAAGGTCTCAGACTTGTGTTTCATCAAATAGACATACCCATATCTACTTAAGTCATTAGTGAGAGTGAGAACATAACAATAGCCACCGCGAGCCTCAACGCTCATTGGACCGCACACATTAGTATGTATAATTTCCAATAAGTTGGTTGCTCGCTCCATTGTTCCGGAGAACGGAGTCTTGGTCATTTTACCCATGAGGCATGGTTCGCACGTGTCAAATGATTCGAAATCAAGAGACTCCAAAAGTCCATCTGTATGGAGCTTCTTCATGCGTTTGACACCGATGTAACCAAGCGGCAGTGCCACAGATATGTGGGACTATCATTATCAATCTTACATCTTTTGGTATTCACACTATGAATATGTGTAACATCACGTTTGAGATTCATTAAGAATAAACCATTGACCAGCGGAGCATGACCATAAAACATATCTCTCATATAAATAGAACAACCATTATTCTCGGATTTAAATGAGTAGCCATCTCGTATTAAACGAGATCCAGATACAATGTTCATGCTCAAAGCTGGCACTAAATAACAATTATTAAGGTTTAAAACTAATCCCGTAGGTAAATGTAGAGGTAGCGTGCTGACGGCGATCACATAGACCTTGGAACCATTCCCGACGCGCATCGTCACGTCGTCCTTCGCCAGTCTCTGCTTATTCCGCAGCTCCTGTTTTGAGTTACAAATGTGAGCAACCGCACCGGTATCAAATACCCAGGAGCTACTACGAGTACTGGTAAGGTACACATCAATTACATGTATATCAAATATACCTTTAGTGTTGCCGGCCTTCTTGTCCGCTAAGTATTTGGGGCAGTTCCGCTTCCAGTGTCCCTTTCCCTTGCAATAAAAGCACTCAGTCTCAGGTTTGGGTCCATTCTTTCACTTCTTCCCGGCAACTGGTTTACCGGGCGTGGCAACTCCCTTGCCGTCCTTCTTGAAGTTCTTCTTACCCTTGCCTTTCTTGAAACTAGTGGTTTTATTGACCATCAACACTTGATGTTCCTTTTTGATTTCCACCTCCGCTGATTTCAGCATTCAAAATACTTCAGGAATAGTTTTCACCATCCCCTTCATATTGTAGTTCATCACAAAGCTCTTGTAGCTAGGTGGGAGCGACTGAAGGATTCTGTCAATGACCGCCTCGTCCGGGAGGTTAATGTCCAGCTGGGACAAGCGATTGTGCAACCCAGACATTTTGGGTATGTGCTCACTGACAGAACTATTTTTCTCCATCTTACAACTGTAGAACTTGTCGGAGACTTCATATCTCTCGACCCGGGCATGAGCTTGGAAAACCATTTTCAGCTCTTCGAACATCTCATATGCTCCGTGTCGCTCAAAACGCTTTTGGAGCCCCGGTTCTAAGCTATAAAGCATGCCGCACTGAACGAGGGAGTAATCATCAGCACGTGACTGCCAAGCGTTCATAACGTCTTAGTTCTCTGGGATGGGTGCATCACCTAGCGGTGCTTCTAGGACATATGCTTTCTTGGCAGTTATGAGGATGATCCTCAGGTTCCGGACCCAGTCCGTATAGTTGCTGCCATCATCTTTCAGCTTGGTTTTCTCTAGGAATGCGTTGAAGTTGAGGTTGACATGAGCGTTGGCCATTTGATCTACAAGACATTTTGCAAAGGTTTTTAGACTAAGTTCATGATAATTAAGTTCATCTAATCAAATTATTTAATGAACTCCCACTCAGACAAACATCCCTCTAGTCATCTAAGTGATACATGATCCGACTCAACTAGACCGTGTCCGATCATCACGTGAGACGGACTAGTCATCATCGGTGAACATCTCCATGTTGATCGTATCTTCCATACGACTCATGTTCGACCTTTCGGTCTCTTGTGTTTCGAAGCCATGTCTGTACATGCTAGGCTCGTCAAGTCAACCTAAGTGTTTTGCATGTGTAAATATGGCTTACACCCGTTGTATGTGAACGTTAGAATCTATCACACCCGATCATCACGTGGTGCTTTGAGACACCGAACTTTCGCAACGGCGCACAGTTAGGGGGAACACTTTCTTGAAATTATTGTGAGGGATCATCTTATTTACTACTGTTGTTCTAAGCAAATAAGAAGCAAAAACATGATAAACATCACATGCAATCAAATAGTGACATGATATGGCCAATATCATTTGCTCCTTTTGATCTCCATCTTCGGGGCGCCATGATCATCATCGTCACCGGCATGACACCATGATCTCCATCATCATGATCTCCATCATCGTGTCTTCATGAAGTTGTTTCGTCATCTATTACTTCTACTACTATGGCTAACGGTTTAGCAATAAACTAAAGTAATTACATGACATTTATGTTGACATGCAGGTCATAAATAAATTAAGACAACTCCTATGGCTCCTGCCGGTTGTCATACTCATCGACATGCAAGTCATGATTCCTATTACAAGAACATGATCAATCTCATACATCACATATATCATTCATCACATCCTTTTGGCCATATCACATCACACGGCATATGCTGCAAAAACAAGTTAGGCGTCCTCTAATTGTTGTTGCAAGTTTTTACGTGGCTGCTGTAGGTTTCTAGCAAGAACGTTTCATACCTATGCAAAACCACAACGTGATATGGCAATTTCTATTTACCCTTCATAAGGACCCTTTTCATTGAATCCGATCCGACTAAAGTGGGAGAGACAGACACCCGCTAGCCACCTTATGCAACTACTGCATGTCAGTCGGTGGAACCAGTCTCACGTAAGCGTACGTGTAAGGTCGGTCCGGGCCGCTTCATCCCACGATGCCGCCGAATCAAGATAAGACTAGTAATGGCAAGCAAATTGACAAAATCGGCGCCCACAACAACTTGTGTTCTACTCGTGCATAGAAACTACGCATAGACCTAGCTCATGATGCCACTGTTGGGAAACGTAGCAGAATTTTAAAATTTTCTACGCATCACCAAGATCAATCTATGGATTCATCTAGCAACGAGGGAGAGGAGTGCATCTACATACCCTTGTAGATCGTGAGCGGAAGCGTTCAAGAGAACGGGATTGATGGAGTCGTACTCGTCGTGATCCAAATCACCGATGACCTAGCGTCGAATGGACGGCACCTCCGTGTTCAACACACGTACGGTTCGGAAGACGTCTCCTCCTTCTTGATCCAGCAAGGGGAAGGAGAGGTTGATGAAGATCCAGCAACACGACGGCGTGGTGGTGGAAGCAGCGGTGATCTCGGTAGGGCTTCGCTAAGCTCCAACGAGAGAGAGATGTTACGAGGGGAGAGGGAGGCGCCAGGGACTTGGTGCGGCTGCCCTCCCTCCCCCCACTATATATAGGGCCCCTAGGGGGGCGGCCCTAGGAGATGGGATCTCCAAGGGGGGGCGGCCAAGGGGAACTTACCCCCCAAGCCAAGTGGGGCGCCCCCACCCCTAGGGTTTCCAACCCTAGGCGCAGGGGGAGGCCCATGGGGGGCGCACCAGCCCACCAGGGGCTGGTTTCCCTCCCACTTCAGCCCATGGGGCCCTCTGGGATAGGTGGCCCCACCCGGTGGACCCTCGGGACCCTTCCGGTGGTCCCGGTACAATACCGATTACCCCTGAAACTTTCCCGATGGCCGAAACTGGACTTCCTATATATAAATCTTCACCTTCGGACCATTCCGGAACTCCTCATGACGTCCGGGATCTCATCCGGGACTCCGAACAACTTTCGGGTTACCGCATACTAATATCTCTACACCCCTAGCATCACCGAACTTTAAGTGTGTAGACCCTACGGGTTCGGGAGACACGCAGACATGACCGAGACGACTCTCCAGTCAATAACCAACAGCGGGATCTGGATACCCATGTTGGCTCCCACATGCTCCTCGATGATCTCATCGGATGAACCACGATGTCGAGGATTCAATCAATCCCGTATTCAATTCCCTTTGTCAATCGGTACGTTACTTGCCCGAGATTCGATCGTCGGTATCCCAATACCTCGTTCAATTTCATTACCGGCAAGTCACTTTACTCGTACCGTAATGCATGATCCCATGACCAAACACTTGGTCACTTTGAGCTCATTATGATGATGCATTACCGAGTGGGCCCAGAGATACCTCTCCGTCATACGGAGTGACAAATCCCAGTCTCGATCAGTGTCAATGCAACAGATACTTTCGGGGATACCTGTAGTATACCTTTATAGTCACCCAGTTACGTTGTGACGTTTGGTACACCCAAAGCACTCCTACGGCATCCGGGAGTTACACGATCTCATGGTCTAAGGAAATGATACTTGACATTGGAAAAGCTCTAGCAAACGAACTACACGATCTCATGCTATGCTTAGGATTGGGTCCTGTCCATCACATCATTCTCCTAATGATGTGATCCTGTTATCAATGACATCTAATGTCCATAGTCAGGAAACCATGACTATCTATTGATCAACGAGCTAGTTAACTAGAGGCTCACTAGGGACATGTTGTGGTCTATGTATTCACACATGTATTACAATTTCCGGATAACACAATTATAGCATGAACAATAGACAATTACCATGAACAAGGAAATATAATAATAACCATTTTATTATTGCCTCTAGGGCATATTTCCAACAGGAGTACTGTAGCACCGTACTCTCCGTGCATTGTAGACCTAGTTCTATTAACATTGATCCCACCGTTCATTCTCGACCGGACAATCAAAAAAGCGGTACTATGTTACTACATTACTGTTCATATAGTTGACATGCACACAATATCATTTGTTGTCGTCATATCTTACTACACTAGCAACAACATTATGTCGTACTGACGTATGAACCACTACACATGCCTAGTAGTAGGAGCACTGTGTATGTTCAAGTGGTTGTCGTGTTTCACACTCCTCCATCGTAAGAGTGGAAACGCATGTTGTAATCATTGTTTTCTTCAGAAAAACAGTGGGCATGCTCTACCATGCAGATCCTCCTCCAACCATGCACTAAATTACTCACTTTCGCCGACGTGTGGGACAACCAACATCGGGGTCCACCAGCCATGCACTATATTACTCCGTACAAGAGTGACGGTAGACTACCCCGATCGAAGCGCCGCAGTAATGCCCAATGAGCCATCAAATCACAAAACCCCCTCCTTTCCAGTAGTAAGTTTGACGGACGAAGCAACCATCATTTGACTCTTCTCTCTCAGCTTCCTCTCCACCCAACTCGCTTCTCCCTAATCTTGTTCCACATTTCTTCAAGAAAACCCCAACCTGCTTCTGCCATTGTTCTTCTCTCCCAAAGAAGGAAAGGTGAGCGCATCAATGGTGTTGATTCTGGCCAAGGCCCGGTCTTGCAACCCCGAGACTGATCCTATAACTCCCTCTCTTTTCTTCTTTTGGGTTTGTGATTATGGTTTCTTTTCTTTTATTTCTATTTGACAGTTTCCCAATGGACGCTGGAGCACCGGCCGAAGTGATGTCTATGGCTCTGGCCAAAACCGTCGAGGCTCATGGTATGAAGAAGCGCAAGCACCATGTCGGTGTTAAAACTGGCGGATCTCGGGTAGGGGGTCCCGAACTGTGCGTCTAAGGTGGATGGTAACAGGAGGCGGGGGACACAATGTTTACCCAGGTTCGGGCCCTCTCGATGGAGGTAATACCCTACTTCCTGCTTGATTGATCTTGATTATATGAGTACTACAAGAGTTGATCTACCACGAGATCGTAGAGGCTAAACCCTAGAAGCTAGCCTATGATTCTGATTGTTTTTGTCCTACGGACCAAACCCTCTGGTTTATATAGACACCTGAGGGGGCTAGGGCTACATAGAGTCAGTTACAAGGGAGGATATCTACATATCCGAATTGCCAATCTTGCCGTCCACGCAAAGGAGAGTCCCACCCGGACACGGGACGAAGTCTTCAATCTTGTATCTTCATAGTCCAACAGTCCAGCCAAAGTATATAGTCCGGTTGTCCGAGGACGCCCTAATCCAGGACTCCCTCAGTAGCCCCTGAACCAGGCTTCAATTACGATGAGTCCGGCGCGCAGATTGTCTCCGGCATTGCAAGGCGGGTTCTTCCTCCGAATACTCCATAGAAGATTTTGAACACAAGGATAGTGTCCGGCACTACAAAACAAATTCAACATAACACCATAGAGAGTATAATATTTCCACCAATCTAATCTGCTGACAACTTTTCATAACGTGACATCACACCATGGCCCGGTCATTATTCGAACCGTTTTTCTCAACCAGCTATTGCACATATTGCGAAGCGGTTTTCTTGGCACGTCTTGTCGAAGCAGAGATCGTGTCCCCTTATCATGGGATTCTCATCAATACGGGTGTGGGTAACCTAATCATGCTTGTTAATATGACTCCTCGATTTCAGGCAAGTTCCAAATGGCCACGCAGAGGACGCTTGATATTCGCCCTCTTTATAGAGGGACCAAGGCATGTCCTTTTCTCTCGCGCTCGATCCTTCCCTTCCCTCACCCCGAGTTCCAACACCCAAGGCTCAGGCTAAGCGCTTCGGACCTTCAACCATGTTCGGATCCAACCTTCAAGGCCGGTGGATGGCTTCCTCTGTCACAGAGGAGGACATCAAGAAGCTAAGGGAAGCCAGGTATCTGACCATCGAAATCTCGCACAGGCTGCCTGCTCAAGGGCAGGTCATCCCTACTCCCAAACCCAACGAGAGTGTCGTATTTGTTTCCCACTTCCTCCGAGGGCTAGGCTTTAGTCTTGGGCACTTTGTTAGAGGGCTTATGTTCTATTACGGGCTCGACTTCCATGATCTAGCTCCACATTCCATCCGTCATATCTCATCATTTATCGTTGTGTGTGAGGCCTTCCTACGCATCACCCCACACTTCGGATTATGGCTCAAGATCTTCAATGTGAAGCCGAAGATGATCGATGGGCGACACACAGAATGCGGAGGTGCTATAATAAGCAAATGCGTCGATGCTCCATGGCCAAAGGGCTACTTCCCGGAGAGGTCCAACCTATGGCAGCGGGAGTGGTTTTACATCACAGCTCCCCGAAGTACTAAGTGGGTAGCTTCCCCCGCCTTCCGTTCGGGCCCCTCGCCACAACTGGCGTCATGGCTCAACAAGGGGCTGGACTGGGGGCCAGTCAATGACGTGCCGACATTGCAAAGTCGCATCCAAGATCTCCTCAAGAGAGATGTCAGTCTTGTCAAGGTAATGCAAGTTATGCTAGTTTGTCGGGTCCTGCCATGCCAATGTCGATCTCTCCGTATGTGGGAGTTCAACCCGCAAGGACCGCGAACTATTCAACAATTCTTCGGCGTGACGCTCGAAGAGATGTATGGATTGTTCTTCGGATCACGAATAAAGTGTCCGGACACCACCGAGGATTCAGGTCTAAACTGTAATCGTCCAGATACCCACATAAGTAATTCTGCGGCCGAACACACCATCTTTTCATATAACATCATTCTAAAAAATTGCTCTTGGCCAGGACTGGATAAGAAAGGCGAATATGATCAGGTGTTCGGCCCCCCTTCCCGAAGGCACACCGGATCCTGTACTAGCCCGGATGCTTGAGCACGCACCTTATCAAGTGCCATCAGGGGAAGATAAAGGGAGGAATAAAGAAGCCGGAAGCGGGCCTCACGCATTATTCATCCAAACCGGGGTAATTAGTGTCTTCGTGAAGGAGGATAATCGGGGAGAAGAATCTGAAATTCCCTCTCCCTAAGGAAGGAAAAGGAGCGCATCTGAAGACTTGGGAACAAGGGTTTCCAAACGAGGGAAGAAACCTTCGCCAGGGGGCCCTGCCCCGGAGGGCATCCTTACCGCACAATGCCCGCAAGGGGATCAGCCCTACAACGAGCTGTAAGTGAACAAGAGTACTTTTGGTAAATATATCATGTTTTATCTCCGAGGATAATAACCGAGACATATGTCTTGCAGTCTGGATCGTAGCCCTTCTCGAGAGAGTTCGTCTTCGGGGGATCTTCTTCCGGAGATGATGGAGAGCGAAATGCCTCCCCTTGTCTGCCCGCCTCCTGGGGCGGATGACCCTGAGGTGTCATCACGAAGGATTTCTCCTGATCCGCCAAGGCCAGAAGGTAACCCTTTGGCCACCTGAAGTCCGGAGTATTCGGCTCCTAAGGGGAGCAACAGAAAGAGTACGAGATTGTCTGGTGCACAACCGGACGTACTAATGGGTCTTTTGGAGCAAGCGGCTATCTCAGAGGACCATCATACTTTAATGGGTACGGTGGTTGAGAGGATCTCATCCGCCAAAAGTGGGTTGCATGAAGCTTTTACGAGCCCGCTGAGAGGCTTTGAGGTACACAAAGTAATATATAATTTTTTTGACAGTACCGCACACGCTAGGTGTGCTCTATACAGATAGTATCCCCTGAGACTCTGGTTGCTGTCCAGAGGCGGCAACCAGAGGATCGTAGTCCCAGGTAATGAGCGCGCTGCTTTCATGTGCAGGCGGCTGGCAGTCCGGTGGCTGGCTGGACTGCTGAATTTGCCGGACTGAGCCGGCAACTTGACGCGGCGGATGTCGACATTGCGCTTGTGAACAAGCGGCTTGATGAGGCACAAGGTATGTATTTTCGGGTGGTAAACAAATATTAAGAGGAGTGAGGGAGTCCTGGATTAGGGGGTGTTCGGGTAGCCGGACTATACCTTCAGCCGGACTCCTGGACTATGAAGATATAAGATTGAAGACTTTGTCCCGTGTCCGAATGGGACTTTCCTTGGCGTGGAAGGCAAGCTTGGCGATGCGGATATTCAAGATCTCCTACCATTGTAACCGACTCTATGTAACCCTAACCCTATCCGGTGTCTATATAAATCGGAGGGTTGTAGTCCATAGGCAATCAACTCCATACAAAACAATCATACCATAGGCTAGCTTCTATGGTTTAGCCTCCTTGATCTCGTGGTAGATCTACTCTTGTACTACCCATATCATCAATATTAATCAAGCAGGAGTAGGGTTTTACCTCCATCGAGAGGGCCCGAACCTGGGTAAAAAACATCGTGTCCCTTGTCTCCTGTTACCATCCGGCCTAGACGCACAGTTCGGGACCCCCTACCCGAGATCCGCCGGTTTTGACACCGACATTGGTGCTTTCATTGAGAGTTCCTCTGTTTCGTCACCTTTAGGCCCGATGGCTCCTTTGATCATCAACAACGATATGGTCCAGGGTGAGACTTTTCTCCCCGAACAGATCTTCTTCTTCGGCGACTTCTCTCTGCGGGCCAATTCGCTCGGCCACCTGGAGCAGATCGAAAGCTACGCCCCTGGCCATCAAGACAGGTTTGGAAGCTTAAACTACACGGCTGACATCCGCGGAGACTTGATCTTCGACGGGCTCGAGCCACGGCCAAGCGCGCCACACTATCTCGAGGGGCATGATCTAGCTCTGCCCCCGGACAGTGTCCTGGAGGCCGCACACGCATCGGTTCCGACCCCTAACTCGGAGCCTATTGCGCCAATTGAGGATGAGCGGTTGGACGTCACCTCGGGGGCTGCGATCCCGAAAGCGATCGAGCCGAACGCTAGCCCCGCACTCTGCACGACCCGTGACTCCGAGGATCCGGACTCCTCCCCGGACTCCGAACCCCTCGCGCTCCTGCCAATCGAATCCGATTGGGCGCCGATAATGGAGTTCACCGCCGCAGACATCTTTCAGCACTCGCCTTGTGGCGATATCCTGAACTCTCTCAAGTCTCTCTCCTTATCAGGAGAGCCCTGGCCGAACTACGGTCAGCGAGGATGGGATACGGACGATGAAGAAATTCAAAGCCCACCCACCACCCACTTGGTAGCCACTGTCGACAATTTAAATGACGTGCTCAACTTCGACTCCGGAGACATCAACAGCATGGATGACGATGCAGGAGATACCGACGAACCAACGCCCATAGGGCATTGGACAGCCACCTCATCTCACGATGTGTACATGGTGGATACCCCTAAAGGAAGCGACAACGAGGAAAAAGGGGATGGGACGGGAGATCGACCCCCCGAAAAGCAATCAAAGCGTCGGCGTAAACGCCGACCCAAGCCCCGCCTCGACAAAAACCCAGCCATAGAGCAGGACGAGCCGGTAGACGACGAGCAGGCCTTAGAGCAACTATCCGAACAGGGCAACACGGATAGAGAAACCGAACATCCCTCCTCCAGCGAAAACGGCATTCCGGACGACCCCACGCCGAATAAACCTATGGAGCAGAAGAATCTCCACGAGAGGCTCGTTGCAACTGCACGTAGCCTAAAAAAGCAGAAGCGGAAGCTAAAAACAGCGGAAGATGCACTCCGGATTAGATGGTGCAAAGTAATCAATACCACAGATAAGTACGGCGACAGTCTCCGCACTAAAAGCTATCCAAAAAGAAAGCTACTGCCTGAATTCGACGAAGAGGCCCTAGAGCCCTCGCATTCAAAAAATGAAAAAGCCACACGGTCGGATAGACGACCCCATAAAGCGGCAAGCGGCGCCGCACCTAAATCGGCATGCGACCCACTTAAGGATTCGCATCATGGCCCAGTCAGGTCCATTTATTGGCCAAGAAAGCAAGCTCTCGTAAGCAACGCTATGAAGCCATCATCAGAATCTGGCACACCCAAATACAGGGGCGCCGCACACCCTCTATGTTTCACCGATGAGGTCCTGGACTATGAATTCCCAGAGGGATTCAAACCCGTAAACATAGAGGCATATGATGGAACTACAGACCCTGGAGTTTGGATCGAGGATTATATCCTCCACATACACATGGCTAGAGGAGATGATCTCCATGCCATAAAATATTTACCCCTTAAGCTTAAAGGGCCAGCCCGGCATTGGCTTAAAAGCCTTCCCGAAAACACAATTGGAAGTTGGGAAGAGCTCGAGGATGCTTTCCGAGCAAACTTTCAAGGGACCTATGTCCGTCCTCCGGATGCAGACGATCTTAGTCACATAACTCAACAACCCGGAGAATCAGCTCGGCAGTTCTGGAATAGATTCCTCACTAAAAAGAATCAGATAGTCGACTGTCCGGACGCCGAAGCCTTAGCAGCTTTCAGGCATAACGTCCGAGACGAATGGCTCGCCAGACACCTCGGCCAAGAAAATCCAAGAACAATGGCCGCACTAACAAGCCTCATGACCCGCTTTTGTGCAGGGGAGGACAGCTGGTTGGCAAGGTGCAGCCCCAGCGACCCAAGTACATCCGAAACTAGGGATGGAAATGGAAAACCGCGACGCAACAAGGACCCTCGCTGGACTAAGGACAAAAGTCTGAAGAGCACGGCAGTCAATGTTGGATTCAAAGGCTCACGACAAAATCAGGACAAATCGCCCCCCCCAGGATAACAGGGACGATCCATCCAACCTAAATAAAATCCTGGACAGGATATGTCAGATACACAGTACTCCCGGGAAGCCTGCTAACCATACCCACAGAGACTGTTGGGTTTTCAAACAATCCGGCAGACTCAATGCTGAACACAAGGGGCTCGACACACCAAGCGAAGACGGGGACGAACCCCAAAAGCAGAGCACCAGGAAACAAAAGAACTTCCCACAAGAAGTAAAAACAGTGAACTCACTTCACATAACAAAACGTGCGGCGCCCGTAAAGGTACGCACCACACGGCCCATCCCCAAAGGGTCCTGCCACTGGTTGTCAAAACCGATCATCTTCGATCAGCTAGATTATTCTAGGAATATCAAGAATGTAGGCTGGACTGCCTTGATACTCGATCCAATAATTGGCGGACTCCAGTTTTCAAATGTCCTTATGGACGGCAGCAGTGGACTAAACCTGATATATCAGGATACAATCCAGCACATGGGGATAAACCCAGCAAGAATCCGCCGCAGCAAAAGCTCCTTTCAAGGGGTAATACCTGGTCCGGACACCCATTGTATGGGTTTTCTCTGGCTCACAGTCACATTCGGCTCTGCCGATAACCTCCGCTGCGAAAAGCTGACCTTCCATATCGTCCCATTCTCAAGTCGCTATCAAGCACTACTGGGACGCGAAGCTTTCGCTCGCTTTAACGCAATACCGCATTATGCATCTCTTACGCTTAAGATGCCCGGTCCATGAGGCATCATCTCTTTGAAGGGGAAGCACTAAAGTGCGCCTCCCCAAGCGGAGGACTGTGCAGCCGCTTTGACAGCCCCACAGCAAAATGGCCTCACCGGCCAAAAAACATCGAAATAGGTCATTCAAGACCACGAACGCGGATAGACGAGTTCGGTGCAAAATCATCATTGATGCAGGCCTAGAAGCCATATACCCCCGCACTAGGGGCTCCACGCATATACAATAAGAGACAATAAAGCTCAATCTTATATATCTTACTTTATACTTTGCTTATTTTAAACTTTTTAAGCATGACCCGTTTTCAACTCAGTTCCTCTCTTTTACAGATGAACGTCGTGCGGCGCCCGTCCAGGATACGGCACAACAGAGACACAGGCGCAGACGTGCAGTAGGGACCCGTCCTAAAGGATTCTTTTTAGATTAAGACCCTGCGTAAACCTTTTTTACTGTCTCTTGTTGCTACACATCCCCTAGTTTTTTCTTTCTAATATAACCAAGGAGGAGGCTGGCGTCTTGGCATGTGGCCACGTCAGAATTTTTGCATGTACCTGGACACTAGGGGCTTTTTTAATAAAGAGTGTTGTTTCGCCCGCACTCATAAAGACCGAACACCTTAGGGAGTGTTCGGCATCGCGAGTTTTGGCATTATATGCATCAGCTCCGAATCATGTCTTTGGTCAAATGTTGGGTTGCCCAGCTCCTGAGTTCAGCTACCTTACGTTTCGCTCTATCAGCTAAGGTAGCACCAGGAGAACTACTGCGATTGTGCCCCGGTTCGGCCGGGCGAGCACCTCAGTAGAGAAAGCCGAAAACTGACTGTCATGATGTAGCGTGAGACTGGTCAGCCACTCGATGACCTATCGGAATCTATCGGATTCCTCCGCTTTAACGAAGGGCTGCTTCCCGATCAGGCACATACGCGCCCCGGACTCGGACGAGCGCAGTTGCCACCAAGGAGCTACCTAAAGAGTCTCATTGTCAAACTCCTATGGCTAAGTGAAAGTGTTAAAGCATTATAGTCCAGTTTCCTGGCCCGCTGCGCTATCACCTCCTTTGTAGGACCAAGACGTTGGGTTAAGTGTGAAAATGCGTCTTCTGCGAGCACCCCCGCACTATGTGCGTGGGGGCTGAAGCCAACGACTGCCATCTTTCAGATTCTGTATATATATATATATATATATATATATATATATATATATATATATATATCTTAAAACGGCCACACAAGAGGTGTTCCCAATACTTGGAGGCACAAGTATAAAAAAGGCCACTACAGTTTATCAAAATATTACTTTATAATTACATATGCTATCATAACATAGCATCTTTCGGGCACTGCGTCTCTATTACACGAGCGCCTTCAAGAACTTCCTGAAAATAGTGCTCGGAGGGTACTTGGATTTTGTCCGAATCTCGGGACGCAACAACGATGGTCTCCATCTCTGCCCAGTATGTCTTAACACGGGCAAGAGCCATCCTAGCGCCCTCTATGCATGCTGACCTCTTCATTGCATTTATACGCGGCACCGCGTCAAGGAATTGCTGCACCAAGCTGAAATAACTCTTCGGCTCCGATCTCCCCGGCCATAGGTGACCCATGACGTACTTCATGGCGAGTCCAGACAACCTATTCAGTTCGGCCCATTGAGCCAAACGATCATCCACTACCATTGGACGCTCTGGATTGTGAAACTGTGACCAGAAAAGCTTTTCCACTTCGCGATCTTTTAGATCTCGAAAGTGTTCGGTCGCATCAGCAGCACTTGCTGCCAAATCCAGATAGGTGTCCTCCACACTCCACATCCGGTCCAACGGAGCAAACTTCGGATCACAAAACTTCCTCCGCAGCATAAAGGGCTTTCCAGCCGCAATCTGTTCGGCCTGAAGCAGCTCCTCCTTCACAGCTCTCATCGCAGAGCGAGCGTCCTTGGCATCGGCAACGGCCTTCTCTAAGTCCGTCTGTCTCGCCCGGTCTTCTTTCTCAAGAAGTTTGCAACGGTCTGCAGCGCTCTTTAACTTCTCGGCCATCTCGGCCATCTCTTCTTTGCTTCGGCAGTGAGCAGCCTGTTCGGCTCTCAGCTCTTCAAGGGCCTTCTCGACAGTCGCATCGCTTTTTCTGGCTTGCTCCTTAGCTCAGGAAAGTTTTGCCCTAAGATTCTCCATGGCGGCCGTACCATCTGCGTCAAGCACACACATAGTAAGACACTGGCATGAAGCTCCTCTTACCTGATGCCGCCCGAAGAATTACATACCTTGAGCCTCATTAAGCCGCTTGTTGACAAGCGCGATGTCGGCATCTGCCACGTCCAGTTGCCGCTTTAGTTCGGCCACATCATCAGTTCGGCTTGATTCCGGACACCTCGCCACCTACATTCAAAGGCGACATCTTAGACCAGGGATTATGATCCTCTGCGTGCTGTCATTTCTTGACAACGCGCAGAGTCTCAGGGGCTACTATCTACACAGGGTGCATCTTACTTATGCGCAACTGACAAAAGTGTACATTATCTAACGTACCTCAAAAACCGTCAGTAAACTTTTGACGGCCTCATGCAATCCGCTTTCTGCGGATGAAATCCTTTCAATCACCGTGCCCATCAATGCACGGTGCTCCTCAGAGATAGAAGCTCGCCCCAACAGAATCTTTAGCTCCTCCGGCCGAGCACCAGATGGTGCCGGACTTGTCCTATGGCCTCTTTCGAAGGCCGAACGCGGAGAGCCTTGGGGGGCCACATAGCTATCTTCCGCCCCTGCCGGATTCAGAGAAACCCTCCGCGACGACACCTCAGGGTCGCCCGCCTCGCTAGGCGGTACGGCAGGGGGAGGCGTCCCGCTCTCCATCATCTCCGAAAGAAGATCCCCCGAAGACGAGCTCTGCTGAGAAGGGCTGAGGTCTGAGCTACAAGGTAAAATTTCGGTTAATATTCTCAGATATAAATCAAGGATTTCTCTCATCCCTCAAAAGGAAAACCTCTCTCTACTTACGGCTCGCTGGAGGGCTGATCCCCTTGAGGGCGTAGTCCGGCCGAGGAACTCCCCGGCGTCGGACCCTCTGACGAGGATTTTCTCCCCCGTTTCGAGGCCATGGTTTCCGGGTCGTCAGAGGCGGCTCTCTTCTTCCCCTTAGGAGAGGAATTGTCGGTTCCTCCCTTCGGAGCAGCCTCCTTCAAGGAGGCCATAGCTTCCTTGTCCTCCCCCTCCAAAGGCATTATCTCCACATCCTGACCAGCACGGGATCCGGCCTGGTTTCAGGGAGGGGACCCGGACACCTAATCAGCTTTGCCTTCGCTATCCACTCCTGTTTAAAAGGACGACTCTTTTAGGGGCAAGTTTATGACAATTATACGGATAGAAGGTCCGGGCACAAGGTTGCTTACTTGAGTATCTGGGCGATTGCAGCTTAGGCCTGCGTCCTCGGTTAAATCCGGACACATCTCTTGTGATCCGAAGAATAGTCTATACATCTCCGCAGGCGTTGTGCCCATAAAGTTCTGGAGAGCTCGCGGTCCCTCTGGATTAAACTCCCACAAGCGAAGGGGGCGACATTTGCCGGGCAATATTCGGCGAATCAGCATGACCTGCGTCACCTTGACCAAGCTGAGGTCTCCTTCCAAGAGATCCTTAATTCGGCCCTGTAATAGGGGCACGTCTTTGGGCAAGCCCCAATCTAACCCTCTATTGACCCATGACGCTAGCCGTGATGGGGGACCCGAGCGAAAGGCAGGAGGCGCCGCCCACTTGGCGCTCCTGGGAGCGGTGATATATAACCATTCTCGTTGCCACAAGCCGAGCTCCTCTTGAAAGGAGCCCTCGGGCCATGGAGCATCAGCATTCTTACTTATGACAGCGCCTCCACACTCTGCGTGCCGTCCCTCGATCATCTTCGGCTCCACTCCAAAAGTCTTGAGCCATAATCCAAAGTGAGGAGTAACACGGAGGAACGCTTCGCACCCAACGATGAATGAGGAAATGTGGAGGATGGACTCCGGAGCTAAGTCATGAAATTCCAGCCCGTAATAAAACAGCAGCCCCCTCACGAAGGGATCCATCGGGAAGCCTGACCCCCGAAGGAAGTGAGACATGAACACTACTCTCTCACCGGGCTGGGGACTGGGAATAGCCTGCCTTTGAGCAGGCAACCTATGCGGAATTTCGGCGGTCAAGAACTTAGCCTCTCTCAACTTTAGCACGTCCTCCTCCATGACAGAGGAGGGCATCCATCGGCCTTGAAGGTCAGAACCGGACATTGTCGAAGGTCCGAAGCGCCTGGAATCTGGAGCCTAGGGTGTTGGAACTCGAGGCGACGGGCGAACTCGTTTGAGATTGGAAAAAGGAGTAAGGCCTTGGTCTCTTTATAAGAGGTTGAATACCAGGAGACCTCCCCGTAACCGTTTGGGGCTCGCCTTTAATTGAGAAAACATGCTAACGGGCACGATGGGGTTACCCACGTCCGTATTGATGAGAATCCCGTAAAAGGGGGGCACACGATCTCTGCTTTGACAAGACGTGCCTAGGAAACCGCCTCGCAAAACATGCTGAGGTGGAAAAGTGAAAACGATTCGAGTAAAGGACTTGGCTGTAGTGTGATGACGCACTGCGGAATACGTCAGCAGATTTGATTTGTGTTAATATTATTCTCTCTATGGCAATATGTGGAAGCTTATTTTGAAGAGCCGGACACTACTCTTGAAGGACTTGGAGGAGGAATCCGCCTTGCAATGCCGAAGACAATTTGCATGCCGGACTCGTCGTAATTGAAGCCTGGTTCAGGGGCTACTGAGGGAGTCCTAGATTAGGGGGTGTTTGGGTAGCCGGACTATACCTTCAGCCGGACTCCTGGACTATGAAGATATAAGATTGAAGACTTCGTCCCGTGTCCGGATGGGACTTTCCTTGGCGTGGAAGGCAAGCTTGGCGATGCGGATATTCAAGATCTCCTACCATTGTAACCGACTCTGTGTAACCCTAACCCTATCCGGTGTCTATATAAACCGGAGGGTTGTAGTCCGTAGGCAATCAACTCCATACACAACAATCATACCATAGGCTAGCTTCTAGGGTTTAGCCTCCTTGATCTCGTGGTAGATCTACTCTTGTACTACCCATATCATCAATATTAATCAAGCAGGAGTAGGGTTTTACCTCCATCGAGAGGGCCCGAACCTGGGTAAAAAACATCGTGTCCCTTGTCTCCTGTTACCATCCGGCCTAGACGCACAGTTCGGGACCCCCTACCCGAGATCCGCCGGTTTTGACACCGACAAGGAGCATGATGCTAGTATCTATAATATGTTGTGACTACAGATGGAGCTGCCGCCGTGGAGACCCTTCGGGCGGAACTTGCCCAAGCCAAGGAACAAGCCAGGAGAAGTGATGCGACCGCCCTAAAGGCGGCCGAAGACTTAAGGGCCGAACAGGCTGCTCATCGCAATAGCGAAGATAAAATAGCCAAGATGGCTGTTGAGCTAAAAGATGTCGCCAGCCGATATGAGCTTCTTGAAAAGGAAAACCAAGCGAGAGCGGCTGACCTGAAGAAAGTCGTGGAAGCAGCCAAGGAAACCTGTTCTAAAATCAGAGCGGCGAAGGAGCAGCTCCGTCAAGCCGGAGATATCACGGCTGGGAAGCCCTTTTTGTTGCGGACGAAGTTCGGAGATCCGAAGTATGCCCCTCTAGATCAATTATGGAGTCCTGCAGATGCGTATTTGACTTGGAAATGAGTGCTGCTGATGCGACTGCGTTTTTCAATGCTAAAAAAGATCACAAAGTGGAAAAGTTGTTCTGGTCGCAGTTCGGTGATCCAACGCGTCCGCTGCTGTTAAATGAGAAAATGGCCGAGTGGGCTGAGCTCCATAGGTTGTCCGGGCCTGCCATGAGGTCTGTCGTGGATCATCTTTAGCCGGAAGGACCAAGGCCGAATAGTTATTTTGGTTTAGTGCAACGATTCCTTGGTGTTGTGCCGCATATCGACGCTGTAAAGAGATCGGCGTGCATAGAGGGTGCGCGGATGGCTCTTGCCCGTGTTAAGACATACTGGGTAGAGATGGATGCCACCGCTATTGCAACCCGGGGTCCGGCCGTAGGCCAGGTCTCGGCCGAGCACTATTTTGAAGAAGTCCTAGAAGGCGCTCGTTTAATAGAGGTTCAGTGCTCGAAGACTCCTCGCGGTGGCAATAAGCCTTCTATGGAGGTTCTCTTACTCCGAGTGCCTTTCTGGGATGATGTGTGCATCATCGTCCAGACTGTTCTCCTCTCTGGAGATACGGTGATTAACTTTACCCTCGGCCTCGCCGTTATCGGACAGCGGCTCCATACTATGTTCGTGGTCCACTGGTTCATCCCGCTCTGTCGCTGGGTTCATGCGGTCGTCATTTCCCTTGGAGTCGACCGAGGTATTATTCTTTCCTGTGATGTTATCTCTGTTTTTGCAGAGGCGGGATTTGGAGCGGCGCCTACGTCATCGCTTTGGTTGCTTCTCGAGGGGATTATCCTTCGCTGCATCCTTCCGTTTCTCGTCATTGTTTTCTTTGGGTGTACCCACCTTGTATATATCGTATGATGAGGTGGTTGTCCAGCGCCCTGTGGGCGGTGGTTCCTGTTCTTCTCCTGCATCATCCTCCATACCGTCGATGTCTTCGGAGCCAAAATCAAGCATGTCGGTTAAGTCATCGACAGTGGCTATTAAGTGGGTGGTGGGTGGGGAACGAATTTCTTCGTCGTCCGCTTCCCACTCAAGCCGGACACAGTTCGGCTAAGGGCCTCCTGACATGGAGAGAGACCTTAATGAATTTAGCACATCGCCCAAAGGTGAGTGCTGAAAGATATCCGCGGAGGAAAACTCCATGATCGGCGCCCAATCAGATTCGATAGGCACGGACGCAGGCGATTCGAAGCCCGTGGTCGGGGATGAATCCAAGGGTCCGGCAACACAGGTCTCGTAGGAGGTGAAATCAGTATTCGGCCCTATCGCCGCTGAGTGTGCGGCCTCCGTGGCGGGGTCCATCCACCCGTTCTCGTACAGCGCGATCTGCTCTAGATCAAGGGTCGGAGTTGCGTCAGGTGTGATCTCCCGAACACCGTCCTGCGGCAGAGCTAAGTCATGCTCGTCGTGACTGTGCGGCGCAATAGACATGGGCTCAAATCCGTCGAACATCAAGTCTCCGCGGATGTCGGCAGTATAGTTCAAACTTCCAAACCTGACCTGATGGCCAGGGGCGTAGCTCTCGACCTGCTCCAGTTGGCCAAGCGAGTTGGCCCACAATGCAAAGCCGCCGAATACGAAGATCTGTCCGGGGAGAAAAACCTCACCCTGGATTGCATCGTTGCCAATGATCGAAGGAGCCACCAAGCCTTATGGTGACGACATAGTGGAACTCTCAAGGATAGCACCAATGTCGGTGCCAAAACCGGCGGATCTCGGGTAGGGGGTCCCGAACTGTGCGTCTAAGGCGGATGGTAACAGGAGGCGGGGGACACAATGTTTACCCAGGTTTGGGCCCTCTCGATGGAGGTAATACCCTACTTCCTGCTTGATTGATCTTGATGATATGAGTACTACAAGAGTTGATCTACCACGAGATCGTAGAGGCTAAACCCTAGAAGCTAGCCTATGATTCTGATTGTTGTTGTCCTACGGACCAAACCCTCTGGTTTATATAGACACCTGAGGGGGCTAGGGCTACATAGAGTCAGTTACAAGGGAGGATATCTACATATCCGAATTGCCAATCTTGCCATCCATGCAAAGGAGAGTCCCACCCAGACACGGGACGAAGTCTTCAATCTTGTATCTTCATAGTCCAACAGTCCAGCCAAAGTATATAGTCCGGTTGTCCGAGGACGCCCTAATCCAGGACTCCCTCTGTAGCCCCTGAACCAGGCTTCAATTACGATGAGTCCGGTGCGCAGATTGTCTCCGGCATTGCAAGGCGGGTTTTTCCTCCGAATACTCCATAGAAGATTTTGAACACAAGGATAGTGTCCGGCACTACAAAACAAATTCAACATACCACCGTAGAGAGTATAATATTTCCACCAATCTAATCTGCTGACAACTTTTCATAACGTGACATCACACCATGGCCCGGTCATTATTCGAACCATTTTTCTCAACCAGCTATTGCACATATTGCGAGGCGGTTTTCTTGGCACGTCTTGTCGAAGCAGAGATCGTGTCCCCTTATCATGGGATTCTCATCAATACAGGTGTGGGTAACCTAATCATGCTTGTTAATATGACTCCTCGATTTCAGGCAAGTTCCAAATGGCCACGCGGAGGATGCTTGATATTCGCCCTCTTTATAGAGGGGCCAAGGCATGTCCTTTTCTCTCGCGCTCGATCCTTCCCTTCCCTCACCCCGAGTTCCAACACCCAAGGCTCAGGCTAAGCGCTTCGGACCTTCAACCATGTCCGGATCCAACCTTCAAGGCCGGTGGATGGCTTCCTTTGTCACAGAGGAGGACATCAAGAAGCTAAGGGAAGCCAGGTATCTGACCATCGAAATCTAGCATAGGCTGCCTGCTCAAGGGCAGGTCATCCCTACTCCCGAACCCGACGAGAGTGTCGTATTTGTTTCCCACTTCCTCCGAGGGCTAGGCTTTAGTCTTGATCGCTTTGTTAGAGGGCTTATGTTCTATTACGGGCTCGACTTCCATGATCTAGCTCCACATTCCATCCGTCATATCTCGTCATTTATCATTGTGTGTGAGGCCTTCCTACGCATGACCCCACACTTCGGATTATGGCTCAAGATCTTCAATGTGAAGCCGAAGATGATCGATGGGCGACACGCAGAATGCGGAGGTGCTATAATAAGCAAAGGCGTCGATGCTCCATGGCCAAAGGGCTCCTTCCCGGAGAGGTCCAACCTATGGTAGCGGGAGTGGTTTTACATCACAGCTCCCCGAAGTACTAAGTGGGTAGCTTCCCCCGCCTTCCATTCGGGCCCCTCGCCACAACTGGCGTCATGGGTCAACAAGGGGCTGGACTGGGGGCCAGTTAATGACGTGCCGACATTGCAAAGTCGCATCCAAGATCTCCTCAAGAGAGATGTCAGTCTTGTCAAGGTAATGCAAGTTATGCTAGTTTGTCGGGTCCTGGCATGCCAATGTCGATCTCTCCGTATGTGGGAGTTCAACCCGCAAGGACCGCGAACTATTCAGCAATTCTTTGGCGTGATGCTCGAAGAGATGTATGGATTGTTCTTCGGATCACGAATAAAGTGACCGGACACCACCGAGGATGCAGGTCTAAACTGTAATCGTCCAGATACCCACGTAAGTAATTCCGCGGCCGAACACACTGTCTTTTCATATAACATCATTCTGAAAAATTGCTCTTGGCCAGGACTGGATAAGAAAGGCGAAGATGATCAGGTGCTCAGCCCCCCTTCCCGAAGGCACACCGGATCCTGTACTAGCCCGGATGCTTGAGCACGCACCTTATCAAGTGCCATCAAGGGAAGATAAAGGGAGGAATAAAGAAGCCGGAAGCGGGCCTCACGCATTACTCATCCAAACCGGGGTAATTAGTGTCTCCGCAAAGGAGGATAATCGGGGAGAAGAATCTGAAATTCCCTCTCCCTAAGGAAGGAAAAGGAGCGCATCTGAAGACTTGGGAACAAGGGTTTCCAAACAAGGGAAGAAACCTTCGCCAGGGGGCCCTGCCCCGGAGGGCATCCTTACCGCACAATGCCCGCAAGGGGATCAGCCCTCCACCGAGCTGTAAGTGAACAAGAGTACTTTTGGTAAATATATCATGTTTTATCTTCAAGGACAATAACCGAGACATATGTCTTGCAGTCCGGATCGTAGCCCTTCTCGAGAGAGTTCGTCTTTGGGGGATCTTCTTCCGGAGATGATGGAGAGCGAAATGCCTCCCCTTGTCTGCCCGCCTCCTGGGGTGGATGACCCTGAGGTGTCATCACGAAGGATTTCTCCTGATCCGCCAAGGCCAGAAGGTAACCCTTCGGCCACCCGTAGTCCGGAGTATTCGGCTCTTATGGGGAGCAATAGAAAGAGTCCGGGATTGTCTGGTGCACAACCGGACGTACTAATGGGTCTTTTGGACCAAGCGGCTATGTCAGAGGACCATCGTACTTTAATGGGTACGGTGGTTGAGAGGATCTCATCCGCCAAAAGTGGGTTGCATGAAGCTTTTACGAGCCTGCTAAGAGGCTTTGAGGTACACAAAGTAATATATAAATTTTTTGACGGTACCGCACACGCTAGGTGTGCTCTATACAGATAGTATCCCCTGAGACTCTGGTTGCTGTCCAGAGGCGGCAACCAGAGGATCGTAGTCCCAGGTAATGAGCATGCTGCTTTCATGTGCAGGCGGCTGGGAGTCCGGTGGCTGTCCGGACTACTGAATTTGCCGGACTGGGCCGGCAACTTGACGCGGCGGATGTCGACATTGCGCTTGTGAACAAGCGGCTTGATGAAGCACAAGGTATGTATTTTCGGGTGGTAAACAAATATTAAGAGGAGCATGATGCTAGTATCTATAATATGTTGTGACTACAGATGGAGCTGCCGCCGTGGAGACCCTTCGGGCGGAACTTGCCCAAGCCAAGGAACAAGCCAGGAGAAGTGATGCGACCGCCCTAAAGGCGGCCAAAGACTTAAGGGCCGAATAGGCTGCTCATCGCAATAGCGAAGGTAAAATAGCCAAGATGGCTGTTGAGCTAAAAGATGTCGCCAGCCGATATGAGCTTCTTGAAAAGGAAAACCAAGCGAGAGCGGCTGACCTGAAGAAAGTCGTGGAAGCAGCCAAGGAAACCTGTTCTAAAATCAGAGCGGCGAAGTAGCAGCTCCGTCAAGCCGGAGATATCACGGCTGGGAAGCCCTTTTTGTTGCGGACGAAGTTCGGAGATCCAAAGTATGCCCCTCTAGATCAATTATGGAGTGTTGCAGACGCGTATTCGGACTTGGAAATGAGTGATGCTGATGCGACTGCGTTTTTCAATGATCAAAAAGATCACAAAGTGGAAAAGTTGTTCTGGTCGAAGTTCGGTGATCCAACGCGTCCGCTGTTGTTAAATGAGAAAATGGCCGAGTGAGCTGAGCTCCATAGGTTGTCCGGGCCTGCCATGAGGTCTGTCGTGGATCATCTTTAGCCGGAAGGACCAAGGCCGAATAGTTATTTTGGTTTAGTGCAACGATTCCTTGGTGCTGTGCCGCATATCGACGCTGTAAAGAGATCGGCGTGCATAGAGGGTGCGCGGATGGCTCTTGCCCGTGTTAAGACATACTGGGCAGAGATGGATGCCACCGCTATTGCAACCCAGGGTTCGGCTGTCGGCCAGGTCTCGGCCGAGCACTATTTTGAAGAAGTCCTAGAAGGCGCTCGTTTAATAGAGGTTCAGTGCTCGAAGAGTCCTCGCAGTGGCAATAAGCCTTGTATGGAGGTTCTCTTGCTCTGAGTGCCTTTCTGGGATGATGTGTGCATCATCGTCCAGACTGTTCTCCTCTCCGGAGATAGGGTGATTAGCTTTACCCTCGGCTTCGCCGTTATCGGACAGCGGCTCCATACTATGTTCGTGGTCCACTGGTTCATCCCGCTCTGTCGCTGGGTTCATGCGGTCTTCATTTCCCTTGGAGTCGACCGTGGTATTATTCTTTCCTGTGATGTTATCGCTGTTTTTGCCGAGGTGGGATTTGGAGTGGCGCCTACATCATCGCTTTGGTTGCTTCTCGAGGGGATTATCCTTCGCTGCATCCTTCCGTTTCTCGTCATTGTTTTCTTTGGGTGTATCCACCATGTATATATCGTATGATGAGGTGGCTGTCCAGCGCCCTGTGGGCGGTGGTTCCTGTTCTTCTCCTGCATCATCCTCCATACCGTCGATGTCTTTGGAGCCAAAATCAAGCATGTCGGTTAAGTCATCGACAGTGGCTATTATGTGGGTGGTGGGTGGGGAACGAATTTCTTCGTTGTCCGCTTCCCACTCAAGCCGGACATAGTTCGGCTAAGGGCCTCCTGACATGGAGAGAGACCTTAATGAATTTAGCACATCGCCCAAAGGCAAGTGCTGAAAGATATTCGCGGAGGAAAACTCCATGATCAGCGCCCAATCAGATTCGATAGGCACGGACGCAGGCGGTTCAAAGCCCGTGGTCCGGGACGAATCCAAGGGTCCGGCAACACAGGTCTCGTAGGAGGTGAAATCAGTATTCGGCCCTATCGCCGCTGAGTGTGCGGCCTCCGTGGCGGGGTCCATCCACCCGTTCTCAGACAGCGCGATCTGCTCCAGATCAAGGGCCGGAGTTGCCTCAGGTGTGATCTCCCGAACACCGTCCTGCGGCAGAGCTAAGTCATGCTCGTCGTGACTGTGCGACACACCAGACATGGGCTCGAATCCGTCGAACATCAAGTCTCCGCGGATGTCCGCAGTATAGTTCAAACTTCCAAACCTGACCTGATGGCCAGGGGTGTAGCTCTCGATCTGCTCCAGTTGGCCAAGCGAGTTGGCCCACAATGCGAAGCCGCCGAATACGAAGATCTGTCCGGGGAGAAAAACCTCACCCTGGATTGCATAGTTGCCGATGATCGAAGGAGCCACATAGCCTTATGGTGATGACATAGTGGAACTCTCAAGGATAGCACCAATGTCGGTGCCAAAATCGGCGGATCTCGGGTAGGGGGTCCCGAACTGTGCGTCTAAGGCGGATGGTAACAGGAGGTGGGGGACACAATGTTTACCCAGGTTCGAGCCCTCTCGATGGAGGTAATAACCTACTTCCTGCTTGATTGATCTTGATGATATGAGTATTATAAGAGTTGATCTACCACGAGATCATAGAGGCTAAACCCTAGAAGCTAGCCTATGATTCTGATTGTTGTTGTCCTACGGACCATACCCTCTGGTTTATATAGACACCGGAGGGGGCTAGGGTTACACAGAGTCGGTTACAAGGGAGGAGATCTACATATCCGCCTTGCCAAGCTTGCCTTCCACGCAAAGGAGAGTCCCTCCCGGACATGGGACGAAGTCTTCACAATAGTCTGGCCAAAGTATATAGTCTGGCTGTCCGAGGACCCACTAATCCAGGACTCTCTCACACCCCATCGAGACTACCGCAGACAAGCTCAAAGCCATCGCCCTATCCAAGCCCCCCTCTCTGGGATCCCTCATTAAGCAAGTACAGGTAATATCTCTTCTTAACGATCTTTTTCTCGATCTTGATAGTGTTTTTTCATCTAACACGCAGTACTAGTACTAGTAGTACAACTTTTTGGGTGATCTTGCATGTGATTTTTGTGTGCCAAATGACGGTTCTAAATTCTTCTTTTGACCAAAACATGCGAGAGGTTAACACTTATTTCTTATAGATTACTTTCAACTACTCCCTCTGTCCCAAATTTCTTGTCTTCAAAGAGACTAGAACATGTCTTCAAATATTAAAATGTGACTTGATACATCCGTATCTAGACAAATCAAAGACAATAATTTTGGGACGGAGGGAGTACTTTATGAACATCAATGCTACCTTTGAAGAGGGTATATTTGCCTCAGTAGCTTGTGTTATGGATATTTCAAGTAATCCCTCTGCTCTCATGCCTTTGAAGACATGTTCTAGTTTCTTTGTTCACTCATTTCTGTGCGTATATGTAGTCATATATGGACTACAATATCAAAAATCATCTTATATTTCTGAACGGAGGTAGTAATAAAATATGGTTTCTGTTTGAATTAGAACCAGGTTCGCGATGGAGATGAAGTTCTCAAAGTCATGCCCTGTGAACTAGAAGACCTGAGGTTGAGTTCTACTTCTAAACTATCCAGCTGTTGTGTCCTTGTTGCCACGTGTCCTGAACTAGTGTTTTCCTATAGCATTGTTGTCGGGCGTGTTCTCGAGGCTGTACTTGACCACAACAATTTCCTGGCTGTGCCTTCGATTACGAAGGGTGTGGTTCTTGTAAAGCTTCCGAACAAATCTGGTGTGTCATGTCTTCATGATCATGTTTATGAGTGGAAAGACCACTCTGTTGGGTTCTCCAAGGTTGACGAGATGGTGATGGTGCATGTAGACATCTCTCACGAAGTCCATGGCCAAGTCAGTTATGCGGGGTTAATCCTAGGTCGGTGGCAAGAAATAGTCTGCAAAGTTTAATTAGTGCAACTTTGCTTGTCTGTAGTAAGTACTATTGTTCAGTACTTGATTTGTGTTTGTGAACCCTGTATTGTTTATTAGTACTGCCGCTTTTGTTGTGTGGTCAGTCCTGAGAACGGTCTATGTTAATGTCTGTCCACTCAATTCAGTCTGTATATTTTGAAGTATCCAGATCATCTTTTTTTGTGAGAACGGTTTATTAATTATGGTTACACTCCAATATCAGTTTGCATTGCAGGGTTTATCTCACCCACCAGGATTTCCAGTCCCATGGATATTCGGTCCATATGATTTGTCACGACCTTTGGACTGTCCTGCTTGTGGGAGTAGGCGGGGCCCCTGCATGCCACCCGTAGTTGGACGATCAAGCTTCTGTTTAGTACTTCAACATAGTGATTTCCTGGTAAGGATTCACTCGTGTCACATCAAGTAAATCTTATAGATTTACTGTCTAAATCTTATTGATTTAATGTCATGTTTTCTTTCTTTTCCTGCAATTTTACGATGCAAGTTTTGCCATGTGACATTCATCACAGAATAAACCATTTGGTTTGCTCTATGATGGCTATTTTTGCAGGTTTCACTTCTTTTGTCGTGTTAGTAATGAAGGCACTGTTCATCACTTATATTACTGGAAAAAATTGGATCAGTCTGTTGTCTAAGTACAAGCTGAATCCCTATGATGAACTGCAGTTTGGTTTAACAAAAACGCCACAATTAGTCCTTCTTGCGTTTAAAAGAAATGAAGAAAAAAACTGGATCACGGTCACGAAGCCTAGTCAAGTTAGAAAGCTGATCATAGCAGACCAGACACGATCGCCGTTGTCTCGCACATCGGTACCACCTTTAGCAACGGATTGAGCACCGAATGTTGCTCTAGCACTGACAGCGGCAGCAGCTCAGTCTGATCCAGCTGAGGATTGCGCACCGACCGTGTCAGCGGATCAGGCCGATCTACCGGAGGATCAGGCATCGACACCGGCACCTACTCCGACACCGGCACCAGCTATACAAGGAGCACCATCTCCGACAGCAGCGGCGGCTTTGGCACCTGCACGAACACTTGCACTTGCATCTGCTCCGGCCCGTGCAAGGGCAACCGAACAAGCAGTTGCACCGGCAACAGACTGGGCTGTAGTTCGCACTTCATATACCAAAGTCCTTACAAAAACCGACATGTACACCTTCTTGGTAAGCATTGGCCGCCCAATTGTTTCGTTCTTTTTTCTTTCCATGTTGTTTCGCATGATTCACTGTGTTGATCTAACTGTTTGGGTATGCCTTCTTGTTTGCAAATAGAGAATTCCTAGAGCAACGAGGGAGTCATTCAACAATCCGGGCGACAGCGGACAAGTTTCTCTTACCATGCGCAGCCTTGGTGTGAATGAACTTGCTCAATATACCATAAGTACAAAGAATGGTCGTATGATGATTGATGCTAAAGGATGTTCAAGGTTCAAATCTAAATCATATCTTGCGGTAGGGGATGATCTCAAAATCGAACTTTCTCGGCAAGGAGAGCTGGTCCAAATCAACTTTAAATTCTTCAGTAGCAGCACGCAACTGCCGAACTGATCTATCCTATGAGAGATTTTGATGTAATAATCTGGCATGGCGAAACAAGTTCCCTGTGTGTATAAGTAATACGACAATATTATTTATCACATGGTATATCATTGATAGAATTGCAACTCTCATTGCTGGTTAGGAACTGTCGTTCGATTTTATTCCAACAACTGTCATGCTTTATTCAATTTTGTGTATTCGCCTTGCGACAACATCTAAAACCAGCGCCGTACCGATCGCTTGCAATATGAAAAGTGCTGAGGTAGAACACATGGGCCCCAAACATGCAGGGCGGGCCTGTGGCCCAAAGTCCAAAACCGTGAGCCTGTCTGAGTATTATATTCTCAGTTAAACACCCATAATGCCCATGCGTTGCACGTAACATCAAGATGCATTTGTATGAGTATTTTATCTTGTGAGAGAAAAGGATGAACAAGGGAAGGCCTTATTTGCAAATGTGGAGAGGTGTGTGTCGGTGTCAAAACCGGCGGATCTCGGGTAGGGGGTCCCGAACTGTGCGTCTAAGGTCGATGGTAATAGGAGACAGGGGACACGATGTTTACCCAGGTTCGGGCCCTCTCGGTGGAGGTAATACCCTACTTCCTGCTTGATTGATCTTGATGATATGAGTATTACAAGAGTTGATCTACAAAGATATCATAGATGCTAAACCCTAGAAGCTAGCCTATTATTATGATTGTTTGTATAAATATCGACTAGCCTGGCCCTGGTTTATATAATGCACCAGAAGCCTAGGATAACAAGAGCCCTAGCCGAATACGCCAGTGGGGGAGGAGTCCTTGTCTTGACCACCAAGTCTTGTGGAATCTTCCTTGTATGCGGTAGCTATCCGAACAGGCCCATGAGTATACGGCCATGGGTGTCCTCGGCCCAATCTAAGTGACCGGGAGACGACGTGGTGAGTACCCCCTAGTCCAGGACACCGTCAGTAGCCCCCTGAACCAGTCTTTAAGTTGGGGATGCTCCTCATTTCTTCTGAACTGTTCTTCATCTTCGGTCTTGAAAATTGGTTCAACAAATCTTCTTCGATCTTGAGGATCACCAACGTGCATCCGAAGAGTTTATACGCCGGGTATCCGAGGAGCCCCTTTAAGTTCCCGGCCTTTATCAATGCCTTTTTATTTTTATGCCACACCTCGGGTTTAAAGTTGTTCCCGGGCGGCAGTGTCCTCTTGCGTCCGAGCTCCAACGCCGGACTGCATCTGATTTATCTTTCGCAGCTGAGCTCCAACATCGGGCTGCTTCCGAGCTCCATCGTCGGAATGTATCCAAGCTCCAACGCCGGATTGCATAAGAGTATCGTTATAGCCGAGCTCCAACGCCAAACTGCATATGGGCTCCAACGCCGGAATGTATCCGAGCTTCAACGCCGGACTATATCTGAGGTGTCATAGATCACCTTGGCTCAAAAATGCTTGAAGGAGCTTAGCCGAGCTTAATGTCGGAAATGCCCGCTATGGAGCCAGCCACTAGCGCCCGAGCTTTATGCAGGACTGCTTCCGAGGTGATGCACCACCTTGGTCATGGGCTGCTTCCGAGACTCAGGTTGGGTGCGGCCGACCAACCTGAGGATAATAATCTCCTCGAAAACTATTTGCACTTTAAATTTTATGCATTGGATTGTTAATGCAGTAGCCCCCGAGCCACTGGTCGGGTGGCAACACCAGATTAGGGAATCAATGTACCCCTTTAATATTTGTAAATTATAAGCACGAAGCCCAGTAGCCCCCCGAGCCTTAATGTGGGCACGGGTGGCCGAAATAAGGATCGATATCCGTAATTAAATCCCAAATTATGTGTAATGATTCTATGTATCCAAGTACTTTACATCATTAATGCTCAGATCCGCATTGTAAAAACTTTGTTGACCGACCATCGGCTTCCACCTCCTTGGCCAGCAGCCGAGGAGTGTTTGTCCTACTTCATAAAGCCTTTATGAGGGCAAAGATTTACGGCAAACAAGGCAATTCGGCCATACGGTTTTATAAACAAAGGTACGCGGAGAGATATATTATATTACTTTTTAACGTAAGAAACATCTTCCAAAGAACATAGTCCCACTATCGGTTCCTTTCTTTGGGTTGTCATGCTAAGCATGATCATGAAACCTCAGCTCCTATCAATGTGGGAGGAAAATATTGAGGATTTAGATTGGGGAAAGTTCCCGAACTCTATGGTATTAATGAACCAAAAAATTTACTTCCGTCGTTGCCAACCAATGTGATCCTTTAAGATTGCTAGCTTTCGGCTTCAGCCAGTGTGAGGTACTAACTCGGATGACCCAGTAGTAACAATCACAGAGGTGCTCCCTTTACCGCCTAGCCGAACAATCGGGAACGTAAGGGTAAGCACAGGAGCCATGCAACCCAGCTTGGCCAAAATCTTAAGTCAAATTGATGCATATTTATGGCTTTATATAACGATAATTACGGAAGGCAACGCTTGTATAATGAATACAACTGTTGATGATATATACTTATTTTGACTCCATTGCGTCCGTTTATCAGTTGAAAGTGGACCATCGTCGGCTTCTACCCCTTTGTAGATACTACGTAGGGTGTTTCTGCAATAACCAGACAACCCTTTAGCCGACGTCTCGGTGCCCGGAGGCGGTTGTGTTAGTGGAAACAAGGCAATCAGATATCTTGGCTTTATAACTTTCACTTAGTCATAGGAGCTTTAAACTGAGGAAGCTAGCGACGAGCCCCCGGTTAGTGTTCGGCAATAGCTGAGGTCAAGCCGTAAACACTTCGGCCAATGTTTATGAACGGCCCATCATTTAACACGGTCATCGGATTGCTGACCAGTTTGCGCTTATTGTGAAAGTCAGTTTTCGGCTTTCTCCACTGAGGTGCTTAACCATGCGAGCTGGAAGCACAATCCCAGTGGTTCTCCCGTTGCACACCTAACCGAACAAAGCGGAACATAGGAGTCAAGCACAGGAGCCGGGCAACCCAACTATTGACCGAAGAAACAATTTGAAACCAATGCATATATAGCAAGATCCAAGAATGTTTTTGCCGAATCTCTAAAGGTGTCCGGCGTTGCACTACGAGACTTGTGCTGGAAACACACAAATAGTTTAAAAGTGCCAAAAGCTTGGAAAACCAAAAAAGTCAGTAAAAACATGACGTCCGAACAAGATTTAGTGTTCAGTGCCAATCCGAAAATTGGAAAAATTGTGCTTCTGTCGTGTTTTGACAACGACCAAGAAGAAAACACATATACAGCTCATTTATAAATTTTAAGAGCCCCCAAGTGACTTGGGTAAAAGAATTTTATGTATAATGATTGTATGTACCGAAGTACTTATATCATATATGTGTTCACCCGAACTTCAAACGCGTCTTAACCGACCGTCGGCTTCTCCCTCTTCGGCCAAGGGCCGAAAAGTGTCATGTACTCCACCTGTCGAGAGTATCGACGGTGTTTCCGATGACCAGGCAATCAGGCCATAAGGCTGTAATAGACAAAGCGCGCTCAGGGAACTTATGCTATATTACTAACGAAGTGTAAGAAGCATCTTCGAAGAAAATAGTACCCCCACCGATACCTTTCTTCAGTGCTCATTATTACTATGAGACTTGTGCAATAGATTTTTTGTACTCATGAGTTTGTTGTGTGCCGACCATGACTGAAACCAATAAGAGCGCTAGCTTTCGGCTTCACCTAGTCTGAGGTCAGAGCTTGGATGACCCTTTCGTGACAATCACAGAGGTGCTCCCTTTACTCCCTAGCCGAACAATCGGGAACGTAGGGGTAAGCATAGGAGCCAGGCAACCCAGCTTGCAGAACACTTAAGTCAATATGGTGCATATTGTGGCGTAATACACGAACAAGGAACGAAGCCGTACAATTATAATCATATGCAAGAGGAAAAGCTTCATGAAGGAAGCCCCCAAATGAACGGGGTATTTGAATTTTTGCGTCACAGACAAAGTTTTGACAAGGAAGTATGACGCTTGGTCGAACCGGGAAAAAAAATTAAAACCGAAGGTTTTTGAGCATGAAAGCGACTTAGCTTGTTGATGTGTTCGGCATTGATGACGTGGTCCAAGATTGATGCAGGACAAGGTTCCATCCCCCAAGCCAGTCCCAAGGTGGCAGAGCGAAGAGCTCGGCACTCCGAAGTGGTGGCATAGCACGGCCAAAGTGGGCCGGTAGAGTGACGCCGAAGCCCCCGGTGCGGGTTAATGAAGTGTTGACGAAACCTCCCGTCTAGTCGAGGAGACAGCACTGCCCAACTCAATTCATTTACCTGTGCACAAAAAATGGTGCAAACCGGAGATAATGGTAATAATGATGAATAAAATTGTTGCATAATAAATAATTTATGCAAAGTCAGTAATAAAAGAAGTATGGCTGTGCGCCGAACACTCGGTGAGGTAGAGCTCTCTCGGTGATGCCGAAGTCCCCGAGGAAACCGAACACATCGGTATGGCAACACGACAAACAAGGTGATCACGCAAGCCGATTTGTTCCAATTTGAGACAGCGGCGTTGGCTTGCCGAAGCGACCGCGTAATGTAATCGAAGTCGATCACCTGGTTTATTTATTGTAGCAATCCGAAGAAAGGTGACTCTCAACATTGGGACTCGATCCGCACACCCATTGCCTGATGGGTGATAAAGCGCCGGCATGGCGATGCTGGCAAAGGTTGGCTTGCCGAGACAAAGCCCTCGGTCCAGCTAATCGTGACGAAGCTGGTCGGCTGGTGACGCCAAAGTCACCGGAGTAGGTTGATGAAGAGATGATGAAGCCCCGGTCTAGCCGAGGTGTTGGAGCGGCTCAGCAAAGAGATGCCGGAGTCTACCTTTCATCCGATGTGTCGAAATAGTTCGGCGTGTTTGATGATGATTTGAAGAAGAGGCAACATGGTGATGTCGACGCAGGTCAAGACTTGTGAGGGAGTCCTGGATTAGGGGGTGTTCGGGTAGCCGGACTATACCTTCAGCCGGACTCCAGGACTATGAAGATACAAGATTGAAGACTTCGTCCCGTGTCCGGATGGGACTTTCCTTGGCGTGGAAGGCAAGCTTGGCGATGCGGATATTCAAGATCTCCTACCGTTGTAACCGACTTTGTGTAACCCTAACCCTCTCCGGTGTCTATATAAACCGGGGGATTTTAGTCCGTAGGACAACTTCATCATACAACAATCATACCATAGGCTAGCTTCTAGGGTTTAGCCTCCTTGATCTCGTGGTAGTCTACTCTTGTACTACCCATATCATCAATATTAATCGAGCAGGACGTAGGGTTTTACCTCCATCAAGAGGGCCCGAACCTGGGTAAAACATTGTGTCCCTTGTCTCCTGTTACCATCCGCCTAGACGCACAGTTCGGGACCCCCTACCCGAGATCCGCCGGTTTTGACACCGACATTGGTGCTTTCATTAAGAGTTCCTCTGTGTCGTCGCTTTTAGGCCCGATGGCTCCTTCGATCATCAACAACGATGTAGTCCAGGGTGAGACTTTTCTCCCCAGACAGATCTTCGTCTTTGGCGGCTTCACACTGCGGGCCAATTCGCTTGGCCACCTTGAGCAGATCGAAAGCTACGCCCCTGGCCATCAGGTCAAGTTTGGAAGCCTAAACTACACGGCTGACATCCGTGGGGACTTGATCTTCGACGGATTCGAGCCACAGCCAAGCGCGCCGCACTGTCTCGATGGGCATGATATAGCTCTACCGCCGAACAGTGCCTTGGATGCCGCACGCGCATCGGTTCCGACCATTGATTCGGAGCCTACTGCGTCGATCGAGGATCAGCGGTTAGACGCTGCCTCAGGGGCTGCGATCTCAGAGGCGATCGAGCCGAACTCCAGCCCCGCACTCCGCATGGCCCGTGACTCCGAGGAGCCGGATTCCTCTCCGAACTCCGAGCCCCCCGCACCCCCGCCGATCGAATCCGATCGGACGCCGATAATGGAGTTCACCGCCGCGGACATCTTTCAGCACTCGCCCTTCGGTGACATTCTGAATTCCCAAAAGTCTCTCTCTTTATCAGGAGAGCCCTGACCGGACTACGGTCAGCAAGGTTGGGATGCGGACGATGAAGAAATTCAAAACCCACCCGCCACCCACTTCGTAGCCACTGTCGACGACTTAACCGACATGCTCGACTTCGACTCCGAAGACATCGACGGCATGGACGACGATGCAGCAGACGAACAAGAACCAGCACCTGTAGGGCGCTGGAAGGCCACCTCGTCATATGACATATATATGGTGGACACTCCAAAGGATGGAGATGGCGATGAAACAGCGGGGGACGATACCTCTAGGAAACAGCCCAAGCGCCGGCGTCAGCGGCGCTGCTCTAAATCCCGCCAAAGCAAAAACGGTGATTCCGGCACAGGAGATAATGCTACTCCGGATAACGCCGAAGGACACCCCCTCCAGCAAGATTCAGCACAGGAGGACAGAGAAGCCAGCCCTCACGAGAGGGCGGCGGACCAAGAGGTTGAGGACGATAATTATACGCCTCCCTCTGAAGACGATGCAAGCCTCGACGACGATGAGTTCGTCGTGCCAAAGGACCTCACCGAACAAGAGCGTTTTAAACGCAGGCTTATGGCCACGGCAAGCAGCCTCAAGAAAAAGCAGCAACAGCTTAGAGCTGATCAAGATTTGCTAGCTGACAGATGGACTGAAGTTCTTGCGGCCAAAGAGTATGAACTTGAATGCCCCTCCAAGAGTTACCCAAAGCGTAGGCTGCTACCCCCACTAGGGGAGGAAGCACCTACATCACCAGCGCATGACATGGCCGACCGGCCACCTCGTGGCCGCAACAGAGAGGCCTCTCGGCCCTCCACTCAAGCCATGCCCCGGCGCCGCGTCAAGCATACTAAGGCACGAGAAAATGCACCTGACCTGCGCGACATACTGGAGGACAAGGCAAGGCAAACAAGATCAATCTACGGATCGCGCAGGCGCCCCACGGCACGTGACGGTGACCGTCACTCCGGATGCAATGAATCCGGTCGGGCCGAACTCAACAGACAAAGCTCCTTCGAGTTGCGTCGTGATATAGCCCAATACAGAGGCGCCGCACACCCACTATGCTTCACAGACGAGGTAATGGATCATAAAATCCCTGAGGGCTTCAAACCCGTAAACATCGAATCGTACGATGGCACAACAGATCCTGCGGTATGGATCGAGGACTATCTCCTTCATATCCACATGGCCCGCGGTGATGATCTACACGCCATCAAATACCTCCCATTCAAACTTAAGGGACTGGCCCGACATTGGCTTAACAGCTTGCCAGCAGACTCAATCGGTTCTTGGGAGGACCTGGAAGCCGCATTCCTTGACAACTTCCAGGGCACTTATGTGCGACCACCGGACGCCGATGACCTAAGCCACATAATTCAGCAGCCAGAGGAATCGGCCAGACAATTCTGGACACGATTCCTAACAAAGAAAAACCAGATAGTCGACTGTCCGGACGCAGAGGCCTTAGCGGCCTTCAAGCATAATATCCGTGACGAGTGGCTGGCCCGACACCTGGGACAGGAAAAGCCGAAATCTATGGCAGCCCTCACGACACTCATGACCCGCTTTTGCGCGGGAGAAGACAGCTGGCTAGCTCGCAGCAACAACTTAACCAAGAACCCTGGTAATTCGAATACCAAGGACAAAAGTGACAGGTCGCGTTGGAACAAACAAAAGCGCCGCGTTAACAGCGACAGCAACGAGGATACGACAGTTAATGACGGATTCCGAGGCTACAAATCCGGTCAACGGAAAAATCCATTCAAAAGAAATACTCAGGGCCCGTCCAGTTTGGACTGAATACTCGACCGCTTGTGCCAGATACATGGCACCCCCGAAAATCCAGCCAATCACACCAACAGGGATTGTTGGGTGTTCAAGCAGGCAGGCAAGTTAAGAGCCGAAAACAAAGACAAAGGGCTGTATAGCGACAACGAGGAGGAGCCCAGGCCGCCGAACAACAGCGGACAGAAGGGATTTCCCCCGCAAGTGCGGACGGTTAACATGATATACGCAACCCACATCCCCAAGAGGGAGCGGAAGCGTGCGTTACGGGACGTATATGCGATAGAGCCAGTCGCCCCAAAGTTCAACCCATGGTCCTCCTGCCCGATCACCTTTGATCAAAGGGACCACCCCACTAGAATCCGTCACGGCGGCTTCGCTGCATTGGTTCTAGACCCAATCGTTGACGGATTTCATCTCACAAGAGTCCTCATGGACGGCGGCAGCGGCCTGAACCTGCTTTACCAAGATACAGTGCGAAAAATGGGCATAGATCCCTCGAGGATCAAGCCCACCAAAACGACCTTTAAAGGCGTCATACCAGGTGTAGAAGCCAACTGTACAAGCTCAGTCACACTGGAAGTGGTCTTCGGATCTCCAGATAACTTCCAAAGCGAGGAGTTAATCTTCGACATCGTCCCGTTCCGCAGTGGCTATCACGCACTGCTCGGGCAAACCGCATTCGCAAAATTCAACGCGGTACCGCACTATGCATACCTCAAGCTCAAGATGCCAGACCCTAGAGGAGTAATCACGGTCAATGGGAACACCGAACGCTCCGTCCGAATGGAGGAGCAGACGGCAGCGCTCGCAGCAGAAGTACAAAGCAGCCTCTCTAGGCAGTTCTCTAGTTCAGCCTTCAAAAAGCCGAACACGGTCAAGCGCGCCCGGAGTACCCTACAACAAGACCGCCTGGCACGTGCCCAGCTAGCGTAGCAATACGGCCCCAACCCCAGCCCTCGCGATATAGCAAAAACAGTGCTTCACGTACATAACTACGCTCTTGAATTACCATGGGCACAGGGGAAGGGGCACTATCATGGCACGCCCGAAAAACGGCCTAAACCGCACCAGGGGCTGCTGGATTCCTTTTTTCTTTCTTCCTTACTCTCAAGACTCCATACTTCGGACGACCCGTTCGGCAATTCAACTGCCGCGCAAACGATGCAAGATCCAGGAAAGCAGACAAGCCACGCCACATTATGGAACTCCCAGGTGGTCTCTATTACGAGCAGTATACCTATTTTTTAGTACAATTCCACGGCCTGCCCCTGGCCAGGAAATGTTAAATAGTCCAATTTCTTTTGCTTATCGCACTATTTGTATCGTTCCGCTTTCATAGAGGCCTTTCTATAAACAATGCATAGCTTTTTGTCTATTTTTTGCATTATCCTCTTTTTATATATATGTTTATTAATAACATGTTGCATCCGTACACCGCGGTACGGCAAAAATATGCCAAGGGCTTCAGTACCCATCAATACAGCGTGAGAAGTCCGTACACTTCCACAAGTGCGGCACCCCAAACTTATTGCACTATATGCATCGGCTCTGAATCATGATTTGGGTCAATAGTTGGGTTTGCCTGGCTCCTATGTTTTGGTGCCTTACGTTCCGCTATATCGGCTAAGGTAGCACTAGGAGAACTACTGCGATTGTGCCCCAGTTGAGCTGGGCTGAGCACCTCAATAGAGAAAGCTAAAACTGACTGTCATGATGAGGCGAGAGACCGGTCGCTGTTCGAGAGGTTTTTTGAGTCCTTAAAGACTTATGCCGCTTCGAGCGAGGAACCGGCTATGTCCGGCCAAGGCGTGGATAGCGCCCCGAACTCGGTCTTCCGAATACTAGGGGCTTCGCCGAAATTTAAAATTATAGAGTTCTATGGCTAAGTGAGAGTGTTCAAGCATTATAGTCCGATTGCCTTGTTCGCTATGCTGAGCGCCTCCCTCGACGGACCCAATCATGGGAAAAAGAGCACTCAGGTTTATCCCGAACACCCCAGCACTAGTGTCATGGGGGCAGAAGCCGACAACTGGCCATCTCTCAATTTTTTTTGATAAACGGCCGCACAGAAAGTAATATTTTAAATTCAACAAGCATTGCTTAGCGCATATGAACAAGTTTTCAGCGCACAGGACAACACGAGCGAGTTCATTCAAAAATTACATCCCTGGTGCATTCATCCGCCATAAGGCGGGCACCAGCCAGAACATCCTTGTAATAGTTCTCGGGCTTGCGATGCTCCTTCCCCGGCGGCGGCCCGTCCCTCACAAGCTTCTCACCGTCCAGCTTACCCCAGTGCACCTTTGCACGGGCAAGGGCCCTACGGGCACCTTTGATGCAGACGGAGTGCTTGATGACCTCAAGCCTTGGACAAGCCTCCACCAGCCGCCGCACCAGTTCGAAGTAGCTCTCAGGCAGGGCCTCTCCAGGCCACATCCGAACTATGAAGCCCTTCAGGGCCTGTTCGGCCACCTTGTGGAGCTCGACCAGCTGCTTCAGCTGATCGCTCAAGGGCATAGGGTGTCCGGCCTCAGCGTACTGAGACCAGAACACCTTCTCTGTCGAGCTGCCTTCCTCGGCTCGGTAGAATGCGGCAGCATCGGATATGCTGCGGGGAAGATCTGGGAATGCCCCTGGAGAGCTCCGGATCTGGGTAAGTAACAAGTAGTTTACTTTTACATGTCTGCTTTGCATAGAGAATGCCTTACCCGCCGCTATCTTTTTCACCGCATCCAATTCCTGGAGGGCCTTCTGGGCTTCGACCTTGGCAGATTCAGCAGTCTTAAGGGCCGCAGCAAGCTCGGACGCTCGTGTCTTCGAGTCGAGCTCCAAACTCTCATGTTTTTTTCATGAGAACCTAAAGCTCTTGCTGCACCTCGCCGACCTGCGCCTCAAATTTCCCCCGCTCGGTGTGCTCCGTGGCTGCTTTCTTTTCGGCCTCGGACATCGCCTGCTTAAGGGTCGCCACCTCAGTTGTGTCCCCTACAAATAAGCAGTATACTCCTGTCATTTTTTGCAATTGCGCCATCTTATAGGCATTTTTTCTATAAGGTATCTCTTACCTTCTTTCTCCTCGAGCTGCCGTTTGGCAAGGCCGAGCTCTTGCTCGGTCCGCTCGAGGCCCTGCTTCAGGGCACCCACCTCCGCAGTCAGTGCGGCGGTGGCCAGCAGCGAAGCCTGCATACGTATATTGACTCCTTTTTAGTTAGACTCCTGCGATATTTAATAGATCCTCTATTCGGCTTTTCTTTCCGAACGCCAAACAGAGCATCAGGGGCTACTGTCTATGTGGTAATATTTTTACATATTTTTTACTTACCTCGAAGCCTGTTAGAAGGCTAGCACAAGCTTCAGTCAGTCCGCTTTTGGCGGACTGAACCTTCTGTACCACCGTACTCATGATGGCATGGTGCTCCTCGTCGATGGAGGCGCCCTTAAGCACCTCTAGCAGATTGTCCGGCGCCTCCGGCTGGACGAAGGACGCCGGCTCAATAGGCTTGCTCCTCTTGGCAGGAGTTCGCCTGCCACGGTCCGGAACAGTTGACGATTCCGGCGCGGTGTCCGGCTTAAAGCCAGACTTGGAGCCCTGGGGGGTCTTGTCCCCTTTACTCCTGGAGTCTGGGAGGTCGCCTCGCGCTTCCTCCTGGACCACCTCCTCTTGCCCCGGAGCTTGTCGTGACGCCACTTCGGCGTCATCCGCGGCACAGGGGGAGGCAGTGGGCAGAACCGAATTCACGTCCGATGAATCCAGGGAGCTGCTCGACGACTCGTCGAGCCCGTCCTTGGGGGGGGGGGCTGCATGATTATATTCGACATTAGGGAAAGCTGTGCAACAAAAGGAATATCATGAGTTACTCTGGTATCCGAACACTTACGATTTCGCCGGACGCTTGGCCCTGTCCGGCCACCCCTCTTCGTCCTCGTCGGCGTCAGGGGCATAGTCCGGCGGAGGGGTTTTCCTCTTCTTGGACCCTTTGTCCTCCCCCACTTGGGCGGCCTTCCTCTTCTTTCCTCCCCCCGCTGGAGGGGGAGAGGTTTCTTCTTCCTCCTCCTCATCTTCACGGGAGGAGTGCGTCTCGAACTCGTCGGACGACGAGTCCGACACCACCATATTCCGGGAACTCTTTCGAGTCCCCGTGGCCTTTTTATTCTTGGCCTTCTTCTCCAGCACCACATAAGGTGCCGGAACCAGCAGCTTCACTAGGAAAGCAGGGGCTGGGTCTTCGGGCAAGGGAGTCGGACAGTTAATCAGTCCGGACTACGCCTGCCAATCCTGTCAAAGGTAAGGGAGTTTAGATCCCGCATAGAGTCAAACTATGAAAAAAAACTTAACATCCTGTAAAAGATGGAAATATCTCACCTCGCCAGTAGGACGCTGCGAGCTGAATCCGCGGTCTTCGGAGGCGGATGTGGGAGCCTCGGCGCCTTTGGTTAGCCCCTTCCAGACATCTTCGTACGTCGTGTCGAAGAGCCTGCTCAGAGTTCGGTGCTGCGCCGGGTTGAACTCCCACAAATTGAAGTCCCGTTCTAGACACGGAAGGATCCGGCGGACGGGCATGACCTGGACTATGTTGACAAGCTTGAGCTGCTTGTTCACCAGGGACTGGATGCATTTTTGAAGTCCGGTCACTTCTTCTTCGTCGCCCCACGACAAGCCCGTCTCCTTCCATGACGTGAGCCGCGTAGGGGGTCCGGATCGGAATTCAGGGGCTGCGATCCACTTCGGATCGCGTGGCTCGGTGATGTAAAACCACCCTGACTGCCACCCCTTCAAGGTCTCCACAAAGGAGCCCTCGAGCCATAAGACGTTGGCTATTTTGCCCGCCATGGCACCTCCGCACTCCGCCTGGTTGCCGTGCACCACCTTTGGCTTGACGTTGAAGGTCTTGAGCCAGAGGCCGAAATGGGGGCGGATGCAGAGGAAGGCCTCGCACACGACGATAAACGCCGAGATATTGAGGATGAAGTTCGGGGCCAGATCGTGGAAATCTAGGCCATAGTAGAACATGAGTCCGCGGACAAATGGGTGGAGAGGAAAACCTAGTCCGTGGAGGAAGTGGGGAAGAAATACTACCCTCTCATGGGGCCTTGGGGTGGGGAGAAGCTGCCCCTCCTCAGGAAGCCGGTGCGCGATGTCCTTGGACAAGTATCCGGCCTTCCTTAGCTTTTTGACATGGCCCTCCGTGACGGAGGAGACCATCCACTTGCCTCCCGCTCCGGACATTGTTGGAGAAGGTTGAGGTAGGAAGTGCGGGCTTGGGCGCTGGAGCTCGGGTGCGCAGAAGATGGATAGGCAAAGGAGGAAGAAGGCGTGGGTAAAAAGGTGGATCCTTATCCCCTTATATGGGCGTACGCGACTATGCGTCCCCACCAGCCTAGTAAAACAAGCTTGCCTCCCAAGCGTCGTGATAAGTGGCGCGGTTGGGTTACCCACGCCCGTATTGACGAGAATCCCGTAAATAAAGGGGACACGATCTCTGCTTTGACAAGACGTGCCAAGGAAACTGCCTCGCAAAACACGCTGAGGTGGAAAAGTGAAAACGATTCGAATAAAGGCTTGGCCGTAGTGTGATGTCATGCTGCGGAGTACGTCAGCGGATTAAGATTTGTGTTAATATTATTCTCTCTGTGGCAATACGTGGGAACTTATTTTGCAGAGCCGGACACTACTCTCGGTGTTTACAAACTTTTATGATGAGTTTGGAGGAGGAACCCGCCTTGCAATGCCGAAGACAATCTGCGCGCCGGACTCGTCGTCATTGAAGCCTGGTTCAGGGGCTACTGAGGGAGTCCTAGATTAGGGGGTGTTCGGGTAGCCGGACTATACCTTCAGCCGGACTCCAGGACTATGAAGATACAAGATTGAAGACTTCGTCCCGAGTCTAGATGGGACTTTCCTTGGCGATGCGGATATTCAAGATCTCCTACCGTTGTAACCGACTTTGTGTAACCCTAACCCTCTCCGGTGTCTATATAAACCGGGGGATTTTAGTCCGTAGGACAACTTCATCATACAACAATCATACCATAGGCTAGCTTCTAGGGTTTAGCCTCCTTGATCTCGTGGTAGATCTACTCTTGTACTACCCATATCATCAATATTAATCGAGCAGGACGTAGGGTTTTACCTCCATCAAGAGGGCCCGAACCTGGGTAAAACATTGTTTCCCTTGTCTCCTGTTACCATCTGCCTAGACGCACAGTTCGGGACCCCCTACCCGAGATCCGCCGGTTTTGACACCGACAACTTGTGACACGATCGACGCTAGCTTGATGAAACTACCGCGTGGCGATGCCGGTGTGCCCGCTTCGTGTAATCCATGGGGCAGCGACGTTGATGATGATTTATCCTTCACGATGTCGAACTCTTGTTCGTCTTGCCGAGATGATGATCGAAGGAGTTGAGCTCGGCTCAGTAAAGCGGCGACGTGTCTAGCGTAGGTCGGCAGCCATGGAGCAATACTGCCGGACTAGTTTGACACCAGCGTGATGGTGAAGATTACCTTGGAGGAGGCTTAAAATTTTATGGGTACGTGTTTAAAAATAACGCGCAATACCCTAGAAAAAAATTCCTTCAAAGGGGATGTCCGATATCCCGTTCATGAAGAAACATGAACTCGGGCCGGATTCATATTCGCGCGGAAAACGGATCCAAAAATCGTTGCACTCATCGGAGATTTCCCGGAGTTTGAACGGTCGGATCGAGCTGAAATTTTGAGGGGTGGTAAATATAAGAATTCCGCAGCCGATCAATGGTTGTCTATTCCAAAGGACGTCCGACCTAGATGCTGGACGCCACGCTGCAAACTCGTCCAGATTCCCTTCCAGATTCGAAACGGCTCTGGTATATCATAGATTGCGAGAGATTCCTTCATCGGAACTCGATGAAATTTTGCATGGTTGTTGTAGACTCAATTCTGCACAATCCCGCCGAAGCAATCGTCAAAGCGATACTCGAGGAGGCAGTGGCGGCAAATATGAGTTTGCTATCCAAAAAAACAGCATGGTCGCTCGAGGGCAATGTTGACGTTGAGCCCCCGAGCTCCATGGACGATTCCTCCATGATCTTCATAGATATCGGAGTTGGTGTTGATGAAGGCCCTCGTCCGAACATGACGATCGGAGGCAGGGCACAGTCCTCGGTCAAGCCAAGGTGACTAGTCGAGCCGGTGACGAAGATGTCGACGTCGCAGTTAATCTGTAGACGAGCCATCGATCCTTTTGGTGATCACACGGCGGAACTCTCAATGAAAGCACCAATGTCGGTGTCAAAACCGGCGGATCTCGAGTAGGGGGTCCCGAACTGTGCGTCTACGGTCGATGGTAACAGGAGACAGGGGACATGATGTTTACCCAGATTCGGGCCCTCTCGATGGAGGTAATACCCGCTTCCTGTTTGATTGATCTTGATGATATGAGTATTACAAGAGTTCATCTACCACGAGATCGTAGAGGCTAAGCCCTAGAAGCTAGCCTATGATTATGATTGTTTGTATATCTATCGACTAGCCTGGCCCTGGTTTATATAATGCACTAGAGGCCTAGGATAACAAGAGCCCTAGCCGAATACGCCGGTGGGGGAGGAGTCCTTGTCTTGACCACCAAGTCTTGTGGAATCTTCCTTGTATGCGGCAGCTGTTCGAACTGGCCCATAAGTATACGACCATGGGAGTCCTCGGCCCAATCTAACTGATCGGGAGACGACATGGTGAGTACCCCCTAGTCCGGGACACCGTCAGTGTGTGGGTACCTTTTTGCAAAATTGCCATAGTTTCCTTCCTATCCGTCAGATATAAACTGGACGTCCTATATTGCAGGATGGCAGGCACACCATCATCACCAACTCGTCTATATTGTGTTAAAAACAACTATTTTTTATAATTATATATGTTATATATATTCCCCTTGATTTGTCTTATGTATAAAGTTGTGATATAAAAGATTTGTATATTTCTTTACAGAGGGAGTATCTCTCTGTCAAAAATATATTTTTGTGTAACTATTTACTCCTGTCTTTCTACTTCCTTTTGCTGATATGTGGGGCATCCGGCAATGGGGTCCACGTGCCATATGCACAAATTATAGTGCACAACTGCACGGTAGACACACCACGGTCGTAGCGCCGCAGTTATGTCCAATGAGTCGTCAAATCACAACTCCCCTTTCTATCTTTAGCAGTAAGCTGGATGGACGAAGCGGCAATATTTCACTGGGCCTGAATCCCCTTCTCGCTCATCTGCTTGTTCAGAGAAAACCCCCTCTCGGTGATTGCATAGGGTTTTCTCATGGAGAACCAAGTACGAATTCTTCATCCATCCCCGATAAATCCAAGTCCCTTGGTCGCGGGTAATCCTAGGATGGCAGCCGCCGCCGTTGATGCATTTTTATTCCTACTCAATCTAGTGTGTTTCATTTGCAGTGCCCAAAGTGCAAGGACCCTACAGGTTTCTGCGCCCTCGGCGATACGCCACACTTGTTCCTTCTCATCCTAACACAGGATTTTAAAACGCGCACAGTATGTTCCTAGAATCCTCTTTTCTATCCGGGAAGGTGGGTTTTTTTTGAACATGCTGTCGACTAATTTGGAAATTTGGATTGCTATATTTGGATAAAAGGTACTACCAGTATGATGGTCAACAATGACGTGAAGGAGGAAGTTATTTCTAGATTTGGGTAGGGAATACATTGTGTTCTAATATTATTTTTCCTGCAGTGCATTATTTGCTCTGCTAGAACACATGTACTCAAGATGCTCGGCCTTGGCATAACTGAATACACTAGTTTAATGGTCACAGTGAAGACAAGCCGTGGATATAAGTTCCGAGTTGGGTTCATGAACCAAGAAGATTGCTGCTTTTTTTATGGCCGAACTTGGACAAACTTTCTCAAGTGTTACAGACTGAAAGTTGGCGCACAAATGTTGATGGAAGTAGCAGAGCCTGGTCTCATCTTCACTGTGATCTTCCACCCCGACGTCATTCCAATTGTTCATCCATGTTAGCTTTGTATCTCGTTCTTGCTTGTTGCCTCGATTACTTCTTAATCCACCTATTCTGTGTAACTTATCACAATTTAACTTTAGAAGTAGCAATGAATCTCTCACGAAGATGCTACTTCTAACTAATGTTTTATTATAACTGGTGGCACGTGTAGGTTTTTTTAGATTTAAGCAGGCTGCTCGTTTGTTATTCTATAACAACTCGGCTATTACTGATGGCACTGAAGTAGACTAGGACGACATCCACAAGTTCCTACACTTTATTGATCGTCTTGAGGTCCTTGTGGGGCGTTTCAATGGTGGAAGGTCACGTGGGATATGTGTGCCACTGCTGCACTCGTTGAACAGGTCCAACTGTGTTGAGAAACTTATGGTACGAGCTGTTTTCTGTTATATATGTTGTTCATAAACTATTGCTTATACACAGTTTTACAGCTGCGATCTTCTTGAAGTAGAAACTGCCCAGTTCTATTGTTCCTATACAGATGCCTGACCATGGTCGGGTTAGACTTGCGCTTGGTCACAACATGATGTTTATGTCGACCTACTCCCTTCCCCTTGGAGGTGAAAAGATACTTATTCATGGGTGGTCTCAAATAATGAAGGCCCGTCCATCTAGGAGAATAGGACAGAAGATTATGTTCCTGCTTTTCCATGGCTCTAAAGCGAATATCCTGTTTATTGACCACATTGCGAGATGAAGCCGCTTTCAGAAGGTTGTGGATGCGCGGGGTGGCGCCTGGGCCTTGTCCTGGGGCTTGGCGGCCTCACCCTTGGTTAACTGTAGGCAAAGTAGCATTGTTCGAGGCGTGCTTTGTATGGTTGAACCTGTATAAGTACTCATACTGCTTTCAGCTATGGTTGTTAAGTGCCCCTGCTAGTTTCAGTTAAGGTTATTAAGTACGCCCGCCGCTTTTATAGTCTGTCGTGTTTCTTCAGTCCTGTCTTCCTCCAGCCGCCAAAACCAAACCAGCGCCGGCGGGGCTGCCTGCTTCCGCCTCCCACGGCTGGTTGCGCCTCAGCGCACGCATCGCCGCCCCACCGTCTCCTAAATCGTTAACACCGAGGTCCGAGGCCTCACCGTTGTCCTCCGCGCACTTTGGTGCGCTCGCCGCGGCGCCGCCCTCTCGCGTTGTCAACATGGTCAACAAAACAACAGGAATCGACAGAAGTATGTGGAGAGGATGATAGTACGGGCCCACCACGTCAGCATAAGGAAAAATGAAATGCTTCCTCCTAGTGTTTTCCTGACATCTGGGACCCACGACATTGTGAGCGTACATAGTCAATAGACAAGAGAACAACACAAGATCGGCTGACACCTGGGACGTAGCTGCTCGAGCAGTAATTTTTTTTGTTATTGTTGAGACGGAGCAGGGTTTGAACTAGGCTATGGCCCGTCTAGCCCAGGCTTATATTTTATGTTCACCATGTGACCAGCCCAGCTATTTTTTCTTTGTGAAAATGAGCCTAGTTTATTTTTTCTAAAGGATATCCAATCCAGGCCTATTTATTTTTCTACGCCCTGATGGGCTGCAACTCTTTCAAGACGCGTGCAAATCTTGAAAGTAATATGAAATTGGTTGTAAATATAAAAACAGATGACAAATTGGCAATTACTTTATAATTTCTGAATTTTTTCACATTTTCAGATTCCTATTTCACTGGGCATTAACCTAATTTAAATATATCTTCAAAGTACTTTAAATCTGGCTTGACATTTCGGTATGAAAAATAGTTTGGAACCCACAGAAATATGCGAAATTGGCCCTGGCCAACAAAAACGGACTGCAATAAATTGCATAAGAAGTCGCAATGAGCTATATATAAATTATTAAAAAAAGAGGGAATGGTCTGACTTATGGGCCTATTAAGTTGAGCGTATGCAAGATTTTTTTAGTTATTATATACGTCAACAAACGATTCTAGCAGACATAACCATTGGATGTCAATCCAACGGTCGTCGTGTTTCTTCAATCTCTGATCTTCTTGCTCGAGCCGCCAAATCCAGCGCCGGCGGGACCGCCTGCTCCCCCCTTTCGTGCAGGCCTCATCACCCTCTACTACTCACACCGCTGGCCAGGGCATCCCTCTACTCACCCACACCCCCTGTTATTCTGCGGCGGTGGCAGCCTCACACCGCAGCCGAACTAGTGAACTCTTGTACTCCTCTCCGCGTGGGCATCCACGACCTCGTCTTCCCCAGCTCCGCGTCGTCCCCTTCCTAGGCCTCGCCTTCATCCACTGCGCTGGTGCTCTCGGCACGGCGTGGTCAACATGGTCAAGGAACGACTTCCATCGGAAGAGTACTGTCGTGGAGAGGCTGAGAGCTCGGTCCACGGCAACTGCAAGGAAGTGCCTCCTTATTACGCGGAAAATAACTATTCCTCCACCTAACAGTAGGGACCCACCGCACGGGCCACCGTATTTGGTGAAAAAACGTTTGCCCCCTCACTGCTCGGACCCACCGGAGGGCCACCGTATTTCGGGAAAAAAAGTTCCCCACGCTGTCAACTCAGACCCACCGGAAGTGCCTGCTTATTACGCACAAAAAAATGAGTACTCCCCTGCTGGTTGGGACCCACCTTGGTGGGAGGCTGACTTGTGGGCCTACTAACTTGACGGGTATGGAGTGCTTTGTCAACTTAGTTAATATGAATGATTCTAGCTCTAGTGACCGTACGATGTCCATCCAACGATCGTAGTGCTTCTTCAACCTCTGGTCTTCCTGGTCCAGCCGCCCAAAGCAGCGCCGGTCGTGCCGCATGCTCCTGCCTCCCGTGGCTGGCTGTGCTGCCGCGGAGGCCTCACCGCCCCCTGCTATTCCACCGCTGGCCAGGCCATCCCTCTACTCACCCACACCCCCTGTTATTCTGCGGCGATGACAACCTCACACCGCAGCCAACCAGTGAACCCTCGTACTCCTCTACGCGTGGGCATCCACTGCCGCGTCTTCCCTGGCTCTGTGTTGTCCCCTTCCTAGGCCTCGCCGTCGTCCACCGTCCTGGTGCTCTCGGCGCGGCGTGGTCAATGTGGTCAAGGAACGGCTTCCATCGGACCTGGACTGTACGTGGAGAGGCTGACAGCTGGGTCCACAGCCGCAGCAAGGAAGTGCCTCCTTATTACGTGCAAAATAATTATTCCTCCACCTGACAGCGGGGACCCACCGGACGGGCCACCGTATTTCGTGAAAAAAACGTTTCCCCCTGACTACTGGGACCCACCTGCTACATCTTCGCATGCAAGGAAGTGCGTCCAGGCAAAAAAAAAACGATTCGCCCCCTGACTGCTGGGACCCATCGGCTACATCTTCGCACGCAAGGAAGTGCCTGACAGTCGGGACCCACCTGGTCGAAGCGTACGTAGCGTTGTCATTCTGGTCGCAAACATGTACGTACATACTGGTTGATGTAGAGGCGCACACATGTCGTAGCAGAGGCGCGCACATAGCATGTACACGTACATACAACGGCGAGGGTGCAAAAAGTAAATACGACCACGTACGTACATACGGGCGGGGTCTCGAACGCCTACTCATGCGTACGTACGGCCCAGGCTCGTGTACATGGCTGGGTCGGAACGGAGAAACAGCGTCGTCATGTTCATGGGGAGCCAACAGGCTGGGTCGGAACGGAATGCGTCGTCGTGTTCATCGGGAGGGCTTGGACGGAACAACCGATGGAAACAAGGCCTGGCGTACCGCTGAACGGATGAAACAGCCTTGTGTTCGACCGGTCACGGTCGAAACGGGATCCTGTTCATCGGGAGGGGTCTGGCGTACCGCAAAACGGAGGAAACGGAACTCCTACGGTCGAAACGGGGGTCCTGTTGATCCGGAGGGGTGTGGCGTACCGCAAAATGGAGGAAACAGACTTGTGTTGGAGCGCTACGGTCGAAACGGGGGTCCTGTTCATCAGGAGGGGTGTGGCATACCGCAAAACGGGACTCCACGAGATACTGTTCATCTCCACCGTCGACCCCCTCCAGCCTCCACGGGCTACTGTTCATCCACCGTCGACCTCCTCCAGCCTCCACCCGCGACTGTTCATCCACGGGCTCCTGTTCATCCAGCCTCCACCACGCGCTACTCCACCGGCTACTGTTCAAACAGCCCTCTCCACGGGCTCCTGTTCAACCACCCCTCCACAGGCTACTAGTCATCCAGCCCTCCACCTTCTACTGTTCATCCAGCCCTCCACAGGGTGGTCCTGTTCATCCTGCCCTCCACGGGGTCCTGTTCATCCAAAGCCCCCCAGCAACACTCGCTATTCATCCAAAGGCAGCATCGATTGGCTTCAGTTAGCAACAGTAGCGAAGGAATCGCTCGATCGGGTTTAGTTAACAGCCATGGATTGATCGCTCGGCTTCAGTAACGCGTAGCCTACAGTGTAATTGCTCGGGTTCAGTTAGAGCCCAACACCTCGCTCGGGTTCAGTTAGAGCCCAATGCCTCGCACCCACGCGCGTGCGTGTACGAGAGAAACGCACATCGCTCGGCCCCGACCACCCACCGTAATCGGGAACACCCCGATATTTTCCTCGCCCTCGCTTCTACCACGGTTTTTTTTCCGTCATGGATGGCCCAAAGAATGTCATGCAGCTGCGTCTCAGGCCCGCCCAGGACAAAAATCCTATTTTTTGTCATAGAAGTAGGACCCCACCACATCTATGATGATACTGTGTTTTGTCACAATTATTGTCATAGAAGTGTCATAAGTATGACAGAAAAAATTTCATTCGGCCCAAAATGTCACGGATGTGTCTTTTTTTTGTAGTGGAGGCCGGCGCGGCGCTCGGGGAAGAGGGGGACGGGGCGGCGCACTGCCCTTGCCTCCGCCAGCGATGCCTCCTCCAATGGAGGGCCACGTCGGGGACCAGCCTCGCGAGTTCTTCATCAGGCTGCATCGGCCACCCCATTGTTGCCTTCGTCTTGCTGTGCCATTCGCTCGGGAGATGGAGCTCGATCCGCCCCAGACCCTGAGGTTGCACATGAGGGGCTGCGGGAACAGTGGCACGTGAGTCGACATCGACTTTCCCGCCCCCGGGTCATGTATCTTCGCCGCGGATGGAAGACCTTCGCTTGCATCGATAGCCTGAGCCCGGGGCTCATTTAGTATTTCAAATTAATGGAGAATGGCTTGCTCTCCGTCAAGTTCTTTGGAGACTCTGAGACTCGCCTGAAGTGCTGCGTGGAGAGCTCCTCTGATGATGAAGACTCCTCTTCAAGCGGGAGTGATGAAGAGGACAGCGACAGCGATGACGAGAGCATCGAGCGAGGGCACATCGACCTCGTCTCTGACTGACCGTGTCGCCCTTCCCTCCGCCATGCGCTCTGCCTAGGGCCTTCCTCGTCAAGCTCTCCATCGGTGTGTTCCCCGTCCCTTCCTTTTTGCCTTCACCTGCCGCACCTGGGAGGAAAGGGGCAAGAACGGGGATCACGGGGCACTTATATTTTCTAGCTTGTAAGCCTGCGGGCACTCGTTAGATTTCAAATTTTGTAATCCCCTTGCTTGTTCACTCGTTCCGTATGAATTGTACTTGTTTGCAACGTATGAATGAAAGGAAGGGTGTTTGTCGGGTTTTGTTTGTGCGTGGGCGAGGGCCACACCGAGGAACACGTCCTCGTTATCTTAAGATAAACATGGTCTCCCGGCAACAGGCATTGCCGTCCTCCTGTTCTACGGCCTGACTACGCTCACGCTCTTGGCGAAGGTAGGGGCCGAGTAGGATTTGGCCTTTTGCTTGCCCTCTTCCCACTGCACTACAACCAAGTTCCGATCCCAAGTAGAGTTTTCAGACACGGGACAGAGGGGGCAAGATGGTACGAGAGCGAGCGAAGCCTTATACGTTCAGGGTTCACATGGGCACACGGAGTGGGGGAGAAAAACTTATCTGACGTTGCAGCCCCCGGCAACCTTGGGCTGTCGCGGTTAGATCCTTGTGTCTGCATCCCCCGGCAACCTTGCCGACCCGTTCCTTTTCCTCCCACTGACTCAGCAGAAACGTCCATGTACCCTGTGAACCAAAGAAGATCAAAAGGAACAGAGTGATGCACACTCGACCTCTATGCTAGGGGTTAGCCACCGCTAAGCACTATCAAACCTAACCGAGGGAGAGACTCAACCTAGCATGCATGCTATAACTTAGGGCGCCGGCGCTTCATTTATTTATGTTCATGGTATGCGCCTGTCTTTGTACAAAGGGTTACATACCTTGCCGGCAAGGCTTGTACAAAAGGTGGTTTGCCGGGGGGCCCGGCAACCGCGCCTTATAGGTAGAGCTTGCAAAGATGTTCGATGTTCCAGGAATTGCTCACTGGAACACCATCTTCGGTCTCCAAGCGGGCTCCACCAGGCCTGGCAACTCATATTACCCAATAAGGGCCCTCCCACTTCGGCGTCAACTTGTTGGAATTCTTGGCCGACTGAACGTGCCGAAGAACAAGGTCGCCTTCCTCAAAGCTTCGGGCATGAACCTTGCGGCTATGGTAGCGGCACAAGGCTTGCTGGTAGCGCGCTGCTCATACAGCCGCCCGAAGACGATCTTCCTCAAGGAGCGTCGCATCATCTTGCCGCAACTGCTCTTGCTCAAGCTCATCATAAGCGAGCACTCGAGGTGACCCCTGTGTGAGTTCCATGGGGAGAACTGCTTCTGCCCCGTAAACGAGGGAGAAGCGTGTCTGACCGGTGGCTCGATTTGGCGTCGTTATGATAGATCGAAGAACCGCCGGCAATTCATCAATACAGCGTCGTCCGCACCTGCGTAGCCTGTCAAAAGTCCTTGTCCGGAGGCCTTGCAACACTTCAGCATTTGCCCTCTCAGCCTGGCCGTTGCTTCATGGATGTACAACAGAAGCAAAACAGACCTTGCTGCCGAGGTCCTGGATGTACTGCATGAAGGCGTGGCTCGTGAACTGTCTGCCGTTGTCGGTGATGATCCTGTTTGGCACACCAGAATGGTATACTAGCCCCTTGAAGAATTTGACGGCCGATTGTACTGTCACCTTTCTCATTGTCTCCACCTCCGGCCACTTTGTGAACTTGTCGATTGCAATGTACAAGTACTCAAAGCCCCTGACAGCACGGGGAAAGGGGCCCAGTATGTCGAGCCCCCAGACCGAGAATGTTCAGGAGAGAGGGATTGTTTGGAGCACTTGAGCTGGTTGATGAAGCTTCTTCGAATGGAACTGACACGCTTCACCCTTGGTTACTAGTGCCGTTGCATCCTGGAGGGCGGTGGGCCAGAAGAAACCTTGCAGGAATGCTTTTCCGGCAAGGGCCCTTGACCCTATGTGGGAGCCACATATGCCTCCGTGTATCTCTGCCAACAACTCCAGTCCTTCCTCCCGGGGAATGCACTTCAATTTCACACCATTTGGTCTTTTTCTGTACAGTACATCATTGATGAACTAATACATAGCAGACCGACGGGCTACTTTCTCCGCTTCTTCCTACTCCTATGGTAGTTCCCCTGTTTGGAGGAATCAAACGGTATGTTGTGCCCATGCCAGAGCTTGAGGCTCGATGGCAAGGACTAAAGGCACTTCCTCGGCCATGGGAGCAGTTGTCTCTACAGCCAGGACTTGACGCCCCGCCGGAGTCGGTTGCCCGACGACTGGTTCGGTGCCCATGGCAACATCCTTGCCGACGGCTCCTGGGAGCTCGGCAGGAAAGTAATTGTCGGGGCCTGATTTCCTTTGCTTGTTCTGGTCTGTTGATGGTTCAACGGATGGTTGAGTCAGCCAAAGCACAAAAGTACCTAGTTCCACAAGTAGTTTGAAGGCAGTGCGCTTCGACAGGTAGTGGGCGATGTCGTTCTCCACTCGGGGAACATGCTCCGCCTATATACCATCAAAGCGCTCCTCCAGCTTCCTCACCTCATCCATGCAGGCCTCCATCAACGGGCTTTGATAATCTTTGTTGACTTGCCTGACAACAAGCTACGAATCACCCCTGACGATGAGCTTCTTGATCCTGAGGTCTGCCACGATCCTGAGACCGGCAAGCAACCCCTCGTATTCAGCAGTGTTGTTTGTGTACATCTCCCTGGGATTGTGCATTTGGATTACATACTTGAGATGCTCTCTAGTGGGTGCAACAAGAAGCACACCAGCACTGGCGCCATGCAGCGAGAAAGCCCCGTCAAAGTACATAATCCAATTGCGCCTTGCCGCCTTGCCGGGGAGGGCGGTCTCCTCGATCTCTTCGTCTGGCATCGAGGTCCACTTGGCAATGAACTCTGCCAAGACTCTTCTCTGGATTGTCGAAGTACTTTCAAACTTCAAACCAAAGCTCGACAGCTCCACAGCCCACTCCACAATCCTCCCGGTTGCATCTGGGTTATGCAATATCCATTGCAACGGGAGGCGGGTGACAACGGTGATCTCGTGTGCCTGGAAGTAATGATGCAGCTTCTTCGAGGCCATAAGGAGGCCAAAGAGCAATTTCTGCACACCGGAGTACCTTGACCTAGCCCCCTGCAAGAGGGAACTGACAAAGTAAACCGGGTGCTGCATCATTTTCTTCTTTGGCAGCGCTTCGTCTGGTTGCGTAGGCCCTGCCCCGCCAGTGTTGGACCCTGCCGGGGGCCTTGCCTCTTCGTCAACCTCCCTCAGCGCCACTAGTGCGGCACTGACCACTTGGTTCGTTGCCGCCAGGTACAACAGCAACGGTTCTTGGGGTTTGGGCACAACTAGTATCAGTGTAGAGGAGAGGTATTTCTTCAAATCCTGCAGCGCTGCTTCGGCCTCTGGGGTCCATTCCATTGGGCCCGCCTTTTTCAAGATTTTGAAAAAGAGAAGCGCATGCTCAGCAGACCTGGAGATGAATCTGCTCATGGCGGCAACACACCCAGTGAGCCGACGCACGTCCTTGATCCGCTTGGGTGCCCTAATCTGCTCAATGGCCTTGATCATGTCTGGATTTGCCTCGATACCATGCTGTCACACAAAGAACCCGAGAAGTTTGCAGGACGGAACGTCGAAGACATGCTTCTCAGGGGTCAACTTGAGGTTGATCTTGCGTAGATTCGCAAACGTCTCTTCCAGATCTTGTACAAGTGTCGCCATGTCTTTGGTTTTGACCACTATGTCATCCATATAAGCTTCCATATTTCTATGTAGCTGGGGCTCAAAACCAATCTGGACCGCACTTGCAAACATCGAGCCAGCACTCCTCAACCCGAAAGGCATCCATAAGAAGCAATATGTGCCACATGGGGTGATGAACGCTGTGTTCTCTTCGTCCTCTCTCGCCATGAAGATTTGGTGGTACCCTGAGTAGGCGTCAACGAATGATAGCAGATAACACCCGGCCGTGGAGTCAACAATCTGGTCAATGCATGGCAACGGGAAAGGGTCCTTGGGACAAGCCTTATTGATATCTGTGTAGTCAATACATAGCCTCCACTTCCCATTCGCCTTGCGCACTACTACCGGATTGGCCAACCACGTCGGATGGAGTACTCCTCTCACCAAGCCTGCCGCTTCCAACTTCCTGATCTCCTCCGTAATGAACTCCTGCCGTACAAAAGCTTGCTTCCTGGCCTTCTACTTGACGGGTCACGCATGGGGACAGACAGCAAGATGGTGCTCAATCACCTCCCTGGGAACGCCGGGGATGTCGGATGCTTGCCATGCAAACACGTCGACATTTGCCCGCAGGAAGGTCAAGAGCGCGCTTTCCTATTTGCTGTCCAGGGTGGAGCTTATGGTGAAAGCCCCTCCCGTGCCATCCTCCTCGATGGACACCCTCTTGGTCTCTGGTGGCGCAGCTCTGGATTTCTTGCTCTTGCCGGTGGAGCTCTCTGGCACGTCCTCGACGGGAGCACAACACTCCGAAGAGGTGCGCTTGCCAGAGTGGCTGCAAGAGGTCTTGTTGGTCTTCCTCCCTACCGGGGCTCCAGCGACAAGAACGAGTGCCTTGGCGGCAGTTGCTGTGACTGCTTCCCGGTAGAGTTGGTCGGCGCAGATCTGTGCATCCTTCTTGTCGGAGGGGACGGTGATGATGGTCATCGGCCCCGGCATCTTCAGCGTGTTGTAGGCGTAATGTGCCGCCGCCATAAACTTGGCTAGTGCCGAGCGGCCGAGAATCCCGTTGTAGGGCAAAGGGATCTCGGCTACATCGAAAACAATCCTCTCCGTCCTGTAGTTTAACTCGCCTCCAAACGTCACGGGAAGTGTGACCTTACCCTTCGGCTAGCTCCTCACCGGGTTGACCCCTTGAAATGTGCCCGTCTCGTCGAGGTCTCCATCAGGAATCTGCATCCTTTTGATCACAACGGGCGAGATCAAGTTCAGACCGGCCCTGCCTTCAACTAACATCTTCATCACCTTGAGGTTGCGTATTGTTGGTGAGACCAACAACGGAATACACCCGACCACAGTCGTGCGGTCAGGGTGGTCCTCGGCGTCGAAAATGATAGGCGTGCTGGACCATTTCAGTGGCCTCTGAGCATCGAGGGATGGTTCCGTTGCTGTAATCTCACGCGCCCACTGCTTGAGTTGGCGGTGAGAAGTGTGCAACGAGGCACCACTGTCGACGCACATGGCCTCCGTAGCCTTCTGGAACTCATGCTCGCTGGACTCGTCATCTTCGTCATAATCATCATCTTCTTGCTTCTTGTCTCGGCCCCGAGCGGGCCTCTCTTGCTGATTATCCTTTCCGCGACGGCCTCCTTGGCCGCCACGCTTCTTGCCAGACCCCTCGACACCATCCTGGCCCTTCTCCTTGTCCCGCCTCTCATACTCGTCTTTTTGCGTCTCAACAAGCAGCTCGACTTGTCGGCAGTTCTGGAGATCATGGCCCTTGGTGCGGTGGATCTTGCAATATTGCTTGTCAGAGCCCTCTGGCTTGTCGGCGTGCCCGAAAACTTCCTTGCCGGGGTCATCTGCCTTGGCCTTCTTGGCAGCACCGGTGTCCTCAGATCCCTCGATGGCAAGCACGTTCTTGCCCTTGCGCTTCTTGTTGCGGCGCCGGCCCTTTTTCGTCGGGGTGGCCGCGTCTTCGTCTGTGGAGTCAGTTTCCGCGCTGGCGTCTTCACCGGGGTACTTCCTCCCCTCTTCCGCTCGAGCGCACCTATCGTCCGGAACATAAAGTTCGGCCACATCCTTGACCTTGTTCATCGCCAGCTCTTCACGCATCTTGCGGTTGCGCACATTCTGATGGAATGCGCTGATCACGGCAGCGGGATGCACATCTAGGATGATGTATTGCACCCGGTTGAACCTCTGTACGTACTTGCGCAGGGTTTCACCTTCCTTCTGGGGGATGATATGAAAATCGCTTGCGTATCCATGAGCTTGGTGGCCTCCGGTAAAGGCGCCAACGAACTCATGGCACAAGTCCGACCAAGAAGAAATGGAATCCACCGGCAAGTGCATCAGCCATGACATGATATTGTGTTTGAGTGCCAGCGGGAAGTAATTGGCAAGCACCTTGTCGTCACGGGCTCCAGCAGCTTGCATCGCGATGGTGTAGATACTGAGGAACTCTGACGGGTGGGTTTTGCCATTGTACTTCTCGCCAACATCTGGGTTGAACATGCGGTGGGAGGGCCACTGGAACTGCCACAGCTCACGGGTAAAGGCCGGGCAAATCACCTCGTAGGGTAGGTCGCTAGAGCCCCCCCGGTGCTGGGTGGTCCATAGTGGGCCCCGCCCGCCTGTCTGACTGGTGGCGTGCATCGCGCCGGCGTTCGATGGTGGTTCGAGCGTCTTCACGGGCTCGCTCCCGAAGGACTTGGCGCTGATCGCGGTGGGTCCGTGATACGTCTCCAACATATCTATAATTTCCTATTGGTCCGTGTTATTATATTATCCGTTTTGGATGTTAATGGGCTTTATTTTACACTTCTATATTATTTTTGGGACTAACCTATTAACCAGAGGCTCAGTCCAAATTGTTGTTTTTTTTGCCTATTTTATTGTTTCGCAGAAAAGGAATATCAGACGGAGTCCAAACGGAATGAAACCTTCGGGAGCGTTATTTTTGGAACAAACGTGATCCATGGGACTTGGAGTGGATGTCAAGAAATAATCTAGGAGGCCACGAGGCAGGGGGCGCGCCTACCCCCTGGGCGCGCCCTCCACCCTCGTGGGCCCCTCGTTGCTCCACCGACCTACTTCTTCCTCCTAATATATCCATATACCCCAAGAACATCCAGGAGCACCACGAAACCCTATTTCCACCGCCGCAACCTTGTGTACCCAAGAGATCCCATCTTTGGGCCTTTTCCGGAGCTCCGCCGAAGGGGGCATTGATCACGGAGGGCCACTACATCAACTCCATGGCCCCTCCGGTGATGTGTGAGTAGTTTACTTCAGACCTTCGGGTCCATAGCTAGTAGCTAGATGGCTTCTTCTCTCTCTTTGGATCTCAATACAAAGTTCTCCTCGATTCTCTTGGAGATCTATTCGATGTAATCTTCTTTTGCGGTGTGTTTGTCGAGATCCAATGAATTGTGGGTTTATGATCAAGTTTATCTATGAACAATATTTGAATCTCCTCTGAATTCTTTTATGTATGATTGGTTTATCTTTGCAAGTCTCTCTGAATTATCAGTTTGGTTTGGCCTACTAGACTGATCTTTCTTGCAATGGGACAAGTTCTTAGCTTTGGGTTCAATCTTGCGGTGCTCGATCCCATTGACAGAAAGGGAAACGACACGTATTGTATTGTTGCCATCAAGGATAAAAGGATGGGGTTTACATCATATTGCATGAGTTTATCCCTCTACATCATGTCATCTTGCTTAAGGCGTTACTCTGTTCTTATGAACTTAATACTCTAGATGCATGCTGGATAGCGGTCGATGTGTGGAATAATAGTAGTAGATGCAGAATCGTTTCGGTCTACTTGTCTCGGACGTGATGCCTATATACATGATCATACCTAGATATTCTCATAATTATTCTCTTTTCTATCAATTGCTCGACAGTAATTTGTCACCCACCGTAATACTTATGCTATCTTGAGAGAAGCCACTAGTGAAACCTATGGCCCCCAGGTCTATTCTCCATCATACAAGTTTCCAATCTATTTTATTTTGCAAACTTTACTTTCAATATATATCATAAAAATACCAAAAATATTTATCTTATTATTATCTCTATCAGATCTCACTCTTGCAAGTGGCCGTGAAGGGATTGACAACCCCTTTATCGCATTGGTTGCGAGGTTCTTATTTGTTTGTGTAGGTACGACGTGACTCGCGTGTGGTCTCCTACTGGATTGATACCTTGGTTCTCCAAAACTGACGGAAATACTTACGCTGCTTTACTGCATTACCCTTTCCTCTTCAAGGGAAAACCACACAGTGCTCAAGAGGTAGCAAGAAGGATTTCTGGCACCGTTGCCGGGGAGATCTACGCCAAGTCAAGACATACCAAGTACCCATTACAACTCTTATCCTTCGCATTACATTATTTTCCATTTGCCTCTCGTTTTCCTCTCCCCCACTTCACCCTTGCCGTTTTATTCGCCCTCTTTTTTCGTTCCCCTTCCCCTTCTCTTTTTCAATTTTCCTCTTTTGTTTCTTCGCTTGGTTGCTTGTGTGTTGGATTGCTTGCTTGTCGGCTGTCGCGATGGCTCAAGATAATACTAAATTGTGTGTCTTTGCCAATACCAACAATAATGATTTTATTAGCACTCTGATTGCTCCTCTTACCGATGTTGAATCTTGTGAAATTGCTACTGCTTTACTGAATCTTGTCATGAAAGATTGTTTTCTGGCCTTCCTAGTGAAGATGCCGCTACCCATCTAAACAACTTTGTCAATTTGTGTGATATGCAAAAGAAGAAAGATGTGGATAATGATATTGTTAAACTTAAGCTATTTCCGTTTTCGCTTAGAGATCGTGATAAAGCTTGGTTTTCGTCTTTGCCTAAAAATAGTATTGATTCATGGAATAAGTGCAAGGATGCTTTTATCTCTAAGTATTTTCCTCTCGCTAAGATCATCTCTCTTAGAAACGATATTATGAATTTCAAGCAACTTGATCATGAGCATGTTGCACAATCTTAGGAGAGGATGAAATTAATGATACGTAATTTCCCTACACATGGTTTGAATTTATGGATGATTATACAAAAAAATTATGTCGGATTGAATTTTGCTTCGAGAAATCTTTTAGATTCGGCTGCGGGGGGCACTTTTATGGAAATCACTTTAGGAGAAGCTACCAAACTCCTAGATAATATTATGGTTAATTATTCTCAATGCCACACTGAAAGATCAACTAGTAAAAAGGTTCATGCGATTGATGAGATTAATGTTTTGAGTGGAAAGATGGATGAACTTATGAAATTGTTTGCTAAAAAGAGTGCTCCTACTGATCCTAATGATATGCCATTCTCTACTTTGATTGAGAATAATAATGAATCTATGGATGTGAATTTTGTTGGTAGGAACAATTTTGGTAACAAGCGTATAGAGGTAATTTTAATTCTAGGTCGTTTCCTAGTAATTCCTCTAATAATTATGGTAATTCCTACAACAATTCTTATGGAAATTATAATAAGATTCCCTCTGATTTTGAATATAATATTAAAGAATTTATTACTTTGCAAAAGAGTTTCAATGCTTTGATTGAAGAAAAATCTCTTAAGATTGATGAGTTGGCTAGGAACATGGATATAATTACTCTTGATGTTGATTCTCATAAACATAGATCTATTCCACCTAAGCATGATATCAATGAATCTCTCAAAGTCATGAGAATTTCCATTGGTGAGTGCAAAGAAAGAACCGCTAGGATGCATGCTAAAAAAGATTGCTTCATAAAAGCGTATTCTTGTACTTTTCATGATAATAAGGATGAAGATCTAAAAGTGATTGATGTGTCCCTAATTAAATCTTTGTTTTGCAATATGAACCTTGATAATGATGGGACTGGAGATGAGTCAACGTTAGTTAGAAGGCGTCCCAAAAATTCGGAGTTTTTAGCTCTTGATGCTAAAATTGTTAAAAGTGGGATTGAAGAGGTCAAAACTTTAAATAGCAACGAACCCACTATCTTGGATTTCAAGGAATTTAATTATGATAATTTCTCTTTGATAGATTTTATTTCCTTGTTGCAATCCATGCTAAATTCTCCTCATGCTTATAGTCAAAATAAAGCTTTTACTAAACATATCGTTGATGCTTTGATGCAATCTTATGAAGAAAAACTTGAGTTGGAAGTTTCTATCCCTACAAAACTTTATGATGAGTGGAAACCTACAATTAAAATAAAAATTAAAGATCATGAATGCTATGCTTTGTGTGATTTGGGTGCTAGTGTTTCCATGATCCCAAAAACTTTGTTTGATTTGCTAGGTTTCCGTGAACTTGATGATTGTTCTTTAAACTTGCACCTTGCGGATTCCACTATTAAGAAACATATGGGAAATATTAATGATGTTCTTATTGTTGAAAATAGGAATTATGTAGATTTCATTGTTCTTGATATAGATTGCAATCCTTCATGTCCTATTATTCTTGGTAGACCTTTCCTTAGAATGATTGGTGCAATTATTGATATGAAGGAAGGGAATATTAAATTCCAATTTCCGTTAAGTAAAGGCATGGAACACTTACCTAGAAAGAAAATTAAATTACCATATGAATCTATTATGAGAGCCACTTATGGATTGCCTACCAAAGATGACAATACCTAGATCTATCCTTGCTTTTATGCCTAGCTAGGGGCGTTAAACGATAGCGCTTGTTGGGAGGCAACCAAATTTTATTTTTATTCCTTGCTTTTTGCTCCTGTTTAGTAATAAATAATTTATCTAGCCTCTATTTTTGTTGTGTTTTTTTGTTTAATTAGTGTTTGTGCCAAGTAGAACCGTTGGGAAGACTTGGGGAAAGTCTTTTTGATCTTGCTATAAAAACAGAAACTTTAGCGCTCACGATAATTGCTGCCATTTTTTATTGGAGAGTGATATTTAGTTAGAAATTTTTTAAGACGATTAATAGATAAATTCCTCATGTCGAGCAATTTAGTTTAGAATTTTTGGGGTTCCAGAAGTTTGCGTTAGTTACAGATTACTACAGACTGTTCTGTTTTTTGACAGATTCTTTTTTTCGTGTGTTGTTTGCTTATTTTGATGAATCTATGGCTAGTAAAAGAGTTTATAAACCATAGAGAAGTTGGAATACAGTAGGTTTAATACCAATATAAATAAAGAATGAGTTCATTACAGTACCTTGAAGTGGTGTTTTCTTTTCTTTCGCTAACTGAGCTCACGAAGATTTTCTTTTAAGTTGTGTTGTGAAGTTTTCAAGTTTTGGGTAAAGATTTGATGGATTATGGAACAAGGAGTGGCAAGAGCCTAAGCTTGGGGATGCCCAAGGAACCCCAAGGTAAATCCAAGGACACAAAAAAGCCTAAGCTTGGGGATGCCCCAGAAGGCATCCCCTCTTTTGTCTTCGTTCATCGGTAACTTTACTTGGAGCTTTATTTTTATTCACCACATGATATGTGTTTTGCTTGGAGCATCTTGTATGATTTGAGTCTTTGCTTTTTATTTTTCCACAATCATCTTTTCTGTACACACCTTTTGAGAGAGACACACATGAATCAGGATTTATTAGAATACTCTATGTGCTTCACTTATATCTTTTGAGCTATATAGTTTTTGCTCTAGTGCTTCACTTATATCTTTTAGAGCACAGTGGTGGTTTTATTTTATAGAAATAATTGATATCTCATGCTTCACTTATATTATTTTGAGAGTCCTTTAGAACAACATGGAAATTTGCTTTTAGGCATAATAAAAACTTTCATATAAGTGCATTGAATACAAAGAGAAGTTTGATACTTGATGATTGTTTTGAGATATGGAGATGGTGATATTAGAGTCATGCTAGTTGAGTAGTTGTGAATTTGAGAAATACTTGTGTTGAAGTTTGTGATTCCCGTAGCATGCACGTATGGTGAACCGTTATGTGATGAAGTCAGAGCATGATTTATTTATTGATTGCCTTCCTTATGAGTGGCGGTCGGGGATGATCGATGGTCTTTTCCTACCAATCTATCCCCCTAGGAGCATGCGCGTAGTACTTTGTTTCGATAAATAATAGATTTTTGCAATAAGTATGTGAGTTCTTTATGACTAATGTTGAGTCCATGGATTATATGCACTCTCACCCTTCCACCATTGCTAGCCTGTCTAGTACCGCGCAACTTTCGCCAGTACCATAAACCCACCATATACCTTCCTCAAAACAGCCACCATACTTACCTATTATGGCATTTCCATAGCCATTCCGAGATATATTGCCATCCAATTTTCCACCTTCCGTTTGTTATGACACGCTTCATCATTGTCATACTGCCATGCATGATCATGTAGTTGACATCGTATTTGTGGCAAAGCCACCGTTCATATTTTTACATACATGTCACTCTTGATTAATTGCATATCCCGGTACACCACCGGAGGCATTCACATAGAGTCATATTTTGTTCTAAGCATTGAGTTGTAATTCTTGAGTTGTAAGTAAAAAGAAGTGTGATGATCATCATTATTAGAGCATTGTCCCAGTGAGGAAAGGATGATGGAGACTATGATTCCCCCACAAGTCGGGATGCGACTCCGGGTGAAAAAAAGAGAGAAAAGAGGCCAAAAAAAATAAGAAGGCCCAAATAAAAAATTGAGAGAAAAAGAGAGAAGGGGCAATGTTACTATCCTTTTTCCACACTTGTGCTTCAAAGTAGCACCATGATCTTCATGATAGAGAGTCTCCTATGTTGTCACTTTCATAAACTAGTGGGAATTTTACATTATAGAACTTGGCTTGTATATTCCAATGATAGGCTTCCTTAAATTGCCCTAGGTCTTCGTGAGCAAGCAAGTTGGATAAACACCCACTTAGTTTCTTTTGTTGAGCTTTCATACACTTATAGCTGTAGTGCATCCGTTGCATGGCAATCACTACTCACTCACATTGATATCTATTGATGGGTATCTCCATAGCCCATTGATACGCCTAGTTGATGTGAGACTATCTTCTCCTTTTTGTCTTCTCCACAACCACCATTCTATTCCACATAGTGTTATCTCCATGGCTCACGCTCATATATTGCGTGAAGATTGAAAAAGTTTGAGAACATCAAAGGTATGAAACAATTGTTTGGCTTGTCATTGGGTTTGTGCATGATTTAATATTTTGTGTGGTGAAGATAGAGCATAGCCAGACTATATGATTTTGTAGGGATAACTTTCTTTGGCCATGTTATTTTGAGAAGACATAATTGCTTAGTTAGTATGCTTGAAGTATTATTATTTCTATGTCAATATTAAAATTTTATCTTGAATCTTTCGGATCTGAACATTCATGCCACAATAAAGAAAAATTACATTGAGAAATATGTGAGGAAGCATTCCACATCAAAAATTCTGTTTTCATTATTTACCTACTCGAGGATGAGCAGGAATTAAGCTTGGGGATGCTTGATACGTCTCCAATGTATCTATAATTTTTTATTGTTCAATGCTATTATATTATCTGTTTTGGATGTTAATGGGCTTTATTTTACACTTTTATATTATTTTTGGGACTAACCTATTAACCGGAGGCCCAGCCCAAATTGTTGTTTTTTGCCTATTTTAGTGTTTCGCAGAAAAGGAATATCAGACGGAGTCCAAACAGAATGAAACCTTCGGGAGCGTTATTTTTGGAACAAACGTGATCCATGGGACTTGGAGTGGACGTCAAGAAACAATCAAGGGGGCCACGAGGCAAGGGGCCTATCCCCCTGGGCACGCCCTCCACCCTCGTGGGCCCCTCGTTGCTCCACCGACCTACTTATTCCTCCTATATATATCCATATACCCCGAGAACATCCAGGAGCACCACGAAACCTTATTTCTGCCGCCACAACCTTCTGTACCCAGGAGATCCCTTAGGGCCTTTTCTGGAGCTCCGCTGGAGGGGGCATTGATCACGGAGGGCCTCTACATCAACTTCATGGCCCCTCCGATGACGCGTGAGTAGTTTACTTCAGACCTTCGGGTCCATAGCTAGTAACTAGATGGCTTCTTCTCTATCTTTGGATCTCAATACAAAGTTCTCCTCGATTCTCTTGGAGATCTATTCGATGTAATCTTGTTTTGCGCTGTGTTTGTCGAGATCCGATGAATTGTGGGTTTATGATCAAGTTTATCTATGAACAAGATTTGAATCTCCTCTGAATTCTTTTATGTATGATTGGTTTATCTTTCCAAGTCTCTTCGAATTATTAGTTTGGTTTGGCCTACTAGATTGATCTTTCTTGCAATGGGAGAAGTGCTTAGCTTTGGGTTCAATCTTGCGATGCTTGATCCCAGTGACAGAAAGGGAAACGATACATATTGTATTGTTTCCATCGAGGATAAAAAGATGGGGTTTACATCATATTACATGAGTTTATCCCTCTACATCATGTCATCTTGCTTAAGGCGTTGCTCTGTTCTTATGAACTTTATACTCTAGATGCATGCTGGATAGCGGTCGATGTGTGGAGTAATAGTAGTAGATGCAGAATCGTTTCGGTCTACTTGTCTCGGACATGATGCCTATATACATGATCATACCTAGATATTCTCATAATTATTCTCTTTTCTATCAATTGGTCGACAGTAATTTGTCACCCACCGTAATACTTATGCTATCTTGAGAGAAGCCACTAGTGAAACCTATGGCCCCCGGGTCTATTCTCCATCGTACAAGTTTCCAATCTATTATATTTTGCAATCTTTACTTTCAATATATATCATAAAAATACCAAAAATATTTATCTTATTATTATTATCTCTATCAGATCTCACTCTTGCAAGTGGCCGTGAAGGGATTGACAACCCCTTTATTGTGTTGGTTGTGAGGTTCTTATTTGTTTGTGTAGGTACAAGGTGACTCGTGCGTGGTCTCCTACTGGATTGATACCTTGGTTCTCAAAAACTGAGGGAAATACTTATGCTACTTTACTGCATTACCCTTTCCTATTCAAGGGAAAACCAACGCAGTGCTCAAGAGGTAGCAGTGCGTGGGTTGGACGACGCTACGGAAATGTTATCACAAGCGCCGTCATGACGGATCGACACCCGCGGTGGCTGGCGTGGAGGAGGAGAGTGCACCGTGGCTGTAGCGCCCCTGATCCTTCCACCACTGGCATGCGGCGGCTCGATAGAGCGCTGGCCAAAGGGCCCCACCGGTCGTGGCTCATCTTTGTTGGCAACGTGCATGGATGGTGGCTCGATAGAGCGCCGACGAGGCTTCGGATGGTGGCTCTCCACTCATTGAGTTTCTCCGCAGCCGGAAGAAAGTCGAGGAGGAACTGCACGCGTGCCAAAGCTTCCACTGGCGTGGGTGGTGGCGAAAGCTGCATGGACTGTGATGCGCTCCGACTTCTAACCACGTTAGAAGGAGCTCTATCACGGCCCGGCAGCTGTACGCCGTTTTCGCCAGCACTTCAGCGCGCGTGCTGGGCTTCTACGTCCCGCGAATGATGCACAGGACTCTTGCCACGATGGTGCCCAGGGTCGCCAGCGTGGTGACGCTGCTCGTCGCGCTCAACCTAGGAAGAGCGCGTCGGGGGCGTCGGCGTAGGCGCCTCGGAAGTCGCTGCGCCGCCCGTGGGTGGCACGATGCCCCCCTGGAGGGCCCTGCGCCGCCTACGGGGGGCCTGGCTCCGTCTTTGGATTTGGTGGCGTGTGGGCCGTCGTCTCGCGCACGAACGATGCCGCTCGCCAGGCTTTGGGTGCCAAAGCGATGCGGGTGTTCGTGAGCCGCGCCTCGGCTTCCGTCCGCGACCGCCCCACCACTCGCCCGCACTGGTACGGGCCGTTCGGCCCTCGACGAGCCGATCGCCGTGATCGTCTTCTTCTTGGGAGCCATGGCGATGAAGAACTGCTAAACTAACTGCTAGACTGGATTCACACAACTGCGCACCCCCTACCTGGCGCGCCAGAGATGTCGGTGGGAAACGACACCTATGGGGTCACTGGGATCCCTTCTACCGTTGGCGGGCGCGGGGTTGTGCAAAGAGCAGGTCTGGTGGTCAACACACAAATCGTTTACCCAGGTTCGGGCCACGGAGACACGTAAAACCCTAGTCCTACTTTGATGTGTATTTAGGTGTTCTTGTGTTTTTAACTAGCTGCAGTAGCTCTCTAGTCCAAAAGATCTGAATCCCCCTCCAATACGCCTCGGGCCTCCTTTTATAGACAAAAGGGGTTACCACAGTGGTACGCCAGAGGTGGAAAGGTGTACAGGGGCTGAGTCTATCCCATGGCATCTCCGGAAAAACGCATTTAATGCGCTGCCGACGTGCCCCTATTGCTTTATTGGGGACGGCAAAGAAGCTCGTCCCAGTTGTCGTCGCCTCACCTGGCTCCGACGCGCGTCCAAGCTGACGAGGCGTTCTAGCGCCACGTTGGCTGGCTGCTGGGCTGGTGCGGTTGTGGATCCTTCATGAAGATCTGCATGCCACCACGCAGGTGCTTGCTGAGTTGGTGTAGAGGCCGCGCGCTGCCACGCAGATGCCTGCCCAGCTGGTCGAGCTGGCAGCTGTATGGGAGCGGCGGTGGAGGCTTTGGTAGACGCGGGCCTGGCTGTGGCCCCGTGGGCGTCCGGCAAGGGTCTCACTGTGGCACCGCGGTCGTCCCCGACAAGGGTCTTGCCGGGGGTCTCGTGGATCTCCTTGGCAAGGATCTCGCCAAGGATCGTCGTCTTCTGGTTTCCATCTGATCTTGTGTGTCTATGATCTCTACAAAGATCTGCATGCCTCCACGGAGGTGCCTCCCGAGCCTTGGTTCCAGTATGGCGTGGGAACCCCTTGGGCCCAAGGGTGGCGCGCTCTACTGGCGTTAGGCAAGTTGCACCGGCAAAGATGTTGCCGAGGCAGCGGAAGCCACCCCAGCAAGAGTCTTGTCGGGGGGTCCACCTCGCCCTCTTCCTCTCTTTGTGTCTATGGTCTTGCCATTGCTTTGGTCGTCTTGTGCTCCGGCATCCCTCCTCTGCTCTGCTTAATGTGGCCGTGGGCGCGGCTCTGACTGCCCGTGCACAAGTAAAGGGGTGCAAAAGGAGAGCCCATACTTTTGTACACCAACAGCTGGTGTTCGGCTTGAGTTGCCGTTTTGTCCCGGCCACGTGGTGGTCGGTCAGCCATGTTACGAGCTGATGGTACATGCTCAAGTGCCTTGTCGTCGAATTGAGGTAGCAGTTTCGCTTTGGGTAACTTTTGGTTGGGCGCTCGAGTCCATATTCCTCGGCTGCCAGGACATTACTCCACCTGTCGTTGAGTAGGTCTTGATTAGCTTGAAGCTGCTGCTGCTTCTTTTTTAGCCTCCTTGCAGTGGCAATTAGCCGGCGCTTAAAGCGCTCCTGCTCGAGGGGTTCCTCAGGCACGATAAAGTTTTCGTTGCCGAGGCTCACCTCATCCTCGGAGAGTGGAAGATAATTACTGTCCTCCGAGTCTTCGTTTACGGCCTATTCATCAGGGCTAACCTGCCCATCTTCCCGATCGTCCTGTTCGGGGGTTGGCTTGACGGGGTCTTCTTGGTCTTCGGCGGCGTCCGGAGCATTGTTGTCTCTCGTGCCGGTATCACTGTCTTTTCCACGGCGTGATTTAGAGCGGCGCCGCTGACGTCGGCGCTTTGGCTGTATCTCAGGAGGTTTATCCTCGACTAGATCTTTATCATTATCGCCATTACCCTCTTTGGGTGTATCCACCATGTACACGTCATATGAAGAGGTAGCCGTCCAGCGTCCGGTAAATGGCGGATTTTGGGCCTTCTCTTCTCCGGCATCATCGTCCATACTGTCGATGTCTTCGGAGCCGTAATCGAGCATGTCAATTAAGTCTTCGGCAGCGTCTATGAAGTGGGAGGTGGGTGGGACGTAAAATTCCCCGCTCTCAGCCCCTAGTCCGGGCTGGGCATAGTTTGGACATTGCTCCCCTGTAATGATGAGGGATCACATCAAGTCCAGAGCCTCGCTGAAAGGCGAGGTTTGGCCAGGGAGAAGAGAGTCCATGGAGTACGGTGGGAAGGAGACTCCTTGGACTAGCTCACACGATGTTGACTCCATGGGCTCGGAGCTAGTGTCCGGAGAAGGGTCCGGCTTCATGATGGTTGCCAGCGACACTACTTCCTCCAACTCTCCCGTACTGGGCTTAGTGGCCGCAGATAGTCTGGCGGGCTCAAGAATCCCGTCTTCGGACCCGGCGATGCGCTACGGACCTAAGGCCAGAGCGGAGGTTGGGGTCGTGAACCCTTGGAAGATCAAGTCTCCTCGGATATCAGCGACATAGTCCAGATTTCCAAAACTAATCTGATGACCTAGGGCGTAGCTGTCGATCTGCTCTAGATGGCCAAGCGAGTTGGCCCGCAGTGTGAAGCCGCTAAACACAAAGATCTGGCCGGGGAGAAAGACCTCCCTCGGGACAACATTGTTGTGGATGATGGATGAGGACATCGAACCTTCTGGTGACGATACAACAGAACTCTCATATTTTTCTACGTCTTCATAGGCCATTGCATACCTTGCTCGTCCTCTAGTTGTTTCTTCACATGGCCGAGCTCTTCCTTGGCCCGCTCCAGACTCTGCTTCAGTTTGGAGACTTCGGCAGAATGGGAAGTCGCAGCCAGCATCGACGCCTGCTTATGCACATAGACACATATGGTTAGTCTCCTGCAAAAAATATTTGATCCTCTGTCCGAATTTTCTTTTCGAATATCGGGTAGAGTCTCAGGGGCTACCGTCTATACTATGACATCCTTTTTGCATAATTAAGTCGCATACCTCAAAGCCTGTTAAAAGGCTGGTGCAGGCTTCGGTCAGTCCGCTCTTAGTGGACTGAACCCTCTCAATGAAAGCACCAATGTCGGTGTCAAAACAGGAGGATCTCGGGTAGGGGGTCCCGAACTGTGCGCCTAAGGTCGATGGTAATAGGAGACAGGGGACACGATGTTTACCCAGGTTCGGGCCCTCTTGATGGAGGTAATACCCTACTTCCTGCTTGATTGATCTTGATGAATATGAGGATTACAAGAGTTGATCCACCACAAGATCGTAATGGCTAAACCCTAGATGACTAGCCTGTATGATTGTGATTGCCTCTACAAACTAAACCCTCTAGTTTATATAGACACCGGAGAGGCCTAGGGTTTTACAAAGTCAGTTTACAGAGGAAGGAATCTTCATATCCAAACGCCAAGCTTGCCTTCCATGCAAAGGAGAGTCCCATCCAGACACTGGAGGAAGCCTTTTGTCTCGTATCTTCATGGCCCATCAGTCCGGCCCATGTCACATAGCCCGGACGCCCGAGGACCCCTTAATCTAGGACTCCCTCACCCACCAGGTGGGCACAACCCACCTGGGTGCACCAGGGAGCCCATGCGCGCCCTGGTGGGTTGTGCTCCCCTCAGCCCACCTCCGGTGCCCATCTTCTGGTATATAAGTCATTTTGACCTAGAAAAAAAAATAAGGAGATGACTTTCGGGACAGAGCACTGCCGTCTCAATGCGGAACTTGGGAAGGAGCACTTTTTCCCTCCAACGGAGTGATTCCGCCGGGGGAACTTCCCTACTGGAGGGGGAAATCATCGTCATCATCATCACAAACAACTCTCCCATCTTAGGGAGAGCAATCTCCATCAACATCTTTAACAAAACCATATCCTCTCAAACGCTAGTTCATCTCTTGTGTTCAATCTTTGTACCGAAACTATAGATTGGTGCTTGTGGGTGACTAGTAGTGTTGATTACATCATGTAGTTGATTACTATATGGTTTATTTGGTGGAAGATTATATGTTCAGATCCACTAGGCTATTTAATACCCCTCTGGTCATGAGCATGTTTATCACTTGTGAGTAGTTACTTTTGTTTTTGAGGTAACGGGAGAAATCGTGTTGCAAGTAATCATGTGAACTTGAACAATGATAATATATTAGCATGACTACTTCATAAATTATAGATATGTTGGAGACGTATCATTGCACATCCAATTGGGACATATCTCGTCCTAGAGAAAGCAATGCAGGAACAAACCCCTGGGGCCCGAAGAATAAACACATAATGGCTGAAGTGAGGAAAACACTGAATTACTTCATCGAGCCCTTCGGGAGATTCAAGGCTCGAGGGATCTATTCATGGTTATATTGGAAAACTCCACTTCATCACCACTACCTTCTTCTTCATCACCAAAAGAAAATTGAGTACCGGGTATGGGCACTCCCCTTGGCTTCCGCCATGCTTGGGGGAGGTGCCCCTGTATCGTACCATACCCACTATATTTTGCCTTTACTTATCTTAGTTCGATCCATAGTTATCTTTTGCTTTAGATGAATAAAAGTTTAGTTCGATCCTTTCTTTTCGAGAGTTTGCTTAGTGATCTATCCTTGTAATCGTGTGCAAGATATATAATAAAGTTTAGTTTGAGTTTTTGCTTTCTTTACTATCATGTTCCAATAAAAAGGAAGGAAATAAATGAAAAAGATCATATGTTAATCTTTTGATAACTAATAACACCACATAAGGAAAAGTATAAGTAGAAATTTTTATTAGAGATTGACAAACATAGCATTGGTCAATGGTGCAATTCATGAAAGAATTAATAGGGGAAGAGAAGATTCACATATAAATACACTATCTTGGAAATCTTTTGTGATTGTGAGCCCCCATCATAATATTATATGCCAAAATTGTTGATGTTGGACAACAAAGACAACGTAATGATTTATGTTTGTTCATATTCACATAGAAGTTATATTTTCATAGATCCCTCAACATGTGGTGCTTACCCCCATCTTTGCTAGCCAAAAATTCCGCACTAAGTAGAGATACTACTTGTGCATCCAAAAACCCTTAAACCCAAATCTTATTTTCAAGAGTCCACCATATCTACCTAGGGATTGAGCAAGATCCTTCAAGTAAGTTGTCATCGGTGCAATAAGGCAATAAAAATTGCTTCTAAAAGTGTGAGATCATTTGGTGTAAGAGAAAATTGAGCTATGTACGAACTTGTGATGGTGAAGAATAAAAGTGACAGACTGCATAATAAAGGTTGCCTTCACAAGGGGCAATACAACGTGACATTCTTTTGCACTAAGGGGTTGAGCATACAAACAAATAAGCACATGGCAACCTCTGCTTCCCTCTGCGAAGGGCCTATCTTTTACTTTTATGTATTTACTTTTATGCAAGAGTCAAAGTTTTCTCTCTATTCCTTTTTATTTTTATCCTTTGGCAAGCATCATGTGGTGAGGACATATCTAGGCATATATGTCTAGTTGAATATGGGTAGCATAAGTTATTATTGTTGGCATCACCCTTGAGGTGAATATGTTGGGAGGCGAAACTATAAGCCCCTATCTTTCTATGTGTCTGGTTGAAACGGTTTGCTCATGTGTATGCGGTGAGTGTTAGCAATCATAGAAGACTATATGATGGTTGAGTATGTGGACTTTCCTAAAGGCTCCTATACGTGACCCTTCCTGAAAAGATGATGAATTGTAGTTGCAAAGTTGACTGAGAACATAGTTTGCTGGTTTCTAATAGAGTTTATGCTTTATACTTCGATAGAGTGATGAATTGTTACTTATTCATGAGAAGACTATGATAAAAGTTCTATGATAAAAGTGTTATGTTAAAGTTTGTTGCTGTTATAATAATTTACATGATGCTTCTATGTCCGTATTTTGTTTTTATCGACACCTCTCTCTCTCTCTAAGCATGTGGACATTTTTTCGATTTCGGTTTTCGCCTGAGGACAAGCAAGGTCTAAGCTTGGGGGAGTTGATACATCCATTTTGCATCATGTTTTCCTGCTGTTATTTATTATGTTTTTATGCATAGTAATGCTTTTTGGAGTAATTCTAAGGCCTTTTCTCTCATAATACACAAGGTACACACAAAGAGGGAGAATTCCAGCAACTAGAAATCTAAACCTGGAAAAGCTACGTCAGGCTTCCTATTCTGCACAACTCCAAACAAGCTGAAACTTTGCGGAGATTTTTTATGGATTATATGAGGAATATTGGAGCCAATAAGTACCACAGGGGCCCCACCAAGTGGGCACAACCCACTTGGACGCGCTAGGGAGTCAAGGCGTGCCCTGGTAGGTTGTGGTCCCCTCGGCCCACCTCCGATGCCCTCTTCTGGTATATAAGTCATTTTGACGTAGAAAAAAATAAGGAGAGGACTTTCGGGACGGAGCACCACCGTCTTGAGGCGGAACTCTGACAGGAGCACTTTTGCCCTCTGGCAGAGCGATTCCATCGGGGGAACTTCCCTCTCGGAGGGGGAAATCATCGTCATCATCATCACCAACAACTTTCCCATCTTGGGGAGAGAAATATTCAAAAACACCATCTCCTCTCAAACCCTAGTTCATCTCTTGTGTTCAATCTTTGTACTGGAACTGTAGATTGGTGCTTGTGGGTGACTAGTAGTGTTGATTACATCTTGTAGTTGATTGCTATATGGTTTATTTGGTGGAAGATTATATGTTCAGATCCGTTATCCTATTTAATACTCCTCTGATCTTGAGCATGTTTATCACTTGTGAGTAGTTACTTTTGTTCTTAAGGTCATGGGAGAAATCATGTTGCAAGTAATCATGTGAACTTGTTATGTGTTTGATATTTTGATAGTATGTATGTTGTGATTCCCTTAGTGGTGTCATGTGAACGTCGACTACATGACACTTCACCATATTTTGGGCCTAAGGGAATGCATTGTGAAGTAGTCATTAGATGATGGGTTGCGAGAGTGACATAACCTTAAACCCTAGTTTATGCGCTATTCCGTAAGGGACCGAGTGGATCCAAAAGTTTAATGGTATGGTTAGAATTTATTCTTAATACGTTTCTCGTAGTTGCGGGTGCTTGCGAGGGGGTTAATCATAAGTAGGAGGTTTGTTCAAGTAAGAACAACATCTAAGCACCGGTCCACCTACATATCAAATTATCAAAGTAGCGAATATGAATTGAATCAACATGATGAAAGTGACTAGATGAAATTCCCGTGTACCCTCAAGAACGCTTTGCTTATTGCACGAGACCTTTTTGGCCTATCCTTTGTCTCAAAAGGATTGGGCTACCTTGCCGCACTTTTGCTACTACAATCGTTACTTGCTCGTTACAAATTATCTTGCTATCAAACTACTTTGTTACCTACAATTTCAGCACTTGCAGACATTACCTTGCTGAAAACCACTTGTCATTTTCTTCTGCTTCTTGATAACCCGCAATTATAGGGGATCGCAACAGTTTTCGAGGGTAGAGTATTCAACCCAAATTTATACATTCGCCATAAGGGGGGCAAAGAATATTTGAATGTATTAGCAGCTGAGTTGTCAATTCAACGACACCTAGAGATTAATTATCTGCAGCAAAGTGATCAATAGCAAAGTAGTTTGATAGTTTTGATAGTAGTAGCAGCAGCAATAGTGACAGTAACAGTGATAGCAGTAATTTTGTAGCAAGTGTAACATTGATGATAGCAGTAGTAACTTAGCAGAAACAATATGGAAAATTTTGTAGGCATTGGATCGGTGACTTGTTGGATGATATTCATCATGTGATAGTTATAACCTACGGCGATACGGCACTAGCTCCAGTTCATCGATATAATGTAGGCATGTATTCCGTAAATAGTCATACATGCTTTATTAAAAGAACTGCATGACATCTTTTGTCCTACCCTCCTGTGGCAGCGGGGTCCATATTGGAAACTAAGGGATATTAAGGCCTCCTTTTAATAGAGAACCAGAACAAAGCATTAACACATAGTGAATACATGAACTCCTCAAACTACGGTCATCACTGGGAGTGGGCCCGATTGTTGTCACTCCAGGGTTGCCGGATAATAACACGTAGTAGGTGACTATAACTTGCAAGATCGGATCTAGAACATGGATATAATGATGATAACATAAACTGTTCAGATCTGAAAGCATGGCACCCCAGCCCAAAGTGTCAAGCATTAAGCATGGCAAAGTCATAGCAACATCAATCTAAGAACATAATGGATACTAGGGATCAAGCCCTATCAAAACTAACTCGATTACATGATGAATCTCATCCAACTCCTCATCGACCAGCGAGCCTACGAAGCAATTACTCACTCCCGGTGGGGAGCATCATGGAATTGGCGATGGAGAAGGGTTGGTGATGACGAAGAACGAAGATCCCCCTCTTCGGAACCCCAAACGGACTCCAGATCTACCCTCCTGAGGAAGAACATGGCTTGGCGGCGGCTCCGTCTCGTGGATCGCGATAATTCTTTCTCCCTGATTTTTTTCTCCAAAAATAGGAATTTATAGTGTCAGGGTTGAGGTCTACGGGGCCACCAGGTGGGGACACCCCACCTGGGCGCGCTAGGAGAGGGGGATGCGCCCTGGTGGGTTGTGTCCACCCAGGTGCCCCTCTCCTGCAGGTCTTGGCTCTAGAAATTCTTATTATCGATATAAAAATCCTTGCAAAGTTTCGTTCCATTCCTAGAACTTTTATTTTTGCACAAAAACAACACCATGGTAGTTCTGCTGAAAACAGCGTCAGTCCGGGGTTAGTTTCATTCAAATCATGCAAATTAGAGTCCAAAACAAGAGGAAAAGCATGAGAAAAAGTAGATATGTTGGAGAAGTATCAACTCCCCCAAGCTTAAACCTTTTCTTGTCCTCAAGCAATTCAGTTGATAAACTAAAAGTGAGAAAGATAAACTTTTTTGGACTCTTCTGGTCTTGTTTGCATAAATAAGCTTAAACAACACCAGGTTTTCAGCCAGCATTATAACTAATCATGTCAACAATAACTCCTAAAGATTATAATGACTCATATCAATGACATAATTAGCTAGCAAGAAATAATAAGATATCTCAAACAACAACACGTTGTCAAAACGACTATGATATAATATGACAATAGTGGTATCTCTCTAGCCCTTTCTGAGACCGCAAAACATAAATGAAGAGCACCTCCAAAGTTCAAGAAGCGACTAAACATTGTAATTCATGGTAGAAAAGATCCAGTCATGATGCACCCAACATTAGCTACACAATGCATAAATCATGACAACTGTGCTCTACTCAGTTTCTGGCGCTTGTTTTAGAAGGTGATGCACAACATAAAAGTAAATAGAAAGTCCCTTCACAGAGGGAAGCAGTGATTTGCAGAGGTGCCACAACTCATTTTTTAAACAGAGATAAATTATATTTTCAGACATGCACCCTTCTCATTCACTTCACGACCATCAGTTATCAATATCTCCCATGCTAAAGGGGCTAGTGGCAGTTCCCAAGCGATAAAAGTAAAGGTTTACCCCCCTCCACCAACAATCACATTCCACGGCTTGTTTGAAACAACGGGTGTCGTCCAAACCGACAACAGTCTCGGGGGAGTTTTGTTTAATTATTTGCATTTTTGAGTTCAGGACTGGAAATCCCTATTACTGCCCTTTTCTCATACGATGGCAAGTGAATAAACACTCGACCTGAGAATAACCCGCTTAGCATGGAAGATACCGACCACCTCCTGTCGTTCCATGAACGATCCAGGAACACAAAACGGATAATATTTTAGAAGTTTTTAGAGGTGGCACATGCAAATTTACTTAGGACATCAGGGTAATACTGTATATAGGTAGGTATGGTGGACTCATCTGGAATAACTTTAGGTTTAAGATTTTTGATGTACAAGCAGAATCCCCACTTAGTACAGGCGAAGGCTAGAAATTTAGATTAAGAAGCGGCCAGCTAGAGAGCAACAATGATCATAACCATGCATTATGCACAAGTAACATTGGACACTACCATGAGTAGGATATGAACACCATGAACATAAACATTATAGAGGCTATGTTGGTTTTGATTCAACTACATGCATGAACATGTACCAAGTCAAGCCACTTGAACATTCAGAGGAGGATACCATATCATCATACTACATCACAATCATTTTAACGCTATGTTGATATCCTAGATAAATCATTATTAACTCCTAGCTACTTATGCATGGCATGAGAAACTATAATCTCTAATTGTCATTGCAAACATGTTTAATCATAATGGCCTGAATCATGGATAATAGGTTAAAAATATTTACACAAAAAGAAAAAGTCGAGTTCATACCAGTTAATCTTTGCCACGGCCAGTTCATCGAATATCGTCATTATTTCCTTTCACTTGCACGACCGAATGATATGAAAATAATAATAGTGCAAGAGTGCCATGGACTAAGCTGGAATCTGCAAAACATTTTATTCAACAGGAGAAGACAAGGTAAAATGTGCTCTTTATTAGTTCAACAATTATTCATATGAGAGCCACTCAACATTTTCATCGTGGTTTTCTCCTTGGTACAACTCAAATAAAAAGAAAACAAATTCAGAGAAACACACTGAAACATTTTTGGAGTTTTTGGTTTTCTTTAGCAAGCAAATAAGGGAAAAGCAAAAACGAGAAAAAACTATTTACACGGGAAAGCTCCCAACAAGCAAAAGAACAAGGAAATTTTTTTGGGTTTTCTTTTTAATGTTACTACTAAGCATGCATAGAAAGTAAACTAGCTACAACTAATTTAATTTTGTTTTTTCTAAAGTTTTTCAAACACACAAGAAGAAAGTAAGAAAATAAATCTAAGCATGGATGATACAATGAAAGAGTGTGAACACCGACAAATAGAATGATATGTAGACATAAATGTAATGTCGGTGAGTGAGGGAGTCCTGGATTAGGGGGTCTCCGGACAGCCGGACTATATCCTTTGGCCGGACTATTAGACTATGAAGATACAAGATTAAATACTTCGTCTCGTGTCCGGATGGGACTCTACATGGCATGGAAGGCAAGCTAGGCAATACGGATATGTATATCTCCTCCTTTGTAACCGACCTTGTGTAACCCCAGCCCTTTCCGGTGTCTATATAAACCGGAGGGTTTTAGTCCGTAGGACAACATACAATCATACCATAGGCTAGCTTCTAGGGTTTAGCCTCTTCGATCTCGTGGTAGATCAACTCTTGTAATACCCATATCATCAAGAATAAATCAAGCAGGACGTAGGGTTTTACCTCCATCAAGAGGGCCCGAAGCTGGGTAAAACATCATGTCTCCTGCCTCCTGTTACCATCCACCTTAGACGCAGACTTCGGGACCCCCTACCCGAGATCCGCCAGTTTTGACACCGACATTGGTGCTTTCATTGAGAGTTCCTCTGTGTCGTTGCCATTAGGCTTGATGGCTCCTACGATCATCGAAAATTTGCCGCAGCAATACAACCTATAGAGGAGTGACTCCAGGCCCAGGGGCTCATTGCATGGGCTCCCTGCTACTCGAAGTTGTATTCGGCTTCCCCGGCAACTTCCCTAGCGAAAATTTAACCTTCCACATTGCTCCGTTCCAAAGTGGCCATCAAGCACTACTTGGACGTGAAGCTTTCACTCGCTTTAACGCAATACCGCATTACGCTTCCCTCACGCTTAAGATGCCCGGTCCACGTGGCATCATTACAGTAAATGGAAATATTGAGCGATCCCTCTGCGCTGAAGAGAGTGCAGCTGCCTTGACAGCCGCACACTAAAACGGCCTCACCAACTAAAGCATTTGATAGGTCGTCAAGACCACGGACATGGTTAGATGAGTCCGACGCAGCTATATATAATTCATACAAGTTTGACGAACACATCCCTATTACAAATACAAGGGGCTCAACGCGCGCAGACAAGTGGCAATTTTTACTCATCTTGAACTGTACATGGTTTTTTTAAACCTACTTTTTTGCACGACAACTTTTCACCTAAGTTCCTCTCTTTTACAGATGACCATCGTGCTACACCCGTCCAGAATACGGCACAACGGAGACACATGCGCAGACGTGCAGCAGGGACCCGTTCAAAGGATTCTTTTTAGATTAAGACCCTGCGTCAACCTTTTTTACTGTCTCTGGTTGATACACATCCCTTAGATTCTCAGTACAATTGAGAAGGATGCTGATGTCTTGGCATGTGGCCACGTCAGAACAATGCACATACCTGGACAACAGGGGCTTCTTACAAAGGGCACTGTTTAGGCCCAGTTTACACCATAAAGACCGAATACCTTAGGGAGTGTTCGGCGTCGTGAGTTTGGCCTTATATGCATCAGCTCCGAATCATGTCTTTGGTCAAATGTTGAGTTTGCCCGGCTCCTGTGTTTTGGTGCCTTACGTTCCGCTCTATCGGCTAAGGCAGCACCAGGAGAACTACTGCGATTGTGCCCTGGTTCATCCGGACGAGCACCTTAGTAGAGAAATCCGAAAACTGACTGTCATGATATAGTGCGAGACTGGTCAACCACTCGATGACCTATCGGAATCTTAGAATTCCTCCGCCTTAACGAAGGGTCATTTCCCGGCCGGGCATGTACGCACCCCGAATTCGGGTGAGTGCGGAGCCACCAGGGGCTATATAGTAGCCCCATTGTCAAAATCCTATGGCTAAGTGAATGTGTTAAAGCATTATAGTCCGGTTGCCTAGGTTGCTGCGCTATCACCTCCTTATTAGGACCAAGACGTTGGATTAAGTGTGAATACGCGTCTTCTGCGAACACCCCCGCATTATATGTGTCGGGTGGTAGGTGCGACATATGCCAACGGGTGGCTTATCATTGTGGGAGCCAGTAAGACATCGCCGGTGCCTGGAAGCGGGATGAGGCGAGGACATGCAAGCCGGCGAATCTTACCCAGCTTTGGGGCTCTCCGTGGAGATAACACCCCTACTGCTGCTCTGCAGGGTCTCCGCGTGATCACTAGATGAACGAGTGGCTACAAGATGCTCCTTGAGCTGTTTTGCGAGAGGAGGAAGAAGGGCACGGCTCGCTCTCTTCTCCTCCCTATATGCTGTCTAAAACTAGCACAGATGCACCCTTTGCATGGGTGCCCCGGGGGGTTTATATAGGCCCACCCCCCGGGGGTACAATGGTAATCCGGCTGGGCACGGGCCCTAGCCGTCTGTGACTACGCTCGCCGGCTTCTGTGCTGACTGCTGGGGCCCGCCGGCTGGTGGGTCCCGCCGGCTGCCAACTCTGGTCAACAGGCAGGCCCCACTGCCAAGGGTCTTGTCGGTGGCTGGTTACTGTTGCCTCAACCTGATGACGAGGGCTTCGTCGAGGTAAGCGTGGCTACAGTGCCGCCGTCTGGCGGGCGATCCCTGTAGCCTTACCGCGTCTTGTCTCCTTAATGGGGCGTCTCCTTTGAGGGAGAAGCAAGCCGGCTGCGGGGAGCCAGCCCCGTCTCGGGCCGACTGGGGGAGGCCTGGCCGCCTTCGGGCGTCTCTCTTCCTGAAGGGGCCCACCGCCCGTGGGCCGCGCTGGCGGCCCGTCGTGGGTGACATCAGGGTCAACATGGCAACAGTGCCGCGCCAGACGGGTCATGGCCACTCCGTACGGCGCACTGTGCCAGGCGTGCTCGGGGATTCGGGGGTGGCAGGCTTTACTGTAGCTACGCCCCGTCACATCGCCGTTATGTGAATGTAGACTTCGAGGGTACGATCTTGACCGCTTGGTGGGAGCCGGCCTCTTGGAGTCGGCCTTCTCGTGGCCGGCTTCTCGGAGCCGGCCCTCCCGCGGCTTTCTTCATGAGGGCTAAAGTCGGGCCGCCTTCCAATAGTCGGCCTGGGGGACAGCCGGCCAGGGGAAGGCGGCCCCACGTCTTGGATTCTTGAGGGCCGGATCGGCTCGTAATTTCTTCAGAAGGGTTAGGGGGAGCCGGCTAGGCTACCCGTGGTCATTTACTCCGACAGTAGTCCCCGAAGCTGATCGAGCTCCGAGGCTGACAAAGGGATGAGAAGCTTGGTCAGCTTCCTACCCTGAGGAGCCGGCTTTGCTTATGCGCGCCGTCTTCGGAAAGCTCCGTTTCTTGTAGGCTGGATCGCGGGTCAGCCTGCGAGCTGACCGCGCGCCATCCTGCGGGCCACGTGGCAAGGAAAACCTGCCAACGCACGCGCGCGATGGGACGCCGCCGCAGGCCCGGGCCCGACACTCCTAGGCCTCGGACCGAGCACGGATCTTCTGCGGCCCACAACGGACCGCTCGCCTTCTCGCGGCGGTTTAATTACGCCATCAGGGCGCAATAATCGCGGGACGTGGGGGCGTGGGCGCAGTTAATCCCACGTTCCCCACGCCGCGCCTCCTCGGCTCCGCCGCGCGGGTCTATAAGTAGGGGGAGGAGAGGGAGCGGCAGAGGCTCGCACGCTCTCCCTCGCTCCGCCCGTTCTCGCCTTCCTTCTGCCGCCGCAGCGACCCATTGCCACGCTGCTCCGCCGTTGGACCTCTAAGTTCCTTTGGCGCGCCGCAGTGGGGTCGTGCGCGTCTCCGCGGTCGCATCATCTCGCTCCTCGCCGCGTCGCTCCCATGGCGTTGTCGAGCTCGTGGGATGGCTCCAACGTCCACGAGGACCACGTCGAGTTCCTCCGCCGCACGCGGCGTCTGCCGGGCGAGAACTTCGTGCGGGTTCGACGCTTGCCGGCGAGGGAGATTTCGCCGGCACCGGAGGAGGGCGAGCGGGTAATCTTCCGCTCGCACTTCCTGCGCGGCTTCGGCCTCCCGGCGAGCGGATTCCTTCGCTCCTTCCTCGAATTCCACCACCTCCAGCCGCACCACCTCACGCCCAACGCGGTGATGCTGCTGTCGGCTTTCGTCACCCTGTGCGAGGGCTTTCTTGGGGTTCTCCCCACTCTCGAGCTCTGGGGAGAATTCTTCTAGAGCAAGCTGGCACCGTTGTCGCGGGCGTGCCCGCCCCCTGCGGGGCCTTCATTGCCATGAGGCGGGCGGGCGAGAACAATCCGTTCCCGCCCATCCCACTGATCCAGTCGGTGAAGCTCTGGCAGAAGTCTTACTTTTACGTGAAGAACGTCGCCCAGCAAGGCGACTACGTCAACCTGCCGGCTTACGTAGCTGGCCCGCCGGCTGGGAGGCAACCTTCGTGGAGCTACCGGGCCAGGTCGTTGTCTCAGGCCGGGAACGCAGCCGTCTCCCGGCTCCGGGTGATGATCCAGGCGGAGGGCCTGACCGGAGCCGACCTGGTGGCCGCCTTCGTGGAGCACCGAGTACTTCCGCTCCAAGGCCGGCCTCACATGATTTGTCAGATGAGCGGCCGCTTCGACCCGTGCCGGCTGAGCACCAGGGAGATGCCTCATGTCGAGGTGTCTTACATGGTGAACTACATCTCCAACTGCAAGCTCGCCGAGGATTGGCGATACGGCAAGGGGCCGTATTCTCGCGCCAACCCTCCGCCTGCCGTAAGTTTTTCTTCTTTCCTTCCTTTTTGTAGCCAGCCTCATGATGGCCGACTTCTGATCAATTGGTTTGTCCTTGGCAGAACCCTCTTCTTCCGCCGATGGCCGGGGCCGCAGGGGTAGAGCTCCGGCTCCTCCCCGACCGCACGGTGGACGACGTCGATGACCTAGACCTGGGAGCGGCCGCCATGGAAGATGCCGTCGTGGGGGAAGGCGGCGAGGTGGACAACACGGGGCTCGGGGCCGGCTTCGAGGACTGGCCAGATGATGACGAAGTCGAAGTCGTTCCGCGCCGCCAGCCGGCGGTTGATCATCAAGGCGCGGGCCCTTCTGCCGCGCCGGCTACCCGTGGCGGCGCGCAGAAACGCCGGGCCGCGACGACCTACTTCGGCAGCCGGCCGAAGAAAACCAAGGCTTCCACGGCGGTGACCAGGTGGGATGAGGCGGCCGCGAAGGCGGCACGCTTCCGCAAGGCGGTGAAACAGCCGCAGGCGATCTCGTCGTAAGTCGTCGAACGTCTTGTATATTTTTTGTTGTCTTCTTCGATTGAAGCTCTTCTAAACTTTTCTTTGCTCGCCGGGCAGGGCGCCGCTTTCCCTTGAGCGAGGTCCTGGCGGCTCCATAGTCGGGCCGACTGGAAGGCCCTCAAGCTCCCGCCGCGTGGATCCCCGCGCCGACCTCATGGAGGCTACAGAGCGGAACGCACGGGGGGCACGGGAAGAGCGGGAGGCGGTGGAGCGAAGGACCGCCCAGGCGGCGAAGGAGCAGGCCGCCGCGGCGGCCAAGGCCCGGGCGGAGGCGGCAGTTGCGGAGACGGAAGCGGAGGCCTCGCGCAACCAGCCTCCGCTGCTCACCGTTCCCCTCCGTGCCGTGGCCCCCGACATCCCCATGCCCCCGTCGGAGGAGGTCGACCAAGACCCGCCGGTGATGGAGAGGAGGGAGGACCACGTGGTCTTCATGGAGGAGGCGCCGCAGACGGAGCCGACTGGAGCGGGCCAAAGCGGCCAACCAGCCGCGGCGCCAGAGTAGCCGGCCGGGGGCGAGCCGGCGGTAGGAGCCGGCCTCGAGGTGCAGCCGGCATCTCGCCGGCGCGCAGGGGGAGCTACCTCCGCGCCGGAGCCGCATAGAGCTGCGGGCGCCAGCCAGACGGCGGAGGCCCTGGAGGCGGCCAGCGCCAGCACGTCCGAGTGGACTCCCAGCAGGGGAACCAGCTTCAAGCCCAGGCTGCTTCGCTGCAGCGATATACCCAAGAGTTCCTCACGACGCGGGCCGTCATCCGGGTGAGTCTTCTGGCCTTGGTTGTTTTGCTCTTTTGATTTCTTTCATGGGGGCGTGTCAGCGCACCCACTGGGTGTAGTTCCCGAGTTTCGAGTCGGCTGCTGCGCAGGCGGCTGGGAACTTACTAGGTCTTGACAACTATCTTATCCTTGCCTCCTGTCTGATCTTCCAGGAGTATCACAACCTCCGCGCTGCTGTCTTCAACTCCCAGGCTCAGGAGCTGGGCCGGAGAACCGAGGACCTGACCAGCAGCTGGAGTGCGTGCTTTGTTTCGTTCATCTCCTGTGGGGGCGCGTCAGCGCATCCATTGGGTGTAGTCCCCGAGATTTGGGCTGACTGCTGAGCAGTCGGGTCGGATCTTCCTTGACGACTTCTTCCTTATAGATTTTTCCTTTGTCTTCATGCTTGCAGGAGCCAATGCCGACTTGAGGGCGCAGCTCGGCGAGGCCCAGGCCGCCCTTCGCACCAAGGAAGCCGAGTGCAGCGCCTTAGTCCTGGAGCGTGACCGCCTGGCCAAGAAGTTGGCCGACCAGGAGGAGAGCCACAAGGCGTCCCTGAAGAAGGCGCAGGACAGCAAGGACGCCCTCAAAGCTGAGTTCGAAACCGAAGCGGCGGGCTGGGCTGAGGCGAAACAAGCGTTGAGCGAGGGCTATGGCCGGGTTGAGGATCTGATCGATGGTAAGCCGCCTTCCGTACTCCTTGCTTGCCTCTTGCCTTCTGATTTCTCTTCTGACTTGTGCTGCTTTTTTTTCTCTGTGCAGACTACTTTCCCGGCTACTCCGTCTTCGCCACCCAAACCATCGAGGCTCATCGCGAGGCGCGCCGGCAGGCGGGGGCTGAAATCGCGCCGGATGCGAGCCGGACGCTTGAGGAGCAACTCTTGGCGGTCCAAGCCTGGCTGCAGCCGGCTCACCGCATGCTCCGCCGCCTCCAGCGCGCCGGGGCACAGGTGTTGGCCGCCCTCTGGCCAGGTGAAACGATTCCCCGCACCCCGAGTCGGACTGCCGACTGGCTGGAGGTTGCGGTTGGCCGCTTCGAGGCCTGGAAGGCATCGGCGGCCCGGCTTGGAGCTGGGCTGGCGCTGGAGTTCGTCCGAGCTTGGTACCCCGGGCTGAACCTGGACCAGCTGCGCACCTAGCGGCTGGAGGCCGACAAGGAGATGGAGGAGGTGCGGCCGGCTATCGCTCAGCGTGCCTTGACGATCGCCGAGTGCACTGACATCAGCGTCTTCACTCCTGAAATAAATGACGACGGCGATGCCCAGCCGGAGGAGTGGTTCATGCTGGACCCGGCAGCGGGTGAGGACTCGGCAGAGGAGATCGCTTCCAGCGATGAAGGTGAAGACGACGAAGGGGAGGAAGGCGAAGACGTCGAGCCGGCCAGTGGAGCGGCCAGCCAGCCCCAGCCTGACTGTGCCTCCAGCAACGAGGCACGTGCTAGCGCGCCCTCTGCGCGAGGTGGTGATCATACCGAGGTTCGCCAGCCGGCCACTCCTCCAGCAAGCGCTGCCGTCTCCACCGACCTGCCCGACTCGCCAGTCGCTCCCTTGGCTTAATCTGCCGCCCTTGCTTTTCCTGCTTGTTACTTTTTGAACAATTTTTGTTAAACTTGCGCAGTTCCACCCACTGGGGGTGTATTCAAACTATGTTGAATGCTGGCCTTTCGAAGGCCTTTTGTGTAAATATAATCGTGTGTGTGTGTTTGGCTTCCATTCGCGTATGCTTTTTATCTTTAGGCTGTTTCCTTTGCCGCCTTCCCCTAGCTGCTGCCTTCCCAACCGGCGGCTGCTCTGCAGCCTGCGGCTAAGGAAGAACTTGGCTATATATATTTTTTTGGGAAGGCAAGTACTCGAGGTTTCTTAGATTGAAACAAGGTGAATGGAAGCCAGCCGGCCGGCTACTCTGGTAGTCGGTCGGCGGTAGGAGAAAAACCGGCTTTTGTTATATTAGTCCGTTAGTCCCTAGCCGTTTTTCGTGTGGGCGTCCTTTCCTGCCTTTAACTCTTGCCAGCCGGACAGCCGATTCTTCGAACTGCGACTTTTGGCAAGAGGGGGCTTGGGCGCCGGCACACTACTTTTTGACCGCGGGTAGGACTTCTGATATAACTCAAGGCGGCCAGTCCCCGGGCCGACTAGTCGAACCCGGTGCCGGACGAAAAAAGTGAATGTAATGACATAATCATAAGCATGATACTCTTCATTCATAGATAAAAGATGGAAGTCCCCGAGATCTCCTCGGGGGGCCTATTGTCTCGTACTTAGTACAAGAGTTAGCGTGATACATACTGCATTTCAACTATAAAATCTTCGGAGGAGGTTGGCGTTCCATGGTCGTTCCGACTCCTTGCCGGAGTCGTCTCTCTTTCGCACCTTCGGCCTCTGTGCGTCGATCAGGTAGTAGGAGTCATTTCCCAACGCTCTGCTGATGACAAAGGGGCCTTCCCAAGGGGCGGAGAGCTTGTGCTGGCCGGCTGTTCGCTGGATCAGCCGGAGCACGACGTCGCCCTCTTGGAAAGATCTTGGCTTGACCTTCCGGCTGTGGTAGCGACGCAAGCCCTGCTGGTAGATGGCGGACCGGCTGAGGGCTAACAGCCGGCCTTCTTCCAGCAGGTCGACGTCGTCTTCTCGTGCTTCCTTGGCCTCCGCCTCTGTGTACATGGTTACCCGAGGCGAGTCGAACTCGATGTCAGTTGGGATGACCGCCTTGGTACCATACACGAGGAAGAAAGGAGTGAAGCCGGTTGACTTGTTTGGGGTAGTGCGCAGACTCCAGAGGACGGCCAGCAGCTCATCGAGCCAACAGCCGGCCGAACGTTCCAGTGGTACGACCAGTCGGGGCTTGATGCCGGAAAGGATGAGGCCGTTGGCTCACTCAACTTGGTCATTTGACTGCGGGTGGGCAACGGACGCTAAGTCCAACCGAATGCCCTGCGTCGTGCAGAAATGCGCCAATGCTCCCTTGGCGAAATTCGTGCCATTGTCGGTGATGATGCTGTGCGGCACGCCGTACCGAGTTGTTATATCTGCGACGAATGTCACAGCAGTCGGCCCATTCAGCTTCTTGATCGGCTTTGCCTCAATCCATTTGGTGAATTTGTCCACGGCGACAAGCAGATGTGTCATGCCGCCGCGGTCTGTCTTGAATGGGCTCACCATGTCCAGTCCCCAAACGGCGAAGGGCCAGGTGAGGGGAATGGTCTTGAGTGCCGAAGCCAGCAGGTGTTGCTTGGAGCTGAAGACTTGGCACCCTTTGCAATGTTTAACTAACTCCTTGGCATCATCCAAAGCAGTCGGCCAAAAGAACCCATGGCAGAAAGCTTTGGCGACGAGTGATCTTGAGGCTGCATGGTGGCCGCATTCTCCTTGGTGGATGTCTCTGAGGATTGCAATGCCCTTCTCTTGCTCGACGCATCGCTGGAAGACTCCAGTGACACTGCGCCTGACTAGCTCTCTGTTGACGATTGTGTATGCTCCGGCTCAGCGTTGGACTTGTCTTGCCTCTGTTTCGTCAGCCGGCAGTTCTTGGTTTATTAGGAAGTTGAGGATGGACTGGGCCCATGATGGAGCTGCAACTTCTTCTATTGCCAACACGGCTACTGCGACCAGGGCGGGCGGGGTGGGTGGTCAAACGCTGGAGTCGGCCACCGTCTATTGTGTTGGTGCAGTCCTCGGGCCGACTACCGCAGTCCCCGAGCCGGGTATGGCAGTCCCTGGGTCGGGCGTAACTACGGAAGTCCCCGAGCCGCCTACTGAAGTCCCTGGGCCGACTATCGAAGTCCCCGGGTCACTTGCTTGGTTCTTCGAGCCGGACCCGGCCGCGTCGGGGTCTGGCGGCACGAAGATGGAATCGGACTCTGGAGATGGCTTGATAGACGGCTTGAGGAGGCATTGCAGAGAGACGCCGGTTGGTATTGCCTGCCGAGTGGCGCCTATTCGAGCCAGGGTATCAGCTGGCTCATTGTCGGCTCGCGGTAGGTGGAGGAACTCGCATCCTTCAAAGTACCCGCTGATCTGCTGAACAAGGAAGCGGTAGCTTGCCATATTTGCTTCCTTGGTGTCCCAGTCGCTGGATGATTGCTGGACTACCAAATCTGAGTCTCCGTAACATAAGATCCGGCGGATGCCGAGCTCTTTGGCAAGCCGGAGCCCATGTACGAGCACCTCGTACTCGGCCACATTGTTGGAGGCGGCAAAGTGAATTTGCAGCGTGTATCTGAGCCTGTCGCCTTTGGGAGAGGTGAGGATGACGCCGGCTCCCAAGCCGGTGCGCATCTTGGACCCGTCGAAGTGCATGCGCCAATGAGTGGAGTCGGGAGCTGGCGGCAGGTACTGGGTCTCGGCCCAGTCGACGAGGAAGTCGGCCAATGCTTGGGACTTGATGGCGGTGCAAGGCTGGTAGAAGATCGTGTAGGGGCCCAGCTTGATGGCCCATTTCGCCACCCGGCCGGATGCATCCCGGCTGCCTATGATCTCAGCAAGCGGGGCGGTGCATACGACCGTGATGGGGTGCTCTTGGAAGTAGGGCTTCAGCTTCTTGGCGGCGAAGTACACGCCATAGCACATCTTCTGGTAGTGCGGGTAGTTCTGCTTCGAGGTAGATAGCACCTCACTCAAATAGTACACCGGCCTCTGGACCGGCTGGGCTCGACCCTCTTCTGGGCGCTGGACTACGATGACGGTGCTGACCACCCGGCTGGTTGCAGCAATGTAAAGGAGCATCGACTCTTTCTCAGTCGGCGCCGCCAGGACAGGAGGCGTGGCCAGCATCTTCTTCAGCTTGTGAAAAGCTTGGTCGGCTTGGTCGTTCCACTCGAAGTGAGTGGTCTTCTTCATGAGGCAGTAGAGGGGGAGAGCTTTCTCTCTGAGCTGGCTGATGAAGCGGTTCAGGGAGGCCAAGCACCCGGCGAATTTCTGGACGTCTCGAAGTTTGGTGGGAATCGCCATTCTCTCAATGGCCTTGATCTTTACTGGGTTGCATTCGATGCCGCGTTCGGAGACCAGGAAGCCTAGGAGCTGGCCGGCTGGCACTCCGAACACGCATTTCTCGGGGTTGAGCTTGATCTGGAACCGGCGCAGGTTCTCAAATGTTTCCTTGAGGTCTTCCAGCAAGGTGTCGCGCTTCTCCGTCTTTACCATAATGTCGTCTACGTAGACGTGGGCATTTCTGCCGAGCTGCTTGAGGAGGCACTTCTGCATGCAACGCTGAAAAGTGGCACCGGCATTTCTCAAGCCGAATGTCATAGTCAGGTAGTAGAAAGCTCCGAATGGCGTGATGAAGGCGGTCTTCAGGCGGTCGGCCGGATCTAGCTTTATCAGGTGTATCCTGAGTAAGCATCCAAGAAACTCAACAGCTCGCATCCGGCCGTGGAGTCTATCACTTGATCAATCCTTGGCAGGCCAAAGGGATCTTTGGGGCAGGCCTTGTTGAGGCTCGTGTAGTCTATGCACATGCGCCACTTGTTGTTCTTCTTCAGCACGAGGACCGGGTTGGCGAGCCACTCTGGAAAGAAAACCTCCACAATGAAGCCGGCTGCCAGAAGCCGGGCTATCTCTTCCCCTACAATCCTTCTTTTCTCCTCCGACAGTCGGCGGAGGGGTTGTTTGACTAGTTTTGTGCCTTCTCGGACGTGTAGCTTGTGCTCGGCGAATTCCTTCGGAACACCCGGCATGTCCTTAGGGGACCATGCAAAGATATCCCGATTCTCACGGAGGAAATCGGCGAGCTCGCCTTCCTATTTGCTGTTTAGGTTTGCTCTGATGACGGCAAACCTTTCTGGGTGCTCGGGTTCAAGAGGTATCTTCTTTGTCTCCTTGGCCGGCTGGAAAGATCCTTGGGCATCACACTCCTTGGGACCAGGGGACAGGGCCGGCTGTTTGCCTGCCATGGCCACGACTCGGTCCAACATCTTCTTTTCTTCGGCAATCACAAGGGACTCGGCTAGCCGGCTGCTGGCTGCTGCGCACTCGGAGGACTTCTTGTAATCGCCGGCTATGGTGATGATGCCCTTGGTGCTCGGCATCTTCATCTTGAGGTAAGCATAGTGGGGAACAACCATGAACCTGGCCAAGGCAGGACGGCCAAGCAGTGCATGGTAGGGGCTCTCCAGGTCCACCACTTCAAACCAGACTGCTTCCCGGCGGAAATGATCCTTGTCCCCAAAGAGAACATCAATCTTGATCTTGCCAATGGGGGTGTAGGGCAGGCCAGGTACAATGCCATGGAACACAGTCTGAGTAGGCATGAGTTGCTTCGTCTTGACGTTCAGCTTCTCCAGGGTGTCATGGTACAGGATGTTGATGCTACTCCCGCCGTCTATCAGCACACGGGAGAAGCGGGCGGCACGTCTGTCCGTTGCAAGGGTGGCATCCAAAACCAACTCATAAGAGCCGGGAGATGGCATCACCTGTGGGTGGTCGGCCCGGCTCTAGCTGATAGGCTTTTCTGACCAGTGCATGTGCTCGGAGGGGTTGGTAGCGATCGCGTTGACTTCCTGGTGCTCTCGGCGTCTGCTGCGCCGGTCTTCGGGCTGGCTTGTAAAGACGACATAGGTGGCATGCTCGTCGGGGAACTCGTCGTGCACGGCTCCGACTGCTGGCCGAGTGGCCGGCTGCCGCGGAGCCGGAGGCGGCGGACCAGCAGGCGGAGGCGGCGCGAGCCCTTCGCCTTTAGAGATTCGGGTGAGCCAATGGCACTTCCGGGTGGTGTGATTGGACGGCTTCGCGCCGATGTGGAACTTGCATGGGGCGTCGAGAGTTTGCTCGTAGGAGAAGGCCGGCTGCCAAGCCGGCCTGCCACCCTTCTGCTTCTTGGGTGCGGGCCGCCCTTCGGGCTGCTCGTCTTCGACTGTGGCCACCTGCCGACTGGTGGAGGGCGGTACAGGGCCCTTGTGCTTGTGGTCGTTCTGGTGCGGGCGTCGGCCGGAGTCCCCAGACGGCGTCTTGGGCGCCGGGTTGAGTACCTTCCCGGACGCGTCTACCCGGAGTTCAGTCTTCATCGAGGAGTCGGCGGTGGCGTACTTGTCCGCTATGACCAGAAGCTCGTCGAGGGTAGTCGGCTCGTCGCAGAGGAGCTTGTGCTTGAGGAGGGTGCCTTCTCGGCACCCGGCAGTGAAGTATTCTATGGCCTGCACCTCGTGCACCCCTTTGCAAGAGTTGCGAAGCTCGGCCCAACGCGTGAGGTAGTCGCGAGTGGATTCGGCGGGGCCTTGTACGCACAAGGAGAGCTGTCTGGGCTTGGGAGCCCGCTTGTAGGTGCTGGTGAAGTTGCGGACGAAGGCTTTTGTGAAGTCTAGCCAGCTGTTGATGCTGTATGGCTTGAGGCTGTTGAGCAAGGTCCGCACCGTGCCTTGTAGCATGAGGGGCACATACTTCACGGCAACGCGCCTGTTGCCGTTTGCTATGCGAACCGCTGTGGAGTAGTCGATCAACCAATCTTCCGGCTTCACGGAGCCGTTGTACTTGGGCGTGTCTCTTGGGAGCGAGAACCCTTTGGGGAAAGGCTCGTCGTGGATGTGGGGGCCGAAGCAAGGCGGGCCGACATCATCTTCTTCTTCTAGCGCGAGGGATCGCGCTAGGCGGTCGATCCGATGGCGGGCGTCATTCTCGCCGACTCCTTCGCGGCGACCTAGTCGGCCGCTGAGAGTCGGGTGCGCGACATGCGGTGGGGTGGGATATCTCTCCCCACGAGGCGGAGGCGGAGGCGGGCTGCCCCACTGCTCCATGGCTCGGGGATGGCCTTCTGTGTCTCGCTCGATGGAGACCCGGGCTCGGCTTCGGCTGGTAGCCGACTCTTTCTCGTGTCGCGCGCGGGTTTTACCCGCAGACGGCGTCCGGGACGTCGCGCCGTGCTCTCGGCGCGGGGGAGGGCTTTCCGCGCGGGCGTCGACTTCGTGCCGTTGCGCGGCTGCATCGATTAGCTGCTGGATGCGTCTGGTCATGTGTGGGAGTTCTTTGGCCCCCAGTCCGTCTAGCTCGTCTACGGCCGCCTGGGCAGCGCGCAGGTTCTCGAGTGGAGTGGCGTAGAGTGGGCGGTCGACTCCTAGCATGTCGGCGACGGCGGCGCCGCGCTGTCTGACAACGCCGGCTCGGCTTGGTCCACCTGGGGGCGGCGTGCCAAAGGCGGCACGGTCGACTTCGCGCTTGTGGGCCTCAGTGGGGCGTCTCATGGAGGCCAACTTCCGGCTCTCCGCGAGGAGGGCGAGGCGGCGAACCTCCAGCGCTTCGGCGTCGGCATCGGCCGGGAGGGGGATGGACAAGTAGTGGACCGCCACATGCGAGGCGCTGAGGGCGTTTTCGCCAGAAGCGCCGCCGTGGCTGATGACCATCACCTCGATGGTGGCACCGTCACAGCCATCGTCTCGGGGAAGCGGGTCGTTGTAGATCATGACGTCGGTGGGGAAAGCGTCGAGCGAGGCCGTGTCGGAGTCGACAAGCATCGGATCGGTGGAGCCAACAGACTCCAAGTCCACAACAGGCTCGCTGGAGACGTGGAGCTGGCCGAGGAGGTTGACGAGGTGGTCGGTGCCCGCATTGGAGGCGAGCTTGTCGGAGATGAAGGTCTTGCCAAGGAGATCGGCGAGGCCGCTTGCCGCGCAGACGTTGGCGACGCCTTGCAGCGCGTCGTGGCAAGCACCATCGGGCGTGCCGGGCTAGCTACGCTCGCTGGGGAGGAAGAGGGTTCCCGTCCAGAACAGGTCTCCGGACGACGGTGCACCTGGCCCCACGGTGGGCGCCAAATGTCGGGTGGTAGGTGAGACATATGCCAACGGGTGGCTTATCATTGTGGGAGCCAGTAAGACGTCACCGGTGCCTGGAAGCGGGATGAGGCGAGGACATGCACACCGGCGAATCTTACCCAGCTTCGGGGCTCTCCATGGAGATAACACCCCTACTGCTGCTCTGCGGGGTCTCCGCATGATCACTAGATGAACAAGTGGCTACAAGATGCTCCTTGAGCTGTTTTGTGAGAGGAGGAAGAAGGGCAGGACTCGCTCTCTTCTCCTCCCTATATGGTATCTAAAACTAGCACAGATGCACCCTTTGCATGGGTGCCCCGAGGGGTTTATATAGGCCCACCCCCCGGGGGTACAATGGTAATCCGGCTGGGCACGGGCCCTAGCCGTCTGTGACTACGCTCGCCGGCTTCTGTGCCGACTGCTGGGGCCCGCCGGCTGGTGGGTCCCGCAGGCTGCCAACTCCTTGGTCAACAGGCAGGCCCCACTGCCAAGGGTCTTGTCGGTGGCTGGTTACTGTTGCCTCAACCTGATGACGAGGGCTTCGTCAAGGTAAGCGTGGCTACAGTGCCGCCGTCCGGCGGGCGATCACTGTAGCCTTACCGCGTCTTGTCTCCTTAATGGGGCGTCTCCTTCGAGGGGGGAAGCAAGCCGGCTGCGGGGAGCCGGCCCCGTCTTGGGCCGACTGGGGGAGGCCTGGCCGCCTTCGGGCGTCTCTCTGCCTGAAGGGGCCCACCGCCCGTGGGCCACGTTGGTGGCCCATCGTGGGTGACATCAGGGTCAACATGGAAACAGTGCCGCGCCGGACGGGTCATGGCCACTCCGTACGGCGCACTGTGCCAAGCGTGCTCGGGGATTCGGGGGTGGCAGGCTTTACTGTAGCCACGCCCCGTCACATCGCCGTTATGTGAATGCAGACTTCGAGGGTACGATCTTGACCGCTTGGTGGGAGCCGGCCTCTTGGAGTCGGCCTTCTCGTGGCCGGCTTCTCGGAGCCGGCCCTCCGGCGGCTTTCTTCATGAGGGCTAAAGTCGGGCCGCCTTCCAATAGTCGGCCTGGGGGATAGCCGGCCAGGGGAAGGCGGCCCCACGTCTTGGATTCTTGAGGGCCGGATCAGCTCGTAATTTCTTCAGAAGGGCCAGGGGGAGCCAGCTAGGCTACCCGTGGTCATTTACTCCGACAATATGCGTGGGGGCTGAAGCCGACGACTGCAATCTTTCAGGTTATACACATGTATACATAAACGGCCGCACATGAGGCATCACAATACTTTCGGGCAAAAGTATAAACACAGCCTTGATAAATTTAATAAAACATTGTTTTTACAATGGGAATACATGTCACTCAAACATAATATTCTTCGAGCACTGGGCCTCTATCAAACGAGCACCCTCAAGAACTTCTTCAAAATAGTGCTCGGCAGCAACTCGGCCTATGGCCGAACCCTGCGCCGCAACAGTGATAGCGTCCATCTCCGCCCAGTATGCTTTGACACGAGCAAGGGCCATCCGCGAGCCTTCTATGCACGCCGACCTCTTCATCGCATTGATGCGCGGCACTGCACCAAGGAACTGCTGCACTAAGCTGAAATAGCTGTTCGGCTTCGGCTTTTCCGGCCACAGATGATCCACGACGGACCTCATGGCGAGGCCGGACAATCTATTGAGTTCGGCCCATTCGGCAAGTTGATCAGTTAGTGGAAGTGGACGCTCTAGAACGTTAAACTGCGACCAGAATAGCTTGTCCACTTCACGATCTGTTTGATCTCAGAAGTATTCGGCCGCATCGACAGCACTCGCCGTCAAATCCAGATATCCGTCTTCCGAACTCCACAGCCGATCCAGAGGGGCATACCGCGGATCTCCGAACTTCCTCTGCAGCAAAAAGGGCTTCCCAGACACAATATCACCGGCTTCACGCAGCTCCTCCTTCTTCGCTCTCATGGCAGAGCGGGTGTCTTTGGTCGCCATCGTGGCCTTTTCAAGGTCTGTTGCCTTCGCTCGGTTTTCTTCTTCAAGGAACTGGCAACGGTCGGTAGTGTCTTTTAACTTTACGGCCATCTTTGCCATCTTCTCTTTGCTCTCGCAATGCGTGGCCTTCTCGGCTCTTAACTCTTCGGCCGCCTTCAAAGCAGCCGCATTACTCCTTCTTGCTTGTTCTTTGGCTCGGGCAAGTTCCGCCCGAAGGGTTTCCACGGTGGCAGCTCCATCTGCAGTCACAAAATGTTAAAGATACTGGCATCACGCTGCTCTTACTATGTGACATTCACCAGAAAATATCACTTACCCTGTGCATCGTCAAGCCTCTTGTTAACAAGCTCGATGTCGGCATCCGCCGCATCCAGTTGCCGCTTTAGTTCGGCAAACTCATGAGCCTGGCTAGCCACCGGAGCTTCCACTACCTGCACATTAAAGCGGTATGGTTATTACCTGGGACTACGATCCTCTGCTTGCCGCTGTTCTCGGTGACAACCAGAGTCTCAGGGGCTACTATCTACATAGGGCGCACCTAAAAATGTGCAGTACTATTACAAAGGTATATCATTTTACGTACCTCAAAGCCCGTTAGTAGACACATAAAGGCGTCATGCAACCCGCTTTCGGCGGACGAAATCCTTTCCATCACCGTACTCATTAACGTACGGTGTTCTTCCGAGATGGTCGCTCGCTTCAACAGATCCCTCAGTGCATCCGACCGCATACCTGATGGCGCCGGACTCTCTTGTTCGCCCTCATTAAGAGCCGGATGCTAGGGACTTCGGGCGACTACAGGATTATCTTCAGGCCTAACCGGATTCGGAGAGGCCCTCCGTGACAACACTTCAAGGTCACCCGCTTCTTGAGCGGGTGAGTCCGGGGGAGGCGTTTCTCTCTACATCATCTCCGGAAGAAGGTCCCCTAAAGACGAGCTCTATTGAGAAGGGCTAATATCCGAAATGCATGACAAACGCTTCGGTTATTTTCCTCGGAAGTAAGGTAGAATATCTTTACTATTAAGTATTGTTTGATCACTTACGACTCGTTCGAGGGCTGATCCCCGCGCAGACTTTGTGCGGCAAGAGCACCCCCCAAGGCAGGACCCTCTATTGGAGACTTCTTCTCCCATTTGGAAGCCTTGGTTTCCGGATGTTCAGAGGCAGTCCTCTTCCTTCCACGGAGCGAGAGAAGGTCAGAATCTTCCCCTTGGTTATCCTCCCTCATGGAGGCGCTCATTCCCTCGGTTGGAATTGGTAGCGATGGGGGCCCACTTTCGCCCTCATTATTCTCCCCTTTATCTTCCTTTGAGGGCTCCGAGCAAGGTGCTAGCTCGAGCATCTTTTCCAGTACCGGATTGTCCAAACCCTCGGGAAGGGGGGCCGAACACTGAATCATCTTTGCCTTCGTTAGCCAGTCCTGGTCGAAGGGCGATTTCTCAGAATGACATCATGATAAATGAAAGACGGGGTGTTCGGCTAGAGGATTACTTACCTGGTCGGCAGTGCGGTTGCTGCTCAGGCCCACGTGCTCGGTAGTATCCGGACACTCTATTTGAGGTCCGAAGAATGATTTATACATCTCCTCGTGCATTAGGCCGAGGAAATTCTGAATAGCGCGCGGTCCTTCTGGGTTGAATTCCCACAAGCGAAGGGGCCGGCGTTTGCAAGGCTGGACTCGACGAACCAGCATGACTTGCATTACCATAACCAAATTAAAATCTCCCTCGAAGAGATCCCGGATGCAGCTCTGCAATATGGGCACATCCTTTGCTGGACCCCAGCTCAGCCCCCTGCTAATCCATGACATCAGTTGTAGTGGAGGGCCCGAGCAAAAGGCGGGGGAAGCTACCCACTTGGCACTTCTGGGAGCGGTGATGTAGAACCACTCCCGTTGCCATAATCCGGACACCTCTGGAAAGGAACCTTTTGGCCATGGAGCTCCTGCAATCTTGCTTATTAATGTGCCTCCGCACGCTGCGTACTGTCCCTCGACTGTCTTTGGCTTCACATCAAAGGTCTTGAGCCACAGACCGAAGTGAGGGGTAATGCGGAGGAAGGCCTCACATACGACAATAAATGCCGAGATGTGCCGAAAGAAATCCGGGGCTAGATCGTGGAAATCAAGCTCGTAATAGAACATCAAACCCCTTATGAAGGGATCCAGAGAGAGGCCTAGTCCTCGGAGGAAGTGGCAGATGAACACGACGTCTTCGTTGGGTTCAGGAGTAGGGACGACCTGCCCTCGAGCGGGCAGCCAATGTGAGACTTCGGCGGGCAGGTACCTTGCCTCCCTCAATTTCTTGATATCCTCTTCCGTGACGGAGGAGGGCATCCACCGGCCTTGAATGCTGGATCCGGACGTGATTGAAGGTCCGAAGCACCTGACCTAGGCTTTGGGTGTTAGAACTCGAGGCGGGGGAAGGATTCGATTGAGCACGGGAGGAAAAAAGTAAAAGCTTCGTCCCTTTATAAAGAGGGTGAATATCAAGCGTCCTCCCCGTGGCCGTTTGGGACTTGCCTAAAATTTAGGAGTCCAAGGCACGGTTGGGTTACCCATGTCTGTATTGATAAGAATCCCGTAATAAGGGGAACACGATCTCTGCTTCGACAAGACGTGTCAAGAAACTGCCTCGCGTTATGTGCGGGGCTAGTTAAAGGAAACGGTTCGAATAATTACCGGGCCATGGCATAATGTCATGTTGCCAAAAGGTGTCAGCAGATTAGATTTATGGAAATATTATTCTCTCTACGGTGGTGTGTGGAACTTATTTTGCAGGGTCAGACACTATCCTTGTATTCAAATTCTTCTGTGATGTATTCGGAGGAGGAACCCGCCTTGCAATGCCGAAGACAATACTGCACGCCAGACTCATCGTCATTGAAGTCTGGTTCAGGGGCTACTGAGGGAGTCCTGGATTAGGGGGTCTCCGGATAGCCGGACTATATCCTTTGGCCGGACTGTTAGACTATGAAGATACAATATTAAAGACTTCGTCTCGTGTCCGAATGGGACTCTACTTGGCGTGGAAGGCAAGCTAGGCAATACGGATATGTATATCTCCTCCTTTGTAACCAACCTTGTGTAACCCTAGCCCTTTCGGGTGTCTATATAAACCGGAAGGTTTTAGTTCGTAGGACAACATACAATCATACCATAGGCTAGCTTCTAGGGTTTAGCCTCTTCGATCTCGTGGTAGATCTACTCTTGTAACACCCATATCATCAAGAATAAATCAAGCAGGACGTAGGGTTTTACCTCCATCAAGAGGGCCCAAACCTGGGTAAAACATCGTGTCTCCTGCCTCCTATTACCATCCACCTTAGACGCACAGTTCGGGACCCCCTACCCGAGATCCGCCGGTTTTTGACACCGACAGTGAGAAACACGTACTCCCCCAAGCTTAGGCTTTTGGCCTAAGTTGGTAATCGGTGAGTAGCCTGGAGGGTAGTAGTCGGCGTGGTAGCTCACAGAGGCTCTCGGTGCGGATGCCTCAGCACGCCATGCCGCCACGACTCCTGTGTTATGAGCTCGGGCCTCTCTCTCAAGAACAAAATATCTTCCCTTGTTGTTATAGTCAAAAAGAGCAGGCACAGGCAAATATGTGTCCACAACAGATGTTTGGTTAAACAAAAGATTATAAGTGAAGTTATCAACTTTTCCCTTGAGAATCTTATGCTCTTTTAAGGTGTCAAAATCTAAATACTGCATGGGTAGGATAGGATCAAAGGGCAAAGGTGAAAATGCCCAGCCCTTGTGCTAAACGCGTGGCGTAAATTCCACCATTGAACCAGTCATTGTTAGCATTATGCTGAAGCCTACATGCAACAATAGCTCCAAGGTTATAATTCGTTTCACCAGTGAGAGCAATGTGAATGAGGCTCAAGTCTGTTGCACAAAGTATGCTACAGTCTTGCTTGCCTACTATGCATTTCCCGTTAAATAATGCAAAGTACTGAATTGCGGGAAAGTGAATGCTCTTTATTCTTCCTTGTCTCACTCCCCTATTTTCACCGTAATAAAGGCTAGTCAAGAAAGACTCAAACTCAGTCGTTGATGGCTCATCAAGCGAACCCCAAAATGGAAGTTTGCAATGGTAAGCAAAATTCTCTAGTGGAATAGTAAATGGATTATCATAAAGCATAAACGACACTCTAGACTCACGCGGAAAATATTTAAATCCTTTGACAAATGATTCAGTGAGAAGTTGGTGTTGTTCACACTTATTTGAGAGGTAGGGACCGAGACCGGCACTGTAAACTTAATGCTCAAATTCCTCTTTAATGCCCACTCGCATCATATACTCATCGCAAGGCCATAAGCATGTTTTGGTAGCGACACTTCATGTGGAACTTTCACTTGGTTCAACATAAGAACGGCAAGAAGAACTATCACTAGAAGATGCCCCCGATGATCGTCTCCTTGAAGAACTCCTTCCAAATAGGTTCATCATGTCCGTGTACAATTTTCTCCTCGAGGATCGTCTCCTCGAAGAACTCCTTCCAAATAGGTTCATCATGTCCGCGTACAATTTTCTGAAAATAAAAAATTTGGGGTGACAAAAATTTGTCAACAAAACTTTATAAGATTGATAGCAACTACTCATAGGGATAAATAGAGGCCATAGCAAGCATTCAAGCTACTTAGAACACTAAGAATTCAACATGCAAGCACATCTACAGCAGCACCAAGAGTAGCTAATTATTCAAAATATAAAACACTAAAACAAAAACTAATTGGAAAAACGGTGGAGTCACATACCAAGCAACAATCCCCCCAAACAGTTTTGGAAACGGAGCTTTGAGCAAAGGGATCGAAACCTGCGGGTTTGAGCTCAAGAACACAAGAGAGAGAGAGCAATGGAGATTTTTTTTTCTGGAGGTAGGTGATGATGTGGTATAAAGAGATAAGTGAGAGGGCCCACGTGGGGACCACAACCCACCAGGGCGCGCCTGCGGGTACTAGCTCGCCCAGGTGGGTTGTGCTCACCCGGTGCACCTCCCTCTGGTATTATTTGCACCAAAAATTCTTAAATATTCAGAAAAAAATCGTGCAAAAATTTTCAGGGCATTCTAAGAACTTTTATTTTTGGCTCATTTTTTATTGCACGGGAAATTCAAAAAACAGACAAAATAATGGCATTTCATTTTATTTAACTAATTAAAAAGAAAACAAAAGGTAGGGACAAAAGGTAGTGCTTACTAAATTAACAACCACTTTCGATTAGCATGAAACTGTTCAAAAATGATCCATTAATAAGGTTGATCAACTCTTATTAACAACCACTTTCGATTAGCATGAAACTGAAGAACTTTCGTAAATCACTAAGTTACCTCAATGGGGATATGCATTTCCCCAACAATAAGTGTTTCATATTTCTTTTTGACAGTAGGTAGAGGTATTTGAAACTTCCAATAGTGATTGTCGGAGATTTTTCAATAACATTAATACCATTCACTTGGAATTGTTTCTTCAGAAAGTGCACCATATGCTCATTGCCATTAATATTAAAAGTGATCTTGCTTTTATTGCAATCAATAACAGCCCCTGCAGTATTCAAGAATGGTCTACCAAGGATAATCGACATGTTGTCGTCCTCGGGCATCTCAAGTATAACACAGTTAGTCAAAATAGTAACATTAGCAACAACAACGGGCACATCCTCATAGATACCGATAGGTATGGCAGTTGATTTATCAGCCATTTGCAATGATATTTCAGTAGGTGTGAGTTTATTCAAGTCAAGTCTTTTATATAAAGAGAAAGGCATAACACTAACACCAACTCCTAAATCACACAAAACAGTTTTCACATAATTCTTTTGGATAGTGCAAGGTATAGTTGGTATTCCTGGATCTCCAAGTTTTTAGGTACTCCATCTTTGAAAGTGTAATTAGCAAGCATAGTGGAGATTTCAGCTTCCGGTATTTTTCTCTTATTTGTGATGATGTCTTCCATATACTTTGCATAAGGAGGCATTTTCAAGATATCAGTCAAGCGAGTACGCAAAAAGACTGGCCTCAACATTTCAGCAAAGCGTTCAAATTCTTCATCATCATTCTTTTTAGTTGACTTAGGTGGAAAATGCATAGGTTTTTGAACCCACGGTTCTCTTTCTTTACCGTGTTTTCTAGCCACAAAGTCTCTTCTATCATATCTTTTATTTTTAGCTTGTGGGTTATCAAGATCAACAGGTGGTTCTATCTCAACATCATTGTCTGGTTCTTTATCATTGGTTGGTTGAGAGTCTTCATGAACCCCATCATTGACCTTTTCAATATCAGTAGGTGAGTGTTCGTTTCCAAATTGAGTTTCAACATCAGAGATAGAAATTTCATTATCATTATCAGTAGGTTTCTCTATTTCAGGTTCACTAGGAGCATGCAAAGTCCTATCATTTTTCTTGTTCTTTTTCTTTCTAGAAGAACTAGATGCACTAGTGTTAACTCTTTGTGAATCTTGTTCAATTCTTTTAGGGTGTCCCTCAGGATAAAGTGGTTCCTGAGTCATTTTACCTCCTCTAGTTGCAACTCTAACAGCAAAGTCATGCATATTATGATTCATTTCATCAAGCAATTCTCTTTGAGATTTAGCAACTTCTTCTAATTGAGTTTGAACCATAGAAGCATGTTTTCCAACACCTCTAACATCATTCGACACTCTAAATAATAAGTCACTAAGCGAGCAATCATATCATAATTATATTTCAATTGTTTCATAACATTTGCATTGAAGTGATCTTGTTTTCTAATGTAGTTTCAAACTCATAAAGGCATTGGCTAGGATGCATATTGTGAGAATTATCATTATCATTGAACTTCATAAGAGAATTTACCTCTGCCACCTTAGGCAGTGGTGGTGTATTAAGCCCATGTATTTCTTCAATAGGAGGTAAATTTTTAACATCCTCAGCTTTAATACCTTTTTCCTTCATAGATTTCTTTGCCTCTTGCATATCTTCAGGACTGAGATATAATATACCCCTCTTCTTGAGTGGGTTTGGCTGGTGGTTCAGGAATAGTCCAATCATCATAATTTTTCAATATGTTATTCAATAATTCCTGAGCTTGTCCAACAGTTTGTTCCCTGAAAACAAAACCAACACAACTATCTAGGAAGTCCCTAGAAGCATCGATTAGTCCATTATAGAAGATATCAAGTATTTCATTTTTCTTAAGAGGATGATCAGGCAAACCATTAAGTAACTGGCAAAGCCTCCCCCAAGCTTGTGGGAGACTCTCTTCTTTAGTTTGAGAAAAGTTAAATATTTCCTGTAAGGCAGCTTGTTTCTTATGAGCAAGAAAATATTTTTCAGAGAAGTAATAAATCATATCCTGGGGACTACGCACACAACTAGGAGCAAGAGTATTGTACCAAGCTTTAGCATCACCCTTTAATGAGAAAGGAAATAATTCGAGAATAAAGTAGTAGCGGGTTTTCTCGTCATGAGTAAAAAGGGTAGCTATATCATTCAACTTAGTAAGATGTGCCACAACAGTTTCAGTTTCATAACCATGGAAATGATGAGATTCAACCAAAGTAACTAACTCTGGGTCGACAGAGAATTCATAATCCTTATCATCAATAAAGATAGGTGAAGTAGCAAACTTAGGATCACACTTCATTCTAGCATTCAGAGATTTTTCTTTATACTTGTGTAATAATTTCTCTAGATCATCTCTATCATTGCAAGAAAGAATGTTTCTAGTTGTTTCTTCACTCATAACATAACCTTCCGGTACCTTAGGCAATTCATATCTAGGAGGGCTAGTTCTAGTAGGTGTTTCAGGAGTTTTAGTTTCAAGCTCATCATCAGATTCAACAACATCATGTTGTATAACTCTAGCAATTTGTTTATCAAGAAATTCACCAAGTGGCACATCATCATTATCAAGCAAGGTACTAGCATCATCATAAGCATCATTCATAGTAGAGGTAGCATCATCAATAACTTGCGACATATCAGAATTGATAGCATGTGGTGGTGTTGCAAGTTTACTCATAACAGAAGGTGAATCTAAAGCAGAACTGGATGGTAGTTCCTTACCTCCCATCGTCCTTGAGGAAAATATCTTAGTCTTAGCATCCTTCAGATTCTTCATATTGATAATATGATAATAATACCAAGTGACTCAAAAAATATAGCTATGCTCCCCGGCAACGGCGCCAAAAAAAGGTCTTGAAAACCCACAAGTATAGGGGATCACAACAGTTTTCGAGGATAGAGTATTCAACCAAATTTATAGATTCGACCCAAGGGGGGCCAAAGAATATTTGAAGGTATTAGCAGCTGAGTTGTCAATTCAACCACACCTGGAGATTAATTATCTACAGCAAAGTGATCAGTAGCAAAGTAGTTTGATAGTTTTGATAGTAGTAGCAGCAGCAATAGTAACAGTAACAGTGATAGCAGTAATTTTGTAGCAAGTGTAACAGTGATGATAGCAGTGATTACTTAGCAGAAAAAATATGGAAAATTCGTAGGCATTGGATCGGTGACTTGTTGGATGATATTCATCATGTGACAGTTATAACCTAGGGCGATACAGCACTAGCTCCAGTTCATCGATATAATGTAGGCATGTATTCCGTAAATAGTCATACATGCTTTATTAAAAGAACTTGCATGCCATCTTTTGTCCTACCCTCCCGTGGCAGCGGGGTCCTGCTACCTCTTGAGCACTGTGTTGGTTTTCCCTTGAAGAGGAAAGGGTGATGCAGTAAAGCAGCGTAAGTATTTCCCTCAGTTTTGATAACCAATGTATCAATCCAGTAGGAGACCACGCACGAGTCACCCCGTACCTACACAAACAAATAAGAACCTCACAACCAACGCGATAAAGGGATTGTCAATCCCTTCACGACCACTTGCTAGAGTGAGATCTGATAGAGATAATAATAATAAGATAAATATTTTTGGTATTTTTTGATATAGATTGAAAGTAAAGATTGTAAAATAAAATATATTGGAAACTAGTATGATGGAAAATAGACCCGGGGGCCATAGGTTTCACTAGTGGCTTCTCTCAAGATAGCATAAGTATTACGGTGGGTGAACAAATTACCATCGATAAATTGATAGAAAAGCGAATAATTATGAGAATATCTAGGCATGATCATGTATATAGGCATCACGTCCGCGACAAGTAGACCGAAATGATTCTGCATCTACTACTATTACTCCACACTTTGACCGCTATCCAGCATGCATCTAGAGTATTAAGTTCATAAGAATAGAGTAACGCCTTAAGCAAGATGACATGATGTAGAGGGATAAACTCATGAAATATGACATAAACCCCATCTTTTTATCCTCGATGGCAACAATAAAATACGTGTCGTTTCCCCTACTGTCACTGGGATCGACCACCGTAAGATTGAACCCAAAGCTAAGCACTTCTCCCATTGCAAGAAAGATCAATCTAGTAGGCCAAACCAAACTGATAAATCAAAGAGACTTGCAAAGATAAACCAATCATACATAAAAGAATTCAGAGAAGAATCAAACATTGTTCATAGATAATCTAGATCATAAACCCACAATTCATCGGATCTCGACAAACACATCGCAAAAGAAGATTACAATGAATAGATCTCCAAGAGAATCGAGGAGAACTTTGTATTGAGATCCAAAGAGAGAGAATAATTCATCTAGCTACTAGCTATGGACCCAAAGGTCTGAAGTAAACTACTCACACATCACCGGAGAGGCCATGGAGTTGATTTAGAGACCCTCTGTGATCAATGCCCCCTCCGGCGGAGCTCCGGAAAAGGCCCCAAGATGGGATCTCTCGGGTATAGAAGGTTGCGGCGGTGGAATTAGGTTTTTGTGGTTCTCCTGGATGTTTGCGGAGTACGTGGACTTATATAGGAGGAAGAAGTAGGTCGGTGGAGCAACGAGGGGCCCACGAGGGTGGAGGGCGCGCCCAGGGGGTAGGCGCGCCCCTTGCCTCGTGGCCTCCTCGATTGTTTCTTAACACCCACTCCAAGTCTCCTGGATCACGTTTGTTGGGAAAATCACGTTCCCAAAGGTTTCATTCCATTTGGGCTTCGTTTGAAATTCGTTTTCTGTGACACACTGAAATAGGCAAAAAAACAACAATTTGGGCTGGGCCTCCGGTTAATAGGTTAGTCCCAAAAATGATATAAAAGTGTAAAATAAAGCCCATTAACATCCAAAACATATAATATAATAGCATGGAGCAATAGAAAATTATAGATATGTTGGAGACGTATCAGGTCCATATTGGAAACTAAGGGATATTAAGGCCCCCCTTTAATAGAGAACCGGAACAAAGCATTAACACATAGTGAATACATGAACTCCTAAAACTACGGTCATCACTGGGAGTGGGCCCGGTTGTTGTCACTCCGGGGTTGCCGGATCATAACACGTAGTAGGTGACTATAACTTGCAAGATCGGATCTAGAACATGGATATAATGACGATAACATAAATGGTTCAGATATGAAATCATGGCACCCGGGCCCAAAGTGTCAAGCATTAAGCATGGCAAAGTCAAAGCAACATTAGTCTAAGAACATAATGGATACTGCTACCTCTTGAGCACTGCGTTGGATTTCCTTGAAGAGGAAAGGATGATGCAGCAAAGTAGTGTAAGTATTTCCCTCAGTTTTGAGAACCAAGGTATCAATCCAGTAGGAGGCTATGCGCGAGTCCCTCGTACCTGCACAAAACAAATAACTCCTCGCAACCAACGCGATAAGGGGTTGTCAATCCCTTCACGGCCACTTACGAGCGTGAGATCTGATAGATATGATAGGATAATATTTTTGGTATTTTTGTGATAAAGATGTGAAGTAAAATAAAAGCAAAGTAAAAAAAGCAAAGGAAATAACTAAGTATTGGAAGATTAATATGATGAAGATAGACTCAGGGGCCATAGGTTTCACTAGTGGCTTCTCTCAAGAGCATAAGTATTTTACGATGGGTGAATTAATTACTGTTGAGCAATTGATAGAATTGAGCATAGTTATGAGAATATCTAGGTATGATCATGTATATAGGCATCACGTCCGAGACAAGTAGACCGACTCCTGCCTGCATCTACTACTATTACTCCACTCATCGACCGCTATCCAGCATGCATCTATAGTATTAAGTTCATGAAAATAGAGTAACGCCTTAAGCAAGACGACATGATGTAGAGGGATAAATTCATGCAATATGATAAAAAAACCCATCTTGTTATCCTCGGTGGCAACAATACAATGCGTGCCTTGCTGCCCCTACTATCACTGGGAAAGGACACCGCAAGATTGAACCCAAAGCTAAGCACTTCTCCCATTGCAAGAAAGATCAATCTAGTAGGCCAAACCAAACTGATAATTCGAAGAGACTTGCAAAGATAACTAATCATACATAAAAGAATTCAGAGAAGATTCAAGTATTGTTCATAGATAATCTTGATCATAAACCCACAATACATCGATCTCAACAAACACACTGCAAAAAGAAGATTACATCGAATAGATCTCCACAAGAGAGGGGGAGAACATTGTATTGAGATCCAAAAAGAGAGAAGAAGCCATCTAGCTAATAACTATGGACCCTAAGGTCTGAGGTAAACTACTGACACTTCATCTGAGAGGCTATGGTGTTGATGTAGAAGCCCTCCGTGATGGATGCCCCCTCCGACGGAGCTCCAGAATAGGCCCCAAGATGGGATCTTGTCGATACAGAAGGTTGCGGCGGTGGAATTAGGTTTTTGGCTCCGTCTCTGATCGTTTGGGGGTACATAGGTATATATAGGAGGAAGAAGTACGTCGGTGGAGCAATAGGGGGCCCACGAGGGTGGAGGGAGCGCCTGGGGGGGGGTAGGCGTGCCCCCTACATCGTGGCTTCCCTGTTGGTTACTTGACGTAGGGTCCAAGGCTCCTGGATCTTGTTCGTTCCAAAAATCACGTCCCCGAAGGTTTCATTCCGTTTGATATTCCTTTTCTGCGAAACCCTAAAATAGGCAAAAACAACAATTCTGGGTTGGGCCTCCAGTTAATAGGTTAGTCCCAAAAATAATATAAAAGTGGATAATAAAGCCCAATAATGTCCAAAACAATAGATAATATAGCATGGAGCAATCAAAAATTATAGATATGTTGGAGACGTATCAAGCATCCCCAAGCTTAATTCTTGCTCGTCCTGGAGTAGGTAAATGATAAAAAAGATAATTTTTAATGCGAAGTGCTACTTGGCATAATTTTAATGTAATTCTTCTTAATTGTGGTATGAATATTCAGATCCGAAAGGTTCAAGATAAAAGTTTAATATTGACATAAAAATAATAATACTTCAAGCAAACTAACAAATCAATCATGTCTTCTCAAAATAACATGGCCAAAGGAAGTTATCCCTATAAAATCATATAGTTTGGCTATGCTCTATCTTCACCACACAAAGTATTTAAATCATGCACAACCCCGATGACAAGCCAAGCAATTGTTTCATACTTTTGACATTCTCAAACTTTTTCAATCTTCACGCAATACATGAGCGTGAGCCATGGATATAGCACTATATGTGGAATAGAATGGTGGTTGTGGAGAAGACAAAAAAGGGAGAAGATAGTCTCACATGAACTAGGCGTATCAATGGGCTATGGAGATGCCCATCAATAGATATCAATGTGAGTGAGTAGGGATTGCCATGCAACAGATGCACTAGAGCTATAAGTATATGAAAGCTCAACAAAAGAAACTAAGTGGGTGTGCATCCAACTTGCTTGCTCATGAAGACCTAGGGCATTTTGAGGAAGCCCATCATTGGAATATAGAAGCCAAGTTCTACAATGAAAAATTCCCACTAGTATATGAAAGTGATGAAATGAGAGACTCTCTATCATGAATATCATGGTGCTACTTTGAAGGACAAGTGTGGTAAAAAGGATAGTAATATTGTCCCTTCTTTCTTTTTCTCTCATTTTTTTATTTTTTTTTATTTGGGCCTTTTCTCTTTTTTTATGGCCTCTTTTCTTCTTTTTTTATTTTTTCGTCCGGAGTCTCATCCCGACTTGTGGGGGAATCATAGTCTCCATCATCCTTTCCTCACTGGGACAATGCTCTAATAATGATGATCATTACACTTGTATTTTCTTACAACTCAATAATTACAACTCGACACTTAGAACAAAATATGACTCTACATGAATGCCTCCGGCGGTGTACCGGGATATGCAATGAATCAAGAGTGATATGTATGAAAGAATTATGAATGGTGGCTTTGCCACAAATACGATGTCAACTACATGATCATGCTAAGAAATATGACAATGATGGAGCGTGTCATAATAAACAGAACGGTGGAAAGTTGCATGGCAATATATCTCGGAATGGCTATGGAAATTCCATAATAGGTAGGTATGGTGGCTGTTTTGAGGAAGGTATATGGTGGGTGTATGATACCGGCGAAAGGTGCGCGGTATTAGAGAGGCTAGTAATGGTGGAAGGAAGAAAAGTGCGTATAATACATGGAGTCAACATTAGTCATAAAGAACTCATATACTTATTGCAAAAATCAACAAGTTATCAAAGCAAAGTATTGCGCGCATGCTCCTAGGGGGATAGATTGGTAGGAAAAGACCATCGCTCGTCCCCGACCGCCACTCATAAGGAAGACAATCAAAAAATAAATTATCCTCTGACTTCATCACATAACGGTTCACCATACGTGCATGCTACGGGAATCACAAACTTTAACACAAGTATTTCTCAAATTCACAACTACTAAACTAGCACAACTTTAATATCACCATCTTCATATCTCAAAACAATTATCAAGCATCAAACTTCTCATAGTATTCAACACACTCATAAGAAAGTTTTTACTATTCTTGAATACCAAGCATATTAGGATTATTTGAGCAAATTACCATTCTATTTAAGACTCTCAAAATAATCTAAGTGAAGCATAGGAGGTCAATAGTTTCTACAAAACAAATCCACCACCGTTCTCTAAAAAATATAAGTGAAGTACTAGAGGAAAACTATATAACTCAAAAGATATAAGTGAAGCACATAGAGTATTCTAACAAATTACAAATCATGTATGGCTCTCTCAAAAGGTGTGTACAGCAAGGATGATTGTGGTAAACTAAAAATCAAAGACTCAAATCATACAAGACGCTCCAAGCAAAACACATATCATGTGGTGAATAAAAATATAGCTCCAAGTAAAGTTACCGATAGAAGTAGACAAAAGAGGGGATGCCTTCCGGGGCATCCCCAAGATTTGGCTTTTAGGTGTCCTTAGATTATCTTGGGGGTGCCATGGGCATCCCCAAGCTTAGGCTCTTGCCACTCCTTGTTCCATAATCCATCAAATCTTTACCCAAAACTTGAAAAGTTCACAACACAAAACTTAAAGTAGAAAATCTCGTGAGCTCTGTTAGCGAAAGAAAACAAAAGACCACTTCAAGCTACTGTAATGAACTCATTCTTTATTTGTATTGGTGTTAAACCTACTGTAATCCAACTTCTCTATGGTTTATAAACTATTTTTATGGCCATAGATTCATCAAAATAAGCAAACAACACACGAAAAACAGAATCTGTCAAAAACAGAACAGTCTGTAGTAATGTGTAGCTAGCACAATATCTGGAACCCCAAAAATTCTTAAAAAAATTGCTGGACGTGAGGAATTTATCTATTAATCATATGCAAAAATAATTAACTAAATATCACTTTCCAAATAGAAATGGCAGCAGTTCTCGTGAGCGCTAAAGTTTCTGTTTTTTACAGCAAGATAACAAGACTTTCCCCAAGTCTTCCCAACGGTTCTACTTGGCACAAACACTAATTAAACACAAAAAAACACAACCAAAGCAGAGGCTAGATAAATTATTTATTACTAAACAGGAGCAAAAAGCAAGGAATAAAAATAAAATTGGGTTGCCTCTCAATAAGCGCTATCGTTTAGCGCCCCTAGCTAGTCATAAAAAGCAAGGATAGATCTAGGTATTGCCATATTTGGTAGGCAATCCATAAGTGGCTCTCATAATAGATTAATAAGGTAATTTAATTTTCTTTCTAGGAAAGTATTCCATGCCTTTCCTTAACGGATATTGGAATCTAATATTTCCTTCTTTCATATCAATAATTGCACCAATCGTTCTAAGGAAAGGTCTACCAAGAATAATAGGACATGAAGGATTACAATCTATGTCAAGAACAATAAAATATATGGTCACATACTTCCTATTTGCAACAATAAGAACATCATTGATTCTTCCCATCAGTTTCTTAATAGTGGAATCCGCAAGGTGCAAGTTTAAAGATAAATCATCAAAATCACGGAGACCTAACAAATCACGCAAAGTCTTTGGAATCGTGGAAACACTAGCACCCAAATCACATAAAGCATAGAACTCATGATCTTTAATCTTAATTTTAATAGTTGGTTCCCACTCATCATAAAGTTTTCTAGGGATAGAAATTTCCAACTCGAGTTTTTCTTCATAAGATTGCATCAAGGCATCAATGATATGTTTAGTAAATGCTTTATTTTGACTATAAGCATGAGGAGAATTTAGCACGGATTGCAACTAGGAAATACTATCAATCAAAGAGCAATTTTCATAATTAAATTCCTTGAAATACAAAATAGTGGGTCTAGCAACATCTAGGGTTTTGATTTCTTCAATCCCACTTTCATCAAATTTAGCATCAAGATCTAAAAACTCCGAATTTTTGGAACGCCTTCTAGGTAAAGGTGGATCATATTCAGTCCCATCATTATCAAGATTCATATTGCAAAACAAAGATTTAATAGGGGACACATCAATAACTTTTAGATCTGCATCTTTATTTTCATAGGAATTAGAAGAACACGCTCTTATAAAGGCATCTTTCTTAGCACGCATCCTAGCGGTTCTTTCTTTGCACTCATCAATGGAAATGCTCATGGCTTTGAGAGACTCATTGATATCATGCTTAGGAGGAATAGATCTAAGCTTTAAAGAATCAACAACTTTAAGCAATTTCTCTTCAAGGAAAGCATTGAAATTCTTTTGCAAATTCATAAATTCCTTAAACACTATTCTCAAATTCAGAGGGCATCTTATTGAAATTTCCGTAAGAGTTGTTGTAGGAATTTCCATAATTATTAGAGGGATTGTTAGGATAAGGCCTAGGATTAAAGTTTCCTCTATACGCGTTGTTACCAAAATTATTCCTACCAACAAAATTCACATCCATAGATTCATTATTATTCTCAATCAAAGTAGACAAGGGCATATCATTAGGATCAGAAGAAACACTCTTACTAGCAAATAATTTCATTAGTTCATCCATCTTTCCATTCAAAACATTAATTTCTTCTATCGCATGCACTTTTTTATTAGTAGATATTTCAGTGTGCCATTGATAATAATTAACCATAATATTATCTAGGAGTTTAGTAGCTTATCCTAAAGTGATTTCCATAAAAGTTCCTCCCGCGGCCGAATCTAAAAGATTTCTAGAAGCAAAATTCAATCAGGCATAAAATTTTTGTATAATCATCCACAAATTCAAACCATGAGTAGGGCAATTATGTATCATTAATTTCATCCTCTCCCAAGTTTGTGCAACATGTTCATGATCAAGTTGCTTAAAATTCATAATATTGTTTCTAAGAGAGATGATCTTAGCGGGAGGAAAATACTTAGAGATAAAAGCATCTTTGCACTTGTTCCAAGAATCAATACTATTTTTAGGCAAAGATGAAAACCAAGATTTAGCACGATATCTAAGCGAAAAAGGAAATAGCTTCAATTTAACAATATCATTGTCCACATCTTTCTTCTTTTGCATATCACACAAATCAACGAAGCTATTTAGATGGGTAGCGGCATCTTCACTAGGAAGGCCAGAAAACGGATCTTTCAGGGAGCATTAATTTCGCAAGATTCAGCATCGGTAAGAGGAGAAATTGGACTGCTAATAAAATCGTTGTTGTTGGTATTGGTAAAGTCACACAATTTAGTGTTATCTTGAGCCATCATGACAAGCAAGCAATCCAACACACAAGCAAACAAGAAACGGGCAAAAAGAGGAAATAGAGAAAGAGAGGGAGGATAGAGAGAGAGAGAGGGCGAATAAAATGGCAAGGGTGAAGTGGGGGAGAGGAAAACGAGAGGCAAATGGCAAATAATGTAATGCGGGAGATAAGGGTTTGTGATGGGTACTTGGTATGTTGAATTTTGCGTAGACTCCCCGGCAATGGCACCAGAAATGGCTCGTTGTCGGGAGTCAAATCTTGACTTGCGCGAACCTCCCCGGCAACGGCACCAGAAATCTTCTTGCTACCTCTTGAGCACTGCGTTGGATTTCCTTGAAGAGGAAAGGATGATGCAACAAAGTAGCGTAAGTATTTCCCTTAGTTTTGAGAACCAAGGTATCAATCCAGTAGGAGGCTACGCGCGAGTCCCTCGTACCTGCACAAAACAAATAACTCCTCGCAACCAACGAGATAAGGGGTTGTCAATCCCTTCATGGCCACTTACGAGAGTGAGATCTGGTAGATATGATAGGATAATATTTTTGGTATTATGGTGATAAAGATTCAAAGTAAAATAAAAGCAAAGTAAAAAAGCAAAGGAAATAACTAAGTATTGGAAGATTAATATGATGAAGATAGACCCGGGGCCCACAGGTTTCACTAGTGGCTTCTCTCAATAGCATAAGTATTTTACGGTGGGTGAACGAATTACTGTTGAGCAATTGACATAATTGAGCATAGTTATGAGAATATCTAGGTATGATCATGTATATAGGCATCACGTCCGAGACAAGTAGACCGACTCCTGCCAGCTTCCACTACTATTACTCCACTCATCGACTGCTATCCAGCATGCATCTAGAGCATTAAGTTCATGAAAACAGAGTAACGCCTTAAGCAAGATGACATGATGTAGAGGGATAAATTCATGCAATATGATAAAACCCCCCATCTTGTTATCCTCGATGGCAACAATACAATACGTGCCTTGCTTCCCCTACTGTCACTGGGAAAGGACACCGCAAGATTGAACCCAAAGCTAAGCACTTCTCCCATTGCAAGAAAGATCAATATAGTAGGCCAAACCAAACTTATAATTCGAAGAGACTTGCAAAGATAACCAATCATACATAAAAGAATTCAGAGAAGATTCAAATATTGTTCATAGATAATCTTGTTCATAAACCCACAATTCATCGGTCTGAACAAACACACCGCAAAAAGAAGATTACATCGAATAGATCTCCACAAGAGAGGGGGAGAACATTGTATTGAGATCCAAAAAGAGAGAAGAAGCCATCTAGCTAATAACTATGGACCCGAAGGTCTGAGGTAAACTACTCACACTTCATCGGAGAGGCTATGGTGTTGATGTAGAAGCCCTCCGTGATGGATGCCCCCTCCGGTGGAGCTCCGGAACAGGCCCCAAGATGGGATCTCGTGGATAACAAAGGTTGCGGCAGTGGAATTAGGTTTTTGGCTCCGTCTCTGATCGTTTGGGGGTACATAGGTATATATAGGAGGAAGAAGTACGTCGGTGGAGCAACAGGGGGCCCATGAGGGTGGAGGGCGCGCTTGGGGGGCTAGGCGCGCCCACCTACCTCGTGGCTTCCCTGTTGGTTGCTTGACGTATGGTCCAAGTCTCATGGATCTTGTTCGTTCCAAAAATCACATTCCCGAAGGTTTCATTCTGTTTGGACTCCGTTTGATAATCCTTTTCTGCGAGACCCTAAAATAGGCAAAAACAACAATTCTGGGTTGGGCCTCCGGTTAATATTTTAGTCCTAAAAATAATATAAAAGTGGATAATAAAGCCCAATAATGTCCAAAACAGTAGATAATATAACATGGAGCAATCAAAAATTATAGATACGTTGGAGACGTATCAGATACTAGGGATCAAGCCCTAACAAAACTAACTCGATTACATGATGAATCTCATCCAACTCCTCACCGACCAGCGAGCCTATGAAGGAATTACTCACTCCTGGTGGGGAGCATCAAGGAATTGCTGATGGAGAAGGGTTGGTGATGATGAAGAACGAGGATCCCCCTCTTCGGAGCCCCAAACGGACTCCAGATCTACCCTCCCGAGGAAGAATAGGGCTTGGCGGCGGCTCCATCTCGTTATCGCGATAATTCTTTCTCCCTGATTTTTTCTCTGAAAATAGGAATTTATAGTGCCAGGGTTGAGGTCTGCGGGGCCACCAGGTGGGGACAACCCACCTGGGCGCGCCAGGAAAGGGGGGCGCGCCTTGGTGGGTTGTGCCCACCCAGGTGCCCCTCTCCTGCAGGTCTTGGCTCTAGAAATTCTTATTATTGATATAAAAAATCCTCACAAAGTTTTGTTCCATTCCTAGAACTTTTATTTCTGCACAAAAACAACACGATGGTAGTTCTGCTGAAAACAGCGTCAGTCCGGGGTTAGTTTCATTCAAATCATGCAAATTAGAGTCCAAAACGAGAGGAAAAGCGTGAGAAAAAATAGATACGTTGGAGACTTATCACTCCTCATTGGGTTCGACACTCTTACTTATTGAAAAGGCTACAATTGATCCCCCATACTTGTGGGTCATCACTCCCCGCCTAAGTCGAAGCTATAGCCAATGCATTGAATCGTCAGCGGTTTCTAGCAATGAGCAACATCATAACCTGCCTCTTAACGATGATCCGCCCTGTCAACCTAACCCACCCAGAGACGACCATGTGCTAAACGATGCTCAGGCCATTGTGGATCAAGCTAGAGCCCGTCGTGAGGCGGAACTGGCGGCTCAACTTGGGGCTTATCAGCAGTTTCCAATAAACCCTTCAGCGTCCGTGGAGGCTGGGATGACTTCCAGGACAGTTGGTGTGCTGTGTCTAGTGCCAGCTCTATGCAACGAATGTTTGCCCAAGGATTTTAAGAGTCCTCGTAAGGTGCCTAACTACACAACCGATCTTCCACCCGAGGCTTGGATTGAAAGCTATGAAGTAGCTATGGAGATGTTGGATGTTAATGATGTTGTATGTGCCAAGTACTTCACCATGATGTTGGATGGACCGGCTCTTACCTGGTTGAAAGGATTACCTGTCAATTCCATCACTTCATGGGCTAAGTTGAAGGCGCGCTTCATTCAAAACTTTAAAGGAACATGTAAACAACCTCTTTCAATTATTGACGTGGACAACTGCATGCAGCGGGAGGATGAAACAGCCCACCATTGGGTTCACCGGGTCCCAACTATTATCCACTCATCGGATAGCATCGCGGCAGGTTTTATTGTTTTGATTCTGGAGAAAATTTGTCACTTTACCCCCCTCAAGCAGAAGCTCAGGCGGCTTAAGCGTCACTGTAGTGACATGGGGGAGCTCATGGAGGCTCTCATTAAGTATGATGACTCTGATAATACCAAAGACCCTGTATCTAATGATGAGAAGTCCAACAAGGGAAAGAAGAGTGGTAATGGCAAGGGTCACTGAGGGAGTCCTCGATTAGGGGTCTCCGGATAGCCGAACTATATCCTTTGGCCAGAATGTCGGACTATCACTACTAGGGAAAAGCCTAGCAGCAGCGAGGGTTTTGGGCCTCTCAGTAGCGCGGGTGCCGGCACTACTAATAAGGCGCTACAGCTAACGTAGCAGTAGCGCCTGTTGTCCCACGCTACTGCTATACATGAACAGCTGTAGCGCTCTTTGGGAAAGGGTGCTACTAATATTATCTGCAACGCTGTTTGCTGGGACGCGCTACTGGTAAGGAGGCGCTACTACTAAATTTCCCCCCTCGCTACTACTAGTTTATTTATTAGTTTTTTCCTGCATATTTGTTTTGTATTTGAATAGGCTTTATACAATAATCTTTAGCATATCATACACATACAAATGTAATCATAGCATATACATACAATTAGTCTCATCAAATCATGTCATCATCATAATCATCAACCAACACAAAGTGGTCTCTCGTCATCATCTCGAAAATAGCGGTACAAGTCTCGATTACTTGCAAATACATCGTCATCCATCTAAACAATGATATATGCGAGAAGAGCTATCACATTGAGAACATGAGTTCGTATCCCTCTCTCGCATTAGCGTGAACCTAAACTAACTACTGCCTGTCGCTCGGAAACCGGAAACCGGTACACATGGTTGGCCTGACACTCCGGCCACTTGTCGTATATATACTCCTGGCGTAGCACTTCTTCACCATCTATGATCTATGCACCTGCATCATCGCATGAGTCGATGATATGCAACGTATATAGTTGAGCAACAGAAAGAGACATACTTGGCAAAAATAGAAACAACATATCATAAGCATAAATAACAAAGTTCATCGTACCCCAAAATGCCCTAACTAGAGTGATTTTTGCTAGTCGAGGAGGAGGACGGTTTAATTACATCACAAATAAAGTTTCACCGTGCATAACTCAAAGTTTTGTCATACAGAAAGTATGGACGAAACAGACACATTGTCATATATCGACAATCACTCCAACATGTCGTTCCATCCATCCAAGTCAGGGAGATAGTCCCCGAGCCTAGTGAAAGGCTTCAGGTCGAGACGCTGAGAGGCTATCCATGTTCGGACGTCTTCCCGCGACATTTGTCCTTCTCCGTAGAACATCCCTGTTTTTCCGACGACCTCCTTCATGATGATTTGGGCAAGTTCGTGCTGGATGTTATAGAACTCAGCTCGAAGTCAATGATCCTTGATATCTCCTATGTCCTTTGCCCATTGCAGAATATGGTCATCACCGGAAGAAGGTGCCATGCGAAGGTTCTGGTGATCCCGTCTGTACTCCAGCATGTGGTGTAGAACATAGAATCCATCATTAAGAGAATCGTTCGGTTGCTGGATGCAGCAGAAGTCGGTCTTTTGGCCGAAGGCGACCCTGCCGCCCCTTATCTTCTTGTCCCTGACCTCTCCACCCATTGATTGGTAGTAATACATAGCACTGTCGAGAACATCCTTGATGTGGGTGTAATCCTTTTTGTGAATGTTCTTCGACGAGTCCAAGTAAAGAGCGTGGGAGAATCGGGGGTAGAGGATGATGAGGATGGCGCGCCTGCCGCTGCGCAAAATAAGTCCTCAAATTAATTAGCCTCCACCGTGCAAATGAATGATTGAAATCGAAGGAAGGATAGCAGCGCGGATGACTTACACGGGATGATAAGGCACGAGAATCGCCCCCTTATCCTTATTGGAGAGCATGAAACTGGCGATGTAATCCCTCGCGTATTCACGGTGCTTTGTGCAGACTCCCAAGAAGCCCTCGTGCATGTAGTACGGGTCAGCGACACATATATGAGATATCTGCTCAACCCCGATGATGTAGTTCATGTACAAGGCATAAAGGCGGACAAACGTAAAATCTAGCTTCTTCACGTGAAACATGTCGAATATGTAATTGAATCGGAGGAAGAACTTATCTGCGGGGAAGCTGTCGACGTACGACATTTGTCGTGGAACGTTAACCACGTAGAGTGGGTATCCTGGATCTTTCGAGGCGATGAGGTCTTCCTCTACCCGCAGTACATCGTCATGAAGTCTCTTTAGATCGCCGAATCTGGCCCGTAGCGTTGTTGCAGGTAGGATTGGTTGACCAGGGATATGCCATTTATCCGCATCGGGGATATCTATACGGTCCTGAAGCCGAGACTGCTGAGGCGGCTGGATCATAGAAACAGCTTTTTTTGCCTTTCCTCGCTCTCTTCCTAAACTTCTTTACTATCGGAGGGTCATCCATAATACGTTGAGACGGCAATTCAGGCACCGACTCATGACGCTCAAACCCTGAGGAGGCGCCAGTATAGACATACTGTTTAGCAGCGCCATCATTGTCCTCATCCTCATCCATGGCGACGTCATCAGCGACTAATGGAGCCTCCTCCTTACCCCGTCCGCTATCACCCAACCCGACACCCGACGCTAATTGGGTAGGTGGGATGTTGATGTTCATACCTTGCTGAGGCTGCGTGCTCGTGGGTGTGCTCCCGGCCGCCTCCAGACAAAGCAGACTCTTTGGCCACAATAGGACCTACCCAGCATTGCAACAATCACCAAGCCACCGCGGTGTCTTGTCGTCATCCCCCAGTAGTACTGGAGGAGGCAAATTCTCGTGGCCCGGTTTGACACTAGCCACGGAAACCTTGAAGACGTTCGGGGGGATCGGCCGGCTGTGGAACAATGGTTCCTTCGGCTCCATTATCGTCGCCTTCCCCACGTCCACCTTCTGGTCGCCGATGGTGTACAATATGGTGCACGGGGTTTCGTCGGCCTGCAAAGAAAAGTCTACGACGTGAGACATCCGAAAGGCAACGAAAACGGGAGATTATACATTTATATTGAAGGGGGCCGGTGTGACAGATACCGTGAGGGCGTCGAGCTCAGCCAAAGACGAAGCACCGCCTAGCACGTCCGGTGCGGGAGCCGGTGCGGGAGCAGGTGCTGGTGCAATGCTAGTGGAGCTGCTCCCCGCCAAGAAGTTAGCAAGGGGAAAGTCTGCTGCATTTTTTTCTGGATTTTTCCTGGTCCAATTGAAAACGGCCGGAACCAAGGTAGTAGAAATATCTACAGCCACCTATTTTGCGGCAGCTACCGCTGTTGCGACTTTCTACGTTGATTTCTTCTCAACCGCAATCTCAACCCTCTTGTCGATGATTTCTTCATTTAACCTCCGTCTTTCCTTTCTCTCCTCCGTGGTCTCACGGTAGTACTTCTTCCATGTGGTGCCATCTCCGACACCGTGCACGCGTCCATACGACGGTCGAGTATCCACCGGTTGTTGTTTCAATATGTTCAACGCCCGGTTGAATGGAGTGTCCCACTTGGGCCTCGCCAATGCCTCAGACGGCGAGCCACTTTCGGCCGCAACCCTGTGCTGCTCTCTCTACGAAAGGCACAAGGATCATTTACAAATATGACTAACGTGTGCAGTCGAATTGATCAGAAACTAAATTACCAGCAGTCTCATGAACTCCGTAATGACCGGTGTTGTCTTGTAAACCTTCTTCACTGGGTCCCAACGATGCCGGGCCCTGAGGACGTCACGCTCCTGCGGGACGGTGAACTCCGCCAAGGGGTCTGGGATGCCCAGACTCGCGGCTTCCGCGTCCTCCTTGGCCCATTTGGACCTCTTTCCGTCGTAACCACGGCTTCCAAGGTGGTGGCTCCCAAAGTTCCTCTCTTGAAGCCCCTTCATGTACTTAGACTTTTTTTGGCATCTTCGGCCTCGCAAGCCTCCTTGAATATTTGAAACTGCTCTTTCGTGATTGTCGGATTATCCTTTACAATCTCGGAGTAGGGTTCCTTCTTGTCGATGATCCTTGCTTTCACTTGATTTTTCCAGGCGGCCAACGCGTCGCTAAACTTGGTCATGGCGTGTTTGTTTATATTCTTCATTGCCGGGTCCTCATCTGGATCTTTATAATCCTTCTCATTCCGGCCTGGGAACAAGAATATCTGGTGAAACTTCTTTAGGAGGGAGCTCCTCATATTTTCTATCTTCTGTAGTTTCTCATCATTGATGGTGGCGGTTGTCCGTACGATGCAGCCTATTTGATTGCCGTAGCATCGACGCGCTTCCTCGGGCGCCGTTGGCTCAAAATTACCATCGTCCACCTCCGTGACCACCACTCTAGTAGTCCTGGGTTTGTTAGGAACCCGTTGCCTCTTTGCTTTCGGTTCTACACCGGCTCCGCTCCCCGAGGCAGTGCCGGTCTCAGTCTCAGCGCCGGTCTCGATGCCGGTCAGAGTCTAAGCGCCGGTCTCAGTCTCAGCACCGGTCTGCGTGTCGGTCTCAGTCCCCGATGCCATCGGTGGGCCCAGCAATAACATCGGTTGATCGTCGGTAAGGCTAAAAAATTCATCTGCCGCCCGGTAGGCGTCGTCGCAATCACCAGAACCCTGTCCTTCATCGTTACTAGCCATGTTTCCTATGATTAAATCTAGTCAATTAATTCTAGACCTAATAAAATGAATAATGACATAAAAAAGGCCTATTGTTTTGCAGGAATGTTGACTCCTTCCTGGTGCGGCAAATCACGGGCACTCGACATGTCCTAGTTTGTAGCACAAGTCATGCCGAAATTCACCGAAAATTTCGGCATGACCTTTGCTAAAAAATGGACAAATTGAGAACCTGAAATTTTCCGGAACAGAAATGAATCAACATTCCAGCAAAACATAGGCCACTTAGCATCATTCCCTGGAAACAATGTTCAAATATCCCTCTTCGACACCGCAACACATGTCCAAATATACACGAGCAACCACATGTCCAAATTTTACAAGCTAATTCAAAAACAAAGTGTAGAAGAAAATTCATTTAACTACTAATAGAACAAAATTCAGTTAACTTTAGTGCTCTATAATGATGAAAGGAAAAAAAAATCCAGTTAACTACTAATTTCATTCATTTAGGTTATTCATTTAACATCACCTAATTAACCTACTGTGCCACTACTACTAGCAGCACCACTAACCTAATTAACCTAGCAAAACTCTAGTGCCCTAACTGAAAAACATCTAATTAACATCTACTAGTACCACTATTGCCCTAACCTAATTAACATCTACTAGTATCACTATATACTATACAAGCAGCATCTACCCTAATCAAATCCCTACTGCCCTAACTAACTTTTGTTGTAAACCAAATTTTTTGCTCTAAACTAATTTTTGCTCTAACATCTACTACTTAACATCCTTTGCTCTAAACTAAATTTTTTGCTATAAACAAACTTTTGCTCTACTAATTTTTTCTCTAAAATGTAGAGAGAGATGAGTGGGGGGAGGGGTGGGTGACTTATAGAGAGGGGAGAGACGGTGGCGGGGAGGTGCTCGGTGATGGAGGCAGGGGCGGAGAGGGCGGGCTCGGGCACGGGGAACGGTGGTCCTGGGCGGGCTCGGGCGGCGGTGAGGTGGAGGGCGCCGACGGTGACGTCGAGGGCGGTCTTGGGCAGCGGCGGTGAGGCTGAGGGTGGCCTCGGGCGGCGGCGGTGAGGATGACCGCGGCCTCGGGGGGAGACGGTGAGGTTGCGGGCGTCCACGCCGGCAGGAGACGGCGGTGAAGTGGGGCGACGGTGAATTGGGGAGACGGCGGCGAGGGCGAGGGATTTGGGGAAGAAGTGGTGGCCGGGGGCGGGGGGGGGGGGGACCGCTGTTTAAGTGAAACGTAAGCGCCTTTCCGAAAACGCGCTATAGCTAAGTTAGCTATAGCGCGTTTCCTGAAACCCGCTACTGCTATTCCTTTCTCCTTTTTTCCCTTTCTTCTTTTATTTTTCTGTAAATTTTATTTTTTTTCCTTTTTCCTTTGTCCTTTTTCTACTTCTTTCATTTTCATTTACTTTTCTACTTGTTTTTAACTTTATTTTATTTCCGGTAGCAGTAGTCCCTTACACGTAAGCGCGCTATAGCTAAGGAGAGTAGCACTAGCGCTGGGCCAGTATACGCGCTACTGCTAGGTTGGGCTAGCCATGCACGCCCAGTTCAAACATAACAGCAGCGCTTTTCGCTAGTACGCGCTACTGCAAAAGTCATAGCAGTAGCATGGTTTATTTACGCGCGCTGCTACTAAGTAGTAGTAGCGTTTGACTTTGTACAGCGCTACTGGTAAGATTCTGTGTATAGGCTTTACCCTAGTAGTGTATGAAGATACAAGATTGAAGACTTTGTCATGTGTCCGGGTAGGGCTCTCCTTGGCATGGAAGGCAAGCTTGGGAATACGGATATGTAGAACTCCTCCCTTGTAACCGACTCTGTGTAACCCTAGCCCCCTCCGGTGTCTATATAAACAGGAGGGTTTAGTCCGTAGAACAACAACAATCATACCATAGGCTAGCTTCTAGGGTTTAGCCTCTACGATCTCGTGGTAGATCAACTCTTGTAATACTCATATCATCAAGATCAATCAAGCAGGACATAGGGTATTCCCTCCATCAAGAGGGCCCGGACCTGGGTAAACATCGTGTCCCCCGCCTCCTGTTACCATCCGCCTTAGACGCACAGTTCGGGACCCCCTACCCGAGATCCGCCGGTTTTGACACCGACATTGGTGCTTTCATTGAGAGTTCCACTATGCCGTCACCGTAAGGCTGGATGGCTCCTTCGATCATCGGTAACGATGCGGTCCAGGGTGAGGTTGTAACATCCCAAATTTTCAATTTGGAATGTTATACATTAGATCATCATTGCATATCATAATTTATTTGCTTTTGGTTTTGATCCTAGAAAATTCCATGCAACTCAAGGACCCACGGAGAGAGTTGGGATTTCGTTATTTTCATATTTGAGTTTTCTCAAATTTTGAGAATAGGATCATTTGATTTTAATTATTTTATCATCAATTATTTCTATTACAAAAATATGAGAGAGGGAATAAAATGACTTCCCCAAAATAAAGAAATATTCAGGATTTAATAATAAAATCAAACAATATTTTATTTCGGAGTTTTTCGGTATTTTATTTGAATTTATGAAAAATGTGCGTTTTTAAAAATTTCATTTAGGCCCCAAATAAATGTTCACCTTGTGCGGCTTGATTTTAGAAGCCCGGGAAAATTTATTTCGGGATTTTTGGATTCCGTTTAGTATTTCTTTTATTTGTTTTTCTGCGCGGAATAATTTAAAAAAACGCGAACCGACTTCGGGCCGTACCCGAGCGGGACTCCGCCCGGGGGCAGCCTTTAAATAGCGCCGCCCCGAGCCGCCCCAGCCCACCGCGCCCGAAACCCTAGCCACCGCCGCTGCCGGACCCGCCTCCCGAGGTAAAAAAAGGGAAAAAAGGAAAAAAAAGTCGCGGTTTTTTTGTTTCATTTTTTAAATAGATCGGTTTTTCCGATTTATTTATTTAGCGAGCGTTCGTCCGTTCGTTCATTCTAGTGAACGTTCGTCGTTTTTCTTTTTCTCGGATTAAATCCGTGATTTTTCTGATCGCGATTCCTGATCCGATTTTCGTTTTAGTATAACTTTTCGCTCGGTTATCGGAATCAGGCGATTCAAGTGCCTGGAGTTTCGTCTCGAAACCCTCTAACCGTTTAACCAACTTAAACAAGTTTTTGCACTGTAAAAATTGCCCTAGATCCAGAATAGTAAACGAAGCCTGTTTCTTTTGCCGTTTGACTTTCGTTGCTTCGTTTGATTTGATTCTTTTTGCCAACCGGAGTTCTTAAGTTGAAATTTCTGGTTAGATCTCTTATTTGAGTTTTACCTGTGCATTAGATGAATACTTATTGTATGCTTGTTTCTTTGTCTGCGATAGAATACCCGGAGTGCGCCTCCTGTTACTTCGAATCTCTAGGTTTCACGGATCATCAGCAAGGCAAGTAACACTTTGATCATACCTTCTACTACCCAGTTTTATTGCATTAGAACAATCCTCAAACATTGCATGATTAGGATCTAATTAAATTGTGGGATGGGAAGTGGTTGAGGTAGTGCCTATTACCTGTTTATTATCAAACCTTTGGGAGTTACTTCTACGTTTGCCTATTATGCCATGCTATGCTAGTAGACGTGGATTGGGTGAGTGATATCCATGACAGATGTGAGTTTGTTAATTAATGGTTTATCTAAGGTGGCAACTTAAATACACATCTGGGTGGATTGAGGTACCTGGGTATTCCAGGATTGCCTATTTTTCTTTATGGACCGCCACCCAGGCCCAAAGGGATCATGAGATTTTTCATACTAGAAACTTCCGTGTGCAGCCACAAGCTATTATGGGCTCTAGCATAGTTGATTAAGTCGTGCGAACTCTTACAGGGCGGACTAGCAGATGTAGGGGAAAGTAGGTGTAACAGTCTATCCATCGTAAGGTGCTAGCGCTTATGAAAGACTATGTCTCGGTCATCCGTCTTCTCAGACACCATGTAGTGCGAGAAACCAAACGGAGGCGATCGAGTCTTGTGGGGAAAAGTGCGCAAACCTTTGCAGAGTGTATAAACTAATCATGGTTAGCCGTGTCCCCGGTTATGGACAACTTGAGTATCTAGTACTTGGATTATCATGTGAATCTCAACATGTTACTCTAAAATTAATTTTGTTGGGTTTTGTTTAATGATGATACTTAATTGGGATTGAGAATGCTGTCAACCATTCTCAATGTTTAACAACTACCATGATAGTTAAATAAAATTTATTCCTTTGTAGTAGGGAAAAATTGGCTTTATGCAAAACTGTAACCATAGAGCTTTCCACCAGCCAAATATGCATATAGTATAGCTGTTTCATTCCATTACTCCCTATGTGTTACTTTGCCAGCATATTCCATGTGCTGACCCGTTTCGGGATGCAACGTTAATGTTGCAGACTTTTCAGACGACGATTAAGGAGTTTTTAGGTCGTGGTTCTATACTCAGTGATGCCGTTGGAGTTGATGGACTCACTTATCTTCCAAGCCTTCCGCTGTTATCGTTATTAGATGGACTTAAGCAATATTTATTGTAATAAGTTCTCTATTGAGACACTTGATGTAATAAGTGTGTGATTGCTACTCTGTTATAAATCCTCTGAGTACTGTGTGGTGTCAGCATTACTAATCCAGGGATGACACCTAAGCACAGAGATCAGACCGTTTGAGGTCTGGTCGCTACAGAGGTTTTCCTCCCCAGACAGATCTTCGTATTCGATGGCTTCGCACTGCGGGCCAACTCGCTTGGCCATCTGGAGTAGATCGGGAGCTACACCCCTGGCCATCAGGTCAGGTTCGGAAACTTAAACTACACTGCCGACATCCGCGGAGACTTGATCTTCGATGGATTCGAGCCCATGTCAGGTGCGCCGCACAGTCACGACGAGCATGATTTGGCTCTGCCGTCGGACAGTGTTTGGGACATCACACCTGCAACTACTCTGGCCTTCAATCCGGAGCAAATTGCGCCATCCGAGGACGGGCAGATAGACCCCGCCATGGAGGTCGTACTCTCAGCAGTGATAGAGCTAGATACTGACTTCACCCCTTACGAGAGCCGTGTTGCCTAACCACTGGATTCATCTCCGGCCATGGACTCTGAGCCGCCTACGTCCGTGCCTATCGAATCCGATTGGGCGCCGATCATGGAGTTCACCTCCGCGGATATCTTTCAGCACTCACCTTTCGGCGACGTGCTTAATTCATTAAGGTCCCTCTCCTTGTTAGGAGAACCTTGGCCTAACTATGTCCGGCCAGAATGGGATGCAGACGATGAAGAAATTCGCTCCCCACCCACCACCCACTTAGTATCCACTTTCGATGAGTTAACCGACATGCTCGACTTCAACTTCGAAGATATCGATGATATGGACGACGATGCAGGAGATGAACAGGAACCATCGCCCACAGGGCGCTGGACCGCCACCTCATCATATGATATATACATGGTTGACACCCCCAAAGAAGGCAATGGCGACGAGACAGCGGAGGATGACCCCTCCAAGAAACAACCCAAGCACCGACGTCAGCGGCGCTGCTCTAAGTCCCGCCATAGCAAAAGTAGTGATACCGGGACAAGAAACAATAACACTCCGGATAGTGCCGAAGACGACAACAACCCCCTCCAGCACGATTTAGAGCGGGAGGGTGAACAAGCTAGCCCTCCAGAGCGGGTAGCAGATGGAGAATCAGAAGAGGACAATTACATGCCTCTCTCCGAAGACGAGGTGAGCCTCGGCGATGAAGAATTTATCGTGCCTGAGGATCCCGTTGAGCAAGAGCGCTTCAAGCACCGGCTTATGGCCACAGCAAATAGCTTGAAGAAAAAACAGCAACAGCTTCGAGCTGATCAAGATTTGCTAGCAGACAGATGGACCGAAGTCCTTGCGGCCGAGGAATACGAACTCGAGCGCCCCTCCAAGAGTTACCCAAAGCGCAGGTTGCTACCTCAACTAGAGGAGGAAGCATTGAAACCTACATCACCAGTATACGATGCAGCTGACTGACCACCTCGTGGCCGAGATAGAGAGGCGTTTCAGCCTGAAGTTCAGCCTGCACCCCGCAGTCACTCAAACAAAAATATCAAGGTCCGAGGCAACACACGGGACCTGCGAGACGTATTGGAAAGCAGGGCAAAACATGCAAGGTCGATATACGAGTCACGGGGGCGCGCGCCAACACGGGACGATGACCGTCATGCCGGATACATTAAAAGTAAATCCGGTCAGGCCGAATACAGGCAGACAAGACTCATATGAACTGCGTCGTGATATAGCCCGGCACATAGGCGCCGCACACCCCCTATGCTTCACTGATGAAGATATGGATCACGAATTCCCAGAGGGTTTTAAGCCCGTAAATATCAAATCGTATGATGGTACAACAGATCCTGCTATATGGATTGAGGATTTCCTCCTCCACATCCACATGGCTCGTGGTGATGATCTGCATGCCATCAAGTACCTCCCACTAAAACTCAAAGGACCAGCTCGGCATTGGCTGAATAGCTTGCCAACAGACTACGTCGGCAGTTGGGAGGATTTTGAAGATGCATTCCTTGACAACTTCGAGGGAACTTATGTGCGACCACCGGATGCTGATGACTTGAGCCATATAACTCAGCAGCCAGGGGAATCGACCAGGCAATTCTAGACACGGTTCCTAACTAAGAAAAACCAAATTGTCGACTATCCGGATGCAGAGGCCTTAGCGGCATTCATGCATAACATCCATGACGAGTGGCTGGCCCGGCACCTGGGCCAGGAGAACCCGAAGTCCATGGCAGCCCTTAAGACACTCATGACCCGCTCTTGCACGGACGAGGATAGCTGGCTGGCTCGCAACAACAACACATCAAGGAATCCGGGCACTCCGGATACTAAAGATGCCAACGGTAGACCACGTTGTAACAGACACAAGCGCCACAACAACGGCGATAACGCCGATGATATGGCAGTCAATGCCGGATTCAGAGGCTCTAAATCCGGTCAGCGGAAAAAGCCATTCAAAAGAAGTACCTCGGGCCCGTCCAGTTTGGATCGTATACTCGATCGCTCGTGTCAAATCCACGGCACCCCGATAAGCCAGTCAATCACACCAATCGAGAATGCTGGGTGTTCAAGCAGGCCGGCAAGTTGAATGCCGAAAACAAGGACAAGGGGCTGCATAGCCACGACGCGGAGGAGCCCCGGCCGCCGAACATGGGAGAACAGAAGAGGTTCCCCCCACAAGTGAAGACGGTGAACATGATATACGCAACCCACATTCCCAAGAGGGAACAGAAGCGTGCACTAAGGGACGTCTATGTGATAAAGCCCGTCGCCCCAAGTTCAACCCATGGTCCTCTTGTCCAATCACCTTTGATCGCAGGGACCACCCCACTAGTATCCATCATGGCAGATCTGCCGCATTGGTCTTAGACCCTATCATCGACGGATTTCACCTTACTCGAGTCCTTATGGACGGCGGCAGCAGCCTGAACCTGCTATATCAGGATACTGTGCGCAAAATGGGTATAGATCCCTCGAGGATCAAACCCACCAAAACCATCTTTAAGGGCGTCATCCCAGGTGTAGAGGCCCATTGCATGGGATCAATCACACTGGAAGTGGTCTTCAGATCTCCGGACAACTTTCGAAGGGAGGAGTTAATCTTTGATATCATCCCATTAAAAGTGGCTATCATGCGGGCGAACCACATTTGCAAAATTCAATGCGGTACCACATTACGCATACATCAAGCTCAAGATGCCAGGACCTAGGGGGGGTCATAACAGTCAATGGAAACACAGAACGCTCACTCCGCACTGAAGAGCACACTGCGGCCCTCGCAGCAGAAGCACAAAGCAGCCTTTTAAGGCAAACCGCCAATTTGGCGATACAGCCCCCGGACACCGTCAAGCGAGTCTGGATTAACCTGCAACAAGATCGGCTGGCACGTTCAGAGCTCGCATAGCAACTCGGCCCCCGTCCCAGTCCCCATCAAGCGACGAATTCCGTGCCGCGCGTACACAATTACGCACTGAAAATACCATGGGCATAGGCGGGGGCACGATTTGGGCACGTCCCGCAATGCGTCTTAACCGCCCTAGGGGCTGCATACCTTTATCATTTTTTCTCTTTCAGGACCTTACTCTCTGGAAGCCCTTTCCGGCAGTATGATTGCCGGACACATTACTGGAAGGAACAACCAAGGAGGCGAGAAGCTAAGACGTACAAGGGAACCCCTAGGTGGTCTCTAATAACAATCAACATACCCGCTTTTGATTACCCATACGCAGCTTGCCCTTGGATAGGACATGTCAAATAGTCCTATTTTTTGCTTATTGCACTACTCGTATCAGTATGCTTCGACGTATTATTTACAATGCATAGCATTAGTCTATTCTTGCATTATCAATCTTCTTTCTTATATATTTATTTATGACAACTTGCACCCATACATTCTGGTACGGCTAGTATGCCAGGGGCTTTCGTATTCCCCATAATACGGCGTGAGAAGTCCGAACACTTTCCACAGTGCAGCACCCCGAACTTATAGCGTTATATGCATCAGCTCCGAATCATGTCTTGGGTCAATAGTTGGGTTTTCTCGGCTCCTATGTTTTGGTACCTTACGTTCCGCTATATCGGGTAAGGTAGCGCTAGGAGAACTACTGCGATTGTGTCCCGGTTCTTTCGGACGAGCACCTCAGTAGAGAAAGCCGAAAAGTGACTGTCATGATAAGGCGAGAGCTGGTCACTGTTCGAGAGGTCTCGAGCCCCTAAAGACTTCTTCCGCTTCGGGCGAGGAGTCGGCTTTGCCCAACTTAGGCATATATAGCGCCCCAAATTCGTCCCTCTGAATACTAGGGGCTTCGCCAAAATTTAAAATTGTAGACTTCTATGGCTAAGTGAGAGTGATAAAGAATTATAGTTCGATTGCCTGGTTCGTTGTGCTGAACACCTCCCTTGAAGGACCCAAAATTGGGAAAAAGAGTGCCCAGGTTTATCCCGAACACCCCAGTACTAGTTACATGGGGGCAGAAGCCGACAACTGGCCAACTCTCAGATTTTATAAACGGCCGCACAGAAGGTAATATTTTAAATTCAAAAAGCATTGCATAGCGCAAAATGAACTAGTTTCACATTACAGGATCACATGAGCACATTCATTCAAAAATTACATCTTTAGCACATTCCTCCGCCACAAGGCGGGAACCCTTCAGGACACTGTCATAATACATCTCGGGGCGGCGATGCTCCTTGTCCTCGGGCGGCCCCTCCTTCACCAGCTTCACGGCGTCCAGCTTCGCCCAGTGCACCTTCGCCCGGGCAAAAGCCCTGCGGGCACCCTTGATGCAGACAGACCGCTCCATGACTTCAAGCCGTGGGCAGGCATCCACAAGCTGCCTCACCAGACCGAAGTAGCTGCTAGGCAAGGGATCGCCAGGCCACATCCGGACTATAAGACCCTTCATGGCCTATTCGGCCGCCTTGTGAAGCTCGACCAGCTGCTTCAGCTGGTCTCTCAAAGGCATTGGGTGTTCAGTCCCAGTATACTGAGACCAAAACAACTTTTCCGTCGAGCTCCCCTCCTCAGCTCGGTAAAACTCCGCGGCATCAAGCACAATACGGGGAAGATCTGCGAACGCTCCTGGAGAGCTCCAAACTCGGGTAAGTAAAAGGAAAGCTTCCTTCACATGCTTATTTTGCATAATGAATGCCTTACCCGCTGCTATCTCCTTCACCGCATCAATCTCCTGGAGGGCCTTGTGGGCTTCAGCCTTGGCGCTCTGTGCGCTTTCAAGCGCCTTCGCAAGCTCTGACTCTTGCGTCTTAGAGTCAAGCTCCAAGAACTCATATTTTTTGGCAAGAGCCTCGAGATCTTGCTGCACCTCGCCTACTCGGGCTTCTTGCTTTTCCCACTCAATGTGCTCCTTGGCCGCTTTGTCTTCGGCCTCGGACAGCACCTTCCTCAGGGTCGCCACCTCGGTCGTGGCCCTGGCAAATTCATGATTATCCTATTACTTTAGAACTAAATTTCTTTTTAATATATATAGACAAGGTATTGCTTACCTTTGCTCCCCTCGAGCTGCCTCTTGGTAAGGCCGAGCTCTTCCTCGGACCGCTCAAGGTCCTGCTTAAGTGCAGCGACCTCCGCAGTACATGCGGCAGCGGCCAGCGGGGATGCCAGCATATGCACATAGACATATTCTGGTTAGACTTCTGAGTCACTATTTGAGCCTCTATTCGGCTTTTCTTCGCGAACGCCAAACAGAGCATCAGGGGCTATTGTCTATGCGGTAATATTCTCCTATATTTTGATTGCTTACCTGAAAGCCTGTTAGGAGGCTGGCACAAGCTTCGGTCAGTCTATTTTTGGTGGACTGAACTTTCTCAATCACCGCACTCATGATAGTGCGGTGCTCTTCGTTGATGGAAGCGCCGTGAAGCGCTTCCAGCAAGTTGACTGGTGCCTCTGGATGGATAGAGGACACTGGCACAGGTGTCTTGCCCCTCTTAACAGGGGATCGCCCGCCGGAGTTCGGAACCACTGAAGGTTCCGGCGCGGTGTTCGGTTGGGGGCCGAACTTGGAGCCCGTGGGAGTCTTGCTCCCTTTGCGCCCAGGGTCCGGACGGTCGCCTCGAGGCGCCCCCAAGACTACCTCCCTTCGACTCGGTGCCTTTTGAGACAACACCTCGACATTGTCCATAGGGCAAGGGGTGGAGGCGGTCGGAAGTGAATCGCTATTCATATCCGACAAGTCCAAAGAACCGTCCGACGAGGATACGTCGATACGGGCTCGGGACGGACTGCATAATCATATTTGGCGTAAGGAGAAGCAGTGCAATAAAACATACCATGAATTGCTATGGTATCCGGATACTTACGATTTCACTAGGGGCTTGTCCCTGGGTAACCACTCGTAGTCGCTGTGGGCGGCCGTCGTGGAGCAGTCCGGAAGGAGGGTCCTTCCCTTCTTGGACCCTTCGGCCTCCCCGGTTGGGGCGGCCTTCCTTTTATTGTCTCCCCCGACTGGGGGGGGGGAGAACTTTCCTCTTCCTCCTCCTCGGCTTCATGGGAGGTGTGCACTTCGGAGCTATCGGACGAGGAATCCGATATAACCTTGCGCCGGAGACCCTTTCGGGTCCCCGTGGCCTTCTTCTTGGCCTTCTTCACCGGCACCTCGTAAGGTGCCGGAACCAGCATCTCCGTTAGGAGAGAATCTACAGGATCTTCAGGCGGGGGGCTGGGCAATTGATCTGCTCTGCTGTCTCTACCCAGTCCTATTAATGGCATGGAAGCTTAGATTCCGCATATGATTAGGCTGGGGCAAATAAATATCCTGCGAGATATAAAAAACTTACTGGATTGGCATGGCGCTTTGCGCTGAGTCCGCGGTCCTCAGACAGGGGAGGAGGTACCTCGACACCCTTGAATAGCACCTTCCAGACATCCTTGTGCGTCGTGTCGAAGAGCTCTTGCAGCGTCTGGTGCTTGGCCGGGTCGAACTCCCACATATTGAATATCCGTCGTTGACATGGGAGGATCCGGTGGTAGAGCATGACCTAGACCACGTTGACGAGCTTGATTTTCTTACTCATCATGTTATTGATGCAGGTCTGGAGTCCGGTCAGCTCTACTGGGGAACCCCAGGACAGGCCCTTCTCTTTCCAGGAAGTGAGCCGCGTGGGGATTCTGGATCGGAATTCGGGGGTCGCCACCCAGTTGGTGTCGCGAGGCTCGGTGATGTAGAACCACCCCGATTGCCACCCCTTTATGGTCTCCACATAGGAGCCTTCGATCCAGGTGACGTTAGGCATTTTGTCCACCATGGCGCCACCGCACTCTGCTTGCTGGCTGACCACCACCTTCGGTTTAACATTGAAGGTCTTCAGCCACAGGCCGAAGTGGGGCCTGATGCAGAGGAAATCCTCGCACACGACGATAAACACTGAGATGTTGAGGATGAAATTGGGGACCAGATCATGAAAATCCAACCCGTAGTAGAACATGAGCCCGCGGATAAACGGGTGAAGAGGAAATCCCAGTTCACGGAAAAAGTGGGTAAGGAAAACTACCCTCTCATGGGGCTTCGGCGTAGGAATGATCTGCCCCACATCTGGCAGCCGGTGCGTGATGTCCGCGGCCAGATATCCGGCTTCTCGTAGCTTTGTGATGTTCACCTCCGTAACGGAGGAGACCATCCACTTGCCTCCCGCTCCAGACATGATTGGAGTGGTTTGAGGAGAAAGATGCGAACTTGGGTGCTGGAGCTCGAGTGCGCGAGAATGGATGAGCAAGGAGGAAGAAGGCATGGGTCAAAAGGGTGAATCTGTGTCCCTTTATAAGGGCGGAGGAGGCGATGCGCCTCCCCACTTACCTATTAAAATCGCTTACTCCCCGAGCGCCGTAATTGATGGAGCGGTTGGGTTACCCATACCCGTATTGATGAGAATCCTGTGATAAGGGGACACGATCTCTCCTTCCACTAGACGTGTCAAGAAAACTGCCTCGCGATATGTGCGGTGCTGGTTGAGGAAAACGGTTCGAATAATGACCAGGCCATGACATGATGTCATGTTGTTAAACGTGTTGACAGATTAGATTTGTGGAAATATTATTCTCTCTATGATGGTATATGGAACTTGTTTTGCATAGCCGGACACTATCCTTGTGTTCAAAATCTTCTATGAAGTATTCGAAGGAAGAACCCGCCTTGCAATGCCGAAGACAAATCTGCGCGCCGGACTCATCGTCATTGAAGCCTGGTTCAGGGACTACTGAGGGAGTCCTGGATTAGGGGGTCTCTGGACAGCCGGACTATATCCTTTGACCGGACTGTTGGAGTATGAAGATACAAGATTGAAGACTTCGTCCCGTGTCCGGGTAGGACTCTCCTTGGCATGGAAGGCAAGCTTGACAATATGGATATGTAGATCTCCTCCCTTGTAACCGACTCTGTGTAACCCTAGCCCCCTCCGGTGTCTATATAAACCGGAGGGTTTAGTCCGTAGAACAACAACAATCATACCATAGGCTAGCTTCTAGGGTTTAGCCTCTACGATCTCGTGGTAGATCAACTCTTGTAATACTCATATCATCAAGATCAATCAAGCAGGACATAGGGTATTACCTCCATCAAGAGGGCCCGAACCTAGGTAAACATCGTGTCCCCCGCCTCCTTAGACGCATAGTTCGGGACCCCCTACCCAAGATCCGCCAGTTTTGACACCGACAGTCACAGTAGAACGTGATGGGGCATATTGGTCACAACTAGGGTAACAGTGGTAAGCGCAGACAACCTGATGGCAGGTCAGATCTGGTAGCTAACACCAACACGAGATATAAAAATCAGCATCGTAAAGGTAAGCCGCAATTTGGAGGACCAGAATTTAACCTTGAGGCAATGCTTAATGACCCTTGCCCAAAGCACAGTCTACCTGGTCAGTCGTCAGCTCATGCATGGAAGGATTGTTTCATCGTGCGAGAGTACCGGAATTATAATCTAGCCACGCCAATAATAATGGGCCGCCAGGCGGGTCAGGATCCGGCTCTCAAGGGCCCGACTTTGGCGGTGGCGGTTCAAATTCTAAGCATCAAGGACAGGGAAATCAGAGTAATTATAACCAACAGTCTGGTGAGGGTAACCAGCAACATCAGTCAGGATACCAGAGTAATCCAAAGCAGCTTAACGGTGGCCAGTATCACGTTTTCACTACAAGTCTTTGCAAGAGAGTTCAGAAGGTTCATAAGCATGCGGTTAGTGTAGTTGACACGGCTGATATGACCCCTTTGAAGAAGCCCACCATGGAGCAAGACCCTCTGTTGAAGTTTAAGTCGCCTGATAATACTAAGCAAGTTGACTTTTTTTGTGGCGACTCATCTCAGCAGTTCACAATAGGGACTGACATAGATCCTAAATAAAAAAGCGCGCTCATCAAGTTCATCCGTGAGAATCGGGACATCTTTGCATGGAAACCTTCTAACATGCCGTGTGTACCAAGAGAATTCGCTGATCACTCTTAATGTGGATCCTGAATTTAAGCCGTTCAAACAGTTTCTTTGTTCTTTCAATGAAGAACGACGTAAGGCTATTGGATAAGAGCTGGCCCGGCTCTTGGCAGCTGGGTTCATCATCGAAGTCTTTCACCCTGAGTGGTTGGCTAACCCGGTGTTGGTACTTAAGAAAAATGGCACCTAGCGTATGTGTGTTGATTACACTGATCTTAACAAGGCTTGTCCAACTGATCCATTTTCTCACCCTCGCATTGACCAGATTATTGATGCTACGGCAGGTTGTGAAAACTTATGTTTCCTTGATGCTTATCCTGGTTATCATCAGATCAACATGGCAGTTAAAGACCAGGAGAAGACGACTTTCATCGCGCCTTTTGGGGCTTTCTGCTATGTCTCTATGCCTTTTGGGCTCAAGAGTGCCCAGGCGACTTATCAACGTTGTGTTCAGAATTGCTTTCACAGTCAAATTGGGCGTAATGTGGATGCTTATGTGGATGATATTGTGGTTAAATCCAGGAAAAAGGAGACGCTTTTGGATGATCTAAGGGAGACTTTTGACGGTCTCCGGGTTTATCAAATGATGCTTAACCCGGCCAAGTGTGTTTTTGGTGTACTGATGCGGCTTGAACTACGTCGATATTTCCCCAAAGAGGAAGGGATGATGCAGCACAACTACGGTAGGTATTTCCCTCACTGATGAGACCAAGGTTATCGAACCAGTAGGAGAACCACAAAATAGCACGTGAACGGCACCTGCACACAAAGAACAAATACTTGCAACCCGACGTAAAAGAGGGGTGATACGTTTCCAACGTATCTATAATTTATGAAATATTCATGCGATGTTTACAACAATTTTATATGGTTTTGGTATGATTTGCATGGAACTAACCCGGACTGACGCTGTTTTCAGCAGATCTACCGTGGTGTTCTCTTTTGTGCAGAAATGGAAGTTCTCCAAATGAGCTGAAACTTTTTGACGGTTTTTTCGGAACAAAAGAGACCCCCGAAGCTTCATGGAGGGCCAGAAGAGCCACGAGGAGGGCACAACCCACCAGGGCGTGCCTGGTGGACCTAGCTTGCCCTGATGGGTTGTGCTCACCTCGAGGCCCATATTCGCATGAAACCGACGCCAAAAATCCTATAAATAGAGAAACAATCAGAAGTAATCCTAGATGAGAAGTTCCGCCGCCGCATGCCTTTGTATCCACCAAAAACCAATCTACACCCCATTTTGGCACTCTGTCGGAGGGGGAAATCATCACCGGTGGCCATCTTCATCATCTCGGCGGCCACCACGATGAGGAGGGAGTAGTCCACCCTCGGGGTTGAGGGTTTGTACCAGTAGCTATGTGTTTAATCTCTCTCTCTCTCGTGTTCTTGAGATGTCATGATCTTGATGTATCGCGGGCTTTGTTAATATAGTCGGATCATATGGTGTTCTCCCCTCTATATCTTGTTGTGATGAACTGAGTTTTTCCCTTTGAGATTTCATTTTATCAGATTGAATACTTTTATGGATTTGAGAGCACTTGATATATGTCTTGCATATGAATACTCATGGTGACAATGGGGTATCATATTGATTCACTTGATATGTGTTTTGGCACTCAACTTGCAGATTTCTGAGGTGACATTGGGGTAATCTATGCATAGAGGTTGATGCACGTTCTCGTCTTTTGTTTCTCTAGTAGAAATCTTGGGGTACTCTTTGAGGTTCTTTGTGTTGGATTGAGTATTATGAATCTGAAATTATTTGGTGTTATTTTAGTACGAACTCTTGGATAGATCGATCGGAAAGAATAGCTTCGAGGTGGTTTCGTACCCTACAAATGATTTCTTTGTATGTTCTCCGCTAGATAGGAACTTTGGAGTGATTCTTCGTCGCACTTTGCGGGGTGGTTATATGATCAAATTATATTAGCATTGTTGAGAGATTTCACTAGCGAAAGTACGGACCCTAGGCCTCATTTTCAAGCATTGCAATACCATTTTTTGGCCCAACATGTGTCTTCTGGCACAGAAAAATTCTCCAAAAAGTTTCACCATGTTTGGGCTCCGTTTAGTATTGATTTTCTGTGAAGTAGAAAACAAGCAAAAACAGCAACTGGCACTAGGCACTATGTCAATAGGTTAGTCCCAAAAATGATAAAAATTGCTATAAAATGATTGTAAAACATCCAAGAATGATAATATAACGGCATGAAACAATCAAAAATTATAGATACATTGGAGACGTATCATGTACCTGCAGGAAAGCTCTTGGGTTTTCTGGTCTCAAAGAGAGGCATCGGAGAAAATTAAGGCTATTGCTTTGTTGGCTAAGCCGGCGTGTGTTAATGACGTCCAGCATCTGGCGGGTCGTATTGCAGCCTTGAGCCGGTTTATAAACCACCTGGGCGAGAAGGCGATTCCTTTATACCAGATGATGAAGAAAATAGATCATTTTGTCTCGAGTGACGCTGCTGATAAGGCATTTGAGGAGCTCAAGAAGCAATTAGCTGAGCCGCCCATCCTTGCAGCTCCTGTTGAGAAAGAACCTTTGCTCCTGTATGTGGCGGCTAACAGTAAATCTGTCAGTGTGGCTATTGTGGTGGAACGCATGGAGACGGGTAAGGAGTTCCCAGTCCAGAGGCCGACTTATTATGTCAGTGAGGTGTTGATTGAGTCCAAACAACGATACCCACATTGGCAGAAATTGGTATATGGAGTGTTCATGGCGATTCGCGAGCTGGAGCATTATTTTCTTGGTCATCCTATTACTGGGGTCAACTCTGCCCTGTTAGGAGACATCATACAAAACAGGGAGGCCACATGCCGGGTTGCTAAGTGGGCAACAGAACTCGGAACTCATTGTCTGAAATATGTGCCAAGGACAACTATAAAATCTCAGGCTCTGGTGGATTTCATCAATGACTGGAAAAAATTATAGACGTCTGGGGAGAAGCCCGATAACACATATTTGACAATTCACTTTGATGGGTCCAGGCAGCTAGAAGGCTTGGGGGTTGGGGTCATATTGACTTCCCCATGAGGTGACAAGTTTTGCTATGTTTTGAGGCTAATGTTTCCTTGTACTAACAATGCAACTAAATATGAGGCTTTACTCCACGGCCTTCGCATGCCAAAGAGATGAATTTGAGCCGGGTCAGGTGTTTTGGTGACTCTGACCTTGTGGCTCAGCAGGTTTCAGGTACATGGGATTCCAAAGACCCGCTCATGGCGGCTTATCTCCGGGCGGTTGAAAATATTGCTGGTCATTTCAAGGGTTATCACGTGGAGCACCTTAATCAAAGAAAAAATGAGGCGACTGATGCCTTGAGCCAGCTGGGATCCCAGCGTAAGCCGGTACCCCCTAATGTGTTTCTTGATGTATTACATAATGCTTCAGTCAAGGTACCATTAGAGGAGGATCTTGCTATCCCTGACCCGGAGGCGCAGTTGGTGGCGGCTCTCCACACTATTCCTGATTGGACACTTCCCTACTTGTTTTATATGACCCGGGGCGAGTTACCTGAGGATAAAAGTTTGGCCAGCCCGATAACCCGGCGGTCTAAGTCTATGACTATTGTCAATGGCGAGTTACACCGATGCAGCATAACAGGTGTGTTCCAGCGTTGTGTTTCTCCTGGAGAGGACCATGTGATCTTGTGTGAGATTCATGAAGGCAATTGTGGTCATCACGCCGGCTCAAAATCTTTAGTAGCCAAAGCCTTTCGTCACAGGTTTTACTGGTTGACAACTGATAGCGGCTTGAAGCTATGTTGGTATTTCCCCAAAGAGGAAGGGATGATGCAGCACAGCGATGGTAGATATTTCCCTTAGTGATGAAACCAAGGTTATCGAACCGGTAGGAGAACCAAGCAACAATACGTAAATGGCACCTGCACACAAATAACAAATACTCGCAACCCGACATATTAAAGGGGTTGCCAATCCCTTTTGGGTAACGACGCCAAAAATTGGCAAATGGACGTGAGTAAATTCTAGTAGATTGATAGATGAAACGCTAAATAAAATAAGTAAGAATAAACTGCAGCAAGATATTTTTGTATTTTTGGTTTAATAGATCTGAAAATAAAAGGCAAATAAAATAGATCGCAAAGGCAAATAACATGAGAAAGAGACCCGGGGCCCGTAGGTTTCACTAGTGGCTTCTCTCGAGAAAAATAGCAAATAGTGGGTGAACAAATTATTGTTGGGCAATTGATAGAACTTCAAATAATCATGACGATATCCAGGCAATGATCATTACATAGGCATCATGTCCAAGATTAGTAGACCGACTCCTGACTGCATCTACTACTATTACTCCACACTTCGATTGCTATCCAGCATTCATCTAGTGTATTAAGTTCATGGAGAAACGGAGTAATGCAATAAGAACAATGACATGATGTAGACAAGAGCTATGTATGTAGAAATAGACCCCATCGTTTTATCCTTAGTAGCAACGATACATACGTGTCGGTTCCACTTCTGTCACTAGGATCAAGCACCATAAGATCGAACCCACTACAAATCACCTCTTCCCATTGCAAGATAAATAGATCAAGTTGGCCAAAACAAATAACGGAGAAGAAATACGAGGCTATAAGCAATCATGCATATAAGAGAACAAAGAAACTCAAATAACTTTCATGGATGAAAAGAGATAGATCTGATCATAAAGTCAAAAGTTCATCGGATCCCAAAAAACACATCGCAAAAGAGTTACATCATATGGATCTCCAAGAGACCATTATATTGAGAATCAAACAAGAGAGAGCAAGGTATCTAGCTACTAACTATAGACCCGAAGGTCTACAAAGAACTACTCACGCATCATCGGAGAGGCACCAATGGAAGTGGTGAACCCCTCTATGATGGTATCTAGATTGGATCTGGTGGTTCTGGACTCTGCGACGGCTGGAATTGATTTTCGTCGACTCCCCTAGGGTTTCTAGAATACTGGGGTATTTATAGAGTAAAGAGGCGGTCCGGGGGGCACCCGAGGTGGGCACAACCCACCAGGGCACGCCTGGAGGCCCCAGGCGCGCCTTGGTGGGTTGTGCTCCCCTCGGAGCAGCCCCCAGGCGCTTGTTCGGCCCATTGGTTGTCTTCTAGTCCCCAAAAATCCACAAATAGTTTCGCTATGTTTGGACTCCGTTTGATTGATTACCTGCGATGTAAAAAACATGCAAAAATAGCAACTAGCACTTGGCACTATGTCAATATGTTCATACCAAAACATGATATAAAATGACTGTAAAATGATTATAAAACATCCAAGATTGATAATATAACAGCATGGAACAATCAATAATTATAGATACGTTGGAGATCTATCAACGGCTCATGCTGATGCGGAGGATATTGTTAGTAAATGTGATGGCTGTCAGAAGTTTTCTCGACGAGCTCATGTGCCGGCTCAAGAATTGAGGATGATTCCAATTACTTGGCCGTTTGCAAACTGGGGTCTTGATATGGTTGGACCTTTCAAGTGGTCTAAACATAAGAAAACCCACCTCTTCGTGGCAGTTGATAAATTTACCAAGTGGGTTGAAGCAGAGCCGGTCAGTAAGTGTGATGCGGCGATTGCAGTCCAATTTGTTAAAAAGTTGATCTTTCATTTTGGTTACGCTCATAGTATCATAACTGATAATTGCACTAATTTATCTAAGGGTGATATGAAGGAGTTCTTTCAACGAGAGCATATTCGTCTTGACGTCTCTTCTGTAGCTCATTCGTAGTCTAATGGTCAAGCTGAGAGAGCTAACCAAGAAATTTTGAGAGGCATAAAACCTCGGCTTATGGTTCCTTTGAAGCGAATGGCAGGTTGCTGGGTTGAGGAGTTACCATCAGTACTCTGGAGTATCAATACCACCCCCAACAGGTCAACTATACGCCTTTCTTCATGGTTTACGATGCAGAGGAAGAGGCAATTCTTCCAAGTGATATCCGTCATGACTAGCCTCGTGTGGTGGCTTATGTTGAAGTTGATCATGAAATGGCACGCCAAAATGCACTCGATGCTTTGGATGAGGAGCATGACCTGGCGGCGGCTCATTCGGTGATATATCAACAAGACCTGTGTCGCTATCATAGCCGCAGAGTTAAGACCCAGGCATTTCAAGAAGGCGACTTGGTACTCCGGCTGATTCAGGATCAAACAGATATGCACAAGTTATCCCCACCTTGGGAATGACCCTTTGTGGTCAGCAAGAACCTAAATAACGGGTAATTTACCTCATTGATGTGCGTGAGCATAAGGATTCCCGCAAGTTGGAGGAGGAGACCCGCCGTCCGTGGAATATTGCACATCTTCGGCCTTACTACACTTGAGCCGTCGGCTCTTATCTTTGTACATACTTTTGTCGATGTATATAAATTTTTATGATCAATATAATAAAGCCGGCATACCAGAATTACGGGGCCTCTGTTGTTTCATTTCTGAGTATCTGAGCCTTAATTGATTGATCATAAGGTCACTTGGGGGCTTCCAACAACTGGGTTTAGCTTTCCTACTCTCTTGACCGGCTTGAAGGCCACTTGTCATAGGTTTTTCCTGCCTATTTGCAACTTGCTCCTCCACCAGGTGACCCACCGAACTCTTAATAGTCAATCTTTCTACAGACCAGGTACTCGTTAAGGTTAAAATGACGGCTTGTGTCACGTGAGAGCCGGCTTACAGTGAGCTAGGTAAAACCACGACTATTGCATTTTTGAAAGCAATCATGTGGCCTGAGTGCCAAACAGCTGTTGCGGCCTTGAAAGCAAACATGAGGCCTGAGCGCCAAATGGCTGTTGCGGCCTTGAAAGCAATCATGTGGCCTGAGTGCCAAACGGCTATTGCGGCCTTGAAAGCAAACATGAGGCCTGAGCGCCAAACGGCTATTGCGGCCTTGAAAGCAAATATGAGGCTTGTAAGCCACCTTTTTCGGTTATGCCTTCAAAGCTGGCCTAATGAATTCTGAGATTTGTATATTTTCTGTTTTAATTTTTATATGCCTTTATGTTTTCAAGTTTTGGTTTTTGAGATATCCGAGTCACCTGGTTCCAGGTTATGATAGTTATGGTTGTCTATTTTGGGTTACAACCCGCCCTGGCTATGAATATTAAATCACCAGTACATCTTGATTTGAGCAATTGGCCATGCGACTACAGGTCTTTGGGTTGTTACCTGTACTAGATATTGATGTGTAAGACGTTAGTATGATTCAAGTCTCCAGGTATGTTTTCAACTGTTACATGAACATTCGAGGTTTGATAACCCACCCTGATTCATTTCACTTTAAGTCATCAATATATTTTGAGTTGACTGGCCTTCATTATTATGTCTATAATCACTTAGGATATATATCTTTGGGTTGTCACCCTCCCTGGCTTTCGACTTTAAGTCGCCAGTATGTTTCAGCTTGAATGGCCTTGATTTTAGCCTTTTTCGTAATTATACAAGATTATATTATGTTTGGGTTGTTACCCGCCCTGGCTTTTGACGTTAAGTCGCCGGGGCACATGTTGTTTAACCTTTGTGCAAGACATGCAAAGCTTTGAATAGCAATACAAACTACTGGTACAACCTATGTAAGTGATTACATCGCGCAAGTCATGAAGATGAAAGTGGCGGTTCACAAATCAAAAGTTTACATGCACGAAGGCATGGCATGGCGGATCATTGTTTTAACCTAGCCTACTACAAGGCTATCATGAGACCACTGATACGTCTCCAATGTATCTATAATTTTTGATTGCTCCATGCTATATTATCTACTGTTTTGGACATTATTGGGCTTTATTATCGACTTTTATATTATTTTTGGGACTAACCTATTAACCGGAGGCCCAGCCCAGAATTGCTGTTTTTTGCCTGTTCTAGGGTTTCGAAGAAAAGGAATATCAAACAGAGTCCAAATGGAATGAAACCTCCGGGAACGTGATTTTCTCAACGAACAAGACCCAGGAGACTTGGACCCTACGTCAAGACACAAAAGAGGAAGCGATGAGATAGGGGGGCGCGCCTACCCCCACCAGGCGCGCCCTCCACCCTCGTGGGCCCCCTATTGCTCCACCGACGTACTCCTTCCTCCTATATATACCTACGTACCCCCAAATGATCATATACGGAGCCAAAACCCTAATTCCACCGCCGCAACTTCTGTATCCATGAGATCCCATCTTGGGGCCTGTTCCGTAGCTCCGTCGGAGGGGGCATCGATCATGGAGGGCTTCTACATCAACACCATAGCCCCTCCGATGAAGTGTGAGTAGTTTACTTCAGACCTACAGGTCCATAGTTATTAGCTAGATGGCTTCTTCTCTCTTTTTGGATCTCAATACAAAGTTCTCCCTCTCTCCTGTGGAGATCTATTCGATGTAATCTTCTTTTTGCGGTGTGTCTGTTGAGACCGATGAATTGTGGGTTTATGATCAAGTCTATCTATGAACAATATTTGAATCTTCTCTGAATTATTTTATGTATGATTGGTTATCTTTGCAAGTATCTTCAAATTATCAGTTTGGTTTGGCCTACTAGATTGATCTTTCTTGCAATGGGAGAAGTGCCTAGCTTTGGGTTCAATCTTGCGGTGTCCTTTCCCAGTGACAGTAGGGGCAGCAAGGCACGTATTGTATTGTTGCCATCGAGGATAACAAGATGGGGTTTTTAACATATTGCATGAGTTTTGTAACACTCATGATGTGGTTATATCACCCACGTGTCGGAGCACGACTTAGAGGCATAACCGCACTGTAGGCATGTCGCAAGAGGGGTAATCTTTACACATCCCATGTACTGAATAAGAAAGAGGTACCAAGTTGGCTTACAATCGCCACTTCACACAATACATAAATATATCATTACATCAACCACATACATACAAGGTCCGACTACGGAACCAAAATAAAAGGAGACTACCCCTAATGCAAAAGATCCCCGATCGCCCCGACTGGGCTGCACTACTTATCAACTGGAAACGAAACAACACAACGAACAAGATCTTCATCGAGATCCTCCTTGAGCTTGGTTGCATCACCTGCATGGTATCATCGGCACCTGCAACTTGTTTTGGATGTAATCTGTGAGTCACGGGGACTCAGCAATCTCACACCCTCGCGATCAAGACTATTTAAGCTTATGGGTAGGGAAAAGGTATGAGGTGGAGCTGCAGCAAGCACTAGCATATATGGTGGCTAACTTACACAAATGAGAGCGAGAAGAGAAAGGAAAACCACAGTCGCAAACTAGAAATGATCAAGAAGTGAGCCTGAAACCAATTACGTTCAAGCATAACTCCAACACCGTGTTCACTTCCCGAACTCCGCCGGAAAGATACCATCACGGCTACACACACGGTTGATGCATTTTAATTAAGTTAAGTGTCAAGTTTTCTAAAACAGGACATTAACAAATTCCCATCTGCCCATAACCGCGGGCACGGCTTTCGAAAGTTCAAAACCCTGCAGGGGTGTCCCAACTTAGCCCATCACAAGCTCTCACGGTCAATGAAGGATATTCCTTCTCCCAGGAAGACCCGATCAGGCTCGGAATCCCGGTTACAAGACATTTCGACAAAGGTAAAACAAGACCAGCAAAGCCGCCTGATGCGCCGACATCTTGATAGGAGCTACACATATCTCGTTCTCAGGGAAACACCGGATAGGTCAAGCTACGAGTAAAACCAACCCTCAAGTTTCCCCGAGGTGGCCCCGCAGGCTGCCCATTTTGGACCAACACATAGAGAAGCACTGGCCCGGGGGGGGGGGTAAAATAAAGATGACCCTTGAGTCTGCAGAACCCAAGGGAAGGTGATAGGTTGTTAGTGCAAATGGTAAAACCAAGGGTGGGCCTTGCTGGAGGAGTTTTATTCAAGGCGAACTATCAAGGGGTTCCCATTATAACCCAACCGCGTAAGGAATGCAAAATCAAGGAACATAACACCGGTATGACGGAAACTAGGGTGGCAAGAGTGGAACAAAACACCAGGCATAAGGCCGAGCCTTCCACCCTTTACCAAGTATATAGATGCATTAATTAAATAAGAGATATTGTGATATCCCAACAATAAACATGTTCCAACAAGGAACAAACTTCATCTCCACCTGCAACTAGCAACGCTATAAGAGGGGCTGAGCAAAACGGTAACATAGCCAAACAACGGTTTGCTAGGACAAGGTGGGTTAGAGGTTTGACATGGCAATATGGGAGGCATGATAAGCAAGTGGTAGGTATCGTAGCATAGGCATAGCAAAAGAGCGAGCAACTAGCAAGCAAAGATAGAAGTGATTTCGAGGGTATGGTTATCTTGCCTGAGATCCCGCAAGGAAGAAGAACGAGTCCATGAAGAAGACAAACGGACGTAGCCAATGGATCCTCACAACGCAATGTTACCGGATTACCAAGAAGAAGTACACCGGGAAGAAAGCAAACAACATAGTAAACAATCATCACATAAGCATGACATGATGCACAACCAAGTATGATGCATGTCCGGATTAATGAGGCATGGCATGGCAAAGTGCACAAGCAATTCTACAAATTAAGTGGAGATCAATATGCAACGAGTTGCATATTGACAAAACATGACAACAAGTTATTTAGTTCGATCTCGTTTATGTACTCAACAATATTCAATGTTGTTTAGCATGGCAAGGGGTGAAGCAAAACAAAACTACCTATCTAGGCAAGTTTAAATGAGGCCGGAAACAACGAACAACAATTCCGGTAAATCCCCATATGCATATTTTCGATTTGGTGCTGTTCTGCCCTAAACCCAATTTTAGAGTTGTTAAACATACAAGATGAGTGCACCATGTTAAACTAGGCATTTTTCCACCCCATTTACATATAAAGTTTGTTAGGTTTGGAGCTACGGTTATTAAGTTATGAAATAAATCATTTTAACAAGTCATTAGGCAAAAATATATGCAAACAGCATTTTAAACATTCTAAACATGGATGAAAGTTATATATTATTAAACTAGACAAAATTCTAGACATTTTACATATAAAGTTTGTTTTAATCCGATGCGCGGTTGTGAAGTTATTAAATGCATGAAGAACAAGGGCTTTTCTGTAAAACAGTCGCTCACTGGATAAAAAGACAAATTCGCAGAACAGGAAAAAAACTATACTGGGCTGAATCTAAGGAGAGGCCCGGTAAGGCAATAGGCGCAACATAACTATCAGACGCACATGCACAAAATATCGAAGGGGCTGGGCTATGCTCACATTGGGCCATTGGGCCGAAAGTGGAGAAGCGGCTGGGCCGGTTCTGGTGACGAGAAGATGTTGCTGGGCCTCGGCGCCCTCATGGCCCAGGCACAGCGACGATGCAGGGGCGTGGTCAACGCGCAAGGGATCACAGTGGACTTGGCGCAGGGTTCGTGCTTGCTCGTTCGACAGGGAAACAGCGGCAGCAGCGGACCCGGCCGAGATGAGGCCTGCAGGCGGCGGGTCCAGGCAAGGGTCAAGGTCCACGCGGGCGCGGCGGATCCGGCCAGTCCGAAGGTCAGGGAGGCGATTCCCGGTGACGAGGGACTCCGGCGGGACGGACTTGAGGAGCTCGGCGAGGGGATCAGCCATGGCGTGGAGCTCCTGGTTCCTGCGAGGCAGAGAGAAAAGCTGAGAGAAAGAGAGAGATGCAGGGACGGAAAGAGAAGAAAGGGAGGAGAGGCGACGAGCCCTGCTGGGAGTGGTTGCCGGCGGTGAGCTTCGTCGGGGCAGCGGGATCGCGAGGAGGTCGGAGGCGTCAAGGGCGTGGACGAAGGAGCTCGGGCTGCAGGAGAGGGCTTGTCTCCTTGCGCGGGCGCATGAGGCAGGGCCTCTGGCAGCAGCTTGGTGGGATCGAGGGGAGGAGTGGAGTGCTCTAGCTGGATAGATTGATGGAACAAAGGAATTGGGGATGGATCCCGAGAGATTTCGAGTGGGTGGTGGCCGCGGACACAAGATGGATGGGACAGATCCCTAGGTTTTAGGATTGCCCACTATTTATATTGCAAAGGGATTTAGGGTAGAGACTATCACGTCCCTACAATTGCAATCGGACGGTCGCGAATAAAATAATTAGGGAGTCCAAAAAGACAAACGGAGACATTTTGTAGATGTTTGGGGATGTTCTGAGTCCAACGATGACAACTGCCCAGGTCGGGTTTGGGATAACTTTCGGACGCGCACGTGAGGGGGGGTCGATGCACTATGCAAGGAGGGGTTTCAGGGCCTAGCGGTGAGTGGTAGTGGACTATGCCGAAAGCCTTGGGCTGAGAGAAGAGAAGAGAGAGAGACCCCGCGACTGTTTCCGGAGACCGAAAACATCTGACGTTTGACCGGCTATAATGCCGCTATAGTTTAACGGTTGAGCTATCAAACGAGCTCCGAATGCGATGAAACTTGGCAGACGACCTACTAACAACAAAACAACACCGCATGCCAACTTTCATCCCATTCCGAGAACATTTCCCGGCCACTTATAAAAATAATATTTCGGACATGCCGCGGGCGCGTGCGAGTGTGGTTGGGCTTAGAATGGACAACGGAGAGAACGGGGAGACTGGGACCGATGCAAGTTTTGAAAACATGATGATGCAATGTGGATGATGACATGACAAGATGCAACGACGGCGAACAACTGGGAGGTACCTGGCGCATCGGTCTCGGGGCGTCACAACACTCCACGACTACGAGAGGATCTCGTCCCGAGATCTAGGATGGCACTGGAGAGAAACGGAAAAGGAAGAGAAGAGGTAAAACTTAGTTGCTTCTTTGACGAATGAGTGAAACCAAAGAATCTTGCGAGGTTGAACAAATAGAAAGACAGAATACAACGAAGATGAACAAAGTTGAAACACTCCGTTAGAAAAGAGGAACAAGGAACATTACTAGAACCTTGTAGGTAGAAAGACATAAGAAAAGGGTTGCAATGGACAAAAGTACATGCAAGCACTCCGGTAGAAACGAGAAGTACAAGGAACGATAAGGATCAATTATGACCACACTCCGGTTAAAACAAGATAGAGAGGGAAAAAAGAATGGTATAATTTGGGCAACACTCCGATTGAAAATGGAAGGAATTGAACATGAACTTGACAAGATGAGAGGATACTTGACGAAATGAACAACACATTGCCTCCGAAACTATTGAAAGGAAGGCGCAAGGGGTAAGAAAGATTCCAAACAGCACTTCGGTTGAGAAGGGAGGCAAAACTTGATAAGATGAGAGAACTTGAATGGAGGACATGACACTTCGGTTGAATGGAAAAGCAAAGGAAAGAACATGATTCTGACAATTCGAGATGATGAGTTAGAAACATCACAATACCTCTGGAAGAGACAATAGAAAATAGATCATTGGAATGAAAGAATGGAGAAGAAAATGCCCACTTTTTACACAACAGAGTTTGGAGAGCACCCTTCCAAGAAGGTTATAACGGAGTTGTTGGAAAACAAACAACAAAACGAATAAGCTTGTAGTGGGCTTATGGAAAACTTCTCAAAATTGAGGCAAAATTCTGCCACTAACGAAAACCAATAGATTGGATTGATATGAACAAGGAGACGAGAAACTTATTTCAATGGGAGGATAAATGAAGAAATTGGGTCAATTATAAGCACCATAATTAGCAACCATCCTTAGGGAAAGCTTTAGGTGAAATATAACCCAATATAACTCCAATGAAGAGATTGATGGATTGAAAAGATGTCTTGAACGAAGAGAAAATGATGGATTTTAGATATGCCACCCTTGAAAAACTTGTGAATCATGAAACACGAAGGAAAATTATCAAGAATGACATAACACCACCTCAAAAGACAAGGTAAAAAGAATTGCACTCCGGATTGGAAGATGAAGAATACTTGAGCTCCTTAGAAAAGAATCTCGATGAAAACTTCAAGAAGGAATTAAATCCTTTATGAACCACCATGTAGAAACTCCATGAAGAACTCCCGTAACAAAATGATGATAAAAAAAGAAAGAGAAGTTGAAAACACAAGGTAAAGCCTTGTAATGCTTTAGATGGATCTTCGTGGTGGTATAATTGAGAGAGCTAGGAACTCCGGGAAAAGAAAAGATGAAACAATTGAAACCAAGAATGTGATATGATGAACAAACTCTGGAAATAAGAGACTAGATCACTTGGATGAAACAACAATAAGAATTACGTTATGTGTATCCTTCACCAATTTAAATTGATGACAAACAATGGATTTGGCATGCTAGTTATTCTCATAGAAAGGATTAAGATAGATATGATGCAAACTTGAGAAGGTCTTCGACGAACCACCGGTAGGAATGAAACAACGAATAAATTGATATGACAATGAAGGAAGAGAAGTCTTGAACGAACCACTATAAGAATTTAAAGTGAAAATAGCAAAGGCATAATTCAGCGGGAAGGATGAGCAAATGAACGAAGAAGCTTGAGAGAATTTAGATACAAGTGAAACGAAGAGATCATGAGCTGATTAGAGGATACTTGCATGATGCACCGGTAAGATTTGGAGAACAATAGTTGAAAGATGAGAATGAATAAACCTGAATTGATGTCCTTCGGAGAATCAAACTGAAAAGACTCCTGAAATGCTCCGGATGGGTGAAAAGAATTCTCACAATCAAAAACAATTATGAGAAGATGGCATCCAGATATAATCACGAATCTTCGAGAGAATGGATAAGATTGAGAGAGAAAAATCTCCTCCGGTCTTCAAATCCTAGAATGACGACGAGAAACACCCCCATGAATTGTTGAGATACTCCGGGATGACGAATAGAAAGGTTGAGCCAACGATGAAAAGAATTTGAAAGATCTTGGGGAAAGACATTTGACTGATGATGATTCATTCTTATGTCAAACTTCGAAAAGAATTTGAGAAAAACTCCGGGAAAATTATAAGAGTCAGGTAAGATCCTAGAAAAGACCTGTGGGTTAAGGCCCACTTAAAAGATACACCGTTGAACGATTGCTTGAAAGAGAGATTGCACCGGTTGAACTAAATGACTTGAATGAGACAACATCCTCGAAAGAGCTAGAATGAATGCAGAGTGGAAACACGAATCTTCGAGATATCTTCAGCACTCCGGAACAATTGAATAGCGAGAAATGGATGATTAAGAGGTTCACCGGCATGGGAAAAACATTTGAAACGAGGAAAGGGATATGAAAAACACCAAAAGTTTGAATTGAATCCACCGGAGAAGATAAAAGAAACAAAGAATGATGAACTTGAAGCTCCGTTAGAATCTTCCTGAGAATCACCGGATAAGAACATTGAAAGAGAGGAGTAAAGAGGATTCACATACATAAGATGGATACTTGATAAAGAAATCCGAGTCCTTGAAGAAACAAACGTGGGGGCGGGAAAACAAAGACAACTTGGGACGAATAAAACAAATAACGTTGAGAAGACTTTGAGTTGATCTTGTGGATGTTGAAAATGATCGGATCCACTTGACGAGAAACATGCCAGTTGGAAAGAATTGACATGAAAACCTTGATGATCAAGAAGGATTAGTATTCACATAGAAATATGGTAACACAACTTAGGCAAGGTATGGAATCAACATTTGACTTCGAAGCAACTCGAATACCACAACTGAAAAGAAAAACAAAGGATTGTCTTGCAGAATAAGCCGAAACAAACATATGATAGAGATTTCGTCCGAAGTTTTCATGGTGGGGCCCACACGGGCTCGGTCGTACATCACCATCATGTACAAGGCAGTGCACATGACATACAAAGCGTCCCCGAGTTAGCATAGCCAAGGACTCTTTAAGACACAATGAGACCACTGTAAAACCAACCGTGGATAGGCGGACCACTAGACATCGAACCCCAATTTCATATCATACATCTGTCGGAAAGATATCCTAGGAGCTACTTGAATTCCCACTTATAAACTCCCGAAACTTTCTGGTTGTGCAAACAGGTGTTGGGGATACAGGGGAAGCATAATATATCACCCAAAACTAGCAAATCCTACATCCAGCTGTATCCATCCTTCAACAGATAACCAAGAAACCTTCAGAAATCATTTACCTCAACCTTTGAAAAGCATCCTTTATACGAGTTATGGCAATACTCCCAAACTCCCGCCCCAGTATTGGGTGGCGTTGAGGTTATCTCACCAACAACTGCATAAAAGAGATTTTCGATGTCGGCGAAACTCAGGTATTCCAGAACTGCAACGATAAAATTGTGATGACAACACCACGGAGCTCAACTCCCTGGGACACTGCCACACCCCTAAATGTCAGGAGGCACCAAGAACAATGTTCTCGTCACAAAACCATCGGAACGATTCCAAGATACCCGCGTGATCCTAAATTTTTTTAGTGAAATTTGAGAAGAGAAGAGTCAAAACTCTACGTCAGGATGCCTCACCAGAGCGACGAAGGGACTGAGGAGTAAAAAGAATCCTACTCTCCGATATATATAATCCTATAAGACTCAAAACATTTTTCTAGACTCAACAACGCCAGCGATTCGATCAAGTAGGGGGCTCCTAAGTCAGGGAAGGCTCTGATTACCAACTTGTAACACCCACGATGCGGCTATATCTCCCACGTGTCGGAGCACGACTTAGAGGCGTAACCGCATTGTAGGCATGTCACAAGAGGGGTAATCTTTACACATCCCATGTACTGAATAAGAAAGAGGTACAAAGTTGGCTTACAATCGCCACTTCACACAATACATAAATATAGCATTACATCAACCAGATACATACAAGGTCCGACTACGGAACCAAAATAAAAGGAGACTACCCCTAATGCAAAAGATCCTCGATCGCCCCGACTGGGCTCCACTACTGATCAACTGGAAACGAAACAACACAACAAACAAGATCTGCATCGAGCTCCTCCTTGAGCTTGGTTGCGTCACCTGCACGGTATCATCGGCACCTGCAACTGGTTTTGGAAGTAATCTGTGAGTCACGGGGACTCAGCAATCTCACACCCTCGCGATCAAGACTATCTAAGCTTATGGGTAGGGAAAAGGTATGAGGTGGAGCTGCAACAAGCACTAGCATATATGGTGGCTAACTTACGCAAATGAGAGTGAGAAGAGAATGGAAAAGCATGGTCGCAAACTAGAAATGATCAAGAAGTGATCCTGAAACCACTTACGTTCAAGCATAACTCCAACACCGTTTTCACTTCCCGAACTCCGCTGGAAAGAGTCCATCATGGCTACACACGCGGTTGATGCATTTTAATTAAGTTAAGTGTCAATTTTTCTACAACCGGACATTAACAAATTCCCATCTGCCCATAACCGCAGGCACGGCTTTCGAAAGTTCAAAACCCTGTAGGGGTGTCCCAACTTAGCCCATCACAAGCTCTCACGGTCAACGAAGGATATTCCTTCTCCCAGGAAGACCCGGTCAGGCTCGGAATCCCGGTTACAAGACATTTCAACAAAGGTAAAACAAGACCAGCAAAGCCGCCCGATGCGCCGACATCCTGATAGGAGCTGCACATATCTCGTTCTCAGGGAAACACCGGATAGGTAAAGCTACGAGTAAAACCAACCCTCAAGTTTCCCCGAGGTGGCCCCGCAGGCTGCCCATTTCAGACCAACACTTAGAGAAGCACTGGCCCGGGGGGTTAAAATAAAGATGACCCTTGAGTCTGCAGAACCCAAGAGAAGGTGATAGGTTGTTAGTGCAAATGGTAAAACCAAGGTTGGGCTTTGCTGGAGGAGTTTTATTCAAGGCGAACTGTCAAGGGGTTCCCATTATAACCCAACCGTGTAAGGAATGCAAAATCAAGGAACATAACACCGGTATGACGGAAACTAGGGCGGCAAGAGTGTAACAAAACACCAGGCATAAGGCCGAGCCTTCCACCCTTTACCAGGTATATAGATGCATTAATTAAATAAGAGATATTGTGATATCCCAACAATAAACATGTTCCAACAAGGAACAAACTTCATCTCCACCTGCAACTAGCAATGCTATAAGAGGGGCTGAGCAAAGCGGTAACATAGCCAAACAATGGTTTGCTAGGACAAGGTGGGTTAGAGGTTTGACATGGCAATATGGGAGGCGTGATAAGCAAGTGGTAGGTATCATAGTATAGGCATAGCAAAAGAGCGAGCAACTAGCAAGCAAAGATAGAAGTGATTTCGAGGGTATGGTCATCTTGCCTGAGATCCCACAAGGAAGAAGAACGAGTCCATGAAGAAGACAAACGGACGTAGCCAACAGATCCTCACAACACAATGTTACCGGATTACCGAGAAGAAGTACACCGGGAAGAAAGCAAACAACATAGTAAACAATCATCACATAAGCATGACATGATGCACAACCTAGTATGATGCATGTCCGGATTAATGAGGCATGGCATGGCAAAGTGCACAAGCAATTCTACAAATTAAGTGGAGATCAATATGCAACGAGTTGCATATTGATGAAACACCACAACAAGTTATTTAGTTCGATCTCGTTTATGTACTCAACAATATTCGTGTTTTTTAGCATGGCAAGGGGTGAAGCAAAACAAAACTACCTATCTAGGCAAGTTTAAATGAGGTCGGAAACAACGAACAACAATTCCGGTAAATTCCCATATGCATATTTTAGATTTGGTGATGTTCTTCCCTAAACCCAATTTTAGAGTTCTTAAACATACAAGATGAGTGCACCATGTTAAACTAGGCATTTTTTCCACCCCATTTACATATAAAGTTTGTTAGGTTTGGAGCTACGGTTATTAAGTTATGAAATAAATCATTTTAACAAGTCATTAGGCAAAAATATATGCAAACAACATTTTAAACATTCTAAACATGGATGAAAGTTATATATTATTAAACTATACAAAATTCTAGACATTTTACATATAAAGTTTGATTTAATCCGATGCGCGGTTGTGAAGTTATTAAATGCATGAAGAACATGGGCTTTTCTGTAAAACAGTCGCTCACTAGATAAAAAGACAAATTCGCAGAACAGGAAAAAAACTATACTGGGCTGAATCTAAGGAGAGGCCCAGTAAAGCAATAGGCGCAACATAACTATCAGACGCACATGCACAAAATACCGGAGGGGCTGGGCTATGCTCACACCGGGCCATTGGGCCGAAAGTGGAGAAGCGGCTCGGCCGGTTCTGGTGACGAGAAGATGTTGCTGGGCCTCGGCGCCCTCATGGCCCAGGCACAGGGATGATGCAGGGGCATGGTCAACGCGCAGGGCATGACGGTGGACTTGGCGCTGGGGTTCGTGCTTGCTCGTTCGACAGGGAAATAGCGGCAGCAGCGGACCCGGCCGAGATGAGGCCTGCAGGCGGCGGGTCTAGGCAAGGGTCAAGGTCCACACGGGCGCGGCAGATCCGGCCAGTCCGAAGGTTAGGGAGGCGATTCCCGGTGACGAGGGACTCCGGCGGGACGGACTTGAGGAGCTCGGCGAGGGGATCAGCCATGGCGTGGAGCTCCTGGTTCCTGTGAGGCAGAGAGAAAAGCTGAGAGAAAGAGAGAGATGCAGGGACGGAAAGAGAAGAAAGGGAGGAGAGGCGACGAGCCCTGCTAGGAGTGGTTGCCGGCGGCGAGCTTCGTCAGGGCAGCGGGGTTGCGAGGAGGTCGGAGGCGTCAAGGGCGTGGACGAAGGAGCTCGGGCTGCAGGAGAGGGCTCGTCTCCTTGCGCGGGTGCACGAGGCAGGGCCTCTGGCAGCAGCTTGGTGGGATCGAGGGGAGGAGTGGAGAGCTCTGGCTGGATAGATTGATGGAACAAAGGAATTGGGGATGGATCCCGAGAGATTTCGAGTGGGTGGCAGCCACGGACACAAGATGGATGGGACAGATCCCTAGGTTTTAGGATTGCCCACTATTTATATTGCAAAGGGATTTAGGGTAGAGGCTATCACATCCCTACAATCGCAATCGGATGGTCGCGAATAAAATAGTTAGGGCGTCCAAAAAGAAAAACGGAGACGTTTTGTAGGTGTTTGGGGATGTTCTGAGTCCAACAGTGACAACTGCCCAGGTCGGGTTTGGGACAGCTTTTGGACGCGCACGTGAGGGGGGGGGGTTCGATGCACTATGCAAGGAGGGGTTTCGGGGCCTAGCGGTGAGTGGTAGTGGACTGTGCCAAAATCCTTGGGTTGAGAGAAGAGAAGAGAGAGAGACCCGGCGACTGTTTCCGGAGACCGAAAACGTCTGACGTTTGACCGGCTATAAATGCCGCTATAGTTTAACGGTTGAGCTATCAAACGAGCTCCGAATGCGATGAAACTTGGCAGACGACCTACTAACAACAAAACAACACCGCATGCCAACTTTCATCCCATTCCGAGAACATTTCCCGGGCACTTATAAAAATAATATTTCGGACATGCCGCGGGCGCGTGCGAGTGTAGTTGGGCTCAGAACGGACAACAGAGAGAACGGGGAGACCGGGACGGATGCAAGTTTTGAAAACATGATGATGCAATGCGGATGATGACATGACAAGATGCAACATGCAAGCGAATGAGAAGGCAACGATGGCGAACAACTGGGAGGCACCTGGCGCATCGATCTCGGGGCGTCACAAGTTTATCCCTCTACATCATGTCATCTTGCTTAAGGCGTTACTCTGTTTTCATTAACTTAATACTCTAGATGCATGCTGGATAGCGGTCGATGAGTGGAGTAATAGTAGTAGATGTAGGCAGGATTCGGTCTACTTGTCTCGGACGTGATGCCGACATACATGATCATACCTAGATATTCTCATAACTATGCTCATTTATGTCAATTGATCAACAGTAATTTGTTCACCCACCATAGAATACTTATGCTCTCGAGATAAGCCACTAGTGAAACCTATGGCCCTATGTCTATCTTCATCATATTAATCTACCAATACTTAGTTATTTCCTTTTTCTTTTTCTTTGCTTTTATTTTACTTTGCATCTTTATCATAAAAATACCAAAAATATGATCTTATCATATCTATCAGATCTCACTCTTGTAAGTGTCCGAGTAGGATTAACAACCCCTATTTGCTTTGGTTGCGAGGATTTATTTGTTTTGTACAGGTACGAGGGACTTGCGCATAGCCTCCTACTGGATTGATACCTTGGTTCTCAAAAACTGAGGGAAATACTTACACTATTTTGTTGCATCATCCCTTCCTCTTAGGGGAAAACCAACGGAGTGCTCAAGAGGTAGCATCCACAATGGTAAAGCAAAGGGTTTACTGAAAGAGAACTCTTATACCCCGGCTTGAGAGCCGTTTGGTTCATCATTGGATTCCTTCCTGGTGAGTTGATGACTCCGGGTCATCCTGCGCAGGCTCTTATTCTTCGGCCATCTGGAGGTCAGGCGACATCCAGTCGATGCCGGTCAAGGCCTCAAATGTAGCTTCGTCATTGAGTATAATAGAATAATCAACGCCAGGAGCAAAGATATGCTTATGCCGAGGAGGAATGAGATTGACAACGTCATGGGACGGAGGCTTAATCTTCTGATTGTTGCTATCATAAGCCGTCGTGCAGTTGTTCATGTTTAATTCTTCCACAAGCTTATAGGCCACAAACCGCATCTCCCGGACGTAGCGGTTGAAGTCCTTCTCTTCAATTGATGACTGATCATATTTGAATTCTGGACACCCGGTGGCTATCTCCTCCGGGTCAAGCTCCGATTGCTAGGCTTTGGCTCGGCCATGAGCGATGATGGCTCCGGCTCGGGCAGCTGATAGTTTTTTCTCTTCAATCTGGCTTGGGAAGATTGACAGGTACAGTGACTATTAGTCCCGGCTCAGCTTGTTAAGTTAAGCCAACATTTGGGGGCTACATGCTTGAATCTTAAGAGTTAATTATCAATCTGGTTCATCTTGACTATGAGGTCATGAGTGAAAACCTGTATAAGGTTCATTCAAACATTAATATATGAAAGACCCGGCTCATCTTGATCAAATAAGCCAGCCTTGAAAGGTTGCAGTTTGAGGCTTATTATGAATTCTATAGCATACTCAACCTTTTCCTATCCTCTATAATTGGTAGCTATATGAATATATATGGAAAGGGGTTAGGAACATACCTCATAATGTTCCTTCATCAGGTTTACCAAGCCAGCCTCCATTTCACGGCTAGTATGGAAGGCGGTCTGGATAACCCATATGGATGTCACTAGTAGTGAGGGCGGCATAACTCTCCAGATCCAACTTCAATTTGCCTTTCACTACAAAAAAATGCACTTCCGTGATGATACGTGTTTGTCACAGTAGGTCATGTTTTCTGTCATGCATGTACATCCATGACGATTTTATGACAGAATCAAGATAGTCATACATGTGCTGTCGTAGAAGTGTTCCATGACATTACCAAAATTATCATCACGGAAGTGTCCACTTCCATGACAATAAATTGCGCGTCACGGAAGTGCTTTCGAAAAGGGTAACCGACCCATGGCATCCACCATAACGGGTCGCCGTTAAACTATAGGGTCTGGTTTCTGATCCGATAACCCGTTAACAGCCCGGACCAATGGGGATTTTCCACGTGTAAAATTCTCATTGGCCGGAGGAAACACGTGTTGGCTCACCGTTGGGACAGATGTCATCACTCATTGGACAGGAGGCGCCTATGATAGGTCGACACATGTCATGGCCCAACAGTGGCCCATTCCGGTGAAAAAGGCCGGCCCAGTAAAAATTAGCAAGCCGGCCAATATAAGGCCTACTTGTGTCAGGTCCATTTAAGCCCACGGCCCATATGAGATATGCCAATTCGACCCGTCAGTGGCCCGTTAACGATTTGACACCATTGCAGCACATCGTCAGTTCGAGCCCGTTAACAGCCCGCTATATATTTGGGCTCAATATCGGCCCGATGTGGTTTTGGCCTGTTAACGTCTCATTCAAGGGATGGGCCAATTTTCAGGATGTATGTCGGTGCATAAAAGGAGGGGTCCTATTTTGTACCCCTTTACCTGTGCGCTGGCAGTTAGAGTCGCGCCTGCGGCCAAACCTAGTGCGGCAGAGGCAGGAAGCAAAGCCGCAAGACAACCAGAGCAACGGCAAGCCAGAAACACGAAGAGCAGAAGGGCGAGGTGAACTCCCCCGGCAAGGCCCTTGCCGGGGCGACCTCCACAGCCCCGGCAAGAACCTTGCTGGGGCAACTTGCCCAACACCAGCAGAGTCGCCCCCCTTGAGCCCAAGAGTTCCAACACCATCAACCACTTTGGAACCGAGGCTCGGGAGGCACCCCCATTGTGGCATGCAAATTATTTTGGACACCAGAAGCACACAAGACTAGATGATGACCAGAAGACGATGATCCTCGGCAAGATCCTTTCCAAGGATACCCACGAGACCCCCGGCAAGACCCTTGCCAGGGACGACCACGATGCTGCGGCAAGACCCTTGTCGGGGCCTCGGCAAGACTCTTGCCAAAAACATCCGTGCGGCTGCAGCCAGACCCGCATCTCCCAAGACTCCACCGTTGTTCCCATGCAGCTGCCAGCCCACCAGCTAGGCAGGCACCTGTGTGGCGATGTGCGGCCTCTAGGCCGACTCGGCAAGCACCTACGTGGTGGCATGGAGATCTTCGTGAAGACTCTGCCACCGCACCAACTCAGCAGTCAGCCTGCGTGGCGCTACACGCCTCGTCAGTTTGGACGCGCGTTGAAGCCAGGCGAAGCGGCGACATCTGGGACGAGCTTCCTTGCCGTCCCCGATAAAGCAAGAAGGGCATGTCGGCAGCACATTAAATGCGTTTGTCCTACGGTGCCAAGAGATAGACTCAACTATTGTATAGCTTTCCACCTCCCGTGTGCCACTATGGCAGCCCCTTTTACTATAAAAGGAGGCCCGCGGCGTACTGAGAGAGGATTCGGATTTTTGGACCATGCACGCCTTGTAACTAGTCCAAGAACACTAGCTAAACAGGAACCAGTAGGAGTAGGGTATTATGCATCACTTGTCGGAGTAATGGGCCACGGGTAGGCCGACCCGAGCCCTAGAACCTATCAAGACATCGGGGCGGGCTGCGCCTCAAGACCCCAGGACAAAGAGCCGCCTTCTGAGGAGTCAATGGCAAGACGGCTGACTGCCCGCTCACGGCCGAGTCCCAGGGACAGCTTCAGGATAAGCCGACTCCTGATTGGCGACTTCCAGAGAAGTCGGCTTCGGGGAGTCGGCCCGCAACTCCAACAAACCCCATGACCTCATCGAAGGGGACGGGGCAGGGGCGTGGCTACAGTGAAGCCCACTCCTGCCCCTTACCAAGGGCAGGCATGGCCACAGCACGCCGTACCCGGGAAGATCTCTGTGCGGCGTGGCACTGTTGCCCTGCCGGCCCTGACATCAGCACCACAGGATCGAATCCTGCTGTCGGCGTTCTGCGAACGGGGGTCCCCAGACTTGCCTGCCTGCGGCCTGCGGCGTGGCTCAAAAGGGGGCCCCAGCATGGCCCGTCTTCACCAACACAAACCCAAGACCCTCGCGAGGGGCCAAGCCTCGCGGGGCGGATGACGCAGAGCTTCCTCAGGCACGGCCTCGTCAGGCTGGCTCACGAGGAGGCGGAGAGATCAAGGCGGGGTACCTCGTGAGGTGCCCGTGACGCAAGCCATGACGACACAGGGCGCCAGGTGGGTGCCAGCCGCGCAGCGTCCTCCTTTCCTCTTTAGTGCAAAGGGAGCAAGCGCAGCCGCGGAGTACCGAGGCATCAGGCAAAGGTTGCCATTTCGGTGCAACGAGACCAAGACCAGGAGGACTACGAGATGGAGGTCACCGTGGAGCCCAAGACGGCGTCATCACCAGAGCTTTGCGCAGGCGAAGACTACTTTTGTCAGGATAGCTGATACTTGCTGTCCCCCTTCAAATTAGCCCGCCATTGTTGGCTCCCTTCCCGCTCGATATTTGGGAAGAGGACCAGGGCCTCTATAAATAGGACCAGCCACCCACATAGCAGGGGTTCGGTCGGTTAGAGAGAGAGAGAAAGAGAAAGGCGACTGAACTCCTCCCAGCAGTTCATCGCCCCAGCCAAGAACAGACCCTCACGAGGCTGTTCTTCCTTGTATTGTTCATCATCATCAGCCCAAGAGGCAATCCACCACACCACACACTGGAGTAGGGTATTACACCACATCGGTGGCCCAAACCAGTATAAATCCTGTGTCTCTTGTGTTGTTCTTCCCATAGTTTAGATCCTAGCGTGACGGAGGGGTGCAGGTAGCTAGGAGGCGAAATCTTCGCGCGCACCCTAGTGTTCGAACCTCAAGGGTCTGCCGAAACCCGAAATCCGACATTTGGCGCGCCAGGTAGGGGTGCGCCGGAGTCCACCTTCTACCGCTTCGTGCCCCATCGCGTCGTCGTCGCCATGTCCGGCGACCAGGCGGGCAACCCAGATCCATGGGCGGCGTGGCCCGCCCGCGCAGAGCCGCTCGCCTCGGGCGACCCCGTGCCCCAGGCAGCTCGCGGTCCGCAGGGCGCTGCAGGCCGCGGGCGACGCGGACAGGCTTCGACAGCTCTCACGCCGCGGCAGGCGCAGTCGGCAGCAAGGGCCTCCAATCATGCCGCGACCACGATGTCGTACACTCGCAGGAAGTAGGCGAACTCGAGGGCCGCGCTCACGGTGGCCCAAGAGCTGCTGCAGTGCAGACTGCTGGAGGGCGGCCACGACGTGCTGCTGGAGCGAGTGGCAGAGCTCCTGGGCTTCGCCGCCTCGGGGGCTCACCCCTTCTCCACCCAGCTCCCATCTCAAGCCCAGGGCGGCCCGCGCGGGGGCTCCGCGCGCGCCCGCGGGCTCCAAGGCTACTCCGACGCCGGCGAAGCTGTCAGCGCCGGACCGGCGTCGGCGCTGCCCCCGTCCCCGGTCCGCGAAGAAGGACTCAACGCAACCGCGGCCCTAGTGGGCGGCCGCGCTTCCACCCCACGGTGGGCGCGTCAGGCAGGACCGCGTGGCACGCGGAGCACTACGGCGTGGCCTTCGGGATGACGGCGCCAGAAGAATACGTGCCCCTCATGATGGACCAAGGACACCCTCACGAGAACGGACAAGGCTCGTTCCTCAGCCTAAGCTGGGGGGACGAGGCACTAGAAGCTGAGCCTTTCCAGGAGCCCCGGGACGGTCCCACTAATTCTTCAGGACTATGTATATGCTAACCATGGATCGCAGGAGGTGTAGGTCGCCGCAGCGAGCAGCTTCCTCGCTCCCACAGTCTCCTACCCCTCGGGAGGAGGGTGTAGGGGACTGCAGGAGAGGGGCCGAGATCCGACATCACCACCGCGGCGTTCGGAGCAAGGTGTTCTCAGGAGGTAGGGCCTCTGCTGGGGAGGTGCCTCAGGGCCTGCCCCTGGCGGAGGACCCATGGTCGTTGGGGGAACCGCTGGCGACCGCTCTACCCAATCGGGCGGCGTCCTGGTTTCCGGTCGTTGCTGATGGCACTAGAGTGTGGCGCAAGGCGGGGCCCTCATCTGGCGATATGAAGCAAGGCCAGTACCTGTGAAGAAGGCCCAGTGCATGTGAAGCTCGCCGCCCTGTGACACTCTCACGTAATAATGAGTGGGGCTGTACACGCCCCGGAGTCTCAGGGGTGCCGGCCTCAAGCCCTGGGGCTCCCTCCCACGCCCAGTGGCAGCACTTAGCTCCGCGCTGGTGAGAAGACGTCCAAGACTAGACTAGGTGCCGGAAGCGGCCTTTTGTTTGCTTTCATTGCTCTTCCCTTTGGTTGTCGCTTTCCCCCGCTGGTTTCAAGTTGGATTCGAATTTGAGATTTGCGTGTGTTCGGGGAAGGGGTGCTTAGTCTCGTTCCAGCAATTTCTCGCGTTTCGGTTACCACTTCACCTCAGCTGCCTCCCCTCGTGAGCCCCTCGCGAGCCGGGTCAGGCCTAGCTTGTGCGCAGCCCAGACTGCCGCCGCCGCGTCCTCTCAGGAGGGCGTTTTACTGCAGATCCTACGGATTCAATCAGGAAACACTTAGGGCACCACAGCATCCTGCAGGCCGCCCCAAGGCCAGCACAGGACAAAGGTAAACCAGCCGACCAGCGCGTCGCTTAAGCCAACCACTTGGCGCGGGCGCATGGGCAATGTAGCTTCTACTGACACGATAAACGCAAGTTTTACATGAGGGGCTCCCCCTCCAAAATGCTCTCACAACTATCTGGCCAAAACCTGAGTTCTATTCATGCAGGGTAGGGAAGCAGGAACGATGGAAAATCAGTAGGACAAATCCCCCAATGCGTCCTCAGGAGCACCACCAGAGCCGTTGCTGGCGTCGCTGAACTCGCCATCGCTGTTCGCGTTGCCGCCAACGCCGTCAGAGCCGTCCATCACACCGCCCTCGTCAGCCGCCACGATCACGTCGTCGTCGTCTGAGGCGAAGGCCCTGATAAGAGCGTCCACATTGTCTTCCACCCAGTGCGCCAGCTCGCCTCGGACGGCCTGGGGGACTGGGGCGATGACGACGTCAAAATCAAAATGGGGATCCATGTTCCGGAGGTGACTGAAGACGCGGGAAAAGGCGCGCCTGAGCAGGGTGCGGCTCCTCTCCTCCACCAACCTGTCAGCCCTGGTCAACCGTGCCTCCAGATGCGTCACCACATCAGTGAAGAACTGAAGATTGCCCGCGTAGTTGACTGCGTGCGGCTCGCCGACGGCCTCCTCACAGATATTGCCCAAGGCCGCGTTGGCTCTCTCCCGGAGAGTGGTGAGCATGGGGCCGTGCTCATGCTCCAAGATCCACCGCTGACGTATCTCGTCCGCATTCTGGCGCGCGACGGCCTCAGCCTCCTCCACCCGCAGGCGAAGAAGGAGCACCTCAGCCTGGGAGGTGGTTAACTTACCTCGCGCCACCTCAAGGGCGGCCCGGGAAGCATCGACCCGCCGCGCCGCCTCCTCCAGCTTGGCCCTCAAGGCGGCAGTCCTGCCTTCAGCTTGAGCCCGGATCAGCCCCAGCTTCTCTTCGAACTCGTGCTCAAGGTTCAAGCGCGCCATCACCACTCGACGTCCGACCTCCTCCAGGACGCGGACTTCCTGTGTGGCAACATCATCCTCTGCCTGCGTCACCAAGCGCTCCCTCGTCTCCAGACGCTCGTACTCACGGGTACGTTTGGCGGCTTCCAGCGTCAGCGCCTCCTCATGCTTTTGGAGTTTTGCTGAGTCGCCGGAGGCCACCTTCATCAACGCAAGGGCTGCCTCGCTCAGCTCCACCTGCTCCTCCAGCGAGTGGCACCAGGCCAGGAGCTCCCGAGCCCGCTCCTCCACCGCCGTTCGCCGCCGGTCAGCTTCCCGAGCCTCCTCAGCGCCCAAAGATCGGGCCTCCCGAGAGGCCACCAACGACGCCTTGGCCTCTGCTTCATCAAGATCATGCTGACGGCGGGCAAGGGCGATGGCGCCCTCCAGCTCGCGCCTCTCTGCAACCAGGCACAGGCCCTCAGCCTCAAGGCGCGCGTCTTCATCAGCAAGCTCCTCACCAAGCAGGCTCACTGCGTCAGTCGCCCTTCGAAGGAATCCTTGGCGGAGAGCGCGACGCTCTCGAGCGCGCTCGAGCACGTCTTCCACACCATCATCCGCCCCAAGTAAGCGCCGGGGACCACGAGTCAGCACTCCCCCTCTGGGCTGGGGGCTGGCACCCTCGCGACGGCCGGGCACGCCGCGTCAAAAGCCCGGCCTGGGGCCAGCCCGTCCTCAGGAGAAGAGCGCAGGAAGCGCCTCAGCCAATCGCAGTTCACGACCAGGCGAGAAGCCCATGGCAGGCTGGCTATGCCACGAGAAGGCCCACGAAGGAGGATTGCGAGGTGCGCGGGGCCACGATACGCCTCGGGATGGTTCGCCTCTTCAATCGCCCTCACCACAAGGGCTCTGCTGCACGGAGCGCTTGAGGACGGTAGAGGGGGCGAAGCCAAAGGAGACGGCTCCTCAGCCGTCTCCGCATGCTCGGCTGGAAGGGGCCTGCGGAGCAAGAGTCAGTAAGAGCAACGGAAGGATCGGGAGCTGGGAGAGGAGAAGGCTTACTCATCAGTGGCGAAGTACTTTCTGCGCTTCAGCAGGCGACAAGGGTAATCGTTGCCCAGGGCCTCCCTTCTCTTCCGGAGAGCCCCAAAGTCCACGCGGAACCGGCCCAAGAGTTGGGCGCATGGATCAACCTTCGACGAAGAAGGAGCGTCAAGGCGATCTGCGGCAGGGGCGCCTGCCTGATGTGCGCTGCCAATCGCCTCCCCAAGAAAGCAGCTGGAGCCTCAGGGGCCCCAGTCGCAGGCACTGAGGGCAGTTGCTCATCACCCTCAGCCTCAGCGGCACGGTCCCCAAGAGTTGCTTCCTCATGAGCCTCGCCCGGCGTTGTCACCGCGCCGGGAGCCCCCTCGGCCTCTGGCGCCTCGTGCCTCCCTGCTCCGCCACTCGAGGATGAGTCGCCTTGGCCGACTGGAAGGGCAGTCACCACCACTGGGTTCTCGCGAGGCCCCTGAAGGCCGGCGGGGTGCGGCCCCCACTCATCAAAGACAGGAATCTGCTTCACAAAGTCGCCCCTGCTCTGGCAGAGGTACAGCAAGGCCCCTCCCTGCCGGACGCTGCCGGGGTTGGGGTCCCCAGCCAGGGTCAAGAGCGCCGTCCTCAGCACCTCAGGAGTCAGGTCCTCTTCCTGGAGCCTCATATGATCCTCGCGCCCACGGAAGGCCCACATCTGGCGCGAGTGGCGTTGAAGAGGAGCAACGCGGCATAGCAGGAACTCCTTCACCACCTTGGGCGCTGTCACGCCAAGCGACCTCAAGAGCGCGAAGCGGCACCAGACGAAGACGAGCCGGGAGCTCTCAAGCGTCTCCTGGCCCAAGCCCGAATTGGGGGCGGCAGGTGAGGTCGGCTCCAATAGCAGGGGGCTGGGCACCCCTGCGTCCACATACATCCACCGCTCGCGGAACCCAACTGCGGGCAGGGGGAGCTTGAAGTCAATCCCAGAGGCCGCCGTCTCAGGCGCGGCAACGAAGCTCACGCAAGCCCAGCAGTGGGTAGGGTCGACAAGACACAACGAGAAGAAGTGGCGCAGCAAGGCAACCGAAGGAGGGATGCCCACCATAGCTTCGCAAACAAAGGTGAAGACCGAAAGGAGGGTGATGGATTCAGGACCTAGATGCATCATGTGGATCTCATAGTGGGAAAGCACGGCGTTGAAGAAGTCAGAAAATGGAGGAACCAGACCCGCCCACAGGGCGTCGGCAAGATACGGGACCTCAGTGGCTGTCCTGTCGATGGAGAAGCGGGATGCGGGCCAGGCCGTCGTCCTCCCGCATTCATTGAAGATGGTGGCCAGAGCCAAGCTGACCTTTTCCAAGCCCACGGCGGGGGCCGCCGACGGCGGCGGGCAAGGCGGAGACACAGGTTTCTTCCCTCTCCCCTTCTTCGTCGGAGCCATGGCGATGGGAAGGGGGGGAGGGAGGTTCGAGATCAGGTTGAAAACAAAATCCGGAGTTCGAGCGGAGGAAGGACAGAGGGCACTCGAGCAACAGAAAAGGGAACGGCTGTGTACGACTGCGGGTCCGCCTAGCATGGCGCAAAATAAGGAGGGTGTGGGGGAACTGTGCCGCCCACGTCCAATCAACCGCCACGCGGCGCCCAAGGCCGCAGGCTGTTAGGGCCTGTGGTGCTTCTCTCTTGCCCTTCCGCCTCCCTGCACGGCCAAGTCCAGGCGCGCCTTGGGCCCGCGGACTACTGTCGATGTTCTGGGAATGGGGGTCCCCAGACTTGCCTGCCTGCGGCCTACGGCGTGGCTCAAAAGGGGGCCCCAGCACGGCCCGTCTTCACCAACACAAACCCAAGACCCTCGTGAGGGGCCAAGCCTCGCGGGGCGGACGACGCAGAGCTTCCTCAGGCACGGCCTTGTCAGGCTGGCTCACAAGGAGGTGGAGAGATCAAGGCGGAGTACCTCGTGAGGTGCCCGTGACGCAAGCCATGACGACTCAGGGCCCCAGGCGGGTGCCAGCCGCGCAGCATCCTCCTTTCCCATTTAGTGCAAAGGGATCAAGCGCAGCCATGGAGTACCGAGGCATCAGGCAAAGGTTGCCATTTCGGTGCAACGAGACCAAGACCAGGAGGACTACGAGATGGAGGTCACCGTGGAGCCCAAGACGGCGTCATCACCAGAGCTATGCGCAGGCAAAGACTACTTTTGTCAGGATAGCTGATACTTGTTGTCCCCCTTCAAATTAGCCCGCCATTGTTGGCTCCCTTCCCGCTCGATATTTGGGAAGAGGACCAGGGCCTCTATAAATAGGATTAGCCACCCACATAGAAGGGGGTTCGGTCGGTTAGAGAGAAAGAGAAAGGCGACTGAACTCCTCCCCGCAGTTCATCGCCCCGGCCAAGAACAGACCCTCGCGAGGCTGTTCTTCCTTGTATTGTTCATCATCATCAGCCCAAGAGGCAATCCACCACAACACACATTGGAGTAGGGTATTACACCACATCAGTGGCCCGAACCAGTATAAACCCTATGTCTCTTGTGTTGTTCTTCCCATAGTTTAGATCCTAGCATGACGGAGGGGTGCAGGTAGGTAGGAGGCGAAATCTTCGCGTGCACCCCAGTGTTCGAACCTCAAGGGTCTGCCGGAACCCGAAATCCGACACCTGCGCCCACGACAGCTTGTCCGTACGGCCCGGAGGCAGCAGGTCCCACCAGTCAGTGAGACCCTAGGAGACGGCGAGAGGACCGCCAGTCGGATCCGTCAGGAGTCGGCCCCGGGGAGTCGGCCGAGACCTCCCCTGGGCCCCACGCACCATTAATCAAGATGTGATGGGGAGTGGCAATAGTGATCGCCCGCCAGGCGGCGGGACTGTTGCCATGACCCCATGACCAAGCTCGCGTCATCAGAAGCGCGGCTACAGTAATCAGTAGCCGGCAAGACCCGCCCGCGGCGGACGCGTCCTGTCGGCTCTGTACCAGACCAGTCGGCGGGGCCCACCAGTCAGCGGGCCCCAGCAGTCAGCGGAGAAGTCGGAGGCCAGAGGCACTGACGGCTGGGCCCGCGCCCAGTCGGATTACCATTGTACCCCTGGGGGTTAGGCCTATATAAACCCCCCAGGGCACCCATGCAAAGGGTTGGAACCCAGTAGCTCTAGACCATATCAGATAGAAGGAGAGAGCTAGCCTTGCCCTCTCCTACCTCTAAGAAACAGCTCAAGGAGCAACCGTGTAAACACTTGGCCATAGTGATCATGCGGAGACCCCGCAAAGCAGCAGTAGGGGTATTATCTCCCCGGAGAGCCCTGAAGCTGGGTAAGATTCGCCGGCGTGCATGTCTTCACCTCATCCCGTTTCCAGGAACCGGCGACGTTCTACTCGCCCCCACCATGATAAGCCATCCTTTGGCATATGTCGCACAAAACCCCCGACATTTGGCGCCCACCGTGGGGCCTGGTGCACCACCGTCCGGAGATCTGTTCTGGACGGGAACCCTTTTCCTCCCTGGCGAGCGCAGCCAGCTAGGCACGCCAGACGAAGTTTGCATCGACACGTTGCGCGGCGTTGAGATCGCCTGCGCATCCAGCTCCTTGGTCGAACTTGTCGGCGAGGTCCGCCTCTCCGACGAACCTGTGTCCGACGCAGGCACGGGTGGCCCCGAGAACCTCCTCGCAGGCCTCCTCGATCAACTCCACGTTCCCGGTGAGCCCGCTGTAGACTTGGAGTCCGTAGGCTCCACCGACCCGATGCTGGTCGACTCCGACACCGCGTCGCTCGACGCGTTCCCCACCAATGTGGTGGTCTACGACGAACCTCTCCCTCGCGCGGAGAGCAACGGAAGCACTATCCCCGAGGTGCTAGTCATCATCCATGACGAGTCCCTTGGCGGAGGAGCGCACGACTCGCTCGGCGCGGCGCTACAAGACCTAACTGCGCCCATTCCGGAAGACGCTGACGCAGAGATGTTAGAAGCGCGCCGCCTTCAGCTCGTTGAAGGCGCGAAGAAGCTGGCCAGCATGAGACGCTTGTCAGAAGCTTACCAGCGGGAGATGGATCGCGCCGTTGGCGGCTCGCCGGCCCCGGCAGGGCCCTGCCGCCTTGGCGCGGTCCAGCAGCGCGGCGTAGCCTTCGCCAGCCTGTTTGGGGCTAGCCGCCCCGTGTACGCTACACCACCGGAGAACATCCGAGCCGCCCAGGCAGCGGTGGATGAGCTGGACAATTTCGAGGGCGAAGAACGCCGCCTCATGATGGAGCGAGTCCAGCGGCTCCTCGACGCGGCCGCCACGCAGAACGAGGCCGGCTGCCGCACGGAGGCGTCGTAGCGGCTAAACGACGACCCGCACCGAGATCAAGGCGCAACGTCTCGGACACCGACTGGCGGCGCCCGAGGAAGAAGGGACAAGGAGCCGGCTGTCAGCCACAGTCAGACTCGCATTACCATAGAGCGCGACCGAGACGGCCGCCCGAGAGCAGTGGAACGACGGGACGACTGTCCGCCTCCTCCTCCCCGTAAGGAGAGGCGAGTCTCCCCGCCGCCTGTTGACCATCCGACTCTTGGTGACCGCTTTGGCCGCCGAGAGGGAGTTGGAGAGAATGACGCCCGCCACCGGATCGACCGACTTCACCGGTCCCTGGCGCTGGAAGAAGAAGATGAGCTGGGTCCGCCTTGTTTCGGGCCCCGCATTCGGGACGAGCCCTTTCCCAGAGGGTTCACGCTCCCAAGAGACACGCCCAAGTACACGGGCTCCATGAAGCCGGAAGACTGGCTGGTCGACAACTCCACGGTTGTTAGCATAGCAAACGGCAACAAACGTGTTGCCGTAAAATACGTTTCGCTCATGCTTCAGGGCACGGCCCGGACATGGCTGAACAGCCTGAGGCCCCGCAGCATCAATAGCTGGGTTGACTTCATCGAAGCGTTCGTCCGCAACTTCACCAGCACGTACAACCATCCCCCCAAGCCTCGACAGCTCTCCTTGTGCGTGCAAGGTCCTGACGAGTCGACTCGCAACTACCTCACGCGTTGGGCTGAGCTCTGGAACTCCTGCGAGGGCGTGCACGAGGTGCAGGCCATCGAGTACTTCACAGCCGGGTGCCGAGAAGGCACCCTCCTCAAGCACAAGCTCCTCTGTGACGATCCAGAAACCCTCGATGAGCTACTGATCATAGCGGACAAGTACGCCACGGCCGACTCCTCCATGAAGGCGGAAATTCAAGTCAGCATAACTGGCAAAGTGGCCCCTCAAGCTCCAAGGACTCTGGCGGGAGACGCCAGCCGACGACAACCGTAGGGCGACCACAAGCGCAAGGCCCCGCAGCCGGCTTCCAGCAGCCGGCAGATCGCGACCGTTGAAGCCCAGCACCCGGATGGGCAGCCCCCGCTCAAGCGACAGAAAGGCGGCAAGACAAACTGGTTGCCGGCCTTCTCCTACGAGCAGACCCTGGATGGACCTTGCAAATTCCACAGCAGCACGAAGCCATCGAATCACACCACCCGGAAGTGCCACTGGCTCACCAGGATTACCAAGGGAGACGGCCTCCTGCCTCCCCCGCCGGCTGGGCGGCAACCTCCGCCTCCGCCCCAGCAGCCGGCTGCCAGGCCAGTCGGCACAGTGCAAGACGAATACCCTGAAGAACACGGAGCCTACATGGTGTTTACCAGTATGGCTGATGATCGACGCAGCAGGCGGCTGCAGCGATAAGAGGTGAATGCAGTAGCGTCGGAAACGCCAGAGTTCATGCACTAGTCTGAAAAGCCCATCAGCTGGAGCAGGGCTGACCACCCAGAGGTGATGCCAAGTCCGGGCTCCTATGCCTTGGTCTTGGATGCCACCTTGGCCACGGATAGATGAGCTGCGCGTTTCTCGCGAGTCCTAATAGACGGAGGCAGCAGCATCCATATCCTGTACAAGGACACCATGGAGAAGTTAGGAATCAAGCAAAGACAGCTTCAAAACAGCTGGACAGTGTTCCACGGCATTGTACCTGGGCTTTCCTGCTCGCCGATCAGCAAGATCCTGATGGACGTCCTCTTTGGGGACAAAGATCACTTCCGAAGAGAGTCTGTTTGGTTTGAGGTGGTGGACCTTGAGAGCCCATACCATGTGCTACTTGGCCGACCCGCCTTGGCCAAGTTCATGGCGGTCCCCCACTACGCTTACCTCAAGATGAAGACGCCCAGTTCCAGGGGAATTCTGACTGTGGCTGGCGACTACCGGAAGTCGTCTGCTTGCGCGGCTGAGAGCAGTCGGCTGGCCGAGTCCCTGGTGATTGCGGCCGAGAAGCGGCTCCTCGAGCGAGTTGTGGCGATGGCCGGCAAGCAGCCTGAGGTATCACCCAACCCAAAAGAGTCGGAGGCTGAGGGTTCGTTCAAGCCGGCCAAAGAGACAAAGAAGATACCCTTGGATCCGGAGCACGCAGAGAGGTACGCCGTCGTAGGTGCAAACCTCGACAGTAAATAGGAAGGCGAGCTCGTCGATTTCCTCCGTGAGAATCGGGACATCTTCGCATGGTCCCCCAAAGACATGCCAGGTGTGCCAACGGAATTCGCCGAGCACAAGTTACATGTCCGATCTGATGCAAAGCTGGTCAGGCAGCTCCTGCGCCGCCTATCAGAAGAGAAGAGAAGAGTGGTTGGAGAAGAGATAGCCCGATTCCTAGCAGCCGACTTCATTATGGAAGTTTTCTTTACGGAGTGGCTGGCAAATCCGGTCCTCGTACTAAAGAAGAACAAGCAGTGGCGAATGTGTATTGACTACACGAGCCTCAACAAGGCATGCCCCAAGGACCCATTTGCTCTACCAAGAATCGATCAGGTGATAGACTCCACAGCCGGATGCGAGCTGTTGAGTTTCTTGGATGCATACTCAGGATATCACCAGATCAAGCTGAACCCGGCTGACAGATTGAAGACCGCCTTCATCACGCCGTTTGGAGCATTCTTCTACCTCACCATGACGTTCGGCTTGAGGAATGCCGGCGCCACCTTTCAGCGTTGCATGCAGAAGTGTATCCTCAAGCAGCTCGGCAGGAATGCCCACGTCTACGTGGACGACGTGGTGGTGAAGACGGAAAAGTGTGGAACACTGTTGGAAGACCTCAAGGAGACCTTTGAAAACCTGCGCCGATTCCAGATCAAGCTCAATCCCGAGAAGTGTGTCTTTGGGGTACCAGCCGACCAGCTCCTTGGCTTCCTGGTCTCTGAACGCGGCAAAGAATGCAACCCAGTAAAAATCAAGGCCATTGAGAGAATTGAGGTACCCGGCCGACTGCTGGATGTGCAAAAGTTCACCGGCTGCTTGGCGTCCATCAGCCGATTCATCAGTCGGCTGGGCGAGAAAGCTCTCCCCTTATACCAACTCATGAAGAAGACCACTTTTTTCGAGTGGAACCACAAGGTGGACGAAGCTTTTCTCCAATTGAAGAAGATGCTGACTACTCCACCCGTCCTGGCGGCTCCGACTCCCAAGGAACCTATGCTCCTGTACATCGCCGCCACCAGCCGGGTAGTCAGCACGGTCATTGTAGTGGAACGCAAGGAGGAAGGCAAGGCGCTACCTATGCAGAGACCGGTATATTACCTGAGCGAGGTACTGTCGACCTCCAAGCAGAACTATCCCCACTACCAGAAGATGTTCTATGGCGTACACTTTAATACCAAGAAATTGAAGCCTTACTTTCAAGAGTATCCAATCACGGTGGTCTGCATGGCCCCGCTCGCCGAGATCATTGGCAGCCGAGATGCTTCCGGCCGAGTGGCCAAGTGGGCCATAGAGCTGGCTCCCTACACCATCTACTACCAGCCCCGCACCGCCATCAAGTCACAAGCACTGGCCGACTTTCTCGTCGACTGGGCTGAGACCCAGTACCTGCCTCCAGCGCCCGACTCCACCCATTGGCGGATGCATTTCGACGGCTCCAAGATGCGCACCGGCTTGGGAGCCAGCGTCGTCCTCACTTCCCCTAAAGGCGACAAGCTCAAATATGCACTGAAAATCCATTTTGCCGCCTCCAACAACGTCGCTGATTACGAGGCACTCATTCACGGGCTCCGGCTTGCCAAAGAACTAGGCATCCGCCGGATCTTGTGTTATGGCGACTCAGACTTAGTGGTCTAGCAGTCATCTGGCGACTAGGACGCGAAAGATGCAAACATGGCGAGTTACCATTTCCTCGTGCAACAACTCAGTGGGTATTTCGAGGGGTGCGAGTTTCTCCATGTGCCAAGAAACGACAACGACCAAGCAGATGCCTTGGCACGAATCGGCTCTACCCGCCAAGCAATACCATCTGGCGTCGCCCTTCAACGCCTCCTCAAGCCGTTCGTCAAGCCTTCACCAGAATCAAACTCCATCTTCGTACCGGCTCCTCCCAAAGACGTCGGATCCGACTCCAGAGCCCCGACAGGTGGCACGAGGATCTCGGCAGATGACTCCGGAGCCGCCACAGTCGAGGCCAGCCCAGGGACTGCAGAACCCGGCCCGGGGACTGCGGTGGAGGACTCGAAGACTCCAGAACTCGACCCAGGGGCCGCCCCAATCGGCCTGAGGACCTCATTAACCCAGCAAGCAGTTGTTGACTCCAACCCGCCGCCCCCGAGCCCAGTCGCCCTCGTCCAAGTCGCAGTTCTAGTAGTCGAAGAAATAGAAGCACCCTCATGGGCCCAGCCCATCCTCAAATTCCTGGTGAACAAAGAGCTACCAACTGATGATACCTCAGCTCGGCAAGTACAACGCCGGGCGGCAGCCTGTACCATAGTCAACAGAGAGCTGGTCAGACGCAGCGTCACTGGTGTCTACCAGCGCTGCGTAGAGCCAGAGAAAGCCCAGACAATTCTCAAAGACATCCATCAAGGCGAATGCGGCCACCATGCGGCTTCAAGAGCACTCGTCGCCAAAGCCTTTCGGCACGGTTTCTTCTGGCCGACTGCCTTGGAAGAGGCCAAGGAGTTGGTCCAAAAATGCAAAGGATGCCAAAAGTTCAGCTCCAAGCCGCACCAGCCGGCTTCTGCGCTCAAGACCATCCCCATTTGCCTGGCCTTTCGCAGTTTGGGGTCTAGACATGGTGGGACCATTCAAGACAGCACGAGGTGGTTTAACTCACCTACTTGTCGAAGTGGACAAGTTCACCAAGTGGATAGAAGCGAAGCCAATTCAGAAACTGAACGGTCCGACTGCCGTGACTTTCCTCACCGATATCACAATTCGGTACGGCATACCACACAACATCATCACCGACAACGGCATAAATTTTGCCAAAGGCGCCTTGGCCTGTTTCTGCGCAACACAGGGCATCCGACTGGACCTAGCGTCCGTCGCCCATCCGCAGTCAAACGGCCAAGTGGAGCGAGCAAACGGCCTCATCCTGTCCGGCATCAAGCCTCGGCTAATCGAGCCTCTGGAGCGCTCGGCTGGCTGCTGGCTCGACGAGCTGCCGTCCTCTGGAGTCTGCGCACGACTCCAAACAAGTCAACCGGCTTCACGCCCTTCTTCCTCGTCTACGGCGTCGAAGCCTTCATCCCAACGGACATAGAGTTCGACTCCCCACGAGTCACCATGTACACCGAGGAAGAAGCAGAAGAAGCACGAGAAGACGACGTCGATCTGCTAAAAGGGGGCCGGTTGTTGGCACTCAACCGGTCCAGCATCTACCAGCAGAGCCTGCGCCGATACCATAAGAGGAAGGTCAGGCCAAGATCTTTCCAAGAAGGCGACCTTGTGCTCCGGCTGATCCAGCGAACAGCCGGCCAGCACAAGCTGTCGGCACCTTGGGAAGGCCCTTTCATCATCAGCAAAGTACTGGGAAATGATTCCTACTACCTGATTGACGCTTAGAAGCCCCGAGCACGCAAGAGGGACGACTCCGGCAAGGAGGCAGAGCGTCCATGGAATGCAAATCTCCTCCGAAGATTTTATAGTTGATGCAGTATGTACCACGCTACGTTTTGTATTAAAGTACCAAGACTTCGGGCCCCTTGAGATGAGCTCGGGGACTGCCCTCTTTTGTCTGTATGATAAAAATTATGCCTACAAGTATGTTACTCTTTGTCATGCCGCTTGGCACCGGGCTCGACAAGTCGGCCCGGGGACTTGCCGCCTTGCACTATGAAATGCTTCCTGCGGCCGGGCAAGTAGTGTGTAACACCTAAACCGTCTTCTGTCAGAAGCCGCAACTCGCAAAGCGACTGTACGGTGGGCAGAGGTAAGCTAGAATGGGTGTTCGCATGAAAAATGGTTAAGGACGCAAAGCATAAAACATAGCTCAAGACGTTTTCCAGCCTTTTTTCGGATTGCCGCTTCCTATCCAACTTGCTCAAACACTCTTTAAAAACGGCTAAGTACTTGCTTTCCCAAAGTAGCCAAGCACTTGATCCAGCGACAGTCTGCAAAGCGGCTGTCCGATTAGCAAGGTAGGCAACTAAGAGAAAGCGGGAAAGGAAAAAAGCCAAAAGAGCAATGAGCAAGAAAAGGTAGAACTCGGATAAATATATGTACATAACATAGGCCCTTGGCCGAATCTTCGAGCAGAAGCTCAAAATACACCCCGCGGGTGGAATTGTGCCAATTAACAAGTTCTTCAAAGACTACTAAAGCAGATAAAATAAAAGATACAGCGGCAGCTTAGGAGGTAGCAGACGGATTCGGAGGGTCGGAGGAGGCGCCAGCGTCAGGCATCGGGGCAGCCGGCTAGCTAGTCTCGGCTTGATCACCTCCGGCAGCAGTTGACTCGGTCGCACGCGGCTCGTTGCTGGAGGCGCGGTCGGGCTGAGGCTGGCCGTCTGCTCCGTCTTCTGGTGCCTCCGCCTCACCTCCATCCTCCGCCTCGTCCTCCTCCTCGACGCTGGAGCCAATCACCTCCGCCGAGTCTTCGCCATAGTCTGGGTTCATCCCAAACCACTCCGGCGGTACCTCCTCGCCGTCTTCAGACCGCTCGGGGATGAAGATGCTGGTGTCGGTGTACTCGGCGATCGCCGCAGCACGCTTGACGAGGGCATCTTCCGCAGCCGCCCGCTCCGGCTGGGCCTCCGACCGAAGCGTGGCCAACCGGTCTAGATCCAGCCCCGGATACCACGCCTTGACGAACTCCAAGGCCCAGCGCGCTCCAGCTCGGGCCGAAGAGCCCTTCCAGGCCTCAAGACGGCCAGCCGCGACCTCTAGCCATCTAACCGTCAGGCTGGGGGTGCGCGGAGCCTGCATGTCCGGCCACAGGGAGGCAACCGCCTGGGCACCAACACGCTGAAGCCGGCGCAGCATCCGGTAAGCTGGCCGAAGGCGGGCCTCGATGCTCAGGATGTGCTCGTCAAAAGTTCGGGGGGCGTCGGCGGCAATCTCTGCGCCTTCTGCCCTCCGACCTTCACGGTCAGCCTCGATTTCTTGGACGGCGGCCTGCGAATGCCCAGGAAAGAAGTCTGCCAAGACGGAAGAAACAAAGAAGCAAGTCAAAAGCCAGGAATCGGCATGATTTATAATCAGCAGCTCAGAGATAAATAAGGAGACTCACCATCAACGATGTCTTCAATTTCATCGAAGCCGGAAGCCAGCGGCGCCTCCTTGTCAGTCCAGGAGGAGCACTCGCTCGCGAACTCGGCTAGGAGGGCGGTTTCCGCTTCCTCCGCCTCCTTCTGCGTCTTCGCAAGCAGCTCCCTCTGCTCTGCCAACTGATTGGCCAGCAGATCGCGCTCTATGGCAAGCCTACTGCACTCCTCCCCTTTGGCGCGCAAGGCGGAGTTGGCTTCGCTCAGCTGCTGTTGAAGAGTAGCGTTGGCTCCTGAAGAAAAGGAAGAAAGATAACAGTCATCGATAAAGTAGGTCACCGGGGAGATCCGGCCCGACTGCTCAGCAGTCAGGCCCGAATCTCGGGGACTACAGCCCGCGGGTGCGCTAGCGCGCCCCCGCAGAGAAGAAAAAAGGACTTACTCCGGCTCTCCGCCAAGTCGGCGGTCCGCTTGCCCAGCTCTTCAATGTTACGGTTGAAGGCAATGACGCGGAGGTTGTGGTAATCCTGCGACAAGCATTTCAGACAAAGTTAGTACCCAGAAGTTCATCAACTGGAGTTCCGGGCCGCCTACTCAGTAGCCAGCCCGAAACTCGGGGACTACACCTAGTGGGTGCGCTGGCGCCCCCCCATAGAGAGGAACAAGAAAACAAAGACCAAAGGAAAAAAAACATACCCGGACGACTGCCCGCGACGCTAGGAACGCCTTGGTGCAACTCTGGAGAGCGTTGCCCTCAGCACGGAGCTTCGCCTGGACATCCAGGAGCGCCCGGTTCAGCGGCCCTGTGCCGCCTCCTCGCACCCACACAATAGGTGCGGCGCTCGTCGCTTCGGCGTCTGGGGTCGCCGAGCTGGCGGTGCCAGCTTCCAGGGGGCGGGGTGCCGAAGTCGCCTTCTCCAGACGACGGCGCGTTGGCAAGCCGACTTGGAGGAGTAGCCTCGCCACGGCCTCGTCTTCGGTCGGCGGCACCAGAGGGTCCGCTGGCTGCTCGCCTTGCGTGCCTTCAGACGGCGGCGGAGGCGGAGGCGGAACGTTCGCGTCTGGAGTAGAGGGGTCTCCGACTTCCCTCTCCTGGACGGGGTTCTCCCCGCCGGCTTCTCCAGTCGGCCCCGTGAACTCCGGAGGCGGCGGTGCAGAGTTCAATGGGGTGACGAACACCGCCGATTGGCGGCGTGCGGCTTCCTCAGCCTGCCGCTTCATCACGGCGGCGGCTTCGGCCTCCGCCAATCTTTTCTTGGCGGAGGCCTCCGCCCTGTCGGCCTCCGCCTTCTCCAGGGGCTGGCGCGGGAGTACGGCTCCTTGCCGAGCCGCCAGTCCTCCAGGAACTTGCTGTCCGAGAGGTAGTTCACCATGAAGGCCACCTCCTCGTGAGGCATGTCCATGGTGCACATCCGACTCGGGTCGCGGTGCCCGCTCATCTGGCATATCATGTGGGGGCGGCCTTGGAGCGGAAGAACTCGGCGCGCCACGAAGGCGGCCAGCAGGTCTGGACCAGTCAGGCCCTCCGACTGCGTCAGCACTCGGAGTCGCGCGACGGCGCCGGCTCCCGCAGGCGTCAGCGACCTGGCCCGATACGACCAGTTGGGCAGTCTCCCAGTCGGCGAGCCGGCTTCGAAAGCCGGCAGGTGACCCAGTCGCCCCTCGTGGCGACGTTCCTGACGTAGAAGTAGGATCTCTGCCACATCTTCACCAACTTTATCAGCGAGATGGAGGGGAAGGGATTGTCGGCCCCCGACCTTCGCATGACGATGAAGGCGCCGCACTAAGCCGGCACGCCCGCGGCCTGGGTGCCAAGCTTGGAGAAGAAGAACTCCCCCCAGAGCTCGAGGGTGGGGAGGACTCCGAGGAAGCCTTCGCACATGGCCATGAAGGCGGACAGCAGCACCGCCGCATTGGGCGTGAGGTGGTGCGGCTGGAGGCCGTAGAACTCCAGGAAGGACCGGAAGAAACTGCTCGTCGGCAGCCCCAGCCCGCGCAGGCAGTGCGAGCGGAAGATAACCCACTCGCCCTCCTGTGGCGTAGGGGAAATCTCCCCCTTCGGCGCAAGACGCACCTGCACGCGGTCCTCGCCGGGGTGCCGACGAGTTCGGCGGAGGAACTCGATATGGTCTTCATGAACTTCGGAGCCGTCCCAGGTGCCGGAGCGCACCGGGGGAGGCACGGCGGCGGAGGAAGAACTCATCGCGAGCTGTCGCCGCGGTGTTCGCCGGAGCTTGGGCGTGCGGTGGAGCGAAGAAGAAGAAGAGGAAGAGAGCGAGGAGCAGTGAGGAGGAAGAGAGCGAGGAGTATTGGGAAGAAGGGGCGCGCGTGCCCCCCTCTTCCCCCTACTTATAGCCTCGTGGGCTGCGAAGCCGAGGGGGCGGACGTGGGGATTTACTGTGCCCACGTCCCCCACGTCCCATGATAAAGTTACTGTGCGCAGTAACTCCACAGGAATCCCAACCGTCCACCGGGGCCGCAGCGGATCCGCTCGGGCGCCGAGGCGCGGTAGTGGCGGGCCCCGCCTATGGGCCTATCCCGTCGCGCGCGTAGGCTGGCAGGACGGCCCAGCCACGTGCCATCGCGTGACAGGCCTAGAACGGGCGGCAGCCTGAAGGCTTAGCTAGCATGCCACTTAAATCCCACCGCGATGTTCGAAGTACCGAGTGAGTCAGAACTGAGTGAGTCCGAATCAAGCGAGTCCGACTCCTTCTAGTCGGCCCGGCAGAAGTCCATCAAAGACCATGTGTTGAGCACTCGGAAAGAGTCCGGGTTAGTTCCATTCAAATCATGCAAGTTAGAGTCCAAAACAAGGGCAAAAGTGTTTGGAAAAGTAGATACGACGGAGACGTATCAACTCCCCCAACCTTAAACCTTTGCTTGTCCTCAAGAAATTCAGTTGATAAACTGAAAGTGATAAATAAAAACTTTACAAACTCTGTTTGCTCTTGTTGTTGTAAATATGTAAAGCCAACATTCAAGTTTTCAACAAAGATTATGACTAACCACATTCACAATAATGCTTAGGTCTCATGTTTACTCATATCAATGGCATAATCAACTAGCGAGCAATAATAATAAATCTCGTATGGCAACACTTTCTCAAAACAATCATAATATGATATAACAAGATGGTATCTCGCTAGCCCTTTCTAAGACCGCAAAACATAAATGCAGAGCACCTTTAAAGATCAAGGACTGACTAGACATTGTAATTCATGGTAAAAGAGATCCAATCAAGTCATACTCAATGTAAACTAACAATAATGAATGCAAATGATAGTGGTGCTCTCCAACGGGTGCTTTTTAATAAGAGGATGATGACTCAACATGAAAGTAAATAGATAGGCCCTTCGCAAAGAGAAGCAGGGATTTGTAGAGGTGCCAGAGCTCGGTTTTGAGCGGTATACTTTCATTGTCAACATAACAACCAAGAGATGGCGATATTTTCCATGCTACACACATTATAGGCGGTTCCCAAACAGAATGGTAAAGTTTATACTCCCCCTCCACCAATAAGCATCAATCCATGGCTTGCTCGAAACACCGAGTGCCTCCAACTAACAACAGTCCCAGGGGGTGTTTTTTTGCAATTATTTTGATTTGGTTTGCATAAAGCATGGGACTGGGCATCCTGGTGACCAGCCACTTTCTCGTGAGTGAGGAGCGGAGTCCACTCCTCTTGAGAATAACCCGCCTAACATGGAAGATACAAACAGCCTAGTTGATACATGAGCTATTCGAGCATACAAAACAGGATATTTATTTGAAGGTTTAGAGTTTGGCCCATACAAATTTACTTGGAACGGCAGGTAGATACCGCATATAGGAAGGTGTAGTGGACTCATATGGAATAACTTTGGGGTTTATGGGATTGGATGCACAAGCAGTATTCCCGCTTAGTACAGGTGAAGGCTAGCAAAAGACTGGGAAGCGACCAGCTAGAGAGCGACAACAGTCAAGAACATGCATTAAAATTATTCAATACTGAATGCAAGCATGAGTAGGATATAATCCACCATGAACATAAATATCATGAAGGCTATGTTGATTTTGTTTCAACTACATGCGTGAACATGTGCCAAGTAAAGTCACTTAAATCATTCAGAGGAGGATACCACCCTATCATACCACATCACAGCCATTTTATTAGCATGTTGGCATGCAAGATAAACCATTATAAGCTCCTAGATAATCAAGCATGGCACAAGAAACTATGATCTCTAGTTGTCATTGCAAACATGTTTATCCATAATAGGCTGAATCAAGAACAATGAACTAATCATATTTACAAAAACAAAAGAGGTCGAGTTCATACCAGCTTTTCTCATCTCAGTCAGTCCATCATATATCGTCATAATTGGCTTTCACTTGCACGACCGAACGATGTGGATAATAATATTGGTGCACGTGCATTGGACTAAGCTAGAATCTGCGAGCATTCAATAAACAAGAGAAGACAAGGCAATATGGGCTCTTTTGTCAGATCAACAATAATGCATATAAGAGCCACTTTAACAATTTAATTATGGTCTTCTCTTATAGACCCCCAAAGAAAAGAAAAGAAATAAAACTATTTACACGAGAAAACTCCCAACAAGCAAAAGAAAAACCGTCCACATCCTTATGATGTGGTTCCTCTAAACTACCCACGAAAGGTATTTTGCAAACCCTGCAAAATTCATATAGTGGCATCTTCTTAACAACATCATATAAATGAAACTCTACTGAGGGAGGTGATTCCTTAGGAAAATAGTAGAAGTTTTGCACAAAGGTATTGGTGAGTAAGAGATATTGTTCGCGTCGGTCGCGGAGGAAGTCGGTGAGGCCTGCATTTTTAGCCAATTCATAAAAATCCTCATAAATCCCGGTTGCTCTCAAGAAATCATTGGAGGGCCATTCACACGGCCGAACCTCCGCGGTGTGAGGCAAATTATATTTGGGCTTCTATGCCTCTTCATTTTGCTTTTCCCTTAAGCTTCGGCTCGATGAGCCCCTCAAAAATCTCTTCATCATTTTCTGAAAAATTCTGAATTTTTTAGTAACTTCAAAATAAAAGTGGTCCAAAATCAATAATATTGATAGCAACTACTCCTACAAGTGCCTAGGGCCTATATCATGCATCAAATCTACTTTTGACCATATAAATTTGACATGCAAGCTCAAGAACAGGGTCACCTAAGAAGCAAAAATATGCAATGAATAAAGCACTAGAACAAAACCTAATTGGACCAATGGAGGAGTCACATACCAAGGAACAATCTCCCCAAGCAGTTTTGTGAGAGGTGCTTTGAGCAAGGAGATCAAAAATGGCAGCAAAATGAGCTAGAACTCATGCTTGAGCTGGATATTCGTGTTTGTGGGAGGAAGAAGAAGTGTGTGGGTGCAGGAATAAGTGGAGGAGGTCCACCATGGGCCCACGAGGCAGGGGCGCGCCCTCCACCCTCGTGGCCAGGTGGTTGATCCCCCTGCTGTGTTCTCAGTTCCAGATATTCTCAAATATTCTAGAAAAAATCATATTTAAATTTCAGGGCATTTATTTTTGGGGTATTTTTATATTGCACAGATAATCAGATAACAGACGGGAAATACTTATTTTTATTTTATTTAATATAAATAACAGAAAATAAAAAGAAGGTACCGAAAGTTGTGCTTTCTAGTTTCATCCATCTCATGCTCATCAAAAGGAATCTACTAACAAGGTTGATCAGGTCTTGTTAACAAACTCATTCCGAATAACATGGAACCAGAGAAATTTCGAATAACACTATGTTGCCTCAACGGGGATATGCACATCCCCAACAATAAGAATATCATCTTTCTTCTTGACAGTAGGAAGAGGAAATTCAAAACCTCCAAATATAATTGATGGGATTTTTCCAATAGAGTTGATACTATGAACTTGAGGTTGTTTCCTCGGGAAGTGCACCGTATGCTCCTTACCATTAACATGAAAAGTGGCATTGCCTTTAGTGCAATCAATAACAGCCCCTGCAGTATTCAAAAAGGGTCTTCCAAGAATAATAGACATACTATCGTCCTCGGGAATATCAAGAACAACAAAATCCGTTAAAATAGTAACATTTGCAACTACAACAGGCACATCCTCACAAATACCGACATGTATAGCAGTCGATTTATCAGCCATTTGCAAAGATATTTAAGTAGGTGTCAACTTATTCAAATCAAGTCTATGATATAAAGTGAGAGGCATAACACTAACATCGGCTCCAAGATCAGATAAGGCAGTTTTAACATAATTTCTTTTAGTGGAGCATGGTATAGTATGTACTCCTGGATCTCCAAGTTTCTTGGGTATTCCACCCTTAAAAGTATAATTAGCAAGCATGGTGGAAATTTCAGCTTCCGGTATCTTTATTTTATTTGTAACAATATCTTTCATATACTTAGCATAAGGATTCATTTTGAGCATTTCAGTTAATCGCATACGCAAAAAGATAGGTATAATCATTTCAGCAAAGCACTCAAAATCCTCATCATCCTTTTTCTTAGATGGTTTGGGAGGAAAAGGCATGGGTTTCTAAACCCAAGGCTCTCTTTCCTTACCATGTTTCCTAGTAACAAAGTCTTTCTTATCATAACGTTGATTCTTTGATTGTGGGTTATCAAGATCAATAGCAGGTTCAATTTCTATATCATTATCATTACTAGGTTGAGCATCATCATGAACATTATCATTAACATTATCACTAGTTTCAGGTTCATTACCAGATTGTGTTTCGGCATCAGAAATAGAGATATCATTTGGATTCTCATGTGTTTCAGTAATAGGTTCACTAGAAGCATGCAGAGTCCTATCATTTTTCTTTTTCTTCCTTTTAGAAGCACTAGGTGCATCTACATTATTTCTCTGAGAATCTTGCTCAATTCTCTTAGGATGGCCTTCAAGATACAAAGGTTCCTGAGTCATTCTACCAGTTCTAGTAGCCACTTTAACAACATAATCATTTTTCTTACTTTTCATTTCATTGAGCAAATCATTTCGAGCTTTAAGTACTTGTTCTACTTGAGTGGTAACCATAGAAGCATGTTTACTAATAAGTTTAAGTTCACCTTTGACATTGGCCATATAATCACCCAAGTGTTCAAACATATTTGAATTGTATTTCAATTGTCTACCAAAATAAGCATTAAAATCTTATTGCTTAATCATAAATTTATCAAACTCATCTAAGCATGGGCTAGCAAATTTAGTAAACGGGATTTCAGCTTTATCATATCTATAGAGAGAATTTACCTTTACTACCTGTGTCGGGTTATCAAGACCATGAGTTTCTTCAATAGGTGGAGGATTAAGATCATATGTTTCTTCAACAGGCGATAAATTAAGACTGTGTATTTCTTCAATAGGAGGTAAATTCTTAACATCTTCAGCTTTAATACCTTTTTCTTTCATAGATTTCTTTGCCTCTTGCATATCTTCACGACTGAGAAATAGAACACCCCTCTTCTTCGGAGTTGGTTTAGGAATAGGCTCAGGAGCTGGCTTAGGAGCTAGTTCAGGAAGTATCCAATTATTTTCATTTATCAACATATTATTCAATAGAATTTCAGCTTCATCCGGCGTTCTTTCCCTGAATACAGAACCAGCACAACTATCCAGGTAATCTCTGGAAGCATCGGTTAGTCCATTATAAAAGATATCAAGTATTTCATTTTTCTTAAGAGGATGATCAGGCAAAGCATTAAGTAACTGGAGAAGCCTCCCCCAAGCTTGTGGGAGCCTCTCTTCTTCAATTTGCACAAAATTATATATATATATATCCCTTAAAGCAGCTTGTTTCTTATGAGCAGGGAAATATTTAGCAGAGAAGTAATAAATCATATCCTGGGGACTACGCACACAACCAGGATCCAGGGAATTAAACCATATCTTAGCATCACCCTTTAATGAGAACGGAAATATTTTAAGGATATAGAAGTAGCGAGTTCTCTCATCATTAGTGAACAGGGTGGCTATATCATTTAATTTAGTAAGATGTGCCACAACAGTTTCAGATTCATAGCCATGAAAAGGATCAGATTCAACCAAAATAATTATATCAAGATCAACAGAGAATTCATAATCCTTATCAGTAAACAGATAGGTGAAGTAGCAAAAGCAGGGTCAGGTTTCATTCTAGCATTTAGAGATTGCTGCTTCCATTTAGCTAATAACCTCTTGAGTTCATATCTATCTTTGCAAGCTAAAATAGCTAAAGAAGCTTCTTTATCAAAAAAACATAACCCTTAGGAATAACGGGCAAGTCTTTATCATCACTTTCATCAATATTATCAGATTCAATATTTTCATTCTCACTAACCCTTGCAAGTTATTCATCAAGAAATTCACCAAGTGGCACAGTAGTATCAATCATAGAAGTAGTTTCATCATAAGTATCATGCATAGCAGAAGTGGCATCATCAATAACATGCGACATATCAGAACGAATAGCAGAAGCAGGTTTAGGTGTCGCAAGCTTACTCAAAACAGAAGGTGAATCAAGTGCAGAGCTAGATGGCAGTTCCTTACCTCCCCTCGTAGTTGAGGGATAAATCTTGGTTCTTGGATCTTTCAAGTTCTTCATAATGATAAGCAGATATAAATCCCAAGTGACTCAAAGAATAGAGCTATGGTCCCCAGCAACGGCGCCAGAAAATAGTCTTGATAACACACAAGTATAGGGGATCGCAACAGTTTTCGAGGGTAAAGTATTCAACCCAAATTTATTGATTCGACACAAGGGGAGCCAAAGAATATTCTCAAGTATTAGCAGCTGAGTTGTCAATTCAACCATACTTGGAAACTTAACATCTGCAGCAAAGTATTTAGTAGCAAAGTAATATGATAGTAGCGGTAATGGTAGCAAAAGGTAACAATAGCAAAAGTAATGTTTTTGGTATTTTGTAGTGATGATAGCAATAGCAACGGAAAAGTAAATAAGCGGAGACCAATATGTGGAAAGCTCATAGGCAATGGATCGGTGATGGAGAATTATGCCAGATGCGGTTCATCATGTAAGAATCATAACATAGGGTGACACAGAACTAGCTCCAATTCATCAATATAATGTAGGCATGTATTCCGAATATAGTCATACGTGCTTATGGAAAAGAACTTGCATGACATCTTTTGTCCTACCCTCCCGTGGCAGTGGGGTCCTAATGGAAACTAAGGGATATTAACGCCTCCTTTTAATAGAGTACCGGAACAAAGCATTAGCACATAGTGAATACATGAACTCCTCAAACTATGGTCATCACCGGGAGTGGTCCCGATTATTGTCACTTCGGGGTTGCCGGATCATAACACATAGTAGGTGACTATAGACTTGCAAGGTAGGATCTAGAACACACATATATTGATGAAAACATAATAGGTTCAGATCTGAAATCATGGCACTCGGGCCATAGTGACAAGCATTAAGCATAGCAAAGTCATAGCAACATCAATCTCAGAACATAGTGGATACTAGGGATCAAACCCTAACAAAACTAACTCAATTACATGATAGATCTCATCCAACCCATCACCGTCCAACAAGCCTACGATGGAATTACTCAGTGAGCATCATGAAATTGGTGATGGAGAATGGTTGATGATGACGATGGTGACAGATTCTCATCTCCGGAGCCCCGAACGGACTCCAAACCAGCCCTTCCGAGAGGTTTTAGGGCTTGGCGGTGGCTCCATATCGTAAAACGCGATGAATTCTTCTCTCTGATTTTTTCTCTCTGAAACCAAATATATAGAGTTGGAGTTGAGGTCGGAGGAGCTCCAGGGGGCCCAGGAGGTAGGGGGCGCGCCCTAGGGGGGCAGGCATGCCCCCTCCCTCGTGGAAAGGGTGTGGGCCCCCTGGTCTTCATCTTTTGCAAGGATTTTTTATTATTTCCGAAAAGATGTTCCGTGAAGTTTCAGGTCATTCCGAGAACTTTTGTTTCTGCACATAAATAGAACCATGGCAATTCTGCTGAAAACAGCGTCAGTCCGGGTTAGTTCCATTCAAATCATGCAAGTTAGAGTCCAAAACAAGGGCAAAAGTGTTTGGAAAAGTAGATACGACGGAGACGTATCACTAATAAGTTTAAATCTTTGAGAATGTGTCTCAAAAGATGGCAAATGAATGTATCTAAGTTGAAGCTTCTGATTGATAAATGTAATCATGTTATTTTTCTTCTAGATGAATTAGAGGAGTGGAGGCCTCTGTTTATTCAGGAATTAAACTTCAGAAGAATTTTCAGAGTGCACATGGAGAGATTATTACATTTGCAATTCCTTTATTGAAAGAAAAGGTGCACTATCAAATACATTAAGGTGGGAGGGGAAAATACTAAGTTTTTCCATGCCATGGCCACTGAAAGGCATAGGAGGAACTCCATTGCAAGTCTCAAGTTACCTGATGGTACTGTAGTGAATGACCATTCCCAAATGGAAGGAATCATCTGGAATTGTTTTAAAAATAGAATGGGTACCTCAAGGGGCATTGTGATGGGTTTTAACCTATCTACTCTCATCACTCATGTTGAGGGCCTTGACATTCTCACCAAGCCTTTTCAAAAGGATAAAATGGATAAAGCGGTTAAGCATATGCCTGTGGATAAAGCTCTAGGTCCTGATGGTTTTAATGGCCTGTTCTTCAAGAAATGCTGCCATATAATCTCTCAAGATTTCTATGAGTTGCCTCAGGCTTTTTATGAGGGCTCTGCTGCCTTGGAGAACATTAATGACTCCTACATAACTCTAGTGCCTAAAAAGCTCACACCCGAAGATGTAGGAGATTATAGGCCTATTCGTCTTACTGGTATGGGTCTGAAGTTTCTCTCTAAAATGGCAGCAAATAGGTAAGAGGTGATCTTGCAGTGCATTCATAAGAACAAATATGGTTTTATTAAGAGCAGAACAATTCAGGATTGTATAGGCTGGAGCTTTGAGTACCTGCATCAGTACCATCAATCTAGAAGGCCAATTGTAATCCTTAAGTTAGATTTTGAGAAGGCTTTTGACTCACTAGAACATGAAGCTCTCTTTCAAATTCCGAGGCACAAAGGTTTTAATGAGAAATGGATTCTTTGGATGAAGCAGTTGCTGGCCACTGGTACCTCTTCAGTTCTTCTTAATGGTGTCCCTGGGAGGAAATTTGTTTGCAAGAAGGGAGTCATACATGGTGATCCAGTCTCTCCACTTCTCTTTGTTATAGCTGTTGATCTGTTACAATCAGTTATTAATGACATGTTCAGAAGAGGAATTCTACACCTGCCTATCCCTTGCCATGATCAGGATTACTGAAAGTGCAACTATCCCTGGGTGGTTTTGGTAATTCCTAACAACATATAGCTCATTGAGCTAATGCTATTTGAAGATAAATTTTTTAGGAGAGTTCAATGATTGGCATGGCATGGATTAGAAAGTGGACCCCTCAAAATGCTAAGGACAAAAGATTGGATCAATCTCAAAGCACAAGACTCTACATCTTACCTTTTAGTGATCCAAGATCACATTGAGTCCATAGGAAAAGCCAATACTATTAAAAGGGGGTGAGGTGTTGTTACTTGCTCAAAATGCTTAGTGATATGCTCCAAAAACCCTCAACTACTTTAGCATATCCACATATGTCCCAAGCCAAAAGTCAAACTCGGCCCCACCGAAATCTTCTATCCGGCGCCACCGAGTTCACTTGACATAGCCACTGCCAGAAACCCTAGTCACTTCGGTCTCACCAATAGGGATCTCGGTCTCACGGAGATGGGATTGCAAACTCTCTGTTTCCCTTCATAACGTTTCGGTCTAACCGAGATGAGTGATCGGTCCCACCAAGATTGCAATGCAAACTCTCTGTTTCCCCTTCGTAACGTTTCGGTCTAACCGAGATGAGTGAATCGGTCCCACCGAGTTTGCCTGACCAACTCTCTATTTGTCTATTACCAAAATCGGTCCCACCAAGTTGATCATGTCGGTCCCATCGGAAATCCTAACGTTCACCTTTTGAACTAAATTGGTCTGACCGAGTTTTATAATTCGGTCCCACCGAGTTTGGTGATTTGTGTGTAACGATTAGATTTTGTGTGGAGGCTATATATACCCCTCCACCCACTCTTCATTCATGGAGAGAGCCATCAGAATATGGCTACACTTCCAACATACATTTTCTGTGAGAGAACCACCTACACCTGTGTTGATGTCAAGATATTCCATTCCAACCACATAAATATTGATCTCTAGCCTTCCCCAAGTTGCTTTCCACTCAAGTCATCTTTCTACCAAATCCAATCCTATGAGAGAGAGTTGAGTGTTGATGATACTATCATTTGAAGCACAAGAGCAAAGGAGTTAATCATCAACACACCATCTATTTCCTTTTGGAGAGTGGTGTCTCCTAGATTGGTTAGGTGTCACTTGGGAGCCTCCGTCAAGATTGTGGAGTTGAACCAAGGAGTTTGTACGGGAAAGGAGATCGCCTACTTCGTGAAGATCTACCCTAGTGAGGCAAGTCCTTCATGGACGATGGCCATGGTGGGATAGACAAGGTTGCTTCTTCGTGGACCCATCGTGGGTGGAGCCCTCCGTGGACTCGCGCAACCGTTACCCTTCGTGGGTCGAAGTCTCCATCAACGTGGATGTACGATAGCACCACCTATCGGAACCACGCCAAAAATCTCCGTGTCTACATTGCGTTTGCTCTCTCCAAACTCCTCCCTTTACCTTCATATGCAATTGTTTTACATTCCGCTACTATACTCTTAGAATTGCATGTGTAGGTTGATTACTTGAATTGTGCTAAGTTGCTAAAATCTGCCAAGACTTAAAATTGGGAAAAGGCTAGATTTTGATTTGGTCAAGTAGTCTAATCACCCCCCCCCCCTCTAAACATACTTTCGATCCTACAAGTGGTATCAGAGCTTTTGTCTCCATTTGCTTTGATTTCCATAGCTTTTGGTGATCATAGCCTTGGTTTCACAACCTAGGAGAGTATGGCGTCTAGTGAGGGAAATTACCACCGTAGAGGTCCTTGCTTTGATGGTACTAATTTTGCTAGTTGGAAGCATAAGATGAAAATGCATATTCTTGGACATAACCCCGCCGTTTGGGCTATTGTGTGTATTGGCTTGCAAGGTGAATTCTTTGATGGGAGAGAACCGAACCGTGAAGCTACCGTGGAAGAGTTGAAGATGTTGCAATACAATGCTCAAGCTTGTGATATTCTCTTCAACGGATTGTGCCCCGAAGAATTCAACAAAATCAGCCGCTTGAGAATGCAAAGGAAATTTGGGATACTTTGATTGATATGCACGAAGGTACCGACTCCGTCAAGGAATCCAAATTGGATGTGCTTCAAAGTCAACTTTACAAGTTCAAAGGATGGTGAAGGTGTCGCTGAAATGTGCTCTAGGCTTGCTCTCATCACAAATGAGATTGCCGGCTTAGGAAGTGAAGAGATGACCGATAGATTCATCATCAAGAAGATTCTAAGAGCCTTGGATGGAAAATATGATACCGTGTGCACATTGATCCAAATGATGCCCAATTACAAAGATCTCAAGCCAACGGAAGTCATTGGAAGAATTGTTGCTCATCAAATGTCACTCAAGGATAAGGAAGAGCTTCACAACAAGTCAAGTGGTGCTTACAAAGCCTCGTGTGATGCTCCCACATCATCAGGTGAGAAACAAACCTTCAACAAAGAATTGAGCCTAATGGTGAAGAACTTCAACAAGTTTTACAAGAGTAGAAGCAAGGAAAGAAGTTCCAGGTCAAGGTCCTACAATGACAAAAGATCTTATAGTCGTGAACGCAATTGCTACAATTGTGGAAGACCCGGACACTATTCCAATGAGTGTATGGCTCCCTACAAAAGAAGAGAATATTCTCCTAAAATAAGAAGTAGAAGAGAAGAATCACCACCAAGAGAGAGAAGGAGTAGAGATGACCATTATGAACGAGGAACATCACAGAGAAGCAAGGATTCAGGAAGGAAGGACAAGTCATCAAAGAGCTACACAAAACAAAGACATCAAGCTCATGTTGGTGAATGGGTATCCGACTCCGAGTCTGACGATCACTCCAAGAGAAGTTATCACTCCGACTCCGAATATACTCAAGATGAAGGTGTTGCTGGTCTAGCACTTGTGTCAACCAACTCTTGCGACATATTTGACTCACCAAATGAAGGGATTGGAAGATGATGCATGGCTAAAGGCCCAAAGGTATCACACCCCAAGTATGTTGATTTCAATAGTGATGAAGATGATTTGCTAGGATATGATGATTTACTTGTTGACAACTCTAGTTATGAAAACTGTGATGAACTTGCTATTAATCATGTTAATCAAGATAAAACGAATGACAATGATAAGAAGGATATTGAGCGTATAACTAAAGAACTAAACACTCTTAAGTTAGCTCATGAAACTACCTTGGAAGATCATCCAGAACTTTTAAAGACTCATGAGAAGCTACGTTTTGAAAAGCTCAACCTTGAGCAAGAGCATGAGTTCTTAAAAGCAATCAATGATGATCTTCGCAAGAAAAGTTCTTCTTACATTGCCAAGTGTTTACTCTTGTCTACTTACATGCCACAAGTTAAATCTAGCAACAAGAACAAGAAAGATTCTTCTTCTAGTAGTAACAACAATCATGCTAAATCCAATGTTGTTGCTTCTAGTAGTTCTCTTGATTCCACTAATGATTCTCTTAGCCAAGTTACACTTGAGCAAGAAAATAGCTTATTGAAGGGAATTATAGATAAAGGTGTTTACAAGAGCCTTGCTGGAAGTAAGCAATTTGAGGAAATTGTACACAAGCAAGGAAGACACTGGAAGAATCAAGGTGTTGGTTTTGAACGAAAGTTCAATGCCAATGGAGTTGAGTGGGAAGAAGATCAATACCCCAAGAAAAAGTTTGTTCCTCAACAAGATAAGTATGATCCTACTTCTTTCCAAGGAACACAAGCTCAAGATGATCTTCCACCACAAGACCACAAGCTAAAAGGCAAGGACGAGCTTCAAGAGGAGATTGATGCATTTGAAGAAGCACCTAAGGACTTGGTCAAGTGGGTTCCCAAGACTACATCAAGTTCCACTTCATCAAGTACAACTATAAATCCAAGGTTTGCCATCAAGATGGTGTGGATCCCTAAGAAGAAGAACCAGAGAGTTCTTGAGGGTGACTCTGCCAAGATACTTCACTCTTATCACCTTGGCAAGGACAAGTGCAAATAACTTCCATATCTTGCACTAATTCAAGGAGTCACAAACCCTCTTGTTGGTAGGACAAGGTAACCTAATGATTTCATGGACATCATCCTATCACTCTATGTCGTCTATGGATATCCTTGTTTGTTCCTTGTGGGACTAACCCGTGTAGGTATTGAAAGTGCAACTCACTCCAAAGGATTGCTCCGAATGATCTACATCAATGTTGAGCATCTACATCTTCAACACCTACATGAAGTCATTATCGACAAAACCCAAGGTTAGTTCATCCCTCTTAGGGGGGATATCACATCTAGGGGAGCTTTACTCTAATCAATTGAGCTAAAGCAACTCTAATGATGTGAGCACAACAATGCTTTATGTAAAAGTGGCAACCCCACTTGTGCTTAAACAAGGAGTATGACCTATGATCAAATGTTCTCATTTGACTCCTAAGTCAATATACTCATATATAGATGACCTATTCATCGCCAAATTTCTTGATAGACGCTAGAGTGATTGTGCACGCTTTTTCACATATTTAATTTGTCATTTTATTGTGTGAGCATGTTGGATGCATATTTTAGTCATTCGAGGACATCCATTTGTTGCTTTGATTGTTTGGATTGTTCTCTTTTGACAAATGGATGGACAAGAATGCCTAAGAACTCCCTCTAGCTATCTATGCTTTTCTCTTTTGATTGTTTGGCTTTTTCTCATCTCAAGTTTGATCAAGTCAGATTCGAACCACTCTGTGTGAGGAGCACTTGGAGTCCCCGATTCGTCATAGACTTAAACTTCCAAAACCTCTTTGTGCATTTTGGTATGACCGAGTCATCCATTTCAGTCACACCGAGATCACTAAGTTGATCTAGGTTTTCAATCTCGGTGCAACCGATTTGAACTTTTCGGTCACACCGAGTTGCAGTAACCGCTTGCGATTCTGCATCTCGGTGCCACCGAGTTGTTCCACTCGGTCACACCGACAGGGCCGGGATATATAAACCCACTGGTGAGATTTTGGAAATTTCTTCGAAACCTCTCAACCCGCGCGTATCCTGCTCTGCCGCCTCGGGTCTCCGGATCGTCCTCTCGCCACCAGCGACCTCCTGCAACTGTTTGGAAGAATCTGTCAGTCACGAGGACTCAGCAATCTCACACCCGCGAGATCAAGACTATTTAAGCTTATGGGTAGGAAAGGGTAGTGAGGTGGAGCTCCAGCAAGCACTAAGCATATATGGTGGCTAACATACACAAAATAAGAGCGAGAAGAGAAGCAACGCACGGTCGAGAAGCTATAAGTGATCAAGAAGTGACCCTGAAGCTACTTACATTCAAGCATAACACGAGACCGTGTTCACTTCCCGGACTCCGCCAAAAAGAGACCATCACGGCTACACACGTGGTTGATGCATTTTAATTAAGTCAAATGTCAAGTTCTCTACAACCAACTCCATAGCTGACGCTCGCCGTGTTCATGCCGGGCGCCGGGCATCTCGCTTCACCCAGACGAAGCCCGCTGGCCGCGGCAACCGCCACCACTCTGCTGAAGCCGCAGCAACTACAACCGACCCCGCCGCCCACGAGCAGCAGGACTCCTCCATGCACCATTCTGTGCAGCTTGACGGCCGCACCACTATGGCCTCCTCCTCCCTCGGCCGATGTAACACCCACAATGCGGCTATATCTCCCATGTGTCGGGGCACGACTTAGAGGCATAGCCACATGGTAGGTTTGTTGCAAGAGGGGTAATCTTCACACAATCCCATGTACTTAATAGAAAGGGATAAAGAGTTGGCTTACAATCACCACTTCACACAAATACAAGTTAAACATACATCATCCAGAATACAATCAAGGTCCGACTACGGAACCAAAATAAAATAAGATAACCCCAAATGCTAGATCCCCGATCGTCCCAACTGGGCTCCACTACTGATCAACAGGAAACGAAAACAACACAACGAACAAGAACTTCATCGAGCTCCCACTTGAGCTGGGTTGCGTCACCTACACTAGTACCATCAGCACCTGCAACTGTTTGGAAGTATCTGTGAGTCATGAGGACTCGGCAATCTCACACTTGCGAGATCAAGACTATTTAAGCATATGGGTAGGAAAGGGATAATGGGGTGGAGCTGCAGCAAGCACTAAGCGTATATGGTGGCTAACATACGCAAATGAGAGCAAGAAGAGAAGAAACACAACGGTCGAGTAACTAGAAGTGATCCTGAAACGACTTAAGTTCAAGCATAACACAAGACCATGTTCACTTCCCAGACTCCGCCGAGAGGAGACCATCACGGCTACACACGCAGTTGATTCATTTTAATTAAGTTAAGTGTCAAGTTCTCTACAACCGGACATCAACAAATTCCCATATGCCACATAACCGCGGGCATGGCTCTCGAAAGTTTATACCCTGTAGGGGTGTCCCAACTTAGCCCATCACAAGCTCTCATGGTCAATGAAGGATATTCCTTCTCCCAGGAAGACCCGATCAGACTCGGAATCCCGGTTACAATACATTTCGATAATGGTAAAACAAGACGAGCAAAGCCGCCCGATGTGACGACAATCCCGATAAGAGCTGCACATATCTCGTTCTCAGGGCAACACCGGTTGAGCAATCCGTACAACTAAAACCAACCCTCAAGTTTCCCCGAGATGGCGCTGCAAGGGGCTCTAGTTCGGACCAACACTTAGAGAAGCACTGGCCCGGGGGGGTTAAAATAAAGATGACCCTCGGGTCTACAGAACCCAGGGGAAGGTGATAGGTTGTTAGGCAAATGTAAAACCAAGGTTGGGCCTTGCTGGAGGAGTTTTATTCAAAGCGAACTGTCAAGGGGTTCCCATAACACCCAACCGCGTAAGGACGCAAAATCACGGAACATAACACCGGTATGACAGAAACTAGGGCGGCAAGAGTGGAACAAAACACCAGGCATAAGGCCGAGCCTTCCACCCTTTACCAAGTATATAGATGCCTTAAAGTAAATAAGATATAATAATGATATCCTAACATATCCATGTTCCAACATGGAACAATCTTCATCTTCACCTACAACTAGCAACGCTATAAGAGGGGCTGAGCAAAAGCGGCAACATAGCCAAACAACGGTTTGCTAGGAAAGGTGGGTTAGAGGCTTGACATGGCAATATGGGAGGCATGATATAGCAAGTAGTAGGTAGCGCGGCATATCAATAGAGCGACAACTAGCAAGCAAAGATAGAAGTGATTTCAAGGGTATGGTCATCTTGCCTGCAAAGTTCTCAGAGTTGACGAAAGCTTGATCATCGTTAGCGTACTCAACAGGTTCCTCGATCACGTAATCGTCTCCCGGCTCTACTCAAAGCAAGAACAAAAGCAAAGGAACAACAATCAACCACGGTGCAATGCACAAGCAACATGATGCAAAACATGCACTAGTAGAAAATGGGCCTATTGTCCCAGTTTGTAAGGGCCTTTTTGTCCCGGTTCCTGAACTGGGACTAAAGGGTCGGTACTAATGCCCTGTCCCTTTAGTCCCAGTTCAATCCAGAACCGGGACAGATGGGCCTCCACGTGGCCTGTGCGCGGAGCCCAGGCAGGAGGGCCTTTGGTCCCGGTTGGTGGCACCAACCGGGACCAATAGGCATCCACGCGTCAGCATTTCTGTGGCTGGGGTTTTTGTTTTTTTTAAGGGGGGGTTGGGGGTTTTAGGGGGGTTAATTTAGGTGTTTCATATATTGTGTTAGCTAGCTATAATTAATAGAGAGAAGTGTCCTCTCTTATGTCCATGCTTGGTCGACGCTACGTACTATACATACGTATAGAGAGGACTAGACTAGCTAGCTAGCTAGTAAGCAAATGAAGGAAACAGAAGATCGTCATGAACATATATGCATACAAAGAGAAGTGATATCGACCACCTCTCCTTCTCTGAGAGATTGGTTGGAACAACAAGTTCTCGTATATCTATCCGACACTACCGGCTACATATATACAATAATTATCTCTTACAAATATAATCTCCTAACATACAGACGCAAGGTCCACATAGTATTCTCCGTCTTAAGCAATCACGTGGTCAAGAAAGAATGCCGCCAATTCCTCTTGAATTGCTCGCATACGAGCTGGTGCTAGGAGTTCATCCTGCTTCCGAAACATCTAATTTGAAGAAGGGGGTCAATACATATATATATGAATGAATGAAACTCAACACAAATGATGGTAATAAAATAAAATTGTGAATGTTGTTATTTACACACTTCATATTGTTCGTTAGAGTAGCCCCGCTCACAGGTCGTGTGGCGGATGGACTCGCAAACGTAGTATCCACAGAAATCATTCCCTTGTTCCTGCCACAACCACTTTACAAAAAATAGAGGTCAATCAAACTGATAAGCAAGAATGCCAAATGGTATTGATTAAACTAGCGCTTGAATCACTAGGAGATGCGCGGAACATGCTACTATAGTACTTACTTTCGGGTGTCTAAATTGCAGCTTCTTCGGTAGTCCCGGAGCTTTTTTGGTGAATTTTCTCCAAACCCTGCCAGACAAAGAAAACAATTAATTACTTGATATATCAGGAAATGAACAAAGTTGTTGATATGGTGGATAATGATCGATTTAACTTACTTCTCGAGCATTTGAGTCATGTCCGCATAGTCCTGGGGATCTTTTCGTCTCGAGTCTAAGACGGTTACTAGTCCCTGCTCAAGCTTAATCTCTAGGAGAATATAGTGGAAACTGCACACGCATGCATAACTCATCAATTACATTACTATAACCTTGACTAATATATAAGGGAAACCGAATATGCACAAGACAGTAACACTCACTTAAAGTTGTAAGGAAAGAGTATTATATCTTTGTTTTCATTTATTACCAACGATCGTAGCAAGTTGGCCTTGGTATCTGCGGCATGAAATTTAACCTGAGTTGCATCTATGAGATTTGTGTTAATGAACCCAATATCACCGATTTGTCTTTAATTCAATTCGACGATCTTCAATCTGCATAATATAGTGAGGATAATTATAAATACATGCAATGAAAGAGCTAAGCTATATAGACATACTTAATGACAAAAGTAGTACTACTTACAGACAGTAGCAGGTGACCGTTGCTTTATCGAGGGCCAATTGATTGAAAAACTGAAAGAACTCCTCAAATGGAACAGGCAACAGTTCAATTCCAACGAGGTCATGCTCCTTTTTAACTCTCACATACAAAGTACTCCTCCCCCCAGACTCTCTGCAGATTTTCAAGTACCAATCATGCAATCTTTGCATCATCATTGATAGAGATCTTTTATCTTTGACGAGAGGCTTCCCATACTCGTATCTTTGTATCTGCACGTCCATGAAATCATAATGTACATCGTTGGGCAGGTAATCTCCAAGATTGCCATAACCAGGCACCATCCTTGGATCATTAGCGACGATGTCGCTAGGCACCTTGAGCGGGGGGCACGATTGCTTCGCTTGTTCGCCGAGCTGGGCAATTTGTTTCCCAGCTCGTCGTTCTTTCAACCTTTGATCACTGACAGTACTTCCCGACCGCTCCGCTTCGGCAAATGCCTTTCCAATAATGCGCTCATAGTTGCCTTTCGGCGGAGACTTGGGTGGTTTTGTCAGGGCAGCCAGAGTGCGCTTCGCTTTCACTGGATCCACCTTCTCATCCGGAGGTGGATGTTTCTTTGCTTTCACCCCTTCAAAGAAGTTCCTCACTTCTTCTTGTGTGATCTCGGCGTTCTCCTCCGGGGTCCTCTCGTATGGTAACTTCTCTGGAGTCTTCAGAGAAGGACCGAATATGTATGTCCTCCCGCCTTTGGCTGTACTGCTAGACGCCGGCAGAGCAGACGGAGCGGCTGTCTTCTTTACTTGCTTACGACGTGGAGGAGAAGTACTACGACACGCCGGAGTAGGCGGAGCGGCGGCGGGTCTCTTCTGCCCTTGCTGACGAGGTGGAGAAGGAGGAGGCTAGCTGCTCGGGCGCGCCGGCGTAGGCGGAGAAGGAGGCGGAGTGCCACCACGCGCCGGAGAAGGAGCCGGCCGAGTGCCCTGATCGTCACTCGTCGGAGGAGGAGGCGGTGGAGGAGGCGGAGTGCCCTGACTCACTGGAGGAGGAGGAGGAGGCGGAGGCGTCCGGTTCGGAAGGTTGATGAGCTCCTTCCGCCATAGGCATCGAGTCTTCAGAGCAGAACCCAGCCGAGTCTCCCCTTCACCGGTAGGGTGGTCAAGCTGGAGGTCCTCAAATCCCTCCGTTATTTCATCGACCATCACCCTAGCATATCCTTCTGGAATCGGCCGGCAGTGAAAAGTTGCGCCGGGTTCAGTAGGAAAAACAGAGCCAACAGCCGCCTTGACCTTCATATTAATCCATTGCGTCATAAGGTGGCAATTTTCAGACTCTGTGATAGCATCCACGGGATAGCTGGCAGGAGCCGTCAAGACATGCTCCGGCTGAAGCAGCTCGGTGGAAGCCACGCTGCTTCTCCGCTGAGATGGTAGGGTAGCTTTGGGGGAAGCTTCGACAGTTCATTTGCTGCGATTTGCTTCTCGTTCCTCTATCGCTTGTACCCTAGCGTGCAGCGCCTGCAGTTGGGTCTGCTCCACTTTCTTCCTCCTCTCGTGGCATTTGTAACCGCCTGCGTTCGGAAACCCAGCCTTCCACGGAATGGAGCCTGGCGTGCCTCGTGTCCGTCCAGGGTGCTCAGGATTCCCGAGGGCCATTGTGAGCTCGTCGTTCTCTCTGTCTGGAACGAACGTCCCATGCTGCGCTGCTTCGATATAGTGCTTAAGCCTCTTGACTGGTATTTCCATTTGCTCGTCCGTCCAAATGCACTTCCCTGATACAGGGACCAAGGTTCCGCCAGCCCCAAAGAACCAAGTCCGGCAATGGTCTGGCCAGTTAATTGTCTCTAGTTCGATCCCTTTATCAACCAGATCATTCTCAGTCTTGGCCCACTTAGGCCGGGCTACGAGGTAGCCACCTGACCCCGTGCGATGGTGATGCTTCTTCTTCATAGCATTTGCTTGTTTGTCGCTGACATCTTCTTACTCTTTTCCGATGTCTTGTGGGCCACAAATGCGGGCCAGTGATCTCTGATCTTCTCATATCTGCCCTTGAATTCTAGTGTCTCTTTTTTATCGACAAACTTATTCAGCTCTTTCCTCCACCTCCTGAATAGTTCTGCCATCCTCTTAAGAGCACAAGACTTGATTAATTGCTCTTTAACTGGCTTCTCCGGATCATCCTCTGGCGGTAGGGTGAAATTTGACTTCAGCTCAGTCCAAAGATCATTTTTCTGCATATCATTGACATAAGACACCTCAGGGTCTTCTGTAACCGGCTTTAACCATTGTTGGATGCTGATCGGGATCTTGTCCCTAACCAGAACCCCGCACTGAGCAACAAATGCGCTCTTTGTCCGAATGGGTTCAATCGGTTGGCCGTCGGGCGCGATTTCTATGATCTCAAACCTTTCATCCGAGCTCAACTTTTTCTTCGGGCCTCATCTCTTTACCGAAGGTGTGCTCGATCTGGAGGGCTAGAAAAAAGAACAAAGACTTAATTAATATGTGTACATACCAAAACAATGAATGCATCAATTAGCTAGTCAACACAGGCTTAACTAATATATATACCTGGCCGGACTCGGTTCGGTCACCGGAGACGTCATCACGGTCTCCTTCTTGCACCGGCATTGGGTCACCGGAGCCGTCCTCACGGTCTCCTTCTTGCATCGGCATTGGGTCACCATCAGTGTCGTTGAGAAACAATGAGCAGACTGCATCACTTTCTCGTGCGATTATGTCCCCCAACAACTCTTCTTGTACTTCGTCTCGGGTGGTGTCCATAGTTTCTACAAATATTTACAACATGGCAATTATTATTCAAACATGACAGATGGATATATTAGTGGCAAACGTAGAACTAATATTAATTAGTGGCCTCGACGCTGCTTCTCTAGGGTTTGGGGTGGCCTCGACAACGCTTCAAGGATAAAAAAAGAAGAGGAAGAAGAAAAAAAAGAGGAGAAGAAAGAATAGCGGAGTTCTTCTCCTCTATTCTTTCTTCTCCTCTTTTTTTTCTTCTTCTTCCCCTTTTTTTATCGGGAACGAGGGTCGTCGAGGGTCGCCGAGCGGTAGAGGAAACCCTAAATAGCAAGTATCGTGGGTGTGAGATACATGTGGCCGTCGGTGTCGGACACTACATCATGTGGCCGACGGCGAGGACGGGCGCGGACAATGGCGACGGCAGGGGCGAGGGCGCGGGCGACGGCAACGACGGGCACGAGCGACGGCGACGGCGGGGGCGGGCGACGACGGGCGCGGGGGACGGCGACGGTGGGGGCGAGGGCACGGGCGACGGCCAGCGAGGGCGCGGGCGACGGCGACGACGGGCGTGGGCGACGGCGACGGCGGGGGCGCGGGCGACGGCGACGATGGGCTCGGCGTCGTCGGGGGCAACTGCGAGGGAATTGTGAAAATTTCCTAAGTGCTGGCTTATATAGCAAAGGCATTGGTCCCGGTTCGTGGCTCAAACCGGGACCAATGCCACCTTCAGTCCCGGTTGGTGCCACCAACCGGGACCAAAGGCCTCTTTTCTTTTTCTCGGTTTGGTAGACATGTCCTTCACATAGATAACCTGTGCCACATCATTGGCTAGGACGAACGGTTCGTCAGTGTACCCAAGATTTTTCAGATCCACTGTTCTCATTCCGTGCTGTGGGTCTACCTGTACCCCGCCTCCTGATAGATTGACCCATTTGCACTTAAACAAAGGGACCTTAAAATCATGTCCGTAGTCAAGGTCCCATATGTCCACTATGTAACCATAATATGTGTCATTTCCGCTCTCGGTTGTTGCATCAAAGCGGACATCGCTGTTTTGGTTGGTGCTCTTTTGATCTTGGGCGATCGTGTAAAATGTATTCCCATTTATCTCGTATCCTTTGTAAGTCAATACAGTCAAAGATGGTCCCCTGGACAACAAGTACAGCTCATCACAAACAGTGTTGTCACCTCTGAGACGTGTTTCCAACCAACTGCTGAAAGTCCTAATGTGTTCACATGTAATCCAGTCGTCGCACTGCTCCGGGTGTTTGGAGCGTAGACTGTTCTTGTGTTCATCGACATACGGGGTCACCAAGGTAGAGTTCTGTAGAACTGTGTAGTGTGCTTGAGACCAAGAATATCCGTCCCTGCATATTATTGAGTCACTTCCAAGAGTGCCTTTTCCAGTCAGTCTCCCCTCATACCGCGATTTAGGGAGACCTATCTTCTTAAGGCCAGGAATGAAGTCAACACAAAACCCGATAACATCCTATGTTTGATGGCCCATTGAGATGCTTCCTTCTAGCCTAGCACGGTTACGGACATATTTCTTTAGGACTCCCATGAACCTCTCAAAGGGGAACATATTGTGTAGAAATACGGGCCCCAGAATGACAATCTCGTCGACTAGATGAACTAGGACGTGCGTCATGATATTGAAGAAGGATGGTGGGAACACCAGCTCAAAACTGACAAGACATTGCGCCACATCACTCCTTAGCCTTGGTACGATTTCTGGATCGATCACCTTCTGAGAGATTGCATTGAGGAATGCAGATAGCTTCACAATGGCTAATCGGACATTTTCCGGTAGAAGCCCCCTCAATGCAACCGGAAGCAGTTGCGTCATAATCACGTGGCAGTCATGAGACTTTAGGTTCTGAAACTTTTTCTCTGGCATATTTATTATTCCCTTTATATTCGACGAGAAGCCAGTCGTGACCTTCATATTGAGCAAGCATTCAAACAAGATTTCTTTCTCTTCTTTCGTAAGAGCGTAGCTGGCAGGACCTTTATATTGCTTCGGAGGCATGCCATCCTTTTTGTGCAAACGTTGCAGGTCCTCCCGTGCCTCAGGTGTATCTTTTGTCTTCCCATACACGCCCAAGAAGCCTAGCAGGTTCATGCAAAGGTTCTTCATCACGTGCATCACGTTGATTGAAGAGAGGACCTCTAGGTCTTTCCAGTAGGGTAGGTCCCAAAATATAGATTTCTTCTTCCACATGGGTGCGTGTCCCTCAGCGTCATTCGGAACAGCTAGTCCGCCGGGACCCTTTCCAAAGATTACGTGTAAATCATTGACCATAGCAAGTACGTGATCACCGGTACGCATGGCGGGCTTCTTCCGGTGATCTGCCTCGCCTTTGAAATGCTTGCCTTTCTTTCGACATTGATGGTTGGTCGGAAGAAATTGACGATGGCCCAGGTACACATTCTTCCTGCATTTGTCCAGGTATATAGTTTCAGTGTCATCTAAACAGTGCGTGCATGCGTGGTATCCTTTGTTTGTCTGTCCTGAAAGGTTACTGAGAGCGGGCCAATCGTTGATGGTCATGAACAGCAACGCCTTTAAGTTAAATTCCTCCTATCTGTGCTCATCCCACGTACGTACATTGTTTCCATTCCACAGCTATAAAAGTTCTTCAACTAATGGCCTTAGGTACACATCAATGTCGTCGCCGGGTTGCTTAGGGCCTTGGATGAGAACTGGTATCATAATGAACTTCCACTTCATGCACATCCAAGGAGGAAGGTTATACATACATAGAGTCACGGGTCAGGTGTTGTGCTTGCTGCTCTGATCCCCGAAAGGATTAATGCCATCCGCGCTTAAAGCAAACCATACGTTCCTTGGGTCCTTTGCAAACTCATCCCAGTACTTTCTCTCGATTTTTCTCCACTGCGACCCGTCAACGGGTGCTCTCAACTTCCCGTCTTTCTTACGGTCCTCACGGTGCCAACGCATCAACTTGGCATGCTCTTCATTTCTGAACAGACGTTTCAACTGTGGTATTATAGGAGCATACCACATCACCTTCGCAGGAACCCTCTTCCTGGGGGGCTCGCCGTCAACATCACCAGGGTCATCTCGTCTGATCTTATACCGCAATGCACCGCATACCGGGCATGCGTTTAGATCCTTGTATGCACCGCGGTAGAGGATGCAGTCATTAGGGCATGCATGTATCTTCTCCACCTCCAATCCTAGAGGGCATACGACCTTCTTTGCTGCATATGTACTGTCGGGCAATTCGTTATCCTTTGGAAGCTTCTTCTTCAATATTTTCAGTAGCTTCTCAAATCCTTTGTCAGGCACAGCATTCTCTGCCTTCCACTGCAGCAATTCCAGTATGGTACCGAGCTTTGTGTTGCCATCTTCACAATTGGGGTACAACCCTTTTTTGTGATCCTCTAACATGCGATCGAACTTCAGCTTCTCATTTTGACTTTCGCATTGCGTCCTTGCATCGACAATGACCCGGCGGAGATCATCATCATCGGGCACATCGTCTGGTTCCTCTTGATCTTCAGCAGCTTCACCCGTTGCAGCATCATTGGGCACATTGTCTGGTTCCTCTTGATCTTCACCAGCTCCCCCCATTGCAGCATCACCGTATTCAGGGGGCACATAGTTGTCATCATACTCTTCTTCTTCGCCGTCTTCCATCATAACCCCTATTTCTCCATGCCTCGTCCAAACATTATAGTGTGGCATGAAACCCTTGTAAAGCAGGTGGGAGTGAAGGATTTTTCGGTTAGAGTAAGTCCTCGTATTCCCACATTCAGTGCATGGACAACACATAAAACCATTCTGCTTGTTTGCCTCAGCCGCATCGAGAAACTCATGCACGCCCTTAATGTACTTGGAGGTGTGTCTGTCACCGTACATCCATTGCCGGTTCATCTGCATGCATTATATATAATTAAGTGTCCTAATTAATAGAAGTTCATCATCACATTAAAACCAAAGTACATACATAGTTCTCATCTAACAACATATAGCTCTCTAGAGCATCTAATTAATTAAACCATACATTGAAACTATGTAAACCATTTCAATGCGAAAACAAATGCGATCATAATCGCAACCAAGGTAACAATTGATCCAACGGCATAATGATACCAAGCCTCGGTATGAATGGCATATTTTCTAATCTTTCTAATCTTCAAGCGCATTGCATCCATCTTGATCTTGTAATCATCGACGACATCCGCAACATGCAACTCCAATATCCTCTTCTCCTCCTCAATTTTTTTATTTTTTCCTTCAACAAATTGTTTTCTTCTTCAACTAAATTTAACCTCTCGACAATAGGGTCGGTTGGAATTTCGATTCACATGCATCCTACATAAATAAAATCTATGTCACGTTGGTCGGCATAATTTTCATAAACAATAAATGAACCAATAGTTATAAAGATAATATATATACCACATCCGAATCATAGGCAGGACGAGGGCCGACGGGGGTGGATACCAAAACCATCGCACTATATAATATGCAATAATAAAAGTAAGAAAATAATACAAGTATCTATGTAAACATACAAGTAAGAATATTTTTTCCTTTCAGAAAGAAGATAAGAACAAGAGGCTCACCACGGTGGTGCCAGCGATGAGCTCGGCGCGGGTGATCGACGGCGGTGAAGACGGGGACGGGGCGTGACGAACCGCTAAACCTAGACAAATATTGAGGAAAATGGAGCTTGGAGGTCGAGCTTGGAGAGGAGAAAGCTTAAGTAGTGTGGCTCGGGAATTCCATCGAACACCTTGTGTGCATAGGAGGTGAGCTAGAGCACCACCAAGCCCTCTCTCCCTCGGCCAGAAAAAACAGAGCAGTGTGCTCTGCTCTTACGCGAGGGGGTATATATAGGCACCTCATTGGTCCCGGTTGGTGGCATGAACCGGGACTAAAGGGGAGCCTTTGGTCCTTGTTCAAGCCACCAACCGGGACCAATGGTGGTGGGCCAGGAGCGAGGCCCATTGGTCCCGGTTCGTCCCACCAACTGGGACCAAAAGGTCCAGACGAACCAGGACCAATGGCCCACGTGGCCCGGCCGGCCCCCTGGGCTCACGAACCAGGTCCAATGCCCCCATTGGTCCCGGTTCTGTACTGAACCGGGACTAATGGGCTGACCCGGCCTGGACCTTTGCCCCCTTTTCTACTAGTGATGGCATGATATGCAAGACATGATATGCAATGCATATGCATGCTCTGGAAGAGAAAGAATGATCAAGGCATCAACTTGGCAAACCAAATGTGCCGCTGGAAAGATGAGATGATTTCGGTCAAAATGGATATAAGGATCGCCGGAAACGGATGCACGATTTGAAAATGGCAAGCAAAACAAGAAAGACACAATTCTGCTATTAACAGCACGATGCCATCTAGAATGCAACAAGAAACTAAGCTACTGCACCCCAACATAGCAACAAAGCATATGGAAGTGATGTAATCAAGATGCTTGACAAAATTTATGAACACTGAGCTACGGCTAAGTCACACAAGAGCAGGTTCAAACAAGCATGGCAAAAGTGCAAAAGATATCAACATCACAGACTTACAGAAAATACAAACATGCCAGAAATAACATCAGGAAGCCATGTTTAGAGCAAGCAAACAACATGCTACAGGAACATATCATAGCAAAACAAGGCATGGCATGAATCTACTAAAAGCATAGATCAAAAGTCTCTTACTGATCATGAGCCAAAAAGGCACAAAATATATGATGGCACCCATGTAAACATACAAAGTTTTATTAATAGTTCCAGACTTAGCAGAAAACTGAGCATGGCATAAACAGAATTATGAAGGCATCTTTGCGAGCTGAAATCACTCACCACAAGGCATTGCATGACAAGATAAGCATAGAATCAGAAAGATGACATGTTCATGAAGCTAACCATGGTAAGAGGAAGTTCATAGCATGCATGGATCAACTACAACAACCATGGCAAAATCGATTAACATGTAAACAATCTACAAGGAACATTTTATAGCAAAAGTAGAGCAAGATTAAGACATGCTAGGGCACTCCGTAATTTCAAAAAGGGGCATGGATGGATAGAGCATAACCATATGTTCAAAACACCCTTACTGAAGATACTCAAAAAAGCATGGATCTCACTATAGAATCAAGTTTACATGGCATAAAAATAACAGCAGAACAAGGACTTAGCAAAATCATTAGTCCCTGGAAACAGCAATATCACGAAGGCTACTTTGCATGCTTGTGCTAGTCACCACATAGATCACAAAAATACATGGCAAGCACCCCTGTAAATATGGCATGGCATAGTTCAAAACACATGTAGAGCTCATGCCCATATGATGCACACATCAAATGTGACAAAAATGACAAATCACCCTAAACTGATAAGTAGCAGTAGTAAACATTTTATAGCACTCTTGCATCAATGATTTGGGCATCAATATGAACTCAAACAAGCATACCACAATGGAATGAAATTAAGAGCATCTCACAATGAACATTTTGATATATCATGCGCATGAAACGGAGCTACGGTCATGGAGTTATGATGCAATGAACAGGGGCACAAAATATCACAGACTTGGGGCCTTAGCAGTTTTCCAGAAAAAAAGATGAGCGCTAGATAACTAAGATGTGCATAGGCGAGGGATAGTGGGCTTGCTCACCCTAGGCTTGGCCCACGCGAAGAGGAGGCAATCTGGGCCGGAGAAGATGGACCGGGCCAGACGGAGCTGGGCCGCGGGCCCATGCGAGGCACTGGCGTGGTCAACGACCAATGCGTCGTTCTCCTGATCCGGCTAGCGAGTGGCGGCACCGGTGCTCCTGCGAACGGCGGCGGCGGAGTCCGACGAGGAAAGGGCCAGCGAGAGTCGGCGAGGTCAGCGGTGAAGTCCGATGAGGAAGGACGGCAGCAAGGCGGCGGCGGCGCGAGGTGAGCGCTCGGGGCGATGGCGCGGGTGCTCGGGCCCGGGCGGACCTGCCTCGGGCCCTCATGGGCCGACGGTGAAGAGGCGGGGTGGAGGGGAGCCAGCGGGGTGAGGTGGCGATGCCTGATTGGCCAGGAGCGGCGGTGGAGGTGACGTGGCGGCTTCGGATTGGCTGAAGTGACGTGGCGGTGGCGGTGGACGCGTCCGACGGTAGACGGACATGTCCGGTGGCGCGGGGAGGAGTGGATCTAGGGTTTCGTCCGTGAAAATTCAGAGAGGAAACACATATATGTAGGTAGAGGGAGGTAGGAGTGTCCAAATGAGGTGTAGTTTTCGCCCACACGATCGTGATCCAACGACGGAGGACATGGAAGTGGTTTGGATGGGTTATTGGGCCATTTGGAGGGGTGTTGGGCTGCAACACACAAGAGGCCTTTACAGTTACCTGGTTAACCATTGAAGTATCAAATGGACTCCAAATGGCACAAAATTTGACAAGCGGTCTACCGGTGGTGTACCAAGGCCACTTGGCAAATCTCGGTCCATTCCGAGTACGTTTAACACCCGCTCACAAAAAGAGACAAAAGGGGTACGCCGGTGCAAGTAGGAGTGTCGGATTGCAAAATGGACAATGGGGAAAATGCTCGGATGCATGAGACGAATGCAAATGTGATGCACATGATGACATGATATGAAATGCATGACATGAACAAAAGCAAAACAAAGACAAAACCCAACCATGAAGGGAATCTCACAACACCTCTCCAGAAAAGGCAAGAGTCGGAGTTACAAGTATGGAAAGTTGTATCCGGGGTGTTACATGCCATCTTTGATTTTAATTTTCTTAGCGGAGTCATGCTCGAATCCGGGAGGTTCCTTACGTTTCCCTTCATATTCGGAAATTTTTAGATCTAAAGAATCCAACCGCGTATTGCAAAGGCTAATTAACATATTCTTGCGGTGGAGATTTCCGCTAACACTCTTGAGAGGTTCAAGAGATTTCTGTAAAATTTTCGTTACTTCGCAAATCTTCTCAAAAATTTGTGTCTCTTCTTGGGTATTATGTGGCCCCTTTTGTGAAGGTAGTGTTCCCACTATTCCCTCTAAAATTTCATGAGCAATACTGGGATCCATTTCAATAAAATTTCCTTTGGCAACGCAATCCAAGAGTTGTCTATGGGACATATTTAATCCAACATAAAAATTGCGAAGCAAAATTCTAAAATTCACCTCTAGGATGCAATTACGATAAGATTCCATTATCCTAAACCACGCATCTTTCAAATTTTCTCCTTGCCTTTGTTTGAAGTGAAGAACTTCAAACTTGGGAGACAAAGGGGCAGATAAAGGACTAGCCATAACGACGAAGCAAGCAAAAAAGAGGCAAATAGGGAAAGAGACGGGGAACGGAGAGAGAGGGCGAATAAAACGGCAAGGGTGAAGTGGGGGAGAGGAAACCGAGAGGCAAATGGAAAATAATGTAATGCGAGGGATAAGAGTTTGTGATAGGTACTTGGTATGTCCTGACTTGGCAACGGCGCCTAAAATGACTCGTTGTTGGGAGTCAAATCTTTACTTGACTTGGCGCGAGTCTTCCCGGCAACGGCGCCAGAAATCCTTCGTGCTACCTCTTGAGCACTGCGTTGGCTTTCCCTTGAAGAGGAAGGGGTGATGCAGCAAAGTAGCGTAAGTATTTCCCTCAGTTTTTGAGAACCAAGGTATCAATCCAGTAGGAGATCACGCTCAAGTCCCACGCACCTACACAAACAAATAAGAACCTTGCAACCAATGTGATAAAGGGGTTGTCAAGCCCTTCACGGTCGCTTACGAGAGTGAGATCTGATAGATATGATAAGACAATATTTTTGGTATTTTTATGATAAAGAGAAATAAAGATGCAAAGTAAAATAAACGGCAATGGAAATAACTAAGTGTTGGAAGATTAATATGACGGGAGATAGACCCGGGGGCCATAGGTTTCACTAGTGGCTTCTCTCAAGAGCATAAGTATTACGGTGGGTGAACAAATTACTGTGGAGCAATTGATAGAATTGAGCATAGTTATGAGAATATATAGGTATGATCATGTATATAGGCATCACGTCTGAGACAAGTAGACCGAAACGATTCTGCATCTACTACTATTACTCCACACATCGACCGCTATCCAGCATGCATCTAGAATATTAAGTCCATAAGAACAAAGTAATACATTAAGGAAGATGACATGATGTAGAGGGATAAACTCATGCAATATGATATAAACCCCATATTTTTATCCTCGATGGCAATAATTCAATACATGTCGGTTCCCTTTCTGTCACTGGGATTGAGCACCGCAAGATTGAACCCAAAGCTAAGCACTTCTCCCATTGCAAGAAAGATCAATCTAGTAGGAAAAACCAAACTGATAATTCAAAGAGACTTGCAAAGATAAACCAATCATACATAAAAGAATTTAGAGGAGAATCAAATATTGTTCATAGATAATCTGGATCATAAACCCACAATTCATCGGATCTCGACAAACACACCGCAAAACAAGATTACATCGAATAGATCTCCAAGAAGATCAAGGAGAACTTTGTATTGAGATCCAAAGAGAGAGAAGAAGCCATCTAGCTAATAAGTATGGACCCGTAGGTCTGAAGTAAACTACTCACACATCATCGAAGAGGCCATGGAGTTGATGTAGAGGCCCTCCGTGATCAATGGCCCCTCCGGAGGAGCTCCGGAAAAGGCCCCAAGATGGGATCTCTCGGGTACAGAAGGTTGCGGCGGTGGAATTAGGTTTTCGTGGTGCTCCTAGATGTTTGGGGGATACGTGGATATATATAGGAGGAAGAGGTACGTCGGTGGAGCAACGGAGGGCCCACGAGGGTGGAGGGCGCGCCCCCTGCCTCGTGCCTTCCTCCCTTGTTTCTTGACGCCCACTCCTAGTCTCCTGGATCACGTTTGTTGAGAAAATCATGTTCCCGAAGGTTTCATTCTGTTTGGACTCCGTTTGATATTCCTTTTCTTTGAAACCCTAAAATAGGCAAAAAACAGCAATTTGGGCTGGGCCTCCGACTAGTAGGTTAGTCCCAAAAATGATATAAAAGTGTAAAATAAAGCCCATTGACATCCAAAATAGATAATATAATAGCATGGAGCAATCGTTAATTATAGATACGTTGGATACGGATCACTACCATAGTCGAAAGGTTAAGCCAAGATCCTTCCAAGAGGGGGACCTTATGCTCCGGCTGATCCAGCGAACATCCGGCCAGCACAAGCTCTCGACCCCTTGGGAAGGCCCTTTCATCATCAGCAAAGCTTTGGGAAACGACTCCTACTACCTCATCAATGCACAGAAGCCCAGAGCACGCAAGAGAGACGACTCTGGCAAGGAATCGGAGTGCCCATGGAATGCAAATCTCCTCCGAAGATTTTACAGTTGATGCAGTATGTACCACGCTACCTTTTGTATTAAAGTGCTAAGACATCGAGGCCCTCAAGGAGCACTCGGGGGCTACCCTTTTTATCTATATGATAAGTTTTATGCCTATGAATGTGTTATTTCATTATTCTGCCTGGCACCGGGTTCGACCAGTCGGCCCGGGGGCTTGTCGCCATGTACTATGTCGGTGCTACCTGCAGTCGGACAAGTAATGTGCCAGCACCTAAGCCCTCTCTTGCCATAGACCGCAGCTTGCAGAGCGACTGTTCGACTGGCAAGAGTTAAAGGCAGGAAATGGTGCTCACATGAAAAAAGGCTAAGGACCAAAGCACTCACATACGCCAAGCCGGCTCCTCGCCTCGTCGACCGGCTGCTGAGCAGCCGGCCGGCCGGTTTCTCACTTAACTTGATACGTTCCAAACGCCTGAAGTACTTGCCTTCCCAAAAAATGGCCAAGTACTTGACCCAGCCACAGACCGCAGAGCGGCTGTCTGGCTGGCAAGGCGGCAACCAAGGGAAGGCGGCAAAGGAAAAGAGCCAAAGGAGCAGAAAAGCAAGACAAGTTAGAACTCGGCGAAATTAATTTACATAGCAAAAGGCCCTCGGCCGGCATTCATCAAAGTTTGAATACACCCCAGCAGGTGGAACTACGCAAATTTAACAAGTTTGTTCAAAAGACTACCAAAGTAGGAAAAGATAAAATAAAACTGGCCGCCTAGGCTAGAGGAGCAGTAGGCGGGTCCGGCGGGTTGGTGGACTCGGCGGCGCCGGCTGGCGGGGTGGTCGTCTGGCAAGTCTCGGCTTGGTCACCATCGACAGCAGTCGGCGAACTCGCATGTGGATCGTTGCTCGATCAAGATGAGGCTGGTTGTCCGCTCTGTCCTCCAGTGGGTCGTCTTCACCATCCGCGCCTTCCTCGTCCTCGCCCTCATCGCTGGAGGCGATTTCCTCCATCGAGTCCTCGTCGTCGTTCGGGTTCATCCCGAACCAGTTCGGCGGCACCTCGGCGCTCTCCTCGTCCAGCTCGAGAAGGAAGACACCGGTATCAGTGTACTCGGCGATTGTGGCCGCGCATTGAGAGAGCGCAGGCCCCACCGCTGCCAACTCTTCGCTAGCCTCCTACCGGAATGTGGTCAACTGGCTAGGTTTAGCCCAGGATACCATGCCTTGACAAACTCCAAGGCCCGCCGCGCGCCTGCCCGGGCTGCGAAACCCTTCCACGCCTCGAAACGGCCGACAGCCACCTCTAACCAGTCGGCGGTCCGATTGGGGGTGCGTGGAGCTTGAACGCCTGGCCAGAGGGCGGAAACCACCTGGGCTCCAACGCGCTACAAACGGCAGAGCGCCCGATGAGCTGGCTGGAGACGAGCTTGAATGGTAAGAAGCTGCTCGCCAAGGGTCCGAGGGGCGTTGGGAGCGATTTCTGCTCCAGCTCGTCTTCGCTCGTCGCGGCGAGCTTCGATGGCTTGGCTGGCGGCAACGGAGTGGCCAGGGAAGTACTCTGCGCAAGAAGGAAAAAGAAGCATGAAGCCGAAGGCCGACTCATATGACAGTCAGCAGAAGAAATAAAGGAAAAGGATAACTCACCATCGAGCATGTCCTCGATCTCGCCGTAGCTGTCAAACTCGGCCTGGAGGGTGGCCTCGCTGTCCTTCGCCTTCTGGAGCTCCGCCTTGTGCCGATCCACCTGGTCGGCTAGCTTCTTGACAAGGCAGTCATGCTCCTAGGCCGCCTTGCTGGACTCCTCCTCCTTGGCGCAGTGTAGTTTGGGCTTCGCTTAGATGCTGCTGCAAGGTGGCGTTGGCTCCTACAAAGGCAAAGAAGAAAAGACAATCAACAAGTTGACCAAAAAAGAAAAGTGGTTGCCGGGAGATCCGGCCCGACTGCTCAGCAGTTGGCCCGAATCTCAGGGGCTACACCCAGCGAGTGCGCTGACGCGCCCCCACAAGAGAGAAAAGTTGGAGGCCTACTCTGGCTGTCGGACAAGGCGGCGGTCCGCTTGGCCAGCTCCTGGACCTGGGAGTTGAAGGCGGCTGCACGGATGTTGTGGTAGTCATGCAACGAAGACAACAGAAGAAAAGAAAAAGTCAGCACTCGAAACTTACCTTTAAGTTCCGAGCCGCCTACCTCGGGGACTACACCCAGTGGGTGCGCTCGCGCGCCCCCACGGAAGATTGTAAGAATAAAGAACAAAGCAAAGGAGCATACTCAGATGGCCGCTCGCATCGACAAGAACGCCTTCGTGTACTGCTGGAGGGCGGCGCCTTGGGCCTGAAGCTGGGCCTGAACGTCCTGCGCAGCCTTGTTCAGCACGCCCGTCCCACCCCCAGGCATCCATTCTAGCGGAACGGCACTGGTGGCCTCTGCATCTGGGGCCGACGAGCTTGCGGCCTCGATCTCCTGCGGCCGTGGCACAGAGGTCACCTTCGCCACGCGCCGGTGTACTGGAGTACGGACCACGGGGGTCGCCCCCACCACCAGCTCGCCACTGACCGGCGGCGCTAGTGGCACGTCAGGGCGACTGCCATGGGCCTCGACAGTCGGCGCTTGTGGGGGCGCCTCCGCCCCCCAGGATGATGGCGTCGCCTCCTCCCCTCTCCACGATCGGTTGTTCGTCGCCAGCTCCTCTAGTCGGCGCCTGGATCTCTGGCGCCGGTGGCGCGACGCGCAGAGGGATGATGAGTTGCAGAGTCCGGTCACATGCGGCCTCTTCCGCTTGCGCCTCGGTGGTCGTGTCTGCCTGGGCCTTGGTTGCGGCATCCGCCTGGGCCTTGGCCACAGTGTCAGCTTGGGCCTTGGCCGCCGCATCCGCGTCCGCCAGCGCCACCTTGATCACCGCCGCTTTCTGTCGTTCTGCCTCCTCCCGCTCCTCGCGTGCCTCCCGCGCGTTCCTTTCCATCGCCTCTCGGAGGTCGGCAAGTGGGTCCACGCGGCGGGTGTTGGCTGAGCCCTCCGCCGCCCCGATCACGGAAGCAGAGGCGGCCCGCTCAAGTGAAAGCGGGGCCCTATTCAAGTAAGATAAGAAAAAACTTAGAAAGTTTGCAAGAAAGAAGAAAGGAAAACGCAAGAGAAATCAAACACTTACGCGGAAACTATTGGGGGCTGCTTCGGGGTCCTCTGGTACTGGTCCGCCTACACGGCGGCCTCCTGCCGCTTGGTCGCAGCGGTCGTGTTCCTCGGCTTCTTTGGCCGGCTGCCAAACAGCAACGAGTCGGCTCGGCGCTTTGGTGCGCCGCCTGGTGCAGTCGGCGCGGCTGAGGAGCCCGCGCCTGCCTTGTCGACGCCATGCAGGCGGCGTGGCTCGACCTCCTCCTCGTCGTCATCCGACCAATCCTCGACATTGCCTCCTCCGGAGCTGCCTGCTCTGCCACCGCCACCTGTGGTGTCTTCTTCTTCCAGGGCGGCCGCCCCAAAGTCGTGGTCGTCCGTGTCACTCACTGCCCCGGTCCGGCAGGTACTCATGACCCTGCTCCAGGGTGTCGGCACTGATTGGGTTGTGAAGATCTGCATCATGACCGACTGGTCAGGCGGCAAAGCAGAGTCCGACAAATAAAGAGAAAAAAGAGTTAAGGACTCACCGCGGGCGGCGGGTGTGCGGGGGAGTACAGCCGCTTGTCGAACTGCCACTCCGCCTTTGAGAGTTTGTAGTTCGAGATGTGGTTCACCAGCCGGGCCACCTCCGTGTCCGGCATCTCCTTGGTGTGTAATGCCCCAGTAGTTAAGCTATAGTATTCACACACTAATTGTGCCATGTCATCGCAATTAATTTGCTAAACCCCACTTTGATCCAAACCAAGTTCAAATTCAAAATTTAAAACAAAGTCAGAAATAAAATTTTCTTCAAACTGCAAACTAAAGTGTTCATAATTTGGCAAATATTATCTAAGCATTTTTCATGATGAATCTAACCCCATTTGGATTCCCAAAATGCCCCTGAGAATTAATTTAGTGGTCTAGCAGTAATTAAAATTTTCCTTTTCAATTTCTAAAAATAGTTAGACAACTCCTTTTGGCCCCAAACTTTTTCTGCCATCTAATATTGATGCACTTGATTTATGTGAAAATTTTCACAAGTAACAAAACTAACTTGGTACCTCAAATAAATCTAAAACAGGAGCTAAAAGCTTTAACAGAAAAAGGAAAGAAAAAGGCAGAGACAACACTGCTCACATACAGCCCATAGTTATAGTGTGGCCCAGCCCACTCAACGGGCTTTCTCCTTCTTCATGAACAGGAGGAAGGCAGAGGCAGGGGCGCCATGGCGCACACACGCCATCCACGCCCGGATTGCCTCGTGTCGTTCATCCGAGCGCTCCTAGAGGTGTATAAGTGTCCCCCCGACTTCGTTGACGAACCCTATCCCCCGAAATTCCCCTCTCCCACTCGTGTTTCTCCTCTGAACCTCATGCCCGAGATGTCGTCGACGCGTCGTCGCCGTCCCCGCGGCCACTGGCCTCCCTGGCGATCGGGAGGTTGCCCAGGGGCTTCCTCGTCGTCGACTCCGTCATCCCCGTGCATCTGTTCGAACGGAGCTGCACCGTATGCTTGGGATTGAGCTGGTTTTCCGCTGCGGCCGTCGCATCTCGCCGTCGAGCTTGACGCATCCGCCATCCCCGCGCTCTCTAATCACGTCCATGAGCTCCGCGGTGAGCTCTCCTATCGATTCCCTCCTTTCCCCTTCGGTTCATCGTCATTTGCCATCGTCCCCGAGCTCGGTCGTCCTCGTCCATGGCCGCGTTCGAGTTCCTGCGTACGCCCACGCCCGCGCCCCTGTGCTCCGCCGCGCCCTGGCCATGTGTGCCCACAGCCACCCGCACGCCTGCAGCCCCTGCTCGCCCTGCTGCTTCTTCTCCTTGCGCTGATGCTGCTGCATTGCTGTTGCTGCTCGTGTACTGCTACTGCTCGCCCTCTGCCTGCTGCTCTTGCGCTGCTGTGCTGCTTGGCCACTGCTTGATGCTTCGCCTTGCTACTGCTCTACTTACCGCCGCCGCTAGTTGTCGTCGCCGGCTGCTGCTGCTCCATGGCCAGCGCCATGGCTGTGCGACTGTGCGTGTGCGTGAGTGTGTGTGGTGTGTGTGCCACAGCCGTGTGTGGCCGGCCGTGCTAGTTAGTTTAATTAGTAGTAAGTAGTTAATTAGTCTAATAATAGATGCCATGTGGGACCAACTGCTATTTTAAAATGCTAAATTAGATTAAGAATAGCTAAGTCAATGACAAGTAGGCCCCACCTTCACTGTTCACTTTGACTAGTCAATGCTGACTTGGTAGTTGACCAAGTCAACTAGCCCTACATGCCATACACTGGCTGGGTACATTTCTGTGTACCCATAGCCATTTTTCCATTTAAATTCAGAATTAAAAAAATTCTAGAGAATATCAGAAAATTAATTAAACTTTGAAAATCATATAAAATAATCCGTAACTCGGATGAAAATATTTTATATATGAAAGTTGATCAGAAAAATGAGACGAGTCTGAATACGCAGTCTGTTTGTTCGCCATGCATCCCTAGCATAGCGAACCTGAAACCTTCCCCCTCTTGTCCGTCTGTCCGAAAACGTGAAATACCGGAAATACTTTCCCGAATGTTTCCCCCCTTTGCCGGTATCGCCTACTACTACGTTAGGTCACCCCTAGCACCGTGTATTGCCATGTTATGTTGTGTGTTTCTTTGATTGCTCTATTATTTATTTGTGTTCCCTCTCCGTTACTTCTTTCTAATAGACCTCGAGACCGCCGCCGATACCCCCGTGATGGACTACATCGACGATGACCCCTCCTTGCTAGAGCAACCAGGCAAGCCAACCCCCCTTGTTCATCCCGATATCACCTACTCTTTCCCTCTAGTACTTGCATTAGAGTAGTGTTACTGTTTCATCGGTTTGATCCTATACTGCTGCATAGCCTGTTGATAATCCCCAGGTGCAGGGAATCATCGTAGCAATTCCCAAAGGTGGAAGTGATAAGTATGGATTGTCGAACCCACAAGGAGCTAAAGGTAAGATCAATATTCTCTCAAGTTCTATCTGCCACTGATACGACTCTATGTACACCGAACGTTTGCTTCCAACTAGAAACGAGAAATAAAACTACGTTGTGGGTATCAAGAGGATAACTTTGCATGGTATCGGAGAGCTAAAATATGAAAGTAGGTGCTGTTATCATAAAGGTAGAACATATTACTAAATATTATAAATAGCGAGTGTGGAATAATGATGGGTCGGTGTGCAGAATTGTCCTAGGCAATTGTTAACAAGACCAATAGTCGTCATTGCAATTTCATATGAGGGAGAGGCATAAGCTAACATACTTTCTCTTCTTGGATCATATGCACTTATGATTGGAACTCTAGCAAGCATCTGCAACTATTAAAGATCATTAAGGTAAAACCCAACCATAGCATTAAAGCATCAAGTCCCCATTATCCCATACGCAACAACCCCCTTACCCGGGTTTATGCTTCTATCACTCAAGCAACCCACTATAAGTGAATCATGAACGTATTGCAACACCCTACAACGGGAATCCCTCACGCTTGCGCGACACAGGGGGCACAATAGGACAGCACCAAAATAAAACATACAACTCGTACCAATCTAGATCATCAATCAACCCAAAGACAAAGGATATCTACTCAAAACATAATAGGATAGCAACACATCATTGGATCATAATATGTGGCATAAAGCACCATGTTCAAGTAGGGATTACAGCGGGGTGTGGGAGAGTGGACCGCGTGAAAGAGATGAGGATGGTGATGATGATGGTGATGTTGATGAAGACGATCACCGCGACGATGATTCCCCTCCCGATGGCACTCTGGTGCCAGCGAGAGAGAGGAGGAGAGGTTCTCCCCCTTGTGCTTCCTCCTCCATGGCCTCCCCCTTGGATGGGGAGAGGTTCTCCCTCTGGTCCTTGTCCTTCATGGTGATGATGGCCCCTCCGGGATCCTCCTCCATAGCCTCCGGTGATGATGGCCCCCTCTGGCAGGGTGCCAAAGAGGGCCTAGATTGATTTCTCGTGGCTACAGAGGCTTGCGGCGGCGGAACTTCCGATCTAGGTTAATTTCTGAAGGTTTCTATATATATAAGAGGTTTTGGCGTCGAGAACAAGTCAGGGGGGTCTCCGGGCTGTCCACGAGGTAGGGGGCGCGCCCAGGAGGATGCGCCTCCCACCCTCGTGGGCAGCCCGGGACTCTTCTAGCCCAACTCTTTTACTCCATGGCCTTCTTCTGGTCCAAAAATAAGCTCCGTCAAGTTTCAGGTCAATTGGACTCCGTTTGGTTTTCCTTTTCTGTGATACTCTAAAACAAGGAAAAACGTAAACTAGCACTGGGCTCTAGGTTAATAGGTTAGTCCCAAAAATCATATAAAATAGCATATAAATGCATATAAAACATCCAAGGTTGATAATATAATAGCATGAATACTTCATAAATTATAGATATGTTGGAGACTTATCAGCATTCTCAAGCTTAATTCCTGCTCGTCCTCAAGTAGGTAAATGATAAAAGAAATAATTTATGAAGTGTGAATGCTAGAAAGTGCATAAGTTTCATCAATGATAGTTAAAATCACTTTTTCTAGCATCATTATATATCATAACAGTAGCTCATCTTCATAAAACTTTTCATGATCAAGTAACAAGCTATTCACATGTTAAAGTATAGATCATAAACTTTCTTGAAACTAACAAACTATATTCTCAGTCATCAAACAATTGCAATTCATCTTATTTTCAGGAAGGGTCTATGTCAGAGCTTTGATTTAGCAAACTCCACATACTCAACTATCATTTAATATTTCACAATTGCTAACACTCACGTGATATTTATGGGTTCAAAGTTTTAATCGGACACAGAGAAAGATAGGGGCTTATAGATTCGCCTCCCAACCTTTTACCTCAAGGGTAATGTCAACAATAATAGTTCATGATAACTTACATCCAATTGGTATATATCAGGATCATTCCAACACAATGTGCTTGCCGAAGCATAAAATGTAAAAAGGAAAGGTGAATATCACCATGACTCTTGCATAAGGGTAGAAGATAAAAGTAAAAGATAGGCCCTTCGCAGAGGGAATCAGAGGTTGTCATGCGCTTTTATGGTTGGATGCACAAAATCTTAATGCAAAAGAATGTTACTTTATATTGCCACTTGTGATATGGACCTTTATTATGCAGTCCGTCGCTTTTATTTCTTCCACATCACAAGATCGTATATAGCTTATTTTCTCCACATTAATAGATTATACATATTTAGAAGGCAATTTTTATTGCATGCACCGATGACAACTTACTTGAAGGATCTTACTCAATCCATAGGTAGGTATGGTGGACTCTCATGGCAAACATGGTTTAAGGAATGTTTGGAAGCACAAGTAGTATCTCTACTTGGTGCAAAGAATTTGGCTAGCATGAGGGGTAAAAGCAAGCTCAACATGTTGGATGATCCAAGACAATATACTTTATTTCGGATATAAGAAAACATAACCCATTACATTGCCTTCCTTGTCCGACATCAACATTTTAGCATGTCATATTTTAATGAGTGCTCACAATTACAAAAGATGTCCAAGATAGTATATTTATATGTGAAATCTCTCTTCCTTCAATATTCTTTCATGAATTGTTCAAGTGACCAATTCTACGTTTGCTAACTTTCAATAAGTTTACTACCTATACGTATTCTGTGTGAAGTCATTACTCCCCATGGTATAAGCATATGAAACATATATAAATTCAGATTTATGATATTCAATTATTCAACCATTTACTCATAGGATATACGTGAAGCACGTGAGTAAATGACAAACTACTCCAAAAGATATAAGTGAAGGACACTGAGTAGTCAAATAATTAACTAGCCATGGGAGGATTCTTTTTCATTTAAGATTTCAGATCCAATGATTTTATTCAAACAGCAAGTAAACTTGAAAATACGCTCCAAGCAAAACACATATCATGTGACGAATAAAAATATAGCTCCGAGTAAGGTATACCGATAGTTTTTGAAGACGAAAGAGGGGATGCCTTCCGGGGCATCCCCAAGCTTAGGTACTTGAGTCTTCCTTGAATATTACCTTGGGGTGCCTTGGGCATCCCCAAGCTTAGGGTATTTCCACTCCTTATTCTCCTCATATCGATATCTCACCCAAAGCTTGAAAACTTCAATCACACAAAACTTAATGATACTTCGTGAGATAGGTTAGTATGATAAGGAGTAAACCATTCACTTTGGTACTGTCAAAGACAAGGATCATAATTGTTATCACACAATTCCTTCCTACTGTACCATATCATTTCTACAATTTATATTGAGGAATATAAGCCATAGAAACTAGAAAACAAGCAAACTATGCAATGAAAACAGAATCTGTCAGAAACAGAACAGTCTGTAATGATCTGAACACCAACCATACTTCTGCTACTCCAAAAATTCTGAAATAAATTGGTGGACGTGATAAATTTGTCTATTAATATTCTGAAAAAAGAATCAACTCAATCACACTCTTCCGTAAAAAAAATGGCAGCTAATCTCGTGAGCGCAAAGTTTCTGTTTTTTACAACAAGATCACATTAACTTTCACCCATGTCTTCCCAAAGGTTTTACTTGGCACTTTATTGAAACAAAATCTATAATACATGATTAATAAAGTAGCTTAATCATGAGAACACACAAAAACAGTAAGGGTAAATATTGGGTTGTCTCCCAACAAGCGATTTTCTTTAATGCCTTTTAGCTAGGCATGATGATTTCAATGATGCTCACATAAAAGATAAGAATTGAAACATAAAGAGAGCATCATGAGGAATATGACTAGCACATTTAAACCTAACCCACTTCCTATGCCTAGGGATTTTGTGAGCACGCAATTTATAGGAACAAGGATCAACTAGCATAGGAAGGAAAAAACAAGGATAACTTCAAAACTTTAAGCACATAGAGAGGAAACTTGATATTATTGTAACTCCTACAAGCATATATTCCTCCCTCATAATAATTTTCAGTAGCATCATGAATGAAGTCAACAATATAACCATCACACAAAGTATTCTTTTCATCATCTACAAGCATAGAAATTTTACTACTCTCCACATAAGCAAAATTCTTCTCATTCGGAATAGTGGAATCATTACTAACTAAAGTTGACACTCTTCCAGATCCACTTTAGATTATAGTATTATTCATACTCCAAAATATATAAGTGAAGTTCATGGATAATTCTACAATTAATATAGACTAACCAATATCCAAGCTCAAAATATATAAGTGAAGCAGACAAAGCATTATATAAGACCATACTCAAAAGATTTAAGTGAGGCACAAAGAGCAATTCTATAAGATCATAGTTAGAAGATATAAGTGAAGCACATGAAGTATTCTATAAATTGATGAAGGGACATCTCATACTATCATGGTTCTTAAAGAAAAAGAAAAACACAAAGGACACAAATCATGTGAACAAAACAAAAACCGAGGTATACTGATATTTGTTGAAGAAGAAAGATGGGATGCCAACCGGGGCATCCCCAAGCTTAGATGCTTGAGTATCCTCTGAAATATTTACTTGGGGTGCCTTGGGCATCCCCAAGCTTAAACTCTTGCCTCTCTTCATTCTTCTCATATTGATAGCTCCTCGATCTTCGAACACTTCATCCACACAAAACTTTACAAAAGCTTTGTGAGATCCGTTAGTATAATAAAGCAAATCACTACCTTTAGGTACTATTTCAAACTCATTCAAATTTCATATTAGAACTATATCTACTATATTCCAACTTCTCTATGGTTCATACCCTCCGATACTAGCCATAGATGCATCAAAATAAGCAAACAACACATGAAAAACGGAATCTGTCTAAAACAGGACAGTCTGTAGTAATCGGGAGGTTTAGTAAACTTCTGTAACTCCAAAAATTATGAAATAAATTTAACAATTTGAAAAATTTGTACAGAAGTAATGTGCAAAAAAATTTCAGACCTATTTGACTTTTCAGTAAAAAAATGTAAAATCACGCGCTACAACCAAAGTTTCTGTTTTTGTTCTGCACATAGTAAACAAGCAATCTAATCATCCTAAAACCAAACCTTGGCACATTATTTTTATAATATAATGGATATATATAAGGGGATAAATATTTACAGAGAAAATTCCATGAAAAATTCTACATTGTTTCCGTGAGCATGAACACGAGTGCTCAAGGTTGACCCTCACTTCTTCAATGCATAACTTTCCAATCACTTCTCTTTTTGAAAAACTTTTTAGGCATGAGAGGCAAGTTAATTCTTTTTGTATTTTCATTCTTTTAAAAAATGATTCACCCACAACTAAACAGAAACAAAACGTAAAAACAAAATCTACTTAGTGAAGAAAGCAAACAAGCATACACAAGAATATCAACCCCACACTATTGCTCCCCGGCAACGGCGCCAGAAAAGAGCGTGATAATTCCCAAGTGCAGAGAATCATCGTAGCAATTCCCAAAGGTGGAAGTGATAAGTATGGAGTGTCAAACCCACAAGGATCTAAAGGTAAGATCAATATTCTCTCAAGTCCTATCTGACATTGATACGACTCTACGTACACCGAACGTTTGCTTCCAACTAGAAACGAGAAATAAAACTACGTTGTGGGTATGAAGAGGATAACTTTGCATGGTATCGCAGAGCTAAAATATGAAAGTAGGTGCTATTATCATAAAGTTAGAACATATTACTAAATATTATAAATAGCGAGTGTGGAATAATGATGGGTCGGTGTGCGGAATTATCCTAGGCAATTGTTAACAAGACCGATAGTCGTCCTTGCAATTTCATATGAGGGAGAGGCATAAGCTAACATACTTTCTCTTCTTGGATCATATGCACTTATGATTGGAACTCTAGCAAGCATCTGCAACTACTAAAGATCTTTAAGGTAAAACCAAACCATAGCATTAAAGCATCAAGTCCCCTTTATCCCATACGCAACAACCCCCTTACTCGGGTTTATGCTTCTGTCACACAAGCAACCCACTATAAGCGAATCATGAACGTATTGCAAAACCCTACCGCGGGAATCCCTCATGCTTGCGCGACACGGAGGGCACAATAGGACAGCACCAAAATAAAACATACAACTCGTACCAATCTAGATCATCAATCAACCCAAAGACAAAGGATATCTACTCAAAACATCATAGGATAGCAACACATCATTGGATCATAATATGTGGCATAAAGCACCATGTTCAAGTAGGGATTACAGCGGGGTGCGGGAGAGTGGATCGCATAAAAGAGATGAGGATGGTGATGTTGATGAAGACGATCACCGCGGCGATGATTCCCCTCCCGATGGCACTCCGGTGCCACCGAGAGAGAGGAGGAGAGGCTCTCCCCCTTGTGCTTCCTCCTCCATGGCCTCCCCCTTGGATGGGGAGAGGTTCTCCCTCTGGTCCTTGGCCTTCATGGTGATGATGGCCTCTCCGGGATCCTCCTCCATAGCCTCCGATGATGATGGCCCCCTCCGGCAGGGTGCTAGAGAGGGCCTAGATTGATTTCTCGTGGCTACAGAGGCTTGCGGCGGTGGAACTTCCAATCTAGGTTAATTTCTGGAGGTTTCTGTATATAAAAGAGGTTTTGGCATCGAGAACAAGTCAGGGGGGGTCTCCGGGCTGTCCACGAGGTAGGGGCGCACCCAGGGGGCGTGCCTTCCACCCTCGTGGGCAGCCCGGGACTCTTCTGGCCCAACTCTTTTACTCCATGGCCTTCTTCTAGTCCAAAAATAAGCTCCATCAAGTTTCAGGTCAATTAGGCTCTGTTTGGTTTTCCTTTTCTGCGATACTTTAAAACAAGGAAAAAACATAAACTTGCACTGGGCTCTAGTTTAATAGGTTAGTCCCAAAAATCATATAAAATAGCATATAAATGCATATAAAACATCCAAGGTTGATAATATAACAGCATGAATACTTCATAAATTATAGATACGTTGGAGACGTATCACCTGTCCTTGTTACTACTGTTGATACCTTTACCTGCAATCCTAAATGCTTAGTATAGGTTGCTAGTTTATCATTAGTGGCCTTACACTCTTGTCCGTCTGCCATGCTATACTACTGGGTCATGATCACTTCGGGAGGTGATCACAGGTACATATACTATATACTTTTACATTATCTATGTTGATGTTTCGCAGATGGGGGCTGAAGGGGCAGGTGGTTCCACCCAGGTAGTGGTGGGCCTGGGTTCCCGGCAGCCCCCTGATTATTACTTTGTGGCAGAGCGACAGGGTAGGTTGTGACCACCTAGGAGACAGGTGGGCCTGGTCCCTGGTCGGCGTCCGTGGTTACTTCAAAATAACACGCTTAACGAGATCTGGATATTTGATCTGATTCTGGCCACTGGCCTATATGCACTAACCAACTACGCGGGAACAATTATGGGCACTCGACGTCGTGGTATTAGCCGAAGCCTTCTTGATGTCAGCGACTGAGCGGCGCGCATCGGGTTGGACCGCATAACGCAACTTCCTTTGTAATGGAGGTTGCTAGGTCTGCTCACCGGCCACGTATGCAACGTGCAGGTGTGCAATGGGCGATGGGCCCAGACCACTGCGTGCTTAGGATTTAGACCGGCGTGCTGACCTCTCTATTGTGCCTAGGTAGGGCTACGACGTGTTGATCTTCCGAGGCCGAGCATGACCCAGGAAAGTGTGTCCGGCCAGAGGGATCGAGCGTGTTGGGTAATGTGGTGCACCCCTGCAGGGAAGTTTATCTATTCGATATCTGTGTCCCTCGGTAAAAGGACGACTGATGCGGAGCATCCCAAGGTCATCCCCATGGACCTACCATCGTCTCACCAAGTGCCTAGCGGACCCATGACATGAGCACGTGCAAGGGCTCTCGAAACCGAGGTGACATCTCTCCTCTCACAAGTTCACTTCAATGCACATGAGACATGGCTACTACCTCAAACAGAGACATTATGCATGCTCAGGTATCAAGGAGTTAGCCATGAAGAAGCTAAGGAGCAAGGAGAATCAGAAGAGGAAGATGGACGTGAAGAAGAAGAGATGCGGAAGAAGCTACAGGCCCCGAATGACCGGTCCATCCTGTTGGAGATATGCCCTAGAGGCAATCATGTATGATGATATTTCCTATGTGTTTATGAATAAAGATAGTCCTTGGAAATTATCAATGATGTGTATCAACAAGTACGTGACTTGTTTGTGGGACTATACATTGTATGATGACTGTCCTAAAAGGTCCCTAGTCGAAAGGGCTGTGTGGACGCGCAGCCAACTAGACTAGCATATGACACGGTCGATGGCTTGGTCTCACTAGCCATGGAGCATTGGATGCAAACCGGATAATATGGACTTGGAAGGATCTGGTCGGATTCTACGCAGTCGGATCCGAGTCGAGATAAGGTCCGAGTCGGACAGACCCAACTATGAGACGCAGCGATATGTCATCTATGAGTCTCTAGTACAACATATGTTCTATGTCCTAAGACCTGAGCTGACGCATGTACTTAGGATGGTGACAGACTTGCTTTGGGCCGACCAAACGCTACTCCGTGACTTGGTAGTTATAAAGGTAGGTTTCGGGTTTGTCCAGAACCATGCTGCGAGACGTGGTCGAGCAAGATGGGATTTGCCCCTCCGGTCAGGAGAGATATACTCTGGGCCCCTCGTGTGATCCGACCAGGATAAGCATGGCCATGCGACAAGGATTATGAGATAATCCGGTTTGTGGTCGGCATCACTGGAACGAGAAAGAGGTCGGGCTAGCACAAGGATGACAGACTCGCCTTGAGCTCGACAACATATATCGTGTGGCAAAAGGAATGGAAGTGTGATGTACAGGTTTGCTAACCAGCTTCATAGTCTGGTTGGTGCTCGACATGCCTTGCTAGAGGCCGCTACCAACCGTGTAGTTCGGAGGTGATCCGAACTTCGACCAAGCCGACTTGAACCTAAGGGGTCGCATGCTTAAGGGAAGGAACCTACGAGGTCGGATCCGAGGACACTGGTCGGATGTGATCCGAACTGTATTCGGATTGTGGCCGAGTAGACTTATGGGCTTTAGGGTCCGTGCGAGGCCCAAGTGTTGAGCCCGTGACGGACGCCTATATATATAGTGGAGGTGCGGCACACTCATGGGATGATCGCTTTGGCGCTGTCACTAGGGTTTGCATGTGTTGCGAATAGACACCTCCACTCGCCGTCGGTTGTGTGATCGAACCTAGCAGTCCGCCGCACGACGTTCCTCCTGCACGTGCGGATACCGTTAGAGGCAGTGCACTTGCGCCGCTCCGGTGAACCTGTACATGGGAACTGGCCACCGTTTGTACGAGGGAGATCGGACGAGGAGGAGACGATCCATGCGGACGCGCTGCCCCAACTCTTCTTCCGCTGCACGGCACTGCGCATCTAGTGGTAATGAACTGTGATCCATCTCCCATAGCATGTTCTTTGTTGTTCTGCACATAGGAAATTTTAATTTGCAGTCGACGCACCCTACCGTAGATCCCAACACATCCCGGACGTCCATCCCCTGAAGGTCACACAAGCCAAAGGAAACCAGGTCAGCACATCCTACAGCGACCGGACGTCAGACCTGGACTGGACGTCCGACACCTCCCAGGCTCCGGATGACCGAGCACCTCTGGACGACCGGCACACCCACACCCGAGCCGAATCTACGGATTTCCGAAGCCCTCCAGACGACTGACGCCCCGGACGACCGACCCCGACCGGACGTCCGACCGAAGCCCACCCGAGCCGAATCTATGGACATCCGACGAGCACCGGACGTCTGGACCCTCGCGAGACTCCGGACGACCGGTAACTCCCGGACATCTGACGCCTGTGTGATGTTGTGTGTTGGGCCGCAGCCCATGTACCCCTTCGCCAACCTAGACTATATATACTCTTCTCCTACCTACGTTTTAGGGTTAGAATTGGTTTAGCTCATACTTGAGATAGAGCTTTGCTCATCCACATCGGATCTACTCCACGAGTGAGACCGCGCCCCTCTTCGGAGAAGATCCCTTTGGATTCAAGACCTCCTTGCAGAGAAGACCATCAAGACCTCCTCACGGAGAAGACTCGTTACCTTTGTATCGTCCTTAGTTAACCATGGATCGTGTGATCTCTTATGTGCTCGAGGATCTAGCATATGTGTGACTATTTCTTGTTGGTTTAGTGATTCTCTCATGTTTCCCCTCGTGTTCTCTGTGTTCATCGCGGGATCTGCTCCTTTCGTGATAGATCGGACCCTAGGGTTCCTACCCTACATCATCTTGGTATCAGAGCCAGGTTGATCACGATTTAGGAGCCTCCCCGTTGTGTTTCTAGCCTTGTTTTTGTTGATTTTGTCCCTATTTCGAAAATTCCCAACAAAAATAGCCCCAATTTTTTTTGTGATTTGTTGGTGTGTTTAAATTTTGTTGGATTTGATCCGTGGATTTGCTTTGCCTTGAGTGGATCTAGCTTTTCCCCCTTGTCCCCACCTTTTCCATCCATGAAATCGCCCGGATTCAACGAAATTCAACCTCTCCGCCACGTCCACGAGTTGTTCATCCCGTGCCCGAAAATCGCCCACACACCGGACGTCCGATGACTGGACGACCGTAAACCACCGGACATCCGGCGTTCCCTGACGAAACTGAATTTCCTTCAGTTTGGTCACCACCACCACCCCACTTCCACATACGCACTCCTAACACCTTTACACCATCACCACTTCTGCATACCACCACCATTGCTTACCCGTTTCGCATTCCGACACGTTTTTCCACTTCGAGCTTTGAGAATTTGAGTTGCGGTTCCGTGTCCTATTGTGTTTCGACTATTTAGGTACGGTTCGACATCAACATCACCGCCGCTCATCTTCGCCATGGACGTGTCATCAACAACGACCACCTCGACTACATCTTGGTATTCGTGCCACCCATTTGATCACTGTCATCCATTCTTGCTTACGGACGAGGAACCGAAGCAACGGTAACCTCATCTTGGTATTGGATACATCATTCTTGCCATTACATTGATAACCATCATAGAATTACCCCTTTGCGTCGCTTACCCATCGATACTAGCTTTTGAGTATTGCCGGCAACGAGACTTGTGCACATTAGTGATCATACTCCCTATAGCATACATACATCATTGGTGGATATCTTGGTATCATCTCTTGTATCACAAGGTTGTCATCACATACACAATTGCTATCTTGGTTCGTGAAGCATTGCATGGGAAAAGAGCTCAAACAACAAACAGCCAAACAAGCTTTTAAGCAAAAGGGAGAGATAAGCAAAGAGCTTTTAAGCAAGAACCATAGCATCATACAACATTAAAATTTTCATACTAGATCATCTTGGATCATATCATCGAAACACCATACATAGAGCATACTTGGGATAGAAGTCGTTGCATTTTTTCTTAGTAGGTTGTGCACAAGTCTTCGTATCTGCCTATTGTGCAATCATGCTAGCGTCTCTCTAGTGTTGTGCAACAAGAGCATTTCTGTGGATTCCACATTTTGGCTCATCCTTGGTTGCACGACCCCACTTATCTTTTTGCGTGTGTGTTTCTGTGTACCTTATATTGCTTGGTCTACTTGTTGCATTGCAAACTTGCGAATCTTTTCCAACATTATTAAAGCTCACTTACAATTGCATCAAATTTTGTGCCACCATCCTAACCAAGCTCCACCATAAGCTTTTATTTGTGTAGGTGTGAGAAACCGACAAGAATTGGTACCAATTGTGTTATTTCCTTGTTCCACATTGGAGTGATCATTGATCCACCTTCAACTTCGGTCAAGGTACATTTGGTATACGTTCTTCTCTTTCTCCCACTCACATATTTCTCTTGAAATGATGGATAGGCCAAGTACTTCTACAAACCCACTCTTCATTGGGCAAGACGACGACATGAACTCCTACGTCACAAAGAGACACCTCTTTGGGGCACAACGTGCTTTGCATCAAGAGCAACAAGCAATGAGTGAACGCATCGACAACCTCGCCACCGACTTGCGACTCTCCGAGCAACGTACAAGGGACTACTTCGACCACAAGCTCGATGATCACAAGCAAGAGAACGACGCAAGAATGTACGAGATTCGTGCTTTGTTGCTCAACCGCTCCTCTTCCACTTCATCCTCATCAAGACGGAGCCACTCAAGTCGACACTCCGACTTCACACTCTCTGGCTCAAGTACACCGACATCGAACACTCTTCGACATGCCACGCGCAACGACCGTCAAGCAAGCCTCAATCCTCTACGCGACACCGACTCGCAAGAGCACCGACACCGTCAAAACCAAGCTGCCTTTGCGCAAGCACGAGAACGGCAACGACAATGCCAATATGAAGAGGAAGAGCGATCACGTCTACACCAAGAAGCACAAGATGTCGAGGCACAACGTCAAGCGCAACGATTGCGAGATGCTCAAGCACTTGAGGCACAACAAGCCCTCCAAGATTCAAGTCGAGCCGTAGCCAACTGAGGCCGACAAGCTCATGAACATGAAGAAGCACTCCGCGAAGAAGCTCACGAACGAAGATTTCAAGCTCGCGTGCAACGTCAAGTTCGACAAGTTCATCCACAAGCTCGCCAAGGACATCAAGTTCACCAATAGCATGAAGACCATGGGAATTCTCCACGATAAGAGCAACACGAGGTCGACAACCCTCCTCGCCAAGAGCAACACGAGCTTGACAATCCTCAACAAGTTGGGCGTCATCATCCTCGACCCCAACACAATGAAGAGCAACGTTACGGCAAGCTAAAGTTCACCATGCCCAAGTTCAATGGAAGAAACGATCCCGAAGATTACCTTTCATGGGCATTGAAGGTCGACAAAATCTTCCGCTTGCACAACTATGACGAAGAGAAGAAGATCGCGATGGCATCCCTTGAGTTCCAAGACTATGTCCTCATTTGGTGGGAACAAGTTATCGAGTGCCGTGAGGCAAGAGGTGAACCACCAATCACTAATTAGGCGCAAATGAAGGATGTCATGAGAGCATGCTTCGTGCCTACCTACTACAACTGTGACCTCTTCAAGAAACTCCAACTACTCAAGCAAGGAACCAAGAGCGTTGAAGAGTACTACAAGGAGATGGAGATTGCAATGATACGAGCCAATGTCATGGAAGATGATGAGCAAACTATGGCACGTTTCTTGAATGGACTCAATCATCCCATCAAGAAGATCGCTGACTTCCAACCATACTCGAACCTCATTGAGCTAGTGCATCAAGCTACCAAAGTGGAACGCCAACGCCAAGTGCAAGATGACTTCAAATATGCCAAGTTCTCTTCCAAGTCATATGGTTTCTCCAACACCCAAGCTTCAACGACTCCAACACCGCCTTCGTCAACAAAGCCTTCTACAAGCAACGTCGACAAGTCGAGATACAAGAAAGCTTCATCAACCCCATGTCATCCTCCTACAACGAGCAACTTCAAGCCAAGAGCTTCATCATCATCTACCCCAACCGATGAAACCGTCAAGACGAGTTCCTTCAAATGCTTCACATGCGGAGGCCGAGGCCACAAATCCTATGAGTGCACCAACAAGCGGACCATGATCCTCAACGACGATGGTACATACGACTCAATGAGTGAAGGAGAAATGGAAGCCCTTGAGAAAGTGGCCATACACTGGCAAGTGAACAAAGAAGACACGGAACAAGTCTTTTGTGATGAAGATTCAAGTCCCGCTCTTGTTGTCTCCAAGGTCTTGACTCTTCAACATCAACAAGAAGAAGACCAAAGATGCCAAATATTCCACACCAAGGCCGGCATCAATGGAAGATCCGTCAAGGTCATCATCGATGGAGGGAGTTGTCATAACCTCGCAAGTGAAGAAATTTGCTCCAAGATCCAATTGCCCAAGACGAAGCACCCACATCCCTACAAAGTTCAATGGCTTAGCGACTGCGGCACTATCTAAGTCGAGCATCGAGTACAAGTCTCCTTCCAAATTGGCGCCTACGAAGACACTTTGGAGTGTGATGTCGTTCCAATGACCGTTTGCCACATTCTTCTTGGACGCCCATGGCAATTTGATAGAGGTGTCATCCACAACGGCCGAACGAACCACTACATCTTCAAGATGAAGGGAAACTAGTACGTACTTCACCCAATGTCTCCAAGCCAAGTGATCGCCGACAAGCAAGCCAACCATCATGGAGAGAATAGTGAGAGAGCGAGCCACCAAAAAGAGAGTGAGCGCCACAAGCCCAAATTGAGTGCCTCCACGATGAGTGATAAGAAGAACTTAGTTCTATTTGCCACCAAAATTGAGATAAGAGGAGTGTGTGAGAACCCATCTAGTGTCCTACACTATGTCCTTTTGTGCAAGGACGACGCACCAAACACTAACACCTCTCACGCTCTACCTTTAGTGTTGTCTTCTCTTTTGCAGGAATACCAAGATGTTTTCCCCGACGAGCTACCTCCGGGACTGCTACCTCTTGAGCACTGCGTTGGTTTTCCCTTGAAGAGGAAAGGGTGATGCAGTAGAGCAGCGTAAGTATTTCCCTCAGTTTTTGAGAACCAAGGTATCAATCCAGTAGGAGGCCACGCACGAGTCCCTCGCACCTACACAAACAAATAAAATCCTCGCAACCAACGCGATAAAGGGGTTGTCAATCTACGAGAGTGAGATCTGATAGATATGATAAGATAATATTTTTGGTATTTTTATGATAAAGAGAAATAAAGATGCAAGTAAAATAAATGGCAAAGGAAATAACTAAGTATTGGAAGATTAATATGATGGATAATAGATCCGGGGGCCATAGGTTTCACTAGAGGCTTCTCTCGAGAGCATAAATATTATGGTGGGTGAACAAATTACTGTTGAGCAATTGACAGAATTGAGCATAGTTATGAGAATATCTAGGTATGATCATGCATATAGACATCACGTCCAAGACAAGTAGACCGACTCCTGCCTGCATCTACTACTATTACTCCACACATCGATCGCAATCCAGCATGCATCTAGAGTATTAAGTTCAAAAGAACAGAGTAACGCTTTAAGCAAGATGACATGATGTAGAGGGATAAACTCATGCAATATGGTATAAATCCCATCTTGTTATCCTTGATGGCAACAATAAAATACGTGCCTTACTGCCCCTACTGTCACTAGGAAAGGACACCGCAAGATTGAACCCAAAGCTAAGCACTTCTCCCATTGCAAGAAAGATCAATCTAGTAGGCCAAACCAAACTGATAATTAAGAGACTTGCAAAGATAACCAATCATACATAAAAGAATTCAGAGAAGATTCAAATATTGTTCATAGATAAACTTGATCATAAACCCACAATTCATCGATCTCAACAAATACACCGCAAAAGAAGATTACATCGAATAGATATCCACAAGAGAGGGGGAGAACTTTGTATTGAGATCCAAAAAGAGAGAACAAGCCATCTAGCTAATAACTATGGACCCGTAGGTCTGAAGTAAACTACTCACACTTCATCGGAGAGGCTATGGTGTTGATGTAGAAGCCCTCCGTGATCGATACCCCCTCCGGCGGAGCTCCGGAAAAGGCCCCAAGATGGGATCTCGTGGATCCAGAAAGTTACGGCGGTGGAATTAGGGTTTTGGCTCCGTATCTGGTAGTTTGGGGGTACGTAGGTATATATAGGAGGAAGGAGTACGTCGGTGGAGCAACATGGGCCCCACGAGGGTGGAGGGTGCGCCTGGGAGGTAGGCGCGCCCCCCTACCTCGTGCCTTCCTCGTTGATTGCTTGACGTAGGGTCCAAGTCCTCTGGATCATGTTCGTTCCAAAAATCACGTTCCCGAAGGTTTCATTCCGTTTGGACTCCGTTTGATATTCTTTTTCTACGAAACCCTAAAATAGGCAAAAAAGCAGCAATTCTGGGCTGGGCCTCCGGTTAATAGGTTAGTCCCAAAAATAATATAAAAGTGTATAATAAAGCCCAATAATGTCCAAAATAGGATATAATATAGCATGGAACAATCAAAAATTATAGATACGTTGGAGACGTATCAGGGACTACCTCCACTATGAGGCATCGAGCACCGCATCGACCTCATTGTCAGGACCCTGATTCCAAGTCACATCGATCTAGCCGGTAACACCTCATATCACTTTGCGGCCTCACGCATGGTATTCCCATGGGTGTCGCCTTACCATGGCCCGGGACCGTTTGCGCCTTTTGGCTCACGTATATGATAGTGTCTCTAGCATCCATATGAAAGAGAACCCGGGCCAACATGACTAGTCGTGAACCCAAAGTGGCACTAACTTATGGGGACAGGCATACATGAATCAACATCGAGCATGTCGGTCAGCAGCGTGCGAACCCGGGCTGTAGCACTGGGCTAACAGGACTCCGATGAACCGGGCTGTAGCAGGCTAGGCAGGACCTCGGATATCACCGCGTGACATTTCCCCGAAGGGACAGACACAGGAACAAAGTGAATCACATGCCGGCCAGTTAAGTGTTCTGGAGCAGTAGTGCTGGGCTAGCAGGACTCCGGTGAACCGGGCTATAGCGGACTACTATGGCTCATGGAAGCACAAGACTACATTTCCCCATAAGAGAGGCTACCAAGGATAAACAACTAGGTTGTCGGATCCCACACATACCAAGCATTTCAATCATACACACAATATGCTCAATATGTGCAATACAACATGGCATCACAACAAGACTCTACGACTCAGAGTATTTATTCATTAGGCTCCGAGGAGCCAAGTATTACAAACATGGGTCTCATGACCCAACATACAGAGCATACAAGCAACAAGCACATGCGGGAGCTTAACTTGTCTGAGTACAGACAACTACAAATGAAGAAGGCTCAGAAGCCTGACTATCTACAAGACCCTCCCAAGGGTACACGATCGAAGCTGAGGTAACAAGCTAAACGTCGAAGTCCACGTGGAACTACTAGCGAGACTGAAGTCTCTCTGCAAAAAACATAAATTAAGCAAACGTGAGTACAAATGTACCCAGCAAGACTTACATCAGAACTAGCTACATATGCATCAGTATCAACAAGGGGGGTAGTGGAGTTTAACTGCAACAAGCCAGCTTTGACTCAGTGGCTAACCTGAACTACGACTGCATGCAACTCTTTTGAGGTGGCGCACACGAGTCCACATATTAACCATACCAATACACCACTATGGATCCGCTCCCGCCTCCCTACGAGAACGCCATCCATAGCACTCACACTTATCTTGCGCATTTTAGAGTATCCACTTTCACTTGTCTATGAACTATGCAAGGGGTCCAAGTTTCCATATCCGAGGAATCCGGCTATTCGAATAGATAATGATAACCCTGCAGGGGTGTACTTCTTCACACACGCTCTCGCCACTTATCACCATGTACACATCGTGTATCTCGGCAACATTCAAGCGGAAGCCTGGCGAGGGAGTCGGCCACAACCTGACTAACCAACAAGTCTCTAGTCTAGGTTTATCACCTATTCGGGTTCCATCTGCAAGGAGATCCGGCCGGGGTGTCGCTCACGGCCCCAAATGATGTGTACAGGGTTCCCAAGCCCACCATCCGGGTGCCACTTGGTACACTGGGCCACTGTGCCTAGTCTGTCCCAAGCCCACCTGTACCGGGTGCCACTTGGTAGACTACTAACACTACCTACAAACACCAGAAACTAGTTGCAACTCCTGGACAGAGATCAGGTTGATTAATAAGTCGAGAGGGGAACTTAAGCATTCCAATGCGTGGTAGTAGCTGTTCATGGATCACAAACACAGAACTCAGTTCCTAAGGACGGCTGCAATGAGACAACCCACCATGTACTCCTACATGGCCTCTCACCGCTACCTTTACCAAATCGTGTTCACACACTTAGCTCTCAATAGTAGGACATGTTCACCACATTCCAATTCATTCCCGATGAATCAGACCTGACTCAACTCTAAGTAGTAGCAGGCATGACAACAAGCATGAATGAGTAGGCACATCAGGGCTCAAACAACTCCTACTCATGCTAGTGGGTTTCATCTATTTACTTTGGCAATGACAGGTCATGCAGAGGAAAGGGGTTCAACTACCGCAGCATGTAACAGTTGAATCGGTGTTGTCCTAATGCAGTAAAAGAGAGCAGGAGTGAGAGAGTGGGATTGTATCAGAATGAACAAGGGGGTTTTGCTTGCCTAGCACTTCTGAAGATAGTATAGCTCTTCATCGGTGTCATCGAACTCATCGTTGGAACATACATCCACCGAGGGGGAACAACCACCGGCAACAGAGAAAGAACACAATCAATGCAATGCAACAATATGATGCATGATCATGACATGTCAATATGCTGTGATTTGAGCTAATGCAACTAGCAACAGGTTAAATGAGGTTAGTTTGAATCCAAGATTCAAATTCAAACTCCATATGTGAAGGTTTAAATGCCCTTTATATGATTTGTCCTAAACAGCAGCCATAAGTTGTTCTAACATGCATGAAAATGGTACATATGGCTAGATTGAATTTTTATGATCCTTTTTCATATATAAATTATTTCATTTGGAGTTATGGTTGATTTTCTATGATTTTTAGAAGTTTTGGTTATTTTCTGGAATTCATAAATCATTTCTGATTTATTTTAAATTCCAGAAAAACTTTACTGCGTCAGCACTAAGTCACGGTGACGTCAGCATTGACCAAAGTCAAATCTGACTGGTGGGCTCCACCTGTCATTGACTCAGGGGGTTAACATGGGTTATTTAACTTTAATTGTGTCACTAACAGTGCGGGTCCCACATGTCATCTACTCGGGCTTGATTAACTGGGTGATTAGCACCTAATCTAATCCTGCCACGTCAGCGTCACCGGATTAAGCACCGGCGACCACATCTCACGGCGGAGACTTGCCGGAGTTGCTCGGGCTCGCGCTACAGGCGGCGGTTTGCGACGCGGTTGGCCTCTACAGCTAGCTGGAGCTCGCGCGCACCTAATGGAGCAGGCATGGGAGCTACAGTGGCCTGTGGTGGCGGCAGCAGCAAGCTTGGCGGCGGCCGGAGCTCGCGTGAGCTCGGGGTTGAGGCTACAACGGCCGTGGCGATGCGGGGTTAGCACCTGTGGCTTCTACGCGGTGCGGCGAATGCATTGGACGCATGCCCGGGACTAAATGGTCACCGGAGTGTCGCCGGCGTCGAGCTCGTGCGGCAGTGCGTCTCGGCTCCGGTGGAGGAGGCAGCTAGAGCTCGAAATCGGGCATGGAGTTAGGGGTAAACGAAGCAGGGGCTCACATGGAGTCGGTAGGGAGGCTCAGCAAGCTCGGGGAGGACCAGACGGCGGCATAATGGCAATGGCGATCCGACGGCCGTGCGCGGAGAAGACGGGTCGATGGCGAGGCAGCAGGGCGTCCGGTGGTGCGTGGCTCATCGGGGACGAAGAGGAGGTCGTAGCGGAGCTCCCGGAGTCGACGGTGGAGCGAGGGGTGGTTGGTGAGCACGGTGGCAGCGAACGGCGGAGGCGGGCGTGTTCGGGTGGACGCGCGCGAGAGAGACAGAGGAGGGGGAGGAGCACGGGGAGAGTGAGAGAGAGACCAGGGAGGTGTGTGGCGACACGAGGGAGGTCCAGGTAGGCAGGGAGAGAGGAGGTGGCCGCACCGCGTGCACGCGCGCGCGGAACACACGCCCTCCCACCTACTGGGAGGAGGTTGAAGACGGTGCGGCGGCTGGGCTGGGCCAGCTACAGTGCTGGGCCGAGGTAAGTGGCCAGGTACTATCTCTCTCTCTCTTTTCCATTTCTATTTCAGTTTTTCTATTACTTTTATTCTGTTTTGAATTAGTAAAAATACTAATTCATTTTGAAAAATCTTGAAAATGATTGTGGCATATGTTTGGATTATTTCCAACAACCTTAAAATACTTTCAAGATTATCTGGACATTTAAAATTATTTATAGGATTTAAATGTCCAAATGCAAATACTTAAGATTTAATTCAAAAATCCATAAATGACCTAGAAAGGTGTGCACCATTTTTGTCAGAGGTTCTAGACCAATTCAAAAATGATGAACTTTTCTAAAGAGCATTCTGGGTTCTTGAAAATGTTTTTAAGTTGAACCTATTTGATTTAATTTTGGTGCTAGGGTTTGTCATCCCCATTTCAACTTTAATTGAGAAATAAACATGATGCATGGATGCTTTAAGGCAACTAATGTCAAGCAAATTCTAGGGCTGTGACACTCATCCCCAGAGCACCTCTTCTGAACAAAGCTTCATACCGTGTCAACCCCGAAGAAACCAAAGAAATACAAAGGCAAGTAAAGCATCTCATAGACCATGGACATGTGCACGAAAGTTTGAGTCCTTGTGCCGTTCCAGTCATTCGTGTGCCAAAACGAGACGATAGCTTTCGTATGTGCTCCGATTGTCGACCTATCAATGCTATCACCATTCGCTATAGGTATCCCATTCCACGCCTTGATGATATGCTTGATGAACTTAGTGGTGCCACTATCTTTTCAAAAATTGATCTTAAAAGTGGTTACTATCAAATCCGCATACAAGAGGGTGATGAATGGAAAACTGCTTTCAAAACAAAGTTTGGTTTGTATGAGTGGTTAGTCATGCCTAGGGGTTTATCGGAAGCACCGGGTACTTTCATGCGTCTTATGAATCATGTCTTTCACCCTTACATTGGTGAGTTTGTTGTGGTCTACTTCGATGATATCCTTGTTTATAGCAAATCTCTTAAAGATCATGTCACCCATGTTCGAACCGTTCTGCAAACTCTTCGAAAAGAGCGTCTCTATGCCAACATGGAAAAGTGCCTTTTTGGCGTTGATAAGCTCGTTTTGTTGGGTTTTGTAGTTTCCTCTAAGGGTGTTCATGTTGATGACTCTAAGATCAATGCTATTAAAACTTGGCCCCAACCAACCAACTTGCATCAAGTGCGTAGCTTCCTTGGTCTAGCCGGTTTCTACCATATATTTGTGAAGGACTTTAGCACCATTGCCTCACCTTTGCATGCTTTGAGCAAGAAAAATGTGCCTTTTGTTTGGGGACCATCCCAAGATATCAGATTCAATGAGCTTAAGAATTTGCTTACTGCTCCCGTGCTTGCATTACTAAACTTTGACAAACCCTTTGAGATTCATTGTGATGCTAGTGGTAATGGCGTAGGAGCTGTGTTAACGCAAGAGTAGCACCCCATAGCTTACTTTAGTGAGAAACTTTCCGGAGCGCAACTCAATTACCCCATCTATGACAAAGAGTTATATGCTTTAGTGCGAGTTTTGCATGAATGGGAACACTATCTTCGCCCTCATGAATTCATCATTCATACCGTTCATGAAACCCTTAAATACCTTAAGGGTCATACCAAGTTGAACAAGCGTCATGCTAAATGGAGTGAATTCATTGAGTCTTTTCCTTATGTCATTAAGTACATCAAAGGCAAGGAAAATGTTGTGGCGGACGCTCTTTCCCGCACATGCATGCTTGTCACTCAACTTGAAATGGATGTCATTGGCTTTGCGCACATAAAAGACTTATATGAGCATGATCCCACTTTTGCTACTCCTTATGCCAAGTGTTTGACGCATACCTCTTGGGAACGCTATTACATCAAAAATGGATATCTTATGAGAGCTAACAAGCTTTCCATCCCCGAGTCTTCTATTGGTTCATTGCTTTTGCAGGAATCTCATGGAGGAGGACTAATGGGACATTTTGGACGCGAAAAGACTTTCGCTACGCTCTCCAAGAGCTACTATTGGCCCAAGATGTTTCGCGACGTCAACCGCTTCACCAACCGATGTTCTACATGTCGCAAAGCTAAGTCTAAAGCTCAATCCCATGGCTTTTACATGCCTCTCCCAATTCCATATCAACCTTGGGAAGATATTAGCATGGATTTTGTACTTGGATTGCCTAGGACTAGAAATGGAAAGGATTTGGTATTTGTCGTTGTGGACTGATTCTCTAAGATGGCACATTTCATTCCTTGCAACAAGATAGATGATGCTTCACATGTTGCCAATCTCTTTTGTAGGGAAATATTGCGTCTACATGGAGTGCCAAAGACGATCGTCTCGGACCGCAAAGTCAAGTTCCTAAGCTACTTTTGGAAGACCCTATGCGCCAAGCTCGGAATCAAGCTACTCTTCTCCACGGCGTATCATCCACAAACTGACGGCCAAACGGAGGTGACCAACCGCACACTCTCTGCTCTACTTCGCGTGCTCATCAAGAAAAACATCAAGGAGTGGGAGGAGTGTCTACCTATCACCGAGTTCGCCTACAACCGGGCAAGACACTCAACAACCGACGAGTCCCCTTTCGAGGTCGTCTACGGATTCAGCCCATTGTCACCATTGGACATTCTTCCTCTACCACTACAAGAGCGCATCAATATGGATGCAAGTGCACGTGTGAACCATCTCAGGAAGGTGCATGAGGATACAATGCACACAATTAAGCGCCAAGTAAAACGACTTGCAACCAAGCTCAACATCAACAAGCACCCCATGGTATTCGACATTGGTGATCTTGTGTGGCTACACCTTCGCAAAGACCGCTTCCCCAACGAACGCAAGTCCAAGCTTTTACCTCGAGCGGATGGACCCTTCAAGGTGCTTGCACTCTACAACAACAACGCTTACAAGATCGACCTCCCACGCGACAAGTACAACATGAGCGACATCTTCAATGTCAAGGACCTCTCGCCCTACCATGGTGATGAAGAATTTGATCCGAGGTCAGATCTTCCCAAAGGGAGGGGAGATGATGCGGAGCATCCCAAGGTCATCCCCATGGACCTACCATCATCTCACCAAGTGCCTAGCGTACCCATGACACGAGAACATGCAAGGGCTCTCGAAACCGAGGTGACATCTCTCCTCTCACAAGTTCACTTCGATGAACATGATACATGGCTACTACCTCAAACAGAGACATTATGCATGCTCAGGTATCAAGGAGTTAGCCATGAAGAAGCTAAGGAGAAAGGAGAATCAGAAGAGGGAGATGGACGTGAATAAGAAGAGCTGCGGAAGAAGCTACACGCTCCGGACGATCGGCCCATCCCGGACGTCCGGCCCCTGAAGGTCACACCAGCCAAAGGAAACCAGGTCAGCGCATGCTACAGTGGCCAAATGTCCGACCTGGACCAGATGCCCGACACCTCCCAGGCTCCGAACGACTGGCACAACCACACCCGAGCCGAATCTATGGATTTTTGAAGCCCTCTGGACGACCGACGCCCCGAACGATTGACCCCGACCGGACGTCCGACCGAAGCCCACCCGAGCCGAATCTACGGACGTCCGACAAGCACCGGACGCCCGGACCCTCGCGAGACTCCAGACGACCGGCAACTCCCGGACGTCCGATGCCTGTGTGCTATTGTGTGTTGGGCCGCAGCCCATGTACCCCTTCGCCCACCTAGACTATATATACTCTTCTCCTACCTACGTTTTAGGGTTAGCATTGGTTTAGCTCATACTTGAGATAGAGCTTTGCTCAACCACATCGGATCTACTCCACGAGAGAGACCGCGACCCCTCTTCGGAGAAGATCCCTTTGGATTCAAGACCTCCTTGCGGAGAATACCATCAAGACCTCCTCACGGAGGAGACCCGTTACCTTTGTATCGTCCTTAGTTGGTCGTGGATCGTGTGATCTCTTATGTACTCGAGGATCTAGCATATGTGTGACTATTTCTTGTTGGTTTAGTGATTCTCTCGTGTTTCCCCTCGTGTTTTCCCTCGTGTTCTCTGTGTTCATCGCGAGATCCGCTCCTTTCGTGAAAGATTGGCCCCTAGGGTTCCTACCCTACATCAACGACCTGGAGTTGTATTCCGACCTTATGACAACTAGAACCGGATACTTAATGAAAGACATGAAGGAAATATGCCCCAGAGGCAATAATAAAGTTATTATTTATTTCCTTATATCATGATAAATGTTTATTATTCATGCTAGAATTTTATTAACCGGAAACATAATACTTGTGTGAATACATAAACAAACAAAGTGTCACTAGTATGCCTCTACTTGACTAGCTCGTTGATTAAAGATGGTTATGTTTCCTAACCATTGACATGAGTTGTCATTCGATTAACGGGATCACATCATTAGGAGAATGATGTGATTGACTTGACCCATTCTGTTAGCTTAGCACACGATCATTTAGTATTCTGCTATTGCTTTCTTAATGACTTATACATGTTCCTATGACTATGAGATTATGCAACTCCCGTTTACCAGAGGAACACTTTGTGTGCTACCAAACGTCACAATGTAACAGGGTGATTATAAAGGTACTCTACAGGTGTCTCCAAAGGTACTTGTTGGGTTGGCGTATTTCAAGATTAGGATTTGTCACTCCGATTGTCGGAGAGGTATCTCTAGGCTCACTCGCTAATACACATCACTATAAGCCTTGCAAGCATTGCAACTAATGAGTTAGTTGCAGGATGATGTATTAAAGAACAAGTAAAGAGACTTTCCGGTAACGAGAATGAACTAGGTATTAAGATATCGACGATCGAATCTCGGGCAAGTAACGTAAGTTGACAAAGGGAACAACGTATGTTGTTATGAGGTTTGACCGATAAAGATCTTCATAGAATATGTAGGAGCCAATATGAGCATCCAGGTTCCGCTATTGGTTATTGACCGGAGACATGTCTCGGTCATGTCTACATAGTTCTCGAACCCGTAGGGTCCGCACGCTTAAAGTTTGATGACGGTTATATTATGAGTTTATGTGTTTTGATGTACCGAAGGAAGTTCAGAGTCCCGGATATGATCACGGACATTACGAGGAGTCTCGAAATCGTTGATACATAAAGATTGATATATTGGAAGCCTATATTTGGATATCGGAAATGTTCCGGGTGAAATTGGGATTTTACTGGAGTACCGGGGGTTACCGGAAACCCCCCGGGGGTTTAATGGGCCAAGATGGGCCTTAGTGGAGAAGAGGAGAGGCGGCCAGGGCAGGCCGCGTGCCCCCTCTCCCTCTAGTCCGAATTGGACAAGGAGGGGGGGCGGCGCCCCCCTTTCCTTCCTCTCTCCCTCCTCCTTCTCCCTTCTCCTACTCCAACTAGGAAAGGAGGGAGTCCTACTCCCGGGGGTAGGACTCCTCCCTGGCGCGCCTCCTCCTGGCCGGCCGCCTCTCCCCCCTTGCTCCTTTATATACGGGGGCAGGGGGCACCTCTAGACACAACAATTGATCTCTTGGATCTCTTAGCCGTGTGCGGTGCCCCCCTCCACCATAGTCCACCTCGATAATATTGTAGTGGTGCTTAGGTGAAGCCCTGTGTCGGTAGAACATCATCATTGTCACCACGCCATCGTGCTGACGGAACTCTCCCTCAAAGCTCGGCTGGATCGGAGTTCGAGGGACGTCATCGAGCTGAACGTGTGCTGAACTCGGAGGTGCCGTACATTCGGTACTTGATCGGTTGGATCGTGAAGACGTACGACTACATCAACCACGTTGTGCGAACGCTTCCGCTTTCGTTCTACGAGGGTACGTGCACAACACTCTCCCCTCTTGTTGCTATGCATCACCATGATCCTATGTGTGCATAGGAATTTTTTTGAAATTACTATGTTCCCCAACAGTGGTATCCGAGCCTGGTTTTATGCATAGATGTTATATGCACGAGTAGAACACAAGTGAGTTGTAGGAGATACAAGTCATACTGCTTACCAGCATGTCATACTTTGGTTCGGCGATATTGTTGGATGAAGCGGCCCGGACCGACATTACGCGTACGCTTACGCGAGACTGGTTCTATCGACGTGCTTTGCACACAGGTGGCTGGCGGGTGTCAGTTTCTCCAACTTTAGTTGAACCGAGTGTGGCTACGCCCGGTCCTTGAGAAGGTTAAAACAACACCAACTTGACGAACTATCGTTGTGGTTTTGATGCGTAGGTAAGAACGGTTCTTGCTCAGCCCGTAGCAGCCACGTAAAACTTGCAACAACAAAGTAGAGGACATCAAACTTGTTTTTGCAGGGCATGTTGTGATGTGATATGGTCAAGGCTTGATGCTATATTTTATTGTATGAGATGATCATGTTTTGTAACCGAGTTATAGGCAACTGGCAGGAGCCATATGGTTGTCGCTTTATTGTATGCAATGCAATCACACTGTAATGCTTTACTTTATCACTAAGCGGTAGCGATAGTCATAGAAGCATAAGTTGGCGAGACGACAACGATGCTACGATGGAGATCAAAGTGTCGCGCCAGTGACAATGGTGATCATGACGGTGCTTCGGAGATGAAGATCACAAGCACAAGATGATGATGGCCATATCATATCACTTATATTGATTGCATGTGATGTTTATCTTTTATGCATCTTATCTTGCTTTGATTGACGATAGCATTATAAGATGATCTCTCACTAAATTATCAAGGTATAAGTGTTCTCCCTGAGTATGCACCGTTGCGAAAGTTCTTCGTGCTGAGACACCACGTGATGATCGGGTGTGATAGGCTCTACGTTCAAATACAACGGGTGCAAAACAGTTGCACACGCGGAATACTCAGGTTAAACTTGATGAGCCTAGCATATTCAGATATGGCCTTGGAACACTGAGACCGAAAGGTTGAGTGTGAATCATATAGTATATATGATTCACATAGTGATGTTCACCATTGAAACTACTCCATCTCACGTGATGATCGGACATGGTTTGGTTGATTTGGATCACGTGATCACTTAGGGGATTAGAGAGATGTCTATCTAAGTGGGAGTTCTTAAGTAATATGATTAATTGAACTTAAATTTATCATGAACTTAGTACGTGATAGTATTTTGCTTGTCTATGTTGATTGTAGATAGATGGCCCGTGTTGTAGTTCCATTAAATTTTAATGCGTTCCTTGAGAAAGCAAAGTTGAAAGATGATGGTAGCAATTACACGGACTGGGTCCGTAACTTGAGGATTATCCTCATTGCTGCACAGAAGAATTACGTCCTGGAAGCACTGCTGGGTACCAGGCCTGCTGCAAATGCTGCTGATAACGTTAAGAACGTCTGGCAGAGTAAAGTTGATGACTACTCGATAGTTCAGTGTGCCATGCTTTACGACTTAGAACCGGGACTTCAACGATGTTTTGAACGTCATGGAGCATATGAGATGTTCCAGGAGTTGAAGTTAATATTTCAAGCAAATGCCCGGATTGAGAGATATGAAGTCTCCAATAAGTTCTATAGCTGCAAAATGGAGGAGAATAGTTCTGTCAGTGAACATATACTCAAAACGTTTGCGTATCATAATCACTTGACTCAACTGGGAGTTAATATTCCTGTTGATAGTGTCATTGACAGAGTTCTTCAATCACTGCCACCAAGCTACAAAAGCTTCATGATGAACTATAATATGCAAGGCATGAATAAGACAATTCCCAAGCTCTTCGCGATGCTAAAGGCTGTGGAGGTAGAAATCAAAAAGGAGCATCAAGTGTTGATGGTCAACAAGACCACTAGTTTCAAGAAAAAGGGTAAAGGGAAGAAGAAGGGGAACTTCAAGAAGAACGGCAAACAAGTTGCTGCTCAAGAGAAGAAACCCAAGTCTGGACCTAAGCCTAAAACTGAGTGTTTCTACTGCAAAAAGATTGGCCACTGGAAGCGGAACTTCCCCAAGTATTTGGCGGATAAGAAGGATGTCAAGGTGAACAAAGGTATATGTGATATACATGTTATTGATGTGTACCTTACTAATGCTCGCAGTAGCACCTGGGTATTTGATACTGGTTCTGTTGCTAATATTTGCAACTCGAAACAGGGACTACAGATTAAGCGAAGATTGGCTAAGGACGAGGTGACGATGCGCGTGGGAAATGGTTCCAAAGTCGATGTGATCGCGGTCGGCACGCTACCTCTACATCTACCTTTGGGATTAGTTTTAGACCTGAATAATTGTTATTTGGTGCCAGTGTTGAGCATGAACATTATATCTGGATCTTGTTTGATGCGAGACGGTTATTCATTTAAATCAGAGAATAATGGTTGTTCTATTTATATGAGTAATATCTTTTATGGTCATGCACCCTTGAAGAGTGGTCTATTCTTATTGAATCTCGATAATAGTGATACACATATTCATAATATTGAAGCCAAAAGATGCAAAGTTGATAATGATAGTGCAACTTATTTGTGGTACTGCCGTTTAGGTCATATTGGTGTAAAGCGCATGAAGAAACTCCATACTGATGGACTTTTGGAACCACTTGATTATGAATCACTTGGTACTCGCGAACCGTGCCTCATGGGAAAGATGACTAAAATGTCGTTCTCCGGAACTATGGAGCGAGCAACAAATCTATTGGAAATCATACATACTGATGTATGTGGTTCGATGAATGTTGAGGCTCGCGGCGGGTATCGTTATTTTCTCACCTTCACAGATGATTTAAGCAGATATGGGTATATCTACTTAATGAAACATAAGTCTGAATCATTTGAAAAGTTCAAAGAATTTCAGAGTGAAGTTGAAAATCATCGTAACAAGAAAATAAAGTTTCTATGATCTGATCGTGGAGGAGAATATTTGAGTTACGAGTTTGGTCTTCATTTGAAACAATGTGGAATAGTTTCACAACTCATGCCACCCGGAACACCACAGCGTAATGGTGTGTCCGAACGTCGTAATCATACTTTACTAGATATGGTGCGATCTATGATGTCTCTTACTGATTTACCGCTATCATTTTGGGGTTATGCTTTAGAGACGGTTGCATTCACGTTAAATAGGGAACCATCAAAATCCGTTGAGACGACGCCTTATGAACTGTGGTTTGGCAAGAAACCAAAGTTGTCGTTTCTTAAAGTTTGGGGCTGCGATGCTTATGTGAAAAACTTCAACCTGATAAGCTTGAACCCAAATCAGAGAAATGTGTCTTCATAGGATACCCAAAGGAAACTGTTGGGTACACCTTCTATCACAGATCTGAAGGCAAAACTTTTGTTGCTAAATTTGGATCCTTTCTAGAGAAGGAGTTTCTCTCGAAAGAAGTGAGTGGGAGGAAAGTAGAACTTGATGAGGTAACTGTACCTGCTCCCTTATTGGAAAGTAGTTCATCACAGAAACCGGTTCCTATGACACCTACACCAATTAGTGAGGAAGTTAATGATGATGATCATGAAACTTCAGATCTAGTTGTTACTGAACCTCGTAGATCAACCAGAATGAGATCCGCACTAGAGTGGTACGGTAATCCTGTTCTGGAGGTTATGTTGCTAGACCATGACGAACCTATGAACTATGAAGAAGCGATGGTGAGCCCAGATTCCGCAAAATGGCTTGAGGCCATGAAATCTGAGATGGGATCCATGTATGAGAACAAAGTGTGGACTTTGGTTGACTTGCCCGATGATCGGCAAGCCATTGAAAATAAATGGATCTTCAAGAAGAAGACTGACGCTGACGGTAATGTTACTGTCTATAAAGCTCGACTTGTTGCAAAAGGTTTTCGACAAGTTCAAGGGATTGACTACGATGAGACTTACTCACCCGTAGCGATGCTTAAGTCTTTCCGAATCATGTTAGCAATTGCTGCATTTTATGATTATGAAATTTGGCAAATTGATGTCAAAACTGCATTCCTGAATGGATTTCTGGAAGAAGAGTTGTATATGATGCAACCGGAAGGTTTTGTCGATCCAAAGGAAGCTAACAAAGTGTGCAAGCTCCAGAGATCCATTTATGGACTGGTGCAAGCCTCTCGGAGTTGGAATAAACGTTTTGATAGTGTGATCAAAGCATATGGTTCTATACAGACTTTTGGAGAAGCCTGTATTTACAAGAAAGTGAGTGGGAGCTCTGTATCATTTCTGATATTATATGTGGATGGCATATTGCTGATTGGAAATGATATGGAATTTCTGGATAGCATAAAGGGATACTTGAATAAGAGTTTTTCAATGAAGGACCTTAGTGAAGCTGCTTATATAATGGGCATCAAGATCTATAGAGATAGAACAAGACGCTTAATTGGACTTTCACAAAGCACATACCTTGACAAAGTTTTGAAGAAGTTCAAAATGGATCAAGCAAAGAAAGGGTTCTTGCTTGTGTTACAAGGTGTGAAGTTGAGTAAGACTCAATGCCCGACCACTGCAGAAGATAGAGAGAAGATGAAAGATGTTCCCTATGCTTCAGCCATAGGCTCTATCATGTATGCAATGCTGTGTACCAGACCTGATGTGTGCCTTGCTATAAGTTTAGCAGGGAGGTACCAAAGTAATCCAGGAGAGGATCATTGGACAGTGGTCAAGAACATCCTGAAATACCTGAAAAGGATTAAGGATGTGTTTCTCGTTTATGGAGGTGACAAAGAGCTAGTCATAAATGGTTACGTCGATGCAAGCTTTGACACTGATCCGGACGATTCTGAATTGCAAACCAGATACGTTTTTACATTGAACGATGGAGCAGTTAGTTGGTGCAGTTCTAAACAAAGCGTTGTGGCAGGATCTACGTGTGAAGCGGAGTACATAGCTTCTTCGGAAGCAGCAAATGAAGGAGTCTGGATGAAGGAGTTCATATCCGATCTAGGTGTCATACCTAGTGCATCGGGTCCAATGAAAATCTTTTATGACAATACTGGTGCAATTGCCTTGGAAAAGGAATCCAGATTTCACAAGAGAACCAAGCACATCAAGAGACGCTTCTACTCCATCTGGGATCAAGTCCAGGTGGGAGACATAGAAATTTTCAAGATACATACGGATCTGAATGTTGCAGACCCGTTGACTAAGCCTCTTCCACGAGCAAAACATGATCAGCACCAAGACTGCATGGGTGTAAGAATCATTACTGTGTAATCTAGATTATTGACTCTAGTGCAAGTGGGAGACTGAAGGAAATATGCCCTAGAGGCAATAATAAAGTTATTATTTATTTCCTTATATCATGATAAATGTTTATTATTGATGCTAGAATTGTATTAACCGGAAACATAATACTTGTGTGAATACATAAACAAACAAAGTGTCACTAGTATGCCTCTACTTGACTAGCTCGTTGATCAAAGATGGTTATGTTTCCTAGCCATTAACATGAGTTTTCATTTGATTAACGGGATCACATCATTAGGAGAATGATGTGATTGACTTGACCCATTCCGTTAGCTTAGCACACGATCGTTTAGTATTCTGCTATTGCTTTCTTCATGACTTATACATGTTCCTATGACTATGAGATTATGCAACTCCTGTTTACCAGAGGAACACTTTGTGTGCTACCAAACGTCACAACATAATAGGGTGATTATAAAGGTACTCTACAGGTGTCTCCGAGGGTACTTGTTGGGTTGGCGTATTTCGAGATTAGGATTTTTCACTCCGATTGTCGGAGAGGTATCTCTGGGCCCACTCGGTAATACACATCACTATAAGCCTTGCAAGAGTTGCAACTAATGAGTTAGTTGTGGAATGATGTATTACAGAACGAGTAAAGAGACTTGCCAGTAACGAGAATGAACTAGGTATTAAGATACCGACGATCGAATCTCGGGCAAGTAACATACCGATGACAAAGGGAACAACATATGTTGTTATGCGGTTTGACCGATAAAGATCTTCGTAGAATATTTAGGAGCCAATATCCAGGTTCCGCTATTGGTTATTGACCGGAGACATGTATCGGTCATGTCCACATAGTTCTCGAACCTGTAGGGTCCGCACGCTTAAAGTTCGATGACGGTTATATTTTGAGTTTATGTGTTTTGATGTATCGAAGGAAGTTCGGAGTCCCGGATGTGATCATCGACATTACGAGGAGTCTCGAAATGGTTGATACATAAAGATTGATATATTGGAAGCCTATATTTGGATATCGGAAATGTTCCGGGTGAAATCGGGATTTTGCCGGAGTACCGGGGGTTACCAGAAACCCCTCGGGGGTTTAATGGGCCAAGATGGGCCTTAGTGGAGAAGAGGAGGGGCGGCTAGGGCAGGCCGCGTGCCCCCTCTCCCTCTAGTCCAAATTGGACAAGGAGGGGGCGGCGCCCCCTTTCCTTCCTCTCTCCCTCCTTCTTCTCCCTTCTCCTACTCCAACTAGGAAAGGAGGGAGTCCTACTCCCGGGAGTAGAACTCCTCCCTGGTGCGCCTCCTCCTGGCTGGCCGCCTCTCCCCCTTGCTCCTTTATATACAGGGGCAGGGGCACCTCTAGACACAACAATTGATCACTTGGATCTCTTAGCCGTGTGCGGTGCCCCCCTCCACCATAGTCCACCTCGATAATATAGTAGCGGTGCTTAGGCGAAGCCCTGCGTCCGTAGAACATCATCATCATCACCACGCCGTCATGCTGACGGAACTCTCCCTCAAAGCTCGGCTGGATCGGAGTTCGAGGGACGTCATCGAGCTGAACGTGTGCTGAACTCGGAGGTGCCGTACGGTCGGTACTTGATCGGTCGGATCATGAAGACGTACGACTACATCAACCGTGTTGTGCAAAGCTTCTGCTTTCGGTCTACGAGGGTACGTGGACAACACTCTCCCCTCTTGTTGCTATGCATCACCATGATCCTGTGTGTGCGTAGGAATTTTTTTGAATTTACTGCGTTCCCCAACAAGACACCTCTTACAAGTTCCAGATACAACCCGGTGATCGCTTTCCCATAGGGTGACGAGGGGAGGATCGCCGGGTAGGATTATGCTATGGGGTTTTCCTTTATGCTACACTTGCTACTCTCTCCTACATGCTTCGAGATGGAGGCGGCCAGAAGCGTAGTCTTTGATGGTACTAGCTATCCCCCTCTTATTCTGGCATTCTGCAGTTCAGTCCACCGATACTACCCATTTCATTGATATCAATGCATATGCAGTGTAGATCCTTGCTTGCGAGTACTTTGGATTAGTACTCACGGTTGCTTTGCTCCCTCTTTTCCCCTTTCCATTCTTCTTGGTTGTTGCAACCAGATGCTGGAGCCCAGGAGCCAGACGCCACCGACGATGACTCCTACTACACCGCGGGTGCCTACTACTACGTGCAGGCCGCCGCCGACGACCAGGAGTAGTTTAGGAGGATCCCAGGCAGGAGGCCTTGCCTTTTCGATTGTTTCTACTTTTGTGTTAGCCTTCTTAAGGAAAACTTGTTTAGCTTATATCTGTACTCAGATACTATTGCTTCCGCTGACTCTTGTGTATTCAAGCCCTCGAGGCCCCTGACTTGTAATGTAAAGCTTGTATTATTTTAATTTGTGTTTAGAGTTGTGTTGTGATATCTTCCCGTGAGTCCTTAATCTTGATCTTACACATTTTTGTGTATGATTAATGTACGGTCAAATCGGGGGCGTCACATGGTGCACATCCGGCACGGGTCTCGATGCCCGCTCATCCGGCTGATCATGTGAGGCCGGGATTGAAGAGGGAGCACTCGGCGCGCCACGAAGGCGGTCAGCAGGTCCGAGGCCTTGAGGCCTTTTGACTCCGTCATCACCTTAAGCCGGGCAAGGGCAGCGGAGGAGGCGGCCGATAGCACCTTCGGTCGGAGTATCCAATTTGTGCGGGGCTCAGCCGGTGAGCCAGCTGTATAAGCCGGTAGATTGACGAAGTATAGCGTTGGGTGGACATTCTTGACGTAGAAATAAGATTTTTGCCACAGCTTGCACTGACTGTGTCAAGCTGATAGCTGGGAAGCAGTTCCCAGCGCCCGGACGTCGCACCGCGATGAAGGCTCCGCACTGAGCCGCCTCCTTCTTGGCGGCGGTGCCGAGCTTAGTGTAGAAGAACTCCCCCTAGAGCTCGAGGGTGGGGAGAACGCCGAGGTAACCCTTGCAGAGCATAATGAAGGCGGACAACAGCACCACCGTGTTCGGGGTGAGGTGGTGCGGCTGGAGTTGATAGGATTGGAGAAAGGAGCGGAAGAAGCTGCTTGTCGGCAGGCCGAGGCCGTGAAGGAAATGCGACCGGAAGACGACGCGTTCGCCGTCCTCTGGTGCTGGCAAGATCTTCGTCTCGTGCGGAGCGCGTACCCATATGTAGTTCTCGCTGGGCATCCGCCCCATCTAGCGGAGGAAAGCGAGGTGATCCTCATGGACGTTGGAGCCATCCCAGGCGCCGGCCCGTTCGCGCGCCATGAGAGCTTGAGCCCGACGGAGGCGCAGCGCGGTGACGAACACGCGAGCCCACGGTGGAGCAGCGACGCTGCAGGGAGGATAAGCTCGGCGATGATGGGTTGCGGCAGCACTTTGGTGAGAGGCGGGAGTGCTGCGGCAGCAGTAAGAAGAAGAAGAAGAAGAAAGGAGAAGGGAGAGGAGGGTGCGCGTGCGTCTGTCGCCCCCTCCTCCCCCTATTTATAGCCCCAGGCGGCGGAGCCGAGGAGGCGTGGACATGGGGGGCGTGGAATTAACTGCACCCACTCCCCCCACAATCCCACAATTGTCGTGCCAATAAAGGCGCGTATTAACTGCCACGGGAGCCCAACCGCTCACCTCGGCCGCAGCGGATCCGCGTGCATGCCGAGGCCCTGTAGTGGCGGGCCCTGGCCTGCGGCGACGTCCCGTCGCGCGCGTGGGCTGGCAGGCTGACCCGGCCTGCTGGCGCCACGTGGTGAGCAAGCAACGGTCGACAGGTCAACCATCCGGCTGGCGAGCCGCCCGGCTCATCACAAACGTTTCGAATTCACCAGGCAACATGCTTGAATATGGCCGGCTCCTAAATGCCGGCACTTCAGAAGACGGATGAAGCAATACTTCTAGACCACTTGGAGTAGGAAGCTGCTGAGGCTTCTCGCCTTCTCAGCCGCGGCGCCCCACTAGCTTCGGGGACTACTGTCGGAGTAAATGACCATGGTTAGCCTCATCTGCTCCCCTTGGTATTTCAAGACATCGGGGCAGCTACGCCCCTCAAGCCTTAAAGACGAAGACACTACAAAAAAATACACTTCCGTGATGATACGTGTTTGTCACAGTAGGTCGCGTTTTCTGTCATGCATGTACATCCATGACAAATTTATGACAGAATCAAGATAGTCATACCTGTGCTGTCGTAGAAGTGTTCCATGACATTGCCAAAATTATCATCACGGAAGTGTCCACTTCCATGATGATAAATCGCGCGTCACAGAAGTGCTTTCGTCAAGGGTGACCGACACGTGGCATCCACCGTAATGGAATGCCGTTAAGCTATCGGGTCGGATTTTGGATCCGATAACCCGTTAACAGCCACGACCAATGCCAATTTTCCACGTGTAAAATTCTCATTGGCTGACGGATCCACGCGTCAGCTCTGCATTGGCACAGGTGTCACTCATCCAACGGTCGAGATGGGCCTATGATATGTTGACACGTGGACCGTCCCAAAAGTGGCCCATAAAGATTAAATGGGCCGGCCCAACCGAAGGCCCATAAGATTTAGCGGACCATAATGGGCCGGCCCAACTAAAGGCCCACAAAATTTAGCGGACCATAATGGGCCGGCCCAGCTAAAGGCCCACACGATTTTGCAGACCATAATGGGTCGGCCCAGCTAAAGGCCCACTAGATTCTACCGACCATAATGGGCCGGCCCAGATAAAGGCCCAACATTCTCTGTCAAATCGGCCCGTCAACGGCCTGTCCTAAACTTGTCATCAACGCAGCCCATGGTCACTTCTGGCCCGTTAACAGTCCGCTAAGTAATTGGGCCGAATTACGGCCCGGTGTATTTCCAGCCTGTTAAAGGTCCGGCTTCATTTGGGCCCATTTACAGGCCATCAAAACTTTTGGCCCATAAACGACCGTGAAGGATTTGGGTCATATTCGGCCATGTCTGGCATTCGGCCTGTTAGAGGCCCACTATAGCTTTGGCCCACTTTCGACCTGTTGTCATTTTCGGCCTGTTAACGCCGGACGTAAACCATGGGCCATATGTGGCCCAACGTCATATCGGGCCCATTAACGGCCCATATAAAAATGACGATAATCTAGCCCGACTGAAGTTCTGGCCTGTTAAAGGCCCGTGTATTAGGTCGGCGCATTTATGGCCCATCCGAATTTCGGCCTGTTAAAGTCCAGTGGGTTATTTGGCACAATCAGGGCCCAATCTCACTTTCGGTCTATTAAAGGCCCATGTATTTTATGGGCTCAAGATATTTACACCTGCAAACGGCCTATTTTTACTGAGGGTCCAAATTATGTTTAGGCATGTTAAAGGCCCACTATGGGTACAAGCCTACCAGAAAAATCTGAAAGCTTATGCTGATTTAGACCCAGATATTTTTAGTGGGCTACATGCCAATTTCAGGCCATAATCGTTTTTAGCCCAATTGGAATGGGCCCGACGAATGTTGGCATGTTGGGATCCTACGAAGCTTTAGGCCGAATACATTACTAAGATAAACCTACACTATACAAAAATAGCGTCGTAATTACTGCAGCCTGAGGCAGCATCATAAATGTTGTATCACAACAAAATAAATTCCAACCATACAACAAAAGGCCCGTTGGCATCAAGTTTACAGTCCTTCCAGATAAAAGCACCATCAGATGTATAGAAGCACAGATCATTTGACCTGAGTGCTAATGTTTCAGGCTGTAGAATCTGATGGAGCAGCACGATCTCCACCTTTTTTCCTCCATTGCTCTTGAACAATGAAGCGAATGTCTGATAGTCTGGTTTCAAAACCATTCATATCTTGACAACATTTCTCAACCACTATTCTTTTTTCCGAAACAACGTCCACTAGGGATTGGGCTTGTGTCTGGAGCACAAATATATCACTCTGTCTAGCAGGAAGATTTTGTTTAGTAGGCGATTTGGACGAGGTTACCTTGACAACCAACCCAGAATTACGCAGGAAGGTGCTTTTTGCACTATTAGTGGAGAGATACTGACGCACTACAGCAAGAGGTGACATTGTGCCTGTAGTAGCCTCGTCACCTTCAGGTGGTTGTGGCTGTTCAATCATTTGTTCCATAGCTTCCTGAAAGTTTGAACTTGTAGATTAGTGTACCAGATAAGTTACTAATGAGACAAAAAAACAAAGTAGGTTAAACGTTTATACATAACTTATTTTGGCGAACTACTGTAATACATTAGCATGTATTGTAGTGCCAACTACATAATAAAATCACTTTTGGAACATATGTCCATGTAGCATGCCTACTGTACTAGACTATGTCCATGTAGCATGCCTACTCTACTGTCTATTTCCTCACATTCGTTGACATCTAAGGATAAAGAGACATGGTTTAAAGTAGGATGAACATAGTATGACATCATTCATATCATGGGCAAACAGATATAAAACAAACAGGCTATTTTAGCATTGTGTGCGCACGTGAACATAACAACTAGATTACAGATCAAGACCAAAGGAATATCCTTCATCTCTTTTAAACCATGTAAGGTGAAATGATACGTTAAGACAACTGTGAATAAAAGTGAACAAAGTAACTGACATTGGCTGCAAACCAAGTAGTTAAATGAACACATCACAGTACCAATCAGGTCAAGGCAGGAGGAGTAAGGACTTACAACAGCGGCTTGAACTGCTATGTTCATGCCCTTCATCTTGCTGGTGTGGCAATCCTTGAAGATTTGCACTGCATTCGGTGCAGGTTCTTTTTGGTCCGCACGGGATTTCCTCTGTATTTGGAACAAGTCAATATAGATACGATAATATGGCACAAAAAAGAAGGAAGTAGCAGCTATTTACAAGAGCCTCGCAGTGTGCAATATAGCTACAAGATCTTGTGGTCTGTTGGAATTTCACTTTAGAACGGTTGGTTTTGTTCTTCAAACAGTTAGCCTAGAAGAAGATACACTTGTAAGGCACATACATAAATACAAGTTCAATATGTGGTCTGATCAAATACATATAGCCACTACCTGATACTTTGGATCAGACCAGTGTTTAACGAGGGTTGTCCAGTCTTCATCTGTAATATATTCCACTGGAGATGTTTGGGCGATTTCATTGTTAGCCTTGCCTTCGAAGTGAGATTTTCTAAGGTGGTACCGATACTGTCGCAGAGCAGACTGAAAAACATGAGTGCATGCTTGTCTAGTTGCATCATCTTTCGGATCCAACTTGAACCTCATCTGTTGAAAAAAGAATGTAAGTCTTATTAGGAGGAAGCTAGAAAGTATGGGACAGAGCAAGATAATATTACTAATTGCGATGAATAACATTACTTACGGATAAATGGTCAAGGAAGGTGATAAACTGGGTATTGCCTTTCTCATTCCTGTACTGGATCCACGTTGGGAGGATACGTGCATGACACCTAACGGCAACGGCTGCCTCTGATACTAACTTGGCTGACTCTGTAGCATCACGTGGCCCTTTTAAACCTGCCTCAAAATGGATCTCCATTCTTCCTCCTTTAGATTTTGTTAATCTGTCAAGCATTATCCCTGATGTCTGTTTCCGCTTGCGCCGTGGTGCTAGTTCAACAACGAATATGGAAAGTGTTAGTGTACATCAAACTATGAGAGTACATATAAAGGAGCATGCAACTGCAACTTGACTCGGTCAGGTACCGTCTTGGTGTTGATGCTCATTAGGTTCATCTGATCTTGCCAAGTCCTGTTGTGTCAGCAGTGCTTCGAAAGTAGTGTTAGGTGTGAAGGCAGCTTGGGAACTGGCCAGTTCTGGAGCAAACGAACGATGAACTGGTTGAGATGCTAGTACAGTTGAAGCGGATGCTGCAGCTGGTGGAGCAGGTGATACTATGTTTGTAGATTTAGCCGGTGGACTTGGACCTTCTACTGCACTATAAGTACCAGCAGAATCTCGACGGCAGAACCTTTTCCATTTCACCCGACGAGTAATAGCACTCCCTACTATATTATTTTCCTTGCTCTTTTTTGACTTTGCCATGTCAAGCTGTACCCACAACACAAAAGAATAAAATCACTCTTCAGAACTCATTGATGCATGATACAGACAAGCAATACTTTGATGTAAGACAACCGTATGAGGATGGAATATGTAAGAAAAACATGACGGCATGACATATTCACAGCTACGATGTGCAAACTAAGCAGAAGGATTTTCAAGAACATAGAAGTAATGCAAGCTAAACACCATATGAAACATGCAACCAATATTACTCTGCCAAGTTAATAGTGTCTTGTCATAAGTGGCAATTTGAAAAATTAGAAGCAGTACAACGTAGAAATCAATGCAAGATGCAACCACTATCAAACTGCCATGTTAGAAGCGTCCAATCATGAGTGACTGATGCAGGATACACAACAGCAGTACTTTGATCTGAGAACATGGTATGATAGATAGATGCAGTGTATTCTAGACACAGAAAGCCATGTCATATGCACATGTATAACATATAAACTCAGCAGGTGCAATTTAATCAAAATAGAAGAAATACAGGCTAGACAACATATGCAACATGAAACCAATTATCACACTGTCAACTTAGAGCAAGCACCTGCGATGGTGGAGTACGGGAGATGAACTCATCATGTAGACTTGGGACTTTAACTTCATTAGTAGTAGCTGTGGCAAATCTAGAGAGTCTCTGTTTGCGTCGGTGCGGAGGACCACCAACATCCCCTAAATTACTCTTTTCCTTCCTATTTTCTGATATTGCCTTATGAAGTCAAAACCACAAGAAGATGAATAAAATTAGCTCTGCATAACTGGTTGATGCATGATACAGACGAACACTACTTTGATGTAAGGCAAGCGCGGGATAGGAGGATGGAATATATACAAAAAAGACAGCGTTTCATATTCACACGTACGATAGGAGGATGGAATATGTATGAAAAAAAGTAAGCGGAAGGCATTTCAACAAAATTAGAAGAAATGAAAGCTAGGCACCATATGAACATGCAACCAATATCACTCTATCAGGTAAAAAGTGTCTCGTCGTAAGAGCCATTTCAAGAAATTATAAGCAGTACAAGCTAGAAGACAATGCAAGATGCAACCTACATCACAGTCCCAAGTTAAATGTGTCTTATGGGTAAGTGATCGTTGAAGGTATAAGTTGTAAGCTACGCAGATGCAATTCAACATAATCAGAAGCAATACAAACTAGACATCATACGGAAAACGCAACCACGTATAACAGTTCCAAGTAAGAGCAAGCACCTGTGATGGTGGAGTAGGGGAGATGTGCTCATTGTCGGTGTCAAAACTGGTGGATCTCGGGTAGGGGGTCCCGAACTATGCATCTAAGGCGGATGGTAACAGGAGGCAGGGGACACGATGTTTTACCCAGGTTCGGGCCCTCTTGATGGAGGTAAAACCCTACGTCCTGCTCGATTTATTCTTGATGATATGGGTATTACAAGAGTTGATCTACCACGAGATCGGAGAGGCTAAACCCTAGAAGCTAGCCTATGGTATGATTGTATGTTGTCCTACGGACTAAAACCCTCCGGTTTATATAGACACCGGAGGGGGCTAGGGTTACATAAGGCCGGTTACAAAGGAGGAGATGTACATATCCATATTGCCTAGCTTGCCTTCCACGCCAAGTAGAGTCCCATCCGGACACGAGATGAAGTCTTCAATCTTGTATCTTCATAGTCCAACAGTCCGGCCAAAGGATATTGTCCGGCTGTCCGAGACCCCCTAATCCAGGACTCCCTCAGTAGCCCCCGAACCAGGCTTCAATGACGATGAGTCTGGCGCGCAGTATTGTCTTCGGCATTGCAAGGCGGGTTCTTCTCCAATTTCCAAGTCTTTGTATGCAGTGTCCGGTCCCATAAATGTTCGGAACTCTTGGCTTCTGTGCTCAATAAGGGCTATCTCCCATGCGTCGAATGAATACGAGGCGCCAGGGTGTTTTTACGTTCGCCCCCCTAGCCAGATAAATAAATTGTCTATTAAAGGTACGGGGATTCTTAGATCCGATCCATACCATCCTCCCCCAGCGAGAATCCATCAGAGCGTGTTTCGGAAAGATCCATTCTAGCATGGCCGACCTCCGCAGCTCCTCCTCCCGCCCACGTAGCCCTAAGCCCGGTGATTGGGAGAGGTGTTCAGTCCCGCACAGTCGATTAGTCGAACTACAGACTAAGGGATTTCTCCCTCCGGCGTATATGGTGCCCGTTCGTGCCGGGCTTGCCACCTACAATGGCGGGGAGCAAGCAGAGAGCTTTCCCTGTCCCTCCATGGGGGAACGGGTTTGCCTTGTTCCTTATTTACTAAGGGGACTCGGATTTCCAATTCATCCGTTTCTCCGCGGGCTCCTGGAGTTCTACGGCCTCCAATTACACAATCTCACCCCTGCCTCCATTCTACATATCGCCAGCTATGTTGCTCTCTGTGAGTTGTTCCTGGGCTGCGAGGCTCACTTCGAGCTGTGGAAAAGGCTATTTTGCCTCGTCCCTTGCACACAGAGGGAATCACTTTATCAAGTGGGCGGAGCCGAAATATGGCGCATCACCGATACTGGATACCTGTCCGGTACCCCGAAGAAGTCGTACGAAGACTGGCCTTCAGAATGATTTTATATGGAGGACGTTCCCCTTCCGGACCCTGTTCGGCGGGGTCTTCCTGAGTTCAACAATGCTCCTCTGAAGAAGCGCCGAAGTTGGCGCCCACGGAGCCCCCAGGCGGAAGACAACAGGGAAGTCCTCTACCTGATGAACCGGATGAAAGCACTGGTTCAATCAGGATTGACAATAAATCGAAGTTATGTTGATTTGCATAATGCGGGGAGTGCAGCCACTTCAATATCATGGGCACCCCTTGTGGTGTTATAACGGGGTGGATGACGCCACCCGCTACGGGCGTAAGGGTCCGGACAATGTTGCTGCTCTAGCGAAAATTCTGTCCGAACTGTTCAAGGGTGAGGAAGAGGATTTCACCCGCATCAAGCCACGGGATGGATTCCCCATGTACAATCCTTCAAGCTGGGTAAGTTATATTTCCCTGCTCCCATTTTTCCGCATTCTTTGTCGTAAGTATTCACCTTGCCACTTTGCGGCAGGAACTGTGCCGGGGGTTGGGTGCGACATATGCCAAAGGATGGCTTATCATGGTGGGAGCGAGTAGAACGTCGCCGGTGCCTGGAAACGGGATAAGGCGAAGGCATGCACGCCGGCGAATCTTACCCAGCTTCGGGGCTCTCCGTGGAGATAACACCCCTACTTCTGCTCTGCGGGGTCTCCGCATGATCACTATGGCAAAGTGTGTACACGGTTGCTCCTTGAGCTGTTTCCCGGAGGTAGGAGAAGGCTAGGCTAGCTCTCTCCTTCCTCTATGATCTGGTCTAGTGCTAATGGATTCCAACCCTTTGCATGGGTGCCCTGGGGGGTTTATATAGGCCTACCCCCCAGGGGTACAATGGTAATCCGGGTGGACGCGGGCCCAGCCGTCAGTCTCTCTAGCCGCCGTCTTATCCGCTGACTCCTGGGGGCCGCCGACTGGCTCGGTACGGAGCCGACAGGCCGCGTCCACCGCGGGCGGGTCTTGCCGGCTGCAGATTACTGTAGCCGTGCTTCTAATGACGCGGGCTCGGTCATGGGGTCGTGGCAACAGCTCCGCCGTCTGGCGGGCGATCACTATTGCCACTCCCGGTCGCGTCTGGTTAATGGCGCGTGGGGCCCGTGGGAGGGGCCGGCTGACTCCTGGGGGCCTACTCCCAACTGGGCCGACTGGTAACGCTCTCGCCGTCTTTCGTATGCCCGCCGACTGGTGGGACCCGTCGTCCCTGGGCCGTACCGGCAGGCCGTCGTGGGCACAGGACTCCGCCCACTGGGGCTGACGTCAGGACCGGCATGGCAACAGTGTTGCGCTGGGCGGAGATCTCCGCAGGTACGGCGTACTGTCGCCACGCCTGCCCTTGGAAAAGGGTGGGAGTGGACCTTACTGTGGCCACTCCCCGTCCCGTCCCTCTTTATGAGGGCATGGGGGCTGTTGGCGTCACGGGCCGACCCCCCATGGCCGGCTTCTCTGGAAGTCGCCAGTCAGGAGTCGGCTTATCCTGAAGTCTTCCCCGAGACTCGGCTGTGAGTGGGCAGCCGGCCGCCTCGTCGCCGACTCTCAGAAGGCGGCTCTTCGTTCTGGGGTCTTGAGGGGCGCAGCCTGCCCCGATGTATTGAAAGGTTCTGGGCCTGGGTTAGCCTACCCGTGGCCCATTACTCCGACAAACTGCAAAAAGCCATAAAGGAGCTTAGCAGACCTTCTCCACAACTAGAGGACCCTGACCAGGCCCTCGACTCTGGACTTGAAGAAGATTCGGTTATCTCCATGGAGCTGATAGACCGGCAGTTCTATCAGTTAAGCTGCGACGATGCCATGGTGGCCATTACGGCCGACTATCCTGGACTGCTCCCTGCATCGCAAGTAAGAAAAACCAAAAAATCCTAACTCCAAAAACTAGGATCCCCTTTTAAACACTTCACCCACCATATACACATGGCATTTTTTACAGGGAAGGCATTCGGGACGCCCTGCCGAACCCGCAACAACTCGCCAACCAGAGGCACCGAGGCCGGGTAGGCCAAAAAGGAAGGCGGTCACGACGGAGACGCCGGCGCAAAGGTATAAAACCCTGCTCCTTGGTTGTCATCTTTCTCAAAATGTAATGACACCCGTGTTTCTTTAATAGAAAAAACGCTCGCCGGAATATGTCCGGCGATGTTGCCGATCACGCCTCCACCAGTCGGGCGCCATGACCGGACATAGAGGCGGAAGCCGATATGGGGCAGACGCAGGATAATCCCCCTACAGAGGATGCGGATAGATTATCCGCTACTAACTCGGAAGTGGAAAGTGCCATGAATCATAGGCGCCGCCGGGCCGTACTCCGCGACGCTTGTTTCTCACCAGAGGCATTTGATGCCTTTAATTCCGGAGAGGCGTACCTCCGTGCTGCTCAAGATGGTCTAGCCAGAGCCATGGATCAGTATGTAAAGGATGTACGGGTGAGTGAATCTGGTGATTTATATGTATCAGTAGCCCCTGAGACTTGAAACAGTTAGCAGAACTGATTTAAGGATCATCTATATTATACAGGTTCTTACAGAGAAGAATACTAGGCTGTCACAGGAACTGGAGGAGTGCAAGACCCAACTGCGGGCTGCTGTGGCCGCATTGCAGGAACCAAAAAAGTCATCTGCTGGTAACATTTACTTTAAAGAATGATGGTTACCATATAACGTGCGGCAACAACAGATGTTGCAGATGAATCCAGAGAGAATCCGGAGGTCCAGCATGTTATGCGACAGCTAGAGGCTGGCAAACGCGTGCTGATTGAAGTTAGGCGGGAGAAAAACAATCTCCAAGACGCCAATGTCAAGCTGAGCGTGGAACTAAAAGACGTTTGAGCCCAGCTTGCAGACTCCGAGAAGGAGAAAAAGCGGCTTCGGCACGGCATTTTTAGTAAGTTCTTGAACGAATCCTTTTAAAGGAGTTCGGCGAAGAGGCCGACTAACAGTGTTATGTCCGTAGGTATGCTGATGGGTCGTCCTGCGGAGGAGATGCCCGGGTCTGCGGGTGATCTTTTGTCCGAGTTGTCACATCTGCACGAACAAGTTCGGCAGGTGATGCAGGGTGTTGCCCAGGCCTTGTGGTCGTCCGTCTCCCTGCTAGAGGGCGTTGCAGAGCTTGCAGGGAAGCTTAAGGGAGCACGGCGTCGCTTTCAATTATGGAAGATATCAGCCTGCCGACAGGGTGCCAGAGAAGCCTGGGCCATGGTGAAGACACGGTATACCAAGGCAGACCCAAATCACATGGCCGAGGTCAGACCTGTGGGGCCCGACGGAAAAGAGATCCCCATTAGCTTAGTTTATGGGCAAGTACAATTAGCCACAAAGTATTCCCAACAGGATTGTAAGCTAGACCGCCTGTTGGATGGTATAGAAGAGGAATTTAGTCAGTCTGCATGACTATGTAATTAAAGTGACATGTATAATGCCTTCTAGCCGGATTGTAGATCATTTATCGTTGCGGACCTTTTCGCTTCACCCTCCGGGCCCAATAGTCCGGAGTGTATCCGAATACCCGCTCAGTTATATAAGAATCGAGGTATGCGCGGAGACCAGGCGTAGGGGTCATTAGTGCTTTATCAGACAAGTGCCCAACTAGTTATGTTATATTACATGGGTAGTAAGAAACATCTTCCAGGGAGAATAGTTCCGTTAAGATTTCCTTTCCCTGGGTAAGCATGCCCTAAAGTGCATGTCCGGACTGCGATAGGAAACGCAGGAAAAACATCTGGGGGCAGATATGGACAATAAATAAAAATCATCTTTTGTTCACCGACCGAATATTCCCTTAAGAACGCTAGCTTTCGGCTTCACCCAGTCTGAGGTACACATTCGGCTGACCCGGCAGTAACAATCGCAGAGGTGCTCTCCTTATGCCTTGGCCGAATTAACGGGAATGTAGGGCATAAATACAAGAGCCAGGCAACCCAGCTTGGCCAAAACTTAAGTCATATCGATGCATATAATGGTGAAAAAAGGTACATGCGGAAGTATAACACATGTGCGGGGCATGAGGCCCAGATAAATAATTTAAGCTTCTGTGAAAGAAGCCCCCAGGTATGAAGAGTGCGGCTAGCGCATCCGTAATGTGCAAGCGAGGCACAAGGTGACCCTTGAAGGCCTAGAGAAATAATAAAAGAAAGAAAGAGAACAAGACAGATAATGTATATGTAGAAAATGGACAAAGGGAGGGGACTAACATAGAGTCCGGTGCTAGGCGTAGAATCTTCGGAGCCTGGCCACGTTCCATGGGTTCGACTCGAGTCGACTAGTCGATGCATCCCGCAGTCGGTATGCTCCACCGGTCAGAACTTGGTAAATAATGAAGGGACCTTCCCATTTGGGCTCGAGCTTGCTCTTTTTCTTATCCGGCAGGCGTAGAACTAGTTCGCCAACGTTATAAGTTTTGGCTCGTACTTCTCTGCTTTGGTATCTGCGAGCCTGTTGCTGATAAAATGTGGAACGGGCTTTGGCTACGTCGCGCTCCTCCTCCAGGGTGTCCAAACTGTCCTGCCGATCGAGCTCGGCTTCTCTTTCTTCGTACATGTGCACTCGAGGTGAGTCATGAATTATGTCACAGGGCAAGACTGCCTCTGCGTCGTACACCATAAAGAAGGGTGTATATCCGGTACTACGATTCGGCGTGGTCCGCAGCCCCCAGAGTACGGAGTCGAGCTCCTCTACCCAGTGCGTGTTAGACTCCGTTAAGGAGCGCACTAATCTGGGTTTAATGCCGCTCATTATAAGACCGTTGGCTCGCTCGACTCGACCGTTGGTTTGTGGGTGATAGACTGAAGCATAATCGAGCTTGATGCCCATTTTGCTGCACAAGAGTTTTACCCCATCAGTCGTGAAGTTCGTGCCATTATCAGTGATGATGCTGTGGGGGACGCCATAAGGGTGTACAACCCCGGATATGAAGTCTATCACTGGTCTGGATTCGGCTATTTTAACAGGTTTGGCCTCTATCCATTTGGTGAATTTATCCACCATGACCAATAAGTATTTTTTCTTGTGGGTTCCCCCTTTAAGGGGTCCAACCATGTCAAGCCCCCAGACCGCAAAGGGCCATGTAATGGGGATTGTTTGGAGGGAGGTGGGTGGCATGTGGCTTTGATTTGCAAAGAGCTGGCAACCGGCGCAGCGTTGGACCAAGTCCTGTGCATCCGCCCAGGCCGTTGGCCAATAGAATCCTGTATGGAAGGCCTTGCTTACAAGAGCCCGGGCTGCGGCGTGATGATCGCCGAGTCCGGCGTGAATTTATCCCAAAAGATTTCGCCCTTCCTCTTCGGAGATGCACCTTTGAAGGACCCCGGTAGTGCTTTTTTGTACAATTCTCCCTCATGGACCCTGTAGGCCTTGGATCGCTGCACTATGCAGCGTGCCTCATTTTGGTCCTCCGGAAGTTCCTGTCTAGTTAGGTAGGCTAGGAATGGTTCTGTCCACGGGGCAATAATGGCCATTATTTCATGGGCTGAAGGTGTTATTTCGGTGGCGAAGCCTCCGATTGTGTCAGAGAGTTCGGTATCGGGTATTTTGGCCGGGTCTGGACTGTTGTTACTGGTGTGCCCTTCCCATACTACGGATGGCTTGAACAGCCTTTCCAAAAATATGTTGGGGGGACCGCATCACATTTTGCGCCCATGCGGGCGAGGATATCCGCTGCCTGATTGTTTTCCCGAGCCACATGGTGAAATTCGAGCCCCTCGAACAGAGCTGACATTTTTAGGACGGCGTTTCGATAGGCCACCATTTTCGGATCCTTGGCATCAAAGTCTCCATTCATTTGGGATATTGCGAGGTTTGAATCGCCACACACCTCCAGGCGTTGAATGCCCATGGAGACTGCCATCCGAAGACCATGCAACAGAGCTTCGTATTCGGCTGCATTGTTGGAGTCTGTATACAATATTTGCAATACGTACTGAACGGTGTCTCTGGTTGGGGACGTCATGTTACGCCCTCGATGCGGCTATATCTCCCACGTGTAGAAGCATGACTTAGAGGCATAACCGCATTGAAAGCAATGTCACAAGTGAGGTAATCTTCACACAACCCATGTAATACATAAGGGAAAGGGATACATAGTTGGCTTACAATCGCCACTTCACACAATTACATGAATAAAGCATTACATCATCCAGATACAATCAAGGTCCGACTATGGAACCAAAATAAAAGAAGACTACCCCAAAAGCTACACAGATCCCCGATCGACCCCAACTAGGCTCCACTACTGATCAACTAGAACGAAACAACATAAAGGATAAGATCTTCAACGAGCTTGGTTGTGTCACCTGCTCGGTTTCATCGGCACCTGCAAACTGGTTTTGGAAGTATCTATGAGTCACGGGGACTCAGCAATCTCACACCCTCGCGATCAAGACTATTTAAGCTTATAGGAAGGGTAAAAGGTATGAGGTGGATCTGCAGCAAGTGACTAGCATATATGGTAGCTAACATACGCAAAAGAGAGCAAGAAGAGAAGGCAAAAGCATGGTCAAACAACTATGATCAAGAAGTGATCCTAGAACAACCTACGTCAAGCATAACTCCAACACCGTGTTCACTTCCCGAACTCCGCCGGAAAGAGACCATCACGGTTACACACGCGGTTGATGCATTTTAATTATGATAAACTTCAGGTTTTCTACAACCGGACATTAACAAATTCCCATCTGCCCATAACCGCGGGCATGGCTTTCGAAAGTTCAAATCCCTGCAGGGGTGTCTCAACTTAGCCCATCACAAGCTCTCACGGTCAACGGAGGATAGTCCTTCTAGCGGGAAGACCCGATCAGACTCGGAATCCCGGTTACAAGACATCCTCGACAATGGTAAAACAAGTCTAGCAACACCGCCCGAATGTGCCGACAAATCCCGATAGGAACTTCACATATCTCGTTCTCAGGGCACACTCAGATGAGACTAGCTACGAGTAAAACCAACCCTCAAGTTTCCCTGAGGTGGCCCCGCAGGCAGCTCAGTTCGGACCAACAATCAGAGGAGCACTGGCCCGGGGGGGTTAAAATAAAGATGACCCTTGGGCAGGCCTACCCAAGGGAAAGAAAAGGCTAGGTGGCGAATGGTAAAACCAATGTTGGGCATTGCTGGAGGAGTTTTATTCAAGGCGAACTATCAAGGGGTTCCCGTTATAACCCAACCGCGTAAGGAACGCAAAATCCGGGAACATAACACCGATATGACGGAAACTAGGGCGGCAAGAGTGGAACAAAACACCAGGCATAATGCCGAGCCTTCCACCCTTTACCAAGTATATAGATGCATTAATTAAATAATATATATTGTGATATCCCAACAAGTAAACATGTTCCAACAAGGAACAACATCTCCATGTTCTAACAAGGAACAAACTTCAATCTTCACCTGCAACTAACAACGCTATAAGAGGGGCTGAGCAAAGTGGTAACATAGCCAAACAACGGTTTTCTAGGACAAGGTGGGTTAGAGGCTTGGCTTAACAATATAGGAGGCATGATAAGAAAGTGGTAGGTATCGCAGCATAGGCATAGCAAAAGAGCGAGCGTCTAGCAAGCAAAGATAGAAGTGATTTCGAGGGTATGGTCATCTTGCCTGAAATCCCGCAAGGAAGAAGAACGAGTCCATGAAGAAGACAAACGGACGTAGATGAACGGTTCCTCACAAACACAACAATAACGGAACCATCCGAAGAAGCAACACCGGAAACAAGCACACAACATAGTAAACAACCAACACATGAACATGGTATGATATGCGGGATGCGATATGCGATGCATATGCATGATTTGCAAAGGAATGATTGAACTTGGCCTCAACATGGAAATCCAAGAGTGCCACTGGAAAGGTGATGTGATTTCGGTTGAAATCGATATAAAGATCACCGGAATCGGATGCACCGTTTGGAAATGGCAAGCAAAACAAATATGGCACCGGTCTGCGATAATCAGCAAGTAGCCATCTAAATGCAACAAGATAAATATGCTACAGCACTCAAACATGGCAACAAAATACATGGAAGGGATCCACTCAAGAAGCTTAACAAAATATGAACACTGAGCTACGGATAAATCACTGTTTAACAGGTTCAAACAAGCATGGAAAAAGTGCAAATGATAACAGGTTTCAGACTTAGTGAAATTAACACAAGTCTGGGATTTATCATCAGGAAGCACACTTTAGAGCATGAAAACTACATGCTACAGGAACTTAACATGGAAAAGCAAGGCATGGCATGAAGCTACTCAAAGAACTTAACAAAAGTCCCTTAGTGACCTTGAGCCAAAAGGGATCAGAAAATACAATTGCAAGCATGTGAACATGGCAAAAACATAAACAGATCTCAGACTTAGTGAAAAACTGGAGCATGCAAAACAGTTAACGAGTAGGCATGTTTACGAGCTCGATGCACTCACTACAGAGCATGGCATGACAAACTAAGCATACACCCATCAAGAAGACATGGCATATAAGCTATACATGGCAAGAACAACAACATAGCATGCACGGATCAATAGCAACATCCTCGGCAAAATCGCTAATCATTTCAACAATCTGCCAGGATTCACGAAATAGCAAAAGTAGAGCTTGATTGACTCAAGCTAGGGTGCTCCATAAATTCAAACAAATACATGGATGGATAGAACACCACAATATTAACAAAACATCCTTACTGATCATCCTCAAAAGAGGCACGGATCACTAGTAAACAACATGAACATATGGCATACCGACAAAAACAGAACAAGGACTTAGTGAAAACTAAGTCCCTGAAATCAGCATTACCGATTGCACTACTTTGCAAGCTTGTGCTAGTCACCAAAAATATCACAAAAATACATGGTAAGCACCACTGTAAAGATGGCATGGCATATAACAAAATACATGTAGAGCTCAGGATTATAGCATGCACACATTAAACATGGCAAAAATGACAAAATGCCATTTGCTGAAACAGATCTGACAAATTACTCACATAGCCCTCTTCCAACAGCATTTCGGGCATCAAGATAAGCTCAAATGAAAATGATGCAATGAGATGAAATGATGTACTCGTCGAGGCGAACATTTTGATATGCTACACGCTCAAAACGGAGCCACGAATGATGAGTAATGATGCGATGAAAATGCCAAAACAATATTGGGGAAAAAAGGACTTAGACGAATTTTACCCTGCAGATCTGGATCTAGGGCAACGGGGCACACATCCCGAGGTCAACTCCGGCGAGGGAGGGGTCTTCTCCGGTGAGGACGGCCGCGGAGGGGGTCGGCGAGGAGCGGATCCGGGCGCTCCTGCCCGGATCTAGCTGGAGGCGGGGCCTGGGGGGAGCTGCAGGGCCGGCAGCGACCATGGCGCGGCGGCGAGCAACGAGGTGAGGCAGCACCGGCGCGGGTCGTCGTGGCCGGCGGCTGCGGCGGCCGGTGACCTCGGGCGCGGGGCGAAGGAAGGTGAGGCCGCGCGGGCGCGACGGAGGATGAGGCTCGGGCCAGGCCAGCCGTTGCGCACGGGAACCGAGGCCGGCGACCGGCGGGATGTGGTGGTGGCAGCCAACGCCGGCGAGGGTGGCGGCGGAGCACGGCCGGTGGAGCACTCCGGCGAGCCGGGCGCAGGCGGTGGTGCTCTCGGGCGGCGGCGGGCGGAACCGGGCTCGCGCGGGTCCACGATGGGCCTAGCGGGCCGCGGCGGCGGCGGGACGGCGGCGGCCACGTGGCGATCCCGGATTCGCTGAGGGGCGGTGCGGACATGTCCGGTGCGGTGGAGAAGTGTCCGGTGGCGCGAGGGAAGGAGTTTTAGGGTTTGACTGCGCGGAAATTTCAGAGGAGAGCACATATATATAGGTAGAGGGAGCTAGGAGAGTCCAAATGAGGTGCGGTTTGCGGCCACACGATCGTGATCGAACGCTCTAGATGATGGAGAGGGTTTAGGTGGGTTTTGGGACAAATTGGAAGGGTGTTGGGCTGCAACGCACACGAGGCTTTTTCGGTCCCTCGGTTAACCGTTGGAGTATCAAACGAAGTCCAAATGGCACGAAACTTGACAGGCGGTCTACCGGTAGTAAACCAAGGCCGCATGGCAAGTCTCGGTCCAATCCGAAAACGTTTAACACCCGCACACAAAAAGAGGTAGAAGGGGACACCGGGTGACATAGGAGCGCCGGATTGCAAAACGGACAACGGGGAAAATGCTCGGATGCATGAGACGAACATGTATGCAAATGAAATGCACATGATGACATGATATGCAATGCATGACACGCAAGCAATGACAAGGCAACAACAACGAATAACTGGAGGACACCTGACACATTGGTCTCGAGGCGTTACACGTCAGGACGACACCAGCCCCTAGACCAGCCAGCATTTTAGAACCGTCGAAGTGCATGATCCAATTGGAGTATGCGCCGTCCTCTTTAGGGAGTTCGGCCTTCGTCCATTCGGCGACGAAGTCGGCCAATACTTGCGACTTAATGGCTCGTCGAGGTTTGTATGTTATGTTGAACGGGAGGAGCTCAATGGCCCATTTGGCAATCCGGCCCGTAGCGTCGCGGCTGTTTATAATATCATTAAGTGGCACTTCCGAGGCTATTGTAATCGAACACTCTTGAAAGTAGTGTCGCAGCTTCCGCGATGCCATGAATACCACATATGCTATCTTTTGGTAATGCGGGTATCGTGATTTGCATGGAGTGAGGATAGTGGATACATAGTATACCGGCTTCTGAAGAGGGAATTTATGTCCGTCCGCTTCCTGTTCGACAACGAGCACCGTGCTTACAACTTGATGAGTTGCCGCAATGTACAACAGCACTGGTTCGCCGATGTTTGGCGCGGCCAGGATTGGGTTGGTTGCCAAGATGGCCTTTATTTCTTCCAATCCGGCTGTGGTCGCGTCCGTCCACTCGAAGTGTTCGGTGCGCCGAAGGAGGCGATAAAGGGGTAAAGCCTTTTCTCCTAAGCGGGAGATAAAGCGGCTTAGAGCCGCCACGCATCCAGTTAACTTCTGGATTTGTTTGAGGTCTGTTGGGGTAGCCAACTGTGACAAAGCTCAGATTTTGGCCGGATTAGCTTCAATACCTCTACTGGAGACAATGAAACCCAGGAGCTTTCCGGCTGGTATGCCGAAAACGCATTTTTCCGGATTGAGCTTGATGTCGTATGTTCGGAGGTTGTCAAATGTGAGCCTCAAGTCATCTATGAAAGAGTCGGCGTGTTTGGTTTTGACGACCACATTGTCTATGTATGCCTCTATTGTTTTGCTGATTTGTTTCTCCAGACATGTCTGAATCATGCGCTGATATGTTGCGCCGGCGTTTTTGAGCCCAAAAGGCATTGTGTTAAAACAGAAGGGACCATATGGTATGATGAATGCCGTTGCGGCTTGGTCGGACTCCGCCATCTTGATTTGGTGGTAACCGTAGTATGCGTCAAGGAAACACAATGACTCGTGTCCTGCGGTAGCATCAATGATTTTATCTATGTGTGGGAGGGGGAAGGGATCCTTTGGGCAAGCTTTATTGAGGTCTTTGAAATCGACACAAAGGCGCCATGATTTTTCCTTCTTTGGTACCATCACCAGGTTTGCTAGCCAGTCCGGGTGTTTTATTTCTCTGATGAATCGGGCCTCCAATAACTTGGCTAGTTCCTCTCCCATGGCCTGTCTCTTAGGTTCGGAGAAACACCGAAGAGCTTGCTTGACCGGCTTGAATCCCTTTAAGATATTGAGGCTATGCTCGGCCAGCCCGCGTAGGATTCCTGGCATGTCTGAGGGATGCCAGGCGAATATGTCCCAGTTCTCGTGCAGGAACTCTCGTAGTGCGGCGTCCACAGCGGGGTCTAACTGTGCCCCGATGGAGGCTGTTTTTGTAGGGTCCGTTAGGTGGACTTGGAATTTGACTATTTCATCCGCTGGTTTAAAAGAGGTGGACTTGGATCTCTTGTCGAGTATCACGTCGTCCCTGTCCACTATGGAGCGTAGCATGGTTAATTCCTTGGCTGAGAGGGCTTCGGATAATGCCTCGAAGGCCAGTGCAGCTGTTTTGTTTTCGGCGCGGAGTGCTATGTCCGGATCGCTGGCGAGAGTGATGATTCCGTTGAGCCCGGGCATTTTGAGCTTCATGTACCCGTAATGGGGAACGGCTTGGAAGATTGTGAATGCCTCCCGTCCTAAAAGAGCGTGATAACCACTGCTGAACGGGGCCACTTGGAATGTAATTTCTTCGGACCTATAATTATCCAGCGTGCCGAATACCACATCTAGTGTGATTTTCCCAGCACAGCGTGCTTCCCGACTGGGGATGATTCCTCTAAAGGTTGTGCTACTTTGCTCAATGTGGTTCCAGTCTATTTCCATCTTTTGAAGAGTTTCCTCATAGATGAGGTTTAATCCGCTGCCGCCGTCCATGAGTACTTTGGTGAGTCAAAAGCCGTCCACAATTGGACTGAGGACCAGTGTAGCTGGTGCTCGGGCTGTTCGGAATTTAGGTTCGTCACTGGCATTGAAGGTAGTAGCCGTGTCACTCCATGGATTTATTGCTGCTACGTGGCAGATTTCGGCCATGCTGCGGAGTGTTCGCTTGCGCCTATTATTTGACGTGAAGGTCTCGAAGACTGTTAACACTGTATTGTTATCCACAGGATGGTGCTCTGTGGTATTTGGGAGAAGAAGATCCGCACCACTTTTGGCCACCTACCGGAGTATCCAACATGCTCTAAGGTTATGCGTTGGTATTGTATCCGCTGTACTATGAATTTTGCAGGGTCCGTTGAGCCATCCCTCCAGTACGATTCCATGCCCTGTAGAGGGTTTTTGCTTTTTGGTAGTTGACCCGGGTGTATTGTGATAATGCACCCTTTTATTTCGGACTAGGTTTGTATTCAGGGCCGGATTATCCCAAAAGTTTGTTTCAGTTTTCCAGGCACTTTCCATCGCACAGTACTTCCGTACTATGGACGCCAAGTCAGCGAAGCGTGTTATCTCACGGCGATTTATGGCGTTAAGGATTCCCTTGTCCGTGTAATTATTGCAAAAAATAGGATTGCGTCTTCCTCGCGACAGTCCTTAACCTTGTTCATCGCAAGGAGGAATGTGGCCCAATAGTGATGTACTGTTTCCTGGGGCTCTTGCCTGATGTGGGAAAGATCGCTTATGTTTGGGTGGGTGGGTGGAATTGAATCCGAACCCTTACCCGATCTAGGATCCAGGGGCCGAGGAGTTTCCAATTTTGGACGTTCCGGTTCTGGGGTGTTACCCGATAATCCTGGCCCGCTGCCTGACTCTAAGTTCAGGGATTGGATGTTGTCCTCCCGCAAACGGGCGTCCGGCTCGGAGAGCTCGGGAGTCCGGACATAGTTGGTCCTCAAGATAGAGGAAAGGTCGCCGCATTGTTCCTCCAACACTGCAATATGATGGGTGACCAGTGGAGAGTTAATCTCCCTTTGATCGGGTTTAAGCCCAATCCGATCATAGTCCATAGCGACTCCCAAGGCGGTGATGCGATCCAAGAGCTCGTTTAAGGAGGCGAGCTCCATTGGATCCATCTGTTCGGCGAGTGTCGATTTGACGTGGAGGTTGTTTTCGATGACCCGAGAAGTCATCGTCGGTGCGGCGGCCGAACATGCGGTCATGATGAAACCGCCTAGCCGGAGAGTTTGGCCGATAGCCAAAGCTCCCCCAACAGTAGTACCGTCTTTAAAGACAAGACGAGACATCCTTCCTTCTGGCGACGGCACAGAGGAACTCTCAATGAAAGCACCAATGTCGGTGTCAAAACCGGCGGATCTCAGGTAGGGGGTCCCGAACTGTGTGTCTAAGGCGGATGGCAACAGGAGGCAGGGGACACGATGTTTTACCCAGGTTCGGGCCCTCTTGATGGAGGTAAAACCCTATGTCCTGCTCGATTTATTCTTGATGATATGGGTATTACAAGAGTTGATCTACCACGAGATCGGAGAGGCTAAACCTTAGAAGCTAGCCTATGGTATGATTGTATGTTGTCCTGCGGACTAAAACCCTCCGGTTTATATAGACACCGGAGGGGGCTAGGGTTACACAAGGTCGGTTGCAAAGGAGGAGATGTACATATCCGTATTGCTTAGCTTGCCTTCCATGCGAAGTAGAGTCCCATCCGGACACGAGATGAAGTCTTCAATCTTGTATCTTCATAGTCCAACAGTCCGGCCAAAGGATATAGTCCGGCTGTCCGGAGACCCCCTAATCCAGGACGCCCTCACTCATCATGTACACGTATGTTCTAGAAACAGGAACACGTGTCATATTCACAGGCATTATGTGTAAAGTAGGTAGATGCAATTCAAGTTAGAAGCAATACAAGCTAGACATCATACGCAACATGCAACCACATATAATAGTGTCAAGTTAGAGCAAGCACCTGTGATGGTGGAGTAGGGGAGATGTGCTCATCATCTATACAGCTACGTTGACTGTCCAACCTTGTGTTGTCTTGCGAATCTTGTTGGGAGGATGGCGGAGTAGAATCTGTAGAGACCCCCTGTTTGAGTTGCTCCGAAGGACCACCATCATCCACTTTCGGACTAATTTCCTTCAGTTGTAATGATTTTGCATTGTGAAGTCAAACCGATAAGAAAAAGGAATAAAATTCGCTCTTCAGAACTCATTCATGCATGATACTAACGAACACTACTCGGATGAAAGGCAAACACATGATGCGAGGATGGAATATGTATGAAAAGCAGGATGGTGTGACATATTCACACCTATGATGTGGTAACTAAGCAGAAGGCATTTCAACAAATTAGAAGCACTGCAAGCTAGACACCATATGAAAGATGTAACCAATATCACTCTGCCAAGTTCAAACTATATGGCGTTTCAACAAATTAGAAGCAGTACATGCTAGAAATCATATGCAAGACACAACCAATATCACAGTGGCGACTTAAAGGTGCCTTATCATAAGTGACTGATGCGGGATATGCAAGAATAGTAGTCTGATGTAGAAATAGGAACACATGTCATATTCACAGGCATTATGTGTAAAGTAAGCAGATGCAATTCAACAAAGTTAGAAGCAATACAAGCTAGACATCATACGCAACATGCAACCACATATAATAGTGCCAAGTTAGAGCAAGCACCTGTGATGGTGGAGTAGGGGAGATGTGCTCATCATCTACATAGCTACGTTGACTGTCTAGCCTTGTGTTGTCTTGCGAATCTTGTTGGGAGGATGGCGGAGTAGAATCTGTAGAGAACCTCCGTTTCACTTGCTCGGAAGGACCACCATCATCCAATGCCTTGCCAATTTCCTTCAGCTTTATTGATTTTGCATTGTGAGGTCATACCGACAAGAAAAAGGAATATCATTCGCTCTTCAGAACTCATTCATGCATGATACTGATGAACACTACTCTGATGAAAGGCAAAGTCATGATACGAGGATGTAATATGTACGAAAAAATGGACGGCTTGACATATTCACACCTATGATGTGGTAACTACGCAGAAGGCACTTCAACAAATTAGGAACACTGCAAGACACCATATGGAAAGTGCAGCCAATATCACTCTGCCAAGTTAAAACTGTCTCGTCATAGGTGGCTTTCATCAAATTAGAAGCAATACATGCTAGAAATCATATTCAAGACGCAAACCAATATCACACTGCCAACTTAAAGGTGTCCATCATAAGTGACTGATGCAGGATACACAAGAAGAGTAGTTTCATGTAAGAACATGGTGTGATAGACAGATATAGTATGTACCAAAAACAGGAAAGCGTGTCATATTCACATGTATCATGTGTAAGCTAAGCAGATGCAGTTTACCCTAATTAGGAGCAATAAGAGCTAGACACCATATGCAACATGCAACCAGATATCACACTGCCAAGTTAGAGCAAGCACCTTGGATGGTGGAGTAGGGGAGCAGAGACTTGGACCTTGTAATGCACTATCAGTACAAGGAGAATCGGTACAGATGCTCCGTTTACGTTGCTGTAGAGGACCACCATCATCACCTTCCTTACTCTTTTCCTTCCTCTTTCTTGATTTTGCCTTGTCAAGTCAAACCCACAAGAAAAAAGAATAAAATTTGCTCTTCAGAACTCATTGATGCATGATACTGGCGAACACTACTTTCATGTAAGGTAGCCGCATGATAGGAGGATGGAATATATATGAAAAATAGGACGGCGTGACATATTGACATGTATGATGTATAAAGTGTAAACTAAGCACAAGGTGCTTGAACTTGTTAGAATCGATGCAAGCTAGAAACCATATGAAAGATGAAACCAATATCACTTTGCCAAATTAAAAGGGTGCCCTAACAAATGTATTTGACCAAATTAGAATCAATACATGGCAACAGGCTAGAAATAATATGCAATATGCAACGAATAAAGGTGACTCGTCGTAAGTGATTGATGCATGATACAGAAGAGAGGTAGTTTCATGTAAGAACAAGGTTAACACATAGATGTAGTGTGTACCAAAAATAGGAAGGCATGTCATATTCACAGGTATAGTGTGTAAACTAAGCAGATGCAATTTACCCTAATTAGAAGCATTACAAGCTAGACACCGTATGCAACATGCAACCACATATCACACTACGAAGTTAGAGCAAGCACCTGTGATGGTGGTGTAGGGGAAGTGCGGTCTTCAGGTACAGAGCTATGTTCAATATCTTCATTTAGGCTTGTTGTTTCTTGAGAATCATGTGGAGAGGATGAAATTGCATTCTTTATAATAGTATTGCGTCTCATATTAACCCACGCCCGTGACTGTCTCATCATAAGCGATAGACGCAGGATACACGAGAACAGTAGTTTGATGTAAGAACATGGTGTGATAGGCAGATGTAGTATGTACCAAAAACAGGAAGGCGTGTCATATTCACATGTATAATGTGTAAGCTAAGGAGATGCAATTTAACAAATTAGGAGCATTGATGAGGGATACACAAGAAAAGTGCCTTATCATAAGATATAGTATGTACCAAAAACAGGAAAGCGTGTCATATTCACATGTATCATGTGTAAGCTAAGCAGATGCAGTTTACACTAATTAGGATTAATACGAGCTAAACACCATATGCAACATGCAACCAGATATCACACTGCCAAGTTAGAGCAAGCACCTTGGATGGTGGAGTAGGGGAGCGGAGACTTGGACCTTGTAATGCACTATCAGTACAAGGAAAATCGGTACAAATGCTCCGTTTATGTTGCTGCAGAGGACCACCATCATCGCCTTCCTTACTCTTTTCCTTCCTCTTTCTTGATTTTGCTTTGTCAAGTCAAATCCACAAGAAAAAGGAATAAAATTTGCTCTTTAGAACTCATTGATGCATGATACTGACGAACACTACTTTCATGTAAGACGAACACTACATATCACACTGCCAAGTAAGAGCAAGCACCTGCAATGGTGGTGTGGGGGAATTGCAGTGATCAACTAGAGAGCTACGTTGACTATCTTCATTTAGCCTTGCTGTTTCTTGAGAATCATGTGGGGAGGATGACACTGCACTCTTTAAACGAGTATGGCATCTCACAGAAACCCACCCGGGTGACTGTCTCATCATAAGTGATTGACGAGGGATACAAAAGAGCATTAGTTTGATGTGCGAACATGGTTAATAGACATATGTAGTATGTATCAAAAACAGGAAGGCATGTCATTATCAAAGGTATAATGTGTAAAGTAAGCAGATGCAATTTAACCAAATTGGAAGCAATACAAGCTAAACAACATATGCAACATGCAACCACATTTGACAGCGCGAAGTTAAAGCAAGCACCTAGGATGGTTGTGTGTGGCAATTGAGATCATCAACTACAGGGCTACATTTACTGTCTCCAACTGCTGACACTGCACCCATTAGAGCGCTGAAACACTTAGTGCTTATCTTCGAATTACACTAGAGCGATTTCTGTCTTTTCTTTTCTACATTCATCAACACTGCGTCAGATTTTGAAATACCCATGCATAAAAAACAATAGTGTGAGTATGGGTGAAGTGTGTGCACAATTAGTACAGTGTAAAGGTAGCAGATAGCAGGTCGGTGAGAAATAAATGACGGGAGACATATGATAGCTCTAGAACATGCATGGCACACTAAATTACTACAGGATTCTATGACAATAACAGTCGACTGAAAGCAAATAGGTCAGTCCATTTTTTCTGCACCGTCCGATGTACAAAGAACGGGTAGATCACCTTCATCTACCTCCAGCCAGTCAGTGTTGACGATCTTCCTCGAAACGCCAGCGACCACCGGCCCAGTATTCCTCCCCTGCCTGCGCCCTCCCCTCGACCTCACCGCACCGCCGTGCTTGGCACCTCCCCCTCGGCCATCCATTTAAGCCCTGCCGACCTCCAGATCGGGCGCAAGCAGCTCCTGTGCCCCACACCCCTATGATAGACACCGATGCGCCGCTTCCCCGGGGAACAGACGGACTAGGTGCTCCGCGCGCCTAAGCGGGTGCTACTTCTTTTAATTGCGGTTCGACTGACCCTGAATTGAAATCTAGGCGGGCTATTGACCTCTAGAAAAGGTGAAATAGTAAAAGGGAGGAAACCTTGTGCATTTAGTATCACGAAGAAGATGCAGTAAGAAGCACTCAACTAGTTTCTTTCATGGGATGAATACGGTGTGAGTGGAGACATAAGATTTGCACGAATAAGGGAAGAGGAGTACCTCTTTCTGTTGGCAGTGCTATGTCCTCCTTCTGTTTTTCCGATGATCTTCTTGTTGTTCGCCGGAAACCAGAAGTTGTGGAGGACGGTGCAGCCTTGGACGAACCCATGGCCAAGTTGTTGAGTGTGGTGCGGTGGCCGTCTATCGGCAGCGGGGAAGCAGATCCAAGGTGGTGAACGACGGCGTAGCGGGAACAGCTCCGGTGCGATGGACGGTTGCGATAGTGGAGCCGCAGTAGTGAGGCGTAGGACGGCGTGGTCGGAGTGCTTCTGGTACGGTGCACGTCGGCGTCGGTGTCATGGAGGCAGCTCTGCCTCGGCTTCAGCTGCTAAGTCCTTGAGGGCGTTGCGGTTGTGGTTATGTTGGACGACGACGTCGGGGTACCGGCTCTGGCGTGATGGAGGAGGGCGGCGGTGGATTGGCCGCTATGGGGTGGAGGACGGAGGAGGCTGGGGTTTCGCGGCTGGTGGAGAGGGCGTTTTCGCGCCCACAGAGTATGAATGGGGAAACGGAGGGAGGCGGGGAACTAATGGGGAACAATGTTTCGGTTTGAGACGCGCTTGTTTGAAATTTGGGGAAAGTTACAAACTTTCCCCCCATCTAAAATTTCGGACATATTGCAAGTTGGCGTAGGACATTCATGTCAGGTGTCCCAAATGTGGGCGGGATAGATTTTGGCCGAGCGCATGGGTAGGCGCCCACGGCGTATGAATGCTTCTCTGGCGTCTTGGTGAAGTTACAAACCTACCCCGGTTTAGACCTTTGGACATCGGGCCGATAGGCTACACGGGCCAGAGTCAGGACAGTAATTTCCTACCACCAAAACATTAGTCTCGCGCGGTTTCGGGTGACCAGAAGCATTTAACGTTTTCGGTTCTCTTGAATTGAACGTTCAGGATTTTTCAAACTTCACAAATATTTACTCTTGAAAATCCTAAAGCTACGATTATTTTGGAATGGAGGGGGTACATTTGAATATACATTGTACACGAGTATATATTAAAAAATATGCAACTTACCTCAGTTCATGGATGGTTCCAGATATAATCTCCTTGGCTGTAAAAAAAGTTAGATATGCGTATGAATATATATAGCATGTTCAAACTCACAATAAAGATTGATGCCCCCTTTTACATCTGATTTACAAATGCCATTATATCGGGTTCAAATAGATGAATGCACTTCCTATGAATTCGAATCTTCGAAACCCCCTTTATGTTGAATTCGACATGTATTCTACTTCGTAGCTAGCAATTTGGAATGTATCCATGCAAGTGACAAATGTATAAACTGCTTCACACTAACATGGAGTGCACTAATTAATGTTTATATATGAATTGCAAAAGCATCCATTGCCTGTATTTCAAACCGCTCTCACTCTATGGATCGATAATATGAAATAAACACATGCACATGCTAGAATTCAATTGCAGTTGAAGAAAGATCCTACTCCTGGTACTGTATATTAGTGATAGGGGTGTGTACAAAGTACACGTGAATAGCAGGCATTGTGCGTGTGTGTATACTATCGACGAACTAGCCCCCAAGTTTGTGTAACATACTAAGGGCCTAGGGTTATAAATCATATATAGTCGGCTTATCACCAGTGGGGATAGAGTCCTCCGCGACTCTGGTAGTTTCGTGTTGTACGCCGAGTCCTCCACATGGGTCTTCGTATAACACGTCTCGGTCCAACCTATATGCGGCGCAGGATGGAACCGACCCATGAGTCTTCATGTTGACCCATCACAACTAGAAATGATGTGCCCACCACACCACACACGCAATCGACCCAATCCTAAGCCTAGCATTTGATGCGTGCTCCGTATTTTGTTGATGACACTTACGGTCATTGTATTTGAAGCGAAAGCACGATATGGTCACTGGACTTCAGAATAAGCTCATCACGGTCACCACATATATTTTGTCGTGCTAACCGACATGTGGTTGGATGGTTAGAGGACAGTGGTTTCTCGAGCCCACCAAGGTTAAAGTCCCGGTGCTCGCATCTATCTTATGTTAATTTCAGTATTTTCCAGCGACGTACGTTCAGTGGGAGGAGACGTTCCACTCGACTACGAGGCACCTACGGTGACTTCATAAAATCTCGAGATCATATATGCTGGCCCACTCTCTCGAAGGTGCTCATAGGGGTAGGGTTCACGTGTGTGCGCTTATAGCGGTGAGTGCTTGCGCGTATATATGAGCCCTTGCGTCTGTACTGTGTTAAACAAATACATATCATGATTATACGGTCACTGGCTCACCCGTACAACTCCGTATTTTGTTGATGACACAATCAATTGACCAGTCAAACGTTCCACGCGGCGCAACTAGTGTTGCATCATCGCGGCGCGTAACCGTGGGGCCCACCTGTCAGCCCGTATATGAAAGAAAGAAATGGTAGTTTGAGTCTGTACTGTGTTAATAAAATAGGAGTACATTTTAGGGTGATCATACGGTCACTGGCTCACCATACAGCTCCGTAATTTGTTGATAACACGATCAATTGACCAGTCAAACGGTCCACATTCAGCAGCGCACATTACCATAGGGCCCACCCGTCAGCGCGTATATGAAGGACAAAAATGGTAATAAATGAGTGGTTTTGGGGAGGGCGTGCCGGCCGCGGGCGGCGGGGGCTGGCGGTTCGGCCGGTGGTGGCTGGCGGCTCAGGGGGGGTGGATTTTGATGATAAACTGAAGGCCCTTGATTTCGTATCCAACGGCTGGAAAATATAATGACCAGAGATGAAAAAGTCAGTCGACTGACGTGTAGCCTCACCCCGCACGTACACATGCATGCACACAAGACACGCACGCATGTAGGCGTGCAACACTGACACCTACACACGCACGCATGCTGGCGTGCAACACTGACACGTACACATGCACTCACGAACACATGCACGTACGCACCCATGCATGCAACACTGAAATGTACCCTTGCACGCACGCAACACTCACACGCCTGCATGCACATAGCACATGACGCAAGACACACGTTCAACCTATACGTGCATGCACCCTTTGTTAAGGACATGGATTGTTACGGGTATTAATCAATCTTATCTGTGATAAGCAGAACATTGATGTTTACAACGGTCTTTATGAATCACAATGTATCGAACGGGCTATCAACATAGTAGGCTTATCTACATGAAAAAGATGACGTCACACTCAATGAACAATCATCGGTTTATGAAATGCCCGCTTCTGACCGCCCTGGCCCACCAAAGGTTCGTCTGCTGTGTGGCTGCCTGCGTTGGGTCACTGACATGCATGCCATGCACCCAAAGGTCCCACATGTCAGTGGAAGAATGGCGCGGTGTCCTAGGTCAGAGTTGAGGGCGCCACTCGCAGCACGCCCGGCTGAACACGCCTCCGTGCCACATTCAAACGCCTCCATGAAACCCGCCCGTGTGGAAGCCGAGAAACCCACTCTGGACACATGTCCGTTCATGACCAGGCCACTCCCCTATCTCCTCCACCATTTTGTCCACTCTTACAATGGCTTACGAAGAGTAGTTATTCTGCATCCAAGCCGGCTGGGTAGCCCGCCGGATACGAGCTATGCAGCTCGCTGATCCACCTCCCTCCCCTCGCCCGACGGAGCCAGTTGCCGCCCCAAGCCGTGGAATTTTGCCATGTGTTGTTTTCATGGACTAGCAAGATGCCGGTGCATTGCACGGAACATCAAGATGCATTTTTTTACAAACTCCCGCATGCATGCAAGGGATAATTAATGTCCTCCTTTGCTAGTACCACGAGGCAAACACCATTAATATTGCATCAATTAGTGTTAGTGGCCTTGTATATCTGCAAATTGTAATTTTGATAGTGGCCCCTTGTATATAAAAATGGAGGGAGAAAGATGAGAGATAAGGTGAGGAGGAGTGGGGTGTGGTGGTGACTAGTGGTCGGACTGGGCGGAGGCATGGGGATGGACGGCGCATTATGTTTAGGTTTGTATCTCTCTCACACACACCCACGTAGGTGGGGGACGTGCACGAAGAGAAGAGGTGCACGCACGGCGCACGTACTCCCGTCTCTTTCCCAACCACTCCCGCGCGGGTACACGGTGGAGCTCATTTCTGTACGAAAAAGGCAGCCCACATGGTAATTTGGCACGTGTACTGGTTGTCCACTTGGTGGAGGGAGGATCATCTACCATGGGTGAACAAACAAATTGCGACTTGACGCGTTATCTTAAATTAAAAAAAGAGGCAAACCATGTGGGGCCTACCTTAGAGGCAAGGCTCTATACACTAGAGTACTTTTGATGTGTCCCATCAACACGCAGAACAAGGAGAAGCTTGCTTAGTACGCCGTCTCCACCGCCCACGGGCGTGGTGGCTCACAGGATGAGGTGAGGCTTGCTTACTAGTACGCCTTACGCCCGCTCCCTCTGTTGGGGATCGTAGCAGAAATTTAAAATTTTCTACGCATCACCAAGATCAATCTATGGAGTAATCTAGCAATGAGGGTAAGGAGAGTGCATCTACATACCCTTGTAGATCGCTAAGCGGAAGCGTTGCAAGAACGCGGATGAAGGAGTCATACTCGTAGCGATTTAGATCGCGGCTGATTCCGATCTAAGCGCCGAACCACGGCGCCTCCGTGTTCAACACACGTGCAGCCCGGTGATGTCTCCTATGCCTTGATCCAGCAAGGGGAGAAGGATAGGTTGGGGAAGACTCCATCCAGCAGCAGCACGACGGCGTGGTGGTGAAGGAGGAGCGTGGCAATCCTGCAGGGCTTCGCCAAGCACCGCGGGAGAAGAGGAGGACTTGGGAGAGGGGGAGGGCTGCGCCAGAACTTGGGTGCGGCTGCCCTCCCACCTCCCACATATATATAGGGGCAAGGGAGAGGGGGGCCGGCCGCCTCAGATCCAATCTGAGGAGGGGGCGGCGGCCAAGGGGGGTTGCCTTGCCCCCCAAGGCAAGGGGGCGCCCCCCCTTTAGGGTTCCCCCAAACCCTAGGCGCATGGGCCCTAGGGGGGAGGCGCCCAGCCCACTAAGGGGCTGGTCCCTCTCCACACACAGCCCATAGGGCCCTCCGGGGCAGGTGGACCCTCCCGGTGGACCCCCGGAACCCCTCCAGTGGTCCTGGTACAATACCGGTAACCCCCGAATTATTCCGGTGACCGTATGATGACTTCCCATATATAAATCTTTACCTCCGGACCATTCCGGAACTCCTCGTGATGTCCGGGATCTCACCCGGGACTCCGAACAACATTCGGTAACCACGTATATCTATTCCCTATAACCCTAGCATCATCGAACCTTAAGTGTGTAGACCCTACGGGCTCGGGAGTCATGCAGACATGGTCGAGACAACTCTCCGGTCAATAACCAACAGCGGGATCTGGATACCAATGTTGGCTCCCACATGCTCCACGATGATCTCATCGGATGAACCATGATGTCAAGGATTCAATCAATCCCGTATACAATTCCCTTTGTCTATCGGTACGATACTTGCCCGAGATTCGATCGTCGATATCCCGATACCTTGTTCAATCTCGTTACTGGCAAGTCTCTTTACTCGTTCCGTAAAACGTGATCAACTCCTTGATCACATTGTGCACATTATGATGATGTCCTACCGAGTGGGCCCAGAGATACCTCTCCGTTTACACGAAGTGACAAATCCCAGTCTCGATTCGTGCCAACCCAACAGACACTTTCGGAGATACCTGTAGTGAACCTTTATAGCCACCCAGTTACATTGTGACGTTTGGTACACCCAAAGCACTCCTACGGTATCCGGGAGTTGCACAATCTCATGGTCTAAGGAAATGATACTTGACATTAGAAAAGCTTTAGCAAACGAACTACACGATCTTGTGCTAGGCTTAGGATTGGGTCTTGTCCATCACATCATTCTCCTAATGATGTGATCCCGTTATCAACAACATCCAATGTCCATGGTCAGGAAACCGTAACCATCTATTGATCAACGAGCTAGTCAACTAGAGGCTTACTAGGGACATGGTGTTGTCTATGTATCCACACATGTATCTGAGTTTCCTATCAATACAATTCTAGCATGGATAATAAACGATTATCATGAACAATGAAATATAATATAATAATAACTAATTTATTATTGCCTCTAGGGCATATTTCCAACAGTCTCCCACTTGCACTGGAGTCAATAATCTAGTTCACATCGCCATGTGATTAACACTCACAGGTCACATCGCCATGTGACCAACATCCAAAGAGTTTAATAGACTCAATAATCTAGTTCACATCACTATGTGATTAACACTCAATGAGTTCTGGGTTTGATCATGTTATGCTTGTGAGAGAGGTTGTAGTCAACGGGTCTTGCCATATTCAGATCCCTATGTATTTCGCAAAACTTTATGTCATATCGTAGATGCTGCTACCACGTTCCACTTGGAGCTATTCCAAATTGTTGCTCCATTATACGTATCCGGTATCTCTACTCAGAGCTATCCGGATAGGTGTCAATCTTGCATCGACATAACTCTTTATCGAACTCTTTATCACCTCCATAACTGAGAAACATTTCCTTATTCCTCTAAGGATAATTTTGACCGCTATCTGGTGATCCAATCCTAGATCACCTTTGTACCCTCTTGACAGGCATGTGGCAAGGCACACATCTGGTGCGGTACTCAGCATGGCATACCGTATAGAGCCTATGACAAAAGCATAGGGGACGACCTTCGTCCTTCCTCTTTCTTCTGCCGTGGTCAATCTTTGAGTCTTACTCAACTTCACACCTTACAACTCAGGTAAGAACCTCTTCTTTGACTGATCTATTTTGAACTCCTTCAAAAACATGTCAAGGTGTGAGTTCTTTGAAAGTATCATCTGGCGTCTTGATCTATCTCTATAGATCTTGATGCCCAATATGTAAGCAGCTTTATCCAGGTCTTCCTTTGAAAAACCCTCTTCAAACAACCATTTATGCTTTCCAGAAATTCTACATTATTTCGGATCAACAATATGTCATCCACATATACTTATCAGAAATGTTGTAGTGCTCCCACTCACTTTCTTGTAAATACAAGTTTCTAGCAAACATTGTATAAAACCTAAAAGCTTTGATCACTCCATCAAAACATATATTCCGATTCCGAGATGCTTTCTCTAGTCCATAGAAGGATTGCTAGAGCCAGCATACCTTTTAGCATCCTTAGGATCGACAAAACCTTTTATTGTATCACATACAACTTTTCTTACGAAAACTTGGTAAGAAAACTTGTTTTGACATCCATCTGTAAGATTCCATAATCGAAAATTACAGCTAGTGCTAACATGATTCCGACGGACTTAAGCATCACTACGGGTGAGAAATTCTCATCGTAGTCAACTCCTTGAACTTGTGAAAAGACTCTTTCCCACAAGTCGAGCTTCATATACGGTAACATTACCGCCCACGTCCGTCTTCTTCTTAAAGATCCATTTATCTCAATGGCTTCCCGATCATCGGACAAGTCCACCAAAGTCCATACTTTGTTCTGATATATGGATCCTATCTCAGATTTCATGGCTTCTAACCATTTGTCGGAATACGGGCCCACCATCGCTTCTCCATAGCTCGTAGGTTTATTCTTGTCTAACAACATGATATCTAAGACAGGATTACCATACCACTTAGGAGTAGTACATATCCTTGTCGACCTACGAGGTTCGATAGCAACTTGATCCGAAGCTTTATGATCACTATCATTAACTTCCTATTCAACAGACGTAGGCGCCACAGAAAACATCTTTCTGTGTTGCATCACTCTCTGGTTGAAGTAAAGGTTCGACAACCTCATCAAGTTCTATCTTCCTCCCACTCAATTCTTTCGAGAGAAACTCCTTCTCGAGAAAGGACCCGTTCTTAGCGACAAACAATTTTCCCTCGGATCTGAGATAGAAGGTATACCCAACTGTCACCCTTGGGTATCCTATGAAGATGTGTTTGTCCGCTTTGGTTTCGAGCTTCTCCGGCTGAAGCCCTAAGCATCGCATCCCCAAACATTAAGAAACGACAACTTTGGTTTCTTTCCAAACCAATGTTCATATGACGTCGTCTCAACGGACTTAGATGGTGTCCTATCTAAAGTGAATGCAGTTGTCTCTAACGCATAACCTCAAAATGAAAATGGTAGATTGGTAAGAGACATCATAGATCGCACCATATCTCATAAGGTTCGATTACGACGTCCGGACACACCATTACCCTGTGGTGTTCCAGGTGGCTTCAACTGTGAAACAATTCCACAATGTCTTAAGTGATTGCCAAACTCATAACTCAGAAAATCCCCTTTTGATCAGATCGTAGGAACATGATCTTATTGTTATGATGATTCTTAACTTCACTCTGAAATCGCTTGAACTTTTCAAATGTTTTAGACTTGTGCTTCATTAAGTAAATATACCTATATCTACTCAAATTGTCAGTGAAGATGAGAAAATAGCGATATCCACCGCACGCTTCAATTCTCATTGGATCACACGCATCAGCATGTATGATTTCCAACAAGTCACTTGCCCGTTTCATTGTACCTGAAAGCGGGGTCTTAGTCATCCTGCCCATGAGGCATGGCTCTCATGTGTCAAGCGATTCAAAATCGAGTGACTCCAAACATCCATCGATATGGAGTTTCTTCATGCATCTTACGCCAATATGACCTAAGCGGCAATGCCACAAGAAAGTGGTACTATCATTATTAACTCTACATCTTTTGGCGTGAACATGTGTATTACCATGACCGAGATTCAATGAACCATTCACATAGGGTGCATGACCATGAAAGGTATTATTCATGTAAACAGAATAACCAGTATTCTCTAACTTAAATGAATAACCATATTGCAATGAACATGATCTAATCATATTCATGCTCAACGTAGACACCTAATAACATTTATCTAGGTTCAATACTAATCCCGAAGGCAGATGGAGCGTGCGATGGTGATCTCATCAACTTTGGAAACATTTCCAACACACATCGTCACCTCGCCCTTAGCCAGTCTCCGTTTAGTCCGTAGCTTTTGCTTCAAGTCACCAATAATAGTAACTGAACCGGTATCCAATACCCAGGTGCTACCAGGAGTACTAGTGAGGTACACATTAATAACACGCATATACTTTGAAGTTGCCAGCCTTCTTATCTACCATGCATTTGGGGTAATTCTGCTACCAGTGACCGTTCCCCTTACAATAGAAGCATTTAGTCTTGGGTTTGGGTTCAACCTTGGGTTCCTTCACTAGAGCGGCAACTGGTTTGCCATCCATGAAGTTTCCCTTCTAGCCCTTGCCCTTCTTGAAACCAGTGGTCTTGTCAAACCATCAACACTTGATTCTCCTTCTTGATTTCTACCTTTTGCGGTCTTAAGCACCGCGAACAGCTCCGGGATCAACTCCATCCCTTGCATGTCATAGTTCATCACGAAGATCTAGTAGCTTAGTGATAGTGGCTAGAGAACTCTATCAATCACTATCTGAAGGAAATATGCCCTAGAGGCAATAATAAAGTTATTACTTATTTCCTTATTTCATGATAAATGTTTATTATTCATGCTAGAATTGTATTAACCGGAAACATAATACATGTGTGAATACATAGACAAACAAAGTGTCACTAGTATGCCTCTACTTGACTAGCTCATTAATCAAAGATGGTTATGTTTCCTAACCATAGACATGTGTTGTCATTTGATTAACGGGATCACATCATTAGGAGAATGATGTGATTGACTTGACCCATTCCGTTAACTTAGCACCCGATCATTTAGTATGTTGCTATTGCTTTCTTCGTGACTTATACATGTTCCTATGACTATGAGATTATGCAACTCCCGTTTGCCGGAGGAACACTTTGTGTGCTACCAAACGTCACAACGTAACTGGGTGATTATAAAGGAGCTCTATAGGTTTCTCCAAAGGTACATGTTGGGTTGGCGTATTTCGAGATTAGGATTTGTCACTCTGATTGTCGGAGAGGTATCTCTGGGCCCTCTCGGTAATGCACATCACATAAGCCTTGCAAGCATTGCAACTAATGAGTTAGTTGCGAGATGATGTATTACGAAACGAGTAAAGAGACTTGCCGGTAACGAGATTGAACTAGGTATTGAGATACCGATGATCGAATCTCGGGCAAGTAACATACCGATGACAAAGGGAACAACGTATGTTGTTATGCGGTCTGACCGATAAAGATCTTCGTAGAATATGTGGGAGCCAATATGAGCATCCAGGTTCTGCTATTGGTTATTGACCGGAGACGTGTCTCGGTCATGTCTACATTGTTCTCGAACCCGTAGGGTCCGCACGCTTAAGGTTTCGATGACAGTTATATTATGAGTTTATGAGTTTTGATGTACCGAAGGAGTTCGGAGTCCCGGATGAGATCGGGGACATGACGAGGAGTCTTGAAATGGTCGAGACGTAAAGATCGATATATTGGACGACTATATTCGGACATCGAAAAGGTTCCGAGTGATTCGGGTATTTTCGGAGGTACCGGGGAGTTACGGGAATACGAGGAAGAAGCAATGGACCTTAATGGGCCTTAGTGGGAAGGACCAGGACGTGGCACGCGCCCCTCCCAAGCCTAGTCCGAATTGGACAAGGGGTTTGGGGCGCGGCCCCTCTCTCCCTTCCTTCCCCTCTTCCCCCCTTTCCCCCCTTCTCCTAGTTGGACTAGGAAAGGAGGAAACCTACTCCAACTAGGAGTAGGAATCCTACTCCCCTAGCGCGCCCCTCCTAGGGCCGACCTCCTCCCCCCTTGCTCCTTTATATACGGGGGCAGGGGGCACCCCATAGACACACAAGTTGGTCTCTAAGATTGTTCTCTTAGCTATGTGCGGTGCCCCCTTCCACCATAGTCTTCGATAATATTGTAGTGGTGCTTAGGCGAAGCCCTGCGACAGTAGAACATCAAGATCGTCACCATGCCGTTATGCTGATGGAACTCTTCCCCGACACTTTGCTGGATCGGAGTCCAAGGATCGTCATCGAGCTGAACGTGTGCTAGAACTCGGAGGTGTCGTAGTTTCGGTGCTTGATCGATCGGGCCGTGAAGACGTACGACTACATCAACCGCGTTGTCATAACGCTTCCGCTGTCGGTCTACGAGGGTACGTAGATCACACTCTCCCCTCTCGTTGCTATGCATCATCATGATCTTGCGAGTGCGTAGGAAATTTTTGAAATTACTACGTTGCCCAACAGTGGTATCAGAGCCTAGGTTTTATGTGTTGATGTTATATGCACGACTAGAACACAAGTGAGTTGTGGGCGATATAAGTCATACTGCTTACCAGCATGTCATACGTTGGTTCGGCGGTATTGTTGGATGAAGTGGCCCGGACCGACATTACGCGTATGCTTACGCGAGACTGGTTCTACCAACGTGCTTTGCACACAGGTGGCTGGTGGGTGTCAGTTTCTCCAACTTTAGTTGAACCGAGTGTGGCTACGCCCGGTCCTTGCGAAGGTTAAAACAGCACCAACTTGACAAACTATCGTTGTGGTTTTGATGCGTAGGTAAGATTGGTTCTTACTAAGCCCGTAGCAGCCACGTAAAACTTGCAACAACAAAGTAGAGGACGTCTAACTTGTTTTTGCAGGGCATGTTGTGATGTGATATGGTCAAGACGTGATGAGATATAAGTTGTTAATCATGTTTTGTTGAAGTTATCGGCAACTGGCAAAATCCTTATGGTTGTCTCTCTATTGCATAAGATGCAAGCGCCAAATAATTGCTTTACTTTATCGCTATGCGATAGCAATAGTTGCAAGAGCAATTGTTGGTGAGACAACCATGTAACGACACATTGATATAAATCAAGATCATGGAGATCATGGTGTCATGCCGGTGACGATAGAGATCATGATAGTACTTTGGAGATGGAGATCAAAGGCGCAAGATGATCATGGCCATATCATGTCACATATTTTGATTGCATATGATGTTTATCTTTTATGCATCTTATCTTGCTTTGTTTGACGGTAGCATTTTAAGATGATCTCTCATTAATTATCAAGAAGTGTTCTCCCTGAGTATGCACCGTTGCGAAAGTTCTTCGTGCTGAGACACCACGTGATGATCGGGTGTGATAGGCTCTACGTTCAAATACAACGGGTGCAAAACAGTTGCACACGCGGAATACTCAGGTTATACTTGATGAGCCAAGCATATACAGATATGGCCTCGGAACACGGAGACCGAAAGGTCGAGCGTGAATCATATAGTAGATATGATCAACATAGTGATGTTCACCAATGAAACTACTCCATCTCACGTGATGATCGGACATGGTTTAATTGATTTGGATCGCATGATCACTTAGAGGATTAGAGGGATGTCTATCTAAGTGGGAGTTCTTAAGTAATATGATTAATTGAACTTAAATTTATCATGAACTTAGTCCTAGTAGTATTTTGCAAATCATGTTGTAGATCAATAGCTCGCGTTGTTGCTTCCCTGTGTTTATTTTGATATGTTCCTAGAGAAAATTGTGTTGAAAGATGTTAGTAGCAAAGATGCGAATTGGATCCGTGATCTGAGGTTTATCCTCATTGCTGCACAGAATAATTATGTCCTTGATGCACCGCTAGGTGACAGACCTATTGCAGGAGCAGATGCAGACGTTATGAACGTTTGGCTAGCTCAATATGATGACTACTTGATAGTTTAGTGCACCATGCTTAACGGCTTAGAATCGGGACTTCAAAGACGTTTTGAACATCATGGACCATATGAGATGTTCCAAGAGTTGAAGTTAATATTTCAAGCAAATACCCGAGTTGAGAGATATGAAGTTTCCAACAAGTTCTATAGCTAAAAGATGGAGGAGAATCGCTCAACTAGTGAGCATGTGCTCAGATTGTCTGGATACTACAATCGCTTGAATCAAGTGGGAGTTAATCTTTCAGATAAGATAGTGATTGACAGAATTCTCTAGTCACCATCACCAAGTTAGTAGAACTTCGTGATGAACTATAGTATGCAAGGGATGACGAAAACGACTCCCGAGCTTTTCATGATGATGAAATCGATGAAGGTAGAAATCAAGAAAGAGCATCGAGTGTTGATGGTTGACAAGACCACTGGTTTCAAGAAAAGGGCAAAGGGAAGAAGGGGAACTTCAAGAAGAACGGCAAGCAAGTTGCTACTCAAGTGAAGAAGCCCAAGTCTGATCCTAAGCCTGAGACTAAGTGCTTCTACTGCAAAAGAACTGGTCACTGGAAGTGGAACTGCCCCAAGTATTTGGCGGATAAGAAGGATGGCAAAGTGAACATAAGTATATTTGATATACATGTTATTGATGTGTAATTTACTAGTGTTTATAGCAACCCCTCAGTATTTGATACTAGTTCAGTTACTATGATTAGTAACTTGAATCGGGAGTTGCAGAATGAACAAAGACTAGTTAAGGGTAAGGTGATGATATGTGTTGGAAGTAGTTCCAAGATTGATATGATCATCATCGCACACTCCCTATACTTTCGAGATTAGTGTTGAACCTAAATAAGTGTTATTTGGTGTTTGTGTTGAGCATGAATATGATATGATCATGTTTATTGCAATACGGTTATTCATTTAAGTTGGAGAACAATTGTTGTTCTGTTTACATGAATAAAACCTTATATGGTTACACACCCAATGAAAATGGTTCATTGGATCTCGATCGTAGTGATACACATATTCATAATATTGAAGCCAAAAGATGCAAAGTTAATAATGATAGTGCAACTTATTTTTGGCACTACCGTTTAGGTCATATTGGTGTAAAACGCAAGAAGAAACTCCATGCTGATGGACTTTTGGAATCACTTGATTATGAAGCACTTGATGCTTGCGAACCATGCCTCATGGGCAAGATGACTAAGACTCCGTTCTCCGGAACAATGGAGCGAGCAACTGGCTTATTGGAAATAATACATACTGATGTATGCGGTCCGATGAGTGTTAAGGCTCACGACAAGTATCGTTATTTTCTGATCTTCACAAATGATTTGAGCAGATATGAGTATATCTACTTAATGAAACACAAGTCTGAAATATTTCAAAAGTTCAAAGAATTTCATAGTGAAGTGGAGAATCATCGTAACAAGAAAATAAAAGTTTCTACAATATGATCGCAGAGGTAAAATATTTGAGTTGCGAGTTTGGCCTTCAGTTAAAACAATGTGAAATAGTTTCACTACTCACGCCACCTGGAACACAAATGGTGTGTCCGAACGTCATAACCGTACTTTATTGGATATAGTGCAATCTATGATGTTTCTTACCGATTTACCAATATCGTTTTTGGGGTTATGCATTAAAGACAGCTGCATTCACGTTAAAAAGGGGCACCATCTAAGTCCATTGAGACGACACAATCTGAACTATGGTTTGGCAAGAAACCGAAGTTGTCGTTTCTTAAAGTTTGGGGTTGTGATGCTTATATGAAAAAATTTCATCCTGATAAGCTCAAACCCAGATCGGAAAAATATGTCTTCATAGGATACCCAAAGGAGACTGTTGGGTACACCTTCTATCACAGATCCGAAGGTAAGACATTCGTTGCTAAGAATGGATCATTTCTAGAGAAGGAGTTTCTCTTGAAAGAAGTGAGTGGGAGGAAAGTAGAACTTGTTGAGGTAACTGTACCTGCTCCCTTATTGGAAAGTAGTTCATCACAAAAATCTGTTCTTGTGACTACTACACCAATTAGTGAGGAAGCTAATGATGATGATCATGTAACTTCAGATCAAGTTACTACCGAACATCGTAGGTAAACCAGAGTGAGATCCGCACCAGAGTGGTATGGTAATCCTGTTCTGAATATCATGCTACTAGATCATGATGAACCTACGAACTATGAAGAAGCGATGGTGAGCCCAGATTCCGCAAAATGGCTTGAAGACATGAAATCTGAGATGGGATCCATGTATGAAAACAAAGTATGGACTTTGGTTGACTTGCCCGATGATCGGCAAGCAATTGAAAATAAATGGATCTTTAAGAGGAAGACGGACGCTGATAGTAGTGTTACTATCTACAAAGCTAGAATTGTCGCAAAAAGGTTTTCGACAAGTTCAAGATGTTGACTACGATGAGAGTTTCTCACTCGTATCTATGCTTAAGTCTGTCCGAATCATGTTAGCAATTGCGCATTTTATGAAATCTGGCAAATGGATAAACAAAGTTGCATTCCTTAATGGATTTCTTAAAGAAGAGTTGTATATGATGCAACCAGAAGGTTTTATCAATCCTAAAAGTGTTAACAAAATATGCAAGCTCCAGCGATCCATCTGTGGACTGGTGCAAGCATCTCGGAGTTGGAATATGCGCTTTGATGAAATGATCAAAGTATATAGTTTTATACAGACTTGTGGTGAAGCCTGCATTTACAAGAAAGTGAGTGGGAGCACTACAGCATTTCTGACAAGTATATGTGAATGACATATTATTGATCAGAAACAATGTAGAATAATTATGCAAAGCATAAAGGAGTGTTTGAAAGAAGTTTTTCAAAGAAAGACCTCGGCGAAGCTGCTTACATATTGAGCATCAAGATCTATAGAGATAGATCAAGATGCTTGATAAGTTTTTCAATGAGTACATACCTTGACAAGATTTTGAAGTAGTTCAAAATGGAACAGTCAAAGAAAGATTTCTTGCCTGTGTTACAAGGTGTGAAGTTGAGTAAGACTCAAAGCCCGACCACGGCAAAAGATAGAAAGAGAATGAAAGTCATTCCCTATGCCTCAGCCATAGGTTCTATAAAGTATGCCATGCTATGTACCAGATCTATTGTATACCCTACACTGTTTTTTGGCAAGGGAGTACAATAGTGATCTAGGAGTAGATCACTGGACATCGGTCAAAATTATCCTTAGTGGAATAAGGATATGTTTCTCGATTATGGAGGTGACAAAAGGTTCGTCGTAAAAGGATTACGTCGATACAAGTTTTTGGCACTGATCCGGATGACTCTAAGTCTTCATCTGGATACATATTGAAAGTGAGAGCAATTAGCTAAAGTAGCTCCGTGTAGAGCATTGTAGACATAGAAATTTGCAAAATATATACGGATCTGAATTTTGACACACTCGTTGACTAAGCTTCTCTCACAAGCAAAACATGATCACACCTTAGTACTCTCTGGGTGTTAATCACATATAGATGTGAACTAGATTATTGACTCTAGTAAACCTTTTGAGTGTTGGTCACATGACGATGTGAACTATGGGTGTTAATCACATGGTGATGTGAACTATTGATGTTAAATCACATGGCGATGTGATCTAGATTATTGACTCTAGTGCAAGTGGGAGACTGAAGGAAATATGCCCTAGAGGCAATAATAAAGTTATTATCTATTTCCTTATTTCATGATAAATGTTTATTATTCATGCTAGAATTGTATTAACTGGAAACATAATACATGTGTGAATACATAGACAAACAAAGTGTCACTAGTATGCCTCTACTTGAATAGCTCGTTAATCAAAGATGGTTATGTTTCCTAACCATAGACATGTGTTGTCATTTGATTAACGGGATCACATCATTAGGAGAATGATGTGATTGACTTGACCCATTCCGTTAGCTTAGCACCCGATCGTTTAGTATGTTGCTATTGCTTTCTTCGTGACTTATACATGTTCCTATGACTATGAGATTATGCAACTCCCGTTTGCCGGAGGAACACTTTGTGTGCTACCAAACGTCACAACGTAACTGGGTGATTATAAAGGAGCTCTACAGGTGTCTCCAAAGGTACATGTTGGGTTGGCGTATTTCGAGATTAGGATTTGTCACTCTGATTGTCGGAGAGGTATCTCTGGGCCCTCTCGGTAATGCACATCACATAAGCCTTGCAAGCATTGCAACTAATGAGTTAGTTGCGAGATGATGTATTACGAAACGAGTAAAGAGACTTGCCGGTAACGAGATTGAACTAGGTATTGAGATACCGACGATCGAATCTCGGGCAAGTAACATACCGATGACAAAGGGAACAACGTATGTTGTTATGCGGTCTGACCGATAAAGATCTTCGTAGAATATGTGGGAGCCAATATGAGAATCCAGGTTCCGCTATTGGTTATTGACCGGAGACATGTCTCGGTCATGTCTACATTGTTCTCGAACCCGTAGGGTCCGCACGCTTAAGGTTTCGATGACAGTTATATTATGAGTTTATGAGTTTTGATGTACCGAATGAGTTCGGAGTCCCAGATGAGATCTGGGACATGATGAGGAGTCTCGAAATGGTCGAGACGTAAAGATCGATATATTGGACGACTATATTCGGACATCGGAAAGGTTCCCAGTGATTCGAGTATTTTCGGAGGTACCGGGGAGTTACGGGAATACGAGGAAGAAGCAATGGGCCTTGATAGGCCTTAGTGGGAAGGACCAGGAGGTGGCGCGCGCCCCTCCCAAGCCCAGTCCAAATTGGACAAGGGGTTTGGGGCGCGGCCCCTCTCTCCCTTCCTTCCCCTCTTCCCCCCTGTCACCCCTTCTCCTAGTTGGACTAGGAAAGGAGGAAACCTACTCCAACTAGGAGTAGGAATCCTACTCCCCTGGCGCGCCCCTCCTAGGGCCGGCCTCCTCCCCCCTTGCTCCTTTATATACGGGGGCAGGGGCACCCCATAGAGACACAAGTAGATCTCTAAGATCGTTCTCTTAGCTGTGTGCGGTGCCCCCTTCCACCATAGTCCTCGATAATATTGTAGTGGTGCTTAGGCGAAACCCTGCGACAGTAGAACATCAAGATCGTCACCACGCCGTTGTGCTGACGGAACTCTTCCCCGACACTTTGCTGGATCGGAGTCCGGGGATCGTCATCGAGCTGAACGTGTGCTAGAACTCGGAGGTGTCGTAGTTTCGGTGCTTGATCGATCGGGCCGTGAAGACGTACGACTACATCAACCGCGTTATCATAACGCTTCCGCTGTCGGTCTACGAGGGTACGTAGATCACACTCTCCCCTCTCGTTGCTATGCATCATCTTGATCTTGCGTGTGCGTAGGAAATTTTTGAAATTACTACATTCCCCAACACTATCTTATCTGGAAGTTTAACTCCCACTTGATTTAAGTGATTGTAGCACCCAGACATTCTGAGCACATGCTCATTAGCTGAGCTATTCTCCTCCATCTTGTTGGCAAAATAACTTGTCAGAGGTCTCACACCTCTCAATACGGGCATGAGCCTGAAATCCCAATTTCAGCTCTTGGAACATCTCATATGTTCTATGGCGTTCAAAAACGTCATTGGAATCCTGATTCTAAGCCGTAAAGTATGGTGCACTAAACTATCATGTAGTCATCAGGATGTGTCTGTCAGGTGTTCACAACATCTAGAGACGACGTTGTAGGGGTTTGCACATCGAGCGGTGCATCAAAGACATAAGCCTTCTGTGTAGCAGTGAGGACACTCCTCGGACTACAGACCTAGTCTGCATCATTGCTTACAATATCTTTCAACTTAACCTTTCTCTAGGAACATATTGAAGCAGGGAGCTACAACGTGAGCTATTTATCTACAACATATTTGCGAAGACAATTTAGACTATGTTCATGATAATTGAGTTCATCTAATCAAATTAATTTAATGAACTCCCACTCAGATAGACATCCCTCCAGTCATCTAAGTGAAACATGATCCGAATCGACTAGGCCGTGTCCGATCATCACGTGAGACGGACTAGTCAACATCGGTGAACATCTTCATGTTGATCGTATCTTCTATATGACTCATGCTCTACCTTTCGGTCTTCCGTGTTCCGAGGCCATGTCTGTACATGCTAGGCTCGTCAAGTCAACCTAAGTGTATTGTGTGTGTAAATCTGGCTTACACCCGTTGTATTCGAACGTTAGAATCTATCACACCTGATCATCACGTGGTGCTTCGAAACAACGAACCTTCGCAACGGTGCACAGTTAGGGGGAACACTTTCTTGAAATTATTATGAGGGATCATCTTATTTAAGCTACTGTCGTTCTAAGCAAATAAGATGTAAAACATGATAAACATCACATGCAATCAAATAGTGACATGATATGGCCAATATCATTTTCTCCTTTTGATCTCCATCTTTGGGGCTCCATGATCATCGTTGTCACCGGCATGACACCATGATCTCCATCATCATGATCTCCATCATCGTGTCTTCTTGAAGTTGTCTCGTCATCTATTACTTCTACTACTATGGCTAACGCTTTAGCAATAAAGTAAAGTAATTACATGACGTTTAAGTTGACACGCAGGTCATAAATAAATTAAGACAACTCCTATGGCTCCTGCCGGTTGTCATACTCATCGACATGAAAGTCGTGATTCCTATTACAAGAACATGATCAATCTCATACATCACATATATCATTCATCACATCCTTTTGGCCATATCACATCACACGACACATGCTGCAAAAACAAGTTAGACGTCCTCTAATTGTTGTTGCAAGTTTTTACGTGGCTGCTATAGGTTTCTAGCAAGAACGTTTCTTACCTACGCGAAAACCACAACGTGATATGCCAATTTCTATTTACCCTTCATAAGGACCCTTTTCATCGAATCCGATCCAACTAAAGTGGGAGAGACAGACACCCGCTAGCCACCTTATGCAACTAGTGCATGTCAGTCGGTGGAACCAGTCTCACGTAAGAGTACGTGTAAGGTCGGTCCGGGCCGCTTCATCCCACGATGCCGCCGAATCAAGATAAGACTAGTAACGGCAAGTAAATTGACAATATCAACGCCCACAACTGCTTTGTGTTCTACTCGTGCATAGAAACTACGCATAGACCTAGCTCTGATACCATTGTTGGGGATTGTAGCAGAAATTTAAAATTTTCTACGCATCACCAAGATCAATATATGGAGTAATCTAGCAATGAGGGGAAGGAGAGTGCATCTACATACCCTTGTATATCGCTAAGCGGAAGCGTTGCAAGAACGCGGATGAAGGAGTCGTACTCGTAGAGATTCAGATCGCGGTTGATTCCAATCTAAGTGCCGAACCACGGTGCCTCCGTGTTCAACACACGTGCAGCCCGGTGACGTCTCCTACGCCTTGATCCAGCAAGGGGAGAAGGAGAGGTTGGGGAAGACTCCATCCAGCAGCAGCACGACGGCGTGGTGGTGAAGGAGGAGCGTGGCAATCCTGCAGGGCTTCGCCAAGCACCGCAGGAGAAGAGGAGGACTTGGGAGAGGGGGAGGGATGCGCCAGAACTTGGGTGCGGCTGCCCTCCCACCTCCCACATATATATAGGGGAAAGGGAGAGGGGGGTCGGCCCCCTCAGATCCAATCTGAGGAGGGGGCGGCGGCCAAGGGGGGTTGCCTTGCCCCCCAAGGCACGGGGGGCGCCCCCCTTTAGGGTTCCCCCAAACCCTAGGCGCATGGGCCCTAGGGGGAGGCACCCATCCCACTAAGGGGCTGGTCCCTCTCCACACACAGCCCATAGGGCCCTCCGGGGCAGGTGGACCCTCCCGGTGGACCCCTGGAACCCCTCCAGTGGTCCCGGTACAATACCGGTAACCCCCGAATTATTCTGGTGACCGTATGATGACTTCCCATGTATAAATCTTTACCTCTGGACCATTCTGGAACTCCTCGTGACGTCCGGGATCTCATTCGGGACTCCGAAAAACATTTGGTAACCATGTATATCTATTCCCTATAACCCTAGCGTCATCGAACCTTAAGTGTGTAGACCCTATGGGCTCGGGAGTCATGCAGACATGGCCGAGACAACTCTCCGGTCAATAACCAACAGCGGGATCTGGATACCCATGTTGGCTCCCACATGCTCCACGATGATCTCATCGGATGAACCACGATGTCAAGGATTCAATCAATCACGTATACAATTCCCTTTGTCTATCGGCACGATACTTGCCCGAGATTCGATCGTCGGTATCCCGATACCTTGTTCAATCTCGTTACCGGCAAGTCTCTTTACTCGTTCCGTAACACATCATCCCGTGATCAACTCCTTGATCACATTGTGCACATTATGATGATGTCCTACCGAGTGGGCCCAGAGATACCTCTCCGTTTACACGAAGTGACAAATCCCAGTCTCGATTCGTGCCAACCCAACAGACACTTTCGGAGATACCTGTAGTGAACCTTTATAGCCACCCAGTTACGTTGTGACGTTTGGTACACCCAAAGCACTCCTACGGTATCCGGGAGTTGCACAATCTCATGGTCTAAGGAAATGATACTTGACATTAGAAAAGCTTTAGCAAACAAACTACACGATCTTGTGCTAGGCTTAGGATTGGGTCTTGTCCATCGCATCATTCTCCTAATGATGTGATCCCGTTATCAACGACATCCAATGTCCATGGTCAGGAAACCGTAACCATCTATTGATCAACGAGCTAGTCAACTAGAGGCTTACTAGGGACATGGTGTTGTCTATGTATCCACACATGTATCTGAGTTTCCTATCAATACAATTCTATCATGGATAATAAATGATTATCACGAACAATGAAATATAATATAATAATAACTAATTTATTATTGCCTCTAGGGCATATTTCCAACACCCTCGCCCACGCGCGTGGTGGCTCGCAGGACGAGGAGAAAATTTTACTACTCCCTCCGTTTACTCCTCGTCCCTACTACGTACTTTGGTTAGTACTCCCTCCATTTACTTATATAAGGCCACTATAAAAAATACATTTTGCTTCTATACAAGGCCACAAATAGTAACCGAGACAAAATTTACTACTCCCTCCTTTCCAGTTTATGGCTCAATATCAAAATCTCTCCAACCAAGGTAGACGGTGAGTGGTCGAATTAATTTCGTATTTTGCACATGTAATTAGTACACTCGTTTTTCTCAAGAAGTTATGTTTACCGAGGCATTAATTAGAATGAATGCATGAATGACCACTAAATTTCCATGAACTTGTACATGCATTGGTTAGTTTCCTCTTGACACTGCTTGCGTCGGGTGATCTAACGCACCTCGAAATCCAACATGTAATGGTACTACTACTAGTATAGTAAAATTGAGACTTATCAAACGGAAAAATGAATGTTTTTTAGATGAGCCCTATAAACCCTAGTGGGTACGTACTCCGTAAAAACAGATTTTTCCAAAACTAAGTCGCTCCCTTTCATGAATTCTGTAGTATACTCCTCCGTCGAGGCTCCCTTTCATGAATTCTGTACTTCCTGTTGCCCACATGTGGGACATATAGCAACCGGGTCGACATGTCAAGCACCAAATAACAGTGCAGAACAGCAGGGGGACGCACTCCACTCGTACCAGCCCAGTAGTAGTAATGAGCAATGAGACGTCAAATCACAATGCCGCACTTTCCCAGACGGACGAAGCAACCATTATTTCACACTTCGGTTCGCCATCATCTCAAACCACGTACTAGTATTGCTTCTGCCTCAAGAGGGACATGCGCATCGCCTTGGTACATCATGACACGTGGGACCGCATTACAGGCCATGCTCCCCCGCCGATCGCTCGGTAAAATCACCTCATTTTTACTATACTTCCTCCGTATCGGTTTACTACATGGCATGCACGTTGTTCTAGGTTGAGAATTTAAGTGGTTATATATGTGATCAAGAGTACTCTAGCCTTTTAAAAAATGTATACTTTTGTACAACAGTACTATCGATGGATTGCGCCATGGAGCAAAAATTGAAATTTAAAAAAAGGTGGTACATATAGAGAGCGCTTGTCGCCAAATTATGCATATAGTACTATTAAAAAGGCTAGTCACAATAATGGTGTCCAGCACAACCCACCCCTCAAATAAAACTAAGAGGGTGCTTGGATACGTTTTAGTCCCATGACTAAAAGTAGTGGGACTAAAACATGCTAGCCTCACCCATGCTTGGATCCAAATACTAAAAAGGCTAAAATCAAGTTAATGAGCATTTATTATCCTCCAAACCCTCCAATCCAGAACTCGCCTGTGTTAAAGGAGAGGAGTTAAATGAGTAGAGAGAGGATTAATCCACATTTTAGTAGGGGTACCCCTGACTAAAAAAATTAGTCTCAAGACTAGTTTTAGCCCCTCTTTAGGCTGGTCGTAATGGTAGTATCATAACTACTATCATGCATGCCAACTAGGCAATTTTGATGAGGTGTCATAGTATTAGATGAAGAAAGAGAGGGTGGAGTATCATATCATGATACCGTATCATAATAAATGCTATGCTACTTTGTGTCATGCATGGCAATAAATAGAGTACTACATGATACTAATATGTGATACTATGCATTAGGGAGGTAGTATCATACACTAGTATCATATGCATGATACTAGTATATGATACTCCCCATTACAACCAGCCTTAGTCAGGGGTGCTTGGAACTTTAGCCTCTTAAAGAGACTATTTTTAGTCAGACTAAAATAAGTCCCTTGGATCCAAGCACCCTCTAAGCATCCTGGAATTCTTTGACAAAACTAAGCACCCTGAAATTCTTTGACAACTAAACTGCTGGCTATATGATGTTGGCCATATATATTGTACGTATATAATGTGAAGAAACGAGTGGTAGTACTACACCAACTAAAAGATGAAATGTAAGAAATACTAGTATGTACGTACTGAAGAGTTAAAGTAACGAGAAGAATCATAACATAGTTCTGCTGGGGGCTCAGCACAACACACCCCTCAAATTAAATTAAGCACACCTGAAATTAAACTTTGCAACTATTCCGGTAGACACTGCATTAGAACCACCATGAGCAACGACACTTCCACCTTACTCGGAATCCTCGTCCATGTCCTCGACTTCGTCCTTGTCCCTCTTCCTCTTGGCCGATACTTCTTTGCTTGAACCGCACACTTGGCTGTTGCTCTTCATCCAACCCTTGTAGATATTGAAGCAAAGGTAGCCATCCATTGCAGCGTAGTGGATCTGGTCTATATCTAGTATATTTCGCTGCCATGCATGACGATGAAACGTGTAATGAGGTTTCTCCAGTTTACCGTACAAAGGATGAACCATGGCTCCTGCCAGGGTCAGCATTGAAGGCTGACGAGAGGACACCAGCTGATTCTTCTGGAGGTCGAAGGTGTTTCCTACAATGAGGCCTATTCGATGCAGGACTTCTTTGTCATTACCAAAGTCTACAGTAACGAATTTGACTAGGTTGCTCTCGAGGAAGTCCTTAAAATCCTGGCACTCAACGTCGGCATGGCATATGTGGTAGACCAAGCATAAGTCATGCACGCAAACCTGGATCACGGCGGGCTTCTTCCTCTCTTCGTCCTTTAGATCCTTCTCTCGTCCCAGGACTGTGGTGTACTCAACATCTAGCCCAGCAACCCACTCATCATCTGAGTCTTCGAACATGCGTCTGAAGCGAGAAAGGCATCCTTTCACCGTCGCGGAAGAACGGGTGTAGATGACGTCGAACTCATCGCCGGTGATGGTTCTAACCTTGTACTCATCACCGATCGTGGAGATTTGGGACGCCATGGATTTGGGAGGAGGGTTAGGATTAGTGGAACTGCCGTAATGTGAATGGACGGGACGACTAGGAGCGAACCGTCGTAGTATTGAAGGACGTGTGGGGATGAGTACGAGCGAACTGCCAGCGTGCGAACGGCTGGGTAGTGGCTTTCAATTCTCCCATGATATGGGCTTCCGAGAGCCCTTGGATCTGAGATCGAACGGTTGCATGGCGTGATTCTAGACCTATGGGTGAATATCCTATCCTGGAGGGTTATTCTGCAAATTTTCAGCAACTTAGCATGCGACCGTTTGATCTCAGATCCAAGGGCTGCCAGCAGCCCGTATCATGGTCGCGCCTACCACGATCATCGCGTCGCTCGCACAGTCGCGCCCTTGGAGATTTAACACGGTGCGTTAGGCTATCTGATGTTGGCATGTCATACATAGTCATCACTTAGTCATTCATACTACAACAAGGTTGGCTATAAGTGTATTTTTTTTACTCCTCTCTATCTCTTTCTTCGTACTCAAGGAAGAAACGGTGCTAAGCGCGTGTATTTATTGCATTTGCCAAGGAGTGACCTCTTCCAATGAAATGGTGTTGCTAAGTTTGCTTCATTTAATTAGCTATAGACTCAAAATTGTCTTTTCACCTAGGTACGCGCGCTTAGCACCGTTTCTTCCTTGGGTCACCAAACTAGTCTCTCTCTTCTTGATTAACTTGCCACATCAGACTTTATGCTTATGTGGCAAGCTTAAGCACCTGTAGGAGCAAGTAAAAGTAAGTACAATAGTGCGCTTTACATGGCATTTTTGCATATGTGGAGGAAAGAGAGGCAAGGAAAAAGTGGAGAAGTGGGCTCTCATGCAAGAGCCAGCCTCTACTACATGGTGGAGCATTGGGAGAGGCACCTGTATGGAGGTGGTCAGGAATCTGGGAGACTCATGCCGGTCGTAGCGTCCCAGTTAAAATGATAATGGCAAGTCAAATCACGGGGCCCCACCTGTCCAGCAGTAACTCGCTGTCAAATCACACAGCCCTACGTTTGCAGCAGCCTACTCCCTCATCTTCTCGCGTCTCTGTCGAACCGACTAGGTGGAACTGCCCCGCCGCCTACCGCGCAGGAAAAGCCCGGCCCTCGACTTTTAAATACAACTACATCCGCTTAAGAATCCAATGATATACTTTTTGTGACATAGTAACTCATATTTAGTTAGTCAAATGGAGGACCTAGAACTACATGCAGGCCCTATAAACCGAGACACCTAAAAATAAAAAAACCAAGACGGAGAGGGTAGTTCAGCACGTATCTTTTTAGATCAATATAGTCGGGATTCACCAAGGAGCAAAACCAAGTGGTAGGCTGCTCCTGTCGTGTTGGCGTAGCAACTCAAGCAGGGTCAATCCGCACACGAAATGGCGACACACTTAACAGGACCCCTTTGGCCGACATGTGGCTCATCCACCGTCTTGTTCCACGTGCGATGCACCAAATTACAGTTTGGAGCAGCGGTTGGAATTGGAGGCACCCCGGTCGTAGCACCGCAGTAGTAGAAAATGAGCGACGAGGGGTCAAATCACAAAGCCCCACCTTTCCCGCATTAAGCTGGATGGACGAAGCAACCATCATTTCACTCTAGGGCGCAAGAGCATAAAGAAAAGAGAAAACAATGATGCGTGCGGCAGCTACCTAGGGCACCCTAGGGTAGGGGTCTCCACTACATATCCTCTTTTTTTGAAAGCGCCTCCACTACAAATCGGCTTCTCCCTCGTCCTCTTGAAGAAAACCGATGATGAGTGTGGCGGTAGGGTTTGTAGGAGTACTACGGCATGCGGGGCCACGTCGTAGTAAACGGGTTCGAGCCGACGCCTTAAAGATGTGTGGGCCGCTTGGTTTTACGGGAACGAGGCAACATTTTGGGTTCGGGACCAGTGGAGATATAGTACGTACAAAAAATTGTGGATGTAGGTTCGACCGAAAGGCAATGATGCATGGGCCCTGCATCTTGATATACCCGGGGCCACGTGAAATTTGCTACTCTACTCAAAACTAGTAAGGTACGCATGTATTGAATGCATGAGATTTCGAAACCAAATTATGAATAAATACACACTATAGGATGTAAAGCTTTGAGTCATATATGCATGATGTAGATGTTCGTTTAGTTCTTATAGTTCATCTCATTCAAAATCAATAAGTTTTATAAAAATGTTAAGATTCATGGGGCTGTGCATTGTACTCCCTCCGTTCCAAAATAGATGACCCAACTTTGCACTAACTTTGTACAAAGTTAGTGCAAAGTTGGGTCATCTATTTTGGAACGGAGGGAGTAAATCATAAAGTAAAAAAAAATAATGGCAATTCATTTAGAAAAAAAATCAATTATGATACAGAAGATTCTAGAACAAAGGAGAAGTGCTTGTGTTTTGAGATTTGTGCATTATTCTTAAGTTCAACCATGGAGTCTTCTAAATTGTACATGTGGCAGATCTGGTGGAATGTTGATGATATCCAATGGCCAGTAGTGCTCGGATTTGCCTATCTCTGCACTGTCGGGTTAGCTTCATCCAGCGACCATCTTTCAAAGTTATTGGCACACTATATAGTTCTTGTGCCATAGTTGCATGTTTTGGAAAAAAGCTACTAGTGGGTTGTACTATCTATTTAGGAATAGAAGATGTATACATGGAAGTTGTAGGGAAAGAGATGACATGGAGCATCTCAATTCCTATGGATAGGGATTGGAAAAGAGATGTCATTTGGTTCACATCATAGGAACTTTTCTATTGAATATAGAGATGACATGTTTCTCAATTCCTATGAGGAGGGATTAGAAAAGAGATGTAATTTGGTTCATATCATAGGAACTTTTCTATTAAATATACGCTAATGTTTATTTTCCTTTGAAATTAAGGGAGTATAGGAATCCATTCATATGAACCAAGTGGCTCTAAAGCTATAGAAATGATACCATGTTTATTTCCTTTGAAATGTGGAGTATATGAATCTATTCCTATGAACCAATTGGCTCTAAAGGAAAAAAATCCTATAAAAATCATATCATATAGAGTTCCTATGATATTCCTCGACACTAAAGGATGCTTGAAATTGCTGCAGGTGATACGATGGTCTTTCTTTGTAGACTCCTCACCCAACTTTATAGTTACCTCTCGAAGATGAATGAAATGATATATAAATGGTATTCTACATGTGCAATTTGGTACACGAAAACTCGGTAAAAGTTTGCGAGGTTCGAATTTTCAATAAAGCTATATGCACTGCATTTCGGAACGGAGGGAGCATACGGCAGTTGCTAACACTCACGTGGAAGATTTGTGTGTAGGAGGAGTGGCTGTTCTGTTAAATGACATGGCAAAACTGGCACTGTCGGATGCCGATCTAACGGTCCTTACGGCGTTCGTCAGGAAAAGGCGTGTGGCAAACATTTGCCGGATAATGATTTACGAACACATGCATTGCATTGATACGTGCCCCCTCTCTCTCACACACATGCACCCTCACAAGTCACGACTCCTCGAGTCCTCTCGCAGACTCGCACGTTGCACCCACCGTCTATCTACAGGTAGACGTCACGCACATATGTGCTCTTCACACCCTACCCTCAGAACTTCTAAAAAACAAAAGACGGCGCGCACATTTTATTTTAGCTCACACGTCACACACTTGTACTATTACTCTTGCGGCCAACGTTCTTTGGGCATAGTATATTGTACTCTCACGAAGAGAAGCGGTGGACGCACGCACTAGTTCTCTCACACCCACTCGCGGGTACACGTAGGAGCGCATTTTTTTTGAAGCTGGTCCAACAAAATCACTCCACTATATATAAAAGCAGGAGCCTTGGCGCTTGCTTTACTAGGGTTCCTCTCGTTCACTCTCTCATGCTCTCCAGATCTAAGCAACACATAGGTGGCCACACTCTCTCTCAGCTCACGGCTAGTCACAAATCCGACCGGACAACCTCGACCGGGGCAGGGGTGTAGGTGCATCGTTCACGCTATCGGCGGCGGCTAGGGAGGAGACCAACGGCTGCCCGCGCGTCCCGATCGGCGGCCGTGTCGTTCTCTCCGAGAGAGCGCCGGCTCGGGAGGGCCTCCGACCCCTTCTTCCTCCCTGCGGTATTGTGGCCAAGATGCGGCCTCCCGACGCCGTCTTTGCGACATGTCGACGACCCTTAGGAATATATTCCTTCGAAACCTGCCTTGCTCTACTGCCCCAGCTCCCTTCGTGTGGATCCTTTTCAACTTCCGTCCGCTGTTCCAAAGCCACCTAGACTTCTACTAAGGCATGTGCTTTGCACGTATGTTCTATATGATAGATACTCATATACCTTCTTTTTAGAGAGAGAAATGGGTACTCATATCTTGAGTAGATATCATAGTGTGTTTGTTTGCATGATCTAAGGACTATTCTGAAATAAGAAGAAAATCACTTGCACAAATCAAACTGAGTTCCAAGTAAGAATTTGATTACAAGATAAAAGTTGTAGTTTTATTATATGTTGTTTCCTGGGTTCCACTGATGTATAGTTCCAGAGTTGTTTGACGGTTTACATGCATGTTGATGGACTATTTTGTGCAACTAAATAAGTCATTTAGGTCTGACAGACACTCATGTCCTATATTAGCTTGAGGTATAGCTTATGTATGACTGAAATAAAATATTACACTTTTTCTGCGAATAATAAAAATATTACATTTCTCGATGAAGCAGAATAAAACTTTAGCTAGCATCAGCCATGCAATGTTATGTTATGTGAACAGTGTAAACTTTGAAGTATAGCGGCATCTAAAAATCCATTTTTATAGTAATCTAAAAAAATTAGTTAGTAGTAGAGTGTTTATTTCCCAGGTGACAACGGGGAACCAAAATGTGCTAGCTATTTGCCAACTTGTCGTACTTGCATGTGAGGAGGTGGCAGCAGTTTCTAGACATTTCTCAACTTCAATAGGTGCAATCCAGATTCAACGGGGACTTCTTTATTTGTTTACTTGGAGAGCAGAGTCGGCCATGTGCACAAGGAGCGGGAGCGAATCCGACAGCTCTTAGCCGTCAGATCATGTCATCCTTTTTTTGATGGACGACAGTGATATGCATGAGAGGGGAAATGAACGGTGGATTTTGAGCCAATGCTTGTTTGGACGGGAGAACCGAAGATGGAGTGATAAATCCAATTTCAAAACTGCCGCATTATAGTAGTAGTAGATTAGAAGTAAAGCTATTTCATACAGTCGACTCAAAGCGTTGGTTCAAACAGGGAAGAAAGTGGGAAAGCTGTAGCATGAATCTAGGACTTGGTTCTAAGAGGAAACGGGGGAAAGTAGTAATATCTGTCACTGTTTAAATAACCGTATATCTTATTTGCGCAAACAGGGATGTCTGTCTCCATATCGTTTCAGGATGTCTGTCTCCGTATTGTTTCTATCCGCGCAATCCAAAAGCACACACCTCAGTTTTAGTACAACTGCGCAAAATGAGATGGCTATCCGTCGCTGCCGTCGTCTAACCTCCCGTCTTCAAGGTATCCCTACGTTGGTAGTAACTAAGGTAGAATGACCAACGCAATCTAAAAGAAGCCGATTCGTACGTTTTACTTCCTGATTGCAGTGCAGGGACGAGCGAAAACAACTGCATCCTAGTCCAGAATGCACTTTCTACCAGTTCATCCATGGACCAAGGACTAGCTGGCACGGCTGCACGGTGGTTTTTTGGATAGGTGCGCGGACAAGAGGCATTGTGGTCTGCTTATTTCTGCAAATAGTGGTGCTTAAATTTAGTGGAATGCACAAGCATTTCAGCTGGTCAGTACACTGCATGGTTCAGTTCAGCATTCCAGCTGATACCACAATTATAATTGGTTATTCTGGAATGAGAGAACCTAACCCTGAATGGTGGCAACAAGAAAAAACCAGAGTGAACTCCAGGAAATTTAAGCCTGCCAGGAGGCCCTTTGCTCAGAGAGAAGCCTTGCTTGTTTTTTTCTTGATTTGTAAACCTTCTCACAACTTTATCTTTTGCTATGAACTAGTATATGTTTGTTATGTTCTATGAATCATTGAGATGTATAAAATTGCTTAACTTCTGCTTTTCAAGTTTTTTATGAAGACGAGTTTAATGTGAGTGTTCCACATGAGCGCTGGACTAGCGTGTGAACATTTGGCATTTATTACATTATGGCCTCAATTAACTGCATGAACCACTGTAACAAGATACATAGTTGCTTATATGTCAGACAGCAGATTGTTGATTGTTAGCTGGTCGATAGCCTAGTGTTGAAGCGAGCTAAACCAATGTGTCGTGTTTTGCACAACTGCTTACAAGTGGGGTAGCACCAACAGTGTTTACAAGTACTTATGTATACGTCAGTGCACGGTTCTCGAACGAGTGCTTTGTTTCATCAAAACACACACTGCTCGTATGATAAACCGTCACAACTTATGTCTTACCATGCCATATTCATGAAAAAACTAGTGAGGACGCATCTATTTCGGCAACAATTATGATGGTTCTCACATGATTCACGGGCACACAAAAGTAGCAGCAGTTCCCGTAGACGGATTCAAACAGAGTACTAGCCCAGAGGGGTCGATAACAGGCAAGGTTCGGATAATTGGACACAATCCAAACTACTATTAAACACTAGTTGGGGCAACTATTTCATGCCTCGATCTAATTTGGGTTGGACACAAGACGGACCTTGCCATGAACATCATCGAGGACGTCCCGCAGCAGCTCAATCCTGTGAACCTTCATGAAGACAACCTTGTGGCCTTTCCACTAATAAACTTGTTTGTGGAGGCATGCCACGTCATCCTGCGTAAGCTTGACAAGAACAGTATTCCTCACAACCGAAGGAGTAGCTTTGAACTTCTTGTGCTTTAGTACACCCTGGACAACACACCTGACAACAGTGAGGCTGGAATACAACTCTTCATTGGTATAACCGCAAATGGCTTCCAGGATCCAACAGCCTAAGAACTCTGTCTTCCCAGTGCGTATATTCAGGTCGTCCGCCTCATAGCGAGTGACATGTACAACCACACAATCCTTGTCTGCATCAGGGCTCTAATCGAAACAGAAACAAATTCTGAATTACTTTTCAGTATAAGAAACACAAGTTATTTAAACCACTACGTATACCAGGGCATCGAAGCTAATAAAATTGTGCATTATTAATCACCACATACTTCCTTTTCTAAAAAAATCACCACATACTTAGATGAAAATCCATAATCGAGATCGGCAAAGAAGGAAATCACCTTAGGCAGCTCAGCGGGGGGGACACATCCTCGAAGGGGGAAAACTACTCCTGCAGTGCCACGGGGGCTGTAACCTCAACCGGGGCGTTGACCATCTCAGTATCTGGGGTCGCCTCGGTGGTTGCCTCCATCTTCTTGGAGCTCTCTGTCTCGTGGGGATCAGCCTCCCGCGTCTACTCCAATATCGGCAGATCTTTGCCTGGTTCTCCTTGGTCCATCATGAAACTGACGAATACTAGGAGTCCACTGAAAGGAAAACACAATCACAATGACAATGAAACAAAAAAGAGAGTGAGGATCGGTTACCGCTTTGCAAAAGTTCTTTTTTTCCTCTGAACGAAAAATATACCAATATCACGGATCCGCTTACCTTCCCTTCGTTCGGAGAGAAGAACAGTGGCAGATGCAAGTGTTGCCTTTCTTGAAGATGGTGAGGGAGAAGGGGATTCAGCGAAGAGTGAAATGATGGTTGCTTCGTCCGTCAAACTTAGACTGCGAGGAGGTGGGGTTTTGTGATACGACGGCTCGTTACTGCCGCGCTACGACCGGGGTGACTCTCCGCCTGCATACTGCCTTCTAATTTGGTGGATGGCATTTGGGCCCGCGCGCTGCATGGCTCGCATGTCGGTGAACAAAAGTATAACGGCATTCAGTAGAGGGAGACGTTTCAATGACCTAGGAGGAGCCAGAAGCGGTAGAGTGTCTCCACTATACTAGTAGTGATTGTTTTTCTGGGTAGCTGTAGAGTGTCTCCACTGTACTAGTAGTAAGTGTTTCTCGGGTCCCAAGACAAAACAGCCCATCCACACTAGTAAATAGTAAAATCAATTCAAAAACCTGGGTGTTCTTCTTCCTCCTTGCTCCCACCCACCTCATGTCAGCTCGCTCCACTCGTACCCCCAAATTCCTCACCTCACTCCTACAGAAAACCCCAGCTCCCCTTCTTCCTCACTCCTACAGAAAACCCCCAGCTCCCCTTCTTCTTCGCTCGCACTACAACTAGGCTCGTCATTCGTTACTCTGCTCAAATCCGTGAGCGCGACGTGACGCCCTCGAGAAAAATGGAGTCGGCTGACCCCAGCGCCAAGAAGATGAGGCTCCCGCCAGCGGCAATGCCTGTTGTAGATCCCGCACCCGGCAACGCGGGGAGAAGCGGCGACCCTGCCCCCACCGGATCCCAGGAACCCATAGAATCTCGGGTGGACCGCATCAGCGATCTCCCGGACGCCATCCTTGGGGAGATCATCTCGCTTCTCCCCAACAAGGATTGCTTCCGCACCCAAGTCCTCTCAATTTGGTGGCGCCCTCTATGGCACGCCGTTCCCCTTAATATCGACTGTCGTTAGCTATCTCTCTTCAATGATTTTGAAATCCCCAGAGCCATCATCTCCTCCCACCAAGGCTCCGTTCAAAGCCTCTGCATCCCGTCATGATACCTAAGAAAGCATACCATGCCCTGCACGGTGGACGCCTGGCTAGAATCCCTTGAATTCACAGAACTACAGCTGCTTGAGTTCTACTATTCCCCTGGAAATCACATACCACATACCAAACGCCATGAACTTGTGCCCTCAGCACCGATGTCCATCTCGGGGTTTTCGCCCTCTCTCCACACCGCCACCTTTGCGCAGTGCTACCTACCAGACAATCTGGTACTAAACCTTCGACTCCCATTTCTCAAGAAACTTTCACTTGTGCGGGTTTGTATATCGGAGGCCTCATTGCACAGCATCATCCACTCCAGTTGCCCTGCACTGGAGTGCTTGGTGCTTGTTTTCACAGTTAGTATCGGTTGTCTCCAAATAAAGTCGCCTAACCTTGTAAGAATTGGAATTTCTTTTGACGGAAGGCAGCTCATCATCCAAGATGCCCCTTCACTTCAAAGGTTGATCCTTGATTCTAGTTATTCACCGTTGCAAATAACCGTCCTCTCTGCGCCTAAACTGGAGACCTTGGGTGTAATACATGATCTCTGTGCTCATTTCAATATGGTGTTTGGCTCTACAGTTCTTCAGGTACTTTATATTATCATCTACACTTGTAACCATAAGCTGCATTTTAAATTTCTGCACATAATTTATATATCATCTTGGAGTACACATTTTGTACTAATATTATGTTCTATGCTCAATGAAGAGTTTCTCCATGAATGGCCTATCAATGGTGCTAGATTCTGTTAAGATCTTATATATCCAAATGAATAGTTTTGATCTGAACAAGATTATTGGCTTGCTGCAATGCTTTCCATGTCTGGAGAAGTTGTATATAAAGGTGATAATTTCACGCACATTGGAAGCCCGCATATAGTGTACTAGAATTAACCGTTCAGCTGTTGCTCTTTCGATACTCTTCTTTTAGACCTTAACTGTTTTCAATCTTCATGTCTATTTAGGCAACAGGACGGGGTAAGAAAGTTATAACCAATCGGTGGATTCATAAACATCGGGATTTTCTCACTTCTCATGAGATTCGATTGAAGACAATAACGCTAGAACGATATGTAGCCAACCGTGCAAACACAAGATTTGTCACATTCTTCCTGCTAAATGCGAGGTTACTATTGTCCATCAGGCTTAAGTTTATCAGCAGCATGGTTTTGACGGATGGGTATGTCGAAGAGCAAAAAAAGGAGTTTCAGGTGGGCAAAAGAGCTTCTGAACGTGTCGGGCTTCTATTTACAACATATTGTGGTCATAATCCAGTAAATTTTACGACCCAGGATGTTCATTCTATGGACCTGAACCGATCCATTTGACTGTGACTGCCGAAAACAGTGCTGGAGTTAGATGTTGTTGCCCTTTTCAATCTGGTTTTTTTTGTAAACCTGATGAACAATTAACCCTTGTGCTTTTGTACAGTTTGTAAGCTGGGGTTAGATGTTCCTGCCCTTTTCAACTCGGCTGTGACTGTCATATTTTCTTTGAAACAAGGCAAATGGCTTGCCATTCGTTTAATTTAGAGTGAAATATTGTAACAAATCCAAACCAAGGGAAATAACATCACTCTCGCCGGCTGCTTGAGCTCACTGTGCACTATAGAAGCCAAGTGATTAGCCCCCACCAGCACCCACAAACTTATCTCGAACTAGCACATCAAATGGGCTGTCAATTTTCATAGGAAAGGCTGCATGACCGTGACAGATTTGGATTCTGACATTTGGGACCCGCGAGGAAATAGCCTATCCAAGGTGGTGTCGACTTACTAGCCAGTCAACAAACGATTCTGCCTACCAGCCGTTGGATTGACATCCAACATCCGTCGTGTATCTTCTATCTCTTGTCTTCTTCTTCCTCCAATCGCCCAAACCAAACCACCTCGTCGGCTCCGCCTGCTCCTGCCTCCCATGGCTGGCCGCGCCTCCGCTGCCCTACCGTACATACCCTCCAACGTTGGCCAGTCCCTCCCTCTATTCCCCCACATGTCCTGTTATTCTCCGGCGACGTCAGCCCCAACACGCACCCGCGCCCGAACCAGTAAACCCTCGTACTCCCCTCCGCCTGTGACTGGACCGCCGCATCTTCAACGGCTCCTGTTCGTTCCGTCCGAGGCCTTGCCGTCATTCTCCGCCTTGCGGCCTTGGTTCGCTCGCCGTGCACGGTGCGCCGCCCTCTTGCGTTGTCAACGTCGTCAACAACCGAGAGGAACAATGAGATGACTGTACGTGGAGAGGATGACAGTAGGGACCCACCAGCGTCATGGCAGTACGCAAGCAAGTGCCTCTATAGTACAAGCCCAAAAATATGGTTCCTCCTAATGGTTGGACATCTGGGGCTCACGCCATTGTAAACATAGTCAATAAACGAGAGAATTACACTACGAGTGGCTGACACCAGGGACCCAGCAAGTCGCGCGTTTTTTTTTAGGAACAAGTAGTTGTTATTTATACTAGTTTTAGCGATGGATCAGGGTAACAACGGGGCTGTGCGGGGGCTGTGGCCCATCTAGCCAGGGTTTTATTTATGTTTACCACATCATGAGCCCAGTTGTGTTTTTTTCTTGCTGAAAATGGCTAGCCCAGTTCTATTTTTTAAAGAAATACCCAAACAAGGCCTACTTGCTTTATCGGCCCTGCTGGGCTGTAAATCTCTCAAGACAAGGAGAGTTTCATTCGGTTTGCCCAGAAATGGGCTGTACATTTTTAAAACACATCAAACCAGGAATTAGTTTAAAAAAAATTTCATTACAAGATCTTAAATTCCATTGATTTCTATGCATGGAAAATTATTTGGATTTTATATTTATATAAATTATTTTCAAAATAGTTTAAATGTGAATCAATATTTCTGGATTAAAAATAGTTGACCGCACGGAAATATGCAAAATTTCATATACTTTTTAACCGTGGCCACAATATGGGGTGTGATGCTAACAAAAAGAAGATGGGCTCCAAAAAAATTCTTACGAATTAGCAAATGGGCTGTACATTATTAGAAATAATGGCAGATGGGTTGTATGCTGTTTTCCATAGATTTGAGGCTGACTTGTGCGCCTACTACAGGTTGACGCGTATGCTTTCATAAAAAAAAGGTTGACGCACACGCAACGCCCTATCAACTTAGTCAACACACGAGAGCAGTGACTGTTGGATGTCCATCCAACGGCTGTCATGCTTGTTCAATCTTTGCTCTTCATGCTCAAGCCGCTCAAACAAGCGCCGGCGGGACTGCCTGCTCCCTCCTCCCACGGCCGGCTATGCTGTCGCGCAGGCCTCACGGCCCCACCATACTCCCATCGCTGGCCTAGCCATCCCTCTACTCACCCACACCTGTTGTTATTCTCCGGTGACGGCAGACGAACCAGTAAACCCTCGTACTCCTCCGCGTGGGAAACAACTGCCGAGTATTCCCTGGCTCCGTGTCGCTCTGTTCCTAGGCCTCGTCGTCGTCCACCGCCCTGGTGCTCTCGGCGCGGTCTGGTCAACGTGGTCAATGAACGACATCCATCAGAACTGGACTGTACGTGGAGAGGCTGATAGCTGGGTCCATGGCCGCACGCAAGGAAATGCCTCCTTATTACGCGCAAAATAATGATTCCTCCACCTGACAGCTAGGACCCACAGGAAGGGCCTATGTATTTCGCGAAAAAAATGTTCCCCCCGCTGACAGGTTGGACCCACCAGTTATATCTTCGCACGCAAGGAAGTGCCTCCTTATTACTCCCAAAAAAATGAATACCCCCTGCTAGTTGGGACCCACCATATTGTTGGGCTGACTTGTGGGCCTACTAAGTTGACAGGGACGGAGAGCTTTGTCAACTTAGTCAATACTCCAGTGACCGTATGATGTCCATCCAACAACCATAGTGCTTCTTCAACCCCTGGTCTTCTTGCTCCAGCCGCCCAAAGCAGCGCCGGTCGTGCCGCCTGCTCCTACCTCCCGTGGCCGGCTGTGCTACCGGGGAGGCCTCACCGCCCCCATACTACTCCCACCACTGGCCAGGCCATCCCTCCACTCACCCACACCCCCTGTTATTTTGCGGCGACGGCAGCCTCACACCGCAGCCGAACCAGTGAACGCTCGTACTCCTCTCCGCGTGGGCATCCACTGCCGCATCTTGCACGGCTCCGCGTCATCCCCTTCCTAGGTGTGACGCCCCGAGACCGATGTGCCAGGTGTCCTCCGCTTATTTGTTGTTGTTGGCTTGTCATTTGCTTGCGTGTTGCATCCTGTCATGTCATCATGTGCATTGCATCATCATGTTTTAAAACTTGCATTCGTCCGGGTTCTCCGAGTTCTCTCCGTTGTCCGTTCTGAGCCCAACCACACTTGCACGCGCCTGCGGCATGTCTGAATTTTATTTTATATAAGTGGACAGAAAATGTTCTCGGAATGGGATGAGAGTTGGCGTGTGGTGTTGGTTTGTTGTCAGTAGACCGCCCGCCAAGTTTCATCGCGTTCGGAGTTCGTTTGATAGCCTAACCGTTAAACTATAGCGGCATTATAGCTGGTCCAACGTCGGACGTTTTCGGTCTCTGGAAACAGTCACCGGGCCTCCCTCTCTTCTCTTCTCTTAGCTCGAGACCGTCTGCACAGTCTACCTCTCACCGCCAGGCCCTACCTAACCTCTCTTGTCAGTCTGCGGACCTCCTCCCGCGCGCGTCCGAAATCTGTCCTGGACCCGACCCGGACAGTCGTTACCGCTGTGTCCGGATCGTCCTCAAACATCTACGAAACATCTCCGTTTTGTTATTAGACTTCCTAACCTATTTTTCTCAACCGCTCGATTTCGATCGAAGGATCCAGATTAGCCCCTAGCCAAACACCCATATGCTATAAATATATATTCCAACCCTAAATTTTGAGGAGAGATGTCCCATCCTCCCAGCCACCACCATTCCACCAAATCCCCATCGGGATCCACCCCGATCCCCTGCCCAACCAGCGTTGTCGCCTTCCCTTCCTCGATTTCACTGCCCAACCAACCATTGCCTCCGCATCCCGCATCGCCAGATGCCAGCCTCCTCTGCCCGAGCCGCCACCCCGTCGTCCTTCGCCTGCAGCCACCAATGCCTTGCCTCTGCCGCCTTCACCGAACCCAGCCACACGCAAGGCCACCGTCCCCTACCCCCTTCTCCTCACTGATGGCTTCGCCCGCGCCGGAGCACGCGAGCAGCCGTAGACCGAGCCATCTCCCTGTCAAGTCCGTTCGCCGGAGTCCCTTGAAGCGGCCGCCCCGAGGATCGCATCTCCTGTCACCGCCCGGAGCTCCCATCTTCGCCGCCCGTTTGCTCAAGGACGCCCGAGGCCGTGCCTTCTATCCCTCCTCGGCTCGATCCCGAATGGATCGTGAGCAGCGAGCGCCATGCCCCAGCTTCGCCGTGCGCCCTGCCTCGCCATGTACATCTCCAGCCGCGCCCGGTTCCTCCTCCGTTCTGTCCTGCTGCTGCAAGTGTCGCTGCGGCCAAGCTCCTGCTAGAACCGTCCCGTCCGTGGCCTCCCGCGAGCCGCCGTCCAGGGCCTCTTCACGCCGCGCCGGTGACCCTCTCCTCCCCTGCCTGTCCTTTTTCTTTCCTTTTCCATTTCTTCTCTGAACCTCACCTCTCTCTGTCTCTTTCCTCCCGCTGACAGGAACCCCATGGCCGTCCCCGACCTCCTCTTCGCCGGGCCCCCGCTCGAACCTGGCCTGGATCCATCTCCGTCCCACCGTCGTCTTCCCGGAGCCCAAGTTCCCTCGCCGTCCCCTGCATCGCGCCAGACGCCGCCCTTGACTGCTGCAGAGCCGCCTCGTCCCGCTGCGCTGAACCCCTGTTGCCTGCCTCATCAGATCGTGCGAGAGGAGCCCGGTCCAGCCGCGCATTGACTGCGCTGGCCAGCTGCGTGGGCCGGCCTTCTCTCCCGCCGCGGCCCAGCATCGCTTCGAGCAATGCCCAGCTCTGTGAGGCCCAATGTGAGGAAGCCCATCTTTGGATTGCTCCTGTAGAGCCCAGTTCGGGCCAGTTTTGGCCTGACTCATTTTTTTCCGCGGAGTGATTTCTCTATTTATCCAGGAATTTACAGATTTATAGAAAACCCCTTGCACAACATGCATATAATAACTCACAATTCGTGCATCGGATTAAAATGATTTATATATGAAACTTGCTTAGAATTTTTTCTAGTTAAATATTATTCAACTTTCATCCATGTTTGAAATGTTTAAAATGTTGTTTGGTTAAATTTACTCCTATGCCATGTTAAAATGCTTTAATTCATAACTAAATAACCGTAGCTCCAAATTAAATAATCTTTATATGTAAATGGGATAGAAAAATTCCTAGTTTAAGATGGTGCATTTTTCTTGCATGTTTAACAACTCTAAAAATTATGTTTAGGGAAGAACAGCACCAAACCTAATATTTGCATATGGGGATTTACCGGAATTGTTGTTCGTTGCTTCCGGCCTCATTTATACTTGACTAGATAGGTAGTTTTATTTTGCTTCACCCTCTTGCCATGCTAACCAACATTTAATATTGTTGAGTACCTAAACGAGAGAGAACTAAATAAGTCATGTGGTGTTTTCTTCAATATGCAACTCCGTGGCATATTGAGCTCCACTTAATTTGTAGTGTTGTTTGTTGCACTTTGCCATGTCATGTTTCATTAAACCGGACACGCATCATACTCGATTGTGCATCGTGCCATGTTGATGTGTTGGTTGTTTACTATGTTGTTTGCTTCTTTTCCGGTGTTTCTTCTTCGGGTTGGTTCCGATAACGTCGTGTGTGTGAGGATCCGTTTGACTACGTCTGTTTATCTTCTTCATGGACTCATTCTTCTTCCTTGCGGGATTTCAGGCAAGATGACCATACCCTCGAAATCACTTCTATCTTTGCTTGCTAGTTGCTCGCTCTTTTGCTATGCCTATGATGCGATACCTACCACTTGCTTATCATGCCTCCCATGTTGTTGAACCAAGCCTCTAACCCACCTTGTCCTAGCAAACCGTTGTTTGGCTATGTTACCGCTTTGCTCGGCCCCTCTTATAGCATTGTTAGTTGCAGGTGAAGATTGAAGTTTGTTCCTTGTTGGAACATGGAGATTTGTTCCTTGTTGGAACATGTTTACTTGTTGGGATAACACAATATCTCTTATTTAATTAATGCATCTATATACTTGGTAAAGGGTGGAAGGCTCGGCCTTATGCCTGGTGTTTTGTTCCACTCTTGCCGCCCTAGTTTCCGTCATATCGGCGTTATGTTCCCAGATTTTGCGTTCCTTACGCGGTTGGGTAATAATGGGAACCCCTTGACAGTTCGCCTTGAATATAACTCCTCCAGCAAGGCCCAACCTTGGTTTTACCATTCGCCACCTAGCCTTTTTTCCCTTGGGAGTCGCGCATCCCGAGGGTCATCTTTATTTTAACCCCCCACCCCCCGGGCCAGTGCTTGTCTAAGTGTTGGTCCAAACTAGAGCCCCTTGCAGCGCCACCTCGGGGAAACTCGAGGTCTGGTTTTAGTTGTACGGATTGCTTATCCGGTGTTGCCCTGAGAACGAGATATGTGCAGCTCCTATCGAGATGTCGGCGCATCGGGTGGTCTTGCTGGACTTGTTTTACCATTGTCGAGGATGTCTTGTAACCGGGATTCCGAGCCTGATCGGGTCTTCCCGCTAGAAGGTTTATCCTTCATTGACCGTGAGAGCTTGTGATGGGCTAAGTTGGGACACCCCTGGAGGGATATGATCTTTCGAAAGCCGTGCCCGTGGTTATGGGAAGATGGGAATTTGTTAACGTCCGGTTGTAGAAAACCTAAAGTTGACCTTAATTAAAAAGCATCAACCGCGTGTGTTACCGTGATGGTCTCTTCTCGGCGGAGTCCGGGAAGTGAACACGGTGTTGGAGTTATGCTTGACGCAGGTTGTTCTAGGATCACTTCTTGATCATAGTTTCTCGACTGTGCTTTTGCCTTCTCTTCTCGCTCTCATTTGCGTATGTTAGCCACCATATATGCTAGTCGCTTGCTGCAGCTCCACCTCATACCTTTACCTTACCCATAAGCTTAAATAGTCTTGATCGCGAGGGTGCGAGATTGCTGAGTCCCTGTGACTCACAGATACTTCCAAAACCAGCTTGCAGGTGCCGATGAGTCCTTGCAGATGACGCAACCAAGCTCAAGGAGGAGCTCGGTGAAGATCTTGTCCTTTGTGTTGTTTCGTTCTAGTTGATTAGTAGTGGAGCCCAGTTGGGGTTGATCGGGGACCTTGTCGCATTTGGGGTTCTTCTTTTATTTTGGTTCCGTAGTCAGACCTTGATTGTATTTGGTTGATGTAATGCTTTATTCATGTATTGTGTGAAGTGGCGATTGTAAGCCAACTATGTATCTCTTTTCCCTTATGTATTACATGGGTTGTGTGAAGATTACCTCACTTGCGACATTGCTTTCAATGCGGTTATGCCTCTAAGTCGTGCTTCGACACGTGAGAGATATAGCCGCATCGAGGGCGTTACACTAGGCCTCACCGTCGTCCATCGCCGTGGTGCTCTCGGCGCGGCGTGGTCAATGTGGTCAACGACCGACTTCCATCGGAAGAGTACTGTACGTGGAGAGGCTGACAGCTGGGTCCACGGCAGCCGCAAGGAAGTGCCTCCTTATTACGCGGAAAATAATTATTCCTCCACCTGATAGCGGGGACCCACCAGATGGGCCACCAGTATTTTGCGAAAAAAATCATTTCCCCCTGACTGCTGGGACCCACTGGACGGGCCATCGTATTTCGTGAAAAAACATTCCCCCCACTGTCAGCTCGGACCCACCGGAAGTGCCTCCATATTACGCACAAAAAAATGAATACTCCCCCGGCTAGCTGGGACCCATCTTGCTGGGAGGCTGACTTGTGGGCCTACTAAGTTGACGGGGACGAAGGGCTTTGTCAACTTAGTCAATATGAACGATTCTAGCTCCAGTGACCGTACGATGTCCATTCAACGGCCGCAGTGCTTCTCCAACCTCTGGTCTTCTTGCTCCAGCCGTCCAAAGCAGCGCCGGTCGTGCCGCATGCTCCTGCCTCCCGTGGCCAGCTGTGCTGCCGCAGAGGCCTCGCCGCCCCCTACTATTCCCACCGCTGGCCAGGCTCTACGGCGACAGCAGCCTCACACCGCAGCCGAACCAGTGAACCCTCGTAGTCCTCTCCGCGCGGGCTTCCACTGCCGCGTCGTCCCCTTCCTAGGCCTCGTCGTCGTCCACCACCATGGTGCTCTCCGCGCGGCGTGGTCAACGTGGTCAAGGAACGACTTCCATCGGAAGAGTACTGTACAAGGAGAGGCTGACAGCTGGGTCCACGGCCACAGTCCAGTTTTGTGATTTGCCAAGTAAGTCGCTTTGTCAGGCCTGTTGGGCTGCAATTCTTTCAAGACGGGGAGAGCTTTCATTCGGCTGGCCAAGAAAATGGACCATCAGTAATGAGAAATGGGTTGTACATTTTTAAAACACATCAAACCGGCAATTAGTTTCAAATATCTTTTTTTCATTTCAAGATTTTAAATTACATTAATTTTTATGCGTGGAGAATTTGTTGGATTTTATATTGATATACATTTATTTTTAAAATCAGTTTGAATGTGATTCGAAATTTTGGAATTAAAAACAGTTCAGACCGCACCGAAATATGCAAAATTTCGTATAATTTTTTAACAGTTGCCACAATATGGGCTGTAATGCTAACAAAAAGAATACGGGCTCCAAAAAAAACCTTAAGAATTAGCAAATGGGCTGTAAATTATTAGAAATAATGGCAGATGGGCTGTATACTGTTTTCCACATATTTGAGGCTTTCCTAAAAAAAGGTTGATGCACAAGCACTGACTGTTGGATGTCCTTCCAACGGCCGTCGTGCTTCTTCAATCTCTGCTCTTCCTGCTCCAGCCGCTCAAACAAGCGCCAGCGGGACTGCCTGCTCCCTCCTCCTCACGGCCAGCTGTGCTGCCGCGCAGGCCTCACCGCCCGACCGTACTCCCATCGCTGGCCTAGCCATCCCTCTACTCACCCACACCTGCTATTATTCTCCAGTGACGGCAGACGAACCAGTAAACCCTCATACAGTCGTACTCTCCTCTGCGTGGGAAACAACTGCCGAGTCTTCCCTGCCTCCGTGTCGTCCCTTTCCTAGGTGTAACGCCCTCGATGCAGCTATATCTCCCACGTGTTGAAGCACGACTTAGAGGCATAACCGCATTGAAAGCAATGTCGCAAGTGAGGTAATCTTCACACAACCCATGTAATACATAAGGGAAAGAGATACATAGTTGGCTTACAATCGCCACTTCACACAATTACATGAATAAAACATTACATCATCCAAATACAATCAAGGCCCGACTATGGAGCCAAAATAAAAGAAGACTGCCCCAAATGCTACACAGATCCCCGATCGTCCCGACTGGGCTCCACTACTGATCAACTAGCACGAAACAACACAAAGGACAAGATCTTCATCGAGCTCCTCCTTGAGCTTGGTTGCGTCACCTGCTCGGTTACATCGGTACCTACAAACTGGTTTTGGAAGTAACTATGAGCCACGGGACTCAGCAATCTCACACCCGCGCGATCAAGACTATTTAAGCTTATAGGAAGGGTAACATGTATGAGGTGGAGCTGCTGTGACGCCCCGAGACCGATGTGCCAGGTGTCCTCCGCTTATTTGCTGTTGTTGGCTTGTCATTTGCTTGCGTGTTGCATCCTGTCATGTCATCATGTGCATTGCATCATCATGTTTTAAAACTTGCATTCGTCCAGGTTCTCTGAGTTCTCTCCGTTGTCCGTTCTGAGCCCAACCACACTTGCACGCGCCCGCGGCATGTCTGAATTTTATTTTATATAAGTGGCCGGAAATGTTCTCGGAATGGGATGAGAGTTGGCGTGTGGTGTTGGTTTGTTGTCAGTAGACCGCCCGCCAAGTTTCATCGCGTTCGGAGTTTGTTTGATAGCCGAACCGTTAAACTATAGCGGCATTATAGCCGGTCTAACGTCGAACGTTTTCGGTCTCTGGAAACAGTCACCGGGCCTCCCTCTCTTCTCTTCTCTCAGCTCGAGACCGTCTGCACAGTCTACCTCTCACCGCCAGGCCCTACCTAACCTCTCTCGTCAGTCTGCGGACCTCCTCCCGCACGCGTCCGAAATCTGTCCCAGATCCGACCCGGACAGTCGTTACCGCTGTGTCCGGATCGTCCCCAAACGTCTACAAAACATCTCCGTTTTTTTATTAGACTTCCTAACATATTTTTCTCAACCGCTCGATTTCGATCGAAGGATCCAGATTATCCCCTAGCCAAACACCCATATGCTATAAATATATAGTCCAACCCTAAATTTTGAGGAGAGATGTCCCATCCTCCCAGCCGCCGCCGCCATCCCACCAAATCCCCATCGGGATCCACCCCGATCCACCTGCCCAACCAGCACCGTCTCCTTCCCTTCCTCGATTTCTCCGCCCAACCAACCATTGCCTCCGCATCCCGCATCGCCAGATGCCAGCCTCCTCTGCCCGAGCCGCCACCCCGTCGTCCTTCACCTGCAGCCACCATCGCCTTGCCTCTACCGCCTTCACCGAACCCAGCCACACGCAAGGCCACCGTCCCCTACCCCCTTCTCCTCACTGATGGCTTCGCCCGCGCCGGAGCACGCGAGCAGCCGTAGACCGAGCCATCTCCCTGTCAAGTCCATTCGCCGGAGTCCCTTGAAGCGGCCGCCCCGAGGATCGCATCTCCTGTCGCCGCCCGGAACTCCCATCGTCGCCGCCCGTTTGCTCAAGGACGCCCGAGGCCGTGCCTTCTATCCCTCCTCGGCTCGATCCCGAATGGATCGTGAGCACCGAGCGCCATGCCCCAGCTTCTTCGCGCGCCCTGCCTCGCCATGTACGTCTCCAGCCGCGCCAAGTTCCTCCTCCGTTCCGTCCTGCTGCTGCAAGTCTCGCCGCGGCCAAGCTCCTGCTAGAGCCATCCCGTCCGTGGCCTCCCGCGAGCCGCCGTCTAGGGCCTCTTCACGCCGCGCCGGTGACCCTCTCCTCCCATGCCTGTCCTTTTTCTTTCCTTTTCCATTTATTCTCTGAACCTCACCTCTCTATGTCTCTTTCCTCCCGCTGACAGGATCCCCATGGCCGTCCCCGACCTCCTCTTCGCCAGGCCCCTGCGCGAACCTGGCCTGGATCCATCTCCGTCCCACCGTCGTCTTCCCGGATCCCAAGTTCCCTCGCCGTCCCCTGCATCACGCCAGATGCCGCCCTCGACTGCTGCAAAGCCGCCTCGTCCCGCCGCGCTGAACCCTTGCTGCCTGCCTCATCAGATCGTGCGAGAGGAGCCCGGTCCAGCCGCGCGTTGACTGCGCTGGCCAGCTGCATGGGCCGGCCTTCTCTCCCGCCGTGGCCCAGCATCGCTTCGAGCAATGCCCAGCTCTATCAGGCCCAATGTGAGGAAGCCCATCTTCGGATTGCTCCTGTAGAGCCCAGTTCGGGCCAGTTTTGGCCTGACTCATGTTTTTTTCCGCGGAGTGATTTCTCTATTTATCCAGGAATTTACAGATTTACAGAAAACCCCTTGCACAACGTGCATATAATAACTCACAATTCGTGCATCGGATTAAAATGATTTATATATGAAACTTGCTTAGAATTTTGTCTAGTTTAATATTATTCAACTTTCATCCATGTTTAAAATGTTTAAAATGCTGTTTGGTTAAATTTACTCCTATGCCATGTTAAAATGCTTTAATTCATAACTAAATAACCGTAGCTCCGAATTAAATAATCTTTATATGTAAATGGGGTAGAAAAATGCCTAGTTTAACATGGTGCATTTTTCTTGCATGTTTAACAACTCTAAAAATTATGTTTAGGGAAGAACAGCACAAAACCTAATATTTGCATATGGGGATTTACCGGAATTGTTGTTCGTTGCTTCCGGCCTCATTTATACTTGACTAGATAGGTAGTTTTATTTTGCTTCACCCTCTTGCCATGCTAACCAACATTTAATATTGTTGAGTACCTAAACGAGAGGGAACTAAATAAGTCATGTGGTGTTTTCTTCAATATGCAACTCCGTGGCATATTGAGCTCCACTTAATTTGTAGTGTTGTTTGTTGCACTTTGCCATGTCCTGTTTCATTAAACCGGACAAGCATCATACTCGATTGTGCATCATGCCATGTTGATGTGTTGGTTGTTTACTATGTTGTTTGCTTCTTTTCCAGTGTTGCTTCTTCGGGTTGGTTCCGATAACATCGTGTGTGTGAGGATCCGTTCGACTACGTATGTTTATCTTCTTCGTGGACTCGTTCTTCTTCCTTGCGGGATTTCAGGCAAGATGACCATACCCTCGAAATCACTTCTATCTTTGCTTGCTAGTTGCTCGCTCTTTTGCTATGCCTATGATGCGATACCTACCACTTGCTTATCATGCCTCCCATGTTGTTGAACCAAGCCTCTAACCCACCTTGTCCTAGCAAACCGTTGTTTGGCTATGCTACCGCTTTGCTCAGCCCCTCTTATAGCATTGTTAGTTGCAGGTGAAGATTGAAGTTTGTTCCTTGTTGGAACATGGAGATGTTGTTACTTGTTGGAACATGTTTACTTGTTGGGATAACACAATATCTCTTATTTAATTAATGCATCTATATACTTGGTAAAGGGTGGAAGGCTCGGCCTTATGCCTGGTGTTTTGTTCCACTCTTGCCGCCCTAGTTTCCGTCATATCGGTGTTATGTTCCCGGATTTTGCGTTCCTTACGCGGTTGGGTAATAATGAGAACCCCTTGACAGTTCGCCTTGAATAAAACTCCTCCAGCAAGGCCCAACCTTGGTTTTACCATTCGCCACCTAGCCTTTTTCCCTTGGGAGTCGCGCATCCCGAGGGTCATCTTTATTTTAACCCCCCCGGGGCCAGTGCTTGTCTAAGTGTTGGTCCAAACTAGAGCCCCTTGCAGCGCCACCTCAGGGAAACTCGAGGTCTGGTTTAGTTGTACGGATTGCTTATCCGGTGTTGCCCTGACAACGAGATATGTGCAGCTCCTATCAGGATGTCGGCGCATCGGGTGGTCTTGCTGGACTTGTTTTACCATTGTCAAGGATGTCTTGTAACCGGGATTCCGAGCCTGATCGGGTCTTCCCGCTAGAAGGTTTATCCTTCGTTGACCGTGAGAGCTTGTGATGGGCTAAGTTGGGACACCCCTGCAGGGATATGATCTTTTGAAAGTTGTGCCCGCGGTTATGGACAGATGGGAATTTGTTAACGTCCGGTTGTAGAAAACCTGAAGTTGACCTTAATTAAAAAGCATCAACCGCGTGTGTTACCGTGATGGTCTCTTCTCGGCGGAGTCCGGGAAGTGAACGCGGTGTTGGAGTTATGCTTGACGCAGGTTGTTCTAGGATCACTTCTTGATCATAGTTTCTCGATCGTGCTTTTGCCTTCTCTTCTCGCTCTCATTTGCGTATGTTAGCCACCATATATGCTAGTCGCTTGCTGCAGCTCCACCTCATACCTTTACCTTACCCATAAGCTTAAATAGTCTTGATCGCGAGGGTGCGAGACTGCTGAGTCCCTATGACTCACAGATACTTCGAAAACCAGCTTGCAGGTGCCGATGAGTCCTTGCAGATGACGCAACCAAGCTCAAGGAGGAGCTCGATGAAGATCTTGTCCTTTGTGTTGTTTCGTTCTAGTTGATCAGTAGTGGAGCCCAGTTGGGGTTGATCGGGGACCTTGTCGCATTTGGGGTTCTTCTTTTATTTTGGTTCCGTAGTCAGACCTTGATTGTATTTGGTTGATGTAATGCTTTATTCATGTATTGTGTGAAGTGGCGATTGTAAGCCAACTATGTATCTCTTTTCCCTTATGTATTACATGGGTTGTGTGAAGATTACCTCACTTGCGACATTGCTTTCAATGCGATTATGCCTCTAAGTCGTGCTTCGACACGTGGGAGATATAGCCGCATCGAGGGCATTACAAGTTGGTAATCAGAGCCTTCCCCGACCTTAGGAGCCCCATTGCTTGATCGAATTAGCAGACGAGTTGAGTCTAGAAAATGTTTTGAGTCTTTTAGGAATTATATATCGGAGAGTTAGGAATTCTTTTTACTCCCCAGTCCCTTCATCGCTCTGGTAAGGCATCCTGACGTAGAGTTTTGACTCTTCTCTTCTAAAATTTCACTAAAAAAAATTTAGGATCACGCGGGTATCTTGGAATCGTTCCGATGGTTTTGTGACGAGAACATTGTTCTTGGTGCCTCCTGTCATTTAGGGGTTGTGGAAGTGTCCCGGGGAGTTGAGCTTCGAGGTGTTGTCGTCACAATTTTATCGTTGCAGTTCTAGAATACCTGAGTTTAGTTTCGCCGACATCGAAAATCTCTTTTATGCAGTTGTTGGTGAGATAACCTCGACGCCACCCAGTACTGGGGCGGGAGTTCGGGAGTATTGCCATAACTTGTATAACGGATGCTTTTCGAAGGTTGAGGTAGATGATTTCCGAAGGTTTCTTGGTTATGTGTTGAAGGATGGATACAGCTGGATGTAGGATTTGCTAGTTTTGGGTGAGATATTATGCTTCCCCTGTATCCCCAACACCTGATTGCATAACCGGAAAATTTCAGGAGTTTCATAGGTGGGAATTCAAGTAGCTCGTAGGATATATTTCCGACAGATGTATGATATGAAATTGGGGTTCGACGTCTAGTGGTCCGCCTATTCACGGTTAGTTTTACAGTGGTCTTGTTGTGTCTTAAAGAGTCCTTGGCTATGCCGACTCGGGGACGCTTCGTATGTCATGTGCACCGCCTTGTACATGATGGTGCTGTACGATCGAGCCCGTGTAGGCCCCACCACGAAAACTTCGGACGAAATCTCTATCATATGTTTGTTTCGGCTTATTTTGCAAGCCAATCCTTTGTTTTTTTTTAGTTGTGGTATTCGAGTTGTTTCAATGTCAAGTGTTGATTCCATACCTTTCCTAAACGGTGTTCTCATATTCCTATGTGAATACTAATCCTTCTTGGTAATCAAGATTGTCATGTCAACCCTTTTCAACCGGCGTGTTTTCTCTTCAAGTGGTTCCGATCATTTCAACATCAACAAGATCAAGTATCAGTTCTTCTCAACGGTATTTGTTTCATCCGTCTCCAAGTTGCCTTTGTTTTTTTTCCCACCCACCCACCCCTTTTCTTCTAGGACTCAGATTTCTTAATCAAGTATCCTTTGATTCATGTGAAGTCTCTCCATTATTTTCCTTCATGTTCTTACCCGGTGATTCTCATGAAGATCCTAACGGAACCTCAAGTACGTCATTCCTCATTCTTTTTTCTTCTCCGATGGATTCAATTCAGGCTTTGATGTTGATCATATCATTTTTCCTCGTTTCAAATACCTTCTCATGTCGGTGCACCTCTTATTCATTCACTTCTCGCTATTTAATTGTCCCGGAGTGCTCAAGATATCTCGAAGATTCGTGTTTTCCACTCTGCATTCGTGCAAGCTCTTTCGAGATTGTTATCTCATTCTAGCCATTTAATTCAACCGGTGCAATCTCTCTTTTAAATCTTTTCAACGGTGTTCTTTTGAGTGGGCCCTAACCCACAGGTCTTTTCCCAGGATCTTACCTGACTCTTCTTATTTTTCCGGAGTTATAATCAAATTCTTTTCAAAGTTTGACGTAAGAATGATTTAGCATCAGTCATATGTATTTCTCCAAGATCTTTCAAATTCTTTTCATCGTTGGCTCAACTTTTCCATTCTTCATTCCGGTGTGCCTCAATAATTCATGGTGGTGTTTCTCCTCGTCATTCTCAACATTTGAAGACCGAAGAAGAGTTTCTCTTTAATCTTGCTCCATTCTCTTCAAGATTCGTGGTGCTAGCTTTATGCCATCCTCTCATAATTGTTTTTGATTGTGAGAATTCTTTTCACCTATCCGGAGCAATTCAAGAGTCTTCTCAATTTGATTATCCGGAGCCCATCAATCCAGGTTTATTCATTCTCAGTTTTCAGCTCTCGTTCCCCAAATCTCACCGGTGCATCATTCAATATTCTTTAATCAGTGAGTGATCTCTTCGTTTCAGTTGTATCTTAATTCTCTCAAGTATCTTCATTCTTTTTATAATTCTTCCCGGTGTTTCTTTATCTTCTCCTTGTTCATTTTTAATTCTTACGGTGGTTCGTTCAAGAGCTCTCGTCATTCGTTATCATATCAATTATTCGTTGTTTTTAATCCTTCCGGTGGTTCGTTGAAGACCTTCTCAAGTTTGCTCCATATCTATCTTAATCCTTTCTACGAGAATAAGTAGTATGCCAAATCAATTGCTTGTCATCAATCTAAATTGGTGAAGGATACGCATAACGTAATTCTTATTCTTGTTTTCATCGAGTAAATTTAATTCCTTATTCCAGAAGTTCATCAAATTCTCAGTTTCACTTGTTTTTTCTTTCTTTTCCTGGAGTTCCAAGCTCTCTCAATTATGTCATCGTGAAGCTCCATTTAAATCATTGCAAGGCTTCAACCTTATTATTTTCATCCTCCATCTTGATTGATCATTTCTTTTATTTCCGGAGTTCTCATGAAGGTTCTACATGATGGTTCATAAAGGATTTAATTCCTTCTCGAAGTGTTCATCAAGTTTCTTTTCGGAGGAGATCAAGTATTCTTCATCTTGCATAACGGAGTGCAATTCTTTCTTCCGTATCATTAGAGGTGGTATTATGTCATTCTTGATAATTTGAGTTCATGTTCCATGATTCACATGTTGTTGCAAATGAGATATTTAAACCCATCAATCTCGTCATTGGAGTTATCTTGGGTTATAGTTCACCCAAAGCCTTCCCTAAAGGATTGTTGCTATTTATGGTGCCCTTAAATGACCCAAGTTCTTCATTTTCCATCTTGGTGAAATAAGTTTCTCGTCTCCTTCTTGTTCTTATCAATCCAATCAATTCTTTTCCCATGAGTGGCAGGCTGTCACCTCATAATTTGAGATGTATTCCATAAGACCATATCAAGCTTATTCTTTTCATTGTTGGTTTTCCAACAACTCCATTCTAGCTTTTGTTGTAAGCGTGCTCCCTCGAGATCTGTTTCCCTTCGTTCATCCCATTCCATTCTTACTTTTGTTCCGGAGGCTTTTTGATGTTGCTCTTTTCAGCCCATCTTTTCGTTTTGTCAGGATCGTGTTCTTTTCTTGGTTTATCCATTTAACCAGAGTGTTGTGCCCTTTTTGCTCAAGTTCTTTTCACCTTATCAACCATTGCATCTCTTTTCTACCGGAGTGCTGTCGAAATTTGTTCTTCCTTCTTGCTCTGCCCTAACGAAGTGCTTTCAACTTCGTTCATACTCGTTGCATTCTTTTTTTCAATTTGTTCAACCTCTCAAGGCTCGTGGTTTCATTCGTTTGTCAAAGAAGCAACTTAGCTTTACCTATCCTCTTTCTCTTTCGTTGTCCCTCCGGTGCCATTCTAGATCTCGGGACGAGATCCTCTCGTAGTGGTGGAGTGTTGTGACGCCCCGAGACCGATGTGCCAGGTGTCCTCCGCTTATTTGCTGTTGTTGGCTTGTCATTTGCTTGCGTGTTGCATCCTGTCATGTCATCATGTGCATTGCATCATCATGTTTTAAAACTTGCATTCGTCCAGGTTCTCTGAGTTCTCTCCGTTGTCCGTTCTGAGCCCAACCACACTTGCACGCGCCCGCGGCATGTCTGAATCTTATTTTATATAAGTGGCCGGAAATGTTCTCGGAATGGGATGAGAGTTGGCGTGTGGTGTTGGTTTGTTGTCAGTAGACCGCCCGCCAAGTTTCATCGCGTTCGGAGTTTGTTTGATAGCCGAACCGTTAAACTATAGCGGCATTATAGCCGGTCTAACGTCGAACGTTTTCGGTCTCTGGAAACAGTCACCGGGCCTCCCTCTCTTCTCTTCTCTCAGCTCGAGACCGTCTGCACAGTCTACCTCTCACCGCCAGGCCCTACCTAACCTCTCTCGTCAGTCTGCGGACCTCCTCCCACGCGCGTCCGAAATCTGTCCCAGATCCGACCCGGACAGTCGTTACCGCTGTGTCCGGATCGTCCCCAAACGTCTACAAAACATCTCCGTTTTTTTATTAGACTTCCTAACATATTTTTCTCAACCGCTCGATTTCGATCGAAGGATCCAGATTATCCCCTAGCCAAACACCCATATGCTATAAATATATAGTCCAACCCTAAATTTTGAGGAGAGATGTCCCATCCTCCCAGCCGCCGCCGCCATCCCACCAAATCCCCATCGGGATCCACCCCGATCCACCTGCCCAACCAGCACCGTCTCCTTCCCTTCCTCGATTTCTCCGCCCAACCAACCATTGCCTCCGCATCCCGCATCGCCAGATGCCAGCCTCCTCTGCCCGAGCCGCCACCCCGTCGTCCTTCACCTGCAGCCACCATCGCCTTGCCTCTACCGCCTTCACCAAACCCAGCCACACGCAAGGCCACCGTCCCCTACCCCCTTCTCCTCACTGATGGCTTCGCCCGCGCCGGAGCACGCGAGCAGCCGTAGACCGAGCCATCTCCCTGTCAAGTCCATTCGCCGGAGTCCCTTGAAGCGGCCGCCCCGAGGATCGCATCTCCTGTCGCCGCCCGGAACTCCCATCGTCGCCGCCCGTTTGCTCAAGGACGCCCGAGGCCGTGCCTTCTATCCCTCCTCGGCTCGATCCCGAATGGATCGTGAGCACCGAGCGCCATGCCCCAGCTTCTTCGCGCGCCCTGCCTCGCCATGTACGTCTCCAGCCGCGCCAAGTTCCTCCTCCGTTCCGTCCTGCTGCTGCAAGTCTCGCCGCGGCCAAGCTCCTGCTAGAGCCATCCCGTCCGTGGCCTCCCGCGAGCCGCCGTCTAGGGCCTCTTCACGCCGCGCCGGTGACCCTCTCCTCCCATGCCTGTCCTTTTTCTTTCCTTTTCCATTTATTCTCTGAACCTCACCTCTCTCTGTCTCTTTCCTCCCGCTGACAGGATCCCCATGGCCGTCCCCGACCTCCTCTTCGCCAGGCCCCTGCGCGAACCTGGCCTGGATCCATCTCCATCCCACCGTCGTCTTCCCGGATCCCAAGTTCCCTCGTCGTCCCCTGCATCACGCCAGATGCCGCCCTCGACTGCTGCAAAGCCGCCTCGTCCCGCCGCGCTGAACCCTTGCTGCCTGCCTCATCAGATCGTGCGAGAGGAGCCCGGTCCAGCCGCGCGTTGACTGCGCTGGCCAGCTGCATGGGCCGGCCTTCTCTCCCGCCGTGGCCCAGCATCGCTTCGAGCAATGCCCAGCTCTGTCAGGCCCAATGTGAGGAAGCCCATCTTCGGATTGCTCCTGTAGAGCCCAGTTCGGGCCAGTTTTGGCCTGACTCATGTTTTTTCCGCGGAGTGATTTCTCTATTTATCCAGGAATTTACAGATTTACAGAAAACCCCTTGCACAACGTGCATATAATAACTCACAATTCGTGCATCGGATTAAAATGATTTATATATGAAACTTGCTTAGAATTTTGTCTAGTTTAATATTATTCAACTTTCATCCATGTTTAAAATGTTTAAAATGCTGTTTGGTTAAATTTACTCCTATGCCATGTTAAAATGCTTTAATTCATAACTAAATAACCGTAGCTCCGAAATAAATAATCTTTATATGTAAATGGGGTAGAAAAATGCCTAGTTTAACATGGTGCATTTTTCTTGCATGTTTAACAACTCTAAAAATTATGTTTAGGGAAGAACAGCACCAAACCTCATATTTGCATATGGGGATTTACTGGAATTGTTGTTCGTTGCTTCCGGCCTCATTTATACTTGACTAGATAGGTAGTTTTATTTTGCTTCACCCTCTTGCCATGCTAACCAACATTTAATATTGTTGAGTACCTAAACGAGAGAGAACTAAATAAGTCATGTGGTGTTTTCTTCAATATGCAACTCTGTGGCATATTGAGCTCCACTTAATTTGTAGTGTTGTTCGTTACACTTAGCCATGTCATGTTTCATTAAACCGGACATGCATCATACTCGATTGTGCATCATTCCATGTTGATGTGTTGGTTGTTTACTATGTTGTTTGCTTCTTTTCCGGTGTTGCTTCTTCGGGTTGGTTCCGATAATGTCGTGTGTGTGAGGATCCGTTCGACTACGTCCGTTTATCTTCTTCATGGACTCGTTCTTCTTCCTTGTGGGATTTCAGGCAAGATGACCATACCCTCAGAATCACTTCTATCTTTGCTTGCTAGTTGCTCGCTCTTTTGCTATGCCTATGCTGCGATACCTACCACTTGCTTATCATGCCTCCCATGTTGTTGAACCAAGCCTCTAACCCACCTTGTCCTAGCAAACCGTTGTTTGTCTATGTTACCGCTTTGCTCAGCCCCTCTTATAGCATTGTTAGTTGCAGGTGAAGATTGAAGTTTGTTCCTTGTTGGAACATGGAGATGTTGTTCCTTGTTGGAACATGTTTACTTGTTGGGATAACACAATATCTCTTATTTAATTAATGCATCTATATACTTGGTAAAGGGTGGAAGGCTCGGCCTTATGCCTGGTGTTTTGTTCCACTCTTGCCGCCCTAGTTTCCGTCATATCGGCGTTATGTTCCCGGATTTTGCGTTCCTTACGCGGTTGGGTAATAATGGGAACCCCTTGACAGTTCGCCTTGAATAAAACTCCTCCAGCAAGGCCCAACCTTGGTTTTACCATTCACCACCTAGCCTTTTTTCCCTTGGGAGTCGCACATCTCGAGGGTCATCTTTATTTTAACCCCCCCGGGCCAGTACTTCTCTAAGTGTTGATCCAAACTAGAGCCCCTTGCAGCGCCTCCTCGGGGAAACTCGAGGTCTGGTTTTAGTTGTACGGATTGCTTATCCGGTGTTGCCCTGAGAACGAGATATGTGCAGCTCCTATCGGGATGCCGGCGCATCGGGTGGTCTTGCTGGACTTGTTTTACCATTGTCAAGGATGTCTTGTAACCGGGATTCCGAGCCTGATCGGGTCTTCCCGCTAGAAGGTTTATCCTTCGTTGACCGTGAGAGCTTGTGATGGGCTAAGTTGGGACACCCCTGCAGGGATATGATCTTTCGAAAGCCGTTCCCGCGGTTATGGGCAGATGGGAATTTGTTAACGTCCGGTTGTAGAAAACCTAAAGTTGACCTTAATTAAAAAGCGTCAACCGCGTGTGTTACCGTGATGGTCTCTTCTCGGCGGAGTCCGGGAAGTGAACACTGTGTTGGAGTTATGCTTGACGCAGGTTGTTCTAGGATCACTTCTTGATCATAGTTTCTCGACTGTGCTTTTGCCTTCTCTTCTCGCTCTCATTTGCGTATGTTAGCCACCATATATGCTAGTCGCTTGCTGCAGCTCCACCTCATACCTTTACCGTACCCATAAGCTTAAATAGTCTTGCTCGCGAGGGTGCGAGATTGCTGAGTCCCTGTGACTCACAGATACTTCCAAAACCAGCTTGCTGGTGCCGATGAGTCCTTGCAGATGACGCAACCAAGCTCAAGGAGGAGCTTGATGAAGATCTTGTCCTTTGTGTTGTTTCGTTCAAGTTGATCAGTAGTGGAGCCCAGTTGGGGTTGATTGGGGACCTTGTCGCATTTGGGGTTCTTCTTTTATTTTGGTTCTGTAGTCGGACCTTGATTGTATTTGGTTGATGTAATGCTTTATTCATGTATTGTGTGAAGTGGCGATTGTAAGCCAACTATGTATCTCTTTTCCCTTATGTATTACATGGGTTGTGTGAAGATTGCCTCACTTGCGACATTGCTTTCAATGCGGTTATGCCTCTAAGTCGTGCTTCGACACGTGGGAGATATAGCCGCATCGAGGGCATTACAGCTGCAGCAAGCGACTAGCATATATGGTGGCTAACCTATTCGCAAAAGAGAGCGAGAAGAGAATGCAAAAGCACAGTTGAACAACTATGATCAAGAAGTGATCCTAGAACAACCTACGTCAAGCATAACTCCAACACCGTGTTCACTTCCCGGACTCCGCCGAGAAGAGACCATCACGGTTACACACGCGGTTGATGTATTTTAATTAAGGTCAACTTCAGGTTTTCTACAACCGGACGTTAAAAATTCCCATCTGCCCATAACCGCGAGCACGGCTTTCGAAAGTTCAAATCCCTGCAGAGGTGTCCCAACTTAGCCCATCACAAGCTCTCATGGTCAACGAAGGATATTCCTTGTAGCGGGAAGACCCGATCAGGCTCGGAATCCCGGTTACAAGACATTTCGACAATGGTAAAACAAGACCAGCAAAGCCACCCAGATGTGCCGACAAATCCCGATAGGAGTTGCACATATCTCATTCTCAGGGCACACCGGATGAGCAAGACGTCGGTAAGCCAGCCCAGAGTTGCCCCTGGTAGCCTCGGACATCGCTCAGTTGGACCAACACTTAGAGAAGCACTGGCCCGGGGGGTTAAAATAAAGATGACCCTTGAGCCGGCCGACTCAAGGGAAAGAAAAAGGCTAGGTGGCAAATGGTAAAACCAATGTTGGGCCTTGCTGGAGGAGTTTTATTCAAGGCGAACTGTCAAGGGGTTCCCATTATAACCCAACCGCGTAAGGAACGCAAAATCCAGGAACATAACACCGATATGACGGAAACTAGGGCAGCAAGAGTGGAACAAAACACCAGGCATAAGGCCAAGCCTTCCACCCTTTACCAAGTATATATATGCATTAATTAAATAAGATATATTGTGATATCCCAACAAGTAAACATGTTCCAACAAGGAACAACATCTCCATGTTCCAACAAGGAACAAACTTCAATCTTCACCTGCAACTAACAAGGCTATAAGAGGGGCTGAGCAAAGCGGTAACATAGCCAAACAACGGTTTGCTAGGACAATGTGGGTTAGAGGCTTGGTTCAACAATATAGGAGGCATGATAAGCAAGTGGTAGGTATCGCAGCATAGGCATAGCAAAAGAGCGAGCAACTAGCAAGCTAAGATAGAAGTGATTTCGAGGGTATGATCATCTTGCCTGAAATCTCGCAAGGAAGAAGAACGAGTCCATGAAGAAGACAAACGGACGAAGTCGAACGGTTCCTCACAAATGCGACGTTACCGGAACTAACCCGAAGAAGCAACACCGGAAAGAAGCAAACAACATAGTAAACAACCAACACATAATCATAGCACGATGCGCAAACAAGTATGATGCATGTCCGGTTTAACGAGGCATGGCATGGCAAAGTGCACAAACAATCCTACAAATTAAGTGGAGCTCAAAATGCAACTCCGTGGCATATTGACGAAACACCACATTCAAGTTATTTAGTTCGATCTCGTTTATGTACCCAACAATATTAAATGTTATTAAACATGGCAAGAGGGTGAAGCAAATGAAAACTACCTATCTAGGCAAGTTTAAATGAGGCCGAAACAACAAACAACAATTCCGGTAAAATCCCATATGCATTTATCAATTTGGTGCAACAACAATTTTAAACATTTAAATGTTATTATCATGATGCGAATGACAGGTGCAAGTTTTATGCAATTTTTATTAAGTTGACAAGAGCATTATGAAGCATTTGTCACCGTGGTGGAAAGGAAAAGGGGTGCCACGGCAACGATAACAAAATGGTGCCACGACAACGTTCAGATGATCCGGCAATTCGTGGAAAGGCCGATGCAAAAGAATAAGAGTGCGGAATATGCCAGAGTGATGGGGAGTGAACCCGGATTTCGGGTGTCCCACGAGTTGGCGACAAGGGAATGAGTGAAAATTTGGACATGGTGCAAACACGAGCATCTCAAACATCACACATGCATTCGTTCACGGACGTCGTCTCGAGGTTATACCTTCAAAGCGTGCAAGCAGGACAGATCGAGTTCGGCGGTAGGAGTACACGTGTCGAGGGGGAAGTAGTTGTTCACGGGGTCGTCGTGGGAAGTAGCGGTTCATGCAACGGTAGTTGAACTTGACGTTTGTGTTACACGGGTCTTCGGCGACGGTCGTCGTACATGGTTCGGAGTGCTACTTGCTTCTTCGGACTTGTCGGTCTCGATCCTTGCGACGGTAGCGGTATACGTCTCGCGGTACTTGGGTCGTCGTGGAACTTGGCGCTTGCGGTATTGATAGCTCGAAGGGGTACTTGGCGTGTCCGAGGTCCGGGTCTTGCGGGTGGTGTACTTGGTGCTTGCGGTTCCGATCCGGGGGTGCCTGCGTCCACGGTAACACTGCAGGGTGCAAAGAGGCGACGACTTGGGCGGTTCTGGCCAAGGACTCGAGCAGCTTGTGTATGAGCTCAATGGGGCTTGGCTGCTGCTCGTCTCCTTCATCAGGTGATAGAACGAAGGCGCAATGGCACTGAACGGCAAAGCAGCAGCTACAGCACGGCAGCGGTGTCGTGCTAAGCTCGCAGGCGAGAACGACGATGAACTGGGCGTGCTGGAGGTGGGGACACGGACGAAGGAGATGGGGCGCGGGGTCACAGGACTGATGATCTCCAGCGGCGGCGGCCTCATCCTATGATGCCTGGCGACGGATGTAAGGCGACGAGAAGGAGGCAGAGGAGGTCGAGACGAGGTGCAGGCGAGCCATGGAGACTGGCGGTGCCATGGCCGCGCGGGTCAGATGAGCCTGCGGGCGACGGCAACTGGTGCCGGTCGGACTTGCCCAGGAGGCAGGGAGACCCGGTGGTGCTGGAGCCTTGACGCTGGTAGAGGTGAAGGGGAGGAGAGGGAGACGGAGTTGGTGCGGGGCAGGTTAGGTCACCGGCGCGGGTGTTGGGGTCGAGCGAGGCGAAGCAGGAGGGGATCGAGGGAGTCTCTCCCTAGCGATGCTGGCGCTCTCCTGTCGACAAGGTGGAAAACGAGGGAGAGAGGGAGATCGATCGGGGCGATCCAGATCGGCCAAAAGGCTGGCGGCGGCAGGGAACGAGGGGGAGATGAGGTGAGGCGCAGGAGTTGGGCTTCGGGCCAACTAGGGTTAGGAGGGAGTGGGCCAGGGAGGCCGGGCCGGCGTGGGAGGTTGGCTAGCTGGCATAGGGTTTTAGCTGGGCCGAGGCCTCTGCTGCTACTAGAATGTGCCTGCTTCTTATCCTCTATTTGAATTTCTTCAAATAGAAAACGAAATGAAAAGGCCAGGGGCATATGGAAGGAATTTGGGAAAATATAAAAATAATCCCAAGGTCCTGAAATTGTGCTACAATATATGAAACTGGCTTGGACATTTTTAGAGGTAGAAAAATAAAACAAGTTTGAATATAATTCAAACTTGAGGCATTTTAAAACCTAACCAAAACAACTCCAAATGGGATGAAACTTGGCAGAGAGGTGTAAGGCAAGAGGGAAGATTTATAGGGAAAAGATGAACATTAAAGGAGGAGGAAATAAAGTCACTTCCAAAGACATAAAAAAAAGGAAGTGAGAGGTGATGATGCATGGGTGTGACTTGCAAGAGAGATGACAAGGAAAAATATATGACGTTGAGTCGGATAAAAAAAGAGTTGAAGAGTAGGGCAATAGTGTTATGGGTGATTCCAAGTTAATGGAATATTTATAATAGCTCCCTAAATATCGAGAGGATATGTTTTAAAGAGAATCACCATGTGAATTCCCTCAATTTAAATGGATCAAAGATCCATGCCATTTTTTAGTTGAGTTAAGAAAAGAAATGACATGATGGCATGATGACATGATGCAATGCACATGATGCAATGATGAAAGCAAAGAACCAAACAAAACACACGATGAAACCCGGAAACCCTGGAAGGCAACTGAAGCTTCGGTCTTGGGGCGTCACAACACTCCACCACTACAAGAGGATCTCGTCCCGAGATCTAGGATGACACCGGAGGGAAACGGAAGAGGAGAGAAGAGGTAAAACTAAGTTGCTCCTTTGACAAACGAGTGAAACCAAAAAACCTTGAAAAGGTTAAGCCAAATTGAAAGAAAGAATACAACTAAGATGAATAAAGTTGGAAACCTCTGTTAGAAAAGAGAAACAAGGATCAATACTAGAACCTTGTAGGTTGAAAGACATAAGAAAAAGGTTGCAATGAACAAGAAGTACATGCAAGCACTCCGGTTGAAACGAGAAGCACAAGGAACAATAAAGATCAATTACGACAACACTCCGGTTGGAAATGGAAGGAATTGAACATGATCTTGACAAGATGAGAGGATATTTGAAAAGAGGACACGACACTCCGGTTAAAAGGATAAGCATGAAAAGAACACGATCCTGACAACACAAGAAGAAGGGTTGAAGAGAGCAACATCACAATGCCTCCGGAAGAAATGAGAGAATGGAATGGAATGAACGGAGGAGAAAACAACATCTTCTACCTCAAAAGAGCTTGAAAAGCATCTTTAGGAGAAGGGTCGAATGGAGTTGTTGGAACACCAACAACGAAAAGATGAGCTTGATGTGGGCTTATGGAAAACATCTCGAGATTCTTGAGGTGAATTTCTGCCACCAAAGGAAACGATAGATTGGATTGATAAGAACAAAGAGACGAGAAACTAATTCACCGGGAGGATAAAAGAAGAACTTGGATCATTTATAAGCACCATAAATAGCAACAATCCTTAGGGAAAGCTTTAGGTGAAATATAACCCAAGATAACCTCAATGATGAGATTGATGGATTTAAAATACCTCATTCTTAATGACATGTGAATCATGAAACATGAACTCAAATTATCAAGAATGACATAATACCACCTCCAATGATACGGTAGAAAGAAATTGCACTCCGGATTGCAAGATGAAGAATACATGAGCTCCTCTGAAAAGAATCTCAATGAATATTTCGAGAAGGAATTAAATCCTTGATGAACCATCATGTAGAGTCTCCATGAAGAACTCCGGTAACAAAAAGATGATCAAACGGAAGGAAAGAGAAGTTGAAAAACACAAGGTGAAGCCTTGCGATGATTTAGATGAATCTACACGACGATATAATGTGGAAAAGCTTGGAACTCCGGAAAAGAAAAGATGAAACAAATGAAACCGAGAATGTGATATGAAGAACCTCCGGAATAAGGAATTGAATTCACTCAATGAAACAAGAATAAGAATTATATTATGCTTATCCTTCCCCAATTTAAATTGATGACAAGCAACGGATTTGGCATACTACTTATTCTCGTAGAAAGGATTAAAAATAAACATAGCTCAAACTTGAGGAAGGTCTTCAACGAACCACCGGTAGGATTGGAACAATGAATGAATTAATATGATAACAGCGGAAGAGAATCATGGAAGAACCACCGTAAGAATTGAACAACGAATGAAGTAAAAGGATGAATCACCGGTAAGAATTTGAAGAACGAACAAAGATACTTGGGGAAATTTAGACACAAGAGAATGAAGAGATCACGAGCTGATTAGATAATACTTGAATGAAGCACTGGTAAGATTTGGAGAACGATAACTGAAAGCTGGGAATGAAATAATTATGAGATGATGGGCTCTGGAGAATCAAATTGAAACGACTCCTGAATTGCTCCGGATAGGTGAAAGAATTCTCACAATTGAAAACAGTTATGAGAGGAAAGTATCAAGTTAGAATCAGAATCTCTGAGAGAATGGATAAAATATGGAGGTAAAAGTCTTCTTCGGTCTTCAAAATCTGAGAATGACGACGAGAAACACCACCATGAATTGTTGAGATACTCCGGGATGAAAATTATAAAGGTTGAACCAATGGTGAAAGAATTTGAAAGATCTTGGAGAAAAGGCATTTGACTGATGACAATTCATTCTTACGTCAAACTTCGAAAAGAAATTTGAGGATAGCTCTGGGAAAATAAGAAGAGTCAGGTAAGATCCTAGGAAAAGACATGTGGGTTAGGGCCCACTCAAAAGAAACACCGTAGAACGATTTAAAAGAGGGAATGCACCGGTTGAATTAAATGGCTAGAATGAGATAACATCCTTGAAAAAGTTTGAACGAAAGCAGAGTGGAAACATGAATCTCCGAGATATCTTGAGCACTCCGGAATAATTGAATAGCGAGAAAAGACTGAATATAAGGTGCACCGGTATGAGAAGGCATTGGAATGAGGATAGGGTATGATCAACAAGGCTTGACTTGGTTCCACCGCAGAAGAAAGAGAATGAATAATGATGAACTTGAAGCTCCGTTAGGATCTTCATGAGAATCACTAGATAAGAACATTGAAGAAAGGAATGGAGAAAAAATTCACATGAATAAAATGGACAACGAATTAAGAAATCCGAGTCAGGAGAAAGGGTGGGAGGGCAGGAAAAACAAAGGAAACTTGGGACGAATGAAACAAACACCGTTGAGAAGAACTGATAATTGATCTTGCTAATGTTGAAATGATCAGATCCACTTGAAGAAAAGCACACCGGTAAAAAGGATTGACATGACAAACTTGATGATTGAGAAGGATTAGTATTCACATAGGAGTATGAGAACACCGTTTAGAGAAGGTATGGAATCAACATTTGACTTCGAAGCAACTCGAATCCCACAACTCAAAACAAAAACAAAGGATTGGCTTGCAGAATAAGCCAGAGGAAACATATGATAGAGATTTCGTCCGAAGTTTTCGTGGTAGGGCCTACACGGGCTCGATCGTACAACACCATCATGTACAAGGCAGTGCACATGACATACGAAGCGTCCCTGAGTCGGCATAGCCAAGGACTCTTTAAGACACAACGAGACCATTGTAAAACCAACCGTGAATAGGCGGACCACTAGACGTCGAACCCCAATTTCATATCATACATCTGTCGGAAAGATATCCTAAGAGCTACTTGAATTCCCACTTATAAACTCCCAAAATTTTCCGGTTATGCAATCAGGTGTTGGGGATACAGGGGAAGCATAATATCTCACCCAAAACTAACAAATCCTACATCCAGCTGTATCCGTCCTTCAACACATAACCAAGAAACCTTCGGAAATCGTCTACCTCAACCTTCGAAAAGCATCCGTTATACGAGTTATGGCAATACTCCCGAACTCCCGCCCCAGTACTGGGTGGCGTCGAGGTTATCTCACCAACAATTGCATAAAAGAGATTTTCGATGTCGACGAAACTAATCTCAGGTATTCCAGAACTGCAACGATAAAATTGTGACGACAACACCTCGGAGCTCAACTCCCCGGGACACTGCCACAACCCCTAAATGTCAGGAGGCACCAAGAACAATGTTCTCGTCACAAAACCATCGGAACGATTCCAAGATACCCGCGTGATCCTAAAAAAATTTAGTGAAATTTGAGAAGAGAAGAGTCAAAACTCTACGTCAGGATGCCTTACCAGAGCGATGAAGGGACTGGGGAGTAAAAAGAATTCCTAAACTCTCCGATATATAATTCCTAAATGACTCAAAACATTTTTCTAGACTCAACAACGGCTGCTAATAACGATCAAGCAGTGGGGGCTCCTAAGGTCGGGGAAGGCTCTGATTACCAACTTGTAACGCCCTCGATGCGGCTATATCTCCCACGTGTCGAAGCATGACTTAGAGGCATAACCGCATTGAAAGCAATGTCGCAAGTGAGGTAATCTTCACACAATCCATGTAATACATAAGGGAAAGAGATACATAGTTGGCTTACAATCGCCACTTCACACAATTACATGAATAAAACATTACATCATCCAAATACAATCAAGGCCCGACTACGGAGCCAAAATAAAAGAAGACTACCCCAAATGCTACACAGATCCCCGATCGTCCCGACTGGGCTCCACTACTGATCAACTAGCACGAAACAACACAAAGGACAAGATCTTCATCGAGCTCCTCCTTGAGCTTGGTTGCGTCACCTGCTCGGTTACATCGGCACCTACAAACTGGTTTTGGAAGTAACTGTGAGCCACAGGGACTCAGCAATATCACACCCTCGCGATCAAGACTATTTAAGCTTATAGGAAGGGTAACATGTATGAGGTGGAGCTGCAGCAAGCGACTAGAATATATGGTGGCTAACCTATTCGCAAAAGAGAGCGAGAAGAGAATGCAAAAGCACGGTCGAACAACTATGATCAAGAAGTGATCCTAGAACAACCTATGTCAAGCATAACTCCAACACTATGTTCACTTCCCGGACTCCACCGAGAAGAGACCATCATGGTTACACACGCGGTTGATGTATTTTAATTAAGGTCAACTTCAGGTTTTCTACAACCGGACGTTAACAAATTCCCATCTGCCCATAACTGCGAGCACGGCTTTCGAAAGTTCAAATCCCTGCAGGGGTGTCCCAACTTAGCCCATCACAAGCTCTCACGGTCAACGAAGGATATTCCTTCTAGCGGGAAGACCCGATCAGGCTCGGAATCCCGGTTACAAGACATTTTGACAATGGTAAAACAAGACCAGCAAAGCCACCCAGATGTGCCGACAAATCCCGATAGGAGCTGCACATATCTCGTTCTCAGGGCACACCGGATGAGAAAGACATCGGGTAAGCCAGCCCAGAGTTGCCCCTGGTAGCCTCGGACATCGCTCAGTTGGACCAACACTTAGAGAAGCACTGGCCCGGGGGGTTAAAATAAAGATGACCCTTGAGCCGGCCGACTCAAGGGAAAGAAAAAGGCTAGATGGCAAATGGTAAAACCAATGTTGGGCCTTGCTGGAGGAGTTTTATTCAAGGCGAACTGTCAAGGGGTTCCCATTATAACCCAACCGCGTAAGGAACGCAAAATCCAGGAACATAACACTGATATGACGGAAACTAGGGCGGCAAGAGTGGAACAAAACACCGGGCATAAGTCCGAGCCTTCCACCCTTTACCAAGTATATAGATGCATTAATTAAATAAGATATATTGTGATATCCCAACAAGTAAACATGTTCCAACAAGGAACAACATCTCCATGTTCCAACAAGGAACAAACTTCAATCTTCACCTGCAACTAACAACGCTATAAGAGGGGCTGAGCAAAGCGGTAACATAGCCAAACAACGGTTTTCTAGGACAATGTGGGTTAGAGGCTTGGTTCAACAATATAGGAGGCATGATAAGCAAGTGGTAGGTATCGCAGCATAGGCATAGCAAAAGAGCAAGCAACTAGCAAGCAAAGATAGAAGTGATTTCGAGGGTATGATCATTGTCACAGCCCCAGTTCAGGCCTTGCCTGCCTTTGCATTAGCCTCCATGCATCGTGTCTAAATTCTATTACTTTTGAAATGGGGACTGATAAACCCTAGCAGCAAGTGAAATACAAATAGGGTCAAATTAAATCTTTTCCATCTACCCAAAATGGCTTTTAGAAAAGTTCATCAATTTTGGAATGGGTGAAAACTTCTTCCAAAAATGATGCACACATTTCTAGGACATTTCTGGATTTTGGAGTTAATTCATACGTATTTGAATTTGGACAATTAAATGCTATATAATATCTTAAATGTCCAAATAATTCTGAACTTAAGTGAGGGCTATTGGAAATATTCCATACAGAGCCCACAATTATTTTCAGGGTTTTAGAAAATGCCTTAGCATTTTAATTAAGTCAAAATAATTACAGAAAAATAGAAAACAGAAACTAAATAAAAGAGAGAGAGAAGGAAACAAACATGGGCCTCCCCTGTGCTAGGCCCAGCCACCTGGCAGCCCAGCCACCTGGCCGGCCCACCGAGGGCAGGGGCGTCTTCTTCCTCCTGCCAGAAGGCAGAGGAGAAGACAGCCACGGCGCCGCGGCGTGCCACGCCGGCAGCTACCTGCCTGGCTGCCCGCTCGTCGCCCTGGACTTCCTCTGCGATGCCACACTACCCCCCTGGACCCCCTTGACGCTCTCGCTCTCTCCCTGCCTCGCTCTCTCTCCCAAAGCCAAGCGGAGCCATCGCCGCCGCTCGTCGTTGCCGTGACAACCGCCTCCCCCTCGCTTCCCCGACCAGTCCAGGTGCTCCGCCACATCGTCCCCGACCTCTCCGCCAAGTCAAGCAAGCCGGGACGCACCGCAGCACCGCCATCGCCGTCTTCTTCAACCTCGGTCTGCCGAGATCGCCGGCGACCGTGCGCCCGCTCCGTTGCTTCCCCGAGCTCCCCAAGACCACCGCTGCACTCCCCGTGAGCTTCCCCTTTGATCCCCACTTCCCCCCTGCTCGTTTGCGCCATGTAGTCGCCGCCCTCTTCGAGCCCGAGAGCATCTCGCCGCCGGCCATGGCGTAGCCGTGGCCACACCCGCGCAAGCTCGCAACCGAGCGCGCCACCGTGCTCAGCACGTTCCCAGGAGTCGACTGCGACCACCCGCGGCTCCTGCCGCTCCCTGCATCGCCTAACCCACCGTTGGCCAAACTTCGGCCGCCGCAAAGCTCGACGTCGCCGTCGTTTCGGACCACCCCAAGCCCAAACACCACTACCACTGGACGCGGACGAGTCTCCTCATCACGTAGAGCCTCTCCGCCGCGCAAATGGTCGCCTGTGGGCGATTCCCGAGCCGCACCGCTGTCTCGGCCCTCGCCGGCGGCTAAACGCCGGCGGGTTGACCGCTTTGACCGGCAGGGTTGACCCCGCTGGCCCGGGTAGACCCCGGTTTGACCTCCCCTGGGTCCTGACGTGTGGGCCCAGGCCCCTGTTTAATTACTGTTAGTTTAATTAGTGTTAATTAACTTAGTTAACCCACTGACTCGTTGACATGTGGGCCCAGCCCTGCTGACATTTTAGTTAGTGTTAGCTTAGGGCTAATTAACTCAGTCAATTAGCTGAGTCACTGACCTGCGGGTCCCAGGGGTCAGTTTGACCTGGACCGCGCCCGTTGACCGCTGACATCATAGTGACGTCACGCTGACACAGTAACACATTTTCTGGATTTATTCTTATATAGGAAATTCCAGAGAATGCCCAAAACTTCTAAAAAATCATAGAAAATCAACCGTAACTCCAAATGAAATAAATTATATATGAAAAATTATCAGAAAAATCCAAGGAATCTGATTATGGCATTTTCATGCATGTTTGAACAACTTAACCTCACTGTTTAGTCCAAAACATGATAATGCACTATTTGAATTCATAGTTTGAATTTGATTTTGAACCTAGTGTTCAAACCAACTCCATTTAACTCGTTGCTAGTTGCATTAGCTCAATCAACAGCATATTGCCATGTCATGATCATGCATCATATTGTTGCATCGCATTGATTGTGTTCTTCCTTGTTTGCCGGTAATTGTCGCCTCTCGCTAGACGCTGCTCCGACGCTGTGATCGTTGACACTGATGAAGACTCAATGTTATCTTCAGAAGTGCCAGGCAAGCAAAACCCCCTTGCTCATTCCGATACAATCCCACTCTCTCGCTCCTGCTCTCTTTTACTACATTAGGACAACAATGATTCAACTGTTACATGCTGCGGTAGTTGAACCCCTTTCCTCTGCATGACCTGTCATTGCCACAGTAAATAGATGAAACCCACTAGCATGAGTAGGAGTTGTTTGAGCCCTGATGTGCCTACTCATTCATGTTTGTTTGTCATGCCTGCTACTGCTTAGAGTTGAGTCAGGTCTGATTCATCGGGGATGAATCGGAGGTGTGTAAACATGTCCTATGTTGAGAGCTAAGTGTGTGAACACGATTTGCTAAAGGTAGCGGTGAGAGGCCATGTAGGAGTACATGGTGGGTTGTCTCATTGAAGCCGTACTCAGGAACTGAGTTCTGTGTTTGTGATCCATGAAACAGTTACTACCACGCATTGGGCCCGAAACCAATGGACCCTCTCGGCTTCTTAATCACCCTAGTACTCTGTCCAGGAGTTGCATCTAGTTTCTGGTGTTTGTAGGTTATGTGTTGGCGGCCGTGCGTAGCGCTGACCCCAGGGGTGGGCTATGTTGCGGTAGATACACCGTGGCCGGGCATGCCGGGCGCCCGTTTGGTGTCTCGGAACCCTGTACACATCGTCCGGGGCCGTATGTGGAAACCTCGGCCGGACTCCCTGCGGATGGAACCTGGATAGGCGATAAACCTGGACTAGAGACTTGAGTGTTTAGGTAGGCCGTGGCCGACACCCTCGTTGGGCTTTCGCTTGAAGGTTGCCGAGTACATGTCGTGTAAACGACGGTAAGTGGTGAGAGCGTGTGTGAAGAAGTACACCCCTGCAGGGTTAACATCATCTATTTGAATAGCCGTGTCCGCGGTAATGGACTTCTGGGTTGCCTATAACAGTTCATAGACAAGTGAAAGTGGATACTCTAAAACTTGCAAGATAAGTGTGAGTGCTATGGATGGCCTTCTCGTAGGGAGACGGAAGTGGATCCATAGTGGTGTATTGAATGGTGAATATGTGGACTCGTGTGCGCCACCTCAAAAGAGTTGCTTGCAGTCATAGTTCAGGTTAGCCACTGAGTCAAAGCTGGCTTGCTGCAGATAAACTCCACCACCCCCTTTATTGATACTGATGCATATGTAGATAGTTCTGATGGAAGTCTTGCTGGGTACATTTGTACTCACATTTGCTTAATTTATGTTTTGCAGAGAGATTTCAGTCTCGCTAGTAGTTTCGCGTGGACTTCGACGTTTAGCTTGATACCTCAGCTACGATCTTGTGCCCTCGGCAGGATCTGGTAGATAGTCAGGCTTCTCAGCCTTTTCCATTTGTAGATGTCTGTACTCAGACATGTTAAGCTTCCGCATGTGCTTTGATTTGTATGCTATGATTGTTGGGTCATGAGACCCATGTTTGTAATACCTCGCTCCTCGGAGCCTAATGAATAAATACATTGAGTCGTAGAGTTATGTTGTGATGCCATGTTGTATTTACACATATCGAGCATATTGTGTGTATGATTGAAATGCTTGGTATGTGTGGGATCCGACAATCTAGTTGTTTATCCTTGGCAGTCTCTCTTATGGGGAAATGTAGTCTAGTGCTTCCATGAGCCATAGTAGTCCGCTATAGCCCGGTTCACCGGAGTCCTGTTAGCCCAGCACTACTGCTCAGGACACTTGACTGGCCGGCATGTGTTTGTCCCTTCGGGGAAATGTCACGCGGTGACATCTGAAGTCCTGCCTAGCCTGCTACAGCCCGGGTTCCCGGAGTCTTGTTAGCCCAGCGCTACAGCCCGGATTCACACGCTGATGACCGACACGCTCGATGTGATTCATGTATGCATGTTCCCATAGGTTAGTGCCGCTTTGGGTTCACGACTAGCCATGTCGTCCTGGGTTCTCTGTCATATGGATGCTAGCGACACCATCATATACGTGAGCCAAAAGGCGCAAACGGTCCTGGACCATGGTAAGGCGACACCCGTGGGAATACCGTGCGTGAGGCCGCAAAGTGATATGAGGTGTTACCGGCTAGATCGATGTGACTTGGAATCGGGGTCCTGAAATCATCTTGCCTGAAATCTCGCAAGGAAGAAGAACGAGTCCATGAAGAAGACAAATGGACGAAGTCGAACGGTTCCTCACAAACGCGATGTTACCGGAACTAACCCGAAGAAGCAACACCGGAAAGAAGCAAACAACATAGTAAACAACCAACACATAATCATGGCACGATGCGCAAACAAGTATGATGCATTCCGGTTTAACGAGGCATGGCATGGCAAAGTGCACAAACAATCCTACAAATTAAGTGGAGCTCAAAATGCAACTCCGTGGCATATTGACGAAACACCACATTCAAGTTATTTAGATCGATCTCGTTTATGTACCCGACAATATTAAATGTTATTAAACATGGCAAGAGGGTGAAGCAAATGAAAACTACCTATCTAGGCAAGTTTAAATGAGGCCGAAACAACAAACAACAATTCCGGTAAAACCCCATATGCATTTAGCAATTTGGTGCAACAACAATTTTAAACATTTAAATGTTATTATCATGATGCGAATGACAGGTGCAAGTTTTATGCAATTTTTATTAAAAGTTGACAAGAGCATTATGAAGCATTTGTCACCGTGGTGGAAAGAAAAGGGGTGCCACGGCAACAATAACGAAACGGTGCCACGACAACGTTCAAATGATCCGGCAATTCGTGGAAAGGCCGGTGCAAAAGAATAAGAGTGCGGAATATGCCAGAGTGATGGGGGGTGAACCCGGATTTCGGGTGTCCCACGAGTTGGCGACAAGGGAATGAGTGACAATTTGGACATGGTGCAAACACGAGCATCTCAAACATCACACATGCATTCATTCACGGACGTCGTCTCGAGGTTATACCTTCGAAGCATGCAAGCGGGACAGATCGAGTTCGGCGGTAGGAGTACACGTGTCGAGGGGGAAGTAGTTGTTCACGGGGTCGTCGTGGGAAGTAGCGGTTCACGCGACGGTAGTTGAACTTGACGTTTGTGTTACACGGGTCTTCGGCGACGGTCGTCGTACATGGTTCGGAGTGCTACTTGCTTCTTCGGACTTGTCGGTCTCGATTCTTGCGACGGTAGCGGTATACGTCTCGCGGTACTTGGGTCGTCGTGGAACTTGGCGCTTGAGGTATTGATAGCTCGAAGGGGTACTTGGCGTGTCCGAGGTCCGGGTCTTGCGGGTGGTGTACTTGGTGCTTGCGATTCCGATCCAGGAGTGCCTGCGTCCACGGTAACACTGCAGGGTGCAAAGAGGCGACGACTTGGGCGGTTCTGGCCAAGGACTTGGGCAGCTTGTGTATGAGCTCGATGGGGCTTGGATGCTTGTAACGCCCTCGATGCGGCTATATCTCCCACGTGTCGAAGCACGACTTAGAGGCATAACCGCATTGAAAACAATGTCGCAAGTGAGGTAATCTTCACACAACCCATGTAATACATAAGGGAAAGAGATACATAGTTGGCTTATAATCGCCACTTCACACGATACATGAATAAAGCATTACATCATCCAAATACACTCAAGGTCCGACTACGGAACCAAAATAAAAGAAGACTACCCCAAGTGATACACAGATCCCCGATAGACCCCAACTGGGCTCCACTACTGATCAACTAGAACAAAACAACACAAAGGACAAGTTCTTCATCGAGCTCCTCCTTGAGCTTGGTTGTGTCACCTGCTCGGTAACATCGACACCTACAAACTAGTTTTGGAAGTATTTGTGAGTCACGGGGACTCAGCAATCTCACACTCTCGTGATCAAGACTATTAAAGCTTATAGGAAGGGTAAAAGGTATGAGGTGGAGCTGCAGCAAGCGACTAGCATATATGGTGGCTAACATACGCAAAAGAGAGTGAGAAGAGAAGGCAAAAGCACGGTCGAACAACTATGATCAAGAAGTGATCCTAGAACAACCTACGTCAAGCATTACTCCAACACCGTGTTCACTTCCCGGACCCCGCCGGAAAGAGACCATCACGGTTACACACGCGGTTGATGTATTTTATTTAAGGTCAACTTCAGGTTTTCTACAACCGGACGTTAACAAATTCCCATCTGCCCATAACCGCGGGCACGGCTTTCGAAAGTTCAAATCCAGGCAAGGGTGTCCCATCTTAGCCCATCACAAGCTCTCACGGTCAACGAAGGATATTCCTTCTAGCGGGAAGACCCGATCAGACTCGGAATCCCGGTTACAAGACATTTCGACAATGGTAAAACAAGTCCAGCAAGACCACCCGCTATGCCGACAAATCCCGATAGGAGCTGCACATATCTCGTTCTCAGGGCACACCGGATAAGCTAAGCGTACAGAAGCCGACATAACCCAAGTTGCCAAGGGATGGCCCTGCACGGTGCTCTAGGTTGGACCAACACTCAGAGGAGCACTGGCCCGGGGTTTAAATAAAGATGACCCTTGAGTCTGCAGAACCCAAGGGAAAGAAAAGGCTAGGTGGCGAATGGTAAAACCAATGTTGGGCCATGCTGGAGGAGTTTTATTCAAGGCGAACTGTCAAGGGGTTCCCATTATCACCCAACCGCGTAAGGAACGCAAAATCCGGGAACATAACACCGATATGACGGAAACTAGGGAGGCAAGAGTGGAACAAAACACCAGGCATAAGGCCTAACCTTCCACCCTTTACCAAGTATATAGATGCATTAATTAAATAAGAGATATTGTGATATCCCAACAAGTAAACATGTTCCAACAAGGAACGATCTCCATGTTCCAACAAGGAACAAACTTCAATCTTCACCTGCAACTAACAACGCTATAAGAGGGGCTGAGCAAAGCGATAACATAGCCAATCAACGGTTTTCTAGGACAAGGTGGGTTAGAGGCTTGGTTCAACAATATGGGAGGCATGATAAGCAAGTGGTAGGTATCGCAGCATAGGCATAGCAAAAGAGCGAGCATCTAGCAAGCAAAGATAGAAGTGATTTCGAGGGTATGGTCATCTTGCCTGAAATCCCGCAATGAAGAAGAACGAGTCCATGAAGAAGACAAACGGACGTAGACGAACGATTCCTCACAAGCGCGACGTTATCGGAAACAACCCGAAGAAGCAACACCGGAAAAGGAGCAAACAACATAGTAAACAACCAACACATCAACATGGCATGATGCACAATCGAGTATGATGCATGTCCGGTTTAAATATGCATGGCATGGAAAGGGGCACAAACAAAACTACAAGTTAAGTGGAGCTCAATATGCAACGAGTTGCATATTGACGGAACACCACATCAATTATTTAGTTCTCTCTCGGTTAGGTACTCAACAATATTAAAAATTGGTTAACATGGCAAGAGGTGAAGCATAACAAAACTATACAATTTAAACAATTTAAATGGGGCCGGATACAACAGGCAACAAATCTGGTAAATCCCCATATGCATTTCGCAATTTAAAGCAAACAACAATGTTAAACATGTTAATTGTTGTTATCATGATGCGAATGACATGAACAATTTTATGCAATGTTTATTAAAAGTTGACAAGAGCAATATGAAGCATTTGTCACTGTGGTGGAAAGGAAAGGGGTGCCACAGCCACGATAACGAAAACGGTGCAAGGGCAGCGTTCCGGTTCCGGTAACTCGATTGAGATACCGATGCAAAGGAGAAGTGTGCGGTTGCGTGCAGAAGATGGTGGGGCGCTCCCGGATACCGGGTGTCCCATGAGTTGGTGACAAGGAAACGAGTGACAAATTGGACACAGTGCAAACACGAGCATCTCAAACATCGCAAGCATTCGTTCACAGACGTCGTCTCAGGGTTATACCTTCGGAGCGTGCAAAGGGGACGGCTCTCGTTCGTAGAGGGAAGTAGGTGTTCTCGCGATGACGGTAGTGGAAGTAGTCGTTCTCGCTGCGGTAGTCGAACTTGGCGATACCGTTACACGGTTCTTCGGAGATGGTAGTTGTACATGACCGTATATGTTTAGGGTCGTCGGGGTACTTGTCGGTTGGGTCTTGACGGTCTCGTTTTTGCGACGGTAGTCGAACTTGAGGTTTTTGGTTCATGGGTCTTCAGCGACGGTAGTCGTTCTAGGCATCGGGCTTCGAGGTACTTGGCGACGTGGCGGTTCCGAAGACGAAGGTATAGGTACATGACGTGTCACCATGTAGTTGTACTTGACGAATCCAGAATACTCCCGCTCGGGATGGGTGCAACGGAGGCATCGTCATGCGGGCAGCGAGGGAAGGAGCAGGGGCTCATTGGACTACGCTGGAGACTTGCAACTGCGGCTCCTTGCAAGGAGACCGGCACCAAGGACGAGGTTCGAAGCTCGAGGATGAGTTGGTGTCCGATGCGGAGATGTCATGCGATAGTAGCAGGACGAAGGCGAGGAGTTGTCCAGCTCGACGCGGTCAGGTGCAGGAGGGAGCTCGGGGAAGCGATGGCGGCGCTGCTCGGCTCAAGCAGAGGGCGGCGTCGGAGCATGGCCGCATCTTGGACAGGGAGACAGGGGAGGCTAGCACCAGTTGAGGCCAAACAGGGAGGGAGCAGGTCATGGGTGAGGCAGCAGGGGCGGTGACAGGGTGGCCTGGATGAGGCCGGAAGCCGAGGAGGGAGCGGTTGTCGGAGCCCGGACTAGGAGTCGAGGCGGCGGAGCTCCTGCTCGGCGACAGGCGAGAGGAGGGACCCGCGGGATGGGGCGCGAGGCTCTGTGCGGGTGTGGAGTCGCCGGAGTTGGCCTCCAGTGGCGGCGCGAGAGCGCTCCGGGCGACGCGAGGAGAAGGGGGTCGATGGGGAGATCGAGAGAAGAAAGGGGTCGCTCCTGCGTGCGTGGTCTCTGGCGGCGCAGGAGGACGAGGGAACGATCTATGGGGGGTGCGCGTGGGGATCGGGCTAGGTGGCGCTAGGGTTAGAGCTGGGCCTTGGGAGGACGGCCCAGTAGAGAAGGGGGATGCGCCTAGGACTTGGGAGGTGGGGAGAGGAAAAAGGCCAGGAGGCCTGCTGGCTGGATGGCTGCTGGGCGTCTTCTCTCTCTCTCTCTCTCATAAAACTAATTTGACAGAAAACAAAAGAGAGAAAGGAAAAAAAGAAGAGGGGTTTAGGGAACGAATTGGAACATGACGGTAATTTTCTTGGACTCACAAAAATATGCTCGGTCCGAGAAAAATAAGTAGGGAGCCCAATTAACAAAACGGAGATGTTTTGTAGACATTTGGGGATGATCCGGATACAACGGTGATGAGTGCCCGGGTCGGGTCCGGGACAACTTTCGGACGCGCGCGAGGGGGGCTGCGGGCTGACGAGAGAGGTTAGGTTGGACCTGGCGGTAGGTAGTGAGCTGTGTAGACGGTCTCGAGCTGAGAGAAGAGAAGAGAGGGAGGCCCGGTGACTGTTTCCGGAGACCGAAAACATCCGACGAAAAGACCAGCTATACTGCCGCTATAGTTATCCGTTGGGGCGTCAAACGGACTCCAAATGCGATGAAACTTGATAGGCGGTCTATCTACACTATAATAAGACCACACGCCAACTTTCATCCCATTCTGAGAACATTTTCCGGCCACTTATAAAATACTATTTCGGACATGCCGCGGGCGCGTGCAAGTGTGTCTGGGCTCAGAACGGACAACGGACGGAACGAGGAGACCGGGACAGATGCAAGTTTTAAAACATGATGATGCAATGCACATGATGACATGACAAAGATGCAACACGCAAGAAAATGACATGGCAAGGACAGCGAATAACTGGAAGACACCTGGCACCTTGGCCTCGGGGCGTTACAGCACTCCACCACTACGAGAGGATCTTGTCCGGAGATCTAGAATGGCACCGGAGGGAAACGGAAAAGATAAAGAAGAGGTAAAGCTAAGTTGCTTCTTTGACAAACAAGAGAAACCACGAACCTTGAAGAGGTTAAGCCATTCCGAGAAAAGAATACAACGGAGATAAATGAAGTTGAAAGCACTCCGGTTAAATGGATAAGCATGAACAGAACATGGTCCTGACAATCCGAGAAGATGGGATGAGGAGAGCAACATCACAATGCCTCCAGAACACAAGAATAGAAGATAGATAATTGAAATGAAAGAATGGAGAAGAAAAAGCCATCTTATGTCACAAAAGAGCTTGAAAAGGCATCTTTAGGAGAAGGGTCGAACGGAATTGTTGTAAAAACCAACAACGAAAAGAATAAGCTTGATATGGTCTTATGGAATACATCTCAAAATTATGAGGTGACAACCTGCCACTCACGGGAAAAGAATTGGATTGATAAGAATAAAGAGATGAGAAACTATTTCACCAGGAGGATAAAAGAAGAACTTGGGTCATTTATGAGCACCCTAAATAGCAACAAACCTTAGAGAAGGCTTTAGGTGAAGTATAAACCCAAGCTAACTCCAAAGAAGAGATTGATGGATTTAAAATACCTCATTCTTAACAACATGTGAATCATGAGACATGAACTCAAATTATCAAGAATGACATAATATCACCTCCAATGATATGGAAGAAAGAATTGCACTCCGGATAGCAAGATGAAGAATACTTGAGCTCCTTAGAAAAGAATCTCGATGAACACTTCGAAAAGGAATATAAATCCTTGATGAACCGACATGTAGAACCTTGATGAAGAACTCCGTTAAACAAAAGAATGATCAAACGGAAGGAAAAAAAGAGTTGAAAACACAAGGTGAAAATTTGTAATGATTTAGATGGATCTCCGTGACGAGGTAATTGAGAGAACTTGGAACTCCGGGAAAAAAATGAACAAATGAAAACGAGAATTTGATGAGCCTCCGGAACAGGGAATTGTGTTCACTCGATGAAACAAAAATAAGAATTACGTTATGCGTATCCTTCACCAATTTAAATTGATGACAAGCAACGGATTTGGCATACCACTTATTCTCGTTGAAAGGATTAGGAGAGATATCGATAACTTGATAAGGTCTTCAATGAAACACCGGTAGGATTGAAAATGAATGAAGTAAAGATAAAGAAACACTGGGAAAAATTAGCAAATGAACGAAGATACATGAGAGGGTTTAGATCCATGGGAACGAAGAGATCATGAACTGATTAGAGGATATTCGAACGATGCACCGGTAAGATTTGGAGAATGTGAATTGCTAGCTGAAATGATAATAATGAGATGATGGCCTCCAAAGAATCAGACTGAAAAGACTCTTGAATTGCTCCGGATAGGTGAAAAAAAATCTCACAACCGAAGATAATTATGAGAGGATGGCAACAAGCTAGAATCACGAATCTTGAGAGAACGGATATGATTTGGAGGGAAAATCTTCTTCTGTCTTCAAAATCTGAGAATTACGATGGGAAACACCACCAATAATTGTTTAGACACTCCGGAATGAAGAATAGAAAAGGTAGAGCCAATGATGAAAAGAATTTGAAAGATATTGGAGAAAGGCAATTGACTGATGATAAATCATTCTTACGTCAAACTTCGAGAAGAAAATTTGAGGATAGCTCCGGGAAAATAAGAAGAGTCAGGTAAGATCCTGGGAAAAGACCTGTTGATTAGGGCCCACTCAAAAGAAACTCCGTAGAACGATTTAAAAGAGAGAATGCACCAGTTGAATTAAATGACTTGAATGAGATAACAACCTCGAAAGATCTTGAATGAATGCAGAGTGGAAAACACGAATCTTCTGAGATATCTTCAGCACTCCCGAACAAATGAATAGCGAGAAGTGAATGATTATGAGGTGCACCGGCATGAGAAGGTATTAGAAAGGAGAAAAAGGTTATGATCAACAACAAAACTTGAATTGAATCCACCGGAGGAGAAAACGAGTGAAGAGTGACGAACTTGAAGCTCCGTTAGAATCTTCATGAGAATCACCAGATAAGGATATTGATTGAAAAGAATGGAGAGACTTCACATCAGTAAAATGGATACTTGATTAAAAAATCTGAGTCCTTGAAGAAAAAACAAAGGGAGGGAGGGTGGGAAAAACAAAGACAATTTGGAATGGAAGAAACGAACACCGTTGAGAAACTTAGAATTGATCTTGCTAATGTTGAAGTGATCGGATCCACTTGAAGAGAAGCACACTGGTTGAAAAGAGATGACATGACAAACTCGATTATCAAGAAGGATTAGTATTCACATAGGAATATGAGAACACCACTTAGGAAAGGTATGGAATCAACATTTGACTTCGAAGCAACTCGAATACCGCAACTCAAAACAAAACAAGGATTGGCTTGCGGAATAAGCCGGAACAAACATATGATAGAGATTTCGTTCGAAATTTTCGTGGTCGGGCCTACACGGGCTCGATCGTACAGCACCATCATGTACAAGGCAGTGCACATGACATACGAAGCGTCCCCGAGTCGGCATAGCCAAGGACTCTTTAAGACACAACGAGACCACTGTAAAACCAACCGTGAATAGGCGGACCACTAGACGTCGAACCCCAATTTCGTATCATACATTTATCGAAAAGATATGCTAAGAGCTACTTGAATTCCCACTTATAAACTCCTGAAATTTTCCGGTTATGCAATTAGGTGTTGGGGATACAGGGGAAGCATAATATCTCACCCAAAACTAGCAAATCCTACATCCATTTGTATCCATCCTTCAACACATAACCAAGAAACCTTCGGAAATCATCTACCTCAACCTTCGAAAAGCATCCGTTATACGAGTTATGGCAATACTCCCGAACTCCCGCCCCAGTACTGGGTGGCATCGAGGTTATCTCACCAACAACTGCATAAAAGAGATTTTCGATGTCGGCGAAACTAAACTCAGGTATTCCAGAACTGCAACGATAAAATTGTGACGACAACACCTCGGAGCTCAACTCCCCGGGACACTGCCACAACCCCTAAAGACAGGAGGCACAAAGAACAATGTTCTCATCACAAAACCATCGGAACGATTCCAAGATACCCGCGTGATCCTAAAATTTTTTTAGTGAAATTTGAGAAGAGAAGAGTCAAAACTCTACGTCAGGATGCCTTACCAGAGCGATGAAGGGACTGGGGAGTAAAAAGAATTCCTAATCTCTCCGATATATAGTTCCTAAATGACTCAAAACATTTTTCTAGACTCAACTCGTCCGTTAATTCGATCAAGCAATGGGGCTCCTAAGGTCGGGGAAGGCTCTGATTACCAACTTGTAACGCCCTCGATGCGGCTATATCTCTCACGTGTCGAAGCACGACTTAGAGGCATAACCGCATTGAAAGCAATGTCGCAAGTGAAGTAATCTTCACACAACCCATGTAATACATAAGGGAAAAAGATACATAGTTGGCTTACAATCGCCACTTCACACAATACATGAATAAAGCATTACATCATCCAAATACACTCAAGGTCCGACTACAGAACCAAAATAAAAGAAGACTACCCCAAGTGCTACACAGATCCCCGATCGACCCCAACTGGGCTACACTACTAATCAACTAGAACAAAACAACACAAAGGACAAGATCTTCATCGAGCTCCTCCTTGAGCTTGGTTGCGTCACCTGCTCGGTAACATCGACACCTGCAAACTGGTTTTGGAAGTATTTGTGAGTCACGGGGACTCAGCAATCTCACACTCTCGCGATCAAGACTATTTAAGCTTATAGGAAGGGTAAAAGGTATGAGGTGGAGCTGCAGCAAGCGACTAGCATATATGGTGGCTAACATACGCAAAAGAGAGTGAGAAGAGAAGGCAAAAGCACGGTCGAACAACTATGATCAAGAAGTGATCCTAGAACAACCTATGTCAAGCATTACTCCAACACCGTGTTCACTTCCCGGACCCCGCCGGAAAGAGACCATCACGGTTACACACGCGGTTGATGTATTTTAATTAAGGTCAACTTCAGGTTTTCTACAACCGGACGTTAAAAAATTCCCATCTGCCCATAACCGCGGGCACGGCTTTCAAAAGTTCAAATCCCTGCAGGGGTGTCCCAACTTAGCCCATCACAAGCTCTCACGGTCAACGAAGGATATTCCTTCTAGCGGGAAGACCCGATCAGACTCGGAATCCCGGTTATAAGACATTTCGACAATGGTAAAACAAGTCCAGCAAGACCACCCGCTGTGCTGACAAATCCCGATAGGAGCTGCACATATCTCGTTCTCAGGGCACACCGAATAAGCTAAGCGTACAGAAGCCGACGTAACCCAAGTTGCCAAGGGATGGCCCTGCACGGTGCTCTGGGTTGGACCAACACTCAGAGGAGCACTGGCCCGGGGGTTTAAATAAAGATGACCCTTGAGTCTGCAGAACCCAAGGGAAAGAAAAGGCTAGGTGGCGAATGGTAAAACCAATGTTGGGCCATGCTGGAGGAGTTTTATTCAAGGCGAACTGTCAAGGGGTTCCCATTATCACCCAACCGCGTAAGGAACGCAAAATCCGGGAACATAACACCGATATGACGGAAACTAGGGCGGCAAGAGTGGAACAAAACACCAGGCATAAGGCCGAGCCTTCCACCCTTTACCAAGTATATAGATGCATTAATTAAATAAGAGATATTGTGATATCCCAACAAGTAAACATGTTCCAACAAGGAACGATCTCCATGTTCCAACAAGGAACAAACTTCAATCTTCACCTGCAACTAACAACGCTATAAGAGGGGCTGAGCAAAGCGGTAACATAGCCAATCAACGGTTTGCTAGGACAAGGTGGGTTAGAGGCTTGGTTCAACAATATGGGAGGCATGATAAGCAAGTGGTAGGTATTGCAGCATAGGCATAGCAAAAGAGCGAGCATCTAGCAAGCAAAGATAGAAGTGATTTCGAGGGTATGGTCATCTTGCCTGAAATCCCGCAATGAAGAAGAACGAGTCCATGAAGAAGACAAACGGACGTAGACGAACGATTCCTCACAAATGCGACGTTATCGGAAACTACCCGAAGAAGCAACACCGGAAAAGGAGCAAACAACATAGTAAACAACCAACACATCAACATGGCATGATGCACAATCGAGTATGATGCATGTCCAGTTTAAATATGCATGGCATGGGAAGGGGCACAAACAAAACTACAAGTTAAGTGGAGCTCAATATGCAACGATTTGCATATTGATGGAACACCACATCAATTATTTAGTTCTCTCTCGGTTAGGTACTCAACAATATTAAAAGTTGGTTAACATGGCAAGAGGTGAAGCATAACAAAACTATACCATCTAAACAATTTAAATGGGGCCGGATACAATAGGCAACAAATCCGGTAAATCCCCATATGCATTTCGCAATTTAAAGCAAACAACAATTTTAAACATGTTAATTGTTGTTATCATGATGCGGATGACATGAACAAGTTTATGCAATGTTTATTAAAAGTTGACAAGAGCAATATGAAGCATTTGTCACCGTGGTGGAAAGGAAAGGGGTGCCACGGCCACGATAACAAAAACGGTGCCACGGCAGCGTTCCGGTTCCGGTAACTCGATTGAGATACCGATGCAAAGGAGAAGTGTGCGGTTGCGTGCAGAAGATGGTGGGGCGCTCCCGGATACCGGGTGTCCCATGAGTTGGTGACAAGGAAACGAGTGACAAATTGGACACAGTGCAAACACGAGCATCTCAAACATCGCAAGCATTCGTTCACAGACGTCGTCTCAAGGTTATACCTTCGGAGCATGCAAAGGGGACGGTTCTCGTTCGTAGAGGGAAGTAGGCGTTCTCGCGACGACGGTAGTGGAAGTAGTCGTTCTCGCTGCGGTAGTCGAACTTGGCGATACCGTTACACGGTTCTTCGGAGATGGTAGTTGTACATGACCGTATATGTTCAGGATCGTCGAGGTACTTGTCGGTCGGGTCTTGACGGTCTCATTTTTGCGACGGTAGTCGAACTTGAGGTTTTTGGTTCATGGGTCTTCAGCGACGGTAGTCGTTCTAGGCACCGGGCTTCGAGGTACTTGGCGACGTGGCGGTTCCGAAGATGAAGGTATAGGTACATGACGCGTCACCATGTAGTTGTACTTGACGAATCCAGAATACTCCCGCTCGGGATGGGTGCAACGGAGGCAGCGTGATGTGGGCGGCGAGGGAAGGAGCAGGGGCTCATTGGACTACGCTGGAGACTTGCAACTGCGGCTCCTTGCAAGGAGACCGGCGCCAAGGACGAGGTTCGAAGCTCGAGGACGAGTTGGTGTCCGACACGGAGATGTCGTGCGATAGTAGCAGGACGAAGGCGAGGAGTTGTCCAGCTCGACGCGGTCAGGTGCAGGAGGGAGCTCGGGGAAGCAATGGCGGCGCTGCTCGGCTCAAGCAGAGGGCGGCGTCGGAGCATGGCCGCATCTTGGACAGGGAGACAGGGGAGGCTAGCACCAGTTGAGGCCAAACAGGGAGGGAGCAGGTCATGGGTGAGGCAGCAGGGGCGGTGACAGGGTGGCCTGGATGAGGCCGGAAGCCGAGGAGGGAGCGGTCGACGGAGCCCGGACCAGGAGTCGAGGCGGCGGAGCTCCTGCTCGGCGACAGGCGAGAGGAGGGACCCGCGGGATGGGGCGCGAGGCTCTGTGCGGGTGTGGAGTCGCCGGAGTTGGCCTCCAGTGGCGGCGCGAGAGCGCTCCGGGCGACGTGAGGAGAAGGGGGTCGATGGGGAGATCGAGAGAAGAAAGGGGTCGCTCCTGCGTGCGTGGTCTCTGGCGGCGCAGGAGGACGAGGGAACGATCGATGGGGGGTGCGCGTGGGGATCGGGCTAGGTGGCGCTAGGGTTAGAGCTGGGCCTTGGGAGGCCGGCCCAGTAGAGAAGGGGGATGCGCCTAGGCCTTGGGAGGTGGGGAGAGGAAAAAGGCCAGGAGGCCTGCTGGCTGGATGGCTGCTGGGCGTCTTCTCTCTCTCATAAAACTAATTTGACAAAAACAAAAGAGAGAAAGGAAAAAAAGAAGAAGAGGGGTTTAGGGAACGAATTTGAACATGATGGTAATTTTCTTGGACTCACAAAAATATGCTCGGTCCGAGAAAAATAAGTAGGGAGCCCAATTAACAAAACGGAGATGTTTTGTAGACGTTTGGGGATGATCCGGATACAACGGTGATGACTGCCCGGGTCGGGTCCAGGACAACTTTCGGACGCGCGCGAGGGGGCTGCGGGCTGACGAGAGAGGTTAGGTTGGACCTGGCGGTAGGTAGTGAGCTGTGTAGACGGTCTCGAGCTGAGAGAAGAGAAGAGAGGGAGGCCCGGCGACTGTCTCCGGAGACCGAAAACGTCCGACGAAAAGACCGGCTATACTGCCGCTATAGTTATCCGTTGGGGCGTCAAACGGACTCCAAATGCGATGAAACTTGACAGGCGGTCTATCTACACTATAATAAGACCACACGCCAACTTTCATCTCATTCTGAGAACATTTTCCGGCCACTTATAAAATACTATTTCGGACATGCCGCGGGCGCGTGCAAGTGTGTCTGGGCTCAGAACGGACAACGGACGGAACGAGGAGACCGGGACAGATGCAGGTTTTAAAACATGATGATGCAATGCACATGATGACATGACAAAGATGCAACACGCAAGCGAATGACATGGCAAGGACAGCGAATAACTGAAAGACACCTGGCACCTCGGCCTCGGAGCGTTACACTGCTGCTCGTCTCCTTCATCAGGTGACAGAACGAAGGCGCAGTGGCACTGAACGGCGAAGCAGCAGCTACAGCGAGGCAGCAGTGCCGCGGTGAGCTCGCAGGCGAGAACGACGACGAACTTGGCGCGCTGGAGGTGGGGACGCGGACGAAGGAGATGGGGCGTGGGGTCGCAGGACTGGCGATCTCCAACGGCGGCGGCCTCGTCCTACGATGCCAGGCGGCGGATGTAAGGCGACGAGAAGGAGGCAGAGGAGGTCGAGACGAGGTGCAGGCGAGCCATGGAGACCGGCGGCGCCATGGCCGCGCGGGTCAGATGAGCCCGCGGGCGACGGCAACTGGTGCCGGTCGGACTTGCCCAGGAGGCAGGGAGACCCGGTGGTGCTGGAGCCTTGACGCTGGTAGAGGTGCAGGGGAGGAGAGGGAGACGGAGTTGGTGCGGGGCAGGTTAGGTCACCAGCGCGGGTGTTGGGGTCGAGCGAGGCGAAGCAGGAGGGGATCGAGGGAGTCTCTCCCTAGCGATGCTGGCGCTCTCCTGTCGACAAGGTGGAAAACGAGGGAGAGAGGGAGATCGATCGAGGCGATCCAGATCGGCCAAAAGGCTGGCGGCGGCAGGGAACGAGGGGGAGATGAGGTGAGGCGCAGGAGCTGGGCTTCGGGCCAACTAGGGTTAGGAGGGAGTGGGCCAGGGAGGCCGGGCCGGCGTGGGAGGTTGGCTAGCTGGCGTAGGGTTTTAGCTGGGCCGAGGCCTCTGCTGCTACTAGAATGCGCCTGCTTCTTATCCTCTATTTGAATTTCTTCAAATAGAAAATGAAATGAAAAGGCCAGGGGCATATGGAAGGAATTTGGGAAAATATAAAAATAATCCCAAGGTCCTGAAATTGTGCTACAATTTATGAAACTGTCTTGGACATTTTTAGAGGTAGAAAAATAAAACAAGTTTGAATATAATTCAAACTTGAGGCATTTTAAAACCTAACCAAAAAAACTCCAAATGGGATGAAACTTGGCAGAGAGGTGTAAGGCAAGAGGGAAGATTTATAGGGAAAAGATGAACATTAAAGGAGGAGGAAATAAAGTCACTTCCAAAGACATGAAAAAAAGGAAGTGAGAGGTGATGATGCATGGGTGTGACTTGCAAGAGAGATGACAAGGAAAAATATATGACGTTGAGTCGGATAAAAAAGAGTTGAAGAGTAGGTGTTATGGGTGACTCCAAGTTAATGGAATATTTATAATAGCTCCCTAAATATCGAGAGGATATGTTTTAAAGAGAATCACCATGTGAATTCCCTCGATTTAAATGGATCAAAGATCCATGCCATTTTTTAGTTGAGTTAAGAAAAGAAATGACATGATGACATGATGCAATGCACATGATGTAATGATGAAAGCAAAGAACCAAACAAAACACACGACGAAACCCGGAAACCCTGGAAGGCAACTGAAGCTCCGGTCTTGGGGCGTCACACTAGGCCTCGCCGTCGTCCACCGCCCTGGTGCTCTCGGCGCGGCCTGGTCAACATGGTCAACGACCGACATGCATCTGAAGTGGACTTTACGTGGAGAGGCCGACAGCTGGGTCCACGGCCGCACGCAAGGAAATGCCTCCTTATTACGCGCAAAATAATGATTCCTCCACCTGACATCGGGGACCCACCGAAAGGGCCTCTGTATTTCGCGAAAAAAACGTTACCGCGGCTGACAGCTCGGACCCACCAGCTATATCTTCGCACGCAAGGAAGTGCCTCCTTATTACGCACAAAAAAATGAATACTCCCCCTGTTAGCTGGGACCCAGTATAGTGGCAGGCTGACTTGTGGGCCTACTAAGTTGACGGGGACGGAGGGCTTTGTCAACTTAGTCAATATGCACGATTCTAGCTCCAGTGACCGTACGATGTCCATCCAACGGCCGTAGTGCTTCTTCAACCTCTGGTCTTCTTGCTCCACCCGCCCAAACCAGTGCCGGTCGTGCCTCGTGCTCCTGCCTCCCGTGGTCGGCTGCGATGCGGCGGAGGCCTCACCGCCCCCTACTACTCCCACCGCTGGCCAGGCCATCCCTCTACTCACCCACACCCCCTGTTATTCTGCGGCGACGGCAGCCTCACACCGCAGCGAACCAGTGAACCCTCGTACTCCTCTACGCATGGGCATCCACTGCCGCGTCTTCCCCGGCTCCGCGCCGTCCCCTTCCTAGGCCTTGCCATCGTCCATCGCCCTAGTGCTCTCGGCGCTGTGTGGTCAAGGAACGGCTTCCATCGGACGTGGACTGTACGTGGAGAGGCTGACAGCTGGGTCCATGGCCGCAGCAAGGAAGTGCCTCCTTATTACGTGCAAAATAATTATTCCTCAACCTGACAGCGGGACCCACCAAACGGGCCACCGTATTTCGCCCCCCTGACTGCTGGGACGCACCAGCTACATCTTCGCACGCAAGGAAGTGTCTGACAGTCGGGACCCACCTGGTCGAAGCATACGTAGCGTTGTCATTCTGGTCGCGAACGTGTACGTACATATATACTAGTCGATGTACAAGCACGCACGTGTCGTAGTAGAGGCGGCCAGGGTGCAAGAAAGAAAATACGGCCACGTATGTGTACATACGGGCGGGGTCTTGAACGCCTACTCGCGCATACGTACGGCCAGGGCTCGTGTACATGGCTGGGTCGGAACGGAGAAACAGCGTCGTCGTCGTGTTCGGCAACGGAATGCGTCGTGTTCATGGGGAGGCAACAGAATGCGTCGTGTTCATCGGGAGGGCTTGGACGGAATATGCGATGGAAACGAGGCCTGGCGTACCGCAGAACGGAGGAAACGGCCTTGTGTTCGACCGGCCACGTTTGAAACGGGATCCTGTTGATCGAGAGGGGTCTGGCGTACCGCAAAACGGAGGAAACGGACCTCCTACGGTCGAAACGGGGGTCCTGTTGATCGGGAGGGGTGTGGCGTACCGCAAAACGGACGAAACGGACTTGTGTTGGAGCGCTACGGTCGAAACGGGGGTCCTGTTCATCGGGAGGGGTGTGGCGTACCGCAAAACAGGACTCCACGGGATACTGTTCATCTCCACCGTCGACCCCTCCAGCCTCCACGAGCTACTGTTCATCCACCGTCGACCTCCTCCAGCCTCCACCTGCGACTGTTCATCCACGGGGTCCTGTTCATCCAGCCTCCACCGTGCGCTACTCCACCGGCTACTGTTCAATCAGCCCTCTCCACGGGCTCCTGTTCAACCACCCCTCCATGGGCTACTGTTCATCTCGCCCTCCACCGTCTACTGTTCATCCAGCCCTCCACGGGGTCCTGTTCATCCAGCCCCAACCGGCTCGATCGATCGGGGTCCTGTTCATCCAGAGGCAACACCACGGGGTCCTGTTCATCCACCCCCACCGGGAACTGTTCATCCACCCCCCCCCCCCCCGCAACGCTCACTGTTCATTCAGAGGCAGCATCGATCGGCTTCAGTTAGCAGCAGTAGCGAAGGAATCGCTCGATCGGGTTCAGTTAACAGCCATTGATCGATCGCTCGGGTTCAGTAACGCGTAGCCTGCAGTGCAATCGCTCGGGCTCGGTTAGAACCCAACGCCTCGCTCGGGTTCAGTTAGAGCCAACGCCTCGCACACACGCGCGTACGTGTACGAGAGAAACGCGCATCGCTCGGCCCCCGACCTCCCACCGTAACCGGGAACTCCCCGAAATTTTCCTCCCCCTCGCTTCTACCACGATTTCTTCCGTCATGGACGGCCCAAAGAATGTCATGCAGCTGCGTCTCCGGCCTGCCCAGGATGAAAGCCCATTTTCTGTCATGATTTTTTGTCATAGAAGTAGGAGCCCACCACATCTATGATGATACCGGGTTTTGTCACAATTATCGTCATAGAAGTGTCATATGTATGACAGCAAAAAATTTCGTTCGGCCCAAAATGTCATGGATGTGTCTTTTTTTGTAGTGAGAGCCGCCTTCTTTGGGTCGGCTGGTCCAAGCGGCCGGCTGCTAGAAGGCGGCGAAGCCCAGAGGGCGGCCATGAGGTGGGCCGACTCCTAGCAGGCGGCCTCCAGAGAGGCCGGCTCCTAGCAGGTGGCCCCCTCCTTTCCCTTGAAGTTAGCATCTCATAACTACGACGAGACGAGGCGTGGCATGGCTACAGTGCAGCCTGCCACCCCCGAATCCAGGGTGGAACGTGGCCACAATGTTGCTTACCGGGCAGACATCCCTCGCCCGGCACGACACTCTTACCACACAGCCCATGACATCACCTACGGCCTAGGGTGCGGCGCCCCCATGACGGGTTGTCGGTACGGCCCGCAGGCGGCGGGCCCTACCTGTCCGTGAGAAGCCAGAAGGCGGCGGGCCCTGACCAGTCGACGCGGGGGAGGCCGATCCTAGCAGGCGGCCCTCCCCCTCCCTCAAAGTCTGTGCACCATTAACCAGAAGAGACGGGGAATGGCTACAGTAAACACCTGCCAGTCGGCGGCACTGTAGCCATGCTCCCCTCGACAAAGCACACATCATCGGTGGCACTGCCACAGTACTAAGGAGCCGACAGGACCCGCCAGCGGCGGGCGCGGCCTGTCGGCCAAGTACGAGACAGTCGGCGGGACCCACCAGGCGGCGGGCCCCAGTAGCCAGCCACCAAAGACACTGACGGTTGGGCCCTACGCCCAGCCGGATTACCATTGTACCCCTGGGGGTAGACTATATAACCCCCCCCCCCTAGTGCACCCATGCAAAGGGTTCGGCTTCTTAATAGCACATACACATAGAGAGAGGAGTAGAGGTAGCCTTGCCCTTCTTCCTCCTCTAGCCAAACAGCTCAAGGAGCAAGCTTGTAGCTACTTGTTGAGATAGTGATCATGCGGAGACCCCGCAGAGCAGGACTAGGGGTGTTATCTCCTAGGAGAGCCCCGAACCTGGGTAAGATGCGTCGGTGTACCTATCTACGGTCTACGTCTTATCCCGTTTCCAGGCACCGGCGACGTATTACTCTCCCCCACCATGATAAGCCATCCTTTGGCATATGTCGCATGACACCCCTGACATTGACCTATTTAAGCATGGCATTGCATTAATATTAAGATGGGAATAGCATCCAAGCCTTGGCCAGGTCTCAACTTGACCGCGGACAAAAAGGTGGACCAAGCTTTTGGGAGCCTGGTTAAATGGAAGGTTGGATCGGGAGACAAAACCTTGTCTTGGAAAGATCGACGGCTACAGGGTGCAACCATCATAGATATCGCCCCTTCGGTTGTGGCGACGGTTCATACGGAAGTTGCCAATAGGAGACTGGTACGAGATGCTATCTGCATGCATGCATGCATGCATGGATGAACAACATAGTGGGTAACCTATGCACAAAGGATTTAACCCAGTTCATCGGGCTTTGGGAGATCATCACGGAGGTTCAGTTGGATGATCAGATAGAAGACCGCCCCATTTGGACTTGGAACATGTTAGGTATCTACACAACATCATCAGCCTACCAGATGCTATGTGAGGGAGGAGTTAGATTCCACTCTTTTGGGGCCATCTGGAAATGCTAGGCACCACTTGCATGTAAGATATTCATGTGGCTTGCAGTGCAATACCGACTGTGGACGTCAAATAGAAGGACTAGACATGGTTTGCAAGACCAAATGTCAAAATGCTACTTATGTGACCAGGAGGAGGACACAGTTGACCACATTTTGCAGCAGTGTGTGTTTTCGTGGCAAGTGTGGTACCGTTTGCATTGATAGGATGGGTATGAGGATGGAGCTATGCCCAACAAATGACTCACGGTTGGTGCAATGATGGACGGAAGCTAGGAAGCGAATACATAAGCAAACTCGAAAAGGATTTGACACATTCGTGATGCTAATCTGTTGGACACTATGGAAGCAGAGGAGCGCGAGGATATTTGGATCGGGCCAGATCAAGAATGAGTGGGATACGGTAGACATGATCTTCGACGATTTGAGGACTTGGGCCACGGCAGGGGCGTTTGGAGGACAACTAGTATTTGAGTAGTCGAGTAGAGTGAGGGAGTGGGGTGGAGGCTTGGTTAAGGTCGACTTGTAACTCCTAACTAGCGCAATTGTAATCTCTTGTACATATTTTCTCCCTTATACTATAAAGCTAAGGTACGTCATTGGCGTACCCTCGAAAAAAGAAAAGAAAATGGACGCTTGAGATTGTTGCCTGCCAGGCGAGTTGGCTAACGAAGCAGGCTAGTCCCTCATAGGCCCAATTTGCCAGCGTACCCCGCACATGTCGGGTTTGTTTTTTTAGATGCGCACAGTCCTTTGCTCAAAAAAAAGAAAAAAGAGGCGCACGGTCCGGAAGTCGGAATTTCCTATTTGCCGCTCGTTGCGGCAAGCAAGTTGCCGGAGAAACGCACAGGCGAGCGGCCGATCGACGCGACTGGGCCGGCCCATTTGAGTAGATCGCATTCGCACTACCCCTCCGGTCTTGGGAACCTTCTAGAAGGTTTCATGAACCGTTTTTTTTCTTTTTTTCCGGTTTTCTGTTTCTTTTTTTTTCTTTTTATTTGTGGTCGGGTTTTTTTAATTTTTTTTCATAAATGTTCAATATTCTAAAAAAGTTCAAATTTTGTAAAATGTTTCTGTTTTCAAATTTTGTTCTTAAATCTAAAAATGTTCCTGTTTTGTGGTTTCAAAATTTTGTTCACAATTTCAAAAAATGTAATCATTTTCAAAATTTGTTCACAAATTCAAAAAAAATCAGGGAGTTTCAAATAATGTTCGGGCTTACAAAATTTGTTCGGCATTTCAAACATGTTCCTGCTTTTTTTTAAATTGTTCACAAATTCAAAATTCTTTTGTGGTTTCTAATATTTTTTCGTCTTTTGAAAAATGTTTGAAATTTTAAATTTTGTTCGTCTTTTTTAGAAATGTTTGGAGGTTCAAATATTGTTCGTTTCTTTTACAAAAAATGTTTCAAAATCTAAAACTGATAGAATTTTATAATTGTAAAAATGTTTGCATGTTATTTTTTTTCACAAATTCAGAAAATGTTCACGATTTTCAAAAAATGTCCCTATATTGAAAATTTGTACACAAATTTCAGAAATGTTCATGTTCTTGAAATTTTGTTTGCAAATTCAAAAACTGTTTGGGAATATGAAAAAATGTTCACCTTTTTTTTATTTTTGTTCACAAATTCAAAAAAATTGTTCAGGAATTTCAGAAAACGTGCAAGCTTTTCCGAATTGTTCTCATTTCCCAAAAAAATCAGGATTTTCCATTCGTCCTCATTTTATAAATTTTGTTATGAATCTAGGATGTTGTCCCTGTTTTCAAAATTTGTTCACCAATTTAAAAAATGTTCATGTTTTCAAATCATGTTCTGGAATTTTCAAAAATGTTCACGTTTTGAAAAATGTATTGATAATTTTAAAAATGTTTTTGTTTTAAACAAATTGTATATAATTTCAAACTAAGTTCCACTTTTCGAGTTTTGTTTACAAATTCCAAAAATGTTCACATTTACGAAAAAATGTTCAGGAAGTTGAAAATTTCTTCATAGCTTCAAAAGATGATGGGAATTTTTAAATTCGTTCGTGTGTGTTAAAAAATATTCCTAACTTAATTAAAGTGTTCTAAATTTGAAACATTGTTTGCAAGGTTTTAAGTAATTTTCCGTTTACGCAACTAAATATAGTACTTTATGGTTCACTCTGCTAGTTTCGTCGACAATGTTCAATAGGTGGACTGGTTAGCTGGACTAGTTCGCTATCAGCAGGTGTCTAGTTCGAATCCGAGCTTGCTCGATTCGTTGTTTTTACGATTTTTTTTTGCCGGACAGCTAGGTTTTTTCAACTCAAAATAGGCCGGCCCAGTCGGGCGCGCCCTGTGCGAAGGGAGGTCTGTTTGCCGCATAATGCGGTGAATAGGAGCTCCCCCGGAAGTCGGGGCTGTCTGAAGATCTTCTAAAAAAAAAAGTCTATGATCTGAAGAAAAAAGCCCAGCCACGCTCCTCCCCTCTCCGCCGGAGCCGCCGCCTTGCCTTGCCTCGCCCCGCCGGACTCGATCTCTTCCTCCCTTTCCCTTCACCACGTGTCCACGCCCCTAGTGCATTCTCCGGAGTCCAGCCTACTGTCTCCACTTAATTTCACGCGAGGTGACGGAGTCGGGGCGCCAACAAGACCTAGGAGCGACCCGCCGCCGGCGACAAGTCCGAATACCTTCTGCGACTGATCCGCAGACGGCGAAGACGACATCCATCTCTCAGGTAACTCCCCATGCGCCTCTGACCCGCAGTCGCTCGCGGCGGCCCCTCCGCTCCATGGATTTGACGAGCTTTTCCTTGTCTGCAGGGCTACCCCGCCGCAGCAGGACGTCATGTTCCCACAGCCGAATGCCTTTGGACCACTGCGGCCTCCTCAGCCTCCGCCATGGCAGTGGCAGTGGCAGCAGCAGCAGCACCACCACCACCACCACCCGCACCAGCAGCTCCCTTTCCAGCCTGAGGCGGCGGCACTGGCGGCGGCCAGTTCCTTTTGGCAGCGTGACAATGTGCGGGAGCATTTGAAGAAGCTGCAAGAGACCGTCGCGATTTCAAGCGCTCTGTGAGTTCCCAAAACTCCCAAAGGTAGTTATGACCGTGTATCCAGTCTCTGTGCCATTTGTCCTGAAATAAAGGATTTGGATTGGCAGGATAAACGAGCTAGAGGAGATTGCACTTGTGAGGAATTCATCGGATGCTAGTGCACAAGAACCAGATTCGTCTGCAGTAGCATCGTCTTCAGGGTCTGGCGTCTCTTCTCCAGGCAGGCCTTGCCATTTTTCAGAGCTTGCAAGTGAAATCAAGATTAGCCAAGACACTCATGAATCTCTGGCGACAGATGCGGCCAATTATCTCTGTTCTCAACTTCAGCACCTCCTGGCACCTATTTCTTCCGCTATTAACCAAGACGGTCCCTGGGCAGAAAAAACGGCAATGGTTTCGTTAGCTCAGAAGCTGCAGAAGTCCAAGAGAAATAAGCGATGGAGGAAGAGGAAGAGAAAGCATGTAGCAGAGCTTTTCCAGAAGGTGGAACTCAATTCACTTGTTTCTGTGTTCATATCTTTGTGAAAATGTTCAGTTAGCATCAAAATGGCCACATATCCAATAAATGCATGGCTTCCCTTCTCTTGATATTGTGCAGGAAAGTGCAGAATTTGACAGAGTTGATCAGGAAGCTGATGAATGGAGGGCTAGGCAAATAGCTAATGACATTGCAAAACGCAAGGTGCTGTCTCATTTATTGAAACTGCCATTTCACTCATAGGATTTATCTGTAGTAACTAGTAGGAAAACACAGCTGTTCCACAATAACAAGCTCATTGTTGTATGTACAAACCAGGTGGAAAGCATGAAGCAGATTGCCAAGAAGAAAGCAAATGAGGAAAGAAAACGTCTAGAATCTGAGGTAAGTATGTACAGAACTCTAAATCCTTGTCTTTTATTGTTTTTCTGCAAGAAGATCTGTGCATACAATTGAATTTAGATATAATCTAATAGCATGTTAATACTTTCTGAGTTTTGGATAGGTTTAGCTGCGAGCCTTAAGTTATGCAATTGTTATTTTCCGATCTTTCTCTTGATGCCTTATGTTTTTGTTGAATTTCTTTAAGATGTTATCTTGAAGATTTGTTGAAGTTGCCAATTAGTTGTCTTCGGTGGAGTGCATCCCAACTTCTGTGATTGATTCCATGTACCTTGCTTGATTGCTTTCTTTCAGATTTTTGTGCTAGCAGTTTACAAATTCTTGAGTTGTTTGTGTAGATTATAAGCTCTTAATATTTTTTAAGCATCAGTGCAATATTACCTCATTCCAACTAACTATTTTCTGAAAAAAAAATCTGCCGTTCACAGCTCGAGCTTGCACTAATGGTCGAGAAACTACAGGAGCTCCGCTCTGTAAGGGTTGAAAAACTGAAGAAACAAGGCAAGATATCTCCATTTAGCCACTCCCGCTCTCCTTCTTCCGTAATCAGCCACATGACCCATATCCCATATGCTTGAAGGACATCTCGAAATCAGTCATTAGTTGGACCATTCTTTTCTGTAGTAAATGAATTCTATAACCACGCGAATCCCTCGCATAGCGTAATGGGCAGTGGTTTATAAGATTGCTGTAACCAAACCCTTGATTTTCTCAAATGGAATCACAGTGTAAATTGACAATCCCGAAATGGACTTATATTAAAATGGAGGAAGCACTGTCACATTGTTCTCTGAACTATCTCAGACATAATTTTTGAATTCTGTACGCAGTTGTAGGCAACACTTTTACTTATAAAAGTTGTCCAGGTGTGATGATATGATTAGCCTTCTTTATTCTGGCTATTGCAACCCATGCATGCCTGATAATTAACACTGACGACAATTATATTTCAGGTCATTTTCTGCCAGAAGAGGATGATAAATATCTTGAGCGTGTCAAGGCTGCAGTTGAGGAAGAGGAGCGCCAAGCTGCAACTGCTGCCCGAACTGATGCTGCGAAGGATGCTATTCTCACCGCTGAGGAATCAAGGAAGGCTGCCCATAATACAACTGCTCAAGAAGATGGCCTTGGACAACCTAAAAGTGGGTCGGCGCCAGAGCAGAACCAAGGAGATGCAAGCATAAGTGAGAGAAGTGATCATGCAAGTCAAAAGACAGAACATGATGATCAAAAGGTCGAGATAAAAGGTCCTGCGCATTCCGAATCTCTGACCAATCTGCCTTTTGAGTTCTACCACTATTATCATGGAAGTAGCTATGACCTGGGGACACTCATTGAGGTAATTTATTCCAAACTCTCAACTTCATGCAAGTTTCACGGGTTTGTAGGACGGTGTTAATGAACTACCTGACTAGGCTTAACAATCTTTGATATGATCTGTTGGGTTTTACTGGATGTCATCATTGGGATGTTATGGAGCTACCAGATAACCATTGCTTCAAGCACTAGTGAGAGCTATGTGAAAGGAAAGTAGGAGATTCTGTTGAAGTTTTATTGATTTCATATTTTATTTCTTTGAGTAGGAAAAAAGAATAAAAGTAACGTGCCCTACCTGTTAGTAAAGTAAGGCCTTCCAGAGCCTATCTAACACAGACATACACGCGGATGAGGACACAGAAATAAATGGACGTCGATCCGGTACTGAAATTGCATAGCAAAAAATGCAATATGTTCATACTTGATGAAACGCACATCACCCAATTCATGATTTAAGAACAAGAGAACGAGATATTGACTTTTTTTACACTTGTAACTACATTCTCACATTTCTTTTTTGATCTCATGACTTACCCTCACTTTTAACGAAATCTCATACTAGTTCAGGCTACTCAATACAGTATCTTATATGTATTTCACCTCCGATTGTAGGTACGCAGAATGTGGGATTCTTTTATCAGACCTGGAGGAAGGTGAGGCTTTTACTTGTCAATTCATGCTGCTTTATCTTGTCTCGTGATAATAACAGCACTAAACCATGCTAGTTATTTCACAAGCATCCTTCTCCAATGCAAATTCACCGTATAAATATGATTTGCTGATTCTTTAAAGGTTTTGTTTTATAAGCTGGAAAATAGACTCATGAGAAACCATCATGTAATGGTGTGTTCAAATCGTCTGACTTTAGGTCCACTATGATAAACTAGCATCATTGGTGAGCAACAAAGCTGGATTTATAGTTCGTAAAATATAGGCTGATATCTTAATGGTGCATTAAGGTTGCAAATGGCTTGTGGATCTTTCTATATAGCTTTCATCTAGTTTTATTTATGGTATGGCTGTAATACCAGACCGTGTCATTGAACCAGCTAATATTTGTAAATTATGATAACCTTCATTCATTGCAGTTCTGTAAGAACAGAATTTCACATATCCATTTTAGTCTAAATCACAACCATAATAGTTAGTTACTGGAGTGGACAGAGATCTCTGATGTGCCGTGTTGAACAAAAGTTACATGTATTTTTATTCTTCTAAATGCATTTTTTTTTTGCGGGAATTCTTCTAAATGCATTGACTGTCTGCACCTGCATGCAGCCGTATACCTGGCCACTGGGTTCAGCCACCCCCTCCAGCTAATGATGTATGGGCATCATATTTGGTGCAGCCCAAGTAAGTGCTATTGGGTTCTGACAATGGTTCTTCTGCCCATCCATTAGAAGCTTTGAAGGTACTTGGGTTACTTCAATTTCTTTATGTCAACTAGTGATGTGAAAAGATTATACCGGATACAGTGATTACATTGTCAGACAAAAATTATCTCAGTGATTGCTCATTGCTGGTCTGTAGACCTTCTTTGATGAATGCTCGATTGTCCTGTGGCTTTGGCATGGACTATCGAGTTTAAGTTGCTGTCAACTGTGAAGTTCTTTTGACACTTGATATCCTTAAGATCTGTACCCACCTTGTCAGTTTCTCTGGGGATTTGTAATTTCGAGTCCACCAGGTGCTCCATCTGTGTTGTCTGTACTTGATGCATGAAAAGTGGAGTTTTGGATTGGGGAAAGAGCTGTATCTCTTAAATGATTATTTGCTATCTTGGGTCTTGCAGTTGGATTTCAGCATGTTGCTTTGTGAGATATTCGCCACAAGATCTGCCATCAGATTTCCTAGCAAATACTCCCTCCGTTCCAAAATAGATGACCCACAAAGTTAGTACAAAGTTGAGTCATCTATTTTGGAACGGAGGGAGTAAATGGGAATGCTCATCTGCAGTTATGCACTATTGTGGAATTTTGCTTGAAAATGGTTAGCGAGAGAAAACCTTGGCCCTGGTTTGCGTTTGTTTGCCGCTCTTTCCCGGTGGTGGCAACCCCCTGGCTGCTGAAACTGATGAGGCTGTCCATTTCTTCAGATTACATTTTTTTTAACTATATATGTCCTTAATTCAGCTCATTTTTTTTAAATGGAGGCACGAGCTTTGCCCCATCTCATTGATTAGGAAAGAATTTGGAAATAGTTACAAGAGAACAAACTCTCGTGTCCGAAAGTTTCTACTCTCGTGGCATGATCAAAGTTTGTCTTTTGAGGATCTGGCATGATCAAACTTAAATGCTTTGCCCCAGCAAAAACCCACAGGGCTGATTCATCTTTGATTTAACGCTCAACTACTCTAGGCATAGAAGATACATTCCTGAAGAACTGTCCATTCAGTTCATTCCAAAGCTCCCACGAAGCAAGCAAGAGAAATGTGTGAGCAAGACCAAGGAGCTCCGCCACTCCAACACTCGATTGAAGTTTTGCCAATGGTTTATTTCAGTGTCAATAAGACGTAGCCACGCTTTGATGTCCTTCCAAATGCGCCTAGAAAATCTGCACTTGAGTAGAAGATGCACGGCAGTCTCCAGCTCTTTCTCGCAGAATTGACTTGAGCCACCTTTCGGCCATCCCCTCCTTTGCCATTGGCAACCATCGTAAAATTAACCATGCAAAGAATCTTTGCTTAGGTGGCGTCCATGTGCTTCAAACCGCCTTTGAAGGAAAACGTTTCACGATGGAGCGGTTCGGCCGGTTGCATCTGCGTGAAAGCATCCAGCGACTCAGTTTGACGTCAAGACCGATGCGCCAGGTGTCTTCCAGTTATTCGCTATTGTTGTCTTGTCATTCGCTTGAGTGTTGTATCTTATCATGTCATCATCCGCATTGCATCTGCATGTTTTCAAAACTTGCATCCGTCCGGGTTTCACCCAGTTCTTTCTGTTGTCCATTCTGAGCCCAGACACACTCGCACGCGTCTGTGACATGTTCGAAATATTATTTTATAAGTGACCGGCAAATGTTTTCGGAATGGGATGAAAGTTGGCGTGCGGTGTTGTTTTGTTGCCAGTAGACCGCCTGCCAAGTTTCATCGCATTCGGAGTCCGTTTGACGTCCCAACGGATAACTATAGCGGCATTATAGTCGGTCAAATCGTCGGACATTTTCGGTCTCCGAAGACTGTTGTCGGGCCTCTCCCTCTCTTCTCTCCCCTCAGCCCGAGGTCTTCTGCACAACCCACCTGCAGCCCAACCTAACCCCCCCTCATGCCCGGAGCCGTCCGATTGTGATCGGAGGACCCCGAACCCCCCCCCTTCCCTCCCTGGCCTTTTGTCAGACCCCCTCTCTCCGCACAATTCTCAGACCCCCTCGCGTGTCCGAAAACTTACCTGAACACGACCCGAGCAGTCATGACCGTTGGTTTTGGATCATCCCCAAACGTCCCTAAAACATCTTCGGTATCTTATTTGGACGCCCATAGCCTAATTTTCTCGACCGTCTGATTTGAATCGGAGGGCCCAGATGCACCCCAAATCCACCTGCTATATAAATATCGGGGCAACCCTAGACCCTCGTCGTCCCATCCACCCAGTCCCATCCGCGCCGCCACCGCTCTCATTCTTCTCCTCGGGATCCATCCCCACCAAACGTAGCCTCCGACCAGATCCCTGGTTTTGCGCGCAGCCGCCCGAGCATCGCGGTGGATCGAGCGCTTCGCCTCCAAGCATAGCCTTCCCTGCTCAAGCCCCGAGCCTCACGTCGTCCAGGAGCACGAGCTCCATCGCCTCGCTACCGCCAACCGGAGCAGCAGCTCAGCCGGTCATCCTCGTCGTTGCCGAACCTCGCCACCTTGCCGGTGCCCCAAGACCCCGCGTCAAGCTCCTCTGCCCGTCGCCCCTCTCCTGCAGCCACGAGCGCCCTGAGCTCCATCTCGCGTGCCACCTCCTCGTCCCCGCGCAGCTCAGGGACTCCAAGCTCCATCGGTCTAGCCGCCCAGGAGGACGTCGACCCACGTCGCCGCGCGATGCTACTCCCGCGCCACTCGATCTTCGCCTCCCCTGCTTGCATCTCGCCAGAGCAGGCCACACCCAGTCGCTGGGAGCTTGCGCCAAGTCCGCCGTCGTCCTCTGCTCGAGAACAAGTTCGTGCCTCCAACTGCTTCGCCCCGAATCCAGACGCCCATCGCCGGAGGCCGCCGTCCTGCGCCTGGAGCCGCGCCCCTCCGTCCCCTGCGTCTTCGTCTCTTCCTCGCCGCCGCACTCCTGTTTCACGCCGCGCCGCTCCTCTGTTTCGAAACCGCTACAGCCACCCCATGTTGACCGGTCCAGCGCCAGCGTGGATGAGCGCCACTCGCCCACGCGAGGCCACCGCTTCTCCCGCCGTAGCCCAGCTCCCTTGCGCGCATCTAGCCCTCCTCATCCGGCCCGTTTTAGCCCAACGTGAGCCGCTTCCCCCTAGCCCAGTTCAACTCAATTTCAGTCCACCATGTGTTTTTTTCCTGCCTGCGATTTTATCAATTGTTCAGAAGACTGCATGTTTATAGTTTGCCCCCTGTTGTTCATGCATATCATATCTCACTAACCGTGCATCGAATTTAAACAAACTTAATATGTAAAATGCTTAGAATTTTGTGCAGTTTCATAATATGCCTTTTTCATCCATGTTTAAAATGTTAAACTTGTTATTTGCATTAATTTTCCATATTGCCATGATAAAATGTTTTACTTCATAACTTAATAACCGTAGCTCCAAATTTAATAAACTTTATATGTAAATGGGGTAGAAAAATGCATAATTTAACACGGTGTATTTACTTTGCATGTTTAACAACTCTAAAATTATGTTTAGAGCAGAACAGCACCAAATTCATAATATTCATATGAGGACTTTTACGAACTTGTTGTTTGTTATTTCCGGCCTCATTTAAACTTGCCTAGATAGGTAGTTTTATTATGCTTCACCTCTTGCCATGTTTAATAAAATTTAATATTGTTGGATACATAAACAAGAGTGAACTAAATGATTGAATGTGGTGTTTCGTCAATATGCAACTCGTTGCATATTGAGCTCCACTTAATTTGTAGTATTGTTTGTGCACTTTGCCATGCCATGCCTCATTAAACTGGATATGCATCATACTTGGTTGTGCATCATGCCATGTTTATGTGATGGTTGTTTACGATGTTGCTTGCTTCTTTCCGGGCTGCTTCTCTCATTAGCTTCGGTTTCGTTCTGGAGTTGTGAGGATTCGTTCGACTACGTTGGTTCGTCTTCTTCATGGACTCATTCTTCTTCCTTGCGGGATCTCAGGCAAGATGACCATATGTAACACCCTCGATGCGGCTATATCTCCCACGTGTCGAAGCACGACTTAGAGGCATAACCGCATTGAAAGCAATGTCGCAAGTGAGGTAATCTTCACACAACCCATGTAATATATAAGGGAAAGAGATACATAGTTGGCTTACAATCGCCACTTCACACAATTACATGAATAAAGCATTACATCATCCAGATACAATCAAGGTCCGACTACGGAACCAAAATAAAAGAATACTACCCCAAATGCTACACAGATCCCCGATCGTCCCAACTGGGCTCCACTACTGATCAACTAGAACGAAACAAAACAAAGGACAAGGTCTTCCTCGAGCTCCTCCTTGAGCTTGGTTGCGTCACCTGCAAACTGGTTTTTGGAAGTATCTGTGAGTCACGGGGACTCAGCAATCTCACACCCTCGCGATCAAGATTATTTAAGCTCATGGGTAAGGTAAAGGTATGAGGTGGAGCTGCAGCAAGCGACTAGCATATATGGTGGCTAACATACGCAAATGAGAGCGAGAAGAGAAGGAAAAAGCACGGTCGAACAACTATGATCAAGAAGTGATCCTAGAACAACCTACGTCAAGCATAACTCCAACACCGTGTTCACTTCCCGGACTCCGCCAGAAAGAGACCATCACGGTTACACACGCGGTTGATGTATTTTAATTAAGGTCAACTTCAGGTTTTCTACAACCGGACATTAACAAATTCCCATCTGCCCATAATCGCGGGCACGGCTTTCGAAAGTTCATAACCCTGCAGGGGTGTCCCAACTTAGCCCATCACAAGCTCAGGGTCAACGAAGGATATTCCTTCTAGCGGGAAGACCCGATCAGACTCGGAATCCCGGTTACAAGACATACTCGACAATGGTAAAACAAGTCCAGCAAGACCGCCCGATGCGCCGACATCCTGAAAGGAGCTGCACATATCTCGTTCTCAGGGCAACACCGGATGAGACATCCTACGAGTAAAACCAGCCCTCAAGTTTCCTCGAGGTGGCCCCGCAGTCTACTCAGTTTGGACCAACACTTCGACAAGCACTGGCCCGGGGGGGGGTGTTAAAATAAAGATGACCATTGGGCTGGCCTAACCCAAGGGAAAAAAAGGCTAGGTGGCGAATGGTAAAACCAAGGTTGGGCCTTGCTGGAGGAGTTTTATTCAAAGCGAACTGTCAAGGGGTTCTCATTATAACCCAACCACGTAAGGAACACAAAAACCGGGAACATAACACCGATATGACGGAAACTAGGGCGGCAAGAGTGGAACAAAACACCAGGCATAAGGCCGAGCCTTCCACCCTTTACCAAGTATATAGATGCATTAATTAAATAAGAGATATTGTGATATCCCAACAAGTAAACATGTTCCAACAAGGAACAACATCTCCATGTCCCAACGAGGAACAAACTTCAATCTTCACCTGCAACTAACAATGCTATAAGAGGGGCTGAGCAAAGCGGTAACATGGCCAAACAATGGTTTGCTAGGACAAGGTGGGTTAGAGGCTTGGTTCAACAATATGGGAGGCATGATAAGCAAGTGGTAGGTATTGCAGCATAGGCATAGCAAAAGAGCGAGCAACTAGCAAGCAAAGATAGAAGTGATTTCGAGGGTATGGTCATCTTGTCTGAGATCCCGCAAGGAAGAAAAACGAGTCCATGAAGAAGACAAAGCGGACGTAGTCAAACCAAAACTCACAACTCCGGAACGAAACCGAAGCTAAAGCGAGGAGCAACCCGGAAAGAAGCAAACAACATAGTAAACAACCAACACATGAACATGGCATGATGCACAACCAAGTATGATGCATGTCCGGTTTAATGAAGCATGTCATGGCAAAAGTGCACAAGCAATCCTACAAATTAAGTGGAGCTCAATATGCAACGGTGCATATTGACGAAACACCACGACAAGTTATTTAGTTCGATCTCGTTTATGTACCCAACAACATTAAATGTTGATTAACATGGCAAGGGGTGAAGCACAACAAAACTACCTATCTAGGCAAGTATAAATGAGGCCGGAAACAACGAACAACAATTTCGGTAAAACCCCATATGCATATTTTAAGGTTTGGTACTGTTCTGCCCTAAACCATATTTTAGAGTTGTTAAACATGCCAAGTAAGGCCATCATGTTAAACTAGGCATTTTCCACCCCATTTACATATAAAGTTTATTAAATTCGGAGTTACGGTTATTTAGTTATGAAATAAAGCATTTTAACATGGCATAGGAGCAAATTTAAGCAAATCGTATTTTAAGCAATTTAAACATGGATGAAAAAGACATATTATGAAACTAGACAAAATTCTAAGCAACTTCCATATTAAGTTTGTTTTAATCCGATGCACGGTTTGTGAGTTATTATATGCATGTTGTCTAGGGACTTTTCTGTAAAACAGCAGTTTTCTAGAAAAATAGCTAAATTGCAGCAGCAGGAAAAAACACAATGGACTGAAACTAGTTGGCCCAAAGGTGCACAGGGGAGGCTGGGGCTGCTCACCCAGCTGGGCTCAGCCCAGATCGGATGAGGCCGGAGGCGGGCTGAGCTTTGTGCGCAGACCTGGGCCGTTCAGGGCATGGCCCACGTGGAGGTGCGTGAGGAGGCGGCCCAGGGGGTGTGGACAAGCAGGCCGGATCTGTAGCGCTGGGCCACAAAGCGAGACGTGCCAGGAGGGCGCTGGACTTGGGATCGGGACGAGGCCCAGCTGGATCCACGCAACGAGGAGTCAACGCGGGGCGCGGCTTCGTCGTCCTCCTCTCGAACGGAGGTAGCGCAGCGACGGGGTCCTGGACTTGGCAGCGGGGAGCTCCATCGTCGAAGGGGAACGGCAGGACGGCGGCGGATCTCCATGTTCCCGGGCGGCCATGGCGGCAGGGGACTTCGCGTGGACGAGGTGGACTTGGGGCTCCGGCGGGAGGAACTTGAGGCGCTGGGCGAGGTGAACGGCGGCAGGAGGTGGCTGGATCCGGGCATGGAGGTCGTCGGGCTCTCATTCCCTGCCGGATCGAAGTGGAGGCAGGCCAGCGGACTTGGAGCTCCAGGCGGTGGCGGCTTCCTTTGGTTCCCCTGCCCAAGGCGAGGGAGAGAGAGAGAGTTACGGGGAGAGGCAGGAGGCAACGAGAAGAAACAGGAGCGAGGAGGAGCGACGGGGAGGTCCTAGCCTGATGGCGGCAGAGCTGCTCACGGACGAGCTGCGGCTCTGGGTGATCCTGCTCGGGCCCAACCGCGGAGGGGCGTGGGGATGGATCGAGAGGAGGAGGAGCTCGCTGGTTGGGTTTGTGGTGAAAACGAGGAGGAGATGGATTTGGTTCGAGCGATGGGGATCCCGATGTTGGGGAATGAGTGCGGCGGCGGCGGCTGGGAGGATCCCTAGAATTTAGGGATTTGGTCTGAAATTAGACTAGGGGTGGACTATAAATATACATCACGGATTAGGTTAGGGGCTATCTTGGCCCTACGATCGCAATCGGACGATTCCGGATAAAATAGTTAGGGAGTCCAAAAAAGAAAACGGTGATGTTTTGCAGACGTTTGGGGATGATCCGGACACAACGGTAACGACTGTCCGGGTCGGGTCCGGGACAGTTTCGGACACGCACGAGGGGTCGATGCACTGTGCAAAGAGGGGGTAGGCTGGGCCTAGGTTGTGTAGGAGAGGTCTCCGGCAGAGAAGAGAGAGACGAAAATGTAGCCCGGCAATGTTTTCGGAGACCGAAAACGTCCGACGTGTGCCCGACTATAATGCCGCTATAGTTTAACGGTTGGGCTATCAAACGAACTCCGAATGCGATAAAACTTGACATGCGGTCTATCTACACTATAATAAGACCACACGTCAACTCTCTGAAGGAAATATGCCCTAGAGGCAATAATAAAGTTATTATTTATTTCCTTATATCATGATAAATGTTTATTATTCATGCTAGAATTGTATTAACCGGAAACATAATACATGTGTGAATACATAGACAAACAAAGTGTCACCAGTATGCCTCTACTTGACTAGCTCGTTAATCAAAGATGGTTATGTTTCCTAACCATGAACAAAGAGTTGTTATTTGATTAACGGGATCACATCATTAGGTGAATGATCTGATTGACATGACCCATTCCATTAGCTTAGCACCCGATCGTTTAGTATGTTGCTATTGCTTTCTTCATGACTTATACATGTTCCTATCACTATGAGATTATGCAACTCCCGTTTGTCGGAGGAACACTTTGTGTGCTACCAAACGTCACAACGTAAATGGGTGATTATAAAGGTGCTCTACAGGTGTCTCCAGAGGTACATGTTGGGTTGGCGTATTTCGAGATTAGGATTTGTCACTCCGATTGTCGGAGAGGTATCTCTGGGCCCTCTCGGTTATGCACATCACATAAGCCTTGCAAGCATTGCAACTAATGAGTTAGTTGCGAGATGATGTATTACGGAATGAGTAAAGAGACTTGCCGGTAACGAGATTGAACTAGGTATTGAGATATCGACGATCGAATCTCGGGCAAGTAACATACCGATGACAAAGGGAACAACGTATGTTGTTACGCGGTCTGACCGATAAAGATCTTCGTAGAATATGTAGGAGCCAATATGAGCATCCAGGTTCCGCTATTGGTTATTGACCGGAGACGTGTCTCGGTCATGTCTACATTGTTCTCGAACCCGTAGGGTCCGCACGCTTAAGGTTTCGATGACAGTTATATTATGAGTTTATGAGTTTTGATGTACCGAAGTTAGTTCAGAGTCCCGGATGTGATCACGGACATGACGAGGAGTCTCGAAATGGTCGAGACATAAAGATTGATATATTGGACGGCTATATTCGGACACCGAAAGTGTTCCGGGTGATTTCGGAGAAAACCGGAGAGCCGGAGGGTTACCGGAACCCCCCGGGAGAAGTAATGGGCCATATGGGCCTTAGTGGAGAGAGAGAGAGGGGCAGCCAGAGGTGGGCTGCGCGCCTCCTCCCCCCTGGTCCGAATTGGACTAGGAGAGGGGGGCGGCGCCCCCCCCTTTTCCCTCTCCCCCCCCACTTTTTCCCCCTCCTAGTAGGAGTCCTACTCCTACTAGGAGGAGGACTCCTCCTTGGCGCGCCATAGAGGGCCGGCCGGCCTCCTCCCCTTGATCCTTTATATACGGGGGCAGGGGGCACCCCTAGACACACAAGTTGATCTTCGTGATCGTTCCTTAGCCGTGTGCGGTGCCCCCCTCCACCATATTCCACCTCGGTCATATTGTAGCGGTGCTTAGGCGAAGCCCTGCGACGGTAGAACATCAAGATCGTCACCACGCCGTCGTGCTGACGGAACTCCTCCCCGACGCTTTGCTGGATCGGAGCCCGGGGATCGTCATCGAGCTGAACGTGTGCTAGAACTCAGAGGTGCCGTAGTTTCGATGCTTGATCGGTCGGGCCGTGGAGACGTACGACTACATCAACCAAACGCTTCCGTTGTCGATCTACAAGGGTACGTAGATCACACTCTCCCCTCTCGTTGCTATGCATCATCATGATCTTGCGTGTGCGTAGGAAAATTTTGAAATTACTATGTTCCCCAACAGTGGCATCCGAGCCTAGGTTTTATATGTTGATGTTATATGCACGAGTAGAACACAAGTGAGTTGTGGGCGATATAAGTCATACTGCTTACCAGCATGTCATACTTTGGTTCGGCGGTATTGTTGGACGAAGCAGCCCGGACCGACATTACGCGTACGCTTACGCGAGACCGGTTCTCCCGACGTGCTTTGCACATAGGTGGCTTGCGGTTGACAGTTTCTCCAACTTTAGTTGAACCGAGTGTGGCTACGCCCGGTCCTTGCGAAGGTTAAAACAGCACCAACTTGACAAACTATCGTTGTGGTTTTGATGCGTAGGTAAGATTGGTTCTTGCTTAAGCCCGTAGCAGCCACGTAAAACTTGCAACAACAAAGTAGAGGACGTCTAACTTGTTTTTGCAGGGCATGTTGTGATGTGATATGGTCAAGACATGATGCTAAATTTTATTGTATGAGATGATCATGTTTTGTAACCGAGTTATCGGCAACTGGCAGGAGCCATATGGTTGTCGCTTTATTGTATGCAATGCAATCGCGTTGTAATGCTTTACTTTATCACTAAGCGGTAGCGATAGTCGTGGAAGCATAAGATTGGCGAGACGACAACGATGCTACGATGGAGATCAAGGTGTCGCGCCGGTGATGTTGGTGATCACGACGGTGCTTCGAAGATGGAGATCACAAGCACAAGATGATGATGGCCATATCATATCACTTATATTGATTGCATGTGATGTTTATCTTTTATGCATCTTATCTTGCTTTGGTTGACGGTAGCATTATAAGATGATCTCTCACTAATTATCAAGAAGTGTTCTCCCTGAGTATGCACCGTTGCGAAACTTCTTCGTGCTGAGACACCACGTGATGATCGGGTGTGATAGGCTCTACGTTCAAATACAACGGGTGCAAAACAGTTGCACACACGGAATACTCAGGTTATACTTGACGAGCCAAGCATATACAGATATGGCCTCGGAACACGGAGACCGAAAGGTCGAGCGTGAATCATATAGTAGATATGATCAACATAGTGATGTTCACCAATGAAACTACTCCATCTCACGTGATGATCGGACATGGTTTAGTTGATTTGGATCACGTAATCACTTAGAAGATTAGAGGGATGTCTATCTAAATGGGAGTTCTTTAAGTAAATTAATTGAACCTAAATTTATCATGAAACTTAGTACCTGATAATATCTTGCTTGTTTATGCTTGATTGTAGATAGATGGCTCGTGCTGTTGTTCCATTGAATTTTAATGCGTTCCTTGAGAAAGCAAAGTTGAAAGATGATGGTAGCAATTACACGGACTAGATCCGTAACTTGAGGATTATCCTCATTGCTGCACAGAAGAATTACGTCCTGGAAGCACCGCTGGGTGCCAGGCCTGCTGCTGGAGCGACACCAGATGTTATGAACGTCTGGCAGAGCAAAGCTGATGACTACTCGATAGTTCAGTGTGCCATGCTTTACGGCTTAGAATCGGGACTTCAACGACGTTTTGAACGTCATGGAGCATATGAGATGTTCCAGGAGTTGAAGTTAATATTTCAAGCAAATGCCCAGATTGAGAGATATGAAGTCTCCAATAAGTTCTACAACTGCAAGATGGAGGAGAACAGTTCTGTCAGTGAGCATATACTCAAAATGTTTGGGTATAATAATCACTTGTTTCAATTGGGAGTTAATCTTCCAGATGATTGCGTCATCGACAGAATTCTCCAATCACTGCCACCAAGCTACAAGAGCTTCGTGATGAACTATAATATGCAAGGGATGAATAACACTATTCCCGAGCTCTTCGCAATGCTAAAAGCCGCGGAGGTAGAAATCAAGAAGGAGCATCAAGTGTTGATGGTCAACAAGACCACTAGTTTCAAGAAAAAGGGCAAAGGGAAGAAGAAGGGGAACTTCAAAAAGAACGGCAAGCAAGTTGCTACTCAAGAGAAGAAACCCAAACCTGGACCTAAGCCTGAAACTGAGTGCTTCTACTGCAAGCAGACTGGTCACTGGAAGCGGAACTGCCCCAAGTATTTGGCGGATAAGAAGGATGGCAAGGTGAACAAAGGTATATGTGATATACATGTTATTGATGTGTACCTTACTAATGCTCGCAGTAGCACCTGGGTATTTGATACTGGTTCTGTTGCTAATATTTGCAACTCGAAACAGGGACTACGGATTAAGCGAAGATTGGCTAAGGACTAGGTGACGATGCGCGTGGGAAACGGTTCCAAAGTCGATGTGATCGCAGTCGGCACGCTACCTCTACATCTACCTTCGGGATTAATATTAGACCTAAATAATTGTTATTTGGTGCCAGCGTTAAGCATGAACATTATATCTGGATCTTGTTTGATGCGAGACGGTTATTCATTTAAATCTGAGAATAATGGTTGTTCTATTTATATGAGTAATATCTTTTATGGTCATGCACCCTTAAAGAGTGGTCTATTTTTATTGAATCTCGATAGTAGTGACACACATATTCATAGTGTTGAAGCCAAAAGATGCAGAGTTGATAATGATAGTGCAACTTATTTGTGGTACTGTCGTTTAGGTCATATCGGTGTAAAGCGCATGAAGAAACTCCATACTGATGGACTTTTGGAACCACTTGATTATGAATCACTTGGTACTTGCGAACCGTGCCTCATGGGCAAGATGACTAAAACACCGTTCTCCGGTACTATGGAGAGAGCAACAGATTTGTTGGAAATCATACATACAGATGTATATGGTCCGATGAATATTGAGGCTCGTGGCGGATATCGTTATTTTCTCACCTTCATAGATGACTTAAGCAGATATGGGTATATCTACTTAATGAAACATAAGTCTGAAACGTTTAAAAAGTTCAAAGAATTTCAGAGTGAAGTTGAAAATCATCGTAACAAGAAAATAAAGTTTCTACGATCTGATCGTGGAGGAGAATATTTGAGTTACGAGTTTGGTGTACATTTGAAAAATTGTGGAATAGTTTCGCAACTCACGCCACCCGGAACACCACAGCGTAATGGTGTGTCCGAACGTTGTAATCGTACTTTACTAGATATGGTGCGATCTATGATGTCTCTTACTGATTTACCGCTATCGTTTTGGGGATACGCTCTAGAGACGGCCACATTCACGTTAAATAGGGCACCATCAAAATCCGTTGAGACGACGCCTTATGAACTGTGATTTGGCAAGAAACCAAAGTTGTCGTTTCTGAAAGTTTGGGGCTGCGATGCTTATGTGAAAAAACTTCAACCTGATAAGCTCGAACCCAAATCGGAGAAATGTGTCTTCATAGGATATCCAAAGGAAACTATTGGATACACCTTCTATCACAGATCCGAAGGCAAGACTTTTGTTGCTAAGTTCGGAAACTTTCTGGATAAGGAGTTTCTCTCGAAAGAAGTGAGTGGGAGGAAAGTAGAACTTGACGAGGTAACTGTACCTGCTCCCTTATTGGAAAGTAGTGCATCACAGAAAACTGTTTCAGTGACACCTACACCAGTTAGTGAGGAAGCTAATGATGATGATCATGAAACTTCAGAACAAGATACTACTGAACCTCGTAGATCAACCAGAGTGAGATCCGCGCCAGAGTGGTACGGTAATCCTGTTCTGGAAGTCATGCTACTAGATCATGATGAACCTACGAACTATGAAGAAGCGATGGTGAGCCCAGATTCCGCAAAATGGCTTGAAGCCATGAAATCTGAGATGGGATCCATGTATGAGAACAAAGTATGGACTCTGGTTGACTTGCCCGATGATCGGCAAGCAATTGAGAATAAATGGATCTTCAAGAAGAATACTGACGCTGACGGTAATATTACTGTCTACAAAGCTCGACTTGTCACAAAAGGTTTTCGGCAAGTTCAAGGGATTGACTACGATGAGACCTTCTCACCCGTAGCGATGCTTAAGTCTGTCCGAATCATGTTAGCAATTGCCGCATTTTATGATTATGAAATTTGGCAGATGGATGTCAAAACTGCATTCCTGAATGGATTTCTGGAAGAAGAGTTGTATATGATGCAACCAGAAGGTTTTGTCGATCCAAAGGGAGCTAACAAAGTGTGCAAGCTCCAGCGATCCATTTATGGACTGGTGCAAGCCTCTCGGAGTTGGAATAAACGCTTTGATAGTGTGATCAAAGCATTTGGTTTTATACAGACTTTTGGAGAAGCCTGTATTTACAAGAAAGTGAGTGGGAGCTCTGTAGCATTTCTGATATTATATGTGGATGACATATTACTAATTGGAAATGATATAGAATTTCTAGATAGCATAAAGGGATACTTGAATAAGAGTTTTTCAATGAAAGACCTCGGTGAAGCTGCTTACATATTAGGCATTAAGATCTATAGAGATAGATCAAGACGCTTAATTGGACTTTCACAAACCACATACCTTGACAAAGTTTTGAAGAAGTTCAAAATGGATCAAGCAAAGAAAGGGTTCTTGCCTGTGCTACAAGGTGTGAAGTTGAGTAAGACTCAATGCTCGACCACTGCAGAAGATAGAGAGAATATGAAAGATGTTCCCTATGCTTCAGCCATAGGCTCTATCATGTATGCAATGCTGTGTACCAGACCTGATGTGTGCCTTGCTATAAGTCTAGCAGGGAGGTACCAAAGTAATCCAGGAGTGGATCACCGGACAGCGGTCAAGAACATCCTGAAATACCTGAAAAGGACTAAGGATACGTTTCTCATATATGGAGGTGACAAAGAGCTCATCGTAAAAGGTTACGTTGATGCAAGCTTTGACATTGATCCGGATGATTCTAAATCGCAAACCGGATACGTGTTTACATTAAACGGTGGAGCTGTCAGTTGGTGCAGTTCTAAACAAAGCATTGTAGCGGGATCTACATGTGAAGCGGAGTACATAGCTGCTTCGGAAGCAGCAAATGAAGGAGTCTGGATGAAGGAGTTCATATCCGATCTAGGTGTCATACCAAGTGCATCGGGTCCAATGAAAATCTTTTGTGACAATACTGGTGCAATTGCCTTGGCAAAGGAATCCAGATTTCACAAGAGAACCAAGCACATCAAGAGACGCTTCAATTCCATCTGGGATCTAGTCCAGGTGGGAGACATAGAGATTTGCAAGATACATACGGATCTGAATGTTGCAGACCCGTTGACTAAGCCTCTTCCACGAGCAAAACATGATCAACACCAAAGCTCCATGGGTGTTAGAATCATTACTGTGTAATCTAGATTATTGACTCTAGTGCAAGTGGGAGACTGAAGGAAATATGCCCTAGAGGCAATAATAAAGTTATTATTTATTTCCTTATATCATGATAAATGTTTATTATTCATGCTAGAATTGTATTAACCAGAAACATAATACATGTGTGAATACATAGACAAACAGAGTGTCACTAGTATGCCTCTACTGGACTAGCTCGTTAATCAAAGATGGTTATGTTTCCTAACCATGAACAAAGAGTTGTTGTTTGATTAACGGGATCACATCATTAGGTGAATGATCTGATTGACATGACCCATTCCATTAGCTTAGCACCCGATCGTTTAGTATGTTGCTATTGCTTTCTTCATGACTTATACATGTTCCTATGACTACGAGATTATGCAACTCCCGTTTGCCGGAGGAACACTTTGTGTGCTACCAAACATCACAACATAAATGGGTGATTATAAAGGTGCTCTACAGGTGTCTCCAAAGGTACATGTTGGGTTGGCGTATTTCGAGATTAGGATTTGTCACTCCGATTGTTGGAGAGGTATCTCTGGGCCCTCTCGGTAATGCACATCACATAAGCCTTGCAAGCATTGCAACTAATGAGTTAGTTGCGAGATGATGTATTACGGAACGAGTAAAGAGACTTGCCGGTAACGAGATTGAACTAGGTATTGAGATACCGACGATCGAATCTCGGGCAAGTAACATACCGATGACAAAGGGAACAACGTATGTTGTTATGCGATCTGACCGACAAAGATCTTCGTAGAATATGTAGGAGCCAATATGAGCATCCAGGTTCCGCTATTGGTTATTGACCGGAGACGTGTCTCGGTCATGTCTACATTGTTCTCGAACCCGTAGGGTCCGCACGCTTAAGGTTTCGATGACAGTTATATTATGAGTTTATGAGTTTTGATGTACCGAAGTTAGTTCAGAGTCCCGGATGTGATCACGGACATGACGAGGAGTCTCGAAATGGTCGAGACATAAAGATTGATGTATTGGACGGCTATATTCGGACACCGAAAGTGTTCCGGGTGATTTCGGAGAAAACCGGAGAGCCGGAGGGTTACCAGAACCCCCCCGGGAGAAGTAATGGGCCATATGGGCCTTAGTGGAGAGAGAGAGAGGGGCAGCCAGAGGTGGGCTGCGCGCCTCCTCCCCCCTGGTCCGAATTGGACTAGGAGAGGGGGGCGGCGCCCCCCCATTTCCCTCTCCCTACTCCTCCTTGGCGCGCCATAGAGGGCCGGCCGGCCTCCTCCCCTTGATCCTTTATATACGGGGGCAGGGGGCACCCCTAGACACACAAGTTGATCTTTGTGATCGTTCCTTAGCCGTGTGCTGTGCCCCCCTCCACCATATTCCACCTCGGTCATATTGTAGCGGTGCTTAGGCGAAGCCCTGCGACGGTAGAACATCAAGATCGTCACCATGCCGTTGTGCTGACGGAACTCCTCCCCGACGCTTTGCTGGATCGGAGCCCGGGGATCGTCATCGAGCTGAACGTGTGCTAGAACTCGGAGGTGCCGTAGTTTCGGTGCTTGATCGGTCGGGCCGTGGAGACGTACGACTACATCAACCAAACGCTTTCGTTGTCGATCTACAAGGGTACGTAGATCACACTCTCCCCTCTCATTGCTATGCATCATCATGATCTTGCGTGTGCGTAGGAAAATTTTGAAATTACTATGTTCCCCAACACTCTCATCCCATTCCGAGAACATTTTCCGGCCACTTATAAAATAATATTTTGGACGTGCCACGGGCGCGTGCAAGTGTGTCTGGGCTCAGAACGGACAACGGACGGAACTGGGGGAACCCGGATGGATGCAAGTTTTGAAAACATGATGATGCAATGCACATGATGACATGGTAAGATGCAACACGCAAGCGAATGACAAGGCAACAACAGCGAGTAACTGGAGGACACCTGGCACAACGGTCTCGGGGCGTTACAACACTCCACCACTACGAGAGGATCTCGTCCCGAGATCTAGAATGGCACCGGAGGGACAACGGAAGAGAAAGAGAAGAGGTAAAACTAAGTTGCTCCTTTGACAAACTAGTGAAACCAAAGAACCTTGAGAGGTTGAACACATTGAAAGAAAGAATACAACGGAGATGAACAAAGTTGAAAGCACTCCGTTTGAAAAGAAAGGAATTGAATAAGAACTTGATAAGGTGATAGAACTTGAAAAGAGGGCATGACACTCCGGTTAAATGGACAATCATGAAAAGAACATGATCTTTGACAAACGAGATGATGGGTTGAGAAGATCAACATCACAATGCCTCCGGAACGAAAGAATAGAATATAGATAATTGAAATAGGAGAAATGAGGAGAAAATGCCAACTTCTGCCAAAAGAGCTTGAGAAGGCATCCTTAGGAGAAGGGTCAAACGGAGTTGTTGGAAAACGAACAACGAAAAGAATAAGCTTGATATGGTCTTATGGAATACATGTCAAATTATGAGGTGACAAACTGCCACTCACGGGAAAAGAATTGGATTGGTATGACCAAGGAGGCGAGAAAATTATTTCACCGGGAGGATAGATGAAGAACTTGGATCATATATTATCACCATTAATAGCAAAATCCTTAGGGAAAGCTTTAGGTGAAATATAACCCAAGATAACTCAAATGACGAGATTGATGGATTTAAAATATCTCATTCTTAACAATATGTGAATCATGAAGTATGAACTCAAATTATCAAGAATGACTTAATACCACCTCCAATGATACAGAAGAAAGAATTGCACTCCGGATTGCAAGATGAAGAATGCTTGAACTCCTCTGAAAATAATCTTGATGAACACTTCGAGAAGGAATTAAATTCTTGATGAACCATCATGTAGAACGTTGATGAAGAACTCCGGTAACAAAAGGATAACGAAAAGAAAGAGAAGTTGAGAATATAAGGTGAAGCCTTGCGATGATTTAGATGGAGCTTTGCGATGATATAATGCAGAAAAACTTGGAACTCCGGAAAAGAAAAGATGAAACAACTGAAATCAAGAATTTTGATGAACCTCCGGAATAAGGAATTAAATAACTTGGATGAAACAATAATAAGAATTACATTATGCTTATCCTTCACCAATTCAAATTGATGACAAGCAATGGATTTTGGCATACTACTTATTCTCGTAGAAAGGATTAAGATAAATATAGCGCAAACTTGAGAAGGTCTTCAATGAACCGTCAGTAGGATTGAACCAAGAATGAATTGATATGATAAACAAAGGAAGAGGAACTCTTGAATGAACCACCGTAAGAATTGAAAATGAACAAAGAGAAGATAAAGAAACACCGGGAAGAATTATAAAATGAACGAAGATGCTTGAGAGGATTTAGATACATGAGAACGAAGAGATCACGGGCCGATAAGAGATCACTTGAACGAAACACCGGTAAGATTGGAGAATGATAACTGAAAGCTGAGAATGAATAAACCTGAATTGATGGACTCCAGATAGGTGAAAGGAATTCTCACAATCAAAACAATTATGAGAGAATGGCGGCAAGCTAGCATCATTAATCTTGAAGGGAATGGAGCAAGATTGAGAGAAAAAATCTTCTTCGGTCTTCAAAATCTGAGAATTACGACGAGAAACACCACCAATAATTGTAGAGGCACTCCGGAAGAATCAAAAGCGAAGAGAATTGAGCCAACGATGAAAAGAATTTTGAAAGATCTTGGAGAAAGACATTTGACTGATGGTAAATCATTCTTACGTCAACCTTCGAAAAGAATTTGAGAATACCTCCGGGAAAATAAGAAGAGTCGGGTAAGATCCTGGGAAAAGACCTGTGGGTTAGGGCCCACTCAAAATAAACACCATTGAAATGATTTAAAAGAGAGGTTGCACCGGTTGAATTAAATGGCTTGAATGAGGTGACATCCTCGAAAGATCTTGAACGAAAGCAGAGTGGAAACACAAATCTTCTGAGATATCTTCGGCACTTCGAAACAAATGAATAGCGAGGAGTAGATGATTAGGATGTGCACCGGTATGAGAAGGTATTGAAATGAGGAAAAGATATGATCAACAAAGCTTGTATTGGATCTGCCGGAGATGGAAAGAATGAAGAATGATGAACTAGTAGAACATCTTCTTGAGAACCATCGGGTAAGAATGGAGAGACTTACATCAATAAATGGATAGTTGATTAAGAAATCTGAGTCCTTGAAGAAACAAGGGTGGGAGGGCGGGAAAACAAAGGCAACTTGGAGACGGATGAAACAAACATCGTTGACGAAAACTGAGTTGATCTTGCCGATGTTCAAAAAGATCGGATCCACTTGAAGAGAAACACGCCGGTAAAAAGGATTGACAAGACAAACTCGACAATCAAGAAGGATTATTATTCACATCGGGGTATGAGAACACCGCTTAGGAAAAGGTATGGAATCAACATTTGACTTCGGAGCAACTCGAATACCACAACCCAAAACAAAACAAAGGATTGGCTTGCAAAATAAGCCAGAACAAACATATGATAGAGATTTCGTCCGAAGTTTTCGTGGTGGGGCCTACACAGGCTCGATCGTACAGCACCATCATGTACAAGGCAGTGCACATGACATACGAAGCGTCCCCGAGTCGGCATAGCCAAGGACTCTTTAAGACACAACGAGACCACTGTAAAACCAACTGTGAATAGGCGGACCAGTAGACGTCGAACCCCAATTTCATATCATACATCTGTCGGAAAGATATCCTAAGAGCTACTTGAATTCCCACTTATAAACTCCCGAAATTTTCCGGTTATGCAATCAGGTGTTGGGGATACAGGGGAAGCATAATATCTCACCCAAAACTAGCAAATCCTACATCCAGCTGTATCCATCCTTCAACACATAACCAAGAAACCTTCAGAAATCGTTTACCTCAACCTTCGAAAAGCATCCTTTATACGAGTTATGGAAATATTCACGAACTCCCGCCCCAGTACTGGGTGGCGTCGAGGTTATCTCACCAACAACTACATAAAAGAGATTTTCGATGTCGGCGAAACTATCTCAGGTATTCTAGAACTGCAACGATAAAATTGTGACGACAACACCTCGGAGCTCAACTCCCCGGGACACTGCCACAACCCCTAAATGACAGGAGGCACCAAGAACAATGTTCTCGTCACAAAACCATCGGAACGATTCCAAGATACCTGATGAAGCTATGTACCTAGGGTAGGGGCACGGACCTGCCCAAAGAGCCCTACCCAAGGACATCCCTAGAAGAAGTCACCTTTCAATCGACTTGAAGGTATCCCACTCGACAGGTTCAAGACACTCGACCAAGAAGCTATCACTCGACCATGAAGCCAACCACTCGACTGCCAGGAGACCTAAAGTCACTCCGCAGGCAAACGGTCGGCTATTAAGTAGTCTTTATGGTCATTATAGCACTTTATTATGGGCGTTACCAGTAACGCCCAACCTTAAATGTACCTTAAACCCTGCATCACTGAGGGCAGGAGAGGGCCTGCGAACTCTATATAAGCCACCCCCCTCCTTAGTATGAAGGGTTCGCACCCCTGTTATTCATACACACATAATCCAATCGACCGCCTCCGGGCACTGAGACGTAGGGCTGTTACTTCCTCCGAGAAGGGCCTGAACTCGTAATCCTCGTGTGTTTACAACTTCCCAATAGCTGAGATCTAGCCTCTCCATACACCCCCCCCCCTACATCACTGTCAGAGTTAGAACCACGGCAGTTGGCGCCCACCTTGGGGCAGGAATCTTAGCGCCTGATTGGAGAAGTTGCGATTTTTCCGATCCCTTTGATCATGGTTTCGTGCGGAGTTTTGGTGGAGGGCCGCGAGATCCGCCTCGGCGCGCTCACGTTCATCGCCGACGACTCCGCCTGGCTTCAGGAGGCACCACTCGACATCGACGCGCTCCCCGTCCGCGGTGCAACGCACTTCCACGCATGCGTTCATGGCGTCCTCCTGCGGCAGCCGTCGACCCAGTATCGGTCGGCCCCCATGTCGTCTCCCCGCTCTGTCTCCCACCGGCGCAAGCGCTCCGGTCGGTCGAGACTTCAGAGGTGGGTGAGGCATGCCGTGGCTCGCCAGTCAGCCGCCCCACAAGTCGCGGCAATCGAGCCCGACGAATCCCTCTGCGGCCTGTTCGACCTGTCGACTGGCTCCGCGGAGACCGCATCCGAGTGCGACAGCAGCGACCCAGCGGCTGAGGTTCTGGCGGTCGATGGAACGCACAATCCTCCCGGTTTCCCTCGCGCTGATGGAGGCGCGGGTGGGGGCGACCCGTCGCATCCCACGATGAGTATCTCCCCGAACCTCTCACGTCATTACAGCGAGAGGAGCTTCGCCGCCGGAACATGGACGCACTCCACACTCCTATCGTCGGAGAGACCCCCGAGGCCCGGGCCTTGGAGAACGCGCGCTTGGCTAACTTGGCCGAGCGCACTCGACTGGAGAATCTCCAGCGAGCACTCGACGAGCAAGCGCGTCAGCGGGCTCCCGAGTCTAGTCGACGTCAGCTCTTCCCGCCGACGCAGGTATACCGAACCCCAGTTCAGAATTTGGCAGCCGCGGCCCGTATAGCAGAATCGATTCAGCCCTCCCAGTCAGAGGCTGGCAGGGGCTTGTTGCAGATCAGAGCGTTGCTCCGGGCGGCGGGAAACTAGAATTCCGCTGTTTCTCAGTCGCGGAATAGGATCCACAGTCGATCCGTTGCAACAGAAACAGTCCAGTCGGCTCACAGCCCGAGATCGCCCCCGAGGCATGAGGGACGTGGTGACCGGCATGATCAGTACAGAAGGAATGAGCAGTATGATCACCGATCCGATCGTGATGATCGACGTCGAGTGCCAACCCCTCCCCCGAGGAGTGGTTCATATGCGTCTCGACATCGAGATGACAGGCGCCCTCATAGTGTTGGGCAGAGGATTCCAGTCGACCCCAGGGACCCAGGCTTTGACGCGAGATCTATCCTCGCTCAAGGTTTGGTTGACAGGAACAGAGCTCATCGGGAAGGCCACAACAGAGATGCGCCTGCCAGCAGCAGAGTACATGTTTCGGGCCAGAGTGTTTCAGTCGAGCCATCAGAGCCGCAGTGATTCCTCCCAACTTCAGGTTGGCGACTGGAGTCAGCAAGTTCACCGGTGAGTCTAAGCCTGACACTTGGCTCGAAGATTACCGAGTGGCTGTACAGATTGGCGGTGGCAATGATGAGGTGGCCATGAAGCATTTGCCTCTCATGTTAGAGGGCTCAGCCAGAGCGTGGCTAAATCAGTTGGCACCCAGCAACATCTACACTTGGGAGGACCTCTCCCGAGTGTTTGTCACAACCTTTGAGGAAACATGCAAGCGACCCGCAGGCCTTACAGAATTACGTTCTTGCGTACAGAAACCAAATGAAACTCTGAGGGATTACATCCAGAGGTGGATCACGTTGCATCACACAGTTGAGAATGTGCCTGACCATCAAGCAGTTTGTGCCTTTAAAGAAGGCGTTAAATACAGAGAATTGAATCTGAAGTTCGGTCGAACTGGAGAGATGTCTCTGAACCGGATGATGGAGATTGCCACCAAATACGCTAATGGTGAAGACGAAGATCGACTCCGGAGTGGCAAGCACAAGGCAGTCGCCCAAGAAACCGGAGGAAACTCCAGCTGGAAATAGAAGCGGAAGGCCGAGCCAGCCGCCCCTGGGGAGGCCCTGGCCGTAACCCAGGGAAATTTCAAGGGAAAACCCAAAGGCCCCTGGAAGCCCAAGAAAGTCAAGGATCAAGATGGAAATGATGTTTTGGATCTGCCATGTCACATCCACACCAAGAAAGATGAAGAGGGTAATTTTTTTTACCCAAAGCATACCACTTGACAGTGACGGCTCCTGATCCAGCAGTTTCAGGGCAAACAGTCCAAAGATAAGGAAAAAGAGTCGGACAGAGTTGAGGACAAGGAAGATAGTGACGATGGATACCCCCAAATCAATTCCACCCTGATGATTTTTGCTGATGTCGAAAGCAAAAGTCGACTGAAAGTCATTAACCGTGAGGTGAATATGGTTGCTCCGGCAACACCCAGTTATCTGAAGTGGTCTCAGACTGCCATCACATTCGACCAGTCTGATCACCCTACGCACATTGCCACCCCTGGGAGGCAAGCTTTGGTGGTCGACCCAGTTGTCGAAGGCACTCGACTGACCAAAGTTCTGATGGATGGTGGCAGTGGCCTGAACATATTGTATGCTGAAACATTGAAAGGAATGGGCATTCCGATGTCCAGGCTCAGTACCAGTAACATGAGCTTCCACGGAGTCATTCCTGGGAAGAAAGCCGAATCACTCAACCAGATCGCTCTTGATGTGGTTTTCGGTGATTCAAAGAATTACCGCAAGGAAAAGTTGACATTCGAGTGTTGTGGACTTCCAAAGTGCTTATCATGCCATTTTGGGCAGGCCAGCTTACGCACGCTTCATGGCTCGACCATGTTATGTGTATCTCAAATTGAAGATGCCTGGTCCCAAAGGTGTGATCACTGTTACAGGCAATCGGAAGAAGGCAGAAGAGTGTTTTCAGAAAGGCTCAAAGATTGTTGACGCTCAGATGGCAGTTGTTGAGCTGCAAGAGTACCAGAAGACTGCTGATCCGAGTGAATTGCTACGAGCCAAGAAGCCTGCTTCAGAATCTGCTTTTCAGTCGTCCGGTGAAACAAAGCCAGCCCACATTCACCCGACCGACCCCGATGCTGCCCCGACTCACATCTCAACGACACTTGACTCCAAATAGGAAGAAGCGCTCATCCAGTTCCTCCGTGAGAACTGGGACATCTTCGCATGGAAGCCTTCTGACATGCCTGGAGTTCCCAGGGGGCTAGCTGAGCACCGTCTACGAGTCGACCCGAAGTTCAAGCCTGTGAAAGAACATCTTCGACGGTCCGCCGTCCAGAAGAGGAAAGCTATTGGCGAGGAGGTGGCTCGACTCTTAGCAGCGGAGTTCATCCGAGAGATTTACCACTCCGAGTGGCTCGCCAATGTTGTCATGGTCCCCAAGAAGGACAAGTCACTTCGCATGTGCATTGACTTTAAACATATCAATCGGGCCTGCCCGAAAGATCATTTCCCTCTCCCCCGCATCGACCAGGTAGTCGACTCGACTGCGGGGTGTGAGCGTTTGTCTTTTCTAGATGCTTATTCAGGGTACCATCAGATCCGTCTGTATGGACCCGACGAGATCAAAACGGCTTTCATCACCCTATTCGGGTGCTTCTGTTACATCACCATGCCCTTCGGCCTCAAGAATGCTGGAGCCACGTTCATGAGGATGATTCAGAAGTGTTTGCTCACTCAGATCAGTCGGAACGTAGAAGCATACATGGATGATATTGTGGTTAAGTCACGGAAAGGTTCCGACCTACTGACTAACCTTGCCGAAACCTTTGCTAACCTCAGGAGATATGATATCAAGCTCAATCCATCAAAGTGCACATTCGGAGTTCCGGGTGGAAAGTTACTCGGTTTCCTCGTTTCCGAACGAGGAATCGATGCCAATCCCGAGAAAGTTGGCACCATACTCCGGATGAAGCGCCCTGTGCGTGTACACGATGTTCAGAAGCTTACAGGTTGCTTGGCCGCTCTAAGTCGATTCATTTCTCGTCTCGGTGAAAAGGCATTGCCTCTTTACCGACTGATGAAGAAGTCTGACAAGTTCGAGTGGACTCCAGAAGCTGATGCAGCGTTCGCAGAGCTCAAAGCTCTGCTCTCCACCCAGCCGGTGCTTGCTGCCCCAATCAGTAAAGAGCCTCTGCTGCTTTACATTGCGGCCATGGGACAAGTTGTCAGTACAGTACTTACGGTCGAGCGGGAAGAAGAAGGAAAGGCCTTCAGAGTTCAGCGCCCAGTATATTACGTGTCTGAAGTTTTGACTCCTTCGAAGCAAAGATATCCCCATTACCAGAAGCTTGTATATGGGATTTACATGACCACGAAGAAGGTTGCACACTACTTCTCTGACCATTCCATTACAGTCGTCAGCAACGCTCCGCTGTCAGAGATTTTGCACAACAGAGATGCAACTGGTCGAGTGGCGAAGTGGGCGATTGAACTCCTTCCCCTAGATATCAAGTTTGAAGCAAAGAAGGCTATCAAGTCTCAAGCAATTGCAGATTTCGTCGCCGAGTGGATTGAACAGCAACTTCCGACTCAAGTTCACTCGGAGCACTGGACCATGTTCTTCGATGGATCTAAGATGATGAATGGTTCCGGTGCTGGGGTAGTATTGGTCTCCCCTCAAGGAGATAAGCTCAGATACGTTCTCCAGATTCACTTCGATTCCTCCAATAATGAAGCAGAATATGAAGCACTCTTGTATGGGTTGCACATGGCCATTTCACTCGGCGTCTGGCGCCTCATGGTCTATGGCGACTCAGATTTGGTGGTCAACCAGGTGATGAAGGAGTGGGACATCAGAAGCCTAGCTATGACTGGCTACTGCAACATAGTAAGAAAGTTAGAAAAGAAATTCGAGGGGTTAGAGCTTCATCACATCCCTCGACTGAAAAATCAAGCAGCTGATGATCTGGCAAAGATAGGCTCCAAGAGAGAAGCCATTCCCAACAATGTGTTTTTGGAGCACATCCGCTCGCCGTCGGTCCAGGAGGATCCTTTTACAGAAGAAGCCCCGCAACCGAAAAGTGCCACAGATCCGACTGAAGTCGAAATTCCTGCTGTGGTCGACCTAGTCATGGAGGTCTTGGCTATCACTCCCGACTGGGCGATACCATACATCGCGTATATCTTGAGGAAAGAACTTCCAGAGGACGAAGAAGAGGCTCGACAGATCGTCCGTCGATCTAAAGCTTTCACAGTCATAAAAGGACAGTTGTATAGAGAAAGCGCAACTGGAATCGATCAGAAGTGCATAACGCCAGAAGAAGGTCAGATGATCCTTGATGATATCCACTCGGGGACCTGTGGTCACCATGGTCCTCTCGGACCATTGTGGCCAAAGCATACCGAGCGGGTTTTTTCTGGCCCAGGGCAAACGAAATGGCGAAAGAGATAGTCGACAAGTGTGAAGGCTGCCAGTTCTACTCCAACATGTCGCACAAGCCAGCATCAGCTCTGAGGACCATTCCACTCGTCTGGCCCTTCGCTGTTTGGGGACTGGACATGGTTGGTCCACTGAGAACAGGCAGGAGCGGATTCACACATGTGCTTGTGGCAGTCGACAAGTTTACCAAATGGATTGAAGCCAAGCCTATCAAAAATCTTGATGCTAGCACTGCTATCAGTTTCGTCAGAGAGTTGATATTCAGATACGGGGTCCCGCATAGCATCATCACTGACAATGGGTCAAACTTCGATTCAGACAAGTTCAGAGCTTTTTGCGCCTCTCAGGGCACACGAGTCGACTACGCGTCGGTCGCGCATCCCCAGTCAAATGGACAAGCTGAAAGAGCAAATGGTCTAATTCTCAAAGGACTGAAGCCTCGACTGATGCGTGATCTCAAGCACGCAGCAGGCGCTTGGGTCGACGAGCTTCCGTCAGTTTTGTGGGGACTGAGGACCACCCCGAACCGGTCGACTGGAAGAACGCCATTCTTTCTGGTTTACGGAGCCGAAGCCGTCCTGCCGAGCGATCTACTTCACAACGCCCCCAGAGTCGAGCTTTATAACGAAGACGAAGCAGAGCAAGCCCGGCAAGACGCAGTCGACCTCCTAGAGGAGGAGAGGGAAATGGCTATGATCAGATCGACCATCTATCAGCAAGACTTGCGTCGATTCCATGCCAGAAATGTGAAGAGCCGAGCCTTCCAAGAAGGATATTTGGTCCTCCGAGTGGATCAGCAGAAACCACACAAACTTGCTCCTACTTGGGAAGGCCCCTTCATCGTCACCAGAGTCCTCCACAATGGAGCATATCACCTCTACAATGTTGATCGCCAGATCGACGAGCCACGAGCTTGGAATGCGGAACTGCTCCGCCCCTTTTACACTTGAGTTCTCCCTTGGACGAGATGTAATAAGAAAAGATTTCTGCAGTTTATTTTTACCAAAGACAAGAGTGTTCCAATAATTGCCGTCACTTTTGTTTGCATACGAAATCCCCCAGTGGGTGACTTAGCTGCGAATCCGTTCCGCCTAAGTTTGAAAAATCCTACCGAGTGGAGAGCCAGACTCCCACTCGGGGGCTTAGCTGCAGCCCAGTGCTTGCCTAAGTGTTCAAAAATCCTACCGAGTGGAGAGCCAGACTCCCACTCGGGGGCTTAGCTGCAGCCCAGTGCTCGCCTAAGTGTTTAAAAATCCTACCGAGTGGCGAGCCAGACTCCCACTCGGGGGCTTAGCTGCAGTCCAGTACTCGCCTAAGTTCTCCCACTTAGAGACTTAGCTGCAGTCAGGCACTCGCCTAAGTTTGAAAAAATCCTACCGAGTGGAGAGCAAACCTCCCACTCGGGGGCTTAGCTGCAGTCCAGTACTCGACTAAGTTCTCCCACTTAGAGACTTAGCTGCAGTCAGGCACTCGCCTAAGTTTGAAAAAATCCTACCGAGTGGAGAGCAATCCTCCCACTCGGGGGCTTAGCTGCAGTCCAGTACTCGTCTAAGTTCTCCCACCTAGAGATTTAGCTGCAGTCAGGCACTCGCCTAAGTTTGAAAAAATCCTACCGAGTGGAGAGCAATCCTCCCACTCGGGAGCTTAGCTGCAGCCCAGTGCTCGCCTAAGTGTTTAAAAATCCTACCGAGTGGCGAGCAAACCTCCCACTCGGGGGCTTAGCTGCAGCCCAGTGCTCGCCTAAGTTTGAAAAAATCCTACCGAGTGGAGATCAATCCTCCCACTCGGGAGCTTAGCTGCAGTCCAGTACTCGCCTAAGTTCTCCCACTTAGAGACTTAGCTGCAGTCAGGCACTCGCCTAAGTTTGAAAAAATCCTACCGAGTGGCGAGCAAACCTCCCACTCGGGGGCTTAGCTGCAGCCCAGTGCTCGCCTAAGTTTGAAAAAATCCTACCGAGTGGAGAGCAATCCTCCCACTCGGGAGCTTAGCTGCAGTCCAGTACTCGCCTAAGTTCTCCCACTTAGAGACTTAGCTGCAGTCAGGCACTCGCCTAAGTTTGAAAAAATCCTATCGAGTGGAGAGCAATCCTCCCACTCGGGGGCTTAGCTGCAGTCCAGTACTCGCCTAAGTTCTCCCACCTAGAGACTTAGCTGCAGTCAGGCACTCGCCTAAGTTTGAAAAAATCCTACCGAGTGGAGAGCAATCCTCCCACTCGGGGGCTTAGCTGCAGCCCAGTGCTCGCCTAAGTGTTTAAAAATCCTACCGAGTGGCGAGCAAACCTCCCACTCGGGGGCTTAGCTGCAGCCCAGTGCTCGCCTAAGTGTTCAAAAATACTACCGAGTGGCGAGCCAGACTCCCACTCGGGGGCTTAACTGCAGCCCAGTGCTCGCCTAAGTGTTTAAAAATCCTACCGAGTGGAGAGCAAACCTCCCACTCGGGGGCTTAGCTGCAGCCCCGCAAATACAAGGTTATTCCGAGTGAAGATCAAGTTCCACTCGATGAATCAAATCATGAAGATATTCAACAAGAAATCAAGATCAGATAAAGCCTAAAAGGTCCCAGACCTCAGATCAAAGTACCCGAGCCCTCGGCTCGGCGGAGTTTAACGGTTACAAATCCACTCGGCATTCCGAGGCAAATTTAAAGTGAAGCATAAAAGTTTTTCATTCCTCAGGAGGAGGACTGGAAGGGGCGACGAACTCGTCCAAGTCGATCCCGTCTGCAATACGAGTGGCAGCAGCAATGAAAGTCTCCATGAAGTCTTGAAAGTTGTGCTTCCTGGTATTGGCAACTTGGATGGCAGCCAGCTTTTCTTCTCGCGCCTCCTTGCAATGGACGCGGACCAGAGACAGAGCGACATCAGCACCACATCTAGCAGAAGATTTCTTCCATTCCGCCACTCGACCTGGGACTTCATTAAGTCGAGCCATTAGGGACTCGAGGTCGTTCTGAAGCGTCGTCCCAGGCCAGAGTGATGTGTCGATCCGCGACATCGCAACCTTCAGTCGAGCAAGATAGTCAACCACGCTGGCAATACAAGACTCCAGACGGAGCATGTTCATTGCAGCCTCGTCCTTCACAAGGGAGTTAGCAGGGTCCAAGCCTGGCTCCACTCGACTGGTCTCCTCTTCAAAGTTCTGACAGAATTCTGCAAACACGATTCAAGAATAAGACAGTGACCCTACACAGACTTGGTAACTGCAAGACAGTCGGGGCAGAGTAATTACCTTTGAGCACGACGAACAGCTTCTTGGCGAGTCCACCGAGATAAGCCTCCAGATCGTTCCTCTTCCCCGCCAGCTCACCTGCCTTGTCGTGCAGAGCCACGTTGTCGTTCTTCAGTCGGCTGACCTCTTGATTGGCTACCTCGAGAGCAGCTTTCAGTCTGGAGTTCTCCTGCTCAAGAGCTCCGACCGAGGCCATTTTCTCTTCAGCAAGCCTCGTTTTGTCCAAGACCTCCTTCTGTGCCTCTGCAAGATCTTGATCCTTCTTCTTCAGAGCTTCCTCCAGTTTATCTGCGGCGCGTCGAGTGAAATCAACATCAAGAATGGACAAGAAAGAAAAGCCACTTGTCAAGAATGGAGAACCTCACCAGCCATACCTTTTGCTTCTTCTTGTGCCTTCTTCAAATTCTCCTGAGCAAGCTTCAAGTTAAGGTTGAGCTGGATCTGCTGATTCTCCAACTCAGTATAGCGAGCTACAAGTTTGCAGGATTTCTGTAAAAAGAAAAATCAGTCGACAGACGTCCAAAATAAGTTGCTTCCGAGTAACTAAGAGACAATGATGACGTTTCTAAGACTACAGCCGAATCAAGAACATTCGACAGTAGTCTCGGGGACTACACCCAGTGGGTGCACTCAGCGTGCCCCCACTGTAAAAAAAAACAAAACAAAAAGTCGACTGCCCGCAGTCGACCGGATACAGTCCCATTCGACATGGCCTGACCAGACCGAGTGAAGAAATACAGCTACAGCAACACAATATAAAGACTACAGTCGACTGCCAGCAGTCCACCGTAGTCTCGGGGACTACACCCAGTGGGTGCACTTAGCGTGCCCCCACTCGTCCAAGAATTGGCAGACACACCCAGTGGGTGTACAGATACAAATATCTTCGGAAAAGAGATTCTTCAAACAGCATATCATAACAGACCAAGTGTTGAGTCGACTGACCTGGACGTTGCTCTGAAGAGCCGAGCTCGCGTCATAAGCTGCTTGGCTGGCCTCCCGAGCCACCTTCACTTGCTCCATCATGATCCCCGCCTGGCGTATAGCCTCTTTTGCGGCAGCCGCTTGGTCCTCAGGGACAGGGTACGCGGCAAAAAGCGAAGGCGGATCCGCAGTCGACGTCGAAGGCCGCACACTTGTCAGAGGAATGGCGAAAGTCACAGAAGCCCGAGCGGTATCACCACCAACCCGAGCTACGGCCTCAGACGCCGGAGCAGATTGGGGGGTCTTGTCAGTCGACGCCCTCTTATTCCTCCTCACTCTCAGCGGTTCGTTGTCGTCGTCATCCGGGAGGTCGATAACATGAGGAGGGGCTACAAGGGAAACATTCAATCGACCAGAGTTGCAATAAATGTTCAGTCGACTCAAAGCAGAACGTCAGTAATCGTACCAAGGTTGGAGGTAACAGCATCCTCCATCTCTTGGTCGTCGTCCTTGGCAGAGATCTCAGAAGTAGCAGCGCTGCAAATCTCGAAAATCAGTCAGTTGGCTCAATGAATCGACCAAGGGTCTGTCCACGGTCGACAAAGGAAAGCAAGTTTTGTTATTACCCGGAAATGGTAGGGACAGCCATCTTCATCTTGGGCAGAGCCTTGGGCAGCTTGGACGGCGTCGCGCGTGGGTGCTTGGGAGCCTTCCCAGTCGGCGTAGGAGAAGAGGCCCGAGGGCGTTTCGACGACTGCCCAACGGGAGCAGTCGCCTTGCCACGTTCCCGCGCTGGATCGTGTGTGAGCTTGGATCGCCCCTCCGGGCGGGGGGGGGGGGGGTTCAACCTCCTCCTCCTCCTCTTCGCTGGAGTCGACGTTGTCGTCTCCCTCTCCTTCACCGTCGGACTCCCACTCGCCTTGGTCATCTCCACTCTCACCTCCGCTCGCCTCCCCTTCCTCAGTTGGCTCCTGTGCCCCGTTGGGCGTCGAGTACATCTCGGTAGTCGCCTGGAAAACAACAGACAAGACGAAAGTCAATCGACCTACTCAAAGTAGACCAATGAAGAAAACAAGATCTCAGTCAGGAGCATAAAGACATACCTGGTCCACGTCATACGAGTTGTCGAGTGGGATTACCCTCCTGGCTCCTCGGTTCCCCGTGATGCTCGAGGGAGAGCCATCCCTCCAGCCACCCCTCCAGCATCTCCTCCAGCATCTCGTCAGTAACCTCCTCCGGGTGGACCCGAGTGGTGTCGTCGAGACCCGAGTACAGCCACATCGGGTGGTCACGAGCCTGGAGCGGTTGGATGCGCCTCCGGAGGAAGACCTCCAGCAAGTCCATACCAGTCACGCCCTCACGGACAAGCTCAACCACTCGACCATCCAGCACTTTGACTTGGGCCTTTTCCTCCGGCGTCACTTTCAGAGAAGCAGGTTTTTCAGCTCAGTCGAGAGAGAAAGGGGGTAGACCAGTCGACTGTCCTGGGGTCGCCTGGTCTTGACAGTAGAACCAGGTCGCCTGCCAACCGCGGACCGACTCCGGGAAAGTGATAGATGGAAAACAACACTTTCCCCTCGTCTAGATTGCCAGGCCCCCGCACAGCTGGATCACCTGCGTCCTTTCGTCACTCGACTTGGCCTTCTTGACCGATTGGGAACGGTAGGTAAAGATGTGCTTGAAGAGTCCCCAATGGGGGCGGCAACCCAAGAAACCCTCACACATGGAGATGAAAGCAGCAAGGTATACGATGGAGTTGGGAGTGAAGTGGTGGAGCTGCACTCCGAAGAAGTTCAGGAAGCTCTGGAAAAAGGGTGGGGCGGCAGAGAAAACCCGCGGTCGACATGGGTGGCTAGGAGCACGCACTCACCGTCGCGGGGTTGAGGTTCGATCTCTCTCCCCGGGAGACGCGCAACTTCGTGGGGAATGACTCCCCCCTCGACCATGTCGTCGAGATCTTCTTGCCGGATCACCGACGGCATCCAATCGCCCTGGATCTAGCCTCGGGGCAGAGCAGACCTTGAGGAGGATCCGCCCCGAGCAGACCTCTTCCCCTTTCCCTGCGCCGCCGCCTTCTTCGCGCGCTCCAGAGCGGATGTCTTGTCCTTCGCCATCGTCGCCGGCAAATCTTGCACGGGCCTGCGGCGCTAAGGTGAGAGCGGAGGTGGCGGAGGAACTTGCGAAGGGAGAGAGGAAGAAGAAAGCACACTGTTTGGAAACCCCGAGCCGGCGACTTATAAGAGGCCGCTGCCGAGTGGCTGACTGGTAGGCCCAGGCTATCCAGTCAAATCCCGCAGCAGACGCGCGCAGTACGTGGCGAAAAGGTGGCGCGGCAATCGAGGAGCTTCCGCTTTATCGCTTCCGATTACTGCGGCCGCTCCCATCCCGCGCGCTTCCCGAAATCCGAATCCCACGACATCCGCGGGCTGCAGAACAACTTGTCAAAACAGAAGACCCCGCTTGCGCCGACACTCGGTATGTCACAAGTAAAGAAATTCACTCGACGAAAGGCCTGGAATGGATCAAGGCGACTGAAAGAGGTTGATGACGTCATCCGTGACGATTGACCCAAAACGAGGCACTCATGTAGCCCAAAGAACCAGTCGGAAAGATCTCCAATTCTTTCCCCACTCAAACCTCGATCCATTCGGGGGCTAATGATGAAGCTATGTACCTAGGGTAGGGGCACGGACCTGCCCAAAGAGCCCTACCCAAGGACATCCCTAGAAGAAGTCACCTTTCAATCGACTTGAAGGTATCCCACTCGACAGGTTCAAGACACTCGACCAAGAAGCTATCACTCGACCATGAAGCCAACCACTCGACTGCCAGGAGACCTAAAGTCACTCCGTAGGCAAACGGTCGGCTATTAAGTAGTCTTTATGGTCATTATAGCACTTTATTAGGGGCGTTACCAGTAACGCCCAACCTTAAATGTACCTTAAACCCTGCATCACTGAGGGCAGGAGAGGGCCGGCGAACTCTATATAAGCCACCCCCCTCCTCAGTATGAAGGGTTCGCACCCCTGTTATTCATACACACATAATCCAATCGACCACCTCCGGGCACCGAGACGTAGGGCTGTTACTTCCTCCGAGAAGGGCCTGAACTCGTAATCCTCGTGTGTTTACAACTTCCCAATAGCTGAGATCTAGCCTCTCCATACACACCCCCCTACATCACTGTCAGAGTTAGAACCACGACAATACCCGTGTGATCCTAAATTTTTTTAGTGAAATTTGAGAAGAGAAGAGTCAAAACTCTACGCCAGGATGCCTCACCAGAGCGACGAAGGGACTGAGGAGTAAAAAGAATTCCTAACTCTCCGATATATATAATTCCTAAATGACTCAAAACATTTCTAGACTCAATAACGCCAGCGATTCGATCAAGCAGGGGCTCCTAAGGTCGGGGAAGGCTCTGATACCAACTTGTAACACCCTCGATGCGGCTATATCTCCCACGTGTCGAATCACGACTTAGAGGCATAACCGCATTGAAAGCAATGTCGCAAGTGAGGTAATCTTCACACAACCCATGTAATATATAAGGGAAAGAGATACATAGTTGGCTTACAATCGCCACTTCACACAATTACATGAATAAAGCATTACATCATCCAGATACAATCAAGGTCCGACTACGGAACCAAAATAAAAGAATACTACCCCAAATGCTACACAGATCCACGATCGTCCGAGCTGGGCTCCACTACTGATCAACTAGAACGAAACAAAACAAAGGACAAGGTCTTCATCGAGCTCCTCCTTGAGCTTGGTTGCGTCACCTGCTCGGTAACATCGGCACCTGCAAACTGGTTTTTGGAAGTATCTGTGAGTCACGGGGACTCAGCAATCTCACACCCTCACGATCAAGACTATTTAAGCTCATGGATAAGGTAAAGGTAGGAGGTGGAGCTGCAGCAAGCGACTAGCATATATGGTGGCTAACATACGCAAATGAGAGCGAGAAGAGAAGGCAAAAGCACGGTCGAACAACTATGATCAAGAAGTGATCCTAGAACAACCTATGTCAAGCATAACTCCAACACCGTGTTCACTTCCCGGACTCCGCCGGAAAGAGACCATCACGGTTACACACGCGGTTGATGTATTTTAATTAAGGTCAACTTCAAGTTTTCTACAACCGGACATTAACAAATTCCCATCTGCCCATAACCGCGGGCACGACTTTCGAAGGTTCATAACCCTGCAGGGGTGTCCCAACTTAGCCCATCACAAGCTCTCACGGTCAACGAAGGATATTCCTTCTAGCGGGAAGACCCGATCAGACTCGGAATCCCGGTTACAAGACATACTCGACAATGGTAAAACAAGTCCAGCAAGACTTCCCGATGCGCCGACATCCTGAAAGGAGCTGCACATATCTCGTTCTCAGGGCAACACCGGATGAGACATCCTACGAGTAAAATCAGCCCTCAAGTTTCCCCGAGGTGGCCCCGCAGTCTACTCCGTTTGGACCAACACTTCGACAAGCACTGTCCCGGGGGGGGGGGGGTTAAAATAAAGATGACCCTTGGGCTGGCCTAACCCAAGGGAAAAAAGGCTAGGTGGCGAATGGTAAAACCAAGGTTGGGCCTTGTTGGAGGAGTTTTATTCAAAGCGAACTGTCAAGGGGTTCCCATTATAACCCAACCACGTAAGGAACGCAAAAACCGGGAACATAACACCGATATGACAGAAACTAGGGCAGCAAGAGTGGAACAAAACACCAGGCATAAGGCCGAGCCTTCCACCCTTTACCAAGTATATAGATGCATTAATTAAATAAGAGATATTGTGATATCCCAACAAGTAAACATGTTCCAACAAGGAACAACATCTCCATGTCCCAACGAGGAACAAACTTCAATCTTCACCTACAACTAACAACGCTATAAGAGGGGCTGAGCAAAGCGGTAACATGGCCAAACAACGGTTTGCTAGGACAAGGTGGGTTAGAGGCTTGGTTCAACAATATGGGAGGGATGATAAGCAAGTGGTAGGTATCGCAGCATAGGCATAGCAAAAGAGCGAGCAACTAGCAAGCAAAGATAGAAGTGATTTCGAGGGTATGGTCATCTTGCCTGAGATCCCGCAAGGAAGAAGAACGAGTCCATGAAGAAGACAAAGCGGACTTAGTCGAACCAAAACTCACAACTCCGGAACGAAACCGAAGCTAACGCGAGGAGCAACCCGGAAAGAAGCAAACAACATAGTAAACAACCAACACATGAACATGGCATGATGCACAACCAAGTATGATGCATGTCCGGTTTAATGAAGCATGTCATGGCAAAAGTGCACAAGCAATCCTACAAATTAAGTGGAGCTCAATATGCAACGGTGCATATTGACGAAACACCACGACAAGTTATTTAGTTCGATCTCGTTTATGTACCCAACAATATTAAATGTTGATTAACATGGCATGGGGTGAAGCACAACAAAACTACCTATCTAGGCAAGTTTAAATGAGGCCGGAAACAACGAACAACAATTCCGGTAAAACCCCATATGCATATTTTAAGGTTTGGTACTGTTCTGCCCTAAACCATATTTTAGAGTTGTTAAACATGCCAAGTAAGGCCACCATGTTAAACTAGGCATTTTTCCACCCCATTTACATATAAAGTTTATTAAATTCGGAGTTACGGTTATTTAGTTATGAAATAAAGCATTTTAACATGGCATAGGAGCAAATTTAAGCAAACAACATTTTAAGCAATTTAAACATGGATGAAAAATACATATTGTGAAACTAGACAAAATTCTAAGCAACTTCCATATTAAGTTTGTTTTAATCCGATGCACGGTTTGTGAGTTATTATATGCATGTTGTCTAGGGACTTTTCTGTAAAATAACAGTTTTCTGGAAAAATAGCTAAATTGCAGCAGCAGGAAAAAAACACAATGGGCTGAAACTAGTTGGCCCAAAGGTGCACAGGGGAGGCTGGGGCTACTCACCCAGTTGGGCTCAGCCCAGATCGGATGAGGCCGGAGGCGGGCTGGGCTTTGTGCCCAGACCTGGGCCGTTCGGGGCATGGCCCACGTGGAGGTGCGTGAGGAGGCGGCCCAGGGGGTGTGGACAAGCAGGCCGGATCTGCAGCGCTGGTCCATGAAGCGAGACGCGCCAGGAGGGCGCTGGACTTGGGATCGGGACGAGGCCCAGCTGGATCCACGCGACGAGGAGTCAATGCGGGGCGCGGCTTCGTCGTCCTCCTCTCAAACGGAGGTAGCGCAGCGACGGGGTCCTGGACTTGGCAGTGGGGAGCTCCATCATCGAAGGGGAACGGCAGGACGGCGGCGGATCTCCATGTTCCCGGGCGGCCATGGCGGCAGGGGACTTCGCGCGGGCGAGGTGGACTTGGGGCTCCGGCGGGAGGAACTTGAGGCGTAGGGCGAGGTGAACGGCGGCAGGAGGTGGCTGGATCCGGGCATGGAGGTCGTCGGGCTCTCATTCCCTGCCCGATCGAAGTGGAGGCAGGCCAGCGGACTTGGAGCTCCAGGCAGTGGCGGCTTCCTTTCGTTCCCCTGCCCAAGGCGAGGGAGAGAGAGAGAGTTACGGGGAGAGGCAGGAGGCAACGAGAAGAAACAGGAGCAAGGAGGAGCGACGGGGAGGTCCTGGCCTGATGGCGGCAGAGCTGCTCACGGACGAGCTGCGGCTCTGGGTGATCCTGCTCGGGCCCAACCGCGGAGGGGCGTGGGGATGGATCGAGAGGAGGAGGAGCTCGCTGGTTGGGTTTGTGGTGAAAACGAGGAGGAGATGGATTTGGTTCGAGCGATGGGGATCCCGATGTTGGGGAATGAGTGCGGCGGCGGCGGCTCGGAGCATCCCTAAAATTTAGGGATTTGGTCTGAAATTAGACTAGGGGTGGACTATAAATATACATCACGGATTAGGTTAGGGGCTATCTCGACCCTACGATCGCAATCGGACGATTCCGGATAAAATAGCTAGGGAGTCCAAAAAAGAAAACGGTGATGTTTTGCAGACGTTTGGGGATGATCCGCACACAACGGTAACGACTGTCCGGGTCGGGTCCGGGACAGTTTCGGACATGCGCGAGGGGTCGATGCACTGTGCAAAGAGGGGGGTAGGCTGGGCCTAGGTTGTGTAGGAGAGGTCTCCGGCAGAGAAGAGAGAGATGGAATTGCATCCCGGCAAGGTTTTCAGTTACCGAAAACGTCCGACGTGTGCCCGGCTATAATGCCGCTATAGTTTAACGGTTGGGCTATCAAACGAACTCCGAATGCGATGAAACTTGACACGCGGTTTATCTACACTATAATAAGACCACACGTCAACTCTCATCTCATTCCAAGAACATTTTCCAGCCACTTATAAAATAATATTTCGGACATGCCGCGGGCGCGTGCAAGTGTGTCTGGGCTCAGAACGGACAACGGACGGAACTGGGGGAACCCGGACGGATGCAAGTTTTGAAAACATGATGATGCAATGCACATGATGACATGATAAGATGCAACACGCAAGCGAATGACAAGGCAACAACAACGAATAACTGGAGGACACCTGGCACAACGGTCTCGGGGCGTTACACCATACCCTCGAAATCACTTCTATCTTTGCTTGCTAGTTGTTCGTTCTATCGCTATGTCGTGCTACCTACCACTTGTTATATCCTGCCTCCCATATTGCCATGTCAAGCCTCTAACCCACCTTCCTAGCAAACTGTTGTTTGGCTATGTTGCCGCTTTTGCTCAGCCCCTCTTATAGCGTTGCTAGTTGCAGGTGAAGTTGAAGTTTGTTCCATGTTGGAACATGGATATGTTGGGATATCACAATATCTCTTATATTTTAATTAATGCATCTATATACTTGGTAAAGGGTGGAAGGCTCGGCCTTATGCCCGGTGTTTTGTTCCACTCTTGCCACCCTAGTTTCCGTCATACCGGTGTTATGTTCCTTGATTTTGCGTTCCTTACGCGGTTGGGTGTTATGGGAACCCCTTGACAGTTCGCTTTGAATAAAACTCCTCCAGCAAGGCCCAACCTTGGTTTTACATTTGCCTAACAACCTTTTACCCTTCCCTTGGGTCGGCCAACCCGAGGGTCATCTTTATTTTAACCCCCCCGGGCAAGTGCTTCTTTAAGTGTTGGTTCGAACTAGAGCCCCTTGCAGCGCCACCTCGGGGAAACTTGAGGTTTGGTTTTAGTTGTACGGATTGCTCATCTGGTGCTGCCCTGAGAACGAGATATGTGCAGCTCCTATCGGGATTGTAGGCACATCGGGCGGCTTTGCTAGTCTTGTTTTACCATTGTCAAAATGTCTTGTAACCGGGATTCCGAGACGGATCGGGTCTTCCCGGGAGAAGGAATATCCTTCGTTGACCATGAGAGCTTGTGACGGGCTAAGTTGGGACACCCCTGCAAGGTTTAGACTTTCGAAAGCCGTGCCCATGGTTATGTGGCAGATGAGAATTTGTTAATGTCCGGTTGTAGAGAACTTGACACTTAACTTAATTAAAATGCATCAATCGCGTGTGTAGCCGTGATGGTCTCTTTCTGGCGGAGTCCGGGAAGTGAACACGACCTTGTGTTATGTTTGAACGTAAGTAGTTTCAGGATCACTCCTTGATCACTTCTAGTTTCACGACCGTTGCGTTGCTTCTCTTCTCGGTCTTATTTGTGTATGTTAGCCACCATATATGCTTAGTGCTTGCTGCAGTTCCACCTCATTACCTTCTCCTACCCATAAGCTTGAATAGTCTTGATCTCGAGGGTGTGAGATTGTGAGTCCTCGTGACTCACGGATACTTCCAAATAGTTGCAGGTGCCGATGATACCGGTGCAGGTGACGCAACCGAGCTCAAGTGGGAGCTCGATGAAGATCTTGATCGTTGTTATGTGTCTTTTCTGGATGATCAGTAGTGGTGCCCAGTTGGGACGATCGGGGATCCATCATTTGGGGCTGTCTTCTTTTATTTTGGTTCCGTAGTCGGACCTTAATTGTATTTTGGATGATGTATGTTTAATTTGTATTTGTGTGAAGTGGCAATTGTAATCCAACTCTTTATCCCTTTCTTATTCAGTACATGGGATTGTGTGAAGATTACCCCTCTTGCGACAAACCTATCATGCGGCTATGCCTCTAAGTCGTGCCCCGACACGTGGGAGATATAGCCGCATTATGGGTGTTACACTCAGCTAGCGACACGTAGGATGGGGGCCCGCCCATGTGCGTCTTCTTCCTCCTTCTCTTCTCTGGTCGCTCATCTCTGCCTCTTATTTCTCTGCCTCCTTCTCAGGCCCCGCTGCCATGGTCAACCGTCGCCGCCCGGAGGCCTCCTAGGGCGCCGTCGCCGGCTACCCTCGACCAGATTTGCTTTGGATTCACGCCACCGGAGCTCTGCCTACCTCCCCGGATCTGGCCACGTCGGAGCTGCAACCGTCCATGATGAGACTACACCCCTCGACGCAATTTTGCTGGAACCGACAGATGTTGAGGGTACAACCATGGCGATTTTTTGCTACAACCGACGAGACTCGGTGCTACAACCTCCCGGGGCAAAATTGCTGGAACCGGCGGACGTCGAGGTTTCGACCATGGGGATTTTTTGCTACAACCGACGAGCATCGGTGCTACAACCTGCATCTCTTGTTGCTACAAACAGTCATGGCGAGACGACGGACGATGATTAATTTGTTACAACTGTTGTTGGTTTTTCTACTACCGGCGATCATTTTTGTTGCATCGGTGACGGCAGACGACACAACCGCCGGCATGGGGTGCTACAGCCAGACAAGGGGAGCTGCAACCATGGCCACAAGAGCTGGAACCCGTAGTCCAGCGGAGCTGCAATGGCGGTCCGGTGGAGCTGCATTTTCTGCTTCAACCGGCAGCAGGAAAGCTACAATCGGCACTCAGATTTGCTACAAACAGGCAAGCATGAAAGCTTCCACTGGCGTGGGTTTTTTGCTGCAACCATGGGTGGGCTTATGGAACTGCGGCTTTCCAGGAACGAGTATGGCTAGCGGCGGCTAGCCGACGAGGTCATCGGCATTGGGGGTGGTCGGGACCAGTGGGGTTTGATTTTTCCTTTTTGCTGGGTCCATTTTTTTGCTGCATAAGAGGGGGCGGGCCATGGGGCACCAATGTTCCAACTGGCGAGTGGCGACGGCGACTGCAAGGCGTGCGGTTGCGACAGCGCAGCGGTGCTTCGTGGTCGCGCATCCATGACAGCCCTGACTGGCTCGCTCCTCTCTATGTGTGCTGGAGGCGAGGATAAGGTAAGAAAAAGGTAGAAGAGGAGCTGTGATCTGACGGTCCCATGCAGTTGGGGGCAGACCAACCGAAACTTTCGGCCGGCGCACCGGCGCCTAGTGCTGCCCTTTTTCAAAGTCCAGTCATTTGCGTTCGCAAGTTGGGCAAAAGGTAGGCCGAAGAAGCCGAGTATGAGTGAAATTCCAAATGTTGCATCTTCAAGGTCGACCCAAAGGCCTTTACACGTTCTCATCGGAGCTAGTACAAGTTAGCTGTCGATGCTGAAAATGGTATCAGCACAACATTCTTGATTGATATATACGGAGTATATATATATAGACCTAAAAAATTCTTTTTCTTTTTGAAAAATGAATCTGAAATGGTTCATGGCATAGCACCAACTGAATAACAGGTGCCTTCAGTTTCAGACACTTATAGAAGCCGATCGATGAGTGCCCCTTACGGGTACTCTAGTTACTCACCTGATGCACTAGATGGACAGCAAGATATGAACAACGTATACAGTTCATGACGGTTTTAGATTTATAACTTGTCCTGTCATAACATGCAGACATTCCTCCTTCCTTTAGAACATATTCTGCGCTGACAGCTTCAACGAAAGCAATGGTCCAAAGATCAGGCATCTGCCATCCAAATATCTGCTAGACAGGCGACACTAACAAAAAGAACTCCCAAGTTTACATGTTATTATCAGCCTGCGGCTCAAACAAAAGGAGGGCAGACTGAAACTGAAACTACTGACGAAACATAGGTTTAATAGCAGCACAGAGTTCTTGCTATAGATCTGACACGGTTCTTGCGAGTGTGTGCCATCAGGAACTTTGACTCACATCTTCAGCTCCGTCGTCCATGTTCCCTGGACGCTTGGCCTTTTCGTCACGTGTCTGGTTCTCAGCTTCACGACTTTCCTGCCCAGAGAACACCTTAGCCTACTAGCTTGCAACATTATGTCCTCAGGTGCCAAGTTTCTGACGCAAACAACTCTCTCGTTATGGTTTTCTGCACAAGAATGACATTGCTTAAAAATGATACTCCCTCCTTCCTAATGCGTTTTTCGAGGCTAACTTTGACCAAATATTTGAACAATAATATATGACATGCAACTTACACAAAGCATACCGTCATATTCGTATGTGAAAGGAGATTTCAATGATATAATTTTCACATTATGCATGTCATGTACTATTAACCTTGCCAATAGTCAAAGACGGTCTTAAAAAACGCATTAGGCCCTATATAGATGGAAGGAGGGAGTAACTTAGAACATAAGCAACTACAGCCACGCGTTCATGAAAAATAACAAGGGTGGCGTATTGATATGAATCTGTGTCGCGATGACATGTGAGTGGGTCCTGTCAATGAGACAGGGAGTGGTACTCCCAGTCATGCCAATCTTTTGGGTGGCATATATGAAAATCTCCTAATAACAAACATACACCAAAAGAAAAGCAGATTCTGGATGGATGTTTGGTTTGAGGAGTAACCTCCTCCTGCAATCATCACATACTATAAGGTTGGTTTCGTTAGTGCAATGAAATGGAATTATTCTTGGGCTAAACACTAGGAGAGAGAGAAAGTACTTAAATTTGTGAAATGTATCCCACAGAACATGTTAAATGAGCCTGCTCCCCCACAAAATCTGCACTTGTCCTAGAACAAGTGCACCACTGAAACAAAACATGTCAACGTTTCCTTAAGAAGATTTATTCACTCAAAAGGCACACAGTTAACCATAATACCATATCATTCTTGAACCATGTGGGTTCACCTTTGAGCTCTTGAGTGTGTCAAGATTCATCACACGTATTTAAGCACATGGAAGACATGGGTGGCAAAAATGCTTAAACCAAGCGACTTCACCTGTTGAGCATGTCCAATTCATCACAAGTACTTAAGCACATGGAAGACGAGTGACAAATGACACGGTACTGCAATTCTCAACTAAATACAGGAACTGTAAACTACAGTGCTTGACTGCAGCAGATTCATGAAAATCAACTAATTATATGCATTTGGTAAGTACCAACACAAAGATCCCCCTCACTGCCAGAAAGTAAAATCATTATAAGTAATACAGTTACCATATAACCCCTGGTAACACTAAAATGGTCAAAAGGAAAGGAGGTTCTTACTGTAAATGCCCTTCAAGTTGGGATGCTGACCACGGACAAGCTGTGTCACCACCTCTAACTGGGGATTCTTTTCCTTCAGAGCTGGAAGATGCGACTCCATAAAAGCCCTGCAATTCCAAGGAGCTCTAGTCGTAAAGGAGCAAGCAAATTGAAGCACCTAATTGTTATCAGACACTAAATTCGAATGACTAAAGTATGGAGTCAAGCACAATTAAGCTCCAAAATCATACAGTTTATGCTTAAACAACAGCCCACTCATCCGTAAGAAAGGAAAGATACCATGTGAATAAAATTAGGTTCAAGGATCACAAAAGCAGGGCTTGATCCCAACCCAACAAGCAAACTACATATAATCGGCTCAACTGTGACTGAACTGCCTAGTCTAATGGGCCATTCTTCCAAATAGTTATTCCCATTTTCAATAATATCAAAGTGTCCTCTAGACAGATGAACTACTCCTATTCAATGGGGTCATACGAATAGCCCTTCCTTTTTCGTCAAACCGACACATAATCACACGCGACGCTCACCTTCAGAGAAGACAATTCCACATTGCTCCATGCACAATTAAGAATGAAAAGAGCACTCCAGCTCAGTCGACGCAACGAATAAGTCGGATCTCCAGGAACAAAACTTAAGGCAGAATCAAATCGGCACGATGAACAGTACCTGATCCCCTTGCTGCTCCCTCCCCAATCGCAGAAGTTCACCACGAGCTTCTGCAGCTGCCAGACGCCCCTCAGCGCCATCCCGCCTCACTCCGGGTCAACCCAGACCAGACCAGTAAGCGGCGCGGCTAGGAAGTAGGCGAGGGCGGAGGAGGAGGCGGAGGCCGGCGTCGGGTTGGACGGGAGGACGCTCTGCGTTAGGGTTTAGCCCAAGGAGCGCGGGCTAACATTAGGCCCAGTTTCGAGGCCTAGCCTCTTCCGCTTCGTAACGGTTAGAAAGGAGCCAGTGTTGTCTCAAAAAAAAAAAGATCCAGTGGCCCCCCTAAAAAAGAAGAAGAAAGAAGCCGGTGGCTACACGAAATGAATGAAAAAGAAGGATGTAAAAGATAGCAAAAAACGGCGAAATCACTAATTGAGGAGTATCTTCTAAAAAGATCACTTTCATCTTTTTTTCGTAGAACTATTTATTCAAAATGTTTTATCTCTTAAACCGTGCGTCCAAATCTCAAACCGTTTTCACGGTTGGATTTCTCGCGTCAAGATCTTTAAACTAGATCCCGTGTTGATAGATTTTGGCGAACGTTTTCGTTCGCGAAAAAACCAGACAAAAACCCGAATAGAGAATATGTTTTTCCTCTTTTCGAAAGCCGTTTCCAATAGGCACGCCCGTGTCTCTCACGAAAGCAAAACCGTGCCTCTAATGAAAGAAAAAATAAATAGAAAACAAATTTTTTTCATTTCCGAGAGACATAGTGAAACTAAAACCGTGCCTCTCACAGAAGAAAAAAGAACATTTTTTTTCTATTTTCGAGAGGCACGGGTGTGTCTCTCACGAAAGGAAAAAACAGAAAACGCATTTTCTTTCTGTTTCGAAGAGGCACGGGAGCGCTAAAAGCATGACCCATGACAGCGGCTGAGAGTGCGCCGAGTGGCTCGCTCTTAGCCCACACTAAGTAATCATTGGGAGGCTTTCGAAGAGCGTTCGTTAACTAGTTGCTCCAAAAAAAGCGAGGAGTCCAAATCACAAGAAACGAAGCCTCTTCACCGCTCGGCCGATCACACATGAAAAATACATGAAAATGAGAGAGCAACTAGTTAACGAGCGCTCCTTCAGGAACCTCACAACGATCAGCGTCACTTGACGCGCTCTCAGCCATTCGCCATGTGTCGCGCTCTGGGCGCTCCCTCCGGATTTTTTTATTTTTCCGCACGCATTTTCGGTTTTTAATTGGTTTTTTCGGGGTTTTTTCGACGTTTTGGTTTTACACAGTCTTTCTTAGCTTTTCAATCAAAAAAAATTCAAAGAAAAAATTATTTTGCGCGAAAAAACGTGTTTTCTTTCTTTTTTTTCCTTTCATGAGAGTCACGGTTTTGCTTCCGCGAGAGGCACGATTTTACTTTCGCGAGAGTCACGGCCATGCCTCTCGAAAATGAAAAAAAACGTGTTTTCCTTTTTTTCATGAGAGTTACGGTTTTGCTTCCGCGAGAGGCACGGGTGTACTTTCGCGAGAGTCACGGCCGGGCCTCTCGGAAACGAAAAAAACGTGTTTTCTGTTTTTTTTTCGCGAGAGTCACGGTTTTGCTTTCGCGAGAAGCATGGTTGTGTTTTCGCGAGAGTCACGGCCGTGCCTCTCGGAAAGGTAAAAAATGCGTTTTCTGTTTTTTCCTTTCGCGAGAGTCACGGTTTTGCTTCCGCAAGAGTCACGGTTGTGCTTTTACGAGAGTCACGGCAGTGCCTCCTCGGAAACGGAAAAAAACGTGTTTTCTTTTTTTTTCTTACGCGAGTGTCGGCGTACTGGGAACAAGGGTGCCCAGACTTGCCTGTCTGCGGCCCACGTCGCGTTCCTGGTATGGCCCGGTAGGGCCCAGCTGATCGATCGGCTGCTCAAGACCCTCGCGAGGGGGCCAGCCCTAGCGAGGAGAACGACCAAGACCTCCTTAGGGAGCGGCCTCACCTAGGCCGCTCCAGAGGGGCAACTAAGACCTCTCCCAAGAGTGGCCTCAGCTAGGCTGCTTCGGGAGGGCGGAGATCTCAAGGCAAGGGCTGCCTCAGGAGGAGGCAGTGACGCAAGCCATGACGAACCATGCCAGCGGGCGCCAGCGCCCGCTGGCAGGCGCAGTTTCCATATCGGTGCAAAGGAGACCGCGCAGGCGCATGTTCCCGAGGGGCGAGACAAAGGTTTCCCCTTTGGTGCAACAAGATCGAAGACCGCAAGGACGGCAGGAAGGATGTCATCGCCGAGACCACCACCGCATCACCGCCTGCCCTCTTTGCAGGCGAAGACCACCTTTTGTCAGGATAGGAGCGTTCTTGTGTTCCCGCTCAAATGGCCGTTGTGAGATTCCCTTCCCGCCTAAACATTTCGGGGGAAGAGGACCCTGGCCGTCTATATAAGTAGCTAGGGTTCCTAGCATAGGGGAGGGACCAACCCATTGGGACTTAGCATAGCAAAGGAGCAAGAACATCCGCTTACTCACCCCTCTCGAGCTCGCCTCCTGAGTTCAGGAAACCACTGTACTTGTTCATACTCGAGCCCTCGCGAGGCCGATCCACTAAAGCAGGACGTAGGGTTTTACACCGCAAGGTGGCCTGAACCTGGGTAAACTCTTGTGTGCTCTACTTGTTTGCTTGCTTGCATTCCATTCCCACCACCAGGAGAAGAGCGAGGCGCTAGGTAGACGTGTAGTGGAGAGATCTTCGTCACGCCCCTGTGTTCGAATATTAAGGGTTTTCCGGAGCCCGGAATCCGACATTTGGCGCGCCAGGTAGGGGGCGTGTCGAAATCTCGCTTCTCCGACGACCTCGCTCCACTCTTCTCCGTCGACCTCGTTTCACCGCCATGGTGGACACTCGCCGAGCACGCACCGCCCGCCGCGCCGCCAACGTCACTCTGACGGCGCCCGCGGGTAACGGCGCACCACTCCGCCCCAACTCGCCGGTCGCCAACGCGGCCACGGACCCAGCCGTTCATGAGCAGCAGGACTCGTTGTTGCCGCTGTCCGTGCGGCGCGAAGGCTGCACGGCGACCCCGTCACCTTCGCTGGCCGCGACGTCGTCCTCGCTGGTCCGCCGCGGGCCGGTCTACCAGTAGCCTGCGCTACTGATGGCGCGAGAGCTCCTATGCTACCGTCCGACGGACGACCTCTACGACGAGTGGCTCCACCACATCACCGAGCTCGTCAACGCCGCCGGGAAGGCGCCCGCACCGACCCATTCCTCTCGCCCTCCGTCACCCATGGCGGGGAACGAGGACTGTGGCGCTCCGCCCCCACCCCCACCGCGCGGCGCCGGCCAGGGGCTCAGGTGCGAGGCTCCACGGCGCGAACAGCCCCGCAGGGCCCCCGCGCGCGACGAGGAGAGCTGCCAGGTGGTCCCGCGCCCCTATGCAGAAGCGCGCGTGCTCCCTGCCCAGCAGCACCAGAACCGCGCCCCACAGGAGGTGGTGGCGCCCGCACCCCAAGATCCAGCACCGTAGGCGCAGGGGGCGCCAGCAATCATGAGCGTGGCTGGATGCCGCGCCCTAGCTCCTGAGCTACGGTGCCTCGTCTGGCCCGGCAAGTTCAAGCCGGACCTGCCTCCGCGTTACGACGGCACCGCCGACCCGGCGGAGTTCCTCCAGCTCTACGAGCTCAGCATCGAGGCGGCGAACAGCACTGAGCAGGTCATGGCGAACTGGTTCCCCGTGGCCCTCAAGGACGGTGCACGCTCCTGGCTCCTGAACCTTCCTCCAGGATCCATCTCTTCTTGGGAGGAGCTTCGTGAGCGCTTCATCGCCAACTTCCAAGGTACCCGCGACCGAGCTCCAGCGGCCGCAGACCTGCGCCGCGTGAAGCAGCAGCCTGGGGAGACCCTGCAGAAGTACATCCAACGCTTCAACACCGTGCGCCTCAAGATCCCCAGGGTCTCCGACGAGGCCATCATCTCGGCATTCTCCGACGGTGTTCGCGATGTCAGGATGAAGGAGGAGCTTGCCATCCACGAGGATCTGTGCACAGCCCTCGAGATGTTCAATCTCGCGGCGAAGTGCGCCAGGGCAGAGGAAGGCCGCCTCTCCCTCCTGGAACTGCCTGAGGCGGAGGCCGACGACAAGAAGACCAAGGCCAAGGAAGCAAAGCGCAAGGGACCAGCCGTGCTGGCCGTGGAGCCAGAAGTGAAGCGCGGCTGCGGCTACAACGACCCTCCAAGAGACAACCGTCCGTACTGCGTCTTCCATGATGTCCATAGCCATAACACCAACGACTGCCAAGAGCTCAGGGCGATGCGCGGCGGGCGCGTCGGGCAGTGCCCTGAGCGCGACAACCGTGGCTACGGCCATAGAGGAGGCCGTGGCGGAGGACGCTAGGACGGCAGGAACTTGCGCCAAGGATGGCGTGATCAGCCCCGTGAAGACCGCTGCCAGGAGCAGCCTCGTGACGCCCCCTGGCGCGACCAGCCTCGCGAGGGTCGCCCTCAGGGCAACGCGGGCCTACCTCCGCTGCCACCACCGCCAAGAAGGAACGACGACGACCGCCAGTGAGACGAAGCGGGGGGCTTCCAGGAGCCACACGGGGTCGCGTGCATCCTGGGAGGAGCCCACGCTCTGGCTTCTCACCGCATCTTCAAGCAGTTCGCTCGTGAGGTGAACGCGGTGCTCCCCAGGCCTGACGCCGCGCGCAACCTCAGGTGGGCCAAGCAGATCATCGCCTTCGACCCCAAGGATCAGCTCAGGTGCACCCCGACCATCAGTAACGTTCGCGTGACCAAGACCCTCATCGATGGTGGGGCAGGGCTCAACGTCCTCTCCGTTTAGATCTTCGAGACTCTTCAAGTACCCTACGATCAGCTGCACCTGACCAAGCCATTTTACGGAGTCACAGATGGCTCCACCCTCCCGATGGGGCAGGTCTGCCTCCCCGTCACCTTCGGTGACCGCGACAACTATCACACCGAGCTCATCGACTTCGACGTCGCCAACATCAACCTCCCGTACAACACCATCCTAGGGTATCCGGCCCTCTCCAAGTTTATGGCGGCGACCCATCATAGCTACAACGTCCTCAAGATGCCTGGAAGCGGCAGAGTCATCACGATTGCCTGCGACGAGAAGGAAGCAGTACGTTCTCTGGAGCGCGCCTACCAGACTGCGGCGATCGAGAGCTCTGACGGAGACGGAGCCGTCTTCGCCCTGATGACCGCCCCCAAGAAGAAGAAGCAACTCGCCAGGACCCCGATTCCAAGTCACATCGATCTAGCTGGTAACACCTCATATCACTTTGCGGCCTCACGCACGGTATTCCCATGGGTGTCGCCTTACCATGGCCCGGGACCGTTTGCGCCTTTTGGCTCACGTATATGATAGTGTCGCTAGCATCCATATGACAGAGAACCTGGGCCGACATGGCTAGTCGTGAACCCAAAGCGGCACCAACCTATGGGGACATGCATACATGAATCACATCGAGCATGTCGGTCAGCAGCGTGTGAATCCGGGCTGTAGCACTGGGCTAACAGGACTCCGGGAACCCGGGCTGTAGCAGGCTAGGCAGGACTCCGGATGTTACCACGTGACATTTCCGCAAAGGGACAGACAAAGGAACTAAGTGAAACACATGCCGGCCAGTCAAGTGTCCCAAGCAGTAGTGCTGGGCTAGCAGGACTCCGGTGAACCGGGTTGTAGAGGACTACTATGGCTCATGGAAGCACTAGACTACATTTCCCCATAAGAGAGGCTGCCAAGGATAAACAACTAGATTGTTGGATCCCACACATACCAAGCATTTCAATCATACACACAATATGCTCGATATGTGTAAATACAACATGGCATCACAACAAGACTCTACGACTCAGAGTATTTATTCATTAGGCTCCGAGGAGCCAAGCATTACAAACATGGGTCTCATGACCCCAACATACAGAGCATACCAGACAAAGCACATGCGGAAGCTTAACGTGTCTGAGTACAGACATCTACAAATGAAAAAGGCTGAGAAGGCTGACTATCTACCCGATCCTGCCGAGGGCACAAGATCGTAGCTGAGGTAACAAGCTAAACGTCGAAGTCCATGCGGAACTACTAGTGAGACTGAAGTCTCTCTGCAAAAACATAAATTAAGCAAACGTGAGTACAAATGTACCCAGCAAGACTTACATCAGAACTAACTACATATGCATTGGTAGCAACAAAGGGGGTGGTGGATTTTAACTGCAGCAAGCCAGCTTTGACTCAGTGGCTAACCTGAACTACTACTGCAAATAACTCTTTGAGGTGGCGCACACGAGTCCACATATTCACCATATCAATACACCACTATGGATCTGCTCCCGTCTCCCTACGAGAACACCATCCATAGCACTCATGCTTATCTTGCGCATTTTAGAGTATCCACTTTCACTTGTCTATGAACTATGCAAGGGGTCCAAGTTTCCATATCCAAGGAATCCGGCTATTCGAATAGATAATGATAACCCTGCAGGGGTGTACTTCTTCACACATGCTCTCGCCACTTACCACCATGTACACATCGTGTATCTCGGCAACCTTCAAGCGGAAGCCTGGCGAGGGAGTCGGCCACCACCTGACTAACCAACAAGTCTCTAGTACAGGTTTATCGCCTATTCGGGTTCCATCCGCAAGGAGATCTGGCCAGGGTGTCGCTCACGGCCCCAAACGATGTGAGCAGGGTTCCCAAGCCCACCATACGGGTGCCACTTGGTACACCGGGCCACCGTGCCTAGTCTGTCCCAAGCCCACCTATACCGGGTGCCACCTGGTAGACTACTAACACTACCTACAAACACCAGAAACTAGTTGCAACTCCTGGACAGAGATCAGGTTGATTAATAAGTCGAGAGAGCTTGGAGCGCCTGGAGCCCAATGTGTGGTAGTAACTGTTCATGGATCACAAACACAGGACTCAGTTCCTGAGGACGGCTGCAATGAGACAACCCACCATGTACTCCTACATGGCCTCTCACCGCCACCTTTACCAAATCGTGTTCACCACTTAGCTCACAACAGTGGACATGTTCACAACTTTCCAATTCATCCCCGATGAATCAAACCTGACACAACTCTAAGAAATAGCAGGCATGACAAACAAGCATGAATGAGTAGGCACATCAAGGCTCAAACAACTCCTACTCATGCTAGTGGGTTTCATCTATTTACTGTGGCAATGACATGTCATGCAGAGGAAAGGGGTTCAACTACCGCAACATGTAACAGTTGAATCGTTGTTGTCCTAATGCAGTAAAAGAGAGCAGGAGCGAGAGAGTGGGATTGTATCGGAATGAACAAGGGGTTTTTGCTTGCCTAGCACTTCTGAAGATAGTATAGCTCTTCATCGGTGTTATCGAACTCATCGTCGAAACCACATCTACTGAGAGGGGACAAACACCAGCAAACGAGAGGGAACACAATCAATGCAATGCAACAATATGATGCATGATCATGACATGGAAATATGTTGTGATTTGAGCTAATGCAACTACAACCAAATTAAATGAAGTTGGTTTGAACCAAAGATTCAAATTCAACTCCATATGTGATTATTTAAATGCCACTTGTTTGATTTAACCTGATCAGCATGCATAAGTTGTTCAAACATGCATGAGATTGCCATATTCAGATTCTTTGGATTTTTCTGATCATTTTTCATCTATAATTATTTCATTTGGAGCTATAGACTAATTTCTATGAATTTTTGAAGTTTTAAACATTTTCTGGAATTTTCTGAATAAGAATAAATCCAGTAAATGCTTTATTGCGTCAGCAGTACGTCAGCATGACGTCAGCAGTCAACTGGGATGGTCCAGGTCAAACCTGGCCAGTGGGTCCCGCGTGTTAGTGTCATAGTCTAACTAATTTTTAGTTAGTCCTAATCCTAACTTAATTAGCAGGTGGGTCCCATTTGTCATAGACCCAGAGGGGTCAAACAGGGCCCACCCGGGGTCAACTTGGTCAGCGGGGTCAAACCTACCGGCGACCTGACGCCGGCGAGGCCAGTCGCGGCGGCGAGCCTCGGGTTTGCGTCTCCGGCGACAAAACGGGCGGCCGAGGCCATCTACAGGGAGCTGGAGCTCACCCGCATCCAGCGCGGCATGTGGCGGCAGCGGGGACGACCGGAGCTCGCCGGAACCGAGCTCGGGGCGGCGCCGGCATTCGGGTGAGCGCGGTGATGCAGATGCAGTGGCCGTGGAGGCGCATGCGTGACCCCTACGGCGGCTATGTGGGGCAGCGAGTGTGTTGGACACGATGCCCGGACCAAATGGTCGCCGGAGTCGTGTCGATGATACGTCTCCGTCATATCTATAATTTTTGATTGTTCCATGCCAATATTCTACAACTTTCATATACTTTTGGCAGCTTTTTATACTATTTTCGGGACTAACATATTGATCCAGTGCCCAGTGCCAGTTCCTGTTTGTTGCATGTTTTTTGTTTCGCAGAATATCCATATCAAACGGAGTCCAAACGGAATAAAAACTGACAGAGATTTTTTTGGAATATATATGATTTTTGGGAAGAAGAATCCACGCGAGACGATACTCGAGGGGCCCACGAGGTAGGGGGCGCGCCCTGGGGAGGCAGGCGCGCCCCTGACCCTCGTGGCCACCCCGTAAGGCAGTTGATGCCCTTCTTTCACCGCAAGAAATCTAATATCCGGATAGATATCGTGTCAAAATTTCAGCCCAATCGGAGTTACGGATCTCCGGGAATATAAGAAACGGTGAAAGGGAAGAATCTGAGAACGCGGAACCAGAGAGAGAAAGAGAGACAGATCCAATCTCGGAGGGGCTCTCGCCCCTCCCATGCCATGGGAGCCAAGGACTAGAGGGGAAACCCTTCTCCCATCTAGGGAGGAGGTCAAGGAAGAATAAGAAGAAGGGGGGCCCTCTCCCCCTTGCTTCTGTGGCGCCGGAGCGTTGCCGGGGCCATCATCATCACCGCCATCTTCACCAACAACTTCACCGCCATCATCACCAACTCTTCCCCCCTCTATGCAGCGGTGTAACCTCTCTCTTACCCGTTGTAATCTCTACTTAAACATGGTGCTCAACGCTATATATTATTTCCCAATGATGTATGGCTACCCTACGATGTTTGAGTAGATATGTTTTGTCCTAATGGTTATTTGATGATCGTGATTGGTTTGAGTTGTATGTTTTATTATTGGTGCTGTCCTATGGTGCTCTCCGTGTCGCGCAAGCATGAGGGATTCCCGCTGTAGGGTTTGCAATATGATTATGATTTGCTTATGGTGGGTGGCGTGAGTGACAGAAGCACAGACCCGAGTAAGTAGGTTGTTTGCGTATGGGATAAAGGGGACTTGATGATTTAGTGCTATGGTTGGGTTTTACCTTAATGAATCTTTAGTAGTTGCGGATGCTTGCTAGAGTTCCAACCATAAGTGCATATGATCCAAGTAGAAAAAGTATGTTAGCTTATGCCTCTCCCTCAAATAAAATTGCAATAATGATTACCGTTCTAGTTATCGATCGCCTAGGGACAAATAACTTTCTTGTTGACAAAAGCTCTCTACTAAAACTAATTTAGTTGTGTCTTTATCTAAACAGCCCCTAGCTTTTATTTTCGTGTTCTTTACTTTCTTGCAAGCTTACCCAAAAACACCTACAAAGTACTTCTAGTTTCATACTTGTTCTAGGTAAAGCGAACGTCAAGCGTGCGTAGAGTTGTATCGGTGATCGATAGAACTTGAGGGAATATTTTTTCTAGCTTTAGCTCCTTGTTGGGTTCGACACTCTTACTTATCGAAAACTGTTGTGATCCCCTATACTTGTGGGTTATCAAGAACTTTTTCTGGCGCCGTTGCCGGGGAGCAATAGCGTGGGGTGAATATTCTCATGTGTGCTTGTTTGCTTTATCACTAAGTAATTTTTATTTGCTATTCTTAGTTGTTCTCTATCTTTAGTTATGGATATGGAGCACGAAATAACAAAAAAAAATTAGGTGTACTTTCTGCTCATGGAGATGGGGAACCTCCTAAAACCCTCGATGCTGGTTATGTGAAAGATATTATGTACTACTTTAATAATCCTAAGAAAACCCCATTTAATTATGTAATGGGAGTAACGTTAGATCAACGTGAATACTTTAGGGATTACCGCTTGACACAAAAAGGGAAACTATTATGGGATCAAATTCATATACTGAATTGGTATGCTAGGCAACTATGCTTGAGATATGATTATACTTGTTGCTCTAAGGTGAAGGCTCCACACCTTCCCTTTTCATGTGAATTTAATGATAATAAAACCTTAGCTTCTTATGCTAATGGTATATATGATTACTATGATGTGGAACAAATAGAAGAATTTGTTGCTTTTAAGGGTGCTTATGAAATTGAATCTATGTTTAAAGAGTTTGAAGATTTTGATGATGCTGTTTATAGACCTGAAAATTTAGCTATCCTGAAATATTGTTATGAGAATTATGAATACAATTACGAAATTCATGCGCTTATTAAGAAAGTCTCCGCTATCCAAGAAGAGACTAATATTTTGCAGGAGTCTATGGAAGAAGAAATTGATGAAACTGTGAGCTCATTGGATGAAAAAGATGAGGAAGAGAGCGAAGAACAAAAGGAGGAAGAGCGGATTGATCACCCGTGCCCACCTTCTAATGAGAGTAACTCTTCAACTCATACATTGTTTAATTCCCCTTCGTGCTTACCGAAGGATGATTGCTATGATGACTGTTATGATCCCGTTGATTCTTTTGAATTATCCCTTTTTGATGATGCTTGCTATGCTTGTGGCCAAGATGCCAATATGAATTATGCTTATGGAGATGAACTTGCTATAGTTCCTTATGTTAAACATGAAATTGTTGCTATTGCACCCACGCATGATAGTCCTATTATCTTTTTGAATTCTACCGACTACACTATATCGGAGAAGTTTGCCCTTATTAAGGATTACATTGATGGGTTGCATTTTACTACTACACATGATGGTGTTGATGAATATAATATGCATGTGCTTGCTGCTCCTACTTGCAATTATTATGAGAGAGGAACTATATCTCCACCTCTCCATGTTTCCAATACGATAAAATTGCAAGAAACTGTTTATACTATTCATTGGCCTTTACTTTGTGTGCATGAATTGTTCTTTTATGACATGCCGATGCATAGGAAAAGAGTTAGACTTCATCATTACATGATATATGTTACCTTTTGCTCACCACTAAATTACAAATCATTGTTAATTAAAATTGGCTTTGATATACCTTGGGATCCGGGTGGATTCACTACTTGAGCACTATATGCCTAGCTTAATGGCTTTAAAGAAAGCACTGCCAGGGAGACAACCTGGAAGTTTTAGAGAGTCATTTATTTCTGTTGAGTGCTTTCATATAGTTTAAAAACAACAAAAATAAAAGAGGGGAACCCAAAACTTTTTCTAAAAGAAAAGTGAAAGTGAGAGAGACGAGCATTGTGAAAGTGGGGGACGTCCTTGAACTTTGTTCATGCCCATGGAAACTTTGTGAATCTTAATTACAGAAACCTTTCAACAAAAATAATTATCCCCTTGTACAATTCCATTGTATTATAAAAATAACGTGCCAAGGTTTGCCTTTAGGATGTTTACATTTGCTTGATGGTTTGTACGGTGCAGGACAGAAACTTTGGCTGTAGTGCGCGATTTTACATTTTTAGCTGGAAAGTCAAATGGTTCTGATTCTTTTTGCAGTGCCTTCCTATACAAATTGTTTATTTTTCCTAATTTTGGTAGAATTTTCCAAGTATCATAAGTATGGTGAATGTTCAGATTATTACAGACTATTCTGTTTTAGACAGATTCTGTTTTTGATGCATAGTTTGCTTGTTTTGATGAAACTATCAACTTATATCAGTGGATTAAGCCATGGAAAAGCTATATTACAGTAGACACAATTAAAAAAACAAAAAATTAATTGGTTTTCAACAGTACTTAGAGTAGTGATTTGCTTTATTATACTAACGGATCTTACCGAGTTTTCTGTTGAAGTTTTGTGTGGATGAAGTGTTCGATGATTGAGAAGGTCTCGATGTGAGAAGAAGGAAGAGAGGCAAGAGCTCAAGCTTGGGGATGACCGAGGCACCCCAAGTAAATATTCAAGGAGACTCAAGCGTCTAAGCTTGGGGATGCTGGGGAGGCATCCCCTCTTTCTTCAACAAATATCGGTATGTTTTCGGATTCGTTTCGTTCATGCGATATGTGCAATCTTGGAGCGTCTTTTGCATTTAGGTTTTCATTTTTCTTTTTATGCACCATGCTGGTATGAGATAGTCCTTGGTTGATTTATAGAATGCTCATTGCACTTCACTTATATCTTTGGAGTATGGCTTTATAGAATGCTTCATGTGCTTCACTTATATCATTTGAAGTTTGGATTGCCTGTTTCTCTTTACTTAGAAAACCGCCATTTGCAGAATGCTCTTTTGCTTCACTTATATTTGTTAGAGCACGGGCATATCTTTTGTACAAAGAATTAAAATCTCTTGCTTCACTTATATCTATTTAGAGAGATGACAGGAACTAGTCATTCACATGGTTAGTCATAAAATCCTACATAAACTTGTAGATCGCTGAATATGATATGTTTGATTCCTTGCAATAGTTTTGCGATATAAAGGTGGTGATATTAGAGTCATGCTAGTGGGTAGTTATGGATTTTAGAAATACTTGTGTTGAAGTTTGTGATTCCCGTAGCATGCACCTATGGTGAACCGTTATGTGATGAAGTCGGAGCATGATTTATTTATTGATTGTCTTCCTTATGAGTGGCGGTCGGGGACGAGCGATGGTCTTTTCCTACCAATCTATCCCCCTAGGAGCATGCATGTAGTACTTTGTTTCGATTACTAATAGATTTTTGCAATAAGTATGTGAGTTCTTTATGACTAATGTTGAGTCCATGGATTATACGCACTCTCACCCTTCCACCATTGCTAGCCTCTCTAGTACCGCGCAACTTTCGCCGGTACCATAAACCCACCATATACCTTCCTCAAAACAGCCACCATACCTACCTATCATGACATTTCCAAAGCCATTCCGAGATATATTGCCATGCAACTTCCATCATCATCATATACATGACTTGAGCATTTATTGTCATATTGCTTTGCATGATCGTAAGATAGCTAGCATGATGTTTTCATGGCTTGTCCGTTTTTTGATGTCATTGCTACACTAGATCATTGCACATCCCGGTACACCGCCGGAGGCATTCATATAGAGTCATATCTTTGTTCTAGATATCGAGTTGTAAGTAAATAAAAGTGTGATGAGCATCATTATTAGAGCATTGCCCCAGTGAGGAAAGGATGATGGAGACTATGATTCCCCCACAAGTCGGGATGAGACTCCGGACGAAAAAAAGAGAAAGGCCAAAAAAAGAGAAGGCCCAAAAAAAAGAGAAAAAAAGAAAACAAAAAAATGAGAGAAAAAGAGAGAAGGGGCAATGTTACTATCCTTTTACCACACTTGTGCTTCAAAGTAGCAGCATGTTCTTCATATAGAGAGTCTCTTGAGTTATCACTTTCATATACTAGCGGGAATTTTCATTATAGAACTTGGCTTGTATATTCCAACGATGGGCTTCCTCAAATGCCCTAGGTCTTCATGAGCAAGCAAGTTGTATGCACACCCACTTAGTTTTAGTTTGAGCTTTCATATACTTATAGCTCTAGTGCATCCGTTGCATGTCAATCCCTACTCCTCACATTGACATCTATTAATGGGCATCTCCATAGCCCGTTGATACGCATAGTTGATGTGAGACTTTCTCCTTTTTGTCTTCTCCACATAACCCCATCATCATATTTTATTCCACCTATAGTGCTATGTCCATGGCTCACGCTCATGTATTGCGTGAAAGTTGAAAAGGTTTGAGAGCGTCAAAAGTATGAAACAATTGCTTGGCTTGTCATCGGGGTTGTGCATGATTTGAATATTTTGTGTGGTGAAGATGGAGCATAGCCAGACTATATGATTTTGTAGGGATAACTTTCTTTGGCCATGTTATTTTGAAAATACATGATTGCTTTATTAGTATACTTGAAGTATTATTGCCTTAATGTCAAGGGATAGACTATTGCTTTGAATCACTCGTATCTTAATATTCATGCCATGATTAGGTATGTGATCAAGATTATGCTAGGTAGCATTCCACATCAAAAACTATCTTTTTTATCATTTACCTACTCGAGGACGAGCATGAATTAAGCTCGGGGATGTTGATACGTCTCCGTCGTATCTATAATTTTTGATTGTTCCATGCCAATATTCTACAACTTTCATATACTTTTGGCAACTTTTTATACTATTTTTGGGACTAACATATTGATCCAGTGCCCAGTGCCAGTTCCTGTTTGTTGCATGTTTTTTGTTTCGCAGAATATCCATATCAAACGGAGTCCAAACGGAATAAAAACTGACAGAGATTTTTTTTGGAATATATATGATTTTTGGGAAGAAGAATCCACGCGAGACGATGCTCGAGGGGCCCACGAGGTAGGGGGGCGCGCCCTGGGGAGGCAGGCGCGCCCCTGACCCTCGTGGCCACCCCGTAAGGCGGTTGATGCCCTTCTTTCGCCGCAAGAAAGCTAATTTCCGGATAGAGATCGTGTCAAAATTTCAGCCCAATCGGAGTTATGGATCTCTGGGAATATAAGAAATGGTGAAAGGGAAGAATCTGAGAACGCAGAAGCAGAGAGAGACAGAGATACAGATCCAATCTCGGAGGGGCTCTCGCCCCTCCCATGCCATGGGAGCCAAGGACCAGAGGGGAAACCCTTCTCCCATCTAGGGAGGAGGTCAAGGAAGAAGAAGAAGAAGAAGAAGAAGAAGAAGGGGGCCCTCTCCCCCTTGCTTCCAGTGGCGCCGGAGCGCTGCCGGGGCCATCATCATCACCGCCATCTTCACCAACAACTTCACCGCCATCATCACCAACTCTTCCCCCCTCTATGCAGCGGTGTAACCTCTCTCTTACCCGCTGTAATCTCTACTTAAACATGGTGCTCAACGCTATATATTATTTTCCAATGATGTATGGCTATCCTATGATGTTTGAGTAGATCTGTTTTGTCCTAATGTCTATTTGATGATTGTGATTGGTTTGAGTTGTATGTTTTATTATTGGTGCTGTCCTATGGTGCTCTCCGTGTTGCGCAAGCGTGAGGGATTCCCGCTGTAGGGTTTGCAATATGATTATGATTTGCTTATGGTGGGTGGCGTGAGTGACAGAAGCACAGACCCGAGTAAGTAGGTTGTTTGCGTATGGGATAAAGGGGACTTGATGCTTTAATGCTATGGTTGGGTTTTACCTTAATGAATCTTTAGTAGTTGCGGATGCTTGCTAGAGTTCCAATCATAAGTGCATATGATCCAAGTAGAGAAAGTATGTTAGCTTATGTCTCTCCCTCAAATAAAATTGCAATAATGATTGCCGGTCTAGTTATCGATTGCCTAGGGACAAATAACTTTCTTGTTGACAAAAGCTCTCTACTAAAACCAATTTAGTTGTGTCTTTATCTAAACAGCCCCTAGCTTTTATTTTCGTGTTCTTTACTTTCTTGCAAGCTTACCCAAAAACACCTACAAAGTACTTCTAGTTTCATACTTGTTCTAGGTAAAGCGAACGTTAAGCATGCGTAGAGTTGTATCGGTGGTCGATAGAACTTGAGGGAATATTTGTTCTACCTTTAGCTCCTCGTTGTGTTCGACACTCTTACTTATCAAAAACTGTTGCGATCCCCTATACTTGTGGGTTATCAGTCGGCGGCGAGTGCAGGCGGCGGCGTAGTCGGGCGAGGGGGCGTGGTGGCTATGGAGTGCAAGAGAGAGAACGGAGAGGGGGAGGATGATCAGAAGCTCACGTAGAACACGACGATCGAGTCGGTGAGCTCGGGGAGGGGCCGGAGCGAGCGGGCGGCGGAGGCGATCTCGGCGACCCGAGGGGGAAGAAGGCATCGAGGGCGGTGCTTTGAGGCGTCCGGTGTCACATGAGTCGACGAAGAGGACGAGGTAGACGAGGCGGAGCTTCTGGACTCGGGTGGAGGGCGAGGAGGTGGCTCTGGCTGTAGCAACAACGAGCGGCGACGACGGTGGCGTTGCGGGAAGAGAGCAGAGGAGGGGCAGGGGGTTCCTGCGGAGAGGGGAGAGGTGCAGGGGGTGCGTGGCGTCTCCTAGAGGCGTCCAGGCACCAACGGGGAGCGACAAGCAGGAGGTGGCCGGGGCGCGTGGCCGGCGCGCGGCATCCGACTGGCGGGAGCTGGACGAGTGGCAGCGCCAGGTGGTGGGCTGGGCCGCTTCTGCCAGGTAAGGCCCAGGTGAGGTGCACAGGTAACCTCTCTCTCTCCTTTTATTTCCGTTTTCTATTTTCTGTCTGTTTGTTTAATTTAGTAGGGGTACTAAACAAATTTATTTGCTTTTGTAAATTATTGTATGGACTAGAGATATTATTCTAGAGCCCCACAATAATTTCCAAAATTATTGGGCATGTATTTCTTTTATAACAGAAATAAAGCCAATTCAAATACATTATGATTTAATTCAAATGCCCAAAATAAATATTTCTGTGACTCCAAAAATATTGGTTTGAATTTTACCTCCTACCAATATTTTCTCAGAGTAACAAGAACATTTCCTTGGACTCATTTGATGAGAATTAAATGTTGATTATTTTTGAACTGGTTTTTGAGGGTTTCAACAAACCTCAATTCAACTTTCAGAAATTTTAGCCATGATGCATGAGTGCAAATGCAACTATTCCACTCAGGTATTCTAGGGCTGTGACAACTCACCCCTACTAAACAAGAATCTCGTCCCGAGATTCAAGTCGTGAGGTAAGAAGACAGAGGGACACAAGCTAACATGATCTTCTTGATCCAACTTCCCTTCTTAAAGATGTCGACTCCTTGCGTCATATTGATCTTGGCATCTTTGCTTGCGAGATCTTCATCCAGCATGATGATGACAGAAGGAAACTCTACAGAAAACGATCTTCTCAAAGATCAAGCGGTACACGATCAACTCATGCAATGTGACGTTGAATCATCTCTTGATTTAAGACACAAACACGCATCAAGAGGGATGGAGAGAACAAATAATGAAAGTTCAATTTGGTAGGAAACACTCCCACGCTTAAGTAGGATGGTGCATAGGTTTCAAGGTAGCGAGGAGTTGATTGCCATGATTCCATAACGGGGCACCTCAGGGAGGGCGACTCGTAGAGTTATTCTGGAAGTGTCAAAAAGAATTACTTTTGATTCAAAGATCATTGAAACTCTCTACATCAGCCTAAGGTAAATCACAATTGATCGTTTGAGAGAGTTCGGAAGAATGGCATACTCAAACTAGGATGGATGATGTGGACTACCTTGTTGAAGACAACGTAATGGATGATTTGCGTATCATCGGAGATGGATGGGACCCATGGTAGGACCACTTTTGAAGATGATCCTAAACAACAATTACTGAGAGGACAACCCATGGGAATTGGCACAATGGCGGTGCAAGCTGGGAACAAAATGCAACTGTTGGGAATGTTCCAACCATCATATCTGCCTGAGATTCAGATCTGGTTAGAAACATGATACTTCAGACTCACATGTCTGAAAAGAAGAGTTGCAACACAAATTGATGAGATAATGTTGCGAAACTCTCAGGAGATGAACTACGATAGCAAGCTCCAAAACATGAGCTGGTTCTGCTACATACATGTGAACACACTGTTCCAGACAAGCATGACCACATAGTAGTCTTACAACAAAACACTATCGAGTTCCGGAGGGGAACCATGAATGAGGGTAGCGAAGTCCTAACATAAGTCATGATTCTTAAGAAGGAACTTATTCACCTTGAACAAATCAATCAGTGGCTTGGCGTGCTTGGAAATACATTTGGAATGGAGGTAGCTAATCTCACAAACCAATGTATACTTCGCACATGCATGACTGACTTGGGATGATTCCAGAGGAAGCAACATTAAATTTCTCGAATTCACGGCGGCAACTTGCATCAAATACACATGTGTTAGAGGAAGTCACTTCTTTCATCCAAACATATGCTTCTTGAACGGAACATGAAGGCATTGTTTACAAAGTTTCCAACACTAGCTTAATGCTTAACACGAATCATGGGGGAGACAAGATGCTGCTGATGGGCTCAATAGCAACTCATCGGAATTTCCATATCACTAGACTTCCACCATTATGTGAACAAAGCGATAGTATTGGTCAGACCAAAAGATGTAATGGTGTATGCTCGAGGGATCAACCACGAGTAACACAACATTACAAACATCGTTGGTTCTGATTTGACTTGACGACTGCCCATACTCAAGTCAAAGTTTTGACAAGGCAATAGATCCAACAACTGATCACGAGGACCAATGGATGGAGATACCATCTTTCTTCAACACACACACACAAAAGATATCCCTTAACATGAACTAAGTCAGACAAGCTTTTATCTTCCAACTCTCCAAGTTGTTGTTTAGCTTAACCAACTAGCTCAGGGGTATCCAACATAGATTCTTGGAGAAAAGGCGTGGCTACAAGAAACCAACTTGATCACGAACTCAACATAGCGGTCAGGTGACAACCTGGTAACACTTCCGAGAAGATATTCGGAACATCATGAACCACCGATATGTTACTAAGCTCGAGAACAATATTGCTTTTCAAAGCAAGACGATATGATCAAATAAGCAAGGGATTGAATAACCCTAACTCATTGATCGAAGAGTGCACCAGAAATAAGGACTAGGTAGCACAATCTATCTTAGAATGATGATTGAATAACCAACACGCTAAGAATGAGAATATTGTCCATTTACTACCAAGCAACTAGTTGCTAGGAGTATTGATTTCACACACCATAGTTCACTTGTCGGTATTCTGGTTGCATCAACACGGAACCGAGGAATGAAAAATGATGGCAAGAAGTATCACTGCATCAAGAATTCATGAGAGATGGTGCAATTCTCATGACAATCCTGACATAAAGGGGGTAATACTCCAAGGTAGAATAGAGCAAAAGCTGGATTGGCATTTGATCTGCGGAATACAACTGCTTTGACCCAATTCTAGATGTGGATGAGGTACTGGAGTTTGTTTCTCCTAGTCATTCTGGAATAGAATGGCTTGACGAACCACAAGAGTAATAGGCATTGATAACACGAGTGCATGACTACTCCTGACTACAAATTGATAGACGGGGATCAGGATACATCTAAATAGGGACAACCCAAAGGAACATATGTTTTTTAGAGTTTTGGATGCAAAGATTAGTATGTCGAGCGAAGCTCAACAATTCTTCCGAATAACCCATGCGGAAAGGTAGAACTGGCAGATTCACAATGTAAAATGGAGAACTCATCAAGAGCACTCTGGTTGTGATCTTTTGGTTCAAGAGAACTTCTGCCATAAGCAGTTCATGGTATTTTGAAGAAGGAAATACCACGGACCTCGAGGACTATCGCAAAGGTTACTAATATCCTAAAGGAACTAGCAACACTATCAACATGAGGTAAGTAGGGTGAATGTCGGGTTCAAGAACCCATGAATAGAATACCTACTACTACATGGCATCACGGGATGCTTCCGAGAATAATGGCCAGAATCACACACTGGGGATACAAAACATGGCTAGATCACTAGGTGACTCCCTAAAACACCTAGGGTCATAATAATAGCTCCAACCTATAAACTGAGGCAATAGAGTACCTCAATGCACCGGTTAGTGTGCTTATTCTAACCAAAGGAACATCGAAAACGGGAAGAAGGAATTTACAAATGCATCAGATTGTTTAGAAACCTGGAATGACTCAGACAGCATAACGGCTATAAATGCTCAAAAAGATTTGAGACATCCTGCAAAAATTGAGGCATAACCACTCAACATCACAATATCAAGGTTCCGAGGCCAGCTATGAACATATGGAAGTAGTAGGAACTGAACTGAGGCTTGAGCTCAACAATCCTAGGCAACCACGGTTTAGTAACACGTCATCCTGAGAGATAGAAGAGAAGCCTAGTTCTTAACCCCGTAGAAAAGATAAGATGACTCAGATTAGAAGGTCATGAGGATAAGGAGTAAAAAGAGCCTTATGTTCCCATCCACAATAAATTCCCTTATATAACTAAAGCATTTCTAGACACGACTTCGACAAGCTTGCCTTGGTAATCCTACAGGCAGTCAAGCTCTGATACCAAAGCTGTCAGGACCCCGATTCCAAGTCACATCGATCTAGCCGGTAACACCTCATATCACTTTGCAGCCTCACGCACGGTATTCCCACGGGTGTCGCCTTACCATGGCCCGGGACCGTTTGTGCCTTTTGGCTCACGTATATGATAGTGTCGCTAGCATCCATATGACAGAGAACCCGGGCCGACATGGCTAGTCGTGAACCCAAAGCGGCACCAACCTATGGGGACAGACATACATGAATCACATCGAGCATGTCGATCAGCAGTGTGTGAATTCGGGCTATAGCACTGGGCTAACAGGACTCTGGGAACCCGGGCTGTAGCAGGCTAGGCAGGACTACGGATGTCACCGCGTGACATTTTCCTGAAGGGACAGACACAGGAACGAAGTGAAACACATGCCGGCCAGTCAAGTGTCCTGAGCAGTAGTGCTGGGCTAGCAGGACTCCGGTGAACTGGGCTGTAGCGGACTACTATGGCTCATGGAAGCACTAGACTACATTTCCCCATAAGAGAGGCTGCCAAGGATAAACAACTAGATTGTCGGATCCCACACATACCAAGCATTTCAATCATACACACAATATGCTCGATATGTGTAAATACAACATGGCATCACAACAAGACTCTACGACTCGGAGTATTTATTCATTAGGCTCCGAGGAGCCAAGCATTACAAACATGGGTCTCATGACCCCAACATACATAGCATACCGGACAAAGCACATGCGGAAGCTTAACGTGTCTGAGTACAGACATCTAAAAATGAAAAAGGCTGAGAAGCCTGACTATCTACCCGATCCTGCCAAGGGCACAAGATCATAGCTGAGGTAACAAGCTAAACGTCGAAGTCCATGCGGAACTACTAGTGAGACTGAAGTCTCTCTGCAAAAACATAAATTAAGCAAACGTGAGTACAAATGTACCGAGCAAGACTTACATTAGAACTAACTACATATGCATTGGTAGCAACAAAGGGGGTGGTGGAGTTTAACTGCAGCAAGCCAGCTTTGACTCACTGGCTAACCTGAACTACTACTGCAAATAACTCTTTGAGGTGGCACACACGAGTCCACATATTCACCATATCAATACACCACTATGGATCCGCTCCCGTCTCCCTACGAGAACACCATCCATAGCACTCACACTTATCTTGCGCATTTTAGAGTATCCACTTTCACTTGTCTATGAACTATGCAAGGGGTCCAAGTTTCCATATCCGAGGAATCCGGCTATTCGAATAGATAATGATAACCCTGCAGGGGTGTACTTCTTCACACATGCTCTTGCCACTTACAACCATGTACACATCGTGTATCTCGGCAACCTTCAAGCGGAAGCCTGGCGAGGGAGTCGGCCACGACCTGACTAATCAACAAGTCTCTAGTCCAGGTTTATCGCCTATTCGGGTTCCATCCGCAAGGAGATCCGGCCGGGGTGTCGCTCACGACCCCAAACGATGTGAGCAGGGTTCCCAAGCCCACCATCCGGGTGCCACTTGGTACACCGGGCCACTGTGCCTAGTCTGTCCCAAGCCCACCTGTACCGGGTGCCACCTGGTAGACTACTAACACTACCTACAAACACCAAAAACTAGTTGCAACTCCTGGACAGAGATTAGGTTGATTAATAAGTCGAGAGAGCTTGGAGCGCCCGGAGCCCAATGTGTGGTAGTAACTGTTCACGGATCACAAACACAGAACTCAGTTCCCGAGGATGGCTGCAATGCAACAACCCACCATGTACTCCTACATGGCCTCTCACCGCCACCTTTACCAAATCGTGTTCACCACTTTGCTCACAACCGTAGGACATGTTCACAACTTTCCAATTCATCCCCGATGAATCAGACCTGACACAACTCTAAGCAATAGCAGGCATGACAAACAAGCATGAATGAGTAGGCACATCAAGGCTCAAACAACTCCTACTCATGCTAGTGGGTTTCATCTATTCACTGTGGCAATGACAGGTCATGCAGAGGAAAGGGGTTCAACTACTGCAGCATGTAACAGTTGAATCGTTGTTGTCCTAATGCAGTAAAAGAGAGCAGGAGCGAGAGAGTGGGATTGTATCGGAATGAACAAGGGGGTTTTGCTTGCCTGGAACTTCTGAAGATAGTATAGCTCTTCATCGGTGTCATCGAACTTATCATCGAAACCACATCTACTAAGAGGGGACAAACACCGGCAAACGAGAGGGAACACAATCAATGCAATGCAACAATATGATGCATGATCATGACATGGCAATATGTTGTGATTTGAGCTAATGCAACTAAAACCAGATTAAATGAAGTTGGTTTGAACCAAAGATTCAAATTCAACTCCATATGTGATTATTTAAATGCCACTTGTTTGATTTAACCTGATCAGCAGGCATACGTTGTTCAAACATGCATGAGAATGCCATATTCAGATTCTTTGGATTTTTCTGATCATTTTTCATACATAATTTATTTCATTTGGAGCTATAGATTAATTTCTATGAATTTTTGAAGTTTTAAACATTTTCTGGAATTTTCTGAATAAGAATAAATCTAGTAAATGCTTTATTGCATCAGCGTGACGTCAGCAGTCAACTGGGACGGTCCAGGTCAAACCTGACCAGTGGGTCCCGCATGTCAGTGCCATAGTCTAACTAATTTTTAGTTAGTCCTAATCCTAACTTAATTAGGAGGTGGGTCCCATTTGTCATAGACCCAGAGGGGTCAAACTGGGCCCACCCGGGGTCAACTTGGTCAGCGGGGTCAAACCTGCCGGCGACTTGACGCCGGCGAGGCCAGTCGCGGCCGCGAGCCTCGGGTTTGCGTCTCCGGCGACAAAACGGGCGGCCGAGGCCATCCACGGGGAGCTGGAGCTCACCCACATCAACGCGGCATGTGGCGGCAGCGGGGACGGCTGGAGCTCGCCGAAAATGAGCTCAGGGCGGCGCCGGCGTTCGGGTGAGCGCGGTGATGCAGATGCAGTGGCCGTGGAGGCGCATGCGTGACCCCTACGGCGGTTACGCGGGGCAGCGAGTGTGTTGGACACGACGCCCGAACCAAATGGTCGCCGGAGTCATGTCGGCGGCGAGTGCAGGCGGCGGCTCAGTCAGGCGAGGGGGCGTGGCGGCTACGTAGTGCAAGAGAGAGAACGGAGAGGGGGAGGATGAACAGAAGCTCACGTAGAACATGACGAGCGAGTCGGTGAGCTCGGGGAGGGGCCGGAGCGAGCAGGGCGGCGGAGGCGATCTCGGCGACCCGAGGGAGAAGAAGGCATCGGGGGTGGCACTTCGAGGCATCCGGCGTTGCGTGAGTCGACGGAGAGGACGAGGTAGACGAGGCGGAGCTTCTGGACTCGGGTGGAGGGCAAGGAGGTGGCTTTGTCCACGGCAACAGCGAGCGGCGGCAATGCTGGCGTTGCGGGAAGAGAGCAGAGAAGGGGCAGGTGGTTCCGGGGGAGAGGGGAGAGGTGCAGGGGGTGCATGGCGTCTCCCAGAGGCGTCCAGGCACCAAGGGGGAGAGGCAAGTAGGAGGTGGCCGGGGCGCGTGGCCGGCGCGCGGCGACCACGCGCGCGGCGACCACGCGCGCGGCGTCCGACTGGCGGGAGCTGGACGACGACTGGCAGCGCCAGGTGGTGGGCTGGGCCGCTTCTGCCAGGTAAGGCCCAGGTGAGGTGCACAGGTAACCTCTCTCTCTCTCCTTTTATTTCTGTTTTCTATTTTCTGTCTATTTGTTTGATTTAGTAGGGGTACTAAACAAATTTATTTGCTTCTGTAAATTATTGTATGGACTAGAGATATTATTCTAGAGCCCCACAATAATTTCCAAAATTATTGGGCATGTATTTCTTTTATAACAGAAATAAAGCCAATTCAAATACATTATGATTTAATACAAATGCCAAAAATAAATATTTCCGTGACTCCAAAAATATTGGTTTGAATTTTACCTCCTACCAATATTTTCTCAGAGTAACAGGAACATTTCCTTGGACTCATTTGATGAGAATTAAATGTTGATTATTTTTGAACTGGTTTTTGAGGGTTTCAACAAACCTCAATTCAACTTTCAGAAATTTTGGCCATGACGCATGAGTGCAAATGCAACTATTCCACTCAGGTATTCTAGGGCTGTGACACAACTGCCCGACTCTCAGGCCTCGGGGGCTCCCGACGGCACCACCTCAAGCTCCGCGCCTGCTGATGAGGCGCCTTCCGCCCTCGCATAGGGAGGCACGCCCGACGCCCTTCTCAGGACAGGCTCGGGGGCTCCCCTCAGGGGGACCCCAGACCTGGTCGTGAGGGAGGTGCCCGGGCACCACTCGCGGGCGCGCCCCACCGTGCGTCGTCATGAGCCCAGCGTGAGCCTCATAATGCTGGGGGCTCAAGACCCCATCGACCAAGCTACCAAGGAACCTTACCCACCTACTCAAGACCCAAGCAACCAGTTTCGCGTCTGCATCGACATCCCGAGCCTCAACAGGGCTGCCGCCCAGGGCCTCTTCCAGCCAATGGCGGTCGGCTTGAGGAGGGCGCCCCTCGGGCTGCATCATCCTCGAGCTGCTGGGGGCTTACCCCCACAACTGTCTCTTTTTGTGCATGAATCAGAACTGGTTGCTTCCTTTCACATTATCTATATGGTTGGCACCCTCACTGCCACTAAGGTCATGAGCCCTTGTGAGCCCACCTGTGACCGCCCCATGATTAAGGACTAGCACGGCGTCTGTGCTCGGGTCCCTGCAGCGTCGCTAAACCCAAGGGCTGAGCTCTGTCTCGCGAGCCATTCCCGTGACGTCACCTCCCATGGTCCTTGGTGCCTTGTTCTCACATGGGCTAATTGTTGGTGGGTAAGTAGGGGCCCGTGGCAGGTGCCTTGCTCCCGCGGGAACCGCGCGCCGTTTTTTTATCTTTTTGGACTATAGCATGAGAAGACTGGGCACGGCGTCTGTGCTCGGGTCCGTCCCTGCAGCATCGATAAATCTAGCGGCTGAGCTCTGTCTTACGGGCCGGTCCCGCTAACGTCACCTCCTGGGGTCGTTGGTGCCGCGGCCTTCTCATGCAATGCCCTCTGGAGATGCATTCGGCACAGGTCTAGGCAACCCATCTCTTTTCACATTTTGCAGAAGAAGACTTAGGCGCAACCCGCCTCAGGGTAGGGTCTCGTGAGTGATGCGTAAGCTCGCGAGAACTTCCTCAGAGTCGTTCAGCTCGTCCTGAGGAGGGCCCATATACACCCTGGCTGTCCAGCCATGCAAGCCACGTGTCCGGACGGGCTGTACACGCCTGGGAGTCTCTCCTGGTGGGAGGCTCCACTCCCACGATCCAGTGGAAGTGCTTAGCTCCGCGCTGGCAAGACCGAGGAGCAGTTGTGCCCACGAACCAGTGGAAGCACCAAGCTCCACGCTGGCCGATACGACCGAGGGGCGGTTGAAAGTGCAACTATCCCTAGGTGGTTTTGGTAATTCATAACAACATATAGCTCAATGAGCTAATGCTATTCCAAGATGACTATTTCAGGAAAGCTCAATGATTGGCATGGCATGGATGTGAAAGTGGAACCCTCAAAATGCTAAGGATAAAGGATTAGCTCAAGCTCAAAATCTAAAGACTCTTCATTTTATATTTTAGTGATCCAAGATCACATTGAGTCTTTAGGAAAAGCCAATACTATCAAGGAGGGATGAGGTGTTGCTTAATGAGCCTTTTGCTTCATGTGCTTACTGATATGCTCCAAAACCCTCAACTACTTTCCCATATCCACATATGACCTAAACCCTAAGCCAAACTCGGTCCTACCCATTCTTTCTATCCGGCGCCACCGAGTTTCACTTGTCATAAGCCACTGCCAAACCCTAGCAATTCGGTTCTACCGATAGGGATCTCGGTCTCACCGAGATGGAATTGCAAACTCTCTGTTTCCATTTCGTAACTTTTCGGTCTCACCGAAAGAGCGAATCGGTCCCACTGAGATTGCAATGTAAACTCTTTGTTTCCCTTTTGTAACTTTTCGGTCTCACCGAAAGAGCAAATCGGTCCCACCGAGTTTGCCTGACCAACTCTCTGGTTAGCTTATTACCAAACTTGGTCTCACCGAGTTTGTGTAATCGGTCTCATCGAGATTACGTTATGCCCAAACCCTAACCATATCGGTCCTACCGAGTTGCATGTCAGTCCCACCGAAAATCTCTAACGGTCACTAGGTTTACCTTTTCGGTCCAACCGAGTTTGTTGATTCGGTCCCACCGAGATTGGAAAACTGTGCGTAACGGTTGGATTTTGTGTGGAGGCTATATACACCCCTCCACCTCCTCTTCATTCGTGGAGAGAGCCATCAGAACACATACACAATTCCAACTCATATGTTCTGAGAGAGAACCACCTACTCATGTGTTGAGACCAAGATATTCCATTCCTACCATATGAATCTTGATCTCTAGCCTTCCCCAAGTTGCTTTCCACTCAAATCTTCTTTCCACAAAATCCAAATCCTATGAGAAAGAGTTGAGTGTTGGGGAGACTATCATTTGAAGCACAAGAGCAAGGAGTTCATCATCAACACACCATTTGTTACTTCTTGGAGAGTGGTGTCTCCTAGATTGGCTAGGTGTCACTTGGGAGCCTCCGACAAGATTGTGGAGTTGAACCAAGGAGTTTGTAAGGGCAAGGAGATCGCCTACTTCGTGAAGATCTACCGCTAGTGAGGCAAGTCCTTCGTGGGCGATGGCCATGGTGGGATAGACAAGGTTGCTACTTCGTGGACCCTTCGTGGGTGGAGCCCTCCGTGGACTCGCGCGACCGTTACCCTTCGTGGGTTGAAGTCTCCATCAACGTGGATGTAGGATAGCACCACCTATCCGAACCACGGGAAAAACATCCGTGTCTCCAATTGCGTTTGAATTCTCCAAACCCTTCCCTTTACATTCTTGCAAGTTGCATGCTTTACTTTCCGCTGCCAATGTACTCTTTGCATGCTTGCTTGAATTGTGTGATGATTGCTTGACTTGTCCTACAATAGATAAAATCTGCCAAGAACTAAAATTGGGAAAAGGTTAAGTTTTTATTTGGTCAAGTAGTCTAATCACCCCCCCTCTAGACATACTTTCGATCCTACAAGTGGTATCAGAGCTTTGGTCTCCATTTGCTTTGATCTCCATAGCTTTTGGTGGTCATAGCCTTGGTTTCACAACCTAGGAGAGTATGGCGTCTAGCGAGGGAAATTATCACTGTAGAGGTCCTTACTTTGATGGTACTAATTTTGCTAGTTGGAAGCATAAAATGAAAATGCATATTCTTGGACATAACCCCGCCGTTTGGGCTATTGTGTGTGTTGGTTTGCAAGGTGACTTCTTTGATGGGAAAGAACCAAACCGTGAAGCTACCGCGGATGAGTTGAAGATGTTGCAATACAATGCTCAAGCTTGTGATATTCTCTTCAACAGATTGTCCCCCAAAGAATTCAACAAAATCAACTGTCTTGAGAATGCAAAGGAAATTTGGGACACTTTGATTGATATGCACGAAGGTACCGACTCCGTCAAGGAATCCAAGTTGGATGTGCCCAAAGTCAACTTGACAAGTTCAAAATGAAGGATGGTGAAGGTGTCGCTGAAATGTACTCTAGGCTTGCTCTCATCACAAATGAGATTGCCGGCTTAGGAAGTGAAGAGATGACCGATAGATTCATCATCAAGAAGATTCTAAGAGTCTTGGATGGAAAATATGATACCGTGTGCACATTGATCCAAATGATGCCCAATTACAAAGATCTCAAGCCAACGGAGGTGATTGGAAGAATTGTTGCTCATGAGATGTCACTTAAGGATAAAGAGGAACTTCACAACAAATCAAGTGGTGCCTACAAAGCCTCATGTGAAGCCCCTACATCATCAAGTGAGAAACAAAACTTCAATGAAGAATTGAGCTTAATGGTGAAGAACTTCAACAAGTTCTACAAGAGTAGAAGCAAAGATAGAAGCTTCAAGTCAAGGTCCTACAATGACAAAAGATCTTCTAGTCGAGAGCGAAACTGCTACAGTTGTGGAAGACCCGGACACTATTCCAATGAGTGTACGGCTCCCTACAAGAGAAGAGAAGATTCTCCAAAAAGAAGAAGCAAAGAATCACCACCAAGAGAGAGAAGGAGTAGAGATGATCGTTATGAACGAAGATACTCACGGAGAAGCAAGGATTCGGAAAGGAAGGAAAAATCATCAAGGAGCTACACAAAACGAAGACATCAAGCTCATGTTGGTGAATGGGTATCCGGCTCCGACTCCGACAGCTACTCCGAGAGAAGTTATCACTCCGACTCCGAAGATACTCAAGATGAAGGTGTTGCCGGTCTAGCACTTGTGTCAACCAACTCCTACGACATATTTGACTCACCAAATGAAGGAATTGGAAGATGCTTCATGGCCAAAGGTCCTAAGGTAACACACCCCGAGTATGTTGATTTCAATAGTGATGAAGATGACTTGTTAGGTGATGATTTGCTTGTTGACAACTCTAGTGATGAATACTATGATGAAACGTCAATCAATCATGCTAATCAAGATAAAACGAATGACAATGATAAGGAGAAGATTGAGGCTCTAACTAAAGAACTAAACACTCTTAAGTTAGCTCATGAAACTATCTTCGAAGATCATCGAGAACTTTTAAGAGCTCATGAGAAATTACGCTTTGAAAAGCTCAATCTTGAGTAAGAGCATGAGTTCTTAAAAGCAATCAATGATGATCTCCGCAAGAAAAGTTCTTCTTACATTGCCAAGCGTTTACTCTTATCCACTTACATGCCTCAAGTCAAGTCTAGTAACAAGAACAAGAAAGATTCTTCCTCTAGCAGTAACAATGATCATGCTAAATCCAATATTGTTGCTTCTAGTAGTTCTCTTGATTCCACTAATGATTCTCTTAGCCAAGTTACACTTGAGCAAGAAAATAGCTTATTGAAGGGAATTATAGAGAAAGGAGTGTACAAAAGCCTTGCCGGGAGTAAGCAATTCGAGGAAATTGTGCGCAAGCAAGGAATGCACCGGAAGAATCAAGGTGTTGGTTTTGAACGAAAGTTCAATGCCAATGGAGTTGAGTGGGAAGAAGATCAATACCCCAAGACAAAGTTTGTTCCTCAACAAGAGAAGTATGATACTTCTTTCAAGGGGACACAAGCTCAAGATGATCTTCCACCACAAGATTACAAGCAAAAAGGCAAGGACAAGCTTCAAGAGGAAATTGATGCATTTGAAGAAGCTCCTAAGACCTTAGTCAAGTGGATTCCCAAGACTACTTCAAGTTCCACTTCATCAAATATGACTACAACTCCAAGGATTCCCATCAAGATGGTGTGGATCCAAAAGAAGAAGAACTAGAGAGTTCTTGAGGGTGACTCCGCCAACATACTTCACTCTTATCATTGTGGCAAGAACAAGTGCAATCAACTTCCACATCTTGCACTAGTTCAAGGAGTCACAAACCCTCTTGTTGGTAAGACAAGGGACAAGGTAACCTAAAAGTTTTCATGGACATCATCTTGTGTGTGCATCACTCTATGTCTATGGATATCCTTGTTTGTTCCTTGTGGGACTAACCCATGTAGGTATTGAAAGTGCAATTCACTCAAATGGATAGCTCCAAGTGATCTACATCAACATTGAGCATCCACATCTTCAACATCTACATGAAGTCATCATCGACAAAACCCGAGGTTAGTTCATCCCTCTAAGGGGGGATATCACATCTAGGGGGAGCTTTACTCTAAGACTTGAGCTAAAGCAACTCTAAAGATGTGAACACAACAATGCTTTATGTAAAAGTGGTAACCCCACTTGAGCTTAAACGATGAGTATGACCTATGATCAAGTGTTCTCACTTGACTCCTAAGTCAATATACTCATATATAGATGACCTTGTCATCGCAAATTGCTTGATAGATGCTAGAATTGGTTGTGCATGCCTTGTCACATATTTCATTTGCCATCTTATTGTGTGAGCATGCTGGTTGCATATTTTACTCATTTGAGGAGATCCACTTGTTGTTTTGATTGTTTGGTTTTATTTCCTTTGCCAAGTGGATGGACAAGAATGCCTAAGAACCTCCTCTAGCTATCTATGCTTTTCTCGTCTCAAACTCTGTTCATGCTACATCACAAAATTTGATCAAGTCAGATTCGAACCACTCTGTGTGAGGAGCGCTCGGAGTCCCCGATTCGTCATAGACTTAAACTTCCAAAACCTCTTTATGATTCTCGGTCTGACCGATACCCTACTTTCGGTCCTACCGAGATCATTAAGTTGATCTAGGTTTTCGATCTCGGTGCAACCGATTTGAACCATTCGGTCACATCGAGTTGCAACAACTGTATACAGTTTTGCATCTCGGTGCCACCGAGTTGTTCCACTCGGTCACACCGACAGGATCGGGCTATATATAGTCACGGGCAAAAATTTGGAAATTTCTCCGAACCCCTTCGCCCGCGCGATAGCCTGCTCTGCCAACTTGGTCTCCGGATCATCTCCTCGCCGCCAGCCGCCTCCAGTCGGTGGTCTCCGTCGCCGTCAACGGAAATTCAACCCCGCCGTTGCCGCCGTAGCGAGTCTCCGCCGAACTAGGGTATGGACTCGATCTTTGTGCTATTCCCCAATCTGATTCTTAGCACATTGTGATCATCATGATTCTTGCCACGTTTGTTAAACTTCTATCCAGTCAATGAACTCGTAGATTAGGTTTAATTCGAAAACTTTAGGGTTAGGTTTCCGCCGAAACCATCTCGGACCCACCGAGTTGAAAAACTCGGTCCCACCGATTTGGCTTATGCCATTGCACAAGTGAGACTCGGTCTGACCAAAAATTACTTATCGGTGTGACCGATTTTGGAACTCTGTGAAACCCTAGCATCTCGGTGCCACCGAACTGTGACTCGGTCTGACCGAGTTCACTAGTTTAGGTGCCAAAACTGCTTCGGTATCACCGAGTTTAGAAATCGGTAGATCCGAGATGCTTTCAGTGGGAAACTAAAACTAAGTTTTTGAATTATTCTTTTGCAAAAATCTCTGCATTTTGTGATGCTTATCCACTCTATCTCATCTATAACCTATTCACAGGGTCAGTCAGAGTTTGCATCATGTCAGACCAAAGTGATAGCCAGAACTTGTCAGAGCAGCAAGTGCAGATGAGTGAGGGCACTAGTCCTCAAGTTCCTCAGATGATGGCAGCAGGAGCACCCCTAGCAATCTGCCTAAAGCTGCCACAAGACAGAGAAAGAAGAGAACCTCAGACTCAGAAGATGAGGATTATGTGGCAGAAGAGGAAGCAACTTACAAGAGAGTTGAGCCAGCACAGGGCATAAAACCAGGGATGAAGATCAAAAGGCCAGCAGGCAGGCAACCTATGTCAAAGGCCAGAGCTTCAACTGAGAAGCCCACTCCCATTGAGCCAGTTGCTGCTGAAGGCAAGAAGAGGAAAGAAAGGGTGAAGAAAACTGTAGCCAGAGTGCTTGGCAAGGCTTCCATCATGGAAGATGAGGAGGAAGAAGAAGAGGTAGCTGCACCAGCACCTAAGGCACCCAAGCTGATGGGTGATGTCATAAGAACAGGGGCAGTTGCTTCCAAGGCCAAGTCAGCTCCAAAGCCAAAGCCAAAGAGGAACACAAGAAGCATCCCAGCTACTGAGAAGAACAAGGCCCCAGTGCCTGAAGCTGCAGAAGAAGAAGAGAATGTTCTTAGAAAGCTCAAGCCCAAGATCCCAGACCACAACGATGCTCATCCTGTGGCTGAGGATATGAAACTCATGAGAGATTCAGGCTCCGGAAGTGGAGAGAAGCAGACCCGTATGCTTCAAGGAGAAGGACTGCAGTTGACTACAGGTTTCACACCAAGGAGCAGCAAGACTTTTATGAGACAGTGCTGCTAGACAAGAAGCCAATTGTCTATGATATGAGATGGGTTGATTGGCAATACATCAAGGACAACGAAGAGTACTACCCTGGAGTGCAGGACAGCTTCAAGGCATGTGGAGTAGAGGACTTTGTTGGGCAAAAGCTCACAAAGTGGAACGAGGAACTCATCATGCAGTTCTACTCCACAGCCCATTTCTATCCAGATGGCAGGATTGTATGGATGTCAGAGGGTACGAGGTACCAATCTACAGTTGCTGAATGGGCTGAGCTGATTAATGCCCCAGAAGAGCATGACGATGACTTGGACATTTATGCCAAGAAGAAGATGGACCACAACTCAATGTCAAACATGTACAAGGAGATTCCAAATGAAGCACTTGATACGTTCAAGTTTGGCTCAGTACACTATCTTCTATCAGGGCTGCCAACCATCAACTGGATTCTTAGGCACACCCTATTGCCCAAGTCTGGAGATCACAAGATGATCAGGGGCCACGCGATCAACTTGCTTCATATCTTTGACGTGCCACAGAAATTCAAAGTCATGAGCCTTATGATTGAAACAATCAAGAGGACAGCAGTAGACCAGAAGAGGAGCTGTGGATATGCCCCACAGATTCAGGAGCTCATCAACTCTAAGATGGGCACGGACATATACTTATTGGACAAGGAACACCTGCCCATCCATCCAGACTTTGAAGATAATCAAGTGGTCATGACTGAGAATGAGCCATCATCTGCCCAAGCACAAGCCAAGAAGGAGAAGGCGAGGAAGGAGAAAGCTGCCAAGATGCCTACTCAAGAGGAGGCATCTGAATATTTCCTGAAAACCAAACAAGAGCAGCTTGGTTATTTGATTGCATCCACCCTGCGGATTGAGCAAGGACTAGCCACCCTAACTCAGAACCAGGCAAGCTTAGAGAGGATCATGGAACAAAAGTTCTATGACTTGGATGTCAAAGTGACAAAGATTTAGACTGCAGTGGAGCAGCTCCAGGATGACAAGCAGGAGAGGAGAGGCAAGACTACAACTGATGCCTTTGCCAGAGTTCCACGAGGTCCGAGGTCGTCTGCAGTGCCAGTTGCTGACCCCAGAGCCACCACGTCTGCACCAGCTACAGCCTCAGTTCCACCAGCTCCAGCGTCCACTTCAGCCTCGACTCCGACCACGTCTACAGAAGGCTTCGTCCTTGGAGTGCTCCGGACTCCACCACCACCTGAAGATCAAGCCTGAGTGTCGACTTAGCACTATGCATTTTCTAGGAACTTTTTGGTAACTTGTTGCCAAAGGGGGAGAAAATGTATAGATCATAGGCTTCGAGAGAGAGTGTTGCTTTTATTCTCTCTTGTTTTATTTGGTGGTTTTTCGAACTTTGTTTGCTTTTGTGTGAGATACTATGTCATTGCTCGTGAGACATTGATGATCATGTGTTTGATCATAAGCTACACTTAATGTTTGCTTAATATTATCATCTTATCTATCTTATGTGATCATTCACTATTCTTGGTGATGAGTGCATGTATTTCATTCTTATCATTTTAAGCGCTCCACCAAGATGTATGTGACATGGAAGAGTAACCCATGACTCTAACTCTTTGTGCATTTGCAGTCCAAAGCAAATTTCAAATATGCACAAATTTAGGGGGAGCTCTTACTTGTCACATACTTCTCAAAGCGACGATATATTTCATGCTTATTATCATTTGTTGAAGCTTTGATCTATATGTTGTCATCAATTACCAAAAAGGGGGAGATTGACAGTGCAACTATCCCTAGGTGGTTTTGGTAATTCATAACAACATATAGCTCATTGAGCTAATGCTATTCCAAGATGACTATTTCAGGAAAGCTCAATGATTGGCATGGCATGGATGTGAAAGTGGAACCCTCAAAATGCTAAGGATAAAGGATTAGCTCAAGCTCAAAAGCTCAAGACTCTTCATTTTATATTTTAGTGATCCAAGATCACATTGAGTCTTTAGGAAAAGCCAATACTATCAAGGAGGGATGAGGTGTTGCTTAATGAGCCTTTTGCTTAATGTGCTTAGTGATATGCTCCAAAACCCTCAACTACTTTCCCATATCCACATATGACCTAAACCCTAAGCCAAACTCGGTCCTACCGATTCTTTCTATCTGGCGCCACCGAGTTTCACTTGTCATAAGCCACTGCCAAACCCTAGCAATTCGGTTCTACCGATAGGGATCTCGGTCTCACCGAGATGGGATTGCAAACTCTCTGTTTCCCTTTCGTAACTTTTCGGTCTCACCGAAAGAGCGAATCGGTCCCACCGAGATTGCAATGTAAACTCTTTGTTTCCCTTTTGTAACTTTTCGGTCTCACCGAAAGAGCAAATTGGTCCCACCGAGTTTGCCTGACCAACTCTCTGGTTAGCTTATTACCAAACTCGGTCTCACCGAGTTTGTGTAATCGGTCTCACCGAGATTACGTTATGCCCAAACCCTAACCATATCGGTCCTACCGAGTTGCATGTCAGTCCCACCAAAAATCTCTAACGGTCACTAGGTTTACCTTTTCGGTCCGACCGAGTTTGTTGATTCGGTCCCACCGAGATTGGAAAACTGTGCGTAACGGTTGGATTTTGTGTGGAGGCTATATACACCCCTCCACCTCCTCTTCATTCGTGGAGAGAGCCATCAGAACACATACACAATTCCAACTCATATGTTCTGAGAGAGAACCACCTACTCATGTGTTGAGACCAAGATATTCCATTCCTACCATATGAACCTTGATCTCTAGCCTTCCCCAAGTTGCTTTCCACTCAAATCTTCTTTCCACAAAATCCAAATCCTATGAGAAAGAGTTGAGTGTTGGGGAGACTATCATTTGAAGCACAAGAGCAAGGAGTTCATCATCAACACACCATTTGTTACTTCTTGGAGAGTGGTGTCTCCTAGATTGGCTAGGTGTCACTTGGGAGCCTCCGACAAGATTGTGGAGTTGAACCAAGGAGTTTGTAAGGGCAAGGAGATCGCCTACTTCGTGAAGATCTACCGCTAGTGAGGCAAGTCCTTCATGGGCGATGGCCATGGTGGGATAGACAAGGTTGCTACTTCGTGGACCCTTCGTGGGTGGAGCCCTCCGTGGACTCGCGCGACCGTTACCCTTCGTGGGTTGAAGTCTCCATCAACGTGGATGTAGGATAGCACCACCTATCCGAACCACGGGAAAAACATCCGTGTCTCCAATTGCGTTTGAATTCTCCAAACCCTTCCCTTTACATTCTTGCAAGTTGCATGCTTTACTTTCCGCTGCCAATATACTCTTTGCATGCTTGCTTGAATTGTGTGATGATTGCTTGACTTGTCCTACAATAGCTAAAATCTGCCAAGAACTAAAATTGGGAAAAGGTTAAGTTTTTATTTGGTCAAGTAGTCTAATCACCCCCCTCTAGACATACTTTCGATCCTACAGCGGTTATGCCCACACTCCGTGCAAGTGTGGTAGCTCTATGCTCCGCGCTAGTTATAAAAAACTGAGGGCGGCCCCCAGCGGTCGCACCAACCTCAGGGAGCTTTTCAGCTCACGACGCTCACAGCTTCTCCTTGGAAGGGTATCGCGAGGGGGGCTAGGCACGGGGGCTATGCTTAGGTCACGCCTGACAGACGCCACCCTACCAGGTGCCCAAACACCTGGCTTTCTCGCGCCCCCATCCTAGGCGAAGGCTCGTGAGCAAGGTATGGTGCTCGTTCTCCCTCATGAGAGCCGTTCGTATGTTAAGGGTGACCCCTGGGCATCGCGACCCAGGGGCCTCACTAGTCACGTAGCCCCTCACTGCTTGGGCCGGTGCTCAACGGCGGTCGAGGTATGCGCGGGGCTGGGCCCTGCCGACGCAGAACGCAAACGGGTCGCTTGAGTGTTAAGGGGGACCCCTGGGCATCGTGACCCAGGGGCCTCACTAGTCATGTAGCCCCTCATTCCTTGAGCCTGCCCTAGTGACCCGGAGGGCTCAATGGCGATCGAGGTATGCGCGGGGCTGGGCCCTGCCGACGCTGAGCACTTAAGCAAACATGAATGGAAGCAAGCACGGAAATCACAAAATTCAAAGCCTAGCTATTACAATAAGCTCAAGTTCATCAAACTCAAACAAGTCTCATGCCTCCTCGAGGCACTCGCATTCTCCTCAGCAGGAACAGGTCAGGCATCGCCGGACGCGCCGGCATCAGCTTCCGCCTCTTCAGACGCATCAGCAGCCGGAAGGAACGCCTCCACCAGCTCTTTGACCTTCTCCGCCACACACTCAGCAACCGCGCTCCCCAGGCTCGCGGCCAGCGGCTGGGATAGCATGGCCAGGTCGAAGCTGGGGTCACGAAGGAAGAGATGGCCGCACACCTGTGCCAAGGCAGAGGTAAGAAGTGATCGGCCCTCGGTATCAGCTAACTGACCGATTGCAGATGCCACGTCGCCCAGGGCCTTCACGAGCGCAACTAGGAGCCCGGTGGCGCCATCCTCCGGGGTGGCCAGCGGCTCTTCAAACCCCTCCCCGTAGGCGATCTGCAGCAGCCTGCGGGCCTCGAGCTCGAAGGCGGCGAGGGCCTCACGGCCCACCGTCGCCGTCTTCTCCGAGGCTGTGAGGGCGTCCTCCCTGGCCTTCAGCTCGCCCTCGTGCTTGGCTTGGGACGCCTTGGCTTCCTCGGCCTCTGTCTTCAGCTTCTCCAGGCTCGCACGGTCGGCGAGTTGCTCCTCCTGCAACTGCGATGTCTCGGCTTTCTCGCCCTGGAGCTCCTTCTCCAACCTCTCAAGTTCCAGGGCGTGCTTCACGCTCTCCTCACGGAGGGTCTTAAGTTCTTCTTCCGCCTCCTGACGACGCTTCTCGGAGGACGCTGCCTGGGCTTCTGCGGTCTCCCGCGCCCGTGCAGCCAAGGCAGCCTCCTCCCGACCCTCGGCGATGGCCACCGAAGCCTGACTCCAGGTGGCCTGCACAGACTTCTCCACTTGCAGCCACCCCGAGAGTAGGCCCAAGTGGGCGTCCACCACACGGTCGTCACCATCCCGAAAGACAACGCGGGGCTGGTTCAGCGCAGTGGAGGCCGCCTCCAATGCCTCGAGACAAGACCTCACCTGCTGACGAGGGAGCACCACCACGACCGCCCGCTCGGCTGAGGGCTTGGGGGCTCCCGGTCCCTTCACTGGCACGGCGGGAGTAGGGGTCACCTAGCCCTCGCGAGGAGCTACGGCGGAGTCCATTGGAGGCGTCGCCACCACGCGCTCAGCAGTTTGGCTGGCTGAGGCATGTGGCACCATGATGGCAGCGGCAGCAGCAGCAGGAGGGGCGGGACTTCAAGAAGTGGCCCCTCCCTTCATCTTCTTCAGCACGCCGCCAATGCTACTGCATCAAGAAATGCGTGTCAGAAGCGTAATGGGCAATAGAATAACGGAAGAGCCTGCACTCATGCGTCAGAGGCTTGGCGCCCCTCCTCTTTGTCAGCAGATCGGCAGCGGCTTCCTTCGCCAGGAGCACGCCGCTGCCCCGAACGTTGGCGAGACGCGAGGCCAAAGATTTGGGCACAACAGTGGCCACTGGCCTTGCTGGGGCAGAGCTCCGCCCGGGAGTCGCTGCGTCGCCCCCTCCGGACGAAGAGCGTCCATATCGATGCAGGGTGACGGCCTTGGGCTTCCCAGCGACTCCAGCCCTCGGCGGCAGCTCCTCAATGGATCCCGCAGAGGAGGCGTCATCAAGATTCAGGTCCAGGTCCCCGAGGGCTTTCTCAGAGTCTTCCTCCTCCTCCTCGCTCTCCTCTTCGCCACTAGAAGATACATCAATCATGGCCGGAGCAGGCGCGGCCACCTCGATATAGCCCGACACGGCCTCCAACTGCTCGGCCTTGTCAGGACGACTGTACAGCGGCAGGTGGGCCACCGCATCGTCTCCAGGAGAATGCTTGAGGTGAGGTCCAGATCAGAAGAGGGCAGCATCCCCGAGCGTAGTCAGAGCTTGTCATCATCCCCCATCAGCTCCCACATGGGACACAAGTGCGCCTGGAGTGGCGCCAGGTGCTGCCTCATGAACTCATTCACGATCTGTCCCCCCTCGAGCCTCGAGGCCATATCGGCCTCAATCCTCGCCAAGACGGGCCCAGCCTCGGGATCAGTAATCTTCACATGGCTCTAGCAGGTGCGCTTCCGCGGACGGGCGGTAGGCAGCGCCAACAACGGGTGCATGCGCTGAGCATCCAGATAGACCCATCTCTTCCGATGGGTGTCTATCTTCTTCCCCACCTTTATCAACCGGCAGCCCTTGCGATGAAATATGAAGGAGATGCACGCCGAGCACGGGCCCTCCTCGTACAGCCGGACGGCGAAGAGGTGGCGGAAGAGGGCGATAGTCGGCCTCACCCCCATGAACTCCTCGCAATAGAAGGCGAACAGCGACAAGACGAGGAGGGAGCAAGGCTGGATATGAAGGGCGTGCACCTGGTAGTGGTCCAAGATCACATAGAAGAATTTAGAGAAGGGCGACACAAGCCCAATGGAGATGTTGTGGAGGAAGAAGGGGTAGCAGGTCGTCGTCAAGGCCGGTGCAGTAGCCGACCCGACCGGGATCTTCGTCGGGCCATGCTCGTTGTGCTCTCTTGACAGGAAGGACTGGACTTCCGCATAGTCCCCCTCCGTGGCAACAGAAGACTCCTCGAGCGCCGCCACGTGAGAGGAACCAGGCCCGGACGCTTGTGCAGCGCCCTTGCCCTTCTTCGCCATTGCCGAAGGCATCGTGGAAGGTAAGGGATCCGAGAAGATTGGAGGCGGAGGAGAAGGGGATCTGAGCAGGAAGGAAGGGAAGCAATAACCCCTGTGCGGCGAAGATAGTCTCTTTTGTCAAGCCACGCGGTTACCAAGGCTGCGTGGGGAGTGGAGTCGTCACGTCCCATCCAACTATCACGCGCCAGCCTGGCCCGCAGACTTTGGGGCCCGTGGCGCTTCGTCCTCGGCTAGGCTTCACCCAGAAGCCAACTCCGCGCGCGCCTTGGGCCTGGGGGCTACTGTCGGCGTACTGGGAACCAGGGTACCCAGACTTGCCTGTTTGCGGCCTACGTCGCGTTCCTAGTACGGCCTGGTAGGGCCCAGCTGATCGACCAGCTGCTCAAGACCCTCGCGAGGGGGCCAGCCCTAGCGAGGAGAACGACCAAGACCTCCTCAGGGAGCGGCCTCACCTAGGCCGCTCCAGAGGGGCAACCAAGACCTCTCCCAAGAGTGGCCTCAGCTAGGCTGCTTCGGGAGGGTGGAGATCTCAAGGCAAGGGCTGCCTCAGGAGGAGGCAGTGACGCAAGCCATGACGAACCATGCCGGCGGGCGCCAGCGCGCGCTGGCAGGCGCAGTTTCCATATCGGTGCAAAGGAGACCGCGCAGGCGCAGGTTCCCAAGGGGCGAGACAAAGGTTTCCCCTTTGGTGCAACAAGACCAAAGACCGCAAGGACGGCAGGAAGGATGTCATCGCCGAGCCCACCACCGCGTCACCGCCTGCCCTCTTTGCAGGCGAAGACCACCTTTTGTCAGGATAGGAGCGTCCTTTTGTTCCCGCTCAAATGGCCGTTGTGGGATTCCCTTCCCACCTAAACATTTCGGGGGAAGAGGACCCTGGCCGTCTATATAAGTAGCTAGGGTTCCTAGCATAGGGGAGGGACCAACCCATTGGGACTTAGCATAGCAAAGGAGCAAGAACATCCGCTTCCTCACCCCTCTCGAGCTCGCCTCCTGAGCTCAGGAAACCACTGTACTTGTTCATACTCGAGCCCTCGCGAGGCCGATCCACTAAAGCAGGACGTAGGGTGTCGGTGTCAAAACCGGCGGATCTCGGGTAGGGGGTCCCGAACTGTGCGTCTAGGCCGGATGGTAACAGGAGGCAAGGGACATGAAGTTTTACCCAGGTTCGGGCCCTCTCGATGGAGGTAAAACCCTATGTCCTGCTTGATTAATATTGATGATATGGGTAGTACAAGAGTACATCTACCACGAGATCAGAGAGGCTAAACCCTAGAAGCTAGCATATGGTATGATTGTTATTGTCTATGTTGTCCTACGGACTAAAACCCTCCGGTTTATATAGACATCGGAGAGGGTTAGGGTTACACAAAGTTGGTTACGATGGTAGGAGATCTGAATATCCGTATCGCCAAGCTTGCCTTCCACGCCAAGGAAAGTCCCTTCAAGACACAGGACGAAGTCTTCAATCTTGTATCTTCATAGTCCGGGAGTCCGGCTGAAGGTATAGTTCGGCTATCCGAACACCCCCTAATCCAGGACTCCCTCCGTAGCCCCTGAACCAGGCTTCAATGACGACGAGTCCGGCGCGCGGATTGTTTTCGACATTGCAAGGTGGGTTCCTCCTCCAAGTACTTCATAGAAGATTTTGAACACAAAGATAGTGTCCGGCTCTGCAAAATAAGGGGCAGCTCATCCCCACCCCTAAGCCCCATGAGAGGGTGGTATTCCTCCCCCATTTCCTCCGCGGACTGGGCTTCCCTCTTCACCCATTTGTCCGGGGGCTCATGTTATACTATGGCCTGGATTTCCACGATCTGGCCCTGAACTTCGTCCTCAACATCTCGGCGTTTATCGTCGTGTGCGAGGCTTTCCTCCGCATCCGCCCCCATTTCGGCCTATGGCTCAAGACTTTCAACGTCAAGCCGAAGGTGGTGCGCGGCAACCAGGCGGAGTGTGGAGGCGTCATGGTGGGCAAGATGGCCAACGTCTTATGGCTCGAGGGCTCCTTTGTGGAGACCCTGAAGGGGTGGCAATCGTGGTGGTTTTATATCACTGAGCCGTGTGACCCCGCATGGGTCGCAACCCCCGAGTTTCGATCTGGACCCCCTACACGGCTCATCTCCTGGAAGGAGACGGGCCTATCGTGGGGTAAAAAAGGAGAGCTGACCGGTCTCCAAACATGGATCCAAACCCTGGTGGACAAGAAGCTCAAACTTGTCAACGTAGTCCAGGTTATGCTCATCCTCCTGATCCTCCCGTGTCAACAACGGGCTTTCAACCTGTGGGAGTTCGACCCAGCGCGGCACCAAACTCTGAGCAGGCTCTTCGACACGACGTATGAAGATGCCTGGAGGGTGCTTTTCAAGGGTGCCGAGGCCCCCGCATCCGCTACCGAGGATCGCGGATTCAGTATGCGGCATCACGCTCACGCGATAAGCTGTTTTTTCCTTTTACAGGATATTAGTTTTTCATAGTTTGACTCCATGTGGGATCTAAGCTCCCTTACCTTTGACAGGATTGACAGGTGACGTCCGGACAGATCAACTGTCCGACTCCTTTGCCCAAAGGCCCAGTGGACGCTCGGTTGGCGAAGCTGCTAGTTCCGGCACCCTATGTGGTGCCAGAGAAGAAGGCCGCGAAAAGGGCCACGGGAACTCGAAAGAGTGCCCGGCGCCAGGAGGTGTCGGATTCATCATCTGACAGTTTCAAAGCGCATTCCTCCCGTGAAGTCGAGGAGGAAGAAGAAGAAACCTCTCCCCCCTCCAGCGGGAGGAGAGAAGAAAAGGAAGGCCGCCCTCTCTGGGGAGGCCGGAGGGTCCAAGATGGGGAAAACCCTTCCTCCGGACTACTCCACCGACACCGTCGACGGCGGGGAGGAGTGGCAGCCCAGGGCCAAGCCCCTGGCAAAATCGTGAGTATCCGGATACCGGAGTAATTCCTAGTATTCGTTTATTGCACATCTTTCCCTTATGTTGAATATGTTTATGCAGCCCACCCAAAGACCGGCTCGAAGCGTCGTCGAGCGGCTCACTGGACTCGTCGGATGTGAACTCGCTTCCGACGGCTTCCTCCCCCGCCCTACGGACAACACTGAAGTGTTGTCCCAACAGGTTCCGAGCAGGGAGGAGGTGGCCCTGGAGGTGCCGCAAGGCGACTTCTCGGACTCCAGGAGTAAAGGGGATGAAACCCCCCAGGGCTCCATGTCCGGCTCAAGGCCGGACACCGCTCCGGAACCTTCAAAGGTTCCAGAGTCCGGCGGGCGACCTCCTTCTAAGAGGAGCAAGCCCACCGTGCCGGTGACCCCCGTCCAACCGGGGGCGCCGGACAATCTGTTGGAGGTGCTCGAAGGCGCCTCCATCGACGAGGAGCACCACACTATTATGAGTGCGGTGGTCCAGAAGGTTCAGTCCGCCAAGAGCGGACTGACTGAAGCTTGTACTAGCCTTTTGACAGGCTTTGAGGTAAGTAAAGAAGGTGTAAATAATAGTACCGCATAGATAGTAGCCCCTGATGCTCTGTTGGGCGTTCGGGAAGAAAAGCCGAATAGAGGATCAAAGAATTCGCAGGAGTCTAACAAAGGAGTCAATATGCGTATGCAGGCTTCTCTGCTGGCGTCCGCCGCGCTGACTGCGGAAGTGGACACGCTGAAGCAGAGCCTCGAGAAGTCTGAGCAAGAGCTCGGGCGTGCCAAGAAGCAGCTCGAGGAGAAGGAAGGTAAGAAATACCTTGTTTGAATATATATAAAAAAGGTGCAATTGCAAAAAAATGACAGGATTAACGTGGCTATTGTAGGGGCCATGTCTGAGGGTGGCGACCCTTAAGCAAGCGCTGCTCGAGGCCGAGAAGAGTGCGGCCGCGGAGCGCAACGAGCGGGAGAAGTATGAGGCCGAGGTTGGCAAGGTGCGGCAAGAGCTCCAGGTTCTCATGAAAAAACATGAGAGTTTGGAGCTTGACTCAAAGACGCGAGCGTCCGAGCTCGTGGCGGCTATTGAAAATGCCAAGTCTGCCAAAACCGAATCCCAGAAGACCCTCCAGGAGTTGGATGAGGTGAAGAAGATAGCGGCGGGTTAGGCATTCTTTATGCAAAGCAAACATATAAACGTGAGTTACTTGTTACTTACCCGAATCCGAAGCTCTCCAGGACCATTCGCAGATCTTCCTCGGAGTGTGTCCGATGCTGCCGCATTCTATCGGGCCTAGGAGGGCAGCTCGACAGAGAAGGTGTTCTGGTCTTAGTATGCTGAGGCCGGACACCCCGTGCCCCTGAGCGACCAGCTGAAGCAACTGGTCGAGCTCCACAAGGCAGCCGAACATGCCATGAAGGGCCTCTTAGTTTGGCTGTGGCCTGGAGAGGCTCTGCTTGGGAGCTATTTCAGGCTGGTGCGGCGGCTGGTGGAGGCCTATCCAAGGCTCGAAGTCATCAAGCGCTCCGTCTGCATTGAAGGTGCCCGTAGGGCCCTTGCCCGTGCTAAGGTGCACTGGGGCAAGCTGGATGCTGAGAAACTTGTGAAGGACAGGCCACTGCCGGGGAAAGAGCATCGCAAGCCCAAGAATTACTATAAGGATGTTCTGAAGGGTGCCTGCCTTGTGGCGGATGAATGTTCTAGGGATGTAATTTTTGAGTAAAACTCGCTTGTTTTTGTCCTGTGCGCTGAAAACTTGTTCATATGCGCTGAGGAATGTTGTTTGAATTTAAAATATTACCTTCTGTGCGACTGTTTATCAATTCTAAGAGATGGCGAGTCGTCGGCTTCTGCCCCCATGCCGCTAGTGCTGGGGTGTTCGGGGATAAACCTGAGCGCTCTTTTTCCCATGTTTGGGTCCTTCGAGGGAGGCTCTCAGCCCAACGAACAAGGCAATCGGACTATAACGTGTGAACACTCTCACTTAGCCATAGAATTCTATAATTTTAAATTTCGGCGAAGCCCCTGGTATTCGGAAGACCGAGTTCGGGGCGCTATCCACGCCTTGGCCGGACAGAGCCGACTCCTCGCCCTAAGCGTCATAAGTCTTTAGGACTCGAAAAAACCTCTCGAACAGCGACCGACTCTCGCTTCATCATGACAGTCAGTTTTAGCTTTCTCCACTGAGGTGCTCGGCCCAGCTCAACTGGGGCACAATCGTAGTGGTTCTCCTAGTGCTACCTTAGCTGATATAGCGGAACGTAAGGCACCAAAACAGAGGAGCCGGGCAAACCCAACTATTGACCCAAGACATGATTTAGAGCCGATGCATATAATGCTATAAGTTCAGGGTGCCGCACTTGTGAAAGTGTTCGGACTTCTCACACCATATTGAGGGGTACTAAAGCCCCTGGCGTATTTTGGCCGTACCAAATTGTACGGGTGCAACATGTCATTAAGGAACATATATTTATAAAAAAGTAATGCAAAAATAGACAAAAGCTATGCATTGTTTATTAAAAATGGCTGCGATCAAAGCAGAACGATACAGGTAATGCGATAAACAAAAAGTTGGACTATTTAACATGTCTGCTCTAGGGGCAAGCTGCGGAATAGTATGCGAAACAGGTATACTGCTCGTGATAGAGACCACCTGGGAGTTCCGTAATGCGGCGTGGCTTGTCTGCCTCCCTGGTTCTTGCATCGTTTGTGCGGCAATTGAACTGCCGAACAGGCCTTCCAGAGAATGGAGTCCTGAAAGTAAGAGAAAATTTTAAAAAATCGGCAGCCCCTGGTGTGGTTTAAGCCGCGATTTGGGCGTGCCGTGATGGTGCCCCTCCCCCTATACCCATGGTATTTTTAGAGCGTAGATATGTACGCGAAGTACTGATGTCGCATTGTTGCGAGGGCTAGGGTTGGGGCCGCATTGCTACGCCTGCTCGGAACGTGCCAGGCGGTCTTGTTGTGGGTTACTCCGGGCGCGCTTGACGGTGTCCGGACATTTAATGGCCGGACTGGAGAACTGCCTGGAGAGGCTGCTTTGTACTTCCGCTGCAAGGGCCACCGTGTGCTCCTCCGTTCAGAGGGAGCGTTCGGTGTTTCCATTGACCATAATTACTCCTAGAGGGCCTGGCATCTTGAGCTTAAGGTATGCGTAGTGCGGTACCGCATTGAACTTGGCAAATGCGGTTCGTCCGAGCAGTGCGTGATAGCCACTGCGGAATGGGACTATGTCGAAGATCAACTCCTCGCTTCAGAAATTATCCGGAGATCCGAAGACCACTTCAAGTGTGACTGAGCCTGTACAGTTGGCCTCTACACCTGGTATTACGCCTTTAAAGGTTGTTTTGGTGGGCTTAATCCTCGAGGGATCTATGCCCATTTTCCGCATTGTATCCTGGTAAAGCAGGTTCAGGCTGCTGCCGCCGTCCATAAGGACTCTAGTGAGATGAAATCCATCAATAATTGGGTCTAGAACCAATGCGGCAAATCCGCCATGACGGATGCTAGTGGGATGGTCTCTCCGATCAAAGGTGATCGGGCAGGAGGACCATGGGTTGAACTTTGGGGCGACTGGCTCTACCGCGTATACGTCCCTTAACGCGCGCTTCCGCTCCCTCTTGGGGACGTGGGTTGCGTATATCATGTTCACCGTCCGCACTTGTGGGGGAAAACCCTTCTGTCCATTGTTGTTCGGTGGCCGGGGCTCCTCGTCGTCATCGCTATGCAGCCCCTTGTCTTCATTTTCGGCGTTTAACTTGCCTGCCTGCTTGAACACCCAACAATCCTTGTTGGTGTGATTGGCCGGCTTTTCAGGGGTGCCATGTATTTGGCACAAGTGGTCGAGTATTCGGTCCAAGCTGGACGGGCCCCTAGGATTCCTTTTGAATGGCTTTTTCCGCTGACCGGATTTAGAGCCTCTGAATCCGGCATTAACTGCCATATCCTCAGCATTGTCGCTGTTAATGCGGCGCTTCTGCTTGTTGCGACGTGACCCGCCGCTACTGTCCCTGGTATCCGAATTACCAAGGTTCTTGGTCATATTGTTGCTACGAGCAAGCCAGCTGTCTTCTCCCGCGCAAAAGCGGGTCATGAGTGTCGTGAGTGCTGCCATGGATTTCGGCTTTTCCTGTCCTAGGTGCCGGGCAAGCCACTCGTCACGGATATTGTGCTTGAAGGCTGCTAGGGCCTCTGCGTCCGGCCAGTCGACTATTTGATTTTTCTTTGTTAGGAACCGTGTCCAGAATTGGCTGGCCGATTCATATGGCTGCTGAATTACGTGGCTTAGGTCATCGGCGTCTGGGGGTCGCACATAAGTGCCTTGGAAATTATCGAGAAATGCGGCTTCCAGGTCCTCCCAACAACTGATTGATCCTGTTGGCAAGCTGTTAAGCCAATGCCGAGCTGGTCCTTTAAGCTTGAGTGGGAGGTATTTGATGGCGTGGAAATCATCACCGCGGGCCATGTGGATATGAAGGAGATAATCCTCGATCCATACCGCAGGATCCGTTGTGCCATCATATGATTCGATGTTTACGGGTTTGAAACCCTCGGGGATTTGATGATCCATTATTTTGTCTGTGAAGCATAGTGGGTGTGCGGCGCCTCTATACTAGGCTATATCATGACGTAGCTCCAATGAGCTTTGTCTACTGTGTTCGGCCCTGCTGAATTTGTGGCCGGCGTGACAGTTACCGTCTCAAGCCGTAGGGTGCCCACGCGATCCGTAGATCGATCTTGTTTGCCTTGCCTTGTCCTCCAACATATCTCGTAAGTCCGGCGCATATTCCCATGCCTTGGTACGGGGTGCGGCTTGAGTGGAGGGCCGAGAGGCCTCTCTGTCGCGGCCATGAGGTGGCCGGTCGGCCGCATCAAGTGCTTCCTCCTCTAATCGGGGCAGCAACCTGCGCTTTGGGTAGCTCTTGGAGGGGCATTCGAGTTTATGCTCTTCGGCCACAAGGACTTCAGTCCATCTATCGACTAGCAAATCTTGATCAGCTTTAAGCTGTTGCTGTTTTTTCTTGAGGCTTCTTGCCGTGGCCATAAGCCTGCATTGAAAATGCTTTTTCTTGACGGGATCCTCCGGTACGACGAATTCGTCGTCGTCGAGGCTTGCCTCGTCTTCGGAGGGAGGCATATAATTGTCGTCGTCGACCTCCCCGTCTGCCGCTCTCTCATGAGGGCTGGCTTCTCCGTCCTCCTGTGCTAAATCTTGCTGGAGGGGGTTCTCTTCGGCACTTTTCGGAGTATTATTATCTCCCGTGCTGGAATCGCCGTATTTGTTTTGGCGGGATTTTGAGCGGCGCTGCTGACGCCGGTGCTTAGGCTGTTTCTTGGAGGGGTCATCCTCCGCTGTTCCATCGCCATCTCCTTCTTTTGGGGTGTCCACCATGTATATGTCATATGACGAGGTGGCTTTCCAGGGCCTAGTAGGCGCTGGTTCTTCATCATCTCCTCCATCGGTGTCCATACCGTCGATGTCTTCGGAGTCGAAGTCGAGCATGTCGGTTAAGTCGTCGACAGTGGCTACAAAGTGGGTGGTGGGTGGGTTTTGAATTTCTTCATCATCCGTACCCCAACCATGCTGACCATAGTCCGGCCAGGGCCCTCCTGATAAAGAGAGAGACTCCAGTGTCTTCAGAATATCGCCGAAAGGTGAGTGCTGAAATATGTCCGCGACAGTGAACTCCATGATCGGCGTCCAATCAGATTCGATTGGCAGGGGCACGGAGGGTTCGGAGTCCGGAGAGGAGTCCGGCTCCTTGGAGTCACGAGTCTTGCGGAGTGCGGGGCTGGTGTTCGGCTCAATCGCCGTCGGGATCGCAGCCCACGAGGTGGCGTCCAACCGCCCATCCTCGATCGGCGCAGTTGGCTCCGAATTAAGGGTGGAAGCTGATGCAGGTGCGGCCTCCAGGGTACTGTTCGGCGGCAGAGCTAGATCATGCTCTTCGGGACAATGCGGCGCGCTCGGCAGTGGCTCGAATCCGTCGAAGATCAAGTCCCCGCGGATGTCAGCCGTGTAGTTTAAACTTCCAAATCTGACCTAACAGCCAGGGGCGTTGCTTTCGATCTGCTCCAGATGGCCAAGTGAATTGGCCCGCAGTGCGAAGCCGCCAAAAACGAAGATCTGTCCGGGGAGGAAGGTCTCACCCTGGACTGCATCGCTATTGATGATCGTAGGAGTCATCGAGCCTGACGGCGACGACACAGAGGAACTCTCAATGAAAGCACCAATGTCGGTGTCAAAATCGGCGGATCTCGGGTAGAGGGTCCTGAACTGTGCATCTAGGCCGGATGGTAACAGGAGGCAAGGGACACGAAGTTTTACCTATGTTCGGGCCCTCTCGATGGAGGTAAAACCCTACGTCCTGCTTGATTAATATTGATGATATGGGTAGTACAAGAGTAGATCTACCACGAGATCAGAGAGGCTAAACCCTAGAAGCTAGCCTATGGTATGATTGTTGTTGTCTATGTTGTCCTACGGACTAAAACCCTCTGGTTTATATAGACACCGGAGAGGGTTAGGGTTACACAAAGTCGGTTACGATGGTAGGAGATCTGAATATCCGTATCGCCAAGCTTGCCTTCCACGCCAAGGAAAGTCCCTTCCGGACACGGGACGAAGTCTTCAATCTTGTATCTTCATAGTCCGGGAGTCCGGCTGAAGGTATAGTCCGGCTATCCGAACACCCCCTAATCCAGGACTCCCTCATAGGGTTTTACACCGCAAGGTGGCCTGAACCTGGGTAAACTCTGTTGAAAATATGCCCTAGAGGCAATAATAAAATGGTTATTATTATATTTCTTTGTTCATGATAATTGTCTATTGTCATGCTATAATTGTGTTATCCGGAAATCGTAATACATGTGCGAATACATAGACCACAACACGTCCCTAGTGAGCCTCTAGTTGACTAGCTCGTTGATCAACAGATATTCATGGTTTCTTGACTATGGACATTGAATGTCATTGATAACGAGATCACATCATTAGGAGAATGATGTGATGGACAAGACCTAATCCTAAGCATAGCTCAAAGATCGTGTAGTTCGTTTGCTGTAGCTTTTCTGAATGTCAAGTATCATTTCCTTAGACCATGAGATTGTGCAACTCCCGGATACCGTAGGAGTGCCTTGGGTGTGCCAAACGTCACAACGTAACTGGGTGACTATAAAGGTACATTACAGGTATCTCCGAAAGTGTTTGTTGGGTTGGCACGAATCGAGACTGGGATTTGTCACTCCGTATGATGGAGAGGTATCTTTGGGCCCACTCGGTAATGCATCATCATAATGAGCTCAATGTGATCAAGTGGTTGATCACAGGATCATGCATTACGATACGAGTAAAGTGACTTGCCGGTAACGAGACTGAACAAGGTATTGGGATACCGACGATCGAGTCTCGGGCAAGTAACGTACCGATTGACAAAGGGAATTGTATACGGATTGATTGAATCCTCGACATCATGGTTCATCCGACGAGATCATTGTGGAGCATGTGGGAGCCAACATGGGTATCCAGATCCCGCTGTTGGTTATTGACCGGAGAGGCTTCTCGGTCATGTCTGCATGTCTCCCGAAACCGTAGGGTCTACACACTTAAGGTTCGATGACGCTAGGGTTGTAGAGATATTAGCATACGGTAACCCGAAAGTTGTTCGGAGTCCCGGATGAGATCCCGGACGTCATGAGGAGTTTCGAAATGGTCCGGAGGTAAATATTTATATATAGGAAGTCCAGTTTCGGCCATCGGGAAGGTTTCGGGGGTCACGGTATTGTACCGGGACCACCGGAAGGGTCCCGGGGGTCCACCGGGTGGGGCCACCTATCCCGGAGGGCCCCATGGGCTGAAGTGGGAGGGGAACCAGCCCCTAGTGGGCTGGTGCCCTCCCTTGGGCCTCCCCCTGCGCCTAGGGTTGGAAACCTAGGGGTGGGGGCGCCACCCTTGCCTTGGGGGGCAAGGCACCCCCTTGGCTGCTGCCCCCCTAGGAGATTGGATCTCCTAGGGCCGGCGCCCCCCTAGGCACCCTATATATAGTGGGGGGGGAGAGGGCTGCTTACCCAAGCCCCTGGCCTCTCCCTCTCCCTCCCGTGACACTCCTCCGTCTCCCTGCGCTTGGCGAAGCCCTGCTGAGATCACTGTTGCTTCCACCACCACGCCGTCGTGCTGCTGGATCTTCATCAACCTCTCCTTCCCCCTTGCTAGATCAAGTTGGAGGAGACGTCTTCCCAACCGTACGTGTGTTGAACGCGGAGGTGCTGTCCGTTCGGCACTTGGTCATCGGTGATTTGAATCACGTCGAGTACGACTCCATCATCCCCGTTCTCTTGAACGCTTCCGCTCGTGATCTACAAGGGTATGTAGATGCACTCCTTCCTCCCTCGTTGCTAGATGACTCCATAGATTGATCTTGGTGATGCGTAGAAAATTTTAAAATTCTGCTACATTCCCCAACAGTGGCATCATGAGCTAGGTCTATGTGTAGTTACTATGCACGAGTAGAACACAAAGTAGTTGTGGGCGTCGATATTGTCAATTATCTTGCCGTTACTAGTCTTATCTTGATTCGGCGGTATTGTGGGATGAAGCGGCCCGGACCAACCTTACACGTACGCTTACGTGAGACCGGTTCCACCGACTGACATGCACTAGTTGCATAAGGTGGCTGGCGGGTGTCTGTCTCTCCCACTTTAGTCGGATCGGATTCGATGAACAGGGTACTTATGAAGGGTAAATAGAAATTGGCAATTCACGTTGTGGTTTTGGCGTAGGTAAGAAACGTTCTTGCTAGAATCCTATAGCAGCCACGTAAAAACTTGCAACAACAATTAGAGGACGTCTAACTTGTTTTTGCAGCAAGTGTTTTGTGATGTGATATGGCCAAAGGATGTGATGAATGATATATGTGATGTATGAGATGACCATGTTCTTGTAATAGGAATCATGACTTGCATGTCGATGAGTATGACAACCGGCAGGAGCCATAGGAGTTGTCTTTATTTATTTATGACCTATGTGTCAACATAAACGTCATGCAATTACTTTACTTTATTGCTAAAGCGTTAGCCATAGTAGTAGAAGTAATAGATGACGTGACAACTTCAAGAAGACACGATGATGGAGATCATGATGATGGAGATCATGGTGTCATGCCGGTTACAACGATGATCATGGAGCCCCGAAGATGGAGATCAAAAGGAGCGAATGATATTGGCCATATCATGTCACTATTTGATTGCATGTGATGTTTATCATGTTTTACATCTTATTTGCTTAGAACGATGGTAGCTTAAATAAGATGATCCCTCATAATAATTTCAAGAAAGTGTTCCCCCTAACTGTGCACCGTTGCGAAGGTTCGTTGTTTCGAAGCACCACGTGATGATCGGATGTGATAGATTCTAACGTTCGAATACAACGGGTGTAAGCCAGATTTACACACGCAATACACTTAGGTTGACTTGACGAGCCTAGCATGTACATACATGGCCTTGGAACACGGAAGACCGAAAGGTCGAGCATGAGTCGTATAGAAGATACGATCAACACGAAGATGTTCACCGATGTTGGCTAGTCCGTTTCACGTGATGATCGGACACGGCCTAGTTAACTCAGATCATGTTATACTTAGATGACTGGAGGGATGTCTATCTGAGTGGGAGTTCATTGAGTAATTTGATTAGATGAACTTAATTATCATGAACTTAGTCTAAAATCTTTACAATATGTCTTGTAGATCAAATGGCCCACGTTGTCCTCAACTTCAACGCGTTCCTAGAGAAAACTAAGCTGAAATACGATGGCAGCAACTATACGGACTGGGTCCGAAACCTGAGGATCATCCTCATAGCTACCAAGAAAGATTATGTCCTAGAAGCACCGCTAGGTGACGCACCCGTCCCACAGAACCAAGACGTTATGAACGCTTGGCAGACACGTGCTGATGATTACTCCCTTGTTCAGTGCGGCATGCTTTACAGTTTAGAACCGGGGCTCCAAAAGCGTTTTGAGAGACACGGAGCATATGAGATGTTCGAAGAGCTGAAAATGGTTTTTCAAGCTCATGCCCGGGTCGAGAGATATGAAGTCTCTGACAAGTTCTTCATCTGTAAGATGGAGGAAAATAGTTCTGTCAGTGAGCACATACTCACAATGTCTGGGTTACATAACCGCTTGACTCAGCTTGGAGTTAATCTCCCGGATGATGCGGCCATTGACAGAATCCTTCAGTCGCTTCCATCGAGCTACAAGAGCTTTGTGATGAACTTCAATATGCAGGGGATGGAAAAGACCATTCCTGAGGTATATTCAATGCTGAAATCAGCAGAGGTTGAAGTCAAAAAGGAACATCAAGTGTTGATGGTGAATAAAACCACTAAGTTCAAGAAAGGCAAGGGTAAGAAGAACTTCAAGAAGGACAACAAGGGAGTTGCCGCGCCCGGTAAGCAAGCTGCCAGGAAGAAGCCAAAGAATGGACCCAAGCCCGAGACTGAGTGTTTTTATTGCAAGGGAAGTGCTCACTGGAAGCGGAACTGCCCCAAATACTTAGCGGACAAGAAGGCCGGCAACACGAAAGGTATATGTGATATACATGTAATTGATGTGTACCTTACCAGTACTCGTAGTAGCTCCTGGGTATTTGATACCGGTGCCGTTGCTCACATTTGTAACTCAAAGCAGGAGCTGCGGAATAAGCGGAGACTGGCGAAGGACGAGGTGACGATGCGCGTCGGGAATGGTTCCAAGGTCGATGTGATCGCCGTCGGCACGCTGCCTCTACATTTACCTACGGGATTAGTTTTAAACCTCAATAATTGTTATTTAGTGCCAGCTTTGAGCATGAACATTGTATCAGGATCTCTTTTAATTTGAGATGGCTACTCATTTAAATCCGAGAATAATGGTTGTTCTATTTATATGATAGATATGTTTTATGGTCATGCTCCGATGGTGAATGGTTTATTCTTAATGAATCTCGAGCGTAATGCTACACATATTCATAGTGTGAATACCAAAAGATGTAAGGTTGATAATGATAGTCCCACATACTTGTGGTACTACTGCCTTGGTCACATAGGTGTCAAACGCATGAATAAGCTCCATGCAGATGGACTTTTAGAGTCTCTTGATTACGAATCATTTGACACGTGCGAACCATACCTCATGGGTAAAATGACCAAGACTCCGTTCTCAGGAACAATGGAGCGAGCAACCAACTTATTGGAAATCATACATACTGATGTGTGCGGTCCAATGAGTGTTGAGGCTCGCGGTGGCTATCGTTATGTTCTCACCCTCACTGATGACTTGAGTAGATATGGGTATGTCTACTTAATGAAACACAAATCTGAGACCTTTGAAAAGTTCAAGGAATTTCAGAGTGAGGTTGAGAATCAATGTGACAGGAAAATCAAGTTCTTGCGATCAGATCGTGGGGGAGAATACTTGAGTCACGAATTTGGCACACACTTAAGAAAATGTGGAATAGTTTCACAACTCACGCTGCCTGGAACACCTCAGCATAATGGTGTGTCCGAACGTCATAATCGCACTCTATTAGATATGGTGCGATCTATGATGTCTCTTACCGATTTACCGCTGTCATTTTGGGGCTATGCTTTAGAGACTGCCACATTCACTTTAAATAGGGCTCCGTCGAAATCCGTTGAGACGACACCGTATGAATTATGGTTTGGGAAGAAACCTAAGCTGTCGTTTCTAAAAGTTTGGGGATGCGATGCTTATGTCAAGAAACTTCAACCTGAAAAGCTCGAACCCAAGTCGGAAAAATGCGTCTTCATAGGATACCCTAAAGAAACTGTTGGGTATACCTTCTACCTCAGATCCGAAGGCAAGATCTTTGTTGCCAAGAATGGGTCCTTTCTAGAGAAAGAGTTTCTCTCGAAAGAAATAAGTGGGAGGAAAGTAGAACTTGTTGAAGTATTACCTCTTGAACCGGTAAGTGGCGCAGCTCAAGAAAATGTTCCTGAGGTGCCTGCACCGACTAGAGAGGAAGTTAATGATGATGATCATGAAACTTCAGATCAAGTTACTACTAAACTTCGTAGGTCCAGGAGGACACGTTCCGCACCAGAGTGGTACGGCAACCCTGTCTTGGAAATCATGTTGTTAGACAACGGTGAACCTTCGAACTATGAAGAAGCGATGGCGGGCCCGAATTCCGACAAATGGCTGGAAGCCATGAAATCCGAGATAGGATCCATGTATGAAAACAAAGTATGGACTTTGACTGACTTGCCCGATGATCGGCGAGCCATAGAAAATAAATGGATCTTTAAGAAGAAGACAGACGCGGATGGTAATGTGACCATCTATAAAGCTCGGCTTGTCGCTAAGGGTTATCGACAAGTTCAAGGGGTTGACTACGATGAGACTTTCTCACCCGTAGCGAAGCTAAAGTCCGTCCGAATCATGTTAGCAATTGCCGCATTATATGATTATGAGATATGGCAAATGGACGTCAAAATGGCATTCCTTAATGGTTTCCTTAAGGAAGAATTGTATATGATGCAGCCGGAAGGTTTTGTCGATCCTAAGAATGCTGACAAGGTGTGCAAGCTCCAACGCTCGATTTATGGGCTGGTGCAAGCATCTCGGAGTTGGAACATTCGTTTTGATGAGATGATCAAAGCGTTTGGGTTTATGCAGACTTATGGAGAAGCCTGCATTTACAAGAAAGTGAGTGGGAGCTCTGTAGCATTTATCATATTGTATGTGGATGACATACTGTTGATGGGAAATGATATAGAATTCTTGGAAAGCATAAAGGCCTACTTGAACAAGTGTCTTTCAATGAAGGACCTTGGAGAAGCTGCTTATATATTAGGCATCAAGATCTATAGAGATAGATCGAGACGCCTCATTGGTCTTTCACAGAGTACGTACCTTGACAAGATATTGAAGAAGTTCAAAATGGATCAGTCAAAGAAGGGGTTCTTGCCTGTATTGCAAGGTACGAGATTGAGCACGGCTCAATGCCCGACCACGACAGAAGATAGAGAAAAGATGAGTGTCGTCCCCTATGCCTCGGCCATAGGGTCTATCATGTATGCTATGCTGTGTACCAGAACTGATGTAAACCTTGCCGTAAGTTTGGTAGGAAGGTACCAAAGTAATCCCGGCATGGAACACCGTACAGCGGTCAAGAATATCCTGAAGTACCTGAAGAGGACTAAGGAAATGTTTCTCGTTTATGGAGGTGACGAAGAGCTCGTCGTAAAGGGTTACGTCGATGCTAGCTTCGACACAGATCTGGATGACTCTAAGTCACAAACCGGATACGTGTATATTTTGAATGGTGGGGCAGTAAGCTGGTGCAGTTGCAAGCAAAGCATTGTGGCAGGATCTACATGTGAAGCGGAGTACATGGCAGCCTCGGAGGCAGCACAAGAAGCAGTCTGGGTGAAGGAGTTCATTACCGACCTAGGAGTCATACCCAATGCGTCAGGCCCGATGACTCTCTTCTGTGACAACACTGGAGCTATTGCCCTTGCCAAGGAGCCCAGGTTTCACAGGAAGACCAGGCATATCAAGCGTCGCTTAAACTCCATTCGTGAAAGTGTTCAAAATGGAGACATAGAGATTTGTAAAGTACATACGGACCTAAATGTGGCAGATCCATTGACTAAACCTCTCCCGAGAGCAAAACATGATCAACACCAGAACTGCATGGGTGTTCGATTCATCACAATGTAACTAGAATATTGACTCTAGTGCAAGTGGGAGACTGTTGGAAATATGCCCTAGAGGCAATAATAAAATGGTTATTATTATATTTCTTTGTTCATGATAATTGTTTATTGTTCATGCTATAATTGTGTTATCCGGAAATCGTAATACATGTGTGAATACATAGACCACAACACGTCCCTAGTGAGCCTCTAGTTGACTAGCTCGTTGATCAACAGATATTCATGGTTTCCTGACTATGGACATTGAATGTCATTGATAACGAGATCACATCATTAGGAGAATGATGTGATGGACAAGACCCAATCCTAAGCATAGCTCAATGATCGTGTAGTTTGTTTGCTGTAGCTTTTCTGAATGTCAAGTATCATTTCCTTAGACATGAGATTGTGCAACTCCCAGATACCGTAGGAGTGCCTTGGATGTGCCAAACGTCACAACGTAACTGGGTGACTATAAAGGTACATTACAGGTATCTCCGAAAGTGTGTGTTGGGTTGGCACGAATCGAGACTGGGATTTGTCACTCCGTATGACGGAGAGGTATCTATGGGCCCACTCGGTAATGCATCATCATAATGAGCTCAATGTGATCAAGTGGTTGATCACGGGATCATGCATTACGATACGAGTAAAGTGACTTGCCGGTAACGAGACTGAACAAGGTACTGGGATACCGACGATCGAGTCTCGGGCAAGTAACGTACCGATTGACAAAGGGAACCGTATACAGATTGATTGAATCCTCGACATCGTGGTTCATACGATGAGATCATCATGGAGCATGTGGGAGCCAACATGGGTATCTAGATCCCGCTATTGGTTATTGACCGGAGAGGCTTCTCGGTCATGTCTGCATGTCTCCCGAACCCGTAGGGTCTACACACTTAAGGTTCGGTGACGCTAGGGTTGTAGAGATATTAGCATACGGTAACCCAAAAGTTGTTCGGAGTCCCGGATGAGATCCCGGACGTCATGAGGAGTTCCGAAATGGTCCGGAGGTGAAGATTTATATATAGGAAGTCCATTTTCGGCCATCGGGAAGGTTTCGGGGGTCACCGGTATTGTACCGGGACCACCGGAAGGGTCCCGGGGGTCCACCGGGTGGGGCCACCTATCCCGGAGGGCCCCACGGGCTGAAGTGGGAGGGGAACCAGCCCCTAGTGGGCTGGTGCCCCCCCTTGGGCCTCCCCCTGCGCCTAGGGTTGGAAACCCTAGGGGTGGGGGCGCCACCCTTGCCTTGGGGGGCAAGGCACCCCCTTGGCCGCTGCCCCCCTAGGAGATTGGATCTCCTAGGGCCGGCGCCCCCCTAGGCACCCTATATATAGTGGGGGGAAGAGAGGGCTGCTCACCCAAGCCCCTAGCCTCTCCCTCTCCCTCCCGTGACACTCCTCTGTCTCCCTGCGCTTGGCAAAGCCCTGCTGAGATCACCGTTGCTTCCACCACCATGCCGTCGTGCTGCTGGATCTTCATCAACCTCTCCTTCCCCCTTGCTGGATCAAGTTGGAGGAGACGTCTTCCCAACCGTACGTGTGTTGAACGCGGAGGTGCTGTCCGTTCGGCACTTGGTCATCGGTGATTTGAATCACGTCGAGTATGACTCCATCATCCCCGTTCTCTTGAACGCTTCCGCTCGTGATCTACAAGGGTATGTAGATGCACTCCTTCCTCCCTCGTTGCTAGATGACTCCATAGATTGATCTTGGTGATGCGTAGAAAATTTTAAAATTCTGCTACGTTCCCCAACAAACTCTTGTGTGCTCTACTTGTTTGCTTGCTTGCATTCCATTCCTACCACCAGGAGAAGAGCGAGGCGCTAGGTAGACGTGTAGTGGGAGAGATCTTCGTCACGCCCCTGTGTTAGAATCTTAAGGGTTTTGCGGAGCCCGGAATCCGACAGCGAGAGTCACGGTTTTGCTTCCGCTAGAGGCACGGTTATGACTTCGTGAGAGGCACGGGCGTGCCTCTTTCAGAATGGGAAAAACTCGTGCTCCCGGTTCGGTTTTTTCGTCCGTTTTTTTTGTGAAAAAAAAGTTCGTCAAAACCTATCAACATGGGATCTAGTTTTGAAGATCTCGACGCGAGGAATCCAACGGTTAAAGCGGTTTGAGATTTGAACGCACGGTTTGAGAGATAAAACATTTTGAATAAGCGGATCTACGAAAAAAGGGAAAACTACTAGGTTGCGACAAATGGCACGCTGCATGTGCGTCACTTGTCGCAACTAGGGGAATTGAAATGATATTTACAACGAGTACTCCTTAATTAGTGATTTCGCGAAAATGATGCAGACCGTTTTCCTAAGGGAAGCACTTCGGGACGGCACGCCGGCCGAACTTTCGGCCGGTCTCGAGGGCCACGCTGGCTCCAGCATCAACGAAAACACCCTCGGCGCAAGATGTGTGTAGGTGGGCCTCACACAACTGTCTCAAATCTTATCCTTATCCTTTCTTCTACCTTCAGCCCCATCTCTCTCTGCGCCATGCTTCTTCTTTTCCTTTACCCCGTGCTGCCGCCGGCCGATGGCTGCTGTCGTCCGTGTGCTCCGCCAAGCCGAGGGACTGCCCGACTGCTCGCCGAGTTACTGCCTGACTACTGCCGACCGGCGCCCGCTGCCATGAAAAAGGGTTGCAGCAAATTACATCGCCGGTCGTATCAAAAAAGGAAGACGGTTGCAGCAAAACATCGTCAGCATCGTCATGGGTTGCAGCTAAGACATGAAGCTTGAAGCTTTTTTCAGTACCGGTTGTAGCTTCTGTAATCGCTGGTTGCAACCTTTTGTTCTCGTCCATGGCTTTCGGCTCTATGATTGAAGCTTTTTTATCGCCGGATGAAGCTTTTTCCATCGTGATACGAAGCTTTTTTGTCACTGGTTGCAACTTTTCGTCAATTGGTTTTTCATCTTCTTTGCTATCATCGTTTTCTAGTTTGCTGAAAGCATCATATTTTTTTGCTACCACCGTTGTTTTTGGATGTGAATCACGGGGCGTCGTCGCCATTGATTCTGCAGGGGCGAGGGAGAGGTGAGGGGATGGACAACACAGGTGAGCAGCGGAGCTGCAACCAGCAGCTCAAAAGGCGACGGGCGACGGCGGCGACCGGCGACGGCGACGACGAGTGACGGCGAACAATTTTTTCGCAAACAATTTTTTTCGGAATTTTGCCTTTTTATATATTTTCCCTGATCTTATAGATTTTTATTTACTTTTTCTTGAAATTTTGAAAAAAAAATCCAACGTGGCATGCTGGTTGGACCCGTTGACTAGTCAAAACTGGTCACCCCAGGTCAAAACCGGTCAACAGGGAGGGGAGGGTTGAATCCTGACCGGTTTTGAGACTTGAGGGTTGTAATTTAGACGGTATTAAAGTTCAGGATTGTAAATTAGACTAGGAAAGAGTTGAAATATGCACTTCTCTCTTTCCTGACACGCGAGAAATAGAAACAAGCTCCAACGGCTGAGCATGTGACTGAGACTTTTTTTTGAGAGAGAGACTGAGACTTGGCAAAGCCGTTTCTTCAACCGAACCACCTGGGTCCATTCTGCGTGATTTATCCTCCAGGGCGAAATTAGCGCACCCATTTACGACCGAGCCTTTTCACCTCTGCTAGGGTAAGGTCCAGGTGGCCATGGAGGACGGCCGCCGCCGCCGCCGCCGCCGCCGCCGCAAGAGTGCCCAGAGGGAAACCGCGCCGGCAACCAAGATCGATGCCCTCACGGACGATTTTCTCGAGCTCGTGTTCCTGCGCCTCCCCTTGCATCGCCACCTCGTCTACGCAGCGTGCACGTGCCGGCGCTGGCGCCGCGTGATCGCGGGCGACGTCGGACGCTTCCTTCTCCGGTTCATCTCGCTCCGCGGCCTGTCGCCCGCCCACTTCTCCGGCCACTACCGCGTCGACGAGCGCCACCGGCACCCGCGTCCGCCCGGCGGCAACCCCGTCTTCGTCCCCTCCTCCTCGCGGTGGGTGGCCGCCGCCGTCGCGCGGAACCTCGCGCTCGACTTCCTCCCGCGGCCGGGACTGGCGGGCCGCTGCTGGGAGCTCGCCGACTTCTGGGACGGTCTCCTGCTCTTGCTGCTCCTGGACAAGGAGACAACATGGTCGCCGGCGTATGCCCTGGTCGTCTGCGATCCCCTGACGGGGAGCTACAGCACCGTCCCGCTCTCGGCGTGGTTCCAGGGCTGCGGTTGCCTGGGCGCCTTCCTCCTCCACGGCGAGGACGCGGGCGCGCGCATCAGCCTGTCCAACTTCAGGGTGACGTGCGCGGTCTATCGCCCTGGGGACGGCGTCGCCAGGGCCTGCGCGTTCTCGTCCGCCGGCGGCGGCCGCTGGACCTCCGGCGCCGCTCGTAGCAGCATGGCAGTCTACGGCGACCAGTTCGGGAGCGGCAGGGGTCTGGGCCCCTTCCACTTCGCAGGGAGCACCTACGGGTTCGCCTACTGGACGGTGGGAGACGGCATCCTTCTCGCTCTGGACAAGAAGGCCGCCGAGTTCTCCTCCTCCGTCGGGCTCGACGAGACGAAGTACGCCGCGCTCGAGGACAAGCGGCACACCGCCGAGTACGCCTACCAGAGCCCGTGGTTCCGAGCATGCTTATCCTAGCTGCCACGCCGTCGTTCAGGGTTCTGAATAATTCCTTAATTTGCCGTTTGTTGTGATGATCCTAGAGCATCATAGAGTATGTGTTTGTGTGAGCTTCTCGATGACCGCTTGTAGGCAAAGTGGCAAACACTTTTAGATGTTCTATTGCCGTGCATTCATAGTTTGTTTATTTACAACTTCAGTTCGTTGGATTGTTTGGTTATTGTTCTGGGCATGAATCTCGCCTTCAGTTTACTTTCATAAAGGTGAAATTGTTTGTTTTGGAGAAGGTCTTCTTCACAAAATTGTCTAGCTTAAACATAGGAAAAATTATGATTGTTCCACTATCCAGCTCCGAAATGTGAAGGTTGCAACAAAATTTTCCAAAATTTTAGTGCCCCACCAAACCGTGCGAAGAAATTGAGCATGGGCCAGTGAAGTGAAAGACGTTAGCGCTTGTTGTCATCTACTCAGCCCTCTAAGCCATCTCCTTTGACGCCGTTCTTCGCTGAGGGGCCCACCATTTGGCCACGTAGTCAACAATGAATAGTAAGCCCAGTAACGGCATTGCTGAGCAGCAAATTTGCTCCTGCACACCATTTGACCACGTAGTCAACAATGAATATTAAGCCCAGTAACGGCATTGCTGAGCAGCAAATTTGCTCCTGCATGGCTGCATTCGTTCTCGGACAGAGGATCAGTCTACGGACATGAATACGAAAACAGGGCCGGCCCTGAGGGGGGGGCAGGAGGGGCGGCCGCCCCGGGCCCCCGAAATCCAGGGGCCCCCTCCCGGCCTGTGCGTAGGTAGGCAAAGGCCCAAGCCACATGCAGACGGGAACGACGCAGCGTTGTCCTCGTTTTCCTTCTTCCAGCCCATGGTGTATATGCTTCTACATTAGAACAGGCATGCATGAGGCACGAATCAATCAGGAAACCCTAAAAACCGAATCAATCAGGATCCATCAGCTTGGAGACACAACCAGGGAGCTTTGATCGAGGATGAGGTCCAGTCGTCCAGATTGCAATGAATATGGCTGCACACGGGATGGGGCGTCTGCGCACCGGCGCTGGATGTCACCTATGGATGTGGGCGGTTGCCGGCCGGCCGGCCGATGTATATTCCACAAGTATCGTTAACCATTATGTTTCTGCAGTTTGATACTTTGTTCTTGTGGTCTAAATCTCAAAGAGATCAAGAACGAAAGTGATGTTTTGGATAATGATTCTGACGACTAATTTTCAGATGAACTATGCAATGACGGAATAAATTAGAAAATTAGGTCCTGATTTATTAAGTTTTAGACGAACTATCACAATACTTCTGCTTTGATTTTTGAAGATATGAAAGAATATTTTTCATATCATTTATATTGATTTTTTCATGATTCTAAATTAAGTTTTCAGGTATTGTTATTTATAATATCAATCCTACAATTAGTTCGTCTAAGGACTACTGTGCATATCGAACGCAAACATCATCACAGTGAACACGGCTTTGCCTTTCGAAACTATGTCTTGTGATAGACATTTAGACACACACACACACACCTTTACTTCCTCCATAGGTCATCATATAAAATTTTGGGTTACTCGTGAGTGAACCTGGGCATCCTCCGGGACGCCTAGTCCGGGCCGGGCTATGCAAAGCCCGACCTCAAAATCCTAAGCCTGAGCCCAGCCCGACCTGGCCCAAATGTCGGGCTTTCAAGCACCTTTTTTATAAAATAATGAACTTTGGGATATTAAAATGATATATTATACCGATATTTCTAATAAAATAATGATATATGCCATGTTCGGGCTTTTAGGCCGGGCTTCGGGCAGAAAAGCTGAGCCCGAGCCTGGCCTGGTTGTTGGGCTTTCGGGCCGGGCTGTCCACTCCCGGGTTTATTCGCGAGATCGTAATGACACAAAATCCAAAGTGTTTACAAAACTGAATATTATTGTAATGATGATCCAAAAGGGGGCCCCGAGTTTTAGTTTCGCCCCGGGCCCCTAAATTCTCAGGATCGGCCCTGTACGGAAACCGGCCATCCAATGCTACCGTGTACAATTCAAAAACTGTTTAAACAAACTGGACTATATTCATACAAACCGGATGAAATTCATACATTTCAGACATATTTTAACTAAAAATTATACCGGACTAAGGTAAAACTAGTCTATGGCCGACCCCGGTGGATATCCATTCCCACGACACAGATACCTTTGACTAGTCTACAACCGACCGCAGAGGATCTCCATTGTCTTTCCTGTGTCCGGCAGCCCACTCATCGGATTACCGTGAGACCCGGAGGTATATGTTTCAGTGCAAAGGGTGTCGTGGGAGTAAGTTTGACAATAGAATAGGGGGTACGTAGGAGGAGGCAAGATCCTAGCTACAACAAGGTTGTGCACGCAAGGTTTACGAGTTCAGACCCTTCTCGGAGGAAATAACAGCCCTACGTCTCGGTACCCGGAGGCTTGGCCGACTGGATTATGCGTGAGAGGAGGGGGGTGGCTTAAAGCATCTCCAACAGCCGCGCCAAAAGGCGCGCGCGCGGTAAACTGAGTTTTTAGCGCGCGCGGGACGTTTCGGCGCGCTCCAGCGGTGGCGGGAAGCTAGCGCGTGCGGGAATCGTTTGCGCGTGCGTGGAAAAAGGCGGCAGCTCGCGCGCTATTTTTGGCGCACCGCTTCCAACGCGCCTTTAAATTGCGGCGCTCGCCACGCGCCTATTCCACACTCTCTCTTCCTCTTCCGCTGCCACGCGTGCCCCCCCCACTTCCTTGTTGCTTCCTCGCCGCTCCAGCGCCCCACCACCGACGCGCCACCATGCTGCCGCGCCGCCGAGGAACGTCGGGCTACCGCGGCGTCCACCAGTGCCCCAACGGTCGTACTACGCCGAGATCCGGTCCGACGACGTCCAGCTCGGCCTCGGCACCTTCCGGACTGCGCACGAGGCCGCCCGCGCGTACGACGCGGCGGCGTGGCGCCTAGACAGGCCGCGCGCGCAGATGAACTTCCAGGACATCCACTCGCGACAGCAGGCGCATGACGTCACCCCTCCGCCTCGTCTTATCACGGACCAGGACCGTGCGGAGCACGCTCGGCTGCAGCGCCGCCTCCTCATCGTCGAGGAGGACGAGCGGGCCATGGCGGAGTGGCGCCGGTGCCACCCGGAGGACGTCGCCGATGAGCAAGCCTACTGGACAAAGCAGACGGAAAAGCGTCGCAAGGAACGGTTGGACAGGCGTCGGCGAAAGGCCCTGGCGTTATCGCAGTGCGATATCGTTGAAAATGGTGGGCAGTCGATCTTTACGGATAATGATCCTTGTTGGGACGACATGTGACTTGATATCTCGGACCAGACGAGCGAGGATGACGATGATGATGATGACGATTGGGAGTAGGTTGTAGTTTTATCTAGTTGCACTATCTAGTAGTTTTTTATGTCGTTGCACCGTAGTTATGTATCTATGCTTTGGAACTATGTATCGTTTATCTATGAATGTAAAATATCTATTGGAAAAGGCACAAGGATTTTTTCTATGTGCCTGCGATAACGCGTGCTGCATTTTAGCGCGACTGCTGGAGCGGCGCGCGCGCTGCATTTTGGCGCGGCTGTTGGAGCCAGCACTGCCGGCCGCGCAAAACCAGGCGAAGGGCACGTGACGCGTAGCGCGGCTGTTGGAGATGCTCTTATATAGAGTGCGACAGAATCCCAACCATCCTACGTTACACAGGGTTCAATGTACATTAAGACAGGGCGTTACTAGTAACGCCAATTATAAAGAGCTATAAATGATCTTTAAGACTACAGACTGAACGCCTGACCGTTGCCATCCTGGGTGACTTTAGGCCTTCTGTATTCCGAGTGGTTTCTTGTATGGTCGAGTGACTTCATCTTGGTCGAATGGAATTGGGGTTTCTGAGTAAGGTTGGAGGTTGAGTGGATTGCACTCCTTGGTGAACTCAGTCAGTTTTTTCTGTTGTATCTTGAATGTCTTTGGCTCTAGGGCAGTGTCCTTGGGTAAGGCATCTAGGTCAGGCCTATGACCCTACCCTAGGTACATGTCATTGTCATTATCCCCCGAATGGATTGAGGTCCGAGTAAAGAAAGAGCTGAAGTAGATTCTGACCCAATTCTCTCCTGCGGAGGTATCTCATCTGAGTCTGTGAATCATGCTAAAGCTTCGATCTTTTTTCAGTTGCCTCGATCGATTCAGTGGTCGTCGAGTGAACTCAACTGATAATCTTCGAGTGTTGATATGGTACAAAATCTTTGGCGCGATTGGTTACTCTATGGTCTCCGGATCTCATGGGATTCGAAATTTCGGGGAAGCGCGCGGGACAGAGCACGCCGTAGTAAACGGAGTGGATAGATGAGGATGCCTCGATCTTCGTGCCACCTTTTCCGCCACGTATCGGGCGAGCGCCTGCTGCGGGATATGATTAGATCGCTCAGGCCCACTTGTCAGCCACTCGGAAGTGGCCTCATAAATAGCGTCTGGGCCGAGGCGAAGCACAGTGCGCCCCAATCGTCCCCTTCTTCCCTTGCTTCAACACTGCGCTCTTCACCATCTTCGTCGTCTCCGTTCGCCCGCAAGCACTCTGTCGCCATGGGAAAGGACAAGACAGCGGACCTAGAGCGCAAGAAGGCGGCGGCGGTGAAGGGCAAGAAGACGAGTCGGGGGTCATCGTCGAGGTCCGGTCTGCTGCCTGGTTGGATCCAGGGGGACTGGATCCGCTCCACGATCTAGAAGGAGGAGTTGGAGGACCTGGCCAGTGGAGGCATGATTGCCCATGGGTCTTGGAGGTTGCCGGGGAACGAGACCGAGCCTCGGGCATGGGAGGGTGAGTGTGTCCTCCTTGCCACTCATGTCGACCGCGGTTTCAGTCTACCTCCACATCCTTTTTTGGGGGTTTCTTGAACTTTTTTGGTGCTCAACTTCATCACTTCTCCCCCAACACAATCACATATCCCGCCGCCAACATCTCTCTGTGTGAAAACTTCTTGGGCTGTCGACCGCATTGGGGTTTGTTCAAGCAAATCTTTACTTGCCGCTCTCAGTCTGTGAAGAAGGAAAATCCGAATGAAGAAAAGATGCACGTGATCCAGATGTGCGGGGGTTTAGGGATTCAGACAAGGGGTAGGAGTACTTTTCTAGCCATGACCCTTCCCGACTCAATTAGAGGGTGGCAGTCGACCTGGTTCTACTGCTTAGACGTTCCGACTCCCGGTCAGTCGACCGGTCTTCCCCCCTTCACCATGGACCGAGTCCGCCAACTATCGGGGGTTTGGTGCGACATATGCCAAAGGATGGCTAATCATGATGGGGGCTACTAGGACGTCGCCAGTGCTAGGAAACAGGATGAGGCAAAGACATGCACGCGGGCGAATCTTACCCAAGTTTGGGGCTCTCCTAGGAGATAACACCCCTAGTCCTGCTCTGTGGGGTATCCGCATGATCACTAAGGCACTAGTGAGTACAATGGTGCTCCTTGAGCTGTATGCTGGAGGTAGAGGAAAGCAGGGCTAGCTTTCTCCTCTCTCTATGTGTGTGTCTAGGTCTAACAGGTTGGGAACCCTTTGCATGGGTGCCCTGGGGGGTTTATATAGTCCTACCCCCAGTGGTACAATGGTAACCTGGCCGAGTGTAGGACCCGGCTGTCAGTGTCTCCTGTCGCCGGCTCCTTCGCCGGACGCTGGGGCCCGCCGCCTGGTGGGCCCTGCCGGCTGGTCTGGTACGGAGCCGACAGGCCGCCTCCGCCGCTTGTGGGTCTGGCCGGCTGCTTCTTACTGTAGCCGTAATGCTAATGACGCGTGCTTGGTCGGGAGGGGGGGAGATCACTGTAGCCACACAGTGTCTCGTCTGATTAATGGCGCGTGGACTCCGAGGGAAGAGTGGGCCGCCTGCTAGAGGCCGGCCTCCCTCTGGTCCGACTGGTCAGGTGCTGCCACCCTCTAGGCTCTCGCTGCCTGGTAGGGCCCGCCGCCTGCAGGCCGTACCGACAGGCCGTCGTGGGAAAAGGGTTCCCCCTGACAGGGGTGACGTCAAGGGCGGGATGGCAACAGTGTCGCACCGTGCGGAGATCTCGGCCGGTACGGGACACCGTGGTCGCACCCTGCCCTGGATATGGGGGTGATGGGCTACACTGTTGCCACATCCTGTCTTGTCTTCTTTATGGGGGAACAGACTTTGAGGGCGCCGTGGGCCGCCTGCCAGGAGCCGGCCTCCCTTGGGGGCTTGGGAGTCGACCCGTCTTGGGGGCCGTCTTCTGGTGCTTGGCCGTCCTCTAGTAGCCGGCCGCTTGAGCTAGCCGGCCACCAAAAGGCGGCACTTCGTCCTTGACGCTTGAGGGGTGCAGCCGGCCCGATGTCTTGAAATGCTCAGGGACTCGGGTTAGGCTACCCGTAGCCCATTACTCCGACAGTAGTCCCCGAAGCTGGTGAAGCGTCGCGGCTGAAAAGTCGAGGTGCCTCAGCAGTTTCCTTCTCCGAGTGCTGTTGCTGAATGCTTCATCCGTCTTCTGGTATGCCGCCTGCTAGGAGTCGGACATTATCGGGGGTTGGGTGCGACATATGCCAAGGGATGGCTTATCATGGTGGGAGCGAGTAGAACGTCGCCGGTGCCCGGAAGCGGGATGAGGCGTAGACACGAACGCCGGCGTACTTTACCTAGGTTCGGGGCTCTCCTAGGAGAAAACACCCCTAGTCCTGCTCTGTGGGGTCTTCACATGATCACTAAGGCACAAGTGAATACAAAGGCACTCCTTGAGCTGTATGCTAGAGGTGGGAGAAGGCAGGTCTAGTTCTAACAGGTTCCAACCCTTTGCATGGGTGCCCTGGGGGGGGTTATATAGGCCTACCCCCGGCTGTCAGTCTCTTCGGTCACCGGCTTCTCCGCCGACTACTGGGGCCCGCCACCTGGTTGGGTACGGGGCCGACAGGCCGTCCCCGCCGCTCTCGGGTCTTGTCGGCTGCTGATCATTGTAGCCGTGACTCTAATGATGCAGGCCTGGTCAGGGGATCGTGGCTGCAGCTCCTGCCGCCTGGTGGGCGGTTATTGTAGCCTCTCCGTGTCTCATCTGGTTAATGGCGCGTGGGACCCGAGAAAAGGGCAGGCCGTCTGCTGGGGGCCGACCTCCCTTGGGTCTGACTGGTGAGGCTCTGGCCGTCTTCCGGGCTCTCGCCGACTGGTGGGGCCCGTCGTCCTTGGGCCATACCGACAGGCCGTCGTGGGAGCAGGACTCCGCCTGCCTGTGATGAGGTCAGGGATGGCATGGCAAAAGTGCTACGCACGGCGGGGATCTCCGCCGTACGGCACACTATGACCACGCCAGCCCCTGGAAAAGGGGAGGGCATGGGCTACACTGTAGCCATTCCCTGTCCCGTCCCCCTTGAAGAGGGCACGGGCTTTGCTGGTGTAGTGGGCCGACTCCTCGGGGTTGACTTCTCTAGAAGCCGCCGAGTAGGAGTCGGCTCATCTTGGCCTTGCCTCTAGGACTCGGCCGTATACGAGCAGCCGGCTGTTCCTCTAGCCGTCCCCCAGAAGACAACTCTTCACCTTGGCATCTTGAGGGGCGCAGTCTGCCCCGATGTCTTGGAAGGTTATGGACCTCGGGTTAGCCTACCCGTGGCCCATTACTCCGACAGTAGTCCCCGAAGCTGGTGAGGCGCCGCGGATGATTAGCCGAGGAGCCTCAGCAGTTTCTTTCTCCGAGTGCTTGAGGTGGAACCTTGTTCGACTTCTGCCGGGCCGACTGGTAGGAGTCGGACTCGCCAATCTGACTTGTCCAAAAATTTTGAATGCCTCTGCGGGATCAAGGTGGCGTGCTCGCTAGGCTTCTAGGCTGCCGCCCGCTTCGGGCCTGTCACGTGGCGACGAGCGGCCGAGCCTGTATGCCCACCCACGCACGCGACGAGACGCACCTGCAGGCGGGGCCCGCCACTACCACGCCTTGGCATGCGGGCGGATCCGTTGCGGCCGCGGTGGGCTATCAGTCTCTTCGGTCGCCGGCTTCTCCGCCGACTACTGGGGCCGCCGCCTGGTGGGCCCCGCCGCCTGGTTGGGTATGGGGCCGACAGGCCATCCCCGCCGCTCCCGGGTCTTGTCGGCTGCTGATCACTGTAGTCGTGACTCTAATGACACAGGCTTGGTTAGGGGATCATGGCTGCAGCTCCTGCCGCCTGGTGGGCGGTTACTGTAGTCTCTCCGTGTCTCGTCTGGTTAATGGCGCGTGGGACCCGAGGAAAGGGCGGGTCGTCTGCTGGGGGCCGACCTCCCTTGGGTCCGACTGGTGAGGCTCTGGCCATCTTCCGGGCTCTCGCTGACTGGTGGGCCCGTCGTCCTTGGGCCGTACCGACAGGCCATCGTGGGAGCAGGACTCCACCTGCCTGTGATGAGGTCAGGGATGGCATGGCAACAGTGCTGTGCACAGTGGAGATCTCCACCGTATGGCGCACTGTGAGCACGCCAGCCCCTGGAAAAGGGGAGGGGATGGGCTACACTACAACCATTCCCTGCCCCGTCCCCCTTGAAGAGGGCACGGGCTTTGTTGGTGTAGTGGGCCGACTCCTCGAGGCCGACTTATCTAGAAGCCGCCGAGTAGGAGTCGGCTCGTCTTGGCCTTGCCTCTAGGACTCGGCCATATACGGGCAACCGGCTGTTCCTCCAACCGGCCCCCAGAAGACAACTCTTCACCTTGGCATCTTGGGGGGCACAGTCTGCCCAATGTCTTGAAAGGTTATGGACCTCGGGTTAGCCTAGCCATGGCCCATTACTCCGACAGCCATGACCAGGCAGACTTGTCTCGTGACTTTGAAATGTCAAGGTGGGAATCAGGTGGCGTGCCTTCTAAGCCTCTAGCCTGCCGCCCGTTGCGAGCACGCCACGCGACGCCAGCTAGCCGGGCTAGCCTGCCAGCCCATCCACGCGATGGGACGGGACAGCAGGTCGAGCCCGCTACAACCGGGCCTCGGCGCGTGGACGGATCCGCTTTGGCCGATGCAGACCATTGTGATTCCGTGCGGAGTTACTGCATGCAGTAACTCGTGCAATAATCGTGAGGACGTGGGGTCGTGGGCGCAGTTGATCCCATGATTCCACGCCCCGCCCCGTCGGCTTCGCATCCTAGGGGCTATAAGTAGGGGGGAAGGGGAGCGGCGGAGCACGCACGCCCTCCTCCCCTTTGCCATTTTCGACCTTCTCCTCCTCTCGCTGCCGCCGCACTTCTGCGCCCTGCCGAAGCGCTACCGCAGTTCATCACCGTCAGCCACCTCCGCGTCAAGCCTCTTGCTCTGCCGCGGTCCTTGCCTCTGGCGCCGTGCCATTTCCCCGTCGAGCTCGGATTCCATGATGCGTGAGAAGGGAGGGGACTGGGATGGCACGGTTGTGATCGACCACCACCTCGCCTTCCTTCGCGCCACACGGCGGCTGCCCGGCGCGGGCTACGTCAAGGTGCGCGTGCCGCCGGTGGAGGAGATCTCACCAGTGCCGCAGGGAGGCGAGCGGGTTATCTTCCGCTTGCACTTCCTCCGCGGCTTCGGCCTACCGGCGAGCGGATTCTTCCTGTCCTTCCTCAACTTCTTCCATCTTCAGCTGCATCATCTGACGCCCAACACCATGGCGCTGTTGTCCGCCTTCGTCACGATGTGCGAGGGCTATCTTGGCATCCTCCCCACCATCGAGTTGTGGGGAAGCGTTCTTCTACACCAAACTGGGCACCTCCGCCAGGGAGAAGGCGGCCCAGTGCGGTGCCTTTGTCACGGTGCACCGTCCGTCCGTGAAGAATGCCTTCCCCGCCATCAAGCTGTCACAGTTGGTCAAACTATGGCAGAAATCGTATTTTTATGTGGAGAATGTCGACCCCGCCCTCGACTTCATCAACTTGCCGCCCTATGAAGCCGGCCCTCCGGCCGAAACCTCGGGCCAACTGGGGATACAAGCCGAAGCCCTTGTTAGCTGACGCCACCGCCGCCATCAACCGGCTCCGGGTGCTGACGAACGCGGCAGGCCTCAAGGCGTCTAACCTGCTGGTCGCCTTCGTCGAGCGCCGGCTTCTCCCGCTCCAAGGCCGACCTCATCTGATCTGTTGGAAGAGCGGACACCGGGACCCGTGCCGGACGTGCACGAGGGACATGCCGACTGCCAAGGTCGCCCGCATGGTGAACGAGATCTCCGACCTCAAGCTATCGGAAGGGTCTTGGCGGTTCGGCATGCGGCCATACTCCCGGGCCAACCCGCCGCCTACTGTAAGTTCTTCAACTCTTTCCTTTTTTAGTATTTCTCTTGGTTTTGGTCTTAACATCTTGAATAGTCGGTCCTTTGAACACAGATCTTCATGTCTCCGGCGAGGGCCGCCATCGTAGGGCAGGGTGGAGACTACCTGCCGGACTAGGTGGCGAGCGATGTGGACGACCCCGACTTGGGGGTGGCCGCCCTGGAGGATTACGCCATAGGTGGCGGTGATGGAGCGGGCGCCTCCGAAGACGTAGGAGGCATCCAGGCCTGGCCCGATGATGATGAAGATGAGGACGAGCCACGCCATACGCGAGGCGCCGGCAGGGTGGACGTGGGCCCTTCCGCCGAGCCAGCTGCTCAAGGGGGCATGCGCAAGCGCAAACAAGGCGCCGCCTTGTTTGGCAGCGCGCCGAAAAAGACCAAGAACCTGACCGTCGCGACCAAGCAGAAGAGAAGGCCGCCGCGAAGGCGACCAAGTTTCAGAAGCTTCCGAAAGTGCCTCTATGGTGTCGGCGTAAGTGTCTTTTCCTTGTGCCATCCTTTATTGTTGATTTTATCTGAGCTTTTCTGCTTTATTTCCTTGGCTTAGGGCTCCGCTCTCTCTTGAGAAGTCGGCCGCCGCCTTCGTCATCGGGTCGGGGGAGACTTCTACCACCACCCGGCGAATCGACCCTGCAGCCGACCTCCGGGAGGCGCAGGAACGAAACGCGCGGGAGGTGCGCGAGGAGCAGGAAGCCGCCCGCAGGGAGCAGGTGGAGGTGGACAAGGCGGAGGCCGCCGCGTTGAAGAAGATGGCAGAGGCTGATGCCGCAGCAAAGAAGCTGGCTGAAGAAGCCGTGTACCGTCAGGCGCCGTTGTTCGTCGTCCCCCTGAACTCCATGCTGCCGCCACCAGAGTTCACGGTGCCGACTGGGGGAGCTGATGTCGAACAACCGGTCATGGAGAGGGGAGTCGGCGATGTCGCCATGCCAGAGGTAGCCGTGCCTTCGCCGCCGCCGTCTGACAAAGCAAGGGAAAAGCAGCCAGCCGCCCCGCTGGCACCGCCAGCCGAAAACAAGGTGGTGATGGGCCCAACTCCTGAGGCCCGCACACCATCGTGCCACCGAGGCGCGAAGGCGACTTCGGCGCCATGACTGCTGGAAGCCGGTTCTGTGAGCTCTTCAGCCCCGGATGCCGAAGCAACCAGCGCCGCTCCCGCTGAATGGGTGCGTGGAGGCGGAATGGGCGCTTTAAATCAAGCGATCCTGGACGTCCAGGCTAAACTCCCAGCTGAGTCCACCGCTCTTCAGCAGTGCAATAGAGCATTCCTGGATTCGCGAGCGGCCATTTGGTTATATTTCTTACTTCTTCGTCTTTGATTCTTGTATTTCTCTGTGGGGGCGCACCAGCGCATCCACTGGGTGTAGCCCCCGAGTTTTGGACCGGCTGCTGAGCAGGCAGCCCGGAACTTTAATTGGCAAGCTCCGAGTGCTAACTTTTTTTGCTATCTCCATCGTAGTACTATCATAACCTTCACGCGATCACCATCAACTCTAACGTCTGAGATCTGGACCAACGGATCGCCGACTTGTCAGAAAGCCGGAGTAAGTCCCTGTTTTCTTTCTCTGCGGGGGCGTGATAGCACACCCGCGGGCTGTAGTCCCCGAGATTCGGGCCGACTCTGAGCAGTTGGGCCGGATCTCCCTGGCAACTATACTTCTTCTTTGTTGGTCATTGACATCTTTTTCTTTCTCGGCTCTTAAAGAGGCCAATGCCGCCTTGCAGCGGCAGCTGGGTGAAGCCAACACTGTGTTGCGTGCCAAGGAGGCAGAGTGCAATGAGCTGGCCCAGGAGCGTGACCGACTGGCCACGCAACTGGCGGAGCAAGCGGAGCTTCTCCAGAAGGCCCGGAAGGAGGTGGAAGTGAAGGAGTCCTATCTCCTCGCCTGGTTCGAGACCGAACGCTCCACCTGGACCGACACGGAGGCACTGCTGAAATCTGGCTTCGGCAGGATTGAAGACATGGTTGATGGTAAGCTTTCCTCTTTTTCTTTCTTTGGGCTGCCGGCTGCCGATCGAGCCGGCTTCCAGCTTCTGACTTCTGATTTCTTTGCTTTCTTCCTGAGCAGACTTCTTTCCTGGCCATTCTGACGCCGCCAACGAGGCTATTGAGGCTGCGAATAACTTCTCAGCATCCAAGACCGCCTCCGGCCGGCTCATCGGATGCTGCGCCGTCTTCAGCGTGTCAGGGCCCAGGCGATCTCTGCCCTTTGGCCAGACATGCCGGCTCTGCGTACTCCCAGTCAGACTGCCGACTGGCTGGAGGTGGTGGCCGGCCGCCTCGAGGCTTAGAAGGTTCCTCCGCCCGGGCTGGAGTGCGTCGGGCCTTGGAGTTTGTCAAGGCGTGGTATCCTGGGCTAAATCTAGCCCAGTTGACCACGTTTCGGCAGGAGGCCCAAGAGGAACTGGTGGCGGTGGAGCGCGACCTTGTCAGACGGGCAGCGGCGATTGCGGAGTACACCGACACCAACCTCTTTGTTCTTGTGCTGGCTGAGAATGGTGCCGAGGCGCCACCGGAGTGGTTCGGGCTGAACCCGGAGGATGACGAAGACTCGGCCGAGATGATCGACTCCAGCAACGAGGGAGAAGACGTGGAGGACGGGGAAGGTGAAGAAGATGCGCCAAAGGTCGGAGCGGACAGCCAGCCTCAGCTTGACCGTGCCTCGAACAACGAGTCACGCTCGAGTGCGCCGACTGCTGCTGGAGGCGACCAAGCAGAGACTGACCAGCCGTCCACTCCACCAACCGGCACTACCGACTCTGCTAACCAGCCAGACCCCTCTGCTGCTCCCTAGGCCACCGACTTATCTTTATTTTCCCTGTTTTATTAGTCTCGACAAACTTTGTTAAATTTACACAATTCCACCCACTGGGTGTATCTCAAACTCTGTTGAATGCTAGCCAAGGGCCTTTTGACATGTAAATATGCTTTCTCAGAAGTTGTGCTTTTGCCGAGTTCTGACTTTTCTTGCTTTCTGCTCCTTGGCCTTTTTCCTTTGACGCCCTCCCTTGGCCGCTGTCTTCCAGCCAAACAGCCGCACTGCAGACTGTGGCTTGGTTAAGTACTTAGCTGCTTTCGGGAGGGCAACTACTTAGCTGACTAGAGCATTAGCAAGTTAAGTAGAGGCCGGCCGGCTGGCTGTTTCAGCAGCCGGTCGAAGAGGCGGGAAGCCGGCCTGAACTATGTGCATGCTTAGGGTCCTTAGCCATTTTTCATGTGGACACCCTTTCCTGCCTGTAACTCCTACCCACCGGACAGTCGCTCTGCGAGCTGCGGCTTCTAGCAGGAGAAGGCTTAGGTGCCAACACACTACTTGTCCGATTGCAGGAAGCTCCACATAGTACAAGGCGGCGAGCCCCCGGGCTGACTGGTCGAACCCGGTGCCAGGCGGAATAATGAAATAACACATTCATAGGCATAATACTTATCATATAGAAAAGAGGGTAGCCCACAAGCTCTTCTTGGGGGACCCGGAGTCTTCGCACTTAATACAAAAGATAGCGTGGTGCATACTGCATCAACTGTAAAAATCTTCGAAGGAGGTTTGCATTCCACGGCCACGCTGTCTCTTTGATGGAGTCGTCTCTCTTCGTGCTCTGGGCTTCTGAGCATCGATCAGGTAGTAGGAGTCGTTGCCCAAAACTTTGCTAATGATGAATGGGCCTTCCTAAGGTGCCGAGAGCTTGTGCTGGCCGACTGTTCACTGGATCAGCCAGAGCACAAGGTCTCCCTCTTGGAAAGATCTTGGCTTGACCTTTCGGTTGTAGTACCGGCATAGACTCTGCTGGTAGATGGTGGACCGGCTGAGTCCCAACAGCCGGCCCTCTTCCAGTAGATCGACGCCGTCTTCACGTGCTTCTTTGGCCTCCTCCTTGATACGTCTTCAACGCATCTATAATTTTTGATTGCTCCATGCTATTATATTATCTATTTTTGATGTCAATGGGATTTATTTTACACTTCTATATCATTTTTGGGACTAACCTACTAACCGGAGGCCCAGCCCAAATTGTTGTTTTTTTTCCTATTTTAGGGTTTCGAAGAAAAGGAATATCAAACGGAGTCCAAACGGAATGAAACCTTCGGGAACGTGATTTTCTCAACAAACGTGATCTAGGAGACTTGGAGTGGGCATCAAGAAACAATGGAGGAAGCCACGAGGCAGGGGGCGTGCCCTCCACCCTCGTGGGCCCTCCGTTGCTCCACCGACATACTTCTTCCTCCTATATATATATCCACGTACCCCCAAACATCCAGGAGCACCACGAAAACCTAATTCCACTGCCGCAACCTTCTATACCCGAGAGATCCCATCTCGGGGCCTTTTCCGGAGCTCCGCTGGAGGGGGCATTGATCATGGAAGGCCTCTACATCAACTCCATGGCCTCTCCGGTGATGTGTGAGTAGTTTACTTCAGACCTATGGGTCCATAGTTGTTAGCTAGATGGCTTCTTCTCTCTCTTTGGATCTCAATACAAAGTTCTCCACGATCTTCTTGGAGATCTATTCGATGTAATCTTCTTTTGCGGTGTGTTTGTCGAGATCCGATGAATTGTGGGTTTATGATCCCGTTTATCTATGAACAATATTTGATTCTCCTCCAAATTCTTTTATGTATGATTGGTTTATCTTTGCAAGTCTCCTCGAATTATCAGTTTGGTTTGGCCTACTAGATTGATCTTTCTTGCAATGGGATAAGTGCTTAGCTTTGGGTTCAATCTTGCGGTGCTCGATCCCAGAGATAGAAAGGGAACCGACACGTATTGTATTGTTGCCATCAAGGATAAAAAGATGGGGTTTATATCATATTGCATGAGTTTATCCCTCTACATCATGTCATCTTACTTAAAGCATTACTCTGTTCTTATGAACTTAATACTCTAGATGCATGCTGGATAGCGGTCGATGTGTGGAGTAATAGTAGTAGATGCAGAATCGTTTCGGTCTACTTGTCGTGGACGTGATGCCTATATACATGATCATACCTATATATTCTCATAACTATGCTCAATTCTATCAATTGCTCGACAGTAATTTGTTTACCCACCGTAATATTTATGCTCTTGAGAGAAGCCACTAGTGAAACCTATGCCCCCCGGGTCTATCTTCCATCATATTAATCTTCCAACACTTACTTATTTCCTTTGCCGTTTATTTTACTTTGCATCTTTATTTCTCTTTATCGTAAAAATACCAAAAATATTATCTTATCATATCTATCAGTTCTCACTCTCGTAAGTGACCGTGAAGGGCTTGACAACCCCTTTATCGCATTGGTTGCGAGGTTCTTATTTGTTTGTGTAGGTGCGTGGGACTTCAGCGTGATCTCCTACTGGATTTATACCTTGGTTCTCAAAAACTGAGGGAAATACTTACGCTACTTTGCTGCATCACCCTTTCCTCTTCAAGGGAAAACCAACGCAGTGCTCAAGAGGGAGCAAGAAGGATTTCCGGCGCCATTGCCAGGGGGATTCGCGCCAAGTCAAGTCAAGATTTGAATCCCAACAACTAGTCATTTCTGGCGCCATTACCAAGTCAAAACATACCAAGTACCCATCACAAACTCTTATCCCTCGCATTACATTATTTGCCATTTGCCTCTCATTTTCCTCTCCCCCAGTTCACCCTTGCCGTTTTATTCGCCCTCTCTCTCCGTTCCTCTTCTCTTTCCCTATTTGCCTCTTTTACCCATTTCTTGTTTGCTTGTGTGTTGGATTGCCTGCTTGTCACGATGACTCTACCTAGATTTGGTGATCTTCACCTTAAAAGGTTAGAAGAGATCGAAAGCAATATCAGGAGTTTTATGGCTTTACAATTTGAGCATAATAATTTCTTTAGGAACGAGCTGAAGGAACAAAAAAGCTTTATGGGTTATATGAATAAAGAGATCGATGATATGTCCAAAGAATTTTATGGTTTGAAATCTCATATTGCTCATCTCAAAAAATTAATTGCTGAAGTTTCGGATAAGCAGGCCACCTTAGTTAATAAGATGGCCGCTAAGCCGGATTTTTTTATGAAAATAAAGATGAAGATCTAAAAGTTATTGATGTGTCTCCTATTAAGTCTTTTTTTTTCAATATGAATCTTGATAATGATGGGATTGAAAATGAGCCACCTTTACCTAGAAGGCATTCCAAAAATTCAGAGTTTTTAGATCTTGATGCAAAAATTGTTAAAAGTGGGATTGAAGAGGTTAAAACTTTAAATATCAATGAACCCACTGTTTTGGATTTCAAGGAAATTAATTATGATAATTTCTCTTTAATAGATTGTATTTCCTTGTTGCAATCCATGCTAAATTCTCCTCATTCTTATAGTCAAAATAAAGCTTTTACTAAACATATCGTTGATGCTTTGATGCAATCTTATGAAGAAAAACTTGAGTTGGAAGTTTCTATCCCTAGAAAACTTTATGATGAGTGGGAAACTACAACAAAAATAAAAATTAAAGATCATGAGTGTTATGCTTTGTGTGATTTGGGTGCTAGTGTTTCCACGATTCCAAAAACTTTGTGTGGTTTGCTAGGTTTTCGTGATTTTGATGACTGTTCTTTAAACTTGCACCTTGCAGATTCCACTATTAAGAAACCTATGGGAAGAATTAATGATGTTCTTATTGTTTCAAATAGGAACTATGTGCCTGTAGATTTCATTGTTCTTGATATAGATTGCAATCCTTCATGTCCTGTTATTCTTGGTAGACCTTTCCTTAGAACGATTGGTGCAATTATTGATATGAAGGAAGGGAATATTATATTCCAATTTCCGTTAAGGAAAGTCATGGAACACTTCCCTAGAAAGAAAATTAAATTACCATATGAATCTATTATGAGAGCCACTTATGGATTGCCTACCAAAGATGGCAATACCTAGATCTGTCTTCGCTTTTATGCCTAGCTAAGGGCGTTAAATGATAGTGCTTGTTGGGAGGCAACCCAACTTTATTTTTATTCCTTGATTTTTGATCCTGTTTAGTAATAAATAATTTATCTAGCCTCTGTTTTTGTTGTGTTTTTGTGCTTAATTAGTGTTTGTGCCAAGTAGAACCGTTGGGAAGACTTGGGGAAAGTCTTTTTGATCTTGCTGTAAAAAACAGAAACTTTAGCGCTCACGAGAATCGCTGCCATTTTTATTTGGAAGGTTATATTTAGTTAATTGTTTTTGCAGATGATTAATACATAAATTCCTAACGTCGATAAATTTATTTTAGAATTTTTTATGTACCAGAAGTTGCGTTAGCTACAGATTACTACAGACTGTTCTGTTTTTGACAGATTCTGTTTTTCGTGTGTTGTTTGCTTATTTTGATGAATCTATGGCTAGTAAAAGAGTTTATAAACCATAGATAAGTTAGAATACAGTAGGTTTAATACCAATATAAATAAAGAATGAGTTCATTACAGTACCTTGAAGTGGTGTTTTGTTTTCTTTCGCTAACGGAGCTCACGAGATTTTCTATTTTGAGTTTTGTGTTGTGAAGTTTTCAAGTTTTGGGTAATGATCATCATTATTAGAGCATTGTCCCAAGTGAGGAAAGGATGATGAAGACTATGATTCCTTCTTATCTACCAATATTAGCAACTAAACCGATATCTAATACCCAGGTGCTACTAGGAGTACTAGTAAGGTACACATATCTCAAATATACTTTTGTTGAAGTTGACAGCCTTCTTATCTACCAAGTATTTGAGTTAGTTCTGCTACCAGTGACCGTTCCCCTAATAGAAGCACTTTGTCTCGCATTTGGGTTCTTGGGTTTCTTCACTGGAGCGGCAACTGGCTTGCCATTCAAGAAGTTTCCCTTCTTGCCCTTGCCCTTCTTTGAAACTAGTGCTCTTGTTAACCATCAACACTTGATGCTCCTTCTTGATTTCTACCTTTACGGCCTTAAGCACGACGAACAGCTCTGGGATTAACTTCCCTTGCATGTTATAGTTCATCACGAAACTCTAGTAGCTTGGTGATAGCGACTGGAGAACTTTCGTCAATCACTCTCTTATCTGGAAGATTAACTCCCACTTGATTCAAGTGATTGAAGTACCTAGACATTCTGAGCACATGCTCACTGGCTGAGCTATTCTCCTCCATCTTGTAGGCAAAGATATTGTCAGTGGTCTCAAACCTCTCAACACGGGCATAAGCCTGAAATACCAATTTTAGCTCTTCGAACATCTCATATGTTCTATGGCATTCAAAACGCTTTTGGAGCCCCGACTCTAAGCCATAAAGCATGGCGCACTAAACTATCAGGTAGTCATCAGAACATGTCTACCAGATGTTCACAACATCCACAGACGACGCCAGAGGGGTTGGCACACCAAGCGGTGCATCAAGGACAGAAGCCTTCTGTGTAGCAGTGAGGACAATCCTCAGACTACGGCCCTAGTCCGCACAATTTTTTACAATATCTTTCAACTTAGTCTTTCTCTAGGAACGTATTAAAACAAAGAGCTAAAGCGCAAGCTATTAATCCACAACATAATTTACAAAGACAATTTAGACTATGTTCATGATAATTAAGTTCATCTAATCAAATTATTCAATGAACTCCCACTCAGATAGACATCCCTCTAGTCATCTAAGTGATACATGATCCAAATCGACTAGGCCGTGTCCGATCATCACGTGAGACGGACTAGTCATCAATGGTGAACATCTCCATGTTGATCGTATCTACTATACGACTCATATTCGACCTTTTGGTCTCTCGTGTTCCGAGGCCATGTCTGTACATGCTAGGCTCGTTAAGTCAACCTAAGTGTTTTGCATGTGTAAATCTGGCTTACACCCGTTGTATTCGAACGTTAGAATCTATCACACCCGATCATCATGTGGTGCTTCAAAACAATGAACCTTCGCAACGGTGCATAGTTAGGGGGGACACTTTCTTGAAATTTTAGTGAGGGGTCATCTTATTTATGCTACCGTCGTTCTAAGCAAGTAAGATGTAAACATGACAAACATCACATGCAAATCATAAAGTCACATGATATGGCCAATATCATATTGCGCCTTTGATCTCCATCTTCGAGGTGTGGCATGAACACCATAGTCACCGGCATGACACCATGACCTCCATCATCATGATCTCCATCATCGTGTCTTCATGAAGTTGCCTCGCCAACTATTACTTCTACTACTATGGCTAACGGTTAGCAATAAAGTAAAGTAATTACATGGCGTTTTCATTGACACGCAGGTCATAAATAAATTAAGACAACTCCTATGGCTCCTGCCGGTTGTCATACTCATCGACATGCAAGTCGTGATTCCTATTACAAGAACATGATCAATATCATACATCACATATATCATTCATCACATCCTTTTGGCCATATCACATCACATATCACACCCTGCAAAAACAAGTTAGACGTCCTCTAATTGTTGTTGCATGTTTTACGTGGCTGCTATGGGTTTCTAGCAAGAACGTTTCTTACCTACGCAAAACCACAACGGTGATATGCCAATTTCTATTTACCCTTCATAAGGACCCTCTTCATCGAATCCGGTCCGACTAAAGTGGGAGAGACAGACACCCGCTAGCCACCTTATGCATCGAGTGCATGTCAGTCGGTGGAACCAGTCTCACGTAAGAGTACATGAAAGGTCGGTCCGGGCTGCTTCATCCCACAATGTTGCCGAATCAAGATAAGACTAGTAGCGGTAAGCAAATTGACCAAATCATCGCCCACAACTACTTTGTGTTCTACTCGTGCATAGAATCTACGCATAGACCTAGCTCATGATGCCACTGTTGGGGATCGTTGCAGAAATTAAAAAATTCTACGCATCACCAAAATCAATCTATGGAGATACTAGCAACGAGAGAGAGGGGAGTGTATCTTCATACCCTTGAAGATCGCGATGCGGAAGCGTTACAAGAATGCGGTTGGAGGAATTGTACACGCAGCGATTCAGACCGCGGTCGATTCCGATCTAAGCACCGAACAACGACGCCTCTGCGTTCAACACACGTGCAGCCTGGTGATGTCTCCCGTGCCTTGATCCAGCAAGGAGGAGGGAGAGGTTGGGGAAGACAACTCCAGCAGTAGCACAACGGCATGGTGGTGTTGGAGCAGCGTGGTTTCCAGCAGGGCTTCGCCAAGCACTACGAAGGATGAGGATGTGGAGAGGTAGGGCTGCGCCGAGGGAGAGAAAGACTTGTGTCCTTGGCAGCCCCACAACTCCCACCATATATAGGAGGAGGGGAGGTAGCTGCGCCCCCTCTAGGGTTCCCACCCTAGGGGGTGCCGCAGCCCTATATGGGACTGGAGGGGGCGAGCAAGAGGGGGAGAGAGGGGGGAGCGCCCTAGGGTGGGCCTTTAGGCCCATCTGCGCCTAGAGTTTCCCCCTCCTCCTCCTAGCTGCGCCTTGGGCCTTGGTGGGAGGCGCACCAGCCCACTCAGGGGCTGGTCCCTTCCCACTCTTGGCCCATGCACGCCTTTGGGGCAGGTGGCCCCTCCCGGTGGACCCCCGAAACCCCTCCGGTGGTCCCGGTACATTACCAGTGACGCCCGAAACACTTCCGGTGACCAAAACCTCACTTCCTATATATTATTCTTTACCTCTGGACCATTCTAGAACTCCTCGTGACGTCCGGGATCTCATCTGAGACTCCGAACAACATTCAGTAACCACATACAAACTTTCCCTATAACCCTAGCATCATCAAACCTTAAGTGTGTAGACCCTACGGGTTCGGGAGGCATGTAGACTTGACCGAGACATCTCTCCGGCCAATAACCAACAACGAGATCTGGATACCCATGTTGGCTCCCACATGTTCCACAATGATCTCATCGGATGAACCATGATGTCGGGGATTCAATCAATCCCTTATACAATTCCCGTTGTCAATCGGTGCGTTACTTGCCCGAGATTTGATCGTCAGTATCCCAATACCTCGTTCAATCTCGTTACCGGCAAGTCACTTTACTCATTTTGTAATGCATGATCTCGTGACTAACTGCTTAGACACATTGAGCTCATTATGATGATGCATCACCGAGTGGGCCCAGAGATACCTCTTCGTCATACGGAGTGATAAATCCCAGTCTCGATTCGTGCCAACCCAATAGACACTTTCGGAGATACCCGTAGTGCACCTTTATAGCCACCCAGTTACGTTGTGACGTTTGGCACACCCAAAGCATTCCTATAGTATCCGGCAGTGCACAATCTCATGGTCTAAGGAAAAGATACTTGACATTAGAAAAGCTTTAGCAGACAAACTACACGATCTTATGCTATGCTTAGGATTGGGTCTTGTCCATCATATCATTCTCCTAATGATGTGATCCCGTTGTCAATGACATCCAATGTCCAATATAGTTTCTGCTCTAGTGCTTCACTTATATCTTTGAGAGCACAGCGGTGGTTTTATTTTATAGAAATAATTGATCTCTCATGCTTCACTTATATTATTTTGAGAGTCCTTTAGAACAACATGGAAATTTCCTTTTAGGAATAATATAAAAACTTTCACAGAAGTGCATTGAATACTATGAGAAGTTTGATACTTGATAATTGTTTTGAGATATGGAGATGGTGATATTAGAGTCATGCTAGTTGAGTAGTTGTGAATTTGAGAAATACTTGTGTTGAAGTTTGTGATTCCCGTAGCATGCACGTATGGTGAATTGTTATGTGACGAAGTCGGAGCATGATTTATTTATTGATTTTCTCCCTTATGAGTGGCGGTCGGGGACGAGCGATGGTCTTTTCCTACCAATCTATCCGCCTAGGAGCATGCGCGTAATACTTTATTTATTGATTTTTGCAATAAGTATGTGAGTTCTTTATGACTAATGTTGAGTCCATGGATTATACGCGTTCTCACCTTTCCACCATTGCTAGCCTCTCTAGTGTCGCGCAACTTTCACCGGTACCATAAACCCACCATATACCTTCTTCAAAACAGCCACCATACCTACCTATTATGGCATTTCCATAGCCATTCCGAGATATATTGCCATGCAACTTTCCATCATTCCGTTATTATGACACGCTTCATCATTGTCATATTGCTTGCATGATCATGTAGTTGACATCGTATTTGTGGCAAAGCCACCGTTCATAATTCCATACATGTCACTCATGCATCATTGCACATCCCGGTACACCGCCGGAGGCATTCACATAGAGTCATATTTTGTTCTAAGTATTGAGTTGTAATTCTTGAGTTGTAAGTAAATTAAAGTGTGATGATCATCATTATTAGAGCATTGTCCCATTGAGGAAAGGATGATGGAGACTATGATTCCCCCACAAGTCGGGATGAGACTCTGGAAGAAAATAAAGAAAGAAAAAAAGAAGAAAGACCAAAAAGAAAAAAAGGGAAGGCCAAATAAAAAAATGAGAGAAAAGAGAGAAGGGACAATGTTACTATCCTTTTTCCGCACTTGTGCTTCAAAGTAGCACCTTGATCTTCATGATAGAGAGTCTCCTATGTTATCACTTTTATATACTAGTGGGAATTTTACATTATAGAACTTGGCTTGTATATTCCAATGATGGGCTTCCACAAAATTGCCCTAGGTCTTCATGAGCAAGCAAGTTGGATGCACACCCACTTAGTTCTTTTGTTGAGCTTTCATACAGTTATAGCTCTAGTGCATCCGTTGCATGGCAATCCCTACTCACTCACATTGATATCTATTGATGGGCATCTCCATAGCTCGTTGATATGCCTAGTTGATGTGAGACTATCTTCTCCTTTTTGTCTTCTCCACAACCGCCATTCTATTCCACATATAGTGATATATCCATGGCTCACGCTCATATATTGTGTGAAGATTGAAAAAGTTTGAGAACATCAAAAGTATGAAACAATTGTTTGGCTTGTCATCGGGGTTGTGCATGATTTAAATATTTTGTGTGGTGAAGATGGAGCATAGCCAGACTATATGATTTTTTAGGGATAACTTTCTTTGGCCATGTTATTTTGAGAAGACATGATTGCTTAGTTAGTGTACTTGAAGTATTATTATTTTTATGTCAATATTAAACTTTTATCTTGAATCTTTCGGATCTGAAAATTCATGCCTCAATAAATAAAAATTACATTGAGAAATATGCTAGAAAGCATTTCACATCAAAAATTCTTTTTTATCATTTACCTACTCGAGGACGAGCAGGAATTAAGCTTGGGGATGCTTGATACGTCTCCAACGTATCTATAAAATTTGATTGCTCCATGCTATTATATTATCTGTTTTGGATGTTAATGGGCTTTATTTTACACTTTTATATCATTTTTGGGACTAACCTATTAACCAGAGGCCCATCCCAAATTGTTGTTTTTTGCCTATTTCAGTGTTTTGCGGAAAAGGAATATCAAACGAAGTCCAAACGGAATGAAACCTTCGGGAACGTGATTTTCTCAACAAACGTGATCCAGGAGACTTGGAGTGGGCGTCAAGAAACAATCGAGGAGGCCACGAGGCAGGGGGCATGCCTACCCCCTGGGTGCGCCCTCCACCCTCGTGGGCCCCTCGTTGCTCCACCGACCTACTTCTTCCTCCTATATAAGTCCACGTAACCCGCAAACTTCTGTACCCAAGAGATCCCATCTTGGGGCCTTTTCCGGAGCTCCGCCAGAGGGGGCATTGATCACGGAGGGCCTCTACATCAACTCCATGGCCTCTCCGGTGATGTGTGAGTAGTTTACTTCAGACCTTCGGGTCCATAGCTAGTAGCTAGATGGCTTCTTCTCTCTCTTTGGATCTCAATACAAAGTTCTCCTCGATTCTCTTGGAGATCTATTCGATGTAATCTTCTTTTGCGGTCTGTTTGTCGAGATCCGATGAATTGTGCGTTTATGATCTAGATTATCTATGAACAATATTTGATTCTTCTCTGAATTCTTTTATGTATGATCGGTTTATCTTTGAAAGTCTGTTCGAATTATCAGTTTGGTTTGGCCTACTGGATTGATCTTTCTTGCAATGGGAGAAGTGCTTAGCTTTAGGTTCAATCTTGCGGTGCTCGATCCTAGTGACAGTAGGGGAAACGACACATATTGTATTGTTGCCATCGAGGATAAAAAGATGGGGTTTATATCATATTGCATGAGTTTATCCCTCTACATCATGTCATCTTGCTTAAGGCGTTACTCTGTTCTTATGAACTTAATACTCTAGATGCATGCTGGATAGCGGTCGATGTGTGGAGTAATAGTAGTAGATGCAGGCATGAGTCGGTCTACTTGTCACGGACGTGATGCCTATATACATGATCATGTCTAGATACTCTCATAATTATTCGCTTTTCTATCAATTGATCAACAGTAATTTGTTCACCCAGTGTAATACTTATGCTATCTTGAGAGAAGCCACTAGTGAAACCTATGGCCCCCGGGTCTATTTTCCATCATACAAGTTTCCAATCTATTTTATTTTGCAATCTTTACTTTCAATCTATATCATAAAAATACCAAAAATATTTATCTTATTATTATTATCTCTATCAGATCTCACTCTTGCAAGTGGCCGTGAAGGGATTGAAAACCCCTTTATCGCGTTGGTTGCGAGGTTCTTATTTGTTTGTGTAGGTACGAGGTGACTCGCGCGTGGTCTCCTACTGGATTGATATCTTGGTTCTCAAAAACTGAGGGAAATACTTACGCTGCTTTACTGCATCACCCTTTCCTCTTCAAGGGGAAACCAACGCAATGCTCAAGAGGTAGCAATGAGGAAGAAAGGCGTGAAGCCGGTTGACTAGATCCTTGGCATCCTTTGCAATGCTTGACTAGATCCTTGGCATCCTCCAAGGCAGTCGGCCAGAAGAAACCGTGGCGGAAAGCTTTGGCCACGAGTGATCTGGAAGCCGCATGGTGGCCGCATTTGCCTTGGTGGATATCTTTGAGGATTTCTTGGCCTTTCTACGGCTCCACGCAGCGCTGGTACACACCAATGACAGTGCGCCTCACAAGTTCTCTGTTAACAATGGTGTATGCTGCTGCCCGACGTTGCACTTGTCGGGCTGAGATCTCATCAGTCGGCAGCTCTTCGTTCACCAGAAAGTTGAGGATGGGCTGCGCCCATGAAGGTGCTGCTATTTCTTTGACTGCCAGAACTGCAACTTGCACGAGGGCGGTTGGGCAGGGAGGCAGCGGGTTGGAGTCGGCTGCCGCTTGCCGTGTCGATGAAGTCCCTGGGCCGACTGCCGCAGCCCCTGGGCCAGGTTGTTTAGTCCCCGGGCCGGGTGCGACTGCTGCAGTCCCCGAGCCACTTGGTGAAGTCCCCGGGCCGACTGTTGAGGTCTGCGAGCCGGCTGCCGCAGCCCTAGCGTCGGATCCGTCGGCCTCGGGAGGAGCTGGCACAAAGATGGACTCAGATTCTGGAGAGGGCTTGAACGACGGCTTGAGGAGGCGCAGAAGGGAGACACGGGCTGGTATTGCTTGCCGGGTGGAGCCGATTCGTGCCAAGGCATCTTCTTGCTCATTGTCGGCTCTTGGCACATGAAGGAATTCGCACCCCTCGAAGTATCCACTAAGTTGCTGGATGAAAAAATGGTAGCTTGCCATATTTGCAACCTTGGCGTCTCAGTCACCAGAAGACCGCTGGACCACCAAGTCGGAGTCGCGGTAGCACAGGATCCGGCGAATGCCGATTTCTTTGGCCATCCGGAGGCCATGTATTAATGCTTCATACTCGGCCACATTGTTGGAGGCGGCAAAGTGGATTTGCAACGTGTACTTGAGCTTGTCGCCTCTGGGAGAGGTGAGGACTATGTCGGCTCCCAAACCAGTGCGCATCTTCGAACCATCAAAATGCATCCGCCAATGGGTGGAGTCCGGCGCTGGCGGCAGGTACTGGGTTTCGGCCCGGTCGACGAGGAAGTCAGCCAGTGCTTGGGACTTGATGGCGGTGCGAGGCTGGTAGTAGATGGTGTAGGGGGGCAAATCTATGGCCCATTTGTCCACTCGACCCGAAGCATCTCGGCTTCCAATGATCTCGGCAAGGGGAGTAGTGCAGACAACAGTGATTGGGTGCTCCTGAAAGTATGGCTTCAGCTTCTTGGCGGCGAAATGCACGCCGTAACACATCTTCTGATAGTGGGGGTAGTTCTGCTTGGAGGCGGACAACACTTCACTCAGGTAATACACTGGCCTCTAGACTGGTAATGCCTTGCCATCTTCCTTGCGCTCCACAACTATGACTGTGCTGACCACCCGGCTGGTGGCGGCGATGTAAAGGTACATTGGCTCTTTAGCAATTGGAGCCGCTAGGACAGGCGGCGTGGTCAGCATCTTTTTCAGCTAGAGAAAAGCGTCAACCGCCTTGTCGTTCCACTCGAAATGAGTGGTCTTCTTCATGAGCTGGTACAGGGGAAGAGCCTTCTCGCCCATCCGACTGATGAACCGGCTGATGGATGCCAAGCAGCCAGTGAACTTCTAGACGTCTCGCAGTCGGGTGGGCTTCTCCATCCTCTCAATGGCTTTGATCTTCGTAGGGTTGCAATCAATACCGCGTTCTGAGACCAGGAAGCCAAGGAGCTGGCCAGCTGGTACTCCAAACATGCACTTTTCCAGGTTGAGCTTGATTTGAAATCGGCACAGATTTTCAAAGGTTTCCTTGAGATCTTCGAGGAGTGTGTTGTGCTTCTCTGTCTTCACCACAATATCGTCTATGTAGACGTGGGCATTTCTGCCGAGTTGTTTGAGGAGACACTTCTGCATGCAATGCTGAAATGTGGCACCGGCATTTCTCAGGCCGAATGTCATGATCAGGTAGCAGAAGGCTCCAAATGGTGTGATGAAGGCGGTCTTCAGACGGTTTTCCGGGTCCAACTTGATCTGGTGATATCCTGAGTAGGCATCCAAAAAACTCAACAGCTCGCATCCGGCTGTGGAGTCTACCACTTGGTCTATCCGTGGCAGAGAAAACGGATCCTTTGGGTAGGCCTTGTTGAGGCTGGTGTAATCAATGCACATGCGCCACTTATTATTCTTCTTCAGTACAAGGACTAGGTGGGCAAGCCATTCTAGGAAGAAATCTTCCATGATGAAGCCGGCTGCCAACAGAAGGGCGATCTCTTCTCCAATGATTCTTCTCTTCTCCTCTGACAGTCGGCGGAGGGGTTGCTTGACTGGCTTGGCATCTTCTCCAACATGTAGCTTGTGCTCGGCGAAATCCATCGGGACACCCGGCATGTCTTTGCGAGACTGAGGGAGTCCTGGATTAGGGGGTATCCGGACAGCCGAATTATATCCTTTGGCCGGACTATTGGACTATGAAGATACAAGATTGAAGACTTCGTCCCGTGTCCGGATGGGACTCTCCTTGGCGTGGAAGGCAAGCTTGGAAATACGGATATGTAGATCTCCTTCCTTGTAACCGACTCTGTGTAACCCTAGCCCCCTCCGGTGTCTATATAAACCGGAGGGTTTAGTCCGTAGGACCAACAACAATAATCATACCATAGGCTAGCTTCTAGGGTTTAGCCTCTTCGATCTCGTGGTAGATCAACTCTTGTACTACTCATATTATCAAGAACAATCAAGCAGGATGTAGGGTATTACCTCCATCAAGAGGGCCCGAACCTAGGTAAACATCGTGTCCCCGGCCTCCTGTTACCATCCGCCTTAGATGCACAGTTCGGGACCCCCTACCCGAGATCCGCCGGTTTTGACACCGACATTGGTGCTTTCATTGAGAGTTCCTCTGTGTCGTCATCGTCAGGCTTGATAGCTCCTTCGATCATTGATATTAATGCAGTCCAGGGTGTGACTTTTCTCCCCGGACAGATCTTCGTATTCAGCGTCTTCGCACTGCGGGCCAACTCGCTTGGCCATTGGAGCAGATCGAGAGTTACGCCCCTGGCCACCAGGTCAGGTTTGGAAGCTTAAACTACACGGCCGACATCCGCGGAGACTTGATCTTCGATGGATTCGAGCCCCTGCCGAGTGCGCCGCACGGTCACGATGAGCATGATTTACCTCTACCATCGGACAGTGTTCAGGAGACCGCACCGGCAACCGCTCCGGCCCTCAATTCGGAGCCAATTGCGCCATCCATGGACGGGTGGATAGACCCCGCCACGGAGGCTGCATTCTCAGCGGCGATCGAGCCGAGTATCGACCTTACCCTTCACGAGAGCCGTGATGCCAAAATGCCGGATTCTTCCCCGGCCACGGACTCCGAACCGCCTGCGCCCGTGCCTATCGAATCCGACTGGGTGCCGATCATGGAGTTCACCTCCGCGGATATCTTTCAGCACTCGCCCTTCGGCAACATACTGAAATCATTAAGGTCTCTCTCCTTGTCAGGAGAGTCCTGGCCGAACTATGTCCGGCAGGATTGGGATGCGGATGACGAAGAAATTCGCTGCCCAGCCAGCACCCACTTAGTAGCCACAGTCGACAATTTGACCGACATGCTCGACTTCGACTCCGAAGACATCGACGGTATGGACGACGATGCAGGAGACGAAAAAGAACCACTGCCCATAGGGCACTGGGCAGCCACCTCATCATATGATATATATATGGTGGACACACCCAAAGAAGGCAATTGCGACGGGACAGCGGAAGATGACCCCTCCAAGAAGCAACCCAAGCGCCGACGTCAGCGGCGCCGCTCTAAGTCTCGCCAAGGCAGAAGCGATGATACCGGCACAGGAGATAATAGCACTCCGGACAGTGCCGAAGATGACGACAATCCCCTCCAGCAAGATTTAGAGCAGGAGGATGGAGAAGACAGCCCTCCCGAGGGAGTGGCAGATGGAGAGGCGGAGGATGATAATTACATGCCTCCCTCCGAAGACGAGGCAAGCCTCGACGATGATGAATTTGTCGTGCATGAGGATCCCATCGAGCAAGAGCGCTTTAAGCGCCGGCTTATAGCTATGGCAAATAGCCTTAAGAAAAAGCAATAGCAGCTTCGAGCTGATCAAGATTTGCTAGCTGATAGATGGACTGAAGTCCTTGCGGCCAAGGAATATGAACTCGAACGCCCCTCCAAGAGTTACCCAAAGTGCAGGTTGCTACCCCGACTGGAGGAGGAAGCATTAAAACCTACATCTCCAGCGTATGACGCGGCTGATTGGCCACCTCGTGGCCGCGACAGAGAGGCATTTCAGCCAAAAGCTCAGCCCGCACCCCGACGCCACTCAAATAAAAATTTCAAGGCACGGGGAAACACGCTAGACCTGCGAGACGTATTGGAGGACAAAGCAAAACACGCAAGATCGATCTACGGATCACGAGGGCGCGCCACTATGCGAGACGATAACCGTCATGCCGGATACAATAAAAGTAAATCCGGCCGGGACGAACACAGCGGACAAGACTCATTTGAGCTGCGTCGTGATATAGCCCAGTACAGAGGCGCCGCACACCCCCTATGCTTCACAGACGAAGTAATGGATCACCAAATCCCAGAGGGTTTCAAACCTGTAAATATCGAATCATACGACGGTACAATAGATCCTGCGGTATGGATTGAGGACTTCCTCCTGCACATCCACATGGCCCACGGTGACGATCTACACGCCATCAAATACCTCCCACTCAAACTCAAAGGACCAGCTCGGCATTGGCTCAACAGCCTGCCAACAGAATCCATTGGCTGTTGGGAAGATCTGGAAGCCGCATTCCTCGACAACTTCCAGGGCACTTACGTGCGACCACCAGATGTTGATGACTTGAGCCACATAATTCAGCAGCCAGAGGAATCGGCCAGGCAATTCTGGACACGGTTCCTGACAAAGAAAAATCAAATCATCGACTGTCCGGATGCAGAGGCCCTAGCAGCTGTTAAGCACAACATCCGCAACGAGTGGCTCGCCCGAAACCTTGGCCAGGAAAAGCCGAAATCTATGGCAGCCCTCACGACACTCATGACCCGCTTTTGCGCGGGAGAGGACAGCTGGCTGGCTCGAAGCAATAACATATCAAAGAACCATGGTACTTCGGATACCAAGGATAGCAATGGCAGGTCACGTCGCAACAAACACAAGCGCTGCATCAACAGGGACAATACCGAGGATACGGCAGTCAATGCCGGATTCAGAGGCTCTAAACCCGGTCAGCGGAAAAAGCCATTCAAAAGAAGCACTCCAGGCCCGTCCAGTTTGGACCGTATACTCGATCGCTCCTGTCAAATACACGGCACCCCAACAAGCCAGCCAACCACACCAACAGGGAATGTTGGGTGTTCAAGCAGGCCGGCAAGTTAAATGCCGAAAACAAAGATAAGGGGTTACATAGCGATGATAAGGAGGAGCCCCGGCCGCTGAACACTGGAGGACAGAAGATGTTCCCCCCACAAGTGCGGACGGTGAACATGATATACGCAACCCACATCCCCAAGAGGGAGCGGAAGCGTGCGCTAAGGGACGTATATGCGTTGGAGCCAGTCGCCCCAAAGTTCAACCCATGGTCCTCCTATCCGATCACCTTCGATCGCAGGGACCACCCCACTAGTATCCGTCATGGCGGATTCGCCGCACTGGTCCTAGACCCAATCATCGACGGATTTCACCTCACTCGAGTCCTTATGGACGGCGGCAACAGCCTGAACCTGCTTTATCAGGACACAGTGCGCAAAATGGGTATAGACCCCTCAAGGATCAAACCCATAAAAACGACCTTCAAAGGCGTCATACCAGGTGTAGAGGCCCATTGCACAGATTCAATGTGGTACCGCATTATGCATACCTCAAGCTCAAGATGCCAGGACCTCGGGGGGTCATCACAGTCAATGGAAACATAGAGCGCTCTATCCGCACGGAGGAGCACACTGCGGCCCTCGCAGCAGAAGCACAAAGCAGCCTCTTAAGGCAATCCTCCAGTTCGGCGATTAAACACCCGGACACCTTCAGGCACGCCCGGAGTAATCTGCAACAAGACCGCCTGGCATGTTCCGAGCTTGCATAGCAATGCGGCCCCCACCCCAATCCCAGCCAAACGGAGAAATCCATGCCACGCGTGCATAATTACGCATTGAAAACACCATGGGCATAGGTGGGGGGCACGACTACGGCACGACTACAGCACGCCCCAAAACGCGGCTCAACCGCACTAGGGGCTTCCCGCTTTGTTATTTTTTCTCTCTTTCAGGACTTTACTCTCTGGAAACCCCGTCTGGCAGTATGATTGCCGGACACACGATACAATAACCAAGGAGCCAGAAAGCTACGTCGCACCATGGAAGTCCCAGGTGGTCTCTGATAACGAGTGAAATACCTGCTTTAAATACCATTCCTCAGCTTGCCCTTGGAGGGGACATGTCAAATAGTCCTACTTTTTTCTTATCGCACTACTTGTATCATTCTGCTTCGACGCACCTTTTTGAATAAACAATGCATAGCACTAGACTATTACCGCATTCTCTATTCTTTTTATATATATGTTCATTCATGACATTCAGCACCCGTACACTCTGGTACGGCCAATACGCCAGGGGCTTAAGCGTACCCCATAATATAGCATGAGAAGTCCGAACACTTTCGACAGTGTGGCACCCCGAACTTATAGCATTATATGCATCAACTCCGAATCATGTCTTGGGTCAATAGTTGGGTTTTCCCGGCTCCCATGTTTTGGTACCTTACGTTCCGCTACATCGGCTAAGGTAGCACTGGGAGAACTACTGCGATTGTGCCCCGGTTCATTTGGGCAAGCACCTCAGTAGAGAAAGCTAAAACTGACTGTCATGATAAGGCGAGAGCTGGTCGTTGTTCGAGAGGTCTCGAGTCCCTAAAGACTTATGCCGCTTAGGGCGAGGAGTCGGCTTTGTCCGGCTTAGGCGTGTATAGTGCCCCGAATTCGGCCTTCCGAATACTAGGGGCTTCGCCAAAATTTAAAAGTGTACACTTCTATGGCTAAGTGAGAGTGATAAAGCATTATAGTCTGATTGCCTTGTTTGTTGTGCCGAGCACCTCCCTTGAAGGACCCAACAATGGGAAAAAGAGTGCTCATATTTATCCCGAACACCCCAACACTCGTGGCATGGGGGCAGAAGCCGATGACTGGCCATCTCTCAGATTTGATAAACAACCGCACAAAAGGTAATATTTTAAAATCAAACAAGCTTTGCATAGCGCACATGAACAAGTTTTCATAATACAGGATCACACGAGCAAGTTCATTCAAAAATTACATCCTTCGCACACTCGTCCGCCACAAGACGGGCACCCTTTAGGACACCCTCATAATACATTTTAGGGTGGAAATGCTCCTTGCCCTGCGGCGGCCCCTCCTTCACCAGCTTCTCGGCGTCCATCTTGGCCCAGTGCACCTTCGCACAGGCAAAAGCCCGGTGTGCACCTTCGATGCAGACGGACCGCTTTATGACTTCCAGCCGTGGGCAGGCATCCACAAGCCGCCTCACTAGGCCGAAGTAGCTATTGGGAAGGGAGTCGCCAGGCCACATCCGGACTATAAGGCCCCTCATGGCCTGTTCGTCCGCCTTGTGCAGCTCGACCAGTTGCTTCAGCTGGTCGCTCACAGGCATCGGGTGTTCGGTCCCAGTATACTGAGACCAAAACAACTTCTCCGTTGAGCCTCCCTCCTCGGTCTGGTAGTGCTTTGTGGCATCCGACACGCTGCGGGGCAAATCTGCGAATGCTCCTAGAGAGCTCCGGACTCGGGTAAGTAACAAGTAATTTACTTTCACACGCTTGCTTTGCATAATGAATGCCTTACCCACCGCTATCTTCCTCATTGCCTCAATTTCCTGGAGGGCCTTTTGGGCTTTAGCCTTGGCATGCTTTGTGCTCTCGAGGGCCGCGGCAAGCTTGGACTCTCGCGTCTTCGAGTCAAGCTCCAAAGTCTCGTGCTTCTTCACGAGAGCCTGGAGCTCTTGCTGCACCTCGCCCACTTGTGCCTCTTGTTTCTCCCGCTCGGTGCGCTCCTCGGCCGCTTTGTTTTCGGCCTCGGACAGTGCTCGCTTCAGGGTTGCCACTTCGACTGTGGCTCCTGGCACATCCATGATGATCCTATCATTTTGCAACCACATCTTTTTATATATATATAGGTATTGCTTACCTTTGTTCTCCTTGAGTTGCCTCTTGGCAAGGCCGAGTTCTTTCTCGGACCACTCGAGGTTCCGCTTCAATGCAGCGACCTCCGCAGTCAGTGCGGCAGAGGTCAGCAGCGAAGCCTGCATACGCATATAGACATACTTGTATTAGACTCCTGCAGATATTATTTGATCCTCTATTTGGCTTTTCTTTGTGAACACCAAACAAAGCATCAGGGGCTACTGTCTATGCGGTAATATTTTCCTATATTTTAAATACTTACCTCAAAGCCTGTTAGAAGGCTGGCACAGGCTTTAGTTAGTCCACTCTTGGCGGACTGAACCTTCTTGATCACCGCACTCATAATAGTGCGGTGCTCTTCGTCGATGGAAGCGCCGCGAAGCGCTCCCAGCAGGTTGTCCGGTGCCTCTGGATAGACAGAGGTCACCGACACGGGCGGCTTGCCCCTCTTGGCAGGGGGCCGCCTGCCGGAGTCCGGAACCACTGGAGGTTCCGGCACGGTGTTCGGATAAGGGCCGAACTTGGAGCCCTTGGGAGTCTTGCTCCCTTTGCGCCTGGAGTCCGGAAGGTCGCCTTGAGGCGCCTCCAGGACTACCTCCCCTCGGTTCGGTGTCCCTTGAGACAATACCTCGACATCGTCCGTAGGGCGAGGAGAGGAGGCAGTTGGAAGTGACTCGCTATTCATATCCGACGAGTCCAAGGAACCGTCCGATGAGGATACGTCAATGAGGGCTCAGGACAGACTGCATGATCATATTCGACGTTAGGAGAAGCAGTGCAATAAAAGTATGCTATGAGTTACTCTAGTATCCGAATACTTACGACTTCGCTAGGGGCTTGGCCCTGAGTAACCACTCATCTTCGCTGTCGGCGGCGGTGGTGGAACAGTCCGGAAGGAGAGTCCTTCCTTTCTTGGACCCTCCGGCCTCCCCGGTTGGGGCGGCCTTCCTTTTCCTGTCTCCCCGGCTGGAGGGGGAGAACTGTCATCTTCCTCCTCCTCGTTTTCACGGGAGGAGTGCGTCTCGGAGTTATCGAACGATGAGTCCGATACCACCTGGCGCTGGGAACTCTTTCGGGTTCCCCTGGCCTTCTTCTTGATCTTCTTCTCCGGCACCTCATAAGGAGCCGGAGTCCGCATCTCCGTCAGGAGAGCATCTGCAGGGTCTTCAGGCAGAGGGATCGGACAGTCAATCTGCTCCGATGTCTTCACCCAGTCCTGTCAAAGGCATGGGAGCTTAGACCCCGCACATGGTTAAACTATGGAAAATAAATACCCTATGAGGTGTACAAAACTTACCGGATTCGCAGGGTGCGTCGTGCTTAGCCCGCGGTCCTCGGTAAGGGGAGGGGGGACCTCGGCGCCCTTGAACAGCACCTTCCAGACGTCCTTATGCGTCATGTCGAAGAGCTCGCGTAGAGTCTGGTACTGGGCCGGGTCGAACTCCCATAAGTTGAAAGCCCGTCGTTGACACGGGAGGATCCGGCGGAAGAGCATGACCTGGACTATGTTGACAAGCTTGAGTTTCTTGCCTATCATGTTCTGTATACACTTCTGGAGTCCGTCCAGCTCCACCAATGAGCCCCAGGACAAGCTCTTCTCCTTCCAGGAAGTGAGCCGCGTGGGGATTCCGGATCGAAACTCGGGGGCCGCCACCCTCTTGGTGTCATGCGGCTCGGTGATGTAGAACCACCCCGATTGCCACCCCTTTATGGTCTCCACGTAGGAGCCCTCGAGCCATGTAACGTTGCGCATTTTGCCCACCATGGCTCCGCCGCATTCCGCTTGTTCGCCGCCTACTACCTTCGGTTTGACATTGAAGGTCTTCAGCCACAGGCCGAAGTGGGGCCGGACGCGGAGGAAAGCCTCGCACACGACGATGAACGCCAAGATGTTGAGGATGAAATTTGGAGCTAGATCATGGAAGTCCAGCCCATAATAGAACATAAGGCCACGGACGAATGGATGGAGGGGAAACCCCAGTCCATGGACGAAGTGGGTGAAGAAAACCACCATTTCATAAGGTTCCGGGGTAGGGACGATCTGCCTCGCGGCTGGCAGATGGTGCGCAATATCCGCGGCTAAGTATCCGGCCCCGCGCAGCTTTTTGATGTCTCCCTCCGTAACAGAGGAGACCATCCACTTGCATCCCGCTCCGGACATGTTTGGAGAGGGTTGAGGAGAAGGATGTGGACTTGGGCGCTGGAGCTCGAGTGCGCGAGAATGGATGAGCAAGGAGGAAGAAGGCGTGTGTAGAAAAAGGTGAACCCTTATCCCTTTATAAGGGTGGACGAAACTATGTGCCCCCACTAGCCTGGTAAAACTCGCTTATCCCCCAAGCGCCGTAATTGATGGCGCAGTTGGGTTACCCACGTCCGTATTGATGGGAATACCGTAATAAGGGGACACGATCTCTGCTTCGACAAGACGTGCCAAGGAAACCGCCTCGCAAAACACGCTGAGGTAGGTTGTGAAAAACGATTCGAATGGTGACCTGGCTGTGGTGTGATGTCACACTGCGGAATGTGTCCGTAGAATAGATTTGTGGAAATATTATTCTCTCTACGGTTGTACGTGGAACTTGTTTTGCAGAGCCGGACACGATCCTCGTGTTCAAAATATTCTATGAAGTATTCGGAGGAGGAACCCGCCTTACAACGCCGAAGACAATCTGCGCACCGGACTCATCGTCATTGAAGCCTGGTTCAGGGGCTACTGAGGGAGTCCTGGATTAGGGGGTATCCAGACAGCCGGATTATATCCTTTGGCCGGACTGTTGGACTATGAAGATACAAGATTGAAGACTTTGTCCCGTGTCCAGATGGGACTCTCCTTGGCGTGGAAGGCAAGCTTGGCAATACGGATATGTAGATCTCCTTCCTTGTAACTGACTCTGTGTAACACTAGCCCCCTCCAGTGTCTATATAAACCGGAGGGTTTAGTCCGTAGGACCAACAACAACAACCATAACATAGGCTAGCTTCTAGGGTTTAGCCTCTTTGATCTCGTGGTAGATCAACTCTTGTACTACTCATATTATCAAGAACAATCAAGCAGGACGTAGGGTATTACCTCCATCAAGAGGGCCCGAACCTGGGTAAACATCGTGTCCCCGGCCTCCTGTTACCATCCGCCTTAGACACACAGTTCGGGATCCCCTACCCGAGATCCGCCGGTTTTGACACCAACGGAGACCATGCGAAGATGTCCCGATTCTCATGGAGGAAATCAACGAGCCCGCTTTCCTATTTGTTGTCAAGGTTTGTGTGTATGACAGCGTACCTCTCCGGGTGCTCTGGGTCCAACGGTATCTTCTTTGTCTCCTTGGCCGGCTTGAAGGATCCTTAGGCTTCCGACTCCTTGGGATCGTGTGATATGTTCGGCTGCTTGCCGGCCATGGCCACAACCCGGTCAAGGAGCCGCTTCTCGGCAACGATCACAAGGGACTCGGCCAGCCGGCTGCTGTCGGCCGCACAGTCGGACGACTTCTGATAAGCTCCGGAGATGGTAATGACTCCCCTGGCACTCGGCATCTTCATCTTGAGGTAGGCATAATGTGGCACCGCCATGAACTTGGCTAAAGCAGGTCAGCCAATCAGTGCGTGGTACGGGCTTTCCAAATCGACTACCTCAAACTAGATGGGCTCTCGGTGGAAATGGTCTTTGTCCCCGAAGAGGACATCTATCTGGATCTTGCCGATTGGTGAGTGAGAAAGGCCAGGAACTATGCCATGAAAGACAGTTCGACTGGGGAGGAGATGCTTGGGTTTGATCTTCAACTTCTCCATGGTATCACGGTACAGGATGTTGATGCTGCTGCCGCCATCTATCAGGATTTAGGAGAAACGAGCGGCTCGCCTTTCCGTGGCAAAGGTGGCCTCCAATACCAAAGGGTAAGAGCCCGGGGAAGGCATTACTTCCGGGTGATCAGCTCGGCTCCAACTGATAGGCCTGTCCGACCAGTGCATGAACTCTGGGGCTTCAATGGCTACGGCATTCACCTCACAAGACTGTTGGCGCCGGCTGCGCCTGTCATTGGCCACACTGGTGAAAACAACATACGCTCCATGTTCTTCAGGGAATTGATCTTGAATGGCGTCGACTGCTGGGCAGGCCGCCGGCTGCTGTGGAGGCGGCGAGCCATCAGGCGGTGGCGCTTGCAGCCCTTCGCCCTTGGAGATTCGGGCAAGCCAATGACATTTCCGGGTGGTGTGGTTGGATGGCTTCGCGCCACCGTGGAACTTCCAGGGAGCATCAAGAGTCTGCTCATAGTAGAAGGCGTGCAACCAGTTGGGCTTGCCGCCCTTCTGACGCTTGGGAAGAGGCTGCCCTTCCGGCTGCCGGTCTTCGACTGTTGCCACCTGCCGACTGGTGGAAGCCAGCATCGGGGCTTTTCGCTATTGTCGCTTTGCTGCTGGCGCCGACTGGTATCACCAGCCAGGGTCCGAGGAGCCTGAGGAGCCACCTTGCCGGATGCATCAACTTGAATTTCCATCTTCATGGAGGAATCGGCCGTGACGTATTTGTCTGCTATGATCAGTAGCTCATCGAGGGTCGTCGGCTCGTCGCAGAGGAGCCGGTGTTTGAGCAAAGTGCCTTCTCTGCACTCGACCGTGAAATACTTGATGGCCTGCACCTCGTACACGCCCTCGCAAGAGTTTCGCAGCTTGGCCCAACGCGTGAGGTAGTCGCGAGTCGATTCGTTGGGGCCTTGGATGCACAAGGAGAGCTGGCGAGGCTTGGGCGGCTGCTTGTACGTGCTAGTGAAGTTGCGGACGAAGGCCTCCGTGAAATCTACCTAGCTGTTGATGCTGCGGGGCTTTAGGTTGTTCAACCATGTCCGGGCGGTGTCCTGGAGCATGAGTGGAACATACTTCACGGCAACGCACTTGTTGCCGTTTGCAATGATGACGGTTGTGGAGTAGTCGACCGGCCAGTCTTCCGGCTTCACGGAGCCGGTATACTTGGGCGTATCTCTTGGGAGCGTGAACCCTTTGGGGAAGGGCTCATCTCTGATGCGGGGGCCAAAGCAAGGCGGGCCCAGTGCGTCTTCTTCTTCTAGCGCCAGGGGTCGGTTGAGACGATTGATCCGGTGGCGGGCATCATTCTCTCCGATTCCTTCTCGGGGGCCAAGCCAGCCTCCAAGACTCAGATGATCGCCAGGCGGCGAAGACACGTGCTTTTATCTACGTTGGCGAGGCCGGTAGTCGCCTGTCGTTCCACCGCACGAGGGCGGTCGTCTTGGTCGCGCTCGATGGTGATGTGCGTCCGGCTGCGGCTGGCAGCCGACTCCTTGTCTCATCGTCTGCGGTTGCCATCAGTCGGCATCCAGGACATCGTGCCATGGTCCTGACGGGGAGGCGGGTCGTCGTTTCGCCGGTTGAGGTCCCCGATGCGGCAGCCGGCTTCTTGCTGCTCGGCAGCCGCATCGATGAGTCGCTGGACGCGCTCCATCATGTGGTGACGCTCGTCGCCCTCAAGGTTGTCCAGCTCATCTGCTGCCGCTTGGGCAGCTCGTATGTTCTCCATGGGCGTGGCGTAGACGGGGCGATCGGCCCCGAACATGCTGGCAATGGCCGCGCCGTGCTGCTGGACTGTACCGATGCGGTTGGGTCCGCCAGGAGCCGGCGTGCCGCCAACGGCGCGGTCCATCTCGCGCTGATAAGCCTCCAAAAGGCATCTCATGTTGGCTAGCTTCTTGGCGCTCTCGACAAGCTGGACGCAGCGGGCTTCCAGCGTCTCGGCGTTGGCGTCTTTCGCGATGGGTGCATACAGGTCTTGCAGCGTTGCTTGGAGCGGGTCTCGGGCATCGTCATCAGAAACTCCATCATGGCTGATGACGAGCACCTCCGTGACGGTGATGCCGCCGCTACCAGCGCGGGGGAGAGGATCATCAACGATCACCATGTTGGTAGGGAATGCGTCGAGCGACACTGTGTCAGAGTCGACGAGCATCGGGTCGGTGGAGCCAACCGACTCCAAGTCGACGGCCGGCTCGTTGGCGACGTGGAGCTGGTCGAGGAAGCTGACGAGGCGGCTCTCGGGACCATCGTTGCCTGCGTCGGATGCAGTCTCGTCGGAGAGGTGGATCTCGCCAACAAGGTCAGCGAGGCAGCTTGCCACACAGGCGACCTCAGTGCCAAGCAACGCATCGGCGCAAACGCCATCCGGCTTGCCTGGCTGCACTCAGCAGGGAGGAAGAGGGTTCTCGTCCAAAACAGATCTCCGGACGATGGTGCACCTAGCCCCATGGTGGGCGCCAAATGTCGGGGGTTTGGTGCGACATATGCCAAAGGATGGCTAATCATGATGGGGGCTAGTAGGACGTCGTCGGTGCCAGGAAAAGGGATGAGGCGAAGACATGCATGCCGGCGAATCTTACCCAGGTTCAGGGCTCTCCTAGGAGATAACACCCCTAGTCCTGCTCTGTGGGGTCTCCGCATGATCACTAAGGCACTAGTGAGTACAATGGTGCTCCTTGAGATGTATGCTGGAGGTAGAAGAAAGCAGGGCTAGCTCTCTCCTCTCTCTCTATGTGTGTGTCTAGGTCTAACAGGTTGGGAACTGTTTGCATGGGTGGTCTGGGGGTTTATATAGGCCTCCCCCCGGGGTACAATGGTAATCTGGCCGGGTGTAGGACCCGGCTGTCAGTGTCTCCTGTCGCCGGCCGCTGGGGCCCGCCGCCTGGTGGGCCCTGCCGGCTGGTCTGGTACGGAGCCGACAGGCCGCCTCCGCCGCTTGTGGGTTTGGCCAGCTGCTTGTTACTGTAGCCGTAATGCTAATGACGCGTGCTTGGTCGCGGGGCGTGGCTACAGTCCTACCGTCTGGTGGGAGATCACTGTAGCCACACCGTGTCTCGTCTGGTTAATGGCGTGTGGACTCCGAGGGAAGAGTGGGCCGCCTGCTAGAGGCCGGCCTCCCTCGGGTCCGACTGGTCAGGTGTTGCCGCCCTCTGGGCTCTCGCTGCCTGGTAGGTCCCGTCGCCTGCAGGCCGTACCGACAGGCCGTCGTGGGAATAGGGTTCCACCTGACAAGGGTGACGTCAAGGGTGGGATGGCAACAGTGTCGCGCCGTGCGGAGATCTCGGTCGCTACGTGACACTGTGGCCGCACCCTGTCCTGGATATGGGGGTGATGGGCTACACTTTAGCCACATCATGTCTTGTATTCTTTATGGGGGCGCAGACTTTGAGGGCGCCGTGGGCCGCCTGCCAGGAGCCGGCCTCCCTTGGGGGCCTGGAAGTCAGCCCGTCTTGGGGCCCATATTCTGGTGCTTGGTCGTCCTCTGGCAGCCGGCTGCTTGAGCCAGCCGGCCACCGGAAGGCGGCGCTTCGTCCTTGACGCTTGAGGAGCGCAGCCGGCCCGATGTCTTGAAATGCTCAGGGACTCGGGTTAGGCTACCCATGGCCCATTACTCCGACACCAACCCTCTTCGCTTATCGTGACTCCAGCAGAGAAGGCAGAGGTGTACAAGCTAGTCGACCGAGTAATCTAACTGGTTCGTGATGGCGTGACTATCATGGACTTGCTGGAAGTTTTTCTCAGTAGACGCATCCAGTCCCTTCAAGCTCGCGATCATCCGATGTGGATGTATTCAGGAGACACCACTCGGGTCGACCCAGAGGAAGTCTCCTAGGAGACGGTGGAGCAGTGGCTGTGGAGCATCACTGAAAATAAAGACAACCCCAAGGGGTCGAGGAGAGTTGTCCCATTCGACGCCGAAAACGAGCCAGAAAAGGTCCGACCTTTGTTACCGAGTGTATTTTTATTCTGATTTGCGACTGTCCTTGAATCTAATTGATGCCTGCTCAACTTCTTGCCTTGCAGATTTATACTGAGATGTACTCGATGCCGAACGGGAAGCAAGTCCAGGAGGGAACGGATAGCACTGACAAGAGCGACGACTTGCAATCTCCCGACGACCACGAAGACAACAGTGACGACTCGGGCGGCAGTGAGGAAGTTGAATCACCACCTCGCTTAGAGCGTTGATCCAAGCAGTGTCAAGACCCTGTGGGCAGGCATGCAAGGCAGCACCTCCCAGTGCACAAGTGCAAAAACGCACTCGGACTTTGTCTCCGGATCCGACTGAAAAGGCCTCCAAGCAGCTTAAGACCGCCCCTTCGAGGCCTCGGAAGGCCTTGCCCAAGATCAAAGTGGATGTTCCCGTCGCTTCTGCATAAGTATTTTGCTTTCTTTATCTCTTTTGCGTCGTTTGGAAACTGCTATGTGTTTGTCGACCCATTCTGTCGTTTAACCGAGTGAGTTCTGAAACTTTTAGCGCTGCCACTTCCGGGACCTCCATGGACATTTACAAGGACCAAGATGATGAGGAGACCAAGGACGCAGCCACTTCCAAAGCAGGTACAACTCCATCATCTTACTCTCATTTTGTCAATTTGTCAATTACACTGTCGGTCGACTGAACTCTTGCAGTCGAGTCCTTTGCAGCACCACCGAATGTCATTGATCTTCCAGACGATGACGAAGATGTGCCACAGAAGACCATGGGGAGAAAGGGTAGGACTTCGAGCAGGAGGGCACCTGCCAGCAAGGTGTCTTAGTCGACACCAGCGCCAGAACCTGTGATCCAGCAATTGCGAGATCCAATCCGGGCTTCTGTTTCTTTTGCCGATCCTGTGTCGACTGATCATCCTTCGGCGTCGACTGCCGTAGACCTTGCTCCGTCCGTGCAACTCCATACCTTAGATCCCCTGGCTTTGACTGTTCCACCAACTCCACTGTTTGTTACCCATCATGTCCCAGAGGACGCAGTGAGCGCTGCTAAGGAAGCTATATGCCAAGCAGGCCTTATGATGAGCGAGTGAAGGTGGTGCACGAGGCTAGCAAGTATGCCTATGATGCCAACTCTGCACTTCAAACCAATGTCCAGGTGAGTTAATTCCCGACTGATCTTTCAGCTTGATCTTTGCTCTGTTAGGATATGGTAATTGAAAACTGCTCATTTATTATTCGTAAGATGTCCGCGGATGAACGTTTTCAAAACTTTCAATGTGCATCTATCATGAGTCTGCACCTTGCATCTGTTCACCCACTGGGTGCTTTAACTTTTGCTGAATAGTTCTTCCACTTGAGTCGACTAGATCGTGTCTAGTGTATCATTAATTGGATCAATGGGGGCACGCAGGGTGCACCCACTGGGTGTAGTCCCCAAGACCGCCGTCGAATGTTTGATTCGGCGGGGGTCTTTGTTGAATGTCTGTTTGTAATCTTCCACTCGGTCCAGAAAGGTCGTACCAAGTGGTATCCGGACCACTCGGTCCAGAAAGGTCGTACCGAGTGGTATCCGGCCAAGTGCATCCACTAGATGTAGCCCCCTGAGACCACGGTCGACTGCGGGCAGTCGGCGGTGGTCTGAGAATAATTGTTGTCTCCCCCTTTTTTTTCTTCGACTGGGCGGACCATGTCGAGTGGAAAGTCGAACCAGTGGGGGCACGTCAAGTGCACCCACTGGGTGTAGTCCCCGAGACTACTATTGAATGTTTGATTCGACAGTAGTCCTAGAACTCTTTTTGCTGTAATGAGTTGAACTTGTATCTTTTCGCTCGGAAGTAATTGATCTTTTGTTCTTGTCGACTGACGTATCTTATTCATTGATTGCAGAAATCCTGTGAACTCAGGGTTCAGTTTGCTGACTTAGAGAAGAAGCAAATCCAACTCAATCTCGACCTGGAGCTAGCCAAAGAGAACTTGCAGAAGGCCAAGGATGAAGCGGCTGCCATGGGAGGTAATAACTTGTCGATTGTTTGCCTTGTCTTCTTTTCCTTTCATTTTTTGAACCGATTGACTCCACTCGAACAGATGTGTGTAGTGAAGACAGACAACTCCAAGCTCGTCTGAAGAATGTTATTTCTTTAGAGAAAATGAAGCAGTCTTTGGAGCAGAAGGACCTCGACCTTGCAGCGGTGCAGAAGACGACATGAGAGAAAGCTGAACTTGCTGACAAGAAGCTGGCTTCAGTCGGCAAATTGGAAGAGGAAAACGTCAAACTGAAGACCGCCATTAATGAAGCCAACAAAGAAGTCGTGCAGCTGAAGAGGACAAGGTGACCCTGACTGACAAGGTTGGATAACTCACTCAGAAGACAAACGACCTGGAGGCTTATCTGGGAGGGCTCGCCAAGAAGATGTTCCTTATGGTTGAAGGTACTTTCTATTGTCTGACTGATTTGCAACTACCAACTCATTGTGTGACTACTGACTCATCGTGTGACTGCCGACCTATTCCTTTCTTGTGTGTGTGCAAAATTCTGTCAAAACTTTGAGGAAGAGACTGGGCTGATTGAGATGAGCCTGGACCCCATTAACTCCCCCATCAAAGATGAAGATGTGATGAATGTGCTGCGACTGGAATTCCGCCTTGCCGGCGTTGTGGAGTATCTTGCATGACTGAAAGTGGAAATGTCACGGATCGACATAGAGCTCTGGCTAAAAGTGTTGTTCCAAAACGACCTCGAGTCTCTGATGACTTGACTCAATGAAATCCCTGGTCGAGTGCAAGCATGGAAGAAGTCATCTGCCCAGTGTGGTGCTGACGTGGCTCTGTCTCTGGTCTGTGTCCATTGCAAAGAAGCTAGGGAAGAGAAGCTGGCGGCTATCAAGGTTGCTAATACCAGGAAGCTTCAATTCCAATCCTTCATGGAGACCTTCATCGAGGCTACTAAGGGAGTCCTGTACTAAGGGGTCCTCGGGAGTCCGGTGTGTTATCCATGGGCCGGACTGATGGGCTGTGAAGACATGAAGGCCGAAGACTGCACCGTGTCCGGATTGGACTCTACTTGGTGTGGAAGGCAAGCTTGGCGACTGAAGATTCCTTCTTATGTAACCAACTCCATGTAAACCCTAGATCCCCTCGGTGTCTATATAAACCGAAGGGGATAGTCCGGAAAGGACACCACATATACTCATTACCATATTCATAGGCTAGACTTCTAGGGTTTAGCCATTACGATCTCGTGGTAGATCAACTCTTGTAATACTCATATTCATCAAGATCAATCAAGAAGGAAGTAGGGTATTACCTCCATAGAGAGGGCCCGAACCTGGGTAAACATCGTGTCCCCTGTCTCCTATAACCATCGATCCTAGACGCACAGTTCGGGACCCCCTACCCGAGATCCGCTGGTTTTGACACCCACATTGGTGCTTTCATTGAAAGTTCCTCTGTGCCGTCGACAAAAGGTTCGATGGCCCCTTCAATCCTCAACAACGACGCTGTCCAAGGAGGAACCTTCCTCCCCGGACAGATCTTCGTATTCGGCAGCTTCGTACTATGGGCCAACTCGCTTGGCCACCTGGAGCAGATCGACAGCTACGCCCCTGGACATCAGGTCAGATTTGGAAGCTTGAACTACGTCATGGATATCCATAAAGACTTGATCTTTGAGGGATTTGAACCCGCGGCGATCGCTCCCTTCATCCCGATGAACATGACTTAAATCTGTCATCGGATCACACCCAGGAGATGGTTCCTGTGGCTGCAACGACCTTAGAGCCGAAGCAGATCGAGCCATCCGAGGCCTCAGAGTCCAAGGTGTTGGAGCCACACATGGACTCGACGCCTTGCAATATTCGCTTTAAAGGAAGTTCGGACTCGTCTCCGGCTATAAGTTCCGGAAGGTGTACGCCCGCGGACATCGAGCTAGATCAGTTATCGACCTTCGAGTTCAGCGTCGCTAAAACTTTCCAGCACTCGCGTTGGGGTGACGTGCTAATTTTTTTTAAAGAATTTGTCCTTGGAGAAGGACTCACAGCTGAACTATGTTCGGTTCGAGCTAGAGACGGATGATGAGGAATTTTGCTCCCCACCCGCCACCCACTTCATAGCCACCGTCGATGACTTAACCGACGTGCTTGACTATGGCTCCGAAGACATCGACGGTATGGACGACGATGCCGACGAGGAGCAAGGCCAAGACCCGCCATTCACTAGACGTTGGACAGCTACCTCTTCATACGATGTGTACATGGTTGATACACCTAAAGGATCCGGCGACGACAAAGAAGAGCTAGACGTGAATAAAACTTCCAAGACACAGTCAAAGCGCCGGCGGCCCAAACACCGCTCTAAGCCCCGCCGCTCAAAGGGCGGCAACACTGGAACCAGAGAAAATAGTACTCCGGGCGACGCCGAAAACAATGAAGCCCCTGTCGGGGCTACATCCGAACATGAACATGACAGCAGGCAAAATAACCCTGACGAACAGGCCATAGAAGATGACTCGGAGGATGATAGTTACCATCCACCCTCCGAGGAGGAGACAAGCCTTGGCAACAAAGACTTCATCGTGCCTCAGGATCCTCTTGAGCAGGAGCGCTTTAAGCTTCAGCTCATAGCCACTGCAAGAAGCCTGAAAAAGAAACAACAGCAACTTCAAGATGAACAAGACCTGCTCGTCGACAGATGGACTGATCTCCTGACAGCTGAGGAATACAGCCTCAAGCGCCCATCCAAGAGGCACCCAAAATGCAGACTGCTACCTCAGTTCGATGAGGAGGCAACAGATCCCATACCTCCATCGCATAATGCGGACCGACCACCTCGTGGTCGGGATAAAACGGCAACTCAGACCGAACAGCAGCCCGCCCCACCGCCTCGCAAAAATAGGGACAGACCATCTCGGGACCATACATACGATCTTCGGTAAGAATTGGATAATAGAGCAGGACACACCAGATCTATATACGGATCGTGAGGGCGTTTCCATACTCGGGACGACAGCTACCTATTCGAACGTGACAAACTTAATCACACCCGGGCCGATAACCACAGACGGACGTCGTTGGAGATACGTCGTTGGAGATACGTCGTGACACGGCCCGCACACCCTCTCTGCTTCACAGACGAGGTGCTAGATCATGAATTCCTCGAGGGGTTCAAGCCTGTCAATATTGAATCATATGATGGAACAACCGACCCCGCAGTGTGGATCGAAGATTTTATTCTTGACATACACATGGCCCGAGGAGATGACCTCCATGCCATCAAATACCTCCCATTAAAGCTCAAAGGACCAGCTCGACAGTGGCTAAATAGTCTGCCCGAGAACTCCATCGGCAGCTGGGAGGACTTGGAAGTGGCCTTCCTCGACAATTTCCAGGGTACATAAGTCCGGCCACCCGATGTCGATGACTTAAGCCACATAGTTCAACAATCTGGAGAATCAGCCAGAAAATTCTAGTCTAGGTTCCTAACCAAAAAAACCAGATCCTCAACTGTCCAGACTTTGAAGCCCTAGCGGCCTTTAAGCATAGCATCCAGGAAGAATGGCTTGCCCTCCACCTTGGCCAGGAAAAGCTGAGATCCATGGCAGCCCTCACGGCACTTATGACCCGCTTTTGCGCGGGAGAGGATAGTTGGCTGGCTCGCAGTACAAACACAGCCAACGAAACAGGGCCCTCCAAGGCCAAAACCAGCATCGGCAAGCTCCGGCGCAACAGACACAAACGCCGGAGCAATGGGGATAACGCCGATGACACTAAAGTTCACGCCAGATTCAGTGGCTCCAAGTCCGGCCAGCGAAAGAAGCCCTATAAAAGGAGCAACGGAGGGCCATCCAGCTTGGACCGCATACTCGATCGTCCTTGCCAGATACATGGCACCCCAGACAAACCGGCCAACCATACTAACAGAGATTGCCGGGTATTTAAACAAGCCAGCAAGGTCAACAGCAGAAACAAGGAAGGGGAATCACAGAGCGAGGACGATGACGAGGAGCCCCGGCAGCCAAACACTAGGGAGCAAAATAAATTTCCCCCTCAAGTCAAAACGGTTGACATAATATACGCTACACACATCCCCAAAAGGGAGCGCAAGCGCGCACTTAGGGACGTCTATGTGTTAGAGCCAGTCGCCCCGAAATTCAATCTGTGGTTGTCATTTCCGATCACCTTTGACCGCCAAGATCATCCAACTAGCATTCGCCACGGCGGTTCAGCCGCACTGGTCCTTGACCCAATCATCGACAGATTTCACCTGACACAAGTCCTAATGGACGGTGGTAGCAGCCTTAACCTGCTCTATCAGGATACAGTACGTAAAATGAGCGTCGACCCCTCACGGGTCAAGCCCATGAAGACTACCTTTAAAGGAGTCATACTAGGCGTAGAGGCCCATTGTACGGGCTCAATAACGCTGGAGGTAGTATTCGGTTCCCCGGATAACTTCCGAAGCGAAGAACAAATCTTTGATATCGTCCCATTTCGCAGCGGCTATCACGCCCTGCTCGGATGAACCGCATTCGCTAGATTCAATGCGGTGCCACATTACACTTATCTCAAGCTCAAGATGCCCGGCCCACATGGCACCATTACAGTAAATGGAAACACGGAATGCTCCCTCCGTACAGAGGAGCACACTACCGCCCTAGCAGCAGAAGTATAGAGTGGCCTTCTCAAGCAGCATTATAATCCGGCTGCCGAGCCCCTGGACATCATCAAGAGGGTCCGGACCACACTGCAGCAGGACAACTCACCTCGTCAAGAGCCGAATTAGCAATTTGACCTCTGTCCCATCCCCGATGAGGCAATGGCACTAATACCGTGCACACATAAACCACGCACTCAAAACCCCATGGGAATTGACGGAGGCATAACTCGTTTGCGATCCACTGTACGTCTCGACCGACCCTGGGATTCGCATGCTTTTACTTTTTGTTTTTTATGGGTTTTTCTCTTTTGGAGGCCTATGCGGACAACCCACTTGCAGAACACACCAAGGAGGCAAGGAGCTCTGGCTTACAAGGGAACCCCCAGGTGGTATCTACTAAACGATTGTCATACTTGCTTTTCATACCCGCACGTAGCTCGCCCTTGCTTGCAGCATGTTAAATAGCCATACTTGCTTATCGCATCACTTGTACAAAGTATGCCTTGACGTACTAGTTACATCACAATGGTGAATACACGGTAGCATTAGCTTATTATTTCATTTTTCCGTTTACTCACCTCGGTATTAATTACTCACTGCACACGTACACCATGTTACGTATTACTATGCCAGGGGCTTCATTACACCCAACACTACGGCAATAAAAAGTCCAAACACTTTTATAGTATAGTTCAGCACCCCGAACTTATAGCATTATATGCATCGGCTCTGAATCATGTCTTTGGTCAACAGTTGGGTTGCCCGGATCCTGTGCTTGCTACCTTACGTTCCGCTATATCGGCTAGGGTAGTAAAGGGAGAACTACTGTGATTGTGTCCCGGTTCTTTCGGACGAGCACCTCATTAGAGAAAGCCGAAAACTGACTGTCATGATGCGGCGAGAGCCGGTCAGCTGTTCGAGAGGTCCCAAATCATTAGAGATTCTTTTCCGCTTCTTGCAAAGAATCGGTTCCCCCGATTAGGCGTGCATAGCGCCCCTAGTTCGGTCTTCCGAATACCAGGGGCTTTGCCAACTTTCTTAATTGTCAAACTCCTATGGCTAAGTGAGGGTTGTAAAGGTCGCATAGTCTGATTACCTTGTTCATTGCGCTAAACACCTCCTTTAAGGACCAGAATGTGGAGTAAAGAGTGTTTAGATTTATCCCGAACACCCCCGTACTATCTACGTGGGGGCAGAAGCCGACGGCTGGTCAACCCTCAGAGTTAATAAACGGCCGCACAAGAGGTAAATTTAAATCATAAGCATTATACTACATAAACACCATTGTTCCATATTACAGGGCAAGGTAACACACATGTCCTCATGGGAATATGATATCCTTCGAACATTGCTCCGCCACAAGGCGGGACCTCTCCAGGACACCTTCAAAATAATGCTCGGGTCGACGATGCTCCTTGCCCTCCGGCGGTCCCTCAGACATCAGCTTCTTGGCATCCAGCTTTGCCCCAATGCGTCTTGACGCGGGCAAAGACCATACGCGCACCTTCAATACAGACCGACCGCTTAACGACTTCGGGCCGCGAACAGGCACTCACAAGCCGCTGCACAAGCCCGAAGTAGCTGCTAGGTATAGGATCAGCAGGCCACAGCCGGACTATCAGGTCCTTCATGGCTAGCTCTGCCAACCTATGCAGCTCGACCAACTACTTTAGCTGGTCGCTGAAGGGCACCTGATGTTCGGATCCCAGATATTGGGACCAGAACAGCTTCTCCGTAGACATCCCTTCTTCGGCTCTATAATGCTCGGCAGCATTTGACACATTGTGTAGCAGATCTGTAAACGCCCCTGGAAAATCCAAATTCAGGATAAGTACAAGGAACGTTTCTTCTACACACTTGCTATGCATGGTGAAAGATTTACCCGCCGTAATCTTCATGGCCGCCCGAATTTCCTGGAGGGCGCTCTGGGCTTCGGCTTGTGCATCATGCGTGCTCTGGCGGGCCTTCGCCAACTCGGACTCTTGCACCTTACAATCGCGCTCTAAGGACTCAAACCTCTCTATCGCGCCCTGGAGCTGTTGCTGCGCCTCGCCAACCCGGGCCTCGTGCTTCTCGCGCAAGGTGCGTTCCTTGGTCGCTTTGTCCTCGGGCTCGGCTAGCGCCTTCTTAAGGGCCGCCACCTCGGTCGTGGCCCCTAATAAAGTTTATAACACTTTAGTCTGGTTGGACTACTCATTTTTTCGAAATGTACCCACAGGTTCCTGCATACTTTGGCTATCCTCAAGCTGCTTCTTCACGAGGCCGAGCTCCTCCTCGGCCCGCTCTAGTTTCCGCTTCAATCCGGAAACTTCCGCAGCATGAGCAATGGCAGCCTGCAGCGATACCTGCTTATTCACATGGACAACTCATGTTAGACTCCTGTGATATTTATTCTCAATCCTCTGTTTGGCTTTTCCTCCCAAACACCAAACAGAGCATCAGGGGCTACTGTCTCTACGGTGATATTTTTCCTACAATCACATTACTTACCTTAAAGCCCGTTAGAAGGCTAGTGCAGGCTTCGGTCAGTCCGCTTTTGACAAACTAAACCTTCTCTATTACCATGTCCATAAGGACACGATGCTCATCTACGATAGAGGCGCCTCGTAGCGCCTCCAGCAGATTATCCGGTGCCTCTGGTTGGACAGAGGTCACCGATGGAACAGGCACATTCCCTCCTTGGGGGGAATGCCGTTTGCTGGACCCCAGAACCATGTAGATCTCCGGAATGGTATCCGGCTGAGGCCCGAAGGGAACTCCGACCCCGTCACCAGTCCCCATGGGGACTTCTTCCCCCGTATGTCCGGCAGCCAAGGAGTCATCCCGAGACGTCACCCTGATGGTCTCCGGAATCTTCCCCCGGCCTGGGAAAGTCTTTTTGGACACCACCTCGTCATCACCCTTGGGTGAGATGGAATGAGTAGGTGGCGGAGACATGCTAGCCATCTCCTTCGAGTCCAGCGAATCCTCTGTCGAGGATCGGGGGGAGCCATCATGTGCCGGACTGCAATGACAAGGTTTAAGATATATCAATATTACAAACGAGAAGGCCAGATGTTTTTGATTCTGGTACTCATGAGGCGGCCCGAGGCTTGGTCCAGCGAGGTCGCTCCGGACTGCTATCAATATCCCATGCAGAGTTATCCACGAGGGAGCCTCTCCCCCTCTTGGGCGCCTCCGCCTCCAAACTCGTGGAGGGCTCCCTTTTCTCCCTTCCTCCCGCAGGAGGGGAGTCGCCTCCCTCCTCGTCGTCATCGTCAGTGGCTGAGGGGTCTGTCTCATCGTCAAACGAGATGACCAAGGTGCTCCTTCGGCGAAGCCCACTCCTGGTCCCCTTGGCCGTGGTTTTGACCTTCTTCTCCGGCACGTTGTAAGGCGCCGGAAATAGCATCTTCGTGAGGAATGGGGTTTGTTCGTCTTCGGGCAGCGGAGCCGGACTATTAATCTGTCCCGCCAGGTCGACCCAGGCCTAAAAAAGAAATTGATAAGAAGGCTTAGTATCCTTCCTCGAGGTGTGTCCTTAAAGACTATACCTTGATGGCTTACCAAATTAGCCTGACGCTTAGAGTTGAGCCCGCGATCTTTGGTCAAGGGTGGCGGCGTCTCGCTGCCCTTGAAGAGCACCTTCCAGATATCTTCGTGTGTCGTGCCGAAAAGCCTTAGCAGCATCTGGTGCTCGGCTGAATCAAACTCCCACAAATAACAGGTCCGGCGCTGACATGGAAGGATCTGGCGTACAAGCATGACCTGGATCACATCAACAAGCTTGATCTTCTGGGTTATCATATTCTGGAGGCACGTTTGGAGCCCCGTGATCTCTTCCAAAGATCCCCAGGTCAGGCCCTTCTCTTGCTAGGAGGTAAGCCGCACCGGGACTCAGGATCGGAATTTGGGAGCCGCCGCCCAGTTGGTGTCGCATGGCTCGGTGATATAGAACCACCCCGATTGTCATCCCTTCACCGTCTATACGAAGGAGCCTTCGAGCCAGGTGGTATTGGGCATCTTGCCCATCATGGCACCTCCGCACTCGGCCTGTCGGTTGCGCACCACCTTTGGCTTTACATTAAAAGTCTTCAACCATAGGCCAAAGTGAGGTGGGATGCGGAGAAAGGCTTCACACACAACTATGAATGCAGAGATATTGAGGATAAAGCTGGGGGCCAGATCGTGGAAGTCCAACCCATAGTAAAACATCAATCCTCTGACAAAGGGATGAAGAGGGAATCCCAGCCCACGGATGAAGTGTGTGAGAAACACAACCCTCTGATGGGCCTCGGGGGTAGGGATGATTTGCCCTTTTTCCCGGGAGTCGGTAAGCAATCTCCTTGGCTAAATAGTCGGCCTCCCAGAGTTCTGTGATGTCCTTCTTCTCAACAGCGGAGGCCATCCACTTGCCTCCAGCTCCAGATCCGGACATGATTGGAGTGCTTTCTCGAAAGAGGAAAAGCTAAAAGCTTGGGCGCTAGAGATCGAGGATGGAAGGACTGAAGACGAAGAGGGGTGTGGGTAAAGGGGAGAGTGTCCTTATCCCCTTATAAAGGTCATGAATATCAAGCGCCTGCCCACTCGTCCTAAAAACTCGCCTATTCCCAAGGGTTGTGTAAACGGCAGGGTTGGGTTACCCATGCCCGCATTGATGAGAATACTGCGATAAGGGGACACGATCTCTGCTTGACAAGACGTGCCAATGGCAACCGCGTCTCAAAACATGGAGCGACAGACGAGAAGCGGTTCGAAATTATGACCGAACAAACGTAATGTCGTGTTGTAAAAAGCTTTCAACAAATTAGATTCATGTGAAAATATATATTCTCTCTGCGGTTGTGTGTGGTATGTGACAAGTCCGGATACTATCGTCGCATCCGAAGACTATCTTGGAGTTCACAGAAATGGGGAACCCGCCTTGCAATTCCGAAGACAATCTGCACGCCGGACTCCTCGTCATTGAAAGCTAGGTTCAGGGACTACTGAGGGAGTCCTGTACTAAGGGGTCCTCGGGTGTCCGGCCTGTTATCCATGGGTCGGACTGATGGGCTGTGAAGACATGAAGGTCGAAGATTGCACCGTGTCCGAATTGGACTCTACTTGGCGTGGAAGGCAATCTTGGCGACCAAAGATTCCTTCTTATGTAACCGAGTCCATGTAAACCCTAGATCCCCTCGGTGTCTATATAAACCGAAGGGGATAGTCCGAAAAGGACACCACATATACTCATTACCATATTCATAGGCTAGACTTCTACGGTTTGGCCATTACGATCTCGTGGTAGATCAACTCTTATAATACTCATATTCATCAAGATCAATCAAGCAGGAAGTAGGGTATTACCTCCATAGAGAGGGCCCGAACCTGGGTAAACATCGTGTCCCCCCGTCTCCTGTTACCATCGATCCTAGACGCACAGTTCGGGACCCCCTACCCGAGATCCGCCGATTTTGACACCGATAGCTGCTACTCATATCGCCGATGGAATCGACCTGGAAAAATTCATCGAGCCAGCTAGCCCTCATCCTAAGGAGTGAACAAACTTGATGCCACACTTTTATTTGCCTCGGAATGCCGAGTGATTTTGTAACCATTAAACTCCTTCGAGCCTGATGCCCGAGTACTCCCGTTCGTGGTTCTGAACTTTCCTGGATTTATCTGAACTTCATTTTCCTTTGAATATGGTTGCTTTGTTTTTACCACTTGCTAGATCGACCCCAAGGCCATTGTACTTGTGTCGCAGCTCCGACGAGAGGGCCGCAGACATGAGCGCCAGGTGTCGCACACGACCTGCACCTCGTCATCCTTGCGGATCAGGATGGAGCGGACATTCTACTTGTGGCGTAGCTCTGACAAGAAGGCCACAGACATGAGCACCAGGTGCCACACACGACATGCACCTCGTCGTCCTGATGGATCGGGATGGAGCGGGCATTGTCCTTTTGGCGTAGCACCGACGAGAGTGCCGCGGACATTAGCACCAGGTGTCGCACACAACCTGCACCTCGTCGTCCTTACGGATCGGAATGGAGCGGACATTGTACTTGTTTCCGAGTGGGAGGATTGCTCTCCACTCGGAGTTTTTTTGTAACTTAGGCGAGTACGGGGTCGCAGCTAAGCCTCCGAGTGGGAGGATTGCTCTCCACTCGGAGTAGTTTTTTTAACTTAGGCAATTACGGGGTCGCAGCTAAGGCCCCGAGTGGGAGGATTGCTCTCCACTCGGAGTGGTTTTTTAACTTAGGGGATTAGGGGGTCACAACTAAGCCCCCGAGTGGGAGGATTGACCTCCACTCGGAGTGGTTTTTTAACTTAGGCGATTACGGGGTTGCAGCTAAGCCCCCGAGTGGGAGGATTGCTCTCCACTCGGAGTGGTTTTTTAACTTAGGCGATTACGGGGTCGCAGCTAAGCCCCCGAGTGGGAGGATTGCTCTCCACTCGGAGTGGTTTTTTAACTTAGGGGATTACGGGGTCGCAACTAAGCCCCCGAGTGGGAGGATTGACCTCCAATCGGAGTGGGTTTTTAACTTAGGCGATTACGGGGTTGCAGCTAAGCCCCCGAGTGGGAGGATTGCTCTCCACTCGGAGTGGTTTTTTAACTTAGGCGATTACGGGGTCGCAGCTAAGCCCCCGAGTGGGAGGATTGCTCTCCACTCGGAGTGGTTTTTTAACTTAGGCGATTACGGGGTCGCAGCTAAGCCCCCGATGGGAGGACTGCTCTCCACTTGGAGTGCTTTTGAAAGTTAGGCTAATCGGGTTCGCGGCTAATCCCCCGAGTGAGAGGATTGCTCTCCACTCGGAGTGGTTTTTTTTAAACTTAGGCGAATCGGGTTCGCGGCTAAGCCCTCGAGTAGGAGGATTGCCCTCCACTCGAAGTGTTTTTGAAACTTAGGCGAATCATATTCGCGGCTAAGCCACCCACTGGGGGATTTAAACACATGTGTTTACGGGATAACAATCATTAAGATACTGCAAAAATCTTGTCTTTGATAAGCAAACTAAAGGATTCTTATTACAACTCGTTGATTTGAGTGTTTAGGTATAAAAACAGTGGAGCAGCTCCGCATTCCATGAGCGTGGCTCGTCTTTCTTCGTGGCTACGTTGTAGAGGTGATACGCCCCATTGTGGAGCACCTTGGTGACGATAAAGGGGCCTTCCCAGGCCGGAGCGAGCTTATGAGGTCGCTTCTGATGCACTCGGAGCACAAAGTCTCCTTCCTGGAATGCTCGACCTCTGACATTACAGGCATGGAATCGACGTAAGTTTTTTTGGTAGATGGTCGACCGGATCAGAGCCATTTCACATTCTTCCCCCAAGAGATCAACTGCATCTTGGTGTGCCTGTTCCGCTTCAGCTTCTGAGAAAAGTTCCACTTGGGGAGCGTTGTGCAGCAAGTCACTTAGAAGCACAACTTCAGTGCCATACACCATGAAGAAAGGGGTTCGGTCAGTCGACTGGTTTGGAGTTGTTCTCAATGCCCATAGGATAGATGGCAATTCAGTTACCCAAGCTCCAGCAACATGCTTTAGATCGCGCATCAGTCGGGGTTTCAACCCTTGAAGGATTAAACCATTCGCCCTTTCTGCTTGCCCATTAGACTGCGGGTGTGCAACGGATGCATAATCGACCCGAGTACCTTGGGAAGCACAGAATGTCCTGAACTCATTAGAATCAAAGTTGGACCCATTATCCGTGATAATACTATGAGGAACTCCATATCTGAATATCAACTCCCAGATGAAACTGATGGCAGTGCTTGAATCAAGATTCTTGACAGGCTTGGCCTCGATCCATTTGGTGAATTTGTCGACTGCCACAAGCAAATGAGTGAAGCCACTTCTGCCGGTCTTGAAGGGCCCAACCATATCCAACCCCCAAACAGCAAACGGCTAGACGAGTGGAATAGTCTTCAAGGTAGATGCAGGCTTGTGAGACATGTTTGAGTAGAACTGGCAGCCTTCGCACTTGTCGACTATATCTTTTGCCATCTCATTTGCACGTGGCCAATAGAATCCTTCTCGGTATGCTTTGGCTACGATGGTCCGAGAGGACGCATGGTGACCACAGGTCCCCGAGTGGGTATCATTTAGAATCATTCGACCTTCTTCTGGTGTGATACATCGCTGAGCGACCACGGTGACGCTTTCTCTGTAAAGCTAACCACCTATCACCATGAAGGCTTTGGATCGTCGGACAATCTGACGGGCCTCATCTTCATACTCCGGAAGTTCCTTCCTGAGAAGATACGCAATGTATGGCACCGTCCACTCGGGGGTGATTACCAAAACTTCCATGATTAGGTCGACTACTGCCAGGACTTCAATCTTAATCGGATCGGTAGAACTTTTGGTTGCGGGGGCTCCTCTGTGAAAGGATCTTCTTGGAATGACGGGGTATGGAGATGCTCCAAGAACACATTGTTGGGTATAGGTTTCCGAGTGGAACCCAACTTTGCCAGATCGTCAGCGGCTTGATTCTTGATTCGGGGTAGGTGGTGGAGTTCTAACCCCTCAAACTTCTTTTCTGGCTTCCTTACTGCGCTGCAATAACCAGTCATGGATGGACTCCTAATATCCCATTCCTTCATTACTTGATTGACCACTAAGTCTAAGTCGCCGTAGACCATCAGGCGACGGACGCCGAGTGAGATAGCCATACACAACCCATACAATAGTGCCTCATACTCAGCTTCATTGTCTGAGGAATCAAAGTGAATTTGAAGGACATAGCTGAGCTTGTCACCTCTGGGAGATACCAGAACTACACCAACACCAGAGCCATTCAGCATCTTGGACCCATCGAAGAACATAGTCCAATGCTTCGAGTGAATCTGAGTCGGTTGCTGTTGTTCAATCCACTCGCTGAGGAAATCTGCTATTGCTTGGGACTTGATTGCTTTCTTTGCCTCGAACTTGATATCCAATGGAAGGAGTTCAATCGCCCATTTTTTGACTCGACCAGTTGCATCTCTATTGTTCAGAATTTTTGATAATGGAGCGTCGCTGACGACTGAAACTGAGTGGTCTGAAAAGTAGTGTGCAACTTTCTTCGCGGTCAAGTAAATTCCATAGACAAGCTTCTGATAATGTGGATATCTCTGCTTGGACAAAGTCAAGACTTCAGAAATATAATATACTGGGCGCTGAACTTTGTAGGCTTTGCCTTCTTCTTCCCGCTCGATGGTGAGCATTGTGCTGACAATGTGTCCAGTGGCTGCAATGTATAGTAGTAGAGGCTCTTTGCTGATTGGAGCAGCAAGCATCGGCTGGGTGGAAAGCAGGGATTTGAGCTCTACAAACACTGCTTCGGCTTCAAGAGTCCACTCGAACTTGTCAGACTTTTTCATCAATTGGTAAAGAGGCAATGCCTTTTCACCGAGACGAGAGATGAATCGGCTCAACGCAGCTAGACAACCAGTAAGCTTCTGAACGTCGTGCACACGCACGTGGCGGTTCATTTGGAGGATTTCTCCAACCTTCTCTAGATTTGCATCGATCCCTCGTTCGGAAATGAGGAAACCGAGTAACTTCCCACCCGGGACTCCGAATGTGCACTTTGATGGATTAAGCTTGATATAATATCTTTTCAAGTTGGCAAAGGTTTCAGCGAGGTCAGACAGTAGGTCGGAACCTTTACGTGACTTGACCACATCCATGTATGCTTCCACATTACGATTGATTTGGGTGAGCAAACACTTCTGAACCATGCACATGAATGTGGTGTCAGCATTCTTGAGACCAAAAGGCATGGTAACATAGCAAAAACACCCGAATAGGGTGATGAAGTCCGTTTTTATTTCGTCGGGTCCATACAGTCGGATCTGATGGTACCCAGAATACACATCCAAAAAGGATAAATGCTCACTCCTCGTAGTTGAGTCGATGATCTGGTCAATTTGGGGGAGAGGGAAATGATCTTTCGGGCAGGCCCGATTGATGTGTTTGAAATCGATGCACATACGAAGTGAATCATCTTTCTTGGGGACCATGACGACATTGGCGAGCCACTCGGAGTGGTATATCTCTCGGATGAACTCGGCTGCCAGAAGCCTTCCTTTTCTCCATGGCGGACCCACGGAGATACTCTTTGACAGGTTTTACTTTTGGGTTGACTCGCAAACGGTGCTTAGCTAGTCCCCTGGGTACACCCGGCATGTCAGTCGGTTTCCATGCGAAGATGTACCCGTTCTCACAGAGGAACTGGATGAGTGCTTCTTTCTATTTGTTGTCGAGTGTTGTTGATATATGAGTCGGAGCAACGTTGGGATCTGTCAAGTGAATGTGTATAGACTTTGTTTCAGCGGACGACTAAAATGCAGACTCCAAAGCGGGCTTCTTAGAGCACAACAAATCACTCGGATCGGCAGTCTTCTTGTATTCTTCCATTTCTACTGCTGACATCTGTTCATTGTCAATTTTTTAGCCTTTCTGGAGGCACTCTTTTGCTCTTTGCCAATTTCCCATGACTGTGATCACACCTCTAGGGCCAGGCATCTTAAACTTAAGGTACACGTAACACGGTCGAGCCATGAAACGAGCATATGCAGGCCGACCCAGAATTGCATGATAAGCACCGTGGAAGTCCACCACCTCGAATGTCAACTTTTCCTTACGGTAATTCTTTGAATCGCCGAAAACCACGTCAAGAGTGATCTGACCGAGTGAGTCGGCTTTATTTCCTGGGATGACTCCATGGAGTCGCATGTTGCTCTCGGTGAGTTTGGACATCGGAATGCCCATCCCTCGGAGGGTCTCAGCATATAAAATGTTCAGACCACTGCCACCATCCATCAGAACCTTGGTCAGTCGGGTGCCCCCAACGACTGGGTCGACCACCAACGCTTGCCGTCTGGGGGTAGCAACGTGCGTTGGGTGATTGGACTGGTCGAATGTAATGGGAGTCTTTGACCACTTGAAATACGTTGTCGTTGCCGGAGCAACCATGTTTACTTCCATGTTAATAACTTTCAGTCGACTTTTGCTTTCGATGTCAGCAAAAATCACTAAAGTGGCATTGACATTGGGATAACCTTCATCCCCCTCTTTGTCCTCCTCCTTATCATATTCCTCTTATTTTTCACTGGGCTGACCCTCTCAGAAGATCTGAATCAGGAGTCAACACTGTCGAGTGGTATTCTTGGGGTAAATCAGGTTTCCCTCTTCATCCTTCTTGGTGTGTATGTGACACGGAAAATCAAGCACGTCATTTCCCGCTTGATCTTTCACTTTCTTGGGGACCCATGGCCCCTTAGGCTTTCCTTTGAATTTCCCTTGTCTCACAACTGCGGCCTCTCCAGGACCTACGGGCTCGGCTTTGCGCTTCTGCTTCTGACTGGAATTTCCTCCTCCGGTGTCCTGGGTCACTGGTTTGTTCTTACCACTGCGGAGTCGATCTTCTTCCTCGTTGTTAGCGTACCGAGTGGCTATTTCCATCATTCGGGCCAGGGTCATATCTCCTGTCCGACCGAATTTCAGGTTAAACTCTCTGCACCGAACGCCTTCCTTGAAGGCGCAGACTAGTTGGTGTTGTGACACATCTCCACGGTATGATGAAGAGTGGTCCACCTTTGGATGTAATCTCTTAAGGTTTCATTCGGTTTCTGGACACAATCCTGTAGTTCAGTCAGCCTTGCAGGCCATTTGCAAGTGCCCTCAAATGTCCTGACAAACACTCAGGCCAAACTCTTCCCAACTAAAGATACTACCAGGAGCCAACTGATTCAACCAAGCTCTGGCTGAGCCTTCTAGCATCAAGGGGAGGTGCTTCATGGCTACATCATCGTTGTCGCTGCCAATCTGCACGGCCACTCGGTAATCCTCTAGCCAAGTGTCGGGCTTCGACTCACCGGTAAACTTGCTTACTCCCGTCGCCAACCTGAAGTTGGGTGGAATTTCAGCAGCTCTGATGGCTCTGATGGAACATTCAGGCCCAGACACATGAACTCTGCCTCCACTCGGGTGATTCCTATCTTGACCTTCTCAGTGTGCCCGGTTTCTGTCGACCAGACCTTGTACAAGAATTGGTCTTGCATCAAACTGCTACCTCTTGAGCATGCGTTGGTTTTCCCTTGAAGAGGAAAGGGTGATGTAGCACAGTAGCGTAAGTATTTCCCTCAGTTTTTGAGAACCAGGGTACCAATCCAATAGGAGGTAACACACAAGTCACCTAGTACCTGCACAAACAAACAAGAACCTCACAACCAACGTGATAAAGGGGTTGTCAATCCCTTCACGGTCACTTAAGAAAGTGAGATCTAATAGAGATAATAAGATAAATATTTTTGGTATTTTTATGATATAGATTGCAAAATAAATGGTAATAGAAATAGCAAGTTGATATGGAATTAATATGATGGAAGATAGACCCGGGGGCCATAGGTTTCACTAGTGGCTTCTCTCAAGATAGCAAATTCTACGGTGGGTGAACTAATTACTGTCAAGCAATTGATAGAAAATCGAATACTTATGAGAATATCTAGGCATGATCATGTATATAGGCATCACATCCGCGACAAGTAGACCGAAACGATTCTGCATCTACTACTATTACTCCACACATCGACTGCTATCCAGCATGCAACTAGAGTATTAAGTTCATAAGAACAGAGTAACACATTAGGCAAGATGACATGACGTAGAGGGATACACTCAAGCAATATGATATAAACCCATCTTTTTATCCTCGAGGGCAACAATACAATACGTGCCTTGCTGCCCCTGCTGTCACTGGGAAAGGACACCGCAAGATTGAACCCAAAGCTAAGCACTTCTCCCATTGCAAGAACGATCAATATGGTAGGCCAAACCAAACTGATAATTCGAAGAGACTTGCAAATATATTTAAATCATGCATAAAAGATTTCAGAGAAGAAACAAATATTGTTCATAGATAATCTTGATCATAAACCCACAATTCATTGGATCTCGACAAACACACCGCAAAAAAAATTACATCGAATAGATCTCCAAGAGAATCGAGGAGAACTTTGTATTGAGATCCAAAGAGAGAGAAGAAGCCATCTAACTAATAACTATGGACCCGAAGGTCTGCGGTAAACTACTCACACATCATCGAAGAGGCTATGGTGTTGATGTAGAAGCCCTCCGTGATCGATTCCCCCTCCGGCAGAGCGCCGGAAAAGGCCCCAAGATGGGATCTCATGGGTATAGAAGGTTACGGTAGTGGAAATAGGGTTTTGTTGTGCTCCTGGATGTTTTCGGGGTATATGGGTATACATAGGAGGAAGAAGTACGTCGGTGGACCTCCGAGGGGCCCACGAGGGTGGGGGCGCGCCCTCCTGCCTCGTGGCCTCCTCGCTTCTTTCTTGACGTCCACTCCAAGTCTCCTGGATCACGTTTGTCGGTGTCAAAACCGGCGGATCTCGGGTAGGGGGTCCCGAACTGTGCGTCTAAGGCGGATGGTAACAGGAGGCAGGGGACATGATGTTTTACCCAGGTTCGGGCCCTCTTGATGGAGGTAAAACCCTACGTCCTTCTTGATTTATTCTTGATGATATGAGTATTACAAGAGTTGATCTACCACGAGATCGGAGAGGCTAAACCCTAGAAGCTAGCCTATGGTATGATTGTATGTTGTCCTACGGACTAAAACCTTCTGGTTTATATAGACACCGGAGGGGGCTAGGGTTACACAAGGTCGGTTACAAAGGAGGAGATACACATATCCGTATTGCCTAGCTTGCCTTCCACGCCAAGTAGAGTCTCATCCGGACACGAGACAAAGTCTTCAATCTTGTATCTTCATAGTCCAACAGTCCGGCCAAAGGATATAGTCCGGTTGTCCGGAGACCCCCTAATCCAGGACTCCCTCAACGTTTGTTCCAAAAATAACTCTCCCAAAGGTTTCATTCCATTTGGATTCCGTTTGATATTCCTTTTCTGCGAAACACTGAAATAGGCAAAAAAATAGCAATTTGCACCGGGCCTTTGGTTAGTAGGTTAGTCCCAAAAATAATATAAGAAGGTATATTAAAGCCCATTAAACATCCAAAACAGATAATATAATAGCATGGAACAACAAAAAATTATAGATACTGTCGGACGTGGGGCTCCGGCTAACCCTTAAGGTTCAAACGTTGGGGTGCGCGCGAAGTCTTTCCCTCCTACCGATCTACGCTCTAGCTCGCTAGATCTCGCGGACGAACTCGACGAACTCGCAACACAGAAAGACATGGGGTTTATACTGGTTCGGGCCACCATTGTGGTGTAATACCCTACTCCAGTGTGGTGGTGGTGGATTGCCTCTTGGTCTGATGATGAATAATACAAGGGGAAGAGCAGCCTCCTGAGGTTGAGGTGTTCTTGTGCTTTCGGACTTGTGTCTATCTCTGGGTCTGATGATCTCTCTGGGTCTCATCCCATCCCCCTACTATGGTGGTGGCTAGTCCTATTTATAGAGGCCCTGGTCCTCCTCCCAAATATTGAGCGGGAAGGGAGCCAACAATGGTGGGCTAATTCGAAGGGGGACAGCTAGTCCAAGCTACCCTAACAAAAGCGGTCTTCGCCTATGAAAGGCTCTGGTGGTGACGCCATCTTGGGCTCCACGATGACCTCCGTCTTGCAGTCCATGGTCTTGGTCTTGTTGCACCGAAACGGCAACCTTTGCCTGATGCCTCGGTACTCCGCGGCTGCGCTTGCCTCCTTTGCACCAAAGAGGAAACAAGGACGCTGTGCGCGCTAGCGCCCGCCTGGTGTCGATCATCATGGCTCATGTCACGAGAGCCTCGTGAGATTCGCCTCGCCTTGATATCTCTGCCCCTCGCGAGCTTGCCTGACTAGGCCGCTCGGGAGGAGGTCTTGCGTCGTCCGCCTCGCGAGGCTTGGACCCTCGCGAGGGTCTTGGATGCTTTGCTGATGAAGATGGGCCGCATGGCCTGCTGTCTCAGCCACGCCATGGGCTGCATGCAGGCAAGTCTGGGACCCCCGTTCCCAGAACACCGACAGATACGTTGGAGACGTATCAAGCATCCCAAAGCTTAATTCCTACTCGTCCTTGAGTAGGTAAATGATAACAACAGAATTTTTGATGTGGAATGCTACCTAGCATAATTATCAATGTAATTTTCTTTATTGTGGCATGAATGTTCAGATCCGAAAGATTCAAGACAAAAGTTTAATATTGACATAAAAATAATAATACTTCAAGCATACTAACAAAGCAATCATGTCTTCTCAAGATAACATGGCCAAACAAAGTTATCCCTACAAAATCATATAGTCTGGCTATGCTCTATCTTCATCACATAAAGTATTTAAATCATGCACAACCCCGATGAAAAGCCAAGCAATTGTTTCATACTTTTGGTGTTCTCAAACTTTTTCAATCTTCACGCAATATATGAGCGCGAGACATGGATATAGCACTATAGGTGGAATAGAATGGTGGTTGTGGAGAAGACAAAAGGGAGAAGATAGTCTCACATCAACTAGGCGTATCAACGGGCTATGGAAATGCCCATCAATAGATATCAATGTGAGTGAGTAGGGATTGTTGAGGGAGTCCTAGACTAAGGGGTCCTCGGACGTCCAGCCTGTTATCCATGGGCCGGACTGATGGGCTATGAAGACATGAAGACCGAAGACTGCATCGTGTCCGGATTGGACTCTACTTGGCGTGGAAGGCAAGCTTGGCGATCGAAGATTCCTTCTTATGTAACCGACTCCATGTAAACCCTAGATCCCCTCGGCGTCTATATAAACCGAAGGGGATAGTCCAGAAAGGACAACACATATACTCATTACCATATTCATAGGCTAGACTTCTAGGGTTTAGCCATTACGATCTAATGGTAGATCAACTCTTGTAACACTCATATTCATCAAGATCAATCAAGTAGGAAGTAGGGTATTACCTCCATAGAGAGGGCCCAAACCTGGGTAAACATCGTGTCCCCTGTCTCATGTTACCATCGATCCTAGAGGCACAGTTCGAGACCCCCTACCCGAGATCCGCCGGTTTTGACACCGACATTGGTGCTTTCATTGAGAGTTCCACTGTGTCGTCGACAAGAGGCTCGATGGCCCCTTCAATCGTCAATAATGACGCTGTCCAAAGAGGAACCTTCCTCCTTGGACAGATCTTCGTATTCGGCGACTTCGTACTGCGGGCCAACTCGCTTGGCCATCTGGAGCAGATCGATAGCTACGCCCCTGGCCATCAGGTCGGATTCGGAAGCTTGAACTATGTCGCGGATATCCGTGGAGATTTGATCTTGAAGGGATTTGAGCCTGCGGCGATCGCTCCCCTTCATCCCGATGAACGTGACTTAAATCTGTCATCGGATCACACCCAGGAGATGGTTCCTACGGCTGCAACGTCCTTAGAGCCAAAGCAGATCGAGCCATCCAAGGCCTCTGAGTCCATGGAGTTGGAGCCGCACATGGACTCGGTGCCCTGCAGCAATCGCTTTAACGGAACTTCGGACTCGTCTCCGGCTGTAAGTTCCGGACAGTGTACGCCCGTGGACACCGAGCTATATCGGTTATCGATCTTCGAGTTTAGCGCTACTGACGTCTGCTAGCACTTGCCTTTGGGCGACGTGCTAAAATCTTTTAAAAATTTGTCCTTGGAGAAGGACTCTCAGTCGAACTATGTCCGGTTCGAGCTAGAAACGGACGATGAGGAATTTTTCTTCCCACCCGCCACCCACCTCATAGCCACCGTCGACGTCTTAACCGACATGCTTGACTATGGCTCCGAAGACATCGACGGTATGGACGACGATGCCGACAAGGAGCAAGGCCAAGACCCGCCATTCACTGGACGATGGACGACCACCTCTTCATACGACGTGTACATGGTTGATGCACCTAAAGGATCTGGCGACGACAAAGAAGAACCGGATACGAACAAAACCTCCGAGACACAGCCCAAGCGTCAGCGGCCCAAACGCCGCCCTAAGCCCCGTCACTCAAAGGACGGCAACACAGGCACCGGAGAAAATAGTACTCCGGGCGACGCCGAAAACAGTGAAGACCCCATAGGGGCTACATCGGAACAGGAACACGACAGCAGGCAAGACAACACTGACGAACAGGCCATAGAAGATGACCCAGAGGATGATTGTTACCATTCACCCTACGAGAAGGAAACAAGCCTCGGCAATAAAGACTTCATCGTGCCTGAGGATCCTCTCGAGCAGGAGCGCTTCAAGCTTCAGCTCATAGCCACCGCAAGGAGCCTGAAAAAGAAACAACAACAGCTTCAAGCTGAACAGGACCTGCTCGTCGACAGATGGACTGATATCCTGACAGCCGAGGAATACGGCCTCAACCGCCCAGCCAAGAGCTACCCGAAACGTAGACTACTACCTCAATTCGATGAGGAGGCGCCGGAGCACATATCTCCCTTGCGTAATGCGGACCGACCACCACGTGGTCGGGACAGGGCGGCCGAACGGCCACCCCGTGGTCGGCATAAAGTGGCAACTCAGGCCGAACAGCAGACCGCCCCACCACCCCGCCATAATAAAGACAGGAAAGTACGGAGTCACATGTACGACCTCCGACAGACACTGGACAATAGAGCAGGACACACAATATGGATCTATGGATCGCGAGGACGTGCTTCGAGACACGACGATGGCCACCTCTTCGGACGTGACAAACCTAACCGCGCTTGGGCCGAATACCGCAGACGGACTCCATCAGAGGTCCTCCATGATGTGGCCCAATACAAAGGCACCGCACACCCGCTCCACTTCACAGATGAAGTATTGGATCATGAATTCCCCGAGGGGTTCAAGCCCATCAATATCGAATCGTACGATGGCACAACCGATCCTGCAGTATGGATTGAGGATTTCATCCTCCACATCCACATGGCCCAAGGAAACGACCTCCACGCCATCAAATACCTCCCATTAAAGCTCAAAGGACCAGCTCGGCACTGGTTAAATAGCCTGCCTGAGAACTCCATCCGCAGCTGAGAACTCCATCGGCAACTGGGATGACATGGAAGAGGCCTTCCTCGACAACTTCCAAGGAACTTATGTCCGGCCACCAGACGCCGATGACCTAAGCTACATAGTTCAACAACCTGGAGAAACAGCCAAAAAATTCTGGGCTAGGTTCCTAACCAAGAAGAACCAGATTATTGACTGTCCGGATGCCGAGGCCCTAGCAGCCTTCAAACACAGCATCCGTGACGAATGGCTAGCACGCCACCTCGGACAAGAAAAACCGAAGTCAATGGCAGCCCTTACGGCACCCATGACCCGCTTTTCCGTAGGCGAGGACAGTTGGCTGGCTCGTAGCAAAAACACAGCCAGCGAGGCAGGCCCCACCAAGGCCAAGAACAGCACCGGCAAGCTCCGGCGCAATAGACACAAACGCCGAAGCAATGGCGACAACACCAAGGACACCACAGTCAACGCCGGATTCAATGGCTCCAAGACCGGCCAACGGAAGAAGCCCTACAAAAGAAACAACGAAGGACCTTCCAGCCTGGACCGCATACTCGACCGTCCGTGCCAAATTCACGGCACCCCGGATAAGCAAGCCAATCATACCAACAGGGATTGTTGGGTCTTCAAGCAGGCGGGCTAGTTAAATGCTGAAAACAAAGAAAAGGGATCACAAAGTGAGGACGATGATGAAGAGCCCCGGTAGCCGAACACCGGGGGACAGAAGAAATCCCCCCCCCCCCAAGTCAAAACAGTGAACATGATATACGCCACGCACATCCCTAGAAAGGAGCGCAAGTGAGCACTCAGGGATGTCTACGCGGTAGAGCCAGTCGCCCCCAAGTTCAATCCATGGTTGTCATTTCCAATCACCTTCGAGTGATGAGATCATCCGACTAGTATCCGCCACGGTGGTTTGGCCGCACTAGTCCTTGACCCAATCATCGACGGATTCCACCTCACACGAGTCCTGATGGATGGTGGAAGGAGCCTCAATCTGCTGTACCAGGATACAATACGGAAGATGGGCATTAATCCCTCATGAATCAAACCAAAAAAGACTACCTTTAAAGGACTCATACCAGGTGTAGAGGCCCGCTGTACAGGCTCAATCACGCTAGAGGTCGTCTTAGGTTCTCCGGACAACTTCCGAAGCAAAGAGTTAATATCATCCCCTTCCGCAGCGGCTACCACACACTGCTTGGACGAACCACGTTTGCTAGATTTAACACAGTGCCACACTATGCTTATCTCAAGCTCAAGATACCCGGTACACGCGGCATCATAACATTCAATGTCAATACGGAACGCTCCCTCCGAACAGAGGAGCAAACCGCCACCCTGGCAGCAGAAGTATAGAACGACCTTCTCAAGCAGCATTGTAATCTAGCTGTCGAGCCCCTGGACACCATCAAGAGGGTCCAGACTACACTGCAACAGGACAGCGCGGCTCGTTAAGAGCTCGACTAGCAATTCGGCCTCTATCCCAGCCCCAATGAGGTAGTGGCATTCGTACCACGCGTACACAATTACGCACTCAAAATACCATGGACATCGACAGAGGAACGAGACAACCCGGGGGCTACAATTCGGCAAAACCGATCCCGAACACACATACTTTTACTAATTTTTCTCATTATAGGAACCTTTTTTCGCAAGCCTGATATCAAGTCCTCTAGAAGGACTAGAACGCAATGGAGGCAAGCAACACAGGTGTGTAGGGTAACCTTTACACGTTCTTCTTGACGGTATTCACACTTATTTCTCAGGACCCGCACACTACGCCATACTGATTCCGGCACGTTAAATGGCCGGATACTTCTAGCACCATTTGTACAAGATACGCCTTGACATATACATCCAATTATAATAAAAATGGTCCGTGGCCCAGTCCGTGTGTTTTTTGCTTCTTACTTCGTTTTATTTTGATTTGCCTATCTGTTGCATCGACACTATTTTATGTTTCATATTCGCCAGGGGCTACCTATCGCCCCACAATACGGCAGCACAGTCCGAACACTTCTTACATATAAGTTCGGCACCCCGAATCTAGCATTATATGCATTGGCTCTGAAACATGTCTTTGGTCAATAGTTGGGTTGCCCAGCTCCTGTGCTTGCTACCCTACGTTCCGCTCCATCGGCTAGGGTAGTAAAGGGAGAACTACTGCGATTGTGCCGTGGCTTAGACCGGACGAGCACCTTAGTAGAGAAAGCCGAAAACTGACTGTCATGATACGGCGAGAGCCGGTCAGCTACTCGAGGGTTGCAAATCGTAGTTGATTTTATCCGCATTATGTGAAAGATCAGCACTTCGCGATCAGATGATGACAAAACTCTGGCTCGAACCAGGGGCTGCACCCATGCTTTATTATAAAACTCCTATGGCTAAGTGAGGGCGTTTAAGCCGTATAGTCCGATTGCCTTGTTCGTTGCGCTAAACAACTCCTTCAAGGACCATGTAATTGGATCAAGATTGTTTAGATTCCATCCCGAACACCTCCGTACTATCTACGTGAGGGCAGAAGCCGACGACTAGCCAACCCTCAGATTGCATATAACACGGCCGCACAGGAGGAAACAATCAAAGCATAAAAAATTGCATTAACAAAACAGGCTTTGTTTCTCATAATACAAGGCAAAGGCAAACATGAATACATTCATTCAAACACAATGTCCTGTGAACATTGTGCTGCCGCAAGGCGAGACCCCTCCAGGACATCCACAAAATACCGTTCCGGTGTACGGTGCTCCTTGCCCTCCGGTGGCCCCCTGGTCACCTTGATGGCGTCCATCTTCGCCCACCACATCTTGCAACGGGCGAAGGCCATGCACACACCTTCAATACAGGCCGAGCGCTTCACGACGTCCAGCCAAGGACAGGCATTCACCACCCCCTCATGAGTCCGAAGTAGCTGCTGGGCATAGCTTCGGCTCACCATAGCCGGATTATCAAATCCTTAATGGCTAGTTCGGCCACCCTATGCAGCTCCACCAGTTGTTTCAGCTGATCGGTGAAGGACACAGGATGCTCCGGTGCCGCATACTGCGACCAGAATAGCCTCTCCATGGAACCCCCTCCTTCGGCTCGATAGAACTCTGCGGCATCGGATACACTGCGTGGCAAATCCACAAAGGCCCCTGGGGAACTCTGAACTCGAGTTAGTAAAAGGTACTGCTTCTCCGCATACTTGCTTTGCATCTTAAATGCCTTACCCGCTGTGATCTTCTTGGCCTCCTGGATCTCCTGGAGGGCGGCCTGGGCCTCATTCTGAGCAGTCTCCGCGCTTTGACGAGCCTTGGCGAGTTCGGTCCCTTGAACCGACGCATCATGCTCCAAGGTCTCGCATTTTTTCACCGCATCCTGGAGCTCCTGCTGGACTTCTTTGACCCGGGCCTTGAGCTTCTTACAATCGGCCTGCTGCTGGACAACCTTCTCCTCGGCCTCGCCCAGGGCCTTCTTCAGGGCCTCGACCTCGGTCGCGGCTTCTGCACATATAACAATACCGCTGTCAATACACATCGCTTATCCTTTCCCGAACATATAGCAAGTCGTTCCTCACCTTGCTTCTCCTGGAGCCGAACCTTAATCTCGTCGAGCTCGTTCTCGGTCCTCTCCAGCTTCCGCTTTAGCTCGGAGACCTCGGCAGTATGCGAGGTCGCGGCCAACAGTGACGCCTGCTTATTCATACATATTCTGTTAGTCTCCTACAACAAGTGGTGGATCCTCTGTCAGGTTCTTCTTGCCAAACTCCAGACAATGTCTCAGGGGCTACTGAATACATGGGGTTTTCCTCTTTATATGTCACTTACCTCGAAACCTGTCAACAGATTGCTACAGGCTTCGTCTAGTCCACTCTTGGCGGACTGAACCTTCTCGATCACCGCACCCATAAGGACACGATGCTCGTCCACAACGGAGGCGCCTCGTAGCGCCTCCATCAAGTCATCTGACGCCCCTGGGTGGACAGGGGCCACCGGAGGAAGTGGCACACCCCCTCCTTAGAAGGAGGGTGCTCGCCTGATTCCGAAGCCATATGGATCTCCGAAATCGCATCCGGCTGAGGGTTGAACTCAATACGGCCCTCTTCGCCGGTCTCCTTGGGGATCTGCTCCCCCATCTGTTCGACAGTGGAGGTCCCGCCTTGTGGCGCCCCCGGACAATGTCCTGAGCCCCTCCCTCCGGAGCGTCCCTCCGGGATAACACTTCGGTGTCGTCCCTGGCCCCGGGGGAGCAAGAAGGCGGTGGCGACATGCTCGCCATCTCTGACAGAGCCAGCGAACCTCCAGATGAGGAACGCTGGATAAGGTCACGGGCCGTACTGCAAAAGTATGGATTAACCATGTCAGCATAATAAAAAGAAAGGGCTGGATATGCGCGTAAATGAGCCATGTCTCTTACAATGCGGCCTGAGGCCTAATGCGGGGGCGTCGTTCTGGACTACTGTCAACGTCCCACGCGGTGTTGACCGCTGGGGTGCCCTTCCCCTCTTTGGGCGCTTTTGCCTCCGGATGTGCTGGGGCCACCCTCTTCTTCTTCTCTTCCGGAGGAGGGTTGTTTTCCTCCTCCTCTTCCTCATCATTGTCCTCGGGGATGGAGGAATGGGCCTCGTCGTCTTTGGACGTCGCGTCCGAAGCGCCCTTGCGATGGGGGCCACTCTTGGCCCCCTTGGCCTTCTTCTCCGGCGCCATATATGGCGCCGGCGCCAGCATCCTCGCCAGGCGCAGGATGACCGATTCCTCGGGCAGCAGCGCCGGACACTGGATCCGCTGCGCCTTCTCCACCCAGTCCTGAAGAAGCAATGCTAAATCTCAGACATCATCCTCGAAACATTCAAGTTGGGAATACGTAAAAAGAAACATACCTCATTGGTGGGGCATTTACAATTGTGACCACGGTCTGAGTCCATGACTGGTGGCTTCTCGTTGCCCTTAAAGAGCAACTTCCAGGCCCCTTCATGAGAAGTGTCGAAGAGCCTTCTCAGGGTCTGGTGCTTCTTCGAATTGAAATCCCATAAAGGGCGGCTTTGGTGCTGGCACGGAAGAATCGGCGGACCTGCATCACCTGGATGATGTCGACGAGCTTAACGTCCCTGGTCACCATGCTTTGAACGCGTGTCTGCAGCACTATCAGCTCGTCAGGTGAACACCAGTCTGGACTCTTCTCGACCCAGGAGGTGAGCCGCGTGGGAGCACCAGAGCGGAATTCGGCAGCTACGGCCCAGGTGGTGCCGTGAGGTTCTGTGATGTAGAACCACTGCTTTTGCCATTCCTTTATCGTCTCTATAAAGGTGCCTTTGGGCCAGGAGATGTTGGATAGCTTGCTCACCATGGCCCCTCCGCACTCCGCGTGCTGACCATCCACCACCTTCGGCTTCACGTTGAAGACTTTGAGCCACAACCCGAAGTGGGGATGGATGCGGAGGAAGGCCTCGCACACGATGATAAACGCTGAGATGTTGAGGAAGGAATTCGGGGACAGATCATGGAAATCTATCCCGTAATAGTACATCAGCCCGCGGACGAACGGGTGGAGTGGAAACCCTAGACCGCAGAGGAAATGGGGGATGAAGACTACTCTCTCTGTGGGCTCCAGCGTGGGGATGACTTGTCCCTCGGCTGGCAGACGATGGGCGATCTCCTTTGCCAAATATCCAGCCGCCCGGAGCTCAGTAATGTCCTCCTCCTTGACGGAGGAGACCATCCACTTGCCCTGACCACCAGATCTGGACATGGTTGCTTGAGTGGAAAGGAAATGGGAACTTGGGCGCTGGAGCTTGAGATCGGAAGGGCGAAGATAGAGAGAAGGCATGAGGAGAGGAAGGGCGAATCCTTATCCCCTTATAAAGGCAGCAGATATTAAACACCTCCACACTCGCCTTAGGATTCGCCTGTTCCCTAGGGCTGTATGAACGGCACGGTTGAGTTGCCCATGCCCGCATTGATGAGAATCCCGCGATAAGGGGACACGATCTCTGTTTCGACAAGACGTGCCAGTAGCAACCGCGTCTCCAAACATGGGATGGCAGAAGAAAAACGGTTTGAAATTATAACTGGACAGACACGATGCCGTGTTGGAGAGAAGCTGTCAACAGATTGGATTTGTGCAAATCTTATATTCTCTCTACGGTTGTGTATGGTGTGCGTAACAGGTCTGGATACACTTATTTCGTCCGAAGACTATTCTGGAGTTCGGAAGGAAGGAACCCGCCTTGCAATGCCGAAGACAAATCTGCGCGCCGGACTCCTCGTCATTGAAGCCAGGTTCAGGGGCTACTGAGGGAGTCCTGGACTAAGGGGTCCTCGGACGTCCGGCCTGTTATCCATGGGCCGGACTGATGGGCTATGAATACATGAAGACCGAAGACTGCACCATGTCCGGATTGGTCTCTACTTGGCGTGGAAGGCAAGCTTGGCGACCGAAGATACCTTCTTATGTAACCAACTCCATGTAAACCCTAGATCCCCTCGGTGTCTATATAAACCGAAGGGGATAGTCCAGAAAGGACAACACATATACTCATTACCATATTCATAGGCTAGACTTCTAGGGTTTATCCATTACGATCTTGTGGTAGATCAACTCTTGTAACACTCATATTCATCAAGATCAATCAAGTAGGAAGTAGGGTATTACCTCCATAGAGAGGGCCCGAACCTGGGTAAACATCGTGTCCCCTGTCTCCTGTTACCATCGATCCTAGACGCACAGTTCGGGACCCCCTACCCGAGATCCACCATTTTTGACACCGACAATTGCCATGCAACGGGTGCACTAGAGCTATAAGTGTATGAAGGCTCAAAAAGAAACTAAGTGGGTGTGCATCCAACTTGCTTGCTCACGAAGACCTAGGGCATTTTGAGGAAGCCCATCATTGGAATATACAAGCCAAGTTCTATAATGTAAAATTCCCACTAGTATATGAAAGTGACAACATAGGAGACTCTCTATCATGAAGATCATGGTGCTACTTTGAAGCACAAGTGTGGTAAAAGGATAGTAGCATTGTCCCTTCTCTCTTTTTCTCTCATTTTTTGGCCTTCTCTTTTTTATGGCCTTTCTCCTTTTTTCTTTTTTTTCTTTTTCGTCCGGAGTCTATCCCGACTTGTGGGGGAATCATAGTCTCCATCATCCTTTCCTCACTTGGGACAATGCTCTAATTATGATGATCATCACACTTTTATTTACTTACAACTCAAAAATTACCACTCGACACTAGAACAAAATATGACTCTATATGAATGCCTCCGGTGGTGTACCGGGATGTGCAATGAATCAAGAGTGACATGTATGAAAGAATTATGAACGGTGGCTTTGCCACAAATACGATGTCAACTAAATGATCATGCAAAGCAATATGATAATGATGAAGCATGTCATATTAAACGGAACGGTGGTAAGTTGCATGGCAATATATCTCGGGATGGCTAAGGAAATGCCATAATAGGTAGGTATGGTGGCTGTTTTGAGAAAGGTATAAGGTGGGTGTATGGTACCGGCGAAAGTTGTGCGGTACTAAAGAGGCTAGCAATGGTGGAAGGGTGAAAGTGCGTATAATCCATGTGTAAGTGCATCTAGTGCCACCCCTAGTTGGTTTTGGAGTATTGGCGACAAACCTGGTTGAGGGACTAATGTGTTTGTGAGAATTGCAGGATAACACAGGTAGTAGTCCCTCATTGATTCAGTTTTCCTACCGGAGATGACCCCTAAAAATGTATGAAGACATTGAAAACAAAGGTGGTATGTGAAGATATTCTCATTGAAGACTATGACATGAGAAGATATCGCGTGAAGACTATGGAGCACGAAGACTTAGCTGTTTCGTCATTTCCTTTTCTTCTTTGTTGAGTCATAGGAACCACCGTACTGTTAAGTGGGGTCCCAGTAAACAAAGTCAGAGTGACTGAAGTGATGCTTAACCAAAATCCTATGTCTTCGAGCGAAGACAATGAGAGCAAATCTTATCCAGAGCTGGATGAGTCAGCTTTACTTGTAGCCCAAGTAAAGTTGCCACATGTGTTTGAAATCTGACCGTTGGAACATGTGTCAGTTCCTTAGTGACCCAGGGTCATTTCGGACAAATCAGGTCGGGTTGCCTAGTGGCTATAAATAGCCCACCCCTACACCATAAATTGGTTGGCTGCTCAGAGTTAGTGCACGGCTTTTGTCGTTTGAGAGCAACCCACCTCGAAGCCTTTGAGAGAGAAATCCTTGCGAGGACAAAGCCCTAAACACCCAGAGCCAAAGAGTGTTAGGCATCACTGAAGTCTTCATGTCTGTGTGATCTGAAGACTTGTTACACTTGAGGACTGTGAATCCTCCAGCCGGTTAGGCGTCATGTTCTGAGCATCCAAGAGTCATTGTGGATCGCCGGTGAACGAAGTCTGTGAAGGTTTGGAAGTCTCCCTTGAAGACTTACCAGAGTGATTGGGCGAGGACTGGGTGTCCTTAGCTCAAGGGGAATAAGGTGAAGACACAGTCTTCTGAGTTAAATCTCAGCCTCCCTAACCAGACGTACAGTTGTCACAGCAACTGGAACTGGTCCAACAAATCATTGTCTTCAACGAGTAATTGGTTCTGTCCCTTCCATCTCTTTATTTACAGTTGGTCCTTGTGAAGTCATTGCATGTTTGCATTATCTATTTGTCTTCACTGTGTGACTGCTTGTTCTGATTGGCTTCATACTGTCTTCCATCCTGATCCATACTGCCTAGCTGCTATTAGTCTTTGTGCTTTCACTTCATTGAATACTTGACTATGGCTTACCTAGTGTAGTCTACCTTCCGCTGCATGTTAATAGGTTCATTTCTATCGATTGTCTTTGAAACTTCCATGTTTTGAAGACTTTCATAAAAATCGCCTATTCACCCCCCCCCTCTAGTCGATCACTAGCACTTTCAATTGGTATCATAGCAAGGTACTCCCTTGTTCTGTGTGATTCGGTTTAACCACCTGGAATTTTAGCTATGTCGACTGCAGGGATAATCAAAGTCTCCGCTGCGTGCCCTGTCTTCGATGGCACTGATTATCCCAAATGGAAGACTATGATGAGGAAGCGACTCCTTGCAATGGACAGTGAGCTTTGGACGGTCACGGAGATTGGCCTCACTGACTTATGCAAGATGGCGGATGCCGAAGACATTCAGAAATTCAATCTGCTGGATGTCAAGGCGAAGGACATTATATGCTCCTCTCTGTCCAGAGATGAGTTCAGGCGCATCATGCATCTCTGCAATGCAAAGCTTATATGGGATCGGATTTCTGATGTTTATGAAGGTCATCGAACATGTCAGGATCCCTGGTTCCTCGACTTCAAGGAGTCACTTAAAACAATGTCTCACGAACCCGATCCATCTTCTCCAACCTACTGCTTCATGGCACGTGTTGCCAAGGTAAACTCACGTGATGCTTACTTTCAAACATCAAGTGAAGATGACTCTGATTGTAATTCCAAACCCAGCTACAAAACACTTGCTAAAATTGCAACTGAACAACAGAAAGCTATGGAACATATTCAAAAACTGTTAGACAAAAGCGATGACCTGTTGGACGCTGAAATGACTCGATCTCAGTCCTTAATTGAAGACATAAAAAATCTTCATGTTAAGTATGAGGAACTTGAAATTCGTCATGAAACGCTCTCAACAACTCATGAAAAGCTTTCCTACGATTATCTTCAAAGGAAGCAAGAACTTGAGAAATTGAGAGCGGCTCATGAAGATCTTCAAAAGGAAAATGAGTCACTTCACGCTGAACAGATCAGCCCCGCTCAGGAAGGATTTGAACCACCATGTCTTAAATGCCTTGAGCGTGATAACGCTACTTCTGTTGCTGAATGTTCTACTGCTGCTGTTGCAATATCTTCAACTGTTGATGTGGAAACTAACCCCTCTGCTGAGGATGCCACTGCTATTGCTGATGAAAATGCTAGGTTGAAGACATTGCTTGAAACAGGGATGTACAAAAGTGTAAAAGGGCATCAGACACTATGTGATGTCCTCAAAAGGCAGATTCTGAACCGAAACCCTAGGAAAGAGGGTGTTGGGTTCGAAAGGAAAATGAATGTTGATGGCTCTTACTGGAAACCTGAGCAGTACCCCAAAACCACATGGGTTGCTGCAAAGGAACCTTCAGTGGATCCATCCACCCTATCTGGCTTCACTTGTGCTAATCCCATCGTCATTGATGGATCCTTTGATGCAAACTATAAACTGTTTAAGAGTCAGAATGGTGAAGTGTTTGCCAGGTATATTGGTACTAACTGCAGGAGTGGGCCACTTATGAAAAAGTCTGGGTGCCGAAAAGGTGTCTGGAGAATCTTCATGTGAATGTCGTCATGACACCACAAGGGAAGAGGACAAACCCCAGACCACAGGCTTCATACAGACAGAGGACTCACCTGAGTCGCACTAACACAAATGTTTTGCAGGGAAACCATACTCAGGCCTATGAATATGAGTGTGTTTCATCAAACCGCCATGTTCATAAGACCCAGAACTACTCTGCTTATTCTTATGAGTACTATTCTCCACCTGCAAGACTATTTGCTAGGGCTCCAAAGCCAAAGTTCTCAGATGCTGCACTTAGACTCATTGCTTCGAAGCCACCCTTGAAGATGTGGGTGCCTAAGAAAGCTTAACTCTCTTTTGTAGGGAAAGGTCTCCAGCCGAAAATCAAATGCGTCTGAAGCTATTGTTGGGGACCTAAAACATCTTGTAGGGCACAAGATCAAATGCCCAAATGGTATTATTATGTATTTTGTTCCTGAGTCGCTTGCTACTTATACTATCAGTACTAACCTCGATCTAAGCTTTAATAATCCTCTTGCTCGTCAAATGTTTATGCTTCACAATGCTCTTCGTGAAGCCTATCCCCCTAACTGCACTGTAGGGTATGACACCAGCTGCTTCAGAATGGATTATTGATAGTGGATGTACTAATCATATGACTGGCAAACGAAGTCTTCTCATGGACTCAACCCTACGTCCATCTGACAAAAGTCACATCACATTTGCTGATACTGGTAAAAGCAAGGTATTGGGTCTAGGTAGAGTTGATATCTCAAAGGATCAGCACATGGATAAAGTGATGCTTGTTGAATCCCTTGGTTTCAACTTAATGTCTGTCTCAATGCTTTGCGATTTGAACATGATTGTGATATTTGGAAAATATCGTTGCCTTGTTCTAATGGAATCTGACAAGTCTCTAGTCTTTGAAGGGTATCGGAAAGATGATTTGTACATGGTAGATTTCTCAGCAGGACCACAACTTGCCATATGTCTTCTTGCAAAAGCTTTAGAATGCTGGCTCTGGCATCGGAGGCTAGGGCATGCTGGCATGAGGAACCTGCACACTCTTGCAAAGAAGAAGCACGTCATAGGCATCGAGGGCGTCAAGTTCAAGAAGGATCACTTATGCGGTGCCTACGAAGCTGGAAAGATGACGAGGGCCAAGCATCCCTCGAAGACAATCATGACAACGACTCAACCCTTCGAACTGCTACACATGGACCTCTTCAGCCCTACTCACTACTCTACCCTTACTACTACTGCTTGTCTTTATGGATTCATCATTGTTGATGATTATTCAAGATATACATGGGTGCATATAATCCTCTACAAGACTGAAGTGCAGGATGTCTTCAGACGCTTCACCAATCGAGCCATGAACAACTGTGGCGTCAAGATCAAGCACATCAGAAGTGACAATGGCACTGAATTCAAGAACACCGGCCTCGACACTTATCTTGATACATTGGGCATCACTCATGAGTTCTCAGCTCCGTACACGCCGCAGCAGAATGGCATCGTGGAACGCAAGAACAGAACACTCATTGAGATGGCTCGGACGATGCTCGGTGAATACAAGACACCAAGAAAGTTCTAGCCTGAAGCTATTGATACTGCATGCCATGTCATCAACCGTGTTTATCTTCACAAGATTCTGAAGAAAACATCCTATGAACTCCTCACTGAGAGCACCTGCCAAATGTGCTAGATGAAATTCCACTCAGTGAATCCATCAAGCTTATGGGAACTGGAGAAATCATAATGTCTGAAGTACAGCCTGAAGAGGAACTTATCATCTCTGCACCTAATCAACCTGAAGACAATGCTCAGCCTGAAGACAATCCTTCAAACGATGACAATGATCAGCAAGAGCAAAATCTTCATCCAGTTCATCCTCGTGTTGCAAATGAAGTACAGATTGAGAAGATAATTGACAGCATCAATGCACCTGGTCCACTCACTCGTTCAAGGGCAACACAACTAGCAAATTTCTGTGGGCACTTTGCATTTGTCTCAATATCTGAACCCAAGAAAGTTGATGAAGCCTTCATGGAACCTGAATGGATTCAAGCTATGCAAGAAGAGCTTCAACAGTTCAAGCTGAATAATGTATGGGAACTGGTCAAGCGTCCTGATCCTCGTAAACACAATATCATAGGCACTAAATGGATATGTCGCAACAAGCAAGATGAGCATGGCCAAGTTGTCAGAAACAAGGCTCGTCTCGTTGCTCAAGGATACACTCAAGTTGAAGGAATTGACTTTGATGAAACATTTGCTCCTGTGGCTAGGCTTGAAGCTATACGCATACTGCTAGCCTATGCAAATCATCATAACATCCTTCTGTATCAAATGGATGTGAAGAGCGCCTTTCTCAATGGCAAGATTGAAGAAGAAGCGTATGTTGCACAACTACCTGGTTTTGAAGATCCAAAACATCCTGACATGGTTTACAAGCTCAACAAGGCACTGTATGGCCTCAAACAAGCCCCTCATGCTTGGTATGACACACTCAAAGACTTCCTGAAGAGCAAAGGCTTCAAACATGGTTCCCTGGATCCCACACTCTTCACAAAGACATATGATGGTGAACTGTTTGTGTGCCAAATATATGTCGATGACATTATCTTCGGCTGCACTAATCAGAAATATAGTGATGAGTTTGGATACATGATGCAAGAGCAATATCAGATGTTCATGATGGGTGAGCTGAAGTTCTTCCTTGGTCTTCAAATACGGCAGCAACGCAACGACATCTTCATATCTCAAGAGAAATACCTCAAAGATTGCCTGAAGAAGTTTGGAATGCAAGAGTGCAAAGGTTATACGACGCCAATGCCTACCAAGACTGGATTCTGACGCCAATGGTAAAGAGTTCGATCAAAAGGTATACCGCTCCATGATTGGTTCTTTTCTTTATTTATGTGCATCTTGGCCAGATATCATGCTTAGTGTTTGCATGTGTGCCCGATTCCAATCGGCACCAAAGGAATCGCATCACTTAGCTGTGAAGCGAATTCTTCGATATTTGGCTTACACCCCAACACTAGGATTATGGTATCCAAAGGGCTCAGAGTTTGATCTAGTTGGATTCTCGGATGTTGATTATGTTGGTGACAAGGTGGATCGCAAGTATACATCAGGCACATGTCACTTTCTGGGACGATCACTTGTGTGTTGGTCTTCAAAGAAGCAGAACTGTGTATCTCTCTCCACTGCTGAATTTGGGTACATTGCTGCTGGATCTTGCTGTGCTCAGCTTCTATGGATGAAGCAAACACTCAAAGACTATGGCATTCATCTGAAGCAAGTTCCACTCTACTGCGACAATGAAAGTGCCATCAAGATCGCCAACAACCCAGTTCAGCACTCGAAGACAAAGCACATTCAGATCCGTCATCACTTTCTCAGAGATCATGTCATGAAGGAAGATATTGATATCATTCACGTCAACACTGAAGAGCAACTGGCAGATATCTTCACAAATCCCTTGGATGAGAAAAGGTTTTGCAAGTTGCGGTGTGAGCTAAATATCTTGGAATCCTCAAATGTCTTGTGATCATGCACACATCCTAACACTTATGCATGTTGATGACTTAGATGTGCAACACACGAAGTAACGTATATCTTCAAATAATGAAGACTTACACTCTAAGTGTGAATACATTAACGTGGAATTTGACTTCAGAGCGCCACGATAATTGTGCACCGTGTCTGAGTCTAATACTTCCTATACAGTGGGTAACGCCACCACCAAAATTTTGTTTGGAGTATTTTCTGTTGGCGTTATATTTGCAAGGTCTTCGCATTTGGTTTGTCTTCAATATTAACATGGCTTCATGTTTATCTTCACTATATTGATTTGGTCTTATTCGGATATATTCATATATTTGCGTTCTGTCCTCTACAGCATTCACTTATAGCTATGTCTTCTCATTGGATCTTTTTAACTAAGTGAATGTGATCGGACCCTAACCTTTCTATGCTCCCGTCTCAAATCTATCTATCCAAATCATATGCATTCTATTGAAACTGTCGAATGTCTTCACTGCGTCCTTGTCAGCAGAAGATACAGAGACAAACATCAAATCTGTTTTAAATGCTCAGTCCTTTTTGCCTGAAACCCAGAGAAGCGGGAACGACCACCTGACAATCCAGGCGTACGTGGGAACGTGGAACAACCTCCAATAAGTTGCATGATCGCCACGTGTCCTTCAGATGTGAACTGCCAGGGGCACCTGCGTAATAACGTTGCGCCGTCCATGTCCTTATAAATACTCACCACACCCTAGTCATTATCTCTTCTTCCACTCCTCTTCCTCGCACAAACCCTAGAGCCACCGCTAGCCCTCGACGACCCCGACGACGAAGCGCTTAGCTGTCACGACCTCACCGACGCCGTCATCATGCCGGCCGCGAACATCGTCTTCTCTGCTGTCGCCGTAGGTGTCCTCCGTCACCAAGTTAGGGCATGGAAGATCGAACTTCTCGGCCTCATCTCCTACTCCGTCTAGCAGTTCCTCGAGTGGTAAATAAAAACTCTTTTGACAGTCCTTTTTTATCCGATAGATTCATCCTTCTCAACTACAAGTGGTTTCTGTTCCTACAAAGTTGGATCTATCCTGTTCTGCATCTCATAGCATGCCTAGTATGTTCACTTATGCTTCACAAAGTAGTTAGATTCCTCACTTGTACTTATTCGTGGATTCATACAAATCTGGAACCAACTCTATACATATGAGTGAACGTCTTCGCACTATAAGGTCAATGTCTTCTAAACTGATTTATCTTCAAAATATTCTAAGAATGCATATGACCTCTTCCCCTTCCCTCGCATCTCTAATGCTGTCACAAGTACATGTCCGTGGGAGAATCCCTTGGTTCTCATAGTCTGCATTCATTTGTAGAGTTCTTACAACATCACATAAATTCTCCTGAAGCCAGTTCCTGTCTGACCAGCAGACGGAAGACTTTGACAGTGTTGAAGCCTTTCAGTCTAAACTTCATGGCAACAGAGAAATCAGCAAGGAAGGGTGGTAGACAGCGCCATGGGGGTACATCAATGGACCTGCCCGAAGATCTCTATGAACTATACAAAACTGACCCCGAAGAAAGCTATGGTCAGTGCAAGACACGGATCCAATGGATTCGAAGATACTGGGCCGAGCAATGGTTCAAGTACAGATTCTTCACCAAGGAGTATGTTGAAAAGAATGCTATCACGCGTCCTTGGGGAGATATTCTCTATAAAAATCTTCAACCCAAGACCAGAACTGGAGCCATTGCTCAAGGATTCTACCCTTGCATGGTCCGAGGGCCACATCCTGCTGATGACGACCCATCGTCATTTCTATGGCGTCGAGATGACAATTTGTTCAAGCGCAACTTTCAGTTTGCTAAGAACTCGTCCAGGGAAAACAAAAAGTCTTGGGGATTAGACTTCAGCCCAGGACCCTCTGCGCCACGTGCCGATGGCACACGCGAAGCTGAACCCAATCTGGTTGGGCCCTTCTACAACTTAGAAGGTCTCATCACGCACATTCAGGTTCAAGGGGCAGCCATGGATCACTCTGCAGACGACGCTGACACTGACGAAGCGCCTGCACCACCAAAGCCAAAGAAGTAGAAGAAACCTAAGGCTTCGAAGCTTTCCACTCCACCAAAAGTGTTGCGCGCGAAGCCTCTGGCCACTGCTCCTCATGCACCAAGTGTGCAGTCTGAAGATCTCTCTCGCATCTCCAAGACTGAGAAGAAAAAGAAGAAGCCCGTGCACTCCTCTAGTCCTGTTCTGACCCCTGCTGCTGTTTTGAGAAACGAGAATGACGCCATTGATCTGTCTAGCAACAACGATCTTGGCGATGATGCTCTTGAGCAATTGATAAAGATCAAGAAAGAGGCGGAAATCTTCAATGATCTTCCCCTCTTTGATGTGGAGATCCTGTACAAGTTTATTGGTGAGTGGTTTGACAGCCCAGATCTCAGTTTTGATGATCTTCAGCTCCCAATTGGCCTCAACGTCTCTTTCCATGGAGCCATTGCCCCTGAGCTGGCTCTTGCACAGAAGATTGTTGAGCTGAAGCACAAGATTGATTATGAAAAGGCTCAGTTCAAGAAGCACATGGCCAAGCTCAATGTTGAAGACATTCAAAACTTCAAGGTCGTGATGCATGAGCTCAAGGAGGCGTTCCACAAGAAACAAGAAGAAGCAAAAGGTTCTCGTGAGCGCATGAAGAATCTTGCTGCCAAATGTGTTCAAGGCTACAATGAAGCTGAAAAGCGCAAGGCTTTGGGGCGACCAGGCATCGAACCCAGAATGGATGCCAAAAAGAAGAAGAAGCCTGTTGTGGCCCAACCAGAAGCATCAAGGCAGGAAGAACCTAGCATTGTTTTCCCGGGCAGTATGACAGGCTCGAAGCCTAAGGTCCCCACAGTGGCTTCGGAACTCAAGAAAACAAGGGCAGCCGAAGCCCGCAAGCGCAAGACCAAGCACACCACTGACGATGCTCCGCCAACCAAGAAGAGAAAGACAAAGAAGAGAGACCGGGTTGCTCCCACAGAGCCCCTTGTTGTCGAGCCAATCTCAGTGGCTCATCCTGCATCTGAACATCGTGAGCGCCAGTTGATCGTTCATGAGCCTGCTTCCACAGAGGCTCCAGTAGTTGAAGACATTCCAGCTATTGATTCCACCGCAGCTAAAGACATTGGTCATCAAGACAATGTTGAAGATGATGAAGTCCTTCCTCGGATCGAACACAATCTGGTATCATCGCCTGTTCTCACGAACAGCGAACTCATCAGCATTGGTCTTCCATTGACGCCAATTGCTCAGGATGACTCATGGGCTGATCACCCTCAAGAATTCCCTCGTGATGAAGAAACACCAGTTACTCCCCCAACCCAGGTCACCACTCCTGTGATTGACGATGAAGACCTTGAGGCCCAACCTACTCCATCTCCACAGGCGTCGCCAGCGTTTTGCAGGCTTCGCAAAGGACCAAGGCCACAGGTCACATTGTCAAGTGTTCCAGAAGGAGAAGAGCGCCAATCCATTTCACGCGAAGTCTTTCCTGAAGCCTCTCCTACTGAGAACATCCCTGAATCTGAAGCCAAAATGGCTGAAGATATTCCGGCTGCACCAGCCGATGACCAAGAAGAAGAACCAAGAGAAGAAGAACGTGTTGCTACACCCTCGTCCAACCCTAAAGTTGTTCTCGAGGAGAACATGTCCGACCCTCCAGCTCCTGAAGTGGAGGTTACCAATACTGAGGCGGCCACCAACATCAACACTGAAGCCAATGACGTTGTCATGGCTGAAGCCAATGTGGCACCTGAAGCTAATGTGGTGCCAGAAGTGAATGCACCTAAAGCCAATGCAGGACCCGAAGCAAATCCGCTGCCTGAAGCCAATGCCTCTGCTCCTGTACCTCCTCCAAGGCCACACACCATCGAGCAAGCATATGATCGTGGTCAGCTTGTTACCATCCGCTGGCCAATTCTGGTTCCTCCGCCTGCTCCCGGACCTCAATTTGACTATCATGTGGAGCACAGGCCTCAGGTCCAGAAGCCAAAGCCAAGGCTACCACGGTTTCCAGGTACTGCAACCTCACCAGGATCGTTTAATGTGAATGGCTTCAAGGCACAAAACACATTCTTTGACAGTGACAAGAACCCCTACACAAGGCCAAGAATCTCCTCAGATCGATTCTGGAGTTATCAGCAGCGCAGCTACTATTCGTGCATCTTATACAATCAGGGGCGCATTTTCCCTCATATGCATCTAGACTGCGAAGCCATTGTTGGATTGCCCTGCCTTGAAGAAGCCCTTGACTGCTTCCGTGATGCGGGTCTGCTCAACTTTGTGACTGACAAGGAACATTGCAATGAAGAACTTCTGCTTCAATTCTATGCTACCCTCCACATTCGTGGATACAACAGGGATCTGAAGACTTGGATCCTTGAGTGGATGACGGGCGATGTACATCATGAAGCTAAAGCCCAAGACATCATTGAGCTTACAGCCCTACCCACTCCTGGTGAATACTATGAACCAGGTTGTCAGCAACACCATAATGCTTTGGAGAGCATTTTCCAGAAGCCAGAGCCTAACATGAGCCAAATGCTGAGCATGATGAAGCCTCTGCCACGCAACGATGAATACCCAACGGAATTCTTTGTTGAAGACCTAGAGTATCTGCCCCGCACCATCTATCATATCATCAGGCGAACTCTATGGCCTGTCAAAGGACATTCATCTACAGCGAAGCTTGAAGGAGCAATGAAGACTTTGGTTTTCTATATCTTCAATGGTATAATCTTCAATGCTCAAGACTTCTTCATCAGGCAGTTGGTTGCATCTGGCTCCAACATCTTTGGTCTGAAGTTCTATGCTCCATGGGTAATGCGCCTCATCAAGCTTCACTCTGCCTTCAACTATCAGCCGTCTGCGCGCAATCATCTCGTATTCTTGCCAGAGGTTGATCTGTCTGTTGAAGCCATTTACCCAGAGCCTGCAAAGGAGCCAATTTATCTTCACAATGTTGATCGTCAAAGCTTCACCCAGCCCATTGAAGGAGGTCAGGCTGTTTCTCGTGTTTATCCCTTGGCTGGCAACACACGTGCCCCTCGCACCCAAACTGACGCCACTGCAAGTACCATTGCCCAAAGGCCTTGGAAGCAATCTTGTGTTCTCAATGACCGAGAGCTTCTCGTCGCTCTACATCAGAAACAGGATAAGCATCATGACTGGCTTAAGCGTCAGATGCAAAGCCTCTTGGTGGACGTCAATCGCATTCGAAATCTTGCCACCAAGAATGCCTTTGTTACACATGAAACCTGTCGGAGGTCCTGGAAGAGTTTGACATTGCTCAGTGCTGAAGCTGATCTTCAAGACGATGGCTTCACAGAAAGATTCAAGTTTGACTCAACTCCTCCAAGGAATGCTCACTTGCGTCGGACTCCCTCACTTGAAGACTCTGACTATTCTTCCTCAGCTGCAACAGTTAATGCTAGAGTCATAGATGATCAAGATGACACTACTTCACCACCTCCAACTTCAGCGTGTGTCGACACTGCACCAAGTTCTTCTGCACCACCGAACCTCAACGACGACTCTGCTGCTTCACCTACTCCTCATGGGAACGAGTAGAAGCTCTATGTCTTAAAACCTTTTTGGTCATTACTGACAAAAGGGGGAGAAGCATATGAGTTGATAGTCTTCAAGCGGATCCATATGGGTGGTTGCTTTACTTTTGCTACATTTGCCAAGTGCTTACAGCTCTCGCTTTTGATACATTTGGTTTGTTTTGAGTTGTAACACTTAAACTTGTTGGTCGTCTGCTACCTTTTCGAAACTATGTGATGCGATGATAAATTCCGCATGTGCGACGATAAATTCCGCACGAAGTCATTTTGCAGACATCCATTTTTCATTATGCATGTCATTATCTCTGTTATATCCTTTCATGCATGATGAATTGTCTTCATAAGTAGAAGAGGAGCTCCGCAAGTACAACCTGACATGTGCATTTGCATTCAAAAGCAAAATATTTATATGCACATCTTCAGGGGGAGCCTTTCTGCTACTTACGAAGACAATGTATAAATACTTTACAATTTCACTTACTTTTATCCCCGTTGAAAACTTCAACCAGTTTGTCATCAATCACCAAAAAGGGGGAGATTGTAAGTGCATCTAGTGACACCCCTAGTTGGTTTTGGAGTATTGACGACAAACCTAGTTGAGGGACTAATGTGTTTGTGAGAATTGCAGGATAACACAGGTAGTAGTCCCTCATTGATTCGGTTTTCCTACCGGAGATGACCCCTAAAAATGTATGAAAACATTGAAGACAAAGGTGGTATGTGAAGATATTTGTATTGAATACTATGACATGAGAAGACACCGCGTGAAGACTATGGAGCGCGAAGACTTAGTTGTTTCGTCGTTTCCCTTTCTTCTTTGTTGAGTCGTAGGAACCATCGTACTGTTAAGTGGGGTCCCAGTAAACAAAGTCAGAGTGACTGAAGTGATGCTTAACCAAAATCCTATGTCTTCGATCGAAGACGATGAGAGCAATTTTTATCCAGAGCTGGATGAGTCAGCTTTACTTGTAGCCCAAGTAAAGTTGTTGCATGTGTTTGAAATCTGACCGTTGGAACACGTGGCAGTTCCTTAGTGACCCAGGGTCATTTCGGACAAATCAGGTCGGGTTGCCTAGTGGCTATAAATAGCCCACCCCCTACACCATAAATTGGTTGGCTGCTCAGAGTTAGTTCACGGCTTTTGTCGTTTGAGAGCAACCCACCTCGAAGCCTTTGAGAGAGAAATCCTTGCGAGGAAAAAACCCTAAACACCCAGAGCCAAAGAGTGTTAGGCATCACTTAAGTCTTCCTGTCTGTGTGATCTGAAGACTTGTTACACTTGAGGACTGTGAATCCTCCAGCCGGTTAAGCATCACGTTCTAAGCATCCAAGAGTCATTGTGGATCGCCGGTGAACGAAGTCTGTGAAGGTTTGGAAGTCTCCCTTGAAGACTTACCAGAGTGATTGGGCGAGGACTGGGTGTCCTTAGCTCAAGGGGAATAAGGTGAAGACACGGTCTTCTGAGTTAAATCTCAGCCTCCCTAACCAGACGTACAGTTGTCACAGCAACTAGAACTGGTCCAACAAATCATTGTCTTCAACGAGCAATTGGTTCTGTCCTTTCCATCTCTTTATTTATAGTTGGTCCTTGTGAAGTCATTGCATGTTTGCATTATCTATTTGTCTTCACTGTGTGACTGCTTGTTCTGATTGGCTTCATACTGTCTTCCATCCTGATCCATACTGCCTAGCTGCTATTAGTCTTTGTGCTTTCACTTCATTGAATACTTGACTATGGCTTGCCTAGTGTAGTCTACCTTCTGCTGCATGTTAATAGGTTCATTTCTATCGATTGTCTGTGAAACTTCCATGTTTTGAAGACTTCCATAAAAATCGCCTATTCACCCCCCCCCCCTCTAGTCGATCACTAGCACTTTCACCATGGACTCAACATTAGTCATAAGAACTCACATACTTATTGCAAAAATCTATTAGTTATCGAAACAAAGTACTACGCGCATGATCCTAGGGGGATAGATTAGTAGGAAAAGACCATCGCTCGTCCCCGACCGCCACTCATAAGGAAGACAATCAATAAATAAATCATCCTCCGACTTCATCACATAACGGTTCACCATACGTGCACGCTATGGGAACCACAAACTTTAACACAAGTATTTCTCAAATTCACAACTACTCAACTAGCATGACTCTAATATCACCATCTTCATATCTCAAAACAATCATCAAGTATCAAACTTCTCATAGTGTCCAATGCACTTTTTATGATAGTTTTTATTATACCCATCTTGGATGCCTATTATATTATGACTAATTTTATAGCCAAAGCAAACTACCATGCTGTTCTATAAGACTCTCAAAATAATATAAGTGAAGCATGAGAGATCAATAATTTATATAAAATAAAACCACCATCGTGCTCTAAAAAGATATAAGTGAAGCACTAGAGCAAAATTATCTAGCTCAAAAGATATAAGTGAAGCACATAGAGTATTCTAATAAATTCCGATTCATGTGTGTCTCTCCCAAAATGTGTGTACAACAAGGATGATTTTGGTAAACTAAAATCAAAGACTCAAATAATACAAGACTCTCCAAGCAAAACACATATCATGTGGTGAATAAAAATATAGTCAAGTAAAGTTACCGATAGACGAAGACGAAAGAGGGGATGCCTTCCGGGGCCTCCCTAAGCTTAGGATTTTGGTTGTCCTTGAATTTTACCTTGTGGTACCTTGGGAACCCCCAAGCTTAGGCTCTTGCCACTCCTTATTCCAAAATCCATCAAATCTTTACCCAAAACTTGAAAACTTCACAACACAAAACTTCAACAGAAAATCTCATGAGCTCCGTTAGTATAAGAAAACAAACCACCACTTCAAGGTACTGTAATTAACTCATTATTTATTTATATTGGTGTTAAACCTACTGTATTCCAACTTCTCTATGGTTCCTACCCCCCGATACTAGCCATAGATTCATCAAAATAAGCAAACAACACACGAAAAACAGAATCTGTCAAAAACAGAACAGTCTGTAGTAATCTGTAGGTTTCGAATACTTCTGTAACCCCAAAAATTATGAAATAAATTGGTTGACATGAGGAATTTGTCTATTAATCATCTTCAAAAAGAATCAACCTAATCGCACTCTCCATTAAAAATGGCAGCAAATCTCGTGAGCGCTAAAGTTTCTGTTTTTTACAGCAAGATCGCAAAGACTTCCCCCGAGTCTTCCCAAAGATTCTACTTGGCACAAACACTAATTAAAAGCATAAAACCACATATAAACAGAAGCTAGATTAATTATTTATTACTAAACAAGAACAATAAACAATAAACAAAAATAAAATTGGGTTGCCTCCCAACAAGCGCTATCGTTTAACGCCCCTAGCTAGGCTTAAAAACAAGAATAGATGTATGTATTATCATCTTTGGTATGCAATCCATAAGTGGCTCTCATAATAGATTCATAAGGAAATTTAATTTTCTTCCTAGGAAAGTGTTCCATGCCTTTCCTTAACAGAAATTGGAATCTAATATTCCCTTATTTCATATCAATAATTGCACCAATTGTTCTAAGGAAAGGTCTGCCAAGAATAATAGGACATGTAGGATTGCAATATCTATATCAAGAACAATGAAATGTACGGGCATGTAATTCCTATTTGTAACAATAGGAACATTATTAATCCTTCCCATAGGTTTCTTAATAGTGGAATCCGCAATATGCAAATTTAAAGAACGATCATCAAATTCACGGAAACCTAACACATCACACAAAGTTTTTGGAATCATGGAAACACTAGCACCCAAATCACATAAAGCATAGCATTCATGATCTTTAATCTTAATTGTAATAGTAGGTTCCCACTCATCATAAAGTTTTCTAGGGATAGAAACTTCTAATTCAAGATTTTCTTCATGGGATTGCATTAAAGCATCAACGATATGTTTGGTAAAAGCTTTGTTTTGATCATAAGCATGAGGAGATTTTAACACGGATTGCAACAAGGAAATACAATTCATTATAGAGCAATTATCATAATTAAATTTCTTGAAATCCCAAATAGTGGGTTCATTGCTATGTAAAGTTTTGACCTCTTCAATCCCACTTTTACCAATTTTTGCATCAAGATCTAAAAACTCCGAATTATTGGGACGCCTTTTAACTAAAGTTGACTCATATCAAGTCCCATCATTATCAAGATCCATATTGCAAAACAAAGATTTAATAGGAGACACATCAATCACTTTTAGATCTTCATCCTTACTATCATGGAAACTAGAAGAACACGCTTTTATAAAGCAATCTTTATTAGCATGCATCCTAGCGGTTCTTTCTTTGCACTCATCAATGGAAATTCTCATGGCTTTGAGATACTCATTGATATCATGCTTAGGTGCAATAGATCTAAGTTTCAAAGAATCAACATCAAGAGAAATTCTATCCACGTTCCTAGCCAACTCATCAATCTTAGGCAATTTTTCTTCAAGCAAAGCATTAAAATTCTTTTGCGAAATCATAGATGCTTTAACACTAGTCTCAAAATCAGAGGGCATCTTATTAAAATTTCCATAAGAGTTTTTGTAGGAATTACCATAGTTATTAGAGGGATTAGTAGGGAACGGCCTAGGATTAAAGTTTCCTCTATATGCGTTGTTACCAAAATTGTTCCTACTAACAAAATTCACATCCATAGATTCATTATTATTATTATCAATCAAAGTAGACAAAGGCATATCGTTAGGATCAGAAGAAACACTCTTATTAGCAAACAATTTCATAAGTTCATCCATCTTTCCACTCAAAACATTAATGTTTTCTATAGCATGAACCTTTTTACTAGTGAATCTTTCGGTGTGCCATTGAGAATAATTAACCATAATATTATCTAGGAGTTTAGTAGCTTCTCCTAAAGTGATTTCCATAAAAGTGCCTCCCGCGGCCGAATCTAAAAGATTTCTAGAAGCAAATTTCAATCCAACATAAAAAATTTGTATGATCATCCACAAATTCAAACCATGTGTAGGGCAATTACGTATCATTAATTTCATCCTCTCCCAAGCTTGTGCAACATGCTCATGATCAAGTTGCTTAAAATTCATAACATCGTTTCTAAGAGAGATGATCTTAGCGGGAGGAAAACACTTAGAGATAAAAGCATCTTTGCACTTATTCCATGAATCAATACTATTTTTAGGCAAAGAGGAAAACCAAGTTTTAGCACAATCTCTAAGCGAAAACGGGAATAGCTTCAATTTAACAATATCATTATCCACATCTTTCTGCTTTTGCATATCACACAAATCAATAAAGTTGTTTAGATGGGTAGCGGCATCTTCACTAGGAAGGCCAGAAAACGGATCTTTCATGACAAGATTTAGCAAAGCAGTATTAATTTCACAAGATTCAGCATCGGTAAGAGGAGCAATCGGAGTGCTAATAAAATAATTATTGATGGTATTGTAAAAGTCACATAACTTAGTATTATCTTGAGCCAATGTGATAAACAATCCAACACACAAGCAAGCAAGAGGCAAGGAAAAAGAGGCGAACGAAAAAGAGGCGAGCGGAAAAAAGGTCGAATAAAACGGCAAGGGTGAATTGGGGGGAGAGGAAAACGAGAGGCAAATGGCAAATAATGTAATGCGAGGGATAAGAGTTTGTGATGAGTACTTGGTATGTCTTGACTTGATGCAACCTCCCGGGCAACGGTGCCAGAAATCCTTCTTGCTACCTCTTGAGCATGCGTTGGTTTTCCCTTGAAGAGAAAAGGGTGATGCAGCACAGTAGCGTAAGTATTTCCCTCAGTTTTTGAGAACCAAGGTATCAATCCAGTAGGAGGTAACACACAAGTCACCTAGTACCTGCACAAACAAACAAGAACCTCGCAACCAACGCGATAAAGGGGATGTCAATCCCGTCACGGTCACTTACGAAAGTGAGATCTGATAGAGATAATAAGATAAATATTTTTGGTATTTTTACGATATAAATTGCAAAATAAACGGTAATAGAAATAGCAAGTTGATATGGAATTAATATGATGGAAGATAGACCCGGGGGCCATAGGTTTCACTAGTGGCTTCTCTCAAGATAGCAAATTCTATGGTGGGTGAACAAATTACTGTCGAGCAATCGATAGAAAAGAGAATACTTATGAGAGTATCTAGGCATGATCATGTATATAGGCATCACGTCCGCGATAAGTAGACCGAAATGATTCTGCATCTACTACTATTACTCCACACATCGACCGCTATCCAGCATGCATCTAGAGTATTAAGTTCATAAGAACAGAGTAACGCATTAGGCAAGATGACATGATGTAGAGGGATAAACTCAAGCAATATGACATAAACCCCATCTTTTTATCCTCGATGGCTGATACGTCTCCAACGTATCTATATTTTTTGATTGCTCCATGCTATATTATCTACTGTTTTGGACATTATTGGGCTTTATTATCCACTTTTATATTATTTTTGGAACTAACCTATTAACCGGAGGCCCAGCCCAGAATTGCTGTTTTTTGCCTGTTTTAGGGTTTCGAAGAAAAGCAATATCAAACAGAGTCCAAACGGAATGAAACCTTCGGGAACGTGATTTTCTCAACGAACAAGACCCAGGAGACTTGGACCCTACGTCAAGACACAAAAGAGGAGGCCACGAGGTAGGGGGCGTGCCTCCCCCCCCCCCCCGAGGCGCGCCCTCCACCCTCGTGGGCCCCCTGTTGCTCCATCGACGTACTCCTTCCTCCTATATATACCTATGTACCCCCAAACGATCAGAGACGGAGCCAAAACCCTAATTCCACCACCGTAACTTTCTGTATCCACGAGATCCCATCTGGGGGCCTGTTCCGGAGCTCCGCCGGAGGGGGCATCAATCACGGAGGGCTTCTACATCAACACCATATCCCCTCCGATGAAGTGTGAGTAGTTCACTTCAGACCTACGGGTCCATAGTTAGTAGCTAGATGGCTTCTTCTCTCTTTTTGGATCTCAATACAATGTTCTCCCCCTGTCTTGTGGAGATCTATTCGATGTAATCTTCTTTTTGCGGTGTGTTTGTTCAGACCGATGAATTGTGGGTTTATGATCAAGTATATCTATGAACAATATTTGAATCTTCTCTGAATTCTTTTATGTATGATTGGTTATCTTTGCAAGTCTCTTCGAATTATCATTTTGGTTTGGCCTACTAGATTGATCTTTCTTGCAATGGGAGAAGTGCTTAGCTTTGGGTTCAATCTTGCGGTGTCCTTTCCCAGTGACAGTAGGGGCAGCAAGGCACATATTGTATTGTTGCCATCGAGGATAACAAGATGGGGTTTTCATCATATTGCATGAGTTTATCCCTCTACATCATGTCATCTTGCTTAAGGTGTTACTCTGTTTTCATTAACTTAATACTCTAGATGCATGCTGGATAGCGGTCGATGGGTGGAGTAATAGTAGTAGATGCAGGCAGGAGTCGGTCTACTTGTCTCGGACGTGATGCCTATATACATGATCATACCTAGATATTCTCATAACTATGCTCAATTCTGTCAATTGCTCAACAGTAATTTGTTCACCCACCGTAGAATACTTATGCTCTCAAGAGAAGCCACTAGTGAAACCTATGGCCCCCGGGTCTATCTTCATCATATCAATCTCCCAATACTTAGTTATTTCCTTTGCTTTTATTTTACTTTGCATCTTTATCATAAAAATACCAAAAATATTATCTTATCATATCTATCAGATCTCACTCTCGTAAGTGGCCGTGTAGGGATTGACAACCCCTTATCGCGTTGGTTGCGAGGATTTATTTGTTTTGTGCAGGTACGAGGGACTGGTGCGTAGCCTCCTACTGGATTGATACCTTGGTTCTAAAAAACTGAGGGAAATACTTATGCTACTTTGCTGCATCATCCCTTCCTCTTCGAGGAAAACCAACGCAGTGCTCAAGAGGTAGCAAGAAGGATTTCTGGCGCCCTTGCCGGGGAGGTCTACGCAAAAGTCAATATACCAAGTACCCATCACATACCCTTATCTCCCGCATTACATTATTTTCCATTTGTCTCTCGTTTTCCTCTCCCCCACTTCACCCTTGCCGTTTTATTTGCCCTCTCTCTCTATCCTCCCTCTCTTTCTCTATTTGCTTCTTTTTGCCCGCTTGCTTTTTGTTTGCTTGTGTGTTAGTTTGCTTGCTTGTCACGATGGCTCAAGATAACACTAAATTGTGTGACTTCACCAATACCAACAATAATGATTTTATTAGCACTACGATTGCTCCTCTTACCGATGCTGAATCTTGTGAAATTAATACTACTTTGCTGAATCTTGTCATGAAAGATCCTTTTCCAGCCTTCTTGGTGAAGATGCCACTACCCATCTAAATAGCTTTGTTGATTTGTGTGATATGCAAAAGAAGAAATATGTGGATAATGATATTGTTAAATTGAAGCTATTCCCTTTTTGCTTAGAGATCGTGCTAAAACTTGGTTTTCGTCTTTGCCTAAAAATAGTATTGATTCATGGAACAAGTGCAAAGATGATTTTATCTCTAAGTATTTTCCTCCCGCTAAGATCATCTCTCTTAGAAAAGATATTATGAATTTTAAGCAACTTGATCATGAACATGTCGCACAAGCTTGGGAGAGAATGAAATTAATGATATGTAATTGCCCTACTCATGGTTTGAATTTGTGGATGATTATACAAAAAATTTATGCCGGATTGAATTTTGCTTCTAGAAATCTTTTAGATTCGGCCGCGGGAGGCACTTTTATGGAAATCACTTTAGTATAAGCTACTAAACTCCTAGATAATATTATGGTTAATTATTCTCAATGGCACACTCAAAGATCTACTAATAAAAAGGTGCATGCGATAGAAGAAATTAATGTTTTGAGTGGAAAGATGGATGAACTTATGAAATTATTTGCTAGTTAGAGTGTTTCTTCTGATCCTAATGATATGCCCTTGTCTACTTTGATTGAGAATAATAATGAATCTATGGATGTGAATTTTGTTGGTAGGAACAATTTTGGTAACAACGCGTATAGAGGAAATTTCAATCCTAGACCTTATCCTAGTAATCCCTCTAATAATTATGGTAATTACTACAACAATTATTATGGAAATTATAATAAGATGCCCTATGATTTTAAATCTAATATCAAATAATTTATTACTTTGCAAAAGAATTTCAATGCTTTGATTGAAGAAAAATTACTTAAGATTGATGAGTTGGCTAGGAACGTTGATAGAATTTCTCTTGATGTTGATTCTTTGAAACTTAGATCTATTCCACCTAAGCATGATATCAATGAGTCTCTCAAAGCCATGAGAATTTCCATTGATGAGTGCAAAGAAAGAACCGCTAGGATGCGTGCTAAGAAAGATGCCTTTATAAGAGCGTGTTCTTCTAGTTCCTATGAAAATAAAGATGAAGATCTAAAAGTTATTGACGTGTCCCCTATTAAATCTTTGTTTTGCAATATGAATCTTGATAATGATGGGACTGAATATGATCCACCTTTACCTAGAGGGCATTCCAAGAATTTGGAATTTTTTGATCTTGATACTAAAATTGATAAAAGTGAGATTGAAGAAATTAAAACCCTAGATGTTGCTAAACCCACTATTATGGATTTCAAGGAATTTAACTATGAAAATTGCTCTTTGATGGATTGTATTTTCTTGACGAGCGAAAAACTTTGGACGCCAAAATAAGGCAAGCGGTTAGTGAATTGGATGGCATTATCATTCAGTACAAGATATCCATGGAGAATACAATTATCAATCATTCAGTACTATATATCCATAGAGAATGCAATGGCACGGCATAATGCGCAATGCCTTTCTTGTTATGCTTGCTTGCTCATCCCATTCTCTATCTCTTTGAGGTGATTGCTTAACCCAACACTTTGGATTCTTTTTCCCTCAAAAGGACGACAAATCATAAAGCTCATAGAGACAAATTGATGACAATGGAAATTTGGGCAAGATATCTCGTCTTTTTGTGAAAACTAGTGCTCCTCTGCTCATTGGGGAATTATTGAGTGCACTGGTTTCTTGGGTGTGATAGGAAACAGACCATCATATGTCGTACAGAATTATGTTTGTTTCTTCCGGGGTTAGCATGCATCGTCATATTCATTGACTTCTTTAGACAGTTTCCATTCTACATTTAGACAGGACGGTCTAGAAACAGGTCAATGAAGCGACTCATATAATTTTGGTATACACAGTAATAAATTTAAGAAAAGTCAATGAAGGTCTTCATTTGCTATTTGAGATATAAACTGAAATCTAAATCAAGTAGCACATATATTTGTTTGGCTGAAATCCATTTCCAGATTAACTCACATACAAATGGAATTCACATCTAACCCATATTTGATACTCACTTCGTATCAAAATATAAGACGTTTTTGCAGTTTAAATCTTATATTTTGGTACAGACTAGTATGTTTCTTACTTGACCGATGTGGCTCTCACACTGTCGCACACAAGTGACAACTAGTTGAAGTGTGTGGGTGGAAAGTGGCTTAACCATATACCCAAATTGATTAGGCGTTGAGTGATTGCTCTTTTGTTTGGCCTTTAGGTTGTACTAGTTTATACGACATTCGTCTATTGGTTTTAGCAGAAAAACAACAGAAAGAAACAAAAGCAGCATACTTTTGCTCTTTTGTGCTTTCGATTCACATCCTTGGAAAAAGTGATCAAATTCCAAGGTTTTGATCCCTTTAACCCTTTAGGCCCACAACGTAACTTTTCAGATAGTCCATGCGTTTGTCAGTAACTTACAGCATCTACAACACCGTCCTCTAAAACAGACACATTATCCATTTGTGGATTGATCCGGACTCGCCCGCAGACACAAATACAAGAGTCAACCATCTAACACATCACCTAATCCGCTCTGATCTGGTCTTGATGTCAAATGCATAGCAATATGAGCAAATTAAAGTGTGGTGCTTACATAGTTCGATCATGATCAAAAGGTGGCACATGTTCATAGTTTTTATATGCGCTCGATCACAAAAGTTTCAATACTGCAGTCCATGCAAAAAATAACAATACATTTTCCCTCCCACGTCGGTTGTTTTGCATTCTCGCCCACTCCGCCGCCAGCTCCTCCTCATTAGCCGCTTCCATCTCGGCCACCAAGCGCTTCAACATCCTAACACAGACGTCGCGCATAATCATTGCCCATTGGGATCCAACTCATCCATCATTATGGTCAACTTTTTGGTATCCTCTGGAGCGGCCGCAAGCTCAATCCTCCTCTCTTTAAGCTTGGTCT